>NC_046675.1:20000000-30000000 GCF_003369915.1 Drosophila miranda
ATAAGTTGTCATGCCTGTTAACAAAAATAGGCAGCCGGAGCACACAGTTTGTTCGGAACGGAAGCTAAAGAATACCTTAGACTTATATTCTAAGAAAATTATAACTAAACTTACTAAAAGAACTAATAATGCATTCAAAATACAAATACAATTACTAATTACGAGAAAGGTATACCAGTATATGTAATATAAGAAGAGGAAGGGTATTAGCAAAGACTATACAATACCAAGATGTTGCATGAGGAACAAATGCTTTTTCAATTTTCGTTTGACGCTTCATGGTACGGGCGCGCGGGGCTAGTACTTCAATTCTCTTTTACGCAACCTTTGCCACCGAAATGCTACTCGGCTTCGTCAATGCCTCGGTCAGCGTCGAGTCACACACACAAGCGCACTGAAAGCATGTCAGTGTCTGCGTGCCGAAACCGTAGGGCAGCGTGGTCGCTGATGTCTTTGGCGCGGCACAGTGGGGACTCAGCCGAAATAGTAAAAAAATTGTATGAGTGCTTTAGATAAATCTACGCATCTAATAGAGAATTTTCCAATCGAATTTTCAAGATAGTTTTAGTTTAGGAGATATAAGCACTCAAAGTTTAACATTTTTTCAGTGTGCAAATATTTATTGAACTCATATTCACTAACTAATTTAGCAAGCTGAGACGGCCAAAGGTCCCACTGTGCCGCTCCAAAGACATCGGCGATCCGCGACCACCGCTTCGACGGTGCTGAGGCTCGAGAGTCCAGAATTAATTCGTTGCTGGTGAAGGCATTGCCGAACAGACGAAACCGATTGGCAGCGGGGTCGCGGTAGAGACGAAGTACAGGCGAAAAGGGAATTGAAACCCCGCGCGCTCCCTGGTGCCTTTTGGGTCCTAATGTTAGGACCCGCCATATAACAACTTTTTGGTCGCTCATGCAACATCTTGGTATTGTATAGTCTTTGGTATTAGTGGTAGATATAATATAGTAGAGGGAATTTCCAAATATAAGACCATTGACGGTTCATGCAAGGAATAATTCAATCCACAAGAATCGTGAAGCTTATGCGGTTGAACAGATCAGGGCTATCTACGTCACCGTTGATCAAGTTCAGCATAAGAATTACACCAAGCATTTTTCTAAGGTTAACTGAGGATGGGAAGTATAATGTCATTCTCACACCTGCATCCCAGTTAAGGCCCGGCAGAGCAAAAAGGAACGGATTCTAAAAGGTCCAGTTGTACTTTGTACTGAGTGCACCGTACACGGGAGTTGTATTCTAAGATCGGAAGAAACAGCGAGGTATAGAGAGTCTGTGTAGGGGTCGTCAAATTCCTTTGGTCTTATTTAGATTGGCCATGGTAAAACTGTGTTAAGAAAACTTTAGCATGGCGTCTTATATAGCACCAAGATCATCCAGCATGGTACTTCTCTCAAGAGAACCACCACAGGGTATAGGGAGCCAACAAGCGGCTAGAACGATGAAATGTCATTACGTTGCATTTCGATGGCTGCCTAGATGGCTGCCGTGTGGTACTCCCGAAGAACCCTTTACTGTTGAAGAGAGGGAGTTTTTGAAGAGGACTATTTGAGGCCTGGAACAACGATAGCTAGAAATCCATCTCAGAAGCATGGGCAGAAACCCATAAAAGTCAAGTTTATATACTAAAAAGGAATAGATTCGAATGCTTTACTAAAGTCGGTGTAAATAACATCCGTCTGTAAGTTACCTTGAAAGCCTTTAATAATTAAAGCCTCCAAAAAGTTCGTGGTGGTTGATCGCCGCCTTAGACCACCATTCTGAGTTGGAGATATAAGTGACTTGCAGAACTTTTGCAAGTGCGAAGTTACAATTTTCTCAAACATTTTACGAATAGCGGATAGCTTTGCTATACTTTGAATATCGTTTCAAGCCGATAAATGCTTTCATTGAGAGTGGAAACGCCTGTTGTTTCCTTCACATGCCGCTGATGGGTCGCGACCATGAATGATGGTGCGATTGTTCCAACGATGTGGCAAAATCGCTCATATTGTCCAACAGGCAGCGCTGCTACAATGTACTGCAAAAACCTGCAACTCTGCCTATCAGCAGGTCAAATTATAAAAACATACAAATATATATAACATAACCAACCGACATCCGATTATCACTTATTTTTGCGTTTTACTTTTTAAAACAAAACAGTACGTTTTCATTTTGAGCGGTTTGAGATTTTGCAGAAGTTGCATCCGGAGCATATTGAAAAAGTTCTATTTTTGTTCCTTTCCATTGTTCCCCGTCTAATAGTTCTGCAGCTCACTAATTCGATAACGATATCAAAATTATATAATTGTCAATCGATCTGGTTGTTAGTGTTAAAATCATAATTCGTACAATATGAATATTGTTCGAAATTTTATGTCCTACCGTCTCGCTGTTGGTTATTATGCGCGCAATGCTCTGGGCAATCAAATATTAAAAAGAGGTAGTCATGTGTAAGTATTCATTAATAATTTTATTCGAGTTCAGTTGATGTTATTATATAATATTATTCAGTGTGTCGTACCGAAGTGCTCCTCCGGAGCATTCAAAGGCAACTAAAATCGGAGCTGTAGTCGTTGGTGGAGCAATGTGGTGGTGGGTAATATGGCACTTATGGCATGAACCCGATCACATAACGGTATGACCTTATCTATAAATATATATGCAATATTTTAAGTTTTTTTAATTAATAGGGAGAATTCGACTACCCTAACCCATCAAAATGGACAAATTCAGATTTGGGTATTCCAAGAGATGATGCATAATGACTCGCTATGATCCAACAAATCTCGTATTAAAAGTAGCTAATTAATAAATGCTGAAAAAAATTAAATAAAAACGCTTGGCGTTTATATTTTATTATGTACCATTTTATACACGCCCTTGTAAAATGGACAAAGTGCAGTGGTGAATTTTTAAATCATCTGTGACTTCATCAAGGATTCACCTTCCTGACCAGCATAAAGAGACATGAATATTGGGATGTTTATATGCACAACTGTCTCGACTTTAAGTCTGTGCACAATGGTTCAATGCATATAACTGAAGAAGGCGGTTTTTCGCTTACTTTGATTGGACATATCGGGCTGCTATTTTCGTGGCACAATGAACTCTTCCGAAATGACTCGACCGATTCGAATTTCAGGTGAACAAATCCAAGAAAACAATGCAGATGAGCGTGTGAGCATGGCGCAGTTACGCGAATCACAGTCGAGATGAACGAAATCCACAAAGGCAACTAGAACGGAGAGTAACACGCAAAAATAAATAGTCGACAGACGTAGAGGAATTGACCAACAACGCCAACAATTTCATCGAGCATTTACATATATCAAATGTATTTCTTCGACTAGCAAAACAACGTTTGCCGGGTCACCTAGTAATATGTAACAATTAGGCAAGGCAAGAATTATAGACACCGACCAAAAATGATTGATTTACACAATTTCAAAATTTTGATGCATCAGCCTTATTTTTGTCTACATTTATTCAGGCCCCTGCTGTGGCACCTAGAATTCTAGCTCAGTTGAAACATTCAGCCAGGCTCCAGTTTTCACAAAAGTTTTCCGATTTACTTTTGAATTCACATAAATTGATGCTCCCTTTTTCAAAACGAAAACATTTTCCTCTGCAAAATGAAAACTAAACGGCATTTTATACAACAAATTTGACACAATTACCAGGACAATTTAACTTGTGCCTTTCTTGGAAGCTGCCGAGTTTTTTCCGCAACTCTGACTCCACATTTACAAATTAAAAATTTCTCCGTTAAGGTTAAAATTTGGTGTTTATTGTTCGATGTTTGTGTCGTTTTGGTAGAAGCGGTGGACGTGAACTTAGATTAAGGTGTTCGATGACGAAGAGGACTGACCGACTGACTAACGAAAGGGTCGACGCAGTGGATTATAAATAGTAAGAGCGTACGTACCAAAAACTTAAGAGAAAATTTCTTACCGTGTCTTAAGAGCTTTTAACGGCTGCTGCTCCGATCATACTCCCCCCCATTGAAAGTCCAGGATCCAAGATTTAACAGGATCCTCAACTGGAAGGACCCACAGCTTGTCCAGATGGGGTCTGCAGGATGGCAACTCGCACAGCGCCATCAGCTTCAGCGATAACCTTGATCACCCGCGCTAAGGGCAACTTCAACGATGGCAAGTTTTCATCCTTGATTCAAGCGAAACGATCCCAAGTCGCGATAGAAATGCTGTTTGGCCGTCTTTACTGCTGCCTTCAACAAGCCGACGAAATGCGGCGAGCGAGGCGTTGTGAATGCAATGTGCTGCAATAATTCTGAGCTTCAGCACTATGCTTCTCGCTCATAAATAGCAATCGAAGTTCCTCTAATTCGTTCCTTGCTCCCACGAAATTGGTGGCATTATCCGACAAAATGCATCGGGGAATGATGCGCTCAAGAAAGCAGCAATGATTAGGTCCTGCAGTACTCGGTCGTATGGTAAGGCAGCCATGATTTGTTCCACAAGACGAGGTCTGGACCGGCAGTACATGAGGCATTTTCGCTCCAAGTCCCGACTGCGGACCAGCATGGTGATAATAGTCAGAATACAGTTGGGCTCGTTGAACGATGCGACACATGAATGATGAGAGATCCGATGACTTCGTCCTACTGGTCAACTTCTGAACGTAGCCAAAAATACGCATAATGACTCCAAATGAGTTGATGTGCTTAAACGAATATGTACAAAAACGGATGAGTGTGTGAAATAGCTTGGCTTTAATGGTGGGACCAGACATGAGCAGATCATTTAAAGAAAGACCAGATGTGGTAGCTGCACAGCCGTCGAATACGACCCACAGCTTTGTTATGGAGCTGTCCTCTTTTTGATGAGAAATATTTGCACTTGTGCCTATCTTCCTTGGGCAACAGAGACATATGATCGAGGGACAGGTACTCCTTCATAAATGCCGAATATTTTTCATAAAGAGCTGGATTACGCACGAACTTGCGCTCCAAGTTTTCCCAAGCGCTGCTTTGCTTGCAAATAGGAATCTCCCAAGGACTCTAACCTTCGCTTCATAGGCAAGCGAAGTGGGGGTAAGCGAGTGTGATGGTTGACGAAGTGTTCCTCGCTTTGAAGTTCCTCCTTTGTTGCCCTAGCGATTGGCTCAAAGATGTGCTCCACTTCCCAAAATTGACGAACCAAGCCATCGAGCCGAGTGCTGCGATTGGTGTCATCCGAAGATTGGGTTGCGATAAGCGACGAGGAGTTGGGGGCCGAGTGCCCGCCACCAGATAGAATCCATCCGAGATGTGTCTTCTGCAGCCAAGGTAATCCAGGCGCCAGCTGAATTTGTCCCACACACAGCAACTCAAAGAAAAGTCCTGCTCCGATGAGCAGATAAATCCACTGCGACTTATGGAACGAAGGGTCAGCAAGCTGGATATTCAAAGGTATAGGCCAATTAGCAGTGCTGAGACGCAAAGTTGGCTGATTAGCAGGTCGTGTAGTTACGCAATGCAATGTGCCTGTAGAATGAGACGTTTATCGTTTTTTTAGAATATCTAATGCTGTATTGTAATTACCCTCGCTCATCTCCAACGAACTAATGGTGTCCAACAGGACCGCAAATGCTCTAACTTCTCGATAGAAGTCAGCTCAACTTCACTATCAACTAACAACCGTGAACATGGAATAGAGTTTAGGCAGCTGCAGCTGTATATACATATGTATGTCCAAAATGTATGCACCGGCAAAGCAACGAAGCGACGACCGAAAAAGAACCAACAGTTATGCACAAGAGAACGACCGAGATGTTTTGCACTGTTTCCAGTTCGAATTCGAGAGAGATACATATGTACATACATATGTATGTATGTGCAGCCGGTCTCGAGAGCTGGCTGAAGCAAACGACGAAAGAGGAGGCGAAGAAAACTAACGGAATATACTATACTAAAAGTGTATTTCAAACCATTAAATTTTGTTTTTCTTATCGAACGGCAAAACTTATTGAACAAACTTGTTTATCCTCATTGTTCGAAAATATAACGAGGAATGTTGTGAGTTGCTGCTGTGACCGCAACTCCACATTTATACCCGATACATACATAGTCAGTATGGCTATATGACCGTGTGCGTGTTGGAGAGACAGAAAACGTGTCTGAACATGTCGTCGGGCGCTGCGTAGCCACTGCAAATTAATTTGTTCCTTTTGGCTATAAAAATGATCCGATCGATCCAGATTCAGCAACCGGATAGATATGGCTAATTCGCTATGATTATGCGTTTTTAGTTTTCTCGAATCTGTAATATTGTGGATGCAACAGATTTTCGTCCTTTGTGGGGGCGGAAGGTGGTGAGGCGAAATTTTGACACAAACCGGTCAAGGTCCGATATCACAGGAGTGTGGATACCAAATTTGGTTGCTCTAGCTTTTATAGTCGATCTCAGAGACTCATATCATCTCGGAACTCATATTTTGCAATAGGCAAACCGACCATGAAACCTGGGTGTTAGCGAGAGACAGTGCGAGAAAGAATGAATTGTTTTCTTTATTCTGGCTTTATTATACGATCTGGTTCAGATGCTCTACCTCTTTGAGTACTAGGCCCTCATAGGGACGGACAGACAGACATGGCTGAATCGACTCGGCTATTGATGCTGATCAAGAATATATGTATACATATACTTTATGGGATAGGAAACGCTTCCTTCTGGACGTTACACACATCCACTTTCACCACAAATATAATACACCCCTATACTCATTTTGAGTATCGGGTATAAAAAAACCCTTTCTACCATCGGATTATCTAAATATGCTTGTCGATTGATGTCGATTTAAAAGACCATATAGCTCAGAAACTGTGTTAATTTCGCGAAGGTGCGTTTTTCACGTCCAAACCACTTCCACGACATAGGCTACTCTATTAAAACGGTTAATCATGTTATGGGTATGCTTTTCCCATTCGGGCATTGGTCCAATACATTTGATAAAGAAAAAACTGTGAGCTTCCCACTATGTAAATATACTCGAAAGTAAAATGATAAATATGAAATTAAAAAAAAAGTGGGAGCTACCGCAGGATAATGACCCGAATCACTCTTAAATGCCTACTAAGAAAAGGTTCTTGGACAACAAAGTTCCCCTGAAAACACGTTCTTTACAGTCACAAGACCCACATCCTATAGATATAAAAGGAAACGATTGGTGACTAAAAGCAAAAAAATAAGTATTATTTGTGGCAAAAAGTTAAGTCCGAATGGTACTCCATTGATCCATGCATTTGTAACGAACTAAGGGATTCCATGGGTCGTACCTGCGCCGAAAGCTCTAAATACCGTGGTACCACAACCACATATTGGAGTTTAAAGTTGATCTATTAGCCTATGAAGCTTAAAAGGGTTTTTCCTAGTTTTAAGTCTGCTGTTTCTATTTTCTTGCAGGCCTGAAAACTTGAAAAAATGTATTTTCTGTATACCTTATTCTTTATATTTTGTTACATTACTGTATACACCCTCAATCAAAATTTGGAAATTTCGCGATTTGCGATAGCCGGTTTATACTAGCTACAAGCGCTTACAGTCATATCGGACTTCCACCATACTCGCTTCGCTCGACAACCAAATTACAAACCACATCGATTCATTCATCATATATTCATGATATTTCGCGAAAACGGAACAGAGGTTGATACAAACCGCACCACTTAACGCTGCTCCAAGGGAACAATGTGTTCCCTAAGAAAAAACTGCAAAGATAGTTTTCCTATGAAAAGCCGATATCGTAAAAAGTCGTTGATTTTTTGCTTTAGTTGCTTAAAGAAAACTATCTGTATCATTTTTTTCACTGTGAAGTATAATAATTTAAGTTGTTTTTTAAATTTTCCCACACATATATTTAGATGTTTATCCTGCGGTTCGGCGGTTCGTTACCTGCGCGACTAAATTAAACACACAAAATGCAATATACATTTTTTTTATTCTTTCAAATACATCACTGTTATTCAAAAGCCGCGTTCGACGGAAATGAAACTTTAAAATTTAACGTTTCCTGTGCATATGCTCACGGTTCTTGCGCTTCCAGGCAGCACGTCTAGATCCGCCAATTGTCTGGGAATATCTATAGCCCTTGCCAATACCACGGGAGCTCTTACCGGCAGAGGTAAGACCCCGAAGCTCGCGATGCTTGTGCACATGTTTGCATATCCAGTTGATTTTAGGATCACGGCGAATCGCACTATGATGAGTGTCAATCAAAATGACCTCAAAGTACTTGTATGAAGCGTCTTGTGCAATCCAATAGGAATTTAAGACACGCAATCCACCAAGTCTACGGCCGACACGTTCCTATGAAAAAAAAACAATAGTTCAACTATTAGTTTTAATGAAACATATAGGTATATAGTTATTTATATTTTATATTGGAAATTAATTTCAGACATCTAAGGAAGTTATGTCAACATTTTTTTTTTTGACCAAAATTTTTGTCATCATGGGAAGAAAAATTATATTTTGTACAACTCTTTTTTTTATTCTTTTTACATACCTCCGCAATTGACTGCAATCCGCGATAGGGTTTTAGTTGGTTAACGCCATGGCTTTTTGGCTTGCCGTAGGTGCAACCTTTTGGCACTGGACGCTTGCGCCCTCCACGGCGGACACGAATCCTGTAAATAACGAATCCTTGTTTGGCCCGGTATCCCAAACGACGTGCCTTGTCTGGGCGCGTGGGTCTAGGCGAACGATGAAGTTTCGTCAATTGGCGGTACTGCCACACGCGTATACGCAGCAAGTAACGCATCACATCACTTTGCTTCTTCCTATACAGTTCTTGCATATAACGATAGGCCCCCATTTCCAATGCTTGATAGACCTAGTAACAAATTTATATGTTATTTATATATATAATAACAGTCACATCATCGGTCCATCAATTCATTTGACTGTAAAGTCATTTTAAATCCAAAGATGTGCATTTTGTTATCTATAATTTAAATATCAATAAGGGTTTAATATATGTTCAAATTTATTCAGAAGGTAGACTAGCTTCAAATATTTAAAAAAATATTAAGGTCGTCCAGCCAAAGTAAAATATGCAAGAAATATTTGCCGCATAACGAGGTGACGATATATATAGAAAAACGATCTCGGGTATTGCTGATCGACACAATAAATTGAAAAATTACATACTAAACGAAAGATTGCAAAGGTATCACTAGATTCTTTACATCCAATATTATACACACCCTGCTTACAAGACGACCAAATTCTAAAAGAAGGAAGGAAGTGAAGTTGGCTTCTGACGAGCGAAAATACAATCAGAGTTGCACCGACACACAGCGTTTACGACATAATAAATAAATTTTGATTGTGGAACGAAGTAAATGAAACAACATAGTAAGGGAGCTCAGGTTCTCACTGAAGCCTGGTACTCAGATCCGAATATGTGTACCCGCTGATATTCGTTTTTTGATGGTACAAATTAATTTGCCTTGTTGAGAAAAATAAATGTTTTTTTCTGTTTTTTGTTTCTTATTTTTGTTTTCTGTTAAGAAAAAGAAAAATTTATTTGCAAATATTTTTGGTTGTTTTTAAATACGATTCTTTAAATAATATTTTCTTTAACAGGCGTCAAATTAATTACATTCCTTGGCGTTATTGGGTTCATGCCATGAAAGGAATAAATTGGAGATCAAAGCATAGCAAAAACAGACTGCTATATGTTGCTGTATCGCAAGCGGGAAACTCTTGATGCCGACTCCGATATGTTGCAGTGTCGTTTTCACTTACCAATTCATACGCAAAAAACTTCTTGCTCATTTCACTCAAGCAAACGATCGGGGAACAACCAGCGTTAAATAGAACAACAAAATAAAAACAAACGTTGCTCGCCGGGCTCGACCGAGTTCGTTTGGAAGCCGATGGAAACGGATGATCTCTAAGTTTTTTCTCAAAGTGTGAGCAAAAGCCATTATTTGTTGACAACGAGAAACTGTCAACAGTTATTTGCGAGCTATGATTATTGAACAAAAATATTTCTGTTTTCAGAACTGATTTTTCTCAAGAAAATCTAATTTTTTAAAAAGTGAAAGGTGGCCGTGCAGACATTCAAAATTTTTGGAGCCTAAGTCTATCAGAAAAAGTTATTTTTATACCATGGTTGTTTTTGGGTGTTGACTAGTCTAGTCTGCCAACTATGTCAAGCCTTTACAAGATTCAAATTGTATTCATTAGATACTCTTCTTGCTCGCTTGGCTTTATAATAATGTTTCCTCATTGCCATATACTGATCACATAGATAAGCATAGGGCCTAGCGGTGACAACAAATTGATCTTATTTTGTACGCAGTCACGTTTTTCTCCCCAGGCCTCGAGTGGGGAGCATCCAAAATTTAAGTTTTTATTTTCGGAAAAAAAAATCAGAAATTCTGTGTTAAAAAAAAAAAATTGTTGGTTCCTAGTTAACAATTTTTTTGTTACTTTTTGGACTTTTGTTATCTTCTGTCCGTTCCGCATGGACATCAATTCTTGAGCCTTTGGTATTAGCTACATCTACAGACTCACACGAAGTTTGGAATGCGTATGGTGAAGTTCCGATACCTGAGCTGCAGGCCTATGTTGTCATCCAGATTGCCTGTGGCAGCCGCCATTCCATGGCCCTCACCGAATGGGGCCAGATCCTGAGCTGGGGCGACAACGATTGCGGACAGGTGGGCCATTCCACCGATAACGATGTCATTGAGCTGCCAAAGATCTTGCGCTTTCTAGTGTTCAAAACGGTGGTGCAGATTGCGTGCGGCAACAATCACAGTCTGGCACTCACGAGCTGTGTTGAACTCTACTCCTGGGGCTTCAACATCTATGGCCAGCTGGGCGTCCAGTCGCCCAAAGATCTGCCGCACTCCAATGCCCCTCTGCAGCTGACGACCATCTTGGGCATCCCACTGGCCACCATCGCATGTGGGGGCAACCATTCTTACCTCATCTCCAAGTCCAGTGCAGTGTTCGGCTGGGGCAAGAACACTTGCGGCCAGCTGGGGCTCAATGACGAGCAGAATCCCCCAAGTCCCAGATCCTTTTGCTGACGGCAGAGGCCACACAGCAGTGCGCGCATATCAAGCAGAGCGACCTGGATCTTCTGCAGTGCATGGAGGTGATCTTCAAGGGTCAGGCGTGCCTGAACGGCTCTTTTCTGCTCTCGAACGACGAGCATTTTGGCTGCTCTGCACGCAATTATGGACTGGATCTGAAGGCCGCCGAGGTGGCATTCGATCATCTACGAAGTGTGGAGAACGAGAGCATCAAGCAGGTGATCTGGGATAATGTAACAAAAGAATTGATTACTTCGCTGGTGGCCTCCCCAGCCGATAAGGAGAGCCTGCGCGTGTACCTGCTGCTGCCGCTGTACCATGAGTTCATGAACTCCAAGCACTACAAGACGCTGCCGGCGCCCCTGGCCAGTGCCATACTGAAACTGACGAAGAATCCGAGCAAGGTGCTATACAAATGGCTGGCCCAAACGCCAGTGGACTACTTCGAGCGCCTGGTTAACATATTTCTGCACGTAATGATTCACATCATCAGCTTCAAAATGGGTCTGATGGCCATCAGTCCAACGTTGGAGAGTTCCCAAAGGCTGATGCCATACAATGCTGATTTGGATGTCATATCCGCCGAAAAAATCGGCAGGGTGACACGGTGGACGGCGGGCTTGGCCGCCTGGCGCTCGTGGAGATGGCGAAAGTTGGGCACTGGACGGCTGTGGAACTCGCGCTGCTTGCGCTCCGCCTCGAGGCACTTGCGCAGCTGCTGCTTCTTCTTGCCCTCGTAGATGTCCTTGAAGCGGTAGACCCGGGGGTGTGGCAGCCGGCCTTGGCCACCTCCTTCTCCTTGAAGGCCTGTGGCATGGGCTGATCCACACTGGCGTTGCCCCAATCGAATAAAAAAAAAAAAAATAATAATTATATACAAAATGTCAATATGACATTCTCTCTATATAAAATATTTTGGACAAATCGTAAGACAAATTTTTTTCATTGGACGAGAAAAAAACTCCACTACCATAGGCAAGAAAAAATACAAAAATATATAATCACATATCTCTCGTCCATTTTCCAACCACTTTTAAGCCAGAACGTTTCGTTTTTAGTTGCTCCCGTTTTCACCGATTTTGTTGCTGATATGTTTCATTTTCTTATTGATTCTGGCAAACGAAAACAGCTGTCGTGGTTACCTCAAAAAAATACAGCGTATTTTAATTTGTTAAGTTGTTTGCTTTGAAGCTAAACGACGGCAGAAAGTCGCGATTAAAAAAAATCAAGACCTCTTAGATACGATGTGCGACAAGCTGTGAGTTGTTACTTAAATTTTGTTGTATGAAACAGAAAATGAAATTGCTAATTATCACAAAATTATTTTGGTGCATCAACATTTTAAGTTAAATGTTATGCGCATGTTACGAGAACACTCAGTGCTGTTACATGCACATTTGTGCTGATATGCGTAAATATTTATTTATTGCCAACGTTCCCTTTAACAAATTTTACTGCCTTTTCTTTTATTGCTGTCCAAAAAGCTGGTGAAAACCGAAGCATTTAATTTTTTAATTGTTAAAATTTTAAATTTGTTTCACTTATTTTTAATCTTAGTGCCTTATTTTCACATAAAAGTATCTTATATCTGTTTGCATTGAATTTTTGCAATTCCTAAAAGCTAAAAATCATACCTCTTTGTAGCTCCGGCATACCGTATGGAATATATTAAACTTTTAAATTAGAAAATGGGCGAACCTCCTTAAATCGCATTTCAAAGTTTTGTATCGTTCAACTTTTCCAGTTTTCTTGAAATATTAATGTTACAATTTTGAAAAAAATACCGATACAATTTATATAGACTGCCACAAAAAAACAACTATTATTCATTAAACAAATTTTAAAATAGCTTAAAGATGTCTTGATCTTTTTCAATCACGCACTTTCTTCCGTCTAAACAAGCTATGGAAAATATTATTATTTAAAAAAAAAAATTGTATATATACGAAAGGTCCACTATTGTTGTTTATCAGAGTATTCTGAAACATATGTATAGATGACAAAAATATGTGAAAGCGGGATTACCTAAAAACCCAAATGTAATTTAAAACTGGAGTCTACCCAAATATTTTAATGCTATCCAGTGTTCTATTATTTAGTGTTCTAACTTTACATTAGTTCTTCAAATCGATAATAATTCGATATCGAATGAGTACGATGATAACTTATCGACTTATTGATATTTATGCTTAAATTCTATCAATTCTTTTGTTGTAAGCTAAACATTAAATATGACGGATTGGGTTAAAAAAGCAGAAGACCAGGAAGTTACCAAACTGGTATGGAATGATGTACTTGAACCTCTTGTGTAAATATATATATTTATAATTTGTCGATTATAGGTTGACCAACTTCAAATTCAATCTGATGAGAATGCGTTTGCTATCAGGAACAACAGTTCTATGTATGATTTGCCGGCAACGAAAAATGATGAAGAATGCGAACCGGAGGTCGCTGAGTAAGTCCCTAGAATATAACACTATTTATACAACCATATCTGTATATATTTGGCCATAACAAGGAAAATTCATAGTACAAGTACATATGTACATATATTTATTTTACATTGAAGGTTATAGAAATATTTATAAAAAAAAATATGTATGAGTACATTTATATGTACTACAAATATGTATCGAGTACCTGAGTAACTAGTCGTTTCCGGTCGAAATTAATTGTGAAACACAATAGAGTTCGGAAAGTGGTGAGTGGATACAAAGCATAGATCGCTCAACTCAACTCCGACCACACCGTACTAAAAACCGACTCGATCCACTCAAATTGGGACTCTAAAAAATGTTCCACTCGAAGACCAAAGAGGGCCTTCGATGTGTTAAATGTGCTTGTCGATAGTGTCCTTTTGGAGAATATGCAGGCAGAAATGTTTGTTTTGTCGGTGTCTGCGTCTACATTTTAATATAAAACAACGGTCGTCACGAGATAAGCAGAATTACCAGATTACCACTCAGAGTTGATCCTCCTACTTCCTACTCCTCTATTGAAATTTTAAATTTGATACATTACCAGTTGTTGTTGACCAGTTTTCAAACAAACAGGCAACCAGTTGATTTGTAATGCTTTGTTTCAAACGCTTTTGTGCAATTTGGATCGCTTTAAAATACCTATCGCTGACCAATACCAATCGCTGACCACGCCTTTAGTTCATCAGCTTTGCAAGTGCAAGGGCACTTTATGACCTGGGAGAGCATGCAGCCAGAAATGTCAATAGCGTCCGTGTTCGTCTCATTTCCATCCCACGTTGTTGTGTTAACCAAGCCCTGTTTAAAGCGGGACTTTCTTAGTTCCGAAGTTTTGACAGGTCGGTACACAACTTTTAGAAATATCCTTTCGTCTTGACATGTAGGAGAGGTTCTAATTGCAGTGGTCTCAAAATTCACGTCGTAACATTTCACAGTCCAAGTGCAACAAGAACTGGAATTCCTATCTGTAAAACTGTTTCCTACCGCCTTTGCTATTTTCATTACTTGCTCGTATATTCCACCTTCTTTGGATATTTTAATTTAAGAGCAGCACCTGTCCGCTGTAAAAACTTTCTTCCTCGCTATGAGATAAATATCATATGATAGATCTTGGTGACTTAAACTTGCCTGGTACTGTTTGGTATTCGGCAAACCAGTCTAATAACTTAGTGCCTATGTCGCGATATGATGTTTCAAGTTAACCATTGGAATCTGTTCTAATCTGTGCTTTGTATCGAATCCGACCATAGTGTTGAGCTGGTGTTTTATCTCTTTATAAACACAAGCACGCCCATGGCCTTCTTTACCATGTTAGAAATGTGTTCAGAAAACCCTAGCTTGGCGGCTAATACAACACCAAGATCATCCACCATTCACTCGAAAAACCACCGCATAGGGTATAGGGAGCCAACAAGGGGCTCAACAAATTGAAATGTTGAGGCATTAAGGAATCACAAGTTTGCACAACACCATGACTGAAAGTTATTGAGATCGGATTGCAAGTGCGAATGAAATGAAATTAAATGTCCTTATACTGGACACAGAGCTCAAGAGTAAGGGGCCTAGATGGCTGGTGAAAGGAGGATGTTTTTGAAGAGGACTCTTTGAGACCTGAAACAAAGATAGCTCGAAATCAATCTCAGGCGGTTGCTAAGCTTTTACAATGTAATTAACTACTGAATTTACTGAACTGTTTACATATTTTTATCCTATAGCCCTGCTGAAACCAGCCTCCTAATTAAAATATTGGGAAAAGGATTGGTAAACCCAAAATTATCTCTTGATGTACAGCAACAAAATCCGAATTCACCCCTACATTCTGTGAAAACTTTCGAAGCATTAGATCTGTAAGTTAAAAAAATACTTGAACACATAAATGCTTTAAGATTTGTAATTATAGGAAGACGGAACTTTTAAAAGGCATTTACGCAATGGGCTTTAACACGCCGTCGAAAATACAAGAGACTGCTTTGCCAATGCTCCTTGGAGATCCACCACAAAATATGATAGCTCAAAGCCAGTCTGGAACAGGAAAAACGGCTGCCTTTGTCTTGGCAATGCTTAGCCGTGTGAACGTTAATTTAAATCACCCTCAGGTAAATGTAACCGGTACTGCAAGAGCACATGGTATATTTGATTCGTGCCAATGTAAGTAGCAGGTAGAAGCTCCCACAGGGGTACGTATGACTGCCCTTTTTTCTGCCAAGTCTGCAGAGCTCAAAGGTGCGCTTTCTATCTATTTGTCATAATAATTTCCACATATGTATCTGTCTGTTAGTCGCTTGTATTGCTCTTTTATTATAAGCTTACACGTTGCCATAACGGTAACAGCTTTCCTGATGGCTAGGACTTCTGCTTGGAAGACGCTACAGTTATCTACGGGCCTGAAGGAGTAAAAAGCATTCCTAGTGCCAGATCGACAGCCAGGGAATTTAAAAAAGAAAGTGGTGTTGTCAAAGCAGACTTCACGCAAGTTATTTTTTGTAGATTTAAATTTACAGTTTTCGTTACATTCCACAAAATTTATTTTTTAAATTCTGAAAGCCATATTGTATTACTTAGATTTATAAATGAATTTTTGACCAAAATGTAAATTATATTTAATTGATAAATTTAATTGTAGGTCCTGTGCTTGTCCCCCACATATGAATTGGCAATCCAAACAGGGGAAGTTGCTGCACGTATGGGACAGTACTGTCCCGACATCAAACTAAGATTTGCAGTTCGCGGTGAAGAAGGTCTGTAAAACATAAGAAGCTCATATCAATTTAAGATTGAAAACTTTTGAAATTTGTTTGTTTTCAGTTGATCGTAATAACAAAATTACTGAGCACATCCTAATTGGAACACCAGGCAAAATGTTAGACTGGGGATACAAGTTTCGTCTTTTTGACATGAAAAAAATTTCGGTTTTTGTATTAGACGAAGCAGATGTTATGATAGCCACTCAAGGTCACCATGATCAGTGTATTCGAATACATAAGTATGTATACATTTAATTTTATAAAATCATCAATTCATGCTTAAAACAAACAAACTATCAGTGTCTTTGTTTTAAACTTGGTTGAACAATGAGATTGACATTGAAGGCATATTTTTTGGGCTTTTGCGTTTTTCCAGCATGAAACCCTATATGCAGAAGTCCAGTGTAGTTAAGGCAGTGGACTTGGATCCGGAAAGGATAGATGTCAGGTCATCCAGGGAAAAGGATATGCTTTTGAAAAACTTTAAAAAATGAGTCTTTCATAAAGCGGATATGGCTTCCTAAACCATAAGAGATATCGTATTTTGACACCTTGCAATTGCTTTTAATTTATTAACTGAAATGTTTACCATGGTTTTCGGATACAACTTATTGTTTGCTGATGGTTTCTCTTCAGCAGGAACAACTTCGTGTAATTGTCAGATTCTGTGTCGCTTATTTCCTGCGACATTTTTGTTTTACTCTGGACTGTGCATACGGTTTTTTTTTTTATTATTATTCAATCATTCGTTTCACCTTGCAAATGTAAATTTTAAATATGCTTTTGCTTTCACCGCTTAAGTACTTTCAATATTAACTGGTCGAAATTTGTTGAGACAACGAGCTTTTTCGCTGACTAGTTTTTAAATAATTTCACGAATTAATGATTTCAACTACGTTATAAATTTTATTGTAGGTAATTTGTATGTTGAGGGTGTCCGAAGATACCAGAGCCTTTTACTATATAGTATTAAATGAGACAAGCGAGCCGATCTCGAGCTAAAGTAATATAATGAAGACAAAAAGGTCTGTCCTCCAACTATATCAAGCAGTAACTAACTACAGCAGGATGGCTGCTGCTGGCTTAGCGACGGCTTAGGAAAGAAAAGATAACAAGAGCGAGTATAGGTAAAGAATATATGATGAAATGAGAGCATGGTACTGAGCGAGCAAATGCAAAGGTACTCTTTCGTAACGTTAGCTTAGTAACCAAAACGGCACAGAAAACGAATTGTTGGCAATAGAAAGATAGTACAAAATTTAGACTTTGGCCTCGATCGAGCTTCGAGTTTCGAGTTGAGACCACTACTAGCCTCTATTCATACTGTTGTCATATCATTACGACCAAAATTACCTCCCTCCCTTACCTACCTTAAAAATCCTCTAAAATGTTATGTATTTGTATTTCAGAATGCTCAATCATCATTGCCAAATTTTGTTTTTCTCTGCTACCTATGATAGGGAAGTGATGGAGTTTGCTAAACTAATTGTTACTGAGCCAACAATTATAAGGTAATTAAGCTCTTAGTTCTATATATATATATGTATATATATATATAACATATTCTTACAACATATAACATATTCGTACAAGTAAGTTGTCAAATGAGCCAATGGATACTGATGGTCTAGAATCCACATCTTTGAATTAGTCTTTGATCACATAATTTTGTTGTCTTTTAAAATTGCGTAGAATCTCAAAATTATAGTCACTTTGTTCTTCGGGCTTTTCTAATTTCTGGACATTTTTTTTTTACAGAAAATTATAAAATAGCAATCAAAATAGTTACTAAATCTTTATTATTGTATTTGTTGTATTATTTAATAATGTCGAAAGCCCATGTCCTCCTTCATGTCTAATTTTAGCATTCGGGTTCGTCATTTCAACAGAGGTTGAAATAAAGAACCTGAATGAACCATGGAAAGATGGTTTGAAAGGTATAACTGATTCATTTAAGCTGTCGGCTTTCAATCGGAGTGCCTTTTATCTATGTATATATTTATATTTCCTACTTTTTCACTTAAGAACTTCTTAATTTTTTGTTAGATTGAATCGAGAGCAGGAATCTCTTGATAATATTAAACAGTATTACGTTAAATGTAAAAATGAAGACGGAAAATATAATGCAATACAAAATATTTATGGATGCATCAGCATTGGCCAAGCCATCATATTTTGTCATGTGAGTACAAATTTCATGCTTATTATTGAAAATTGACAACTAACTATAGAGTACATTTATTTTAGGGTTTTCCTAAAACAAATTTTTTTTTTAAATTGCATGTAAAAATTACATGTAGTTTTTTAAACTACTGATTTAAGCTAACACTATTCACTAGGTTAGGTTAGGTTAAGGCGGTAGCCTGGAGGGGGGGGATAAGAGCCTCCCGCCCCCAAGCTCACTTGGACCTATGAAAGGTCCGTTGTGTTGCCGCATGGGCATGTGCCCCTTCGCGTTGCCCGAACCGTGAGAGCATACTACTGCAGGTTAAGGGCAGTCCCATCCGGTGGCTTGGATGTATTTGGACAAGGTCCCTGGTTTGATTACGGACAGGTCCGAAATGTCCGTGAGGAAAGCGGCCCCGAGAATACGAAGACGACGATTTCCAAGGGCTGGGCAGTGGCAGAAGAAGTGGGGGACCGATTCCTCCTCCTCCTCGTCGCGACAACTCCTGCAGAAGTCGTTATGAGGGATTGACAGTCTAGAGGCGTGAGTGCCGATCTGCCAGTGTCCCGTAATGGCTCTAGTAACTGCAGAGCACTGTGCTCTGCTGAGTTTATACAGCTCTGCTGAGCGCTTCTTCGATCGATATGGCCATATCAATCTTGAGACTTTACAGAGACTCCCTTCGATGTCCCTGTGGCCGGGGACCCATATAAGGAAGAGATCTAACTGCTCTGCGATCTCGTGCAGAGACCTGCGGCAGTCATTTACAGTCGCTGAGTTCGACGATATTGAGCCTAGAGCTTTGATAGCTGCTTGGCTGTCCGAGAAGACGCACACTAAGTGCGTATCTAGAAGTAATTTGGAGACGATCGAAATGGCGTCCTTGATGGCTTCAACCTCCGCTTGGAACACACTACAGTGATCCGGGAGCCTGAAGCAATGACTGATGTTCAGCTCGCTGCAGTAGACTCCGCCTCCCACGCGGCCGTCTAGCTTTGAGCCATCAGTGTAGAAGTGGACCGCATTTGCAGGTCCTGGTTCGCCCATCTCCCAGTCCTCCCTAGATGGGATTGATACCTGGAAGGGCGTCGAGAGGTGATCACTGGGGATACAGTAATCTGTCCTCTCTGGTAATTGCGGGAGTCTCATCAGGATTCCCGAGTGCCCAACCGCGGATGCTTTCCACAGTCTGGCTTCTCTCATTCTGAGGGCGGAAAGTGTTGCCACCTTCTTTCCCATGAGATCCACAGGGAGGAGGTCCAGCACAGTATCCAGGGCTTCCCCTGGAGTAGTGCGTAGCCCGCCAGTTATGCATAGCTCTGCCATGCGTTGAACTCTGCTGAGTTTATTGAGGCATGTCCTTCTGTCCAAGGCTGGCCACCATACCACCACTCCATAGAGCATGATTGGTCGTATGATGGCGGTGTAGAGCCACCGAACTATATAGGGGGTCATTCCCCATTTTAGTCCGATGGCTTTCCTGCAAGTATTGAGGGCCACTGTGGCCTTCTTTACTCTATCCTCTATGCTCAATTTCCAATCGAGCTTTCTATCGAGGATTAGGCCAAGATACTTGGCGTTGTTGCTGAAGACTAGCGTTTCCCCACATAGTCTTGGGGGAATCAGTACCGGAACTTTGTACTTCCTAGAGAAAAGCACCAGTTCCGTTTTAGACGGGTTGACGCCTAACCCGCATTTGTCTGCCCATTTCGACATTTTCGTGAGAGTACTTGTCATGCACTCACACAATGTCTGCGGAAATTTTCCGGAGAATGCTATGGCAACATCGTCCGCGTACGCCACCACACGGCAGCCACCCCCTCTATCTCCCGCAGCAGTGTGTTCACTGCCACGTTCCATAGGAGTGGCGAGAGGACTCCGCCCTGCGGTGTGCCTCTGCTGACAAATCTGGTACACGTTGACGTCCCCAGTGATGCCTCAACCGTCCTGCATTGTAGCATCTGATCGATCAGGCTCACCGTCCTGGAGTCAACGCCCAGATCCGTCAGTGCGCCCGTGATGGCGGTCGGAAGGATGTTGTTAAAGGCGCCTTCTATGTCGAGGAAGGCTACTAGGGTGTACTCCTTAAAATTAAAGGATGCTTCGATGATCGATGTGATCGAGTGTAGGGCCGTTTCGGTGGATCTTCCCTTCCGATAGGCATGCTGGGAGTCTGAGATCAGACTGGATGCAGCCCCAGGAGCCGCTCCATCGCCTTTAGAAGAAAAGACGATAGACTTATGGGTCTGAAATCTTTTGGGGCAGTGTGCGAGGGCTTGCCTGCCTTGGGTATGAATACGACTTTGGTCTGAAGCCAGGTGTCAGGAATGCACCCGTGGGAGAAGATTCCCTCGTAAATTATTTTGAGCCAGTTAATGGCTTTATGTCCCGCGTGAATCAGTTGGGCAGGGAAAATGCCGTCTGGCCCCGCGGACTTGTAGGGTTTAAAGCTTCTGATCGCCCAGGAAATGTTCTCCTGGCTTAGCAGTCTCAAGATGGCATTTGAGGCGACAGAAGGAGGCGCGAGGTAGTTGGGTCTGTTTTCATCGCAGCCAGGGAAATGGGTATTTAGGAGAAGATTTAGCGACTCCTCGCTGGACGTAGTCCACGACTGGCCGGTGTTCTTCAAGTAGCCCAGGGTGGGTGTTGTCTTCGAGAGAACTCTGCGCAAGCGTGAGGCTTCTGAGTTACTCTCGATTTCGCTGCAGAACTTACGCCAGGAGGCGCGTTTGGCTTTTCTAAGTTCTTTGTTGTAGGTTGACAGACTGGCCTTGTATTCGGCCCAGTTTTGCTCAACGTTTTCAGCCTTAGCTTTATTGAAGAGTCTCCGGGAGGCTTTCCGGAGTTCACCCAGTTTCGGATTCCACCATTCAGGTTTCTTCCGGCCTCTGTTCTTGCCAGAGGGGCATGCTTTGTCGAGCGCCTTATTGCAGGCGTCGGTAAAGATCTTAAGAAGACGAGTCGTGGCCTCCGTGGAGAACTCCTCCTCAGATGGGGGCTCAGGGAGAACACGACAGAGGTAATCAGAGTACCGAGTCCAGTTTGTCCGCCTGATGTTCCGGAATCGGACTGGCTTCGGTACTGAGAAGGAGAAGACAGTTTCCACGTACCTGTGGTCCGAGAAGGAGTGCTCTTCCAGGACCCTCCAGGATACAATGTTACGCTGTATCTCATGAGAGGCAAGCGTGAGGTCCAGGACCTCCTTGCGGTTTTTAATGATAAAGGTGGGATCACTACCCCGGTTTAGTAAGACCATCTGAGTGGTCAGTAAGTAACTGAAAAGGTACTCACCCCTTTCGTTTGTGTCAGTGCATTGGCATCGCACCCCACAATTAGGCCGATGTCCTTGGCCGAGCAGTCTGCGATTAGAGCCCGGAGAGGCGCGTGTGGAGGGGGGTCTGGTTGTTCATGCCCCATGTATGCGGAGCAGATCCTCAGTGAGCGCTCCTGGCCTTCGAGGCTCACGCGGTGTGGTCTTCATTGCTGAAATTTGGGAGCAAAAATAAGTGCAACTCTCTTTTTGCAAGAATGCAGGTACGAATTTTACCTGCGGTTTCAGCTACATATAGCTTGTAGTCAGAAGTCCTCAGACCGGAGACCCTGTTTCCGAGGATCCAGGGCTCCTGAATGAGGACTATGTCGGCTCCACCCTTGGCCAGGTGGAGCAGTAGAGCAGCGCATGCTGCCTTACAATGGTGGAGGTTTATCTGCAGGAGCGTCAACAACATTCCTGAGGCTCGCCTCCACCATTGTTGCTTCTAGATCGCTGTCAGGGGACTCCGGCTCCTCCCCGACAACGATGTGGCTGAGACCTCTGGCTAGGTCGCTCTCGTCGAACGCGTAGTCGTCCAAGATATCGTCCGACATCATGGACGCCGCATCCGACGCCGGGTTGTCTTCCTCGCACGAGGCCCCCTCTTTCGGGATCTCCGGCAGCTCCGGGTCTGGCTCGACCTCCGCTTGCCTGCCCTTGCGATCGGACTTGTAAGTGGATATGGTGACCTTCTTGTAGCCATAATCCACTACACCGTCCGACTTTGCGAGGAGATCACTGGATTCCTCATTTAGGACGAGGATAATCTGGCGCCTCTGCCCTTGGATTTCCTCCACCTTTGCCACCTTCCAATCGGCTGTAGGAAGGTGGGGGTTGCAGACCTGCAGTAACCTGAGGATCTTCTCAGGCTCTGCAGGCTTAGCCGAGACCCACGCTCTGGCTCTCGGGCGACTAGGGACATCTTCCCACTTCACGGCCTCCAGTTTCGCCCCTGGATAGACCTCTTTTAGGGCCGCCACCGCCTTCATGTAGAGGGCCGCAGAGCGAGCGTCTTGGCAGGCGATGGCTTTCACCTTGCCTTGATGCCACCCTGCGTCCTCACACTTTGGCGGTGGTCCGCCGTTCTCCTCCAGTTCCAGTAGGAACCGGTCCTGGAGCTCGTTCCCAACAGGTGCCACTTATCGCGAGGGACATGGCCGTCCTCGGCGCCCCTGTCCAGGACACCGATCAGGGTCTTGCCCCTCGCCACCTCAGCGAACGACCGGTTCGTGAGGTGGGTCTTCACCCGCTTGGCTTGCTGGGCTTGGCCTGGCTGATTTGCGGGGTCCTCCGCTGAGCGTTGCCGCTTGTTGGGGCCTTGGCTGCGCCCTTTCCGGCTTTGGCTGACTGGAACAGTGGAAGGATTGAGCAGGCCCACAGCCTCTGCTCCTTTCCTTCGGCTGACGCCTTGAAGTTCGGGTCTTCGTTGGACAGGATGAAAGCCGCTCGTCTCCTGTCCTGGTACGACGGCTTTCCACCCCGTGGTGCAGAGACGCTGCCCGCCGGGGCTCCCATGGGTTCTTCGGTCCCGGTGCGCTTACCAGCCGCGATTACGCTCTGCTTGGCAGCCACCCCGGTATCCGCTTCGCCCTTGGAGCCACCCGACTTGGAAGGACCCGATTGGCTTTTCGGGCCCCCCCTCGCTGCGGCTGCTGCCTGAAGACGGTGGACCGACTCAGTCTCCTTCCCCGTCTTCTTTGGACCCGGTTTCCCAGGCGCTGGTGCAGAGGGATTGGCTTGTCCCTCCGGTACTTTAAGAGGAGTACCGAGCTCCTTTGCGGCTTTGTTGGTTTTTATATGTTTATTATTTGGCATAGTAGTTCCCACGAGTAGGCGGGAAGGGGATGGTCACCCGAGGCATAGCCCGCTTGCCCCGGGAAGCCTGATTTAAACTGGAGGTCGGCAGGTATCCAGAGTCCGCATATTAGCGACCGGGCACCCCCCCGGCCATGCATCCCTCGGCATATAACAGTGTCACCTTGGATTGGGGTAATTTCACTGAGAGTTTTCTTCTCTCCGCCCGACTACCATTCGCCAGCATCCTAGCAGAGACATGACCGTGCTAGGACCTGTTTCCAGCCGCCCTCACGGGGAGAGTATAGTCGTACTTCCACCGGTGTGCACAGTTACGGCGGGTGACGGTTCGCTCGCAACCCTCTGTGTCCTAGGGGGGGGGTGTGAGACGCAGACCGCACCGGGTATTACTAACCGGAGCGGCTGCGCCTCAGTTCCGAGCTCACAGTTGTGCGAGCCGACCCGTCATCCGTTTGTCCCCCTGTAGCACCCGATGGCTGACGGCCCACTATTCACTAATTTCTCCCAAAATTTTTGGGGGAGCTCCTATTTGGTGTCGAAAAATCAACACGATGCAAAAATGTATGTGATTAAATAATTTTTTTTCTTTTAATTTCGTTTCTCTACTGCTGCGACCAATTTGATATACCATAATAGAGCATAATATCGAAAGCTACCACGGTATTGCAAAGCTATCCGTCATTCCAAAGCTGCTCGTGCGCATAATCAAGTGTTGCGGTAATTTCTATCTATGAATGACCTACCGCAAGCTATTTCGCATTCAGTTATATTAATGTATGGTGATGACGTTAAAATGTGTCTCCTTCTCCGATTGGTATTTGCACACACGCCTTCAACTCGACCCTATGAATGGTCGGAATTTACAGTGGCGAGCACATGTGGATACATGTTTATCACTTTTCACTTTAAGCACCTGTAAAATCTTTAAAAATCAATCAATCCATGTGATTTTTTTTTTTTAAAGATTCATTAATTTATTGAGAATGAAAAAAGACAACAATTTCAATTCAAAGAGATCCTTTTCCTTAAGAGACTTTAATTTTTTCAAAAAAAGAGCATGTATCCACTTTTGCACGTTTCAAAATTTGTTTACTTTAATCATTTTTTTTTAAATATTTGTTCCAAAGGGCCTTAGCTTTTATCATATTCCGAATAAGTATTGGCATGCTCTCGACTAAATTTAGTAGGTGCTGGCAAGGTATCATGCGCCACTCCGACGTCTCGCGCTCCCAAAGACTAACCCAATCCCAATCTAAATTCGTGAAAAATCGTCCCAATAATTCGAGTTTTCACTTAATCCAGTGGCCTGCTCAATAGCCCAGATCTAAATCCCATTGAAAATAGATGGGCTCTGTTTAAAAAACACTGGAAAAGAACGAGTTTGCACCAAAGGGATTGGGTGAGTCTTTGGGAGCGCGAGAGGTCGGAGTCCTTTTTCGACCACAAACTGTGTTTTTATAGAAATGAAAAAGGATAACAGGGTGCTGTAAAACGCATAAATGTTCTGTTGAGTGCAAAAATTTGCTGTACAGCGCAAAACATAGGATTTCTTTGATTTTTGTTTTGTTTACTTTCGTTCGTGGCTTTAAATTTGGATAATAAATTATTTGTTCAGCATTGCAATCGCTCGAGAGACTTCTTTAACCGCTCAGGATGCTGAAGGAACGCTGACCCAACAGAAATTTCCTGCCTTAATAAGAAAGCTGCAGCTTGTATAAAATCACAATGTCAACAAGAATGTCGTTGATGTCGCGCGGCGTGTGCCTATATCCCTGATCCCTGATATGTCAGCCATGAGTGTCTCTCTATGTCTGTTGTGAACTGTTGTAGAGACTTCCCGTAATGTTTTACGCTGCCCTTCTCCTCCGATATACTTCCAGAATATCGGGAAGACACCTCCATATCGACGCTCCAGGGCATGCTTAACAGTTTCCGTCCCATTATTGCCGACGCTGACGTTTCGAATTAAAGCTGTAGCGAATTTCGGTGCAGTTTTTACCATGTTTTTGACAGGAACACCCACCGCGAATTGACGGACTCAACCTTCAAGTCGATCTTCTTCTCTCAGTTCCTTGAGTTTTCCTGGAACTTTTTGTCAACGTTGGTCTATTCTCTTTCACCTGTTTTGTGATAAATTATAATTTCAGGTATTGAGCTTTTCGTTGCTCCTGTACCTGATTCTTTACTTGCAAAATCATCGGTTGTTGTTGCAACATCAGCTCGACTAGATCTTGCAACTCAACATAACTTGTTGCTGTTGCTGCACCTTCGCTTGGTTTTTCATCTGTACCATCATCTGTTTAATCGTCTCTCTACCAATTGGACGCCGGGGCTGATTCTCCTCCCCTGTGGAGCCTTGCCAAAAACTCATAATCCTCGACATTGACGCCTGCTCTCTCCAATGCAGGTTTTAACCACAGCTACAGTTCGGCTTTCAAACCGCTGGTCGGTAAGCCCCGCTCAGTCAATTCTTCAAAAGCTCAACTTTTAACTCCTCGTACTTAACCATTTTCAACGTTTTCTTGTATAAAAAGACTTACTTTTAATTTCGGCGAGGAACATTTTTCCGTTTTGAAAACGGAAAAATCCAGCTTTTTGTTAAAACGGAAGCACAAAGCTATGTTAAAAAAAAAACCGGAAATTTTTTTATATTAAATTTAAAAACCGAAAAACCGTTATTTTGGTTGGCATAACAAAAAGCATCCCACTTCCGATCCCAGCAGGGTAAAACCAATGTTGCCAGGATCGTGGCCAGGTGTCGATAGGAGAGAGGTGGACCTATAGTTAGGGCTCCGACCATGTTAGAGTCTAGGAGAGAGTTATTGCTTGTATAGTTTAGGTTTTATTGTATTACTTTATTATTTCCTCATTTGCCCGACTACTCCCACCGCACTACCACCTACTTTTTCCATATCTCGGCCAGCTCATCCGCAAATCCAGCGTCGATTCTCCATACGTGTTTCCGTTAATGGCTCTCGTCTGCTAGTCTCTGTGGCGCGGCTGCCGTTGCACTCTCCTTACCCTCTGGCTTCTGGCTCCGTCTTCGTTCTGGTTCGTCTGCTTTCGCTTTGGCTGTCCTTGAAATCGACCCCCTCTCTCGCCAAATCCGGCCAATCACAAGCCTGCGTTCAATGTCGGGCTTTCGGGTCAACGAGTCTTTTCCGAAAGGCTCTTGGACGTTGACATGCAATGAAAAGTCGATGGATGCGGTTGAGCGAGCGTTAGGCAATAACTATTTATTATAATTCTTATGATACTGAGAGTAAGTACAAAAAGTGAGCGTAAGCTATCTATATTACGAGGGTCATTCGAGCAATTTATTCTTTTAGAGAGTTTGACAGAACATCCCGGCCCCGTTGAAAGGACTAAACCACCGGAAGAATTTCCAACTTATGTATTGGCCTGCAACATGTTCCATTTAGGTGCACCACCCGTACAAGCCCATACTTCCCAAGCACCGTAGACTGCACTCGGCCTAGTTTCCAACGTAGTGGTGGTTTATAAATTGTCCTCATGGATGATGACCAACGTACTCTCGGGGAGGTCCGTTGAGGGTGCTGTCAACTTCGTGCGAGAACGCAATTTGTTGACGTAGTCAGCAGACCATTGCTTCCAAACCCGTTGCTTGACGGTCGTAATCGTATCGTAGCGGTCCATACTTGACAGCTTGATATTCAATGATTCGCCAACCAAGAGATGAGCCGTGAGAGCGCTATTGTCATTTGGATCGATTCTATCTCGACGACGACAGTGCTCAACTCTTCAAAGGTGAATCTGGTGTTAGCCAGCGTACGATTCAACAGCCCCTTTGCGCTCTAGACTGCCGCTTTCCAAAGGCCTCCGAAATGATGTGCCCTGGGTGGTATAAAACGGAAATTAATAGAGGCAGATGCGCAAAATTTATAAATTTCATTTTGGATCTGCTTCATGAAGCTTCAAGCCTTGGTGAGCAGGCAAACCAACACGGCTATGTATGATTTAGTAGGTGCCTTTCCTCGGATACGTAGATATGTATTGATGGGTCCACAAAAGTCAACTCCGCAGCGTTCGAATCGAGTCGAGCAGGAGCGAGTCGCGTGGGCGGTAATGAGCCCCATACTCCAAACGAATGAGAGCTACTAAGGCTTTAGGTCCAGCGTGGTAGTTCCGAAGATGCAAAAGGCGAAAATAATTCCATACAAATTTGGACTGACTAGGCAGCAGCAACGGATGTTTTTGACCGTCTGGTAGGTCTGAGTATTCCAACCGCTCACCAACTTTGATAAGTTTAAATCCGTTCACGATTTCTAAAAAGGGAGTAAGCAACTTTAAGCTACTTTTTAGTGGTTTTTGCTTCTGTTGTAAACGGATGTCCTCTGCAAAATGAGTTTGTTGAATGTTCGGTGAGGTTGTGGTAAACGGCGATTGCTTCCGACATCTCCTTATGAACCTAACCATCCAAGCAATGAGACGAAGACTGTGAGTGTACGAGCTGATATTATCGAGCACGGAGCGTTTTCCGCATTAATGTTTATTCACGGATGGGGGTTTGTTAGTTTTCAGCAAACGAAATAAATTCGATATGTTAGTTAGTCGCGCAAGAAAAGTCGACGGATGCGTTTGAGCGTTAGGCAATAACTATTTATTATAATTCGTAGTGCTTGAGCACTGGGCATAAGAGAGACTCTACTGTGGTGAATTTATTACAATGATGGTGAGAGTAAGTACAAAAAGAGAGCGTAAGCTATCAATATTACTAGGGTCATTCGAGTAATTTATTGCTTTAGAGAGTTTGACCGAACAGCATCTTTCAAGAGGCAATGCAGTTACTGCACCATCAAGTGGTCCGTGTTAACCCAGCAAATGGCTGTTACGCGCGGATCATAGGTAAAACGCAGCCTTCCTCCCGCCCAACCGACCGCATAACCGACCCGCACGATGCGCGACGCGTTAACCGAACCGAACAAACACATGCAGGAACGAAAGCTGTTAGACTAAAATGCGAGGAAAATTAGAACTAAACATTACTAGGAGAACTAAACATGCATTCAAATAATAGTTTTAATGTTACTTTGAATAATGTATAAACCTTAATTCATTACTATGAGTTAATATAGGATGCAAGGTTAACACCAAATTTGTAGTAGCCACTCGGGGGTCAATATAAAACTAAACTGAAGGTACCGATGCAGGCTGGCATCCGGCGGTCTCGGCGGCCCAGTGGCCAATTTGGTTAACATTTGTTAACTTATACAAATACCAGTACTATTACTAATTACGAGAAAGGTATGTGACTATTAGTAATTTAATAAGAGGAATTAAATTAGTGGTGGATATAATATGGTAGAGGGAATTATTATTAATCCGAGCATAAGACCCTAAACGGTTCATGCTAGGAATAATTTTATCTACAAAGTAGAAGAGACAACGATGTATAGTTTCTAGTGAGTCTAATAGGAATCGTGAGGTTTATGTGGCTCAACAAATCAGGGCTGTCTATATCACCCTTGATCAAGTTGTGCATAAAAATCACCCCAAGCATTTTACTACGATTAACCAAGGAGGTTTACTAATAGCAGTCTACTAAAGTAAGATGGGAGTCTCACACCTGCATCCCAGTTACGGCCCCGCAGAGCAAAGAGTAAAAAGCTTTTTTTACACTGATTCTATACGGTCCTGGTAAACTTTGTACTGAGGGCACCATACACAAGCGGACGAACAAGCGAGGTATAGAGAGCCTTTGACCACCTCTTTATAAACCCAAGCACGCCCATGGCCTTATTTACCATGATAGAAATGTGTTCAGAAAATTTTATCTTGGCGTCTAATATAACACCAATATCATCCACCAGGGTAATTATATCAAGAGAACTACCGCATAGGGTATAGGGAGCCAACAAGGGGCTAAAAGGATGAAATGTCATTACTTTGCATTTCGAGGCATTAAGGAGTAACAAGTTTGCACAAGATCATGACTGAAAGTTATTGATATCAGCATGCAAGCGAGAATGAAATGAAATGATAAGGACACTCTGGGCACAGAGTTTGACATCATCCGCATACATAAGTACTCGAGAGTATGTTAATACCGAAGGCAAGTCATTAATAAAAAGTGAAGAGTCTCTCTTTCTTTGTGATATTAATTTCGTTCCCTGCTGTTGCTCTCCGTGGTGGTTCCTCTCCGCCGCTGTTTCTTGGGTGTGGGTGAGCTAATCAATTGGCGCGTGTTTGACTATGCTAAGGCTTAATACGTTCTACCTTATTCGGCTATGAGCAAATATAATTCTGACTTCAGTGTTCTATGCAAAGGGCTCGCTTCAATACGAGATGTGTCTTAGATTGACTTAGGTCTTGGATAATTTAGGAGTGTAAGTATTTATGAATGTGAGGCTCCCAGCTGGATCCTCATAGTATAAAAGTAGACCCGCGCCTGTTGCCGCGGTTCACAACATTCCCGCTTTTTTCCCTTGCCATTATTTGTAAGATGTCGATGCATGACAGGGATGATTACAAATTTTTTTAAATTTTATTTCTTAGACGCGTCGTACTGCTGCTTGGCTTGCATCGAAGATGGCTACGGATGGTCATTCTGTTGCTGTTCTTTCTGGTGACTTGACTGTTGATCAACGACTTGCTGTTTTGGATCGATTTCGTTCAGGACTAGAAAAAGTTCTCATAACCACAAATGTCTTATCAAGGGGTAATTTTTTAATGAATATAACAAACATTTATTTACTCAAATTATACTCTTCATTATAGGTATTGACATTGAACAAGTTACAATTGTCGTTAATTTTGACCTGCCGGTAGATATTCGAGGCAACGCAGACTGCGAGACATATTTGCATCGCATCGGACGTACCGGACGATTTGGTATGCCATATTAGTTAAAACAAAAAATTTGAAAGCGTTTCCGACCCCATGAAGTAAATATATATTTTTTATCCGCATCAATAGCCGAGTCGATATGGCCATGTCTGTTTGTCGGTCCGATGAGAGCCTACATCCCAGAAATTAAAAGCTAGAGAAACAAAATTTTGTATCCAGATTCCTGTGATATCCCAATATTACAAGTGTATTTCAAAATTTCGCCCCGCCCCACAAAGGACACAAATCTATGTCATTCACTATTTTGATGATGTCGAAACAGATCAGATCATTATTATATCCAGAAGGAACAAATGAAATTGCAGTGGCTACGCAACGCCTTCCATACCATTAATAAAAAAAAAAAAAAAAATTGAATATATTATAATCTCCCAAACGGTTCAACCGATTCTTAGCCAAAAAATCAATTCGTCCATTTTGCGAACAACGATACCAAACGACATATAAAATATATTTTATATTACTTACATAAATCATACCCTCACATACACCCAGCGACAAAAAAGCCGCCCTCTGAAATTTCATGCATTTTTGACTTCTCCAGCATGAGGTTTCAAAAAATATTATCCGATTCGTTTAATTTTTATTTTTTGTTGTCGTTAAATCAATTTCAATCAAAAGTTTATATTAATTTGTTTTTATATCATAGTCATATAATAAGAAACAAATTATTTTTAAAATCACACGTTTGTAACGCTTTTTCGGAAATTTTAACCCAACATTACCTCCGACATCACGCGAGTCTCACCGAGTCTCCTGAACGACAGCTACTACGCCAATGGATGCGTTTGAGCGTTAGGCAATAACTATTTATTACAAATCTTAGTGCTTGAGCACTGGGCATAAGAGAGACTCTACTGTGGTGAACTTGTTACAATGATTGGGAGAGTTTTTATACAAAAAGAGCGTAGAAATATTTTACGAGGGTCACTCGAGTAGTTTGTTTTGTGAAAAGAGTTTGACCGAAAACTCCGGTCAATAACTGAGTTTGACTGAGCATTGTGAACACTAAGTTAAAACCAGATGTAATGTGAAAAAATTCTGCTAATAAAAATAATTTGTTTATAGATTAGAATTTTTTTTATTTATATTTAAAAACATAGTTTTGTTCACCATGTCGTAGTTGCCTGAAATGGGTTCTCTTTTCGCAAATTAGGTTCTTTGCTAGGGAAAACACTCTTTCCGTGAAAGCGAGATCTAGGGAACTAACTTCAACGAACAGAGCAATAGAACAGAACAGTGAGGGGAAGCAATAACATACCATTAACAAATCGTAGTCAACAAATGAAGGGAAGAAAATGAATTATAAGAAAGTGTGAAAAGGAAACATGAATCGTGTTTTGATACTGTGCACGAATTAGTATGCACTCGTGCAGGTAGAGCCGCGGCCTATGCCGCGGGGGATCTCCCCCCACCCCCATTGTTTCAATTGTACGAAAAGCTAGTCCGACCATATTATTGTCATAATGACTATCAATAATATGTACGTATTCAGCCTCGGAGACGATTTATACATACATATGTGCTTTCGTTTGCATTTATATTGATTCTTCGGCACCCGAAGCTTGATTTCAAAGTACTTCTATCTAATCACCACTTATATTGCGTTCTATTTCAGGAAAGTCTGGAATCGCTATAAACCTTGTAAGCGGAGAAAAATGTATGTCAGTGTGTAGTGCCATTGAAAAACATTTTAAAAAAGACATTCAAGTTTTAAATACTGATAACGCTGATGACATTGAAAAGATTGGAAACTAACATTTTTCATTCCATAGCTTACAGTTCAAAACATTACTATTGAATGTAAACTGTTTAATGTATAATAAAAATGGATTCAATTATTAATAATTTAATTTGTTCTCTTTGTGAGGAAGTGAAATTCTTCACTGAGGGTTATTCCGGCGATATACAGCGATTCAGACGGATGAAAATATTAGAGCGAAAGGGCGCGACTGATAAGAAAGAAGCTCCGCAAAGAGTACGAGGCGATTAGTTGGTCGAAGATGAAATGTAGAAGAAAACAGTACACAAAAAAGACATTTACAATGACCCAAAGCTCCCGTTTTCAAGGAATTCATAATTTCAAAGAATAGCTTTAAAATGGGTCCACCCAAAGTCTAGCTTCCGCGCCTTATGCGTTAAAGCTATGTTTCGGTCTTAAAGATTTATGTGATTTGACAAATGATTTATCTCCAGCTATCGCTTATAAGCTAACGAAAGTTAGGACGTCGGATACGCATACTCCACTCCAACTGTAAAGTACAAAAGACTTCAACACTCCAAAAAGTGGAGTGGTTCTCAAAACTTGCTGCTCAGAAGTGAGAAATGGCAATCCACAGAAAATAATTTAAGACGATAAGCCGATAAAACGACATTTCCTAATCGATTTTTGCCTTCAAAAATGTTACATTTTTGTTTTCAAGTTTTTCATAAATCATTTGTCTTGTAAATAGCTAGTATTCCGGAAGCATTTATAAAATATCCTTTACAGTTCCTGAGCCTCGGTGTTTTCGGCGCGTTGGATATGGATATGGATGGCGTCTTTAGGTCGTTGGAAATAGGTTCAGATCTCGTCCTCCAGTCGTGGAAAGTACCGGGGCGGCAAAAAAGAAGTCAAAAAAAATCTTTGCGGAAGGCAAAGGATTCGTTGAGATAAGTGTTGTAGATTTTATATATTTTTATTGTTGTCCTCTTTGTCCTGCATTGATCAGCTAGGCAGGCATAATGCCATCTATTCCAGAAAACTTGTATGGCTTAATGCTTTGTATTGCCTTTAAATGTTCTCCTGACATAGCATGTTCAGAAACAATATAATTGAGTCTATAACGACTCGTTGCTGGGCGTTGTCCAAAACTGGTCGGCCTTCTCCAGGTATTTGTCATTGGCATTAACTGTTTTTGACGGATGGTAGATGGTGCCAGTGTGAATCGGAGTTTCCCACTAATTCAATTCCTCTTATTAAATTACTAATACTCACATACCTTTTCCGTATTTAGTAATTGTATTTGTACTTGTATTTTGAATGCATGCTTAGTTCTTTTATTAAGTTTAGTTCTAATTTTCCTCGAATATTATTATGACAGCTTTCTTTCTTGCATGTTCCTGTTTGATTCGGTTTACGCGCCGCGCGTCATGCAGCAACGCCCCTTGGTCGGTTGGACAAGAGGAGGGCTGCGTTTTTGCCTGAGATGTGCGCGTAACAACATTCTGCTGTTTCAGAAAAACATCGATGTTAGCATCGATATTTCTCCAGCTATAATTGTTAGTGCCATCAACTGCAATCGCAGTCTGTCCAAAGGGTCGAAATATATACAGTATTTTTTTTTTTTTTTTTTTTTTTAATTTTCTCACACAGTTATACTTAACTTTGATTTTTGTGCATTGATTGTGAAGTTACATAGTTACATAATATTCAATTAAATATATACACTGGTATATAAATTGATTTAAACAACTTTCAGATTGCCGTAGTTATACTAAATTATTCTAAGACAATTCGCCTTAGCCTAATAGAGAGACTATCTGTCTCTCCTCTCTCAGTGTAAGTCGGAGTCATCCGAAGGAACTGGCTTCCGAGACAGATATAACACAACGGTGGTAGTCAGGGCGCTGACCAGGAATATGACATCGAACCAACGATGATAGAAGTTAAAGTGTAGATTGCCGAGAACCTCGGTGATGATCACCCGATACTCGGCTGGCATATTCATGCGCATCAGCAGCACCGAGGAGCAGAAATACATGCCCATGATCTGCCCGAGGATCAGTACGATGATGTTGCTCGACTTACTCGATGAAATGCGATAAAAGAACTTAGTGAGGGTTAGCAACAGGCCCCGTATGGAGGTGATCACGATGCAGCCAACCAGCCAAAACGAAATGTGCTGGTTCCAAAAGGCAAAGTCTATGTCAAAGCCGCACCAATGGATGGCTATCTCCAGGCCACGGGTTACGGGATCCTTGCGACCCACTCTGTCGAATATGATATTGATGCAACACATAAATATCTTATAGACGCAGTAGACACTGAAAAAGTGTCCAATCACATTAAAGTACTTTCCCTTCAGCGTTTCCGACCAACGCTGACGCTCTTCCATGTTTTTCAGCGAATTCAACTCCAGGAAGACGGAGCGCAGTAGCTCCTCCAAGCCGTAGACTTCTTGCTTTAGTTGGTTGATGTCTTCGCCGCTGTTTGTGCGGTGCACTGCCGACGTTATCATTTCCCAGATTCTGGGCTTTGTGCTATGCTGTTTATTATGGTTATAGGCAGCCATAGCAATGCGTCGCTTCTTGCCCGTCAGCATATCCACCGTCAAAGCCAATCGACGTTCAAAACAGATGATGTCATTACGGGAAACGGGCTTGATAAAGTAGGTCATGCTGGTGTAGGGATAGTTCACGGCACCAAATCCAGACAGTATGGCCATTACAGTGACACCAATAACACTGATCCGGGAAACGCCCTGCTCAATGGTAAATATGCCGTGGGATGCACTAAGCAGTGGAAATGGTTCACCAATACGCCAGAGGCCATAGAGAAAGACAAACCAGCAGATTGTCGTCAATATTCTCACCAATTTGTCGGAAAAAAAGGAAATGCTGTGTATCACAGAGTAGCAGATATAGATCGGTATCACAGCCGTCACCATAAACAGTAGCAACGTGAGACCCAAGCGCCAATGGAAGTACCGGGAACTCGACTCTAGAACGCCGATGATCTCGAATATAATCAACTCAAACATGGTCACCGACAGGGCGAAGGTGGATGAGAAGATCAGCTGAACGGATATGTGGCGAATTTCATAATGCTTGAAGAGTTCCTTGTTGAAAAACATCCATCCTCCGGCAAAAAACAGCATCTGCGACACAAATACAATCACACAGTCGCCCAGGAATGCCATTTTTAGCCCTCGTCTCCTTTCAGCTCAGATATAATAGTTATTTTTCAGGTACCCCAGCCAGTGGCATTGCTTCGTTGGATTAATTTCGCTCTTAGAACAAATGCCAACCGTCAAGAAACTCTTTACACACTGAAAATAAATTAAATTTTTTGACTTTGGATAAGAAAATAATGGCCTTTGGTTCAAATTTATCAAATTTGTTTAATTCATAACCATTCAGGGATTAATTATAAAGTAGTTAGTGAAAAAAAAATAACAAAACTATAAATAGGTAACTTACAAAACAACAAAAACAATGATTACTCATTTTTGACACTGTCAAGAAACTCTTTACACATTTCGTTTTCGAGCTCTGTTTTGATCTCGTTCTTAGAAAAAACGGGACTTTACCGTAATCTATGCTTTTGGCGTTGCTCAGTGATGCTCTATTTTTGCATTGACTTTGATTTGGTTGCGAAATTTTGACCAGTGCACATCTACAGACTAACTTTCTGAAATTTTTAAAATGCCTGGCAAAAGACTAAGCTTTGACGTTGTCCAGTTGATTTACTATAATCACCAGTTGGGCAAATCTGTTGCAGACATGGTAGACATGTTTTCAGTATTAAGGAAAACAATTTACAATGTCCTAAGTCGCGCGAAGAACGAAGGGAGACTGGAAACCAAATCTGGAGGTGGCCGTAAAAGGAAGATAGACAAACGGGCAGACCGCATAATCATGAGGAAAATTAATCAGAATCCGCAAATATCGGTCAGGACTCTGGCCAAGGAACTTGACGAAGAACTTGACTTGGTTGTTTCACACGAAACAGTACGCCAGGTTATTCTACGCCATAAATACTCTTCCAGAGTGGCACGAAAAAAACCGCTGCTTTCGTCGGTCAATGTGGAAAAGCGCTTCACTTTCGCTGTTAACATGATCAGTAAGCCGGCAGAGTATTGGGATGACGTCATATTTTGCGACGAAACAAAAATGATGCTATATTACAATGATGGTCCACCCAGAGTATGGCGCAAGCCGTTAACAGCTTTAGATAACCGAAACATCATTCCGACTGTAAAGTTTGGAAAACTTTCGGTTATGATTTGGGGGTGCAACTCTAGCCGAGGAGTGGGAAATATTGAATTTATTGAGAACACAATGGATGCCAAACAGTACCTCCAAATTTTAGAAACAAATTTAAAAAGCAGTGCGGAGAAATTTGGTCTCATTACGGACAATAGGGCCAAATTTAAGTTTTATCAAGACAATGATCCCAAACATAAAGAGTCCAATGTGAGAGCTTGGCTGCTTTAAAACTGTGGAAAAGTTATTGATACACCACCCCAGAGTCCCGATCTTAACCCCATTGAAAATTGGGGGCCTATTTGAAGAAGAAAGTGGGGAAAAAGACAGCCCAAAAACCGCAATCAGCTCAAAGAATTCATATTGGAAGAGTGGCAAAAGATTCCCTTTGAGTATGACCTACAAAAATTGATAAATTCGATGAAAAAACGGCTCCAGCATGTAGTCAATGCTAAGGGTGGACATACCAAATATTAAAATAAGTTAAATATATTAAATAATTACGAAGAATTTTGAATTTAAAAAATGAAAATATTTTGTGTAAAGACTTTCTTGACAGTGTCAAAAATGAGTAATCATTGTTTTTGTTATTTTTTAAGTTACCTATTTATAGTTTTGTTATTTTTTTTTCACTAACTACTTTATAATTAATCCCTGAATGGTTATGAATTAAAAAAATTTGATAAATTTGAACCAAAGGCCATTATTTTCTTATCCAAAGTCAAAAAATTTAATTTATTTTCAGTGTGTAAAGAGTTTCTCGACATACTGTACATACATATGTATATTAAACCACCAAAAAATATGTAATTAGGATGGGTGTATTTCCATGAAAAACTTAGCTATTATTTGGCACCCAGTATTTAGCGAACAGAGAATGCCGTCATGAATTTATTTCTTGCATACTACATTATTTGCTTCTATACCATATGAATTAATTGAACAGAATGAAACTAACTCTTATTTAATTTATTGCACTTTTATTTACATTCTACTTTAAACTGTTTAAATCTTTTTCACATGTCCTATATGCCACGCCAATTCCAAATCCAGTACCCAGCCATGCCGGCCACGCTCGTCGTCTGAAAAAGAGTAGCGACACAGCAGATCCAATAATAAGTCCTCCACCTGAAAAATGGGTTTTGTGAATACATGTATGTACTTACATATGTGTATTGTAAATTAACTGTACACCCTCTTCCCTGATTTCACAGATATGGAACTTTAATAAATATTCAATGATACACCCACAAAAATATTTATTACTTGTACTACGACAAGTTAAATGCGACATTTTTTAGAACAAATCCTGGATTTACTCTTTAAACTTTTCTGTATATACCGATAGTGCATTACATAAGTAGTTACTCACCTCCTTTAACAATGGTATCTGATACACAGCGATCTAATCGTTTTCCGACGTTATCCTCAAGGAATACTTTCTCTTCAACTGGCATTTTCCACGAAATTTTTACAAATTGTCCCAAAATATAAATATGAATCTTTGGGTGAATTAAGTAAAGCAAAGTGATTGGAATTTAGTCAAGTTAGCGTCGGCAAGTAAGCAGAATTTTTGAAACAAGAAACAACTGACCTAAGAACACTATATATTGTGGTTGTGATCACTTTCCATTTGTAGTATGTAAAAACACATTTGGAAGTTGGGATATCTGTGGTAAACAAAACAATGTAAAATACAGGTTCTTTTCAGGAATTGGCAATACTAATGTCAATACGTAAAATCTGACAACGCCATAATGAACTTTGTCTTTTTTTAGCATATACATATATACGTACAATGGTATAATGTATAATTGGTTTTTTTTTTGTTTACAATCAGTTCAAAAAATTAATTTGCCAAAACAATGGAAATTTCTCTAGAGGTTTTTCTTTGGATTATTTTTCCCAAAAAGAATGTGTTGATGATCTTCAACAATTTATCGCTGGTTTGCCGAATTTAATCGTGGTGGTTCAATCGATGAAATGCGTAAAAAGTTCGACGGTGGTGCTTCAAAAGACGTTAATAAAATCGGGATAGGTGATAAATCATGGATATATACGTATGAGCCGGAAACTAAACAGCAATCGACCGTGTGGGTGTTCCAATAGCAGTTCAACTTTGAAGCAAATGATCGACTGTTTCTTCGGGAGAATTGGTCATGATGCCATTGTTCCGCTAGAGAAACGTAGGACTGCAAATTTTGATTTGTACACGACCAGTTTTTTGCCGGAGGTCTTCGGAGAAATTCGCAAAACCAACTGCCGAACACGAATCATTCTTCATCATGACAATGCGAGCTCTCAGACAGTCAAAAAATCGAAATGATGACTCATCCGCCCTACAATCCTGCCTTGGCACCCAATGACTTCATTTTATTTACTCACATAAAAAAAAAATGCGTAGGTAACAAATGATGAGCGCCGAAGAAGCAGTTGAAGCGTTTAAAAACCATGCTTTGGAGGTGTCTCAAGAGGAATGAAAAAACTGCTTTGAGCAATGGTTCGAACGTATGCAAAAGTATATGGATCATAAGCTGGTATATTTTGAAAAACAATAAAGACATTTTCATTTAAAAGTTTTGGTTTTTATTTGCTATTGCCGAATAATAATTAGCAGCCCTAGTAGCCTATTCACACTGTTCACCATCGATATCTGGGATGGACCGTAATAGCCTATTCAGACAGGCTACCATCCACCATCCATTTCTGGGATGGTCCGCAAGGTTTTGCCGCTCCGAAAATTTCCCAGTTATTCCACCATCCATGTGGGATATTCCTAAACCCCAGATGTTATTTTTAACAATAAGCGTTCATTGCAGATGTTAATAAATTCGTTTGGGACTCTATCGACGTCAACTGGACAGATCCTGCAGCGCCCGTACATTTTCTGCCATCAATCGGCTCCGGCGAAGCGTGCCAAAGTGGATGGTCTACTGTGCTCACAGAGATCGCTAGAAAACGACAAAAAAAAACCTAGTTCATCAAAAGCAGCATTCAGGACCTGATCAGCACCCAAAATAAATTTCAGAAGGACTGATGCAATTTTTTATGAGAGCAAGTAAATAAATAAATTATTAATATTACGTATTTTGCTCTTAAATCAAATCCAAGACAATTGCCAAGTTTTTACTTGAATATTCATAAGAAAAACACCTCTTCCGCGCAAACATTTTGATATGTTTTATTGTCATCTGTTTTTGATGGATGGTGTTTTACATCTGACAAAATTATCAACCGCTTCCACAGCACAGACTGGGGAAATTGTATAATTGCATCATGGTCTGTGCTCAGTGTGCAAAAGCAAATAGTATGAACAATCAATTTTGGAAAATGGTATGGCATGCTTGGAACGTTATTTCAGAGATTCTTACCATTGTTCCAAAAGCAATAGAATCTCAACTAAATTTTCTCTTAGCAATTTTAGGCAATTTAGTCAAACTTTGTTGTCAATCTGTGCCGACGATGGGGCGAAGAAAATCTAAAAGAAAGCCGCCACCGAAAAGGAAAAATATAGAACCACTCGACCAGCAATTTAACTGTCCGTTCTGCAACCATGAAAAATCCTGTGAAGTGAAAATGTAACTATCTTTACTGACACGCACGAATGTGTTTATTACAGTCATTAAGAGTTAAAACCTAGCATATTACAGTTGATATAAGCCTACCTTTGCATTTAACATATTAAGATTATAATAGATCGAAATTGTTATTTTGTAAAAAAAAAAAAAAATGCCAATGGGCAGTATGCGGCTTGTGGTAAACACCAAGGAGTTTAAAATTGCACGACACATTCAGACATTCAAAACTTCAGACAGCACTTTAATTGTACATATGTATGTATACCTAAATATGTACATAAAAGTATGAGTTTTCTTTTTTAAACTTTATATCACGGCGGGAATATTACTCTCCCTTTAAGGTTTTTACTCTAAATGGCTTGAAATTCTTGTATACCAATTACATCTTTAATTTCAAAACTTTCAGGGATAAAGGAAGAAACACAGCAAAAATCACGTGTCGAGTGTGTTTGGAAGACTTTCAAACTGGAATTAATTTTTTATCAGAGCCAATTGACGTTTATAATGATTGGGTAGATGCATGCGAAACGGCCAATTAATTAAATTGGATAAAAATTAAAATTAAAACAAAAATTTAACTTAATGACATATTAAAATAAGTATGTTTGTTCTAAGAGCTTAGGATTATATAAACAGTTAAATATAATATTTGATTGAGACTTAAATAATTAACTTTCAATTCAATTAGCGGCCAGTTACTTTTAAGAACGCTAGTGTTGGCGCTCCAAATTTTGTATACTCCAAGGCCTCGCGCACACTATAGCTGAAAGAGGGCCGAAAGTGCATCTGAGCTGAAGAGGCTTTCAAATCTAGATATTAACTTTTTTCGCTGGAATCAGTATGGCAGGATGACCACACTGTAATGTTTAAATCTGTTTAAAAAACTTTTTTGTTTTTGTTTTTGAAGGAACCCCAACCAAAAGTTCTCATTTGTGCAGACTAATTTGTACGAGCTAAGTCCTCCCCACAGTTTTGCAATGGGGTCCGTCTATAATTTTAGACTTCCTCTATCCACTCGATGTAGTTCCTTACTCGTTCGTTTTATTTCGTATATCTCTTAAATCTATTGATCATATCAGACCTTTTTGGATCGATAATATCGATTGCGCTTCTGTATCTGTACACAATGTAAGGCGCAAACTTCAAATTAATTCACATGTATTTACATAATAACTAAAATATTTACACTTTTACCATTTATAACTTATTTAATACTCTGTTATTTTAAAGAGCTTAATACGGTTGGATATGTTTCATTCTGTGTGTTACTATTCTGTAGCCAATGCAAATAAAAGCCACCAAACACTATTAAATTACTAAAATTCATCTCCTCGGAGAACGTGCAGCTAGTAACGTATGTAACGTCCGCGTCCGTGGTGTCCGCAAGCTCACTTTCTGTCCCGTCCATTTAGATCCCACCTGTGAATAGAAGATCCGGATCTACGGATATTGCCACCCCAGGTGCTAGGCCTGTGGTGCCTAAACCACTGGTGGCCGTTACAACAAAACGACAAGTTTTTGTTTCACGGCTGGCCCCTGACCTCACATGATGATGTTACTGCTTTTATACAAATCCAAATAAAAGCCGCCTGTTTAAAGGTGGATAAGTTTAACTTCTCTTATGCCAGGGTGATGGCCTCCATTAAGATAAGCGTCTCCCCATCTCAATTCGACACAATTTGTTCTGACAATTTTTTCCGGGAGCATTTTGTGGTGAAAGAGTTTAAGCAAAGACTATACAATACCAAGATGTTGCATGAGGAACAAATTCTTTTTCAATTTTCGTTTGACGCTTCATGGTACGGGCGCGCGGGGCTATTACTTCAATTCTCATTTACGCTACCTTCGCCTCCGAAATGCTACTCGGCTTGGTCAATGCCTCGGTCAGCGTCGAGTCGGTGTGTCTCGAGAGAAAGAATACAAAAACAAAATATGAATCGTCTGCGTGCCGAAACCGTAGGGCAGCGTGGTCGCTGATGTCTTTGGCGCGGCACAGTGGGGACTCAGACGAAATAGTCAAAAAATTGTATGAGTGCTTTAGATAAATTTAATGTACGCATCTAATAGAGAATTTTCCAATCGAATTTTCAAGATAGTTTTAGTTTAGGAGATATAAGCACTCAAAGTTTAACATTTTTTCAGTGTGCAAATATTTATTGAACTCATATTCACTAACTAATTTAGCAAGCTGAGACGGCCAAAGGTCCCACTGTGCCGCTCCAAAGACATCGGCGATCCGCGACCACCGCTCCGACGGTGCTGAGGCTCGAGAGTCCAGAATTGCCGAACAGACGAAACCGACTGGCAGCGGGGTCGCGGTAGAGACGAAGTACAGGCGAAAAGGGAATTGAAACCCCGCGCGCTCCCTCGTGCCTTTTGGGTTCTAATGTTAGGACCCGCCATAGAACAGCTTTTTGGTCGCTCATGCAACATCTTGGTATTGTATAGTCTTTGGTTTAAGGCTAAGAAAAATAATAGCTCCCCATAAATCGCCAAAATCAGTCCAACGTGCCATTCTGTGTGTAAAACTGATTCTTTCCGCTTTCGCTATATTCCACAATCTTCGGATATCAATCTATGGGCAGCACTTATCCGCATTAACTTCAACTTGCCAGGAACTGCTGGGTTCTCGGTAAACGAGTCTAGTAACCTATTGCCCATGTCACGACATGACTTTGTTGACGGCTTGCTTGACCTCCCCGTGTCTCAAGTCAATCATATGAAAAATTCCTTAGTTCGATTGCTTGATCTGTGCTTTGTCTCGGATCCGACCATAGTGTTGTTAACCCGAGCCCTTCCGCTCACTATACCTGAAGACATCTTCCATCCTACTTTCGAAGTGTCGCTACATATAGAAACAATTGTATTGGATCCGTCGAGTAGGCTATCTGAACGTGTCCGCTACTTTCGTAAAGCCGATCTTGCGAAGCTTAATAACCTCATTAGGGATTTTAATTGGTCTGCTTTATACTTGTGCACTGATGTCATAAAAGGCACCAACATTTTTTACAATGCTCTTGACACATTTTTTGATTCTTGTAGCCCGCTTTCTTGTCCGATTAGATCTGAAAAACCCCATTGGTTTACCACAGACTTATCCAGTCAAAAAAATTGAAACAAATGTATAACAAATTTCAATAACTCTCGCTATGTAATAGCTCGGTTAAACTTGTCAGCTCTTAATGCTATAACACTACCTATCTCGATGCACTATACGTTTTTCACAGGACTCAATACAGTTTTAAGCGTAGAACGTCCGCACACCCATCCTTGCTAATTCGCATACGTCGTAATACGTCGTCAAATAATGATCGGGCAATTGCCGATCTTGTTGCCCAATTTTTCCAAGCTACCTGTTCCGAGGAAAGCTACTCTGGTCATTTGTACACAAACAGTTTACCGAGGTCGAAAGGCATTTTCAATTCTTGTTAAATGAATGACCTCTACTCCGCGCTCGGTGCAGCTATATAGACTCAATAGGTCCATCTGGGACCATCACGGGACACTGACAGATCGGCACTTACGCCCCTAGACTGTCAATCCCTCACAATGACTTCTGCAGGAGTTGTCGAAGAAATCCTCCACTTCTTCTGCCACTGCGCGGCCCTAGGAAATCATCGAAATCGTCTTCTTGGGGCCCCGTTCCTCATGGACATTTCGGAACTTTTCGAAGGGCATACGCCCATGCGGAAACACAATGGACCATTAACAGGTCGAAGTAAGCTGGTTCATCCCATCGCGCCAACTTACGCCCTCAAATTATAATAAGCGAGAGAAAGTATCATGATCGTCTTCGCAAAGAAATTTAAATTTATTGCCGTACTTAAATTTTCAGCGTCACGTAATCGCCGGCTTTCACTTGCACAAACATTTTCCGATATACTTTTGAAATCACATGAATTGGTGCTCCCGTTTTCAGAAAACACAATATTTCTCCGTTTTCAAAACGGAAACATTTTCCTCGCCGAAATGAAAAGAAATGGCTCTTTGTACAACAAAACGAAAATGTTGGTACAAACAATAAATTTGTTAAACCCTAACAATTTACTTTTCAATATGAAGTCAGATATGTTCACAACATGTTGCATCTAAGATGTCTTGATCGTCTTAGCTAGTGCACTTTCTGCTGTCGTTTTGCTTCACAACAAGCAATTGAAAAAGTGTGTTAAGCTATTAAGCGTTTTTAACAACTGTTGCAATTTGAAGTTAATGAAAGTCGAGAGGCTGTTTATTATTCACAATTTATTTGCATATGTAAACCAACTTATGGCGTATGTACATATGGGGATGATTGGGGCGAACGATTGGTGCAAGGATGTTAGTCTAATAGCTGCGACGATTAGCTCAAGACTGCCCATGCAAGGGCTGACGGGCCAAATTGCCGGGCCCTATGCAGCAAGCTTAGACGCGAGCGAGAGCGTATGATAGCCCGAGAGCGTTAGAGCTGCTCGGGAACGCTGTTAAGCCGAGTCCGAGAGATTGCGACATAAGGAGACGAAAGAATTCCGCTGCATGCGCATATGACTCGGAGTTTTGGACCGACAATGGTGGACGGAGAGTCTGTCCCGCGGGCGGGAATGGCTGAGGCGCCCCGAAAAGACCCAGAGAGGTCACCCATTGGCTCTTCCGAGTGGGGTGGTCAACTTTGAAGCCCAGAGGGAACCGTACGAGACGTACCAGGGCACTTAGGCAATCACCGGACGGCCCTTGCGGGAATATCTGTCTCTGGGCTACCACGGCCACACTGGGGCATCGACAGGCGTCCCCGAGAGCGCTTAGGCAAGGGCCGGACAGCACCTTCGGGACCCCATCAGACCATGGATTGTTACGGGGATCGCCACCGTACTGGGGACCGACAGGTGTCACCGAGAGGGTTTAGGCAATCGCCGGATAGCACCTTCGGGATTCTACGGGTCTACAAACTACGAGGAATCATACGTGGACGCCGACAGGCATCACCGAGAGGGCTTAGGCAATCGCCGGACAGCACCTTGTAACGAACCTTCCTTTTGTGCCGCTTGAGTAAGCTGGGCTCGCTCAGTGGTTAGTAGGCTCGATGCAACGAATTTATATATTTGTCCGCTTTATTTATATGGCGTTAGACTAAGGCTTAGGTCTAGATATAACAATTGATATCGTCGAGTGTGACAGCGTTGAGGCTATTGTTAGGGGCAAATCGACCTCAGCGTCTGCTTTGGCCCGCCACTCTAATCCGCAATCTACTTCTCGCACTTCCCTCCTAGATTCCGCCGGTGGATGTGGATCATCACTTAATTTAGACTCACTCTCTGCTTTCCGTTATGCACTTCACTTCACTAGTCGAACCGTACCGGGTTACTACTTCTGCGTTAAGCGGGGTTCAATATGCGCGCGCGGCAACTCATCTGCGGAAGATCTCGCTCCGTCGCCGCTGCCTCCTTTTATAACCCCGTCTTAACTTGACCTTGACTCGGCGTCGGTAAGTTTCCATTGTCGTCTCCACCGCTTTCGCAACGGGACCAGGCCAGTGGCGTGATCTCATGACCATATTTGGTCGTCATCATGCGATGCACCTCTCTGGGAGCCCTTGGACGTTTCGCCGCATCCGGATACCCGCGGGTATCCGGACTGACGTTTGCATTATCCGGCCGGCCGTCAGCTTTATTCGGCCGCGCCTCAGCCTTTTCCGGCTGTGCTTCAGCCGAATTCGGCCTGTGGGAACCCTGGTTGCTTACAACCTTCGGGACCCCATCAGACCATGGATTGTTACGGGTATCGTGACCGCACTGGGGACCGACAGGTGTCACTGACAGTGCTTAGGTTATCGCCGGATAGCACCTTCGGGATCTTACGGGACTACAAACTACGGAGGTCATACGTAGACGCTGACAGGCATCACCGAGAGGGCTTAGGCAATCGCCGGATAGCACCTTCGGGATCCTACGAGACTACAAACTACTGGGAATCATACGTGGACGCCGACAGGCATCACCGAGTGGGCTTAGGCAATCCCCGGATAGCACCTTCGGGATCCTACGGGACTACAAACTTCGGGGAATCAAACGTGGACGCCGACAGGCATCACCGAGAGGGCTTAGGCAATCGCCGGACAGCACCTTCTGGACCCCATCAGACCATGGATTGTTACGGGGATCGCGACCACACTGGGGACCGACAGGTGACACCGAGAGTGCTTAGGCAATCGTCGGATAGCACCTTCGGGAGACGAAGCCCAGCAATAACAGAGAAGCACCAGTCACCGAAAGAAGGGAAGAGACAAGGCGCAGAAAGACCCGTAAGTTATGAGACAGCAACGTCGTGCCAGCAGCGGATCAAGAGAGAGCAGAACGCAGCAACAAACCCACACGGCAGCAGCAGAAAAGAAAGGCGAAAGCCGGTGGCGGTGGAAGCCGAGCAATGCTGGTTGGAAGCTGGGAACAATCCAGAGAACGAGAAGCTGAGGGAGTTGGTTGGAGAGTGACGAGACGGACGTGCCGCGGATGAAAAAACATCGAGGTCGGGCGAAGTAAAAAGACAACAAATGCGAACCGCGACCTACGTGGACGAAACGAGTGAACCCGTAACTCAAGGAGGAAGAGATCCTCGGGAAAACCCCACATCAACGGCGCTTTCGTCGCAGAAAGAGTTGACTGGGAATAGCGCAGGATAAGTGGTAAGCGGGTCTCACGTCGTGAGTGAACGGTGCGATAGGTATGAATTGAAAAAGAAAACCAGTTAAGAACACGGTTTGAGATGGGATGAGCTTTTTTGACACCCATTTGTTTCAAAATAAAAAAGAGACTTGGTTTAATCTTTATAACATGTATTTAATTCTTGTGGCTGAGCTGAAGCTGATTTCTTGCTAGGGCCAGATAGGTAAGAGATCGATATGCAACCAATACGCAGATGGGGTTCGCATGGAACTAAAAGACGAAGGCGGCAGATCCAATGTGATTGCCGAAGTGGTGGCGGCACAGCAAGGTAATTGCCGAAGTTGCGGCGGCAGAGAACCCCTTTATCGGGAGAGCTCAGCAGCTCTCACAACGTCAACGCTTGCAAACCAATGGCGGCTCACTCTGCTCATACAATAACAATGCTTAAATTTACAGTTATTCTTCGGGGCTGGCCCGAACATACTCCCCCCGTTGCGAGCTAGTCTCTCAACAGATTCCTTAAGGGGCAGCAAGCATAGCCGAGTGACGGCCCTCCTGATGTTTCCTGAGGATGTCTTCAGGTCAGCGACGTGACACACTCCGTCCATGCCCATAACGACATCGACCACTCTAGCCAGTGCCAACGCATTGGAGGAAGATTTTCGTCCTTCACCAGAACGAGATCGGTCTTGCAGATGTTTCGCGCGGAGGTACGCCATTTCGCGCGCTCTTGCAAAAGAGTGAGATACTCTTCGCGCCAACGGGTACAAAATATTTGTTGTAGTTGGGTGACCCGCTGCCAGCTATCCAGACAATTGTAGTTCAGCTTCGTTAGGTTAGGCTCGAGGATTTGCTCATGGGGGCCGCCTAGAAGCAGATGAGCAGGAGTCAAAACGTCTAAATCATCAGGATTTTCTGAAAGCGAGAGCAAAGGGCGAGAGTTAACAATTGCAGTGATCTGACAGATCAGAGTGCGCAGCTCTTCGAAGCTAAGCACAGATGGTCCAACTGAGCGGAACAGGTGATATTTTGCGGTCTTCACGGCCGCTTCCCACAGCCCGTCAAAATGCGGCGAGCGTGGTGGAATGAAACGCCAGTCAATCGAGTCAGCCAAGCAGGATTCATGGACCTCCTTCATATGCGGTTCGCTCAGACAAAACTTCTTTAGCTCCAGAAGCTCGTTCTTGGCCCCTACGAAGTTTGTCGCATTGTCCGACCAAATTTAACTTGGCATTCCTCGAGTGGTAGTAAAACGCTTTAGTGCGCCTAGAAACGATGCTGTGGTCAAATCCTTAACGAGCTCCATGTGTATAGCCTTAGAAGTGAAACAGATGAATACGCTAATGTAGCACTTGATCGGAGGCCTCGTGCGGAATTCTGATCGGTAGAAAAAAGGTCCACAGTAATCTACTCCAGTGACTTCAAAAGCTCGAGATCCCTCCAAACGTTCCTTAGGTAAGTCTCCCATGCTGTGTTCAACCATGCGAGATCTAGTCCTGAAGCATCTCACACACTTGCTGACGACCCTTGACACTGCTTTAATACCTCCAATGGGCCAATATTTCAGCCGAATTTTGGATAGCAGCGCGCGAGGTCTGCTAAACATGATCCAGCCCTCGCACTGTATGTGACTGTATGTGTCTAATGTGTAGACTTGAATCTCGGACTCGATGGAATCTCGCCATAGGATGCACTGATACAACTTTTCGGGTGGAGACACTCGTACGCAGTGGTACATTTTACAAATGTCCTTAGTGAGAACGACTCGATATGTTCGAAAGCGAACCGTCACCGTCACATACGGTACGAGGGCTGCGGTCCGCGTAATGCACCAGCTAGCCATCGTCCAGGGTGATTCCTACCCTCTTGGCTCAGCTGCTCTGCGGCAGGATTTTTACGTGGTGACCTTATTTTGGTCGCACAGGTCATGGATAAGATGCACCAAATATCAGCTTTACTGTGCCGTGGTAATTATACCCGATACTTAAAATGAGTTTTGGGGTATATTAGATTTGTGGTGAAAATGGATGTGTGTAACGTCCGGAAGGAATCGTTTCCGACCCCTGCAACTGAACATTCTCCCGGCCGTTGAACAGGTGTTCAACCATCGTTCAAGCCGACGGAAAATCGGCGTTTAAGGGAAATGGGGAGTGATGAAACGGCTGAATCGCCTGGCCTTGTTTTCCATAGTTGATACTTCTTCCGGACAATTTAGGCAATGATCAATAGAATTTGATATTGCTAGTGCTGCATAGGCAGCGAGTTGATGGTGCTGCACGGTGGTGAGATGGTGTGGCAGAAAGCGATGATTCATGGCTGTTAGTTGCTGGCGTAGATCATTAAGTTCTTGAAGATAGTCTGATCTCTGGTTCTTCAGTTGACACAGTGGTGGCGAGGGTGATGTCTCCGATGGGTTCACGTTACCAAACCGAGCTTAGGTCGATTGTGGTGCTGAAGGTCCTGATGCTTACCTCAGTATTAAGAGCAGTGCATTCAGGATTCAGTGAGAGTAGGCCAGTTCTTTCCAGTGTTATGGTTGTCGCATACTGCTTTCAGTTTCAATGTAGAATCCTCTGCGGAAATCCATTTGTATGGATGCTGAGATTTTAGCCTGACACAGTGTTGCTGTTTTATTGTTAAACAACTAAAACTCACAGCGATTGTCAACATGGAAGATCGTGAGATGGTCAAAACAGATGAATTCCTTGTTCTGCATTTTCAGATAACGTCGAAATTCCTCTTGAGTAATGCCCATGGACTGGTCTGGTGGATGTTCACAGTTACTATGGTGGTTATGAGGTCTAAAGGCTTCAACTTGTTTAATTGGTATGTCACCTTGAAGACGTCGTGTGTTGTAACCGGGGGTTCTTCGGCCCGTATGATTCTGTATAATTGAATTACATCTTTCATTGACACAGGCAGCTTTTAAGCAGGTGGGATATTATCACGTATTTGGTCTAGTTGGTCTCTCCTAATTGTTCCGCTGACACTAGCGTGGCACTTATTCTCCGATGATGAATACCGATTAGTACATCAGATATATTGGACTGCATTAGTTGGAGACTTGTAGTGAGCAGGGTTAATTGTGTTATTTCTACTAAATATGCTTGAGTATACTCTCAGTTCTCAGTTGATAATAGCCATTTGCGGTTCCAAAATTTTTAGGCGATTATCCGTGAATACTTTATTTTTTCTGACAACGTTTATTGTCGCGTTGACAATTGGTGTTTAATTTTGGAGCAGATGTATTAGAAAGTCTTCATTGGTTTTCACTTTCTCAATTACTTGAGTCATCTCCTCAGCGTATTTTTAGTCGAGAACTCCAAAAAGATTGCTTGCTACTTTTCGTATGATATCCAGTGGTGGAACGCTTCCTGTTTGTAGCTCGATATACACTTGTTGAATGTGTTGAGCTATGGAGTTACATGCCGGGAGATTTTTTAGTTCAGGGCACATGTATCCTAACTCTGAAATTCCAGCAGACATTAGTTGCATAGCCTTCCAATATGGGTCCAAGTCATAGTATACAATCATGGTCCACTCAGAAGTTGCTATTCTTGATGTTCCAAGCTTCTCATAGAATATTCCAGGCTTGTTTGCGAATTGTGTCACATTTATTGACTGTGACAATGCTAATTGGAGCATGAGCAACAGCCCTAATAATGTTGATGTCAATTTAGGTAAAAAAATTTAAAAATGAATGCTTTAGGCGCTATACCGATTCCCAGCGCTTTACCAATGTTTTTCCTTGATGATCAACATTGACGTCAGGTCAAGAAGTGTTCATTTGACATTGGAGTGATGGGTCGAGAATTGAGAATCGCTTCAATTTCGATTATCACTGTGTTCAATTATTCAAATGTGAAAGATGCTATGTTGGTGGTTGTTATCAGCAGCTTTTTTTTTGCCGATTTTACTGCTGCTTCCCAGAAGCCGCCAAACGATGGAGCCCTGGGAGGAATGAATTTAAATTCCACTTGTTTTTTGTTGCAATGATTCGTGATCAGAGCACTTGCCTTTGAGCTAAATATGGATTCTTCTAATTCTTTGAGCTGGTTGTTTGCACCCACAAAGTTCGTTGCATTGTCGCAATGAATAGTTTGGCACTTCCCACATCTGCTTAAGAATCGACGCAGGGCGACCAAAAATGCATCTATGGTGGTCGCTTACCAGCTCCAGGTGCACTGCCCTTGTGGAAAAGCAGCAGAACACGGCGATGTATGCCTTATCTCGTCTTTTGTCTCGGATCTTATGGTGGATCGATATTGGTCCACAGTAGTCGACGCCTGCCTTAAGAAATGGGCGTGCTTGTGTGACTCTTTATGCTGGAAGATTACCCATGATCTGGTGCAACAGTTTTGGTCCTTGGTGTATCTAACAAAGCTGTGAATGATGCTTCTAGCCATTGTCTTGTCATTCAATATTGTTGTCTTGCAATCGCCCTTAATGCTTGAGCACCACAATGCATGTTCTCCTCATGGAGTTCACGCAAGATCATTTTGACGATTGGGTCATTATATGGTAGCAAAACTTGGTGTTTTGCGTTGTATGGATGTAGAGCTTCTTCAAGTCTACCACCAACTTGGATGAGCTCATCGTCTCCTAGGAAGGGAGATAACGACTTAATCGAACTTTTTCTATCCACAGTCTTATAGCGTTCTAGCTTTTTTAACTCTGCTGGATTTTTCGCATGATTATAGCGCGGGCATGACTCAGTTCTTCTGCGCAGAGCGTCGTTCTATGCGCTCTGTTGGTTTTGTAGCAGAAGCGTAACATATATGCTACAATGCGTTGCAACTTGTAAAACGAGTTGCTATGCCAGCATGTATATAGTTCATCCCCAAGTGTGCTAAGTGCGATTGGCAAGCTTTCATGCTTTCTCTCACGATTTCTGGGTTCAATCGGAGCAGCAAGCTTTACCTTTTGGACTTTTCAATTAACAACATTTCCATGGAACGCCTGTACAAATTTAATGACTTGAGGATTACCTTTGAACCTAGCTTATGTTTTAATTCTCATATATCCGCTATTTCGAATAAAGCAAAAGAAGTCATTGGTTTTATCAAAAGTCGGTCTGAGGAATTTTCTGAAACTACCCTTTCCTATTTTCTTTTCATACTTGTGCTTCCAAAGTCAAATCTTCATTAATGAATAATTTAAGTTAACTTTCGTGTGTCCTAAATTATGTTAGCGAACTTGCCAGTAGTATATAATTTATGATTTTCTTATTCTTCTTTATACACAGTTTAAAAGATCATTGTTGAACTATAAACTCTAAGCAATAAACAATGTGAAGTATTGATCAGGCCCCTGCCGTACTTGCCAATCGAAGCACCAAATTTTTTTGCATTTCCTTCATTCAGCAGAGAAATTCCAATCTGTTTCTCCAAATGAATCGTCACAAACGTAACCATGACATACGACCATTGTCGCCCTCCTTGCCGCCGGCTGTTATATCCAGAGGCCGTCTGATGCTGTGTAATTAGCCAACGTCGGCGTTCTCGTCAAAAACAGCGCTGGAACTTTCATGCAATGTTGGGCTGGCGATCGCAAATGCATTTTGTAACTACTCGTCTAACTAATCAGCTTCAACTTCGAAAACCCAAATCAACTGAAAGTTTCTCGGTGGTCGTCCTGAAATTACGGATTTTCACCACTAACATCATGGCCGTCATTGTCCACAAGATCACGGACAATCAATTAGCACATTTATACCCGATACATAATCAATATCGCCAAGCGGAGCTAACTTTGAACGACACGACAAAGATTTCGTGCCAAGAGACAGAAAATCATTTAGAACGTGTCGTCGTGCGCTACGTAGCCACTGCAAATTGATTTTTTACTTTATGGGGCCGGACACGTTTATTTCTGGACGTTAAACACATCCACTTTCAGCACATATCTAATATACCACTATTCGCTCCTGCCACAGAATATACTTCTTATTAATATACATACATATATCTAAAAGTTTATGAAAATCAAAATTTGTTGAAAGATTAATCAATTTTTTCGTAGCAGAACGCAACAGAATTGTCCTAAAGTAAATGCCATCGAGCTTCCTTTTTTGTTTTGCTCTTTTTCATGTTTTGTAATCTCTCTCGATTATCGCTCTCCCCGCTAAAGCATGCGCTCTGGTTAGCTTTGACACATCTTCCGTTCGATCGGAGCATTCGGCTGATGCTGCTGCAGCCGGGCCGCGCTAATGGAGTTGGTGTAGCTCCGACCACAAACACACAATAAATATTCAACATATTTAAATAAATATTTCGTGCTTCTTTTTTGTTGATATCTTCCTCTAAACAGTAACGTTGTCAGTTTCTGTTCTGTTTGACCCTCGCTTGAGTTTTGTGGATAGTGTCAAATAGCAAGTGAATAATAATTGTATTTTGCTACCCGATACTCAAAAGTAGTATAGGGGTAGTGTTGGCAGCTGCCGATCTTTTTCGGCAACACTGACTCCACATTTAGAAGATAAATTTCTTCGTTGTTAAGGTTACAATTGGCCGTTTATTGTTTGATGTTGTTTGTGTCTTTTTGTTAGAAGCCGTGGCCGTGAACTTAGATTTAGGTGTTAGGCGCTTTCGACGACGAAGAGGACTGACCGACTGACTAACGAAAGGTTCGAAGCAGTGGATTATAAGTAGTAAGAACGTTACATAGTATGTGCGTGCGTGTATGCACTGAGAGCGTACATAGGATGAGCGCGGTAACAGAAAACTTAAGAGAGAGGTTTTTTTGTTGTGTCTTAAAAGCTACCTTAATAGTCTCTGAGATTTGTGGATGCCCCAGATTTTCGTCCTTTGCGGGGGCGGAAGGGGGTGTGGCCAAATTTTGAGACCAAACGGTCAAGGTCCGATATCACAGGAGTGTGGTTACCAAATTTGGTTGCTCTGGCTCTTTAGGTTCTGAGATCCTTTAACTCATATTATGCAATTGGCAAGACCGACCTGAAACCTGTGTGTTAGAAAGAGACAGAGCGAGAAAGAATGAAATTGTTTTCTTGATTCTGGCTATAATAATTATACGATCTGGTTCAGATTTTACACTCCAAAACATATAGTCATCCTCCACGATTCTGCTGATTTTTGGTTTTCTCGTATCTTTGAAATTTTGGATGCCACAGATTTTCGCCCTTTGTGGAGGCGGTTGTGGGCGGGGTAAAGTTTTGACATATCACAGAAGTCCGGATATAAAATGTCGTTGCTCTAGCGCTTATAGTCTTTGAGCACTAGGCGCTGATAGGGACGGACAGACGGACGGACGGACAGACAGACAGGGCTCAATCGACTCGGCTATTGATGCTGATCAAGAATATATATACTTTATGGGGTCGGAAACGCTACCTTCTAGACGTTACACACATCCACTTTCACCACAAATCTAATATACGCCCATACTCATTTTGAGTATCGGGTATAAAAAGTTGACTTTTTATTTTTTTAGAGGATGCATTTTTCGAATTTCTTGGTATTCTTCATCTCTAAATTTGCTTTAAATAATGTGTCTCTAACAGCAAAAAATTTTGCTAGCGAATGTTTTCTTTTCATCAGACGCAAAATAAAGCCAGCTAAAAAACAAAATCAATGCAAGGTTAGCAACCAAATACAAGAGATTAAATATATTTAAATTAACAATAAACGAAACTAACAGAATCAGGCCGGCTTCGGTTTTCAATTTCACAAAATATTCCGATTTCCAATTGAAAACACATAAATTGGTGCTCCTGATTTCACAATCCGCATAATTTCTACGTTTTCAAAACGGAAAAATATTCCTCGTCGAAATGAAAAGTAAACGGCTATAAATACAACGAAACGAATCATAATTGCAAAAAGAACAAATAGATGACTTTGACACCATTACTAGGGAAATTTAACTGTAAACTGATTACTTTGTTGCTGTTAGCAGCTGTTAGCACGAAAACGAGTTTTGCCCTGACGAGTTATTTCCGATCCAAATTTAAGATTGGGTTAAACTAAAATTATTTATGCAGAAAGCACAAGCTTCTTACATATTAATGGTGTACAATTTATATTAATTCATCATTAAGTATCTATTTTTTTTTATAAAAATCTGTTTAATAGATACAATGCGTCAAGGAAATGTTTTCGTTTTAAAGCGGAGAAATCTTGCGGATTGTGAAGATGGGAGCACTAATTTATGTGATTTAAAAAATAGATCGGAAAACTTTTGTGAAAATGAAAACCGCAGCCTGGCCTATTGTATATACTAAATGGAAGCCGGGTATAAAAGTAGAGCCGCGGGGCTTGCCGCGACTCACAACGTCCTTGCTCGTATAATTTAATTTTACACGGAAACCTTCCTGTAGAGCTGTAGCTGCACGAATATGAAAAGGGCTATATATGACAAACAATATATATAAAACAATATTTATGTAATGTAAAACGATCAAAAAGTTAATTTTCTATATTAAATGATACTATTGATAATGAAATATAGCGGACAAAGGAAAAGGTAATATTTTTAATTTTTAACATATTTTATTTAAACTTAGACATTAAAATATAATAGAATAAAAAGATCTTTGCTCAATCTTATATCTATATCAAAAGATATTTTTTTTACAAAAACCATTTAGTTTTGATCTCATTAATTTTGTACAAATAAGCTACCTGTAAATGTACACAGCTAAATATTACATTTGGATTACTTTAAATAAAATAGGAACTGTCAGACATTCCCAAATTTAATCAAATCGGAAATTCGTTTAACATGAGTAAAATCAACATTTAGCACCACCTTAAGAACACCTGAATACGTTCATATGTACATCAATATAAATGTGCGAGTGTGTGTGCGTGTGTATGTATAAACATGCCAATACGTATGCCCATGAATATATGTATTTGCATACATATGTACTTTTAACTTCCTAGGTTTTAGTTGCCTCACGTTGATCTGACTTACGTACGCTCATACATACATGTATGTATGTACATTCAAATAAGAATGATATATAACTTTGCGCTTTAACTTTAGACATTCAAATGTGAAGACTAAAGAAAGCGCTTCGAATAACAAGAACGTTAAAAATGCGACAGAGGCTTTGTCGCTGAGAGTGCATATAAATACCTAGCAAAAACAGTTATCTGTTTAGTCGAGAATATTGAGCTAACTAGTAAATTCTATGAGTGAAAATTTGCGCAGGAAACAATCATGTTTTTTTCGGTGTGCTATTTGATAATCGCTATTGGCATTACAGCAATAGTGATTTCTTACATATTAATCATATTTAAGTGCAATGAAAAAGCCACTGTTCGAATCGGGCTTTCCAATCCTGAAAAAGCAATTAGAAAGTTTGGTCAGGCTCCTGGTCCGCAACCCTGGCCAATTATCGGGAACCTCGATCTATTAGGTCGATTTAAAAGCAACCCATTCGAGGGTCTTGGAGCATTAACAAAGCAGTATGGTGATATATATTCATTGACTCTTGGTCACTCAAGATGCTTGGTAGTAAATAGCTTAGATTTAATTCGAGAAGTTCTTAATAAAAATGGCAAATTTATTGGTGGACGTCCGGATTTTATACGATATCACAAGCTCTTCGGTGGTGATCGAAACAATTGTAAGTATAAGCTAAATGCATTATAAAGTCTTAGAAGATGTTGTTATTAGTTTACAAATTTCAAAGAATGGTTAATAAAGGTAAATGTATGTTCGTATGCGACTGAAATAATTGGTGCAGCCATGGAGAATGGTAGCTTGGAATTATATATTTTCAGTTGTAGAATATTTTCACAACGCCTTGTTTTTTAGCCGTTTACTTGATAAAGTCAACCAGAGATCTTTTTGGAATCATTTTATAATTTTAGTAGAGCTCTGTACTCTGTCTAACCAGATTTCTGTTCTATTCTCGTAGATCTTTGAGAACTCGAGCACCCACAGATAGTCTGCTGGAAAAATCGTTTTTATATTTAATTTATAATCCAGGTTCTGTTTTTGTTTAGTTGATATTGATATTTATGAAAATTATTTCAATTTCTAATCCACCTTTCTTCAAATCTGTCATAAAACGAGTAAAAGGACATCACCTGATACTCAACAGTGGTGAAGTTGTATCTGCAAAAGTGCAAAATCGAACAAATTCTCATTTGATATATCCAACCATCAGGGTTTTCTCGTTGTACGGTGCTTCGAATTCCAAATTGAGAACTGTAAATTTGATTATAAACAGAATCAGTTTCGTCCGCAGCTTATGAATAGCGCGTTTACAAATTTTCCGTACCGTTTTGACACGTTTTGCTGGCTATAAATTATGCACGCTTGTGTATTCACTCAACGCACTCTCTTTTTGGGGCTTATTTTGCTCAGTACACAGGACTAAGATGTATGACTAAGATTGTTTCTGTTGTGGCTACCTTTTTGGAACAAATGACGATGGAGCTGTTCTTTAATACTTAGATTTTTCGTGAACTTAACTGATACATGTCAAAAAGGCTTTTTATTATTTTAGTTTTAAGAGGAGCCAGTCTTTACAACAACCTGCAGTACATAAGCCCTTTAGGTGAAATCTAACTCTCTTATCTACAAACTCCATGCACTCCAACAGCTGAGCACCCACGGGTTGAATATAACGAGCAACCACTATGCTATGGATGTCCAGATTTGCATTAAATTCTCCTGTCTTCTATGCAATGACATAGATATCGACTTGTTCATTTATAACTCAAGTTACTACAGCTACTATTAATGGAGAATCTAAGCTGGGTCGAACGGTCATATTCTATTTTGGACTTCTATCCGTTTCACCATTCCAAAAAACTGGCTTCTCTTGTAGTAACCTATCAGAATTTTAGAGGCTTACGTAGTAAGCTCAGTGATTGCAGTGCACTCTAACTTAACGTCAAAATACTTCACAGTCCAAGTTCAACAAGAGCAAGTTCCTGTGTGTAAAACTGATTCTTTCCGCTTTCGCTATATTCCACCTCCTTCGGATATCTAAATTTATGAGCAGCACTTGCCCGCTTTAACCGCTGTTTTTTCCTCGCAATCAGATAAAGATCATATGATGATTGGTGATTTCAACTCGCCTGGTACTGTTTGGTTTTCAGTTAACGAGTCTAGCAACCTAGTGCCAATGTCACGACATGACTTTGCTGACGGCTTGCTTCACTATACCTTAAGACGCCTACCATCCTACTTTCGAAGTGTCGCTAGATATATATGTCCGCTGATTTCGTAAAGCCAAGTTTGCGAAGCTTAATTTAATAAGCTTAATTTGATTGGTCCGCTTTGTACATGTGCACTGATGTCATAAAAGGCACAAACATTTTTTACAATGCTCTTGGCACATTTTTTGATTCTTGTGACCCGCTTTCTTGTCCGATTAGATCTGGAAAGCCCCCTTGGTCTACCAAAGAATTATCCAGTCTAAAAACTTAAAATCAAGACTTTATATAAAATTGCAAGAAGTTGGTTCTCCTACCTCTCACTCTCGTTATGTAATAGCTCGGTCAAACTTCTCAGTTCTTAATGCTCAATGCAATAAGAACTACCTATCTCCATTCAGGATAATTTTTCACAGGACCCAAAACAGTATTAGAGCTTCGTAAGCAGTAATCATAGAAAGTCCCCACACCCATCTTCGCTATCATTTCGTAGTACGTCGGCCAATAATGATTAGGCAATTACAGATCTTTTTGCCCAATTTTTCCAGACTACCTATTCTGAGGAAAGCTACTCTGGTCATCCGTCCCCATAAGATTTACCGAGTTCGAACGGCATTTACAGTCCCTTGATAAATGAATGTTCTTTACTTCATGATCTTCGACTATTTAAGCCGGTGTTTTCACCGGGTCCAGATGGGGTTCTAGGTTGTGTACTCAGGTACTGCGCCGAGGCACTGTGTCGACCCTTGCTTAAACTATTCACCCTGTCCATTTAATCTTCTTGCTTCTTCCCGATCTGGAAGGAATCGATTATAATTTCTCTCCATAAAAAAGGTAGCATCAAAGTTATCCGATATTTCTAAAACGTTTGAGAAAGTCTTAGCTCCGCACTTGCGACACCTCTGCAATTCACTTATGTATACCTCCAACTCAGCATGGATTTATAAGGCGGCGATCAACCACCACGAATTTGTTAGAGTTTAGAGTCACTCTCTTCACCAGTAAAGGTTTTTCCAGGAGTACCACATGGCAGCCAGCTAGGCCCCTTAATCCTCACACTCTTTATTAATGATTTGCCTTCGTTATTAACATACTCTCGAGTACATATGTATGAGGATGATTTTAAACTCTGGGCCTAGTATAAGGACATTTTATTCCACTCTCGTTTGTAATCCGATCTCAATAGCTTTCAGTCATGGTGTTGTGTAAACTGTTAAACCTCAATGCCTCGAAATGCAAAGTTATGACATTTCATCGTTCTAGCCCTTTGTTGGCTCCCTATACCCTATTTGGTGGTTCTCTTGAGAGAATTACTCTGGTGGATGATCTGGGTGTTATGTTAGACCCCAAGTTAAAGTTTTCCGAACACATTTCTACCATGTTAAATAAGGCCATCGGCGTGCTTGGGTTTATAAAGAGGTGGTCAAAGGTCCTCGAATATTAGTTTAACAGCTATCTTTCCTGCATGTTCGCGTTCGGTTCGGTTAACACGTCGCGCGTCATGCGGCAGTGCCCCTCGGTCGGTTGGGCGGGAAGAGGGCTGCGTTTTGCCTGGGATCCGCGCGTAACAGCCTTCTGCTGGTGTCACACGGTCTACTTGACGGTGCAGTAATTGCATCGCCTCTTTTAAGATGCAGTCATTGCATGTCATCTTCCATAGTGTAGTTATTCGGCATCAGGATTAACTTCAAGTTTCACTCTTCCTAAGTCCTCATCCAACAGGAATGATATATACAAATTTATTGAAATTGAATTGATTGATTGTCTACACGACATAGTTTGCTGAATCTCAATCATAATTATGTGTTTTGCTCTTCGCAACTCTCTTATTCAAATAACAATAATGAGTGTCTGTAGGTTGATAACATTTTGTCGACGAATGTCATACTCCTTTTTTTTTAAAAAAACAATATCGATTAAAAAAATTGGAAAAAATTCAGAATTCGCGTTGTAACATGCTCAACATCTTCAGCGTAAAGGAATTTTCAAGGACCAAAGTATGCCTTTTTCGATGACCCTGTATCCCTCATGAGTGTCTCTCAATTGCAATCCTAAGCCTCCAAGTACTTTCTAAATAATTCTCTCAGCATCATGTCGAGAGCTTAATTACCAATATACAATAATCAACCATCAACGTGCAGGTGTGGCAGCTAGCTTTTTTCACTTTTTGTTTACGAATTTCACTGAGGGTGACCTATCAAGGAAGGAGATAAAGATGATGGTGCTCTCTTCTTGAGTTAATGCCGGAAAAAGTGTGAGTGGGCGAGAGAATCTGCCCCGCATATGTTCCTCATGCCCGCTATAATATTCATCCGATCAGAACGGTTTTGAGAAGCCAATAGATTATATTATTATTTATGAGTTTAGTTGTGTTTTTTTGTATCAATTTCCATGTGTATTAGATACTAATATAACGAATACATCTACATATAATACGAATACATAGATGTTATATACGATACGACTTTTTTTAAATCCGATATATATATACATATGTATATAAGTAATATGTATATTTCTATTTAAATTTTATAGCACTTGCGCTGTGCGACTGGTCAAACTTGCAACAAAAACGGCGAAACTTAGCTCGACGGCATTGTTCTCCGCGGGAATCGTCTCCGTATTTTAATAAAATGTCTCATATAGGCTGTAATGAGATCAATCACTTAATGCGTGAGCTGAATAAAGCCCAACCTGGAAAACCCTTCGATATAAAAAAATTAATTCTTGGAGCTAGCGCCAATATGTTTTGCCAATATATGTGCTCAATACGGTTTGATTATAATGACAAGGAGTTTCGGCGAATAGTGAGATATTTTGACGAAATATTTTGGGAAATTAACCAAGGATATTCTTTAGATTTCCTACCATGGATGCTACCGTTTTATAAGAATCATACTCAAAAAATAGTGCAATGGTCTACAACAATACGTAAATTTATTTTGGATAGGGTTATTCATCAACGCGAAGAAATGCTCGATTTAGACGAACCTGAAAATGACTTCACAGATGCCTTGCTAAGAAGTCTTAAAGAAGACCAGAATGTATCGCGTAACACGATTATATTTATGCTCGAAGATTTTATTGGTGGCCACTCTGCTGTCGGAAATCTGGTTATGTTAGCACTTGCATACATAGCCAAAAATCCAATGATTGGTCGTAGAATTGAACATGAAGCTGATATCGTTACAAATAAAGGACGTCGCAGAATAAACCTTTATGACATGGACGCAATGCCCTATACAATGGCTACAATTTTTGAGGTCCTGCGATATTCGTCATCACCTATTGTTCCACATGTAGCAATGGAAGACACAGCTATTGCTGGATTTGGCGTAACTAGAGGCACTATCATTTTCATTAATAATTATATGTTAAATATGAGTGAAAAATATTGGAACTCTCCCGACCATTTTGAACCAGAACGATTTCTTGATGAAAATTATAGAAGGAACATCTGGAAAGTTGTAAAATGTAACGACAATAGACGCGGTTCTGAGGGATCCGACTCCGGTATTGAGTTCGAAAAAGACACGCATGTACACACAATAAATATTGATAAGTTTACAAGTACAAAAAATTCAAAAAAAAACAAAAATATAGTTAAAGGTAAATGTGGATACCAACTAAAAAAAAATATTCCTCATTTCCTACCTTTTAGTATAGGCAAGCGCACGTGCATAGGACAAAATCTAGTGCGGGGATTTGGGTTCGTTTTATTAGCAAATATTGTGCAGTCTTATAAAATTACCAGTGCTGATATATCCAAAATTAATATTAATCATGCCAGTGTGGCCTTGCCGGCCAAATGTTTTCCTCTAGTATTGTGGCCAAGAGCATAATATCTTGCAAAGACTCGAACATACATACATATAAACTATTCATTTATAAATACATATATCTTTTCACCTCTTACAGTAAACCGCTGGATTAGGTCTTATTAAGATTTTTAGAATTAATAATAGACACAAAAAGGTTTATAACTTTCGTTTAAAGAATTTTCAGATGAAAATAGGCGTAGTCCGAATATATAATTTTTCTAGAAGACTGAAAAATGTACTTATCTATTTATTAAATTATTAAATTTGCTAATAAAATTAGACATGCTTTCATTATATACAATCAATCGGTTTTATTAATTTCGTATCGGTTACTTTTTATCAATCCCTTTTCCGGTGCCAAGGACAATTTCAGTCTAGTTTTTTTCAGATCCCCCAATTAAACTTTAGGTGACGCGGAAATACCAGGGACTACATTTTTCGGACACCTATTTCGCGCGCAACAAGAAGAACAGGAGCATACACAGTGTTCCGGTATTTAAAATAAACGTTTGCAAAATGTTAATCTTCGTTTATAGGAAGTGTAAGGTTGGAGCCTGCGCCTCCCACCGCACAAGGCAGAGTGGCAGCGGCCATGAACCGTATGAACTGGAAGCTCGCACGGAACGGCAGGACGCGTAAGCCACTTACGTTATCATTACATTAGTCATAATCATCGAAAGCTCTCGGAGGAACTCTCTAGGAACGATGCGGATCCCGGGGCAGCAGAGGAAGGACAGCGTAGCGCGAACCCGTTCGAGCCAGGGACTGGGGAGTGGGGCCTCCCTTTGGTTGGTTCCCGAGCGTGCGGTTCGACGGGTCCCAATCCCGTAACCTTCATAGAGGAGGTAAAGGACTGGATGATCTCTCACCGGATAGATGACGACGAGATACTCAGCATGATGAACGAGCCGCACTGTGGCTGTGTCAGCATAGACATTAACATCGATAGTTTCAAGATAACCAGAAAAAAAGAGGAAGCGACGCAAAACATAAAATTAAGAACTCTATGTACATATATTTTCAACTCTCATTATCAATAAACACTATAATATTAATCGAAAAGCCATCCCTTCACAGTTCTCAGTGGTTATATGTAGATCGAAAAAGTTGTAAGAGAAGCTCAAGAAAAGCGATAAGAATCGTCGGCGTGGGAAGTTTGCAATAGGATGTGTCCCCAAAGGTCTATGTGAAAAAGCAGATTGCAAATTACGGCTGTGTTCCTTTTCTACGTGGCAGACGGATTCAAAGTTGAGTGATCAGGAAACTTAGTGAACCTGGGAAAAGGAGTTTCGAGAAATTGCATTAGGAATCTGTGTGAGCCTGTCGATATACATACAAAGAGCTTGTTTGTATATGTAGCGTCATTGTGAAATACCTACATATCAGTTGTCTCGCTTGCACACTTGCAAAAGGAATTGCTTGTCCGTGCAGCTTAAAAGCAGACAAAATTCATTGACAAGCATATTAAGAAAAATGGTGAAAATAGGGGAACTTAGGGGTGACTAGTTAAGGTTCCTGATACGAGATAGGAACTTGGCGTTTTCTGGGTCCAGACCCGAATTAATACAACGACTAATTGAGTTTGAAAAATCTGAAGATGTAAGTTTGCCACAAGGAGCTGGAATTACTAGTCAACATGAGAAGACGCTGAAAGTTAGGCAAGCATCGGTCAAAGAAATAGCAAACACCTGCCAGAGTCTCTTGCCATCTCTTGCCTTGCCATCTCTGTTAACCAGTTCATCGATCGTGTCAACAAAGTAGTTATTGCTTACCAATGGGACGAGAAATTTGTATTGCCAGCAATTTATAAACGGCTTAAGGGTCCCACCAAAATGTGGTTCGACTCTTCGCCTGTTCTACACACCACATGAAACAACTTCGCTGCAACTATACAAGATTACAGATACAGAATGAAGCTAACCCAGACGAAGAAGAAGTCCATTTTAATATGGCTAATACAACCAGACGATCGAAGAGAACAGTGAAGGAGTACTGTTTCCGGATGTCCGCCCTTGGCGCGCGGTACAAACTTTAAATCAGGCCTACAGCACCGCGAATAGCAAAACAATATTGCAGCAATGCACTTTTTTACTATGAAGCAGTTTTGTGATGCAAATGAATCTTATTTCGTAAGTAAAGGTCGGCCAATAAAACCGAAGGAAGTTCAGAAGTGTTGCTTTCCTTAAGTACGCTCTCGCAGCGCTTAAGCCGCTCTTATCCCGTAGCCTTTGCTGTAGCTATCACTCTCTCCCTATTATCCAAACTCAAACAACTGTTCTTTCTCTCTCGCTCTTTAAACTTTCTGAGCAATAGCTCTCTCTGTTTAGTACCTCTCGCTATAACCGCTATTTAACCTGCTCTCTTTTTTACTAATTCCGCTTTGAGCGTTGTCTGGCACATTGGTCTGATACCAATTTTTTTGAAATTTTTTGTAAATAAATAATACAAAATAGAATACGCTGTGGTCTTCGCCAAAAAAAATTGTTAGAAGCGCTTAGCGTTTCGCGCATCGCACGCTTCGTATCGTGTCGAACGTGGTTCGAGCCAAAGCTTTGCTGTTGGAAGAGTTCGCTTAAAACAGTTCGAAGTGCTTTCGTTCAAGCGTTCAACCCAAAGTTTATGCGTTGATATTTTACCGAATTTATGCGCGCTTGGTTCGAATATTTTATTTAAACATTTTATTGCCTTATATTTAATAATTTAAAACAAAAAACGAAATGGCTTAAAGAATAGTGAATAGAAGACAAACGCGGGCTGGATGTGTGGAAGCGCGAAACTGACCAAATTACATACGCAGCGGGACAAGGTTTACCGAAGATATTAATCGAATGAGAATAGCCTTCGAGGAGGGTGCAATTTCGCTAGATCCACTACAAATCCAATGTCGTTTGGAAATCTTAGAGTCATACATTACCAAAGCAATGGCTCTGCAGTCCGAGATCGACAGTATAGATCCAGATAACTCGGAAAGGTCGGAATTAGAAGAAACGTGTTTGATTACAAAGGCGTTGTACATGTCGGCAGCGCCAAACGGGTCTTCCCAACCACAAGGAATTTTAGTTCCCGTGCAGCACCGTTCCAATTTGCCAAAATTAAAGTTGCCTAAGTTCAGCGGCAAGCACGCGGAATATAAACAATTTATTAATTTGTTCGAAAGTTTGGTAGATTCCGACCGGTCGTTGTCCAATATTGAGAAATTCAACCATCTCATTTCGTGCTTGTCCGATGAAGCCTTGGGAACGATACAGGTATTCCAAGTCACAGATAAAAACTATTCCGAAGGCTATAGAAAGTTTGAAGGGGGTATATGACAACAAGTGCTTAATATATTTCGATACACTTGCCCAGCTGTTTCAAATCCCGGCCATGACTATGCCATCCGCCTCTTCTCTGCGCTTAGTTATAGGTTTCGTGTCAGCAATTTTCGAGTCGCTCTTATCATTAGGAGACGAGCAAGAGGTTGCTAACACTATGATCGTACATCTGGCGTTGTCGAAGGTCGATTCATATACGAAATCGAAATATAAAGAGCAGCAGGACTATGATGTCCTAAAGTCTATCGATCCAAAGTGCATATATTGTAATGAATCTAAAAGGGCTCGATACAACGCCTCTCCCAACGTGCAATAAAACTACAGATCAACCTACCATCCACTTCTACAAATTTCTTGTGGATGTCCCCTGAACGTGACTGAGCATACCTCAGCCTGAAATAGGTCCGTCACAATATTGTGGCTCCAACCACTCGATTCTAAATTGGACTCGATTGGATTTGGGGCGATACCCGTGTTGGAGCGCTTCGAATTCGCAAAGGTCAAGCAGCTGTGCATTAATTGCCTTCAATCTGGGCATAGAGTTTCCCAGTGCACATCCTCTAAGTGCAGAGTTGGTTCGCAGGGCCACCACACACTATTGGATAGATATGGCGTTTCCAATGCAAATCAGAGTTCGGACTCGCAAGGTCAGGCCAATAGAGTGCAGGCTTCGTCACTTCCTACGCAGGTTGAACGTGTTTCCACTGAGCCGGAGCACGTCATCCTGGCCACAGCAGTGGTTCGAGTTCGAGACAGTTGTCGACTACCATCTACTCGAGGTTAAATAGTCATAGTTTCGTCGCCCATTCTTGGGTTCTCAGCAGCATTTCGAACCAGCAGCCGGATATTAGTTTTCCCATCAAGCAGTGGAAAATTCCGGCGAACGTGCAGTTGGCAGATCCAGCGTTCCATGACCTGCTTCGAGCAGACTCATTTTTCGAGTTGTTGTACACCGGGCAACTCAGACTCGATAATTCGTTGGTCAACCTTCGTTGATACAGAAAACTCTCCTGGGATGGGTCGTTTCTGGATTATGCAAGCAACAACAAAAGCTGCGTGTTGTGTTGCAGCTTCGTCAAAGGAAGACATGGAGTTGGGAGGCCTTGTTGAAAGGATTTGGGAGCTAGATACTGTTCCAGAGAATAAAAAATCAACAAAATATTCAGCAGAACAAATTGCTTGTGAGGACCACTTTGTGAAAAACGTTTTTTAATTTGAATTCAGGGCGGTTCGAAGTTAGCCTGCCCTTTAAATCTGATCCCCATATGCTTGGATCTTCGTTCGATATGGCTAAGCGCCGATTCTGAAAGACAGTTCGCTTCGCGAAATGTACGTTGCTTTTATGAAGGAGTACTTCGAGCTCGGTCATATGTCTCCAACAGCCAATATTATTCCGCCAGGAACGCCACATTTCATGCACACATATTTCATGCCACATCAATGCGTCCTGAGGCCTGATAGTACCTCAACCAAACTTCGAGTCGACGCGTCAGCGAAGACTACTTCGGCGCAGTCATTAAACGAAATTTTAATTGGAATCCAATAACCAATTGGAATAGGATGAAGCGATTCCGATGGAATTGCAGACAGGTTGGGCGGTCTTGAAGAAGAATTTGCGGAATCTTCACGCAGTGACCATACCAAGGCTTGAACTATGCGCCGCCACTCTCTTGTCTCAATTTTGGTCCTACGTCAAACAAGTTCTTGACAAATGCAGAATCGAGAGCGTTTATTTCTGGACGGACTCCGAAATAACGCTACATTGGATAAAGATTCCGCCATCGTCGCTTGCTGTTTTTGTGTCAAATAGGGTAGCCACAATTCAGGAGCTATCAGAAGGGATTACATGGCGTCATGTGCCATCGCTGTCAAATCCAGCGGACTTGGCTTCTCGTGTATGCGACGTCCCTGAACTCCTTGAGTCAATTTGGCTAGAAGGTCCTAAATTTTCTTGTGAGCCTGAGCACTGTTGGCCAGAGAACTCACATTTTAACATCCCAGCCGATGTAAGGGATTCACAGGTAAAAAAGTCCTCCCAAGTTTTAATTGGTGTTGAGGACTCATTTCCCAATCAGATATTTGTTCGTTTTTCGTCGTACACAAAATTAGTTAAAGTATTTGCCTATGTGTGCCGTTTTTTAAACATCGACAGGCAAAGAGAGAGCTCCATGGAGTTGACTGTGAAGGAGTTGCAGCAATCGTCCCTCAAATTGATGGAGCTGGTTCGACGAAGTGTCTTTCCGCAGGAGTTTAAACAGTTGAAAAGGGGACAGGCTCTGCCGCCAAGCCTATAAATAATGGCCCCGGTTGTCCGAAAGATGTCCGAAAAAGGGAGAACGTTTTCGCTTATCAGGGTGGGAGGCAGATTGTTGCATGCACCTGTGCCACTTGAGGCCAAGTTTCCAGTTCTACTGCCCGCCAAGAGTCACTTAGTCGAATTGTTATTGACGAATTTGCACTTAAAAAATTGTCATGCCAATGCAAAGACACTGGTATGTCTGCTGAGACAGGAGATTTGGCACGAGATGCATCCATAGTCTTCGCTACAAACCAAAGCTGATGAGTTAGGTCGTGGGAAATTAATATACTCTCGAGTAATTATGTATGCGGATGATGTTAAACTCTGTGTCCAGTATACGGATATTTCATTTCATTCTCGCTTGCAATCCGATCTCAATAACTTTCAGTCATGGTGTTGCGCAAACTTGTTACACTTGGCCACAAAACATCGATGGTGTGCGTGAACTGATAGTGCAAAACGAAATGTGACACATCGTGAGATAGAGGCATCCTTGCACATTAATTCCACTTCAATACATTCCATTTTCCATGAACACTTAGTTGTAAAAAAGGTTTGTTCTCGTTGGATACCCTATAACTTATCAATCGCTAAAAAAAAAGGTTCGCGTCGATTGGAGTAAGGAAATCCTTAAAAAGTTCGACCGTGGTGCTTCAAAAGTCGTTTATAAAATTGTGATAGGGGATGAATCATGGATATATGCGTATGAGCCGGAAACTAAACAGCAATCGGCCGTTTGGGTGTTCCAAGATGAGCGAAATGGTCGCCTGTTTCTTGGGGAAAATGGGTCATGTGGCCATTGTTCGGCTAGAGCAACGTGGGACTGTCAATTCTGAGCTGTACACGACCATTTTTTTTGCCGGAGGTCTTCGGAGAAATTCGCAAAACCAACTGCCGGGCACGAACCATTCTCCATCATGACAAGGTGAGCTTTCACACATCTCGACAATCAGGTCAATTTTTAAACAGTCAAAACATCGAAATGATAACTCATCCACCCTTCAGTCCTGACTTGGAACCCAATGACTTCTTTTTATTTCTCACATAAAAAAAAAAACTGCGTGGTCAACGATTTACGAGCGCCGAAGAAGCAGTTGAAGAGTTCAAAAACCATGTTTTGAAGGCGTCTCAAAAGGAATTGAAAAACTGCAATGAGCAATGGTTCTAACGAATGCAAAAGTGAATTGATCATGAGGGCGAATATATTACAAAACAATAAAACCATTTTCATTTAAAAATTGTTCTTATTTCCTATTCCCGAAATATAAATAGCAACCTACGTATAACAAACACTCTCTATACCTCGCTAGTTCGTCTGATCTTAGAATACGGCTCCTGTGTATGGTGCTCTCAGTACAAAGTACACCAGGACCGTATAGAATCAGTACAGAAAAACTCTGCGGGGCCTTAACTGGGATGCGGGTGTGAGACACCCATCTTACTTTAATAGACTGCTATTAGTAAACCTCCCATCCTTAGTTAACCGTAGAAAAATGCTTGCTGTGATTTTTATGCACAACTTGATCAGGGGTGACATAAACAGCCCTGATCTGTTAAGCCGCATAAGCTTCACGATTCCTATTATACTTACTAGCAATTTTACACCGTTGTTCCTTCCACTTTGTAGATCGAATTATTCCTTGCATGAACCGTTTAGGGTCTTATGCTCGGGTTATAATTCCCTCTACCATATTATATCCACCAATAATTCTCTTCCTGTTATTAAATTACTAATCCTTACACACCAATCTAGTAACTAGTAATTGCAGTGGTATTTTTTTTTTGAATGCATGCCTATTTCTCTTAGTAATTTTAGTGCTAATTTTCCTCGAACATTAGTCAAACAGCTATCTTTCCTGCATGTTCGCGTTCGGTTCGGTTAACGCTTCGCTTCCACTTGATGGTGCAGTAACTGCATCGCCTCTTGAAAGATGCTGTCATTGCATGTCAACGTCCAAGATAAAAGAACTATAACGTTCTCTGTCTGTTAAAAAAAAACTGCATTCAGTGTGATATAACAGGAGTCGGGATACAAAATTTCTTATATTTCTCTCTGAGAACAGGCGTCAAAAAAGACGGACGGGCGGACAGATGCTGATCAAGAATAAACATACGTTATGGCGTCGAAAAAGCTTCTTTCTGGGCGTTATACACATCCATTTTCCGCATAAATCTTATAGACTTCTAAAGGGTATAGAAATTGAACATAGTATAAGCGATTGGGAAGGGCGTGGTCGTATCGGTTTGAAATTTATCTCAGTATATATATCAATAGAATCAATTGTACCTTGTTTCAAGTCACTCAGCCAGGCTCCCTTTTTCATAAAGTTTTCCGATTTACTTTAGAATACACATAAATTCTGGCTCCCGTTTTCAAATTTCGCAAGATTTATTCGTTTTCAAAACTAAAACATTTTTTTTTAACCCAACCTCAAATTTGGCTCGGAAAACATTGGCCAGGACAACAATTTTCGTTTTGGTGCAAACAGCAAAAATATGTGAAAACTGGAGAACCTTACATCGAAAACAAAACGTTTGGGTTGAAAACGTAATCCGCAAAAGTAAATGAAAAACGGAGCCTGCCTGACTAACCTAATTCTTCGAATATATTCAAAAATTTCGGTTGCCTGGCCCAATTTTTGCTGGTGTACTTTTCGCGACCGATTTTTGAAACCATGCATTTCCGTGTCCATAAAACCCAAATTTAAAAAATTTAATTTTTTTTTAGTTGTATAATGTTTTGGTTTATAGATCAATTCAGTTCGATTTAATTATTTTCGGGTAGAAAATATTATTGCTTTGTCATATAAAATCAGCTGTTTTTGACATGAAAAAGAAGTCACAAGTACCCGTTAAATGGACTAACTCTCAGTGGAACAAGTTTTAGTAACCAATGTTTATTTATGATTTTTTGTAATCCTTAGTATTGAGAAACTGTAACTTAGACTTTTACTAAAATATTTTAATGTTTAATTTATTTTATTTAATTTACTTGATTAATATAAAACTAAATTTAAATTAAATTTCCTTATACAGCATCAGCGGGGCTCTGAAACTCAGACAAAGCATGTATAGGGTTTTGAACTTTTTTCTGAGAGCCCTTTCGAACTTTAGCTCGAACCTCCTCGGGTTTCTCTGGTCTCACCAAAGGCTTTTTTTCTGGTGCTTTCATTTTCCATACAACAATAGGAGACTTGAATTGAAATAAATATGTAAAATTGTTAATGAACGTGGGTAAAATTTCAGAAATACTTATACTTACTGATACAGTTCCTTGCCTAGTATATTTAGTCGAAGCTACATAGGAATACTTAACAGTAAGAACTACTGCATTCATAAGATTTTTGGCAGCTTGAATAAGCGATGTTGCGCTATCCAACTTTCAATTGAGAATGAAATCAAAATATTATTATAAAGTACAATTCAAATATCTATTGTTTTACTTACCCCAGAAACAATTAGCTCCCCGCTTATGTTTTGTACGTCTGCTTTGACTTTAGAAGTAATTTGGATTTGATGACAATAAAGAGCAATTCGTTGCAGATAAGCTAATAGGTCCTTCTTGGTGCTACTTTCTGGACACTGTTCCGCTATCTCTCGGGTTAGCTTGTCTAGTTTCGTACCTGCTTCAGAAATTTTCTTAGCGGCATTGATGACGTCCATGGTAGTTTTCAAGGGCCCACGACCTCTGAGAAAATGTAGCATAAATTTTAAATTTACCATATTGTCCTTTTCCATTTACCACAATCTTGATATTTTTCTGTTTACTTTACAATCCTTATGTAATTAAAAAAATCACCCTTATATTTTTAAATGACTTTTGTTGAGGTTTTTGTAAAAAAAATTGCAGTTCTGATACATAAAATACATAGCTATAAATTGGACCCAAAAACTTTTTCCTTCGAGGCTTTTATTGTCGACTTTTCGTCATTTAAAAAGGACTTACCACAACCCAAATTTTTTTCTCGTAATAAGGACACTCTAATTGATTTTTGAGAATTTATTCGATGTCCGGTCGCGACCACATCCAAAATAAAAAATTGTTCAATGTGAATGTCGTATTCAAGTGTCGCATTTTTTGAGAACGGAAATTTGAGCTATGTCAATTAAATTTTTTCCTCAATCTACTTTGATGAATATTGCTATTATTATTTTTTTTAAATTTATGCTAAATTGAATACAGATTTGAGGAAAATTCAAATTCACCGTTTTCTTTGGCTTGTGCCGGAAATATTGGTGCCTAAAGTGTACATTTTAGTATGTCGTATTTAAGTGTCGGGGAGTGTAAGTGCAAGAAGTGCAAGAACCAGCAGTATTCTTATACATACATATAAATAGGACAAATAGGATCGCCGACTCTGAAAGCTCGAACACCGAAATTGTGGTAGCTATGTGTAGAGTAAAAGTGGAGAGCAATCGCAGCAAATTTTAAAGACCAGACCTCGCCAATAAAGGTTGACCCTTACATTTACACTAAAAAAAAATCATTTACGGACACATTGAGAAAAAAACTGAAATGACCCGATCAAATATTTGCTCAATTCCTTCTTCGCGCAAGTAAAGACAGATTTGTACACTTATCTTTTATTACTCACTCAGCACTTTGTCCCGAGCGAACGGCAATAGTGTCTTTTCTGTATATATGTATGCATGCTAAATACTCCCACCCTTGCATCGACGATAACCTGATATGTTCTTTAGCGTACCATTTTTGGCAGTCATTTCAACGAAAATAAGAAAACATAATAGGCAATTTTTTCAAACCTTGTAAAGTCGGTCATTTCCATCATAATCATACACATGTGCTTGGCTAGAAAAATAATGTCGTTGCCAGTATCATCCCATTTTGCGACCTCGGAATCGAAAGTCATTTTCTCTCTACGAAATAGTTCCACTTGTTGGGCAATTTTCTGTTTGTCTTCCTCGGTCATTTTCCGCATTGCTTCCTGATAAAAATATTTTGTGCCATAGATAGTATAGTATAGTATATCAATTAATATTTGAACTCACTCTAGCAGTACAAATACCACTAATATCTGGGTATTCGTCGACAGTCTGATCCCCAGTATGTGCACTTGCTGAAAGATAAATCAAGCTTTAATACTGCAAGCATACAAAAATTAAAGTGGAAAACTCTTACATCGGCTTCGTGTTTCCAAGGTTAAGTCTTCTACAGGCTCAAATTCTGTATCTGTGTCTAGGTCTTCTGAACTCTAAAATTAAATTATAAATAAAGTGAAATTATTTAAACAAAATTGTAATAATATAAATATACAATACACAAAATGTACAATATAAATATGGTACTTGTCTTAAATGCTTAATAAACTGAAGTCTGTAGACCTACCTATCAGAATCTGTCGAATCAGTTGACAGTACTTTTAAAAAATGTATTAATATATTTAGCTGAATTTTGTATCGTTTGCTTGGAAAACACAGCCCACGAGTGAAGCGAATCCGATTAATTTTTCAAATAAGTTTGAGGTTAGAAAAAAAAAACCTGGCGTGATGGAACAAATCTGTTCTTGGATTCGTGTTCAGGGAATAAAATAATTATAGGGTTATCATACTCTGGTCAGCCGCGCACGATGGCTGTGTTATCTTGGGATTTTCAGAATAACTATATTCCGAGCTGTGTACAATTTGGGTCAAAAAATGTTTTAAATAATTTTAAAAAAAATAAATTTTATAATACACATGCTACCACATGTACAACATATTAGCAATATGGAAAATATATTGTAAAGTATATTTTCAAATTAAAATTAGTTTGGATTTTGTACCAATGAATCCGATGAATTTAACCAAATATGTACATTACATTTGTCAATCGTTTTTAGAAAAGAACAGTAGTCGTCTGAATTTTGTGAGATGTTATTAGATAATTGATATTTTTCTTTCTTTTTCTTTTCTGACATTTATTATTATTGATTATTATTATTATCATTGATTGCATTATCATTGACTGTGCAACACCATATTCACGCTTTAAACCAAACCATTATAGGGTTTTGTCATTATATGGTTTTTAAAAAAACTTAAAATAACGTATTCTTTTAATGTTTTTCAAGGGTTGTACCTTTTTAAATGCCTTCTAACTTCTAACAATTCAGAATTGCAAAGTTCAATGCAACAAGATGAAAGATAATAAGTTACTTGAAAATAAGAGGCACAACCTCTGAAAACACGAATTACAAAAATAAAATTCATTCAAGAAATTTAAAGCCCCAAATTTATCAGAAATAGTCGGTTTGTTTCGTAACGTGAATAAAAAGATAAATTTTGTTACGTAGTGCTATTTATAATCAGTTAATATATTAAATGTAAAATGCAGGGGAAAGGAAAATAGCTGGTAGCTACTACTCTACCTACTCGATTCATTAAAACGGCGCGGCGAATCTCGCGAACTCCATCGTAAACCAGTCGGGAGGCATCAATGAACTCATTTTCGTCGACATCTTTGTTAGTATTAGTACAAAGAGCTCCAACAGCAGCTTCCACTCGTTGTTCAAATTTAATCATTACTGGAAGAAACGAATTTGTATTATATTGTAACGGATTGGGTAGATCAAGTAGGCAGAGAATACAGATTACAGATCTACTAGAATCTAGAAATATACTGGTAGCTTTGTCTCACTTTCTCTGTATTCCTCTAAAGCATTTTCTAATTACGTTTATAAAAATATACATACATACATATATACTCCCCGACACTTGAATACGAAACACTAAAATGTACACTTTAGTCACCAATATTTCCGGCACAAGCCAAAGAAAACGGTGAATTTGAATTTTGAATAAAAAAAAATAATAATATTCACCAAAGTAGATTGAGGAAAAAAATGTAATTGACATAACTCGTTCTTAAAAAATGCGACACTTGAATACGACATTCACATTGAAAAATAATGAATAATAGGTGATACAATTGGTACAACTAGGTGTGTTCTGAAACATTATGGCAAAAACATAAAAAACCGAACTAAAATTGCTACTTCCGAGACCTTTATGAAATCTCATCTGCGAGCCGCATCTAAAAAACGCGACTAAAACTCGATTTAAAAATCTACAAACTGTACTTTAAGCTAGTGCTAAAATAATAAAACATGTTTTTTCGGAGACTCCACACCATAAACTGCAAAGTACAGAAACTGTCTACCTATGCGAAAATCATTTTTATCTGAAATGTGACCTTTTTAAATTCCATACCTTGCTCTCGAAGAACTTTAACCGCTTCCAGAACCCGTTTGGTATAAATACATGGTTCGTAGTTATCCATTTCAGCTTCAACAACATTACAAACTCGAGCGGAACGCCCTTGAATGGATCCAGCAGTTGCGCGCAAGTCTCGAGCATCGCCCACTTGTAAGGCCATTACACATTTATTTACATCTTCAAGAATATGATTCTCAGATACTGCCAAAAAGTCGTCAATGGTAGTAATGTCGTCGACGGCTTCAGTTAAAATACGAACTTGGACCTCCCATGCTTGGCGATAGGCGGTCATGTTTTCTTGAGCAACTTTTGAGTTTGGGCGCACAGTCAAGATGGATGCTGCATTTATTACTTGTGGGCATAAACTTTCTATCTGGGCAGCAGCATACCGAACCATTTTAACACCGTCTTCGTTACTAGACATGCTACACACCAGATTGGCTACCTCTACAAGCTTCTCAGCATGTTTGGTGAAAATGTCGGCTTTTTCGCGCACTTTCTTCTCATTGCCGCTTTTAGCAGCTTCAATCAAATCCAGAAGGGGTGTAGTCGTTTCCAAGAATGAGTCGGAAACATGATCAACAACAGCTTTCCTCAGCTGCCTCCGTAAATCCCGAGTTTTGCGACACATTTGGTCAATCGCACGAACCAGTCCGGGGCTGTTGTCTTTTTGACTTATCTGAAGTACATTTTTTAAATAATTTTAGACGTACAGTATAAATATTGCGATAATTCTTACATTGGACATGTATTCGGAGAGTAAATCCTGTAAAGCTTGTCTTACAGCATTGCATTCAGCGACAATTCTTTCTCGTCGCTCATCCCTTGTACAGTCGGCATCCGCCATTAGCGCTGCTGCACTTATAATGCTCTCCAGGCGTTCTTCCAGTAGCTGACGAGAACGCTTCTCACTGTAGGTCATGGGATCCATAACAATACCTTCCTACACATTAAATAAAATTAGTTACGAATGAGAGCAAATAATGCAGCATATGTAGTCATCAATCAATTTTGGTGCTCATGAAAACAAGAAGAAAAGACCTGAAGATGAACTTAGTCTTAAATACTCTGTTAACAATTATATTATTTATAAGAGTATAAAGCTAATTTATACAGGTCGTTTTTCGGAGGTTTTACCGATAAGCGTAACATCTCCTTCATTATAATTCTCCTCCCCGATTATCTTATATCTAAACCACTGGAACAGTAAACATGGCCTCTGCATGAATTTCTTCCAAGAGATTCAACCCAAGAGTCATACAATTTCCGGTGGGATTCTGATCGTAGTAAAAACGGATATTTCTTCCGAGGATTTCAAAGTGCCATTGATCTTTTTGACCTGTTCTTATAGTTACAGCTATTATATGCAATTATAGAATAGTTACATATATAGTTTCATATTTGGAATTTGTGATCGACCTATTCTGTGCTAATCTTTGATTCGCTTTTTTTTTTTTTGGTAATTTTTGTATTTGGTTATTTTGGTGTATGTGCAACGGAAGCAGTTATACCGGTCATCTGAATCAACTTTTCATAAATGGTTATGTTACATTCGTTAATGAATTATACTTACATCAAAATCGTCCAAAGCAGCAGCCAGCTCCCCGGCGCCGCTATATATATCTGTCGGTTGAGATGACTTGCCTTGAGCGACATCGCTAATGGTGTTTACAGCATCACAAACTTGTTTTAGAATGAAATCTCGATTTACTTTTGCTAGATCCAGCTCCGGATGACGAACATAGACTTTGGATGCGGTTAGAAGCATAGTGGAATGTTTCTTAAGCATAGCTCGAGCGGCTGCTAAATCATCCCGCAATTGGGGATCTTTAAGTTCTTGTTGACGCTTTGCTGCTTGTTTTATAAGTTCTCCTGCATTTCGCCCGAATTGCTAAGGGTAAATAAAAACACAGATAAATGAGACAGCAAAATAAAAAACAGGACTTCAGACATACCCTCATGTTCTCCATAAGCTCGTCCTGACTGGATGCATTTTTAAGTTTGTTTAAATCATCTTCCACTATGTGAAGTGATTTCAATAGCAGATGAACATCTACCATATCAGCTAATATCAATAGACGAGTTACAGCTGAAAGCAAATTTCTGGCTGCTCGAACCATGTTTCCCCTTTTTAGCGAGCTGCACGGATCTTCAGAAAATTCTCTGGCTGCAATGCTCATTGCATCTCCGGTTTTACGTACTTCATCGACAGCGGTGAGCATTTCTTGTGTAATGTCTGGATTTTCATAGGAAATCTGTTCTCCCTTCTGAATAAAGTTTTCTGTAGCTTTTTCAACCGCTGCAACTAATGCACTGGCACGTTTGGATTTACCTTAAAAAATAAAATCAATAAGCCTTAAATAAAATTTACAATTTTTGAAATTTTCTAACCTACACAAATGCCGTCGTTTTTATAAAATGCATTCCATATCAGAATAGAAATTGAGCTTAAGGGAGTATCACGTTGGTGGTAACATTATGGCTTACGGTCTTGAGTTATGTTATGATATGTAAACCTAATTCTGGTTTTACACGGTTTAGAAATAACACGGTTTGAAAATAAAACATAATACATTTTTTTACACGATTTTGTTCCATTTAGCACGCTTCAAAATAACACAAATAGAAACCAAACGAAGACAAGAAAGAGTATAAAGCATGTACAATGTACATATGTATTTGTTTCTTTCGTTTTTTTTTTTTTTTTTTGGCGTATACATACTATGTATTTGCATACAAGCAAATTTACTGGTCAGAGCAATTGTAGATACCAACATTTTATGAGAATTCCCTTTGTGTGGAAGACTTGTTTGGTTAAGACATTTTTTATACTCAAATTTGTTTTTCCAACGTTTCCTAATTTGTTCCCTAATTTTAATAGGTTAATAGATAAGGAACCAATCAATTTTTTGCATACCATCAACGGTTTTTTTCATGAACCAATCAACCGTGTAAAAACCGAATTATGTAGGTGTTTCCAAAAGTTTGGGAGCGACCCGTATTGGGTTAAGAGCATAGCTCGCAAACAACGGTCAACACTTTTTCCCTTTGCTGTAGACAAACTTAGAGACAACTTAGAGATACACTTTTGATCAAGCGCTCACAGAAAAAGTGTCAGTAGATGAGCAAAACCAAAAAGTGTCTGAGTAGTGTTTTTAGTTTTTTTCGTGTTTATGTTCATTTATTCATGCTTTCCGCATCTATTGGGCTATTGACAGTACAATATGTATAATATGTATATTTTTATATATTTGCAAATTCTCTGCAAACGGAACAGATACGATGAAGAACAGATGTGATGATAATGGAGATTATAGGTCGTTGTCATAGGCACCAAACCTACAAGCACGCATACATACGCAAAAGACACTTTTTTCGTTCGCTCGCGAAAAAATGCTCAGTGAAAAACAGTAGCAAATGAGATGTGAAAAAATCGGTCTTTGCTTGAGCGAGTTGAGCAAAAACAGATTTGATCTGGTCTTTTCTGTCTCTTTTCTCAACGTGTCCGTAAATGAGAGGTTTTTTTCAGACACTTCGAAAGTGTCAACCCTTATTTGTAAGACCAAGACAAGAGTCATATCTAACATACATATGTATTTATAGTGGCGGACAGTGAAATTTGGACACTCGTGTTATGTAACTTTAAGTCGATGGGGCAGCTATATTGCATTGCGGTCAGAAAACATTAGTTTTCTCAGTATTAGCCCAAAACTTGGGATAGGTCTTCTTTAAACAATTTTATACGAAATTTCGCTAAACGCGATGTTGAGAAAGTAGGACGAATGATCATCGCAAAGTCGGAGAACGCTATGAAAGTTAATGCCTAAAACGAACGGTAAGGCAGGATGGTCTGGGAATGTTTTTTTTTTATTTTAGAGTTGGGTATCTGGCACTAATTGAAGGATATGTAAAGGCGGTCACGTCCAAAAAAATTTCTAAGGAATACCACCTATTTAACTAATTCATACTCTTCAATTTTCATAGAATTAAATGTAATGGAAAACAATTTTACTTTCAGACTACAAACCTAGAATGAATTTTTCCGTACAATAATAAAAGTGAATACCAGAGTGCATTTTTAATTTATGTAAGGATAAACAAACACGTTTAAATTCAAATTTCTGATGTGTTTCGTTAGACAAACCAAAACTTAAAATAAAAAAAAATTATATCAAATTTTTGTTTACTGTTATTTTGCATTTGACCCGAAAGACGCAGTATCTGCATACTAACCGAGTAAATTGCTAGATACTGAACAAATGGTCATCTTTGAATGCTCATACCTCCTGAACTGAAAATTCGATATTCTGAAAGGTTCCATTATTTTTAAAAAATTCAAATTTAAATATTCAAATCATCCAAAGTACTCAATCAGAAAATTACTTTTTCCACCTCTTTTCGTCTGATGCGACGACGACGTTCCAAAACTATTTTAATCTATTAATCTATGAATATTAATTCATGTAATTCATTCATTCCAGTGGACTGCTGAATAGTCCAGATCCAAATCCCATTGAAAATCGATGGGCTCTGTTTAAAAAACATTGGAAAAGTACGAGTCTGCACGAAAGGGATTGGGTGAGCTCCCAAAGGGAGCGCTTGAAGTCGGAGTGGCGCATGATACCTGGCCTGCACCTACTAAATTTAGTCGAGAGTATGCCAATACTTATTCGGAATATGATAAAAGCTAAGGCCCTTTGGAACAACAAATTTGAAGCGTGCAAGAGTGGATACATGCTCTTTTTTTGAACAAATTAAAATATCTTAAGGAAAAGGATCTCTTTGAATTGAAATTGTCGTTTTTTATTCTCGCTAAATTAAAGAATCTATGACACGCTTGTCGCTTGTCGACATGCAAAAATTTTTTGAATACAAATTTGAAAATTAATTTTTATACTGCAATTTTTTTTTAACTTGTTACAGTTCCCTGCTAAATACAATTACTTTTGTTCTCTTTTTTAAGTATGCCGGATTCGAAGACAAATTTTTTGAGCTGCTTTTCTTTAAAAATTGCTTTTTCATATTTTTTGTCGCATCCATTAGATAATAAGTGAGGTTTAAATTTACCGATCTAATGGATATAGAACGATGTCATGGCATGACATTTCATGAAGGTGGTACGTCCAATGAAGATGAACCGTAGTGAAAGTTCATAGAAGATATACACACATATGTACAGTCAGGCCAACATTTATTCGGACACCCGTCTAATTCAACTTTCTTTATAAATAACTCGAAAACTATTTAACTTTAACAAAAATATTTTATTTCATTATGAAGATCAATGATACTAATACTCATTTTAAACATAAAAACAAAAAAAAAACTGTCTTTGGCATATGAAAAAGTATCAAAACGGCCACTTCTTTACGCAGAACATATTCGGACAAAAAACTTTTTTTTTATATTTTAGTTTCAATATTTTATTAATATATGTATACATATTTTATGATGATTGAAGCATCAAGAGACATACTAACAGACATATGTATGTACATACAGATCACTTAATGCGCTGGAAAATTTAATTGCTCGAAGTCAGATTGGTTAGTTTTTTTACAAAAAAATATCCTTTTTAAAGTATAGTATGGTATAGTATCCGTTCAAGGCAATAAAAAAAGGCAATACCATCTTATACATATGTGTATACCATCGCCTAATATACAGATACATATCCATGACCTGCCGTGTATGTAAGTTGCGTGTCCATGCAAATTTTATTTATTGATTACAGAAATACCTTTTTATTTTTTTATTAAATACCTTTTTATTTTATTAATTATTAAGACCGTAGTTTTGTAAAATTAGCGCTAGTTTTTACCTTTTTTTTTTTTGCTGGGACCTTTGGTGTTTACAAGAGTTGTAACTTGAAGCACAAGTGGTTCCAATGTCTTTTCTACTGACATGGTACGTATCTCTAAATTTTTTGGATCCCATTTTAAAGCAATCTGTCCAAAATCAGTTAATGTCCCCATTTTTCCTAATAAAGAGTTTTACGCGACCTTTGTTTGATTCTTAAGAAAATGGCTACGCCTATATCGAAAAACATTTTTTTCGATTAATTTAAAAAACATTTGATAAGTTCCCAAGAGTAATTTATGATTTGGAACAATGCAAATGAAACACAACAAATTGGGCATCACTGTTTGTTTATGCTATTTTGCATGTTCTTTAAATATCGCTCCATTAGCGCTTTCCCCGCTAAATCTTGCTCTCTGGTTAGCTTTGTCGGTCTTGCGCTTGATCTGAGCTTTTGGCTGCTGCTGCAGCCGGGCCGCGCTGTTGGAGTAGCTCCGACCACAAACACAGTATATTAGGATATACACACTGACGACCATCCACCATCCATTTCGGGGATGGTCCATAAGGTTTTAACGTTCCAAGCATTCCAAAACAGATGAAAAATGTCGAAAGTTGGAAAATATATATAAAAAGGAGCAGCAAATTCCTGTGGTAAGTTTAATAGATATAGATGTTATTTATTAATTTGGTTATAATGTATAATAATAATACACAATGCAGTAGATAAGAGAACAGCAGGTGGCAGGCTGAATTGAAGTGCCACTCAAGAGAACCTGCTAATAGACATTTGGCAGGAAAAGATAAAAGATTTGCGTGGAGCAGAGCAGAAAAAAATTGGACCGAGCGGGGGTGCTCCATCTGGGTGGCAGCAATAAGAAAAGCTGAACTCGTTCCTGGGAAGCTACCGGATTAACAACATGGAGCAGAACACATTGGACAACCACAATACGTTAAATGAAATATATATACATATATTGTGAACAATAATGATATGATGCAGGAAAAGAAGGTGTAGGACCTAATCAAAACGCAAAAAAATTGCAGAATGATTTATTGGAAGTGCTGAAAAATAAAATTATATAAGTTTCTTATTTTCATTACGGTCTACATGTCATTCATTAAAGTCATATGCTGCCTGTTGAGCCGGGGTTGCTGTTATTTTGCTGTTGAACGACAGCCGAAATAATTGCTACATCTTCATCATCCATTCTAAGAAAACAAATTAATACATTTATTGCGCAAATTTAATGTACTTGTTATTGGCATCAGCTGTTTTTGACGGACGGTGGATGGTGCCAGTGTGAATTGGAGTTTCACATCTGTCAAAATATCCCATCATTCCCCCGGGATGGGCTCAGTCTGTAGAGCCTATAAACATTTACCACATTTAATTTACTATAACGTGCGTCTTTTTTTAAATCAAAGTGATATAATTGATGTTTTTCTCTAAACATATTAGTGACCCCGACGTGATCTGTTTGCGCACAAACACAAGAAACACACAAAGCAGTGATATTCGACATAACGCATTTCGGTACTGTTCACTGCAAAGTTCGTGCTCTAAAAAGGCTGTAGCCATACATATATATATAAGCGCAGCCATTCTTATAGCTGAGGGCAAAAAAAAGCCCCGTCAAAAAGCTGGTTTTTTCTCGCTTGTGTTAGTGCAAAGCCCTTAGAAGCTGACGCAAAAGCAGGAGAGAAAACGGGAAGCGTTTGTTTTTCGTCGCTGGGTTTTTCGGCTGAACCGCGTATACAGGCTATTTTATCGTCGTCTTGCAAATATAATAGTGTCTCTCTCGTTTTTCAGTAACCTGATCTTACAGCGTTCGTAAAATGGCGGAAACCCATTATATTGTTCATGCTTCCAACGGCAACTCGTTGCGATGAGCGCATTTCTTACGGATGATTCCATAGTTCAGTTTACGAGGCTGGCTTACGCGCGCGATTAAATCATAGAGAATCAATCTGCGCTGAATTCAACGCTTCACAGGGCAGCTTTGAAAGGTTCGGTCTGATGGAGCTCGGCAGTGACGCGCCTGCCTATTTAACGAAGGTATATTTTAAACTGATATACCATGCCACATCATTTCACCGGAGAAGCTTCTTTCAATATGTCTTCTCGGAAGTCAAGGCTGCATCATCTGGTATTGACTCGCTTCGGTGGAGACGCCCTCTATTCACCAGACAAGGTTTCTTCGAGAGTTTCTTCCCTTCACACTCTTTATTATTGACTTGCCTTCGGTATTAACATACTCTCGAGTACTTATGTATGCAGATGTTGTTAAGCTCTGTGTCTGTGTTGGTGTAGGTGCTGGTGTAGGTGACGTAGGTAGCCCTGATCTGTTGAACCGCATAATCTTCATGATTCCTATTAGACACACTAGAAATTATACACTGTTGTATCTTCCACTCTGAAGATCGATTTATTCCTTGCATGAACCGTTTAGGGTCTTATGCAATTGCATAATTGCAATCCCCTTTAACCTATTATATCCACCACTAAGAGATGCAAAACCAATGGTTTCATAGACGGTACCAGGAACTTAGACACACTCCGCGCAATGATGCAGAGAAAAACGTATGAAGAAGCGGTCAGTCAAGCATTACCTTTGAAACATCACTATTGATATGTCGAGCTTTTCGAGAAGAGGCTGTTTTATAATCCACAAGAAAGAAAGAATTATTCCCGAAGCTACAAATAAATTTGGAATTAATCATGTGGTAAAAAAAGACAACCGAAGAGCAAAAACTAAAAGCGATACATCTCGAGAGACTAGCACCTTACCATGGAAGATACTTGGAACTTGTTCGAGATGAACAAGATTAGGCGGAGAGCAGTGTAACGAATGGATATTAAGTAAGCTGACTAATGTTGTAAAGTCGGATTTTATTGAAATAGTCAGTTTTAAACTATTAAGCGTTTTTTAATAAGTGTTGCAAATTTTTGAATTTAATAAAAGTCGAGAGGTTGTATATAATTTACAAGTTATTTGCATATGAGAAATGATAGCGAGGAGGGGTGTGCGGACATTCTACGCTTACTGTGTGGTGGTTCTTGCCACACACCCTGCACCTGCCACTGCGACAATCCTTGCCGGAGTGTTGGTGAGCCAGGCAGTTCCCGCAATATTTGTTGGTAAGGAGTCTTTCCTCGGGGCTCACGAGAAGAAATTAGAGCACGTCGGTTCTGGATGCCATGTCTAGATGCGGAGAACTAAGATGAAATACAGGAGTCGAACACATATTAGTACCGATCTTGGAACGGGTGAGGGGCACATTTAGGACATTGGAAATTGGCGCCCGGTTACATGGTCTGGTGTGGCTATGTTGATAACATTCACATTCAACATCAGGAAATATTCCCTTCGGTCAAGCGTAGGAGACCGTTCGAGAACTTCTGCGGAGGGAGCTGGAAGGAAATTGCTTTCGTAAAAAGACCCCGAATCTTTTACCAGTTTAATAGGTCATCTGAAAATTTGACTCGAAAACGATAAGATTTGATTCATCACCTGAGGCACTGGACCTGTGAGTACAGAGCCGAAAATGGTTTCCTGTCTGAGGAGAGAGACACAGATGTTGCTCAGTAAGCCACTTAACTGAATGGACGGAAGGATATCCGCTCCAATCAGGACATCTATTTGTGAACTGCCATAGAAGATCGGATCCGCCCATGAGAGGTTCGGCAGATCTCTCAAAACCCTTTGCGAGATCGGATGCGATCGCGGTTCGCGGCCAATTCCGGAATAACGTAGGCTGTGGCATTTAGTTGTAAGCCCGGCTTAGTCGGAGAGCGAATGAAAAAATTGCAGAGCTTCTTTGACTGAGCGGATACGGCATTATTTAGGCCGGAGACCTTTGCCTGGATACGTTGGAGTTGCAATTCGATCATGTCAACAAGACGTTCTGTAATGAACGTCGCCTCTGAGCCAGAGTCGATCAGAGCGCGGGCGTGGAAAGTTTTTCCAAGGTGGCAAATATTAACGATGGCCGTGCCTAGAAGGACAGCATTCGTGCCGGAGGCGAAATACGACTGAACGTTCGGCTGGGCTTCGAACGAACTTGGATTTTGTACGCTCGGTACTTGTAGATGTAGTTCAGGCCACGATGTAGAATTTTGTGCCGTTGTGGAAATCGCTTCGCTGGAGTTTGCTAGATTGCTACGGTGTAGAAGCGTGTGGTGCCAGTCTCCACACGTGATGCAATTGTGGGTGCTTTGGCATGCTCGTATCTGGTGGCCCCTTGCATAGCAGTTCAAACAAAGCTGCTTTTGCTAAATCTAGTCGGAGCGAGCGTCAGCTGAAGGAAGTGAGGGCATAAACGGATTGGATGATACTCTTTAGAGCAGAGATCAGGTTAGGTTAGGTTAGGTTGACCCGGACGTCCCTCAACGGGGCCCCACATAGGCCAATATGGCCCTTAGTTGTCCCGATGGGGGTTATGAACCGTCGCGGCAGTGTTTAGGGGATTTTCAAGTCCCCGAGAATCGAGGTATTTCTCGCATAGGCCAGTAGTTGCTGTGGCGTCCTCTTGGAGGCATCTTCCAGTGATGCCAGCACTGGCGCGCCCAGGTATTTGCTCCTTGCCCTTAAGAGAGCAGGACAGTTGCAGATGAGATGTTCCAGGGGTTCGGTTACCCCAGGTTCATCACATATCCTACAACTGTCTCTGTTGGTCTAGGAGATGCGCATGCACCAGCTTCCACTGTGCCGATGTCATCTTGCCGTTCTCCTCGCTACGGTCGATGAGTTCCACGATCAGATGTGGTTTGGTCATATCGCTGACCTTCGCTTTTGGCTTTGTTGGCTTCTTGGCCGCTTTCGGTGGAGGGGCTGCACTTTTGGGCCCGCGTTGCCGCTTGTTCGCAGGACTGTCTTTAATGGCACTCTCAGTCGAGCGTTGCCTCTTGGTGGCCATCATCTCCTCCGCCTTATTGGCAAAATCCCCATTCGATGCACTCATCTGTGGCATCGTTGCGTAGTGTATCCGGCCCTATACTCGCTGCTCGGCCCAGGCTTTAAATCAGGAAGACGCCGGACCATTGCCTTAGCTAGACACTGCTTTACCCTCGACAGAGCAAGCGACAGAGCAGAGGACAAGGAAACATTTTTGAAGTTCGACGATGTCAGCCATGTAACTAAAACTTTAGGACTTGCTTGGGATCCGGTTTCTGATCAACTGTTATTTTCGTTCTCGGCCCTGCAAGCAACATTCGCTGCAGCATAGTTTGGGGTAATAAACGGAGAGGGATTCGCAGTCTCACATTAATGAAAAACGGTCGTTCTTCGGTCTTTTTATTGTTCTCGTCTCCGCCGCAAGCAGCTCTGGTCCACTTCCTGTAAAGTTGGGAGATCGATATGGCCATATTGATCGAAGAAGCTATCTGTGGAGCTATATGGGCTCAGTAGAGCACAGTGATCTGCAGTTACTCACAGTCATCACAGGACCCTGGCAGATCGGTCCTCCCTCCCGGATACCACCATAACCTAACCTAGGCCTTTTACTCTGCACTCTGTCTGAGTCGATTATTCTACATTCTGCTTATCTTAACATACTAACACACACGCACCGCGCTTGCTGCCTTTCTGTGTTGGCCACTCTGTGCTTCGTTCATCTCTCTGTAGCTAAACTGGAGGTGGAAGTTCTTTTGTTGCTATTTTTATTTTTGCTTGTGCTTATTTTGTATATTGTTTTACAATGCGTTCCTGCTGTGGTGAACGCTGTGGCGTTATCCGTTCGGTCGCTACCAGGCAAACGTTTATCTTCTGCTGGTTATGTGGCATCAACTAGACCCGTTTTCGACATTTACTTATAACGTATAAAATATATTGCATATGTTATATAAATCATAAAATACATACCATACATATACATACATATGTATATACTGAGTTAATATCGGGTATTAAAACGAAAGGAGTATATTTTTAGCAAATTTTTGCAAATTATATTAATTGTTATTATAATATAGTTAATATACAATCAACAAGATTTATTATAATATGCTTTATTGAGTCGGCTAGATTATTTCTCTAAATTGTTTCTTTTTGTTTATTTTATTTTATTTTATTTTTTTTATTTAATTTTAGTATTTTTTGTTTTTGAAATTTCTGAATATTCCCTTATGAGCGTAGTAATTTGAAAAGCCTGAAAAAGAAATATAATCATTTAATAAAATATATACTTATTTATATGATAGATAATATAGATTGTATGTATAAGGCAGGTTAAAGCTTAATAAAGTTTATTAAATATAAAGGACCGTTTATAGAATTAAGCAGAGTATCATCAATCAAATCAATATTCGATTACAAAATCATATAGCTAGCACTAGGTGCCCTGGCAAACATTGTTTGGCATTGGCAGCAATGTGCTGGCCAATTGTAGTCGGGCGAACGTTCGTTCTCTTTCGTAGATCAGACGCGTTTTTGTTTTGCGCTCCGAATATTTTCCATTTGTTTTGCATAAAGCCTGTGTTTTCATAAATAAACTTTAATTAACTTCCTAACAAATCTACAATTTGGAAATCTATTCTATTCCGTGCATGCCTTTTGATTTGTGTTAAAACATTCTTTATTATTTATTTAACTTATAATTTTTCGGCGTCGGCTTGACTTTGTGTTGTTGCCGTGAGCACGCATTACATTGCATTACATTTTGTTGTTTTATCACTCTCTCCCTATCACCTCAACTTCAATAACTGTTGGTTTGGCACACTGGTCCGATAGTTGTTTGTTTTGAAATATTATTCGATTTTTTTTTTGTTATTTTTATTATGTAGTTTTCTGTTGTATGTGCTAAAAAAACTTGTCGCAAAGAGATCACCCATGATCAGCCGAGTATCCCCTGCTGGCTCTGCGATAGCGTAGTGAACGCAAAATGCTCTGGGTTTACGGGCCTAGTGGGCGATGCCATATCAATACGTAATGGCTTGCACTACAGTTTATGAGGCAGACGCGGAAGGGCTGTAAGGAGCTGACCGTTGACTTTAAAAAGCAGTACGATCGGCTCCTAGCCATGGAGTCTCAATTTGGCAGTCTGCAACTGCTGAATGAGTCTCCGAGGCGTAAAAGGGTCACTCCGCGGGATCTGCAAGTGCCCAACCGTCACTCTGCTGCTCCAACGACAACGACAGCTGCTGGCGATGCAGATTCGGTAGCCAAATCCATCGCTTCGGAGAACGTGCAGCCAAGTACGTATGCAGCGTCCGTGTCCGTGGTGTCCGTAAGCTCGCTAGCTGTCCCGTCTATTCCGATCCTACCAGTGATCAGAAGTTCCGGACCTCCGGATATCGCCACCACAGGTATAAGGCCTGTGGTGCCCAAACCACTGGTGGCAGTCCCTCCAAAACGACAAGTTTTTGTTTCACGGCTAACCCCTGACCTCACATCTAATGATATAATTGCTTTAATTCAAAGCAAAATAAAAGCCGTGGATCGGAAGGTGGAGAAGTTTAACTTCTTATGCCAGGGAGATAGCCTCGTTTAAGATAAGCATCTCCCCAACTGAATTTAACACCATTTGCTCTGCCAAGCTTTGGCCGGGACATTTGGTGGTGAAGGAGTTTAAAGTTAAGAAGAAGAATAGGCACCCCATAACTCTTGCAAATCATTCCAGTGTGTCACCCTCAACCTCAACTTCCTCATCTTCCCGACCTGCTTCCATTCTTCCAAAAAACTAACTTCTCTTTTAGTAATTTACCAGAATGTTAGAGGCTTACGTAGTAAGCTCAGCATTCTTTTCCGGGATTGTGTTGCATTTTCTTCCCACGTTATTGTGTTGAAACCTGGTTAAATCCGGGCATTCTTAGTTCCGAGGTTTTGGCAGGTCGGTACACAACTTTTAGATAGGACCGTTTCTCTCGACGTGCAGGAGGGGTTCTGATTGCAAGGGACTCTATCTTCACGTCGGAACACTTCACAGTCCAAGGATAACCAAGAACTGGATTTCCTGTGTGTAAAACTGAGTCTTGCCACTTTCGCTATCTTTATTTATAAGCGCACTTTAACCGCTGTTTCATCCTCGATATCAGATAAAGATCATATGATAGTTCTTGGTGACTTTAACTTGCCAGAAACTGTTTGATCTTCGTTAAACGAGTCTAGTAACCTAGTGCCCATATCACGACATGACTTTGTTGACGGCTTGCTTGACCTGTCCCTGTCTCAAGTCAACCATGTGAAAAACTCCTTGGGTCGATTGCTTGATCTGTGCTTTGTATCGGATCCGAGCTCAGTGTTATTAACCCGAGCCCTTCCGCTCACTATACCTGAACACGCCTACCATCCTACTTTCGAAGTGTCGCTAGATATAGGACCAACTGTATTGGATCGGTCGAGTAGGCCACCTGAACGTGTCCGTTGTTTTCGTAAAGCCGAGTTTACGAAACTTAATAATCTAACTAAGGATTTTGATTGGTGCGCTTTGTACTTGTGCACCGGTGTCATAAAAGGCACAAACATTTTTTACAATACTCTTGGCACATTTTTTGATTCTTGCGTCCCGCTTTCTTGTCCGATTAGATCTGGAAAACCCCCTTGGTTTACCAAAGAGTTATCCAGCCAAAAAACTTAAGATCAAGACTTTATAAAAAATTTCAAGAAGTTGGTTCTCCTACTTCTCACTCCCGCGATGTAATAGCTCGGTCAAACTTTTCAGTTCTTAATGTACAATGATATAAGAACTACCTATCTCGATGCAGGATACGTTTTTCTTAGGACCCTAAACAGATTTACTGCTTCGTAAACAGTAACCGTAAAACGTCCGCACACCCATCCTCGCTATCATTTTGTAATACGTCGGCAAATAATGATCAGGCAATTGCCGATCTTCTTGCCCAATTTTTTCAAACCACCTATTCTGAGGAAAGCTACTCTGGGCATCCGTACCCATACACTTTACCGAGGACGAACGGCATTTTCAGTCCCTTGTTAAATATATGTTCTTTACTTCATGATCTTCGACTAGTTAAGCCGGTGTTTTCACCTGCTCCTGTGTATTAACATACTCTCGAGTACTTATGTATGCGGATGATGTCAAACTCTGTGCCCAGAGTGTCCTTATCATTTCATTTCATTCTCGCTTGCATGCTGATATCAATAACTTTCAGTCATGATCTTGTGCAAACTTGTTACTCCTTAATGCCTCGAAATGCAAAGTAATGACATTTCATCCTTTTAGCCCCTTGTTGGCTCCCTATACCCTATGCGGTAGTTCTCTTGATAGAATTACCCTGGTGGATGATATTGGTGTTATATTAGACGCCAAGATAAAATTTTCTGAACACATTTCTATCATGGTAAATAAGGCCATGGGCGTGCTTGGGTTTATAAAGAGGTGGTCAAAGGCTCTCTATACCTCGCTTGTTCGTCCGATCTTAGAATACGGCTCCTGTGTATGGTGCCCTCAGTACAAAGTACACCAGGACCGTATAGAATCAGCACAGAAAAACTTTTTACTCTTTGCTCTGCGGGGTCTTAACTGTGATGCAGGTGTGAGGCTCTCATCTTACTCTAGTAGACTGCTATTAGTAAATCTCCCATCCTTAGTTAACCGTAGAAAAATGCTTGGTGTGATTTTTATGCACAACTTGATCAGGGGTGACATAGACAGCCCTGATCTGTTGAGCCGCATAAACTTCACTATTTCTATTAGGCTTACTAGAAATTGTACACCGCTGTTCCTTACACTTTGTAGATCGAGTTATTCCTTGCATGAACCGTTTAGGGTTTTATGCTCGGATTATAATTCCCTCTACCATATTATATCCACCACTAATTCTCTTCCTCTTATTAAATTACTAATCCTTACACACCTTTTTAGTAATTAGTATTTGCAGTGGTATTTGTATTTTGAACGCATGCCTAGTTCTCTTAGTAATTTTAGTGGTAATTTTCCTCGAATATTAGTCTAATAGCTATCTTTCCTGCATGATCGCGTAACAGCCATCTGCTGGTTTCGGACGGGCCACTTGACGGTGCAGTAATTGCATCGCCTCTTGCAAGATGCAGTCATTGCATGTCAACGTCCAAGAAGACTTAAGGAGCAAGTCAAAAGATGTCAGAGACATTGCACAGTACTCAGCAGCCTCTATAACCCGAACATGAGGGTGTCAAAAGGAAAGTCCCAATTCTTTAAGGAATATGTGGAGTTCCTTGGCTTTGTTGTGTCAACTGAAGGCACAAAAACAAGCCCTGACAAAGTCAAAGCCATTCAGGAACTTAGACAACCCTCCAACTTGTAAGGGGTAAGGTCTTGCCAGTTACTACCTACTACTACTACTACTTGCCAGTTACAACCCTCCAACTTGTTCGGGGTAAGGTCTTGCCAGGTCAAGAAAGGATATGCCGAAATGAACGGCTACAGCCCAATGCCAATTTGCTTAAGGAGGAGCAACGTTCTCTTTCACTAACTTATACCAGCTGGCCAAAGTGGTGCACTGAGTTCCTGCGACACAAGTTAGTGTTGAGAGATAATTTTTGGCACTCAAAATGATGCTTACTGATCAGACATGCAACCTCGCGGACGAATCATTGTCGAAATTGCTTTTTGTAAAATTAAATAATAATTATTAATTCAACGTATTTCCGACAACAAAACCAAAAAAAAAAAATTGTTTATGTATTTTCAAAAATACAATTTGAGCGCAGGCGGTAGCTTTATGGTCTCTTAAAAAGTATATGCAATAATAAGTATTGGGGCACATTCTAACACAGAAGCCATCGATTCCTGTTGAGTTTTTTAATTTTTTTTTTTTATCAAGAATAATGATTAAGTCTAATTTTTATCAAATTACTCAAATATAATCATTATCAATGAAGAAAATCGTAGAAAATCAAAAATTTACAAATCATGGCGGCAATGCAGAGATAGTACAAAAATAAAGATTTTGGTGTAAATAATGTTTTTTTTAGGTCCATTAAAAGGAATTTTTTTATTAAAAAAAAAATTATAATCATTATGACCATATTGACCAATAAAAGGGAGATTGGGCACTAGATACGTTTCGCCACTACCTATACGGAAAAAGCTACCTAAACGCCGCTGATTTGTTTAGTTTTTGACAGAAATCCCAACAACGCTGGAAGGCAAGCATTTATTAGTATGGGGCAAGGGTTTTTTACATACTAGGCAAGGAAAATCATGTAGCGGATGCACATTAATATCTTAAAAACCCAAAGTTTGTAATAGAAGCTGTAGACAAGCCAGTGAAGAAATAATGTTGAGGTTAACGAGGGCTCAAAAGGACAAACTTCAGAGGAACAGAAGAGGTCCTAGGAAACACAAATAGGAGACTAGATGATGAAGTAACTCTCCTGTGCGTCGAACAGAGGGTAAAAACAGATTTGGGATGGTGGTCCGCAAAGACAATTTCAGGTAGATCTGAAATCACAGCTTTGTAGCAACGCGCTAAGGTCCATAAGGGGAACTTTTATTGGGAATAAACAAAATGAACTTGCAGGCTTTTATAATTTTCTTCAATTCCACTAAGATCTTAACGAGTATTGTTCGGAGCAGCAGCCGTTTATAGCTCTTAAGATACATCAACGACCTACCACGGACACGACTGGTTGAGTATGGATTAATAAACGCTAGCAAAAGACAATAACTATAAATTCAAAGACTCAAGCACAAATTAATGCTCTCACCGAAACTGCAAATCAACTACTGCAGGTTAACAAGAAAGCAAAAATAAATACTTCACACCTTTATGAAACCCTCCTGACCCGGAAGAGAATTTTGATGCTCGAACTATAGAACATAATGATCGCCACCACTTTGGCAAAAGTAAATATCATAAATCCAGCTAAAATCGATAGTAATGATTTGGAGGCGATTTTAAATGTAAGTTCCACTAGTATCAGTGTAACCCAATTATTGGGCGCTGCCAATGTGAGGGTACTAGTTGATAAGGAGCTAATAATATTTGTAATTGAGATGGCAAGATATATCCTTTATCTGTAAGAATAGAACTACTTTCCCTGTCGCCCATAGCGGAGTAATATTACGATTGCCGACAAAAAAAGTCACTTCTTGCAAAGGCACTCCAAATCTTACACAAATCGTACAATCTGCACGCAATCCACCGATCTGCCTCCGGTGCTAGAAGTAGATAAGGGCGTCATAGTAACCAACGATGCCGTCGCCATCGTGACCGTGGACAGGTGTGGCAGCGGGGACCAGAATCAACGCAACGCGACATCATACCCTACTAAGCTTGCCGTACCTACTGCCCGGCCCTGGAAAGCTACAGATTTTGGCTTCTTGGGAAACTTGGGAATCTTGTCCAAATACTCAAAGCCAACGGATGAGACTGTCCTTAAACTGCAATAAGTTTCTCACTACGGCTTAGGCAATGCGAAGGGGCACACGACCATGCGGACGTTTATTAGGTAAAAGTGGGCTGGGATTCGTCCTTCTCTCCAGCTACCGTCAGAACATATCGTTCTGACCTAAAGGCTAACATGGTCACAACAAAAATAAAGGTAGTTCTTCGGTACGAATTGCAGGTCCAAATTGTGTGTATTTTATCCGCGTATGTATTTTCTAATGAAAGATTTAAACAAATTTAAGTTTTATGAGGTTTCTGTGAGTTCTACTGAGGACTCATGATAAGCTGACTATTTTACACTGACTACGTTTTGCCTTGCTGTTATAGCCATATTAATTATATTCCTTATATTAAGCAGCAGACTTACACATTGCTAACTCCTAATAATAGTCCAATAATAGACCAAATGGAAATGCATACATCTTTTAGTGCTCTCAGATTTTTGTCTTACCTGGGAAGTGCTTAAAATCACTTTGGATTGTTTTTTTTCCGTTCCAGTAAATATCATTAATGAATTCAAGTTTGGCGAAAATGATATTATAGACTCATAGTCGTGAGTGCATAGAATATTCCTTGATCGATGCTCCAGCAAGTGAATACCTTTTTGGTCAACTGCTAACCAAAGCATTCGCGGCCAGTTTGAGGTGAAGCTTTGCTAAATTTAATAGATGAATTAATTAAATCTACATTTTTTATGATCTCATAACTTCAATTTGCTATTCTAACTTATATTATTTTTGTTTAGCTCGATCTATGTTAATTGATAATGATATAATATTGATCTACAATCTATGCTTACTTACTATCTACAATCTATGTACTTACCATTACATCAAAGATTGTGGCGCGATGGAGAGGCCAACTTTGTATTAAATTAAGAAATGCTTTTTTTGCTTCTGCTGGTAACATTCCCCGAAGACTCTGATGATGCATAGCGACGGCTTCGTGGGGAATGTTGGGTACAAATCTTGGTGGCAAGCAGTGACTTGCAACTGCTCGATAGTCATTTAATATATCACGACAATCACCAAGTTCCAGTTGCCCCTGAAGAGCCGTTAACATAATTGCCTCCATCTCAGTTATTGGATAACGTTCGCTTCGTAGACTATGTAGATTTTGATGGTAAAGCAACTCTTTTTCAACTGTATCATCCAAATTGATGTAATTGTCGCAAAATAAATGTTTTTTGAATAGGAAGATATAATTTTGTTGTCGTGAACTTAAAGCATTACTTTGCTGAAATATAAAAAAAAACGTAATATTCAATACTAATTTTTGGTAATTTTAATATATTTTCTAGCTAAAGCCTTAAGTGTTCTTAATATTCTCTGATTCTTTAACGCATTTTCATATTTTAAGGCTTTTAATAGGATTTGTGACGCACACAATCGGAGTCATAGCCTTTTAATAATGGCGAATAGAGTATTATAGAATGGCATGGTTGGTAACACTACGTAAAAAATTAGTACGGGTCCGTAAAGAAGACGAGCGATGGGGAGCACACCAGAAACACCGCAGGCCCCTACTCCAGAAGTATAAAGCCCCTGTTGCTAGAGACGAGCCAGGCCACGAGTCCGGAGGGGAGGAAAAGTGTGGCATACCCAAAACGCATCCCGCATGCGATCCCGTTGCAAGGACCACCGCACTCCCACTTACTCTTTCCGTATCTCGGCCATCGGCCAGCTTACCCGCGGATCCAGCGTCGATGCTCCATGAGTGTTTCCATTAGTGGCTCTCGTCTGCCAGTCTTTGTGGCGCGGCTGCCGTTGCAATCTCCTTGCCCTCTGGGTTCTGGCTCCCCGCTTCCTGGTACCAACACGTGGCGATTCGTCTGCTTTCGCTTTGACTGACCGCGGAAATGAGTGCACTCTTTGGCTTCTTGAATTCGACTCCCCCTCTCTCGCCAAAGCCGGCCGAACACAAGCCTGCGTTCGATGTCGCATTTTCGGGTCAACTGGACTTTGCCAAAAGAGAGTGATTTCGTTGCTTCGGATCTCTCTGTGTGGCTGGCTGAGCGCCGTTCTCTCTCTCTCCCTTCCTGGGCTTCATTTCTGTGTGGGCGTTCGCTGTTCTTCGCTCCCTGCTGTTGCTCTCCGTCTTGGTTCCTCTCTGCCGCTGTCTCTGGGGTGTGGGTTAGCTGATCTTTTGTCTCGTTTTGCTATTCTAATGTTTTCCCTACGCTAACAAAACTAGCTTAATAATTAATAGTATAATTAAACTTCAGTGTCGTATGCAAAGGGCTCGCTTCAATGCGAGATTTGTCTTTAATTGACTTTTATCTTAGATTAATTATGAGTGTTATGATTTATGAATGTGATGTGCGAGCCTCATAGTATAAAAGGCTCACAACATTCCCGCTCGTTTTTCCTTGACATTATTTGTAAAATGTCGATGCATACATTGTAGAGAGGGATTTTTACAACTTTTTTAAGATGTGATTTCTTAGACGCGTCCTACTGCGGCTTGGCTTGCATCGAAGATGACTTCGGATGGTCATTCTGTTGCTGTTCTTTCTGGTGATTTGACTGTTGAGCAACTGTTGCTGTTTTAGATCGATTTCGTTCAGGACTAGAAAAAGTTCTCATAACCACAAATTTCTTATCAAGGGCTAATTTTTAATGCATATAACATACATTTATTTACTCAAATTACTCAAACTGACCTGCCGGTAGATATTCGAGGCAACACGCACTGCGAGAAATATTTGCATCTCATCGGACGTAACGGAGAATTTGGTAAGTCTTATTGGTTAAAAAAAATTATCTCGTAAAACAAATTTGTCTACAAATATGAATGTTTTATAAAAGCTTTGTATATTAGATTTGTGGTGACAGTGGATATGTGTAACACCTAGAAAGAATCGTTTCCGACCCCCGATTTTAAACCAAAAAAATCAATATGTCCCTTTTGAGTACAACGATACAAAACGACATAAAATATATTGTATAATATCCATAAATTATACGCTCAAATATTTACTGAGTGAGTACCGAGTGTAAAGTATAGCCGCGGATTTTGCCGCTGCTCACAACGCTCCCCCTCGATTCATTTCATTCCATAGATTCAAGTTCATAACATTACTTTTGTATGTGCACTGTTTGATGTACAATAAAAATGGATTCAATTATTAATAATTTAATTTCTTCTCTTTGTGAGGAAATTAAATTCTTCACAAAATAAGTCCTAGAGGGATTCAGCCGGATGAAAATATTTGTTATTTATATTATTTTAATTTACAATTATCTGCACCCGGTAAGGTGGTGTCCTGTCTTCTCTTCCGTAGAAAATAGCAGTTAATAAGATTCTATGCGACCTATAAATTCATAGTCGAATGGTTATATCTGGCAATAGTCAAACTATTCAAAACAGGCTCTATCGAAAAGCACGATCACCACACAACTATGCAAAGTTCAGCGACCAGCCGCCCTTTAAATCAGGGGACGCCTTCGACCCACTCCAAATGATGCGCTAAATGATATCTTATGGCTCCGGGGCCTTGATCTTGCAGGAAATGAGCTTCCAAAGGATTCCGACCAATGGGTACTATAACACATAAGTCACTCATCCTTACTAAAAAACAGCAACATAGTCACAGGAAATACGGACTTCCAAGTACCACAGATACTCCTTTCAATACAATCATCCCTCACAGAGACTAATGCCTCGAGGGACTCCTAGGCCCAGAGGGGGCCATAAACATCTTCAGATGAATCGGACAGAAAAGTCGGAGGAGGAATCTCAGCTAGATATAAGGAACTACTTCAGGCTCCCCGATCACTGTAGTGTCTTCCAAGGGGTAGTCATTGCAATCAGTGATGTTCTCAACCCAGTTAAACATTTATAGCGATGGCCAAGCTGATATTACATCACTAAATGGCCACGAATTTGCAGCAATTTGCTATCAGCCTTATATGGGTCCCGGGCCATTGACATTGAGGGATATTGAGGGCAACTGCATAGCAGTCGAGTTGGCCAGATCCGGTACTACAATCCCCTTTCTCCAACATAGGGAGGATATTCGTATGCCAATGACCACCTGTAAGCTTATCATAATAGACGATAGGTGGCAATTAGTTCCACGTTGTCGCATATCTCGGCAAACATGGCCGACCGCAGACAGGAAGCGCAACTCTGAGCTCAGCAAACTTAGCAGAAAGAGGTGAAGCGTAGTCAAACTTCCCCTCACAGGACATTGGCTAGTGGGCGACCACGCAAACAGAATGGGTGCGACATTTAATAACTTTTGCAGTAGCTGCAGAGATGAAGAAGAGGAAGAGACGGTGGAACACCTGTTCAGGCTGCAATATTTGGGCACGGCCTTCCTAACTGACATTTCAGAGTTGTCTACACTGTGATCACAAACTTTGTAAGAGCATCCGGATGGGATAACTGTTGACACAAAGTCTCATAATGCAGGAAAAGGAAGATCGCCAGCGGTACCACAACGGGCCGAAACCGACCCAAGTGTGACAGGCTGCTGGCGAGCCTGGCAGCCGCCTCTACCTAACATAACTGAGTCTAGATTTTTAACCGCTGCTTTTGTTTTTATATCTGGCTTATAAGCTGAGCGGAGTCCGAGAAAAATCATTGGTAATATGCTCGGCTAACTGATCCGGTTCTGGCATATGATGGCTGCTTTGAGTGTCCGATGCAAACGTTTGATGAGTTCATTTGCCTAAGAGTGATATGCAGTTGTGCGCAAATAATCAAAACCAAGTAGTCGTAATGGCTCGCTAAACAGTTTCGATTCAAATTGCGTTCCAAAGCGAGAAATCCATGTAGTGTTGGCAGCTCTTCGCCCAGAAATTCCTGTAATCCTGGAGCGATGTCGGGAAGCCACGGGTCGGAGATTCGCTCCGAATCCTCTTCTAGCGGGTCGTCGATTCCTGGGTCGCAAGTGTCGTCAGGGTTCTCAGGGCGGATCGTCATGTCGAATGCGCTTGTTGGTTCGACTTCGCGAGTGTATTCGCTTATGCTGGCGATGACAGCGGGCTCGTCGATCGTGGGTAGGGTGCTCTTGTGTGTACTGGGGGGTGTTTGCGAGACTTCGTACTCGGTGTGATGTACGAACGTGCAGGTCTCGATGAGGATCCTAGTGTCGGACCAACGGTTAGATTGTGCGATAAAAATTACCGACATGTCTCCAGGCGTGGCGCCGGGCCGTTCTGTGTCCCTTGTTCTTTGTGCTCGTGTCTCGTGTCGTGTCGGAGGATTCGTTGGCAGCGGGGGTCTCGACTTCGCGGCTCCTGGGGAGTGTACTTCACTGGCTGTGATTACCGGCGCGTTTGGGACGGGGCGTTGGTGACCTTGAAGATAGAGGCGTGTGGTGCCACACTGTATCGTTGTGTCGATGGCGTATGGGAAATCCATCCCCACGATGACTTGCTCTAGCATATTTGGTAGTACTAAGAGCGGTATCTATACCTCCCGTTCGTCTAGTCGGACGCGCGCTAGAATGATCTGAGTTATCTTGCGTGCGGAGCCGTCGGCCAGGCGGAACTGGACGCACGCCTTTCGCAAGCCGTTGTTGTGGTTGAGTTGGCGGGCGAGGTCAGCATTGATGAAGCTTCGCGATGCCCCGGTGGCGACCGTGGCTTCCGTGCGCCGTCCTTCGATTTTCACTATCCGGCCGTCGTGTACTTGTAGCGGGTTCTTTAGACGGATGTTTGAGAGAGCGTCGTTCCCGGCTGGTCCCGTGTCAGCTGGGGACACAAGTCGTTCCCCAAAGGGTGTTGGCGGCAACAGTCTACATTGCGTGTTCCGCGCTTACCGCACTCCCAGCAAAAGAGAATCGATGGGTTGGTGCAGTCGCGAGCAGGATGTCGGGCTTCACCGCAACGGCGACAGGCCGTGTGTAGGTTGGCGATTGGGGTGGTGATGTGTAGCTTCCCGTGCCGGGGTGCCGGTTTGATGTGGCCTTCTTGCGAGTTCTGTGGTGTTCCAGTAGGGTTTTCGGAAGGAATTCCGATGCGGCCAACATCGTGAGTTGCTCCAGGCTTCGTAGTTCGTGTCTTCTCACGTATAGCTGGTACGCTGGGAGGGTGTTGTCGTAGATCCTATTGACTTCTTAAGCAACGGAGCTCGATGACGAAGTCTTTGAACGGTTCGCCTAGCACTTGTTAACGGTCCTTGATCTGGTCTTCCAGTTGCTCGAAGTACCGGGGAGGCAGGAAGAAGGCTAGGAATTGTTGGGACAGGGTTGGCCTGTCGTAGAAAGGGTGGATCGGGGTATTAAAAGGTGTATATAGACGCGGGGTGGGGTAGTGTTGCTGCCTCGGCTCTTTGAAATGAACTTACGCAGCGGGTTACTTAGATTTGTGGTTTTAACTTTGTTCTTAACTAAATTCTTAGCACTTTTATACTCTTAGATTCGTACAACGTCTGTACTCGGAGCCGGGTTTCTTCGTAAGTGGCACATATTTATACGCCTGTGGTCTCTGTGTCAGCGGGGTTGAAATGCACTTCCGTGTTGGGGTGCACTTCACTGTTTTGGCGATCGTGAATTGATCTGGTTCCCGTTTCTTCGCGGTTTGGCGACCTGGCGGGTTTGTCGTTGGGTGTTTGTCATAAGTTTCCACGATGCCATCTTTTGTAGTCGATGAACCCGGAAGATTGCACCCGGCCGGTTGCTTGGTCTGGAGTGGGGGAAGTTTACGTGACCTGGTGTGTTTGGTCAGCGTTCGTGGAGTCGGCGCGTGTTTAGTATACGTGTATGAAGAGGGCGCCAGAGCGCCCTGACGGGCTTGCTCGGTGGTTTAGGATGGCTCGCGTCTCGGTAGTAGGCTGTGGCTTATTGTGCGTTGAGGGAACTATTGTATCGAACCCTTTTAGGTTCGTTCCAAGTGAGATCTAACAGGAGTATGAATACAAAATTTGGTTGCTCTAGCTCTAATGGTCTTTGCGATTTGTGGATGCCGCAGAATTTCGTCTTTTGCGGGGCGGAAGGGGGTGCGGTGAAATTTTGAAATAGACTTGTGCAGGTTCGATATCACAGGAGTATGGATACCAAATTTGGTTGCTATAGCTCTTACAATCTCTGAGATCTATGCGCCCACTATTTTGCGATAGGCAAAGCCGACCATAAAACGTGTGTGTTAGAGAGACACAGAGCGAGAGAAAATGAAATTATTTTTTTTCATACTATAATAATGATTTGATCTGGTTCAGATTCTGCAGTCTAGAAGATATAGTCATTCTCTACGATTCTGCGTTTTTGGGTATCTCGTATCTTTGAAATTGTGGATGCCACAGATTTTCGTCCTTTGTGGGCGCAAGGCGAAGTTTTGAAATACACTTGTAACAGCTCTTATAGTCTCTGAGCACTATGCGCTAATGGGGACGGGCTGACGGACAGACGGACAGACAGACATGGCTCAATCGACTCGGCCATTGATGATCAACAATATATATACTTTATGCGGTCGGAAATACTTCCTTTTGGGTATTACATACATCCACATTCACAACAAATCTAATATTTGCCTCTACTCTTCGATTACCGGGTATAAAAACCAAATTTCATTAAACTATTTCGGTTTGGTTCGAAGTGTAAATATGGTGTCGCAAAGTGTATTTAGACTTATAACTAATTTGAATAAAATATGACGGTCACGGAAATGTTAAAGTACTTGTTTAAAACAAAAGTCTTACCTGATATTGTGTTCCTTGTTGTGATGTACTCCGATATTTTTCCCATTTGGCCATTACATCACAAACTTTCTCCTCTGATAAAAGACTTCTTTCTGTATTTCCTATCACTTCATAAATGGAATACCCCTTTGAGTTATCTTGCAGTCCGATTTTTTTTTTTATAATTTCCATTACATCATTTGCTGTAGAACTGGGCTGAAATTCGATTGAATAATATTGGCCATCCATAAAATAAAACTTTGAGTAGCATGGCCTTCGATTAGTAGTACATAGTATCTCCTCGCAGCTTGGAGTCCACTGACGACGTCTTGTGCCTTGAGTTCTAAAAAAGCACTATAAAATAGAAAAATTATATCAGAAATCGGGAAGTATTACAAAAAGAGAACAATCCAAATCTATCAAAAAATGGGCCGTCAGCCATCGGGTGCTACAGAGGGATAAACGGATGACGAGTCGGCTTGTCACAACTGTAAACTCGGAACGGGGCACAGGCGCACAGTGGGGCATTCCGCCGTTTCAGCTTGCTAAATTAATAACTTCTGAACAAATAATGATATCTTCATGAAACAAACTGCATTTAAAAGAACAATTTTGCAAAATTGTATCTGCTTAAGTACATATGCTTAAGAATTTTTTTTAAATCTGAAAGTTGGTTGATTGTTTTTGTTTCTGTAAAATAATCCTATCTAATAAACTTATCATTTCTAAAGAATAACTGCTTGCCGATTTATTTTGTGATCTAACATATCTAATGGATGAAATATATGAATATATATGAATATATTCATATTCTTGTTTTTTTGTAATCTTTGTTTCTCGTTTCCTGGGCTTCTTCTGACATCTCTCCACATAGTAGACTCTGATGTTCAACTAAAATTTGACCATGTGCCAGAATTTTATGCATCGTGGGAGTTAGCTTCTTTTCAGACGCCTCCAAGAGGACGCCAAATAACTGCTGGCCTATGCTAAAAAAAAAACACAATTCTCGAGGACTTTAAAATCACATAAACACTCCCGCGATGGTTCGACAAAATTCTCAAAATTTAATCAGAGTGTCCCAATAATAAGATAGAATTTGGGTTATGGCTAGACCTTTAAAAAGATCATCGAAATAAATCGAAAATAAAAGCATTGAAGGAAGTATATCCATTAATAATGAAAATAAGTGAGAAAATTGGTAAAAACTAGTTGGGTATTGCATTTTTCTGATATAGGTACATTAATTGGGCGTCGTTTAAGGTCTCATTTATCTGTGGATAAACGTTTAAGGTGCAGCCGTTTGACTAAACCTCTGAATGCCGCATTTTGCCGTTAAATCCCGTTACTCGTTTTTTTTTTTTTTACAAAAATAGCCAACATTTTTATATGTAACGGTTTTTAACGGTTAAATGTCATTTGGGATGGAACGTAACGGAATTTAACCGTAAAGTGCGACATTTAAACGTTTGGTCAAACGGTCAAACCCAATGAATAAATCTATTTTGACTTTTCCGAGTTTTCAGGTTAACAATTAGTTTACACATATCACCCACAATTTCCCATCGTCAATGTGGTGTTGTATAGTGTAATGGGCTAATTTACAAAAAATCTTGAAATTGTGAAAACAAACATAGAGCACGATGGTAGCTGAAATCATGGACGACATCATAATATGAGTAGATTTTAACGCTGGATTTGAGGGAAAGAATTGTAAGATATGGGAATGCGCATTTGCCGTTAGCTGCAAACGGTGAAAGCAAAAAATGGCAAGATCGGCGCTGCAGTTCAGCCCGACTACATCGACCGCTAAAGGGGCTCTCTGCCGCCGCCACTTCGGCAATCAGTTTGATCTGGCGATTAAAAGATTAAACCAAATTCTCTTTTCATTTTTGAAATACATAGGTGCCAAAAAAGCTTGGCATCTCAAACAAAAGTTTAGTTTATTTTTAAAAAATCTTTAAAATCAGGTATTTTTGAGAGGTAGTGCTTTCTTTTTCACATAACTTTTGTTCTGAAAACTCTGAAAAGCTAACAAATGCAGCTTTAAATCGTACCCGAGCACTTTGTAGCTTAAGCGTATCGTCTGTAAAATATAAAGCTTTCAAATTACAAATTGAGAATTTTTGTGGTTAAAATTTTAACTTTGATAACTGACTGACTGCTTCCTCGAACGTTCTTCTCTGCATAAAAAAATAGCGCTACGGGTGTCCATATATTATACACAAAATCTATAAAACCATTGTAGATATATGTATATATAGTTATAGTGTAGATATAGTTATTTTCTATAGTTCTGAGTTGTTAATTTTCTCGTATCTTCAGAATTGTGGATGCCACAGATATTTTTTCTTTTGGGAGACGGAAGGGGCAGAGCGAAATTTTGAAATACATTTGTAACAGTGCAATGTCGCAGTAGTCTGGATATCAAATTTCGTTGCTCTAGCTCTTATAGTTTTTGATAACTAGGCGTCAAACAAGACGGACGGACAGACAGACAAGGCTATAGCCACTCGGTTATTAATGCTGTTCAAGAATAACATATATATACTTTATAGATCGGAAACGTTTCCGTCTAAGCGTTACACAGATCCACTTTCCCTACACTCATTTTGAGTATCGGGTAGAGCAAAACGGTACCCACACCCGAACCACTTTCCCTACAGCTAAACCCTGAAGTGCCAGAAACTTCCCTGATATCAAAAAATAAAGGCTGAACCGAATATTGAATTTCTACTTACGTTTTCAGCAAATCTTGCGTATTTACCCTCCTCGGACATATAGTCACTGGCACATCGTTTTAAATGGGCAATCAAGTATTTCCGAATTGATTTAATAGATGGCAAGATAACACTGCATGCCACAGATAGAAGTGCCCAATTTTTTAAATTTATTCTTGAGTTAGCATCTGGATGATCTGTTGTTTGTTTAATCAGCTGAAGATAAAGTTCGTTTAGTAAAGATTCTTTTTTCATGCATTTATCCATTATGGATTGTACAATCCGTATATGTTCATCTTCTGCTCTTTTTATAGTTTCGCCTGTAAAGAGATGTTAAGGTATGACTTTTTAGATTTTTTATAATTTTTGTATGCCCATTAACCAACTATAAGCGGCTAACGAATCTAGTAACTACATTACACATATGTACATAGGCTGCCTTCTATATCCCGTAGCCTTGGCTTTTTTTAGTACGACCAGGATACAATTTCCACTTCCATTTAAGAGATTGTAGTTAAATCATTGTAACACAGGAAGTGATACAAATCTCAAGAACCAAACGAGAAGAGCATGCTAATTGCACCAACAACAACTCCCACTACGCCACCTCAGTGAGAAACCTCATAACCAAAAACCTCTATAATTATACTCATCTGGGTCCTTACCTCAGTCCCCTATCACCTCAGTCTAACTTACAGAAAAATATCCTCTGATTACACCCCGCACTACGACTCTAACGACATATCCCACTACCTCAAACAAACTGAGCTCCACAAAAAAACCTCTACTTGGTATCAACTAGAAACACTACACTAGAAAAATGAGTAAAACCAACATCCAAATACGGATATTACCGCCCAAAATATCGAATCAAGGGTTTATCTGACTGGCGTTCCAAATATTTAGTGGTCAGTTATTTTTGAAACCGAAAGAGGGTGATGAAGTCTTGTTTAAGAGATACATCCTTCTTATTCTGCATGAGAATAATTAAAGATTTCAAATGGAGGATTAACCTTATTTTCATTTTACATTGGAAAACGCAGTCAACCTAATTTAAAAACTTGCCACATTGTTTAACAAGTTGTTGAGAAATTAGCCGCTTATCTTTATCTTCTATAGTTTCTTATTGGTTCATTTTCTCTCTTTCCCCAATCATATGCTCATCATTGTACTTTAACGCTTAAGCATATATTTTTATGCTCATCATTGTGTTGTTATTTCCTATGTAGACCTTAACATGCATAGCCAAAAACTGCAGCTGCTCACGCATACATTGGGACCGTGGTCTTCCAATTCCCTTTTGCTCGACTGCTTTTCGTAAAGTTGAGTCATTCCAAAATTCTAGTTAAAACCAACTGCCAGATCATTTTAAAATACATTGAGTGATATATTTTACCACTTTTTCGTCATGAATGCAACGTACTCTAACCTTTACTGAAGCTCGGGATATTTCACAGCGCTCATATGGGAAAAAGTGACTTAATTCTCATGATATTTTCCATAGGTGCCATAGGTGACCGGAGCAGTTGTGATAATGGTCACGGCAACTGGAATAAACTTCTGTAGAGCACTGTTTAACGTTTATTTCAGGGACAAAACCAACTTCAGGAAAATATTCGGCATTCAACGGTACCCGTAGAGTTACATTGTGAGAAAAACCCAATTCCTACGTTCTCTGAAAGATACTAGAATTGGTGTCAGTTAGGCTCAGTAAACAAGAAGAGTAGTTATTTTAAATGCCAAAAGTTTCATTATTTGAAATCCTATTCGAATGATGTCTCTGATTGAACATACTGCCATAACTGACGACAATTATAAAAACGCATGTGAGATGCTCGATAATCGTTGTAACAAAACATGGCTGATTGCTCGCTCGTTCATTCAAAAATTTCTTTCGTTGCTAATTGCAAAAAGTTCAATCATCGCCGAGCATGCGTGGTCTAGACTCAAAACTAGACTCTGAATGGCAAATCTCCCAAAGAAGTTTGGGCTATCTCAAGTGAGTCGCGCAAAGAAAATGTGAACTTAAATGACCTGTTGTCTTTCTCTTCGCTTGTTGCGGTGTCTTGGAGTCCTACCAAGATCCAAACAGATCATACACCCACTGTGCCGAATAGACGTCTTATCGTGTTGACGTGCCTAATACGCCGGTTAGTGATTGTGTATGTTGTCACAGGCAACACAGATGCAGAAGGAATAAATCGCGTTGGACGCATTGCCAACTCGATGACAATTGCGATGAACAACATCCTATAATTCTCCCAAGGGAATGCCCAATCGTTGTTTTAAAAGTTGGATATTAACACATCACCTCGCTACACCCTGGAATGGAATTAATGTTCCACACTTTTCTACATAAGTATTGGATTCTTGGCGCACGCAATATAGTTCGAAAAATTGTATTCATTGAGCGTGTGTCCACCAAAGCAATTCAAATCGAGTTTGTCACCTACTTTACAACTTCAGTATTTATAGCCACTTTCAAACGATTTTGCTCTTGACGTTGGCCTACTCATACTCAAACAATGGCAAACAATTCCATGGACCAAAAAAGGAGTGATCGGAAAAGCAGCGAACTGCGGCATACGAGCTGTCGTATTTATATACTGTATCGTTAGTGCCTATAGCATCGATTGGGGAAATAGGTTACATGGACACTGACATACGGGGAGACAGACGTATAAGAATATAAGACGCATACAAATTTTCAAAGGTCTCAGGGTCTAAAATGGTCATAAAGCAATAAAATATAAAGTTTCAGCCCGATTCGCCTGATTCAAAGTTCAAAAATATGCTATTTGGCCAATGGTTCCTATGGCAGCTATACTATATATCGCTCTAATCGGATTTATTTTTTGGATCTAGAATATTAAATAATAATCCATCCCCTAAAATTTCAGCTTGATTGGTTTACATTTAAGCCAACAATAAGTAGTTAGCCGTCAACTTTTTTACTATATCAAGGTTTTTTTATTATTCAGGTAATAGCAGATTCTTTTACGACGTTTAGAAACTTTTAAAACTCATCTATTTTTTGGTTAGTATTTGGTTATATGCAAAAATTTCCAAAATGGGTTGGTTCGGTTCTGACGATAGTCAGACCAAGCACAATAGGGCCAATGTGGTCAATAATGTCAAAATCATAGAACATACAAACGATATTCAATCATTGTACATCTTACTCCTTATTTTGACAATCGTTAGCATACTTCAATTCGTTTTGCAATTGTATGTTAAACAGAATAAAATCATTAAAAAACGCTATATGGGGGTGGGGAGAAATTTTGAGATATACGTTTTATAGTGAGATCTAACAGAAGCGTGGATATCAAATTTGGTTACTCTAGCCTTAATAGTCTCTAAGATTTGTGGATGCCCCAGATTTTCGTCCTTTGCGGGGGCGGAAGGGGGTGTGGCGAAATTTTGAGAACAAACGGTCAGGGTCCGAAATCACAGGAGTGTGGATACCAAATTTGGTTGCTCTAGCTGTTATAGGTTCTGAGATCCTTGAACTCACATTTTGCAATTTTCAAAACCGACCATGAAACCTGTTTTAAAGAGAGACAGAGCGGGAAAAGAATGAAATTGTTTTCTTTATTCTGGCTATAAAAATTATACGATTATATAATCATTCTCTACGATTCAGCGTTTTCAGTTTTCTCGTATCTTTGAAATTGTGAATGCCACAGATTTTCGCCCTTTGTGGGGGCGGAAGTGGGCGGGGCAAAGTTTTGAAACATTCTTGTAACAGTGACATATCACAGAAGTCCGGATATAAAATATCGTTGCTCTCGCTCTTCTAGTCTTTGAGCACTAGGCGCTGATAGGGACGGACAGACGGACGGTCGGACAGACAGACAGGGCTCAATCGACTCGGCTATTGATGCTGATCAAGAATATATATACTTTATGGGGTCGGAAACGATTCCTTCTGGACGTTACAAATGCTCTACAACCATAGGGAATTCATAAGTATATATAGTTTTGAACATATATGCAAACATATAATGAGGATACAAGCCCATTGATATGTTGCAATAAAATCAAAAAAGTGTAAGTCCTTGAAACCCTACCATATACTAAAATTAAAACAGTTACTGATTGTCACCCAATTAAAAAATAGATTTGACAAATCATACAAATCTTTGTCACAGAATAGACCGATTACAGGGCAGACTATTAACAAACATACCAAAATAATAGTAGAATGCTTCAATCAAGCACGTATACTAATACATATATGACCAAAGAGGAAAACTAGACAAGACACGCTGGTCACAGGTATCGACATTCTTGATCAAACTACGAACATTTCCAAAGAATGATTACAATAGCCTTCACTGGTCTTGAACCATCTCAAGCATTCCTATACATGGATGACTTGATTGTCATTGGTTGTTCTGAAAAGCATATGAACGTTTTCGATCTGTGCAGACAAAACAACATCAAGTTGCACCCAAATAAGTGCTAGTTTTTCATGAGTGAGGTCACTTTTCTTGGACAAAAATGAACTGATAAAGGTATACCGCCTGACGACACCGAATATGATGTTATTAGGAAATACCCAATCCCAATTTGTTGCATTTTGTAACTACGATAGACGATTTATTCAAAAAATTTCCGATTATTCTCGTCACATAACAAGATTATGTAAGAAAGATGTAAAGTTCGAATGGACAGCTTTTGAACCCCTTAAAACATCATTGATGAATCCAACTTTACTACAATACCCCGATTTTAGCAAAGAATTTTGCATAATCACAGATGCTAGGAAAGAGGCATGTGGAGCGGTCTTAACTCAAAACTATAATGGCCTTCAATTACCTGTAGCATATGTATCCCGTAGTTTCACTCAAGGTGAAAGTAATAAGCCAACCACAGAATAAGAGCTATCAGCAATTCATTGGGCGATTAATCACTCAAACCATATATATATGGTAGACATTTCACAGCCAAAACAGACCACAGAGCTGGATTATATTTTAATATGCTAAATCACGAAAAAAAATTCAATCCGATCAGAGCGATACATAGTATAGCTGCCATAGGCTACCATTGGCCAAGTATCGTATTTTTGAACTTTGACCTCAAGTCGGATCCTCTAACGTTGTCGAATCGGGCTAAAACTTTTTATTTTATTGTGTTATAACAAAACGAACATTTTTAGACCCTGAGACTTTTGATTCCGACACATTTTTTTTCGCCCATACCAATAATCGCAAGCCTATTACTATTGTACTGTAATTAGTTTTACCGTTATTTATTGACTGTCTTTAAATCTTATAATTTGGAGCTAACTTAGCGGAGGCATTATTTATAAGCTTAATAAGCTTGAGAAAAACTGTTGTATGCACAGTGAATCATATTCCTGCGCCGTCGAGTTATGTAAACTTAATGGCTGCACTAATGATAGCTCGAGGCATAATTGAGTGATCGTATTACGTCGCACATGAATTATGCCTGAAGCATGATTTTACGTTAGCATTGCAACAAAGTGTTACAATGTGTGTTCATCCAAATATACTAGGTACAGTGTGTACTCTTTATGTGTGCATACTACAATACATAATGGTGCCGGAGCAATTCATGGGACATACTCGTTATATGTAGTTTTCTACACATTTATTTTCGAGCGCTGTGTTTGAATGTGTTATTGGTTAAATGGTTGATTTATTTTAAGACTTACCAGATGTTCCAAGTCCAGAAAAGGTTAATATCGAATCGAAAATTTGGACCATAACTGATTCGTCTTGGTCAGAAAGTGAGCTAAGACAAAACGGAATTTGTTGTTTACTAAAAGCCCAAAACGAATGTGAAAATCCTTTATATGTTTCACCATGATCTTGGACGTTATCTCTTTGCTCAGTTCTTAATTTTTCAATCCGGTGCTTAGACAGACGTCTTAGCGTGTTTCTTAAAAACCCGCCTAGCTCTTGAGGCTTTCGAACTATGTTCATGTCTATCAATTGCCTTCTGCTTATTACAACATTCTGATATAACCTCGATCTATCTTCATGGGTAGTTCCCTTATTTTTTTTTGAGCAATCGGTAATATTTAATATCCAGTTCGATAAAGAAGGACAGTACGAAATAATTAAAGAGCCGATTTCGTCTTTTTGTAACGTCTCAAAAACAAAACACTTTTGCGAATCTATCAATGAACTTCCATCACGAAATTGCTGGACCGTTTGGGGAGTATTACGAGTAAGTGATATAGTTATAAAACTATCACTAGGATCCAACATAATTGATTCGATATCGACGTATTTAAATTGGTAAATAATAAACTTGTCCTCCGGTTGAATAAACATTATTCCATCACAGTTAACTCCAAGAATAATATTGTTTACAAAGCTCCAGTATCCTTTGTAAATAACATTGTACATTGTTGTGCCATAAAGCGGGTACTGCATTACACAACTTAAATATAGTACTTTTGCAGTTAATTCATTTCTTGATGATCCGTATTGTCTATGAGCTTGAGCTAGAATTGGTATCCAGAATTGTTGCTCTCTAGTCTTTGATATTCGACATGGTAAAAAGTTATTGATGTCGGAATAATATTCCGGCTTTGGTTGATTCGAAGGATCTCCTAATGACACTTGAGCTTGCAGTCCAGCTAGTTGAAGAGCCACTTTTTCGCTCACAGGGAACTCGTCACTCTATAATGAAAATAAAATCACCTTATTGAACATTTGATCCAATATGTGCATACAATTTTTAAATCTATCAATTAATTATCGTTACTTCCAAACAAATACCAGAATCCAATTAACTTACTTTTATTGAATTGAAGAACAGAATTTTTTAAACTAATTACTTTTTACAATTTAATGTTTTTGTCAGCTTGCAGTTTTTTAGTCCAAATTGGATGTTGTTGCGTATCAGGAAAAGTGCTACAACTTGAATTTAAAACTCCACCAGAACCATTAAACGGCTTGCTTTGTTCGGTCCAATATTGACTAATAGATTAGATTATAGTCCATAGATTATAGTCAGTGGACCAGTAGAGTAAAACTATCTCTAAAACCCTCATGTGGTATTTGCACATTGTCTTGGAATCTAGATCTTTAATCCGAGTATTTGAATCGATTTAATCCAACTGTCTCTTCGTGCTCACGTGTTATATCTAGCTCTATCGCTATCAATCACAACTTTCGCTCTTGTTTTATATACCACATTTGATTCAGTTACTATATTGAACAATTCGTGCGTTATTACTGTATTTGAAAGCAAGGTGATATATTGGATATCCTATTCTAAACAGGCAAGGATCCAGATTTAATCCTGTTCATTAAGTCCATTCGCAAATTCCATTCCTGCTTCCAAATGACATTGGCCGGATCAACAGAAATAGTTCTGCTGCAAATGGTCAACAATTCAATTGAAGTGTACCACAAAATGGGCTCATTGCTTCCAACTCCAAACGAAGTTAACAAACAATAATTTAAGAAATATGTAGACCACGAATTCGCTTAAAGCCACGCGAGCTGGACGACCTATTATATGAGCACAATGAATTATTGAATTTCTTGAAATCACTCATGCACATTCTATCCGAAATTTATCGTAGCAATAATGGTTAAATTCGGAGAGTTCAAACTTGAACAACTAACGACAGAATTGCGGTTTTAAAGCCAAACTGCAGCTACGATTGAAATCTGCGATGGAGATAGCAGGCTTTAGAGTAGAGGACCTCGAGTTCTTTGATGAGTTCAAACGAGTGCAATCTCCTATTAGACTGGCATTTGCAGTGACAATCAATAATCATAAGGCTACAAAATGTCAGTTTGCGGCTTAGATTTGGGGAAACTATTTTTTCACACGGAAAATCAGACGTAGTATTCTTTCGCGTGGACTACCCATCAACTCGACTGATTATTATTGGCTAAAGACGGACTGACAAAAAATATCATACACTCAATTGTTCTTCGAAATTAATATTGATCATGTTAGCGGTATAACAACTTTTGCTGAAGTAAAATAACCGGAGATCTAACATTCAGTCGTTGATGGTGTGGCATGCAATGCCTGATGTTAAATATTATGCTCATTCTAAAGTGATTATTGGGACTTTGGAAAAGGAATGCCCGCAATGTCATGCACTCAAATTTCAAAATGAGCCAGCTGGGATGTGTTGCTCATCAGGAAAAGTACAAATAACCAAAATTGAAACACCACCTGAACCATTGCACGGTTTACTTATCGGTACAGATCCAGATGCTAACATGTTCCTGAAGTCAATTCGCACATTCAGTTAACAATATTGCTGCAAACGGTCAACAATTTAATCCCACGTTCAAAATCAAAGGCCAAGTTTGTCACAAACTGGGCTCATTGCTGCCAAAGCCAAACGAATCTCATAAATTTTTACAAATCTATTTTATGGGTGGAGAGGACTCCGAACGTGCACTCGTGCACGTTGCGACTATCATAATCTTAATTCACATTGTGCCAGGCATTTCGTCAGAGAGCTGGACGCTCTGTTAAATGAGCACAATGAATTATTGCAATTATTTAAATGACACATGCACGCTTGAACCAGCTACAACAACATTACTACAACAACAAAAAAAGAAACGAAATAAACGAAGCAAAAATGTTAAATCCAAGGAATATCGTAATTGCGGTTAACGCCCCTATTGCTCGTGATCGGCGGGTACTTTTTGGGCAGACGGTCGGACTCGGGAGAGAGTAGACCCCTGTTATGTTAATTCGAGGGAAATGGTGATTGGCACTTTCGCTGTTAGGAGGGTTCGTGGATGCAAGTCCCCACTTCAGAAGGTAGTGTTTTTGTTGAAAGAGGAAATATTAGCGGAAGAACAAAACTTAACCTCGCGCCAGTGCCAAATCGAAAAAAAAAAACAATAAAGGAACTAACCAAATCGAAAAGAGATTTGCCACCCCATTAAGGGGGCGTCACATTCTAACCCCACGCCGGAGGCAAGGCAACCGAAAGTGTTCTTTTTTTTTGGATATACAAGTTCATATAACAAGAGTGCCAATCGCAACATAGCGGTAATGTGGACATTGGGTTTTTTAGGTGTCATTAGGTAGTGTTGAATGGAACATGGGTTTTATTTTATTACAGAATTGGCATTTTGTGCCAAGCTGATTTCCAAGGGCGAATAGAAGAAACAGATAATTGGGATAATTATTATTTTTAATTTCCACCAACTTGAAAGATTCTTGAACTCTGTTATTCGCTAAATTAGTTTTAGGGTCAATTGGGATTTTAAATAGAGTAGGGAAATGCCCCTGCTTAAAGTAATAAATAAGTTTTAAAATGAAATCGATATTGAACTAAGTTATTTTAGGGCGCCATGCCGAGTGGATTATGGAAATGAAGTGAGTCTGTGTTAGGGAGGAAAACAGCACGCGAAATCAATATGATTATATGTATCCAATGCGAGCAGCACCCCCAATAAATTAGTGATACCCATCGTTCATATGACGCTCTACAATATCCACTAATTTTCTGGAAGGGACAAGACGGATATTGTGTAAACATTAAACGACGAGATCCCGTAACAGGTAAGTTATTCATTATTAAGAATATAGTTAATTTTGTATTAAAGAGTAATTCAATTATTATTACAGGAGCCGAAACAAATAAGAACGTTAGTCAGAAGGATTTTTATTCGTATAGTTTGATGATTAGTCGCGGCCGAGACAACATCATTTTACGTTGTCGAGAGCTTTGCCAACAATTTATGGTCGACATGTATGCGAAGATAGAGAGTGAACGACTTCGATCAATCAACAGAAACTGCGTGCGGAAGAATATATTCACTTGCGAGGTGCCATTTCGAACAACGCTGACACTGCCGAAATTGGTAATTCTGTTATCTTACCATCATCGTACGTAGGTAGTTTACGTAACATGCAAGAACACATACAGGATGCTATGGCTTTCGTGCGTGAATATGGACGACCGTGTCTTTTCATTACTTTTACATGTAATCCAAAATTAGGAAATTACATCGTTGCTATTACTAGGATAAAATGCAATAAATCGTCATGACATAACAGCACGTGTGTTTTAACCAAAATTAAAGTCTTTAATCAGCTTTATTACAAAATTGTATTATTTGGCCCCACACGTTGTTGGTTGTATTTAGTTGAGTGGCAAATGCGTGGATTACCTCATGCTTACAATATACAGTCAATCCAAGGCAGACTGAGTGCTTTTATCTGCAACTGTTGATGGTGAATGTCACCGGACCATTGTCATTTCAAGATTTACGCAAGATAGATGGAGAACAGTATCCAACGTATAAAGATGCATGCCTTGCCCTAGTCTTGATAGAAGACGACAATCATGGGGACAGTATGCTTGCTGAAGCAGCATTAAACTGCACAGGAACACAAATTCGTCTACTATTTGCTATAGTAATGACTATGTGGGATAATCACAAACATTCAATGATTGATGTTATGCTGTATCGACATCGTACAAGGTGCAACGATCAAACGATATCGTTCAGTGATGCAATATACCATTAAGCATTGATTGCTATCGACGTTCATTGCATTGATATTGCGAATTTACCAATCAGTCATTTCGGCAGGACAAGGAGTATTCTTTTTTCTTGATGCACCGACATACGATCAAAAAATGGCATTGCATTGGCCGTTGCAGAAACTTTATTAGATGGAGGCAGAACAGCTCATTCAGCATTTAAGCTGAGTTATAGTTATGGCATATAACCCTAAAAGGTTCATGTTGGGCATTATTAGACCTACATATGGGTAAGTGGATTGGCCTAAAAGTACGGGTAGGTCTAGATGGAACGGAAAAGTCAATTTGACTCAACGCTAAAACACCCTTTATTATTTACTGTTGCAGCTATATGGCTGTTAAAACACATCTTATGATCAAATAGGACTCCGAGGTCATTTGAACTCGAAATTCGGTCCAGGACATGATTTCCTAAACCATATGAGACAAAATGTGGAGTGCGACAGTAAAATATCAGTTCAGAAAAAGGAAAAATAGCTGTACGCCACAATAGTTGTTCATGTAGATCCAGTTGAAGCCGTGTGTGCAAGTACCAATTAGAGTAAGGCAAACATATTTTAACCTCATCATTAGTGTAGTAGAGTATGTTATAACTTGTTAAACAGAAACAGTTCCCTATAGGATTCCCTATAGATAGGACAAAATCCAATCTAGAAGATTCGTTGGGAACCTTAATAAAGAGAGTGAATAAGCAGAGCATGGTTTACAGAATCGAATACCATGCTTAAGTCCGTAAAAACTACATCCGTCTGCAAACCACAGTGGATTAAGTTAGAAAACTCAAGAAGGTTAGTCGATGTTGAACGATGTCTGAAAAAACCGTGTTGCGACGGAGATATCAAGCTGCAACAAAGATGTTGCAGTTGCCATGTGACCTGGAAGCTTCGGGATGGTGTGTTTTAAAATGCAACTTGGTGACTTATCTGGACCCGCAGAAAACGATATGTCCATAAATGACAAACCTTCCAGAACAACACTTTTCTCGAAAATAAACAGAAAAATGCTGTTAGCGTGAGATAGATGGTACGTCTACGGAGTGGATGCGTTGTAAATATGAGACGAGTTCGTTGTTTGGAAAAAGCTAGCGAATAACTTTGCAATACCAATAGCGGAAGGTGCTGTTTTGTTCTGGTAATGAAGGGAAGGAGGAAAAGCATTTGACTTACGCTTAGAGTTAACGAACGCAAAGAATTTTTTGGGATCACTACGAAAGTTTCTACTACTTTGTGAAAGGTATTATACAAAAGATAAAGATAAAGATATAAAGAAACGACCAATTAACAAGCGGGAGATGTTGATCTAAATCGATAAAGTTTGTTTTGTGAAAACACTTTATGCGGCAAGGAGCTATGGAACTGTCAGCACCACCAGATCGGGTACACTCAAGGGATATCGACAGAGTTGGATGGTAAGGATCTTCAGGAAATGATATTGGGCTTGCTCTGGATAGCGTAGCTAGTGAAGCATCATTAACAAACATGAGGTCAAGAAGTCTGTCCCTAATGTGTTTATCAGCATTAATTTGGACAAGGGAAATATCCGTTAGCCCATTGATAAAGTCATTGTGGCAATTGGGAAACAACAGGTTAGCGTGATAGCAAGAGGCTCGACTAGCGATCCGCGTGTTGCAGGCCGCACTAAGCTCTGCAGGTTTTCCGCTAAAGAAGTGGACCAAACACAAAACTATTCTGACAGGAATTCCAAGTTTTCTGGATATTGATGAAGAGAGCACGGCTAAGCTTTTCGGGATTTACTGAAAAGCTACTTCAGACGAGTTCTTTTTTGTCCCTCCCGAGTTAGCGGCTGAATCGTCATAAACCAAGCGAGCAGTTCTGTCCCAGATTTCAAGGCTGTTCAACCCCACGGGGTGGTTGGCCCCATCTTCCTGCAAGGAATCTGGTTGCAGGACCTGGGATGGAACGATGAGCTTCCAATTGAGATGTGCCAGCCAAAAAGTTTCCTGCGAAGTTACTCCGTTACTCCATATTCCAAGATAGATTGGCTCCAAACTAGCGGCAAAAGTCGAGCATCACGGGTTCTGCGATGCCTCCGAGAAGGCTTACGGTGGCGCGATCTACGTACGCATTGAGGTTGACCGTCTGGTCGAGGTGCAGCCTTTCACGGCGAAAACGCGACTCGCACCCAGATGCGTGCCGTTACAGGAGTGGGTTGAGATCCAACTCTGGTGGCATGAACCGACTTGGCTGCAGAGGGGCCGAGATCAATAGCCCGAACCAGTTAGTAACTCCCCCGTTTTGACCTTAGAGCAGCGTGCTGTAAAGGTCCAGTTCGCACTCAACCCAGCCGAAGACTTTCTCGAACGAAGTTAGGGCCATCTTACGAGCGGCGGAATTACCGAAGCTGAACAAACTCTTATTCTAGAGTCGCAGGTTCTGAAATGCTAAAATATGACGAACGACATCCGATTATTCTTCCATATAATTGCAACTCACACACCGGATATCTCTTCATGGCGGCAACCAATTGATGGTGCGCCTCATTCGATCAAAGTATTGGATTCCAAAGGTACAAAGGCTGATGAAGGGGGTTGTGAACTTTTGCAAGGTCTGCGTTATTCACAAGAAGAGGTTGCAAACCCAAATGATGGAAGATCTTCCAACTGAGCGGTCGTCATTGTCCAGACCGTTTACGCATACAGGGATTGTCTACGCGGGTCCTTTCGGAATACGAAACTATACAAAGGCGATACATTTGGAACCCAAGTCCGACCTCACCACCGAGAAATTTCTCGCCGTCTTCGCTCGGTTCGTCCGCAGCGTATTCTTTGGACGTTGACATGCAATGACTGCAACTTTCAAGAGGCGATGCAGTTACTGCACCGTCAAGTGGCCCGTGTGAAACCAGCAGAAGGCTGTTACGCGCGGATCCCAGGCAAAACGCAGCCCTCCTCCCACCCAACCGACTGAGGGGCGCTGCCGCATAACGTGCGGCGCGTAGCCAAGCCGAACGCGAGCATGCAAGAAAGATAGCTGTTAGACTAACATTCGAGGAAAATTAGCACTAAACTTACTAAGAAACTAAGCATGCAATCAAAATTCAAATGCCTCTACAATTACTAATTACTAGAAAGGTGTGTAAGGATTAGTAATTTAATAAGAGGAAGAGAATTAGTGGTATATATAATATGGTAGAGGGAATTATAATCCGAGCATAAGACCCTAAACGGTTCATGCAAGGAATAATTCGATCTACAAAGTGGAAGGAACAACGGTATTAAATTTCTAGTCAGTCTAATAGGAATCGTGAAGTTTATGCGGCTCAACAGATCAGGGCTGTCTATGTCACCCCTGATCAAGTTGTGCATAAAAATCACACCACTCACACCTCGAGGCCAAAAACCAACCAAAACTATATAATAGAACGCGTTTGGTGATTAATAAAACTGATGAGGAATGTGATTTACGCAAGATTTACGCAGGAAAATTTAAAGATGAGTTAGTTCTCAACTAAGAAAATCCATGTTTGTCTCATGGTCAGTTGTACGTGGCATGTTCAAATGCCATAATAAAATAAAAGATTCACATATTAGAAGGTGGTTTAATGAATTGAATTAAGCCGCGTGCACCATGCTGCACAATATGTACATACATAATTGAATTCAATCATGTCTTTCTGACACGCGATTGATATAGATAATTTCGGTACTTTTGTATTTTTTTTTTGTGTTATTATTTTAATAAATTACTGAACTTAATATTTACTTGGTATTCATTATAGTAATTTCATAAAATCGTAAATTAACTTCAGCTTATTTGTGACATTCAGGTTAGGCATCAGGCAATACAAAGTTAATCTAGTAATTAATAATTGCACGTGACAATGTCAACTTTCAAAAGTTCGCTGCGGGTGTCACAATTAAAATGTTTATTTATTTTTCTCGTAGAAAATATGAAAATTAGATCAAAATTTTCGATTTTAGTAAAATGTTTATTGTAAATGTTTATGTTTCAGTAAATGTTTATTGCAAAAGTAATAAACAATTTGTAGAAATCTAACTTTCAACTAAAAATTAGGATTGCTTACCTTAACAACGCTGTATACTGCTTGCGAATATAACATACTAACTTCAACGGGATCTTGTGATAGTTCATGCGTCGATTTAAATAATCGCTTTTTAAATACAAATCTATTTTCTCCAGAAGTAGATCCATTTGAGATACGTTTTAATGTGTTACTTGAAGTTTGTTTTATTTCCCATGCCGAAATTATATCATATAAGTAATCAAAACTTTTAATGTGTTCTTCGCCATCTGGGCGAGATTGATATATGGCCCAACCTTCAATAGTAGTTAAGTTAAGTTTATCAGCAAGTTTCTGCACCGCATCTCCTGCTGTGTCGGTCGGGTGAACATCTATAGCTTTAGTACGTGCATCCAAGAAAAAAAAACGGCAAACAATAGTTCCAAGTCGTCGCATTGCCTAAAAGTTTTAACATATAATTATCAAAATGATTAATTTATTAATTTTATTAATAGTGTTTATTAATTATGTAGGCCGTCCCAGTAGCGGGTTATGGGTTATGAGTTTTGAAGTGTACACGGGCCATATATAAAAACACAAGCCCAGTGATTTGGATTATCCCTTTTTTTCGAAGTAATTTTGCACCGTCTCTGTTTATCGTCGTTTACAAAGTGATCTATCTTATCGGCCCTCTCTTTCTTATCGATATTTCTTATGTGATATGACTATTGGTATCTCCACTAACCATACAGTATATAGCTGTGCCAGTTCATACTACGAAACGTCACACGATGGGTTACCAGTCTGAGAACCCCAGAGACTTCGGCTCTGGCGTTCGGGTACTGTCGCGTCATCATGAGCGAACGCAGAGAGAACATCTTTGCATGTGTTAATACACACGCAATATGTTTCGACAAAAAAATTTGTTTGTATGCTTTTTTCGTTTTCAGAGACCTGATTCATATGCTAATTTCTGAGATATACGTTTTATAGTGAGATCTAACAGAAGTGCGGATACCAAATTTGGTTACTCTAGCCTTAATAGTCTCTGAGATTTGTGGATGCCCCAGATTTGCGTCCTTTGCGGGGGCGGAAGGGGGTGTGGCGAAATTGTGACACAAAACGGTCAAGGTCCGATATCACAGGAGTGTGGATACCAAATTTGGTTGCTCTGGCTTATAGGTTCTGAGATCCTTGAACTCACATTTTGCATTTGGCAAAACCGACCATGAAACCTGTGGGTTAGAGAGAGACAGAGCGAGAAAAAATGAAATTGTTTTTGTTAATCTACTAAGCGTTTTTAATAACTGTTGCAATTTGAAGTTAATGAAAGTCGAGAGGCTGTTTATAATTCACAATTTATTTGCATATGTAAACCAACTTATCGAACGATTGATGCGAGGATGTTAATCTAATAGCTGCGACGATTAGGTCAAGACTGACAATGCAAGGGCTGACGGGTCAAATTGCCGGGCCCTATGCAGCAAGCTTAGACGCAAGCGAGAGAGTAGGATAGCCCGACAGCGTTAGAGCTGCTCGGGGCCGCTGTTAAGCCGAGTACGAGAGATTACGATATAAAGAGACGAAAGAATTCCGCTTTGAGTGCATATGCGGTAGCAAATGATCTTTACAGTGGGGGCATTGGAAATGACAACAACAAATACATTTCCTTTGTGCCGCACCACTGGCAATAATTTAAAATATTTAAGCTGCTTGACCCGACAGTTTTCTTGATTCTGGCTATAATAATTATACGAACTGGTTCAGATTTTACCCTCTAGAACATATACATCCAGATCCTCTACGATTCTGCGTTTTCAGTATTCTCGTATATTTGAATTTGTGGATGCCGCAGATTTTTGGCCTTTGTGGGGCTGAAGTGGGCTGGGCAAAGTTTTGAAATATACTTGTAGCAGTGACATATCACAGAAGTCCGGATATAAAACTTCGTTGCTCTAGCTCTTATAGTCTTCGAGCACTAGGCGCTGATAGGGACGGACAGACGGACGGTCGGACAGACAGACAGGGCTCAATCGACTCGGCTATTGATGCTGATCAAGAATATATATACTTTATGGGGTCGGAAACGATTCCTTCTGGACGTTACACACCTAAATACCCTAAAATACTCTAAATCAAAGCAATTAACCATAACAAAATTCGAATTGTGTACATGTCTTTCTCACAAGATCTCGCGATTTGGTATATCCATATTCCATTCCATACAGTTGCGCGCCCTTTAATAGTACTAACACTATGAAAGAAGCTTGCAACTAACAGACAACTGTAATTTTGAACACCCTTATGTAATATAAGAATGTAATAACCGGATATATTTACGGACACGTATTTTCATGTTTGCTTTGCACATTACCGTCGGAAAGCGCGCGATTGACAAGTGATTTGAAATATATGTAAAACTATTTCCAAATATATGTTTATATTGGATAAACAAAGAAGTCGAGAACCGTCGGACTTTACATAATATTTATATAATTTATAATCAACCTGTTTAAAATAAGGATATAAATGTGTGATTATATTATTTTAATATTTAATATTTTTTAGTATAAATAAAAAAAATAACTTTTATTTTATTTCCCGCGCCCTAGTGTGCCATACCCCCAACCCCTGCCCATTCTGCATTTATTTTGTGGCGGTAGGTCAATTCATCAAAACACTCAATACAAGAACCAAACTCAAATTTAAGTTCTAGCGGCCAGCAATACAATAATACACACGAAAAGTACGTGAGAATGCGTGTGCACCCATACATTCAAATAAGCTGGAGGCACAACAGAAAACAGAAATTAGCATCTGCATCAGATCTCTGAGAACGAAAAAAGGATACAAACACATATTTTGGTCGAAACATATTGCGTGTGTACTAACACATGCAAAGATGTTCTCTCTGCGTTCTCTCATGATGACGCGATAGTACCCGAACGCCAGAGCCGAAGTCTCTGGGGTTCTCAGACTGGTAACCCATCGTGTGGACGTTTCGTAGTATGAACTGGCACATCTATATACTTTATGGTTAGTGGTATCGCCCACCGAGCGTATCGATGTTGCGGTAGATAACAACGCTCGCTCTTTGTTTTTTAAATACTAATTGAATTATTAATATTTAATTACTAATTATTCAATGCTTATTGTCGGGTCAAGAAGCATAAATATTGTAAAATATTTCTAGTGGTGCGGCCCAAAGGAAGTGCATTTTGTTGTTGATTGTCCTTTTCAACGCCCACTGTAAAGATCATTTTGTTACCGCTTATGCGGCTGGAAAAAACCCTCTAGCTGAACCCTCCACGAGGGTGACGGCTGGGCAATGGACATTGCATTATCCCGGGCGAGGGCATTATCCCCTCGAAAAATATTAACCGGTATGGCCTTCGGGCCAAACATGGAGGCTGAAAAGGAGCAAACACGGGCTGGGACCACAACCCAAACGTCGGTGAAAAGCGCGACTGCTACCACCGGCGGGCACGGGGAAAAGCAATCCTCTCTGCGTGTCACCAGCGGTCACACCTCGGGGAGGGCGGGAGCAGGCCATGTCAGTTGTAATACTACTGCTACAAAAACGACGCGTTGCAGGGTGAGCCGCGCGGCTGCCGTTGTCGACACAGACTCGGACCCGGAGAGCGTGCTATCCATTAGCAAGGCAGAAGAAGAAAGCAACGCTCGATCGAGAGTGCTGTCAAAGACACTCCGGCGAGCAAGCGGCAACGCGGGCCCAAGGTGACCACCCCCCAGCCGAAGGCAAGAAGCCGAGGCAGAAGGCCAAGAGCGAAGTGTCTAAGAGACATCTCATTGTAGCCTTGATCGACCGCAGCGACGAGAACGCGAAGATGACGGCGGCGCAGTGGAAGTCAGTCCACGCGCAGCTCGTTGAAGCACCCACGTTCGATGGAGCGGGATGGCTGAACGACCAAGATTCAACGACCCAACGCGGCAGTGGCTGGTGCAGAAGGTGCCCCTACTGGAAGCTCTGTGGGAGGGGGCCAAGCTGGAGGTTGTAGATAGAGAGCTGATCCCGTCCATACCAAAGGCGAAGTTGCTCTTCCCCATTGCTGTCCAGGGGGAGGTTTTGCATGCGGGTAGCCCATTACCCAACGAGGGGGGCCAGCATGTGATCCCAAGTTCGGGAAGATGGCGTAGGTGCTGAAAAAGCGCCACACCGAGGATAAAGATGAGCACACCATTCACTTAGGTGAGGTCAAGAAAGTCCTAGGTCTGGAGACCATAGTGGAGGCCGCCCAAGGTCTTGTTCTGGACGACTCGGAGGAAGAGGAGGACGGTGACCTGACAATTATAGTCAAACCGTCGTGTGAGGTTGAGTTAGCCACCCATGACACTAAGGGTGCTGCAGCTCAACCTACATAAGAGCAAGATAGCGTCGGCGGAGCTCCTCATTGCCATGGAGCAAGGGCCCGCCGACATAGTTTGACAGAAGCCGGCTCAAAAAATCTCCAACCTCTCATTGGCGCAGACGCCAGACGCAGACGTGATGGGCGTCACAATGTGAGTCACTCCTAGACTTTATATGATCCACTAACTTCGACGTAGCAAACGTGGGGGAGGAGCACACCTTCGTAGGTCCCACCTCGTCAAACGTGCTAGACCTAACTCTCGTCACAGGAAAGAGTACTTTGGTATCTGGCTGTGGACTTTTCGGAAGACCATCCTTCTCAGCCCATAAGTACATTCAGTTCAAGTGTGAATTCAAACACTCTTCGAAGATAACAGTCTATAGAAACCCCCGGAACACAAACTGGGTAAAGTTTAAAAAGACAGTTACTTCGAAGCTCGCGAATCCGGTCTCAGTGAGATCTGCGGAGGATATGGAGAAGTCCCTAGAGACCCTATCCAAGGAGTTACTGGATGCCTATCACGTATTGTGCGACCCCTCAAGAACAAAGGAGAGGTCCAAGAGGTTCACCAGAGTGGTGGAACAAAAATCTTTCTCGCCAAAGGAACAACCTCAAGGAATAATTTCAGATCGCCAAAAAAGCGAACGGCGATGAATACAAATCCTACTTGGGAGCTACAAGAAGGAAATACGCAAGACACAAAGAAACTCGTGAGTTGTCTTCCTTCCAAAGGAAGGAAAGTGCAGCCACGTGAGTCTCAAGGATTTCAGACCTATAAGCCTTATCTCCTTTCTACTAAAAACACTGGAAAAGCTGTTAAATTTACACATCAGGAATGAGGTAGTGGGACTGATGTCAACTAACCAACATGTCTGCACTAAAACGAAATCGGAGGAGACGTTACCATCGAGAACGCCCTTCACAATAAAAAGTATGCACTGGGAGTATTTGCGGACATCTCCGGAGCAGTCAATTACGAGACCACAACCGCAATAACAAATCGCCTAGAAGCGACTAACATACACCTATCAAGAACCGCCTAAGTTGGAGACGGGTGTATTCGGAGTGGGGCACCGCTTTCATGGTAACAGGTACAAGGTACCGATATGGACCACCCGAAAATTTACCAAACTAGGCTGACCTAAGAAAGCCTGATTGCAGGAAAGGCAGCACTGCGCCTAATCGCATCAGGAAACATGTCGCCACAAGGACATGGGCACAGTTCAATTGGCAGGGACATGACCAGATCTACTGACTACATGACCCCTCAAACTTGCTTCGACGTCAGAACAACCTCATCTCTGGGACCCGAAGACAGGAAAAATGGAAGGCACCAAACCGAGCACTTCAACATTTAAAGATAAGGCTGAGAGAAATAGGACACAGACACAGTTCACTTGGCAGGGACATGACCAGATCTACTGAATACATGACCCCCCAAAATCGCACCGACGCCAAAACAACCTAATCTTTGGAACTCGAAGACAGGAAAAATGAAAGTAGTAGGAGCGGGCTTATATTACTGTCGCTGCTGATAAGGCTGTCGCATAAGCTACCGGACGCCATCAGGAAAGCAGCGCAGGTCACTTAGGTTATACAGCGAGCAAAAGATGCGGTCAATCTATTCGTCGACAGCCAAGCGGCAATTATATCCATGCAGGCGTCCGCGGTCAGTTTTAAGCATGACAAAGTCAGTGCGGATATATTGGGCTCCCAGCCATTAAGCCATCGAAACGAGGCGGCAGACGTAATAGCTAAGGAAGGCGTCGAGCTGACGAATAGGAGAACAAAAAACGTGCCTATCTCCCTTAGAACGTTGCAAAGCGATCTAGAGAAGCAGACTAGATCACAAACCGAAAGTAGGTGGAGGAGCACTACCACCTGCAGAACCTCGAAAATCATGTGCAAGAAACGCAATGAGAATCTCACTACCTACCACCACCTACCACGAAAGGACTGCAGATTGTTAGTGGGAATACTAACAGGTCACTGTCTGTCTGCGGCACATGCAACAAGGCTAGGCATCAACAACAGAGACAGTTGTAGGAAATGAGATGAGCCTGGGGCAATCGAAAACCCGGAACATCTCATCTGCAACTGTCAGGCTCTCTCAAGGGCAAGGAGGAAGACGCCTCCAAGAGGACGCCAAATAACTGCTGGCCTATGCTAAAAAAAAAAAAATTCTCGAGGACTTTAAAGTCACATAAACACTCCCGCGATGGTTCGACAAAATTCTCAAAATTTAATCAGAGTGTCCCAATAATAAGATAGAATTTGGGTTATGGCTAGACCTTTAAAAAGATCATCGAAATAAATCGAAAATAAAAGCATTAAAGGAAGTATATCCATTAATAATGAAAATAAGTGAGAAAATTGGTAAAAACTAGTTGGGTATTGCATTTTTCTGATATAGGTACATTAATTGGGCGTCGTTTAAGGTCTCATTTATCTGTGGATAAACGTTTAAGGTGCAGCCGTTTGACCAAACCTCTGAATGCCGCATTTTGCCGTTAAATCTCGTTACTCGTTTTTTTTTTTACAAAAATAGCCAACATTTTTATATGTAACGGTTTTTAACGGTTAAATGTCATTTGGGATGGAACGTAACGGAATTTAACCGTAAAACGGTCAAACCCAATGAATAAATCTATTTTGACTTTTCCGAGTTTTCAGGTTCACAATTAGTTTACACATATCACCCACAATTTCCCATCGTCAATGTGGTGTTGTATAGTGTAATGGGCTAATTTACAAAAAATCTTGAAATTGTGAAAACAAACATAGAGCACGATGGTAGCTGAAATCATGGACGACATCATAATATGAGTAGATTTTAACGCTGGATTTGAGGGAAAGAATTGTAAGATATGGGAATGCGCACTTGCCGTTAGCTGCAAACGGTGAAAGCAACAAATGGCGACTACATCGAGTAGTTAAAAATAAGAAGAAACTGATGGAAGCATTTATCACCGACGTAAGATCGGTGTTCGGTGAGAGTTTGAGGCCTGAGAGAAACAGAATAGACTAACAGATAAGTTAGCAACAAGAGGTTCCAAGTCATCTCGTCAGCCCAAATGGTGGACGCAAGAGGACACCTGGAGAAATTTTTCGACTAGTATCCTGCGGATCGCACCACCATCGAAGAGACTTGGAACTTGTTCAGGAGGAGGGCGGACGTTGTGCGCTTACTGTTTACGAAGCAGTAAAACTGTTTAAGGTCCTGAGAAAAACGTATCCTGCATCGAGATATGTAGTGCTTATAGAATTTTGCATTAAGAACTGAAAAGCTTGACCGAGCTATTACATAGCGAGAGTGAGAAGAAGGAGAACCAATTTTATATAAAGACTTGATTTTAAGTTTTTTAGACTGGATTACTCCTAAACCAAAGAGGTTTTCTAGATCTAATCGGACAAGAAATGGAAACAATAGTCAAGCTGTCAACAGCTGTGCGTCCTACCCGTTGAAAATTTTGTTCGGAGTAGCCTCTAATAGATTGAGTTTTTCGTAGATTACAGATACCACAGATTTTCGCGATTTGAGAGGGTAATTCCAAATAAAGCTACACACAACATCTGCTTACTCTAGCTTTTAAAGTATAAAAACAAAATTTAGAAATCCTAAAAAAAACAACCACTCTCTTGATGAAATACTATCTATACTAAGGCACATTTTTAAATCCCGCCCGGTCTCCTTTGAAAGTTTTTTCTGCCATACATTAATTTGGTTGTTGTTTTGAACTGAGCTAACACCTATTTTATTTTAGTACATTGAAGTAGATCTGTAATGATATCCAAATCTTCGGGAATGCAATATTGCATGCTCCCGTGTAGGAAAAGTAAAAAGTTATTGTATACCCACAGGAACTGTAAAAATTAATGCTATACGACCGTATGCTATGTTTGTTCCTCATTTTTTTTATTTATATCTATAACACAATACAAATAAAAATGTATACATTTTGTTACTTTGGAAACACGTTAACAAAAGAAACACGCTTAGGAAAAAATTAATTTTTTTTTAATATAGCTTTTACTTACAGCAACTTCGACACTAGATGGTGGATAGACTCGTGTAGACACCTTTGTACTTTTGCAGTTATCGAAGCACCACTGGGCATATTGCCTTAGTTTTCCTTCTAATATTTTTAAGTTATTTTTTAAAAATGACACGTAATATCTGCAATGTGTTAAAATAATATAATATTATTGAATCTTTTAAAAAATCCTTTTAATATCGAACTAAGAGACTTAAACTAGCAGTCCAATTATTTTTTTTTCGACTTACTATGAAATGCTATATTTAGCTTGAAACAACTTACGCTATAAAAAAACAACTGATTTATGAGGCATAGTATCAATACTGATTAATGGCTATTGCAAATAAGACAGAATTATCTGTTACATGTTGATCATAAAACCCAGAGAGCTTAATTACACTGTGCGACAGTCATTTTGTACTTTGCACGATACAAAAATTAGGATATATGTAAGCCTAAATGAGTAGATTACATCCTCGTACTTTGAATTTCCACTATCCTTTTGCATTTTGCTGAAGAAACATTGCGAGTCTCCAGGGAACAAGAACAGAGAGTACACTTTTCCAAAACCTTCACTATGCAAATTAACATCAGCCGGATCTCCGATCTGGTACACGGATGTGGCCAAATTGGACTGTTCGGGTCAGCAGCCGAAGAAAAACCGTAAGTTTAAGCATTGTTATTGTTTGAGCATATTGAGCCGCCTATGTTGTGCAAACGTTGACTTTCTGCAGAGCTGCTGCGCTCCCCCCCAATGAGGGGGGGACCTGCCGCATTACCTACGGTGGCAAAGCGGGGCGAATTCGCCAAGAGCTAGAGAGTGAGCTTTTATTGCGCTCCCACTTTGCCCTAGCCTAACTTACACTAGACTTCATAAGATTCGATCCTAATAACCATTATAATATAGATCATACGCCAAATGGCGCTACAGGTTTAAAATGAAAAAAATGTATTTTTTTCTAATTCTTGACTGCGAAATGCAACCCTTGACGTTGTTATAAAAACGTTTTACTTCAGCTAAATAATAAATTACCTGAATAACAATTTACTTGGCTGAAAAGCGACAATTAGAAGACACATTAGCAACCATATTCGATCAGTCCATTCTACATTTGGATTATTTGTGGATTGTCGAATGCATTGTACAAATATTTCGTCACGTATATCTTCTCTTTCAATGCCCAGTCCAATAATATATTGAATAATTTGAAGCTCTCGCTCTGCATTCAGCTCACCACGCATATATTTCCATAATTCCTAAAAAGAGAAAAATCTTAATGAGTGAAATTTGAAACGCCCATAAAGAATATATATTTTTGATAAGGATGATAAGGATAAGGGTAAATTAAACAAAAAACACAACAAATAATATGTCTATCCCATTTCCACCTATTTTTTGTATTTTTGCACAATAGAGTAAAATATATACTTATCTATAATATAAAAATGAATCTCTGAATGTGTGATAAGCGCTGTTGTGTTGTGTGTTTGTGAGTTACTAAAAATGAATCCTATAAGGCGGCGGACAAATTTAGGCAGAAGAACCCGAAATGCAACGAATGAAATTAATTTTGATTAAATTAATCAATCTAATGCCCAGTAACGGGAAGATCGCAATGAACGTGAAAGAATTCGGTTAAGACAGAAACGTGAAGCGCGACATTCAACTAATAATGGAGCAAGTTTGTATCGAGCTGCTTCTATTACAATATGTCACTTGATTACAGTGCCCGCAACTTTGTTAATATTGGGCCTATGAGGTCAGTTAAAAAGTGTTTCCAAATGTTGCTCAAAATTATTTATTCCATGATTGGTTGAGCAAACGAACTTTCCTGGCTGTCAAAAACAATTATGTAAATGAATTAAATTTCAAAATTCAAAATGACAATCCTAGCGAATTGAGGACATATAAATCAGTTGATACGGAAACTAATGAAGATACTATTGTAAAATATATAACTATATATAATGTTGCGAAATATTAACCAACCAAAAATTTGTATCGGCACACGATTAGCGATAAAAAATTATTGACTAAAAGTAATAGAAGCAATCATATTGAAATGAAAATATAAAGGAGAAGACGTTTTGATACCGTATCCCAATGATTCCGACTGACGTACCATTCGAGTTCAAACGACTGTAGTTTCCAGGGGCAGTCATTAAGTGTTTGTGGTATTAATCTAGAAAACCCATCTTTCTCGCATGGTCAATTGTATGTTGCCTGTTCTCGTGTTAGAAAACTATCTGCTCTGTTTATTTACGCGCCAGGTAGTCAAACAAAAAAAATCGTGTACCATAACGTACTACAATGAAAATTAAACTTAATTTATAGTAAGTAAAAATAAAATGAAATATGATAAGTATCTATCATAATAAAAAATTTTTTCCCTCCAGTAGTTTGTAACCCAACAGGATCCCAAGTCCGCTATCCGGTGATTGCCTGTTGACGCCCCCGCATGATACCCTCCAGTAGTTCGTAGTCCCGCAGGTTCCCGAGGCTGCTGTGCGGCGATTGCCTAGGCGCTCTCGGTGACACCGGTCGGTGCCCGCGCATGATTCCCTCCAGGAGTTCGTAGCCCAACAGGATCCCTAGGCCGCTATCCGGCGATTGCCTAAGCGCTCCCTGTGACGTCTGTTGGTGTCCCGCATGATCCCAGTAGTTCCCCATGGTCCCGAAGGTGCTGTCCGCCGATTGCCTGTCGGTATCTCCGTATTGCAAAGACCTTTGTAGTAATTCTTAGTCCGACAGGGTCCCGTAAGTGTTATCCGGAGATAGCTTAGGCACTCTCGATTATACTTGTCAGCATCCTCGCTTGGTAAAGACCTCCGTGGTAATTCGAATCCGTGGTAGGACCCCGAAAACGAGGTCTGGCGATTACCTAACTGCTCTAGGCGATATTCGTCTGTACACCCCGTGAGATTCCCTCCAGGCCTTGGAGTTGTCCTTTTACCCTCAAAAGCTAGGAAAAGGAAAACGATTTCACTGTCACTGATATCATTGACAACAACTAAATCAGAGTAGATTGTATGACCAGTTATCACGGTGACAATGGGTACGGGAGGAAGATTTACGTAATGCAAAGAAAAAGATCCACACTCCGGTTCAGAGTAAAACTACGTCCGAGCCCGGGGTTTTCAGCAGCCCCTTGCTTTTAGAAAGTAGGGTGCCCGCTAGGCTAGGAAGGTCAAAGAACCTTCTTCCACGCGCAATAACGCGCAGGAACGCGCGACGGCAGCACATCTGGCAGAAGCTCACTGCAGCGAATAGTAAGAAATAAGGAAAACCTGATGAAAGCATTTATAAACGACGGTAAGTCCTCGGATGTTCGGTTAGAGGTAGATGGCTAGAGTATTCCTTTAAGACGTGCAATGACTTCTGAAATTCATATTTTTTTGAGTCAGTATATAATCATAATCCTGCATAATTTAGACAACTCGCTCATCTGTATCAATAAATATATGTATTAAATCATTTCGAAGTCTGCCATTAGTAAAAAGCCCGGGACTACAATAAAATGATCAAAAATTTAGCAGTATTAAAGATTAAACTCAGAAAATCGCTTTGTAACAAACGTAGGTAAATCTATTTCTATTAAGCGTTTTTTAGAAATTTCGACTTCGTTGTCGTCAACAGCAAATGACAGCAGTTGTTCTGGCTAGTTGGTGTGGCTAAATTTTGACACAAAACGGTCAAGGTCCGATATCACAGGAGTGTGGATAACAAATTTGGTTGCTCTAGCTTTTATAGTCTCTGAGATCTAGGCGCTAAGCAAAGCCGGCTATGATACGTCTGTGTTAGAAAGAGACAGGGCGAGAAAAAATTAAATTGTGTTCTTGATTCTGGCTATAATAATGATACGATCCAATTCAGATTCTGCAGTCTAGAAGATATGGTCATTCTCCACGATTCTGCGTTTTTTTTTCTCGTATCTTTAAAATTGTGGATGCCACAGATTTTCGTTCTTTGTGGGGGCGGAAGTGGGCGGGACGAAGTTTTGAAATATTCTTGTATCAGTGACATATCACAGAAGTCTGGATAAAAAACACGTTGCTCTAGCACTTATAGTCTTTGAGCACTAGGCACTAATAGGGACGGACAGACGGACGGGCGGACAGACAGCCAGGGCTCAATCGACTCGGCTATTGATGCTTATCAAGAATATATATACTTTATGGGGTCGGAAACGATTCCTTCTGGACGTTACACACTTCCGTTTTCACCACAAATCAAATATACCCCAATACTCATTTTGAGTATCGGGTATTAAAATGACTGGCTTTAGACCAATGTTCGGGCCAGCCGCCGAAGAATGAATTAGGAAGTAAATTTAAGCATTGTAATTGTTATTGTATGAGCAGAGTGAGCCGCCTATGTTTTGCAAGCGTTGATGATTTGCAGAGCTGCTCCGCTCTCCCGCTAAAGGGGCTCTCTGCCGCCGCCACTTCGGCAATCACTTTTGATCTGCCGCCTTCGTCTTTTAGTTCCATGCTAACCCCTCTGCGCATCGGTTGCATACCTCTTACCTATCTGGCCCTAGCAAGCAATCAGTTCTCTTTTTATTGTTGGAAATTAATAGGTGTCAAAAAAGCTTGGAATCTCAATCACCCCCAACTAGTCGAATAAGTCTGAATCGATTATCACTAATTTATTAATTATCACTAACAAATATCACAATTATGCTACTTTAAATAACGAGAGAGAGCAAAGCAACTATTTCTTTATGTCTGTATATTTCAGCTTATAGTTGTTAGACATCAAGAATTTACAAAAAAAAAAAATGAAAATAAGAATGTACTTACTCGAAAAATATTACAGGCCAGTAGAACATTTTCTGGATCAAACATATGAATATGTGATGTTGGGATTTTATCAGATTTCGAAAATACGATCATTTCATTCTTAGAAATTGTGTCAGAATTTTTTTTCCCTTTTCGAGTTAATGTAGACATTAGCGTACCATCAAGTAAAAGTTCATGTTGATTGAAATAATTTTCAGCAAACTCTGCCATATTGTAATGGGAATCATCGCTAAATATCTCTTTTTGATTTTCCCCATTACAGTGTAGCTCTTGAAGTTTCTTTTCAACTCTTTGTTTTCTTCTTTGTTCTCGTTCATCACCAATATGAAATTTTACCAATAAAGGAGACGAAGGTATAATAATCTCCGTCTTTCTTTCTTTATTTGATTGCCCGCCAAGTATATTTATGTCACTTTTTGCCACATTCGTCGAAGATCCTAAATCCGCAGGTTTTACTGCTTCATATATTGGCTCAGGTTTTAATTCATTTTTAAGAGTATTTATTTCACTTGTAGTTACAGGCGGTGGCGGTGGTGGCATTGTTGGTTCTGGAAGTGATGGAACGCCCTTACTAGTTATAGATTTTCCCTGATCACGTTCAACAAGAGCTGACTCCTTCTGCATACAAACTTCTATCTAAAATTAAAAAACAATGTATATTAATTTTCTATGATGATTTATTTATTTACTGAGTAAATTAGAGAACCTTTGAAGTAGGCAAAAGTGGCGAAAGTAATTGTTAAAGGTTCTGATGCTAGATTTCTCAGTAGCAGATTGGAGAAAGGATTTGTCGTGGTCGTTTCGTGAATACAAAATATTCCTTTACGGTAATCAAGCTGAAGCCATCTTTAGTGGGCAGTGTGTTCTTATTGCTTGCTGGAGATATAAATAGATTTCATTTTTTCAACATTCCAGTCCTGGTCTGGAAAGTGAAGACCCTAAACGGTTCATGCAAGGAATAATTCGATCTACAAAGTGGAAGGAACAACGGTATACAATTTCTAGTAAGTCTAATAGGAATCGTGAAGTTTATGCGGCTCAACAGATCAGGGCTGTCTATTTCACCCCTGATCAAGTTGTGCATAAGAATCACACCAAGCATTTTTCTACGGTTAACTAAGGATGGGAGGTTTACTAATAGCAGTCTATTAGAGTAAGATGGGAGTCTCACACCTTCATCTCTGTTAAGGCCCCGCAGAGCAAAGAGTAACCAGTTTTTCTGTACTGATTCTATACGGTCCTGGTGTACTTTGTACTGAGGGCACCATACCCAGGAGCCGTATTCTAAGATCGGACGAACAAGCGACGTAAATTGGACGTCATCGGCGTACATGTGCACATCAAAGTCGGACAATACCATTGGCAGGTCATTTACATAAATGGAGAACAATTATGGACCAAGTACTGATCCCTGCGGGACACCACACTTAACATATGCAAAAGACGACATTTCAGTTTCGGTGACAACAGCCTGACTCCTATTTAAGAGATAAGACGATAGCAACCGTACTGCTGAGGCAGAGAAATTACGATGATTTACGAAGCTTTGCAATGAGGATACCATGGTCAACTGAGTCAAAAGCTTTAGTATAGTCAAGAAGAGTCAAATTTCGTCATCCATTCTTTCGCGGATATCCTCTACAGTTTTTATTATGGCGGTAGAACAACTTCTATTTCGTCTGAATCCAGATTGGTTGTTGTAAGTAATGTATGCTCAGAAAGAAATGCATTTATTTGCACAGCCACCAAAGCCTCGAATGCTTTTGATGGGCTCGGTAAAATGGATATTGGCCTGTAATCTAGAGAGTTTACTTTAGGGATAGGGACTATTTTGGCCTCCTTCCCCTTTTCAGGGAATGTTGATGTAGTAATGGCTGTGTTAAAAATGTGGGTAACTTGCATTAAAATTCGGGGGAGAATTATTCTCAGAAATTTAGGGTTCATGTTGTCTAGGCCGATCGCATTCGACGTAATCTTAAGTAGGGATTCTAGAACATCACACGGACTAACACAACAGAAACTGAAGCTAGGAACAGTGTTAGGATAGGGTACTGATGCCAAGTTAAGGGTTGGGGGAAAGTCAGGTACAACTAGTTGCACAAATTTGTTATTTATTTCATTTAAGTCCATGTCAACTTGAGTGTTTCGTGTTTTCTTCCCAATTCCAATATTTTTAATAATTTGCCATTTTTTCTTACCGCATACCGCGTTATTAAACTTTGACGTGTAGAAGGCGGTCTTGGCAGAGTTTTTAGCTTTGTAACATTTGATCTTAATGATTTGGCTGTCAGTCTTATATATTTTAAACTTTTTAAAGGCGTCATTTAGTTTAATGATACCCATTTTTATTTCATGGTTGAAGCAGGAGTTATCTGTTGGTCTAACGGTCGCTTTCTTGATAGGTACATGTTCATTATAAAGATAGTCGATGTTTGATTGAAGGTGGGCAAGCTGAGAATTCACAGACGACATATAATATATTGATGTCCAGTCGAGCATGTTAATGTCAGTGTCTAGTTTTCCAAGGTCAATGTTCCTAAAGTCTCTATAGAAGGTAACATAGTCATGGTAGTCAGGATTGATGTCGTAGGTCATGAAAATAAGGACATGTTTTGAATACCCTGGCACTGTAAGTTGATCATAGAGTAACAATTTTTCGGTGCTGTCAACAAAAAATAAGTCTAATAGTGTGTTTCTGGTTTTTGTAAAGTGTGTGCGTATTTATTGGTGGTTTACAACACTTGAACCAAGACTGAACAGGCTATCTGGCAACAAATTGGACAAACTTTCTGGACAAAGCTTTAAAGTCTACGCGATAGAAATATCGAGGTTGAAGGCAAACAAGGCACACACAAGCTGTGTTAATTGTCCCCATTTCTAGATGACCAACAAATCTTACGAGTCAGAGGACCACTCAGAAATGCAAGGCACCTTCCAATGAGCGAGCGAATAATTATTATTCCCAATCATAATCCCTTTACCGATCTCGTCGTGCATAATACACAACGCCCAGCACTCCACGGCGTCCCTGAATTAACGCTGGCCACAATTCGACACAAATTCTGGATAGTCAACGGAAAAAAAACTGTCCAACGCATTTTTCAACAATGCGTCCGATGTTTTCGTCACCGGCCGAAACCAGCAGCACAATTGATAGCTGATCTTGCCCTACCTAGAGTCAATCCTCCAACTCGTGCATTCATCGCCACCGGAGTGGACTATACTGGTCGTTCGAAATTCAAGCATTCAGATTTCGTGGGCAAACAAGCTACAAGGCGTATATCGCAGTTTTTTACCTGTTTGGCTGCAAAGGCAATTCATCTTGACGCGGTCACGGGCTTAACCACCGAACACTTTCCCTTGGCTCTACATCGTTTCATCGCGCGTCGGGGCTACTATTAACACATGTATAGCGACTGCGACACAAACTTCATTGGTGCCGACTAGGCTCTTCAAACCTGGCAAATAAGAGAAACGAGAGCTACCCACAACTGCAATATCTGCTTTAGCGGCCCCACACGTCGAATGGCATTTTAATCCACCTCATAGTCCTAATTTCGGAGGCTTTTGGGAGGCAAATGTAAAGTCTGTCTCTATCGACCCTTTTCAGGATATAAAATGACCTACGAACAACTTTCTAGTGTGCTAACACATATTGAAGCCTGTTTAAATTCCAGGCCATTATGTCTACTAGCGCTAAGCCGGAGGACCTAGCTTTATTATTAGCTCCGCCGGATGTACCGACAAGAGATGTTCTACTCACAGTCCAATTTGTGTAAGGAAAGAAACTGATACGGCAATTTTTGAATCGTTGCAGTTCGGATCACATCTTCAAGCGCTTCCAAAGTAGCGACATCAATCAGTCAGCGATCTAGACCGTCATCCAACGAGTGAAAGCTGGAAAGGATAATAGAAGTTCACCCTGGAGCTGAAAGTTTAGTCAGAGTCAGAGTCGCCACCGTTAAACGATCTGATAAACGATCTGTCTCTCAACTATGTCGCAACTACCGTTGCCACAGTCCTCAGAATAAACCTACCACCGTTGTTAGCGTTGTTGTTTCGATCATACATTTACCATAACGAACACTCTATTTATTCACAAATAATTTGGTTGTTCATAGATAAACAGCACCATAAAATGGTCATTTTAGTCATTTCGGCTTTTAGCTGCAAAATATAGTCTTTTACACGCACAACAGCCAGTTTTGGGTTACGCATCCCAATATTAGCTAATAATCCATTATAGCTAGTGGTCGCCATTAGCACTATCCACACTGTACCACATTGTCATCTGCATATGTAGTTATATATATATTCTCGCAAACGGCAACTCCCGCCTTTCTTTCTTTCCTTCGCTTTGGCACTCGCTCTCTCGATCTGTCGCGTTCTAGTCAAAACCTCGTTTGCCATTTGCACAGACAATTTGAATTTAATCTTGATGTAGCACTCACTTCTCGCACTTCGCTTTATTGATTTTCAATCAAACACAGTCTTGAACTGACTCTTCAACTTACTCGTCGCTAAATCTCACTATCGGTATCGCATCAGCATACTTTTCGTGATTGTTTTGCCGCTATATTTTTTATATACTATCCGCCACAATAAACCATGTTAAACTAAACAACCATCGACATATTATTAAGTATATCGCAAACTACGGTGCTGAAAAAACTCAGTAGCTCAACCACTGCTTTATATGTAACCGATGTATATGAATACCGATGGTCTGATAAACAAATGGAGCTGTGACAGCTGTGACCAAAACGTAAATTAGTGTTGCCCAATTATTTTTGATCAAAGTTTGAGGTTGTGACCAAAAAATTATTTATAAAAAAGTCATAAGCACAGGCTCCTGTAACGGTGTCAAATAAATGTTAATTCATCAATTAATTTTTTTTATTTCGCAAGTGAGATTTTTTTTCTTGAACGAAATTCTATTTACTTTTATTCTAGAAGAAAAATTACGTTTCAAAACGAAAACAATAACGAAATATTTTTAATATATTAATATTAATATTGACAGTAACATACAAAGAGGAATAAATATGTTTACTTACTTCGTCGTCAAGATCTTGAACTAAGTGATTCATTTTGTTATTTATTTCCTCGATAAGTGGGTTAGGGGGCGTATTCTCTGTAACTTCACTTAAAAAGGCAAATATATTGTCTAAGTCAACGGTGTCTTGCAAGTTTGAAAGTTCTGTTGAAAGCTTTTCGGAGGCATTATTGTCGACCAATATCTTAGTCACGGATAAATGCGCATTTTCAGACATATTGGCCAATTTATTTATTTCGTTTTGTACCATCCTGAAAAATATGAAAAGAATTTGAAAGATTGTATATTTTTGCGTATATGTATGACAAAGCTCTCAGTTTATATATATATTAGGCTTGCGCCTATTTGTATGGGCGAAAAAAAATGTGTCGGAATCAAAAGTCTCAGGGTCGAAAAATGTTCCATGTTATAAAACAATAAAATATTAAGTTTCAGCCCGATTCGACAACGTTTAGTGGTGACGACTTGAGATCAAAGTTCAAATATACGATATTTGGCCAATGGTTTCTATGGCAGCTATACTATGTATCGCTCGATCTGAAGCCAACAATATATAGTTAACATTCAACTTTTCAGATTAATGTGTTATTACACGTCATATTACAATTACACGTTCAGAGTATTAAAATATCGAATAGCCACCCTCGTCTACCCAAAATGCATTCGGAATGGGAAAGAAATTGGGAGTAGTTGATCAAATTGAAAAAGCCTGTTTTGAAACAGCTGTGTCCAATTCTGGAAAATTTAACGGCCCTACATTCCGCCTAGAGAAACTATTAGACAAAAACTCTTATGCCTCGCATGCAGACATCACACCAGTGAAATATATTTGCGGGCAGCATTTGAGTCATGTGCACTCTTTGTCAGATTTAAAGATTCCTGGAAAACTATTAAACAAATCAAGTTTAAGTTTGGTGTGACTGATAAGTGATAGCCTGATGACTGATAGCCGATCTTTTTGCCCAATTTTTCCAAACCGCCTTTTCTGAGGAAAGCTACTCCGTTCAGCCATATGGTTTACCGAGGTCGACCGGCATTTTCAGTCCCTTGCTAAATGAAAGCGAACTGCTTCATAATCTTCGGCTAGTTAAGCCAGTTTTTTCACCGGGTCCGGTTTTAAGTACTACGCCGAGGTTCCGTGTGGGCCGTTGCTTAAACTATTCACCCTGACCATTGATTCTTTATGTTTCCCCCCGATCTGGAATCCTTTATAATACATCTCCATACGAAATGTAGCAAGTCTGACGCAAAAAAAAAAAAACAAAAAAAGCCAAAATATTGCGGAGATATCCGCTATTCCCAAAATGTTTGAGATGAGTCACTTATATCTCCAACGTAATTTTTTAGGCGGCGAACAACCACCACAAATTGGTAATCTCTAACCTCTTTCATCATTAAAGGCTTTCAAGGTAACTTACAGACGGATGTTATTTACACCGATTTTAATAAAGCATTCGACTCTTTAAACCATTTCATCCTGAGATGGATTTCTAGCTACCTTTGTTCCAAGTTCGTAAAGTGTCCTCTTCAAAAACTCCCTCTCTTAACCAGTCAAGGGAATACCTCAGCCATTTAGCCCCGTTACTTTTCACCCTCTTTATAAATGACTTGCCTTCGGTATTAACATACTCTCGAGTACTTACATGTATGTATGCGGATGATGTTAAACTCTGCTTCTAGTATAAGGACATTTCATTTAATTCTCGCTTGCAACCCGATCTTAATAATTTTCAGTCATGGTGTTGTGTAAATTTGTTACACCTTAATGACTCGAAATGCAAAGTAATGAAAGTTCATCGTTCTATCCCCTTGTCGGTTCCTTATACCCTATGCGGTGGTTCTCTCGCGAGAATTACCCTGATAGATAATCTTGGTGGAATATTAGACGCCAAGCTAAAGTTTTCTGAACACATGTGTTTTGAATGCATACTAATATTGCCAAATATTGCTCGTGTGGCGCCCCCGCCACACTCTCCTCGAGCCGATATAAGTAAAATTTCGGACGACGACTACCCAAAACTTTGTTATTTAATAGAGAGATATAAGTTGTGTTATAAAATGCAAGAATTTTTAAATACCTCTCACAGTCTTCAATAGCATCTGAGTGAACTTCAGAAACTTTGTCAAATATTTGATCACGCCTTTTCATTTCCTCATCTACTCGTCGCAATTCCCTTAACGCAGCTGCTACCTGTGAATTAAACATTTATCAAACAGTGAGTTAAACTCTTATAGAGAATGATGCTTTATAATTTAGTTTTGAAAAAACGGCACCAGAGAATATTTTGGCTGTGTAATTCTGCAGGGCTCTAGTATAAACACCTGGTCAATCTGGACAGCGGATCGAGCCCATCGAGTTTGCAACGAAGATCGATGTTGTTCAAACGGAAGGACAATCTCTGTGTACAAGACATAGTATTAATCAAGGAGGATCGTTTGCATTTAAATGTATTGCCCCTTAATCAAAGCACACTGGGATATAGGCTATGGTATGCGCCCTATAACAAAACATTCTCTATGGAATGCATATGGAAATTTACTGAACCAAAAGACCAAAACAATGATAAGTTGCACTCTTATCTTTACAGTCAAACTTGTGATTTCGACAACAATTCTCGAAACTATTTTATTCTAGGGTTGGGCATGTTAACTAAACTGCTTCAATGCTTCATCATTTTTAAATTTTCCGCAGATATGCGTTATCTCCCTTTTTTTGTGCACAAGCTACCAACTGCAAGTTACAGACTGAAGCGTTTAGTGCTTTTCTTATGAATTATGATGGTGCAGCCCTTGGATATGTCTAGCCGTTTTTTTAAATATTTAAAGATTTCTCAATAAGTGCATTAAAATAGATAACATAAGATAGAATGAGGGGGAACGTTGTGAGTTGCTGCGGATACCGCAACTCTACATTTATATGGTACTACATTTAGTCAGTATGGCTCTCCTCCGCAGACGCCGCTAATATTAAACAACACGACAAAGAGAGACAGAAAGTCAGTCTGATCGTGACGTCGTGCGCTGCGTAGGCACTGCAAATTGATTTGTTCCTTTTTGGCGAAGTTCTGAGATATACGTTTTATAGTGAGATCTAACAGGAGTGCGTTAATAGTCTCTGAGATTTGTGGATACCCCCAGATTTTCGTCCTGGGCGGAAGGGCGTGTGGCGAAATTTTGAAACAAACTCGTCAAGGTCCGATATCTCAGGAGTGTGGATCACAAATTTGGTGGCTCTAGCTTCTATAGTCTGTGAGATCTAGGCGCTAATGTTTTGCGCTAAGCAAAGCCGGCTATGCTACGTGTGTGTTAGAAAGAGAAAAAATGAAATTGTTTTCTGATTCTGGCTATAATAATGATACGATCCAATTCATATTCTGCAGTCTAGAAGATATGGGCATTCTCCACGATTCTGCGTTTTTTGTTTTCTCGTATCTGTAAAATTGTGGATGCCACAGATTTTCGTCCTTTGTACGGGTGGAAGTGGGCGGGACGAAGTTTTGAAATATTCTTGTAGCAGTGACATATCACAGAAGTCTGGATCCAAAACACGTTGCTCTAGCTCTAACAGTCTTTGAGCACTAGGCGCTAATAGGGACGGACAGACAGACGGACAGACGGACGGACGGACAGACGGACGGACAGACAGGGCTCAATCGACTCGGCTATTGATGCTGATCAAGAATATATATACTTTATGGGGTCGGAAACGATTCCTTCTGGACGTTACACACATCCACTTTTACCACAAATCTAATATACCCCTATACTCATTTTGAGTATCGGGAATAAAAAGAGAATTAATGAGTGCCGTAGCACAATGTAAGACGTAATTTCATTTCTTTTTTATAGTTATGATTTGACTGTGATATTCGCAGAATAACAAACATGTTCTAGAGCCGGAACATATTTCTTCTGTGAGCAGTACAATTTGAATAAAATAGAATACTTCGTTTAAAATGGTTTAGGCCACCTCTCTCTTACCTCTCTGGCAAAAACTCCTCGTAATCGACTTTGTATTACAATTGCACTTCGTCGCATTCTTATAAAACGAATTCTTAATTTCCATCCTCTATACGCGTGTTGTATTTTCAGAGCAGCCATTTTAATAAGTAAAAATGATTTAAAACAGTAAAACCGTTTCCAGTGTTTTTGTATTATGATTGCATTATTGAAAATTAAGTTTTTTCGTTTTTCTTCCAAAGGCTCATATGCAATAGACCGAAGAAAAACCTTTGATTTTCCGATTTGCCATTCCGAGCTGGGAACATTAAGATTTTCTAATATATGAGCAACATAATTACGGGTGCAGGAATAGGACTTATTTTGCATTAGGCATTTATACTTCAAAATAAAGTCTGTAATGCTTAAATGTACCGGAAATCCTTCTCTTCTTATACGAATAATATCCAAAATTCCAAGATATTTTAGTTGATCAAGAACTAAAGCGTGATTGTAGTTATTTTCCAGCTTCAGTGAATTGGGTTTTATGCAACGAACATACCTGTAAAGAGGCGAGAAAGTAATTTAAATTAAAACATGCTGGAACGCCATAGTAAAGTTATCTTCAAAGGTGTAACCAGGGGAAGGAAGCTGTCCCATTCTTATTAGTAAAAATCAAATTTTCATTTAATTTTCACATATTTAAAGAAATAATTTTTGCCTAATTGATTTTATATAATTTTCCGAATCAATCAAGCCGAAAAAAAAATCCGTCCTCGCTCTTCGCGAAATACTGCGTACGCCCTTGATAATCTTACATCCAAGTTGTTTTACAAATGTATTCTAAAACAATGGAAAACGTTGTGAGTTGCTGCGGACACCGCAACTCTACATTTATACCCGATACATAGTCAGTATGGCTTTCCTCCGGCAGACGCCGCTAATATCAGCCGGCACGACAAAGAGTGCATGGGAGAGAGACAGAAAATCAGTCTGAGCGTGTCGTCGGGCGCTGCGTAGCCACTGAAAATTGATTTGTTCCTTTTGGCTGTAAAAATTATCCGATAGATAAAGTCCTTCTCTATGATTGTGTGTTTTTGGTTCTCTCGTATCTTTAAAATTGTGGACGCCACAGATTTTCGTCCTTTGTAACAGTGACATATCACAGAACTCCGGATATAAAATGTCTTTGCTCTAGCTCTTATAGTCTCTGAGCACTATGCGCTCATATAGATGGACAGACAGACAGGGCTCAATCGACTCGTCTATTGATGCTGATCAAAAATATATATACTTTGTAGGGTCGGAAACGATTCGTTCTGGACCTTACATACATCCATTTTTCTTGGACGTTGACATGCAATAACTGCATCTTGCAAGAGGCGATGCAATTACTGCACCGTCAAGTAACCCGTCTGAAACCAGCAGAAGGCTACGCGAGCATGCTGGAAATATAGATGTTAGACTAGGTGTTGCGTGACCTTCCATCCATGGCGGCGATTATTAGTTATTGATCTTAATTATGAAGTCTAGTGTAAGTTAGGCTAGGGCAAAGCGGGAGCGCAATAAAAGCTCGCTCTCTCGCTCTTGGCGAATTCGCCCCGCTTTGCCACCGTAGGTTAGCTAGAGTAAGAGATTTTGAATTGTGAAGGAAATATAGTTGTTCGCTAACATTGAAATAGATCGAGCGTATCCATTTTCGCCCCGCCGAATAAATAATTAAATTACAGCCACCCAAAGTTTTCGGTTAATTCATTAGAAAAACTCTTCTAATTTTTCATGGCGCCCCCGGGTGGACTGTAAAGTTAATTAAAGGCAACAACAATAAGTGACAGTGACACAAGAAATTGCAGTATATGCAAACATATTCGCGTCGTGGTGTGTGTGTCAATCAGCAATCAATTTGCATAATATCATCGCGTCGGTCGCGCCAAGAATAATTTTTGTGCAAATTTCTGCTACCGCCGAGGGATGCCCTGCGATAAAGCGAGGAAAGTAGCAGTTGGATTCAAAGATCCAAAAGAGGAATCAAAGGTATTTGTGCAGAAAATTGAAGGCTGAGCAAAAGACATTCAGATCTCTCTTTGAGGTGTCTTGTGCTGAAAACATTGCACATCGCCTTCAATTCTAGGCACAGACGTATGATATACATATAGTAAAGCTTGATTGCATGCATTTTATTAGTAATTGCATAAATATAACTAAACACACATAAATACATACATATCGACACATACAGACATATGTGAACCGCTATTTGGACGCAACAGTTATATGTACATACATCTATCGTTTACTGCAATCACTGTCGACGATTATTTGATTTTCACGAATAATATTTCCACATTGCCGAGAATATCGCATCAATCTGCATCATCTCTAAGAAATCTAATCGTCACTGTTTCGTCGATTTACGGATCGTTACTGTCGATCGGAGACGGTATAAAAATTTCGAATGCAATGCTCATTCATCTCGTTTTGAATAGAGTCGATCCAGTGACGAAAAAAAGTGGGATGAACAGCTAACTTATGAGAAGTTGCCGCTTTGGTCCGACTTTGAGAAAGTCTTGAATCGTCGATACCAGCATCTGTCTGAGGAAGAATCGACCAAGCCAAGGCAAGACAAAGTCATGCCAAGCAAGCAACATAATCGCAGTTCATTTGCTTGTTCTTCCACTTCCACCAACAGTAGAACTCAGCAAACTTGTAGCTACTGCAATTCAGGAGACCATGTAGTGTCAAATTGCCCTCCATTTTCGCGTCTCTCGGTGATGCAAAGGTTTGAGTTTGCTAAGTCGGCATCCCTATGCATTAATTGTCTGCGAAAAGGCCACGCTGTTGTAAAATGCAAAGCCAATAAATGTCGAGTGTGCAGCCGCTCACATCATACATTATTGCATCGATACACAGTGTCGGTTAATAGTCTCGCGTTGCCACCACCCCAAGAGAGTCTTTCTCCTCCATCAAATCAGAATCAACCTTCCACGTCACATGTTTTTCATGCGACAGCGTTGGACTGGGTAATTCTCGCTACGTCGATCGTAAGCGTCCGAACTAAGAGCGGTGAACACATTCTGGCCAGAGCTCTGCTCGACTCTGGATCACAAACAAATTTCATTACCGAGGACCTCGCTAATCGCTTACAGATCCGTAGAGAGGAGTCCTGTATTAACTTGCTTGGAATTGGTGAATCTAATTCTCAAGTAAAGGATAAAATACACACAATGGTGAAGTCGCGAATAAATGGTAGTGAGTTCTCCTTTGATTTTTGGATCCTGACATCAATTTCAGGTTATCACCCTGACCAGTCAGTGAATGTGACTGACTGGCGCTTCACAGAGAACCTACCACTGGCAGACCCTTATTTCTACAAGCCACAAAGAATAGATATGCTAATTGGAGCAGAATCCTTCTTTGAATTATTACCTGTTGGTCAAATTAAACAAGGTCCTGACTTTCCAACTCTTCAGAAAACCCTTCTTGGTTGGGTTGTGTCGGGAAAATATGTTTCCAATATGCTTAAGACGACTTAGGTACTATCATCAGGTCGGTTCGAAGTAAGGCTCCCGTTTAAATCAGATCCAAATTGTTTAGGCAACTCCTTTGAGGTTGCGAAACGGCGTTTTTTGTCGCTTGAAAGACGATTGCATCGTGACTCTGAGTTGAAGAAAATGTACTTGGAATTCATGGCAGAGTACCTCTCCTTAGGTCATATGTCTCCTACTGACAATACGATTCCTTCTACTCCACACTACGTAATCCCTCATCAGTGTGTTCTGAGGCCCCAAAGTACGTCTACCAAGCTCCGAGTCGTGTTCGATGCTTCGTCCAAGACGTCCTCACAGGTGGCCTTAAATGATATTCTGGAGGAATTATACTCGACACTGCTCCGTTTCCGTCTGCACAGGTTTTCCCTGACTGCTGATGTTAAAAAGATGTATCGCCAAGTGATGGTGAACGAAACGGATCGGCAGTTTCAGCTCATAGTGTGGAGAAGAGACCCTTCTGAATCCTTGAGATTATACAAGCTCAACACTGTAACCTATGGGACTGGACCAGCCCCATTCTTAGCTATCCGGTGTTTGAAAAGGTTGAGTGAGTCTGCGAAGCTCTCATTCCCTAGAGCTGCTAACGTTATTGGGTCCGACTTTTACGTCGATGACTTGTTGACTGGTGCTGCATGCGTAGAGGAGCTAAGGGCAATTAAGTCCGAAGTGTCTCAGGTTCTTCAGACCGCAGGGTTTGAGTTGACTAAGTGGTTTTCAAACTCACCCGAGATCACCGCATCTGAGAGCACAGCCAAACCCATAACAATCTCGGATTCAGAGTCGACAAAGGCGTTAGGAATCTCATGGTTACCTACTGACGATGCCTTTAAGTTAAAAATTGACAATTCAGTTATGGGTCTCCGAGCGACAAAACGGAACATACTATCGGTGACATCAAAGTTGTTTGACCCCCTTGGTTTATTAAGTCCTATCGTTATAAAAGGCAAGATCCTATTGCAGGAGCTTTGGCTTAACAAACTAGATTGGAATGAGTCGCTCCCGCTGCATTTGGAAACAGCGTGGAATAAGTTGAAAAATACACTATCTCAATTGGAAGACATATCCATATCTCGGTTTGTGTATCCCGATCCGATGTCACCGGTTCAAATACATGCCTTTGCTGACGCCTCCATGAGAGCTTATGGAGCGTGCGTCTATATACCTAGCAGAACTGCAAAAGGTTTTAAGTAGCCCCGCTCAAGACCAAAACGTTTGATTAGTTCTCGTATCTTCAATATTGTGGATGCCACAGATTTTCGTCCTTTGTGGAGCGGAAATGGGTGGGGCGATATTTTGAAAGACTCTTGTAACAGTGAGACGAGTGTGTAACAGGAGTATGGATACTGACTTAAATGAATACGCTCAAAACACCTCAAACACCAAGCAAGTGAAGCCTCCTCCTATTTATGTGTGTCAGGCATATTGTACTGAATCTGTCCAAAAATTAACTGATAAAATAGGCGAAAACAAGTTCTATGTCACTCCTATAACAAGGGTAACATGAATGAAAAATACAAGTCCATGACTAATATAACTATCGATCAGTGGCGAAATACCGCGAAAATTAAAAAATTAATTACTTTACCTACGAACTTAAAAGTAGGAACATATTACAAGTGGCTATCAAAGAAATCAAATCAACAGTTCCAGTTAATGAGATAATAGCTGGACTTAAAGATAACGGCTATAAAGTCAAAATGAATATGAAAATAATAAATAGAAACAAAACTCCCCAACCAATGTTCAAGATAGAACGACACCTGATAGTATGCCTATTGGGGATCTTTGTCGGAAACGCTGGAAAAGACAAGACCCAGCCATCATCATATAGACCATCAGCCGCCTGCCATGTCTATCAAAGATATTTGAAAAGCTGCTCCTTAATCATATCAAGCTTACACACCAACAGTACAATCCCAAAGTACAAATTTTGATTTCGCAAACAACATGGAACCATTGAACAAGTAAAGCGGATAACCTCTGCGATATGAAATGCATTTGAAAAACAAGAGTATTACTCCGCTGTCATTCTTAATGTCACCCAAGCTTTCGGCCGCGTTTGGCGAAATCAAACATTGAAACATCCTCACAGCCGAGAACGTGGTTTTATGGTCTGGGCGGCGCTTTCTTATTCCACTCTGCGGTCCAGGTCACACAATTTCGTCCAAAGAGTTTTCGAGTATTTAGATCATTATTATAGAATGAACAACTTTGTTGCAGTGTTGTTTGCAGTGAATATGCGTAGCAACGGTACCCCGTCTTTCTCTCTCACAAACTCTTCCTTGTCCAGTGTGGCCTTCTCGCGTGCTAGGGGTTGGTGTTGGTGTGAAAAGCGACAGAGAGACTGATGCAGCGGACTAAAAATCTATACCGGTTTACGTCTGCGTTGGCTGTCCTTCCTTTTTTTGAACAGCGATACCAAAAGTCACTGTGAGAGAGAGAGCATTCGGCACTCATTTGCTCTGATACCAATTCCGTCCATTACGATAAAATGGATTCAGAAAAGCTCCGGTATTCACATTCACTAAAATGTCCTTTTGAAAACGCATAAATTGGTGCTCCCGTTTTCACAAAATGAAAGATTTCTCCGTTTTCAAAACGGAAACATTTTCCTCGACGAAATGAAAACGAATCGAAATCGCAAAATAAAAAAATAGATGAGTAATTGATGCACTAGCATAAATTTTACAACATTACCAACCTCAAATTCGGCTCGGATATAATACTTCAGGCAACAACACTTGTTTGAACACGGCCCGTTTTCCGCATTAATGTTTATTCACGGATGGTGGTGTGTTAGTTTTTAGCAAACGAATTAAATTTTGTATATGCGTTAGCCGTCCGATGGATGGACGGATGGATACGTTTGAACGTTAGGCAATAACTATTTATTACGAATCTTAGTGCTTGGGCACTGCGCATAAGAGAGACTCTACAATGATTGGGAGAGTAATTATACAAAGTGAGCGTAGGCTATCTATTTTACGATGGTCATTCGAGTTTTGTTTCGTGAAAAGAGTTTGACCAAACAACACTTTTCATTTTCGTGGAAGTAGCTGATGCAGTCTGATTCGGTTATCGGAACGTTGGCGGGAAATACATTTTTGCTCATAAGATCACAAATGTGAGCGTAACAGCACAGACTGTGTTCGTAACATGCGCGTAACAGAACAGCGGGATACGGACAACAAATTAATTTGTTTACCATTTGCAATTTAATTTGCAATATGCATTCTGTTACTCACAGCTCGTAAGACATGTTAAATACACAGGTCTTACATCTAAGATTTCTTGATCTTCTTAAATCTCACATTTTCTGCCTTCATTTTGATTAAAATGAATCATATCGATAGCAAAAATTTGTAAAAACTAGAGCACTTAAAAACGAACGCGAAACCTTTTGGCTGAAAATGCAAGAGAAAGCGCAAAAGTATTGAATATTCGAGACTTCCTAATAGTATAAACGAGTTATAAGATTACATATGTATATATTGGCTGAGTATCGGGTATATTGCCGCGGCTAACAACGTTTGCACTCGTTCGTACTAAATAACATCATAGTACACTTCGGTAAGGTACAAGAACTTACCATGGTTTTGTACTTTGAAGAACATCTATTAGAGACTGCAGCTGATGCCGAAAGTTATCACTAACTGTACATTTCGTTTTTGTTGAGCCCCGTGGATAAGTCGAATAGTTTTGTATTACGTTAAGGAATTGTGGGTCCTAAAAAGAAATGTAGGACATTTTAATTATTTAAATGCGGTTCCATAATAATATTTTGTATATTTGTTTTACGACTTTAAAACCATTGGTATGGCCCAATCCTATGAACATTGGAAGTGCACTGACGCTCAGGTACATGTGTGTATAACATTGGTTGACACCAAACTAATGTTTTGTTCTGCCTGCTTGAATATGTCCGTGCCGATCACTGCTTTCAAGCATGTTTTATAGGCATTATATCAACTGTTTATTGTAATGAACACAATTAATCGACAAATATATCGTTTTTTAATGTTAATCAGTTTATATATTGGGTTGGGACTCCTCTCCTTACCACTGTTTTAATGAAAAGAAACGACTGAGGCTTATATCATATTCCCACTGGCGACCATCCATTTCGGAGATGGTCGGAAAGATTTTGTCATTCCGAAAACTTCTCAGTTATTCCACCATCCATCTGGGATGTTCCTAAACCGCCCGATTCCATGCGGTAATTAGCCAATGGTTTTTATATGGTCGAGTAGGCCACCTGAACGTGTCCGTTGCTTTCGTAAAGCCGAGTTTACGAAGCTTAATAATCTGATCAGGGATTTTGATTGATCCGTTTTGTACTTGTGCACTGATGTCATAAAAGGCACAAACATTTTTTACAATGCTCTTGGCATTTTTTTTGATTCTTGTCTCCCGATTTCTTGTCCGACTAGATGTGGAAAACTCTCTTGGTTTACCAAAGAGTTATCCAGCCTAAAAAACTTTAAATCAAGGCGTTATAAAAAATTTCAGGAAGTTGGTTCCCCTACTTCTCACTCTCGCTATGTAAAAGCTCGGTCAAACTTTTCAGTTCTTAATGGTCAATGCTATAAGAACTACCTATCTCGATGCAGGATACGTTTTTCTCAGGACCCTAAACAGTTTTACTGCTTCGTAAACAGTAAGCATAGAATGTCCGCACACCCATCATCGCTTTCATTTCGTAATTCGTCGGCAAATAATGATCAGGCAATTGCCGATCTTTTTGCCCTATTTTACCAAACCACCTATTCTGAGGAAAGCTACTCTGGGCATACGTACCCATACACTTTACCGAGGTCGAACGCCATTTTCAGTCCCTTGTTAAATGAATGTTCTTTACTTCATGATCTTCGACTAGTTAAGCCGGTGTTTTCACCGGATGCAGACGGGGTTCCAGGTTGTGTACTCAGGTACTGCGCCGAGGCACTGTGTGGACCCTTGCTTAAACTATTCACCCTGTCCATCTATTATTCTTGCTTCCCCCCCACCTGGAAGGAGTGGTTTATAATTCCTCTCCTTAAAAAAGGTAGTAAGTCTGACGAAAAAAGTATAGAGGTATAGCAAAGTTATCCGCTATTCCCAAAATATTTGAGAAGGTATTAACTCCGCACTTGCCACATCTCTGCAAGTCACTTATATCTCCCACTCAGCATGGATTTATAAGGCGGCGATCAACCACCACGAATTTGTGAGAGTTTACCTCCTCTTTACCAGTAAAGATTTCTTCGTGAGTACCACAGGGCAGCCATCTAGGCCCCTTACTCTTCACACTATTTATTAATGACTTGCCTTCGGTATTAACATACTCTCGGGTACTTATGTATGCGGATGATGTTAAACTCTGAATCCAGTATAAGGACATTTCATTTCATTCTCGCTTGAAAATCCGATCTCAATAACTTTCAGCAATGGTGTTGCGCCAACTTGTTACACCTTAATGCCTCGAAATGCAAAGTTATGACACTTCATCGTTGGCTCCCTATACCCTATTTGGTGGTTCTCTTGAGAGAATTACCCTGGTGGATGATCTGGGTGTTATGTTAGACCCCAAGTTAAAGTTTTCCGAACACATTTCTACCATGGTAGATAAGGCCATAGCGTGCTGGGTTTATAAAGAGGTGGTCAAAGGAATTTGACGACCCCTATATAACAAAGACTCTCTATACCTCGCTTGTTCGTCCGATCTTAGAATACGGCTCCTGTGTATGGTGCCCTCAGTACAAAGTACACCAGGACCGTATAGAATCAGTACAGAAAAACTTTCTACTCTTTGCTCTGCGGGGCCTTAACTGGGATGAAGGTGTGAGACTCCCATCTTACTCTAGTAGACTGCTATTAGTAAACCTCCCATCCTTAGTTAACCGTAGAAAAATGCTTGGTGTGATTTTTATGCACAACTCGATCAGGGGTGACATAGACAGCCCTGATCTGTTAAGCCGCATAAACTTCACGATTCCTATTAGACCGACTAGAAATTTAATACCGTTGTTCCTTCCACTTTGTAGATCGAATTATTCCTTGCATGAACCGTTTAGGGTTTTATGCTCGGATTATAATTCCCTCTACCATATTATATCCACCACTAATTCTTATTAAATCCTTACTAATCCTTACACACCTTTCTAGTAATTAGTAATTGTAGTGGTATTTGTATTTTGAATGCATGCCTAGTTCTCTTAGAAATTTTAGTGCTAATTTTCCTCGAATATTAGTATAATAGCTATCTTTTCTGCATGCTCGCGTAACAGCCTTCTGCTGGTTTCAGACGGGCAACTTGACGGTGCAGTAACTGTATGGCCTCTTGAAAGATGCAGTCATTGCATGTCAACGTCCAAAGAAATACAAGCTCAACTTTAAACGAGATCCTAAGCAATTTTTTAAGTTTATTAACTCTAAACGTAATTCTTCACAATATCCCTCTTATTTACACCTAAATGGTACTTATGCTGATAACAAGACAAATCCAACATAAGGCCCGAGTGCCCTATGATACAAAATTTAACGCCCACGGGCGTTAAGACACTGGGCGTTATGACATGCACCCCACCTACATATGAATATATTTTGTCATAGCTTAAAGTTTCTGTGGCTGAGCTTCACCTTGTTTCAGTACCTGATTCTTCAGGCTGACTGGTCGATTTGCCCGTGCCCTGTGCATCAAATCTTAGAAGAGAGCGAGATAGAAAAAAAAAAGAGTAAGAGTAGCTCGAAGTTGCTGCTAAGCCGAGCACGAGCCATAGAGAGAGCTGCAGGAACGATGACGGCCGGTTGAAGAACCGAAGGAACGTCCACTACCGTGCGTAAGCATACATACATACAGTATGTCAAGAAACTCTTTACACACTGAAAATAAATTAAATTTTTTGACTTTGGATAAGAAAATAATGGCCTTTGGTTCAAATTTATCAAATTTTTTTAATTCATAACCATTCAGGGATTAATTATAAAGTAGTTAGTGAAAAAAAAATAACAAAACTATAAATAGGTAACTTACAAAACAACAAAAACAATGATTACTCATTTTTGACACTGTCAAGAAACTCTTTACACTTTTCGTTTTCGAGCTCTGTTTTGATCTCGTTCTTAGAAAAAACGGGACTTTACCGTAATCTATGCTTTTGGCGTTGCTCAGTGATGCTCTATTTTTGCATTGACTTTGATTTGGTTGCGAAATTTTGACCGGTGCACATCTACAGACTAACTTTCTGAAATTTTTAAAATGCCTGGCAAAAGACTATGCTTTGACGTTGTCCAGTTGATTTACTATAATCACCAGTTGGGCAAATCTGTTGCAGACATGGTAGACATGTTTTCAGTATCAAGGAAAACAATTTACAATGTCCTAAGTCGCGCGAAGAACGAAGGGAGACTGGAAACCAAATCTGGAGGTGGCCGTAAAAGGAAGATAGACAAACGGGCAGACCGCATAATCATGAGGAAAATTAATCAGAATCCGCAAATATCGGTCAGGACTCTGGCCAAGGAACTTGACGAAGAACTTGACTTGGTTGTTTCACACGAAACAGTACGCCAGGTTATTCTACGCCATAAATACTCTTCCAGAGTGGCACGAAAAAAACCGCTGCTTTCGTCGGTCAATGTGGAAAAGCGCTTCACTTTCGCTGTTAACATGATCAGTAAGCCGGCAGAGTATTGGGATGACGTCATATTTTGCGACGAAACAAAAATGATGCTATATTACAATGATGGTCCACCCAGAGTATGGCGCAAGCCGTTAACAGCTTTAGATAACCGAAACATCATTCCGACTGTAAAGTTTGGAAAACTTTCGGTTATGATTTGGGGGTGCATCTCTAGCCGAGGAGTGGGAAATATTGAATTTATTGAGAACACAATGGATGCCAAACAGTACCTCCAAATTTTAAAAACAAATTTAAAAAGCAGTGCGGAGAAATTTGGTCTCATTACGGACAATAGGGCCAAATTTAATTTTTATCAAGACAATGATCCCAAACATAAAGAGTCCAATGTGAGAGCTTGGCTGCTTTACAACTGTGGAAAAGTTATTGATACACCACCCCAGAGTCCCGATCTTAACCCCATTGAAAATTTGTGGGCCTATTTGAAGAAGAAAGTGGGAAAAAGACAGCCCAAAAACCGCAATCAGCTCAAAGAATTCATATTGGAAGAGTGGCAAAAGATTCCCTTTGAGTATGACCTACAAAAATTGATAAATTCGATGAAAAAACGGCTCCAGCATGTAGTCAATGCTAAGGGTGGACAGACCAAATATTAAAATAAGTTAAATATATTAAATAATTACGAAGAATTTTGAATTTAAAAAATGAAAATATTTTGTGTAAAGACTTTCTTGACAGTGTGAAAAATGAGTAATCATTGTTTTTGTTATTTTTTAAGTTACCTATTTATAGTTTTGTTATTTTTTTTTTCACTAACTACTTTATAATTAATCCCTGAATGGTTATGAATTAAAAAAATTTGATAAATTTGAACCAAAGGCCATTATTTTCTTATCCAAAGTCAAAAAATTTAATTTATTTTCAGTGTGTAAAGAGTTTCTTGACATACTGTATGTGTTGAATAATGTTTTGCGTTAGGATGCCCCAGTTGTTTATGATAATTGATTACTAATATTGAGCTGGGAATTCCGATATAAAGATATAATGATCTATGATCTATCTGTTTACTTGCATCTGTACGAAAAATGTTGTTCCTTTAGCTCCAATGGTCTCTGAGATCTAGGCGCTTATCTGTGTCTGTATCTGTATCTGCTTCTATGTTATCTGTTTTCTCGTAAAAGGAAAATTGTGGAGTCTGTAAAGAAAATATTATTGTCGGTATTGCTTACCGGTCTCGGTATTGATGCTGATCAAAAATATAGTTATGTACATATATACTTTATTGAGTCGGAAATACTTCCTTCTGGCCATAATATACATATACACGAATCTAATATAATTCGCTTTGAGTGAGTGGACTGTATAATTTGTAATATGTTCTATTTATCTATCAATTAAGGGGGTTGATTTGCGGTCGGTTGGTTGTGAGTCTAAATTTCCACTAACTTCCACTCCACAAAAGAAGTCGAGCAAAAGGGAATTGAAAGATCATGCGATGCGACGGTCCTATGCAAAACGGTACACATCGATGTATGCGTGTGCAGCTGCGGGCTTTGGCTATACGTGTGAGAACGTTACAGCTATGTTTTGGACACAAGCAATAACAACACAGCTATGCGCGTAAAAATAGTTACTTAAGGGGGATAATACAATCATGAGCATAAGAATAGGGCAGTTTTAATATAAATGAACATTGAACTAAACTAAGTGGCTAATTTCTTAACAATACCCCTATAATACCGTACCAGATATACAATTTACAATATACACTTTGTTCAACTTTGAACAACTTATATGGATAAAAAGTGGAACGAATATAATGAAAGAGCTTACCTGATATTTAGAAAGATCCTTTACAAATAAATCTTCGCTACGGCTCATATAATCAAATAAAACATCTTGCTGAACATCTCGATTTTTATCAACGAATCCATCAACAGCATAAATAACGCTACCAGCGTAGTGTCTAATGCCAAATTCAGTTTCCCAATGACGACGATCAGAACCTTTTATATAAGTTGGATGAAACTCAAACTCCGCATGCATATTATTTAAATAGGCAGAGTCTGATCCTTTGGGCATATGACATTGCTCCGTAAGTAACTTAAATACACATCTGGGAGGTTTTTCAATAAGTTCCAGGCATTGCGAATTATCTGTGAACTCTACATGTGTATATATTATATCCTCTTGCTTATACTGAAAAAAGAAGACACAAAACGTATAACAGACGTGAGCTTATGATTTATGTAATATAAAATACTGGAGGGTCCTGTCACCTTTCGCTGTGGCGCACATTGTGGTTACACGGATAAGAAATGAGGATAACTTAATTGATTGTTTCCTCGATAGAATATAAGCTATACGATATTTATACTAGAGCCTTGAAGGAATCTACAGTATTATTTAAATAAGAGGCAAGTTATATAAAATGTGAGTGCAAGTGTGATCCCTTGTTCGCTAATATTAGCTTATTCGGGTGTTTTCATGTATGAATGTTTTGACAGTCACCCAAAGCTGATATCTCATCAACACGTCTAATGATGGTGATCAAGAATAGATATACTTTGTGGAGTAAAAAACACTTACTTGCGTCTTCCTGTTATATACATTTACACCAATTTACTATCTATCCAACAGTCTGCACAAAAACTGTACGTACATATTTGCAGACCGAAGTAAAATTTTCAAATTAGACTAATATGCAATAGAGGTTAATCAAAACAAAGAAACATGTCGCCCAAAAGCATTCTGTCGGTGGTCCCGCGGAGTTGCCTTTAACAGCACCTTCTGACTCCGCTCTAGCAGTTATTTGTCGCAAGTAAAGCCCGGCCGGCGGCCGTTGCCAATGCCGTTGACAACGCTGATGCCGATGCTGATTCAGATGCTGGTGTTGGTGCTGTTTTATTCTATAAATTCCATACATGGATACATAACCTATTTACTAGAGTATGTCCTCGTGCTGCGACCACGACAGTAAATAAGGAAGCTTAAATTATGGCGGCACCTGATGGTCGCCGAAAATGTGCCCGTTAATTCGTGGCTTGGATTCGACTAGTTATCGATATACAAAAATACTATATAAATACTAGCCGCCTATCGCGGTCAAACTATCGTCCGACGACACATTCCAATCCTAAATATTAGTAATATAACGGTGGAAATAGTTTTTTGTATGTAATTTAGTTATCTTTTTTTTCAATTCGTTCAACACTGTATTCTAAAATGAACATTTCAAAACTTGTTTGTTTGCTTCATTGTGTGAAAATAATTTAATAAACCATTTAAAAACATAATAATAATAATACAATACTTTAATACTCACAATTGATTGTTCTAAGGCAAATACATAATGATTGAAGAATTTATGCAATTTTTCATTTGTATAGTTAATGCAAAGTTGCTCAAATGAGTTGTGAACAAAATTTTCAAATCCAAATATGTCGAGAACACCTAGAAACTGAGCTCCATCTTTTCCAGGATTTGTGCAGCTATTTATTTTAATAACAAGCCATGTGAAGGTTCTGGAGTACAATGCTTTGGCCATCGCATGCCGATTTTCTATAGCCTAAAACGAGACATACAAAATATAAGAAAACATAAAATATGTTAATTCTGATCTTAATTATTACTTAAAAAATAGCTTTTGATCAAATTTAGATGGCCTTGTTGAAATTTTAAAAAGATTTATTTTTCGCGAGTATTTATACCAGGTTCTCATTGTGCGTTTCCGACCTAATAAAGTACATATATACAAGGCGTGTCCGTAAAATAAGTTCCATGAATTTTTTTCACATAAAAAAACTGGTTTAATAGCAAATAAAAGTTCAACGACAGAACTGGTACTCCATCCAGCGCATCCCTCCTGGCAAACGCCTGCTACTCAGTCTCATCAAACTGCTTTACACTCTCATATGGAGATCGGTGCAGATGATCAAATTTTGTTGGCAACAGCTATGGTGTTGGTAAGGGATTCCTCAGGTGAATACAAACTCGGTAGTGCGTTGCTTGATTCATATTCTCAGGTTAATTTTGTATCCGAAACCTTTGCACAAAAACTTCGCCTTCGTCGTGAAAGACACCACATTGGAATTTGTAGTATAGGCGACTCCCTTACTAGTTTGAAGGCTCGTACGGCTATTAAGTCACGTACATCTGGCTATCAGCTCACTCTCCAGCTTGGAATTATATCCCATATTGCCTACCAGCCAGATAGTGAGATCGACATATCGAATTGGAACCTACCTGCCAGCATTGGCTCCATCCATTGGGTGAAAAATCATTCTATGGGACTAAACGTACTGATCTGCTACTGGGAAACGAAGCCTTCTATGGAGCTCTAGCTGTTGGCCATATTCGCATTGGTCCAAATCTTCCCACTTTGCAGAAGACTGTTTTTGGTTGAGTTGTTGCTGGGAGGTACCAGCGCCAACATAACATACAGCCACCATTGTGCTTGGCGACTATAGAAGAGTCGATCGACAAAAATTTGCAGCAATTATAAAAAGTGGACTCAATTGTCGATCCAAGCACTAAAATTCATCCAAATCATCATCGCTGTGAGGACCATTTTAGGGACGCAACACATAAGGATGCCAGTGGGTGAATTGTCGTTCGCTTGCCTTCAAAAGAAGGTGGCAACACTTTCCGCTCACAGAATGAGAGAAGCCAAACTGTGGAAAGCGTCCGCGGTTGGGCACTCGGGAATCCTGACGAGACTCCCGCAATTACCGGAGAGGACAGATTATTGTATACCTAGTGATCACCTCTCGATCTTACCTAGGGAGGACTGGGAGATGGGCGAACCAGGACCTGAAAATGCATCTACACTGATGGCTCAAAGTTAGACGGCCGCGTGGGAGGCGGAGTCTACTGTAGCGAGCTGAACATCAGTCATTGATGCAAGCTTCCGGATTACTGTAGTGTGTTCCAAGCGGAGGTTGTGGCCATCAAGGAGGCCATTTCTATTGTCTCCAAATTACTTCTAGACACGCACTTAGTGTGCGCCTTCTCGGATAGCCAGCTATTTAAGCTTGCGGCTCGATATCGTCGAATTCACCGACTGTAAAGGACTGCCGCAGGTCTCTGCATGAGATCGCAGAGCAGTTAGTGGGGGATCATCGATTAACATCATGAAAGAGAATTACACAGATTCCGAGATAAAAGACGATAACCTTACAGTCCATACCATCAATGGACCCGTCCTTGTAACCAAGAGTATACTGAGGAATGCTAATAAAACATGTCCGTCCGAACAGAAGTGCTACATTCACAACTTTTTCGAAAATTATGACATTTTATTAGGAAGAGAATACTTAATGGCAAGTAAAGCCGTCATTGATTACAGAAATGAAAATGTAACTTTAGGAGCACGATCGTATCCTATTATTCAGAGTGGAGAAGCTATTGAAGCTGGCAAGACCGCACAGAAGTGCACAGATCCATCTTCAAAGGAAGAGAAGATCGTGCATATGTGACTTGACCTATCTCCAGTACAGAAGGGGACAATTTGACTTTCATAAGTACAATCAAACACGAATCAAAAATATAGAATGGTTGTAGACTCTAGAAGTCTCAATGAGATAATCATTAAGGATAAATTTCCAACTTCTAGAATGGATGAAATACTAGACAAACTTGGTAGATGTCAGTATTTCACAGTATTTAACTAAAGGATTCCATCAAATTCCCACTGAACCCAGCTCGATCCCCAAAACTGAGTTCTCAACTAAGCACGGACATTATGAGTTCACTCGTATGCCTTTTGGGCTAACCATGAACAATGTGCTAGATGATTTGATCTTCAAGGATTGCTTTTATATTTAGATGACATCATTATACTTTCCACTTCATTGGAAGAACATCTGTTGCCACTAATGAGAGTCTTCGGAAAGTTGAGAGACGCCAATTTGAAGTTAAAAATGGATATATGAGAATTCTTGAAAAAAAGAAAACTGAATTCCTAGGTCATGTAGTCACTACTGAAGGAATAATACCAAATCCAGGCAAAATCTCTGCCATACTCAAATTTGCAATACCTGAAACCACTAAACAAATAAAGTCGTTCATCCGGATTCTATAGGAAATTCATTCCTAACTTTGCAAACATAGCAAAGCCCATGACACTCAAACTAAAGAAAAGAGCTGTCATACCCTCAGACACTATATTTGCATTTCCAACCTTTGATAAAATGTTCACAGTAACAGCTGATGCTAGTAACATAGCCTTAGGAACGGTTTTATCACAAGATCACTAACCGATTTGCTACTACGATAAACTATAAATAAAATAAATAAATATAAATAGTATGGGCCACCAAGTATTTCCGATCATACCAATTCGTTAGAACATTCGAGATACTTAGCGATCATAAGCCCTTGATTTGGTTGAACAACCTCAAGGAGCCCAACATGAAATTTGCAAAAATGGAAGATTAAAACAGAGGGAATTCGACCTTAAAATATGATATCTACCCGGCAAAGAAAACCACATAGCCGATGCATTATCAAGGGTACAAATTAACGAAAATCTCCTTGGAGAAGCTTCTAATAGCGCTGGCGCAACCATACACAGCGCACAGGAATATAATCCCATTAAATATTACAATCGCCAGATTGAGTTAATAGAAGGCAATGAAGATAAGGCAAAAACAGATCGCTATTTCCACAAACTGATCATTAAGATGACGTATAAAGAAATGACCAACACTTTAGGGAAGGACATAATAAAGGAATATTTATGCATCAAAAAGAGCGCATTATACTTCCATAAAGCTTATTTGGAAATCATTAACTCAAACAATATAACTAAAGCAATTAAAATCAGTACAAAACTCCATATAAACAATATTAAAAAATCATAAAGGATTACTCCATCCTGGGATTGAGAAAACAATCAATTGGCTTAGAGGAAAATACTATTACCCAGATTATCAAAAGCTAATCCAAAACATCATAAATGTATAGCCTACTTGTAATATCGCTAAAACAGAACATAGAAATACAAAGTTGGCATTCGAAACCACACCAGAGATATTGAATATCAGAGAAAAATACGTCATTGATTTCTATATGATTGGTAACCAACAGTTCCTATCATTTATTGACGTATACTCGAAATTTGCCACTCTTGTAGAAGTAAAAAGTCGTGGTTAGAAGTAAAAAGAGCCATCATGGAAGTTTTTAACGAAATGGGCCAACCACTCGAAATCAAAGCCGACAAATATTCAGCTTTCATGTGCGCAGCATTGCAAGCATGGCTGAATGCGGAAAAAGTAAAAATAGAGATCACTTCCAGCAAAAATGGAATATCTGACTTAGAGAGGTTCCATAAGACAATAAACGAAAAACTAAGAATAGTATCTAGCGAAGATAATTTAGAAGATAAATTCACCAAGTTTTAATTAATTCTATATACTTATAATCATAAAACCAAACATAATACCACGAATAGGACCCCGGCAGATATATTTATTTATGCAGGCACAACGACTATGACACACAATTGAATAAAGTGAATAAAACCACTCAATTGAATTAAAAGCTGTCACCTCAAGTTAAGTCCTAGGTAACAAACCCTTTCAAAAGGACAGGCGAAACTAGACAGGTAGACGAGAAGCACTACGAGTAAAAGAATAGGGATTGGAAAATAACACACTGTAAATCAAAATTCAAAAAGAAGAAAATATCCAATCTAAGTAAATATAATAATTGCAGAGAATAGGACGAAGCTAATGGGATCGGCGAACATCACCATAATTAAAACCCTCATCTTCCTCAATATTACCGTTGCAAGGGCACAGGGAAAAAATCATCGAAATAAACCCGATAAAATCCCAAAACGGTTATTTGATATTTACAACTGGATCTATTAATATACCTTTCAACTTTGAATATCATTACCTAACTGTTAACGTAACAAACACAGAAGAATAATACCAAAAATTATTAGTTCAAGCTACTAAATTCAAAGATATAATTCAAGTTAAATATTTAGTGGAAAAACCTCAAAAAGAAATGTATGGTTTTAAAATAACTAAATAAAAATAAAGAAAAAAATAAAAATAAAATAAATAAGTCAATATAGTAGGAACGGCATACAAATATCTATTTGGAACAGATCAAGAAAATGAGTACGACTTAGAGCAGAAAATATAGAATCAAGCAAACAACAGCGTTCAGATGAATGAATTAAATTTGGTAATAGAAGCAGTAAATAATGTTATAAACATCATTAACCAACTAAACGAAGCAAAATATAGGAATAAACAGATAGAAATTTTGATATTTAACCTACAACACTTAACTGAATACATAGAAGACATAGAATTAGAGATGCAGATAACAATATTTGGTATATTAAATCCGAAATTACTAAAAAAAAGATTATCTGGAACGGATTAATTCTGAGAAAATATTGAACATTAAAACTTCCACTTGGCTGAAATCAGACACTAATGAAATTTTAATAATCTCTAACATTCCTAAAGATAATACAAATGTCCCAATATATAAAACTAAGGCACAGTTTGATGACAATTTCCTGATGAATTAAACAACGTATTAACCGTTATAACATGCGAAAAATTTTACATCCTAAATGAAGAAGTATTTATTAAAGAAACTAAATAAAAAATAACTGATGAATGTCCATATTCAAAAACTTTCAAAAAAACTTTATTGAACCTAATATACTAATCACATGGAACTTTCCAAAAACAACGCTTAACCAGAATTGTCTACACCAAGACATCATAGCGGAAGGAAACACCATTATAAAAATTTACAATTGCTCAATGAAACTAAACGAATTTACAATATCCAATACAATGCTATATTTCGCACAGAAAGTATATGTCAATAATAACAATGTAGCCAGAGTAGAGCCAATATCTTATACACAGCCAAGAGAAATAATCATGGAACAAACTAAACATAGTAATCTATTACAAATAAGTTTACTAATTTCATTAAGATATTCAGTTCTTTAAAAATAAAATCGTTTTTAAAAACAGAATTTCGAGTTGCGGATATTTAATTATATATATTATATAGTATTGGGGAAAGACAGGATCCCTGCGGACATACTGAATTTATGTTGACTACACGTGAGTGAGCATCGCATATGTGAATAACAAAAGACCGGTTACTCAGGAAGCTGTAAACTATTTTTATAGTTGGATTTGGAAAATTTAAAAGAGTTCATTTGGTAGACAAGCCCCTCATGTCATACAGAATCAAAGGCAGGTTTAATGTATAGTAGAACCATACCCGTAGATTTGGATCTACTGAAGTCTGACTTGACGACTCTTTATTCTATGTAAAGCGTGCACTGTATTATGTTCACGGCGGAAACCAAATTGTTGTGGCGGGAGGACAACGTTATCTTCAGTAAAGTCGAATAGCCTTTTCTTGAGAATTTTCTCTAGAACTTTACTTACTGAAGAGAGCAGGCTGATGGGCCTGTAAGAGGTAGGACACTCAGGAGGCTAGTTTGCTTTTTAAATTGGGATGACTTTGGAGAGTTTAATCAAAGGCATCCATTTATAATTATTGTCAGAAACTCCACGCCTTTTCAAGGCAGTAATTTTAGGCAAAGATTTTCAATATTGTCAAGGCCAGGAGTTTCCTTAGATTTGAGATCTTTTAAAACAGCTGAAATCTCTTGGTGATCAGTCATATATGAATCGTCACTGACTACTGGAAAAGAGTTGAACGAAGCCATAAAGCTTGTGACTTCAGAGACTGTGGAGGGATCGCTAAGGTTACTTGAATGGGAATGATTTAATGCCAACATTAATGCTAATAATTCGGTTTATTGTACTGCAGTTGAGAACTGTTCTTGGTATGCTTACATTTTTCTTCTTGGTAACTTTTGTTAGCTTCCAAAAGGGAGAAGAATTTTTGTCAAGCGAGCTTAGAAAAATTATTCCCATTTTCGTTTCCAAGTTTTGATAATTTTTTATTTATGAGTTGGCTGGGCCATCTCCCAACTACCAGATCTGCTCTATTTCTGTCTCTCAACCAATTTCGACGGTGTCGATTTCTATATTTAATCAAGAAAAATATGTTGTGCGGCAGGGCTTTTGGTGTTAGGCGGATGTCTTTTTTTGGGATACTGCAATCCTTTGCCGAGAGAACTACCAGGCTAAAATCGTCTATTAATTTTTCTATGTCATCTTGTGTATCAGCGGAGACGAGGCCATAGTCTGGTAGTAATCAGGTTCTAACTCTACCAAATATGATCCAATTGTATCACTTAGTAACTCGCATTTGTTAGTTACAAAGATATCTAATGTAGAGGACTTACTTCTAGAACTAGCTGGTACATAAGAGTGTTTTTCGGAAATATGGACTAGCAAGCCACGTGACATTAAGGAATCATATAGCAGTGTTCCCCAGGTATTAGCACGACTACAACCCCACAAGGTTTTCAGGTAATGTACTTAGTAATCGTATATCATTTGAAAAAATTTGTTTTTGTGTTGGTGTCTTCTCGACCTCCGGAAAAATAACATCAATAAATTGCAGTAAAAATGCCTATATTATTAATAATATTTATGCCAATAGATTCTATAGATTGTGTGTTAGGGAGGGGTAGCAGGGTATGTCGGATAGATCTTTTAATAATTATAGCTACTCCTCCTCCTCTTCTACAAGTTCTGTCATATCTGTAGCAATAGTAGTTGTTGTGCCTAATTGAAATCTTACTGTTAAGTTAGATTTCAGTTAATAGACAAATGTCTATGTTTTTCCTTTTTAGACAATCGAAGAGCTCGTCTTTTCTGGTTTTAACGCCTCTGGCGTTCCATGTTAAAATTGAGAGATTAGATATGTTATCACTTATCCTTATAAGGCCCAATGTTAACGTCTATATCTCTTCTACTGAAAATAGTTCTTCATTACCAATACCAACATATTCGACGTATAATTATTGACTGGTCTTACCCAAGTGGTGTTTAAAAGTATTTAGGAAAGTATTAGTATTTTCCAGCTGCAGAGGCTTAGAAACCTTGTTAGCATTTGGTCTTACTCTGTTGGGTTGATATTGAGTTCTTAAATTAATATAACTGGGGCAACTGGAGTCGTTTGCTTTGTGTAAGCCGTTGCAGTTGGCACATTTAACGGCTGTTTTTCCTGGACATTCAGGGGATCAACGACTTCCTGTGCAGATTAAACTGTATGATTTGAAGGCGAATTTGATCCATGTCCAAACATTTGGCTTATCTTTTTAATCGGAAAAAGAGAAATATTCAAATTTGCCATTCATCATATTACAGGCGGCCTCATAGTCTTTCAAGTCCATGCAGTAGAGTTTAATACCCATTGAAATCTTTTTAATGGAGTATTGAGTGCAATTTCTTTCATTGCTAAAATTATGTAGTTGCTCCACTGTGCATTTAAGCACCGTTATTGGAGGGACAAACACTTTGTTTTTAGAAATGAGTTGATCAAGCTCATCGTCAATCCTACTGCTCAATGTCTTCGTTTAACTGTGATTATGTTAGCAGAGGCGAATAATAGTTTCTGCTGTCTACTGAATGATGTCCAGCGTCTGTTTTTAACATTTTTTTCGTTTTCACTTTGGGAGACATAAGGGTGTACCTCACCGATAATGGTCTCTTTGTTTTTGGAATTTTGATTTTGCTATGTTTTGTTTTATTTATTTATGTCTTTCTTTGTCGTTGGTGCATTGATGTGGCGATGCGAACGTACGTGTGTACAGGTAGAGCACTAGCACAAGACTGAAAAACTTGAATATTTGGTACAGATAATTGGTAATTGGTTTAAATCGTAGAAAAATTATTTCATTTATGTCTGTTCAGAACGTTAACCAAGATTTATACAATTTTATAAATATAAGCTCTTAGAAAAGCGCATACTAATAAAAAAAATATTAGAAAATAGTAAAAAGCTAAGAGAAATCACAACGCATCGTGTTTTAACCGATCGTTTAAATGGCATAAAGATGATGAAAAAGAAGAACTAGGCTCCAGACTATTGTATAGATACAGGTGGAAATAGTCACATCGACTTTGCTTGTTAAACTGGTTAGTAATATGTATTTATATGCTTTATTGGGTCAGATGTGCTTTCTTATGTGCGTTGCAAACATCAATGGTACAATTCTCTTGAAACATTTCAGGTTTAAAATCATTTCTATATTATATTGAGGATGATACTTACCTCTTGCATTTTTAGGGGTATTTCAGTAATATTTCCTCTAACATTTATTTGGCGCATAAGGAGAACCTTTTTGAGATCATTGGGCTTCAGTCCCAAAAGTTTTGATATATTAGAGATAATTTCTTGATCCGAATTTGAAAAATCACATCCCTCACCATCAATGTCCATGAAATCAATATTGCCTAACCATAATATCGAACTTAAAACTTTGAACACTCCATCTATTATGCTTTGGGGAATTTGTAAAACTGTAAACGCCATTGTCAGAGCATCGAACTTTGCTGATTCAAGATTTACATCTATTGCTAATGTGTCCGAAGTGTTTAGATACTTATAGAATTCTGGCGGTCTTAAATTGAGTGCCTGTGCCATTTCCATATTTTTCAGCCCCTGAGCAACTAATTGATACATAACATGATAATTCCGTTCTCCTTCACTTTGAAATGTTATCCGAGATTGTTCAAGCAGATAATCCTGAATAATGCAGCCTTTTATACAATTCGAATCATCAAAACACACTTGCATAAATTTTCCAAAGCGGGAACTGTTGTCATTTCGTATCGTCTTAGCATTTCCTAAAATAAAAAAGCATCATTAAAGAAAATCTTGAATATTTAAGCAGGCTCTAGTTTTTATTTTCGAAAAATGTTTCGATTTATTTTCTTCTTCTTCTTTACGAACAATTTTTCTGCTATCCCAACCTAAGATTTGAATCTGACATAATTGTTCTGGGAAACAACACTTATCGTTTACGTGCTAACAGCTCACACAGCCAGATTAGGTTATCGATATATCGGATTTTACACATAACCCTTAACCACACAGTATATACATAGATGTGTCAATTTATACACCGAACATGTCGCAAACGAACTTTTCTCTGGATTGTCTCCCAGGGTATTCGGCTCTGGCGTGCGGCTACCGCCGCGTCATCATGCATGTGTTAGTTTAACACACAAAATATGTTCCCACAAAAATATGTGATAGTACGTTTTGTTTTGTGTGGTTTTTGGTTCCAGCTTATTTTAATGTATGGGTGCACATGTATTGTTACATTTTGCATGGATAGGTTTTAGAATTGCTGGCATTTCTGCACTATTTCATTTTCTGTTTCACATACCCTTTACTTTAGCATTTTTAGGGCCGCCTTCTATTTTAAATCATTTTGGATTTTGTGCGCGCAATTCACTACATTGTGCGCTATACATTACTAAATTGTGCGTTTAAAACAAAATTAGAACATCATCTCAGAGCGATCCAGGCTCCGTTTTTCACATTTACAAAATTTTTCCGATTTACTTTTGAATACACATAAATTGGGGCTCCCGTTTTCACATTCCGCAAGATTTATTCGTTTTCAAAACGAAATCATTTTCGTTGAAGAAATGAAAAGTAAACGGCTTTTTATATAACGAAACGATCCTCAATTGCAAAAGGAAAAAATAGATGACTTATTGATACATTAACATAAACTTGACACCTATATCAGGGTAACTTAACTTTTGATTTCTTTATAAATAATTTTATTTTAACCCAACCTAAAATTTGGCTCTGAAAAAATTGGCCAGGGCAACAACAATTTTCGTTTTGGTGCAAACATCAAAAATATGTGAAAACTGGAGAACCTTAAAACTAAAACGAAACGTTTTGGCTGAAAACGTAATCCGCAAAAGTAAATGAAAAACGGAGCCTGCCTGTATGCCTAGCTTATCGCACAAAACGTGCTCTAAATACAAATATATTAAATACAAGAATATTAAAATTTGACCGCCAAGCAAGCAAGTCGTGTACAACATACAGAGGAGCAAAATCGTGTATTACTCGAGTGATACACTATTATTTATTAAAGAGAGTGTTTTGTTCACATTGAAAGACAACAATTGACGGTGGAAATAATTGACGTTGACACTACAACGCCAATTTTAATAAAATACAGTGGAAAAATATTTTTTATTGATTGTGCTGTTGAAGAAGAATATATGTTATTGTTCTAAACCACTCTCAGTAAACAAGCATTTGATCATTTCAGAGTCACTGAGAGAATAACGTAGCCATACTCAATAAAAAGTTGCAAGCAGTGCAGGCAGCAAAGTGATTGGCAACGCAAGTCGGCAAAGCAGTATACCAAGCAGGAAAAAGCAGTATTTCAAAGTAAGCAACGCAGTGTAAACCTCTGTCAAGCAGCACCGTAACGGAAAAACGTTTGAGCATGGCTCCAGTATCAAAACGTCTGCGAGAACAATCTGGAACTGATCTCAAGGGTTCGAAGAGCTCTGAGGAAATACCAGAAAATATACAGAAAGCCCTGGACAGAATGTTTGCTAAGCAGGCTGAACTAATTACGGCAAATACGTTAAAGTCTGATGGTGTATTGCAGGCCATAGAGGAAAAGTTCACACCAACGACCAATCAAATTCTTGGTATGGCAGAAGATGTGAAGAAACTCACTAAACGTGTCCTGCAGTTGGAAAAGGCGGGTGAGGTAATCCACGAAATGGAGCAACAGATTAACAAACTCAAAAATGAGATACATGGTATGCAAGAAATACGTGCGCAAGGTAGATATCTAAGCACACAATGTGTTGAGCGCGCCAAAGCGGACATTGCGTGTGATCTCCGTATTAAAAGAATACCCTTTGAAGAAGGTGAAATGTTGAAGGTCCGATTCAACAAGATGTGCTTTGCACTTAACAGCTGTTGATCCAGTGATAATCCTGCGACTAGAGAGTGTGAGAGAGAAGGCGGCGTTGTTGCGAGCTGTTGGCAACTGTCGCAGGGAATCGAAAAAACTGCTATCACTGGACCTAATGGAATTCGACTCGCAGGCGCGTTTTATATTAATGAGCAGCTGACTAAAGACTAACTGACTAAAAAAAAGATCTGGCTGTTTTCAAAGAGGCGATTAAAATAAGAAAAGGAAAAGCACTATCGGTTGTTTTCAGCATCCAGCTGGAGAGATTTTTAGAGTGGAGAAAATGCATGACCTGCAAACATTGCGGGATACTTCCGAGGATGAGCTTGCAGCAGGTGATCCAGGTGCAGTTAACAGGCCAGTAGAGACAGACCAGAACTACCTTTTTCGTTAGTAAAACTTCCCTTAGCCATAGTAATATAATTTTGAAGTTTAAGATTTTACGTTTCTATAGAGTTAGAAGTGATTTGTGTATATTGCGTGTGCTGCTAATATGCTATTTAGTATCTTTTAAATGGTCCATAATATGAATAGACTTCCAACGAATAGTAGGATATTGATTCGTATGCTGGCAAAACAAAAAGATGTCATAAATATTTGTCATATAAATGCTCAGAGTCTGTATGGTAAGATTCATGAGTTCCGATATATGTTTTAACAATCGAATGTTGATGTAGTTTGTGTTTCGGAAACGTGGCTCATGCCGCATCTATGTGATAGTATCATTTTGTGTACCGGATTTGATCTATACCGATCTGATCGGGAAAGAAATGGTGGGGGTGTTACTATATAAGTACATAAACAAGAAACTTAGATGCAAATTAATATGCAAACACTCTCCAGAAAGTGCAATAGAGTACCTTTCTGTAAAATTATCGGCCTCTAACTGTTCTCTTAAATTACCATTGGGCTGTCTGTACAGACCACTTCGCAATACAATCTACCACCAAGTAATTGACGCAATTTCAGTCCTATCTGTAAGCTATTCTGACGTAATTATAATCGGGGATCTAAACAGCAATATACTGAAGGAACCACATATGGCGTCAGCGATGGCATCGTTAGGCTTGCATCTAGTCAATAATAGTAGACCAACACATTTCTCAAACACTGCAAACACATTATTGGACCTTTGTTTTGTTAATGATAAAGAAAAAATCCTTCTATATGATCAGTTGTCTGTCCCAAAATTTTCCAGACACGACCTACTTTTCCTGACTTATGATTTTAATTGTAAAAAGATTGACGACGACACATGGTACCGAAATTTTAAGAGCAGTGACATTACCAAACTTAATGATGAATTTAATACATATGAATGGAATATAATATTTCACATGGATGATGTTAATTCCCAAGTAGAACAGCTACGAGCTCACATAACATGTCTTTATGAGAAATTCGTACCGCTGCGTAAATTAAAGATTGGACCAAATAAAAATCCATGGTTCAATCAATGTATTGCACACAATATATCATTAAGAGACAAAGCATATAACAAATGGAAACACTACAGAACGTTTGTTCATTATCAAAATTTAAAACTTTAAGGAAAAAACCAACCAATTAATACTGACAGCTAAAAAGTCTTTTTATTCTGTAAAGTTTCTAAGTGCATTATCAACAAGAAGGACATGGAGGGAGCTCAAAGACTTAGGAATAGGGACAAATAGGGAAGAGGACAAATAATAGCAAAATTGATGTGGACATAGATGAATTAAATAGAATATTTGCGATAAACGGGATACCTGAAGTAGCATATAATCATTATCTTGACAATATACCGAATAGTTCCTGTGCTAATAACTTTAGCTTCATGTGTGCCAGTCAGTGTGATGTCCTTGAATCTGTGCTTAAAATTAAGTCAAATGCAATGGGACTGGATGAACAACATCCAAAATTTTTTAAAATCTTATTTCCGAAAATATTGCCCTATGTGACTTACATTTGCAACACTGTGTCAACAAAATCAATGTTTCCTAGTACATGGAAGCTTGCGAAAATAACCCGGGTCGCTAAAGGAAAAAATGGGTATGGACCAATATCAATTCTATAGTTTTTGTCAAAAGTGCTTTAACAATTAATGTCACAACAAATTCGAACTTTCCTAGATAACTATGCACTACAAAGTGACAAACAGTCAGGTTACAGAAGACAAAGAAGCTGTACTACGGCAATAGTAAATATAACGGAAGACATTAGATTAAAACAAGATGAAGGAAATGTGACGCTATTAGTACTACTTGACTTCAGTAAAGCATTTGACACGGTTAACTACGAAATCTTATTAAGTAAGTTAGTCAACTTTTTCAATTTTAGTAATATAGCTTGTTATGATCCGCCTCTTTGCCAACCTGGTCTATCGATCCCAGCTAGCTCACGGGGAAGTCAGGGGTGTTTCTGACCCGATAAGCCAGCGGACGGATTGAACAAAACAAAAACAAAAAACATAAAAAAAAAACAAATCTAACCAAAGGAACAGACTTGTCCTCGTTGGCACTTTCGTCAGCGGGGATAGTTGCTTTCGTTATCCCTAGCAGGGTCCCACCCTTCCATGAGCGCTCCATTTTGAATTCGCGCGCTCCCTTTTCATATTCAGGGTACCGCTCTTCTTCTCGCTCTCGTCCCACCCAACTACCGTTTTCTACTCACTCATGACTACGTTTTACTTTCATATTATATTCATGTTATACTTTCTTATTTATCTATTTTTTTTTAACTCCTCTTTTTTTCTTCCTAGTCCCGTTTCCTTTTCTCCCACGCAACTCTGCCACTGCTTCCCAGGATCCACAATAGATGCCGCTGTCTTTTTCTTCTCCAGCCCTGATACCTATTGAGATTGAGAGTCTCTGGATTAAATTGCTCAACACGAAATTCCGCTTATATATCTCCTGACCCGGTGAGTACCTAATTTCTCGAGCTTTTCGATTATACCTGTTCTTCGTTCTATTGTAGGCTTCATGAGAGTTTCCTCGGACCTCATCTCGACCTATTTCCATCTTATCACTCCTCGCCAAGGGTGACATTTGTGCATCATTTAGGGCGCCCAGTCTGCGTGCCAATTTATAATATCGCACCACACAAAGTATGGCGACGTCCCGATGCCCGTGTGTATGGCACTCCTAACCACACACTGGATCTCCGTCCGCTTCTCGTCCCAGCACGTGTGATCCTCACTAACGTACGTCAGTACTGTCTGGTTTACTCGTTCGGCCGCGTTCGCCTGCGGTGCATAGTTCCCCGACTTCAGGTGCGTTATGCTTCTTCTATCCAGGAATTGAGAGAATTCAGCTGACACAAATTGTTTTCCATTATCGGTATGTACTATTTCAGGTACGCCAAACTGCGCGAAGACCTCGGCGTGCAAGAATCGGATCACGGCCGAAGTCGTCGCCTTAGGCAAAGCCTTCAACCAGACATATCTGGACATGTGAGCGAGGACTATCAGTATGACTGCATTGCCACTTCGAGTCCTCGGATATGGACCCAGGAAATCCAGGTACAGTTTTTGAATCGGCCTCTCGGCTATGTTTTTGGCCCCCATGAGTGGACGGTGAACCTGTGTTGAATGTTTGTTTCTTTGCAGGTGTCACAATCAGCCACATATGTCTTCACCTGCACGGTCATCCGGGGCCAATAATAGAACTGTCGCAGCCGTCCCAGTGTCCTCGCGATCCCTCCATGCATTGCCACATCGCTGTCGAGAGCCTGTTGGATCAGTGAGCTCGTCAGGGCTTCTGGGATCCATAGCTTCCACGAAAACTCCTCTAATTCCGGCCGGCCAAACTGTGTGCGCTTAAACAGCAGTCCTTCCTCCACCTTCAGGTATGGGAACTCATCCTCATCGCTTTGGACCGACTCGATTTTTCTTCGGTATTCTTCATCCTCGAAGGCTGTGGTGTCGAACTCCAGGAAGTCGATAGCGTCAACGTCAAAAGGACGTGACAGCATATCGGCGACGATATTGTCCTTTCCTTTGCGGAGCTCGATTTCGAAGTCATAAGCCTGGAGAGCCAACGACCATCCAATGCTTTGAATCGCATGAGCCACTGCGAACTCGCGTGATCTGTTATCACCGTGAATGGCATCAGTTCTACGTATGCACAGAACTTCTCTATGGCTCTTACCGCCGCCAGACACTCCTTCTCTGGCACGCTATAGTTGAGCTGTGCCCCTCTTAGCTTCGCCGAAAAGAATGCGATCGGGTGCTCTGCTCCTTTATCATCCCTCTGAAAGAGAACTGCTCCAATCCCCACGTGGCTCGCATCACACTGGATAAAGAAGTGCTTCTTAAAGTCCGGGTGATGTAGCACGGGGGCGCTGGTAAGTGCTTTTTTGAGCTCCTCGAACGATTTTCCTGCCTCCTCCGTTAGCTTAAATTGCCCTTTTCCTTTCAGAAAGTCCGTCGGAGGAGCCGAGAGTTCCGAGAAATTTCGGATAAACCGCCGATTCCAGCCAAAAATAAAAAAAAAACCAAAAATCTCCTGATTTGTTTCACGTTCCTTGGCATTGGTATTTGGGTGATCGCATGTACTTTTTTCGGATCTGTCCTAAGTGCGCCGTCGCCTACGATGTACCCTAAATACTTTAAATATTTATAGCCGAATTTCGATTTTTTTCTTCCAATTGTTAGGTTTGCCTCCTTGAGACACTTGGCCACTTCCTCTAACAGCTGTATATGCTCCTCAAACGTCCGTGAAATAACTAGTAGATCGTCCAAGTATACAAAGACATGGCTTCGGAGTCGTTGTGCAATTACTCGATCCATCAACCGACACAGCCATTGGGCTGCATTGCACAACCCGAAGGGCATCGATTTAAATTGATAGAGTGGTCTGCCCGGAACCGTGAATGCTGTGTACGTCCGACTTTCAGGCTCCAGCTCTGCCAAAATGCGTGCTTTAAATCGATGCTGCTGATGTACACAGTATCCTCTACGCGGGTCAGGATTGACTCGATGCTCTGCAGCGGGTAAGCATCTTTCACGGTTAATTTGATTAGTTTCCGCGCATCCAGACACAATCGGTTTTTTTCCGGCTTCCGTACCAGCGTCACGCGGTTGCTCCACGCGCTCTCGCCGGTTTCGATGACTCCGAGACGCAACATTTCGTCCACCTCGGTAAACAACAGCTCTTGCACCGCGGGAGATACCGGGTATAATGGCTCCTTTACGGGTACGGCTCCCTCGATTAATTGAATTTAGTGCCTTTCGAGCGTCGTTCTTCCCAAACCATGTATGTCGAATGCCCTGAAGCTGTTCTTCACCTGGTCCAGACGTGTCTGCTGCGTGTGGGTCAACTCGTGCGGTTCCGTTGGTGTACTCCTAGTCAGCACCTCAGCATCAATTTCGGCTAATTTATTGTATCGTTCTAGGCCTACTATATGCGGAGCCAGAGAAAACTTCCGCCAGAAATCGACCCCTAGGACAGCGGTTGTTTCAGCGAGGGACACAGGAACAACTCCATAGTCTGCTTCTGGCCTCCATACGTCATTACCGTCGACACATGTCCCAGTATTTTATGAGGAGTGCCGCCCGCTGTTTGTACTGAGAATTTCTTTATGTCTTGAAGTTTCAGCTCCAATTCTCCTATCAGTTCCAGGCCACCTTTCCCCAGAAGGCTCACCGATGCCCCTGTATCCAGTAGTCACATCAGCGTCCTCGGGCCCAACTTCACTCGTGCGAATAGCCTGTCATCCTGACGCATTGCCGAGTGGACTGCTGCACCTGTCCCGAGCCCGCTGTGCTCTGACTGCTCCCGTTCGGATACTCTCATCGTCTTCGTCTCCCATTATCCGATTCCTGAGTTTTTAGAGTTGTTTAGAGTTTATAGTTCAACTATGATCAGTCCTTGTAGAAAAAAAATGTACAAATCATAAAATTATCTGCTACTGGCAAGTTTGCTAACACAATTCAATACAGAAGAAAGTTAACTTAAATTATTCATTAATGAAAATTTGACTTTGGTGGCACAAGTATGTACATTTATATGAGCGACATAGAATGTGTGCGGGAGAGACAGAAAACGTGTCTGAGCGTGTCGTCGAGCGCTGCGTAGCCACTGCAAATATATTTTTTCATTTTGGCTATAAATGTGATCAGAGCTGACCAAGATTCGGCAATCTGGTAGATATGGCCATTCTCTATGATTGTGTGTTCTTAATTTTCTCCTATCTTCCAAATTGTAGGGCGAAGTTTTAAAATACACTTGTAACAGTAACATATTACAGAAGTCTGGATAAAAAATGTCGTTGCTCCATAGTCTTTGAGCACTAGGCGCTCATAGGGACGGACGGCCGAACAGACAGAATATATATATGTATTTTATGGGGTCGGAAACGATTCTTTCTGGACGTAACACACATCCACTCTCACCACAAATGTAATAAACCCCTATACTCATTTTGAGTATCGGGTATACAAATTCCAAAAAAATATGGTTCCTGTGTATGGTACCCTCAGTACAAAGTACACCAGGACCGTATAGAATCAGTACAGAAAAACTTTTTACTCTTTGGTCTGAGGGGCCTTAACTGCGATGCGGGTGTGAAACTCCCATCCTAGACTAGAAAATTAGTAGACTGCTATTAGTAAACCTCCCATCCTTAGTTAACCGTAGCCCTGAACTGTTTAGCCGCATAAACTTCACGATTTCTATTAGACTTACTAGAAATTGTATACCATTGTTCCTTCCACTGTGTAGATCGAATTATTCCTTGCATGAACCGTTTAGGGTCTTATGCTCGGATTATAATTCTCTCTACCATATTATATCTTCCTCTTATTAAATAACTAATCCTTACACACCTTTCTAGTAACTTGTAATTAGTAATTTTAGTGGTATTTTTATGTTTATTTTGAATGTATGTCTAGTTCTCTTAGAAACTTTCGTGCTAATCTTCCTCGAATATTAGTCTAACAGCTATCTTTCCTGCATGCTCGCGTAACAGCCTTCTGCTGGTGTCACTCGGGCCACTTGACGGTGCAGTAATTGCATCACCTCCACTGCGTCCAATAAAAAAAAAAATTACATACATACAATAGACTATCAAAATGTTTATCATAAGCATTTTTCATTTCAAATATATGTATGTTTTATGACCGATTAAACCTTAAAAACCTTTTATCATTTCAATTAATTTTAATATTTAAAAATTATTTTTTTAAATAAAGACAACAAATAAGTTTTATTTCTTAATTTGTTCTATAAAGTTTAAAGGCGCATTCTGCGTTTCGGAGCCGTTCGGCTTCCATACCGATTTACCTGCCACAACCACGTACGGTTGAGCTCTGGAAAATTCTCTAGTGAAATTAGTGAAGGACGTATTAACTGCTCCTTTCTTGAATGACCTTAAACGTTTCTTTGCAATCCTCCATGTATTTGATCGGACCATGCGACCAATTTTGTGTGCACATGGAACGAGTTGGAGGTCATTAGACGACTGTTTATGAGCGAGAAGCATCGTGCAGACGTTCATTATTATTGCATCAACAACGACTTCGATTGGCGATTCATAACGCCTCGCTCGCCTTATTTCGGACTATTATGGGTGGTTGCAGTGAAGACGGCCAAACAGCATTTTTATCACTCCGTGGGATCGCCACTCTTCGGCTTCGACGAGCTGCGGACATTGGTCTGCCAAATCCAAGCAGTAATAATTCTCGTCTTCTTACGTCAATTCCAGAAAACCCTGAATATCTTGGCGGTGCTCTCCTTTCAAAAAACGCAAGATTTTCCATTTCAAAACGGAGAGATTTTCCTAGCCAAAACTAAATGTTAACGACAATTTAGCTTGTGCCTTCTTTATATAACAGAGGGTTTTATGCGCGCAATACACTACACTTAAAAGCCCTAAATTATGCGTTTGACAGTGAGAAAACGTTGGCATCTACAATTTTGAATATACGAGAACTATAGAGAATGACATTATCTACCAACATGCCACCTGTACCTATAGCTGCTTTTGGAACCTTCCTGCAAGTGCATCGCTCCTGTCCTTTGCCTGGGTTTTGTTGCTTCCATGGCTCTGGGAAGACTCTTGCACGAAGGCCCACGATGGTGTAGATTCACAGCGGTGTCGGGGATAGTGTAGGTTGCTGGTGCAATTTCCAGAATTTCACGTGCCGTTATGTCGTTCTCTCCGATGTGCTGGTTGGTGTACTGGTTAAGCCGCTTTTAATTTGTTGGCGATCTGACGATCTGTAGCACTGCCATTTAGGTCTCAATCGTCGCTTTTCCAGAACAAGTTATTGAATTTGCAGATTAGTTCTGTTTGGGTTCGTAAATACAGACATTCCATGTGGTGTTGAGATTTTGTTGCTGCAAGATTCCAGTGTGTCAACAGTGATGCCCTGTGAGACTATAAGGATGCCCTGGGAATTGAACAGGATTGAGTAGAACAGGCGAGTAATCGAATGATATCTCCGAACGTGGTTTGGTTTTTTTTTGGATTGCACAGGATATTCTTTGTCACTACAATGTCTATCAAAATTAAAGCTTTTTGGAGTTTCTATGATTTATCTTTGAAACTCTACTCATATTGCGCGAGCTATTCGTGGCACTTATTTTATTCTTATTACCTTGTATACATACAAATAGTTATATTAGCTTTATGGAGTTCTTTCGCTATGATAGGATCACTTCAATTTATTTTGCTATTTTATTTATAACCTTTTTTTTGTGTAACATACATTGTAGGTAGACATTTCTTGGAGCGCATACGAAACACGTCCGATCACTAGCAAAAGGAAGGAAGCTTTCCGACATCAATAGCCGAATCTATATCTATCAGTTCATATATAGTACAAAACTAAGCACAATTGTATACATATGTACATATCGGACGACCATATAGTGGTTTTAAAAGACTCGGTCCATTAAACTAAGCCTTTACTTACCAAATGATTCAAGAATAGTATTGGCTTCCAATATTTGCTGTTGAACCCAAGAGGAAACGTTCGAAGTAATTGCACATAGATATTGCAATATAAATTTTGTGGTCTCAGTTTTTCCAGCCCCTGATTCTCCAGATATCACACAGGACTTCAAATAAAAGAACAAGTTACATAATTAGTATATTAAACAAAAATTAAAAATAAAACACATTGGCAAAAATTGCCACGGCAAAAATTGTTTCTCCCGTTTGCACAAAACCCAAGTTTTCCGTTTTCCTCGTCGAAATGAAAAGTAAACTGCTTATTATACAATAAAACAAATCTTAATCGCTAAAGGGAAAAAATAGAAAACATTATCAGTTTGGCCAGTTTGGCTATCAGAATGTTAGCAAGAAACAGTTGTTTGCACATAACAGCAAAAAATGTGAAATGTGAACAACAAATAAGAGAAAACGAAAAGATTTTGCTGCAAACGCGTCCCAATAGCAGTCTACTAGAGTAAGATGGGAGTCTCACACCCGCATCCTAGTTAAAGCCCCGCAGAGCAAAGAGTAAAAAATGTATCTGTACAAATTCTATACGGTCCTGGTGTACTTTGTACTGAGGGCACCATACACAGGAGAAGTATTCTAAGATCGGATGAACTAGCGAGATATAGAGAGTCTTTGTTCTATAGGGGTCGTCAAATTCCTTTGACCACCTCTTTAACTTTGCTATACCTCTATAATTTTTTGCGTCAGACTTGCTACCTTTTTTATGGAGAGGAATTATAAACGATTCCTTCCAGATGGGGGGGAAGCAAGAAGAATCGATGGACAGGGTGAATAGTTTAAGCACAGGTCCACACAGAGCCTCGGCGCAGTACCTGAGTACACAACCTGGTACCCCGTCTGGACCCGCTGAAAACACCGGCTGAACTAGTCGAAGATCATGAAGTAAAGAACATTCACTTAACAAGGGACTGAAAATGCAGTGGTTTGGAATAGGTGGTTTGGAAAAATTGGGCAAAAAGATCGGCAATTGCCTGATCATTATTTGCCGACGAATTACGAAATGATAGCGAGGATGGGTGTGCGGACGTTCTGTTTAAGCTGTAAAACTGTTTATGGTCCTGAGAAAAACGTATCCTGCATCGAGATAGGTAGTTCATATAGCATTGTGCCCTAAGAACTGAAAAGTTTGACCGAGCTATTACATAGCGAGAGTGAGAAGTAGGAGAACCAACTTTTTGCCATTTTATATAAAGTCTTGATTTAAAGTTTTTTAGACTTGATAATTCTTTGGTAAACCAAAGGGTGCTTTCCAGATCTAATCAGGTAGCCTACTCGACCGATCCAATACAGTTGGCCTATATCTAGCGACACTTCGAAAGTAGGATGGTGGGTGTCTTCAGGTATAGTGAGCGGAAAGGCTCGGGCTAACAACCTTATGGTCGGATCCGATACAAAGCACAGATCAAGCAATCGACCCAAGGAATTTTTGACATTTATCTGATAGCGAGGAAGAAACAGCGGTTAAAGGGGACAAGTGCTGTTCATAAATTGAGATTTGCGAAGAAGGTGGAATATACATACGAGCAAGTAATGAATATAGCAAAAGCGGGAAGAATCAGTTTTACACACGGGAATTCAAGTTCCTGTTGAACGTTGACTGTGAAGTTTTCCGACGTGAAGTTAGAGTCCACTGCAATCAGAACTCCTCCTGCACGTCGAGACGAACGGTCTCTTCTTAAAGTTGTGTACCGACCTGCCAAAACCTCGGAAAGAAGAATGTCCGGCTGTAACCAGGTTTAAGTAAACACAATAACGTGGGAAGCAAATACAACACTATCCCGGAAAAGAATGCCGAGCTTACTACGTAGGCCTCTAGCATTCTGATAGGTTATTAAAAAATAAGTTAGTTTGTTGGAAGGGAGGTTGTATATATAGTTACCAAACGGCTAACAATAAAGTATCCCAAATTCGATTGCACATCTTCAATCACTCCTTTACAATAAAGACAATTCTTTCTTATGTTCTTGACTGCAAATTGAAAAATATTTTGGCTCATTAACGCGAAATGCCTTGTTGATTACCGATTACTATTTAATTTTCTCATCTAATTTCTATTTTCTCATCTCTTAGAGACTTTTCTTACTTAGATCAATGACTTATCGTTTTAGCCACCATTCAGAGCTGGTTCATATGTTCACCAAATAACAAAAAAATGACTGCTTTGTACCATAGTGTTATCTTTTTGGGCAATCGTTCCAAAACACTATACGTATTTTACTGTATGCAATAAAAAAGTTTGGTCTTTATAGAAACAAGTAAACGGACGGAGAGATAAACAAGACTAAATCATAATGCCTGCAAGAGTAAGCGAAACTTTAAAATCAAATCTATATACATATCTATTAATCTTTATTTACGTATTTGGTTGAAGTGATCTTACCTGATTTATTTGATCATCAACAATACTTTTATAAGCAGCTTCAGCTAGAGCAAACACATGAGGGTCTGAGTAACCCATTTTCCGGCCGTGATATTTGTGAACATATTCCTTAAATAAGATTAACAGATTTGAACGTAATTACTATTTAAAAATTAAGTTTGGTAACTAAACTCTCGAACTCGATTTTAATTAGTGTTCCGGTTTACCAAATCGAACAATTTTAACGAATTAACGTTAACGTTAACGTGAATACAAAAAAATGTTATTTTTTAATGAGTATGTAATTTATTATACTGAACTTAGATACTAAAAGAATTAACGATAAATAAAGGAAAGGAGGAAAGAAAAGAATTACAAGTTTGCTAAGTTTAGGTGATACTAAATATGACGTGCTATAATTTTAAGGTATAGTTCATAGGATAATGTATGACAAAGGGAGTTCTAATTGTGGCGTATATCCAAAAGGTTCAACATTTCAGCGAATGCGTGATTGAGCATATAAACATTAAGCTTAAACATAATGCGGACGCTCCGCTGCCGGCGTTTCTGGCAGCTCAGCTGCGCGGTCTTAGCCAAGTAAGCTTGAAATTATGAGATATGAAATACGTTAGTAAAGAACCAACGAAGAATAACTTATCAATTGATGACGCTCTCTCTACTTCTTGTGAAATTAACGGATAAATAAAGCAAAGTGTAATACAGAAACGAGAGCAGCAGTAACAAGTGGAGGCAGAGACTACGAAACTAGACTATACAAAACACCACGTCGGGAGACGGCTAAAAACATTACGAAACGAGGGGGAACGTTGTGAGTTGCTGCGGACACCGCAACTCTACAGTTATACCCGATACTAAGTCAGTATGGCTCTCCTCCGGCAGACGCGGCTAATATTAAACGAAACGACAAAGAGTGCGTGCGAGAGAGACAGAAAATCAGTCTGAGCGTGACGTCGGGCGCTGCGTAGCCACTGAAAATTGATTTGTTCCTTTTGGCTATACAAATTATCTTATCTGATCCAGATTCAGCAATCTGATAGATATGATCATTATCTATGATTCTGCGTTTTTAGTTTTCTCGAATCTGCAATATTGTGGATGCAACAGATTTTCGTCCTTTGTGGGGGCGGCTATTGATGCTGATCCAGAATATATATACTTTATGGGGTCGGAAACGCTTCCTTCTGGACGTTACACGCATCCACTTTCACCACAAATCCAATATACCCCAATACTCATTTTGAGTATCGGGTATAAAAATAGATCAAATCGAATCTTGGCAACAAGATCAAAAGAAAAGAAAAAATTCTTCCACTCCCTCTTTCACATGAAATATATATAACAAACATGTGCCAAAATTATAAAACTTTGCCACCTCAAAAGAACGAAATGAAGACGTACACGCGCAATTGTCCTGCAGACTGCAAAGGCCCGTTCTGCAACCCAGTATTTTTTTTTTTTTGGAAGTTGATATGCAATGACCTCATCTTAAAAGTGGCGATGCAATTACAGCACCATCAAGTGGCCCGTGTGACACCAGTAGAAGGATGTTACACGCGGATCCCAACATGTGAAGGATATAAGTCCGGATATAAAATGTCGTTGCTCTAGCTCTTATAGTCTTTGAGCACTAGGTGCTGATAGGGACGGACAGACGGACAGACAAACAGGGCTCAATGGACTCGTCTATTGATGCTGATCAAGAATATATATACTTTATGGCGTCGGAAACGCTTCCTTCTGGACGTTTCACACATCCACTTTCACCACAAATCTAATATACCCCTATACTCATTTTAAGTATTTAAAACAATGAATGACGCCATTAGCAAATATATTGTGGCACTGAAATGTCATGAAATACAAACACTGTATTATATCATAGGGGTAGAAATAGTAGATATCACTCACTCAGTAATTATCAGACTACAGCAGCTGCGATAATAATGTACATGTACATAATGTAATGGAAATGTACAATCGGCCGAGGCCGTAAATTCGTTTTTGGAACAATTTATGAGATTGCCCACAACTGCTAAAACTGATGCGGCGATTTTGCGTAAAGTGTCCGACGGTGCAAACGAAACTGTACGTGGTCTGGAAGCTGCAAATCAAACGGGACGCGACTATTGGATTATATATCTAGCACTGGAAAAACTTGATGCCGACACGGAACGCAGTGTGGATAAAGACTCACCGACTCTCGACGACTTCTTCAACTTCTTGGATTGTTGCGAGGAATTTGAACTAGGCAAAGGGGAGCCTGCGTCTGCAGGGAAAACAGTAACTAAAGGGGACAAGTCATAAAGGTTCACACATTCGATGGTGGCAGTTGAAGGCAGCAACTGCACCAAATGCAATTCGACTGAACACATTCTGTATGGCTATCCACAATTTTTGGATATGACAGGTTTGCAAAGGCGATCTTTTGTAAAAGATACATATCTATGCTATAACTGTATGAAGACTGGTCATTTGAGCAACAAGTATAAATTGAAATACACATGTAAACAGTGCAAAGGTCACCACCACTCACTACTCCATTTACTAGATACTACATCGGGTATAATTGGGACTTTTGCGAATCAGAGTAATTCAAACGCGCATTATAACACTGAAGTCAAGTCAAATTGCCCAAGCAAAGGACACACCATCGATTGTATGTGCGCAAAGCACTGAACAATCTACTCAAGCAAAAGGATTGAACAGAAGCACATTACCCACGGCTATGGTTTATGTTCAAAAAGCAAATGGGGACTACATAACTTGTCGGCATTATTGGATACTGGCTCAGAACTCTCGAATGTATCGGACCGTTGCATTCAAGCATCCTGGTTTCGGGAGTATCTTCAGTGATAGCTGACACCACAAGGGGATTCAGCACACTTCACATCAAGTCCCGGATTTCTGAGGATCATTTGACTGTAAACGCCCATGTACTTGCCAGAATCACTTCATCATTGGCAAGGCCAAACATTGATGCATCGGCACTCGATGTGTACCACTTCTGTACCAAACGCACCAAATGACATACTATTGAGTAGCGAAAACGTCTCGTCTACATTTACAGGAAGGAAGATGTATGACAGCAAGGGCTATCTTATCGTCATTTCATAAGTTTTTGGATGGGTTATTATGTCACTCATGACACCCCAAGCAAGCAACGCAATTGCACTAACAATAACATTGGATATAAATGCTTGGCTCCAGAAGTTTTGGAAGCTGGATAACGTCGACTGAACGAACAAACTTGAACCCGAAGATGAACAAGAGAAACACTTTCTCACCACACACACTCGTGATGAAAAGGGGAAGTATATCGTGGAGCTTCCGTTCCACACCATACGCCCTGCATTTGGAGATCCTCTACAAGGAGCCCTTCAAATCGTTTCAAATCGGTTGAACGTCGCTTGCAACAGAATGGGCAGCTACGAATACAATACATACATTTCATACGAGAATATTAGGACACATGCAACAACTGACAACGGAAGAAATCACCTCTGGGCAACATTTCAACATGCCACACCACCCTGTGATGGGTTGAAAGTTCCGAGTTTTTTTCGACGGGTCATTCCGCGACGCCAATGGTAAGGCTTTGAACGACACTCTCTTTATAGGGCCCAGAATGTACAAATTCGTATTCTCATCGTATATTGTGAAAATGTTCCGCCAAATATGGCTTAGCAAAAAGAATCGAGATTTTCAGAGAATCGTTTGGAGAGAAGATCCAAATCAAGCACTTTCAACTATGTACCGTCACATAAGGAACTTCATGTGCGCCATTCCTAGCGGCTCGGGTGTTGCAACAACTAGCTTCGGATCATCATCATGAATTTCCGAATACCGCGAAAATCCTACTGGAAGATTTCTACTTTGACGATGTTCTTAGTGGATCAAACGGTGAGGATGGATTGGTCTCCTATTTTTAGCTTAAAATCCAAAACTTTATTATCATAAAATTTCTTTTGCTTAGCTTTATTTTTTTCTAAAAGTATTCTCGCTCTTTTATTAGTGGTTTCTAATCTAAATTTAACCTCTCTATCGTAATCATCTATGTTATAAAGTGCTTCTATTCTATCTAAGCTATTAAATTGAATCGGTAAGTTATTTTGTTTACCGAATACAAGTTCGTATGGACAATAATTATGGGTTACTTATGGAGTTGTGTTGAAACAGTAAACGAAATACTGTAACCATATGTCCCAATCAGTTTTATCTACTGATATGTACAAACGTATGTACTCATTGAATGTTCTGGGAATTCCTTCAATGGTACCTAATGTTTGGTGGTGGTGTGCAGTAGATGTTGTCTTGTCTACTTTTAGGTGTTTCAACAAGTTATTAATAATAGAATTTTCATATTCTATTCCCATTCCCGTAAAGGGACCGTACTTTAGAATAATTGGTTCGAATATAGCTTTTGCTTTTGTTAAATCACATATTAAGGTGACTGCGTATTCATTTCCATTCTCTGATCGTGGTAATGGACCAATAGTGTATATTATTACTCTGTCGAAAGCATATATGTATATATTGTTGAGTTTGTCATTTGTACGTTGGGCGTAGAGTTTGCCTTGGCAAATTTACTTGTTCTTTTCCTGCGCAGGATTTATTATGTTTACTTTGGTTTCTTGTAGTGACTTTTAATACACTTGCAGAGATATTTTTAAAATTATTTATTTTGAGCTGGGGTTTATCATTGAAAACAAATATGTTAATGGTCTGTGGTCTGTTTTAATTGTAAAGTGTGTACCATATATATATGGTCGAAAATGTGACCAGTGAATGGCTGCCAATTCTTGCTCTGTGGTATTCTTATTGCTTTCTTCTTTTGTAAATGAGCGGGAAGCATATGCTACGGGCAATTGTTTATCTCCATATTTTTGATTTAAAACTGCTCAGGCTTGTTTACTGGCATTTGTTATGGGGCAAAATTCTTTATTAAAATCTGGGTATTTCAATAAAGTTGAGAGAATTCATAAGAGAAATTTTTAAAAATTCGAATGCTTTTTGGCATTTGCTTGGCGTGATGTATGTGGCGTGAATAATAAGCGAAGTTTTTAATGAATCAACAAATCTTCTAGCGGTTTCTGCGTCTGTAGGGACTGGGTATTTTTCGATGACATCGTATTTCTTGTCATCTGGTAAAATTCCTTGATCAGTATGAGTATCAGTGTTATGACCTAGGAAAGTCACTTCGTATATGAAGAAAAAGAATTTTTATGTATTTGGATGTATTTTAAGGTTGCCGTTTTTCGGCAACGAGCGGCTGAGTGACAGTTGGAAATTGCAGATCCCGTGGAGTGAACCTTTTGCGACTCGGAGACTCATTAAGCAGTTGCAAGCCGTTAAACTGAGATGGCTATGATCTTACAGCTTTTTAAAGTCACTGGTCAGCTCCTTAAAGCCCTTCCGCGGCTGCCTCATAAATATGACCATGTCATTGTCCACCAAACGGCATGTCTCATAACTTTAGCGCACACCATGGCATCACCTGCGAGGCCTGTAAACCCAGCATATTTTTCGTTCACTATGCTATCGCAGAGCCAGCAGGGTGATTATGGGAGATCTCTTTCCTACAGGTTTTTTTGGCAAAAAAAAACTTCAGCTCCACTTCAACTTGATTTATTGATTGTATATTTAAAAAAAGGAGCACCGCCAGAGTAATCAGCATCAGTTCCGCTCCGACCCGTGGAGAGGTAAGCATCAGCAGCAACCACCAACAGCCCCAGCGATCCTCTATCCCTCTCGGAGCGCACTTAAAAACGCATCTCGACTTCTCCTCGAAGCGTACTTAAACCTCCGCATCCCGTCGTCTCCTCGGAGCGCACTTAAACCTCCGCATCTCGACTTCTCCTCGAAGCGTACTTAAACCTCCGCATCCCGTCTTCTCCTCGGAGCGCAAACCTCCGCACCTCGACTTCTCCTCGGAGCGCACTGAAACCTCCGCAATATTTCTTCTCGGAACGCATTAAAACCTCCGCAACATTCCTTCTCCTCGGAGCGCATTGAAACTTCCGCAACATTTCTTCTCCTCGGAACGCACTACACCGACCGGACGATCGCCAGGACCAGCACGCAGCTATCCGCCGCGTGCGGCCACCCCGAACGACGAACCCGAAGGTAGAGCCAGATGGAAGATCCGAGCACCTACCAAACTCTGCACCTTTTAAGAACAATAAAAATAACTATATTTCTTTGTACCGCTCAATCCACGCCTCATTCTTAAACCACGAGACTCTCTTTCAGCTACCACATCCAGAGATCAAACTAATTTCTGTGGACCCCGGCGCGGCGAGCATACCCCGGCCGGTCACATACTATGATAATGATCCGATCGCAATGTTGTGCAATCTTATAGAATATTGATTTTTCGGCGTTTTCAATTTTCTCTTATCTTCATAAGAACACACTTATTTCAGTGTGATAACATAGAAGTCTACACAAAAATTCTAGCTCTATGATTGGGGATATCTTTGCTAAAAACACTTAAACGGACAGACAGAAAGACGGATGGACCAACAAATAGATTATTTTAGACTTATATATAATTATGTATACCTTATAGGGCTAGAGATTATTCCTTCGGTTTGACTAAATGATTGATTAAATGTGGTCAACATTTTAAAAACCTCTGTAAGGGTATCAAAGCTTAGTGTTCTCAATAGATTATATAGATTAAATCTTACCTTATTATATATATTTATGCTTTTATATGGATTTACAGCAATAAGTATTGAGCCGGTGTAAGTCTATAGACCGCTTGTATCGGACACCAATCTGTTGTTTGTAATTTAAAAAATGTAATGTACCATAACAAGATCGCTTGTAATATAGGACGTTTGTCGTGCATTTTCCATTTTAAATTTTAAGGGTCAACGGTCTTATATCTGATTATTATGCATTGCACTGAGTTTTCACAGTTATTTTGCTTGCCATCTGTATAAAAGGACCAGACTCCAGGAGAGTAGTAAAAACGTGGGCTTCTGGTCTTCGTAGTCCAAGTATGTCTTTTTCTCCTGATGCAGTTTGACAGGGATGTGAGTCAACGACATCTTGGAGGTTTGTTGGAGGGTTTTATACGTTCTCGCAACTTAGCGATAATTCAACCAATAAAGACCTGACTGGTTAAAGTCTTCTTTTTTCTCGTATTTATACTGATCTTTCCCTTTGAACTCCTGTATCCCATCTCCTGTTATCCTCAAAAGCCAGGCCCCGCCGACCAGAGACGAAAGCCGAAGCGTGTCTTCCTCCAGTTTAGTTTCCATATGCTCCGAAAACCTGTACGTTTTATGCTACACGCTATAGAAGAAATTCTGAGTTAGAGTTACCAGCAACTTCGATTCTTAAGCTGAATTTTGACTGGAGCTTTTCCTGTACACCGTAAAATTGCGCTCCGAGAGTTTTGGTTCAAGAGATTCATTAACCTTATCGTAACCTAGAGAAAGAGATGTGGTGTGCTTTTTTTGATTTCATGCCAAAATTAAAACTTTCCTTAACTATTTAGACACAATGAGAAATAGAGAGAATGAAAGGGAGAGAGAGATTGCTATTAGCACAAGTTTGATGCATGAGATCCGAAAAAATCCATGTCAGGTCATTCAAAATGAGGTTGGCTAACCAACTAGGTTGTTGCTATGAACATTTATCAAGCGTCGCACGGTGAGACCTTCGGCTATTTCAGCTTCCTAAAATTATAGCTTCTGAACGAATAAATATTTTTTTCCTGAAATAAACTGAATTTCAAAGGGAAAAAAAATCTCATGAAAATTTAGGGATATATTTTTGTAAAGTCAAAGTTTTGTAAAGTCGATAGCGTAGTGCACACAAAATGAGCTGGGCTGACAGGCCCCGTGGGCGATGACAGCTCAAAACGTAGTGGCTGGCACTATAGTTATGAGGCATGCCGGGTGCTGGAAAATTATATGGTCATATTTATGAGGCAGACGCGGAAGGGCTTTAAAGAGCTGACCGTTGGCTTTAAAAATCAATACGATCGGTTCTAGCCATTGAGTCTCAGTTTGGCAGTCTGCAACTGCTTAATGAGTCTCCGAGGAGCAAAAGGGTCACTCCGCGGGATCTGCAAATGCCAACAATCACTCAGCCACTCGTTGCCGAAAAACTAACTCCGACCACTCAAAGTAGATCTTCGGGTATTGCCGCCACAGATACTAGTCCTGTGATGCCTAAACCACCCACAAAAACGACAAGTTTTTGCCTCAAGGATGGCGTCTGACCTCACATCTAATGACGTAACTGCTTTTATACAAAGCAAAATAAAAGCCGTCGGCTTAAAGGTGGAGAAGTATATTTTTCTTATGCCAGGGAGATAGCTTCATTCAAGACACTTTTCTCCCCATCTCATCTTAACACTACCACTATTTGCTCTGCAGAATTCTGTCCAAAGCACGATATCAGATAAAAACGAGGGGGAACGTTGTGCGTTGCTGCGGAGACCGCAACTCTATATTTATACCCGATACTTAGTCAGTATGGCTACATTAAACGATAAAGAGTACGTGCGAGAGAGACAGAAAATCAGTCAGAACGTGTCGACGGGCGCTGCGTAGCCACTGCTAATTGATTTGTTACTTCTGGCTATAATAATAATCCGATCTCATTCGGATTCGACTTTATGGGGTCGGAAACGATTCCTTCTGGACGTTACAAACATCCATTTTCACCACAAATCTAATATACCCCAATACTCAAAATGAGTGAGTATCGATTATAAAAAGATTGCAGAGCTTGGGGACAACCCTTGGGGATCCCTGACAACCAAGTTCAAGCAGCCCCATGAAACTGTTAAAAAGAGAATTCTATGATATAAAAGAAAAAAATCCCAGGGTGGGCATTTTGTACCACAAAAAAAAAACACTACTGTTTATTTAATACTTACCCTTAAAAGAACAACACGACTAAATTTTAGTTAAAAATATACCTTTAAAAAAGCTTAGTAGCAACTTGAAAAGGATACATAAATTATGTCACTACAGTATCGAAGACTAAGATTATGGTTTATTCCGGTTTCGTCAATTTCTGTCATTGTTGTCATATCCGCAACGCCAATGTTTTTTTCGATTTCCATATCTAAAAATTCAATTCAAAAGAGAGCTTTAAAATATTTGCATTTTATGTTGTTTATTTTAATTCTTAGATTTTATTACTTTATATACATATGTACATATGTAGGTAGATATACAAAATTCCGAAAGCGCGAAGGAGAATACTTTGACTTGTTTTTGAATACTAAAAACTACTACTAAAAGAAGCCGATCTGTTTTCATTTTAATTATTAAAACTCTACACTAATACTCAGTCAGTATGGCTCCTCTCCGCCAGAGGTCGCACAGGGAACGAGAAAGAATGAGAATCAAAATGAATCAAAACCACTAAAAATTGATTTGTTCTTTCTTGCTATAATAATAATCCGATCTTAGTCGTTTGTTCTTTTTCGTTTGCGCTACGCTTCTTTTATTTTCACTTTGCATTTAGTAAAAACTTCATTTTGTATTTGTTAAGCTATTAAGCGTTTTTAATAACTGTTGCAATTTGAAGTTAATGAAAGTCGAGAGGTTGTATATAATTCACAATTTATTTGCATAAGTAAACCAACTTATCGCGTATGTACATATGGGGATGATTGGGCGAACGATTGATGCGAGGATGTTAATCTAATAGCTGCGACGATTAGCTCAAGACTGACCATGCAAGGGCTGACGGGCCAAATTGCCGGGCCCTATGCAGCAAGCTTAGACGCGAGCGAGAGAGTAGGATAGCCCGAGAGCGTTAGAGCTGCTCGGGGCCGCTGTTAAGCCGAGTGCGAGAGATTGCGATATAAAGAGACGAAAGAATTCCGCTGCATGTGCATATGCGGTAGCAAATGATCTTTACAGTGGGAGCAAAGGAAATGACAACATCAAAATGCATTTCCTTTGGCCCGCACCACTGGCAATAATTTAAAATATTTTAGCTGCTTGACCCGACATACTCCCCCGGTTGGAAGCCTGACTTTCAACAGCGTCTTTAAGGGACAGCAGGCACAGCTTGTTGACGGCGCGCTTGGTGATTCCAGATGACGTCTTCAGCACAGCAACTCGGGAAACGCCATCTCGTCCAGGCAAAAGCTCGACCACTCTCGCCAGTGGCCACTTGATGGGAGGAAGATTCTTATCCTTGACAAGAACCAAATCTGCGACTGCTAAACTGGGCTTCGCAGTGCGCCACTTTGAGCGCTGCTGCAGTGACGTGATGTACTCCTCCTTCCACCGGGACCAAAAGAGCTGCTGCAGGTATGAAACGCGCTGCCAGCCGTCCAGGCGATTGAAGTTTAGCTGAGTGACGTCAGGCTCAGCGAACGAAGCAGGAGGGCCACCATTCAAGAAATGCGCTGGAGTTAGAACATATAGATCAGCAGGGCTCTCTGAAATTGAAACTAAAGGTCTTGAATTAATCAGTGCCGTGATGTGGCACAACAGCGTCCGCAGCTCGTCAAATCCAAGAACCGAGTTGCCTATCGCACGGTAGAAGTGGTACTTGGCCGTCTTCACTGCAGCCTCCCATAGACCACCAAAATGAGGGGAGCGCGGAGGAATGAAATGCCAGTCCATAGCCTCGACCAAGCAAAAATCCAGCAGCGCCTTCTGATGGTCATCGCTGAGGACCAGGCGCTTTAACTCCATCAGCTCATTCTTAGCTACGACAAAATTGGCTGCGTTGTCTGACCATATTTGCCGCGGCTTTCGTCTGGTACATATGAAGCGCTTTAGTCCATGAAGAAAAGCAACTGTGGATAAGTCCTTTATAAGCTCCAGATGAACAGCCGAATTAGTCCAAGCAAAGCTCGAGGACCAGCGTGCAGATTCCGCTCATGAAAATGGGTGATTATTGCAAGAGTCAGTGGATGGCTGCTGGGCAAGATGATTGGATGACGGCCATCAAAATCCAACGAAGAGTTTTTCAGTCGACCATCTACCCTGAGAAGTCCAAACTGATCCATGAAATCCGATAACGATGAGTTTGAGCTCGATGAGGAGACTGCTCCCCTTGCCCGCAGTGACTTCATGTCCTCCCATAACTGAGTACGCTGGACTAGTCGTAGCAATACCTGGGTTCCATGTTCAATGTCTGAGACAGTGAGTCCGGGGTGCCGAATTCGGTTGCAAAACTTGTGAATGTATCCGAAAACGCGTTGCAAAGAAGCAAATGATTTCGCATACTTGGAATCAGCAACAATGTCCATGTAGGGCGATTTAACCAGAAGAGCCTTCCGACGAAGTTCAAGGCCTGGCTTATCAGGTAGCACAGTGGGTGGCCAGTCATCTGTGGAGCCGCAAAGAAATGGAGGACCATGATCCCAAAGAGGTGACTCATTCAGCTCAGTCGGATGAGCCCCTCGAGACAGAATGTCGGCTGGGTTTAAAGCTGTAGGAACATAGCGCCATTCCATTTTTTCGGTTATTTCCTGAATCGTTGACACTCTATTTGCAACAAATATATTAAATCTTGACGGCTCGTCCCGAATCCAAGAGAGCGCAACGGCAGAATTACACCAACAGTAACACCTTCCCTTGAAGACATTCATTCCAGCTATCTCAGATATAAGCCGAGCCAGCAACTCCGCTCCACAAAGCTCCAACTTTGGTACTGTAAATGTCTCAAAGGAGCCACACGAGATTTGGCACAAAGTAAGTGACTGCTGGAGTGCTGACCCTTGGACACGACATAAATGCTTGCACCATAAGCCTAGCGTCGCAAAATCCGTGAATTTCCAGCGTAGAGTCTGGAAGCCGAGGAAATTCAAGTCGACGAATCTGACCAAAACTGGTGCATATTTCCTGCCACTCGGTGTTCAGTGCGACTGGAAGGCTTTCATCCCAGGACAACTTCTCTTGGCACAAACGCTGGAGAAAGATTTTGGATTTAGTAATTCCGGGACCAGCTAGTCCGAGAAGATCGTAGAATCGCGCTATGGATGACAAAACAGAGCGCCTGCAGGAATTCAAAGAAGATTGAAGGGCCGAGAACGAAAATAATAGTAGATCAGAAACCGGATCCCACGCAAGTCCTAAAGTTTTAGTCACATGGCTGCCATCGTCGAATTTTAAAAATGTTTCCTTGTCCTCTTCCGGAACTCCATCCAGCACAGCAGGGACGTTCGAACACCATTTCCTCAATCTGAACTGACCTCTAGACAAAATTCCAGTAGTTTGATCCCGAATTCGGATAGCCTCTTCCTGAGAGCTGGCTCCAGATATCGAGTCATCCACGTAGAAGTCACGGCGAAGGATTTCAGCTCCAACTGGAAACGCCATCTGCTCGTCCATTGCCAACTGATGCATCGCTCGCACAGATAAATAGGAGGCAGGCTTCGTCCCATAAGTAACGGTGTCCAATTGAAACACACGCAAGTCTTCTTCCCTGGAATTTCTCCACAGAATACACTGCAAGTTGCTATCCTCGGTCGAGACTCTAACACAACGATACATCTTACATATATCTCCCGTAATCGCAACGGCGTATGACCGAAATCGAGCAAGAATATGAAACAGTTTGGGTTGGATTACGGGACCAGCCATTAAAACGTCGTTCAGGGAATATCCAGATGAGGTTGAAGCGGATCCATCAAAAACGACGCGAAGCTTGGTCGTAGAACTATCTTCCTTCATGACGCAATGGTGAGGTAAAAAATATCGGCAGTTGCTGATTGACTGGACAGGAACCTGAGACATATGGCCTAAATCAAGGTACCTTTATAAATGATGCATACTGAGATTAAACATCAGGGCGACATCAGGGTCAGGAATCTACGAAGCGCTTGATTGTAAGATTCTCTAAGGAGATCCAAATTATATTTTGTTGGCAGCCGAACACAATAATCGCCTTTATGTAGTCGACGGAAATGCTGCACAAAGTGTGCTTCACAATCTAGCTCTTCTTTGGTAAACTTTACTATTGGTTCGATGCAATTTTCTACCTCCCAAAACCTCCGAAGAAGCACCTCAAGCCGATCCTCTGTGGCTTATAAAACTCCGGATCAGCTAGTGGTATGTTCGATGGAATGTTTCAGTTTTGAGTGTCAATTCCAAAGCTTGGCTGTCGATCGGATATGCTAGTGGCAACAATGGTAATCCAATGAGTAATCCAATGAGCGAGAGTGCAGGCCAACAAAAATCCATCCGTGACGAAGCTAGAGTCGCCTATTCCTGAGACTGCAGTCGATGATTTCATTTTTCGAAGCTGAAGCTGATTCGCGAAACGAGAAGTTATTAGATGCAGCTGGGAGCCGGAATTCAGCAACGCTCGGCAGGGAACTAAAACTCCGGAACGATTTTTGACTAAGACCGTAGCCGTGGCAAGTAAAACAACACCATTCCTGAGATCTTGGGCAATAAGGGCAGACGAGGTAGACGCTGAAGTAGAGGGCTCAGTGGTATGCTCAGACGGCGTAGACTCAGACAGCGCAGACTGAGATGGAGTATACGGCGCTGATTTCCCTTGGACTGCGGTATCTTCAGGGCTACCAAAATGAAGGAGGGTATGTGGTGTCTACCCCCGCAGGTACGACAGTTGCTCGAGGTGCACTGAAGTAATCGATGCCCTGTTCTGAGACAATTTATACACAACGAAAGCCGCTTGGCTTCTTTATGGCGATTTGTGGGGGACAGCGCTTTAAACTTCTGACAGTGCTGGACCTCGTGAGCACCATCGTTGCACAGCGCGCAGTGTGCTACGGTTTGGTTCGTTGTAACCAATGTGGACCTAGAATTATTATGCTTTCTACTTCTGCCCACCTGATTGCTTAACGCATAGCTTGCAATGGAAAAGTCCATCGTCTCCAATGATCTGCATCGATGCTCCAAGAGCGAGGCCATAGATTCCCACGACGGAATTAAGTTTGCGAATGCGGGGTCGTTGAATCGTTCCTCCCACTTCTCTTGGCTCGCTGGATCCAGTTTTCGGAGAAGTTCCTGCACGACGATGCATCCTGCGATCTGCTCAGTGGTGCCCAAACCCTGGAGCGCGCGCAAATGTGAATTGAACTTGTCTGAAAGCTCCCGAAGCATGACCACTGACCCAGGTTCCACAGCCTGGAGCGCCAAGATCTCATTGATGTGTGCCTGAAAGACCAATCGCCGATTATTGAATCTGTTTTCCAACAAATCTAATGCCACAGCATAATTGCCATCTGAGATTTCCAGCGACCGAACAGCCTCCAATGCCGAATCCCGCAGACAGGAACGCAAATGCTGGAGCTTTTCTATGTTTGTTAAGTCCGGATGGCTGTCGATGATGGTGGCAAACATTGAATAAAAGTCCGTCCAGTTCACATACCCGCCGCTAAACGTCGGCAATTGTATAGGAGGCAGGGATGGTACTTGTCTACGGTGAGGTAGAAATTGCGAGCCGGCAAACTCAACCGTAGTGTTGAATGGTAACCAAGGTAGAATGAAACGGCATGCGGCCGCTACTCTTAGCCATTTCCCTCATAATCGCCGCCTTCAGCGAGCTGTCAAGTGACTCAAAAATGTCACACAAACCACTGTGAATTTCGCTTCGATCCAATTCCTCAAGCTCGCCGTGAAACATCTCAAATTTGCCGATCAACTTCTCGACTTACTCTTGCTTTACCACGAGAATGTAGTAGTCATAGTCCGACGACTCATTCTGCCAAGCGGTAGCTAACCTTTTCATTTTCTCGCATAATTCCGTTGACTTAAGCTTCAAAAAAGACACCCTGTTTTGCTCACTGGTCATTGGAATTTCGTTAGCAGCATTAATTTCCATGGTAGCGGCAGCGATAGCAGAAAGACCAACGTCTCTAGCGGGAAGATGATCTCAAAGAGTAACACGAGCAATATAAGACAATAACCGAGCACAGCAAGCGAACAGCTATGTACAAACCGTATATACAAAGGCGGCCGGTGTAAGAAACGTTTCTTGCGGGAAGATGACCAAAAAGAGAAGCGCAAGCCAACAGCTACGTGCACTACCGAATATGCAAGGGAGGCCGGTGTATATATGTATGGATAACTTATGTGGTCGATGACACTGGTTGAGATGGCAATTAGTTTAGATCTTTGAATGCTACATTAGTTTGTGATTGCACTGATGGATTATTTATTGCACAATCACGTCGGGGTCACCAAATGTTAAGCTATTAAGCGTTTTTAATAACTGTTGCAATTTGAAGTTAATGAAAGTCGAGAGGTTGTATATAATTCACAATTTATTTGCATATGTAAATAAACGGGGGCAAACGATTGATGCGAGGATGTTAATCTAATAGCTGCGACGATTAGCTCAAGACTGACCATGCAAGGGCTGACGGGCCAAATTGCCGGGCCCTATGCAGCAAGCTTAGACGCGAGCGAGAGAGTAGGATAGCCCGAGAGCGTAAGAGCTGCTCGGGGCCGCTGTTAAGCCGAGTGCGAGAGATTGCGATATAAAGAGACGAAAGAATTCCGCTGCATGTGCATATGCGGTAGCAAATGATCTTTACAGTGGGGGCAAAGGAAATGACAACAACAAAATGCATTTCCTTTGGACTGGCAATAATTTACAATATTTAAACTGCTTGACCCGACAGTATTTATTCTGGGCATCGGTTAATCGTGTGTTGCTTTCTGTAATTACGCTCACGTTGAATTTATCCCGCTTCTATCCCGTAGCCTTTGCTTTAGCTACCACTCTCCTCATATTATTCAAACCAAAAAAAGGCTTCTTCCTCTCTCGCTCTTTAAACATTCTGAGCAATAGCGCTCTCTGTTATTAGCTCTTGCTATAACCGCACTCCTCTCTGCTCTCTTTTTTAATAATTCCGCTTTGAGCGTTTGTCTGGCACTTTGGTCTGATACTAATTTGTATTGAGAATTTTTAAGTAAACAATTAAACAATAAGAATGGAATTCTCTGTTGTCTGCGCCAAACAAAAATTTCAAGAAGGACATCACCCAGTGCACGCAAAATGCCCTGGATTTTCAAGCCTCGTGGGTGATGCTATCCCTAATCGTAATGGTTTGCACTACAGTTGCGAAAGAGATGGAAATTTTAATGAGGCAGACGCGGAAGGGCTTATACGATGGGCTCCGAGCCATAAAGCAAAAGAGTTACTCTCCGCGATCTGCAATTGCCAACGTTCACTCAGCCGCTCGTTGCCGATAAACTGACTCCGAAGTGTGCAACAGCTGATTTCGTTTGGCACTCCAAGGGCAACGAGAGCTGCTGGCGATACAGATTCGGTAACCGAATTCATCGCCTCGGAGAACGTGCAGCCAATAACGTCTGTAGCGTCCGTCTCCGTGGTGTGCCCAAGCTCCCTAGCTGTCCCGTTCAATTCGATCCCACCAGTGAATAGAAGTTTAGACATTCGGATATTGCCACCACAGATACCACCCACCGACAAGTTTTTGTTTTACGGCTGGCCCCTGACTTCAGGCGGAGAAGTTTAACTTCTCTTATGCCAGGGAGATCATCATTTAAGATAAGCGTCTCCACAACTCAATTTGATACCATTTGCTCTTTCATTTTGAGCAAAGCATTTAGTGGTGAGAGTTTAAGGCTAAGAAGAAGAATAGGTCCACATAAATCTCCCAAATCAGCCCAACTCGTATATTCCACCTTCTTCTGATATTATAGAATCTATTTAAAGACTATTTCTTCCTCGCTATAAGACAAAGATTTAACTTACCAGGTACTGTTGGGTCTTGGGTAAACGAGCCTAATAACCTATTGCATATTGCATAACCTTACCAATGTCACGACATGACTTTGCTTGACCTGTGCGTAACTCAATTCAACCTATAAAATCCAGACTTTATAAAAAATTTCAAGAAGTTGGTTCTTGTTGGAATTTTGAACTTATTAGTTCTTTATGATCTATGTCATAACAACTATCTATCTAGATGCAGGATACGTTTTTCTTTGGCCCCTAAATAGTTTTACAGCTTCGTAAACAGTAAGCGTAGAACGTCCGCACACCCATCACGTTGAAATTTATTAACACATCGGCTAATAATGATCACGTAATCGCCGATCTTGCCCAATTTTTCCAAACCACCTATTCTGAGGAAAGCTTCCCTGGTCGGCCGTATCCATACGGTTCACCGAGGAAGTACGGCATTTTAAGTCCCTTGTTAAATGAACCATCTCTACTACTACTAGCTCTGCACCTGAAACATCTCTGCAGGTCAGATATATCTCCAACTCAGTATGCATTTTTATGGGGGCGATAAATAATCACGAATTTGTTAAAGATTACCTCTTTCATCATTAAAGGCTTCCAAGGTAACTTACAGACGAATGTTATTTACACCGACTTTAGTAAAGCATTCGACTCTGTAAACCATTTCATCCTGAGATGGATTTCTAGCTACCTTTGTTCCAGGTCTCAAAGAGTCCTCTTCAAAAATTCCCTCTCTTCACCAGTCAAATTTATGACGTATGTCATATATATCGCTACTAGTAAACCTCCCATCCTTAGTTAACCGTAGAAAAAAGATTGGTGTGATTTGTATGCACAACTTGATGAAGGGTTTTCCCTGATCTGTTGCGCAGCATAAACTTCACGATTTTTATCAGATTCACTAGAAACTATATACCGTTGTCCCTTTAACTTTTTAGATCAAATTATTTCTTGCAGGAACCGTTTAGGGTCTTATGCTCGGATTAGAATTCGCTCTTAATAAATTACTAATACTCACATACCTTTCTCCTTATTAGTAATTGTAGTGGTATTTGTATTTTGAATGCATTCTTAGTTCTCTTAGTAAGTTTTGTTATAGTTTTCCTCGCATATTAGTCTAACAGCTATCTTTCCTGCATGTTCGCTTCGGCTACGCGCCTCGCGTCATGCGGCAGTGCCCCTCGGTCGGTTTGCATTTTGCCTGTGATCCGCGCGTAACAGCCTTCTGCTGGTGTCACACGGACCACTTGACAGTGCAGTAATTACATCGCCACTTGTAAGATGCAGTCATTGCATATCAACGTCCAACATAAAAAAATTAAAGATGGTGGTTTTCACGTATCTTCATAATTGTGGAAGCCACAATTATTATTTACAATGTTATTTACACAATGTCATTATTTACTAGTTTTACAGAATTCAAAACCAATTCATTCATAAATAAAACGAGGGGGAACGTTGTGAGTTGCTGCGGACACCGCAACTCTACAGTTATACCCGATACTTAGTCAGTATGGCTCTCCTCCGGCAGACGCCGCGAATATTAAACGACACGACAAAGACTGCGTGAGAGAGACAGAAAATCAGTCTGAGCGTGACGTCGGGCGCTGCGTAGCCACTGAAAATTGATTTGTTCCTTTTGATCCGATCTGATCCAGATTCAGCAATCTGATAGATATGGTCATTATCTATGAGTCTGCGTTTTTAGTTTTCTCGTATCTGCAATATTGTGGATGCAACAGATTTTCGTCCTTTGTGGGGGCGGAAGGGGGTGGGGCGAAATTTTGAGATATACGTTTTATAGTGATATCTAACAGGAGTGCGGATACTAAATTTGGTTACTCTAGCGTTAATAGTCTCTGAGATTTGTGGATGCCCCAGATTTTCGTTCTTTGCGGGGGCGGAAGGGGGTGTGGCGAAATTTTGACACAAAACGGTCAAGGTCCGATATCACAGGAGTGTGGATACCAAATTTGGTTGCTCTAGCTCTTATGGGTTCTGAGATCCTTGAACTCATATTTTGCAATTGGAAAAACCGACCATGAAACCTGTGTGTTAGCGAGAGACAGAGCGAGAAAGAATGAAATTGTTTTCTTGATTCTGGCTATATTAATTATACGATCTGGTTCAGATTTTACACTCTAGAACATATAGTCATCCTCTACGATTCTACGTTTTCAGTTTTCTCGTATCGTCGAAATTGTGGATGCCACAGATTTTCGTCCTTTGTGGGGGCGGAAGTGGGCGGGCGAAGTTTTGAAATATTCTTGTAGCAGTGACATATCACAGAAGTCTGGATCCAAAACATCGTTGCTCTAGCTCTTATAGTCTTTGAGCACTAGGCGCTAATAGGGACGGACAGACGGACGGACGGACAGACAGGCAGGGCTCAATCGACTCGGCTATTGATGCTGATCAAGAATTTATATACTTTATGGGGTCGGAAACGATTCCTTCTGGACGTAACACACATCCACTTTCACCACAAATCTAATATACCCCAATACTCATTTTGAGTATCGGGTATAAAAAGCGCTGGGCCACGACTTCGTCTTGCCTAAAATGATCATAGAATTGCCAAGCTGTGCAGTATATTTTTCCGCCATAATATTCAACAGCATGATGAAATGGGGGTACTATTCTAGACACTGGAGAAAATCTATCGTCATAATGATGAATCTCTGTCGGAAAAGCTGGAAAAGACAAGACCCAGCCATCATCATATAGACCTATCAGCCGGCTGGCATCTATCAAAGATATTTGAAAAGCTGTTCCTTAATCATATCAAGCTTACACACCAACAGTGCAATCCCAAAGTACAAATTTTGATTTCGCAAACAACATGGAACCATTGAACAAGTAAAGCGGATAACCTCTGCGATATGAAATGCATTTGAAAAACAAGAGTATTACTCCGCTGTCATTCTTAATGTCACCCAAGCTTTCGGCCGCGTTTGCGAAATCAAACATTGAAACATCCTCACAGCCGAGAACGTGGTTTTATGGTCTGGGCGGCGCTTTCTTATTCCACTCTGAGGTCCAGGTCACACAATTTCGTCCAAAGAGTTTTCGTGTATTTAGATCATTATTATAGAATGCACAACTTTGTTGCAGTGTTGTTTGCAGTGAATACGCGTAGCAACGGTACCCCGTCTTTCTCTCTCACAAACTCTTCCTCGTCCAGTGTGGCCTTCTCGCGAGCTAGGGGTTGGTGTGAAAAGCTAAAGAGAGAGACTGATGCAGCGGACTAAAAATCTAGAGCGGTTTACGGTCTGCGCTCTGGCCTGATGAGCTCGTGAGGTAGCTCAAAGGGGGCCTAGCTGAGGCCACCGGACGGGTCGCGGGTTGCGGATAGCGAACGGCCTACCTAGGTAGGTCAGCTGCGAATAAGCGGGCATCCCTCACGGGAGAGTACCGAAATAAGCAGTCCCGGACAGCCAGCGGGTGTTAGCTAGGTAGCAGCACTGACGATGCGCTTGTGGTGCCGCCTCAATAAGTAGCTCACACACTCCCATCCATACACAATACCTACCCACATCCCAACCCCCACACCCACCTCACACCGGGCCGGACTAAGTGTGTTACTCGACCCGTGCCGAGAGTCAGCCTGGCTGGGGGCCCGGTATAAAAACTAGCCCAGTCGCTAACGGAGGGCTCAGGGACTTGGCAGCCCCCTGTTCTAATGATGCCTTACCCGGGCAACGTGGATCTCTGCCCGGGCTGACCTTTCCCTTTCTCTGCATCTCGTGGGAACAGGATGTATAACAAGAACAAAAACCAAAAAACAAACAAAAAAACAAATGAGTGCGGCGCTCCCCAAATGCCAACTGGGAGCAATCCCAAGCTCGGAAAGGCAGCGGCCCAAAGGCCTGGCCCAACCGGCTCTATAGTAGGGAATACCTGCAAGGTGGAAGGTGCCTGTGCGAACCCGAGGGGGTCCCATCCCGAATCCGGTGTGGGTGGCAAGGTAACTCCCGAAGCTGACACCTTGGAAGGAAAGCTAAGCAATATTGCGGCTGCCCGACCTTCTGGTAAAGCGGAGGGGGTTGACTTGCCGTCGACAAGCGCCCAAGCCAGACGCTACACATATGCCGAAAAGAGGAGTGCAGGGCACATACTCCGTCGGCAACACGCCAGCAGTGAAGCCAGCCCATCAGCCGACTGGCTGAATAAGGTGGAATGGGCTTCGGCCGTGCTCCCGGAGTTCACCTTGGAACAGAAAAAGGTGGCTCCCCAAGCCAAGAGGCAGCGCTCGCAGGAGACACCGGGACCGGTAGCAAAGCGCTCCAGAGTGCTGCCAAATGTCTCCTTTGCGCAGATTGCCAAGGAGAGGACGCTAATTGGTGTCCTCGACAGAGGCAGCGCAGAGGGTAGAATCCCAAGGAGTCAGTGGAAGTGGGTGGAAGCGGCACTGGCCGACCGCTGCTTGGAACTCCTCGACAAAGACCCTGGACCTCCGCCAGTCTGCAAGGACATGGGGTGGTTCCAGGGCAATGTTAAGATAATTGCCTGCGAAGACGAGCGCTCTGTAAAGCTTTATAAAGCGGCGGTAGCGCAGGTCGGCGAGGTCTATGCTGGGGCGAAACTCGTCGCAGTCGACTGGAGCGAGGTGCCCAGCAGACCGAGGGCCAGAATTTGGGTGCCGACTACCTTTAAGGAGCCAGAACGCATCCTCAAGATGCTGCAGAGATGCAACCCAGGACTACCAACCTCAGATTGGAAGGTAGCCAAGGTTGAGACGACACAAGGGCCGACTAACCAGGCAGTGCTCGTTCTCAATAAAGAGTCGCTGGCCCCGATAGAGGCAGCAAAAGGAGAGCTAAACTTCGGCTTCAGCTCGGTCACCATCAAGGTGTACAAATCGGACGCGGCGGCCGCGGCGCTTCCTGTCGTCCACCCAGACGTGCAGGATGTCGATGCGGAGATCGAAGCGCCTGACGACGAGCTGGAGCCAGACCAGGAAGGCTTCTCCTCAGAGACAGAGCTGATGCTCGACTTTGAGTCAATGTGCCGAGAGAGAGTCTCAGATGACTCGGACGCGGACATCACGGTGGTGGAGAATCTTGAAGATGGTCCTAAGGATCCTTCAAATAAATCTCCACCACTGTAAAGCAGCATCGGCTGCTCTCATACTCCGCCTAGACGCAAGCGGAGCCGACGTAGTCCTGATCCAGGAGCCTTGGGTGGTAGGAGGCAAGGTCTGTGGATTGGGGACGAGGTAATACAAGATCATTGTATCCCAAAATGAAGGTAAAATCCGTACCTGCATACTTGCCAGAAAGCACCTAAATATCTTTCTGCTCCATAATTATAGCGATGGCGATAACACGTCGGTAAGCCTAGAACTAAAAGGGAATCATCTCAGGCTGGTGGCGTCCTATATGGCCCACGAGGAGGATAATCCTCCGAACGACCTTGTTCGCAAAATAGCCAGCGACAGCTAAAGGACGGACAAAGACCTACTTATAGGTTGCGATGCCAACGCCCACCACACCCAATGGGGGAGCACGGACACGAATGTAAGGGGTGAGTCACTGTTCAGCTTCATCCTGAACTCAAATTTATTCATATGCAATCGGGGTAACGACCCCACATTTATAATTAAAAATCGGCAGGAGGTCATTGACCTCACGCTAGTGTCAAGCAAACTGCTGGACACAATCAAGAGCTGGAGAGTCCTAGGAGACCACTCCTTCTCGGACCACAGGTATATCGAGACGATATTATCCTTCGATATTCCCAAACCAACCGACTATATCAACCCCAGAAAAGCCAACTGGGAAAAATATAACACAACCCTGGAGGAGCTACTCCCTCCTAACGCCCCTAATTGCCCGAACACTGAAGACAACCTAAACCGTCTTGTGAACAGCTTTACGGATGCGTGCAACAAAGCCTTCAAGGCAGCATGCCCTTCTACCAGACCAAGGGGGAAGAAGAAACCCCCCTGGTGGTCTAAGCAACTAGACACCCTTCGTAGAACTTGTAGGACTCTATTCAATAGAGCCACAAGAACTAAGGAGGATACTCACTGGGCAGACTATAAAACCAGTCTAGCACTATACAAAAAGGAAACGAGGAAGGCTAAAAGAGCCTCCTGGCAAAAATATTGCTCCGAAATCGAGGAAACTTCGGAGGCCGCAAGACTCCGGAAAGTTCTCTCAAAAACTACCCCCTCGGTAGGTTACCTCAAAAAGAATGATGGCACGTGGACCAACTCTAGTGAGGAGTACCTACACATTCTGCTCGACACGCATTTCCCCGGATGCACATCCACCGAGCCGTCACACCTCCCAGAAGAGGGATCGGTAGAATCGATGGACCATATCCTTACAAAACGGAACATAAGTTGGGCAGTAAACAGCTTCAACCCGTTTAAATCGCCAGGCCCGGACCAGGTAATCCCGGCCCAACTTCAGAAGGCCGGGGAGACGGCCATCAACTGGCTACATAGTATCTTCAGGAAGATACTGGCGGTATGTACAATACCGCAAGCGTGGCTTAAGGCTAGGATAGTTTTCATCCCTAAAGCAGGCAAAGCCTCACACTCAACCCCGAAAGACTTTAGACCAATCAGTTTATCGTCTTTCCTACTCAAAACCTTTGAGAGACTTATCGGGTTACAATTACGGACTACCATAAGTCCCCAGCTGTACTCAAGTGCGCAGCATGCCTACCGGAAAGGAAAATCCACGGAAACGGCACTTCACGAAGTGATCTCGAGTGTAGAAAAATCCCTGCATCTCAAAGAATACTCACTAATAGCTTTTCTCGATATCGAGGGAGCCTTCAACAAAGTCACACCGGGCGCCATTACAGAAGCCCGGACTGACCTGGGGGTGGACCGTCACTTGGTGATGCTCATTGATTAATTGCTCATACGCAGGACGGTGACATCATCGATGGATCGTCCACCCAGTCAAGGTCTTTCAACAGAGGAACCCCGCAAGGGGGAGTTCTGTCTCCTCTTCTATGGAACATTGCAGTCAATAAGATTCTATGCGACCTGGAAGAGGGGGCGGTATTCACATTCACTAAAATGTCCTTTTGAAAACGCATAAATTGGTGCTCCCGTTTTCACAAAATGAAAGATTTCTCCGTTTTCAAAACGGAAAAATTTTCCTCGACGAAATGAAAACAAATCGAAATCGCAAAATTAAAAAATAGATGACTAATTAATGCACTAGCATACATTTTACAACATTACCAACCTAAAATTCGGCTCGGATATAATAGTTCAAGCAAGAACAATTGTTTGAACACGGCGCGTTTTCCGACTAAACGGGAAAGCGTGACGGCATTGATGATACCCCAAATATCTTTATTGCCGAAAAGGCAGACTTATTACGGCTTATATAAGAGCAAAAAAAATCTCTGACTGGCTTAATGTGGCACACAACTACAAGCACTACAACCAACATGGATTACCCACAAAGTATCCAAGTGTCGCAAAGGCTTCTAGTATTCGGGTCTTCACTCGCTTACGCTTACACACTGCCCTCACCCACACACACCTTCTCAAGGGACTTAGCGCTCCTAACTGATCTTTCTGCAATGCTCCCTCATTATCAGCCCAACACATGACCTAAACTACAACTACAATTGATGTTAATCTTTTAGTTTTCTTCTCAGTATAATTATTACTTGACATGTCACAAATAAGTTTTGGTGCCCATTTTTCACTTATCTCAAAAAATGATCTTAATATTTTGGAAAACAAATAGATGTGCATACATAGTATATATACATTCATATGTAGTAAAGCGGCTCATAGACTAGCTAAAGTACTTATTTTTTGTTTAACACCCGACATGTAAAACTAAGAAAAATTTACTTTGGAGACCAGAGAACAAGCCCTCCGTTTATTTTTTGGCAATTGAGCTGTTGTATCAAAAATGGACCGAACCGATAATCACTTGCTATTACTATGAAGTCTGCGGTGAAATTAAGTCCATTTATAAATTAAATACATATTTAAAACTAGAGAAAACATATTTTAAATTTTAATTTTAAGGTTCTCCAGTTTTCACATATTTTTTGGGTTTGCACCAAAACGAAAATTGTTGTTGCCCTGACAAATTTTTTCCGAGCCAAATTTTAGGTTGGGTTAAAATAAAATTATTTATAAAGAAATCAAAAGTTAAGTTACCCTGATATAGGTGTCAAGTTTATGTTAATGCATCAATAATTCATCTATTTTCTTCCTTTTGCCGTTTATTTTTCATTTCTTCAACGAAAATGTTTTCTTTTGAAAACGAATAAATCTTGCGAAAAGTGAAAACGGGAGCCCCAATTTATGTGTATTCAAAAGTAAATCGGAATACTTTTGTGAATGTGAAAAACGGAGCCTGGCTGAATATTTAGGTTATGCCTTATAACAGTGGTGGGAAAGCTTTTGTGAGCAGTCCAGCAACAACAACATATAACTCTTGAAAGCATCAATATCTGCGTCAAGCACACGCAATGTTATTTGTTTTTGGTTGCTTTGTCCCGAGCAGCAAATACAGGCATATTGGCATACGTCACAAGAATTTTTACTTGTTTTTGTATTCTTGACCGTTATATTATTTGGACGTTGAATCGATTATCAATTGGCTGTATCATGCACATTGCAAAGGAATATTTTTTTAGTATTGCGCAGCAGTGTACACTAGGCGGCATAATTATTTTGACGAAGTAAAAATCGTGTATTTTTTATCAAAACTTTTTTGGGACTTTATTAAGAATTTTTGATTTATTTTTCTTTTAAATATATAACTAATAGAAACTTAAAAATAAGGAAACAAATATATTTTCATTCAAACTTAAAAAGATTTTAATTAATAAGTAATTTCACAGTATGGCATAAGAATTTTGACAAGATTGTTTAATTTAAATAACAAAGTTTAAACTTTACAAAAGTGAATGAATTAAGCAAAATTTAATAAAATATATATCCTCCTTTAGCTTCAATAACTTTTTAGAGTCGCCGTGCTACAGAATCCACTAAATTTTGAAGGATCTCCGGAGATACCGCTTACCAAAGGGAAGTGAGGTCAGAAATTGTCTTTTCTCTCGTATTGTTGAACGAAACTGTCCACTATAAATTTAATAAGTTTAAAAAACATGATGGTTTCAGAAATTTAACCAGATCATGCGCCAAGCGTAAAACAACTCCAACTGAAGTCCGAGTCCTTCTACGCGCATTTACAAAAAATGTGTTTTCTGAAACTTGACCGCAGAGAACCCAATCAGTTAACGCAGCCTGACGACGTTTAATAGAATGACATTGTTTATGACAAAGGCAAACAAACTAAAAAGACTGGCCTTTGCAAAGGAGTATGTGCATAAGCCAAAGAAGTTCTGGAGAAGCGTTTTGTGGACTGATAAAAGCTTATTTGAGTATAACTCATAAAAAACTAAAGTTTTCATAAGAATGCCAGCAAAGCAAAGAAAAAGTAAACGATTTTTAAAAAAGTGAGCCGTGGCGGAGGCTCCGTCATGTTTTGGGGATGTGCTGCATACAGTGTGCTAGGAGACTTTATTCCTATCACCGGCTCAATGAACCAGGGCAATTATTTATACACCCCTACATGAACACGCATTCCCCTCCGGTAATAGGCTGATTGGAGAGTCATTAATCCTGCAACAGGATAATGCCCCAGGCCACAAAGCCCGTATGATTACCACATTTTTGAGGGATGTTGGTGTTACCACCTTGAACTGGCCTCCTCAAAGTCCAGATTTGAATATTATTGAAAACGTCTGGTTTCTTTTAAAACGCAAAAGAACAGTTTCGTTCAACAAAACGAGAGAAAATACAATTTCTGAGCTCAATTCCTTTTGACTAGCGGTATCTCCGGAGATCCTTCAAAATTTAGTGGATTCTGTAACACGGCGACTCCAAAAAGTTATTGAAGCTAAAGTAGGATATATATTTTATTAAATTTTGCTCAATTCATTCACTTTTGTAAAGTTTAAACTTTGTTATTTAAATTAAACAATCTTGTCAAAATTCTTATGCCATACTGTGAAATTACTTATTAATTAAAATCTTTTTAAGTTTGAATGAAAACATATTTGTTTCCTTATTTTTAAGTTTCTATTAGTTATATATTTAAAAGAAAAATAAATCAAAAATTCTTAATAAAGTCACAAAAAAGTTATGCTAAAAGGTACACGATTTTTACTTTGTCAAAATAATTATGCCAAACTAGTGTAAACGTGGAATCTATTTTGTGACCCGAAATCGATCACCAGCTGCGCCCACAGGTATTCTTTTACAATTTTCCCATTTGGGTATAGCTTGCGTCGTTGGTCTTGTGGGAGCAAGGACGTGACCACACAATTTTTGTATATTTGAAAAGTGTGCAATGTAGATACATACATATATTTAAAATGCATGTTAATTTTCGATATAAAGCCATATGCTGAAAAAATCGCATAGCAATATTCATAATTTACGTGCATATGTGTGTACATATTTGGTTAGCGATGGTTATTTTTAAATTAAATTTTAAAGGTTTATTTTTCCCCATACAAAATGTAAACATAATTATATTGGTTTTTTTTTGGAACAGCAGGATTGGCGCGTGTTTTTAACATTAACTGTAATCTCAATAGGTATGATATGGTGATGTGTCGCAAAATAATTGCCTAAATTCCACTTTGGTGGCACAAACGAAATTTCAGAGCACGTCAGCTGAAGGATAAAATGCACTGTATACACATTAGCGCTCCAAAATTTGTTTCATTTGAAACTATAAATATTGGTTTATACAAATACGTAGATACAGCCATATACATATACATATAGTAAGTTCTAGGATATCGTCATTATCAAAAGTTTTAGCATGAGCGTAAGAATCTGAAACAAACTAAATGTACATACATACATATCTACTCATCACATTTGCATGGACATATCATCTGCATATGTACATAGTGTCAGTAAACAAGTTTTAACAAACACTGTTATCTTACTCCTCACTCTTTCAAGAGATATAACAAATACAAATGTAATCTAAAGAAAATCATATTTATACAATCGCATTCTTAAATTTATTATTGATTTAATAAACTGCACCTGGATTTTGGTTTCCGGGTTAACTTATCCTATATTAAGGGCGGGTCTTTTCGAAAGATAAAATATATGTTAGATCGAAGCACCAGTAAAGGTTTGATTGTATATAAACACAACTATTCTATTTCTGATTTTTTTATAGCGACATTCACAAGACTATGGCAATTCCCATGAAAATTCATATATATAAAACATGGTATTTTTAAGGAAACAAGTTATCCTCTGTTGTAAATTACTATAACAAAAAAATCGAAAAAATTTGGATTGTTCGATATTTTTTTAACGGTGCCTTTGCCTCCTTTAACCTTTTCCACAGAGGGAACGTTGGGAATTTTTGAAAGATGTGAAACATTGATTCTCTTGTGCATTATCCATAGTAAAACAGCCGAACATAAAAAATCATACAGGCTCCGGTTTTTATTTAAATCTGCGGATTAAATTTTCAGCCAAAACCTGTTTTATCGTTTAAGGTGCTCCAGTTTTCACAAATTTTTGTTATTATTCAGACAGGCTCCGTTTTTCACTTACTTTTGCGGATGACCGCTCGAATTGGCTCTTTTACTTTTCTTATTCCTTAATAAGCCCCTTGGAGCCGCTTGGCTCCCGGTTTCACAAATTTTTGGTATCGATAAGTTTCAATTTCTCATTGATTCTGGCAAACAACAACAGCTGACCTGGTTGCTTTGAAAAATTAGCGGGATAAAAATGCCTTTGTATTTTCAATGGATTGTTTTGAAGCAAAAAGACGACAGAAAGCACGCAAGTTAATAATATGTCCTTACCCGGATTTTCTGTTATGTGCATGTTAGAATCACAGTCTGTACTGCTATGCGGCAACATTTATTTGTTTTCAATGTTCCGATAACCAAATCGGACTGCGACAGCTGTTTGCACCAAAACGAGAAAAAAGGTTGCCATGACCATTTAATTCCGAGCCAAATTTTAGGTTGGGTTAAGAAAACGTTATTTATAAAAAAGGACAAGTTAATTTTCACTGATATTAGTGTCAAGTTAATGGTAATTCATCAATAAGTCATCTATATTTTCCTTATGCACCTAAGATTAGAATTTGTTATGTAAAAATCCGTTTATGTTTTCGTTTTGAAAAGTAACAAATCTGTCGGATTGTACAAATGGGAGCCGTAATTTATGTGATTTCAAAAGTAAATCGGAAAACTTTTGTGAAATTGAAAAACTGAGCCTGGCTGAATATGTTTAATTTTCTCATCGTTTTTTGCAATCATGAACAGCTCAACTGGTGGCTTCCTAAATATATAGATAGGAAATTATTTGAAAGCACAATTGCAATGGTGGTGTAACTACAGTTTGGAGATGCACTTATTTCTGTTTTTGCAAGATCTATTTTTAAACGGGATGAAAATCCCAAAAAAAAATTTTCCACGATTTTATTCCATTTAGCGCTGTACAAAATAACAACACAACTAGATAAAAATACACACAGCTCACAAGCAACTAGAAACCATACGACAACAAGAAAGAGCATTAAGACAATATGTACATATTTGTTTCTCTTTCTTTTTTTGCGTATACACACATACATACATACATAGATACATACAAGGAAATTTACTGGTCGGAGTAATTGTAGATAGCAAAAATTTGGGGGAATTCCCTTTTTATGGAAATTGAAGGGAATTATATTTTTGCAAAAGAAATTGTTTGTGAGAGGGTGGAACACCGTAGCGGGTATCCAGAGGAAAAATATCCAAAGGAAGAAGTCAGAGTGGTTCCAATAAATTTGTTCCATGTAGTTGCGTATATATCTAGGTTGGCAACTTATATCGGGGTGGAAAACGTAGCTAATACTTAGCTTAACCGTTTAGCTGCGGTGAGCGCCGTATCGGTAGTGGACTGTGGATCGTAGATTGTAGATGGTGTAGCCCATCCGAGCGCGTGACCGAGTTAGGACCGGAGTGCCCGGACTTGGCACAGTGCGCGGCAATTATTAACTGCAGTCCTGAACAGAAATGTTTTTATATTTTGTGAACTATCAATGTTTGTGAACAATCAATTGAAAATACAAAGGCACTTTTATCACGCTCGATATTTTCAAAGCAACCAGGTCAGCTGTTTTTGTTTGCCAGAATCGATGAGAAAAAGAAAACATATCGATGACAAATATTTTTGAAAACGGGAGCACCTAAAATCGAAACGTTTTGGCGCCACTAACGCATTCTATAGAACTGTTTTTTACATCTTTCCTACCTTTGCTCCATTAGTTTCCCCTCCCAGAAATCTTTCTGTCACTATTTCGTACACACCGCGGCTATTAAACTTAAGGATTATAAAATTTCGTTTATATAAGATGTTTAAGCTGTCTGGCTTGCAGTCAGATTTTTCTAAGCATTCAATTTTAAAATCGTAATTTTCCATTTGTAACACTCTATGCTATAGGAACTGCTTGGATAAATGAAAGCTCAACTTTAAGCGAGATCGTAAATAATTTTTTAATTTTGTTATCTCTAAACATAGTTCATTACAATTCAGTCCCGGAGATCCCGAGTATGGTGCCCGCGGTGTCGGACGTAGCATCAGTGGTGTCGGAGGACATCCTGGATGGCTATGTGTCCGACGAGAGCGACCTTGGAGCGACAGAGGACGGAAGAAACCTGAATGGTGGACTAATAAACGGGGGGAGCTCCGGAAAGCCTCCCGAAGACTCTTTAACAAAGATTAGGCTGAGAACGTTGGGCGTAACTGGGCCGAATACAAGTTCAGTCGGTCAACTTATAATAAAAAACTTAGGAAAGCCAAACGCGCCTCCTGGCGTAAGTTCTGCAGCGAAATCGAGAACAACTCAGAAGCTTCGCGTTTGCGCAGAGTTCTCTCGAAGAAAACACCCACCCTGGGCTACTTAAAGAACACCGACCAGTCGTGGACTACGTCCAGCGATGAGTCGCTAAATCTTCTCCTAAAAACTCACTTCCCTGGCTGCGATGAAAACAGACCCAACTACCATACAAGTCCGCGGGGCCAGAGGGCATTATCCCTGCCCAAATGATTCACGCTGGACATAAAGCCACTAATTGGCTCAAAAGGATATAAGAGGGAATATTCCCCCATGGATACATCCCAGAAACCTGGATTCATAGCAAAGTCGTCTTTATTCTCAAGACAGGCTCGCACACTGCCACAAAAGATTTTAGACCTATTAGTCTATCGTCTTTCCTTCTGAAGGCGATGGAAGGGCTTCTGGGGTTGCATCTCACGGCAAGTATTCCGCCCAACCTAATCTCAGACTCCCAGAATGTGGCAGAATGTCTATCGGAAGGAAGCCTAATCGATCAGAGGCTACAATGCAGGACGGTTGAGGCATCACTGGGGACGTCAACGTCCACCAGTTTGGTCAGCAGAGCACACCGCAGGGCGGAATCCTCTCACCCCTCCTATGGGTGTGGCTGCCGCGTAGTGTCGTATGCGGACGATGTTGCTATAGCATTCTCCGAAAAATTTCCGCAGACGTTGTGCTAGTGCATGACAAGATGGGCAAACAAATGCGGGCTAGGACGAGTCAACCGGTCTAAAACGGAACTTGTGCTTTTCACTAAGAAGTACAAAGATCCGGTACAGACTCCCCCAAAACTCTGTGGGGAAGCACTAGCTTTTAGCAACAATACCAAGTATCTTGGGGAATGACCCCGTATATAGTTCGGTGGATAAACATCGCCATCATACGACCAATCATGCTCTATGGAGTGGTAGTATGGTGGCCAGCCCTAGACAAAATAACTTGTCTCCACAGGCTCAATAGAGTTCAACGCATGACAGAGCTATGCACAACTCGTGGGATACGGATTACTCCAGGGGAAGCCCTGGATACCGTGCTGGACCTCCTTCCCGTAGATCTCATGGGAAAGAAGGTGGCAACACTTTCCGCTCACAGAATGAGAGAAGCACTCGGGAATCCTGACGAGACTCCCGCAATTACCTGAGAGGACAGATTATTGTATCCCTAGTGATCACCACTCTTATCAGAGAGAGATCAGGTAGCGGTGCCTTTGGCTACGTGTAGGCTTCTTACGCAGGAAATATTCGAGCAGTCTCGAGATCGATATGGCCTCATCGATCGAAAAAGCGCTCTGCAGTTACCCGAGCAATCGCGGGACACTGGCGGATAGACACTGACGCCTCTAAGCGGTCAATCTCTCACAATGACAATGAGGAATCGGTCTCCCACTTCTTCCGCCATTGCCCAGCTCCTGGAAATCGTGTTGCTCATGAGTGAGTGAACAAAAAAGAGTTGTTCACTTAAGTGAGCAACGGAACATGTTCCTTCCAAACAGTTCTTTTTTGATTGTATTTTGACGTATTTTGAGAATAGTTTTATGTGTAGTGCAGTGTTACGCATTAAAAATACAAAATAGTAATAAATTTTGATTAAATGTAAAATTATAATTAGCTTGTCGTGGTCTTCATGTTAAATACTTTTGAGTCATTATGGTTCCCCTGTGAATTATGTACAATTTTAAGTTGCCACAAACAGTTCTTCTAATGCTGGTAATTTCAATACAAGTATTTTTCTGTCTGGACCATCTAAGTTAAACCTCTTTTCATCACTAAAGATGACATTTGATTTATGTGATTACTTCATGCGCGCCGCTGTACAAGTTTGGTTTGGGCACCCTCGAGGTACTCCTAAGGCAGAAATAGTTATGCACAATTTTGTTTTCTTGTTACCCATATGATCCTCAATTTGTCCGATATTCATGGAATGAACCACATTAAGACACTGTATCTGGCGTTTGCACCGGATACCGATTTCCTTAGTACAGCTATACCTATTTTAATGCAGTTTATATGCTAGTTATTTCGTCTCGGCTTCATCGCTTCCTTGTCCATCACCAGCCTTGCTAGTCCAAATTACACTTTACCTAAACAATTCTACATCTAGATCATCTAAATCATCATTTAATGCACAACTTTACACAATTACGCGCTACACACATGCTAGAATCAATATTGCTGAGCGATTAATAGCCAAACTGTAAGAAAGAGAAAACAGAATATCTAAATAATAGAATATCACATGCAATTCGATTCTCCAGAATTTACGGACAAAATTGAACAGTATATTTTAACTGTTTTAATATTAATATTTAATTACATGGGTACAAAACATATACTTTACTCCGTCTTTTTTTAATTATTAGGGCATAATAAATATCCTTCAGCTCAGAAGCAACATTTATAAGCTGATTAAAATTTCAAAGATATTACTTAAAAAAAAAAAACAATAAAAATTGTATTTCACTTGCATGGTCTCAAGAATTAGTCTATTGAAATTGATACTGATGGTTAACGGAAAATTGAAGATGAGTAAATTTAGTTATTGTGGGCGGACCTTTTGTTGAAATTGTAAAATGTTAGTTGTGACTTTATTAATGAAATCAAATTCGATTTGAATATTTTTTACAAAGGAAACTAACATTTTGTTGTTGCTTTTATAATTTTATATGTAAATATATGATAAATATAATGAAGTGGCGCTCTTGCATTTTATACGCAAATATACTTTAGTATTTGCTTCCAGTTATGTTTTAAGTTTTTTATTTCGATAGTCAATTTTAGAGTCGGTTTCAAAACAAACAAAAATGATCATCCCCACTTTTATCATATTTTACAAAACAAGTGGTTTTTAATTTTTGTGGAACAGTGTCAATTCGGTGTATATTTTCTTCTCGAACAAGTCGTTAACTCGTGATTTGTTTGTAGAATATCTGAATTTTTGTTCGCCTCTTTCTGATTCAACTTTTTATTTATGTTAAATGGCTGACATCTCGACCTCGTCAACTCCATATTTAGATTTTGCTTGACTTCTTATTGCTGATTGTTTGGATTCATTTGTCCGTTGACAATGGGTAAAAAATATGGGTGAGCCATAGCTTCGCGAGCGGTGAGTCGGTCAACATGATCGTAACGCAATAGTTTATCAAGAAAGTCTAATGCTTCAGGAGAAACTAGATGTTGGTTGTCGGAATGAACAAATCTTTCCCATCTCTTTCGTGAGTGACGCTGTAAAATGTCGTGAAATCGCGGATCTAGGTCAATATTGTATTTATCTAAATATGCGTAGAGCTCTTCAGTGCCCAACACCTTTGCAATGCGTACCAGTTGGTCATAATTGTCATGACCATGGAAGAACGGCTCTTTTCGAAATATCATCGACGCCAGCATACAACCCAAGGACCACATATCAAGTGAATAGTCGTACATCTGATAATCGACAAGAAGCTCAGGTCCTTTAAAATATCGCGATGCCACCCGCACATTATACTCTTGGCCTGGATGATAAAACTCAGCAAGGCCCCAATCTATAAGGCGTAACTTCCGATTTTCATGGTCTATCATTACATTGTGTGGCTTTACATCTCGATGCATAATGCCCATGCTGTGACAGTAGTCAAGCGCCTTAAGAAGCTCAAACAAATAGTAGCGAATCTCGTAGTCTGTTAGTGTTTGGTAAAGTTGTTTAAAATCCGTGTTATTGACGTGCTCAAATATTAACGCTGGTGTGCGAGAAACTGGATCCTTAACAACTGCTAGCAGTGTTATGATATTTGTTCCACCGCGTAAATTCTCCAGAATTTTAATTTCACGCTTGATCTTCTTCTTTTTCACAGGTTTTAGAATTTTGACAACACATTTTTCTGTGGTTGTAATATTAATAGCCTCGAAAACCTCGGAATACTTGCCACGCCCAAGTTTCCGGACCAATTGGTAATCGTCTTGATTGCCCCAATCGACGACATAATTTTCGTAGTCCCAATATTCATCTGGTTTGTGCGCATTCACATCTGTGTATACACGGGCGGCACTTGGTAATGTCATTTCCACTAATGGTTTGTCCTTTCGCTGTACCTCTTCTGCAAACGTTAGTTGTATGGAGAGCCGTGCGGCTTCGTAATATGCCTCAGGTTTCTGTTGATTGCTACAAACAACAATATTGTTATTGTTTGACTGTCTGAAAGAAAAACATATTTTTTTTTGTTTGTTATTTGTTGTTTAAGTATATATCTATTTTTTTGTATATCCCTAATTTTAACAGAAAAAATTATGTCACCAAAAAAAACAGGAAGAGGAAGTTACAACATACTTGGGGCCCGTACGCTCTAACTAAAATTATAATAAATAATATGATTGCTGTAAGGTATGCGGTTAGATTTAGATTCATCATACGCCGACAGAGCACTTTTTATACCCGATACTCAAAATGAGTATAGGGGTTTATTAGATTTGTGGTGAAAACGGATGTGTGTAACGTCCAGAAGGAAGCGATTCCGATCCCATAAAGTATATATATTCTTGATCAGCATCAATAACCGAGTCGATTGAGCCATGTCCGTTTGTCCGTCCCTATCATCGCCTAGTGCTCAGAGACTATAAGAGCTGGAGCACCGACATTTTGTATCTAGACTTCTGTGATAGGTCACGTTATAAGTGTATTTTAAAACTTCGCCCCGCCAACTTCCGCCCCCACAAAGAACGAAAATCTGTGGCATCCACAAATTCAGAGGTACGAGAAAACTGAAAACGCAGAATCGTAGAGGATGACCATATCTTCTAGAGTGCAAAATCTGAGCCAGATCGTATAATTATTATATCCAGAATCAAGAAAACAATTTTCTGTCGTTGAAAAATAGTCAAAACTAGATGAATGCATTTTAAATATAACAAAGCGTCAAATAATCACTTACAGAGCGCGATCGATGAAAAGGTTCAGGATCGTCCTGAAAGATGGGATATTCTCTCTCTTAGTAAATGATTCCATACTGGACACAACTCCTCTGCGAATAATTTCTTCATACTTGTTTGCATTCAGCATACCCTTAATTATAATACCCCCTAAAACATACCATAATTTAGTTTTATATTTAGTTAGGTATCTCATATCATAATATAAGGCGAATGCTTTACGGTGGCAATGCAGCGTTTAGGAAAAGCGTTCTCCTCTTCTGCGGCGAACTGTGCGCGAACCATCGGGTACAATAAGATTCAATTTGGACTCATCTGAGAGTATGATTCGTGACCACTCAGAATTACTCCATTTTTTTTTTTTTACCAATTCATTCTTCTTCTTCATTCAAATACACAGAAGTGGATTTTTGCCAGGTGTCCTTGTTATTAAAGACACCTCCTTTGGACGACGTTAAATAGTTCAAGCCGAAATATAATCGGCGAAACGTTGCTGCAGCTCTGATGATATCTTAACATAATAATTAAACCGATCCTGAAGATCGTTTAATAATAACACGATCTTTCCTTTCGTTATTGCTAAGATTGGTACCACAAAATATTAATTAATTACTAATTTAAAAAAAAAACGTGTTAATTGTTTTGTTATTGAATTTGTTATTAGTTTATAAAAACAAATTAACTTATGGAAAAAATGTATTTTTGGTGGTAAAATGTTGTTTTTCTATTTTAATTTAATTTTTCCTTCCGTTGGGTAAAAATGACCGAAAAAACGTTACAAACGTGTGGTTTTCAAAATGATTTGTTTCTAAATATATGACTATGATACGTAAAAGCAAATTAGTATAAACCATAGCTCGCACATAACGGTCAACACTTTTTCCCTTTGCTGTCTGGTCACGGACGAAACAGAAAAATACCACGCACAGACGGTCTCTCACCGAGCAGAACACTTTTTGTCTCTTCGCTTGTGTTATGTGCTTCAAGAGACAACTTAGAGAGACACTAGTGATCAAGCGCTCACAGAAAAAGTGTCGGTAGATGAGCAGAACCAAACAAGTGTTAGAGTAAAGTGTTTTTAGTTTTTTCGTGTTCATGTTTATTTATTCATGTTTGCCGCATCTATTGGGGTTATTGTATTGTGATATGTATATTTTTTATATATTTGCGAGTTTTCTGCAAACAGATACGATGAAGAAGAGATGTGATGATAATGGAGGTTATACCCATTATAAATTAAATTCATTTTAAGCGCCAATAGTCAAACAGCATACTATTCACAAAGGCAAGTGATCGTTGCCAAACCTACAAGCACGCATGCATACGCAAGACACTTTTTTCGTTCGCTCGCAACAAAATGCTCAGTGAAAAACAGTAACAAAAGAGAAGTGAAAAAATCGGTCTTTGCTTGAGGGAAGAGCGAGTTGAGCAAAACAGATTTGATCTGGTCTTTTCTGTCTCTTTTCTCAATGTGCCCGTAAATGAGAGGTTTTTTTTCAGAAACGCCGAAAGTGTCAACCGTTATTTGCGAGGTCTGGTATACAATTTTGTTTGAAATTGATAAAGCGACAACAAACGAAGAGAAACGTTGTGAGTTTCTGCTGCAACCGCAACTCTACATTTATACCCGATACATAGTCAGTATGCCTACATTAAGCGACAAAGAGTGCGTGCGGGAGAGACAGAAATCGACAATCTGGTAGATATGGTCATTCTTTATGATTGTGCGTTTTTAGTTAAGTCAATATTGTGGATGCCACAGATTTTCGTCCTTTGTGGGGGCGGAAAGGGGTGGGGCGAAATTTTGAAATACACTTGTGCAGGTTCGATATCACTGGAGTATGGATACCAAATTTGGTTGCTCACTTTTAGCGATAGGCAAAGCCGACTTTGAAACGTGTGTGTTAGAGAGAGACAGAGCGAGAATTAAACTGTTTTCATCATTCTGGCTATAATAATGATACGATCCTGTTCAGATACTGCAGTCTTGAAGATATTTTCATTCTCTACATATCACAGAAGTCTGGATACAAAATTTCTCTGAGCAACAGGCGATCATAGGGACGGACAGACAGACAGGGCTCAATCGACTCGACTATTGATGCTGATCAAGAATATATATACTTTATGGGGTCGGAAACGATTCCTTCTGGACTTTACACACATCCACTTTTACCACAAATCTAATATACCCCATACTCATTTTGAGCATCGGGTAAAAAAATAAAAATTGAAGAAATGTTTGATTGGGAAAACCTTACGCTAAAGAAGTCAAACAGGCAAGAAATTTCAGAGTGCGGCTTTTTTTGTCGCTGGGTGTGTATCATATAAGAAATCAATTTTTCGACCGATCATTTCTATGGAAGAACTTGGTATACGGGTCATCATTTGGACCCGTTGGGAAATTTTCGTCTAACTAATTAGGAGCCTATTTGCTTGACTTCCAGTATTAATTTTTTTTAGTTTTCTAGTTACATTTCCTAAATCAATAAATTGATGGCAACACACAGTTTTCTGACGATTTGTGCCAGAGACTCTCATATTCATTATTCATTGGATTTTCGAGTGTCATAAAAAAAAAGTATAATAATGTCTACAGCGCCAGTAAATAAGAGTTTATATTCAATAAACCAATTTTTGTATCCTAATATACTAAACGAAATCTACAGTTAAATTGTAGAATTGGTCTCAAATTAAAAATATTCTTATTCTCAACAACGTACCCAAATGTATAAAATTTGATGTAATTTAACCTTGGTGGCTTCGATGATGGTTTATTGATATCTCTGCAACCCAGAGAGGCGATCGTCGGTTGCAATAGTGGTGTTGAGAAGTAGGCTAATTGACGCTGCACCCCGACTACGTTCCATAGACGATTAATGTTCTAATATAAGATGCAAAATAAAAAATATTTTTAGTACTAAAACCTGTTTTTTATAAAAGAAATAAGCAAAAGGTTAGATATGTAAACAATTAACGCATTATATACATATATATTTATACATGCATGTGACAAATGAAAAAAATATATATTTAAGCAGAATAAAAAGATGCTTTCAATAACATATGTATACTCAATTCAATAAAAAGCAACCTGCATTTCAAGCTTGAAAAAACACAAGTGTAGGTATATGTATGTATATTAATGTATTTAAGTCGGAAGATTTAATGCCGCATGAAACACATTAATATATGTACGTATGTACATTTACGCCAGAGTATAAAAATACATACACATAATCGAATGACATACGCATGTATGTATATCTGTTGGTAATACGAAAACACCACAGTTGTTAGTTGTTTTCATCATATAACAGAGCTTTTTATGAATACTCACGTCGTTGCTAAAGGCGTCGCCGTGTATAATGTCCAAAAGTTTTTTATTTTATGGTTAACCGCCAATCATTACCGAATGAGTTCTGCATAATAAGTAATGTGGCTGAAAAGAATAGACGGTAGTGTCAAGAAACAAATTTAAGAAAAGAATTTGGGACAGCAGAATTAGAACAAAAAATTGGTTCACGTATATTTCCATGGTAAATAAATTTTGAGATTTTCATTACTTTTTTGCTATCTTTTACCAAATTTTGCGACCATTAAAAGTTCTTTGAGATTAAATATTGTCTAAGTATATAAATGCAAAGGGAAATCCAACGTGAAATACATTAATCTATATACGTTGGTCATTCGAATAATGGATGGTGGATGGTCGTAAACATAAACAGACTATGGACGCGAAATTGCCAGTTTCATTAAATATAATAATGTTAAATTAAACTTTTAGCTAATTTTAATTTCAAAAAAATTTGACATATGAGTTTGTTTTTTTAAGTTCGTCCAAGTATTCGTACGGTGTTTTCTTTTTATATCTACATCAGAGCTATTTTGACAGCTTTTGTGCGAGAAACAAGAACATTTGTACCCTTCAGGATTGCCAGCAAGAAGGAAATGAAGTGTCCTGGATACAGAGCTTAACTACATTAAATTACATGATTACTATCGAATTTTAATAACGAAGGTAGGTCATTAAAGTCGAGTGTAAGAAGTAAGGGTCACAGATGGATGTAGTACTCTAGAAGTAACCTTAACTCGTGAAGAGAGGGGGGACTCTTTCAGACCTGGAACGAATTGCTTGCCTTTTTACTATTAATTAATTTAAATAACCAAATTATATTGGCCGGTCATTTAGTCGTGTGTTTGTGTTGTTGCCTTTTGTAAGTTAAACTTTTCATTGTACTTAGCCTACTCTGTTTTTATAACTGTTGCACTTCTATCGATCACTTCCTATCAGCATAATCTTAACGTACATATGTACAAAACCCCACAAGAGCCTTACCTTATGGCTTATAACTTATGGATTACTTAAAATAAAAAAAGAAACTGAAGTACTACAGTCTCACAGTAAGACACATAATAATGACAACTACCCTTATAATTACACTTATAAAACTTTCGCCCTGCGAATACATATAAAAATTAATTTTCAACGAGCGGAAACGTTGTGACCGGCGGCAAGATCCGGGTATAAAACCCGGTCCTCAGTTCGTTTTTTGTTTTCATTATTTTTTCTTTTTAGAATACTAATATAAGAAATGTTTAACATCTGTTTGACAATATATTCAAATGCCGCATTTTGGCGTTTACGAACGACACCTTAAAAGACCTAACCTAATTAATGTACCTACATATGTATGTAAATAAAAAATAAAAATATGACAAGTCAAAATTTTTAAATAATATACCACCAAAACGGTACACTATTATTTCTGTTCCAGATATCAGCTATATAAGTTATGTAAAAGAAGAAGTCACTCTGAAAAAACCGTAAAAAGATACGATATTAAAAAATTCTTTAAACAATAAATTTATTAAAAAAAACAGATAAATTATTTTTAAAATATTGTTAAGCCCAAAATCTATGGTTCCCAGCGGAAATGTTGTGTTGAGTAGTGTTGTTAGTTACATAACTCTACTTTAATGGTATAATTAATATTGGTGTGGTAATTTTATTATGTTAAATGTATATTATCGTGTTATTTATTATATCATATATTATTATTTTTTCTTTATTATGTATTACTAGGTGACCCGGAAAGCGTTGTTTTGCCATGTATATTTTGTTTAGGTGTTCTATCAGCACTGATGACAATAGCGTGATTGTCACTTTGTAGTTTGTGCATGTGTGATTTGAATAATTTCAATAATATAGTATTGTGCTCATTTAACAGAGCGTCCAGCTCGCTGACTATACTCTTGGCAAAATTGGAATTGAGATTATGATAGTCGAAACCACCCATAAAGTTGTTTGGAAAAATGTATGAGATTCGTTTAGCGTTGGCAGCATTGAGCCCACTTTGTGATAAAGTCGGCATTTAATTTTGAACGTGGAATTAAATTGTTGACCGTTTGCAGCAATATTGTTAACTATTTCTATTCCTCCAAATGATGTCATTTGGAAACATGAATTGAATGTGCGAATTGACTTCAAAAACATGCTACGATCAGGATCTGACCGATAAGTAATCCGTGCAGTGGTTTCGGTGGTGTTTCAGTTTCGGTTAACACATCGAGCAACACATCCCAGCTGTCCCTGTTTTAAATTTGAGTGCATGACAATGCGAACGTTCCCTTTCCAAAGTACGAATAACCACTTTAGAATCAGCATAATATCACTAACCATACAGTATACTGTATGGTTAGTGATAATATTTAACATCAGGCTCATGCTGGAATGCTAGTCGAAGAAATAAATTTGATGTAAATGCTCTATGAAATTGTTGGCGTTGTTGGTCAATTCCTCTACGTCTTTCGACTATGTATCCAGTGTTGCCATTTCAGCTTACTTTAAGCTAGATTTGGCTTATTTTAAAACAAAATAGCTTGAAAAATAATTGAAATGCTTATAGCTTGAAATCTATCTTATTTCAAATTTCATTTAGCTTATTTTGGCTTCAAAAAATGTGGTACAAAACACTTTTTGTTTTTTGATTTTATTGTAATATTTCTTAATATTTATTAAGAAATAGGATTTGTCTTAATTTTTGTTGCTATTTTGGTATATTATCCAATTTTGTGTATAGATGTTAGGTAATTATTCGTTGATAAGTTTCAGTCACACTATGGTATTGCACAGTTCTGCACATTTGCATACAAAAAAATTAAAAAAAAAGTGTTTTATAAACAAAATTTCCACAATATCTGGTTAAATTTCATGAATTTAAGGTGGGGCTACGCAATGTGCGAACTGAATCCACATAAGCGTACTGCTGCTTTTGTAAGTCAACAATTGGGGCCAAGTCGTGGGAATTATGGCAGTATGCTGTCGCTATAAAAAATATGCGTCCAATGCTAGCATGACAAAAACTAACAAAATACCTCTTGTTAGAAAGTCCTCAAAAACAGAGGAGCAAAAGGCTGTACATTGCTGAGCACTCGGCCATGGCATAATGAAATGGATAAAATCATGTCATTACATTAATAAAAAATGCAATTATCCCATATTTTGATGTGTTTTATGGTTAGCTTAGCTGTAAGCTTATTCTAGCTTTTTTCTCTTCAATCTAGCTTATGGTGACTCTCAAAATCTGGCAGCACTGGTACCCAGTGTGACCGCAGCACACACCATCGGCCACATTACCAGCTGAATTTTGTAAATAAAGCAGCTACGAGAAAGCCATAACCGGCCCGCCATCGGCGGCTGCAGCCAACATATTCGCCTCGAATTCCTCTCGAATCGTACTTCAGGCTCGCAACTAGACTTCTCGGAGCGTAAGTGAACCTCCGCAACCAGACTTCTCGGAGCGTAAGTGAACCTCCGCAACCAGACTTCTCGGAGCGTAATTGAACCTCCGCAACCAGACTTCTCGGAGTGTTTTTGAACCTCCGCAACCACACTTCTCGGAGCATTCTGGATATCTATGGAAAGTCTGCGAGGTCTTTTACCTTGCCGCGGCCCGGGAGGAGCTTGCTTGATACTCCTCAGACGGAGCCAAGCGTTTTTTTTTCAACTATTAACGTCTACGTTACAGAATGTCAAAATCAGTATAAGGGTTTTCTTACATTATTTACATGCGACCATATTCATTATTTATCTCAAAAACCAAATTAAGGTTCCAGCTACCGGGAGAGCATGGTCCGGGATCGATGACGACGAAGCCAAGCCCCGAGAGGGAAACCAACAAACGCTTCTGTTTGGGGAAACCAGCTGAAATTATTGGCGATCTGAGGCCAGTCGATGGTGTCACTAGGCTGGACTACTCTTACAGACTCATGGAGCAGATCTCACAGTTCTGGGTGGGTATAACGAGCAAAGACAAAGCTTGGCACAAAAAGCTAAGCAACTTCTAGGTGCGTCATCAGGTCAGGCAATGTTTTGTGCATCTCCCGGAAGCTGATGACACCCTTGGCGTACCTTTCATCCTTTGACACTAGATGGGAGGTGATTGACAGCACTGAGGAATTGTTTTCGGATCAAAGAATTATAGCTTTTAAGTAGATTCTTAATGTCCATCACGTCGACACGCTTGGCAAATGGCATATCCACTCTGATGCTGCCCACAAAATTCAACTTTAAAGAGTATTACTTCTTCAAATTAGATTTGGCAGATTATAAAAGTAGGTATATATGTATATAGATATTGAATAAATCAAATGAATCTGTTGATGTAGATTCACTTGATTTTGTGTGATTGTCAATATGACAATCGTATGCTGAAAATGTAAATTTGTATGCTACCGGTTCATGTACCAGTAACAAATGGTCGCCGCAATCGGTACTTGAACAAATTGGGCTTCGGAGATGTGAATACGTCAGAGTTTTCTTTCGTACTGATTTTATTTGGTAAAATGCGAGGTTTATATACAAGTTCTATGAGTATAATTGTTTACTTAGGATATTAGGTATGTTTAATTAGTTCTGAGTATAATATTGCTAGGGAAATGTGTTATATATATTTAGGACTAAGCCATTACTACAAATCCAACAGTGGAATATTCCAAGGGTCAGTTTTATGACGGTCACAATGGTTATTATGCAGATGGTGAGAGATTTGACCACATGCAGGTCATCCAGAATGTGTTCAATGATAGTGCTGTAAATATCTTAACAGTGTATGTACACAAATGCATGCAGCTGTCCGTTGTATATTTATTTAGGTCAGTAGTGCATGTCACATATTTATATTTAGAGCATATTATCGTTTATTTATTTAGGTGGCTGGGAAATCTTAACATTTTATGGCTAGCTATTTGTCTAGGTCTAATCATACGATTTTGTATTTTAATTGAAATCGTACATCCTCCCGGCCGTTGAACATAGTATGCTCAACCATCATCAATATTGATTGTGAATGGATGCCTTGGTGCGGTTTCTTCACTAGCTGATGAGCTAAGTGTATGTCTCTGCTGAGAAGGGAGTCTTGTTGTGTACCACCTTTTAACCGATGAATCATTACAATGATCATGAAAAAAAGCAGTGCAATGTATATGGCAATATGATGATGATCAATGGTTTCAAGATTGTGGGGTAACTTGAAACTTTTAGGTGGTAGCAGATTCGATTCCATTTGATATAGCTCCTTGTAGTTCAGCTTTTCATCGTTCCTTGAAACTTTATTTGTAGAACGTTCAGTTGATGTTTCGTTGAGGTCACTATCTCCGAAACGAGCGTATGATACCTGCAGAGTAGTTTCCAATGTGCTCTGACCTGTGACAGTCATTAGCGAATTCCGAATGATGCATCCAGGTTCGGCGATCAATATTCCTGAGTGTTGTGGTTTGATATCCGAAATGCCATCTTCACATACCGCTGACAGCTTTAATGATGACTTTGTTGCAAAAATCCATCGATTTCTTTTATGCATGCTCAACCATAAAAATGATTTTTTTGTGTTGACTAGGTGACATGATGAGTCCGTTTTATTGTGAAACATTTGTAATTCACAACTTGTTTCGGCTGAGAACATTGTTTGTTTATTATAGCAAACAAAGTCATTGTTTGCTCTTTGATGACAGTTTTTAAATTCAGTCTCTGATAGTTCAACAAATTCGTCACGGTGACTATTGATTGCCATATATGGTGTTTTTATTTCAAACATGCTTATCCCATTTTTATTTGGGTTCACCAAATGAATAAATCAAATGAATCTGTTGATGTAGATTCACTTGATTTTGTGTGATTGTCAATATGACAATCGTATGCTGAAAATGTAAATTTGTATGCTACCGGTTCATGTACCAGTAACAAATGGTCGCCGCAATCGGTACTTGAACAAATTGGGCTTCGGAGATGTGAATACGTCAGAGTTATCTTTCGTACTGATTTTATTTGGTAAAATGCGAGGTTTATATACAAGTTCTATGAGTATAATTGTTTACTTAGGATATTAGGTATGTTTAATTAGTTCTGAGTATAATATTGCTAGGGAAATGTGTTATATATATTTAGGACTAAGCCATTACTACAAATCCAACAGTGGAATATTCCAAGGTCAGATTTATGACGGTCACAATGGTTATTATGCAGATGGTGAGAGATTTGACCACATGCAGGTCATCCAGAATGTGTTCAATGATAGTGCTGTAAATATCTTAACAGTGTATGTACACAAATGCATGCAGCTGTCCGTTGTATATTTATTTAGGTCAGTAGTGCATGTCACATATTTATATTTAGAGCATATTATCGTTTATTTATTTAGGTGGCTGGGAAATCTTAACCTTTTATGGCTAGCTATTTGTCTAGGTCTAATCATACGATTTTGTATTTTAATTGAAATCGTACAGATATAGAGCTCTTTGGCAATGAATATTTTACCACATTTACAGTAAAAGTCGAGCCACAGAGTCTGCAGTTGCGATGCTGAAACGACGAAACCCGCGTCGCCTCTCACCTACAAGCAGTCGAGCCACGGAATCTGTTGCGATGCCAAGAAACCGCGTCCCCTTCCTCCCCTCTGACCTACAAGCTGTTAACCGTTATGTACAGCCTGGTCAGGGTCCTGCGAGGCCCCGCAGCGGCTGCCGGTGGAGCAGCAACGGCCGGTGGGGCAGCACGGACCGGTGGAGTAGCACGGGCCGGTGAGGCAGCACGGACTGGTGAGGCAGCACGACTCGAATTCCACTTTAACCTCCGCAACCACACTTCTTGGAGAGTTATTGAACCTCCGCAACGAATCTTCTTCTCGGGGGGGCATGGCTTTTGATTCAATTAGTTGGTTTAAATTGTTTAAAACTAAATTATTTAAAAGCTAATTTAAACTTCAATTAAATAAACGCTCGGCGGGGATGATGCAGGCACGAGTGCTAAACTGTAAACTGCGCGCAAAGAAATAAGTTGTAGGCTAAGCTAAAGCCGGGAGCCGGGGATACAGGATCTGCAACCACCGCGACCAAAGGAGCGAAAGGGGAAGCGTCCAGGAGTGCGAGACGGTCGGACCGATTTACGGCGTCAAGTAGTGGACCGCAATTTAAATTGAACAGCACAATATATTTTCTGGAAGCAAGTGTGTCGCTTACAGTTTTCTATCGATTCGTTTCCTCAAAGGTTTCAGCAGGAGCCAGCCGGAAAGAGATACGAGAGATACGCGCAAAGAAACAAGTTGTAGGCTAAGCTTAAGCCGGGAGTGGGGATACAGGATCTGTTTGGTCCAACTTTGAGAAAGTCTTGAATCGCCAATAACAGCATCTGTCTTCTGAAAAATTGACGAAGCCAAGAAGACAAAGTCATACCAAGCAAGCAACGTAATGGCAGTTCGTTTGCATGTTCTTCCACTTCCACCAACAGTAGAACTCAGCAAACTTGTAGCTATTGCAATTCAGGAGACCATGTAGTGTCGAATTGCTGTCCATTTACGCGTCTCTCGGTTATGCAAAGGTTTGAGTTTGCCAAGTCGGCAGCCTTATGCATTAATTGTCTGCGAAAATGCCACGCTGTTGTAAAATGCAAAGCCAATAAATGTCGAGTGTGTCATATCATAGATTATTGCATCGATACACAGTGACTGCAAATAGTCTCGCGTTGCCACCGAGAGTACTACTCCTCCGTCAAATAGGATCAACCTTCCACGTCACTGCAGAAGGTTGGAAAATATCGTTGTTGTCTTCAAAGCCCAAAGTAGCGCCCCTTAAGACCAAAACGCTCCCATGGCTTCAGTTATGTGCCGCTCACCCTCTCGCAGATCCACGTTACAGTACCAAGTCCCTATTAAACGTCTCTATCGAACGAATCGTTTGTTGGTCGGATTCAGTAGAAACTCTTCATTGGATTCGGTCTCATCCATCGTCGTTGTCGACTGCCGTTTCGAATAGAGGAAGATTCAAAAGTGGTCAGATGATGTTATATGGCGGCATGTACGCACGAAACAGAACCCAGCAGATATTGTCTCAAGAGGTTGTGACGTCAACGAAATCGTCCAATCAATCTGGTTCGAAGGATAATCATTTCAAGAGCATGAAGGAGAAAACTGGTCCAAGAACTCTCACCTAAAACCTTCTGTAGACCTTCAGCTGGAAAACAGGAAGACTGCGGTTGGGCTGACCGCTGCTGTGCGAAGTTCGGAGTCCTGTGGTTAAAAATTCAGACAAATGGCTTCAGTGGCAACCCAACCTGGCCGAGGACAATCTGCCGCCGCAGGATCGGCTCGTCGGGAATGTCAACGCCACGCACGCAGAAGAGGGTCGTTGACCTCAGGACTAGCACTGGCATAATATTTTTTGAAATGTTAAGCTTTGAAATCGTAGTTTTGAAGTCTAGTGTAAGTTACGCTAGGGCAAAGAGGGAGCGCAATAAAAGCTCGCTCTTGGTGAAGATGCTAAGAGGTGAAGTTGTAAGAAAAAATAGAGCATTCGTTGAAATTGAATAATATCGAGAGAGATTTCCTTTCGTCTCCCCCAGTCTCTACTCATTTCACTCGCTAAACTGGCCCGCCGCAGATGGAAAACTTGACGTTGACATGGACGTAATCCACTTGGAGAAGCGGAGAAAGTATTTTCACTGCCGTACAGGAGACTATCTATACCCTCAATATCGTCGATAATGTCAGCTTGTACACTTACAGTCACCGACACCAGATGAGCGTCGTTTTGCTTCACATTACCTGATTTGAAACATTCAACAAACTTATTTTGCAGAGGATATTCGTTTATTTCAGAAGAAACGAGGGGGAACGTTGTGAGTTGCTGCGGACACCGCAACTCTACAGTTATACCCGATACTTAGTCAGTATGGCTCTCCTCCGGCAGACGCCGCTAATATTAAACGACACGACAAAGAGTGCGTGCGAGAGAGACAGAAAATCAGTCTGAGCGTGACGTCGGGCGCTGCGTAGCCACTGCAAATTGATTTGTTCCTTTTGGCTATAAAAATGATTTGATCTGATCCAGATTCAGCAATCTTATAGATATGATCATTATCTATGATTCTGCGTTTTAAGTTTTCTCGAATCTGCAATATTGTGGATGCAACAGTTCTTCGTCCTTTGTGGGGGCGGAAGGGGGTGCGGCGAAATTTTGAGATATACGTTTTATAGTGAGATCTAAGAGAAGTGCGGATACCAAATTTGGTTACTCTAGCGTTAATAGTCTCTGAGATTTGTGGATGCCCCAGATTTGCATCCTTTGCGGGGGCGGAAGGGGGTGTGGCGAAATTTTGAAACAAACTCGTCTCGGTCCGATATATTAGGAGTGTGGATACCTAATTTGGTTGCTCTAGCTTTTATAGTCTCTGAGATCTAGGCGCTAATGTTTTACTCTAAGAAAAGCCGCCTATGCTACGTGTGTGTTAGAGAGAGACAGGGCGAGAAAAAATTAAATTGTTTTCTTGATGCTGGCTATAATAATAATACGATCCAATTCAGATTCTGCAGTCTAAAAGATATGGTCATTCTCTACGATTCTGCGTTTTTGGTTTTATCGTATCTTTATCTTTTCGTTCTTTGTGGGGGCGGAAGTGGGCGGGGCGAAGTTTTGAAATATTTTTGTAGCAGTGACATATCACAGAAGTCTGGATAAAAAACACGTTGCTCTAGCACTTATAGTCTTTGAGCACTAGGCACTAATAGGGACGGACAGACGGACGGGCGGACAGACAGCCAGGGCTCAATCGACTCGGCTATTGATGCTTATCAAGAATATATATACTTTATGGGGTCGGAAACGATTCCTTCTGGACGTTACACACATCCACTTTCACCACAAATCTAATATACCCCAATACTCATTTTGAGTATCGGGTATAAAAACCATAAAAGAGCAGCTTAAAGTTTACCCTTTTAAAAAACGTGAACGGATTTGAACTTAAAAAACGAAAGGGACCTACTAAATCGTTTACCTGCTCACCAAGGCCATTCATATCGAAGTAGTCTTTGGCTTGTCTACGAAAGTGTCGCAAGTTGCCGGTAGACATCTTCTGCGATAATGACACTACCTTTGTAGGGGCATCGCATCAACTGCAGGAACTAAAAAAGTTTATGTTCATGAAGCAGACCCAAGATAATTGGAAAATAGATTCACGTTTGAAGAGCTGAGCACTGTCTTCGTCGGAAGCGATTCTCAACTCGCGACCGTTATTACCGCTGCCGCCAGACCCAATTGACTATAGCGCTCAAACGGCTGGTCATCTCTTGGTTGGCAAATCTAACGATCACTAACTAAGAGGTCCGTGGAACACAACAACCTGTCAAATATGGAAAGCCGGAAACTAGGCCGAGTGTTATCTACTGTGCTGTATGGGTACACCTTCGCACAGAAGGTCAGAGCGTCAGAGTTGCGTGTGAGGAAGATAGAAAACGTGACGCAGAAGACGGAGTTTCCGGAAAAACCTGTAGCAGGAGGAGCACCTGCGAGGAGCACCTACCTCTGGGAAACTCCACCTCTGTTACAATGAGACCAGTGAGTAACCGGAAGACGGGCTACTTCAAGAGCTGTCATATTTGCCGCAGCCATAGAAGGCTGGGGGCTGGGTCTGTTGCGAAAATATAGACCGGGCGGAGAGTCCCTCGATGGAACTCGCGGGTCTATGGATACACACGCCTACGCCGGAAACGAACTTTATTATGTTTTAAATTTAAGGATTGATATTTCCTACGAGTCATTTTAAATTGCCATAGGTTGAAGTATGATCATAACCCATAATTACAAGACACGGAGGCAGATCAGTTCATTTGAATTAGCGCATCACTCAGGGGGGAGGGCAGCATCTCTGCTGGTGGCATATCATCCTTGTATATTTTTCTTGATTAAGATAGGCTTATCTAAATACCTTCCTGGAAAACGGTTTGGAATGAATTTTATGTATAGCTTGATCAGAGGTAATGTAGACAGCCCCGACTTGCTAAACTGCACAAACTTCACTGTGTTTATTAGATCCGTTAGAAAGTTTACATTTTTTTTCCAATTTTTTTTAGATAATAATTACTTGCCTGAGTGGATACAAAATTTGGTTAGTCTAGCTCTTAAGGTCTCTGAGAGCTACTAAGTTTACGATAGTAAAAAGCGGATGACGGTCCTTTTATTGTGTCATTTATTAAAATATTATCCATAGAAATTTACCAATTTATGTAGTCTTACATTAGATTGGTTTCTAAAACGTTCCTCTTTAATTTGAAATAATTTATGGCCTTTCGAGTCGACATAAAAGGGATACGTTGCTGATTTTTGTAATACAATTTTATTTCCTAGTGTAAAATGCATAATGTCGACGGCATGCTTTTTATTTTCTTGTACTGGGGATATTGGGGCAATAGCTTTTATTTCTGTATATCCATTCCTTGCATTTCGTTGCTCAACAATATTTAAACTTGTCTCATTAGCAATATTTTGATATGATTTCTGACGCATTAGCCCAATAATAAAAGCTTTAACTATGTGCTGAAGATTTGTAGAGCCTTCAATTTTTGCGTACAAATCTTTTATACCTATAACCTTGCAAATAGTTTGTATTGCACGATGGCATATTAATCCGTAGCCTTCAGGTTTTTTAAAACAATATATCTTTGTCTTTCCAAATCCTGTAAAAAAATCATGGTAGATGGTCCTGTTTTCACAAAGATTAATATTGATTAGTTTTTGGCCTGCCCGATTTTTTGACTTTCGAAGCGCAGTTCGAACTTCTGGGGCTTTAACTGTTGCGAACCCTCCTAAACCATTACCATTTCCAGTAACGGATAAAACAGAATATCTACGTTTTCGTCCCATATTTCCTTTCATAATAAAAACAATTTTATTCTCCAACACCCGGGTATCAAATGAACTGAATTCTTCTTCTCCCACAGTATCAGGGGGACCAATGCTTCTTCCTGGCATTTTACTTCCAGACCATCCACGATCTATTGAACTTAATTTCACCATTCTAAAGTTACTTAATGAATCGCGCAACTTAAAAATTCCATTTTCTCTGTCCAAGTTGTCAGAAAGTTTTTGCTGATATACGAGCTCATTTCCACGAATTATAGGTGAATTTAAGCCGGGCCATATGCAATTATTTTTCCCAAGTCCTATAGTTTGTCCTTTATTTAGGTCCTTCGCAACTTTTTTTCCACTTCCTTTCCCACGACCCCTTTTCTTTCCAGCATTGCTGACTGCAGTTACTCCACGCCAAATGTCCTCGGCTGGTACTAAAAAATACGAGAAAGTTCTTTATTATTTTTTCGGTTATTAGTTATTAGTAAAAAGTTTTTAGCTTCTAAAAGAGAGAAGTCCAGAACTGGACAACCTTCTGGAGATTGATCTGGAAATGCTGGAAGTCCACAATGAGCAGCAGAAATTACAGAAGGAGCACCAAACTCCATTAAATTGCGAGTAGCCGGTTTGACCTTGGCTACTCGCAATTTCCAAACAGAAAGGTTAAGGCTATATAGTACTTTTTGTATACTATCGCCAATATCGTCAATTTATTGATTTCCACTTGTGAAAGTCGAAAGTGTCACAATTCAGACATAAACTTTATTATTGTTGTTGGTATCAGTTGTTTTTTTGATCGCAACACTCTTTGTCAATTAATTCCTTAACAGTTATAAATTATACTACAGGAAATGTACCTTTCTCTACGCTTTGTGTACACTCTACTCTACTGCAGCATTTTTTTTTATCAGTCAGTTGTCAGTTCTCTATTTGATATTTTATTTATTTATTTAATTAACAATTATCTGCTAATCTTTGGACGTTGATATGCAATGATTGCATCTTGCAAGAGGCGATGCACTTACTGCACCGTCAAGTGTCCCGTCTGAAACCAGCAGAAGGCGAGCATGCAGGAAAGATAGCTGTTAGACTAACATTCGAGGAAAATGAGCACTAAACTTACCAAGAGAACTAGGCATGCATTCAAAATACAAATACCACTATAATTACTAATTACTAGAAAGGTATGTAAGGATTAGTAATTTAAAAAGAGGAAGAGAATTAGTGGTGGATATGATATGGTAGAGGGAATTATAATCCGAGCATAAGACCCTAAACGGATCATGCAAGGAATAATTCGATCTACAAAGTGGAAGGAACAACGGTATAAAATTTCTAGTAAGTCTAATAGGAATCGTGAAGTTTATTCTGCTGAACAGATCAGGGCTGTCTATGTCACCCCTGATCAAGTTGTGCATTTTTCTGCGCTTAACTAAGGATGGGAGATTTACTAATAGCAGTCTACTAGAGTAAGATGAGAGTCTCACACCCGCATCCCAGTTAAGGCCCCGCAGAGCAAAGAGTAAAAAGTTTTTCTGTACTGATTCCACACCATTCTACCATACACAGGAGCGGTATTCTAAGATCGGACGAACAAGAGAGGTATAGAGAGTCTTTGTTATATAGGGGTCGTCAAATTCCTTTGACCACCTCTTTATAAACCCAAGCACGCCCATGGCCTTATTTACCATGGTAGAAATGTGTTCAGAAAACTTTAACTTGGTGTCTAACATAACTCCAAGATTATCCACCAGGGTGATTCTCTCCAGAGAACCACCAAATAGGGTATAGGGAGCCAACAAGGGGCTAGAACGATGAAATGTCATAACTTTGCAATTCGAAGCATTAAGGTGTAACAAGTTTGCACAACACCATGACTGAAAGTTATAGAGATCGGATTGCAAGCGAGAATGAAATGAAATATCCTTATACTGGACACAGAGTTTCACATCATCCGCTAACATAAGTACTCGAGAGTATGTTAATTAATAAAGAGTGTGAAGAGTAAGGGGACTAGATGGCTGCCCTGTGGTACTCCCGAAGAAACCTTTACTGGTGAAGAGAGGGAGTTTTTGAAGACGACTCTTTGAGACCTGGAACAAAGATAGCTAAACCCTAAGAGGTTAAGATTATGCACTAAAAGGAAATGGTTTACAGAGTCGAATGTTTTACTGAAGTCGGTGTAAATAACATCCGTCTGTAAGTTACCTAGAAAGCCTTTAATAATGAAAGAGGTAAGCTCTAACAAGTTCGTGGTGGTTGATCGCCGCCGTATAAATACATGCTGAGTTGGAGATATACATAAGTGAATTGCAGAGGTGTCGCAAGTGCGGAGTTAAGACTTTCTCAAACGTTTTAGAAAAATCGGATAACTTTGATATACTTTGATGCTACCTTTTTTATGGAGAGAAATTATAATCGATTCCTTCCAGATCGGGAAGAAGCAAGAAGATTAAATGGACAGGGTGAATAGTTTAAGCAAGGGTCCACACAGTGCCTCGGCGCAATACCTGAGTACACAACCTAGAACCCCATCTGGACCCGGTGAAAACACCGGCTTAAATAGTCGAAGATCATGAAGTAAAGAACATTCATTTATCAAGGGACTGTAAATGCCGTTCGACCTCGGTAAATGGTAAATGGGTACGGATAACCAGAGAAGCTTTCCTCAGAAAAGGTGGTTTGGAAAAATTGGGCAAAAAGATCGGCAATTGCCTGATCATTATTTGCCGACGTATTACAAAATGATAGCGAGGATGGGTGTGTGGGTCCTGGAAAAACGTATCCTGCATCGAGATAGGTAGTTCTTATAGCATTGGGCATTAAGAACTGAAAAGTTTGAGCTATTACATAGCGAGGGTGAGAAGTAGGAGAACCATCTTCTTGAAATTTTTTATAAAGTCTTGATTTTAAGTTTTTTAGGCTGGATAACTCTTTGGTAAACCAAGAGGGTTTACCAGATCTAATCGGACAAGAAAGCGGGACACAAGAATCAAAAAATGTTCCAAGAGCATTGTACAAAATTGTTGTGCCTTTTATGACATCAGTGCACAATTACAAAGCGGAGCAATCAAAATCCCTCGGCTTTAATGGTAATAATGGTACTAATTACAAAAGGAGGAAAGAAGAGAAGTTAAAAGTTAGTTAAATTTAGGTGATTACAAATATTTTATGCTATTAGTTTGAGGGATAGTTTAAGGGATAAGGTATGACAGAGAGTTATAATTATGGCATATAACCCTCAAAAGGTTCATGTTCGGCATAATTAGACCTACATATGGGTAAGCGTATTGTGCAAAAAGTACGTGTAGGTATAGATGGGAAGACCAAGTCAATCTGACCCAAGCGAGTTTGGGAGTCAACAATCCCGAGAAGGAGCTTACCCCATTACGTATTCTGCCATGGTGCAACCACGGCAGGTCAATTAGATTTAGCCTAGACCGGTAGGGTGGTAAGATTCTACCCGAGTCCCAGTTAAAGTTACGAAGGGGAAAAATTAACGAACGTTGTGAGTTACTGCGGAGACCGCAACTCTACATCTATATCCAATACTTAGTCAGTATGGCTCTCCTCCGGCAGACGCCGCTAATACTAAACAGAATAATACTAGCTAATACTAGAGACAGAAAATCAGTCTGAGCGTGACTTCGTAGCCACTGCAAATTGATTTGTTCCTTTTGGCTATAAAAATAATCCGATCTAATCCCCAGATTCAGCAACCGGATAGATATGGTCATTATCTATGATTCTGCGTTTTTAGTTTTCTCGAATCTACAATATTGTGGATGCAACAGATTTTCGTCCTTTGTGGTGGCGGGAGGGGGTGGGGCGAAATTTTGAGATATACATTTTATAGTGAGATTTAACAGGAGTGCGGATACCAAATTTGGTTGCTCTAGCCTTAATAGTCTCTGAGATTTGTGGATGCCCCAGATTTTCGTCCTTTGCGGTGGCGGAAGGGGGTGCAATTTTGACACGAAACGGTCAAGGTCCGATATCACAGGAGTGTGGATACCAAATTTGGTTGCTCTGTGAAACCTGTGTGTTAGAGAGAGACAGAGCGAGAAAGAATGAAATTGTTTTCTTGATTCTGGCTATAATAATTATATGATCTGATTCAGATTTTGCACTCTAGAAGATATAGTCATCCTCTACGATTCTGCGCTTTCAGTTTTTTCGTATCTTTGAGATTGTGGATGCCACAGACTGACACGGATAGACAGGCTGGGCTCAATCGACTCGGCTATTGAAGCTGATCAAGAATATATATAGCTTTGCGATACCACGATAGTTCTCAATATTTGATCTTGAACCTTTTTTGTGAAGCGGAATGATGTAGGAGAACAGAAACTTCTGTTTTGTTCTGGTAATGAAGGGACGGAGGAAATGCGTTTGACTTACGCTTAGAGTTAACGAACGAATAGAATTTTTTAGGATCACTACGAAAGTTTCTACTACATTGTGAAAGGTAATGATTATAACACCGACTATTAACAGCAAGGAACTGAGAGCGAGCGGAGGAGTATAGAGCTAAGGCCGACGTGGAGCCCGACCTCTGGTATTTTTTATAGAGCCTGGATTTATTTTGTTTAAGGTATGACAAATACTTGTAGAAGAAGGGAGGCTTGGACGATACAGGTACAGTGATATCTGGAACACATGTATTAAGGGCGGAGTAAAAAGAGCTATAAAACGAGCTAACAGTTGCATCTATGTTCGGTAATGAATAAAGAAACGACCAATCAACACGCGAAAGATGTAGATCTAAATCGATAAAGTTTGTTTTGCGAAAACACTTTATGTGACAAGGAGCAATGGAACTGTCAGCACCAGCAGATCGTGTACACTCCAGGGTTATCGACAAAGTTGGATGGTAAGGATCTTCAGGGAGTGATATTGGGCTTGCTCTGGATACCGTAGCAAGAGAAGCATCGTTAACAAACATGAGGTCAAGAAGTCTGTCCCTAATGTTTTTAGCGGCATTAATATGGACAAGGGAAATATCCGTTAGCCCATTGATAAAGTCATTGTGGCAATTGGGAAACAACAGGTTAGCGTCATCGCAAGGCAGCCAAGAAAGAAATGAGAGGTTAAAGTCCCCCATAACAATAATTTGATCATTGCAACCTTATACAGATACGACAGTATTAATTTCTGAGAGGTGGTTTAATTAAACCTCAGCATCAGACCTAGGAGGAATGTAGGAGCAGGTAAAATAGAAAAATGCCGAACCAACACGAAGTTTGACTGCAACAAATTCAATTCCATGGATGTTATTGAATGGAAACAACTCAGATGAGATATCAGATTTGACTGCAATCAGAACCACACCTGAAAAAGATGGGCGGTCCATTCTATAAATAGGGTAATTGTCAATGAAAATTTCATGATCATTGATAGAAGAGTTAAGCCAGGTTTCGGTAAAAGCGATGGCATCGAAATCAAAAGTCGCACTATTTGTATATATTTGACGCAATTTGCCCAACAAACTGCGAACGTTCTGATAGTGACGTTTTTTGTCTCTGTCGGTGATGCCTAGCTTTTTTGTATGTGCAGCAGAGCAAGCACATTCCTCGGTGTAAAAAAAAACACTGGAGACGCCATTGGCGGATTTACAGATAATGGCGAGGCATGACCACACGGAGTAACAAATGGTGCCGATGGATGAAGGTGGGAGGCAGGCGTACCAATCGGATTAGGTTGCAAGAGATTCGGATTATTATGCGGAATTTTCCGTCTAGACGATTCGCTCAAGAGTATGAGCCCAAGAAACTGCGATTCAAGGGCTAGAAATTTTTCATTGAGAGCCACAAATTGTTTCCGGACATCCAGAAACCCAATTCGAGTCTGTCTCATGAATGTGCGCATTTCGGCCTCAATCTCCCGAAAAGCCAGACATGACCAAGACAGACCGATACGTTTCGAGATCAGATCGGCTAAAATTTCCAACCCCCAGCACATTTTATGTGGGCAAAATTGTCGCACACCCAGTAGCTAAGGAATGAATCACCAATGATTTTACCACCGAAATCACATTTCTTTGCCCTGCGAACAATTGCCATTATTGACAACAGTAGAATCACTGTGCACGAATAATGTCCAATTAAATTTTTTTACCATCGAAATGTTTTATCTTCTCATGTGCTGTTAAGCGTAAAATTTTTTAAGTCAGTGTTAGTATAAGTGTTCTGGTATGTTTAGCTGGTAAAGTGGCGAACGGCCTACCTCAAAAGGTAGGTCAGCTGCAAATAAGCGATGCACCCAGGGAGAGTACCGAAAATAAGCAGCCCGGACAGCCAGCCGGTGTTCGCGATGCAGCAACACTGACGGCACTCTCCAATTGCCAAAAGGGAGAAATCTCGAACCCCGAAAGGGCGGATCCTGCCATTCCGAATTTGAGGTGGGTGTTAAATTACCTCCCAAAACCCAACAAAAAATATTTAAAAAAACCAGCTGCACTTATCACCAAACGTGTGGTATGTTCAGAGTTGGACCAAACCTTTGACCCACTAGGACTCTTTTCACCGGTGGTAGTAAAAGAAACAATAGAACAATGAAACAACTTAGGACTCACAAACTGAGTCCGAAAGGATCTTCACATGGATTTTAACACGGTTTCAGGGTGCTTCTGGAGTGATTTCACCGTTGTGCTATCCTCATCATACCATACCTTTGATTTTAACCTCTCATTTACGGGCACATTGAGAAAAGAGACAGAAAAGACCAGATCAAATCTGTTTTGCTCAACTCGCTCTTCCCTCAAGCAAAGACCGATTTTTTCACTTCTCTTTTGTTACTGTCTTTTACTGAGCATTTTGTCGCGAGCGAACGAAAAAAGTGTCTTTTGCGTATGTATGCTTGTAGGTTTGGTGCCTATGGCAACTATGGCAGTTCACTTGCCTTTGTGAATTGTATGCGGTTTGACTATTGGCGCTTAAAATGAATTTAATTTATAATGGGTATAAGCTCCATTATCATCACATCTCTTCTTCATCGTATCTGTTCAGTTTTCAGAAATGTACATATGACAATATAATAACCCAATAGATGCAGAAAACATGAATATATAAGCATAAGTACGAAAAAAACTAAAAACACTTTACTCGCGACCTAACCACAGATGCACGCGTTCAAAGTTCCAATATATTCATTGCGACAATGTAACGAACTTCGTAGGTGTAAATAACTAGAAGCTATATTTACCTCAAAGGCAAGTGCTCTGATCAGGAATCATTGCAATAAAAGACAGCTGGAATTCAAATTCATTCCCCGGGCTCTATCGTTCGGCGGTCTCTGGGAAACTGCGGTAAAATAAAAAAAAAGCTGTGATAACAACCAGCAACACAGCCTATTTGACATTTGGGGAGCTAACACAGTGGTAATCGAAATTTATGCGATTCTCAATTCTCGATCCATTACTCCAATCTCAAATGACCCAACTGATACAACAGCGCTTAACCCAGAACACTTATTGATTGGCGAACCATTTACAACGTCACATGACGTCAACACCGATCATAAAAAAAAGCATTGGTAAAGCGCTTAGAATCGGTATCACGATTAAAACATTCATTCTAGAAACAATGGCCTACGGAATACTTCCAAAAACTACAAGCTCGGCATAAGTGGAAAACCGATACACCAAACGTGTCTGAAGGACACTGGGACAATGGGTCGCATCGTTAAGACACATCCTGGACAGGACAACCACGTACGAGTGATTGACGTTAAGACAGCATCTGACGTTTATAAGTGCAGTCCGATACTAATGATGTACTAATCGGCATTCATCATCGGAGAATAAGTCCCACACAAAGTATCTCCCGAGATATTAAGAGACCAACTAAACCGAATACATGATCACTTGCCAGCTGATCAAATGCTGCCTGTTAGAACGAAAAATGTGATTCAACTATACAGACCCCCGACAGCAATACACGTTTTCAAAGTGACACTACCTCTGCTCTCAACAGTTCAGCTCGAAGTTTTCAGCATCATACCAATTCCTTTCTGTTCGATTTCAGAACCACCCGTAACTGTCTAAGTAACTGTCAACATCCACCGAGACCAGTTCATGGGCATTACTCAACGGTAGTTTCGAATCTGGTTTGACCATCAAAAGGTCTTCAATGTTGGCAGTCGCTGCGAGTCTCAATTGCCATGGTGACATGACATGGTGTGGCTAAAAACTCAGCACCGCAATAAATGGATCTTCACATCGCATTAGACAATGAAACTTCATGCGGCATGCAAATGGAACACTGCTCGAAATACTGAAGTAGGCATCAGCCCCTTCAGCACCATAATCCCCGAGGTAAAATCAACATACACTCGCTTTTTATTGACATCAGCTCTTCGGAAACATCACCCTTGCCAGACTATATTCAAGAACATGATGATATACGCCAGCAACTATCAGCATCACGAGTTACCACACCATCTCACCACAGTGCAGCACCATCAAATTGCGGCCATTGATACAATTACATATGACACTGTTATCAAAGTAATAAAGGCCACCCTCAAGACACAGCACTATAGCTGGGTCAATGAAAACCGTCACTGCAGCGAATTCTGGTGACAGTGCGTACGTTTCGCAAAGGTCAAAAATACTAGTAAAGTTGCTGACCAAAAGTAGATTCAGTTCATAGCAAAGACACATGAACTCATATTCCATTTACCTCACTCTTATAGACATAGCACTTTTTGTACCTTTTGATACCTATAAATATAATTAACTGTATTGAATAAAGTCAGTATCAGAAATACAACTGCTTGTCACTCATCTTCCATCGCAATAATCAGAGGCTTTCGCCGAGTCTTCAGGACGTCAATTGCGCACCGTAGGATTCCACCTCCGCAGTCCAACTGGTTCAAGTGCGAGTTGGGACAAGTCTGTAGATGGTTTATGTAACTTATGCAACACAGTTTCCTAAACACATAAACACATTAACCCATGCACAATGAACAAGAATTCGGAGACAGCGAAATTAATGCGAGAACGCATGTCAACGCAAAACGTTGACAAACGCTTCCTTTCATTCCGAAATCTACTGCTGCCGATGAACTTATTACATGCCTGAAATCGTCGTCTTTGTGGCGGCATGTCCAGAAGTTGATATTGACCATGAACATGGGCAAGAGTTTGCCCAGCGACTTTGCGCTGGAGAATTGCATTCATAAAAATCCGTGACCAACGAGGATTAAGCGACCAACTAGCCGACTTATTTTCAAGTCGTTTAATGTCACCGGAAACCCGCCCCATAATTTACTGCTAAAAGGGGAATTGATCATAATCATGTTGCGGAATCTGAATCCCCTAAAATTTCAAACTCAAAAATTGTATTCTGTGAAAACTCAGACTGCTCACAAATGGTCGATTTCGTGCATTCTGGGTGTCACGATTCCTTTTCCACCATCGCATACGACCTAACACACAGAAACTGAAATAGAAATGAAATAGAAATGTACAATGCATTCAAAAGCAAAAAAAAGGCCAAAGATCTTTTCATAGAAAACAAAGATTTGCTAAGGATCCTTCCCATAAAGATCAGATTATTCATTTCAAAATAAGTAAAAAGTCTGAAGGCATAAAGTGCTATACACTTGGCAGATTAATTTAAAATCATTTAAATTCAGATCAACACGTCAAACCTGACAAATGTGTAATAACACTCGGCAAGGGTACAAAACACATGTAACACCATTGATTACGACATAAGAAAATATATAAATGTATTGAATATTTACGTTTGTTAAAAAAACTAGTATTCCGCAAGAAAATATTTGGCAGAGACGGCTGGATGGAAAATGGACTGGTTAAAATAGATGTTTTCCAAGTTTGACAAATCGTTCTTATCGACTGATTCATTTTGTAAATTACAATATGACAATAGATAGAATAGATGTGTTGAATAGGGCACTAGTGATGCATTTAGAATTGTGCGATAGATCGCTGGATGTTTTCGAATATCGATACATTGTTTCAGAGATAGAGGATTTCATTAAGGGCACTTGAGAGATTTCCTTACAAGATGCCTCCAGCCACAAAATCACACACTAAATATATATATCAAATATGTGTCAAAATATGTGGCATCAACAATTTTGAAGATACGAGAAAATAAAAAACGCAAAATCATAGAGAATGACCATATCTACAGATTGCCGAATTTGCAAGTTTGCGGATTTCCCGAAATAATTCGGTTAATATCGACCAAGACAGATACAACTGCAGCTGTAGAATTCTTTCTGTAGCTTTGTCGCCACACCGAAGCGGATCAAACTGAATCTTCGGAAAATGCTTAAAGGAAGGAGCAGCAGAAATTACAGGATGAGCACCAGGAAAAAAGCGAGAGATACTCCAGCAAATTACGAGCAGCCAAGTCCAAACTTACTTCCAAACAGAGATGCTGCAATTTTTAAGGGAGTCCAAAGAGTAACGTTCATTCTACATATATGGATTGTTTAATTATAGTTAATGATATAGCCAATTTACTAATTTAAAATTGTGAAAATTTCACAATTCAGACCAAAACTTTGTAATATTATGGATGCAAGGTGTTGGATGGTGGATAGCGCCAGTGTGAGTCGGGGTTTCACATCTTTCAAAATATTCCACCGTTCCCCGGGATGTGCTCAGCTTGCAGGGCCTATTAGGAAACAAAGAGAAAGAGAAACTTCAGAAAATTGCGAGCAGCCAAGGCCAATGCAACTTCCAAAGAGTCCAAAGAGTAACTTTTATTGTAAATATACGAGGTGTAATATAATGTTCAATAGTATAACCAATTTACTAATTTACATATGTGAAAATTTCAAAAAACAGACAAAAACTCTGTAGTTTTATGCTCATCAGCTGCTTTTTGACGGTCGGATGGTGCCAGTGTGAATCGGTGTTTCACATCTGTCAAATATTCCAGCGTTTCCGCCGGTATGCTCAGTTTGGAAAGCCTACTAATGTTCAAAACCATGTATGCCAATGGCAATACACTAATAGACGATATGTGGCAAACGTCGCATAATCTGGCAAACATGGCCGACCATAGACAGGAAGCGTACCTCTGAGTTATGCAAACTAGGCAGAAAAACGTGCAAGGCAGTCATGCGTTTCTTCACAGGATATTGGCTAATAGGCACCTATGCTAATAGTCTGGGCGTTCAACATAATAAATTTTGCAGTAGCTGCAGAAACGAGGAAGAGGAGGAGACAGTGGAACACCTATTCAGCTCCTGTCCAGCTATCGCAGGAGATGGCTACAGCGCTTGCGCTCGCCCTTTTTAACTGACATTTCATGTATACACTGCGTCCCAGGCAGATCGATAAGTTTGCTGACAGAAAGTTCCACTACGCAGGAAACTTCTTCTTTCTAGTCTAATCTAACCATGGTGCTTGCGCTTTGCACCAGTATCTCTCACATGATTTTCTGGTTCTGGTGTAACTTATTTGGTGGACTTCCAGCTTTACAGAATTAATCTCCAGAGGGTTGTCTAATTTTATAGCTATGGTGTCACGCAGAAAGAATACTAGGTCTTCACTTGGAAATAGCCTGGTTGACGTCAACGGGTTCTTTTTGCTCCGCGCAAATCACTAATATTATGCCAAAAATTTACAAGAATATCGAGACTTTTGCCTCAGACTTCACTTTCACTTGCGCGTATTTTGGCTTTTTTAATGACTACAATATACCATTTGTTAATAGGAGGGCGGCTTCGTGGCTGTAGGAATTCCAAGATAATTCCGTAGATACCAGAGGCAGGTGCGCAGTAGAGTTTTCTATTATACCTTCAATTTGAACTTCTGCTGAAAACGAGGTTTGAGAGCGAAAGTGATTTGTCTTAGTCAAAGGTGATATTGTTGATTTTTAAAGAAATAGAAAATGGAATTAAAAAGGAATTGCTAAAGTAGAGTAGTTGGTCAGCAGTTTTTTCATCATTTAAAACGAGACGGGCGCAAAAAAAAGCAAGAGGAAGAAGAGCCTCAGGCCACATGATCAGCGTGAAACATCCTGGACGGCTACGTGTCCGATGAGAGCGACCTAGCCAGGGGTCTTAGCCACATCGATGTCGGGGAGGAGCTGAAGTCAGACGGCAGCGACCTGGAAAAGACAATGGTGGAGGTGAGCCTCAGGAATGTCACTGACGCTCCTGCAGATAAACCTCCACCATTGTAAGGCAGCATGCACTGCTCTACGGCTCCATCTAGCCAGGGGTGGAGCAGACATAGTCCCCATTCAGGAACACTGGATCCTCGGAAGCAGGGTCTGCGGTCTGAGGACTCCAGACTATTATATATACGTAGCTGAGACCGCAGGTAAAAAAAGACAGTTGCACTTATTTTTGCTCCCAAATTTCAGCAATGAAGACCACACAGCAGTGAGCCTCGAAAGCCAGGAGCGCTCACTGAGGATCTGCTCCCCGTACATGGGACATCGGCCTAATTTTGGGGTGCGACGCGAACGCATATCACTGCCAGAGGGGAAGCACTGACTCTAACGAAAGGGGTGAGTACCTCTATATTTACTGACTGACCACTCAGATGGTCTTATTAAACCAGCGGAGTGACCCAAACTTTATTATCACGCTTACCTCTCATTAGATATAGGGGAACATTGTATCCTGGAGGGTCCTGGAATAACACTCCTTCTTGGAACACAGGTATGTGGAAACTGTATTCTCTTCTTCATTACCGAAACCAGTTCTCCCTGAGTCCCCACCTGAGGAGGAGTTTTCCAGGGAGGCCACGACTCGACTTGTTACGATCTTCACCGACGCCTGTAATGAGGCGCTCTATAGCTCCTGCTCCTCTGGCAAGAATAGAGGCCGGAGGAAACCGGAATGATGGAATCCGAAACTGGGGGAACGCCGAAAAGCCTTCCGAAGACTCTTCAATAAAGCTTAGGCTGAAAACGTTGAGCAGAACTGGGCCGATTACAAAGTCAGTCTGTCAACAAAGAACTTAGGAAGGCAAAACGCGCCTCCTGGCGTAAGTTCTGCAGCGAAATCGAGAACAACTCAGAAGCTTCGCGTTTGCGCAGAGTTCTCTCGAAGAAAACACCCACCCTGGGCTACTTAAAGAACACCGACCAGTCGTGGACTACGTCCAGCGATGAGTCGCTAAATCTTCTCCTAAAAACTCACTTCCCTGGCTGCGATGAAAACAGACCCAACTACCATACAAGACCGCGGGGCCAGAGGGCATTATCCCTGCCCAAATGATTCACGCTGGACATAAAGCCACTAATTAGCTCAAAAGGAAAGCTGAAAGTTGGGTGAATTTTTTAGTTTCTGTAAAATAATCCTCCTCTTCATGTTTTGTGGGAGGAATATCTAATAAACTTATATTTTCTCAAGAATAACTGCTTGCCAATTTATTTTGTGAATTCACATGTCTAATGGATGAAATATATATGGATCTGAAGAGTCTGCCAACATGGTAAAAAGATCTTGGTTTTGCTTAATTCGTGATGTCTTGCACATATTCAAATTCCTGTATATTTTTGTGATATTTTTTTCTCGTTTCCTTTGCTTTCTCTGACATCTTTCCAATTGGTAGGCTCTGATTTTCAATTAAAGTTTGACCATGTGCCAGAATTTTATGAAGCAGGGGAGGTAGCTGCTTCTCAGGATATTTTTCCAGTAACAGCTCTGCAGTCTTCGAAGCATATTCACCAAACTTGCGGGTATTTATTATACCTGATACTCAAAATGAGTATAGGGATATATTAGATTTGTGGTAAAAATGGATGTGTGTAACGTCCAGAAGGAAGCGTTTCCGACCCCATAATGTATATATATTCTTGATCAGTTCAATAGCCGAGTCGATTGCGCCCTGTCTATATGTCCGTCCCTATGAGCGCCTAGTGCTCAGAGACTATAAGAAATAGAGTAGAGACATTTTGTATCCAGACTTCTGAGATATGTCACTGCTACAAGTGACAGCCACTGCAGAGCGACCGAACAAAATTCCGATGCTCCAGCTTTTACAGTCTCTGAGCACTATGCCAGACTTTTGTTGACCACTGTTATTTATCATTTTCTTTCACATTAAATAGCTTTAAGCAGATGCTAAGCCTTACCTTAAAGCTTTATCAAAAGCTTGAAGAATGTTTTATGTGAATTGCGTACAAGACCTGCGCGCGCAAAAGCTCTTTAGCTGAAGAAAAAAAAGCGAGGAATCCAAGAATTTAGTTTTATGTCCGGTAGTTGCTTACATCCGTATTTTGTTACTTCGTAGGAGAAAGGAGTGTTTATTTAATACTAAATTATATCTGTGAAATCTATTAAAAACTCAGGTATGTACAAGCTTATAGAATGTATATTCACATGATTTGCCAAAATCTCGTAATAGGTACATAATTACAAATAAATTATTATACAGGGTACTCATCTGTAAAATCACTGTTCTTATTGCATACATACATATATAAATAAATAGTTTTGTACATATACATTAACAAATTTGTGTTTAAAAATAATGTTTGATGGTTTTGTTTTTGTAAACAATCAGAGAAAATATTTTTACATGAGTAGGTCTATTGATTTAATTTAAAAACAACTAGTGGGCTAGTGCGCCGAATCAAAAACAAGGTCACGTGTTTCATAAAATCTGAAACAGTTTATAATAATATAATTTAATAATTGTTGACTTGATAATATATAGAAGTATATACTAAAGTTTTCATAAGAATGCCCACAAAGCAAAGAAAAAATAAACGGGTTGTAAAAAAGTGAGCCATGGCGGAGGCTTTGTCATGTTTCGGGGTTGTGTTGCATACAGTGGGCTAGGAGACTTTATTCCTATCACCGGCTCAATGAACCAGGGAAATTATTTATACACCCTACATGAGCACGCATTCCCCTCCGGTAATAGGCTGATCGGAGAGTCATTAGTCCTGCAACAGGATAATGCCCCACGCAACAAAGCCCGTATGATTACCACATTTATGAGGGATGTTGGTGTTACCACCTTACACTGGCCTCCATAAAGTCCAGATTTTAATATTATTGAAAACGTCTGGTTTCTTTTAAAACGCAAAAGAACAGTTTCGTTCAACAAAACGAGAGAAAATACAATTTCTGAGCTCAATTCCTTTTGACTAGCGGTATCTCCGGAGATCCTTCAAAATTTAGTGGATTCTGTAACAAGCTAAAGTAGGATATATATTTTATTAAATTTTGCTTAATTCATTCACTTTTGTAAAGTTTAAACTTTGTTATTTAAATTAAACAATCTTGTCAAAATACTTATGCCATACTGTGAAATTACTTATTAATTAAAATCTTTTTAAGTTTGAATGAAATCATATTTGTTTCCTTGTTTTTAAGTTTCTATTAGTTATATATTTAAAAGAAAAATAAATCAAAAATTCTTAATAAAGCCACAAAAAAGTTATGATAAAAAATACACGATTTTTACTTCGCCGACTAGTGTACATACACTAGTATGCCTATATTAGCTATATTCCCGCCTAAATTAAACAAATTTAAGATTCTTTTAACCTGCAGTTTTGTTATAGTGTCATTTTACTAAGCTAGTTTTATACAAAATCTGTAGATGAAAAATCTTACCTATACCCCTTGTTTAATTTCAATTACAGTCATATTTTGTAACAGCCAATCAAATTCTGGCATCAAACGCACTTTTTTGGAATAATTTGAGTGTGTTAAACTTAGTTTCCAAGATCCGTGCAAGTTCGAAGATATAATGATTGTAGTTGTGCAACGGGGAAAAGTTTTAGCTTTTGTTCATCTTTAGCTTTTGACTGTTCCATAGCTGCAGACGGTGAATTCTGTAACACCGATACAATAAATTCAATAAAATTTTAAAATGTAATCGTCTTTTATACCTTAACATGTTTAATACCACAAATGTCTGTGGCATCCACAATTTTAAAGGTACCAGTAAACCGAATCGCGGAATCATCTTATTTAGTAGATTGCATAGTCTGGATCAGATTGGATTATTATTATAGTCAAAAAGTAAAGAAAAAACTATCCAGTGGCGTATCGTTTGCCGGAAAAGAGACAGAGAGATTTACGATGTGGTATGGAAAGAGCTAGAATATTGGTCATTAGGTGGAAAGAGGAAGAGTATACGTTAAATAAATCATAAGATTGCATATTGTGTATTCATACAAATTAAGTGCTGGTACACTTAGTGTGGCGGCACGTGCGGCTGCGATTCACACGATGGGACTTGTTTATATGTAATTTGAAATCGAATATTTTGGAAAATTTTGAATTTTGTAGCGCAAAACAAAACATATTTATACGTCTATTAAAACTTAATAATATTTTTTAGAATGCCTGCGGATCCTTCCGAAGAAGTTGCCGGACCTCAGGTCCCCAAAACAGAGCTGGAGGAGTTGCAGATTTCAGCACAAGGAGTAGCTGATGAGGTTGGTATTTTGAGGAACAAATTATGCTATTATTATTTTATTATGCTATTCTTTTGAAGAGGGGAGATAGAGAATTCTGTGGAAGAATCAAACCTTGCAAAAATCGGTTGACACTTTTAGAGTTGAGACACTTTCAACTGCTCTTCGCTCAAGCAAAGATCTATTTTTATACCCGATACTCAAAATGAGTATTGGGGTATATTAGATTTGTGGTGAAAATGGATGTGTGTAACGACCAGAAGGAATCGTTTCCGACCCCATAAAGTATATATATTCTTGATCAGCATCAATAGCCTCAATCGACTCGAGCCTTGTCTGTCTGTCCGTCCGTCTGTCCGTCCCTATTAGCGCCTAGTGCTTAAAGACTATAAGAGCTAGAGCAACGATGTTTTGGATCCAGACTTCTGTGATATGTCACTGCTACAAAAATATTTCAAAACTTCGCCCCGCCCACTTCCGCCCCCACAAAGAACGAAAATCTGTGGCATCCAACATTTTAAAGATACGATAAAACCAAAAACGCAGAATCGTAGGGAATGACCATATCTCTTAGACTGCAGAATCTGAATTGGATCGTATTATTATTATAGTCAGCATCAAGAAAACAATTTCATTTTTTCTCGCCCTGACTCTCTCTAACACACACGTAGCATAGCCGGCTTTGCTTAGAGTAAAACATTAGCGCCTAGATCTCTCAAATATTCACCCCCTTCCGCCCCCACAAAGGCCGAAAATTTGTTGCATCCATATTATTGCAGATTCGAGAAAACTAAAAAGGCAGAATCAGAAGCCGTAAATTCCTGTTGAGTTTTATTTTAAGCGAAAAAAATAAAAATCATAGATAATCATTATTTTTGAGTTTTATTTTTTTTGATCAAGAATAATGATTAAGTCTAAGTTTTATCAAATTACTCAAAAATAATGATTACCTGTGAAGAAAATCGTAAAAAATTGAAATATGTTCATTACCAAGTAATATTTCCCTGAAAAGAATATTAATTTTTGTTATCTTTGTTTTCTCTCCACGCTGTTGTTGTACAATATGCTGTTTCGATGAAGCTTTAATTCTCGACGAGCCTGCGCGGACAGCTGCTCCTGTTAGCTTATTTTTACATATGGTTATCCGCTCATTGTATTTGTTTATTCTATATTAAAAGTATATTAGCATAAAGAGCATATAGAAGGTAACAGTTGTACTATCAGTGTCATAATACTCTAAAAATGCTACAGTATGTTAAAGTAAAGTGTGTCCAGAAAATGTTAATGGAATAGTCGTTCCACCAGATTACAAAGTTGGAGCACGGTTGAAATGGATTTCTGTGCACCCCTGTATATATACATATGTAGTATTGGTGTTTGCCACTTCTGTGAACTGCACAAACGGAAATTACCGTTTGAGTCTAGGAATTGGAAATGCTGAAAATATTGATTATTCTTTTCTAGACAAACATTAAAATATTATTAATTTTGCTAAACTTTTTTTCAGTCACTGGAAAGTACGCGACGAATGCTTGCTCTCTGCGAAGAGGTAAGTGTATGACAAAATATGAATATATATTAGAAAAAGTAAAGAAATATATTTAAGACTTATGCTAGGTAGTTTTAATCCTTATAAAAAATAATATTTCTTTGTTATTATACATCTCCCTATTATAGTGTAAGATGGTTTGGGTCGTAAAAATGTATCCTAAAGATACAAATGACCGACACCAAGTTAATGTTCAAGAGTATAGGGGCATATAAGATTAATGGGGCAAGTGGATATGCGTAACGCCCAGATGGAAACGTTTCCGACCACGTGAAGTATATATATTCTTGATCAGCCATGTCTGTCTGTCTATCTGTCCGTCTTGACGTTTAGCTCTCGGAGACTAAGAGTCAGAGAAACCGAATTTTGAATCGAAAATCATGTGATATCAAACGGAATCAAGTTTGTTTACTGATTTTAGCCCCTTCCGCTCTCACAAAGGACGTCACTAGCTAGCGTCTCGTCCATTCCGATCCCATCAGTAAATTGACATTCCGGACCTCTGGATATTGCCATCATAGGTAATATGAATGTGTTGGGGGGGTCCCACCAAAACGACAAATTTTTTGTCTCACGGCTGGCCACTGACCTCACATCTATTGATGTAATTGCTTTTATTCAAAGCAAAATAAAAGCCTTGGGATTGAAGGTGGAGAAGACTTAGACTTCTCTTATGCCAGGGAGATAGCCTCGTTTAAGATAAGCATCTCCCCAACTCAATTTGACACCATTTGTTCTGCCAAATTTTGCCCAGAGAATTTAGAAGGACTTCAAGGCTAAGAAGAAGATTAGTCGCCCCATAACTTCTACAAATCATCCCAATGTGCCATCCTCATTTTCCCGTCCTGCTAGCACCCTTCCAAAAAACCAACTTCTCTCTTAGTAACCTACCAAAATGTTAGAGTTTTACGTAGCAAGCTCAGCATTCTTTTCCGGGATAGTGTTGCATTTGCTTTCCACGTTATTGGGTTTACCGAAACCTGCTTAAAGTCGGACATTATTAGTTCCGAGGTTTTGGCATGTCGGTACACAACTTTTAGAAAGGATCGCTCGTCTCAACGTGAAGGAGGGGTTCTGATTGCAGTGGAGTCTAACGAGTACAGTGTAGTGTCACGTCATAACTTTGATGACGGCTTGCTTGACCTGGCGCTGTCTCAAGTCAGTCATGTGAAAAATTCCTTGCGTCGATTGCTTGATCTGTGCTGTGTATTGGATCCGACCATAGTGTTGTTAGCCCGAACCCTTCCGCTTACTACACCTGAAGACGCCTACCATCCTACTTTCGAAGTGTAGCTAGTTATAGGAACAACTGTATTGAAGCGGTCGAGTAGGCTATCTGAACGTGTATAGTTCTTTCGTAAAGCCGAGTTTGCGAAGCTTAATAACCTCATTAGGGATTTCGATTGGTCCGCCACCCTGCTCACAGGCCACCTACTGCTTGCATGTGATGTTAGAATGAGCGGTAAGCGATCATTAAAGGGCAAGCAGTCGCCGCTGAGTTCGCCGCTGAGATCACGGAGGCTGGACGCACCTGTCAACCATCCGCTTGTATGGAGGCGCGGTCAAAAATACTTCTAATGCTAGTAGAGTGCTGAAGAGTGGCCCCAAGCCCCACCAATAAACAAAATTCAACAAATAAGGCAATACAAGTTATAATAATTATTGTCACAGTTATTGTCATAGACAGTGATTGCGGATCGAGTCTCAATTCTCTAACGACGAGATTGATGGTCAAGTGAAACTCATAGCCGTCGCAAGAGAAGAAAGGCCGATGGGTTTGGTGTTGTATATATGTATGTAGGTGAATTTATTTTTCTGGGTGTTCGCGCGGTAGGTCAGCAGGTTGAAACGGGGGTGAAAACGTAACTAAATTCTAAGCCTTAGGTTAGGCTAGGTTAAGGAGGTAGCCGGGGAGGGTTGTTTGGGTTTGGATAATAGGGAGAGAGTGATAGCTAAAGCAAAGGCTAAACTCAGCGGGAGCGTACTTACAGATAGCAACACACAAACACACGATTAACCATCGCCCAGAATTAATATCAAAAATTAATTTTTTATGCAAAACAATAGGCATGCACACGCGTTAAAGAACAGATTTTTATACCCGATACTCAAAATGAGTATTGGGGTATATTAGATTTGTGGTAAAAGTGGATGTGTATAACGTCCAGAAGGAATCGTTTCCGACCCCATAAAGTATATATATTCTTGATCAGCATCAATAGCCGAGTCGATTGAGCCATGTCTGTCTGTCCGTCCGTCTGTCTGTCCGTCCGTCCGTCTGTCCGTCCGTCCGTCTGTCCGTCTGTCCGTCCCCTTCAGCGCCTAATGCTCAAAGACTATAAGAGCTAGAGCAACGATGTTTTGGATCCAGACTTCTGTGATAGGTCACTGCTAAAAGAATATTTCAAAACTTTGCCCTATCTATCTATATCTATCAGATTGCTGAATCTGGATCAGATCAGATAATTTTTATGGCCAAAAGGAACAAATCAATTTGCACTGGCTACGCAGCGCCCGACGTCACGCTCAGACTGATTTTCTGTCTCTCTCGAACGCACTCTTTGTCGAGTCGCTTAATATTAGCGGCGTCTGCCGGAGGAGAGCCATACTGACTAAGTATTGGGTATAAATGTAGAGTTGCGGTATCCGCAGCAACTCACAACGTTCCCCCTCGTTTACTGTAGGTTAAATGAGGATTTTAGTCAAGGGTTATTTTAAAAAACAAGCTGTAATTGAAAAATAAAAGGAAAGAAGCTAAGCGCAAAACAAAAGCTCGTCAGGTCACTACGAAAGAGAACGAACGATCCTGACATCTATGAGATGATTTTAATGTCCTTTAGAGCAGCCTGCTCGCCAAGCACTGCGCATTACGTGAAGACTGTGAATGCTGAATAGTTTCGACACTCAGATCCACGAACAGTCAAGGTCATCATCGACTGTCATTATGTGGATGACTATGCAAACAGCTTCGTTACCGAGAGCGAAGCCATCAGCGTATCAGCGTGAGCTATCAGGCAGAGATATCGAGTGGGTTTTTAATTGCCCAGTGAATCCATATGAAGGAGAAGTCTAGAAACGAATGGTGCAGTGCGTCAAGAAGGTCCAGTGCTACACATTGATGTAGGTAGCGCCGAGGGATCACGTACTGGTGAATTTCCTGACCGAGGTGGAGAACATCGTGAATTCGCGTCCACTTGCCAGTGGATGCGGACCAAGAAGAGCCCCTGACGCCAAATGATCTGCTCAGAGGAGTTGCTAACTTGTCGCACACTCCGGTTAAAGATGTGAAGCTGGCCGAGGAGTGCGATACACGCAAGCATTGGCATATAGCGCGACTAATGAAGGACCGTTTCTGCCTACATTTAGTCCTTTGTATATCAAAATGTATGTAATTTTGAGCCATGGAATGAACAGGCATATTTTTCGGCCGCCATTAGTTGCCTAATGTTGTTAACCCGATCCCTTCCGCTCAGTATACCTGAAGACGCCTACCATTCTACTTTCGAAGTGTCGCTCGTTATGGGACCAACTGTATTTGATCGCTCTGGTAGGCCATCAGAACCGGTCCGCTGCTTTCGTTAAGCTTGCGAAGCTTTATAACGTCATTAGGGATTTAGATTTGTCTGGTCTTTAATAAAGCACTGCTTAAAATCAAGTCTTTATAAAAATGTAAAGAAGTTGGTTCCCCATCTTCTATTTCTCGCAATATAATAGTTTGATCAAATTCAGGATTCATTGCCGGGTCAACCCTCAACAGGGCGCAGACAACCATAAATTTGGGGCCCTTAATTTTTGTTTCCTTTTTTACATATTTCATATTATCTATTTCATTAAACTCAATATTTTTTAAAACATCTGATTCAATGCAAAGTACGATTATACCCAACATTTCAAGTCCTGCTAGTCGCATTGTCCTTCAGTAGCTCTTTATACCCGATACTCAAAATGAGTATAGGGGTATTTAGATTTGTGGTGAAAATGGATGTGTGTAACGTCCAGAAGGAATCGTTTCCGACCCCTTAAAGTATATATATTCTTGATCAGCATCAATAGCCAAGTCGATTGAGCCATGTCTGTCTGTCCGTCCGTCCAGAATGAAGAAAACAATTTAATTTTTTCTCGCCCTGTCTCTCTCTAACACACACGTATCATAGCCGGCATAGCTTAGCGCAAAAAATTAGAGCCTAGATTTCAGAGACTATAAGAGTTAGAGCAACCAAATGTTGTATCCTATGATGTCGAACCTGGACAAGTATATTTCAAAACTTCGCCTTACCCCCTTCCGCCCCTTCAAAGGAGGAAAATCTGAAGCAACCACAATTTAGAAGATAGGAGAAAATTAAAAACGCACAATCATAGAGAATGGCCATATCTACCAGAATCAGATCGGATTATTATTCAAGCCGTTATTATTATTATCTCGCACGCACTCTTTGTCGTTTAATGTAGCCATACTGACTAAGTATCGCGTATTAATGTAGAGTTGCGGTCGCAGCAGCAACTCACAACGTTCTCCCTCGTTTTCTTTTTAATTGCGAAAAAAATAGTTCGACAGAACAATTTGTGATCATTATTCTATTCTGTGTCTGCAAATACATCTGCTTGAATCTTATAAAATTATAATGACTTTTTTGTACATCAAAGTATCTGGAGTTCACGGTGCTTTTTGAACTGTTTCAGTTTAATGAAATCTTCCTCCAAATCTCAAGAATAAAAACTAACTATACTATTATAGCTTTGTGGAGGTCATCATCGCCTACAGAAAAGTTGATAAGAAATGCAAATCTTTCGGAAGCTTCCATATACACTTTCGCCGCGGTGATTGATTTCGGTAGCAAACTGACGATGATTTTGGATAAGGTAACCTCTTGTCCTGAAATTATCGCGATGTGAAAATTCCTCTTCTGGAGTATTTCCGTCGTTAGGCTGGTTTTTATACGAGTATGTGTTACGATCAACAAACGCCTCATCGATGGGTGGAAGCTGAAAAAAATTATGTAATGTCTGCATAGTGGCAAAAAATACTGCATAAAAACAGCACTTCAGAACATGTTCTCCAACCAAATTAGGGCAATGCGCGGAGCAGGCAACATACATAGATTGCATTTTCACTTAGTCTCAAAATTCTTGCTTATACTTTTGAAACATTTTCAATGCGTTGTCGTTGGATGATCCACTACAATTTTGGTAATCAGTAATAAATATGAAAAATTAAAAAAAAAAATTCACCAGTATGGACATACTGACTGAAAAAAAGTTATAAGCCTTTAAACATTTTTTCCGTCTTGCAAAAGCTTCTTTAAATAGGGGGCAGCTGGAAACTGACTATTTTGTCTTAGGGTTAGTCCGTCCCTGTAGGATGATCAGGATAAGAAATTTCCAGGAGCCTAAACAGATTTACAGCTTCGTAAAAAGTAAACCTTCTACACACCCTTGCTCGCTATCATTTCTTAATACGTCAACAACCACCCATTAAGGGGCAATGGGCACCCATTAAGATATTGCCATAATTTTTCTTGTTAAGTAAAGAGGAAGATGGATCTAAAAGGAGCAATTTTCAAGCAGCATAATTTTTTGGTGCTTGTGAAAATAAATAATACAACTAAGGTCCGAACAATAACAAGAGGGAACGTTGTGAGTTGCTGCGGAGACCGCAACTCTACATTTATACCCGATACTTAGTCAGTATGGCTCTCCTCCGGCAGACGCCGCTAAAATTAAACGACACGACAAAGCGTGCGTGCGAGAGAGACAGAAAATCAGTCAAAATTGATTTTTTCTTTTTGCCTATAAAAATAATTCGATCTGATCCAGATTCAGCAATCTTATAAATATGGTAATTTTTAGTTTTCTCGAATCTTCAATATTGTGGATGCCACAGATTTTCGTCTTTTGTGAGGGTGGAAGGGGGTGGGTCGAAATTTTGAGATATACGTTTTATAGTGAGATCTAACAGGAGTGTGGATATCAAATTTGGTTTCTCTAGCCTTAATATTCTTTTAGATTTGTGGATGCCCCACATTTTCGTCCTTTGCGAGGGCGTGTGTGTGGCGAAATTTTGAGAAAACTGTCAAGGTCCGATATCACAGGAGTGTGGATACCAAATTTGGTTGCTCTAGCTCTTATAGTCTCTGAGATCCTTGAACTCACATTTTGCAATAGGCAAAGCCGACCATTAAACCTGTGTTTTAAAGAGAGACAGAGCGAGAGAGAATAAAATTGTTTTCCTGATTCTGGCTATAATAATAATACGATCTGGTTCAGATTTTGCACTTTGAAATATACAGTCAACCTCTACGATTCTGCGTTTTTATTTTTCTCGTATCGTCGAAATTGTGGATGCCACAGATTTTCTCTCTTTGTGGGGCGGAAGTGGGCGGTGCGAAGTTTTGAAATATAATTGTAACAGTGACATATCGCAGAAGTTCGGATATAAAATGTCGTTGCTCTAGCTCTTATAGTCTTTGAGCACTAGGCGCTTATAGGGACGGACAGACAGACTGGGCTTTATCGACTCGGCTATTGATGCTGATCAAGAATATATATACTTTATGGTTTTGGAAACGATTCCTTCTGGACGTTAAACACATCCATTTTTACCACAAATCTAATATACCCCAATACTCATTATGAGTATCGGGTATAAAAATCACACATTCGGTTTACACAGTTCCGCATGTCCTTTATGCAATAGATATGTACTAGAGCCTTGCCATTCGGGATTCGTTTCGTTCTAACCAAGCTTTGATTGGAGATGGCATTTATAAAGGAAAAGAAGAGGTGGAGAAGGCGAAGGTTTGGGGTAGCGACAGCCCTAAAATTTGATCAGTCTATATGTGATCCACAAACTATAAATTTAATAAATTTTGTTTACAACAGATAATAACTGCTTTAGGGATACTTAACGAACTCCTAATAAACCCGTATTGGTGAAAGTAGAAGAACACGCAAATTAACTGTGATTATGCTGCTTTCTTGGCAAACCGTTCACTTGCGTTGACATCGTCGATTCTTTAACAGACAGATGCTGGTATCGGAGAATATTTTTTCAAAGTCGGACAAAAGCGGCCATTTCTCATAATCAAGTTTTTTAAAGTGGTCATCTAATATACATACATATATAAAGTAAATCTTGAACGTACCAAAGCTATACAAATAATTCGATAAAGTATTTAAGCTTCGGTTCACCGGAGTTAACATTCCCTTCTTATTCATGATATTTCGTATCCTATTAACCCATAGCAAAGCGTAGTACATTCACATACATTTATACGATTCAAAGAGTTTCTTAGGTTTTAATACTTTTTTTTTAAATACATTAAAAGTCAGTACATTCTGTTTATCGAATTTTGAACATATAACTACATAACATAACTAAACAATATTAACACAGACTTATACACTTTTAAAAATTATTTACATTCCAATTTGCTGCACAACAGAGCAAGGAAGCAGGAATACGTACACTTGTAGCCCTTGATGATCAAGGAGGTGAGTCCACTGCTAACAGAACAATATATCACAATATTATAACATACATATTATACGCTTATACGATAAACATTTGTTAAAGAGATAACTATTTAATCGTTACACTATGCAATTATTATTTATTTTATTTACTTGTTTTTTTTTTTTTGTTTTTTTTTGATAGTTATTACAAACCTAAAGTATTAGGAAAAAAAAGAATATGACTTTCGATTTTTGGTTAAGCCAAGCCATTATTAAAAGTGTGAGCACTTTTTCCAATATATATACATATATATATATGTTTTTATTTTGTTTAAACATTTTTTTTGAAAATGGTCTGCATTTTAATTTCATTTAATTCATTTTGGATGGTCTGGTTTGTATTTTTATCTGGTCAAGTTAATAAGCACTCATCTCCCAACCAAAATGAAATAGTGAAATGCACTTGCTTATTTAAATTTAGGTTGGGAATGAAACAATGTCATTAGAAGATATGATCGTAAACGAATCTATCTACAGACGGAGAGATGCTGTTTGCCATCTGATCGTTTAGGGTTCATGAGCGGCTCAATGAGTTTCAAAAAAATGTACACCGACAATGGTCGATTGTGGGTATGCTTATGTACACAGTAAGGCAAAAAAACAGAACATCTTAACAGTTTGTGGAAAATGTCATAAAGAAACGTTATTAAAAGAACAAAAAATTGGCTGTATTGCTAAAATGCCTGTACTTTGCAGAGGCAATTAAAGTATTCGTGATCGTCTTTACCCATTTATATAATCATATACAGGGAGGCACCTGTTGTCATTTTGTTATCGATACGAGCACGTTTGTGCTGTTTTGATAACCAAATCGGACTGCGTCTGCTGTCAATTTTGGTTTGAAAAGAAAAAAAGAAAAGTTATTGTTAAAGAAGGCACAAGCTAATTGCACTGGGAATAGTGTCAAATTTATGTTAATTTATCAATAGGTCATCTATTTGCTTGCAATTAAGATTTGATTTGTTGTATATAAAGCGTATATAAAGAAATATTGTGGATTGTGAAAACGGTATCACCAATTTATGTGATTTCAAAAGTAAGTCGGAAAGCTTTTTTGAGAGTGAAAACCGGAGATTGGCTGATATTGTTCAGATGATTCATTGCTTCGGTTTACATTGGAAGGCGTTTCTACTCCTGCGGCAGAAGACCCTATTCCTCTATTTATCCTTATCACAATGATAGAATGTCAGATGCTAAACCATTTTCTATTCTTGAAGTCTGCAAATAGCACTTAATATATTGGTTATCGAATCGACTTTTTTAATAAATCTGGTATTTTATGATATTTTTCGTCTGTTGTCATGAGATTTCACACTTTTGATATTTAATCTTACATAAATATATATGGAATTATACAATTTGTTATACATATACAATAATGTTAAATTATCGCGTACTTTTGCGTTAACAATTCTAAGATAATTAAATATATATTATTTTAAATTAGAACTAGAATTTGTATTCATTCCCAAGTCGTTTTGCGACATTTAAATGAATAAAAGGAGCTGTTCTTCATTCTTCGCCAAAACGAAGGGTTAAATAACAGAGGGCATAATAGGCTAAAAAGCTGGCCGCTCAAAGTATTAAACGCAATTAAAGTTAAGTCACAATCGATTTTCTTTAGCTACACCGGGCGTATAAAATCATAAATTTTACACTTTTATGGGGAATGTTTAATACAAATAATTAAAAAAGGAATGTTAGCTTTACGGACTTAAGCTTTTGATACCATTGAATATCGTGAATCCTTATGTCAGCTAGGTCAGTAATCCGAATTTGATTATTTTTAACATTTTTATAAGGAGTAACAGAAAGCTAGCTTTAGATTTTCATTGAGATAGCTAAACAAAAAAAAAACTTTTTGGCCTAGTAAAAGACGGACAGTGGGAGAAATTAATGTTATATACATTGACGATCAACTGAAATAATTTTTATTTTTTAGATTGCAATGATTTTAGTTTGTGGTCTAAACATAATGAGTTACCGATGTCAATGTCTTTTCATATTTGAATTCAAGATTTTGTAGCGGTTTGTTGTGAAATTGGTTGCGAGAAGCAATTGGGCGAATTTAAAAATGGCAAATAAGGAAGATCTATACCAAATCGGCGTAAAAATTAAAAAAAATTCAGACGATTCCAAAAGGGAAGCTGGTAATTTATTTCAAATTAACCAAAATGTGCTTAAAATATAAAAGAAAGGTCTCAGCCACGCGAACTCTCCTTATAGTTCCCAAAGTTCTGCCGTTTGAAAGTTTAGAAATTTTCAAACGCTTTAGTCAGTGAGTCAAACATTTGAAATAAAAGATTGAAATAAAAAAAAAAAACATTCTCAATGATGTGCGTAGTGCTGTAGGCTCACACATCCCGTAATATTATATCGCCCCCCACACCACCAGTAATGAGCGACGACAAATGTCATCTAGGCATTGACGGCGGCCAAGTCGAAATTTTTTTTTTCTCTTTGTTTCTATCTTTTCCGTTCGGCCGATCGTGCGCAGTTAAGAGAAATTCGTTTTTTACTTTCGTCTCTGTTAATTCTGTCGGCATTAATTCTTTTGTGTTCGCTTTGTATTTGCTATCGCATTACATTGTTACAGTTGTCAATTGTGCGCAAACGAGTAAGACATGAAATTTATATTTAATTGAAAATATTTACATATGTACATTTTATATGATTTTTTGGATTTTTGCGAAGATTTTTCATAAAAATCATAAAGTTCCGTATTTGCCGTTTTTAAATTCTTCCAATTGCTTCTCGCGACCCATTTCATAAAAAACACCGGTAAATAGTTTGAATTCAGATCCGAGAAAATCAAAAATGCAAAATCATAAAGAATGACCAGCGAATGCAGCAAGGCCAGGTGTGGCTCAAATGGCACAGGCGTTGACGGACGCCCTGGCCCAAATCGGTTTGCTGTCGCACGCCATGACTCAAATGACTCAGACAATGGAAGTAGTCTTTCAACGTTTGTCAATTCAAACGGTACAGTCGCCGAATAACCAAGCTGCTGGATCTTCACAGCCTAGTGGAGAAATCCAAACCTTTGAACAGTTGTTCCAAATACCCACTCGAGAGCCTGTAGGCGCCCCGATAAATCAGGCTTATGATTCTACTGTCTCGGTAACGCCATGGGGATCCCAACAGATAGCGGGACTACGGCCAGATAAGATTGGACAAATAATCGTAGGATGGAAGGTGCGGTTTTCAGGGAATTCGTCCATGTCGGTTGAAGATTTTATATATCGGATAGAAGCCCTAATCAAGCAGATCTTAGAAGGTAATCTCGACCTAGTGGCCAGAAACGCCATTTACCTGTTTGAAGCCAGTGCTAGCGAGTGGTTTTGGCGCTACCATAAATGCGTACACTCCGTGACCTGGCCGCAGCTATGTACAGCCTTAAAAACTCGATTTAGAGATGGGCGTACCGACCTAGAATCTCTTACGACAATAGGGCAACGAAAGCAGAAGCCGCACGAACTATTTGATACGTTCTACGAAGACATTGTAACATTGTCAGACAAACTAGTCAACGCCATGTCCAAAATGTCGCTGTTGGAAGTGCTAAAGTCGAATCTCTTGGCCGATATCCAACATGAAATCTTATACATTCCCATTCTGTCAGTAGCACAATTGCGCAACATAGTGCGTACTCTCGAGCGTTTTTTGCAATCAGTGGCTAAGCCTATGGGCAGCGCTGAGCCGAAGCGTATTCCTATACGACGACAGGTGCATGAAATTGTGGTACAGACAGACAAGGAAGGCGATGTTGATGTCGATGAAACAGAACAGCTAGATATCGCTGCAGTAACCCTTTCCTGTTGGAAATGTGGTTGTCAGGGGCATCGGTATTAAGACTGCGTAGGTCTTTTGTTACGGCTGTGGCAAATGGGATACGTTTAAACCGTCGTGCTCTAGGTGTAACGATCCAAAAAACTCGTCAAGCCGTGCACAATCGACAGGTGCACGCAAACCAAACAGTAATTTACCCCCAAGTAGGGGAAGAATTCAATTACCGACTCGATCTCGAAAGCGATTACTCCAATATCGGCAAATTGTCAAAAACGAAGGCTCTAACGTATTGGAAGTCACCGTACTAGGAAGGACGCGCAGTGGACTGATGGACACCGGTGCATCCATAAGTTGCATAGGTGGGAAGTTTGTGGCCGACCTGGCTCAGAATCCGAAACAGATCAAACCTTTGAGAGCAGCAGTACGAACGGCGGATCGGCAGAGCCAGCCAATAATTGGCAAGGTCACCACCGAAGTTTGTTTTCAAGGCCAGAAGAAAGTATTGAAATTGTTCCTAGTCCCATCCTTGGCGCAAGACCTATATCTAGGCATAGATTTTTGGTCTTGTTTTAATTTGTAACCTATTTGTCTAGCCAATAAATCATCCAGTCCACAGGTGTCAAGCTAAGCATTGGATAGTACGTTGCATGTGTGTTTATCGAAGCAGCAGCAAGCTCAGTTAGCGGAGACGGTCAACTTGTTTCCATCCTTTGTGAAGCAAGGTCTGGGAAAATCGGGATGGTTGGCGCACGAAATTGAAGTGGGCAGCGCCAAGGCAATAAAGCAACGACATTATGCTGTGTCTCCAGCCGTTGAAAAGCTGATGTACGTAGAGGTAGACCGAATGTTAGCTCTTGGAGTTATCGAAGAATCAGATAGTTCATTGTCGTCACCCGTGGTCCTCGTTCGTAAACCTGGAAAGTTGCGATTATGCATCGACAGTCGGAAACTTAACGAAGTAACTGTTAAGAACGCTTATCCCATGCCATTGATCGATGGCATTCTCAGTCGGCTTCCTCGAGCTGAGTTCATCTCAAGCATCGATTTGAAGGATGCCTATTGGCAAATTCCACTGGAAGTAAGTGCTCGTGAAAAAACGGCGTTTACCATCCCAGGGCGGCCGCTTTATCAGTACACTCTTATCAGTAATGCTCTTTGGGATGTGAAATACACCCCAAACGATGTCCAAGTTGATAGATAAAGTGATACCGCCATCTCTACGAAATGAGGTATTTATTTATCTTGACGACTTGTTGGTGATATCTGATTCATTTGAGCAACACATTCAAGTCCTTAAAGTCCGATTACGCGAAGCTGGTCTGACCATTAACTTGGAGAAGTCTAAATTTTGCCTTAAAGAGGTCAAATACTTAGGCCATGTTATAGGCAACAGAACTATCCAGACAGATGTGGAGAAGGTCCAAGCGATTCAAGAGTTTCCGGTCCCCCGATCCGTGAAACAAGAGCGCAGGTTCTTAGGTCTCACTGGTTGGTGAAACAAATTCATAAAAAACTTTGCGGGTATCGCAGCGCCGATCTCAGATACACTTAAGAGCAAGCGAAAATTTGGATGGACCGATGAAGCACAGAACGCGTTCGATTCCTTAAAGTCACAGATGTGTAACGCTCCTGTGTTGCACAGTCCCGATTTTACCATTCCCTTTTCAATCCATTGTGAGGCGAGGAGTGGGTGGTGTCCTGATGCAATCAGATGAAGAGGGCAAAGAGGTACCCATCGCATTCATGTCGCGCAAATTGAACCAATGTCAACGTAACTATTCCGTAACCGAAAAAGAGTGTTTAGCAGCGGTTATTTGCGTCAAGAAATGTAGAGCCTATGTAGAGCCATTATTACCGATCATGCCTCATTAAAATGGCTGATGTCACAGGCAGATCTAAATTCAAGACTAGCTCGATGGGCACTGAAACTGCAGGGCTTCACCTTTAAGATTTTCCATAGAAAGATTTTCCAACATTACGGATCGAAGGAATTGGAGGTCAATCAAAGACCAGCAGGGCACGAGTAAATGTGCTCATGAAATCCCTTCACAATGGTTTTACGCAAAGAATTGAAGCTTTCGTATTACCACAAATAATAGCTGATCAACCAGCTCAGGACCTCGATTCAGAGAGCTTAAACGTACCAAGCAAGCTTTCACTGGCAGATCCAAATTTCCATAAGCCAGGCAAAATCGACATGCTAATCGGAGCCGAGCATTACTTATTATTCGTTGCTGCTCCCAGATCAACAGTAGCTAAGGATAGGAGGCCCGTTGCTACAAAACACAAAACTGGGATGGATTGTGGCAGGAAAAGTTAAGTCACAGTTCCTCACCCATTTGTGCAACGGGAGTCAACGAGCTCATGGAAAGATTCTGGACTCTGGACAATGTAAAGACGGAAGAAAAACCACTCACTACAGTAGAAGCACAGTGCGAAGCTCAATTTATAGAAAACCTTTAGACAGCTTCGGATGGCCGGTTTATTGTAAAACTCCCATTTTCCGAGCACTCTTTAGCCCTGGGGGAGTCTTTGGATCTGCAACAAAAAGATTACTAGCATTGAAGCGCGGCATCTCAACAGAAAGTTGGAAGAGTTATGTGAACTTCATGGAAGAGAATGAAGGACTAGGACATATGAAGATTGTACCAGCATCAAAGGTTCCTAAAAAAACTACTTCATTCCACATCACTGTGTACTCAAACCTGAGAGCACCACAACAAAGCTTAGGGTAGTTTTCGATGCCTCATGTAAGTTAGCAAGCGGGAAATCTTTGAACGACATTCTGCATGCTGCACCCACAGTTCAGAGCGAACTTATGTCCATTCTGCTACGATTTCGAACTCATAAGTACGTGTTTACAGCGGACATAGAAAAGATATACCGACAAGTGTGGATGAACCCGGAGGATCAATTCCAGCAGATGATAGTCTGGAGAAACAACCCTTCCGAAGATATCAAGTACTATCGCCTGAAAACAGTCACATATGGGACAACAGCTGCTCCGTTCCTAGCAACGAAGTGTCTAGATCACTTGGCAACAAAATATAAAGACAGACTATCAGTAGGATCATCAACATTTAAAACCCGATTTCTACGTGGACGACTGTCTAACTGGAGCAAACACTATTCCAGAAGCAATTTAAGTTCGACAAGAACTAAATAAGATATTGCTACCATTCGGATTCAAATTGCGCAAGTGGTGCTCTAACAATTAGCAAGTTCTCCAAGGAATGCCCAAAGAGGATATCGTAAGCGATGTCAAGCTAGGAGAGACACTAGAGCACTACAGCGTGAAGACTCTGGGTCTCATTTGGATGCCGAAGAAGGATAAATTATGTGGACGAACACAAAAAAGCCAGGCTACATGTATCACCAAACGGGTGGTATGTTCCGAACTGGCCCAAATATTTGACCCACTAGGACTCTTTGCACCGGTGGTAGTAAAAGCAAAAGTTTTCGTGCAACAGCTTTGGGATCTCAAACTGGATTGGGATGACAAATTGCCTTTACAACTCCAAAAGAATGGAAGGAATACCGGGAAGACCTACAAACATTGAACAAGATGCCAATTCCCCGGCATATCTATGATGGTAAAGTTCCAGTTACCCAAGAACTCCACACGTTTGTAGATGCATCAGAACGAGCATATGGCGCAGCAGTATACGTACGCGCTACATACAAAAATAGCCAAGTGTCAGTAAAACTGCTCGGTTCCAAATCACGTGTGGCGCCGACAGCCAAACAATCACTACCACGGTTAGAACTGTGTGCTGCAGTCCTTGGTTCCGAGCTCACAAACCGAGCCCGACAGGATCTGCACATGGACATTAACACGGTTCCAGGATGCATTTGGAGTGACTTTACCGTTGTGCTATCCTGGATAAACGCATCATCCTCAACATACCATACCTTTGTGGCAAATCGAATAGCCAAAATCCAGGCGTTAACAAACCGGTCACAATGGCGTCATGTGTCACCGGCCAACAACGCAGCCGATGTCTTGTCGGGGATCGAAGCCAGCAGATTGGCAGATCACACTTTGTGGTTATATGGACCATTATTTCTGAACGGATAGAACCCAGCAATCTTGAGAGACAGGCTAAACATGTAAGCTTGCCAATCGCACCTCATGCACTTGAGGACAAATTATATACATGCAGACATAGCAACTAGTTTTATAACCTGCATCGCCTTAGAGCATATATGTTACGCTTCTGCTAAAAACTAAAAGACCGCATACAACGACACTCTGCGCAGGAGAACTGAATCATGCCCGCACTATAATCCTGCGAACCATCCAACAAGTCGAATTTACAGCAGAGTTAAACAGAGTTACAACGCTATAAGACTGTGGATAGAAAGAGCTCGATCATATCGCTATCCCCCCTCCTAGGAGACGATGAGCTCATCCGAGTTGGTGGTAGACTTGAAGAAGCTCTACTTTCATACAACGCAAAACACCCAGTTTTGCTACCATACAATGAAACAATCGTCAAAATGATCTTGCGTGAACTACATGAGGAGAACATGTATTGTGGTGCTCAAGCATTAAGGGCGATTGCAAGACAACAATATTGGATCATCAATGACAAGACAATGGCTAGGAGCATCATTCACAGCTGTGTTAGATGCACAAAGGCTAGACCAAAGCTGATGCACCAGATCATGGTCAATCTTCCAGCACAAAGAGTCACACAAGCACGCCCATTTCTCAATGCAGGCGTCGACTACTGTGGACCAATTTCGATCCACCATAAGATCCGAGGCAAAAGACCAGATAAGGCATACATCGCCGTGTTCTGCTGCTTTTCCACAAAGGCAGTGCACCTGGAGCTGGTAAGCGACCTGACCACAGATGCATTCTTGGCAGCCCTGCGTCGATTCTTAAGCAGACGTGGGAAGTGCGACAATGCAATGAACTTTGTTGGTGCAAACAACCAGCTCAAAGAATTAGAAGAATCCATATTCAGCTCATAGGCAAGTGCTCTGATCACGAATCATTGCAACAAAAAATAAGTGGAATTTAAATTCATTCCTCCCAGGGCTCCATCGTTTGGCGGCCTCTGGGAAGCAGCGGTAAAATCAGCAAAAAAGTTGGTAAAGCGCCTTGAATTGGTATTGCGCCTAAAGCATTCATTCTGGAAACAATGGTCTACGGAATAACTCCAAGGCACAAGTGGAAGACCGCTTTACCAAACGTACCTGAAGGATTATTAGTTTTAGTAATGAAGTGTCCAATGGGTCGCATCATTAAGACATATCCAGGACAGGACAACCACGTAGTTGTGTTAAAGTAGTTGATGTTAAAACAGCATTTGGCGTATACAAGCGCCCGATCACTCGTCTGGCGCCGCTATTTCGCGAAGACGCGGCAATCAGACGTTCCAACAACGTGATCAATGACAACACAGAAAATGATGAGCCACCCAAACAGCGAACAAAAATATTTGTACCTAAATTAACATTAACATTATTAGTGCTGTTGCTCATGCTTCCATTAGCATTGTCACAGTCAATAAATGTGACACAATTCGCAAACAAGCCTGGAATATTCTATGAGAAGCTTGGAACATCAAGAATAGCAACTTCTGAGTGGACCATGATCGTATACTATGACTTGGACCCATATGGATATGCAACTAATGTCTGCTGAAATGTCAGAGTTACGACACATGTGCCATGAACTGAAATATGTTCCGGCATGCAACTCCATAGTTCACCACTTTCAACATGTGTATAACGAGCTACAAGCAGGAAGCGCTTTAATGAAAAACTCTCGAAAACGCAGATCGCCGCTGGATATCATAGGAAATGTAGCAAGCAGTCTTTTTGGTGTTCTCGACGCAAAATACGCTGAGGAGATGATTCAATTGAGTCAGTGAGAAAGTGAAAACCAATGAAGACTTTCTACTACATCTACTCCAAAACCAATCATCAATTGTCGACGCGACAATAAACGTAGTCAGAAAAGACAAAGTATCAACTGATAATCGCCTGAAAGTTTTGGAACAGCAATTGACTACTATCAACCGACAAAGAGGGTCATATCACAGCGATCATCTGACTCAAGCGTATTTAGGACTATTATCACAGTTAACCCTGCTCACAACAACTCTCCAGCGAATGCAGTCCGACATATCTGATGTCCTAATCGGTATTCATCATCGGTATTCATTCATGTCTCCCGACCAACTAAGAGATCAACTAGACCAGATACGGGATCATGGGATGCCACAAGATTAAATGCTATGCAACTATACAGAATCATGCGAGCCGAAGGAACACCCGACTTCAGCATACGTCATCTTCAAGTTGACGCTACCTCAGGTCTCAACAATTCATCTCGAAGTCTTCAGCATCATACCAATTCCTTTCTGGGATTCAACAAGATAGAGTCTGTTCGACCTCAGAACCACCATAATAACTGTAAACATCCACCGAGACCAGTTCATGGGCACTACGCAAGAGGAATTCCGACGTTGTCTTAAAGTCTACAAGGAGTTCATCTGTTTTGACCATCAGACGATCTTCAATGTGGACAATCGCTGCGAGTTTCAACTGCTTAACAATAAAACAGCAACACTATGTCAGGTAACACAAACAAAGGCTGACATTGTGTGGCAAAAAACTCAGCATCCAAATAGATGGATCTTCGCAACGCATTTTACAACTAAACTTCAAGCAGTACGCAACGAAGTTCCTTCAACTATAACACTGGCAGGAACTGGCCTATGAGCAGATTAGCTTCAGCAGATTTGCAGCCGTCAAAATAGCCCATGTCGTGTTGCTTTTGGCCAAAACATGATTACTGGCGGTTCCACGTATCAACTTCTAAGAAACCTCAGTATGTTGTAAGACCGAACGGTAGTCTTTGATCGCGACGATTCCTTCGAGCTAATTCGCAAGACAGCTGCAGAAGCAAAGCAACAGCAGCCTGTCCGAAACGAAAATATCTATAATCTTTGAAGCCGAGAAGAAAACTTTCAAGTGGGTCAAGAGGTTTATAGACGGAATTTTTACCAGAGTAGTTTTGTGAAAGGCTTTAACAAGCACTCCAAGTGTGGATCACGCTTTGGTTAGCAAGACCCCAAAGTTTGATTTCAGCGGGGGGGTGTAATATTCGACGCTTGTCGTGCCTTTTGATTTGGATTATCAACGGCTAACTCCAATTTTACAGCCTAAAACTAGGCCGTACAAAAAATTCGAGTTAAAGATCGTGTGAGCTTTGATAAAACTTAGCAACAGCTGTTTTGCGACCAAATGGCAGCACTTTGATATGCACTTTTTCGGCCGTGCACTATATTTTTATTAAATATTGCTGTGCCTAGATTCTGTATAACGTAAACCGACCATAGAAAAAACGTGGGTTGCTGTACTCAGTAGTCCCAGCCTCGTTCTTTTTCTCCTCGTGGCCGTCATCGTGACCGGTAGTGCAAACATATCCACTTAAAGCCGGCTTCGTACCATTCGAAGGTCAAGCCAAAGTCACAGATCCCTGCCAGTGCAAAGTGTTAGGTCCACGTCGTGGAGAAAATATATATCCCCTATACGTTGATCGCCGTCCGAAAATTGGAAACGAGCGCTCCAGGGTGCTAAGATTTTTCTCAATTAGTGGTACAATTCTGTTGAGGTAATTATCCACCCAGCTACAGCGACCCGTTGAAAAATGTTCTGTTCTTTCCGCGTAGGAGTAGCACCACTAGTGTTTACGTATTGAAACGCTGGTCTAGAAGTTACGGATTGGTTATTCCCGGAGACCACAATTGGCCACTTGCCCGTACCATCGGTTAAACCACTCCGTTTGACATTCGGATGAGGCGGTAGCCGAGGGCATGGACTTGCTCCTCAAGTAAACCCGATCGGTGTGCTCTGCAAGCGTCGCCTGGCCCTTTCGACCCATGGGGATGATCTGACTGACTCTTCAAATACACCAGTCGCCCCACGAGCAATCCAGTGTGCGAATGTACCTAACCTCACGCCGCAGATGGACCGCGGTCATCGACCCTTGGCATCGGAAGCAGCTGAAGTTACCTGCGCCCGGTACAATCTTGTGCCAGCTGCAGACCTCGAGTAGGAACACGGTCTCCAGCCGGAGCGCATCCACCCCACCTCGGCTTTAGTTTCAGTTTCTATCTTTCTTTCGAAATTAGACCCGATATGTGAAACCCTGTGTTTTGTTTCCGCTTTCTGTTAAACAACGTTCTTTTGATATGGCAAAAATGTGCAAAAGCCAAGTAAATCCGGTATAAACAAAAAGGGAATTCCTGTCCATGGGCTAAGTCCAACCTGACACAAATGAGAGTAGTGGATTAATACCGATTATTTTTACAGTTTTTGATTTTGTTTGCCACGCATTCATCTCATCATCTATGCAGATACTCATCACATCATCATCAAATCACCTCATCCAACACACAACGAAAGATCTTTCTGCGTAAGAGCCAAAGTTATTAATCGTCTCGTAAGTGACTATCATGAAACAAGTAAACCATATTAAAAACATGAATGTGCGGTAACTAGTCGTTGGTCTTCAACCATGATCACGGTTTTATACACGTATTACTCAGGCCTTTGATCGACTTTCCATATATCCGGTTTGTGTCTGGGTTCGTCACTGACCAAGTTAACGTAATGAAGTTTAAAGTTGTCTTGTTCCTATGATGAACAAGTACCCTTGTTTTGCACCTTTATATACACACTCCTAACCATTTCTATTATAGATTTACGATCATTAACCCTATGTCACCCCTATGATACTCTTTCCCCCGTATATGCTGTATAGTAATACCCTTTATATGTAAGAAAATATCGAATAGCAGGCTTTTATTAGGGACTAGCTTCTCTTAGCTTTAGGTTTTTTATAAATTTAAATGAACCAAGGATAAATATATTTTATCGGAACAATGCAAACTCATCTGACGGAGATGTGACCCACCGCAGTCTTTGTTGGAGCGATCCTGTCGATTAATGGTTGGCCCCGCAGGATCATGGTAGGGTGGGAGTTCTCGCCAGTGGGCGATACCGCAGCCAACAAAGCGCTGACGGGTGATATTCTTCGTTCATGCTGATCTGTCCCTTTGACCCTCTTTATCCCGTTTCCTAGTATCTTTTCCCAATTCGTACGCGATTTTTATAAATTCTTACCTCTACCCTTTGCCAGAGCCCTAAACTGATAGTAAACTGTTTCCCATGCCAACACTCCGCCGTCCAGAGACAAAAGCCGAAGCCAGCGTACTTCCCACTCCAGTTTAGTGTACCTAGAACCTGTATGTATAAAAAGCCGTTTATTTTTCATTTCGTTGAGGAAAATGTTTTCGCTTTGAAAACGGATAAATCTTGTGGATTGTGGAAACAGTAGCACCAATTTATGAGATTTTAAACGTAAATCGGAAAGCTTTTATGAATGTAAGAACTCAGTAGAGCTGCACTGTATATGAAATTGATTTTTACAGCAAGCAAACAATTATTGAATTATAAATAAAAATAAAAATACTCCTTGGTTCCCACATTTGCTTTAATCAATGACGGTAGTAAATATGTTAGTCTTCAATGCAAATAATTTTTTGAAGGTATTGTTTTTTCTTTGCACCATTGTTTTCTTACATATATACATAACCCGGACGGCACTCAGTGGGGCCACGCATAGGCCAGTATGCCATTTAGTTATCCGGAAACGGGGGTATGATCCGTCTCGGGAGTAGTCATGAGGTTTGAAAGCCCTTGAGAATCGAGATATTTTTAGCAATGGGAAGTAGTTCTCTTGGTGTTTTCCAGTGATGGCAGCACCGGGGCGCCCAGGTATCTTCTCCTAGCGTTTTAAGGAAGCCAGGCACATTCTCTGTTCTCTCATTCGCCAGAGCAAGGCCTTCGTTCGATGCCTTGGTGGCTGGGAACCCAAAGATCCGTACTGATTTTGTCATGCCTAGGGTGTCTAGTGCCTCCCTGCTCGCCAAGACTCTTCTGGAACTGACCGCGGACGAGTGAATGGATCTTATCGCCGCTTGGCTGTCATCGTGTGCTCGTTCTATGACCTGAGCGACCTCTGGTGCTTTCCTGGTGGCTATATCTCTATTCCATGGAGAATCTCGAGAGTTGTCTTTCTCCCAAAGGCAGAAAGGTGCAGCCATGTGAATCCCAAGGATTACAACCCGATAAGCTTTATCTCCTTTCTCCTAAAAACACCGCAAAAGCTATTGGATTTTAACATCAGGACTGAGCTATGGAGACTGATGTCAAACAACCAACATGCCTATACCAAAGAGAATTCAGTGGAGACGTCACTACATTCGGTAGTAGCTACCATTGAGAACGCCCTTCATAATAAGAGGTATGCACTGGCAGTATTTGTTAACATCTTATGAATGTAATAACAAATCGCCTGGAGGCGACTAACATACAGTCAGCAAACAACCTGTGGATATATAACCTCCTAGGTTGTGGACGGCTGCAATCGGAGTTGGGCACCGCTTCCATGGTGAAAAAGTCACCCAGAGGCACAGGGTGGAGTCCTGCCGCTCTCCTGTGAAATCCGGTGGTTGACGACCTCATCAACAGATATGAAAGGAAGGCCCCAAAAATAACAGCTTATGCTTATTACGGGTGTACGTCCATCGACCCTCAGCTCCATAATGGAACGTACTGTACAGACCCTGAGATAAGGCAGTCATATAAGCTACCGGACCGAGAACTTAGACATGCTGAGTATATTGCGGAAAGCCATGGGGTAATAACATCTTTGGTCACCTGCATCATAGCTGAAAATAACCAGTCCAGTCCTTATGCTTTTATGCTCTCAAAGGAGTCTATCGTTCAGTGGATTCTCTTATTGGTTAACTGATCTGTTGGGGGGTGTTGTTCCTCGGTTGCTAGGTCCTGACCTCGGTGCATTCGGGGAAATGCACCTCCATTAGTGCTATTAGGGTTTCTTCACTGCCCTCTGTCCACTTTCCGTCATCTAGCTTTAATTGACTATGTATAGTGGGCTGCTTTGAAAGGGTTTCAGGTACTTTCTCGATGCTGGAGCAGAAGATCCTTCTTAAGCTCCTCTGTGCATTGTGTAGTTCCTTCTTCTAGCTCCTAAGTAGGAGTTTGTATTTATCATTAGCGATCTCTTAGTTCGCTTGTTTGGCGATCTTAAAGAATTACCATGTTCCTTTCGATAGAAAGATTCTACTTCACAAAAGTTGACTAAACTGCAGGACGAGGTTACTAGTTACACATCTCTAAAGCTAAAATACACTTTCAGCTCTGAAGTCTGCGGAGCTTAAAGAACACATTTCCAACCTATTCGAATTTTCAGTTTAAAAAGATAAAAAATAAAGAAGATGTATTCAATTTTGTTTGAGCAGCTCTGTTATTTTATCAAATCTCTGTTTAAATAAATAAACAAAAGCAAAATTTACAGAGTCGCAAGATATCTTCGGCATGCCGAATTGAAAAATTGTACTTATGCTCTTAATAAATTAAGAAAACTATAGTGTTTTTGTTTGTTATTTACGGCGTATGCTACTAATTTCAAAATGAACATGTATTTCTATTTAGAGCGCGGAAGTTGGAATGCGAAGCATAGTTATGTTGGATGAGCAAGGAGGTAAGAAATTTCTGGCAAAAGAGTTTTCGGTAGTATATAAATTATATAGTTTAGAAAGTCAAGTGGCGATCTATAGTAAAAGTATTTAATATTTGTATAAATAATTATGCACACTAGAATTTTCCCATTGATTGCCTTAATTTCAACCAACAAAAAAACATTGAAAGTCAAGACAGAACAAATTACCCTTTCATCTCCGCGCTTTAGATCGTTTTCAATAAATTACATAGCCCGCAAACAACGTTCAACACTTTTTCACTTTGCTGTCTCGTCACTGACGAAACAGAAAAAGACCACGCAGACACTGTCTCTCACTGAGCAGAACACTTTTTGTCTCTTCGCTTGTGTTATGTGTTTCTGGTTTTCGGCTGAGCCGTTTTTAGTTTTTTTTCGTGTTTATTTATTCATGTTTTCCGCATCTTTTGGTTTATTGTGTTGTTATACAAAATGTAATGTAATGTAATGCCAAAATTGGCAAAATAGGAACAAAAAAGAAGTGAAAAAATCGGTCTTTGCTTGAGAAAAGAGCGAGTTGAGCAAAAACAGATTTGATCGGGTCTTTTCTGTCCCTTTTCAGATGTGTCCGTAAATGAGAGCGTACAGCTTTCATAGTACATATCTTTATTTTGGTTCTCCCTTTTAGCTTAAAAGGGTTTCATATTTAGCCTATTCCCTTAGGTAACCATTCATTTCTGGGATGGTCAGAAAGGTTTATCAGTTCTGAAATTTTCGCAACCGGTCCACAATCCATCTGGATTCTCAATATGCACGTTTCTATACAATTATTAGCCGAATGCAACTCTAGAAAGCTATAAATGGCAAGAAAAAGTAATTAGTGTTTAGAAATAGTTTAAATCATACAAGACCAAATAAGACAAAAAGAAAACCAAAAGCAATATGAAATTGAGAGATCGGAACCTGTGTTGGTAAGTTCAATATATATATTAGGTTTTTTGTATATTAGTTTTCTAAAGCTGTTTGAAAAACAAACGCATGTGTGGATTTGTGGGTAGCCCGAAAGAATTCCTTTGAAGTCGATCATGATAGATTCGTTCTATCTATCCAAGATGACAATTTATTCATTTGAACTTGTTGAAATTTCACAATGGCTTTCTTAATGTTTGAAAAATGATTTGGCCGTGGTTATAGCAATTTTCCAGAGTATCTGTCGCTTGGTTCGTACTAGTTTCTAGTGCTCCTCCTGCGATTTCTGCTGCTCCTTCTGGACCTCCAGCTTTTCCCAAGTAATCTCAAAAAAGTTGTTAAGAACGTATACAAAAAATAATATACATATTAAACTTACGACCATCAGTTTCTGCTCTCTCTAGTTTGTATTTTTAATTTGGTTTGGCTTGACTTTACCTTGCACGATTTGAAATTTGAAGTACGATTTGAAATATGTCTCAGCTCTAACTCTTTTCATGCCAATCAAGAATATCCTAGATAGATGGTAGATTAATGAGAAATTTTCGGAACGGAAAAACCTTACTGATCACTCAACAAATGGATGGGACTGTTGGACGTCTGTGGGACTAAGCTATTAAGTGTATGTGTAAGGTCCGTGGTAAAGTCCGTATGTCATGAATTTCGAATTGGTATTCTTCTGAAAATTTGACAATAGAGGTCCGGTTACTCTCGGTTACAGAGGCGGCTGACAGGCTCGCTAAAAGCCCTTCACACTTAGGCCGTTTTCGACCCGTTGTGGTACCGCTTAGGATCATTCCTCTTTCAAATTGTGAGATGTGATGTCAGCAGTTATCCCACTTAGATGCCAAAGGGTGAGCCAAAGCATTGTATTGTTTTTCTGCTGAGAGATGGACAGGAGCATAACAGGTATTCCACCGTCTCCTCCTCCTTTTTGTCTATACACATACGTCTCTACAAAACTCATTGTAGGGGACGCCTAGCTTGTTTGCCTATTTATGTTCGTCCATGCTTGGTGATTTATGCCACATCTTGGCCCTAATTGCCACTTATTGTCTGTAAATCGCTTGAATTGCTCTTTTATGATAAGCTGACAAGTGGCCATTGGCATAAATCCTCCGAATTGTTTTGGAGAAACGAGATTGCAATACCGGATCTGGCCAGCTCGTCTGCTATGCTTTTGCCTTGGTGTCTGGTTGCCTTGTCGCCTTGTGGCCTATATATAAGGGTCCTATATAAGGCTAATTAAAAACTGCCGAGCCATCTTATGAAGAGATTTGAGATAGATGCCACTGTGGCCGTTCGATTAAATCGCATTTAGTGACTTAATAAACTGCGATCGAATATAGCTGTCGCTATAGATGTTGAAGTGAGTTGCCGTAACGGTAGCCGCTTGAAGGCAGTTAAAGGCTGCAGTGATCTGGAAAAATGAAAGAGTGCCTAATTTGCAGCTACTCGGAGCAGATTCCTCCTTTGACCATATTGTCCAGCTTTGATCCATTTGTGAAGATTTTTATGGCCCCATCTGTGTCTGGTGGTCTCGCGCCAGTAGTGGGGTCTCTGTGAGGGTTCATCCCTCCTCCATCCTTTTGAAATGGTAACTTGCATGGGCATCCTCCCTTTGATCGCAGTATACGATGTTGTTGCTATTTAATTTGTATGAGTGATCTTTGTGCTGTGGTTCCCAGTAGTCGGAGTCTGTCAGACTTATTGCTGCTTTTTGTGCGCTTTTTCCCTGCGAGGTCTATCGTGGCCTCCTTCGCTCTATCTTTGATGTGTCCCCAGCAGCTCTCGCCGCCGTGTTGTCACCATGGCGAAGGTTGTGAAGCAGACACATTTTTAAGTGCATACGTACGAACTTCACTTTAGCTTTGAACTACAATCAGCTTGTTCTCCTTCGTCGCTAATCCACGGACCCTGTCTCCCACTATCTATGGCTCTTGGATTAGGACTATGTCGGCTCCACTCGCGTCCAATTGGGTTATTAAAGCAGCGGATGCTGCTTTACCGTGGAGTAGATTGATTTCTATGAGTCTCAGGGACATCATCAATGTTCCCCACCACTGTAGTCTCGTTTTCCGATTCGTTGGAAATGTCCTCGCGACACATAGCTTTAAAGTCGAGATTCAGCTCTGAATCAGACTGTCACACATGTCGGCTCCAGCTCGCCGTCGGGTGTTTCGATCTTCAAGCCAACGGTCCTGCTGGACTGGGTTGTCGACAGGTTGCACATCGGCCGCTGCGTCTGACTTATACACATTAATGGTGACTGCGCTTAGGCCGAAGCTTAACCCGCCTTTGGCTGTCTCTATCGGGGCCAGCGACACCTTATTCAGCAGGAGCACAAGGCGTATCTTGTGAGTTCAGCCTTTTTGGTTGAGTCCGATGGTCGATGGCTACTAGTCAAACTAGGGATGGGAAGTTTGTGAGCTAGCTATACGAGGCATAAATAAATAAATAATAAATAAGTTTAATATGCTATTCACACTGACGACCATCCACCATCTATTTCAGGGATGGTACGAAAGGTTTTGGATTTCCGAAAATTATCCTGTTAGTCTACCATCCATTTTTGATGTTCCTAAGCCACACGTTTCTACACAATAGTTAGCCAGTGGTTTTCAAATGCAACCCTAAATAACAATGAATGGCAATAAAAAATAGTTCGCGACTAGACATATTTCAAATGTTAATTCGAACTTTAAATCGAAATTGACCGCTTGTGTTGAAAATCTAGCCATAAACATTGGCATGATGGCGCTGTGGTTTTGCGGGGGTCCCGAAATAATTCCGTTAATATCATCCGCGACAGATCCAACTACGGCTCTAGTATTATTTCTGCAACCAAGGCGCCGCACCAACGCGGATTAAGCTGGAAAATCTCCTGGAGATTGATCGGAAAGTGCTTGAAGTCCAAAGGAGCACCAGGAAACAAAGCGAGAGGCACTCTTGTGGACGTTGACATGCAATGACTACATATTTTAAGAAGCAATACAATTACTGCACCGTCTAGTGGACCGCATGCAGGAAAGATAGCTGTTAGACTAATATTCTAGAAAGATAAGCAATAAAGTTTCTAAACATAAAAATAAAAATACCATGTGTAAGGATTAGTAATTTAATAAGAGGAAGAGAATTAGTGGTGGATATGCTATGGTAAAAGGGAATTATAATCCGAGCATAAGACCCTAAACGGATCTTGCAAGTAATAATTCGATCTACAAAGTGGAAGCATAAAAATCACACCAAGCATTTTTCTACGGTTAACTAAGGATGGGAGGTTTACTAATAGCAGTCTACTAGAGTAAGATGGGAGTCTCACATCGGACGAACGAGCGAGGTATACAGAGTTTTTGTTATATAGGGGTCGTCAAATTCTTTGACCACTTCTTTAAAAACCCAAGCACGCCCATGACCTTATTTACCATGGTATAAATGTGTTCAGAAAAGATTAACTTGGGGTCTAACATAACACCCAGATCATCCACCAGGGTAATTCTATCAAGAGAACCACCCCATAGGGTATAGGGAGCCAACAAGGGGGTAGAACGATAAAATGTCATAACTTTGCATTTCGAGGCATTAAGGTGTAACAAGTTTGCACAACACCATGACTGAAAGTTATTGAGATCGGATTGCAAGCGAGAATGGGGGGGGTGGGGTGAAGCAAGAAGAATCGATGGACAGGCTGAATAGTTTAAGCAAGGGTCCACACAGAGCCTCGGCGTAGTACCTGAGTACAGAGCCTGGAACGCCGTCTGGAACGGGTGAAAAACCCGGCTTAACTAGTCGAAGATCGTGAAGTAAAGAACATTCATTTAACAAGGGACTGAAAATGCCGTTCGACCTCTGTAAACCGTATGGGTACGAATGACCCGAGTAGCTTTCCTCAGAATAGGTGGCTTGGAAAAATTCGGCAAAAAGATCGGCAATTGCCTGATCATTATTTGCCGACGTATTACGAAATGATAGCCAGGATGGGTGTGCGGACATTCTACGCTTACTGTTTACGAAGCAGGAAAACTGTTTAGGGTCCTGAGAAAAACGTATCCTGCATCGAGATAGGTAGTTCTTATAGCATTTTGCATTAAGAACTGAAAAGTTTGACCGAGCTATTACATAGCGAGAGTGAGAAGTAGGAGAACCAACTTCCTGAAATTTTTTATAAAGTCTTGATTTTAAGTTTTTTAGGCTGGATAACTCTTTGGTAAACCAAGGGGTTTTCCAGATCTAATCGGACAAGAAAGCGGGACAGAAGAATACAAAAATGTGCCAAGAGCATTGTAAAAAATGTTTGTGCCTTTTATGACATCAGTGCACAAGTACAAAGCGGACCTATCAAAATCCCTAATTAGGTTATTAAGCTTCGCAAACTCGGCTTTACGAAAGCACTTGACACGTTCAGATAGCCTACTCGACCGACCCAATACAGTTGTACCTATAACTAGCGACCTAGGCGTCTTCAGGTATAGTGAGCGGAAGGGCTCGGGTTAACAACACTAAGGTCGGATCCGATACAAAGAACAGATCAAGCAATCGACCCAAGGAATTTTTCACATGGTTGACTTGAGACAGGGACAGGTCAAGCAAGCCGTCAACAAAGTCATGTCGTGACATGGGCACTAGGTTATTAGACTCGTTTACCAAAGACCAACCAGTTCCTGGCAAGTTGAAGTCACCAAGAACTATCATATGATCTTTATCTGATATCGAGGAAGAAACAGCAGTTAAAGCGGACAAATGCTGCTCATAAATAGAGATATCCGAAGAAGGTGGAATATACGAACAAGTAATGAATATAGCGAAAGCGGGAAAAATCAGTTTTACACACAGGAATTTCAGTTCCGGCTCAACCTGGACTGTGAAGTGTTCCGACGTGAAGATACAGTCCACTGCAATCAGAACCCCTCCTGCACGTCGGGACGATCGGTCCTTTCTAAAAGTTGTGTCCGGCTTTAACCAGGTTTCAGTAAACAGAATAACGTGGGAAGCAAATGCAACACTATCCCGGAAAAGAATGCTGAGCTTACTACGTTAGCCTCTAACATTCTAATACGTTACTGAAAGAGAAGTTAGATTTTTGCAGAGGTGGAAGCAGGACGAGAAAATGAGGAAGAGGAAGTTGAGGTTGAGGGTGGCACAATGGAATGATTTGTTAGAGTTATGGGGGGCCTATTCTTCTTCTTAGACTTAAACTCCTTCACCACCAAATGCTCCGGCCAAAATTTGGCGGAGCAAATGGTGTCAAATTAAGTGGTGGAGATGCTTATCTTAAACGAGGCTATCTCCATGGCATAAGAGAAGTGGAATTTCTCCACCTTTAATCCCACGGCTTTTATTTTGCTTTGAATAAAAGCAATTACATCATTAGATGTGAGGTCAGGGGCCAGCCGTGAAACAAAAACTTGTCGTTTTGGTGGGACTCCCACCAGTAGTTTAGTCACCACAGGCCTAGTGCCTGTGGTGGCAATATCCGGAGGTCCGGAACGTCTATCTGCTGGTGGGATCGAGATAGACGGGACAACAAGCGAACTTGCGGACACCACGGACACGGACGCTGCAGTCGTACTTGGCTGCACATTCTCTGCGATGAATTCGGCTACCGAATCTGCATCGCCAGCAGCTGTCGTTGCCCTTGGAGTGGCAAACGAGATCAACTGCTGCACAATTGGAGTAGTCGAAGTCAGTTTTTCGGCGGCGCACGGCTGAGTGACGGTTGGCACTTGCAGATCCCGCGGAGTGACCATTTTACGCCTCGGAGACTCATTCAGCAGCTGCAGACTGCCAAACTGAGACTTCATGGCTAGAAGCCGATCGTAGTGCTTTTTAAAGCCAACGGTCAGCTCCTTAAAGCCTTTCCGCGTCTGCCTCATAAAAGCCACCATGTCATTCTCCACAGCACGGCATGTCTCGCAACTGTAATGCAACCCATTACGTTTTGCTATAGCATCACTCACGAGGCCAGAAAATCCAGCGCATTTTGCGTGCACTACGCTGTCGCAGAGCCAGCAGGGGACATTCGGCTGATCGTGGGTGATCTTCTTCATACAAGTTTTTTTGGCGCAGACCACAGCGTATTCCTTTTTTATTATTTATTTGTTTACTAAAGAAAATTGGGGAAAAAAAGACATTTTCCAAAATTTTCCCTTCTTCTTCTCTTTTGACCCTATCTCTTGTCTAATCTTAACTTTTCCTCTGTCCATGGTTTAGGTGGCATTTTGCTCTGCTGGAAGCACTTATTATACCCGATACTCAAAATGAGTATTGGGGTATATTAGATTTGTGGTAAAAGTGGATGTGTGTAACGTCCAGAAGGAATCGTTTCCGACCCCATAAAGTATATATATTCTTGATCAGCATCAATAGCCGAGTCGATTGAGCCATGTCTGTCTGTCCGTCTGTCCATCCGTCCGTCTGTCCGTCTGTCCGTCCCCTTCAGCGCCTAGTGCTCAAAGACTATAAGAGCTAGAGCAACGATGTTTTGGATCCAGACTTCTGTGATATGTCACTGCTACAAAAATATTTCAAAACTTCGCCCCGCCCACTTCCGCCCCCACAAAGGACGAAAATCTGTGGCATCCACAATTTTAAAGATATGAGAAAACCAAAAATGTAGAATTGTAGAGAATGACCATATCTTTAAGACAGCGGAATCTGAATTGGATCGTATTATTATTATAGCCAGCAACAAGAAAACAATTTCATTTTTTCTCGCCCTGTCTCTCTAACACACACGTAGCATAGGCGGCTTTGCTTAGAGTAAAACATTAGCGCCTAGATCTCAGAGACTACAAAAGCTAGAGCAACCAAATTTGGTATCCACACTCCTAATATATCGGACCGAGACGAGTTTGTTTCAAAATTTCGCCACACCCCCTTCCGCCCCCGCAAAGGACGAAAATCTGGGGATATTCAAAAATCTCAGAGACTATTAAGGCTAGAGTAACCAAATTTGGTATCCGCACTCCTGTTAGATCTTACTATAAAACGTGTATCTCAAAATTTCGCCCCACCCCCTTCCGCCCACACAAAGGACGAAAATCTGTTGCATCCACAATATTGCACATTCGAGAAAACTAAAAACGCAGAATCATAGATAATGACCATATCTATCAGATTGCTGAATCTGGATCAGATCGGACCATACGGCATTCTGCGTCGAGCAGCTCATGAAGGAAATCCGACGACAGCAGAAAGGAGTTAAAAACGAGGGGGAACGTTGTGAGTTGCTGCGGACACCGCAACTCTACGGTTATACCCGATACTAAGTCAGTATGGCTCTCCTCCGGCAGACGCCGCTAATATTAAACGACACGACAAAGAGTGCGTGCGAGAGAGACAGAAAATCAGTCTGAGCGTGACGTCGGGCGCTGCGTAGCCACTGCAAATTAATTTGTTCCTTTTGGCTATAAAAATTATCCGATCGGATCCAGATCTGATCAGCAATCTCATAGATACGGTCATTCTCTATGATTGTGCGTTTTTAGTTTTCTCGTATCTTCAATATTGTGGATGCCACAGATTTTCGTCCTTTGTGGGGGCGGAAGGGCGTGAGGCGAGATTTTGAAATATACTTGAAATAGTGACATATCACAGAAGTCTGTAAGTAGGGAAAGTTACGTGACTTTTAGAAATTTAAAGATCGGAAGGGAATAACTATTAGATATAATATGGTAGAGGGTATTGCTCGGCTTAGCGCATTCCGTGGCAGCATGAAGAGAAACATAGAATTCGTATCTTTAACCGCATGTTATCGCTTGTTTAACAAATAAAAAAAAGCACAGATTACTTTGTCGAAATCTTTGTTGTGATTATTTAAATTAATTGAATTACGGCTCAACAGGTATTTTAATACGAATATAAGATAACATTAACGGTTTATGCAATGAATATTTCGATATTCAAAGTGGAAGGAACAACTGTATATAGTTTATAATGAATATAATGGGAATCGTGAGCTATCTATGTACTTCACCCTACGTCAAGTTGTGCATAAAAATCACACCAAGCGTTTTTCTACGATTAACTAAGGATGGTGCATTTATTAATAGCAGTCGACTAGACTAAGATGGCATTCTCACACATGTACCCCTTTTAAGGCCTCGCAGAGCAAAAAGTACAAAGTTTTTCTATATTTTTTACTGACTGCATTGTACACAGAAGCCGGATGAACTAGTGAGGTATAGAGAGTCTTTTTTATATAGACGGAGTATTGTTCTTGTGTGTGGAGCCCGCAGAATAAAGAGCAGCAGGTTGTTATTGAATCCGTGCAAAAGCAATTTTTAATTATTGCCCTTCGTAACTTTAACTGGGACTCGGGTAGAATCTTGCCACCCTACCGGTCTAGGCTGAATCTTGTTGACCTGCCGCCGTTGCACCATCGCAGAATATGCAATGGCGTTCGTGAACTAGCTCCTTCTTGAGATTGTTGACTCCCAAACTCTCTTGGGTCAGATTGACTTGGTCGTCCCATCTAGACCTACCCGTACTTTTAGGCCTATCCGTTCACCCATATGTAGGTATAATTATGCCGAACATGAACCCTTTAGGGTTTTATGCCATAATTATAACTCCCTCTACCATACCCTATCCCCTGAACTGTGTCTTAAACTAATTACATGCAATATTTATAATCACTTAAATTTAGCAAACTTTTAACTTTTCTTTTTCCGCCTTTTGTAATTAAGTACCATTATTAACAGATAATTTGTTAATTTAATAAATAAATAAAAGTAAGGGGCCTAGATGGCTGCTCTGCGAGATTTTTAGGTCAAATTTTGACTCATAACTCTTATTTGCGTACCTGGTTTGCTCTGGTCACTGTACCACATTGCAATCCACTTGCATACATATACATATGCTCCCGCACGGTAACAAATGTAGCCGTTCTCTCGCGTCTTTCGTAATCTTTTGATGTCTCTATCACTTTCTCAATCTGTCACGCTTCCGCTTGCATTGGGGCATGAGCAATTCGCCCGCCTGCCTTAGATTCAGTCTTGATTTAGCACTCACTTATCGCACATCGCGCAAATGATCTTCAATCTAACACAGTCTTAAACCAACCTCGCGTTTTAAAGCCGATCCCATCTTGAATCTATCAACTGACTCTTCGTAAAAATATCGCTATTACGTCCGCACAACTTTTACTTTTTTTCTGCCGCTATATTTATTACTTCACTACATTATTAAACTATGACCTACAATAGGCTATATTAAACTATATAATCATGGATTCATTATTAACTGGATCGCAAACTACGCTGCAGAAAATCCTCAGTAGCTCATCATTTCTAATAACGGATGGTAGAATAACTTTTTTTATTTATTTTGTTTTTTAAGTTTGCATTTTTAAGATTTGGATAAAATTAGCGCAATTATAAATTTTACATTTGAAGCCCTTAAATTCCCTAAACTCACAGATGATGCTAGGGGACGTCATCCAGTAGCCATCGGAGCTGATTTTAATGCGTGTGCTGAGGAGTGGGGAAGAGTATTGCCGAGTTACGCTGGGAATGCAATCAAGCAATTGAAATCTACGTTTAGGGACTGCAGAAGGGCTCTCAAGGCCGCCATAAGGGACAGCAAACGTCAGTGCTTCCGGAAGTTATACTTTGCGGAGCAGGACCAATTGGGAAGGCCATGGTGGCGACAAACAAACTTTGCGCCAAGAAGCAGGCACCCCATCGGACCCCATCACGGCCAAATTCATCGTGGGGGAGCTTTTTCCGTTCAGGAAAGCCCACATCGGGGATGTCCGTTGCCTCCCACTGCAATCTTCCAATTAGGCCGACATCGAGGAGGTGACTCTCGAGGAAGTCGGTCGCGCAGCCAGGAGATTTAGACTGAACAAGGCACTTGGGCCGGAATCTATCCCGAACAGAGCACTCATGCTCGCCCTTTCCACGCGCCCGGACATTTTTGTGAAGCTGATCAACCAGTGCCTTCGTGTAGGAGTGTTTCCTGTGAGGTGGAAGATCCAGAAGCTGGTGCTCAATACCAAGCCAGGCAAGCCGCCGAGGACAGCGTCGTCGTATAGGCCCACACTGTGGAACGCAATGTATGATGGCATATTGCGACTCACCCTACCCCACGGAGTGCATATGGTGGGATTTGCAAAGGATGTGGCTGTCTTAGTGCTGGCAAAGGACTTGTCCGTCGTGAGGATGACCTGCAACCAGACAACAGCTCGTATTCAACAGTGGCTGGATCTGGTCGGGCTCGAACTCGCACCCCACAAAACCGAGGCAGTGCTGGTGTGCACCCGAGACGGCTAACATCACAGTGGCAGGCACCTTAATGTCATCTTTGCGTGCAATCAAGTACCTTGGAGTCTAGACACACGTCTCTGCTTTCGAGAGCAAGGCCAAGCATGGTCACGAAGGCGACCAGCAACGGTGCACTCTTAAAGATAATACTGAACACCCGCGGACCAAAGCAATGGCGACGTCAACTACTAACGAGTGTGACAAGATCGGTGATGCTATAAGCGGCACCAATTTGCACAAAGGCCCTACAAGCAGCGAGCAACGGCCGGGGTCTGGCAGCTACGCACCGGCTCTCTTCGCTACGGATCATCAGTACGTTCCGAACAGTCTCGGACGAGGCAGTCACGTAATCGCGGGTATAGCAGCCCTGGAATAGCTGGCGGAGGAGCGGTCCACCTGCTACCAGGAAACTCATGACAGAGGTATGGACGCGGCTTGCACATGGCATGCAAGAGCCTCAGAAAGTGGCAACAGCGCTAGGACATGACCCCTAAAGGGCGATGGACTCACCAGCTCATCCCAGTCATCGACGCGCGTGTTAATAAGAAGCATGGACAGGTCAACTTTTACCTGACTCAGCTCTTTAGTGGACAAGGCTGCTTCCGAAGTTACCATCACCGCTTGGGATACGAAGACGCCGCAGAGGGCTCTTGGTGCGAACACAACGTGGAGGAGGATGCCGAGAATATCATATTTTCGTGTAGCAGCTTCTCAGCGCAGTGTCATCGGCTGAAAGAGCCTGATGTAAAACCTGGTGCCATACATGGTCCTGTCTCTGGATAACTAGGAGGCACAACTTCACGGCAATAATCATGGCAGAACAGCGCGCTGTTGACCGCTAGAGAAGTGTGTTACTAGGCTAAGCAAAGCCTCCACATGTGTGAAGCATTGCTTCACTATCACACATGTTGGGCTCGCATAGCCTAACTTCTATTTTTTTGATTTATTATAAAATATGTTGTACATTTACATATGAGTAAATAAACGGTACAATTAAGCTACAGAGTTTAGCGGGCCGATTAATAGCTCTATTCTTTACAACTAAGTGTAAAACAGACTCAAATTATGACATTATGACAATTTTTTGTTTAAAATTTTTTTATTTTTTACATTTAATTTAAATAAATTTAATTTATTTAAAAAATGTGTGTTTAATATCCTTTTTTTTGCAATTTTCTTAGAGTTCTTCAGGGCTTCTTTATTTCACATAACTTATACATATAAGATGAATTTATATATTACATCTTGTTAATTTAAACTTTGAAGTTCTGAAAAGCTGATGAATGCAGCTATAAATCAAACCCCCATTTTCTAGCTTAAGCTTACCGTCTGTACAATATTAAGTTTTCAAATTCAAAATTTATAATTTTTTGCGGAAAAGTGGAAATAAATTCATTTTTACTGTTATTATATTTTTGTTCCAAAGGTAAATTACTTGGGAGTCGTTTAAGGTATTGTTTATATAAGTCTAAGGTGCAGCTGTTTGACCAAACCCCCGAATGTTCCGCCCCGCCAGAGGACGCACACTGCACGTGGAAGAGTATGTGTGAGAAAGAGAGAGAATGAGTAAGCGCGTGGAAAGCCGTATCTGTTCCTGATTCGGCAATCTGCTAGATATGGTCATTCATTATGATTTTGATTTTAGTTTGTCCTTTGTGGAGGCGGAAGGTGTCTTAACAAAAATTTGGAAACAAACTTGATATATCACAGGAGACTACACCCAAAATTTGCTCTTATAGTATCTGAAAACTATGCGTTAAATAAGAAGGACAGACAGACATGGCTATATCGACTCGTCCTTTGACCAAGAATACGGAGAAAACAAAAAACCTAGAATCGGAGAGAATGACTAGAATCTTCTAGACTGCAGAATCTGAACCAGATCGTATCATTATTATCGCAACAATAGAAAACAATTTCTTTCTCGCTCTGTCTCTCTCTAACACACATGTTTCATGGTCGATATCACAGGAGTCTGGATACAAAATTTAGTTGTTCTAGCTCTTATAGTATATTTCGAGTATCGGGTATAAAAAACAAAACTTTGAGTTTAGGGTATAGCAAGGTTATCTCTGAAAATAATTAATTAAAATAAACTGAATAAATTAAAAAATTATAAGTAAGTCCTGAACCGTAAATAAAACTATAATTCATCATGCATTTTTCCCCTTTTTCAGAACAACTGGACCGCATTGAAGAAGGAATGGATCAAATTAATGCGGATATGAGAGAAGCAGAAAAAAATTTGAGCGGAATGGAGAAGTGCTGCGGTATTTGTGTGCTACCGTGCAATAAGTTTGTATATACAATTTATTTTGCATTTTCAGTATAGCAGTCAAAATAATAGAAAACATTTATTTTATGAGTTTTATTAGTCTATTTATTTTATATTTTTATTTATAATAAAGCCAATTCTACGAAAACTTTTGTATGCAATTATTATTATTTATTATCTGTCTATTATATAAATGTCCGATATTTTATTTTGGGTCATCGTGAATCGATATATTATTCAAACCAAATGTGGGCCAAAATTACCGCCAAATACTGTCGCGGTCCATCTGTTGTTAAAAAAATAAAATGAGACTGGTTGGCACACAAGCGAAGGAAGTGCGCAGGGAGCTTGCCCCTTAGAACATTTATATTATTAGAAGGCTTACTCTCTACAAAGCTTAAAAGCCTCTGTATCCCCATTGTCCAATTTGGATACCGCATGTTTCCCGTAAAAAATTAATATCGCAGTCCGGTTTTGATAAAGTTTATAGTGCTATATTATAAGGTACATTTTTGAATTCCTTTAGATAGATCTGATCTGATTTTACATTTACGTATAAAATTTCTCCTGTTACATAATAAAATGTTTGGTTTTTTGTTCGATTTTTTAATGTACAAAGTAAGAAGACGTATCCGTACGCGCACTGCGAATCGATGCAGCGCGCTCGACAAAAATTCTACCTGACATGTTGTTGCATACTCATTAGTCTTATAAACCTATAAAAATAGAAATTCGTTGGATATTCAAAGGAGCGTGCATAAGATACGATGAGGTAAAGATTCTTAACGTAGGCTTAAATTTCGGACAGGGTATCCCTCTTATGACTTAATTTTTGTTCTCTTTTGTTTTGGTTTTAGCATAATATTTATATTTAAACGTGGGAAGTAACTATACTTCATTCATTCGCTGTTTTAGTCAAAAATCTTCGTGTTTTCTTTCAACCAAAGGGTGATCAAGGAATGTTCACGAGAGTAAAGGAAAGTCGGTAGGATTTTACTTTATGATAGGTTTGGAATGTTACGGGGCTCGAGAGATCGTATTGTTGTATTTGAACCGGACGAGATCACCTCTATTTCAACTCACTACAAACATTTACTTAATTACTCACCTTTGCATCGACGAAAGATCGATCTTCCGGCGAGAAGATCGAACGTTATACCCAGGTAACCACATGGGAAAATTTGAGGTATACTTATTAATTTTCGCTATCAGTTCTTATGCAAGACTCTCAGCTACGTCTACTTTATCTAACTCAGATCATTTTCTTGGCGGAGTTAGACATGTGCCACTTCAATGAGGCGTGATCTGTTCTCACTATGGATTCGAGCCTTTCCACATATACCCTGAAATTCTTTAGCGATACTATGGCCGCCAAACATTCTTGCCCGGTTACCGTATAATTGCGTTGAGCCTTGTTTAGTTTTTTCGAAATATAAGAGATCGAACATTCGTCTGCTTCTTTAGCCACCTGTACTATGACTCCCCCTACTTCTCGCGTCACAAAAATCTGGACTTTTTAACACTGGGGCTTCACAAAGACACCGTTTTAATTTATTGAAGGCTTCGATTGCTTTCTCTGGAAACGCAAACTTCCTCTTGGTTGTCCTGACGTCGGTCAAAGAAGTACCACCCACACAATCCTATAACACTTCTCAGTCCTCTCAGATTTTTCGGTACTGGGAAGTCGGCAATGGCTTTTATCTTATCGGGATCGGCTCGGACGCCTCAGCTTCTTAGCTATCTCCAACAGTACTTCTTGATGTAAATGAAAACTGCGTTCTGTAGATGGGCGGAACTATTTCCATCAATCGTGACATGGTACTGGTGGCATTGGTAACGGGGACGACCAGGGACTGTAAAGGCTTATCACAGGACTTTATATACAAAGGTACTTGCCAATACCCATCCTTTAAGTCCAGACTCGAGATGACTTCTGCTTTCGGTAAACGGTTCAGAATCCCACTAATCGGAGGAATAAAGGATAAGCATAATTTTTCATGAAACTGTTTAGTTTCCGCCAAACAGATGCGGACTTTCCCGAGCTTAGAGACCATCACTATTGGCGCGGACCAAGCTGTGTCTGACTTCTCTATTACCCCCAATTGGAATCATCCTGTCTATTTTAGTGTACATTTCCTTTTTCACTGCTGGCGAAACTGGGACATATCTTTGTTTCACTGGTCTGGCGTTCCCTACATCAATCACATGTGTGATCAAATCGGTTTTCCCTAGACCTTCTTAAGCAAATGAGAGATAACAAAAGTCAATTCCCAGGTACAGATCGTGTTTGAGCGAAGGAATTAAATGTATAATTCACTAACTATACTGCCTCCAAAAGAACAAAAAGCTGCTCCTGAATCTAATAGGCCATAGACGATTCGATCTAGTAAACGGATTTGTATGAACGGACGAGTATTCCTTTTCATTTCGGACAGAGTCTTTTAGGGCTAGGTAAGACCTAGCCACTAATGTTAGTGGAACTGAATCTAATCGGTATTTGCCCACTGATGGCGTAGCACACACGAAGTCCTCTCTTTGAATTGAAACTACGGCGTGCTGAGCTTGGAGTTTTTTGAGCATTTTTCGCAATTCGGTTTGTATGTATTAAAAGCACCGCAGCCATAGCAGAAAATTTCCCGTTCCGATACACAAGATCTCTGATTTGTGGATATTTGTCTCTGAGATTTGTGGATGCCCCCGCTCCTATACGGGAGCGGAAGGGGGTGTGGCGAAATTTTGACACAAAATGGTCAAGGTCCGATATCACAGGAGTGTGGATACCAAATTTGATTGCTCTGGCTCTTATAGGTTCTGAGATCCTTGAACTCATATTTTGCAATTGGCAAAACCGACCATGAAACCTGTTTGTTAGAGAGAGACAGAGCGAGAAAGAATGAAATTGTTTTCTTGATTCTGGCTATAATAATTATACGATCTGGTTCAGATTTTACCCTCTAGAACATATAGTCATCCTCTACGATTCTGCGTTTTCAGTTTGCTCGGGGCAAAGTTTTGAAATATACTTGTAGCAGTGACATATCACAGAAGTCCGGATATAAAACGTCGTTGCTTTAGCTCTTATAGTCTTTGAGCACTAGGCGCTGATAGGGACGGACAGACGGACGGACGGACAGACAGACAGGGCTCAATCGACTCGGCTATTGATGCTGATCAAGAATAAATATACTTTATGGGGTCGGAAACGATTCCTTCTGGACGTTACACACTTCCACTATCACCACAAATCTAATATACCCCAATACTCATTTTGAGTATCGGGTATAAAAACAATCTTTCTGTTTTCCGTCTTCTAACAGCTAACTCGTCTTTCTCGAGCTGAAATTCCTCTGAAGGATTTAGCTTTATCTGGAAGGGAAGAAAAGTTTTCTATTTATCCATCCACGGGTCCGACCGAGTCTTTTATTCTACCCAGTCGGCCGCACGTTGGGAGCCACTTTTCAATAAATCTTTTAAAATTATCTATTTAATTATAGTTACTTATAACTGTAGCGTGTAACGCTACGTTTTTTCGTATATAGGGGGTGGCAATATGTAAGGGCGGTGCACGCTGTAGTTAATCTGGCTCTAGCTCGTCGGCTGGGAGTGGTTCTTGCGCATACAAATCGTCTCCCATCGCGACAAAATTACGGTGAAATTTTTATTTTTATAAGAATTGCTATGACTTTCCGTGCTAGAACTACCAGTAGAACGACGAAAAGATAATAAAAAGTGAATCGAAAAAAGGGCGAAGAAGGTCAGAGAGAGAAAGAGGAGAGAACGGAAGGGCGGAGAGAAGAGAAGAGGAGATGAGAAGAGAGAGAGAGAGAGGAGAAGAGAAATCGGTCGCTAGTCCACGGATGTTAATGTTACTTTACCTAACTCAGATAATTTTCTTGGCTTATTGACATCATCAGTTAATTCATTTTTTCAGTTTCCTATTATAAGGCTTTATGATAAATCTTAGGAAATATAAATCCTATTTGACTTTGACTATTACTATGACTTTCTCGAACTGCATCACGGGGAGTAGTTCGGAACTGAGCTGTTGGATCGTAGTCAGCTGAAGTTGGATTCGGAGTCCGAAATGGTACGATTTATTGGAATGTAATTCTACCGGGCTTTATTTTGAACCGGTCTCTAGAACACGTGATAAGGTGCCTACGCGATCGGACTGGGAATCCGAGTCCCCTGGGGCGAAGCTAGAGGGCTTCGTGCTCGATCGAAGAGGGAGCGGAAGAAAGAAGGTTGCCTTAAATCCCTAAAACGAGGTTAGGACGTAACAAGGGCCGATGGGGCCCCGCTTGGCCTACTCTCGATACTCGCCGGGCAATACAGTCACGGTTGTTCGCCAGTCGCGGTCGACGGTGAGAGACCGCATCCGAAAACAAGGAACTGATGCGGTCTCGCTTGCAGATCTCTTGTAAATGGAGCCCCTCTAAGTTGGTCCCAGGCGATCAGACGAAGAACTCCACTCGCCGGTCACTCTCAAACGTGGGTAACCTTACGGCGCCGAAGCACGGGTCGCGCTGAGCTGAGAGAGTAAGACGGCATCTTCTCGTTATGCCGACAGAAAAATTCCGCAGGAAGTATGCCGCTGCGAAAAGATGCGAGATGCCTCTATTAGTTAACCCTCCAGGGTTACCCAAAGGGCGGCGGTCTAAAGATTAATCCAGATTTCCGCGATGCCTCTTCGTTCCTCTCTTGGTTCGAACACCGATACATGCGATTATCCACACAGAAAGGGGCACTACTAATAGTCTTTTCGGCACTCAAAAAATTGTAAGCTCATTTGATAACTTGATGGTTTTCCAGGAAAATATCGAAGCCGGAAACTTTCTCTTGTCATTAAAATGCACCATTGAATGTAGAGGTTACGTTTTTGCATAGATTGATTCATTGTTAATATAGCAAGAAAGTTTGTGGTTTCCAGGACACGTTTTTAAAGGCTATTTATTAATTGTTTCAAAAACCTTAAAAAAAAGCCTATATATTCTAGCTCAACCGAATATGTTCAGTGCCATCCATACTGGCTTCCCTTGAATATTCGGTAGTGCACGTATCTGTTGGCTTGCGGTTCTCTTTACGCTCATCTCCCCGCAAGAAACGTTACTTACACCGCCCGCCCTTGTATATACGGTTTGCACATAGCTGTTGGCTTGCGGGTTTCGGTCGTTGTCGTTTATTACGCGAGTTACTCTTTGAGACGCTTGAGACGTTGGTCAGCCTTGCATATAGGGTCTGCGGTGCTCTTTCCAATCATTTTCCGGCAATAAACGGCTGCTAAAGCTACGGAGATGGATGCTGGTTGCTGCCGTTGCAATGGAAATTAGTAATGCTAATGAAATTCCAGTGACCAATGAGCAAAACAGGGTGTCTTTTTTGAAGCTAATAGGGGATTGTGTGACATTTTCGAATCACTAGCCAGTTCGTTTAACGCGTCGATTATACGGGAAATGGCTAAAAGTAGCGACAGCAGGCCGATTCATTCTACGTTGGCTGGAGGAAGTACTACGGTTGAGTTTACCAGCTTGCGATTTCTTCCATGCCGTAGACAGGTACCATCCCTTCTGCCTATACAATTGCCAACGTTTATCGCGGGTTTGCGAACTGGACAAGTTTTTTCTGTATTCGTCATCATCACCGACAGTCATCCTGACTTAGCCAACATAGAAAAGCTCCAGCATTGCCTTCCTGACTGGAAATCTCGGATGGCAAATATGCTGTGGCATTAGATTTGTTGGAAAACATGTAGCACTAGGCAATAAAATCGACCTTTTTTTATGCTGTGAAACAAACCGACATTTTACTTAAGTATCTTATCCCAGAATTTTTTGAACTTTGCAATTCTGAAAAGCTGATAAATGCAGCTATAGATCCTACCTGAACACTTTGTACTTATCGTACACTTACTCTTATCGTCTAGAATATATTAAGCTTTCAAATTGAAAACTGAAAATTTTCGGTGGTATAAACGAAGTTCCTGCTGCCATTACTACCAACGGCACAACGGTAAGTGCACCCAGCATTGTGACCAAATTTACGTTTCAACATGAGCGGAACAGCTCCTTCTTTAAGATTCTTCTCCATGATTATATTCTATTCAAGTCACTCGAGTATTAACATAAAGATTCTAACCATACTATCAAAACTACTGGCCCTTCAAAAAACTAAATAACCTTTTTTCCATTCCCTACCAAAACGTACGCAGTCTGTTAGGCAAATTGTGACAACTACATACGAATAGTGCCTTGATTGATTTCGACGCTTTTGCTTTAACTGAAACCTTGCTTAACTCTATCTATGAAACTTCGTTCACAAGTTTATTACTTATAGAATGGACCGCCCATCTTTTGCTGGTGGTGTTCTGTTCAGAGCAGCAGCCGTTAATAGCTCTTAAGTCACGTCTCTCAATGCATACACGCACACACGTATGTAACGTTCTTACTTCTTATAAGCCACTGCTTCGACCATTCCAGAAAGTACTGTCAGTAAACACACAAACAATATCGAACAATAAACTCAAAATTGTAACCTTAACAACGGAGCCATTTTTTTAATTAGTAAATTTGGAGTCAGACTTGCCGAAAATGCGCGTCAGCTTCAAACAAGTACTGATTGCAGTTTAAACGGACTGTTCCTCTGAATTTTTTCATTCAACAATATTTATGGAATTGAACGCATTGCAGTCACGCATTAGGACGGCATTTATATATGCTACGCAGAGGTTTAATTAGACCACCTTTATGCCATTTATACTGTTGTGTCTGCATTAGTTTGCGCATTTGTTCCGGAAATGACCGTATCTACAGCGTTCAGGCCTCCCTGGTTCTCCAGTAATTTGCCCTATTCAATCAATAGAAAATCCAGGCTCTAAAAAAGTACCAGAAAACTGGCTTTATGTCTGTCTTCGCACAATATGTCTCCTCTCGTTCTCAATTTCTTACCGTTTATAGTCTGTTATATTCAATTCCTTTCCAGATGAATTATAAGTTTTCGTAGTTTATTTTAATTTATTCCCTTCGTAATTTGAGCTGGGACTCTGGTAGAGTCTTGACACCTTACCGATCTAGGCTAAACTGCATAGACCAACCTGTTGGAAGCTGCCGAGCTTTTTCGGTAACCACATTTACAATTAAAATTGGCTCCGTTATTAAGGTTACAATTTGGCGTTTATTGTTCGATATTGTTTGTGTGTTTTTGTTAGAGGCCGTAGCCGTGGACTTCGATTTTAGGAGCTAGGCGTTTTGGGCGACGAAGATGACTGCTGACCGACTGCCTCGAAGAGGAACAACCGACTAGACAGATGGAAGGGTCGAAGCAGTGGCTTATAAGAAGTAAGAACTTTACATAGTTGTGTGCGTGTATGCACTGAGAGCGTAAAAAGGATGAGCGCGATAACAGAAAACTTAAGAGAGACGAGACTATTAACTATTAGCTATTAACGGCTGCTGCTCCGAACACAACCTTTAATGCACCATCTTAGAATATGTAAATGGGTAAGGTTCGTGCGCAAGCTCCTTCTAGGGATTGTGGACTGACAAACTTTTGGGTCAGATTAACTTTGTGGTTCCTTCTAAACAAACTCGAACTTTTCGGCTAATCCACTTACCCTTATGTAGGTCAAACTACGCTCATCATGAATCTTTAAGCGTTATATGTCATAATAATGTCGAGCCACACCCCTCTCCGCCCCCGCAAAGGACGCAAATCTGTGGCATCCACAATTTTAAAGATACGAGAAAAGCAAAAACGCAGAATCGTAGAGAATGACCATATCTTTTAGAGTGCAGAATCTAAATTGGATTGTATTATTATTATAGCCAGCATCAAGAAAACAGTTTCATTTTTTCTCGCCCTGTTTTTCTCTAACACACACGTAGCATAGCCGGCTTTGCTTAGAGTAAAACATTAGCGCCTAGATCTCAGAGACTATAAAAGCTAGAGCAACCAAATTTGGTATCCACACTCCTTATATATCAGACCGAGACGAATTTGTTTCTAAATTTCGCAACACCCCCTTCCGCCCCCGCAAAGGACGACAATCTGGGGATATTCACAAATCTCAGAGACTATTAACGCTAGAGTAACCAGATTTGGTATCCGCACTCCTGTTAGATCTCACTATAAAACGTATATCTCAAAAATTTCGCGCCACCCCCTCCCACCTCCACAAAGGACGAAAATCTGTTGCATCCACAATATTAAGGATACAAGAAAACTAAAAACGCAGAATCATAGATAATGACCATATCTATCAGATTGCTAAATCAGATCGGATAATTTTTATAGCCAAAAGCAGACTGATTTTCTGTCTCGCTCGCACGCAGTCTTTGTCGTGTTGTTTAATTTTAGCGGCGTCTGCCGGAGGAGAGCCATACTGACTTAGTATCGGGTATAAATGTTGAGTTGCGGTGTCCGCAGCAACTCACAACGTTCGTTTTTTGTATGATTTTGTATTCAAAACTAAATAGTATAAACCATTAAAAAGAAAGAGTGGAGCTCTGAGAATCCCAAATCGTCTTTTTTATCCGTCAAATCTAGAAATCAAGACAGAGATAGCATGAGGTTCAACAATAGTTTGCCACCTACTCAATTCTATAAGTCGAAGAGCTGTAGCCAAAAAGATTTTCACGTCAAATCTCTGCTCACCAATCCGATGGTTAGCTGGGATTGGCATAGTATTTTTTTAGCTAACAATTCCTGCTTTTCCCATAAGGTTTTTATATCTCTTCCCAACAACCTGATAGTCAGCTCGACTAAAGTTTGGTGGAATACGACCATTATTGAGAAGGAATAAGAAAAGTAATTTGCAAATTTAAAAAGTATATTGAAATAATACTAAATTTCAAGAATTTCCTATGTATTCAATAAACACATATATTATTCTTCACATATCTTTTCAGGAGCCAGTCTTTTAAAGAGGACGATGGAACTTGGAAAGGAAATGATGATGGAAAAGTTGTAAACAATCAACCTCAAAGAGTTATGGATGACAGAAATGGAATGATGGCACAAGCAGGATATATTGGCAGGTAAAGTGCAGAAATGTATTTTTAACTTCAACGTTTTTTCTGTTCCTCCCTCTGAGGTGCAGAGGTAATAAATAAACAGAATTTTTTGCATAATCCGTAGAGGTAGTGTTGATACACAGGTAGCAATTACAGGAATAAATATAGTCGTATAGTAAAACTGAGATTACAAGGTAGAGAAAATTAAGTCAAATGAAGATGATCAGGTGGCACACGTCATGGGACAACTCAAAGGGGCGTGTAAAGCTAACATGGAGTGCAGCAAATCATTCAAAGGGCATAAGCCGGTATAATGGTGCAAGTCACCAGGACCAGACGGCAGCCCAGATCGGGCCCTTCACCTGGCCATAGGTCTGCACTTGACGACCATTGCGCAGGCCTATACCAAATGCGTCACAGATGGCAGGTGTTTCTGGAAAATGGAAAAATAAAAGCTGGTGCTGATCCCAAAACCTGGGAAAGACACGGATGATCCATCGGCATATAGGCCTATCTGCCTCCTGAACGGTGCAGCCAAGATACTGGAAGGCATCATCAGTGCAAGGAACCAATTGAGGCTGCTGCGGTCTCTCCGACAGCCAGTGTGGATTTTGGACAAGGTGCACGATGGCTCGGAGTTGCCAAAAAATACGGCCTGGCGTCAACCCTGGACGTGGAAATGCTTTTAGCTCGGCATCCTGAAACAGGATTCTGTCCTCCCAGAGCAGATTCGAAATCCCAGGATACCTGCAGACAATGGTTAGCGACTACCTGGACAACAGAGGTCTGATGTATAGCACTGATGAGGGTCCTAGTTCATACTCCATCACGGGAGGGGTCCCACAAGTATCCGTACTGGGCCCTCTATTGTGGAATACCATGTATGATGGAATCCTTCGCCTCAACTTCCAGCAAGGAGTCGAGATCATGGAATTCGATGATGATGTCGCAGTGACGGAGGCAGTATGAACGAGGCCATCAAAATTATAAGCGACTGCTCTAGTCTAGCACAAGACGGAAGCGGTTCTCACAAGTAGCAGAAAACAGGTGGAGACGGCGAGGATAACCGTAAGAGGAGCTTCAATTACATGAAAAAGAACGACAAGGTACCTGGGAGTTATGCTGGACACCTAGCTCTCATTTAGAGAGAACCTGGATCAGACACACAGAAAGGCTCACGTAGTAGTTATGGCGGTTTCGCAAACGGCCCAGAGGCCAAAAGTCGACGAGCAGGAGACTTATATTCAACGTGGCTAAGTCATTCATCCTATACGTAGGTCAGGCTACGAGGACCAAAAGTTCACTGAGGGCATTGAGTCGGACTTCAGAGTCGGTTCCCTGTGGGACAGTTCAGCGTACGTACAGTCTACACAGAGGCCACAATGGTAATAAGCGGCATACCCGTCGAACTTCCAGCGAACCAAGTGGAAGTTATTCCACCGAATAATCCCCAACATTGCAGCATGGATGAACCGGCAGCATGAAGAACTTAAGTTCGCACTGACGCAAGTTTTCAGTGGCAACGGTTGGTTTAAGGAGTACATCGCTTTGGCCACATGGAAGAAGAGCTGTGCACCTGCTGCGAGACACCGGAAAACGCTGAGCAAGTCCTGACAACATTCGTCAGATTCGCAGAAGCCCTCAGGCGAACAGAAGGCATCCTAGGGGTGCCCATTACGGTGAAAGGTTTGGTATCAAGGATGCTGGAAAACCAAACAAATTGCACAACGATATGCAGCCTTGCTTCGGAACTGACGCGGCTAGAACGCAAACGAAACGAGCGGCCGTAACAGGCTAGCCAACCTTGTGAAGCAATGCTTCACGCAAGTCCCACAAGCCTGTTCCATATATATGTATATATGTGCAATATATTTTAATTGTATTTCTTGGTGAAATTTATTCAAGCTCCTCCTCTTATATATAGAGTTAAGTGAAACATCGTTCGCTGCTTCGTCTTCAGGTCGGACGCAGTTCTAACTTAGACTAACTTAACGTTGTCGCATTCAAGCTTTTTCGAATTGCGCTTAGTTTCGAACATTGTTCTCTTTGAACGCAGTGTATTTTAGCATTTTATTGTCGCCAAATTGAACTTTAGAATTTAAGCCCAGTCAACGATATTTGTTCTTTAAGTTAATTAAACCTTAGACAAACATGGCTCAAGATACTGGTGAAGAGAAGGCAACCGTGACCGGGAGGTGTCCATCCATGCGCCTGGTAAGTTGTATGGCCAAGATCTTGTTAAAGACAAAAACGTTGAATTTGGATGGTTCCTCTCGTAGCCAAGACAGGACCACAGTTAAATCCGACCAACAAATGATTGGGCAGTCGAAGGTATCCATTTTCCTGATTTCGCGAAGCAAATTGGCCAATAAGAACGATGCGCATAGTTCAAGCTTAGGCACAGTGTTGCAGAGTGTCTTGCCAGTGTAGGTCCGATCAAACCCATGGGATCCTAGCACCGTGCAATGGTTGACAGCACCGAACGCTTAGTGGGCTTGCCAACTCCTATTTAAGGAGGAAATGTAAACAAAAAGTTGTCATTATGGGGCTGCCAAATGAGCCCAAGCGCTTTGGTTACATCTCTGCCATCATCCAGCTTTAGAAAACTTTCCCTTTCGGCTTCTGGGACTTTACGAAGCACATCAGGGGAATTGAAACCCCATTTCCGCAATTGGAAGTTCCCTCGAGCAAGAAGATCCGTGGTTTGACGCATAATATTTAGCCCTTCCTCGACCGAATTGCCTCCAGATATCATGTCGTCTACGTAGAAGTCCTGTAGAATGGTTTCCGACGCCAATGGATACGAAGACGACTCATCCATGGCTAGCTGATGCATAGCTCGAAAGGCTAAAAACGATGTAGACTTAGTCCCATAGGTGACTGTGTTTAATTTGGAGGTCTGTATGTCGTCGTCAAGAGAGTCCCTCCACAATATGCATTGGAGCATGGTGTCAGGCATTGAGACACGCACATAGCCATACATTTTACCGATTTCACCTGTAAGAGCAATGGAAAATGTAAGAAAACGGATGAGTGTGTGAAATAGCTTGGCTTGAATGGTGCGACCAGACGTAAGCGAGACCAGACATAGGAGTCTCGTAAGGACTTTAAACTTCGCTTCATATGCAAGCGAACAGAGTATTCCCCTGAGGGTAAGCGAGTGTGATGGTTGACGAAGTGTTCCTCGCAGTGAAGTTCCTCCTAGCCCTAGCGATTGGCTCAAAGATGTGCTCCACTTCCCAAAATTGACGAGCCAAGTCATCGAGCCGCGTGCTGTGATTGATGCCATCCGAAGATTGGGTTGCGATAAACGACGAGGAGTTGGTGGCCGAGAGCCCGCCACCAGATAGAATCCATCCGAGATGTGTCTTCTCCGCTGAACTTGGGCAGCTGCAGCTGTGGCAAGCGCGATCGATTGGCCATGTACATAATGGATTGGGATTGACTTGGGTTCATTTAAAAAGTGAAATAATGCGTGGGCGGCGAACGATTGCCCAACCCACGGTGTATGGTCCTCAATGATAGGATGGACGAGTCAAATTTTCCTGGTATTTCACTGGACATAGATTCAAAATCCACTTCCTGGTGGCTGCGTTCGCACTATCCCTTTCACTAGGTGGAGCATCGCCAACTGTCACTGCATCGCTATCATTGCCCATAGCCAATGATCCACTCCTTCTATTATTTTTCCTTTTGCCCATGGTTTTGGCTATATATTGTTGACGTAGAGTGTATGAGTCGATCACAGTTGAATAAAAATGATGCAACGCGAGAGTTCCGACGAGTTTACAAAACGTTTTTCGTTCACTTTTACAGAACTTTTTATTAGTGTATGTCCAAAATGCATGCGCCGGCAAAGCAACGAAGCGACGACCGAAAAAGAACCAACAGTTATGCACAAGTGAACGACCGAGATGTTTTGCACTGTTTCGAGTTCGAATTCGAGAGAGAGATATGTATGTGCAGCCGGTCTCGAGAGCTGTCTGAAGCAAACGACGAAAGAGGAGGCGAAGGAAACTAACGGACCACGCTTAGAACTCTATGTAGCCGGTCTTGACAGTTCGCTGCGCAGGCAGAAGTAGACGGCGAAAGTGAAGCGAAAACGAATAGCGGGTCACCATGGTCGGCCACAACGATCTATGGTTCGCTACTTTTCAGCAAATGTCACGTTAAACCTTCGAATTTGATTTAACGAACTGTACGAGCACCATTAACACAGGACCCCAAAATGTTGGAAGCTGCCGAGCTTTTTCGGCAACTCAGGCTCCACATTTACAAATTCAGCGACATCAGCCACAGCGACTTCAGCAGCAGCGACATCAGCAACAGCGGTATCAGCAGCAGTGACTTCAGCAGCAGCAGTAACAACAACAGCAGAGGCAGAACTCATCTGCTAAGCCTCATATTTCAAATTATTTTTAAGCCTTATTAAGTAAAAAATTAAAGTAAGATGTTATCGGAAAAAATATTAAAGTTATTAGAGGCTCAAGCCGCAATAGCAAGGAAGATTAGGAAGATTGAAGCTGGTCATTTGACTAGCGATGTAATCCAAAGGTTAGGAGATCTTATGAACAAAGTTACAAGCAATAATTCTGCACTGGTAGTATATGGAGTAGAAAGACAGCAGTACGAAAAATGATAAAAATTATAGAGGGCATACATAAAAAGTATGTAGAGTCGAAAAATAATGAAACCCTAACGAAAGGGAAGGTATAACCAGTGGAGACTGGAACTTTAAAGGAAAACATGGAGCCCAAAATTGACAATAGCATAGAAAAAGTATCTGAGGGAATCGACAGAATAGTGGAAAACCTGAAGACGTATTTGGAGCAAACCATGCAGAGGTTTGATCAGCCTAAACTGGGAGAGTGTAGAAAGGAAATAGGAAAAATTGAGCTCTTCAGTGAAAATCTGAGCTCAAAAATTGAGGAGTTTTATCATAGCTATGAGACAAACGACAGCTTCGACGACCAAATCGGCGAGTTGGAATTTGATATTCAAAGCATGTTAAGCAACCTAGAAGTTAGGATGCAAACCGTAGCTGAGGAAAACAGCGTGGATAGTAAAGGGGCAACGATCAAAAATAAGATATTGATTTACCTGATCTTTTGAAAATAGAAAGACCCACCTTCTCGGGCCAAGAAAAAGGGTGGGACGGTTTTCCACGAATATTTTGTGAATTAATTCATAACAGAGATGGTCTGAGTACATATCTAAAATTCAATTATTTGAACATCGCGATAAAGGGTGAGCCACGGAGTATGGTAACTCACCTTTTAACTCGGCCGCTGGAGAATGCTAGGGTATTTCTAACCAAGCGGTATAAAACTAAACGAAACATTTTTTTCGGATCAGTTAAATCGTTTACTAGATTTTTTTTTTTTTTTTTTCATGTGGAAAATTTGTATTTTATTGTAAACAAGTTTACTGCTACCTTTCGTGGCAGTTCCAGTAAACACTAATGCTAGAATTCAATATAGTAAGTCAAATCAAGAACTTTAACAATTTTTTTTTTTAGCAATAATACATTGTTGTGTGCGAACTGTGCGAACCGATGATAAAATGCTAGTACCTCATCACAGTTTTCAAGCAGAAAGCTACGAGCCAATTTCATTCTTTTATATACATACGCAATATAAGTAAAATACCAAAAATTGTTTGGAAGCCATTAACAGTACCAATAATTAACCATACAGAAGAAAAGGATAAGTTAAGAAACGAATTGAAATTGTTAAAAGAAGGTCATCATGATTTAAAAGGACTTAAGTTCCATCATGTATCCGGACATGCGTCCTTGATTATCGGAATCATATCAATAAAAATATTAATAATAATAATATTAAGACTGCAAACGATAGCACTTCCCTACCCTAATAGGGATAGCAACCTAATTTACTGTAAGTGATTATCTGTACTTGTAATTTATTTTATTTGTTTTTAAACAGACTTGAGCATATCTTGATATTTGTCCTAATGAGGAGACCAGACGTAGGAACTATGCTCTAAGATAGACCGGACAAGTGGAAAATAAAGTAGTTTAGTGGTATAATGATTTGGATCTTTTCGAACTAGTAGTGTTCGGTGGTTCCACGAAGTTGCCTTTAATGGCCGATATTTGACCACAAGAAGCAGTTGTTTTTAAAAAAATCCGTTTTATTCTATATAAAAATGTAATTACATAACCGTAGCACACAAAGCTACGACGGCATAGTTTGTAACATAGTTTGTAACCGAATCGTCAACAACATGAGACGTCTGTTTTATAACGCTCCACCGTGTAATATAAATAAAGTGAAAATAACCGCACACTAATTCGCGAAAAACGCTCGTGTGCTCGTGTTTTCCATGAAAATTACCAATTCGTGCTACAGATACTTATACAAATCGATCAAATATTAAATCTTGGACAACCAAATTCCAACGTGTAAGAGCACAAGCTCTGTAAGCAATACAGAAAATATGAGCCAAAATCGCTCTCGGCAGTAACAATGCTCTCGCTGACAACTGTGACAACATCGGCAACAACAACAACAGCAGTTTCTCAGCGCTCGGTAATGTCAACTAATTGCGACAAGCTCCCCCTTTCAAAACGCTAACGGAACGATAATATAGTCTGGGCTCGATCGCTATGTGCAAATAAAAAGAAAATTGAAATAATATTCCCCAACCAATGTTCAAGGTAGAACCTACTCCTGATAGTAAGACTATAGGTAAAAAAAAAGTTCACCCAATCTACAGGCTCCAATATCTACTGCACCGTAGCATCACCATTGAGGAACCAGACAAACGAAATGGACCCTCCAATAAACAAATTGTCAGGAATATGGACACACAAAAACTTATTTCACCCTACGCGCAGTCCGAGCAGCCTGCGCGGATATACATCCTTGACTGAACATCGTTGATTATACATCCTACACCCTACAGCCTTGTTCCATAAATAAGGAGGACCCATCTGGCAAAAAATGTATCTCCAGTGGGGAAAAAAAAATCCTGCCAACTATAAATGTTGCCCTTTCTATAAAGAACTAAAAAATGCATAACCCAACAAAAAACTTCAGCTCGAAACCCAGTCATGCCACAAAACTTGCCGTATATACCATAAACTACGACCCCAGGAGTTTCTTTTGCTAAGGCGTTAAGTTACATACATAATGCAGCATCAGAAAAATCCATCCCAATTGCCTAGTGGAATTGAATCAATGCTGGTAACTATAGCAAATACAATGGTAGCAATACAACAAACGATGAAGGAAACTATGCGCCTCAATTTTGCTCCCAATCAAACAGAAATCTGCTTAAATGCTCAAGAGAAACTCTAAATATATCCTTCTAGAATGCAAATGGCATTTCACAGCGGAAATGGGAGCTCTTGCAGTTCCTCGATCAAAATGACATTGACGCCATGCTCATTTGCGAAACTCACCTAACAAACAAAAACTATTTTCATCTCCATGGGTACAACTTCTATGCGACAAATCATCCCGATGGTTAGGCTTATGGAAGTACTGGAATTCTTATCAAGCTAAAACTAACAGCAGTATACTGCCCACCGCGCTTTTCTGAAACAGAATTTGTAAAATCCTCCGACCATGCCAAGCACAGTGTTGAAAGGATTCTCTGTGTACTCCCCTGGAACTCGATAGTTCAACAACAATGTTGTTGTTATTTAGTATGGATGAGTTACCTATTTGCTGAGGTACCCATTGCTCAGAGTCTCTAAGACGTATTGCTGTCATATCCGCACAATTAACAGAAAACCGAAGCCTGCCAGATTAATTTTTTTATTATTCACAATACAAAGCACAGTTTTGTCTTTGTTATTGTCGTCAACTGTTTTTATTTTATGAAGAGTGACAGTGGGAATCGGAGAATCGCATCTGTCAAAAGTTACCACCATTCCACGTACATGGATGTAGATGGGCGAGGTGTGTAATTTTAGTTTGCAACGTAATCAGAATTAATTTATAGCTGCACTTGTTAATTGGTCACAGTTGCGAATCTTTTTTGATTGTATTTTCATTGTGATCTTTTGATTTGTTGAATTAATGCCGTTGCCTCAAAAAATAAAAGCTTAAAGATAATCTATCATTCATCTATCAAATTTAATGCTGAGAAATTTGTATCTGTACATGTCAGCTACATATACATATGCTAAAAAGATCCAATGTGCAGAACTCGACATACATAAACACTGTTTTTTTCACTAAATAGCTTTATAATGAACAGAATTTCAATGTAATAAGGAATAATTCATAATTCCCGTATTAACTTTTTACCTTCTTTTTAGAATTACAAATGATGCGAGGGAGGATGAAATGGAAGAAAATATGGGACAGGTTAATACAATGATTGGAAACCTTCGTAACATGGCTCTTGATATGGGTTCTGAGCTAGAAAATCAAAATAACCAAGTTGACAGAATTAATCGCAAGGTAAAAATCATTTAAATAAACATAATAATTTTTTTTTATTAATACATACATATATATTTATGGCCGTATGATATTAGACTTTACTAGCTGACTAACTCCAGTTGTGTTAGGCACAGGATGGTGGCAAAGATTATAATCTGATAATTATCAATTTTAACCATTTTCAGAAACCATTTTGCTAAACCATTAGCTGTGCGAGTTATAAAACATAATTTTATTACAAATAGTGGCTCAGCACCGCGACTTATAGCACAAAGCAACAAAATTTAACTTTTTCTTTATGATTCAAACCAAACTTACTTTTTCTGATAGAATTGAGGCTTTATATTTTTTTAATGAAGTATACTTTTTTTCATGGTGTTTTTTTTTGATTGCTTAAAAACTAATTTTTTTTATGTTTTCTTCAGAGGTTGTGCTTCTTTTTGCACATATTTAAAGTATCTTACATCTGGTTTGTTAATCTTTTTAATTCTGAAAAGCTTACAAATTTAGCTAAAAATCCGACCCAAACACTTTATAACTTAATCTTACCGTCTGAAAAATATTAAGCCTTTAAATTCAAAACTGATCACTTTCTGCCGTTCCGGCTTAACTTGTTTCGTGTCAAGTCGTTGAGTGGCGCCTGTATTTCTGATGCATGAGGTATGTAGCGGCGGTAATAGTTAACTATACGAAGAAAACGACCTAATTCGTAAAACGTTTGTGGCTGAGTGTACTCAGTAATTGACTTCACTCGATCCTCTGGAGGCTTAATTCCGTTGCCGTTGGCTGTGTAACTCAGGAATGTCACTTGGGGTTGTGCGAAAAAACACTTCTTCTCGTTAATGCAAAGTTTATGCGCTTTAAAGATTTGCAACACATTATCTACGTGCTATCTGTGATCCTCCATTGAGTTGGACATTATGAGAATGTCATCAATGTAGCAAAACACGTATTCCACCGCTTGGAAAATCTGATCCAGGAAACGCTTGAATAAATTGCTTGAATAATTGAAGAGTGAAGAAAGTTAAATTATATTATTCATTGAAGTAGATTTGATCTGAATATCACATAATTTCGGCAAAGGCTACGGAAAGATTCACGGTAGTTAGTAAGACAGAGTTAAAAAAGAGTTCTGTAGCTGCAACTATTGAGCTAGACTAAAAGTGATGAAATAGACCTGCGATCGAGAATCGAGCAGGGCATGGCAAGCAATTTTCCAAAGCTATTCCTAACGCCGATTACTGCAGGGGCCAGCAACACGATGTCCCGTCTGTGCCACAGAGCCAAGATCGACGTTCAACACCAGAGGGTATCACATGCCATCATGGAGTGGCGGCAGAATGGATTCAGGAGCATTGGACGGATACTGGAAATGAACTAGAGTGTGATGTTTTCCAACATATATTCGATAGGATCGAGAACGACTTGCACCTTGATAATGGCCTGCTTCTTAGTTTCCTGAAGCCGAAGTCGAGGAGAAAGATTGCTGAATTTCGAACACCCATACATCGAATGTTCTGGATTTCCACAGAATGCACAAAAATTGGGGTAGTAGCTAGTTGCGATTAGGCAGTGTTTCCGATCACTATGGGTGTACATATCCTTAGCGTACTCTTGGGTCTCCAACCTTGGAATCTCTGCTTCAGAAATGTGTTGAATTGATGGCTTATTCTTGGCATGTGTGGCACTGTACACTCTCTGCAACAGGCTGTATATCATACTGCAGACAGCAGTCTGCTCCTTTGGCCTTATACTTTTTAAAGCCAACAGATTAGCAATTGAGGTATCTGCCAAGGACCGGAGTTGGGACACAGATATTCCTCGTTACTTACCATACCCACAATTTTAGTGACATGTGCCTGAAACATTAAACGCTTGTTATTGAAGGAATCCTTGTCAATTATGGAGTAAAATATGCTTCAAAACGTGGAATACTCCGCGTAGCCCTCACTGAATTCTGAAAGTCCGACAGGAGAGGCCAACTCTGAACTATGACCGTAGTTTGCGTCTGCACTGTTGAGCAAGGGAGCATTTTGGACTACCGCTTGTTAAATTCCAACATGACCACGTACTCATCAAACTCGTCTGTTAAGGGACTCATCTCATCTTAGCGTTCAACTCCTCCTCACTGAGCTCACCAATCTTCCCCTCGCCGGTGGCCTTTCCAATTCTTCGTGCTGCCTCTAGCGTGGATGCACCTTGCGCTTATAATATTCAACGTCTGAATCGAGGGACAAGGAAGAGGGGGTGCCATTAGATGCCATTGAGTGTGCTCAATAGAAGTACTGGTTTTAAAAACGTAGAGTTTAATAGACAGTGAATAACTTCGAACAGTTTGCAATTAACTACACAATCGATCGCAGCGACAGGGGATTTGCCGTTTACTAGAACAGCAGCGAGAATACACAATGGAATACACAATGAGAGCACCGCAAGTCGAAACGAAACAACAGCAAGCGAATTACGCGAATTAGCCAACGAAAAATTTATTGCTATAATTGTGTATGTTTTTTATCACGGGGTCACCAAATGTTGAGCTACTGAACTTTTACAGCAACTTTTAAATTTTATCGCGAGCTATTTCAAATAAGTACACATTTTGTTGGATTATATTATGTATATGGCTTTGCTTTATTTTAGATACGAGAATTATAACAGTCGGACCCGAATTGGCCCGTTTTTAAGCGATAACGACGACTTCAATTTAGATTAAAATAGTTTTAATTATGTCGCAGAATTTTCTTGAGACGGCGATCGATTTTGAAGTGATTTCTGCTGTGCAGACACATAACCCTCGCAGCTCTCGTCGGAAGACGAAATGAAATTGTTTTCTTGATTCTGGCTATAATAATTATACGATCTAGTTCAGATTTTGCATTCTAGAATATATAGTCATCCTTTACTATGCGGCGTTTTCGGTTTTCTCGTATCTTTGAAATTGTGGATGTTACATTTTTTTTGCCCTTTGTGGGAGCGGAAGTTGGGCGGGGCAAAATTTTGAAATATACTTGTAGCAGTGACATATACGCTGCTCTAGCTTTTGTAGTCTTTGAGCACTAGACGCTGATAGGGACGGACAGACGGATAGACAGGCAGGGCTCAATCAACTCGGCTATTGAAGCTGATCAAGAATATATATACTTTATGAGGTCGCAAACGATTCCTTCTGGACGTTGCACACATCCATTTTCATCACAAACCTCATACACCCCAATACTCATTTTGAGTATCGGGTATAAAAACCTCTGCTGTGAGCAACGAAATTTGTATCCAGACTTCTGTAATATATCACTGTCACTTTCTGTGGCATCCACAATTTTAGAGAATGTCAATATCTTCTAGACTGCAGAATCTGAACCGGATCGTATCATTATTTTAGCCATAATGAAGGAAACAATTTAATTTTCTCTCGCTCTGTCTCTCTCTAACACACACGTTTCTGGAGGAGGGATAGGAGGGAAGGAGGGATATGCGGCACTCGTTCCCAGGCTCTTCCCTTCTAATAGTTGCAGTTCTTTTGATAAAATTACTCCGGTTGAAAATCGTCTAACATCAAGAATATATAATTTTTAGCGCGTCGAAGATAACTATCATACTGTTTTACTCTTAACTGTTACAGAATCTATTGGCCTTTACTTTATACAATTTTTTAATTTCATGTATCTTTACATTTTACTTCCAGGGGGAATCTAATGAAGCCAGAATAGCTGTAGCTAACCAAAGAGCCCATCAGCTTCTAAAATAAAGAGATTCTAAGACGACGTGTACATACATCCATAGCCTCTTCAATACATGTTCATTTTTATCTTAATTTTCGGTTACCTACTCAGTGCTCCAATAGTGGTAATCTAATTGTCACGAGACTTAATATTGGCCTAATACGAATATATTTGAAAAAAGGTAGAGTTAATTATATAATAATTAAATTCATATTTTGTGCTATGTTTTTAATACATAAGAAAGAATATCTGTAAATATTATATCCGAAACATCCGAAAATGCTTAACCAACTTTAACCAAAATCTGTAATTTTTTCGTTATGAAAATATGTTTTATTTTCCATTTTTAACTTAATTTAAAATAATATTTTAATAATTCAAAATATAACAAGTCGATTATCTATAGCGTTGGATACATTTGAAAAAACAAAAACCAGATCAACAACCCTGAAAATCTGGCAAATACCTTATTCGTACATAATGTTCGTACCTTAAAATTTTGCGAAAACGTGAAGATCTATACAATTATCAATAAAATAAAGCAATTATTAAAAGAGATTTTAGTAACATTTTTTGCTCACTTTAAAATGTTATTAAGATCTTTTATATAAATGTGCCATTATTTATATTTTATGACTATTAATGTATTTAAAATTGTATATGAAATAAATTATTGTTCTAAGATGCGAAACTCAATTAATAAATGATTTTATCCTGAATATTTATTTATATTAAAAAATAAGTTTTCATAAAGGGAGAATGGTGCGGTAAGTGATCTACCTTTTTGGTGAATAAATAAAAACACAAACAGCTAGAAACCATACGAAAACAATAAAGAGCATAAGGAGAATATGTACATATCTGTACATACACTAATAAAAAGTGCCGCAAAAGTGAACGAAAAACGTTTTGTAAGCTCGTCTGAACGCTCGCGTTGCATCATTTTTATTCAACTGTGATCGACTCCTACCCTCCGCGTCAACAATATATAGTTCAAACCATGGGCAAAAGGAAAAATAATAGAAGGAGTGGATCGTTGGCTATGGGCAATGAGATTGATACTTTGACAGTTGGCGAACGCAACCACTACCCAATTCCCTGCATCGCGGGTTTCCTTTATGAGGCTGAAGGCTAGAGCCATTTTCGACAGGCTAGAGTCCATACGCCAAATGGATGAATATGATTTGCGAGGATTGTTGGAATAATTGACGGAGCTGAAATCCAATTTTATTGTGGCACACATCAGTTTGCAGGAAGTGGATTTTGAATCTATGTCTAGTGAAATACCAGGAAAATTTGACTCGTCCATCCTATCATTGAGGACCATTCTACAGCGTGAGTTGGGCAATCGTTCGCCGCCCACGCATTGTTCCACGTTTCAAATGAACCCAAGTGAATCCCAATCCATTATGTACATGGCCAATCGATCGCGCTTGCCACAGCTGCAGCTGCCCAAGTTAAGCGGAGAAGACACATCTCGAATGGATTCTATCTGGTGGCGGGCACTCGGCCCCCAACTCCTCGTCGTTTATCGCAACCCAATCTTCGGATGACATCAATCACAGCACGCGGCTCGATGACTTGGTTCGTCAATTTTGGGAAGTGGAGCACATCTTTGAGCCAATCGCTAGGGCTAGGAGGAACTTCACTGCGAGGAACACTTCGTCAACCATCACACTCACTTACCCTTAGGGGAATACTCTGTTCGCTTGCATATGAAGCGAAGTTTAGAGTCCTTGGGAGACTCCTATATGCTGGCAAAGCGGTGCTTGGAAAACTTGGCGCGCAAGTTCGTGCGTAATCCAGCTCTTTATGCAAAATATTCGGCATTTCGAAAGAAGTACCTGTCCCTCGATCATAAGTCTCTGGTGCCCAACGATGATATACCCAATGCAAATATTTCTTGCCACATCACTGCGTCATCAAAGAGGACAGCTCCACACAAACGCTGTGTTCTTGTTCGACAACACTGCAGCTACAACATCTATTCTTTTAATAAATTATCTGCTTTTGGCAGGTCCCACCATTCAAGCCAAGCTATTTCACACACTCATCCGTTTTCTTACATTTTCCATTGCTCTTACAGGTGAAATCGGTAAAATGTATGGGTATGTGCGTGTCTCAATGCCTGACACCATGCTCCAATGCATATTGTGGAGGGACTCTCTTGACGACGACATACAGACCTTCAAATTAAACACAGTCACCTATGGGACTACATCGTCTACATCGTTTTTAGCCATTCGAGCTATGCATCAGCTAGCCATGGATGAGTCGTCTTCGTATCCATTGGCGTCGGAAACCATTCTACAGGACTTCTACGTAGACGACATGATATCTGGGGGCAATTCGGTCGAGGAAGGGCTAGATATTATGCGTCAAACCACGGATCTTCTTGCTCGAGGGAACTTCCAATTGCGGAAATGGGGTTTCAATTCCCCTGATGTGCTTCGTAAAGTCCCAGAAGCCGAAAGGGAAAGTTTTCTAAAGCTGTAACCAAAGCGCTTGGGATCATTTGAGAGCCCCATAAGGACAACTTTTTGTTTACATTTGCTCCTCAAATCGGTGTTGGCAAGCACACTAAGCGTTCGGCGTTGTCAACCATTGCACGGTGCTATGATCCCATGGGTTCGATCGGACCTACACTGACAAGAGCGAAAAATTCATGCAGCGCATGGGGAGGGACAGGCTGCATTGGAATGAAAGTCTTCCTCAGCCTTTGGAATCGGCCTTGACTGAGTTTTGCAAGGATTTCGCTACTGTGGGTCACGCTACATTTCCTCGCTACGTACTTCAACCTAAGACCAGGTTTGAATTTCCCAGCTTCTGTGATGCCAGCCTGCAGGCCTATGGGGCTTGTATCTATGCTCGTTCCTTTACTCTGCTTTGTCCGAAGGCTAGGGGATAGAGCCCAACTGAAAACACTCACGGTGCCTAAGCTTGAACTATGCGCAGCGTTCTTATTGGCCAATTTGCTTCGCGAAATCAGGAAAATAAATACCCTCGACTGCTCAATCATTTGTTGGTCGTATTCAACTGTGATCCTGTCTTGGCTACGAGAAGAACCATTTAAATTCAACGTTTTTGTCTCTAACAAGATCTCGGCCATACATAAACTTACCACGGGCAGGGATTGGCGCTATGTGACAACTGAAATGAACCCAGCTGACATGCTGTCAAAGGGAGCCTTGCCTCAGGAGCTCTTTCATTCTACTATGTGAATAAATGGACCTGCCTTCTTGCAAGGAGAAAAAGGTTGCTGGCCTGAACGGCGCTCGCTAGAAGTTAATCTTCCAGAAATTCGACATAGGATATTGTTTTCCTCTGAGCGTGTCGACATCTCGCTTTCGTTTAAGCACATCAACTCATTTGGAGTTATGATGCGCATCTTTGGTTACGTTCAGAAGTTCATAAGTAGGACGAAGTCACCGGATCTCTCATCTGAGGATCTTCGCAAAGGATCGCACTTGCTATGTCGCATCGTTCAACGGGCCCACCTATATCCTGAGTACCTTGCTCTGCGAAAAGGGAGCTGCGTAGAGGCTTCCAGCACAATCATCTCGCTCTCGCGGTTCATAGATGACTTTGGTCTAATTTGTGTTGGTGGCCGTCTTCGGCACTCAGCTCTCGGCTTTGATGGACGCCACCCAATCATTTTACCCAAGAATCATCCATTGACGCTCGCCATCATTACGCACTTTCATCGAAATCATCACCATGCTGGTCCGCAGTCGCTACTTGGAGCGATTCGATTACAGTTTTGGCCCATCGGCGGCATGAAAACTGTGGCTGGCGCCTTGCGAAAATGCGTCATCTGCTGCCGGTTCAAACCTCGTCTTGTGAAACACATCATGGCTGACCTACCGAAGGATCGAGTACAGGATCTGGATCTTACATCTGCGTGTTAATCTGTTTTGCAACAAAGGCCGTCTTGTTGAAATTGGTAAAGGACCTAACCACTGCGGCTTTTTTGAGCTTCTTTTGGAAGCGTTGGAGTGCCAAACGTGCCAAATGGCGCACACTTCAACCCTCGAAGTGGCCCTTAGCGCGGTTGATCGAGGTTATCGCTGGAGCTGTGGGAGTTGCCATCGTGCAGACCCCCTCTGGAACCAATCGTCGAGCCGTCAACAAGCTGTGCGTCCTTCCAGTTGAGAATCCTGTTAAAAGCCCTGGTCTTTCAACGGGGGGAGTATGTTCGGAACAGCAGCCGTTAAAGGCTCTTAAGTCACGTCTCTCTTAAGTTTTCTGTTATCGCGATCATCCTATCTACGCTCTCAGTGCATACACGCACACACCTATGTAACGTTCTTACTTCTTATAAGCCACTGCTTCGACCCTTCCATCTGTCTAGTCGGTTGTTCCTCTTCGAGGCAGTCGGTCAGCAGTCCTCTTCGTCGCCCAAAACGCCTAACACCTAAAATCGAAGCCCACGGCCACGGCCTCTAACAACAACACACAAACAATATCGAACAATAAACGCCAAATTGTAACCTTAACAACGGAGCAATTTATTAATTTGTAAATTTGTTAAAGCTCGGCAGCTTCCAACACATTTTTTATACGCAAATTTATTTTTTCAAAGTTCCCTAGTTTTCTCCCTAATTTTAATAGGTTTTAGAGATAAGCTACCAATCACCCATTTTTGCATACGATCAATGTCTTTTTTTACACGGTTTTTTCAGGAACCACTTTACCATGTAAAAACAGAATTAGGTGTAACGGATATACACCCAATCTGATCATGTCAATTTGGGATGTGAATGTTGTTGACAGTAAATTTTATTCGTTATATTTGTATATACTGTAAGGAAGCGATTTCCCTACCTATCGCACCGCTCAGCAGCCCGTTTACACGACTAGAGACTCGCTTACCCCTGAATTCCCACGCTTGTATTCGTCGAAAGCTTCTTCTCCTCCGTAAGTGCGGCGTCTGTGCAGGATCTTTACTCGTACCACTGATCGCGTGGTTCAGACCCTACGGTCTATACGATATAGTCATTGTCTACGATTCTGCGTTGTCTCGTATCTTTGAAATTGTGGATGCCACAGATTTTCGTCCTTTGTGGCGGCGGAAGGCGGCTGTGCGAAGTTTTGAAATACACTTGTTACAGTGACATATCACAGAAGTCTGGGTACAAAATGTCGTTGGTTTAGCTCTTATATTCTTTGAGCACTAAGAGCTCATAGGGACAGACAGACATGGCTCAATCGACTCGGCTATTGATGCTGATCAAGAATATATGTATGTACTTTATGGGGTCGGAAACGAACATCCACTCTCACCACAAATCTAATGTACCCATATACACATTTTGAGTATCGAGTATAAAGACAGAAATCAGTCAAATGGTGGTTTGTTTTCGGAAACGAAAAGGAATACCATCGATAGCTCGTTTATCAAAAACGTACGTTCTTATACACAATTTTACTGCACAATACAATCTTTTGAATAGAAGTTTCGTAGAGACCAGTCGTGGTTTTGATGTGCGCTCCGCTTTTATATTCTTTTATTTTGCATTAACATAAGTTATTTTGACAAAATAATCTTATAAGTAAAATCAGACTACAACGTTATAATTTTTGTAAAAACATACAATTATTTAATTCTTTACTTCGCGCGTCGATTAATCGTGTTTGTTTTGTTGCTTTTTGTAAGTACGCTCTCACAATACATTTAACCCGCTGTCATTTTACCCAAACGTAATTAACTGTTCTTCCTCTCTCGCTCCTGAAATTTTCTACGCCGAAGCGCTCTCTTTTAGAACAGCTCACAGCTCTTATCTCAGTTTAAATAATTCCGCTTTAGGCGTTTTTCTGGCACATTGTTCGGAAAGCAATTTAATGGAATTCTGTGGTCTCTGCCAAAAAATATATGCAAGATCACCCACGATCAACCGAGTGTCTCCTGCTGGCTCTGCAGTAGCGTAGTGCACGCAAAATGCGCTAGGTTTTCGGGTCTCGTGGAGATGTTTTCGAAACGTAATGGTCTGCATTACCGTTGCGAGGAAAGACTTTAAGGAGCTGATCTTCAAGAACTAATACGATCCGAAGCAATGAAATCTCAATTTAGCGGTTTGCAACTGATGAAAGAGTCTCCGCGGCACAAAAGCGTAACTTCGCGAGATCTGCAAGTGCCAACTGAAGCTCCAGCTAGTGGCTGGAAAATTGACTCCGACCACTCCAAGTGTGCAGCAATTGACTTAGTTTGCCACTCTAAGGGCAACAGCAGCCAGAAACGTCGGTAGCATCCGTTTCCATAGAGTCTAAAAATTCAATGGCTATCCCGTCTATTCCGATCCCACCAGTAAATTGACATTCCGGACCACCGGATATTGCCAGGCCTGTGGTTCCAAATCCACTGTGGTTCCCATCAAAGCGGCAAGTTTTCGTCTCACAGCGGTCTCTTAGGTAACTGTACAATGCAAAAAAAAAACCGTGGGCGTAAAGGTGGAGAAGTTTAAGTTCTCTTATGCCATGGAGATAGTTTCCTTTAAGATAAAGGTCTCCCCAACTCAATTCGATACCATCTGTTCTGCCAACTTTTGGCCAAAACATTTGTTTGTGAAAGAGTGTATGGCTAAGAAGAAAATTGGGCTCCCATAACTCTCCTATTCAAAATTACCGCAATGTTTCATCCTCATCTTAATGTTATACTTCCACCCGTCCAAAAAACTAAATATTTCTCTTTTAGTAACCTATCATAATGTTAAAGGCATACGCAGTAAGCTCAGCACTCTTTTCGGTGTTAGTGTCGCATTTTTATTCCACATTATAGGGTTTGCCGAGACCCAGTTAAAAACAGACATTCTTAGTTTCGAAGGTCGGTACCCAACTTTTAGAAATTACATTTCGTCTCGACGTGCAGGAGGAATTCTGATTGCAGTGGACTCAAACTTCACGTCGAAATATTTCAGTCTAGGTTAAAGAAGAACTGGAGTCCCTGTGTGTAAAACGGATTCTTCCAGCCTTTGCTATCTTCATTACTTGCTCGTGCATTCCAAATTCTTCGAATATCTCAATTTACGCTTTAAAATAGTTTCTTCCTCAGTATCACATAAAGATCATATGATAGTTTTTGGTGAACCACGACATGACTTTGTTGACGACTTGCTCGACCTGTTCCTGTCCCAAGTCAGCCATGTGGAAAAGTCTTGTGTTGTTAGCCCGAGCCATCCTACGTTGGATCGGTCGGGTAGGCTATCTAAACGTGTATGCTGCTTTCATAAAGCCAAGTTTGCGAAGGTTAATAGCCTCATTAGCGATTTTGATTGGTCCGCTCTGTACTTGTGCACTGATTTTAAGAAAGGCACAAACATTTGTATATTGTAGTTGACACATTTGTTGATTTTGCGTCTGTTTTTCTTGGGCGATTACATCTAGAAAACTAAATCACCAAAGAGTTATCCAGTCTAACTTAAACTAAAGACTTAATATACAAATTTCAATGTTGGTTCTACTGCTGCTCTCTCTCTATTTAATAGCTCGGTCAAATTTCTCCGTTCCTAACGCTCAATGCTATAAGAACTATCTCGATGCAGGATATGTTTTTCTTAGTACCCTAAACAGTTTTACTGCTCGTAAACAGTAAGCGTAGAACGTCCGCACACCCATCCTCGCTATCATTTTGTAATACGTCGGCAAATAATGATCAGGAAATTGCCGATCTTTTTGCCCAATTTTTCCAAACCACCTATTCTGAGGAAAACTACTTTGGTCATCCGTACCCATACGGTTTACCGAGGTCAAACGGCATTTTCAGTCCCTTGTTAAATTAATGTTCTTTACTTCATGATCTTCGACTAGTTAAGCCGGTGTTTTCACCGGGTCCAGACGGGGTTCTGCGCCGAGGCTCTGTGTGGACCCTTGCTTAAACTATTTACTCTGTCCATTGATTCTTCTTGCTTCCCCAGATCTGGAAGGAATGATTTCATAAGGAATGGATTTCTAGCTACCTTTGCTTCAGGTCTCAATGATACCTCTTCAAAAACTCCGTCTCCTCACCAATAAAGGTTAGTTCTGGAGTGCAAATGGGCAGCAATCTAGTATTAACGTACTCTCGAGTGTATGCGGATGACGTTAAGCTCGGTGTACAGTATAACAGTAACAGTATGACATTTCAGGAGACTATATATCTCGGTAGTTCGGCCGATTTTTGAATACGGCTCTTGTGTATTGTCAGTACTAGGTACAGTAGAGAATCAGTCCAGAAAAACTTTTTTTTTCCGAGGCCTCAACTGAGATGCAATTGTAAGATTGCCATCATACCCCAATAGATTGCTTTTAATAAACCTAACATTTTTTTGTACGCTCGGTCTTATGCTCGGATTATAAATCACTCTACCAAATTAAATCCACCACTAATTAGTAATTGTATTTGTATTTCGAATGCACGCTTGGTTCTTTTAGTAAGTTTAGTTATAATTATCCTCGAATATTAGTCTAACCTCTCTGTTTCCTGCAAGTTCGCGATCGGCTCGGTTAACGAGTCGCGCGACGTGCGGTATCGCCATTCGGTCGTTTAAGCGCGAGGAGGGCTTCGTTTCTGCCTGGGATTTGTCTACTACTGGTGTCGCATGGGTCAATTGATGGTGCAGTCATTGCATATCAACGTCCAAATATGTATGTATGTATTATAATACAATTTTCATATCTTTTTCATTGTCGACTAGCTTTTGTCTAAAGATTGTTTTTTATTTGTTGCGCTTAGCTCAGCCGAAATTTTTGATCACATTGTGATTATATAGAAAAAAGAAAAACCAAAATAAGAATAACGAAGCGATCTATGTATAACAGAAGGAAGATGAAGAAGAAGAGAAAGAGAGCGATTGTGATAGTTCGGCCGAACTTATTATATGTGCTATTTCCTAAAAATGCCGGCTTTTTTGTCGCCGGGTGTTAAAGTTGTAGACTTTTTATTTAAAATTAAATTCGCGAATAAAATGCATCCAATTTTAATTTAAAATGATTTCGCTTGCATGTGCTACTATGGTTTAAATTTATAACTTAATTTAAACAGCTTATACTAATAATATTGGAAAGCAAAACAATATTTGTCAAATTATAAACGCAAGAAAGATGGTCTTAAAACATATATTGAGTAGTTTCGTATGACACCGAAATGAAAATGTATTATAATCAATATACGGTATTTACTCTAATTTATCTCAAATTTTGTACTACTCAAAGACCCTTACGGTATTTTTCTCCAACAGTAAAATCAGTCATTCCTTTTCCTGCCGTTCCACATGTACCTATTCCAACTCTACCACTTACATTATCAGGTGATGCAAATATGCTCTTAACTTTCATTCCTGGCTTTTTTTGATTTTTAGTGGTGAAGTGAATCCATTTATTTTTATCAGACTCACGCTCTTCTTCCAAGTCTTTAAAGCGCTGTTGTTTCTTTTGTTTTCGTTTTTTTAAATATTCTTTTTGATTTGGCCTGTGACGTCTGAAAAATAAATTCTTATTAAATAATAATAGTAATTATAATAACCGCCTTTTATACTTGTTTGATGGGAATACTTCGTTACGGGTAGTACGTTCACGCAATTCGTTCACAGTAGTTGTGGAACGATTCTGATAGGCATCAAATATCACACTTGCTTCGCCTTCTTTAGTTATACCTTCTATAGTTGCATCGTAGTATTGTCGATCTTCCTTCCATTTAGCTTGGCATTTGTCACCAATCTTCCATACTTTAGCAGCGGAGACTAATTTTTCAGCCTCCAAAAGAGCAGCTTCAATTTCATCGAAATAGTTTGAGGTCGCTGTTTTAGATGATGAAGGCTCTACATAGGAGGACTTTTGCTGCTCTTCTAAATGTGTTTTGATCAAATCACGTGTTAATGTAATGACCTCCTCTAGATCGCTTTTCAGTTTCAAAAGTTCTTCATTATTCGGATCTGTTTGCAGCGCCGCTTCTACCTACGAAACCCAAGCAAAAATAAAATAAATATTATATTTATCAGTATAAACTTACATAAAATTTAATTTATGTCAAACTGCCACACAAAATTATAGCTGAAATCAAAAAAAAAAAAAAAAAAAAAAAAAAAACAATCCGCTGATGCAAATTCACTGCAAACTTATCTGTGCTGAAAACGTTAAAAGGTTACCCAGATAATCGATCAAGCATGTTGGGTTAAAGCGTGTGTGAAATCTACCAGTAATATTTCGTTACCATGGCACTATATTACTATTTAGTAGTCAGACTTTCACATTTTTGTGAGTTAGGTACGTGTTTATGTACAATTACACAAATGAGAACTATTAGTGTTTAGGTCACCAGCAAATAATTGCCGAGCACTGTGCCAACTCCGTGCGCTCCGGTCCCAACTCGCGCGCTCGGAAGGGCGCTCGGGAGATTTACGATCCACCCGGCGCTCAAGCCAACATATAACATAGATCATAAGGCTTAGCTTAGTGACGTTTTCACCCCCGCTTCAAACGGTGGATCTACCGCGCGACCCCTCAAGCAATAAACACACCTACATATACATACATACCACGACACACAGCGGCTTTTCATTTCTTGCGACGGCCACTAGGAGGTTTCACTTCGTCGTCGGAGAATTTAGCAACGAACATCTCTCAATGATGCGCGTGAGGCTGCACGACTTCGTTTGGAATGGAAAATATGACATGGAACAAGTGGCATAATGTAGTATTTTCCGATGAAAAAAATATCAACCTGGATGGACCGGACGGCTTTAACTACTACTACCATAACATACGAAAAGTGGAATATGTTTTGAGTCGAAACCATAGCTGCGCGGGAGGGGGACTTGTGAGCTACAGTTTCTTCATCGAAAATGAATGCAAATGTGTACAAAACTTTCATACAAAAGGTATTCCCACATTTTTGTCATATTTTAGGATCGAAAGCATGGATATACCAGCACGACAATGCCCCCATTCATACTGCTAGAGTGGTAAAATAGTGGAAAGGTCAACAAAATGTGAAATTGCTAGACCTGCCACCGTACTCCCAGAACCTAAATACTATAGAAAACGTTACGGGGTTATTGTCTCGAAAAGTATATGAGCGCGGAAGGCAATTTCAAGACACTCAGACCCTAATTGACGCCATTAAATCAGCCTGGGCAACTATACCGATCAATTTTCTGGAAAGTAATTACAAGTCCATAAAAGATGGAATATATGAAGTAATATCAAGTCAAGGTGTGACCACCAAATACTAACTTATACTTCATGGTTATTCGCTTCTAGCTCTTGCTTAAGGGTGTTGTTTTTTTTTTCTTGCTCCTGCATTCTCCGCCCTTTGCTTAAATATCATACAACATTGTTGTGACTTTGTTATGATAAATCATCGCATCTCTTTAATTTGATTTTACTTTGTGTTAATCACCAGTGTTTCGTTTGTAAACAAGTGTTTAATATAAATAAAATACTCGCAACGTAACGCATCGTACTCGTGCAGGCAATTTTTTATTGTTTTTTGCCCAGTCTGCTTTTCTTCTCCCTAAGGACCGAGATCTCTTTTAGGAGTGGCTCCACCATCTCGATCTCGCTCGGGACTTCAACTTAGAGCAGTGGTCCCTCGGAAAGTAATTTTTGTTTCTCGTCTTATTCCTGAGGCTACAACGGAGGACGTTAAACAACATCTCTCCTCTAAGCTTAAGGCTTCGCCTGATGATAGTTGTGACTAAATTTACATTTAAACATAAGCGCAACATATCATCCGCCCATCTTTTGCAGGGGGGGTTCTGCTTGCAGTCAAATTTGTTTTCTCATCTGAGTTATTCCCATTCAATAACATCCATGGAATTGAATTTGTTGCAGTCAAAGTTCATGTTGGCTCGGTATTTTTCCATTTAACCTGCTCCTACATTCCTCCCAGATCTGATGCTGAGCTTTACTTATACCACCTCTCAGCAATTAATACTGTCGTATCTGCATTAGGTTGCAATGATCAAATTATTGTTATGGGGGACTTTAACCTCTCATTTCTTTCTTGGCTGCCTTGCGATGACGCTAACCTGTTGTTTCCCAATTGCCATAATGACTTTATCAATGGGCTAACGGATATTTCCCTTGTCCATATTAATGCCGCTAAAAACATTAGGGACAGACTTCTCGACCTCATGTTTGTTAACGATGCTTCTCTTGCTACGGTATCTAGATCAAGCCCAATATCATTCCCTGAAGATCCTTACCATCCAACTATGTCGATATCCCTTGAGTGTACACGATCTGGTGGTGCTGACAGTTCCATGGCTCCTTGCCACATAAAGTGTTTTCGCAAAACAAACTTTATCGATTTAGATCTACATCTCTCGCGTGTTGATTGGTCGTTTCTTCATTCATTACCGAACATATATGCAACTGCTAGCTCGTTTTATAGCTCTATTTACTCCGCCCTTAATACATTTGTTCCAGATATCACTGTATCCGTATCGTCCAAGCCTCCCTGGTTCTCCAAGTATTTGTCATACTTAAAAAACAATAAATCCAGGCTCTCTCATCTGGGCCCGCTTCTGTTTATTTTATTTGTGAATGACCTTCCTCAATTTATAAAACATACTCTACTACACTAATTTATGCTGATGATGTTAAAATCTGTCTGTCTTACTCTGATTGGTATTTGCACACACGCCTCCAACTGGATCTAAGTGAACTACTATTGTGGTATTCAACTAATCTTCTTTTTCTGAACCTTTCCAAATGCAAACTTATGAGATTTTACCGTCGCGCTCCACATTTTGTCTCATATGTTCTAGGAAATCATGTCCTCGAGCGTGTTTCGAGTTCAAATGACCTCGGAGTCCTTTTTGATCATAAGATGTGTTTTAACAGCCATATAGCTGCAACTGTAAATAAAGCGTTGGTCCAAGGAGTTTGACGACCCGTACGTTACGAGACAACTGTATATCTCGTTAGTACGTTATCTCGTATTGTAGTATTGTTCTTATGTGTGGAGCCCGCAGAATAAAGAGCAGCAGGTTGTTATTGAATCCGTGCAAAAGCATTTTTAAATTATTACCCTTCGTAACTTTAACTGGGACTCGGGTAGAATCTTGCCACCCTACCGGTCTAGGCTGAATCTTGTTGACCTGCCGCCGTTGCACCATCGCAGAATATGCAATGGCGTAATGTTCGTGAACAAGCTCCTTCTCGGGATTGTTGACTCCCAAACTCTCTTGGGTCAGATTGACTTGGTCGTCCCATCTAGACCTACCCGTACTTTTAGCAGATCAATGGCAAACGACATCCGATCTAGCGGATGCTCAGTTGACATTCGTGCAGAGGAGGAATCAGATTCCCCACAGGCGCGCGCCATATGACTGACTTATGGTCACGAGGCGCTGAGTCGGCTTTCTGGTGGGAACGCTGCCGACGCATGGTAGCTTTAAGATTAATTATAAAATGAAGTAAATTCAGTTGTTTCTAACTCATCTGTCCTTACGGACGACCATCACCTTTACGGGTTAATTAACAATAAAAGAAATGCCCAACAACCCACTTGAAAACAAAAAAAAAAAAACGAGGGGGAACGCTGTGAGTTGCTCCTACCGCAACTCTACATTTATACCCGATACATAGTCAGTATGGCTACATTAAGCGACAAAGAGTGCGTGCGGAAGAGACAAAAAGCGTGTCTGAACATGTTGTCGGGCGCTGCGTAGACACTGTAAATTGATTTGTTATTTTTGGCTATAATTTTGAAATACACTTGTAACAGTGAGATCTAACAGGAGTGTGGATAACAAATTTTGTTGCTCTAGCCTTAATAGGCTCTGAGATCTGTGGATGCCACAGAATTTCGTCCTTTGTTGGGGCGAAAGGGGGCGGGGCAAAGTTTTGAAATACACTTGTAACTTGCTGAACAAGAATATATATACTTTATGGGGTCGGAAACACTTCCTTCTGGACGTTACACATATCCATTTTCACCACTAATCTAATATACTCTATACACATTTTGAGTATCGGGTATAATTAAGAAATCGAACAGAGAGTAACTACTAAGTAAGTGAATGGAAAGTAAAGTTTAAAACCAAACCAAACCCAAGTGATCAAACAAATTTCCACTGAAAGAGGTACCATTAGAAAACTAAACGAAGAGCCGAGAACCGAACCCTAAATTAAAATCACCAGGTAGCGCGCAAGCTACCTAGCACAGCGGAGACAACAGCGGTGGAAGCAGAAAATCCCCGACAGCGACCGTATCACCTATGTGATACGGAGAAAAAATATGTAAGTGAGATGTTAATTTAAAACTAAAAAGATAAATTGTTGGTGTTTAGAGACATATGTATGTATGTTATACTAAAACAATTGATACTTGCAGTTGCGCAATCCCTAGCCTGAGAAAATAGGAATCAGATCCAGAGCATGGAGGCAGCTGTTGCAGCGCTAGTTAATTCGAGAATTCGAGGGTCAACTAAACGCCCTTAGGAACGACGCTTCAATAGAAGCGGCCCTAACACAACAGAAATTAAAATTCGACGAAAAGCTAAATCTGCTTTGAAGTGAATAATTAATTGACCAAGTGTTAAAGAGTACCAACCAGCTTCCATTAATACGGACATCAAGAGCGACGAGCCCCTAGATATGGTTAAATCCATCCGCGCATTCAATGGTAGTCAATGGCTCCATACCGCTCATTTACGCAGTGTTTGAACCATATCAAGGGAGCAGCAGGCATTCCTTAGCTGTGGGCATTAATCGAATCAAGATGAAGGGTTCGGCGGATGCTAGACACAGCCGCAGCTGCGTTTTGAACAAAAAGTATGGGCAAGATGCCCTACATACATATTTCTCTGGACTTAAAAAGTCCTTAAAAACAGCGGGTTTCGCGGAAAAACATCACGATTTGCCATCGGCTCTAGCCTTAGCTCAAGAGGCAGAATCTAGTAATGAACGCGGTCCGTTCGCGTCCAGTTTCACCAGACAAGTTGAGAAAAATTCCCAAAAGCCAGCTACCCATAGAGGTCAGAATTGGAGCGGTAGTGCCAAGCAGAACCACTACAACGAAAATGATAATCAAGGTGATCACAGAAAGACCACTATGGCCATGGGGACCATTATTCTATTCTTAGAATATTCAGGGGGGCAGCCATCAGGCATTTTCCAAAAAAGAAATCATCACACGAACGGTAGCAGGGCGTACTATATAGGAAAACTAGATAGGGCCACTTACCGAGCTAAAAAAAAGATAGTTGGCTAATTTTTTCCTTGAGATAAAAACAATCTGTTGTGATAACGAGAATTCGTTGAATTCCGAAACAATTAAGTCCATACTAAAAAACAACTTCGACATCTGTATCGTAAATGGAAATGTCTTAAGATAGACAAACAATTCATATACACTTTAGACCTTATACTAATGGCGACAACACAGTATAATAAGACAATATGCTCAGTAGAGAATAAAAACTCTATTGAGATAATACACTCTACTCCTAACGGGCCAGCAAAAACAAAAAACACCAGAGATATCAGGTTGGCGAAAGAGTTTGGAATAAGCTCACACCACTATGCTCCGAAGAAATAATAGTAGCAGACCTCGGGATAATTAAAAGAGACAGAAAACAGACAGATTAAAATTAATACGAAGATGCAAGAAAGACTCATCGAAATTACTTACGCACTAAACACAATCCACAAGATAGACGAAATAGAAACCTAACACTTATATGAGACAATACTAGCCGAAAACAGAATAATAATTGCAGAGCTGGAAAATGAATCTCATCTGCCCAACTATATTAAATTATGTACATACACACGTCGGCATAAGTATTTTGACAAAGCTGTACGCAACGTTTAGCTTTGAATTTCGACGAATTGCTACATGTAAAAGCTCTCTTATCTGATTTACCGTTAAGTAGATGAATGCATAAAGTAGATCGCAAATTTTCTTCGTAGTTGCACTTTGAGTTTTCTTAATATGCTTCTTATTCTCATTCGTAAGCTGAGCTTAGCTGGACAAAAGTATTTTGTCAGAACTTCAATTAATTTGCATTGATCTGCTGTCGCTAGAAAGCGAGACCATTGTTGCGGTTTATTGCAGTTTAGAGATTGTATTTACTGATAAAAATTATTTTCGTTCAATAATTTGTTTAATATGGTTAAAACAAAGGAATTGAGTGAGTCTCTTAGAAATGAAATAATAGTGAAGTTTAACTCTGGTATTTCAGTGCAAAATATCAGTAGATTATGCAATATTTCACGTCAGACAATATATTACCAAATAAACAAATATAAAAAAACCCACACTACAAAAAACGTTTCACGATGTGGCAGACCACGAAAGACAACTGCCAAGGCGGAAATTTAAGCAGGATGTCTTAAAAACTCCTCGATCGGTTGCCAATGACTTGAAGGGAACAGGAAATTTTGATGTCAGCGAACGGACAATACGTAGACGTCTTAAGGAAACTGATTTTGGAACATATATTACTAGAGCTATACCTCAAATAACTCAGCGTAATAAGCTAAAGCGCCTTGAGTTTGCCAAAAAATTTATCGGCAAACCACTTTCATTTTGGAAAAATGTTTTATGGAGCGATGAAAGTGCTTTCCAGTTTCACGGCTCAAAAAAGAAAGTTTTCGTAAGAATTCTGAAAGAACGTCGCAAAAAAGAGGCACCCATATGTGAAAGAGCGAGCCATGGAGGTGGGACCGTAATGTTTTGGGGATGCGTCGCCTACAATGGCTTGGGAAATTTAGTGCCTGTAGATGGCAGCATGAATAAAGAGAAATATTTGGAAGTGCTAAACGATCACGCTTTCCCCTCTGGAGATAATTTGATTGGGGAGTCCTTTACATTCCAACAGGACAACGCCCCGTGCCATAAAGCTAAAGTCGTTACCCAATTCTTGAAGGACATTGGGGTTAATACTTTGGACTGGCCGCCGCAGAGCCCAGATTTAAACATTATTGAGAATCTCTGGTCGTACATAAAAAGGAACCGGACTCCAGATTTGACAAGGAACCGTGAGGATACAATCTCAGAGGTGAAATCACTCTGGAGAGAAATTCCATTGTCTTATATCCACAGCTTAGTGGAATCAGTTCCGAGACGTCTGCAAAAGGTGATAGAGGCAAAGGGAGCATATATATTTTACTGATTCATTATAAAAAGTTACTTCGTTCCATTCGTTTTTGTTTTTTTTTCACATTTTATAAAATGTCAAAATACTTATGCCACCGTCTGTTTACGAATAATTAATTTTCATTTCAGAATAAACGCACTTATCATACTTTTTGTACATATTTTTATAAGCTTAATATAATACCTATCTACGATAAATAAATATACTTTCTACTTTAAAAAAATCAAAAGTTACAACCAAATATGCAGTGCATAATTTTTGTCAAAATACTTATGCCGACGTGTGTAGATAGCAAGGAAGTGACAAAGATTAAGTAAGAAGATTAACGTTCACCCAGTCCAGTTTTAGACTACGAGGATAAAACTACGGTCAATGATTGTGGTGCGAACACAATCGTTCGAACGAATTGGGTTCCTGCGCAAAACTGGTATCTGGAACCCCCCAACATGCAGCACTGACACTTTTAGCCAATATATCAATTGTAAAAAGTTGATGCACTTTAGATGGTATCTCAACAGTATTTTTAAACCAATCCTTAGGCTCGTCCTTAAACAAATTACGAAATTTAGGAAAAAATGTTCTGAATTTAATTGGTTTTTGTTGTAAGATTTTTTGGTCAAGATTTCTGATTTTAAAAATCATTTATTCTAATTGCATACATATATGTATGTACATACATTTGATTATGATAGAAAACAAAAAATATTTTGCAAGTCCATCGTTTAATTTACTGACAACCAAAAAAAAAAAATTATACGAATATAATAAAATTTGCGAAACTAGAGAAGGCACAACTACATTAATTTCAGAGTGCGCCTTTATCCCCCTGGTTTTTTTAATATTATCCACCGTACATTGTACTTACATACGTATGTACATACATACATACATATGTACATATGTACCTACATACATATGCATGTAACTTGGTTGGACGGATGCAAATTGCCGATGTTATCACGGAAAAAGAAAATTGAAATGATGTTTCCCAGCAAAGCCACGCACGAGCCCTCCGCAAGTGAGAGTGTCTCGCAAAAGGTTCTCTAGAACAACTTCGTTCAACTATCGTAAACGAAACTTTCACTGGCCCAAACTAAACCACATATATGTATGTATATGTATTTACATGTATGAATCCGATCGCTAAAGCTTTGGCGGGCTGTCTCGTTTTTCACTCGTGTGCGATATCATTGACGAGTGTTTGGCATTCTGGGTTGCTATTTAGGTGACAGATGTATATATGTACATAGTACATAAATATGTACATACATGCATGTGTATTGAGGTTTGTTTTTGCTGAACTAAGAACCCGAGATGAAGTGCATATTTTAATACTGAAACGTGTACATATATTACAAAATAGTATACCTGCTGCAGCTGCAATTTATAGTTTTGCAAATCGTCTGCCATTGACAATATTTATACTTAAAAAAGAAATAATTCAGCTGGATATGTAAATATATTCCTTTGTTAAGGCATCGCTGAAAAGTTCGAGTCGATAGGTTAACGTCGGATTTGGAACAATTTTGAGATACAATAAATTCGTTGCATTAGTGGTATTCATCGAACTAATTGAAAACGGCTATCACATATATTAATCAGTCACGCTACGTTTTCACTCACTTTTGCGTTTTACGTTTTCAGCCAAAACGATTCGATATTGTTTAAAGGTGCTCCAGTTTAAAAAATAATGTTGTTAATGACATTTTTTATTTTCTCATCGACGATGATAAACAAAACCAGCCGACATGGTTGAATAATACAACGTGATGAAAATGACTTAATTTTTTTTAAGTTCTTGTTTTAAAGCAAAACACCTGTGTATTTAACATGTCTGACGAGCTGAGAGTCTTGAAAATTAAATTGCAATTGGTGAAAAAATTAATTTGTTGCATTGAATTGTGGCGGGAACAGCTGTCTTTGCTGTTTATCTGTTCCCTTATGTGCTGTTATAAGCAAAAAAATTCTTGTTGCTAACGTTCCAATAACTGAATCAGTCTGCGTCAGGCAGATAACGATTTCGGACTCAGGGTCAACTAAGGCTTTAGGAATATCGTGGCTGCCACAGGAAGATGTCCTTAAGATCCAAACTGACTCTTCAGTTATGGGTCTCCGAGCGATAAAACGGAACATATTCTCGGTGACATCAAAGTTGTTTCACCCCCTTAAGTAATTAAGGGAAAGATCCTGCTGCAGGAGATTAGGCTTAATAATCTAGACTGGGACGATTCAATTCCAACGAAATTGGAAACAGCATGGAACTTACTAAAATAATTCTTTGGGCCTGTGGGAGAGAAGGCTTCAAGGTTTCCTTGTTGACTGCAAAGTCGAAAGTAGCGCCGCTCAAGACGAAATCGCTCCTATGGCTTGAGTTATGTGCCGCTCATCGCTCTATCACCGATTCAAGTCGCTGCTCAAGGTTCCTATCGAAAACACATATACCGGTCGGATTCGCAAGTTACCCTTCATTGGTTCCGATCCCACTCTTCGCCGTTGTCAACATTCGTTGGTCATGTGACCCTACCTACTGGCATGTGCAAACGAAACAGAACCCAGCACACATAGTTTCGAGAGGTTGTGACATAGAGGAAATCGTACAGTCGAGCTGCTTTAGTGGACCAAAGGTCTTGAAGGATGATTAAGAGATCTCGCCCAAAAATTCACACTTCGAGCTTTCCGAAGAAGAGCTGCAGTTAGAAACTAGGAAGCAATCGGTGTGATCGACCGTGATTTTTGTGGCCCAGTCTATACGACTCTAAGAACTTGTTGAAGGCCCCCTTATAACTAATACATAGCGTTATTCGTCAGTTTTGCATCCAAAACGGTTCATTTAGAAATTGTCTGCGATTTGACGACTTACCGACCTGTTGGCATCGAGGATCGATCAAGGTTAATAGGCTCTGCATACTGAGCCCATCCCGGGGGAATGGTGGGAATTTTGAGAGATGTGAAACTCCGACTCACACTGGCACCATCCAGCATTCGTCACCAACAGCTGATGCCAATAACAAGAACATTAAATTTGCGCGGAAAATTTTTAATTTGTTTCTTATAATGGATGATTCGTGGACGTTGACATGCAATGACTGCATCTTTCAAGAGGCGATGCAATTACTGCACCTTCAAGTGGCCCGTGTGACACCAGCAGAAGGATGTTACGCGAGCATGCAGGAAAGATAGCTGTTAGACTAATATTCGAGGAAAATTAGCACTACAACTTCTAAGAGAACTAGGCATGCATTCAAAATAAAAATAAAAATACCACTTCAATTACTAATGACTAATTACTAAATACTAGAAAGGTCTGTAAGGATTAGTAATTGAATAAGAGGAAGAGAGTTAGTGGTGGATATAATATGGTAGAGGGAATTATAATCCGAGCATAAGACCCTAAACGGTTCATGCAAGGAATAATTCGATCTACAAAGAGGAAGGAGCAACGGTATAAAATTTCTAGTCAGTCTACTAGGGATCGTGAAGTTTATGCGACTCAACAGATCAGGGCTGTCTATGTCACACCTGATCAAGTTGTGCATAGAAATCAAATCAAGCATTTTTCAACGGTTAACTAAGGATGGGAGGTTTACCAATAGCAGTCTACTAGAGTAAGATAAGGCCCCGCAGAGCAAAGAGTAAAAAGTTTTTCTATACTGATTCTATACGGTCCTGGTGTACTTTGTACTGAGGGCACCATACACAGAAGCCGTATTTTAAGATCGGACGAACAAGCGAGGTATAGAGAGTCTTTGTTATATAAGGGTCGTCAGATTCCTTTCTCCATTCCCGCTCACTTGCTTTGCAACTCTGATACGCGTTATCGCAAATCCAGCAGCTAACCATGCCCACTGGTGAGTCCGTACCAAGTCAGCAGCAGCGCTAAAAGAGCTCCAGAGGGCTGTCCATAAGTGCCTCACGACACTCACTCTCCTAGGTCTTCACAGACAGCGTTTTCGCTGAAGGAGTGCTAGTGTATCTCATTTCTGCTAAGCTGCCAAAGACGACCTTAGAGCTTTGGGAGCAATCCGTGACGCACAAGTCCAAAATTCCCACAGGCACGCCATGGACAAGTTCCTGGCGGAGCGGTACCTGTCTCTCGAAGTGACCGAGGATGGCCATCCAGGCATGGAGACTCAGGCCCACTCCAGGGCGAGCCTACCCTTGTCAGAAAATTCAAAGGGCAATCACAACCCAATCCGTTCCCAAGGGAGCCCTGCAAGGCAGGTTCACTCGTTCGGAACAACTGTGGATCCGAAGCGGAGAACGTGGGATTTTTGCTCCAAAGAGAACCATCCGATCCCTCAATTTCTTCAGATGAGGCCGGATGCTCGCGCCAGCTATGTTAAGAAAAAACTGCTTTGCTTAAACTGTTTCGCAAGAGGTCACCAGATGCGTGAATGCCAAAGCGCCCACAACTGCAACACATGTGGAGACCGGCATCATACGCTGCTGCACCGTGGCACTCCAGTTTCCAGCCAATCCGTGTCCATTTCCGTACCACTTTCGACACCTACCGAAGTTCAGCCTTGTGTTCAGAACTATTTCGCCTCCGGCAAGAGGGCTGTACTCCTGGGCACGGCCATTATCAATATTTGCCACTTGGGGAAAAACTTCCGCGCCCGCGCTCTAATCGACCCGGGGTCCGAGGGAACGTTTATTAGGGAACGTCTCTTCAATATAATCAAGTTGCCGTTCCGACTTATACAGGCACAAGTCTCGGGCCTCAATCAGACAGTATCCGCTCAATCCACGAAGCTCTGTCATTTTTTCATCCATTCCCCGACGAGGCCGGACTTGCACGTAAACGCCACGGCTTACGTTCTGCCTGAACTGGCGGGTAACCTTCTATCCTATCCGAATCCGCAAAATTCGTTGCGAGACCTGTCGAACCTCGCATGGGCGGATCCGACCTTCTATGAGAGTTCACAAATAGATGTCCTGATTGGAGCGGATATCCTTCCGTCCATTCTGTTAAGCTACTCACTGACCAACATCTGTGTTTTCGGGTGGGTACTTACCGGCCCAGTGCCCAGTGTCAATGTCCACAATAAATTTTCCCACTCGATACTATCAATGGTAAACCGAAACAATCGATGGTTACCATCCCTATTGTTTTTTATTTTGATTTTTTCACTACAAACACAAAAATTAAATACAATGAAAATTCCAAACGGATTTAGACACGCAAAGTTCGCAGCGATCAAAAAACAATTTTAAGTAAGTATATTGTAGTAAGTATATTTTGTGCTGAATAATGTAATGAGACAATGGAATATTTAGATATTTAGACGCAGCTTGGAGTACCTTAAAATATTTCTGGAAAATTCAGATGGAATTTTAATTGTCAGAAAAAAACACGGTTTAAAAGATGTCTGTCTTACCATCTACTGATTTATCAAATAATATTACAGTTAAAAATTTACAAACGGTTAAGTCAAATAGAATACGTACAATTGTTGATGGATTGTCTACATTGTTAAATGTTGGGATATGTCCAGACACTATGACCCAATGTGTGAGCCTTCTTGAATGTGGAGTGCACTCCCAGTCTCTAGTTCAGTTCATCAAAGAATTAAAGGCTTTTGAATGCACTACCATGTCCTCCAATTAATTAAACATTTTTTGTTTTTAGTTTTATTTATTTTATGTTGTATTTGAACAGATTACTCTTAACATTCAATGTTAATCCTAATATCTATTTTACCGGGCACTGCATGCTTTGGCCTTCGACTCGAACGATGTTTATTTATTTGATTTTGTCTATGGGTACTTAATTTTGTTGATATTTATACAGTTTAGCTTGCTTAATAAATTCGTTTATGGTGTAAATATTATTTATGGTGGGGGATTTGAGTAATGGGTAAGTGGGTTTAGTGGAGTGTTTTTCAGTGGAGATACATAGATAGCTTGGTGTTGATGTTCGGCTGAGAGCGAGCCCCAAATTGGAGTCTGTCGCTTTGGTATGGGCAATTTATGTTCACTAACAAATATTCAATCTGCTCAGAAAATAGAATCAGATATTACTTTAAAATAACTTTCTTCCGCACTCTCAAGCTTAAGGGCTCGCGCACACTGTAGCTGGAAGCTGAGCTGATCTGAGAGCCTTTTTCAAGCAGAATCAGCTTTTAGGGCTCGCGCACACTATAGCTGAAAGCGGAGCTGAAATCAAAGCTGAAAGCTCAGCTGATCTGAGAGCTTTTCTCAGGCAGAATCAGCTTGCAGGTGCGTACATTGTCGGCTGATCTGATTGCTGAAAGCTGAAAGCCATAGACTCTCTCTCTTTAAACGTTACCAAAATGTTGTCGTCGCGCGTGCGTAAATTGTTGCTGTGCGAAAATGTGCAAATGAAAAAACTATTCAATGAAAGGAAAATACGCAGAGAGATTTGGGTGCACGAAATTTTTCGGAATCGCCCGGTACTTGGGGAATTTCACCGTATGTATGAGCAGCTTCGAACGTTCCCAATAAAATTTGCCGAATACGCAAGAATGCAGGTGGAGACCTTTGACTATATTTTAAATAAAATTGAATCGCGAATTCAAAAGCAGCAGACATTCCTTCGAGAACCAATTGGACCCAAAGAAAGACTTTTTGTTACATTGCGGTTCGTAAAGGAAGCTTTTTTATTTTTATTGTTTATTTTTCGTTATGTGTATGTATATATATATGTATATGTGTATGTATGCAATTAGATGTATGTATGTGTAATTAGACTATGTATGAAGGTATAATGTATGAAAAGTGTGTAAGGTGTGTAACATAAAAATAATAACAAAAATAAATAATAAAAAATAATAATAAATAAAGAAAGAAAGAAATGACTAACAAAATATATAAATTATGAAAATAAATAAAATTAATCTTCCTCCAAATATTTGAGGACGACATTTTGAATGTCTGTCCTCATCCGTAGTTTTTGGCTTGCTGACAGGGAGCTCGGCAGCAAAGGTATTACACTTTTGAAAAATAATAAATCGTCTGAGTCTTTGTTATTTGTATTTATTTCAATGTCCATTTCCAAGAGTTTTAATGTTTTATGTTTATGTTTATGTTCGATTTCTATTAGTTCGTTGTCCATGTCTTTTTGTCGTTTGTTATGTCGTTTGGACGGTCCTGGCTTTTCGATGTCATCTTTTGTCAAGGCAATTTCAGTGTCGTACAGTTCAGCACTATATGGCATTGATGTGTCGTCCATTAGTTCGATGTATGTGCCTCCTATATTTCCGTCGGTTTCTCCACCGAAATCATCCCTCAAAAAGTGCATTAAATTAAAATATTTAAATTTGGAAACGTGAGGCTCTGCTGCTGCTGCTCCTGATGCGAGTCTTGGCACATTTCGCTGGGCCTTGCGGTATTCGTCTTTTAAATACTTAAACTTTTTTTTGCACTGCTCCGCTGAAAATAAAAATATGAAATGTTTCAGATATTTGTCGACTGGTATTTCGATGAGAGCACTTGCATTCAGCTTTCGAATAGCGGAAAGCACTTTGCGGAAAATAATTCCAGAAACATGCTCAGCGGTTTGGGAAGAATTAAATTCGACTCACATGATCCCACCAGACTGTACAGAGTACAAAAAAATCGCGCATGACTTTTACGAAAAGTCAAGATTTCCCAATTGCATTGGGGCTATTGATGGCAAACATTGCCGAATAAAATGCCCAAAAAATTCTGGCTCGGATTATTTTAATTATAAAAAATTTTTCTCAATTGTTCTTCAAGGCGTTGCCGATTCTAACTGTAAATTTATATTTATTGAGTTGGGGTTTAAAGGTAGCCAAAGTGATGGAGGAATATTTGCTGCATCAAGATTACAGCAGGCCATCATTCGAAATGAATTGGACATTCCTTCGGAAGAAGTATTGCCAAATTCAGATATAAAAGCTCCCTTTGTTTTTATTGGAGATGAAGCATATCCGTTAACTAAATATCTAATGAGGCCCTACCCAAGACGTTCATTAACTGAACCACGATTTGTTTTTAATGAAAGACTTTCCTCTGCCCGGCGTTGTGTCGAATGCGCATTTGGCATTTTAACAGAAAAGTGGCGCTTGATGAAAAGAGAAATAGATGTCACTCCAAAAAAGGCCATTATTTTAATAAAAGCAATGTGCCTTCTACACAATATAATAATTGATGTTGAAAACATTTACGATTATTTTTATACTTTTGAGGGCGAGACTTCAACTTACAACTCAAACAAAGACCTTTCCAAAAACAATAATAGGTCAAAAAATGAAGCTAAACCCATTAGGGAATCATTATTGTCATTTTTCCTAAATAAAACATAAATCTCATGTTATTATTATTATTTTGTATAATTTTTATTATTATTATTAATCACACTTCTATTTCACACTATTATTGTAAACTTTACTTTACAAAAATGTATCACATATATCATATATAATATCATACGTAAATAAAAAGAACTCAAATACATTTTGCCCCACTGTCTATTCTTCTTTTCTTCTTGCTCATCTTTTTCTCTCCTCAATTAGACGTTTGCATGCATATGTACATACATATACATACATATGTATATATATACATACATATGTATGTACATATGCATATACATACATATGTATGTACATGCAGATAAATGCACATAAAAAAGATCAATAATAAAACTTACCTGGTTTTCCCAATTTATTTGCGATCGCCTGCCAGGTTTTTTCGAAAATCAAACGATTCGAATAATTTTTATCACGCTTGTTCCATAAGACCGGGTTCACCGCAATTTCACTCAATAACATTTCACAGTCCATTTTCGTTCAGTACTGAAATCAGCAATCAGCTTGCTGAAAAAACAAACATGCTTGATCGATCAAACTAAGCTAAGCTGATATCAGCAAGCTTTTTCAGCTGTCAGCTCAGCTCGGTCTGCAATGTAAGCACTTGCACCGGTGAAGTGTGTTTGTTTTTTCAGATATAATACACTACAGTCTTTTATCATAAACCATACAGTATATAGATGTGCTAGTTCATAAAACGAACATGTCGCACATCGAACACTGAATATTGGGTCCCATGGGCTTCGGGTTTGACCCGGGTAACTGGCCTGTTGTGATACCGCTTGGGATCATTCCCTCCCTGCAGTGAGATTTCATGTCAACAGTTGACATCCATCCAGATGCTCTTATAAAGTTTGCGATCTTTTTGGGACATAGCGTGGACATCTCCGAGATGTCGTTCAGAAAGGCGGAGCCCAAGTGATGCAGCCTCCTTCTGCTGAGAGCCGGACAGGAACATAACAGGTGTTCCACTGTCTCCTCCTCGTCCTCGTCTCTGTAGCTGCGGCAGAAATCATTGTATGGGGCACCCAGCCTACTTGCGTGGGTGCCTACTAGCCAGTGCACCTTTCCCTGCCTAGTTTGCAGAGCTCTGCGGTGCGCTTCTTATCTATGGTCGGCCATGTTTGCTGAGCTGTGCGACAACGTGGCCCTATTTGCCACTTGTTGTCTGTTAGTCTTTTATGATGAGCTTGCAGGTGGCCATAGGCATACAAGTATCCTCGTTATCTTGGAGAAGGGGGGTCGTAGTACCAGATCTGGCCAGCTCGTCCGCTATGCAGTTGCCGTCGATGTCCCGGTGGCCCGGGACCCATATAAGGCTGATAGCAAATTGCTGAGCCATCTCGTGAAGAGATCTGCGGCACTTCGCCACAGTAGCCGAGTTCGAGGAGATCGCGTTAAGTGATCTGATCGCAGCTTGGCTATCGCTGTAGATGTTTAGATTGGTTGGCGTGGTGGTAACCGTGTGAAGGCAGTACAGAGCCTCCCTGATTGCTGTAACTTCCGCTTGGAAGACGCTCCGGAAGCCTGAAAGATTGCCTTATGTTGAGCTGTTCAGAGTAGATTCCTCCTCCAACCCTGCCGTCCAGCTTTGAGCCATCCGTGAAGATGCTTTTGTCCCTCAAGCCATTCGTCTCTATGAGGGATGATTGTGCTGAATGGAGCCTCTGTGTGCTCCCTTGGAACTTGATAGTCCGTTCTTGCTTTGACCATGTTGTTTTTATTTAGTACGGATGAGTGACCTATGTGTTGAGGTAGCCATTGTTCACAGTCCCTCAGACGTATTGCTGCCATTTCTGCCCGCTCCTTTCCTGCAAGGTCAAGGCTCTGGAGGCATAACATGGAGTTTAGCGCATCATTTGGTGTAGTTCGAAGAGCTCCACTGATGCAGAGGGCGGCCGTTCGCTGTATTATAGGTCCCTATCCCTAGAGTATTATAGGTCTGACTATTGCCAGATATATCCATAGGACTATGCTTGGGTTCATGCCCCACTTTAGGTCAGTCAGGGCTTCTGTAATGGCGCCCGGTACAACGTTGTTAAAGGCTCCCTCGATATCGACAGAAGCTATTAGAGAGTATTCTTTGAGATGCAGAGATTTTTCTACACTTGAGATTACTTCATGAAGTGCCGTTTCGGGGGATTTTCCTTTCTGGTAGGAAGAAGCCATCCAAGAAGTGTCGTCTTTTTTGGTTCGCTTTGGCGGGGGCCCTTGTTGCCAGAAAAGGTGCTGGAGCTACATACATGATCCGTCCAGATCCAACTCGATAATGTCCGAAAAAACTCATTATTAAAGAATAAATTATGCATAACATAAAGCATTTAAAGAGCATAGAAATATTTGTTCTATGTTGTCAGTCATCTGCCATTTATTCGCCACACACTTGCAACTTCAGCCTGGCAGACTCGGCCATGCCGCATTCAATCTCATCGACAGCCTTGAATGCATCCGAGCCATTGGGCATGATTGTTGTTGTTTTTTGTTAATTTTGTCACAATCATTGTTTACGTTTTCGCAGTGAATACCATTTTTTCGTTGTGAATGACAATTATTCAGAGTTTTTGAAAACCATCGGGTAACTATCGCAAAGAAACGTGTGGTTTAGGAACATCCAAAATGGATGGTGGACTAACTGGGAAATTTTCGGAACGGCAAAACCTTACGGACCTTCCCCGAAATGGATGATGGATGGTCGTCATTGTGAATAGCCTATAAAGGCAACTCCCACTTGGTCATCATTGGTCGGCTTCAGAATTGGATAATATGTTAGGGAAAACTTAAAGATTTTGATTATAAAATTAGGGAGTCACTTCACTACACCTCTACTTCATTTTGAAGCACAATTCTAATATATTGTAACGTTTTTACAATTCTTACTCCGGATTGAGAACTGAGACAGAGAGTAGTTTCTACTTTAACAGAGAGACTTTATTTTCTTATGATTTGTGTATTGTTCCAAACAACTTCTAGCCAATATATTTAAAGTAAGATTTAAGAAGTACTCAATTTTGTAATAATAAGTTAAGAATAAATTTCAATGTTGTATCACTAGGAATATTAAAATAAATAAACTAAATTTTCCATACCTATATTTTTGTTTTGTGAATTTTCAAACCCTTTGTCGGAATCGTGTGGATCAAACAAGTTGCTGAGGCACAGCTTCACTAGAAAAGCGCATATATGAACCGGTGGAGGGGTTTGTTTTGTTATTTTTGAGTTTTTAGAAAAGTTTTCTGCTGCAGTCTGCCTGCGGCCTAATATGTATCTGTTACATCATGCAGAGACCCATGTCGACAGCATACATATACATACGAGTACATATATATTTATGGTAGTTTATGGAGTCGAGTTTTTTCCGTATGTAGGATTGAATCCTCTGGTCAAATGGTAATACCTTACCTAAGGGAGTGAACAAAAGAAGGGTATCTAAAGCATCGACCCTCTAAACAAACCTTTCTTTTCTGCTTTCTTTGACGATACAAACACAGGCGTACTAAAAGTTTGGAACGCTTTTTTCCAAGACTGTTGTTTCTGTTGTAGTTTTTTCTCATATATAAATATGTTTGTATATACGTATATGTATTATTCTTTTTTATGTATATACGGTTAGTAAGTATACTGGAACAGCTAGAAATTTCACAACGTTAACGCATGCTCGCTAAAATGCGTTGGAAAGGTCATATTCGCATACGAAAATGCCTCAGTGCCTTTAAATTGTTTGCAACCAAGTGCACTTTCAGTTGAGCTGGAAACTGTGTTGGCTTCATTGGCGTGTTTTATTTTTGTTAACAAATTTGTGAAACCATAAAAGATTGTGGGCCAGAAGTCAAATTATTGAAGTAAAATAAACTTCTCAACAACATGGAAAAATTGCACCAGTATCAAGGCATCACAGGACGCTTTCATCAATTAAGGGACAATATTAAAGAATTATACCATGACTTTGATGATGAAGATTCGACTAACATAGTACAAAGGGCTAAACAAACTGCTTTGGGTCAGCTCAAAGGAAACACAAGTGCTAATAAGGATTACTCACACATATTCAGGTAATTAAATTAAAGTACACAATTAAAGTTTTGTATGTCTATTATACCTTTTGTGTTAACCCTTCATTTGTATAAATGATTATTATTACATATGTATATGTTTTGAGGAATAAATACGAACCACAAACACAGAGACAAGAGAATTGTACATATACAGTGCCGCTCAACTGAATAGGTCTAACAATTTTCGAAAGTCAAAACGCTTTATCTTTTTAACCAACTTACCGATTTATAAGTCCTTAACAGATCGAATATATGAAGTAATATCAAACCAAGGTGGGACTACCATATACTAACTTATACTTCGTGGCTATTTTTGTACGTTAAAAACACCCAAAGATGTGCTTTTTGAATTTGTAAATTCCTGAACCTATTCAGTTGAGCTAGAATAAATAGGCATTTTTTGTAATGTTTTTGAAAAAATTAATAAATACAAACGTATCCAGGAAACCAAAAACTTTCTAGCCATATTAACAATGAATTGTTGAATTGTTTAACCTATTCAGTTGAGCGGCACTGTATACTAGAATAAAGCATATATATCTATAAATGTATTTCATTTTGGTGTGAATAACTGAAGTCTACAGTCAGAGCCGAGTCGAGAAAAGTTTACACCCTTGTGTAAGTCCCCCAAACGTAAAACAAAAGAAAAATGAAAAATCCAATTTCAAAATGAATAATTTATAATGATTAAATGGTACAAAAATGAAATCATATATATCTCGTACTCGTTCGACAACAAACTGAGTCTGTTAAGAGTCTATTTAAGTGGTTCTTAATTAACTTTAGTTTGCTAAGTGAACGCTTTGCTGATGCTGACGTAACAGGAATCCTTTAAGCATTTTCTATATCTGAAAGTGGGAAAAAATAATTTTTGTTTCTGCCAATTCCAAAAATGTTATTCGAAATTTATCAGTCTCACCATGTTTTAAAAATTATTTAATTATTTTAAAAGTGTTTTGTAATTTTCTTAACATTTTTTACAAAGCTTTGGTATAATATAAAATAACTTAAAAAGATTTTGAGCTGTAATATAAGAGAGTACACTCTCCCTCCCCTGCGATGTCATTCTCAAGCAGCACATTTCAAAGTGAGTCGTGGATGTCCAGTGTCCGTCCCCCGACCCTACTGTCTTACCACTAATATGCACTCGCTAACAGCTACAACAACAAAGGAAGTTTCTCAGCGAATGGTGTTGTCTACTCATTGCGCCAAGCTCCCCTTCTCCCAGGCGAAAAGTCTCAAAACGCAAATGGAATGCTAGTACAGACTGGACTCGATCGCTATGTGCAAATAAAAAGAAAAGAAAATCCACAAGCAATAAAGAGAAATTGCACACTCAAAAAACCAAAACATCTGAAAACACTGTGCTAAATAAGGCTCTAACAAACAATAGATTTGCGATTCTTAGTGAAACACCTAAGGCCAAGAAAGATAAGTTGCCACCTATTTATGTCTCTCTGGTAAATTTGACTGAATTGGTTAAAAATCTAACTGATAAAATTGGTAAAAACTAATTCTATGTCACGTCCAGAAAAAAGGGTAACATTAGGTTGTATTAGGTTAGCCCGAACCCTCATACAGTTAGTGACCTGAATTCCACTAGGTGCAGTAAGAAGGGACTGATTTTTTCATTGAGTTCTTTGCACATAGTTTCCGAGGTTCCTGCCTGCTTCTTTAAATCGCTTTGTTCGCCTTCTAAGGAAGACAGGCAAGTCAGTCAACGAACATGTTTGTACCTTGTACCTCTTGGTAAGAATAATGAGGTCCGTCTTGTCTTCGTTGATACTGAGTCTTACTTCGTCCGCCCACTCACTTATCTTCCTGAGTGTAAGTGGTACTATGGAGCTACAACCGTAATAAGAATGTTTATGTCTTCTGCATAAGCTGTTATTTTTGGGCTTTCTTTTCAAATCTTTTGATGAGCTCGTCGACCACCAGATTCCACAAGAGGAGCGACAGGGTGCTTGTTAGTCGCTTCTCGGAGACAACTTTCTTGGTGTTGGGGCAGAAGTTTCTACACGAGGTTCGTTGCGCCTCATGTATTTCCTTCTTGTAACTACTAAGTAGGGTTTTATTATTCTCGTTGATAACCTCCTTTCGCTTCTTTGGCTATCTTAAAGAATTCATGGAGATTTTTTCTTTGACGAGAAAGATCCCGGTTTCGCCAGAGAGGTTTCGATCTCTTTTTCGTTCTCGAGGGTGCGGACGATGTGTGGTAGGCATTCTTGGGATGGGGTCTCTGGGGAATTCTTTAAATCTTCCGCCGATTTCACTGAGCCAGCAGTAGATGCAGTACGGGTCATCGGCATGCTTGAAGCGGTATAAATATTGCTTGAAGCAGCCATGCCCCGTTAGCAGTTGGCCGAGTTAGTGGTCAATCTGGCCTCTCTTTCGCTGCATCCATGGTCTCAGCTGGGGGATTAGCCGTCTCGTCCGTCTTCCGTTCTCGGCTTGGTCCCATCGCCGTTGCTAGCGTGCTATGGTGCCCTCACGGCGTTCGCTACCGACTATCATGCCGCTCTGCCGCTCGTCCACCTGGAGGTCCAGCGGGACCATGCCTGCCACCACTTGTGCGGCGCCCTCTGACACCGTCCGGAAGCAGCATGCAACCCTGAGGGCACAGCGTCTGTATGTGCCCCTGCTGTCCCTGCTGTATGACGGCACCCTCATTGCTGGTGCCCACACAACCGATCCATATAGGATTATGGAGGTGACCATTCCGGCGATGAGCTGTCTGCTGCGTTGTCTTGGCCCTCCAGTGTTGGCCATCATCCTACTGATGGCCGCTGTTGCTGTGGCTGCCTTCGCGCTTGCGTACTCCAGGTGCGTCTTGAATGTTAGTCGATGGTCGAGTACTACCCTTAAGTATTTTAGGGCGGGCCTGGTCCTGATGGCAGTGCTGCCAACCATCACGCACGCCTGTTCGACCACCTTCCTGCTGCTTATGACCACTGCCTCCGTTTTCTTCTCCGCCAGAGACAGTCCGTTCGCTGTGAGCAATGATGTTATGCTTTCCACGGCTGTGTCTCAGCGTCTCATCTCTGCGCTGCTCCTCTGATATGCTTTTGCTACCTTCATTAGTGCGATGTCGTCCGCAAAGCCCACCAGCGCGCAGCCTTCTGGTAGTTCCAGACGCATGATGTCGTACATCGCGTCCCACAGGATCGACACTAGGACCGAACCCTGTGGGACGCCACCGGTGATTATGTGCTGCTTCGCTCCATCTTCCATGTCATACAGCAATACGCGGACCGTGAAATAGCTTCGGAGCGTCCGGATCAGGTATTGGAGTGTGCCTCTCATCGCTAGTGCATCGAGGATGCTCTTCCAGCTGGCCTAGTTGAAGGCGTTCCGCACGTCTAGCGTGCACACTAGGCAGTATTCCTTCGAGCCTCCTGCCCATCGCGTTCCAGCAATGGCTTCTCTGGCCAAGCTAGTGACCATCTGGATTGCGTCGATGGTGCTCCTCTGCTTCCTGAATCCGAACTGGAGGGTGGAGAGGCCAATTCGTTGCGTCAGCTCGGAGTAGCTTAACCATCTAGCAGCTGGGAAAGGGCTTTCTTATACTAGGGACAGCTGCGGCTGAGGACCGAGTGGGCTGTTGAGCGAGCGTCTCCGTTGTTGCCCACGCACCGTAGGTACTTTGGGGGGGTTTGTGCATTTGTTTTGCACATGCCCCTCTCTACCACACCTGAAGCAGGTATCCTTCGGCAATGTACGTTGGCTTCTGCACCTCGCTGCCGTGTGGCCATAGGCCATACACTTGAAGCAGCGTGCTGGCGCGATCCGTCGTCGCATGCGGCACACCACACAGCCGATTCGCACCTTGCCAAGCTCCAAGAGCTTCTGTGCAAGGGCGGGCTGGAGCTTTAGTGTAGCCACCTGCGTGGCACCATACGCTTTCCGCATCCTCGGCTTTGTTTCTTGCTGTAATTTCTTCCAATACCTCATCGCCTGTCGTGAGCTCATCTATGTCGAGCACTTCGACCGCGACTGTCTACTGAATGGCCTTTACGGCTGCCATCTCTCCTATCGCTGCCTGTATTGCCTTCTGCAGTTCCTGGGTGGCAGGGTCAGATGGTTGTTGCATCCTGAGGAGCAGCTCTCCCTAGGCAGTCTTCCTTATGGCCTGGACCTTGCTTTTCAGGGCCTGGAGTTTTGCGCTGCCTTCACCACCTTCAGGATGTCAGCATAGGACTTTCCCTCGGTGCACTTCACCAGTACCGCGTACGGCCGGGCTGTCGGCTTGCGCTTCGCCCGTCACCCTCTGACCTCGTTCCACTTCTGCGCGGGGTCAGTGTTTTGCGTGCTGGTCGTCGGCTTCTTTGTCGCATCTTGCCGGCTGGCGCAGTTGTTTTGCGCTGTCCGAGGCTTACGGCGTGCGTTTTCCTCCTTCATACTGGGTACCGGGTAAAGCAGCTTAAATATTGTAAATTATTGCCAGTGGTGCGGCCCAAAGGAAATGCATTTTGTTGTTGTCATTTCCTTTGCCCCCACTGTAAAGATCATTTGCTACCGCATATTCTTTCGTCTCTTTATATCGCAATCTCTCGCACTCGGCTTAACAGCGGCCCCGAGCAGCTCTAACGCTCTCGGGCTATCCTACTCTCTCGCTCGCGTCTAAGCTTGCTGCGTAGGGCCCGGCAATTTGGCCCGTCAGCCCTTGCATTGTCAGTCTTGAGCTAATCGTCGCAGCTATTAGATTAACATCCTCGCATCAATCGTTCGACCAATCATCCCCATATGTACATACGCGATAAGTTGGTCTACATATGCAAATAAATTGTGAATTATATACAACCTCTCGACTTTCATAAACTTCAAAAATTGCAACAGTTATAAAAAACGCTTAATAGCTTAACACTGGGTGTTGTCCCCTTCCTGCGGACTCCTGGCATCGTCTGCGTCTCCTTTGTCAATGTGGTCTTCGCAGCGTCTGGGTGGGGGTTGGCTAGCCTGGCGGTGGGTTCTGCGGTGTGGCAGTTGCATTGACATTTACCCATCGCTACCTTTCCTTTCGCTGGCGCCTTCAGCTGGGACCTTACCTCCAGTTGCAGCTCCTTCATGCGCGCCATCATCTTTTTGATGGCCAAGTTAATGATCCTCTGTCCCTTCTCGTTCATCTGGTACAAGAGATCGTCCAGAATTGCGCCAATCTCGTCTATGTCCTGCACGCTGGTCTTGCTTCTCTTGGGCGGCGTTTTCCATCCGCTACTCGATGGGGTATGGGGGTCACGCTGCCTCTTTGGGGTATCGGCATCTCTGTTGCCGTCTTGTAACTGCCCACTGACAACGCCGTGCCACTTTCGAGGCTTTTTGGAAAGCCATTGCTTCGATGCTTGTAGTCATACTTGCTTCGCCGGCCAAGTGTGCCACCGGCGTAGCAAGGTTGGGGGAAATGCTTCTTGGGGCCTCCAGAATCCTCCAGATTTCCACCGTGTTGGTTTCCACCTGGAGTAGTTATGTTTTTAGAATACATTTCTTTCCTTTTCATACGCATTTTATAACTACTGCCAGGTTGTTTGCATTTTATACTTTCTGCCAGGTTATTTAACTGCCGATCACTGTGGGTCAGACGCTGCTTGGGTTTGGTTGGATTGTCGGCCTTTTGGGGCGTCCATCGGTGGTCAAGAAGAGAAGTGGTTTGTTTTCCTTCTTTCTGGTGCGGGCCCCGTTTTGGGGTGCGCCGCCTGGGCGGTAAGGGTGGCTGTTGGCCTGCTCCATGACCTTCGACCCCTGTTGTTCCGTGTGTTCCGCTAGGAGTAGAAAGACTTTGGTACAGGCCTTGCCCTGCACCGTAGTGTCTGCTGGTGCCATCTGTTGGTCGGGTTGCTGTGGGCGATAGGGGCTTTCGCCCTCTACCGGAGCTTCCCTGTGAAACGTTGCCGGTTTCTCTGCTGCCTAACACTGTTAAGCAGCTGACATCCAAATCTGGCATGACAAGTACATTTGCAGGGAGAGTGGAGCCGGTAGAGCGACCCTAAGTTACAGCAATTGTAAATGCAACAAAAATAAGGTACAGATAGAGGGAGCGCAGAGGGCACTCTCAGAGAGGACATTTCTCACCCCTCACCCCTCACCCCTGGCCATAGTTCTCGTACTGCATCGAGGGCCTCTGGAGCTCGTAGATGCGGCAACTCCTATGCTTAGGCACTCTCCTGGGTATGTACAGACTGCAGTGTTGTTGTAGTTACCCATCTGGTTTCGTTTCCCTGCAGCTGTCGCAGCTATATGTGCCTGTGTGTGTGTGTTTTTTTTTTTTTTTTTATTATTCTGTATTAATTTCTTAATTTAATGCAATTTTATAAGCCTAGGACTTAACAATAGATGATTGGTAATAATAAGCTGTGCTAGATAGGGAGCTGAGTTGTGTTGGGGAGAACGGCAGAAAGTTCTCTGCGGATCTCTGCGGGACGGCCGCAAAGCAATGCTTCGCAGGGGCCATGGTTCCTCCAAACCACTCTCGTTCCTTCGGCGCTCGCACCTACGTAGTTCCTTCATTGTTCATAGTTCATAGTTCCTTCATAGGCTGCAAAGTTGCTCCATGCCGACCATACCGTGGGGTCTTCCACAATCGCCTCGATCAAGTTGTTCGGCGTGAGCTGCCCGCCGGCGGCTCTCCACAACTCCTCCCTGATATGTGCGAAACGCATTGGAAAATTATGTGCTCAGCGTCTTCAGTGGCGTCGCCACACCACGCCCCTCATCGCCTCTGGCAACTTTAATGCCATCCGCCCATATGTCTGCTGCGTAGGTCATGGCTGAGCGGACTACGCTGGTCAGCAGAACCCTCCTCTCCTGCTTCGGGCCACGAAGCATTCGGAACAGCGCCCGAATCGTATTTTCTGCTTTCTCCTGAACGTAGCTTAGGTGTTCTCGGAAACTGAGCCTGGTGTCGATCATCACGCCCAGATACCGAATGGCTCGTTTCGACGATAATCTCTGGTCGCCAACCCTGATACGAGTGGTCTCCACAGTCGAACGGGTGCTCAACAGTACCGCCTTGTTTGTGGAAGCACTGCTAAAGTCAAAGGGATTGACCGGAACTTCTGCTGGTGCAGAGACAGTCAGTGCTGGCAGCACTCTTAGGGGCGCCTTAAGTGGGGATCCGGCTCCAAGACTTAGTTGGGCCGGCTTCTCGACTGCCTGCTCCCTGGGCCAAATGCCTCGGGGCGTCTGCCACTGTGGTGGGGAACGCTGCAGGCTAGTTCTCCTCTCACAGACCCGCTTTTCTTCCTCCTCCATTCTTCCTGTTTATAATTTCAAATTATTCGAATTTGAAATTTGAGGGCCGCGCGGTTTTCCGGTTGGCGCTCAACTTTCGAATCGGTTGGACGATCTGGCAGCCCTACGACTGTTCTACGCTATCCGGCAACTCCGTGCGGTAAGCACCTCTGCACGATCAGCTGATCCGTGAATATCAATCGAGGCTAGTGATGCAATTTGAGTGGAAGTTGTTATTTATTTTCATACCACCAACACAACAACACACAAATTTCGCCTCACCCCCTTCCGCCGCCACAATGGACGAAAATCTGTTGCATCCACAATATTGCAGATTCGAGAAAACTAAAAACGCACAATCATAGAGAATGACTATATCTATCCCAAGGCTCGCTCTCCCGTCAAAAGCTTTTTCGTTATTCCCATTTCTACCATCGCATGCAGATAAGCTACAGCACTGTGCACACTAATAGGTCTATCAAAATTTGGGCCGTCACACATTCTAATATTTATGAGGCTGACGTGGAAGTGCTTTAAGGAGCTGACCGTTGGCTTTAAAAAGCAGTACGATCGGCTACTAACCATGGAGTCTCAGTTTGGCAGTCTGCAACTGCTGAATGAGTCTCTGAGGCGTAAAAGGGTCACTCCGCGGGATCTGCAAGTGCCAACCGTCAGTGAGCCGCTCACGGCCGAAAAATTGACTCCTCCAACTCCAAGTGTGCAGCAGCTGATCGTGTTTGCCACTCCAAGGGCAATGATAGCTGCTGGCGATGCAGATTCGGTAGCCGAATTTATCGCCTCGGAGAACGTGCAGCCAAGTAAGTCTGCAGCGTCCGTGTCCGTGGTGTCTGCAAGCTCGCTAGCTGTCCCGTATATTCCGATCCCACAACTAAATTGATATTGCCACCACAGGTACTAGACCTGTGGTGCCTAAACCAATGGTGGGGAACGACAACCACCAAAACGACAAGTTTTTGTCTCAAGGCTGGCCTCTGACCTCACATCTAATGATGCGTAAAGCCGAGTTTGCGAAGCTTAATAACCTCACTAGGGATTTTGATTGGTCCGCTTTGTACTTGTGCACTGATGTCATAAAAGGCACAAACATTTTTTGCAATGCTCTTGGGACATTTTTTTATTCTTCTGTCCCGCTTTTTTGTCCGATCTGGAAAACCCCCTTCGTTTACCAAAGAGTTACGCAGTCTAAAAAACAAAAAATCAAGACTTTATAAAAAATTTCAAGAAGTTGGTTCTCCTACTTCTCAATCTCGCTTTATAATAGCGTTCAGTTCTTAATGCCCAATGCTATAAGAACTACCTATCTCGATGCAGGATACGTTTTTCTTCGGACCCTAAACAGATTTACTACTTTGTAAACAGTAAGCGTAGAACGTCCGCACACCCATCCTCGCTGTCATTTTGTAATACGTCGGCAAATAATTATCAGGCAATTGCCGATCTTTTTGCACAATTTTTTCAAACCACCTGTTCTGAGAAAAGCTACTCTGGTCATTCGTACCTTGTTAAATGAATGTTCTTTACTTCATGATTATTGACTAGTTAAGCCGGTGTTTTCACCGGGTCCAGACGGGGTTCCAGGTAGTGTACTCAGGTACTGCGCCGAGGCATTGTGTGGACCCTTGCTAAAACTTTTCACCCCGTCCATTGATTCTTCTTGCTTCCCCCCGATCGGGAAGAAATCGTTTATAATTCCTCTCCATAAAAAAGGTAGCAAGTCTGATGCAAAAAATTATAGAGGTATATCAAAGTTTCTGCTATTCCCAAAATGTTTGAGAAGGTTCTAACTCCGCACCTGCAACATCTCTGCATCTCTTCAACTCAGCATGGATTTATAAGGCGGCGATCAACCACCAAGAACTTGTTAGAGTTTACCTCTTTCATTATTAAAGGCTATCAAGGAAACTTAGAGGCGCAATTTACATCGAATTTAGTAACGCATTCGACTCTGTAAACCATTCCCTTTTAGCACATAAACTTGACCTATTAGGGTTTCCGACCAACCTCCTGAGATTTCTGGATTTCTAGCTATCTTTGTTTCAAGTCTCAAAGAATGCTCTTCAAAAACTACCTCTCCTCACCAGTAAAGGTTTCTTCGGGAGTACCACAGGGCAGCCATCTAGGCCCCTTACTCTTCACACTGTTTCCTAATGACTTGCCTTCGGTATTAACATACTGTCGAGTACTTATGTATGGAGAAGATGTTAACCTCTGTGTCCAGTTTAAGGACTTTTCATTTTATTCTCGCTTTCAATCCGATCTCAATAACTTTCAGTCATGGTGTTGGGCATTGCATCGTTCTAGCCCCTTGTTGACACTCTATTTGGTGGTTCTCTTGACAGAATTACATCGGTGGGTAATCTTGGTTAGACTCCAAGCTAAAGTTTTGTGAACACATTTCTACCATGGAAAATAAGGCCATGGGTGTGCTTGGGTTTATAAAGAGGTGGTCAAAGGAACTTGACGACCCCTAAAGACTCTATACCTCGCTAGTTTGTCCGATTTTAGAATACGGCACCTGTGTATAGTACCCTTAGTACAAAGTACACCAAGACAGTATAGAATCAGTACAGAACAACTTTTTACTCTTTGCTCTGCGGGGCCTAGGCTGGGATGCGGGTGTGAGACTGCTATCTTACTCTAGTAGACTGCTATTAGTAGAACTTGCAGAACTTGCGCAAGGGTGACGTAGCTAGCCCTGATCTGTTGAGCCGCATAAACTTCACGTTCCTATTAGATTCACTAGAATCTATATACCGTTGTCCCTTTCACTTTGTTGATCGAATTACTCCTTCCAAGAACCGTTTAGGGTCTCATGCTCAGATTATAATTCCCTCTACCAGATTATATCCACCTTCCTCTTATTAAATTTCTAATACTCTCATACCTGTCTCGTAACGAAGACACGTTCCAACAAATGTTCTGTCTCTCTCGCAAGCAGTCTTTGTCGTGTTGTTCAATGTTAGCGCCGTCTGGCGGAGAGAGCCACACTGACCATGTATCGGGTATAAATGTAGAGTTGCGGTCGCAACAACAACATTCAACGTTCCCTCTCGTTTCTTTTGTCATTTGCTTCATAGTCTCCGCACGTAAATTCTTGATAAATCGCGGCCCATCAAAGGTATTGTTTTGCTGTTTAAGCAAGTGAGACGTATATATGTACATATACGTAAGCGCCACAATTGGTATCGAAGCTGATGACTGCAGAATGCAGGCATTCTCTTCTTTTGGTATCGCTGTTCGGAAAAGGGACAAATTTATTAAACGGGAAGGGGATCACTATCAATTTTGCTCGTCCTTGACATGAGAGATCGGGAAAACATAGAAAGAAAAAGTTAGTTATATTCTAATATTAATTTTTGCAGCTAGTTTATCCTCTTTCCAACTAATGGCCTATATATGACCAAAATTATTTTTATAATCCGATTTTTGTTACGAGTATTTTTGTATATGTACTACAACTAATATACCATGAATTCTTTTTTTTACAGATGTAAATCGCGTTCTGAATTGATACGTGTATCTGCTGCAGTAATGGGCATTGAGTTTTCGTACGCGGCAGAAACAGCATTTGTGTCTCCGACTCTACTTAAAATCGGAGTTGAGCATCAGCATATGACATTGGTTTGGGCATTATCTCCTCTAGTCGGATTTTTTTTATGCCCAATATTGGGATCATTATCTGACCGATGCAAGTTAAATATGGGACGACGGCGGCCATTTATATTACTGCTATCAATCGGAGTAGTTTTTGGTAATAATAATAAGTAAATATTTTATGGTGCATGCAGTATTTATAGGTTAAAATCCATTCGATCGTATTTTTACTATACAGATAGACATTATTTCTTGGTTATTTTATCCAAGATCGTATTTTTACTATACAGATAGACATTATTTCTTGGTTATTTTACGTGTTGTTCCAAGACTAAATATTTCTAGTATAATAACAGCTCAAAACAGTGATTCGTTTTGCTCTTTTCCGCCTTAAGCACCTCCAGCACCGTGGACTGCTCTGCATTAGTTTCGGATATAGTGACATTGGCCTGTATGGCCTGTATGGCCTCCAGCAGGTTCTCCAGGTTGCTCGACGAGGATCGTTCTGCCAGCAGCTCGGATTTAAGCTGCTCTGAAAGCCTCTAGGCTCCACATTTCCTATAACTATACCTCTCTTGATTATAGTTAGTAACAAAGTTATTAACAGCTCGGTTCCAGCCGTGAGGTTTTTCGAGTTTCGCTCCAACTGGGAAATGAGACAGTTCCTAGTATGAGTCAGCCCTTGCCCCTCTGTACCAAGTCGTTCTAGTTTGAGAATTCTGTCTCGGGGGTCTCTGGTCCCAAATTTTTTGATTTGCCCTAATTCCTGTGATGGTTTCCGCTCTATTTTTTTTGTCTATTGCGACATTGTCTCGCCATATGAACCGTTTAGTTGCCAATGAAGCAGTCCATTGAATACTCCTTGTAATTGGGTTGTAATCGGCCGGTTACCATAATTCACCTCAGCTTGTACAAAATGCACTTTTGGTGAGGAATGGCATATCAATAGTGAAGTCTCACAGGCCCTTCCTCAGACGTTTGATTGATTGAAACCATTGATTTTGCGTCTCTCCAGAAAGTCGGTTGGATCATCATTGTAAGCCAAGCGCAAATGTCGCATTATGTCTGTCACTAACTCTTGAAGCGACTCCCCGTAACATTGTTTATTCTTATGAGCATATCATAAAATACACATCGAATATCTTGATATTTTTTGTAATAAGGAGACCAGACGAGGACTAAGACAGGCCGGATAAGAGAAACGTAGAGTAGTTTAGTGGTATAGGGGTCAGAAAAATCGTTACACCATCTTTTGTTAAAGCCAAGGACTCCTTTTGCTTTATTCGAAATATAATGCCCAAGTAATTTTTACCGGCGTTCCAAGGAAGTGTTATTTATTGAGAATTCAAAAATGTAAGGCATGTTACGATGGAAGTTATCATGTTACATTTGGAAAACTTTGGAGGAATTATTGAGACCGTCGAAATCCGATTGAAGAAATAACGGGGACACAGGATCACTATAGGAAAACATAGCTTGACATCGTCAGTATACACTAGGACTCGGGAATGAGTTAAAACTTGGGGTTAAATACACAGGTTAAATAATAAGGGACCAAGATGGCTACCTTGAGGTACAACCGACAAGACAAAAACAGGTTTAGAAAGATAAGAGTTGAAACAGACACGCTGAGAATGATTGCATTAGACCAGAGAAGAAGTTTGGTCGAAAATCCAAGTATAGAAAGTTTGACACTGTCTTGCAAATCCGGCAGTTACATAAGTGGAAAACTGTGGTGGAATCTAGGTGAAGGTTAGACAAAACGGAGTGAAGTTTTACAAATCCGTTCTGGGATTCCGAAAACAGGGAACTACAAAAGTGTTGGGAATGAAATAATTTTTTCGAAGAGTCGAGGAATGGCAGAAATAGTTTGAAACATCTGACCTAGACCCCTTTTTATGGATGGAAATTATGTAAGATTCTTGCCAGACGGTGGGAAATTCACCAGCACAAAGTTTAAGAACGGCACTGGGAATTATATCAAGACCAGTAGAAAATTAAATGTACACGACTTTAAATTATTTAATAAACCATCATAATCAATAATGTGGGCATGGATAAAACTTGAACTATTTAGAGGGATAGGAATCCCTCCCCATAAAGTATATATATTCTTGATCAGCATCAATAGCCGAGTCGATTGAGCCATGTCTGTCTGTCCGTCTGTCCGTCTCCTTCAGCGCCTAGTGCTCAAAGACTATAAGAGCTAGAGCAACGATGTTTTGGACATAGACGTCTGTGATATGTCACTGCTACAAGAATATTTCAAAACTTTGCCCCGACCACTTCCGCCCCCACAAAGTTTTTTGGTAAGTTTCTATATATTCATTCTCGAATTCAACTATTTTGATGAATTCGCGATGTTTTTGCAATACTCGCAATGAGTTTACTCTAAAATTTGGTATGCTATTATAAATATCATTTATTTTGCTTATCATTTTAAACCATATCTAAATTAACTGCTATTTTTTTCTTTATGCACTTATTGTGCAACTTATATAGCTTAGTTAGTGTATTTGCTAGTAACAGAACAACAATTATTATAAGCATAACTGTTATTACTTTTAAGTCGACTGAGGCAGTTTCGACATTGCTAATTACGTTTGCGGTTGAGTCCGCTACTTTAGACCCGTGGTCCAACATCTTCTGATATATTATAATCTTTTGGGATAGAATTTGAACGCATTTAACTTTTAAGAATATATATATATTGTATTAAATGTATTTATTTAAAAAACAAAAAAAAAATTACTTACAATTTTTTTCTTTTCATTTTATATTAGTTTATTCCTATTCGATCAATGGCTTCACAGGCCATACTCTATTAAGAGCAACGCTATTATCGCTCAGTATTACAAAAGGTTCTGTTACATTTCATTGGTTCTTTTTTTTATACCCGATACTCAAAATGAGTATTGGGGTATATTAGATTTGTGGTGAAAATGGATGTGTGTAACGTCCAGAAGGAATCGTTTCCGACCCCATAAAGTATATATATTCTTGATCAGCATCAATAGCCGAATCGATTGAGTCCTGTCTGTCTGTCCGTCCTTATCAGCGCCTAGTGCTTAAGGACTATAAGAGCTAGAGCAACGACTTTTTATAGACTTCTGTGATATGTCACTGTTACAAGAATATTTCAAAACTTTGCGCCGAACACTTCCGCCTCCACAAAGGGCGAAAATCTGTGGCATCCACAATTTCAACTGAAACTGAAAACGCAGAATCGTAGAAGATGACTATATGTTCTAGACTGTAAAATCTGAACCAGATCGTATAATTATTATAGCCAGAATCAAGCAAACAATTTAATTCTTTCTCGCTCTGTCTCTCTCTAACACACAGGTTTCATGGTCGGTTTTGCCAATTGAAAAAAGTGAGTTCAAGGATCTCAGAACCTATAAGAGCTAGAGCCACCAAATTTGGTGTCCGCACTCCTGTGATATCGGATCAAGGTCCGGAGCAACCGGAGCAACCAAATTTGGTACCCGCACTTTTGTTAGATCTCACTATAAAATGTATATCACAAAATTTCACGCTACCCCTTTCCGCCACCACAACGGACGAAAATCTGTTGCAGCGGCGTTTGCCGGAGGAGAGTCATACTGACTAAGTATCGGGTATAAATGTAGAGTTGCGGTCTCCGCAGCAACTTACAACGTTCCCCCTCGTTTTTATTTAATTTGCGGGCTCGGAGCGCTGTTGGTCCCTGAAGATCCCGTTGGTCTAACTTGGCATGTTCAACGGTGCCGGTGCTAGTCTTCTCACAGGCTGTTGGGGCGCCGGTATTGGTTTTCTCACAGGCGGTTGGGGCGCCGGTGCTGGTCTTCTCACAGACGGTTGGGGCGCAGTTGCTGGTCTTCTTGCAGCATGTGTATTTACAGTGCGTCGACTCCAGTGGTCCAGGTCAGTCTGCTGGGCATCTTGGTTCCGGTTTAGTTACTATTTGTTTCCAACTTTCGGCTTCGTTGCTGCCTATATTGTCGCTTTGCTGCTGCTGCTGCTATCGTTGTCGTTATTGTTGCTGCTGTTGTCTTTGAATCTTTTTATTTTCACTCCAAACTGTATTTATTTACATGTTCTATTTATATTTAACATGTTTGTGACACTTGTCACGGTCGCCATGTTATATTATGTTTTAAAAAGAAGACGTCTTGTTAGCTTTGAGGTTTATTTGAGAGTGATCGCTCTCCTTTTTTCAGTTTTAATCTGAGGCTTATTACATAGAATATCCTAAGGAAGTTCCCTGCCGTACAGGAGACAAAAAATATCCTCAACATCGTCGATAATATCAGCTCGTACACTCTAAGTCTTCGTCTCATTGCTTGGATGGTTAGGTCCATAGGGAGATGTCGGAAGCAATCGACGTTTACCACAACATCACCGACGCCAGATGAACTTTGTTTTGCTTCACATTGTCTTATTTGGAACATTCAACAAACTCATTTTGCAGAGGACATCCGTTTACTTCAGAAGCAAAAACTATTAAAAAGCAGCGTAAAGTTTCTTACTCCCTTTTTAGAAGTCGATTGGAATACTCAGACCTACCAGACGGTCAAAAACATCCGTTACTGCTGCCTAGTCAGTCCAAATTTGTATGGAACTATATTCGCCATTTGCATCTTCTGAACTATCACGCTGGACCTAAAGCCTTAGTCGCTCTCATTCGTTTGGAATATTGGATTGTTAACGCCAGACAGTTGGCACGTCGAATTGTCCGCTCCTGTGTACACTGCCTTTGCTACAGACCAAAGCTGCTACAACAACTCATGGGCGCATTACCGCCTACGCGACTCGCTCCTGCTCGACCTTTTGAACGCTGTGGAGTTGACTTTTGTGGAAAGGGACCTACTAAATCATACAAAGCCGCATTCGTTTGCCTTCTCACCAAGGCCGTTTACATCGAATAGTCTCTGACTTGTCAACAAAGGCGTTCTTAAATGCATTGAAACGGATGGGAGGTCGTCGCAAGTTGCCGGCAGACATCTTCTTTGATAATGCCACTAACTTTGTGAGGCCATCGAATCAACTGCAGGAACTAAAAAAGTTTATGTTCTTAAAGCAGACCCAAGATGAAATTTATAAATTTTGCGCATCTGATTTTATTAATTTCCATTTTATTCCTCCCAGGGCACTTAATTTCGGAGGTCTTTGGGAAGCGGCAGTCAAGAGTGCAAAGGGGCACTCGTATGCTGACCAACACCAGGTTCACCTTAGAAGAGTGCAGTCTACTGTGCTTGGGAAGGATAGGAATGTAGGGGTAGGGCACCTCCGCACTGCAAATGGAACATGTTGCAGGCCATAACACAAGTTGGGAATTCTTCCGGTGGTTTGAAAGCAGTCCGTTCGGTCACTCTTTTAACGAAATAAACTACTCGAATGACCCTCGTAAAACATAGCATACGCTTTGTATAATTACTCTCACAAGCATTATAATAAATTCAAAACAGCAGAGTCTCTCTTATGCCCAGTGCTCAAGCACTAAGATTTGTAATAAATAGTTATTGACTACCGCTCAAACGCATCCATCGTCTTCCAAAATCTTCGAGAATTTGAGATACTGTAGTATGTTCTATGCCAAATAAGAATATGCCCACCGTATTGTAGTGTATACAATATGTCAAGTGGTCATATGCCTAAAGTTAATGTAGAGTATCACGCTCATTAACATAAAGACACTTTGTCGCAATGTTTACGTATTACAACCACACTCAAGAGCCGTAATACGATCAGTCCCTTATATGTCGACTGGCCTGCAGCGTGAGAACTGCAGTGTCGGCAATATATTCCAAGTGGTCAATAAGCATTCCAATGTATATGCCTTCTGCATGTACATTCATACAAATATGTATATACCAATATACTTACACATATATATAAGACATACATAGATATAAGCATTGCATGTTTCGGGTTAGCTGAACCCAACATGAAATTCTAAGATTCATTCTGAATAAAGTAACACTGCGGAGCAGACGCTCCAAATTGAAGTTATCTAGGTTCACACTTGTTACAATACACTTGTAACAGTGACATATCACAGAATGTCGTTGCTCTAGCTCTTTTAGTCTCTGAGCACTAGGCGGTCATAGGCACGGACAGACGGACAGACAGACAGGGCTCAATCGACTCGGCTATTGATGCTGATCATGAATATATATGTATACTTTATGGGGTCAGAAACGCTTCCTTCTGGACGTTACACACATCCACTTTCACCACAAATCAAATATACCCTTATACTCATTTTGAGTATCGTGTATAAAAATAGGTCCCTGATGAACTACATGAACTACAAAGAACGCGTCTTTGGAGATTTTCGATGCTGGATGCATATTCAATCGTATGGAAAAATCGAGGCCTGCACACATTCTTATTTGGTTAGTGGAAAGAATTCAACCAGACCAACTAATTGCTGAAATTCCCGATCACGACGCCGATCCAGACCTACATGATGTCGTAGTTAAAAATATGATTCATGGACCGTGTGGCGCCATCAACTGCAATCATCTTGCATGGTCGACAGTAAGTGTTAAATGATATCCACGAAAATTAACGGCGGAAACGACGGTTATCCTCTGTATCGGCGCCGATCTATTACAAAAAAAAAGGTGATTGAGAAAACTGGCGAGACAACTACCCTGGCTTAATGTGCATATCTGCCACGCCTCGCCACCAACCGTGCGTCCCACATCTCTGCCAGAAGATCACAACACTCGTGTCTCCGTGGAAAAATCTGAAAAACGGTATGTTCAAGTGGCCTGTAGGGAAAACTACGTTTTTCTTAGCCATCGTGGTTCGGTTTCCGTTTTGCCCATAGTGCCCTAACCACGATCGGCAGCCCACCCAGCTCCTTGGTGTGGTGCCGAGTTTTTCTCCTTTGCAAATCGTTGAAAAAATTCACCTGCCTATTCACTAAAATGTTGTAGCATAGTGTAGTTTTATTTGCATTTATTTTATTTATTGTTCCTTCTGAACCTTGCTATTCGTATGTAAATTCTATTCACCTACCAATAAAAATGCCTAAAATTATTCTAATATTGAGGGTACCTGAGCATATGGAGCTTTTGGGCCGTTTTTAAACTTTGTGTGGACTTTACAAAAATATATCACCAAAATTTTCACTAGAAATATTTTGTATATGTTCTTTGAATTATTTATTACCTAAGTCTAAAAGCGAATTCTGCTTTTCGGAGCCGTTCGGCTTCCATACCGATTACCTACCACAACCTCGCACGAAAAACGGTGAAAATATGATTTTATATACCCGATACTCAAAATGAGTATATTAGATTTGTGGTAAAAGTGGATGTGTGTAACGTCCAGAAGGAATCGTTTCCGACCCCATAAAGTATATATATTCTTGATCAGCATCAATAGCCGAGTCGATTGAGCCATGTCTGTCCGTCTGTCCGTCTGTCCGTCCCCTTCAGCGCCTAGTGCTCAAAGACTATAAGAGCTATAGCAACGATGTTTTGGATCCAGACTTCTGTGATATGTCACTGCTACAAGAAAATTTCAAAACTTTGCCCCGCCCACTTCCGCTCCCACAAAGGGCGAAAATCTGTGGCATCCACAATTTCGACGATACGAGAAAACCAAAAACGCAGAATCGTAGAAGATGACTATATCTTCTAGAGGGCAAATTTTGAACCAGATCGTATAATTATTATAACCAGAATCAAGAAAACAATTTCATTCTTTCTCGCTCTGTCTCTCTCTAACACACAGGTTTCATGGTCGGTTTTGCCAATTGCAAAATATGAGTTCAAGGATCTCAGAACCCATAAGAGCTAGAGCAACCAAATTTGGTATCCACACTCCTGTGATATCGGACCTTGACCGTTTTGTGTCAAAATTTCGCCACACCCCCTTCCGCCCCCGCAAAGGACGAAAATCTGTGGCATCCACAAATCTCAGAGACTATTAACGCTAGAGTAACCAAATTTAGTATTCGCACTCCTGTTAGATCTCACTATAAAACGTATATCTCAAAATTTCGTCCCACACAAAGGACGAAAATCTGTTGCATCCACAATATTGCAGATTCGAGAAAACTAAAAACGCAAAATCATAGATAATGACCATATCTATCAGATTGCTGAATCTGGATCAGATCGGATCATTTTTGTAACCAAAAGCAAGAAATCAATTTGCAGTATCGGGTATAAATGTAGAGTTGCGGTCTCCGCAGCAACTCACAACGTTCCCCCTCGTTTTGTATTAGATTTAACAGTTATGATAGCCGTTGCGTGCATTAGATGCGTGCACTTATTGTACTGTTAATAATGGTACATAATATAAAGGAGGAAAACAAATAAGTTAAAAGTTAGTTAGTTCAGGGGATAGTTCAGGGATAAGGTATGACAGAGGGAGGTATAATTATGGCATATAACCCTAAAATGTTCATGTTCGGCATAATTAGACTTACATATGAGTAAGGGGATTGGCCTAAAAGTACGGGTAGGACTAGATGGGACGGCCAAGTCAATCTGACCCAAGAGAGTTCGGGTTAACAATCCCGAGAATATATTGCATTGCATATTGCATATTCTGCGATGGTGCAACGACGCCAGGTCAATTAGATTTAGCCTAGACCCGTAGGGTGGCTACCCTGGATTGTAACCTGGATTCACAGCTGACTCTTAAATATTTAACAACCCCCGAAAGCTCAGCAGCTTCAAAATTATTTGTTGAAAACAAAAAATTTAAAAAAAACACGTCTTTAAACTAAAAACATCTTTCTGGAACTTTTTCCGATATATTGATTTTTTATAATTGATGTATTCGATATGGCGATATTAAAATTTAGAAAATTTGATATATTGAAATACGATATGATTTCAAAAATTAACAATCCCACTTTCTGAGAGCCTAAAGAGTGTGTTGAAAATTGAATGGTCCTCATCACAGCGGTCGACGGCAGCTTATTTTAATTGGTTGCGGGTAATTCACCTATAAAAATATTATTGAAAAAACATATATATCGATATATAAATCGGTCAGCTGTTTGTTAGTTTGGTAGAAAAGAAAAATAAGCACTTTTCCAACAAATTTTCCCAATGGGCGACTCCAACAAAGAAGATATTCTGCGCCTGCCGAACGGCGATGCTCTGACCGGAGATGAGGTTAAGTCGCCGTTTTTGATTGGCGTGGCAGGAGGCACGGCCAGCGGCAAGTCATGGAGCGACCGAAATTTGGTATAATAACGAACACCAAACGATTAACCTATTATAAGCCAACTAGGTTTTTCAATTTTCCACCGAAAATAATGAAAATTTAACCATTTCATATATAGCCATATTGTAAGAAAAGCAGTCAAGGTATATAACGTCAGAACGAATATATGTAACTATAACAGTATTAAAATTAATGTCGCACCCAGTGTAAGGAAAGCAGTCAAGGTATATATAACGTCAGAACGAATATATGTAACTATAACAATATTAAAATTAATTTCGCACCCAGTGATGGGTGGATAAGTGCCGGAGCCGGATAAGACACTGCGCGGTCGCAACGAGGAAACATGTGACAAAGATTGTATGTCAATTGCTGCAGTACATCAATATCCAAGTTGCCCGTATTCTCAAATAGGTTGTAACGCGTCCGCTTTGCCGTCGCCTGAATCGACTGATGGCTGACCATGAAGAACTGGATCTCATTGGAATGGACAATGGTGCGATCGACGACGGTTCCCGGAACAACATTGTTGAACTTATTGTATTGCGATGGAGCTCCGTTCGGAAAGAAGTGCGTATGATGCCGGTTAACTACAATGACGCAGCAAATCTTGGGTTTGATATGCATCTGAAAGGAAGCGAAGGTAAATAAGCGAAAGAAATTAAGGAGGTTTCTGGATGTAACAGTTCAAATTTCCTTGAAGCAGGCCGCAGAAATCCCCCTCAACTCTTCATTCTTAATTTTGGGAAACTGTCCATCGCTGCCACCATCACGATAATAGATAATGTGCTCGGGATAGGATATGCGGAACTGATGATAGACACGCAAGTGCTCAAGAGCTACCGACTCCATGTCCTCAATCTCCTCCAAGGCAGAACGTTGCAAGCGATATTGCATGTTATATGAAGCCCCGAATGGATCATGGGAGGCGGCAACACCCACCACACTGGGGATCTCACGCTGATCTGGCGATGGATGAGTTACATCAGCACCCAAGAACATCGCATTCTTTAGCAGACAGCGGGGGTCATCCTTTAGCTTATGATTGATGCCGTTTAGCTTGGAATTGACCTTAAGTAGAACGTTAACGTAACGTTCTAAGTAGAACGTTAACGTAACGTTCTAATTAAAGTTAATTCCAAACTGAACGGCACCAATCACAAGCTAAGGGATGACCTGCACTGTCTGCTAAAGAACACCATGTTTGTGGGTGATGGTGTGACTCATCCGTCGCCCGATCAGCGAGAGATCCCCAGAGTGGTGGGTGTTGCCGCCACCCATGATCCATTCGGGGCTTCATATAGCTTGTGATTGGTGCCGTTCAGTTTGGAATTGACCTTAAGTAGAACGTTACCAATAACCTGCGCGTTACATTTACGCTCGACTGTGATCTGCTTGATGCATTGTGTGAGAATGCCATCCTGCAGCTCAGCCTTTTACTTCACGACATCAAAAAAGCGCCCGAAATTTGGTATAATAACGAACACCAAATCAAATTGATTTCGAAAAAATGAGCATCCAGTTCACGTTCATCTTTGTAATTCTGTTTCTCGTCCTTGGTATCCAATGGTGTATGTGTATCCATGAAAATTCTAAGCAAAAAACCATTAAAAATAGATCTTATTGTTTTTATTTTCTAACAAGCTTGTTGTTTGCCTAACACTAGTGTTGACCGATGTAGTGAGGGTCCGTCCACTTTCTAAACTCGCTCTCTCGGTTCTCAGAGAGACAAACGCTGCAGTCTTCTGACAGGAAAGAAAATTTGTTCGATAATATATATTTATTGTTTTTTATTTATTTATTTATTAAATTAACAAATTATCTGTTAATAATGGTACTTAGTTACTAAAGGCGGAAAAAGATAAGTTAAAAGTTAGCTAAATTTAAATGATTATAAATATTGCATGCAATTAGTTTAAGAGACAGTTCAGGGGATAGGGTTTGACAGAGGGAGTTATAATTATGGCATAAAACCCTAAAAGGTTCATGATCAGCATAATTAGACCTAAATATGGGTAGACGGATAGGCCTAAAAGTACGGGTAGGTCTAGATGGAACGGCCAAGTCAATCTGACCCAAGAGAGTTTGGGAGTCAACAATCCCGAGAAGGAGCTTGTGCACGAACATTACGCCATTGCATATTCTGCGATGGTGCAACGACGGCAGGTCAATAAGATTTAGCCTAGACCGGTAGGGTGGCAAGATTCTACCCGAGTCCCAGTTAAAGTTCCGAAGGGCAAAAATTAAAAATTGCTTTTGCACGGATTCAATAACAGCCTGCTGCTCTTTATACTGCGGGCTCCACACACAAGAACAATACTCCAATATAGGACGTACTAACGAGATGTACAGTTGTTTCGTAACGTACGGGTCGTCAAACTCCTTGGACCAACGCTTGATGAACGCTAAAACACCCTTAGCTTTATTTACAGTTGCAGCTATATGGGTGTTAAAACACATCTTATGATCAAAAAGGACTCCGAGGTCATTTGAACTCGAAATTCGCTCGAGGACATGATTTCTTAGAACATATAAGACAAAATGTGGAGCGCGCCGGTAAAATGTGATAAGTTTGCATTAAGAAAGGTTAAGAAAAAGAAGATTAGTTATACACCACAACAGTAATTCACTTAGATCCAATTGAAGGCGTGTGTGCATATACCAATCAGAGTAAGGCAGATAGATTTGAACATCATCAGCATACATTAGTGTAGTAGAGTATGTTATAACTTGAGGAAGGTCATTCACAAATAAAATAAACAGAAGCGGGCCCAGATGAATTCCCTGTGGCACACCTGAAGTAACATTAACAATATTTGACAACACATTAGAAAACAAAACACGTTGAGTACGGTTAGAGAGATAGAACAAAATCCAATCTAGAAGATTCGTTGGGAACCTTAATAAAGAGAGATTGTGAATAAGCAGAGCATGGTTCATAGAATCGAATGCCAGGTGGGATAGTGTTAACTACTGTCTTTTACATATATCGCATGTTTACGGTGCATTGTTTGTTTTTGTGCATGATAATAAAAAAAAAATGTTGTGTATCACTAGGTGCCTGAAAAAGTAAAAAAAAAAGAACTATTAAGGTTATAGTTAAAATACAAAAATGAACATGATACAATGAAAAAATCTGCATATTTTATTCCTCTAAGGCAGAAAAAACACTAGCAAAAATTTAATTTAGAACATTTTTTTGTTGCATTGCAGAACAACGTCTGCCGGGTTAGCTAGAATTTGAACTAAACTAAATAAGCATTAATTCAACTTACAAATATTTTTACTAATTACGGAAAGTTGAGTCAGTAATATTAATTTTGAGAAGAAGAAAGGAATTTGATGATTGATAGCTTCATCAATAAAAAATAAATAATATTTATATCTCTACACCCAAGCTCAGTTCGAGTTATAGCTCAGACTTACTTTTCCTATTCCATACGGGATGATATCCCAATACTTATCCTACTGGATTTGCCCATTCGTTATAAAAGTTATATATATGCATATCAGAAAATTTGTTTACCTATAATTCATCTAATAAACATTTTTTTTATTCAAAGGACTTCTTTTGGTACCAAATGGTGAAAGTTTGGGTTATTGGTTTGGCGACGAAAATCAGTACCCGCCTAATGTATTTTCAGTAAGCAACATGACGCAAAATGCCACTCACAATATGCATAGCTCTTCAAAGAACTCCCATCCTTGGGGAATTTTTTTTACTGTTTTGGGGACTGTTCTTCTTGACTTTGACGCAGATGCTTGTCAAAGTCCTTCAAGAGCGTATCTTCTGGATGTGTGTGTTCCCGAAGATCATGCCAAGGGTCTCTCTACTTTCACTATAATGGCAGGACTGGGAGGATTTTTTGGCTATTCAATGGGAGGCCTTAACTGGGATGACACAGAAATTGGTAAGCTAATTACTGAAGCGAAGAATATTTAATACTTATGTGACTGATGCAGGTCGTCGATTGGGAGGACATGTCAAGGCTGTTTTCTCAATTATAACGTTTATATTTGTGGCTTGTGTTACAATAACAATTACCAGCTTTTCCGAAATTCCACTTTGGGCACTATCGGGCTCAGAAAATAATGACAGTCGAAAGGAACAAGAACAGTTAGAAGTGCCTCTTTCAACTTACGGTGCTATTGACATTGACGTATCAAGCAAGAACGCTGAAAATAAGAAAGAGGTAAAAAATTTGTATTTATTTGAATTTTTAAAATTAGTATGGATAAATAATAATTCTTTATTTATTTTCAAGCTAATTAACCATCGACCATGTGCTAGTTAATGTGACATATATATGTATATGTATATACATAAGTGAAAGTCGGAGCCGTCTTTCACTTATTTTTTCGTTTTATATTTTCAACCAAAACGTTTCGTTTTAAGGTGCTACAGTTTTCACAAATTTTTACTATCGACATGTTTTATTATCTCATCGATACTGACAAACAAAAAAAAGCCAACCTGGTTGCATCGTAAACGTGATTAAATTACCTCTATTTTTTCAATTACTTGTTTTTAAGTAAAACGCAGCTAAAAGTTTAATATTCTCCAGTTCGAAGTATCGTCGGTTAATTCAAAATTACCGCCTAAAATTAGGCCGTGGAGTAAAATTCAAGGTGTCTTGGAGGCTTTGATAAAGCTCATTGTTTGAACACAGAGCGTTTTCCGCATTAATGTCTATTCACGGATGGGGGTGTGTTAGTTTTTATATGCGTTAGCCGTGCAAGAAAAGTCAATGGATGCGTTTGAGCGTTAGGCAATAACTATTTATTACAGAGATCTACTGTGGTGAATTTGTTACAATGATTGAGAGAGTAATTATATAAAGTGAGCGTGGGCTATCTATTTTACGATGGTCATTCGAGTAGTTTGTTTTGTGAAAAGAGTTTGACCGAACACTCATCAATAGCTATTTTGCAGTCCAGAGACAACCCTTTGAGATGCAATTTTTCTGCTTTAAATTATGTTTTATAAATTATAGCGGTGCCTGCATTCTTTAAAATATAAACAGAACAGAGAAAGTGGAAAAAGCGTATTTTTTCTCCTCGTGGCCGACATCGTGACCGGTCTTAAAATATAAATATATTCGCTTAAAGCCGGCCCAGTGCCTATCCAAAGGTCAAGCCAAAGTCAAAGATCAATGCAAGTGCAAAGTGATAGTTTAAAGCCGTGGACGGAGGAATGATATATCGCTAACACATTAGTCGCCGTCCGAGCGTTTGAAAAACAGTATGTTCACATTTTAACCAAATAGTGGTGCAATTCTGTTTAGTTAATTATCTACCCAGGTACAGCGATCAGTTGAAAAACGTTATTTTCTTTCTGTTTAGGATTAGCTCCACTAGTACCTATGTGTTGAAAGCGCCCAGCGTGGCAGCTTACCTAATCTCCCGCAGTAGATGGACCGCGATCATTGACCCCCCCTGGCCTCGCCAGCAGCTGATGTTACATGCTCCAGGGACAATCTTCACACCTGCAAAAATCGAGTACGAACTCCTACTCCAGCCGGGAGGCATCGATCCAGCAGTTTTATGTGCTATTAACTTTCAAAGTTAGACCCGATATGCGAAACACTGTTTTTTTTTTTAAAAAAAGCTTGTTTGGATACAGCGAAAATGTGCAAAAACCAAGTAAATTCGGTATAAAACAAAAAGGGAATGCCATTCCATGGTCCATGTCAAACCGTAATCAAATGACTAGTGTATTAATGTTAATTATTGTTACAGTCTTTATTTTGGTTGTCACGCATTCATCTTGTCATCTATGCAGATAATCATCCAATTCATCCACTCACCGCATCATCCATCTACACGACGAAAGATCTTTCTGCGTGGGAGCCAACATAGGTATCCTTCTCGTATCCCGTCGTTCGTCTTCAATCAGTAACGAGACCTTATATACCGATTGCATATGCCATTGAGCGACTTTTCACATTACCATATACCCGGTTTTTGTTTGGTTTTGCATTGACCAAGCTGAAATAATTAAGTTAACGTTTTTATACCCGATACTCAAAAGTATATATATTCTTGATCAGCATCAATAGCCGAGTCGATTGAGCCCTGTCTGTCTGTCCGTCCGTCCGTCTGTCCGTCCCTATTAGCGCCTAGTGCTCAAAGAATATAAGAGCTAGAGCAACGATGTTTTGGATCCAGACTTCTGTGATATGTCACTGTTACGAGAATATTTCAAAAGTTTGCCCCGCCCACTACCGCCACCACAATAGGCGAAAATCTTTGGCATCCACGATTTCAACTGAAACTGAAAACGCAGAATCGTAGAAGATGACTATATGTTCTAGACTGTAAAATCTGAACCAGATCGTATAATTATTATAGCCAGAATCAAGAAAACAATTTAATTCTTTCTCGCTCTGTCTCTCTCTAACACACAGGTTTCATGGTCGGTTTTGCCAATTGAAAAAAGTGAGTTCAAGGATCTCAGAACCTATAAGAGCTAGAGCCACCAAATTTGGTGTCCACACTCCTGTTAGATCTCACTATAAAACGTATATCAACAAATTTCGTGGAATGGTGGAAACACCATGCTTTTCCCACGGACATTTGGCACGTACTCGCGTGGCAAAACCATCCAGTTTGTTTGTGTTGGGTAAAGGCGGACTAAGAGTTGCACTGAGAGTTTAATCTTTATTGTTAAGTAATCTTATAATTGATAAGTAAAACTGAAAAAATGTTTCCTAGAAATAATATACATGGCAAAACAACGTTTTTCACGTATCTCCTTGCCGGACCTCGCGCCAAGCTATCCAAATTTCGGCTGGAATATTGGCCCAATGAAAGTATTAAAGCAGTGTCAAGGGTCGTCAGCAAGTGTGTGAGATGCTTCAGGACTAGGCCGCGCATGGTTAAACACATCATGGGAGACCTAGCTAAGAAACGTTTGGAAGGATCTCGAGCTTTTGAAGTCACTGGATCAGTCACTACATTAGCGTATTCATCTGCTTCACCTCTAAGACTATACACATGGATTTGACCACCGCATCGTTTCTAGGCGTTCTAAAGCATTTTACTTCCACTCGAGGAAGGCCAAGTAAAATTTGGTCGGAAAATGCGACAAATTTCGTTAGGGCCAAGAACGAGCTTTTGGAGATTAAGAATCTTTGTCTGAGCGAACCGCATATGAAGGAGGTCCATGAATCCTGCTGGCTGGCAGCGGGTCACCCAACTACAACAAATATTTTGGAGGCGTTGGCGCGAAGAGTATCTCACTCTTTTGCAACGACGAGACGAGAACCTACCTCCAATGCGTTTGGTAAGGACGGAGTAAGGACGGTAAATACGGAGTGTGTCGCGTCGCTGATCTAAGGATCTCTGTTGAGAGGTTAGCTCCCAACGGGGGGAGTATGTTCGGGCCAGCCGCCGAAGAATGAATTAGGAAGTCAATTTAAGCATTGGTATTGTTATAGTTATTGTATGAGCAGGTTTTGCAACCGTAGCCGTTCTGCAGAGCACCTGTGCTCTCCCGCTAAAGGGGCTCTCTGCCGCCGCCACTTTGGCAATCACTTTGATCTGCCGCCGTCGTTTTTTGCAGTTCTATGCCTCTCAATAAATTTATCTGGCCATAGCAAGCAATCGGCTTCCGCTTAGCCACCAAACTTAAATACGCACTATAAAGTTTAAACCAAATTCACCATATTTATTTTTGAAAAAAATAGGTCCCAAAAAAGATTGGCATCTCAAACAGAACATTTTGATTCCGACACAATTTTTTCGCAATACAAAGCCTAATATATGTATATATATCAAACGAGGCGGAACGTAATGAGTTGCTGCTGCGACCGCAACTTTAAATGTACATAACCGATATACCCGATAAATAGTCAGTTTGCCTCTCCTCCGGCAGACGGCACACAGTCGCGATTTCGACGAAAAGAGGTGGCAAAAGTAGGAGATTTTTTTTGGCCGTTTTTACCTGTTACAACCTCGCACGAATAACGGTAAAAAACGGCTATCACACCTCTTAAATGCCATACAAAATCATATTTTGACCGTTTTTCGTACGAGGTTGTGACAGATAAATCGGTAGAGAAGCCAAACGGCTCCAAAGCGCAAACGAAAAAAAAATTGGTGAAAATTTAGTGATATATTTTTGTAAAATCCAGTCAAAGTTGAAAAACTGGTGAAAAGTTAGGTACTAATGAATCCAAATGCTCAGGTACACTCAATATTAGAATAATTTTCCATTTCGCGCTACCTCTATTATGTTGTTGGTTATGAATGAATATGCAGGCTAGTATTTCTACCTTTACCTGTCTTTTCGACCAGGTTTTGCATGCAAGAATTAGATGTATGGAGTTCATTTTAAAACTATCATATACCATTCCGAGAGGGGGAGAAATAAATGGGGTGGATAATGACATCAAAAGCTTAGGTGTCATTTTAAATATTTTAAACTGCAAAGAACAAATAAATACGCGATAGTTTGGTGAATATGCCTCGAAGACTGCAGAGCTGTTACTGGAAAAATATCCTGAAAAGAAGCTAACTCCCACGCTTCATAAAATTCAGGCACATGGTCAAATTTTAATTGAACATCAGAGTAGAGGATTATTTTACAGAAATAAAAAAATAACCAACCATTTTTCAAAATAAAAAAAAAATAATGTTCTTGTTTTAAATTTATTTAAATTAGGTTAAGTTGAAAATTAAATAAAAAATAATATTTTATAGAAAAACCAGCATTAAAAGTACGATACAAAAAAATAAAAAGCAAGAGCATTTTACATAGGAAAATGCACCGGCCACAAAGTTAAACTTTAACCCATTTTTGTGAAGCTTTTAGACACTGTAGCATAATTTACTTAAACAGATTAAATTTTTAAATATTTTTCTTTCAAATGCAGTTTGTTTCATGAAGATATCTTTATTTGTTCAGAAGTTATTAATTTAGCAAGCTGAAACGGCGGAATTCCCCACTGTGCGCCGTTATCATTGTGGGGGAAATTTTGAAATACACTTTTGCAGGTTCGATATCACAAGACTGTGGACAATAAATTTGGTTACTCACTTTTAGCGTTACGCAAAGCCGACCATGAAACGTGTGTGTTAGAGAGAGACAGATATGTATAATTATTCTCTACGATTCTCGTAGCTTCAAAATTGTGGATACCACAGATTTTTGTTTTGAAATACACTTGTAACAGTGACATATCACAGAAGTCTGGATACGAAATGTCACTGATCTAGCTCTTATAGTCTCTGAGCACTAGGCACTCATAGGGACGCACAGACGGACTGACGGTCAGGCAGACATGGCTCAATCGACTCGGCTATTGATGCTGATCAACAATATATCAACATTCCACACATCCACTTTCACCAAAAAATTTAATATACCCCTATACTCATTTTGAGTATCGGGTAGAAAAAACGAAAGAATATGAACTGAAATCTTTTGACCAAACTACTTTTCGCTGTACAGAATTACTATGCTAAAGTTGGACCATTCGAAAGATAACAAGGGGGTCTTACGAGACGAAAGAAAATAAAACAAATTCCCTATATTTTTGTGCTGGCTACTACAATCTCTCATGATCATGAACGTGAACAGGAACCGACACAGGCAATCCCATAAACTTGAATCCATCCACTTGAAGGATGACGCTTGAGAAAAAGAACACATAGAACAATGAGCGGTTCCACAGTCGTGTCCAACCCAAATCTATTAACACATGCGGTATGCATGCCATTGGTGTCATTGGAAGGGATGAGCGGGGGAACAAGTGCCGCACATCCTTCCTTTTCTTAGCGTTGGTCTTAGTTTTAATTAGATTATAGTTTCCTATATATAGTCCATAAGTTTTTAAAATAAAACAGTTCAAATTTACAACACAATTCCGCATCAGAGTCGTAAACAATGACCATATCTACCAGATTTATCTTAGTTTTGATTAGATCAGAACAGAATGAACAAATACATTTGCCGTACCTAAGCTTCTACGCGCTCTCGTGCAGTGTGCACCCTCTGGCGGAGGGGAGCGAGGTTTAAATCATGGCGTTGGTGCGCAAAGAGAAATACATATCTAGCGGAATAAAAAACACTTGCGGAAAATGGAAATAAATTAAATATTTTAAAACTGTAATCAAATAGGTAATGAGATGGAAAGAAGATAAGCGTAATGCCACAATTAACATTTGAACATAACTACCGGTTGCCATTCCTTTTCTTCTCTCTATGCAAGCCGCGGCGTGGCCTTCCGCATAATCTTAGTCTAATTTTCCTTGGCGTCTTACACCATTTAATGCAATGGTTTAAGTATTTAATTATCAGAAAAAAAAATATTTTTTTAAACTAGTTAGCCAGATTTGATCTCGCGGGATCTCGCCTGCGCCGAATGGCAATTCTAATAGGGATGTGACTAGAGGTTTAGTAAAATAAAAAAGGGAATTAAAAACAATTAAATTTGAAATAAGGTTTATGCACATACATCAGAAATGCAATAACGTTTTCAAAACTATAAAACTTTTTATGAATACGGTGTAATGAAAGTCATTCTTTACATCACTTTATCAAAAGATTGTGTGTGTGGTTAAATATTTTAAGTTGCTAAAAAGAGATGAACCCCTCAAATACATCAGTGCCAACCAATTGTAGAGATGTCAGAGGAAGGACAGGAATCAAGAAATAAGAATTACATAAAAAATGCAGGTATATAAATACGTACATGATATAACGAATAAAGCAAACATTTTTTTTTTGCAACGTTAGCAGCCTGTTTAGTTCCATTTATTTTACGCATACACATGTGAGTTTAGAATTTATTAATTTTAAGGCTGAAATGCCTAAAGTCAGCACTGTGCGTCTCTTTAGTGCAGTTTTCAAAGAATATGTATTTAAAACTGATAAAATTACTTTTGAATATTTTGTCCTGTTCGATCCTTCAATGTATTTATTCGTATTCATATGACTGTTCGTGGTGATCACGTGCACAACCAGTTTTTCTTCGGCCATCCGATGATATAAATTCATTTTAGTTTTATTGATTTCTGCTGGAATTTTTTTATTTTAAGCTTATAACTGGAACGACATCAGATCACACCTCAACCTTGAAGGATGTTGATGAAACTTCATTCACAGAACTTCCAGAACCCTTAACACAAACAATTGAAGTGGAAAATTTACAACAGACGCAGAGCTCCGTACAAATAGAGACATTATCACACTATTTACTATCCATTATATACATGCCATACTCCTTGCGAATGGTATGCCTCACGAATCTTTTTTGTTGGATGGCGCACGTTTGCTACTCACTTTATTTTACTGATTTTGTGGGCGAAGCTATATTCAATGGTGACCCAAAGGCAACAGAAGGCTCAAACCCTCAGATCCGTTACGAAGAGGGCATTCGCTTCGGATGTTGGGGAATGGCAATGTATTCACTGTCATGTGCTTGCTATTCCCTTGTTATAGACAAGCTTATTCAACGTTTTCGGTAATGCGAAGTTATTGAAACAAATTTGGTCAAAATAATCATATATTCCTAAACTTTTTAAGGGCCAAGCTTGTATACATTGGAGGTCTTTTTTTTTATTGCACTGGAATGGCCTTAATGGCCTTGACTCGAGCCAAAATAAGTGTCATACTGTTTAGCTGGACAGCGGGTGTTATGTATTCTACTCTCTTCACCATGCCATATTTACTTGTAGCACACTACCACTATTTATCCACGGTGAGTGTGCCAAAAGTAAGTTATAATCTGCATAAGAAAAATTATTATTGTTTTCAGTTTGAGTTAGATGAAAATGGACAAGCAAAACATGGATCAGGAGTAAGAGGATTGGGCACTGATATTGCCATTATAAGTAGCATGGTATTCTTAGCCCAGTTTATTTTATCTATGTGTATGGGTACAATTATTAAAATATCGGGTACTACAACAGCTGTTATTTATACTGCAAGCTTCTTGAGCCTCTGTGGAGCATTTTCTGCTACAAAGATAATGTATTTGGACTTATAAGTCTTTTAAAACAAAACAAAAATTATTAAGAATGCAAATGTTACGCACCTTAATACGTGCTAAGAATTAATGCAATCAAACTTATTTATTATTAAGTTGAAGGTAATAAATCAACGACTATATATTCAATTATTAAAGAATCCGCATCGTTGTGTAAGTGGAGTGGAGCCCCATGCTACCGTTAGCTATTTGGGGGCGGAATGTGTTTTAGTATCCCTACGAAAACGGTTCGAATACATGAAGCTAGAAACCAACTACGAATAACAAAGGATGTGATTGCTAAATATGGATTAAAGGAGCTAGTCACCAACATACTATATGCTTTTTGTTTTTTTTTTTGCATGCACCCAAAAAGTTCTGTATTATAAAATCTACCTGATTTATGTTTTTGCTACATTGCACTATAATCTCAAAGTGAGCTGATTATGAACACGTTCGCTTTTTGTAACATGGGTTTAACTACGTACGTAGTTCAAAAACGAGGGGGAACGTTGTGAGTTGCAGCGGACCGCAACTCTACAGTTATACCCGATACTAAGTCAGTATGGCTCTCCTCCGGCAGACGCCGCTAATATTAAACGACACGACAAGGAGTGCGTGCGAGAGAGACAGAAAATCAGTCTGAGCGTGACGTCGGGTGCTGCCTAGCCACTGCAAATTGATTTGTTCCTTTTGGCTATAAAAATGATCTGATCTGATCCAGATTCAGCAATCTGATATATATGATCATTATCTATGATTCTGCGTTTTTAGTTTTCTCGAATGTGCAATATTGTGGATGCAACGCCAAGATCTCAGAGGCTACAAAAGCTAGAGCAACCAAATTTGGTATCCACACTCCTTATATATCGGACCGAGACGAGTTTGTTTCAAAATTTCGCCACACCCCCTTCCGACCCCGCAAAGGACGAAAATCTGGGGATATTCACAAATCTCAGACATTATAAACGATAGAGTAACCAAATTTGGTATCCGCACTCCTGTTAGCTCTCACTATAAAACCTATATCTAAAAATTTCGCCCCTCCCGCCTGGTGACAGATCATTCTGACACTTGACATTGCACTGGGGTATGTGGTGTAATTTCCATGGCGGCCACAGGATACAGGACTCGACTCGCCCTGAATGTGCATGGATGAGACCAATGAGAGGCGAGTGCGCCTCCAGAGGCGCGATAACAGAGAGAGCCCTTTTCGCAGGTGGACCGTGGACCCCACTTGGGACCTTTGCATTTTTAATGCTGATTCTGCCCATCGCCTTCGCCTGCTGGCAGTTTGAGAGCCACTTGCCTTTGTCTATGCGACAATGTGTCCGCCAATGTGTAACCAATGTCAATGGGCTGCCAAAAATAAATTCCAATTGTTCGGCCCGTTTGTGTGCCTTCTTTTATTTCTTTTGGCCCGTCACAGCACACAAGTCGCAGTATTGATTCGGTAAAAGTCGCTCGCGAATTTCCTTTACAGCCTTCCGCCGCTTTGTGGATCTCACATTTTCCAAAAAGGAGTTGACTGTTGTACGCGACTCGCACAACTGAACTGCGGCAAGGTTAAAGCGAAATTCTGTTGCCTCTTGCCATATCACTCATACGCAGTGTTTGACCTACATCCTGTAGCCTACGTACGTGAGTGGATGAGAGTGTAAGTGAGTGTAAGAGAGAGCTTTCGGATTGAGTGTGTTTTTTGTTTTTGATAGACTTTTGTTTACGTTCTCCGCTATTTTTGGCGCCAAAATAGAACAACTGTTGCAGTGTGTGTTTACACAGCGCTGCACGGGGGTCGGGGTTGGAATACACCGCCACACGCCACAGAACGCATATCTTACAGATGTATGAACATACATACATACATAGGTGTTCAAAAGAAGGCTAAAGCAACATTAAGTGTCTTCTATCTTAGAATAAACATTTTTCCATTTATATTTATACTAATTTAATGTTTACTACATATAAGATTTTTTATAGTTTACTATTAATTTATATAAATTATAAATTATATTAATAACTAATTAATAATTAAATTAACTAAATGGATCTCTCAATGTAAATTCCATCAATTATTACATGACATGACATGTAAAAAAGCTTCAGCTTGCTCTCTGGCAGTGTAAAAGCTCACCCTCTCTCTGTCTCACACTCTCGCCCGATTGAAGTGCGTGTAGAGATTGAGTTTTTTTGAGTCTCACAGCAGCTGCCAGACGGACTCCAATTTAATCAACCGTATCATCCACATTTATTAAATTGTTTTTAGGATTAAAGCCTTTAAGTAGCTCAAACAATAAAAATATAAAATTTTATATAAAACGGGTTTGATTTACTAAATTCTAATTAATTATTAGTAGCGTTTTTTTTTGAGAATTGCAATATAAAATAAATAAAATATATAAAAAAAAAATTGTTTTTAAATTTCAAAGTTAAAAAAACATAAAAAATTGTAAAAACTTCAACTTTCCAATGAAAAATTCCATGAAAGGTCATACCATCTCTTATCAAGCAAATTCTTTTTTTTTATGAAAAAAAGTGCGCAAAGTCAGCAAATCGGGGTTTCTCATATTTAAAGTAATTTTAAGAAAGAGGATGGAAAAAGTTTTCCTTTTGTCGCACAGTGTCATTAGTATGGTACTCTATGCAAAATCTTTTCCAAAATAAATACCACTATATATAACCTGATGACAATAAATCAAAAAAGAAAGTTTTTTAATTATGCAAATAAATTGTTACCGTAAATTAGGTGGCCATTAATCGACAAAATTTTACACCCAATTCATGTTATAAGACCCCTGTAGGACAGTGTATTCTTGTACTCTTCAGCTTTACTTTAAGTGTTCTCTCTCTCTCTCTGCTTGTGTACACCCGCGCTCACTGAGGGAGACTTGGAGCATGGAGCATTGAGCATTAAACCCCATTCCGTTACGGGCAGTCCACTGAGGCGGATGTTTGGCGCGGATTTCTGTTCGTTTTCGTTCGCTGTGTCTGTCGTTCCGTTCCGTTCGGTCCTTTTTTTTGTGGGGGTAATTCTGCACGTGTTGACGTCGCGACTGTTTCGAGTGGTACACAAATCACTCGGTAGTGGAAAATAATTAATGCTGAAGTAGTGATTGTAAGTGCCCCAATGACTTGATTAATTTTTACGTGATTACTTAAATTGTGCAGTTTTATTGCCCTTTTCGCCCGGCAATCGTCTCTCTCTCTCTCTGTCTCTTTCCCTGTCGTTCGCGTAATAAATGGCATAAAAATACATACTGTCTGTGCGTGTATGTGAGTGTGTGTGTGTGAGCACTTGGCTTTTGTTTTTGCTTCCCCTCCCCCTGATCCGTTCCCCAATATGCTGGCTGTCTCTGACGCCGTCTCCCTTTGGTTTTACGTCATTCACCGTTATTTAATTTGGCTATGGGCAATTGTATGCTCGTGAGGGCAGTGCAGTGCAACAGCGAAAGAATTTGCAATGCCGGTTTTCCCCACACAACCTCCCAACCCCCCTCCCGCCCAGCGACGGCTGTCTGGCAACCACTTGTTTGCCTGTGCTGTGGGTTCGGGTACGCCGATACCGTTTGCCGCTGTGTGTGTGTGTATTGCACGAGTCAAAGTGGCTGTGTGTGTGTGTGTGTGTTGCGTTAGCCGGTAAAAAAATGAATCACTGTTTTTACAACTTGTGTTTGTTTTCACACAAAAAATAGCAACGGAAAGAAAAGTTATTATCAATAATATTAAGAGTCGGTGTTTGAATTTCATTTCGTTTGAACTCTTTCCGTTTGATATATCATACGGTAAATTGAGTGGCTGGAACAACTGTTGCTCAAAGCAGCAGACTAACTGTAAAGCGAGTGGGGAGAACCAAACCGAACAGAACCCTAGAATTAATTTGAAAACGTGGTCTAGTATTAGCCCAAGTTTAACCAAAAAATTACAAAGAGAATAAAGAATAAAGCCAATCTTTGGATGTACATAAGTGCGTGATCAATGAATGAAAAGATTTGCAAGAAATCTAGGAACCATAAGGAAGGGTTCTTTCCTTCAAGTGGCATCCATTTCCCCCTAATCTATAACCAAAATTTGCGAATAGAACCTCTTTTAACCGGCTGGCACTCGTCCTAATCAGCTTTGAGAACATAATATACCATACTACACGTTTAGATAGCAAAAATATGTAGGGCAAACTGTGCTCTTTTATCATTTCTTTCAGCAATGCGAGATAATTTTAATTACTTCACTAATATAATCTCCTTATGCGGTTTTAATGGGTCTATTTAGGGATGCTCGAGAGTCGACCATCTGCGAAAATTTCCTTTCTGTTTCCGTAAATTAATTCCCATTCATTGGAACAATTAAGAACGATCAAGTTCAATTGGAAGAATCTGCGATCTATTTGGTGTTATGACATCCCACGCCGCCCTGTAAATGGTGATGATAATATTCCATTGGCGGCGCCAGGCGCCCCCATAATGAAACATGAACAATTTCGCGGTCAATCACTTAACTTTTATTAACTGAAAGCTGAAGGAACGTAGAAGAAACTTTCCGAGGAACGAATACACCGCCTCGTCAGCTTTTCATGGGAAAACTTTCCATGCGAAAAGTGAAATTTCCTTTTGCGCATAAGTGGGTCAAATTGTGTTTTAGTCTGGCACATGGCTTATAACCTTCCCAAAACACAGACACATCATCATACATAAACGGTGTGTTGTGTGGGTTATCTGAGAAGGTCTCTGGACTTTTGCTTACCAATTAATAAACATTATGATTATTGTCATGCGAGTATGAGGAGGTCTTCTCGCACACGTAAACGTACGTGTGCCTCTGTCCTGGCTCTGGTATCAGTTACAGACAAAGCAAATAAACATGGCTCAGAGCTAATGACCGATATCATCGTGAGCAAACGGTGTGACTGACCGTCCATCTGGAGAAGCGTATGTGCGTTTTGGAACACAGTTCGTCTTGATTTTTATGGTACATTCGTAGTACGAGTATTTCTTTCTGAATTGGAAACATCTGAATGAACGGAAAGTATTTTTGAAAGCCGTAAGGTAGGGATCTGGCTGTCTTGTTTTTGAAAATCTATGCCATATCGGATGGCATAGGAAACATGTTTACTATTTGGTAGGGCTCATATAAAACCGATGCTATATCAATAGGAACATCCTTTGCTTCTTGGATCTGCCCTTTGTTAGAAGTTCAATAAGTCCTCAATTAATGGAGGAAGTGAACAATAAATTAACTAATCTTTGTACCCTTTCTGAGGATATTATGGTTTGGGTGAGATCTTAGAACAACATCACTTAGTATAAAGATTATATCCATGTCATGCCTTGTCATATCAAAGTAAAGCTTTGCATAAATGCCATCAGTATTCAAGGGAAGGGTTCTACCGTGCCCGTTGTTTGCTTTTATTATTTATTAAATGTTGAAACTTGTTTTAAACCGGTTGAGAGTACGAGTAATCAATAATAATCGTTTAGGAAATTGTCTTTTTTATCTCGTTGTACTCTCGTATGTTTTTTGAACGAGTATTCAGTGATAGCTGAGAACTGTATGTTCCTGTGATGAAATCCCTTACTAATTGGGTTATAAGTTATTGCTCAAGGTCGTCGTAACTGATAAGAAACCAGTCGTAGACAAGGCCCGCTGATCATCACAATACAATATACAATATATAGGGTATTGAAATGACCGGAATTACTTGCGGGCTGCTGATTACTTCAGCCTTATCGGAGTCATGCCGAGTCGTATAAATGAGACTGGAGTAACTTTTTTTTATGTTTAACATGAGTTTAGTTCTGTTTGTCGCCACCTACAAGCCACAGGTGGAACCGCAGACGCTGACCAAACAGAGAGCCATATGATAACATGGACAGCAGTCCAAAGCCGGAACGTAAAAATCCGCGTCAGGGTGCAAATATCTTCTCGCAGTTGATATTTGCATGGGCGTTGCCATTGCTCTACCGGGGATCGCGTCGCGGCCTAAACATAGACGATCTGACGGAATGCCTCGAGGAGGATCACTCCGAGCAGTTAGGCGATCGTTTGGAGGAGTAAGTACTGACTGATGGATCATAAACTTATCTAAAACCTGTACTCTGTTTGTAGTGAATGGTACAAGGAGGTGGAACGAGCCCATCGCAAATCGAACAAGCCTCGGCTAAGGAATGCCCTATTTCGTTGCTTTTTAGGACCAACGATCGTCAATGGTCTTATTTGTTTAATCTATATAGTGATCAAGTGAGTCGGAAAACATGGATCATTTTAGGCATAAAACTATAAATACGTTCTGTTTTTTAGAACCTTGATACCCGCTGTACTGGCCCAGTTGTTGCTTCAGTTCCAGAAGCTGCCATCACCCACACCCGTCAAGGAAATATCTCTAACAGAGACCCTAAACAGAACAGCCCGCTCTATTGGTCACTTTGTGCTGTCGCAGGCTGTGGCCGATGCCAGCGGAGCAGGCAGCAATGTCAATTCCCCCAATGCCCTGGACAAGGGCCTGGATCCCACCAAGGAATACGTGCAGCTCTCAACCGAAGAGGTGGCTCGGAATGCCAGCATCCAGCGGAGTAGCTTCGAGGAGGCCACCGAATACATTTGGAACGATGCCTACAGCCTGGGCTGTGTCCTCGTGGGCTCCACTCTGTTTGGCTGCTTCCTGCTGCATCACGTGGATCTGCGTCAGCGTTTGATGGGCGCTCGGATGCGCATTGCCTGCTGTTCGCTGATCTACCGCAAAACCCTGAGGTTGTCGATGAAGACGGCGGGCCAGACCCCGGCTGGATATCTGATTAACCTGCTCTCGAACGATGTAAATCGTTTGGACTATGGCTTCATATTTGTCCACTGGATCTGGATCATGCCCTTGCAGGCGGTGCTCACGTGCTACCTGATTTGGCTGCGCATTGGCATCCCGGCGCTGGTGGGGGTGATCGGGCTGCTGCTGAAGACCATACCCGTGCAGACGGCGCTCAGTAAGCTGACGTCCGTGTTGCGGATGCGGATCGCCGAGCGCACTGACGCTCGCGTGGGCATCATGAACGAGCTGGTGCAGGGCATACAGGTGATCAAGATGTATGCCTGGGAGCGGCCCTTTCAGGCGGTCGTGGCCGAGGCCCGACGCAGCGAGATCCAACAGATCCGCTATGCATCCTACCTGCGTGGCTTCTACCTCAGCACCATGGTGTTCACGGAGCGTTCCACGCTGTACATCACCCTGGCGGCGGCCGCTCTCATGGGCCAGCCCATCACCGCGGACTTTGTGTTCTCGGCGGCCAGCTACTACAACATCCTGCAGCTGGTGGCCGCCATCTGGTATCCCCTGGCCATTAGTTTTGGAGCCGAGGCCTTGGTCTCCCTGCGGCGCATACAGGACTACCTGCAGCTGGAGGGGCGCGACGAGAAGACCCACGGACTGACGCACAAGCAGAACCAGGATGGTGGCGACTCGCGTGCCGTCATCCTCAAGGACATCAATGCCAGCTGGGACATCGAGAAGCCGGTGGCCCAGCGCACCCTCCAGAGCATCAACCTGCAGATCGAGAAGGGTCAACTGTGCGCCGTAATTGGAACCGTCGGAGCCGGCAAGAGCTCTCTGCTCCAGCTCCTGCTCGGAGAGCTCCCGATCATCGATGGCGGGGTCGTGATTCAAGGCGATCTGTCGTATGCCGCCCAGGAGCCCTGGCTCTTCACGGGCACCGTGCGCAAAAACATTCTGTTTGGAGAGCAGTACGATCGGAAGCGCTACCAGGAGGTCACCCGATGCTGTGCCCTCAGCACCGACTTCCAGCAGCTGAGCAACGGCGACAAGACGGTGGTGGGCGAGCGCGGTGCCTCGCTCTCTGGCGGTCAAAGGGCGCGCATTAGTTTGGCCCGGGCTGTCTACAAGCCCGCCTCCATTTACCTGTTGGACGATCCACTGAGTGCCGTAGATGCCCATGTGGGGCGGCATCTGTTCGACGAGGTGATTGGACCCAGGGGCCGTCTGGCCCAGCTGAAGGCCACCCGCGTTTTGGTCACACATCAAGTGCACTTTCTGTCCGAGGCCGATGTGATTGTGATTGTGGATCAGGGACGTATCCTAAGGAAGGGCACATATCAGGAGCTAATCAACAGCGAACTCGACTTTGCCAAGCTCCTGGAGCGGCCCAAAGAGGAGGAGACGGAGAACAGCAACAGACTGAATACATCATCGCCTACCATCAGTGGCCATGACCTGGAGGATGACGATGATGACATACCCTACATTGATGGCGTACGCGATGGCTATCAGCCGCTGAGGAAACAGAGCAACTCCACCCACGGCAGCAAATCGGTAAGAATAGAGTGGAGTCTCCTCAATCTATATCTATCTATCTATCTATATGTATTCCACAGTTGAACAGCAGCGATCAAACCGAAATGGATCCGGATGATGATGATTTGGCGGAGGCCCAGGCCTCGGGTGGTATCTCCCCGAAAGTCTGGTACGAGTACTTCCATGCGGGCAGCACTTGCCTGGGCTTCAGCTTCATGGTGTTCGTCATGCTGATGTCCCAGGTGGTGTGCAGCAGCTCCGACTTCTTTTCGAACATCTGGACGCAGCAGGAGCACCAGCGATCGCTGGGGGAACCCACCAGCTTCACCACCTTCGAGTGCATGTACATCTATGGCGGGCTGATCATCGCTGTGGTTATTATGACCACTTTCCGTGGCTTTCTGTTCTTCAAGACGTGCATGCACGCCTCCAAGGTGCTGCACGATCGCATGTTTGGCTGCATTTTGCATGCCACAATGCGGTTCTTTGACACGAATCCCTCGGGCAGGATACTGAATCGTTTCTCCAAGGATATGGGGGCCATTGATGAGCTGCTGCCTCGGGCCATGATGGACTTTATACAGATTGCTCTCGTGATGTTTGGTATCCTGATTGTGATCTCTGTGGTGAATCCAGTGCTGATGGCTGCCATGCTTGTGGTGGCCGTCATCGATATGCTCATCCTGAAGCTGTATCTGCGACCATCGCAGGATCTGAAGCGGCTTGAGGGCATCTGCCGCAGTCCTGTGTTCTCGCATCTGAGCTCTTCGCTCTCGGGACTGGCCATCATACGCTCCCGACAGCTGCAGGATGTTGTGGCCAAGGAGTTCGATCTGCTGCAGGATGTCCACAGCAGCGTCTGGCAGCTGACGATGGCTGCGAATACGGCGCTGGGTCTTTGGCTGGACTGCGTCAGTTGTGTCTTCCTTTCGGTGGTCACATTCAGCTTCATCATCAGCAACGAATGTGAGTGGAGGACGGGTCCTTCTGTTGGCAGTTTCTACTAATTTGTGAACTCCTTTACAGCCACGTACAGCGGCAATGTGGGCCTGGCCATTTCCCAGGCCATGATACTCACGGGCATGGTGCAGTATGGCGTCCGCCAGGTGGCCGAGTCCCTGCAGCAGATGACCAGCGTGGAGCGCGTGCTGCAGTACACCGAACTCGAGCAGGAGCCGGCGGTCAGTGAGAAGGAGCCACCGGCCCAGTGGCCCACCCATGGCCAGGTGGAGCTGCGCGACATGAGCTGTCGCTACGATCCCAATGGATCGCCGGTGCTCAAGAATCTCAGCCTCACCATCGAAGCGGGCTGGAAGGTCGGCATAGTGGGCCGGACAGGTGCTGGCAAATCGTCGCTGATTGGAGCCCTCTTCCGATTGGCGCACATCGAGGGCGGCATCTATATCGATGGCATTGAGACGGGCACCATTTCGCTGGAGATCCTGCGCACTCGCATCTCGATTATACCCCAAGATCCGGTGCTTTTCTCGGCCACCATTCGCTACAATCTGGATCCGTTTGAGCGGTACACGGACGCCGAGCTCTGGCACGCCCTGGAGGACGTGGAGTTGCGCGGCGCCATTCCCGGACTGGACTACATGGTCACGGAAAGGGGCAGCAACTTTAGCGTTGGCCAGCGACAGCTTCTGTGCCTGGCACGGGCCATACTACGGAATAACAAGGTCCTGGTGCTGGACGAGGCCACGGCCAATGTGGATCCACAGTGAGTTCTTCAATCTGCCATCTGTTCTGCTTCAATCTGAACCTATTTTCTCTTGCCAGAACCGATGGCCTGATACAGCGCACCATTCGCGTCAAGTTCCAGCAATGCACCGTCCTCACGGTTGCCCATCGGTTGCACACTGTCATGGATTCGGATCGCATTATCGTCATGGACGCTGGCACAGCGGTGGAGTTTGATGTCCCGCATCTGCTGCTCAAAAAGTCCCGGGGCCACCTCCGACAGATGGTCGAGGCCACGGGCAGTGAGTCGGACGGTCTCAAGAAGGTGGCCAGCGATACCTTCAAGCGTATGCAAAGGCAACGGGAGGACCAAAGAGCCGCGGCGCAACAGTCGTCGGAAGACGATCAGCGGCAGGAGGAGTGAGTGGGAATGGGGCAATGGAAACTCCGGGATTCGCATTTACCCCACAGCCGGTGCTGTGTAGCCCAACGGAAACCGTACCAAAATGATTTTCTTTTTGCATAGATACATATTTGTATGTAATATTCATGTTTCCATGTTCTTAGCCTTTAGTTTAAGACTCGATAACAGTCTAGATTGTGTGCTGCCTTATATGTATTGTACTTAGATATTATGTTATCTCTCCAAAAAAAGGGGGGAAAAAGACCAGGGAAAGCCAGTGAAATGTTCACAAAATATACAACATGACATACTTAAATTATCTTCCGAACAGGCGGAAGCACTTTTCACTTAATCACTCATTTAGCTTAGTTTTTCCAAATGTACTTATAAATATAGTTGATATACATTGTATATTCCTCCGACTTGATTCAACTGTGAAATGTGAACAATTGTACTTGAAAATTGTAGTTAGACGCGTGTTTTTTGAATAAATAATGGCCGTTTCTTAAAATATAAATAACCAGCTGCCCCGTCTGGATCCATGGCGATGAGCAAGCCGTTCAATGGTTCTGGTGTTGTCTCAATTTCAGGTATTTGACTTAAGTTTGAAGTTGAGCGAACGATAATGGGGACATTCTTTGTCTATAGAAGCAATCAGCACTTTCGGATGAGCGTAACAATCAATTTTTGGCTCGTACGTTGTCAGCCACATTCTCTGTGAGTTTTTGTATAAATAATTGCCTTTTATTAAAATATAAATAATTGTCATAAAAAATTTGTTGCTAAAAATTAAAATCCCTTGAGGTATAATCGATTAAAATCCCTTGAGCTAGTCCATAAAATAATCACTTTCGTGGTGATCTGATTTTGGCGGGTGATTTTCGTCTCGGTGATCTTGATTTTGATTTCCGCTTCGGTTCCGATTTTGGCGGCGACTTCAGTGTAAGAGCTGTGGGAGTGGTCGCCCTGCCGCTCGTATGCCTGCTCTGCTGATGATGGGACGCAAAGGGCACTGGCGGTATGTCATCCGGGTAATTGATTAGAGAAATGCGACTCTCGCCCGAGAACAATAGTGAGTTTGTGGGGGAGGGACCGAAAACAGGCGTTTCCAGGGGTGTCGTCCGGCCAGACCTTTCCTGGGCCGTCTGGAATGAGCCCCTAGGGGTCGAGGTCTTTTGGCGGTCATTGGTGGCTCCTGTACCATGGGCTAGGCTTTGCGGTGAAGTGGATCGGGAAAGCGAATCGACGATGGAGTGAAGGAAATGGCTCTTTAGGGAATCATCGGAGCTGTCTGCAGTTCCCACATGATGTTTGAGTAGCTCACGCGTGAGAAACTCGCGCAAGTTCAGCGAGCGGCCAATTTGGCTGGCATTCTGGCCGGATTGATCGGATGACATGTGTTTGGACTTACTTTCCGCGGATCGACCGTAGCCGGCATTTAATCGCGTTGTCTGACGTTCTGGCGAACTGTTGCTGGTGCTGCTGGCATCCTCCTGGCGTTGCCGCTGACGCATTGTGGAGGGCCACTTGACGCCAATGCGCTGCAGTTCTCGATCTAGATCTCTGGACAAACTGCTGCCAGAGAGGTGCTGAATGCCGCTCTCATTGGGCGGTTCAGTCGAGTCGGGTGGAACGCTCTCCCTGCGGGTACTGCAGGCCACTTCCTGTGTGGTGATGACTTCTGTGGCGCCATCAGAGGTTCTAATGATGCGCCGTTGACGCAGCTCCTTTTCCACATTAAAGGAATCCGATGAATCATTATCCAGGCTCGACGAATCAATCATCTGCCTTTGATCGGGCGGTACCTTGTCGAGCAACTTCTGCATGTAGACCCGACGGTCGGGAAAATCCTCGACGGGCAAAGTGTGCAGCCGCAATTGCCGCATCAGCTCTCCCGCTGTCAGAGTGCCTTGTTCCGACTCCTCCACATGCAGCCGCGTGTTATTCAGACTGTGGAGATATGCATTTAGGCTGGGAAACTCCCGATAGTCGAGGCCTCCACATCGCTGATGGATGGCCTGGACGAGCTCGTTAAACTCCAGCTTCAGCCGCAGGCTTTGATCGGCATCCAATTGAGACAGATCCAATTTCATATCTCGGGCATACTCATCAAAGTTGGGAAACGGCTTTGGCACTGGCGTGGCAGCCACAATATGCGACTGGCCGGGCGTCTCCACCTCTGCTATGGTGGACAGCTCGTGGGCTAGATCATCCGCATCCAGTTGGGGGCTATAGCGGCGTATGGTGGCTGGAGGTGCCTTTCCCCGTCGCTGCGCGGTGTTCTGTGTGGATGTGGGGAGTTCTGCATCGGCATTGACCTGACCCAGAGCAGTAATGGGACGCGATTCGGAGATTCCACTGTCCCTGCTGGCCGCCGTTGGCTTGTGTTTCATTAACGGCAGAGCCTCCGATGTGGAGGGAGTCGTATTGTCGCTGCGATCCGAGAGCGTTCTGGATCTGTGCTGCTTCTCCTTCTCCGGCTGCGTCTGACCGGGCGGCAGTTCCAAGTATTCCGTGGATTGGCGCTCGCCATCACTGGCCGAGGTGAGGGTCACCTCCACCAGACGCTGCTTCTCCTCGCGCACTTTGGAGATCAGCTCCGTCAGCTCCGCGATGCGATGCGTGTAGTTCTGGGTGAGCCTTGCATAGCGCTCAATTTGTAGATCGGCAGGCTCCTGGTTACGGGGATTCTTATTGGATTTCTCGACTGCAGATCGGGACGTCCTCTTCGTCGGAGTAGCTATGGTAACAGACTTTCTGGCAGGACTTGACTGGCGGCTGGAGGGACGAGGCTGCTCCTCCTCAAGCTTGTGCTCTGTGCGCTTTTTTCCCGTATCCTTTGACTGGCGAGCTTTATCGGGGACCTGCTTTTTTGAAAAACGCTTGTTCCAGATCTGATCAAAGGCTTGCATGCTGGTCTCTTTATCCTTCTCCTGCTGATGCAGCTGACTGCGCAGAGTGTCCTCCAGCTCGTTGACGAAACTCCGGTTGTCCTCAATGAAGGCGTGAACCCGGTCCACGCGCATTTTGTCAGCCGCAGTCTCAACTGCATGCTCCACGCGAAGGCTATCGGCCACAATCTCCTCTGGCGCAATGTTCCTGGATGAATTGATGATCGATGGATCGGGCGTGGGCACATCCGAACTGCTGACACTCAGTTCTTGTATGGAGCGTCGGGTCATGCCCAACAGACGCTGTATATAGTGGGCAATCACGGGATCCACTTGAGTAGGCAGCGCCTCAGATGCAGACGCTGGGGCATTAGGGTTCTTATAGGTAATCGGGGGCAGACTCCGGTAGGCTGTGGAATTCGAGTCTATGGAGTTTTGACCCTGATCCTTGCCGTCCGATGTTGGCGCAATCGTGGGAGTGCTCTCTCTGGTGACACCCGATGTGGATTCCTTGGTAGCTTCAATTTCAGTAGATCTGGCTTTTGGCTTCGACTTGTGCTTGGGCATACACTGCTTGACAGTGCCATCGCTGTTGACCTTGATGATGATCACGGGATTTTCCCTATCTTTCGCCTCGACATCGATGATCTTCTCCTTTTGTGCTTTGTAGAACTTCCGCAGACGCTGCTCGAGTAGGGCTTCCTTTTGCTCCAGTTCCGTTTCCCGCTCGTTTAGGGTACGCGCCTTCTCTGCCAGTATATCTTCCCGCTCCTGACGTAAGGCGTCCAGTACCTCCTTGTCCTTGTCTGCATGGGAGGAGGATCGCTGGCCCGCTTTCAATTCCTCCATCAGTTGTATGCGTATCTTTTCCACACGATCCAGCAAATTCTTCAATCTCATGGACTTTGGGGTGTTGGACTCCTCTGCCCTGAGATCTGAACGAAGCTTCTTGCTCTGATCATCCACATAGTCGAGCAGCATGGAGCAGCAGCTCTCTGAGCTCCCCTTAAAGTCCGTTGATCTATAGGTATGTTCTCCCACATTAATGGCACTCGGGGCGGCGGTGACCTTGCCCTTTCCAGATGTGGCAGATCTTGCATTGGAACCAACTTCGGGGCATGTAACGATGGCCGGTCGCAGCAACATCTCCTCCATGGCCTCATTCATTTTTTGCTCCCGACGTACAGCCAGATCCGCAAACCGATGACTGGGTATAAAGTTTGCCTAAAAACAAATCAATTAGGTACATGAAAAACGTGAAAACTCATAGACTCACATCGCTGGGCAGTAGATTCGGTTGATTTTGGACCAGAGCATCTAGTTTTTCTGTCAATTCGGCACAGTCCCGACGCACCTGCTCGCGTTCCAGGGCCCTTTTACCGCGCTTGTCGCATTTTTTCCTGTTTGCAGATAGATTTATATTTGTTTTGGTACATTTTAGAGGTGAACTCTTACCTGAGCTGGTCCAGCTCTTGCTCTCGCAATTCTCTCAGGTGATTCTCATCAAGCGCCTGATCCATGGCAGTCGGCAGTCTGGGATCTTTGCCATTTAATTGCACTGACTTGGCGGGTGCCTCATAGGTTCGATGGTACCTATTGTTATGATCATAGAAATGAACGTAACTGGCTGGATTTGTTGGTTGGCCGCTTTGCCGCAGGATAAATTGAGCGGTGGAGACACTGGAATGCGTTGTTGATGATATTTGAGGGGGGTCCGTGGGAGGGATATCCGGTGAAGGAGGTCTTGCCATTGCTTGCACCTGCTGTGCGTACATGGGATGTGTCTGAGGTGGACGTGGTTGAAAGGGCATCGCAAATTGCTGCATAGGCGGCATCGACTGTTGTGGATATTGTGGCTGAGCCTGTGGATACTGAGCGTAAGTTTGGAATGGTTGTTGCTGCTGCTGCTGCAGAGGAGGGGGATATAGAGGTGCTTGCTGCATAGGATTCCGTTGCTGCATTTGTGGATTTTGCAGCATTTGTGGATTTGGCAGCATTTGTGGATTTTGCAGCATTTGTGGATATTGCTGCACTATAGGGACCTGCTGCATTTGCGGCTGTTGCTGCATCATTTGTGGATTTTGAGCCTGTTGCTGCATCATTTGTGGTTGTTGAGGCATTTGCTGCACTAGAGGGGGCTGCTGCATTTGTGCATTTTGCTGCATTGAAGGGGCTGCTCCCTGTGCTGTAGCTTGTTGTGTGGGTTGTGCTGGTTGAGTGGTTATTTTTTTTGGCAACGTTTTTCGTTTAATTCCCGCATCGATCACCTTGGCAGGAGGTGGATCTGTTCTCAGGGCAGTGCTTCGCCCCATTGGCTGCTGTGGGCTCGTCCCTGATTTTGAGGCTCTGTTGGCCTTTTGTGTAGTTGTCGCCCGCTTGGGGGCTGGTAGTTTTTTGGCAGAAGCAGCTGCTGGCGCCTTTGCTGCCGGCATTGCCTTTTTGGGCGATCGGGGCAGTGACTTTGTGGGGCTCGGGGGTGGTGCGTGCGCTTGCTTTGGTTCCGCTGGCGCTGGGGCTTGGGCTGCCACTGGGGCTTGGGCTGCCACTGGGGCTTGGGCTGGTGCTTGGTCTGGTGCTGGTGCTTGCAATGGCCGAACTATTGTCTCGGTGCGTTTAACTATATCTGTGATTTGCGTAAACCGTTGTCGGCGTGGATTATCCTTTCGATCTGGACTGGTGGCAGGACTGGTACGCACAACATGGCTGAATTTGCGGTTGGTTTGAATGTATTTGTCGTTGATGTCCAGGCCAGTGCAAGTGTTGACCACATGGCAGTCTGCCTCGTCTATGTTCACATCCAGAATCACTGTAGGGTTCTTCTTTAGTTTGTTTGCCGCACCAGTAATGGGTGACGACGGGCGCGTATTGTTCTCCCCATCCTCGCCGTCCAAATGCAAGATGGAGGAATCGCTGCTCTCGTAATCGTCACAATCATCATCGGAGGTCAGGCAGAAGCATTTGGGATTGTCGTGGCAGCAGGCTCGCTCCGGCGAGCTTGGGAAATTGTGGACCACGCCGCCAGTCGCACGGTTCTCCTTGTCGTCGGGCTGCTCCTGGGGCAAAGGAGTTTGTGTGCTAGTTGTGGCGCGTCCTTGCGCATTGAGAGGATTCATACCACCGGCTGACCGCAGCTTCACTCGAGTATTTTCAGCGTTTCTTTTCATTGCCCGAAGCCTGCATTTTTTTATTTTGTCGATTTTCTCCTGCTTCCGCTTTGCGGTCTCCTCATTCTCCGCTTGTGCTGCCCGATGGGCGTAACCCACTTGAAATATGGCTGACCGGTAGTCTTGGTGCTTTTTGACCAAAACATTCTCACGCCACACTTTCAGCTCGTCCTGCTTGGTCTGCTGCAATCGGTTTATTTGGCGCTTCTTTTCCGCAGCAACATCCTCGCGTATTTTTCGGGCCAAGCTGTTCGACTTCTCGCGCACCTTAAAAGACAACGTAAATGTTACAAGACCTTCGGAATTAATGCGTCGTAGACTCGCATAGCGTACCTGCTGTAAACGAGTTATGCGACGCTCGTTTTCAAGATCTTTTTTGACACGAACTGGATCGTCGAGTACGCTGACGGGTCTCTTGCAGCTGCTGCCAAAGTGTCCTTTCACAGGTATATGCAAAGCCATCAGCTGTTAATATTTTCCTAACACTATACACATACACACGGTCAAACGAAAAAACGAACGAATATAAAAGAACACGAATTTAAGAAATATCAAACAGCCAACGTCTTCAAAATCCTAAGCAAGCGCAAGCACAGGGATGCTTAGATCAGTTTGACAGACCCTCAAAAATATACCGAAATATACCGTCTCATTTGAAAAATATATCGTAAATATACTGACGAATTCAAGTTCTATTATACATATTCCTCGTTTTTCATATTCCGTCGAATATTACTAGTTATATTGAACCCTCAGAACTTCCCACATAATTTTATCCGATTAATAATTCAATTCAATACTTGACTGTCTTATATTAAATACTTGTTTTTATTGGTTTAGGAGAACATAAGAAAAAATCGTTCCTATTGCTTAAGTTTGATATTCCGTTGAATTATGCTGACTAACTAAAACTTTTAGCTCTGCCCACATAATGTTATGCCATTGATAAATACATTTTCTACAAGATTAGTTACTTACTTAATTACTCCTTTTTATTGTATTTAGCTACAACAAGGTTTGAAAAAAAGGTCAACAGAAAACAGGGGCAACGTAAGTAAGTATGTAATGTAAGGGACATTGTGGCGTAGAAAAAACCCTCCACCAACAGAGGATAGCCCATCACAAAATAGATAGCAAATCGCAAAAAAAGAGAGCAAGTCCCACCAAACTTGAGCGCCAAATAGAAATAGTTTAAAAATGATTTAGCGAAAAGGATTTAAATGCACTCCCTTAGAATAATTGATGCACGGAAGCACGATTTGAGGTAGCGAAAATTCAAAAGACCTGCGTATGGAAGTTTTAATATCCTTTGTTCTTAAATATACCTTTAAACATTAAATTTAATAGATGAAATTGAAATATACCATTATATATACCGATAATATAATTAGCCTTATCGCAAACGCTCAGAGTGTATATCGATAACATTGATATTATCGATGTATCGGCTGACAAAATATTTATCGCGTACTGCAGAAAAATTCATCGCATCAAACAGCTGGGCCTTTATTGTTTTGGATTACGAGATAGTAAATAAAAATTTTGAAATAATTTTCGACTCGGCTGAAAAATGTCGTTCCTATTGAGGCAGTTGATCAAGCCGGGGCTGCAGAGGTAATTTCCACATCAAATTCGTTAAAAAATTTGAATATAATTTTTTTTTGCAGAAATCTACTGCAGTCGGCGGTTGCAAGCCGGCATGTCGCCTCGGCCAATCCCGAACAGAAGATACAAGTCAGTGAGAGCTGCTTGAAACGTTTGCGTGAGATCTGCATCGATGGCTCGTTCTTGCGCATAACAGTCGAGGGTGGCGGCTGCTCGGGATTCCAATACAAGTTTGATCTGGACTCAAAAATGAACGAGGACGACCTGCAGTTTGGCGAGGAAAAGGCCAAGGTGGTGATTGACACCGTATCGCTGGATTACTGCACTGGCTCGACCGTGGACTATCACAGCGAGCTGATACGAGCGGGTTTTCGCATGATGGCCAATCCGTTGGCCGAGCAGGGCTGCTCTTGCGGCTCCTCCTTCTCAGTTAAAATGTAATGGGACTGTATTAAACGTTAGTGAATTATTTAATACATATGTATATATATGTTCAGTTATATACACGTCGATTGTGGACAAAACAAACAAGAGGGGGCCAGGGGTAGGATATTGCATAATAACGCAGACAGGCTGGGCCTGGGTTAGTTTTTACAATAATATACAGGAAAGCGGCACGCCAGGAGCTCGAGCCCCCTCGATTCATTTGCAGGCAGCCAACTGGTCGCTGAGACTAATCACTTGTTCGGTGAGAACGCTAATTTGCTCCTCATAGTTAATGCGCGTTGTGGTCTGCAAGGAGAGATCCAGATTGTTAGGCTTGGGAATAAATAAAGGCTTGGGGGAGTAACCTACCAGTTCCTCTTCCATCATTTGCAGGGCGCCACCCAGGCTGGCCAGCTGCTCATCCTTGGCCTTCAGCTCATGGGTGGCGTTCTCCAGGCAGTTTTGTAAATGCTGCACCTCCAGTTCGAAGGATCGCAGTCTCGATTCGGCATGTACCTTTAGCCGCAGCAGATCTTCGAACTTTTTGCTGAACACGCTATAAATCAACTGCTCTTTCGAGGGCGGTTCCGGCGGCTCCTGCATGGAGTCACGCGCTCGTTGACTGCCTCTGGCCTCCAGTTCGCTTGGCTTGACGGTAATGCCCGCCGCGGCCGTGCTGCAGCTGCAAATGCTGAGATCCTTGATTGGATTCGAATTAAAGTTCTGGTGCAGCTTGGCCACCTCGTATTGGGCGCGCCAGTGTGCCGCTTCCTTTTCCAGCATTGCAATGCGATCCTCGGCTGTGAGCTGCATGACATGGTTGGAGTTATTTTGCTGGAGGTTGTGCAATGGAGTGTTGTCACTGCCGGTGGCACTCAAAGCGTCCTCGCTGCCAAGCTGTCAAGTGAAGGATGAGGTAAAGGCTTGAAGAATGAGGTACTACACCTACCATGCTGGCCGCATCCACCAGTTTGGTCTCCAGTTCGCTGTTTCTGTGCTGTAATGCTTCGACTTCTTTTCGCAAACGTTTCTCAAGCTCGTTTTGGTCACCAATGCGCTTCTCCAGTTTCTGTTCGAGCGTCGCTATACGCTCCGTGTGCAGCAACAAGTCACGCTGCTTGTCGTCAATCTGTGAGTGGGTGGGTGTGTGTCGGTAAGTTAGAGGAGGAGCCTTTTGTTTTCCCCGTATCACTTACCAATGACGTCAGCTGAGCATTTTCCATGATTTTCTTTTGCAGGTCTTCGAATAGGAGGGCCTCTTGGGCGGCATTAGCTTCGTGCGATGTCTCGGCAGAGGCGGCGTCGCCAACATCCAGTTTGGTGCCACCTAGCAGTCCCCGCCTTGAAGCGGGCTCCTTGTCCTTTTTCTTCCTCTGCTGCTCGTGCACTGAGATTTCTTGTTGCAGTTGCGAGACCCGAGACTCCAGCTGCTTGTTCCGGAAGCCCAACGAGTCTACCTCCTGTTCGGTGCGGCGCAGGGATGTGGCATACTGCTGCAGCTGCTCCCTGAGGCCACCCTCCTTGGCCTGCTCTTCCAGCACCGCCTTTTTCAGCACAGTGGCCTGGGCACGCAGCTGTGCGTGCGGATGTGTGGATTAAATTAGATTAACGCCAGCCGTTAATGGGCGTAAACTGTTGCTGCTGCGGGATGATTCTTACCTTTGAGTATTCGCTGGCTAGTTTCTGGTACTTGTCTGCCGACACTGTGCCATCCATGGTCATAGCTTTCTCCGCCATGCAGGCAGCCAGTGAGAGTCGTTCGTAGGCGGAAATGCGTTTCTTGCAAATATGCCGACGGATTGTTTTAAACAAAAAAAAACAACAATAAACAACACCAACACCAATAAACAGACTTTTCGATAAAGCTTACGGTGTGACCATATACCGTCTCTTTTTCAAAATATACCGATGAAAAAACGAATTTAACCCGCCTTTATTTAAACAAGTGAAAAACTTGATAATTATACTTCTTCTTGTACATACAATGTATCCTTCTTCATTACTTACAAAAAACCAAAAATCGTTCACTTTAACTGCGCTAAAATTCTTTAAGATTCATACTTTTTGTGGAGTATTTCAATACCCTCTGGTCGGTAATGGGTTAATGCTTTCTGACCATGAACGAAACAAATTTTCGTTGAATTTGATATTCGGTTTAATATTACTAGCTAGCTAAGAACCTCAGCCATGACCTTATACTTTAATCAGATAGATGAATCAATTTTCTACAAGACTGGTCAACATTAAAGAGTTCCATTTATTGGATTGCTTATAAAATATGGTTTAAACAAAAACGCAACGAAATTCTGATCCCTACCGATATGTACATCATTATGGGAGCTCTTGAAAATTACCGATAAGCCGATAACGATTACATATCGTTATATTTGAATTTAAAATCCACCCTCCAAGATATTATTTTATATTAAATGTTATAAAATCCTTTATTGACTAAATAGTAACATAAATTAGATGCTCAAAAATCACCATTAACTTAAGAATATATTATCGAAGGGTACCTTCTCAAACAGTTTGTTTGACAACTCGCGGAATATCAGGCCAAAGCTCTTGGCATAGCCTGGTTTTAGCTCGTTGAAAACCGTCTCCCAGTTCTCGTTCAGAAAGCGATTCATGCCATCGGAGAGGGTCTTGTCGTTGAAGAGATTCTCAAAGTTCACGTACACACGCTTCGGATCAAAGCTAACGCGATAATCCTTGAGGCGCATGTACTTGACGCCATCCTTTTCGAAGGGCTCGCCTATCAGACGGTGCTCGATTTTGGTGTTGACCAGCGTTACATTCGCCTTTCCATGGCCGGTGATGGGCAGGAGCAGGATGCGACCAGACATCTCGTATTCGCCGACCATCTCGATGCGATCCGTTCGGCTTTCACAGATGATCAAATGCTTGTCCAGATCGGTTCTGCAAGAGAGTCATTTCCATTAGGACTTCTATCCACATAAATCTACCTGGATTTTACCTATAGCGCAGGATCTTGCTAGTGGAGATCATGTCGTGCACCTTCAAGTTCTTCAAGGCCTGCCGTAGATTTATTGGCGCATTGCCGGCATCTATAACAAGTTTCTTCACGGACAGCGGCTCCAGGGGCGGTATGCCGAATTCTTTATTGCCTGCCAACGGTTTAAATATTGTTATATACCTTTTAGCACGTCATCCCATTATGTGAGCATCTATACGAACCATCTTTCAGCAACACTATGGCCTTATTGACAGCATCCACCAGACACTTGTCGAAGTTTGCATCTCGCTTACATTTGGGGAAGCCTTCGGCTGTGTGGAAACAAAACAGAAACAAAAAAAGATACCCAAATCAGTTGGTCATGACATTGAAATTGGAATCTTGTGGTTTGCGGAAGTCCCAGAGCCTGCCTGCCGCCTGCCGCCTGCAATTGGGCCAGCTACAGCTGTAGCGCCCGTCCACTTGGCCAGAGTTCGTTGGCCACAAAAACTAGTTTGTGCCCGACGGTAAACAAAACAGAAAACAGAAACAGAAAACACAAATGTCTCTCTAAAGAAGCTGAGCTGGCATATTTTAGTGGCTCAATGTCAAGTTGAAGCGCACGGCGATCGGCAATTTATCATGAATAAATTTTTTGATTGTGAATTGAGAGGCAGACAAAAGCAGACGCATGACCTATGGCAACAGTTTTCATTAATCATCAATGGAATGCTGAAATTAATTTACACACCATCGATATCGGATCGGATCGATTACATCTGTGTGTGTGTCCTTCTCTTGCCTTCTCTTAAGGTGACACATTTTTTCTGTCACTTTACGCGCCGAAGCGGAAGTGTAGGACTGGACTGGACTGGACTGGATGTGGATCAGTGGACTCTCTGCCCGAAACCCGTCGCGTCGCTGTCAACCTGTTTGTAAATTGAAACAGCCACCGCCATAATTGCATAACCTGCACAATAGTCTGCACCACACACACACACCTGCCTCGATTTGCATGCCCCCTCCCTTGTCATGTCAGGCCTGTCATTAGAGAACATTATACGGAGGGTGACCTCCAAGTGTCGCGGGCCAAGCGCCCAAAACGAAATTAACTAGCTAATAAACAATATCTATCACGTTTTAACCATAAACATATGCCTCTCGGGGCGTTGGACAAAGTGCGCAAATAGCAAAGAGCAAGTAGTAAAAACAGTAAAACAATAATCAAAGGTTGAAACAATATTAGTTTGCACTTTTGACTCTCGCTGCCGATGCTCCGATGGTAGTGGGGGAATGGAAAAAGGTTGGGGGTTGATACTTACGCAAATCTTGCGTAGCCGTTACAATTAATTCCTGCGCAACCGCAACGATTAGCAGCAGTAATGAAGCTGTTGCCGACACTCGGAACATGTTTTTTGTATACGAAATCGGATGTACGAGTGGAGAGAGGGAGATCTATTTCTTAAGTGTAACTTTTTGATTCACAGCCACACAAACACACACGCACACACAAAACTCCACACACACGCACACGCAATACTCCGACTCGAGACCCTTCCGATTCCAATTCCGATTCCGATGCCAAGTCCTATTCCCAATCCGTTTCCAGCTGGTGGTTCTCGCCGCGACTTATCACTGTGGTGTGTACACGGGATGCGTCGAGCGCTCGAGTTTTTATACCAAGCTTGAGTCGGCAGCGGCGGCGACGACAGCGCAGACGCGACGAGCAGAGCAGAGGCCACCAAATTGAAAAAGCTTCCAGCAAAATCGATGAAGCTCCTCCAGTCGACAGAGCTTTGGCCCAAAAAGCATGTGTGTGAAAGAGAGAATCGTGTGACCACCCCAAAAAGCGCATGCGGACAACTTTTGCTTTCCGCCTGGTCGCATTTGGCAATGTAACCATTGGCCATAGGCACCGCCATCTCCAGCACTAGCTCAAGTCCCAGATCCAGTTCCAGTCCTAGCCCCCGGGCCAATGCATAAGCAGATCCAATGGGAACGAGTCAGAAGTGAACCCAAACAACCCTGTATTGCCCTTTCATTTTCATTTTCGATTTGGTTCATTGAACTTTACATGCCTTTAATGGGGCAACGGTTGTAAACCCTAATTGAGGGTTTTTTAGCCATGTCCGAGACGGTAGTAAGCTCGGGATCCATGATAACTGCGACTCGCTTGTTGTCTTATTCAATAAGTGGGGCGTTTTTGTTTTGGGATCCAGACAGTGGTTTCTGGTTCATTGTCTTGCAGGAAGTTCAATCGGTTGCCTTAATTCAGTCACCTGATTGCTTTTAGTGTATGTTCTACCACTCATAGCATTCGTTCACAGCTACTCGTACTCGTACGGGTTTTTATTGGGGCAATATGTGAGTGCATAAATCACTAGCAGAAATGTTGATTACTTGTGGTGGAATATTGGTTTGAGGGAATTGGGAAATGCAAATAGGAAATCTTGATCTACATTTAAATGTCCCCTTTTACTGTTTGTTGATGTTGAAATAGATGGAAGAAGTCGAATAATATAGGGGTGGGAATAACGAGACCAATATTAAAATAAAACACTTACAAAGGTTCAAAGTCCATATTTATCCTACATATTTGTAACTACAATATTTCATTGTCACCTGAAAACTCCTGCATATGAGGAACATCTCGTTATTAAGTGCGGATTGGGTAAGTTATAGGATTGGAATATTGAGAACAACATTCCCCTACACAATTTTATTTTATTTAATTTTATTGGTACCAAAACTCGTGCATATTATGAGGAAATTGTATTAAAATTGAGAGCTCTGTTCATATTTTCATGAGATATGATCATTAGCTTACTAATCTATGTGTTGTATCGATCTAATCCTTAACCTTAATCCTTTATAGGCGGCTGTTCCTTACCAAATCAATTTATAGTGATTAAAAATGTATAATCTGTAAATATCTGAGATATATTTCGTTGTTATGGATAGATTAATCTCTGTTGAGTTCATTAAAAGCATAAGCAGACAGAGATCTTCCACATAATCCTATTGGCCAGTACAAAAGATCAATCTATGGTCGAAGATCAAGAACACCTTGTAATAAAAATAATAACATTAATCAAATGCTTTAACGTTTTCCCAAAATGTTTATTGCATTGACAGATTTAGAAGATCCCCAAAGATCACTTAAACCAACTACTGTTGATTGATAGAAAAACCAAGTTTGTTGCTTAAGTCTTTGGTTTGGCCAGAAATTTCTTTTGTGTCTAGTACCAAGTGCGTTTTGACCAAAAAAAAAAAAACAAACGGCCCAAGAACCTCGGGGCGTGTGTCTATGGAAACAGTTGCAATTGTTGTTCAAATATAAACAAATGATGCGTGAGTGTCTGTGTGTTAGCCGGCTAACGGTAAGTATGTATGTGGCCTGATGATTGGTGATAAAGTGCCGAGTTTTTTGGGCACCCATTAGGCACATGTGTGGAAACCGGTTGGCCACGGCGGCAGTCGTCTCTTAACATTCTGTGAGCACGCAATCCGAGTGGAGAGTGGAGCAGAGCCACACACCATTTACCATCAGAGAGGTATTACAAAACCCAACCCGAACCCAAGCCTAATGCATCGCTGCTACAGCCGCGGGAACTTTGGAGCTGGCAGTGCGATGAGATCATCAATAGTGCAGCCACAGCCTCCCCAACAGCAGACACAACACCAGCGTCCACGTGGCGATCTCATGTCGGTGACGTCTTCATCCAGACAGAGTACAAGACCCACGCAGTTTGTGAGGAGGCCGAGCATCAGGTCGAGTGCGCCAGGACTGGGCCTGGGCCACTCCAGCACCGGGCTGAGCAACGACTTCAGTCGCCGCAACTCCACGGCCACTTTGGTGAGTCATTGCTCCAGCTGCAGCTGCAGCTCCTCCCAGCAACGCCAGCAGAGTCGGGCCAAGGTTCTGCGGTGGGGTTGGGAGCGAACAGGAGGTGTCGACAGCAACACCAGCAGCAGAATCGCCAGCAGCAGCACTAGCAGCTCCCCTCAGTACACGGACAATCGACGTTTCTATGAGCAGAGCGCATGCGCTCTGCAGCAGGCCTACGACAAGCTCCAGCGGACCAACACCAACGCGGACAAGTGGCACAAGAACCGTGCCAACGAGGCCAATAGGCAGCAGCAATTGAACAGCACTACAGCCACACCCTACGCCCTGCGCCAAAAGATGCTGCAGTTGCGGCTGCAGGCGGAAGAAAAGCAGGGCAGGGGATCGGGGGCCACGTGTGCACCGCTGGGGAGGAGCTGCGCCCTGCGATATAATTAATAATTGATTAAAAATAAACTATATTGAAATGATTATTAAAACAAATCAATCATGAAATATGTAAGCCAATTTTTAGTGTTAAAAATCAATTAAGATTGAAATAGTTTTTTTGACTAGTACCCTAAAATTAAGTAAGTCTTTTCTTAGAAAGTTTAAGAAATATTATAACGAATAACATAAAGCAAACTTTAATTATATTTTAGAAATTCCATACTTCTCAAAGATTGAGTTAAATTATTGTCCTTAAACATAAAACCTATCTATACGGAAAAGATTTACTTTTGGATTTACTTTAAGAAAAAGAAAGTGCTCAATTTTAGCAAGAAAACTTTATAAGTTCATTTTGGAATTAAATCAAAAAGTAGAAAAATTGGGCGGAAATATGTCTGGAACTGAACAACCATTTCCCGCAAAAGGGATATATATATATAACTTATGTTTGGTATAGATAACATACATATGTATATACGAAGCTTATGGGCATTTTCTTCACTCAAAAGTATGGTCCTCCGTTCGTCATAGTTATCAAGTCTAAAAATCTATAAAGAATAGCTCAGCACTTGGAAAACCAGGCTCAAGAAAGTACTCCCTTTTAGTTCGAAATTTCGACACGAAAATAATCTATAAATAGGTTCAGTATGGATTGCAATTTCTACAAAAATAAAAAAGTAATAAAGAATCTCGTAGGTTTCAAATAAACAATTATTTTTCCGCTAAGTGCTAATCTTTGGATACAATTAAAACCACAAGATCTTGTTTGTTTTTTTTTATTGCTAGTATGTATTTCATTTTTCTTTTTAATAAAACAGTGCTATTTTGTTACAAGTGCTTCGTCATTGAGTTCTTTTTTTTCGTTTTTTTTCTTTTAATTTTTTTTTGGTTTTTTTAATGCATTTTATGTTTTTTCATACTCATTCGTTTTGTCTTTTCCAATTTCCCTTTTGAAATAAATTTACGATATTACGTTATAGATTTCTTATGTCTTGTCTTTTTGCGAAAACAGCCGATGTCATACTTCTTGATCTTGATATTACGAGTACATACATATATGTATGAGTGTAAATATACGTGGAATTCAGTTACAACATTGAACAGAGTACGAGTACTAGAGTGTGATTTAGAAAAGGATTCGCTTTGGGTAACGCGATTGTTGCTGGTTGGTTGTCGGGGCGGGGGATTTTACAAACGAAACCATTTTGGGGGCTGGGAGGTAATCTGCGTCATGTTCGCCTACATCGCCTGGGCTTAATACTTGAATGTGTGGTTGGGTGCCGGATTTTCAGCACTAGAATGTTCCGACTGTAATCGTAATAGAAATGCACAAAAGTATACAAATACTTATATGACAAAGTGTTCTGTGTGTGTGTGTGCCTGCTGCGCTGCGGCTTACAAATATTTTTTATATTATTTTTGTGAATTTTTTGTATGCATTAAATTTGCTTGTTTTCCCATCGCAGTCGATAGGAGTTACAGGGACAGAGGGTTAGAGGGGGGGGATAGAGAGTAACATTATCTGCCGCGTCGCTGACATCAGCAGAGGGCACACAGTGCCGCTCAAAAGTATGCGCCTTAACTAACAGTGCTTCAAGAAGCCTTTTTGATATATTTTTTTTTTTGCTGTTTTGGATTTTTTTTCTCTTGAAATTTTGAATGTGGGCTTGGGATAACATGTAAAATTCATCAATTGATTTAGGGTGTGTGTGTGTTTGTCTGTGTGGGAGTGTGTTGGTTAACGCAAATAGTTTTAAAAAAAATATACACAATGTTTTGTTTATTTTAATATTTTTGGTGTAAACAATTGAAACTTATTTAGAATTGCAACTAAAAAAATTGCTTCCTCACTTTTTTAAAACTAAGTAAACATGTAGTATTTGCTGTAGAGTTTTGCTAAGACAATATTACAAAAATAGATAGATTCGTGCTTTCGAGAACATATGTAATATGTAATTAGCCCTCGCACACACATTTTAAAAGCATATTCCCATACATTTTTTGCTAGATAAAAACAAGTAATAAAAAAAAACACAATAGTGAAGGATAGTAGAAAAAAGCCTAAAAGGAAAATTCTTTGCGAGATATGAAATGCGAAATAAAATACAACTGGTGCGTGCACTCTGTGTACCTACTGTACTGTGTGTACCGTGTGCTATGCATATGTGTGTGTTTGTGTGTGGGTTTTGCTTTTGCTTTTGCGAAAAAAACTATAACACAATTAATACATTATAGGAGATACAAATATTCATTACTCCTTCCTTGCTTATGCAGTGTCTTACACTACCATTAGTTTGAACTAAAGTGTCTCTCGATTTGTGGTTTAAATTTAGTTTCGATTCGTTTTTGTTTTTTGTTTTTCAAATGAAAAATAGGCTAATTTGTATAGATTCATATACCCCATATAACGTTGCTCACGATTCGATTCGATTACACATCTATATATTCGATAAAAACAAACTCTTTGCGCTTCCAGGTTCTGGACTCGTTCTGCCCTTCCTTTTCCCCCACTGCAGTGGGGGCTGTGTGGCCGTCTCTGTTGTGCAGTGTGCTCGTGCTGTGCGTGGCTGCTTATTTTTTCTTGTTTTTATTGTTGGCACCGCGGGGCGGTGTCAGGGGACGGCCCGAACTACCGAAATTGGGATACACAAAGCGTCGCTTATCGGCGGGTTTCAATATCTGGAAGGAGCACATCAGAGTGTCGTCAACGGACATCATTGCACCTGTAATAAAAGACGCACAGAAATATGATCAATTCCCTTTAAAGGCATGCAATCAAATGCGCAGTTGGCGCATGCAAATCGAGGCGGGTGTTCAGATTTCAGTACTCAGCTTTCACTTGGCGACGCTGCGCCAGCTGTGCGTATCTCTGGGATCAGCGATAACCTTGTGGGACGTGTTTCCTCCCCAGGTTTACTCTCCCCAAGACAAACAAGACAATAATTCAGATAAGATTATCTCCGGACTGAAGTCCAGCGTGCACACTCGCGTCAGTTGTCAATCAACTCACCCGCATTGTCGAATTCCCCGCAATAGTTGGGTGCCGAGAAGAGCGTGACCAGCTGGCGCTTGGCAAAGAACTCGTAGCCATCCTCCACCACCTGATGGGCACGACAGATCAGGTCGAACTCGTGCTTCTGTAGAAATTTACCCACGACCTAAGGGAAAAGGGACATTCGTTAGCATCGCATCTCGTGGTTGATACTCATAGACGATTCAAAACTTACCTCCGCTCCAAATGTGAAGCTCACGCCGCGATCATTTTCGCCCCAGCCCATGGTATCCTTGTCTGGGTCGGACCACAACAGATCGCACAATAGGCCCTGATCGGGCACATCTGTGGGCCGCATAATGCGGCGGATTTGCTCCATCGAGGACAGGTCCGGACTGAGGCCGCCGTGACAGCAGAAGATCTTCTCATCGACAATGGCCGCCACGGGCAGGCAGTTGAAGCAGTCTGTGAAAGTTTTCCACAGCTTGATGGTGTAACGGCGCTTGCACTCGTCGTAAAACCTGTCATCAATTAGATTGAGTTATGCCTTCGATAATGCGAATGCTATTGCGCCTGTCGGTCTGGGGCTCACCCGTAGATGCGGTTGATGCTGGCGCACTCGTGATTGCCGCGCAGCAAGAAAAAGTTCTCCGAATATTTTATCTTATATGCCAATAGGAGACATATCGTCTCCAGGGACTGCTTTCCACGGTCCACATAGTCGCCCAGAAACAGATAGTTGGACTCCGGCGGGAAGCCACCGTACTCGAACAGACGCAAAAGATCGTAGTACTGTCCGTGTATATCGCCGCAGATCTTCAGCGGTGCCTCCAGCTCCAGCAGAATGGGCTGTGACAGGAATATCTCGCGCGACTTCAGGCACAAACTGCGGATCTCGCTCTCCGACAGCTGTACATTTTTACCCGGACGTGCTCCGCGCACTATAGTGAGGGAGAACGAAGGAAGGGATATATGTAAATCATCATCCAGCACGACTAATTAGCGAGGACTTTAGCACACCACTTACCCTCCAGCAGACGCGAGATAATGCTGTCGATATTCATGATATCTGACATGATTTGGCTTTGATTTGTGTCCGCTTATCAGTTCACCTGCTGCTGTTGCTGGCTGCTGTATCTGCTTTCTGCTGTGCGTGTAACACTCTCACTCCGTTGCCCGATATGCCCCGTTTTGCCTTATGTATTTTCGGTATACGTTATGTATGTTATTTCATCGATGGCTGATGGTCGACGATGGGCGTATGGGGGGCGATGGGGGACGACGACGTACGAAGGTGTGTGTGCCTGTATGGGTGTGTGCGCGTGTGTTGGGATGGAATTCGCAGTGGATTAAGGTACTTTTCAGAAATGCGTCTGGCGTCTGGTGTTGAGCCCATGTACGTTTTTCCCTATTTACTGGTTTTCCTCTTGCTCCGCAGTCTTTTTATTCCATTTAATTCACATAAATTCGCGACCAAATTTTTTCCTACGTTGTTAGTGCGACCGCGTATTTATCGTTAAAATATACCGCCGACCCTCATAAATATACCGTGAATATACTGACGAATTCAAGTTCCTTATACATATTCCTCGTTTTTGATATTCCGTTGAATAATTTTGGCTAACTAAAACCTTTAGCTCTGCCCACAAAATTTTAGACCGTTGATGAATAAATTTTCTTCAAGATTGGTTTGTTTTTAGTCCTTGCTTTTATTGAATTTTGACTAAAACAAGGTTTAAACAAAATGGTTCAACAAAAAAACTGTCGCAATGTTGCTGGTATTTGAAGACTTGATGCGTGTATATGCCTTTGTATGCCCTATTTCGTTAACTTAATATGATAAAACTTAAGATAAAACGTAATTTATAAAAACCTTTTCTCAAATTTATATGTTTTAGACGTATTCATGCATTTAATTAGTTTATTGCACACTGTGCATGGAATTCGCAATGCAGTTTCAATCATCACCATATGTCAATCCAAGTAGAGTAATTTAAGTACATAGTTTATGAGTACATAATTTAAGAACATAATTTAAAAGTATGGAATGGGACTCATTGTTTCCTACCGGTTCAAAGAGAGCCTTACACGATTCAAGTTAGGTTAGCGACTGGATCCGAGTGGTACGCGCCAAATAGAAATTGCTTGAAAGTGAATGAGCGAAAAGGATTTAAATGCAATCTATTGGAATAAATGATACACGTAAGTACGATTTGTGAGGGAAAATTAAAGAAACCTGCGTATGGAAGATTCCATACCTTTTCTTCTTAAATATACCCTTGAAAATTAAATTTAATAGAACAAAGTGACAAAATATACCATTATATACCGGTATTAAAAATACCGCAAGCGGTCACCCTGGAGCAGACCATCGCGTAATTGTGGGTACTCCTGAAAATTAGGCCAGCGACTACGTCGTTACAATTTTTTTATTTTTTATTTTAATTGTAGCTTACTTTAAATCATCTTCGCTATCGTTAATGCCTTTGCCACCAACCATCGTATTGAACATGACTCGTTTTCGCGGCAGAGGCACTGGCCTGGTACTCAAAGAAGACTTGGAAGCTTCACGTGGAGCAGCAATCGCTGCGGGCTTCACAAGAATCTCCTCCAAACGGGCTTTGAAATTTTCATCGACCTGCCGCTGCGGACTGGAACCACGCGACTCGGACTGTTCGCTGCTCTCCGACCTGTCTTCGTCCTCTTGGGAGCTATGGGCCGCCGTATCAGGCTCCTGCATTGGGCCTGAACGAAGGCTTCCGCGTTTGGGTGCTTCAATGGGCTGCAGCGGCGTCCTGTGCTTCAGCAGATCCTCGGCCCGTTGCGGTAGCTTTGTGGAGCAGAGCTTTTCTACGAACTTGCGTATGCGATTGCGAGTGGCATAGAACTGCGGATATTGCTGGAAGGGATTAACATATACATGCATTTACTGTTAGTACTTTAAGCGATTTCATCGATCGTACCAATTTCAGCTTGTTGCGCTGCTCCGTTAGTTCCCCGTTGATTCGCTTCATGGTCGTGTGGGATATAGTCTTGGACTTCACGTCGTAGCCATGGGAGGTCATCTTCCGAATGACCAGCTTGCGGGCATCCTTGCGGGTCAGCGGCTTCTGTGGACTCCTGAGAGAAAGGGCTGTTGGCCTGCTGGATGCTGCCTTTTCGACTGCCCGCGGTAGGTCTGCGTCAGAAGTCAACGTTTCACAGCCGTCATCCGAAAGGGTCTGCTCTGTATCGTCATGCACTATTCCTGCATCCTCATGGCTGAGGCTCTCATCTATGTCTGTGGTTTCTCTCGCCTCAGGCTTGCTGAGAGCCGGCTCAATGGCGTCGGGTTTCGTGTACGTTGGATGGCTGCTGGAGCTTCCGCCACTTGGTTGTACGTTGACTTCCACTTGGACTTCCACTGGAGGAAGAGGAGGCGGAGCCAGAGACTTTTCCCGCGGCCCCTCAATGGAGTAAGTGTCATCGTCTGCCTTGCTCTTGAGGAACTCGCTCTCCACTTGCTTCCGGATGCGCTCCACATTCGTTTCTCCCTTGCGGCTCACAAGCTTCGGTATCTTGGAAGTGCCTGAACCATGGAAAGTCGCCACCGTCTGAGGCTTAGGGGCCTCCTTGCGCACCCTTACCTGCTTGAGTTCTCGTTCCAGAGCCTCCAGCTTATCGTTGTAGCCCACCTCCAGGTGGTTAACCACGTCCTCCAGATTGCTGGCACTGATCTTGGCGATCTCCGTCACCTTTTCGGTGAGAATGCGTTCCAAATCTTCCAGGCAAGGTGTGGGCGTGGGCATTCGGCCATCCAAGGGGGTAGCCTCTGTGTTGCCGGTGGTCTTTTTGGTCTGCTCGAGGGCGTGGCTGAGACCTTCCAGCTTCTGATTTATATCCTAGAGAAGAGTAAAATCGAGTTAACTGTCTTAAAATAGATATAGTACTCATGTCAGATCCTACCAGGATGAACTGTTCGTTGCTTTGCTTGAGTTGTGCTTGCAAAACCTCGAAGTTGCTCAATCGCTCCGCCAGACCGTGCAGCTGCTCCTTGCGTTCGCTGGCCTCACTCTCCTGGGTCTCGCTGTTTAGGTCGTCCTTCTCTTTGACCTCGGTCAGATTGCTTTGTATACCCACATTGCGCTGATCCTGGCGAGGGCTCGGCCGCTTGGAACCACTGCTGCGCTCTTTGATGTTGCGCTCGGCGGCATTGAGACGCTCCTTTAGCTGCTTAATCTCCAGCTCCATTTTGATGGTGTTGATCAGGTTCATGTCGTTGTCCTTGTCCTTGGCGTTGCTTTGTGCTGCGCCGAGGCTGGGGGGTGTGCCCACGCGATGCTTGCGCCCTATGTGTATGTTGAGGGCCTCGTTGCTGATAAAGTTCTTGGTGCACAGGTGACAGGGGTAGACCACCTCGCGTATTGTTTCTATCTGGGTGATCCTCTTGTTCAGCTGCACCACCTCGTTGTTGGACTCCGTCAGAGATTTGCGGAGATTGGCTATCTCCTGCTGGGAGATCTCATGCGCCTCGCGCAAATCCGTCACGCACTCATCCAGGTAGGTCCGACAGCAGACGAGATACTGGATGGCGTACTGCGACATCACAAAGTACTTGGCTATGCCGCTGTCGAGGATGTGTGTCTCCAGAACAGTGCCCAGTGGTGCCTCCGACAAGTGCTGCAGGGCCTTGTCAACCAGCTCGAAGTTTTGCTCCCTCAGTATTCGGTCAGTCTCATAGGAACCTATTCGGAACATATAATCAGCTTTGTTTTCCCATTTGCATTCCCATTTTTAATTACCCATTAAACGCCAGTCCAAGGGTCCATCGCGGTACTGGCGCAGCTTGAAGCCCGCCTCCCTCACCATCTGCGGATAGTTGCTCTTGTAACCCATTCCTTTGACTCATAGAAACTTTCGATTTCAAGAAAGTTAGGTTTACTTTCGTTGTTTTGCTTCTGTTCTTTGTGAGAATTCGACTCTTACTGCTCTAATTTCTTCCCTTAATTTTCGTTGTCAAAGTAATGCCGTCGCCTTGACGACCCGTTGGCAGTGACAGCTTGGGTTGGGTCTGGCCGGTGGTTGTGAACTTGGCTACAGTGCGCTCAGTATGACAGTACGAGGCAGATGCATATTTAGGCGCTGAGCTCTCAGGTGAAATTAAAACATACCTTGACTTTGTTGATTTTATTTCTTGGCCGCAAATACCGGCGAAACTTACAGCCTGAGTCCTTAAAATGATGTTGATAAAATTCAGATTAATTTAAAGAATATCGAGTTATCGATTATATATTTTTTCTGCTATACAGCCGTTCTGTCATGTCAAATTAAGCCTTTACAGCAAGGGTGGATCGCTTCAGCATAGAAATGCATTACAAAATATTTATGAGTACATATTCCATATAAATGAACAGAAATCAATATAAAATTGGAAAATATTAATAATTTTTAAATATATCCTAATTATAATCATTACGTTTTAATAATGCATCTGTCTATAAATTATAAGTACAAATTCTAAGTAAATATATGGGTACAAGTTTCCTTTAGATTATTATTATTGGGAAATATTCGAATTCAGTCAATTTTGTGCCACAATATTAAAAGAAAACTTGTTATAATTTAATAGCTAATAATGTTCCTTCTTATGAACATTTTAATCCCGTTCTGCCTACACTTACTTTTTGAGACTCAATACTTTTTAATATTTAAACAATTTAATTTAAACTGGTTAATCGAATATCGGTTGTAGGAAATTGGCGCCAAGCGCGAAGTGTACAATTATTGGTACAGCAATCGCTGAGCATCGTTTGACAGTTGTCAAGCATCCTCTCCACCGAGCATCTGCCCAAAACCCCAACCTTAGTTGCGATTAAACTCTCAGAGCGTTAGGTTGTGCTGAACTGCAAAGAACTGCTAACAAGATGCTACTAATTGAATAGATATATTCAAATTTTGTGGCACATATTGACGCTTAAGTGGATACAAATACAGAAAAAAATGTGGCACTGGAGTTTGCTGTGCATTTGCCTATTGGTGCCATTGGCAAGCTCAACGGGTAAGCCATGAAAAGATGTCCCCGAGTCTAGAAAAAAAGCTGTGAAAATTCCGATACCATGATGCTGTATCCCGGAGTACCAGACAGCTGTCAGAAGAGGCTGCGCCCACTGAGAGCCAAAAAAGGACCCAAAGAGAGTGAGAGCAGCGTCTGCGCACAAGTTTGTTTTGGGAAATTTGGAAAAGTTTGGGAAAAGATTGAGGCTTTGTTTTGGGAAATTAAGTCCTTACCCTTCACCTTTCTTCTGCCCTGCTCTCACAGCTCCAGTGAGTTTTGAGGCCAATCCGGACACCAAGCGGCTATACGATGACTTGCTGAGCAACTACAATCGTTTGATACGTCCAGTAGTGAACAACACGGAGACCCTGACGGTTTGGCTGGGCCTGAAATTGTCCCAGCTGATTGAGGTGAACCTCAAGAACCAGGTGATGACCACCAACCTGTGGGTGAAACAGGTTAGTATTACAAATGGTCTTAAAATATACAGTTTCTAATGTTTAGTTTCGGATAGCGATGGTTCGACTACAAATTACGTTGGGATCCAGAGGAGTATGGAGGCGTAGAGCAGCTTTATGTGCCCTCGGAACACATTTGGGTGCCCGACATTGTGCTCTACAATAACTGGGATGGCAACTATGAGGTGAGTGTAGAAAATAACGGATATATTTTATTAACAACTCCTATTTTTCACTAACGTTCAGGTCACCCTGATGACCAAGGCCACGCTTAAGTACACGGGTGAAGTGTTCTGGGAGCCGCCTGCTATTTACAAGTCTTCCTGTGAAATGAATGTGGAATATTTTCCATACGATGAACAAATTTGCTTCATGAAATTCGGTTCATGGACCTACAATGGGGCCCAAGTGGACTTGAAGCACCTAGATCAGGTGAGCACCACTCTCTTGAGAGCAGAAAATCTGAAAGTATTGTTTCAAATTTGTATCAGATACCGGGCAGTAATCTTGTACAAGTGGGCATCGATCTAACCGAGTTCTATTTGTCCGTGGAGTGGGATATACTCGAAGTGCCAGCTACCAAAAATGAGGAGTACTATCCCGACACACTAGAGCCCTTTTCAGGTGAGTTCTGATTTATTTGAAGGAAGAATTCATTCCAATGTTGTACTTCTTTGATGATATAGATATAACCTTCAAGTTGACTATGCGTCGTAAGACATTATTCTATACTGTCAATCTGATTGTGCCCTGCGTGGCCCTGACATTCCTCACGGTGTTGGTGTTCTATTTGCCAAGCGATTCTGGCGAGAAGGTAACGGAGAAGGATACGTCGATGTGAAAATCTATACTCAGTCTCAACTCATACTGAATTTTATATATTGTTCTCAGCATGTGGCATGACTTCAGATATTTATCTAATGTAAAAGTGTTAGCTAGAATTTTTTGCACTTAAAGTAAATTAGTTCTTTATATTTTGAGTTTTTGTAACTACTTTGTGAGATCTATCGAAACAATTCACTATTTTACACTGATTTCAAAGCACTTAAGTATTTCATACAATTATTTCCATCAGCAAAAAATACTACTTATCTCTTACACTCTGAGAAACGAAACCTCAACCATTCTTTAGATAAGCTACTATCTACCTCATATGCACATATCGGTCTACTTTCAATAGCTTTAACTCTCACTATAATCCTTCTAGTCTGCTATCCCCCAAGCTGAGCTCTCAAAACACTAAAACTGTAAATTGGCTTTCAACGAAACTCGAAAGCGAATTAAAAAAAGAACATATAACAAATCGTATCCGAGAAGAGCTCAACTTGCACTTCCTGCTCTTTCTAAACTATGACTTTTTCTATTTTATACTCAACTTCTTAACTATTAGATGTTCCTTAATCCTATTAGATAGTCCCTAATGCTATCCATTAACTTATTAAATCTGAAACCGCAGCAGCGTCGCCCTCTGCATTCATCCAAGCAGCACACATATAATCGACGCCCCATATATCGCATATATGCCTTCTATTTTGCGTTGAATATCATTTGTGCTGTCTCCTGAGTAGTGAAATCTCATAACGTAAATTTTCATCGATTTGATACCAATGCTCCATCGATATTCATATCGAAACGAAACGAATCGAATTGAATCGGATTCAGAATGTCAAAAAGCCACTCTCAAAATTTTCCCATATATATCGCGTATCTGGAATAAAGCAGTGCACACACACACACACACACACACACACACACACACACTCACTCACCCACTCACACATATGTAGGACACACTTGCATACAGCACACGTACTCACAGTTACTCACAAAGCAACACGTAACAAACACGTAAAGGACTCGTGCAGTTGGTTGTTATTCTCGTATTCTTGTTGTCGTTGCCTTAGTGTTTGCTCGTTCATTCGTATCGCTCGCTTGCTCCAGTATCAGTATCAGTACCAGTACCAGTAACAGCTCCGCCATTGATAGTTATACTCGTACATGAACCAGATAACAACTCAATCATACTACTCGTAAGAATATCACCAGCCAGAGCTGTCAGTTAGTTTCTTCAGCATTTAAGGACTCTGGAAAAGATGTGTTAAATTCTTAACAAGAAAGAAAGGGATCCCACGGCTTATTATAGTTTTTAATGAAAAACGAATTATTTCTGGAACCCGCATATAAATCTTATACTTTTACGAATCAATCGTGACTGCAATCAAAGACCATACAATTACCAAGATGTTGCATGAGGCCATTGTTTTTGCTTTCTTGGGACCGACTTTTTCACAAAGGCTGTGTATTTTGTTGTTATATTTCTTTGGACCAAAAAGTAAGTCCTTTCTGCCTCTCGTCAAAGACTGTGTTTATTGTTGTTGTATTCTGGGGACCGACTCAGCTGCCTATCAAGGCATTGACCAACAGATAAAGCCGATTAGAGCTCCAATACTCGGAACTCCTGTGCCACGAAGCATCGAACGAATTCCTGATGCAATATCTTGGTATTTTTTGAATTTGATATCATTAAGTTGATTGATGCTATTGAGATATTAAATTATGAATTTCTGTATTTTGAAAAATCTGGCAAAATGATGGCGGCTTCTGTATTGCTATGCAACAAAAATATATCACAATCAAAATCAGATCGCGTTTAGAAATGAAATGAAAACGATTGTATTGTTGTTCCTTGTTCATAGTTACACTGTAAGTTTATTGTGATTGATAGAATAATTTCTCATAGGATAGCATACAACGAGTACATAAAAACTTTACCCAAGCCAAAGATAAGCTCTACAAAATACGAGTTCCCTTAGCTTGATCTATGACCTCTACGCCACACACACATACCCAACCCATACCCATACCAGTATACAGAAAGTTCACGTGTAAACGTAGTGAAATGCGCTTTGTTGCTTTGTTTTTTTTTTGGTGTCGATTGTTTTCGTGTAAACTTGAAATGATTGATAAATGTAATTGTGTAGGGTCGTGGCAGGGGTTACATGGAGCAGGTGTGGGTCCTTGGCTTGCTTACTGCATACGCGATGCAGTCCTTACGCATACTTTGATTATAGTTTCCTTATTGGAAAACGGTTGGTTATATTTAAATTGTATTACTTTTTAGTTGTTGAGTTAAAAAATTATGTTCAATTAGTAATCGATATGCAATTGCCTAACTTAATTCAAACAAATTGTGCTATTTGTATTTTTATTTTCGTTGCTGTTCTGTGCTCTTTGTTGTTGTTGGTTGACTGTTTGTTTAATTGTTTGTTGTTTTTTTGTATTGCCGTTGACTCGAACATCGGTTCGATTAAGTGGTTCAGCGGCCAGGGGGGCTTCTGGAAAGTTTGAGCTATCGAAAGGAAGACATTGTGTACGAAATTTCGTTGACAGGTTACGTTATGTATTTCAATACTTGTGTCGTTGACCGTGTTCTTCTTGTTGTTGGCCGAAATAATTCCGCCGACCTCGTTGGCAGTGCCCCTGCTGGGCAAGTATCTACTCTTTACCATGATACTCGTCTCCCTGTCCGTCTGGACAACTGTGTGTGTGCTCAACATACACTTCAGGTGAGTCAATCAATGCCCCCAGCGGTCCCCAGCTAATTGCCATCCGGCACAGATCTCCCTCGACGCACAACATGTCCCCGATGGTGCGGAAACTGTTCCTGCACTTTATGCCAAAACTGATGATGATGCGCCGGACCCAGTACACACTGCCCGACTACGACGACTCCACGCCCAGCAATGGCTACACCAACGAGATCGATGTGCGGTAAGTCAGAGGTCTCATCTCCAAATTGAAAGCAAACACTTGACTCCGCAGCATTCCTTCCCCTTTCCATATGTGCGGTCTCTGCTTTTTCGCAGGGACAGCATCAGCGACTTTCCCAGCGAGTTTAAGGACAGCCAGGATGGCGCTTACGATAATGGCATGCAGAACTCTGTGGGTGAGTGCGGCGCGGCGATATCTAGCCATAAAATACACAAATATTTTGCAAACCCGCGGGCCCCAAAAATTGAAATGAAATATAACCAAAAAAAAAAGAACTAAGCAAATAATGCAATAAAATGACAAAAAATAAGGCAAAATCCCCATGAGAGGAATGTGAGGAGAGGATGATGCGACGCTTTGATGACAAATAACGCTTACGCGGTCCAAAGCCAAACATGGACATGGCAGTGTCGTAGGTCCTGGGTGCGGAAGGGGACTCTTCAACTGATTTATGTTGTCCTCCCAATCACATTCATGTCAGATTATACCCCTTTGGGCAGGGTCCTACGCCCCTGTGCCACTGAGTGTTGCCATGTTTGTTGTTTATGAGCAAGTGTCTGCGTACAGGATCATAAAACAAGCCAAGCGAAAACAAAAAAAACTCTGCAATCGACATACATATATACATAAGGAAGTTTTTATGAACCTTCTCTGTATAGTGTATAAAATAACAGGAAAATGACGAGCAGCGTTGACAAATAGATTAAACAATAAACTAATGTGATATGTCATTGCATTTGATGGGATGTTCAGATAAAAAATGCATCGATGAATGCAGTGCGTTTCTTACCTTAAGGAAGGTGATAAGAAACCTGCTTGATATGTTCGAAACTTTTCCAAACGAAAGCTAATCGTAGCATTTGTTACTTTAAATTATCCCTAGTCTCGAATGTCACTGGAAGCATGTAAAAGCAAGAATATATTGCTTAAAGCTACTCCGCATATAATTTTAAATTTTGAATTTAATATCTTTAAGAAAGCTTAAAGCCCCCACACCCTAAGGAATATATGTACAGTTACATACATATACCACTCAAGTCCAAAAGCATAGATAATCATTGGTGGGCATAATTAAGTTTTTCTCGTAGGAAGTCCCATTGCCTTGAGGCGGTGCTCATATAGGTCAAAATATTTCTTTACTCAAGCACAAACAACACGTACACACACACACACACACACATGGTATATCTTTAGCCATATAGCCCATGGGGACATATCTACTTGATTCTCCCATTTATTTATTATTCCAATATTTTATTTCAATTTTTGCGCAATTTCATGGCGGAAACTTGACAGATTCTGACAATGTGATACCGCGCAACTTAACACCCGAAGTGCTGCAGGCATTGCGTGCGGTCAGATTTATTGCGCAGCATATCAAGGATGCCGACAAGGATAACGAGGTGGGTACACACCACCACCAGCACCACCACCATCTCCCTGGTTCACTGTCCCATATCCCATATCCCATCACCATTCACTTCTCTCCAGCCTCATGCTTTTTTTTGTTGCCCATTTTTATTGACGGGACCACACAACTCCTCGAGAAGCAGCGGATAAAAGATGGCTGTACTGTACTGGAGTGGAATGGAGTGGAGTGGAGGGGAGTTCTCGTAGAATCCTTGATGCTGTTATTGTTCGGATTGCCATATTTGCGGCGTCTGGCTGGAGCTTTTTCGCCTCTTTTTTTGTATTGTTTATTACCCTTAACTTCGACTTGAATGCATTGGACGGAGGAGCCGAGTCCCGAATGTGCAGCAAACAATTGTAAAATATTAAATCATAACTTTATATTTTTATTGCGCCTCAAGTTTATTGAGAGGCAGCCGCCGCAAAACAATATTTTATTATCCCCCAAAATATAAAACCAATTTCATTCAGCCCCCAAAAATGATACGGCAAATGATATTAAAAATCTACTTTTTATTATTTCATGCCGCCCCCCGACCGCCGCCGACCATCCAGATTGTGGAGGATTGGAAATTCGTGTCGATGGTGCTGGATCGTTTCTTCCTCTGGCTCTTCACGTTGTCCTGCGTGTTTGGGACCTTTGCCATCATCTGCCAGTCCCCGTCGCTCTACGACACCCGCGCGCCAATCGACCGCCAACTGAGCGAGATTCCTCTGCGGAAAAACAATTTCATGTTGCCCCCGGACATTGTCCGGCAGGTCCTCACGTAATTGGGCGTCCACAGATCACGCATGATGGAAAACCCAGCTAAAGTTAACAATTCTTGGAAGCCTCCTCTCACAGAATGCAATCAAATCAAGTTTTCCAATGAATATTGCATGTCGATGTTTTGTTATTAATGTTTAACAATCAGCAATATTATTAAATTAAACTAAACTAGAAGCACAATAAAAGCAAATTGATTCTATAAAAATTCATTCGATAAGCAATAAAATGTATTTCCTTTGGTTGGTTTTATGTGGTTCATCCTTGGAGGATTCGTAATAAACAATAAAATTTACAAACTTGTCCCAAGTTCTCGCTTATTCTGAGAAGCTCAGCTTTTGTAAATTTATTTAATATGTACATAAATATATTTTTCAGCTGCTATCAGACCGAACCACAAGGACATCTGTTCTGGCTCCTACTGATTGTCTGCTGTTAATTTTCAATTAAGAGATGACTTTTCATAAAAGTTGTTGTGGTGGGGCGGCTAAGAATATGGCAAGAAGTTTCGCATTTGCTATGTCAAACAGACATTGTGCATACGCCACGTTGGCTGCCTAAATAATTTGCAGTATCATTTATTTGACTCCCACTCGTACTCCCACCCGTTTTGCCTTCGCATTTGCCTTTGTCTCTGTCTCTGTCGCTTCACTTGTCTGACTGTCTGCCGCATTAAATTAGAAAGTTGAAATCTCTCTGGCCTCGCATTCATCAACATGTGTAGGTCCTGGCAAAGCAAAAGACTTTCTTTCTTTTCGGTACAGTCAACAGACATAATTTTGTGAGCTCCTTGACTGGCAGGGACGGTGGGGGATAACATCATACACAAATGTGTTGATGAAGAAAAAGAGGGGAGCTGTATGCCAAAGGTCGAGGCTTAAGCACTCTACGGAAGAAAGCAATTGAAGCTTCAGCAGGAAGCTTGAGGAAAACACCCGAAAAAAGTAGCGTATAGATAAGGGTTTCATTACATTATATTTCATACAAATTTCCTTATACCCTTTCAGGCATAAGTGTGCTCCAGATATTATTAAGATTTGCTTAAGGATTCCGTGCTGTGCCCCCACCCTCCATCTTAATGTCGTTTGCTGCGATTCCTTGTTGTACTTTATTTCATTTTTGGTGATTTTTTTTGTTCTTTTTTTGTTTGTTGGCAGTTTTAAATTAGAAAAGTTTTTGCCAGATTTTTGTTTTACATTTTTCATATTTTCTACGGGCCGTGCGCATGTTGTGTCGCTGCTGTCCCAACTGCTGCCGTTGTTCCCAGTGTTTTGGTGTGTCAGTGCGTCACATGCGTAGCAGCTCCAAGAGTCGCCGGCTCCATCTCCATCAGCCTGAACGGCATTCGTGGGACCCATCCCCGGCACCGGCTGAGCTGAGGAGCTGCGAACTCAGGCGAAGTATGTCATGTTAATTTCTATTTGTTTGCCATGCAGAGCGGCAAACTTGTCCCGGAGTCCTGAGCTCTACGCAAATCCACTAACAGTGCAGACCAGCCAGAGAACAACCCCATCCATAAGCAAATTATCCAAAAAGTGAATATAAAAACTGCACAGTGGGAAAATATTAATGAGATATGAAATAGAGTTCTAGAGTTCATGAGGCAATCGTGCCCACACCTGGCAGTGTTCACTGTAATGGTATTTGCATAAAGCCGCAAAGTATGCAACACATTTTCGGGGCTCAAGTTAAAGTTCAGCAAAGCACAAAACAATATGCAAATTTTGCCCCGCCTCTTACTTCTAGAAAAAAAAAAAACAAAAACAAAAGGGGCATCGAGAAGGTTCTTGGGTCAGAGCAAACGACTATGTGCCATCCCTTCAGTTTCAGCTGCATGTGTTAAGCAACTGTTAAGTGACTTAAGCCCAGTTTACACGCTCAATTACACCGCAAGGAGCAGCAGCAGCAACATCAACAGCTATGGCAGCAGGAGTAGGAACAGGAAAGGCAAGAGCGAAAGGGATGTCATGTCCCTGGTAGCTAATTAAAAAACGAGTTGCGCAACGGAAATCAAAACCATAAACTGTGCTGCCGCAAAGGAAACGCAGCTGAAGCTGTGTTGCAAGAGCCAGAGTTCGGGCCAAGATTGAATCGAGTCTAGCGAGCTGCTGATGCTGCTGCTGCTGCTGGTGCTGCTGCTGCTGCTGCTGGTGCAAACGGCGCCCAGGAGAATCACGTGCGAGGCCAAGTTTGGCCAACCAACTAACCCACACAAATACACACCAGCATCAGCACCAGAACCAGCACCAGCACACACACACACACACACACACACCCGTAAACACTCTCCAAAATGCACTCGTGTGTCGCCATGTCCGGCGGCGTGACAGCAGAAACTATATTCCGAAACCAGAGAATTGCTACATTTGACCAGAGGCACGTCAATTAGAGTTTAAAGGGGGGCGTGGCCGATGTGTGAATGACTTTGATGTGCCACCGGGGGGTCACAGGAGGGGATGCCCTCCCCTTACAGGAGCTTAGGAGGGGGTGGTGGCAAGGCCACAGCGGGTGGCTGGCCTCATTTTCAGTTTGGTTATTTATTTAATTTGAAAGCAATTCTTTGTTTGTTTCTGTTTCTGTTTCTGTTTCGGGTTTCTGTGGGTGTTTCGGGCATAAGCCGCCAGCAATTTCTGTTCTGTTCGAGTTTTGAATGATTGTTGGGGCTGTTTAGGCAGCCATTAACCCGTATGTGGGTTCAGGGGCAAATACAAACTATAGGCACAAACTGTTGGTGAAAGTTTGTCTGCTAAGCCAGCAGAAATAACAAGTAGGCTGTAAGTTATCCTAAAATACAGATCTCCCAAACTCCCCTAACTAAATCTATCTAAATTTTAAAGCATAATGACCTAATGTAACTTTAAATAAAATTTCGATATTTCTGACCGTACTCAATCTGAAAATAATGAACCGAGAGCTAACAAAATCGTACTTTAACTAACCGAAACGGGAAAAAAAACCGCAACCAGCCTAACGAATGCGAAAAAGTGTTTACAGAAAGCCACATCTGTGCCTTTCCATCAAAATCTAATTTCGAGTTAATCTGTGGTCAGACGTACTTACTTAACTTGATTTCCATGAAATGTGTGGGGTCATTGCTGGGTTAAAATAGTTAAGTTTCGGGTCCGTTTTCGAGTCTAAAGTTCATTTCGAATGATCCAGGGCAAAACCACCAAGAAACATATGAGTGTGCAATGATAAATTACAAAATGGCTGCCTATGGCAATGGCATGTGTGTGTTTCTGTGGTGTGTGTGACCCACTCCCAGGCAGTGGCCACAAAGGCCATTTTGTTGTTATTAAGTTTGGCTTGAGCCATTTTTTTTAGACAGCTGCACATGGCTTTTGTCTATGTGGGGCAGAGAGCAGCGCGAAGGAGGCTCGACAGTTGTAGACTGCGTGAAATTAATGATGCGCCAAAGTTGGGCTTCTTCCCGGGGCTGGCTTCGTTCATCTTCCTCATTGTTGTGCAGTCGAAACGGCAACGAGAGATGTCCACAAAATGTAGGACTAAAGACGCTTTTATTAATAGTCCTGGTACGTGGTCACGATTAACTGCCATTTTACGCACTCGCACTCGCACTCGTCCTGCCACTCGTCGCACCGTACCGCATGCTCCAAATGGCCGATGGGCGGTCTTAGCCTTTTTGAAAGCTTTTTGCTGTTGCGTAAGTCAGAAAGTCCCATCTCTACCGCGCTCTCTCCCTTCTCTGTGGCTATCTGTGTGTGTGTGTGTGTGTGCGTGTGTAATCTGCGTGGGATTTGGACACGACTTTACTTAAGTTCATAAAAATTCTATTAAAGGCGGAAAAGCTTAGCTTGGGGCTTCGTTCCGTTCCTTTTGCATGCCAAAGCCAAAGCAGTTAGTGTTCTGCAATCCATAATCGACTAGATCTTTGATGAGAGAGAGCCTTTAATAATTATATACACATAATATTCTCCCGACCACTTCTTATATCATCTCCCGACTCTGTTGGTTCGTTCCTTTTTGTTTTAATGAGAAACTCCATCTAAAACTACAAACGCTTATTCTTTAGCGTTATAGGGGGAGATTTCGAGGCCGGAACAGCTGCATGATTGAAGAGCCCGTCGTCTATGGCATTGTCCTTCTGCTATTGCTCTGGCGCTCCTGTTTCGCCCGGAACAATCAGAGTCAACTGCTTTTAATAACATTTTTCACTGTGGCATCTTCTCTGTTCCGCACCTACTGCTCCGTTTCGTCTGTTTTCTGCTTTTGTCTTTCGGTGTTTTTTTGCCGCTTAAGTGGGGAGCCCCGGCGCTGTCAAGTGATGCTGGTGCTGCTGCTGCCACGCCCACCGCCTTTGCCCAGCCGCCCACCATTTTACATGACATTTTAAATTTACGATTTACATTAAATGGCGCAATGCAAAAGCAACATCGGGCAGGGAAGGGAAGGGAAGGGAAAAAAGTACGCCGAGTGGTTGTAAAATGAAATTGCTCAGCCGCTTCAAGGAGGCTCTGGCTCAGATGCCTCTGCTCGACCACCCAGCAATCCATCCATCCGTGCCACCTCTCCCGGACCGACTCCTTCTTTGGGCTCGTTCGCCGGTTGTCTACCCGTCCTCGAAATACAGTTAAAAACCAATTTCGTGTATGTAAAATATATCAACTATATATTTAAGTGGCTCTCCTGTGCCTGTGCCTGTGCCTGTGCCCGCTCCTTTTTTGCGGCCGCCTTTATTTGTATTCTTTCCTACTTGTCGCTTGTCAGGGATAAATGCATTAGCGGGCGTAACAATTTACACATTAAGGCGTGACAAAGGGGCGTGCACCAGGGGTATGGTAAAAGGTAATATATGAGAGTGGCATTGGGGCAGGGATGCTGGGGTTGGGATTGGCATTGGGATTTGGGTTGAAACACATTAAGGATAGGAAATCTATTTGGGTGGAGGCTCAGCCTGAAATCTGTTTGAACAATCACATAAATTCGAGTGGAAATAGAGGGTGAAAGAGTAATGAGTCATGATATTTGTTTATTAAACTCATAGGAAATAGCTTTATTATTGTGAAAATTGAATCCCCTTCGTAAGTTGAGGAAATAATATTATACTCCTATGGAGATATATCCTTTCGATGCCATTAATTATTCCTTTTGAGCATTCAACATTTCCTCTAGTCTGTAGCATCTGATAAAAGTCATAATATTTCAGCGAGTTGCCCATATAAATCTACGCCAACGACTAATTAAACTTTGGGGTCCAGAATTTTGTTTTTATGATGATTCCTGATGAGCCGACCCCGCCCCCTTCCAAAAAAATGTTGGCAGTCAAATAAATAGTTGTTTCGCCTTGTTTTGTTACTTCTTACACACACACACACACACACACATTGACAGACAGGCAAGCACACCTGTCCGCACACTTGACGGGTATTTCCGTTTCCGTTATGCGAAAAGTTTTTTTTTTGGAAGAGCCTAAGTCGTCCTAGCCCCTTACAATTTTCGTGTTGTCGAAGTTGTTGAGGGGAGAAAGTTTCACGCTTAACATTTGCGCCGCGCAAAAGTTGAAAAGTTTATCCCAACACACAGCCCAGGGACGGGTGGACTTATGGCCAGGGCTGAGGCTCAGGCTGAGGCTGACTAACTAACTGACAGACACCTGTACAGTGTACACACACACACACATGTTTATGTACGAGTATGTGTTTGTATGCTGATTAGCGTGGGCCGTGATTAAGGCGAAGGCGAAGGTAAACGTGCCAAAGGCTTAGGCGGTGGCGGATGATTGAGAGGAGAGCGGGGCAAACTGGTGCTTAATTAAATTTAACAGCTGCTTAATTGCACTCATGCCAGTGGGCGGCGGCGGTGTTGGGGGCATGGCTAGGCCACATTATTGCCGCTGCCGTTCCTATTAATAATTTTGACCAAGAACGCTAATGAGCCAAACTCCAGCTAACTTCAGCCAGCTCTGACTTCGACTTCGACTTGGAGTTCAAGTTCGAGTCAAGTTTTTCAATTTGTATAAAAAATACATCAGCCTCTCGGCAGCGGGCATAACCATTTAACCATAGAGTTTGCACTTTTCAAATGTAATTAATTTTTGTTCGCCTAAGAGTGCCCTTCGGGGAAGCAATTTACGCCAGAAAGTGCACTAACTCCAGTAAGATGTGGAGCTGCATAGTTGGTGGGGAGAAAAGGGGTAGAGTGTAGATTTGCAAACAGATTTAAATGGCCAAGAAATGTTTATCTTACAAAGGTTTCCAAAATATATTTGTCGATGGATGGATTATCAAATTACTTACCAAAACGGATAAAAGAAATACCGATTAATCCTTAGAATTCTTTGCATATAGACATGTTTTTTCTTCAATACCTTTTCAATGGAAAATACCAAAAAAAATAAATAGATAAACACCTCCGATTGTCTTTGATTAGTGGACATTTGTAGATCATCATTTTCACTTTCATTACCAGCGTTTAGGGTATTTGCACTGTACCAATCTTTGGGGAAACTTTCCTTAGCCTTTGGGTGCTTTCATTTATCATCGTATGCTGGGCACTTTCTCGTCCTGTCCGTTTGCTTCATTTTCGCCGCCTTGCCTCAATTTCTGGCCAGTGGCAGAGGCTATTAATTTCGCGTCAATTAAAAATTAAGCCAATTATTTGTGCCTGCCCCGGGGCTGGGCTCTGGACTGACTCTACTCTGTCCGGCCTCCACAACAGACCTTGTTCTGAGTTCTCTTTTCCTTTCCGTCCGTTTCGTTTCCTTTTCTTTTCGTTCCTTTGCTTTCCCTTGACTGCATTCGAAGTCCATTAGGGCTTCATTTGTTTTTAATGCTGTGTAACCTTTGCCTTTGCCAGAAACGAAAATAGCATAAAATAAAAGACAACCAAAAAAAGAACGCGAAATTTCTAAGTTGGCACTTTCACGGTTTCGTTTTGAGACTCGGACGGCATCTCTGGTTCGTGTTGCTTCGGTGCCAGGGTCGCGCCCGCCGTTTATTGGCTAATTTAATTTGCATGTCTTGCGTTTGGGCAATTAATCAGCGGAAACAGCTGTCCGTCGCTTTAACCCTTTGCCACCCATTACCCATCCTGGATGTTGTCCTGCTTTTCTTCTTTTCATAGAATTTTTCTGTTGGCCTTATTTCTCGTTGTAGTCGCTTTTTCGGCACTTTATTTCAATCTTCTTCCAGTCACTTGCTACGAGTATACTCTTTGTATTGTGTAATCCTTGTCTTGCTATTCCTTATTGAATTACATGCCACGCCCACTGTGACTGATGCCTCCTGGCCTGTGCCCTTCGGCTTTTAATTGCATTTTCCTTGGGCACAAATGCAACACTCAAGTGGCTCCCGACTGCTGCTGCTGCTGCTGCTGCTGCCACCTTTTGTGACCTCTGCCTGCCCCTTCTGAAGCAGAGCTTCATTTGTTTCGCTCGAGTTGAAATTAATGCAGTAATTTGTAATGAGTTTGCCTCTTTGCCTTTTTTGCTGTTATTGTTGTCGGCGGAATTGCAGGCTTTATTGTTGCATACTTGATGGCGCTGGCCCGGCCCAGGATCTACAACTGAATATAATTCATTTCTTTTCGCAATCCAATTTGCAGCCATGCACTTGCCAGTGCCTGTCCCTTGTTATGATAATTTATTTTATTTAGTCGGCCACTAATTGTGCGAACAAACACTGTACGTAATGGACTGAGACGCGCTCTGAATATTCAAGCGTCATCGAATTTCGAGTTTCGTAAATCAAATTATTCAAAACGCCAGACCAGACCCAGATCCACAGCCAAGTCCCAGACTAGGCTCCACTGTAGTGCACTGATGTGTCAACAGGATGTGTCTGTCCAATATTTATTTTCGCTTTGGGAAATTTCATTCGTTTTTCTCTTAAACGTACCCTTAGTTTTTAGGTTTGAAAATCATTTTGTTTAGTAAAGGTTCTTTTTTGTTACAGCAGTCGAACGTTCGATGAAATTTTTATCCTAGTTTTCTAGTCCTATTCTATATCCTAGTATCCCAGTAAAGACGTTGGAAACTTAAATTATATTATTTATAAATTATTAACTCTTTTCTCGATACTTTGCCACAAACCAGAGTGCCATAAAATTGATACAAATCTGATTCGCCGATATCGTATTGTCGGAGTACTTTATTGTAGCTCCATCCTGTTGTTTTGTTGTTGTTGTTGCTTCCCGCTGGGGATCGACAGGGCACAGAGGGGCCAGAGGACAGCGGAGGCGACCCCGTTTTTATATGCATTGTCAAGCCATAAATTTGTTTGGCTCTGCAGCATAAATATTTAAGCAAAGACAAGCCACGTCACGCACCCTCCGAACTATAAAAGCGCCAAAAAAATTGAAATAAATTGAAAATTGCAGAAAATATAACAAAGTGTTGCCCAACAGCGAACGGGGGTGATGATGAGGGTTTCCACAAGGATAGGGGCAGCTTTTGTTTGCTGGAAAATTCCCTGTTCTGTAAGTTGAATCCTTTTGCTATGTCCAGCTGTCTGCTCCGGTCTGATCTGATCTGTCTGTCCCTCTTCTGGCCAGAGTGTGCGTGCATATAAATTAAGTTTTAAAAGTGAGCATTCTGCCCTCTCTTTCAGTCTCGTCCTGGCTCTCTGCTCTGCTGTAGTTTGCTTTTGTGTTGTATTTGAAATCAAAATAAAATGCAGCAGCCAGTTTTCTGTTTAAAATTTGATAGTCCAAGGAGCAGGTGGATGGGTGGCAGGTAAGTTTACCTGGCTTAGGGGGCTCTGCTTTCAAACTTGGTCCAAGGCAAGACCGTACTTTGGTCAGCTTCTTACTATGCTGAGCCAATCCCCGCATTGGAAATGCATTAACATGTGAAGGGTGTTTAAAGATAAACATAGAAAACTCCCTTGCAATGGTCCACGGCTTTGAATGGAGATTGATTTTGTGTTGGCTGAATGTTCTGTTCTGAAATTCACTTGATATTTTAATTCGGTTAAAAGGAATTCAATTAGGAGAAATGTTTTTAAGGTCTTGGTTTCTGGCTTTGTGGGGTTTGAGTAGATTTAAAGTTGAGATGCATCTAAAGAGGTTTATTTCGATTTCAGTGGCATTTTGAAGTTTTAGTGCTGGTTTTTCTCCCTAAAAAGATGCTCTTCAATTAGGATGAGCTTATCGGATGGCAGTGGTGAAAAGTTCCAGCCTGCCCCTGACATCCTTTGAGTCAGAGAGCGCATTCATTAGCAGAGATTTCTTTTATCGATGCGAGTGACAGTTAAATACGAGTTTGTTTTCCAATTAAACCACTTGATTAGCTTTTGCGAACGAACTGCAAAAGGACAGTCAGTGGAACGATCTCTCTGCCTCTCTTTCTGATTGTTTGCCACTGTGCGTGCCACAAGCAGGGGCGTGGACGCTGCCACTGGCGTTGCAGTGTGACCAGCATTGTGCGTGAAGCATGTTAATTGCGCCTAATCAGCGACAAGGGCATTAGCACCACAGCCACAGCTTCGTGTATGGGCGGGGCCCTCTCCAAGCGCTTAATTACATAAATGAAGAGGGGCTTGGAGGGTGCCATCAGCCACCCAAAAATCCCGCTGACTAGTCAGCAAGGGCACCATTTCCTTCAAGTTTTCTGCTGATGGCTAGATTTCCAATTCCCGCATTATCCCGAAATGGGAAAAGAAAAGACAATTATTTACAGAATCAAAGGCGAAGAATCTGTGTTACGTTGCCATTTTGCGCTGATGGCTTGATCTCCAGTTGCCGCCTTATCCCGAAATGGGATAAGACAAGCTCTAATCTAAGTGTCGGGGACAATTTGCTAGTTCACCGCATTCACTTTTGGTTAACAGATTTCTTTTCGTGCCACTAACTCAATAAACTCAACGTTGTCTTGCATGACAAGAGCAATGTCGACAGACACTCAACGGGTTATTAGCGAAGGGATTGTGGGTGGCTGGGTGCGGGGCTGCGGGGCTGCGTGGCGGCCAACGTTGTCTTTTGGCCCCAGCCACGATGATGAGCTCTTGTTCGTCTTCCTGCCGTCGTTGTTGTTGTTGCCGATTTCGTTGCAGTGAGCGCCTCGCTAAATGGATTTTTAATGTCGTTGCCAATGCAGGAAAAGTTTCCCCCAAAAAGGTTGTTGTCATCGCCAGAGCGAGTATCCTGTCTGTACGTGTTCGTGCGTATCTGTGTGTGTGTGTGTGTGTGTGTGTGTAAATAATAACACTTAAGCGCTGAAATTGTCTAATGGGTTCAGGCGAGGCATCCATAGAGATGGCCCAGAGAAGATGTCTACTTTCAATCAGATCGCAAGAATGTTTTTTGGATCGAGATTCCGATTATTTCTTGTTAATAAAAATGTCAATTGTAAATGCATTGCAAATTAAAAAAATATAAAAAATAACATAATTATGATATAAAAAAACGATCTTGAATAATATTCTAGATATGGTTTAAAAGGAATATATGTCTGCCTTAAAGCTGAGTGAACAAGGCCAGCATTTTGTTCTGCTTGAAAGATCGTAAAGTAAATTGATTTTCTATAAATTAACGTAACGTGAAGAACACTATACGATGCAGCCATCTCTCCCATCTCCAGGAGGAGCTGCATGCTGCTGCTCTTGCTGCCTTAGCTTCTATGGTTAGGTACGTGCAACAATCAAGTGTCAGCGTAATGAGCTATCAAGCTGCAAAATATGCAATTTGAGCGCGACTGAATTGTGCGACAAAGAGACCCGCATACACATACACATACACACACAGACACTCACACGAATGCCGGTTGAGTCGAGAACAACGACAACGACAACGACAACGACAACACCTCGCTATCGCAGGAGGTTTTGCTAAATTTTGCGTGCAAGTGACAAGTCCCGCATAAAAGGGCATAACAACTGCAAAATGCTGATGTGAGTAGGAACTAGTGTACATGTGTATGCTCTGTGGTAAGCACACACAGACACAGACACGGACACACACACACGGACACCGACATACACAGACACAGAGAGGGGGCTAGCAGGATGGGCGAAGCGTTTTTGTTGCACTTATTAATGAACAAACAACAGAGCGGCTACGTAATCATCGTTGTCAGCCAAGCGCCATCATAATCAAGCACTCAAGCGCATAATTATGGCATGGGTACGAGGGGCAGGGGCAGGGGCAGCGGCAGCGGCAAAGGCATGGGCATGGGCATGGTCGCGGTCCATGATGAGGGTTGAGGAATGAGGTTGGCGTCCTGTCCTGACGTTCGTTCGTTGGCTTGGTTTTCGGATTTTTGGGTTTGAGGTTTGAATGTTGTTCTGTGGTTAGAAAACAAAGGGAATACACAGTGGCGTCGTCGCTACGAGACGCATTCAAATCAGATCTTTCCATATCTAATCTTGGATCTTAGAAAGGCGCAACATGACCAGCTCATGTTATGAGAATCGCAGGCCACATTTATGGTGAGGAGAAGGAAAAGAATACTCTTAGGTATAGTCCGGTGGAGCACCATCCTTTTGCCAATTGTAGTCGACGCCCCTGCCTGAGTCACTGACCAGAGCCATCGCCCGGCACATGGCGCTATATTTCCAGTCGCTTGGTATCATTGCCCGGTATCCTCTGCTTGTTGCTCTTCGGTTTGTATTATTTTTTTTGTTTTGTTTTGTAGGTCCCCATAATTTACTATTAAAAATCATGACACTTAAACATAATTAAAATATGAAAACGGTTTTTGCTTCTACGCAACAATAAAGTGTAATAAAAGTTAATTAGAAGATGTGCAAAATACGAGGCGAGCCCTTAAAGCCAAGCCCCCAAGCAAATGCCATTAAATTTGTTTGCCATTCGCAAGATTCAGCTAGCAATTGGGCAAAAAGTATTGAGCACTAATGAGTTTTTAATCACCAAATGCATCCAGCTGGATGGCGGAGCCGGTTCGGTGCGATTGCACTGGCAACTCGTTGTTTATTATGCCTTAAATATTCAATGCAAGAATCTGGGCTCGGGGCTGATGACCACAGGGTGAGAACTGCCAGAACAATGCAGTCATCGGGGTGTTAAATGGTTTTGTCTGCATGTCAAATTACAGGAAGCATAATTTCAAGCCTGGTTGCGCCTGCTGCCAACCTAAACCAAAAGCCATCACAAAACAACAAGCCAAAACCCAACTCAACCGGGTCCAAAATTAAGCAAAAAGGGCACAAAAGGTGCAAACTCTTTGAAATTATGCATTGAATTTTTGGGTCCTGCACAGCTACAGGCAGGAAATGTTGTGGGAGATCGAGTCAGGAATGGGACTGGTATTTATTGTTGGTCATTAGGCAAATCCATTGAGCAGTTAGAGGATAATCAGCAAGGATTATTGAAGAGGAAATGGGAATTTCGAACTTCGAAGAACATCAAGGGATCATCGAAAATCGATCTGTTTTAAACTATTACTGTTGGTTTAGCCAGGGTTGAGTATTTTAGAGAATACATTCAGATTAAAGTGAGACTTAGCTGGAGTCCCATTCGTGAGACTCTCCTCTAGAGTCCTTTCTCTCAATTTACTCGGGGAAACCACTTCATGCCTCATAATCGAGTTCCGAGTGCATTATGCAAAATATCCTTTGTGTGATGTGCTATTAATTAGGCTTATTAAAATCGACGCTGACAGCTTTGTGGTTTGCCGGTTCGAGGTTTGCGCCTTAGCCGTCAAGGATATTTTAATCAGGCCAATTGTTTAAGGGACGACTGCATTATGCATTCCCGCTGGCGGGGGGAACGGCAGGATCGGGAGGCCGCAGGCGAGGCTCATTACAAATGAAAATTACCACTTAATAATGCTTCAAGAAGGCTGAGCATTTCTCATTACTCTCTCTCTCCCTTTCTCATTCTTTCTTTCTCTCTCTCTGGCCAAAAAGACCAGCTGAACGCTTTGCGGTGATCTGGTGAATACAGAAATCATTCAAGTATGTATATACGTGTATACCTATGTTTGTATATACGAGTGCTCCTGCATACTCGTACATTTCTCTCACTACTCTGCTCTGCTCTGTTTTTTTTTGTGGGTCATAAGCCATTAGCCAGGGCAAACGGAAAACACGCTAAGCCGGAGCGCGGACTGTGAGCGGACTGTGAGTCCTTTATGCATGCTGGATGAGGATGATTCTGTTTCGGAGGCTGAGGCTGCGGTTGCGGCTGCAAATGGAAGTGGCACTGGCTCTGGCACTGGCACTGGCACTGGCACTGGCACTGGACAGTGGTGTGAGAGGGCGGCGTGGGCGAGGCGACGGCATTGAGGGCCAAAAAGTTAATTGTAAACATGACCCAGTTTGCAGTGGACCCATACCCATACCCATACCCATACCCATACCCATAGCCATTCCCGGCTCCACTGCTGCTTCTGCTCCTCCTGGTTGTGCCAGTCACTCATTCAGTTCGGTGCCGCAAACTATGCTACGCTTTGTCTGGAGACATCGGGAGTGGGGTGCAGCATCCCTGAATGAAGAATGCCTCTCGCTTTATTATGCGACATTGGCCCCAGCAGCAAAGGCAGCAGAGGCAGCAGCAGAAGGCAGCTGCTTCAAAAGGATATTTGTAATGCTCCATTGTGCAGCTCTCTTGTTGCTGCTGCTGCTACTGTTGCCGCTGTCACCTAAGTCATTTTGGCTTCACTTGAGTAATGGCAGCAACGCCTTAAAATATGCAAAAGCTCGAAAAATGTTTATAATATCTGCAGTGCAAACAAGGCGACGCCGGAGACGAGAGAGTGCAGTGCCAAAAGGATTTCCATGCCAGACCCCGGTCTGGCCGATCTCTGTGTAGACTGTTGTTGTAGTTTCTTAGTTATCCCGAAAAATGGCCCCCAGGCTTCGTTGCAGCATCCATGCGGGTGGACTTGAGCGGGGCTGCGGCTGGGGTTGGGTGGGCGGTGGATGGATGTGCGTGTGTTTGCTGCAGTTCAAGTTAATTGGATCTGGGCAGAGTGCTGCCAGAGGGCGACCTTCGAAGGCTGTTTGCAGTGCAGCTTGCTGCATTCAGGGTGTGTGCTTTGGGGGCAGATGTAGTTCTAATGGATGCAAGTGCCTTTTTAATGACACCTGAAGTCATTCGCCAAGCTTAAGCACTTGAACTGCCGGTGAAAGTTTTAAAAGTAGACAAAGAAGAACGTGGATTCTGTCAAACGAACAGAAGCCACAAATCGTATACGTAATTTTCAATGCACATTCACGCAAAAAGGAATTGAAGCAGACAGGAAACGTCCTCGTTCTTGTCCTCTCCATGGGTGTCTGCCGCCTCTTAACACGCCGCATAAGTCAATTTTCAAGTGGATGTCCAACATGAATGAATAATGTGTGTGTGGGACTAGAGGGAGAAAGAGAGAGAGAGAGAGAGAGTGTTACAGTCAGAGTCATCGCAAGGGGGATATCTATAAGCGGAATCTCTCAAGAGTAAATGTCGGAAAACATTGCTCCAAATTAAATGCTCCAATGCTCCAATTTCATAATCAATTTTGGCCTTAGTCAGAGTCCCTCCTCCGTAGTATACGTCTCTGTGTGCCACACACACTCGTACACTTCTAAGCATATCCATTTGATACATATAGAGTCAAATATGCTTACCGTTTTGGGGCCTGGGGAGGGCCGTGGTGGAAAAACATAAAGTAAATTTGCCTCAGAGCCAGTCTCCAGGATGTGTGGCAGAGCTTCCTTCCAGCAAAGAACATTTACATGCACACCGAGAGTACCCCCCCTCCCCCACACGGAGTTATGCCATAACAAAGACGTTGCACATATGACTACTTGGATATGCATAAAACTATGCTACATTGGCACTAAAACAAACAGCAAAACGCCACATTGGATGGGATGAGATGGAATGGTATGGGATGTAATGGGACGGTATGGTTTAGTATGGTGTGTGTCTGTGAATGAAGTTGTGTGACACGAGGAGGACGATGCTGATGAAACCTGGCGAGGCAGCTTTCCAGGGTTGAGGAATTTGATGGGATGAGTGGAACTAAATCAGGACATAAATTAATTTAATCTAAGCCATTCTATATGAAAAGGAATACATGAAGGAATATACAGCAATTATCCAAATACGAATTTGCGAATGGAACTAGTTCAAAGGGTCACACAGCTCTGCTCATCAGCATCGTCAACTAGAGCCAACCACCACATCCCCATCCACACCATCCAAAGCTTTTATGTTGGCTAAGTAAATGTTTAAAATATTTGGGCTGCTTGACGTTGCTCCAGCTCCTGTCGCCTCTCCTGCTCCTGCTGCTGCTGCTGCTGCTCCTACATGTACTCGTAGTTGAAGTTCTGCGCCCAAAATTATTAAGATGAGTGGCATAAATTATGAGCAGACCAGCAGCAGCAGTAGCAGCAGCAGCATCCGGTCACAGGGCACAGGACTCGTAAAAGCCGCTGGCATATTATCCATGGGGACTTTGGTGGAGTGCGGGGGTGGATTGTTTGATGAGTGAATGACTAACTGCATGACAGTTTAGCCAGTGTGTGTGTGTGTGTGTGGTCTATATGTAGGGTTGATCACTTTAAGTATTGACAACGTTGGACTGCATGGCGTATACATAATGTTCGGGTGTGTGTGTGTGTGTGTGTGTTTGTGTGGCTGGCTGTGTGCTTGAGGTTCCTCTTGGTTGGGGTGGCCTGTGGCAGTTAGTTTAATATTTATTTAATTTAATATGCTAATTGGATGTGATCTGTGTGTGTGTCCTGTGTTGGGAGAGCAGTAGCAACAACTTTACGAGCGAACAATTCATAAATAAATGAATACGAAAGTTTTCACATGTCAACGAATTGAGTTTGTGTGTTTCAGTTCCCCCTTTCATTTTCATTCTTGGCCAACTACTGCTGCACCGACTTTTATAAATCGTTTTGAAAAATTTGCCACCAAAGACGGAAAATGCTGTCAGCAGACAACTTCTGCCGCAAGGCACCAGCCACAGACGACGACAAATTGTTTTTGCGATAAAATAGGACAAGTGACACGCGGCCCTAATCGTTTGGGGGGCAGCGGCCCCAACAGCGGCGGAGCCAGTTGCAACCTAAAAGGCTGCCACTCAGTCAACGTTAATTATATTAGAGACAGAGGGGTAGAACGAGTATGCTGCCAAGAATATGGATAGACTGTGAAAAAGTTGCGTCTGACCGTTCCAGAAATTGCATTAAAAGTGTGAAAAACAGCAGTGCACTCGGCCTCGGATATGCGTGCCCGCAGTGTTTTGCACTCTGCAATCAAATTGAATTTGTCAAACGACATAAATAAATGGTAATTCAAACGAATTGCAAAACTCTGCTGTCAGCGGGAAATTGAATTGCATGGCATGCCAAAAAGTATGCAATGAATTATACGTGAGTGAGCGACAAAAAGAAAATGTTACAACTCAAAAACATACCGGGCCGAGCAGGAAACTCTGGGATCTGGAAACACAAATAAAAGCTTAAAAAATCCATATCGAAAATATATAAAATTCTGCATCACTGGGAAATGTTTTTCACAAATTGTAGGGTGCCCATAGCAAAAATGGCTGACGCGGGCGAGGGATGTTTGGCTTGTGGCAGACATTTGGCAGGACACAACAGAAGAGTAGTTAAAGCTGTGAAAACTGGTTCTAGTTGGGGGTCCTCCACTGGCTTTTGTCCGAAGCATAGATGGACTGATTAAATGAAAGGGGGGCGTCATACGCAGCTGAAATCCTTTTTTTTATATCGATCTACATATCTATAATCGACAGATGGGGGAAATTATGGAAAAATACATTCTATGATGGAGGCTTTGAATTAATTTCCATAACAGGGTTCGGATGGACAAATTCTATTTATACAAATGTTATTTCGTGTATCGTTTTGATAGCATTAGTTTACGTAAAACCTATATTTTTGTTAGAGTTTCAGTTTTGTTTGTATTATTTTGGTTGGGATTTGTATAAATGAAATGTTTTTGTATTTCAGGATTAACTTTAGTTTTAACACTTTGTCGCTATAGTATATGATAAATTGATTTTTATGATCATACTATACAGATATTTATGTTACTTAGGAGAGGTTTATTCTATGGTATGGGTTCCTGGTGTGCTTGGGTCGTTCCATTGTCGTTTTGGGTCTGCTCCGTAGTAGGGCATTCGTCTGTCGTGTAAATCCAACGTTCCTCATTGTTTATCGCTCTTGCTGGTGCGTACGCTTCTCTGCGTTTCCCCTTGGCACCTTTCTGTGCTGTGCTGTATTTTCCATATGTGAAGCACAAATAATATGAATTTAAATTGAAGCTAAGAAACAAAAACAAAAAGAAAGATAGGACGTCACAAAGAAGAGCAGCAGCCAGCAGTCAGAAGTCGCTCGTTGAACTGTGAAAAGTAGACGGGAAGTAGCGAAAATGATGCACACACACGCAGTCGAACAATCGCAGTCCCAGTGTCGCGTACAGTCAGCGACATGCTGGCAAAGTCAGTCAGTTGGGTGAGTGAGGTAGCATATTGAGCTTGTCAACATGACAAGGGGAGCGGAACCGCGGCACAGGGGCACGGGCACGGGCACGGGCACGGGCACGGGCACGGGTACATTGAATCGGTAGCGGGTGCGTAAAGTGATTCTCGATAGAAGCAAATGTATGCAAAATAAATGCACACAGATACGAGTACACACACACACACACACTTGTACAATCCCTCCAAGGTGCCACCTCCTGAAGAGCTGGAGAGACTTGTTGAGCTGCAGCCCCCGTTACTCACTCTCATCTATGGCATCGCGCTCCGTTCCTTTTGTTGTATGTACAGCGTACTCGTGCCAGTAAGAAATTGCAATTGCTTTGCGCAAACTGACATTGACAGCCTCTGGCATGGAATGGGGGGCAGGGCTGTGGCTGGCCTGCCACTCTGTTCCCCATCAATTTGAATGACATTCACAAACAGCTAGCATACAAAAAGAAAGATGTACATATATACTATACATACATATAGTATATATGTGTGTGTGTGTGTGTGTGTGTGTGTGTCCACAAAACGAAAAAGAAATTGTGACATTTGTATAGAAATAGTTTTGCAGTTGTAGCAAATAGTTGTGCAGACATTTTTTGATTGCCGCATACCTTAAGGGGTTCGGTTCGTTCGAGGCAGTCAACTAGAATGGATGCCAGAGCAATTCCGAGCAAGGAATAAAAGTGAAATATTGTTCCGGTCAGAGTTTTAGCGTTCCTCTGGTGGGGCTTTAAAATTTTAATAAGTTAGCCGGCGATTCTCTTCATTATCTAATAGCAGAAATACTCGTATAGGTATATGTATGTGTGTATATTTTTTTGCATCCTCGACTTTCCATGTCCTCGTTCTCGACGCCATCTTCCACATGAGCTGGCATCCGTTGCTTGTGCATTTGCAGCATTTTGCAAAAGGTTAATTTTCCAGTTATCAAATAAAAGGCCAGGCGTAGCCATGGCAGCAGCAGCAGCAGCAGCAGCAGCAGCTGGCTGTTGGATACACATGCTTGGCAAATAGTTTTGACAGGCATCGAGAGAGAGAGTGAGAGAGATGCCATGAGGGGGGGACGTACGAGCATTTTCCACAGCATTTTTCTTGTAACAAGTTTAGCTCTAGCCAGCCCTGGCATGCCATGCCCCTCAGTGCTCTAGGAAAGAGAGAAATTTCTGGCAGAACTCGTTTTGCATTTTAGCATTTTGCTTGGCTGCTTTGGGGCCAACATTTTTATTTAATTTGCATATACGTATATTAATTTTAATTCGAAAACATTAGGCTAGGAAATCATCTTAGGGTTAGGATTTTCATTTTGAATTTAATTCTTCTTCTCGGTTAGATTGTAGATTTGCTTGGCAACATCCGACAGTTGGACATCAATGGCCTTGGTGTCGTCGTACAGCGAGGGTGCCTCGCCCAGGATCACAAAGGTCCCGACCAGCGAAGCGATCATGAAGAGCCACAGGAATAGCCGATCCATGACCATGGCCACAAAGCCCCAGTCCTGATCCTCCTGCAAAACCGGGATAATTGAAAGAAGAAACATTTTAGTCAGAGCGAACAGAATGAAGTATAGCAGCTAATTGAGCTTTGAGCCCACACTTTGAGCGATTGGCTTTCATTAGGCACTCGGCTTAATCTACTTATGCCCGGCCTCAGTTTTCGGTTATCAATCAAAAGGCGAAATCGAAGTGGAGCCGAGCCGAACAAAAAATAAATGGGGGAAAAACCAGACCAAAGCAAAGAAGCAAAAAAAAAGAGAGTGAAAAGCAGAGCAATCGCACAACAAAGAACATTTTCGGGTTGTTTGATTGAAACGTTTTGCTGAGCTCCCCACTGCTCGATGAAGAGATGAAGTGGGGAATGTGGCAGTGTGGCAGCAATGAGAGATGAGGGCTCTACTGGAAGTTACTGGCTACTGCGCCAATTGCCAGTCAATTGAACAAAAGCAATTAAAAGTGGATTTGCCGTAGCGTCCGTGCCGTGCCGTGCCGTGCGGTCTTAAAGTGCAAATATGAGAAAAAGCTTAAATAAGTCGACAAAAGAAAAGCTAGTCCCTGCCAAGGATCAGAGACACTGATGGTCCAGACAGGGAAAAGCGATTTTTGTGGTTTTCTTTCTCCAGCTCCAGCATTGGACTGAGCCTGAGCCTGTGCCTGAGCCTGGATCCTGGAGCCTGGATCCTGGAGCCTGCGACCCGACAAACGGAATTTCCAATTAAAAATTCAATCTACTGTGGACTCACCGCATTGAACTCGTCCTGCCGCTGCATGTGATGCTGTATGAACATGACGTTGTGGATGGCCTTCTCCAGCTCGAAAGGATACTTTTTGCGTGCCGCCACATCGCTCAAAGAGTCGTCCAAGCCGGACAGCACCGATGGCAGTCCGTTGTAGCCGCTCAGTGTGCTCAAGCCGCCACCCAGGGCGCCCACCAGGCCGCTGAATCTGTAAACGAGAGACAACATGCTCTCCCTCAGTCATAAGGACCATGATAGGTGCGAGATGTGTGTGTGCGCGAGGGCTGCCTGAAGGGATTATCTGTACCCAACTCTTTTTTCATGCCCCCTGTCTGCAATTTCAAGCCTTCTGGGGCAACCCTCGCAAAGGGATTGTCTGATTGGAAGACATCTTACCTGTTGGTGGCCGTGGTAACATGCATGCCATTGCAGCCCCCCACCCCGGCACGGCCTTGCATGCGTCGTATGGAGTCCGGACTGGAGCCGCCCGAGTTCATTTGCATCTCATCCATCAGGGCCTGGCCAAACTTGGACTTGCTGAACTTCAGGCCGTAATTGATCTTATTAGCGGCCAGATCACGCAGCAAATCCTTGGGGACACGCATCAGCAGGAGCTTCGGCAGCCGCTTGATGAAGAAGGCCCGTATCCAGGGCCGCATCTTGTGGGTGCTCGGCTTCCGATAATGTATATTGAGTATTATGATGGTGATGACGACGCTCAGCCCCACCAGCAACATGGTGAAGAGCAGGTATTTGCCCAGCAGCGGCAGGGCCAGCGACGTTGAGGGTATAATCTCAGATATGAGCAGGAAGAACATGGTCTGCGACAGCAGAATGCTGATGCAGAGGGCAATTTTTTCCCCAGAGTCCGCGGGCAGATAGAAAACGAGGACCGACAGGTAAGAGATACCCACGCATGGAATGATCAGGTTAACCGTGTAGAACAGAGTCTTCCGTCTCAGGGTGATGTTGAAGAAGATATCTGGAACAGTCCAAGCCGAATACCAGCAGCAGCCGCATATACATAGATATACAGGGAGAGGGAGATTTTTGGTGGGGGAGGAAAACAATTGTGAGGGATGAGTTTGGGTAGAGCTTTCGCGTAATTTGATTGTCGGCGATTGTAAACTTTAAACTCCACAAAACTCACCCGGATACGGTTCGGCGCAGCACGGATAGTACTTCTCATGCCGCTCCGCCGGCACACCCAATATATCCCACTCCACACTGGGATAATATTCGCGTAAATCAATGCCAATCTCCACTTTGTTGTCCTTGTCGTTCTTCTGGCTGATGTGCTTCAAATCGATCTGCAATATGAGAAATGCCCCACGTTGATGGAGCCGTTAAAGTCCAACCATCGCCACAGCGTTCTACAGCGTCAAAGGCACTTAAAGCCAACGGGCGTGACATCTTCATTCCCGTTCCCCGAGTCATCGCTGAGGCGTTCTTGGCTGCTCCTTGAGTCCCAGGCTCAAGTGCAGTCGTTAAAAGAGTAGCAAAATTTAAATGCGTTGACAAACGCTCCGCTATCACCCTGGTATTGTGGCCCCAGGCTCAACCTGACCCACCGGAGGGTCAGCGGAAGCGGAAGTGGAAGTGGAAGGAGCTGGCTTTGGCTGGCTGCGAGTCGCACTTTGGCTTAATTTATGGTCGCGCATTTTTATGACAGCGACACACAGATGAGAGCTCGAGTCTATGTGTGTGAGTCTCTCTCTTAGTAAATTTATGTGTAGGTATGTGTGTTTGTGCGGGCATAACGGTTAGACAAGTTTCAATTACACTTTTACAATTTCTCACATTTTAATCTGGAGAGACGCCGTTGCCGACGCCTTTTCGATGTTCTCACGGCATCTTAGGCGTGTAAGTCTTGGGCTCTGCTTCCCTGATAAATGGTTGCCCATAAATCGCATGCCACGCCCATTTATCTAGGAGCCAGAGCCATGTCGAGCACGTAGAGGACGTAGGGGAAGAGAAGGAGGAGGATAGGCCATCACTTACCTGATCACCATCATAGGTCCAGGAGCCGAATTTCATAAAGCACGTTTGCTGATCGAAGGGAAAGTAGCGGACATCAATCTCGCAGCTGGATTTGAAGATGGCAGGCGGTGTCCACACCACTTTGCCTGTATAATGGAGTATGGCCTTGGTCATGGTGGTTACCACATACTCCCCGTCGGCACTGGAATCGCATGGGGAACAGAGAATGAGGATAATGACAGTAATAGACACTCGGGGACACTGGCGGCTGGGGTCACTCACTTGTTGTAGAGGACAATGTCGGGTAGCCAGATGTGCTCAGAGGGCACATAAAGCTCGGTAACTCCGCCATATTCCGAGGGATCCCACTTGAATTTATGATCCTGCCATTCATGCTCTAACCAGACGTTGGTCGTTAGAATTTGATCTTTCAGATTCTGCAAAAATTAAGCCCACACTCTCAACTCGCATTCTACAAGCCAAACGAGAAACAAACGAAAAAAGGAGTGCAGTCGTCAGGGACTAAGGCCCAGTCATGCATCAAGGGGGATTTGCATTTTAATTTATTTATTTTTTTCCGTGTGTTCTCTCTATATCATTTGCACATCTCCTGCCAGCCTCTCGTCCCCTGGCTAATGTGCTTTTTGCTGTCAGCTTACGCTTTCGCTTCCTTTCCTTTTTGGCTTGTTTTATTACCTTTTAAGCCTTTTGGTGGCGGTCCCCCCCCCCCATCAAGAGCCACCCATTGGCTGCCATGCAGCCCGGAATTGCAGTCTGGGCCACCGTCTGACAAATGGCTTCGCAGGGAACTTTAAGCGCAGCGCAGACAACATTATGCTTCAGTCCCCGTTTCACACGATTCCTTGTAATGAAATGATCCAAGAAAATGTTATCAAAATCTACTGTTCCCCGTTCGCACAAGTTTTTGAGAAATGCGGATAATTTATCTGGTGGGGCAGCAGCAGTAACCAGTGCTGACAGGAATAAAGCTGATGTTCAGAATTGAAATATTCAACTTAAATACGGAAAATACCCCCCGACACCCAGCTTCAGCTTCTGGACAACTTAAGAGTGTCATTAGGACTCCTCGTAGATCCGCTTTGGTCGGACCAGACCAGACCAGACCAGACCAGACCAGACCTCGACTCGGCTCATTTGTTGCTGTTTATTGCTTAGCATATTTTATTTACGATCCGAAGAAAGTTTTTGCCAAGTTTGTGCTCTGTTTTTTTCTAGCAGCAAATGTAGCGCAACGATGCCTCGTAGGATGGATGAGGGTGTTTGGATTAATTAAAAATTCTGTCAGTGCCAGAGGGTCAACTTTTGGCAATTGCACTAATTAATTCCCCTCTCCCCCCCTGGATGTTAATTTACTCACCAAATCTATCAGTTGCGACAGCCGCAGACCCAGCTTGACCAGCACCGTGTCCGTGTTGTTGCTGACGGGTCGTATGAGGCGATTGTAGTTGCTCAGAAGATCATCATAGAGCCGCTTGGCGTCCGGATTGGCCTGGACTGTCTCGCAGAGCAGTAGGAAGACGACCAGCAGGCAGAGCAGCTTGCAGTGCTGCCACATGGCCGAGAGCATGGGAGCCAGATGATGTGGGCGTGAGCAGCGGGCCATGACGTCACACGCCGCCGCCTCCTTTTCGAAGTAGAAGGCCTTGACGGCTGCCGGTGTTTTACGGCAATTGATACAGCACGCGCACACAGGTTTTTGTTTACCTTTTTGGCTGTTGCCTCAATCTCTGGATGCTCCGGACGACGGCTCTGACGCAGTTCCGAGCGACGCGCGACACCGAGAAGAGCGAGTAATTTTTTGCTTTTAGCACATGAGCTAAAAGCCTTTACAAGTCTCCAAGTCTCGAGAAAGATACAGCCACTGCCTGCCGCTGCTGCTGTCGCTGCTGTCGCTGCTGCTGCCGCTGATTCTGACGTCGGCGCAGACGGTCGGTCCTCAACCGCTCAGAAGCTGAGCCAAAATACTGTTTTGAAGGGGACTGGGAACTGGGAGCTGGGAGCTCTCGTTGCCACAAAAGATGGAGCCAGCTGCAGCGCCCATGCAGCTGATTTTTGTATGTTGTTGGACCGGCAAATGGGACAGCCGCCGAAATATTTTAGGCTACAAAAATTTCCAAAAATTTTCACCGGAAAAATTCTTGCAAAAATAGATGTAAAATATTTGGAATATTCTAATATATTTTTGGTATGTTTTTTGGTTTTTTTGAGAGGCTTCACTGACTTTCACTGAATTTCGCCAAACTGCTGCAGTCCGGCTGTGTTTGCTCCGTGCTGTCCTGCATAGATATTCACAGGATTCATACTGATGTGCGTATTGTTTTTGTAGCCTTGCAAGGACCTCAGTCGGCTGTCGGCAGCAGCAGCAGTCTCAGTTTTGTAGCTTTGTCGCGCCCAAAAAGTCTCGATTTGTGGCGCCGCAGATGCTGCGCAGCGCCTGCGCCATGCGGTTCACCCTGTTTTCGTGTGCGGCAGGGTCGGGCAGTGAAGAGTCGAGTACGGCTGAGGCTGTAAGCGCCGTTATTCCCTTGGTTACACACAGCATCTAAGCCAAGCCCTAGTCTCTGCTCTCTCTTTGTAGCTTTGCTCTCGGAGAATCTCTCTCTTTGTGGGGTCCAGGTCTCTCTTTGGCTGGTTATCCCCACGACTCCATTACAACTTCAAAAGGAGAACGTTCTCTTTAGCCGTGGATTCTTGTGAGCTCTCTCCCGCAGTTCGTAGGAGCCACAGCCCAAAAAAATTCCCTACAAACACTGAAAAAGTAAACTCCACCAACAACATGCACCCTCCACACCCACATAGAGACACACTCTTGTACACATACCGTTGCACATTTAGCAAACACCCATACGCCCCGGTGGCTCCCCTCATCCTTGGCACATTTCGTTTAACCAGAAACCAAATTTTTCGTAATTGTCAACATTCGTTAAAATCTACGTTAACATGCAGCCAGACCCGGCCACGACACGCACCCCCACCCACCCACACACATACGCACACGACACATGCCCACGCACACTAATGCTCACACCCATACACCTATCAGCACTTGTGCATTTTACATGCTTAACGTTGCACTGCGCTGCCCATCCCCATGCCCATGCCCATGCCCCAGTACCAATACTCCAGGCTGTTGGTTTGGGGTTCGGTTTTGGTTTCGTTTCGTTTCGTTTGGTATTTTGCTACGTCTGTTCACATATGTGTCATATTGCGATTTTGAGTTGTTTCTGTGGTTTTGGTTTTGCCACACCAGCCACACACACACACATGCACCCAGAGCTGGGGCAGACGGACATGCATAGCTGCTCGTTGAATTCTTTCTTTGCCTTTTCCCAGTAATGTGCTCGCTATGTTGACAACTATGTGGCACTGGCAGCTGATATCCCTGGTCCCCCCCCCCCCCATCCTAGGGCTTTGACTACCTTTTCGTTTCGTGCTGTTCTGCAATTTAATTATTGGCATATGATTGAATTGAAGCAGGGTTCGGGTTTTTTGTCGCATCTGTTTTAATTGAAAATTTTCAACTTTTTTACCCCATCAATTATTCGGTTTTCCATTGAAAAGAAAAATCTGCTTCCAATTTGTATTCACTCTGGACACTCTTATGGCTGGAGTTGTTTAAAGAAACTTTTGCCCCAACAACAGTAGCTCTCCAGGACTCGCCCTTCGGGGCGGACCCTGTTTCGGTGTTTTGTGTGTTTTGTGTTTTGTTGGTCAGTGTTGCCGGGTCCCTGGCTGCCATAATGATACATGAACTCTGTCATTTGGTTGGGCCGCCATTGAGCCGCGTGTGTTTTATGGCTTACGGTCATTGAAGGCATTTTAAGCTGCTCTGTGATTGTTTTTTTTTTTTGTCAGATTGGTCACATCAGCGTTTTTACTTCTGGCGGGATTCAATGAGCAATTTGGGTGCCTGCTGCTGCTGCTGCTGTGCTTTGTTGGAGACAACTTTAATCTACTCTATTAGCTGGTTTATTGCTGTTTTTGTGGCCACCCTTTATTTATTGTATCCTTCCTTTGTTTGAGCCTCATTTGAATGATCTGATGATGCTGCCGCTGCCGCCTGCCGCCTGCCGCCTGTTCCTGTTCCTGTTATTGCTTTCATTAGCCAACCTATTCTGTGGGAGTGTTCCAGCAACGTTGAACAACAACGATGGCATAGAATGTGGCTTGTTCCCCATGTTTTATTGCCACTCCCACACTCACAGCCACTCAAATACACTCAAACACACTCGCACACAACAAAGCAATCAAAATTACAGCAACTATCGTTTGCCACAATAGCAAACAACAATTTTTAGCTTGTTTGCAACTCAAACTTTTATTTTGTATTCCCCCCTTTTTTTATTTTTTACTAGTATTTTAGTTTCTCTCTTTTTTTGTTGTATTGTGAAAAGTTTTTGCCCTGATAAATCAACAACCGAAAGGAGTCGGAGTCGAGTCGTGCGAGAATTGACTTTGATATACCCTGGAATCGATTCCTCGTCAATATAGCTACATATATACATATATCCTGTTATTCTCTATATAGTTTTTCCTATGCCATTAAATGTGTTAACTCCCACACAATGAATAAGTTAACAAAACCTTTTCTATGGGAAAGCTCCAGCCAGTGGAGGGCAAAGTTGAGGCCAACACCTGACTGCCTGACTTTTCGACTTTCAACTAGCTTTTGGCTGACCCGGGCTACAGCTACCTAACTACAATGCCACCCACACTTTCAGCTTCACTTCCTGATTGCAAGAAAACTCAATTAAAATTTAAATTTTCGAACGTAAATGACAAAAGTTTCTCAACTATAAATAATCGGCACTCGCTCCACTTGGCCCTGCTCCTGGTTTTTTGGCTTGCCACTTCAAAATCTGACAAAGCCGCGACCAGAGTCAGGCAGCGTCAGAGAACCCTCTCTATCAGATAAATAGAGACCTCCCCCCCACTGTAAAGTGCGTGCGTGGCTGCGTGATCGAAAGTTTTTGTCTATGGCTCGTACAATTTATCCAACTTTTATGGCAACCGCAGCAGCAGCAGCGGCAGCGGCAGCAGCAGCGGTAGCAGCAACAACGAACGCTTCTTCCTGCTTTGGCCAGAAATTAATTGCAAAACTGTTTGGTGTCTCTATATAACCCATCTATGTATATACATAGATACCACTGAAAGTAGATATGTACATAGGTATGTGGGCGATTCTGGTTCTGTGGGTCGTGGCAGGCCAATCACAGTGGCTGTCTGTCTGGTAGCCACTTGAAGAGCATAAAACTGATTGCGAAAATCTGTGCCGCTCAACCCTCTCCCACTCTGTATCTGCAGGGGGGAAACAAAAAATTGGGTGGCACCTCCGCCTCTGCCCCTGGGATAGCCTGCCTACTCCTTTGTTCATCAATTCGGGGGGGCTGCTGCTGCGCTTGTCGGGCCCATTGTTGACACGTTTAAGTGCCGTTTGCTTTTATCAGCACTGTCCACATCGACAAGCGACAACCGACAACCGACAGCCAACAACAGACAACAGACAAGCCGACATCAGACCGATGACTGAGAGGACTGACGGCGACGACGGCGACCTGCATATAACATTTTTATAACATTTTTAATTGTTTTTGTCGACTGTGAATTCCGTGGAAAACGCTGGAAATCGTGCAAGTCCCGACGACCCATCAATTTAATGGCGTTTTCGCGTGGGCCGCCCAACACAAACAACAAAAAAAGGGAACAAGGGAAAGAAAATCAAAGCCAGAGGCGAGAACATTCATTGCGAGCAGTCGGTTAGCAGGCAGGTCCCGGTCCCAGTCTCTGTCCCTGGGTTCTGTTTGGGTTCAGGTCAATTAATGGAGATACCCGTTTTATGACGAGCAGTGACAAGTCGTGTTGAAAATGGAGGCGCATTACACGCCCATTGGTGGCGTGTTTATGGCCCCGTAAAATTGCTGCTCGACATAAAAATGTTGCATAGTTTCTCGAACGCTAAGCGGATGCCATTAATTGCGCATTAGTTTTGTGTGTGTGCGAAATCAAAGTGAAATTTGTTTGCGCTCTGTCACAGCCAACAAGGCGTATGCGCAATCTAATTTGCCAGAGATCTGAGTGCCTGCCACTTGAGCTGCTGATGACATGGTGGTTTGTACTTGAATTGGTGGTTTGGTTGGATATCTTGAATCTCTAACTGCGTATGTGATTACGATTTAAGTTGGCCAGCCACCCAGCTCCACCCAGTCTCCTCCCCAGACGGCAGCCCATCCCAAAAGAAGCTGCAAATAATAATCGTATAACATTATGATTATAATATTTTTGAGCAGCATCAGCAGTGGCAGTGGCAGCCACGCCCTGCAGCTTAGCCACACGTAAACGCCCACTCAGTTCGACTAGAGAAAGCGAAGGATAACTTGAAAGAGAGAGAGAGAGAGAGAGAGAGAGTTATTTGGACGAGTGCGAGTGACGTAGAGTCATCAGGCTTCTGACTTAAGAACTTTCCACGGACAAGTTTCAATGTCCTGCCGCTTTGTGCACGGGCCGCGAAGGCGCTTTACTATGAATACTTTGTCAAGTTTTTGCCTTTGGAGCGGACCGGCTCATTGTCGGTTGTCATCATCAGCATTTCTCCTCTTCCTGCGGGCCAGCCACTTTTCTTGACTTCGGGAGTGCGATTTGCCAAAGTCAGTGGAAAACATGCAAAATAAATTAACTGTTACAAATGTGGGCGTGGGGTGTGTGGGCGTGGCTAATCGGGCAACTGCACAAAGACGTAAGCCTCATGGTTTTATGACTGGAAATCAGCCAGGAAGGAGCTTTAACAGAGACCTACTACTAACCATTTGATATCCCTGTTTAAGTTCGTTTGTCACACTTGCTTCATTATCATTATCATCGCTGGGAATGGAAACACCCGAGAACTGTTTAGTTTGCTTCTGCACAAATCCAACAATTTCTTGGTAAATGTTTTGCCAACTTCTTGCAGGACTCAATTTACCCAGCAATCGCCATTCCACTCTCGGCTTTTGTCTTCTCTCCACTGTCTTTGTCGCAGTCTCTCTGTCGCTGCCTCTTTCTCTGTGCTGGCACTGCCGCTTGGCATTTCCTGCTTCCGGTCTGTTGTTAGCAGCACCACGTAGTCGTCTTTATGACTGACCCCCTCCCACTCCCTCATCCAGCAGCAGCATTCCCCACTTTATTATATTATCTTATGCCGTTTGCCTTTTGCCGTTTGCTCTTGAAATATTTGCGCTTCATTAACATAAAAAATTTATACAAATTGACAAAAATCCAAGTAAATGCATAAATCCCTCCCAGATCTCAAAGTTTTAATTGCGCGTCTTGGATTTTATGGATGTCAATATATGCGCAGAAATCTCTTTGCAAATTCATTGTCATCCTCATCAATATGGCGGGGCACGGGCACGGGCACGGCGGCTGAGACATTATTGCGGCCACTCACTTTTATTGTTATTTTGTCAGCGCATTTTGGGGGTGACAGATAGATGGTTTCGAGGCAGGAGTTGGAATTGAGTTGTTGGGGTAGGTACAAACTTGATTGAATGCCATTTGTTTGGCAGGTGGTGCTGCTGCTCCAGTTCCTGTTACCGCTCCTATTCCTGCACGCCTCATCTCTGCCGCGCTACTGTCACCGGTGTGATTTATGTTCGTGCGCTTCTTGACGTCAATTCGGCTTATGAAATAGTCTGTAAATTGGCCCGACATTGATTTCGTCGTCTTCGCTGGCTGTGCGCCATCCATCCATTAGTCATCAGCGTATTGATTGACATATGATAACCACCAGCCGTGGTGGCATTCGCACAAAGCTTTTAGCCTTGCAACAAGCACAAGAACACCCAAAAACAAAGAACCCCTTTCCCCGCATGAACCACAAAATATGCTCCAAATTGCATTCAAGCGTTGACACCCATTAGTCGACAGCAGCAGTAGGATGGGTGGGTGGTGTGGTGTGGGGCGGTAAAGGAACAAAGAGAAAAACTGAAGCGAAGCCCAACAAACGGAAAATGGAAATGTATAAGGGAGTGAGGCATGGGCATGGTAGGAGGTAGAGGGAGATCCAGCAGGGCCTGCACTTGGCATCAATTTTTATATTTTAAGCCACAGGCTGCCTAACACTTGAGTCGTGAGAACAATGCAATGCCCATGCAGCAGCATCTGAATGCGAGATTGCAGAATGCACAAGGGAGAATGCACAGAAGGCACATGATGGCGAAATGCGAGAAATCCCCCGAAAAACGTAAAATGCAAAACGAAAGCAGCAGCAGCAACTCGAGATATCCACCAGTTTGATGTAGTTCTGGGCTAAAAATCCCAAAGACAAAGTCTCTCTCGCTCAACTGCAGGGCGGGCCTGGAAAAGTAACCGAATGAAAATCCGTGCGAAACGCTTTGGAAATTTTAGCAACCAGATTCCGCTCTCTCTCTTCTTCCTGCTGCAACTCCCTCGGCTGCTCCGGCAAGTGCTTGGCATCTGTGCCCTGCTGCTGGATGGGCTCTGGCATCGTCTCCTGCACTGCCTGCCATCGCTTTGTTGCCTTTTGCCTTCCGTGGGGATTTATTAACTAAGTGATCGGATTTGTAACTAATTTCGAGTTGCAAATCAAATCTTGGTCAAAGCTGAGTCACAGCTGGAATTGTTATATACTTAATATTCATTCAAATATCTTGGATTTATTTGGTTTATACAAAAATTTAGTTGAGATTTAGCTTTACTCAAGAAAAAAAGAGGTTGGAAAGGGAATAATATCTGTGAAATTAAGTGATTAAAATAACGGAATTGTAAGCTTATGTGCATATTGTTTTATCCTTTTTAAATGGGGTCTATTCTATAATTAATTTAGAACTATTTTCGAGTTGGATATAGCCATTGCCATATCATGTCTTGTGGATTAAAGCGAGTATTTATTTGACTCCAGTCAGCTTCCCCTTATGAAGTAAGTCTATCACCTGACCAATATGATTGAGATAGCTAAATGATCTCTACCAAGAGTATCTAATTCTCGGCTACCAAGAGTATCTAATTCTCGACTCGTTCGTATCGTTTCGCTCTTTGATTTTGTTTGCTTTGCGCCTGGGTGTCGGAGTGCGTGCTTTTGGCGTTTATGTCAAATGCAGAATTTCCGTTTCATACTTTCTGCACTTGCTGTTTATTGTTTGCCGTCGGTGTACGAGTACTGCGGCTCCGATCCAGCTACATATATAGCCATATAGCCCTAGCTATGTCTATATCTCTCTATATCTATATCTGTATTGTATCTGTGTGTGTGTGTGTGTGTGTGTGTGTGTGTGAGCATTCTGCATAGCTTTGCCTGTGCGTTTGCATCTGTGGGCTGGACTTGTACGAGTATTTTATAACTTGTTGGCTTAACTTCCATAGAGTTTTGTCTGTTTTGTTTGGTTCCCAGCGCAGCCAAGTCCCAGTCCCAGTCCCTCCAAAAGTGCCGAAGTGTTTGTGTCTGTGGTTGCGCTTAGTTTGGCAATTGTTTTCGAAAAATTCCTTAAGCTGCAAAATGTTTGTTATCAAACAATTTTTTTTGTGTCTTTTTCAGGGGTTGGTTGCTGGCTGCCTCCTGCCACGGCTGTTGCCACTGCCAATGCCACAGCCACTGCTGGCTCACTAATGAGAACGATCCCAGAAGGAGTTTCGCTCCTAATTAGTTAGATTTTAATAGGTGCAGTTTCGCAGCAGTTATCTCGAGTGCTCTGAAATAATTGAAACTACTGTGCTGCGAGAGACGAAATGATTTGCATAAGGGTGGGGCAGGAGCACTATCAGCCACAATTTATGAATTCTTTAGCCGTCCTGCATACGTGCACATATATCAGAAAATAATAGAAAATCCTTTCATACCCTTCTCTACCTGGCAAATACTGCTGTCTTCTGACAGAGAATAGCAGAGCATTTCGATTATCAAGTTTTTGGCCATATCAATATTTGGACAAGCGTTTGAAATTGATAATTGAAAAGTGTGCGGCCAACGATACGTATGAGTAATGTGCAGAGAGGAGACCATTGTTTGAGACGCCGCACTAGTTATGTGGGAGTGTGTGTGTGTTAAAGGATTTCCGTATACCGTATCTGAAATGAAAATCAAATACCAAGTGGAAAGCGAATTGAGTGAGAGGATGGGTGGGGCGTAAGGCCAGGGCACAGGCAGAACAGAATTAATTTGTGTGCAAATATTTTAGTATATTTTTGGGTTTTTAAAAGGATCTCTTCTCCCTCTCTCTTTTTCTCTGAGTGTGTGCTGCTGGCAATTTCAATTTCTTTTCGAACGTAATGCTTCAACAATTCGCCACGCCAGAGGGCACTCACGTGCCCGGTCGGTCTGCTGATTAAGGTGGATTGCAGGCCAGCAACATGCATTTTTTGTGCAACAGAAACGGCACAGGGTAGAGGCACAGGCAGAGGCAGAGGCAATGCAGCGTGTCCTTGCTGGCTTCCATGAGGTAAAACGTTAAATTGTATTAGCCTAAAACATTTCATTACCTCAGCCTCAGTCCAACTCAAGCAATCAGCCTGGAATAGCATTGGGAGATTTTCTCCAAAAGAGAAAGAGATCCAGAAGCGGCTGGGAGAGGAGGGTGGGAAGGCCCGTAGCATGCTTTTCGGTGTTACTTGCCCCTGGCGTGTGCAGCTAATAAAAATGAAAATATTATGCAACAAGTAACCAAAAGTATACAGCCCTCAATGGCTCCCAGGCAGACAGCACCGAGTGGCGCTTTATTAGCTGACCCATCTCGTCCTCGTGCTGCTCCTGCTGCTCCTTTTCTCACATCCATCCTTCCGCCCACTCATAATCCCGTGTAAAATTGTTTTCAAACTGCAGAGTGCATTTCGTGTAGCTGCCGCTGCTGCTGCAGGGCAGGCATTGGACTGCTTGTTCCTTCTTTTGTTGGTCAGGTCCAAAGAACACACACAGACACACCCGCAAACGAAACGGGGGAAAAAAGCAGACACGAGTGTGTGTGCCAAAACATAGAAATAATTTCAATCATGGCACAGTAATTCCCCAGAACACTTTCCAGCACCTTCAACAGCCAAACGAGACCCGAGCGCCAGCTCTAACATCAGTCCGCCGGGTCGTAGACTCTTAAAGATGCAGAAATGAATGCCGCAGCAGCAAGCACTTGGATTCTGGTCTCATTTAATTGCAAGAGTGCTGCTGCTACAGCTTGTAGCTCAAGTAGATGAACAGAAAGAAACTAAACATACATATATAGAGTAGATTAAAGTGGCTATTCAGGTGCTGTACTTAAGAGGAAGTATTCAGCTAAGGAAAATGTGAATAGGTGGGCGAGAAAATGAATTGTTGCTGAATGAAGTGCAAGCAGCAGATAGCAATTCATGCATAGATTTAAATAAATAGGAACATTAAAGAATATCTCCAATTTAAGTCAAGATTCGATTGCACTTTCGGAGGCATTGATAAAGCGAAAACATTTTACAAGAGTGTTCATATCCATTTTGGTTCCCCAATTCAGATAGTGGTTCAGAGATCTCTTTGTGCTGTTTGTGATTATATATAGTTTAGTCTACTCTACTGTTTGGGAAAGCCTTTCATGTACATGTAACGGGTGTAACGAGCATTTTTATTTTATTTAATAACTCCCTTGTTCAGGACTCCTCTCAGGACTCTTCTGCCTAGGAATCTGTGTTAGGCAATAACTAATTTGCTGTATTGAGTGCACACAAACTTATTTCCACTAAATAAATTTTAATTTGCTTGAAGAAGGCACAGGACTGTTCATGCATGCTCGAATTCCTATACAGCTACAAAAAAGGACCAAGTGAACAGTGGATGGTTCGGGGACAGGGTAGAGGATATGCCAACACTCGCTATTTATGAGTTAATCAACCATGAACTTTAAAGCCCTCGCTCTGAAATGCAAAAAGGACACCAAAGCCACGGCACAGCAACCGCACTCCAGACCCGATAATGAATTTGCATTTTCTACAGCTACTAGAGGCATTTTCCGGCTGTTGTGTCGGGCTCTGTTCATGCACATGACCACGGACCAACCGAACGACCGAACGACCGTCCGACCGTTCGACCGGCAAACAAAATAACACAGAACAAAGCAAAACAAATGAAAACCAATTAAAATTTAATGATTATGCAGTTCGCATAGAAGAGCAGCATTTTCCACACTTCAATGGTAACACCAAGGTTTTTGTTGATTGTAATGAATTTTTGCTCTATTATACAAAACCAAGCATCTGTCTGTCTGGCCCTAAGCTTTATGTTGGATCCTGTTCGCTTCCAAGTTTTAATTGCAAGCTTAATTCCGCATGAAATACTCGTACCCCAAAACATAATTTAATTATCTGTCAATCTTTTAACCAATGATTAAAAATTGCTATCCACTTTCCCCACGTGGACGCGCCCTTCGTCGTGGAGAACCACCTTTTGCATTGGCATATTGTGTACAGTGAATACCTCATAAAGCAAGAGGAAACGATTCAGAGACAAACAGGAAATCAAACGCAAACCACAGCTGAAAGGCAATACCGAGCCGCGGAAATACGAAATACCCAAGATGGAGCGACAACAACGGACACTGCCGGAGAAGAGCAGAGTGGATTGGAGAAGCGGAATGAAGAAGTATAAGAATAAGTAACTGTAGCTGTAGCTGGTGGCCACGGGTTGATGACAAGCAGATTACGTTTCCGTTGCCGTTGACAACCGAAACCGAAACCGGAAGCGAATGAGTAGCGTATAAATGTATTTATAATACAGAGTGAAAATATGTCCCCGAACCCAGTCCGCCAGTCCCCCAGTCCGAACTTTCCGACTTGAAAAGTATGCTACTTAAACCAACCCAGACGCACACACACATACACATACACAGACGCAGACGCATACATGGACGCATGGTTGGAGGAAAAATTGCAAATTAGCAATTGCTTATGTGAAAGTGAAATGAACGGAAACGGAGGCCCCCAATGGCCGTAAAAGGGACAGCGAGCAGTGTAAACAGAGCATTTGTAGAGCCACTACAAAAAATAGAGCAAAGAGAAGAAAAAATGGATGGGATGAAGGCCAAGTGTAAATGCGGCCATCAATTAGGGGGCGGGGCAGATCGATGCTTGGCTGGATTTGCTATTTATATACATCAAAGTACGGGCCGGGCCTCACTCGCAGCGGTTCATTTGGCCCGAGGCGAGGCCCTCAAACGGGTATAGAGTATCTGATGTTCGCCTTAGCAGAGGGTACCGCTCGTTTGTCTATTTTTCCCTACTTACAGCCAATTTAAAGTGCAAGTTTAGAGTGGCCAGGCCAGGCCAGGCCAGCCAGATCGGGCCTGTTGAGGTCTTCCCAGATACGAGTATGTGTGACCGGAAGAAGCGGCCAACAAGCAAGGCTTAGGGCCTAACCCAGGCCCAAGAACTCAAGTAGCTATTGACAGCACACCCTCGCACACATCTGTATGTGTGTGTGTGTACACGAAAGTACGAAAGTATGCATGTCACTGTGGTTGAGGGTAGGAAATGAGTTTCAAAGTGCTTAAAAGTGCCTGCTGCTGCCGTTTGGCTTTCAGTGCGCTGGCCCGGAGTGTCAGCGTTGCGCTACATTAGATTAAACAGCTTAAGAAGCCAACCAGGAATACCAGGACATAGCAAGCAGAACAGAGCACCAGCAGCAGCAACCGAAATTCATGGTTTAAGCTGGCGACGTGGCGTATGAGCAATGTCGCCCTCTGACTTTGCTTTTCCCCTGACTCTGGGACTGGGATGCTGATGCGGTCTTCTTGTGCGATGTGGCAGAAAAATTAGTGACCCTGAATTAAATTGTCATTATTTTCAACTCACTCGAAAAGATGCGCAAAATACACACACACAAACACAGATACACACTCGCATTCACACACGCATGAGTGTTAGTATTTTGAGGGCCTGCTGAAAAGCGGATTTAATATGAAAATTCCGCATTACGAGTTGTTTGTCGTTTCGCTTTGTGTACTCCACATACACATATGTATGCACAGGCAATCGCCTGCATGTGTGTGTGCTGGTATCTGTGTGAGTTTTGCGATTGAAATTCAATTACTTGTGTCCCTTTTTGCTGCCGCCCCAAAAGTGGAAAAAAAACCCATACCGAGAGGGCTGCAAAACTTTTTCGCCCACAAAAAAGTCGCCATATTCAGGGCTCGATGTGTCCGTGCGTGTGTGTATCTGTGAGCTTTATATCTGCTAAATGTCATCTCGCCAGAGCTACAGCATAACTTTGAACAACTGTCAACGGGGGTCAGCGGGTGGCAACATGGAGAGATCCAGAGCAGCCAGCCATACGTACATGCCCTTTGAGGTTGGTTAACTGTCTCATGCGTGGTCCGACGTTTACAGTTTGAGCTTTAGCTTGCCTCTGTGTGTATACACTTGTGTGTGACTGTAATCTAGGCAGAGGCTACCGAAAAATACACAAAAAAAGAAACTATCAGCCATCAGGCCATTCTCTTACAGAACGAAAACGAGAACACACCGAGAGACATTCGCAAACATGACACATGAAGTTATTGCCTCTCGTCTGGCAATCACATAAATCAAACTTTTGTCTTGCAGGTGGCAAGAGGTCGTCCTGTACCATTCCCCAGATAGGATCAGGCAGGGACAGCGGCTGGACCATGATATTTTCTGGAGCTGCTTATGAGTTTATTATGCCACACATAAATTGAGATTTTATTTATATTTTGTCTGTACATTTTAATAATTTGTGGGTTTGTGAAGAGTACCATTTTGACCTTCATTCAAATCAAATTACTCGTAAATTTAATAAAGTTAAATACGATTAACCAATCATTTAATGGAGAGCACTTGTAATTAAATATGCATCTGCTTAGCTGAGTTACAGAAACATTACAAAACAATATAAAATATGATTTGAGGAAATGTAAATTAATCAAAGCCTTAGCAAAGCAGATTCAGAAGAGCGGGATATGTATTTTATATCCCCAATGATTGATTATATGATGAGCAGCAATTTATAAAAGAGTTTTAAAATTATACTGCAGCAAATATTAAGAAAATGTTTCCTTTTTAAGTAATTGTTTTTCTTACGTTTTTTGGAGCTCCCAATGTCAACAGATAAGATGAAAAATTAATATATACTAAGTGTGAATATTTAAATATTCTTTTAATTTTATATAGGTTTAGATTTCAGGGAGAACTAGCAACTAATTAGGTCTTCAAGTCTATCTGTTGTATAATTTAAGGTTGTATATTTAGATAAATTTAGTCGAATCTATTACGATATAAATTGTTGAAGAATAAAATGCCTTGCAGACGCCTAGTTCATACATTTACATACATTCGCTTTGACAATTATTTCATATGTAGTGTATGAGGTTCAACTATTTTTCTCTCAGTGTTCGCAATACTCCTCCCACATTGGATTGTGTGATCGACACATGCGTTTCAATCATAAAACCGCCTTAGGTTGGAAGATGTTTTGCCCGGAGTGAGGAACAAATAAAATTAATGATACGCAAATGCAAATGAAGGAAATAAATCCATAAAAGCATATTTAAAACATGTGGCCTTATCCTCCTCCCGGTCCAATACACATGTGCAAAATCATTTTTGTTTTATTTTTCAGCTCTTTTTATGTGCTGGTTGTTGTACCTTTTACGTCAATTGGAATGCCATACATTTCAATGATTACGACGCGCAAATATTCAATCAACTGTTTGTCTGCTGGGTCTAGACCCGCCTCCACCTTTGCTTCCTGGTACCTCTCCTCTCCTCTCTTATTTATGGGCCTGTTTCTGGGGTCCGTCCGCCGGCCGATGATTGTTCGATGTGCCTCAGAGCAACAGCAGGCAGGCAGTAGAGAATCGAACGATTTCAGCATTTTTTCCACGTTTATTATTTTAAATAATCGATTCTGTGTCCACATACATTCGCATATACGAATATTTTGAGAGAGAAGGGAGAGTAAGACGGCGAAGGGGCATATATTTTATGGCCGCAAGCTAAGGACACTCATTATGCGGCTCGGCCAGTAATAACAACGTGAATAAGAAACAAGAGCGGTTTGCCAGCCAAGGCAAGCCGATATGGCAATACGCTTTCAATAAGAAGTTACTCATAGATCTAGCTATAGAGATATAGATGGTGGCAGGGTGAATCTATTGGGAAGAGTGCTCAGATCTAGAGCAATTTGTTTGTGGCCACTAAATTGGCCAACAACACTCCTGTGTGTGTCTGTGTGTGAGGCGTCACAGCTGCGGTTCATAAATAAAAATAAATACATCGCTTGATTTATATGGCCCTAATGAGCTCAGCGCCCAGTTCAACCGACTTTGAACCGAAAAACGCCCAAAAGGAAAACCACCAAAATAAATAAATAAAATCCGCCAGCACATCATGTAAATGCTGTGCAAATAAAAAGATACTTTCGGTTGGCGAATGGTGAGTGGGCATAAAAGATGGCTATGCAGTTGCCGAAGAGTCGCAGTGTTCCCTACTTTTCAGCTGCTTAGCCGCCAGGCAGAGGCCGTTTATTTGATACGTGCGACACACACACACACACACACACACACACACACACACACTCACGCCACCACCCCCATCTACACGTAGTAGTAGTAGGCTGTCAGCCAGTGAGTCCTCTCTATTCTACCAATTTGGTTCAGCGTGCTCTACGTTTGATTTGCTTTCAGTGCGTGCCCATCATCATCAGCATTAGGCATGATTGTTGTTGTTATTAGACAAATATATATAAAGAAAGAGATAGCTGTCAATGAAGCGAGGAAGAGAGAAGGAGTAGAACAACTGTTTCTGGCATAATGACGCTAATTTTGTATGGTCCGGTAACGTAGCCGTTAACATTACCATCTCTACTGTCCGGCATTCATCCCGAAATGAAACAAAATAACTTATGAGGCAAATATTTCAAGTCTTGGCCGCATCCCGGCCTAATGTCAGGTGATTTGACAATGGCATTTATTAATTAAAACATGTGTCGCACGCACGAGCGCACACAGACACAGCGGGGCAGGTCAGGTCAGGCCCAGACGCCATTGATTCGTCGTAGCACTCGGAGCGAAATGAAAACAAAGCAGGCCAACAAAACAAAATAGAAGGGTATACTCCGATTGAACAGGTTAATTAGAAGGAGATTCTATAAGAATAAATTAATCTATGGATAAGGTATTAGAGACCGATCAGATCTGATCTACTTTTAAGGAATCTATTGAAGAACCCAACAAAAATCATACAAAATATATGAGCAATTGTTGATCCCACTAAAGAAATATAAAACAGTGACAAGCTATCGACATATGGTGGAATATTATGAAGCAATTGATTAAAGGATGAATTGATTGCCGCTTGGCAACCCTGTTGGCCAAACTGGTATCAACTCTGGTCGCCGCTTGTTCTTCTCTGAGGAGAGCAAGAGACAGGGACAGGACATGCCGCAGGCAATGGGACAGGGACAGAGCAGAGCAAATGAAGTCACGTACGTGCGATTTTTCTTCTGCTTTGGGGCACATATTAAAATACGTGCGTCTCGCTTTTACTATAACTTTTACACACACACACACAGGGACAGAGGGCCATGGAAAGGCACACACATGCACATTAATGGTGGCATGATGAGGCAGCTAAGTTAGCGTGTTTGTTGTTGCTGTGTTTGCTGGCCCACTCACAAAAGGGCTACAAATGACTTAGGCTTCTGGGTGAGGGCCCCTTGTTCCCCTTTTGTTTTTTGGCTTTATTTTTATTAATTTTTTTTTTTGGTTTTACGAGTATGTGTGCTCGCGTGCGTGTATATATTTGTTTCAATTTCAATGACTGCAAGCAACATTTGCACTTAGTAAATAAAATATAACAAACGCAGGCCAAAACTTTTCTGGGGCCTCGCTTCGTTTAAAGTTTGCCACACATTTTGCTTAATATTTTGTATTCGGTTCTTTGTTCTCCAGTTGGACAGCAGCCAGAGTCCAGAGGAGGAACCAGAGATCCAGAGCCGCTCATTTGCATTTTGGCTGTTGGCTGCAGTGTCAGTGCTCGGCAAACATAAAAGTGGAAAATGGGAAATGGGCCAATGAACTTGCAGACAAAAGTCGTGGATGGGGCCTGGACCGAGCGGACCACCACCGGGCGCAGTAGGACACAGAATATGCCTGCTCCATTTTCGCCACAGCTCCATCTGTGTGCAGCATAAGGGCTGCGAGATACTGTCCAAAGTTGATCACTATTTTGGGATCACATCAGGCAGCAATTTCAATAAGGAAAGAACTGACCCAACATCGATGCACGTTTTTTTGCGATAAAGGAAATCCCCCAGAAGGGGCCTCCAAACACTCTCCAGCCTGTCTGAGACAAGCCAAACAAACAGAAACAATATCGCATCCTCTCACCTCTTTGCCTTTAGCCCATGTTCTGTGTCCTGTGTCCTGTGTCCCGTGTCCCGTGTCCCGTGTCCCGTGTCCCGTGCTTTGTACTGTGTAGCCCGCCCATTGTTGACTTGATTTGTATGCGCCTTGGCTTAGTCCAATGGCCACTTTGTTTTGGTCTGGGGTCCAGGCACTTGAAATTCCCCCATGCAGGCAGCTTTATTGAATTTCCTGTGATATGTAAAGCAACATTTCTCAAGGCATTCCAGTGGCTGGGGAAAAAGCAGTAACCATAAAAGTTGAAACTGCCCGTATATTTAATATTATTTTCTTAAATAAAATATATATACATTCGTAGTTTTTAATATATTCGGATAATAGTGAGGCAGAGGACGAGTACCCTGGAAAGGCGATTTCGGGATACATGGTCTTTTGAATGACAGTCACACGATTGCAGACAGAGATCACAGGTCTCATCCTCGTTCCAGCTAGAGTTCTGATGATAGAAGCGTCCCCTAAGTTGTTGACATCCTATTTCCGCGTTCCAAAAGCAGCACCAGTCCCATATCTCACCTGTAAAATATCAAATCAATCTAATACAACCGATATCTGATTGAAATGCATACCAATCTGTTCGTAATTATCTGGCACACATGCCCAAAATAATCCATTATCAGCGGCTCTATTGGAGTGTTTTTCTTTTGGTCTTATTTTCTCTTGATCTGTGATATTTTCACAGTAGATGCCGGGGGATTCGACTCTCGGACAACCGGACTGAGTCTTCTTACAATCGCCGCACTGTACCGACTCCAATTGAGCCACATCGACTTATTAAAGTTATGCTCTTCAGTTGTATGCTCTAACTATATGTAAAAATTATGCTTACTCACCACAGATTGCGTTCCATATCATGTTTGAGATGCTCAACAGGGTTAGTAGATCAAATTTGATAATCATCACTGATAGAAAACTTTTGATATTGAAAAGAATCTCCCTGGATGTATTGTTGACTTGATTTCTAAACGCCTTGGCCTAGTCCCTATGTAAAACAACATATGTCAGGGCATTCACAGTGCATTCTCAGTGCATAGTCGGCAATTGGCTCAACACAAAAGCAGCACAATATCATATAAAAGTGGAAACTGCAAGAATTCTTAGTATATTTCGTATATGTACAATAGTTTAGAGTAAATTCCGATAATAGTGTAGCAAAGCAGCAGTACTCTGGCAAGGCCACTTCTGGCTTCATTTGCTCCTGTATCGCAGCCGCACGACCACAGACAGAGCATACAGGTAATATTCCAGTCTTCATGCAGCTGATAGTAGTGTCCCGTAAGCTGTTGGCATCCCATTTTCGGGTTCCAAAAGCAGCACCAATCCCATATATCACCTGGAAAATATGAAATCCGTCTGGTTATAGAAATATATGTACCATATAGCCTGCATACCTGTCACTTCGTAATCATCGGGCACACATTGTGCAAGTGTTCCTTTTGTAGCGGTTTTTTTTGGTTTAATTTTCTCTCGATCTGTTGCATTATCGCAGAAGATGCCGGAGGTTGCAAGACCAGCGCACGCGTACTGAACACTGTCACAGCTCGCGCACTTTGGTGACTCCAATTGAGTCCCATCGACTGCTTGATGGTATTCTATTCAATTGAATGCTCTCACTGAAGGTAATACTTCTGCGGACTTACCATAAAAAGAGTTCCATGTTATGATTGAGATGCTCAACAGACTTACTAGATCAAATTTGAAAATCATCACTGATTGAAAACATTTGATATTGAAAAGAATCTCCCTGGATGTATTGTTGACTTGATTTCTAAACGCCTTAGCCTAGTCCCTATGCAAGCAGCTTCATTGAATTTCCTGATATGTGAAAGAACATATGTCAGGGCATTCACAGTGCATTCTCAGTGCATAGTCGGCAATTGGCTCAACACAAAAGCAGCACAATATCGTATAAAAGTGGAAACTGCAAGAATTTTTAGTATATTTCGTATATGTACAATAGTTTAGAGTAAATTCCGATAATAGTGTAGCAAAGCAGCAGTACTCTGGTAAGGCCACTTCTGGCTTCATTTTCTCCTGTATCGCAGCCGCATGTGTGCAGACAGTACATACAGTAATCATTCCAGTCTTCATACTGCTGATAGTGGTGTCCCGCAAGCTGTTGGCATCCCATTTTTGGGTTCCATAAGCAGCAAGAGTCCCATAAAATACCTGGAAAATATGAAATCAGTCTGGTAATACAAATATATGTACCATATAGCCTGCATACCTGTCACTTCGTAATCATTGGGCACACATTGTGCAAGTGTTCCATTTGTAGCGGTTTTCTTTGGTTTAATTTTCCCTCGATCTGTTGCATTTTCGCAGGAGATGCCGGAGGTTTTAAGATTAGTGCAGAATTACTGAAATTCGTCACAGCTCGTGCACTTTGGTGACTCAAATTGAGTCCCATCGACTGCTTGAAGGTATTCTATTCAATTGAATGCTCTCACTGAAGGTAATTCTTCTGCGGACTTACCATAAAAAGAGCTCCATGTTATGATTGAGATGCTCAACAGACTTACTAGACCAAATTTGATAAACATCTCCGATGAAGAATTTTGTTATTTTTATTTTGTTTTTTTTTTTTTGGAAAGGAATCTCTCTGTATATGTATTTTGACTGCACTGGAAATTTCCTTTATTTTTCAGATACACTCATCTGCATTATTTACGTGCCCAGCGACCTTCTTTCTACCCTACGAGTACGGGCGTGTTCATGTGTGCTGGAGACGGTGTGAAGGTGAGATCTGAAAGCTGGAAGCTGGGTGGGGATGGTGGTGAGAGTTAGGCCCTCCAAAACTGATGAGGGTTAATTTGCCAACGGCTCAACAATTCATCAGCCAGTCCAATTAACTAAGCGCGACCCATTTCCCGGCCGCTGCCACGCGACTCCACGCCGCACAGTGGGACATTCCGCCGTTTCAGCTTGCTAAATTAATAACTTCAGAACAAATATTTGATATCTTCATGAAGCAAACTGCATTTGAAAGACAAATGTTCAAAAATTTAATCTACTTAAGTAAATGATGCAACAATGTCTAAAAGCTTCACAATATTGGGTTAAAATTTAAGTTTGTTGCCAGTGCATATTTTCCTATGCTAAATGCTCAATTTTAATTTTTTTTAGATCGACTTTTAATGGTAATTTTTACAATAAAATATTATTTTTTTATTTAATTTTCAAATTTACCTGTTTTTATTTTTTAGATCGATAAAATGGTACATTTTAATGGGAATTTTTTCTATAAAATATTATTAAAAAAAAAATATTTTTTGATTCTGAAAGTTTGTTGAATTTTTTTGTTTTTTTTTTGTAAAATAATCCTCCACTTCTTGGTTATAAGGAGGAATATCTAATAACGTAAACTTATTATTTCTGAAGAATAACTGCTTGTCGATTTATTTTGTGATCTCACAAATCTAATGGATGAAATATATGTATCTGAAGAGGCTGCCAACATGTTGCAAAGATCTTGGGTTTGCTTAATTCGTGATGTCTTTCACGTATTCATATTCCAGTAAGTTTGGTAATCTTTGTTTTTCGTTTCCTGGGCTTCCTCTGACAACCCTCCAATTGGTAGGCTCTGATGTTCAATTAAAATTTGACCAAGTGCTAGAATTACATAAAGCGTGGGAGCTAGGTTTCTTTTCTGAATTTCGTGCGAGGTTGTGGCAGGTAAATCGGTATTGAAGCCAAACGGCTCCGAAACGCAGAATGTGCTTTTAGACTTAGGTAATAAATAGTTCAAGGAACATTTACAAAAAAAATTCTCGAGAAAATATATGGGTAATGGTCAAAATATTTTAAAAAATTTGATTTTAATCAAAAATCTTCGACTTTTGCCACCTCTTTTCGTCTGATTCGCCACTGTGCGCCGTTGATTCCTCCGCCATGCCTCACGCGACTCCACTCTTCGTGGGGTGTTATAAATTTAAATTTAAAAGCCAAACAAAACTCGCATTCTCATTGCCGCACCGCCGCACGCCTGGTCGGAAGCGCTTTATCGCAGCTCGCCCAGCAGATTCTCTAGAAATTAAGAAAAACTGCCCGGTACGGACTGAAATGGAGAGTGATTCTCTTCTCCAGTTAGATGTCGAGATACCGGACCCAGTCCATCTCTGGGCGGAGAGGACACTACTCGTATTTGGCCGTACTCGGATGACACCGTTTGCACTTTATCCTTGTCAGTTGTTATCGTTTATTGCTGCCTTGCCACGGCGAAGAAGGAGCCGCCTTCTTTGAGAAATTGTAGCACAAAAGTCAACGTGTAACGAGAAAATAATAAATGCCATTTAAACAGCAGGCAGACAGACAGACAGACAGAGGAAGAAGGGACAAGAAGAGGATGCGTGCCGGATGAAAACGAATGGAGTATGAAATTGAAAACCACGAAACAAAGTTAAAAGAAAAAATAACAAAAATGAAATAAACACTAAAAAAGTGTGGAATAATAAACAGGATGAAAAAAAAAATTAAAAATGGTCAAAGGTTTCACACAGTTACTCGGATTTTTAAATAATAATTTTGTACACGAAATATATATATATTTTTTTTAATTATTAGAAATTATATTTTGATCAATTTACAGGATGGTTTACACACCCTCCTCCTTCCTATTTTCTATAAGAATGTGTGCTGCCAGGTGGCGATTGTCACGCACTGGCAGCTGGCCTAAAGGCTGGTCTGCAAGAAAGGCAAGGCAAGGCTCTTCACTTTTATTGACAAACTCGACGAGAATTTGTGCGAAATGTGCGTGCGCGACTTGGCCGGCTATCCTTTATCCTTTGAGGCTCTTCTCTCTTTTTTTGGGCGCATACAAAAAGGGAGCTCTAAATGTGTGTGAGTGTGGTAGGGTTGGGCGTGGCTCACAGGACACGACATTTCTTGTGTGTGCCGTAGTTGTTGCTTGTGTCTTTTGTTTCCACCTCGTGCCACTTGACATTGCTTGCGGTTTGTTAGCGGTCCGGGTAAAATTCCAGTGTGCAACAATCTCGTACGGGAAATTTTGTTATTCAAAACACGACGGATTACCGTTCATTCCGCTTACACACACATATACAGAGAGGGAATAAGGGAGTACATATATGCCGTCGCATGTGGAGACCGCAGGCGGCACCTTTCCCGGTTCATGTCGCTGGCGTTGTCACACGGCACACATTTGTTAGACACTAAGCCCGTGTATGCCTCCTTTGCCAAGGATAAGAATGTTTATTATCTTTATCACACACACGCACACACACATACACACAGATACAACTACATTGAAGCCAAACCGCAAAGCAACCGCACGTACAAAACTTAAAGGGGCTGACGGCAAATGACAGACAACAAGACAACAACAAAATGAAGCCGCCGCATCCGCATCCGTATCCGCATCCGCATTCAACTTCCCTTTGCCGGCCATTGTCTTGCGTAACTAACTTCAAAATGGCGCCACGCCGTGTCACGCAATTATGACCACGCCTACGTCTTTGGCATTTTTCAGTGTGGCACAGCTTCACCGCTCCCCCGCTCACTCTCCTTGGCTTTTTCCTTCCCAGTTTCCAGTTTTTATTTCGCTTTATTAAATGCTTCAGGTAGCTACTTAAACACGTTTTCGATTAGAGCAGCTGCTGTCATTACTCAAAGTCGAAGGGGGTCGGGTGGTGCCGGCGGATTTCGGGACGAGTCTCGTCAGTCTTTCACCTGTAGGAAGATGGCGGCGCTTGCCATTCCTTTGCCTGCTGTTGTCGTGCTTTCTTTTCTTTTGCTGTGTTGTTTTTTTTTGCTTCCTGTACATCTTCAATATTTTATAATAAAGCGAAATTCCAGGAAGAGGAATACAAAAATGTGCAGCAACAGCGGCAACAGCGGCATCGGGGGGTTGGAAAAGGAGGCTTAGATGGGGGGCTTGGCGGTTACTGGAGTGTGCTGATAAGGTTCAGGATCAGCTTAAAAGAAAAGAAAATTTCTGTATTAAAAACTAAGGAGAGCTGGAGCTTGGAGTAGAGTACAGGGGTATTATTTTCTTTCAATCAGAGGTCTTACTACTGCAGCTTAGTATCTTAGAGTCTCTTTGAATAAAACCGCTTGCATATGTTTCACCTACATATGTTGTAGACCTTAGCATTATCTGGGGACTCGGCTAATATCTGGCATCCATAAATTCATCTTGATTGCATGCACTGAAAAAGTTAATAGCCCCATTCTGCCCTCCCCAGCCCTCCCCTCGAGGACGTAAGCCGCTCAGTGCAGGCCTGCGATGGATGCCACAACCTGTCATATTTTTATGTTTTAAGCCGCAGAATGGCCGGGATGCAGGGCCCCGGAAGCAAGGTGGGGAATCTTCAAAATAAAAACTCAAAGTACTTTAATGTTGTATCCTGTTATCGCTGCCGACGTGCAGCTGTCGCTATTAGTGTTCGACTTTCAAGGGGGAAAAATATGAAGAGGATGAGGTACTGTCTTGTCTGTTCCGCTTCTTTCATTCGATGTTGCGGCATGGTGTTGACAGGATATTTACAGGATTTCTATCAATATGCCGGCATTAGCACGTACGCCTGCAATGAACGTGAATGTGAGTAATGCCAGTGCCTGAGGAAAAAAAAAACGGTGAAAACGTATGGAGAAGACAGAGGGAAAACAATGCCAGAGGAAAAGCGTACCTCGACTTTGACTGCTAATATAATCATATTTCGGCAATACTACTGATGCTATTAGTATTCAGAATAAACACAAAATAGGCACTACTGATATTTAACGAAATCCCACCAGAATTTATTTATAAACTCATTAATTTTAAGCAGAGCTGACTAACAACTTGGAAGAATTCACCAGAATTTTAGCTTGATTTATTTTTGCTTTTCACCCACTTTTGCTGATTGCTTCTATTTCACACGATTTCTTCGGCAAATTGAAAGATCAACAGTACTGTGCTCGGTAACAGACGACCCCTTAACTTATTTCTGCTGAATTATTTACTTTTCATTTGTACCAGGCAGCCCCAGCAGCCACCGCCAGGCCCGGGCAGCACCTGTTTCCTGCCAGGTGGCTCAACGGGTTAAAACGAGGGCCCAGTCAATTGTTGTCGGTCAAACAAAAACTGGCACAACACGAACAACGAACAATGAACAACGAGAGAGCTCAAGTATTTGTGCTATTTAAAATTTGCTTTACCAAACGTCAAGTGTTTAGCAACAGCAGCCCGAGCGGGCTGAGGCTGAGTGGCACACGGTCCGAAGCTATATTACCCCCCAGCACCCGCAGCACCATCCATTCTAGCCTACACCACCCACTCGAGCTCCTTGGGCTGGGGCTGGGGCTGGGGCTGGGCCTGGAACGGCTGGCCTATGTGTGCGACTGAGATGGGACTTGGCTGGAGCCTATTGGCCGTAAATTATTAATGATTACTAGCCCGAAATTACAGTTAACTCACTTACTTGCTCATTCGCAAATGAAGGCCAATTGCAGCAGAGCCAGAGCGAGGAAGGGAGCGGTTTACGTTGACGGAAACAGGGGACTGGGAACTAATTTATTTTTACCACAAACTGGCCAAAGAGATAGGTAATATAGCCACGATGGGCGCAGGAACGGGTGGCTGAGACTCGAGGGAGGGGTAAGGTCTCTGGCTAATTGTGGGTCCGATTATGCTTAAATATTTATTTTGATTGTTGAAATTTGCGATGAGCATCAATCCGAAAACTTCTCTCATTTATTCGCTCGAAATCATTTCATATTCATAAGAGCTTGTTGTGGACCGGGCCAGAGAACTTTTAGCTATTTATATTTTATATAATGTTATGCCTACTGCGTATAAACAGAATTCATCCCATCGCCAGACAAAAATTATGTATATTTGCCGGAGCCAAACATAGGCACAGGCACAGGCAGTCTCTGTTGTTTTTTTCTGTGGACTTCCGCCTAAAATGGCAAGCGCCTGAATTGATTTTCATTAGGTGGGCCTAGGCATCAACATCAACATCCACATCCGAATCAAAATTCAATTTTCCAGCACACATTTTGCTGATTGTTTGATTGAGGACCGTAATTCGCTGACTCTATTATGCCGTCTTTGAATTGTCAATGAGCTCGAAGAAAATTTTCAGTGATCTGGAATCTGATTTTGTCTTGTTTGCTCTATGTTTATGATTGACTCCAGCCCAAGTTCGTACTGCAGGTTGCCTTTTATCCATTATCTCTTACTAGGAGAATCGTGTCATGTGCCCTGTACTGATTCCATCTTGGTATCCAGTATCCAGTATCATCTGCCAAATATAATTAAAGCCCACTACGGACTATCCTATTCGTTTTGAAGTGTTGGGGCCTTTTCAGAAACCCAAAACAGAACTTGTTCTGAATGGGAAGTAGAGGAGGAGAAAAGGCTGGTTGAAGATTGAGAGAGTGTTGACGACAAACTATTGAAGAACTATTGAAAAGTATTCAAGCGCAGGCAAGTCTTAGCTGGGACATGGAATAAATGGGAGATACGAGTGGCTGTGTGGCTGCTGCTACGTCTACACACACACACCCACACACACACACATACATAAGATTGTGGACAAAAACAAAAATTCTTTCTAAAGCACTCAACAGCCCAAAAAGCGTGGATGCACACAGATACAAAAGCAAGAAAGCAGACACACACACCGAGAGAGAGAGAGAGAGAGAGAGAGAGAGAGAGAGAGAGAGAGAGTGAAATACACACAGCTGTGAGAGAGGCCTCAGTTAGTTGCAGTGAAAAGAGGATAAACTGCATTTTTATCTTTAAACACACTTCAAGTGCCATAGGCGTCAGAGGGAGTGGCGGGCAAGGCCCGGCCTAACAGGCACGAAAACAAACACAAGTGCAGCAGAGGCGCCTCTGTGTTTGAGTGTGGAAGGTGTGGCAGGTGCGGCGGGTGTGTGTGTGCTTTTGTCAGAGCCATGTCCTTACTACTCGTACTCTGATTATTATTCAAGTCATCAACGACGGCCATAAAGCAAGTTTTGAGGGGGCTTCCACCGCTGCTGCAGTCGCTACAGTCGCTTCACTTGAAACGTAATGAGACCAGTGATGAAGCGCCTCTAAGTATGCAGAGGAAGCCATTGGGCCCGCTCTGATTCCTATTAAATGTATCTGCTCGAATTGAAGGATTCAGAAACGCCTTGGACATTAATCACCTATCGGCTGATCCAAAACTTTCGCCATAGCGCGACGGCGGAAACTCTTTATGATATTTGTCGATGCCGAGTAGGGGGAAGTCGAGGATGTCGATGGCGCTGTTTAAACGAACTGCGATATACGCTTGCCAGCCATTTACCAGCCACACCCATGGCCCAGGGAAGACATTATGCGATAAGCCTCAAGGTAACGACATTGCTGCAGGTTTCTCCACTCAACTTTTTACCCATTTCTCTCTCCCATTTTTTTTTTTGGCAATTTATTGCCAACCTTCAAAAAGGCCAACTATGCCAATCTCGGGCTGAGACTGTGTGTGAGAGTTGGCAGCCGACAGGATTGAAAGGACTGCAAGCAACAAAAAAGAGGTTTTGCATAACGGCAAGAATTAATTTTTTAACACGCACACTGACAGAGAGAGAGTAGAGTGAGAGTGCCTCAAGAAGAGGAGCGGAAAGACCGCTGCGCGTTGACACTGATTTTGACGCATTGCTCCCTGAGGATGTGACCCAAAAAGTCAGTGCGGCAAATGAGCAAATGTGGGTGGCAGGCAGCAGCAGGCAGCAACTGAAGCCGGTTAAGTGTTCAGTAGTCTGGAGTGCTGGAGATCTAAGCATGAGCAAAATATGAGAGCTGCACAGCCAGAAGGCAGCGGACGGGGGAGCAGAGAGCTCACCCAGTCGTTATTCGGTGTTTTTAATTTGCGCCCGGCTGGTGGTGGTTAGATTCCGACAGAGTGAAAGGTAGACAGACATCCAACCGTGGAAAAGCATTTTAATATGCAAATGGAAGAGCGGAAAGCAAAATCTAGGAATCTAGGAATCTAGGAATGTGGCAACCTCTTTGAGGTGGAGTACAAGGCCCCTAGCTGCTGCCACCAATTGATAGAAGCAGCACGAGGAGCCACGAGAAATGAACCACCAACGCGGGTTCAATGCCAGCTCAAATGCTGAGCTCTAACCATAGCTCAGGGCCTCCTGCAAGTGAAATGAAACAGTTCCCAGGCCGAAAACTGCAGACTTCTTGAAGCCCCAACAACAAGATTTGCTCGGAGCGTCACGCAAGTGCTTCAACGAGCCAAAGCAAAGGAAAGCTGCATGCAAAAAAAAAGCAAAAAAAAGGGGGAAAATAAGAAAATGCTGAAAAGCATGTCAGTTTCATGCTCGCGGCCGCACTTAACATTATTTTTGCTGCACCAGCAACAGCAACAGCAACAGCAAACGCAGCGGCAACAAGAACCCACTTCTTTTGTGGAAGAGCAACAACAGCAGCTGCAGCCAGCAAACTGGATGCCCTTACAGGCCACCCACCCAGCCAGTACTGCCCTATAACGCATACGCAGCGTGGTACGTGTGCGCGAGCAGGTCAAACTTAAATATTTAATGAAGCGCTTAATGTGCGACTTCCCGTCCTCCGGAGCCTCTTTACCACGCTTTACCCCTTAAGCAGCCTTAATTGCCGAGCTCAGGCACGGCATCGCGCCCTCTCTCCCTCTCCCGCTGTCTTTGTTTCTGGTCAAGCTGAAAAACCTGCAAATATTTTCAGCAAATTTTTGCCTAATGCAAAAAATATTTTATTGTGCTCGCTTCTGAAAGCAGGGGACAGATGGGGCAGAATTCAGTACCATAAATTTGAACAGAGACAAAAAATGAATTACGGAGGGAGAGAAGGTAAGCGTTCTCTTGGTAAGCAGCCCCAAAATATTTGCGGCGGTCCTCTAAGCCCAGGCATGCGGTTGGCCAGGCATGTGCAGCATTTCAAGCAGCGCACTTCACACAAAAGCAAAACAATAATACATACATACATACACCAACACACATACACACACAAACAATGAACGTAAAGGCAGCCATTGCCATACAGTTTTCGGACGCTCCCTTCCCCCGCAAAGGCAACTAGATGCAGGTGCTGGATTAGATATGTCCCGGCTCAGAATTTACACCTAAAGCTAAGCGAGTGCCCAAAACAGTTGGCTAGAAAAATTGTACAACTTCTTATTAGGGTCTTCAAAATTTAGGATAAAAGAAGCGGGAGATTTTTTAAAATATAAAAAGAATTCTTTAATATTTAGCAGATTGAAAGTAAAATGCGAAACATTTCGAAACTTTAATTCTCTGAAATTTGTTAATGAGTGGAGAAGCTGCAAAAACATCTCAATTGTTTCCTCCAATCAGTAAAAATTATATGGTTTTATTGTGGTCAAATATTTGAATGTGAATTTTCGTAATGTGAGATTATATAAATGTATAGGTACCTAAAATATATATGGCAAATTTCTTTTAATACAATTATTTACGGGCCCAAAGATTGAATACGCCATCTGATCCCCCAACGGCCATTTTATGATCCAGTTTTAGCGGGAAACCAGACCCCGGGACAGCACTGGGCTTCGTGTTGCAACCAGGGAGGCCAGGCAGCACCAAGGCATTACAGCATTTGCACGAATCAGCCGGCTAGCACATTCTTTTACCAAGCCAGAACAATGAGATTGTTGGGCTGGGCCTGTTTCAAGCATTTAAAGTGAACAAAGTGTGCCAGACTGGCTCAGATTTAGATGCAGACTCAGACTTGGACTCAACTTCGCTCTTTCTGTGGGGCTGAAGGCTTTACCTATGTATTTAAATCAAAGGGCCAAGTCAAGGTGTTTCGTGCCAAGTACTTTGGTTATGCCTTCTCCCCCGCTGAATGTACATGCAGCTTGCCACAAACCCCAACCAACACACACATAAACCTCCTGGAGAGGAGGGGTTTTTTTTTTTTTTGGTAAGGCACGAGACGACATAAAGTGGAACTTGCCAACGTAACGAAATTCGGTCAACATGTTGGCCATGACGGCGACCGGTGGCTCGCTCGCTTAGGTTAGTGCCATACTGCCCACATGTGGCCATAATTTTTAAGCGCCAAATGAGCGGCCATCCATTGGCCATGATGTCCGGCATGGTATTTGCCGTTTGCCATTTGTCCTTACCAGTGGCACATTGTCCTGGGCCGGCCAACACGAATACCTTTGGGACGTGGGCCAAATGGCCGAATACCGTGGACTGTTAGCCCGATCTTGAGCCAGCAGCATTAAAGGCAGGTAATATCGTGGCTTTTTCTAATTGTTGTGGTTTGATCTCGTAACTGGAAAAGTATATTCTCACTTGAACACTGGCCAATACATTTCTTATTTAGCTTAATATTTAAAGCTCGTTTCGAGGCATTTCATTCGATTTCATTGCACGATTTTTGACCTTTCTTCCCGCAAACAATCAATGCCAGATAGTGTTAACCCTTCGGCTACGCCCAAAAATCCCGTTGGACCCATTCATGTGTTGCACAAATAAAATAAAGTTAGCTTAGGATACGTTAAACTTGTAAATATTGTCACACACTCTTCCAGCTACACAAACACGTGCAGACGTGTATAGTACACACATATCCGGTTCTGCAAATTTAAGGTCAGTTTTGTTGTCAATTCTTTTATACACGTAGTACTAGAATATCCAAAATAAACTTTAAATAGGGTACTAAATTCTTCACATATTCAAATATACAAATTAAATATAAAATATTTATTGAACTTAAACAAAAAATAAATAAATTAAGATGAGTTTGTTTAAAGTAAGATTTGAGAATTATAAGATTGTTTTTATTTGGTCAGAGATATCATTTGTTCAATGGTACTTGTACTATTCATTCATTTCTATTTGAATTGATTATAGGTTCTTATCAGCAGCTCAATAGTTTGGCCGTAGTGTTTAAAAAAATAATGCACTTATTTTTATAATAATTTATCAATTACGTTGACAAAGTATTGAAAGTAGTTCGTTGGTCTTTCCACCTATCTACTGAGTGCGTAAATTGAAAAGAATTGGACAAATCACACCTGTAAATATTGCCACGTTTGTGCCTCCAAACACAGAGGGAAATCCAGATAAATACCTGGAAAATTTACCCTCTTCCTACGCACACTGAATGCATTAAAAAAGCAGCAGCAGCAGAAGAAAAAAATACAACGAATCGCATGCAATACGATGTGGCATGGAAGGATAAGGCGATGTGGGTCGAGCCGCACATTTTGTCAAAATTCCCCCCAGAACACAGCAGACAAATGGAAGCCAAACAAAAAGAGGCACAAGGCAGCGGCAGCAGCAGCAGCAGCAAAAACAAAGAACAACAAAGATAAAGAGAAAGAGGAAGGTCCAAAAAGCAGAGAGAGGGACAGGAGGATTGGGTGGCTGAGAGCTGGGAGCGGGGCAAAGAAACCACAATCGAGACCATTATCAATTACACGCACAGCAGGACACGGTGGCAGGACACAGAAACACATGCAGACGATGAGAGAGAGCGGCGAGGGGAAAATGAGAATGGAGATAGGAATACTGGGGGGGGGCTGGGTGACTGGGTGGCTGGGAGAGAAACGCAAACGAAATGAAAATACGCATAAAATTGCAATTTACATCACATCCATTTGCACCCATATGTGCACACTGGCACGCACACTGACGCACACGGATATCAACCGCACACACAGAAACATAACAGAGTTACAAATAAAATTCATTCATACGCATAATGAAACTCGCTCTCTTTCTCTCTCCCTTTGCATCTGTCTTTCTTCTTCGCTCCCCCCTTGGGTACAAAAGTACAAAGCGGCAACAAAGGAACACCCAAATAAAGACAACAATGTTTAGAAATAAACAAACAAATGCGACTGGACGAATGAGTGGATGGATGGATGGATAGATGAATGGATGGACGAAGCAGAGGCAGATGATGACCAGGAACTGAGGACTGGGGGAGGGAAGGACTTTCGATTAGGAATGGGAATGCATTCTTCACCGCTGGAGAGTTGGCCGGAGAAAAATCCACGCCCTATATGTAAATTATTAGCCAGGCCACTTTTTGTCCGCCGCCCAAACTCAAGCTCTGATGGCAGGGGCCACGAGCGGCCGCAGAGTCCCTGGAGTTGCCCAGCAAGAGCTGGAAAAATTTCAACCATAAAGGGAGCAAATTGAAGCCGCAAACGGAGAGGGAGAGAGAGCACAACAAAGAGATAGAGCCAGAGAGCGTATGAAAGTGTGAGAGTGAGAACGGGGATGCTCTCGCTTTGTAGACTTTTTTGCTATGTGGCCCAAAGTAAAACGCCCTTTTGGAGTTGCTTCCGATGGGAGCTAAGGGAACCCTGATCAAAGAGAGTTTCAGCTTAAATTTTTGAAATAAATGAAAAAATTTGGAATTTACAAAATAGTTACTATATAAAGATACTATAGCCCTTGAAACAAATATTTCGACTTTCCTGGATCTAAAGAGAAACTAAACATATTTCTTTCACCATTCTTAAGCTGATGCTTAAAGTATTGCCTACTTTTAGGCTTGTCAAGCAAAGAGAGAGTTTCGGAGTAAGGCAATGAGAGAGAGAGAGTCCTGTGCTCTTGTGCTTTGTCGCTTTGTGGCGCCCAGCATGCGCAGAGTGTAGCGAGAGACGCGCGCCACACGACCACATCCCGAGCAGCGTCCGCACAGCATCAGCGGCGGCCCCAGCTGCGAAAAACTCTGCCATGCAGCGGCGGCCATCAGTAGTTGCCTCAGAGCCCGCGGGTTGAAGAAATCGTACGCATCGAGCGAGAGGCAAGCGCCGCGTCAAACCAAACAAAGAAAAAGAAAAAGCAAAGCAAAAAAAGTACATAAAAGCGAATAACAACAAGAGAGTGCAGAGCAAATAAAACAGACAGCAATAGGCAATTTCTAATTGACCAGGATTTCCCCACAACTGTGTTCAACTTAACCATCAAGCCAATGACCAAATGTTGCCACAAATCGCAGGCAAATGAGCCCGCAACTACAAGACTCCAATCCGTTGCCGTTGCTGCTGCTGCTGCTCCTGCTCCAGCGGCTGCTGCAGAGTAGCAGAGTACAGTGCGAGCCCGGTCCCGTGCCAGACTCCGTGCCTCCACCCGCTCCCTGTACCGCTTTTCGAGCAGGGCGTTTTCTGCTTCGGTGTCCGTGTGTGTACCAGTGCTTAAATAATCCGCATAGCCAGCCAGTGCAACTTGAGGTGGCCGTAAATCACATTTCAGTAAACTAAAACCTCGAGTGCTGTCGCTTGCGGCTCATCGCATAGCGCCTCAAATTGAATCTCGTTTCCGGTCCGTACGTCCGCTCCCTCGTTGGCCAAGTCGGTCGTTTGGTCTGTGTATCGGTCTGTCGGTGTGTCGGTGTATCGGTGTATCGGTCGGCCGGACTGTCGGTGTGCCTGGTGTTGCTTCGCTTTTGTCGCCAGACATTTTTAGCTGCTCAAAAATTGATGCCAGCAGCCCCAGCAGCCCCAAGCAGCCCGAAGCAGCCCAAGCAGCCCCAGTGACAGTCGCCTAGGCAGCGCTGTAATGTAAGTTATTGTATTCCCCCAAACTCGAACTCCAACTCCTCGCACAGCTCCACTACAGCCCACACTCCCCGCCATCAAACCATCCCTGAGCACAGCCTGTAAATGTGCTACATGATTCCTGCTTAACTGTTGCTCCAACTGCGGCAGCGTTCAACGCCCCAGACAGACCTGCACACCGAAAGCCAACCAGCCAGCCGGTCCATCGGAAATGTGTGCCAGTGTGCGAGCTCCCTGTACTTGAGCCAGCGAGTGGTAGTATTGGCCCAGAAGCGTCCTGAATGTTTATGGCAGTTGAAAGTCGTGAAATTGTTAGGCAATCTATTGGAGCGCACAATATTTCTAACCATCAAAATATTCCCAGTTAATGTGGTTCTAGAATGGTTTACTATGTGTATTTTCCAAATGGAACTCGAAGTCATTTTATTATTATTTCTATTTACTTTGAATATGTATACTTTAGGAATTGTTCTACATTTACGTTTTCAACGTCATAGAAGAGCTAGAATTCTTTGAACAATTAATGTCTTAGAAATATGTTGTATAGGATTTTATTTATTGTGTATTTCGTAAAAGCCCTAGTACACACTTATATTTGCGTAGAACTTATTATTTTCCATTCCAACTAATTCTCAGGGTAATTTGATCACAATTTTGTGTTGCGCATAAGCAAATGGGGGCTTCGCTTTGCTCACATGTCTAGTTGGCTTTTGTGTTGATTTTCCCATTTTATTATTACCTCAAACGTTTTTCTCGTTTGCTCTAATGAATGCGCTCCGACCTGTTATCCCAGTTTTGCCAGTCGCCCTCCTCCAGCCACATCCTCCTCCATTCCACCAACCATCCTCCAGCCAGCCAGTCAGTCAGACATCCTCACAGCTTGTCGCGTTTGGCTTTCGCCTTCTGTTTTTCGTATTCGTTTTCGTTTTGGCTTTGTTTTTGCTGTTATTGTTTTTAACGTAAATTCCCACTTGCTTAGAAAGTTCTGACGGGTCTCGCCCGGCTCTGTTTCTGCTTTTGGCCCTGTTTTACTCCACTGGGGTGTAGGCTGTCTCGTTGTTCTTCTAAGCACGCTGTTGCCATTGTCTTTCGTCTGACACAGAAATGTTCCTTTATATATACATATGTATATGCGTATGTATATGTATGTATACTGTTTTCTATGTGTATGTGTGTAAAGAGAGCGTGTCAGTCTTTGTGTGTCGCCATTGCCATCTTTGTCCTCAGCGTCTTGTTGTTGTGCAAATATTTGCCTTTTTTGAAGTTGATTTTTGGTCTCCATCGAAGCGTCTTTTGTTGCCAGCGTCAAGTCCTGCCAGCAGCCTCACACCGCAGCCAATATGCTGATGAATCGTTGCTAAATTGAATATCGAGTGTTTATTTATATTGGCCGGCAAGTGTCACGCCTTCACCCCGGCCACTGCCCTTGTCACTGCCAGTGCCTGCAGCGTGAGTTCTGTAAATAATTTGAAATTGATGTATTATCCCTCGCAGAGAACGTGGCAGGGCACAATTGTTTCAGTCTGCGTCTCAGTCTCAGTCTGTGTCTGGTGTCTCTGTTCTGCTACATTTTATTGTTGCACGCTTAAGTAGTTTGTGCAGCGCAAACAAAATTAAGCAAGTTGCAAGTTGTTTGGACAAAAGTTGCTGTCACAATTGTTATTTTAGCGATTGGAGCTGGGGCGGGCTCATTCAGGCAAACAATTTATAAAATAAACTTTGAAGGAGCAGAGCGGAAATATTGTATCTACATTTCTCTAGCATTTTCAAGAGGGGGTTATCGCTCTCCCTCGATCAATATACAAATGAATCAACCCCGAAGGAGACCCCAGACAATATTCCGCAATAACGAAAGATTGAGAGAAGCAAATTCCCAAATATTCGTTGTGTGTATTCACTGCACCGTCAAACAATTGCACTCGTTATTTATAACTGAGAAATCTGTCACCGAGCGCAATTCGATTGCGGTCGCAGTTGCCATGAAATTGTTTTGTCGCTTGCCATCCAAATTTATAGCATACTCGTGCTCGTACTTCGCTTCCCAGGCTGCTTCCCAGGCGAACAGGCGAGCAGGCAAACAGGCGGGCAGGGACCTCAGCGACTCCGACTCTGGCACAATTCAATTTATGCTTCCGCTTCAGCGTCTGCTGCTCTGTGACCAACTAAATATTTAAGCCAACTCATTAGTTGGAGATTCAGCCAGGGATCCCCCAAAGAGTAGTGGTGCTCCGAACGTGCTGTTGCATTAAATCTGCGCTTTAAGCATAAACTTCCAACCACTCAGACGGCACTCGGACTCCCGACTCTCGAAAATCGAGTGCATTATGTGCCACTTCTGAGCGCCCTGCCACTGGATTTTTCTGTGGAGGAATCTCGGCCATTGTTGGCCACGTTGCACTCAGCTGACCCGCAGCGCCGACCGAGACTGCACCTAAAAAAGAACACAGCCCCCGCTGCTATCCAACTATCCAGTTATCTCGCTGCTATCTGGCTATCCGCCTATCCCACTGGCCGCATTGCCGACTGCCGACTGGCTGTTTACTGCGAGCAGTTCACTGTTCGCTGTTCTTTTATGCTACCCGCACACACACTCCGATACGAGTACTCGTGCAGACACACACAGATACACACGCACACAGTTGCCATTGGCTGTAGTTGTTGATGGACATTTGCTGGCAGCTCTTTTGCCTTCTGCCTGGGTCTGTCCTTTATGCGCCACAAATGAAAATGCAGACAGACAACGGGCGCCAGGCGATGGCGATGGCGATGACGATGGGCACGATGGGCACGATGGCAACGGCAGCGGCAACGGCAGCGGCAACGGCAATGGCAACGGCCATGTCTGACGATGACGTCGCATTTCTGGAGACAATGAAACAAACTGAACCCGGCACAGATCCCAGCCACCGAGTTCCTTGACAACTGTGCCGTCTGTCCGTCTGTCCATCCCTCTCGTTGGGTCTATCTATCCCATTTCTGTTGCTGTTTCCATTTATTTCCTCTCTTCTATATTTATTTAACATGCATTTGAATTATGAGCTAACAGAAAGGAATGTATATAAAAACCAGACAAAAAACTACAACACAAAAAACTAAACAACTTTGGTTTTAATTCATAATTATTTTTATGTCAGCGCACTCATTAAGAGTTGCATTTGTAGCTGGCGCTTTTCATTCCCCCATTTTCCCATTCCCCATTTTCGCCACGCAACCCACATTTTTCTCTTCGTTTTCCCCATGCACTTATTTTGGCTTTGTCATTTGCATTTCGCATTTCGGATCCTTTTTAGCATTCCACAATTTTTCAACTGCACATTTATCGTCCGTGCAGTTTTGTGACTCCTAATTGCCGTTCTCCATTCCTGAAAGACTGGTAAGGACTAATAGACTGGACGCCAGATGACAATGGTTTCTGGCACTTTTGGGGGTTCTTCTGAAAGGCAACTTTAACTAGAAATCAATTACCTTGTAAACGTGCTCGTTTTCCCACAAAATGTTCTCTCAAAATGGAAGACATGAGAGGCTGCTAGTGTTTAAAAGGCAATTTAAAAACTGCAGAAAATATTTAATTTTCTCCTGGCAATTTGTCAACTGGGTGTGGCCCAGACCAGACCAGACAGCCCAACTTGCAGATACAAGTTACAGATACAGATACACACATCCGGGTGTGCTCGTACATATATAAATTATCATTGCCAGCCAAAACTCAAATACGATAAATTGTCGGGCAACAGCAGCAGCAGCAGAGGAAAAATCTATAATTTACACAAAATTCGCTTCCGCATGCGAACGCCTTCCCCGTGCCACATCGTCTGTAATATATGCATATTGATGCCACCAGATATGGCAATAATCGTGCCAGACCCACAGACACCCGTACATATGGCGACCTTAGTCAGCTCCCAGATAGGACGAGTGCCAACAAAGCACCAAAAAGTGGCGAATTCTCGACAATTTGGCAGCCATTTTTGGTTAATTTCATTTCGTGTAGCATACATTTTGGCTGCCCTGCTATGCCCTGCCATGCCCTGTCCAATCGTCTTCCGTCTTCATGGCTAATTGAATGTGCTGGTTTCATTAATTTTTTACCCATTTCTCTTTTGTTGCAGCCATGCCAACATTCAAGACTGCTAACTGGAATTGTTTCAAACGAAAAACAAGAACAACAAAATAACATAGTGCTGCCAGCAACAAAAAAAAAAAACGCAAAAACGTAATCAGGAATTTAAACAAGCCCACGGGAACAACCCAAGAACAGAAAGCAACCGACATCATGTTCATGGAATTGTCTTTGGTAACGAGCAACTGACGCAGCAACAGCTAGAGGCATGTGGCAACAGCAGCTACAGCAGCAGCAGCAACATTGAGCGGCAGAAGCAGCAGCAGCAACACTCAGCCGGTAGCAGGAGCAACCAGAGCCCAGAGTAGATACAAGTGAGCAGGTGGCGTGCTGCTATACAGCAGCACCATTGCTGCCATTAAAATAGACGCCGCAGCGCAACAGCAACGCTGCCGTCGTCACAATCAACGCCAGCGCCAGCACCATCCGCACCATCGCCATCGCAGACGACGACGGCGCAGCAGCAGCAGCAGCAGCAACAACAGTCACAGCGGAGGCGGCGGCAGCGGAAAGAGCAACGGCAACGGCAGCGGCTATAGCAGCAATCAAAGCGGTGGCAACAGCAACACCAGCAGCCTGTTGGCCGTAGTGGGTGTGGCAAGCAGCTGCCCCTTGCTCGCCACTCAGCAGCTCATCGACGACAGTGGCGGCGGCGGCGACGACGAGGGCGGCGCACCGACAGCGCGGCTGCAACATTGCGGCGACGAGCAGCAGCAACAACCAGGTCGACGGCGACGCCGGCACCACAACGGCCTGTCATTTGTAGGCAATGCAACGCTCTCAGCAGCAACGGTGAGTAGAAAAGAAAGCCCGCTATAATTTTGTATAATTTTCGGAAGCAGTCCCTCAGCGACTTTCCTATGAAATGTACCCACTATATAGCTCCCCACAACATACTCAATTATACCATCTTTACAAGTCACTTCCCAGAACGTGATCTCTCGCTTCAATCTAACACCAGCCCGGGGCAACTGCAAAATCTGTGCTCTCGGGCTGTGGGCCTGTCGGGCTGTCGCTCTGTCTGCCCATTAGCTGTCAGGTTAATGCACCCAAAATGTTAATAAAACAGTCGTACAGCCGCCCGGCATACATATGAATTTATGATAAGCACACGCAGGGGGCATGCAAGGGCCTGTGAGGATGGGGAATGTGGGGGCAAGAACAGGCACTTTAAAGTTGCGACAGCGTGACGTGTGCCAACTTTCAGCGCGCACCAGCACCCGTACTCTCTTGCCTTGGGTTTGTGCTAATGAATTCCCCAGCACACCCGCACGCGCACAGGCACAGGCACAGGCACACCACACACTCACAAATTCTCACAGAGTTTCCCAATGTATCTGTGTGCTTGCCACCGACAGTCGTATAATTTCTAATGCGATGCTTTTATGATCGCCATACACAAATACACTCGGAAAAAGCACCCACGGGTGCTGGCTGCGGCAGCCACGCACGTGGTTCAGTCTACTGCTGCTAGTGCCCGTATATGTGTCTGTATGTATTTGTGTATCTGTATCTGTAGCTGTGGTTTGTTGGAAATTAAAATGCATAAAAGGATAACAGCAGTGCTGTTGTCGCTGACAAACCACAGGCCCAAAAACGGAGCTGGAGCGCAGCTCTTGCCTTTGACTGTCAGCATTGTCATTGTAGAGACTGCAACTAAAAACGACAGCCACGGCAGCGAACGAAAGCCCCTGACAAATTGTACTGCAGGGAAAATTGTGATTTTCGCGTTCATCAACAGCAGCAGCAGCAACAACAAAAGCAACAATAGTCCAAAGTGCACGTGTTGCTGTGCGGGACGGGCTGAGACGAAAGCCACGTCTGGTTTAATTTTAGCACCGGGGCCGGGGCCGGGGCCAGACTCAGAGCCAGAGCCAGAGCTAGAGCCAGAGACGGAGTCGGGTCCCTGAGCAGAGCCGAGCGCCCACCTACACCTTGACACTACGGAAAACGGCTCGTATACGTAATATACATTGCATACTATTAGGCGCTCATAAAAATGTAACGTCACATAAAAATAGATGCCAAACTCACGTCGCTGTTGTTGCTGGAGGAGCTGGTGCTGCTGTTGCTGTTGCTGCTGTTGCTGTTGCTCTTGCGGCTTAGTAAAAAATAAACCATGCATAATATCCCCCAACGTTGTCGTCGTCGTTGACATCGCCATCATCAGCATTTGAGATATAAATTTTTATATGATTTGAGGGACGACCCGTGCCATAATTATGTTTGACAACGGGTGTAGGAATATGTCTGTGTGTGTGTGTGTGTGCGCGTCATAGAAAAATGTTCAACTTTTTTATGGGTGAACTCCAAGTTTTGTGTGTTTTTGTGTAGTTCAAACCTTCAGATTGTAGTCCTATCTGCCTCTGTGATTGCGTCTTTCTCGAGGCAGATTTGGTGCCGCCCGGGGTCCAGGAACACAGCGATTATTATTGCCAATCAAGTGGAGTGCCATGCCACTGCCTCTGGCTAGTTTGATCTCTGATTGCAGTCAGCATGTCAAGAGAGGGAGAGAGAGTCAAGAAATTGCTTCGACGAGTTGCCAAAGGCGTCTCCACTGACATCGGGTGCCAGTTCAATAGTATAAATAGAACTAGAATCAAACGATAGAAATGTTGGCATCGATAAAAGAGAGATGATTTCGGGTTAAATATTTTCACGTTTGCATCGCTTCCCTTTTCATCAGTATTCATTCCCCCAAATTCGAATTATAAGCCCCACCCAGTCACAATCCAATCTTCTATCGTATCTTCTATCTTCCTCTTCTCTGATATCTATCATCTCTTATGCAATGTACTCGTAATTCATAAGCCACTTCGATGCTCTGAGAGTTCATACACAGAGTAGCAGAATTTCCGAGTAATATGCTTTCGATAACATTTTCCTCGTATGACAAATTTTTGTCGTAGCAGTGGGGGGAAAAAAAACACAGAAAAGAGACAAAAATATTTGAGTGAAACAGGAAAAGTTTGCCACGAACAGGAGGAAGAGTAAAATTGGGAGGAAGGTCTGGGACAAAGTGTTAAATGTTGACATGTCATGACATTCCAACGAGCGGCAAGCGGGCAAGCAGATGGGCCTTAGCCTTAGCCTTAGACCGGCAGGCCATCATGTCTAACGAACGCAGGAAGTTCGCTGAGCAGAAAATGATGAAGAAGAGCAAGATTGGTCAACAACTGTAGAGAGAGAGAGAGCGAGATAGAGAGAGAGGGAAAAGCGCTCGGACGAGCGGCTTACATACTGACAGCTGACAGGCAAACCAATGAACTACGATATGACATGGCAACCATTCCACTCCGGTTCTCTTTCCTTCCTTTCCAACGCTTCGGCTCGTCTTGAAATAACATTTGCTATCTGCCAGTCTCTGTCTGTATCTGTGTGTGAACTGTGTGTTTGTGTGTGTGTGTGTGTGTGCAGAACATCAACTAATATTGTCAACGCAACATTCGACTTGTTATCCCTTCCGCTTGCCTGGCCTGCTGCCTCGTCTTCATCTGGATTCGGTTCCCAGCATCTCTGCTTAATTTCGTTTTGAACTCCTCGGCCGCCATTTTGTCCTCTCTGTCTGTCTCCCTATATACGGCTGCTTCCCTTTCAATTCGCCGTCTCTGTCAGTTATTTGCAGAAATTTATTGAAATTGTTTGTCAAATTCCGTTTACTTGTTTTTCGCATTTTGCCAAAAATTCTCTTTTTGCTCGCACCAAATGTTGACAAGGACAACCAGACTTCCGTCGATGTCCTGTCCTCTTGCGCCATTTTCTTTTTTTCATCTCTGTTCTCTTTTTGTTTTTTTTTTTTTTTTTTTTTGCTTGGCAGTTAATCTAAGAACTTGAACTCTCTGGGAACTGGCTGTCGGGGCTATATGGCCGCTTCGTGCCATATCAACTACAAGTTTTGTCCTTACTGCGACCCCTCGCTTGCCCCCACAGTAAACTCATCTCCGCCCTTTTCTTTTATAAGTTGGCGCTATAAAATGTTGCGCCATTTCCCATATGCATGATGTGCGTCTCGAAAATCCTCTCTGACGTTTTTCCTCTTCCTTCAGTTTGTTTTTTTGCATGCAATTTTCGCATATCGCAGAACACTTTGGCCAGAACTAGCTTCCTTTTTACCCTTCTTCTCGCTTCATTTGTGAAGCGAAATATTATATATTCTCGTAAGTATGTGCATACATATATTTAGGGAGCGATTCAAGATTTTATTGATGTTGCCTGAATTTGAATGACATTGTAAAATTATACGCAAATACTCAGATCTACGAGTATGTAGATGTATGCAGCCAACAAAAGAACATCCATACAGCTTTCCGTCTCTCCGAATATCGAGAAACTTGTCGAAAAACAATAACAAAACTAAAGAAAACTGAAAAATGGCGAAAGAAATGTATTGTGAAAACTTTTATGTGTATATCTATTAAAACTTAGACGAGTATGGGTATGTGTGTCATATTGGACAACAGTCACATACAAAGAACATCCATATATATATCCATGCTTAAACCGAAATAAAACTACCATCGGGTGACTGTAAGTGGAACTTTTGTGGGTGGCTGCTCCACCCGTTGGCTCGATATTTATGATTCCCATGTATTCGTATTATGCAAGCGACAGCCATCTGAGGAAGAGCTCTTTTAATGATCTGTATGACCCAGTATGGGACATTAAGAAAGACTCTCAATGTGAAGTGCTTCAAAATATAATAAATAAGATTATCTAAAGATATTAAGATTATTTGTTTTAATTTATGATTTAAGACATTGAAAAACGGCCGAGTAAAAAGAAAAACAGCCATATTTAAATTAAATATTCGGTTTTTAAATACAAAAATTGTGATTCAATAGAATTCAGTTTTATTTAAATATAGATGTATTAAAAAAGTGTTCTTAGGGCCGTATAAATCTATTTAATCTAAATAAAATACACTTTAAAATAAATATGTGATATTAAATATGTAGGAAATATATTTGATTTTCTTTTGTAAAGTATCTAAATTCAATATGAAACATTTTATAATTAAAATATGAATTTTATTTAAAACAAACATTTGCACATTGCTTTCAAAATTTAGGTGAAGACACTTCAATCTATGACAAGAGAATTAGTAAAAATAGTTTAATATAATTATTTATTTTATTTTATTAGATTTCGAGAGAACCTATGAAGCACGTATATGAGGATTGTTAATAGAACTTATCCTGATTTAATAATGACCATCTTATATTTTAAGCCACCTAATTCAAGACATATACATGTAAATATGGAATTTATAAAAGTAAATCCACCTAAAAATAATATTGCAAATTCATAAAAAAATCGAATTTTGTAAATTCAGTAATGCCATTCCATTGACAATAAGCTTATAGCCAGAACCATGCTCCACCCAGAACTTCTAAGCATGAACAACTATTGAGTGCATCCTCTTTGTTCATTATCTCATCCTATGCCAGATTTTCGTCACTTAAGAGATTTCCTTGTTTCCAATCTTCCTGATGCAGAGGAATTAAGTGGCATCAGGGCCAAATTATACCAAAGTGTGTGGAAGTGTGTGTCAGGTTTTTTAGTCCGTCAGCCCAATCTCGGGAAACGCTTTTTTGTCAAGTTAAGCAAGTCATGGATGGGAGGAAGGGGAGTAGAAGGAGCGAAACTTGCACGATAACACTAGAGGCAGCTCTCAGACACACATCCAAATATAGGCTATGGCCATAATAGGCTCAAGACGCTTTTATTCAACACTTTTCAGGCAGCCAAAATGGCGCCAGCCTGAATACAGAATACACACACAGAAAACAAAAAAAATGGAACCGAATGAATGGGGCAAAGGGGCAGGGCCAAAAAGAAGTACTCGTAATAGGCACACGCACCAAAGACAAAGGCTAAGGAAGGACCAGGACCAGCATCACGAAAAAAGGAGCCAAAACCTCTTTCAAATTTCCATTGGATTTTTCTTTGTTTTTTTTTTTTTCTTTTTTGGGTTTTCCTTGTGTTTCCCCTGCCGCTGTTGCCGGACAAAAGGCCGCTACGAGTATTCATTTACACGAGATATTTTTTTTTGGGAGAGACGACGGTGAAACTGAATACGAAATCCCTGAAATCCCAGAAACAAGTGAAAAAAGTATTGTGTGCCAAAAATAAAAATGTCAATTTGCCAAATGTCGGCAAAACGGAAGTTTATATTCTCTGCTTCTTTGCTACGTTTTTGGCCATCATTTTGTGTTGCTGTTGTTGTTGTTGGTATTGTTTGGGTTTTGGGTGCAGGTAGAACGCGAAAAACTTCAAAGCCAGAGTCAGGTGCGGTGTCAAAGTTGCCACACCAACCACCACCAGCAGTGCAAAGTAATTTCCGAAATATTGTACTCAGAGACACTCATACTCACTCGCATTCATCCGCATCCGCACCCGCTCTCGCTCACCCACACACACAGCCGCAACGAGTTATACAGATATACAAAAGCCAACCCCCAAATCCAAAAAGAAAACCACTTTAATTTCCTCAGGCTCCGGGTCGGCCAACAGCAACAGCAACAGCAACGCCAACAAGAATGACAAGAAAATGGACGGGAACCCTCGTTATATGTAAAATATATCTTTCGCCCCAGTCACAGTCACAGCAGCAGCACCAGCCATACTAGAAGCAGAGTCACAGTCATTCAAATGATTTTGGCTAGGATATTTGACTGAGAAACCTTTAGATATCTGTCCATTTCCATTTCCATTTGCCAATTGCCATGAATCTCCACCTTAAGCCTTTAGTTTAAAGTGTATTTAATTTAAATGACTCGAAGGGTAGCAATTTGCTCACTAGGGTAGAATGGGAACGGAGCATGGACCACGGAGTATTGCGACAGTAAAGGGGAAAATTGTATGTAATGAGTTGAGCTCGTTTTGAGGGTTGGGAATCGCCACACACCCCACCTATTCGTGGGGGGTAGGGGAAAAGTTTCCATCGGCAAATGAAGACCAACAAGTTTAGTGGTGGAAGCCAAGCTGCAAAATTGTGAGGCAAAAATGTTCCCAAAGACGGTTCGCAAGGAAAGTTTTCACAAAAACGGTTAAAGCTTAACTGCCTCTTGGCTTACTCGGTGCCCAAGACAAAGACTTGCCGCTGACGTATCGGGGAAAATGGTCGCCTAAAAGGTAAATTTATAAACTAAATGGTTGGAAAACTCTCGTCGGATCGGCCCCATTTAAAATCCATCCTTCCTTTCGCGAGCTCCTCTCCTCCTTTAAGCTGCCGCTCCAGTTGGATTCACTGGCCAATTTCGCTGCATTCACTTTGGGGCTGGCTGATTTCAGTTCGTTGACTGGAAGCAGTGCAATTCGCGCGTGCAACGTAATAAACTGTCTTGCCTCCACAGCGAGAAGGAGTGAGCGAAGAAAGGAGAGGTTGTGGATGGGGGTGTAACCGCAGTCAGCATCACAGCCTCATGCCCGTGCCCGTGCCCACAGGCGAGTCAGCAACTGGGATCTGGGATCTGGAAACTGGAAACTGTGGGATCTGGGCCTGGCTGGCTGCGTTTAAAAACTTACTTCCTTCCGGTTTGTTAGGCGGCAGAAATTGTCGAAGCACAGGGAACGGAAAAAAGAAGAAAATGCCAAATGCAGTGATACAAATGCGATTTTCTGGCAGCGGTAAAGGCAGGAAGAGGTGTGTATTATACACACACACACACACACATACACACATACACAGAGGGATATAGAATGGGACACACAAAGTGGCAGGCAGAGATTTAAGGCTTTGGTTGCTGACACTTTTTCAAGTTGATGGCGCCTCCACATACAAACACGGATACAGACGTTACACTCTATTTGGCAACGGCGCCAGAGTCAGGCCAGGCCACGCACTGTATGGGTACGGTACCCAACTCAAAATGCCGTGCCGGAAATTATTGAACGCACACACACACACAGGCACAGTGAAGCTTACAAGAGAACAGAGCGGGTATTCACACATATTTAAAATGCAAAAAGTCAACGACTGCGCAGGAAAAAGCCACTGACGCTCTGCGTGAGCATTATAATGCGAGAAATATATTCATACGATTACAATAAGAATCGAATAATGTGGAGGAGAGAGCCAGAGCAACCACAATCCATGTGTGTGCTCTGCGTGGTGTGTGGCGCATGTAACGAGTCGATGTCGATGCCTCTGATTCCGATGCTGCTGCTCCGCAAGGGGGTTAACCAGACGGAAGTTGGCTTTGCCAAAAGAAATGGCAACTGTCGTTGGTTGAAGTACCGGAGGGCGCGAAATCAATGCGAATGAAAGTCAACTGGAACTGGATGTACACCAAGATACCAGTATGATATGATATGCCTTTGATTTATGGTTATTTTCTCCTATAATTGATCAGTAGATCTCCATCATCGATGGATTGTACTTGTGTACGGTTCATGTGAAATCAGTCAGGTGGTTAAAGATCTGCGACTCCATTGACCTTAAATCCAGAGTACACTGTGGTGCTATCGCAAGACCATAAATAACACTTGGAACAATGGTAAATTGTTCGCCTGCCCTTTGCCGTGTTTGCGTTACGCATACGCCATGTGGTGCGTCGGTGCGGCGCGGTCTGGCATCGATTTGCTGCCACATTTCGATTGCTGTTTTTTTCTTTTCTTTTTGCCGTGATTCTTTCTGGTTATTTCCCTTTTCTCGCAGATGGGCCATAACGAAATATTTATGCGACGTCATTGGGGCATCATTTAAGTCGCTTACATATCTGGCTGTATATGTGGCGGCCCAAATCTCTGCCCATCTGTTCTGGGCTTAGGGCCAGCCTTAATTTGAATTTAATTGAAGGCCCGCTTGAATGCGGTGTGGTGGGCTATTGCCGTTGCCGTGGCCGTTGCCGTTGTCGTTGCCATTGCCGTAGTGGCGGCCATTGCAACTGGCACATCCAATTAATGGTGGCCGAAACTAGCGCTGAATGTGTGTCGAGTGCTCGTAGAGAGAATGTTAAATAAAATATGGAGAGAGCCGAGAGCAGCAGAGTCGAGACTCTCGGGCCCAGTCCGTTGCTTTTTTTCGCTCTAGCCTGTTTGTTTGCCGCTTGTTCGGCTTTCGTTTACTTTTTCTCCTCTTTTTTCCGCTTTTCCTCTTATTTTTCCTCCCTTTTTCCCTGTACATAAAGTGGTTGAAAAAAATGCGTGTGTGTGCCACTTAAGTTTACATTTTCATTTGCTTGCCCCAATGACTTTTGCCGTTTACAATCATTTTTTCCGTTCTCCCGCTCTTCCGTGCCCCTATGGAAATTGCACATTAAATTAATTTTCAGCTTGTTTGAAGTTTTGACCCAGCCAAGCCAAAAGTAGAGAACAGTAAAAGCAGCAAATAGAACATAAAATCTTGTAGTTTATGCCAACATTCCAACATCCCCAGCACCCTGCTCCATGATCCCAGCTCCCTGCTGCATGTGTCTGTGTTGCGTGTGTGTGCGGACTTGTGGCGAGTGTGGCAAATTCGACGGAAGCCAAGATGCTCGGCACTCACGGCTATTAGCTTTGGTTTTTTAGTGCGTTTGCCTCCAAAAGTGAAAAGGCAGACGCTGGCTGCGAAATAGTAAAATGTCAGCGTAAAAGTGTAATTTATGTGCATGTGTGAGTGACTGGAAAAAGGGGCTCTGACTCTTCCGGTTTCCCTTTTTATTCCCATTTTACTCCAATGTTGCCTTTAGGATCGGCTCGGTTCGGTTAGGTTCAATTCAACGCGGTTTGTTTCCCAACCAGAACCACGAGGCATACATCAATCAATTCATTGACTTTGCTCTAAGGATAAAACCCATCTTTTGGCCTAAGCAACAGCAACAACAAGAATGCGAAATTTTTCATAGCAGGGGGTAATAAAACTTTTGCGCCAGCCTAGTCCCAACTTGATATATTGAATGCAGCAGCAGCAGTAGTACAGCACCTTTCTGCCAGCCATCGATATGTGTGTACATTTGTAGTTTTATGTGTCTGACAGTACGAACAGGAGTTGGCTCCATATGTATGTGCGATGTCGGTGTGTGTGTGCGGGGCTGTAATTCATGGGCTGCCATCAAAGTAATCCCTCCGGCATAATATCAGTCAAGGGCAGAATAAAACACGACAGCCAAAGCCAGTAAAGCGAAACGAAAGGGGAAAGAGTTTTTGCTCTAAAGAAAGTTTTGCAAACTTTCTAAAAGTACGACAGAAAGGGAAGTTTCATCTCAGAAATCATGTTAATTATTGGTTCAAGTTCCCCTGTATTTATATCCAAAACCCCCACGAAATATGATTATATTTTTCAGTTTACCCAAGCGTGTATGAAATATGTATGTATGTATGTTTGTTGTCTAATACTTTATTGCGTCAATGTCGATGGGAAAACTATTAATAAGATGGAATATTTCGTGCAAGAGAACGAACGGGGAAAACATGATGCCAGCGAGGCCCACGGCCTAAGTGGTGTCCTGAACCACGACCAGGATCCAGGGCAGGACATGTTCACGCCCCACTTGTTAAGCAAAAGCAAAAACCAGCACAGCACCAAAGGAGCAGAAGGAGCAGAAGGAGGAGGGCTTCGGCCACGTTTTTCTTGTGCAAACAACAGAAACGAACGTTCGCATAAATTTTTCGTTTTGGGGCCACATAAAAATTTATATAATTGAGCCGCGGCAGGCGCCTAAATGAGAAAGGCGAATAAAAGGATGCCAGGACACGCAGCGTGGATGGGCCTGCCTCAAAAGAAAGCCCAGTTCATCTTGCCCCACACGAAAGGCACAGAGTGAGAGAGAGAGAGAGCAGAAGTGAAGCAGAGTGAAAGGAAAGTTTAAAGCAAATCAAAAACTTGACGATAAGCACGAGTTCAGCTAACAGTCACGCTGATTGGTATTTTTTTCTCATCTTCTAGCCCTTCCTCTTCTGTTCATCCCCAACGTTTCATCATCGTTTCTTTTTTCGGGTACACCATAAAATATTTTACATTTTGCTCTGCACAAAAACCGTCAGAAATGTTTTTCTGTGTGCTGGAAATATGTGGGAAAGTATAGAATGTGTAGCATACTTTTCGGTGCGCTGCCAACCACCTCACTCCATTGTTCTGTTGATGTGCGTGCGTGTATGTGGCAGAGGGAAAACGAGAGGGAAACAAAACTAAGCTCTGGCAGAACCCACCTGAAGCTAGGACCTGGTCCTGGTACGGGCGTGTCCTGGAGAGCGTGGTAAACACGTAATTAAGCTGAAAATGTCTCAAGGATTAGACATTTTGCCTGCCTTTTGCGCTGTCATCGGGTAACCGACACCCCAAAAACCGCCATTGCCACGCCCTGGCGCACTTTCGTGACGCAGGCATTGGCAACAGCTGTCGCCTGCTTATTATGTTTATTATAAATACTTTTGCAGCTGCTCACTGCTCACTGCCTTTAACCTAACGATGTTGCATATGTTTTTGAATCTTCTTTTGTTAGGCAATTTCCCCGCTGCATCCGCATCCAGGTGAATGTTGAATGGGATTCCGTGCACAGATATTCACGAAAGGTAATGGTCCAAAGCCCCCTAAAACCTGTAAAGGTGTGGGGGTGCATGTGTGTAGTTGCCACAGCCAGGCAGTAAATAAATACTTGAGCAATGACATGTCAACGTTAATAAATGATTAACTTGTCATTTGAAGCAGCATGGAATGAATGGCAGTGGAGTGGAGTAGGAGACAGTGGTGGGGTCTGTTCTGGGGGCCAAGTGTGTGTAATATTTGACTCCCTATGTGACTCTCTCTCCGTCCCTCTCTCTGAGCTTGTGTGTATATTTGTTTGCTTGAATGTGTTGAGCGTTGTCTATGCCTGTCTTAGATTTCGTTTATGTGCGTACTTAAGTTGTCAGTTTGCATATTAGATACGAGTATCTGCAAATAGCTTCACTTGCTTGCATGTCCCACCTACCCTGCTCTGCCCTGCTCGTCCCCTGTCCAACTCAATCAATGTTATGTCACATACGGCTCCCAGTGCTGGGGGCAACCGGAAAGTGTGGTCTCAAGGAAATAAAGTTTCCTCTGTCCTTGTGTGCGTGCGACTGGACGCATAAATCTTATAAGCTGCTCTCTGTGTAAAAATAAAGACAGATATACTATTTATGATGGCAGACAACTACTACAATACTAACCAGGCAAGGCAGCAAAAAAATGAGCAATATCAAATGGAAGCAAGAAAACACATAATCATAAAGAATCAAATATTCTTCTCAAAAGGAAATGGTAGTAGTGCTGGGCTAGGGACCAACCAGGATGAGAGACGGCTGAAGGTTGGGCTCCGCCGTTTAAGCGTATCAGATCAGGCTCAGCATATTCCCCTTGTCCTGAACCTTATTTATTTCCATGAAAATTAAATTTAAACTTGAATTTGCACTGCAATCAAAAAAGCTACAATGTCCATGGCCATTTGGGGGTATATTAATGGCGCAATTTAATGGTCACAAAGCACACAATCTGTTCTTCTTTCTGTCGGACAGATGGGCGCGCCTTTTCATCCCACTTCTGGGACGCCACAACAATAACATTCCGGACTAATTTTAATGAAACAAAAAATACATGTAATAAAATATAAATAAAAGTATAAATACGCAAACACAAAAGAAGAAACAAAGGGCGGAAACCTTCTGGTTATTCCATTAATTAATGTTATGATTATTATCTGGTTTTCTGGAGTAACGAAGAAGCACTCTGATGTGGCCTCTGTTGCACGTGCCACTCGATGTTACCCCTGCCCGGTCCCCGTCCTTGTTCGCTCGTTCGTTCGTTCACCCAGCCAGGTAAACTTTCATAATTAGTTTTATTGCTCTTGGAGCAGCTCCTGCCTTTCGACGGATACATGCATAAATCTCCCGCACTTGCACACAAACAAATCACGCTATGATGGGGCAAATGAATGAATGACTCCCCGTGTAGTTTTCCCCCCAGCAATTACTTACACAAGCCAACACAAGCTTCGGGCATTGAACCGCACCGAAGGATCCGCATTGGGAGGATAACACAAATCAGAATACCCAATGCCATCGCATTTTTGCTGGCCAGTGTTTGTTGTGAGCCAGTACAAAGAATTACGAGCCCGGACTTAGTCAGACCTGCCATGTCCTTGCAAATTTATAAGCACCACGTTTCCTGTTTTCCTTTGGGCCCGCGCATTTTACGAGTACGAGAGATATAGAGGGGTATATCGTACATGTGGGTCCCGTGCCAGAACTCGAACCCGAACCCGCCCCGTACCCGAACCCGACTCTGGTGTTAGATTGATGATGCAGGTGAGTTACGCTGCGACCTGGCTGATATATGGCCGGATGGGACTGCTGCCAGAGAACGCTTTTAATTGAAAACCAAAATGACTTTTGCCCCAGGGAAGGGTGTGTGGTGTGGTCGCTGATGATTTTATGCTAATCTATGCAACTCAGAGGCGGAAAAGCCGCGCAAAGATCCAAAGCCAAGTGCCCCAAGTCGATTCATTGAAATTCTGCATAAATTAAGCGGCAGAGCAAGTCGCTCCTTTTGTCTTCTCGAATATGTCAGAGTAAAATAAACAGTCTCGTTATAATTATGCGAAGTTAAAAACCATCCAATCCCCAGCCTTAAGCTGGCTACTGGCATCCCTCCTGTTCTCAGGTGTTTGTGTCTCAGCTCAGGATTTTTTATCTTCGGCTGCACCTGCTGCTGCTGCTGTTGGCAAGAGATGAAGTCGGTGGCTGCATTGTGGTTCAAAATTCAATTAAGATCGCCGAGGCGCTATTATTTTTATGATAATTAGCCTGGCTGTAACTTTCGGTCTTGACCACACAATCCGGTCAAGGCGACTTGCAGGACTTGCAGGATGCTGCAACTGGCATGGGACAAAGGATATGCCGCTTAGCCGTATCCAAAACTTTCCCCAAACAAAGCCGCAACTTCGGCCGCAAGTTGAGTGGAATTTTGAGAGATGTGGCAGTGGCAGTGGCAGTGGCAGTGGCAGTGGCACCAGCAGTGGCCAGCGTGCATCGACTGGTCGCTTAATTGGCTTAAAGCCCCCCAAATCAATTTATGCACCCAAACAAAAGTCGGACCCAGCCGCCAGCCTAGCGCAGCCCTAGCTCTAGTCGAGGCCGAGGCTGGTGGTCCTTCATTTCCAGTTGATTGGCATCTAGCACTCGGATTGATTGCGTATACGCAGTGCAGTGTGTGTAAGTTAATCGAGTGAGTTGAGGCCGAACCAAAGTAGCTTCAATGAGAGTCATAATACACCTTACACATTTATTTTGATTACTTGGAAGTTTTATAGCAGCAGAAAAAACTTGGATTTCTTATGATATTTCATATTCAATCTGAGCATCTGAAAGCTAAGAAAGTTTTCATTCCTTTCTTTTCGAGTGCGAAAAACTATCCAACTTTTGCTTAATACATTAGTTAAAAACCCCAAAAAATGCGCTTAATTCAAGATGATTTATCTGGGCATACTATATCTGATGCAGTTTTAATTATATTTTTTTTGTGCTCCTCGACATTCTCTTTCTATTTTTAGACGAAATTGTTTTTCGCTCTAACTTTTGTGCAGCCGAATGAAATATTTTGATTTGCCGCTGCCTGTGGCAAAAGTTCGTTAAAATATTCATAATTACTTGGCGTGTGATGCGACGCCACTTCAGGCACCTCCAACCCCCGGTGCCCATTCCTGTCCCCATTTTCCTTTCGCGTTGCTCCTTCCGCTCCGCCCGAGATCGGACCAGGACCAGGGGAAAACTTGCAAAAGAAAACAGAAATTGTGCTACTTAATGAGCAAGGATGGAAAACTTTGGACGAAAGTTTCGCAAGCGAAATGGGGGCGTGGCCACCCGGGCACATTTAAAATAATTACGAATTTATTTAAGCTGCTTTATGGTGAAAAAATAATTTACAATAGATGTCGATGTCGCCATCGCCATCGCACGAATAACGAAAATTTCTGCCAAAGTTATTTTCGCTCGCTCTTCGCTTAACCCTTGAAAGCCGAAAATGGAATTTATATATATGCTTATGTCATAGATGTACAAATTTGCAGAATGCTTAGTCGTAAAAAAATATTAGTATTCGTTGTGCCCCTCCTGTTGTATCCTATTTTACATTTTTAATGGCTGCCAGGGCCATTTCATGGTCACACACAAAAGCTGACAGTCGGCCGATACTCCACATGTATGTACATTGTACACACATACACTTATTTACGAGAATATGTATAAGTATGTACCTCTGCACACAAAGAAGCAATTATCTTGGGCATCCCTTGCCACTCCATAACTACAAGGGAGCCATGGCATCTACTCGCAGAAGAACCGAACCCGAACCCCGCTCCTATCCTCTCCTCTCCGATAACATGTGTAAAGCGCACACAAAGGACAAGTTTCGCTTTCGCCAAGTCCATTTGCAGATTCTCTGCTGAAAGCGGGTTAAAGTAACAAAACCAGAACTCAGACTCGGACCCGGACACGGGCCAGGACCAGGACCATGTACTCAGTCGACTCCTGCCTGCCATTCGTATTGTGTACGCTTTTTCAGCTCCAGCTCTGTTCTGTTTGTGGCTCTCTCTGTCTCTCTCTGGCCGCCCGCTGCTGCCTTTACATTTTTGTGTATTTGTGCGTAAAAGCCTTATAAATAAGTTATACACGTGGCAGGAGGCGGGTAATGGGAACAGGAAGAGGAACAGGAACTGGCACTGGAACTGTATTGTCATCCAACTGGGGAAATGGACTGAATGTTGCTTTAAACCCATATTTCAGCTACAATTTTACAGAGCTTAACTCTTTACGGGGCTGCCAAAGGATCTACGAATGTTGGTGAGCAACTTGAAATGGCTGTGGTCAAATTGTCAACTACATTTATATACATATTTACCATGAATTTGAGTCTATATCCTTACAAGATTATCATAGGAGCAATTTCAAGTCATCCTGCTTACAACATCCAACAACACAGCAACACTCTCTCACAGTTACTAGACAAAATTTCCATTCCCGCCTTCGGTGGCCATTATGGCCAAGTGTGAAATGGCACAAATCGAATGAAAATCGTTGCAGTAAAAGCAAAAGTCATGCGGCAAAGTCGAAAGTGTTACGTTCTAGCCTTTTCTAGTCCTGTTTCAACGGCCAGCCGAACTCATGTATAATTTACAATATTTATTTTACCCGAACGAAGGATACAACGCACTCACATGCGAGAGACTCCATCGGTTTGTGGCCTCAAGTTTCTGGCTGAGGGATTTCGGGAATGAGTGGGCGCATTCATTTGAGTCGCCGCCTGCTTTGCATGGAAATTGAAAATTACTGCCTGGTAGCAGATCACACTCGACTTGAGGCAAGGGCAGGGACAGGAGCAGGGGCAGGGGCTGCGGCAAAGAAATGTTAGGGAGACGTCTGCCATTCATAGGCAGAGGCTTAGCAAAGGCTCAAATGAAATTTACACAAGTAGACCTAATTGTGAGAGAGAGAGTTCCAAGGAAGCGAGCGGCAATTGAAGTAAGCAATTAGCAGCCTGCAGGCAGTAGGCAGGAGCCAGACCTCGCCATATTGATTTGCAATTAAGCGCAGCGAAACCTTGTAAAAAATAACCATAAGGATATTTCTTTTTTGCGCGTGGGAGTGCCGAGCTGTGCGGTGTGGTACGGTGCGGTGCGGTGCGGTGCGGACCGGGTACAGCGGTGGCTTTTCATGCAATTCAACTTAATGATGCGCGAACTATTAAGCGCATTAAGAGCCATTTTTTGTTGCCTTTACCTCCTTTTGTCTGCCACGCAACCAATCCAGTTCGACCCTCCAGGGGCACCCTCTCAACCCTTGCGGCATTCAGAAGGTAAAAAAGTACTCCTCGCGGCACGAACATTTATTACCTTTGACACGAGCCATTAAATAATTTAACGCGCTGCGTGGTAGGCGAAAAAAACCTGAGAGAGTCAACACCGTTTGCTGATGACACCTGGCACACGTGAGTGTCAGCCGGAAATTAAATTAATATTTTTTCCTAACTACTTATAAAGCTTTTAGCAGGGCTTTGTCCTCCTCCTCAGCCTATCTGGGCCCTGCCGTATCCCGTCAAGCCAGGGTATGCATTTATTCCTTCGCCTATTTGGTATTTAGGGTCACATTTTGTGAGTATACTCGTACTATTGTGATGGGTATTGCACAGTCGGGAATATTTACTTCCTGCAACGTTTCTGTTTGGTCTGGGCATAATCGAATTGAACTCTCAGTCGCTGAAGCCTTTGGGGGTGTGGATAAGCAATTGAATTAGGCTAGAAGCTAGGGGAAGCTTCTGCTGGCTGGCACCCGCGTGAGGAGCAGCTAAAAATTGAAATTTAATTTAAAATACATCAAGCCGGCATTAGGGGTGCGGCAGCCAAATGGCAGATGGCTGTGGCAAAGACAAACCCATGCAGCAAACAAGCAAATAAAAGGCACAAAAAAGTAACGCACACACACATACTCTGGAAAACAAGCTAAACAGACACAGAAAGAGAAGGGACAAGAGGGAGAGAGACAGGGAAGGAAGAAGTTGACATATGACATTTAATTTAGTGTCTTTGGTATGTTGCCTTCCTTTGGCTGGCAGAATGCCAAAAGCATTTGCTCGCATTCATTAATTTTCATTTTCGCAAAAAGAAAGAAAGCGAAAGAGCAGCAGCAGGAGAAGCACAACGAACCCTGGAATACACTACCCAAATGTTCATTATTTTTAAATTTCCATCAATTCTTAGGAGCTCGGCATACCCGTTTCTGTAAAGAAATTTATGGCTAAGCATCCGAAAAAAAGGACGCGAACCAAATGCTTCTTCTGTGTTTGAGTTGAGTGGCAGTTTTTTGCGCTGCTGGCGCTGTCGACGTCATTATGTCGGGGCTCTTTCCATACTTTTCGCTCGGACCGCCCCAGCACCGACGCCGCCCCAGTTCCAGTCTGCCGCCAGGCGAGTGCAGTCGCTGGCTAATAAAATATTTTATGCCGGGCTTATCTGCCATACGAAAAGCATGAGTTTTGCAGCTGCGACAACACACAAAAAGCCGAGGCCCACCGACAACGAATTATTAACAGACTGGCCCCGGCGCCCCTCCGGTCCCCTGTCCATGTGCTTTCCACACCACACCTCGCCATAACCATTAACCACCCATCCAGCCATCCACACAGCCCCCCAGCAACCTCCAACCCACTTTAGCAGCAACATAAACAAAAACCAAGCACCAAAAGTAAAACAAAAAAATTCCCAAAAACTCAGATACACGCACACACAGATGCTCGCACAACACACAGATACTTGCACACACACATTAGAGTTTATGACAGAAAGCAACAGTCCGGACGGAGTGTGAGGTGTGGTCGTGAAGGGTGGAAGGTTGGTCGCTAATTCAGGCTCAGTTTTTGGTCAAGTGCAGTTTCGCCAAACATTTTTACGCTATGATAATAGAACAACATGTGGTTCCATCGTGGCATGAGTGGAAACTTTCCACCTTTTCTCCATCCCTCTCTCCCTCTCTCTCTTTTTCTGCTGAATAGGTGACAAGAGAGTGTTTTTCGGTCTGTGACAGCTGGCAGCTGTTTATGGCTTGCTTTGCCCCCTGCGATCAGCTCTACTTCATTTCCGCAAATGTCATGTTGCATGTTCCTTGGGCAAACAGAAATTTTCAATTAAGTCCCAAAACGGTGAGCGGACTTTAAGGCCATTCAACTTCGATGCAATCAATTGACTCTACAGCCTTTTGTGTTTCGGGATTATACGAAGCTTACTACTCGAAGCATGGAGCATTTGTTCAACTAATCCCTTAAGAGCATAAAACAGTTTGCTCGACACTAGCATCGATTGTTGAAAGGAAATCTGTTGGTTTCCTCCACCTTTTATAGAAGCATAAGCTTCCATCTAAATTATATATATTATAAATCTGGCTTAATTCAAATTATTTGCTAATTGCCTTTTGTATTTGTTTTCTTGCAGGTGAGTCAATCGACCCAATATTTGTCCAGCTTATGGTGAGACAACAGCCCTCTGATTATAACTAGATTTTTCCCGGTGCTTGAAAGTTAACCAATAGTCAGCAAGTTTTTAAAACAGGAGTAGGGAAGACGTCAATGGAAATGCAATGCTGCTGAAAATTCAATGACAACCTGCAGCGAGAATATATTTTCCCTCACTGCGGAAACCAGTTTACTGCTTTTTAAATGCCCAAAAACCCAGCCAAGGCTCAGTGCTCATATTTATTTATACATTTCACCCTCTACCTTTATGGGATGTCGCCGTTGAGACACCTGCCATGGCGACGGGAGCCGTGGCAGTGACAGATAAACAATCACTGCGCTGAGATCCCTGTAGTTGATGCTAAGGATGCTGGAAAAGCCAATGCCATTGCATCATTTTATCCATCAATTTTATACCTTTTGCAAATTGTTTTGCTCTTATTTTCATCCATTTTCTGTGCTTCTGCTTGCTGCTGCTACAAAATGGCAATTGTATTAAGCGCGCACAGCAAGGAGAGGCAAGAAGAGATACTCGTACAGGGAGATGGTAGTAGTAGGAGACATTGTAACTGCCATATAGACACATCAAGTAATTGAATGCAGTTGCGACACGCGGCGACAAAGGGCGCCAAAGGGAGTGGATTGGTGGATTCGAAGGATGGATGGAGAGAGTGTCTCAGCTGGATATCGGGGGCTTTGATTTTGAGCTCGTTCAATGCTATTAGCGCAAGTAAACTACATTTGCTGGTAGGAAGAGGGGGAGGGGAAGGGCGAAAGCTAGAGATGTTCTTCGATTCCGTTTGCTTTGAAATTCGACTTTGAAAATAGTTCACGCTTTTGTATGCTGTGCGAGTATACATACACGTGTGTGATTGATTTTTATCATAATACGAGTGCGGACTAAATTTTTCCTGAAGAACTCATCGAAATTACCATAAATTCCCCACTTAATTGAGGCGAATTCATTACTCGGAACTCCTTTCCTCTCCTCCTTCCTGTGCACCGTCTGTCTCGCCTGTCTCGCTCTCTGCGGGTTCTGGCATTGTCTCTGGCTCGGCTCGTCGGGTATTTGCTCAAGTGCTTTGGCGCTATGGGTCTCTTGGTGTGGGTTTGGGTGTCGGTGTAGGTGTGGGTGTGGGTGTGGGTGGGTTCTGTGTCAATAGATGCCATACATAGAAGGCATTTTATTCGCCATGAGGAGGCGAAGGCAGAGCAGGAGCAGTAGGAGCAGCAGCAGCACCAGCAGGAGGAGATTGAGTGAAGGATAGGATAGTCATCGTCTACTTTGCATAGAATTGAAATTTGAAATTGGAAATTGAAAATCGCTTTGCCAACTGCTACGTCGAGTGCGGATGCGTGGTGGGGTATGGGATCTGTCTGTCTGATTGACAATGCATTGGATTTGCATTAAATAATCGAACTACGCGCTTCTGTTGCTCTTCAGCCATTAAGTTGAGCAAATATGCCCAGATCCATTGCATAAAGTACTCCGCCCAATCACGTCATATAAGCCATTTTCAAAACTACATATAGCAAATGCATCGATGACAGGCAGGCACAACAATTTATCAATTTGCAGTGGCTCAAACTCAAAGTTACCCAATAATATAGTTTCCATGTTCCACGCTGCTGAATAGAAAGGTTAGGAAGCTGTTCCCTGGGGCACTTCGATGCCAAGCAGAATTGGAGTTTTGTGGGTATTTGCGTAATCGATTTTGTAGCTTCCCCTGTGGCTCAGCGTTCTGGTTGCTTGTTTGCAAGATTTCGTTTATTTGTTTGCAATATGGCCTACGAGAATGTGGTGCACTGTGGGCCAGATTACATAATGCGCTTGTGTGAATTTCCAGGATTCGGGGCCGTCAAATCAGATTCAAATGCAAAATTTTGATTGGCAAACTTTTGGCCTATACTTTATACCACTGTATTCACATCATAATTCTGTTTTACCACGTCGTATTCCTGTTTGTGTGACTTCAGGCCCATTCCGAATGCCATATACGCCACACCCTCTCCAGTTTGCGGTGGATTCATACTCATCCAGCCAGAAACAGCAAGAGACTGAACGAAATCCGGGCCACAGTTGCAGTTGCAGTTGCAGCCCAGAATCAAAACTCAATCCCAGTTCGAGTGGCTGCAGTTTGTGTGCTGTTTGAGTTTTGGATCTCGTTTTCATTTCGGGTGCATGCATTTTTCCCAGCTACCGGCTACCAGCTATGCATGCGCCATGAGTATAGTATTTGAATAATTCATGCGTGGCAAATGCATAAGTCAGAGCCAACCAGACCACACCACACCACACCACACTACACCACACACCATATTGGACCAGGACCACACATCCACATCCATGCAAAGCCCGTCTAGTAGATGTTGCCTGTCGTTGAATGTTGTCCATTTTATTCAGGGCTTGCCATTGCCATGCCAACGAAATGCTCCAGACCCAATCAGCATAGAGCCCAACTACATAAGTTTAAACGGCTTGAGAGCAACTGAGTTGACTCAATAATCCTCTCACTCTCGACTAAAGTTGGCCTGGGCCCCGGGCCTCCAATTGATAGAAAACCTGTACCTAAAATAGGAATCGATCTGCTGCTTAATTGGAAGTATATTGCACTTTCCGGGATATCGATGATTCACCTGTTATATCGCTTATGGGTTAATGAATTTTTAATTTATCTCACTTTTTCGCCCTTTTATTGCGAATAAAATTGCATTTAAAATGACACAAGGACTGCAAATGTCCTGATTTCCCCAACAATGATTGCCAGTGTGTGTGTATGCTTTCTATGGGATTAATTAGCTGTCATTTATTCATTTATCGATTACATCGCTCACATCCTACCTACGAGTCCAGTATCCGACGGTCAAACATTAATCAAGCGCCAAACTTTCGACCCCGATATCGAGCCTAATTAAATAACAATGAAGTGGGAGCGGAAACATCTGTTTTACAATATCAATTCCTGCAAATAATGAGAACAAAATATTCCCATTCCATACCCAATCCATCAATCAATCAATCAATTCAACATTCCAAAACTCCACACATAATTAGTCAAACCCCGTCTTAGCCAGGGCATATAAATCATCAGTGTACATTTTCTCTATGTATATATATATATATATATATCTACTTTAATATACATATAGAGAAAGATATATTTTTAAGCAGCCATCTGTTGTCCAAGATTCAAATGCTGCCTGTCCCCCTTTTTTGATACATCTGCAATCGCTTCTGGGCGCCTGTCAGATGGTTTGATTTAAATTTATGACTATGTTTTGTCCAAAGCAAGAGGCGCACAAAAAATAATATCTTGCAAAGCACTGGACTTCGACTTGGAGATACTCTTGTGAATAAATATTCAAAGTAGAACACTAAATATATTTAATGAAGAAATACCCGTAGTACTTTATCCTATGTGTTTCAATTCTTCTGAAAGTAGAAGAATCAGTTCTTTCATACTTTCCAATTAGGAAGAGACTTGACTGTCTACAAGAACTATATAACCTATTGATACTCTATGAAGGCATACATATATTATGTCTCTAAAACATGCTTTCCTTCCCTTCGTCAACTGAATACCTCCCACCCCAGATGGGTAAGGGCAAGAAAATCCCTTACTTCACAGGACAGTTGTAAGTTTTTGCTGCCGATAAGATACGAGTATACAAGAATTATGATGCTGCAGTTAGTGTCTGTGCTTGTGCTTGTGTAGAGATAGGAAATGCCCCATGCCTGAAGTGATTTTTCAAGTTTAATTTTAAATTCATTGCAAACTATGGACATAGAGATTGAATTTTTATGAATTGACCAAACAGTTTGTAGCGAGCGCGCGGGAGCCATCTTCAGGGCGGCCGCCATTTTCTAAGTATGTCAACTTCCGGTGCATCAACGGCAGCAGCAGCACGGAAAATACCGTGTAAGTGTTCCAGGAGCTGCTATAATCAATAAAGCTGATGGCGAGTGGCGTGGCGTGCACTTTTTACCACAGTTTATGTTAAACTATTAACAGGATACTCGGCTTCCGTAATGAAGCAGCTGCCGCCGTAGTCGTCGTCGTCGTCGCCATCGACGTCCTCATCCTCATTGTCGACATCGTTGCAGTCCGGACAAAAAGCGGGTCGCAGAAAATAGAGAAAGAAAGGAAAACAGCTGCATTGTTCAGACACAGACACATACATATATACGTATATATATATATATGTATAGTGAAAAAAAGGAGGGGGGTATAGAGAGAGACATTGGTGCAACGTCCTGGGCTAGTGTGGTGGAAAATCGACACTCAATATTAGCACCGTTTATGAGCTATGAATGAGTTACGACTACCAAGTGATGCGGCACCGTCGTCGGCCGCCTGCTGGCAACCGCATTTCCTCCTCTTCCTGTCGATGAGAGCATGGCTCTGTGTATGGGTGACCCACTTTGATGCATACCCCACTAATGCAGCGTAAAGTTCACACTTTGTTGATACTTTAAAACTAAGACCAGCAGCGGCAACAGCGGCAACAGTTTCATTTCCGGTTCCGGGCGGCAGTAACCGAAAAATGCGAAGCTCATTAATCATACTCAACAATGAAGCACTTCCATTTCTCCGCTGTACTCTCCCCTCGATCTCTGCCACATTAATTAACTCATAAATCTTTTGTGCATATCAAACGACAGAAATTGGCTGTGGCAGTGGGATGTGGGAATGCGGATGGGCCTTTCGTGGTCAATGCTCCGCTCCCTCATACATGTATAACCAATTATTTCTGCTCAAATCACTCGACATAGGTGAGAGAGACAGAAGTACGATAGAGAGAGAGAGAGAGTGAGAGGATTGGCAATTTGATTAATGTACGAGAAGCCGCACCTCTGAAATATTGACATGCCCTGGCAGCTGTCGGCATTGTTTTTCCCTTAGTTTCAGCTGCTCGTCTATCCCATCCATATATCCATCTATCAGAATGGGTAAAAGTCATTTCAACAGCCTGTTATGCCTGTGTTTCATCCAAGTGCTGAAAATCGAACTGGGGTCTATCAATTTTTGTGCCTGACAGGGCTTGAAAGATGAAAGTGGCGCCAATTTATGAAAGTTGTGGCAGTTCGATTTTGGCACCGAGATTGTTGCAAAACAATTTGTGATGTTACACAGAAATAAATATTATTTAGCCATAAATTTAAAATAAAGTGGTTTCAAAGTTCTCAGTTCAAAGATCAAGCATCATAAATTGCGGGACTCATGCCCAAAATTGGACGATTAAAACTAAAATTGTAGGGAGCCATGAGCCAAGAATCTGAATAGTAAACGGATACATTTTTTTGGATCTGTATAAGTTCCTGTTCGTCGTGGTAGTTTCTGGGTAACTGTCTTGTTCAATGTTAAACCCATCCCATTAACCTCTATCAGATTTGAGATTTTGTACGTACCTAAGAGGAAAGTAATAACTTTTTTGTTGTATGTACATTTGGTGGCATTAAATGAAAGTATCCCCCGCTTGAGGGGCGAATTGCAAGACATTTCGCAGTGGAGAGGTGCCTGCAAAATGGCGTGTGTCTTGATTTTATGGCGTGTCGAGTTGCTCATCGCGTCTCCCATCTACATCGCCATCTCCCGTCACAGTGCCTTTTCCATCATCATTTGCAGTTAGTGCATCATTTGTATGCATTAAAGATAAACACGGGGCAACATCGGCACATGCAGCGGGTGCACCCGGGTGTCATCCCAGGTATACATTAAATTCCCCGTCGGAAATTCGGGGACTTACCTAGAACTGCGGGTTGGTGGTGGCTCCATCAAATGTGACATCAAATGGGACCGAGACTGAGATCTGGTCTGAGTGTGAGTGGGTGTGCGTGGGAGTATTTGTGGCTTTCCATTGTGTGGCAGGCCAACTAGGGGGTGTGGCCATGGTGGTATGTATGTATGTATATATAGAGTACTTATCACGATGATTATAATCAGAGAGCAGCCAGCAAAAAGCAGCAGTGGCAGAGGCAGCGGCAGCGGCAGGGCCACTTGGTGCTTGTAATGTTGTTTGTTGCTGCTGCTGGCGGCACTTTACGACGGCTTGCTGCACATCAAAGGCACCGCGTAATGAGCAGCACACGCTCAGCGACCAACTTTCTCCACTCTGTTCTGCCGCTGTTCTTGCCCCCATCTCCAGCTCCGCCTTCCCATTGGCATTTCCATTCGTTTTTCCCATCCCCCTCCCCATCCCCATCACAATCCGCGTATCTCGTCCTGTCGTCTGCTAGCGCAAATTGACTTTGTCTGTGTGTTTTTGACACCTGCGGCAATTCGTTTTCATGCCCATCCCCCTGCCCCCATTCCGCCCCCTCCATCCCAGGGCCCGGACCACAGGCGGCTCTCGCATCAAAGATAATTTAAAGCGAACGCGAAACTAGTTCACGGGTAGCCAGCCCCAGTGGGGACTGCGCGGCCGGGGAGGGGGCGTGGAGCAACCTACATATTTTCTGCCTGCTACTTTTTCGGGGCGTGGCAGGGGCCGTGGATCACTATTTGCTTTTTGGCATGCTGCTTCATAGCCGCAAGTGCCGACATTCTTTAGTTGCTAGTTTCTCGGCAAAAGCAGAGGCAGTGGCATCAGCAGCAGAGTAGTTTCGGTTTCTCTGCCAGCGCCGGAAAGTATGCCATGAATTTTGCGTGCTTGAAACAATTTCTCGAGAGCCTGAGAGCGAGGAGACCACACCCTTTGTGGACAGGCAAGCATTATATTGCCAAAAGCTATGCAGCCCGTGTGGGATGCAGGTACCAGGAACTATCTCAACTCGTATGTATCCACCTATAGTTGAATATACTTTCTGCCCCAGCCTCTGTCCCTTGCCCCTTTCCACCGTTCAGACAAATTACTTAGCATAATTGCTGATTATAAGTTCGCTTTATGCTAAAGAGATATCACCCGGGCATTAGCATTGCCACCCGTGACATTTTCAGGTCCCGGCTCTTGTCGTTTCATGTTTTCGTAATTTGTTTATTACACTTACACCTCGGGCTATTTATGCAAACATATTTCCGTAGCCTGTAGCCTGTAGCCAGTAGACTATCTGCAACTTTGATGTACAACCAGCAGCATTTTGTTCCTGCTGCTGTTAACCTGTATATATGCTACATTTACTCGTATTTTGTACGATGTCTGGTGCTGCTCTTTTGGTCTTTCTTATGCAAATGAGATTACATAAACATAATTAACTTCGGCCGGCCTACGTGTCGTATGAAACTTTTTTGATGGCCATATAAAAGCGCTTGAAGAGCTTTAGCATTAGCCGCTTGTTTTTTTTTATTTTTGCTAAGTTGAGCTCCCAACTTTGGCCATAAAGCCGCAGGGCTCAACTATGGCTGAAATCCTGCACCTGCGTCGCCTCTTTCTTTGGGCAATAGTTTTGCAACTTTCATTCGCCCAAGGGGGAGAGAGAGAGAAAGAGAGTGGCAGTGCCGGGCCAGCAACAGTTTGGCGATTCTATGGTCCTGTGGGTAGTACAGTTTATTGATAAGCAGCGGGGATAATGCAAGTGCCAAGTGCGAAGTGCATTTGATGTGTGGGGGGTTGCGAACTGCTTGAGTGCATGGCTCTCAAATTGAAGTCAACGGGCCATAAGTGAGATGCATTTCCAGCACAATCCATATCCATATCCCATTGTGTGTGTGTCCTCTCTCGGCCCCATGCTGCGCCCTCCATTCGAGCTGAAGCTGTCACTGCTGCCGATTGTCCTGGTTACTGTTGCACTTACTCTTTGTCTCTCTGGCAGCCAGGCAATGTGGGTGTGTGTCAGTTGCGCGTTTAAAGCTCAATTGGTTCAAGTGCGAACGCATTTGTGCCCTCGCCCTCGGGGGCGGCCCTCAACTTACAAAGCAGTTACTTGCTGCATGAATTGCGTATTCTCCTGTTACGGAGCTTCCCCTCTTGCTTCTGTCAGTAATTTGTGTGGCTTTAAAGACAAATTAACCTCAGAAATCCCCATTCTCCCACTCATACGAGACAGACAAGAGCTGCTCGGGGGGCTGACTAATGAAGCAGCTACTCCAATCCGACAGATGATCCATTGAATAATTGCCAGGGGAGGTCAGCTGCAGGACTGCAGATAGATTGAAGCGAACCCCCTCAAATAGCATTGGTGGCATGGGCACCACTCTCACATTGCAGTTGCAGCTTCCGCCCTGCAGCAACAATTCACCTGGGTCGGCCAAACCCTTTTGCATAGCACTTAGAACGAGTTACGAGCTCCATTTCGTACTCCAGAGCTCTCCCTACACTTCCCTTCCCCTCTTCACTGCCGCCTAAATAGTCCGTTGAGTGCAGAAGGCAATAAATGCTAATATTTTATTTAAAACGCTGATGCTGAAAGCAAATGCATTTCATGTCCCCACACACACACACACAGCCAAGCCCGTTCTCTTTTTCCCCTCTTCCTTGTGGAAGCTTTTGGGGCGCCGCCAGCGAAAAATTAGCTTTGTCTGAGTCCCGAGTCCCGCGTCTCGCGTCCCACGTCCTGTGCGGGTGAAAGCTCGAAGCACTTGAAATTAAATATTGCGTATTCGCCCCACTGTACGGCACTGTGCCGTCATAAGGGTGGTATGTGTGCACTTCACGCACATTTGCACATCATTTTCGTTCCGTTCCTCTAGCGACTGCTCTCTGCTCTGCCCTGGTACAGACGTAAGCCTCTTTTCTATGCCCAAAGTTTGGCCCGTTTGCTCAATTTATGGTCCCCTGCTGTGCCAATGCTTCAATGTTTCAGCTCATTTGCAACCCTTTGGCCGCCACTCACACGCTCGCTCATGAGACTTCAAAAACGTTATTTATGCAAAAATAATTTTCAAATGCCTCGCATATTTCTTCACGTTGGGTCCCCCATATCCCCGCATATTCATAACCTCAGTCGGGCAGTCAAGCCACAAGAGTGCTGCTTCCAGCCCCACCGTCCCTGTTTTTTTACGAATCAAGAATCTAATAAAACTTTTGCCAGCTACCTGGCAGCGGCAAAGGCAGCGCCAGCTGCAGCGGCACCTACAACAGCAATACATCTGCTTATTTGCTTATCATATGCAAATTTTCGTGTTTCAAGTTGAAGTTTTCTTTCCCGAGTATCAAAAAGTACACACATATATATATGTGTATATAGTATATATGTATGTGTATAGCAAACCCAAGAATGTTTAACAAGCTACCTGAGGGCGCTCATGAGCAAAAGTTCAAATAACAAAATTTCTGCTTTTACTTTTACACTCAACCCAACCCTAAAAAAAAAACAAAACACGAAACGAAACGAGAATATATGTATACAAAAAAAAATACTCTGCCCGGTATTTTGGCTTAGCTCTTTTTCGCCCTGCACCTCCTCTGCGTCATGATTACGTTTTTGTGTGTGTGTGTGTGCGTGTGCTCCTTTGATTATACAACTCTCTCTTTCCCTTTCTCTCATGCTATCTCTATCCCTCTATCGATTTGGTCCTGCCTCTGGCAAATGTACTGGGGAGTATTTACAGAACACAGAATTTTTGACTACAGCTACGAATCTCTTTGCTCGTATTTGCCAAGGAAATTATTAAAAATATCTACAAATTATGCATACATCAAGATTTTGCACACAATTCACGGTGCTCATTGAAATTTGCATAATTTCCGAAAAATGCACTCATCCAGATGGTACAGTCGACTAATAACAGGGCAATCAATGGCAGGGAAGGAAGAGATACACAGTATATATATAACACTTGGCAATTACATAAAATAAATTTGAATATATCAAGCATCTGCCAGAACCGGACTGCATTGAATTACCATCTTCATCGTCCCGGAAAATGCGTATTTCAAGTGGAGTGTGCAGTGGAATCCCATGCGGGGGGCAAAACAATTGAGTGTGCTGTGGGGGCGTGTATGTGGGTTCTTTGAGTATTCTTTACGCAGACTGCTGAAATGAAATTCAATTACAACGGACAGAGACAAAAGCAATTACAAAAACAATGCCAAAAATGGCAGCTTCCATTGGGGCCGTGTTAATATATCAGTCCGAAAAGATGCAACAAAAAATTGCAGAAGAAAGCGAATGTTGACGATGGTGCAGGCGGTGCAGACGGTGGAGAGGCGCATGCAAAACAAATAACACGGAAATGAAAAACGAACTCAACTGGAAAATTGCAAGAGTCCCCCGTCCCAACACAGAATACACCCACACATACATATACATACACACAACAAACGGAAGTTGACTCGCCAGCCTTGTTGCCGTCGACGCCGTTTCCGGCAGAGTTTCACTCTCGTATTGTTGCTGTTGCCTTTTCTGCTGCTGCTGTGGTTGCTCTACCGAGCGCTGCCTACTAAAAAATTTACTGGCGCTTAAAAATGGCAAACAAAGAGAGAACAAGAAGGAGGCAGCGGCAGAGGGAAGTACAGACAAAAAGAAAGAATGACAGAAAGAAAAGAGGCAACTACAAGTAGCCCACAAAAGACGTGCACAAAAATGACATAAAATATTTACCACGCTGAAAGACATTTTCATTTCGGCAAAATAGCAGCAACTGCAAAAGCAAAAAAGAATACAACAAAAATACAGGCTCAAGCCCAGACTCAGAACCCGGACACAGCCGCAGCTCATTACGAACAAATTGACGTCCAGCTAACAAATAGTTGCTGTTCCAAATACTCGTAGTTTCAATTCAATATTTGCTGCAAAATGGGAAAAAGAAAGAATACACCCAGAAGTCCTCCCCTCGAAACCGCAATACACCCTCTTCTGGCCACGTTTTTACGAGTGTTTTTAATGCCACTTTTTGGCTGCTGATGCTGCTGCTGCTGCAGTTTTCTGGGGAAGTGATTGAAATTGTAACTGCCGCTGGACACGTCGAGTGCATTCAATGTACGACTCATTCTCTTTATAGCCCAAGTGCTGGTCAGTTATTTTTGATACTTATTATTTTTATGCTGCCACCTCGCTCACTTATCCACTGTCCCCACCCCTGCCAAAGAGCTTGAAGAAAGCAGACCAACAAGTGATAATAAACTGGTAGAAAAACGAAGGGAATGGCAGTGTTGGTTCGGTGTCATATTACAAAAGAGAACAATATATATACACATCGAGCAATTACATAACAATTTGCTGTGCTGTTGCTTGATTGAAGTGCTTTTGGGGGAAAGAATCTTTCTTCTGGCTTCTGCTGAAACTAATCGGGGTCGAAATGGAGTCGGGGAAGAGTCGGAAACATCCCTCCCAAAATTGTGAATTGTATCAGGTTTATCCCGCAGAAAATTATGTTTCAATTCTCTTGCAATTTAGTCGTCAATGCAACTAAGTTTTGTGGGTTCATTATGCCTGGAACGGGCCCCAGAAAATGCCAATGAAACATTTGTGTAATTAAAACGAGTTTCAGTTTTTCTATTTTCATTACGTTAGGCGAAACTTTTCCAACGAAAAAGCGAGCCATGAGTGGACTCTCTCAAAACAACAATTTCCAGAGCGCTAGTAGAAAGTTTTTTGCAGTTTACATTTTTCAATCAAGGAGGGCTGAACCATTTTTGAGGGCAGGACACGTCATCGTCTGGTTTTTATGGTGAGCAGCACAGCCAAACAAAAAAGCTTACACACATAAGTATATACATTTGTGTGTATTAATAAATAGTACGAAAATAATATTGCGCATACGCAGCGTTGACAGGCCGAGCCAAGCCAAATTGTGGCCAAGCCTGTGCGTGTGTGCGTTGCGTGTGTGTTTGTGTGTGAGGGAAAGAATAAATAATAAATAAATATAAACGGTCATATGGAAATGAAATGAAATAATCTGCCAACTAAGAGGCGCATAAATAGCCCTCGAAATGACATTCATTTTGGATGTCGTTTGCTTATGTTGGGCATATTTTCGTTATTCGTTGTGCTCTGCTGTGCTGTTGTCGCCCTGTCGCCATTTTCTGTATATGTCATGTCCCTCTTGTTGCTATTATTATTGTGTGGTAGACTTTTCTGTGCTGCTGGCCTTTGTTCAGCGGTCACAGACACATGTTTTGGGCGCCGCGACTGCTGAATTATGCAGACGACGAACTTTTGATTTGATTTATTTTAGAGACGGAAAAGGGACCCATTTTTATCAAATCAATGCACAAATTACAAACAATTTACACATGGAGTTACCATAATTAATTTAGCGTCGGTCGCAATAGCCTGAAACTGATAAATGTTATTGCCGCTCAGGCGTGACCAGTCTGAAGTGTCTCTCCTACCTCCATTTACCAGGATTCCACATAAGTATTTGTATGTACGAGTATACTCGCAAATACGAATATCTCAAATCATAGTAAACTTTCTCTGTGAAGACTTTGTGGCCCTTTTCCTTCTGACACGTGAAATCTTTTGCGCAAAAACTTTTGGCATGGCAGACAAAATGAATCACAGAAATTTCAAACTGAAGACTGCAAAGTTTTCAGTTCAGTCAAAAGTTTTAGGTTACAGTTTGCCGCTTTCCCTGCCTGGCGAATCTTGAGTCGGCATTAAAACCACTTTGGCAAGTGGCTGCTTGAGTTTTGTCCGACAGAAGGAAAGGAAAATTGAACGAGTTGGTCATGAATTAAATATAAACAACAGTTTATTTGCATTCAGTGTGAACGGATTTGTATATTGGACAGCCGGCAGTTGCATTACAATCCATCTTGTCTTCTTGTGCACAGAGGGACTTTTGCATAACCAAACAATATTCTAATGGATCACATACGTGTACGACTGTCTCAATGGCTGGACAATTACGAGAGTCAACAAACTAATATTTGTTTGTGAGGATTTTGGGGAGATTTTTGATATTTTTCCTGTGTACCGACTTCTTCTGTGCACTTCTCCTAATTGGCCGATAGAATGGAAGCAGGAAGGAGATGGCAAATGCCATTCAAAGAATTGATTATAATGGCTTGCTTGTGCTTAATGTGGCTGGCTGTACATGACAGCACTTGTGGTTGTCAGTCGAAATAACACTGGATTTTTATGCATAAAATTCAGAATCTTCGAATGTTAGGGAATGGGAGAAAATGCGAGAAGCAGGAGTCGGATAAGGCAGGACTCCAGACATTGTCCCCTGGCAATTGAACAATAGCAAAAATGTTGAGCTCGTGTGTCTGGCAGCAAGAAAACGTAAGAGCCGAAAGGATATGCAGGAGCAAACACAGAGGCTACAGACAGACAGACAGCCAGAGGGACAGAGGGACAGAGGGACATGCATGCTCTCGTATGGTGTCTTGAGTGTTTGAGCCAAAGATTAAATGGTGTTTATGGCTGCACGCTTGTGCCCAAAAGGGAACAAAGCCCTAAGACTTTTGACACTTTTGCAGAATTTACGACTCTCTCTTGGCTGCCCCCTTTTCGCACTCTGTTTCTCTCGCACAATTGCAGTGCAGAAGTTTTTATGTTTTATGCTGAAATAATGCTAATGCAAGCACAACTAAAGCGAGCAATGCAGAAGACCCTACTATCCGAAACGAAACGAAACTTATTTCTATATTTATTTGTATTTTTATATGCTTACAGGGTTGGACCTGGCCTAAGATGGGTAGCGTGCTATTCGCAGCTGTATTCATAGCATTACACTTCGCCACCGGCGGCCTGGCCAACCCAGATGCAAAGCGTCTCTACGACGACCTGCTGAGCAACTACAATCGCCTCATCCGACCCGTGGGTAACAACTCGGATCGCCTCACAGTGAAAATGGGTCTGAAACTATCCCAGCTGATCGATGTGGTAAGTACTAGTTAATTAAACACTAAATTAAAAAAAATCACTTCAATCAACAAATGAAGAATAACATGGCATAGGGATTATTTATTTATTGAACAAATAGATGCCAGAGAAATTGCAGACATAAATGACTGATGACTGATCTTGTTAATATGTATGTACATCCTCCATAAAGTCACAAAAGTCACGGCTAATAAAGATAGAGGAAATTAATGATTTTCATTGAAAGTTTATCCTTTGATCCCTGGAAACTCCTGCTAATATCGCCAGCAAAATCGCTTTAATTTGTTGTTAATGATGGCCTCAAGTTGAGCCATTCATTTGTTTCACAACAGCTCAGTGCCGGTGCCGGTGCCTGCCAGCAGCGACAGCAGCAGCGGCGCCAGCTTATCAAATGACAATCATAACAGATTAATTCCCCAAAGCCCCGGCACGCCGGTAAGCGGCCAATGGCATTTGTATAAGCCACAGCAAACAATCGGGTGCGTAATTAATAACTGTTTACCGAGCGATTAAAAAGGCGGACAAACTAAGCCAGAGCGCCCGCACTTCCACTTCCACTGCCATCGAGGCTCATCTACTCTACCATTCATTTTGTTTGCACAATAAATCAATGGGCTTTCCTCTGTTGATTGTTTTCTTGATTAACTATGCAATTGCAGTTGTGTTGGTAAAGGGGGCAGGTAGAGGTGGGGGCTGAGGGGGTTGCCTAAATTAAGCTATCCTTTACATACATATACCAATGGAGCAGAGCAATATCAGGAGAAGCAGCTTAAATTGCAGCTGCAGCAGATCGGCCGGGCTAGTGCACAAATGGTGCACAATCTTCTGCTCGGTTTGGCTGCACATGACAGCCGGAAATGGGAAACCGGCTAACAGTTACGTGCTGCTGGCCACACTGTAGCTGTAGCTGTGGCTGAGCCCGTCCCGTCCCGTCCCTCTGTGCACTCTCTGCAGCTTGTGCTTTCTGCTCTCTATGGCACTGCCTGCTTATTGAGCTTCTTTTTCGCTCTGTTCCCTTTTTTTTTTGCTGTTATAAATCACGCGCTAAGCACCCCAGACCACTAAAGGGCATGCCAAGCCAAAGCCAGCAGCAGTCAGAAGCAGCAACAGTCATAGGAAATGCACATTGGGTTGAGGTCTATGGGTAGTAAAATTCAAGAATCACCCTTAAAACATTATTGTTTACAATTCATGCAAAATTCAATGTGAAAATTTATAGAATTTAATTTCATATATCTCCAACCTATTTCTTTGGTTTCTTAGCTGATCTGATCCTGCGCAGCCGCCCAGAATGGGGTTTTTTTTTTCTTTTATGGGTCCTAACACGAATAAAGGTATTTAGGTATTTGATTATTTAGACGGTCATCAATTTGTTAATGTTCGCCAGAGATGTGTCCATATTCATAAGAAGCCACATGCCTTTAATTATATTCGTATCTAATTCTTCACTTTATAAGGCACTTATAATGATTGTTCTTTTGTTTTCAGAAATGTATGGTTTTTATTTATTTGATGAGTGCATTTATTTTAATCGCTTTCCATCCCAGAGCGAAGGAATATTTTATAATCGTAAAAAAGAGGGGTATTTAAAGATCTCTCACGACTCACTCTTTACTCCACATTTATCCCGTTTACCGTGTAGCGTTTACCGTTGTGATTCCGCTTTCATTCCACTGTGGACAAGGCATTTGGGCATCTGGCATAAGGTGCTTATATTGAAATTGCTTTTCCCTTTTGTATCTGTGTGTTCCTGTACAGAAATATCGCACATACTCGTACACCCTGTGCTTGTGTGTGCTTGACTGCTGACTAGCTTGAAATATTCGCAGAATTTCTTTTATTGCAATAGTCCACTGGTCGTCCACGTTCTTTTTTACACACTCTTCCATTTTCTCTCTGGGTTTTCCTCTCCTTCTCCTTCTCAATCTGTTTTCTCTCTCTGTTCTTCCTTCTTTCTTGTTGAGTTTCCCCGTTGGCTGTTGTTATGGGAACACACGTGTTGCCTGCTTTTCCTTATTGGCATACAATTGCTTGTAAATTCTCCACACAGAAATCAGTGCCTTTTTTTGTTGTAGTGGAAATTGCAATCAAATGTCAGAGAGTGAGAGTGCGGTGGAAGGGGCCAACAGGCGGAAAGCCGGTGAGGTTCATGTGAACATGGCCAAGAGTGTAACGTGTAACAACAACAACAACAAGGCAGAAATGCGTTTTGGCCATAGAATTTGTAATTTGCAATTTTCCATCTGCCTGCTTCTCGGCTCGGGTCGCCTCAGCCTTTTGATCCATGGCTCCTTGGTACCTTGGGCTTATTAGTTGCATAGCTGCTGCCCAGCCAGGTGACACATTTTGGATTGTGGCCGGCCAGGTGGAGATGGGTGGTCCGCTGCTGGCTGGTGCCTTACTTGCTATGTGTGTAAGTCTGGCCTACGTTTCCTCCCCAAAGCCCATTCAAATGGCAAATGTTGCACATTTTCGAGCATGTTAATTGCATGCCTGCTCATAAATTTTAAATATTAGTGGTGGAGGCAAATTCGAAACCGAAATTGAGTTCTTGAAATTGGGCTTAGCCATTATTTGAAAAGAGCTTTGGGGGGAAATTACATTCGAGTATATTAACTTGGTTCTGGCAAACAAACGAGCATTGTAAATATGTGACATCGGGCCTTACGATTGCGATCATCTGTTTGAGAAACTATTAGAAAGAGTAATTATATGTTCAAACAGACCTGGAATCGAACCATTGCTGAGTTAACAGTCATTAAACATCAAGAAACCATGTCCATTGCCTGAAAAATCTTATTTGTATTTGTCAATGACTGAACGGCTAGGATTGAGGATGGCCAGGAACACAAAATCATTTCAAGAAGGTTGATGAAATTAATTTACTGCTTATTCAGACTGCACCACCTTTCAGCTGCAGCCACAGGACACTTTTTTGTACGCCTTCTACAAACATTATTTACAGCAGCCAGGAAATTCGATTTAAATTGTAAACAAGCCCAGTCAGGCCAGGAATGAAAGGAGGCATGAAAGGAGGCCTGCTCTTCTGCCTTCAAAAGGGGGCATTGGAAGAGGGCAGTTGCTGTCGTGGCCCGGCCCTACTTCCGCCTCATTCCAGTGGGCACAAGCACACACAAACTCACAGAGAATGCAAATCCAGTTGCAGGAGGAAGGAATGCTTAAAGCTTTTGGCTTAAGCAATTTAAATGCTGTATATCCTGCATCCTGTGTAGGGTAATGCAACCCGGCAGACGTTTCCTTTGCGAGACACACAACAGGCAACAGGAGCAACAGGAATTAGAAGAGCAACACCAATTACAGTACTAGCTAGTAGCTAGGTGTGAACTGCCCGAGGGCGCCTACAGTGGAGCCCCGGACTCTGTGCCATGATTGCAAATTTCTCAATTTCTTACGGGGTAAGCTCCGAGCAAACCACAGTGCCGCTGGTACTCCTGCTGCTGTTGCCACACTGCCACACTGAATGCAGCGGATGTCACACATAAAGCATAAAGGATACGCGCAAAGCTTTGCTCCTTCTGCTTTTTATCCCTTCCTTACGCAATTCCCAGCGCTGTCATCCTCGTCCTCGTCCTCGTAGTCGTAGTCGTTGTCATTGTGCCTGGTTCTTGGCTTTGTCGTTTTATTGCCGGGTTTCCGCAGCGCCCTCGCCTAATGACCCTTCCACGAAGCGGGTCCTGGACCAGGACTAGAACCCAGCCCTGGCTGGCAGCACTGGCAGTGCTGAGCGGGTGATTAGTAATAGGATGGCCACGCACTGTGTGGCTGGGAAAATCTATTTAGACTGCGTGGGCCTCGACATATTGCTCGGGTCTCTGGGGCTTTCCGTTCTGCCAACCCTCTTCTAGAGGAAAGGAAAGCGGAAAATGCGTTACGGCGCATCATTATCATTCTGTCGTTAATTACATTTTTCAACGCTTAAGTGATTTATTCCGCAATTTTATCGTTTTCTAATTTTTTCCTATTGAGCACGAGCTCTTGGCTCCAGCCTCCCTACTCCTCCGTTTAATGAGTTTAGCTTGGGTGCGTAAATTAATATGAAGGGGGAGACGGACGGAGGGAGCCACAAAAGTAATGGGAGCTTCTTCCCTGGAGATTCCAGATAGGGGGGTGATGATTGGTTGGCCTGTCTCCTTATCGGGGATATCCATTTCTATGGCTACCGGTTGGGCGTGCATCATGTGCACGTGTATGGAGCTCTTAGAGTACTTCCTTTGACGTCTGATGATTTGCTTGAAATATTTATAGCTCAAGGTATCCGCCCTTCTACACATAATTAATTATATCAAGTGGCAAGATATCCTATTGCGATTAAAAACAATTGTAATGCTGTGAAATTTGTATAAAAATAGACGTTAAAACGCATTTATATTTACGTGAATCTCCTGGAAGAGCGTGTTCCCCTTAGCTGGAGAAAGTTTCATTCAATTCGCGGCTTACCGCAATGGATGCTTAAACTTGATGCTTCTTTTAGCTGCTCTTAAACTTAATTGCATCATAGAAAGAAAGAGAGTCAGATATAGAAGGAGAGATTGTATGTACTGCACCACATAAATTGATTAAAACTCAATGATGCTTTAAGACTGCAGCTCAACTTGGCCAAGACAACACCACACCACACCACACACACCACACCAGACCAGACCAGACCAGACCAATCCCTCCGTGACCCACTTCTGCCACCATCCCTGGAGCACTTTAAAATGCATTTGTTAGGCGACACGAGCTGGGGCAGAACCAGAAGGATTTGAAGCAGGGGACTGCCTGCCACAAGGAGCCAGCAGTTCAGTTCACTAAAACAACATTAGATCTGCGCCATGCAACGATTTTCAATTTGATGGTCTCCCCCACTCAATGCCTTAGCTGTCACAAATGCCACGTCCCCAACCCTCCCCACCCCCTCAGACTGTGCCACTTGCTGCAGAAGTGGCAACTGTCTGACTGAAATTAATGAAATCCTTGTCTAACAAATGTTCTCTCTTTTCTATCGTTTATTTGCAGAACTTGAAGAATCAAATTATGACCACCAATGTCTGGGTGGAGCAGGTAAGCTTAACTATAAATAAAATAAGACCACTAGTTCTCTATATATTCGTACACATATTTTATTCAACTGGAAATCGGTTTGCTCAACTGTGATTTGGCTTCCGAGCAACATGATTTTGCCATTTGCATGCCTCGCTGCCGTCGAATGCGAAATAATTTGTGCCAGCCAATTCCAACGCGCGCTCGCATTATGCCAAAATTTCAAACTTGGCCAAGTGGCCAAGCTCTGAATGACTCCGGTCCGGTCCCAGTCTGCTCTCATTCCAGTCGCCGACTCTGCATGTCCATTGGCTTTGCACTAATGCGTCGAGCAGCAGTTGGTCGAAAAAACAAAAGAGGAATATCAATTGGTTCGCAATCTGACTTTCATCCCGAGCCGAGCTGCTTTTAAGCACTCAGTGGCTGTTCGCTGTAAGGGTTGCCAATCGGCAAATGGGAAATGGGAAATGGGGAATGGAGGGAGCTTTAAACTTTTCTGGTTTTGCATAAAACATGCATAGAAAATTCCTCGCCTTGCCTCGCTTCCAAATTGCAGTCAATAGAGCGCACAGCTTAGCCAAAGTATTCGGTTTGAAAATCGACACAAACTGAAATAGAAACAAAAACAAATGCGGATTCCAGATTATATATAAATTATGCATTCGCTATTGTTGTTGCGCCTGGATTTGTATTTTCCATTTGCCAAATTCGCGTGTGGACTTCGGGTCTCATTATGAGAGGTTTCATGGCTATTTGTGTTTCGGCTAACAATATAAATCTCATCAGAAAAATAATAATACGGAATTTCGAGTATTTATAGTGAAAGTAATAAATTAATGTACAAATGAAAGACTGGCAGTAACTTTTCGTGCTGATTTTTCCAGTTTTCGTATTTAGTATTTATGGTACAAGGTCCAAATTTATTTTAATATCAACAATTAACAACCAAAGCCTTAGCTACCACTTTTATAAGGAAGGAAAAATATGAATATTTGAAACTACTTTTAGGAACACCCTGTCCCCTCAATAATGGTACTCTCCATGCAATTGCAGTTTATGTTTGTTTTCGCATTTGGTTTCGTGGCACGCCACGCCAATTCATAAATAGGCAACAGTCTGTCAATAAAGCCGCAAACGCTTGCGCACGTATATGCCCATAAATGTTTGAGTTTGTTTGCTCCAGCTATCTGTGTGAGTGTGCGCCCAACTATTTAAACAGCTGCCTTATGGCCGTATGCCCCGGCCAACCGCAATTAAATGTGCAATGCATTTTATTGCAAACTCGTGTCGTCGTGCAGACTCCAGTCGAAAACACAATTGAATTGCTTTCATAAATATCGATTCGTGCGCTCTTTGCCTCATTTAATTCAATTAATTTATGTCTGGGTGAATTCGATCCGAAAGTGTTTGTAATCTGTTTGGCCACAAATTAATTGCAGACATTCAAAAGCACTCAAGGTGCGAATGAGAAGGATATTCGATGGCGCTTTGATTTCCGTTGTATTAGGATTCCGCCTTCTCACGTTCGAATTTTTCATAGAATGCAGATAATTGCTGGGACTCATGTAATCACAATTAAAGACCGATTTCGTGTGTAAGTCGGATCAATAATAAGCTGGTTGGTGAAATCCACTCTTCAATTATATTTGCAATTATCGAAAATTTCCTGCTTGGTCAGCATACAAACGTATCTGTCCACCAGCATCCAGCAGCCCCCTTAATCCCCAGTGTCATGAGTCCCGCATGTCATGACCAGGATATAAATATATACTCGTACGTTTTACTATATGGAATGTGGCAATCAACATAATTACATATACATATCTAGATCCAGAAAAAATGTGTACTATATCAGAAGGATTCGACTATGTGATACCTGGAACAGAGTAGCTTATTATTGTGCACCTTTAAGGGGCACTATATTTCTGGCAGAGAAGCAGAACTATTTATTTATAATTCTAGAGGAATTTGGCGAGAGTTCAGAATATTTCGGCTCTTCAAAGTTGATACTACTAAAAGGTACCACAATTTATGTAATTCTTGAGAATTGCGCAATATACTTACGACCGAGGATTCTGAGGACTAAATAACTCATTATCTATGAATTTATAATAATTATTATAGTAGTTTATTCGAACCTTTGAACAATTTTAATGATTAGCAGCTTATTGTGTTGAGAATTGAAAATAGTACCATGCCATACAAAAAACTTAAACTTTGTGTAGCTATATCTTCAGGTATATCTATTTTATTGACCCGAATCAAAAATCAATCTATACATTTTTGAGGATTTCTGCGCTGCAGAGACTGACAACAAATTATTAAATTGCAGAATGTCACCAAATCACGAGTATTGAATTTAAAAAAAGTTTTTGAACGTAACATATATCTCAAATTTTAACTATGAGGAAGTATGATCTACTCATTCAGGCCAGCAAACAAATTTTGTGGCGTGTGTTTCGCTCAGTGTAATATACCCCAGTTTTCATAGTAGGCACAACAAACAGGGGGACTGCAAACATTGAAGCACAATTCCATTATGAAAATGTAATTTAATGCCAACAGCTTAGCGACCAATGAATTAATGCATAATTAACGAAATTGAAATTGCAACAACACGAAGGTTAAACACCCTGGACCGCAACATGAAATATTCATGGATGGAGAGCATAGAATATTATCGTCCTCCTATGTGGGGGTGTACGCATATATTCTGAACTTCTTCTTTTTATTATTTTCCTATTATTCATTGCAATCAGGCATAAATAATTGCTATGGCGGTTCTGTTATGGCCATTAGCATATTTGCGATTTGCCATTTTTCCATTACAAATTGTTGTTCTGTTTTGTTACTGCCACCACCGATTTACATTTAAATTGTACTACATTCTGCCTTTTACAATTTCAGGAATGGAACGACTATAAATTGAAATGGAATCCCGATGATTATGGCGGCGTGGACACACTGCATGTGCCCTCCGAGCATATATGGCTGCCGGATATTGTGCTCTATAACAAGTAAGTGCCAAACTAATTTTCGCCGCGCTCATTGATTCGCGGTCGCTCCAAATCGAGCCAGTCGGAAGGCCGGCACATTCCTTGGGGCGCCTGGTGCTGGCGGGTCGGAAGCCTGGTCTCGTACCCACTTTGCCATTTGCATAATTGGCCAGAATGGGGCGGCGGCATAAATCAAAGCAAACTGTTTCTCTGCCGGCCATTTATCAGCCGATGATTAACGTATTTTTATTTCAATGTAACTTGAGCATTGCGGTTGGCGCTCTTGGGCTGGCTAAGTATCTGGAGTAGGCTATTAGGCCTTTATCCTGCGTAGGCCTCGTCCCGTCCCTTTCCTTGTGCCTGGTTCCGGTTCTGTTTGCTGCTCTCTCAAATTGGACGCTTTGTTTTGCTATTCTTGCTTTAATTATTATAATTTTCCTTGTGTCGTGTTCTGGTGCTGGAATGGAGCCAAAGCAATGAAAACACAAGAGCTGAGCAGTGGAACGCGATGGAAAATAGGCAATGAAAATTTAGGAAATCTTATTCAATATGAGCTTACATTTTATTTGTAATATCAACAAAATAGTTATAGATAGTAGTTATAGTAAATAGACTATATACTTGAATTTAAAGAGTTAAGAAAGTTAAGAGATTTAAAAATTAAAGAACAATCGATACCAAATAAACCAACAAATAATTATTAATATTATACAAAACATTTGTTAATGAATATTTTCTAATTTACCAAATAAACGAATATATTTATTTACACGTATTCTCCAAGCCATTTCTAAGTATTTTTTCTTCAACTAATGTCTGCCAAATATTTTCTTGTGGCTGCCCACTGTATACTGGCGTCAGTTTGAGTGGTCCAAACACTTGAATTTGTCGATGTGCCAAGCGGCCGAGCTCTTTGGTGCCCAGGACATCGGTCAGGATATCTGGGCTGCTATGGCTGCTATTGCTGTTGCTTTGGGAGATCGGCTTACGCGCTTTATGTGTTTTTTATATACATATATACACAGATATACAGACATAGAGGAATGGCAAAAAGAGAAGGATATGGTTTTTTCATGCTGCCGCTGGCCTGGCTCCGGCCAACTATACGCATACCATACTTTTTTTGGGCGTTTCGCTGGCAGTGTCATAAAAAGTCGTAATTTATCGCCTGGAAAAAGCTTAAATTTCATTTGCCAGCTACGACAAAAGCATTGTATTGTCGTTGTAGCTGTGAGTAACTATACCCACTCACACAGACGCAGAAAAAAACATATACATATACCCTTATACACCCATTGAAAGAGTGTTACTTGAGCACATTGCGTGTTAGATGGCCAGCTCTGGTCGATGGCTTTGGTTCTTTTTTTTATTATTTTAAACTGCAAATAATTTGTACGCAACATAATAAAGCCATGGCTTAGATTGTTGCCTCTTTGAAACTGAAATTGAAATGGCAGCGCCCTTAATTGCGGTGCTTGCCAATCTAAATGGCTTTCGGAAAGTCTATTTAAGTTAGTGGCAAGTTGAGGTGACGGCTTTTAGCAATTTTTATGGAATTTCAGCTGTAAAATCGTAATCTCAGCAAGGGACATCTGAGCCCGATTCATAAAACCCAAATGAATCAGTCCATCAATATTTATTTTTTGGTCTTTAATGTTTTCCAGTGGATAATAAACGTAAGTCCAAAGTAAACTTCCGTTTGATTTGTTTGCTTTGGAAAGCCTGCTCATCTGCTTGGGCCCTCGAGCAAACAAATGGAGTAAATAGGAAGGAAAATATATGCAGAAATTAAGCAGCAAGCTGCATGGCAGAGGCAAAGTGCAGTGCTGGAAAAACAGCTCGCGGAAAAGCCTGCTACGCGTATGTTCCGGCTCTGTTTGTTGTAATTTTAAATGCAAATACATGTGCACCCCGAAGAATGCAGCGGCACCAGCAGCATCCAGAGGGCGAGTGGAAAAAACGCGTTTATTGTCGCGCGATGCACAAGGGGTGCAGGACACACAGCGACAAGGACAACTAGCAGTCGACGATGGCAATCTATTTTACGATACAACTTTTCTGCGGGGGAATGGATTGTGGTTTGGCACACGAGCCTGCGCCCATTTGTATGCAATGAAAAATGTTTAATTGTCTGCTAAACGCGCAATGGCGGCAAAATAAATAGTTGGTCGGTCTTCTGGGCCTTTTGTAAATGACCAAAATTTGTGGCTGCAACCAGCACAAATTCCTGCGTGCGTGAGGCACTTAAACCGCATGGACATCCATACACGCATACATGTCCAGGGCCACCACTTTGGGTAGCCACAAAAGAATTTTTGAAACAAGCGTCAAAAGTTGTAATTTATTGCATACAGAGCTGAGCCCTTACGCTTGTTTTGTGCAAATGTTTTGCGGCAACGCAATGCAAGGCAACATTTCTGGCTACATTTTGTCAATTTTTAATTGCAATTATCCCTGCATTTGTTCCACACTCAACTCGAACAGAACGAACAGCCCAGCCGGCAAGTAGCCTCCCGGGAACTGGCATAATTTTCTATCCGTATGTGAGCTCATCAACAGCACATTCAAGCGACAGACGTGACTGCCAAACACAACACAGTCGAACGTGGAGCCTCCTCTATGAAACTCTATGTCTGCCTATCCCTATTCGTAGCCACAGCTCCAGCCCCAGCCGTAGCCATCAGCCTCTGCTTATCTCAAGCCACTGTGCCACCATCATCCCCCATGGCCTGATTTTACCCACTGTTTGTATTTGTGGAAGCCGCTTAATTCCAGCAATTAATTTTCATGTTGATCCAAGAAATTAAAATCGCACTCGACTTACTCAAGACTATGGCGGCACGAGTAATCACGGACTTCGGTCTCTGGGTGCCACGGCTTTCGGTCTACCAGCCTCCGTAGTCGGTAGTTCGGTCGTTTCGGTTTTGCATCTCCGACCAAGCTTACGTATATTCAAGCCGCACTTAGTGGTTTATGCGATTGGTTATTATTCTGGCTTGCCGAGCATGTGGAAGGTGGCTAAATTCAAGCAGCTTTAAGTGATTACCCAAAGGCTTCCATGGGTCGATTACTGACATATCTGGATAGCCATTCAATACAGTTTAAAAGCCCACAACCCACACCACCCAATTGCTCGGCTCTGTGATAAATCCCACACATTGAGAGAGTTGTCTGTGGAGAGGCCGAAACGCATTACCATTTCGAGAGACCGTATTAGCCAGCAGCATAAATCTCAGCTAAGCATTAGACCACCCCCATCCTGCCATATTTGGCACACTCCCCCGTGCACTCAACATACTATTCCCAAAGTGCTTTTTCCTGGCTCTGTTTTCTTTAATTAAATGAATGTTGTTGACAACTTTATTATCAGCTGAACTTTGGCGAGCGAGCCCCGAGCCTGGGACTGGGACTGGACCCAGGGCCACGCCCACATCAGTGAGGGCAGGCAACGGGAGCCACAGCCACTTTAATTCTATTATTGTATGTTACTAGATGGGCTGCTGGTGGCTGGTGATCCTACTCGCTTCTTGGGCTGGTTCCCGTTCCCGTACCCGTTCCTGTTTCCTTCCTCCTTCGCAATGTCTCCTCTCGTATCTATGATTCTTTTTCAACTGCTGTTGGCTTTTAGTTTTTAGCATGAAAGCTGACGACAACTGCGTTGAAATCAAAAGAAACGAAATAAAATTTCATTATCTTTCATTAGATTTATAAAAATAAAACTGGCGTGGAGAAATACGAGCTGTAGGACGGGGTTGAGGGTTGAGGAATGCCGAGTACAAGAAGACAATGGTGATGGGTTAGGGTAGGGGAACGGAACGGAACGGAACGCGGCAACAAAGTCAGCAAAAAGTTTTCTGGGCCGGCAGCGGGTTCCTAGGTTGCTCTCTTGATTTGGCTTGGGTCTATATACGAAGTACAGTGGTTACATTTTATAAGGGCCTGACTCAAAGTAATTTTGCTAGAATAAATTCCGCTGCTCCTGCAATTAACACAAATATAATGGGCTCATATGTATATGATATACAAATAATAAAAAAGATTTGCTCATTTAATATTATTATTCGATTCTCATAGCCTGAAGGTTCTATTGATATGAAGCCAATTGACTTAAGATCAATAAAATGAAACGGAAATTGTGTTACGTATAATCAGATCTTTAATATGAAATTTTTCAACCTCTGAATGATATACCAGCTCGTTGAGGGTTAGTTTAATGTGTAGGAGAAAAAAAGAAGCGCATCTGTGATATGAGATTTAAGATTTGGTATCCAAAAGTCTTATGGAACTCTTTGTATAGAATGGCCTTGTAATTTGCTGAACTCCTTGAAGTAGAACTTTTCACTTTGCCTTGCCACACTGTGTGTCTGCTTCGATTTCGGCCTCAGCCTTAGTCTCAGCCTCGAAACTTTGACTGGGACTACGGCTAAAGATACAAAGATGGCGCTCGCTGGGTGGCGCTCAGATTAACGCGCTGATAGACGCGGCGGCAGGCGCCGTCGGCCTGGGCTGGATAACTGCCTCGACCACAGCGATGACACTCATACGCCCCATTGTCCAGCTGTATTCGTGTGTATGTCTGTGTGTTTGCGTCTCTGGGTATGATTGTATGTGTGAATCACCGTTAAGATAATGGCTGCAATTGCGGTGACCCCCAGGCGTGGTTTTGGTTTTTTTTTTTTGGTTTCGGTTATAAACTTTTGTTCTCTTTGTTGATTTTCTTTCTCTGTCTCTGGATCTGGCTCCCTCTCTCTCTCTCTCTTTTTCTCCCACATTTTATCTTCATCTCTTTCCCCTGTGACCATGCTTGTTCCTGTGTCTGTGTCAGTGTCTGTGACTGTGCCTGTGCATAGCCGAAAGCCATTTTAAATGGTTTTTAGCCATTAATGGTTTGCTGCTCGTTGCTCGGATCTGCTTCTGGTGCTGCTTCCACTGCTGCTGCTTCTGCTTCTGCTGTTGTTGTAATAACATTTTAAAATGCTTTGCTTTGGATTTAGATTTAGTGTATGTCTGGCCAGTGGCTATGGCCAGAGGAGATCCGCAAAGACCTTGCCTGCTAATGGACTACAGCGTCCACTGATGCTGATGCCAGAGTCTACGGATACTGATGCTATATCCCAGATATGCCCAGTGCCTGGGCGTGTTTCAATGGAAACAGTGGAAAAAAATACATTGGAAGCAATTTTTGTATTAAAATGAGTTTGTAATTAGAAGCTTAAATGTATTTTTAATTAGTTCAGCACTTTTAGTGGAGCCATTTCGTGTGGGGTGGATATATGATGGGAAGTATATGGGTGGGAGGGACATAAAACGGCAGTTGCTTAGTTTTTGAACCTCAATAAAATTAAATGGATGGAAACAGCATTAGCTGGGAACAATTAGCTAAAGATGTTTTGTATCTCTAACTCGAGTGAATACTCGAAAAATGTATCCTCACTTAATACATTCCTTATATCCTTACCATTCCAGCGCCGATGGCAACTATGAAGTGACAATAATGACAAAAGCAATTCTGCATCACACTGGCAAAGTGGTGTGGAAACCGCCGGCCATTTACAAATCCTTTTGCGAAATCGATGTCGAATACTTTCCCTTCGACGAGCAGACATGTTTCATGAAATTCGGCTCCTGGACATACGATGGTTACATGGTAAGTGATCCCACCTGCAAGGTAGCACAGTCCCACAGTCTGTCAATCAATTCGGGGAGCTATATCGCGGCAACAGCTGGAAACTCTGGTCCCGCACAGATTATGTCTCAGCCCATCCATCAAAATCGAAGGAACAAGAAAAAAGTTGAGTCGAGCCCTGGGTCCTGACTGACTGCTAAACAAACGCTACTTTCACTCGATTATAAAAACATTAATTTTAAAAATTAGGTGGCTGGAGGAGGGCCGTCCGTCTACTATGTCTAAATGACTATTTGAATATGTTAAAAATAAAATGAGAAATTTAACGTTTTGTTTTTATGATTTACTTGCGAGAGATTTCCATTGGTAAAATGTGTGCTTTTTATTCGAATTCTGTTGTTAATGTTCATTTTGTTTTTGTACACTTGACACGTTTCACTTTCTGTCATGTGATAAATCACACGGATGTCTTTCCCCCAACCCTCTCCAGTCAACCCCTATATATGTATCTTTGTACATATATACAGATATCTCTCTCTTGTGCGTGGCCACATACATATGGACGTGAGTGTTTGTGAGATAACTGCTGGCAGCTGCGTTTAATGAACCAGCCACGCCCACGCCTTTTGAAAAACTTTTTTTTAGGGACACGAGTTGGGGAACTGGTAAATGGGTGGAGAGGGAGGGGGATAGATACTAACCAAATAAACGAAAAATAAAGCAGCTTTTATTAAGGGACGAAGCTTTGGTTACCCATTGAAGGCATTGAATAAATCACTATTCGATGGAATAATCCAATTTCAATCAATTCATCAGACAGTTCTTTGTCGATCTTGACTATCCGCGATACACTATCATTACTTACTTTTTCTCTAAATTGAATGAGTATTTATATTGAAATACAAAACACCTTTCGAAAGATCTCCTCTTTACTGTCCTACAGGGTATTCAAATATTTGTTGCCTGCACAACTGTTGCGCCCCTAGACTCATCTCTCGTGTTGTTGTTGCTGCTGTGTTCATTATAAGCAATAAAGAAGCAGAAAAAGGAAAACCGAAAAAAAAGCGAAAAATGACAGCACATTATTCTACATATAAATTTTCGTTTTCTTTCCTTTCACGCATCACAAATTTCGAACATGCTTCATTGACTTTCGACTTCCTTACGGCGCGGCCCCACACTCGGTATATGGGATGAAATTTGTCGAGCGACTCTTTTGGGCATTTTACACTGTCAGCGCAAATGTTGGACGAGGTATTAATGATGGCTGTCTCAGCTGCCTGAGAGGCTCATTTATTCCGTTCGGTTATTGTATTTCAAAAGTTGTTATGCAGCTTGCCAAGTACCATACCAGATGAAAGAAAGTAAGCAAAACTCCCAAGGCGAGCCAGGGAATGGATGGATGGATGGATGGATGGATGGATGCTTGGCTTGGCTGATTTCTTGAACTTTTCCAAAAGGAAACTGCAAAGTTTCAAGTAATAAGTATAGAGAGTCAACTTGAGTTAGTTTCTGTTGCGTGTAGATGCGATTGAATGGCAGCAAAAGTTTTTCTAGTTAAATTAATTGGGATATTTCAATTATTAATATGTGAATCAGTCCAGCCTCCCTTCACGAAAATCCCCCCTGAAAAGAGACAGCAAGCGACAATCAACACAAAATGGAAATGAAATAAAGGTTACGAAGATGTCATTTGTGTCTCGGAGGCCGCACGTGAGCCAAACTTATCACAGTTCCAGCCATCTGTCGCTGAGTTAGGAGCCGGAACAGAAATAGGAACCATTCTCGGTGTCCCTTCTCCTCTCCAGCAATACGATGTGCAATTGACGATTGTCAAAAATTTGTCAAAAGGTACGTTTTTCCACCCATCGCCTTTGATTTCCCCTCCAGCAAACGTCGGCGGAAACCGTAAGCGACACTTGCGGCAAATTATGCTCTCACGGAAGGGAAGGTGAAAGGGAAATGGCAGGGAGAACGAATAACAAATCAACATAAATAGATATATGATTGGGTTGGGCATCTGTTTTGGGTGAACAGGTGCAAAATTTACCAAAGTTGTGAGCAACAAATCAGCAAGTTGAAAAAGAAAAAAAGGTACCAAGTGTTGCTAACGTGGCTAAGAGTTTTATCCATCCAGATATATTCGGATCTCTTCTACACTATCGACATATTTTCACCCTTCCAGGTTGACTTGCGGCACTTGAAGCAAACAGCCGACTCGGATAACATCGAAGTGGGCATAGATCTGCAGGACTACTATATATCGGTCGAATGGGATATTATGCGAGTGCCGGCGGTGCGCAACGAAAAGTTCTACAGCTGCTGCGAAGAGCCCTATCTGGACATCGTGTTCAATCTGACGCTGAGGCGGAAGACCCTCTTCTACACAGTGAACCTGATCATTCCCTGCGTAGGCATCTCGTTCCTGTCCGTGCTAGTATTTTACTTGCCCAGTGACTCCGGCGAGAAGATCTCACTGTGTATCAGCATTCTGCTGTCGCTCACTGTGTTCTTCCTGCTGCTGGCCGAAATTATTCCGCCGACCTCGCTGACAGTGCCGCTGCTGGGAAAATATCTCCTCTTCACCATGATGCTAGTCACGCTCTCCGTTGTGGTCACCATTGCCGTGCTAAATGTGAACTTTAGGTGAGTCCAATCATTGAATTTCATTGAATGCACCCACTAAGGATGCGCTTTCTTTCGTAGATCACCTGTTACGCATCGCATGGCGCCGTGGGTGCAGCGTGTCTTCATCCAAATCCTGCCCAAGCTGCTCTGCATCGAGCGGCCCAAGAAGGAGGAGCCCGAGGACGATCAGCCGCCCGAGGTGCTCACCGACGTCTTTCATCTGCCGCCGGATGTGGATAAGTTTGTCAACTACGACACGAAGCGTTTCAGCGGCGACTACGGCATACCAGGTACCAGGGCTAATGCTAACCCAGTCCCAATCCCCCCCCCAATCCCATCCAGACTCTTAACAATTGTATTCCCCACCCCCTGCCGAGGCAGTCAAAGGGATTCCTACGGAAAACAAGCAAAAGTTTTCCTCTATTTTCTCGCTCTGCTTGAGGCAAACTTTCTGTGTAGGAACTTTTGTCGCTGCCTGGAAATTTATGCATGTTTCCAACTGGCTTTAGTGGGCACATTACCAGCGGACCGAGGAGGACGAGAAACGTGCAACGTGCAACTTGCCAGTTTATATACCATTTTAAATATGCACCACAACATTGAAATTATATGCATTCAGAGGTGCACACACACAGAGATATTCCTTTAGAAAGCTGCTGTGTGGGCGCGGTGGCGGGACGAGATAATTTATGACAATTAACAAGTGCATCTACAAGGACGCTGGCGAAAACTTTCAGCAGCGGCGAATTATAAGTTTCTCAAAATTGGTTTCGCATCACTTTGTCACCGCCAACTGACAGCATTTAGATGAGTCATTAAAGTGAAGCTAGAAGTCGTTCTCGTTAAACGATTCTCAGACTCTGAAAAGAGACTCTATCAAGATGGGAGAATCAGAAAATCACAGTCACAAAAAATAGCTCAAACGAGGCTCTGAACTGAACTGAACTGCAACTCAAGTTTAAGCTCACCAAATTTAATAATTTCCTGCCCCCATCCGCTCCAAGTGGTTTTTCAAAAGGAAAATAAAAGCGAGACGGCGTCAAAAGGAGAACGAAAGCTGAAACTTTGAAATGGCCAAGCGAAATAAATGGAAAACAGAATGCTGAAAACTATTTATTGAGTTTCCTTATTGTAGCCGTAGCTGTAGCTGTAGTGCAGCTCCTGTTCTCGCTTGGTCTTGTACTCGGCATCGGGTTTGAGATGGGCATGGTGGCCTTTTTGTCCAGTCACTTCCTTCGGCGACTTTGTGCCAAGGAGAATTGCACCAAAGACAAAGCAGAAAAGTTACAAATTGCATTTACAACTTTATTTGCCTAATGCTGTTAAGGTTGCTGTTGCCCCACTCATAAGTACCTCTTGTCTCCCTCTTTTCCGTAGCACTACCCGCCTCCCATCGCTTCGATTTGGCCGCTGCGGGCGGAATTAGCGCGCATTGTTTTGGCGAGCCACCGCTGGCCTCCTCACTGCCACTGCCAGGCGCCGACGATGATCTCTTCAGTCCAGCGGGCCTCAACGGGGACCTCAGTCCCGGCTGCTGTCCGGCCGCTGCACATGCCGCTGCGGCCGCTGCGGCCGCTGCTGCCGCCGATCTCAGCCCCACGTTCGAGAAGCCCTATGCCCGGGAGATGGAGAAGACCATTGAGGGATCGCGCTTCATAGCCCAGCATGTAAAGAACAAGGATAAGTTTGAGAGTGTAAGTACCAGAGGAATCTAGTATTATTTATTCAAATAGTTTTCCCCATCTGTCTATATTTTCAACTGAAAATCTGTAAACCCCAATTTCATCGCCAATTGGATTTGGCGGAAAAAGAACATGTTGTAATTAATTTTCCATGCAAAGAGCAAAATGTAATAATCCATGGAAACTCTACCACAACGCTCGCCCTATACCATCCCAAATCCACTGCAACATGCGAGTGCGGTGCGGTTGAATTTCTCGCCTTCTATTGCCAATCGGTTGCAATGATTGTCTGACAAACACGACCAGAACTGCCAGACCTCAACACCCCACACCAGAAAAACCATCCTGCAGCATGTCTGCCGCTGACTGGGCTTCGTGTTTACGTCTGCTCTTGATAGCCCGCAATAGCCGGTGTCGGAGGGTCAGACACGCCCGCCCGTCGGCAGCCCGGATCCCGACCAAAACCAGTTAAATCACGTTGCCTGCGTTTTCTCTAATCAAAAATCGTAAACGAGAATGACGCTGGCAGTTCCGCTTCCGCCACCGACGCGTCGCTGCAAACGGATCCCGGAGATGGTTTGGCTAGGAGAGGCCAGCTCAGACCAGACCAGGCCAGGCGAGGCGAGGCGAGGCGAGGCGCGGAAAAGGCCAATCCAATCCATCCTCTGTGTGGAGTTGAGTGATGTGATTGAGTTGTTTGTGCGCAAATAGTAAGAATTTGCTACATGCGGTTGCAACAGCGCAGCAGTTTTCCGTTCGTTCGAGTGTGGCTTGTCCTGCCATCGAATAGCAGGAATAGGAATAGGTATTTGCTTTGGGAACTTTCCGATTGAAACTTTATTCCGCGGAACCGCAAATTTGAATTTGATTTATCAAAGGGTCTTATATTGGTTTTCCCATAGTGGAAATATTAACCCAATCGAAGATATTTAGCTTTTGAAACCTTACTTATCCTTAATAATATGTATTTTTACATTTTACAGGTGGAAGAGGATTGGAAGTACGTTGCCATGGTATTGGATCGTATGTTTCTTTGGATTTTCGCAATCGCTTGCGTGGTCGGAACAGCGCTTATTATATTGCAAGCGCCTAGTCTGTACGACCAGTCGCAGCCGATTGATATACTCTATTCGAAAATTGCCAAAAAGAAATTCGAGCTGCTCAAGATGGGCAGCGACAACACCTTATAGCGACCGCTAGGGTTCGCAGCCGGCTGGTGGAATCTTATCATCAGCTCGTTGCGAACCCTGTTCGCCGCTCGCGACGATGATCGTGGATAATACATAATGAGCCAAGCCATGAGCATTTCATCGGCGTTGTACAACACTAACAGCAGCAGCAGGAACAGCAGCAGCAACAGCAGCAGCAGTAGCAATGACAGTGGCAGTGTCAATGCCAGTGCTAACAGCGCCAACGGAACCCCAAACGAAACCTCATGGAGCCCATTGTAGGAACACCCGAACAGAGCGAAGCGAAGCGAACATTGCGAAATGAATTTAAAACACACACAATCGAGTAGAGGTAGAGTGCAAGCAGTTTTTGGAGCAGTTGATCAAAATATGTATGTAATGTAATGCAAAGATGCTGTAGTGTTGATTAACCGTGACCAGTGCTGGACAGCGACTAAATGAAGATCAAGACGCGAGTGACCAGCGCAGCCAAAACGAAGTTTAGTTTGTAAGTTTCTGAAGTGGTACGAGTAGTACTTCGGAGGGAGTCGGAATGGTACGGGTGTGGTGACCAGTGTTGTAAAAAGCGGATGGAGTTTTGTAATTTATATTGTATTTTTGAGCGCCAAAAAGTTCCTTGTTACATTTTTTAGTTTTAGCGTTTCACACAACACACACAAAACGGAAACGGAAATCGAAATCGAAACAACAACAAAAAAAAACTAAAACATTACCAAACAAAAAAATAATAATGAAAATGTTTTAAAATTGCATTTTAAATTCAAATCTGACTGTATGTGTTCAATGTGTGCGTGACTGTATCGGTGTGATAGCTTTTGTGTGCTTGTGAGTACTTGTGTGGGTGTGCGGGTGTCGTGCGCACTTGTGTATTTGTAAGCGAAAATCAATTTTAATTGTTTATTTATTTGTGCATATGTATTTTTCACATTATTTTTAGCAAAGAGAAAAGCGTCGTTGAATGGATATTGCATAAAATTCAAAACTATTTTTAGCATAAATAAGTAAACTAAATTCGATAAACTCTACATTTAATTAGCCAATAAGTCGTACCTAGTCGTAGCGTAGCTAAGCAAATAAGCAATTAAGTAAATTAAAAATCGAGCATTAAAGAGCATAAAATAACAAAACGAATCCCGCACAGTCTGCCGCAAGGCAACTCGGTTCGTAGAAGCGCGAAATTCTGAACTAAATTTAGTTGGATGTAGCTCGAAACGAGACATCACACATTTTTAAAGCCACACACATTTTTACGAGTACTATCGACACACAACATACATACACTCCCACATTTAAACACACCACACACAAATATTTATATTATTATATATCGAGCATATATATACATAGAGTACGTATTTATAAGATTGCAGCTAGTAAAATCACATACTACCAACAAATACTCGTGCTATATAAAACAATTTCAATTAAAAACACTCTCACAGACAAACGGAACAACAATAATTCTACGAGTAAAAACTAAAGCCCATTCCCATTGGTGTTTTGTGAGCACTTTGTTTGTATAATTTGGATCACTTCGAATCAGTTAAATTTGAGAATTATTGAGAATTATACGAGTGCGTATACAAGTCCATTTTCACATTCTATTCTTCCGTTCGGTTTGATGGGATTTTCAATTTATATCTCCTCAGAGGAGAGCTGTGTAGCTCTGAAGTGCCGACTCATTATGCATTCAGCGGAGCATTCCAAACCTTTGGCAAGTTCAATTTAAAATAAAAACTTTTTAATTACTTTCAACGGGTTGGGGGGCATTCCTACAGCCTTTCTGAAGTGCCACACAGAGAACACCTTCAATTTAAATGCCAAAGCCAACGAAACTTGCCACAAGGTTGGCGGTTGCCCCCCACACCCCACACCACTCTCCCTACTATTTCTGCATTTTTAATTGATTTTGGAAAAGTTTTTGCCACTAGAGCAACAAGAACAGTAAACATTAACCAAATGCGAATGGCCTCCGAGCGGTGTGGGACTTCGGGGGCAATACCGCGAGGCATGCAACAAATTAAATTCGGAATGCAATTTGCATTTGTATAAGGCTCTGAGCCTGCACGTGTGTGTGTGTGTAGTTAATAAAAAGCGAAAAGTAAACGAAAACGAAAGCGCACACAATCCGAGAAAATACACAAAACTTAGCAACCACCATAAATGAAAACTGCTGAAACTATTAGCCACGAATGCCGCGAGAACGAACGACAACGACAACGGCAGCACAGGGCGCCCTGCCAGGACGAAAAGCGAGGCATTATTGTGTGCGTGCGAATGTGGGCTGGCAAAAGTTTAATTAAAATTCCTAATCGAAAATATTCAGCATTTGTGAATGTGAATTAATTAAAATAGTTTTCCAAGCAAACGATTGTGCCACAGTTGGGCGTAGAGAGTGGGAGAAAGTGCAACACTGGGGAGGGGAAAGATATTTTATATACGAGTGCGAGTACGCATACGTACTGGCTAGGTTCTGACACAAGGAATTCTCTTTTCCAAATCTAAACGTCACAGAGATGGTGCAACTTTCAGGGAAATCAAGATTCCATCCAAATGTAGGGAATTTCTTGACCGCAAACTATTCAAATTACATAAACAAAGTCGCTCATACCCAAAAACAAGCAAAGAAAAAACTACACCAAACTGAAAAAATTAAGAAACAAGGCAAAAAAAAGGAAGTGTGACTCAAAACGATGGGAAAAATTTAAATAGAGAAATGCCAAGTTGGGTGTATTAAATGTAAAGTGCATAAAAATCAACAGTTAACATTTTTTAAATACTTAGCAATTAAACTAAACGTAACATAAATGTAATAAAATAAATAAACAACAACAAATATCATAAATGAAGTAATTTAATGCGAATGCGAATGCAACAACTCAAGCGAAACGAAACAAAGGTCACACTTAAATTTAAATGGTGGAAAACTGAAAGAAAACTGCAACAAAAAAGATACGACACTATTAAATTAATACAAAGAAAACATCAGCTCCACACACTCGGCATTATAATTGTGCATCAAATATTAAAAGTATTAAACTGAGCTTATAAAATTTAAACAAAATATAAAAAAAAACACACAAATGCCAGCGCAAATTGGACACAAAAAAAAGGGGAAAAAAGTCTCGACATCCGTTTTGAAAAACATACCGTATAATAAAAAGTCTGAAAAAAATATATAGAAAACAGAACACCACACACGATAGCACCTACTAGTATACATACGAATATATGTACATATGTGCATGTGTATGTGTATGAATATAATGGAAAACTGAATAACCACTAATAAAAAGCATCAGCGGTAACAAAAACGAAATAAATAAACCAAAAAATTGCTACCAGAGGAAAGCAATTGGGAATAAATGGAACAAATTGAAGTTCGAGTGCGAAGAAAATCCATAAAAAATATACATATAGTTTAAAGCCGAGCACTCAACCACTCCCAACAATTATGCAAAAAGGGGAATGCATTCTATTCATTTTTTGTTTTTTGTAATTACATATATTGGGTAAATGATAAAATAAAGGTTTATTTTGGTGTGTTCTTGTAAATATTTAAAACAAAATATTTATGTAGTGGAATTTGCTTTTCTACCACATTGTATTTATTTAAATTTGGATAATTCCTACAGTTTTGGTGTTATTTTTTTCTCTGTGTTTAGGCTAAAGCATTTTTTTTATTCAAACCAATTTCAAGCTTAACAAATTTGTTTGTTATAGTTTTAGACAATCAGCTATTAAAGTATTTAAACAATAAAGCAAAAAAAGAAGAAAACAAAGAACTAATGACAAGTAAATGGCGTAACTTTTCTGTGAATAAATTTAACTAATGAAACCCAAAAAGGATTAATGCATATTTAAACTGAAAATGTGCATGACAAAGGAGAAGGAGAAGAACAAAGGCAAAATTCATTTCAAACAAAACAGAAAACCATTTTTGTAAATTATTTCACTTGGGAAAATCGACACGCTAAAGCAAAAACCAAAATAAATAGAGAGATAAATTTAAACACATTTTACTGAATAATGAAAAACAAAACACAACAACACACGCTAAGACGTAGGAGAAGGGACACACACGAAGGACAGAATCGAATTAAAGTCAAATACATAGACGTGTATATGCTCTCATTGGTTGTGTTTTTAGGTTATAAACAAATAGGTTTGGCCCAGTGTGTGTGCGTGTGTGCCGCGTGTGTGTGTGGAGGAGAGGCGGAGAGACACAACACAAACACACTCACCGCACGGACAAGCAGACAGACAAACAATCGTTAATTCAATCAATCATTCAGTCAATCGTTGAGTCGGACCATCGACCGCTCGGTTTGGGTCCGACTCGTAGTTGTACAGTTCATTTCCACATTAATTCATTGAAATATTAATTAATAAATTAATTATAAATTAAGTTTAGCCTATCGAAAACCCGAGGGAGTAATCCCGCTTAAGTGTAAATTATGCTAATAATGTCAAACATTTTGAATTTGCCTTTTTAAACGTGTTTTTGCTTTTCACAGTCTTTTAGGTTTCTAGCTAAATATTTAGTCTGCTTGATATACAACAAAAAAATTTCAAAAATTTAAACAAACAAAAACAAATAGGTATAAATGAGAAGAAACCATGTAATTTAAATACTGCCACAAACAAGACGAAATGAAATGCAAAAAGTACATATAAAATATATATACAATTATTGTATCTCTATCTGTATCTGTACATGATACATTTATGAGTAATAAATGATATACGGACTAGTTAAGTGCAAAACATTTTTGAAGCGTGTCCACATCCAAGCACTCGATAGATCCGATGTGGAGTAGCACATACATCTAGTATAAAGATATACTTAGGCGCAGCAAATCAACTACTCAGTAAGCTAGGAACCTGCAAGAGGGTGCTCGAAGTTAACATTGTGGCTAAGTACTAACTAAATAGGAAAACCGCAAGCAAAAACCAATCTCTGTATATAGTAAAAAACTATCCAACACCAACACCAACAATACACACACAGCAAATGAAAACACAGATGCAAAACATCCATGGTTGAAGCATTTCATTCTTGTATACATACTCGTACTCGTACTCGTAAGATCCATCGGTGATCTTCGATCGATCATTCAGCAAGCAACTAGAATTTATTTGCAGTACAATTCATTTCCCCGATTACAGTTAAAGCAAACAACGAAATTGTGTACACATAAAATTGATAGAGGATAAAGCATTAGATAAAGCACAGGGAAGCCCTTGGCGAAAAATGGTCGTTGGAAACTACCAGTAGTTGAAGGAGGATGTAATGCCCTTTCTGAAGAGATACCTTCAACGCGTATAGCATGCACTTGCCACTGACTTCGCCAAGGGCATTCGATCGAACCACAAACGTGTTTCATTTTAGCCAAAAACAATTTTTAAGGCCACCACACACTTAGCACTAACAGTAATCATAATTAGTTAAACGAGAAATAGTTATTAAACGAAATATATTAAACCAAGCGAATGAGAAACAAAAAAAAACTTATGGTGTAATCAAGAAATTGACGTATTTGATATATATGCGGCTTGACCCTGAGATTCAAAAAACATAAAATCGTATGTCTTCCAATCAAAGGTCGTCTTTTGTAGCAAACACAACAAGAATCAAAGTCTGCGTATTGCTAAAGAAAAACCAAAAACCAACAGCAGTCAGAACAACTCAGAAAAATTGGAAGCCGCTGTGGAGCTGGTAGGATAATGCAGAAATGCGGATCAAAAAGAAGAAAATGAACACACAAACACAACTGTACCATCCACCCACACATTAACACGCTTACACAGATACAGCAACACTCACATGCCACTGCACTGCAAATTCATGTATGCCCATAACATTTGCATACCTTTAGGGGTCAGCAGCCTATAGGGGTCGAAGCATATAACACTTTAGGCCACTGTGACTCTCACCTTCTCTCGCCCTATGATACACTCTTCAGTTACCCAGCAACTAATCAAGTACCTGACAATAGATGAATTACACCTTTTCTAGAATTCTCCATCAGCTTCATCAACTTCTCCTCCCTAGAACCAGGCTAAAACCGAAGCTCGTCTTGTACATACAAATGACAAATCTTTCATCCGATTTGGCTAGCCAATTTGCGTAAAGAAACAACAAAAGCATACATATAAATTAATTATATTAAAAACGGTTTCAACAACAGCAAAAAAAAACAAAAACTAAAACAAATTTCGACACTCACACAGATACAAGTACTAACAGGCACACACTCAAGTCCGAGCAGCAATAGGCACCTCATGCCCCTACCGTCAGCACGATTAATGACAGCAAATGCAATTAAACGAATTTGAAATGTTTTTCCTGTATGATCGAGCAGTGACACACGACTTTTGTAAAATATTTCTGAACAAAAAACAGACATAGGAATACGTAAGCCCTATTTGAGGACCTCTCATTCCCAGCATCTAGTTCCAGCAGTAGAGTTTTTCGATGAATTTTCAAAAACTTCACAGTTTTGCAAGCAGCACCAGACACACCAAACACAGATACACATCCACTCAACCACACACACCGCACAGACACACACACATAGAGCCAACACCCAACAATCAAAGTACTCAAGTAGCTAATGTTCGTATTTATGCATCTGTGTGAATGGCATTTGCATGTGCGTGTGTGTGCGATCGAGCAGGCAGGAAACGGAAATCAAATGTATAAATTCATAAACTGTAAGCCACTCGAGTATATTAACGACAAACAACAACTATATACATATACGCGTACGTACGAGTATATAGTATATATACGGGTATTTATATAGACATAGATACTATACATATACACGGGTATGTATATTTTTTGTATTAACTGCTAGGTGCCGCTAGATGTAAGCGCTTCCGTTGCAACTTTTTGTGTATTGTACATTTTTCTTTCGATTCGTTCAAGTGCAAAAGAAACGTAAAAACAAAAACCAAAAAAAAAAAAAACAATTTTAGCATCAAGATTTTTAACTTATAAAAAGCAAACAAAAAGGTAAATCTTAAAAAATCTTGCAACTCACTGGGGAAAACAACACCACAACAATTAAATGTAAAAGATAAAAGATACGACTTAAATGCCCAAAGGCAGGTCAGGAAGCATATGTAACTAACTAATATTTGCTCAGACAAAAAGGAATAGCAAAAAAAAAAAAACCAAAACAAAAATATATAAATAATAAATATGCATACATATACGCAGTAAATGAAGCCGGTAAATAAAATCTAGATATATACGAGTAGATATGTGGAATCGACTTTTAGTTAGGCGTGCCGAGCGCTCACTAAAACTCTACACCAGAATCAGTCTTAGCTAAATTGAAAATTTAGTTCAAGGAAACACATAACGTAAGTAGGCTAAGGTGCGAATGATACGACGACGAGATGTGTGTAAAATACTTGCAACTAAACTAATACTAAAACTAAAACTAAACCAATGTTAGAACTAAATTAGATTAAGCTAACTTCGAAACACTGCAAATCCTTGCAAGAACAGCAAAAGCAACAGCAACAGCAAACTGAACCCGAATGGTTAAAGAAACATTTGCGCATCAGTATTTCAAATAAATGTGTCAAACAAATTAAATTAAATTAAATCTAAAAAGAAAAACGTTGCATTTACATTTCACATAAACAAAGGAATACCTAACAATACATGCATAAATATGAATACGAGTATATACATACTATATATATATATTAAATATATATTCGAAACTCTCTTGAACAACAAAAAACAACAACATACATATTACATACAAACAAAAAACCCAACTACAACAATTACACACACGCGCAGACATTGAGAATTCAAATACTAAATGAAAAACTTGATCAAAATTAACAAGCAAACAAAAAAAAATCCAACAAAAACTTATTAACAAAAAATGCTAGAATAAAATATGTTAACACAAACAATTTAAAAAAGGGAAATGAAAAGAACGAACGCATTCAAAACTTAAATGTAAGACACTAAATAAAACAAATAAAACCTATGCTAAATGCAAGAACAAATGGAAATAATAGCAACAATTGCGAATGAATAACACTAAAATTGAAAACAATTTAAAAAACGACAACAAAACATAAAAAAGAAAACAATTAATATATAAATAAATGTTACGCGTTATTAAATAAAGAAGAATGAAATAATTTGTTTTAAAAAAATCTCAACAGCCTTTTCAATATGGAGACGGGCAAAAATGGGAAGGGAAAAGAGAACTGATAGTGAAAGTATTAGAAACTTATCAGTCAAAATCTTGGGCTATATTTCACGATATCTTGGGAGAGGTATAACCTGATTCCATAATTTTGTTTAGTGACGCAGAGAAGTAACCATAAACTATAGATTTATTTGAGATAAAGACACTCCAGCCAAATGGTAGAAATCGAAGCTTAATTCGATTAATAAGGGACAAACCACAGAGTGAAATGAATCGAAATCATATCCCTGAATCATTTCTGGTAGTATTTGTTCCATTGATATTTCAGTCAAAAGCTATCTTTTATTTTCTCAGTCCAATAGCGCGTATCTTTGCTTACAACAAATTCACATAAAATTAAAGGCACTCAACTTGGTTGTAGTGGCGGCCATGTACTTGCCCAAAGCCAGAGCCAGAAGGGAAAATTGGCACCCCGGATAGATTTCGTGGCACTCCTTCGAAGATCGTTTGGAGCGGCGGTAGATGCGATCATACTGGTGATGGGCCTGGGGCTCTTGGGCTGCCACTGGCGTCGAGGGCAGGCTAAAGACAGTGCGTACCAGCTCCTGGAGCATGTTGCCCCGCTGTTCCTGGGGCAACATGAATCTGGCACTCTCGCAGAGAGCTCTGGCCACACAGGAGTGCCCATTAAAGCCCATGCTGAATGAAGAGTATTACCAAATGAGATCCATGAACTACACGGCATACTCACTTATTGAAGATGGACTGTACTTCGTCGTAGAAGGCGCGTCGCGAGCGACGCTTGATAACGTCCTTCGCCAGGGTTGCGTTCAGGCCATGGGCATGCTGGATCACCCATTCACGATTGGGTAGATCGTAGGCGACGCCCCAGTTGACCGCCCAGCTGAGAAAGTCCACGTCGGGGTTGCCAATCATGCCGATCGTCATGCAAATGGCCGCCTGAAAACACAAAAGAAGATTAGTAAGCCGTCGGAGGTCCTTGACACCCGCACACACTCACACCGAAACCGATGAACCATCCGGAAATGCCAAATAGCGTTTGTGTCGGCGCAGAACTTTGGCCTCCACCTGCGTGGCATTTGCACCTGTCAGAGCCAGTGATTGATCCAGATTCTTTGTTTGGGCCTCCGCCTGTACTCGCACTCGCACCTGCCCCAGTGCCAGGAGATATAATACAAGCATATTGAAGTGGTGAGTCGTTGAGAGGCGCCTCATTTTGTCGGCACCGCGTTCCGTTTGAAACTAAACTCATTGACCGATTCAAATTGGTTTCGTGGGGCAGTGTGCTCCCCGTTATCGGCTTATTAGCTGAAGTACCATGTTGATGGCCCTGATTAGCGGGTGTCTGCCAACTCTCTCTCACACAGGGGACTGCTCTTAACAGGTTTTCCCATTCACACTGCCCTTCCGCTTACCCTCTGGGGACGGGGACGGCGTTCACTGTTCTCCTGCTGTCAATACGGCATGCACTGATTGCAGTAGCATGTAAATTTTACATATGTCAACAGCGGGAAATTCTCTTGTTTTGTTTCCATTTCCAGTCCAATTGTCAGCGTTGTAAAGTCAAAAGCAAATAATACAAATTATGAAATATAAAGCACGGGAATCCAGAGAGCAATGCGCATGAAGGGAACTGCACTTCCAGTTCGACCAATCAGTTGTGGAAGCCCCTGCTGATTTTAATCTACGAGTCGGTAGCATTTGTAGTAAAGAACCCTTCAAGAATCTTAAAACAGAAAAAAAAGAGTTCTTTAACCATACTTGTCGTATAAAATATATTTTATTTTCCATAGAACACATATCCAATCCATTCTGCATGGTAGGGCACAAAAATTGGTCGAAAATAGTGTCAATAAAAATGTCACTTCTGGGTATTTACTTAATTTCGATTCCACTTTTTGGCCTGACACGCAATAAAATATAATTTTTTCTGTCCTTTGCCAACTTTATTTAGCTTCTATGTGAGAGAATATCGATTTTAATAAAATTACAATTTCTTATAACCCATGAACTGGAGTCCTGTTGCCCTGAGAGCTATGCGATTCATCCGCATCCAATAAATTCATTTATATTTTTGGTTTGCCTTATTCCGATTTTTATTTAATCAATGGTCATTTTTCTCGCGAAATGGTTCCGTTAAGAGCAGCAAAAAACTTTGACGACAGTGTGGACCATACAGACTGGCGCATTCGTGAAGCGAGTGTCCGGCGGTGAAAGCCTCCCTATATTTCGGTTTATGGGCAATCTCCGGATGTACGTAGCGCAGCATTATGCGGAATATATCGTGGAAGAGCGTCAGGCCCGGGGGAGCCAGCAGAAGACGGGCCTCGCACAGCGTCCGCATGATGCAGTAATTTGGCTGGTAATTATACCTGCCAAAAGGAGGAAAGAAAGTCAGTTAGGGGGAGAGTGGAGAGGTTCGATATAGCCCGCTTACATGGTGGACAACAGAGTGACCATGTCGAAGAGCATTCCATGCGGACTCTGACTCTCGTTCACCACATGGGCGCCATTTCTCTGGAGTTCGCGTCGCAAGCGTCTGGACATGGCCGATGGCCGGCAGTAGAAGGTGCCATACACATCCTTGACCAGATGCGAGGCCGGGCAGCCGGCCTGCACTTGATGGGTAAAGGACTTGCGCCGGTTCTCTATGGGAATGCCTTGCGGATAGGCAAAGTAGAAAGACTGTATGGGATCCGACGGACTAAGGGGCACCACAACAGTTTGCGGTTGCAAAGCAAATTCTGTTGAGGGTGGTGGTGGAGGTGGAGGAGGAGGAGGTGGCGGCGGTAGTGGTGGTGCTGGTTTTACTTTTGGTTTCCCCACCCGACGCGGTATCCAATCCTCAATTGCCGCAGGTAGCTCGTAGATACTCGTAGCCTCTGCCAACCAAATCAGTCCTTTGGGTATTGTCTCTAGAATGGCCTTGGCACAATTGGCTGTAATCTTTAAGCCAAAGATACGCATATAAATAAATAATTTATTATTTTAAAAGCTAAACCATTTATCTTACCGTTAAAGACGAGCCCAGCTCAAAGGTGAGCCAACGTTTCTGGCGGTGCAAGATATGGGTCTTCTCATGCATGTAGGTGAAGCCTTTGCTGGACGTAGCATTGGAGCTGGGCTGGGACTCCGCGCAGACCAGAGCCAGCAGAAAGCCGGCGAGGACCAATCTCAACCAATTTCGATTTTCCATAGCGAACCCAGCGATGCCTACCGAAGAACTAAAGAAACGGACATCCACCGGATCGACGCTAAACTCCAGAATGGAACAGTGGCCGGTTCGCGTGGCTGTTCAATTTGTTACGGAATCATGGCTTGACCGCAATGCCAGCCACTGTTTGGCTAAGACATTAGTTGGGCCCGCGACGCGGAATGGGGTCAGCTGGCCAAGTTATAATTAAATTAACAACTTGGCATTTTGATAGAACGATAAAACAAAGAAAAGCAGAAAAAATCAGCGGATGGCCGTCGAAATCCATGGCCAAAAACTTCAAATCAGTTGGAAAAATGTCTACAACTTGGCCGAAGCTACTGCTCACAGCATTTTTCTTGGTCCGATGCCAAAGTCAGTCCAAGAACGATGTTCTGCATGTTTTTGCCCCGCCGCTGGTATCGACAACAAGTCACGATGCCGGCAAAGTCAACAATGTCACGCTGACTCCGCCAGGACTCATCACCCAAGGACGGGAGCTGGAACAAGAGCTAGAGCTGGAGCTGGGACAGGACCCACTGACACCACATGCTGCTTTATCGTCACAGCGCAAACTCTCGAGAGGCAAACGCTTTGTGGCCTTTCCCGTGGGTTCATCAGCATCGGTGAGTCCCCTGGCTGAAGCTTTGGAGTCCGACATTAAATCAAATATGTATTTCCGACAACATTTAGGCCGCTGTCTGTCTCACCACCGGTGTTATCGGCAACCCCAACTTACTATATCTCAGTCTGGGCATCAATTGGGGCGTTGCCTACGACCTGCCCAATGTCACATGGGTCCTGCAGAATGCCCATGGCTGGACCACAAAGAAATCGGCCAAAGCGCAAATCAAACGCAGACACCGACGTGAGCTCTACAGTCGACTGGAGACAATGATAGACAGGTGAGTGTGGGTCATCAGCTCTAGCTCTGGTCATTCATGAGATTTGAGGGAAATTATCTCAAGTTCTTGTGTGTGAAAATTGTCAGCAAATTTTGTTCTCAGATTTCGTTCTTGAATGTTTGGACTGGCTTTTAAGAGCTCTCTTCTGGCTTTTGTATACAATTTTAAGCTCAAGAGACAGTCAAAAAAATCGGGTACCATCGAAATCTTTGGGCGTTTTACTACTATTTATACTGTCTTTGGTATAAGTAATCTCAAGGCGAGATACAAGTGAATAAATTAGTCATCAAGCCTTCAGTTTTTTCTTTATAATATCCTTTCTTATTTAGATCTACATTATTATAAAACGGAAAATTATTTGGATATATGCTATTCCTGCACACCCAAGTATATACTTCATTATTCAATCATTGATTAAATACTTATTTAATTAAAAAAATACTATCATTTGTTAACTACAGCTTTGCCAGAATATGGAATGAATCATTCGATTTTATAGACCTAGAAATATAAAGCATTAAGTAAAGTTATTTTACTACATCCAACTGTCTTATATTTCCGAAACGAAATGTACATATGTACACGGGCAATCGTACATACATATGTATGTACACAGATGTATGGGCATGTACCCGTACCCCCACCCATATGTGGATACTTTACATGCTTCAAGTAGCAGACCCCCAGCCCCCCTTATGTTCCACTCACCGACTGCCTCTTTGGGGGAGTGTCTGTGCCAAAATCAGCCAAGCCACTTGGCTTATCACGCACAGTGCGACCAAGAAAACTTCGCACCCGAAGTGGTCGTTGTCCCTACCCGTCTGCTGTCCTGCTCCACCCTGTGCCGGAGAGGGAGAGGGGGTGCGTGCTCTTGGCATAATAATAAAATGTTGGTATTTTATATTAGCATTTAAATTGGCTTTTTGTATGCTTCGGAAATAGTTTAATATCCGTAGGGCGAGGACTATCAGAGTCAGAGTCTGTCTTGCTGCGGTTCGGCAACTTTAACTTTCAGGCCAATGCTCGAAAAATGCATAACAAATTAGGCCATAATTGGGGAGAGGAGAGCTATGTTGCGGGCCATGTTAAACTATCTGCAATCTGTAAAATGTCTTATCAACAAGCGGCACAGCAAACTCAACCACACACCCATTTCACCCGCACAACCACATATCCGCTCTCACAGATACAGTGACAGTGACAGGCATTGTCATGGTAATCAAAGGACTTGAGCCTTGTTCGAATTTAAGCGTCAATTTCAGAGCCCTGCTAAGCTTCAAGTGGTCGTCAAAAAGTTACCATATTTGCCTTTGCTTTTGCCTTTGCCTTTGACTTGTCTTGCCCTGCCTTGCCTCTGCCCCAACTTTGTCCTTCGTTCCCATCTTCATATGTGTACGCATCCTCATCCATATTCTCATCCGCATTCTCATCCGGCTTTGGTTTTGACCTTAACACGGCTCCCATCGCCTTGATTCACGTGTCGAGGATTTTCGGTGTCTTGGGTTCCGTCTTGTGTTTCATGATTGTTTTCCCTCGATTGGTTTCGCTTTTCGATTGTCTGCTTTGCTTAGCGTCGTCCCACAATTGATGCCTGATGCCATGCCATTTTCCCACTGACTTTTCGCTCTTTCCCTCTGCCCTGACGAGCGCTTTTCCCTCTAATGGGTCAGCTAAGCGGGGCCTGGCCTCAATTGCCTCTATCCGATGTGTATATACACACCATACCCGTACACATGAGTGGGAGTGTGTAGGATATGTGTATTGGATGTATGCCCTATGGGGTTAATGAAGTTGTTTGTTTGTTCACCCCGACCGCAACATTGAAGTTGACAGTCGCACAGCCGCAATGCCACAACTCGCTGGGGAAGGGTAAAAAGTTTTTGCCAGGCTATGAATGGAATCTCCTTAGGAAATTAAACAGCGTACTTATGCTGTTACACACATAAACATATACTACACTGAGAAATGAATATACCAATAAGAAGCAAGTTTGCGAAAGAATTCCATGAAACATAACTGATATCGTAAAAATATAGCTCATACTGCATTTTTTCATTGCTAATTCTATAAAAACATAGTCATTAAACTAAGTATACGTTCTTCCCCGAAGATCTGTGATCAATTTTATGAGTAATATACTTTCCTGGTGCCAGTCGTGCCATCACTTACTCGTATGCATTTGGGAGTGCCTTAGTGCATAAGAGAATCGGTTTATTATGAGGCCATGGCAATCTCATAAAGACTGTTGGCAGTTCAGTTAGCAAATATGAACGGCAAAGTAGGAGCCAACTCAATTCCCTGCCACGGCCATCGATCTTTGTCATCGCCGTGGCACAGGCAGTTCGACCTTTTGCATGGCATCGACAGGTTCAGGTGCAGGCAATTCAATTAAGGTGCAGCACATGCCTGGGCTCGGGCCTGGGGCTTTCCTTCCTGCCCAAACAACAGGGCCTTCGCCTTCACACCCGCTGTATGGCTGTGTGGCTGTGTTTATTGTAAACGTGACTGCTGCAAGTGTGTGCAAGAGCATTCTAAACGTTAACTGACAATTGACACATTTGCACTTTGCCAATTTTACTTCCACTGGCAGAGCCAGAGCCAGAGCCAGAGCGCCGCTTCTCCCTGTCAGGTCTGTCTCGGGCCCATCCATTGTCTCGGCTTGAGTGCAGTTTTCAGTCGCTTTTCGAGCTGCAAGGCAAACGGCACGTGCTACGTAGCTTTGTCATGATTTACGCGCACTCCGCATTGTTTAATTATCGTTTAATTGTTGCAAAGTTTTTGATTTACGATTTAATTGCACCGACAAATGCAACGCCCTCGACTTCTGCTCTGGGTCTGAGTCTGGGTCCTTTTCTGGCTCCTGGCAATGTCACCCATGATTTATGGCCGCCGCCAACATTGATGACTATGATGGAACGTGCAACCGCCATGGCAGACAACCCGACTCCATCCTCTCAGCTGTTGCACCACCAACGCTGGCGACGAGCCCTCAGTCGTCCGAAGCGTTATCTCAGCTTTCCCGAGGGCTCCTCGTTTTCCGTATGTGTCATTCCCATCCATATCCATCCATACATACCTATATCCATACGTACATGCACCCACCGACAACAGTTTGTTACTTTGCCCCTGGTCAGGTTGCTGTCTGCTTCACGGTGGGCATCATCGGCAATCCCTACTATGCATACAACAGTTTCGGCATCAACTGGGGCGTGGCCTATGATTTGCCCAACACCACTTGGGTGTTGCAGCATTTGCACGGCTTCTCAACGCATCCCGTGGCACCGGCTGTGCTTCGACGACGCTCCCGGAGTATGATCTATCAGAAGATCGAGACAATTGTGGATAAGTATGGGAAACCTGCATATATATGCTGTCTTTGTTTTACCTTTCGTTGTGGTGCATTTATAATTTTACTTTCATTCTTGTTTCCTCTTTATAATATAAATATTTCATATGTTTCGTTTTTCCATATTGTAGCATGGGTTACAATGGCCGTGATTGCGTCTTGCGTACCCTCTGCGAGAGTCGTCAGTACTTTCAGCGTACAAAGATGAACATGGTCGGTGAGATGCTACGCACGATATTCAGGTAATCTAAGCTGATACACCCCAAGACTCTGTCTAATAGAATTTGTTTTATAGCCTGCCGAAGCAGCGAATTTTTACACGGGAACTGCACGAGAACTCGGATATCGTTCACTATGATAAGGCATATCGCCAGGCCCACCTCGATGACTGCGCCGCCCAGTACGACTGTCACTTTTCTCTGCTAGAATTGGCCTTTGGCAAATACACGACGCCACCGAAAAATTATTATGCCCAATAAATTGTGCGATACTTAAAAATGTTCCCCATCAAATTATTCTTAAGTGTCCACTCCGGTTGGCCTCTGTCTGGGAGTGAGGGGACTGGCGCGCACTTGTTGAGCCCTGTTAAAAAATGGCACTTCATATATCTTTTCCTCAGCTGCAACTTGGCCTCACCTGCCATCCTCCATCTCCTTTGTCACAGCTGCTGGCTCTACCGGCGCCCCGGGAAAGGAATTGATGTTGTCTGTGAGACTGATGTGTGTGTCAGTCCTGCTGGCACATCCTGCTCCTCATCATTATCATCATTCCGGCTTCCTGACGGACTTTAATTGAAAAGAAATAAAAATACGTTTGGCAAACTTTGTTGGCTTTTTCCCTACCGAGCTGCCAAAAGTTTTATTCAATCAACAGACTTGGAAGATTTCTCAGCATTTGTGAGCCCGAGGCGGTGTGGGAAAATTTTAACGACTATTGCTCAAAGACTGCTGCATTTTGTGGCTTTTAGAAATATGGGTACGCATTAATCGTCCAATAGACGAAATCCGACTTTGAAAGATTGCATTTTAATGATGATGCTGCTGCTGCTTTATGAAAAATGAGTTTAGAGATTCTTGAAATACGAGTACAAGAGGAATTTGGTCAATGAAAATATGAGAATATTTTTGAGATAAATCTATTGTAATTTTGTGTGTCTAATGCTGTCCCAAAACTCATAAGCAAATTATTATTATATACAGAATAAATATAAACCGTTTTACCGCCATTATACAGCATTGGTTTTTTTTTATTTATAAATGAAAGATATCAATAAAATTATAGCCACAGGTTTTATTTTAAAATATTAAATTGAATTGAATAATTTATTGACCACTTAAAATAAAGCACAACCAAAAAGATATGTACATCCTTGTAGTTTTTGTCCACTCTTCTCAGCCTTTCGAGTGCTACAAAGAGTTCACACATTTTTCTATCAACCCCACCCCCTTAGCGCTGCTTTAGCCCCGTTTAAGTTGGTAAACGGGGAAATTGTGGACGTCAACAAGCGTCAGCACGAGCAGCAGCGATTCTAGAAAAAAATGGAGAAAAAGTGTTAACAAGTAAATGTCATGTCCAGAACTAGAATTCCAAATCAGAGCAAAACAGAAGTGGTATGAAGTGTGGAGACATAAATGAAGAAGACACGAGATGTCACCAGACCACACGGAGCAATAAATAAATAAGCAACGCCACCAATAAACACATAGAATACTTCACGTTCTTTCCTCGTTTGTTTGTTTGTTTCAATGGTCACCTCCACCTTCTCCCCATGTGCCTGGTTCTTATACTGGTTTTTGTATTTTTGTCGGGCAGATTAAATACATCCGAGCTGATATCAGTAGCCTGAGGGAACTGGACAGAAGCGGGTCTCGAAGGCAGAACAAAAGGCAGAAAGCTCAGAGTTGAAATGTGAACAGCAATTACTAAAGCCAAAGTGAAGATATTTTAGAGAAATTCTGCCAGCGATCAATGGTATTAATTAGTGCTACACACAGCCCAATCAAGTTCATCTCGATGACGCATCTGTCAGCATGGACTTCCGCAGCAACAATGCTGATGCTGCAGCTCGCAGTGCCACTCCTCCTGCTGATGGTTCAACAGTTTTCAACCTGCTCGGCTGTCAGTCACAAGGTTGACAATTTTGATGGGCTTGCTGAAGCCTCCATGACCGGGTCCAGGTACAGGGAGCACAACGAGAACAGCTTTGACATGCATTATGACAACGCGAGCCCCGACTCCAGCCCTAGCCTGCTGCTGGCCAACAATGGGACGAGGATACTGCGACGTGGCAAGCGATATCTTCAGTTCAGCAAGGGATCCCGTATGTCGGTGCGTTTTATACACTGTCTGAAAAGGAATCCCATTTTAATTGGCCCCCTAATCATACGAGTCCTCTGTGTTCTTTGCAGTGGCGCACCAATGGGAAGAACACTCTGCTGACAATCAATACGTTGTACGCCTATGGCTATGGCTTCCGCACCAATTATCCCTTCCCGTCAATCGAGGAGCAGAAGAAGGATAATGCCGTCTTCTTTCGCCTCTTTAAGCGGGATTTATTCTCGAAACTGGAGACTGCTCTGGATGGGTAAGTTCTGTGTTAGTTGGCTAGTTGATTCCACTGTAATTGAGTTCCCACTCCCTCTCAGCCATGGATTCGATGGTCGGGCCTGTATGCTGAAGTCCTTTTGCACGGCCGTTCTCGATGTGGACAAGTCGGAGCAGAAGAGTGGCATGCTCTTCAAGCTTCTCAAATTGGTATTCAGGTGAGTGCCAGAGAGTGAGTTCATCCATCTCTTTTTAATTAACACCTTAGTGATAACTACTTCCCGAGACACAGTCAGTTTCCATTTTTATGACATCAATGAGGGGCTCTTGGGGGCTCCGTTTCCCCGTTAGTTGAGTTCTTGCATCGGTTACAATGTGCACGCTTCGGTTTTACCTCCTTCTCACCTTGCTCTCCATAGCCGCGGGACTAGAACATAATTCTACCATGCCCCGCAGTAGGGCAAAAAGATACCTGGATATAATAGAAACCACTCGCATATTTGTGGGTAACTCAAATTTTTAATCTGGGCAATCGCTCGTTGCTTATACCGAAACGCTTTTCCCATTTTTCCATCAAGTTCCGCGTGAATGCCAAGAACAATGTGATCGCCTCGCCCATTGTCTGGGCGCATGGCTACGGCTTTAGGGCCAATACCCCAGTGCTGGTTAAGCGTGAGAATCGACCCTTTAGAAGAGACACCTATGAGCTGCTCCACGAGCTAATCGATCGGAGTGGCTTCGATGGGCGGGCGTGTGTACTGAAGGCCTATTGCACGGCTCTGGCCGGGGATCATGGTCAGGGATTTCTCTTTAAGCTTTTAAAATATGTCTTTACGTAAGTTTCAGACTCTGAGTTGCCGACGACTATAACTATCTTCTACACAACTCTAATACCATTTCAGCCTGGACGAACACGAAAAGCGTCATATGCCGCATCTGCGCGAGGAGAACTGCGAACAAATCATGCATAGCCATTGCCCGTTGAGCTTTGACAGCATTTCCCCCTACACGGATGATGTTTAACTACATCTATACCTACCATATGTATTTGTTTCCTTTTGCTTTCAAAAATAAACAACAACTGAGATTGAATTGGATGTGAAAATAGAAATATAAACACACGTGTTTGACTGAAACCTAAAATAACAAAACGTTTCAGAGTTGTTGAAGGAGATGTCACAAAAGTACAACAAATTTAATAAACTAATTTTGTGGATGCGAATCCTGCATCAAGCCATGCCTAAGCGTCTACGGCACAGCTTTACCATGGAAAATCTTTCAACAATGTTTAACCAAAGGCTTTAAAATACCAAGCACTGCATCGGGGACAAATTTCTTTTAAATTTTTGTTAGATATACAGGTACTTCAATATTCTTTTTGGCTATGCTTCGCCTCTGACCATGGCTCCGCTGCCTATTCCGGCTGAGTCGGTCCCAGAACCCAACAACAATATACACAGTCTTTGTCAAGGCGCAAAACTGCCTCAAAACTTTGTTATAAAGACCAATAAAAAAAGCTAAACAGCTTCTCACAGTTTTCAGGTTACTATTAGATCGCCATCACAGTAAGGGGTATCCTTAGGTCTTTTCTATTTAGTTTTTATGTTCTTTACTTAATATTTACTGGGATGGCACGTGGCTGCTGATGATATTTATTCGCTGTTGTTCTGCCATTTGTAATTTATAATTAACTTGTGCGTGTTTCGAGTGCTTTTTCCGTTTTTTTCATCCTTGCGGTGCAATCAGCAACATGCATTTAATTGGCATTATTATTAAACAGCTGAAAGTGAGCAGCAAGAAAAAAGGCGGATAAGGACAAAATTATAGCATATAGTATTCTGTGGCCATTGTTGACCTCATTGCATGACAAAAGTTTCTGCTACTGCTACTGCGGCTGCTGTCTGCTTCTGCTGGGTGGCATCCACGCTCAGCTTCTGATACTGATACTGCCCCAGTCACGATGTTGCCTCTGCTCTGTTGCAGTTGCAGCTGTTTAATGTCACCAGCATGAAAACGGGCGAGTGGTGTTAAAATGTTTGCGGACGCCTTTGATGCACTTGTCACGCCCCCATGGCCGCAGAGAGACCAGAAACCTGTCGCCCGTCGTGGCAGGCAGCATTAAAAATTAACTTTAATTAAGTTGAAAAACATAAATTACATGCACGCATACAAGGGCATCAAAATGCACAAAACCCACACAGAGGCACTTGGTCACACACACACGCACTCCGGCAAGTGCAATTTTCTGATGGTGCTGTTATTGCGGTTGCTACCTCAAGAGCTACCTCAAGTTTGTTGCACACAAGGGGAAGAACGAGAGAAGGAGCCCCCGCAGATGGTAGGAAATTATAAAGAGAAGAGAGAAGAGTTAGCAGGAAACGAGAAAGAGAGAGAGAGAGAGCATCAGGTAAACTCCATCTTGGGCGATGTCCGCACAACTTTAATCGTTTCCCCACAACTTTGTCACCCACTCACACGTACACATATATAAACCGATTTCTATATATGTATATATAGTCCCAACCTTAATCAAGTATTAATCATGTGGCCGTGCGTTGAATTGCTGCAGTGAAAGAGGTCAGCACCATCCCATCCTGCACAGCTCTACTGACCTGACCCAATCCTTCGTCTCTCCATCGCCATCTCCCACTCATTACACTTTACCTTCACCTTCTTATAGGAGGTACTCTTATAGGTCAAAGGCTATGTTGGGTTCGAGTAATGTAGACTGCAGATCATATAATAGTTTTCCCAGATTAAAAAAGATATTGAACAATTATTTATCAATAAACATGATAATAAAGAGCTAGGCTGTAGGTCTTCAAACCCTATATCTATGTATAATATGCCAGCGCCCCAACAACCGCTATTACATTAATTCCTATCAATTAAAAGTATTCACATTTTCAAAAATATTTATAAGTACACCATTGTTAATGGGTACTTTTGTTTCGAGACAATCTACCATGGCATTCCAACTTGTTACATTTGCTGACACCACAAACTTAAATGTCAGTTGTTTGTTGTTGCTGTTGTTGTTGATTCTGTTGCTGGTTTCAGTTTAATTTTCTCATTTGGTGATGTTTGCATTTTTCTCCTCCTTTTTTTTGGCAGTGTGTGCAATTATAATTAATTTTAAAATACCCTCAAAGTGTGGAAAATTTTCATTGCAAGTGACACTTAACACAGTAGAAAAACGAAAATGGAAATGAATATATTCGTACGCCTGTGACTTTAACTAATTGAACTCTCTCGACCAACACAGCAGTGGTATTATAATGAAAATGGAAAACCAAAAAACTTATTCAGTATGGCGAAAGTGGGAAAACCTTGTCGATTCGCTATAAATTCATTTGCACTTCCACCTATTATTTGTGAAAAGCCTCTGAAACAATATGAATTGAAATATAAAGCTTAATTCCGATTGTACATTTGATTGGACTAAAACAAACCCGTTGACACTCATTTTCCCAATTTATTTTTGAGTTGAGTTTTGAGCATCCTCAAAGGATGCGAGCCTGTCCAAAGCATCCGTCTGTTAGTGGCTCGAAAATAGAAGGTGTTATAACTATAGTATCAACATTAAAACGTTTTTAATAAATACAATAACTCTCTCTAGTTGCGGAAAATACATAATCAATACGAAATTTAAGATAAAGGATTATCTCTCTATATTTCCTTTAAATGGTGCGTTATATTTCTCATATTATTAATTTTTGACCTGTTTTCCAATTACTAATTTTATGCAAATCAACACAAAACCAATCTACATTTGCACATAATTAAAGTTGGTGTCAAAAAAATAAAACGAAACATTTAAAAGCATTTCAGTGCTTGCTAAAAGTGAATGAATACAAGCCCAATGTCAATGTTGCAAGGACGTCTAAGGACTTAATTAAATTTAAAAATCAATACTTTAATTGTCAGGTGAATGTGAAATTAAACAATCTCATTTAGTTGGCTCAGCAATCTCAATAATGTGAGCCAAATCAGTTGGCCCAAATACCAGCACATATACATATTTGCTAATAGATGGGATAAGTGGGAGGGGTCTAAAAGATATTTGGCCACTGGCCAGGGGTCGCAGATATCTATGTGGTTGGCCTACAAATAATATACATGAGATTAGCGCGACCTGGCGCACACCTAGGATAATTTATTGGCCGTCAAAGGAGCAACAAAATGCGCACCTGCCTCATTATGGATGCGTAAATGGCCAATCGGAGTGGCATAGAACGGCCCCCAAGCCACAGCACCTCATCCTGGTTGCATTTCCATTCGTCCGCCAGGCCACATTCCATTCGTTCATTCGTTAATCGTTGTCTGGTGGCCGGCGGACTGACTAGCATGCAAATTGATTTGATGCGTTGTCAATTAAAATGTGCAATTAATTTCATTTGGTTTGCCTCACATTATCGAATAGGTAATTGGACAGGGGATAGGGGAAAACGCCTCCTACTCACATATAGGGATGCAGAGAGGGAATATAGACACTGACAGCGGCTGCTAATGAGCTCAGTTAGCCAATTCAGTTTGTGGCCATGAATGTGGCACTCTCTATGTGTTCGTGTGTGTGCCTTTCTATCTCTGTGTACGTGCCTCAGTGTGTGTGTGTGTGTGTCTAAATTAAACCGTCTATGATATGGCAGAGAGCATAGCGTATACGCAATTAGTTAGTCAAACGCTGATTGCCACACTCTCTACAACGCCGGACACTTGAATAGGGCCAACTCACATGAATATCCTTTTAATAGCCCTACATTTTTTACTTTCAAATGGCTACAATTCCATTAAAACAGAGCTTTGTCTAACGATATTTGGTATATTGTGTATTGATTTACAGAAAATCAGTTAGAGATGCAAACAGCTATAAAATATCAATCTCCATAGCAATCTAAAGATTTTTTTGTAGCTTAAGGTCTTGTTAAGAATTATTTCCCATTGAATATTGAATATTTATAGCATTTCACAGAAAAAAAAAATATGATCTTTAAACACTTTTTTGTTGTACAGTTTATTGCTCAGACTTTTAAAGTGCTCAGATCTAGTTATATGGCTTGAATTATATGAACCAATATGCCTAGACTTAATTTTAAAATGCCAAGACTCTCGGCATCGGCATCAGCATCAGCATCAGCTTCGTTCTTCATTTTGCCTCTAAATTAGTTCAAGGATTAGTGCAATAAAACTAACGGGCCACGGATTTGCGCAGCCCTTTTGTTGGCTTAGGGGGAACCCGAGATCCAAGAGTCTGGGGAGATAAGGTGGGAGGGAGGAGGAGAGCACCGAAGAAGAAGGCATGTCACAATTTCCCAATTAGCTACTCATTGAGATAAATTTCTTATGCAAATGATGACAAGGCCAAGTAAGGCATTTGGGGAAGCCAGAGCCAGAGCAGGGCCGTGACAGGCGCTGAAGTGGCATTGGCATCTAAATACATTCCCATGCCTGGTCGGGGAGCTTGGGACCCGACCTGAACCATCCGAGCAACCCCAGCGCCCTGACAACCACCAGTGGCAAGAAGGAGAACAACTATAGCGACGGACGGACAGCGGCAGAGTGACATTGAGTGACTCGCGATGACGCCGATGAGGCCGGAGAAGACGATTCCGTCAACAAGACCGACAAGGAACAGCAGAAGTCTTTGACTCATTCTCTCACTCTTTCTCTCTAATTGGCTGCTGACATTTTGACAATAACAACAAGAACAGCACCGAAAAGGCGGGTATATTTGACATAATTAAAATACTGAAGCCAGGCGAAATATGGAACAAGCGCGACGACAGGTCGACTCAGCAGGCCAAGAAGCCAAGCAACTTTCTCACCCGAAGAATTGTCAGGGAATAAGAGGCAAAGCAAAGCATTTTGCTAATTTCTTTGACTTATTAAAGCATAGTGCTAATCACTTGCATCAACTAACCCATATTTTCTATACTGATTCAAATTTGTGCAGTCTCATGACGAAATACTGTTACAGTTAAAAGATATATAGATCTTCAGTTCATTGAACGAACCACACACTTCGCACCAAAGTGTGAAGACAACATCGAGTCGGAGTTCAGTGACTTAAAACGAGAGCTGCTAATCTTATGATCATGACTCTGGGAATGTTCTTACAGTTTCCAAGAGAACCTGATTCTTTCGTTCTCTGGTATGGCAACATGATGTCATCTATATTTTCGCATTTGCCCTATTTAACAATCCATTAAATTGATTAAAAAAAGATATTAAATATATAAAAAAAAAAAAAATCCAAGCTACATCCCTTATTCTCAGTGTAGAAATTCAACTTCTTTTGTTGGGTAACTGGTATCTGGTTGCGATAAAATTCACTTCAGAGCTTCGCCCAGAACTTTGTTTTGTGCGAATGCAAATTGCTCATACGCCATGTGGACCAACGACACGAGCAGCAGAAATGGCGCTTATTAAAGTTTGACTTGTACTTTTGGAGGATTTTTGTTTTTTTTTTTTAATTTTTCTGGAGTGAATGTGTGGGCGGAGATGTCGGTGCAGGTGGAGGCGGAGGTGCAGTGAGGCAAAGTTAAACTTTTGGATAACAAAAATTAAGCATTGTCGTTTGCGTTCCATGATAATTGGGAACAATAGAGGCAGGCAAAAGGATGGAAGAGAGTGGAGTGGGGGGAAAACCATGGTAATGCTTCCGCATTTGCGTTCAGCTGCAACATTGCACCGATGCCGGGGCATGTGTGTGTCCTGTGTCTTACGTCCTGTGTCCTGTGTTCTGTACACATGCAGAAGTTTGTGTGTACCAGCGACATTCACGCCTCGCTGCACTTTTTACATGCTGCATGTTGCCTGCGGGCATTAAGTGTGATTTTATGCGATTTGTACCAGGCAAACACCCGCTCAAACCGCTTCCACTCCCCATCGGCCACACCCCCACAAACACCTCCCACAGGGCAATGGCTACGAGGAAAAACCGCAGCAGCAGCAGCCGCAATAGCAGTAGCAGCGGTGGCAATGCCAAGCCCTTGCCGCCTCCTCCTGCACAGTTCTTTGCTAATTTACATTTGACAAATGTTTTGCATGCTACAAAATTTTTGCCACTGCTGCGACTACGACGACGACGACTAGGACGAGGACTGCTGTTCGTTAGCCTGGCCCAATCCCCGTCTCCGGCCTTGCCCCTGGGTGTTTTGTTAGCTGCATTCGTTTTCATTTGGTTTCTCTGCTGACATTGTTTACAGTTCAACTTGGCTTGGAAATTAGTAAAAATCTCACACGAGCACCCCTTACGAGGGAGGGAAACAATAAAACTGCAAATAAAGCGAATCGAAAAAAACAAGCGGAAACAAAGATACAAGATACAAGAACGAGTAGCTGCAGAAAATTTTCTAAAACAAATTTAAATTGATGCAAAACAAAGGTGTATGGTTAGGAACATCTACACTAAGGGGAAACAGCATCGCCTATAGAGAACCGACAACTAAGAACATATAAAAAATTATATCATAATAAGAAGCTAAACAATGAACAATCCAATTGCGATTTGGATCGGGATCTCAGGTTAAATAAAATATACCTTACGTTGGATTATAATCTTGACATTCTTTACATTTTTTCTGGTTATTTATAGTATCTACTCGTATATCATTTTTCAACTTTTTCTCCGTGTAATCACATTCCTGTTCTCAAAGCGAAATCTTAGATATATGGTTCAGCCGGCTCCAGAGTTTATTGCTGCAATCGCTGTAGGTCCTCCGACAATCAGCGCCACCACGTCCCCCGTCCCTGGCATGCAGATACTTCCCTGCCACATTATCCAAGGGAGGTCTATGCGACAAAGTGGATTGAATGAGACGAAAACTCCCTTTTTTAAAAACAAAATGTACTTACACCAAGACCGCATTCAGTATCTCGCTGAAAATGTTGCTCTGCTGGAAGGGGCTTTGAGATATCTCGCAGATGCTTCTCAGCAGGCACACTCCACCGTTTTCGGCGTCCAATCTGAAAGAACATTTTGGAGACTACGTGAACCCAATTTGACATCATCTACTCACTGTTCCAAGGTAGTTTCAATGACATCGTACAGCCAAGTGCGGGTCTTGTCCTGTCTAAGTTGTGTTTGCATATCTGTACGCCACTCCCTGGCCACGGACTCAAAGGTTGAGGTATTCCAGAAACTCCACCAATATATGGGCGCAGGTGGGGGTGTGAATTGGTTTTGGTAGTTGACGAAACCCCAAACAGATAGCACAGTGTCCTCCTGCGGAATGGGATACGCTATTCCACAGACAAACTGGGAGAGAACAGCAACTGAACAATCGATTGCCACATGTTTTGATTAATGTCCCACACCTTGAGCACGCCTTGACCATCGAAGAGTGCCACTCGCTTCGAGCGACTCAGACTGAGGTTAGATGACGATGTGGCATTCCCAGCTGGTGTGAACAGGCTATTGGCGGCACCACTGCATCCATCCACAGCCACAAGAAGCACCAGCAGGGCGACGGGAACCATCAGGTCCAACCTCTGGCTGCCGGAGTGCATGGTCAACTAATTTTTGCAGCTCTTGCAACTTGTGGCAGCGAGGCCAAATTACATACATATTTAAGTTTACTCAAGAAATTGACAGACGAAGAATTGCAAAGTTGACAGAAAAGCTACAGCTTTACACTGGTAAAAAGTTTGGTATGCTGCAAGTCTTTCATCTCAAGCCAACAACGACAGTTGCCTTTGCAGTTGTGCAAAAACGTTAGCCAATGTGTACATCAAACAGTATACACCCTATTTCTATCTACCACTATCAAAAGATACTCTTTTGCTGAAATATCCTATGCTGTTTAGTTCCTAATCGAGTTAGATTGGGCTCCAGCCTTGCGATAATTTTAAAGTATATTTAATGAATAGGTACATGTTATGTTTAATCAGTTTAAAAACATACATAAGAAAATCTTAAGTGGAAACTGTAGTTTATACACACGACATATCACTGTAAGCCAGTAACGCCCTCAGTAACAACCCACCAGCGTCGACAAAGACATCGCCCTGAATTCCACGTAGGCCAGAAACCAATCGCCTCTAGGCCAGGACTTAAAAGCCGCTACAGTCTCTGTACTGAATGTGACACCTTTCGTGTTCCCCCTGTGCCTCTCTGTGCTGAAAGCACCTGCGGCTCTCTTTGACTGCCGTCTGTGTTGCTGCCCACAACAAGATCTGTGCCTGCAGCGTTGATTCTGGCGGTCCTTTTGTTCTGGCTTGACACAGTACATTGATTGGTGTCACCTCGGTTGTCCACACAAAAAGGTGGAAAAGTCAGGTGCCACCAAACCGTTTTCTACTCAACTTTGATTTCAACGAGTAATTGTGAAAAGTTTTTGGCTAACAAAACAGTGTACGTGACACTGCTGGAAATCCAATGAAACAAGGAATATAGCGTTTCCAAATAGGATGAATAGCTTAGACATATTTGAGGGAATAAAAGTGCAATGGAAATAAGGAAATGTTAATAATAGTTATATATTTTCCAAAAGGCCAATATATGCATGGAGTGAAAGATGAATGTGTTTTATCTATCGAATGGTGGTAGTGATTAAAATGTTTCCGTTCCTCTATAGAGTTTTCCCATTTATTCAGCACTAAATCAAGTCCTAGATTCATTAAATACTCGTATTATTTATTATTGTATTTGCTGCATTTGTTGCTAACAGGCGACCTGTCGTCACAAATGCAACACCAATCAGAGACTATATACGGCAAAATCTTTTTTCGTTACACAATTAGTCAACGATTTATGGATAAATGAAAGAAAAAATCGTTCTATATTGCTGCATGGGCTATAAATGGATCGACCCAAAGTGGGCAACTATTTAGCACCTTTTAAAGAGCACTTTAAATGACACAAAAACGAGTTAACGACACTCAATTGGGTGCTAATTGTACAATTAAACTTTGCTGTCCAAACTGGACCCAGATCGAAGTGCCGCGGGCATCCATAGAGTGTGTCCGAGTAGCAGGGATTGTGCGGCGACGGTTGTGCCATCATCAGTTCGACTCGGACAGCTAATGGCATCAACATATCGTAAAAATACAAAAAAAAAAACCACTGACCAAGCCAAACCAAACCAAATCGAGAGCCCTATTCGACCGGACTCGTCGGTGCCTCTAATGGTAATTATCTGCTTCATAAATTCTCGTTCAATTGCGCTCAGAGCGGCGGCATTCCGGCATGGAAGTGTTTTAATTGTGGAACCGCTGGATCCTGGTTCGGGGTCGGCGTCGGGGTCGCATCCATTCCCCATTTCTCTCGCATCGAATGTTGTTGAAAATTGCATTAATTTAACGCATGATTGGCAGAGCCAGAGCAAATGGAGGAAGCGAGCGTCGCAGATACGACGTGGAGTGAAATTATGCAAATTTCGCGTTTTTTTTTCCATTTCGAATGTGAGTGCCCCAGGCCAAAGAGATGCCAAAGCATTGACTGTTCAATTGCTCAATTACACTGGCCCACCAAAGAGTGGAATTACGAGGAGTGGTATCTAAATTCAAAGGAACATAAAATATTTTAGCTACAATTTTCTGTAAAATAAGAAGTTTTCTTTCAGACTATTTTCTTCTGATATTTCTTATATTCAGATACAACTGAATACCTTCTTTAAAAAATTAACCTTGTCCCTTAAAATGCCGAAATTTGATTTAATTTACCCAAAGTATCCCGCTCTTAAGAATTTTTTGGCTTAAGTCTTTATATAAAGTACTTATAAGTTGGTTGAAAATATGAATGGACTCAGAACCTTGCTGTCAGGTGTTACTTTAGTAACATTTGCTCGTTTTCATTCCAGAAAAATGGCAAAAACAATCAGAGTAATTGGATGTGCTGCTGGAGTCACTGCGATGCTAATTTTGCTGCTGCCACTTTTCCTGCTCGGAAATGACAGGCCAATGGCGAACGGAGATGGTAACTCCAATAGATCACATCAGGTGGTCAGTCCGACTCCAGCTCCTGCTCCTGCTGCTCCTGCTACTCTTACTACTTATACGGACGGTGCCCCATTGAACGATTCATGGCGCCACCATATGCTGCGACTGCATCGACAGAAGCGCTATCTGCTCTTCCCGGAGGGTAGCTCGTTCCAGCTGGTCTTCGACATAATCATACCCATTGTAGACTACACGAACTACGCCATCCTGGGCATCACATGTGCCGTGGCCTGGGAGCTGCCCAGCAAGGCGCCCAGCGAGCTGATTGAAAACGTGCTCACTCGCATCAATGACGGCACCATCGGAACTGTCCGGCGCAACGGCAGCGCCCCCGACCCCGAGAAGAACCCCAATCGAAGCCCTGCTAATTGGCAGCCAGTGCACGCACCATCGGCAGTACGGACATCGCAGCCGCGGACACCAGATCGCCAGCCATCGCATACAGCCAATAGCCACGGCTCCTACTACACGAACATCCTGCGCGGCTCCGGCTCGGCAGGCACTTCTGCATATGCAAATGCGAATTGGAATGCAAATGCAAATGGACAGCAGCAGCTACAGGCGACGTTGCCGGGTACGGCTCCAGGTCCGGCTAATTGGCATGCGCGACAGTCGGTCGCAAAGTGGCAGCGACCGCGGACGGGAGACCCACCGCCACCGCCGGACAATTGGTGGCGGCGCAACAAGGACCGGCTGCAGCAGAACTGGCGTGAAAAGCAGGCCATGTGGAGCCCCAGTGCTGGCCAGTCAAAGTGGGAGTGAGTAAGAGGATGGCAATGTTGATATTTTCCGAAATCTATATACTCATACACTTATGTTATATTCACTCCCTCCATAGCATCGACTACACCCAACGTCCTCGCCGATTACTGAAATCGCCGCCACAGCACCACATTTATCCTGTTTTCGGCAAGCGACGGCGCCGACGACGTCGGAGTCTGGAGCAGGATCCCCTGTTTGAACGCCTCCATTTGCAGCAACATCTCAGCTCTCGGCAGCTGCTCTTTGCCAAAATCGAACGGCTTTACAAGGCGTAAGTGAAATCTTATCATCTCGAAACTTTTGGAAACTTTGATCTACTGAATCCTTCGCCTCCTCCCTCTACCCACAGTCAGCAACTCAATGGAACGGCCTGTGTGCTCCGAGCTCTTTGTGAGTCTGCCCAGAGGCAGCAGCAATCAGACGGAGGCGAAGGTGGAGGCGCGAAGGCTTTTCGACCGCAGAGCTTTATCATGGAACTGCTGTCGGCCATCTTTCAGCTGCCTGCCAGCAATGATGGGGATGAGGTGGAGGCACTGGCCCTGAAGCACATTTCGCCGCATTACCTGGAGGCCCACCGCCAACAGGGAAACTGTCCGCAACTCTACAGCGATTGTCGGCATGAATTTTGGTTCGAATAAACTGCAAATGATAATACAAATTACAGAATATGATAAGTTTATGAATTTGTATTAATAGCAAATAGAGAATAAGATTAAGATCTGCCAAAAAATATAAAAGATTGGGTCAAAATATAATGAAGTCCAGATAATGCATTTTTGTATGCACTCAGAAAAAAGTGACATAGTAAAATCAAATAGATTTTACATTGAATTATATATACATTTTTTAAAAAGCTAATATATTCAATTTGTACGAAATATATTTAATCTAAATATGAAAATATTTAATTATTTATTTTAAATATTTTCATCTTAATGTCCATGTCCATTTGAATATTTCCACTATAGGCGCAAATATAATGGGATAAGTCCTGTGCATTGAAATCTAAGTCTACGTTTCTATTTTATCTATCTTTCTCAGATGCCGCATTTTCTGTGACGCTCCTCTAAATTTTATTGATTTAGCTCTTTTTTTTATTCCTCAAAGATAAGACTTAGGGTTTTATTAAAATACTACTCTTTGCTTGAAATAAAGATCTTTAATTTTCTGTACGCAATAAAACAACTATCCTGTCATCCACTTTGCAGCTCACTCATAAAGCCACTCCGATATTTTAGAGCAAGGCAATAAGCCCGATTATACAAAAGTCATTTAAAAGTTCCTTCGTTTCGCAGCTGAAAGCATTCCACGAGTCAAGACGACCTTCTGTCCAAGTTTATCCCCTATACAGAGGGAAAAAAACTGCAACTAGTGATCACATTACTTCAACTTGAATTCCTCAGTCTCAGCTTCAGCTTCAGCATCGGCATCTTCAGCATCTGCGAGGTAAAGAGAAAGACAGAAGTGTGCTACTTTTGAGATAGAAAGAATAAAGTTGGAAAACAGAGCAGAAGCCAGAAGTTGGGAGCGTGAAAAAGTAATTTGAACCTTTAAATAGTCCAATGAGCGCTCACGGACAAGACGCAAGACAAACTACTCGCCAAAACACCAGAGACGAAAAGACGAGAAGTGTTAAAACTAATGAAAGAAACAAAAGCAGAGGAAAGGAAAGAACTTTAACGAACGTAGCTCAAACTCAAACATGAAAGTTTCTTCTGGCCAAAAGCGGGAGAGCGTTGCCGGGAAGAAGGCCAATGGAGAAGCAGAGTGTTTTACAATTAACAAGCGAGCAGCAACAACAGCCACGCCACGGTCTTACAATGGTCAGTGCCGTGAGACTTTGGCTGACAGTTGGCATATAGACAACGCGTGGACCGCAAGTGGAGAGGAGATGTGCATCACCAGTAGCAGCAGACCCAGCAGCGGGAGGAGCTGCAGAGCCATTTCACCCATCTGCCATCGTTTCCTATTCGCTTTGGCGCTGATTCTGCCATGTCTCGATGCCGCCCACGGAGATGAATTGAAAGCCAGTGCATCCGTGGAGCACGCACCAGCAGCCATCCCATCACTCGGCCTAGACAATGCAGACAGCAGCCTGGAGCAGCTCATCGAGTTGAAGCTGAACGAGTCGGCCAGAAGAGCCACGCAGTCGAATGAGCTGTTGTCCAGGAAACGGCGCTATTTGGTATTTCCGGAGGGCAGCTCCTTTCAGATGGGTAAGCGAGCACCAGCCAGCACTCAGCTATCATAAGCGATGCAAATTACACGCTTCACTTGCCCCTACCCCTGCCTCTGTCTTGTCTCCCCTTCCGTTCTGTGTTCTGTGTTCAGTGTACGATGAGATTGTGGGCGTTGTGGACCACACCAACTATCTGATTCTCGGCATCACTGTGGCCTTAGCCTGGGAGTTGCCGAGCAAGCCGCCCAGCGAGGAACTGGATGATCTGCTGACCAAACTGGAAGACGGTACCCTGGATATCAGTCGCAACGACACCGTTTCAAACATAACCTATGTGGACGATGCTACGGAAACAACCACCAAGGCGACGTACTACAAACCTAACTATATCAACATAAGCTCTGGCTCTGTGTCTGGCTCTGGAAGTGGCAGCAATTCTTACTACAGCTCATCGCCTGTCTTTCGTACCCCCATGCATCCGTCCCATCAATATGCGGACAGTTATTACAGCCGCCCCAAGGGTGGCAGGCGGAAGGACAACCACTACTACTACTACAACAACAACCGGCCTGGGGCTAGCTCCAGCAATCCGTTCTCCAAGTGGTCAAGACCCTACTCGCCAGCTGAGAACTCCCGCTATCCCTACTGGGCTCTGTCATCGCGGTAAGTATCCAGGAAATACATAACTCTCACTTCAGCTCAAGCCGCCTTTCTGACAGACTCAAAGATCGCTATTATGGCCAGCAGACCCAACAGACGGCACCACCACAGGCCCAGAGACGACAGGACCCGCCAACGACCACTACTAGACCCACCCGGAAGCCGGCGCCACGTCATCATCACATATATCCGGTGTTTGGCAAGCGCAGTCTGCCGGATGCAGCCAATCCCCATCAACGTCAGCGACGCAGTGGAGTGGCAAGCCCCCATGAGGATGGTATTAGCAGGCTGGAACAGCTGCAGATCAAGCACCATCGAAGAAGTCGACAGTCGCTGTATGAGCGCATTGAAAAGTATTTGGATAAGTAAGTAGATGGAAAACAATAGGATAAGTTGTTCCAACTAAAGTTACCTGCTCTAGACGTATCTGACACATTCTTATGTTCATTCCTCCCCCTAGACGCGGCCACCCTGGTTATCATTGTGTCCTTCGCACCCTTTGCGAAACTGGGCAAAAATCCAAGCAAGACCAAGAGCCAGGCACCTTTGTGGGCGAACTGATGCGTGCGGTGTTCACCATACCCGAGGCTTTGGACAACGAGCCTGTGGCCTATCGAGACACCCATTACGATAAGGCCCATGCCTCTAGCGGGGACTGTGCCGCACTCTATCCCGAGTGCAAACAGTCCATGTGGCAGGCCCATTTCATACAATAAAATACCATTCCCCAAGTGTTCTGTTCCAATTGTGTTTTATTTACCGCCCAGCAGCCAGGCCAGAATGTTGACTTTACACGAATCGCGGAACTGGCGATCGCAATCGTCCGGCTCCAGGCGCATAGTCCGGCTATAGTCATCCTCCACCCCCGATATGGTTGGCAACCTAATGGCAGATGTGTATCTTAGAAAATGGTGAGAAAATATGAGCAACATCCACTTACGTGAAGATCAGGCGAACAATGTCCTGTATCATGGAATATCCTTGCGGCAAGAGCAAACGCTTACTATCACAAATTGCTCGAAGGACACAGGCCTTGATATCGATTCCTAGACTGTAAGGATAACCGGAATATCAGAACTATGGGTAGCGATGGTAAAACTAAAACTTACAGTTTACTGAACCCATCGAAATGCTCGAACAATTGTCGACGATCGCGATGTCCGTTATAATGTCGCCAGTCCTCCACATGTTCCAGTTCCGGATAGTGCTTAGGCATGTGCGGTGCCATGTCTGGATCGTAGGGATCTACAAAATGCTCGGACGCGACTGACCTAACATCTTGATATGGTGTCACCTCGGGATCGTAATACTCCCCATTTACTACCGATCTGTGCCATCGTTTCGACCACTGAGGCGACTCCGTTGTCCATTTGCTCCATCTCTCGGGCTGGCTGTACTTTTCATATTTGTGTGCTGCCGGCGACCAGTTCTCATAGCGTTGTCCGTACTTTGACCATTGTTGCCACCTTCCAGGATCGACATAGGTTGGCCTTGGGGGCCTGACATCGATGCGTGAGTGTAGCCTCATCGGTGTGGGTTTCTTCAAAGGAGTAGCCTTGAATCTCCAATTCGTACCCGGTATCCAAACATACGTTGGCACTGTCGGGGTCTTTGGCTTCTGCGTTGTTGTCGTCCTGGCTCGATATCGCTTCGGGTAAACATCCTCCCGTTTTGTGGGCACGGGATAGTAGCAGGCCTGCTCAATGTTCATGGCCACACCTTTGGGAAACGCTGATATCAATCCCTTGCTTAGCTGTCCCGTAAACTTTAAATTGGAGCCCGGGGGAAAGAGTACAAAGCGCTTCCGACGCGAAAAGACGCGTTCAACTACATGATTCAGCTCTGTCTGATTTTTCTCAGCCTGGGCTAAGGCCAAGGCGAGCAATTGTATGGTTAAGATGATCACCAGAACGCACCGCATAGCAGAACACCACTGATTGAGAGATCGAGATCTGTGGCAGCTTGTGCCGATCAGACTACAATTGATTTGTTAACTAGTAAATGTAAATCAATGAGGTTCTGGGTGTCAATTGTATAGTAAATACTTGAAAAAGCTTTCGGCTTTGAGTTCACTGGAAGAGTGTAGTAGAAAAACAAACAAAAGTATTTTTTTTATTGGGTGTGCAACATGGTTAAAAATGGTAGTACCAGCTACTTAGATTTCTTTATTTTCTGCCCTGATATCCATAGATTCTAGTGGAAATTACCAAAGAGGTCACACCCTTTATTTTACAAATTTGTCTAATGAAATTTATGATTAGATTATTAATGTATACCAAAAGATTTGCTCCGAGAGTGAAAATATTAAAGTGGTTTCACTTAAATTTTCACATTAATATGCAAATACATTATTTAAATACTTTTCAATTTAAATTACAAATAATTCACATTTAAATTAAATATATTTCATATTTATACTTCATAAAGTTCATATATAATATTTAGTATTTTTAAATTTCAATTAATCATATCTCCATTACATATATGTATTTCCTATGAATTTAATATAGTATATTTATTTTCACAGGTTTTACATTTATGTCCGTATTAAAAATTATAAAATAAATTTACATAAAAATAAAATGTAATCCAAATTTGTTTATTATTATTTCATTTAAAACGGAAAATTAAATGAAAATATGGGTGCATTCTTTTTAATATGAAATTATCATGAAATGAAATTATTTATTCTACTCGACCGCTCAGCAGCCATATCAATAAGTTCATATTACATTTAGTTTTCAATTCGGAAGCACAGGCATCGGCATCTTGATCCATAAGTCGACTATATTCATCCTCCAGACCATCTAGCCGAGGCATACTGAAAACAAACATCTTCGTCAGTCATTCTGAGAATTGGAAGGTTGTTTTAAACTCACGTGAAAACCACGCGCAGCATATCCTGCAACATGGAATATCCAGGAGGCAGAAGCAGACGTTTGCTGTCGCAGATGGTTCGCATTATGCAGGACTTCATGTCAAGGTTAAACCTTTAAGAGGGGAAATCTAGTAAGCAAATGAATAGAAATAAAAGCTTCATGTGTACCCACAAGGAACTCAGTTTGGTGAAGCGATCGAACAGATCTCTCCGATCTCTGTGACCATTATACTGATACGACTTCCAAGCACGGCTGGGTGTGGCGGGAATCAACTTGGCTCTCCACTGGGGAGCTGGTGTTATCCACCGGGATTGATCTTGGCCTTTCCAGGGTCGATTTTGCCACTTTTGTTCCTGCAGCGTGGCATATTCACTCCACTGTTGCCACTTGGCTGGATTGGCATAGCTTTCATCATCGATTCGATGCGTCTTAGGGGGTGATTGTCGCCACTTGGGTTCGGGCAAGGTCTGAGCCTTGAAACGCCAATCAGTACCGGGTATATACACATATGAATCGGGTAGTTTCACTGGTTTCTTCGTTGTCGTTTTCGGCAAATACCGCTTGGGATATATATCATTTACAGATCCTGGCACGGGAAAATAGACAGCTTCCTCCAGCACAAATGTGATGCCACGCGGATAAGTTGACAGCAGTCCAGTGGCTAAGTTGCAGGTGAACTTCAAGAATGTACCTGGCGGAAATATAACAGCTCTTCTTTTTCGGGTAAATACTCTTTCTACAATAGAATTCAGTTGTGTTTTCTTTTCTTTGGCTAGCCCTTGTCCCAGACTTGGAGGAAATCCAGCAGACAATACCAGAAATAGAAAGATCTGCGCTCGTAGCATCTTAAGTGTCCACGAGCTTGAGATTCAACTGAAAATTATAATAAAATGAGCCAAGGTATTCACTTGACCAGGTATTCGGGAGCTGTAAAGAGATAGCACAAATATTTACCCAGCACTGATTGATGTCTTGATTGATGTCCGACCCAATTTCTGCAGCAATTGTTGGACTGGTGTACTTGGGATTTGACCAGTTTCCGAGTCTGACTCAAGCCGTACAGTTCTGCGTGATCTCAAAATGAAACTCATTGGCATAGCATCATTCATTTTGATCTTTTCTGTTGTGGATTACTCGGAATCTTTACTCTGGCCATCATCCTCGAATTTGGGTGTAAGTAATAGCAGATGGGAATTTCAGGAGTATAATTCTCAATTGTTATTTTCAGCTAACCCTTTCAGTTTCTACGCCCATTGCCGAACTGTACCCAGAGCGTCGTATACTAATCGATTGGTGTTTCGCCATCTCCTACAACTATCCATACAACCTGACCGAATTCTACAGCATACCCATATGGCCGGGCTTTGCCAATAACAAAGCGAAACGTCATGTGCCACAATTGGAAGAAACGGATGCCAGCTTCTACACTAAATACGGACACGATGTGTTGTCGGGCATACATCCCAAGGATTTCTCAGCTGCCGAGCTATACGCCTTCCTCGAGGATACGCTGGCGGGCTATGGCTACCATGAGACATGCCTCCTGCGTGGTGTTTGCGAACTAGCCCAGCATCCGTTTGATGACAACCATCAGCATATGCTGACTGATTTTGTGACATTTGTCCTAAGGTCAGTATTTCCCCTAATACTCGTATGTAGAACCTGTCACAAATACCTTCCTACAGTCCCTCACAGCATGAAGGATTCCGGGATGGTGAAACGGTCTACAAGCAGGCCTACGAGCTGGCCGAACAAGATGGGTTCCTAGGCAGGGACTGCCAGCAGCTGTATTCCCATTGTAAGCACGATATCTTACAGCACATAAGCCAAGTTATATTTCACTAGAACGAATAAAAGGCCTAGATGTAAATTGCAGTGTCTGTGTGCGTTTCATTAGCAACTGTTTTTGAGCACTAATTAGCGCAGTGCGTCAGATTGTTATGTACTCATCGTGAGATTCCGGCTCTGGAGTCACAACAGAATGTATCTCAAGGGCGTCCACTACATTTGTGCTCTGCTGTCACTAGTATTGCCATCGAGCTACGCGGAATTTCCTCTACTCTTTCCGGCCTCATCCGTGTACCAGGTTACCTCCTCTCTTTCCGTTCCAGTGGTTATACCCGATCGTAAGCTCTTCTGGGACTGGGGCCTCCAGATGAACTATGCTTTTCCCAACAAGCCCGCATCCTTCTATGCCGCCACCATCTGGCCGGATGAGTTCTCGCGGCGTGGCAAGCGTCATCTGCGTAATGAGACCACAAAATACATGCCCCACGGCAGCACCACAGATATGCATCCCAGCGACTTCACGGCCGGGGAACTGTACGAGAGCCTCGAGAGTATGCTCTCGCGCTATGGCTTCGACGAGACCTGTCTGCTGCGCAGTGTTTGTGAGCTAGCCCGGCACCCCTTCGACGATTCTCACCAGAACATGCTGACGGGTCTGCTGACCTTTACATTGACGTAAGTTACTTTTTTAGTCTTAGAGGAAACCACATTGATTTCTGTCCCTTGCAGGCCATCCCTGCACGAGGCTTTTGCTCCCAGCGAGACCCTCTATAGCGCGGTATACGAGCAGGCCGAGCAGCAGGGGTTTCTGGGTCAGGATTGTGCCAGTTTGTATCCCAATTGCACGGTGGACTTTCTAAGCGGCATTAGCAGACTGCTAAGCTAGCACTCAATCTTTAACTATTGAAGACACTAGCAATTTAAGGAACTTATGGGATGATCAGAACTGAATGGTAATGATATATGTAGTCGGAGTAACAGTCAGAGTAACTGTCTCTTATTTAAATTCAAATAAATGGCACACACAATCGTAAGATTAGACTCCAAACCATTTTTATTTCATCTGACTATCCTGGTGACTAGATTCACAATATCCATCTCACAGCTGGGATAGGCACGTTGGCAGTCGCCACCAAGGAAGCCAATCTGCTCGGCTCGTTCATAGCTATCGCGATAGAGCTGTTCGCCAACCCCAAAGCCTTCATGCTGCGAGGGCCTAGAGTGGAGTAAAAAAACTGTCGATTAGTAACCGCACACTATATGGGGCAGGGCGCTTCACATACGTTAGCAGGAAGGTGATGACTTGCGTGACCAGACCGTATATGTGATCCTCGGCGAAGGGATGCAGCGACAGTTCGCAGACACTGCGCAGAAGACAGGACCTGTGGTAACCGTAGTTCTCTAGCATACGCTCCAAGCCCACGTAGAGCTCTCCCGCGGTAATGTCACTGGGATGCAGGGCACTGTCCAGTTGTCGCTTGGAACGACGTGACAGCTCATCCGCCCAAATGGTGGAGTTGTAGAAGGATGAAAGCAGATTGGGCAAATTGTAGTTCATCTGGAATCCCATGTCCATGAAGACCTTTGTTCGCGTTGGCAGATCGAGTGGTATCGATATGGATGAGGTCAATTGCAGCGACGTCGATACAGGATACAACAACAGGCCATGTGTGTCTTTAACCGTAATCTGGCCGATGATCAGGCCAATCAATATCAGGGCCGACAGGTTACCGTTGTGCTGCTTTGGGCGACGCATGGCGTTGTGAACCACTTCAAATCCACTGCACATCAGTCCCCGAACCGAACCGGGTTCTTCTTTGTCTATTTGGATCTTTAATTAGACAACCAGTAAATGAGTGGAGTGGAGCATTGACCAGTGGAGCATTCAGCGTGCGTGAGGAACAATTAGAACGCTCCACAAAAAACCTCTGAAACTAGAACGCATGCTCCTCAAAAGATGTGGTCAGATGTGTTTTGATAAAGCGTGATCTTGGCAATCAATCGATCAATCTTTGTCATATTTTTTACTTTTCTGCTTTTCGGCTAGAATCCCCTTTCATTATACCCGGTAGTTGTTGAGAACAAGGGTATATTATATGTACAATGTACTTAAGATCCACCTGGCTATTGCAATTCGAAATATATGACGCAGTAGTTTAATTTTCTTCAGGAAAAATAATTATTTATTCATACCCAAACCACCAATAATCCTTTAGAGCCACATAAAATTCTCATTGGAATATTTATTTTAGAGTAGCAGGCCTTTCATACATGGTTCAGTCATCGACTAAATCTCTATATTTTTTTTTCATTTTAACCGATGAAAGGCCATCAATTAACAGAAGAAACAAATCTGATTTCTTCTCCATGGGTGGAATCGAGTCATGTTCCCCCCAGCTGCCAATTTCTTAGGCAAACAAATATTGGGTTGTCTCTGGATGGTTCTCAAAGATGGTCCGAATTTGAACAGCGCAATATTAGTTCCAAATTCGACTCAATACAAACAAGATGGTCCAAAGAGTTCAGCCATATCTGTGGCTCTGCCTCACAGTGATCTGCTGCCTCGCTTTTGTGGCAGGCCACACCAAGACCATCTATGGCTCAGATGAGAGCGAGAGCGGGAGCTGGAATAGCAGCCATACCACACTAAGTCGCTCGAAGCGAGTGGCCATCTTTGATGGTCAGGGCATTGTCAAGGTGGGCATCGGCATCGCCAGAGGAAGCAGCATCTACCAAATGTCCATTTCCTTTCTCCTCGCCATTTGCAGTTTGTGCCGAGTTTAGCTTATCCTGTGAAGCAAGTGGACAAGGATCAGTCGTTCTGGTGGTTCTTCAACTTTCAGTGCCAATGGATACCCACAACGATTCCGCTCTATTGGTGGAGTTTCTGGAACACCACCGCCTTCGTGTCCACAGCCCGTGAGTGGCGCAAGGATATGCAAATCAAACTAAAGCATGATGAGGCACGCTCCTGGGTCTACGATGCCATCGAAACTGGCATGGAGCAGTAAGTGGATGGAACCATAGCTTCGATCCGTATTCGTCGATATATCCACCTTTTTCTCCTTTTAGATTGGATGGCGACAACGGAAGTGTGTGCCTGCTGCGTAGTATCTGTGAGATATCCCAGCGCCCCTTCCAGAACAGCAACATTTTCAGCGAAATACTCAATGCGGTCTTGGTGTAAGTACATTTGGTCTCATTGAAAGGGCTCACCTCTTCATAATCACCTGATCTACAGACCCACGCTGGACAATGTGGCGGGGAAGTATCTGCACGCCAGGGATGCGGGACGTGCTGGTGCGGACTGTGCAAAGACCTACAACGACTGCAGTCCGATACTGTGGACCCTGGTCACGAATATGGCAAAGAATCCCTTCTGAATAAAGTCTACCAATCTATAGTCCGAAATTTTTTTATTTAATTTTTATCCGACAGATCCAGACCTTCTAAATTGGTGGTTTCAGTTTGAGTTCCGTTACTCTTCTGGTCTATTTCTTCCGCAGGGCACGCAGCCGGAACTCGGCCCACATCTCGCACATCATTGGACGTCTATAGCAAGCACATTCGCTGAGGGGCAGGGCACCGGGTTTGAGTCGTCGACACTCTGAGAATGAGGGGTAGGGAGTCAAGGGCTTGCGGCAGTCCGAGGGCACTGGGTAGCGTGTGCAGTCGGGAGGAATGCGACCCTTCTTGTGGCAGCGACGCTTCACCTTCGGACAATCCCCCTCCTCGGGACAAGGTGGCGGCCCGCAGGCGGTCTTGGGTTTGCGGTGCTTGCGGCGTTTTATTGGCGGCCCCTTCGCCTGGGCGAAGCAGCAGATCTTCTTCTTCTTTATCTTGAGGGGCGGACACGAGACCCAGGTCTGCCAGTACCTGCGCTTAGCCTTGTCTGACTCCACGTAGTAGATGTCGTCAAAGCGGGGATTGAACGGACAGTACGACTTCCCCTCTTCGCAGAAGGGGTTCAGCCACATCGACTTGAACTTCTTTGGCTTCTTCTTCTTGTGCGGTGCCTGCATTTCCGGCTTTCCGCAGGGGTATTTTAATGGCTTGGGGCATTTATCAACCCCTTTTTCGCACCCCTCAAACGTTGACGACAAACGAATGCAGTTTTTCACGGCGCAAATTAAACTTTGGGGCCGTATAAAACCTCTTGCTGTGGAAAGGCTGACCATTTTTGTATAAATTTTGTTTGAGGCTTACAACCAATTTCAATTTCAAAAAGTTTTCACGGACAAAAAATTTTGAATTTCGGAAAAACAAAATAAATTTGCTTTCCGGGCCGGCCTCGATACTGTACTGAGACTATTTCCTTCGCTGCATTACACTTCCCAATGACACACCGTTGACATTCATTTCACAGGCTACTGGGTTCTGTATTTATTCATATTCTGTGTGAGGAAATCCAGAACTCTGTATGGGCAGCTAAGGGCATAGAAATGGGCACAGTCCCTGATATCCATGCGGTGCCTGTACTTTCCATCTGTCACCTCATCGGGCACCCTAAAGCCGGGGATTGGATCTTACTCAAGTGTTTTATTTCCCCTTTTTGTTATACTCACGTCAGTATAATCCGCACTAGATCCTCCATTAGGAAGCCTCCATTAAGCCGTGACCTCAATTCACACATGGCTCGCTTTATACAGCTTTTGATGTCCAACTGGAAACTAAAAGGAAACACAGATTTAATTGGCATTAGACATATCTATTATCCCAATGCTTACACTCGTCCCATGGCCTCGAGTTGGTCGAATATCGCTCTACGTTCTCTATAGCCGCGATGTAACTTCCAATTGGGAACATGCGACCAGGACTCATAGGCCTCCTCATCGTATTGAGCCTGTCGATGCATTTTCCATGGTGTGGTAGTGGACAAGTGCCAGGGAGTTTGATAAAACGAATTCGCATCGAGATGGGAACTGAAAATTTTCATTTGGTATTTGTATTTGTATATTTGTATAATTGCGGTATAAATTTTACCTGGAATACGGCACAGTTCTGTGTATCGGTGTGTGCGGTATACCTGTATATTTAGCCATTCCTTGATTGTCATACCAATCCCAACGTCGCTGGGTAGATGGTTTAGGTCTGAGGCGTTTCAGGATCTTCGGCTGCCAACCTTCGACTGTATCCGGTAAAGGGATATACATATCAAATTCCAGACTATATTGTAGGCCACTTGGTCTTCCGCCCACGATGATCTTGGTTAAGGCAGCAGTCAACAAAAGCGAGGCCTTGTCTGGGAAGACAAGTCCTCGCACTCGCCGCGACAGCAGGACATCCTGTAGGGCTACAGATTTGTCGCACAATTCCGTTTGATTTCTCAAAGCCGCCCAGACGGTGTGGAGATAAAGGAGTACCAAGGTAACGCACCTCATCCCGACGTACCCAGAAGTCTACTGATCTGACACCAACCGGCCTGTCCAAGAAAATTAGCGCCAGACGACAGAAGTGCGCTAATTGATCCAGAACCGAGCCCTTACAGCACTTTGCCCGACAACGTAGGCCTCTGATAATTTGTATGCTTACATGCCACATGAATAACAGAGATAAAATATTAGTGTTTTTTTCATCGTCGTTGAGAGAAGAAAGAAAATTTGTATACACATTTCTATTTATCATTTTAAACAAGTCCCAAGATTTGTATCGAAAAATCTTCTATTAAAAAATTTTAAGTATACAAAATGGAAAAAAAGTATTGCAGAATTTTTCTTAACCGCTGCATAGAGCTGATGCGGGCCCGCATCAAGGAGGTTCGGAGTCGACCCATCGTTCACCGTGACCAGAGACGGCAGCCTGCAGTAGCCAACAAGGAGGTGGAGCAGGAAATCCAAAAGCAGAAGAAGATTTCCACCTACCAGAGGAACAAGTATCGCTCCATGTGGGAGCAGGAAGAGGCCAATCATAGGCGCACTGGAGATTATAGTGTTAGCCAGAGCAACGCCAACGGAGATCGCAGCAACGATGGAACGTGGGTTAACTTCCCGAAGGGCCGTCGCTCGATTATCAATCGTCCAAGCACGGCCAGGCCCTGTAACGATCAAGCCAAGGCCTTCATTCGCCAGTGGGCAAACCAAAACGAATGATACTCGTAACTGTCAACTGAGTTAACTTTGTAATAAACAGAGCAAGCTATTGCATGAAATTAATCCTAAACTAAATTTCACAATACTTGTTTAGGACGCACAAATAAAATTTATCCATAGCTTTACTGTTGATATCTTACAACTTTGCAGATGTCACTGTTTGCCTTTGTGGGCCAACTAGCTCGGTGCACCTATTTGCCGCCGATCCCACTTCTGCTCTCGCGAATACGTGGTCCGCGGAATATACCCCATATGCCCATCAAAGGTCCCAGGGACTTTGAATACTGGCGCCGTTTGAAACGCAAGAACCCATCTAAGCCGACACGGTTGCCAAAAGTCAAACCCTCACCACGACGAGGGTCCAGAAGGAAAACAATTCCCAAAAAAATAGAAAAACGAACAGAAAAGTAAGAAGAAAGGGGAACATCGGTCACAGCCGATATTATATTGTTTATTAGAACAACTAAGGACCTAAATCAACGAAATCTAAATTTACTGTAATGCTAGAACCTGACTAAAATAAAAACTCAATTATAATATTATTGAACAAGGGCTATTGAAACGAGGCCTTCCTATAAAAAAAAGATTTCTTCCCGGGAAAGTACGATTCATGACTCAAACGAGTTTGCGCGTTGATTCTTTTTAAATTTTAAATTTAAAACGAGGAATACGTATGATGGATCTGGGGTAATTCGTCAGTATATTTACGGTATATGAGACGGTATATTTTGAAAATGAGAATATATATTTTGGTATATTTCTGAATGTCAGACGGTATATTTTATCAATGGGTCCGCGGTAACACTGATGGTAACTTAAACTCCCAACAAAATAAATAATAATTGTGGTTCTTGTATGGCGCTGCTCCGGAACATTTCAAACAGCTTTTGCAGCAGCTTTCGGCGATATGCCAGCAGCGGCTGCACCATATACAGCCTCAGCTCGGGCCACGTCAAGTGCGGCGTTTCCGTGATACGCGTATCCGGTCCCCAGACAAAGAGGGCGCTGCGCGCCATCGTTGGATGCAGCGACTATGAGCCCAAGGCCCGGCAAGCGTATCTGAAGTCATTTTTCCATCCCATCAGCAAAGAAATGATCGACAGGGGGCTGCTGCTCTGGTTCCCTGGTCCAGCATCCTTCACCGGCGAGGACGCTTGCGAGTTTCAGGTGCACGGCTCCCTGGCCGTCATAGCGGCCATGTTGGATGCCCTTGGGCGCCTGGACGGACTGCGACCGGCCGAGCCTGGAGAGTTCACGAAACGTGCGTTCTTTGGCGGTAAACTGGACCTAACGGAGGTCGAGGGACTGGCGGATCTCATTCACGCCGAGACCGAGGCACAAAGGAAGCAAGTGAGATTCTCGGCAAACAATGAATAAACATTTCCTGACACTCCTTTCTCTTTCAGGCACTGCTCCAGAGCACGGGAGCACTGGGCCGCCTATACAACAAGTGGCGCAAGCGACTCATCCGATGTGCCGCCCACTTGGAGGCCTACATAGACTTTGCCGAAGAGGAGCAAATCGAGGGCGGCGTCATACTGCAGTTGACCAAGGAACTGAAGGCTGTGAGAGGCGAGATCCGCAACCATTTGAATGATCAGCGGCAGGGCGAACTGCTGAGGGATGGTGTGCGTACCGTCATCATCGGAGCACCCAATGTGGGCAAAAGCAGTCTGCTGAACCTGCTCTGCCAGCGATCTGTTTCAATTGTGACCGAGCAGGCGGGCACAACGCGCGACATTATAGAGACAATGCACAACTTTGGCGGATATCCGGTGATATTTTCGGACACGGCCGGTCTGCGGAGGCACACAGCGGACAGCATAGAACGGGAGGGGATGGCCAGAGCAAAGCAATGTCTCGCCGAATCTGATTTAATACTGCTGCTGACCGATGCCATGGCCGTGAGGGAACTGGACAGCAATGAAACGGTGTCTGGTTACGTAGAGAGCTATCTGAAGGAATTGGATATTGCCTCGGATCTGTGCAGCGGAAAGCGAGTGCAGCTGGTGGCCAATAAAACAGACACCCTATCACCGGAGGAGTCCCATCGGCTGGACAAGCTGAGCAGCATTCTATCCATCTCTTGCCATATGCCCGCCAATATGCCCACATTTCTCAACGCCCTCGAGCAGCAGCTGCAGGAGCTGTGCGGCACACCAAGGGCCGAGCATCCGCGCATCACGAACACGCGCTACCGCCAACAACTGGAGCGGTGCATTGAGAACATCGACATATTTCTTAGAGATTACAAGCCAGATGTTTTCCCCGACATGGCCATTGCAGCTGCAAAGCTGCGAAATTCTGTCCGCTGCATCGAACGCATTACGGGTCACGTCAGCTGCGAAGACATACTGGACGTTGTATTCAAAGACTTTTGTATTGGTAAATGACTTGATATTACAATAGATAAGGTGTACATAGCTCCTAAGCGCAAAGTCTGCAATAATTTGTAAAATAAAAGTATTTTAACTTGAATTTAAATTTCTAACTTAACGATGATTCTGGTAATGGTATAGCCGTTTGGAAGAATCATGCATGAATACTCGAATAAAAAAGAGTTCTGAAAAATTAGACAATCTTGTAGAAAACTGATTTATCAATTGGATAAAATTAGCCCGAATATCTAAATCGAGGAATATGATTTCCGATCATGGACTGGGTACATTAACCCATTGTCGACCAGTGGGTATTCAAGTACACTCCACGAAAATTTTGAATCTTGAATAATCTTAGCTCATTTCAAGTGAAAGTTATCGTGGTCTTTTTTAAAGTTAAGACGGATCTAAGAGTAGGATTATTATTATTATTTGTGTCCAGTTTAAATAAAGGGGGTATAAGTGGGCTAACTTCGCTTTTCATCTATTTACGTTGTACGATAAAATTTTTGTTTACGTGTTTCACAAGATTTATTTCGTTTAAAATGTCATCCTGGATCACAGGATTGGCAGATAAGGCCGAGAACATTCTGAACAAGATCGACCAGAATGCGGCCACGGCCCTGCAACTGGAAACGACAGCGTTGGTCACCGGGGATACCATCAATGCCATGAAGAAGAGCATGACCAGCAGCACCAACTCTTTGTCCCTGAAGTCGACGACGCTGTCCCCATCGAAGCGATCGAGTGCTAGCCCCAGCAATGCTTCCAGCGTGAAGAGCGATCAAGGCGCCTCTGTGGCGACCAAGGAAATGAGCAAAAGAATGACCACATCGGCCAGCTTCTCCACGAATCCGGATAGCCTTGGCAGCGCAATGGACACTCATGAGCTGGCGGCCTTTAAGATCGCCTTGAACGAGATCACCGCCGAGCGGGACGAGCTGCGAATGCGACTACACGAGCTGAACCACGACAGCGAGAATTTGGCCCTGCAAGAGCGCAGCCAAGAGCTGGAGATTCTGGCCCAGACACTGTCCGAAGAGCGGGACAAGGCGGTCCACGAGCTAAACGAGGCCCACACCGCACACATGGCGTATGTGCACTCCATCTCAGAGCTGGAAACGAATCTGGCCAAGTTGCAGCAGGAATACATGAGCGCTGCCCACAAACTACAGATGCAGACAAAGGAGACGGAACAGCATCGCCTCGAGTTGCACGAATACCGCACCAAGGCCCAGCGAGCCCTCCAGGCCAAAGATGCCCTGATAGCAGAGCTCAAGGCGAAGCCCAGAGAAGAAGCGAGTGGAGAGGCCCAGGACAGCGAGAGCCGTCTTCTGCAAATCGAATACGATGCTCTAAAACAGGAGCTGGAGCATGCCCACGAAGAAGTGCTCAAAATGCGTCTGCAGTTGGAGGATAACGTGGCGCAGGAGAAGCAACGCGAACTGGAGCTCAGCTCTGCGCGTCAGCGGGAGGAGTCTCTGGCCAAGGAGCTGCGACAGGCACGCGAATACAGTCTAACCTCCGAATCGGAACAGCGCATGCTCACCCAGGAGCTAGCCTCGATGCGACAGCAGCTTAGCAATCAGATGGCCGCTGCTGCCACTCGCCTGCAGGAACGGGAGCAACAGGTACAACAGTTGCGCCAGCGCCTCAGCGGTGAGGTCCACACCAGTGCCAAGAACGACTACGAGAGTCGACTGAAGGCCCTGACACAGTCGCTGGTCGAGCGCCAGGGTCTACTGGAGCGCGTGACGGGCGAGAGGAATGCTCTGCGCCTGCAGTACGAAAACATGCAGACGCAACTGCAGCAGAACCAGCATTTGGTGCAGATTGAGAGCCAGAGAGGGAGTCGCCACACAATCCTCTCGAATAGCACAGATGATGGTGGGTAGCCCCTCATTCAGTTATCAGGACTTTTAATCATATTTTTTCCAATTCCATTCCACAGCCAAGGCCCAATTCCCGGTGCTGATGCATCCCAGTCCGTTTGATAATCGTGTGGCTCGTCGCTTCAAGCGTGCCCTCCGCCAAGCCGACTCGGTTGGCATCCGCGTGGGCACCTTCCTGCGTCGCTATCCGATGATGCGAGTCTCTGTTATTGTATATGTGGCGCTGCTGCATCTCTGGGTGATGTTCGTGCTGCTCTCGACGACGCCGAATTAAGCCGTAAGGTCGTAGGTTAATCTATTTAATTGAGCAATGGCTTTATTTGCAAATATTTGTGTGTGTGTATTGTATTTATCTCTGCAGCCAAAATTGGGGATACAGATACAACGAGGCTCTACAAGAGTACGAGTGTAAGTGTCATGTTTTGGAGTTGCAACAAGTTGTATATATCGTATCGTATATCATATATCGTATTTGTATCCTTGTATCGTGTGTATCGTGTTCTAAATTCAATAAACATCCACTATGTACAGAAATCGCGATTGTTGTTTAAACACTAACAACATTTTTAAGCAAACAATTATAACAAGGGCCAAAAAATTCACACTACTAAGATAAGTAAAAGAACGTTTCGTCACAGTTCAAATATTGCATACAGAATTTTCACTATCCATCCACTAAAGATCTCAATATATAGAGAGAGAGAGAGCTGTAAGTACTTGATAAATGTGATTGGTTTGCATTGGTTTAACGCGGAAGTAAATAGAGAGACGAACAGAGAGAGTTGGCATCAGTAATAAAGGCTTTTGGGGCGATTCGCGTAGAACGAACGCTTGATGCCCCTCAGGCGCTTATATCAGTCATCAGAATAATAGCTCACATAAACGGCATCGCCACCGATGCTAATCAAACACTGGCCCTAAACAAGACAAAGAAGAGTTAAACAAAGCTGGCAATAGCTTGAGCGATAGTGGCTGTCTGCTTACCTGATTCTTGTGCTGATTATCGAACAATATTAGTTCGGTGATGTAAAAGGAGACCATTGCGTTGCCCCCCAAAGATGCTATGTGTGCACGCACCACTGCCAGCAGTTCGGTGATGAAGCCATGGACAAATCCACTAATGCCGCCAATCTCCCGTATGGAAGTGCTCTCCCTGATGAAGAAGAAGTTCAGGTTACCCAAATACTTTTCGATGCGGCCGCCGGGGATGAAACTCAGCGGCGTCAAATCCACTCCATAGCGATCGCGCAAGGGGAACTGTGTCAAAGAAAGCAAGAGGTCGAGCATGCTGTTTAGCTACCACTAGCATCTCCAATGGCTCCAGACTTACATATCGATTCCTGGAGACTGTTCCACCCAAGTTCAGCGACTTGACTCCTGTGGAGGACGGCGGCACTCCCGACGACAGGTTGCCGAGCCGTGAAGGCGATGTTTTGCGCACTTTGAACGAGCTCATGCCAAACGGCGGTATAGCCGTGCTGGTCGGTGTCGGTGTATCCACCATTTGATCTTCGTCCAGGGGGAAAATGTAATCCTCTTCCTGCAGCATTCGTTTGCCATTTGCCAGCTCTGGCTGCGAATGAGCTGCGTGCACTATTGTGGCGGCCTCGTGGAAGCCGTTCTGCTGCTGAAGCTGTTGCACCGGTCGTCGACGGTATTTCATTTTGTTGGCATCGCTCAGTCCCATGGCCATGCCAGTGACCAGAAGTTGGATTTGATCCTACAGCCATATAAATATATGTAATTTTATGTGAAAAGAGTATTGATCTTACCAAAGACCATGAAATACCAAGATATCGCATCAGGAACATATTCTATTTCAATTTTTTAGGCGCGCGGTGTACTGGTACTTCAATTCTCTTTTGTGCGCTTCACCAAAGACTGTGCATAAGTTGCTATTTGGTTCTAGGGACCGACTTAGCTGCCGGACGAGGCCGAGTACGGTCCGCTTTCAGAGAAAAAGCATAGGTGAAGAGAGAATTGAAACCCAGCAAGCACCCTCTGTCAGCGGGGCATCACGAAAAACCCCGCCATAGAACAGTTTTTTGGTCTCGTATCTCATGCAACATCTTGGCATTGTATACTCTCTGGTGTTAATCTTACGCACCGTCTCGGGTAGTTCCAGCCTGAAGCGTAGATCGCAGATGGCACAGGGTATCATGGTGCGCAACTTAAAGTAGATGGTCTGCAGCAGACTGTGGAAAAAAAAGCCAGATTTAGCGGGCACGTTTAACAGGGGGAAATCCCTACACTCACCGCTGGAAGTGCTTGGGGAACCCATTGACATTTTGCCCAACCTCAAGACGCGCCCGCCACACTTGTGTGAACATCTGTAGACTCTTTACCGTGTCCATTTCGAGCATGCCCGGCACCTGCTGTGTGTTGACCACGTGGAAGCCCTCTGGGGGATACGGTTCCATGAGCAGCGATATGATCTCCAGATCCTCTATATCATCCACCTCCAGGACACAGAGCTCTTTGTTTCCGCAATTCAAATCGATTTCGTTCATTTCCTCTTCGTCCGAGTCGTCTGTGTCCGACTGCTTATCGCCAGCGGCGCCACCAGAGGCTCCGGCTGCCGTTGCCGTCGCCGTATTTGCAGCCAAGTCGGGGTCCATGCTCTTCAGCTGATAGATCTCCTGATTGCGCTCGAACGTCTCCTGCAATTTCTTCTGTAACTCATTCAGCTTCTGTTTGTCCGTCCACGAGTTGCCGGCCACAATTTTCGGCACCTGTGGCACTGGCAGGGCCGTGAGGAAGAGTGCCGTGCCCGTGGCTATCAACGCTATCATGCGCTCACCAATAGCCACTTGGGTGCGCAGTCCGAAGATGGCATTCATGCCCTTGGCCTTGAGCTTGTTGATCAGCACGCGATGCAGTTCGTACTCGAGAAATGGCAGACCATCGGATATCTCTTTAGCATTCAGCTCGGCCCGCAGATCACGCTTGGCGCGTACCACCTGGGCCTGCATGAAGCATCCGCGCCCCGTGACCTGCATGTACTCGGGCACCTCCAGCGTTGCCAGCAGGACATCTGGCACGCGTCCCTTCCGGCATATGGCGCACTTCTTCATCTTCACATTGAACGGCACAGAGCTGAGGTTGTAGGGTATGTGGCAGATGGCGCAGGCGTTGCGCGGACCATTTAGCGGTGGCATGCCGTAACGCTTGCCCCCCGAACTGTTGCCGGTGCCCACCGAGCCGTTGTCCTTGCTAGCACTCGGCTCCCCGCTGCTGCTTCCATTTGCCTCGCGCTCCTCCTGGGAATTCGTCATTGCATTTCCCGTTGTCGCCTTCGCCATGGCGTACAAGTCTGTTTGCGAGACCGAGCGATTGAACACCATGTTGATGACGGCAGCAGTTCCAGTGGCAGACAAAACACAGACGTCGTCGCTGCAAGCACTCAAAGCATGAGGATTATTTATGGAGAGGTAGGTGCGAGATCTCTTACGATATGGTGGTGGTCTCAGCATAGCCCAGGACCACATTACAGCCCAGGGAGCGGGCATGCGAACGGATCTCCATGCGCAGCTCCGTCCACCAGCTGTCCCGCACTTCCGGCTCATCCGGATTAGGCACTCGCTCCAACAGCTTGACCGAACTGGCCGCCACCGTCGCCCCCAGGTGGAGGATGAAGCCCGTTGGGTATTTTGTCATGGTCAGAAACGGATACTCCAGCATATCCAGGCTATCCGCCGCGGTGCCTGCCTTGGTCCCAACAGCGGGCTGCGTTAGACGCATCATCGCCGTGGCGGCCACCAGACGCTCGCTGGCCACGCAAATTGAGTTTCCTGTGGATTGCATATTAAAAAGAGCCAAAAGATCAATGAAATATCGCTCAAATATCAGATTAAAACCATTTGGAGCCAAGGAGCAAAGGCTGACACATAGAATACATTTATGTATATATTTACAGAGTTATCTTAAGTCTAAAGAGTCGGATTCTCAGAAATGGTTGGGATATGTATGCAATTAATGAAAGTTGTATCCCTAAATCGTTTATTAGCTCATAAACTGCAAATTCGTTAAGATCTACACGTATCAGGATAGTTATAATCTGTTCTTTTCATCACTTTTATGTCGGGAGAGATTTGAAATTACCAAAATGTTTCACTAGGAACTTTATACCTTTGATTCTTCCGCTTTGTAGATCGTGGCGCACCTGATATCTATCACTAATTCCCTTCCTCTCCTCAAGGGACTAATCCTAACATTCATTTGTGTAATTGTTGATGCATGCTTAGATCTTTTAGTTTAGTTTAGTTCTGATTTTCCTCGACCATTAGTCGAACACATATATTTCCCGCATGTCTGTACATTCAGTTACATATCACGCGTTATGCGGAAGCGGCCATCGGTTGGTTGGACTATAAGTAGACTGCGTAACAAGCAATCATTGCAGGTCAACGTCCTAAAAAATGTTGTATGAGGCATCACATCTGTATACGTGTTATCCAACACGCGACAGAGCTTCACAGCTACAGGATTTGCATTTGAAATTGATCACTAGACAGTCCCATCTCTTCCACTAGGGCAAATGATCCCTTAAAAGATCTTAGTTTAGGGAAAAGTATATATGGCAGTACATCGAATGAACGGATGAAACAATCGCAAGAGACAGCTTTAGTAAGGATTGAGGAGAGACAACCAGAAAGAGAGAGAGAGAGAGAGATACACAGATACAGTGAGAGGTAGAGAGGCAGGCAGAGGCACACTTAGACGACACACAATTAACATCGAGAATGGACATCGAGAGAGTGTTAGGCAGAGAGTCACAGCTACTTACGCTTGCGATGAAGGAATGTAAAGGCTATGCCTGTGTTGGTGGAGTGCAGCAGCAGACGCAAAGAGAGAACGTTGAAAGAGACGTTTATCGTTTTTATCGGTTACTCAAAGACAGAGCAAACACACACAAGGGGCAGCAGCAGCAAAAGGTGGCAGGTGGAAGGTGGACTTAGGGGGAATGCTTAACCTAGAGCCTTAGCTAAAGCCTTAACTAGAAGTAGTCCCCCAGTGACTGTCCCCGGACATACCTTTGGGCGTGACACTCAGATCGGAGTCGGAGGAACGACGACAAATCTCTCCAACGGTGGCCGGCACCATTGTGGTGGCCGTCGATGCGGTCGACGTGGAAGCACTATCAGCATTCGTTGCAGCCGATATCCCACTCTTGGACGGACTGGGCGTCATCTTAAGGCGACTGCTGTTCACCGGCGAGGGTAAGCGCCAACTTGCTGGCGTTCCTGGTGGTGGAGTGGCTTGAGCTACGGCCGTTCCTGCTCCTGCTCCGGATCCTGCAACTGCCTGCTGTTGGATGTCAGTACTGGACCTAGGTTGTTGTCGTTGTCGTGGTAGTTGTTGTTTTATGGCAAATGGAGCAAGCAATGATGATTCATTATTGTTGTTACTAAGGTTAGTACTATTAGAGATATTTACAGAATGATCTAATTGGGCACCAATAACAAAAGGATTATTATAATCAAAGGAGGGGACTAGTAGCTCGGACTTTGTGGGTGTCTGGGGTGTGGGTGTCGAGGGGCAAACACGCAGCTCTGGTGCATTCAGCAGCAACGTGTTCGGCGGTGCAGGAGGTGCTGCTGCTTCAGTGCCTGTGGCTAAATGATAGAATGAAACACTTCGCTGCATGATCTTCTCGTAGCTGGGCAAATGATTCAACTGCAGCATGGAGGAGGATGTATTCAGGCTGGATCCCAGCCAACCCTCATCGTTGCAGCAGGTCGGCAGTTCCGGATGTGAACTGTAGTACGGCTTCCGTTCCAGGGAGAGCGTGAAGGATGGATGCTTGGGCTTCAGCTCGAGCTCGCTAATCTTCGGCTTCATGTGCATCAACTGCTGAAGGCGTCGCGAGAAGCTCTTCAAGTCCTCCAGCAAGTTGTGGTGCTTGGGTCCCAAATCTGGCTGGCTATTCTCGCAGCTGCGGGTCTCTCCCGGTCTAATCCAGTTGTCCTGCAGATTCTCTTCATCCAGGGACTCTTCCCCGTTGCTATCAGGTGGCAACAAGGCTATTTGCAATGACTCTTCCGAATCAGTAGAGTACGTAGAAGAGGGCCCGCTCTTCAGCTCCACTGGCAGATCGGGGGCTGAGCGCGTATTCTCCTGAAACTCCGTAAGTCCCGGGACAGTCAGAAAGCTTTGGCTGGCTGCCAAATGGCCAGGACGTACCCCCGTGTCGTTGCTTATGGAGCGCACAATATTCGGGGGACTGGCCTTCAGCGCGGGCATAGGCAAGCGCGACCTGCGACGCCGCTGACGAAAGCTGGGAGGGGCCGTTGCTGCTCCTCCGCTGCCGCCAAAGATGCTGCTCAGCGATTGGGTGGCATTCTCGGGTATCTTCGGTTCGATGCGCTTGATCAGCGTGGCATACTTCTCGCTGAAGACATTGCGCGAGGAGAGGGTAAGGCGGTGCATTCGATGCCTGAGCTTCTTCTCCCGGCACCGCTCGCCTCGCTCGTCCTCCTGTTTGATGAGATTCTGCATTAGATCCGCATCCTCCGTGTCACTGCTGCCACTTTCGAGATAGAACAACGTTGCTGCCGCTGCTGCTGCCGCGGCCGGAGTGGACACCGAGCTGGGCTGCCGGAATATGTTGAGACGATATTGAGGCGACTGTCCGGACAACGGCAGACTGTAGCTGCTGGCCCCCGCACAGTTGAGAAAGTCGAGATACTTTTGAGCCACTCTACTCGTAGATGGTGGAGCGTGGAGATGCATTTTAAAACACAAAATACGATACGACAAAGAAAACAACAACGATATTTGGTGCGTGCAAAACGATACGACAAGGAGCGAGGTTTTTACAAAGAGATTTAGAGAGGATGAACCATTATCGAAGATTTGATTTTGGTGTGGGGTAAAGAATGTTCAAGAGAAGAGAAGAATTGCTTTAGAACATTGTTGGAAATTGGCACATTTCTCGCACCTACAAAACGACTACGAAACGAAGATTAAAACACTTAAAAATACATTTTTTTTTTCGTATGGATTCCAAGGAACAAATTACTTGGAATCCGTATCCAATGGACAGTTCTCTGTGTGGAATACTCACTCCTCTATTAGCACTACATCTGCGCTACTTGGCTGACTGCTGCTGGTATCCTTGATCAGGGTGACGGCTGTGCCCACGCCGCGGGCCACCACACCCACATCGCCCTCGAGGTCAAAGCATTGCGTATAGCCAATCACTGCATTGGCCCCCATATTGATGGCCTTCAGGCCCATTTTACGCTGCACCTGGCCGGAAAGCTTCAGGAAGACGACTTGCCGGGCCTCGTTTGAAGCGCGTGGGGTGCGTATTTTGTCAATCCATTGATACTCCGGATCGTCGTTGACCACCAGCTCTTCGACAAAACCGTGAATAACCTGGGCGCGATACCCGAAAGGGACACATTGGGCTGCAAAAGAAACGGAAAGGTGATTTAAATTTTAAGAAATCGAAGACCCAGAAAAGTACACACAGTGGAAGAAAGGGATTCCGCAGGAGCTTTGACGAAACTTGTTGACATCCGAGAAAAGATCCACCTTGACTATCACATTGATCTCGCCACGTATTCCGTGCATTGTGTCAAAGACTGGTATCCAACCGGAGAGGACAGTGCCCTTTCCGTGCGCTGCCTGACTAGAGCTCTCCAGGCACAGGGGATTCAAGCTAATGTTCACCTTGCCAATGGCATCGTTGGCCGAATACGTGTCGTAGTCCATCAGTCGTATCTGCAGGGGCTCATCCTGAAGTTCTGCATCATCCACTTCGAAGCGAAACCTTGAAACATGAGAGGACACAAGGGTGATTATGATGATACATTGATGGGGGGGCTTCATAACACACCAGTCTGTGTTCCATGTGGGATTCAGGCTCTTGCGGAACACGTCCGTCTTGTGGGTCACCGAGGCTAGCTTTATTTCCACAAACGCATCCGTCGTTTCACTGCTCTTGTCCATGACAGGCAAATTGCGTGCCGCCTTGATTTTCACACCCACTTTGCCTGGCATCTTGTCACGTCGCTCTCTCGTCCTTTTCACCAATTTGTTGCTAAATCTGCCAATCTATTTTCTTTAACATGTCTTTTCCATTTTCCTAGTTATTAGTGTGGCTGCCATCGGGAACTGACTAAATACCACATGCAACGCTATAGAGATGGGAGTATAATTGCACATGGTCGTATGACACTATACCACTAACCATACAGTACACCTAGCCTCTAAAACTAATACAATAAAGACTATGTGAGCCCCGAAGCCGATAATGATATGCCAGCAATTCCAAAACCTATACATGCGAAATGTAACAACTGAAACTACAAGAGACAACAGAAACAAAGTAAAACAATTCATATAATCACATATTATTGTGAAAACATTTTGTGTTTGTTATACCAACACATGCAAGGCGTTGCAGGGCTGGGTAGCTCAGTAAAAGACTCGTTTATTTAATTATAAAATTATTATCGTATTAATGCCGATACTATTTAAATGCATATCGCGAAAGTCTGGCATCACTACAACAAAAATCAATAGTCGCCGCCATATTTTTTCACCAAAACTGCAGACTAAAACGCGCTTCAGAGTCCCAAATATGTTTAGTTAAATAAGTTAGTACAGATAAAAGATTGAGAAAAGTGATTATATTGTGCTGCAGCACATAAGAGCGATACGAGAGAGCTCCATTATCCAAGTTGCATGATATAAAACGCTTGGAATCGAATCTCCGGCATTTCTGTTCTTCTTCTTCTCTCATTCGTGCTGCTGCAGTGTGCGTCCGAGTCCCGCGACTGTGTGTGTGTGTTTCTGCGTGTGACTGTGTGTGCGTCCCAGTGCTGGTGTTTTTGTGCGATAATAAAATAATTGGTAGACGAGGAGCATGGAAGGAGCCCAAGTATCTTCTCCGTCGGTCGGTGGCCCACGTGGCGGGGGCTTTCGGGGACGCGGAGGAGGTGCACCCATGCGCGGCGGATTCGACCGTGGTCGTGGGCGCGGTGGTCGCGGCCACTTTATGGGTGGCATGCGCGGCGGAATGGGCGGAGGACCGCCGGGAATGCAGGGAATGATGCCGGGTCCTCCACGCGGCATGCGTGGACCCAGAGGTGGGATGGGCTACCAAGGACGCGGCGGTTTCCAGCCCCGCGGCGGCGCTCCAATGGGTATGCGAGGCGGACGTCCGCCCATGTACCAACAACGTAAGTGCACTCCCCTGATAGGATAGATCAAACTCCCCTTAGTGCATAATGAACACAATGTAAACCCCCATTTATACGGTCGTAAGCAGCTCCCAAACAACACACAGGTGCCGACAACAACAAGACGGTGTCGCCCGTGCCCACAACAGCGGCGCCTGGCGAGCCACAGGCCAGCGAAGCCGCCGGAGAGCAGGAGACCACAGATTCCCAGGCCGCGGTGCCAGCATCTGTGTCCAACAACTCACATAGCAGCAGTGCTCCAGGCAGCAATGGTGGTGGAGGAGGAGGAGGCGGACCTCCCCCATACCTGGGACGCGGTCGTGGACGTGGCGGTCTTTTCAGTGGACGCGGTCGCGGCGGTGGTTACAATCCCCATATGAATGGCAGTGGAGGCGGCGGCGGCATGTACGGTGGTCCGCATTCCCATCACAGCAACTCCATGGGCGGCGGTCCTGGGGGCGATCACGGACAAATGCCACGACGTGGCGCACCCCGTGGCCGAGGCGGGTACAATCAAGGTATGAGTCGGCCACCCATGCATCACCATCAGGCACATAATCCCAATACACAAATTGCACCGGTACCAGCTCTCAAACGCGGCGCACCTGGTGGTCCTGGTCCAAAGCGTGGACGCTATGAGGGTGGTCCCTACGGCCAGCGACCCATGACGCCCAAGTATCATAACTCTCAACAGCACATGGGCGGCGGCGGTGGCGGCATGGCCTCGCAGTCATCCTACGGTTCGGCCCCCAGCCATCATTCATCGGCTCAAAGGTAGTATTAACATCAGGGAATCTCCGAAAAATTATACTAACTCCCAATGTTTCCACGCTGCAGCCACCATGGCGGCTATCAGACCCACGACCAGACACAGCAGGTCGATCCGTATGCGCAGAGCAGCTATAGCACATCGACCTCGCAGCAGGGCTACAATGGCTACGGCCAGAGCAGCAGCAGCTATGCAGCGCACACATCTCAAACAAGTGCGCCGGCCAGCAGCAGCTATGCCACCCATGGCACCGAGTACGATCAGAGCCAGTATCAGAGCTACAAGTGGGTGTCTTCCTCTAGACTTTAGACGTCTTCTAATTAATTTAAGACCTATTCTAATACACTTTTTGGTTGTTTTCGTGTAGCTCGACGGGCTATGCCGCACAGCAGGATACACGCTATCCGTCGTACAGCCAAGACTACAGCCAGCAGTACGGATCAACGGCTGTGGATTATAATGCGACTGGCCAGACGGACTACAGCCAGCATGGACAGCAGAGCGCCGCTGGCTACGATGAGCGAGCCTATGCAGGCTATGGTATGTGGACTGCCCGCGCTGCTTGTATCCTCCATCATCCCCGTTGTTTTTCCGTGTCTCTCTCTCATCTTGCAGACTCGCAGGCCTATTCGCAGAACTATTCGAATGCCGCCGCTTACTACTAGACAACCGCATAAACGTCTCCTCACCCGCAACCGTAGTGGCCAGACACCAACCAGACAGAGCAAAAGAACGCTGCGCGTGCTCCGATGATGGGCGGTCAAGTAACCAAATACAAAAAAGGGAATTTTAGGGCAGAAACAAGAAAGTGGCAAACAGAAATCATGTACGATTATAACAGGAGGGAATGAAGGAAGGAAGTATATGTTTAATGCATAATTAATTTGCTATATATAATATATAATACAATACCAACACACACACTCAAACCCAAAACACACACATATAACATATATAACTGTAGACGTAATGATAAAGTTCTTCTTTTCTTAGAAATTAAGCATTAACAACTAACCATGTTGCTGCGTCTCTTTCCATAATCTTTTACCCTTAACCGAATCGAATCAAATTTCTCCCCATATTGTATTTTTGCGTTGTTCCTCCCTCGAATCCCCCCGCATCCGCCTCAGCAGCTGAATCGATGAAAATCGATCTCAATTGCCCCTCTGTTGTTTAATGTTTTGTTAGTGGACAAACGGAGCCATGTGCTCCAGCCTAAAAAAATTGAAAAGAAGCACACAAAAAAAATAGCATGTGCTCCTCCCCCCACCCCCTAGTTTCTTTTACAATTCAAGTGTGTGACCAAAGTATGTTTATAGATTCATATTTTTTTACATCAACTGAAAAAAAAAAACAGAATACCACATTGACAGTCGCGATCCGAACCACTGGATAGAACTGAAATAAAATTAAATTTATATTGTAAATCATGTCATTGTCATGTCATGTATACAGAAGAATATTCTATTCGTTGTATAGATTTTAGTTGATAAGCTCAAAACCCACACTGAAACCACCCCAAAGCATACAATAATTAAGCATGATTTTGCAAGATTGACAAAGGCCAGAACCTTTATTTCTTTTTTGGGTTTTTTTTCTCCCTCTCTCCCCAAAACAAATTTCACAGTAGCCACAATTTAAGCAACCCGAAAAAGCACGTAACTATATGTAACTCTTATTAAATAAGCCTGAGGAAAAGTGACGAAATATACAAACAAATATATTAGCAAAAGATGCAAAAATCATAACAATTATCAAAGTCAATAAAATAATGTTCAAAAATGTGTGTAATGCATTAATCTTATTTACACGTACATATTATTATTTCCAAAAAAAAACATACTATATACTATTCTGTTTAAATAAATAAGCTAAAAAGAAACCAACAAAAAAATACAAATATTGAGTGCAAAAAAACACTTAAAAAAAAGAAACGAAAAGAAAAGAAAAGACTGAAATATTGACGAAGCGAAGCAGCGCAGAAAAACAACAAGCATACAAATCAAAGACTTATCAGAGATAACGAAATACCCTCAAGTATTAAGTATTTACCAAAAAAAGTATATATATATTGAGATCAAGCAAAAGAAAACTCAAGTGCAAAAAAGTATACCAGAGCCACAAGAACTTACCACAAAAAAGTCAAATCTGAAATGAAAGAAAAGAAAGATAATACTATACGCTTTGAAATGTTCTACGATTCAGTCCCTAGTGTCGCGATTAAATTTCTGATTATTCTGAAAACCCATTCAATTAGATAAAAATCTGAATCGTGAGAGATTGACAATCGAGAAAGCTTTAAGTACAAACAAACGAATATAAAATCTATTTAATCATTCTTTGGTAAGTTAAGATTGAAGCCAAACAATATACTACATATATACAAAACATTTTTTAGCTCATGAAGAACTCAGCAAGCATTAAAAAAAAAACAAAAATACTCTTACGCCTAAGTTTTATTTGATTATGTTTGTCCGATTTTAAAGATTGTGATCTGTGATCAATACTGTTATATATTTTTTTACTTAAGAAGTAAAGCAGCTGCTGAGTTCGGCATTAATCTCAAAGTTCGGCCCTTTTTGCCGCACTTAACCATATAAACTGTAGCATTTAGTTGTTTTTTTACAGGAATGAGAAAGCAAAGTTAACAAAATAGCGTTGATAGCGTTTAAATAGCGCATATCAAGTGTGAAGGAAACGAACAAGAATGGATTTGTCAATGGTGGTAATATTAAATCAAACACAACACTATGAAAAATGACAAGTAACAAAATACCAAAACAAAAAAACCAACAAAAACTGAAAATATGAAATATTTTGTTTTCAATGTTGCACTTTTATGTTATTATATTTTTGTTTATGTATACGATGATTTTGTTTGTTATAGTTTACAAAAAAAAAAAGCAAGCCGAATAATTGATTTAGCCCTTACAAAGGCCATGCAAAGGTGATGCAAATTTATATATGATTAAATATCGAAAAGACTGAATGATATTCCAACCCAAGAGACCAAAGTCTCCACAAAAATAAGGCAAGAACTGAAGTCCATTTTAAATACAATACAAATTCTAGTCATAAAAGGAGTCACTCTAGTTTTGAAATATTAACTGTTCGAAATTGAACGAATTTATAATAAATGAATTTATACCAAGAACTGAACCCATTTGGTCACGTTCATGTGCAATCGGAGCAATAATGCTCTCAAAAACTTGAATTGCTATAAAGAAATGATACAGAATAATAAGAGAAGATGTCAGTAAGTCGAAGACAGAATCCAAATATCAACTGAAATGTTAAGAGATTGGACAAAGATAACCATTTGTTAATGACATATATATTTTATTTTATACATATATAGAAATCAGATACCAACAATTATTTCACGTTTTTATGTCAAATGATTTGATTTAAATTATTCTATTATTTGTTTAATTTTTATTTGATTTAATAAAAGCGTTTACAAAAATGGCAACAACCAGAATATAATTAAATGCAATTAAATGCAAACTTTTAATGATTTTTTTTCAGCAAGTACAAAAGTAATGAAAAGGCTGAATAAAAAGACAAAAAAAAAACCGAAACCGGAGCGAATACATACATATATCAGCGATCTGCGGAACCCTATATACTTTAATAAGACTATACAAAATATCAAAATCAATGCGTTTGCTAGCTCTAACAAGGAAATTTCAGTGAAATGCAGTTTTAAGCAAACTTTGAATGAGTACCTTAAGTACTTCTTTGTGCCGCGAATTCCATCTATAAACAGCTCTTAAAAATCATATATTTCCTGGTAATTTTGAGTCCGAATAAAAAAAACTATAGTAAGGACAGTTTCTCCAATTTTATATGCATTTTGAGTTCGTTAATAAACATTACTTTAGTAAGATATAAAAAAAATATAAATGATCGCTAGAGCTAAAAAGAAATTTCTGTGTCGCGAATACCGTCTATAAATTTCCCTTAAAAATTATTATTTTTTTTGAATAATTTTGAGTAAAATAAATAATAAAGAAAACTATCGTTAGAACAACTTTAACCATTTTCAATGCGTTTTGAGCTCAGCTCAAATATAAAAACGTGAAACGTGATTAAGGTGCTATAAAAAAATAAATAAAATTATACAAACAAAAAATTTGATTTTATTCATGATATTTATTCAGATTTAATTATAAAAAAAATATACTCATATGCATTGTGTTCCAATTTAAGGTGCTCTATGAAAATATATCATCGAAGAATATATTTGGCTTCCAGAAGTTCAGACATTGACCTAATTTTTGGCAATATTCCCTGGATTTGAAGTCTTGAGATGTCGGAAAGAAGTCGTTGCCAGATCTATGCACAAAGAAAGAATATTGCAGAAGAGCAATACATATGTACTTAAATCTTTATGGTTACTAAGTTAAATACAGTGCGGACCTTACCATCGCGCTGTGTAGTATCCATATGAAGATGGTGTATGGAATATGTATTTAAATTCTCTCAATATCAGAGAATCACTGCCTCACTCTTACTCTTAATTGGTGTTGTCATTGGAAAATTTGACGGTAGACTATAATACACCTGATCAATGGTCTGCATTTTAATACTTTTAATATAAGGTAATGTGGAATGCCTATAACGATCTATATACCGATATACCATATACATTCTTACCAAGCGTGAGAAATTTTAGGGATTATTTTATATACCTAGCATGTGATATTACGACTCATCGATAAGGATATGAATGATGAATGTTTATTCATCTTTGCAAAAATACAGTCCGTTTGATTTCGGATATCTACAGGGGCCTAAACAAACAAGGAAAAGCTGAAATAATGTTTTAGGGAATAGTCGCATAGTTGGGCTCTTTATGAAAGCAGTCAATGAATATCTCACTATTTATCTTAACGTGTGACTTTTATTTAGTTATTTTATCCACAAACACTCCAGATAACTGCCAAACTAGATAGATCCCGATAATAATATAATCCCTTCAATACAAACCAGTTTCAATTGCATTTTGTCATGCATTTCATAAATTGAGAGGTAAAACTTGTCTTTATTCAAAAAACCAATCGAGGTATAGCATTGTCGTTGATATTTAATAATAGTGCTTCATGCTAGGGAAATATTTCTTGTGAGATATTTTTAACTGTAACAAGTACGAATTATGCCTTTCATTTGTATTATATTAATAAATATCGAACAATAAAAATCCAAGAGGAAGAAAACTTTAAACAAACATAAATAGAACGTTTTCGGGGGTCTTTGATTATGTACAAATACGTATGTGTGTGTTTTATGTGCAAGTTTCTAGAGACATTGGATACATCGATTCGCTATTTAGTGAACTAGAGAGCTTCCAATTGAATAAGTTTGTATGGTGTTGTGCTGGCGTTGATTACATTTACATAACTATGCTGGAGACGCCGAAAAATAAATTGTGCTCTGTGAACAGAAACGTTTTTTGTGCCGCTCGCTCGTTGGTCAAGGTCCTGTGTCGGGGGTCGTGGGTCCGTTCTGTGGAGGTCGAGGTTCGAACTGGGGCTGCCTAGATATGCCGGCTTCTTTATTCTCCTAACGACGCTTGCCAAAACGCAGGAACACGTGATCGACATCCGTACGTTTATTGTAGTTCTTCAGCAGATCGTCTGAGTTCGCCACCAGAGCTTCAGTGGAAGAAAACATAGTTCAGTGTTCAGTGACTAAAAAAGGAAAACAAAACCCATGCTTACCCGAGGCCTCGTTGTTTATGTAGGACTTGAGGGCCGACGTCAGCTGGTCCGAGTTCTCCAGAGCCATGCACACCTTCTGGATGTGCTGGGGCATCTCCTGCACAATACCAGCCTGGCACAGGGGCGGGCCCTGGGTGGCTGCTTGGGTGTTGGCCACGGCCGCCAGGACAATGGCCAGGCAGCAGGCGACGAAGAACTGTGCGAAGGACATGCTGCAGCAGAGGAGGGGGATTAGAAATGTGCAATAGACACGATTGGCATCGCTGGCAGATGTCAAGCGTATTCGATTAACAGGAGCAAGGACACAATGCTCGGGAGCACGAGGTATAGCCTGGCTCGAGGGCAACAGTAACAGTCCAATCCTGCCATCCATCCAACCCAAACTAATTTTGATTAAGTGTAATGATCTTAACGCTACGTGCCTGATTGCTTGCCGCTCCCGTACCCCTACCCGTAGCCGTTGCCAGGACGATGTCTTATGCACAGCCAGAATGATGCCCGACTGCAGGCTCGCGGCTCTGATGTCTGTTTCCCCCGAATTCGTTTTAAATCCCCGTCCAAGGCGACAGCCAAGCCCAGCCCAGCCCAGCCCTAATGCTCCTGTAATATATTTACGCGGAAGACAATTTGTTTCCATTATCCCAACAATATGTTTCACGGCCCTCCCCTCCCATTAGTGATGATGCTGACGAGATGCTGAGAAGCGCACTCATACGCCACGTGTGACGCATCAGAGTTGCAAGTGGACAAACACCTGTGGGCCTGTGGCACATACGAACGTGTGGCCCGTGCAGCTGGTTAGCTTAGGAGCGGACCACCAGCGGATGGATAGGAATGTGTGTGTGTGCAAGTGGGCATTGATAGAGAATTACGAGAAGATGCACCCAAGGCACGTTCCAAGGCTCTGTCGCTTGTTTAGGGCTTTCGAAGGCCCAACTAATGTGCAGGGCATGCAGAAACATGATTTCCTCAGTCCTGAGTATGTAAAAGGAGTTTAATATAAATTTACAGAATTCAAAAGAAGTTACACCTAGAAATGGTTTAGTACGGATATAATGAATATTTTTCTGTAGTTTCAGATGCTGTATATAGCTCTATAATATATTCAATATAATATAATTCTATTTCCATGGATATCCTTTTCTACCTGACCCCAATACATACATTGGTACATTTTTCTAGTTCAATAATATCCATTTTACATTTTCAAATATATCCATGGGATACAAAACTATGAATTAGATGTTGGAAAACATAAAATCTAATTTGAATGGATCTATCTTTTCTTGTTTTTTTATGGAAATGTTTCAAATACTACTTATTACGGATTATAATGTATAATTGTATAATTTTAAAAGGTCTAAAGCTCATAAACAAATATTTAATATTTTAGTTTTAAATTAACTAAATATTAAAAATGTTTTATATTAGATTTCACACCCACAAATCTAAAAAAAATAAAAATAAAAATATCTGATATTCAGTTGTCGAAAAATAAAACGGAAAATGGAAAGTTCTGTATGAGTAATATAGAGTTTTCATGAAATAAAATGTAGTATGCCCAATTAATGCAATAAATAGTTCCTATTTCAAATGGATTTACAATTGTTCAGAAGAATCCGAAACCAAGGTTTTTCTTTTGAAATAATTTACGTTTGATACTGTATACTTTAAAGAATTTAAAATAAATCCTCTTCTTTTATCTCAGGAAGGTCACATATATTCACTTTAAAATCTGAATATATTCTAAAAGTTTTCTATGGTCTACCTCCATTTTGTAACTATTTCAAAACTATACAAAATTTCCACTATTCTGTCTACTCAGTCTCACCAAAATTTGTTCACTTTAAAATCTAAAAACGTTCTTCAATTTTTTCATGGTCTACCTCCTCCTGGTAACTATTTCGAAACTATACCAATTTCACAAATGCATACTAATAGTATACATATATTCTCAGTTTTAAACATCACTCGACTCTGCGTAAATGGAAACTAATACCAACCTGATAATAGTTGTTGATATATGAGGACTTCCGAAGAGAATTTAAAAGGCAATCAAACTAGATGTAGTTTATTTAACGCGTTTTGTCACTGGTTGCGGGATGCTGTGCTGCTCCTTTGGTTGGACTGGAACGAACTTGTTGAACGCAAGCACTCGAATGATGGTCTGTCGGGACAGGACATCCGCTTTTATTTACTTCCGCTCCGGCAGAATCCTAAACTGCCATTGGCTGGGGCGCAACGAAGCTAAGCCCACACACACACAGACACACAAACACAGTCATTGGGATGAGGGGTCGCCAGCCATGGTGCCACATGTTGCGCTGCTGCTGCCAGGATGCTTTGTGGGCGTGCTCAAATATTACCCATACGCCATGGACACCGACCACAGCACGATGCTCGGGCATTGTGTGTACTTATCAAAAACTTTCGGACTCTGGGACGGGCGGTGCAGATGCAGACCCACCGAGTGGCCCAATATGTTTGTTTATCTATTATGTAAGTTTATCAGCTCTTAATTATGTTGTAAAAGTGGCTTCTATTTTATGATCAGTGGCCACCGTCTCAATACCCATATTTATAGGTAGTTATAGCGATTAATGTGCTCGTAAATGCGTACTTTGCAATGACAGCACTCGACTCCCTTTAAGAGCCCACTTTAAAGTTTCTCTCTCCTCGGTGCTGCTGCACTTTAGTCGCTCTAATGCTCTGCAGATGCGTAAGCAATGTAATCTTCCGTTTATGACGCTGGGATTTGCAGGCGAAGCACTGCAATTAATTTTATCCAGTCCGTGTTTCGAATGCTAAGCATTCACCCATCCATCCATCTGTATGAGGACATTTTGGACTGTGACGTCAGAACTCCATCTCCAGCCACGTAATGCAGTGGAACTACCAACAAGTACCAAATAGCTAATCAAATTGCTCTGTCTTTGATGTTGAAGGCATTTCTAACGAAGTGGGATGGCTGGAAAATTATTTACAGGCGAAATAAAGGCTGTGGTAAGGATTGGTATTTATTTACCCCCGTTCACCAGATTTCGCAATGTACCTGACCCTTGAAGAGGCATTTTAATATTCTTTGGGACTTTGAGGAGAATGTCAATAATGGTCCCTAGAAAGAAGCTCAATTATGATCAATGGGTCTCTGCGAAAACGCTCAAGCTTTTTAGAAAGATATAGAATTCATTATGAGAGTTTTTACGGAAAACGGCGTCATTAAAGTGCGCATCCTGGTGGCGGAAAATCTGCAAATTTTGGCTTTTTGAAGTGGGAGAAACTGCCTCAAAAGTATACTCATAATTTAACCTATCTCGACTACATTTTACCTGGAGCTTAGTCACTTTAAAAGCGAAAAAATGAAGGACTGCCTCAAGGGAGGCAGAATTGACAACTTCCATAAACGAACTTCACTGGGTCAATGTCAATGCACTAAAGACCCCGTAGGACTAGTACAAGCTTAACCTTTACGTGGAATAAAATGTAAGTAAAATAAAATGCCGCTGAAGAAACGCTGGAGAGCAACCATCTCATAGTCCTTGGGTTCGTTTGGAAGCACGATTGACGGTTGCGATTGAAGATGCTCCAGTTAATCCCCAGCGAAACAAAGCACTCAGTCACCCAGCTGCCCATAGCTATCCAAGTCCCTCTAGAAATACTCGGAAACAGTTTAGAGCTTTCCCAGATCATGTTCTTTCAGCCTTCAACAGTTAACCTAAGGTCCTGCACTCCATTTAATAAATTAGATAATCGGATAAGAGTATTCGCCTGTTTTTCTTTCCTATTCTCTTCAGCTAGTACACCATATTGTTGTGGATTCCCCCACTTTACTGGCACACTAATTGGGTTACGCTGACACTGTCATCTTTAATGTTCTGAGAGCAAACATTAAACAAAATAATGCAATGGCAAATGCCATATGTGCGGGCAAAAAGGCATTGGGAAGGGGACAACAATCCACCCAACAATGTCGCTCGAAATTTGCACAAAATTTGAATAAACTGATTGGGTGCCGAGTGGTACGAGTATGCGAAATAGTGCGTCAGATGTGCCCGGAAAGGACGGGCGTGATCGGAAGAGGGGATAGGCCATAGTGCCTGCCCAACGATTACCATTTAAATTAAAATATTCGCCCACTTGACGCGGCCTACGCTGGGTAATCGATGGAACAGCATAAAGAAATTGGTTTAACTTTTATTATTTTGTTCATTGGAATTGTACAGCCTACGACGTTTATTCAGTCCAACAGCTTGGCCACAATGGGATCGGGGGCGGACATCGCATAGCCCAGCTGCTGCAGGGCACGCCGGATCTCAGTGAAGACGCTCGCATCGTCGATGGTGGCCGGCAGGATCACACGCTCGTTACGGGCAAAGTCCGCCATAGCCTTGCGCATGGTCTTCCCAGAGCGAGTGCGTGGCAGATTGTTGACCGAGGTGATCAGCCGGAAGGCGGCAATTGGCCCCACCACATCGCGGATCAGCTTGATGATCTCGGTCGAGAGTTTGGCGTCCGTTTTCCGGCAATTCTCGACGGGTATGTAGAGGCATAGCGGCACCTGTCCCTTGGTGGGCTCGGGCACACCGAAGACAGCCACATCGACCACGTCGGGGTGCCTGAGAACAGCATCCTCCAAACTGGAGGTGGAGATACGATGTCCAGCCACATTGATGACATCATCGTCGCGTGCCGTGACGAATATATAGCCACGTTCATCCTTATAGCCAGCATCCATGGTGTCGTAGTAGCCCTAGAATCAGAAAGATTTAAATACCAGTGGGAGAGCAGTTCTCTGTCCAAAAAAACTCACTGGAAACTTTTGGAAGTACAGCTTGCGGAAGAGCTCCTCGTTCTTGTAGAGCGTGGCCATGTTGCCCGGGGGCAGGGGCATCTTCAGCACAATTCTTCCCAGTTCCGAGGATTCACACTCGCTGCCATCGGGCTTTAGGATCTTGACTGCAAAAGAAAGGAATATTTTAAGAAATAGAAATACTAATAATTTGTGTGGCTAGCTTTTACCATCGTAGCCCATCAAGGGCAGACCCGTGGAGTAGGTGGGCGGACTGAGGCTCTGCTGAAAGCCCAGGCAGGTGGCAGTCACCGCAGAGCCCGTCTCCGTCTGCCACCAGTGGTTCAGTGCCGGCACCTTGAAGGTCTTCTCGATCCACATCTTCGTTTCGTAATCGCAGTGCTCGCCGGCAATGAAAATGGCACGCAGGGATTTCATAGAGTACTGCCGACCATAGCTGATGTCCGGATCGGCGCGACGGATCACCCGGAAGGAGGTTGGCACGGAAAAGATCGAACGGACCTTGTACTGATCGATGATCCTGCCGCGGAGATAGGAAGAGAATGAAGCATCAGCCTAACGCCCACCCGAAAGTGATCAGTGCGGGTCTCACCTGAAGTACTGTCCAGGATCTGGAGTGCGATCTGGTTTTCCCTCGTACATGACGCTGGTGGCGCCCAGGCAGAGGGGACCGTAGCAGATGTACGAGTGTCCCACCACCCAACCCATGTCGGAGGCAGCCCACCAAGTGTCGCCCGGTCCTATGCCGTAGATACGCTTCAGCGTGTACATCAGGGCCACCAGATGGCCGCCAATGGTGCGGAGCACTCCCTTCGGCTTGTCGGTGGTGCCCGAGGTGTAGAGGATGTACAGCGGATCGTTGGCCTCGATGGGCACACAGGCAATAGGTTGGTTGGCATCTGCCATGGCCAGGACATCGGACCAGAGCACATCCGCAACTTCGTCCACTGTGTCCACAGAGACATTGTCCCGCATGAAGATGATGTTGCGCTGGGGCGGGTGCCAGCGCGACATGTTGATGGCCGAGTGGAGGATTTCCAGATAGGGCACAACTTTGCCCGGCTCCACGCCCACATTCGAGGCGATCACAAGCTTCGGTTCCACATGCTCGATTCTCGAACAGAGCTCCCGTGCAGCAAAGCCGCCAAAGACCACCGAATGAATGGCTCCCAGGCGAACGATGGCCAGCATGGCAATGATCGTCTCGGGTATGAGCGGCATGTAGATCACCACACGATCCCCCTTGACCACGCCCATTTTGGCAAGGCCACCGGCCAGGAGGATGATCTGATCGTAGAGCTCCTGGTAGGTGACACGGCGCACCGTTCCCGTCAGTGGGCTGTCGTGGATGAGGGCCACCTGCTCGCCCCTGCCGGCCAGAATGTGCCGATCGATGGCATTGTAGCAGGCATTCAGATAGCCCCCGACATACCACTTGCTGAAGGGTGGATTGCTGTTGTCCAGCACCTGCTGCCAAGGACGGTCCCAGTCCAGCAGATGTCCCTGCTCCTCCCAGAAGGCCACCGGGTTCTGAATACTCTGGCGATAGGCCTCCAGATAGGTGGGATCGTGTGCCTCGATTGGCATGCCACCAATAGAGGCACCTGAACAGAAGAGACGATGGGCATTAGTAAGACGACGATGGGTTCATTGTCCTACTGCGTCCAAGCGTGTAAGTTGGATGTTCTTCTTGGCTGCATACTAAGTTGGTGCATAAAATTAGGCGCCTAAACTAATTTACACCACTTTCCACCTTACACAACGCACGCCATTGGGCCCGAATTGAATTTTAAATACCCTAAATGTCGCGGTCACTCAACTGATTTATATACTACTCGTACTCGGACATACGAGTCTATGGTATATAGCCCGCCCCATGGGCTGTAGACGAGCATACGGGGCATACAGGCAGCCAGACAGAAAGAGAGACATAGTAGACATGGAAGCCTAATCCGCAGCACGTCATTGTGAGACTTGAAGCTTGGACTCCTCTAAGTCTACTCCGTATTGCATAAGCTAATGAGCCTAAGAATTTGAACTCCAATCAATTATATCATTAAGTGGGAATTTACGCATTGGTCGAAAGTTTTTATACAGGGGTATATACGCGTATGTATGATCTATATGTGCATATATCTATATATCGTTACACACAGCTTTAAAGCTATTTTTCCGTTCTTCAATCAATCACACCATTTTAATATAACCCATGTAATATAGGTATCCTATTACAACACATAGTTTTGAGGTTATAGAACGAAGATATACCCCTAAAAATCAGGAAATCTCACACTAAAGACTCTCACGTTCTTTCAATCGTTTGGGGATAACTTACTGCCTTCGTAATTTACATAATTCACTGCACTTGAATCCGGTTCCATTCTATGTAGATATGTTAGTTGTTGTGTATTAGAAATTGGGTTTTTTGTGGGTATATGAAAGGTATATCCTATGTGATGTATCCGTCCAAAAACAGCTGAAAACAAAACACAACCGTCGCACTCTAGTCGAGACCTTGCAATGGAACTGTAAAATGTAGAACGACAAGTAGACAACCAGAACCTTTAAGAATTAGTCGTCGATCAAAGGTGCTTTCTTGAAATTCTCAGCAAATACTCATCGAGCAAAAGAGAGAACTGAAACGACGATATTACGGAACATTTAGCAAAGAGGAGCAATCCCCTAATATTACATTACAATGAGTACCATCAAGTGACCCAAGACGACACCATCCTCCTGGCAGAACGTCCAATCAACCGAGGGGCGCTGTCGTATGACACTCAACCGAACCAGTCGCGTTCTTGTAGGAAAGATACATGTTAGACTATTGATCGACGAAGATTAGAACTAATTAAAGTGTGCTAAAATAGCAAAGACTTCACCAAAAATATAAATATTAATACCAATTACTGGAAAGGCAGGTTAGGATTTGTTCTTTGAGGAGAGCAAAGGAATTGGTGGTAGATATAGGTTGTACGCTAAGCGATCTGCCAAGCGGAAAGAACAAAGCTATAATGGTTCTATTGAAACATCTGGGAAATTTGTAATGCATTCCCTATAAGGATACACAATTGAAAAGACAATAAAATATTAACCATCAAATATAAGCTATTCATATACACAAAATATTAATGTAATTTAATATTTTCTCAGCTTAACTTAAATAAAAAATGAAATTTTAAACTGTACGAGATGATATAGTCCCTTAGTTCTTCTTCTTGGTATCCTTCTTGGTCTTTTTTGTGGGTGGTATATCTGCATCTGTACTTGGCTCAACACTGAATCCCTTGATGTAGGGCTTGACTAGTCGGAAGACCAATTTCTCGTGCTGCACATTGGACGAATCCAGACTCAATCGGACAGAGACTGGATCGAAGGAATGGAAGACCACATTGCCGCATCTCTGCGTGTGATCCTCCTCGTTGAATGTGAATATGACCTCGCTCTTGGTGCGCTCCACTCCATCCTTGCCGTCTTTGTCGGTCTTCAAATACAAAGTACCCTCGAGACCGTACTTGGGGATGAGCACTTGCAGGGCATTCTTCCGCACGAATAAGACATAACTAAAGGGAACAGAACTGTGTAAAACCAGAGTATTCAATGACTTTAACATCTAGATCACATACCCCTCTTCGTCCTCCTCCTTGCCGCGGAAGAACAGATGCGTGTTGAGACCCACTGAGGCGCGAGCCGCATACTGTGCCATTTTATGGCGGTAGTTCAGGTTGTGGCACAGCTCTTCATTCGACTTGCGCTCCAGCAGCTGAGCATATGTGCTGTCGGCCCCAATCGAAGCAGCCAGCAGGCGATGCACCATTATGTCCGAGTACCGACGAATGGGAGATGTGAAATGCGTGTAAATGGGCGCGGCCAGGCCGTAATGGAAGAACTCCTCCTTCTGTAGGCTGCCGCTAATGAAGTAGACTGCCTGCATCATGCAGCGTGTGGTTAAAATGCGAATCATCGTGTTGAAATATGGATTGTCCTCCTTCACGCACTTGTCCAGCGAATGTGACAATACCAGACCCGTCTCCGTGTCCACCTGGAAGCCCTGATAGCGGGCAGCCTTCACCAGTGGATCAAAGTTGGTGGGCGGTGGCTTCGGATGGCGACGCAGGACAGCGCATTCCGTGAACTCGGCGGATATGTGCTCCGCCACTGTGATATTGGCCAGCAACATGAATTCCTCCACCATGGAGTTGGTTTCGCGCATCTGTTTGGCCTCCACCTCGAGGGGCTCATGCGTTTCGCTGTCCACCTGGAAGCGGATCTCGGGTGAGGCCAGAACCAGGGCACCGTTATCCATGCGTCGTTTCTTGAGGATCTTGGCCAGTCGATTCAAATGCCTCAAGGATTTGGCAATTTCACTTTGCTGCGTGGCGTCATCGATCAGTACCTGCGCCTCCTCGTATGTCATGGCACGCTTGGACTTGATCACGCTCTTGTGGAAGCGTTTGTCAATCACATTCGCCTCCTTGTCCACCTCCCAGACACAGGAGAAGGCAAACCGCTCGACGCCACCCACCAGGGAGCACAGATTGGAGCTGAGCAACTCGGGCACCATGTCGATGCGCTTGCCCACCAAATAGACGGTGGTGCCGCGGGCAGCAGCCTCCTTATCCAAGGCATTCCCGGGCCGGATAAAGTGACTGACATCGGCTATGTGGACACCCACCTCGAAATTGCCATTGGGCAGCTCGCGACAATGGAGGGCATCATCGATGTCCGTGCAGCCGGGCGGATCCACCGAACAAATGTCGAGTTCGCGCAGATCCACACGCTTGGCATAGTCCTCCGCAGTGATGGACCAGGGCAGTTTTGGCAGAAAGCTGAGGACTTCCTCCGAGAATTTGCAGTGGGGGACGTCGTGCTCCAGCAGGATCACCTCATTCTCGGTGGCCATGTCCCCGAGGGGTCCCAGAGAGCGCACAAAGTGCCCCTGCGGATAGCGCGAGTTCCGCGGCCACGTATCGATGGTCACAATGATGCGCTGATTCTGCAGCTTGGCCGCCTGACGCGTCTCGATGCGAATGCGGGGAATCTTGCGATCGGCGGGCACAAAAATATGACGATTCGTGTTCTCTATCAGGCTGGGCTGCAAGATGCCACAATACTGCCGCCATTTGCGCCGCACGATGCCCACAATCCGACCCGTGGGTGTGCGCTCTGCGGAGGCGGCAGCGGCCGCTTGCTGCACTTGCTTCAGCATGTCCTTCTCCTCCTCGGCGCGCTCCTCGCTCGGCACATCGTCAGCGTAGACGTTCTTCTCCTCTAGGACAATCTCACTGGGGGCCGACCACTCGCTCTCCGGCAAAAGTTCCACTGCCACCATGTCTCCATCCACGGCCCGGTTAAGACACTCGCGACCTTGTATTAGAATCTATTTCAGAGAAATGCGAATTAGGAAAAGTTATCAGCAAAAAGGTTTTACTCTGGAATACATACCCCCTTCTCGTAGGTCTCCACATTGACGCTGCCTTCGAGGTAGTTCTCTCTGGACGCCTGAAAGGCTCCCTGCAACAGCTTCTTTAGCCGCAGACCCTCGAGGACCTGCTTCATGCTCAAATGTGCTGGATACTGCGGCAATGCCTGCTTCTCGTTGTCGAAGGTTTTGTGCGACAATTTGTCCAGCAGCAGGGGAAAATCTTCAAGAGATTTCACATACTCTGAGGCGGAGGCCACTAGGATACCTTCTGCTTCTGCCTTGGCCCGGTTACCGGCATCGTCAGTGAGCAGGACAACCCGAGTGTTGGCCATGCCGCTTCGCTCTAACTCCTTGGACGACTGCGATGTCTCCAGATGGGTGTCATACCACTTGGTAGCCATGCGAATGGCGCGATCATTACGATCGTTGGCAGTTTCCCCCGGATCCCGATCGGCATAGGTGTCCCTGAAATACAAACGTTCGTAATATATGGCTTTGGGCTCTATTGAGGCATGGGCTTCCACTTACTTGTGATGCTCATTGACAAACACATAGAAATTCCTGGTGCGATCATGAATGATCTCGTTGAAGCGCTTGTAGATGGACGAGCTTTTGTGTTTCATCTCGTTCAGCACTGTGGTCAGCACAATCACATTGTGCAACACATCCTCCTCCAGCACATCGATCTGGTCCAGCACCACATTGGTGTCCAACACCAGGTAGTGGGGGAACTTGAAGAGGCTGCTGGCGATCTCATGCTTCGACGTCAATTGATAAACCTCGTTTTGAAAGCAATATTTGCACAGATCCGAGCCGCAACCGATATCATCGCGTAGGTAGTGCTCTCGTACAATTTTTAGGATGTTTCCACGCTTAGTTTTACGCGTAAATTCGCGTAAAGTCTGCATTTTTAAAAAGTTTTTACAACATGTGCGGTGTCTGACACCAACTTAACCCATTAAACCCCCTTAATTTAAGCAAGATAGCAACTTGAGTGAAACAGCGGAAAATAATAGTAATAATAATTTTTCTTGTGGATCCATCCTATCCTTCATCTTTATTTAAAAAAAAGAGCTCGATATCTTTCACCTAAAATTCATAATTTTCGTGGAGTGTATTTAATACCACATGGCCGACAATGGATTAATGTACACTTTCCACGATCAAAAATCATATTCCCCGATTTTGATATTCGGCTTAATATTACTAGCTAGCTAGGACCCTCAGCCCTGAACACATAATTTTATCCGATTAATACACAAATTTTCTACAAAATTGGCTAAATTTTAAGACAAATTTTTTGTGGATTTTTATTAAAATAAGGTTTAAACAAAAAAGGTCAAATTATAAATTGTTGCTATAGAAATTTTTGACTTTGCGTCTTTTACAGCACATATCCCGCGCAACTCAATTTTTGAATATATTTTGATAAACACAATAAAACTATGAAATATATTTTGTTCTGTCAAGCTGTTAATGTTACTGATTAATATTCAGTTTTTTCATAAAGTTCTCATATATGTAAGAAAACGCCGATTTCCATGCACCAACAATTTTCCGCCATCGACAATATTTTTTCGTTTACCAGCACTGACTCTGAATTTGTTCGTCGACGCACGTGTGCAAAGGGAGGGCACGAAGTTAAATTTTTAATATTTAAAGCAATTAAATTCAGTTTCAACAATGGTTCCTTATGAAAAAAGTTTCCCGCGTGGCGGCATAGTCCATGCAGAAGCCAAATCAGCAAACGCCAACATTGTAGGCTTGCGCAGCAACAGTTTTCACCTGCCGTTTTTACAGATTTTCCCCCTGTTTTTCAGATATTTGGTGCGACACAGAAGAAGGCTAAAAAGGGACAACAAAGCAAAGCAAAGGATAGCTTCCTGAAGGAGCTCACCGAAGAATACAATGATCAACTGGAATCGGCATCTGCGGAAACGCTCAGGCTTGACACCCTACAGGAGGACATGCTGGTTATGGGAGTCGTCAAGGAAAGCAGCGCCATTTCTCTGCAGATCGCCATACCCGGACGGATGACAGCCCGCACTCAGGTGGGTGAAATATCGGAGACCTACACACGCGTCGCTCAGTCGGCAATGGCTGGCGAAACGAGTGATTATCACGATCTGACAGAGCTCTTCCCCGTGGGCACCATTGTGTATGGCAAAGCCATCAAAACAGATAAGCCGGGCAGCAATCGAACCTCCGTGCTGTTGTCCCTCAAGCCAGCCGATGTCCATGAGAGGCTGCACCACAAGAACATCAAGAAGGGATTTGTCTTTTCCGGTGCCATATCTGAGGCTCTGGAGCACGGCTATGTGATTGAAACCGGCATTCAGGGCCTGACGGCCTTTGTGGCCTGCGAGGCGGCAGAGCAAACGCTGCACGTGGGACAATTGGCGTTCCTCAAAGTGAAGCAAGTCAAACACGATGCCAGCACTAGCAGTTGCACCTGCGTCCACGTACAGCAGGATGCATTGAAGATCAAGAGCCAGAATGAATCGAATCTGGACTACATTCTGCCTGGCAGTATTGTCAGGTTCAAGCTGTCGAAACAGCTAAAGGACGGCCTCAAGGGCAGCATCATGAACGAATCATTCACGGCCTACGTAAACGAACATCACCTGGCCAATGCCCTGGAAACCCCCGAGGACTACGAGCTGAACGAGGAGTACCATGCCCGTGTGCTGTATGTCATGCCTCTGACCAAACTGGTCTACCTGACGCTCAATCTGGACATCAAGCAGAGAGCAGAAGACGTGGAGGAGCAGGAGGAGGAGCCGCTCAAGCCAGGCTCGATCGTGGAGAAGGCCAAAGTCCTACGCCTGGGCAGTGGTGGTGTGGTGCTGCTGCTCAATAAAAAGCTGAAGGCCATCCTTTCCTACGGCTCCATCAAGGCAAACTTCAAAGGAAACTACGACAAGGACGAGGTGCTGTCCAAGTATGGTCGCAAAACCAAGCATAAAGTACGCGTCCTAGGCTACGATATGATCGAATCGCTATACTACTGCTCCGACGATCCCAATCTGGTCAATGAGAAGCTCTACAGTCTGGAAGATCTCAATCCGGGGGATATTGTCACCGCAAAGATGATCAAAAAGGACGAAAAGATCAACGGCTGGACGGTGAAGATTGGCAGGCTGAATGGCATCATCGATCAGCTCTATTTGGCCAACAACCTCCGCTACGAGGTGGGCCAACGCGTGCGCTGTCGCGTCCTCGACATTAGCCTGGATCGCAAGACCTGTTATTTGAGCAATCGCAGCGAATACCTGCGGAAGGATGCCAAGCTGTTGACCAGTCTATCGGCTGCACAGGAGGGGGGCGTCTACCTGGGCACCGTTGTCCGCTGCGAGCCTGGCTATATCCTGGTAAAGTTCGGGGATGGCATCAAGGGTGTCCTCCATCGCCAGAACCTGAGCGAAAAGAGCTCGCTTTCGTTCTTTGAGGGCCAGACCACAACGTTCCGGATACTGAGCCGCAACAAGGATCAGATCACCTTGACGCTGCCCGAGGATAAGTTCCAGCTGGGCGAGATCTGTCCCGTGGAGATAACCAATGCATTGGATGCTGGTCTCGAGATGAAAATCACCTATCCCGCCGATGAGGACGAAGATGCAGACCAGGACGACGAGCAAGAGCCAAAGATAGAGGAATTTCTTGGCCTCATTCCATCCAGCCTGCTGTCGGATCACGTAGAACTGATTGCCGCCCAGAAGCGCATCCATCCGGTGGGCTCGCACACGGAGGCCGCCTGCATTGGCCAGAATATTTTCAGCCTCCGCGATGTCCCGTACTTCAGTGGCCAGCTCACCAAGGACTGGAAGACCGTCCAAGTGGGGGACATAGTGCGGGCGTATGTCAAAAATGTATCCACCGATCAGGTGGTGGATCTTATGGTGGCCATACGCGACTACAACAAGGTGGTGAAGGTGCACGTGAAGATGCTGCGCCTGAATGCCGTGCGGGCACTGCCCGTTGATCTTACGCCCGATCAGCTGCTGTACGTGAAGGTTCTCAGCAAATCTGTGGAGACCAAGACGCTGACAGTCTCGGCCAAACTCACGGATGTGTGGAGCGGGGATCTGGGCGAGACGGCCAAGCTGGTGGAGAGGTAAAAGAGCAGCCCGAACATAGTTCTAAGGAGTCTTCATTAACACTTGTATTTCCTTGCAGCTATTTCGATGAATTGATGCAGATAAGGTCTGTGCTGAAGGAGAAATCCGCACCCATTGCCAAATTCGATTTGGGGAAAACCATCAGCGTGATCTTCAAGGGCATTGATCCGGTGTCCAACGATTGGCTCTATACAGTAGAGGGTTCTCCAAAGGTGAAGGCTCTGCTGGTCTCCAGTCTGGCTCCAGCAGGCAGCGCCGTCACTCCTCAGGTGGGCAGCAAACAGCTGGCCGTGATCTTGTGGATCGATTATGCCGAGGATCTGCTGCTTGTCAGCACCAAGAAGGTGGATATTGAGCACATCAAAACCCAATGGCTGATACCCAGCAATTTCATTGGCAAGACCGGAATGAAGGCCAAGGTTTTGCTTAAACTGGACTCCGTTATCGTCTGCTCTCTAAAGAAGGGCGTCAATCCGTTGGTCATCTGTCCCGTGCGGCTGCATGCCAACGATGTGGAGAACTCGGGCAGTGCGGGTCTGCGGCCCGGAGATTTTTGCAATATTGGATTCATACACGAAGAGCTGCCCATCGCTGTGCCAGAGACAGTCTGGCGTTTATGGAAGGGCACAAAGCGAGCAGCTACAACGACAGCAGAGGAAACTCTTGGTCCAGTTAAGGCCAAGAAGGCCAAGATTGAGGCAGCTCCAGTCAAGAGCAAGCAGGAAAAGATTGAGGCAGCTCCATCCAAGTCCAAGAAGGCCAAGGCGGAGCCAACTCCCACCAAACGAAAGGCAGAAGAGGCAGTACAGCCACAGCCGCCTTCCAATGGACAGAAAAAGATTGAGTCCCTGACAAATGGCATCTCCAAAAAGCAGAAAGGCCAATTCTTTGAGGACAAAACCCCAGCCAAAAGTGCAAAGGCAAATGCAGAGACAGCCAAGGGTAACGCCACACAGCATGAGGCGGCCAAGGCCCGCATGCCAGGTGTTGCCAATTTCTGGGAGAGCGACTTAAACCAGACGAAAGATGCATCCAGCGACGAGGAGGAGGATGAGCCAACAACTGCCGAAACTCAGACAAACTCCAACAAAAAGAAGCGTCTCAGTGCCAAGGAGAAGGCCAAAGCGGAAGTCAAGGAAGATCAGCGCCTGCGGGAAATCGAGGAACGCAATGCCGATCCCCAGGCTCGACTGGAGACCATTGACCAGTACGAACGTCTGGTCATTGCCCAGCCAAATAACAGCATGGCCTGGCTGAAGTACATTTCGTTCCTTCTGTCCAACACGGAGATTGAGAAGGCACGCGATCTGGCCCGAAGATCCATCGCAACTATTTCCTTCCGCGAACCGCAGGAACTGCGAAATATTTGGAGTGCCCTGCTCAGCATGGAGCTCGCCTACGGCAACAACTTTGATGAGGTGCTCAAGGAGGCACTGCAGAGCAATGATCCCCTGGAGACGTACATCAGTGTGGTCGACATTCTGAAGAAGAACAACCAACGGGAGCGCCTCGCCTCAGTGCTCGTCATCCTTCTGAAGAAGTTCAAATCGGAGCCGAAGGTATGGCGTCTGGTGGCTGAAGCCTACTTCTGGCTGGGAAAATCCGATCAGGTTCATTCCCTGCTGCAACGGGCCCTGCGCTCGCTGCCAAACCCAGAGCGTAAGCATATCCCTTACACTTTTTAAGAACTTTCCCTAATCCGCATTTTTCTCTAAATCTCTTCAGACATCAACCTCATTGTGGCCTTTGCCAAGTTGTACGAGAATAACGATGACAAGGACATGGCCCAGACGCTGCTCGACGACATTGTCACTTCGTATCCGAAACGCATTGACATCTGGAGTGTCTACGTGGATATGCTGATCAAAACGGGACAAATTGACTCGGCGAGGTAAGCTAATACAAGTAGAGATATAATGTTACCTCAGGAGTTGCCTCCCAGGGAAGTCATTTGAGTCCACATATTCTGTATTGCATTTCTGAATGATCAACTCTCTTCAACAAGGTCGTAATGTGCAACAGATTTGTTGCTTTCTTACCATTCCAAGGCCTCCCCTGAAAGAGGAGCTCGACCAAAGAAGCCTTCCCAATTTAAATCAGCCACCATCACTTTTGGCATTTTTGCGCACACTGTCGGCTGAGTTGAAAGATGATCTGATAGCTATATGTCCGTCTGTTACTTTAAAAATATCTATCTCTGGCTGAGACTTTCCTCTTTGATGGGAGTGTTAAATCCCCACCAGCAATTCACACTTTACCCACAAGATAGGGCCGTGCCGATTACTGCTGTAAATCTCAGCCATGCACAGCATGAAATAGATCTACAAATGATTGCATTTCTCTTCCCTTCAATCGTATTATCTTAAAATAAACTAAACTCTTATGGATACTCTTATACTTCCTATAGAAACGTTTTGGATCGTGCTGTGCAGCAGAAACTGAAGCCCGAGAAGATGCGAGTGATCTACAAAAAGTATCTGAAACTGGAGAAAAAACATGGTTCCAAGGCGACAGAGGCCAAGGTGATGCAGGAGGCTGAGGAGTGGGTGAAGAACTTCACCAAGTCAATCTAGTTCCACTACTAGATCCGTAGATCCATACATCCGTAGATCCATACATCCGTAGATCCATAGATCCGTAGATCCATAGATCCGTAGATCCATAGATCCGTAGATCCGTAGATAGATGATTAAGAGATTAAGGAACCCATTTAAATACAGTGTTTTTTTTATGAATACTTTTATTCTAAAACTATTTTAAATGAAGTGTGATTTCCGCGAGTGTGCTAATCTTGTGTTTCGTGTGTATGTATATGCATAATATATATATATAGAGAGATACATATAAAAGTAAGTGCCTGTGGCACACAACCCAACCTACATGCACACGATGTAGAAGCTGCTGCAGACGTGAGAGAGGCTGGCTGCCACACAGAAAATGAATCGTAGAACTTAAGGACAATCATTGAAAATAGTATTCTTCTTGCAGTGCATATAATGAATTTCAATGGATATGGGGCGTTATGGGATACTACACATTACAACATAATGCTTAAGATTAGGGGGGAGAAAGGAGGCGTCGATGGGCCTCTGGATCCTTGGACGATTACGATGACGAAGTGGTTGTTGACGTGGTTTTTACTCTTACACATTAATCAATAAGGGAAAGGGATTTACCCTCGCATATGCTGGCTCTTTTTAATTAGATTTTTAGATTTAATTTATACATAAAACAGTCTGGTGTCTGGTGCATATGGTGGTCTGGTCTGGTCACTCCTTGAAGATGCCTCGCGCCTTGGCCGATATCTTGCGCACTCTTCCGCGACTGCTCACGCTCACCAATTGCTCGTCGCTGTCCCCAGAGATGTCGCCCCCACCCCCATCCCTGTCATCCGGCTGCTCCTCCTCATCTTCCGCTCCGGATTGCTCTTCCGGCGATTGCTCTCGTCGTTCCTCCTGTGAGCTACTGGCATGGGCATCGCCATTGCGCATACGTTTACGCTGATGTTGTGCTCTGCGCGGATCGGTTTGCTCCTCATCGGACTGCTCATTGTAGCGGGGTCTCTTCTGATTGCGACCGCCGCCGCGTTGATAGTTACCGCGTTGCCGATCGGCCCGGCGGGAGGAAACGCTACGCGGCACCACATAGTCCTCATCATCATCGTTGTCGTTGTCATTTTCATTCTCATTTTCATTGACGACCGAGTTGTCCGAGGGCGGACGACGCGCCGGTGGCGGTCTTCGCTGACGCTGCGACGGGCGCTCTTGTGCGGCCGCCGTCGCTGATGCCGAGGAGGATTTGGTCTTGATCCGGGTCCGAGTCCTCCCATTGCTGGGCGACACATAGCTGGTCAATGGCTGATTGTCTTCGGAATCGGTGGCAGAGGCTTCCTCATTCTCTTCCTCCTCATCTTCATCGTCCTCGTCGTTGGTCTGAGAACTGGACCCACCATCAGTGCCCTCATCGGAGGCAGCAGCATCCTCATCCTCGTCCTCGTCCTGATCCTCCTCCTCTTCCTCGTCCTGAGAGTTGGCCTGACTCGTGCGTCCACGCAGACCCCGTCGGGTCCCCACATTGCTATGGCTATTGCTATTGCTGTTGCTGTTTGTCGTGGAGGTGGGTCGCCTGTGGTTGGCAATGGCTTGGATCAGTCGTGTGTTCTCCAGCGGATCTGTGCTCGTGTCCAGCTCATCGGCATTCCGCTGATGCCGCGACAAAATGCGTCTCGGTGGTGCCCTGGACGCGTTCACAGTTCCCAGATAATTGTGGTCATGGGTGGCCACGGCAGGACTATCCTCCCGATGGTTTGGAGCAGAGGTCGACATGGAGGAGGTCGTGGAGGTGGCATGGGAGCGCGTCATATGCGTGCTCCTCTGGGGCGGCGGTGAGGCCAGTCTTCGGCGCAGTGCCAGAGGATGAGGTGGTGCTGCCGCCTGTGACACGGCAATGGCTGTGCTACTTTTTGCGGGTGTTTCTAAAATTCAACAGACACTGTTAGCTGTTGTCTTTATCATTGGATGGCTGTGGTGGCTACTCACTCTGCTGATTGTTGGCCAGCGGCTCGTTATCGCTGTCATCGTCATCATCGTCGTCCTCGCTCTGGGCCCGATTGATGGCCGTGTTGCGATTCGTACGCAACTGGCGAGACGGAGCTGGGCCGACTATACCCAAAGCGGCGCGGCTGGTCGATGGCATATCGTCTTTTGTGGGTGTGGGAAGGATCTGGAAGACAAAAGAGATTTGTGGTTAATCGAATAACATTTCTGGGAAGCCTTCACACACACCTCTTCAGCCTCGTCGCTGTCCTCTTCCTCCTCTTCTTCAATATCACTGCCACGACCCCAGTCGAGAATCGCCCGCTTGGCGCTCTGACGCGTGGGTCTCGCCACGGGACCATGCGAGTCCGTGTCGGACTCAATGATCCGACCATTGCGCACTGGCAGGTGGTAGCTGTGATCATTCTCGGCCGCATGGTGGGACGTTGATGTGGTGGCTCTCCCACCATTGGCCCGCGTGTTCCGTGAGGGACTCTCCAAGCTGGGATCGAGGGCAGTGGATGCAGCAGCAGCCGCTGCAGCTGCAGCAGCGGCCGCACTGGTACTGGGGCCATTGTCTGTGGCCTGAAACCTGGAATTTACCTGGGATCTGCCCCTTCGGCGGGTCACATTGCTGTGGCTGTCCTGCGTGCTCTCGTCCTGCTGGGAATGGGAGGCGGCCTCTTCGGAGCTGCCCAAACCACGACGCGTGCGTCGAGTGGTGGCCGAGACTGCTCCTCCACGACTGCTGCCCGCAGGGCTCTTGTCCAGGCGGCGACGTTTCGTGTTCGAGTCTCCGTTTCTGTTGGCAGACTTGCGCTTCTTCCCTCCGCGGCTGCTGCGTCCCCCGTTGGGGTTGTAGCTGTCCTCGGAATCATTTGGATTGGACTCATCGTCGACGAGACGCTGGCGCGGTCTTCCACGTCGCGGTCGCGCCTGCTGCGGTGAACTGGCATTGGTGTGGGCATCGTCCTCTTCTTCCTCGTCACTGCTGGCATCTGAGGTGGCCTGGGCACTGGTCTCCTCTTCGTCCTCCTCCTCATCGTCGCTGCTGCTGCTGTTTTGATGGCGTCTCTGTTGGGCCGCAGATGAGGAGGAGGTCACACGATTTGAGCCCGAGTGGCTGGAACTGGCCGTAACGGCCACCCCGTTGCGGCGTCGCGAACGTTGGGCACGCGCCACCGCCTCCTCATCATCATCATCGTCATCGTCGTCATCTTCGTCCTCATCCTCACTCGTGTGCGGCAATGGCAGTCTCCTGGGTGCCGTTTGCGGCTTCTGACTGCGACGCGTGGTCCGCTCCTTGTTCGGGCGTTTGCTGGGACTGCTGGAGGTTCCACGTCCGCCCCCACTGCTCCCGGACTTGTTCTTGTTGGCGCGTCTGCGTGCCGCCTTCCAATTGGTGACGACCGTCTTGATGCGCGACTCGAACAGGGCGCTCAAACGCAGGGTCATCGAGTAGATCTGCAAGACAGAGAACAAGGAGAAGGCGGACCGCCCATTAGGATTAGGATTGGGTTTGGACTGGGCCGTTAGATTGTTAGTAGTTAGCCCTCCGAAGGGGGAGAAGACCTTACCGCTAGGTTATCCTATAGATAGATGATAGAGTCACGTAGATCGTCATTCATTTGGTTCGTTATTAGATATCGAAATGTTTGATGTGTTTTTATATTTATATTTTTGATATTCGATACACATTTTAATGGTTTATGAGGTTTTCGAGTTTAGGGTATTCGAGATATTCGAAATGGAAGGCATGTTCACGGTAGGCAAAAGAAACGTAAAGAATAGATGGATGAGCTTTTGCATGTGTGTGGCTAATGTGAGCGTGTGTGTGTGTGTGGGTGTGCTTCAAAAGGGTTTTTTTTCAGTAGGACTGCAGGACCATCGACATATATCGACATATCTATCGAATGATGGGAGTTCCCCGTTAGAAACGATATATAAAACCTTGATCTATCGCACAATTTCAAGAATTCATCGATTTTATCGATACTGTCATCGATGGTTTTGCAGTTACAGTTTGAGAAATGGAACGAACAAGAAGGAACAATGGAACCAAAAAAACCAAACGAACACAAATCAAAATCAAAAACAAAAGCAAAAGCAACGAATACGAGAGATGCCCCCTGTGATCGCTGATCATCTTGAGTCATAGAAAGCAATAAATGACGATCTGCAACCGATCTGATCTGCCGCCATATCTACAAGGGACAGATGCGAGTGGTCTCCGTCTGTTCCCAGGCACTCACCCGCGAGCGTTTGTTGGTATTGTAGTTCTTGGAGTTCTGGAATATCAATCGGACATCCTTGGCAAAGTCCATGGGATCATCATAGTTGCCACCCAGCAAGTCCTCCTTCACCGTCCGCAGATCCATCGGAGTGGCAATGATTTCCAAATAGTCCGGAAACTCAATGGTGTCCACTGGCTCACGGAATGGCAACGAATCCGGCCGCTGCCACATCAAATCCAACAGCTGCCGGCAATCCGAGCGCCAATCCCCATCCGAGTGCATGCGAGTGGACCTGCAGAAAGGGACCCAATATGTGTTAATATTTTGATATTTAACATTAAACATTAAACCTACCTTCGGGTGGAGGAAACACGTTGTCGTGCGGCTGCTGCCGCGGCCGATGTGGTGGGTCCGGTGCTGGTTGAGGGAACAACATCAGAGTCAGCTTCATTCTCGGACTCGGACGAATGATAGACATCCACCAGCTGATGGTAGACGGCAGCCACATCAATCTCATCCGCCTCCCTGATGATGCGCAGGCACAGATCCGTCACAATCCGCGCATGCTTCACAATGATCGTGTGCCGACGATTGTACTGCTCCGCATTGGTGGCCAAATACCGCACATCGAACTGTGCGGAGGTGATGCGTCGGTAGAAGTGATTCTCGAAACGTGACTTGACCGTGGTCAAATCGATCGGATACTCGATCAGGTAGGCATAGTCGGGATATATGTTGAGGTCGACGGGTGCCAAGAAATGCTCTGCTATGGACAGACGCATCACCTGTTCGAGGCCATTGATGATGCGGCGACAGGTGCCGTCGCGGTCGCCTCGATGCCACTCCTCGGACTTGGGCTGATAGAGCGTTGCGCGTATTTCCTCGGGCAGGACTGGCACGGCGCCACCGACTTCATCCGGCACTCGTTGCTGGTCAATCGGCTCCATATCCCAGGGACTCATGCGCTCGTACTCTCCATTATCCCAGCGTACGCGAAAGCACATGAAAAACGAGTCCGGAAAGTCGGCGCACAGGGCGTGACGGGACTCGATCTGTCCCATCCACCAGCCGTCGCCGATCATGCAGCGGAAACGATCACCAATGCTCCAGTTGCGCTGCACGGCCAGATCGAACGTCTGGCGCAGCACCAGAAAGTCCAGGACATCGGGCATATCATGATATTTGATCTTAAACGACGTCCCCGTCATGTTGCCGTCCTCATCGATGATGGCCATCTTCAGGCAGCACAGCCGTGGCGGACGTATCTCGTACTTGATGCCAATCACCCGCACCAGCTCGTGGTCGCGCAGCGTGTGAAAGTTCCACGGCTCCGAGCTGTGCGACAGTTTGTAGACCTTCTTCAGGCGCACGGCATCCAAGTAGCTCTGATGGCCCTGCCGAAAGTACACCACTTCGTCGCCCATCTGCGGATAGTACGGAGTCTTGCGCGGTATCACCTCGGACAACCACTCGGCGGGTCTGTACAGCTCCGGGATTTCACCGTTGAGATCCGTGGGCGGGAACAGCACTGTCTTTCGGCCCACCTTCCTGGCCGTCACTTGTCCTTGGCCCTGGCCACTGCCACCGCTGGCAGCTGCTCCGACAGCTCTGCCGGCTGCATCCTCATCGCTGCTATCGTCGCTACTGTGGGGCCGACGGGTCAGTGGCTTGCGTTTGGAGCGTTTGGGCGGCTCTAGATTGGGCCCCGGTGTATCCGCCACCCAATCGGAGTAGTCAGAGCTGTCCGTGTCCGAATCGTCGCTGCTCTCGTCTAGATTCGCCTCCACATTCGAGTAGCTGGTATCCCCCGACGAATTGCTGGACACATCATCCTCCTCCTCTTCGTGTGCCGGGGGCACATCCTGTTCGTAGTGGTGCTCCTGTTCTTGATCTCTCACCGCTCGGGTACGATATGCTGGCGCCAGTGGCCCGACCACTTGTCCCGGTCCAGGCGGAGCGTTACGCCGCCTACCGGGTCGGCCGGCCCCATTGGCCCTCGTGTTCCGTGGTCGGCCCATGCTGCCGCTCGTCTGCTGGGCCGACGCCGCACTGGCAGTATTGATCATGATGGGTCGCCGTCGCATCTCCCGTTTGTACTCTTGCTTCTCGTACAGTCCGGCGGAATAGCTCACTTGCTTGATGTTTTGCAACTGGGCGTACTTCATGGGACGCACATAGGTCCGGCGTACGAACTTCAAAGGCAATGCCTGCTGGGGCGAAGCCTGCTGAGCAGCTGGTGCAGCTTCCTCTGGACCTGCTTCCTGGGGCAAAGCGGGCTCTTCCGGCGGCGCTGCTGCTCCCCAGCCCTGACGTGGCGTGCCCAAACGTCCGCCTAAAACATTTCCGCGCGCAGATTGTCTACTGTTTGAGTTGGGCTGCTGCTGCTGCTGTTGCTGTTGCTGCTGCTCCTGACGCTGGCGGTTGGTCAAACGTTCAAACGATTGATTGCCATTGCTCGCATTCGATTCGTTGGCATTGGCACTGCCGACCGACTGGCGATTGGCCAAGGCCGCAATCATGCGATCTATGTGGGAATAGCCTGAAGGTCCAGCAGCAGCAGCTGGTGCGGCGAGTGCAACGGCTACACTGGCATTCAGCGGGGGATTCGCAGCATTCGCATTCAGATTATCCTCAATGACCACACCATCCACACCCACAGTGAGATTGGGTGTCAACTGATCAATGGTGCAGCTCTCACGGCCGGGTACGAAACGTTGATACTTCGTGGGATGTGGATTGCCATCGGCATCGACGAGAAAAGGTGGTGGCATCAAATGCGGCATTATCTGCGTCTGTTCGTCCACCACATGATGCTGGGCATCGCGCAGCAGTGGCCGGAAATCTGTGTGAAAGAAAAGCTCAGCGGGCAGCTGGCAAATCGAAAAGGAAATGGAAAACAGTTGAAATAAACAAATGACAGATGGAAAACATTAAGCACTCACCATGGAGTACTTATCCTTGCACATTCCCAGGCCAAAGATCATGATATGACCATGTGAATCGGTGGCAGCTATCATTGTGCCATCCGGCGACCATTTGGCATCGAACACGCTGCCATGGCCCTGCCCGTCGATGTCATTGAAGAACTCGGTGACCATCACGCCCTGTTCAATGTCCCAGAGGAACACCTGACCATCGTGGCCGGCGGAGAGCAGTACGTGCTCGTCCCTGGGGTTCGATTCGAGGACGTACAGCTCATCCTTGTGGCCGCGCAGGACACGATGCAGCTTGGCTGATTTCGAGTCCCAGATTTTGATCTGTACCGGTAAAGATATACATTAAAGACGGAGTGTTCTCTGCGTAAGGGATTGCTACGCTACTCACGGTGAAATCATTGACGGCAGTGATGACATAACGATCTGAGGCATCCCAGGCCACCATTGTGACCTTTAGCTTTTTGCCCTCTTCAGGCTCCGGGCAGCTGTCAAACGGAAGGAGTTACAAAGGAGAAGGAGAAGAATCTTATGGCTATAACGCACCTGGCCAACCGTTCGGTCATGCACAGCTTGACGCTCTTCCACTGCTGCGACTCAAAGGTCCAAATGTGTGCGGTACCATCCTTGCTGCCGGATATGAACCTCAGGCCACGATGCGACCACTGCACCGAATCCACGGCATCGGTGTACGCTTCCGTTTCCAGTATTCTTTTGGGCCCATCTTCGCCCATCATGTAGACACGGACATGATGGTCCGCAGAGCCGGCAGCCAGAAACATGCCGCCCGGCGAGAACGTGGTGCACATCATCTGCGCCTGTCCCGGTCGCAGCTTCTCGTGGTACTGCGTGGGCTTTGGAGCGAACGTGATCTTCTGGCCACGTGGAGTCGAATACTGCCAGAAGGCAATGGAACCGTCTGTGCTGGTGGTCACCAAGTATCGCAAGTCGCTGCGTGGCGATGGGCAAAAGTTCACGGACGTTATCATGCCCGTGTGGGCGGAGAGGACAGCAATGGGGGAGGTGGTCTGCATGTCCCACACACGCAGAATGCGGTCCACCGATCCGGCGGCCAGCATTGTGTTGTCCAGGTTGATGGCAATGTCTGTGATCTCGGCCGAGGCACCGCGCAACGTCGCCAGGAGGCGACCATCCGCCGCAGACCAGATCTTGATAAGCAGATCATCGGCTCCCGTGATAATGTAACGTCCAGTGCGGTCGAAAAGCACGCAGTACACGGAGGATAGGTGGCCCACGGTGCGGCGCAGCAAAATAGTCTTTTTATACAGCTCCGTGGGCACCAGGAGCTTGCGACGAACTTCCCCGCCATACTCCCGGCCAGCTAGTACCCGAGCTAACGGAATCAAAAAAGTACCTTAACATTTTTCAAATCCGTTTCAAAAGGCCATTCATCGTCTACTCACTTATATTGTGGGTGCGCTTGGTGTAGTCTGCATCTGGCAGTGATACGTCATGGAGGCGAGTACAGTAATCCCTGAGAGAACGATGCCCGTAAATGGTGTCCTGCGTACGCAGAAGATTTTGCCGACCAGTGCCAAGGAGCGAAAATATGCCTGGCACACTGCCCGGATATTGCCGTTCCACTAGCGGACCTAGTCGACCGCATAATTCCTGCAAATGATTGTCTCCAATATGCGTGTATTTTTGTTCCTGCAACAGATAAAATTCAAATTAATAACGATGCTTTTGTTTATCGATAACCAATGCCACGATGAATCGAAGGCAGCTGTTACGCACACAAGCGATGTACGTATAACCGTCTCGCTCTGGCGAGCACAAGTCCGGGGGTTGTTTGTGTATGTGTATGCATGTGAAGCATGCTTATGTATGGAAAAGCAAGATGTCGGCTGCTGGCAGACTAATTGTTGTAAAAAAATTACTATGCAATTTTTAATTTTGGGTTTTTTTCAAAAATTACTCAAATTTACACATTTTGAACATTTTTGTAGATTAATTTTGCACTTTAAAATATTTGGATTTTTTTAACCAATCTTTAATAATTTCCAATTTATTTATTAATTAATTTACCAAAATGTTTGATTAATGCACTTTTTATTTTAAGATTTGCAACAAATTAATTTACACACACGCGTGCACTTCTACGGTGTCGCCGCTAAATCAATCGATTTGCGCGTGACGTCACAAAAAGGCACGCACAAAGAGAGGAAGCGCGACAAGCGAAATAAGTTTTCCCACTTATGCAAGACACGCACCACACACAAAGAAAATGCAAGGGAATGAAACTAGAAACCAATTATAACACTCACCAATTCGGCAAAGGTCTGCTGATGCTCATTTCCCAGCCAATCAATGCGTCGCGGCAGAACCTGTGGAGAAAGGTAGAAGAGGTGGGGAGAAGGGAATATGAGCTGTTATCACTTGCACCGCTGCCTGCTTGCTGCGCTAACGAACATCGAAACAATGACGTAGCCAACAGGGCAGGGGGGACTACAACGTCACCGACAATTCTTCTTTTTTAGCAAGCAGACAGACCAGGCAGACTATCGGGCGGGCTATCCCGGGGCCCAAAAGCTAGCGGACTATGGTTTCAGTTCTCAGTATAGCTTGAACTGTGATATAAAACCGACGTAGGCTTTGTGTCGCTGCTGCTTCTGCTGCCGGCAGCAGAAACAACAACAAAACCCAAACAAAAATATATAAACAAACGCAAGGCAGAGTTTTTGCATTAACCGTGATACCGAGATGCCCCCGCCCCAAATCAGTTGTAGCGGCGGCCCAGGAATCGTCAGGTCTGTGGCCCCACTCTTACATTTTTCTGCTGCAGCTCCTGGATTAACACCTGTAAGGTTGCAAACAATAGATGCAGTTAGTAAAATGGATGTAAACGCAAACCAAAAGATTCAAACGTTGAAAATTGCGCTCTTTTTTGTAGAGCAGAAGCCTCAACGCCTTCCGATCACACCGACCTTTGCCGTCTCATGCAGGGGCCCCGCTGTCAGGAACTTCGATATGAGGAAGTATAACTCTGCAAGAAGAACAATTCCACAGAATAAGTGCAACAGTTGGGTGGCCAAATAGCATTATTATACGAAAATTGAAACTTTTCGTATGGATGTTCTTGCAATTCGATTCGCGGCCATTCAGCCCAGGCATCGCGAATGCACAGCCATCGAGCCCATCGCAAAAGCACACACCTCTCCCGGGGCTGCGGGAGGCTCTGGGCAGCCATATTTTTGCACACACTTATTGTATTCGTATTAAACGTACCTGGCACTATCACATCATTACAACTGGGCTGGCTATTTGCCATTATTCATTGCGAACTACAGCTCGGATTATTACAAAATTGTAGTTGCTTTCTTCCAAAAATTCTTTTTTCAGCTTCTTCTTCACTGTCACATTATCGATGAACCTCAGAAATATACCGAAGTAGCCGACTCGCTTTCAAAATATACCGATGACAAAACGAGCTTAGCCCACTTAGGCCCCCCTATTTAAACAGTTCAACAGTTCAGGTAAATGGTTTGTTTGTTAAGGTAAATATTATTCATTGTAAATTCTTCTTGTAGATCTATGCCATCTTGTTCCATCTTTCCTCTGAACTAAAAAAAAAACATGATATCTTTCACCTGAACTGCGCTAAATTGATTAAATTTTCATTATTTTCGGTGGCATATAAAAATACCCCCTTGGTCTACATTGGGTTAATCGTTCTCCGTCAAGGATTGAAACCATATTCCGTGGAATATTAATAGCTAGTTTGATCCTTCAGACCAGCCCACACAATTTTCTTCAATTAATGAACATCATTTCTACTTGACTTGTTCATTTTAAATACTTGTTTTTATTGGATTTTGCCTAAAAAAAAGATTTTGGCGAAAAAAGGTCAATTAAAAAACGGAAAAGAGTAATCGTTTCTATTGCTCAATTTTGATATTCCGTTTATTCCGTTTCCCATGTATTGTATTTTGTCTAAAACAAGGTTTAAACAAAAAAACAGCTTAGATCTTGCTCTTTAGATGAAGCACCTGGTCGGTGACACGCGTGATAAGGGCATTAAGCTCGTAGTCTGCGAGATGAGTGCCCCACAGTTCGAACAGCGTTTCCCAGGCCAGTTCAACCGAGTTTCCAGAATCCGTCGTGTTGAATGTCTGCAGCGTAAGAAAGATGACTGCGTCTGCTGCAATGGGGCTGTAAGTGTCGCAAATCGTATGCAAGGCACGTGCTGAGTTAGGAGGAATCTGCAAAAACCACAAATTTTTAACAAGTTGAGATTTTAATCCACTGTACGTGTTTTGCTGCTCTACCTACCTCATTGAGACTGACGATGCGAAATACTTTGCCGTCTTTCAATTTCTTCTGGAACTGCGCAATGCCAAATCCGTAGTCTTTGGTGGGCGGTGCAAAGTCATCTATGTTCATATGCATAAGCTTCCCAGGTCTACCTGTTGGTATCAATTGACAAGGAGACCGGTTCAAGCATACATATGTACATATGTGATTAGGGGTAATATACCAAAACAGCCGGACGCCTCAATGGTAATATTTTCAATGAGTGTCATTAGGCTCTTATCTTCATGCAGAAACAGAAACACACTGGGTCTCGGGTCACGCTTATTGATCAGTCCTTCAATCCCTTTTTGTAGAGCCCTCCATACTCTTTCCGACTGTATGGGTTTGATCCCGCGCAGCTTCTCAAAAGCACAGCTTTTCTCCGCAGTGTAAAATTGCCAGGCGAACATCGATAGAAAAATGGATACGATAAGAACAATAACAGCAAGCAAGTACCAGCTCGTATGGTTGACGCGCACCACATCCATAGCATCGCCCCCCGAGTTTTGATCCTCCTCTTCAGATGAACCTTCTTCAAAGTTAGCTACTGACTCCGGAATGCAGTCTTCTTTGTTATCCACCAAGTTATTTAGATGGTGCTCGTTATTATCCATCGCATCAAAAGATTGCGAAACAGGTCGTTTGGGGCTTTTGGAATTATTACAAAATTGTAGTTGCATTCTTCCAAAAATTCTTTTTCAGCTTCTTCTTCACTGTCACATTATCGATGAACCTCAGATGCACTCAGTAGCCGACTCGCTTTCAAAATATACCGAGCTTAGCCCGCTTAGGCCCCCCTATTTAAACAGTTCAACGACTTGAGGTAGATGGTTTGTTTGTTGAGGTAAATATTATTCATTGTAAATTCTTCTTGTAGATCTATGCCATCTTGTTCCATCTTTCCTCTGAACTTAAAAAAAAACATGATATCTTTCACCTGAACTGCGCTAAAATTATTAAATTTTTTATTATTTTCGGTGGCATATAAAAATACCCCCTTGGTCTTCATTGGGTTAATCGTTCGCCTTCAAGGATTGGAAACCATATTCCTCGATTTTGATATTCCGTGGAATATTACTAGCTAGTTTGATCCTTCAGACCAGCCCACACAATTTTATTTAATTAATGAACCTATTTTCTACTTGACTTGTTTATTTTAAAAACTTGTTTTTATTGGATTTTTTCTAAAAAGAAAGATTTTGGCGAAAAAGGTCAAATAAAAAACGGAAAAGAGTAATCGTTCCTGTTGCTCAATTTTGATATTTCTTTTAATAATTCTGGTTAACTATGGCCCTTGGCTCTGCCCACATAGTTTTATCACAGTGATGAATAAATTGTCTATATTTCGTCTAAAACAAAGTTAAGATCTTGCTCTTTAGATGAAGCACCTGGTCGGTGACACGTGTGATTAAGGGATTGTAGAGCCCTCCATACTCTTTCCGACTGTATGGGTTTGATCTCGCGCAGCTTCTCAAAAGCACAGATTTTCTCCGCAGTGTTAAATTGCCAGGCGAGAAAAAAGAACATAAGAGGAATAACAGCATAAAAGTACCAGCTCCTCTGATTGACGCGCACCACATCCATAGCTTCGCCCCCCGAGTTTTGATCCTCCTCTCCCGATGAACCTTCTTCAGAGTTAGCTTTGCGAAAAAGGTCGTTTGGCGCTTTCGGTGTTATTACCTATATGCAGACTCCGTCGCGCAGCCTTTTTATTGCATAAACGTAAAAAATTGTTTTGTTTAAAGTGAATGAGTGACTATGATATGAATGCTAGTTTAATAGATTGATGAAACCAAACAGTTCCTTTTGACGTACTTTTAATGGTCACCCTGTTATTCTTTCGATACGCAAACATCGATAGATTCTCAAGGTTTGAAAGGGGATATGTAATAATACTGTCAAAATAACAAATCCTGACTGAAAACCTCAAGTTTAATAACGGTAATTCCTTCCATTTTAGAATCTTAACAGATAGATCTTGAATGGAATTGGTGTAATATGCTGTGATATACTTAAATACTGACTTCGATTAAAAATGGTCTGGAATTCAAACGATAGACTACGATAGTACCGACATTGCTCATCTCTAGTTAACTTATTCGCGATAATTATTTTTAGGTGATATTTTCTAATTCTCATGTAATAAAAACCATTTGGTACGCGAAACAAATAGCAATAAATGTGCACAGTAATTGTCGTTCGAAATAGATAGTGCGAAAACTCTCAGCATGGAGTGCAACCTGGGCAGCGAAATCGGCCTGAAGATGCGCGTAAGTCTCTTTTTGCGGAAAATCAATGAACTTCGTAATCTAAGAAAAAACAATTTAGAGTGCCGTCAAGGCGAAGCTGCTGGAACTGGGCACGGGCGGCTCATCCGGCTTTATAGATGACGAACTGCCGGACTATGTGATGGTGATGGTAGCCAACAAACGCACCAAACAGCAAATGGCCGCCGAACTAAATCTCTTTCTGGGCGACCAGACGGATCTGTTTGTCACCTGGCTGCACGAAGTTCTCCAGAAGCTGCAGGAAGTCACATTGCCCACAGCAAGTGGTGAGTTTTGTGGTTTTCTTTATCCACAGTGGGCCACAATCTAATCGAACCTGATCTACTTGCCAGCTTCCAGCAAAAAGCGCAGGTCTCGTCAGCTCGAGGCTTGTCCCAAATCGAAGGAAAAGGACAAGAAACACTCGAAGAAGGACAAACGGTTGCAAAGGAGGTCGGGCGATGAAATGCCAGATGGACAGTCTGGCTCTGCCGATGCCATGCCCGTCATTAGCTCCATAACCGATGCCTTTGCGGAGGAGCTGCTGGAGAAAGCAAAAAAATCCCTGGACATCGACCTCAATGCCAAGGATGAGATCGTAAACAAAAAGAAACGCAAGTCAGTCGAAAGCGAAAAAGAAACAGGTGACACAGATGTGCCCCCGATCTCAGAGATAAGCCCAACAGCCACCAGCGGAGTCAATCGGCAGAAGGATCTGGCAGAGCTGGCTGAGATTCAAAAGAAAATCCATGCGGCCAAGAAGCATTTGCGCCAGATAGGCGAAATAGAGGCCGACAGTGATGTGGAGGAAGACGGCGACGAGGATCTCTTGAACATAAACGAACAGAAGGAGGAGCCGGAGATCCAGCAGTCCCCCGTTGAAGACATACAAGAAGAGGTACCTCCCGCACGCAAAACCAAAAGTCCTATTGTTTTCAAGAGGCGAGAGAAAACTCCTCCGGAGCAGCGTGCCGAGACGGAAAATGAAGCACGCCAGGCGGTGGAGATGGACGTAGAGATTGAGAAGGAAAAAGATAAGCCCAAGGAAGAGCGCTCTGAACGACGTTCGGTTCACGACCGTCTGGGCTCCAAACAGATCGCACAGCCGCCAATAGAGCGCCCTCAGCGCGGCCAAAAAGAGCTATATGTCCCCGCACATCGAAGACGCATGGAGGCCTCGGAGGCGCAGCCCCCCAAGGAGCGCAGCCAGCGGGAGAGGTCAAGGGAACGTCGCTCCAGCCGCGACAATCTCAGAGAATCGAATCGTGCCCATCGCCAGCGACGTTCACCCAGCCCAGAGACACCCAAGGCAAAGCAACGCATTGGATCGCGTGTCATTTTGGCAGTCCACAAGCCGCCAGAGCCCTCGGATGATGAAGATATGGCGGACAAGCCTGTCAGCTCGGTCATCAAGATCAAGCCCAGGCCCCAGGTCTCCCCGAAAAGACAAGCTTGCAAGAATCTGCTCATGAGAGCTGTGGCCGATGCCCAGAGGTCCACGATTCTTGCCAAGTCGTCGGCGCCTTCGATAAAGAAAGATATTGAGGAGGTGGAATTAGTCAGCAGCACATCGTTAGGCAAACGAAAGGCCCCAGAAAAGGGGGATCGCGATCGATCGCGAGACCGTGCCAAGCGAAGTGCACCCACCCCGGAGCTGTTCAGGCGCAGCACTCGGGAGTTGGTGGTCAATGTAATGCAACGGGGGGACACGGCAGGCAAACAACTCTCCTCCGCCGTTGCCCGACGCTACAACGACAGTCATGCCGAGACGAAGCTGAAGCTGGTCGAGGAAGAGTATGGCCCCAGTCTAGTGGCCGAAGACTATGAACCGTATGTGCCCCAGTTGTTGAATCACGTGGAAAATATAGACTTGCACATTCGATCGACGGAGCCGAGGCCCAGCTCTAGAGGGCCCGAAACTCAATTTGTGGTGACCCTGAATGGTGAGGAAACCTCAACGTCAGGCAGCAGGGACCGGGACCCTTATCGCAAGCGGAGTATCTCGGCGAAACGCTCATCCTCGCCTGTAGCCACAACGCCACAACAAGTGACCTCTTCCAGTGCGGAACCAACTGCTGCCACAGCTGCTGCCTCCTCCTCCATCACCCCATCGCCCACTTCGAGCCCATCTCATCATCAAATCACACGAAGTCTGAAGCGCAATGAGGTGATCAGGAAGCAACAGGAAATCAAAAAGATCATCATCAAGAATGATACGGACGAGGATGATGAATCGCACGGTGCATTGCCGCCAAAGAAGTCGCAGTTGCCACACAAGCGACTCCCGAGCGGCAGTTCATTGGCTTCGGCCAATGGTCACAAGGAAAAAAGAGCAAAGGCTGCCACTGAAGAGCGCTCTAACACGCCACCACTGCCGGCCACTGGCCTTCAAGCCTTGCCCAGACTGGAGAGGCGAGCTGTCAGCAAAGAAAAATCTGAAAATGAAAATTCAAGTGTGGAACCATTGACGGCACCGGTGTTCGTAATCGTTCCTGCGTCACCAAAAAACAAACACACTCCCATTCGCTTTACTTTGAGGTCCGAGGAAAAGTCACAGGCACCGCCTGCCCAAAGGAAGCGTCGGTCGGGCAGTCACGAGCGTGAATCATCGTTGGAAAGGCGCAAGGTACCACTACGGAATCTAGATGATAGAAAATATGACAATTTGCCGGCATGTAAGTGAAGTCACAAACAAGATACAAATGATCGCATTACTTCAACTCTTATTGTTTCCGCAGTAAGTGCCGTCAGCGTGGACTCGGCCGTGATGAAGGTCAGCAAGCCCAAAGAGCGTTGTAAGTATCATCCGAGCTGCACAAAACAATTCTGCGAGTACTACCATCCGACAGCGCCGTGCAAGTCTTTTCCCAATTGCAAGTTTGCCGACAAATGCATGTACTCGCATCCCAAGTGCATGTACGATATGTCGTGCATGAGCATTGACTGCAATTACGCACACAGCGGCCAGCGGGATCTTAGCCATGTGCAGCTAACGGCTCCGCCTCTATGTAAGTGCAGCATTGAATTATTTATGATCTCCCCACTCATTATTTCTGTATCTCTTCCTTCGATAGCCTCCCATGTTATACCGGTGCAGAACTATAAATCAATATCGGCCCCCATGACGGCCACCACAGCAACCACGATGTGCAAATACTATCCCAATTGCACCAAGGTGGGTTGCACCTTCTATCATCCAAAGCCATGCCGATTTGGCAAGAATTGCGTCAATAAGCTGGAGTGCGTCTTCTATCATCCAGAGATGCAGAGCAAGTTCAAATGGGTCGCCTCGATGGGCTGAGCGAACATACACCCCATAAGTTTTAACAATATTTAGCTAATGTCATTTTATCCACTACTCCCTGCTCTTGGCTCCCGGCTCCCTGCTATGTCAGATCCCCGCTATATCCATAACTATACACCAAAACCTTTTTTCTATTGTATCTATTGGATTTAGGAGCTGGGAGTTCTTATACACTACACAGAGATCTGTGTAACAACCATTTCATTTCATTTATGCATTTGATTTGCACACATTTTATATTAGACATCAGCTGCTATCTAACTCTATCACGACAAACAATCGTTCAATAGGATCTGTTTCTTGCATACAATCATAATCTACACGTCATGCAAAGGTCTGCGAATTAAATTAGCAATAGTTGCTATAAATTGGAAAATTAAATTGCGTTTCTTTGGGTGCCGATCTCCAAAATATGTAGGGAACATGGAATGGATCTAATCTAATTTGGTTTGCAAATAAATATTTCTAAGCCAGTTTTTGGAATGGGAAAGAAGCTAAAGGAATGCTCAAGCGGTGGGCGGGATTTTTAAATTTGAAAGCAGTCTATTAACGACAACAAAAATGCACTATCTGCGAAATTCGACTCTAGCATCATGCACACGCAATGTATGTTGTTATACTTTTTTCTGGCATGCTCTTTTGCAGCATTCGATCATCAATGTGCCGCGTTATGTGTGAGCAATGGGAGCATTTGGGAGCAAGAACCTGCTTCAGATCGAGTCAATGGTTTAAATATAAGATACAATTTGGAATATGTGAAACTACATGTACAGCTCCTTATGGATCCATAAGTTTTGGCACAGCAATATATTTTCATTCGACTGTTCCATTGCGAGTGTACGATTTTTATTAAAGTAAAAAATCGTATGATTTTGGCTAGCCATAAACGGTTAAGATTTCCTAGCTACCTAAATATGTAATCTGCACCGCTGACATTAACAATTATGCATCGGACAGCTGGATGCATTTGTAGATACACAGTTTGAGATACTTATGGCATTATCACTGAAGCCTGCACTTGGTAAAATGGGACGGCATATGCATGATAACACAGGCGACCGTCATTAAAATATCTTTGACCTGACCCTTGAAATAATCTACTGTTAGATTATTTTGATTGTTTAGTTGTAAATAAATATTCGTATCAATATTATATTTAGAAACAAAGGAACACGTACAAACTGCACTTCTTCGCAGCTCAATTTGTTCAAGTACAGATTGCGGCGAAATTTTGTTATTGTTACATGAAACGATGGCATATCCATTTATAGTTCAGCATACGATTGTCATATTGACGATCAACAATATCAAGTGAATTTACATCAACAAATTCATTTGATTTATTTAGCGATTTTTAAAAAATCAATCGAAAATTAATAAGATTCTATAGGATTGGCTCATTTTTTAAAAGCTTTTCTTTTCATTATAACAAAATATTTAATTAATGAAGGTCTAAACTGAGGTTTTTTTATTTAAAGAAAATTGTGATTCCTTCCGTTAAAAAAACGTATAATACGCTATGAAACGCTATACCCTATGAGAACAAGTTTTGGAACATCACTTATGGCTATCATTACATCAATCAATCATTATATGCACAAAGCATTTCCATTCGAGAATAGTAACAAAATTTGTCAAGTTTGAATCAAAATTGTATTTTCCAAAAATGGATAAATACGAGGAAACCACGGAACTGCAGGATTCCACAGGCAACTGCTGCTGCAATTGCAATTGCAAACAGAAGTTGAATTCCCGTCAGCTGTTCGACGACAACTTGGAGGACATTGCCACGAGCCTCGCACACATAATGCTGATCTGTGGCATCAACACAACGAAGAGCTGCCAGGCCAAGGCCATTATCAGGCGGGCTTTTGTGTACCACGAAAGGCTGCGGACACAGTGGAACCCGAATGCGGCCCCAGAATCGCGTCTCAATCGAGATGAAATGCTGCAGGCTCTGCGCATCACGTGCGGGATGGAAAGCGTGGAGGCTGTGTTGTCGTATTCGATCATCAAGCGTGCATTTAAGGCATTCTTCCGCGGGAAGCCACCGGTGTCGCTCAGTAATCCGATTGTGGATGCCATGGCCATACGCAGACAGGAGCGGGCATGGATAAAAGCCGCCAAAGAGACGTCCAAGCTATTTGACAACTATCAGTCGGCCTTCTTTTGGGCGCACAAGTTCTACGCGGAGCAGATTGATATGATCTACAGGGCGCTCTATAATCGCATGAGGGACCGCTGTAGCCCGATCGAGGTCCCACTGTGCACCTGCCGTGGCTGCTCCAAGCAGGTGGTGCCGAAGAAGCTCACCCCCAAGGATGGCTATCATCTGCACAAGTCCAGTAGTCTGTGTGACCTGCCGCGCTGCAATGAGTGTAATGGTCGCTTTCTCATCTGTGAGAGCAATAGCGATCAGCTGACGGCAGAGCAGTACGGGAAATGCGGCCAGGACTCGTACAAGGTAAAGTGGTGTTGCTTGGAGGATGAGCAACCGCAGCCCAAGCCCAAGTGGCCGTATGAAGCAGATATGGCACCAGAGGACGAGGACCATTACTGCCCCGTGGACTGCAGTGAGTCGTCGGATGTGTGTCCTAGCGATGTTGGATCCTTGAATCTCTGCGATGGCGTGGCTTCGAGTGAGGATTCCATCCACCAAAAACCCCACAGATCTTATCGACAATGTGGTGGACAAACTGGAGGATTATTTCAATAAACTGTGGGCAGAAGAGGTGGCCGAAAAGAAGAACTCCCAGACGTATGTTACCAGGACCAGTCGAGGCCAGGACTAGACTATAAGCGTTGCAGGTAATGGAAGTGCTTCTTTGAAACTAAAGGAAGAACAAACAAAGACCTGGGAAACAACGAGAGGACAAATATTGGCGAAAAATATGAAAGCTAATTAGAATTACTTAAAGAATTCATTCTCCGACTTGAAAAATATACTCACCTGATGAAAGTCCTCCAGGTACCGAAACCCCTTGCAACAACAGAAACTGTCCTGGCAATCGCCAGAGCCGAAAGCGCTGGAAGTGGTGAAAATCACAGAAAACCAAGCGGGAAAGCCAACTGGATCCATCAAAAAAAGAGTAGGTATTCTTGTCGATTAATCAAATTTCTTGTATTTCCAAAATTTCAAAAAAAAGAAAAGTAGAAACAAATTGGACAACAAATAATAAAACTTTTTTGCCCAATTTATCGCCTTCCAGATATTATAGAAATAAAACTATTATTCAAATATTTTTAATAATCCCGCTTATTCCCCAGCGCTGGGTTAACCATAATTTCGCTTAACAATGTTTCGCGGCCCATTTTCGATCACTTATGAACCAATACACTTGAACAAAATCAGCAATCAGCTTGCTGAAAAAACAAACATGCTTGATCGATCAAACTAAGCTGAGCTGATTTCAGCGAGCCTTTTCAGCTTTCAGCTCAGCTCAGTCTGCAATGTGCGCACTTGCACCGGTGCAGTGTGTTTGTTTTTTCAGAGCTTATAAATCAGCTATGTGCTCCGATTTCAGCTCCGCTTTCAGCTCCGCTTTCAGCTCCGCTTTCAGCTCCGCTTTCAGCTCCGCTTTCAGCTCCGCTTTCAGCTCCGCTTTCAGCTATAGTGTGCGCGAGCCCTTACGGTGTATAATATACTTTCAGGTATTTTGACGTCGAAAAGTGTATTTTTAAAGGTATATTTAAGAACAAAGGCTATAGAAACATCCACACGAAGGTTTTTTAAAATTCCACTTTGGCGCACACTTTAGTCGATAAGTGCTCTCCCCTGCGACGAAAAAATTAGTCGTAATTTGAATGGGCTATAAAAAGGGGTATGGACAACCGGCGAAAACAAGGTATATTGGGCAAGTAGGGTGGATTTCACCTGGCATGCGTTGCATTTTCTGAGCCTTTTGCGCATTGTCCACACCCTCTTTTTCCTTCCGTTATGTAGCAAATCTGTAGTAACCGTGTAAAGTGTAGAATTTTTTTCATAAAAAAAGACGCCAGCCAAAGAAAGGTGAAAATTGAACCAAAACAGCCCCACGGTAAGCAGCAGTTCGCACCTCTGAAGCCCCCAAGTCCGCAACAAACAAAAAAGGCAGAACGAAAGAGTGCAGGTCAAAACCAGACAGGATAGCAGCTGTGAGTATTAACCAAAAATAAAGGCAATAAACCGCGAAACGACAGCCACACAAAGGGTGCTACGCGCTACTCTCCCCCCGAAAAGGGCGTGTGTATGAGTCAGAGTCGGCAGAGGCCGTGTCTCAAAAGAAAACAATAATTTGTCATGCCTCTTTGCATATGTATGTGTGGGCTTTTACATCGAAATTGATAAAAAAGCTTTGCTGATCAGATGGTGCTCTCTGCCATTTTGAACAAATTTTCAAGTGGCCCCAAAAACGCCAACAAGTCAGCCCCCAAGAGGCAGATCTTGGCGACGGCTTCAGCTGCTGTCTGTTTTTGTGCCTTTTTTAGGCATTTAATTGAACTGTGGATGCAGTCTGTGTGGAAGTGTGAGTGTGTGCTTGAGAATGTTTTCATTGAGCCATATTTGTTGTTGCTTGAAATACCCTTGCGGAAAACAGTATTATTATGTTGACAGAATATTTGTAACGCATCGAAAGAAGCGTATCAAAAATCATATAGATCATTGGCTTGGACATGCCACTTTCTGATGATTTTGCAGTAATGTCGTTTCAAGTGACTCAGGGTATGATATTTTCAGGGTATGTGTGTTTGAGTGAGTGTTGACACAGTTTGGGAGAGCACGACGACGAAAAATCAGCTTCATCGGAATTTGTCGGGCTGCAATATGTCTATATATAGCAATAAAACCCGCACACAAATACACACACACACATAATATATTCACTCCACATTAATGGAATCTCCTCTGACTCGGTTAGGTCCACGCCACACATCACCGCATCACACACAGAGAGAGATCCACTCCACCAACAACGATGTCATCACGCAAAACCGCCGGTCGCCGTGCCACCACCAAAAAGCGCGCCCAGCGCGCCACCTCCAATGTCTTTGCAATGTTCGATCAGGCCCAGATCGCCGAATTCAAGGAGGCCTTCAACATGATCGACCAGAATCGCGATGGCTTCGTGGAGAAGGAGGATCTGCACGATATGCTTGCCTCGCTGGGCAAGAACCCCACCGATGACTACTTGGATGGGATGATGAACGAGGCACCCGGACCGATCAACTTCACCATGTTCCTCACTCTGTTCGGTGAACGGCTGCAGGGCACCGATCCCGAGGATGTGATCAAGAATGCCTTTGGCTGCTTCGACGAGGAGAACATGGGTGTTCTGCCCGAGGATAGGCTACGCGAGCTGCTCACCACAATGGGCGATCGATTCACAGACGAAGATGTATGTACCCTGCTCCCCTCTCTGTATAATCGTGTCATTTTAATCTATGGTTCTCCCACAGGTGGACGAGATGTATCGGGAGGCGCCGATCAAGAATGGGCTGTTCGATTACCTCGAGTTCACGCGCATACTCAAGCACGGTGCCAAGGACAAGGATGAGCAGTAAATCCAGATACGCCAACAGCCAAGCGGCGTGCACCCAAGCTGCCTCTCCAATCCACTCCACTCCACTTCTCCACTCTAGCATGGAGCCTGTCCACAATTATCCAAATCCATTAAGAGTTTCATTTAACTTTATTTCCTTTTTTTTTGTTTTTGTTTGTTCTCGCGCTCGTGGTGTCCTTCGATTCCTTCGATGCACTCCTGTGCATTTAAATTAAACAACAAAAAACAAAACAAAACGAGGGGGAACGTTGTGAGTTGCTGCGGACACCGCAACTCTACAGTTATACCCGATACTTAGTCAGTATGGCTCTCCTCCGGCAGACGCCGCTAATATTGAACGACACGACAAAGAGTGCGTGCGAGAGAGACAGAAAATCAGTCTGAGCGTGACGTCGGGCGCTGCGCAGCCACTGCAAATTGATTTGTTCCTATTGGCTATAAAAATGATCTGATCTGATCCAGATTCAGCAATCTGATAGATATGGTCATTATCTATGATTCTGCGTTTTTAGTTTTCTCGAATGTGCAATATTGTGGATGCAACAGATTTTCGTCCTTTGTGTGGGCGGAAGGGGGTGGGCCAAATTTTGAGATACACGTTTTATAGTAAGATCTAACAGGAGTGCGGATACCAAATTTTGTTACTCTAGCCTTAATAGTCTCTGAGATTTGTGAATATCCCCAGATTTTCATCCTTTGCGGGGGCGGAAGGGGGTGTGGCGAAATTTTGAAACAAACTCGTCTCGGTCCGATATATTAGGAGTGTGGATACCAAATTTGGTTGCTCTAGCTTTTATAGTCTCTGAGATTTAGGCGCTAATGTTTTACTCTAAGCAAAGCCGGCTATGCTACGTGTGTGTTAGAGAGAGACAGGGCGAAAAAAAATGAAATTGTTTTCTTGATGCTGGCTATAATAATAATACGATCCAATCCAATACGCAGTCTTAAAGATATGGTCATTCTCTACAATTCTACGTTTTTGGTTTTCTCATATCTTTAAAATTGTGGATGCCACAGACTTTCGTCCTTTGTGGGGGCGGAAGTGGGCGGGGCGAAGTTTTGAAATATTTTTGTAGCAGTGAAATATCACAGAAGTCTGGATCCAAAACATCGTTGCTCTAGCTCTTATAGTCTTTGAGCACTAGGCGCTGAAGGGGACGGACAGACAGACAGACGGACAGACAGACAGACAGGGCTCAATCGACTCGGCTATTGATGCTGATCAAGAATATATATACTTTATGGGGTCGGAAACGATTCCTTCTGGACGTTACACACATCCACTTTTACCACAAATCTAATATACCCCAATACTCATTTTGAGTATCGGGTATAAAAAACGAACTTAAAAATACGAAAAACTAGAGAAAAGCCAGCAAATGTTATGTACGATATTTTAGTGTGTGCGATGAAGAGCCTGAGATAACAACCAACGCCGTTTCCCCCAAGTTTTCATAAGTATTAACTCATTGAATATACATATACATATTACCTATATACAAATACATACTTATATACAAGAATGTGTGGCAATAAACCCAACGTTTGTTTGTGATGTCTTTCGAGCGTTTACTTTACTTGGGGACATAGTATATTATATTTATTATTGACATATAAAAATGGTAATAATAAAACTTTTTTGCCCAATTTATCGCCTTCCAGAAATTATAGAAATAAAACTATTATTCAAATATTTTTAATAATCCCGCTTATTCCCCAGCTTCATCGCTTAACAATGTTTCGCCCATTTTCGATCACTTATGAACCAATACACTTGAACAAAATCAGCAATCAGCTTGCTGAAAAAACAAACATGCTTGATCGATCAAACTAAGCTGAGCTGATTTCAGCGAGATTTTTCAGCTTTCAGCTCAGCTCAGTCTGCAATGTGCGCACTTGCACCGGTGCAGTGTGTTTGTTTTTTCAGAGCTTATAAATCAGCTATCTGCTCCGATTTCAGCTCCGCTTTCAGCTATAGTGTGCGCGAGCCCTTAAGGTTAGGCTTAGAAATTCTAGAGCAAAATATGTCTTTCATTTGATTTGAATGCTTAACCAATAGATTTTCTCCTGTTCTAATAGTTGCAATTGCTTTTCGTTACTCAATTTTGAAGGTTTAGTTGAACATTTTTTTTTTGTATAAGGCCACATTTCCTGGTTTATATACTTCAGTATATATAGGCATATAGGATTTTTTAAACGTTGTTTTCTTTTAGCTCAGCTAATTTATGTAGGTGTTAAAATTGCAGATACAATACAAATCTATTTACAAAAAAATTCTCGTACAGTACAATTTGAAGGTAGGTCTACGCAGGGTAGAAATGTGGTCGGTTGTCGGTGTCCAGTTTTCAGAGCTATAACTTTGTTCGCAGCTTTGGGATTACACATACTCGTGGATAATTAAAGTAAACGAGGAACCGAATACTGAAACTAATCTAATCGGAATCGTAACTACATAACGACTATAGAGTGGTGTTTGCCATCTAAATACTAGAAATAAGTAGACAACGGCATTATTAACTAACTAAAGCATAGGCATAGGCATCGAGGTGGTGTTTGAGGGGGGGGGGGGGGGGGGGGGGGGGGGGGGGGGACTGCTGCTGGCTTTGAGCACCTTAATACGAACTTACGTACAAAAACATTGCATTACTCCTACTTCTCTAGGCTATTACGATATGGGCGGACTTTAGAATATCTTTTTGTTTGCTTTGCTAATCGAATTTCAATCGAAGCTTAAACTAAATAAGTCGTTCCTCTGGCGGCGGCTTCAGCACATTGTCCATTTCCAGCCTCGGATTGCAGTACTCCTGGGCGCTGGGGCTGTAGGTGCCGCGCGTGGCACGCTTGTTGCGCGCCATCACCAGGAAGGTGCCCAGCAGTGCTCCGGCAATCAGGAGCAACACCACCACAACGGGTATAACAATGATGGCTATATCTGTCGTCGAGGGGCCATCCTCCTTGGCAACGATCTATATAACAGCGAAGAGTCGGAGAACTATCAGTTCTATACTACCATAAAGATTTCCATTTTTACTCACCGGTGCCGTGCAATTCTTGCCCGCAAATCCTTCCGTGCAAACGCAATAGTAGTCCGGTTCTGTACCGCAGTTCTCCATGCAGCGGCCTCCATTGCCGCAAATATCAGTGGCATTGCAGGGATCCGTAAAGTTGCAATATGCTCCGCAGTAGGGCTTCTCGCATATGCACTGGAAGGAGCCGCGCTTGTTGAAGCACCGACCCAATCCGCCACAATACTCTCCCTCCACACTGCACTCGTCAATGTCGTTTTCGCAGTGAACTCCCTCGAATCCAGTGCCGAGGCAGTTGCATTCGTAGGCCCCCACTAGATCCTTGCACTTGCCTTCGTTCTGGCAGGGGTTCGAGTCGCATTCGTTGATGTCCTGCTCGCACAGACGACCCGTGTAGCCCAGGCTGCATTTGCACATGGGTGACTGGAATCCAAGCAGCGTTAGTACACATTCGATTTGGGATTATATTTATAATTTCTTACCACGCCTGTGGTCAGGCAGAGTCCGCCATTGTCGCAGGGCGTTCGCTCACAGAAGGGCACATCGCACAGGGTACCCTCAAAGCCTGAGGCGCAGGTGCAAGTAAAGTTATTGCCAGTTAATCCATCTGCAGAGAAAAATAGTGTTCAAGTTTATGTTCAAAGAAGGGGCATTACCCCGGTGTACTTACTGAAACCGTTCTCGCAGGTGGATTCATTCCGGCAAGGCTCGTTCTCGCACGTCATCTGCTTGAGGACATTGCACTGGGGACCGGTGTAGTCCTCCGGACAATCGCAGAAATAGGCCGCAATCAGATCTGTACAATTGCCACCATTTTGGCAGGGCTGCATGGCGCATTCGTCGATATTCTGCTCGCAGTAGCGTCCCTCAAATCCTTCGGGGCACTGGCAGACAAAGTCTGCCACCTTGTTGATACAGGTGCCGTTGTTCTTGCACACCGTGTTGAGGCACTCATCGATGTCGATGGAGCAGTCATCGCCCTCGTAGCCCGCCTGGCAGGTGCACGCATACTCGTCGGACGGGGCCCTACAAAAGCCATCGTTCCGGCAGTCCGTCTGGAAGCACAGAATGCATCCCTCGTCGGGCCGTGTTGTGTTCAAACGGAACTGGGCCTTAAGCTGCACGGACACGTTCTCGGTGCGGGGATACAGTTCGGCATTGGAGAAGTACGGCAGCAGCAGATCGCCCACACGCGCCTCACCCACACATCCCTTGAACTGGGAGCCTTGCTGGGCGGACAGAGTGGAGCCACGCGACTGACGAGACTCGGGCATGCCGCCCAAGTAGACCTGGGTGCTGCTCGACAGCAAATATTGGATGGCTGCCTGGTCAATGTCGACGGAGAAGGATGGAGCCGGATCCACCATGGACTCCCAGCCCTTCCAGCCGCCCTCCAGCTTGCCATTGTGGGCCCTCAGAAAGATACGGCTCCACTCCCCGTCGGCGTTCTCTTTCTCGAACCGCGTGGACTCGCCAATATGCAGTTGGGTGAGCTTCCAGGTGATGGTCACGCGTCCCCCATTGACGCCAATCTCGAAGAAACTGTCTGCATTGTCGATGAACAGCAGAGTTCCGCCGGCCCGTGTCCGATAGGCTATCTCGATGGACGGCTTGAGGGTCTGCTTGGGGGCAGTTTCTCCGCCAGTTTCCTCGGCCGGTGGCGGCTCCTGGAAGTAGAAGAAGGCCAGCGGGCTGCGTTCCCGGCCCGTGAATGTGGTATTGGTCAGACATTCGTAGCCATCGTCCAGGTTCTGGCAGACACTCTCGCCGGGACAGGTGACCAGCTGGCAGAATTCGATCTCCTGGCAATCCTTGCCCTTGTAGCCATTGGGACACTTGCAGCTGTAGTCGTTCCACGTGTTGCGGCACTCGGCATTGTGTCGGCAGGGATTCTTGCGGCATAGATCGTCGGATACCTCGCCAGGCAGCACCGAGGCACGGTCAATGCTGACCGCTCCAAGGGGCTTGGCATTCACTTGCACATCCGTAACATTGAGCGGATACATCTCCACAATGAGATTGAGTGAGCCATTGCTCACTTTCACGTCCTGGATGATGCCCTTGAAGTAGTCCTTGCTGTCATCTGTCGTCTCCTTGCTGAGCACCGTGACACTCTCGTCCACTCCAGGCTCTGTACTGGCGGGCAGCAGGGATTCACGCGTGGGCGCAGGGCCGCCCAAGTATAGAACCTGTGCATCCAGCAGACCCGTCGTCGACAGCGTCTTGCGGAAGTACTCGGTACCATTGAGCTTGACCTGCACCAGTGTCTGATTGCGAACCACCTCGATGAGATGATTGTAGCCATTGTCCAGCTTCTGACCACCGACGGTGTAGGCCTCGGGTGTCCCAGAGAACTGCATCTTCACCAGTAACTCGCCGCCATGCAGCTTGGCCGAAACATACGAGTCACCAATGTCTAAAAGAAGGAAATGCAGATTAAAGATTGAATATTACAGAAAGAAAAGGTATTTATACACGGTGCTCAAAAAGTATATGGGGTATTTGCCACGTCCCCTCCCGCCTACAAAAGGGCGAAAATCTGATAGATATTCTTGTATCGAAAATGCAGAACTATTAAACATTCCATTATCTACCAGATTGCAAAATCTTAAGCAGTTTGGATCATTATTTAAGCCAAAATAAAGAATCCGCTGTTACGCACTCGCTCTCACATTATTTTTCTCGCCAAGTGAGCGCCCCCTGGCAGAGTGAGCGAGATATGTACTATAACGGCCGGATGGTAATTCGTTGGTTGAAAGAGACACAGCGAGATATAAGGAAAGGAAGTGCGGTATGTCAGCAGCTAGAATATTTGTCATTAGGCGGAAGGAGGATGGACAGATTAGAGTGCAATCTATGATAATCTAAGAATGAGAACACTGATGCTAACGCTCGCTCTGTCTATCTCTGTCTGTGTATCTCCGCCATCAGCAGTAGCGGAATATTGAGAACTTTTGAGTACCGGGTATTATAGTATAGTAAACGGCTGATTTTACTCACTTTTGGTGGGTGCCTTGCGTGGATCGCTGCCCAAATAGAAGACCTGCCCCGTGGGCTCTCGCGTGCGTATAAACATGGATATATCCAGAATAGAGCGAATGGCTCGTCTGCCCACATCGGTGGTCTCCACAATCACAGCCGAATGTGTGGTATTCTCATGCCCAAAAGTAGCTGCTGTCATATCTAAAAATAGAAAAGAAACAGTCACAAATGATGGTTGACGGAATCCCTAAGTCCATCCACTCACTGTGCTGGCAGGTGTGTCCAAAGAAGGGCCTCGGACAGTGGCAGGCAAACGTGTGCCACAGATCCGTGCACTCGCCATTCGAGTGGCAGGGATTCGGTTTGCATTGCTCGGTGCGTGGACAGCCGCTTTGGACATTCTCCAGCTTGGTATCCCCATACGTAAAATTGGCGCTCTGCTCGTCGGGGAAGATCCATTTTCCATTGACGACAATGTCCTGCATGCAGCCCACAAAGGCCGACGGTTGGTGAGTCAAATGCCGCAGATATGACTTTAGATTGGGTATCGTTCCGCCCAAATAGGTACGTGGAAACGAGGGCTGGCTGTTGTTGGCCGTCTCGTAGGATCCCACTGGGAATATGGCCTGCTCATCGTTGGCGGACAACACCAAATGAGACGTATTGATGGCCACAAACACCTTATGCCAATTGCTGTCATTCAGCTTGGAGCCAATAAACACACCCTCCCATTTGTTGAGCAGCGACGAATGCAGGTTCAGGCGTCCATTGATCAGCTCTAGAATATAGCTGACGGGCTCATTCTTCTCGCCGGAGGTGCCAAAGGCCAGCACGCCATTGGGCAGCGTTGTCCTAAATTGCAAATTAATGTCATAGCCCTCCTCGCGCTCGGTGGTCACAGAGATGAGACTGGTCGCCACCATCGACAGGGTGGTGGTCTTCTCGCAGGTGTCACCCTGGAAGCCATTCTCGCAGGTGCAATTGTACAGATGAACGGTCTCGTTGACCAAATACGGCCGACAAGTGCCATTGTTCAAACAGGGCTGCAGCAGATAGATAGTAAATCAGTAAAGATTGAGGTTTTAGATTCGATTTAGGACATACATTTGTTAGGCATCCAATCAGTGGCACCGAACAGTTCTTGCCACCAAAGTTGGCATCACAGTCGCACTCGTAGTCGTTGATCTGGTCAATGCAGGTGCCGCTCTGGCAGGGATTAAAGCGATCGCACTCATCGATATTGATCTCGCAGTGGGTTCCCTCAAAGCCGGGTTCGCATTCGCAGGTGTAGGTGCCGATGCCATCGTTGCAGGTACCATGCTTGCTGCAGGGATTGCTCTCGCACTCATTAATGTTGATCTCGCAGTTCTTACCAATGATTCCAGGCACACAAACGCACTCGTAGCTACAAAATATAATTAGAATTAGAAGCCGAAAATTCAGCTAGGATTGAATGTAATGGACTTACCCGCTGGCATTCTCGTAGCTGAATGGCTGACTAAACACCTTGGGCAGGTCCGTGAGGCGGCTAAGCTGGTACAGCGTCTGATTGGATCGCTCCAGGCAGTTGCTGTTGTACTGACAGGGATTGCTCTCACACTCGTTGATGTCCTGGTCGCAATTCTTGCCCTTGTACCCAGCATGACACTCACAGAAGTAGTCCTTCACCTGATCGAGGCACTTCGCCCCGTTTGTACACGGATTGGACACGCACTCGTCGATGTTTAGCTCACAATTCTGTCCCTCGTAGCCAGTGCCGCTGCAGTCGCATCGGAAGCTGCCCAATTGATCGATGCACTGGCCTCCATTCAGGCAGGGATCTCCCACACAGTCGTCGATGTCAATGTCGCAGACACGTCCCGTCATGCCCGGTATGCATGAACAGGTAAAGTTGTTGATCATATCAATGCAGGTAGATCCGTTCGAACAGGGATTGGTGATGCATTCGTCAATGTCGATCTCGCAGTTCTCGCCACGATATCCGGGCTGGCAAACGCACTCGTAGGCATTGATCTGGGCGTAAAAGAAAGGATTAAAGCGGCTTAATGTAAAGGCAAGAGTTTATGTTGCACTGAAGCTTTGGGTTTTAGCGGGGGATTGGCTCTAGCAATAGACCTACGACAACTGTTCTTGTCACTCACTTGTCTCAATATCCGATGCTTTCCGTATTTAAAGAAAAACAACTAATTACACTTTAGTAACCACTTTAGTCGTCATCCCCCATCCGAGAGTTCCCCACCCCCCTTGAGTACCTACCTTGTTGTGGCATGTGGCTCCATTCAGACAGGGAAAACTGAGACACTCATCCACATCCGAGTCGCAGTGGATGCCCGTGAAGCCTGGGGTGCAGTAGCACTTGTAGGATCCCTTCTCGTTCTTGCAGATGCCATTGCCGCAGATCTTTGGGTGCAGCGTGCACTCGTCCACATCGTTGGCGCAATTCCTTCCTGTCCAGCCGCGGGCGCACTTGCACTCGTAATCGCCGTTGGGGAGGTCCAGGCATTCGCCGCCGTTCTGGCAGGGCTGGGTGGCGCACTGGTTGCATACCTTGTTCTCGGGACAGGTGCACAGGTTCTGGACGCACACCATCGGCTCCTGGCAGTTGAGGGGCGAGCAGTTGTCGGCCTTTTCGCACCGGTCTCCGGTGTAGCCCACCGAGCAGTAGCAGTGGGTGCCGTTCATTGAGCAAGTACCTCCGTTCAGGCACTTGCCGTTAGTTGCATTGCAGTTGATGGGCGTCAAGGCCATGGCGGCGGCCGCTCCTCCATCGCCCGTGCTCTGCTGGCAGTTGTAGCCTAGGGAGGAAATTCGAAATTAGAAATGGGATCATCTCAAGGTGAAGAGATAGTCTTCTACTTAATTTTAAGTAATTAATTACTTAAGTATGTATATCTACTACTACTACTACTACGCTACATATTTACAGTTGGATTTGCAAGGGTTGCACTAAAATTTTCAAAAAACCGTTAAGTATAAAGCTCTAAATGAATCCATACACCAGAGGCCTTCGCCTCTCCCTCTCTTGCAATGCGCTCTCTTATGGCTTTTGTATTCGCTTGCAGCGTGCAATTTGCATGCAGAAAAGAGAAAGAGAGCATCCGTTATTCTGCTAAGCAGTGCAGTTTGTCTGACAGTTGAGCAATGCTGACAGAGAGAACAACAGAGACTGACAAGCAGTGGAGGCGAGGACACTCTAGCTGTTTATTCTGGTAAGCAGTGGAGGCGTCGTCTGGCAGAGATTCGTTTACTCTGATAAGCAGTTCACGTGTTGTCTAACAGTGAAGCAGTACTGACACATTAGCTATTATCACGCCATATTTTCGCCATTCAAAATTAGTTAATTCTAGAATTCTCAAAATTATTTTAATTAAATATATAGCCACCAGTGGGGATTCATTTAGGGCTTCAACATTTATAAGTAGAAAGCACTACTAGTAGTACAGCCATTAACCGCATACAAAATAAAATCTACATTTAAGTGGATGACACGACTTTTAGGACAACCCTTTGCGTCACTCCACTTCGTCGTATATATATATATATATATATATATATATGTATATGTACATATGTATATATGCCAAACCTGTGTATCCACTAGCACATATACAGGTATAATTGCTACTATATCCCTGGCAGGTGCCACCGTTCAAGCAGTTTTCTTGGGGACATGCATTCAGGGAAGCCAATCGATGGGTTGGTGACTGTTGTTGTTGTTGTTGGTTTTTGTTAAGTTTACTAGCTGTTGTTGTTGTTGTAGTTGTTGGTAATATTGTTGTTGGAATTGTATTTGTATTCGTAATTGCTGGTACAGTGATTGCAACTATTGTTGTTGTTGTTGTTGGCAGTTGTTCTGGTGTCGGTGTGGTTGTTGTTGTAGGTAGACAATGACCAATAGGGCCTAAGGTTTATAGCCATATACGGGAGGATTTTTGTTGTTGGGTTGTATGTAGTATATAAGATTAGGGGGATTAGTATATAGCGAATAAATCAGATGTTAGTAAAAGCAATGGGAGATTATCCAAAAAAGCAGATGCACATTAACACAATGCATTTCCCGAAGACTTGAAGGCAGTCCATAATGTTTTTATGTATTTCCAATGAATTATACGGGTATGGAAGCTCAAGAGAAGAGGATGGAAGAGGCTGATCCTGTCTCACACTTATAAGAAGTTTAATAAAAAAAACAAATGTGTCCGTTCGCTTATGGGCATACGAATGTATCCGTTCGTTTATGGGACATTTACGAGAGTATGCGCCCCTGAAGTGGAACAGGGGTAGCAGAAAAAGTCAGGTATCGAATGAGTTTAGTCATAGGATCGACTCTCCGAATATTACTGATCTTTGGATAATATTACTTCAATTAGAGCATGATGTATGTTTATTAAAGGAGGAAACGAAGAGGATCTGTTGTTGCCCATGAACCAATTAAATGTTATATGTTTCTGTAATTTATTGACATCTGTCTGCCTTGAAGCTTTGAAATGCACTGTGGGACACCCCCAATCTACAATTATTGGTCTAGCCCTCTAGCCCATCATCCAGCCTCTAGCCTCCAGCCACCATCCACGTACTCAGCTTCAGTTCGCAACGTTTCCGCTTAAGCCACTCGGGCGAGATGTAGCGCTTCTTTTTCTCGCTGACGCACTGTGATGGATCGATCATCTCCAGTTCGATCGAAGGCGGCGTTAGCGGCTCCAAGTCGGAAGCTTTTGTTGTTGTTAAGATACCAAAAACCATTAAGCCCAAAGAAAGAAAATTAAAACCAAACGCTTTATAACCATGCATCGCCCATGAACAACCTTTACCCTTTTAGCTTTTTGGGAGGGAATCTCGCAGAGAATGACTAGCAGTAGGACTTACCCGTTGTGCCTGGCTTACACACGCACTTGCCGCCAACGCACTCCGAATCGATGGGACACTGTTGGGTACAGCTCGGGCCCAGCTGGCAGAGCTCTCCACTGTATTCCGGGGGGCAGATGCACTGGAACCCAATGGCCTTGTCCACACAGGAGCCGCCGTTGAGGCACTGCTGGGTCTGGCAGGTCATGGGTCGGTCACACACCTCGCCGCCCCATCCGTCCAGGCACTGGCAGGTGTACCAACCGTACGTATCGAAGCAGCGTCCGCCGTTCAGGCACGGACTCTTGTCGCACTCATCCACGTTGGTCTGACAGAAGGCGCCCGTGTACCCGGTGCCGGAGCAGTCGCAGCTGAAGCCATTGATGCGGTCGATGCAGCTGCCATTATTCTGGCACGGCTGGGAGGCACACTCGTCCGTGTCGATCTCGCAACGGGGACCCGCATAGCCCTTGGGGCACTCGCAGGCGATGCTCCCGGTGCCGCCGAGCACCACACAGGCGCCGTTGTTGAGGCAGGGATTCGACTGGCACAGCGGATGGATGTTCACCTCCGTTTCGCAGTGCTGCCCACTGTGCTGGGCATCGCAGAAGCACTGGTAGTCGCCGCGCGAGTTCTCCAGGCAGGTGCCACCATTCACACACGGATTCTTGCCGCAGGGCGAGCCATTGTCCTTCTGGCAGTTCTTGCCCGAGTACCGGGCCGTGCAGCGGCACTCGTAGCCCTCGGAATTGGAGGAGCACGTGCCATGACCCATGCACGGATCGGTCAAACAGAAATTGTCCGGCAGCCGGGTAAACAGATCATGATCGCTGCAGGGTCCGGGCGTCAGCGGACAGACCCCAAATACGACATTCTGTATGGTCGAATTGTTTACGAACTGCAGTCCGGGTCCATCCAGAAGGCAGCCGGAAAAGGAGTTGCCCAGTATCAAGATGGCATCTTTGTAGCCGATGTCCTGATTCGTCAGGAACTGACTGTTATATGTGGAGTTGGCTAATGAAAAGGAGGGGGAAAGCGCGGTATCAGTATGGAGTAATTATTGAATTTAACGTACACTCTATACCACATATAATCCCTGAATCTAGGTCATTCTATAGTGTTTGGCTAATCTTCTATATATTATCAAGTGTTTGTCAAGATATCTATTGCAAAATTTTGTTAATCAAATATTGAACGATTGAAAACTTGTACAATATCGATACGTAAGCGATACCGATTGTAAATTTGATTGTTGCATACAAAAAAAAAAAGAAATGTACAGTCTGTAAATCAAAATCCCATTCGTATTCGATCTATACCAACGTTCCATTCATATTTGAGGTCTATATTACGTTTGAGCCTGACTAGAAATACATTTAGGGATGGTAGATGGTACATCGATATCTTTTGCGTGATCGGAACGAATGTATCCGTTCACTTACGTGAAATTTCTACAGCGAATAAGACAAAAAAGCCTTAAGCACGATTCTAGATAGTTCCTTTTCCATCTTTCAATTGATTAGTTTGTGTTCCTCTTCGTGATGATGGGGATCCGAAATCCCTTTCCCTATTTACTTTACAAGACATTTCACGATTTATTTCGAACCCTTTTGGACATCCACGACACACACAATTCGTGTGAGAGGCTCTCTTGTAGACCCAATTTGTTTTGTGGTTGGATTATCACTTACCAAATATGCTTGCCGCACGATCCACATGCAAATAGAGGTTACCGTACTCGTATTTGAACTGGAGCGTATGCCAGCGATTGTCCAACAGTTGGTAGGGCAATTTCACATCCAGGCGATTGTTTGGCCCATGGACGGCGGGGCCGGCCAATGAGATTTGCAGAAAATCGTTGAGCACTGAGATTACGATTGAGTTTTTGTTGTACTGCTGAGCGAGTATCTCGCCGCCGCGGCACGAGCGGAAACTAATCGCCGAATGGTCCCAAATGGGCATCGGCGTGGTCAGACGGAGGTAAGTGGAGCCATTAAAGTATGCCTCCTTGGTATGCACCTCCACGGAGGCAACATCTGCAAGAGAAAAGATCAAGAGTTTAGTTGTGGGGTTACTTCAGACCGAATAAAAGACTCAAATGAAAGCATGACAAGGCCAGGCCGGGCCGGGCCGGGCCAGGCCAGAGCCAGGCCAAGTCGGATCGGAGGGCGTACTCTCATTTAACTAATCGCATTTCATTCGAATCGCGGGGCTTTCTGGGCTGGGGGGGAAAACGCATTTGTAACCGTAGACTTCTTCCTCATTTCCTCAGCGACTTATTTGGCCACACAGCAAAATGGCCAATTGGTTTACTTTGGCTTACATTTTCCCCTCTACGGCACTTTTTTTCTCCTTCCCTCTCGGGCACTTCCCTCCGCGTCTCGTTTGGCTAAGAAAGTGTTTTTTTCGTCTAGCATTGACCAAATTAGACAAGTTGCCACGGCCAGGCAGCCGCATGCATGCCACATGCCACCACACTTAAATGGTAATCAGTAAACGTTTCATTTCAAAACTTTCATTTACCGCTGATCGCCTGCCAAGGCGCGCAGAATCAATTCCCATTTCCCCCAAGCACCAGAAAGAAGCTGTAGACCAGAAGACGCCGGCCATAACTTTGGACGACGAGTGGTTTTCTAATTCAGTTTTCAAGCGAGAGGGAAAGCCCACCTATCGGCAAAGATCGAAGCTTGAGGTACCCTAATAAGAAGTGAATGTCCCTCTTCGGTTAAATGTTGTGCGTCCGAGCGCACTAAAACTCGTATTTGGGACATTTTTACAGTAAATCAACGACATTCGAAAGAAGCGTTCGAAGACTTCTACTAAACTTCAGGTGAATATAGTTTTCTGACTGGGAAAAAGAATGTAGAAATATATTAAACTACAAGTTAAATCTAAATGGTGTAAGGTAATGCCCAAAACTGAAAGACAACAGGGATCGTAGAGGGTTATCGACTGTCTCGTCTAATTCCTTAACTTCGTGCGCTCCATTTAATAGCGAAAAATCGGCATTCCTCGGAAAGTGTATAGCAAGATCCAAACAAAATGAAACAAACTTTCTTGACTGAAGTGCACAAGGCGTAAAAATAAAAAAAGCCAACTATGACTGTTCATATGTTCGTGCTTAGATAGGTACGAGGTACGCACATAAACATTTGTGCAAAAGCCGGTTTTGTAGACCGTTCAATAAACTGCAAAAGGCAAAAACCAAAATAAAACGGAGCGAAATCGGCTAAAAGGAAAAGTTATTAACGAGAGGAAATGGCAACAGGGGAAAATAGGGAACTAATTAGGAATTTTCAGATCTAAAAACTCTGGGAACTCTTGCACGAGAGAACCGCGTGGCTTCTCTCATTTTCTATCATTCGATTCGAGCATCTTTGTTCGAATTTGTGAATCCGAGTTTTTCAGTTTCTCTTCGGCCCTTGACTGCCTGTGCGGATCTCAGCTACTGCTTGCTCTAGGAAGCTTCAGGGATCACCATCAGGTGGAAGCTTAGAGGATCGCCATTGACTGCTTGCATTAGGGCGGTAGCACACGGTTGCCTTTAACTAGGAAATGGAAAAGGTTCTGAAACTCTGCAGATAATAAACTATTCGAACATCTACTCCTATGGTTCATAATTATTTTAATTGAATTTGAAATTTTTTTTTGCTGTGGGAAGTACGTAGAAAATAATCAATCTATTGATTCCATTTCAATAGAAACCTTTGTACTGTACTTCCCCATTGGATCTGAGGCGTCTCGAACCAAAGTATGTATGTATTCATTTTGCATTCCACCTTTTGCTAGACCATCACTCAAGAGTCCAATTGGAGTTGGAATACATATGTACGAGTATACTCTTCATTAAAAATGACAAATGAAACTGTTGGAAGCAGCCAAAAACTTGAGAAACCTTTGGCCATGGCGCTCTGAGGTTTATTGCCAAAGCGAACATAACCAGATTGAAGTTCGGGGGGAATTTGTGTTAAGTGTTGGTGCTTTTTGGCGTTAATAAACTTTGAAAAAACAATCGTACATATTTTTGCACTTCCAGATCATTTTAGCACCTTCTCGGCTGGGTTGAACCCACACGCTGGTGGTAGTGCCATGCCCTTTGGGCGGCTGCCCTGACCCGTGGCCTGATGGCTGGGATCCCGGGCTTAGAAAGCACTCGAAGCGACCTCGTCGCAAACAGAACCTGAACGACGAACAACATAATGGAAAAAGCATTATGAGGCCATCGATTTTGCCGCCTCGCCTTGTCCGGTCTTCTCAAACATTTCGTACGAGTATTTTTTGTATTTAAAGGCGATTTGTGGTATTTGCATTGACAGTTGTTCGTCTGTCGTTTTGGTTAATGTATGCCAACAGGGAGGGGTCAGTAGGGGGCAGGCAGGGCGTTAGCAGTGGAGTGAGTTAGCAAGTAAGTCCGGCAGTAAAGAGCTCATAATTATATTATACTCACGTACGAAACTAGGCAGAAAAATATTCAAAAGTTAAACAACAAAAATGCGATTTAAACTGTTAGATCGTTGGACTTGATGTTTCGACGAAGGGATACTCATTATATATATTTTAAGCCCTATAGTAGGGCTCAAAACTCAGCATTAATCAGGCTATACAAATATTTCATTCTTCTAAATTCTGGTCGAGAGCCCGTATGCCTTTTACTGACAGTGTCATTTCACACATTCATGCACGTATTCCTTTACATTTATAGATGGAATGCACACACCTATACTATATTGTGGAAGTTAAGGTATAGATTCTCCTTATGCTTTGGCATGTGCATTTTTTTTTGTACACAATCTCCGCATTGACGACTGACTGTTTTGTGCTGTTGTTCTTGACCGTAAACAAACGGAACGGAAATTTCATAATCACAACCAAGGAAAAGAATTCTATTTCCACCTCTTTTTTTATTATTATTATTCTACTTTTTGCGTGACTTTTGGACAACCGTTTGTTTGTTTTTTTCTTCGACTCATGAATGACTTGACTCTGACTGCGACTCCAAAACCCGATCTTAAGCCGTCTCTGAGCGAATTTTGTTTAGCGGTGCCATAAAAAAGAAACAGTTTAATAGTGTCTTTTCAGCTTTTGTTCGGGTTTAAGAGAGAGAGAGAAGAGAACGTTTGGTGGAAACACTTTTCGAGACTTTAATGACTTCTCGGCGCTGTGACTTTTTTTCGGGCACAAAAGAGTTTGTTATGCCGGTTCTTAAGTAGGGGCGTGGCAAATGGATGGAACTTAGCCAAATTTGAATGGTTTTTAATGAATTATTCCTACAGAGAATACAATGGTAGGTATTTCTGGGATGAACCATCATAGTATAAAGATTTATGGTGATTTCTGGTGGGATTTCAAAGATTTAAGTCTTCAAATGCTCCATCAATGTCTAGTGTACTTAAATATAAAAAAAGGTGAATATAATTGTAATTATTAGCGCATTGCTCTAGCATTAACATTTTTGGAAGCCCAGGTGCTCAAACGACAAGTGCGCTATCAATTTGATGAACGATTTACAGTACACCTAAAAGATTAATTGAGGGATTTAATTACAAAGGAAGTACAATTTTCTCTTAAAGCTTTTCGCCAAAAAAAATTATGTACTTTCCCCCACACTCGTACCTTGGTACGGTACGGCATCAAAAGAGAAAACGCTCGAGATCTGCAAAACTGTATCTGAGATGCATAATTACACTGCTTGCTTTTCCATTTCCCAAAGTTATTCCCATGATACGCTGTGCACGTGAAGGGGGGGGGGAAAGTGATTTATGCAAAATGCAAAATGAGCTAAATGCACGCAAAACACTCAAAGGAGGAAGCGGTAAATGTTACAGAAAGCAACAACCGACTCCGCCTACACACTGGACAGCGGGAGAGAGATACGTGGAGAGTGGGAGAGAGACCCAGTTGGGAAAGAAACACTCAAATCATTGCAACACTTACTAATACTTGCATAAGCTTGTAGAGCATAAGTACTCCGAATGCATACAAATACATATGTAAATTAGCTCAACTTAAGCTTTTTTGCTTTGTTGCTTCCCCTGCCTTTTGCACTGCATTCTGCTTGTATGACTAATCAGCGTGTCTGCATATGCAAAACAACACCAAATGTAAGGACATACATACATACATATACATATGCATATGTATGTACATGTGCTTGCTTAACCCCATGAGGCCGCTGGCTATTGCCGTTTTGCATGTTAGCCACTTTGAAACTAGATGCAGTTCTCGCTCCTCTTTCTCTCCTCTTTCTCCTGCTCATCTGCTGCTTTGACTGTTTTAATAATACCTCGTACCGGCACATGAGGAATGCAAGGGTATATAGAGATCGTGGGTACATACATATGTTTGTCATAGGAAGAAAAAGACGTTTTAATACCCCTTGAAGGGGTTAATTGTTTGATTTTGGTTGATCTATGTGGCACAGTGTCGATTCAATTATTATTATTAATTATTACATATAGGCTTTCTTCCTTTAAAATCTGTTTATTAGAGGAACATTTTTAAATTTTCGTTAATTCCTTTTGTTTTGCCATATTCTCTCTCTTAGTATTTCATTTTTGCAATTTCACTCTTTTCAAATTTTGCGAGCGAGAGCGTGCGGATTTTGGGCCTCCGTGAAATATGGTTTCATTAGAACATGTTGATCTTCCTCGTTACTCATTTTACTATTATTATTGTTTGAAACAGATCGAATATTCAGCAAGATCAGTATCGACAAATCGGTTAATTTTCATCTGGTAACGGGTATTCAATTGTCGTAGTATTGCGACTTTCCAAACGCTCTTGTTGCTGATATTGTTTCTGTGGCAGGTGCAGTGGCAGTACCCACCCTTCCCCCGGGGAGATTTCTCTGGTCTAACCCTTAGCCCGAAGGAAGGAGGGGGGGATCCAAGGTGTTGGCCACAACAAAACGTTGCACGTTGCTAACTTCGGCTCGGCTCTGACTTGTGGGTGGTTGGGCTTGGGTCCGGTGCTTGGGTTGCCCGGGGACCCGGGATTGTTTTTTGCCGCTACAATTTTTTCCCCTTCTTCCATCCCACTCTTCCCATCTCTGAATATGGTCATATTGTTTTCCCGTTGTATGTACGTGTGTCTGTGTTGCCTCATTCAGCTCTCAACCCACACTTTTCTGTTCTCCCATTGTTGTTGTTGTTTTAAATTTTTGCTCTAAGTACTTTTAACTTTTTACTTTTTTGTTGTAACATAGTTGTTGTTGCTTTTGTGTAACAAACCGCCCACGAAAAAAAGTTTCATTTGCACTCGATTGTTTCGTACACTTTCTTTAGATTGGGTACAAAGATTTTGCTGAGAAGCTGAACGATGAAGGTAGAAGAAGAAGGCTGAAACATCAAGACAGTCCCATCCGGGGAGACAAGACGGACTGCAACATACTCCAAGACCTGCTAACGATATGTTTTTTACATTTTCAACATGTTTTCTTTATTTCCATCAACCTTAAGGTACCTAAGTGACTTTAGTTCCTTATAATTGGCATATAATGCGATTTACGATTACTCTTATACGATTGCTAATTATCTAAGCGATTACAGTGAAATATGTTGACTGGATGATTAAAAAAAACAGTTGTATGGCTTTAAATATAGTAGAACCAAAGAACTTCTGGCTTTTCAAAAACATTTTAAGAGTGTCTGGAGCTAGCTCAAAAGCCAGCCTAAAAATCGTGTACTATTATTGTTCTTTGTAGAACAGCTATCGGACCACTTTTTGAATGCACACGACATGTATTTTGTTTGGGTCCTCAGGCTTTTAGCAAGTGCGTCTAACTGGCATCGGTTTTCGTAGAATAAATAGAGGATTTCTTAATTAAAAGAGTATCTAAGCATCGGTGCATCAAAGCTACATTTCTGCTTCTTTCGGATGTTCAGAAGTTGCATAAATTACCGATGACCGATTTAACTTGTTTTCATTTTCTGAATTTAATTTGTTAGCAACAAAAAACAACAACAACAACATCGGTAATAAAATAACAATTTTTTCGTGCAATTAAATTTGAAATTTTTAATTGCATTTTAATTGTTGCGTTTTCGTTTTTCGGTTCACTTTTCTCCCTCTCTCTCTCTCTATAGTATTGATAGAAAAGTGAAAACGTGTCGCGGTTAAATTTTAATTACAGTTCAAAGATAATACGATTATTGAAACGTTCCAAAGGGTTTAATTATACTACTAGACGATGCTCAATAGTCATGAGGTTTGTATCTAGATAATAATGCCAAAAGATCGTTATAAAGATTTGTGGTAATTATCAAAAAGTTTTCCATTTGGGAAAAGTTTTCATATTGTTATTATGGGTTGTTTTTTGATGGAAGTTGGCTAAGGAAATAGACAAATAAATTAGTTATAGTTTGAGCCAATTTGGTACAGGAACTAGGCTTCAAAGAGCAATTACCCCAAATATGGTTGAAAATAGATGAGTTTCCGCTATGAATATTTATTGTTGTTTATTAAAGTTTTCTGCAAATACGCGTATATGGAATTTCATCAGTCCAATTCTGGTTTAAATTGCGTCTATCCGGACACAATCAAGGGTGTGAACCGGATCAGAAGTGATTCAGGGCTACATATATCTATGGGAATATTTTAGCCAGATAGGAGTTCCAGCCTAGATAGTAAATATTTAAAGAAATTGAAGACAAATAGATACCAAATATAAAAGAAGATTAGTTAGGTAAAGTCGGTCGAGTGTCAGAGAAGGAGCTCCACACAGACAAGGTTGTTTCTTAATGGTAAATACTCATACTATATTTTCAAACATTTTAACGTTCCCAAGCCCCCATCCTCTTGGCATAGTTTTCCCTATACTTCTGTGAGCTCTTTCATGTCTGACTGCACTTTGGACCTGGAGAATAGTGGATCATTTGTTCCGACACCTGTAGTTCAACGAAGAAGGAACGAAACTGAGATACAAACAAGTTCCCACACTAATTTCCGCTTTTGCTTCCAAGAAATGTGCTAAAGAAATGTTTATTTTTAAAATATTTAAATGAATACGGCGCTTCTATTATATAATATGAGCACACAATACCATGCGTATGTAGAGGTAGAAGCTAATTAGCTTTGATATTCCATGAAAGCTGCAGATTAACGTCCCCCAAACAGCCACAAAAAACTGCGCACACCCACAAAAAATGCTGTTTGTTAAGTATTCAGACTATGAAATACCCACTAGTCGCTCTTCAGAATACATTTTTATGTGAGCTACGTGTATGCATTTGTATTGTTCGGAATTCCAATCTGAAAGATAAGCATCAAAGGAGTCTAAACAGGGAATTTGGTTGCTCAACTTTATCTCTTATCGCATATGTACACAAACACAGTATAAACTTTTATATGCTCTGAGAGTAAGGGGTATCAAAATTTCAGTGTGTCAACGGTTTCGCTCTGAGCTTGCTCCCATGAAATCATGATTACAGATTCGTATGTATCGTACATTCCCACTTCCACTGCTTGCTCTTCTCTTTTATCTGCGCGTTCTAGGAACAACAACAAAGCTAACCACAAAAGCAAGCAGACAGACTCCCCCAAAAAAATAGCTGCTTAGAATTGAGCACACTCAAATAGAGCCGGAGAGTCTCTCTCTCTCTCTCTCTTCTAGTGGGACTGATTCTGCTGGCTGCCGCTGCTGCGCAGCCGCGCCTGGGAACCCGTTTCTGTTGTTGGAAAAAAACAATTGGCCATGGCTCCAAGTGCGCAGCGACTGCGACCTGGCCCTTGTACTCGTCGTAGTACATGCTCTGGGCCTGCCTGCCAGACCCGTCCATCCACGAACTGGCACAAAGCAATGAACTGTTGAATAAAACAAAACCCAAAAACCTGAGAATCTTTTCCGGTGGTGCGTCCCCAGCAGAACAGTCTGAGCAAACACAGACCGGGAACAGAGGATAGGCCTGGGACTGTGCCCCGGAGCTGCTGCATCAGTGGGCGTTGCATTGTGGTGTGGGGACGCAGTTGGCCCGAACAATGGAAATGCTTTTAAAATAAATTGTGGAGTCATGATTAATAATATTAGCATTCATTAAAATGTATTAGAGACATCTAAAATATTTAAGCTTCGCGGTTGAGCTTCCCTTAGAAAAAAAGTAGAAGAATATTTATTCAATGCAAGAGTTCTACTTGCACTGGTTTAAGCTAGTCTCCTCTTCTCAACCCGGAGAAGGCAAGCAGAACCTTCCGCGTGTACCTGTATTTCCCACCACAATTACCTCACACACACCCCACCATTTATGTGCAATTTGTGTGCGTTTCATTCCACTGTAGCGTCGCGTTGCTCGTATGAGTCAATGTTAACAATGCCCGTGTTGTTGGGCTGGGATCGCGCTGCGTATGCAAATAGCTAGAGATAAAACGCAGCTACGTGAGGGCCGCGATAAAGCCAACTTCGGGCAGCATTGAGCAACGCCCCCAACCAAAGTCTTAAACATTTGTTTGCATGAAATTTTCTTAAAAAATTGAATCAAATAAAAGCGAAAGCCGCAATGTTTTGTTTTGTCGCCCGCTGTATGATATTTGCGGCTTTTGCGGTCGGGTCGGCTCTTCCCAAGGCGGCCCGGTAATCGATGGAGAAACTGAAAACTGGCAACGTTGCTGCAACTGCCGCCGACCTTTAGGTTCTCTATTATAGTCGTAGGGGGAAATCAGTACTTTTTTTAGTTCTTTTGTGGCTATTTTTATAGAGCAAGCTAACGACTTGCACTAATGGCCAGCGTCAGGCAATGGTCGCGGCCCGTTGCGTAGCCCCGGATTCACGGATACACGGGGTCCAAGGGGATGACCAGGCCCTGCGTCACGGCCGATTGCACTTTAACACTTGACCAGAGACCAGGCCAGAGAACAGGCGGCGGCCTAAAACACAGGCCGGAGCGGCACGCGGGTGTGTCCCCCCCCCCCCCCACCCCCGCGGGCACACAATTTCCATTTCCACTAACCCGCGGGGTCACGTGTTGTCGTCATTAGCGCGATGCAGGTAGCACAGGTAATTTGTTTCCCTCAAGAGGAGTGTACCTGCGCCGCGATTTTTTCACTTGAAAAGATGGATCATTCCAATTTAGGAGAAAATTCAGTGGAAAAACGGAGAAGAAACCACTCTCAGAAAATGACTATGATCGACGGGCGATGTGTCTGGATTTTTACAATGGAAGCTGACGGGCCCAAAAACCAGTTGTTTGGGTGGAGTGCAGGGCTTTCCCATCTATCAACCTTTCCCTCTCTCTCTCTCTCTCTCTCTTTCTCGGTGTCTCTCTGTGTTTTTATATACCCTTGAAGAAGGTGCTTCGATTTTTCCAGATGCTTGACAGTGCACTAATAGAGACAAATTTCCCACAAGCAGAGGGCCTATACATTGTATTGAACAATCATAAGAGAGATAATTTTTCAAGGGTATCCAAATTCTCGGTACTCCCGGTTCTGGTTCCCTCATCGGAATTGCGGTACTGCTAACTGCTGACGTTGCCGGCTTCGGTGGTTTGGCAATTGTTGAAGTCGCTGCTTTCCGGCCAGCGATAAGATTGCGGGTAACAACAGTGGTTGACTGGTCCGATCGGTATTGTAAATAAATAAACCAAATTTGAGGTCGTTTTTGCACAATCCCATTGAAAAAGGGGGGCACGGGCACACGAAGCACAAAAATACAGAGACAATAAGTGTGGAAGCCTCGGTCAATACGAGTATGTAACTGATAATTACGCATAATGAATCAGCAGTCGACATGTGAATCAATTTTATTATTCAATTTCATTATAATCGAATGTAGGAAATGAAAAGAAAGACGGAAGAAATAAAGAGAAATGCACTCATTAAAGTTAGCAAGCAGTTAAACTTCAAAAGAGAATATGGCAAGCATAGCGATCCCTAAAGGTTATGTTGACACTAGCTAACTGCTTGGCGGGTGGAGTCTTGTGAGTAGAAATCGAACAGTAAAATATTTTCTAACCATCTACAATCCAAGCAAATCTACTTCTCTCAAGCATTATTTTCGTTTAGCGATAGCCAAAAACCAATAATAAAATATTTTCGGATAATTAACACCATCAGAATTTAGGCATGTCAGATCAATGAGTCACCTCTTTAGAATAAGGAGAGAAGGAAAACTCGTTGAACAAGTTTTCGGTTACCGAAATTCAATGAAAAATCATTCCCTTCCGTCACACACACACATACACACTTGAGAGCTTTGATTCTCAACTCAAAAGTGCACTCGAACACTGCACAACAAACAAGAATCAGGCAGAACATTTCAATGGTGTCATGCAAACATACAATACAATGATAGAGGGGGACCAGCGCTCCTCCGCTCTCTCACCACGTAGAATGTCCTCTCCTCTCTTTTTCGCTCTCACCTGTTGCTAAATATATTAATATGAAGAGAAATATCCATTGAGGCGCTGAAATGGCGCGCTTGAGCAAATGCTGCGCTGTCGACGTCGTAATTTGAGCTGCGCTTTTCGTGCGGGCACGGCTCTGCATTCTTCTTGCTGCTGATCTGCTCCGCTGCTGATGTTGTAGTCGTTGTTGCTGTTGTTGTTGTTTCTGTTGTCGTGTGACGTGCGCAGTTGCTGCGGTTGCTGACGCTGACGCATTCACGATCTTAGCCATGATCGTACCTTTTCGTTGTTTTCGGTATTGGCCAAGAAGGGGTTTCGTTTTGTTTCGTTTCGGTTTGTTTGGTTTACATTGGAGCCTTTTGGGCCGCTTGGAATACGTTTATTGCCTTTTACGCACACACACGCACATGCATGCTACACACATACACTTGCACTTGGTCTAGAACGGGTTTTTTTTTGTCCAGCTCTAGAAAAAAACACTGCTTGATTTGCACACTTTCGCACGCGACACTTTCTAGCCTGAATTTGAATATTGAATTGAGCACAGATTCGGATTGAGCCACTAATTTCCCATTTCGCAGGTAAGAACTCACACTAGCTGGCTTAAACAATGCTGCTCTGGTAGTGGTGGTTGTTCTGCCCTTTTGAACTGCAGGCAGTGCATTGAACACACACACACTTAGGCGCGTTGCCTAACACCAACACTAAGGCACGGGATTGTGCGCATAGAATGAGAAAAGCAACAAAAACTTTCGGCGGCCTCCGTTGCGATAGCGACGACAAAAACGTACGTCCGACGCGGCCGAGAACAAACTGTGAAATGTTGTTCGTGTTAGCTGCTTGCCACTGTAGTGGTGTGTGTGCACAACAGGTAGCCTCATGGTGGTTTTTTTTCATCATTTAAGCCTCGCTAGCGGCAGAGTGTGACCAGGCAGCAGGCAGCCACGGTTACACTGCTTAGTCAGCTGTGTTTTGTTTACAATTGCATTAATTTTGGTAATGGAAGTGTTTCACTACACTTCAAGTTAAGGCAGTGAAAAATATATAAAAATTAGATATAATAATCCTTTGAAAACAGCATAAATCGTGAGCGAGAAAAATATATTCTTTAGTTTAGATTTGTACTCGATCTTTCGGCAGAGATATATCGATTGTTATACTCTGAATCAGCTCTGCTCTGCACTATTGTGCAAACCAACCACCAACACCAACGCAAATTTTTCACTGTTGTGTCTGCCTTTCAGATTAGATTAGATTGGTCTTGAAGTGAAGTTAAAGTGTTAAACTATAAAGACTATTTGGACCATTGGATAAACCAATAACTGCTGGAAACATCAATAAACAAGTAAATAGCCCATTAATACCATAAATTAGTGTTGCCGTCTATACATGCTTGCCAGTCCTGTCCTGGTGCAGACTGAAGAACAGAGAAAGCATATGTTTAGAGCGAGTCAGAGCGCTACACTAGTGTTGGTGGCCGTCCGCAAATATTTGGCGCGATTATGAATAGTTATGTGAAAATACATATGTGGAGCGATGAAAATACGCTATTTTTAATTAAACTTGTGAAGAACTGCCGATACGTTTGGGACTCCACACATGTCTACTATAAACAAAAAACGAAAAGGCAGAACTTCTGGCTGGAAGCTGCCAAAAAGATGAACAGAGAAACCGGCCTAAAAATGGAAGTGGGTAAGCCAATAAAACCATTATTATTAACGATATTGAATCATTGACTTATTTATATATATTTATTTACAGGTGAAGTCAAAAAGAAATGGCAAAACATCAGAGCGTACTACTACGCGGAGCGCAACAAATTGATGAAGGCTACGCGCAGTGGAACACAGGATGGGGAAGTGCGTAGCGTTTGGAAGTACATGGACGAGATGAGTTTCATGCAATATTGCAGGATTCCACCGGGATACAATCCCGATACGTCTGTCAGTCAGATCAGTACGGTGGGTGTTTTTGATATTGGGTATAATCAAAGACTGCTTATTAAAATCTATACTGATTTGTATTTAAGGCCTATAATGACGGTGAGGAGGAAAGCTACGACGAAGAGAAGTTCCCTATTGAGGAGGCCGATTGCTCGGTGCAAGAACAGTTGGAATTCTGTGCCCCCTGGACACCTGACGCCTCAAAAAAGAGAAAAAGATCCGATTCCGAGTCGAATGACAAAATTCTGAATAAACTGTCGGACTCGCACAAAAACCTCACCGACGTCCTCGCGATGCCAACTACACCAAACCCCCATGCCGATTTCGGAGCATTCGTGGGTGCCGAATTAAAAAAATTAGACGACGATTTGGGAAAGCGCTTGGAAATTAAAATCTTGCAATTAATTACCGATTACAAAATTAAGCAGTTGGGACGCGATGTTCCTCATTACCCAATAAAAAATAACTAAAATACTATATACATATGTACAGTTAAAATTTCGAAAGTCTCGTGTTTTTAATTTTCAAAATCCAAATGGAATTCGGAAAAGTATTCCCTTAGACCGTCCCTCGTTTGGGGACCAAGGCCTGTCGATTTTACAGTCCGATGATCCACAACATGTTCGACAAAATTTTCTTCTACAATGCGTTCCAATTCAACATTTGGAATGACATCCGAATGGTTGTTTGATCGTATGGATTCCTCTCTCAAAAAGTTATAAAGACAAAAGCAGGTTAAAACTATTTTGCTGAATGAAATTGGTGCGCTCTTAATGGGCTTAAAGATAACTCTGAAGCGACTGGCCAGAATCGCAAACGCATTCTCCACAACGCGGCGACTCCTCGAAAGCATATAATTGAAATGTTGCTGACTTTCGGTTAGATTTTTTCTTAAATACGGCTTCATGTTGTACTCGGTGAGGGGGAAAGCCTCATCAGAGACCAGTGTATATGGGGATACACGGTTCGAGCGCGGCAGAGCAGACGGCGATGGTACGTGAATGCTGTAGTCATCCAGGCTGTATCGCAAATCAGAGTGCAGCCACACACTGGCGTCGCCAATTTTAGCATCTGTTGCGACATTCACATAGACGAACCTATACTTGGCGTCAACGATTACCATTAGCATCATGGAGGGTTCTCCATTGCTTGGCATGGGTCTTGTTTTGCAATGCTTTCCTGAAATATCAATGCTATAATTAATTATATTAAAGGAATGTAATTATTTATGTTCCTTACCATCTATAGCTCCAATGCAATTGGGATATCCCCAAATGTCGTAGAAATCTGAGGCGATTTGTTTCCATTCGTCTGCTGATGTCGGAAACGGTAGGTATTCTTCATTGAGCACATTGTACAAAACAGGTATTGTTTCCTTTAATATCTTCGTAATTGTCGGTATATATGTGGGTTTTGTTTGACGAAACGGCATACGGCCAGTGGACAAATAGAACAGGGTGACTTTAAGTCGCTCCTCTGAGGTAATGCTGTTTCTGAATGGGCTCTTCTTTTCCTGTATAAAAGGCCGCACCTTTTCCAAAATTATATTAAACTGATCTGGCGAGATTCGCAATACTCTTCCATAGAGTACGGAGTCTTCATCTACTATTTCCCTTCCCAACTTACATTCGAAGCCTGAAATTGATTAATATCCGTGAATTTATACAATAAAAAAATTGTTTTAATGTTTTACTGGCCTTCAAACTCTCGCTGCAACAATCCCCTTTTCGATGCCTCCATCTTCCTCCTGCGCTGGTTCTGCTTTCGCAGCATGAGCAATGCAGTCAAATAACTATTTTGCATTAATAACAATGCTGCACATAGTTTTCTTCTTTTTTCTATTTCCATTTTGCTTGTTATTTTGTGTATTGCGTATATTTTGTGCGTTCTTCTTCTCTTCATTTTTCTGTGTAGAAGCTACCAGCACTGTTTGTGCCAACAACGGTGTTTGCCAACACGAACAGCTGTTCCTTCAGCCCAATTTTGTGGTTCAAAAGTAAATTCTGTGCAAGCAAACCAAAAAAAGTTGTAAATTATTGCTTTTCTCTGCCTCAAACTGTTTTAAACTGTACAAAATGAACTGTGATGCTTTTTGCACTTCTTCGAATATCAGAAGTCGCGGTCAAAGTGGAAAAGCTAAGCAAAAACTGTGCAAGTCGTGAGCTTTTCGACGTTGGTCAGAATCACGAGTGGCTGCAAGGTTTCAGCTTGTGAAGATTGAAGAAGTCGCAGTCGTGACGGCAGTCGTCGTCGATATTTGCAAGTGTTTTCCGAGGCTCAATAAGTAACTCAATCGATTGAAAATGACGCCAAAAAAACGCGAAAAAACTAATGTTTGGATTTACTACGTAAATAATACAGAAAGCGGGCTGGCTACGTGCAGAATGTGCAATGGCACCTTAAAAAACAACAGGGTGTCGAATTTAAAAACACATTTATGGAATCGCCACAAAATAAAAGTTTTAAAAATAACCCCGATCGAAACCAAAGTTGACGAGTCATCCGATCTGGATTCCGAGATTTCTGAAAAAATAATACACAAGCAGAAAAGAACAGTTGTGAATAAGAAGCAAACACTTAGACAAAAACGTAATGCTCTTTGGAAATATTTCGAGAATAATATAGACAGCGGTCTGGCCAAGTGCAAAATATGCAAAGCCCCGCTAAGAAACAGAGTTTCAAATCTGAAAGGTCATTTATTCCAACAGCACGATATAAACTTATATTATGCCAAAAGACAACCCATGAAAAAAATAAGAGTTAATGTGAATAACTTGTTACTTCGAAACAATAAAAATGATGTTTGGAATTACTATGAAAATATTATAGACAGCGGTATAGCCAGGTGCAAGACATGCAATGGTACACTGAAAAACAATAGAGTTTCAAACTTAAAAACACACTTATTGAAGATGCATAATCTAAACCTATCAGTTAAAAAAATTCAACCGATCGAATCAGCCTCATCCGAGGCGGATTCAGTGCATTCTGTCAAAATAATACCCAAGGAAATATTAAAAATTAATGTGAATAGAAAACAGTTACTTAGATCTTTTATTGGTCTTGTGACCGAAGACTGCATACCCTTAAAGGTGTTGGATTCACCGAACATGAGGAATATCATTGGCCCAATTTGCGACGGGCTGGAAGCTGCGGCTGAAAAGCCAATGAGCTTAAATGGCTCAAGCTGCATTAAACATCTGGAATTGGTTGCATCTAACATAAGACTTGACATCAAAACTGAATTGAAAAACAAGCTGTTGTCATTCAGAATAGACAGTGCCTCGCGGCTATGCAGAAACATAGTGGGAATCAGTGCACAATTCCTGAGAGACGCTCAAATAAAATCCCGCTTTTTAGGAATGATTGAACTTAGAAAAGAGCCACTCAAAAATGTTGCCGTCGAAGTGATCAATGTTCTAAAAAGGTACGACATTAAAGTAGCCCAAATGGTGTCAGCTACATCCGATAACGGAGAGCCCATAGAAGAAAGCGGAGACGACTGTTCCAACGAAGAGTATCTCAAAAAAATCGAGTTGGTAGAAAAATCACCCAACATCCTATTAGGACATATTCGAGTCTCTCGCTGTGCTGCTCACAGTGCCCAACTTTGTGTCCTTGATGTTACAAAATCCTCGGAAATAATTAATTACATATTCACTTGTCGTAATTTAACGAAATATATCAGAAAACCATCGAACCGATATCACGAAACTTTTGAGCAAAAACAACTAAAGATGCCCCAGCTAGACTGCCCCACCAGATGGGGCTCAACCTATGCGATGTTGGAACATTTGAAGCTAGCTAAAGACGTGATACCCAAAAACGAATCGGTGAGAAGTAACATTCAAGACGGCAGCTATGTAATAGACTCGTTTTGGGAATTTATCGAAAGCTATTGCGTCGTATTCGGTCCCTTGCAAAAAACAATACTCAAATTCGAAGAGGAGCAACTGCACTACGGCAATTTTTATGCTCAATGGTTAAAATGCAAGATATGCACTGAAAAAATCGTAAAGGATGCCAGTCAAACTTTGACGACAACAATTGGAAATATAATTTTGAACTCCATCGATAAGCGAACAACAAAATTTATGAATAGTAAACGTTTAGTTTCGTGTTTGTATTTGGATCCTCGATTCCATCATACCTTGACAGCAGAGCAAAAAGTGCAAGCTAGAGATTATTTAAAACAAATTTGGGATAGAATCACGGAACTTAATCCCGAGGTAACTTCTTGTTCAGCATCGATGGTTTCGATTCCAGATCAATCCGTTGACTTTGACGAAGAAGATGAGTTACTAAACCAATACTTGACTCAAGGACTACTTGAAGCGAACGTTGGAAGTAAAAGCGATGTGTATACAAAGATTGAGACTCTTCAGCTTCCATTTCAAAGAATTGATGTAGACGTTCTATCGTTTTGGCAAGCGAAAGAAAACTCTGATCAGGAGCTGTATGCAATAAGCAAGGTGTGCTTTGCAATACCGCCCACTCAGGTAAATAGTATTCATTTTTATTATAAATTTAAAGTTTTATTAAATATTTTTCATTCATCACAGGTGGCGATGGAGCGACAATTTTCTACGCTACGACTGATGCTTACTGACGATTGGAATCAACATGGTCAGGAAACACTAGAAAACATATTTTTGGTGAAATTAAATCCAAATTTTCTTGAATCAGCCATTGACCAGTTGCCGATTTTTCAAAACGACCAAAACTCCCCAATAGAATCTATAAAAGACGAATAATTTTAAATGAACAAGTTACAAACAAATTAAATATTATTGATTGATAAAAACGATTTTTTAAAACGACCAAAGTATGATGGACATTAAAAAAATTAATAGTATTAAGTGCAAAAATTACCACAAAACAAAGCGTAATACTTAGACGGCGACTGCCGAAGGTAAAAATCAACTGTCACTTTTTCGCTTTGACGACTTGCACACCAGCCGTGGGCCGACTGACGTCAGTTTTCGTTACTCACGAAAGTAAAGCAAAAGGCTGCTGTGCAGATTTGACTGCGAATTCTTATTTCTTCTGATTGTACCGCACGAATGGAGAACACTTTACTAAAAATGAGCAGATATAATTACAATATTAAATATGAAATAGTTTAAGCATAAACATCTATTTATCTAAATTTATTCCATGCATTTTCGCTCGGATTTATTTTCCCGCGACGTTTTGCAACACTAAAAAAGAACATAAATTTGAATTACGAAAAAGTGTGCCAAGTTTTTCAAAGTTTGCGCGAATCTAGTTACAAGTTGACACAAATATGCACATGAGCATAAAACGGGCTGCATATATGCGGCCATAAATCACGGGCCACGTGGATACGCAGTGCGTATGCTATATGCAAATGAATACGGCTAAAAAAGTACCGGCGATAAAACGCTGCCGACTTATCGCCAGTGGAAGCGCCGCCAAGTCGCCGCCAACAATTTTTGGAGGTCTAGGTGAGACTATAAATTGGCCGTCGTCCCAGTCCGGTCCCACAGAAAATGAGGGAACGTGGCGTAATGGCAAAGTTGCAACGAATTCTCACATCTTTGTTCCTTCTAGGCGTGGCCGGGGCCCTCCCGATGGTGGACCTGGACTCTGAGGACGTGATTGACTTGTCGGATCTGGGCGAGGCCATATTCGGTAATCCGGACAGCGAGACCACGGGCGTCCTGGTCGATGCCCATGATGAGCAGTCCCAACAGAATCCCGAGGAGCTGGGCACCTACTACGAAGGCGACATCCTCATTCCTCTAAGTTATCGCGAGGCGCGTTCCAACAGCACCCGCAACGGCATCCTCGCGCAGAGCTTCCGCTGGCCGGGAGCCGTCGTGCCCTACGAGATCAAGGGTCCCTTTACGACCCAAGAGCTGGGCAACATTAACCACGCCTTCAAGGAGTACCACACCAGGACCTGCGTGCGCTTCAAGCCGCGCTCCACCGAAAAGGACTATATATCAATTGGAAGCGGAAAGTCGGGCTGCTGGAGCAGCATTGGGCGACTGGGCGGACGCCAGGAGGTCAATCTGCAGTCGCCCAACTGCCTCCGGACCTATGGCACCCCCATACACGAACTGATGCATGCCCTGGGCTTCTTTCACGAGCAGAATCGCCACGAGCGGGACTCGTACGTCAAGGTGATGAGCGACAACATCAAGCCCGACATGATGGCCAATTTCGAAAAGGCCAGTTCCAGGACCCAGTCGGGATTTGGCGTGGACTACGATTATGGCAGCGTGATGCACTATTCGAGCACCAGCTTCACCCGGAACGGACAGCCAACGCTGAAGGCGCTGCGCCCCAGTTCCGCGGCCAGTCAGATGGGACAGCGCAAGGGTTTTTCCGATGGAGATGTGCGCAAGATCAATGCCATGTACAAGTGCAAGGTGTAGCTGATTGAAATGATCTCTCTGATCCGATTTGGTTTATTGGAAAAATATATCTATATATAATTGATTAGATCATTAACATTCGCCTAGATGTGCTGTGTCTTGTACTGCGCTCTGTTTGCTGATATGTGCCCCCTCTTAGTGGTGCGGCAGGTTCTTGTTCGTGTCGAAGAAGAAATTTCCCTGCATATTGAGCTCTTTGCAAAGCGTGGAGAATCTTCTGATGGCATTGTAGGTGCCATTGCCGCTGCTGCTGCTGCCGATGGTATCTTTTACAGAGAAACATAAAGTGTGACATACATTATATGCTAGGTCCAGACCGATGGTTGCTTGGCCGCATGCAGATGGTGATTAGTAGGTGTTTTTGCTAGTAGTAAACATTATTGTGATCCATCCAGTGGTTAGTGTGGACGAGCCTTGCACTGCAGCTTGCGGCTGGTGGCCTTACCTGGGCCCAAAATGCTTCTGGCATTCAAGTCCAGATTCATGTAGAGCGCCATGTTGCCGGTGGAACCAGGATGTGAGCGATTGTTGAGAAAGTCTCTGATATGCTGCACAATTAAATCGATGGCCACTGAAAGGGAGAAGCAGTCAAACGTTATAGAAGACAAAGTCCCAGCAAAGGTACGTTTCGTTTGTTAGATCGTTCTAGGCATTTGGAACTCAAACAACGGAAACAATCCACTTACCTCCCAGGCCGCCCATTTGCAGCTAAACTCAACCAAAACGATATCCAAGCAGTCTACGGGGCTAGGACTTACTCTAGCTCTAGTTAGTATGTGGTATTACCTAAGTCGCATCTAAGTTACGCTGGGCGGCATTTGTCTGTTAAACTCTACCGATCGAAAGTTGGGTGGGTGAGTTTGTTTTATGTGGTTTTTGTTGTGTGCTTTACGATACGACTAATTATAATGCCTGCCATCTCGCAGCCGTACATTGTACTTAATAAACAAAACATTTATTTATCCAATTCGTCTTTTATGTATATTTAGATTTTTTTACGTCTAGCTTTATCAGTAGCAACAATTAGTGAACGCTATAGTCGGGTGTTCCGACTGTGTGGTGTACCCTCTACTTGATTTAGTGAGCGCTAATCAAAAATAGAGGAACAGATATCCTCATTGTTAATATAACTCCTAGGATATTTAATAGCTGCAACCACGGTTGCTCTATAAAAAAATCAGAAATCGCCAACATGGATAACTGATATTGATAAATTTCAATCAAATTGAGCCAACAAGTGGAAAAAATCACCGTGGCTGCAACAAAGTTTCTGTGTTATTAAAAGGGGTTTTCTTCAACATTTCTGGAATATTCTGGAATACAACAAAATTGTATAGTCGTTGGATTCTAGGGACCGACATGTGCCCGTCGCCAACTTGTCAAATACTGTGTATATTCTTGTTGGATTCTGGGATCGACTCAGCTACCCAGGACAATACAAAGCCGTGTAGGCAGCGCGGTCTATCAAGCATCGAACGAAAATTGAAACGGAATCTGTTCCTGATGTGATATCTTGGTATTTGATAGCCTCTAGTTATACGTGGGAAAGAATCATGGAACATTTCGAAAATTGTTACGAATATATTTGAGAACGTGAGTCAGTGCTTTAAAAGATAAACAGACCCATATATATATATATATATATATATATATATATATTCGAGTTGCAAGCAAATTATTGATCTACAAGTATCGGGTATATATAAATATGAATAGTACAGTAGTTAGATTTGTGACATGTGTGTGATTTTCGGGTGAGAGTTGAGTGCTTAGGAACGGAACCTTACAAAAAGTCAGAGCAAAGGAGCATTTAGGTTAGACCCAGTTTTGTGAAATATTATCACTGTAACAATTCTTCTATAACTTAGGCCAGAGTTAGACTGGAAACGAAATCATTGGGTTATGTTATGTTATCGTTATGGGAACAAAAACGAGCTTACACTACCATGTGTATTTCAATATTGTAATAATAATAGTAGAGTAGATTATAGCTAAAGATATAGAACTTTTCAATCTTAGGGCTACATTAGTGGATTATAAGGAGCGAAATGAGGAGCGATGCCCGCGCTTAAGGTATAGAGAAGGAGGTTCTTTGTTTATCTCTGTTAGTTTGGTTTTTTTCTGCGATTCTTAATTTTGGCAATTAGCTTATAAGCTTAGAGGACACGGCGCGCCATAGTCTGGGCCTTGGGGGTCTGGGGTTGGTGGTCGGTTAGGCTTAGGCTTATGCACTTTAGTGATCTCTCTTCATGCTGGACGGCGCAGCTCTGATTGTGTGGCTGTGCTGTGCGCTGTTGGTGTTGGCGAGTATCTCCCCGATATGGTGTACAATGAGATCAATGGCAACTGCAAGAGATACAATAAAAACAACAGGAACAAACAAAAAAAAAAAACGTAGACAAACCAAAAAAAAAAAAAAAACGAAAACAAAGAGAAAAGAGAGAGCAACAAAGAAAAGGAGAACTTTTTGATAGGAATATATATGTTTAAAGATAAATATATAAATATCAAGCAGACTATTTGATTGGGTCTCGTTTGTACTTAGATTTAAGATTGTTAATTTCGAACAGGAAACCAAAAACCATACAAAATTGTTTATAACTATTGTTATTTATATAACAAAAAACTCAACGAATCACTACAAACGCTAGACGTGTGAGTGTGTGTATGTGTTATATATACACAAATATATAATGTACGGGTATGTGGAAAGAAAACAGATGTGTCTCTGTGGGACTGGGTGTGGATCTTACCTGTGTTGTCGGCACCGCGCGGTATTATAACGTCAGCAAACTTTTTCGTCTAAAAAAGGGGGAGGAAAAAACTGTCAAATGGTCACTGAAAATGGGGCTAGATACGCTTACGGGCGAGCAGAACTCCTCGAAGGCGGGCTTCACAAAGGTCATGTACTGGGTGAGCACAGCGTCCAGGTCCCTGCCACGCTCATTGATATCACGTGGCACTGCCAAGGAAAAAGAAAAGGGGTTATGGCATCTGGATGCTACAGTAGACATGGAGTCACGCTTACCGCGTCGTGCCAGTCTGGTGTCAGAGTCGGTGTCCACGAACAGTTTCATGTGGAAGAGGTCCCGAATCTTGGGAAAGTAGAACACCAGTATGCCCTCAAAGAGCACCACATCCGCCGGATAAATAACGAGCATGTTCTCAAAGTCCCTGAAAAGAGATTGAACATAATTTACACACACAAAACACATTTACTAGCAGCAGGTGGCACTCACAGAGAATTGGTGCGGTAGTCATAGCCGGGTATCTTCACCTTGTGACCCTTGAGGATGCCCTGAAGTGTATCGAACATCAGCTCTTCGTTGAAGGCGTCCGGATGGTCAAAGTTGAACAGGCCCTTCTGTGCCTTGGCCTTCTCGGCGGCTGTCAGCTCGCGATAGAAGCTGTCCTGGCTGATAGCCACCACCTGGCGCTGTGTATGGTCCATTTCGGCCTGCCCAAGTTGCTCCATGATCTTCTTGCACACGGTAGACTTGCCGCTGGCCGTGCCTCCTGCCACGCCAATCAAAAACGGCGACTTAACCTCATCTCCGGTCAGAGCATCGCCGTTCGGCAGGTGCAGAATGTCTTCTTTGTTGGAGTCGCCCATTCGGAAAATTTGTTGGAAAAGTGCTTATTTTTCTTTTCTACCAAACTAACAAACAGCTGACCGATTTATATATCGATATATATGTTTTTTCAATAATATTTTTATAGGTGAATTACCCGCAACCAATTAAAATAAGCTGCCGTCGACCGCTGTGATGAGGACCATTCAATTTTCAACCTCAGAAAGTAGGATTGTTAATTTTTGAAATCATATCGTATTTCGATATATCAAATTTTCTAAATTTTAATATCGCCATATCGAATACATCAATTATAAAAAATCAATATATCGGAAAAAATTCCAGAAAGATGTTTTTAGTTTAAAGACGTGTTTTTTTTTAATTTTTTGTTTTCAACAAATAATTTTGAAGCTGCTGAGCTTTCGGGGGTTGTTAAATATTTAAGAGTCAGCTGTGAATCCAGGTTACAATCCAGGGTAGCTCTCTATTATCTAGTCCTGATATGTGCACCGAAGTTTAATGTATTTCTACTTGTCTTCACAATTTTATCGCAAAGATTTCACGATAGGAGTTTTGGTAGAATTTATTATACAAGTTATTTTATCTTGTCCATGAATAAACGATACATGGTGGTCGATGTTTTCTAAAAATATCGATTTGTGATATAGTCGTCGAGAAAATATCGCAGACAAAATATCGTATCATATATCATATCGAATATAAGCAATCGTAATTCGTTTGTTATTGTCACAGCTGACAGGTAGGAAATATAAACAAATTTTTTCTAATAAACAAAGGGAAGTAATTAAAAACAAATCATAAACGTATGGTATAGACGACAGAGACTGTGTAGCTAAATGTGTGTGTAATTGTGTCATATGTGTGTGTTAATATATTTTCTTTGATTCCTTAACAGGTCTAAACATGACCACAAAGTATTGTATGCTATGCCGTTCGAGAACTACGGAAAAGAATGTTTCAGTACCAAGAGATGAAAGCAGAAGGGAGCTGTGGTCAAGGAGCTGTGGCGTTCAATTTACGAGTTCGAGTAAAATTTGTAGCAAACATTTCAAGGACTCGGACTTTTTTTACTATCCGTCCGAAAGCGCAACAAAGCGGAGACGACTGATGCCAACTGCTGTACCGCAGAATCAACGTGAGCAAGTTCTCACAGAGCACTTAAAATCAGCTTGTGGGGACAATGTTTGTGACTTCAACTCCCAAACTGAGTATTTTTACCATTCGGTTACTATTTTATGGCTATTAATATGATTAATTTTCAGCGAAGAAGTTGTGGATTCTGGGCTTGCCATAGACAATTTATGTTTGCAAAAGAAAGTTGCTGACTTGCAAAGGGAAAAAGCTAAGCTCCTTGAGCAAATTGGGAAAACGCAGACGCTTATTGATTCCCTTAATACCATTTTCACCAAATCGCAGATCAGGAAACTTGAGAACGGCGGGAAAAGAGTTCAATGGAATCACGATGACATTTCAAATGCGATTTGTCTCCATGCTGCTGGCCCCCGGGCGTATCGCCACTTGATCGAAAAGGGGTTTCCATTTCCATCCTTATCCACTTTGGACAAATGGTTATGAATCAAAATATTCTAATTTCCTTAAAAGTATTTATTTCGTTCTATTTTTCGGGCTCCACGTTGGCCTTAGCTCTATACTCCTCCGCTCGCTCTCTGTTCCTTGCCGTCAATAGTCAGTGTTATAATCATTACTTTTCACAATGTAGTAGTAACTTTCGTAGTGATCCTAAAAAATTCTATTCGTTCGTTAACTCTAAGCGCAAGTCAAACGTTTTTCCTCCTTCCCTTCATTACCAGAACATAACAGAAGCTTCTGCTGTTGGTATTGCAAATTTATTCGCTAACTTTTTCCAAACAACGTACTCGTCTCATATTTACAATGCATCCACTCCGTATCCGTACCAGCTACCTCAAGCTAACAGCATTTTTCTGCCCTTTTTCGAGGAAAGCGTTGTTCTGGAAGGTTTGTCATCTATGGACATATCGTTTTCTGCGGGTCCAGATAAGGTACCAAGTTGCATCTTAAAACACTGTGCCCAGTCCCTTTGCAAACCCTTGACCTTTCTCTTCAACCTCTCCTTGGAACAGTCTTGTCTCCCAGTAATTTGGAATGAGTCCTACATCATTCCGCTTCATAAAAAAGGTTCAAGATCAAACATTGAAAATTATCGTGGTATCGCAAAGCTTTCCGCCATCCCGAAGCTTCTTGAGTTCCTGGTCACCCGGCAACTGCAACATCTTTGTTGCAGCTTGATATCTCCGTCGCAACACGGTTTTTTCAGACATCGTTCAACATCGACTAACCTTCTTGAGTTTTCTAACCTAATCCACCGTGGTTTTCAAATTGGTTTGCAGACGGATGTAGTTTTTACGGACTTCAGCAAGGCATTCGATTCTGTGAACCATGCTCTGCTTATTCACAAGCTCTCTTTATTAGGGTTCCCAACGAATCTTCTAGATTGGATTTTGTCCTATCTCTCTAACCGTACTCAACGTGTTTTGTTTTCTAACGTGTTGTCAAATACTGTTAATGTTACTTCAGGTGTGCCACAGGGAAGTCATCTGGGCCCGCTTCTGTTTATTTTATTTGTGAATGACCTTCCTCAAGTTATAACATACTCTACTACACTAATGTATGCTGATGATGTTAAAATCTGTCTTTCTTACTCTGATTGGTATTTGCACACACGCCTTCAACTTGATCTAAGTGAACTACTATTGTGGTGTTCAACTAATCTTCTTTTTCTGAACCTTTCCAAATGCAAACTTATGACATTTAACCGTCGCGCTCCTCATTTTGTCCCATATGTTCTAGGAAATCATGTCCTTGAGCGAATTTCGAGTTCAAATGACCTCGGAGTCCTTTTTGATCATAAGATGTGTTTTAACACCCATATAGCTGCAACTGTAAATAAAGCTAAGGGTGTTTTAGCGTTCATCAAGCGTTGGTCCAAGGAGTTTGACGACCCGTACGTTACGAAACAACTGTACATCTCGTTAGTACGTCCTATATTGGAGTATTGTTCTTGTGTGTGGAGCCCGCAGTATAAAGAGCAGCAGGCTGTTATTGAATCCGTGCAAAAGCAATTTTTAATTTTTGCCCTTCGGAACTTTAACTGGGACTCGGGTAGAATCTTGCCACCCTACCGGTCTAGGCTAAATCTTATTGACCTGCCGTCGTTGCACCATCGCAGAATATGCAATGGCGTAATGTTCGTGCACAAGCTCCTTCTTGGGACTGTTGACTCCCAAACTCTCTTGGGTCAGATTGACTTGGCCGTTCCATCTAGACCTACCCGTACTTTTAGGCCTATCCGTCTACCCATATGTAGGTCTAATTATGCTGATCATGAACCTTTTAGGGTTTTATGCCATAATTATAACTCCCTCTGTCAAACCCTATCCCCTGAACTGTCTCTTAAACTAATTGCATGCAATATTTATAATCATTTAAATTTAGCTAACTTTTAACTTATCTTTTTCCGCCTTTAGTAACTAAGTACCATTATTAACAGATAATTTGTTAATTTAATAAATAAATAAATAAAAAAAAATAAATATATATTATCGAACAAATTTTCTTTCCTGTCAGAAGACTGCAGCGTTTCTCTCTGAGAACCGAGAGAGCGAGTTTAGAAAGTGGACGGACCCTCACTACATCGGTCAACACTAGTGTTAGGCAAACAACAAGCTTGTTAGAAAATAAAAACAATAAGATCTATTTTTAATGGTTTTTTGCTTAAAATTTTCATGGATACACATACACCATTGGATACCAAGGACGAGAAACAGAATTACAAAGATGAACGTGAACTGGATGCTCATTTTTTCGAAATCAATTTGATTTGGTGTTCGTTATTATACCAAATTTCGGGCGCTTTTTTGATGTCGTGAAGTAAAAGGCTGAGCTGCAGGATGGCATTCTCACACAATGCATCAAGCAGATCACAGTCGAGCGTAAATGTAACGCGCAGGTTATTGGTAACGTTCTACTTAAGGTCAATTCCAAACGGAACGGCACCAATCACAAGCTATATGAAGCCCCGAATGGATCATGGGTGGCGGCAACACCCACCACTCTGGGATCTCTCGCTGATCGGGCGACGGATGAGTCACACCATCACCCACAAACATGGTGTTCTTTAGCAGACAGTGCAGGTCATCCCTTAGCTTGTGATTGGTGCCGTTCAGTTTGGAATTAACTTTAATTAGAACGTTACGTTAACGTTCTACTTAGAACGTTACGTTAACGTTCTACTTAAGGTCAATTCCAAGCTAAACGGCATCAATCATAAGCTAAAGGATGACCCCCGCTGTCTGCTAAAGAATGCGATGTTCTTGGGTGCTGATGTAACTCATCCGTCGCCCGATCAGCGAGAGATCCCCAGAGTGGTGGGTGTTGCCGCCACCCATGATCCATTCGGGGCTTCATATAACATGCAATATCGCTTGCAACGCTCTGCCTTGGAGGAGATTGAGGACATGGAGTCGGTAGCTCTTGAGCACTTGCGTGTCTATCATCAGCTCCGCATATCCCATCCCGAGCACATTATCTATTATCGTGATGGTGGCAGCGATGGAGTTTCCCAAGATTAAGAATGAAGAGTTGAGGGGGATTTCTGCGGCCTGCTTCAAGAAAATTTTAACTGCTACATCCAGAAACCTCCTTAATTTCTTTCGCTTATTTACCTTCGCTTCCTTTCAGATGCATATCAAACCCAAGATTTTCTGCGTCATTGTAGTTCCCGGCATCATACGCACTTCTTTCCGAACGGAGCTCCATCGCAATACAATAAGTTCAACAATGTTGTTCCGGGAACCGTCGTCGATCGCACCATTGTCCATTCCAATGAGATCCAGTTCTTCATGGTCAGCCATCAGTCGATTCAGGCGACGGCAAAGCAGACGCGTTACAACCTATTTGAGAATACGGGCAACTTGGATATTGATGTACTGCAGCAATTGACATACAATCTTTGTCACATGTTTCCTCCTTGCGACCGCGCAGTGTCTTATCCGGCTCCGGCACTTATCCACCCATCACTGGGTGCGAAATTAATTTTAATATTGTTATAGTTACATATATTCGTTCTGACGTTATATATACCTTGACTGCTTTCCTTACACTGGGTGCGACATTAATTTTAATACTGTTATAGTTACATATATTCGTTCTGACGTTATATACCTTGACTGCTTTTCTTACAATATGGCATACAATATATGAAATGGTTAAATTTTCATTATTTTCGGTGGAAAATTGAAAAACCTAGTTGGCTTATAATAGGTTAATCGTTTGGTGTTCGTTGTTATACCAAATTTCGGTCGCTTTTTTGATGTCGTGAAGTAAAAGGCGGAGCTGCAGGATGGCATTCTCACACAATGCATCAAGCAGATCACAGTCGAGCGTAAATGTAACGCGCAGGTTATTGGTAACGTTCTACTTAAGGTCAATTCCAAACTGAACGGCACTAATCACAAGCTAAGGGATGACCTGCACTGTCTGTTAAAGAACACCATGTTTTTGGGTGCCGATGTGACTAATCCGTCGCCCGATCAGCGAGAGATCCCCAGAGTGGTGGGTGTTGCCGCCACCCATGATCCATTCGGGGCTTCGTATAACATGCAATATCGCTTGCAACGCTCTGCCTTTGGTGCGGTAGTCATAGCCGGGTATCTTCACCTTGTGACCCTTGAGGATGCCCTGAAGTGTATCGAACATCAGCTCTTCGTTGAAGGCGTCCGGATGGTCAAAGTTGAACAGGCCCTTCTGTGCCTTGGCCTTCTCGGCGGCTGTCAGCTCGCGATAGAAGCTGTCCTGGCTGATAGCCACCACCTGGCGCTGTGTATGGTCCATTTCGGCCTGCCCAAGTTATTTTATCTTGTCCATGTTTAATTCGTGCGGGAATAAACGATACATGGTGGTCGATGTTTTCTAAAAATATCGATTTGTGATATAGTCGTCGAGAAAATATCGCAGAAAAAATATCGTATCATATATCATATCGAATATAAACAATCGTACTTCGTTTGTTATTGTCACAGCTGACAGGTAGGAAATATAAACAAATTTTTTCTAATAAACAAAGGGAAGTAATTAAAAACAAATCATAAACGTATGGTATAGACGACAGAGACTGTGTAGCTAAATGTGTGTGTAATTGTGTCATATGTGTGTGTTAATATATTATCTTTGATTCCTTAACAGGTCTAAACATGACCACAAAGTATTGTATGCTATGCCGTTCGAGAACTACGGAAAAGAATGTTTCAGTACCAAGAGATGAAAGCAGAAGGGAGCTGTGGTCAAGGAGCTGTGGCGTTCAATTTACGAGTTCGAGTAAAATTTGTAGCAAACATTTCAAGGACTCGGACTTTTTTTACTATCCGTCCGAAAGCGCAACAAAGCGGAGACGACTGATGCCAACTGCTGTACCGCAGAATCAACGTGAGCAAGTTCTCACAGAGCACTTAAAATCAGCTTGTGGGGACAATGTTTGTGACTTCAACTCCCAAACTGAGTATTTTTACATTTCGGTTACTATTTTATGGCTATTAATATGATTAATTTTCAGCGAAGAAGTTGTGGATTCTGGGCTTGCCATAGACAATTTATGTTTGCAAAAGAAAGTTGCTGACTTGCAAAGGGAAAAAGCTAAGCTCCTTGAGCAAATTGGGAAAACGCAGACGCTTATTGATTCCCTTAATACCATTTTCACCAAATCGCAGATCAGGAAACTTGAGAACGGCGGGAAAAGAGTTCAATGGAATCACGATGACATTTCGAATGCGATTTGTCTCCATGCTGCTGGCCCCCGGGCGTATCGCCACTTGATCGAAAAGGGGTTTCCATTTCCATCCTTATCCACTTTGGACAAATGGTTATGAATCAAAATATTCTAATTTCCTTAAAAGTATTTATTTCGTTCTATTTTTCGGGCTCCACGTTGGCCTTAGCTCTATACTCCTCCGCTCGCTCTCTGTTCCTTGCCGTTAATAGTCAGTGTTATAATCATTACTTTTCACAATGTAGTAGTAACTTTCGTAGTGATCCTAAAAAATTCTATTCGTTCGTTAACTCTAAGCGCAAGTCAAACGTTTTTCCTCCTTCCCTTCATTACCAGAACATAACAGAAGCTTCTGCTGTTGGTATTGCAAATTTATTCGCTAACTTTTTCCAAACAACGTACTCGTCTCATATTTACAATGCATCCACTCCGTATCCGTACCAGCTACCTCAAGCTAACAGCATTTTTCTGCCCTTTTTCGAGGAAAGCGTTGTTCTGGAAGGTTTGTCATCTATGGACATATCGTTTTCTGCGGGTCCAGATAAGGTACCAAGTTGCATCTTAAAACACTGTGCCCAGTCCCTTTGCAAACCCTTGACCTTTCTCTTCAACCTCTCCTTGGAACAGTCTTGTCTCCCAGTAATTTGGAATGAGTCCTACATCATTCCGCTTCATAAAAAAGGTTCAAGATCAAACATTGAAAATTATCGTGGTATCGCAAAGCTTTCCGCCATCCCGAAGCTTCTTGAGTTCCTGGTCACCCGGCAACTGCAACATCTTTGTTGCAGCTTGATATCTCCGTCGCAACACGGTTTTTTCAGACATCGTTCAACATCGACTAACCTTCTTGAGTTTTCTAACCTAATCCACCGTGGTTTTCAAATTGGTTTGCAGACGGATGTAGTTTTTACGGACTTCAGCAAGGCATTCGATTCTGTGAACCATGCTCTGCTTATTCACAAGCTCTCTTTATTAGGGTTCCCAACGAATCTTCTAGATTGGATTTTGTCCTATCTCTCTAACCGTACTCAACGTGTTTTGTTTTCTAACGTGTTGTCAAATACTGTTAATGTTACTTCAGGTGTGCCACAGGGAAGTCATCTGGGCCCGCTTCTGTTTATTTTATTTGTGAATGACCTTCCTCAAGTTATAACATACTCTACTACACTAATGTATGCTGATGATGTTAAAATCTGTCTTTCTTACTCTGATTGGTATTTGCACACACGCCTTCAACTTGATCTAAGTGAACTACTATTGTGGTGTTCAACTAATCTTCTTTTTCTGAACCTTTCCAAATGCAAACTTATGACATTTAACCGTCGCGCTCCTCATTTTGTCCCATATGTTCTAGGAAATCATGTCCTTGAGCGAATTTCGAGTTCAAATGACCTCGGAGTCCTTTTTGATCATAAGATGTGTTTTAACACCCATATAGCTGCAACTGTAAATAAAGCTAAGGGTGTTTTAGCGTTCATCAAGCGTTGGTCCAAGGAGTTTGACGACCCGTACGTTACGAAACAACTGTACATCTCGTTAGTACGTCCTATATTGGAGTATTGTTCTTGTGTGTGGAGCCCGCAGTATAAAGAGCAGCAGGCTGTTATTGAATCCGTGCAAAAGCAATTTTTAATTTTTGCCCTTCGGAACTTTAACTGGGACTCGGGTAGAATCTTGCCACCCTACCGGTCTAGGCTAAATCTTATTGACCTGCCGTCGTTGCACCATCGCAGAATATGCAATGGCGTAATGTTCGTGCACAAGCTCCTTCTTGGGACTGTTGACTCCCAAACTCTCTTGGGTCAGATTGACTTGGCCGTTCCATCTAGACCTACCCGTACTTGTAGGCCTATCCGTCTACCCATATGTAGGTCTAATTATGCTGATCATGAACCTTTTAGGGTTTTATGCCATAATTATAACTCCCTCTGTCAAACCCTATCCCCTGAACTGTCTCTTAAACTAATTGCATGCAATATTTATAATCATTTAAATTTAGCTAACTTTTAACTTATCTTTTTCCGCCTTTAGTAACTAAGTACCATTATTAACAGATAATTTGTTAATTTAATAAATAAAAAAATAAAAAAAAAATAAATATATATTATCGAACAAATTTTCTTTCCTGTCAGAAGACTGCAGCGTTTGTCTCTCTGAGAACCGAGAGAGCGAGTTTAGAAAGTGGACGGACCCTCACTACATCGGTCAACACTAGTGTTAGGCAAACAACAAGCTTGTTAGAAAATAAAAACAATAAGATCTATTTTTAATGGTTTTTTGCTTAGAATTTTCATGGATACACATACACCATTGGATACCAAGGACGAGAAACAGAATTACAAAGATGAACGTGAACTGGATGCTCATTTTTTCGAAATCAATTTGATTTGGTGTTCGTTATTATACCAAATTTCGGGCGCTTTTTTGATGTCGTGAAGTAAAAGGCTGAGCTGCAGGATGGCATTCTCACACAATGCATCAAGCAGATCACAGTCGAGCGTAAATGTAACGCGCAGGTTATTGGTAACGTTCTACTTAAGGTCAATTCCAAACGGAACGGCACCAATCACAAGCTATATGAAGCCCCGAATGGATCATGGGTGGCGGCAACACCCACCACTCTGGGGATCTCTCGCTGATCGGGCGACGGATGAGTCACACCATCACCCACAAACATGGTGTTCTTTAGCAGACAGTGCAGGTCATCCCTTAGCTTGTGATTGGTGCCGTTCAGTTTGGAATTAACTTTAATTAGAACGTTACGTTAACGTTCTACTTAGAACGTTACGTTAACGTTTTACTTAAGGTCAATTCCAAGCTAAACGGCATCAATCATAAGCTAAAGGATGACCCCCGCTGTCTGCTAAAGAATGCGATGTTCTTGGGTGCTGATGTAACTCATCCATCGCCAGATCAGCGTGAGATCCCCAGTGTGGTGGGTGTTGCCGCCTCCCATGATCCATTCGGGGCTTCATATAACATGCAATATCGCTTGCAACGCTCTGCCTTGGAGGAGATTGAGGACATGGAGTCGGTAGCTCTTGAGCACTTGCGTGTCTATCATCAGTTCCGCATATCCTATCCCGAGCACATTATCTATTATCGTGATGGTGGCAGCGATGGACAGTTTCCCAAGATTAAGAATGAAGAGTTGAGGGGGATTTCTGCGGCCTGCTTCAAGGAAATTTGAACTGTTACATCCAGAAACCTCCTTAATTTCTTTCGCTTATTTACCTTCGCTTCCTTTCAGATGCATATCAAACCCAAGATTTGCTGCGTCATTGTAGTTAACCGGCATCATACGCGCTTCTTTCCGAACGGAGCTCCATCGCAATACAATAAGTTCAACAATGTTGTTCCGGGAACCGTCGTCGATCGCACCATTGTCCATTCCAATGAGATCCAGTTCTTCATGGTCAGCCATCAGTCGATTCAGGCGACGGCAAAGCGGACGCGTTACAACCTATTTGAGAATACGGGCAACTTGGATATTGATGTACTGCAGCAATTGACATACAATCTTTGTCACATGTTTCCTCGTTGCGACCGCGCAGTGTCTTATCCGGCTCCGGCACTTATCCACCCATCACTGGGTGCGAAATTAATTTTAATATTGTTATAGTTACATATATTCGTTCTGACGTTATATATACCTTGACTGCTTTCCTTACACTGGGTGCGACATTAATTTTAATACTGTTATAGTTACATATATTCGTTCTGACGTTATATACCTTGACTGCTTTTCCTACAATATGGATATATATGAAATGGTTAAATTTTCATTATTTTCGGTGGAAAATTGAAAAACCTAGTTGGCTTATAATAGGTTAATCGTTTGGTGTTCGTTGTTATACCAAATTTCGGTCGCTTTTTTGATGTCGTGAAGTAAAAGGCGGAGCTGCAGGATGGCATTCTCACACAATGCATCAAGCAGATCACAGTCGAGCGTAAATGTAACGCGCAGGTTATTGGTAACGTTCTACTTAAGGTCAATTCCAAACTGAACGGCACCAATCACAAGCTAAGGGATGACCTGCACTGTCTGCTAAAGAACACCATGTTTTTGGGTGCCGATGTGACTAATCCGTCGCCCGATCAGCGAGAGATCCCCAGAGTGGTGGGTGTTGCCGCCACCCATGATCCATTCGGGGCTTCGTATAACATGCAATATCGCTTGCAACGCTCTGCCTTTGGTGCGGTAGTCATAGCCGGGTATCTTCACCTTGTGACCCTTGAGGATGCCCTGAAGTGTATCGAACATCAGCTCTTCGTTGAAGGCGTCCGGATGGTCAAAGTTGAACAGGCCCTTCTGTGCCTTGGCCTTCTCGGCGGCTGTCAGCTCGCGATAGAAGCTGTCCTGGCTGATAGCCACCACCTGGCGCTGTGTATGGTCCATTTCGGCCTGCCCAAGTTGCTCCATGATCTTCTTGCACACGGTAGACTTGCCGCTGGCCGTGCCTCCTGCCACGCCAATCAAAAACTGCGACTTAACCTCATCTCCGGTCAGAGCATCGCCGTTCGGCAGGTGCAGAATGTCTTCTTTGTTGGAGTCGCCCATTCGGAAAATTTGTTGGAAAAGTGCCTGTTTTTCTTTTCTACCAAACTAACAAACAGCTGACCGATTTATATATCGATATATATGTTTTTTCAATAATATTTTTATAGGTGAATTACCCGCAACCAATTAAAATAAGCTGCCGTCGACCGCTGTGATGAGGACCATTCAATTTTCAACCTCAGAAAGTAGGATTGTTAATTTTTGAAATCATATCGTATTTCGATATATCAAATTTTCTAAATTTTAATATCGCCATATCGAATACATCAATTATAAAAAATCAATATATCGGAAAAAATTCCAGAAAGATGTTTTTAGTTTAAAGACGTGTTTTTTTTTAATTTTTTGTTTTCAACAAATAATTTTGAAGCTGCTGAGCTTTCGGGGGTTGTTAAATATTTAAGAGTCAGCTGTGAATCCAGGTTACAATCCAGGGTAGCTCTCTATTATCTAGTCCTGATATGTGCACCGAAGTTTAATGTATTTCTACTTGTCTTCACAATTTTATCGCAAAGATTTCACGATAGGAGTTTTGGTAGAATTTATTATACAAGTTATTTTATCTTGTCCATGAATAAACGATACATGGTGGTCGATGTTTTCTAAAAATATCGATTTGTGATATAGTCGTCGAGAAAATATCGCAGACAAAATATCGTATCATATATCATATCGAATATAAACAATCGTAATTCGTTTGTTATTGTCACAGCTGACAGGTAGGAAATATAAACAAATTTTTTCTAATAAACAAAGGGAAGTAATTAAAAACAAATCATAAACGTATGGTATAGACGACAGAGACTGTGTAGCTAAATGTGTGTGTAATTGTGTCATATGTGTGTGTTAATATATTTTCTTTGATTCCTTAACAGGTCTAAACATGACCACAAAGTATTGTATGCTATGCCGTTCGAGAACTACGGAAAAGAATGTTTCAGTACCAAGAGATGAAAGCAGAAGGGAGCTGTGGTCAAAAAGCTGTGGCGTTCAATTTACGAGTTCGAGTAAAATTTGTAGCAAACATTTCAAGGACTCGGACTTTTTTTACTATCCGTCCGAAAGCGCAACAAAGCGGAGACGACTGATGCCAACTGCTGTACCGCAGAATCAACGTGAGCAAGTTCTCACAGAGCACTTAAAATCAGCTTGTGGGGACAATGTTTGTGACTTCAACTCCCAAACTGAGTATTTTTACATTTCGGTTACTATTTTATGGCTATTAATATGATTAATTTTCAGCGAAGAAGTTGTGGATTCTGGGCTTGCCATAGACAATTTATGTTTGCAAAAGAAAGTTGCTGACTTGCAAAGGGAAAAAGCTAAGCTCCTTGAGCAAATTGGGAAAACGCAGACGCTTATTGATTCCCTTAATACCATTTTCACCAAATCGCAGATCAGGAAACTTGAGAACGGCGGGAAAAGAGTTCAATGGAATCACGATGACATTTCGAATGCGATTTGTCTCCATGCTGGTGGCCCCCGGGCGTATCGCCACTTGATCGAAAAGGGGTTTCCATTTCCATCCTTATCCACTTTGGACAAATGGTTATGAATCAAAATATTCTAATTTCCTTAAAAGTATTTATTTCGTTCTATTTTTCGGGCTCCACGTTGGCCTTAGCTCTATACTCCTCCGCTCGCTCTCTGTTCCTTGCCGTCAATAGTCAGTGTTATAATCATTACCTTTCATAATGTAGTAGTAACTTTCGTAGTGATCCTAAAAAATTCTATTCGTTCGTTAACTCTAAGCGCAAGTCAAACGTTTTTCCTCCGTCCCTTCATTACCAGAACATAACAGAAGCTTCTGCTGTTGGTATTGCAAATTTATTCGCTAACTTTTTCCAAACAACGTACTCGTCTCATATTTACAACGCATCCACTCCGTATCCGTACCAGCTACCTCAAGCTAACAGCATTTTTCTGCCCTTTTTCGAGGAAAGCGTTGTTCTGGAAGGTTTGTCATCTATGGACATATCGTTTTCTGCGGGTCCAGATAAGGTACCAAGTTGCATCTTAAAACACTGTGCCCAGTCCCTTTGCAAACCCTTGACCTTTCTCTTCAACCTCTCCTTGGAACAGTCTTGTCTCCCAGTAATTTGGAATGAGTCCTACATCATTCCGCTTCATAAAAAAGGTTCAAGATCAAACATTGAAAATTATCGTGGTATCGCAAAGCTTTCCGCCATCCCGAAGCTTCTTGAGTTCCTGGTCACCCGGCAACTGCAACATCTTTGTTGCAGCTTGAAATCTCCGTCGCAACACGGTTTTTTAGACATCGTTCAACATCGACTAACCTTCTTGAGTTTTCTAACCTAATCCACCGTGGTTTTCAAATTGGTTTGCAGACGGATGTAGTTTTTACGGACTTCAGCAAGGCATTCGATTCTGTGAACCATGCTCTGCTTATTCACAAGCTCTCTTAATTAGGGTTCCCAACGAATCTTCTAGATTGGATTTTGTCCTATCTCTCTAACCGTACTCAACGTGTTTTGTTTTCTAACGTGTTGTCAAATACTGTTAATGTTACTTCAGGTGTGCCACAGGGAAGTCATCTGGGCCCGCTTCTGTTTATTTTATTTGTGAATGACCTTCCTCAAGTTATAACATACTCTACTACACTAATGTATGCTGATGATGCTAAAATCTGTCTTTCTTACTCTGATTGGTATTTGCACACACGCCTTCAACTTGATCTAAGTGAACTACTATTGTGGTGTTCAACTAATCTTCTTTTTCTGAACCTTTCCAAATGCAAACTTATGACATTTAACCGTCGCGCTCCTCATTTTGTCCCATATGTTCTAGGAAATCATGTCCTTGAGCGAATTTCGAGTTCAAATGACCTCGGAGTCCTTTTTGATCATAAGATGTGTTTTAACACCCATATAGCTGCAACTGTAAATAAAGCTAAGGGTGTTTTAGCGTTCATCAAGCGTTGGTCCAAGGAGTTTGACGACCCGTACGTTACGAAACAACTGTACATCTCGTTAGTACGTCCTATATTGGAGTATTGTTCTTGTGTGTGGAGCCCGCAGTATAAAGAGCAGCAGGCTGTTATTGAATCCGTGCAAAAGCAATTTTTAATTTTTGCCCTTCGGAACTTTAACTGGGACTCGGGTAGAATCTTGCCACCCTACCGGTCTAGGCTAAATCTTATTGACCTGCCGTCGTTGCACCATCGCAGAATATGCAATGGCGTAATGTTCGTGCACAAGCTCCTTCTTGGGACTGTTGACTCCCAAACTCTCTTGGGTCAGATTGACTTGGCCGTTCCATCTAGACCTACCCGTACTTTTAGGCCTATCCGTCTACCCATATGTAGGTCTAATTATGCTGATCATGAACCTTTTAGGGTTTTATGCCATAATTATAACTCCCTCTGTCAAACCCTATCCCCTGAACTGTCTCTTAAACTAATTGCATGCAATATTTATAATCATTTAAATTTAGCTTACTTTTAACTTATCTTTTTCCGCCTTTAGTAACTAAGTACCATTATTAACAGATAATTTGTTAATTTAATAAATAAATAAATAAAAAAAAATAAATATATATTATCGAACAAATTTTCTTTCCTGTCAGAAGACTGCAGCGTTTGTCTCTCTGAGAACCGAGAGAGCGAGTTTAGAAAGTGGACGGACCCTCACTACATCGGTCAACACTAGTGTTAGGCAAACAACAAGCTTGTTAGAAAATAAAAACAATAAGATCTATTTTTAATGGTTTTTTGCTTAGAATTTTCATGGATACACATACACCATTGGATACCAAGGACGAGAAACAGAATTACAAAGATGAACGTGAACTGGATGCTCATTTTTTCGAAATCAATTTGATTTGGTGTTCGTTATTATACCAAATTTCGGGCGCTTTTTTGATGTCGTGAAGTAAAAGGCTGAGCTGCAGGATGGCATTCTCACACAATGCATCAAGCAGATCACAGTCGAGCGTAAATGTAACGCGCTGGTTATTGGTAACGTTCTACTTAAGGTCAATTCCAAACTGAACGGCACCAATCACAAGCTATATGAAGCCCCGAATGGATCATGGGTGGCGGCAACACCCACCACTCTGGGGATCTCTCGCTGATCGGGCGACGGATGAGTCACACCATCACCCACAAACATGGTGTTCTTTAGCAGACAGTGCAGGTCATCCCTTAGCTTGTGATTGGTGCCGTTCAGTTTGGAATTAACTTTAATTAGAACGTTACGTTAACGTTCTACTTAGAACGTTACGTTAACGTTCTACTTAAGGTCAATTCCAAGCTAAACGGCATCAATCATAAGCTAAAGGATGACCCCCGCTGTCTGCTAAAGAATGCGATGTTCTTGGGTGCTGATGTAACTCATCCATCGCCAGATCAGCGTGAGATCCCCAGTGTGGTGGGTGTTGCCGCCTCCCATGATCCATTCGGGGCTTCATATAACATGCAATATCGCTTGCAACGCTCTGCCTTGGAGGAGATTGAGGACATGGAGTCGGTAGCTCTTGAGCACTTGCGTGTCTATCATCAGTTCCGCATATCCTATCCCGAGCACATTATCTATTATCGTGATGGTGGCAGCGATGGACAGTTTCCCAAGATTAAGAATGAAGAGTTGAGGGGGATTTCTGCGGCCTGCTTCAAGGAAATTTGAACTGTTACATCCAGAAACCTCCTTAATTTCTTTCGCTTATTTACCTTCGCTTCCTTTCAGATGCATATCAAACCCAAGATTTGCTGCGTCATTGTAGTTAACCGGCATCATACGCGCTTCTTTCCGAACGGAGCTCCATCGCAATACAATAAGTTCAACAATGTTGTTCCGGGAACCGTCGTCGATCGCACCATTGTCCATTCCAATGAGATCCAGTTCTTCATGGTCAGCCATCAGTCGATTCAGGCGACGGCAAAGCGGACGCGTTACAACCTATTTGAGAATACGGGCAACTTGGATATTGATGTACTGCAGCAATTGACATACAATCTTTGTCACATGTTTCCTCCTTGCGACCGCGCAGTGTCTTATCCGGCTCCGGCACTTATCCACCCATCACTGGGTGCGAAATTAATTTTAATATTGTTATAGTTACATATATTCGTTCTGACGTTATATATACCTTGACTGCTTTCCTTACACTGGGTGCGACATTAATTTTAATACTGTTATAGTTACATATATTCGTTCTGACGTTATATACCTTGACTGCTTTTCTTACAATATGGCATACAATATATGAAATGGTTAAATTTTCATTATTTTCGGTGGAAAATTTAAAAACCTAGTTGGCTTATATTAGGTTAATCGTTTGGTGTTCGTTATTATACCAAATTTCGGTCGCTTTTTTGATGTCGTGAAGTAAAAGGCGGAGCTGCAGGATGGCATTCTCACACAATGCATCAAGCAGATCACAGTCGAGCGTAAATGTAACGCGCAGGTTATTGGTAACGTTCTACTTAAGGTCAATTCCAAACTGAACGGCACCAATCACAAGCTAAGGGATGACCTTCACTGTCTGCTAAAGAACACCATGTTTTTGGGTGCCGATGTGACTAATCCGTCGCCCGATCAGCGAGAGATCCCCAGAGTGGTGGGTGTTGCCGCCACCCATGATCCATTCGGGGCTTCGTATAACATGCAATATCGCTTGCAACGCTCTGCCTTTGGTGCGGTAGTCATAGCCGGGTATCTTCACCTTGTGACCCTTGAGGATGCCCTGAAGTGTATCGAACATCAGCTCTTCGTTGAAGGCGTCCGGATGGTCAAAGTTGAACAGGCCCTTCTGTGCCTTGGCCTTCTCGGCGGCTGTCAGCTCGCGATAGAAGCTGTCCTGGCTGATAGCCACCACCTGGCGCTGTGTATGGTCCATTTCGGCCTGCCCAAGTTATTTTATCTTGTCCATGTTTAATTCGTGCGGGAATAAACGATACATGGTGGTCGATGTTTTCTAAAAATATCGATTTGTGATATAGTCGTCGAGAAAATATCGCAGAAAAAATATCGTATCATATATCATATAGAATATAAACAATCGTACTTCGTTTGTTATTGTCACAGCTGACAGGTAGGAAATATAAACAAATTTTTTCTAATAAACAAAGGGAAGTAATTAAAAACAAATCATAAACGTATGGTATAGACGACAGAGACTGTGTAGCTAAATGCGTGTGTAATTGTGTCATATGTGTGTGTTAATATATTTTCTTTGATTCCTTAACAGGTCTAAACATGACCACAAAGTATTGTATGCTATGCCGTTCGAGAACTACGGAAAAGAATGTTTCAGTACCAAGAGATGAAAGCAGAAGGGAGCTGTGGTCAAGGAGCTGTGGCGTTCAATTTACGAGTTCGAGTAAAATTTGTAGCAAACATTTCAAGGACTCGGACTTTTTTTACTATCCGTCCGAAAGCGCAACAAAGCGGAGACGACTGATGCCAACTGCTGTACCGCAGAATCAACGTGAGCAAGTTCTCACAGAGCACTTAAAATCAGCTTGTGGGGACAATGTTTGTGACTTCAACTCCCAAACTGAGTATTTTTACATTTCGGTTACTATTTTATGGCTATTAATATGATTAATTTTCAGCGAAGAAGTTGTGGATTCTGGGCTTGCCATAGACAATTTATGTTTGCAAAAGAAAGTTGCTGACTTGCAAAGGGAAAAAGCTAAGCTCCTTGAGCAAATTGGGAAAACGCAGACGCTTATTGATTCCCTTAATACCATTTTCACCAAATCGCAGATCAGGAAACTTGAGAACGGCGGGAAAAGAGTTCAATGGAATCACGATGACATTTCGAATGCGATTTGTCTCCATGCTGCTGGCCCCCGGGCGTATCGCCACTTGATCGAAAAGGGGTTTCCATTTCCATCCTTATCCACTTTGGACAAATGGTTATGAATCAAAATATTCTAATTTCCTTAAAAGTATTTATTTCGTTCTATTTTTCGGGCTCCACGTTGGCCTTAGCTCTATACTCCTCCGCTCGCTCTCTGTTCCTTGCCGTCAATAGTCAGTGTTATAATCATTACCTTTCATAATGTAGTAGTAACTTTCGTAGTGATCCTAAAAAATTCTATTCGTTCGTTAACTCTAAGCGCAAGTCAAACGTTTTTCCTCCGTCCCTTCATTACCAGAACATAACAGAAGCTTCTGCTGTTGGTATTGCTAATTTATTCGCTAACTTTTTCCAAACAACGTACTCGTCTCATATTTACAACGCATCCACTCCGTATCCGTACCAGCTACCTCAAGCTAACAGCATTTTTCTGCCCAATCTAGATTGGATTTTGTCCTATCTCTCTAACCGTACTCAACGTGTTTTGTTTTCTAACGTGTTGTCAAATACTGTTAATGTTACTTCAGGTGTGCCACAGGGAAGTCATCTGGGCCCGCTTCTGTTTATTTTATTTGTGAATGACCTTCCTCAAGTTATAACATACTCTACTACACTAATGTATGCTGATGATGTTAAAATCTGTCTTTCTTACTCTGATTGGTATTTGCACACACGCCTTCAACTTGATCTAAGTGAACTACTATTGTGGTGTTCAACTAATCTTCTTTTTCTGAACCTTTCCAAATGCAAACTTATGACATTTAACCGTCGCGCTCCTCATTTTGTCCCATATGTTCTAGGAAATCATGTCCTTGAGCGAATTTCGAGTTCAAATGACCTCGGAGTCCTTTTTGATCATAAGATGTGTTTTAACACCCATATAGCTGCAACTGTAAATAAAGCTAAGGGTGTTTTAGCGTTCATCAAGCGTTGGTCCAAGGAGTTTGACGACCCGTACGTTACGAAACAACTGTACATCTCGTTAGTACGTCCTATATTGGAGTATTGTTCTTGTGTGTGGAGCCCGCAGTATAAAGAGCAGCAGGCTGTTATTGAATCCGTGCAAAAGCAATTTTTAATTTTTGCCCTTCGGAACTTTAACTGGGACTCGGGTAGAATCTTGCCACCCTACGGTCTAGGCTAAATCTTATTGACCTGCCGTCGTTGCACCATCGCAGAATATGCAATGGCGTAATGTTCGTGCACAAGCTCCTTCTTGGGACTGTTGACTCCCAAACTCTCTTGGGTCAGATTGACTTGGCCGTTCCATCTAGACCTACCCGTACTTTTAGGCCTATCCGTCTACCCATATGTAGGTCTAATTATGCTGATCATGAACCTTTTAGGGTTTTATGCCATAATTATAACTCCCTCTGTCAAACCCTATCCCCTGAACTGTCTCTTAAACTAATTGCATGCAATATTTATAATCATTTAAATTTAGCTTACTTTTAACTTATCTTTTTCCGCCTTTAGTAACTAAGTACCATTATTAACAGATAATTTGTTAATTTAATAAATAAATAAATAAAAAAAAATAAATATATATTATCGAACAAATTTTCTTTCCTGTCAGAAGACTGCAGCGTTTGTCTCTCTGAGAACCGAGAGAGCGAGTTTAGAAAGTGGACGGACCCTCACTACATCGGTCAACACTAGTGTTAGGCAAACAACAAGCTTGTTAGAAAATAAAAACAATAAGATCTATTTTTAATGGTTTTTTGCTTAGAATTTTCATGGATACACATACACCATTGGATACCAAGGACGAGAAACAGAATTACAAAGATGAACGTGAACTGGATGCTCATTTTTTCGAAATCAATTTGATTTGGTGTTCGTTATTATACCAAATTTCGGGCGCTTTTTTGATGTCGTGAAGTAAAAGGCTGAGCTGCAGGATGGCATTCTCACACAATGCATCAAGCAGATCACAGTCGAGCGTAAATGTAACGCGCAGGTTATTGGTAACGATCTACTTAAGGTCAATTCCAAACTGAACGGCACCAATCACAAGCTATATGAAGCCCCGAATGGATCATGGGTGGCGGCAACACCCACCACTCTGGGGATCTCTCGCTGATCGGGCGACGGATGAGTCACACCATCACCCACAAACATGGTGTTCTTTAGCAGACAGTGCAGGTCATCCCTTAGCTTGTGATTGGTGCCGTTCAGTTTGGAATTAACTTTAATTAGAACGTTACGTTAACGTTCTACTTAGAACGTTACGTTAACGTTCTACTTAAGGTCAATTCCAAGCTAAACGGCATCAATCATAAGCTAAAGGATGACCCCCGCTGTCTGCTAAAGAATGCGATGTTCTTGGGTGCTGATGTAACTCATCCGTCGCCCGATCAGCGAGAGATCCCCAGAGTGGTGGGTGTTGCCGCCACCCATGATCCATTCGGGGCTTCATATAACATGCAATATCGCTTGCAACGCTCTGCCTTGGAGGAGATTGAGGACATGGAGTCGGTAGCTCTTGAGCACTTGCGTGTCTATCATCAGTTCCGCATATCCTATCCCGAGCACATTATCTATTATCGTGATGGTGGCAGCGATGGAGTTTCCCAAGATTAAGAATGAAGAGTTGAGGGGGATTTCTGCGGCCTGCTTCAAGAAAATTTTAACTGTTACATCCAGAAACCTCCTTAATTTCTTTCGCTTATTTACCTTCGCTTCCTTTCAGATGCATATCAAACCCAAGATTTTCTGCGTCATTGTAGTTCCCGGCATCATACGCACTTCTTTCCGAACGGAGCTCCATCGCAATACAATAAGTTCAACAATGTTGTTCCGGGAACCGTCGTCGATCGCACCATTGTCCATTCCAATGAGATCCAGTTCTTCATGGTCAGCCATCAGTCGATTCAGGCGACGGCAAAGCGGACGCGTTACAACCTATTTGAGAATACGGGCAACTTGGATATTGATGTACTGCAGCAATTGACATACAATCTTTGTCACATGCTTCCTCGTTGCGACCGCGCAGTGTCTTATCCGGCTCCGGCACTTATCCACCCATCACTGGGTGCGAAATTAATTTTAATATTGTTATAGTTACATATATTCGTTCTGACGTTATATATACCTTGACTGCTTTTCTTACACTGGGTGCGACATTATTTTTAATACTGTTATAGTTACATATATTCGTTCTGACGTTATATACCTTGACTGCTTTTCTTACAATATGGCATACAATATATGAAATGGTTAAATTTTCATTATTTTCGGTGGAAAATTGAAAAACCTAGTTGGCTTATAATAGGTTAATCGTTTGGTGTTCGTTGTTATACCAAATTTCGGTCGCTTTTTTGATGTCGTGAAGTAAAAGGCGGAGCTGCAGGATGGCATTCTCACACAATGCATCAAGCAGATCACAGTCGAGCGTAAATGTAACGCGCAGGTTATTGGTAACGTTCTACTTAAGGTCAATTCCAAACTGAACGGCACCAATCACAAGGTAAGGGATGCCCTGCACTGTCTACTAAAGAACACCATGTTTTTGGGTGCCGATGTGACTAATCCGTCGCCCGATCAGCGAGAGATCCCCAGAGTGGTGGGTGTTGCCGCCACCCATGATCCATTCGGGGCTTCGTATAACATGCAATATCGCTTGCAACGCTCTGCCTTTGGTGCGGTAGTCATAGCCGGGTATCTTCACCTTGTGACCCTTGAGGATGACCTGAAGTGTATCGAACATCAGCTCTTCGTTGAAGGCGTCCGGATGGTCAAAGTTGAACAGGCCCTTCTGTGCCTTGGCCTTCTCGGCGGCTGTCAGCTCGCGATAGAAGCTGTCCTGGCTGATAGCCACCACCTGGCGCTGTGTATGGTCCATTTCGGCCTGCCCAAGTTGCTCCATGATCTTCTTGCACACGGTAGACTTGCCGCTGGCCGTGCCTCCTGCCACGCCAATCAAAAACGGCGACTTAACCTCATCTCCGGTCAGAGCATCGCCGTTCGGCAGGTGCAGAATGTCTTCTTTGTTGGAGTCGCCCATTCGGAAAATTTGTTGGAAAAGTGCTTATTTTTCTGTTCTACCAAACTAACAAACAGCTGACCGATTTATATATCGATATATATGAACACTCCTCCTCAACACAACGCATGTGTACAAACTTTAAAAATACTTAACTAATATTCAATAACATGTCAAGCACTTATAAACGATCTTTTAAACCAAATGCGAATACAAATTTATGGTGCTTAACCTTGGCTAAGTTCTTTGTGAGGACATCTGCTATCATCTCATCGGTTGGCAGATACGCAATGTTGACTTCACCTCTCTTGAGAACCTCTCGAATATGATGTATCTTGACGTCGATGTGCTTTGTACGTGCATGAAACATGGGGTTTCTAGCAAGCTGCTGTGCTCCAATGTTGTCGCCGTACATCTGAATAGCTGACTCCTTGGACATCAGCTTCAAGTCAATCAGTAGGCTGCGAAAGTATATCGCCTCTTTTGCTGCAGATGATAAGGCTATGTACTCTGCCTCCGTGGAACTGAGGGCAACCGTCGATTGCTTTCTTGACTCCCAAGAAACCGCTCCTCCTGCCAACATGCATACATAGCCAGTGAATGACTTTCGGTTCGTCATATCACTTGCCCAATCTGCATCAACAAAACACTCAATTGCCTTTCCTTGCTTTGTGTAGCATATCTCCCAGTCTATAGTTTTTGCCAAATATCGAAGGATGTGCTTGGCTGCCGCTTCATGCTCGGAATGAGGATCCTTGTTACGTTGTGCTAATTTGTTCACCGAATGCGCAATGTCCGGACGGGAATGATCCAGCCGATGATAAGGATAACGAGATGAGCGTTAAGCGCAGCCGCCCCGACGATTCGAATGAATCCTTGTCCCTGCCTGCCGCTCCGGTTGCTGGAGCACAGGACAGCGCAATGGATTACGAGATGCAGGAGTAGCAGCAGGAGCAGCCGCAGGAGCAGCCGCAGGAGCAGTCAGCTTGAAAAATTTTCCTAACCTCGTGTCCGTCACAAATATTCCTTCGACGTTTTTGGACGTGTGCTCAGTGGTTTATTGGAAATTAATTATTAATTAAATAATTCAAAAGTTAATAATTAAATCGATCAAATCGAAAGGAAGAAAACTTCCCATTTTCACGAAAAGGTCGTAGTAATACCGCAGCACCCATGGATATTGAAGCCGGGCCTGAGCCGAGCTGCTCAAAGCGAGCAATTTAAAGATCCAGAAAATGAGCCAGAAAATCAGGAGGAGATTAGGTCTAGTAATGACATTCTTGTAATTCCAGAACCAATAAGAGGACCAGGACGCCCAACCATAGTACGGACGGGCAAACCAGGACGACCAAGGAAGCAGTATCATATGCTCAATGCGATACTGGCAGCAGACGTACAAGTTCCACAAAACTACGCACAAGCTGAACGGTCTACTGAAGGCGAGATATGGAAAGCATCAATGAAGGACGAGTACGAATCTCTCGTGAAAAACGGCACGTGGTCGCTTACTAAATTGCCTAGCGGGAAAAGTCCATTGGATGCAGATGGGTTTATGCAGTTAAGTCCAATCCGGATGGAAGCGTGAACAGGCTCAGTGGTTTATTGGAAATTAATTATTAATTAAATAATTCAAAAGTTAATAATTAAATCGATCAAATCGAAAGGAAGAAAACTTCCCATTTTCACGAAAAGGTCGTAGTAATACCGCAGCACCCATGGATATTGAAGCCGGGCCTGAGCCGAGCTGCTCAAAGCGAGCAATTTAAAGATCCAGAAAATGAGCCAGAAAATCAGGAGGAGATTAGGTCTAGTAATGACATTCTTGTAATTCCAGAACCAATAAGAGGACCAGGACGCCCAACCATAGTACGGACGGGCAAACCAGGACGACCAAGGAAGCAGTATCATATGCTCAATGCGATACTGGCAGCAGACGTACAAGTTCCACAAAACTACGCACAAGCTGAACGGTCTACTGAAGGTGAGATATGGAAAGCATCAATGAAGGACGAGTACGAATCTCTCGTGAAAAACGGCACGTGGTCGCTTACTAAATTGCCTAGCGGGAAAAGTCCATTGGATGCAGATGGGTTTATGCAGTTAAGTCCAATCCGGATGGAAGCGTGTACAGGCTCAGTGGTTTATTGGAAATTAATTATTAATTAAATAATTCAAAAGTTAATAATTAAATCGATCAAATCGAAAGGAAGAAAACTTCCCATTTTCACGAAAAGGTCGTAGTAATACCGCAGCACCCATGGATATTGAAGCCGGGCCTGAGCCGAGCTGCTCAAAGCGAGCAATTTAAAGATCCAGAAAATGAGCCAGAAAATCAGGAGGAGATTAGGTCTAGTAATGACATTCTTGTAATTCCAGAACCAATAAGAGGACCAGGACGCCCAACCATAGTACGGACGGGCAAACCAGGACGACCAAGGAAGCAGTATCATATGCTCAATGCGATACTGGCAGCAGACGTACAAGTTCCACAAAACTACGCACAAGCTGAACGGTCTACTGAAGGCGAGATATGGAAAGCATCAATGAAGGACGAGTACGAATCTCTCGTGAAGAACGGCACGTGGTCGCTTACTAAATTGCCGATGGGTTTATGCAGTTAAGTCCAATCCGGATGGAAGCGTGAACAGGCTCAAATCACGTCTGGTGGCGAAAGGTTGTAGCCAACGCTACGGGATCGACTACAAGGAAACATTTTGTTTGTGCTCGATTGAAATGGTTGCACGCAAATTTTACTTTTTGCGCATGTTGCACACACTTGTTTTGGCTTGTATATGCCCTTGAGACCTATTACCATCTCCTTGCTAACCATTTCCTTTAATGCGTCAAAATGTACATGGCCGAACCTATTGTGCCATTTGAATGCATCTGCCTCAACATTTACAATGTTCATACACTTTTCCTGATTGTCCTGAACCATAAACAATCCATTTTCCAGATGTGCCTTTATAACTATTTTTCCGTTTTCAAAAATCATCGCTTGATTTTTCTCAAACACAACTTTTTTTTCCATGTTTTAATAGTTTTGTGACCGATATAAAATTGTACTGCAAATCTGGTACCAAGATAACCTTTTCCAGCGTAACGGATCTATCACCGAACCTTACTTGAACAGTTCCATGCCCTTCAGCAATAAGTGATTTACCGCCGGCTAAAAATACTTTTTGATTATCTTCCGTGAACGACACAAAGCGTTCCTTGTCACAACATAGATGCGCCGTTGCGCCACTGTCTATGCACCATGCATTTAACATCTGGTCATTTGGCTTAGCTAAACTTAGGATTGGTACATATTTTTCTGGTTCCACTTTGGCATATTCGGTTACGCAAAGCATTGTACCCAATCTTTCCCCGCTTTTACTGTTTGCGCCCTTGTTGTTTGCTCCTTCCTGCTTGCTTTTAGCACGGCATTCCGATTTAAAATGCCCTTCCTTTCCCTTGTGACGATTGGCCACAAATCATTTTGTATGAGAACACTTCTCATCAAAACTTCCCATGTGCTATAATTGTTTTCGTCCAGTTTCTCAATATTGAAATTCATATTTCCACTCATTTTTTATACTTATTGTCCCACAGTGCAAAATTTGTAACTGTCGATCGTCTCATGCATAAAGCAACTACGACGACAATACTGTTGTCCGTGTCTTTCTTTTGTTTTTTCGTTTTCTTTTAAGTATCCCTCCGAGTTGCTATTTACACACACACACTCGCGATTTTCTATGCCTTGGTATACACACTTTTGGGTATACACACTCGCGGTTTTGTGCGGCTTGGCATACGCACTTTTTGGTATACACACTTGAGTCTCCGTTCGCTTTTGTGTTTCTTGATCCGTTGGGACTGCTTTATTTTGGACTTTAAACCACGGCAACGGTCCGACTCGCTGCAAAAATCTAATCAAAAAAACACAATGCGAATTTGTTCAACTTGTTCTTTTGCCTTTCTATGTACACACATACACTAATGAGTCTATGCCATTTTTTTAGCACTGCTTTTCACTAAGCACCAAACAATGTTTATTGTTTCTCACTGTTTCTGTTTTATACTGTTTCTGGGTGAATTGGTGTCTGGGCCCATAACCTGTTAAAGTCATTTTATTTGTAAGACAGCAGAAGATTAGTATACAGAATTATATGTGCTTCCGAGTAACATACGCAAGAGACAGACGCCGAAAGAAAAATATCGATATGAGAACATCGATATGAGAACATCGATATGCAGCAGGGCACATGCGCAGTGTTGTTAGAGATCAATATCTAATTATCGTGGCGGTCACTTTGAACAAATTTTAATATCGCCATATCGAATACATCAATTATAAAAAATCAATATATCGGAAAAAGTTCCAGAAAGATGTTTTTAGTTTAAAGACGTGTTTTTTTTAAATTTTTTGTTTTCAACAAATAATTTTGAAGCTGCTGAGCTTTCGGGGGTTGTTAAATATTTAAGAGTCAGCTGTTAATCCAGGTTACAATCCAGGGTAGCTCTCTATTATCTAGTCCTGATATGTGCACCGAAGTTTAATGTATTTCTACTTCTCTTCACAATTTTATCGCAAAGATTTCACGATAGGAGTTTTGGTAGAATTTATTATACAAGTTATTTTATCTTGTCCATGTTTAATTCGTGCGGGAATAAACGATACATGGTGGTCGATGTTTTCTAAAAATATCGTTTTGTGATATAGTCGTCGAGAAAATATCACAGAAAAATATCGTATCATATATCATATCGAATATAAGCAATCGTACTTCGTTTGTTATTGTCACAGCTGACAGGTAGGAAATATAAACAAATATTTTCTAATAAACAAAGGGAAGTAATTAAACACAAATCATAAACGTATGGTATAGACGACAGAGACTGTGTAGCTAAATGTGTGTGTAATTGTGTCATATGTGTGTGTTAATATATTATCTTTGATTCCTTAACAGGTCTAAACATGACCACAAAGTATTGTATGCTATGCCGTTCGAGAACTACGGAAAAGAATGTTTTAGTACCAAGAGATGAAAGCAGAAGGGAGCTGTGGTCAAGGAGCTGTGGCGTTCAATTTACGAGTTCGAGTAAAATTTGTAGCAAACATTTTAAGGACTCGGACTTTTTTTACTATCCGTCCGAAAGCGCAACAAAGCGGAGACGACTGATGCCAACTGCTGTACCGCAGAATCAACGTGAGCAAGTTCTCACAGAGCACTTAAAATCAGCTTGTGGGGACAATGTTTGTGACTTCAACTCCCAAACTGAGTATTTTTACATTTCGGTTACTATTTTATGGCTATTAATATGATTAATTTTCAGCGAAGAAGTTGTGGATTCTGGGCTTGCCATAGACAATTTATGTTTGCAAAAGAAAGTTGCTGACTTGCAAAGGGAAAAAGCTAAGCTCCTTGAGCAAATTGGGAAAACGCAGACGCTTATTGATTCCCTTAATACCATTTTCACCAAATCGCAGATCAGGAAACTTGAGAACGGCGGGAAAAGAGTTCAATGGAATCACGATGACATTTCGAATGCGATTTGTCCCCATACTGCTGGCCCCCGGGCGTATCGCCACTTGATCGAAAAGGGGTTTCCATTTCCATCCTTATCCACTTTGGACAAATGGTTATGAATCAAAATATTCTAATTTCCTTAAAAGTATTTATTTCGTTCTATTTTTCGGGCTCCACGTTGGCCTTAGCTCTATACTCCTCCGCTCGCTCTCTGTTCCTTGCCGTCAATAGTCAGTGTTATAATCATTACCTTTCACAATGTAGTAGTAACTTTCGTAGTGATCCTAAAAAATTCTATTCGTTCGTTAACTCTAAGCGCAAGTCAAACGTTTTTCCTCCGTCCCTTCATTACCAGAACATAACAGAAGCTTCTGCTGTTGGTATTGCAAATTTATTCGCTAACTTTTTCCAAACAACGTACTCGTCTCATATTTACAACGCATCCACTCCGTATCCGTACCAGCTACCTCAAGCTAACAGCATTTTTCTGCCCTTTTTCGAGGAAAGCGTTGTTCTGGAAGGTTTGTCATCTATGGACATATCGTTTTCTGCGGGTCCAGATAAGGTACCAAGTTGCATCTTAAAACACTGTGCCCAGTCCCTTTGCAACCTTTTCTTCAACCTCTCCTTGGAACAGTCTTGTCTCCCAGTAATTTGGAATGAGTCCTACATCATTCCGCTTCATAAGATCAAACATTGAAAATTATCGTGGTATCGCAAAGCTTTCCGCCATCTTTCTTTGTTGCAGCTTGATATCTCCGTCGCAACACGGTTTTTTCAGACATCGCTCAACATCGACTAACCTTCTTGAGTTTTCTAACCTAATCCACCGTGGTTTTCAAATTGGTTTGCAGACGGATGTAGTTTTTACGGACTTCAGCAAGGCATTTGATTCTGTGAACCATGCTCTGCTTATTCACAAGCTCTCTTTATTAGGGTTCCCAACGAATCTTCTAGATTGGATTTTGTCCTATCTCTCTAACCGTACTCAACGTGTTTTGTTTTCTAACGTGTTGTCAAATACTGTTAATGTTACTTCAGGTGTGCCACAGGGAAGTCATCTGGGCCCGCTTCTGTTTATTTTATTTGTGAATGACCTTCCTCAAGTTATAACATACTCTACTACACTAATGTATGCTGATGATGTTAAAATCTGTCTTTCTTACTCTGATTGGTATTTGCACACACGCCTTCAACTTGATCTAAGTGAACTACTATTGTGGTGTTCAACTAATCTTCATTTTCTGAACCTTTCCAAATGCAAACTTATGACATTTAACCGTCGCGCTCCTCATTTTGTCCCATATGTTCTAGGAAATCATGTCCTTGAGCGAATTTAGAGTTCAAATGACCTCGGAGTCCTTTTTGATCATAAGATGTGTTTTAACACCCATATAGCTGCAACTGTAAATAAAGCTAAGGGTGTTTTAGCGTTCATCAAGCGTTGGTCCAAGGAGTTTGACGACCCGTACGTTACGAAACAACTGTACATCTCGTTAGTACGTCCTATATTGGAGTATTGTTCTTGTGTGTGGAGCCCGCAGTATAAAGAGCAGCAGGCTGTTATTGAATCCGTGCAAAAGCAATTTTTAATTTGGTCAATTCCAAACTGCACGGCACCAATCACAAGCTATATGAAGCCCCGAATGGATCATGGGTGGCGGCAACACCCACCACTCTGGGGATCTCTCGCTGATCGGGCGACGGATGAGTCACACCATCACCCACAAACATGGTGTTCTTTAGCAGACAGTGCAGGTCATCCCTTAGCTTGTGATTGGTGCCGTTCAGTTTGGAATTAACTTTAATTAGAACGTTACGTTAACGTTCTACTTAGAACGTTACGTTAACGTTCTACTTAAGGTCAATTCCAAGCTAAACGGCATCAATCATAAGCTAAAGGATGACCCCCGCTGTCTGCTAAAGAATGCGATGTTCTTGGGTGCTGATGTAACTCATCCGTCGCCCGATCAGCGAGAGATCCCCAGAGTGGTGGGTGTTGCCGCCACCCATGATCCATTCGGGGCTTCATATAACATGCAATATCGCTTGCAACGCTCTGCCTTGGAGGAGATTGAGGACATGGAGTCGGTAGCTCTTGAGCACTTGCGTGTCTATCATCAGTTCCGCATATCCTATCCCGAGCACATTATCTATTATCGTGATGGTGGCAGCGATGGAGTTTCCCAAGATTAAGAATGAAGAGTTGAGGGGGATTTCTGCGGCCTGCTTCAAGAAAATTTTAACTGTTACATCCAGAAACCTCCTTAATTTCTTTCGCTTATTTACCTTCGCTTCCTTTCAGATGCATATCAAACCCAAGATTTTCTGCGTCATTGTAGTTCCCGGCATCATACGCACTTCTTTCCGAACGGAGCTCCATCGCAATACAATAAGTTCAACAATGTTGTTCCGGGAACCGTCGTCGATCGCACCATTGTCCATTCCAATGAGATCCAGTTCTTCATGGTCAGCCATCAGTCGATTCAGGCGACGGCAAAGCGGACGCGTTACAACCTATTTGAGAATACGGGCAACTTGGATATTGATGTACTGCAGCAATTGACATACAATCTTTGTCACATGTTTCCTCGTTGCGACCGCGCAGTGTCTTATCCGGCTCCGGCACTTATCCACCCATCACTGGGTGCGAAATTAATTTTAATATTGTTATAGTTACATATATTCGTTCTGACGTTATATATACCTTGACTGCTTTCCTTACACTGGGTGCGACATTAATTTTAATACTGTTATAGTTACATATATTCGTTCTGACGTTATATACCTTGACTGCTTTTCTTACAATATGGCATACAATATATGAAATGGTTAAATTTTCATTATTTTCGGTGGAAAATTGAAAAACCTAGTTGGCTTATAATAGGTTAATCGTTTGGTGTTCGTTGTTATACCAAATTTCGGTCGCTTTTTTGATGTCGTGAAGTAAAAGGCGGAGCTGCAGGATGGCATTCTCACACAATGCATCAAGCAGATCACAGTCGAGCGTAAATGTAACGCGCAGGTTATTGGTAACGTTCTACTTAAGGTCAATTCCAAACTGAACGGCACCAATCACAAGGTAAGGGATGCCCTGCACTGTCTACTAAAGAACACCATGTTTTTGGGTGCCGATGTGACTAATCCGTCGCCCGATCAGCGAGAGATCCCCAGAGTGGTGGGTGTTGCCGCCACCCATGATCCATTCGGGGCTTCGTATAACATGCAATATCGCTTGCAACGCTCTGCCTTTGGTGCGGTAGTCATAGCCGGGTATCTTCACCTTGTGACCCTTGAGGATGCCCTGAAGTGTATCGAACATCAGCTCTTCGTTGAAGGCGTCCGGATGGTCAAAGTTGAACAGGCCCTTCTGTGCCTTGGCCTTCTCGGCGGCTGTCAGCTCGCGATAGAAGCTGTCCTGGCTGATAGCCACCACCTGGCGCTGTGTATGGTCCATTTCGGCCTGCCCAAGTTGCTCCATGATCTTCTTGCACACGGTAGACTTGCCGCTGGCCGTGCCTCCTGCCACGCCAATCAAAAACTGCGACTTAACCTCATCTCCGGTCAGAGCATCGCCGTTCGGCAGGTGCAGAATGTCTTCTTTGTTGGAGTCGCCCATTCGGAAAATTTGTTGGAAAAGTGCCTGTTTTTCTTTTCTACCAAACTAACAAACAGCTGACCGATTTATATATCGATATATATGTTTTTTCAATAATATTTTTATAGGTGAATTACCCGCAACCAATTAAAATAAGCTGCCGTCGACCGCTGTGATGAGGACCATTCAATTTTCAACCTCAGAAAGTAGGATTGTTAATTTTTGAAATCATATCGTATTTCGATATATCAAATTTTCTAAATTTTAATATCGCCATATCGAATACATCAATTATAAAAAATCAATATATCGGAAAAAGTTCCAGAAAGATGTTTTTAGTTTAAAGACGTGTTTTTTTTAAATTTTTTGTTTTCAACAAATAATTTTGAAGCTGCTGAGCTTTCGGGGGTTGTTAAATATTTAAGAGTCAGCTGTTAATCCAGGTTACAATCCAGGGTAGCTCTCTATTATCTAGTCCTGATATGTGCACCGAAGTTTAATGTATTTCTACTTGTCTTCACAATTTTATCGCAAAGATTTCACGATAGGAGTTTTGGTAGAATTTATTATACAAGTTATTTTATCTTGTCCATGTTTAATTCGTGCGGGAATAAACGATACATGGTGGTCGATGTTTTCTAAAAATATCGTTTTGTGATATAGTCGTCGAGAAAATATCACAGAAAAATATCGTATCATATATCATATCGAATATAAGCAATCGTACTTCGTTTGTTATTGTCACAGCTGACAGGTAGGAAATATAAACAAATATTTTCTAATAAACAAAGGGAAGTAATTAAAAACAAATCATAAACGTATGGTATAGACGACAGAGACTGTGTAGCTAAATGTGTGTGTAATTGTGTCATATGTGTGTGTTAATATATTATCTTTGATTCCTTAACAGGTCTAAACATGACCACAAAGTATTGTATGCTATGCCGTTCGAGAACTACGGAAAAGAATGTTTTAGTACCAAGAGATGAAAGCAGAAGGGAGCTGTGGTCAAGGAGCTGTGGCGTTCAATTTACGAGTTCGAGTAAAATTTGTAGCAAACATTTTAAGGACTCGGACTTTTTTACTATCCGTCCGAAAGCGCAACAAAGCGGAGACGACTGATGCCAACTGCTGTACCGCAGAATCAACGTGAGCAAGTTCTAACAGAGCACTTAAAATCAGCTTGTGGGGACAATGTTTGTGACTTCAACTCCCAAACTGAGTATTTTTACATTTCGGTTACTATTTTATGGCTATTAATATGATTAATTTTCAGCGAAGAAGTTGTGGATTCTGGGCTTGCCATAGACAATTTATGTTTGCAAAAGAAAGTTGCTGACTTGCAAAGGGAAAAAGCTAAGCTCCTTGAGCAAATTGGGAAAACGCAGACGCTTATTGATTCCCTTAATACCATTTTCACCAAATCGCAGATCAGGAAACTTGAGAACGGCGGGAAAAGAGTTCAATGGAATCACGATGACATTTCGAATGCGATTTGTCCCCATACTGCTGGCCCCCGGGCGTATCGCCACTTGATCGAAAAGGGGTTTCCATTTCCATCCTTATCCACTTTGGACAAATGGTTATGAATCAAAATATTCTAATTTCCTTAAAAGTATTTATTTCGTTCTATTTTTCGGGCTCCACGTTGGCCTTAGCTCTATACTCCTCCGCTCGCTCTCTGTTCCTTGCCGTCAATAGTCAGTGTTATAATCATTACCTTTCACAATGTAGTAGTAACTTTCGTAGTGATCCTAAAAAATTCTATTCGTTCGTTAACTCTAAGCGCAAGTCAAACGTTTTTCCTCCGTCCCTTCATTACCAGAACATAACAGAAGCTTCTGCTGTTGGTATTGCAAATTTATTCGCTAACTTTTTCCAAACAACGTACTCGTCTCATATTTACAACGCATCCACTCCGTATCCGTACCAGCTACCTCAAGCTAACAGCATTTTTCTGCCCAATCTAGATTGGATTTTGTACTATCTCTCTAACCGTACTCAACGTGTTTTGTTTTCTAACGTGTTGTCAAATACTGTTAATGTTACTTCAGGTGTGCCACAGGGAAGTCATCTGGGCCCGCTTCTGTTTATTTTATTTGTGAATGACCTTCCTCAAGTTATAACATACTCTACTACACTTATGTATGCTGATGATGTTAAAATCTGTCTTTCTTACTCTGATTGGTATTTGCACACACGCCTTCAACTTGATCTAAGTGAACTACTATTGTGGTGTTCAACTAATCTTCTTTTTCTGAACCTTTCCAAATGCAAACTTATGACATTTAACCGTCGCGCTCCTCATTTTGTCCCATATGTTCTAGGAAATCATGTCCTTGAGCGAATTTCGAGTTCAAATGACCTCGGAGTCCTTTTTGATCATAAGATGTGTTTTAACACCCATATAGCTGCAACTGTAAATAAAGCTAAGGGTGTTTTAGCGTTCATCAAGCGTTGGTCCAAGGAGTTTGACGACCCGTACGTTACGAAACAACTGTACATCTCGTTAGTACGTCCTATATTGGAGTATTGTTCTTGTGTGTGGAGCCCGCAGTATAAAGAGCAGCAGGCTGTTATTGAATCCGTGCAAAAGCAATTTTTAATTTTTGCCCTTCGGAACTTTAACTGGGACTCGGGTAGAATCTTGCCACCCTACGGTCTAGGCTAAATCTTATTGACCTGCCGTCGTTGCACCATCGCAGAATATGCAATGGCGTAATGTTCGTGCACAAGCTCCTTCTTGGGACTGTTGACTCCCAAACTCTCTTGGGTCAGATTGACTTGGCCGTTCCATCTAGACCTACCCGTACTTTTAGGCCTATCCGTCTACCCATATGTAGGTCTAATTATGCTGATCATGAACCTTTTAGGGTTTTATGCCATAATTATAACTCCCTCTGTCAAACCCTATCCCCTGAACTGTCTCTTAAACTAATTGCATGCAATATTTATAATCATTTAAATTTAGCTTACTTTTAACTTATCTTTTTCCGCCTTTAGTAACTAAGTACCATTATTAACAGATAATTTGTTAATTTAATAAATAAATAAATAAAAAAAAATAAATATATATTATCGAACAAATTTTCTTTCCTGTCAGAAGACTGCAGCGTTTGTCTCTCTGAGAACCGAGAGAGCGAGTTTAGAAAGTGGACGGACCCTCACTACATCGGTCAACACTAGTGTTAGGCAAACAACAAGCTTGTTAGAAAATAAAAACAATAAGATCTATTTTTAATGGTTTTTTGCTTAGAATTTTCATGGATACACATACACCATTGGATACCAAGGACGAGAAACAGAATTACAAAGATGAACGTGAACTGGATGCTCATTTTTTCGAAATCAATTTGATTTGGTGTTCGTTATTATACCAAATTTCGGGCGCTTTTTTGATGTCGTGAAGTAAAAGGCTGAGCTGCAGGATGGCATTCTCACACAATGCATCAAGCAGATCACAGTCGAGCGTAAATGTAACGCGCTGGTTATTGGTAACGTTCTACTTAAGGTCAATTCCAAACTGAACGGCACCAATCACAAGCTATATGAAGCCCCGAATGGATCATGGGTGGCGGCAACACCCACCACTCTGGGGATCTCTCGCTGATCGGGCGACGGATGAGTCACACCATCACCCACAAACATAGTGTTCTTTAGCAGACAGTGCAGGTCATCCCTTAGCTTGTGATTGGTGCCGTTCAGTTTGGAATTAACTTTAACTAGAACGTTACGTTAACGTTCTACTTAAGGTCAATTCCAAGCTAAACGGCATCAATCATAAGCTAAAGGATGACCCCCGCTGTCTGCTAAAGAATGCGATGTTCTTGGGTGCTGATGTAACTCATCCGTCGCCCGATCAGCGAGAGATCCCCAGAGTGGTGGGTGTTGCCGCCACCCATGATCCATTCGGGGCTTCATATAACATGCAATATCGCTTGCAACGCTCTGCCTTGGAGGAGATTGAGGACATGGAGTCGGTAGCTCTTGAGCACTTGCGTGTCTATCATCAGTTCCGCATATCCTATCCCGAGCACATTATCTATTATCGTGATGGTGGCAGCGATGGAGTTTCCCAAGATTAAGAATGAAGAGTTGAGGGGGATTTCTGCGGCCTGCTTCAAGAAAATTTGAACTGTTACATCCAGAAACCTCCTTAATTTCTTTCGCTTATTTACCTTCGCTTCCTTTCAGATGCATATCAAACCCAAGGTTTTCTGCGTCATTGTAGTTCCCGGCATCATACGCGCTTCTTTCCGAACGGAGCTCCATCGCAATACAATAAGTTCAACTATGTTGTTCCGGGAACCGTCGTCGATCGCACCATTGTCCATTCCAATGAGATCCAGTTCTTCATGGTCAGCCATCAGTCGATTCAGGCGACGGCAAAGCGGACGCGTTACAACCTATTTGAGAATACGGGCAACTTGGATATTGATGTACTGCAGCAATTGACATACAATCTTTGTCACATGTTTCCTCGTTGCGACCGCGCAGTGTCTTATCCGGCTCCGGCACTTATCCACCCATCACTGGGTGCGAAATTAATTTTAATATTGTTATAGTTACATATATTCGTTCTGACGTTATATATACCTTGACTGCTTTCCTTACACTGGGTGCGACATTAATTTTAATACTGTTATAGTTACATATATTCGTTCTGACGTTATATACCTTGACTTCTTTTCTTACAATATGGCTATATATGAAATGGTTAAATTTTCATTATTTTCGGTGGAAAATTTAAAAACCTAGTTGACTTATAATAGGTTAATCGTTCTTCGTCAAGGATGTGAAACCATATTGCTAAATTTTGATGTTCCGTCTAATATTATTAACTATATAGAACATTTAGCCATGCCCACATAATTTTATCCGATCAGTGAATCCATTGTCTACTAGACTTAGCTAGATTTTCTGTATAACATACATATATCTCGCTCTCACTACATGCATTATCCATGTAATATTATCTCTGTCTCTCAGCGGCTACTGGAACTAATCGGCTGGTTTCGATAGTAGCACATTTTGAATTCGATAACTCGAACCGATTCTAACTAAAGAACGCTAGATGGCGCGACACATTTATGAGCACGTGTTGCAACAAAATGCGCACAGGTGGCGAGTTTAATGATAAGATTCTATATTTAATGTAAATTGTATGACTTAATATATCGCTCAATTTGTTACTCCTTCCTTACTGTGAATTTTTAGTATTATTTATTATCCGGCCCAATTTTGATTGACTACTTGGGGGCTTGGTTCTGCACAGCGGTGGCTGCAATCAAGGCCGCACCCTTGCCTGACCCATCGTCGGACTCCAGGAGCTCAAACTTGATGCCAGGCCTCAACAACTTGGTCATGTGGAACATCAACAAATCGTGATACCGGGGATGAAAGCGATACACACTCCCATCAATGCCCACGGACACGTCGTTGATGTTCATCTTGTTGATGAGGGTGACCAGGCCGCAGGAGCAGAGCTTTGCTGAGCGCGAAGAGACCGCCTCGCAGATGTACCGCAAATGTAACTTGTCCCTCACGTGGTTGCCGACGAGTCCCAGCTGACTGATGACCTTGCTGCAGTTACGAAAGTCACCCGGGCTATCGCTCTCAATGTCTGAGAGGTAGCTGGTTTGGAAATTCCACTGCGTCTGAATTTTCTCAGACCTTTCGCCGGCAAAGATCAGCCCCTTAGCCATGAGGTCCACCAGTACCAGACGCACCAGCTCGCCCATGTACATGCCAGAGATGCACTTCTCGAAGGTCTGCTTGCCGGGATTGGGCGTCACCTTGTCCACAATGCGGTCGTAGGGGGTGCGGACAAAATCCAGCACGCCGTTGTCCCCGAAGGCTCCCCACTCAGCGTTGATGATCATGTGCGGCTTGGGACTGGTCTGGTAGTTCTCGAAGCATTCCGCATTCACTGTCTTTTCAACGTAGCAGGCATTGGAGCCAGTGCCGACGATGAGGCCTATGCGGCAGTTGCGTGACGTGAAGGCACAGGACATGAGGGTGCCGACGGTGTCGTTGAGGATAGCTACTATGTTGATCTTGAGGTCGCCACGCCGCTCAATGGCCTCCTGAAGCAGGGCAACCACATTCTTGCCCACAACTCCCTCACAGCTAAAGCCCTTGGTCCAGGTGACCAGGATGCCCTTGGTCAGGCCCTGTTGCTGCAGGGGGAACGAGAAGGTGAAGCCCAGGGGAATGGCTTCCCCCTGGAGGCGTTGCTCCTTGCAGAAATCGGCCAGGCAGTTGGCAATGAAGTCGAACAGATCCTTGCCGGGGCCCGATAGCATGCTACTTGCAATGACAAAGCTCTTCGAGACGATGTCGATATCCGTGTTACTCTTTAGGTCGACCAGGAGCACACGGAAGTTGGAGCCGCCCAGATCGAGAGCCAGGTACTTGCCGCGCTCCTTTCCCGTAGGCAGGTCCTGCACGTAGCTGACGAAGCACTTGATGACCGCCCGCGGATGGGTGTCCTTGGCCAGGCCCATCTTGATCTCCTTGGTCATGCGATCGACCACCTCGGTCATCTGGGCCTGGGTCAGCATGAAGCCCGCCACCGCGGCCTCCACCTCTGGGGCAATGGTTGTGGGTACCACCGACATTTTACCGCCCAAGAAAAAACACTTCAAAATTAACTAAAAATTTAGTTCAAATGCCAAACGTAGCAAAAGGGGAAATTTTACAACTGTCTCGTCCTGCGAGTTATTTCGAAAGTGTGGAAGTAAAAATAAGTGGGGTTCTGATTTTAGATAGAGGATTGCTGGGATGATTGCTGGTTGATTTTGAGGTTTCATTGATTTACTTGATGAGCGAAAATGAACATTGCCCGTTGCACTATTCTTATTGCTGTTAAGTGATACTCGAATGGGAAGGTAAGGCAACGACCATTCAGAAGCTATCTTGAATAAGCTAATCGCCAAGTATCATATTTTTACTCTTCGTTAATCAGTCTCCTCAATATATGAGCGCGGGTCTTTTAGGCCGATGGATCGGTAATATTTAATGTTAGGAAGAGTCAAGTTGAGATAGCCTTGTAGCACCTGTGGTTCTAAAGCTACTGTAAATATATAATGCATTCTTCAATGGCCTCTAATGGGTCTGAAAAAATACTGTTATCAAAAGCTAGACATTTACCAAGATGTTGCATGAGGCAAGCTGTTTCATGGCGGGGTTTTTCGTGATACCCCGGTGGCAGAGCAGAGACTTTGCTCATTTTCGATAGATTCTGAGGAGTAACCGAGTACAAACAGCCCAATAGAGAATTTAAGTACCCCGCACACCCCGCACACGTAGTAAGCAAAGTACGTATATATATATATCTGTGGAGTCGAAGTTTAGATCGAGAAAAAATATTTAACCTTTAAAAAAGAAGAGAACAAAGTACTCCTTTCCTTTTATTGCTATAAAGTTACAAAACCCATTCCATTTGGGTAACTCTCAAAATACTTAACTCGATTCAAAACCCTATTAAAATGGCCGGCACTATATTTAAGCCAGAGGTGGACTTTCCAGAGGTTTACAAGCTATGTCAGATGTTTGTGCCCAGCGAGAATGATCTGGTAAAGGTAAGGGACACCATGGATCGCGAGAGCGATCGTGGCCGCTTCCTGGCCCTGGAGATGATGCCCACCAACTGCCGGATCATGCTGGTGAGATTCAGCAGCGAGAAGGACGTGTACATGAGCTCCAAGTGCGTGATCATACCACACTCTATAGCCGCCGCCAAGGGCACAGAACTTTTCAACTTTCTGGCCTCCAACATAGCGACTTTCGTGAAGGACAAGAAGGTCGACAAGGAGAACCTACCGATGGGCATTGCCTTTGCCTTTTCGCTGAATAAGCTGGCCCTGGACGTGGGAATACTAATCGCTTGGACGAAGGAGTTCGGGGCCACGGGAGCCATCGGCAAGGATGTGGTCCAGCTGTTGCGCGACGCCTTGGCCAAGTTCCCCGAGATAATGGTCAACATCTTGGGCATTATCAATGTGGCCATAGGATCCCTCCTGGCGCTCTGCTGGACGCAGCCGGATACGCGGATAGGCCTAAACATGGGCAACATCACCAACTCCTGCTACGTGGAGGATGTCGATAACTGCCACATGTACACGGGCACTAATAACAAGAGCATAATGATCGTCAACACTGACTGGGCCCACTTTGGGGATGGCGGTCAGCTCGACTTTGTACGAAACGAATTCGACAAGACACTGGACGAGTCATCCACGAATCCCGGCCATCGCATCTACGAAAAGTTCAGCGGTGCCCTCTTCATAAGCGAGCTCGTTCGTATGGTCATAGTGCGTCTGATGCGGAATGGGACCATCTTCGAAGGGCAGACGCTCGATTTAATCGGCAACCAGTGGAGGATGGATATGTCCTCAGTCTTCGATCTCGACTCGGATCCGTCTGGCGTCTACACTAAAGCCCAGGAGGTAATGGAGAAATACCGCATTCGCCACTGCAAGGAGCGCGACCTGGCCGCCGTGCGCTACATCTGCAACATTATCCTCAGCCGTGCGGCCATGATGCTCTCCTCGGGCGTCGCCTGTCTGATCAACCGCATGAAGATCGCCCAAATCTCCATTTCCGTTGACGGCGGCATCTACCGCCTCAACCCCACATTCCAAACGGTGATCAACAAGTACACTCTCCAACTCACCGACCCCCGCTACAAATTCGAATACGTCGTCAACCAGGACAGCTGCGGAGTGGGGGCCGCCATCATGGCCGGTTTGGCCCACGCCGATAAGTACCGCGGCGAATCAAAGATATTTGAATTGGATTTCTAACCCAAATCATTATTAAATGTTTATACTTAATTGCTGTGTGAATTTTACCGTTTATTGTATTCTATGGAACATAACAAATATTTGCTGTTGGAATCGCTGTGTTTTATTGTCGACAGCATTTAATTGCTGACAAGAAATTAAATTATGCATACAACAATTATGCGATGGTGGATTCATTTTAGTAAATGGGAAGATAATAGCAGAAACATCAGGAGCAAATTCCATTTCATATGGGCGCACGGTTTACTGGTATTCCCATTCTCTTTCGGGCGATCCTTCGCCTTGGAACTCGGCTCCGCTGCGTACTCGGTTTCGTATGTTCCAGGCAGAGGAGGTCCCCAGAATCCAACAACAACATACACAGTGTTGTTTTGAGAGATCTTGGATCATAATCTCATGTGTAGTCTCTCTGAAATTACCTGCAACTTTAACGGTTTCGATCTTATATAGTTATTATATAGATATATCTAGGAAAAATCCAATCCAATCATAATAAAAGGCAATTGATTTCGTTGAGCTTTTGTCATGGGACAACACTTGGTGCTTTATTTACATACACGATAACGAGAAATGCTTCACAAAGAGAGAAATGCTTCTTGGTTCATTAAATTTAGTGGTCGAACGATCGGTGTGGTATGGTATGGTATGGTATGGTGCGGTCATGTATAGATAGATGTGTGGGCCTGTCTGTTCTCCCTATCTATAGGGCATACAAAATGTGCAGATCTTTCTATCTAGCTGTTCTTGTTGTGTTTAACTTAAGGCTGCTTTTCTATGACACAATGAATTCCGCGCCGCATGATCGCATGGCTAAATAGCTAACAGTGAAATCACTTTAACAACTAGGTTTAGGCTTAAAACGAGAGTGTAACAGTGGCCCCACCGAGTGACAGTACGAGGCGGCACTTAACACGGATCCGGGCCGCGTCACGTGAGAAACATATCGGAGAAGTCGCCGGGCAACAAATCCCCGAAGGGATAGCAGCCATCCAGCGTGGCCAGGGAACTGATGCAGGCCGACGGCTGTTGGTCGCTGGCAAAGTCGAATGAGTCCGTGGAGCGATCTGCATCCAGCAGACGTAGGCTGAGCTCCACATCCGGCTTATCCAGGCAGCCGGGCATGGGCATGTCACCACGACACGGAAGAATGGACTCTCCGTTGGTCAGAAGACTCTCATAGCTGGGACTCAGACAGTGCAGGGACTCACCATCAGACTCCAGGAGCAGGGTGTCCAGGTCGCTGAGTCCCTGCAGACCCATTAGGTTCCCATCGGGCTCCAGTCCGGGACTGCTGTTACTGCGGTGACTGCTGCTGCGGTGGCTGATGTTGGAGGCGGAGGACGAGAGTGAGGCGTAGGCAGAGCTGGGCGAGCAGGCAGCGCCGGCACTGGATCCCGGCGAGCCTATCGACGAGGCGGCATAGCAGGACTCCCCCGAACTGCCGGAAGCACACATCGGAGTCGTTGTCATCGTCTGTGTGGGCGTGGGATGTTTTTCCTTGGCCTGCTTCTGTGTCTGGCGTTTGCTGGCGGCCGTGGACTTTTTGCTGCCAGCAGATCCCGCCTTGGACTTGGCTGGTTTCTTAGCCGCTGGTACTGGCATCTCCACTTCCAGCTCTGGCTCGGAATCCACGGTGACCAGGGCCTCACGGTTGGCGCTCTCTTCCAGACACTCACCAATGAACTCGCTCTCGTAGCTGGGATCCTCGATGGCGTCGCTCAGCATCTTTATGTACTTCATGGCCAGGCGCAGGGTGGTGATCTTGGTCAGCTTCTCACTGGCATTAGCCGCAACCTCCCCGGTTATGGCCTGCGGTACACTGTGCCGCAGCGTCTCGAAAGCCGTGTTGATCTCCCGCATCCGTGTCCGCTCGCGAGCATTGGCCGTCTTCCGGCGGTACTTGCTCAGGGGCGGTGCTTTCGTCTTGGCCTTGTTGGTGGAGGAGTTCTTCTTTGGCCTGCTCGCTGCTGGTTCAAGGCTCTCCAGCTCGAGGTCGAGGTCCGGCAGCTCCTGCTCCGCTTCATCGGGCGCACATCGCTTCTGTCGCTTCTGGCGCAGGGAATACTTCTCACCGCGGGCACTGGCCGCCTTCCGCTTGCGGGAATCCTTTTTCGCGGGACTGCTGTCCATGTTTAGGTCGGCGTAGTTATGCAGCTCGTACGTGTTCGACTTCATCTGAAAAGTGGAAATGAAGAGAACAGACGTTAGTTCAGAGTTTGGCTCAACCCATTCCATCCCCCAGCGGCAATCCGCCAGGGCAATTAACAATTTTGTTTTAAATTGTCTCCCCAAAGAAGCAAAAAAAAAACGAACAGACCAAAGAAGAGCATAGAAGTTAGAGCTTGGGCATGGGCATGGGCATATGTGGGTCTCGGAGATGGATGTGCCCAATGGAGCGTAACGAAATTCGTGGCGGAACCCACCACCCGCGGTAACTTCCGTAAACGGCTCTCAAAAATTGGCTTCAATGAACTGAAGTCGATTCTTGTGACTTTTGAGTAGTGTGTGCTTCCGCCGTAAAACATAAAACCCACTGAAGCCGAAAAAACGCATCTAGACAAAAAAAAACCCATAAATACAATTTATTTCTTCTGCCTCCACTTTTGAGAATTCGAATCTCGCAATGGAAAACACAAAAATCAAACTAAAATTGATCCCATTGATCATCGTAGTGCGCAATCAATGGGGCCGCTGTTCTTTTACGAAGTAGTGAAATTAAAGACCAGATTCAATAGAATTTTGTATCGCCAGGTTTGATCTATCAGGATTATCTTGGGGAATATCTAGCTTTAAGATCACCGGTAGCAAATTTTACAGAAAATTTCCACAAAAGAATTTAGCAGAACTATAAGAGAACCATAGAAACTACACAAAATGTTGTGGTATTCTAACCTATATTTAAATATACTTGGACATTGATATGCAATGGCTGCACCATTAAGTGACCCATGCGACTCCAAGCCGAAGCCAGGAACGCATCCATCCTCCTGCCTAAGCGACCGAGGGGCGCTGCTGAATGACGCTGTCGCCTACATGCAGGAATGTTAGATGTTAGACTAATACTAATTACGAGAGAGGTATGCTTAATCGTTTAGGAAGAGGAAAGGATTTTAGATGCAAATATAGAGAGGGAATGGTAGATGGAATTATAAACCGACCATAAGACTCTAAACGGTTCATGCAAGGAGTAATTCGATCCACGAAGTGGAAGGCAAAACGGTAAACAATTTCTAGAGAGTATATATTATATAAATTATATTACATTATATTATATTAAGAGTATATATATTTGTGGTACTAGAAATGGATGTGACTCAAAGACTGACTATGATGACGTTTAAAAACTTCATGGATACCCAGAGATTATATTTCTCCCCCAGGAGATAGTATATTTCCCCCCAGGGGATAGTATACTTCCCCCGATTCTTGTCATGAGCATCATCTTGAAATTGGCATACACCCCATGGCCAAGGGCAGCAGGGGTTTCCCTCTATGTATTCTATTACAATGTTGACGAACGTTTTGAGAAAGTTTTCAGTGTGTCTGTGTGTGTGGTAGGGAAAAAGTTCAGTTTATGGTTTCCCTTTGTTTCTTTGCGGTAGGTCAACTATACCAAAAATATTTTCCAGCGCTTTTCACTCACTTTTCCTCTAGGAGAGTCTCTAGGGAATGTATACGCGAGTTGTTTGTGGTTTCTGTGGTGGCTGTAATGGAGAGAATACATGAGGGGAAATGCAACAAGACAAAACAGTAACAGTTAATGAATGCATTTTAATGCAAGAATTAAGTTACATGAGAATGTAACACGAAGCCAACACAACGTCATCACAACAGTCACAACACGAACAGTAACAACAACATTTCCACCTCCCATACAGAATGATTGAAATGTTTTCTGCACCGATGCTAACGCCCTTGCATTGTGCCTTGGCCTCATAAAATCGCAAACGGCCCCCGGGTCTCGCATGCAGAGGTGTAAACCTGAGCAGATATACAGATTGATTGCAGTCTAAGTTGATCTAAGGAGAGCAGGCGATCGCAGTCACTCTACGACTCCACGTTGTTGGTCTGTCTATCTGTCTGTCAGGCTTCACTTAAATGGTCAATTTAGTGCAGATTGTCCAAAATTGGCTATAGACGATTCTTGTTGCTTGTAGGCCCGGCCCGGCCTGGTCCGGCCCGTACCGGCCTGGCCTGGCCTGGCCTGGTTGACACTTGCTGCATAGCTGTGACCATTCAAAGATGTTGGTCTTGGCTTGGCCTAAACAAGTTATGGGGCGTTTTTGCTGTGCGCGCTCTCGCTGTTGCACTTTTCTTCATTCACCGTTAACGTGTGTGCCTCACAGTGCCTCACATCCAGCGTTGCACAGCGAAATGTTGCTCTGGGGGGGAGTTATGTCAATAGTTTTCCAATGTACAATACTTAGCCATTCAGATTACATTTCCCTGCCCCACAAAACGTTGCAACGTTTCAACACGTGAAAAGCTTTTCACTTTGTTTACGTGTCGGGGATTTTCTGCTGGGGTTTCGCCTCTGATTTGAGTTTATAATTAATTTTCGCCACGCGATCCTTAGGAATGGAAATGCTTAAAGACCCTAAGGAAAAGAAGCATCAAACTGGAGAACTACATATGCGCACATGAGGTATGCTCTACGCTTAGCATACATTATATTGTTAAATATATTTACTTGATGGTTTTCCATGATAGAATCTATTTAAAGCTATTCGAACCCACAGAAACTAGTACAACTGGCGGGCCAGATAAGCCACACTTTTTAAATGGAAATCTCAAACGATCAATGATGGCGGTCATCGATAGCCCTCTACTAAAAATATTAATGATAATTGGATGGAAATAAATTAAACCAGAGACTTAAAATCAGAATGTTTCTGTATTTTTTGAGTGCTTTCCAAAATGCAACATTTAATGAATGATATTTGGGCTCTCAGTTATAGTTATTTCTTTATTATAGATGAAGAAGTAGTTGTAGTTTTTAACACTTATGGAACACAATTTTTAGTTTATTTTTGGCAGCAAATTAGTTTAAAATGTACGAATATTAAATAAGTGATATTTATTAGAATTGTTTTTTATTAATATATTTTTTAACAAGAAAGGGGCTTATAAGTTGAGCACTCGTCATTCGATTTCTCATTGATTTGGTTTGGTCCAAACTAATATAATTTTCGTTCTTATTATTATTAAAGTTGTGTATTATCATATTACGAAATATTCAGTTCTCATTTATGTACGTTTTGTTCTTTTTCATTTTGATAAAATAAAAGTTTTCCAACTTATTTAATGCACACATTCGGTACTCGGAATGTTTCGTAATTCTTTTGGACAAGCACTTCCTGGCATAATCAAATGTACCCTGCCCCACTCCGGCCAGAAAGAGTAGCGCCAAAAGTTTGCGACATGCAACAAACAAGCTGCAATTAAGTGCACAACACAGAAAAATGCGCACCTTCTTCAGCGTGGGGCGGCGGCAGGCAACGTAGCCCTGGCACCGCCTTCTCTCAACTCATTTCCATTCCAGGCAATGGAAAACGACGTGAAAATTACCGAGTTCCGTGTGCTCAAAGGGCAGGGCAATCGCAGAGAGCGGTCTGTTGGCCGGACAGCAGGCAACAAATTGCATGCGATTAAGAGTATTCGCGGCTGATAAACGTTTGTTCAACAAACAGCAACAAGCGGCTCTACTGATTCGAGGGGCATGGCCCAGGATCCGGGATATAGGATTTTCCGGACGGAAGGAGTGCAGGAAATGAATGCAGGAGGGGGGGAATGGGCATAGAAGTAGGCTTGCCTTTCTCACTGTTTTCTCTTGATTGGAAAATTTGTTGCGCATTTTTCAATAACGGTAAAGGGGGTGGGGCGGTGAGGACGGGGAGGCGGTATGTGGCGTCGGCTTCTGCTTAAGTTTTCAATTACACGCCCGGCACAATGCACCAATTGAAATGCACAGACAACAAACATAGAACAGTTCCTCTTCCGCAGTTCTCTCTGCCACATCACCCATGCCCCACGCTCCATTCTGCATTCTCACCCCTCCCTCTCTCTCCCTTTCTCTCTCTTATCGTTTACATTGCCACATACCAACAACGAGGTAGACAAAAGGCGAGCCGTGCGTGCGGCGAGGCGTGAAGGGGTTGCGTCTAGGGCGCAGGGGGATCCGGGGGAGGAGACGATGCAATGTAGGAGCCGTGGGTGGAGCGGTGGGTGGAGCGGTCTGTTTCACATGCTGTTGTGTTGGTTGTTGTTGTTAATACCCTGTCAGAGGGTATTATGATGAGGCATCACGTATATCTACTCGATAAATGAAGGGACGAATTCGATAGAGAAATTTTGAATTTAAATTGAATTTAAATTTATTGAATGCCGTTGATTTGCTGCATAAATTTGCCATAAGTGAACAGACATCATTTTTTACGCTTCTGATTGCGAACTGTGCTAGTTGTAGAACTGTGGTATAAATCGAAATAGTCTTACATCCCTAAAAAGATTCTCTACGATTCCTAAGATGATGACCCTAAAAATAGCCCAAGAATTGAACAAAGTGTTGGAAAAGCCTGTAGTTTCGCTGTTTAAATTATAGCTACCATAGTTATTTTCGATCTGAAAGGGTATCAAAAGTTTGGGGCCTCTCGTGTGTTAGTTTTCATTTATTTTTTTTGGTAGTTGGGTGAGCAGCGGGAGAGCGGGAAGGCCTAGTCAGAGTGCACTTGAAACTACCAGCAAATGGATCTCTCCTCTTTCCTACTACCCGCGCCGCTCCGCTCCGCCCCACCCTGTCTGCCCTTCACTTTTTGGTTCGGTTGCAGTCGCTGCATTTTTAGGTGTAGCCATTAAATTTAGAACTTTTTCTGCACGCTTGTCTGCTCTCCCCAGGGGGGGGGGAGGGAGTAATGAAGGGAGTGCTGCACGGGCTGGGGCGGAGTGGCGTGGCGTGGCGTGATACGGGACAGTCGGGTGCGGTTAAATGGAAAATGAAGCGTCTGCTGCTTGAGCCAGTAAAAACTGAACCACACGAGCGAATGATAGCCCGAGGGAAGGCCAAGAAGTTCCTATGCCTCTGATAAGAGCCCTGGTAAAAGACGGTATCTGCATTGGGCTGTATTTTAAGAGACGTGAAAACCAGAAAAAGGATTTCCAGACGATTAAATCAATGAAATGGGATCGCATAGAACATGGTCGACCAATGAATATCTCATCTACGATAGTTTTTCGAGTGTCTTATTATATTGCTTCACTTTTTATCCCTTCTTCAAATCCCCCAAATAAATGTATAGCAATTAGTCAATAAGCAGGAATAACAAGTGTTCAATTATTTCCCACTCCCATACAATTCGGAAACCAATCGATCGCCCCTCGAGAATGATCTGGCCATAGTAGAATCTCTGACTCAGATTGTCCCTGTATCTGTCCGTGTCTATGGCATGAGGCATGGGTATTTTTTTTCGTCTATATATTTTGTTTTTGTTGTTTTGTGGCACAGCTCTAAAATTAGTTTTTATTGTATGCAACTTGAATTTTCTTTCTCTATTTTGTGCCTACTATTTTTTTCCTTTTCGATTTGTGATTCTTAATTTGCTTTTTGTGGAAAAGCTTCAAAATCTTTCATTTGCTTTTGGCCATGATGTTGTTGCAGCTGGTTGATGTTGTTCCTGTTCTTTTTGTTGTTGTTGCCTGTTGTCTCGTGCTGTTGCCAGTTGCACGTTGCCGCCCCTCGCCCCCCGGAGCTGCTCTCGGGGTCCTTCTACCGTTGGCAGCTATTATTTTTAGCCGGCCTGTGGCAAGTTCTTATATTTTTTTCCGTTTTCTCTTTTTTGCATCTATTATTTTCTTTTATTTTGTTTGATTTTTGTTTTATTTCTATTTGGTTTGTATTTTCTTTTTTTATGCTGTTGATTTGTTGCCATTGGCTTGGCTGTTTGGCTCAAATGAATTTGTTTGATTTTCCATTTACGTTGAGTTTGTTTATTAAAATTGGCACACACTGCGTATGTGTGATGTATGATGTTCGTGTGCTTTACAGTCTTTGATTGTCCCTTCCTCTCTCTCTATATATCTGTGTGCTTTTGTGGGGGTTTTGTGTTACCCAGCGGCTTTTGATTTGCTTGGGTCTTTGACAGGTCTTTCGTTTCTGGCATTTGCCTTTGGCTAATTTTTTGTGTGTTTTTGTACTGGTGCTATTATTGTTTTTCTGGTCTTTAGAAGAGGGGCAGGGGCTGGCGGACACACTGTTGTTCCCACTTTGACTGAGATTTGGGTCAGGGGAACACAAAATTATCTGACTCAAAATTTTATGGACAGGGCGGGAAAAAACAAAATAATAAAATGGTCTATAACGGATTTGGAATGATTCATTTAATAGAATTTGATGTACATTTTTGGTGGGCTTAAAGAAAATAAACCCATCAAAAATTGATGATTTGATACATTAATAATACATGGAATATTTAAGTACTTTGATTTAGATATGAGGAATGTCTACAGGAAAAAAGATTCCACTTCAATGGTTGTCTAGAGTTACATACAGAAGATAAACGTTTTAATGAGTATCCCAAATATTGTTTTATGGCACATTAATTCAATATGTTTAAATTAATATTAGCTTAACAATTTATTTATATCTTCCGGCTTGTATCGGCTTACATTTAGGGAGTCTCTAAATGATTGGTGTATCTCTTCAGCCTTCGTTGATTGAACATTCAAAACTTTGTTTACACATTAATTGAAATTCCCATTCCGTATTTCACACTCACCTCAAATCAGAGATCCCACAAAGCTGGAACCTTTCAAATCAGTTGACAACTTGCTGTCGTCACAGTACCCCTCTGCCCCTCAACACCTAAGTCCTCTCTCTCTCTCCACCAACCACCAGATGTCTTCCATTTCAACACCTTGGACAAATAAATGTTTCAGTCTCCAAAAAGTTCTGCTCTGTCCCAAGCCCAACGCCACCCCTCTCTTTCTGATGATAGGCCAAAGGAATGCTTTTTGTCTATTTTTATTGGGGCAACAACAAGAGATGAAGGAATTTTTGAAGAGTATTCCTATATCGTTCTCTACACATATAATATGTTTGATCTATGGAGGTATATTTACCTTTTTGATTTCATAAATCCAACAATGTCTCTGCTGCCGTGTGTGGTTGTTGCTTAATTTGAATTTAGATGATGCTTTCGGGGTGGTGGCTCCACTCTGATTAAGATTTGTCGATGATTTTATTTTAATTTTCGGTTCATTAAAGCGCGTTCCAGAAGTATGCGAAATTGAGATTCCGACGGCGCGTCCGTTAATTAGTCACCAAAAACACAACTTATTTTGATCTTTTTGCTATTTTAATTTGTTTTGAATTAAAATTGTTAGCTCATGCATAAATTTGGCATTTTTTAACATAACAAAAAATTTGCTTTTATTCAAGATTTATTTTTTTGATCATTTCCTCGAAGTTTGGACCGAAACTCGTTTTTTTGGTATTTTTTGTATTAAATTAACTTTAAGTCAAATTTGTTTGTGCGCGAGATTCAATTATTGATAAGAACTTTTTGTTTGTTTTTTTTTTGTTATTTTGAGTACGATTTTTCATGCAGGAAAAGCCTCGAAGAATCGTTTTTCCAAAACGTGCGAGCCGCGTGTGTCGGCAGCGCACTGTTTGTGTGTGTGTGTGTGTTTGCGTGTGCGTGAGGCCGGCTGCTAAAAATATCTATGAGTACGCGCCGCGCTGTGTATCTTTAGAGCAGCATCTGTAGTTGTATCTGTATCTGTATCCAATAACCCGACAAAAATACACGGCCAACGGCTCGTCGTCGCTTGGAGAAAATGCTGCTCGTCGCTGCCTGCGTCCGCTTGCTGCGCTTGTCCGCTGTGCACTGAGCAGACAGGCGAGATCTGAGATCTGAGACCACAGATCGTTGATCGTCAATGTCGTCCACCATGCAGTATGCTATGTGATGTGTGTGGGGATACCACACTTGGCTCTGACTCCGTTAGCCAAGCCAGCGCGAGACCTATTCTGACGGGGCGGCCCACACAATCGCTGGACGAGCGCTGGATGGATGGGTGGACGCTGGATGGGGGCTGGGTTCGAGCCGGCGGCGGCACTTGTCTGGAGCGCTGAACGTGCGGTGCGCTATTGGAACGATCAATGAATGAAATGCCGCATTAAAAGGCAGGCCAGAGGAGCGCACGTATCTGGCGGATACACCGATACACAGATACACTCGTACAGATAGGGGGAGGGGGCGGGTCACCTCGCTGAGCGACCAATAAACCGAGAAACCCACTGGCGCTCCGCACACACAACACAACGCCAACACAAAACGTCATTGAAAGCCGCCACAGAGAAGCAAAGAGAAACCAGTTCTCTCGCGGGAGAGAACGGCGACTGTGTCTCTCCCCAAAATGTGTGGGTGCCTTTTGCGTTGGCCGGATCAGGTCTCAGTGGGTCTCGCTTGGTCTTCTCCATCTCTCTCTAGTCTCTGTCTCTGGTACACTCTTGAGTGGTTTCCCATTCAAATTTTCGATTTCGTTTCGAGTCGAGTCGAGTCAATTTTGGCTCTGTCTGTCTGCTCTCCTGAGATTTGTTCCGAACGAGCATGATCTAATATCGCCAGGCAGTTATTTATTTAAATTTATTGCTAATTTTTTATGCTGCTGCTGCTGCAGCAGCGTTTGACATTCATTTGTACAAGTCAAACAGTGTCGGAGCGGAGCTCACTTGAGAATACTTAAAAATGTTTGTTCATCTTTCATTGAGATCGGTATCGGCTTTGCATTCGCTTGATTGGAGGAAACTCCATTTCCAGAGCTGAACTTTTGATTGCAGAGGCTACAAAAGATATTCATCATTGATATTTATCTAGATTATATTCGAATTGGAAACGAATTATGATGCATGGAGAATCAAAGTTCAAGGAAATGACTCTATTTGGGTGTTAATCTATAAGGCTGTGTGGGATGATATGGTGCTAAAGCTAAATATAGCTATTTTCCGACACCAGCATAATATTTTTAAATGTTAAGATATGTTTTAACACAGAAGTAGTCTTCTTTCTTTTTTAAGGTATGTTCTAGTAAATGAAATCAAATGACATCATTTTAGCATTTCTTTAAACTATTTTCCGCTTTTTAGATAATTCAGATTAATTAAAATTATTATATTTATTTTTAGTGCCTTGAGAAAGATTATATCATATTTGTGTAGTTCATAATATACGGCCAAGAATATAGTTGCCGTGGTCTTCTTATTTTATTAGCTGTATTATTTGAAATACCTTGACAATAAGACCTTGAAAATTGAAAGGGTTTCCCATAAGTCAAAAAATCTGTAGCTCAAATTTCATTAATGCGAAAATAAAGTCTATTGAGGACTTACTTATAGCCACTAACATTATTCCATGACTTAGATTCTTCCCTTGCAATCCTGATTTTATCTTTTGCTTTTAATTTAAATTTATTATTTATTTGAATCCATTATGCACATAAACATGTATTCTTCTTTCATTAAGGTGAAGATTGCATAAATGGTAATTTAATCTTCAATTCAATGTAAATTGAAAAAAATAAATGCTAGAACTTGTATTCCATTCAATAAACTAAGGAATGGGTCACTTATCAGTAGATCACTGAATTAACTAATTTTCTAATCGAATGGTCTCTTAACTCAAGTTAAAAATAAGCTAAACCATTTTTGCCCTACACAATCCTTAAGTTCTTTTCTAAATTATGAAATTAAACTATGAAATAATTTGCTTAAATTTGTTTTAAAGAGATCTGTATATCCTTCCGTATCACATATATCTCAAAATATATTCGTGGAATAGACCTTCGGGTTATCTTTATCCATCAGTTAGACCATAAAATAAGTTAAGATTGTAGTACGAACGAGAACTATTCTACAAACATGAGGAAGGTACTAGAAATCAAAATATTTGTTTACGTGACATGGAGCCTTGAGGATGACCAAAGACTTACAATATTTGCATAAAAAGAGATAATGAAAATTCCTTACAACTGATATGGTATATAAAAAAGATTTATTTATTACTATTTCATCATTTATACATGATTCACACTTTGTACTACATTTGATAAATATTATTCAGATTTTTTGTAATTTATTCTAATTCGTTTCGATCAATTTCCGTCCCGCGATCGTCCCTCTTTGGGTGTGTGGGCCTCTCCGGTTATTCTCGCTTCGTTTCGTTTCGATTTGCTTCTAATTTCAAATCGCTAAGCCGATTTCAAAGTCACACTTGATCTGTTGGCACTTGATTTTTAAATTTTTTTTTTTTTTGTTATGAAACAATTGTGTGTTTATAGTCATTTATTTCTGTATGGTTTTTATGCATATTGTTGCTTCACAAATAATTATAATTAACTGACAACAGGCAAATAATTGCAAAATGGCTTTGCTCCTGCGGGCGAAACGAGTTGATTTCTCTGTGGATATGACGACATATTTCTGTTCGGCTTAAAGCTCGGTTTTTGAGCTTGCTCCGATATACTCATATGAGTGCTGCTGTAGATAGATTGCTTCCAGCCATAGACCGATCGACTGAAAGACTGAGAGACTGACTGACTGCCTGAAGATTAATTTATCTTTTGGCTTCTGTCCCGTAGGTCGATTGTCTGCGAGTTCGTCATCGTTTGTCGTGTTTTGTTCTTGAGCAAATAAATCATGATGACAACAGTTAAATTTGATTATAATTTTTCCCTCGAATAGCATACATTTTTCATGGCACAAGGTCGCCAGAGACACAAGTCGGACACGGGCATGGGCACGGACGCGGACGGACAAAGAGAGTGGAAAAGTAACGCATGCAACATTAATTTGATTTGCGTGCGAAGTGGCGAGGTCTCAAATGATCTAAAAATTGTATATTATACATACATATACATATCTCTTTAACTGGATAATATATATATTTAGATGTTAGTACGTACAAATTGGCCAATAGTGTTGTGTTTGTTTCGCTGACAGCTTAATCTGCAGCCCCATGACGACTCCCAAGACAAGAACATGAATAAGCGAGCCATAATTAAAAAAACAAACGTCACATTTGAATTTTTGCTTTATGATCAAGCTATGGTCATCTACGAATGGACACAGTCGGGGCTAAGAGGGATTACCAGTAATATTACGGAAGACGGGAAAAGTTGTTCTGAATGTAGTGAAAAGTTTATAGCAAAGAATTTAGAGGACTCTCATTCACCTAAATATGTATTCAAAGATTTCTATTAAAAAACGTAAAATCTTCAAGAATGTTAATGGTACTAATTACCGAAAATAGCACTTTTGATTATATTGGTTAAAGTTGTTGTTGTATAAAATCCCCCCAATTCAAGTACCCATCCCTATCGAAAAGCCCCTTCTACACCCATGTTGGGGGCAATTGCTTATGCAAATGTTCTAAGTTTTCTACTTTGGCTCTGGCTTTTAATTGCCAGCTTCGGAAATCACATTTGCCTTAATATGGTCACAAAGCTCGATGCCAGCCAAGTCCAAGTCCAAACCATAAGCTGCTCCACCACCATTCTCCCGCGCTCTCTCTCTCTATCTCTTTCTCTTAACTGATTCGGATACAGACGGATAGCCGGAGATCCCGCTTAGGAGGTAGGTCTCTGAGACGTGTCTGCAACCATTTATGGGTGTCGCTTGGGAAAGCGGTGAGAAAGCAACAGATACTCTCTCAGATGGCTAATTGTGAGCATCTCGCATCGAACCCCGGCCAGGCAGGCTTCTGAGTTGTGTCTTGGCCAGGTTTTGTTGCCGGTGCTGTTGCTGTTTCTGGTTGGCTTCTCGGTTGTTAGCTTGAGTCTGTCTCCCAGAGTGTGAGTGGGTGTCAATGAGTGGGCGTCGACCGGGGCTTGAGTCAACGTTGATTTTGTTTTATATTTCACGTAAATTTATTATTACAAATATCGTTGTTGCCGCTTTCAAGCGGAAATACACTCGACTTGGCCGCGGCCCACGCTCTCCCATGGCCATAACCACCTGCACTTTGTGAGCGCCCTGTCTCCTCAGATCTGTGTTTTATTCGATCTTTGGTGTTATTTTTTTTTTTTTTTTTTTTGGGGAAGTGGAAGCTGGACGGAGCCAACTATTACGAGTGGAATTGGACAGAGCGGAAATGCCAAACGATTAAGTTGTTGTTTCTCTGCTGGGTCTCAGATTCAGTTTCTATTTTCTGTTTCGTTTCGTTTCTTTACTTTTATATGAATATCTCTATTTTGTTGTTTAATTAATTTTGTACGCATTTTGATACTTGTCATTTGCATAAGTGAGGGACAGCGTGGGTGTGAGGCATACATATGAATCAGTCGTTAAGTTTATGAATGGAATAGTAAAGATACTTTGTATCTTTGAGCCTCAGATACGGGGCAACGTTGCCAGTTTTCATAAGGGTGCACACAATGGGTAATTAACCGATATTTGTGTGGAGATTTTTTAAATTCATAATATTCATTGACTCTGAATATATTGACATTAAAAATTAACGAATATAAACGTACCAAATAAATTAATCAGCTCAGATCTTATAAGAAATTAACTATAAGAAAATTATATATTAAATTACAGATTTATCTATAACATATTCTATAAATAAATAAATAGATCACATATACAGAACATATATTGAGTCAAATGTAAGGTTTCTACCACTTTTAATGTTTCTTTAACTTTGCTTTAAATTTCTTATGGTATGGTTATATTTTTAATTAACATTTTTTAGTGATTACGAAAGTATTAATAACCACTTTCCAGCAAACTCCTAGTCAATATCAGTTGATCTCTAATTAGGATTGGAAATCTTTCTCAAATGGGATCCTGACATGCAAATCCATGTCATACATAAAATCTCACTCTCTCGAGACATAACAAGGCTAGCTTTAAGGTAAATTGTTGGTCTGCTCGGATCAATCAGCGCTTGTTAACCAAGGAAAGCGGTGAGCAGAGACTATGGCTAACATCTTAACAGCCAAAGTTAATCGTGTGTAAAGAATAATGAATATGTCGGGCCATTGACAAGGCTCAACAAATCATAGGAAGGCGAAAAGTGAAACTGAAAAAAGTCAAAGCACCACCAAATGGCAGTCAGCCGCCAAAGATCGTGGCTAATCGTGAGCAATGCTGATGGTGTTTTTGGTGTCCGTGGTGGTGGTGTTTGCTGCTGCTCAGTGAAACGTGATTTTGTTTTTTTTTTGTTTGTTGTTTGGCCCCCGTCAATCAGCCATTTAAGTCATTTAGCATTATGTATCACTCGTTGCGGTGCTGCCAATTGTAATCTGCCACGGCAACAAAAAAAAGCAGGTCTGTCGTCATTGTCTGCCTGTCTCTGCCTGTCGGCCTGTCTGCGTGTCGGTCTGTCTTTCTCTGTCTTTCGGTTGGCTGTTGTTTTTATTAATTTTGTTTCAATTAATTTCGCTACAAATTGTCAACAAAATCGAAACCGCAGACAAACAGATACACAGATACAACACACTGGCACACACTGACAGAATCCCCATCCTCCCCATACGAACCAGCCAAACCTCAATGAGCGCAGCTGAGCTAATAACCAATGCAAATCTCCCTGGACAGTAACATGAGCAACAGAAACGGACATTCTACATGACAGGGCGACATGCACCAGAGAGGATGGGGAGATGGAGCTGTATCCACTGATCCATCTAATGGTTGACTGTTGGCGGCATTAACCCATCATCAGGCAGGGGAATTGGCCGAGGTCCGGCCGAGGCACATCACAGGGCGAGACGTATAAATATTGATTTTGAGTCAGTTGTGTGTACGGAGGGGTAGGGTTGGTGGATCAGCCTGTGGTTCATCTTACCTAACCCACAGCCAACCACTCGACCCACTACCGAGTGTAACCGCCATCCTGTCCGAGTGCCAATTATAAAAGGCCCCCCCCCCTCAAAACGCGAAGAGAGTGAATAAATGTGTATGGCAGCCGACAGTCGGGTCGGGCAATAATTTCAACAACATGTCAATGCTGATGCTCATCAAAGTGATTTCTGTTTCAGAGACTGCTCGGGGTTCCAATGTATCCACAGAGGGGATACATCCCTCGAACGTTGACAAAACGCCAACGCATCGAGACATTTCTCATCAACGATTGGTTTCGCCCCGGCATTAAATATACACATGTACAAACATATGAGTATATACTCCTATGCGACTGCACATATAGGTATAAATATCTGTGTGATGTGTGATATATGTGGGTGCGTGTCTGTTTTTATAAATAAGTGGGCTCAAATAAAGAGGTAAGTGTGTGCTTTCGAGGGTGGCAGGTGAGTTGATTATTTTCTTTTTATTATTATTTGGGTTACCTCTGGGCACGGGCTATAAATTTTGATATATTTAGCGGTCCCCGCATTGGGGCCATATGTCATCATCTACATGTTTTACTGCGTCCGCAATGTGAGGGGGAAAATAATAATGCAGCAGCTCTGAAGGGATTAACTAAAGTAATACTACACAATTGTGTTCATTTTTTGGTCTGTAAAGCTTTGGAAGGATTATAAACTGCTTTGCATAATTGGCGGACTTTGGCTCGTAGTAGATCAATCAATATTAAAAATAATACAAATATCATGCAATTTTGAGATAAAATGAGGATTAAATTACGAATAAAAAATTGAAAATACTTTAAATCCATGTATAGAAAACTGTTTGTTCGATGACTGAATCATAGCCCAAATGGATAAATCTAGAAATGTTCTCTTTTAATTGGTTTTTACACAGTAAACATTTCAATATAATTCCGAATTATAACGAATGTAATATGTATGAATTGTTGATTTATTTTAAGCCCACATTTATCAAATATTTTCAAAGATTTTGTGTGAAAATGAATTTTCCTTAACTTATTTCATTCGTTTTATTGAATTATCTAAACTGCATCTCAATCGATGCTCCCAATAGATAATATCAATCAAGTTTCAGCAAATATTCAAAAATCATGAACCGACAAAATAAATTTGCTTTAATTAAATAAAAGCATTTGGTGTGGGAGAAGGTGGGATTGTGGCTAAATGAATGACAGAGTGAATATTATTTCAAAGCGAAGAAGGTCATAGTTGTGTTAAGGAAAGTGAGCAATTGTAGAGCACATCCTTTAGGTCATTGAGTTTTTCTTTTGTAGATTTTTAGGATGTTCTGCGCGTTCCAGAATCTAGACGTTTTTGAATAGAATTTCTTATAAAATCAAACGCATCAAGTTTACATGTTGGAAACTGCAATCGCACTTGATCAATTGCCGGAGATACGCATTAAAGTGCTTGGCATAAAACGCTCAGCATTCTTGATTAATTGGCCAGCCTTTGATGTGGGGCCATGCATTTGGGTGTTACGCACATTAAAATTCAATCAAAATACATACAAAAAATAAACGCTTTAAATATCTCTTAAATTATTATTATGACAGAGTTTATTTTTAGGCGAATTGAGCATCGACGTGCTGCACGAACAGCGCCTTGGGTTGCCGGCTCTAATTGCAAATAATAAGCCTCAATTGGCGTTGGCCAAAAACAGTGGATGGCCATCCACAGTCCCAGTCACAGTCACACTCAGACTCGGAGTCTGTGCTCCGTGGAGTGGGACTGGCCTACGCACACGGCCATAGCATCGTGTAGTACAGGAAAATGCCAACCCACCGAAACACAATAAAAGCGCGTTTCAATTTCAAATTGATTGCCAGTCGGCTATTATTATTATTTGCTATACTCTTGCCAGTATTCTGAGTATTCCGATTTTAATGAGGAAGATATTTATAATATAACTGAAAGCCATGAACACATCGGGAGACATTTCTTCAGTTGTCAGAGCTATTATCGGTTAAAGATAATCATAAGAACGATAAGAAACCTGGGAGCGTTGTTAAATCGGAAGATCTTATCCTATAACTGCCAAAAGGAACGAGTGCAGGGTATCTTCGACATCGGCCCCGAAGATAGACTTAATTTCTTGTTATTTTATTGTTATATGGTTTTTATTTTTTCATTTCTTTTTCCTCAGTACTTGTTGTTGGTGTCATTTGGCTTTTGGTGCTAAATACTCGTGCGAATTTTTGTGCTTTTGGAGGCCACCAACGGTTGCTTGGCTCTGAGCTGGAATCCGAGTCTTGGTTTTGGGTCTTTGGCTTGGCGCCACCCCCACAAAAACACAACAGAAATAAGTATAAAAATGTATACTTGGTATTTGTTTTTTATGCTTTCACGTTGGCATTGCCATTGGCGAGGTAAGAAACAAAGAGCCAGACACAGACACAGGCGTTGCCTCACTCGAAACATAAATAAACTGATTTCGGGAATATCGTGGGACGGTGGGGGAGATAATACGAGTACCACTCGCAAGAGTACTGGCTTGTTTGCCAACCCAAAAAAGTTGCCAATGGCAATTACATTTTGGCTCTCTTGTTCACCGAGAATATATAAGTGGCAATCACTCGATTGTAATAATATTGTTTCCATTGCATACCCAAAGGTCTCTTGCTGGTATATCTCATGGGAGACATGATTTATTATTTGGTCAAGGTATGGTTGTTCGAAGGAAAATATTTGACTGGTTTGTTGGATACATTTTTAAATTTAAATATTTTAAGCTTTTAGGGATTTTCACAATATTTTTATATGGTAATCTATGGCCGAAAAACCTCCAAATGAAATGATTAGAAGGAACTTTTAACGCTACGTTTTTTCCAATGGCTTTTCAGGTAATATATTCCACATTTTGCATAACATCTGGCTTCTTCTTGAACTGTTTGTGTAGCTGAAATTACTTTCATATCATTCTTCTGTGCATATGCTTCATTCAGTAATATTTATGTACCTCGGAATCGGACAACCTTGCCACTTAAGTCAACACTGTCTACAGTGGTTTACATCTTTCTACTAGCAAGTCATCTATAATTCTTGTCAGCATCCTTGGCGATTTCCCAGACATTTCCATTGTGCGGATGACAGGTTTTGTGTGTGTTTTTGGGAAAGATTTCCATTGCATACAATTGGCTGGGCCTGGGGCAACACTTTCCCACAAGCGCAGATTGAATCGAATGAATCAAAGCTGCTCATTTTGGAGTGTAGTTCTTACTGCCTTGTAGTCGTCATAGTCATAGCCGTTGTAGTCGAATGTTTGTTGGCAGGCTGTTGGCTGTTGGCTGCTGGACCGCTGTACCCTTTCCTAATATGGCCGGCGGCAACGGCGGAGGCACACACTTGTACACTTGTTTCGTGTAAGCGAGATTGTGCCGTGTGTGTGTCGCTTGTGCAACACATCCAATTGGAAATGAAAAACTCTGACCTACTAATCACCGAGCCAAAAAGCCAATAAGAGTCAGCAACGAAAGACAACGGCAACAGCAAAAGCAACAACGAAACAAGTGCCACCAACCAGAGACAGCATATAGCATATAGGCAACAGCAACAGAAACAGAAACAGCAACAGCAACGACATTGTCGATGTCTGTCCGAGACTACAACATCAGCCGACAGCCCAAGAAAAATCAAAAGATGGACAATAACTTTAAACCAGTTCCAAATGGCGAAGCCTTGTTGCCAATTTTCGTACTCCATTCGTTCGTGTACTCGTACTCCGAGAACCGTTCGCACAAGTCCGGAGTGCACACAATTTGTTTCGAATTTGATAATGTGAGGCCATTTGGGTTTGAGCCCACAGGTTGCCGCCGGCCCAATTGACATTTCATGCCGTATTAAGAAAGACAGCCGGGACAGACAGTCGGGGAGCCTGGGAGACAGTCGGACGAAAAACAGACAGGCGGCAATTTGCGCCATTTGCTTTGTCGCATTTTATTTTACTTCACTTTTCACTAAAAATTATCATGTTCCGAATGGATATCGAAAACAAAAACAATCGACTAAAGGATACCTACAAGAAAACACAGAAAACCGATCAAATAGTTGCTCTTAAAACAGTTTCAGATATTATACGATTACAATGTTTCCCTGTAATATTATTAAATATTATTTTCATCAATAGCTGATCAACTCAGACCTGATGTTTTTGCTACCACAGATTATAATCTTTTAGAGTAAATCCAAAAGTTGTTATCTCCTTTCTAGAAGAGCTATTGTACATCTGCCCAAGCACACAGCTTTTCCACTATTTCTTATATTTTACACATATTTCTCTACGAATTCAACATACCCTTGCACTTTTTGAGTATATCCACTGAAAATAGCGCACAAGGACATTCGCGCATGCGCCCCCAGACGGCGCCAAGCAACTGAACAACCAAAAAGACAGACAGCCAAGAGACAGCGAATCAGCCAACGTAGCGGCGTCGTCGTCACCGATTTCTGGCTAAATTGATGATGATGATGACGACGACGGTGGCCAGACTGGTGGTACTCGGGGAGTGTGGGGCGGTAGGGGCGGTAGGGGCGTTGCAGATTATCACGGTTTTTGTTTTGTTTGAGCTCTGGTTTGTGGCATATAAATTTCAATTGCTCGCATTTAACAACAATTTAAAGCAAATTAAATTTCTGTTTTGGTCGATTATTGCCTGCTGATAGGCGAGGCTTGAACGGGCCTCCCTCCGTGTCCCGTGCCAGGGCTCCAATGAACTCATAGCACCATCTATCGGCAGCTCTGTCATGTGCATATAAAGTAATTTTCTGGTACATTAGGTTTCGCCTTCCATTTGGACTCTGTGCTCTGTGGCGCTGCATAAGTTGAAAAAATTGAGCAGATCTTTGGCTGGCATTCAATAGCGGTTGAACAAGCCGAATGAGGGTATCCTCCTCCACACACAGTATTCGGATTTTAATTAGCTTCGGTTTGACTATGGGAGAGATATCTCGTTACCAAGAATCATATTATCCTCCTAATAAGTATACAAAGCTAATAGATATGCATTAGTATTCGATCGGCTATAGACCATGCCCGATCTAATGTGCATATGCCCACAAACGCAATTAAATGTGTGCGTGCCGTTTTAAATGGATAAAATATTTACCATATCCTTAGATTTTCGAACTGTTGTTGAGCAGATTATCCAGAATTATTTAATATCCTATATTTTTTATAAAATCTGCACAATCTTCAGAAATCTTTTGAAATTCAAAGAAATTCCGTACGCCTCACTAATCTTTACCAACGCTATCAGTCTGCCATAAAGCTCGCCCCCAGATAGAGCAACAATTAAAAGAAATTATTATAGATTTGTTTTGAGAACTTACTGGTGCTGCTGTTGGGTCTGTTCGTTGGCTTCTTTAGCTTCTTAGGCTGCCAAGTAAAGCGCCCACCATTTCGAGGCGCTGCTGCTGCGACTGCCACTGCCCACATCCAATGCTCCACTTAGACGCGCTCCATTGTTTCCGCATTCGATTAAAAATGATAAATGCCTGGCTGCACTCAAGTGAAAATAAGAAAATACAGAAAAATATCCAGAGAGAAGAGAAAAGCCCCACAAGCTGGTCTGCTTGGCCTGCTTGACTGCCTTGGCCATTGCCTTCGTCTGGCTTATTTTCTTGACCATTTTTAATGTCTCGTTTATGAGCGCTGATAAGTCAAATGCTGCCGGGCTCTGGGCCCTGTCTTGGAGTAATTATTTGATTAATTTTATTGCTTGCTCAGCACACGCACACGTGCTTCTGGGTATGTGCGAGTCTCGAGGATGGCGGTTAAATATATCGTTTATGCTTTTATTAAATTGCACGCATTAATTAACCCTGGAGCAGGGGGACGGGAGGCGCGAGACTCAAAGCCAAAGCAAAGTCAAAGCAAATGCCTGAAATAGACATTATCGGATGGCCCCATCCCCATCCACATCCTCATCCCCGTCCTCATCCGATTTCTCACACTCCATAGCTGTTTGGCTTCTAGGGCCCTGCGGCCATTTTCATTTCAATTAATTGCCCCAGCGTAGAAATTAGCGTTCTCCATGATTGCTTGTAATTATTGATTATATGGCGCACATAAATCTATGCCAATTGAATGGCCGCCAGGTAAGCTAATCCACTCACTTAAATCGCAATACCTTCCGATTATCCAGAGCCATTATCCCCGATGCAGACTAAATTGGCCGTGATATGCACAAGTGCCAGCACCTCAACCATTGACCACCCACTGGAATGGCCAGTCCCAGTGTTCGGGTATGACAAAATTTCAATTTTACAAATATTTGCTGGTGTCCCCTTTGTCTCCGGCCAAAACCCCAACATCTCCAACCCGACAACTGGCCAAGACAGCCACAAAATGGGCCAAAGTGGCTCTACGACGCATTGGCCCCAGGGAGTTGGGTTGTGTCTGAGGTCATGGGCTGTGGTTGGATGGTCCTACTTTGATATGACAGGCAACAGAGAGAGAGAGGGAGACAGAGAAAGAGAAAGAGAAAGAGAAAGAGAGGGAGGTGATGACAGAGAGTGACTTTAATGAAGATTGGCGGATAGGGTAGATTGATTGACAGGAACTTTAAAAACATTTCATTTTGATTTTTATTATGCATAGCATAATATTGCACATACTATTTTAGATACACGTCAATTCAGACAGAAAAGATTTATTTGAATTGAATCGACTTAACTTACAACTTCTAAACTTAAGGAAATTAGATTTGGACATCCGGACAGTACACTGAGAGAAAAATGGCAAAGTAAAACGAAATATACCCTTGTTTAACTAAATATCTCTATATTACATACAAAAGTTTTGGGTTGTCGTCCCATATTTTACTCATATCACAGCGAGAGAGCTAAGCGAGTGAGCCGGGAAATATTTGTGGGAAATATTTGTATTTTAAGTATGAAATATGTTTATTTTTGCATATTAAATAATTTCATATTACTGTTAAAATATAAGTGAAAATTTTTTTTTTCAATTTTCACTATCAATTCGCAATCTAATCGATTCTCAAGGCTTTTTTTTACTTGGTGTATTCTAATTTTTTAGATAAGAATATCTGATTTTGCACGACTCTACACATGAGGTTTATCTGATTAAAAAAGCCATCAATGAAATCTAAGTTCTCTTGGGCAATATTGACCACCTATATTTACACCTTCTCTGTGCCAAGAGCTGATATTTATCCTTAAAATAGTTTAAGAATATTCCATGTACCTGCCTTACCGACGCACTCATTTATCTCTATAGGTTCTCCTTCAACTCTCCTTCTTTCAGCACTTCTGTACTTGGACTCTCCCACTTATTTGCCACACACTCTTATACAATGCATTGAAAAATGACTTAATTTCACTTCACAACAACCTCGGACGATGACCAATAACGTGCCCCATTGTTGCGGCTCATGCCCGAAGGAGGCAGTCAGTCGGTCAGTAGGCGTTCGCACTGCACTGCACTGGAGTGGAGTGGACTTGGACTAATAAACATAAGGAGTAAACAAGTCCATATACGGTCAAGTCGGTCAGCAGTATCTTTTTCTGCCTTCCACGCGGCAGTTCGGGCATCACTGTGGTTGGAGTTGGGCAGTGGGTTTTTTTTCGTCACTTATGCATTTTTCATGGGACGATCCCGACGACGATCTCCCGACTTCTCGGAGTTGAATTGGAGTGACAGGCGGCGCAGGCGCGGGCGCATTGCAAATTGTCAAACCGTTATGTGATGGGGGATTCGGATTCAGAGAAAGTCCAAAGCGTTGGCGGCGTTGCGATTTATTGTGAAATATTGAAATTACCCAAGTTCCTCCAATATGAGCCAGTGAGAAAATGAGCAATGCGCCAGTTGCATCTGCATTTTATGCCAAAAACCAAATCGCAAAAAAGGAAACCAAACCAAAACCAAAGTCCCTCTGCGGTTATCGCCATGACAGATGTCAATCTTCTGATGAAGGGGGCCCACAACGAGAAAGTTTTTTCGTTTAATTGTGGCGGAGATTCAATTAGCGGGACAAGTGATTTTATAGCGCCCTCATCATCGACTCGGCTCCTTAAATTAGCCTCCAAATGTGGCCACAGGTAAAAGTCTTACTTTCCGCTGGTGTTGGCCCAGAAATTAAACGGCCATAAATGGCCCGCGGACAATTACTTTATTTGTGCACTCAATTTATGCTGATTTATGGCACAGACAGACAGCACAATGCAGATGCAACCCATTGCATCCATCCCCAAATGTTAATTGCACTAAAATGCAGATTTTCCATATACATTTGAGGTCCAGTTTCGGGGGCCAGACCTTGGGTGCCGTTTTGACTGCCGACCGGCAAAAGATAAACAGCGACAGTTTTTTTTCTGCTACCGATAAAGTGGGTGGAGGTGGAGGTGAGGATGGAGAGAGCCCCGTTGGGCTGGCCTGGGCTGTGGTACCTTGTTGCCTTGTCTGCCAAACTCATTAAAACGAATCTTTTTTAATGGCCAAAAGTTTGCCTGGTTGCTGCCATAATCAGCAAAATTAAGGCCATGGCAGCTCAAAACTGTTTGCTGCCCAACGCTGCCGCCTGCCAATGTCGTTAGCGCTGCTGGGCCACCAAAAAAAGGAGGCAGATATAAAGAGCCGACACTGCCATGACTACTCAAAAGTTTTTAAAAACTATACAACTGATTTGGTATGTTCCGAGTATTGATTACTTAAGAAAAAGACCAAAAGCAACATCAAAGACAGTTGTTTCTTACAGAACTAAATGACGAATGAATCGAGGAACTACTCGAACCATAGCATCCAAGTACCTTTCGTACTCCTTTTATTCTTTGGGTTTAATCTGCAACACCCGATTGCCAATTCAATTTTCGCAAAGAGTGGGCTAAAGGATCGGGCTTGAAGGCGACAACTTACAACTTACAACTTACTCAGATCAACTGCAGCAGTGGCAGTGGCAGTGGCAGGAGCAGAACAAACAACCGACACAAGCAGGCGATAGATGACGCAGACATTGCCATGGCCATGTCACACTCCGAAAGGCCGAAAAGGCAGCCCCACATAAACGTGAGTCCCAGCTAAACTCCGAGGAGAGTGTTTGACTTCTTGTCTACCCCAGCCCCCACCCCAGTTCCAGCCGCATGCTCCATGCCTCGTGCCTCATGGCCCATCCTGAATGCTGCACGTGGCCATCATGCTGCACTCTTGTGCACTAATTACGAAAACTCAGCACGTTTTGGCATGGCACGGCTCGACTCGGCTTGGGTCTGGGTCTGGTCTGGATTGGTTTGGGCTGGTTGCCTGGGTAGCCTGAGTGGTTAAATGCTGTGCTGCAGTAATAGCAGCAACATGCAACGCGACAGTTGCCTGCACCCGGGGGAGCAACACTAACAGCAACAGCAACAGCGGCGGCAGTGACAGTGGCAGAAGTGGCAGCAGTGGCAGCAGCGGCGGCGTTCGCACAAAAGTTAAAAACATTGCGGCAAGCAATAAAATCAACATTGGTTTCGGTTTTGGCTTTGACTCCAGTCCCAGGACAGCAGCACCAGTACCAGCCCCAGTCCTGCACTTAGCCCTACCCCTGCTCCTGCCCTACTGGTGGGGGGGGATCAACTATGTAACTGTATTACTGATGAGCTCCAAAATGTGCCTGGCCTGCCACAATTTGACCAAAGTCAATGTCTGAGGTTGCCGCAGTCCAGGCATAAGCCGCGGGTAATGGCTAAAAACCCCATTTTGCCCCATTTTGTTGCTGATGGATGCAATAATTAGAAGCGAAATGAAGTTTTGCAGAGAACCCGAACACACAGAAGCTGCCTGCTGTGGTAGTCCACAAATGAAGATTAAATGCAAATATTGAAAAGGGACTTTACTTGACAGCAAAAAAATCTTTCTATAGAAAATCGCCTTCTGTCATTAATATTCTTTATAGCAATCCGATATACGGTATATGAATGTTCGTTGCCCTAAATCGATGAGATCTTGACGCCCTTATAGGGTGATTGGTACCCCAAACCCCTCCTAGCCACAACTCTCAACCGTAACTAACGAATCGCCCAGGTCTGGTCAACTACATATTTGCAATCTTTGCGTCGGCAACAGGGGCTATAAAAATAAATTACACACAGCTTAAAACTTATGTGAAGTAGGAAGAAAAATGGCTTATAGACGCGCGCAATGCAACCAAAAAAAAAGCAGGAGAAACAGCCCCGAGTCGAGAGCTAACCGTAAGGAACGACAAAATGACCAATTCGACCTCAACCCAAAATAAGGAAGACCAAGACCAGGCCCGAGAGGTGGTGGCAAGCAGGGATAGTGATGAACGTTATGGCTGTTTTGTATGGTGCTCAATCGAAGTGATTCACCCACACACGCACTAAGACTCACACAATCACCACCCACAAAAGGGAGACGGCAATGGCAACGGCAACGGCAGCGGCAAAGGTAAAGCTTGAAGCTTGAAGCCGACAATGAAGACATTAACATGACCAACGACAACGACGAACGACAAAACTCTGTGTGCCCCACAGCTCATCACATTAATCTTCCTAATACGCCCATCAATAATTCAAAGCCAAAGGCATGACCAGAGCCGAACGAACAGCAATCTTTACCCCGAACCGAACGACAATCGACCACTGGCCAGTGACCAGTGACCAGTGACCACTGACCAAGTGAAGAAGTCGCTCCAGACACGCAAACCATACTGAACCAGAGCACACTCTGAACCGTACCTCACGTCACCGTATCCGAATCGAAAACCCACCAAGTGCTGAGTGAATTATGACGCACTCTGCTCATCGCTCTCGTCTCTGGTAAGAGCTGGGGATGGGATGGGAGAAGATGGGATTGAGAGGCCACCTTCGAAAACAGTTTGTCGTACATCAAATCGAAACTATAACATACAAATATTGAACTCTCGTGCATGGCCTGACAATGAAGCTTTATGGCTCGTTAGCATTTGATTTATGCGCACGAAAATTCCCAAAAACTGTACACAGAGCGCAAAACATTAAAAGCTAAATATAAGTTGTTTAATGTAGATTAGAGCTGTGATTGTTGTGATCCATTCCACAATATAACTGAAAATAATCAACAAAAGCATAATTGAAATTAATTAATAAAATAATAGCGGTACGAACTCGTTCTGGATAATTGCAGTGCACATTAAAGACTGAATACCCTGAAAGCATATTCTAGAAGAATAAATTTAAATAAAATAAAGTAAATTAAAATTAAAAAATAGTAATTACAAATTTTAGTAATTAATAATAATACAATTTTTATTATTACAGGGCATAGTTATCAGATTTAGTAATTACTAATAAATATTTAAAAAAAACAATTTTTTATATATGAAAATAAATATTTTAAGCGTTTTATAAAATTATTCAATTTTGTTTAATGTAGTAATGAATTTTTTAATAATAATTTATAAATATATTTATTTATATGTCAATCTTTTGTATAAATTTGTATTTAAGTACTGAAAAATTTATATTATTTATGTTTAACGTTCGTTTTTTATTTTGTTGACAAAAGCCATTTTTTACTCTTCCAAACAAACGTATTTTTTCTCTTAAAATTTCATAAAATTTCAACTTTAAAACAATTAAACGCCGAAAACCCTTTCGGTTTGTAAATTGGACGTTAAGAAACGACCCAAGTGTTCAGTTATATTTCAACTTTTTCGTACACTTGAAACCCAAATAATGGCAAAAGTTTAAATAGATGTGTCTTAAATCTTGCACATACAATCTACTTGTATTGAGTTGTTAAGATCATGAGCTGTCCAACGAAAAAAATCAATAAGTTTGAGATTGTAAATACTTTGTTTTCAGTGCACTTTGAACCCACATTTCGCATCTTGCGACTATCGTAATTGTATAGCGAACGTAATTGTATATGAATGACATATGCTGGACACACAAAAGCGTAGAAGAGAGTCGACCATGTCCCATGTCCCATGTCCATGGCCGTGTCCATTGTGCTCTTGCGAGTGACAGGCCGCCAACCAGATCAGATGAAGGCAATGGCGCGGCGCCCTCAATCCTCAGGTCCATTGTTAGGGCCGGACAATGCCAAAAGTGCTCCTTCAGTTTCACCTGTTCCCATGACAATTTGATGTCAATCTGCTCCATGCGAAATTTTTCGTTGCCATCGACATCGTCATCGCTGATTTTTCACGCCTACTTCAGCGCCTATTCGATCCCATTCAGAAGCAGTGTACCCTCCCATGCAAATGACTTTTGTTGTGCTTCTCCCTCGTGGATTGGTGCCAACTTCCTTTGTGGCAGATGCTCCCACAGCTGCTTGAGCTTTGCCGTTGATGAAGATAGACATCCAGCATGCCACATATGCTGCCAAGCCTTCCAAACAGTTCTGTATGCTTCACTGTTACCTTATCAATAAAGCTCTAGTGCCGCTAATGTGTCAAAGGTTCGATCCGGTGGCTGGGCGATAAAGATTTGGGGCTGTGTTTTCGGCAGTCTATAAAAGAGACAGCCAGCTGCCGAACTACTTCAGTTTGCTCATCTACAAAGCGAAGACAACTAAGTAAGTGATGGAGAAGGAATTGCAGCTTTGAAGAGATTACAAAAAAAAATGCTTATCTGGCAGATTCTTTAGAAATTCTATCTCCTCTTAATAGTTTCCAGAATTTTCTTTATATTAAATACTGATTAATGAACATTTTTCTTTACTTTTGTGCTGCAGCTTTTATCGAAATGAATTTCTCCTGGCTCGCAGTCTTCATTCTGGCCATCATTGCTGTGGCTGTTTCGGCCAAGCCCCAATGCCCCACACCATTCAAGAATGAGGGCAACAAGTGCATAACTAGCCGTACCATCCGCGGCGAATGCCCACACAATTCCGAATACAAAGCCAGTATCAACAAGTGTGTCTACAAGTCCTAAACAAAATGAAGTAACATCTAATCTGGCAAAATCGAATAAAAATAAACTAAGAGAAACTTATAAAAAAAAATGTGTGTTGTTTTGCTGCCGTTCGGCGTTATCAGTGATTCGTGTCAGATGACCATAACTGGACCGAGGTCGAATCTGTGTAATCAGCCTCTAGTGCATTTGTTCTATATAAGATCCGTTTCAGCTGCACTCCCACAAATAGTTGCATTTTCAGTTTTGTCTGAGGTGAGTCGAGGCGTTGGTGTTTTGTTTGCTGTGTCTAAAGTGTTTACTTTGTGTGTAGGAAAGCGGAAGCAATCATCCATCATCATGCTCTTGAAATGCACTTGGCTACTGCTCCTGCTGTTGTCCCTGATGGCCGGTGCCTGGGCCAGCAGCTGTCCCTCGGGATTCAGCGCTGAGAGCGATCGGTGTGTCAAGGAGCGACCCATCCACGGCACCTGTCCCCCGGGGTCCACCTACTTGCTCAACATCAATAAATGTGTGCATGCCTAGGGCGGTCATTGAAAGGATTCTTACAATTGTTATTGTTATTATCAATGTGAACATGAATATATCTGCAAAAATGTGAAATAGTTTTTGGTGTATTTTGTGGATTTTGAGTATATATTGTGAATGCGGTCACACAGCTCCAGTCTCCAGTCAGTTTTGCTTCCTAGTTTTGTCTTCAACGCTTGCCTTTAAGCCGAAACCGAGTATCGAATCAACTTCATTTTTGTGCCAATTATATTTGGCATGGGAAGTTCAACAAGTGTTAAAGACCAAATCTGCTGATGGTCGGTTGAAGGCTGAACGCTGATGGTTGCTGGTGATGTGATGATGATGATGGTGAATGACGTCGTCGCCAGGCGAGCACGTTGGCCATTAGTTTATTACCATGTAATTGACTCAACGCTTGTCAGTCGCCGTCGGTGACGATGGCTTCTGCGCGGCTTTAATGTGCCTGCATTTAATGCCGAAACCAGCGCCGACATCAACACCAGAAATCCCAACAACGACAGCCCATCAAAGTCAAAGCGGTCTGTCTGTCCGTGTGTCTATCCGTCGGTCTGTCCGGCTGGCGTGATTAGCTGGAATGGCCCGACTGCACCTTTGGCCTGGCCCCCCCTTATCATGGCTTCGAATAGCCCAGAGTTTCGTAAGCTCAGATCGGGGATTGAATCGTCTCAGAGCCTAACACACGGCCTGCTATAAAATTCATTAAAAACTTTGCCTGACCGCCTCAAAATGCCCAAAAAATATATGAGGGAGAAGAGTGTAAGAAATAAAAAGAAGAAAACATTTAACTGTGGAAAAACTTTGGCAAGTCCAAGCTGTCGACAGGATGTGCAGCAAACCCAATTGCATATGCCAATGTTGCAAAGTTTTCCCCCAGCAAAATGTCCCACGCCACACACCAGTGATGACAGCCTCAACAGCTTCAAGTTAAGGTTAGGGAAAGTTAAGGTTAAGTGGGTGGATATATGTTTGGATATTGAAAAGAATTTGTAAAGAAATAATTATTTATTTATTTTTTCGCAGAAAATTCAAAGTTATGTGGAAAATAATTGAAACTGATTTTAAGTTTGAGAAGTTTGTGGCTTACAGATTCTGAAAAAGATATTGATTTGACTTAAGCTCTTTTCAGGTGTTTTTTGTGCCTTAAAGAAAAGCCAAACTCTCATCACTGTCTACCGCGTAGCCTCCGTAAACTAAACGTCCTTGTCACTGGGGCTTGTAAATTTCTATGACTTGCATAAAAAAGGGCTCCCCAGAACGCCTTCCGCTGCTCTGGGTTTCCTTTTTGGTCTAAAAGTTTCCTGTCGCAAAAGTCGGCCATCGGACAGCGGACAGTGGAATACAGAGGACTATGGACGGGCAGGAAATAAGGAAATGTTTTCAGTCGTATTTGCTGCCTTAGCAGCGACATTTATCAGTCAGTTGTTGCAATGTCCATTGGGGGTGGCAGGTGGCAGGATGGCGCATGGTGCCTTGTTGGACAATTTTCAAAAGGAGTCTCAAGTGGCTGCCGCCCGGAGCCTTGCAGCTGACAGCAATCGTTGCAGTTTGTTGCAGGAGCCGCATGTTCGTTGTACGAATATTCTGGTATCTTGGTAGCCCGGTCTCTGGGCTCTGGCAACGGCAAAGTTCCGTTCCTTCTGCAAACTCACGCGTAAATATGATGAACGTAAGCAGTAAAGTTCTGGCCAACTGATAGCCAAACGTTCTTACTTGGCCATCTTATAAACACAAGCTGGCCCTAAAAAAACTTTACCCCAGGTCGGTCGGGGCGGACGGGCTGGGGACTTCTCTGGTGACGGCTCAACTTTATGGAGGCCACATAGTTGCGGCTTGGCTGCATTTCAAGAATACTGCATCGCTCCCTCAACTCCTTCCTCCATCCGTTTCCTTATCTCGTTTGGGGCATTGTCCTGACCATTCCACCTCCATGCCGGACCCGGACCCGGACCCCAATTCCTCTCCAGCTAAAAATGAAAGTGTGGCCATAATTTTTGCACTTCTCTGGTGCCTGGTGCCTTGTGCCTGGTGTGTGTTGCTGTTGTGTCCGGGTTGCTGGGCTTCGGCCCAAAACTTTTCCGTTATTGATGCTGTCCAACCAGAGTGCTGACGAGGCTCACCAAAGGCGCTTCGAGGCTACTTGGGAAATAGTTTAAATGCACACTTAAAGGATTTTTACGACGTCAACGCCCCGCTCCGTAATTGTTCGGCGTATGGAGTGATAATGGATGCAAAGGCACAGGCAACTGTAATTACATCTACGACTACTTACACTAGTATGCAAATTGTTGGGGCATTGTCTTAAGTAAGAGATTGGTAACAGTTGTGGTCGGAATTTTAAGCAGATTTGTCTGTGAATCGAAAAGGTGTAGCTGCAATTTGGGCACGACTTCTACACGGAGTCTAAATGGACTGTAAAAAAAAACAACTAGGAGGCAAGTCCCCTGCACACTCCCTTATATTGTGCGCCGATACGAGTACTATATAGGACGAGGACAAAACATTTTTGTATAATAGAGAGATATTTTAGTGATAAATCCCAAGTCCTGTCGTCCAGTGTCTTACATATCTTCGTAGTCTGCTCGAGAGTTATAAGTAAGTAGTGCTTTATGCCTTTGGGTCATGTTTGTCTGCCTCGTCGTGTGCGTGCTCTCAACTTTTATCCGAAAACTAAAAACAAGATGGCGGTCGCTGTCTGCCCCAGTATGCGTGTGTGAGTATTTGTGTGCCCCATAGGCACAAAAACTTTAATTTGAGTTATTTGCATGAGTAGTACTCGTACTCGCAGTTGAAATTATATTATAATTTTACCACCCGAGCAAAAACAAAAACTTTATCAGTGATAAGGCGTCACACAGACACATCATAGAAGGGAGGAGAGTTCCCTCTATCGAAACTCTCTCATGCTCTATTTATCTGCCTGAAATGCTTTTAATGTGAAACTTCACACCGTAAAACGAAAACTAAATCGGTAGCTGGAACATATGCTCCATGAATGCAAAAACGATGTCTATGCATGTGGCTCCCTCTCTGTCTCTCCCTTTGTCTGGCGGTTGGTGTTTGAATATGAATATTACCATGTGTGTGGTTTGTGGGCCAAAGTTTTGGTAGCCAAAAAACAACAAAAGCAAATGCAAAAGCGAGCATGGAAATTCCACCAACTTCGCGACGCAAAATGTTCGCTTAGTTCCAGAAACCGATGAATATTGAAACGTTGCATTTCCCCGCACACCTGAAAGGAGTACCCACAACATATTAGACTGTCAGCAGCTGGCCATTTGACAGCTTGTAAGTCGACACAGGAGGATGTTGTGCGTTTGGGAAACATTACCATGTGGATGTCTAATCAAAGAAGCTACAAAGTCAACGCTTATTCAGGATATTACATGTGTTTAAACTCTCGTTCAGTTGTCACTCATTATCTGCCTTTACCTTTGAATAACAAAAACAACAAGGGATCGTACAAATACAAATATATTATTCCAAGAGCGTCATCCTCATACTCGAATGACAAAAACTCGATTGAGCTGCAGTTTAACGCGCGATGGGCAACTTGCTAATAGTTTAAAATAAAACATCCAATTTCGTATCCTATATTAGAAAAATATCATTTTTTAATTAATATCTATCCCAAAAGATTATCACTATATGACGAGTATCACCAACAGCCTCTTATTAAAGCCGTAAAACTCGCGGTTTCTTAGTGATAAAATATATAATTGTTCAGGTGCTCGAGAGCTTGATAGTATATTTATTTCTTTAATAAATGTTAATATACTTAGAGAAAAAACCATAAAGAAGTACGAATAGTTATACTTACATATGTATATAAATATGTATATTACCCATTTAATATAATATAATTATTTTAAAGTGCTTTATATTTAGATTAAATATTGGTCTCATCAAAAGACATTTTATATTTAAATCAAAGTAAATTTTATGTAATTTCACTGTGGTTTTATGTAAAAACCGAATATAGAATTTAAATATGGGTGTGTTTCTTTTTGCTATGCCATTTTTTTCTCGTTCAGGGCGTATGTCTTTTATTCCTTTAAGTCATTTTGGTTATTATGGGTTGTTAATTGCTCTTTTCGAGCCTTAGCTGTCAATGGGAGTGAGAGAAAATGAACAATAGAAAGTCAAAGCTAAGAAGTAGCCCATCTGAAGTACACAATTAAATCTGTTTAAAATTGTGTCTTATCTGGCTTAACCCTTGATTTTCCTCAATTATCTGAAGTCTCCCCTGAAGGCTCCTTGCAAAGCTAGACGACTTTGTCCGGGCAATTACATAATGTCATAATTGACTAACGGTAAGCTGCGCCAACTTATGTGCTGACAGCGTGCAGGATTGTGTCCTCCTGTGTCCCTGTCCAAGGTTATCGCGACAGTTAAAGCGACAATGTCGCATCTGACTGGACTACAGACCCATACCCATACCCAGACCCGACCCTAATCCAGCAAATCACCAACAGCTGTTTTTTAATTGCTTTTCTGTTATTTTATTATTGCTGCAGTTTGCTGCACTTCAAATTTATCCCACTTCCACCTACCCTCAGACTCTTTGCCTTACTCCGTCTGTCTGTTTCTCTTCGTCTCTCGCCCACCCCTTTTTTCCTGCACACTTCTATAGAAACTTATTTTGGCTTAAGTTTTTATCTTTATTTCTTGCTAGCGGATTAAAAAACAAATACGATGGAGGAGGAGGAAAAAAAAATAGTGAACAAGCGCCAAGTCAAGGCGAAAAGTAAAAGTTTTTATTTGCTGTGACAAATTTTTGAGCAGATAAAGCGCGGGAAAGTTCTGTTTCTGTGCAGTGGTTTCGGCATGCACGTCCCAAACCAGGGGACTCCTGCCAATCCCCTGAACTGGCTTTACCTTCGAGGCTGCAGCGTTCGGAGCAGCGTTAGCCGTAAATTAAGAAATTTTTTGGCAGAACTAATGTTCCGCATTAGTCAAATGTCAAAATTGTTTGGCGCGGAGCTGCCGGAGGGTCTAGGGTCTCAAAAACAATTTCAAAAGAAGTCGAAACTCAAGAACTGGTGTACACTGGAGAGCAGGTTAAGCTGCCAGAGGATGTAGGGCCAAAGAAGGAACAAGTTATCGATGGCAATTCGAAAAATGACTACAGAGAATGCCAGAGCGTTTACATTTTCAAATACCCTGTTGTTTAGTGAGATTTTTTGGGACAGGTACGAGGCTCCGCCTTAGCAGGCTTTGACATTTCCTTTTCGGCTTTGGCTCATTTGCTCCGCATTGCGCATACGCCTCGCTGCCCGTCCCCCACAACAAATGCCATGCTAGCCCCGGAAGTAATCGTATATTTGCAATTGAAAAATCCACCGTGACAGGCAGGCAGCAACAACCACAAAACGTCATGAGTTATGAGCCGTGGCATCGTGTTGGCTTTGTCATTTGGCTAATTGTGGCTCTGGGCAGCTATTAATGCAATATTTTCTATTTGCCGCTCTTTTGCAGCCCACTCTTTTGCCGCTGCTGCCACACATGTCAGACATAAATTTGTTGCAATTAATTAAGACCGCAACTATCATTTTCCACGTCAGTCGGAAAATAGAAACATCACCGCAGCAGCGCCCTCGGGCGGCCAGTTTGTGTTCGATTTGGTTTCCCGTTTGACACTTGATTTATATTACACTAATTGATTTATTGACAGATTCTCTCTTGGCCACGTCTGCAGTTTGTCGCCTCGCTGCGGCCTTTTAAGGCGCCACCTTTTATACAATACGAATGTATGTATGTGCATGCCTTGCTTCGGTCCTTATTTGATTAACGTTCGATTTTCACAATTTATGAAACTTCATTAAAGAGCGCGAAATGCGCGCCGCCGCCACCGTCGTCCCTGCCACAGATGCGGGCTGCACGTGCAGCATGCGAAAAATGTTAATAAAGTTTTTCCCTCTTGCTGTATTCCACCTTCACCTCAAACACTCCACGCCACTCCTCCCTCCAGTCACCCCTCGTCGTCACTCCAGCACGCGCTTGCCGTCCGCGTTGGCGTCGCCATCTTCATCATTGCCGCCATTTTTCATCCGAAATTGAATTCATTTGGTCCGTATGTGTGTGTGTATGTCTCTCTTTCCCTCTCTCTTCCTTTCTTTCTGCGTACGTGCTTGTATTTTATTTATGTTTTAATTTTGATTATTTTTATGAATTTGCCTGCGGATATTTGAATTTTATTGAGTACTAGTTTGCCCGTATGGAATACCATATTTATTTCTGTGTCTAATGGCAACATTTCTATAATGCAAATAATGGCTAAATCTACTTTCAAATTTAATAAAAATTGCGCTAATCGAAGCAATAAATTAAATACAATCCCCTCAATATAAATTAAAATTAAAGTCAGTGAATAATTGTGGATTAAAAATAAATAAGATTTTGTGGAATGATGCAAAATAATCAAAAAATAATTGAATATTAAATTTTATTAGCCGGGTTTCCTCAAAACTAAATTACAATTTATCTATCTATGATTAAAAGAAATGTAATTCATTTAAATGAAACTAAATTAAACATAGAAGCTGAATTCTGTCCAATTCTGAAGTCATTTATTTAACATATAAATAATAAATTAAATATACAATATAATATACAATATAATTATAACGTAATAAACTTGGACTGCCTGGAACTGTCTCCTAACAGAAGACAATAAAGAGATTGAACATACAGGGAAATTCTTCAAAAAGTCCACTTGCATTTTACCAAAGAGCAACTCCAAATTCTTCCCATGCATATCAGTACACAGAGTGTTAACACAGTAGTTAACCATCAAATACTATCAGTTCCGTGTCACCTTTCCCTCAATTAAGACCGATGATCCCACTGGTTTAGTGACTGGCCACGCCTTCTGTTTTCCTTTTTCCAAGAGGGAGCCCAAGAGGCTGTGATGCAACTGCAGCTGCCCGTCTACGACCATTTTGTGTGTGTGTGTGTGTGTAAGCTACATTTCAAAATGCCAGTTGGGATTATTTAAATTGCAGATTTTTCTCATTGAATTTGTCGAAATACTTTGGGTGTATAATTTATTTTTGCTTCTGTCCGACTACCGCACACACAATGCCGCTGCTGCTGAAAAATTGCATAAAATTTACAACAAAAAGTGTAGTTTTGTTTTTTATTTTTTGGTGGTTTTTATATATATATTTGTTTGCTGTATTTTTCGTTGGCCTGTCAACATGCGCTTTGCCTATGCATGTCTGAGAGCCTGTCTGTCATCCAACAAGCAGCGAAAAAAAAGAGTTTTGTGTCGGCTGCATTTGTCAGAAATGTCGTACGATTGTCAAGCAGACGACACAAGATGCTAGGATGCCCAAGCATCTTGTGTGGCCAAAGAAATAGGATTTTTATCGCTTACTCTGTGGCTAAACGAACTGAACTTTTTCGGCAAACTTTTGTTCCAGCTTTGAGTTTATGCAACCCCAAAGCGAATCGTAAACGAAAATGAAAATTCACCAGCATTTGCATAAAGGAAAGGTAAGCAAATGTAAGCGAGTGACAGACAAACGAGCCTACACCTGACCAGGGCCACTGAGCGACTGCCAGAGACACGCCTCTCTGCCGGAGCTCCCTCCAATGACGGACCGACCGACTGGCCATTCGATGGCCAAAAAGTTTATTTAGCCAACATTTGGCAGCAACGCTGCTGCGTTTCTCTCTCTATAGATACTCGTTCTGCTCGCTCGTACTTTTTCCTGCTAAACGTTTTCGAATTGACATTTTGACATTTTGGCATAGCAAATTTTGCCTCAGTCTCAGTCAGCCCCCGGGGCTGGGCCTGGAACTGGGACCAAGCCAGGAAGCTTGAATGTTGCTGGATCTGGTGACAGCTGAACAGGCGCATTGATGGGAGGACAGCAGCTCCGGGCAGGAAGCTAGCAGGAGACAGAAATTATTTACATACTGCTGTGTCAGTTGTCGGACATTAAAGCTGATCCCAAAATGTGTATAAGGTAGTGAAAGATACTACAGAGCCATTATACAGTTAACTAGAGGAGGTATGAACTTTAGGCTTGTAACATCATTAAGTCATGTGAGAAATGGAGACAACTGTACTGTGCCGTACACGTACGTGATTCAGTTGCTGGCATTGCCCAAAATTAGCATTTTAAACACCTCTTACTTTTGGCCAAATGATGTGGCGCATATGGGAAAAAACGAAACCAAGAGCGACACTGCAGCCTCTTGGCGATTCTACCGTTCGTCCTGCCATCTGCCTGCCACACGACGCGTGTGCTGTGCTGCCGTTTATGGTCAGTCAAGTCGGCAACATTTTGGCTATCAGCAGACAACCAAATCGAAATCGAAGGCGACTGATTTTTGGCTTCCTCACTTTATATGGCCAGGCAGAAACTTTCAATTAACACAAGTCGCATCCTCAGCTGCACAGCCCAAAACGTTTTTCACGCTCCATGACCAAGTTTGGGCCGCTCAAAAGCCATCGTCAACTTCCAGCGCTGCGACGGCCAGAGAGCAATGCCAAGCGATTGGCCATTAATTGCCGGACGGTACAGGATTTGTGCGGCCGCCGCGGCGTTTATTAACACCAAATTAATCAAAACAAGCGTTTGACAGCTGAGTGATTTGTGCCTGCCTGGCTCTGGGCCCAGCCCCAGACCGAGCCGTGAATTAAACTCTGGCGCCACCGTTGGATTTTTCTAATTATGTCGTGGCCCCAGCCCCAGCCACAGCCCCAGCCCCATTCCGGGTCCCACTCCCACTTGTCGCACACACTCGTTTATGGCCAGGCAGAAATCTCGTTAAAGACCAAACTCAAATCGGGTTCGAAGTTTGTCGGCCATTTGCCTTTGATCTTCGGCAAAGTCTCTGTGGAAGTCTCTTATAAACGCGTGCCGCCGGCAAAGAGCAACATTTTGCTGCCTGCCCCTCGATCGAGGGGCTTTGTACAGCTTTGTAGCTGGAGCTGTATTTGTATCTGAATCTGTATCTGTCTTGCCACATTAGAAGGCGTCACGCCCATAAATCTTCAGTGGTAAATTGAAAGCGCTGATTGAGTAAATGAATAACTGAGTGAGTGATTGAATGGGTGAGTGGAGAGCTGAAGAGCGATGCATGTGATTAAAAAAGCGCTGCCATAATTTGGCTTTAATTGGCTTGACGCGTCGCGTGCTGCTGCTGCCGTTGCTGAAACTGCCACTGCCGACGCCTGGAACGGAACTCGGTGGGTGTTGTGTGCCACATATTAAGCAAACATGAGCATAATGGCAATTTATACTGGCACACACACAAACACACGCACTCACACCGACGACTCGTCAGCACACATACACAGAGTCGCAATTAACATGACATGTTGTATGCGTCGCCTTGATTGGGATTGAGGACTGTGGATGGGAGGCAGGTTGGAGGCAATCTCGCGGCTTCAGGATACACGGCGATTGCATTAACCACAAAACTCCGTTCGATGCTGCAGGTGAAAAGAAACAGCCAACTGAGAGTAGGACAGACCAATAGAATACCCTATGAAGAGGAGGTTTAATGAAATATTGTAGAGTATATTCTATGGCTTACATATTACAGAGAAGAATTGTGATGAATAAAAAAGAAACCAGAGAAACGGCTATGCTATATCTACAATTAATAGCCTCATTAGCTGATCGTTAGAAATTAACTAATTTCACCTTAGCCATGGAAATCGTATAATTACTAATAATACGAGTACTACCTCCACAAAATTCCCCTATGATTAATGAAGATATATCCTTACCACAACCCAGACAGATATGCCCTCTGCTGCCACTTGGACTGCTTAAAAATTCTGTGCGTGACAACGGGAAGGAGCCACTGCTTAGAGCCACAGAAGGCGAGGCTATAACTTAGTGACTGCTTTAATTTTAATTATTGCGATTTGCCCCTAACTTCCCCAGAGCCAGGCCGAGAGAGTCTGACTAATTTGCCAACAACATGACACCGACTTGAGCGGCTCTGAACTGCTTGATTAAGTCGAGGCACTCAAACCGTGGCTGTTGTTGTTGTTGTTGTTGCCGTTGCTGCCGTTTTTGCTGGTGGTGCCGCTGTTCGTTGCCGTTGCACATGGTCGTCGTTTTGGTTTTTGGCATGCGCTGGCGTTAATTAAGCTGCAGCTAAGAGCTGCGTGGCAGAGAAATGCAGCTGCGTGTCGCTCGGTCGTCTGGTAATCTCCGCGGATTAAGCCGACACTCTGGCACAGGCAAGAGGCATGTTGTCGTCGTCGTCGTCGCTGGGACCAAACCGTCGTCCGCTGCTCTTTTGCAGGCTTGTTAACAATATTTCGACTTGTTCGCCGACTGACGAGCGGGCATCAAACACGCGGCCTGCGGCCAACTGTCAGCCACCAAAAGTCACAGCGGAGCACTTAAACTATCCCAGTGACAGGGACAGGTCAGGTTTTGTTAAATGAATGCAAAATGCTCTACATACGAGTATGAGCGGTAACACTGATCGAAAAAAACCCATACATTGCGGAAATAAATGCATCAGTTTCCTTTAGTATGAACCATACTTTTCCTCATGGGTGTACTATTTTCCAAAATCCTATTGAAGTGTATCTAGGTTGTGGTTCATTATTGAGATATATACTAAAATCCATGAGAACTACACATATTACATTGAGAAAAATCAAAGGTAATTTTATATAAGAAAAAAAAAATATCCCATTATCATCAGATTAGTTTTATTTTATTCTATATTTAAAGAGGATTTTCCTAATATCGAATTCCGTTAGCATTTTTGTGTATACCTAACCATTTTATGGATTCGTACTTGATGTTTACCTAGTATTCAAGAGCATCAAATATTAGCTTTTCAGTGCCCGCCGAGCCTTCCACAGAGCCAGGAATGTATTTGCCAATGCTGGCCAAACTATTGGCCTACAGGTTTCGTGAATAACAAGGATTAGCTCTGTAACATTTTAAGTTTAGAAGACTAAACCCACCTTGCAACGCTTGATCAGCTCGTTTTGGGCATTGAGGACATTGTCCTTACGGCCGCCCCAGGTACGTAACACCGACGACTGCAGTGCCCTATCGAACGCAAAGGTCATGGCCCAGGGCTTGCACAGTGGGACATTGTTTATGGCATTAAGATTGACAGTGGCCTCCTCCTCCGATTGATTGCCAGAACAGAACATGACACCTGTCAGATAGCAGATGAGAATTAGCACAAGTCATACCAGCGTTCTCGTGTTCTCAAACATACCTGGCACTGCCGGCGGAACAGTGCGACGTATGGCGAGGACTGTACATAGCCCTATGTCCGCCGGTAAAGTGCTTTTTTGGCTCTGCATTCCGGGTGTCACAATGCTGGGCTGCAGGAGAGTGCCTTCAAGGAAGATATGATGATCGTTGAGAGACTTGTAGACGGCGGCCAAGACGGTTTCGGCGACCTTCTGACACCGGTCCAGATCGTGTTCCCCGACGGCTAGGATATCGGGATTGATAATTGGAACCAGACCCTGCGATTGGCATGTGGCCGCATAGCGCGCCAGGACATTGGCATTCTCCAGAATGGCCTGGTGGGAGGGTGTGTTCTTGGTGATCTTCAGGACACAACGCCACTTGGCGAAGCTGCAGCCCTCCTTCTTGTACTGGGAGCAGCGGGCAGCCAAATCGTCTAATCCCTGGGTGGTGAACTCGTCCTCCGAGCCGAAAAGTGCCACAAACTGCTTGTCCACCTTGATGCCCGTTAGGATGCCTTTCTTGCGCAGCACCTCGGCAAAGGGTACGCTGTCGTCCGTCTTCTGGTGTAGCGCCTCGGGTGGAAATATGACGCCAGATATATTCTCGGCTATCTTCGCATCGGTCGTGAACAAGATCTGACGGTACAGACGACGATTCTCTTCTGTATTCTCCACCCCAATCAATTCCAGACGCTTCCCCATCTGCGAACTTGTCTCGTCCACGGCCAGGATCCCCTTGCCAGGGGCTACCAAACCCTTGGCTATGCAGCTGAGCTCGTCCTGCAGCTCCTTGTCGGGATAATAGAAGTGCGTTGTCATTTTGTTAACTGAAAAATTTGGACTATGCCGAAAATAGTTTGGAAATAAGAAGGTAAAAAATGGAAATACTCAAATAGTGACACATAAATCTTTGCAGTCGAGTAAAAAATTGTAAACGCTAAAACTCAGAATTATCTTTAAAATTGGATTTTAAATTGCCATTACTATGAGAAACCTTCCATGAGCCTGGAAAAATGTACTGCCTTGGTACAAAAATTCAAGTATTACAAAGGGGTCATAATGAAACTAAATGGAAACACAGTCATTCGATAGTATGGCAATTAATAAGTCGTTTCTCAGTAAAATGGATTTAAATTTATTGGCTTATCGCTTTTATCGATGGTTTTAATGATGGAGGGAGATATGGAAATATTATAATGAATATTATAAAGCATATGACATATAGTAATATTATATCTTTGCTCATACTTGTTGTTCTTATTTCAAAAGCAGATTCTTTGATAAACAATATCGCTGTTTACCATGTTGATTTATTTATTGTCAAATTTTCAATTTTAAAACAAGATTGAACCAAGTTCATCTTTATTTATGCGTGTATACTATATTCCACCTGAGTATTTAGCACTTTCGTTCGCCTAATGGCATTATAATTGGACTTTTAATTGCTTTCTCAGAGGGGAAGTGGGCGGGAGTAGGTTCAGCTACGATAGCCAGAGATAAGAGACGTCGGATTAACCTCTCATTAATAATCTTTGACCGCAAAGAAAATTCATTTTTTACGATTTTCGCTTTTGACATTTTATCGCCAAAGTTTTTCTAACACAAATTAAGAAGACAAAGATGCTTAAGTTTGTCATAAGACAATTATGAGAAAAGCGAAATAACATGAACAAATTAAGTTTAAATAAGGCCCATTTTCAGAGCGTAAATTGAATTTTCCAAATATTTGCTCTTTCTTCTGTGGTCGAGAGCAATTATCGGACGGACCTCGGTGCCTGTTGAATTCAATTGATTTGGACTCGACGCGATCTGATGCGATCCGATCCGACTAATTCTAATTGGCGTGGGAAAAGCATCGAGTGCTCCAAAATGCTATAAAAGGTCCGCTGGCTAGACAGTTGCCTAATTTTGTGTAAACTATCGCACGAATTATGAGTCTCGTACGTGAAATTTTCCAAAAATAGTCAGGGCACCCGAAACAGTCGCGAAAAACACATCGCAAAATTAAATACGATAAATATCAGACAACAAAAAGTAGCAATATTCCCAACAAAAAAACAAAAAAAAAAAACCATTGCATTGCATTTCAGATTGTGTGTGTTTTTGTACGATCCGACATCGTCATCAATATTCAAGTTTAGATCTCTCTGAGCCGAGTCCCCCAATTAGGCCAGAGGCAAGACGCCAGCCGGGTCGATTCGAGTCCGCCGAGCCTAATCGCAAAGCCAATAAATATGATCAACTGCGAAAATCCCCAACTGCAGTCCCAGTCTTTGCCAGCCAGCCAAAATGTCTTAGCACCTAATTGAGCGAATCGCATAGAGTCGCGGCTGAGTCAGCTTCAACGACAGTAGACTGTGGCCGTAGCACTGGGTACATGGCTGCCAAAGTGGCTTAAAAATTATTAATTGATTATCTATAAACGTTTTAATTGAAAATTTGGCGGCCCACGTATTTGACAAGACGAACTTGTAATACTCTTTGACAGCAATAAACGGAGTAAATTTTACAGAACATTTTATAGAATTTTTCATTATTTTCTTAATTTTGTAATGTTCCCAAAGAAAAAGTAAAGAAAGCAAAAAACATACCCATATTGAAATTAAATATGCGGTTTTTACATACAAAAAAAGTGAAACTAAATTAATTCACTTTGAATATAACATAAATTTATTAAAAATCTATTAAAGATGGGCATTTTATTTAAATTGTATGAAATATATTTAATAAAGATATAAATATATTTATTTTTATCCTGAAGAATATTTAATTAAAATATCAAAAATAATCTCAAAATGCAAGCGAAAACACTTTATATTTACAATTTCCTCTCTCGGAGCAAACCTGTGGGTAAACATTTGTAAATCGATGTGTAAATATTCTCAACCTCAAGTTTCTTTAGTTTTATTCAATTAATAAAAAAGTTTGGGCAATTGGTTTTATTTTACTGTCTTTTGCTTTCTCTCTTTCAACGAACTCCAGGTTGGAACTACCCGCAGAATCAGTAAGGGAATTCCAATGGGCAGCCACTTGGCTCTTGTCTTTTCAATATTAAATTGGCCGCTGGTCAACGTTTAGTCAGTCAGGCGTAATTATTGTTATTACCAAATTAAGTAGCCGATTTTTTTCCCCATTCGCGTCGACTCTTTATCAGACAGAGACTACTGTGCGGACGACTATAATCCGCAGACTACTCGTACTTGGGAGTCGAATGTGAGTCTGTCTGGTAGGCAGCGTGCAGGAGTGGAGTGTGGCCACGGGGGGAGACTTACTCACGCTCCTTGGGCCAGTGTAATTTTTTTACGATTTTGGGTTTTCAATTTTGAGCACAAAGTCGTTTTGACCAAAAGCATACGCAGGCATCATTTTCAAGGAAAATCTCTTCATTTTTAATGTGCCTGGCTGCGACGGCAACCGCTTTCGCATATGTTGCATACACACCAAAGAAATCAATAAAAAAAATACAGACTCCTCAGCAGACGATGGCTTAAGCCGCGTCTGGGATTGAGTGGAAGGGGGGAACGAGGCTAAATCGACTGAGATTAAATCGAGCGCACATAATCATATTTAGCTTTTTGGCCACAGCGTTCGTGGATGTCAACTGCAGGCCACGGGTCGACGTTGGCCCCGTCATCGTCATCGCTATAGCGGTTGTCGTGGATCGTGCCTCTAGCCGCCTGGCCTGGAGCGCCTCAGGCTCTGGCTCTGGCTCTGGCTCCGGTTGTGCGATGTGGCTGCCGCATGACCAAAAACAATGGCTAAGCGCCACCATCTATGAATTAATCACGTTCATAATTTTGCTATCGTGTTGCGTTCGCTTGTTGTTCATAATTTCTTGTGTACTTTTCGGTTATGGTCTGTGCTTAATTTGCCTAAAAAAGGATATTCGCGGACAGTGTGCAGGAGTGGGAGAGAGAGAGCGCCATCTTTCTAGCCATATTGTTGCATAATTAGGCAATGGTTCGGGGTGTCTGCTGTGGCATTTCTTGGCGCGAAAAGGCTTGTGTGTGGTCATGTTGTAACAGTCCATTGTCTTCAGCATTTATTGTTGCATTTGCATTGTTCAATATGGAAATTAGGTGTCTCTCTGGCATGGCGGTGGGAAAGTTGTGCTTTGTGGAAAGATTTAAGCTGTTGCATTTTATGGTACTTTGGGTGCTGGTTGGCTACTTTCTACATGATTAAATTCTTGTGGTTTTGATCGAAATTGAGGCTAGGCTTCTGCTCTTAAAGATTCTCTCAATTGAAATTCCAGCCCAGGCACTTGATCTGACAGACAGCACGTGCCGAAGCCATATACATCAATATCTAAATCTTTATACATGTCTACCGCATGTCAGACAACGCAAAAGGCCATTTTGTGAAATCTTCATTAAATCAACTTCCAGGCGATTGCACAGCGGGCCCTGGCCCTCTTCGGCAAACTTTACGACCCGAAAATATACACTTTTGTCTTCATTTTTTTTTCGTTTTCATTAAAATTTACGCATTATCGCATAAGTACTACTGTTTGTCGAGAGGTGGTAGCACCGAGGTTCGAGAGGTTGCCCAATTTTTACCAATTAACTGCGGCACAATCTCACGTACATCGGCCATGCGTTTACAGGGCTTACTGGCGATGGCTGGAGCGGGTGGCAGTTTCAATTTCGCGCTGGCTCTTTTTATGGGCTGGAGGCCTGTGCAGTGTTTGCCATATCGCGCCCGGCGCATATCAGTCGTTAAAAACCCCTCACATAATTTCGCTTATGTGCGTGTGACATTTAGCACCAACAATTCCTGCCACGGTCTGCTCTGGTCGCAGCCAGGAGGACGTTCTGCCATGGTAAATGGACGGGGGCAGTGTTCTGTTGATGGTGGATAAAGGGCGGGGCCCATGGATGGGTGGCCATCCCCAGTGGCAATTATTTTTAAACTGTGTGCTGAACAAGCAGACGAAAGGGCAGCGTCCCAGAACAGTGGCGCAAAGTTTTGGAATAAATGCACCTGGGAATTCATTTTTTGAAGAAACACAAGCTGAGAACTTGAGCAGAATTCGTGATATGTTTTTGAAATTAATAAAATTTCTGATATAAGAATGATCTAAGAATATTTCATAGCCATTTTCCATACCTTATTTAGCTTCATTCTCCATTAACTTTCCTCAACCACTGTCCGTTCCGATATGTTAAATGCTTCACACTCAATAATTTAAAATTGCTGTTCTTGATAATGCGCTTGAAAAACAGCAAAAAAACATAAAACCTTTTTGGCTTCGGCATGCAGTGCGTATGCGTAATGCCAAAAGGTATTTTGCTCTTTTGCATTTGTGTGTAAGACGGTTAGTGTGTGTGTGAATGTGTGGCATGCCAAGCATTTGCGCGGCAGCGGCTCTGTGAGAGCCATAACCTTGCCAGTTAGCAGTCACCTGGTAATTGCCATCGGCGTTGGCGTTGGCGTTCAACTTGCTGTCGATGTCGTTGTCGTTGTCGAGGTGGATGTGGATGTGGACGATGTCGTTCGCGTTCGCGTTGGCGTGGCGCACGTTTTGATTTGCAGTCAATGGAGGTGCTCGTAAAGTCGTGTAACACTTTTGCTGTTGTTGTACTTGCCTACTGCATTTGGCTGTGGTCTTTTGGGGCATTTGCATTCGGCTGAGCCGGGGGCGACCAGACCACCCACGCGCGACTCCGGCAGTGACTCAAGTTTTTCATTCATAAAAAGCGAGAAAAAACAGCGACCCAGGCAGGTGTCGCCGCCTTTGCCGCTGGCGGCCCACCTCATTTGGCATTCAAAGTGCAAGTGCTCGTTGGCAAAAGTTCAAGCGAAAGAAGTGAGACGTGCTGCCAAATCAATCAGGGCCCTGGTTCTGGTTGGACATTTATTCAATTGGGCGTTGCTGGATCTTTGTGTTAATTGCAGTCCCTATCCCTCTGTATCTATGTATATACCTCTCTCTCTCTCTCTCCTGCCGTCAAGCGGGTAAACATTTATCAAGGCTGCTTTTATTGCTTGTTAATTGCCCGGCAGAAACACAAACAATAGCACGCCCATGCCATGCACCTGCCAGCCTAATTCCATCCCATCTTCCTGCATGGGTGCCACGAGTGCAGTTCGAGCTGCAAATGTAATCAAACTGCCAGGCATTGGTGGTGAGCCCTGACACCACTCTGATCGGAAAGCTGGTAGTGGCATCGTGACACGAAGTATCTGTATCTTTAACTTGCATAACATTTTCAAAAGGCTTTCCTAATCACGCAACCATCTCTGTCAGAAATGTTTGCTGCCGTGGTAATGTTATTACCTGTCCGCCTGGATATGAGTGGGATGCAAAGTTGGGTAGAGGCGTGGCAAATTTCGTCGTAAGTACAACACATTGCACATTTGTTTGGCTTGGCCCCAAAACAGAGAGACAGAGAGAGAGAGAGAGAGAGAGAGAGGAAGAGAGGGAGAGAGACAGGCAGAGGAGGGTGACAAATAACTTGGATGGGCCCTGCACATGCTGGGGACTGGCGTCTATGGGTTATGGCCAGCATATAGCATACAGCATCCGTATCTGCATTTTGAATGGTTTCGAGTGCGTGTGCGTGTGTGAGTGCCCGCTATGAGATTTATGCGCCGTGACAGGAAGGCTGTTGATTAATTGAACTTTAATGAAAAGATTTATGTGGCTGCATTATTAAAACCCACCAGAGAGACAGACACACACAGCCACGCATAGCGGGAGCGGCTAATTGCCTGGGTATTGGCTATGATTGCTCTCGTGTTTTGCAGATCCAGATCCAGAGATGACAGGATTGGCCTTAGAAGATTTAAGTGAGCTTAGGAAATTGGCAATTTGGAATTTACAATTAAATTGAATGTGGCTTCAAGTTGTTGCAATATGTGGTTTAATATGCTCATTGGCTGAATTCTTTGCGCAAACAAAAACGACTTTAATTTATCATCCAAAAACTCGAAGCCCCATTAGGTATTCGCAGCACAGAGTGCATTCTGAGCCAGGCCATATATCAAAGCTTTTGGTTAGCTTTGTGAGAGGGGCCAAATCTATAACTCATTATGAGCGCCTGCTCCACATTAAACAAAGACTTAGGAACCCCCAACTAATTGATATTCTTCAGTGATTATCGTTTCCAGATTTATGCGACAATATGTAAAATATTTCTTTTGCCTCATTCGTTGAGCGACGCGGCAGCGCGTCATTGTTTCTTCAACAAATTGCAATTGCAGCAGTTTGTGCATATTAATTTTCCAAGCCGCTGACGTAGACATTGTTGCTGTTGCTGCTGCTGCTGCTGTTGCTGCTGCCGCTGTTGTGGTTGCCCCCTGCCACTGCCACAGCTGTTGCTGCTGCTGTTGCTAGCACGAGCTGCATTTGGTGGCATGTTGTCAGTGCTGTTGTTGCAGCTACTTAAGCGCCGCATCTGACAACTGGAACAATGCACTTTCAAATGATAATTGTTACAGCTTTTATTGCTGATACTCGTCGTACAGCCAGCGAGCAAATGTTGCATGTGTTGTTTTTGTAGCTGGTGCTGGTGTGTTGGTGGCTGTTGTGGCAGCTACATTTGCCGTTGGTATTATTATGATTATTGCATTGTTATTGGCTTTTTATTGCATCTGCAATTGTTCCTTGTCTTCCCGCTTAAAGCGGAAAAACTTGGGGCATGGCATGCAAAAGTAGACCGACCATTAGTGTCATTCCCCCAATTGTTTACGTGCCCGGGCGGCGCTGACAGGATGGGACACACACACACGCACACACTCTTAGGACCGCGGGACTGGGGGGCCCTACACGAATTTTCATCATGGATTTTTGTGCTGCTTGCCATTTGATTTTTTCCGCTCTTTTTCGGGGGGGAGTTCAGGGATCTGAACGGACCCCCGTTTGCTGTTCTTTGGATGTTGTCGACCGACATTGTTGCGATATTGTTAGCGCATGTAGGAATACACAAGCAACGCCGTTTTGTTGGCACAAGCGTGCCGGGCCAAACATATTTTTGGGAGGTGGGGTGGTGTGGTGGTGTGGGATGTGTGCGGCTTCAGGAGGTTTTTGGGAGGGGTCATGGCCCTATCATGGCTCTACCCGCCCTGTCGCTTACCCAAAACGTGGCACTTGAACACGATTTTGTTTGGGCTGTCTCTCTCTCCGCCTCTCTGTCATCTCTGTGGCTATGTGTGTGCTGGGTTTTGTCAAACTTTCCGTATACTCTTGCAATGGGTATTCGAATTTTTTCTAGGATTAAAATCAGGCTGGACTGTCTAATATAGTCTCTAATCGGAATAACTATTACTATCCGCCATTGGAAGGATCTAAAGTGTATCTAAAGCTTCGTCTTCCCGAATCTAGCTGTTTTTTTTTGGTTGGTTGTCCACTTTTATTGTTTTGTGGTCTGCATATTATATTTGGTCATTCCATGTTTTACCTATGTGATTTTTATTCGTTTGTTGTTGTGGTATTGATTTTCGGTTTTTATTTATTGCAGCTGTTTTGACCATTTTGGGTTTGTGGGTTATTAGAAATGAAATGTTTGGAAATTATGTGAGTTCAAACTCAAAACCAAAAGTCATTTCAAACGGGTTACGGGTTGAAGGCTCTGCTACGGCGAAACTTTTTCAATATCTCCCACTCGTATGCATATGTTTAGGCGAAACTATAAAAAGTTTCCCAAAGGATGAATAGCAGCGGTTGTGTTTTATGAAGAATCATTTGTAAGGAATAAAGTAAACAAGGGAGTATTAACAGTAGACCTTGATGAACTCGTCGATGATCTCACTCATCATCATCATCATCGTTTATTTTAGTCCCCAACTATCGGGTATCTCGGGCCATCTTGGTGCCAGATCTAATTATTTCCATGCAATTTAGTCGGTCTTCTATCTGCGGGCGGTAATCAGCTACGGCAACTTGTTTAGCATACGCAATTATGTGTGAATTTATATCTTATATATGTATGTTTATATATTTTTGATATTTTAGCTGTGTAATTTCGCATTCATGGCTGGTAAGCTCTGACTCTGGCTAATTGACACTTAACATGGCTTGAAGTATTTTGAAGTTAATTGTGTGTCGACGTCAACGATGTTTCTCATTCCCCCCCTCAGCTTCCCCTCTCCCGCACCCTTCAAACATCGTACGAGTACACATGTTGGTTTACCAAATTTTGTGTGTTTGTATTTAAATTGCCTTGCTTGTTCGGTGGACTGCTGTAGCTGCTGTGCCGTACTGTCCGGGCTGTCCATGGCGTTTGTTGCTGCATTTGATAGGTATATGTATGTATGTGTTCCATCGATACACCTGCGAAAACACAACATTCGGGAGCTACGCACAACAAAACAGAGTTGGAGGATTTCTAAGCAAAATCCCATTATACATACAACTCAATTTAAATAGTTTATCTTTTGTTTGCATTTATTTGAATATTTGGGAAAAAATAATATTTGGGGTAGCGACAAATCACGGAACTAATTGATGATGCAATATTTTTATAATTTGATATGTTAAACGGCTTAAACAAAAGCTAAATATATTCCTAAAATTTGTTTTCACTTCTTATCAAATTATCAATGCAAGCATATTTTTCACTTTATAACAATAAACGATGAAAAAATGCATTTTAGTTTTATAATTGTTGCGTATACTTTTATGTCAAGCAAGGAAACGCCATGTTAAATAATGTATTGGTCCAGATCAAAATTCGGGGTTGCACTCTTTTACTAAAATTTATATAAAATTTAGTCATTTGTCTGTTTTACCAAAACCCAAAAATAGACACATCCGTATATCCATTTTTGTCATGTAAATCTCATACCATATGAGAACCTAATTGGATTTTGTTAAAAATTTTTGTAATTAAAGCCTAGATTTTTGTGTTAAACAAAACATTTTGCCCAATTCGCAGTTGCCAAAAAATATCGACTGTTTGCTCACGCTTGTACTTTTGTAGTTTATTTATTTTCAAAATGTTGTTTCTGCTGGAACGCAATCGCTGGGATATTTTTGCTTTTGTTCTTCAGACTGGCGAGACGCTTTTGTGATATATATATTTCTTGTTTGTTTTTTATTTGAAGCTTGTTCCATTTTCGATATCCATTTGAAATGTTTCGCAAAAACCAAAACAAAGTATCGTTAAAAAAGCTCCGGCTCCTCCCACCACTCGATGGACGCTCATGTCGCCAGACAATTGTGACCAGCCGTCAGTCGAGTGCATATAACTTGACAGTTCTGTTTTTTTTTTTTTTGTTTTGAGAGTATCTGAATGATAAGTTGATTTTATCGAGAGCGGGGAAAAAACCGCAAGTTGGACAAAAGACTCGTTAAATTCAAGTGTTTTAACACTTGGCGTGTGATAAAACATTTCACTCCAATGAGTTTGGTTACGAATATAAATTATATTTGGGTTTTTATAGTTGATTGGGAACAGGCGATGAATTTTCCTGTTCTATGGTGGTTCTGTGAGTAGTTTTGATGTTGATTCAAAGTTTGGAAGTTGTTTGATGAGTGGACAGTTGTAGCATTCGTCTTTTTGATCGTCTATTACCAAGTTGGTACCAAGTTATATACTCTTATTATTATTGTTCCTTTAATGATTGCTGATCTTCATTCAAAGAGGAAGATTGTCAACTTTCTGCCCGACTGATTTGTCACGTTTAATGTGCATTTATGCGAAGGAATTTTCATGAACAATGTCAGCAATTTCCCTCCTAATCGATGCTTAATTACACGTCCTACATCTACGATGAAAAAGGTGAAGATTGGAATTTTTTTACGAGTATGTGTTGCATTCCGTTTCAATTCCAATTCCGGGATACATTTACCTCTATTGAGTGCGCCATTGCCAACCGGTATTTCAGGTATTTCTAGATACATTTCGGCAAATATTTTTGCCGCTGTTTCTTTCGTGTTGTGTCGAATGGAAATTCCAGTTCGAAAATGGTGAAAATGTCGCTCGCTGGGGCGCCTGGCATTGTGATTAGGGAAACAATTTTCCTCATTGCATGTGCAGAGATGCATAAATAATTGAAATGTTCGCATTAGTTTATCATACAACTGTGCATGTTGCCAGCTCAAATTTCAATAAGCACTCTAATTGTTTTTAAGTGTTTTTCCAGCAGTAGCAGCAACAGCAACAGCAGAACTCAGTGCTGTGCTGCGCAAATGAGCCGTAATTGCATAATTCTAATTTAGCGTCGGGCTCCTAAGCACCAAAAACATGTTGACTACAATTTATGCACATGCATGAGTGAGTGAGTGAGTGGGTGTGTGTGTGTGTGGTGAGTGTGGGTATACGACAATGAGTGTGTGTGTGTGTGAGTCGCTTATTCACTCATTTTACTTAATAACTCACGGCGATTGCAGGCTGCAGCCGGGGCACAGGAGCGAGCACAGCGGACCCGGACACGGACGCGGACACGGACTCAAAGTTGCAGTTACAGTGGGAGTGGTATAGTTGTTGAGTTGACTGGTTGTCGGTTGTCGGTTACCTGGCTGCCATAATTGAGGCAGGGAGTCGGCAGGTGTCGGTGGGTGGGGCTCCTGTTCCTGCCACTCTGCCAGGCGTCAGAAAAGTTTAACGTCCTCTCGCATGTGGCACAGGTGGCAGCAAGTGGCGGAAAATGTTTCACAGGAAAAGTTGATAGTCAAAGATCATAACTTCGGTCGGCTACTAAGCCTTCCATTAGCCATCTAAATTCTCTCTCTCATACAAAAAACTTTTATTAAATGTATGGATTAAATTATGTGTAAATCTGCAAACAGTAAAGTATTTTTCTTTTAGTAAAAGTTTCACTAAAGTTTTAAAAAAAGGAAAGGTATTTACCATACGACAATGAGTCGATTCCCTGCATTGTTAACATTAATTGCCACTGTTTACAGAAAGATAATTGAACATAATATATTACGATATATGTTTTGTTGAATGGCTACGAACTATCCTGCCTGTAGATGTGAGTCTTTAACAGTCGGTTGCAATGAGCCACCTTAATGAAATGATCGAGTTTCATTTTGCAGCTTGATTTCTGTTTGTCACCTGTTCTTCGGAAGTGTCTGGAAATCTTATATATATGGATATAAGTACCCATGCAAGCCATGCCTACCTACAGGTATACACTAGGGCTCTGTTTGGGTGTGTGTGCATTTAAATCCTTATTGCGACACCTGCACAAAGCAAATACCAATTAAAGGCTTTTCACATGCAGCCCCACGTGAGTTCGTCTCTCCCTGGCGACCGCACTGCCAACAAACTGGTCTGGAAGCGAGCAGGATGGGGGTTGGCAGTTGTGTGTGGTGTGGTGTGGGGCAGGGAGCAGAGACCGCACTCACATGCTATTAAGTTGCCACATCCCACCAACATCCACATCCACACCCACTTCAACCCACACCTCAGGCACTCCAAACTGACAACAAACAAATTTAACCAACGAGTAGCTGACCGTGTCGTGCCAGACCAATTTATATGGCCGGGTCAGACAGTCGTCGTCCAGCCAGTCCGAAACGAAGGCCCAAGACCTTGCGATCGGCTTATTGAACGTCTCTGGGTCCAACAGCAGCAGCAGCCATGGCCCGGCAAATAGATGCGGCGGCCAATGGCCAGAAACATGGACAGAGACACAGTTGGAAGGAGCTGGGTTGGATATTTGTAACCTACTTAAAGGATTACTGCGCCAATTGTACTCTGGCCGGTTTCTCCTACATTGCCAATTCCAGGTGAGTTTTATGTGTGGCACCTTTTCGTGTGTGGATACCCACCGAAATGAATCTTCCTCGATGGTAGGCTTCATCCAACGGAGCGCATCTTCTGGCTGATTTGTGTCGTACTCTCGGCCATGGGCTGTTACTATCTGATCGCCGACTACCAGCGCAGCTTTCCCATACGGGCCGTTAGCATTGTCTACGAGAGTTTGCCACCATTTTCCAACTGGAAATTTCCGACTGTCAGCGTGTGCGAAGTTGTCTACAAATACGACCTGGGACCCGAAGTGGAGGATTACGTAAGAAGGTAAACCGTAGATACCCTTGTCCGTGGTTCAGATATATTGCAAGTCTTGTTCCCAACGGCAGTTTGGGTGGCGACGTCGATGGAGATTATAACTTCGATGTGGAGACCCATGTCTCGTTCATTCTGTTTCCGCATCAATACCACGAAGGCACCATCAAGTCGCATTGCCAAACTCCCGAAAACTGCGACGAATGCGCTACCTGTCCTAAGTCGGACTACCGCCAGTTGTTGACCAGGGTAAGTGAGAATTGAGTCATCAATCGAATGCTTAATGAGTGCTAAAACATCCAAAAGGGATCCATGAATTTATAGTGAACGCAGATCTATAGACCCTTTGTAATTAACTAAAATGCGTGATAATTTTGTTCATACAGCCTGAAAGTATGAAGGCAGAAGAAATCTGAAGCCCAAAGCTTATAGACACTGTTCGATTGATTGACAAAAAGGAAAAATAGAACATTAATAGTAGTAGAAATTGTTGAAAGTAGAAAAATTAAAAGTTTGTATGGTTTTATGATAGTGTTATTATGTTAGACTCTTTAAAAATTAAAAAAAAAAAACACACATTTTCGAAGCATAAGAACTGGCTCTTTCGTATTCCTCTGAATATTCTTGTAACGCATACCAAATTTTTCTTTTTTTCATTCCCAGTTTGGGGCCAACTGTTCAGATGTGTTTATACAGTGCAAACTGTCGGATCGTGAGTTCGATTGTTGTCAATACTTTCTGCCCTTGATCACGCCCTTCGGCCGTTGCTATATGCTCAATTCGCTGCAGAACAACATACGTGGCTCAGAGCACTGGCTGCCCAACAGCCTGGAGCCCGGCACAGAGACGGCCTTGATGGAACTGCTCACCCATCGTCCGGTGCAGGTGAATCTGCTCAACGAGGAGGATATACCGCACACGGCCCTGGCTGCTGTTGGGGTGAGTGTCACGGATCCGGGCCAGCACAAGACCTTCCAGTTTCACATGGAGTTGATGAAGAACGATTTGGATGTACACGAGATAGAACCGAAGGCACGTAACTGCTACTTCCCCGAGGAGGTGTTGCCATTCAGTGTGTACAAGGCCTATAGCTTCAGTACCTGCATCACCGATTGCACTCGCCAGTTCCAGATGAAGATGTGCGGCTGTACTCCATATATGATGAATCCCTTTGCTGATCCGCGTTATCCGGACTGCGATCTAGCCGGATTCAACTGTTTGGAATCGCATTTCATGGTCAAACCGGATGCCAAGCTGCTGCTGGGGAAAAGTAATGGCAAGACCAACTGCGAGTGCCTGCCATCCTGCAACGAGGGCGATATCCGAGCTATTTACGAGTCGGTGTCCGAGTGAGTGTCCATTTGTTGGATGCAATGGCGTTTGGTATAGTTAACATTCCATTCTATTTCCTTCCCGTAGCTTCAATCGGAGCAGCACTGCTCGGAATATAACGCTCTCCATGCCGGCTCTGCCCACGGATCGGTATCGCCGGATGGCACTTCGCACACGGTTAGACGTTGTGGTGTCCACGGGCGGTATGCTGGGCCTCTTCCTTGGTGCCAGCATCCTTAGTGGCATCGAGTTTATCTACTATTTTACAGTGCGAGCGCTGAACAACGTGCTGCAGGCGCGCTCTCACCGTGCGTAATTGGTCGCCTGCCAGGGGCCGATTTAAATTATCTCGGCGATGTTCCCAAAAGCAGATACTCCGCCCAGATGGAAATACAGGCAGACAGATAAAGACAGAGATGGGGAAAAATCTGGAAGAAAGCAGAGTCTGGAATACACATTCGCTTGAGTTGGGTTATTCCTTGACCTGAGTCGCATGTGGCGTATGCGCAATTTAAAAATTTTATTAAATATTTGCTTGCCTCGGTCACTGCAATGCGCATTAAAAATGCAACCATGGCATGCAGTCAGAGGATGCCAAGGATACCAAGGATACCAAGGATACCGAAAACGTGAATGCCACGAGCCAAGTGTGAAGCTGAAAATCAATGAAACTCACAATTTGCACAGTCAGCAAATGCCTCTTGGCGACAACGACAACTGCTACATATATCTCCTCTAGTATACTGTATGTATCTTTATATATGTATATGTATACTTTTGGCCACCTCTCAAGCTTCATAAGATTTTCATTTGGTTGGCTCGTGTTGCTTAGTTTTAAATATTTAAAATGCCATAACAATAGAAAAGACCCCCGGAAGGCAAAACTCACTCAAAGGCAGAGGAAGAGAAATGTAATCACATTAATTCTTTGCCGGTTTTTCCTTTTGCAGTTGCCGTTTTTGCCTTTTGCCCCTTTTTCAGCTTTTGTTACTTTGGTCACCTCCACAAAGGTTAATTAATTACGCTCTACGCCAATTAACGCCGAGGTATGGAACGGGAATGGGCCTAAGCTTTTACCATTTGGGAAATGGCCACAAAAATAAGGTTGCATTTGGCGGAATTTTCTTTGGAAAGCGGAGCAAAACTTGACAAAAAAGAATCATAAATAAATAATTTTTGAAAACCAAGAATAATGCTAAGGATGATTTCAGAAATGAACGGTAACTAAAAATATATGAAAATACATAAAAATTTATTTTGTATGTCAAATCCTACTCACAAATTATTATTTCTTAAGGAACATACATATGTACATATGTATATACCTAAGCTAACCTAATTATTTTAATATTATTTTCAAATGCATTATAATAAATTTAAATAATATATTAAATATTATACAAAAAAATAAAAATAAATTTAAAATTGTTCTTATAAATTAAAGTATAATTATCTTCTTGTTCAACATGGTCTCTCGTTTGTGTTCTCTGAAATTTTAACTGGCTACTTGAGAAGTAAGGCCATGCTCGTGTACGACATGTGTGTGTATAAATACGATTTTATTCGTATTACATATATCACACAACCTTTTAGATTACATACAACAAATATTTGTTTATACCCGATACTCAAACTGAGTATTGGGGTATATTAGATTTTTGGTGAAAATGGATGTATGTAACGTCCAGAAGGAAGCGTTTCCGACCCCATAAAGGGCCGATTGAGCCATGTTTGTCTGTCTGTCCGTACGTACCTATGAGCGCCTAGTGCTCAAAGACTATAAGAGCTAGAGCAACGACATTTTCGATCCAAACTTCTGTAATATGTCACTATTACACGTATATTTCCGGCCTCTCTGTGGTGTCGTTTAATATTAGCGGCTTTTGCCGAAGGAGAGCCGTACTAACAAAGTATCGGGTATAAATGTAGAGTTGCAGTCGCCATACAACTCACAACGTTCCACCTCATTTTATTTATAATTGTTTCTCCTAATTGTTAATATTCTCTGTGGAATTCCACTTGCAGGGTATCATTTTACCAAGGAACTGGGACCACTGAAAGGCCACAGGGAGAGCCACTGCCGCTTGCCGCCAACACATAAAAAATACTATCACATTTTCATACAGCCACATATACATATACATACTTTTATATAAGCATGTATTATAAATGTATAGTCCACTCGTCTTTTTGCCTTTCATTTCATTTGCCAGTGGTTCCGCTGTGGCTTCCTTTAGGCCGGGCCTTTTCTTTAGCGCATTCGCATTCACATTTATATTTATTGTGCATTTGTGTTTGGTTTATGATGAAAATCCCCTTAGCTCACTCAAAGGCTTTTCCGCACAATGTTGAGAGAGGTCTCCGAATGCCCGACCCCAGTTGCAGTGAAAGTATTTCTCCAGGAGTGGCAGCGGCAACAATGTTAACCGTATCTGTCCGGCAAAAGTTTTGTCGGGGGGACATTCAGCCAACATTGTCGGGCGGCGTTGTATCATTTATCAAGCTCAGCGCGGGAAAAAGGGAAAAATGAAAGCAAAGAAAGGAAGTGGGGAAAAACACCTAAAACAGAAATAAGGAAAGGAGAACATTTTTGTCATGTTAAACTGTCAGAGAGCGCATTTAGTCATTACTTACATTTTCTGTTCTTCCGCTGGCACTTTCTCTGCTCTCTGTACTCGCTGTAATACCCTCTCTTCTTATCTGTTTCTCTTTGTCGCTGTCAGTCTCTCATACAAATGCTCACACACACACGCGTCATACTGCGGACCTACACACCTACACATGTCACACGCTTGTGTGCGAAATGTAATTAAAAGTTGGCATGCAAGTCTGCGGCTGAGCTCTCGGCCATGGCCATTAGCATAGCGCTGAAAAGTGTGCTACGTTACGTATATACTATATAACTTAAACGGAGCACCGCATCGTCATTTATCAAAACGGCTCACAAAATGTTAATTATTATGTTTTATTACCCCAAAAGTCAGAGCTGGAATTCGTTGGAATTCGTTGTTCCTCAGTGTTTGTTTTTGGCCGTGATTTGGCTCGACACTATGAAATATGCTGCCGGCATGTGGTCGCCTGACCAGGCCATCACAGGAATTTCCACGATCTTAAATCATTCCGCCCAGCGCTGACGGACACTCCATACAAGTCTGCGAGTATAATATAATATGCCATATAAAAGTATATATACGTGCATATAATAATTCTATAATACTTTCCGGTCATTGAATTCAGCGGCGCCAAAGTCAAGCATCACGGCGTGGAGCCAGAACAAGTGCGAAATAATTAAAATTCAAATAACTTCATTAAAAATTTAACTCGAGTGCCAGAGAATTGCAAGTAAGTGGGCAGGATCTGGCTCTTGGCTGCATTTCAATTGCGTTCAGCCATTGCAATTGCCAATAAGAAACGCTAAAATAAGCAATTGCCAGTGAGCCCGTAAAAGAAATCCACGTCGAACAAGAGGGAAAGGGGGCAGGAGTTGAAGGCTGAACGAAGGAAAACTTTGCTTTTCCTGCAGAGCGTAGAGGAAATGGTAACTATTTTTCAATTACCTTTTTCGCACGCACGTTTGCTTAGCATTCGGTTCCTTTGAGAAGGATATTTGCCAGGTGCTGGGAGCAGGAGCAGCAGGCTACCAGGGGTATGCTCTACCCAGACCGGGCTGATGATGATCTGAAAAGAGCTATGGATAGATTATGGTAGATCTGAGCATCATTTAAATAATACATAAGCTGAATATATTGAACAATTTACGTGTTGTGCTTCTTGTATTTTGCAAAAATATAGAGAATTATTTCGTTGGAATATACTGCTGCTTAAAATGGTTATTTCTCTTCTTCGAGCTTTCATGTTTATTTTTCCCGTTGAGCTCATCTCAATGCATGACTGTTGCAATGCCTTTCATCTCTTCTCAGACAGACAAACATACGTGGCGCACATGGCCATGGTTGAGTGTGTTAAGTGTCTGTAGTTAGCAGTTTTTCAATCAGCATGCCACGCCCACACTTCCCACACAAAAACAACAACAACAGCAGCGATGGAATAGCGGAAATAGCTGTGAGACGACCCAGCAAGCTGGCTTAGTGTTAACAATTGCCTTCACTGCAGGTTTCCTCCTGCTTCTCCTTCTTCAACTATTTTTTTTCTTTTTAAATTTCCCCTAAGCGGAAATCTATTTAAATTGAATTCTATTCTTCGGCATTGCAATTCATGCCGAGGTGCATGCAGCCTTGTCTGTGAAGCAGTGGCATCAGCAACCAAGCAATGGGAAGCACCGGCTCTTCTTCTCGTTTGGTTGAAGTTTGAAAAGTTTTGCGCACAGCAGATCGCACTTTACGCATTGAGAATTATATTAAATCCTTGGCTTGCATTTCCATTTCAATGGATAATCATTATGAGTGGAAGCCGCTGGTGCTGGCGCTGGTGCCGCTGCTGTTTCTTCTTCAGCTTCAGCTGCTTTCACTGCTGCTGCTACTGACGGCACTTGCTGCCACCATATGTATTGTTGCTGTGCAAGCCATTTTGCAGCACACACACACACACACACAGATGCTCAGGGATATTATGCATTTTTCACACATTTATGTAGCTTTTGATTGTACTCAGCGTAGGTGTAAATACTTGCCACTGGCATTTGCACAATGTTGCACAACACACATCGTATGAGTAATATTTATTCACGCTCTGCTTTTGTCTGCCCAGAGATGCATTTGTGTGCATCCGAGAAAAAAGAAGTAAAGTGAAGCAAAGTGGAGCAACAGAAGCATTCAACATATGCCAGGCATAAACATAAGCAGGAAATTCATTTTTCATTTGTTTGCCTAAAAAGTTTCCGAGCTGAGCTGAGTGATGAAGATGCTGCCTCTGCCTCAGCATCAGCATTATAAATATTCATCATATGCCAGTGTGCTCGCTTATTATACGCAAATTAAGGCAAAGCCAACGTTATTTTTTGGTTGGTGCTGGAGGAGCAACCTCAAACACCCGAAAACAAATTTGAAATTCCAACTAGCGCCGCTCGCGCCTCGAGTGTGGAAAGCCATTGCAATTTGCTTTTTCCAAAGCAGTTCGACGGCCTTTCGAGCCGTTTCGCGAGCGCGTTTCTGTTGTTGGTAACGCTATAGAACATCAGCTGTTTAACGCACGGCATTTTGCAAATTTATGTCTTCAAAAGAGTTGCACATGCACCGGCGCCGGTGCCGGTGCAGGCTCGACTCTGCTTTCCTCTGCCTCAATATACACATATGTAGAAAACTTTATAATACGTGTATGCATATAACACGGCCGACGGGGTCCTTGAGACGGGCCGTCTCCCGTCTGCTTGCTGGCTGCCGTGCCGTGGCTGCCGGGGTTGTACGAGTATGTGCGACTTGTTTTGGCAAGTGTTTTGCGGGTCGCTGGCGTTGCTGTCGGATCGGGCCAAAAGGAGTTGAATGGCACACGGCTCAAGCAATATGAGAAACTTGGCGGATACTTCGGCTGTTATCTGGGGTCTTGGCTGTGGCTAAAGTGGCGGATTCGCTCTTCCATGAATTCGGGTAGTGCTCACCAAAAATATTGAGTAGTTCTGAATGTATTATCCAACTACTCCGCAAAGATATGCCAAAAACTTTTCAGTGGAATCTATTATCCAGTTGTGGCATTTTCAACCAGGATAACCAGCAAGATCCATCTTTCTATGAGTTTTGTTTGAATTTTCCTCCCAAATTGGCCAAACTTTTGGATGAAATCGGATTTTCTGGAGAAAGCTAAATTTGAATAAAAATATTTCGAAATGTATTTTTCTGAGTATTTTAAAAATTAATCTCCCCCATTGAGCGTGTTCCTTTGGCCATTAAAGCAGTTTCTATATCTTTCATTTCCTGCTTAAAATATTTTGCAGTTTATATTTTATATAGTTCATAGACCAGCACGGTGTCCATTCCCGCACCACCTAAGTCGACTTATCGCTATCAAGACAAAAGGAATATTGTCACACACCATAAACATGGGTAAACAAAAAAATGCCCAGTAGTCAGCCATAGCCATAGTTATAGCCGTGTCCGTGGAGAAGCCAATCTTATCGCCTTGGCTATTAACGCGGCAATCCAGGGAAGCCAAGTTAAGACCGCACAAAGCGTGCACGTGGCCATTTTTGATGGGCAACTGTCGACGTGGCATTATCAGTGTCAGGCCCGGGCATCATCATCAGCCGGCTGTAAACTACGGGAACGACGATTCAAATCCAAACAGAATAACCACGACAAATGTTTGCACGTGCTTTACCTTGCCCCATAAAGCAGATCCAGATCCCAGAGACGGAGACAGAGGCGGAGACATAGAAGCCGCACAAACAAATCCCCTTGTCCCGGGGTATCGGTATCTCTGCCACAGTACTGCCATTTAGGGAGCAAAAAAAAGAAAATAAAGAGAATACGTTGAGCGGCTGAATATAAACGCAAAAGTGGTTTTTAGGCCTTAAATTGGTTGTCCAATTTATGCCTTCCCTCGGGGGAAGGAAGGCCAGCCAGATGGTAAGGGCACCGAAAAACGAAGACGAAGAAAAGGAGTGGCAGGGAAATTGTTATAGTGATTTTTTTGGATTCCCCCTTTTTTTGTTCCTGGTCTGGTTTTTCCCTTTTTCCCGGAAAGAAACAGTTCTAGTAAGCAACGTTTCTCTGACCAGCCTGCTGATAGCTTCCATGTCGACTCTGGTTCTCTCCAAAACTTTTGGGATTAGAAATGATTTCTTATGGTTTCCTGCCCCAGCAGCAGCACCAGACCCTCTCCATCGACCATCGTCTGGGATGCTTTCTGCCTTTTGATTTATGTTGACATGCTGTGGTTGTTGTTCCCGTTCTTACCAGTTTTTGTTGTTGTTGAAGCTGCTGGCCTTCGCTTTTGGACGGGCGTTCGATTGCCAGAGACCAAGTGCACGCCTCAATGGTCAGGTGGTCGACCGACACAAGTAATGGCAGAGAGAGAGAAAGAGAGAGAGAGAAAGAGAGAGAGAGTGAAACCTAACCAAACATTTCTTGGCAAACACTTGCCCATTTTTCATGGGGTTCATTTCATTTGAGTTGCTTTTTATTGCCAGCTAAGGCTCAGCTCAAAGGCACGGCACAGTGGCTAGATCCAGCCCGAAATCGAATTCCTGCCTAGATTATGAATTGTCTCAAAGAGTTTTGGTAGCTCTCAGGAAACTTTGTCTCTTGAGTTGCTTACGGCCTCTGCTCTTCATATTTCTTCAATTGAGCAGAAGTTTTTCTTGACCCACTGTGCCTCTGGACAAAAAAGTTGTAGCCAACTTTTACGTGGCGTACGTTTTTGCGGTCCGCTTCGGTTTGCGGATCATTCTCTTCGCCTCTTCCGGTTCAAACCCGAGTGGGCGGAGTCCGAGTCCAAGTCCAAGTCAAAATGGCCACCGGAACTGGGCGACATTGTTGCATGTCCTCCTCGTTGCTGTTGTTGTCAATCGCAACCGCATTACATGTCAATTACCGTATACTAAACTGTAAGAGGGCTTACGCCAAGTGCGTCCCGAACGTGGGTCCTCGGTGGCACTCCAACTGGCCAGCCGGCACTTTTTCAACATAATACTCTTCGCCCTTTGACTCTGAAATTGGCGAACACTCAGACAGTTTGGAAAGAAGAGAATTTTGTGGCACATGAGTTTAATTTATGGGGCTCGCAGCTATTTTGGCTGCCGGGGCGGGGCGGAAGTGCGGCTGTCAATAGGGATTGGCAGTCAGCAGCATGCGGGATCTTATTTCCCCTTCTCTGCCAAGTTCTTTTTTAGTTACTTCCCCTTTCGATAGAGATTGATAAATGCGTGCGTGTTGGTGACTTTTAAAAAATGTCTAAGCCGGGGCTGCTGGAAAAAAGTGAAATGAAACGTGGCAGAGTGCGGTTGGCTGCTGCCACGCCACAGAGCACCGTAAATAATGCGCAAAATTTGTTAAAGGGACAAGCGTAATAAATCCCCTCCAGTGGCACACAATTTCTTGATAACTTTTAGTGGCTGATATTTGCTCTTAGCGCGTGCAAATCCTTTTTTGAAAAGTCGGAAAAATTAAAATTTATATCAAAAGATCCGGCCGGCTCGGCTCCACTCGAACTGTCTGCCAGCTGAGTGATGGCGGGGATGTCAGTGACAATTTCCCCTTCGGGGGTATCTCCATTTTGAGTGATATGAACGGGAAGCTATTGCCTCGAATGGGCTGATGGTTGTGGGTAAATGTTTTACCCCATTCGGTAGGAAATTATAGGGATTTGTTAAAGCCTTGGAAACCCTTCTGAAAACTGAAAACACATCTTTTCGGTTTTTATTGTGTGTATTTATATGGGTAATTTTTTTGCATTTTTTCATGAGATCTATTTAATTTAAATTCTGCCTTAAACAAGTAAAAACTCTCTACATATAGAGATGTGTAAAGTAGAAGGATATTTTATTTTCGGAAGACAGTATGGAATTTTTGAAATGAAAAATATACATATGTTGCCATTCACTTATTTTAATTATTATATATCCGTCTAGCTTATTGGAGTGCAATTAAAAAATGTTTTTGTAAACTTTCCCGCGAATGGGAATCATTTCTTCCAGAATTGAGAAGAGATAATTTCTATACAATAAAAGCTTTGTATGTCTGAAATAGAGATGGAGTATTGGCATATTATTCTAGTGGGATGTCGGATTATATTTAAAGCATTCTCTCTAGATTCGACTAGCAGGTATCATGTAGTCGAAGTAGAGCCTATAGAGCTCTTATTTGCCTTTAAATGAAGTTCGTTATGCTCCAAGCATTTTTTCCTCATATTTAATACAACACTCGCTCATATATGGGTGGCATTATTCAAACCCCTGAACAATTTTCAAGCCTGGGGATATATGTTTATAAAGTTTACTCAGTGTATTGATTGGCATATAAAAATGGAACTTAATAATTGATGTGCCCCTTTTGCAGGTGTATATTTTAAACAACAAAACGTAATTGCATCGAGGATTGCATAACTTAATTCCAATGTATCGGCATGTAAGCAGATGTTTTGCAGAGTTTTTTCAACCAAAATATTTACAACATTTTTGCCAGAGTGTTCCCCCGCCATATAGCCGTACATCTTCCGTGTGAAGGATGTCGAAGCATTTTACAAGTTGTCAGAAACTAATGCAACTATCTGGGAGCTGCCAATTTCGTTCAATGTTGAACGCTTGTGCCCGTGCCAAAGCTTGCGTCCCGGCGCTTTGGAGCTGCCAGTCCGTCACCGTCATCGCCATCGCCATTGCCGGCATCATCCTCGCAACCAAAGCAGATCCCGGTGGTAGGTGGACCATAGGCTAACCTCTTCCTCCTCCCTTCTGCCGCTTGCAATTTGCGAATCCTCCTTTTTGGACCCAACCGAAACGTAAATATGAGATTTTTCTATCAGAACCCCATGGAGTTTACACAATTTTGCGGCACAGGTGAGGCCAACTTGGCCAACTAACTAACTAACTAACGGTCTAATGCATAATTTGTCTGAACTTTCAAGCCATGACGCAGGCAGGCAAAGGGCTAAGGCGTTAAAGCATGGTCGAAAAGTGTTGGATTTGCTGCGGCTTTGTCCGTGTGCGGTAAGCCCCGAGAACTTTTCCATTGAATTCCATTTCATTTTGCGGCTTGAGTTGTAGATGTGTTCATTTGATTTGAATGCGAACGAGTGTTGGGCTCGTTCGGAGCGGAGCGGAGTCCGTGTCTCTCTCCTTACAGGAAAAAGGCATAAAAGTTCGCACATGAACTTTTCCCGGAGTGAATTGAGTGTCGGTGGCCTGGGGGGCGCATTAAAAACTCGGCTGGCCGTAAAACCCAGGTGGAACACACAGATCTAATAGTTCTCAGTTCTTAAGTGTCTGTTCTCTCTCTGTCTCTATGTTTCTCTGCTATTCTCTATCTCGCTGCATCTCTGCCTTAATTTATGCGTATTTAATAGAGTTTTTATTGTTGTTTGCAGTTTTGTTCTGGGAAGTTCTGCCTCGTCTTTGATTGAATATTTATGCGTGCCTGACTCACTCTCTCTCTCGCCCGATACTTGTGTGTGTGATGTCCTTGGAGTGCACGTGTGATGGTATGCGTAAGTTTGGCTATGAAAATTTCTAGCTTACCCCCGAAACTTGTTTTACAATTTTCCTAATGGTTAGCTACATGCAGACAGATTCCATTTCCCCATGGAGAGAGTGCTGCCTGCTGCCAGAGATGAGTGCGTGACCGAGCTTGAGGTTGAGATTCACCAACTTATGGCTAATCCTGGATTAGGTTCTTATTTCCTTCGATTCCAGTCCAGGCCGGGTCACGTTTCCATCGATAAAATCTAAATGTCAACGAAATCTTTGAGGTAATTGAAAATTTTCCAACATCCGAGCTCTCATTACATGGGATTCCCCAGACACTCATACTCCTGCACTCCTGAGCTCCTCCCATGGAATGTCAGGTTACATTTACTCGTGGAAATGAAAATTACCGACAGTGCGTAAGGAAAAATTAAATTTCCTCTGCGCAAATATTTGAAACTAATTATGCCCAATAGACTAGAGGGGGTGGGGGTAGAGACGCTGTCACGTTGTACATCCGTTCGTGATTTAGGGACCATCTAGGCGACTACACACGAGGAGCCTGCTCCTTAGGTGACAGGAGCCCGAGGAACAGCAGCATTAGGTTCAACATTAGACCAGGTTTTTGGGTTATAAACAAAGTACGCGTGACTTCCTCTCAGAGCCATTAAAGCGACATATCCTGCGGATGAGACTCACTCTCTTTCTCTCTACATGTCTTGCTGTCTTGAATGATGAGCAGCGGCGGTGTAAGTGGCAAAAGAAAAGGTGAAACAAAATGGATTTAAATTGTTGATTAGTGCAGGGATAACAGCAACACAGCCGTGACAGCACCTGTGACCCCTGTGTGGCTGTTTGGCTGTGTGTGTATCTGTGTTATTTTGAAAAATAATCATAATAAGGACGGGTATTGTTACGGAAAATTCCAAATGCAAAACAGCACAAACTAAGGCCCAAGCCTTAGCTGAAAAGCAATTTGTACCCAGGTCTTTCCATTTCTTTGGCTCTCGATATGTGCTTGAGTGTATTTGTGTGTGACCCTGGCACGCACACTTATGTCATGCATTATACTTAAGCTTTATGTTACTTACGCGCTTAAAAACTTGCTCTGTTCTGTTCTCTCTCTTGGCCTTTGTTTTCTGGCTTGGTTTGTAAGAATTTCATGAACTCATTGAAACGTGTGAAAAGGTATCTGGAGAACGGTTCCCCGTAATCCTGTTGCCAACCAAGTCAAAACCAGCAGAAGCCCCAGCAACAGCAGCAGATCAAAGAGTACGAGCTCGAGGGGTCTGTCCGCTAAGCAAATTGCGCCAAAAATGAATTATTAGCGCTCAGAAAATACGGGAAAATGTTGGCAGTCGGCCGTTTGCCGAAATTGCAACCGAGTACCGCGTTACCCCCAAGAAACCTTTTACCGCTTCTGGTACTTTTTTTTGCGTCTCACAATTTAGTTAAGAATTATGGCTGTATGAAATGAAAATGTGTCTGCTACGAATCCTGGGGTTACAACAGCCCAGACCTCGGGCATTCCCTACACACAGCGGAAACGGGGAAAAAGTTTTCTTTCTTTTGGCTTCCTGACATAAGAAAATGTTTTCTACATTTGCGGGTCGGTTAAGTTCATTACCCGAGTTCCAATGAAATGACTTTTGTTTTGGGGAAATTTACAAATTTAATGTATGAGGACTTCCAGTAGTAAAGAAGATCTTACCAAGGAAGTTCTAGCTGATGATGTTTTATGGTATTTTGTTTGGACACACATTGGACTTACTTAAATTGATTTAAGAATATTTAAAAGAAATATAAGCAAATATTTATGGACAAAATAAGTTTTTTGGGATAACCAAATTACAATTTTGCAGGGAAATTTCCTTTCATATGATCACCTTAAACAATATACGATATATCTCTTGTTTAGTTTAAATTCCGGCATACCTGAAGCATTTCTTTTATTTTTTTCTGTACATATTTCTTTCCATTCTTCATTGAATAATTTTGAAAATCCTTCTTTTTTTCTGTACTCCCATTGCGTACGAGAAACGCTGCAAAAATTTTTTGACAGAAACAAATGAAAATGCTGATGCTGTCATTTGTTAAATTGAATTTTTGGCCAGGAAAACAAATGCGAGCGGAGACTCTCGTATGCATACATACGTATACGCAGAGAGTCAAAAGTTAGCCCTGCTAATGGAGACAAAAGTCTTGACATAATTTCTAATTTTCATGTGAATTGCAATTGCATTTTAAAATATGTACTTATGCTAACGTAATAAGGTTTGCACACAGCCAACAACCGAAACTGTCAATTCAGCTGGGCGAACAAAATTTTCCCAGTAGGTGCGGGCGAGTGCTAGGAAAATGGGGCGACGCGAAATGAATTCACACCAAAGGCAAAGGCAACGGCAACGTCAGAGTCGGGAGTCTTGAAATTGCATTTGCTTTTGTTGATGAAGTTTTCCCCCCTACTAATTATGCCAAAGCCCTCCACTGGAGTGAGTGAAACTCGAGGGAAAATGAGTGGGAAAATACAGGGAAAAATTCACAAAGAGAGAGGTCACAAAAACGAGAGAAGCCTTCGGTTAGGAGTACGCTCTCTCTGGCAGGACGTTCGTGCCTCGGCTGCTTTTGGTTTTCTGTGTCAGTCGGTTAGCAGTCAATGTGCGCGGCTGTTGCCGATGCCTGCAAATTAAAATGCCACAGAAAGGAGGCACAGGAAGAACACAGATATGGGGCATGGGGCATGAAGCAGGGCCAAATGGGGGAAACTGTCGCATATTAATGACACGCTAGGCAAATGTGTCATTTTGACATTTTAACAGTCTGTCATGCAGTCACCGAACCACGCTATTTATATAGACACAAATATATGGGAGGCTGCAGCTGTATCGCACAATACTTACATACGCGTATGTGGAGAGGCAAACGCCAACGCAAAGGAAAAGGAAAAACTTAAATGTGTGCCATTTGCTTATCACTCAGACAGATACGACAGATGGGTGGACGGATGGACAGACGGGCAGGCAGAGGGACAGAGCGACAGAGTCGTCGGAGGAGGAAGAGAGGCTGACAGTTTTGCGGAGCACAGATTTGTCATGCATGGATTTATGTTTATGCATAGTTTTGGCCGGCTGCTCGGCCTGCCATTTTCCGTTGTTTTTCCCTCTTAACAATATATATGTGAATGTTTACTTTTTTATTTTCGCCACATATAACTGACAGATACATGTAATTGTTGTGCAAATGGATTAAAAAGGCATTTGTCAAGCGGTTTGCCTGCTGTGCTCTGTCCTGTCGTGCCCGATCCTTTGTTGTGCTGTCCTGCGATGTCTGTCTGCTGCCAATGACCAGCAACCGACAATGAAGGGGGATGATGCTGTGGCACTGCGGCTATGGATGAAGTGGAGAGTGAGGATCCAACCCAGCGGACTCATTGCGTAGCATATTTAATTAAAAACAATTTATACAGGGCGATAAGTATTCCATTTAGCGAATATCAGATACTCTGGCAATGATGAAGATTATCCACATGTATCCACATTATCCTGCATCTTCTGACATTGAGTGTCATTTCAGTAATTTTAAAATCATTCATACCGTATACTTTTTCTTCTTAAATTTTTCCACCTTTGTCCATCTCTCTGCCACCAGAGAACCCCTATTTCTAACCCAGTAGCAGGCCAAGTGTTATCTATTCTCTAGCAGCTTACACTCAATTTTGCCTGAAAAACGAGGAACCTTATCGGGTAATCAGGACACCGTCTGCGACAGTGAAATTATCCATAATTTGAGCAGCTGCTTCCCCCCTAGGGTCTAGGATCCTTGTCCTGGCCATGGCTTATCGTTAATTGTGGTTGCTGGGAGAGGCAAAGGCAGCGCCAAAGTCCAAGGACCTTTCATGTTAATTGCTATCTCTCTCTGCCATCTCCATTTCCATTTCCATCCCAGTTTCGTGTAGGTTACGGTTTCGGGTGCCTCCTCTATTTCGCTCGCTCTTGTGCTGCTGTTTTTTAGGTCTTTGGTTTTCGGTTTCAGCGCCTGCCTAATTTGAAATTAATTTTAGCCTTTGTCTGAGCCAGCAGCCAAAGCCAAACGCTTTCTTTATCTGGCTAATTAATTTATGTACAGGTCCTCGAGAGAGGAAACTTGGTCCAGGACTCGCTTTCTCCCAGCAACTTTCAGCCTCTTTAGCTGCTAATGCGTATTAGTTATAAATTCATAACTCTTCCATTAGACGACGTTATGATGTTTTTGCGAATTCGTAGGGGAGTTCCGGGAGGGGGGGCCACGTGTCATTTGGTTAGCGACCTTTATTGCCTTTCCTCTTTGGACTGATGCTGTCCGCCATTTTGCAAGGTGCAACGTTATAATAAAGGCGCCAAAAGGCAAATACCAACAAAAGCATTCGTGGACGACCAAAACAAAGTATACAAGGTGAAAGCAAACAGAGAGGAAAACCGAAAGGGAAACAGAAACAGCAACAGAACAACAACTGGAACTGAAGGACACAGAAACTAACTAACTGCACAGCTGGAGGGGTTGGTGGAACAGTCCCCCAAAAGAACGATAACTCAGGGTCCAGTCCGGGGAAGGCCAGCAGAAACTAGCACCTGAGTGGGGTACAGGGTGGAGGGGCCCTGCGAAGGTCTGGCGAGGTCCGAGTGGGTCCGAGTGGGTCCGAGTGGGTGGCGACTCGCTTTTGTTTGCCGAAAGTGCCAAAACACTAATTTACTTTTTTCCCTCCCACTTTCTCTTTTCTTTGCTGTCTCTTTCTCTCTTTCCCTGCCTTTGATAGTAGTTTCAAGCTCAGCTCCCGGAGGCCCGCTCGCTTTTTTGGCCTCCCTTGGTTTAGGCCTCGATTATAAAACACAGATGTGCCAGAGCAAAATAAACACACTTGGGGTCTTCGTCATCCTCCTCAAAGACTAGGAAACACCGAAAAATACACACAAAAAATGGTAAAAAATTTTTACAAACAGTTAACAGACTTTGTGGGCAAAGAAAAGAGACACTGGGAAGGTCTAGAGAGGCAGAGAAAGAAAGAAAGAGTGGCGTGTGGTGGCGCGGCGATTGACAATAGGACAATTTTGCCATGTCCCTGTTGTTGGTGGGTTTTCATCTTCTCCTTCGTTTTTGTTGGATTTTAAAGCTTTGCCTTGTAGTCGTCTACGCTTGGAATGTGTTTACAACATAAACAAAAATTCTTGGCTGCCTCCAAGGGGATCCTAAAGGGAGATATTGGAGGAGGGGAGTCGTTGGCAACTACTTGAAATTGTTAAGATGCCATAAATGGTCGTCTGCCCGGACCGGACTGAGCCGGCGACGGAGTTGGGGCTGGGGCTGCGGCTGGGCCCAAGAGGCATGAGGTTATTTGAGGTTGTTAGCGCGTGACGCGAAAAGGGAATTGGGAATTAAGACTGGAGAATGTGGAAATTAAGTGCATCAAATCGTTTAACTGCGCTTATTCAATCGGAAAGGACACTGAGGGCAACTCACAAAGAAAAGGAAATTGAGAGGCTATAATGTAAGTGACATACTTGATAAACACTCAAAGATCTCTTTAAATAACCAGATCAAAGTCCAATATAATAGAGATACGAACACAATGGGAATCTCCGGGTAAGAAATATAAGGAATAGAGTCTTGATTGAATCTCTAGGGAAGCCTTCAAATACCCAAAAGAGCGAATACTTCTTGAATGTTTATTTATAGAATTCCCATCTGCTTCCTATAAAAGAACAAATCTCTTTAATGTAATTTCTTGATATTCCGTCTCTTTTCCTACGTTCTCCTGAAAGCCAAATTTGCATTATTTTGATATCTTGAAATAGAACTCGACCCTGCTTCTGGCCAAATTAAATAATTGCTTTTGCCTGCCGCCGCATGAGGTTGAAATGACAGCCCAGCCCTTTTACCAGTGAGTACAAATTCCAGGTTGTGGCTTATCCCCAGGAAATCACCATTTTCCTTGGCTTTTCCTTCGAGTGCGCATTAAATTCATTAAATTTTCATCAACATTTTCGGCGAGAGAACGAACATATTTAAAATTCTAATAAATTGCAAAAGAAAAGGCAAATGTTTTCGCTGCATGCTCAAAAAAAAATGTTCAAAAGATGAAAACCAGCGCATTACATAGATAACAATTAGGTTCTAGTACGGGGGCACGAGGCACGCGAAGCACACAAACTCAGTGGGTGAAGGGGGGGGAGGAGCGACGACCAACCAAAGTAGACGCCACACAAAGTTGCCACAGAGAGATGGCGCACATTTCTGTTGTTGTGCCATAGAATGGCATAAATTCTCATTGCGCCGTTACGCATGGTGGCGAAAAATTTAAATTTTCTACTGTCCAAAATTTATGCAGCCGGCGCGGAAATATTTCACAAAATTATAAACCAATCTTTACTAAATTACGAACGAAGTGTACGAGAACAGCTGCAGCAGGAGCACCGTTTTGAAGGACTCGCGGGCCTTTTGTCGGTTTAATTAGGTTAAAGAGCCTGCTTGTATATAAGTATGTATGTGTGTGTTAGCGTGGCTGCGTGTGTATCTGTGTGTAAACTACATTCAAAGGGAATTTTGGCCCGCGCCCCCATGCCAGTCGTCGCAGTGTGTTGACCGAAGCGACCCTCCAATAGGCGAGAGCCCCAAGCAAACAAATTACGCGGCTTTAAGCAGGCCCTACCCCTGCCCCATCCTCGCCCGGGGGCACTGCCCTGCCACTGCCACACGGCCCCAGATCCCTTTTGGTTAACTCTGTCGCTCTGTCGCGGGACTATCTGCTTTGTATCTGGAACAATGGCATATTTATTTTTAGCGCACACAAACCCCCCAGACCCCTGCGCGATAACGGGCCATAGCCACCTGAGGGGGAACCCTGTTCCACGTTCCGCCAAAAGGAATCAGAAGTCTTTAGCCATAAAAGCTTTGCGGCACGTTTCTGCGGTATTTTTCAATTGTGGCCCATTAGATAATGGACTTCAAGGAGCTTCGCGCCGGATCGAAGAAGAAAACAAGTTCAATAAAAAATGTATTTATAGATTGCAGAAAAAAGTAACCAAGTAAACCACAAAAATCTGAAAGAATTGTACTCGTAATCCTTTTAGCCCACATTTTGTGATAAACATCAAAATTAATTTGCCAAAACCATCCATTTAACTGATATTGAAGTGTAACCGAATCTGTGGCCAAGAGGAAGTTCATTTTCCATTTCGAAACCAAAACTCTGGATCCAATGATGCACCTCAAAAATCAAGATTTTCTCCTTGTTTTTCGGCAGAGTGCAGGGATATACATAGCTGGAAGCCAATCAAAATATTTTAAGTGCTTTTTTCATTCTGTTCTGTTCTGTTATTTCTGGTGCACTTTAAGTAACCCCCACACACACATACACATATCCAGATTCACAGACACAGAAAAGTCCGAAATGAAGATGCAGGGGTCCTGTATTAGCCCGGACAACTGTCAAAGGCAACAGGCGTGACGTGCCAGGAGCTTGTATATATGGTGAAACATTGGCCAACTGACCGCCAGACTCCGACCAACGACAACCGGCAAACAGTCGAGAGTCAAGTGCTCCAGAAAAGGGCTGCTGCCCCGACGAGCGGGTGGCCAAGCGGAGAATTGCCATTAAGCTGCAGCTTTAAGCCAACTAAAAATGGCAACAAATAAACAGCCAGGGCATGGGAGAGCATGGGGAAGGAGAGATACATTTGCTGCATTACACATCCGACCCGTAATCCAAGTGCAGCACTGAATACTGTCGATGCTCCATGCCCTGCTCTCTGGTCTGTGCTCTACGTCCTCGTCCTCTCTTCTTTCTCCTGCGCCAGAGAGTGTGTGCGTGTATGTGTTTGTGCTTACATGAGTCATAAGCAAATGTGTGCGCAAGGATATATGCGGATTATGCCTGCTCCCTGTGCTCTGGCTTATGAGCAATGCCAAGTTTACAGCAAAACGTGTCAATAGTACCCCGGCTCCAAGTCCAGATCCAGGTCCGACTGAAATTTGAGTCATTTTGTCGGGGCCCCGCCTCCTGAACAATTTCACAGGCACGTCCGGCCGGGCGTCGACACGCTTGTTACGTGGCTGGCTGCACTGACCGACCCATTCGACTTCTGGAGCCCGGCAACGGCGAACGGTCAGGCGGCCAACGGCCAGGGTGACACATATTAATGCCAACCCGGCGACAGAGAGCACATTAAACTGATGAGCTTAATTGGAGGTTACCTTCGCAGAAGCGGACTCAAGGGGTGCCTGCCCCAATCGGGGGCCAGAGCTCTAGGATCACGTACCACAAGAATGCTGCCAATTCCTCATCGGCCTTAGGGGCCAGCCGGGCATTTCGGAGAAAGCCCGTGAGCTGTGTTTCTGAGTAAGACAAACGGCGTGATACCCAGTCAATTTTTGCACAAAAAGGAACCATATGCAGGGTGTCGTATTTATCAAAAAGATGTTTCGAAGTATAAAACTAACATAGGACAATCATTTTTTTAAGAGTAATACTATATATTTAAATTTTTCAATTGGTGAAAAATCCTCTAGTCCTCTAGTCCTCTGGTCCTCTAGTGAGGACATCTTCATCTTTTTCTTGGACCAGAGATATAGAAAATTTTAACTACTTATCAAAAACTATTTTAAATCCTTTAAAATCATACTTTAAATGAAAAGTATCTCAATACTATGCAGGTATGGGGAAAATGTAATTATTTGTAATTGGAAACTGGATTTTCCTGTTCCCTAAAATAATAGCTCCTAATGACAGTGCCTTCTATAATACCACACGCAAAATCCTTTGACCAAATGCTAGTGGCTTCTGTCCAAAGTAGTTATTCAGACCAGACCCTACTGGACCTCCTGGCAAAGACAACCACTGTGCTTTCACTCCAGGGCTCTGCAGTTTTTGTTTCCGTTTAGTGCGCGCTTTGTGCGGCTGTCATGCGTTTGCCACGTAGCTTCCTTTTGGCTTTATCCTCCCGGCGGCCTTCGTTCCCTCGTTTTAGACTCGTTTGTGATTTGGTTCTTTTACCTGGTACCTGGGGCGGCGAGCCCCACAAACACAGTCACTTAATTAAGAACATAATTTGTGGCAAATATTTAGCTGGCCGAAACGCAGAGGGGTGCAAGGAAGGTGTTGTAGTTGTACTACAGGCCCAGGTCCCGTTTCCTGTACGAACAGTGTTTTATTTTATGCGACTTGCTGACTTCATTAAGCGCACATAATAAAAAAAAACACACGAAAATAATATATGAAATCACACAAATAGAGAGAAGCACTGTACTCACAAAAAAATATGCAAATTTGTTGGGGACTATAAAAAACTAGCGTCAAAATGCAAATGTAAAATATTTACTTCCCGACTCGTGCGATTTCAACATTTTTAATGGCATAACGCACACCCCATGCCCTCCTCAGAGCCACACACACACACGTGCATAGACTCTCACCTGCAGAGTCGTCTCCCAGCAGGTGTTTGAGCATTTCTCAGTCCAATTACAAAACTGCCAAAAACGAACAAACGAGGAACAGGAACAGAAACAGAAACAACGAGAACACACTTCCACATCGACACGTGGAAAAATAACTCAAACAAATAGTCGTACCAGTCGTAGGATGAGTAGAAAGGGCTGTATGTTGTTGGCCATTCGTGTTTGTAGGCCAACTTCATTAGGGCTTACCTGGCATCGGTGGCGCCCTTAATGAATTGTAGCATTTAGCTGCTAATTTGGGCACGAGAGGATGGCGCAGAGTGGTGCAAATTGTAGGATGGATATGCCGCACAGCATGACTGACACTCGACATTGAAGGATGAGGTTGGCTGGAACTAGAAATGCGATTCGGAGCGGGGGATAGGGGTAGGGATGGGGATGTATGTGTAAAGACGACAGTTCCGGGAATAAATTCGCCATGGCTTTTGGAGCGTTCTCTATTCCTAGAAGAAGATTTCATTTTTAAATACCCAATTACATTAAATTCAATTTCATCTAAAAACTTCAACGTAATTTATATTAAAATTTAATATAGTTTAATTCGTACTTTAATCATAGAATCAGCATGCTGTACCTAGAATTTAAAGCGTTTATCATTTGACAGCCAGCCAGGAAATCAGAAATAACAGCAGCCGCAGCAGCGGCACACAAGCAAAATCAAAGCCAAATAAATACGTATAACATGTATCAAAATATCGCATTAAATGGAGTCACAGAAGCCATGATAACGTTAGTGTTGTTTGTTCATTGAAATACCATACATAAAAAAAAAAACAACAATGGCAAAATTGTTGCGGATTTTGGGTTGCCGTTGAAACTGCATTAATATGCAAATTATGTGTATTTGTTTAACCAATCTTTCTGCTATATGCACTGCCAGAGCAGAGCTTTGCTTCATTTTGTTGGCCATTTATATGGCTCGACTAATTGCGCACATAAATAAATTGTTATTAATTTGTGCCAAATCATCGTTGAACAATCAGCAGCGACAACAATGGCAGCAGTTTCGCACCCCAGCTGGAGTCCACAAAGGGGTTTCCTGAAACCGCATTGCCATTTGGGCGTAATGGTGATTGGGGTTTTGGCATGGTCCGGAACTGTGTATTGTGGAGTTGTTGAAAGGTGTCACTGGGATCAAACCTAAAGTTCTAAAGGGAATATACGAAATGTAGACAATATTATATGCAGGCCTTGACTTAAAACAAATTATCCTTACATTAAAATGCTTAAAAAGTATTATGTGGCTTTAAAGTTTTGATTGACTACAGGTTATATGTTATATGTTTTTAAATAATTTAGGTATCAAACAATGGAAAGTTAGTTGCTTTCTAATCAAATAAAAGTTCAGTATGTTCTGGAAATCCTTCCTTCGACTGTTTAAAAAGTATTGTTTCATATCCCCAAAACAAAGCCATTTCCTTTGTCTTAAATGTATCTCAGACCTAGTGACTGTCGCCAGAAAAGTTCCTTCAGCGTTTCTCCGAACTTTCACTCATTCCAGTCCCCGAGTTTCCTCCGGTTCCAGCGCTTGGCTTCAGTTTTTGCCTTTTATAAATAATTGAAAGCCTTCCGAAATATTTTATGATAGTTTGCTCAACCCTTCCCTTGCTGGAGGCTCACCAATTTCGTCCGTTTCATTGGGTGGAAATATCGAATAATTAAAAATTCAGTTAGTTTTTACAGACTCCTCCCCTCCCGGATCGCTGCCGTTCGCGTATTGTTCTGTGTTCGTTTGTTGACGCTGCTGCAGTCGGTGGCCGCCAGCTTATGAACAACTTTGTCAAGCTCATGAAAATTATACAACAAAAATTCGTTGATTTTTTTTTGTATTTTGTGCGAAACGAAACCAGGCGACAACCAGGCAAACAAAGCCATCAACCGACTGACTGACTGAATGACTAACTAAGTGATGAACAGACTCAGGAACTGCCTACTTCTAGTTGATAAAAAGTTAGGCGGTACTTATATTGCTTAGTGTTTCTCTGAAAATATGTTTTTTTTTATATGTGTAGGTGAATCCAAATCCAGAAAACTAGCTTCCGAATTGATTTTTGTCCATGCGATGGAAACCATTTAGTTCCAGAAACTGAAGTAATAGTAATTATGATACCAGTTTTCTTTTGCAGTCAATTTTGAAAGGGTATTCCATCTTCATGGCAATCAAGTTCCTCAAGGCTCTGTCCCGCTTCTTGTGCTTTCATTACTCTTTTTGCCTGCTGTTCTTCCTTTTCAGACGAACGCGATATGCGCGCTAATCTGGCCAACTTCAAAGCTACTTAACTTTTATCCGTTTAAGCCATCAACGCAGGCAGGCAGCTGAAAACAAATGGCAAAGAAAAAGAGCAATGGCAAGACGTTAAAAAGAGAAAGAGTGCTACGGAGAGAGAGGGAGAGTAAAAGAGAGAATGAATGTATTGTGTGGCCTGGCGACATTCTCGCTTGAATGCACTGAGAGCTTAAAATGTCTCTCGGCTTGCTCCTTGCCCGGGCTGCTGCTGTGATTGCGATTGCGGCAGCTGTTTATGACATTACTCATACGCCTCGTTGACCTTTGGCATTGTCAGTGGCCAAGTAGTCATCTATCTCTCCCGCTGCCTATATCTGTCGTTCGTAATGAAAAGGGCCCAGCAGTTAAAGTGCAGCAAGAGCTTCCTTGAACATATGCTGGTCCATTCGAAGTTGCTATTGCTGCAGTACTGCTGCTTCACTGTACTTCCGCTTCCGTTGCGAGAAAGCAAAACAAAAGGGAACCGAAGCAACTGCCATGCACTCTTTGCTTCCTTTTACAATGTTGCCTGCCTCGGCTGCCAGCCTGCTTAGAAATGCAAAGCAGCGTGCGCGGCAAACACAACACACAAAGTGATTTTTATATTAAGACCACAAGTGCCTGCAACCCGACCACGACCCCCCACGTGCCCCCACATCCCACTCATCTCTGAGCTGCTGCCGCTTTGCTGCCATTATGATGACTACCAAGGCACGCTGATTGCTACAGAGCCTGAGCTATAGAGCCCCCCTTTCAGCGTCTCAGTCGGAGAAGAAGGTGGGCTTGGGTTTGGGTTTGGGAACTGCTTTGGTTTTCTGCTTCTTATGCGGGTGCGGATGGTGGATGCTACGAGTGTGTGTGGGTTTGAAATACGCGTTGCATGAGATAATCTCTGGCTATGTGCGTGCCACACGCCAAGCATCCTTCCCTAGGATCCTGGGGGCAGCAACCAGCCAGTCCACAGTAAGCGCGGATTTTTTGATGGTTAATAAAAATTCCAACATTGTCTCGTGCAGTTCATCATGGCCACCATATAAGTAGGAGTATGTACAATATGAAGCAGCAGCAGCAACGAGCGATGACAACATTAAGAAGATGCTTGCCACAGTTGTCTATTTCCCTTTTTTCTTCCTTGACATTTATGCAGTTTTATGATAAAGTTGCAAGAGATTTTCTTAAGGCTATACGTATGTATATCTTACTCTAAAATTATGTTTGAATTGGTAGCAAAATTGTATGCCAGACTTTATCTGCAAGTCTTCATATACTGTTTGCCGTTGATGGTTCTTCCTTACGTCCCTTCTTAAGAAAATTGGAAAAGCATAGGCTTTTCAGGCTGAGATTTTCAATTAAACCTGTGCATTTATGCACATGTGAGTGTGCCATTTCCTTATGGAAACACCAGACATACATACAGATTTGACAAACACAGAATCTGCTGCGCTTTGCTATCGTTTTGTATTTTGCTCATAAATGAAAATGGCAAGCAATCACCTGCAGCCATTTTCCAATCAACCTGCGTAGCTTTTCTACATCATCCACCCGGCAAATCCCCGCACATTTTACGCTGAGCTTTCAGAATAGCTTTATGACCAAAACAAACAAAAAAGGGAAACCATGAACTCTCGGGGACAGGATCATGCACAGCTGCATTCTAGTCCTCGTCCACATCATCATCATGGCCATCGTCAGCGTCGCTTGGAATTTAGATTTTCAATAATCAGGCATCATTGAAAAACAAATACGCGTTGGATTTTTGGCTCCAATTGAATAGCTAGGGATGTGCAACTTCTACTCTGTGTGGCTCTGTTGGTGGTCCTGGGGCTCCTGTGCTGATGCCGTGATGCCATTTTTGGATTTGTTACATAAAACGTGATTGGCTTTGTAGAGTGCGTAAACGAGCACGACAGGTGGGGGCAGCGAATAGAGCTGCGAATATGCTTATGCCACAGTTCATTCTGCAGCAGCTGCAACATGTATACGCAGTAGAACGTTACGTTTATCAGAGATCAACAGAGCTGGGTGGAGTATTCAACTCAATCACAGATTTATTCTGACAACTAAAGTTGGGGACAGAAGGAAGTTTTTGCATCAAGCAAATTTTGCTGCCTAATCGGTTTTATACCGAGGGTAAGTTTTTGCTTTTTGTTGGTGCCTGCTGACCCAAAACATACTCACGTAATCCCTCGGAAATTTCTGCTGAATACGAGCAATCAATTCACTTTCACTTTAGATAATTTACTCACACACTATCTCGAGCAGAATATATGTGGCAACGGCATCTGCATTGACAATTTGCTGTAAGGTCATACAACATTTGCATAATTCAATGAGCATACAATCAATGGCTGCCACATAATGATGCACGTGGCCCCGGCACCGGCAACGGCAACGGCGACGGCACCGACCGCACGAGAAAAAAAAGCGAGCACACGGAGGAGGAGTCGAGTGCGGCAGGGAATTCTATTCGAGCAATTTGGTGCGATTAACTGCTCAATTATTTAAGCATCCCGTGGCGCATGGCAGAAAGGAATCAGAAAGAGAAATCAGCGTCCGTCTGGACTCATGCTCCACTTGCTCTCAAATGGCACGGCAATGGCATTGGATCGGCCAGCACACAAAACACTTAGTGCTGCTGGTCGTGCCGCTGCAGGAGGCGGCACAGTCCCTCTTGCCCCCAGCCCTGACCAGCTCTGGTTCTACTCTGAAAAAGGGTTGCAATCAATTGACATTGATGTGCGCCAGACCAAAAACTATTTCAATACCCCGAGCAGGGACTCGTATCCTTGGAACGAGGACCGAGTATCAGTCTCAGTCGCAGTGGCTCGTAAAATCTAACATTTATAGCTGATGACTTTTTGGCTGTGACTGTGCCTAGTTCACGGCTAGCTAGGCATACTTTTAATGGCCATTGCTGTGTCTACGCTCTCGCAGATCCATGGCTGCGGCCAACCTTTGTATCATTATAATCCGTGGCCATTTAGTGGCACTATTTGTCGCTGATATGACTCCCTTTATGGGCTGAGGCCGAGCGTGGGGCGGACCCTGACGCCCTGACGTGCATGCAAAGTGTGGCACTCGAATGGGAGGGCTCGTAAAAATACGTTTTATTGCCCAGCAGGAAGCGCCTCAAGACATGTCCATGTCCCGACCAAAGCCACTTTTATGTCATGCGTGTGTTTGTGTGCACCGTATCTGTGTGTCTGTGTGTGAGTCTGGGCGGTGTGGGCAACTAATTTATATCGGGCGGGAGGCGGGGCGACCTGCTCGTTAATTCGCAACATGAAAACTAAAGTGCAAAGTATGTGGAAAGAAGGAAGCACAACAGCAACAACAAAACTATGAAACGACAATAAAATTTAATGATTATGTCAACACTTACAATACACACGGCCATGCCGCTCTACAGCACTGGCCCTCGCACCATTTCCCAAGGACCCTTTAAACTTGTCGCCGGGCTGTCAGCAGCATCTCTGTCTCCGCTTCTCGGCAGCAGCAGGAGGTGCTGTCGATGCTGCTTCATTGATTTTTATATCAATTTTCACCCTAATATCTTTTAATATGTAATTTTTATGCATGAGACAACGCACACACACGCACTTACACCCGTTAGCATGGCCCACGCCTGTCCGCACCAGAGCTCGCATGTCCTTTCTTCATTGTCATGCTCGCGCACACGGCACGGCGTATACGTTATATTTGATTTTTATTATCAGTTGCTTTCTCTTGCTTTTCACGGTATTATTTTTTGTGTGTTGCTTTTGTTGAGAGAACAAAACGGGTTTTCAATAAAAAAATTGTTCAACGCATTTCTGCCCCGTTAATTAAGTTAATTTTTGATTACATTTTAATAATCAAAAGTTTTGTAAGTGGCTGTCCTCGCTGGCACGTCCCTTACATCCTTCGTATGTTGAAGTTTTTTGTCCTGCTGATGGCTTCTGCTGCTGTTGCCTCTGTTTTTTATTTATTAATAAAATTGTGTTGATAATTTAAAAGTGCTTTGCATGCGCATCATGTGCATCGATAAGCCCCATCATCGTCTTCTCGTCCGACAAGCGGTGGCAATTAAATTGCATTTAAAAATGGCATTAAAAACATTAAAAATGCATGTGGATCGACTGGAGCTTGATAAGCTGTGTGCATATACGTAAGTTAGGGTATACCGATGGGGTATATGGATTGGGTTATATTCCAATGCATCAACGTATGTGACATATAGTTCTGGCAGCATTTTGGACGCAATAAAACAGAGGTTGGCTCTCGGACGCTGCCTCTCCTTCTCCCGTGATATCCACACAACGTCATTTCGGGTCACACAAATCACTATAAGGTATAAAATACTATGCCTATCATTCACATGCACTCCTCATGACTGCAATTGATGTCTCTGTTATCGCATAAATTATTACATTCCGCTGCATCGATTGAATAATGTCCAATGCACATTTGATTATACCAATATGTTGAATACGCACTTAAAATCGGCCACAATGCGTTTTTATTTAATTTTTATCCGATTTTATTGTGATGTGTGCTTGTGTGTGTGCGTATGTCTGAGTGCTGGCTAATAAATGAGCCTCGGGGCCCGGCATCGTGTCGCAACATAACGTGCCACATGGCAGATGCGTGATTCGATCCAGGCACGTGTCACTTATTGATTTTTGAACCACCATCATTTCCATCGTTTTTTTAAACATAGCTATGTGTAAATATGTATATAACGATGATTACAGTATACTAGAGAGGGGGCTGCAGACGAAGATGCTTTAAGCAATATTAATGGAGACATTTTTTCGGTTAATACAGATCAAAATGCTGACGGCAAGGAATAACAAAGGGAGAAATAATTGTGCAGACAAATCTAAAGCCAGGCATCAATGGAAGTATGTGGATGCTCTTTTAAACATTATGGCATTTATATTTTATGTCGATTAAAAATTGATTTTTTCCAATTTCTGTTGCATACTTTTAGGAATCATTTTTAATTGGTGAAATTTAAAACGAAATTTAGGCCTTTACTTAGCCAATTTTTTTTCTAATATATTATGCCATTCCTTGTCGCAAAGTTAAACAGCCAACGGTAGGTTTCCATATGATTCGAGTGTATAAATACACAGACGTTCCAGAACGTGCACTTTGGCATCTCGAAAATCATAAATATTTGAAAGGAAATAACTGAAAATGAGCGACCAGTCGACTGGTGGAACAACGGCGGTGGCTGCTGCCGCTGGCATTTCATTGAGCCAAGTTGGGGAAATGCTCACAAAAGAGCCATTAGCAGGGAATTGGTAGACTCAGCCGCAGTCACAGGCACATCCACAGCCACATCCCCCCAACACACATATGTATGCCAGACGACGGATGGGCAGTCAAGTCAGCTGCTTAGCCAGGGAATCCTCCTGCATCTCTGTTTCTCAGAATCCGTGCAAGGGTGTGTGTGAGTGTGTCAGATAGTCAGCATTTTTCAATGGCTCCGCAACAGCCGGCGGCCGTTATTAGTATGGGGCGTGGTACACCAACACCAAGCCAACCCAGCCAGGTCCCACACAAACAACAACAGTAAAGGATGGACAGTGGAGTCGTGGTCGAAGTTGTTGATACCCTTGCAGGTCCTGAGATTTGAAAGGATTTGATTCGATTAATAGGTTGAAAGGAAGGGTTTGTGAATTTCAATTAGATACGCTTTGAAAATAAAAGCTAGTAGCCAAATCTGTTTCTCTGTTGACCGCGTTTCGATCAATCATTAGCTATCTATCTTATAGGCTTACAAATGCTTGCTTATCTGCGTTGCAAATATATTTGCAAAAGCGTTATACCCCAAAATAGGTATAAGTATACTTATATTTATGAGAAAGCCGACGATTCCTCTTGGCTGACTTTTGGCCATGTTTATGCTCGAGTTTGGTGTCATTTTCTCTTGAGCCATTAGCACGTACTCGTACTATCCCAGCAGCAGCAAGTAGCCAAAGGGAAACGAGTAGGTTCAGATAGGAATTGGGACTGGAATGGCGTTGGTGCAACAGCATAAAGAAACATTTATTTACGAACAGCGCCCCGCAGGCTGTTGACGGAATTGGCTTCATTGTTGTAATGTTTGCCGTGGGCCGCCGAAGAGAGAAAAGGAAAAAAAACTAAGTAGTTCATCTTGAGATGGGGACTCTTTTGTTTTAAATTTTAAGTATCAGGCTAAGTAAAAAAGCAGGCAGCAAATTGTCGCCAAAACAAAAGACTAAATATGCTGCCAAAGGAAAATGCCTAAAATGAAAAGAGTGGGCGACAAAGCCCCAAAGATGTTGGCGAGGAAATGCAGGGTCCCGTTTTGGGGTAGGGCCCCTTGGCAGAGGGGTAAGCGGAGCAGAACACTCACTGCGTCTTGACACAAATAGGTTTCCGCCCTAAATCCCAAATATCCCCGGAAGCCGATTAAGTGTTGCCCGTAAGCGCGCGCAACAGCATGAAAGGCGACGTGGACGTGAAACGTCGGCGTCAACGCCGACAGAGACTGCAAATTGTCCTCATACATTCGTAGGGGAGGGAGGGAGGTTGGTGGGAGTTCGGGACAAAGTCGTGGGAGGACTAGAGAGGCATCAACGGCGGCTTTAGATCCTGCTTGGAAAATAATGGCAATACATGCTGTTTTGGCAGTTGCTATGGCTGTGGCGAGGGAAGACTGAGAAATTCTCCCTTAAATCTCGTTTTCCTTTTGTAGGACGTCAAAAACAGGTCTGAATCTGGATCCGTGGCGAAGAGCAAGCCGTTCAATGGTTATGAAGCTGTCTCTATTTAGGGTAATTATAATTTCCCTAATGCGCTATACATACCAAATGACTCCTGTTTGAATTTCATCATATGACAATGGGAAATTCTTTGCTTATAGCATCAATCAGCACTTTCGGATGATCGGAATATTTAACATTTGGCTCGTACTCGAATGCGAGACGAAGAAACGAACCATTTTCGCAGTGAGTGTCATTTATCGTTCCAGTTTATTGCTTTTGTATTTATCCGGCCTAAATCTTCAATCGAATCAAGAGAGTTTTTCTAGACAAACTCGTTAAGCTGCCCTCGCTGGCGGGCTGGCATAAGGCGCAGCCGGCATGTAAACACTGCAAAACACATTACAATAAAAAATTTATCGTTATTATCCTTTTCCAAAGTGCTTTTCAATTGAGGTATGGACAGTATGGAGAGATGCCCCACAACTGGTAAGCTGACTGAAAGACGGTCATATCCTGTCTTCCTGTATTCGTCCTTGCCTTTATCTTCTACTCGATGCTGCTGAATGCCGCGCGTGCGAGTTTGGGTGTATGTCAAAGGATGATTGATGGTGGCGCGTGGCTTGCTGGCAGTATTGTCTGTGCGGGGGGCAGCGATGCTGGACGACTTCATCAAAAACGGTGAAAATATCCGAAATACCGTAATATATAGATTAATTTTTGTTACCGCTAGATTGCTGGATTACGAGTCGTATGCGTAATGTAATGCTCAAACAATTACCGGCAATGGCGAGACCAGGCTCCCAGTGTTGATTTCCCTGATCATATTTATTTAGATTTCGCCAAGCAATTTGCATGTGAATGTGCTCTAAGTGTGACAGGGAATGGGAATGGCGTAGCTTACATGCTTAAGCTCGGAGCGACAACTCCATTTATATTATTTCGTTTCCCCTTTGGAAATTAATATGTCATTTTTGCCACCTACACATACACCTACCACCTACACAGACATAGACACACAGACTCAGACACACAGAATCCGAGCAACGAAGCGGAGGTCGACATGAGATAAAGTGGGAAAAGGACACGCCAGAAAGGAGAGCCAAGGAAATGCCAAGCAAATGTTGAGGGGTTGTGCCCCGAGCAGAAGCAGTAAAGATGAAGCTGTGGAAAAATTGAAAAAGGCGAAAAATAAACCAGAACAGTCTGCAGAACAGGGAGAGGGGGAGGGGCTAAATGGTGAATGAGCCATGGGTGGGCCTAGAGAGAGAGGGTGAAAAGAGAGAAATAAAAATGCAAATAAAATAAAATAAAAATGTGTCTGTCATGTCAATATTTGCCGCCAGCAGATGAACTCAATTTGCAATTGGCATTGAGTGGAACAGCCATGTGTGTGACACAAGGTGTAGACTGGTCCGCACTACCAACACACACACTTTAATGGCAAATCATGGGAAAATTGATTGACGTTTTCATTACACAATTTCCCCAGACAAAGCATAGCAAACCGAACCGAATCGCAATGCATCCAGGAACAGAAATCCAAGGGCTTCTCAATTTTGTTTGCTTCTGGCACACGAGCTGCACATTATGCACCTCATATAATTAATGCCACTCATTAAAATAATAAAGGGCATGCGATTATGAGCGATGGATGCATGAAATGTGCCTTGACTAATCCAGTTTTAATTGGTATTAAATAATTGAAGATATCTTTAAGTGATAGATGCAGATGGATCTGGGTGCCTAAATGTTAATTATACAACATCAATAATAGTTCCAACAAAAAAAAAATAAAATTGCCAGGATCCACAAAGGGTAGGGGTCATTTAGGAAGGAATCCTACCTTACCTGGTTTCAGAGATGGCCTGCTATTAATATACATGGTTATGTTGACTCCAAAACTAAACAGAAAGCGGTTTCACGAAAACCCCAAAGGATTCCTTCGGTGCGTTGACATTTTGTATAAAGTGTAGGCCATTGAAAACAACAGACAATTGACTTTTTGGGACAGCAACCAGCAACAGTCAGAGTGAAAAGGGAAGGCAGCCTCTGAGCATTAAATTAATTGAGCAATTAATTATCGCACCATTGGTGAAGCAGGCAAAAGGAGTAAGAGGCTGAGACGGCGTCGGAGATGGAGATGGAAATGGAGTGTGGCAGAAAAAGATGAGCAGCTCAAGCCACAAACAAAGGAGCAGCCATTGAAGACAGCTGCCGACAGAGATGTGAATGGGAATGTGAATGGAAATGGCCGTAGAAGCCCATCTCTTGGATGGCGATGGCTGGGGGATGCTGTTATTAAAGCTTCACGGAGCACGTGAAATTATGAAGTTGAAAAATTAATTCAGCGGCAAGTCGAAAACTTTGAACTTTCAATTATGTGGAAGGGCAAGAGATAGGAAGAAGGCGGAACGGGACCTCTGGATGAAATGAAAATGAGATTTTTGCCCCTGGATGCTGAATTTTCCAATTTATGTGCTCGAGTGCCGCCGTCAGCTACACTCGAGTAATCAATGGATGGACGAGAGAGAGAGAGATCCACAGAACCAGACACAGACACCGACGGACTCAAAGACTCCTCCTCCCACTTACACACTGAATCAATCCAAAGAGGAATGTGGAAAAAATAATGGCAAATGCGACTCCCGCTGCTCCATCTGGTCCTTCTGGTACTTTGAAATGTTATATAGATTGCTGACGGATATCTAATTGTAAATACACACGTCTCGGGCGCCATTCTGAAGGAGATGCCAGCCATCGTCTGACTGATTTGCCAGCGCTCCAGCGTGATGATGGAGGACATTGGCCACAGGGACTGAGGAAGAATGAAGTCTGAACTTTGCCATCGATGCAATCCGAACCCAGTGTGACAGTCACGGAAACGGACGACATGTGGATCAAGTTACTGTTGTTTCAGCCACGCCCCATGCTGGCCTGACCTACATATGCATATGTAACACCTAAAAGCACAAGCACACTTTCTCTCTCTCTCTATCTTGCTCTCAGCCTCTCTCTCTCTCTAGTTACTCTCCTTTTTTTTGTGTTCAGTCAGAACTCCATTCGAGTCGTTGGCTCACCAGGCACTTTGTTCGCTTGTTAAGTTGAATTTTCGTGTTAAGCGGATGCTGCCTCTCTGCCTGCTGTACGTGTGTGTGTGTGGTGTGTGTGTGCCACTCACTCATGGTCTACATGCATTTCCGGTTTAATTGATTTTGCCACAAAATGTGAAATGTGTCGAAAACGAGTCACCCTCACCATCTCCCATTGGGGCCGCACAAATAATGCTGGAACTGGAACAGTATTCGTAACAAACTGTGAGCAAAAGAGAGCTCACGGAACAGGGGGCTCCCTTTTCTTTCTGATGGTCTTTGATTGCAGATACTTGGTAAATAAATATTGGCAAAACCAATGACTGATTGAAAGGACCACAGGACCACTTGGCTCCAACTTTCACAATGAAGCCAGAGACGAGGGCTGTTGGCTCTGGGAATTTTCCAGCTTTGCTTGCTCTCCGTGTGCAATCAAAGCAATCCCAAAGCTTAGTACTAGGTGAACAAATCACAATTACCAAAGCAACGCAAACGAAGAGTTTTCTCGCATTAATTTGTGGAGGAAATCTTTTGTAAGCGTTTATCTATAAATTTTATTCAAATTTTTTGTTCACAAGCTTAAGGGCATAAATAAAATGTTTTCAGATGTAATTACAGTTCTCATTGTACTGAAAGGAGGTGAATGATGTGAGGACATGAAGACTTAAACCTACAAGGCACAACAATTTCCATGCATAGTAAGTGACATAGTTGAATTCCGGAACCTATCTTAGATTTAAACATTGTACAAGAGACATAGAGTAAGACATAGAGTGTACGGACTACCCTTACAACCTAGTAAAATCATAAGAAGTATGCTCAATCTACAGCTCTAAAACTTATCCTTTCTTGAATTTGAGCAAAAGGATGGTGAGCACAAGAAACACCAGCACCCATGACGAAATCGAAATGAAGCCATTGTAGACAGTGGGATTGTCGATGCCCCAGCCGCGCTGCAGGATGGAACGCATCGATTCCGTGGGTTTGGTCAGCGGCAGGAAGGCGGTGGCGAACTGCAGCAACGGGAACATGCCCTCGATGGGCCAAATGATGCCGCACAGCATCACGATGGGCAGAAACGAGCCCATGGCCACATAAGTGGCCGTCCTCTCCGTGTCGACGGCGCACGAGATGACAAACCCAAAGCTCATGCCGCACAGGCCGTTGAGGATGCAAAGAGCCACCACCAGCCAGATATCGCCCACCAAAGTTAGCTCAAAGAAGTAGAAGCTGACGATAAGAACGAAGATCGTCTGACTGAGCATAACCGTGAACTGTGTGACCACCTGTGAGAGCAGGATTTCGGGGCCCGTGATGCCCGCCACCAGGCACCGCTCCAGCATTCCCTCGTTGCGTTCAATCAGCATAGCACCCGATGTTATGGCCACGGACAGGAAAAAGATAATGGTCAGTATCACGCCGGGCGCGGCGAAGTCCGTAAAGTTGGGATTCCGATAGCCATAGATGGGCTGCTCAGTTGAGACGGGCACGCGTCCCAGCTTGGGATTCACCTCGCATTCGGTCAGCATGCTCTCCACAAAGTCAAAGAATGTGTACTGTAGGTCCCGGTATAGCAGCGTAGAGATTTGTTGATCTGGGGAGGAAAGGAGAGACATTTATCGAAAGCAAATCAAATGGCGACTAAGAGAGACTGTCTACTCACTGGACCAGTCCATGCGCACCCCCAGATCGGAGGCCTCGATGGTGGCATCCTCTGCATATCGGCCATCCTCTACACGCTCCATTAGGGCCGAGGTGTAGTTGGGTTGGATTACCAAAGCGGCCCAGGCCTTGCCGCGCTTCACCTCTTCGTAGGCGGCCTCGTCGTCGTCCACATATTTCTGGGGAGAACAGAGTCAGGGTGGGGTGACGGTAAATGCCAACAGTCAATCAAATGCTCATTCAATTAGCTTAAAAAGTCATTGCACCTGCCAGACAGCTGCCGGAATGACTTGCGTTGTTGCGCAATTAAAAGCAGAGCAGAGTGGAGCAGAGCGGAGCGGAGCCCGAGCCCCAGCCGCTGAATTATTGAGTAACGCATGTCGGGAATTCAGGCCGCGATGCCTGCCTCGATGCCTGCCTGCCCGTGAGCACTTCCTTTCTTGGAAGCTTTGTGAGCCAGCCATCTCTTTGTGCCTCATTGTGTGCGTGTATGTGTCGCTTCATTTCCTGTCGCATTGTTTGTTGCATGTTGGGCGTTGTAGCAACAATAAAAGTAACTCCCCGTAATTAATGTGCGTACTTTGCGCAAAGCGATAAATTCAGCGAGGCAAACAAATCAAGAACAAAGGACAGCAGCAGTAACATCCTCTGCTCCGCGGAGAGTGAGAGAAAAGAAAGCGGAGCCTACGGTGTAGCTGTTGTCAACAATATGTTCATGTTATCTTTAACAATTTCATTTCGTTACATTCCCGCTCTATTTTTTTTTCTGTTCTGGTCTACGCAAAAATAAATAATGAAGTGAAAGCCCCCGGAGGAGTGGAGCTCCTTCTCCGGGTATTAAGCTAGTTTCTGTAAGTGCTCACACATTGATTAAGTTGCTCTCTCGCCGGAGATTCGCAGGGAAAACTTTTGCCGAACTTTTTGGCAGCCACTTGTGTACCCACAATAGGCCGCAGACTAGGCGGGATTTCTTGCCACAAAACGTGCCATGGTTGAAATGGTTATGGTTGCGGAATGGGATGGGATAGGATAGAGCGTGTATTGGCATTTGTATTTGGGCTAAGCTTGAGAAATTTTGCGGCTTCGATATGCAGTTATTTAAACCCAAGAAAGGATAGGGATAGGGATACGGATAGGGATGGGCAAAGAACCTTTCCAGCAGGCGTGAAATTTACGCAATTGCCGCATTAATGCTGAGACAAATGAACACATTCAGACAATGGGCTCTGATATGTTGTATATAGGATTCTGCGTAGAGTAAGAGTATGTGGTTTTAATTGGCCTCATTAGATTTAATGGCTGAATGGTATGTGTGTTTGCTCGGAGGAAACTTTTTTTCGCCGACGGCCTTGTGATAAAAGAAGGCGAGAACACCTTAAAGTTCTCCTAGTGGCAGTAGTTGTTGTGTAGAGACCCCAGAGACTTGGCATAAATTATGATATTAAATAGCCCTTCATCAGCAACCAAGCAGCAGACAATCAAACCGCAAGACTTGAACAACTTTTATGCTACTGTTTAACCTCAACTTCAACATTGTTTATGACAAACTTGAGCCACAAACTATGCGCAAATGAAGTCAACTTGGTCAGAGGAAGCTCTACGCAAATGAGCTCGAAAGGAGCAGGAAAAAGTTTCCCTATCCCTAGCCATTCCCTAGCTTCTACTACCTTGGCAATTTTTGTTTCGACTTTGCCTCCAACTTTGCCTCATAAAATCTTTCTAGAAAGAAAAAAACCCTATAAAACTGCGTTCACTGGAAGTTAAAGCTTGTCGCTAATCAAGTGCTATCAGAAGCGTAGCCAAGGAGGGAATCCTATGAAAAAGTGGATCCGAGCAGAACCCCCCCACCGAAGTGCAGTTTCTCCGGCATCTGGGCACACCCCCTGGCCTGGCCCTGTCCTGGCCCTGGCCTAATGAGCAGCGTTGTCATGCCTAATGAACTTTTAATTAGAAGCCACGACAACAGCCCAGCGACCAGCGCCAGCGCCAGCGACATCGGCTGACCACAATATGTTTTTCAATTTTCCCATAAATTAGAAGGCAGAAGACTTTTCGCCCTTTTCGGGCAGAAGTTTTGTGAAAATTATTACAGCAGCCTTTCGGGCGGTCGCCCCCAGGCAGGGACTCCGCAAAACAAAGGCCAATTTTTGTGTCGTTAAGACGAGGGTAACCGAAATGCGTTTGATCTACAGAAAGATGAACGAAAAAGAGAAAGGAAAACAAGCAACCAAAAGGCGAAAGACCAAAAAACAATTGTGGCGTTTCCCCAAAAATTGATGCGCTTTTCCTCTTTGGTGAGCCAAATATATGCAAGCTGTCATCGGAAATGAAGCCGAAGGGAGAGCTAACGTTATGAATGCATGGACTATGAAAACACCCTTGAGATATTACAAGAAATGTACCAGTTATTCAGTTATCTTTTTCACACAAAAACCCATATACCCTGACACGTCTTTGGCTGAGAAAAGGCACGGGAAAAACTGTTATTGGAAAAGCAAGAAGCACTGCGGCAGGGCGGCAACCAAATTCAAATTTTTTCAAGAGCCGCCGCCAGCTCTTCGTTTGGCTGGGGAGATCGGGAAGGTGAGATGGCTCAAGGTCCTGGAAATGGCCATGTGCTGATGGCACGTTGATACGCTGTTCATTGACCAAAATTAACTTTGCTTCCTCTCTCTGCTCCCCACCATTCACTTCGGTTTTGGGTTTGGGGTTGACCAGGCTCGGGAGGTGGAAGGAGGCGAGCACGGGCGGGCCTTTGATGCGGCCTAAAGATACGCGGCCGCGTATTATTTTTCCGTATTTTTATCTCCAGTCTCTGAATTTATACAAATTAAGTATGATGGGGGGACTCGAGCTGCTTTTCAATTTCCAAAGGTAAAAACTTTTCTTCACAAATTGCCAGTTGGGGCATGCCACTGGGTTGTTGCTGTCGTTGTTGTTGTTGTTGCTATGCCGCTCTTTATTATATTGTTATTTGAAAATTTAAGAAAATTAAGGAGGTTACGGTCTGTTAGGTGTACCTTTTTTTTATTGGATATTCCACGATAGGTCCAATGTTGTTTCCGTTTTATTGTCTTTCTTTGGAAAACAATTGATTGTCTAAGGGAATTTTCTTGGACATTGAATGAAACAATATTTGAGTATAATTTTGGGGCACTCTAAGAACTTGAAAACATCCTTACCCCCCCCAAAAAAAAAACCTTTTAGAAAACTTTAAATTTTGCATGAACTATTCCACCGAAAGAATTTAAGTTTTGTTTGTGTTTTCCTTAAGACAAGTTTTCTGAGAAAACTAATGGTGAAAAATTTCCGACTCGGTCTTGGCGTTGCTGTTGCTTGAGTGTCTAATGTAAAATGCATGAAATTATAAGCAGAAGACGAGAGGCAAGGCCTCGAACTGAAACTCAAATTAGGCAACAAAAGAGACTTTGTTTTTGAAGCGTAATTTGCAATAAACTGCCCCAAGCGGCATGGCATGCCTCCCCCTAGATGCCACTCGACTACTACTTTTGTCCCGGCCCAGAACCACAGCCAGAGCCAGAGCCGGGCCCAAAGCCGGGACACTAAATTTATTGATGATCTCGACAGACTGCCGGACAGTCGGCCCCGTTGTTGCTGTGCCAAAGATAAGCAGCTGTAATTTGTGTTCGCCCCAACACCAAGGGCAAAGCAGAAGCATCCACATTTGTCTGGCTGGAGCAGGGGCAAACAGTAGCCAAGACAATGCCAAGTCGATACTCGGAATACGGAGAGACCTTGCAGGAGTTGAGCTAGGAGTGGGGGAGGACGAGATGATGTGTGCAGTAGATTGAAGAGCCTCCAGCAGAAGGGCCAGGCCACCCAACAGGAGCAGCTCTCTGCCTGTCCTCACAAATTGAAATAAATTACATGAATGGCCAACAGGGTCGGGTCTGGGCAGCGGCAGCGTACTGGGAGCATCCTTGAATAAGCTACATGAGTGGTTATTGTAAAGTTCGCACTGCACAATTTAACCGAAAAGCCAATGACAGCTGATATTGCACCCCCGGGGTGTTGCTCCTTCTGCTTCTGCTCTTCCTGCTTCTGTGTCCCTTTCCCTCTGTCTCTGGGGAGCAAAGGTAATTTACATTGCACTCACCACAACCATGCTCTTGTTCTTGACCAGCATATCGATATAGCGGCAGCTCAGCATTGTCTGATTGCATCCGGAGTTCACTGGACAGAATTGTTGCATAATCATTTCCTCAGACATCTCGTGATTCGCCACGGCCACTTTGAGCCCGGTAGGATCATGGCCGATGGCATAGCAGAACAGCAGTATCTGGACCACAGGCAGGCCCACAATGAACAGCATTACCCTGTTGGAAAATTAACCGAAAGTTCGTTCATACTCGTACTGATTGATGCACAAGATACTCTATTATACCAGAGCCGAACTCGAGCTCGGTTCAAGGCTTATATGGGTATTCTTATGCCCCGTACTTACCCCACATTCCGCATCATCCAGAGGAAGTTCTTCCAAATGAGCGCGTGCAGATGGTGCGATTGCATCACATGCAGGTTGTACCAGAAGGAGGCGGGTATCTCCTGTGCAGGCGGCAAGGGCGGAGCAACTGGGGCTGTGCTGGTGATGGGGTCCCGGGCAGCAGAGGACATCGATATGTTGTCGCCGAACTCGCCGGAAATCTCAGCGGCATGCTGCTCATCGGACATGTCCAGGGCAGGATTGGAGATGGCTGGGACCGTCACCTGTTCGACTATCTCCTGGGCAATGGACGAGCGACGACGCTTGCCCATGTTCTGCATCACCGAGAGCTTAAGGAATACAGCTTCCAGTGAGTCCGCATTGTACTGCTGCCTCAGATAGTCAGGCGACTCCTCGGCTAACATCTTGCCACCGCGTAGCAATCCAATCTGTACAGCAAAAAGGGGAAATGGGGAAGAGAGAAACATTTTGTTAGCAAATTGATTTGGAGCGTGCTCCTCGAAGAGTGTCGCCAAGCCAATTAAACTTTTTGACTTTGATGGAGAGTCGTTCGTCGTTCAAGTTCCACTTCCCCTCCGACAGACAATCTTTGTAAAGTTTTCTCTGTTTCCAGTCAATGGCAGAATTATGCACATCCCGTTTGTTGTCGATGAAAAGTTTTATTGACTCCCGTCCCAAGTTCAGGTTCTAGTCTGCTGGTAATCCCTCGTCCTTGTCCTTGTAGTGCCTGTCGATGCTCACGCAACGTGCGGAAATTAACTTAATTGATTTCTGTGTCCGTACATGACCAGGCACCAGGCACCAGGCACACACACATATAAGGCATCGCTCTGCGCTGAGCGATGCCCTGTCCTTTCCTGTGCCAAGTCCTGGCAAAGTTTGCCGCCTGCTACAGAACTTCCCAGGCGTCTTCTTCATCGTCAACTGCTTGTTCATCAATTCCAACGCTCTCTGGATGGCTTCATTAGGCATGCACATGAGTGGTCCCAGGCCCTGCAGTCTCCGTCTCCGTCTCCGTCTCCTGCATGGAATCTCCACCCCTGACTGCACCTAGAAATTCTATGCTAAATAAACCACAGAGCTAGTTACAAAAGTTTTGCTGCTTGATTTGGCTTCGTTTTGGCCTGGTCTGATTTTGGCCTGGTCGCCAGGAAATCGTCCATTTCCTCGGGCCCAGGCCACCGCTGGCTGTTGTGTTTTTGGCTAATTCTCTACTCGTATCTTGGTCTATGGGTCTTTCTGTCTTTTCGACTTCTCCAGAGCCAATTAACGTCTTAATTGAATTGCAATGGAAAACCAAATTAGAAACTTCCTGGGCAGAAACAGGCAATTGTAATTTTATTGGCCCAACAAGTATGTGATGTGCATTATTATGGCCGGAGCAGTTTTTGCATGCCATAAATAATTTTCCTCGGCACACGCAGGAGGAAATGGTTAAATTGAAAAATGCACACGATATTTATGGCCTGGCTGGTTACGTATCGTACCACTTAGTGGGTGGGTGGGCGTCGCGATGGAAATTTATTCTATAATATATATTAAACGTTCGCTGAAGGCTAGATTTATATATGTTTCAAGGTTGTGTTTATTATTTTCTGTAGTTTGGCTCCTAAGTAAGGATTGTTTTTCACAGCAAATACTCTCCCATTATGATTATATTATACCCATATGGATATCCCCCCTAAATAAGACATTCCTCGACTGAGATAAGGCGGTATTTATATGCTGAATATTTACTGTAAAAAACTTTAACTCTAAAAACAGAAGCTAGAATCTGGACCCGAACTTCTCAACTATTCCATTTTGCTTTTAGAGGCCACCCTAAAAACTTTAATGCCTTGGCCATAAAAAGAGGTAAGAGAGGTGGCCAACACCCTGTTCGGTCGTTTACAGTTATATGAATTGTTAATATTATTTTTTATGCACCAATTTTTGCGGAGCAGCATCCGCAGCAGCAAAGGAGCTTAATGCATAATAACATGCCACGTGCAACATCGCATTAAAATGCCAATCAAAGTGGTTGTGGAACCCATCAGCACTTCATCAGCACAATACAGGAAATTCTGGCAAACCCGTGGCCCAAGTGATGGTTTCCCCTGATGTTGTCATTCATCAGCTTTAGCAATTATTCAACTGTCCATTTGCATTTTGGCTGGATATTCGTTTTGTGTATTCGTCTGTTTTTTTTTGCATATTCAAAGGCAACATGCGGAAAATTACGCGACAGAAAAAGTGGAATAAAACGGAGGAGGGCTCGCCATAAGAGAAAATGCAACTGGAAACAATATAAACTATTAAAGGCGCAGGGCAAAGGCAGGACGAGAGTTCTGCTCGCGTGGGGCACAGCTCGTATCCGTAACAATATATCCATCACATAATGTTACGCTCCCTGATTTCATTTATTAGAGCTGAAAGTGCTGCATGTACAGCTGGGGACAGTCAGAGACAGTCTTCACTCTGTGGCCATGTGGCGTATACGCGATTTTCGTTTCGTCCTTCCCTTTGCCTCGGCTGGCCCTCCCTACGCTTTCCCCTGGTCTTTCTCTTTTTGGCTTTGGCTTCTCTTTTTTTTGCTCCTTTTGTGTAAACCAACATTTTCCCAGGAGCCAAGGCAAAGGCAGGGCTGACATTAAATTTGGGGAGCAATGTCTGTCAAAAAAACTGAAGCGCTGCACTTTGTTAGAGGGAGGACGAAGATGACGACGTGGAGAAGCCATTCTGTTGTGTGGTCCGGGTTGGATGACCCCGCGAGGAGTGGAGGGAGAAATAATAGGGGAGGTAGGGCGATTCTAGAGGTTGTGTGGGGAGCAGTCGGGGGCTAATGACGACACCAGTGCAGGCGTTGATGTTGTGTCATAATGGGATGGATGCCAGCTTTGATGTGGGGTTCCATATTCACACGAATTTGAAGCAGAGAATGCTTTTAGAGAAACAGCAATGAAGAGAACCGAAAAATATTCCATTAAAGTCCATAACTAAATCCGTTTTTAGTCCAATTACTTGGCCGGCATTCAATTTGCGCACCAAATGGAAACGGCCATAACCATAAATAACCCATGTTGTGGCAATAAATAAACATGCAGATACTCCGTACTTAATACCTTTCTGTAACATATTAAATTTTAATAATCGGCATGGCAATCGTATGGCTATTGTGAAGATGATGGCACTAGGCATGGGATCGAATGGACAGAACAGACAACTCTCTCATCAGCAACTCTCAACTCAGCAGCACAGACGTGTGTGTGCGGTTTTTAATGCCTATACATATATTTCAATTAAAATAAAACTCTTAATAGCTGCACCGTACAAATAACAATAACCAAAATTTAAGCACGCAAAACTTTCAACACACACACTCACTGGGAATCAAGCGCAAACACACAAACATAGATGCGGAGATACACACAGTCGTAAATGCATTTTACGATTATGTTTAATGCTTTCTGCTTTTGTTTGAGTGCACCATCGCCGCCAGGAGTGGCAACAGCAGTAGCAGCAGCAGCAGCAGAAGCTGAAAAACTAACAGCCATTTTTTGTGGCACCGTGATGCGCATAATTTTTATAGCCACATGAATTTTCAGCTTATAAATTGCCAACATGCAATAATAATATTTAATGCCAGACCTGCAATGGGACCGGTCGAATGGGGAGCGGGAATACGTAGATCAAGTGCCATGTAGGTGCCAATTGAAGTGTCTTGCTCAATCAGGGCTAGCTCGGAGGCTGTTAAATTTACGAGTATGTGTCTATCCGTGAGCCCCCCAGCACTTGGCAATTCGAGTGGTTTAGCATCTATTGGTCGGGGAATCCCATTCTGGATACGCAATTCTGTTGACTCAACGGAAAAAGCGGGCACAACAACAACAAAAAAAACCGAGAAAAAGAAAATACGAAAAACAGAGCGAAACCGAGGGAAAACTCAAGTGAACTCCTCGTGACGTGCAGAATTGGCGAGAAAATATGTGCACATAACTGCATTGGACCGAGAACTCGACGGAAGTTGCACTGTTGTTGGACTGGAGTTCTGGCCAGAACTTGAGCTGACCAAAGCGGAGACCCAAAGCGTGCCACGAAAAAGTGAAAAAGCTGAAAAAGCAATTTGCTGCCGACCATAATACTCACACAGACGGCAGTCAGAGCAGTCGTCAGGGCTACTGAGGCGTGCCCAATCCCAGGCTGAGATGCGACTGTTGTTCCTTCCTTCCAACACGTGTTCAATATGAGCAATTAAACACTGTCACCAAAAGTTACACAGACAGATCTCCAGTCGGTCGGTCCCCCAGAGCAGGGCTTTGCATACACGTGTGGGCGCAGGAAAGGGGAGGGGAGGCCTTACACGTAGGGGAGTCTGGCATTTTAATGGGCTTCCCATAAACCATAAATTTCAACCAACAATTCGTATTAAATTCGCATTTCAACGCGTTGCCGATAGATTAACTGAACGGGTCTCCACGGTGAATCCCTGGGTCCTGGTGCTTATTGTTTTATGGACTGCGACTCAGTCGATTGTTTTGTTTGTCATCCGGAGAACCCATAGATATGCGCATTGGCATGGCCAAGTGGCGAGTCCCAAGTGTCGACGAATGCCCGATTTTCCCGCAAACAAAGCCCCGTGTTTTCTATTCCTGGCAGTGATTTTGTTTATTGGCCATAACTCTTTACCGCAACGACTTTTGGCGGGGTGGTGGTGGAGGCGTGGCAACAGTGTGTCTTCCGGAGGTGTGCCTAGAATGAGGGATGAGAGCCACACAGCATGTGGGCCATTTACCTCTTTGAATGTCCTTTGGGGGGTCAAGTGGGGTTAGAGGTCTTGAAACCCGAGCCCGGCAGATTGTTTCTATTGGGAGTGGATTTCCTATGAATTATGTAGACATAAAAGTTCCTTAAAGCGCACGATTAAATTTATGTGGAATTTAATCAGAGAGGAGTGCAAATTATGTGATATATTTTTTAATAATAGATCATATTTGGTAGCGGTCTTCCTGGTCCATCCTAAACAAATGTCTTTAATGAATAATTTCTTGGAGAAAATCAATCATTCCATTTAAACGGTGAGTGAGTAGGCTTCGTTCGGTGTGGAGTCGACTCAAGAGTCGATCTCTTGTCTGTTTCCCAGCATCAATCTTTTTCAAAGTGTTGTCATTGATATATTCGTTCCTCAACCATCTCACACTCCACTTGAGAGCTTGTAAGGACTTTGTTTGTTTTATGTATGTGTGCCCACGTCCTGTGCGTGTTGCATGACTGTATCTGTATCTGTACGAGAAGGATATGTATCTGCCTATCTGGCTGTCCATTGTGAGCTTTGTCACGATTTATTCGTGTGCTTTTGTATTTCTTGTAGCCAAGTTCATTGCTTGCTGCAGCATTAAATGACTAACGCAGTTATATTTTCCTATCCCCATGGATCACGCCACTCTTCTGCTCCCATTCCCTTTCCCTCTCAACCTGAGCCGCTCCCATGTGTGCGACATAAATAAATCTGAAGTAAATTTTTGCAATGTGTCTCGCTCGGAAATGCCTCGTAAATCTGGAGCCCCGGCCATGGGTCAACAGCGGCAGCCGCTTGTAATATTCTACTCGACCGTTGTTTTTTTTTTTTGCTCCATTCTTTTTTTCAGACAGGACGCAGATTTGTTGCAGCGCGCAGGATACAAATTTGCCACGACAGTAGACAGTAGAGGGCGGGCGGAAGCACTTAGCACCGCATGTTGACAGCCCTCACTTGAGCTGATAAGCGTGCTGCCAGCTGAACTTTCACCTCAGCTGCGACCGGAAGCGACAGCAACAGCAGCGGCACCAGCAGCGGCAGCGACGAAATAATATTGCTCATACGCGGCATAGTACAAATAGATGTGAGAGAGCCGACAGTAAATCACCCGTACAAACAATGCGTGGGCGACCCGAGGCCATTGACACTTTGGCCGCCCTTCAGCGCCGCTTCTACTGCCATTTCCCTTCTGGTTTCACTTACCATATGCGCCTGGGCACACTCATCTATGTAATGCGTGGTGATTATCACAGTTGTGTGACCATTTCTTGTAATGTCCACCAAATGATCCCAGATGCTGTAATAAACGAGAGATGAAGAGGCGTAAATGAAGGAGTTAATCAGATGTCACTGGTACTCGAGCACACACACACCATACCGAAAGAGTGCACGAATCCTGAAGAATAACTCACCTCTGTCGCAGCACCGGATCCACGCCCACTGTGGGCTCGTCGAGAATGAGCAGTTCCGGTTCGTGGAGTAGGGCCACGGCCAGACTCACGCGTCGCTGCTGGCCGCCACTCAAATTCTTGACAAATTTCGAGCCATTTGGCAAATTGAGCAATTTGAGCAGGAATTCGGTGCGATCCTCGATGTCGCTGCGTGGCATGGCCGAGATAATGCCAAAGTATATTAAGGTCTCACGCATTGTGAACTCGCCGTAAAGGGCTATCTCCTGCAATAAGCCCAAATTGGAATACGGATATTATAGTATTTTCACCTGCACAAACACCACAATGCCACATGCCCCAGCTCTGCCACCTGCCCCTTACTTGCACAAGCGTAGTGAAAAACTGTTGCCTACTTTCCAGCGCGGCTTGTTTATGACTCGACTCTGTCCCAGGAGGAGGAGGGGGAAGCGGTGGAGGGCCAGAGAGTCAGAGTTGGGTCAGAGTTAAGGTATTCTTATGGATTCTGAAAATTAAAAGTTTTGTGCGCTCTGTGTGTGCGGCATTTAAAACTTTTGCTGGGTATATGTTTTCTTTTGTGCTTTCACCATTTTATTGCGTTTATTTAATTTAGTCGAATGGGGCATGAGGCAATAAAAAGCGCATGAAAAATTCACCAACTACCAGCAACAGAGGCAGTGGCACAGGCAGCCAGCACAGAGACTGTGAGGTCAACTCACCTGTGGCATATAGCCAATTCGGGGTCCTGGCACACCGGATCCACGGGATCCCGGCCGTCCGCCGAGCACCCATATCTCTCCCGAATTGAGACGACGCCGGCCAACGATGCAGCTGAGCAGAGTCGTCTTGCCGCATCCAGACGCGCCCAAAAGACCATAGCTGCAATGAAAGATGGGAAACGGTATATGGTTAGTGGAGCTTAAAGGAGTTTATTTATCAAATATTTAAGCGAAGGTAAATAAAAAGCTTGCATGAAGAATATACGTGGATCGGGTAACTAAATATAAGAATATTATCAAGGAAGAAAAAGCAATATCCTATAGTTTTAAATTAAATATTTATATTAATTTTTTTCTTAGTATTGATTTGCATGCAATATGCAATTTATTAAAATAGGGAAAACTCTAAAAAATAGTTTTAATTTAAACAACTAGCTCTGCAAAAAAGGCCCTCCTGAGTCTGCTCTGGCCACATTCAAAATTTTACCTGAACGTGGCATTGCAGCACTTCTACGCGCGGCAATGGATTCTCCATTTAAGTTGGGGCCCTATAAAGGATACGCAAGGCGGCTCTAGGCCAAAGTCAGTTGCTCGGTGGGGAGTCTGGCAGGTGGATGCCAGGCGGGCGGACAAATATTTTAAGCACTCGCATACCCACTGGACTCAGAGGCAGCTGCAGCTGCACTCACACAAAGCCACTCGCTCTCAAACGCACACACACAGATACTGGGCAGAGGACGTACGAGTACTAGGATGAAAAGCATCAGGTGAAAAATCAACTGTGAATAGTTTTGCAAAAATATTCAGGCGCAAAAAGTTTCATTGCTCTGTGCGCTCTCTGTGTTCGCCTAGACCCACGCCCACCTCGAACCACACACCTTGGAACATCCCAAGCCAAACCCAAATCCCAAGCGCCACCACCCGCTAGTTCAGGTTCGGGTTGAAGCGGTATGTGCGCCGCTTATCTTATGTGTGGGGCTGTGTGTGTGTGTGTGTGTGTGTGTGGAGGAGCTGTTGCAAAATATATTTAGGGAATGTTTAGCACAGCTTAGCGCGCCAGTCGGCCTCCTCTTTCTGCACAACCATCCTTCCAACACACTGAGCAAAATTACCATATTCTATAATGATAAAAACAGGAATTTATACCACCTATCGCAAAGTTCTATGGTTTGTGGAACTGTTTATTTTTTTTTTCAGTGCAGTTGCACCGACAACAACATAGCCCAAGCTGCCGTATTTTTTATTACGTGCGCAGCGCGCGAGTTTAGAAAATTGTTGGTCTGGCAGTTGGCCGAGAGTAGATGAGGGGAGGATACCTCTCCAGGGGGATGGGCTGGAGGACGGTCGCGGTTAGAGGTCGGTTAGTGTGTATCTGTGTGTGTGTGTGTGTGTTTATCCATGAATAACATGCAGGTCGAAGTGACTGCACTCACTATTCGTGTGTGGGTGTGAGTGTGTGTGAGCGCACCGAAGGGGGCAAAAAGAGCCGCACTTGTTCAAGCCAAAGCAAAAGCCAAAGGGGTAAATAAAAGCACAGCTCTGCTCTGGCCAGCTTAAGGACACCCGAGTTGGCCAGTTGATGGGAGGAGGGGGCATCACCCGCAGCGGGTAGAACAATGAGGCCAGATATGATTAAACTCTGCTAAAGCTGAAGAGCAGTGATAAAAACTAACAAAAAGCTGATAATTTGTTGGCTTTTATAAAGCGTTTCTGCTTTAACAAACTCGAACTGTTTGATTAAAATATTTGCTTTAATTAAATGTACTAAATCTGCATCCAAAATTATATAAAGAGTTTGTTGAAATAAATTGAAAATATTGTATGAGGCATTGGAGTGTATTTTCATCACTTCAATAGTTCTAACATAAATATATTTTTAAATAGGAGAAATTTTTAGAATATGCTCAATTAGAAAACAAAGGAAATTTCGACCATGCGAGACATACATTTAATTGATTTTAGCTATTAAATTTAAATGCTTAATATAAATATTGTATGTGCCAGCCAGTAATTTAGAAAAGAAACTGTTTACAAATTTAATTCGCAACTTGTTTGTCGGATATCTTGAAGTGCGACATCCTTACGAGTATACACCCAATTGAGTATTCATTCCCAGGTTTTATTTGCAGTTTTCCTGTTGGAAATTTCCTTGCATTTAGCGGTTGCATTTGCATGCCATGGCGTTTTGCATATCACGTTGCATAAGTCCAATGCCGTAAAGCGTTAAATGGCCGAGTGTCGTGTTAGAAAAGGCCACAGCCGTAAAAACGCTTGCAGTGCGGCTTAGTCTGCCGCTAAAAAACATTCCAACTCACAAATTACCCAACATAGTCATACCTGCGGTGTTTTTTTTAAACTCCCTCTGCCCTGTTTTTTGTTGTTCGAAAACAATGCAAACAATAAGCAACGATGCAGACGTTGGCGCTGACGACCCGAGTTGAGGTTGATTTTTTAACCCATTAACCTTTTTTGCTGCAGTTACTCGGGAGCTTGATGCATTCCGCGACTTATTTTCTGGGGGAGGTCGTGATTGATGATTTGTGTGAGGCAAATGGCTTTTGACATGCGGACTGCAACTGCAACTGGGGACTGCGACTGCGACTGCAGTGAAATATGCGCTAATTAATTGTCATTTGCAGTATCAGAGTCGCGAATCGCGAGGATCATTAGGTTCATATTTGATTTTAAAATTATTTTTCCGCTCCTGTGGTCGAGGTGTCATTGGGTAATTAAATTTAATGTCTGCTTATTTCTGCCATGATATATGGACGATTGCGGGGAGCCCCGACTTTGCAAAAACTTTGCACTTGACTTTAACAATTAGGTTTTGTCTCGCTCCCCCATTTGCCACCGATGCATCGGTGGTGGGGAGTGTAGTGGAGTAGTGGTTCTTGTTGTTGCTAAGCAGCGCGTCACAGGCAATTACAGGGGCGGTAATGCGTATTTAATTAACAAGCTTACTTAGTAGTTTTCCATGGAAAATTTAGCTCATTGTTTGGCCGAAAGCGAACAAACCCTCCACGTCCCTGAAGCAGCTAGGAAAACTGGAGAAACTTACTGACATTTAGACACTCAACGAATCGCTGCCGCCTCCCTCCCTGCCTCCAGCCTCCTGCCTATTTGCCTGTCCAATTAAACGGTAAACTTTTCTTATGGCCATTCAATTCCCACACCGAACTCTTCAGCTGTTCAGCTGTTTAGTAGTTTGCCCCAACAATGCTGCCTGCCATCCGAAGGATGCTCGAAATGTGGACGAAAAGTTTGCTGTGAGAGAGATCTCTTCTCTCCATCTTTCTAGAATGGGAATGAATCCTTTTTGTTTCATGGGCTCGGAGCTAATTGAATTGTCATCGATTAATTGAGTCTTCGACTGTGATAGGCTGCTCTTAAATTCAGACATTTTATCTGAAACATTTCGTGGTGCAGCAATAACAGCCAGCAATAGCTGCCAGGGAACAGTGCCAAACAGGACCCTCAGTCAACATTTAATTTGATTATTTCCTTCTCGGTTCCACTCACTCCTCTGGAAGGCAGGGCCTCTGGTCCAAGTGCACTTGTAGCAGCTGTGTGTTATGGCCATCCGATTGCTAACCTCTCTCCTTCGTCAAAGACAATGGCACACCATGGCGTACGCTTGATTTTTTCCAATTATGTACAGACGTACGCATTACGCATACACAATGTGAGTAGCACACAGAGCAGAGCAGAGAACAATCAAACTCATAAAACTCAGACGGGTCTCGGGTCTCTGGGAATGTATGCTAATAATTAAAATTTGCCTGGGACCAAAGATAAGCCCCAAAGACACAACAAAGTAGGAAAAGGACACAGAGAAAATGGGAGAGAGAATGCAAAGTTATGAACTACAGTTTTGGAGTGACTACTGGTCCACTTCCACTCGACTGCCACTCTAGTCTCCCCATCCTATGCCCGGTCATGTACGTGCTAGATACAACATAGCAGCACTTGACCCAAGCAGTTGCAACAGTCATAACAATGACTGGCTGCTGCTTTACTCCCGCCGCCACCCGCCACAGCAGCTGTCCATTTTAATTTTCCAGCTTGTGTAAATAATTTAAACAATTTCATGTCCTGTCCAACAGGAATGCGAGCGCAGGGGAAGCAGGAAATGCCCGGTTATTATTTGTTGCCCCGCCGCTCGCCCCCTGTCCGACCTTCGCCTATAACTTGCGGTTGCACAGTCGGTCTTTTCTTCTTTCGTACGCTTTCAACCAAATATTTTTGCTAGCCAAGTTAACCCGAGTCTTGTGGGGTTTGAAATATTCCCTTCCCTGCTCCATGCCATGATGGCATGATGGCATGGAAAAACAAATGCAAACAATAACATGTTGGTCCTGCCTCTTCTGATCTGGAACTGCCTCCTCCAGGACCTTGGCTTGGCTTCGGTTCGGTTTTCTGTTTTTGAAGAAGACTTTTCTTTCTCCCTTGTGGATGCATTCATGTCCAGTCCTTTTTGTTGGCCTGATTCTGCCTCTCTCTGTTTGTTTGTCTGGCAGCATGTCTGTTGCATATCAGTGTCCTTCCATGCTCCCTGTAATCTAAACAATTTACCCCTTCTGGCAGCATTTCATCTCCAACGAGTACCAGTACTCCCCTGTATTCCAATATTTAGTTTCTCTTTCGTTTGCTCAACAGTTTTTGTTTATATTTTGTTTTTATTTTTTTTGTTGCTTTTTGCATGTTAATCAACTTTTCTGGAGAGGCAACAATTGCTTATTAAATGGCAAAAATCAAACCGAGCTTGGAAGAGGCCGGGCTGCCCTGTCGACTGTCTGGCTATTTGGCTTATGGAACTTTTGGCCAAATATTTGACTTCAGCACTGTGTGAACATTTCTCTATTTGCTTCGTTAACCGCACACGCAGACAAACCGCAGTTGAAATACAAAAATATAAAAAAAGTAATGTATATTTTCTGTGACTGAATTTTTGCGAAAAACTTTGTTTGCCGTCCGTCGCCGGCCATAATGATAAACTTTCTTGCGCTTGATTCCATTTTTTGTTCGACTCTTTTTTGTCAAATGCAGACCAAACCAATTACAAAATCCACAACCACAGCCGGAGAACAAACAAAAGTGGGCCATGGACATGGCAGCACGGAGCAGGCACCCCTGAAAGCCCTGAGAGTCCTGAGAAGGAGCCCAGAGAAACAAAGTTTAGCTTGCAAACAATTGCAATTTATTAAGCCAAGAGCCCAGGCGAAGCGCAAACAATGTCCGTGTCCGTGTCCGTGTCCATGTGGCCGGGCGTGGTCTGCTGTCTTGCAGCATAATTAAAAGTAAGTTCAATGCGCCGGGGCAGACAGCGTTCGAGAGTGCATTCTCTCGGCCAGAGATGAGCAGACGGATATGCCAGGGAGTGCGAGGCCATGCCGGGGTATTCTGTCTTGGAATAAATGCCAAATATTTGCAATTTAATTTGCATTCAAACACAATTACTCCAAAAGAATACAGTTTAGATAAGTAATTAGATTTGGTTTCGTAGAAGAGCACCCAGAAAACAATTTGTAATTACATTATTGAGTGGAAAATTCAGAGAAAACAACCAATCCCCAAGCTCGACCTGTCGCCATCACTCATACGACCCGCTGTACCCCAACTTATTATGCACCACAGCACTTGCAACTTGTAATTATGTTGCAATAAGTTGGCCTGGATCGAACTGCTGCTGCTAATGCGCTTGTTACAAATATGTGAGCTGGCATTCCAATTGCGGGGAAAGAGAATCAGAAACAGAAACCAGAGGAAATAGAGATGGACGCAGAGGCAGACGCAGACGCAGAAAGAGAGCTAAACAATGGGGCTACTGATTAGTTGTGAATTTACTGCTGATTAAGATGCTTTTTAAAAGAATTCGCCGCCGCCCACTTGGACCAAATGAACTTTTCCTCGAACTTTTCTTCTCCGTCCATTCCCTCGTATCGTATCTGTGTGTGGCTCGCGTGTTTGCTGTTTGCTGGTATGTGTGCAAACTTTTCGTTGAATTGGCAGTTTATGAAAAATTCAAGGACAGGCATTAATTTCCCACTAAACTTCTCAGGGAACCACCAATGGGCAGCACATCCATATAAATTATATGAAATATAATACTGAAAGTACGAGTATGTGGAATCTCTGCGGTTTTGCCGGAAAGTACAAGCCCGTTGAAAAGTCAGCAGTAAAAAATAAGGCAAACAAATCAAGAATGCTGAGATGGCTACTTTCGCTGTGGCACGGTTTGACAGTTGTTGTTGTTGAATTTTTCGTTTTTTGTCTCTAACTTTTGGTGTTCTGCCACTAACTATCTCATGGGGATGTATATCCAGCTTATACCCTTCATAGCTCTGTAAAAACTATGCATATTAATTGGTTAATTTTTTCATGTTCAACATAAATTTTTATCACCTTTTTTCCATATTGAACGAGAGTTAATTTATTATCTAATTATGCACACATTCTGTCACACTTTCTGTCACACTTTATTACATATCTATATATCTTACTCTTGTCGGGCTGCTCCTCATTTAATCAGATTTGGTTTGAAAGTGTTGCTCACTTAATTATAATATGGTGGTTTTTTTTCATTGAACTGCCATTGTTCAGGGATTGTACAAATATTTAGACATTTTGATTGTGCCATTTGTTGAACGGAAAATGTGAAAATGTTATTTAACAAAATCACAGTGTAGGACTTTTGTTTTGGCCGTTTGTTTACAGCCTAAACGAAATCACGACAATGCAGCGTAAATCAACAAAATCAGCTGAGAGACAAATTGCCCTAAACACGTAAGCCCCGCATCAGCCACATACAGATACAGATACGCGTACAGTTTCCAGCTTCATCGGCCAGATGCACATGTCAATTACTGGTTTGTGATTATGTTTGTAGCCCTGTATCTGCCTTTGTGTTGCCTCCATTGACGAGCTAAACGTGGGAGGGGGCGTCTCCTGAATCCGCACCCCTACTCGTACGTACATATACGTATTTATTTAAATTTATCGCATTGCATTTTTGCGTGCGTGCGGATCCGAAATGAATAGGAAAGTGCCCATGCAATTTGGCGTACATATACTTACGAGTTCGGGTATTCCATGTAATTAACAATTTAGCGATTGGAATGGCAGCCATTTTGTCATAGACAAAATTGCATAGAGGGGGGTGCATAACAATGTGTATACGTAATATACGTAGTCGGGTATTTTGTATATCAAATAAATACTCAAATTAATGCTAATTCAGTTTTGATGCGCATAATTTCATTTTAATGGAAATTTTATACTTCCACGTATTTCCCGCTGCTATTGCGATGTGGCCATGCGGGATGGCCATGTGGCCCGAGGCGCTGCAGCATATAAATAAAGGTGCTAGCCAACGTAATTTAATTGCTTATTCTCCCATTATGGCCATGGCTGCAGAAGCCTTCTGTATTTTTAAATATGCCATTTATGCAATATTTCTAGAGGAAGTGGTGCATAAGCCGTCGCGTAGAAGAAAGGTCAACCCGAATAAAACTCTCCCTCCAGCTATGCGACGGCCAAGAGGGGGATGCATATGGCATATTCTAATGGTTTAAATAATGGGTGCAAGAGCATAAGGAGCTGCTGGAATGTAGAGCCAGTTAAATAAGTTCCAGTCTTCCCGACTGCCTGGTAGCCCCTTCAATACTTGAGTATTTCAAAATGGATTGCTGTCCGCCCATGAATACGCACATACACATATTTCCTCTGCACAACAAATCCTTCAAATATAAATCCTTCCTATCACAGGGCATAAAATATATGGCACAAGGTGATTTATACATTTTGACTGAGTTTATAGGGAAATGGGTACAAAAGAGGGAAAAATATGTTGCTGCAGCGGATGCCCGGCGCAGCTTTGACGGATTTTATTGTACGTCCTGCTATGGGTATGGGTATGAGTATGAGAGGTATGAGAGGCAGGTCCACCTGTGGGTCTGGGTCTGTGTGTTGGGTGAGAGGGAGTGCTTAACTTATTAAATGCGCACACTCCGTTTTAATTACTCACACATACACATACAGCTGTGACTATATGTGTGCACATGTGAGTTGCTAATTGCGGGCACACACACAGCCACACACATGCCAGCCGAGCACAATTTTAATGCGCACTTCCGTTTCCGCTGTAATGCCTGTGGCATAGTTTATTTTTATATTCCCCACCAACACGGGGTTGCTGGCACTTCGGCTGCCTCCTTTCTGCGGTGCGTAATTGTTAATTTTCAACCTGAAATGATGAACGACTCCGCTGGCTGACTGACAGACTAATTGACTGACAGACTGGTGCATTGGCAGCGGCTCACAGCTATTTGCTGACGTTTTTGACGGGAAATTTACAGTGTTTTAAGTGCGTGGCCGCAAAGAGGAAACACGTTAACACGGGATAAACATGGACAGGCCCAGAACCAGTCGGGAGCCAGTCGAGAGCACACAGAATGCAACCACAAAAGAAAGCCCAGAATGAAGTGCAGCAGCTTAAGCAAATTAAGCGTAAAATCACAGAAATGACAGCCACTGGATGGACAAACAGAACGAACCAAATGCTGTAGAACCCAGCCCTCGAATTGAGGGCTGAGATTGAGACGGCCACGACATCATTGTGCAATTATTTAAACATTGCCACGGCCAGCAGTAGAAGCAAAAGCAACAACCGAGCTTAAGCAAATTGAATTCGTCGCATTCTCCTAATTGCGGCCAACACTCAAATGCCCCGCCCCCCACCAGGGCCCAACCACCGAGCCACGATCCGGCAGAACCCTCACCCGCACAAAATTCGTTTCATTTCTGGATAATTGCTGCTTGAATTTCAATTCGAACTGCGCGGTACGTGGGCGAAAGAAGGATGCAGACCCTTAAACTCCTGCCGAATGCTCTCCTCGGTTATCCTGCACTTCTCACAGGCTGACATGCAAATTGAATTTCCAGCAAACGAAAATGGGTTTACAGTCGCCAAAGAAGATATCCTTTTGCCTAGATACAATTCAGCTGAATTGGATGACTGTAACTGGCTTATTATTTCACACACACTGCCGATGAAAATACGAATATTATACGCGCACAGAGAGTGTCTCACATGAAGTGTCAAATTCGCTTGAAGTCTCCTGCTTAAATTTTGAAACTTTGAGTGATAAAAAGGATTCTTTGAATTGAATTAAATGTTTCTTTCTTTTACCACAAAACAGAAGACTCTCCTTCAATTGTAAATTAATTCCTTGAAGTTGAATTTCCTACGAATTCAATTTCCATTCGTCTTGAAGATGTCGTATCATCCCTTGTCAAACTTCTCCTAAAAGTCTCCAAGCTCTTTGGCTGCCAGTGTATAAGTAAAATTAACATTTTACCTCTTGGGCAGAACTAATTTTCTATGCCACTTAACGGAGGGGAGTGTGGGAGTGGGAACTCGGAGTCCGACATCGTTTTGCCTTCCGGCGCGACCAGTACTTCAGCCTTCTTTCAATCAATTAATTATTGTTTTATGCCGCTTTCAATCCTTCAAAAGAGCCCAAGGAGAAGAAAAAAACGCAAAAGCAAGAAGGAGCAGCACTCCCTGTGTCCTTAGGCCACACCAATGCGAAGGCAAAAACCAAAGCAAAATGGACGCATACTTTACAATTAATTTGCCATTACGCCTGGTCGGGGCATGGGCATGGGCATGGACGGGACTGCAAAGAGCACTCTGCCATTTTTAATCGATTTTCATTACAGACCCGTTGGGCCCGTAGTCCACGTCCCTGTCTGCCTCCGCTCGTCACTCACTTGACGCCTCAATTGGCCCCGTCTAAATGGGCAAACAAACTCTCGACGTGGCGGCATCTTCATTCCCATCTCCACCTCCCGCTCCTCCTGTGCCTGGCCATGGCCCTGGTCCTCAGTTGGTTGCCTAATTTGACTAATAAGCTGGCCATTGCAACGGCTGTTGAACTTCCGGTGGGTTGAGGATGGGAATGCGAATGGGGTGGGGGATGATGCCTGTGATGCCTGGGCCTTCAGCCACTTTTGGTAATTATATGCCAAAACAGTTCAGCGGCGTTGAAGCGGCTGTTGGGAACTACGCTCTCACTCTCTGATTACGGCTGCCCCTTTTTTTGTTTCCTCTTCCTTATTGGTTAATCATTTGCCGTAAAGATTTTAATTTCCGCTTTTTAATAGGGAAGCGCTGTCTATCGTTGTGGTCTGGGATATTGCGGGCTTAATCCCTGTGCCACTCTTTGGGTTCTCTGTTTGCCTTTTGAATTTTTTTTCGGAATTAACCGAAGCTCTAATTGGTTTGCAAGCGAGAGTAGCTGTCAGTCAAGATTAAGTTTCGACAGACAGAAAGGGGAAAACGGATCATAATTTCCATCTTAAGAAATCTTAAAGAGACAAAGCCAGTCATAAACAAAAGATTTGAGCTTGTGACTTCCATTCATTAGAATAATTTGGCCCGACAACGTCTCAAGGACGTAAACCACACTGGTGACAATACACAAATTACACAAACCCCAAAAGTGATATGATTGCCAACAGGCAAAGGTAGGGCTAAACGATTTGACTTGGCCACCAACCACTTGAACTTCAAATAAGGCCACAAGTATCGAATATTCCATGTGTTCTAGGGGTTCTGGGAGTGCCTTTGTGTTTGTGTTGGATAAATCGCAGGCACACACGCAAATCGGTGAACAAATAAGAGTGTGAGACCCGTGGGGAGGGGGGTGGCCATCGATTGAAAGGCAGGGCAATTCGGGCTGGTATGAGTTGCCATTGAAAGGCATTCAATAATTTACTAATGTCGAACACACAGCGGAGCTGGAGGGAATGAAATCACATCAGAAGTCCGTCCACACTGTAATAATAATTCCAGGGTGTCACAGATACAGATACAGAGTACATTCGTAACGACAATGATTATTTTCCCGGCAGGCAATTTCTTACGCAAATAAGGTTAATTCAAGAGGCGTTCCCGCCGTCATCAGAAATACGTACGACTCAACACACTGGCAGGTTTTGTGACCAGCCTAATGACCACATGCCATGATGGCCAATACTTTATAGTGTATGCATTAAATGTGGATTTGCTTGTGCATAAATTGAGCCGTAATTAGTAGCAAATGATTTTGATATTGACCTCAAATAAATACTGACTCTAGTCTGACACAAGTCTGACTCTAGATACGTGTATAGCGACAATGAACAAGTGAGGGCATTTGCAATGCTAGCTCTATGAAATCATATCGCAATAAACCTACATATTTGAGGGCAGTCTAGAGTTTTGTATCTGTTGAGTATCTGCAATTAATAGAAATACAATACAGATACTCGTACCGACACAGGAACGCATGGCGTACTAATTGGACGTGAAATGTATAATTGGTATTGAGATGTATTCATGTGTATGTGTAGCTTTGTAGTGAAACGATTATGGAAAAACGGATCAAAGTTTACGCCGGCTAAAGCTTATTTTTCAATTCAAAATCTATTACTTTGTACAACCTTTCCTAATGTCAACAATAACTTCTTCTAATCGGCTTAGAAAAATAAGTAAATACTTACATAAGTCAAGCTCAAAGTTTAATACATACATATTTAAAAAGAACAATGAAAAAATAAGCAGGAATTATAAGATTTCCAATTTTTATTTAAAAACAAATTTGAAATCAAAATTATTTTCTGATTTGTAAAATTTGTAAAAATATTTTGTGCGTACGTAGTACATATACATAATTTATGCTTCACTACCTAACGTTTAAAATTTAAATGGAATTTATTAAAATCGCACCAGAAGAAGAAAAACAAATTGAATTTACTTTACTTTAAATATAAATGTGTCAAAAATTACTGCTAATACTACCTTCATATATTTCACTAAATAAAAAACACTTTCAAATAAATTGAATATATTAAATTTGTAGGAATATAAATAATACAAATTAGAAAATATTTATGTTATATATGAAATACATTTATTTTAAATATGAAATATTATAAAATCAAACATTTTCATATATTTCAATACTTTTGTTCCTATAATTTCCACTCTTAACAAAAAACAACTAAGTGTAAGTATTAAAATTGAGGGACTTTTATCTCTGAGTGTATGAACAAAAGAAAATACAAGTTTTAATTGCCTTTATTTTTTCTGTGTAGCAATTTTCTGAGTCCTGTCTCTGTGTCTGCCATTGTTAATCGCACAACAGCTGCCCATCATATCCATGATATCCCTCTCACAATCCACATCCACCCCATCATTTGTAGGTGGTTAATAACCCATAATTTGTGCAGGCCCATCCAAGGGCAGTTCTTTCACATACTCGTCCACAGACTTTCCCAACCACTCACTCGATTCACTGCTGATTCTTGACTTGACTTGAGTGTGAGTATTCATTACACACATATACATACGCAGAAGAACTCAAGGCTTGTAATTGATATGAGAAGCAGAGGAAGGAATACAAAGAGAAAGAGAGAGAGAGAAAGACAATTAATAGCAGGCCTCGCCATGGCGTATACGTAACGTCCTACAAAATAATTATAACCATATTAAAATGTTCCGCAAAATGGTCAACACTTAACCTCAGCCCCTGGCCTGAACCCCAACCCTGGCCCTGACTTTGGCTTGAATAATTCAATAACAATTTACAATCAATTAAAATGACTCGCAAAGATTAAAAATCTCAGACATTGGCCAAGTTTATTACGTGTGACTCGGAGTGTGTATGTGTGTGCATGGTCGTGCTTGTGTGTTTGTGGCCCTGTCTGAACTCAATTTAGCGTTACTCATGGTCCATTAATTTGCCATTTTCATGGTAGGTGCAATAAAGTGCAAAGGGAACAAAGGCAGAAGGCACAAGGCACAAGGAAGAAGGGAGAAGAAACATAAGCGAAATGAAACGAAACGAAACAGAAGAGAACAGAACACCCACCAAAAGTCGACACCATCAAGGACCCAGAAAAAGGGTCACTTCCAGTCGACAGGAAAGGCAGAGGCACAACACAACGAAAGCAGGCAGCACAAAGCCCTCTAACTGTCTCGACCCCTCTCAACGACCAATTACAACTAAACAGCTTTAATTTAATTTGAGCCCACCCTGGTAACTGGTCCGTTCGGGCCTACCCACAGTCCCTCTTCAGGATCCAACTCTTCTCCATCCTGATGCCGCTGCCGCTGCCACTGCGGCTGCTGCTGCTGCTGGCCAAGAACAATGGCGCGGATGTAATGTTCGCATTATGCTCGTTCACAAATTGTAAGCAGCCATTATGTTTCTTCATGTTGCCCATGTTTCCCATCGCCCAAGCCCCTGCACCGGCCAGTCTTCCCCTGTGTTTTCCGCATTGTAATGCCCATGGACCTGGGAAGCCTGGAGCCGAACCCCGCCCTAACATCAGGCTGGCCCTGCCGTGTTTTCCATTGTTCCTGTCGGCCTCTTTCTCCTCGTGGCTGTTCCCTTGCTCCCCTGCTCCCTGACTCTGCTCTCTGTCATATGTCAAAATAATGGCGGCAACGGGTAGTCATTGCGTTTGTTTGGCACTGCCCATGGCCACCAGCACAATCCTCACCTGAAGGGCTCTCCTGGCGGGTTGTAAGACATACAAGACCCAAACAAACATTTCTAACATTACTTTGGCTGGCTCCAAAATTGTAAAAAGTTGGAAGGTTGGAATCGATAATTCGACTGTAAAACACATTAATTACTACTCAAGATGTGTTAAAATTTCAACAGTATTACATTTTGAGTCTCAGATTTGTAGAATTCTGATGATTAATCTTTATAGAAGCTTGTCACATGCATTTCTAAGTATCGTAGGGGGATTGCTGTTAAGACAACTCCAAGTGTATTAAGAGTCCCCTGAAGTTAACCCCTTTGAGAGCTTTTCATTTACTTGAAACTGCTTCTCAATTTAGTTTATATACTCGTAAAATAATAATAGAGCAGGCCCAAATGGTGATGACCACAAGACAGATTTGGCAATCCGTTAAAGCAGAGGCACAGCCTACACTTTGCGGTCAAGATCAACAAGTGGAAGAGTCCGAGTCCCCGAAGAAGTTTGAAACAAATGTGGTTTGATGTGGGCACAGTGGTCACTCGATGTCGATTGCGTTTTGGGGTTCACAGAAATAAAACAGTTAATGACACGCACAAGACACAGACAGAGTCAAGCATTTAGTTGATGAATTTACTTACAAACTCCACATTAAAGCAAACAATTTGGTGTTTAAGTAATTGAGTGTCGAACTGGGTGAGGAGAGTGATGGTCGGACAATGAAATCATCAGCAAATTACACAGCCCAGTGATTAGACCTATTCAGTTGAAAATTCGATAATCGACAATTGCGAACCGGGGAAAACCACAAGAAACTTCCGACTCTACGCCTTGACGTCTGGCACTAATTAGGCTCACTCAAAATGCAATTTAATAAGCGAAATATTGAAACTGAGTGGCAAACTTCCAGCCAATAAAAAGGAAAAAGTTAAGGTAGGTGGAAAATTCGAGGCAGTAACTAAGAGAAGAAAATTCCCCTGCCATTCTGCTAGTTGGAAAATAACTTTGTTTACTCTCCGGTGGTTGGCTTCGTATTTGTGCCAATCAAATTTGGTCTTTCAGTTTTTGTTTGCCTGCCATTTGCAAAAAACATTTTTCGCAATTCAATTTAACCATGGCATGACTTTTCAATCCGCCAAATCAAACACACTCCGATGGCCATAAATTCTCGGACCGCGTAATTTCTGCGCTTTATTTATGCATCAATGGCGTGATTTATTTGCCGACACTCTTGCCCAGACCAGACCGCAAGCATCACTTCAAGTGTTCATTGTTGTCTACACTTGTCTTGTTTGTCCTATATCCCATGCCATAACATACCATACCATACCGATATCCATCCATACGTATGTATGCGATTTCTGCTGCTGTTGAATACTCGTATATAAAAAAAAACTATAATTCATTGTAAATAAAGCAAGAAAAACACAATTATTTATCACGGAGCAGACAGACATCAGCCTGATGCCCAGAGGCTCACTCCCAACACCCAGGAGCCCCCTATCCCTGTACCATCCTATTCCATACTCGTACCTTCAGCCCACACAAACAAAGAAATTCAACAAAACAAATGTCAGTCAGCAGACAGAGAGACAGAGAGGCAGGGGCTTGGGCCTCAAAACTCTGTCTGTCTCTGTGCCGCGCCTACCAAAGCGGCTCAAAGTTTCGGGCGACAACAAATCTTCTCGTTCTTTTTTTTTGTTTTTTTTTTTCTTGGATGAGGAGACTCTCTTTTTGCTCTGGGTGACGGCCTGCCAGGACAGGGAACAGAAAAAGGGACTGGGGAAGTGAGCTGACACACTGGGGCTGTTCCGAGTGTTCCGGAGCGAGTCTGGGCGACATATTTTGTGCTAAATCTTCTTGTTCACACTAACGCGTTGCTGACAGTTTTTCTTTCTTCATTTTTGTTATTGTTTTTCAGCTGCTTTTGTCTGACTCTGCCTGTGTGCTGCGGCTATTGTTGTTGCTTTTTCACAGATTTCAAGTGTGACAGTCAGTCCGTCAAGCAGGCGTCAGGGCAGACACAGTCACTCAGAGTCGGTGTGAAATATCTCGGTAAATGACCAAAACAAACACCCCCGCATCCAAAGCACTTGTTATGTCAGGGTCACACTGTTCCCCCCTGTAATCTGTGGTTGGTCTGGCAACGCTAGCGATCATGCCGACGTTTGGTTTGGGTCTCGGCTGTAAACTGGTTTTCGTCTCAATGGATGCTGCGAGATGTTCGTTTGTGTGTTTGTTGTTGCTGGAATTTACGCTGCTGTTAATTTGGCAGTTTTCAAGCGCTGACATTGACCTAGATTCCGTCTGTCGACTGCCAACGTCTTCTGGCCCGCTTTGCTGCCTCATTTGCCGCTTGGCAACTTTTCTGCCTGACTCGATCGAACAATGCTCGTAAATGTTGAGTGCTAATTGCGGTCACTAACATTTGGCGGCCATTCACACAGCACAGCAGCAGAGCGGGCAAACAATAGCAGCAGCCATAGCAACCACACAGCAGCAGCACAGTAGGAGCAGATACTCGATTCATCTTTGAAAATGCATTTGCATTTCGTTGGTGGCTCTGCCTCTAGAAACCCCAAGCCAAAGCCCCAACAACCTGCCCTCCCATCGACCACATTTGCATATTCGATTTTTGATTTCTGTATGCCTCAGTGTGTGTTCGAGTGGGCTGCTGCTGCATCTGATTTTGGTGTACCGTACCCATACGTTAGTTTTTAATCATTTAGCAGGAACCTAATGCGCTTAGTCGGAGAAAGCGCATCTCATCTCTAATTATACGAAACATAGGCATATGCAGATATTCCAGAACTCATTATATTCTCCATGGCTAATTTTGGGAATAATTTTGTTTTCAATTGGAAAGCTTTGCAGCTGCATATTTTCATTGTCTGATATCTGTTCCTCATGCTTAAATTTCGACTGGATAATATGGTTTTATACACGATAATTAGTCTTCGACATGAATGGAAATTCTATTGAACATTTGGGTACGGCATTTTGTACAATATGTATTTATGAAGATATGTAAATTAAATAATTTTCAGGCTTAAATTTTAAATATTATTCAAACCCTATTATAAAAATAAATGGCTTTTTAATTTGTAATCAGAAAGTTTTGAAATACCTCCCACAGTTCACGTAGGCTAATATAAAAAAGAATTATCCCCAAAATATTCCATAGATTCACCCTAAGACTGGACACACTTAAGACTGTGGGGTTCTTTCGAATAATATATGGATTTGCACTCACATGGACCCCTTGGGCACTGTCATGTTCAGGCCGTCGAGCACGACATTGGGGTTCTTGGTGCTGCCGTACATTTTGTGGGCCCGCCTCACACAAACCGCCTGCTGGCGTCGCGTCGCCAGTGTCGAGGGCTGTGAGATGAAGAGCCGGCGACGGGCCGCCAAGTCCAGATCGCTGTTGGCCGTTGTTGCTGCTGCTGCTGGCGCCGCTGGCGGCAGTCCATCGGCGGCTGCATCCATGTCGAAGCAGTCTGCAAATAGTGCATAAATCGATTATAGTATTGTATATGGGGTTGAATTGAAATAAAAGAGCCTAAAATTGGCACAACGCTTGCTTGGCTTTGCCCTGGCATTGTTAGTCATTGTAAATGGCGTTGCTGTTGCTGTTGTGCATTGACAAGGAAAGTGAATATCGATAGTGATGGCTCGACAGGCCCCACGCAACGACAGGAGCTAGCGTGAAATGTATGTGTATTCTTTATACCTAGAGCTTAAGGGGTACTTTGTTTTTTCAAATAGGTTGCCAGTGTAAAAAAATAGCTGTATCTCAAACTATGATAGCTTTTCTAGATCAATCTATCATTTAACTAAGAAAACCAGCAGAATAGTCTCTTAAGTACAGACAACTCGAGCCATTAATACTTAATATTACATTAGATGACCAATTTAATTCAAGGAACTGGAGTAAAATTATTACTTTGATCCTCGTATTCTCCGATTCTTTAGAGTATGTATTTCTTCCCACATCATAGATGTTTGCAGTCTGTCGCACAATACTTGTTTATTGCTGCTGCTGTCGCTGTCGCTATCTCTAACCTTGTCACTGTAGACCCGCCACGCCCCACCTCTAACCTTTGTCGTCCGTTGGTGCAGGCTATTTTAGCTAGTGTCGTTGCTGCAGTTGTTTCACAGTTGATTAAACCAATTTTTGTATATCGTCAAGCCAGGACGGACTAGGAATAGAGAAGAGCAGGCGAGAGAAGACCCGGTTAGAAGCTTTAGCCTCGTGATGGATATTGCTGTCATGTAGATTCGACCCCTCCTCGATGTTGCTGCTGTTGCTGTTGGATGCTGCTGGATGCTTCTGGTCGCTGGCTATTGCCAATTTTTGGCTCGAACGAAATCAAATTTTGAAAATGGCTTCGCTTGTCGCCAGAGACCCCCATGATGCTCTCTAACCCCTGTCCAGTATTCAGTGTCCACTGTCCTGCATCCTCTATCCTCGGTCTAACTGCCATTGGCCCTGCCCTGTGTAGTGGCATTTGCCAGTTAACGACAATTTGGCCAAGTGCTTTGGTAGTTGGTTTTTATTTTCGTTTTCATTTGAAATTGACATTTTGCTAATCGAAAATGCAGCAAACAATTTGCCCGTTTGGGGCAAAAGTTTTGCAATTATTTTGCCCCGCAAAAAGGTCCAAAATAAAATCCGAAAGAAAACTGAAACAAAATCCAAAGCCAAAGCCAAAGCCCGAATGCCATTTATTGATTTACTTCTCCACTAACAATGGGCCTGTTCCAGAAACAAATAAATAAAAATAAGCATACAAACAACTAAGTAACGGAAACAACAACTGACGGGATGTGGTTTTTTTTTTTGTTGGGATGGGTTTTGGTTTCAGTTCGGTTTCGGGTCGGGTCGGTTCTGTTGTGTTCTGTTGTGTTTAGTTTGGCCTTTTTTGGCCGCTCCGGCTGCAAGAAATAAACTTTCTTGATAAATGACTTCAATGTAATTAATTTCTGCTCAGCTCGCTTGCAGCCATCCCGTGGCAAGGAGGCGACCCAGACAATGGCCTGGTACTGGCACGCTTTGGGTTTGGGTTTTGGTGTTCTGTGGCAAAGAGCAACCAGCAAGCAGCAAGCAGCTCATGAGCTATGCCTTGGCAGTGGCAGAATGCTGTCATTGCTGGTTAGCCTCCGTCCTGGATCTCCTGCCCTGCAGCATTTCAATTAAGAATTATTGTTTAAAGATGTAAGTAGCCAGCAGCTGGCTGGGTCGGAGTAATCATCATTGTTTTTCCCCGAATGAGCAATGGAGGATGGCTGTTGGACTGCACCCAAAAGATAGTAGCTGCAGCGTTTGTTCTAAGCAGATTATAACTGAATTAGTGTCAGAAAAGCACTGCATTTGAGTCGGAGATCATGTCTCTTCAAGGACTCTCCACTTATTACTCATACGTCGTGTGGCTTGGGTCAACCGCTGACGAATTTTGTGTTAATTAACTTATTTGTAAACCTATTAATATTCACGGCACAAGAATGACCCATGAGATGTGCCCAGGGAATCTTGGCCTCTAATTAAAACTTTATCTTTCTTCTTAGACGAGACTGATTGGGAGACACCGCACCAGCCGCAAATTTAATCAAACAACTCTAAAACTAAGTCCATGCATAAAACAACCAGATTTCTGTAGAAAGAACAAACAATAAAAGTTTTGGTGCAATAATTTTTCCGGGCACGAAATAAAAGGTGTTAGTGGAAAGCCCCTTCGCCATGACAGGGGCAAAACCTTTAATGTAATAAACAAAAATGGAGGTAAGAAAGGGAAACTGTTTGCCAAATCTTTAAACTTGTCCTTGTCCAGAGCGGGTATCTCTCTCGGATATGGGACTCGCATCGGCTGCACAGATTTGTATTCGCTTTCTGGCAATCTTTACGGGGTTTTTGTAAGAGAGTTCTGCTAAGGATGGTGGTCGGAAACAGGTGCCGACTTGGCAGGCAGAAGGAAATAAATAAAATCACACATAGCCCGGGATAAACCGAGGGAATTGCCAGTGGCAGAAGGACAGCAGCAGGGGGAGGGAAACAGGGATAGGTGCGCACATGCATGAAAAGTAAAATATGTTTATATAAATAAAAGACAGCAGCGGGGGTAGGTAGGAGGCAGGATGGCAGGATGGCAGCCGGGAGGCCCAGACCCCGAACAAAGTTTGAAGTTCGGCAACATAAAGAAGTGCAAATTGTTGCGTGCTGCGATTGTATCTATCGAATGTGAGCACACGAAAGCTATTTCCTGCCAACAAATATAAACGCCGCAATAAAAAGGAACACAACCTCAATGCCAATGGCCACGCCCATAAAGCAGGCGCGACAATGAGTGGAACTTGTGGGGCACGAAGGAGAGCCCCAAAAAGTTTTTTTCGGCAAACAAACAACAACAACAAGAGAAACAAGAAAAAAGTTGTAAACTGAAATGATTATCTGGTGCCTGACACTTGTCTAGCCATAGATACACACGTATCTGTATCTTTATTCTGTATTCTGGGATTTGTTTTTAGGCAGCAGGTAAGTAACCGAATGTTTAACCCCAAAAAAGAATGCGAGTCACATCCTCCTTGGGGGCATTTGGTTTATTGCGGTTTTATTGGTGCGTACGAGTATGATGTGCGTCATAAGTTTACGGTCGGCTGACTCTTTGTAGCATTTATGATGTCTGTTTATGGCTGGATTAGAGTTTACCTAGACATTGTACCATAGATCAGAGATAACAAAAGTCATGAAGCGTATGAGGCATATATCGAATCAGAGGTTATATGGATTAGAGTAGATTACTGATCTACAAGAGCCAGAAAAACCAATACTTGGAATCGCTAGTATTGGGAGATATATACATACGTTATTGAAAAAGATTCTAAGAGTCTGCTTAGAATTTCACCAGCTCGGATGCTAGAACTCTTTCTAGAAAAATTTTTCCCAATCGATTCGCCTCCAGGGCTCCTCCTCCAAATGTGCATTCACTTTGGCCCTCAAGTTTCTTTAAATATATTTTGAAAGCACTTTCATCTGCTTGAACAAATCATTTGATTGCCAAGGCAACGGCCAACGGACAGACCGAACTAAGGCTCTGCTTCCGCCACATTACGAGGCCCCAATTTCGAGGCGACTCGTGAAATGGGTCAATGGCAGGCCAGGCCCCACATCTTACCAAAGTAATTTGCATACACAGTAGTGGGGGACAACGACAACTCGTTGAAGACTAATAAATATTTATATTTATTTTCAGTTTTGCACATACAAGGCACTCCTCACCACACACTTTGTCTCTTTCATGAGTCGCCCTCAAACACTTTCAACAACAACAAAAAGTAGAGAAAAAAAGAGAATATAATAACAAATTTCCACAAAATTTTACGCTCAATAAATTTGCACAACAAAAAATGTAGCCTGGTCAGCGGCGAAAAGTGCGCTCATGTGTTAGTAATCCCCGGAACAGGGTTTAACAACTCGAATACATGTGTACACTCTTGCTCAAACGAAACAATTTCTAAAACAGTTAGCAAGTAATTTGGCACAAGTCAAGAGCGGATTCTTTCAGAGATCAGCCTTCAATGCTGCTGCCATAAAGCGTTTAACATAATTTCTTTTGGCCACATTGTGTATACGCCTTGTGTGCACAGCAGCCCAGACTCAGACTCAGACTGGGACTTAGACTACGACTACGACTACGAAAGTTGCATAGGCAAACTGGCTTAAATGGCTAATAACAAATTGTTTGCATTTAAATTTTCATTTTCATATAATTTTCATGTTCCCAAAAATTGAAAAGCCCTCACACAACTTAATAAGAAGAACACACACACGAACACTCTGGTAGACAGACATTTGGGCATATTTGTTTGCTGGCTTAAATTCTGTATCCTGGCACACAGGGGCTGCAGCCAAAATATAATTCTGAAATTCAACAAACAATTTCCTGGGCGTAACCACAAAATGTTCGAGCCAGAGCCTGTTGAAAATGGCCGCCCATACACATTCCATATACCACACGAGCAGGGGGATACAGATACTCGTACAATTATGGCAGGAGAAATACTACTCATAGATCGTTTGTTATGCTCGTTGGGTTTTGGATGTTGTTGCTGCTCGCCAGGGATTTGGTTGTGTGCCTAGGGGCAGTTGCTGAGGCTGTAGCATTCTGCTAAGCGCATTTGTATTTAATGAAGCCTATTTTTCTTACCGAACATGAACCGCAATTATTACGAGTCATTAGTTTCCTGTGCTGCTTCGAACGCCCGACCCACTAATGCATAATGAAAGGGCCTGGGCCTTCTCACAGATAATAATGTATGGACTGCTGAGTGAATGGAGTGCCTGCCAAGGCTCAATTCTGTGTGCTTTGCGCAGGCCAACATCTGAGATGGAGAGAGAGAGTTCCTGGAATACACTATTGTAGAGCCAATTAAGCTGTCACAATTTGTGCAGCAGTCATGGGCATATGTACGATTTGTCAGTGGTTTTATTTTCACTGACTACCCAGAAGCTGCAGTCCCGTCGCTCCATTTGTCTGTCTGCCACTGAGTCAGCGCATTTCAAATCGTTGTTAATTGAAATTTGTGAATTCAAAATTCTAGTTTACAGCTGCATAAGCAATCGCTATTGCGAATGCAGTCGCAGTCGCATCGAATCGCAGAGCAAATGCGGGGCAAAATCAATGGCATCGATGGCGCTCGGAGCCCGGGGTCCTGGTCCTGAGCTTTGACAAATAACTGATCAGGCAAGCGAAACTGCGCGCTAACTGAACTGAAGCAGAGTGGCAGAATGGTTCAGTGAATGTAATTAAAAATTGTTTCAGTTGGTTATGAGACCTGCGCTGATTGCCAGAAACGCAATTTGAACACAAATATTTTAGCTGTAAACTAGAACGAGCTACTAATTTGATGCAATTCAAGCCACTAATACTCGACAAATCTTAAACTTTGTTCTGGGTTAAACATCCCAAGACTATAGAACGGATAAACCTCTCCAGATTAATCGACTTTCAATCCTCATTCAAACTGACAATCAGTCAGTAGTCGGTCGCCGTTTAATTACATTTTGCTTGGCTTTGAGCTATGTAAATTGAGCTAATAATACGAGTATTAAATAATTGTTACCTTTTCGCAATTTTGCGCAACCTTTTGACTGAACTTTCACTCGATGAGCGACGCAGACGGCTGTGGGATTTATGTACTTTGAGCTAAAGAGAGAATTTGAAACTGCCGGGTAATTAGTCCCCGCGTTCAATGATTAGGCCGGCGATACGTATACAACAGCTTACACAACAGTCGTCCGAGTTGGGCTGTACACTTTGCACCCTGAGCTCTTGACTCAAGAGTGCGACATGCCAGGGCTGCGCCTCAAGGAATGTGCATCCCCAGAGTGGACGGACTCCTAACAAACAATGCAGTCACCGAGGGGGGTGGGGTGGAGACAGCCACTTTTCACTTAGTCACAGGTTAGTGCGAAAAAACCGGTTGTTAATCAACGTGCCTATAACAGAACTGACATAAAGCTGGTACCCACAAAGGTCGTACTTTGATTGCCAGCCAAACAATGTCTCTGAGACATGCGGAGAGATCGGTATAGGCACCAAGTATCGTATCGTAAATACTTATGCGGCAGAGTACTCGTACCCGAACCCGTATCTTTGACTTGTGACTCGACACTTGAGGACTGCACTTGACAATGAATTCTCGCGACAGATCTGTGGTGAGCCAAGTGGAAATGGAAAAACATGAGTACGTCAGCAGCGGCGATTGCATGAGGCATGAGGTTCTCGCCGTTCTCTCCGACTGGATGCAAATGCAAATGATTGCCGCTCGTCTACGGCAAAATGTATGTAATTTATAGACACACATTACACTAAGTATAAACAGCACTATATTTTCATGGAAATCTACAAAATTCAGCATGCGAATGCGATTTCTATGTATGAGCCACACGAGCTGCACTTTGGCTCATAAATTTTCCATGCGACAAGTGCACAATGACTGGGAAATTGTCTAAGGTCAGTTAAGGGCTACAAGACAATGCCAAAGAAATGCTTCTATCGTTGAGAGATTGTGTTCAGATTTGTGGGAAAGTGATCAAACTATTGAGGTGACTGGTTATCGTGATTTCATATAGCTGTTCACTCGGTGATTTTCACACATTCCCAATAGCTTTTCCACCCGCACACAGACACACACCAAAACACACTGAAATATTTATGTCTTTGCATATTTCACAGACACATTTGCACTTGACAATAACAACATGGAGGAACAAGCGGAGCAGTCGCTGGAGGTCGTTGGAGCCCCTGACAAGGATTAGCGCAGAGGGGACCACACATGATGATGATGATGATGATGGGGATGGGGATGGGGATGATGGGGATGGAGATGGAGGAGTAGCATTGCTGCTGCTGACAATCACAGCCATGAGCACAAGAGGGAGGGAGGCAGACTAGGAGCTGGCGCCGCCGTCAGCAGCATCGGAACATAAAGTGCATTGCGTCTGGGTTGGCTTGTTAGGGGTGCGGCCTGACTTGGGGCCTAAGACCCCCTCAGCAGTAGACAACAAATAACACTGTAGATGTAGATGCAGCGGTAGCTGTAGATGCAGACACAGATACAGCTACAGATACTATGGCGCCCACACGCAGATACTGTTGCCTCTATTTGCGTGACAAACGCAAGATACAGCAGCCAGCTGTTACACGCAACCAGAGGGGGCGGTGGGACCTAGAACAAATCTCTGTGACACCGACAATCACTTTCCAGCCACACAACAAACAAACAGATGGAACATATAGCCGCTGCTTGGCATACATTGAACTTTTGGTAAATCGATCAAGTGTACGCCGTGTGGCAGTAAGGAAGGGCATGGGGGTAAAGCACTCCCCCTGAGAGGCAGAATCTGCGAGTTGAAGTGCCGCTCTGTCAGATAGTCGAAAATCTTGGCAGACTGCACACCAAAAAAACAAAAAGGGGCAGAAGGCCCCCAGCTGTTTAGCATTTATTTGCATATGAGGAGGAGATTGCGAGAGCTTCTCGCTTGTTTGCTCTTTTCTGGGCGGGCATGTAAATATTTAAAGGCTTTTATTGCTTTTTTTCTTGGGCAAGCCGAGGCAAGCTCAAAATTTCCATTCATATTCGTGAGTGGAAAACGAAAACACTGTGCAAATTATGTGCTCTTCAAGATTTAAAGACTTCTGGAATTGCCTTTGGGATCTGGAGTGAACCCTGGAGTGTGGACCCAGAGAGAACGTCAATTAATTGGCTAAAATAAATATTCACGCTTCAAGACCCGTTCCGGACAAAGGGCAAAAGAGGGGCAGAAAATACAAATAAGGAAATAAATAAATGGAAGGCAAAACGAGAGTCAAATGCACATGAAATGCACAAGTCAAAAGGCCATTTCGTTAACCAATAAAAATGAAAATACAAATTTATTTGATTGCATTTTTATACCCCAGCCAGTGTCTCTCTCTCTCTCTCTGTCTCGTTCTTTTTATGCTTATACTCGAATATATGTATGATTCTATATACATAAAATGGATATCGTTGACTGCGATAGCGATAGGGCATGACAAACGTTTTGCTGCTGGCATGCACAAAATATACGTATTTGTCGCTTTTATATGTCCCCAGCAATTGACTGTCGCCTGCAATTGTTGGGCTATGATTTAACTAACGTTGCACCAATGGTGTCGTGTCGTGTCGCATCCCCCGAAAAAGGAGGTCAAACGAGATTTTAATATCCCTACGACCGAGCATAACTCATTTTCATGCCTGCCTGCCAGCCACCCAGCAGTTCAACGTGCATTTAATTTATATTTGCTTATAGACAATGCCCAGTCCAGCAATAATTAACACACACGACCTCATGCGAGCTTCAGACTTTGGTTTGGGCTGCTCTGCGGTTAGAGCTTCGGTTTCGCAGTTTGCAGTTTGATGTGATGTGCAAACATTTTCCAACCAATTATGAACAGATTTCCACGCCCGTGTTTCAAGGTTCACAGCTGGCGGACTACATTTTCAACTGTGTGTTACCAACTAAATTTAGTCAACACCGCAACAGAAAGACAGACAGATAGATGACCGAATGTTACAATAGCAATAACAATTAAAAATGCGCTTTCATTGCATTTTATTCAGTTTTACACTTGGTCGCATTCGGTCCAAAACAAACACACAAAAAAACCAAACAGCTATAAAGAAATCAAAAAAAAAAAGACGAGGCTTGGGATACCCTTTCATTGCTCTATCGTTACGATGGCTGTGAAAACATCTTCTTTCAGAAAACGTTCTTATAGTAATGGCGCTAGGCAGCGTCCTGCAATACTACGAGCATAATAGTCGTTTAGGCAAACCATTGAGGGACTTGTCTTTAAAGAAATAAGGAGACATGTGTATAAATTACAATTACCATATATTTGTACTAGTGTAAATACTAGCAAAATACTAGAAAATACTAACAAATTACAAGAAAATGACAGGAAAATTACCGACAAATACCAAAAAGATACTAGAAAATAAGCTAAGAAAGCATAGAATAATTCTCTTATTAAGAATATATATCTTTCATGGTATCATAATTGCATTCATAACTATGTTTAGGGCATCTGATCGAAATCATAGCACCCTCCATCAGGGTGCAAGCGCCATGGTACAATTTTGATCCAATTTCAAGCCTCGCCTTCAGCTCGCTTTCCAGTCCGCTTCTCGGCTTGCTTTTCCGCCTGCCTGCTGCCTGCTGCTCATCCAAGTTGCTTAGTCAACTTGGTGAGTAATCGTAAACTGAATGCAGCTTTGCTTAGTGTTTTTTTCTACATTTTTGGTGGGGAAAACCAAAACCGAAACCAACCGCCAACTGAAAGGCCACAGTCTGACGAACGGTCTGTCGGACGGTAAGCGGCTTTTGTGTTGTAAGACGAGTAGAATGTTGGACCGGTCCAAGGCAGCTGCCTTGCTGACTTGCTGACTGGACTGGGTCTGAAGCGTTCAAGTGTCACTTGAAGGAGTCATTAACCCGGAATAATCTGTCTGCAGTGACTTAAGCAGTCGTCCAAACAATCATCCTGAGAACGGTTTTCAATTAAGCAGCAGACAAGGGACACTTCTGGCACCTGAAATTAATTAAAGTGTAGCAATTCAATCCATAAAAGACTCCTCTCAATGTCAGCGGTTGGTCGGTTTTTCGTCTCTCTTTTTTGTGGGTAAACCCTTGAAAATCATGTCATCACATTTCCCCCCAGCAGTACGAAAAACCCATCATCAACGAATTCAACTTGGCCAAATGAAATCACAGCCAGTCGCCGTCGCCGTTGCCTGCCTTTTCATATGCTGTATGCCCCTAGGATTTCCAGCGTACCCTTAAAAAAACAAGCTTTGAAATGAAATGCAAATGGGGGAGAGCCCTAAAAAAGCGTTGCAGCGTCAGAATAAAAAGCGGCTACATATGCCTGTTTATATGCAAATATTACTTGTACATATGTGCGTAAACATTTGGCAATTACTCGGAGCCAGAGCCGAATCTCTCGAACAGGAGCTGTGGCCGCAGCCGGAGCTGGGACCGGTGTTCAGGATTCGGGGTCCGTTTTGTTATTTTTTTTCACCACTCAGCCTGGAGGCTGATGTTTGTTCTATTTGCTGATATACAAATACGTATGCGAAAAATAAATTATATATAGTATCTTTATAAAAAATATAAAATCATAGAAGCAGGGAACGGGAGCGACCTTTCGTCGTGTTTGGCTTTCGGGGATTTTCAATTTAAACTGTGATTAAATTTCTATACGGTTCAGTGCGAAAAGTCGTGAAGGATGTGCCTGGCAGCAGTCTATTTGTATATTTTATTGATTGATGTGTAGGGTCTTCAATCTGTAGTAGACTATTTTACCACCACTTTCAGATTATTGCTCATTTTTTTCCCACCGACTCCGGCCCGCTTAGATAGCATTTGTTATGCAAATTTATTTTCGATTACTTGTTACCAAAGATTTGCCTCGGATTATGCAAATGTGTCAACCGTAGTAGATGGGGAGAGTGCACGAGTATACGTAGTATCTCCATTATAGATCTACATGATTGCTGCCTTACAAGTGGCTTATTACGGTTAGTGTTTGTCAGTTGTCAGAAAGTGGGCTAAACGTTGCTGAAAATAAAGCTACGAGAAATGGAGAGAAACTTTGCATATTCTCATGGACATAAAAGACGATGAGTTGGAAAATTTATTTGCTCCTCCGCTGATTGTTCATATTTATGGCTAGCTCTATTGATTTTGCATCGAACCGAATTTCATTGAGCCATTTTTCCCGCATTGCCGTTGACTACGACGACTATTTCATAACTTTGTTAGGAGTATTTGCATAATTCATTTTTCTCCGCCAGCTTGCGGTGGTTGCTCAAATGCTATTTACAATAATTAAACCCGGCTGACTTGTGGTTTAAAAATGCGAAAATTGATTTTGATTTATATTTGTAGCCGTTGCGAAGACATTGCCGAAGTAGGGCAAGGAAACTCTTTGGGGGGTATTCCGGCCAGGCAGGAAACCGTAATTTGATTAGACTGGATTAGACTAGAGAAGTATCTTCGATCTATGATGACGTTTCAAAGAATTAGAATTTAATTATTGTTATGCTGGGTATCCTTTCCTCAGTCCCATTGAAGGCCAGGCTCTGGCATGCTGTGCCCTCATTTATTATGACCTTTTTACTCATCTGACACTTTTTGCAAATGAAATCAAATAAATAAATTAAATTTCCCACCGACTTTTGGCGCTGGGCCCTTTTTTTTTGTACATGTATATGTAGTTCCATAAAATACAACTTTGATTGCATTCGCGGCTCCATGTCTCATGTCGGAAAATGAAATAAAATGAAAGAAGAAAAAAAAGACAAATCAAAAGGAAAATGGAAATACATTTATTTGTATTTGGTTGACTATTTTTATTGGCGGTTACCTTTGGTTCGCTGCAAATTGTTCTGTGTGTGCGGTCGTTTAATTGAATAATTATAAATACATATATATTGAATGGTGGAATTATTTTTTGCACTTTCGCATAGCTTGTAAATCAATTGCCATTACATCGGCATCCGCTATATGGCACGGCTGCGCCGCATACAAATGTAACAAATGGCCAAAACTCCGATGCGCCTTGACAAACTCAATTAAATTACAAATACGCTTCCCCTGCAATCGACAGTGCGCTAAAAATGTTGACAAAGCATCGCGAAAAAAAAATGGAAAAAATATCCAATGCAAATATAAATTTTGCAGCAGGTCGGCGTTAATTGCACTTTAAAAAGCCCCAAACAAGTGCCAAAATGTTGAGAGTAATTTATTGCAGATGCAATTGTCGGCCGGTTAACGAGTGCTTCACATAGAACACGCCACGGCGGCACTAATTCGAATTTTTGGCGAAACAATTAGCAATTTGCCGGAAATTATTTCAGTTTCAATTTCTGAAAACATTTCAGACTCTTATTTAATTTGAAATTTATCGAAATTTTTGGAATATAAAGTTTCTTACTTAAACTCAATTAATTGGTCATCTGTATTGCAATGCCATACTGCAAGATCTCCAAAATAGGGGAATTCAAATGATTATTCGCTAAGTTTTGGCAAGTTGTACGTGTAAGTAGCCTTAACGAGTTCCTAATGATATTTATAGTATTGTCTATCGGCCAAATGTATACTCTCATGTGTTTTCTACACTCAAATTTTATCTTACTCCCACCTAAAATTGTCCAGTTAAGCGTGCTGGCCATCTGAGTTGTATTTTTATGACCAAAGTTTATTTTTAATAAACAAAAAACGCCTCATTTGTGTTACTCATTCTGACTTGCAAGTTCTTTGAGAGCTTGTGCACAGATTTACATTTTTATGATCTCCAATGAACAGAAATCGATGCAAAAATTAATTCATGACAAAGGAAAAATGTTCGCAATAATGTTTGATGCTTTATTAAATGAGTACGACTATAAGTTTTCTGCAATTCATGTGAAATAATTAACTTAAGCGGACCCAAGAGACGACGCCTTGACCACATTAATTGTTTGCTTCATTTTTCATTACTTTTCCCATAACCAAATTATTCCGAATTTAAGAGCCACTCTTTATAGTCTGCACATAATTTTCGTTCAACCTCTTTAAATCTTTTAAAACTTTGCGTGCGCGTGGTAACCCTCTGCTCTTGCTTTTGTTGAGCAGGTCAAAGTTAACTAACGAGTGAGGTTGAGTTTTGCGGTTTTAATTGTGCCAAGCCGGTGGTGTTGGTGTTAGTATTGTTGCTGCTGCAGCTTTTGTTGTGGGGGCACTTACTCTCGTTGTTGCGGTTTGTGGGTAAATTGGAAAGGTTAAGTACCCGGTTAGAGGTAGAAAATTAAATAATTATGTACAGGTGATTGTAAAAGACACTGCAACCGGTTGTGTTTATGAATTCAACTGAAGGCCACTCAGAGATGGCCACAACACTCTGCGCAGAAGACACTAACCTACAACAATCTGAACTCAGTTAGGGCACACACATTAAACGAAACTTCGTTTTTGCTGCCACATGGAAGGTTTTCCTGCTCTTTAACAGACGAAGCAGAAAAGTTCAAAAAACCCAAAACAAAATAAGAATGAAGCCAATTTCATGCACGCCGAAGTTTGTATACCCTTGAAGTTGAAAGAACTTGTTGGTTTTAATACAAAAATTATTTTGGGAAAAGTTCTTCGGGGTGATAGGTAATTATTGAAATTATGCTGGAGTGTGTCCTTTCTAATCCTTTAATAATTCTGATTTAAAATATTTATAAATATTTGAAAGGTGCGTTAAAAACATCTAACTAGAGATCTAATACCCAATCAAAGAGTATAAAAACGTAGCAGAGGCAGGCAGCAAAAAGTCAACGACAACAAAGGCAGAAGCAACATCAGCCCTCATATGGAGATTCAGCTTCAGGTTAAGCTTCAGCTTCAGGTTTTCCTTCAGTTTCAGTTCAGATTTAGCCGCGTTTGCATTTTAAAGCTGTTGCCGCTGACCTTGGGCTGCATAAATCGAATTGGAGCAGGTCGTTGACGAAGCTGGTGCTTCAGCGGCTGCTTCTTTTGTTGCTGCTGCTTCTGCTGCCTGCTGCTGGTGATGCTGACTGGCGGAGGGAATGTACATATTGTTGGGGCCCTGCATTATCTTTTTCTTTTTGTGGTTTCGATGGCATCCTTGAAACATCGAGTGGAGAAACCACTTTACCCTTTCCATTTATAATGAGGATTGTCGTTACCTGTGTTGCTGGGGTTCTTAAGGTTCCTGGTCTCGTTGCAGGTTGTGCAGGTCACTGTTCACTTCAGCAGATCAACGGGTAAACACAAGAATTGTTGTTTAGGTTATTTTTTTTTTTTTGGTTTTAATTTATTTTGAATTTTTTTTGTTGCTGACTAAGTTTTGGCTTTGCGCGGACAAAGTCAACAAGAGAGTAAAGAACACGTTTGCTTTTAGTTAACCTGTTTTGGCAATGCCCAAAGATTGCGATTGAGCAAAGATTGAGCGCACATACACAGACACACCTAACGCGCACACACAGATACGCGGCCACTCACACAGACATACACAAAAACTAGACGAAACGAACGTCGCGCATGCGAAATATGAAGCGTGGTGGCTGCGGCAGTACAAGTACCTCTGTATCTGTATCTCTTACTTGCACAATTAGCCAACAAACTAAAGCACAGAAATTGCCACACTGAGACACAGCGATTTTCAAAAGCCAGATCACTTCCAAATGCTGCTGGCCCGGCCCATTCACAATTTCAATTGCTGTTTGCTCTGATTTACGAGTATTTTGCGACAGAAAAAACACACTTCAGACAATTCGTGTATTCCTGTGCAACCGTCTTAAAACTCAACTCAGGTTCTTTCGATTATCGCGCTCTTTCGACTGTTTCCGCGTGCTGCTGCTGGTGCTGCTGCTGCTCGACTCGGCGACGTAAGTTCAACTGATCGCAGTTGTCGAGACGGTGCTGACAGAATGCGCGGGCCGCTAGAGCCCACTCCGACGTCTTTTTAAAGTTGTCTAAACTGCCCGTCGCACAGTGGCACACTTGGACTTTTTCTCAACAAAACTCGTAACTTCTAAACTAATCATGTTATCGAAACAATTTAAAAGTTTTTAAAATTAAAACCCTTGCAGTTTGACTACAAAATGCTTTGTAATACACGTATTATCTAAAATTGTTGGAAAGGTATGAATATTAGAATGATATCAATGAGTTATATTAATCATACGAGGAATATATACAAAATATTGTAATATAGAAAAAAAAATTTTTTTATGATTATTTTTCTTAATTGATAACTTTATATTTTTGTTGAACTTTGATTGAATTGATGGAAACGGAAACCTGTCGAACACTTCAATGGTTTGTGTCTCTGCTAAGTTTGGTGAAGAGATCAAATGGGAGCGGGATGAGAGCGAGCTTACATAGTGCGAAAGAGCGAAGTAAAAAGCCGCTTGGTGGAGCGTCTCGCTGCCGAGGGTTAGAAAACAAGCTAAAAGTTCCATTTTTGATCGTCTAATAATTTTGAAATATTTCTATTATTTATATTTATATATCATAGAGACCCGTAAGTTAAAACTAATTAAAATTAATATGAAGTGCATTAGGTTTAAATATAGTGGCATTGGCCACCTGAATGGCCTATACCAGGGTCTTCAGGTCGCTGATCTTTCGTGTGTCTTCTAGGTTGGTGATTTCCAGGCGCTTCTTCAGCTCCTCGATGGTCTCCTGGGTTCAGCTGCTCAACTGCTGTTGGTCCGCCTAGATCATGGCCGGTTCATCTTTCAGATGCTTGATGGACTCGTTTAGCGCTTCTTTCCGTTGTTCTTATTACATCATCTCCTGGCCCCAGGTATCGGTTTTGATGGTCAGCTCCTTCTGGCTGCTGGTCACTTTTTCGCTGCATTTGGTCATCTTGATGTGAAGATTGCTGGACGAGGATCGTTCTTCCTGCAGCTCGGTTTGGAGCCGCTGTGAGATTTGCTGGAGACGTCCCTCCAACTGGTAGGATTCTGCTCAAGATTCTGCATGATCATTGTTGATCTTCTCCAGTGCCGCATTTGTGGTTTCAAACTGCCCGTTTTTCGGCTCAGCTGCAGCAGTTTTTCTTATCTGGACATTAAGCTCAATCTTCTCCTCCAGCTTGGCAAATGGTATGCTGCCCATCGAAGATTGACACGTGCTGTTGCAGTCGCTACAGCTCCAAACCGCTTCAGACCGTCTGTAGGGCCCTTGCTTCTGTCCGACTGCGCTTGGACATTTTGCAGTTCCAGTTTCTTTTGCTCGATGGTCGATTCGTGGCTTTACCTCAGTAATGCGAAGTTCGTCAGCAGGACTTCGTATACCTCGGAATTCTTCACCAGCTCCAGCCTCAATTGGGATAGCGTCTCTGTGGATTCGCTTAGCTGGCGATCCTTTTGGAAGTTGTTTGGAGCACAAAAATTGTTTCCAAAAAAAAGTCTGTTTGTTCAACTCTCTGTCTCCGTTCCTCAATCCGAAATATGGACGGTAGAAACGTAACAACCTCTTTAACCAGTTGTACTTATGTTTCTACAGTTCGTATTCCGGATTGAGGAACGGCGACAGAGAGTTTGTTTCTACTAAAGCAAACGTTATTTCCAAAAAAATTTGTGTGTTGTTCCAAACAACTCCGAGTCAAGACTGACTATTTCTAATATAATCTGGCATGACAACAATGGTCAGCCTACTTAATCTCTACTTGCAAAATTGTTTTTCCTTTTTTCAATAAAGCTTTAACTTGTAACCACTTTTATTGTAATTTTTTGCTTAATTTTTGTATCGTATCTTGTTTTCCCCGCTAATGCATCGAAATTCCCCAAACAAAAACTTTATAAATGACGATAATATTGTGCATTACTCGCACGAGTATGACACCCGCACACCCACCCAGTGCACAATACACCAAATCCCCACACTGCCAGTACCAGGAACAACAAAGCAAAAACAGCGAACTCTTGGCCTGGCTAATATGCGTTGGGCACGCAAATCGGTTATTAGCTATAATGCATACACATATTATATAGATCAACATTCACACACCCGTACACCCGTACGGTGCATTACTGTGGTGGTGCATTACTGTGGCTGCCTCGACTGCTGGCCGGCAGATAAAGGCGCAGTCCCCCAGGCCCCAGTCCTGACTCTACATGGGCGGCGGGGCCATTGTTCGGGGCCTGGCCTAAAAGATAAGCGACCCGAAGGCCCATTTGTACTAAATAACTCGAACAACAAAGAAGCGCGCAAACAAACTGTCTATTAGTTATTGTTGTTTGATTTGCAAAGCGCTTGTCATTTGTTAAATAAATGGACGGCCTTTGCGGTGCAGTCCCCTTGGCAAATACCAAGTAAGTGGGGCACGGACCCATTCAAGTGGCCAAAGTCTTCAGGAGTAAGCTAATATTATGTTTATGATTTAAGGAACACTCAAAATTTCAAAAGTTTAAGCTAATCCTGGATAGCTGCTGGCCTCCCCGATGATTCTGATAAAAACTTTAAGCTCAAAAAACTGTCGGAAAGCCTCAACAGCAGCAGCAACGACAGCAGTGGCTGCTAAGCATGACAAACGCCTTGGTTCCTTTGGGAACCTCATCCTACAGCATCCTATGTGTGTGCCGAACCAGTCATCAGCTGTCAGTGCAGTCGGTTGAGACTTCAGCTGCCAAAAAACGAGTCTGTAGTGTCACAAAAAGAGCATGAGCGGGGGGTTGAACAAAAATGAAATGACATTGACATTTTGAATAATGACGCAATACAATTTGAATGGTAAGCTGGGGCCACCAGCAGATCCCTCTCTCTCTCTCAATTGGAGCCGGGGCCAGCGGGAGACAGAGATTAGCATCTAAATTTTGAAGGATGTTTGCTGCTCCTCCTGCTGCTGCTGCTGCTGCTGCTGCTTTGGCCAATTGTGAATTGGCTGAACTTTCTTGGGAGCGCAACACTAATGAAGAATGTCAAGGTGTTGTCAAGTGCATTCCCTGGGAGACTCGAGAGAAGAGGAATGTCATTAGAGCTAGCCAAGTGACCCCAAAAAACATTGCAGTCCCCATCCAGAGCCTCCGCCTCTGCCTCTGCTATTCCCCCATCACTTAAATGGCTAAATGGAGTAACAAAGCTCCGACGACAACGCAGCGAAGACGATGCCAAGTGGCCATAATCACAGAGGTGCAATTTGCAAGAAGGACGGCTGAAAAGGGAGAGAGGAAGTGCTGCTGCTGCCGCTGCAGCAGAAGAGGGCCAAGAACAATGATAAATTCTCGCACAAAGCGCAAAGTACAAAATAAAGACAAAACAACAATAGTTGGAATGAGCAGGGCGAAGGGAAAATAGTTGGAAAAACTAAAATTAAACTTGCTCCCAGACTCTGACTCTGCTCTGCTGCACTTTTTAATATCATTTTTTTTAACCCTCCTCAGAGTCCTACCTCCCTCCTACATTTTGCTTTAAGTTCGGATGGTTATGGGGAGCTGGCTGGCGTTACGGGGATGTCTGCCAGCCCCGCTTTGAGTGTTGAAAAAACAACTTGAGATTGTAATTAGTTTTTGTTGCTGCTGGGTTTAACTGAAAGGAAACTTTCAAATTGAACCGAAGCCGACACGGAGACGGCGACGGCAACTGCGGCGGCGACGGCGACGGCGACGCTGCAGGACTAGAAGTGTATGTGCTGCCTCACACCACCTCCGCGAAAGGAAAGCAAAATATTTTTGCGGTTTCAACTTTTACACGCTGCCCAACAGCGTCTCCGTCTCCAAATTGCAAATATGTCTGCGAAAAAAAATCTCATTAAGTATACGAAATGTTGTACGAGCCATGTCGTTGAGAGCATAAAAATGCAAAAGGGAAAACCGAAAGCGAAATGAAAATGAAAAGAAGGAAAGTAAATAAAAATTATGAATGTCGTTTGCACAGAGGAAAACGCCAACTAAAGGAATGGAGAAGGGAAAGGCAGGAGGAGAAAATGAAAGCAAAGGAAAGCAGAGCCTTCCCCCCACTCTTCGTTGGCAACAGGTAACTCTGCCTAGGATGGAACCAAAACTCGGACTTGGCCACGGACTGGGTCAAGTTTGAGTGGAGTTCATTTTCAGTTCCGTGTACACGCAGTAGTAGTTCTTTTTTTACGCAAAAGTTCACTGCGGTCATGGGAATGAGGTCGGTCCTTGTGGGGGCAGGATAACGACCAGTTTGGGGTCTTGTCTAGGTCATTTGGTTGTAGATGAGCCCTATAATGTGCGTAATTTGCGTGTGATGAGGCTTCCTACAACATTAATGGAGAGTTTTACAGACCGAAAGTCAAATAATAATTCCTTCAGTGTAAAACTAAGTCGGGCTAAAATAGAATCACGGCTTGAATGTTAAAGCCAATTCAATTAGAATGTCAGACACCGTTCAGCACATTCCACAAGCATTTGAAATATTTGACTTTATAATTTTCAAAATTTTAATGTTTAATTAAACAAACTGGCTCAATTAAAATGGCACACCCAGACCCACAAGCTCGAGAAATGAAAGCAAAAAGCACACAAAAATTGCAGAAAAAAAATGAGATAGAATTATTTTATTTGAGAAAGTCGCTTTCATTAGACGATTTGCTGGCTGTGTGGCGCCACTGCCACTGTCACTGCAGACTCTGGCCTGCCTGCCTCTCAAAGTCAGAAACGTTTTAACCTTTTAAGCGCCGCAGTAATGCGACTAAAGCCGCCATCTAGGGGAAACTAGGGAGTGGTTGAAAATGGGGCACAGGATGCCAAGGACACGCTGCTGCTGCTGCTGCTACTGCTGTCTCTGATGGGTTTGCAACACATTGAGGTTACGCGAAGCGAAAGCAGAGACAGACAACCAGACATCCAGAAGGACAGACAGACAGATGGAAGTCCCAGATTCAAGCAAAGCCATGTTCTGTCAAGATGAGGTTATGGCATGAGTTTATGGCAATGCGGAATACTACTCGTGTTCTCGGATGCCATACACCAAATGAGACCTGAGTGGAGGCAGCAGGCCTTTCATAGCCACACTTGAGGCAAATGATCAAAGACAATGCACCTGCAGAGAGAAAAAGATACTAATGAAAGGAGAAAAAGGAAACCTGAAGTCTGTTCAAGGACCCCAGCTATACAAATAATAACCCATATTCATATTAACTCGCGCCAGGATACTTCTCCGCTTCGCATTTTTCTTAGCTGCTAATTAGACTTCAAATGTTAGTCTGCTCTTAGGACGGGCCAGTTCTCTCCATCAGAATTCCGAATTTTCTGTCTGTCAGTCAGACCTTCATGGCGTATACGTGATGCCACGATAATCATGCTTATTTACAATAAATCTCGGCACAAGGCTTCAGCTCGAAGTGAAGTGTTAGGAACACAACGCGCCCTATAGGCCAGTCCCGCCTCATGATGATTTATTTAATGCGTAATCTCTGCCAACGCCTGCCTGGCAGACGAGAGACATTCTCTTTCTCATTGTCTGGGGGAAGTTAGAGAGAGAGAAACATTATGATGACAGCACCTCAGACTATTATTATTATTGTTATAACAATCTCGACTTGAGTGCTTTTTGCTTGGCACCACCCCCTGAAAAATAATCAATTAATTGCGCCACTTGCCATCCAGAGCCAGAGTGAAAGTTTTCACTTTTTGAGTCACGTAATTAACTTGGTCTGGACATCAATCAAAGGATTTGCTGCTGCTGTAGGAAGAGAAGTAGGAGGTGGAGGACCAAAAATACATCCCGTCGAGCGGATAAACATAAATCTGCAAAGTGTAAATGGCTAAAGTTCCACAACAGCCAGCCAGCTGTGTGGGCTGGCTGGGGTGTTGAGCGACTGACTATTATTGCCCTTGTCATTATCATTAGAGTGCCACACAGCGGCAACGAACAAGCAACAATCACAGCTGCCTGGGTGGGTATCCATCAGATACATAATCTATACTCTCGTACATCCGTGTTGAGCCAAGTTCTGACAGCTAGCTACTAAACTGCTGGAGGACATAAATATTGATTGATTGTTGTCAAACCAGAGTCGTCCTTGTACTGTTCTTATATGCATTTGTGTGTGTGTGTGTGGCTTTCCAAGGTGTCAACACTTTGTGGCTGGCAATAGTCAACGGGGAAGACGGAACGGGGAAGGGAAAATCTTTGAATGTTGGAATTCCCTTTAGTCCGGGAAATTTATGTTTATTGGCTTGGACAACTCTCTTTCACCTGTCCAACACTGCTTAATCCCTCTCTACTCTCTACCTTGCTGATCTGATGTGACTATTATTTATACATACTCCTCCTCGTACATCCATGTCGAGTGATAAGCGTCGTGCAAATTGCATTCGAGATACGACGCCAATCATCAATCATCGCATAAATTGTCGATACGAGACACTGGAGGCTAAGAATAGCAAAAGCCAGCGGCGCTGTCGATAAATTTTTAACGACAATGGGCTCCTTGTGCCACACACACACAAGCACACACACTCCAACAACAAAGGACAGGGGGAACAAGCGACAAGGACATGCAGCAGCAGGACACAAGCTTATGCCGGGGATGTCGCTTAAATGCAATCAAATTGAAAATCAAACCGATGAAGACATTTTACCGCAATCGAACGCTAAGTGGGCGAACTGGGATCGACCCCGACCCTGGCTCCTGCCACGCCCTTTATTGCATTAGCTGCAGCTTAAGCAGGCCGGCTCTTTCGCCCTCCCTTCCCCCTTTTCAGCCCAAGCAATAGGAAAAAGCGTCTGGCCAAAGCAGAAACCCCAAAAGAAAGTACAAAAAAAGTACGGAGACCAACTCAATGGGATTTACATTTTCCAGCTATTGAACATTGGCCCCTAGTTCGGTCTTAAAGCATTGACGAGCATATCGATGGGTAGCACGAGAAGGACCTCAGACTGAGGGTACTGGGTACTGGGTACTGCAGATTGGGGGCTGGGCTGGGGTGGCTGGTGGGAAAAACCAGTTAAGTCAGCATGTCTCTACGTCTCTGGCCAAGCGAGCGAACAAAGACCAGGGCAGCAAAAAATGTAAAAACTATTAAGCGGCATTAGCCGCGCGTTGCGCTTTGTATTTTCCACTCCCAGACCCCTTTTTCTGTCCCCTTTTCTGCCATCTGAACCGAATTCAATGCGCTACAAATCACGAATGGAGGAGGGTTCGGGCATTGCCGACATCCGAGTGCTTGGCAGATCACATATTGTTTTGCGCCATTGAGGTTATGTTGGCAAAGGAGAAAATGAGATGGCAGACGAGCTACACGGATTTAAAGGAGATTTGGGAGGAAGGATTGCCAACCTGTATGTATCTTGTCGATACAATATTTCAAAATATTTGTTTCCCTTTAAACTAATTCATATTTTAGTTATCCTTTTTTTAGTATGTTCAGACAAGTTTATCCTTTTGGAATCAGTTCTATTTTATTTTCTCAGAATACCTATATTCCAACGAATATTTTATACTAGAGGCTAAGTCCCCTGCACACTCTGCACAGCTCCATTTTACTCAGTCATGCTGGTCATATACCATTTCCTACCTTAATCGCAATCCCCACTATTCTCTTGCCTATTTGATATAAAAATCGCATCCATTTTGTAGGGTGTTTCCAATATTCTACCTCGCCTATTTCTTGTAATTTTCCTGCTCGTTTTACTCGTGGCTGATGCTGCTGCTGCTGCCGCTGCTTTTCGTGGTGTTTCCCGTCGAACTTTTGATCGAATGTCAAGTCATTCAAGTCAATGTCGGTCGCTTGGTTGAATTTTGCCATGACCATTCCACATCCACTACCACATCCACCACGTTGCCTTCCGCTTTGTCCTTTCCATTTCCCCAGCAACCTCTTCCTCCATTCAAAGCCGCGCGCGAACATTAAGCTTCTTTTTTTTTTCTTTTCGGCTGTATATGTATGGACTTCCACGGGAGAAGTGGATAGCCGGACGGAGTCTGCTACTTGCAGTCTCTGCTGCTTGCAAATCTAATTTCATATTTTATGAAGTGCCGCACAGGACCACAGGACCACAGGACCCTGCCTGACGCCTTTTATTTTACCTTGCGGTTGCATTTGCCAAGAATATCTGGATGCCGGTCCGAAGCTCAACTGGAAAATCAATTGTTGAGCACATAAATTTGTTAGCACCGAAATTGCACCATTGGGCAAAATTTATTTTAAAAATGCACTACCCAAAAAAAAGCAGGAAACGAACCGCACTAATACCCGTAGAATGGAGCGAATAAAATGCTATTGACAGCACTTCGATTGGCATTTGACATGGCTGAGCCATACCCCTCATTAGCACCAGCGCCGTGCATTCTCTACAGGCACAAGGCTTCCAAAGGAGTCGCAAGAATGCTCGACTTCACTTATCTGGGTTAATACGATGCACAAACGGTTTTTGCAGCCAGAGATGGGAAGAGAACGTGTGGGACAGAAAAATTCGTTGCCAAATGTCTCCGAGTGTGAGCAACAATTTATCTACAGCATTCTTTGCCTGGCAATGCAACAGCAATGCAACGATAGGGGGAGGTGGATCTTGTTGAAAGGTAGCAACATTAATGTTTTTGCATGGCTCCCTCCATGGAAACGCGTCCAGGCGTTGCCTGATGCCAAGGACGGAAGCGGAAACGGCAGCGGCAGCGGCAGCGGCAACGGCAATGGCAACGACTATGGCGACATTGTTGGGAAACATGCACGTGAAACTTGTTACACGAGAACTCCGGGCCAAAAGGTGCCGGTGCAAGGACGAGCGCCCAAAGGAGCATGCAAGAAATCTTAACAAAAGCGGCAATTCATTTCAACATTCTTCGAATCCAAGAGACGTGCACATGTCACACGGGTGCGCAGGATAGTGTTTGGGGTCGCCACGAGGGGGTCAGCAGCACCTGTCACCTGATACCCGGGTGGCAGGCAGCCAAGTGCTGCTAAGGGGCCATACCAGCCTGGCAGGAGATGCGTTTCAAAAAGCTAAGCGCACAAATGAGATAACTGTGAGTGGGGGGTGGGGTGTGCGCCAGACAAAGTGGAATGCCATGCAATATTTGCATGCATGCAGCCTGTCCCATAAGAGAGTGGCACCATCCACAGAAACCCCCCTCCCTCGACCAATTCCAAACATTCTGTCAAAGTGCTGCTGACTTATGGGGCTGAGGCAGGGGATGGGGATGTGGCACGTTGGCTATTTCCCACAAAGGCATAGCGACTGCGGGCACGCCTCCTTTGGATATCACTCAGCCAGTGAGGAGTACTGCCAGAGCCACTGCAAATCGAAATCAAATTGAAATGCGCAATGTGTGTCCGCGATCGAAAACAAGAACACCAATTCATAGCAAATGTTTAGACCGAAATGCAATTTCAGCGCAGCGCTGGCTGCAGCTCTAGCCATTGCCATTGCCATCGACATTGCCTCCTGGCTATTAGCCCCATCGTCCCAGCGACCGACTGTCAAATGCACAATGGCTGACACATGAAACATACAACCCATAGACCCCCAAAGAGAAGGAGCAGCACCGTATAATCGCACAGATGTCAGACCGCAGATCCAATGGGTTGGAATTACACACGCAGTGACCGAACTAAACGAACCCCGTCCTCTGGCAGGTCCTTGCCTTGCCTGTCCTGTCCTGCTCTGCTTCTATTTCATGGTCAATTCAGTCGGAATGTTGCCAAAAACTGTTGCAGATCTTTTGCGGCGATTACAACAGAGAGAGCGAGGCAGAGATGCGGTTATAATTGCCATGTCATTGAGTATCAGTTGCAAGATAAGCCCCTGAAAAGTGACACCATTACGAGGTTTGTTTTCAGATATATCTCAATGAAACTACTGTCATTAGATGTATCTGAAAACTGTGCATAGTAGGTGTACTGTATATGGCAGATCCTTAAAATCTGAAAGCCAGCTTTGCGAACTCTGACCATTGCATGTCGCTGTGTCCAAATAATTTGATGAAATATATAGCCTAGAAAAACTGGGGTATTCCATCAAGTACATCAACTTTTTGAAGAGTTCCCACAGGGCTAAAAAGTTATAATACTGCACTGTCCCTCTCTTTAGAGAATTGAGTCTAGTGTTTTCAGGGAAGCGACTGTAACAGAGCAACAGCGCTGTTAACACTGCAGGTTAACAGCTTGCTAAAGCTCTATGTTAACAGTCTGCGGCCGCTGCCGTTTACAGCTCACTGTTAGTGTTCTCTGTCTGCGCTTTGAGCATGATCCACATGCTATCACGATCCACACAGCTTACGACAGGCCTTAGTTTGCAAGCTAGGTGTAATTACCTATTAACCATCAAGAAGAACACACGTGACCATTTACAGTGAATTATAACGAACATATATCGCACCCCAACTTTTGATTCTGCACAATCCCCCCCTTAAAAACCAAGTCCGAAGCCCAGTTATTATACAAAATACTATAAAGGATTATAAAAGTTTGCATCTTGGTTACAGAAAACTAAAAAAATATAAACTGCTCCCCGCGTCTATCGCTTTCTCACTTGCTCTTGACTCTTTTTATGTGCTGCTAGGTAGGCCTCGTACTCGTTCAAAACTCAACACAACACAACACTCAAGAGCAATAGCTGCAAGAACTAACTGCTGCTGCTGCTGCAGAGAGCATTTAGGAAATGAGCCATAAAGTGCCGTTGGGCCGAGACCCCTATCCGGGACTAGCGAGGGCTCGGGCTATACGAGACACTATAGTGTCTTCTGCTTGGGGGAAATTGGCTCTGTGAAACTGCACTTGGGCGGGTTGGGCTGTGCTCGTATGCACTCAATTTTTGTCACTAGGCCGAGTGCTTTGCCTTTGCATGCATAAGTAGCCATTTAGTGTTGTTATGCTTATTACATGTGCACACACATCCAACCTCATAGACAGAACTACTAACCGTAGAGTCAACTGTCGTCTGGTGTCGTCTCTCTGCCGGCTAGGCCCATTTCTGAGCAGTCTGCTTAAGTGCCAGGGCTGTCGGCGGCGCAACGAACGAGGATACAACAGGGAACCACATCAGCAGCAGCCGCATCCACAGCAGAGACAATTTCCATTCCTTTTTTTTGTGTGCAGCGCATAAACCTTCAACTTCAGCCTCGGCAAGGACACTATGCAGGTGTCCTTACGTGTCGTCTACGTGGCCAGTGATGCCTCCTCTTGATATTTTTATGTGAATTTATGTTTTTGATTAGTGCAAACCTGCCCTGACTTATGCATGCAATTCAGTTACTTCAGCATCAGCCTCTGCCTTAGAATCGGCCCTAGGATCGGCTTTGACTTTCATTTGCTGTGACTTTAATAAATTTAGCTTAAGTGCTAAATACGACACAACAAAATGGTGTTCCAAGAAACGGATTTACTGGAAATTCGTTGGGAACTTTCCTTATAAAATACAACTGAAACTGCATATTTTGCTCACCTCCGCAGGGGGTTACTCTTCGAGAAACGTGTATATATAAATAGGACCAAACATAGCCTGCTGTTATGTTTTACAGCATTAGTGTTTTCCAAATACTACATTGGATTCGTGGGTAATATGTAAAAGATCACTACTTGAAGTTACTATGCCTAAGTCCGCTTTTAAATTTTTGATTTTGAAGCGAAATGCGAACTAGGAACAGATCGAAACAATCTATGACAAGGCTCCCAGGGGCATGGCCATGCCACTCCCCTCCATTGCGACGGCTCATCTTGTTTATGGGCTCGTAAAGCAGCGCGCCTACTTTTGCCTTATAACTCAGCCTCAAGCCCCGAATCCCCAAGTCTCCCTCATCACGCACTGATTTTGCAGACACCCCAACCGCCTCCCAGAGAGACCCACTTGTACACACTTGTAGTACCACAATATATGGGGCAATGGGGGAATGGGGGAATGGCGGAATGGGAATGGGTGTGCACGGTACATGCGGGCTGTCACATTTACATATGGCCCCAGACTTATGTACGAGTATTCCTGCTATTCTTCTTTTCTCCACCGTGTCCTCGTCCTGTTGTTCTGGTTGTTGCTTTTGTTTGGCCCCAGCGTCGCAAAGTATGCAATGAAAAGTGGAATTTATGCATTTCACCTAATAGAAGTGCACAAAATGCTGCCCATAAACTATTTAAACTGCTTGCGTGTGGGCAGCGGGGGAGAGCTGCGTTTAAATCTAAGCAAAAAGACCCATGACGCAGGCAAACACGCAAAACACACACAAATATTTCAATATTTATTGCCCCGGCATAAAAGTCTGTTAAATAATTCAAAATGTCAAATGGTAAAAAAGGCATTTGCTCGGCCCGGGAAATGTGGAAAAATTAAAAATTGCAATACACATTTAAATGGGTTTTTCGGTTTTCGGTTTGGCTTAAGCTCCCTGCGGAATATTGATTTGTTTGATTTCCCCCTAACCTCCCCCTCTTCTGCTGCTGTTTTATTATATTTATGCAATCTGTGTAAATTCGAGAGTCCTGCAAGTCCCTAAACTGCCACTTGAAATTTATTTATACGCTACACACAAATTTAATTGCGTTTGTCGAGTCCTTCGCCGTCGTCGGCGTCGTCTTCGTTGTCTTTGGCGTTGTCGTTGTCCTTGCCCCAGGATTCACCAAGGGAGCGCCAATGGAGATGCGCAAGAGCAGACCGGAGGAAAGCGGAGGGGCCGCACAATAAATAGTTTATTTAAGGATTGTTCTTTGGTGACGAATGACTGCCCCATTGTGTTCTGGTGCAGAAAAACTAAGGGGAGGAGACCCGGGCAGCCACTGAGGAGCGACTAGGTACCGATGGAGCTACATCCAGCATGCGTTGAAATGAAGAAATTAAATTTTCATTGTTTCTGGCGCCCCAAGTGTTTGAAAAAGTGTCGCATTTTGATTGCGTTTTTCCTTACATTAAACTGGGGTCTGGGCGTCGCTTTTGGTCACGCTCGGGTAGCTAGGTATCCCATCACCTCACCTCACCGTGGCCCCTGGCCCATGCCACAGGTCGTGCCCAGCCTCCCACCACCCCACCATTCGACTCTTTTCGCCTTGAAGTGCTGGCTCCAGGGGCCTGCTCTGCTCAGCTCTGCACTTACACCTCGCATTGTAGTCAATGTCCTTGTCAGCCTTGTTGCCGGCCACGCCCACTGTCACGGCTTGGCAGCTGCGGAGCAGCCAAACGCGTGGCAAAGTCATCTTTAATTCATGAGGCAAGTTTTTGCCGCATGCATTCTCTGCTTGTGTTTTTATCATGTGGCTGCTTCTCTACGTATATGATTTAAGAGTTGATATGGTGGCTGAGCGGTTGCTGTGGAGCGTCTTGCTATCGTATAAAGATACATATTTGTATCGTAATAAGCAGACTACTGTTCTCTTCATTTCTCCTCCGTCATTCTTTTATAGCTTCAAATTGTAGTATTTTTTGATTTTTCATCTTTATCGGATAAAGAATTATATATCTCTAGGCTTCTTCTTTACCAAGGGGGTTTTATGGTTTACACTGAAAAGTATTGGGTCTTCTTTAAATACTTATATGTAATATCAGATGAAAATATAAAAGAAAGCTCATTTTTTCTTTCATATTAATAGGAGAGGAAAAGCTGTGGTTTGAGTTCACTAGAGGACAGCACAAATTAAATTCCATCTTAATTTTAATGATTTAATTGGGAAGTTTATATTTTACACTTGTCGCACCCAAATTCACATCCCAGAAAACTTCTTTAGCCGTTAAACAAGTCACCAAAATTCATTCAAAGCCACTGCCAAACCATTTTCATTCAAAGCCACCCAAAAAGAGGATAACAAAAACTGACAATGAGTTTGCATTGTTAACGCGGCCACAGCAGCACAGAAGCAGGAGCAGCAGCAGCAGAAGGAGCAAAACCCAGAAGCCGCGAAAGGTGTTCAAGCGACTCGCAGCTTTCCTGGTGGGCAGGTCCTTGAACGCTTCAACACCAACCATAGCCGCAGCTCAGAGCCCGGCTCCAGCTCCGTCTCCGTCTCTGTCTCCGGCTCCATCTCGGTGGTCGTCTTCCTGTTGCTCAGGTTTGCCTTTGGCTGCGGCAAACGAGTTGTAAATATTTATTTATACGCGCAGTGCGGTCTGGCCAACCTACCCACCAACCAACGGAACTAGCATCCCAGCCACCCATCAACCCACTAACCAACCGACTAACCCACCTGGATCCCTTCTGGCTGCCTGGATGGAATTTTGATTTAGAATTTCTTGCCCGGCAACGATTCCGACTAACTAACTAGAGTGGCTCTAGGATTTTTAGTTGTTCTCGGTTGAAGCCCTCTCAAAATTGAGAGTTGCGGGGAGAAGACGTGAATGAGGATGAGGATGACGCCGTCACGTCACGTCACTGCCAGCATTTTTATTTGGATTTTGCGGTTTTTATTGCGCAGCTCCGTTCGTTTCCTGCTGTCAGCAGTTCGCGGCCAGACTATTTGATGCTTTTTTCGGAAGGTATTTTACCGTTTATTTTTTTCTTTTTTTTTTTTTTGAGGCCCGACAACATCTGGCAGCCACTAAAATCATCATCAAGCGGTGGCTCCTGCAACGACGGCTGCTGGTACGGCTGTTGCAGCTGGCGGTTCCATCAAAATATAATCTAGGGGAAAATATCTAAACGAGCTTCCTCCCAAATGTGTGACAAGTCGCACACTTTTATTATAAACATTGAAGGCGGGAGCAGAACGACACGACCCACCCATATATGCCACAATCTCCTGCCACATCCACATCCCATCAAGAGCTCAAGTTCAGGCGTGGTTTTTGTGTGTGTGTGTGGGTTGTGAACCCTTTCTTTTGGACTCTTTCAACTGTTCACAGCGACCGGAGCGCCATTCAAATGCAGTTTTACAGTTCGTTGAGTGAAAACTTAAGCGGTTTTATGCACCCCCCGCACCTGCCTTGGTGGCATGGGATGAGAGCGGGCCAGCCATTTTTGTGTTGTGACAGCAATTTTTCCCATCATGCAGTTGCAGTTTTGGTCAGTTTGTCAGCGCATAAATGCAGTTCTAAGCTAGTTTCAGGACCCACTACTCCATCCTGTTTTTTCCCCGCTTTAGATTTTCGGTTATTCGTTCGGTTTTGTTTTTTACAATATGCAAACGTGGCCGTTTGCCGTGAGCTCTGGTCCCTAGTCCTGCTGCTGATCCGGGTTGTGGCCCTTCCTGGCCATTGTAGTGCCCCCGCAGCTCGAGTTGAATTCCATCAGATTTTTTTTGTTGCAGTCTGTTTCAGTTAGTTTGAGATGCGGCAACATTTTGCCACAGAATTTTAATGGAAAATATACAATGCCACGAAAATATTTAATTCAATTTGTCCATCAAAGATGGTTGTATGGAAAATTTAAATGATTCCTCTATATGGCGTTTTCCCCCTTTTTGAATCGAAAATTTGTCCGGCTTTGTTGGTGTTTTAATGGAATTCTACGAGTATGGTGTGTGTTGGAGTGAAAATTAGAATTTATAGAGATGGTGGGATGCATCGGGCTGGAGTATGTGTAACATGAATAAAATATTGTACGCATTAAATACATACATCGATATGACGAAACGAGTTTCGGAACTGATTGTATACTTAATGACAAAATGAATGTATTTTTTCTCAAGATTAAAATAATTTTGTAGGTCTAAATGATTCCTCATTCTTGGATTTCGCAATATACTCCCGAAATATTTTTTAAATATTTATGTACCGCTCTTTGGTGAGTGCGCACTTTCATAATTTTTTCTCGCCATCTGAAGCGCGGAATTACATAAAAATTACTGGATTGACTAGACAATATTATACGATCTTTCACAACATTTTTGATTTGTTTCGATATCGTGAATATACCTGAAGCTATAACGACCCAAATTTGAAAATTTCTTCCATTTTTTGATGTTTCTTCAATTTTGATATTTTTTAAAATAAGATTAGCTACTAATTATTAAAGTTGTCCACATGTATGTAGGAAAGCAGCCCCATTTTGTAAATCTTGTTCTGACAGAAAAACTGGAGTTGATTCGAATTTTTTATAATGGAGGAGTTTTAATGGAGTTGTTCCTGAAGGCCAAAATGTGTAAGTGTAGCAAATACTTAAAACTCTATTGAAAGAGCAGTTAAGTCCCGACAACTCCGATATATTTGAATGCACTTGAATTACATATTCGAGAATAAATAAATAGGGAAACTTTTCCATCAAGATCTAGTACCCCCGACAAGAGTACAATCCTCTCGAAGTTAAGTCCCAGCCACAGAGGAGATTCCTCTAGGCATTTGTCTATGCCGAGGCTAATTTATAACTTGGTGACAGCTTCTGTGTTACTTCGGGAGGGTCTTCCGCGTGCCTGGGCATGGCTCAGTCAGCTATAAATCCAAATTCTGTGTGGAAATTCCTCCGTCAGCTGCCTCGGAACCGCCGAAAACAGGGCCCATAAAAGCATAAACTTGCATATATTTCGGAAAAATACCAAAAGAAGAACAAAAAAAAAGCAGCCGTTTCCCTTCCTCTGGTTATTATTGCTGTTCCTGCTGCTGCTGCTGCTGCTGCTGCTGTTGGTGTTGTTGTCTGCCGGAAGTCGGAAACCATTTAATTTTCTCATGTGCAACTGGGACCTTCGTCCTTCATCCCACGTCCTGCGGCCGTCGCTGGCACAGCTGACATGTTTCTTTTGGCCTTTATTTCATACTATACCTACCATATACTCTTTATGCTTTTTTTGTATTTTTGTTGTTTGGCAAATTTTAACGCTGAACATTTAATTCGGGGCAAACGAGTTAAGAGTAAAGTTGTGTTAAGTTTTTGTCGAGCGCTCGGCAAAAGAAAAACAAAAGCTGCAAGTGCACAAAAACGCTGAGAGGGAGAGGGAAAGATGGGTCTATCCTTTCCCCACCGTAACCGAAAAACAGCCGGCAACATTTATTTATTTTGCTACTGTCGAGCAGAAGAAGCCCAAAGGACCCGGAGGCCGGGTGTGGGCCTGGATCTGGCTTGGGGTCCCTTGCGTCTGTCAGTCCTTTACATACAAAGTCTTGTGCGCAGAATTTTAATTTGCAATTAAATGCAACCCACAAGCAGCTTTGCATCAAAATGGTAACCAGGGGGGACTGGGTTGCATGGGTTGGCATGGGTGTAGGCTGGGAGGGGGATTTCTTAAGGGCCAGGTGGATTTACAGTATACATCAGTATGTATGCATCCGACTATGGGTGTAGGGGAGTAAGGTTAAAGGAGAAAGTCAAGGCACAGTGGCTGTAGTGGCTGCAGCGAAAAGGAATACATTCAGTCTCAATGCAGCCAAAGGGCCACGCCTTGGCTTGCTCTGTCTGTCTCTGTCTCTCTCCTTTCATATATATGCATTCATCTCTCTGTCCTACGCTCTATCTATCTTTCCTCTCCGGCAAAAGCTGCAGCTTAAGTATTTTCAGCGAATGCGAATGTTTGAATTAAAACTTTGTAATTTCCCTTGTTTCATTTCATTTCGCTTTACTGGAAATTCATTTCTACTGTCTTTTCCCGTAGCTTTTCCCTCTGCATCTCATCTTCTCTGTTTTCATTTTCTTGACTTTTGTTATGGTTGTTGTTGCAACATATAAAATGGCTACCACTCATCCATCTCTCGTCTTCAGGTTGGTTTAGCATTTTCGGTTTTGGCCTGGGTCCGTGAAGCAAAGAGAAATGGAGGAAGGGAGATAGAGGGAGAGTATGAGTGAGAGTGAGAGGGAAAAGGACAGAGAGCTGGTCTCCCAGGAAAACCGTCAAATGCATTGGAGGGCACTTTTGTGCTTCTTGTACCCTCCATCCCAGGGTCCTGCCACTAAAACTTGCCTTTTGCAGTCAAAGTGCAATTTGTTTAGCGAGCTGCAATTGCCTTCCCCTTCCCGCGCTCTGCCTCCCGCTCTGTCTTGTCAGAGTTTAATTTGTTTACGCGTTTTGCCATTTGCCTTTTGGCTGATGGTAGAATGGCAAAAGTTGTTATAATTGAACTAAAACCAGCGGAAGCTTTGGATTGTCATAGAAATTAGTGGTACAGAACAAAAAAAAACATAATGGAAATCTCTTAAGCTTCTTTGCAAAAATATTGAGTTTTTTCATGAATTTATAATCCCATAAAGCTATTATCTGTTAACCCTATAGCCCCATCAAAGTGACATGTTCCTTACCCCAGAAAGAGCCGGAGAGCTTACAGAGGGAGAGAGATAATTAATTGAATACTTGAATGAGCTTAACACTCACTTAACACTCCCTCCGAGTGTTTGACTCGAGAGCAAGTACTCATACTTTTGAGTTGCAATGACTCCGGTGGTGTGCGAACAGTTCTCGAATTTATCCGGAGGCCGGGGCATAGGCCTTGGTCTGGGCTTAATTAACTGCCTGGCTTAACAAAAAATTAATCATATGTACAGACAATGCTGAATGCTCGTATCTCTCTGGCTGTCGAGGATATCGAAAGTCGGCCCGACATTATGACGGCTACGGCAAAAGAGAATGCATATGAGTAGGAACTGGAGCAAGAAAATCAAACATTAATTTTCATTAGATAGGCACACAAACAGCATACACACACACACGCGCATTCACACATCCTGTACGGCATCAAAATATGTCAGCAATGGCCATTCGAAATTTCTGAAACCCAGCCCGAGGGCTTAATAACTGTCCAAATGAATTATAAATGAATATACATATACGGTATGTGAATGAATGAATGAATGAAGGCCGGAAGGCCCACTCTCTCTGCTCTTGGATATTTGATATATAGAAATATATGGTCGGTCGGGATCATTCCTCGAATTCATTGGAGAGCAATGCAAATGAAATAGAATGAATTCTGCTTTCCCCGAAATGTTGTCTAATTGAAATGGACACTTACCTACTGAACTGCTGCCATGGAAACTAAAGAAAGTGTCAGAGGCAAGTGGTTTGCTTAAAAGAGAATTCTCGGCTCCATGTGGCTTTCATCACAGATGAGTTGATTACCTTCATTTGGAGCGAGTTTTTTCCCTCCTGATATTCGAACTAAAATTTTGTGTGTGTGTTAACCTCAAGACTTAGTTCATTAACATGTAGTGTGGACAATATTTGCTGTCAGAGAGATTCGCTTCAGATATCTACATTTACTGGTTCAGTTGTTGTTTAATTTTGTAAATTATTATGGTACTTACATATACTAAGGAAAGGCCTTACAAGAGCTTTGACATTAGCGCCCAAAGTTAGCTTGTAACCAGCTCCAGAGGCCAGACAGGAGAAAGGACTCTGCTCAACAGCCATGGCCACAGAGCCAGGAGCTAGGAGCTAGGCCCGCATCCTACTCGTGTTTAAGTTTTATGTCTACATTGGTTGAGCCTGTGGAGCTTTAGTGCTGGACTAAGTAAATTTTAGTGCAAATGAGCAGTCGGGGCTCGGGCACAGAAGAGCCGTTTGGACCCGTAGCTACTATAGTAGAGGCCCGGGGTCTGGCATAATCATAATTAAATAACTTTTGTCACAGTGCCAAATAAGCCTCATACTGGGGTATTCGGGTGGTGCACATCATTTACGTGAATTTACGTACACACACTCAGACTCTGCAGAAAGGCTTTCATTAGGCATTCCAATGCCACAAAAAAAAGCACCCAGCCCCAACCAACACACAACAACGGCCAAAGAAAATAATGGTGAGTGGAAAGAGCTGAAAAAAACTAAGCGCAAATGTGCCAAAATAATCCGCTTAAATAAAATGGCAGGAGAAATTCTCACAGTCGCATTTCAGGCAATGGGCTGCAGCGACAGCAGCAGAGGCAGCGGGCATCATCAGGAGCAGCAGCAGTCGCATCCTCCATCAGTCCTTGTGCCACTTCCACTTCCATTTTGTTTTTTCTTTCCTTTTTCTGTTTTGTTTGTCTGTTTGTTTGTTTGTCGGTTGCATGTGTGTGTGCGTTTGTTGGTTGGTCGAAAGCCACAAAAATGGCACAAAAAACAACAATTATACGAGCAACAAATACCAACTATGGCAAGAAATGGCATGGCATAACCATATCAGCACACGGAGGATTGAAAGGAAATAGTAGGATCGGTGGATACCCGTTATATTTAATTATTTTAATATTTATAGTTGAAGCCTATGTTTCAGCATACCACCTTCGACTTTTATTCTGTCTGTAGCTGATATTTTGATATACTACTAAATTATAAATTAATATTACGCTTGAAATGTTCTATTGAAATCGGTTTAGTGTTTTTCATTCTTTCCTTTTATTTTTGTTTTTTGAAGAACAATACAACCCTCATCAATATTTTTTTGATAGGTACAAAAATGGCAAATATTTTTCGAGATAAACTCTAACTGGCACAAGTTGAGGAGGCAGTTGTGGGTTTAACCAGCGGGCTGTGTGGCTTGGTCCCACTCATTGCCATTGGATCCTTTAATTAAACGGATAGGAAAGATCCCCTCCCCCACGCATGACCACGCTAAAGGTATCTCGGATATGAGCTGGTAAAAAAGATAATCAAATAGAGAAGGTCTTCAGTTATATTTAGTAAAAGCACTTGTAACTAAATCTTATCAGATATTTAAACCGGATGGAGAGCGAAATACTTATACGATCTATGTTCCAGATTAAAGATGATACACCCCAGTTCTTAACAGGACTTGGGCCAGTCATGGCGATTCCCCATTCTTAGTTCTTTCTATAAATGATTATGGGGAAATTTCACGCCTCAATGGGTTTTTATTTTGGGCCACCGGTTAGAAGAGACATTTTCGTGATAATCGAGCAACCGCCTACGGACCTTGACCTTTGTATTATTTATGAACTCTAACACGTGTGTGTATTCCTGCTTCCTCTACGCCTGGCCCAAAACTAAGGGAAACTAATTAGGAAAGGAGCAAGCACAGGTGTTTGTCAAAAGCGGATTCAGTGAACAAAATAATTAGCAGAGCTGAGTTTTTTAGTTGCCAATGCTTTTAATGAGCATGTGTATATTTTTGTGGGATTAGCCCATTATAATTAGCCGTGTAGTCGTTAGTCTTGGCCATGAAAAGCCTCATTTGCTCGAAGCGTACAAAGCAAGTCTATCTATGCGCCTCGAGATCTATCAATCATACGCCACTTGGTCCGCCGCAATCTCTTGGCGCAACTGCAGCATTTTTTATGCACAATTTTCCAAGCAAAACCTCCACTAAGTGACGAGCTAACTGACTGACTAACAGATTAGCTGACTGACTGACTAACAGACTGACTGACTGACAGACTGTCTGTCTGTCTGTCCATCAGCCTGTCTATCTGTTTGTTCCTCCATCGCTCTGTCAGTGAGCGTTTGTGCAGCGTGTTGTCTAATGATTAACCCCCATGATTGAATATAATGCCCTTTGAAGACGCAGCGCAGACAACCGGCTAAGTGCCTATAGACCCAAGGAAAAGGAAAAGTGCATTGGGAAACCATAAATCTAGCAGCGACTAGGTGATGCTCTGAAACCAGTCTGAGATAGGATATTCAGATGATGGAAAACATGATATTCTTTAACCACAAACCTCATTTGCTCTTTATGTGGTTTCAACAGACAATAAAATATCTCTATACATTTTCCTAAATTATTCCTTCCCACCTCTTTAGGAGAGTACTTATAGCTTCTTCTAGAAAAAAAGTAGGAGTGGCAGACAATCACTTGGCCAGGCTTTTGTCTAGCTGCCTGCCTGCTTCTTTGACTGCTCATCATCATGATGCTGGCCAGAGCCAGAGCCAGATCCAGGGAAAGCAACAGCAGCAAGAACATTAAATTTTTTACTTAAGCATGAAAGATCTGGTTGTTGTTATTATTGTGCCGCCACAGACCTGGAAAATAAAAGCAAAAACTGTGGAAATGGGAAATGGAAGCGCAGAAAGGCAAAGGCAAAAATGGCTGGCTGGCTGACTCACAGACAAGGGAATTGGTGTAAATATGGCAAGTGGCTGGATGGGTCCCCATCCTGGGGAGGAGCTGTAAAAAAAGGCAACGGCACAAACACACACAGGGAACAGAGCTCTATTCATGCAGGAGAAGACCAGACAGAGGGGCATACTTTTCATAGCCACTGTGCGGTTTTGTGGCGGCGGCGCTGGCGCTGCCAACGTTAGATATTTTCATTTAGTTTCCTGTATACCGCCCCCAGACGGTGGCCAGGACCAAGTCGAGTCGAGTGGAAGTATCAAAGTTAGTGAAGTAGCAGAGTCTCCTCTCTGCCCTGATGACGGGGAAGGCACTGATGCCACTCAAATGCTTAACTATGCAAAATAAGTTGCATTTAAGATGCTCCATTATGCATGTTTATTTTATGCCTGATGATACTGCCACGCCCCGTAGACCAAAAGATGGCCAGGTATAATGGCAGGCAGGCGGCCTGCCAAGGCGCTCAGTGGCTGCCAAGTTAAATGAAGTCTGAGGCTGAGACTGAGGCTAAAAATACAGACAAGAACATATGCCTGACAGATCAAAGGAGCTTTCTTTTTTGCTGAAGTAGAGCACTTTTCTGGATAACTCCATCGATTAGATGGTACACATCAAACAATCTCCTTCTTCAGTAAAGACATCTTGGTGGATATTTCGATGAATTTTTTATGAGCGGGAGCTCCTTCATCTGCGATTGTAAATCCTTTTTACGACACAATACGCAGACGGCTAATAAAATGGCATTGCAAATTGTTGCATTTGACGGCTGCCCAGAGAAAGCGATGACGTCTTCAACCATAACCCAACGTCAGTTATAGTCAAAGTTGTGTGTATACACGTCTGTGTGTCTCATAAAATGTTGAGCTTATGGGATCTCAATTGGCAGAGAGAAACGGGTAAATGCATAAGAATTTCATATGCACTAGATATGTACATTTTGTTCTGAGATAAAAAGATATATCAGATCATTCTTTTTGGCTCAAACGATTTAGGTGTAGTATGCTGTCCATTGCACTGTTTCCTTCTCACAGGTTTGAAAGGTCTAACAAGAAAGATACGTATTTATTTTTAGAATTTATTCCACATAATATGTATTGTTCATAAATTCTGCCAAATTTTGGTAGAGAAATTAAGCTAAAATCTTCAGAACTGTTCAACACTTTACAGGTTTCTCCCTAAGCCAAACCCAATTTAAAATCCACAACTCGAGCCTGCTGCCCAATATGCACTCGATAAATTGGGGCCGAAATAACGGAAGGCATTTTGATTTGCTTAAACGGTTGAAGTGGGTGGTCGCCCTTTATCAGGTGGAAATTCACCTTTTGAACCCTATGAGCGGGGGGTACTTCCTAGCGAGTGTTTAATGAAGGTTCATTAGCATTGACCCCCGCACACTTAGCTGCTGGATGGAGCACGGACAGATGCGAGTCGTTGCAACAGGAGCTGATTGACGACTCGCATTACGGACTGCGGGATCGCAGGTGGGCGGGTTCGCCTTCCGCCTCTCGCGCACTGTCTGCAGGTGCAGTTAATCATTGTGGATGAGAGCGAGAGTGAGTAAACAATGGCCGGCCATGTGGAGGACACGCCATGCCGCAAATTCCAATTACATCTCCGGCTAACAGAGTCTCCCTGTATGACTCTGTATCTTTCCTTCTCCTTCTGCTCTTCGTGTTCCCAGCCACAAATGCGATACCGATGCGAAGTACACAACTTTTCCACTTGGCAGACGCTGGCCGCATACATCATCCCTTCCATTTGCACGGCCATCGATTTTCGGTTAACGCCCTCGACCAGCGGCAGTGGAAGCAGCAGTGGCAGAGGCAGCAGCCGCAGAAGCCGCAGGACAAGTTGCCGTCCTAGGACATCCTGTACGCGGTCGCCTTTAATGCGAGATATTGGCATTTAAGGCCAGGCCAGCCACCGTATCGATACTCGGACCCACACCGACAAGCGAGTCCCAGTTAAGCGGTCAGGCGGTTCAAGGCAGATAATCTCCGCAGCTCAAGGTGTACACTCGGTCGGAGTTCATCCCACAACCAGCATAAATACATTTTAATGACCTCCGGAGCTCGCATGTAAATAAACTTATTACCCAGCCACCGCAGTGCATCGATTGTGGTGGAGACAGGCCAGGTGGACTATCGTCTTAAGCTCCTGAATTGTAAGTTTTCCCGTACAGATTGTGGTCTCAGTTATCAATAAGCTCTAACTGTTCAAAGTTGTGCAAAGTGTTGGACTGTTATAATCGGATTTACCAAGGGGACTACCAAGAGCTATTCAAAGTTATTAGGAGTAACTTTCCCTTTGGAATCAAAGTTTTGTTAAATGGAAATTGATAGTGGGGTTGTATGGGCAGTGAAAACTATTATCATAATATTATAACAACAGGAGAAATTTATTCTAATATGTTCTCATTCAATAAGAATTCTTAGAGGTCGATTTTTATCTTGTAAGGATCTTCTAAGACAAAATAAAAATGCAAAAGAGAGAGAGAAAGAGACAGCTATCGCGAAAGATTATAGTTTTAAGCGATTAGAATAAGAGAATATGCTGTTCTTTGTTGATGTTCATTCGGCTCTGTATGTATGTAAGTGTTCCACAATCTTTTGTTAAGTTATATTACAAAAAAATATTTTTACAAACAGTATCAATTAGAATGTAAGACAAGAATATCTGCGCAGCATTAACCCCAGACATACTTTTGCCTGTCGATTCTTCTATGCACTGATAAATATAAATAAATTTTATGTATACATTGTATATATGTCTATATCCATTGACTTTCGATTTCTCATGCTATTTTTAATAAAATGTAATAGTATGTTTTCATAAAGCTTGAGTTAAACTCTTGCTGCAATAAAATGTAAATTAAAATACTAAAAATATGATTTTAATAAAGAAACGATTTATCATTTCACATGGCAATAAAAGAATTTTTGCATTTAATTGTTTGAAAATTAGAAATATTATTTTTCAATCAAAGCTTACATCAATCCGTGAAAAGTTTATATTTGCTTTTATATATAGTTAATTTAATCTCTTAACTAAAGCTAAAGTTGTATTTCAATTTATGTAAAAAATTTACAATTGTTAAATAAGAACAGGGAAATGTGAAATTGAGTATGAAGGATGCCAGTCAAAGTGAAAGTCTACTCTTGCAAATAAAACTATGAAACTTCAATTGGTTTTCAATATTGGAAAAATCAAAAGGAAGCCAACAGCCGGCTCCGTTTCTTTGTTAAGTTAATCAATAATGAACAACTTTGGCATCCTAGAAACTCTAATTATCTTTTTTCTTTTGAGTTGAAGTTTTCCTTTCGCTTTTTTAAGTAACTTTCATGATTTTCACAGCTGCTTAACATGTCCAGCAATCAATTTGCTATTGTTGCCACGTCGAACCGCTGTCTGACCCATAAAGACTCTGGTTAAGACTCACTATTGAGGGGGAAATAAAAGAAAACCCGGCACGATATTCATCACTATTTGATGATGGCCTTTAGGGCTCAACAATTTTCTTTTACTGTGCAGGACGCAGAGCGGGGAGAGGGATCGCATCGACATCGCCACTGCCGCCTTTGGTTAGCCAGTGGAGCGTTCACGTTGGGTGAAAAAACCACTTGGAACTGCATTGGACATTGTTTAAATTGCTGCGGTTCGCGTACGTTGAATTTTCGTCTCTTGTTTATTTTGCGCTTTATTTCGGATGCTGGCTGCCCCATTCTTTTTCATTTTTGGTCGCCGGCTCTCTCGTTTTTTTATGGCTCGAATCGAGCAGACGGAGGGAGAGAGAGGTGGGTGAGTGAGTGGGGAATTGAATAAAGCATAATATACGTTGGCGATTTCGATATAGCTACAGTATAACCCCTTTTAGTGTGCGGCGAGGTCAGGAGTCAGCAGTGATCCAGCAGTCCACCGTCCCCCAATCCGCGTCCAGTGTCCAGAGCCACACAAAAGAGCGAAAGAAAAACTTAATGTAATTGAATTCATTTATGGTTTTGTTTGGCCTTTATTTTTCTTTCGGCTTTTCACTTACGCTCGCAGAAATGCCAAGAATGTTGGATGGTTGTTAATAAATATTTCATTTATTTGCCGGCTCATGGCGAAAAGGGATTTCCCTCTGCCGCCGTCGCTCTGCTAACAGCCATTGTTTTTGTGGTCTTTTGTGCTTTAATTAAAAATATGCACAGGCAAGGCCAAAGTGTCCCAATTTCGTGGCCAGAACAAAGCACTCAACTAAATACGAAACTAGCGTCGATAGACTCTAGGCCCCCATCCCCATGCCCAACCCCTGCTGATCCCTGCTCCTTGGACCATCTTTTGTGTCCTTTTTTGGCTGCCCAGTCCCTGGGAAAGAGGGATATTGGGTTATTAGTAAATATGCTTTCATATAGTACATGAAAGATTTATGCAAAGGACACTACCAGGCAGCCCTGGTCTGGCTTTGAACCCGGCGCCGGAACGGGTATGGGTACGAGCATACGTACCTTCTGCAAGTATGCAACATATTTCATAATAATCGCCTTCGGGCCACAATGCCTGCCACACACCACACGCTCTCTCACCTGATCCGGGACGCCTCTGCTTCGGCCTCGGCTTCGGCAAAGTTATCCCTTTTTAGCTCAAAAGAAACCCCAAGCCTTGGCTCGCTCATGTGGCTAATAAAATAATTGAAATTCTCTCTTAGCATGAAAAGGCAGGCGGTAGCTTCTCGTACTTCTCATACATACAAATTGGTATGCCATGGCCAGAACGCTCCATCCTCCTTCCAAAAACGCTTTACGGAATTACGGAAATTGAAATTCTTTTCCTTGGGCCGGCACTTTGGACGCCTGTCAATGTTTTGGGCCACTTTTCCGTATTCGAAAGAGTTGCCAACGAGTACTCACTTTGCCTTGTCTTGAATGAATCTGGATTATCTTATAAATGATCGAAAACGAAGGAAAAGTTACCGCGTTTTAGCTAAAATTTTGTTCTTTTTTAAGTTTTATTTTACTTTTTTTTTACTTTTCCAGAAACTTTCTTTGATTTTCAATTTCAATAATACAATTTGCTTTGCAATTTTATGCCGAGCTGAGCAACGGCATGAGCGGGAGCAGCAGCCGTAATAGCATCAGAGGGGTGCGGTACGGGTGTATCCTTCTCTATTTCCGAGCTTGTGCATTTGAGATGACTCTCGGAGGCGCTCCGTATTTATTTGCATACGCATAAAGATGGAAAGTGGAGATACATACGTAAAGGCGGATTCTGCCCTACTCGGAATCCATTTCCCTGCCCCAAATCCGTTGTCAGACTCAACTTCCATTTGGCACATGGGAGAATTTTATAAAACTTTATTTTATGTTACCAGAAATTGACTTATGTTTAAGGCTATCTTTAAATGTTTAATGGTTTGCTTGAGTCATCTGGGGATTGAAATTGGGTCAAGTCTTGCGTTGGCTCAGAAAATGCATTATATATTATAATATTTTGTATCTATTGCTCTGCCTTTTTGTACATTCAATGGGAGTATTCCTCTGGGAACTTTTAATAGGAGGATATTTAAAGTAGGCCGAGCTATAAGTCCTCTATTATTTAAAAGTGTATTGTTGAAACATTTTTGCACAATAGTTTATTTTTTATCAGCCACATATTTGGTATTTTTCGTATATTTGCTTGTAATTTTTCTGTGCGTTCATTAACCACAAATGATTGTGGCTGGGTGTTCAATAAAGTTTTGGTTATTTGCCGATGCGCCACGCCAACAGCCAACAGCCAATCCAATCACCATGGCCTCTCTCTAGTGGCTGCCATGGACATGGTTCAATGCTCATAATTAAAACCGATAATCGTGCGTTGATGCAAAGCCAGCATTGAGGTCCTGCGCGTCGGGTCGTTTTGGGTATCGTAAATTCAGCAACGGCCATGATATCATATGATGGCGGTTTGGCCTGTTTAAACTTTCCTTCTGGCTGGCCATAATGAGTGTGAATATTTATCTTGGCTATCGGGGAAAAGCTTTGGTCAAATAGTTGCACACGCTTATAATTAGATTGATGGGCTACATGGCCACAGCAGCGTGTGATTAGAGATCCTCCGATTGCGCCTCCAGACTAGGTGTATGTGCCATATGGTTGCATGTGTCGCTCGGGTGACAAAGCTCCCTCTCTGCTGTGCTTCACACCTGCCCCATTCCCGTTTTTCAAGCTGGCAGCACTTATCACAGCCTCAAGCTGGCTGAAAGAGGTAGAGAGGGTAGCACTTGCACGGCAAATAGAGCGTCATTAATTTAACTAAAATAGTCACGACACCGGAGCATTGCCGGAGCTGTTGTCTTGGTCGCTGGCCTCCTCCTTGCCGCTGAAGCGTCTAAATGCAATCATTTTAACCTGCACACACGACCTGGGGCGGCTGTTATAAATGTGCAACAACGGCAGGGCGACAGGCAGAAGACAAGAGAGAGAGTAAAAGAGAGAGGTTGAAAAATTATGCATCAAGTGACAACAACAACGAATGCCATTTCGACGACAATCATTGCATAAGGAAAAGGACTCAAGCAAGACCTATTCCCCATACCATCCTCCATCCTTCATCCTCAATTCCACTCCACACTTCATTGCCTCTCGGCATTCATAAATATGGCGCATCGGAAATGTATTTAGTTTGAGTAGAGAGCGGCGGAAGTATCCATGCCTGAGTGGATTTGATTTGCCATCTGCGCCGCATGGCCCAGCAATGTATCTATATCTGTATCCATGATTTAGTTATTTTTACGAGTACATAAATAAGCAGAGGAAATAAATATGATACAATCGCAAAAAAAACTATGCAATGAATGTTGTTTGTCTGATTCAAGTTTAGGGCAAATGAAATTTATTTTAAAAAACGAACCCAGACCCACGACGGAAATAGGCATAATGAATCATTTGTGATATATACGATTGTGAGTTGAATATAGATTTAATGGATCTTAGAGTCCATTTTATTACTTTCCCTTTAAAAGCTATTCCCTATTGAAACGCTTCTTTAAACCGCAAAAAAACTGAAACCAAAAATTTTGGTTTTTCTAGCCCATAAAAGTACGCTACATTTAGTTTGAACGGTTTCTGTTTCCTGCATGTGTGGGTGCGCGGCCGTGCGTCTAAGTCCCAACAGCCGTTGGCTAATTTCTCTTGCCTGCATCACTCCACCTCCTCCACACACAAATGGAAAGAAAATATGCGAGACTATGGGAGAAGAACTATGCCGACGAAAATAAATTGAATTTATCAACCGTTGACGTCAACGCACACATACACAAATACACAAGGAAAAACATACTCGGGAGGCTGATGAGGGGAAATGCGGAAGGGAAAGAGCGAACCAAGCCAAATGTTTTTTTCCCATATAATTTCCGTTATGCCCAGGGCAACGGCCATGCCAACGCCCACGTGCAGCACATGCATACACGAGTAGGGCAATGAAATGAGGAAGGGTAGGGTCCAAGAGGGAAAAAGCAACGAGAAGCCACGTTGAAGATGCAAAGACTCCTACAACTTATCGTTATAATTAGGTATGGAAATTGAGAAACATTTGGGAGAGTGTTCCACAAAAGAATTTCACCAACAAGGTATATATGCGAAGTTCATATGTAATACATTTGACGTTTGAAAAAAATCTTGATGGTTACACTCAATAAAGTGTATTGTCTACCTTTAAGATAAATATTCCTTAATATAAATTATGAAATTTGGTATGACATGTTTTACGGAACATAATAATAATAATAAGTCATAGTAATAATAATTGTCATAATATGAAATGGCCAAAAATTATATTTTGGTCATACATAATTTGGCAAGCTGTTCGCGCACTTGCTTTATATAACACACAATCAGAAAGGAAAGAGTGGGGGTAGGTAGAGGAAGACAGACAGCCACTCGTTCCCTCGTATAATATCAAACAAAATAAACAATAAAATTCAGCCACAAATAAATTATGCCCTTGAGCGGCGAGAACCTCGATGTCAACAGAAGAAGGCTTTCTTCTTTGGGCCCAGTTTACTGGCCAGGCCACGCGCTTGTGTACGAGTATGTGCCAGTATTTGTATGTGTGTGTTTGTGTGTGTATTAAGCTGATGACAATCAAATACACAAATACAATTACAAAAGCGAAAACACACACACAAAACATCCACAAAGATGCACACATGGCAAGTCAGACAAAAAAGGAGGGCAAATAGTGAGCCAGCACCAATATAGGGGGACGGAGAGAGATAGTGAGCAAATACTGAGCAAATATTTTAGCAGCGACTGAAACAAAGACATATTACTATCACAGGATGTTCGACTGGGGCTGTGTGTGTGTGTGTCCAAATTGAATTTGATTTATTGAAATTTGATATTTTCCGTGATACGAGTGCCGCAAATCAAGCAAACATGAGCTAGACACACACAGACTCAGGGACACCGAGACACAGGGACACAGAGACAGGAACAATCAACATTGGTAGTAGGAAGGACACACACAAGTGATGGCTATGTGGCATGAGAGGCACTTGGCACACATTTACCAATTGTCTTTGCTCTGCAGCACACAAAACGCTCGCAAAAACTATCCGAATGTCTGTCTCTTTTTTAGTTTTAGCCAAACAAATGCCGGAAAAATACCCGAAAAATGTTTTTGAATGGAAATTGATTGAATTGTCTTAAAGTGGTAGCTTCCTATTGAATATATATACTTAAAAATTTGTATATCTTTTATTTTTGCCACTTACAAAAGCAAGTTTGTAAAATTATTTCCATGCCTTCATTCCACTCGGATACTCCTAAATCCTCATAACAATGACTTAAGCAAACTATTAAGGTGTTAGTTTATAAATTCGAAACAGAAAAACTTTACTTTTTCTAGTCTTTAAGTTTTTAGACATTCTTTGGTCCATTTACTTGTTACTCTATTCTTCTTTTAGTTATAATACTATTAACTGTAAGTGTATTGCAGATTTTATTTAAATGAATAAATAAATAAATTTCCAAATGTTCACATTTTATGATGATTTCTAACAATTTTACTAATAAATAATAATTATCATTATTTATAATAAATACATCTTTAATTATAATCAACACTTCCATTCCAGAGTTCATTGACTTGCAGTTTGTTTAAGCTAATCAAAATTACCATCAAACCGACGCCAGACAAGGAGGTATATATGCTTTATTTATAGACCTTTTCGGGGGTGTAAAAAGATGAAATTAACTCGGTGATCAGTCAACACATTCAATTTGGAATGCGTTTCGCACGTAGGAATCGGAAGACAAAGGCTGGGAAAACACAGGGCCCACAAATTGGGCCAAATGAAATGAAATCAAATAAATTCGTGCAGAGCGGAATGCAACGGGAAGGGGAACCAGAACATGTGACGCCATGCTGTTCTGATTGCACTCAAGCACAGCAGCTACAATATTTATTACATTTGATTATGTTGAAAGTCAACTTTATCAATTTTACAGCAGTTAGCCAATAAACCACAACAGACAGCAATCGAGAAGCAGAGGAGGGCACCATGATATATAAGTAATACGTAATACGAGTATTTGTTGCATATAAATCCTAAATGGACAATGAATGTCAAGTAAAATAAATTAGAAATGACAATAAATGAGCAACTGCCAAAAGGGAAACGGGAAGTGGTGGGTGTGTGTAGTGAATGGACTTGGACTACAGCTAGCTCCCTCTCGACAGTCTGTTGACAGGCAAACAGACAGCGTGTCGCTGTAATTGGCAGCAGTGGCAGTGGCAACAGTACGTATACGAGTAGAATGTTGGCCGCATAACAGCAAAAGATTTCTGCAGTTAACCTCTCGTTCTGCCCCCTGTCGCACGGCAATTGAACAACAAGCAAAACGAACCCAACCGAGTTGAACTGAACTGAACTAAACTGAAACTCTTTGCATATTTGTTGCAGCGGGAAAATTTATGCAATGCTTTTTTCCTGATGCTTGGCCCTAGGCCTAAAACAACACCAGAAACAAGCAAGAGCCAACCACTATAGTGGGCTAAAAGAAAGATTTAATGTGAACATTTTTGTAAAATAAAAATGCATGTGAAAATGTTTGAAAATATATATACTAATTATGAAAATTACATAAAATATATATTGGTGCTGTTTTCGCTTATGATCTGATCATATTTGAAATGTAATAATACATCCCTTAATTTTGTAGAGACCAAAATTTCATACAATCATCACTTTTCAGTCCAGTGTGCCTGCAATCAAAATGCATTCACTGCCCTGCTTCCAATGCTCTGGCAAACTTTTTGTTTTTCCATTCTCAAAAATTGCATGGAATACCCACACACAAACACACACACACCCACACATACACTGGGGAATAGGTAAACTAACAACACGTGCAAAAATTTTGATGTCTCTCGCTCTGTTTTTCCGGTTTTCCAGTTTGGTTTCGGTCACTCTGTCTGCTTAGATGCTTATTAGGCATCAACTTTATCTCCGTCTCTGTCTATTTCACCTACAAAAGCAGGCTGCCAATATGCAATATTGCTCCAGACGAGTACAGAACGCAATATTGATCCACCTCTAGCCTCCCAGGCTCCTCTCCTGATTCTGCACCACAGTGGGTTGTTGTTAGGCCGTTGACAATATCAGACTCTTATTCCGGTGCCCCGCCCCAGCGGGTGGCACCGATTTGTCTGTTTGTTAACCAATTCATTTGTCATGGTAGCACTGGGCGCTGTGACCGACAGGACCGACAAAGGGACGTGCAGGAGGCACTGGAGAATCAACACAATTGAACATTTTCCTCTGCAGCTCTGCATGGAAAACTGTTCGGGGCAAATATGAACAGAGAAAATGTTAGAAAATCAAACGCATATTTCCAATACTATGTTGCAAAAGGGCTATCATTAATTTGTGATTACGGAATGAGTTATTTATACTACGGGTAAAGGACACAAATCAAAGGCAGTCAATAGATATCAAATAGTAGCTTTCATTCCATTTACCTGAGAACGACACATGGGAGAGAAGAGTGTAAGAGGAAGTGGGCGTATGGGAGTGGGTAAGTTGCCTAAGCTCAATCAGAAACACATCCACCCACTGACCAGGCAACCACTACGCACCCACTGACCTCACAGGCTCCAGTCCAGCCTTGGACTGATATTCTGACCATATGCAATCGCCTGATATTTGGTGGTTGCCTCGGTCACTTTTATGACTGCACTGGGACCCATAATTTATGAATGAATTCATGAATGTCGAAGCAAAGTGAAGTGCCTGCCCTGGCTCTGGTTCCCTTGTACATACTCGTTCTTCTTCTCTTGTATAAGTAAAACCCGAATTGAAAACGTCAGCTTATATGGGTAGTCTTATAGGGGGTCGGTCGCTGGTCACTCGGCCCAAAGGACCTGTCTCCGCAGCTCACGAAAATTTAGTTTTTGATTATGTCGATGTCCATTAATGTCCCTGCTCCCCCGAGTGTGATGTGTGTGTGCGAGGGGGTGTGGTGTAAGGGTCGAGGATGAGGTTAGATGGGGTAAGATGATGTGCTGATGGGTCCGACTTGGGGTCCAGCCTTGAGAGATTTGGCAGGGGACTGAGAATGTCCTGCTGCTGTCCATTTTGCATACATAGTTCCCGTTGCGTGCTCAATCAACCTGAAGAGGTGCGAACGTGCTAAATTAGTAAAATAAATTACATATTTGCGGGCAAATGGGATGCACACACACCAGAGTCCATCTACTCTAACACTCGGACGAGTACGAGTACGAGTACGAGGATGTGCCCCCATTCCGGGGGCCAGCTCTCTTCGGGGACACCCACCTAATTATGTGGCTTATGTTATTATTAGTTGGGAAATTTGTCCACGCGTGTGTGGGGTGGCCGAGTGGAATGAGCGCTGCATGCGTTTGTGAATATTGAGCTATGAATTTAAATGAATTAATAAAATGAAGTTCTCCCCCGCACATACAATTATCCCGGCATCAGGTGGAGCCATAATTCAAATGTTTATTCGCACATTTTGATATCATTAATGTGCATAATTTTCCCCGGCATCGGTTTGGGATTGGGGGATAAACTATTTAAATTATTCATGGGCCATTTGCTTTGGTTATGCTTTTAAGTGAATCACTAAAAGTAATTAGGGTTTAACTTACAAAAATAGTTTCCGGGAAAATGTAAATATCATATTTTGATATAGAATACTCGTAATGCAAATATTTATAATCCACAAATATACTTCCAAAGTAGGTGCTGTTCGACATGAAAATGCCGTGTCACATGGCTGCGGATGCATTGCCAAAATCAGACATCGGTTTCCACCTCCGCCAGAGGGGCGGCTGCCAGCAAGCATAAGCCTGGCTCAATGACTGTCAAACCAGCATGGAATCGAGCCATATCGAAGCCAACAAATCGTACAAGTGGAATATATGGACTGTAAGATACTCAGCACTGCACTATAATCAAAACAAAAACTACTGAAATATTTACAAATAACAATACACCCTTGCTACTGCCAAATATACAGGGTACACGAAATGTACAGCCAAAAATGGCATATGGAACATTTGTATAGTAGATGTGCATATGGATGCGCGTGTGTGCACATGTAAATGCATACAAGTCGAGGTAGATGTATTTGCCAGCATGCATCAGTGAGCACGCGAAAGGGCGCTCCGTTACGTATACGCAATGTGAAACATGGATGGCACGCCAGGGCCTGGCATGGGTATCTCATTGCAATCGGCAAAGTAAATCGCACGGCAAAAGCACACAATAATTTCTCGCATTGAAAGAAGGCAACCGTAGCAGGAACCAGGATCCAGGACCAAGCACCAGGACCACCCAACACTCTCTTTCCCATCGGTAAATTATGCGTACCCCAAACTGCTCTTCCACTGCTCATGTCGCTGCCTGGTTCCCTTTCTATTTTGTTTGCCATGCACTGCTCTGGCTTGCCGACTTTGACGACTGGGCGATATATTTTGAGAGCGAAGAAGCCGTAGAAGTGCAGAGAAATATATGTATTTAAATTGCATTGCAGGCAGAGCTCTTGCCATTTCTGCAAATGCTTCGCCATTTCCACATAGCAAACAGACATATGTTGGCAGCACGTGTGTGTGAGCCAAAGCCGGCTGCTCAATCATATTGCCCAATGCTCGTGCCTGTTCCTTGAAAGAAGCTGCAAGGTACCAAGGATCGCTGGCATCGCTGGCATTTGCTGGTGAGAAAAATGGCAGCCAAAGCAGAATGCAAATAATTTCTGCTGCATTAAACGCAACCCAAATCAAAAGTCAGAACAGAACAATCCAAAATCAAGCCACGGCTCTGAGTTACTCTGTTTGAATAAAGTCTCCTAGAACATTTTCCAGCTTTAATTTTGCTTCGAAATGAATCTTAAGAACCCTCTGGGTAGGGTATAAGAACGATACATGGCTGGCAGTAAGTTTTATTGCAAACATCAATGATAACAGAATCGATTACTTGGTCCACACAGATGGTGAAGCGCATCCGAGCAGGGAATGGGGAGAGAGAGTTGCTTCAGGCCAAGCTCTGACAAATTTTTTCTTATAATATTTGCAAGTGCGAGAATAATGCCGTTTCCATTGTGGGAAAAGGAGTGATAGACAAACAAGCGATGTGCTGACAAAGGACAACGGCGATGAGCTGCTCACAGCGGAGAACCTGGCCATGGACGAGGAGGATATGTGGACGTCGAAGTGGAAGCGGACATGGACATGGACATGGGCATGGACGTGTGTAGAACAACTCGTTACTGTCAGCAGCTGCCAATGTAAACACAAGTGGCCAGCCGCAAAAGGAAAATTGTTGGCCAGTGAAAAGCGCAGCAAAGAAATGAAAGAGAGAAGCAGAAGCGAGAAGAAACGAAGGAGAACATAGGAAGAGGATGAGGGACAACTGTGCTCAAAGGCCACAGCTGCCGGATGGCGATTGGCGCGGAAATCAATTGTTGTTTTGACAGCGACACGGAAATTGGTTTAATGAAGCAAAAATAGATATAAAAAGCCAGCTGACAAAGCTAACAAGCCAAAAGGATGGCCGGCCAGGGCGTCAGCTAATTAGAGACGCGCCCAGATTGGACCGCGTCCTTCACTCCTTCCTGATTCCCTGACCCAGCTGCTGGGCCTTCTTCTCCTCATGCTGTCGCTGATGATCAAAAGGCTGTTTGATTTATGATGGCAGCCCAAGAAATTAGCAAAGAAAATGGAAAAAACTAGGATAAAAGTTTGTTGTAAATGGGAAAATTATGCGCAGAAACTGGGGGGAAACTCATTTAGAATGCCGGCAGGAGTTGTGCCCTAACAAGGTAAATGCAGGTGCTCTGGGGAAACTACTGCAGTGGTTGATCAATCCAACGATTAGGAAAATATTGATTAAGTGACTGAAACAGCAAGAGATTGTAATTCTTAAGAGTGGGAAAGTAGACCAAGAACCCTTTCCAGCTCCGTAATGATTTGGAAAATTGACAAATAAAACTGCGCCGAGTCCCTGCGCACAAAAGTGTGTTCATTACTTAAACTAATTGCATTTTAAATTAACATCACCGCCAGCCCTGGGCAGTAAAAGGCTCATAAAGGCAAGACACTGAACCGCCATCGGGGCTGGAATGGAGCTCCCTCTTCGGTGCGGTGTGGGTACGGTACGCCCTCGTATGTATGCACAGCACGCAGTCTGCAGAATGGCAAATGAGTAAAGGTGGGCCAAAGGAAATGAGAGCAGGAACCACCGGTAGACGTCAGTCAGGCGGCGGTGACAGTCGAAATGTATTGAAGTCATTACGAATATGGCCACAAGACGTGGCTTAAAAGGTGCCCAACCAGGCAACCAATCCTTGCTGGGCAACCGACCGTTCGCAGGGTAATGACAGAAATTATGTAATAAAAAGTTACAATTTACGGTTGCAGTGGAGGAGTTCGGAGTATGCCAGAGGTGGAGCTCCGTTCGATGTGGGCCACGTGACCCAGACAAAGGGAGACCCGCCACAGCCACAGCTACAGGTGCAAGCCAAAGGAACGAAATTGAGTCTGTCTGGTGGGGTCTGCCGATGGGATGGGTTTTCGTACAATGAACCGTCATAGATAAAAGACATAACAATGAAGCCAGGGGCAGACGTGCGGGTCAGGCCAGGCAGAAGCAGAAGCAGAAGGACACAGACAAAAGGTACCCAAGAACATTTGCACCTGCCTTGCAATGGCAATGCCAGGGAAAATAAGTTATAAATGTAAGACAAAGGCAAATGGCAAGACGGGAATACGTTGGAGAGAGGGCTGGAAAAATAAGAAATGGCAATAAATTCAAAAACTAAAACAAGCCTCAGCACCAGCAGAGGCACCACTGACACCCCAGACAGAGCCACAACGAGGCCAACTTCTTCAGCCATATGATGAACAGACTTGGAGCAGACTTCGAGCAGTTGGAGTGGAGTGTAGTGTATTGGAGTGGTGTGGGATGGCAGTGGAGTGGCTGGTGCCAGACCCTAATAAAGGTGTCAGCCCGGAGAAAGTTGCTCGACGGTTGCCGGTCGACGGTTGCCCGTTGTGTGGGGGCGAAAACGTGATTGCAAATTGTAACCGCCAATGGGCCGTAAATTGAAACGTGACTAAGGCAGATAATAAAATGCATAAAATCAGAGTACTCGCTGCCAGCGGGCGTCGCTTGATGGCCCAAACACGGGCGCAGACACGTGAAATGCCCCCAAAGCGAGAGCCGGTAGAGGATTGTCCTTTGTCTGCTTTGTTGGCGGTTGGGTGGTTCTAGTGGGTTGGTGGGTCGGCAGTACAGCAGTTCGGTGGAGCGAATGGCTAGTTAGCAGTCTCGTTGGTGTGTTAGTTGGCAAGAGCTGAGCGGTTTGTTTGGAATTTGTCATTAAACGGATCCGAGTTGGACTGAAGCACAAAAGCCCCAAAAATGTACATGTGTAATGTCTAACGAGTGTATGGAAGGAATCAAAAATGTGTGGAGTGTGGACGGGATTAAATCAGGAGAGAAAAATATCAATTACAACGGAATGCACTTAAAACATTTGAAGAGCTATTTTCGAGTGCCTCGGCAGTGGAGGCCATTAAGGAAATAATATATTAAACGGAGCTCTGAAATTAGCTGTATAGCTTGGTTTTGTTGTGGTTCTTGTAATTTAAATGGGAAAAAGTGGGGCCGTGGCCTTCCTAAATAGCGGGTATAAATTCAAACCATTATCTGGCTAAATTGACAAAGTTTATATTTTTAAAGGTATTTCATATATATTTTGGTTTAGATTAAGATTGAAAAATTCATTTATGTTACACACGATTTTTGGATATTTTTTTTTTAATTTTATTTGGATATTATTTATTACTCATGACTATATTATTTCTATAACATATTTGAAACTTAATGAAGTCTCGATAGAGGCTGGTTCACTTCATTTCCCTCCGTTATGTGTGTTCGAGTCGTATCAATTATCCTACACTGATTGCCCGCAATTTTGTCCATTGTTTGAAGTAAGTTTTTGGGTCCGAAACCACATTAAACACTGTCTTTGACCTGCTGGCTTTTGCTTTAATTGTTAATTTTTCGGTTTTGGCCAAATGAGCACCAGCGAAGTTTTAATTAATTCCATAAAAAACCAAGAGGAGGCCGCAGGCAAACAGGAAAACGGATACACATACATTCAGAGAACGAAACACACCAATGGAAAGGGATAGGCATAGGGAGGCAGAAAAGTGGCTCCACAAACATGAAAAGCAGCTGAAATATTGGCAGTCACAGAACTCTGTTGAACATGGACAGGACGGGGCCAGGGATTGGGGCAGGTTCCTCTGAGGTTGCTGTTGTTGTCAAAGTTGTTGTCATGCTAAATACTGCGGCATATTTAAACAGCAAAAATAACAAGGAACGTACACAAAAAAAAAAAAACGAGAACAAAAAAGGCAAAGCAGAAAGGAATCCAAAGCAATGGGATGAGAAAATGAACGAAAAACGAGCCGAATTCGAGAGTAAAGCAAATGAAATGGCAAAGGAACAAAAGAAGTCTTCGTTTGGCCCCAAAGCCATTCCAGAGAGGGGGAAAGCTGCCACATTAAAATGTTAATTCCACCTAAAATGCCAATAGCATAGATATGTACTTAGAGCCCAAAGGTTTTGTAGTGAATGGCCAGAAGAAGGGCATCTAGTGTACAGCCATACATCTAGCCTCCTTGTGGACTGTATTTTGTTTGGCGTTGTCTGCTGTTGGGTCCTGTTAAAGTGCATGAACATCTTACCCGTGGAACGCCAGGCTTGTGATCATTGCTCCGTGGCCTTGTAGTAGGTCCTGTTAATTTTTATGAACATATAGGATGATCAGAAAATAGTCCTCTTTTAGTTAATATTCTCCTAAAAATGTATGTAGATGTGTACTACTTCCTTTTATATACAAAATGAATTTGACAAAGCTCTAAAATTGCAAATTTGTATCGCTTAAGCAAAAGAAAACCCTCATGAAAAATACCAAAGGATGCAGCAAGAACAGAAACAATGTTGCAAGTAACTTTGATGCTGCCACAACGAAAATAGAATTGAAGACTCCACCACACCGACAGCCACCAGCAAAAACAGTTGCATTTGCAACAGTAAGAAGCATCTCAGGAAGCAAATAAAGTAAATAAAAGTAAAAAACAATTCTGTGGAAAATCTGGAATCTGTTGGCAGCTTTATAATACCCTTTTAGAGTCACCGAGTGTAACAATTTTAATGGATATTATATAATGCAAGCATTGGTCTTATTTAATAATTTTATTTTGAGGTAAGATAAAATATATGAACATTTTTCCAATGACAGTATTTGGTATTCTGATTATATTTATATTTAATAAAACTTTAAATATATTTAAATTAGACTTTGAGACCCAAGAAATGGCAGAAATCGCTTTTATGGTAACGATTTTATTGTATTAATTAGTGTTTTTTTTTCTGGCCAAAGATATCTTGCCCATTGAAAGGGTATGCAAAGAAAAACTTTATAAACATTTTAAGTGCAGATGGAGCCAGGAACAATGGGAAACCACGGCAATGGGTGCAATGAAACTGAAATCTCACACAAAGACAGCAAATGCAATCAAAGGCTGGAGTGTGGCGGCAGTAACAGTAACAGAAAGAGAGAGAAGGAGACACAGAGGATGGAGAAGCAGAAACAGGAACAGAAACAGGAAGCGGACTAACAAAGCAAAACGGATGCGGAAATGGCAGCAACTGATGTCTGAAGAAGTTGTCGGTTGGTGGCATCCCATCCCCAGCAGCCCAGGCTTCCCAGTTGAAGCTGCCCCAAGTGGCACTGCTGAAAGTGAAATGAAAGTGAAACCCTTACTGCCAAAAATACCAAAAGTCATGAATTCCATTTTATTTAGCTAATAATTTGTGCTCTACTCGTATTTGACAAACATTTGAATACTATTTTTGGAAGCTTTTAATTATGTCAACGGAAAATGCTCGAAAGGCAAACAGACAGACCTTTGCCCGCACTGGTGTTCCTTACTTGAAATCTGGGCAAAATGTCACAGACGCTTAACCTTTAAGCAAATCAAATGACGGCAGAGTAATTTACTTGGAGCCCATCCTTGTGAACATCAGGAGCACCAGGAAGAGGCCGCTCGTGCCTGGAGTCAAGCCTACAGGCACAAGAGTGACAAATAATTTGCGCATGTGTCGGGCCCCGGGCCAACGAATGCGTGTGCGTGTGGCAAAAGTTGAAAATTAAAATTAAATGTTCAAATATTTGCTTTAACGTTCTGCCTCACCTCCCTCGCCTTATCGGCTCACAGGCGTGGCGCTGGGAAAAGTGTTAAATTGCCGCTTTCAGCAGAATGTCGATTGATACGGGAGGGTGGAATTGATTCGCTGTTGGCACTACTAATGAAAGCGGCCCACGGACCCCGTCGCACCCAGTCACATGTTGCCCCTCAACCAGTTTACTCACCATTTAACCGGTGATTGGATCACAGCGCCTCGAATCGGGTGGGGCTGCCTGGCCTGGACCCTCAGGACGATATGAAATTCATGTGAAATGGCACAGCGGGACGAGTGGAACGCAAAAAAAAGGGAACAAGATTTATTTTTTTCGGTTTCGATTAAAGTCGACAGCGGATATACTCTAAGTATTAAGAACTCTACTGTTAGTTAAAAAATAAATCTACAGAGACTTAGGAGTAATTCTAAGCATATTTAATTTGCATTACCGTCCTAGGCTTGTATAGTATTGTATTATTTGTTCTGCTCATAGAAAAATTATTAACCTTCGCCTTAATCGTGATACCCTTTGTCAGGGATATTTGCCAAATGAGTGTAAAAAATCGCCATTATACGAGGCTCTGGTGAAGAGCATGAGGGGATGGATGGGGCATGTGAGGACCGCATCAAGGGTGGGTACCATATTCAATAGCTTTTCAAAAGCATGCTTAACAGACGGCAACAACAGCAACAATAACGAGAGAGAGCAAGAGGCAAAAGCAAAAGAAAAAAGAGGAGAAAGAATCATCAGAGAGAGGTTCCATCACCCATCAACCAACAAACACAAACACTCAGACATTTGCATGTCAAGTCCTCGGTCTGGTCCTCGGTCGGGGCTTGGGTTTGGGCCTCTGCTCTGCTCTCCTCCCGACTGCATTAAAAACGACCATGAATAAATTTTAACAACGCTTGTGTGTTAAAGTATTTAATGCTTAAAGGCTCAGGCCGTCCGGCCGTGCGCCTTAAGCCATGCCACATGTTGAGGCAAGTGCCTGGAAGGAATGAGCCACGTTACGCTACGCACATGCGGCTCGCCCTGAGGACTGCCACTGCTTGAGTGTGTGTGTGAGTGTTTGAATGAGCGAGTGAGTGTGGTGTGGGCACTTGTCACTTTGACAACACGTCGCCAGTGTCGTCACATCACCAGCGTTGTCAACGAGAGTTCGCTTTTCTCCTCCACTCTCTTCCGTGTCTGGGCCTTCTTAGTGATTAAGCACATAATTGGATTCATTCCGGCGTAGAACCCGCCTCGAAATAGCTTACAATCCCACCATAGGGTCTTGAAAAACTTTCTGATATATTTTACGATGCTGCGGCAAGGATTTGTGGTGCTAAGCATTAATTGCCTTGCGGCTGTCAGCATCATATGTTGACTTGGGGGAGCAGGGGCAGAGCTAAGAATTCTTCTCACTTTACAGCAGTGATAGGAAAAATTCTCTGCCAAATAATATCTCTGTACACACTGAGAAAAAATTTGAAACAAAGCGGTTATATGTGATGGCGAGCAGAGCAGAGAGAACTTATGAACATGTCGCAATAGAAAGAACCACCGGGTGAACAAATTTTTAGTATTCCGCTCGCCCGAAAGTGCTGATTGATGGAACTGGTAAATAACCTCCCAATTTTCATGCGCTCAAACATTCATGCAGGAAAAGTGCAACTACCTGAAATTGAGACACCACCTTAAACAGAAAAAAATTCCCTGAGTGTACACCATGACAAACTGAACTGAACCCAAAAAGGGCTAAGGGCAGCAGAGGGATAACTTTAAGCAGAACAAAGCCTCATCCAGTGGCCAGTCCTGGGAAGGGGGAAACGGAGAAGGACAGCTGCGAGGCTTAGGCGAGGCTTAACGCAAAGAATACCCGATTGATTGTGTAAAATATGAAAATTTCACATCAAGCATATGGGACCACAGATGCTGACGGTGCCAGAGCTCTCGTATGGATTGAGCTTTATAATGCCATCCAACTGAATTATAAATTATTAAATTTACTTAATACAAAATCAATTCTTATAAATTGGAATGGGCCGAGCCGCTGCGTACTGGTTATGATTGGGGGATAAAAAATCATGACATTATCATTGCCCATCATCGTCATCATCATAATAGCAACCAGCCATGGTTGGTCATGGGTATATTGGCATGAGTGTGCTGTGGAAAAACATCATCATTAAATATAATTGCATGTAACAGTTACTCAGTTTCAGAGAGCCGCTAGTGGGTGGGTTGGGTGGTGCGGCATTGTGGTTGCGGCAGTGTGGGTGGGAAAAAGCCGCATTTGTTATGTAAACGCTCATTAAAATGTTTGCCGCGTTACGCATACGCATTGTTGGCCGAAAATGAAAACCAGTTTTGCTGCTTTTTCTCTCTCTTTGTATCTCCCTCTCGAATTCCGTTCAATTTGTGTGATTTTCATTTGGATTTTCCTTTGTTTTCTTCTCCTCTCTCCCACATGGTCAGTTTCCAATGGAAAGAAGACATTTTCACCTGCCCAACGCCCATCTCTCGGGCAAAGCCAAGAAGAGTTGAGTTATTGTGCACTGACATTCTGAATATTTCAGGAATTTCTTAATTGTTTAACCGGCAGACCCAGCAAACGCATAGTAATGAAACGGAACGGAAAGGAAAGCTTCCATGGTCACTCTTCTCCTCAGTCCTATTGTTGTGTCCATTCTTGTGTCCATTTAATAATTCAAGCTAAATATTCTATATGTAGTAGATCTGTGTGTATGTTCTAGCGCGTGTGTGCTTATATTTTATTTTTAAAAAACAATTTCCCAACAAAACGACAATGAGAATGACAGCCAAGTTGGTCCCGGGTTAGGTTCCAGGTCCAGTTGCCTAGGACAGGACCAGCATGTGGCCCAAAGTGCCCCCGAAAAAAGCAAAACACTAGATGAAGCATAAGCAACACAGCGCGGAAAACCCCGAGAAGAAAAAAAGGAAGGCAGAAGAAAAAAAAGGGAAAACGCAGAAAAATAATAAAAAGAAATTGGACAATAAAATACAACAATTTATGGCGTAGAGCAATCCTTTTTGGTGGCACTTCTCGGGCCAAGGGTTGGTATTGACCAGTGGCGGGGGATAGGGGACGGAAGAGGCACCAAAAGTCGAGCATGAACACGGACCAACGACTGGATAAGGCGGCAACATTGTTTGCGGTGAGGTGGTGGTGGCTGCAGAGAGGTTCTGCAGGGTGGTGACTGGGTTCGGCTTGGGGCCAGCAAATCGTCATTGGAAACTAAACGAAAATGTTTAGTATGATTTTTTTTTATTCCACTTTTGTTTCGCTCGATTTTTTATATTTATTTATTATTGCTGAGGTTTTTCTCCACTTAGCTGTGGACTTGCCAGGGCTGCGCGGAACCAGTTGGAGCGATTTTAAGAGGAATTTCGAGTCGAACCACGAAATGAGTAGATTGTATTGATCAAATCAGAACGAGTAAGAGGCTTATAAGATCTTGCACAAGAATATATTTGGAATCTTTTAAAAGATATGCCTTCATTCATTATAAATTATATTTCACTTCCAATTATAGCAAACTCCTTCTTTGTTTTCATTAAATAAACAAAAAAAACTAGGACATTCTTTCAATTTTAAAGTTTCAAATGGTTGTGGCTCTTCAGGGACAGAAATGGCAAAGTAACTTTGGGAGCACTTGAGTGCTTTTTCATGTTATATGAAAGTTTGAGATAGGAATAGAGAATTTTAATTGATAATAAAACACATGGGAGAGTCCAATATAAGCTGGAAAATTATGGAAAAAAAAAATATTTCTCGTAACAATATATTAGGAAATATTTTCTCAGTTCCAATGCATTTTTTTCCACAGAAATTTTAGCCTTTGAGCAGCCATTGAACCAGTTCGATTTTTCAAATGGGTTTCCATGGCTCTTACACTTGGCTCTCGTCTCGTTTCGTTTCGGATCGCTTCGGTTTGGTCGTGCTCCTTTTTTATTACTTTTATTAGTGGAAAAGCTGGTAAGTGATGGCTGTTGGTGCCGCTGCCACTGCTGTAGATGTAGCCATAGCTGTAGCTGCTGGTAACAAATGTTTAACAAAAGTTGTTGCCACTGCCAGTTTCATTTCAGCTGCCAGCGAAATGATTTAAGCGGGACGCACGTTCCAGCCCCAGGCAGTCCAATCCGCTCCGCTCCACTTTGCTGCCGCTGCCGCTGCCCCTTTGCCAAGGACGAATCTCGCTGAATCCGCACCCAAAAACCGAAACTTTATTTCATTTAATTGAAATTTTATGTAAAACATACATTTCGTTTCGTTTGATGCATAGTTTTTTACGCTCGCTGCGTGGCAGCCCCAACAAAATGTGAATTATTTTGCAAGTTTTACGAGCATTTGAGTCATGTGGTTTGGTAACTGGATGGAAACTGAGGGAAACTGCGTGACCTTCGCCACCAAAATGAGATAAATTTTCATGATTTTTCACTGTTTGAACGGTTTTGGCCATAAATTACATTGGCCAACACAGGAGTTTTATCTTCTCTCTGGTTTCTGTTTTCTGGTTTAGGGTGTACTACTACAAATGCCGCGACGATAAGGAAACTGGAAATCCTTTTACTTTTCCGAACAAATTGACAAGCCATCCCTCCCATCCGGCTGTGGCAGACAGATAAGAGCGCTGCTGGGGGAAGGATGTACTCAGGATGTGTGGCACAAGTGTTTGCCGAAAGAGTGTGTCGAGTGCAATCATCACAATAAGAGAACAAACCCCAGACAATGGGTGAGTGAGGAAAGTGTCTGAAGTGTTGATGGTTGCTGAGGAGTCGAGTCTTACTTACAGAAACAGATTTACCGAAAGCTTGACGAGGCATGCAGATGGATTTTCCCCCCACAAAGATCCCAAATATAACACAATACTCTGATATGTTTTTGTATAATTTTTATGAATTTATTTATATTTCTGTTGGTATTCTTCTGCTGGCCATTTACGACATCGACATCCTCCCAATATACACACATGAATATGGTTATTTTTCATTTTTCACAACTTGACATACTTTTCCATTCAATTATTATTACAATTTGATCAGTATTCATCCAAATATTTACAGGGTATTAACGCTGTTAGCATTTTGAGAATTTTTTCTATACGGGTTACATTTAATTAGGTTTCTTTTCGCTTTCATTATTTGCTAATTGTTATCAATAAAGTTGAGTTTTTGTTTGCAATTTCCATCAGCAATCAAAAATTGTGGAATTCTCAATAAGTTGTTCTTTTTATTTTTGTTTTTCCTCTTGTTAAACATTAAATTATCGTAGTAATTAAATAGTAATAATATATATATATGTAATTTAATTTTATTTTTGATCACATGTGTTATTTTTGCCTTTACTTTGTTGCGCCCATCCCCATCGCCTGGCTTAAACTTTAAATATGTTTCGTATTTTTTGGTAACCAAAAAAAGGTTGGATCTAATCTATTAGTTGAGCTGCAAAAATTTGTTCAAAGGTTACTTTTCGTTACCCTCCCAACCCCACCCCCACAAAAACCCAACTCGAAATCTTTGATGACTAAATTAAAACAAAATATTTAAATATACATATCTATATACTCGTATGAGAGTGTTTGTCCTTTTTTTTATTGGTTTCTATATGCGTTTAATGGTTCTTGAACAAACTTTTCTTCTCATATGCTGGCTATACAATTGTCGTTATATATTATTTCATGCTTAATGGGTTTTCCTTGTGAACTTATTCGCAATTTTGGCGGGTTGAATTTTGTATGGATCTATTAATTATACAATATGTTTTTTACCATCATCATTTTTCCGTTTTTCCTTTGCAGCGCAACGCTTTGCTTTATTTGAATATTGATTAAAAGATTGGCATTTAAGCCTTACAAATTGCCAAATGATGCAAAAAATGTGGTTACATTCAATGCGTGCATTGAATAACTTTCATTTTGTTTTTTTGTTTTTGGTTTTTTGTTTTTTGGCTTTTCTCATTTATATATTTGCTGTATTTTTTCATATAAATAAAAACCTTTGCTAATTAAATGTTTAATGTTAATTAACTTATTAAATGGAAATTTCATTTAGGTTAATAACAAAATTAAAAACGCTTTAAACGAATAACGTTGTAATTAAACCTTTTTGAATACATATTCGCCGGGCTAATGAAAGCGGCTCAGTGGCTGAGATTAATGAGCCCGATTCGTAAATCGGAATCGTGTCAATCTCTCCAACCCACTGGTCCATGGCCACTGGCCCGGCAACAATGTATATAAAACTGTAACAGGTATTTTTTATGTATTAACTATTAGCTATTTCTTTTTCCTTTTGATAAACTTTAATAACTTTTTCATAGAAAAAATACTTCCTGAAAAATTAGATTTTCCTCTTGACTTTTCGGGGATCAGCTTTGGTTTTTTGGTTTCCCGTTTTTACTTTGTATCGGATTTATTAATTTGGGGCTAACTGTGCTTTACTTTAGCTATTATAGGGATTACTTTTTTCCTAGCTTTTGTGTGCTGTTTTTCCAGGCTTTTTCCTGGTTTTTTCTTTAGTTATCTTTTTCCACTCTTTCCGCTGACACTGCCTGACTTAGAGCTAGAGATAAAAATAAACATGGCAATGATATTTACACAATGTTGGCGGATCTGGGGGTGGGAGGGACAGAGGTGGATAGGGTTGGGGTTGGGGGTGCAGTGGTATGTGGCATGTGGCAGTCTCTGCTTGCCACTTTGTATTTGTTTATGGGCGATGCCAGCTGCGCACAAAGTTGTCTGGCAGCGGCGGGCACCAGCTGGCCAACACTGCCCCAGGTCTGAGCGATTGAAAAATGTCTGAGTATCTGTGTATGACTGAGTGTGTCCGCGTTGCCTACACACACACATAGACAAGCAAACAATACTCAACAAATAAAACACGAACAAAAAACAAAAACAAAAAACGAAGAAAAACTTTGTCAATTAACCTAAAACAAGTTTCACTTTACAACACGTACGCTTGACATAATTTTTTGCTATTCTCTCGCCGCGGGAGATTCGCTCTATTTGTATATGTGTGTATATGTGTACGTATATGTATGTGGATGAATATATGTATATGTGTGAATGGGGGATGAACTTTACATATGAAGAAATTATCACGTTCTTGGTCCTTGATAACGACAATAGGATCTGCCCATAATGTCTTCGGCTGGAATTGACTGATCAATGGGTGGCACCCGCAGGAGTTCCATTTGATCACGCACCTAAAACGACAGAGAAAATACGGGGTTTTCCGTTGGTTAAAACTCAATCAGCAATTATCCGAGTTTGCGTGTGTGTGTGTGTCAGCCAACAGCTGCATTTGATTGATGAAAATTGATTGCATACGCGAAGGAGTCCAAGGAGCCGAAGGAGCTGTGCCATTGCTGGCACAACTTACAAAAGTTATTTAGCGTAATTGCCAAAGTTTTGTTTGCATTTTCAAATGCTAAAATGATTTCTTGAAAGGGCTTGGGTATCCTTATACTGCATATGGCATTATTATAGTCCATAAATTTTGAGCCGAGGCGTTTTCGTAATGAATTTCTGAGATTAAAGTATACGTTGACGTAAGTCAGTGGCTATTAGGGAAATTACAAAATCGATGGGGCTCCGAAAAGGTTTTTGCAAGAATGGTGCCATGGAATCCTTTGGTTCTAAAGTTTATCAAGCACCCCCAGTGTAAAGACAGACCAATGACGGAATTTTCTTATGAACTATGAGTTTGGAAAAGTCTAGAATTTGGGTGTGGAGTTGTTGCTGGAACCAGACAAAATATTGATGCCATTATATTGTATTAAATTTATTTAATACTTAAAATAAATATATTTCACATTTGAATTATATATTTTCATATATAATATAATTTATATTTCGATTGAATATGGGTGTGCTTCTTTTTACTATGCCATTTTTCTATCAGTGTAAACAGTCGTGTAAGTTGACTAAGCCTGAAGGTAAGTCTATATTTTTTAGAAATTATCATGGAATTGGCTGTCTCTCAGAAGCTATAATAAAATAATTTACCCATTTTTTTTCACTTAAAAAGATTCAAAACATGCTTAAATCTTCCTAAAGCTTAACTTCTATGATGCCCATTCCTTATTTTTATATCTTTTCCCCTTAAATGGCAATAATATGTAGAGTTAAATATTCATAAAGAAACATTCTTGCTCACTCCGCCACTCTCACACATACTAAAGACTTAAAGGAAAACCCTTAGTTGCGTCCCTGGAAAAGTTTGGAGCACATTTAATGCCACAAGCCGAAAAAAGGAGGAAAAAACGAAATAAAATGAGAGAAAATGTTTTGTTTTCAACACCAAACACCTTTTGAGGCAACCACCGCCCACCAGTGGGAGGTGATGATGGCGACGATGGGGCAGTGGCAGTGGAAAGGCTGTGTTGGACTGGGCCCGAGTTTGGGGCTCGTCCCACTTCCTGTGTTTTGTTTGCCATACAACAATCGAATTTACGACTTTTTTATGAGGCTTTATGTGCGCCCTGCCACACAAACAACAATAAAACGTCAGCTTTGGCTCAGTCATTGCACTTTGTGTGCAGTCCTAGGCCCGACCCTCTGCCTACCCCTCCCACTCACAGCAGTGGGAACTTTTGTGCCTTTTGCCTTTTGGCTAGACTCTTCCGGCCTTTGAGCCGCGTTCTATGCCCCTGTGTACCCCACTCTACAAGTATTTCTATACAAATGAAAAGCACAGTTCCACAGTTACAGTTTGAGTGAAAAGTTCAAAGCGTAAAATGAATGTTGAAGAGTGCCCGGCTCTACCCCTGTAGCCCGAACCCAAAGCCAAATCAATTGTAAGAAGGTCAGGCTCAGACACTCTCGCACTCATACACACAAGAAGGGGTGGGGGTGGGTGTGCTTGTCTGTTCTTAGAGAAAGAGATCCCCACACAAGGCTGGCAAAAGATATTTAAATGAATTTGTCTCGCACAAATTGCTGCCATTTGCCGGGGACATTTGCCCATGGCCCATCACCCATCACCCCGGACCAGGCCAAAACCGAAGCCGAAGCCGAAGCGGGAGCTAGAGTCTCCGCTGCCGCCACTAGGGCGATGTGTCGTGCCAAATGCTGTTCTCCGCTCTCGCATTAGATATAAAAGGCTAAAATAAAAGATACATTTACACAGACACAAGCAGCTGGAAGGGCTGCTGCTCTTGGTGATGGTATGGGATGGGGGCGAAATCCTTGGCTTTTCTGCCGCTGCCTCTCTGCTGCTTTTGTGTAGATAAAAACTGGCGTCAAGAAAATTATCATGTTCATGGGCTATGGGCTATGGGCTCTCCAGTGCCCTACCAGTGCCCGCTTCCACCCACAAATTTGTGGCAATTGCTGTTTGTCTTTAAGGTCCTTGGGAATGTGTTCTCGAAACCCGTTTTTGTTCTGAAACGGGGGGAAAATTCGGCCTACGACTTCCGTTAGTGTTTAAATTTTTCATAATTTATTGGCTCATAAAATTCTCCCCCTAAAAGATGGAAATGTGTCATAAAAAATTGATTTCCTTATGGCCATTGAATGGCTCTCGAAAACTATGGGGAAACTCGGAGGATATATCGTGCAATTAAGGCGAAAATGTTTACTGGAATGCCCCCCGAGTACGTGTCCAGCTTGAAAAGGTATGTGTGTGTGTGTGTATGGTGGTGCGCTTGTGTGCTAGATGGCAATCATTAAAATGGCCTTTTGCCTAATTTCTATGACTTGCTTAATTATCACAGCCATGACCGAGTCCCCGGTCCAAATCCCCTGTGTACACAGAGAGAGCGACCCAGAGACCCCGAAAACAGCATTAAGCTTCTAATAATTGAACATTTGACCCGCTTTTCGTTATTATTTAATTGCATTACGAGCCAGGCGACACTGGCTGCGCCCCTAAGTAGGCAACAATAAATTTCATGCCAGCTCCAGTTCAATGAACTCCATAGCCTGAGACTTGGTCAGATGCAAAGCCAAAACAAAAGCAAATGTCATTCGGATATATATTATATGGCTCTCTGGCTTAATCCTCGGGGCTCTGGGCTTTTGGCCAAAGATAAAAGGCGGTTGGGTAACGTTTTTAATTACTTTTTACCACACACACAAAAAAAAGGGCAAGTACTGGAATACAGAAAATAAAAAGTACAGAAACAAACAGAAACGTATTAAAATACAATTCTTAATGAGTATTATGGCCATGTAATAAACAGCAGTAAATATATATATATATATATATATATGTACGAGTATGTGACTCTATATGGTTGTCTGCTGAGTGCAAAACGCCATAAAAACTCGGGACGATTTTAATCAGACCACGCTGCAAGTAAGGCTATACTTTTGCCGGCCCCCTTTTGTCCAGTACTATTATGGGGTAAGTGCGAATTGTAATCACAGACGGACACTAAGTATTCCCTGCTTTTTATCCGAGTATATAGTATACACCCCGAACTAAAACTAATTACAATGTAGCGGCTGGGAGGGGGAGGAGGCTCTGAGAATATGATTAAAGTTTGCCCGGTCTCTCGCAGTCTCTCGGAGTCCGAGTAGAGACAAGGGCTAAATTAAAAAATGCTGCGGCGGCATCTCTTTCTCAACTTGTGCCAAAGGAGGTTTTTATAATCAGCAAAAGCAATAAAAGCGACGACCACGACGACCAGTATCGTTCAAGAGGGCGTATGATTTATACTTGTTATTAAATCTTTAAATTGGTTTTGGGAACCAAAGGAACAAACTTGACAGAGCGTCCGAGATTCGAAATGAGAATAATTTAACTATTTTGATTTAGAGAACAGAGATTTTATAGAGCACAAGGAGGCGACTCTAGTCAAGATGAATTCGAGAAGAGAATTTTCCCCAAGCCATTTTGCCCGTACATATGCTCGGGGCACGCATTCTAAGTATTTCTTATGCACATTTTCCTTTAATTTATAATTCAATTAGCCCATCAAAAGAGAGAGTACCAATCTCCTCACATGAGACAGCTGAAGTGCCTGTCTGCATCGTTTAGCCAAGCATCTAGCCATAGCCATCCCATCGATGCAACGAAGCATCCATCCAAGCATTCGACTGAAAAACAAACCCACTTGCCAGCCTTTGAGTGGTACTAACCTCCACTCGAATGGCATTCAATGCAAGAGGAGTAACTTCCTCAAAAGAGGGGCTTTGGTCCCAGTCCCGTATTGATCTAAATTGAATGCTGCTTGAAGCCTGGAGTGCATAGACATAGACAGCTCCTGCGAAAAGAAACAGAATGGCAAAAACCAATCCCATTCCCTGTACTCTTTACTCTGGGCTTTATGTGAGTATATGGGACTCGTAGTATCCTCCAGTATCCTTGGAGCAGACGGCAAACAAGCTGACCGCATCCTGCAAACAAACTGCAGATTCTGCTTCTACTGTTGAGGCGCCGGCTGTTGCTTCAACTCTCCTGCTGTTCCTGCTGTTCATGCTGGCTGGTCATGCCTCGTGTATAAATATCGGAATAAGCATTTGAAAATCCTTTTAAAATTATTTCACAACTTGCGTCTTTTCGACGCCAGAGCCAATGTCCTGCCAGTGCTAGCTCCAGCTCCTCCGCCTTTCAACTTCTGGTTTTGCTGGTGCTGCTGCTTCTGCTTCCATTCCAAGTATGTGCAAATTCCATTGCAAAGCCACATTATTCCTTTTATCCTTGTGAAAGGAATTTTCCAACTGTAATAACAACCGTGGGTGAGGTGGGGTGGGGTTTCTAGCAATGTCCTTTTCCAGCTCCTTTGTTTGTTTGCTGGCTGAGAAATGTGTGTTAGTTTGCAGCACTGGCACTGGCTTCGGACTCTAAGTCGGTCAGGTACGCGTCTGACACTAAACAGCACTAAAGAAAACACAGCAAAGGACAGAGAGATCCCAGAAGGAATAACCTCAAGAAATCTACACTATATTTGATGATATAATCTAGCAATCAAGAGTAGCCATCCTATATAATGTCATATGATTAGAAAATCCACTCTCTTTAGTCAGTCAAAGAACTTTCTTGGAAACATTTTTTGAGTCTCTGCGGCAGAGTATCTACACATTCCTCAGAGGCCAAAACGATGAACAATTGAAAAATACCACAGAGAAAAAAGTGAAAAATTTTCTCAAAAGTTCTCCCCAGCTTGTTTGCTGCTGGACACTCACCGCTTCGACTTCCTTGAATACACGTATTAGATTCCTGCCAGCCAACTTGGCAATATCCTCCTCTGACCATTTATCAGACTCGAGTAGAGCAGCAAAAAGATGCGGATATTTGGACACATCCTCCAGTCCTTTGGGCACTCTGCAACAAAGGGGAAGAAAGGGACACGAACCATAATTCGCCAAATGGAATGAAATGTAATTGAAGTACATATGTATGTGGGGAGCCGTATAGCTGAAAAGTACTCACAAGTTGACTCCATCGTAGCCAGCACCAATGCCCACATGATCGATGCCAGCCACCTCCCTTATGTGGTTGATATGCGCTGAAAGGAGCAGAGCAGTTTAAAGATTAATGTTTCCCTTTTTGAACCAGAACCAGAAACCAGAACCCAAACAGAAGCCCAACCTACCAACAACATCGTGCAGTGTTGCCTGTCCCGAGCAGCTGACGAAATGTGGATAAAAGGCGACCATAACCAGACCGCCATTTATTGCCTGCCAGTGGGATAGAAGGGACAGGATTAATGCTCTCTGCAAAGATTAATGCCTCCTTAATGGACTTACAATGCGTTGCAGGACATGATCGGGCACATTGCGGGAACTGTTGCAGATGGCATGCGCCGAGGAGTGCGAAAAGATGAGCGGCGCCCTAGAGGCGGCCAAAGCATCCAGCATGGTTGGCACCGACACATGCGACAGATCAACAATCATCCCAAGACGATTCATCTCCTTGACCACCAACTAAAAGAGAAATATTCGGAGTTATTTCACAGCTATTTCTAGCGTAATACGACTAGTAGTTGGATGGTCTGACCTTGCCGAACTGCGAGAGTCCGCCAATGTGTGGATACTTCCCGGGCTCGTCAACTTTGCAGCAGTCCGCCCTGATATCAAAGAAAGGAGAGGATCATTTGGTAATCATTTGAACACTTAGACATTTATGGACCCTTACCAAGGTGTATTGCAGGTGTGTGTGAGAGTCAAGTATCGTGCGCCGAGCTGATAGAACATCCGCAGGACACTCAGACTGGTGCCGATGGCATGTCCACCCTCCACCCCTATCAGGCTGGCGATCTTCCCCGTGCGATGTGTCTGCTCGATGCCCGTGGCCGTCGTCACAAGAGCCATGTGATGAGGATAAAGCTGCACCAGGCGCCGGATGAGATCGATTTGCTCCAGTGTCAGCTGCACGGCATCCAGATGCTGCGACGAACAGGGGGCGTAGGCTGACCAGAATTGTGCCGAGACCATGCCCTCCTTGAGGCGGCGCAGGTCTGTGTGGCTCCAGGCACTCGACGACCAGGGAGCCAGTTCCCGGAGATCGCCACCGAAGTGGAAGTCCTTTAGCTGATTCTTGAGGAACTTGCGTATGTTCCAGGGCAGATCGTTGTGGCCGTCGATGAGGGGCACCTCCTTCAGGACATTCCGGACGCGTTGCATGCGATAGTCGAAATCGTCGCTGGCCTTGGCGTTGCCGCTGGCGCTGGCCGCGGCCCCGGCCGAGCATTTCAGGATGGGCAGGACGAGCGGGAAGTAAACGAAGGTCAGACAGTTGAGGCCACAAAGCACGAAGCCCTTTGGCAGCTTCCGTGATTTCATTGCCCCTCAAGGAGCGCGGCGCTCTAACAGTAGAGCCCAGAAGCCGCCGCAGCACTCACATTGATGGTGTTCCACCGCGTTCTAGCTACAAAACCAAAAAAAAGCCAAAAGAGAAAAGGGGTGAGAGAGAGGGGGAGAAAAATTGAGAATTCAATGGAGAGGATAAGACTTAGTCTATTGCTTGTGCGGGTGTGGCGTGATTGAGCTATTGAAAGTTGTTGGCAAACAAATGTCATAAATATAACGCCCACGGCCCTGCTTCTAAATAAGCCCGATACCGCCCCAAATCCAACCCCAATTCCAATCCTCGCCACAGCCACAGCCACCCCACGCAAACATAAATAAAACTTTTCATATTTATTTCAGAGCCCAACTTCAAATCGAAATCGCGCACAAAATGCATAAAATGCACAATAAAAATGCAAAATTATTTATAGCAAAGTTTCCACTTCGCTCCGGTCTGTTCCAAACCTGAAAAAAAGAGAAATCATAGAAAATTTAAATAGTTTTCCCCCCACCGTTTGGGCCAGTCCAGAAAAAGATCCAAAGAAATACTTTATCCATGGAAATTTCGTTTTGTTTGTTTGACATAAAGTTTTTCCTGGGCCCGGCAGGTGGTAAAGAGAAAAAAGAGAGAGAGAGAGAGAGGGAGAAAAGGTCTAAGCATTTCCCGAAGAAATTGAACTATCGCCTCGTATGTGGGCGGAGACTTGGCCAAAGTTTATTGGGGTAGGGAAGGAGGCAAATATTTATATATTCCTTGTCACAGAAAGTGAAATTAAAGTTTCTACACCAAAACAGAAAAACTAAACTAAACTACTTTAATAGTTTTCAACGCATAAGTCAGCCTGGAAGTCGAGAAAGGTAATGGCCAAAAATGAAATGGTAAACTGAGCAGATGAAAATGTTAGCCAACTTGTGCCCATGTCCCACAAGTAATGCGATTTTTTTGGTGCGCTTCGAGTTAGAAAACAAAGCCTATTTGGGGCAAAGTTTTGGGTTAATACATAAAAAATGCTCATTCCACTGTATACTTTATAGATATAGATCAGAAATTACTAATCTGGAATCAAATTTATTGTCTTTCCATTAAAATATTGTTCTCCATATTAAAATCCATTTATCAAACAACTGCACAGAGATAAATTTCAATACAAGTCCCATCCAAATTTTGGTACAATTTTGTACATTTTTATAAAATTCTTTTGCCTGGACGAAAAAATCTTAATACCAGAGCAGAGCTAATTTATTTACGCAAATTAAAAACAGGTATGGTTTCGGAAATATTCACCAAGAATATGGTATTTAATTGCATCTATAACGCTATGAAACAGCTTATAAGTGTATTGGGCTAATTTAAAGCACCAGATGAAGGATACTTAAGTTATGTGAAAAAAGATGCACTACCTCCAAGAAAATAAAAATATACTTTTTTTAAGTCATAATAAACTTTCCATAAAATAACTATACTATATTTAAAAAGTGGAAAGCCATAAATCTATCAGAAAAGTCGGTTTATTTCGAAAATTTTAAAAGGAAACACAAATAACAAGATAAACTAAACTTTTTCCAATAATTTGGCTCTTTAAATTCCCAATTTCTCGTTGAAAAAAAACAACCGTTTTATTTCATATTTTTCGTGACTATGTTAACACTTGTTTGTAAACATTTCTCCATCTCGTTCTCCACCTTGAGGGTATTTCATCGTATTCTTTTTCTGTTCATTTTCATATGCCAAATGTTGGTGTGTGCACTCCTGCAGGTCGCAACAAAGCCACGGAGCAGCACCGGGAAGGGCCAGGACGGGATGGGTAAGTGGAATCCGTATGCTGATTTTCATGCTCCGATGCTTGCGAACAAAATGAAAACATTCCGCTGTGCGATATCTTATCTGCTCTGCTTGGTTTAGTCTGCTTCTCCATTTGTATCTGTATCTGTATCTGTGTTCTGTATTTTATATTTGTCCCTACTTTTGCAACCTGGGTTGCTCCTGATTGAGGTTCGGTTCAAAGATTCTCTTCATGCTGATGCTTTAGGTTGCCATTTGATGGAATTTTATGCTTCACCATTTTTCATCTCTCTCTCGATATTGTCCTCGATTTTTGGTACTGTCGCAATCCTTAAGCTATCTGGACGAACAGAAATTATGCAAAAATCAACAGGGGACAACGATGAGCAGGAAATGACAACATTGACAAGGGCAACGCGCCACGAATATTTTTGGGCCCATGCAAAACGTGACACAAACGCAACGCACGAATTATTAATACAGAGAGACAATGGCAGGAGAAACGAACAGGACAGGACACGAAAGGAAGCCAAATTAGACCCAGTTGGGTTAACAGGAAGCGGAGACGAGACTGCCGGGACTGTAAACAAAGTCGGTTCTCGTAAAATCGAAAACGTTTGGTGCTTCATTAAACATTTACGCCTGGAAAACGAACCGAAATTAGGAACCACAATATAGCAGATATTTAATTAAATTTGAAGAGCTCTTGCTTCAAGCAGACCATGCGGAAAAGTCAACTGAATCACAGGGAATGGCAGATACTTCTATATTTAGTCAGAGATCAGTCAGAGAAAAAAAGAAAACAGGCGTTAATACATCTATGAAGAAAATAATTTTGCATACCATAAACAATCTCATAGCAACCAGACCACAAAGACAGCACAATGGATGATTTAAGCATCATTGAAGCGGATTAAATATCAAAAAGGGTTAATAAATTGTCTGCCTTGCAGTTGGCAAGGCCCAAGCATAGCCAGAACGAGCCAAAAATGGGCGCAAGGATAACTGCGTACAACGCTGCGTATGTGCAATGTGTGTGTAGAGGGGATAGTAGTGGGGGTTGTCTTTATGTTATATATGGTTTTTTTTGTTTGAGTGGCATGCATGGGCGTAGGGATGTGCCAGAACGGATAGGGCCATGGAGGCACATGGACTGAATCGTACATTTATTGCAACATGAAACATTATTTTGCATGGCCTCAAAAAAAAAGAAATGGGAAGAAGGAGGCTACGAAAAGGAGACAGTGAATGAGAATAAGAATGAAGAAGAGGGGAAATGGCACTGGCAAATGCGATGGCGTGGTGGTGGGGCGCCGAGGAAACCGGAGTGCGCGCGTTGGAAAATTGCAGTAAGGAAATGCGATGTCCTCGTTGCAGTTGGAATTTCCATGCAAAGTGGCAAGCGAATAAATATAAAAAATGCTTTTCTTTTCTACATTAGTGCACCATTTAAGGAAGTTGCTCCCCTGCCGCGCTGCGTCTTCAGATATTTCGCAGCGAGTTTGTCGTGTTTCATTTCCATTTTTTCCTCACAACTCCACTAGCAGCAGGAACAGCAACAACAGGAGCAGCAAAAAATAAAGGAAACGTGCCGTAAACTACAGCAGACAATCAAAATGCATTCATGTGCGCTTACTTTACGTTATTTATAATCAAAGCCCGCACCGCCCCGTCCCGCCCAAGCCACCGTCCTCATCCTGTGCCATTCATGCCCCGGCATTGCCATTCATTCAGCTCTAAATTCCATTCACTGCGAATTGTAGCAAACAGTCAATGTGAATGGGCAAAGGCAAAGGCAACCAACCGACATCTTCTTCGACACTCCACTCCTCGAAGGAACTGCCTTCTTGCTGGGCAGGAATGCCCAGCCCCCACTGGCTGGTGTAATAAGGTTTCTCTCGCGGCCTTTCAACAATTTTTGGCTCATACTACTTAAATTTAACAAGCATAAAAATACATATTAGATATTAATAAAAGTCTGGTAATGGAGGGTATAACACATGACCAGACAAAACAGGAATTCAGATATATGTTTGCGGAAAAACAGCTGATAATTTCCACTAGATCGAGGTTCGAAGAATTCGTACAAAACTTATAAATATGATAAATAAATTTGTTATTGGAAAAATAAACAAATCTGTACATATTTTTTTTAAATAAACAAACAAACTAAAACATAACAAATCGTAATCTAAATAACAAGAGTATTTACTATTTTTTTCAGAATCTTAAGCAATTTAACTTTACAGGAAAGTATTTACTCTTTTAGAAATAAAAAAAGAAAGAGTTACTGATTTAATGAAAATATATCGATGAATAGATAATGATAAATATTTTGATGAATGAATTTTGTTCAAGATCTGTATTCAGATATTTTAATTTATAAGGTTATCGAAGGAATAGATGGCTTTACTCTCAATAGAGTAAATAATATTAAATTTCTAACATTTTCATAGATGGCCACATGAATGGTTTGCCACCTCAGAGCCGCGTCACTCCCGGACGCCCTCCTACCACCCTAAAAATGTTTTCCCATCAAAATCATCGCAAATGTGAAAGTTTCCCTCTACGAGGGTATGGCATAAATTAATTGAATGGAACCCCAACGACAGAAAGGGACTCATATGGCGAATGGCGAAAGAAAACTGGCGAAAAAAGGAAACTTTAACAAGGATGCTCTATGTGCTCCATGTGTTCTTTGGTTTATTGTGTTTTCCTCCACATTGTGCTCTCTCCCTCTCTGGGCAATAAATAAGCGAAACTGAACACAACAATTCTGCAGAATTCTTTTGAGGGCCCCGGCAGGAGTAGCAGAAGCACCAATACAATGACACATAAGCAACGGTTAACGGCTAAGGACCCTGGGGCATGCCAAATAGTACCAGAATGAATTGAAATTATTTTACAACATTTCATGTTTCTTGCCGTTTGTTTGATTTGCCTTTGCCTTCGCTTTTACCGTTCTCCAATTCCTTTTGCTGTTTTTATTTCTCCCTACTTCTTTCTGTATGCATAATTTATGCTCGACTTAAGGCCAATTGCGGGGAAACGATGGCGCCAAGAGAGGGGTAGAGGGGGCAGTTAGAGTGTAGCTTAAGCACAAAAATGTTGACCTAGAATATATGGAAATAATATGTATGTTGCGGCATGCCACAAGTAATCTGAAATAGAAATGTCCAACAGATGTCCAAAAAGGACGTCCATTAGTACTCGTAAAATAAAAGAGAAATTCCCATTTTTGGTTTAAGGAAAATCCCCAAAGTAAAGTATAATTTTAGACCAATCTAAAGTGTAAGAGAACCCAAAATAAAGTCCCAGTCCAGTCAATTTTGTCCAGAAGCACAAATTCCTATACTTATGCCATGAATACAATTAAGGACATAAAGTTCAAATCGAAAGTGTATCTCCAATAAGGTACAATCGAAGACTATACAATTAGCCCAAGTAGCCTACTGGCCCGCTACTTATCTTCATCTTTTCGTCGCTCTTCGTCTAAGTCGCTCCCCAGAATCCCACAAAAAAATACGCATTCTTTGGCGAGCCGCATAACTCGGTCTTTGATACACTCGAATGCAAAAAATTATAAATGATCTTTTTCTAAGGAGTTCTGACGATATTGAAACCATGAAAATATATAGTTTAAGCTGGTATAAGGTGGATATTATTCCATGGAATGCAGTTGATTAAAATTCGACATTTTGCACTAAGCAAAACTCTGTTTTTTTTCTTAAGCTTTGAAAAAGTTCTAAGTGGTTTATAACACAAGTTTGAGTCTGCCTAAACTCAAGCACTCAAAATCTGCAATGGAGCTCTCTCACACAATCCCAGCTTCCAAACACTTTCAAACCACAATTTGTGCCATTTTCAGAGATTGTCATTCCTGCTGCTGTATGCCACAAAAATTTTAAATTAAACAAAATGCCAAAGTCTAACCCATTCACCAGTGACCGACAGCACTCATAAACACTTTGTTCGAATAACAAATAAAAACAAAACGGAGAACAACAGAGAATAGCCTGATTGATAGCCGACTATGGGATACCCATTACAGTGATTTATAGTTTGGGCACCAGCAGAAAAATTATTTTAAAGGAATAAATCCTATCAAATGGCAAAGTTGATGAAATTATATATAAATTACATAATTATCTATTGATTGATAGTATTCCTTATCTATCCTATATTTTAGACAATTTCAAGAAGTGACGACAAGGCTTGAAATCTACCAGAATGTATGCAAACATTTGGAGGTAAAATGTATCCGATTATCCGTTTGAATTTTGGTAGATAAGAATAAATATCTCATGCACTTAAAGTTCTACAAAAAGTGCCATCATGGTAATGAAAATTGGGAATATCACAGCTGTTTCAAAGAAATACATTGTTTCATGCAATAAAAATACAAACGGACAGGAAACTATTGAATCAAAAATACGATATACCTTCTTCGACCTTCGACCGCTGAGTACAAAAATTGCAAAACAAGGAAAAAGGTAACAAGAATTTACAAATGGCACAAACAAAAGCTAGAGAAATGTAACTAAGAGTTTGGGTTTTTGGTTGAGTTTTGTGTGTGGAGTTTTTGTGGGTGGGTTGAGTGGTATGCCCCCACGCTCAAAGCAAATTGTTGCGGAAGGCAAGAATCAGCATTATCATCAGCAGTCAGGAAGCTGCTCAGTCGGTTATAGGATACTCATTCTCGTTCTCATTTAGGGCAGAATGCAGATGAGCAGACAATGGGTGTGGGTGAGGCAGCGTCGCCTGTCGCATATTAATGAAGGGTTTGCCGAAAGCGCTACCATCATCAACCACAAATCGGCGTATGAAGTACATGCTGTATATATATATGGAAAAATATATACTACACGCCATAAATTCTTACCAAAACGGCTTAAACTATTTAACATTATATATTTTTGTTTTTTTTTGCTTTTCACGTTCTTTATTTTTTGGCTCCAATTTAACACTGAAATGCTGGTATATTCTCTTGTTTGTGCACTCCACTTTCCATTCACTCAATAATTATTATTATTTCGCTTTGATTTCTGCCTCGATGGGGCAAACGGAGAAACGCGCAACGGAACGCAGCGCCAGACAGGCGCAAGTGGGAACGCAACACGTGTGGCAGGACAAATACCGAACGATGGCCACACTACTCGACCGGCCGACGCAGGAATTCCAACTGAAAGCAGCCACGGATGACACTGGGGCAAGCCCCAAAAACCCCAACAAGAGGAGCAGCACTCCCACGAAGGCGTTCCGCACGAAGGCAACAGCCGAGTGACGCCTAAACGAGAGAGAGAGAGAGAGAGAGCAAGGACAATAAAGAGCCATGTGGCTGTGGCAGTGGCTGCTGCGTTAGATAAGAATGCGCCCAAAAACCTCTATGGAAACCGATATTTTACTTATGTTTTTTGTTGGGCTTAGGGGAAACTAGCCACAGATTACTTACGGAATCAAAGTATCGCAATTAATTTATATCATACTCGTACGAGTAGTTGTTCAGCGTAAGCCCTAGGAGTACATTAACCTCTTCATTGCAAACAAGGCGCAACTGTGCCAAGAGCATAGCCACTGCGAGAGAATTACTCATGAAAAAGAGTCCTTTTACTCTTTCACTCAAACAAAAACCAGTAAAAGAGCCTACAACTGCACGCCGAGGGTTAAATACCCTCAAATTTTGACAACCATTCTCCCGCCCAGAACAATATTTTTTTAATATGTGTTTTGTTAGGTACTTTTTTCATTGGTCTATCTGTCTTGTCTTTTGATAGATCGTTCTTTTGTTAGCTATGATGTCGGATATTCTTCCTTCTCTGCGTTACAAACATCTAACCACTTTGCAGCAACTCTCCAAAAAAAATACAAATACAGGGAAATTTCAGATTTCTCTCAATCAGCTGTTTGCCCCATTGCATGTGTGTTTGGGTGTGTGAGTTGAGTCCTTTAACATTGGAGGAGGTCAGGCATGGCGTAAAGTCAGTCGCATGTCCCTCATTTTTTCTTTTTTTGGTGTTACTGCTGCTGAGGAGCACAAAAAAATCATGCACCCCTCGAAGTAAAGCAGGTCGCATGAAATTGGGGAGGAAATTCCATGCATTAATTAATTATTAATTGGATACATATTAGACTACGGTGTGCTACCAAAGGAAAGAGTTTTTAAATGGAAAATATAAGAAGGAGTATACCCCTAAATAAAACAACAAATTAACTTTTCAGTCAAATACTTAAACAATTTCAAATTTCATAATTTACCCGCCAAACACTCAAAACCTCAAGCAGTGCACAGCTTTACACCAAGGACAGCCACCCACCCACGCGGTTGGTGCATTCGCTAAAAGCTCTCATTTCGGTGTTTTGCCACACATCTGTTGCTGGGAATTTTTCAACACCGACCACGGACGACCTCTAAACAACCTTTTGACGCGCTCCGTTCGGCCCGTTGATGGAATTTCACGTCAACGCCGACGTCGTCGTCAGCCGCGCAGCACAGCAGAGGCAGAGGCAGAGCAGCAGCAGCGATACGGACCGAAAATAAAAGCGTTGAGCTCTCTCCTCCAGTGCAGCAGCAGCAGCACACCCAGTCAGACGAACTTCCCCCAGATTTAGTCTCCAGTTCGGTGAGTGCGACGATAAGTGATAAAAATGTGTACCCCTTTTTTCGGTGAAAAATAAGTGAATAAAAAGTGAGCCATCGAGGTGCATTCGATTCGGCTATTCGGGCTGCAGTCTCGTAATCCTCAATGGGAAATTTTCCATTCCGTTAGACGGCTGTTTCGTAATCGTTACAAAATATTCTCACCCGAGTTTCTGTGTGTGTGTGTGTGTGTGTGATGGGAATTATTTCAACATACATATATTTATTTACGACATTTTCTAGAACCCTGAGTTGGAGCTTTGTCTAGTACAGTGGTCCGCCTGCTGGAGCGACACCCCTATCGAGACCTGCTATCGGGTAACATCGGTCCACTCGCAGGCAGTTTTACTACCGGCTCGACCGGCTCTCTTTTCTTCCACACAGACAGTGGCAGAGACACGTCTCTCTCTTCTTCTGCCTTTTGGTGCCTGAGCTCATTTGGTTATTGGCAAAGTTTCAACTGCAATTTGTAGTCGCCGCTGCGGTCTTTCTTTATAAATAGTTGCCGCAAATGTTAGACATATTTGTATATACATATGTATATAATCTATCTTTTGCATTAGGCTTCAATTAGCCAACGTCATCGCCAGTTTTTCGGTTTGTTGACTCTTCGGTCTCTCTCTGCCTCTCTCTGTACCTTTTATAAGTTTTATTCACCTTTCGTAATGGATGTATGACAGAGGTATGTATAATGCACTGTGAATTACAGCCGTATGGGCAAGAGCAACAAACTGAGAAACGAGAGATCTTCATCTACGACAGAGAGGGAGAGAGATACACTCAGAGAGAGAGAGAGAAGGGTGTTTGCCCGATAGAAACAAGTTTTCGAACAACAGAGACTTCCTTATTTTGAAGGTCAACCCGAGGTACCTACAACAAAATTAGATAACAGAATGATATGGTAAACATAAGAATAAATGAAGTCAGAGATAACTTGGATGTGGAGAAGATACTTTTCACTGCATTTACTCCAATAAATATCTCTACAGAAAGTGCAGTATTCAGAGTTTGTATTTCCTTTACTCCCATGAACATCTCTCTACAGAACTATAGGTCTTTGCACTGTAGCAATTACTGTATATTTTCCCATAGACTTATTCTGTTTTCACTGCACTCTTTAAATGCATCTCATCTTATATGAGATAAAGAGATAAAAGAGGTTAAAGAATCACAGCAGATGGAAAGAGAGGAAACTTTTCTCAGCTGTTGTCCACTGCTCACTCGACAATTTACAAATTCTCCCTTGACGTCAGCTTGGTTTTATTACATCAGCATCAGTGTAGCGGTTCTTATCAACGCTCGCCGTGGACTGTGGCTGTTCTTTTGACCCACTGTCGTCTGTGGTGCCCTGGGAGGCCGGACCTAAAATCTCGTTATGATAATGTTGGAAAGACCTTTGGATCGTCTGTTCGGGGGGGCTTGTTTTCTGTTTCAGATACAAAATGTGGCCACATCAGAGGAGCAGGCAGAGCTCGTTTCCAAAAATGTTCCACACAAGACACTCACTGTTTGTTTTTTTCCAGTTCATGTCGTTCTCTTTTTTTGTCGTTGCCCGTTTTATCAGCTTGTTTTTCGACACACAGATACGACCAATTCAATACTCGTGCATAGAGGAGGGCGACACATGTGTCGGTTTTATTTTTATACCAGTTCCTTGATAGCAACGTGAATTTACTTTGATTAGTGTCTTTGCTGTTGCTGTTCCATCTCTTCTTTTCTTATATATTTCTCCGACTTTCGAGCAACGTTTCAGTCCTCATTGATTCCCCGACCCGTGTAGGTGTGTATTTTCAAAGTGAATCGGTTATAGATAGATTTCGCTGTCTATAGATACAGATAGCTATCTATTCAAAGTGTTATATGGTGCTTTTATTGTGTGAGATGGAACATTGTTTTTGACACGTTTCGATGGTCTTATCTATAGATTTGGTATTTCTCTCTCCAGTCCTTGACTCAATGTCAATGTCAAACAAGTCAATGCGTGTCTCTGGAACACAAAAGTGTAGCCAAAATATCTTCCTATATGTGTATTTTTTCTACCCCTTCCCTTTTTCTCTCTCTCTTTCTCCGTGCACGCGCCGCACGAATTTCTCAACAACATCTCAGCAACACGCAGCACTGTCTCTAGCAACACTGTTGCCGGCAACATTGCTGTTTGACCTTGTTCAATGTCAGGCCCAAGCAGCGCATGCCCACCCAACCACAGGCTGAAAGTGAAAGTTTCGACGTCACGCATTATGTGGGTGATAGAAAGAGATGGGTACAGCCAGTGGTATGAGAGAATGAGCAGGGGCACACATACATATGTGTGTGTAAATTGCTTCCAGGGCTTTGCCTTTGATTACATCAGAGGAGAGGTTGACGTCGAAAGAGCTTCCGAGTCTTTGCTCAGTTACTAAAAAATCGTCGTCGAGGTTGGTTTACTCTCTAACCGCTCTCTTTGGTTCTGTATATTTAGTAGGTTTGCTTAAAGGGCAAATAGGTGAAAGTAATAACTCAAATAGTGTCATAAATCAAACAGGGCTTAGATACACAGAGTGGGGTGATTTATCCGGAAGAAATATAGTTTTGGTTAATTGTTTTCACTTGCAAATATAATGAAGGAAAAAAGCTGAGCAACATTTTGTGTGTACTACGTGAAATGTGGTGGGACGGAGAGCGCACTCGCACTCGCGCTCCCACTCTCTCTCCCTCTCTTTTCTGCTTGCTCTTTGTTCTTGCCATCAGCTGTGTATTACACTAGCCAGAAAAGAATTTTAGTCAATGAAAATAAATTCTTGCGATCTATGGTAATCGTAAAGATATAGGATGAAGAAGAGACCCACAAAATCTGGTAGATACACCGTGTAGGTATTATGGTGTGTCCGCGCAGGTGAAATTTAATAAATTGAAGTGAATAAATAACCACGTCTATATCTGAACTTAGGGACTTAAGGGGATCGAAAGATTTTAAGCTCAAAACACAAATCTGACAAGTCGTTTTAAAATGTATCCTTCGCACTAGTGTTCTTATATTCTAAACACAGATCTTTCAAAATTGAGTACACATATTTTTGCTGCTGTCGCGTTCACACATAAGCCGTCAAAATTCTTCGTATAGGACTTTCTTTGGTGTCCTGCAAGCCATTGCAGAACCCAATTTATCGCCTACTAACATGTCACGAAAACTCTCTTTCTTCTTGCCACATTTGCGTGAATCCGTCGCAACCATCAATTGGAAAAAAATGGACTCGCATCTTGCAGAACTACACTCGAATCTCAAACATGACCACCTACTTCAACTACCCCAGCAAGGAGCTGCAGGATGAGCTGAGGGGCATTGCCCAGGCCATCGTCGCACCCGGCAAGGGTATTCTGGCCGCCGACGAGTCCGTCTCGACCATGGGCAAGCGTCTTCAGGACATTGGCGTGGAGAACAGCGACGAGAACCGTCGTGCCTACCGTCAGCTGCTGTTCAGCACCGACCCCAAGCTGGCTGAGAACATCTCCGGCGTGATCCTGTTCCACGAGACCCTCTACCAGAAGGCCGATGACGGCACTCCCTTCGTTGATATCCTCAAGAAGAAGGGCATCATTCCCGGAATCAAGGTCGACAAGGGTGTCGTCCCACTGTTCGGCTCCGAGGATGAGGTCACCACCCAGGGCCTCGACGATCTGGCCGCTCGCTGCGCCCAGTACAAGAAGGACGGCTGCGACTTCGCCAAGTGGCGTTGCGTGCTGAAGATCGGCAAGAACACCCCATCCTACCAGTCCATCCTGGAGAACGCCAACGTGCTGGCCCGCTACGCTTCCATCTGCCAGTCGCAGCGCATCGTGCCCATTGTGGAGCCCGAGGTTCTGCCCGATGGCGATCACGATCTGGACCGTGCCCAGAAGGTCACCGAGACCGTCCTGGCCGCCGTCTACAAGGCTCTGAGCGACCACCACGTCTACCTGGAGGGTACTCTGCTGAAGCCCAACATGGTCACCGCTGGCCAGTCCGCCAAGAAGAACACCCCCCAGGAGATCGGCCTGGCCACCGTCTTGGCTCTGCGCCGCACTGTCCCCGCCGCCGTCACCGGTGAGTCCATCCGCGAGCCCTTCTATTCTGTTCTTAAACTAAATGATCTCTTGTTTAGGTGTCACCTTCTTGTCGGGAGGCCAGTCTGAGGAGGAGGCCACCGTCAACCTGAGCGCCATCAACAATGTTCCTCTGGGCCGCCCATGGGCCCTGACCTTCTCGTACGGTCGTGCCCTGCAAGCCTCCGTGCTGAAGGCCTGGGGAGGCAAGAAGGAGAACATTGCCGCCGGTCAGAACGAGCTGCTGAAGCGCGCCAGGGTGAGTTTTCTACTCCTTGAACGGATCTATATAAGATTGGGTCTAGCTAAGTGGTGTCTAGTTATATAAGTGCTGGGTGACAGAATATTTTCCATGGTATAAGCCCCATTATCGACCTATATAAACCACACAATCCGAACCTATTGATCCCATTATGAAACGAAATTGCTTCCTATCTTATCTCCAAGCGAAGTAATCCTCATTCTTAACCTTTAATCGATTTCATTATCTTATCCAGCCAATCCTAACTCACATTCGTTTCATTTAAGTCGTAAAATTTCATTATCGGTTTCAAGAGCAAAGAGAAATTCCTTTCAATTTAATCGTTAATCGAGTTCATTCATTAATCAACTAATTTCCTGAATCAATCCTAATTCTTAAACACATTGAACCCATAATCTCGCTCTAATCTCAATCCTAACCCCATACTCAGGCTAATAGTGCGGCCAGCTGTGGCTGCTACGAGGCTGGTTCTGTTTCCGGTGCTGCTGGTGTGGATACATTGCATGTGGATGATCACAGATACTGAAAGCAAGAAAGAGATGTACAATGATGTAATATTCGATAAAAGATGTAACTTTTGCAATATAATGAACATAAACCCATTAAAAAACCCCACAGACATTAACAGAATGCTTTCCCATGATTAACTCTTCCATTCCATATTTAACCTATTCGCATGCATTAACCCCCATGCACGCTTCGCTAGATGTAACCCTAAATCCGAAACCCAACAAATGCTCCCTAATTGACTAATCCCAACCACAATCCTACCGCTCTCCTTCCTTTCCGCACCGCACAGGCCAACGCTCTAGCTAGCCAGGGCAAATACGTGGCCGGCTCGATTCCCTCGTACGCCGCCAATACCAGCCTCTTTATTGCTGGCCACAAATACTAAATAAAAAGCTCAGACCTAACACCGAGTAAGAGCCCCAATCAAAATGCAATAACCTCAGGCTGAACTCTGCACTTGACTCGAAGGGCCTGGAGCTGAACTGCGACTGGCAGACATTCCACTACACATGGATCACTTTCTTTTATTAGACTTTCCTATACACTATATATTTACTGACTAGACTTTATGATCGTAATATGTTGCTGATGATCTGATACTTCAAATTCAGACAAAGAAAAACCGACAAGCAAAATAAATTATCTATTAAATTTTACACACTTCTTTGTTTCATGATTTAATCTATTTATATTAATTGTATATTAGTTAAGGCTTATATATATTTTGTATATTTTTTTTAAATCTATACTTTTGTATACACTTAAGGCAAATGTTAAGCTTATTGTGGGATAACCAGACACCCCCATTCACAAGAATTGGGTTCGTCTTTTCACCACTTCTAGTGGACTCGTACTGGAGTTTTTAGTGTATTTACATTTAATCGAATCGGGCTGTTCCTCAAAGAAGTTTTTAAGTTTTTCTGGTATTTGTGGGCGTAAAATGTTCCTGTGAAAAGTGCCGCAGGTGGGCGGGAAAAGTTTTTGAGCGAAGCGAAAATCACAGGGGAAAACTTGAAAGAGTCAACGAGATGGCAAAATATAACTTTTCTCCTGTGGCATCCAAAGTTATGAGTTAAGGTATAATTAAGGAAAATTGTTTGTAACTAAGCGAGGAAATGGGTTAGTGTTTTCCACATGATACTAATGCTGTAACTTGACTTTTCTTTCGCAGGCTAACGGCGAAGCTTCCGTCGGCAAGTACGTGGCCGGCACCGCTGGCAGCGGCTCAGGCTCTCTGTTCGTGGCCAACCACGCCTACTAAGGAGCTGCGGCAAATCGCCCACCAACACACACATATATTTATACATATATCTATCTATAAAGCAGATTGCTTGAAATGTTTGATTTTTGGCAGATTTGTTTCTTCATATTTAACTTAGTTTCGAGAGCTAAGCAGCAAGCATATAAAAACCCAAAAAAAAATACAAAAAACGAAAGATTACAACACAATAATGTTATAATGTTATCATATATTTGAGAATTGAATACATAAACAGCCCCCAACAGATATAATTAAACAAACAAAAAAGTGAATACATATATTAAAGAGAATTATGTTGATTGAGACGCAAACTCATCTTTAGTTGTAAGCACACACGAAAACACAATTGTTGAAGTTATGCAATTTCTATATCTATCACTATGATTACTATGAGTAAGATTTCAATGTGGAAGTGCAAAGGTCGTAAATCGTTTGAAGCATACTAAAAAAAAAAAAAATAAAACCTCCTCTAAGAACATCTCTAGCACAATCAACATCCAAGAACCTGTTGGTCTCTGTTGTCGCGGAAGCATTGAAATCGCACAAATGTTTTTATTACTTTTTTAAACGTTTGTATACAAAACTGTTAAATGAAAAACGAACGTTTTATTATTATTATTATTATTACAATTTATATTTATGATTAAATAAGTATAAGTGAAAATACAACAAATGACGCAAATAAACAAACACAATACAACAAAAAAAACCCAACAGCAACAATCACAAGAACTACAACAACATTCATTCAATGTGAAAAAACATATTGCTGTTACCAAAAAAAAAAACAAGAATATATAGGCCACGGTGCAGCAGTGCATCGTGCGATTGTTACTCGTGTTTATCGTTTCCACCCACTGAGCCACGATCCAAAATGTGTGATCGATATCGATTGTATCCGATCAAACTAAACTAACCCAACAATAATGTGCATATATTCCTATGTACATGTCTATCATATTTATATTTATCATATGCATATACATATGTCTTATTTATTTATATGTTAATCAAAATTCGATATCTGCACCTGTTAATAGAAAGAAAAGAGGCATGGCATACAGAAAAATACCTGTAATTTAATGAGAAAACGAACAAAACCACAACAACAACAGAAAACACCACCAGGAACTGAAACAACAACTACATGTTCCACAAATATTGAAGAAATGAACATCACAAAATTAATTATGGGTGTTTGTTGAACGAACATCATTCAATAAAAGAACCTAAAGAGCAAAAACAAAAACATTGAACGAAATCTTTTCATTTTAACTTGATCAGGGATCAGTGATGGATTTCTTTCGATATGGCGAATGCACATGATTAGAGATTCATTGCATCAGATTTTCAGAAATGGGACGTAAAAATAGTACGATCCATTTTCTTGATGCATTATGTACTGCTGCTGGCTGACATATCGATTAGAATACGCACTAAAGGAATCGCTAAAAATTAATAGAAAAAAAAAAAAAACATGAATATGGCTCAATAGTTCGATTTTACGTGATTGTTCTTTGGTCGCGTCTTGAAGCTTCGAAGCCAACATTAATACGTTCTAAAACGAATATATTTAAGACGGCACGATAGTAAGAAATGTACTATGAAAGGCGCTCATCAGCACTCAAAATATGATAGATGTCAACTGATACAGGAAATGTATTGAATATGCGCCGGAGCAACATACAGTTAAAGAAGCACTGGAGCCTACCCAGGACTCAGTTCTATTTTCAATTGAAATCCAAGAAATTCGCTCTGGGGGCTATGTTGAGTGGGAAAAGCTAACAGAAGTCAAGAAGTGTAGGAGACCTAGGGACTTACAATTCAAATTTAATCAATTATTAAAAAAAAACTTTGAAAATCTTGAGTTGAGATTAATTATATTTGTATTGTTTGCTGCTGAGAGTGGCTTTAGTTGACAGCTATAATTTATAGTTGGGTTATCATAATGAACAAAGAAAAAAAGAGAACAAAAACGACGAAAACTTGTTCTGGAAAATGTTTAACCATCGATTTCCGTTGTTTCCTTAATTTTCTTGCTTTTGAGACGTGCTAATGCGAGAGCGGTCCGTGTGCCCTTTGGCAAAACCTGATTGGATTCTGGTGGAAGGCTATTCATGCTATTGGCAATAGGTTCCAGGGGATGATCAGCTGCGAAAAGGACTTTGGGTGGTTGGGGTTTCACTCTCAATACGTGTGGTCTGGGAACAGGAACCCCAGCGGATATCTTGTCATATAGTGATACCGAGTAATCGGTGCGGATAATGCAGATATGGATAAAGGAGCCAGAATACAGATCGTTTCTTATGCCAGATCTCACCGCATCGATGACTAGAGACTCTGCACTCTTCTCGTCGAGACTTGCGTTCCAGCCTTTTTCCAGCACAAATAAGCCAGCACAGCTTCCCGAGCCCTGAGCTGCGAAGGGAAGCTTTGACGTGCTACCCTCAAACCAGGTGGAATAGAGACTGGGCCCCCCATTGTCAACCCCACCGATCAGCATGGTGATCTTGATGTTGCCCTGATAGCGGTACAGCATATGCTTGACAAAATGGTTAGCGCAGACGACAGGCACCTTGCACCCCATTTGGAGTTGATGCAGATCCATTTGGGCGCGAGTGAGTCGTGCGACCTGGTGCAGATCGCCACAGACCCCGGATCCACCTGCGCTGTATTATCAGAATTCATTAGAACGATAAGAGCATGTGGCACAACCACCAACAAATACTCACTAGATGTTCTCCTGCAAGCGATATATTTTCTTCATACAATTTGTGGTTATCATGCCGTCGGCTGTCCCCTGTCTGTCGGTGGCAATGATGACGCCGTCACGGTACTTTACACCCACGACAGTGGAGCCGGTGGTCGTTGGCGGCTTAGGAATGAATCCTTCGCGCTCAGCAAGTTGGTTGTCGCTGCAGATTGTTTCATATAGAATATGAGCAGAATAGAATAGAATAGAATATGAATATACCAAACATCAAAACACGGAGCACGGGACATACTTACCGTTCGCGATTGTCAAAGTTGAATCCTGTTGAACTTCTTTGGAATAGCGATTGGCTAGGCGCCTGGAGATTTGGGGTAATGTTTAACATTATGTGTTTATAGGATTTTGTATATGATATTTTGAACAATGTTCGAATGTTAAATCCCGGACTACGTGTGATCTTTAAAGCTGTTAAGCCTATGGCCTCCGGCCCTCTCCAGACCTTACGATATTTGCTGCGCGCCTAATAAGACGTTATTTTGGAACTCTTTGACACGTCCCATTTCCGGTATGAGTTCACATATCATTTTGATGAAAGATTTGCACCCAAAAAATCAATTTTGTATCGCAATCATTTTTCTTGTTTCGATGGCAGCATGTGCTGCCGCTTTCTATAAACGGTACTAGCAGATACGAAAGGTATATTGTATTCACGGGCATGAGGTATATGTATATATAGGAGGCATATACATAGGTAAATTTGCCAGACAAAGTATCAAACAAATATCAAGGAAAAGTATTTTTCTTTGTCAATATCTATTAAATGTCCTCCCGGGTATCCCACAGTCGGAATACTGTGCCATTACGATTTTGTATTTCGTTGACCACAAGTTCAAGACCACCAGACAGCCTCGAGGCAGAGCAAGAATCTTTGTTCCTCTCTTAGTCTGTAATTTTATTGAATTTTGGTCGCATTTCGTTCGATTTCAATTTACAATTTCCTTAGTTGTAAATGCAAATGTAAACACGAGAGCAACCAGCGACGTAATCTGTGCACTGATCCATTTTCAATATAGCTTCTGTTCTGCTTTTGCTGCTGTTGCCGCTGCTGCTGCTGCTGCAGCTGTTGGCTGCTGTCCGGAGTGCAAAGTTCGCTTAATCGTAACCAAATCCAATGCCCAACGCACCAGACACGGACGAGCCGAAGATTCTCAGGGGCCTTGGAGTATGGCAATGGAGGAACGGAGAGACGGTGACGACTCTGGGGGCAATGTAATTGCCATTGCAGCGGACAGAGGGTGCACGGGGGGAGGCATAGCTTTGGAGGTCACAGATTTACAGCATGGAGAAGAACATTCATTTGATGAGCCATTGCGTCATTTGTGGTCTTCGATTGCAGGCAATTTTGCACGCCTCTCAGTTCATTGCCGTGAACTAAGGATGGTAAAATGATCGATATTTATTTAGCCTTTGGATATTGTGCATGACTTTTGAGTTCAATTTGCGGGAGTTGCTTGTTCCTATGAATATATATAATCTCATTAACATCGGCATTGTACCTGTATAATTTGCACCTGGACAAAATATCCTACTTTGAGCACAGCTCCCTTCGAAATGTAGCGGAAATGTTGCACAAAGCTGGGGTTAACACTCATGTCGAAGCAGAGAAGGGTGAAAATATAAGAGAGAAAGCAACAAAAGGCTTGCTGACATTTGGCATCCTGATCCATCCAGCCTGTGGCAGTGTCAACATTTCCGTTGTCATTCACTCGCTATCTGCCCCTCTGTCTCTCTCTTTCTGCGCCTCTGTCCCTATACCATTTGCTGTGGCATCTGTTGTGCTGTTGGGCGGCACTGGTGCTAGCTGCTGGCACAAAGATTGTCCACAAAAGTGGAATTAATTGTATTTGCATAGCATGTAAACATCATCACGTTGCCGGCAGGATCTCGCCCTGCTGCTGCTGTGGCTGCCATTGTCAGCCAGTCGCAACAATTTCGAAACTGTTCACTCTTTCCCAACCCCAAGCTGCCACCCACACAACAGCCATTGTATCCTTCGGCTTCCTGCGGTGCAATTGTGATTTTGCCTTGTCCTGGCACGTTGCTGATTACGCTCCAAGGAGAGACCAGAAACTAGAAAGGAGCAAGGCGACATAAATATCAACTGCACGTCATGTGGCGTCAAAGAGAAGGTGGAAGTCGAAGGCGCAGTCGAGGCACGCAAATGTTGCGCCATCAACGTGTTCAGGCGGAAATTGACACGCCGTGGGATGCTCGATGTGCCCTGAGCCAGAGCCAGAGCCCAGAACTCCAGACTGCAAGTGATTGAGCTGTGGATAATTCAAAGCCATGCTACATCAATTATTGTAAATGCCCCGCCCCGAAAGCCAAATCGATACGAAATCATTTCGCCCCCTCATTCCTGGATACGCGCAGAGATGTCCTTTCTCCCGTTTCACATGACCTGACCCAATCACGGCCAGGGATAACCACATTGCGGCCAGCCAGCTCCTCGCCAACTGTAATTGCAGGTGGCTTCTACGTGCTCCCCACATGCGGTCATGAGTGTGTGTCTCTCTCTGTCTCTCTCTCTGCCACTTTATGTATATATGAGTAGTTTCTAATTAGCAGAAAACACCACTCGAGGGCCCAATAACAAAACCAAACGCGTGACACCAACGCCAACGCAGCAAAAATTTCTCAAAGCGAGCTTCGCCAACAACGAAGGCACCATCAGAGCCAAGCCACAACAGCGTCCGCTCCCAGATGCATTAGATTGGTCACCAATGGCTGCACAGTGGTCACAGACATCGGAGATGTACGAATTAAAAGTGAGATAACTGAAGGTACACATAGAAGGCAAGAAATAAGGAAGATAAGGAAAGATCTGTATAGGGGATAATTATAACAAGCCTATATCCGTAGGGCTTTATGTAAACAGCTTCTTCAAAACTTTAACTAGATATAATCAAACTAGTTTCCGAAAAAGATATACAGTAATAACCTAGTCGGAGAGGTTTCTTATTACAGAACGATATCAAGATATCAAGAATCTATTAGAACAGCCCGCTCAAAATTATCAATATATATGCATAAAATCTGCATAAAATAAGTACATATATTTATGTAGGTAAGAGTAGATGCAGAATGCATCGAAGCTATTCGAAGGACTCTGTTTTTTGTAATTCTTAAAGATTCGTAGAAATTAGATCCCTATTATGCATATAAGATTCTTAAGAATTCCAGCAGTAATCATTTTAACCATCCTGTTTAATTCCTTCTAACTGGTATTTAAGGAATGTTTGTTAATTACTTACTAAATCTGTTTCAAGACCTTCGCAATGATTTCCATTGTCAGTTGGTCAGTCCAAATGTCCTTTTCCTTTCCTCCTTCCTCTTTTCTATTGCCACTATTTCATCCTCCTTCTGTCTTTCCCTTTTCGGTTTCCCTTGGGGCTTGTGTGTGCATTTTGGGCCATGTGCGTTGTCGTCGTCGTCGTCATGGCGGCCAATGTGAAGGTCGATCGATCCATTTGCTACTCCCAGCCATTGTCCACCCGTACTTCTCTTGCCATCCAACAGCCAACCCTTTTCGTTCCTCCCCTCCACGATTCCCTCCCTCGTCTTGGCAATTTATGTTCATTAAGTTGATGTTGATTTGTGCGCCGCGGCATGATTTTTTAATGGAATGTATATTTTTGCGGGGCGTGTGGAGAGTCCAGTGGAATCGTAGACCGGCAGACGGGCGTGCACTCGACTGCATTTTGGCCCACTACATTGGCCGTGCGCCAAGTGCAACGTCGAAACGAGCGACACAAATTGTTTGGCGCTTGCATTCTGCTGTCGTCTCTTTCACTCGTTGACTGTCTGTCTCTCTCCATTTCGGAATCTCTTTCTCACGCGTTGTCTGGCTATGCATTCTTGTGTTACAATAATGACAATCTGTTATTCAAAGTATTTCAAAATGTCACAATGCTGTTAAAACATAAAACGGTGGCTGAGGCATTCAAATCCTACAATTGCTATCAATCTAAATAAAGTTCGATTTAGTTCCTGAAATATCAGACGCATTCGATACAAGCCATTTTATCTATATTTGTAGTCTGTTAAAATCGTATGGAGTCAATGTGAATGTAAATTTATTGACTAATTTTCCTACTTTCAATCATCTGCAAAGACATCTCCAATTTTAAAATTGTTTAAAGCTATTGTGAGGGAGGATCTGAATAACAAAACCGAATTTCAAACAGTAAAACCGCAAGGAAATTTACTGACTTCTGGTCCTGATTTGCCATTTTTGGAAAACAGTTTGGATGTTGAGCCACCCACTCCGTTCCGAGCATGAATAAATTACATAAGCCGAAACAATTAATTGTAGCACTCATTTTGTGCTTCTTATGGAGCTTAACAAAAACATGCAACAAGAGGCAATCCCAGCCGAATTTTGACAAATCCATTTATCTTATTTGCACGCATTCGCTGCCACACTCGACAGAGTAAATAAATTGAAAGCCAGAGAGCTGGCACTCAGTCGGAGGAGTATTTTCCATCTGCAGATTGAATGCTCGTGCTTGCTTCGTGGCTGTCAGCGGAAGCTGGAACTGTGCCTGGCTTATATTTATAATTATATATGAAGAAAATCTCAAAATGCTTTTCATTACATGCTCCTGACTCATTTCGTGCTGTTACGTGACCCGCTGCCATCTCCAATGAACGCTACTGCGCGCCGGTTCTCGTTGGAAAGCGGAGTCGCCGCACGGCAGAGAGAGGAAGAGTTTGCGGTAGACTTCTGTAAATCTTATGCGATACTCGTACACGATTCGTAAATGGCGCCGCCAGCCAGCTGCAGTGCCGCCTCAATGAGATATTGTCAGTGGAGTGGAAATGCGGGTGAAGTGGAGTGGAGCAAACTGCCAGGTGAATGAACGAAAGAGTGTTGTCGCGTCTCAGACTTTCACTCCGATTGCATCATAGAACTTTCCCAACACGCCTTGACATTCTCTCTGTCCCCGCTCACGTGCAATTAAAATGCCTTTAAAATGCAATCTGTGCGACATCGCGTGAGTTTTCGCTGGTTTGTGGCTGCCGTTTTGCGGGTGCTTGCATAATGGCCGCGATTTCCCTGGAACTTCTGAGTGCGGCGGGGGAGAGGGAGCGGTCTGGAAGTAATTATATGTGCAAATATTTTCTAACGAGCAAATGCAATGAATACCATTTAATTGACATGGCTGGGCAGGAGAGAGCCAACGTTTTGCAATCATGAATGTGTAATGAGAGAGAACTCATTATAGTCTTTATCTGTAGTCTCTGTAGATTTTTCTCTTTTGCCGTATTTTTCTTAGTATGAAAAATGCAAAGCCTTTTAGCAGCTTACATGAAAATCCCCTGCCTTGAAAAAGCGCAACATAAATTGGATTTCAATTGGAATTGGACTGCGCTCAAGGACTTCTTCAGAAGTGTTACAAACCAGCATCAATGGAGGGCAATCAGCTTATAAATTATTCTTTTGAAGGCTAATTAGTGGGAAATAAGAAACAGAGGCAGGTAAGAAGCTCAAATAAATCCACATAATGGCAGTCCAAAAATAAAATGTTAGGAGAATTTAAAATTATTATTTGTTTAGTTGATACATTTTTTCCACGAAATGCTCCACACTATAAACAAACCCCAAATGTTCTACAATTGTAAAAAAATAAAAAAATAAACACTCGTACAAAAACCAAAGAAAACAAAATAAAAAAGAAAATCAAGTTTTACCGCAGAAGCAAAAAAAAATTTCATTGGCCCGCACGGCCGAAACATATTGCGTATACGTCAGTGGCTGAGACCTTTAACCTTAACCATAGTCATAGCCAGGGAAATGAGAGGACGCAGAGGATCAAGAACTAAGCCAGAGGCAAAGTAGGTCCGCTCCCATCGCCATCGCCGGGCCAAAGGAAACTCTGATTTCACAACCCACTTGATGTCCTTTTGTTAGCGGGAAAGTCCTTCGCTGTCAGCCAGCCAGCACGTGAAGCTGACAAAATATTTTGGCATAATTAACTCCTGCCCCGACAAAGGGCTCGAAGGATATCTCGTGGGAGTGCCACCGCCCACCGCCCACTCGTGCAATTAAAGTTTATGCCAATGCGAAACGCACAAAAGCTATTTTACCATTTAGATTTCCCATTAAAGATTGTCAAATAGAACAAAACTGTGCGAAATCTGTGTCAAACTGTGGAGAAACTGTTGAATTTTCAACTTTTCATTTCGATTCGTCGGAGGAGTGCATTTCCAGAGGCAATGTAGATGGAGCTGCCTGCCTCTGCTTATTCTTTGCCACTTGAAATGTGTCTTGCGCTCAGTTGATTTTTGAAATTAATTGAAATTGCTTGTTCTGAAGGGCGAGGCGTGCTGAAGGGACAAGAGGACTCAGTCTTCAAATTGAAATGCTCAGTTTTGAAGCCACTGTCCCAGTCGGATGTCTTAAGCTCCAGTTCTTTAGATGAAACGAATCGAGGCAGTGAGAGGCTCAAGTGGCTTTGGCATTGAACAAACTTTTCACAGATATTTAGCTGGTTGAGAGCGCAAATTGAAAAGGTTTCCTGGCTGCCTGGATTAGGTGAATTGTTAATTTGAAATGGAAAAGTTTGAGTCCGGATAATGGGACGAGCTCTTTCTCCACTATGAGCGGGTGTCTCTGAATAGCTGTCCACATTTCAATTCAGCTGTATTCCCACCGCGACTGAGCATTTTTTACTTTGCACTTTCCACTTTGGTCACACTCAATAGCCGTGCGTATGCTAAGTGCAATCATTACCAAATCATTCATGAATCACGTGAATTGTGCTCGTAACTGCAGGAGCCACTAAGTCCAGAACTTAAAAAATTACGGAGGATGAGGGGAATATCACTAAGAAAAGTCGAAAAGTCACACAAAAACAAAGAAAAAAACAACGAAGTTCACTAAAGAAAAGAATTAATACGTCAAAATACCTCGTACTCCGGTAAGACATATTTTTACTCATGACAAAAAAACCTGGAATGGATAGAAATTTTCCAACCTAAATCTCGAAAATTACTACACTCAGAGAAAAAAGTCCTGCAATTTTACTATTCATATTCCGACTTAAAATGAATACCAATATATTTTCTACGAGAGTGGAAATTGTAGTGTCTTCGCTAAGATTTTTTCATTAATATGAAAATATATACTAAACAAATATTTTCATACTTTTATTAAATACAAATTTAATTTATATTGATTTTAAGTGTTTAAAAAGACTTTTTAATACATTTATGTTTAAATCAAAATAAATTCTATTTAGTGTCTATATGTTTGTATTTAAAAACTGTATATTTCATTTGAATATGGGCGTGTTTTAATTTTAATATGATATTTTTCTCCGAGTGTATGGTTTCTGCAGCTCCTCTAGTCCCGGTATTCTTTTCTTTCATGCAGACATTGAAATTCAGATCCAAAAACTATATACATTTTGAGCTCGCAAAACCTTTTCTCAGTCTGTCACATATTGCACATGAATGACATATACCCCTGTTCTCTAAAATCACTTGGCATAAGTTCTTTTTTGTGGCGTCAGTGTCATTGTCAATGCAAAAGAGAGCGTGGGGAAGAAGTAGCCAAAGTTGAAGGCGAGACAGTTTTTTAATGCATTGCTCGTCTGCCGCGTATTGCATTTTGCCTTCAATCAATACCTTGAACCCCTGACTGAGTGGCCGACTGCCCGATTGGCTGACTGACTTACTGACTGACTGACTGACTGACTGACTGACTGACTGCCCGCCCGGCATTTCATTTTGATTGATGTGCGCTGATTTATATTGATTTCTCCTTTTTGCATTTTTATTTGCATAAAGTGCAAAAATGTGCTCAACTCGCCCATTGGGATGCCGGGCGCGATGTCGTGGATGCCTCAAGTTCAGTCGACTAAGCAATTAAAGCAGCAGCAACAACAAACGAAAACTGCAAATCAATCAGGGGGGCGCGGGGGAAAGTCGCGAGTCGATCAGACCGAGACGGCGACGCATAAATTTCATTAAGCTGCCAGCTGTCGCTTAAACAAATTCAAGAAAGTCGAGACTTTGACACGGCTTCGGCTTCAGTGGGGCACCCAGTCCCTCGGGTTGAGAGACCTCAGAACTGGCAGATAAACTGCGCCTCTCTCTCAGCTGGAGAACAGTACGTTTTCCCTACACACACCTCGTTGTATTAGCCGGAATGCATTTCTATTTCAAAAGCTGTTTATAAATAGCCGGGCAGCGCCAAAGGCTACACAATCTAGAACAATTCACCTGACAGAGCCACTGCCACAGACAACTTTCAATGTTGCTTTCCCAGTTGACTTGACCCGACTTTTTTCATGACTTTCACTGCTTTTGGAATTCAATTCGCCTTTTTTCCCCCACATGCTCCACGTGGCTTTTGTTCTTGGCCATGCGGAAATTGTTTTAGCCGCAGCAGCCAAAAATTTCGTTATCCTCAAAAACTTTTTCCACTCTCTTTTGCTGCCCAAAAAAGTTCCCGCAAGGAACGGAAGGAAGCAGGGGCCACTAAAGTTTGCCACAAATAAAAAAAAAAAAAAAAAACAAAGACAGAAAAAAGGCCAAACAAAGAAGTAATATTAATAGGATTTTGGCTAATGAGGATGTAGAGGGGCATCTCCAAAGTGCCTAAACAATTTACGGCCCTCCAATGTTAAGGTCCAGAAACGGAATTTTGATCGAGAGTGTAAAAGTATACAGTTTATTGAATTTAAACTTATCCTTGAATGTTAATTTAAAAGGAAAAAACATTTAAGAGGCTTTGTGTGTAAGGAGATATTTGGATATATTTCCGATTTTTGGCTAGTACTCGTATGCGAGATTAAGATGAAAAGAAGCGGATGTAAATACTCTATATACTTGAAGCCGTTATTTGTCATTTGTTCTGTGACAGAACGTAGTTGATAACGTTCATCTCGTGCCTCTCCCGATTGAAATTTGTTGCAAACACATACAAAAATTGACTAAATTGATGTTTAAGCACAAAATTTGGTTGCTCATATAGGCTCTGAGAACTAGGCGTCAAACAAGACCGCCAGACAGATTGACAGACACGGCTATATCGACTCGGCTATGGAAGCTGATCAAGAATATATACTTTATGGAATCAGAACGCTTTCTTACGGGCGTCACACACATCCACTTTCCCCACAAATCTAATATACTATACTCTACACATACTCTTTTTAGGTAACGGGTATAAAAAACAGAGTAGTGTCTTAATGTTTATTGCCAAAAGTAGAGAACAAATAAGGCAACGATTCTCGATGGATGAAAATCTAGTCGAAGCGTTCGTCAAAGCTGGACTCAGATCATCCTGTCATAAGAACCCATTATAATGTGCATAGACTCTCTTTCCGCTTCGCTTAAAAGAAGTATCTGCAAATGCATAAGCTTGGTTTTATAGTTTTTCTTTTACTAAAAATATGTACCAATCCATTGCGTTGATCTTGTCATATTTTCCGTGCCATATCGTTCTCGATTTGAAATTTTGGAAATATTTTTTGTGTACACGTCTCCATTTGAGGAAGTTTGGGTTATTTCAATGGTTACCACATTGTGTATTGCATCATCATTGTCATTGTGTCAGATGGATAATACTGTCAGATGTTCCACCTTCCGGATAGCTTTTTAGAGTGTAGTGATATTTACGCATACAGCCACGGAATAGGAACTATCAATCGGAATGATGAAGTTTGGATTATTTCACAGGTAAGAACATAAGCTCATGTAACGAATAGTCATTCGAGTGTCAGATGTATACAAAATATCCGAGTAGTCCGAGTAGTCCTGGTTGACTTAAGAGTTTGAAAATTTGTTTCCATAAAGCCAGGGAGCAGGAGCAAGTTTTTGTTTGATATAGAACCTTTTACATTTCCCTCCCACATAGGGCCAATGGGGAAAATATTTGCTGCACAAAATAGATGAAGATCACAGGAAATAAGCCAAAATGTTGGAGTTTTGTTGCGCCTCCTTTTCTCCCTTTTCTCTTTTTTCTACTGTGCTCTTCTACTTCATGGCACGGACACCCCATTGGATCTGATTCTGTGTTCCAATTCCATTTGGCACATACAGAGCAAGGGTTTCTTTTATAGGCTTTGCTTCTTAGTTGCTGACAACCCGTCTGAGGTGTCCAGAAGCAACACATTTGGCTAATTGCCTCTGAAATTGTAAAAAATAAACTGGTTACCCTATAGGTTACAATAGCAGTAGAAATAATCGAATTCGCATACTTTTGTTGATAAAATAATAATGTTGGGGTATGCACTCCGCCAAGGAATCCAAGCCTTTCGATAAATTGCCGTCATGACTGTAATGAAACTCCATCCTGTCATTCTGTGAGGGACAAAAAGAGCCAGTCGTTTCGATTCTGCAATCCTGTTGAGCGTCACATTGTCCACATTCCATTGACCTTAAATACTCCGGTATAAGATCCTTCTGGCCATTGGCCACTGCTGCGATGAACGCGAAAATTAGGTAAAAGAAGAGCCCGGACATTTTTGCTGTGTGTAATATATTTGAAACTTTCGTTGAATGAAATATCTGATATGTCGTCGAAATGAGCTTCTGCGTGTTTACTGAAGCCAATAACGTGGCCACCTTTGTTGTCAGGCTGAGGCTAAACGAGGTGGAACGTTGTGAGTTGCTGCGGACACCGCAACTCTACAGTTATACCCGATACTAAGTCAGTATGGCTCTCCTCCGGCAGACGCCGCTAATATTGAACCACACGACAAAGAGTGCGTGCGAGAGAGACAGAAAATCAGTCTGAGCGTGACGTCGGGCGCTGCGTAGCCACTGAAAATTGATTTCTTGCTTTTGGCTACAAAAAAGATCCGATCTGATCCAGATTCAGCAATCTGATAGATATGGTCATTATCTATGATTCTGCGTTTTTAGTTTTCTCGAATGTTCAATATTGTGGATGCAACAGATTTTCGTCTTTTGTGAGGGCGGAAGGGGGTGGGGCGAAATTCTGAGATATACGTTTTATAGTGAGATTTAACAGAAGTGCGGATACCAAATTTGGTTACTCTAGCCTTAATAGTCTCTGAGATTTGTGGATGCCCCAGATTTTCGTCCTTTGCGGGGGCGGAAGGGGGTGTGGCGAAATTTGGACACGAAACGGTCAAGGTCCGATATCACAGGAGTGTGGATACCAAATTTGGTTGCTCTGGCTCTTATAGGTTCTGAGATCCTTGAACTCATATTTTGCAATTGACAAAACCGACCATGAAACCTGTGTGTTAGAGAGAGACAGAGCGAGAAAGAATGAAATTGTTTTCTTGATTCTGGCTATAATCATTATACGATCTGGTTCAGATTTTGCACTGTAGAAGATATGGTCATCCTCACTGATTCTGGTTTTATCGTATCTTTAAAAATGTGGATGCCACAGATTTTCGTCCTTTGTGGGGGCGGAAGTGGGCGGGGCGAAGTTTTGAAATATTTTTGTAGCAGTGACATATCACAGAAGTCTGGATCCAAAACATCGTTGCTCTAGCTCTTATAGTCTTTGAGCACTATGAAGGGGACGGACGGACGGACGGACGGACGGACAGACAGACAGGGCTCAATCGACTCGGCTATTGATGCTGATCAAGAATATTTATACTTTATGGGGTCGGAAACGATTCCTTCTGGACGTTACACACATCCACTTTTACCACAAATCTAATATACCCCAATACTCATTTTGAGTAACGGGTATAAAAATGTATGTCATTCGTGGAAAAATGTGATTCAAGAGGCACATTCGAAGGAGAGGCAGTCCTTATCCCGGGAATAGCGATTTTTCCAATCCAAGAAGCTTCAGCTTCCCCTTCGATTGGCCTTGGCGATGACAATCAATATATCGATAGGCCAATCGTTGCGGAGTCTCTGGAAATTCTGTCAGTCTGGATCTTTGGGGCCCCGTTGGCAGTGAACAGGCTTATTTATTAATAATTTCTTTCGATATTCGTGTACGAAAATATTTGAACAGATATAAACGCTAAACAGGGAACTAAAGTGGAATGCAAAAACAAACAAACAAAAAAAAACGTTAAACAGTAAATACAAATTTGGACAGAAACTACGATTGTGGGAAAGAATTGGCGTGGGAACAGATGAATGGGGAATTGGTGATATTTTAAGTCGACCCCGAGGGTTAGGTTGGGTTGGCTAAGGCGTTCGTGATTTAGCTTAAACTAACATTTTGCCTTAGAATGATAGTCCGCTGGTAAGTTGTGGAGATGGTGAACATAATCCAACAATTAAACAAACATCTTCTCCAGCATTTTTCTAAGTTTTTCTTGGGCATAGCGTATCTTTTGATATAAATCTTTGGACACACCGTTCTCCACGATGGTCGAGAAGCGATATGGTCGAGAAGCTTGTGTCGTAAATACTACAAAAATTGTAAAAGTTTCTTGTGTTTTACAAAATGGAAAATACGAAAAGCAAGATATCGTTCCCATCGAACGAAACAATGCGCAAACTAACTACTACAGTAGTGAGATTCAGAGAAGCATCGACTGGCGGAGTGGCAACCACACAGGTATCGACTGGCGGACAACCCTTGATTCAGCTACTGGGCAAATCCACTCAACCCGATACTGAAGACGACGATCAAGCTGGACCATCGGCTGCCAAGCGTCAGAAGACCAATGAAGAGAATACAGAGAAGCTGTCCTACCCTTTCTGCAGCGTGTGTCGAAAGAAGTTCACCGATGGTTGCGCCATGGCCCCAGCATGTAGCCATATCCTTTGCGAGTCGTGCCTATCGTGGTTGACGGCGACCATTCAAAGCCCCCGCTGCCCCACATGCAATCGGGAGCTGCGCAAAGCATTTCGGCGCCTTTATTTCGCCTGAGATGTGGACAAACTGCGACAGAAAACGAAAAGCGACCTAAATATATCAAGGGGAAACTGAATCTTCTTCAATTAAAAGGGAACGCCATTATATTATAGAGTTTTACTGGATTGTAGATGGGTGGATCAACCACTTGGGCTCCAAATGAGGTAGTTTGAGAGCATCTAATGGATGGTTTTCCAATTTTCCAACCGATACCAATGCAGCAAAGATCTTTGTGGGCGATTGAGGAATTGTATTCGAAAGCGATCAATCGCTGAATTGCGCTCAAGGCTATCTGGAAGGAATCTGGATCTGATCCAGATTCAGCAATCTGATAGATATGGTCATTATCTATGATTCTGCGTTTTTAGTTTTCTCGAATGTGCAATATTGTGGATGCAACAGATTTTCGTCCTTTGTGGGGGCGGAAGGGGGTGGGGCAAAATCCTGAGATATACGTTTTATAGTGAGATCTAACAGAAGTGCGGATACCAAATTTGGTTACTCTAGCCTTAATAGTCTCTGAGATTTGTGGATGCCCCAGATTTTCGTCCTTTGCGGGGGCGGAAGGGGGTGTGGCGAAATTTGGACACGAAACGGTCAAGGTCCGATATCACAGGAGTGTGGATACCAAATTTGGTTGCTCTGGCTCTTATAGGTTCTGAGATCGAGATCGAGAAAGAATGAAATTGTTTTCTTGATTCTGGCTATAATCATTATACGATCTGCTTCAGATTTTGCACTGTAGAAGATATGGTCATGCTCACCGATTCTGCGTTTTTGGTTTTATCTTATCTTTAAAAATGTGGATGCCACAGATTTTCGTCCTTTGTGGGGGCGGAAGTGGGCGGGGCGAAGTTTTGAAATATTTTTGTAGCAGTGACATATCACAGAAGTCTGGATCCAAAACATCGTTGCTCTAGCTCTTATAGTCATTGAGCACTAGGCGCTGAAGGGGACGGACGGACGGACGGACGGACGGACGGACGGACGGACGGACGGACGGACGGACAGACGGACAGACAGACAGGGCTCAATCGACTCGGCTATTGATGCTGATCAAGAATATATATACTTTATGGGGTCGGAAACGATTCCTTCTGGACGTTACACACTTCCACTTTTACCACAAATCTAATATACCCCAATACTCATTTTGAGTATCGGGTATAAAAAGAACCTGACACTTTGTTCTGGTTTTTGCCATACGTCGATTATGGGGTAAGGTTAGGTTGAGGCGATAGTGGGAGAGAAGGGCGAACCAGAGACGAAGATGAGAAAATCAAAGGGTCGGCCAGCGCCATCTTAAGAATGCTTGACATTTTTATATGAATGCTGGGAGAATGGAGCACAACGTAAACTCATGGAAATGAGCGTGTAAGCGTATGCTTGGATCTCCCTCCATTTTATTGCAACTGTATAGAGGCACGCAGTGCCTACATATATAGTAAAATTCTTTTAAAATTCATTTAATTATATATATATAATCGCTTAGAATCGTACACATAAGAACGATAATGAAAGAGTTGCAGTTACAAAGTTTTCCTCCACCGCAACTCGGCCCACATGGACAACCATCTTCCCCGTATGAGGTACATGCAGAGCAATGCGGTTTTTTTGAATAGCCTTTATTTAGTAGTTGCTGACAACCCATCTTAGGTGTCCAGAAGCAGCACATTTGGCTGATTTCTTCTGAAATTGTACAAAATAAAATGGTTACCCTATACAGAAGCAGTAGAAATGATCGAACTCGCATACTTTTGTTATAAAAATAATAATGTGGAGCCACGCATTTCGTCAAGTGTTCCAAGCCCTTCGATATATTGCCGTCCTGATTGTATTGAATCTCAATTCTGTCGAACTGGTCCGGACAAAAATATCCAGAAGTCTCGATCTGGCAGTGATCTTGAGATTCACAATCGCCACATGTCATTTTTTGTAAATACTCCGGAGTAGTCTTCGCTCCATTGGCCGTTGTGGAGGTGAACCTGAAAATTAGGTAAAAGAGGAGCGCGGACATTTTTGTTATGTGTATTATATAAGGCAACATTTCGTTGGGTGATATATGTTGTCAGGCTGGTGCTGACAAGCCAAGTAAGTCCCAGAATATACGATTTACACAGCCGATGCCGAAAACCCGGAGGACAAGGTTGAGAAAATCAAAGGAGAGTCCAGCAACATCTGAAGTATTCAGCAGCTAACTTCAGAGATGCATTTGGATGCTTTGAAAGTGGAGCACAAGGTGGAAAATCAATGTAAATTTATGGAAATACAAGTGTTGCTTGGCTCTAATTATTGAACTTGATATTAGAGGCAGATACTTGGGGCTAACTCAGCCATTAAAACAGGTCCTAAAAATGTATCTTCTTACAATGCCTATCTGTTAAAATGAATTAATTTATTATATATTACCATACAATATCGTACACATCATAAAAAGAATAATAATGAAAACGATGCATTCAAGCGGATTTTCTGCACCGTTTTTTCCCTGTGGCCCACATGGACAGCCCATTGGATTAAGATCCAGAAAAGAGCCTCTTTCATGGTAGGTAGCACAATCAGAGCAAGGCTTTGTGCGCATCTTGTTTTTGACTTGCTGGCATCCCATTTCTTGTGTCCAAAAACAGCAGGCCGCCGAAATTCCCTCTGAGCTTATTTCAGCAGATCATTAATAAGCACATATATGGAGGTAATTCAGGAAAACTTACCTTCAATAAAAAAGAAATGATCAGGGCCCATGCAATTCCTCAGATGTAGCAATTCCGCCTCGACTTCTTGCCGGGCATCGAGCTTGTCACTGTCGTCGTGCTCACGGCAGTAATACCCAGAAGATACGATTTTGCATTCCTGGTTTACCTTCTCGCAGTCACCACATTCCATCGTTTCCAAATAATCGGTTCGGTTTGGTGTTAAAGTATGTGTAGTAACAACTATGGTGGTTGCGAGTATAAGGAAAATTATTGGATGCATTTTTATTGGCTATAAAAATGTGACGTATGACATTTGTTAAATTCAAGGCCTTCTCAGTTTTGTTTTTTTGTTTAAAATATAAAAAAACTGATTTTTACAAAGTTTTGTTTTAGTGATTTTAGCAGGTATATGAATACTACGCTCCGAGCAATTGGAAGGCACAAATATTCAATATTCCGCTCATCCGCATCAGCATCTGGAATTAAAAAACCAATACCAAAATTGACTAGCGCTGACTCTGACTCAAATCTGTTCCTGAAAAACATTCGCATATATAATCCATGCTTCCAAATGACATGGCTTTCCGGGTCAGCTAGTAAATATATAGGATTTTGCTTGAATTTGGTTGGAATTGCGTTCGATTGTTCGCTAAGAGCCTTTATTTTCTTTGAATATATTTACTGCCTCAAATACTCGTTCGCCTATCCGAGCACTCTTTTTTTTGTGTAAATCTATTAGTTCTCTAGGCCTTATGCAATTTCCAATTCAACTGGCCGGAACCTTCTGGGGGAAATATTTTTTATTGACGTGACAATTTTACATTTTCGTTAAAACTTGGAAGTGAAGGCGTGTGGGGTTGGAGGGCTATTTATATTTCGGTCTAACCCAGAGACACTGCCAATGTCTGGTTGCAGGTCTGGGCTGGGGTCTCCTCGGTCTTTGTGATTGTCATTCCACCGATCTTTGGCTCTCTGGCTGACTCAGACCGCAACCCGGTGAGAATCTACAAATAAACACGAGCCATAAATGTGAGTTTATAAACCAATGCAAAGACCAGTAATGAAAAAGCTAAAAGCCCAAAAGCCAAACTGTGAATAGATACAAAACTCATTTAGTTTCTTGCTGGTATTCTTCCAACGATTCAAGCCAACTTTAAACCATTTTAGGCACGTGCCTGGCTTTATGCAACTCCCATTGCACGGCACACTAGATTTCCACAGCGGAATAGCCGCCGTAGTGACTTTCAAACTGTCAACCAGTCATGGCCACATTTGGGTAGATTAGTATTGGTTTTGGGCCTGTGGTCTGTGGTCTAGTTCGAGTCTGAGGAGCCCTTGCGGTGTTCGTCTCTCATCTCTGCTTTTCTGTGCGTGTATCTGTATGTATTTGTGTGTGCGATATAAATATGCGATTGTCTGTAATAGCATGAAATCATGACATCATCGATGTGAGACTTTGGTGTGTAGAAGAAAGCAGCTGGCATATAATTTACCAATTGTCCCCTACCACAGCAACGAACCCGATTGAAGCAGGAGAAAGTTTCTTAGCTAGAAATTATTAAACATGGTAGCTCTATTTGAATAGTTTTTAATTTTTTAGTTTTAATTTCTCTACAGTCGCTGAATAGCTCTTTAAATCAATGTTCTATACTCTCCTACCGTCTCTTGCAGCGGCCCCACAATTCTCTAAAGCTGGTAATTTCTTGTTTGTTTTTTTTTTGACTGTGATTTTCTTTTCTTCATATCTTTGTTTTTGTTTTCGCTTATTTGCCGCCAGTTTGGCTAATAATCCACATAAAATAAAAGCCAACAGCAACAATTCAACATTGTGTAGGAAAATCACAACCAAAGAATGAAAAAAATAAACAACATCTAGCAGGCAAGAGTCAAAAACACTATAAATGTCATAAATAAAAGAGTGCTTATTGCTAATGGAGGAAAATTTGGTCGAGAAAACGCGCCTGAAATCGCTGCCAATTGGCAAGAATTGGGAGGCCCCTATCACAAATGTACGAGTATATCGTATGTCGATCGAATGATGAGAACGAAGTTCAAGCGCAAGGCAGCGCGTAATGACAGCAACATTAGCCAGAAAACAAAATTGCCGCAATTAGCGGGGGGAAATCGCTAATTTGCATAACAATGGATACCCAATTTTTCCAGGCTGTGACTCCCCACAAAAGTTCACAAACCAGAGCAAAATTTAACAGGTTTTAGGCTTCCAATAAGTAACAATTAGTCGAGACCCAGCCCCATTCCCATGCCTCTCTGTTTTCGGTACAGATTTTCGGTTTGCCTCTTGTTTGGCAACCGAAACGAGTGCATTCCCGTGCACCACGTTGCGTATGAGCGATAAATAAAGACGGCTAAATTCGGTGTCACTGTCAGATAACAAGATTTAGAGGCCAGTCCCTCTATAAATATCCTATATACTCGTGCACTCGTATGTTTGGGCATGTGCACGCATCACATGCAGACTTTTCTGTCTCTCTTTTGTCGCACCCGAAACACACGAGTATTACGCATACGTTACGTTGCCGTTTACCTGCATCATGCCTGGGTATGAAATGAACCACTTTGCTTAGAGAACCTCATTTTGGGTGCAAAGCTGGTCTCTGTTTCAACAGTAACTAACGATTGTTAGTCATAACGTAGCGATTCGAGTGGACTTTGAGCCAACGGGATATTTCATTCCAGCGGGAGAGTTCATTCTATACATATCATTATGACGTTGCAGATTTGGTTTCTTTAGTAGCGAGTTAATACCTTTATGAGCTGTCCAAAGTCTTTCCTCCGCAATTTTCCCAATCCAAAAGTTAGATCATGCTTTTGACTGACAACATTTAATTGTATATAATAAATGGCTTTGGTTGTTCGCCATTTGTTCATTCGTCTCGCACGGTTGACTCTGTCATTCTCTCTTTCTCTGCGTGATTTGTGATTTTTTAGAAATTTCTGTGCGAAGTTTTCTTTTCAATTGATTCTTGATTTCTATTTAACACTTTAAATCGATATTGCTTAATTTTTTGTTTTGATTTTTTGTTTGAATCAACCTCAATGCCATGAAGCAGCAAAGTAGTACCTGGTTCTGGCCGCCTTTGTGTTTTATACCGCTTCATTTTGCTGTGGTTTTTGCTGTGCTTTTGCCTTTTTTTGGGCAGGCGTTGTCACTCTTTTTAGGAATATTTTTTTATTACCACTGGGCATAAACGTTGACGAAATGGATACTTACCAGAGTGCGAGGTGAACCCCAGTCGACGATGAGGCACACGACTCGACCATCGATCGATTTGCAGTCCAAGTCGGACAAACGAAACAAGATTCTAGCGTCTTGGCCCATCGGCAGTTATGAATAATTTACGTGCCCGAAATTTGCCCTCGGCCGGGCTCAAACTTCTCTATCTCATCTTGACTTCAAAGCCTAGCGACGCCGCTGTGTCTGGCAGCAGTTCTCGAAATATCTGGACATCATTTTTATGCTCTAGCGACTTTTAATTTAATTCGTTGTTTTATTTTTAGCAAATCTCGATATACTTGTATTGTCTACACAGCCACAGCCCCCAACTCTCGATCGATTTCATAAATATTTATTACTCTATTGGTCTTATTTTATGCGTACACATGTTGCCCTCGACGAGGGATGCCACAGCACTGATTTCACTCCGACGAGTTCTGGCAAGTGAACGGATCCCATCTACTTTATTGCTGTGGTTTTCATTCAAGCGAATTCCCAGGAGTTTGGTGGAAAACCCCTTTAAGTTAATCAGCGAATGTATCTACAAATAGTTGAAAGTTTTCTGCAAAGTCATGGTAAAATTAAATGAACATAATTCTTTGTTTCTAAATAAATTTAGCGAATTACAATTTGCTTATCACAAAAGCTGCCCAAAGATTTGCCAGCCCTTTCGAATGTATCAATTCTTCATCGTGCATATATAGTATATATATAGATACAGATGTATGTATGTACATATGTATCTATAGACAAACCGAAAACAAATAGCAGCCACATGGATCAGGCGTTATAAGAGCCGTAAACATGTTTCAGATTATTGCGGTTTCTTAAGCAAATCTATAAAAAAAAATACATTGTGTTTTTGTTACTGTTTATCGGAATTGAATTAGCATATTAAATAATTAAAGACCGCACATAACCCACTCCTCCAAACGAAAAGTGGCAAATAAATTTATGCAAAATCGTGTTTTTAATTATCAAAACCTAAAAAAAGATTAATAAATGACCTTTCTATGGATAGTCGATCTTCTAATACCCTATTACTTCGGAACAGATATTGCAAGGATAAGAATAATTTTATGATATAGAAATATCAGTTATTTATTTATTTGTATTAAGTCCCAGCAAGAGTGTATCTCTTCCTATTTTCTCCATGCAAAACCACTATCAAATTCAAAATACCTTGGAAAAAAGGCCATGACTCACCGGGCTGGAAATAATCTAGAAGCTTAATCAGTGACATGAAAATTGTAATTGAAATTAAAGCCCAAAGCCGCAAATAATACATATAGAATCACAAAATAATAGCTTCTCATGTATCATATATACGCAAAAAAAGATTAGCATTTGTATATTATAAAAGAATTCGCACATCATAGAAGTTCATATAAAATATCCTTTTTTAAATCACTTTTAATGTTAATAACAAACTACTATTAACTGAACGGTTTATAACGTTTTCCACTTTATATGGAATCAAATAGAATCAAATAATTTTGGCATTTATTTTGCCCCAGCCGCAATAAGAGCTCAATGATCCAACCCATGCCCCCGGACGACCAGCGACCAGCACGCGCTGTGCCTCATTTGGAATGCCAATCAGTTGTCGTGTTTATTGGCATCCCATCCCCCTGCTCCTGGAAGGGGAAGTGAAAGAGAGCAATACGTGCAACAGCCGCAGTAGCAAAAGCAGCAGCGGAAGTTGTTTTTGAGGGCGGCTCAAGTTTGGCATTCTGCACACAGCATTCGAGGGGGCTCGTGTGTGGCTGGCGTCTATTGTTCGTATTGAAATCCTCTCCTTATTTGTGGTGGCTGCAATGGAGATGTGGCACCTCTTTTGCATTGCAATGAGCGTGCGGAATGCGAATGCGGAAGCACAAAATTGCGACAACACGGGTGAAAATGGTCCGAAGAAAGGTAGGAAGTGATTTCGGAATACATTCCCACAGAATGGAAATGGAAATAAAAGGGAAGGCATTCATAAATATGGATACTAAAGAACGCAAAAGATACAATCATGAACATGAAATTGTTTTCCAATGAATGTGGAGGCTCGGCAATCTCGAATTACTCATACGCAGGCGACTGCTAAAATGAATGGATTAATTATGAACAGACTTAGGCAAAACAATTCATCTCAAGGCATGTTGACTGACAACCTGGACCTTACGGGGCAATTATCTATTCATCATCTAAGAACTGCGGCCATAACGAGTGTCGTTATCATTAATAGCCAAAATGTCAAATGCTGTACACCGAAAAACGACAACTTTATTTGCGTGTTGCCCTTTACCCAGTTTCGGTATAAGTATATTTTCCCTTTGGCTTAGTTTTAGCCATTTTCTGAGAGCCAATGGCAGACCACATTTGACGCTAAGCGATAAAGTCCGCTATACTCGTAAGCAATTAAGTGTCTGAGTCTCTCCCTCTCTCTCTTTTTCTTTCTGTCTGGGCTGAGCAGAGTCCAATGTGGTTAAGACTGCTTGTCGGCACGAGGAATAGTCGCAAAGCAGCAGCCGCTCATAATTGGCCAAAGTTCAAGCAGCTGGTGACGAGAAGACATCTGCCAGACGTCAACCCGGGACGCACTTGAGAGCCCAGTCAAGAGCCCAGCCAGCCAGCGGCAAGTAATGCACTACCAGGTGCACTGAACTCTGCTCGGTTAGATCATCGGCCAGCCAGCCACCCAGCCAGCCAACAGGTCTATTCTTAACCACCGGATGCTGGTCAGGCAGCATTCGTGATGATGGCAATCACAGTCGAATTTGTTTAAACTGAAATTTATTTGCTGCGGCACGCAATTAAATCCCATTTTCGACGTACACAAAACATTGCCACCCACCAGGAGGCAGGGACTATCAAATCCCAGGTGAATTACCGCAACTCTTTGGCGACAGTTGACCTGTCGCGAGGGAGCAAAGGTCGCTGCTGACCCTCTCGGAGTGCACTGTCGCCGGAAGTGGAGGTCCGTCCACTCTAGTGTTTGGGTTGGGATTTTTTATTTGCTTGGGTTCCGTTTGCATTCATTCCTTTTTGCCTGGCTAAATTCGCCAATTGTTTAAACTTTCCTAGAGGAAAAATCTACAGAGAAACAAACAAAACTAAGTTGCGAGCGACAGCTCGTTGAGCGATTTACAAGCTCTGAAAATTTATTTGTTTTGTACTTTTTTTGCACTGGTACTGGAACTTTTTTCTTTTAAGAGGCAATCGCTTTGTCACTGTAAATGAAACGATGGATGGCGTTGGAAACACGATTCAATCGATTGATTGGTGCTGGTTCCAATTTGGCTTAGACCAAAATCCACTCCCACTTCCACTACGAAATTTGGAGTTCCCAAAAAAATAAATGCCGATGCAATCGCAGCGATGGAAAACCCACAGCGTCCGAAATATGGAAATCATATTTATCGAATCGTGAAATATGCGCACTACTCGTATAATTAAGTGGAAGCTAATATTTTTTATTTTATACAACATATTTTATACTGCCACCAAAAGCATAAATACATTTGAATAGTTTTATTGCTTTTTTGGGTTATCTCTTTTTTTTTGCCTTAGCTGCATGCGGCGCTTTGACCTAGAGGCCAAATCACAGTGGGGCAAAACTATTCACAAAAATAATAATATAATATGGTCTATTATTTTTTTCTTTATTAAACATCAAATTAAAATAAATTTATACATAGCATAAAATAAATTAATAAATTATTATTGCTATATATTATTTTATTTCTTTACTTTCCGATCATGTTCCAAATGGGAAAATATTGATAGATTTGTAAGCGCTTTTTTCAGTCCCAACTCGCTTGAGCTCTGCCCACTGTAGTAGCAGCTCAAGTGGTCGTTGGGGTCAATCCACAATAATATATCTTCTTTGTATATATACTCTAAGAAAGTGTGGATTCATTTCCAACAGAAGTTTGTTCCATTTTAATCACAGTTCACGAAAATTATTGAAACAAATCTCAAAATAATTATGTTGCTCATATTTTTAAGAAAAAGGTTTCATTTGATAGTTATTTCTTTACTTAATTTACTTATTTCATGCTTTATCCTAGCGCTCCAAGTTTAAACTTATTTTTATACCGCCAGTCATTTTAAATTTATAATTCGTGTAGAAGGCTGATATTTATCCATTTACATTTATTTAAAAGCTTATATTTTTCCAATAATTGTAATTTAACATATATACATATATATTTTTAAAATTAAACTAATGTTTTTGGCAGCTAAACCTATAAAGCGTATTCTTATCTTCGGTTTGCTGGATATCACATATTTCACCCTCGCTTTTGGTATTTTCTCGAAGCCAAAATAAAACAGTAAACAGAAAAAAAAACCGAAGCAACAGCACAAACATAAACAAAGCTCAGCATCAACTGGAAATACCCCAAAAAGCAAAAAACTGCTCGTAAATAAAACAGACGCCCCGAACAGAAGTGGAAAAACTTCAATGACTGTGGACCATAGAGAAATACCAAAATTGTTTAGCAAGTGGCCGAAAAGTCTCAGTTCAAGTGTAAAATGTCAGTCAGCCGGTGGGTGATGCGTGGGACAGCTTTATGAAATATTCAAAATCAATGGAAAATCTAGAAAAAGTGGCCAGCGGAAATATCTGTCAGCGATTTGTCAGAAATGGGCCTCTACGGTTGCCATCCATCATATGCGCTGCTCCACAGCTGGGAAAGAGACTAGCAGAAACAATGAGTACAGCCCTGGCCGTGGCAGGAGAACGTGTCGTGCATTCGACCACAAAGTGTTGCATGTTTTCCAGCTGCTGCTGTTGTGCACTCAATTGCTGCCACATGACAATGCAATAAAAGTGCGGCCTCCAAGTCAAATGCAACCGCACGCAAACAGCTGCCAAAGTTTCGCCTGGTCCGACCTTGACTTTGGCCCTGTTTTGTGGGTTGCTCAGACCCTGCCCCGTTCCCATTTTCGATTTCCCATTTTCCGTTAACATTTACAATTGCACAGTGTGTGATGTGAAGCTTCCATTCGTCCTGTGCCAGCAGAAACTAAAGTGAGAAATGGCCAAAAAAGCAGAGAAGCGTCACAGCCACAGCTGTACCCGTATCGATTACCGTCACTAGCCTGGTTAGGGGTGTAGTTTCAATTTCAATCAGAGGTGTACAGTTCCAGCCATCTCGTCATCGTCGAGTTTAAAACAATATTCTCCACAATACACCCACACAGTGTGCCACTGTGTCCCGGTTGCCACTCTCCAGCTCCTTCGCTAGAGACCGTAGTTGCATAATGTCGTTGTCGGTTTTCATTTTCGCACGCCATCGTTTCGGAAACCCACATATTGCTGTGACCAGGAGGAGCTGGACATCCATACTCTGAAGTTCGCTTCTCGGATCGATTGCACTGATTCATGCATGAAATACGAGTATTTCAATCTGATTTCACTTAGCCCATAGTTCTCTCTTTTCAATGCAATGAAGTATTTCAATTGTACTTGCATATAAGGCCGCAGTTTCGTATCTTCAATGGACGTAGTATATACTTGGAGTATTTCACTTGGCCAAAAGTTCTCTCTTTTCAATGCAACGAAGTATTTCAATAGGACTTGCATATAAGGCCGCAGTTTCGTATCTTCAATGGACGTGGTATAGTACTTGGAGTATTTAATAAAGTTGAGCATTCTTCCGGCACTGTTTCAGTGAACAACTCTTCAACTAATCACAGTGAAGCATCGTAGTTTAGTCACTCCTTGTGCTTGCCCTACTTTAATTCCGGATGGCAGGAACGACAGGAGGCTGACGCTGACGATGCCTGGCAGGCTGGCAGGATAGCAAACAGGCAGGCTGGCTGGCATATAGGCAGGATGGCAGGCAAAAATGCTATCAGGCATAAAGCAAAGGCAAAGGCAAAGAACATTCTGCGAGAGTGGTTTCTGGGGGCAGGACATCAGAGAGAGAGAGAGAGAGAGTGATAGTGGATGGCTATGGTGGCTCTGCGGCTGGCGGTTAACCCTAAGTGTTGTCGTGCAACAGCCCCACTACTCCCTCTTCAACCGCGCCACACTCTTGCCCCACTTCACTACCACTTTGCTGGCTGTTGGCGTGAACTGCAAAACTCGGTAATTTTCAATAGCAAGGAAGGACCGAGAGCAGAGGCGTCATCTGGGCTGGCCTGGTGACAGTGTGCTGTGTCCTGCCTCGCACGTGTGCTCGTTCTTGGCTCAAAATCGTGCTTGGTTCGTTCTCTGCCGGCTTGTGCAAGTTTAATAAACAATTCACCCCGTTGTGGCCCCAATAGACCTAAAGAGTCGCATGTAAATGCAAGTTTATCTGGCGCCATTCCATTGTTTCCATTTCGGTCTCTTCGCTCTCTCGGATGACATAGAAAATGCACGATTTACAGCACATGGCTTGGGGAATAAAGTCAGCAAACAACAAACATGCACATGCCGCATGCTACATGCCACATGAAGGGCCCACAAGACGAAAACTGAATTACGAGAATGAGAAAATGTCAGTCAATATTTTAGCTGCACGGCTGACAGGCTCAGTGGCTTGGGGACTGAGCAACAGCAACTGCAATTTGGATGTTTTCAGGGAGAAGTCTATTGATCCATTTTTTGTTACTGTGCAAAGAGACCAAAGGATAAGTCCATTTGTTGTATAAGGACTTAAGGTAAAATCCTGCACACTCCCGTAGAATTGCAGAAAAATCAAGCCACAGATCAAATCTGTTACCAAATATTACGCATACGCCGCATGTGCCACTGTGGCCGGGCACGTATTCCGAATGTGTTTTTCCATTTATTTTAAATCAGTTTGCCACAAACACTGCCATGCTACTTCTTGAATGAAAGTTAAATCTCTTGTGGCGCTCTTTTACCCTGCCCCGGTTCGGTGCAGCTCGCTTCGGCAGTGGCCGACGCCGTGGCGCCCCAGAGCAGGAGCAGAGAAAACAAAGTTTTAGCAACTTGTACAAATAAAAATAAGAAATAAAAATGTTTTTCTGTAGTAGTGATAATACGTTTTTTATGGCTGCAGATGGCTGGAAGTTCGGTGGCTATCGCTGGAGCCCAGAGTCGATCTGAGCTGAGCCAATATTTGCTTAGCTGTGTTCAAGTTTGGCTCGACTCGACTCTACTCGCTTTTATGCAAACAAGCAGATCAAACAGCAGTTTGAGAGTCACAGTTATGATACAAGTGTTCTGCTGGCCAGGTTCTGTGAAAAGTTTTTCCCCCTTTTTTTGGGGCACCTTTTCGCAGCTTGGCCCCAAGCCAAAAAGTGCACGGACAAGTCCAGCCAACTGTTGGCAATAACCGTAGAATGTCGACGGGGGAAAACGGCAGACTCTGCTAACTGCCACAAATCCAATATTATTGCCCAACCGTCTCTCTTTTCATTTTCAGCTGTTTACTTAACTATAAACTTTTTCGTGCGACCCCCTATTGTTAATAAATATTTAAGCGGTAATATGTACAAGTTAGCAAACGAGTAAAGCTAAATTTATAATCATGCGGAAATGAATTTGTTTCTGCTGCGATGTGTGGCACTGACGATGGCGGATGGTTGGCAAAATCGAACCATAGAACAATATGTGCATCGCATAGGAAATGCTTCGTTGTCTCGAGCGGCGGGCTTTTGTCTCTCCGCTTAGTCATAGACAGTTTTGTATTTTGGCAGATATAATAAAAACGAGACATCTGTCACCGCCAGCCCCCGCAGTGCAAAAAGGCTGACAACTATCAGTGGATGGCAGACAAACATTTAATTGAATTGATAAAAGCAGAGCCAAACAGATAATCGATAGTGGAAAATAGAGACTATTCCCTGACACTGAGAAGTGCAGGAGGATGCAATAAAAAAAGACGTGAGAAGTACGGAGAAAGGCTTCCGTCAGGCAGAATATCCTTCTCTGTGCGCTTCACATATTATCAAGCTGAATGGGGAAGCTCATCAATCAAATTTCAAATTAATTTCACTCCCACTTTTCTGGGAAATAATCCAGTTTGAGACAAGAAAATCCCATATTTAGTGGATGCCAGCTGGCAGCTCCTGCTTGAACACGATTCAGCACTCGACAGTTTCTTGGAAAATGCAATAAAATATTTTTGTTTTCCTGCTATTTCGTCTTGGGCTCTGACTAATAAATTCATTTTTGTCAGCACCAGAAGTGCACTCAGCCATACTTTGGCTGCTTTTCTTCTGTTTTCTGCTTTCTGTTTTCTATGCATACATTTTACAGTACTTAGCTGCACGAGCCAAAACAAAACTAAAAATAAATTCTATGCAAAATTGGTAGGAGGTTGGCAGCCGAGCCAAATTATTGGGAAAGTGTCAAAATTAATTTAAATTTATTTCTTCAAGAGATCGCATCTCCTTGGTCGTTTTATCTATGAGATGTCCGATAAGCGGGACAGGAGAATGGTAAGAAACTTACAAACAACTTCGGAGGAGATAGAATCAAGCCTCCAGCTGCAAGGCTTTTGCTTGCTCTGCGACAATATTTGAAACGTGTCATGGAATATTCCGTGAATCCGAGTTGAGAACTTGCCTCCGCTGCCTCTACTGTTGACGGGCCACAATAACAAGGCGACACATCCCTTGGCCTCAGCTCTGTGCAAGTTCAAATATTGTCAGGCAGAAGTCGCGACTTTGGGGGAGGGATGGGATGAATGCCTACATAGCGTACGAGTATCTATGTATGTTTCTATTACAGCTGTGACGTCACCATTAGCCAAACATCAGACAACGAATCGTGAATCGTGAAACGTGGTAGCTGGTTATATGTGAGCGATAAGTCGAAAGGCAGCCACGGCTAGCAGTAGACCGTAGGAGACAGCCAGCCCGACGACGGCATATTTATGAGCCCATTTCCACAACAAATCCCTACCAAAAAGATAAAACACTGTAAGCTGCGTGAGAATGGCACAGTTTTGGATGGAATTCAAAACGAAGAACCTTTCCTGCCAGCGGGTGCATTTATATAATATTACTCGTATTTTTTAGAGAAGACATTCGAGAAAACAGAACCCAGGAGAAAACAGAAAACTCGCCTCGTTTATGAGCAAATATATTAAATCATTTTGATTATGCTGTTAGATGTTCTAGAGCCCCACCCATCTGTGATAACGCGGAGGGCTGATAAGGCCGTCATATATTTACATATTATAACGTGGCCTGACTCTGACTCTCCTTCAGTTCAATTTTAGTATAGTTTGGCGCAAAACAAACCACTTAACATTATGTTTAGTCTGGCCGACTCGGCTGCAGCTGTCGTAAATATCTCTCCCTCCTAGTGGCTTCGCGGAAAACTGAGCCAAAATTGAACATAACATAAAACCATGTACCCATATCAGAGACATGGGCTCTGTTCTCCATATCTGCTCAAGGGTGTGCAGCCAGCAAAGTCAATGCACTCATTGCCTCATTCAAGTTCACATGCAAATTGGATAAATCCGAAATCGTTTAGATTTATGATACAAAACAGGCCGCACCGCATCAGCGATTGATTGATATTTCATTCTATCCCCAATACCTCTGACAGCCGCCACAACTTCCGCGAGGTTCATTGACACGACACGGAGTTTAGATTATCAGCTCAGTCGTCGTTAGTTTTCCATTCTTCTGGCATCTGCTCTGGCATCATCTGGGGGCACTGACGTGTCTTGTCGTTTCATGCTGAAAGAAAAAGGCAATATGTCGCAGTCGAACAATTCATTTCCTTCTCTTGCCTAATCGACAAATTTGCTTAAGATGACAGCAGCTTGTCCACCCACACCATCTTTCCTACCTATTCACCTGACTCTTGACTCTCGGCTGTTTTTAGAATTTAAATCCCATTTATTTTTTTGCTCTGAAGAAACACAACAAAAAACCATCAAAATCTGTGCCTCTGTGCCAACAACCAAACTTTGTTCTAATGACATTTGGTCGTATTCTCTTTTTCCCGTGAGTCAAAAATTGTTTTTTAATATTATTTAATTTTTATTTAATTATGCAGCTATTCAAATGGATGTGTTTTTATGGCTTCACACCACGGAAGCAAGTTGACATTTTGGGTAATGCTTTAGTTTGCAAAGCCGAATAAGAGCGGGTTTATATTTAGGACAATTATAAAATTATAATTATAATTAATGGCAATTTTGAAAAAACCTGATTTGCTTATAATTTCAATTAGTCTGATTCGGTGTTGGCGTATAACGCTGGTTTTTTATGAGATTCCATGTACTTTTTAATATTATACATTTTAATTGTGTAGTCTCCCATTATGCCTAATTTATATAAATGGAAAACATCGAACAATTAGGTGTGTCTAAGAATACCAGAAGAATACTTTCCATACTACTCTCGCAAGCATAGCTCAAAGAAATTAATTGAATAAAGGACATCAAGAAGATCATCAAATTTCACAGTTAAGATAAAGGCTTAAAGCTCAGCTTGGGAATTTAATGGGTACTGGCGACTCGAATTTTTCCTTGTGAAATCATACATATGTATATATCCTACAGGAAAAACTTTACGTTTGGGAGCTGGTGCGATGATCCGCCAAACCATATTGCGTCAGAGCCACTATCACTTTAAAATTCCTATATGCATATATCAATCAGCAGAGATTATTTTATTTGGGTTCCTGTGCTTCAAGTTTCTGTTCACCATTATCATGTAAAAAGCTAATGGCTGCTGCCCCAAGAACAAGTTCATATCTCGTTTAGTATCGTCTTAATTAATGTATGTATTAAATATATAACTAACTAACTATAATGCCATGTATTGGCCAATGGTTGGGTTAGAGCCTCACTCACTGCCCAAAGCTGAACAGTAAAATTCTTAAATCTAATATCTTTCAAAGGACCCTTCAAAATGCTACAACTATATCGAATTAAGATTCGTTCTGTGCGCTTGTTAAATGGTTTTATTTCCTAAAAGTTTGTATCTTTCAAGAGCGACTATCATAAAAATTCTCATAAAATTAATTCCTAGCTATTCTATTAAGTTGATTTTTTCACACCGCTTTTTATGAATAAAACTGGAAATTCTATTTTCAGACCATAATTGGCATATAACAGAAGTCTTTCTGTATATCCCCACTCTCTCTGTTTGCTTCTGATATAAGAACGAAAATGTCAGAGGCCTCATTCCCTGGGATCCATGCTAAACGCACTATGGAGCAAGCCTCAAAGTGAATCATAAAATAAATAAATAAGTGCGACGCTCTCAGTGACCGATTTGTTGAGGGACAGATACGCATCCGCTAGATACTCGTCGTACTCATTCGCTGTGCACACATGCCGGCTTTGGGTGTCTCTGTGGGGTATCGCGGGTGCTGTCGGGTGTTGGGGGTTTGACTTTGGCTTTGGCTTCGGTTTTGATTTTGTTTATGTGAGTGCCGCATTTTTTCTGGGGAAAGACCAAACAGACGGTTCTTTGTCACCGCATTGCTGCAAAAATTAGCAGGCAGGGAAAAGTTTAAATAAAAACATATGGAATATGGAATATCAGATTTACTTATCACTCAGCAAACTCAATGTCCCATGCCTGGGCATGACATGAGTAGTGGACCTGTCCGGACTGGACTGGACTGGTCTGGACTGGAATGTGAGTCAGTTTGTTGAGGTAAGCCATGACTTCTTTGATATTAAACTGGTACCAGGTGCCAAGCGATTAGTCACGCCTCCCATTTGCCGGCAAACTGCAATCAGAGTTGTCAACGCCCATGCGCCCTGCCACTCTCGGCTTCATCTGGGTATTTGATCTCCCTCCCTCGGATGCTAAATGTTCGGGTGGTGCTTGCCTGACTTTTTTGAGTAGCAAACCCGTTGGTGCCAATCACCGACACCCATATAGAGCAGACATCTCTCAACCGCTGTCCCCCTTTGGGTTATACAATATACATTTTGAATTCTGAATTCTGAAACGGAACACGCGTTCCGTTCGCCTCAATCAGACCAAATCAAATGTGTAATATTTTTTGCTGCTGCTGCTGCTGCGAGTATTTCTTTTCGTTTTATGAATCAATTAATACGCTTATGGGCAGAAGCAGAAGCAGAGGCTGAAATGCTCAAAATGCTGAATGAAATGTTGAACTTGTGCGCCCCCCTTTGGTCTGGTCTGGTCTGCTCTGATTAAGTGCTTGTTCGTGTTCTAGAGCTTCTTGTCGGGGAAGTTGAGGACAGAAAAGGTTGGATCGATGAATTCACTCAAAAGAGTTCGGCAAATTGCTCCGGCTTCTCTGCCAATATGCTGAAAACTTTCTGTTGTTGAAATTAATTGGTTGGGAAAATGTTTCACTGCAGAATGGATCTGTTTCTCTCGATCTGCGCGTGGGTTGGAGGCAAACAAGTTTCAAGCCAATTCCAATTGAAAGGCCCGCAATAAAAAGTCAGGAGATTAATTCTTTTAAGACACATAATCTTTTATTTGAATAGAGTTTTGTTGCTTTGTGTGTTGTTTGGTTTGGTTTTGTTTTGGATTGGTTTTTTCCATCGATTTTTCGATTAATAATTAATTTGCAGTTATAATATTTTTCTTTCTCTTTTTTTGTTTGCTGCATTTGGATTTTTGTATTTGTTTCGGTTTCAGATTAAAAGCTAATTTGTCACATTGAATTATTTTAATGCTTTCATTGCATTTACAATTAATCGTAATGGTTTAGCGAATGACAGTTGAATAAATTTGAAAAAATATCACTACTATATATAGTAAATGTATACATATATGCTTTGTGTGTGTGTGTGTGTTTCTCTGCATCTGTATAGGTACACACATATAGTATGTAGTATGTAAACTATTAATACATGTTTTAAGTTATTTCTCAATGCATTTCGAAATGACATTCTTACATTCTTGTTTTCCTCTCAGCTCAACATCACAATAATTGGTTTTGAAATACATTTTCTTTGTCCGAACACACATGCATAAATATTTATAGATATTCGGTATGCACACGCTCTATACATATATAAAATATAAACTTTAGAAATATAAATTCGAGGTTGGTTTTTGTGTTGTATCTTGTGTTTGTTTGTGTGGAAAGCGAGTCAGTTGGGCAGGCGGAAAATCAAAGCGGGCTAAAGCGAACTTAGGATATAAAGCTTTCTGGCCTGGAGGCGGCGGCCAAGGCAGAGAAGAGACAAATGCCAGGGCCATTATAGAGCACTGCAGACCCAAGTATGTATAATACATGAGCCGAGGCCCGCCACCGATGATGGCTCTGCTCTGACTTCTGACCTACTCGCAAAGCCGCCGTCCATCTCTCACTTGAAATTAAAACTAATGAGGTATTTAGCTGCACGCAATGCCTGAATTCTAAAGAAAGAAAATTGACTTTAATGGACCGACCGCCCGCTCTAAAATAAGTTACTGACTGACTGACTGTCTGGCTGTCTGACTCTCTGGCTGGTTTTCTCTGGAACTGGAGCTGGAGGCGACCATTGCATTGACTGACGCGTTTTCAATATGAAAACAGCGGCCATTCAATGGTCGCCCCTCTAGGACACAGGACACAGGAATAGAGCCACAGGAACAGGACAGTTTGAAAAGCACTGATCGGCACTAGGTGCTCGGTTGTAAGACTACTATTCTTATGGCTCTAGAATACACATATGCTTTGCACATTGACTTAATTAACTTATAATTGAATGTTTAGCGTTTCTCTTAGCCAGAATGTTTTGGAGTTAAAGCTTTTCGTGTTGGTTTTGTCTAATAAATATTTATACAGATTTCTAATGATAATAATAATAGTTCTATAAAGTTAATAAATAATAAATTAGCTGGTGCTTTCGTGTGTGACTGGTTAAAACTGTGCTGTCTTTGCTATTTTTGTCGATTGGTTTTCGATTTGTGGTTTTTTTGTTTTGTTTGAGTTTGAGTAAAAACATTAAATGTTAATATGCTTTTGTTGCTTAGGTACATTGATTCCCATCCGATCCGATCCGATTCGATCGGATCCCGACTTGGCTTGGTTCCAGTTTACAGTTTGATATTTCTTATACGAATGTGCCATTGTATTTTAAATTTAATTTGACTTGTACACAGATGTTTCTATTTTTTTTGTTAATCGTTTTTTTAAAGGTACTTTTGTTCTTCGTATTTTTCTTATATTTTTTTGTGCTTATAAAACTGTTTGAACAGTTTGACAAGCACTCGAATTTATCGTCTTTCCTTCTTTCTTTTGTTTTTGTTTTCTTTTTTTTTGGCATGAGAAGCTTCTAGAGACAGCATTATTTCGGCGTAAAAATTCAAAGTCAAACACTTGTTGTTGTCTTTGCTAATTGGTAACTTACAAATTACGAATACTGTTTTAGAATTCTTCAGCAAGCGAGTGTACTCCGCTCTTCGATCTCTCAGGCATCTTAGACCTCTGTGGGCATGCCACAGTTGGACTGCAGCTTCTTGGAGCCGCGGAAGAACATCTCAAACAGGCGGCCGCGGCGCGCCTGGTACTTACGCGGCGTCGGCGGGCTGAGGGAGATGTGCTCCACAATGGTGATGCCCCGCTGCAGCTTGGGGCGCATGTTCCTCGTCTGCGACGGGGGTGGTGGTGGGGCCGGTGGTGCCAGTGGTGCCAGTGGCGGCGAGGGCAGGTCCTCGGACTCTGCCGATCCCCGTGTGGTCGTCCCAAAGTTGATGATGGTACTACAGCTGCTGTTCGGACGCAGGGTCAGGGTAGTGTGCACCGCTGCGGGCTGGCACTGACTTACGAGGGAGCTCTGGGGCGTCAGATAGCGACAGCTGTTGCTACTGTACTGCGAGAGCTTGCTGCTGTTCCTCTGCAGCTGGGCGGCATTGGGTCCGGACACGATTCCGCCTGCCCCACCAGTGCCATTGGTCTTGATGCTGCTGCTGCAGTGGCGCTGAAGGGAGCTCGAGGACTCCAAACCAAAGAGCCGTTTGACTCCACGCCGCACCCGCTTGTTGCGATACGCAAAAATGAAGGGCGAACTGAGGTTGGCCAGCAGGATCATAAAGATGGCTAGCTGCGAGGAGCCCCCAAAGTTGGCCGCGGAGAGGCGCGCTTGCAGGAGCACCAGCAGCCCGAAGGGCAGGTAAGAGACCACAAACATGATCACCACCAGAATGCTGATGCGGGCGGCACGCGACTCCTCGCGGTATTTGAAGAGCGAGCTGGCATTACTCAAGCGATGACGCAGCGAGCTCATGTAGCTGAGGGCCTTGGGGGAGGCGTGGATGGCGGGTATTTGGAGGGCATGGCCCGAGGGTCCGCCCAAGCTTCCATGCAGCTGGTGCTGATGTTGCAGCTGCTGGTGCCGAGGCGAGCTAAAGTGCGGGTGGTGCTGCTGCTGATGCTGGTGGCTTTGCTGCTGCTGCTGATGATGCTGCTGGATCGTCTGCTGCTGCTGGAGCTGTGCGTGCCCCAGCAGGTGCGGCGATCCACACTCATCGCTAAGCGAGTCCTGGCGCAGCTCCGTGTACTTGTGCAGATTGGGAGAGCTGTGCACCTGGCGGATGCCCTGCAGGCGGTTCGTCTCGCGCAGATCCTGCGAAGATGTGCCCAGGAGCGGCAGCTGGCGGGCCGAGTAGTTCCGCTTGATCTCGCCGCTGGCCGTCTGGAGGGTCAGCAGGATGTTCTGGTTGCGATCGGCCAGCGTCTGCTCCGGCACCGGCATTAACTGGATGCCGACGTTGCTCTCCGCGTCCCCGTCTGAGCCTCCGTCATCGGAAATGGTGGGCAGGAGCACCTTGGCCGCCGAATCGCGTCGCAGGCAGCTGGGGGAGCTGCGCTGCTGGCGCTGATCGATCTGCATCTGAAGACCCCCTACGCTGGAACTGCCTCCTCCGCCACTGCAGCCGCCATGGGAGCTGGCCGAGGAGATGGAGTGCCTGTGCACGCAGAGGCTGTTGGCATACTGATTGGCCTGCGCCGCCTGGTGGGCTCCCGTCAGATTTAGGGCGCTCTGCAGCAGCGGCGAGGATCCGTTCTGCCGCATCCGGAGTCCGTTGCCTCGCGCCTCGCTGAAGATGCGCCAGTACATACCGCAAACGAAGCCGAAGGGCAGCATAATTATCACGATGAAGTACACGCAGGCGTAGACCACCCCAAAGATGCTGTTCGTGCTGCTGATGTTGAAGAAGGTGGCTGCCAGGCGCCGCTGTCGACTCAGCAGCGTGTCCGCCTCAAAGTCGAGCACCCGGAGGGCCGATAGTGCTCCAAAAAGGATCCCCACGGCCCAGGTAAGGGCGATGAAGACCCATGTCTTTACGCCCGAAATGCGGCTGTGATAGCGCAGAGGATCGGTGACCGCGCACCAGGTGTCTCCAACGACCAGAAGCACAGCGAGGGCGCCCAGGGCCGCCGTCATGTCGATTGACCAGCAGCGCATCTCTACGGGTGGCAACACGAACGCCGGAGTGGGCAACGGACTGGGGGTGCTGCCAAAGGCGCTCAGGTTGTCCTCATGGGTCTCCGTCTCCGTGATGACGATGCCGCCATCGCCCCGCTCGTCGATCGTTAGCTCTCGGCAGTAGGTGGCGTTGCACTTGAAGATGGTCTCGATGGTGTCACCGTCGCTGATGTTTCGCCGCACGACGATGCCGTCTTGCTCCACGACCTGGCCATGGCGCCGGATGGTGACCTGATGATTGCCCGGCTTCGAGTAGAACTCGATGCTCTCCGCAGCGGGACCGGACTGGGGCTCGTTGAGGCTCCTGACGCCGCCCAGAAAGAGGGTGGGTGCGAGTATGCAGCAGCCGATCAGATTGATGGCCAGCAAATTGATGGTGAATCGATTGGCCGTGGTGCGTAGTCCGGGCGTGATCCAGAACGCGCACAGCGCCAAAAGGTTGATGAGGAACGAGACGAGCAGCAGGGCCAAAATGAGGAAATCTATTGCCATTCTTCTGGCTAGTTCTGTTGGAGTTCCCCGGCTGATGGTTGCACGCACATCACTTTACAGTTCGACAGTCACCTCTGTCTGATTTTATTTTTTAATTTTTTACTGTTTTGTTTTGGTTTTGGTTTTGGCTTTGCGCTTATGTGTGTTTGGCTTTGCTTATGACACAAATTTCACTCGCTTTTAACGTTTTTGGTATGTATGTATCTTTTTCACAATTTACAGCCAATTTCTGTTGTATTTTTCCCGAAAAAAACTGTGCGGTTTTTTGGTTAAAAATGTTTGTTTCTTGTTTCTTGCCGAACGCTTGCTAATTTACACGCGAAGTTCGTCGTCGTTGGTACAAAATAATATGAGGGTTTCTTTTCCCTCTGCCAATATGTGTTTTCAGTGATTTATTTCTCGCGGTGTAGGGCGCGCACCGATCGAGCACGATCTTCACTACGAAGCGTTCCAAGCACAACTGTCGTGTGGGGCTGCCGAAGCGCCCCCAAATATACGCGATGCGAGACTGGGAGAGCGGTAGGCCCCCAAATCAAGTTATATTGCACGGCGAGGTATGGCGAGCGCTGTGAGAGCGGTGAGCGTTGTGAGAGAGAGCGAAAGCAAAAGCGTTGTGGCTGCTGTGGCTGGCTGCTAACTGTGATTTGCAATTCCCACGCTCCGACTTTGAATTGCTGTTTCTGCTGCAAGTTCCTCTGCCGCTGCCTGCCGCCTCCTGCTGCCTGTTTATTGCCTGTTGCCAGCCGGTCTTTATCACAGAGTCTCTGCCTCCGTCTGTGGCGGGTTGCTGCTACTATTGCTGCCGCTTCTGTCCTAGTTCACGGTGCCTGCCAGCAGCAATACAAATTGTATAATCTCTTTTTTCTTTGTTGCAATGGCAATTGCTTTGCTGCTTCACTTTTGCTCTGTATTACATCAGAGCATGCTACTGGAGCGGCTATGGTTGTGTTCTCTCTGCAACATCCAGTAAAGTGCAGTGCAGTGCAGTGCAGCAGCAGTGGCCACGCTCTATTTTCCTAACCATAAAAATCGCATTTTTATTGGGCCGACCGCTGTGCAAATAAACAACAGCAGCAACACTTATTGTTTCGCTTTCCTTCGCCTTTTTCCAGCTGATGAAATTCTCACTGCAAGAGAAATAGAGACAGAGAGAGATGGAGAGAGTGAGTGAGAGCGAGCGAGCGAGAGAGATATATAAGCGATAAGGCTCTGATTGTGGGGACTATGCTGTTTATTATTTTTTCTGTTTTGATTGTGAAATTAAAAGCAAATACAAACTGGACCAAGATGAGACAGCAGAAAGAGAGGCTGGTTCCCAAACCGCTTTTACGAGTGTACCCTGTAGTCACAGGCCATGCAGGGTATGTGCTGCTTGTAGAGATAGCGACCTCCAACATTCAATAATATTATATTTGAATTAGTAATGGGCATCTAATAGTCTCAAGATGGATTACAAATAATTGTCTTCCCAGTTTTTCCACCAAACAATGAGTCAGAGGCGGAGTAACTTGGTTTATATTTAAATATGGCACGCGTCCGCTATGACTACATTCTCTTATCGAACGGATGATAAGGCAGAAATATTTCACAAGGGCAGGGAAAAAGCCAGAAGTCTCCAAGAGATGGACATTACATGAGGTTACCTTCTACCATTCACGCTCTGTTCACATGGAAGCTATACCCTTATACCTAACTAGTTGTTTACCAACTACTACGCATTATCCCCTCGGCCCTCGACCACCGATCAGCCGCTTACAACATGACTCCAATGAGCTCATCGCCACAAAGTATCTGACGCAGTAGCAGATACAAATACTCGAAGCTATTCAGCCAATTGCCTCCTCGAGATCATCCAAAGCGCTCTATGGAACACACGAGCGCCCCATCTCCATGCCCGATCTTCGCCAGAATCAACCACCACATTATTGAACACGCGACCAGCGACTGTGAAAAATCAACAGAAATCGTTTTCCATCTCGGGCGTTCTTTTTTTTTCGGTGTCAGGCCTGAGCGGCATTTGCATGCCCTACTTACGCTAGTGGGAGATATGCACATCTATATTTTTATAAATAGCCGGCGTGTCCACAAATGAGTCGTGAAAATGACAGAAGACGCCAATGAAAGATGGCCAATAAAGATGGCGCAATTAATTGCTGATTTTCTTCAGAATCAAGTCAGGGCTGAATTATTACGATTATCTGGATATGATTTACGATAATTATGGAATAAAATTAATAATTTTTCATCAGGGTTAAATATTTAACACATAGGATATAATTTATTATAAATCAGAAACAATTTTTTCAGTGGGCATTTTGGACTTGAAATTATTTCAAAAAGATCTGAACCCAATCTGATACCCTTCCCACAGCTGAAAAGTTCAAAACGAAACCTCCTCCCACAAATTAGAGTGTTATCAGGCAACTCAGAGCTCGATCAATGTCCGTCAGCCATCGATCATATGTAAAAACCAACTCCCCTAAAAACCCATCAACCATACATATATCAACCCATCCATCCATCCATCCATCTATCGCGTGTGATGTTGTGTCAATAAGGTGCCTGCCTAACTAATTCGTATTTGCTTTAGGTTCAGTGAAAGATCTCTCCGTAGATACCTATTATCTACGGCACTTTAAAGTGTGAGAGCGATCTTTTAGCGGCATTTTAGGGGTGTGAATTGTTTCACACTCGTTTCAACGCCTCCGCAGCCAAGGAGGGAAAATAGAGGAAATCGAGGTGATATTCTTACTCTTATCAGAGAGATTTGAAGGCACTGCATTGAAATATTTCGATTATTTATTGATAGTTGAACACAAAAGGCAATTTGCACTTGATTAAATATGAGTGAAAATGTTGATAATACAAAATACACACTGATTGTCGAGGCATACAAAGGGAAACGCAGTTTGAATTTACTTTGTTCTCAAATTAGAGCTTCCGCTCGCGTGCAGAATCTGAAAATTCTTAGAATTTCATGTATCTATATATATATATATATTCAGAGACGGGAGATCAAAGTCGATTTACCGCCCAGAAACGTGTTGTTCTTTATATAGTACCCTTGCAGCGGGTATTCTAATTATTGGGGTGAATGTTGCAAGTAATTGAGGAAAGAACTTCCAAATATATGTATAAAGCGGAATGCTCTGAAGTGGATAGTGCCAGGGCCCTACTGAAATCTGCAATTCTCTTATTTCGATTCCTAAGAAAATTATATTTATTTTTTTGAATAAGCAATTCAAAACATAGTTTTATTTGTTGATAGCTAAAGTTTAACCGCCTGGGACTAGATCTAGAATAAAACAAAATATCTCTTCTTACACAAATTCCTTTGGTTTTCATCTCCGAAATATGCTATGCTTTTTCTTTTTAGTGGCGTTTCTATATGGGTATCATATGGCCAAGATTTCCCAGAATGTAAGGGTATCGGTCTGGCTAAGCCACTCGCCCTTTGCTGTATAAATATGTATGCAGTTTTTTATTACTCGCGACAATTGCATCGAGATTTGGCGGAACAAGTGTTTGCGGCTCCGTCTGGAGGTGGGTGGATACATACCGGGGTGCTATCTATTTGTCTGGCTGTACGTTGTCTAGGGCGTAGCCTCAGTAGCTGGGTCCCCGCCCTCGCCCTACAGACTGTTGGACTGTTGGCACTGTGTCTGGCGAGCGGCGGGCAAATAATTTGCTCATTTCCATGAGTTGGCATGAAACAGTCACAGCACAACAGTCGCTGGCATTAAGATAAATTTTGCAGCCTGAGTAAACGAAATGTTAGAGCTTCTTGCCCCAGGCCACTCCCAGGGTGAAGCGCAAAAAATACCCGAGAACAAAGTGGGGACAAAATTTATATGTTAATGTCAGGTTAAAGCCAACTAAAGAGGCTGGTCTTCGGCCAAACAGGGGGACTCACCAGGCACGTGATCTGGACTGATCATTCGATCAATGTGAACAACATGAATAACAGCAGCAGCCAAAACCACAACAGCGATACAGATAAATAAAAGCTATATCGGCGTGATTCCCTGGCTTGGGTTGGACAAAGAAGAAGTGAAGCAGCCAGCTCTACGAGTAAGCCCCAGCCGGTTTTGCTTCTCTCTCAGTCTCTCGCTTTTCTCTGTCTCTGGTTTTGAGAAATGTGACGTCACTTTTGACGTTCGTTTTTGTATGCATTTCGAGCTTGAATCTGAAAATATTTAAATAAAGTCTTTGCACTCACTTATGGACTGCACCCAGGGTATCCCCTGACTCCGTCCCCAGACCTCACATTCACATCAGTTTATCAGCCAATATTAAAGCACTTTAGACCCGTAAGACCGTAAATAAAATGCATATAAATGATATTTAGCCCATATTTGTTACTGGGCCTCCCACTCCAAAATGGGTGTAAATTTCTTTTTGTTGCACTTGTCCACAAATACTCGTGGCATGTATATGTATGCACATATGGTTATGGCGTGTGCATTCCCCCCAAGTCCATACATGGCGATAGGGACAGGCCCTGACTGAGGCAAAGTCATTAATTTACAACGCCGCGTGCAGTCCAGTCCAAGACAGGGACGTGTACTTTTGGTCATCATGATGTCACATGTCCTTGAGCTGGTTAAATGCCCATCAATCCCAGGGTAATAATGATGGGCCTCATCGAATCAGTTGATTGCATTGTCCGATTGGGCGAAAGCTACGGCGATTAAAGACGAGTTGAAGACCTGATAAGAGACCTGAGTAGTATGGTAATGCGTATTGAAATTACTGCCCATATAGTACTTCTAGGCCTAAGCACTTTTATTGTATAACTCTGCCCCCTAAACGCTTCTTGAGTCATGGCTGTACCTCCAATTCCGTTTCTAAATCTTACACAACCCGTTCAACGATCAACGATCAATAGAAATTCCATTAGCTATTTGTTCGCCTATATATATATTTTCTTGCTTGAGCTGATTTCCTCAACAATAGGCCCAGCGGGAGGCGCTAATTAATTTGGCACTTGGTCAGAGTCACTCGGTTCCTCCATCTTAAATAATTAGACACTTTTATAATGTTCCTTGGCCTAGGTATTTTCTGCTAATTGACAGCCCTACGTTACATGTTGGCCACACCCCAATTTGGGGGATGACTCGTAGCGACAGGTTCGACAAACGTGTGTCATTTCCTCTAATACCCATATTTATTGAATAATAATGGAATATTGACAGTTTCCGTTACATGATAAGATTACGAGGAGTACTGATACTCGTACTCGTATTTCAGAGAGAGACAATCAGAGAGTAAGCCCAGATTGGCCACTCACCCGCAAATCCCATTCAATTAGCCCTGACCCTTCGGGCTTAGACTTTCACTCACTGCGATAGGTTTTTATATGGGAATATATGTATATATAAACATTATTTTTTCTTTTATCCGCTTATAATTGAATCAAATGCGGTATCGCCAATGCCATTGGCATTGCCAAACGCAAAGGCAAAAGCAGAGGCAAAGGCAAAGGCAATGGAAAAGGCAAAAGCAGAAAGGCAAATATTGGCGCAAGTTTTTATCTGAGGGATGTAAGTTTGTTGTCAGCTCCAGATGGCACTCCTACTCCTCCTTGGCCATCCACCCTGACATGAGGTTACACTCTCTGCTATCAATACCAGTGTATTTATAAGTATGATAAAGTTTTCTGCCACAAACACAGATTCATGAAAATTCCATGAAAAAACGAATTGCAGTTGGGAACTTTTCCTAGACACAATATTTATACCGCTCATAAACATATATTGTAATTGCTGTTCGGCTTTTTGCTGTAAGCGCGTATGCAAATGAACGAAGAATACGATTTAATTGCTGTTCATGTTTTCCAGAATGGAAAACTTACAGAGCAAACATGGCTCGGAGGCAGGCGCTTATGGGCATTATGTCCACTCATTCTCCCTATTAGTTCTAGTGGAAAACTTTTCCATTAACTCGTTAACTCTCTGGAACAACAATAGGCTGCTGCCAGGCTCGCTGGCGCTGGCGATGGCTTGCTGGCTGGCTGACTGGCTGGCAGCCACGACATTAACATCATTGTCTCTGTTTGCTGTCGTCGTTGTCTGGCTGTCATCAATTCTGTGTGACGTTTTGCCTCCTATCGAGCAGTGGAAAAAATTGATATTGTGCAAAAATAAAAAAAATAAGTACGAGTCCACAGAAATTAAACATGCAAATGCACTGCAATTGCTGATTGGGTCCGATCAGAAGTGGTCGCGTGTGGTTAATTTGATGCGACTTTTGCGTTGGGGGAGTCTGCCTGTAGACAGACAATAACAATAACGTGGCTAACAACGGGGGTAACTACGCAGCGTAACGGTTTAAATGCCTCGGTAATCTTGACCTCGAACCAGAGTCAGAGCCCAACTCAGTTCAAATCCATATTGATTACAAAGCAATAGAACAAAGCAGTACAAGAGGCACACAAATTGCGATGAATTCAATTAAAACTTTAAAGTATTAGGGTTGGGGAAAGACGTGTCGTGTCAATGCATTCTGTGGACAACAGAGCTGCTGCGCTCTGTATTGGTTGATTGGAAATATTTGCTGTAGCTGTCAAAATCCTCATTCCACTCTCTCTCTCCCTCTCTGACCTCAAGCCTCCCATCTCTGACCCTCAACGATGCCTGGAGACTAACTAAGGTAATCAATTACCTAGTTGCTGGCAGTCGACAGCATAATTAGTTAACTTGTTCAAAGGCTGGCTTCAATTACAGCTTGAGAACGGCCATACCCAGCACGAGACCAAAAGGTTTACGACTCAGATAGCAAGTTGTCAGAATTAATTATCATCTTGTAGTTTGGCTTTAATCAAATAGTCGAACCATCTGTCCTTTCTTCAATGAATACACAATGCAACATGAGGTAATTTTCCCTACCTAAATAATTATCCCAATTTTAAAAAGAATAAATTCGTACTCCTCTTTTTTTCTATCTTGATAAGTTATTAATAATAATTTATTAAATCTCAAATGGAAAAAATTTACCGTCACTTTGTCGTTTCATAAATATTTTATTCCTATTCCTATCATTTATATATTTCTTCCTAACGAATACCCAAAGGTTAAGCCTTTAAAAACTCATAAATAACAATAAACTAATCATGTGTCAATCACTTGTTTCAAAATATTATTAGATAATGCATTTTGATGATATTATGGATGCATTAGCTTATTTGCATGACGTTGTCCCATCGATGTGGTAATTTGCTTGCTGCGAACTCGAATTTATGGATATGCCCCATACGAGTGCTGGGAGGGTTCAACGCACTTGCAGCATTGTCATCGAATTTCAGATTCAAATTACCCAAGCGGCAAGAGGCGACAAATTCATCAAAATGGAACTACCTACTCGTACAACAAAGAGCTTAGGGCTGGTGGCTGAGACTGGTGCCTGGGCCGGGGAACTGGGGTCAAAGTGTGTTTTTTTTTTCGTCATATGTGAAGTGGAGCCCCAGGGCACTCATCGGACCAGCTCTTGTCTCGGTTTCGTTCTCGTCCTGGGGCTATTGACATTTTAGTGGTGCTCGAACTTAAATTGAATTTTGAGGCTTGCCTTTGTCACACACAGCCGGTTAATGGATGGACGGGTCCCCGACTAATTGGCAGTTTTATTTGTCTTATCGTGACCCAATTATTTTCCTATTCTGTGACTATCCGGAGCGAGGTCAGCCATCAAGAATAAGGCCTACATTTTCCGTCGCTTGACTTGGCCTTTTCCCAGCGGACAGGGAAAATATACTGCGAGTATTTGCGGATTGTGCCCCATTGATAATTTATAGGAAAACATATTGGAGCATTTAGTTCAAAATAGTTTCCCCCGAGTCTGTTTGACCTTAGCCAAGACCCACGACCATGTCAGGCCAAGAAATATGATTGACAAGTTTGGCGCATTGAACACACAAACAGCATTTTTAAATTTCACAATTCGAAATTTCTACGCAAATGTGTCGAGATCGAAAAGAGTTATTGAGCGTTAATTATAAATTCCAATACCATCGCTATGTGCGGAACTAACAAAATCCGTCCTTGCCTTTTCCTCACCTTAGATAAGATGGGTTCTTCAACCTGACGGTCCTATCTAGCACGTGGCTGGATGAATCAACATATTCAAATTTCGATAAATCAGATACATATATGTACTTCTTATATACTTGATTGATGGCAACGGCTGGCGCTGAATGGAGCTTATAGAAAGTTAATTTGTAGAAATGAACATTACTTTCTGGGAAATTTATGTATATTTATTTATCTTATCATAAGCCAAAGAAATAAAATTCTAGATATGACCACATGGAATTTTGATACTTTTCCCTTTGAACGCATGGTATAACTATTTTATGAGCAACAGTTTATGCTAATGAACCAAGGGACAAATTTTCTGGAAACTCGAATATTCTCGTATGGTAATTTTATGAAATCTTGTAAACTTTTGCCTGTGCCGCCAAAAGTATCCCTGACAGTTCTTATCAATTATCAGTTGTGTTATCTTTTTGGTGTATCTTGTATCTTAAACTCTTGTCATGCAGCAGACAAGCATGTACCTATTCTATTTACGAGTCTGTGGCAGAAAATTAATTTCATCATGTTGTTTTTGAACTTTTACTTTCCTTAAAAAAAATTCTTGATATCTATTGTGCATATTTTATGATTGAGCAAACAAAATCTCCTGACTAGAATAAAGTTTATCACATGTCTGTGTTCGCTGGTGAATTTCCATCACAAAGCAATTAAGGTCTTTATGGCCGTCAATTGAGATCACAAACCCAGATATTTGTCACTTTCCACTTGCCAGTCACCTTGGCTCTTGAGTCTCAGTTGGGGTTTTGCTGCATTAGGTTTGGCTGATGGTTCTTTCAAGATACCAGTGATAACCATCAAATGGCTGGGCCCTCTGACTTATCAGTCAAGCGATAAAGTTGAGAGAGGGTGGGAGTGGAGACAAAAAGGCGTTGTTCAACGATGAACTTTAAGTAAATATTTTCCAGACTCTGGTCGGTTGCTACCTGTCTGGGCTGGGGCCTTAGGCAGCCGCCCTTCATTAGAGCCGCCCACATATAATGACCCAAATGTCTGCCAGAGATTAGTATGCGACTCTTATCATTCCCGCCCCTGCTCTAAGGTTTCGTCTTATCAAAGAGTGCGAATTAGTAGGCATGAATGGGGTGTGGCTATCATTAATTAAATTCATAATTGTTGCACTTGACTACGGACTGGGTTGAGGGTCTTTCTTAATTAAAACCCATTCACACTTACATTTACGAGTGCGAGTGCGGGTACCAGAGTGTTCGGCTAACCGAACCGTTTAGTTTTATTGGCCTAAATAATATTGTTAAGCTGCACGCTAGGCCGTCCAGCAAACCCCTGCCTCTCCTTTGATTCCGAGTAGCAGTAGGGCAACCCCAGCTGTCGACCACAATGGAGGCCTTTTGTTGCCGCACTTCATAAAACAGAATAAATGCTGAATAAATATACGTATACCTACATATATATCTGTGCGTTTATTTAAACAGAGTTTAATCGGGTTGGCTTAACAGTTTAACCAAAAAAGTATCTCTATATTTTATTATTTTATAATTGCTTGGCGCTGCACTTGGTGCGACCTCTTGGCGTCTTGCCTCAGCTATTAATAGTCTCCCTGCTGGCCTCCCTTCCTCACGGAGCTGTGTTGAATCAGCCAGAGGAAAAAACTACAGCCAGCACCATGCTCAAGGCCGTCCAGTGGCGCAAATCTTGCATTGAAATCGTGTAAAAGAAAAGTCCCAGCCAGATAAACAGTTCAATGCTCTACGGCAAGTACTCGTCTTTGCTCTATCGCAACAGATGAGTAATTTAGTGGGAATTACCCCACTTGAGTTTACTCCTATCATTCCTAGTGGCATCTTTATTTACACCTGTGATAACCCTAGTAAATTACGAAATATACATATACATATGTACTTGCATATTCCCTAACACAGCTCTGTCTTTAAAAAGCCATTTTAATGTGAGAATGAATTGCATTTTGTTAATGAACACTAATTGCACTGAAATCAATCAAATCTTGTTATAGATCTCGGGCTGAATGATCCCTTAATGGCCACACATAAACACAGCTGAGTAATTGATTTGGTAGGTTCATATAGTTCTATAAATGGTAGTGTAGCGAATCGGAAACAAGAAGGAAAAGTAAATTTCATTGGAATAGTAATATAATAATAAGTGATAAAAAATATTCAAAAAATAAAACTTTCAGATTTATTACTTTTTCTATGCAAATAAATATTTAATCAACAAAAGATTTATAAGGAAGATCTTTACCAAAAAATAAGCCTTTAAACCTTAAAGTTGAATTAAACATCAATCAATTAGTCATCTAATTCTTGTGTTCTTTGATTAACACAAAATCTACTTAAATTCCCATTCGAAACCTATCAAGGCCAATATTATATCCATTAGTCAAGCAGTTTCCTTATTTTGTGTTCTTTATTATGTTATTATTTTATAATGAAAAGTCAAAAACACTTCCCATTCAATAATGTTGCATTACTCCGAAAATGGGCAAAAGTACTACAAGATAAAACCCAACTTGATGTTGAACTAGTAAGTCGTTAGGGAACTTGTCGAAAATAAGTTAGTTTTGTAGTTGAATCTCTTGGTATTTATAGAGTTTTGGTTTTGTAGCGAAGTTTCACCAAAGCTCGTATCGTGTGGGAACGATTTCAATGAAAAATTCCATTAGAAGTTTGCGATTCTCAAACTTAAAAAAGTAACCAAAATCGATCAAAACCAAACAAATTAATTTCTGGGCAATCAACGCTTGCGGCTTCCATCGAATGACGTTTCTAACGAAAGTCAGGAGTTCAATGAACTGGTTTCTATTCGGTGCCGGAGTAGTTGCCACTTGGGCTTCAGGTTGTCGGCTTGGAGACCTCCTCCTCCTCTACTCCCCAGCCCGGCCAACGTCCAGCCATCCATGGCTTTGGGTAATTGCTGTTGTTGCGGTCATAAAATGCAATCGTGTAGAAAATTGCAAGGTTGCAAAAAACTACGGCCAAAAATAATATACTCAAATGAGCGAGCAGTGACAGCGCGTCATAGAAAAGTGCCTTAAACAGAAATCGACTTAAACTGTTTGTATAAAGTTCCATAACCATAGCAGGGCAAACTTTGGTTCATGACGTAGGTTGTGGCTGTCTCCGAAGTTTCTGGAAACTGATCACATGGAAAGTGCCCAATTAGAGGCGATACAAATCCATACTCAAACCACTGAATATTCATATTCAGCAATTTTCCAATGGTCTCTAATGGGTGTTACTCGTACTCACTCCGGATATTGGCAAAGGCGGACCCGGCCAGACATTCCACCCGAACCTGTTATTAGGTATTTATTCTGTGTGGAAATTACATCATAAATTGAAGTGCAAGTCATGAACTGGGCTAAATATTCAGTTACAAAGTTGGGAATTCGAATAAATGGGAGGGATAGAGGGGTCAATAGATGTCAAACTTTAGAAGTTATTGCATTTAATGAAGATTTTACTGTAAGGTAATCGATTAAAATTTTAAAGAGTCGAAAGATTGAAATCTAGTATGTATTTAAAAATAATAACAAACAAGGGGGAAGACTGTTTATAAAAATTCAACCAATTACTAAAGAATTGTTATTATTTATTTTATCCAAATACAAAACAATTTGATTTTTAAAATCAAATAAACTACATTATATATTAATCTTTCGGATCAATTTATTCTTTAAATTTCACAAAGTGGGGAGAACCTTTTCGTATCAGGTAGTAGGTAACAGCATGATTAAAAACTGCATATAAATATGTAGTAATATAGATAATCAACAGGAACACTATAATAAATTTACTTCAGTCTACAGTCTAAGGAAATCCCCATTGGTGTTTCACATTCATATGTATTTCTGTATCAATTTCACCAAGAATTTGTAAACAGAAAGGTAATATTTATTTATTTTTTAAGTATGCAGTATCAATTACAAATATTTCCGTCATTAGGGACTCAAATTAAACCACACATATTGTGCAGCTTCTTCAATTTCTTCAAAACAAATCGAATTTGAAACGTATTTTTAGCAATCCACTGCGAAAACTGACTTTAAGTCTTAAATTACACGAACTCAACCGAATTATTCGCTTTGATTGCATCGAAACTTTGTTTTCCTTGATTTATTCCGTCAATTTTCTTTCTTTTTATTTTGGATAATGGTACGTGCCGCAGCATAACCCAAAGGAATTTATATTTCATGTTTTTCAATGAAAAACAAATTATATAAAATGGTGAAATGCCAGCCCAAGAACCCACCGAGTCGTTGATGGAAAAAAAATTGAATATCAAATGGCTTTTAATTCCGCAGAACAAGTGTTTGCAGTGTAAACACACAAAAAGTTGAGACAATTGCTGACCAGAGGCCAGTCAGGCACGCTGATAAAGTTAACACCTTTAAGCCAAAGGCGACAACCGAAAACCAACAAGCAAAAGAACAAAAAAAATCACCAGAACAATTCGCAGACAAGATAATCGAACAATTTTGCAAACACGAGTTCCGTCAGTCAACTGACACTTGTTCGTGTCCAATTCGAAAAGGGGGAAAGGAACCATTGCGAGATGGTCGTAGTTGGAGGCACATGGCAGGGTGACAATCGATATGACATGAAGGAGAACCAGGGACAGCCCCTGTCCGTCACGCGGCCTCTGGCACCTTGGGCATCCGCATCCGAATGCGAATCTGAATCCGAATCTGAGTGGGAGTCAAAGTCCCAGTCAAAGGCCCCAATACCAGAGAGAGTGATAGATGAGGCCAACATTGACATGGAGAAAGCCTCAATCATGTCACAAGCGAAAAGTACATAAGTACTGGCCATGATTAGAAAGTGCCCACAGCACTGAGATAAGGTCGGGCATTCTCTGACTGATAGCACTGACTGAATGGCTGAAAACGTGAGCAGAGTTTCGCTTCGTTTACTCTTGGCAGCCAGCCAAAAGACAAAAAGCAAATGTATTTTTTCTAATGAATGAAACGTACTCGTACATATACTTATGCAATGTGTGTCTCGCCCTCTGAATGAATTCTGGCGAAGAGTCAGAGGAAGTATCGCCGACGCACAGCTTGAGTTAATAAGCAGACGCACCACACGGTGCGTATGCGTAATTTTTCGTATTGATAGAAAAAGTTCCGTGCTATGCGTTTGCGTTCATTAATTTGTGTTGTAAACCGAAATTCTAAGAATAGCTAAAGTTTGGCGTCGCTTTTTATATAGAACCGAGGGGAGAAGGAAAATTTCTTGTTGGAAAATTTTACAGTGAACGGAAATTATTAACGTGGGAAATTCTGCTAGATTCTCAAACTTCAAATGTCACAAAAAGACCTTCTAAAAGCCAGGTACGAGTGACCTATATTTTCCAGCTAGTATTTCCTCTGTGTCTCCCTATTTTCCCATACACTAAATAGGGGTGAGGGGGTGTGTTGGCTTAACCAACAAAGCAAAATACATATATGTATACAGTAACAAAAAAAATGAATATTGCCCATATATTCTGTGTGTACTCGAACTTGCTTAGGCGAGCGTACTAAAACGTCTCTATAGCCCCAACATTTTGTTTATCGAACAAACATATAACGTCATTTGGCCGCTTCCTTGGTGTTCTCCGGCTTTGTGTGCGCCTCTCGTATGATTAGCAATTTCAAAAAGTTGACACTCGACTGACGCATGAGTTTCTTTTTGTACCCAGCTACTCGTAGAACAGAAGGGGGACATTATATGCTATCTGCCATATGGTGTATTATAATCATTGATTTTGGTATATTTCTTTGTCTTTCTGACTTTTACTTAGTTATAGATCCAATCGACTAGAATGTTTGGAGCTACCTTCAATGAAAGTAGGGAGTATCTTATAGTCGGGGGAATATCAATCGGAGCGATTTTTCATTTTGTCGATAAATATTTTTGACGCTCTCTGTGGTCCACACAGTATTCTGACTCTGGCCCAGAGTCGTTTCTGTTGATTGGAAAAGCAATTAGAGCTCGGCCACTCATACAATCCAAGAAGACCCTATCCATGGTGGTGCGAACATGCATCCAAGAGCGGCGAGGGATATAGAGAGGGATTATACTGAAAGATTTATGGCTTGGCCGGGGCTTGGCCATCAAAATTTATGGCAATGAAAATAAACAATTTTCGCTCTCCAGCGAAAATGAAGAGAAGTGTTAAGTAGCATATAACTAAGCGTTTAATATATGTACATACATATATGAATACTCGTAGAGAGAGCATGCGGATATGAGAGGAGCACTTTTGTTGATGGCTGGAACAGATTCACAAAGCAAGTGGCTTCAAGTGGCTTCGTTTTTATGGCACCTCATGGCAAGCATTTGGCTGCGGCATTAATATATCATCATAAACAGGGTCCAGCTAGGAAATATGAGCCATTAGCAGCTCCAGTTCGACCGGACAGAGAGGACCAGGGTGAGAGAGTGAATCGGCTATAAAATGTGCAAGCTGGGCGAAAAGATTGCACTTCAAAGTAAAAAGCAATTGTGCATTGGACATTTATGAGGAGCAGAGCAGAGCAGCTGAGACTGTCTGACAGTTGCAGGGGAGCAGAAGAGCTGCCTTTGATAAGAAGTAAGTTACTCATCGACCTCAGACAATATCATCATAAAGATAAGTACGAGATTACAGCGTGGATTTCTTTGCTTGGTTGTTTGGAGTGTAATCTATATACAAGGCATAGAAAAGAACTGCACTTTCAAAGTACAATATATCAACCAAAGAAGAATGCAAGGCTATCTTAAGCTTCTAATTCCATTGTTTCCATGAAATAATGGGATGATCGATGAGGAGCTATAAGAGCTAGCCTTGGAATTGGAATCTACGGACAAAAGATATTAAAATATAGTTTATTTGTGTACGTCTTACATCATATGATCGAACATTCTAGAGCAGCTTATAAATGATGTAATATGTTAGTCCAGAAAAAAGAAAGGGTAGGTCTTATTTAGCATCTAGTTTGCATATTGTAGACCCAGACGTGTGTTTATCAACTAATTTATCTGGAAAGGGGCAATTAGCTCTGTTATATTTTTTTATTAACTGTGCGACCTTTCCCAATCTCACCTAGCCAAGAGCCACTTATATACAATAGTTTTGTAGTTCCTCCGCCTGGCAACATAGGATCGATCACTGAACTCAACTTGAGTCTTGAATCGGATGGCGGAAAACTTCAATGCTGCTATTTAGCTGCTGTTTAGAGAATGTTCAAGCCTCTTGAAAAAGCCACTCAGCAGTAAACAGTGAACGATAATAAATAAGCTCAAGTGCTCGTCGGGCATCCCCCAGAGAGTGGCAGGGCAATAATAACAGTACGAGAGAATAAAGGGGAACCATCAATCAGACAATAATACAGAGCGTGTGTTTATGTAAGCCTCTTCATCCCCCTGACCATGGCAGGACGAGAGAAGCCTAAAACTTGATTATTATATCAGAGTGCTAATCAAAAGTTGCAATTCAATCGAAACAATGAGGCCAGAGCCAGCACCAGAGGCTTTATGTAACTTTTTGCGGATTTCGAATGTCAGGAGAATTTCATAAAATTTTCGACAGCTTGGCCTGGTAAGGGATTCTTTCTCACTTGCCCTCACATCCCTGCTCTCTCTCTCTCTCTCTCTCTGTGTGCACGTGCCTGGAAAATAACTATGATTTTCGGAAATAATAGTACACACAGACACACATGTGTGTGGGGCAAAGCTGATTGAAATTTCGGCGCCAGCAGACTCAGGAACTGCTCTGGATGTCGAGGGTAAGCCTAACAAACAGTCGTATACTCTTTCTGTCAAGAATAGGCACTAATTAAAAATAGCAGAACTTTAGGGAATAAATAAGACCCCTGAAAATTCGTTAGAGAGAATACATTCTAGACCCAAAAGGCCTTAAAAAATTTGTTTAATTGTTGATGCGCTCAATGACGTTTGAAATTTAGTTTTTTAATATGAAATTCTTTTCTCCCTAACTATACTGTTGTCAGAATTTAAGAATAATTGCCATAGTCCGGGTAGGAAATTTTTGAATAGCAAGTGACCAATTGCGTTGTGATCGAACAAAAGACTACAAAAGAGTGTCCTACCCTGCCCAGAAGGCACTGTGTTCAACTATTATCTAGGACTATATATGTATAGTCATTTCTATTGCGTACCAATTGCATTTCTATACCCATCTGGTTTAGTCCTCTACCGCGTATCCCTATCCCCCAAAGCTTAATTGAAATTAGCCGGAACATACGCACGATTCTATTTATTCATTTCTCCTAACAAAAGAACAAAGGAGCTCTGAGAAATAGTTGGACTAAAAGTAAATTTCTTTTCACAGAAAAAAAACCTACGTGATTTCTGTTAATAATTGAATGGGAAACAGTGTTCCCTGCCTTCACCTCAATATTGGTTTATTTTACCATTGCCACATGGACTGGTAGGCTATTTACATATTTATTGGCCAATTTCTGTACGAGTATATTTCTTTTGGGTACCTCTGACTTTTGTATTCCCTTTTGGCTCTGTCCCCACCATCGACTGAACTCATTTCATTCCTTTTTCATTCATACTTTTAGCCAACAATAGGATAAAGGACAGCTGGGCAAAAGAAAAGACCTCTAATGAAGTTTTAGAATGCATTTCCTTCCCATCCACATACCAACAAAGTGATTTCCTATAATAATTGAATGAGGATGGTTGGGTTGCGCCTATCCTTACAAATCACCTCCACATGGTGTCCCCATGGAGGGTATTCAGTGATTGGCCTATTGCCCACTCGTATATCCCATCCTATTGGGGATTGTTGGCAATTGCTTACCCTTCTGGCTGAGTTCTCGAACGCCTGCCTCGTGCCTGGCTGCCCCTCAAGCCCCAATGAAATTAGCCCCCGTCGAGTGGATGGCAACGACAACAGGCAATGTCCTTGACATTGTGGGCTGGCAGGCAGGCAAACTGCAAAATAAACAGGCAAACAGCAGTTTAATATGCAGCCCGAGTGGGAGAGCCAGCAGGCGCGTTGGCGTCTTGGCCTACTCTGGGCCTGCTCCTGACTTATTAACATTTTATGCGCGACTCGAGACTCCAAACGAGAATGCCAATTGAAGTAGGACAATAAACAAGCTCTCCGCTAAATAGTTCTGTCAATAGAGCGGAAAGATATTTCACCGCAAAAGCAATAATATTTTTATAGTCTCTTCAGCTATAAGCTGGGACCTAACTCAATTTTCTGTAGGGCAGAAGCCCTTTCTGTGACACGTAACAAAGGTCAAAAGGTGGCAGAGTGTAATGCTTTGTATGAAAACTCTCAAATGACAATAGAAGTGGCCCAAAAGAAGCAAGGGTTACAGGTCATGAATCAATGGAAATGGCTTTCGTTGGCCCGAAAAGGACTCTGATTATGAACTAGGTCCCGGCCCCTTGTGTGGTAACAGAGGTCTCGTGTTTGTCCAAGGGCAAAAGTTCAAGTTATGTCAGCCAATGTTCACAACAGTTGACTCTGATGGCTGATCAGCTCTGTTACCTTTCCCCCGTGATGTTTGTCAATGACAAATTGTGAAGTTTCCATTTCGCATTTACCTGCCGTTGCCGTCTCTCTGAGATGGCATCTTGAGTGGTCCCATTTAAGTCGATTAGTGAAATTGTTTGCGGCCCTTTGGCAGGCTGACTGACTGACAGAATGTGTCTCTTGGCATTGGCATTGCCATCGGCAAACTCGAATCAATTGAAGCGAAACTTCAGCGACGTCAAAGTTCAAAAAGTGCCACTCAACGAGGTCCCTCTCTTCCCCAGCTATTGAGAGGTCTACCAAAATATTTTCAGGGGCTCGTGTTGGGTTGGGGGCTCTCCTCTGTGTGTGTGCGTGTGTTGAATGAAGATTGACAGCTTAATGTATCTCGCGCTCATAAGAACTGAAATACTCGTGCAGCCACTACTGTCAGTGGGTGCCTCCTCCTCCTTCTGGCCTGCTCTTTTGTGGACTAATTTCCCGTCGGAGCCATTATTTGATGTGCGACAGGCAGCGGCACGCAAAATTCGCATTTCTCTGTCGCCTCGACCTTAAGTGCAACAATTAGCAAATTAAATAACAACTTTTGCATAAGCTCAAATTGAAACGCACACGCTCTCCATGCTCTGGGCTCTCTGGGGTCTAAACTTTCTCAGTTTCATTCTCTTTTTTTTCCGCACTGTCCCTCCTGTTACTGTCACTGACATTGAAAGGCAATTAAAAAAGCTGCTAGTGCTCCTGCCCGAGCTCGAGCCCTGGGCCAATTGTGCTCGAAAAATGCTTTGACTGGGAAAGTTTCCGTATACACTTTTTTCAAAATACTTTTAAATCAAATTGCCGGGGCATAATTTTTAATTGAGAACAGTTAGGGCTTTGATTTATGAACGTCACACGGTTTTCTGAGTCTCAGCTGATGCCATACATTTTGAGGCAAATCAATTGGGGGAATTCTGCGGTTGCACAATCGATTTCGGTGTGTGGATGGGAACTCTTCTGGAAACATTTTGGCGAGCACGCTCTGAATGCATGATGGATTCGAGGGAGTTCACGAGCTCTGAGCTCAAGTCACGCATGCTAAAAGATGTTTTCATTTCGATTTTATTATGTGCGAAGCTGTGAACTTCAATAAAAAATCGCGCAAGAGTGAAATCAGCTGAACGTGTATGTACATCATATAAGATTATGGCACTGCAGATCATTTGTTTCTTTTTTCTTTTCTTTCATGATTAATTAGCAATTTTATTTCTTGAATATTCCACATATGAAGAGTCAGAGAAAAAAAATAGATGTGCAAAAATTATTATTAGTCTTATAGATTAAAAAAATCAATTACAAAATTTAGATTTGATGTGTGAAAGAAAACTTCTAACAATTTCTATCTTTAATTACATATTTATCTAAAATGTTTGTACGATAATATAGGAAATATCTTTATACCTCTCTTATTAAATTTGTATTTTTAAATTCCTAAAATTCTTACAGAAAAAAAACATGTGTCTTCTCTTGACGATATTTTCTTTCCATTTTTGTCAAGTTTCCAAGACAACTTAGTCACACCATAAACTTGTTGCTTTGTTGAAAAATCTCAGAGAGGAGCCACACAACACACAGATTTCCATATGCATACAAACTTATAAGACCTTATGAAAAAACGACGCAAAAAACGAGGGCGAACGTTGTGAGTTGCTGCTATGGCCGCAACTCTACATTTATACCGTATACTTAGTAAATAAGGCACTCCTCTGCCAGACAGAAAATCAGTCAGAAAGGGTCGTCGGGCGCTGCGTAGCCACTGCATATTGCAATTATGAAATACACTTGCACAGGTTCGATATTACAGGAGGGTGGATACCAACTTTGGTTGCTTTAGCTCTTTTAGTCCCTGAGACCTAGGCGCTCATCGTAAGCGATAGGCAAAGCCGACGACGGAACGTGTGTGTTAAAGAGAAACGCTTCCTTCTGGACGTTAAACACATCCACTTTCACCATAAATCTAATATACCCCTGTACTGATTTTGAGTATCGGGTATAACAAGCCACAGCCAGGCAAGTAACCATAAAAACGAAACCAAGTCAAAAGGCTGAGACCGAGAGATTGTTGTGGGGATGAGCGGAGGTGTTAATGGCCTTAATAGCCAAACGTGACGAGCGTCAAGTGGACAAACAAGCGACAGAGTGTGAACCAGCCAAACAAATCAGCTCGGATCCAGCAACAGAGACCCCAGAGGAGAACAGAGGAGACAAAAAACATTCCCCCACCCCGCCCTCAGATCGGAGTGGTACAGGATGCCGGCACGTGGCTAAAACGAACTTAATACGCCCAGAGCGATCTCCACTACTTGGATGCTGCCTGGCTGGACGAGCCTTCTGACAAAAGGATTGAATTACCCATAGTCTCAGTATCCGCGTGTAATGTGAGGTGTGGGTTATTGTCCTGCCGTACCTTAACCTCTGGTGTTGCCTGTCCCTCCATCTGGGCTACTGGCACAAAACTATTGAGATTCCTTTCAAAATCTCTATTGGCCATCGATCGTACGTTTTCGTGCGGTTCGGACTTCGTGTGGCTTGTGTGTGGTGTCCGTGTCAGGTCATGATGCATGCGCCGTGACATTATTGATTACAAATTGAATTATGCAGCTTTCGTTTGGTCTTTTCCGACATCCATCATACGCCGCGTTGGCCCACCAGTACTGCACCCAAAATGCTAGGTAAATTACACGCATATACGGCTGATTGATTGCCACAGAAGGCTGTTGCTGTTGGGGCAGAAGCAGCTCCAGCTGCAGTCGCAATTTTGGCCTTAAAAGCACTCCGGCAAACACAATTACTGCATGGCGCCAAATTCAATTGATTGAAATACATTTATTTAAATATTGCATTAAGTTTCCTGCCGATGGGAAATTGCATTTTCCCTTGCTTAAACAATTTGCTCGAGTTAAACGGAAATAATTGAACAGAAAATTTAGCAGAAAAAACAAAAAGTAAAGGCTTGAATTTACATACCCTTACACCGATTGTTTCCATATCAGGTATAAGTTTTATTCAACCAATTTTAATCAGCTTTTGCTGAAAGAAATTGTTTAAATAATATGCATGATAATATTTACGTTAATGCTGATCGGCATCGAGATTCTTCCTTCTCTTTGTAGCATATGTCTGCGCAAAATCATTACAACCGCTACAAGGGTATACAAATAAAAGCTTTTCGACTGTTTGCCTTTGGCTACGACCTGCCCAGGGGATGCTCTCAGAGAAGGGATAGGGATAAGCTGACAAGGGGCTGAGAGCCCAGAGGCAACAGTGCGGTTCATTAAACTCGTGCAAATAAATAATATGCAAATAGCGTTCATAATAAATGCGATAAATGCAAGCAATTTTCATTCTTGCAAATATCACGCCAAGAATTGCACTTCTTACCCCGTTCCATACACCCACACACCCACACCCCACTATAACCCACCCGTTCCCCCGACGAACATCCGCCTCCCCCCTCGCTAAGGTGCATTGGCTTTTGGAAATTTAAGGTTGAAGGGCGCGTACACATGAGTTCGGACACGGGCAGGGGCAGGGGCATGCTCTTCTCTCTTCTGCGCCTCAGGATTATTATTGTCTGAGCATTGACAGGCATCTGGCGACAATGGAGGCGTCTCCCAGCACCCGAGTTCAAGGTGCACACAGGGGAATCAGGGGTGAGTCAACCAAGCGACAAGAATATTGAGAAGAATATTGTATGAAATGATGCAGAGGTAGAGAGCATCAATAGATGAAGGTTTTCTAAAGGTTTTTGTTCCTCCATGAATCAATGAAAGTCCACATTTTTTGAATACATAGTTTCTTGCATAAAGATTGTTACATTTTTTGTATGCAATCTGCTCTTAAACTAATTGGAATTCAGCAATGGAAATCTGTAAAGAAACGAACTCAATTCTTTTCGACTTAAAGAAGTATTACACGTTTGATTTATGCATACAGTTAAAGTTCTCCCTTTTTGATTCATTAAAAGGCCATTTAAATAATTTAAATCGTCAATTTCTGGGAAATAGCTGACTTCAACTAAGAATCCATTAGCACTTAAATTTCCAAAACAATCCTGCGTACAGTTGCCGCCAAAATATTACGCCAACATTTGGCAGATATGCCACATTCCGCACTTCGGTGGCTGGGCTTCAAGGTGAAATCGGGCAGCAGGCTAATGCCCCATATCCATCCATCAACAGAAACCGTTGCTTAAGCGAACCAAAAGCCCCACGAAACCCAACCCAGTTTCAGCCACGCGTCAAAGTTTACCTTAATCATGAAGAAAGGAGCTGCACAAAATATCGCACAAAATAATTATACAAGAATGCGCCCGAGAGTAGAGTTGAGTCGATCATATACTCCGACATGTGATTATTGTTGTTGTGGTGCCATATCATCAATATTAGCGATCAATATTCATAAAGGCCAAGAAAACAGCGGCAGCAGCGGTGGGGCTATAAAAATGTTTGCCCAGCCATTTAGCAGGGCTAAAGCTGTTTTCGCACGCATGTTGCTACACTTCGAGTCCCTCTCTACGAGTGTGCTTTTTTTATTGTTTGATTTGTTGCCAAAAATATACTGCGTCAATTGAATGTGCAAATAACCCCCCTCGGGTTCCTGTTTTCCTTCTTTTTTTTGCCATATTCGCAGGGAAACCGAGAGCACGACTCGTTTGTTTGGGACTCAGGTTTAATCTTCTCGATTGGCAGAGCCGCACATGGGGAAATGGAAATGGTAGTGAAATTTATGTGACTTGTGGAGCATAGCATCAGGCAACAAATGGGACACATTTTCAGTGGAACTCAGCAGCAGCGCCTGCCTTAAACACTTTCCGAATGATTGATTGGCCCCCTGACTTTGAGCGCATTAACCATACGCCCTATTGCACACACAAGTTGCTTCATTTTATTGCCTTTGCCTTTTCTGTACCACTGTCCCCCCGCCAATGCCAACGGTCAATTGATTCGAATCTGTAGTAGCACTTTTCACTTTGGTCTTTGCATATCCTCAAAAACAGGATCAGACATCAGCGTCGGGCATCTGGCATTGAGCCATTTTGAATACTGATTGCCCCGACACTTGAGGGCAATCTCTGGTGTGATTTTCTGATGAGATTCTGGGGCTGCTCTGTCCGTCAAATGGCAAAGGTGACCAGGCCCTGGCCCCACAAATGCATAGACACATTTGCGCATTTTCATATTTGATTAGCTGCCACAGTGTTCTGGACTGTTCTGAGCTGCAGCTTTGGTTGGTGGCATTTTTAATATGACAATCAACGGAGCAGAAGCCAATCAGACCGCCAGGGAGAACACTGGCAGGCAGATATTGCATCAACTGGAAAAAGGTATGGATGACATGACATGACACGGAGCGCCACGGGCGCTCTATGATGCGATTATAGGGTGCCAGAGCTTTCAACTTTTGCCTTGGCCATGCCATGCATTGAACCGTAACAAAAATGGCTTCTCGAAAAGAGGGCCATGCCGTTGATGACAAATGCCAAAACTCTGATCCGGAGCAAACAAAGAATGCAGCACAATTGGGCATCAATCATGCGCAAAATTGATTAGTTTAACGTTTCCAAGAATCGCTCCTTTCTGTCCTTGCAAATATTTGTGCGCGCATCTGACACGCTTCATCGTTATGAACGAGAGTCTGTTCTACGAATGGGGGAAAGGTCTATGTCCGGATGCAGCAAAAGTGTCGAGTGTCAAAGCAAAATGAAAGCTGAGACGATGCTGGCAAGTGTTGAAAGCTTAACTTTAATTTCCGCACAAACATGCTGTTCAATAGATAAAATGGGGAGAATAGAATGGGGGCATTCAGCCAGGCAACCGGCCCTGGTAACGACCTGCAACTAAGCTTGGGGCTGGCTGGGCTGGCTGAATGTATAGCATACCCTCGAGCGCATCGCAACGCGACACTGAACACGCGCTTCTCGGTGGCAGATTGCGTCAGGCACTTGGCCAATTCATAAAAGCCAACAGCGGTGACTACTCAAAGCTATTTCCGTTGCATTTCAGTAAAAATGACAATTTTCGCTTCGTCGTGCTTCAGGCACTCCCTACTCCTCTGCTGCTGCTGCTGCTCGTTATATTTTCTGTAGCGGAAATGCACTTGAAAGTGCACAAGGATTTCCGGCTTAGGTCTGCTCCAGCTCCAGCTCCAGCTCCATGCCTTCGTCCATGTCAACGCCTCGGTTGATTAATGCCAAAGCGATTGGCTGGCTGGCTGGCGAAATTGCATCAAAGCGTTGAGCGGCGGAAACTGCATTTCCTGTGGCACGGCTGGAGCATGGCAAATGAATGCAATTAGCGGCAGTCTGAGAGCCTGACAGGTAGGGCTCTCTGCCTCGCCTTTAGCCTGGCCAAAACCCGCACGAAGACATCTCAGTTTATGAGTCTGCTTTCACATACACACACCCACATACCTTACGGGCCTCGAGGATGACAGGCTGTTCGCCGTTGTGTAATTTACGAGCCACCAGCCTCCACAATCTGCACCTTTGCAGGCTTCCGCTATCTGTGGCTTCTCTCCTTCGAAAATTACACAACCAAAGTAGGCATTAAAGCTTTATGTGTCACTCATACGCCATGTTGCACTTTCCGATGCCAGGCGCAGGCAGTAAACATTTCCCAAAGTATTCTGTTCTGTGGACTCCTTTTGAGGTTGCCGAACATACTTTCCACGTCTTTTTTGTACCATTTTCCTTTTTATTGTAGTTGGTGATGCTGTGAAAATATGTTGGCCACTTGACAGCAAATGCACATATCGGAAACAAACTTTCACTGCTGTGTGTTTCCTTTTTTTACTTTGCTTTTTATTAATTTAGTGGAAAATTGTTTTCGCTCGGCGGAGGGATGGCGTGTTTGTGGTTTGTTAGGTCTCTGATTAAAATTTCCTCTTTGAGGTCTCAGAAGACGCAACAGTAGACCACTTGATGAACTCAATTTGATTAGAGAAAGCAGGAGATACTCCACTTGTCTTTTCCTACCCGAATATAAATATTTTCTTATTATTTTCATTACCGTCTGCTACCTCTGACGAATGCATGGACTTCTGGCTGATGTCTAGACATAGGGGAAGACATTAGGGCAGACCCTACATCATATGTGTGCTTATTACTTGTACGGGGATAAACATCACATCTAATATTTGTCGCTCAATTTGTCGTCTCGTGTGTCAGCGATTACCCCGAGGCTGGCTCGTTATTTGTGGCCCCATTGTAAATTATAACACTCATACGCAGTGTGGTCTCTACTGCTATCTGTCATTGACAGCCGCATCACCAAACCAAACCAGACCAGACCCTACGCCACCAATGACGGTTAGTCGGCACGTGGAGGTCGGTGGGTGGTTGGGTAAATCCTCTCTGACGCTGATACTGAGCAAGAGAGCGAGTGTTTTGCATGTGATTATGCACTTGCCTTCAGGCACCACGCAAGTTGGGCTTCGTTCACGTGTTGCGAGCGGGTAGGGTTTCTCGTCTCTCATTTTTTTACTGTTTTTAAAATGCTTCCCCACGTTTCGCGTGTCTCCGAACACGTGAGAGGGAATAACACATTTAGTCCAGATATATATACATTTTAGTCGTCGGGAAAAATAAATATAAAAGCAATGAAAATGAATGTACATATTTTCATGATATGGCAAACAATTTGCATATCAAGTGCCAGAGCCAGAGCCGCATGTTACCAAAAAGAATGCCGAATGAATGACGGAGAAAAATATTCAACATGTTTTATTGTTTTTCATATGCATATGAATGCTGATTGCCATTAGCCGTAGAGTGCGAGTGTGGCTGGAGAGTCCTTCAAGTTTCCGACAAAACTTTGCACCCGGTGCAAACACAACCCGATTCGGGCTATGAATGAAGAATAAATAGCGGACAAATTAAATTTAGATTGTGATTTCTACCATTCATATTTCTTGGGAATACAACCCAACAAAAAGGAGGAAATGAAAACTGTTTGGCCATCAAAAAATACAAGAGTTTCCGGCCGAAACACAAAACAGTTAAAAACAAAAATGATGCCCGCAGTCATGCAAAAATTGTATTGGCTTTGTTCTCAGAGTGGCTCCCTGGCTCCCTGGCTCTGTGGCACTCCTGCCTTCTGGCTTTCTTCTGCCTCAGCTGTATTCACTGACCGAGTTAGGGCTGTCAAGGAGCCCAGTCTGTAGTCCACACTGGGGGCAGCTCTGTTTATTCGGCATCAGGCAACAGCAGCAGCTGCTGCAACAAAACCACCAGCAAATAAGCCAAGTTTCTGACTTTGGCCCTGAGCGCCACAGCACCAGCCGGAGCAGCAGCAGCAGCAGCAACAGAAGGAGCAGCAGCAGTTGTACCACATCCTATCTAGATATTAGCCTGGACTTTTGTTGCATAATTTTGGGCTTACAGTTGACAGGACACACAACTCCTGAAAGGATTCAGCTTTAGCAAACACACTCGTATATCATCCATACCCCACAGCAAGACCCAGACAAGCTTTTTATTTAAGTAATTATGCGTAAATCAAAATTCCCCGAGAGCCACACGGAAATGGGTTCAACCTTTGTTATGGCAGACAGCTCTTGAATGTGTACAAGTATGAGTTTCCGCTTATGTGTGTAAGTGAGAGCTGCTTTTGCTTATGTGTGTAAGTGAGAGCTGCTTAAGTGCTTGCCGGACCCAGCCGCAGTGCTGCTGGAATGCTTGGCTTTTTTTAGACAGCTGCAAATGTGTTGGAATAAACCCAGCTGTGGATAGAATGAAAACTCTGTATATTTTTCAGCAGTGGCTTAGCTTAAGCCATCACTGACCCTTGGGTGCTAAAAACACATGCACACATACGCCCTGCGTTTCGGTGGTCTTTTGTACTGGGCTTGTACAAACATCGTACTCCAAAAAAATAGAAAAAGTAAAAGCATTTACCACCGCCAAAGTGTCTGTGTGATGTCGTTAGAATCTGGCCCCAGTCCCTGCTCCTTGGCACCTCTGGCACTCGGACCAGAGACACGCCACAGAAACCTTCTCAGGGCTGTCCTCAACGCACATTTTTTTTTTGCTGCTGTCTTTGTGCAGGGACAAAAGCGTTTTGGTCGAGTGTGCGAGAGTAGCATATTTTAAGGTTGAGAAGAGAGGGCAAGCAGCGCAGACAGGCATTTCACCTTCGCTGAAATGTATGCCAGACATGTCCTGGACGAGAGGACAAAAGGGTTGCTCTTGGTTGGTTGGTTCCTTTTGGCTTTAAGGACAGCCACGCACACTGCTGACTATCTTTGGCTATGCAAAACCAGCTGAGAGAGTAAGGACTAATAAACAATTTTCGCGATAAACAGAGGGAAAGCTTGAACTTGAGCTCCAGCTGCGAGATCTAATGCAATTTGTCCTGGCATTGAGAGGGTGTCATGAGCTTGCACATAATTGCATTTCATTGTGATTGCCGTTTCCTTTCCCGTTCCCGGCCTTGGGGCTCCAGTGCGGAGGGATCTTTCCCACTCAATCCCCACTCATCCTCAGCTCTACGCTGCACTTAATCAAATTGAGCGCCCTGGCAAATGTCAGTGAACCTTGAGAGGCGAAGTGGATTCCATGTAATTATTTGCCACAGTTGTCCGCACAGTTGGCACAAGGTTCAAGAACAACAGAACAGAACAGAACAGAGCAGTGCTCGGCATGAACTTGACGATTGCCAGGACATTCGCGTGCGAGCTGAAGAGCAGTAAAAATGGAGAAGCAGAATCAGAAGGAGCAAAGACCAACACGCCATAGTCACGTACAAAGCTCTCCTCTCTTTGGGTGCGAAACTAGTTTTGCATGCCCTAGGACTAAGGACTAACTGCCAGGACCTGCAGCCAGTCTCTGAGTGTCCTCACCTGAAGAATTCTGGAATTGGACCTCTCTGCTGTTTTACATTTTACATATCCTACTGCCGCCGCGAAACCGAAAAATAAAGTAATTTGTTTAATTCCATTAGAGCACTCCTCTACGTGCCCGGCATTAAAAATTCCGCACAGCTCTGGGCTGTGGGCCACCCACTGGCCATGGACAGGGTCCGATCACGCAGCATGCATCGGGCATTGAAAATTTGTGCCAATTAGAGGCGCGTTGTTTCTGGTCTATGGGACTCCATGGGGCGTCCTGACATGGCCAGACGACTATGGGGAGCCCTCCCTCTGGCCTTCCTCCCTGCAAATCAAATTTTTTGTTTCCTTGGACACTTTTTTTGTCCCTGGTGGGCTGTGGCACGAGCACGCTCGAGCGCGTGGACTGTGACTGGGATGTACATATATTTAATGAATTTTTAATGCACTTTTGCCTTGCACTTTCAATCGCGACTGTGTTTGCCAAGTTGTCAAGTTCGATGGATGTTCGAGCAGACCGGGGGGGCTGGATGTCACTGAGGTTGGGCTAAGAGAGCACCAGCTGTTGGCAGAGCATTGCGTAAGACGGGGTTGACACAATTGGAATGCGCGTGGACATGTTGTCACACAGGTGCTGCTTGGATTAGCATTGAAAAATAGCAAGAAAAACAGCTTCTTGTGTGTCAGCATAAAAAAAACAGGGGCAGAAGCTACCAGGAATGGATTGTGCGAAAGAAGGGGACAAGAGCTACCAGGAATGGGATTGATTGTAAGAAAAGACGACTAACAAGACTGCCTTAAAGATGAATGGCAGTCAATCAGAAACTAACGAATATCAATGGCAGCAGGGATTGGGGGTCCGACTCCTACCTACACGGAGCTTTTTCATTAGCCATTCCCTGGTGGACACATTAGCGTGAATTATTCATGCCGAGGCGATGACAGAGCGAAATCAACAGTTCTGCGTCTGTGTGCCTCTCTGAATTATGGTCATAAATATATTTTTGCTGCCACTGCCACTGCCTCTACCTGAAGCGTCTTCTCATGGATCTTTTTTTCGCGTGCTGCAACATTTCGCAGAGGGCTAGGAAAGGATAAACTCGGTTAGTTGGTGGCCGTTCAAGGACCTGGCCAATTAACCTCCTCGGAAACACCTGCAGCTAATGGTTGGCTACTCTACTCCTTTGGTTCCTGTGCATGCTATCCGCCGGTTATATCATCAGCAGCACAGGTTAAATATAAACCAGCTAACACACGACTTTAATATCAATGATAATAATATACGTGGCTGTGGACATACCCCGTTTCATCATACGTATATCATTTCCTAGAAATTCTACGAGTGAGTGTGCGTGTGTGTGTGTGTGTGTTTGACAACCATAAAAAAGGAAAAGGAACTGGGTGTAGTCTCCGGGCCAACACACATCCACAGATAGTTCCACGTGGCCTGCATTCTATTCTGTTTTACTTTTGACGCCTTCCACTGACGGGCCTTGCCTATCGATTTTCCAGTTAAACCGTCGCCATTTTTAATGGCTTTCATTACTTGCGCTCGTCTTGTCTTTACTTTTACTTTTACCTTCATCATTTTTGTTTTTCTGTTGTTCTTTCGCTGCCTTTTGCCTGACTTTTTCTGCGTGAGTTGATTAAGAGGCGGCGGGCGGCCATCATTCTGGCATCCGTCTTGCGCTCAAATATGGCGTCAACTCTCATTTATCATGGAATTTAATTACGAGGCGCATAATTTCTCGGCCAGCCTCTTATTAAAGATTTCACGTCTACGTGCGGGCCTACTAATGGCGCGGGGCCAGGACAAAGGCGAGTTAATAATGCATGCTCGACCATTTGGGCGCCGGTAGAGTGCGACTGAGAGGCATTACGCATACGCTACATGTAACGATAAACCGCTAACGGGCCACAAAAGACCTGGCAGGACCCCAGCAGCAGCCATTGCCCTCTGTTGGTCGTACGTCAGTGTGTCCTAGTGTGTAAAACACTTCCGTCTAGAAAGGAGGGCCCAAAACCCAAGAACCTAGGGCCAGGCAGCCATTGAACAGACTTTCAAAAATCTGACTCTGTGGCGTAGGAGGAAATTCATCATTAAATATTTACACTTTCATAAATGTGTGAGTGCATTCAGAGGTGCTTAAATATTTTACGGCAGGGGCACCGGCAGCCTCCGGCTCCGCTACCAACACCCGAAAAGCCAGAAACAAATGGGAAAGAGGAAAGAGGACTTGGAAAAAACCATGCAAGCGTGAAAATCGCAGCAGCAACAACCAATGCAATGTTTGTCAGTCTCTCACTCTGTATATATTTCGTTTTTATATTTTTGGCTCATTAAAAGGCAGCCGGGAATGGATATAGAGAGAGCCAAACAAACAAAAAAAAAGGTACAAAAGAAGTTTGGAATCGTAATTTTTGTGAAGTGACAGTCGGACACAAAGACTGAAAGCTTTGAATATGATATAGGGGGCTGGCCAGGGTCTGGGTCTGGGCTCCTGTTAACAAGTTCATCTGGCCTTTTTTTCTGGGGCGGAGTTCATTTGGGGCAGTCAAGTTAGTTCATGCAGAAAAACAGAAATATTTTAATGTAATTCTATGGAAAACAGGCAGATACGTTTCTAATTTATTCATCAACCATGTAAATTATAGGTACTTTGCGGGATATTTGCACTATTAAAACTCATTGTTAAACATAACATCCACTCAGTAATCAGCCAAAGGATTTGATTAATGAATGGGGCTTGCGCCCCCTATTTACAAGTAAATCATATTTACGGATCAATCACTTAATTGCTACATTCCGACCCTGTCATTGTGGGCGGCGGCTGCTCTCGAAATAGATTTGCATTTGCCAACCTATAAGTGAAGGCCATTAAATGCAATTGTAATGCCCATTCGGCCATTTGGTTTGTTTTAAGTTTATCACTCTCTCTCTCGGCTGAATAATTTATCATCTATAATGTTTTCGTTTCGGCCCCATTAAACGGCCCGGGTACTACAGTGCTCGAGAACGACCAATAAAAATACATACGACAATTTTCGACTAATGTTAACCATAAAACAGGGCACAAAAATAACAAAAACACAAACACAAACAAACAAACAGACAAACACATGGATATATTTTCACAGGCGCTAATTAAAATATACAAGCCGCACAATGGCAGCAACAACAGAGCAGCCGCAGGACCCACAATGCGTCAAATGTGGCGTATATGTAATGTACAATTAAACACACACAAGTAAACATAGTCGCACACACACACACACACAGAGAGATTCTAACCAAGTGTCGGTTAGGACGAGGACTACCACTAGTTTGGGTTGCTGTTGCTCCCTCCCTTCCCTAACTTCCTTCCGTTTCTTGCCAATCCCCCTCTGCGGTGGTTCGTGCGTTCGCCTAATTGAAAGTAAGCAACAGCATTACTTGTACATGTAAAAAAATGCACCCCAAAAAGCAACATTAAGTTTTTGATGCCCCACCGTCTCTTGCCCCGCTTGAGTGTCGGTTCTTTTACCTAATATTCAGGGGATAAAGGCATACACTCTACTTTGACTGTGACATAGCCGCTAATCATTTAAACAGAATCATCACAAAATTATACAAAGCGACTTAAACACTCCAACACTGTTCTTCCTATAACCATTAGACGATGATTAGATGATGGGATCAGGGATCCATTAATATATCTACTAAATATTGAATGCTTTCTTTTCTTCACCTTTTTACGATACTCCCGATTCCCTCTACTACTCTGGAGATGAGACAACCAGTAAAAAATCTGTAGTCTGTACTTCGACTGTGCAGAAGCTATCTCTTTCAAATTGGAGCCTCAAAAGGCCTTGGACACCTCGCCATTTTCTCGATTTTCTAAGATAGAATCTCGTTAAGGCATTGGGACTTACATGCTCATACACACTGATATAGAAATATTGTCTCGGCTTTGATGACCAATAACAGCACGTTGTTAGGCGACCTTCTGCCTGCGGCACATATATCTTGTATCTACATACTAGTGTATTGCATACCCACCCAATACCGGGTACAGTCATTTAAATTACTCACAAGACGCGGTACGTTCGCTGCCAAATGGGGCTATAAAACTGCATTGTCTTTATTTTTAGTTGTATGCCATACAACGTACGGCACGTACTGTTAATGTTTGTCTTTGGCTTGACACAGAGCCCACACAGACGCTAGCAGCAGGCACGCACTCTCACAGATACAAGGGCTGTAAGTTAAATTAACATTTCATGGTCGCCTCTGCTCGAGGAGGAAGAGTCGCTTTCATCTTGGATTGACTCCTTCTGCTGTGCACCTGCTAATCAAATCAGCGAAATTTCTGTGTGTACGGGGAATACACACTTTGGCATCTGTGGCATCCTTAAGGAGATGCCAGGCAGCCTAATCGGCAGGCAGATCGGCTTATCAAGTGAACAGATTTGTCAATCGGAGAGGTTTGTAATTGAACGGATTTCAAATAATTGATGAGCATTTATCAGGGACTGCACTGCGCAAAAATCCAAGGTATCGCAGGTATCGAAAATATGTAAATTGGTTAAAACGAAACAGAAGCGATTTAAGCTTTACTCCAAAAATAAATTGGTACTGATGGAATACATATTCAATCTTCTATATCCTACGTTTGATCTAAGATTTTAAGAATTTTATAAAAAATTCGAAATTGTTTTAGATCAAAAATTGACGTGATTAACACCCCATTAAGACAGTTTATTATCCCGCCACTGCTCACAAACCAAGCCCGTTAGAGTCATAATTCTTTTTTCAAATTATACTTTATTAAATGCTTATAATTTGACCAAAAGGAAGATTTTATTACTACGCTTAAAGTATTTATAAAATTATATTATCGTAAAAACGACTTTGCGAGGAGGGTTTTCATCAACTATTTTACAATCGATAAAAAATTAAGCACCGAACTGTTTTAAGCACACTTTGCGAGGATATCATTTCAAGCAGAAAAGTCCAACCATATTAGTCCATAAAAACAGCGGCATAATAGCCCAAAATACCCATAATATATAAAACAAAAATTCACAAAAATAAGGTAACATTTTCACACTTTGCCAGAAAATATTAACTTCTAAAGCTGTCCGATCCCGTTCCACTAAGCTAGTGACATCTAAAGCTGCTGGTTAACTCTCAAATGGAATCACTAAACAACACATTGTATAATTGCAACGCAGAATCCAGGAGTGTCGACCTTCATGACCAAACTCTTCACCAATTAAGTTTGGTCAAAAAGCACTTTGGTTGCTGCACAAAATTCACACCAAAAACCGAGGAAAATATTTTCAAATTTTAATTAAATTACTTTCGGGGGAAAACTTTTGAATGCCTCAATGAGCAAAAGTTGGGAAAACTATTCAGCTTGAAACAGGTAAATGAAAAATATTTATGGCAAAAGACGACAAAAAATACTCACTCAGTTTTCTGGTGTGGACCGGAAGAATAGTTTGTCGAGTTTCACTTTCCAATATCAGAATTGACTGACAGTCGGTTAGTTATCAAATGTCAATATCAGGCGCACTGAGGCTAATTGATCGTTAATTAATCATAGAATTTACTGATGGCTGCGATGCGATAATTTATGCACTCCGTTGTGGACGGGACTGTTTGCTGTCGATGGAGGATATGCAGGCGCTGTCTCGTTTATATGCAAATGACCCAACAAGTCGGCGGCGACTGATTCGAAAATTCAAAATTCTTGGCGCAACGAGTGCAGCGGGTCCAAAGCCGAAACCGAACCGAACCAGACCCGAAGTCGAACCGCAACGAGTCCTGAAACAGGAACGAGGACATCCATCCACAGCAGTGTATTACCAACAACAACCCCCTCTTCTTCGTTCTGTGTTGCCATATCGACAGGACTGCGACTGGGAGTGTGACTGGCACTGGGACTGGGACTGGGAGTTGGTCTTGTGCTCGGGCTTCGAACTCGGGGACTCTCGTACTGCGTCTCAGACGGGGTCTCTCGGAGCCAGCCGTTTGCTGCTTGCTGCTTGCCGTTCGGGTCGAAACTGTTTGGACTGTTTTTTCTGACCCACTCTGTTGGGGCCACACTTCCTGCACACACGTTCGAGTTGCAAGCTCCTTCCACTCCTCCCGAAGTGGGTGGTAAACACAACATGGATGTGGCTGTGTGACAGCTACGTTTTTGGCACTTTCCTTTCTCGAGTGACGTAACTCTTCGCTCGTCGGCGACACTTGTTGGATTGTTGTTGTTGTGATTGTTGCTGTGCAAGTGCACGAGTACCAGTACCAGTGGTCGTACGTTTATCTGTGTAACTTGGTGGAAAGTTCAATCTTTGACAGCAGCTTCTTTACAGTTGACATGATAATGGAGCCGGAAACTTCCGGCAAGTTTCTGTCAGACTCTACGGAAAAGTTGCAAAAGTTTTGTGGGGTGGCCTTATTGATTATATGTACATTGATTTCAGCTATAGGGAATGGAATGTAAAGGAGAGTTTATACTTACTTATCTTCAGGTATCTTTTTAGCTCAAAAGGTACTCAGACTTACATACACTTACATTTCAGGCCCTGCTGCATCTCCGATTCCGGGGCTCCCAGTATTTCATTTACACGCGCCACTTCCCCCGAAACGTCAAAGACTACCGCAACAATAAAACGTGTAGCAGGAACGTGCAGGACCAACATAACACAACACAACACAATAAAACACTACAGCCACCCACCCAGACCTGCCCCTAGCCCATCCCTTTGCTGCAAGTTCGCTTGCAACACGTTCGATGTCGCAGCTACGTCTCAGTGGTAACTTCGCCGGCTGAGAGTATTTTTGGGGGAGATGCTTAGGCGTCCGTCCATTCGTCCGTCGAATGGGTTAGATAACTTTTGCTTTTAATTGGGTCTTGGGGGTGCCGTTAATGCACCTTTGCTAGGGGTCCAACCTTATCATGGAGCTATCACATGTCCAGAGTTCATGGCGGTCATTAGCTTCGATACTTGAAGGCTTTTAAGGTAGCCGAAAAGGTCAGTTGGTCACATTAGCAACAGCAAAGCATCAGCATCTCACCGACAATTCAGAGGCGGATCTCATAAAAGTTTCGATTACAGGTGTGGACCATTTTTTTGTTGCATAAAAGAGGTTTTTATCTCAAACCAGACGTCGGTCAAGCACCTCTTTCTCTCTCAAGAGATGATGGGAGTATTGGATTACGCAGCTGCCCGCCAGTCAAGTTATTAACCTCAGACTCAGGTCCGAGTTTATTCAAGCTGATCTCAGGCTGAGAACATTTATGGAAAAATGGCATGGCAACAGGGACCCTCGTAACTGAAACATCGTCCACAGGAAGCACCTCCAATTTGCTAGATGAAATGAAACTGTCAATGCCGTCTCACAGTTGGGAACACCCACATACGAAAGAGACTCCGAAGTCCTCACTGTAACTCAAGATCAAAGGAAGACCATTACACTGATCAATGAACCCAGAGTCCCAGCCCCGATCCCGATCCCGATCCGGATCCCGGATCCAGACATTAACGTCATCTCTGTCTCTTTGCTTCCGATCTGTCTGCACTCGATCGGATGGATCTTTGGGATGTTTTTTTTTTTAGCTTCCTGAAGAATCAATTACACATCCAGTCTCGGAGCAACAGATGTGTTCCCTGGCGAAAGATCACTAACCATCTCAAATAACATTAACCAGACACGACAGACATTTTTTTTTATCTTTCATAAAAAAATGTGCCTCTTCCTTACTGCTGCTGCGTCGTTGCGGAATTTTCTATGCAATAAAAGCTGCAGGACAATAGCAGAGCCATCAACAAGGATATCAGATGATAAACGCACCTCCCACCCCCAACCTCCTCCCTCAGATAACGAAGAAGAATTGTTTTCACTGCCTCAGCAAAAAGTTCCTGTTATTGTTGTTGATGCGACAATAGCAAAATGTATAAAGTCATTTCTATGGAAATCATTAAAAATGCGGGACTTTTCAGTTTCAATAAGAAACTGTTGCCGCACACGGAGAGGGAAAACCCAGCATAATGAAGGAAGTTGTTGCCAATCGAAACAAAAGCAAGTCACGGCGGCACCAAAGCCCAAGATTTGTACGGAATTACAAACGATTTGTATGCAGACTGGCTGCGAAAATTTAACACAACAAACAGAGCGGAATAAAATGGGGATTTTCGTATTTGATGGGCATGTAAAGAACCAAATGGTAATTATTCATTGGGATAACGACAACTGAGGTTCATTCGAGTACAGGGATAATAGGTCATTTTTGATTTCACATACTTATTCCAATGTAGCTTATAGTCCATTGGGTAAGACCCCTGCGCACTCGCTTTATCGGACTTTATCGGATACTATAGGAAAGAAAGCCAAAGTACAAATTAACCCTAGTTTCTGCTTATCAAAATCGTTTCCACAGAAAATAAACTAGAGAATATTTCCACTAACAGCCCTAATCGGCTTCCTGGTGCTATGCTGCGACGACTTAGCTAAATAGGCACATGGTTAACGAACGTCAGAAGCGGGCCGCGCACGCGCTCCTCGCCTCATTTCGCATGCGAGGCAGAGACCCCACGGGAACGTTCGCCGAATTATGTACGATAAAAAGTACGCCGGAACGGGGCGTGCGAACCGACCGGTCTGATGTTGGGCATTATAAATGCGATGGCAGATTGTCCAGATATTGCGGCGATGGGTGCGCACTCAGTGCAGAGACATCGTGAATGGACTGACAATACCGGGATAGATGGTCCAGTGAGAAACAGAGGCACTGTTGCGGTTGTGGTTGCGGCCTACGTGATCGACTGGACATCAGCCATCAGCCGGAAGAGGGAGAGTTGCTTGCCCTACGAGCCCTACGTTCAGGAAGTCGGTTGATCGACGTCGTCGACCGGGTTCAGTGTCCAGTTTTTGTACTTGAAACCCAAATTACGCAGTTCCCGAAATACCAAAAATAAACAGCACATCCCCGAGGCACATCCCCCAAAAGCTCGGTATTTTTGGCCAGAACGTAAAGTACCGCTAGGCGGGCAAGTGCGCAAGTGGGCCGCAGTGCCGAAACCCGGTTGTGATGTCACCAAGCACGGTGTTCGCTAAGCGGGTTTTTTTTTTGTACACGAACTTACACTTGAACTCCCCATCGCTGAGAGGCTGATGATGATTAACGCAGCCAGCCCGAACGAATCGGGCTCGGATCAGTTGGAAGTGTTCACATTCACGTCAAAGGGGCTTGCATTGCATAAGAGACCCAGATCATATCGATTGACACGCCCCTAACCGATTAGTTGCAGTCCTCTGTCTTTGGGCAGGTGTGAATACATAGGTTCATAAAGAATACATTCAACTCAGGGAAACCTTTGGTATATCCATTTAATGTAGTCTAAATTGGTGAAAAGATGGCAACAATATCATCATTTATACTAATGGCTTATACCGTATAACTACGGCTGGACACAGCCTGTTCAAAACTGAACCAGTTTCGTTTTTTCCTCATTAATCATCTTTGTTTTGTTTTGTTCAACATTTAAGAATCAATTAAGTCCGAAATTTATTGTGCGAAAACACGATTCCAGTGAAACAATGACAATGACCGCATCTTTGATGACTGCACACAAGCACATCGCTGATCTCTGAGATACTTCCATCCACTTACGCACTCGCTTAGCGCAGGGTTGGGTTGATCAACTGGTTTTTTCTGATAAGTGTGTTATTTTCTGCCTGAACCGAGCAGACAGAACGCATGGGATTTTTATGACCTATTGAAACAAAAAAAAATAGATGCAAGAAAATAAAATATAATAAAACCAAAATACTTAACATACATAACATAAAATTCATAACAAAAGAAATCAATCAAGATTAAAAATATTATTGGTATTCTAAATTAATATAAATGGAAGATACAAATAATTTTGTGACTAGTGCCTTAAATAAAATAAAAGTAAATCTTAAGTAAAATAAAGAAATAAAAATCTAAAATCGAAGGTTAAGAGGTCCTCTTAAGAGGTATCTGCCAAAAGATTTCGTATAGGTCTAAGAGTACAATAAAATGAATTCATTAGATATGAATTTGCCATGAAATGATTAGATTATGCTATATAGATACGATCTCTGCGGTTAACTCTTATGCAACAGCAGATCATAGGGTATTTAGGCTAGCGCATACATAACATTTCCAACAATCCCCTCTTTCGGAGCTTTAGTTCTGGCCAAACAAACGTGACATTTTAGATTTAAAAAAATTACGTTTTTCAAGTGTTCTTTATGGATTGCAAGGTTAGAATCAGTTGACCCACCCTTACGAAAATAGAGTCGGTCCCATCTATGAATCCCATCTACAGTAGATTTCTCTGCCTGCAGCTGCTGTCGCTCCTGGCAAGAGGGCTGGCAGTTAAGCCCAAAGCCGTTGCTGTCTCGGATTCCAATTTACATGTAAGGCCAGCCGTACGGACCGTGAACACAAATGGCTTCCAGCTGACAGAAGGGGGCGACGTGGGCTACTGGCTGGTCCACATCATGAATGGACAGCGGTTCATATGTGGGGCGTCCTACTATAGCTCCCTGTATGTGCTGACCTCGGCGAACTGTATGTACAGGTACCGGAAGAGCCTGAACACCATGAGCGTGGAGTACGTGAATCCCAGAATGGATCAGGAGAACAAAATCGCCCAGATCGAGAGCGTCAGTGTGCCCAAAAACTATCAATATCCCGACAACTACATGGACATTGCGGTGGTCAAGTTGCGCAGAAATTTGACCGGCAGTCCGGACACTGTTCGACTCTGCTCGCAGCCGTTGAGAAGATACCCAAAGTTCACGGCAGTGGCCTGTGGCGTAGATCCGGGAGGATCCTTTGATCGCACCGCCACCGATGATGTCGCCATAATGCCGAAAAGGTTCTGCCAGCCGCTATACAATAAGGACAAGCTTAGGATCTCCGAGACGATTGCCTGTGTCAGAGAGTGGAACAATTACAGGTACCGCATGTACGAGTTTGGATGCCCCGTGACGGCCGGTAACAACGAGCTGTGCGGCATCGTGGCCTGGGGACCACAGCTCGAAAGCGAACATCCTGGCCTCTTCACTGACATCTATCAGGTGAAAGGATTCATCCTAAAGGTGGTACGCGGCGTTTATGTAGACAGCCGACAGCTCTCAAAACGAACACGCCGCATTCGCCCAAAAAGAATGCACCGCACTTGGGCCCGATAGTGCTGTAAATTATGTACAATAATAAAATGCAATGTATAATACCATACACTAACCTGTGGCACTTCACTTGATGTTATGAGAATAAAGTTTGCGAAAACCAACTTAAGAAATAAAACAAAAAGAAAGGCATACAGAAATAAAATCAGCGATAGTAAGCGATGTAAGTAAGTATGGAAAAACGTGAAAACCATCACTTAGTCTGCACCATCAATTTAAAGGGTACAAATACAGGATAGATACTGTATCCCAATAATATATGTTCTGATTCTAGCGTCACCCCCGTCAAAGGAGGCCTGGAGATGTAAATATAAGCTTCAGCTGATACAATTCGAATTCCTAAGCTACAAAAATCTTTGGTGATTCGTTGGGTTTTAGCTTCGGTATCTGGGATCTGATTTAGATGATAGTTTCATCATCTTCATTTGTTGTTTTTTTTTCGCTGCCTCCAGTCTTCGATCCGTCTTCGGGTGGCGGAGAATCTGTTGAAGTTTTCGGCCCTTAAGGTTCAGCTCGACCCATTGGAATATTATTAAAAATATCAAATAAAAGATTCTACAAACTCAAAATGTTAAAAGCAGCACCCATGCTGCCGGCGCCAAGCCAATCGTTGTTCCAAAGAAGTTCAACCGGATTCAGTTTTGTCAATCGCGAACGGTAAGTGTTTCCCGTGCTCCGTTTATTAGTTTTTTGTTGTACTAGTTATTACTCTTCCCTACCCTCGTCCGCAATCTGCAGGGACAACCAACTTGCTTGGCGCAAGGGATTTATTCCTATGCCGCCAACGACCACCGGCTCCACTGTCGTGGGCATAAAGTACCGTGACGGCGTCATTATTGCCACCGACAGGCAGGGGACAGCCGACTGCATAGTAACCACAAACTGTATGAAGAAAATATATTGCTTGCAGGAGAACATTAAGTGAGTATTTGTTGGTGGTTGTGCCATATCCTTGTATCGTTCCAATGCATTCTGATAACACAGTGCCGGTGGGTCCGGGATCTACGGCCCAAATGGATCTTCACCGACTGCAAATGAGGTGCAAGGTGCCTGTCGTCTGTGCTAACCAGTTTGTAAAGCATCTATTGTATGACTATCAGGGCAACATCCGAATCAACCTGATCATCGGTGGGGTTGACAATGGGGGGCCTAGTCTCTATTCCACCCGCTTCGAGGGCACCACGGAGAAGGTTCCGTTCGCATCGAACGGATCGGGAGACTTTGCCGCCATGACGGTGCTGGAAAAACGATGGAGAGAAAGTCTCGACGAAAAAGGGGGCAGAGTCTCTGGCAATCGATGCCGTGAGATCAGGCATAAAAAAAGATCTGTATTCTGGCTCCCCCATCCATATCTGCGTCATCCGCACCGATTACTCGGTATCACTATATGACAAGATCTTCGCTGGGAGTCCTATTCCCAGACCACCCGTATGGAAAGTGAAACCCCAACCACCCAAAGTTCTTTTCGCTGCTGATCATGCATTGGAACCTATTGCCAACAGCTTACCTAGATCTCCACCAGAATCCGATCAGGTTGTGCCAAAGGGCACACGGACCGCCCTCGCATTAGCACGCCACAAGAGCAAGAAAACTAATAACACCACGGAAATCGATGGTTAAACTTTTGCTAGAACAAGTTTTAGTTGTTTTTGATCTCATCTAAGCTCATTTAATTGTTACTATAAATTATAGCTGTCAACTATATCCAATCTCAGCAGCAAATAATACACAAATATTCATAATATCAATTCAATGGATTTGAATTCGATTTGCTCATTGCTAAATAGCGGTCAGCCTCTGTAAGGGAACAACAGTGTTGCATCAGAATCGATACTTTGCATCGGTATTAATTCCTGTATCGATAACTGCATCGATAGTTGGGCCCATCGCAAGGTCTATTAAATGTGGGGTAAGGCAGGCGCTCTCCTTACCTTCCATGAAATAACCTTGGGACATTGCGCTGAGCTCTGGCACATTAGCTTTCGGTTATTTTAAAACCATTTTTTTTAGACCACATCCAATTAAAGAATGTATTTAAAATAAACCATTTAACTATGAAATTATTTCATTAATCGGATAAAATTATGCGGGCGGTGCTGAGGGTTCTATCTAGCTGATAATATTCAACGGAATATCAAAATCGAGGAATATGTATAAAAGAACTTAAATTCGTCAGTATATTTACGGTATATTTTGAAAATGAGACTGTATACTTCTGAGGGTCGGGCGGTATATTTTATTGTTAAATCCGCGGTCACACTGGGGAACGACCGACCAAAACAATAATAAAATTTAAAATTTAAAAAAAGCAAAGAATGGAAGTTGTGAGCGAACTCGTGCAGTTTATGCAGCCGAACCAACGGCTGGACCTCAAGGCGGTGGCGCTGACACACGTGCTGGGTGAGTGAGGGGAAGAAACAGGTGGTGGGCCACCGTTGGAGCTCCACGTGCGGCATGTTTTGGTGTATTTTGGGCAACCGTGACGTCACCTGGCAATCATTTTCAGGTCTTACGGGCAGCGCCGAGGGAAAAGCGGCTATACTGGCCCTGGACGACATGCTGATGGCTATCTTCGGTCTGACATTCGACGACAACCACACGGTGGCCAAGGATGCAGTGCTCAGCCTTATCAATCTGACGGCGGACGAGGAGTGCGCCACCAAAGTGTTTCATTTGGCCAAGCGAATCCAGCCCGTAAGAGAAGCAGCTACTTCCTAAGATAACATACTCATAGTCCCCCGCGATTACTTGCAGCCCTTCGCCATTGTGGAGGTGGCTGCCACACAAATCAGTGACGAGCAGTCGCCGCTGGCCGATCCCTGGAGCATGGTGCTCAGCAATCTAACGCGCGTGGAGAGCCTGGTGCACGAGATACTCGACATTCTGGAGCGGGGCGAGCAGACATTGCCGCGGCTGGCCAAAGCCTTTGCCCAGCTGGACTACAACAAAAAGAAAGCGCGGCTGCACTACTTGGCGCCCATCTTTTGCAACCTGACGCAGGTGGCACGCGGCCGGGAGCTGTGTTGCCACGCACGGTACCAGCTGTTGGAGAAGCTGCTGCCCTTCGCCTCGTACGAGGAAAATGTGGTGCGTCGCGGCGGCACCATTGGCATCCTGAAGAACGTTTGCTTCGATGCGGTCTACCACGGCGTGATACTCGGCGAAGATGACAACATATTGGTGGCTATTCTGCAACCGCTGTGCGGTCCGGAGGAGTTCAGCGACGAGGAAAACGACATGCTGCCCATTGAGCTTCAGGTGAGTGAGGGAGCCTATGCGCTCCCCGTCTATCCAGTCGCATATCTAAGAGACGTCTTTCCTTGGCTCCTCCAGTACCTGCCCGAAAGCAAGACACGTGAGACGGATCCAGATCTGAGGAAGATGCTCCTGGAATGCCTCCTCCAGTTGTGCTCCACGCGGCGCAGTCGGGAGATTCTGCGTGCCAAGGGCGTCTATGAAATACTGCGCGAATACCACAAGTGGGAAGCGCGAGTGGGCCTAGACCGTGATTGTCTGCTGGCCTGCGAGAATGTCGTAGATATTTTAATCAAGTTTGTTCAGAAGGAATACCCATACTCGATGATGTCTTCTGTAACGCTCTTTGTTTTATTCCAGAAAAGAGGAAGAAATCGGCCTGGATAACTACAAAAACGTTGAGGTGCCCGCGGAACAGGCCGAGAAGTTTGTTCAGGAAGATGTCGAATATGTTAAGAGTCTTTTAGATTAAAACCCACCCAATGACCCACCGTTTTGACTGTAAATACGCGTAGTGTTAGTGAAACTCATGGACGGTATTGAATTTTCAATATATTTATGCGGTTTTTATTCAGAAATGCTGATAGTTCATTTGTTTAATGCTTTGCTCCAAAATGTTGCCCTAGAAAAGTTGTACGCACGCACTTAAATGCGAGAGAAACAATTTCGATCGATTTCAATTCAATTTTTGATTAGTTCAAGTAGCGCGAGATCTATTTAGTTGATCTAATTATGCTCCACCCTTCTGTATTGTATAAGTATAAAGTTCTCTTAAGTGCTAGATACGTTCGTACATGCGTTCGAAAAATGTCATGAAACTTCATTTTAACAATCATTTGCTTGGTCGTTCATCGTGTGAGAGGGTTTCGAGGTGCGTGTTAATTGTTTGCCTTTTGATTAGTTTTCGCTTAGTTTTAGTTAAGTTGTAGTTGTAATTTTAGTTGCACTGCAAGCAAGCGATTTCAGCGGAAAATGTGTTTGAGTGTTTGCTGCCCGAAAGCAAAAACCGTTTGATTCTATCAAAATTGTTGTTTGATTGCTGAGGATTTTGTCATTTCTTATTTGCGGAAACCATTGCAAGCTCGCTTAGACTCGATAAAGTGAAATAAATAAGTACGAACCACTCGAATTCCAACTGAAAATTCATACAAATATTCTTTGTTCTTCTGTGTGTGTGTTCATTAAATGCTATTGCTGTTGATTCCTAGCTTTGCATATATGTACTCGTTTTCATAATTTGTTTAGTTGGTCCTATTGGTTCTTCTTCCGCCTCCTCACCATATCAAAATTTAGTTAGACTTTATAATTATTATTCTCTAGGCTAGGTGTAATTTTGCAAGTTGTGAACTTAGTCGTTAAAATAGCACTACTCCCATAATTATTTTGGTTTTGTTAACTTAGAACTGTTTCCTGCATAAACGGGCTAAGGGCACCATGGAAAACTGCGAACTCAAATTTAAAGATCACTGGACAATGAGCCACATTTATAAATAGGTTAATCATCTGACGACACTTTTAAGATAAGGTCTGGCCATTTTACAACCATTCAGAATCAGATAAGCACCACTCATGGGTTTTATACGAAAAAATGTCAAATTTATTTAGAAACCAGCTAACGATTCAAAATTGGTTTTTGGGCGGACTTATCTAGCCATCATGCGGCGCGACAGAACCTCGTAGGCGAAGATCTTCACCTCCTCACCGTCGTAGGGGATGTAGAGGCAACCGTGCGACGGATGCACCTTGCCGACGGTCAGAGCTCCGGCGTGATAGCCACGACCCGCGTACAGGGCCTCCCCATCGACGTTGTGTCCCACGCTAACGGCGCCGGGCGGAACCTCTCCGTTCTCCGCGGACAGCCACTCGTAGTTGTGGCCACTGAGAGCTTCGTAGCTCTCCAGCTCCACCTCCTGGTTGGCGTAGGCCACGTAAGCCTTGCCCTTGTTGGGGATCACCTTGGCCGGCAGCAGGTCGTTGCAGTAGAAGGCGCGTCCGACGTAGATGGTGTCGCCATCCGAATCATGGCCAGCCACTACGGCGTTTTGGGGGACAGTTCCGTTACTGTAGTGAAACCAAGTGTGACCTGGAAGGGATTCGCATGTAGAGGTTTAGGAGACGGGCTTCCTGTGGTAGAGCCATCCATCTTACCATCCATTTCGTTCGGGCTGTCGCAATGTATTATGCAAGCCCATTCGAGGGAAGTATTTCTTGAGCGATAGTCCTTATCAGCTTATCCCGGTCTGGCCCGATAACGAATCAGATGCACTCAAAAAAAGTATACATATTTGAATGTGAACTTTCTAGGAATTCTCCTTAGTTACACCACACTCAAAGAAACGAAAAATGTACTACTCAATTGCGGGAACTCTGAAAAGAATTTCTAATCAGACATTTTCCTTACATTCTGTATGTTAAATTTAAGTTTAAAATGTGGAAGTAATTTAAAAAGCGGAGTACATTTCACATAGTTGAAGACAGAATGATTGATAATAGACTTCAACTTAAGTAACCACATTTTCTTTTTTTTAAATTGTTCATTTGATATGTAGAAAATGTATCTTCTGGGTATAAAACGATGATGGTTTCTTTGAGTGTGGTGACTCAATATATGAAAGCAGACCGGCAGCGATAGCCTTAGAAAAGCGGTAACAATGGACGGATTGGTGTCTACCACACATTGAAAACCCTATAAACAACGTTTTGTGTCATTTATCAGTGGATTTTATGGCTTGATTTAAGGTGTGCAGGGCCGGAATTCACTTGTTTTTCTTTAATTGGTGAAAAGTACTTTGTGATTAGGAAATACAAATAAAATTGACCTACTTGATTGAAATATTTTCCCTGCTTCTTGGTAAATTGATAAATTGATCTGACAATGTTTATTCCGCGCAAAGTTTTGGGCGAGTTCTAGATCTGTTAGCGCTGGTTCGCAGTTTTCCTTACACGATTTTTCCCACTAATTTATTTATACAAAATTGTTTAATCTATAATCTGCCTAAAATTCAGCGTTCATTGTAACAAATAATTCGATTTGCTCTTTCATATGTATGTACAATAGTCGTCTAGGGAGGCGAGGCGAAAAATACTCTAACGCATCGCATATAAATCGAAAAAACATTTGCATTGCGTTTTCCCCCGCTTAATTTTTGATGAAAACTTAGCAGCGTCAGCACGCCTTTAAATCTAGGTTTCATTTTGCTTAGAAGCTAAAAATAATTGCAATTAGAATTTGAATTTCTGCCTTTGATTTTCGACTCTCGAATGCTTAGCATATACCTAAATACAATACATAGTTCAAGTTTCGCCATCAATTATTGTAAGATAGTTGTTGAGTATTCGTTTATAAATCACATAATTGCTTGATGAATTCCATAAAAATATGCTCCATTGCCACTGTGTGCTGACTGTGGGTTCGGGTGTCGAGCGTGTCCTTGTTGCCTGTCCTTGTTGCTGTGGCTCTGGTGCAATTATTGTAAGGTGCAATCCTAGACACTGAGAGAGTTTTGAGAGGTGAGGGATGACATGCAGGTAGAGATATTGGGATAGGGAGCATATGAGTGGTGCATCGGCGTCGCCGAGTCAAAGGAAAAAAGTATTTCCACTCGCAGTTGAATTATATTAAATGATTTTCCACGCTTTTCCCACACTTCATTTTCAATATCTTCTCAACTTTTATGGGGTTTCCCTTTCCCCTCTTCTTTCACATCCTTATGGTTCCTCCAATGTGCTACTTCTATTGCTACCTTGCAGCTGCCACCAGCAAAACCGCGAAGCTAAGCAGATGCCGCATTAGCGCCTCCGCCTTCGCTGGATGCCGTTGCGCCGTGGCCGTGTTGCAAGCATCCGCATCGCTGCAGCTCTGAAGGCACCCATGCACGTATCTGTAGGGGAGGCGAAAGAGCGGAAAAAGTTGGTGAAAAATGTCGGATAGTGTTAAGCTATCAGTTCCATACACTCAGAAAAAACCACATTATTAGTGTTAAGCATGTTTTATATTTAATGGGCTCCCAAAGTTTCACACTTTTTAGAATTGTGGGCGTGTTTTCTCTGAGTGTAAGATCCACTTCAACGAACCTATTATCGTAGTAAAACTTTCCACAGTGCGACATTCTTATTAACTCGGTGTCTGTGGTAAGGGTGCCGCTGTCCAGGGCACAGCCCCGCACCGTTATCGTTTCGCCGGTGTCATCTGCAGGCAGGGGTAGGAATTATATTAATGTCAAGACCATGCATCCTCGTCCATCATCCGAGAAATTCACTTACCATAATAGCCGGCGATCTTAATGCAGGCCGTGGCCGGGAAGAGGCCGTCGCGGCCCTTGCGACCGCCCATGCAGGGCGACTCGAGAATGGCGGTGGAGTAATTGTTGTGGAACGGATCGTCGCACGCCTTGTTGGCCCCATTATACGAGATGCACTTGAAGCAGTCTATGCAATAGCCTGTCGAATGCGAGACATCAAATTCAATTGCCATCTTCTTATTAATTCGTAGCACTTACCGCTCTTGACGAGCAGGACAAAGAGCAGCAGGGTCAGGCATCCGAGGATTTCCATGATTGAAGTGGGCGCTGCCATTATTCAGGCTTTACGCTTCAGTCGGTCAAAATCACAGAACTCACAGGATAAGACGATAGACGGATGACGGACACACCTCGTGGTTCATTTCGATGCGAATCCTGCAAAGGGAAATTCATCAAAATTAGAAAATGGATTGAAGACTCTCCTATGCTTAAAGGGCTTCTAAAGTTTTTCGATTTCTTTCCGAAAATATCCGGCTCAATGCTTAAAAAGCTCATAAAAAGTTGAACGAAAAATGGTCATAAAAATTATATCCACAATCCGCAGATATGCAATTTCAGCGAGTGACACCGAGAGGGGGTCCCACAGTCACCCAGCCCGAAAGACAGCAAGCCAAGAAAAATTAAAGGCAATAAATTGCACAACGCCATTTCTGACACAATTTCTCCTCTCGTTGGTAGGAGGGGGAGCATTTTTCCATTTCTTTCGGTTTCCCTGCGTGTTCCATATTTTTATTGCCGAAGTGTAAATAATTGCTTTTCAGTCGATTTTCGTGTCGAATGCGCGCCATGTGCTCTCTGTGTTTTTCCTCGTTCCTTTCTTTTCTTTTTTGGGGTCCCTTTTAATGGCCACTTTGATAGCCCAAGGTGTTCTGTTTGGGTCAATCTTTTTTGGGGTTCTTGTTTTTGTTCCTTCGGTCCCCTCCTTGGGAGCGAATTATGACAAATGATTTTGACTTACGGGCTGTAACTGTAGCTAAACTTGGTGGTCGGAATTTATGTGGATAATGCGTGTAGACTGAGTGGATGATTTTAGGATTACGGGTGAGAGCCTTATACAAGAAAGTAACCACTTTCTTCGAGGGTGTAAGCTTTAATAACCCTTGCATATCGATCGATTTCTTATGGCAACTATATGACGGGGTTGGAAATGTTTCATAATGGTAGGGTATCAATCCATCGGTGTCAATCACTGGCTCGTGGCATCAACACAGCCCACAGATATTCTACAGCAGAATTTGAACATTTCCAGAGAATTGTTGTAAAACCTTCGTGTATCAATTTTTATGGGAGATTATGACACTGGCATTTAAGTGTTTCCAAATCCACACGGGTCCACAGGGCATACGAGTAGGTGTAACATCCTGTGCAGCCGCAAAATGCTATGCATTAATTATGTGATTTTGAGTGTCTATCTGTGGATTGGTGTGGCAATCAGAATTACCCACAGACAGCTTTGACTGAGTCTGTCAAACGTTTGACACTTTGAACAGCTCGGAAAATGAAATTATGTTTTGGTATTAAACTCAAGATGAGAGGATTGATGGTTGTTCTACGCTAAGTCATGTAATTAAAAGCAACTGCTGCTTGAAGGTAGATGAAGGTGAAGAGATTTATAATTAAATCGCAAGAATTCCAATCAGCTTATAGGAGTAGTCTACTCTCAGAGTAATAATTATGTGGCACATGTACATCTATTTGCAAATTAACCCCTAAGCAGTCGAACGACCTGCCAAGCTGCTCTGTCTTGGGGGGCCAGAGGGAAGAGAAAGAACAGAGCGGATGTGCTATTCAATGGCAGTGTTGACGGAAACGGAAGTCGATGCCGCCTCCATCCTGCCCCAGTGGCTTCTCGTCTTTTGCCAAATGAATTTTACCTTTTGTTCCTTCTGTTTGCTGTCGTCTTTCAATGCATAGAACTTTACTCTCGGGCTCGTCTGTGGCTAATAAATACCTTATATATGTATATAAAACTTTTCCACTGTCTTCCATATCCAGCCAGAAGTATACTATTGTCCTCGCCTAACTACCTTCAATGTATAGTGAGAACACCGTCTGTTGCTGCTCTTTTGCCAGTACTTAATCAATTGTGTGGCTTCGGCGTGGCTTTGGGGACCAACCCACAATCGAATCAGGAATGAAGGGACCAGCCGGACAGCCAGTCAACTTTCTTTGGCAGCTGCCACATCGTAACTTTTACGACAAGGCAATGCCAACGGCAGTTAGGGAAGAGCAATATTTGTGTGTGGATATGGTGGTGGGTGTGTGTTGTCAAACAATTAAAAGCCCTACGTTGAAAATTGTCGTTTGACAGGACATTTAATAATTCCCCGCGAAATCGCTAGTCAGATCTGCACCGCACCCTCACAATTCTAAACAAAGTTCGTGGCATCTAATCACTTATTCATGGACCAACTTGCCCTGTGGCGAGCATTAAAAATGAAAAATGAACTTAAGGTTGTGCCCAAATCTGCATTTGACAAAGAGCCTGCGCTCAATTGGAGGCCATTAATTTCTTAATCTGCCTGTAAATGGCAACCCAGGCGGAGTGCGAAGGGAGAGAGGCAGACGGAGAGGCTGAGGAAGGCCTCATTAGGCTCTGGGTCAGATTTGATTAAGTGACCAACACCTGGGGGCAAAGCAAGTTTGGCATAAAAAATGAGGTCACCCTTCTCATGGATGCTTACTTTTCATTAAACGGTATCCTAGGATACCAGGCTTGAGAATGATGGTCCTAAGGTCTTACGGTAAGGTCTTAAAGCCTCCAGATAAGCCCCTTTGAATAGTCACTGTACAGGGCGAGAAGTTCTTTGATTTTGTTTCTATTGAATAGGTTTTTTCATGAAGTTCGTATTACTCCGATGTACTCCCGACCTCCACACTCAGGAGCCATTTTCTTCACGTTATTTTGCCTTCACTTGGGTTCCTATTTATTAGTCAAAGAATTTTATATACATTGTTGGACTTAAAACGTTGACAAAGATGACTGCCGCATCAAATGTATGAAGCTAGTAGCTCATAATTTCACATCCCCTTTCAGCTATCGCCATGACATGTGCTTTCAAGGCCAATTAACTTCTAATGACCCTGACTATTTATGGACTGTGATGGACCGAAAACTAAAATGTTCGAGACACACGTAAAGCGATTGGGCATTCGATTTATGTCTTGGGGCGGACATAGGGCTTACATTGATAAGGGTTCCCGATGTGGATATGTGTCCCATGTGAGTGTGGAAATATTTGTCGTTGGGCTTATAGCCATGCTTACCCGTAGTTAAGCTCATAAGCCTTTCCATTTTGCTGATTTTGTTGTTTTAAAGTTTCCAATCAATGAAAAGTCTGGACAACCAAGCCAATTTAAAATCATCTATAGGGGGAACTGGAGCCTTTAAATCTATATAATCCTTTCCCACAGAATACGAGTACGAGGCTTATATTTTAAAGTGGAAAGGCAGCTTATGAAAACACGAATATGAATGGTTTGAACTACCACGTTGATACATCAGACTCGTAGAAATTAAATTTTCTGGCTTCTTCTGGATAACTTTTACCACAAATAAAACTCTCCTTTAAAGTTTTTCAACTTGAGAAAACTTTGCCAGTTCTCCTCCTTCATTTGAAATTTAAATGAGTTCGTTTTGACGGACCAAATTTCACTTAAGTCCAAATAATTTAGGTCAATGGTCAATAAAATTAATTACTTCAGATAAGAATCCAGAATCTAAGTTCGAAATGGCCATTCCTAGAGGGCAAAGCTGCTTAAGACGTTTGGATTTCACCTTGCTCTGAATGCTTCTCGTTTTTCTGCCCTGTCTGGCTAATTGAGACTATAGAATCAATTTTATTGACTTACATTATATACATTTTTGTAATATTTACTTTGTTATCAAACTACTTTCTTTGCGGTTTAGCCATGGAGATCAATGTGTGTGCACTGTTCAATGATTCTCAACCGCAATTGGTTGAACAACAACCAATATCGATGCTCTTCTCGAAGCGTCTGTCACTCAACGCTGCCACTCGCCGTTCATTGTTGTTCGACACTTATTCAGCTCTCAATACCCGTACGCTTCAATGGTCAAAAGCAAAGGGAACAAAGCCCGGCCAGATGGTAAAGGTAACTCTGATACAATCCTTAGCTCTCTCTCTTTTCAGAGCTTAGAAAACACATTTAATTGCTGGTTTACTCTGCTCTTCTGGCTGCTGGTCAACTAAGTTAATGAATTTACTCTTCACTCCAACCATCGCTATTTCAGTGGGGTGTAGGTGGGGTCGGGGAACTGCCTGTTGTTTGTTTTATCCACTTTTACTGGTTTTGGCTTCTTCTGCGGTTTTTAGTTAATAGACAAACAGGAAAACAATGGCCGTGGTAGAAAATGGGGACTATCTCATGCTTCAGAACATTCTTTCCAATTAATGTAATTATTTTCTAAATGTTGATCTTCGCTTTTAGGACGATTTCTTCATTAAATGGAAGTGCGGAATAAACAGCGTAGCTGTAACTAAAATTGACAATTTGACTTTGTTTTAACTTCTGCTCTCGTTTCCCTAACAAGAAACATTTTTAAAATTCTATGAATAACAGAGTTCTATGAATAGTATCCATACATTTAAAGCGGAACAAGTTCTGCGAAATTTCTCTGTCTATGTCTTACTTTCTTTGGTGCCCGAAAGTTTTGCTCAAAGGAGCTCAATCTAAAGTTCGGTTGAGCGTGTGCTGGCATGACTGAATGTCATATTGAATAACTGAGTGAGTTTTCTCTGACAGTCTGGCCACAAACGGAAAGTTCTCCTGCCACAAAAACAAGTTCTAACCAAAAACGGCAATACACTTTATATGGCCACCCTTTGTGTGATGTCCCCCGAAGGGATTTGAAAACTGAAACGTGTGAAGTTCAATGTTTTAATGGTTATCTATGCGGAAAATCCTTTTGTGTGTATGGGAGAACTGAGAGAACTGTGTGGTTTTCTTATAATTCTGAATGCTTACATTCAGTGCACATTCATTTATTTTATTGTGCATACGTCAGCTAAAAATTTTCCATTAAATGAACAACTATATTTCATGCGTGGCAAACAGAATATGCATCTGATCGGTCGGAGAAGCATACCACCTAAACATACATAAAAAAGAATACATTCTGAGTTATTCAATGCATTTCAATGAGAATATACTACCCAGAAAAGTGTGGTAAGAAGGAAAAAGGAAGGAACCACATATGCGACATGTATGTAATCTTGCGCTATGCTCATGGGAGACCTGAAATTTATGCCATAGCTATACATTTCTCTTGCAACAATTTATTACATTTAGAGGCAACATTTTGAGTGCACAACAGAAAACCCGATGAAGCTGAAAACGGATGCTGATGCTTCCTTTCGTACCGAGATTCTGTGGCCCACATAAAAATGCATAAACAATCTCAATCTCTAACAGCTTGCTAAGACATTTCCATGTTAAGTACATAGCTTTCAACTCATATTTTGTAGTTAGTCTGCAAATGTGAATATTAAATTGTCTGCATACGGGGTTAATTAATTTAATACAATTCACTGGCCAATTTTCACAATTTTCGAAATGAATTCACATTATTAATTAGGTAATATAATTACATAATATAATTCTTATAACGAAGAAAAATCTTCTTTGTTCTTTGAAGGTTCTGTTCTGGTTTTAATTATCAAGAAAATTTAAGAAAACAAAATTGCAAAACAAACCTTTAAAAACTTTCTAATTTTTTGTCTCTTCTTTCTTTTCTCCCATTTTCTCTATGGTATATTTTTCAAGGTGCCCAACCAATTTTTCTTAGTTTTTCCTCCTCTTTTTACAAAACATTGCAGCATGCCATAAAGTACGCAACTAGCAAGAGTGCAAAGTTGGAAATTCTCTCTGGAAACAATGTATAAATGTTTCCTCCAGAGCCATTTGGAGCTAAGAAAATTTGCAGTCGAGTTGAATTAAGTCTAAATTTAGCTAGTCGGAATATATTTCTTTTCCACAGTGAAACTACATTGTAAATAAATTAAATTGCATATATGTACGTTGGGGCACATGTAGGACAATAATAGAGGAAGGAGATAAAATAATTGATTAGAAAGGCAACAGCAGGCCACTTGCAGAAGTTACCTTAAAAGCATACATGCAACTTCAGAGCAGAAAACGTGAAATGGAAAGAAGATTAATCGTATTATGTGCCTATTTACGACTCTCCAAAGAAATTTATGAGAATTTATTTTATTCAAGAGCCACACCCATCTCTTTATAACAGATAGTTCTCAAAAGATTATGATAATATTCCATTTTCCATCTTATTCTTTTGCATACTTTACAAAAAAGGAGAACCAATTAAAGGAATTCAATTTGTCTTAGTACAGAAATAAAAAAAAAATAATTAAGGCGTACGCTGAACAAGTAATGGACTTGTTGAAATTCATCTGCAGAACGGAGGGGATTGGAAAGCAGAAGGAGAAACTGCCACGGAATTATGAAATGCCGTTGAAAATGCAGAAAGTTGTTGCTATTTAAGTGAAACTTTTCCGTGAAACTTTTCCAAAGAAGATGTCGGTGCTAAAGTTTTTCAATACGCGGACCTGCTAAAAACAATCCGAAGCGAATTCAGTCAAGGGGATAATGGCTTGAAGAAGAAATTAAAGAGGTTTAAGTTGAAAAATTTATATATGTACATGTATATATCAGAGTCCGAGTGTAGCAAGCGGCTGCCAAGGACACAAAAAACACAACAATTTATGATAAGCCAATAAAAGTAATTGAAAAAATCATCAATATGAACAGAAACTCCACGCAGGCAGTCAATGGCCAATGGCACTTGGAGTAATGAACCTGAGGATGTCGATGTCCTCGCCCTCAACCTCATCAGGGTCGTAGTCGTAGCCAACGCCTTCATCGATTGAAGTCGGGAAAATCGAAGAGAAATCGATGCCACCACAAACAGAGGTACTACCATGTTGTTTATGGAAGTACATATAGAAGCCGCAATAAAAAGCGAGACGACCATAAAAAGGGCAACAGGAATTTATATAAAAAGGAAGCCAGGAAGTCGTTGGTGACGGAGCCTTCAGGCCTCCTCCATTTGTTTTGGGAAAAGGTTTGAAATAAATAATACATGGAGCTATGTGTTTCCATTCTCACGACAAGGCGAGGGCGTGGCTGCTATGCGGCAAAAAATACAAATAAATATTGCATAAGCGATTGATGTTTGACTTACGCGTACGTCTGAAATTTCATAAAAGGGGTTACATCAATCAAAAGGTATTGCTCCACACAAATGTATATCAAAGGACATTGGGAAATTGTCTTGGTATGCTTTGATGGGACATTAAAGGTGCCATGAACTGAATAACTCTGTACATGTATTTCACATTTGCTTTGGTCGCTTTATGGCAGCGGAATATCATCCTATAAAAAGTCCGCAATTTATTACTTGTTTAGAGAGGTAAAAGTACTCTTAATGCCGCATAATTTTTCTAGAGATTCCTTTCCTTTATTCAGAATTATTTTGGCACCAGATTTAACAACGTCAGGTTTCCCCCACTTGACTTTCCATCACACTTGAGGCTCATTTTCTCTGCCACAAAAACTTGAGAGCGTCAAATTTCACAGCTTTCCTGCTCTTGGGGGCTTACCTAAATTTTCTTTTATGTCTGGGTTTTGTTTATTATATAAATTTCATTTAATTGATTGTCCGATTTTTTGTAAAATCGCAGAAAATTATTAAAAGCATACTGCAAAATATTTAAGCCACATAAACAAATATTGCAAATTACTATATTTCACACAAGTAATTAATTTTTCCCGACTTGTTATGCAAAAAATGATGGTATAAAAACTTATATCAAACACAAATATTAATTAACAAAAGCCACATCAGGGATTATTGTAATTATGTATAAAAATGGGACCTTAACGGTACCTAAAAAGCCATGAAATTAATTTCTGTGGAGTGACCTTTTTTACTCACACCTTCAGCTGCCTGTGAGAATTGTGTACAGGAGCACCGTCTCCTGGGCCTTGGATAGACAAGGAATTTTATGGCAAAAAGTCAGCGACCACAGCAAAAGTTAAACTCCACTCTCCCTCCTTTTTTCTGGTTCCTGGCACTCGACAAAGTTTGATTAAAAAGCCGTCAACAGAGCAACTCATCCTGCAACAGGACAGATTGGATTGGCAGTCAGGACATTGGGTTTGTTTCGGGCACGTAGCTGGCTGAGAGGAGTTTTCAATCTGAGTGCAACTCTTGATGCTGCTGCGGCTGTTCGGATGATTGAATGGAATGTAAATGGGTTACATTTTGGGAGTTTGCCGGTGGTAGACAGTGCCCTATAAGATCCAATCCTTTCGCTCTAACTACTCCACTAAGTCCCCATTCATCATGTTTTGTAGAGATTCAACCAAGCTGTAGTCTTACAAACAAAAGAAAACATAAGGGAATGAGCAAAAATGTATTACAATTGATGGAATACGATATATTTTTCACTCCATTTTTATAAATACTCGTATATAGGTTGTTTAGTGGTCTGATTACTTTTTGGATGTCTCAGAGTTATTTCCTCTCTCGGGACTGATGAGTCACATATTCTTCTATTGTATATTTAAAGTGTGAGAAAAACATTTATATCGTCAGGTCATTAATGTCATCCATAGAATTCACAGCACGAAAACATTCCGACTTCATCCACATTCAGCATATGTTCTTATTTACTGATTATTTTTCATTCAAGTTCATTTATTTATACCAAAGACTTTCGAATAATATTTACTTAAACCAAACGAAAACAATGCAAAATTCAAAGTGAACCAAAACACTAAACAGAAGTGGCCTAGAAATGAGTAAAACGGCACAGGCGCAAGCTAATAAAAATCCCATAAATTTGCATAATTATTCAAGCAAAATTTCATTAGCACTCGAATGGCAGAGACCTTGAGAGGAGGTGGAGCCTGGAGGAGTTAGCAGTGTACAAAGGATTTCAATAATTGTGCGACACTTTGTTGGAATTAGCTGGAAATGTTAATGGGGGGATTTCCATTTGTGCCACCTTCCTACACTTGTAAATATTATTTTTAAGGTCCGTAATTTCTTCAATACTTTTTAGTACCACGATAAATCATAAGTACACAAGGCGGAATGAAAAATTACGTGAGAAAGGAGAAGGAAGTGTTTGCAATATCCCTAAATTAAAGGGCGTGAGCATACACAAAACCCATCCGCCAACGGAAGCAATCTACACAAATTTTAAAGCAATGATGCCAACTGAGTCTTTCCGCTGCCATTTCCTTAAGATCTTGCCTCTGGCGATGTCGTTTCATCTGCGGAGAAAATTACGAGGAGGTAGTGCGAAATTTCATCAACCCTTTGTTCATTTTATGCAAACTCCAAAAACCCGGAAATTTAAAAATAAAAGAAAAAACCAAGGGCATTTACCTGGCAGCATTTCAATAATGGCAGGTCTGGCCACTTAATTCCGGTGGACGTACTTGATTTTCCCTAAAAAATTCTATATCTTCAGCAATTTTTCATTTCTGATGAGGCACTTCCGTAGCCTAAAGGCAAATGAGTTTGTTACAGGATAGAGAGCCAAAGACTTAATCCAAACGCTGCAATGGCTGCTAAGTGTACCATGTTCTTCATCGCCTTATTAATGATGGTAATTTAGGTTCACATTATTCATTGTCCCTGTTTTGTAACACCTGAAGGAATTGCCAGAGAAGGAAATAAAGTTGTCAGCAAGTGACGACTTTACATCCACTTAGGTGAACCTAAGATTGGCTAACAGAACAGAGTTTTCTTAGTTTTGTTTTATTGCCGTCTTTCTTCATAGTGACAGGTACACTGCCCCGTGTAACTAACACTCTGAAATTGGCTTAGTGACTTGAGCTTTATGGCCAGAACGTGCTCACAAATGGCCAGGCAACGAAGAGGGTAAAGAGATAATGAAAGTGGCAGCCAATTAGAGTCAAACTAAACGATCTTTAACTGCAAATTGGGGTGTAAAGGCTACCTTCCAAGGGAAGCTAAGCCACAAGACATGAAATAAGTCCAGGACAGAAAGCTAAAAGTTGAAAACTGCTCTGGAAAGGCAGATGGAAAACAGACAACGAAATAAAACGATACTGTGGCTAAACAAAAAAATAGCAGCGAAAGCCATAAACCAACAAAACAACAGCGAAACAATGAATGGCCAAACTTTTGGAGAGAGCTGAATGATGGAAGCTGGTTGGAGAAAGTTTACTATGCTAGTTTAAAAATTTAAACAAAAGCCAGACCAGACCGAAAAGGAAAATGGGTCTGTTCCCCTGAGAACTGGTATCCAACAACGAAAAATAAACTAACAGAACACAGAACACATAACACAGAGCAAACAGCAAAAAACTACAACAAGCATCAGCTGCAAAATGGGAAAGTTTCGTGGGAAGGAGGAGGAGGGTCGAAGAGACCAGACCCCATAGAGCGTCCTGTGAAATTGCTTGCCAGGCACTTTCCCCATCATCTGTGTGCTGGTGGGTGTAATGTAGTTTTCAAAGGCGATTTTATTATTATTTTCCCAAGCATCTGTCTCCCGTATTCACTTTGGGTTGAGTAAAATTAATGAGCTGACCAGACAAACAGCTGCTTTGTGGTCTCTTTGAAGTGGTCTAGCAGTTGACTTTAAATTAAGTTTAAGTACAGGATAATTCTGATTAATTGATTAAATAAAGTGCAAACAAGTTTACGACTTATTAATGGCATCAATGAAGAAATTTCAGGATGGGAAGGGTTAAACGTTACTCAAAAGTCAACCATATGAAGCACCTTTATATTGAGGCGTGAATGAAAAAAACACAACCCATTTTGCACGTCATTAGTCTTACAGTGCAACATAGTCGGTTTTCCCATTTCCCATTTCTGTTTCTCTGTTTGCTTTGACACTTTTTCTTTTGTTGACATAACAGAATGGGCAGGATGGGCGGTTGGCAACCGAGGAAAACTTTAGCCTCACTTTCATGCTTATGTTTGTTCTTCCCCGAGAAATGTGGCGAATTTGCCAAAAAGGCGTTAGATTATACCAACAAATGACACCATGTTCTATGTCCTGGCAGCAATTCTTCGGCAAACTGTTGAAATTTCCTTTCTGAAATATATTACATTTTCTGCTTCGATTTGTAGTAAATACTAATAAACTTGCAATTTATACTAGAAATCCAAGTGCTATGGGGTCTGGGCACATTTTTGTCTATCTCTGAAGAAACAAATAATCCAGCTTCCATCAGATATAATATATATATTATACTATTCAACTTAAGATCTCGCCTTATATGGTATACAGTCCCTTGCGATTTAATTAAAAAACCTGCATTGTTTTCCTTTTGTCTTATATGTTCACCAAATGCCCCAGTAAAGGCTTGGCCGTGGTCCATTTCCCTGATGAAAAGTAACTTTTTTGTGGGTCAAACTGGGGAAAAACAAAGCCCAAGCCAACATCGATTAGCCCAAGCAACACGTACTCCATTTTTATTGAATTGGACGCCGGAGAGCCAAGTTACAGGGGAGAGAAATGAATGGGGAAGTGAGACAGAAAGCCAGAATGCCAGAAACGATTACTAAAGCAAACAAAGTAAGAAAAAAGAAAAGGGACGAAGAGAAATCCGAAAAGGCAGAGAGGAAAAAACGAGTATGAGAAAAGAAAAAAGAAAAGTGAAGCTGAAATGTAAATCGACAGCAATCAAAAGATTATATTTGTGTATCTAACTAGATGATCTTTGATCTCCCCTTGCAGAAAATGAGCTCTCCCTAATGGGAACAAATGCTTCTTCATAAAGTTAAGGGAAACTTCTTAGCTGTTTGACAAACGGAGTACCATATGCTTTGTCTCTGGGATCCATTCAGACCATGTCAAGGTATCATTAATAAAGGCAGTGCAGATGTCTGACAGAGTCCAGCAGTTGACATTCCTCTGCTTGATGTCCGCTCATATATTTATTACAAATCTTGGCCAGTGTGTGTTGGGTTCTATCAAAGTCTTTGAGTAATGGCTAGAAATTTGCAGACAATAAACTCGAATGTCAAGACTGGGGCCTGGACTCTTACATGACCCTACAAGGAAGGGGTTAAAAGACGAAAACCTAAGTTTTATACGAGTGTTGAAGTATATACATGTTTTGCATTTCAAAGTAGCCACAAAATAAAATACCTTCAAGTATGTAATTTCCTGAATTTTGTTCTCTTGAATGTAAATTTTGTCTAGAATGGGTTATATTTTTTATCCATTTAGAAATCATCAGGGCATATAAGGCCACTGTCTTAAAGCAGTATAGGATCGACCAAGAGGTACGACTCTAAAAAAGTCATTTAACAGTGCATGGAATATCATATCAGAAGACCAGAGCCGCCTGAAAAAGTGACAACATTAACAGAAGGAATATTTTCAGGCCTGAGGAATCTTTATAGCTCAAGTGATTTGCATGTGAAAGCCCCAACGCATGTCCTGAGAGGAGAGGATATTGCCAGAAGGCAGCAACAGGAGAGGTCTTATAGTGCTAAGCCAGGCCACCACAGGACACAACGAAATCGCTGCAGGACGTCATAAAATATGTAAATTACGGAGTAGTCAATGCTAGGAACTTAAGGTACCGCATTCTATGCAAACTGTTCCATCAAACGGGAAACTCGCGTTTGTTGTGTATACACGACGTGTGGGAAAGAGCCACACCATGGCAAAAAGGGAAAAGGAAAGGCCATAAATTTTCCGGCCAAGAAAGTCAAAATTATAATTTACTTCCGCAGCATACAAAAAAATAAAAAAAAAACACCGCATTCCTCAACCACTGATTGTTATTGTTTTTGCGGGTTAGCAAAATTCAAATTTCATTACGAGCAAAAGGAAAACTTGAATTGTGTTAAGGGAGGAGGGTGCATAAAGACAATAAAATATACGACAAGAAAATGATATGCATGAGTTTTTCTTTGCCATTTCGAAACAAGTTTACCACTTCGCCGACGGCATTTGGCAAAAAGTTTTCCTTGGATCTTAGAACCGCTCAGAAAACAGAGACAGATACAAATTTCATTGCGAAACACCCGTATTTCTTTAAAAATTTTCATACATATATTTGCCTTTAGCTTTCACTTTATCTAATTATACTTCGAAATATATGCTCCCATTTACAGGAAAATTTTATTGGGCTATAAGCTTCAGTTCTTATTATTATTATTATTAAAAGATGGAGAAGTGCAAAAATATATGTTTTAAAGACAAGTTTCAACCTGTTGAATTCGCCTGCTTTTCTGTCTGTCTCTTTTGTCATTGGGAATGTAGAATCGATAGAAATATGCACACAAAAGTTTAAGGGCTCAACACCTACCAAACTCCTCAAACAATTCAATTCGATACGAGTGTGTGACAGTTCCGTAAGGATTTCATATTCAATCTGACACCGATCAATGATGTCAATTTTCCACCTGAGCAGCGCAAAGAAGGTGGAAAACATGAAAATCCAATTGCTGTCGAGAAACAAACTCAAACATTCAGCATGGAAATCCTTTTTAAGATCCTCAACCAATTCCTTGCCAGAGGGAGCGAGTGGCAAAGCTCTGGCAAATTGTTTTTCAATTTTTTCGGCTGTTCAAATGTTAAAAGGTTTCTTGGTCTAGTCAGTCCATTATCCTTCGAAGGTGACGTTTTTTGTGTGAGGGGAATAGGACCGGATGGCTGAACAGTTTTTGTGGTTTTCCATTTAGAGTATCAGTTTTTTAATTGTGGCGACCAATAAATAAGGCAGATTGGTTCCAATGGAAACGGAGAACACCTGCGGTATAGGGATTTTCCATAGAAAATGCTTTTAAGCATTGTATTTTATGTATTGGCCGCCAGCATAGTAGCTTGAGTTACTTATCCTGCATCTGGCACCGTAGATAAGTCAAACGAAAAGATAACTTTCTCAAATTTAAGTCTCCAGTTGGATGACATTGCAGAAACACACACACATACACACAGGATGCGGAACATAAATTTCAAAGCATGGCCCATGGAGGATGGCTAACGTACTGACAGAATGACAGACTGACGCAATGACAGTTGCATGGAGCAACAAACGATTCATGCATTCCTTCGAGCTGTCTTGACACTGAGAAATGGGTGTCTGGATGTGGGTTGCATGGTACATGAGTCGTCCTTATGTCAGACTCCTTTCTTCTTCTTCGTGAACAAGCAACATCATCATTATGGATAGAGACAGGCGGCAGCAGCTGGTCCCCAAGCAGGATTCCAGCCATTTCTTGAGCCCTGCCCTCCTTTATCTCTCTCTGCCCCGAAGCGCATATGTTAAGCTGAAAAAGTGGCAGACACGTTGAAACTATTGTGGAAATCAGCGTGTTTCCGTCTTCGTTCTTTGGATTCTGTTCTCGATTTTAATGCTGATGAACGCCAAAGGTGTTTCTGGTGCGGCTGTCACCACTTACTTGACATCTATCTGTAGAATTTTTCGAATCTGATTCCTGCGGGTCCTGAAGGCGATTGAAAGAGGTAAAACAAAAGAAAAGGTGGTTTGTGGTGGCACCTAGATGTCAGCAATATATCAATTAAATAAGCAACACCTTAAGTATATATAAAGACTACATATTTTTTTTTAATTGCTGGTATGAACATAGAGAGGATTTGCTGTAATTTATGAACATAACCTTATTGATGTAACCTTTATTTGAATAAAGTTTACAAATATTCCATCTAACGATATGCAAATAGATCTGAGAGCTTGAATCTATTGACAGCATGACAGCAATTGTATATAATGCAAATCTGATTCGAAACAAAAACAAGAGCTCTTTCTTTTCGAATGAACTGTGGGAGAGGAGAGAAATGTGCCAAATGTTGTCTGGCTGTCATCCCAGTTCAGCATTTCAGCAAATTGGCTTTATATGACAGCCAAATGTGTATGTAATTATTCCTGTCGACTGCCGAAATGGATGGGGCGGGACCTTGGTCAGTCTTGGTCGGAAAAGTGCCCCCAACAATTATTATGATGGTGGCTAAGCCTCACACACACGAATACTTTAGGGTCACGCGTGTGTACTAAAAGTGGACTTGGGGTTCGCTATGCTACGTGACTGTTGGTAATTTTCGCTCACACTGCGTATACGTAATATGGTGGCACCTCATACTAAACATGTCCTGATGCACCTCTAACGCACGACATTTGCGAGTGGTTCTCCATTCAGGTTCCACATGGGATTTCTGGCGGCTTGTGTTCTCTCTCTGCCTACCGTTTCATCGCGTTTATCCATATTATTATGGCGTTTATGTGGCTCCCCCCTCAGTTTTTCTGGTAACACAAATGTTGCCAGGTTACAGGTTCTTTTGTTGTTTTCCCTCCGTTTCGGTATTGTTTTATTTTTGTTTTTTATTACCCTTTTATTGTTATTTCTGGTATATAAGTTCGCTCTATATAACTTTAGCTAACGCTCTGTATAAAACAACAATACTCATTAAAGTTTGAAATAGAGTTTGGGGTAATATACAAATATTTTATATTTATATATTATATTTGTTACCTCCCCCCACACGGTCTCACTAGCATCAATTTTTTTGGTTAGTTTGGGTAACTTTTGAGTCTTAGGAAGCCATTGGAAATAATTGAGTGAAGTTGTATAAATTCCATATAATCATCTGTTTGAACATATGGCTGTTATCTTAGCAAACTATTGAGGTATTTATATAATATTCATTGAGTACACGTGCCGTGCACGTGTTTACGCAAATACTCACTGTAATTTTTAATTTATTTTAACTAAATTCTATAATTGATTAAAACGCTCAAATCTCCGTTGCAGCTGTTTTTCTTATACATTTACGTATTTTCGGATTTTAGAATTCACTTGATTTTGATAGTAATTCACATCACAAGGAAGTTAATGGGAATATAAAAAAGATTTGTATTATAGAGGAGCCACTCGACTTCGTTTTACTTTACGATTTTCATTTGAATTTTCCATCATAGGTTATTACTCGTATGTTCATTGCGGAGCGGGTCGATTTTTTTTCGTTAAAATATAGCACACGCGAGTAATTGTGGGTGAAAGGCCTAAAGCGCCTCGCTCCTTGGATAGTAAAAAGGTCGGTAAAAATAAAAGGCGCTAGGAGCTCTGCTCTCTGTATGAATGTGTGAATGAATGGTATATATGAATGACTGTGTAAAGGTGCTTTAACTTAAATTTATGGAACAAGCGAGAGTAAAAGTGCTAGGGAACACAATTTATCTTTTTAGTCTCCGTTCATTTACTTTCGGATTCCTACAATTTCAATGCAGTGCCTTTTTTAATTTTATTTTTTTCCGAATAGAATTTTATATTTTGTTCCACATACACGTGTCGCCTTACGCAGCTCTTTACGTAGTTCAGCCACGTGGCGTATTGTTCTGTTCCGTGCTGTGCCTCTCCGTTGCGTTGCTCATGAAAGCCGCATAATGACTGAAGTCTCATCGGGCTGTCGACTGATTTCAGTTGGGGCAGAGACTATGGCAGAGGCAGCTCTGCTAACTGCGACGCACGCGGTGGGAGTCTGCGCAGGAAAAGCCGTGAAAATGAAAACAAATTTAACACGCCAATGGTGCCAGAGGTATGAAACGAAGTCCAAAGTGTTGCTGTTTATACCTGAAAGTAAAGGAAACCCAAGTTTTAGTTTTAATAGTATATACAATTTATAAATATTAGGGAAATTCAAATTATAAATGCATATTAATGTGGATACTCGTGGCAAAATGACTGTCGATAATCAACTGTTGGTTTCCAAAAATGATCTCAATAATTTGTGCAATACGGTCAACTTTTGATTACACTATGGAACTTAATTGAGTGCAGAGTTTTTATTTTTACTTTTCGTGCATTGTTTGGCTTTGATTTTTTTCTGTTTCCTCCTATTTTTAACTTTTGCTGTTTACATGGTGGAAAATACATTTGATGTGCTCACTGTACCCGAACAGCTATGTACAAGCTACAATCACTTTAAAGTTAAGGAATTCAGAAGAATATGAATTACGCACAATATGCTCATGAAATGATTCTGCATTGTACATAAAAAGACACCTGCTGCCTTCATGCATTCATTTAAGGCATTCATTAGGTTGTTAACTATTCCACTTCTATTGTGTTGAATTTAGATGATTGATTGCAAAAACCAGACCCCTAAATTCAAGTTAACTCTGAAATATAAGAAATCAAAGGCTGCTCACCTCCATTCATTCGCCTTTTTAAGGATTTGTACCTTTTACAGAATTATCCAACTTATTTAACCAGCAAGCATCAATAGGAAACTCGTGTTTCCACCTCATTGGTTTGTGACTGTTGCTTCTAAGGTGAGAAATCACCATCATTCATCAGTGTCAGATTGAATATAAAAACCTTTCTGTTCAACCACACAAAAAATTGTGTTTCCTTGAGACCCTCTCAATAAATAATTTGACAGAAAGGTTGAGATTTCTGATGATTGGATGTACCCCCGCTATTGTAACTTTTAACTTGTATTGTAAGTAGAATTTAGAGCCGAAGATTAGCTTTTAAATATGCCAAAGGCAGAGCTAGTGAAAAATGCCTTCTGAGAAAATCTTAAATTATGGCCTATATTGTGCGATGTCCAAATTAGTTACCGCTTTTTAAATCTGAATTTATTTATTCTCTTTTCTTATAGCTTCTGACAGTTTATTGCGATGTTCCCAATGCTTTTTTCCCTCGTACAACTAATGCCGCCCTGAATATACCTTTTTCCACATTTCCAGAATCCAGAAAGGAGTCTATTGACACCGTACATAGGAATAATTTAATTATATCCCTCTAAGGAATTTTTCAGCTTCGTATATTTATATGCAAGACAGACGGAAAGGATATTTCAGGCATATCCCTTCCATTATTATCCTCGCCCGCTAAATTATTCAGCAATTATTCCGAATAGTAAACGATATTTTAAATATTAAAATGGTTCGTCGTTATGACGGTGAACTGCGGCTACAACTATTTGTACTCTGCCAGCTGGCACGAATCCATTTTTCCATTCCTCTTCCATCCATCCATTTCCGCCACAATTACAGCTACATTGTGTGGTGGCCGTTTGCCAGATGTTGCCACAATCATGAAGCGTAATAAAAGTCCCAGACAGACTGTACTTGGGACCATTCCTGGCATAATGAGACATAACAAAGGTTCTTTTTGTTTGCTCGAGATACGCCTTATTGGCTGCTAACAGGACAATTGCTGGAGGACATTTTCAAACACTTGGTATGCCAGACAGCCAAAAAGATTCACAATCTTAAAGCAAACTGAGAACCAGTTGCGCACTCATCTGGTTTGTATCGATTTCTGAGTGCGGACGATATCGCTAGCTCAAGGGTATCAAAAGTGATTTGCAATACTTCTTTAATTTTGTATTACTAAATATATCCTTAATAGTAACCCAATCTAATCCAATTTAATTTAAACCAAATGGCGATGGGGCATCGAAGACTCCCTTAAGATCTATGTCACCTCTTTTTTTAGCTTCAAATTGTTTTAAGAATTCTGTACTGATGAATGTAAACATACATATGAATAAATATTTAATGAATCAATGGAATACAATCATCAATTTGAGTTTTAATTATCTACAGTGTTTTGTTTTTTTTTTCATGATTTTAGTGGCTACTGTTTGTTTTTACTTCGCCCACTTCTGCATTATTCCTTTTTCAGAATTCAGAATAAAAATTTAGTGGGAAGTGTTTTCTAGCAAAAGGAAATAGGGCAGTGACGTGGAAAAACATTGGAATAAACTGGAAGTGCTTTTATTAATTAAATAACGCACTCTGATTTCTACCAATCATTTATGGATCATAAATAACATTAAATCTAAACATTAACGCTAACCATCTCCCAAGCATTTTCATTATTAATGGAAAACAAGAAATTAATAAGAAAAACATCTGGCGAAAATGTTATTCCATAACCCCCTAGAACTATTCATGAATGGTACCGAATGGTCCAGAGCATATGAGGAAAGTTACTCACGAGTATATGCGCCTTATGGGAAATATTCTGCTTTAATTTGTTTTAAGCCACCAGATCATTTCATAAGGACGAAAGAATAATTGGCTTACTGCCTGCAGACACAGTCAAAAGACTGGAGAAAACGTAAGTGCCACTTAATGAATACGTTAAAGTAAAGTCTTAAAGTTCTGTTATATTTCTGTATTTTTAAAATAGTCTGGCTTTCGTAAATGAAATGTTCGTCAAATGTGTGTCTCAAATATCCTAGTCAGCAATATGCCATTTCCATAGACGTAAAGTTTGGTTTCGTGTGTGCACCGGACAGGCGATGTGACACAGGATGAAGTGACCAGCACAGATTAAAAACAGAATTTTGTTGTTTTTATTTTAACGATGGCTTATTCAAAATGCCATGGAACACATACCCACACCGGTGGGTTATATAACTGACCAGCAACAGCAGAAGCCGTAACTTGAATAGAAGGCCAATCACCAGATCCTGGTTGTTTTCATTAAAACCAGCTTATTCTTCGCTTCCTGTCACGCAGAGTCACAAAAATTAAATGAAAATTCCCTTTGGCAACCGCAGTTGAAAATTATAGTTTTATACAATTTATTCATTTGTAGCATTGTCGATGATGTGGTGGAAATATGTCCTCGTTGTCAGAATAAGCCAATAAACAATTTAAGAGAGATGTGAGATGCTCTGAAGGGGTAACATAATTAGTACCCACTTTTGCCTATTTTTAATTAAACCACATAATACCATAGGTAATATGATAAAGCCTTGAAAAAGGATTAACATGTGATGAGCCACTCAGCCGCAAAGAATCCAGAGCTCTAATCTCTCCACAACACTTGTCGCATAAGCTTCCGGGAAACGTGTGTAAAGGATTTCCACGACATTTTAATATTTGTAACATGAAAATGAAGCCAGCAGAAAAGAGGCTACCCGCAGTCTGTCGTCCTTCCGTTGTGTCTATCTCAGGTGACAAGAGGCAAACTTTGTTTTAACAGCCACACATCTGGCTCAACACGCCCGACAAAAAAGCCACATTAACATTTGGTGTCGGCCTCCTAATCTGGGTACTAAACACCTGCTTATGCGCATTATTTTCAAAATTGAAATTTTTAAATCTTAATATTCTGCTGCAGACACTCTTTTTGGACTCTTATCATTGGGAATTAAATAGCAAAAGTTTTCATTTATGTCTGTGTTCAGTACTACTGTGGGTAAAATTATTGAAACACAAATTAAAATTCAAAGAGGTTAATAAACAATTTTGTTAGCATCTTTGATGGAATTCAATAATGATTATGGTTAGTAAAACATGTTAAAAAAACTTGAAACTTAAGAATTTTTAGAAGCTCAATATCGAATTCCGCCAAAAATCCTTCAAAACAGAATATAATTCATTTATTTTCACATGCAACTGTTGAGTTTAAAAATCATTCCGGTCTGATGGAGGAAAATTCATGTACCCCAGAGTTGCAGAACTTTATGAAAAGCACTCTTTTTATTACCACTGACTGGGGCAATACCCGTATTCCAGCTGACCGAATCCAAAGAGGGAGGACTTTAGTACCAGAGAAATGCTCCAACAATTATTAAAATGGCTTTTATTACATACATGCAACACACACACATATAGCTGCACACAAAGAAATGGGGGTTGAATACGTGACTGTTGGTAATTTGTCTGTGTGCACACTGCGTATACGTAATGTGGAGCATACAAACGCCAGGAATTTGAAACTGCCTTGGCCTCATGGAGGGTCTCTACCGGGTTCCCCTTCTGCCACAGTCCCTCCTCTCATTGTCGATTCATATATGCTAATGTTGGCTGCCTTTTGCCTTGTGGTCTTCTTTTATTCTTTATTATGCTTTTAATTATTTCTTTCTTTCCGTGCTTTTATGCACATTTCATTATTTTCATTAAATACGACAACTATGGTGTCCCTTAGAACGCATTCAGCTGCACGGGAAGCACGGTTGGAGTTACACACTGCCATGTGTAAATTATAAGCCAGAAATTGTATTCAGAAAGTTTTACAAATTCTTCAATTCATAACCAGAAAGGTGCATCTTAATACGAGGTATGTGAAGAATATTTCCCACTCGTGTCATGACCACACTTTTATACAAGTTCCACGGTTCTTTTCGAGGCTCGACGTGTGAAATGGGGAATTCGAGCTGGTTATTTCCCAGTCATTCAGGACTGGAGTGGAGGACTGGTGTGACATATGTCAGTGCTGATAGGGACACAGACAAATGCCTCCGTCGACGCGACGGGGAAAAAGCAAGCACGGAATATGTCAAGTGGATGGTGACAATAGAACAAACTACTTTCGCTGCCATCACAATCATCATCATATTTAACACAAGCAGCCTGCCAGAGGTGTGGAAGGAAATATGAGATATATATTCGAGGCTGCTGCTGCTTTGGCTGTGTGGCGTCGAATGCAGATGATGTCTTTTTCTGAAGAAAATAAATAATCGCACATTTCTCTATGTCAATCATTCTTCCCGCCTGAGAAAAAGAATCATATGCGGGTTTCTATATATATTATACCATCGTGTTTCTTCTTTCTTCAAGTGACTTAAGTTTTCCATTCGGGAAATCGAAATAGAGCCTCTAATCTCTTAAAAATACGTATCTTAAGTCTTTTAGAAATAGGTGTATTTTTTATTTTTGTACCTTGCGACTGTAGCTTTTTTCGTAAGAAGATTAAAGATTAAGCATGAAAACAGATCTGGCAAAAACTTTTGCGTTTATGCTCTTATGCTCTGGCATAAACATTGTAATCGTCAGTGGGAGTTCCATTACCGATTCGGCAATAAAATGTAATTAGGATGCCAACACACACGCAATTCCAGAGCGACATCGACATATTTATGGCCGATGCCTGTTGGAAACATGTTCAAGGAGTACTTCAGAAGGAAGGTTAGCAGTTTTTGACACTAACGACAGAACAAGAGTCTCTGGTGAAGAAGCAGTTGGGTAACTCTCGCCCTTCCCCCTAGTGCTGTTTGAATAATTGACATATTTTAGTGAGCTTATCGCAATTAAAAACATAGCTAGTGCGCCATGAATGGCGGGGGACAGGTAATTAAAAGATAAATATTATTTTATTAAAACTTATTCAATGCTTCTGAAAAAATACCCTACAAATTGAAAATCAAGATCTCACTATTACTCTAAAAGTTTAGGGAAATGGACAAAATGGAAAGGCTTAGGATCTTTAAGATGGGAATGAATGCAATTTGGAGACAGAAAGCAAGTCAATTCGATTTGGGGAGAAAGAGTGTGTTTCAAAGGATATAATACATTTTGCAATGCATTTACTAAAGTTGCTACGTACATTTGATTGACTACATAGAGTGAAGTGCAGTACGCCAAGGGGTTTCAGCAATACCGTTTGACAGTGACCGAAATTCGTATCAAGACTTTAAAGTACTCAACTGCCGACCCATTCCCCAGCGGAAATTGGAGTGCACGCAGTGGAGGTTGTGCCTGTCTATCAGTCTGTGTATCGGGCCACGTCCCACTTGTCTGTTTGTCAGTTTTCCTCTATTGCAATTCCCTCATCCACGCTGCTTTGATGCGCCTTTTGCCCGCGTAATTGTGCGTAGCAACAAAACCAATAGGCAACACCCAAAACAACCACTAACGCAGTCCGTTGAAGCACTTTCCCGCACATCGGGAAATTGCTTGTTTCCTCTGCAAAGAGTTGGACGGGAAATCGACATTCAAATTGCCATGGGATTTTTTCAACTGATTTGCCGGAACTTCGTGCTTTTAAACAGGGCAGCATTTTTTACGTAATCGGATATCCACACAATCAATACAATATCTCTTTTTGACTAAGTGGTATCACTTAACAATCAATTTACAAGATTCGTAAGCTCGAGAATTCACAGAAATCCTTGCTGATTCCAATTAGTTTATATACCTATAATTAGGTTCTGCAAACATGGTTTAATATTGTTAAAGTTTATTTTTATATTATTGTATAACCTACTTATTAAAGAGTAGTGTGCACTACATTTTAATGAACTTAAAATGGTTTGGCCAGGCAACAAGACTAATGAAATCAGTTCTAGTTAAAGGGTCACAGAACTGGACACTTCTCTTGTTTTCTGCTTTCAGTCGGCTGTTGCTGCATACACTGTGTAATGACTAATCGAATGTGTATTATTTTATATATCAAGACAAGATCAACATCATCATACATCATACAAAGAATCTAAATTTCTCGCTACCACCTTTATCTACCACGCTCACGCTCTTTTTATTTTCGGTCCATTTCGAAATTCCCCAATCCCAATCGTTTGGGCCATAAACTTCAACGCAGACTAAACCAATTTCAGAGTTTATATAATTGAAAGTTTCTAAACACATGGGGAAATAAAGATTATCAAGACAACATAGTGTATACAGAAAGATATGTCATAGACGATGAAAGATGAGTTTTTAATTATTTATCTATACGATTATAATCACAGTTACCAGATAGAACGATTTATCCCATACAATTATGGATTATGAATTATTGAAAGATATGGATAAAATTGATTCTTAAATTTATTAAATCAGATTTTACTGTATTTTTTCAGTTAAATTCCTAACCTGCCTAACCTCTTAGAAGAGTTAAGCGAGGTATTAGGGGAAAAGGTACACACTTCGATAAAAGATTGTTTTACCTGTCAGCAAACAATAATATCAACAGAAAAAAATCTGCATTTTCATCTTAAAATTAATTAAAGCCGAAGAACGTACAGTCAACAAAGGCTTTTTCAGACTGACAGGCCCCAAATGAAGCCGAAACAAAGTTGGGGGTCCTGTCCGTGAGTTGTGGCAACCGTAAACCTGCTGCCGAAATCCCTAATTTAAAATACGGCAGATAAATATTTACTTTGGTCCCACAATGAAACAGCTGGTTCCGTAAGTTGGAAAATGTAACAAAAGGTACAGGAAAAAAGGTATTCGTATTTGGATGTTAAAAATGGTTTTAGTGTAAGGTGAAGGTAAATTTGGGGATTTAATCAAGCTAAGTCTCTGCTGCATGCAAGTCGAAATACAATTTTCTTACAGCTCTCGTTTCATGAAATTGGTTTGTATAGAAAATAACTTTGTTGTGTGCAAAAAGCTACAATTAGATTGTTATTCGGCGAGGCATGCAGAAACACTCTCCGCTTTACCGTTCTTGCTACCATGCCCCACCATCGATTACTTTCGCTTGGCGCATTGCATCCGCAACTTGATTACAAAAGTTTCGTTACTCTTTTTGTGGGAACTTAATTATCACACCACATCACGAATCCTCTTCTGCGATGGCTGCTCTTGTTGGGGATGCTATTTCCGTGCTAAATATTTTGACAAAGCAAGCAACTTTCTTCTTTTTGTTTTATATGACTTTCTCAAAGGATTTTCTTGTACAGCAAAATTATACATGTTACAGGGGCCTTCAATGGCAAATCCTTCATATGAGTTTTCTAAGGTTTCCACTTCTCACCGGCAGACTTTTTTTACTTTTTATAGCCAACTTAATAGCTCTAATACTGCATTTTTTATGGCATGTGCAGGTCGATACTGGTCGCAGGATGATTGAACCAAGTCTGCCAAGTCAGTGGGAAGCAGCAGATTGTAGATTAAAGCTTTCTGCTTAACATTCGATAAAATGTAGACTGCTTTCTATATGTCTCGTTTTCACAATTCTCATATGAAGTTTTTTCACATCCTGCTGCACAGCTTAAAATAGTTATACAGTCACGTCAAAATTTTTCCCATCACAAAATTGATAGCCAAACTATTGGAAATTTCCCGCACCACATGGACCTATGGCACCTGCAATCAAATTCAGTTTTCATCCAGAATCGATTCTTATTATTGGCCAAACATTTGGCAAAGCAATTAGCACGTAACTCGCAGTGAACCGAGGGTTTAATTGCATTGTTTTGTGGTTCCCGGTGAGAATTTAGAGCCTGAACAACACCAACATGTCGCGCTGCTGAAATATGACCACAGCCTCTGGCCCATTGCGGACACAGAACGTGGCCACTGAGGTCAATGTGGCAGTGGCTGACATCCGGGTGCGCACCAGCATATATATTTTACACCAAATATGCCAGGCCTATGCCCCACAAACAGATTGTTTAAACTTTCGCAGGTGGGTTGACTAAAGGCAGGCGTAACACTGAGCCCATTCAAAGATATGCTGTACTAAACTTTTGTAGAATTTCACCCGCCCCGGCAAACTTTTATTGTTTGAGTAAACAATCGCTAAGTTATTTTCATCCAAAGGTACTACGAAATTCTGATAACTTAAAAACCTAAAAGATAACGTAAAATGTTACAAAAGAAAAACAATCTGTTGAATTATTTCATTCATCGGACTTTTCAGCGAGCAAAATTCCATTTAAGTCATTGAATAAGACTGGAGTAATTTGTTAAAGCATTTTTCTGCTGTTGAACAAAGTGTATTTCACTTGCCTACGAGGAGAGCACTTTGGGAAAATTCAATTAAAATCCATATTTTATCCTGCCTTACCTCTCTTGCATATACATATGGTGTTCACCCCCTGATACTTAATATTTAATTAAAGTTATTGCTTGTACGCCACGTGGACTTGACCCCATACATAAAGACACATATATAAAGCTCTGTACGCTGCCCTGCCAGACAAAGTAGGTTAACTTTATGGCGGGGCTACGAACCTCTATAAAAGCGTTCGTTGCTAGGCCATGAGCCATGGAAAAGGGCAGTAACAGTAATTACCAAATAAAGGGTCAGACACGAAAATTCTCGAAAAAAAAACAATGAATACGTCTGGGATGCGTGGAATTATGTTGCGTGTGAAAATGAGTTCTAGTTACAGATAATTCGGTTTTTTAAACAAAGAAAGCGGATTAAATTAAATTTTTCTAATAATTCCGTAAGATATAATTTAATTTAAGTTCTGGAAATACAATCGATTCCAAAATTCAAGAGTTCTACGCAGCCTCAATGGCGCACATGGATAAATGTAATTTCATGATTTTTATTAATCAATTCTATTGAGCCCGTCGAGATAATACCAACGAAAAATAAAATTTTCTCCTCTTGGATTTTGTGCTGCTGACGTATCGCTTGCGCTGGCATTCTGTCAAGGAGAGTAAGGACCTCATGGCGTATGTGTATTTATCTCCCTCTGCAGCCGCAATCGGAATTAACCACAGACCGTTATGACTGAAAATGTCGATTTCTTGACGGTTATTAATATGTAATTTCGATTAAAAGTAAAGCTGGAGATGATTTAATTGAATGGCGGGATTTCTTCATCTGATGCAGACACTTAACCTGCTCAAACAAAGACTTATACTCCCATTCTGATAATAAATTTTCCTTAAAGAATAGAGGTGGCAAATATGTAATTTTATCGTAAGAGTTCAATTCTCCATCAAGTCTGTTAGAAACCGTTTCTTCTCGAATTCGCTAATAAATCAACAAGTAGTCAAGGAGCTGCCAAGCACATTGTCCTGTTATGTATGGTATCCAAGAAAACGCGAGACACGGTGGAAACGAAAGTAAATGCCGCCCATGTCTTCGACCAAATAAAGTCAACTTTTTGTTCATTTTGTTTGCCAGCTTTTCATATAGAGCATTTTGATCCCAGTCTGTGCTGCGCTCCATAAAGAGCTTATAAAAGACTGTGCCACCGCTTTTCATATCCCGCCAGGAGTCTTCCATTTTCCATTGTTAGCGGCCATCAATGTGTACTTGGAACAGCTTCTGCTGATGCTCCTTTACCAGTAGTTACTTAATTGTGAGGCTTCACCATAGCTTAAGGCAAGCAACAATCGAAAAGGAAAAGCAGGCAACCCTCCAACCTCGCGGGCAGTCCATTTTTCTATTATTTTTCACATCGTAACTTTTATGACAAAACCAAAGGGAGTGGTATTTTTATCTGTTCTGGCAAGCAATTAAATTTCTTCAATGCAGAAAATTGTCGTTTTATTTAGTAATTCCCCTGCCAGCTCCCCATCCTTACTGGTGGATAATAACATTCGTGGGGCCTATCAATGTACTGAAAACTCTGCATTGACAAAGAAACCCGTCTAAGTGTTTTAATCTGCGTGAAAATAGACCAACATGGGAATCTTTGATAAGTAAACTTATGAAGGAAAATATAGCTACGGTACTAATGGGAGCTCAATCTTTTTTCCCAAGCTCAAAATGATTTATTACGAGTACTCGCCTGCTAGCAGCTTTGACAGTTATAAGCCAGTAGAATTTTCTTTTGATTAGGATAAATCAATCGATTTTATGGTATTATGTACTTTCTGCAGCTGCTGATGCGGAGGCTACTAAGCATGTTCGCTTTTCTATCACATGTGTATACATCCTGGTACTCGTATCTGCTTAAAAACCTCCAAAATATTTGATATATAAATGGAAATGCTTATAGAGCAAAATTAAACAAAATACATACGCATCTGTGTAAAATTAGCTACTTAATTTGTATTCCCACTCCTCTGCAGATTCAATGACTACACATGGTATTTTGCAACACCTATAATTTGAATGTGAACTCTTTCCTCAAGGGAAACCAGAATTTCGCGCACGGTTCTTACCTAAATTTACATATAAATAAATACATATATCGACCACAAAAAGCGGTTTACGAATTAGATTTGATAAACTGCAGCACTGGAGAAATTTTGCGGAGATGGAAATTGGATTTTAAATTTGTATACTAGTCCCCAACCTACGCAAAAGAACAAAAGAAAAGTTTTTTGTTTTTCCGCTAAATGTTGGGATTACCTAAACACATTCTGCGTTCCTAACAAACTCCTCTCCTGGCCAGTAGATAAGTAAGTTGATAGCCGTTGAAAAGCTCCTTAGCTCTCTTCCAAGAAGTCTCCTTTTTTTGCTCCATTATTGAGGCTCTCATAATAGGTAGTGTGATTAAATCTCGCAAGTCTCTACAGCCATTGACATCAATTTGATATGTATTGTTGGGACTTAGACTCCTTTATGCATTGTATGGATGCTCCTCTATTCATTGGACTCCTTTAGACTCCTTTATGCATTGTATGGATGCTCTTCTATTCATTGGATTAACACACCATGTTCATTCATTGGCTCGGGAAAAAGAGGAAAAAATATTCTCCAAGAAGCGCATGAACAGAAAAAAGATATAGAATCTGTTGCCTTTAGAACTAAAACCACTTCAAGCAATCATAACTGTTCATTTATCTTGCTACGAGTATATTCCTAACTTTATCTTCACGTCTAGTGGATTTTCTCTAGTGCATATCTATTAATTTTCACTAGTCAGGGGGAAAGGCTTGCAAACAATTTTTCTTAGTTTTTCCTCTTTGCAAAATGCACTTAAGTATGCAACCGGCAACTAAAAAGTTATAAACTCTCCAGCAATGTTGAAATGCCTTCAACACGGCCATGCCACTTTCAGCTGGAGTAGATGCAGTCAATGCCCACAGCCAAAAATTTCCTTTTTCATTTTCAAAAGTGGCTCTTTCCATACTTTTTTACTTCAGCAGTAATACAATTCAATACAATATTAACTAGTGAAATGCATTTTACATGAACAACCACAACAGTGAAACAGCCATATAAGGAATAATAATGACACGGAAGAAAACACTGAGTGATTAGCAAATAGAAAATATACAGAATGGTGTGAAAGTACAGTACTAGAGGAAGGGAACACGCGATCAAGAGGGCATGCAATTTTAGAGCCGGACACGCAAGGAAGAAGATTCATGGCATCAGGAAAAGACACGCGACTCTTTAAGAAATTGTACAGAGTCTATTATTATTAGTGATGATCTAATGACATGCTTCACATATTTTATTTCCATTGAATGTTTTCTTTCTACCAAAACTTCAAGTATCTTATTTACAACAAATTTTGCAGAATAAAAAGTATGCATGTATCTTTTGAAAGCAACAAATCGTCATGTCTCATTTCTTCTTTAGCTTATTGATGAGAGCTCATTTCCTTTTGGCCAAAAACAAGCCAAAGCGAAAACGGCTATGATGCTAATGTGATGAAAAAGAAAAAGTGAGGACTGCACAAATAGAAGAAAGCCTGACTCTGGGTCTTCATTTATTTTTAGTTCTGTTATATAAGTGTTTGTTTAAAATCAAGTTTTCTGACCTCTTATTCTTTTTACATTTACACAAATGCAGGCAAGAAAGAAGAACAACCAAACAAAAGTCTTTTTTTGGATATCCCACCAATATAAAACGTAGCCAAAACTGTATCTATTTTAATCTAGATATGTTGAAATCCGCCTCCAGGGCATTCTGTAGACAAGGAATCTTGTGGCAGAAAGTCTGCGGCCACGCTAAGAGAGAACTTCCGTTCACTCTTCTTTTTTCCTGGTTCCTGGTAGTCGACAAAGTTTGATTAAAAAGCCGTCAACAGGGCAACACAAGTTGCAGCGGAACAGATTGGAAAATGTGATGGCAGTCAGGAAATTGGGTTTATTTCGATCACGTACATAACTGCCTCAAAGGAATTTTCCATTAAAGCGAAGCTTTTGATGCCAACGTAGTGCAACGGGTGCAGGCTGCATTACAAAATATAAAAAAATACATTTTCTCTAAGTATTTTGTTGTTTTTATTTTGTTCATCCAAGCACTTCAAGGGAAAAGCATCCATAAAACATGCATTCCTAGCAATATGCAATAGTTTTTGCTTCCTCAATAAACACTGTGGCTAGAATGTAGTGCGTTGGGTTCTTAATTGAATTCAATTAAAATTAAAATCGGATACCTTAAATAAATTATTCTATTCGTACATACATATATGAATATAATTTAACTTAACTTAATTTCTACTCTCATATAAGAAACTATAATGGGTTACACCATTTATCTTTCCCGGTCCTACAAAAAAGGGGGATGGAACGATTGTAACGAATAGGTAAATATTTGTCCAACTTAATGAAAAAAGTCCTAGCGAACCTTTTGTTTCATCTTCTCGTGCTATAAGTTTTGCCTACGTCAAATAAGGGACACTCTACCCTATACTCATTCAGTACGGGGTATAATAAAGCAAGAAAGGTGGTGGTAGTATTGTTCCGCCAAAAACGTCTATATAACATATATCTGATGATAAACAAAACTCATCATTCTAACGGAAGACATTTACACAATACAAATTTGTAAGAAAATTTGACGACTTCCTCTTTCCGCTGACGTTTCCTTCAGAACTTTCCTCTGACTCTGGCCTTTCATCTGCCGCTGAAATTTCGGCAAGATAGTCTAATACTTCATCAACCCTTTTCAGATCTCGTAGGTCGATAAGACTCCTCAATTGAAGGCCAAACATTCCCAAAATCACAAACCGCTAAGAGGAAGGAAATTTCTTAAATCAAGCAGTCCTTGACCTGTCAGCTTATTATTGTAGACAAAAAGAATGATGAATGTGTCTTCATATAATCCATTCATAACCTTATTAATGTTGGCAATTGAAAACATCTTCGTTGCTTCTCCCTGAAAATACTAAAGGAAATGGCAGAGCATGGAAAGTGACAGAATTGTTAATTCGCTTAGTGAGAACTGACCTTAAAGAACTAAGATTAAAAGCAGCTAAAAGCACCTAAGGTAAAGTTTTAGGGCTATTTTTGTTGTGTCAAGAAATTTGCAAAGATACAATGTAGGTCGTGTGGAAAAGCAAAAAGTGCTGACTTGATCCAGCAGACATAAAATAAGTTCCAGAGCTGACCGTAAAGCATTTTTATATTAGCAGAAAGGCTGGTGAAAAACAAAAGGCAAATAAAACGAAACTGGGCTGGAGAAAATATGCACACAATAAAACACTAGATACACAACAAAGTTTGAAATTGTAATACAAAATTTCAGACAAAGAAGCTGGTTGGAGAAAATTTACGAGGTTAAAAGTCTAAAAATTCAACAAAACCCAGCCCAGAAATGAAAATGTGAAAGCTATCTCAGAACAGAGCAAACAGAAACATACTGAAACAAGCAACAGCTGCAAAATGGAAAACTAACCAATGAGGAGACCTCATAGAATATCCGGCAAAATTCATTGGCAGGCACTTTACTCAGTGGGTGACGTATGGTTTTAATGAATGATTTTCTAGTATCGGGACTAATGAGCTGACCAGCCAAGGACCTTCGCTGCAATATCTTTGATGTGTTCGGCCGAAATTAACTCGTTAGAAAATGTCTGTCAGTTGACTTTAAATTGAGCTTCAAGGCAGTATTCATATCTGATTTTGATTCATTTGTATGTCTTGTGTTTAAGCCTGAGCATGAGCATAGACAATGATTAAATAAAGGGCCAACAAGATTATACAATACCCAATAGAAAGGTTCATTCGTCCTCATTTGGAACTCACTTGTTGTATCTGATTGGGTGAGAATCGATATCATTCAGTGGAAAGTGGGTCAGCGATGAGCAAACAGAAGGAAAGCTCAGACAGTCAGATGCCAGCTCATGCCACTTTCTCCTTACACTCAATTACCTCTATCCGTTCCGTTCTTCCGGAACAGAAGCCATTGGCCAATTCGGTTCTTAGGTTTGGTGAGGCTAGAAAAAAGGGTGCGGAGTAGCTGGCTGCTAACTAGTCTAGTCTCTCCCCCATTGTGGTCCCTGGCACGCACAATTACGCGGCCAAGGAGCGCATCAGGCAGAGGGACAGCGGCAGGGAATGAGGATTGCCAGACCAGCAAACATGAATGCGTGTACGTAGTTCCCACGTTTCACTCGTCTTTTCTTGGCCACTGAGCAGTAAACAGGCGGTTAAACGGAAGTGCGGAGGATAGTAGGATCCAGAGCAGAGTACTTTGTGGCACATGATAGGCTTTGAACCGGCTGTCATGTTAAACGCCCTCGAAATTGTATACATTTCGCGTGACATCAGAACATACGAGTTTACCCCGAAAACGATGACCTTTTCTCGTTTGAAGCACCATCATTCAGCCTTTGAGTAAAAAAAAAAAACAATCTTAAGTAAACAAACAATTTTTCACGTAATTTATTTGCCAAATCATAGTGCTCTTTCACTTCTGCTGTTTCTATTTATTCTTCAACTTCTGCTTAGAACTCTTCTTCTATGAGGACAGATGGGTGAAGGTAAACACAATCCCATCATCAACATTATAGCACCACCGGAAAAAAGATTAGTTAATGTAAGGATGAGGTCACAAGGTAATTGTTTGACTGCAATGCCAATAACATAATTAGTTAGTGTAGAGAACCCTCTCAAAGATCACATTTTAGTGTGGAAATGTCGGAGTGGTATGACAAACAATTTCTCTATGAAGTAGTGCCATATTTCATTTTGTTGCTCCATCTTCCATGTGGACCATGTCAAGTGCATCATTAATAATGGCAATGTGCCAGATAGTTTCCACCCCGCCAGATACAGTCCAGCAGCTGCCATTCCCCTGCCAGATGTTCGCTCATATATTACAAGATGTGCCTAAGGAGGGGTCAAGGATCCAAGATTGAGTAATGGCTCACACATACAGCACGATAGTTACAGACAATGAACTCGGAAGGAAAGAATGGGAGTGGACATCGTGTACTAGTAGTGGGTCTGTTTTGGTTTCCATTATTTGTACAAGTGTTGAAGCTTAGACGTGGTTGGCATCGAAAAATATACAATAAGAATAAAGCAATTCTTACTTTAAATTTGTTCAGTTTTTCAGCCACTTTTAAGGTAAGCTTTAAATATAAAATTTAGCACCGATCACACAATAATATCTACATGAAGGTGTGCATCTTGATTCGCTTAGGTTGGTTCTACTCCAAGCATAAGCGTATACAAATAGTTGGAGGCTGCTTCGTGGCCCGACCAATTTTAATACATATTTAAAATATCATACCTGAAAACTGGAGAGAGAGAGAGCATGCAAGCATGACTCACTGAATAATTCATAGTTGAAGGAATATTATGGCCTGCGGAGGAATATACAAGCATTTTCATCAAATGCAAATTTCACGTTTGTTGCGCATACGCCGAGTGTCCCTCACAACGACAATACAAGCCGACGCCACGGTCTCATGCATGGCTAATGTGGACTACAAAGAATGAGAAAGTCGAAATTCTAGTTTATTTTCTGTACTTATAGATGAAGATACACTCTATACCAAAGATTATAACAAAAAAAAAAAAGCTAGACCCAGTGTATATTGCCGTTGGGATGATGCCTAAACTTCATTATAAAATTTGAGTTGGATCAAGAAATCTTCACCAGATTCAGCCTAAGTGCACACCTTTTAACCCTCATAATGAACTGCAAAAAAGGTAGAAAACTATTTGTAGCACAAACTGCAATAAAAAAAGTGGGAAATAAGAAATTCTCTGTTCTCTTTCATTTACTTTTTTTATACCATTCTCTGTTATTCCTTCTTTGATTGAAATCGATACACGTAAAAGATCATTATAACAATTGAATTTGATGCGTTGAAGTCCTGAAGTCAAGCACTCAGCATGTAAGCGCCTTATTTTTACAGTAACGGACGCTGGGGAACCAGAATTGAAAATGGCAAAATTGTGTATTTGCTTTTGTTGTTTTTCATGCAGTGATTCTCAGTTCTCAGCATGTTGGACAGAAAAACCCATAAAGAAGTCTAAATAACTATATAATCTTGTCAGAAACGATGGATCCAATGAACAACAAAAGATTCTTGCATTCCTTTGTGTCCCGTGACAAGGGTGTCAAGGGATCGTGAGGTATCTTTCTGTCAGACTCTTCCTTCTGTATCCTTAAGCAAGAAACATCATCATTATGAAGCACATTTGAGCAGGCAGCATGGAATTGCAACTGTCGTGACAGTCTGACGTTGTTCCTAGCCACACCCTTGTTTAGTTATGTTGTCGCTTTTTATGATGATGACAGCCAAAGGTAGTTCTTTGTTGCAGAGGATGTTGGTGAGATTGTCACCTGCATCTATTCGAGATTTTAAGCGCACTCAACTATCTGTGGGAATGTCGCAAATGACAGATGCTGGGGTCTGTGAAGTGAACTGAAGCCAAAGATAGTGTCATGGGCCATTTGGAAGACAGTTAAATATACCCCACAAAAGAATATGCGTTGATATTAATTCGTTATAGAAAATCTGCTTTTTTATCCTACTGGGCAGTTTTAGAAAATGTCAATATATACATATATCATGTAAACATTAACAGAAGAAAATTAAATCTTAAGTAAATTGTAATTGTAAATAAAAACAAGAGCAAACAAAAAAGTTCTTGTTCAGAAAACAAAAATGAAAATGGCCAGCAAAATCGTTGTTTTGGAAAGCAGAGGCATGTCATGCGACTATCAAAACCCACAAAATGTTCAAAATGTTGTCTGGCTGTCATTCCAGTTGAACATTTCAGAAAATTGCCTTTTTCTGACAGCCAAATATGTGTGTAATTATTCCTGTCGACTGTCGAAATGAATGGGGCGGGACCTTGGTCAGTCTTGGTCGGCAAAGTGCCCCCAAAAACTATTATGATGGTGGATAAGGCTCCCACTTGAATACTTGCGGGTCACGCGTGTGTACTAAAAGTGAACTTAGAGTTCACATTGCTACGTGATTGGTGGTAATTTTCATGCACATTGCGTATACGTATAGTGACGGCGGACCAAACTAAATGTCCTGTTGCACTGCTGCGAATGCTTGGGTTCTTTTAGTCCTCCATTTAGATTCCATATCAGTTTCTTTTTGTTGGTTTTCTGCTTCCAACTCCTTTCCGCTCCCCACATCATCTGCCTTTAACATATTATTATGGTAGGGCTTGCCAGGTTACAAGTTCTTTTGTTTTGTTTTTTTTGCGATATTTTTGTATGTCTTTATTACCCTTTTATTGTTATATTTGCTGCTTTCGTTCGCTTTCTTGTATATTTGACACAATTAACACTGCGAAAGGTATCCAAATTCGCAGTTGAAAGGCCAGATCATTTTGGCAAGAATTTTCCCAGAATGCAATCCTACTGTTACTTTTTCATTAGGTTGGGTAACTAGTAAAAATTACGACGTAATTAAATATTCTTATATACTTTCTAGATCTACATCTCCTTCATTAATTTGTATGTTTCGTTATCCTATTCTCGCCGTCTCTAAAGTCCACTGGCTGGTACGTGAATATACTCACTTTAATCGTTCGTTTATTCCAATTAAGTCCCAAAGTTGACTAGAATCCTTTCATCTCTGTGGCAGCTCCGATCATTATGATAATTGTAACTTTACACACTGTTTTCTTAATCCTGATTAAGATTTTTATAGGCACTAATTTACTTATTTAATTAATTTAATTAAGTTAATAGATGTATACAAAAGGGGTGGATTTTTATTTATAGGCGCCACTGGTTTCGTTTCGATTTGTGATTTTATCTAAATATTTCTCTGCTAGGTTATTACTAGAATATTAACTGTTATGTTATAATAGTATAGCACACGCGAGTAATTGTGGGTGAACAGTAAAAACTCGGTATGGGTGTGAATGAATCGGTTATATCTGAATAAATGACTGTGTATGAGTGTGTTAATTAAAATTTATATAAAATATAAAAGATAAAGCAATTTAGCTCTGGACACCAACATATGGAATACAGTTTATCTATTAAGTCTCCGCTCATTTACTTTCGCTTTCCTGGATATTTCTATTTTTGTTTATTCTGAGTTTTATTTTTTGTTTCACAGACACATGTCGTTCTACGAAGTACCTTTCGTAGTCCATCCACGTGGCGTAATGTTTTCTCCCGAAACGTGCCTATCCGTTGCTTTGCTCATGAAAGCCGCATAATGACTGAAGTCTCATCGGTATGCCGACTGAGAATTGCTGGCATCGCTGAGGCAGAGACTGTTGCAGAGGCACGCAGTCGGAGTCTGCGCAGGAAAAGCCGTGATAATGAAAACAAATTTAGCACGCCAATGGTGCCTGGGGTTGAAAACTAGGCCCTTTCATAGCTCATTACTGAAAGTAAATCAATACAAAATTTGCATATACTGCTATATTAAAGTTAATAACATTTTTTAATGGTAATAGAACCCATAGAATATTCAATCTTAAAATATGTTGAAAAGATATTTCTTATATTGATATAAAAATTGATTGAATAAACCTCGAAACTCTAATTTTAGTACTTTGATTTCTCAAATAAGCTTTTTAGTTGCGTAAGTACCTCGTCATGCTATGCGGGTACGCATTCAGATAATTTTGTTGGAAATATTGGTTGATTAAAAACATGGCGTGGATTGACTGGAAAAATAATAAACTGCCTGTTTTCGAAACTTTTTTGCTGCCGTATGGTATTTAGCGGATCTATATCAACCAACAAAAAAAAAGAAACATCCTTAAAGGATGAAAACCGCTGATAGCTGTAAATCCGATTCTCGAAAAAATAATTAGCAAATCATACAAAAAAAAATCTCCACATCAAGTATCAATAAAATTCATGGGAATAAGCCTTAAGCATTTCGCTATTCCAAAGCGTACGTGATACGATAAACATAATGTGAACTACCCCATCCCCAAAGGATCGAGCACTCTAGTCTTTCAACAACATTTGTCGGATAAGCTTCCAGGAAAGGTAAGCAAGGGATTTCACGACGTTTTAATATTTGCACAATGAAAACGAAGCCAGCAGGAAACAGTCTACCCGCAGTCTGTCGTCCTTCCGTTGTGTCTCTCTCAGGTGACAAGAGGCAAACTTTGTTTTAACAGCCACACACCAGGCTCAATACGCCCGACGAAAAAGCCACATCAAAATTTGGTGTCGCCTTCCTAATCTGAGCCTTAAACATCTGCTTATGTACTTAGAGATAATTTCCAAAAGTTCCTTGTGTTCCTTTAATTGCCTGCCGCAGACACTCTTATGATAGGAACCTTTGAGGCAGAAACAGCTTACATTTTGACGGTTCCATTGAAAATTCTCAGCTAATTCACATGTGTGGGGAGTACATGAAACTAATTGGCTGTTCGGTTAGTGCGAAATATTTTCTTCCTTCCCTGTTCTTAGTGTTATTGCTTGCGTTGTTAATGAAATAAGTAGACACAGCTGGAACTTTCACAAATTCATATGAGTGTCACCCCTGTGGAAGCTTAGATTGACTTTAAACTGGCAGGAGAACCATGATGGTTGTTGTAGAAGTGCAATCAAAAACTATTGATTGACTTATTCAAATTTGAAACATTTGTTTACATTTGTTTGCAGAATAAATTGGTGGATAAAAATGCATCTATAGCTAAAATTGACTACGAACAACTATTTCCAGTGGTTCGTACTTTACATTCAATAGAAAAAATATTTTTTAAAAACGTACATCAGAACTACGCATGCATAGATAATTTAAAATAAACATTGTACAATTTTCTGCCAGTTAACAAAAACCATTGTTAACTATTCAATGGCTAAACAATATAGTACAATTAAGTCATACATTATTTGACACAAATTGAAAATCAATTCAGGAATGATCAAAAGATGCCCTCTGGATTCAATGTTACAGGCCCTTACAGCACAATGACAAAAATAACAAATGACCAGCCTTGGGCAAGTCAAAAAATGTGCCTGTCTGCCCTGTTTTTGGCCTTGACTTTGACTCAGGGTGAACCAACCCTTGTCAGCAATGCGAGTGTAAAGAAATTGAAAGCGATTTAGCTGATAATATCGAGAGCTTAGTGATTAATCATTTCCTGGATGTGCAGATTATCATTGTCAAACATTGAGCCCATAATAAATCAATCAGTACCAGCAAAGAATGACCTTTAAGTTTCCATATTGAATATTTTCTGGAATGCTTTATTACAGCTATTCTTATTTTCAAAATAATATTTAGAAATAATGGCATACTTTAAATACTGACCAAATTTTGAATTTAATGTGATAAGTGCTGAAAGGTAATATTTATAGATATTAGTTTGTCCAGAGGAAATGTCCTGAAGAGCAGCAACTGGCAATGTCAAGAGCATTTGAATATTCAGCTGTTGGATGAGAGTGAACATTTTTCACGGCTTCGTCGGCAGTCTGTTTTATTAGCACATTTTCTGCTCTGTCATAAGCGGTGCGGCTCCACGGACAGGAAGCTAAATATAAACCATAGATTTAAATAAATCCAACAACAGATATTTTACATCGCCATTCAAGAAGATGGTAGGTTGTTTAAAGGGAGAGCAGAGAAATCGTTCGTATAACAAAAGTAAAATAAAGGTAAAATGTATTTTAAAAATTAAATTAATTCGGAAAAAGTTTTCTCAGTATAGATAATTGTATGGCATGGAAAGAGAGATTGCTTTGTACCAGAAATTGTGATTCGGATTCATGGTTGCCTCCGCATCAACAAATCAAACAAATGCATGGAGGAATGGAAGAATTCAATTTGATTTCTGGCTTCTGCAAATATTATTTTTTCTGTTTTATTGGCTGACATCGATTGTGTTTATTTATGATGTATCGAAAAACTCCTCATAGTTTAACACATGGATGAGAAGACGCCTTAAAAATTGAAAGGCACGTCTTTAAATTCCAAACTCGGGCTGTCCCACTTTCGAAATCCCACTAGTGGATGCTGTTGTTTTCCCTCGAGCCCTTCGGTCGCTGTCAGCGTCTCCTGTTTGAATAACCCAGTTGAGTGGGTCCGTTGGGCGATGGTCTGTTGTCTGTTTATATTGCTTTGCTTTGGCAAAGCCTGGTCATAAAAAAACTGTTGCAAAATGGTGCACAAACAAACGAACCGAAGGGATACTTCTGTGTCCCATTTCGCAACAACTGAGCTGGCGAAAATTCGGAATTCGGGCTAATACTTAATTCGGTGTATACTTCTTTAAAGGCTACCAAAATATTAGGTAAAAGTGGCCGCAGCCGCATTTCAGTTAAACGAATTCAACTGAGTGAGTTCTTAGTAAGATATATCTAAAACATCGTTTATTTGTAGTTTTACTCGATTGCTGGTAGTTTTTATTGTACACACTGCGTATACGTAATACTTTCAGTGTCTTGTCCTTTCTGCCCCAATTTCTTGCATTGTCTTTATGTTTATGGCTAGAACCATAACCTTTCAACTTTTCCCCTAAAAAAATAGTATTCCAATATTTACCCACACTTATCGACGCTACCTGTTGACTTCCCATTCAGTCAGGACTGGAGTGACTTTTCAAAATGGACCCAATACGAATTACGTTTACGAATATTTTAAATATTGCTGCAATTATAGCAAGTTCTACTTCACTGTTCCCAGACTGTAGTGCCAGACGCGTTGGATACACCTCAGAACTGAACTGAGAAATACGAAAATACTATGTTGAATCTCGATGTTATTATTGTTCTGGCTGCTGTCTAAGTCAGGCAAGCAAATGAACACACAGCCCGCAGTATCTATTGGCAAACATTTGTACAACTGATACTCCACCCCCAAGTGCCAGTCGCTGTTGCTGCGGGCAATGTCAGATTGCCAGACAAACAAGGGGAGCATTGGGAGTGGTAACGGCCTTAGAGACTGAGTGCAAAATGTCACAGGGCCACCCGAGCGTGTAATCAATTTGCTGATGTGATAACAAACCAAAATTGAGCCTGTATACTGAAGAGCTCAAATATTTGTTCGGCTTCTCTCACTAAAGGAAAACCAAGTCGGTACCTCCTTGAATTTTATTGTGTATTTTTCTAATTAAAGAGTTAATAAAGGCAAGTTAGCTTCAAACATCTGATCTATCGAGCAGACATTACTCTTAATTAAGTTAAATGATTTTAGTTGGAAATCAAATCCAGTCCTTATCTATGGATCCTTCAGACTGATAAGATTAGAACGATGTTATATTTCAATACCTATTCCGAGACAAAGTTATGGTTTTTTAAGCGAAAATTCTCTTCTTGTGATTCGATTCTGGTCCTAACACATCATCATCGTCACTGGCACATCGTTGTCGTTTCGCATAAAATCTTCAAAATATCGAGACATTAAAATGTAATTAGGACGGCAGCACACATGCCCCGCCAGAGAAACATCAGCATATTTATAGCGGAAGACTGTTCGAAGCATGTTCTCTATTAACGACAGAATAGCAGGAGTCTCGTTGGCCGACTGCTGTGGACTGCTTACAATTTGTCAGCGAGTTTCGAAAGGAATATCCAAACCAAAAACCAGACTATAAAATATCACAAATTTGAAAAGAAGCCACAATCAATATCGATCAAAAAGGTAATTCTCAAAATTTGGAGCCAGACAAACTCCAGTTGCAATAAATTATAGCAAAAAATTAACATTTAAATCGCATTAAATGCGTACGCGTGTGCTTACAAAACGTTAGACTCCCAGAGGAGCAACAAATCTGTTGACTGCCCCATAGGGAAGAATGTATTATCCCAATTTTGCACATGACGAATGCATGTTTGATGATTCTGCCCCACAGTCCTCATGCCGACCATTAATTCACTCAATGGTTATGGCTAATTGCCTAAATAAGTGAGGCTCAATGCGATGAAAATCACACACAAGTTCCCCGAGCAAATTATACCATATTATCATTTGATGATTCCCCTGTAGGGTTTGGTTGAGTTGGAGCTTAATTCAGCATTTATTTTCCAACGACGGCTGGCTGGCTTCATAAATAATTCAAAAAGAATTTCAGACACACATTACATTACTCGTATAGTCCCCTCTGAAAGCATCAAAAGAATCTGTGCGAAGGAGTGTTTCTAAGTACATGGGATTTTCTGCCTCTAAACACCCATTTTGAAAGAAGAAAAGCATCTGAACCTGCATATGGAGAGATTAATTTCACCCTAAATTAACCTGCAAGCAGTTTATAAGCCTACAATTATTTAATTACCTATTTAATTACCCTAGAACAGTTTTAAATAAATACAAATAAGTTTCAAATGGCTTTCTGGATATTAACACAGCGCATAGCAGTAGAGTACAGTTATAAGATACTTTTTAGATTTTCGACATGCGAGGGATGCATTCCGACAACCATATCCATTTCCATGCATTCATTCGTTAAATGAAATTTCTCGCTATATATTCTTGCATGCCGCATTGTATCCGAAACAGAAGGAGAATGCGGAAGCAACATTAAATTTAAACGGAAGTCACTGTCTCCTCCTGACCGCTGTCCTTGGACGAATGAATTTAACATTTTGTTAATTTCTTTTACAGATTTTAATGTATTGCATTAAGCATTGTCCCGCCAAGATTCTTCCATAGTCATCTATTACCGACTATCTATGCTATTGCTCTCTTGGTTGTACTTATTCCTACTTTGGCCTGGCTTGAAGACAAATCTCTTTTGTCAGGAAGTTACGCATCAGCTATATATATGGGCGGGTATGTCCATTGGGAAACAATTAAACATCTTGTATGTATAGATTGTAATCCTTTGACAAGACTTTAAATAGTCTCAAACACAACAAAGTAAAAACTCTTAGACTTATATCTTTTGCATTTGCTTCAAAGCTCGTATAATCTATTCATTTCAAAAAATATACAAAAACTTGAGATTAATTGTTATCCAACTTTAACTTTAACTTTTTTGTCCAGAGAATTGAAGCCAATGACCACTCAAAAAGATTGTCTGAAAACAAGACGAAATGAAGAACGATTTTTGTGAAGCTAAAAGCTGCTTATCACATTTAACCAGCTCCTTGACCTATATGCAAAGCAGCTTAGCGGAGTCCTTCTCTGGGTAGGTGCTTGTGTTCCTCCTTTTTCTGCTCTGTACGGCTTATTGCTGCACTGCTAAATGGCTCACGCCTGAACAGCCACTGACTTCGATTGGATATAAAAGATAGGCACCAGCAGCGATTCACTGTTCAATCGCGCTTGCCACATTTTCTGTGTTCTATTTTTTTTTTAAATTTAAACCTGCGAAGAACGTGAATTGATATTCCACAAAAACCCAATTGTAGACACTTCCATTCATTCATTCCGTTTCAAAGGGAAATGTATTTCATCGTATTCGTACAATTATTGTTTTCTGTTTTAAATTTGTATGCTTGAATATGGCATCAGGGATATATGTATGTACATAGTGGCAATATTTCTATTTTTTGTCATCCCTAACATCGGTGTAAGAAGACATAGCTCCTCTGTAGGCGTTAGCTGACGTCAGGAGGAGAGCAGCGATAACACAAGCGAAGATCTTCATTTTGTTTAAATTCAGTAAAGTTCAGGAACCAACTAGAGTTTATATAGCAATCCGCTGCAAACTTAATGCACGGACTAATAGGCTTATCTAATTAATTTATTTTCCAGTTAAACAAATCTGTACAATTGGCAAGAAGAATTGTTAAGAATGCATACAAATTGTAAATAACAATTTTAAATGCATTAGAAACGAATTCCATTCTTGTTTGTAATAATGAAATGAGACGCGCAGTAATACAAGTGGAGATGTGCTTGAAGCTTATTCATAAGTATTTCCATTGTTTAAAAAAGTATATTCCTCTGGAATCGACAGATTACGTAAAACAAGAGGTGATGCCTGTCAGAATATTCTGTATTTGGTTTCGTATTTAGGGCTTATGCAAAATGGCCACAACATATATATATCCTTTCCTTCCTATGGTTTAGTTTTTGACGAAAATATGGAATATTTAATAATCATGATTAGACAAGTGACAAGTGTGTCCGACGCTTTTTCAACGATGAACTCAGATTCGAAAAAACACTCTTACACGGTGTATCGAACAAGAATTGTTTAAATTGTAGACTCGCTTATTTAATTCATCGTAATTGAAGAATAAAGCATTAAGTTTTTTAAAGCAGCTGATATTTTTAATATATCAGCGTCTAGGATAATATAATATAGATCCTCTGTAGGCGTTAGCTGACGACATGAGGATACCAGCCAGAATGCATCCAAAGATCTTCATTTTGTTTGAATTTAATAAAGTTCAGGAATCAGCTAAAGTTTATATAGCAATCCACTGCAGACTAAACAGAATAGAATATTAAGCTTATCCAATTCATTTAAATTTAAATTCATTAGAAACGCGTTCCGTTCTTTCTTGTTATAGACATATCATTGTTCTTTCTGTTGTATTTCCCACATTTTCTGCAGTCTGTTTTTAATTTAAACCTGGGAAGAACGTGAATTGATATTCCACAATAAACCATTTCTTTCAAAAAGGAATTTATTTCATCGTATTCGTTTTACTATTCCATCAGGGATATACAATTTAGCTATATTTCTATTTTTTGTCATTTCTGACATCGGTGTGAGAAGACATAGGTCCTCTGTAGGCGTTAGCTGACGACAGGAGGAGAGCAGCGATCACACAAGCGAAGATCTTCATTTTGTTTAAATTCAGTAAAGTTCAGGAACCAGCTAGAGTTTATATAGCAATCCGCTGCAGACTTAATGCACGGACTAATAGCCTTATCTAATTAATTTATTTTTTCAGTTAAACAAATCTGCACAATTGGCAAGAAGAATTGTTAAGAATGCATACAAATTGTAAATAACAATTTTAAATGCATTAGAAACGAATTCCATTTCTATTTCTTGTAAACAAATTATCCAATTTATTACGCAAGCCGTGAAATAGTATGCATTACCTAACCACTCCTATGGAGACCTCGTATCCTTTGGGTTCTTTGGGTATTTGCCCCTTCCCATTGTTTTGAAAATGTTATTTATGCACTTCCTTCTTAAAAAAGGTAATGCGGGTCTGAGTTCTTTTGTAAAGAAAAAGATTTAATTGAGCTTTCTCAAGCTTCTTAGCATTATGCATTTCTTATAGCACTGATAAATCAGATAGATAGGTTGAGGTAAAGGATGAATAATTAATAAAAATAAGAAAACATTTTCACACATTTTTTCCAATTTCAGAACATTCCTTTTAATTTGCAGCACAAGCTGAAAAGCTCGCCAACATTTTGCTTGGTTTATCAAGTTATATTCCTGAACAATTATTTCAGTTCCAACAACAAATTCATAAATTTTCCATAACTTAAATGTTTTGTCATTGTGGTACACCACAACAAAACAATTATTTTCATTATATTACTCATTGTTGAATATTTAACTACGGAAAATTTTCATTTTCTTTTCTGAACAATGAACAACAATGGATGCGGAGGATCATCCAGAGGGAGATGATTGACATTGTTATAAACAGGAAAAAATACAAACACCAAACTGGTTACACCAACCCCAATGTGGATACAACCTGCTGCCTTTTTTTGTAAAGAGAGTGCCGTCTCCTGGGCCAGGAACACAGAAGCCATATTGCGGCAAAGGGCTTGAAACCACAGCAAAACACATTTGCTTTCTTACTGGTTTGTAAAAATCGACAGTTTGATTATATACCCGACAGAAGAGCTGAACTATAACGGATCTAGTAAACTTATTAGCTGGCTAGAACGAAAAAGTCTTCTTTTTGGCAATTTAAATAGTTAGAAATCTTCTAGTAAGTAATAATTCAAAGTAAATGAATTATGATTAAATGCAGGATAATTCTAATTAAATTAATCAACATGTAACAGACAAAATCAGAGTACGTAATCAATATGAGTAATCAATATGAGTTCGGCACAAAACAGAAAAAGAATCAGTATAGAACGAGTCAATCATTGAATTGGTATGAATAGATATGAATTCATAGAAACTGGATCAGCAACTGGAGTAAACTGAAAGGAAACTCAGGAAGTCGAATATTTAAATACTTCAAAATGGCATGCTTTTCGTATTTTAAAATACTAAATCAGATATCAGAATATTATCGCCCAAATTATATTTTAGGTGAGATTTAGTTCCAATAGCACCAGATGTCCAAATTTCCAATTAATGCGGACTTCTGTGTGCCATGTTGTTGTCAAAGAATTGGTGGAAAATGCACCAGTTTCTTATTACATGTCCCTATATATTTTGTTCATACCTTTTCTGTTTGCTTTGCCACTTTTGCTTGTTTGGATAACGAAAAGGGAAGAAAAGCAGGTTAGGAAGCGGGTAGGAAGAGCAGGTTGCAAAGGAAAAACTTTAGACTGGCATGTTTATGTTTGTTTTTCCCCAAGAAAAGTAAAGAATGTTCCTAAAGGGCTAACACTGTACGACACCGACACCATTTGAATCCCGTTATAACAAATCTGGTTTTCTGGACGTGTTATCCTCCTTTCTTGTTCAGTATTAGCAGACGCTCTTCTCGTTAATTTTCTGCGTACATGTGCCTCGCTTTCCATTAATTTAGCCAAATCTATTTTCCTGTTTTTTTTATAGTTATCTCCCTAATTATGCATACGCAAAAGCTATGGGGATTGCTTAAGATATTGTTGTTTTCTTTTTATTATTTAAACATACATACAGGATAAACAAACATATTAACAACAGACATTTGCCAACTCCCTGATGCAAAACTTTGTTGGAGGTCCAACAGGGGAAGCCAACATCGATTAACCCAAGCAACACGTACTATATTTTTTATTGAATTGGACGCCAGAGAACAAAGTCACAGGATGAAGGATAAAAAAGAGGAATGGAAGCAGCAGGAATGCCAGAAACTATTACCAAAGAAATCAGAGTCAAACTAGAACGTCTCTGGAGGAAAAGTATGGCAAAAAGAAAGACACACACGCAAAACGGGGAAGCAAGGTGTGAGCTGAAAGTGAAAGAAAGATTGGAAGTGTGTAATAGAAGAGTTGACATAAGGTTAATGCACCATCGAATAAGATTTGTATCAATGCCTTGATTAAAAATAATATTTTCCAACAATGATTCTAACCTCCTTTCGGGTCATGTAAATTACATATGTACATACCTCATTCAAATGAGGAGCTCAACTCAATTTTATAATCAAATGAAAGAATAAATTTCAAAAGAGTATATGTTAATGGAGAAGTATCAGACTTAGGTAAATAACTTTCTACACGAACTGGAAAATTAATGAGATTTTAATAAGACTTCAATTACTTCGATTACAATTGTTCTGCTGGGATAATAAATATATAATACATATATACAAAAATTAATAATGGCAATGGGGTCATGAACTTGGTGGAAGGAGGGAGAGATAGAAGAGCCTTACTTCTAGTACCAACGGGTTTGGCGTTGCGAGTTACCTTAATATAATCTCAACTAGAAAACACTCAGAAATAAAGGGAGCAGTCTGGTAAGGGGTTTTATACCAATTCCTTGCGGTGGCGCTACGCCTACGGTCGACCATTTTAATATTTAAAATATCATTTAGCAAAGAAGGGAATAAAATAGCAGTAGAGCAGAACTAGCTGAATAATTCAGCAAGAGATGACTATAACATAAGGGATATACGCTGACTTAACGGGTCTTCATAGCTCAAGTGCTTTGCATATGAAAAACTCAAAGGAGGGCCTGAAAGAAGGGGATGTCGATAAGAGCCAGAGAAACCCACAGGTATCGCGAAAGAATCCCATGAAATATGTAAATTAAAGCCAGCGCTTAGTTTGGTTCGCCCACAAATTTGGAGCACCAAGACACATAGAGTTTCAACCAAACGGAAATTGGCTTTCGTTGCGAATTAGAATCGTGTGCCTCTTGTAAACAAACAACTTGCCGACTCCACCGTCTCGAGCATGGCTGGAAGACCAATACTTTCCTAGACAAGAATGTTTAAATTCTCAGCTACTCCCTCCATACATTCGGTAATATGAATACATCAGCAGGCTCAGTGTATTTATAAGTTGCAAGAAAGTCAGTCACTGACAAGAGCAGGCATATCCATATCCCACCGCCGTTCGTTATTTTTGTTTCATATTTCGTTGGGGAAAATTAAAAATTATTTGGTTGAAAACTGAAAACCAGCTGCTGCAGTTCCTTCTGTCCTATGGTTCAAATATTTAAATTCATTTAAAATAATATATGAATCTACGATGTATGATTTTTTTGTATGAACCAAAGGCACGTTCTGCTGCGGTTTGTGGAAATATTATCTGTGACTATAACTGATAAAAAATAGTGTATAAAACGACTTTAAAAAAAACCTAACAGACCGTAAATTGAATCTAATGCAAATTTAAATTTAACAAAAATAGGAGCTCTGCTTTTTTCGAAAACAAAAATGGAAATTGACAGCCCATGAACACCGACCAGACACCCCAGAATAGGGATATATGTATGTTCTGCAACAATCAAAATGGACACAATGTCCTACAATTTATTGTTGACAAAGTTCAGAAAGTTGGCTTTTCTGTCGAGTATCGAAAGGGATATGGCGGGTGCGGATGGGCCATTGGTCAGTATTGGCCGAAAACTTTTTCATTTCAAATGTTGTGATACAGGATAAGCCTGAATCCAGAATCTGTACGTATACGTGATATGTACATATTAGCATGATTATGGCCGCCAAATAAAATGCCCAATGAATACACAACGTTTTTGAGGGTCTTTTACCACTTATTCAGGTTCCACATAGGTTTTCTCTGCACTCCTGAGTCCTTTATCCCATTTCATCATCGCGCTTAATATTATTTTATTGCTATTCATGTGACTGCCTCTCCTTTTTTCTGTTGTCGTAATGCTGCCTTCTTGACGAAGAATTCCTTTTACTGTTTTTCGTTTTTCTATTTATATCTTTTATTACCCTTTCATTGTTAGTTCTGGTGCATACACTAACTATAATTTATTTTGTACACGGCTTTTACTTGCCAAGGGAACAGAAACACGGAAAATTGTCGGCTGTAAGGGATGCGAGAGAGGGCAGAGAAACCATCGACTGCTTGACAGAATGACAGCCCAAAAGCAAGAAATTCCTGGAATTGTCAGAATTACATTAGTCACTGTTAATTGATAACTGAGCAAAGTTCAGAAATATAATTACATGGCAATACAGGCACGTGTTACGAAAGTTTTATTTGTATAAGAAATAAATAGAAACTTTTCTCAATGTTCGAAAACAGATAAATTTCCACTCCCCAAAAATGATTGTTAAAGATAATTTTAGCATTGGTAAAATTTCAATTCTAAAGTTCTCACTGAATACGTTAGTATTAAATCTTTCATTTATTTGCATTAAATCCATTATATACTTTAATCTACGTATGTGCCATCTTCCTTGGACTGTTATTATAATTATAAAAGAGTGAGGGATCCAACCTAGAATGAATAGCCACTCAAGCTATTTTACTGTTTCTTTGCCATATTTTGTATAATTAAGAGCCTTGATATTTGAATAAATAACCATAAGGGACGACAAAATATTTCTTCATGAAAAATCAAAATCACCATGCCCAAATGTACAAGCAGGAGAGAAAGTGAAAAGGAATGGAAAGTCCTCTGTTTTCCCTCGATGCCCCGCTTTACTCGCTGTCATTCACTCCGTGGGGGCCAATGTTATTCTTACCAGCACGTTCGGCGCTCCTTGAGGTCAACTACCCAAATCTGCTTTGTGCTTTTCGGCACTTTTAAATTTGTTTATTTAACGAGAAGTTTAAAAATGTGAGAATTAAATTAGCTTATTTTGTTTTTTATTTTTCCTGAAAATACATAAATCTAATAAATAATTTATTCCAGATGTTGATGTATGGGAAACTCACGAGATAAAATGAGAATCATTTAATTCTATCTCGAAGCCTATAGGGTATTAAACACTACATTTAATGTCCTCCGCGCTATGCAATGACTCTTCTAAAATATCTTCCAGCTCTCGAGTAACAACAAACCCTTTTTAAAGCTGGACCGTTCTGCAGGCCAAAGTAGGACCGACCAGACATTCTCTTGCTTCGTCAGCAATATTTACAGTCTTAAAGCAAACTATGAAAAAGTTGTGTACCCATCTGATCTAATGGCTGGGCCGTAGCAAACCTTCTAAAACCAAAGCAGTCTGGATAGTCTTTCATAGATCAAAATCTAAAGCAACTTAAACCAAATGTGCATAAAATGAGACCCGCACGCGTTCCATTCTTGCTTCTTATAACGTATATACCAAATATTCTGTATTCTATACTTAATTTAAGTCTGGGAAGAACGTGAATTGATATTCCACAATAACCCATTTTCAAATACTTCAAAAAGGAATTTATTTCATCGTATTCGTTTTACTATTCCATCAGGGATATACGATTTAGCTATATTTCTATTTTTTGTCATTTCTGACATCGGTGTGAGAAGACATAGGTCCTCTGTAGGCGTTAGCTGACGACAGGAGGAGAGCAGCGATAACACAAGCGAAGATCTTCATTTTGTTTAAATTCAGTAAAGTTCAGTAACCAGCTAGAGTTTATATAGCAATCCGCTGCAGACTTAATGCACGCACTAATAGGCTTATCTAATTAATTTTTTTTCCAGTTAAGCAAATCTGTAAAATTGGCAAGAAGAATTGTTAAGAATGCATACAAATTGTAAATAACAATTTTAAATGCATTAGAAACGAATTCCATTCTTGTTTGTAATAATGAAATGAGACGCGCAGTAATACAAGTGGAGATGTGCTTGAAGCTTATTCATAAGTATTTCCATTGTTAAAAAAAGTAGTAAAGTAGTAGTAGTAGTAAAACAAGAGGTGATGCCTGTCAGAATATTCTGTATTTGGTTTCGTATTTAGGGCTTATGCAAAATGGCCACTACATATATATATCCTTTCCTTCCTATGGTTTAGTTTTTGACGAAAATATGGAATATTTAATAATCATGATTAGACAAGTGACAAGTGTGTCCGACTCTTTTTCAACGATGAACTCAGATTCGAAAAAACCCTCTTACACTGTGTATCGAACAAGAATTTTTATACCCGATACTCAAAATGAGTATTGGGGTATATTAGATTTGTGGTAAAAGTGGATGTGTGTAACGTCCAGAAGGAATCGTTTCCGACCCCATAAAGTATATATATTCTTGATCAGCATCAATAGCCGAGTCGATTGAGCCATGTCTGTCTGTCCGTCTGTCGTCCGTCCGTCTGTCCGTCCCCTTCAGCGCCTAGTGCTCAAAGACTATAAGAGCTAGAGCAACGATGTTTTGGATCCAGACTTCTGTGATATGTCACTGCTACAAAAATATTTCAAAACTTCGCCCCGCCCACTTCCGCCCCCACAAAGAACGAAAATCTGTGGCATCCACAATTTTAAAGATATGAGAAAACCAAAAACGTAGAATTGTAGAGAATGACCATATCTTTAAGACAACGGAATCTGAATTGGATCGTATTATTATTATAGCCAGCATCAAGAAAACAATTTTATTTTTTCTCGCCCTGTCTCTCTCTAACACACACGTAGCATAGGCGGCTTTGCTTAGAGTAAAACATTAGCGCCTAGATCTCAGAGATTACAAAAGCTAGAGCAACCAAATTTGGTATCCACACTCCTAATATATCGGACCGAGACGAGTTTGTTTCAAAATTTCGCCACACCCCCTTCCGCCCCCGCAAAGGACGAAAATCTGGGGATATTCAAAAATCTCAGAGACTATTAAGGCTAGAGTAACCAAATTTGGTATCCACACTCCTGTTAGATCTTACTATAAAACGTGTATCTCAAAATTTCGCCCCACCCCCTTCCGCCCACACAAAGGACGAAAATCTGTTGCATCCACAATATTGCACATTCGAGAAAACTAAAAACGCTGAATCATAGATAATGACCATATCTATCAGATTGCTGAATTTGGATCAGACTTAGTATCGGGTATAACCGTAGAGTTGCGGTGTCCGCAGCAACTCACAACGTTCCCCCTCGTTTAGGTTATAGTTTCTGCCCCTTCATCTTTTGCATCTCTCTCCATCCCTTTTTATAGGACTCGAAGCTGCTGCTGTCAACTCTCTGCATACATAGGGCTACATTTTACATGCAGGTCATCCAATCAACTTGTCCGGCTAACATAGTCGGATATAAATGTGTGTGGAAGAACAAAAAGAAGAAATTCAAGCAAAAAGATAAGATGAAAAAAGGTCTGATGCTTTGACAAGTGACGCTGTTAACACTTTTTCAGGTCACGGACAGAATACTGTTCATGTTGTAACAGGATTAAAACGGTGCAGCACCTTAACTTTTCTTTAGGAAAAACAAACATAAACTTGTCAGGAGGACAACTTTTTTCTCAGTTTCAGCCTTCTGTTCTTCCTTGTTCCTCTTTCCTCTCTGTTATATGTATAAACAAGCTGAACATTTAAAGCAAACAGAAAAAATTAAAGAGTCAAAAAGTTGCTGCATCTGCCTTAAAACTATGTATGTATGGATACATTATATCATTCATTTTTAGCGCCATTGCATAGTGTTGTGAAATCCTCGATACGAGATTTCAATGTTGAGCAGAAATGCTCTGGGGAATCTTTGCGTTTAATAATGTACTACACGATATAGACAATTCGAGATTTATTCATTTGGACTTCAATCAACTTAAACTTTAATCGTAATCGCGTATAGAGTACAATGTAATGGGTAATACGGGTTTAAGTGCGGCCGGCTGCAACTGCTAATTGTCGTTGTGATTTCGTCGACACGCAAACGAAGACTCTTCTCGGTGATCGGAGACGAGGTTACGCCGCCCTAGCATAAAACGACGCCGTTCTCCGAGTGGGCAATCGCAGTTAGAGCGCTCTCACTCTCTTTGTAGTTTAACCCTTAGAAAACCGTCCACATAGAATATTCCTGTTTACATTTCATTCAAAAATCGGCTCTGTAGACGCTCTTGCATTAGCCATAAAATTAATCTTTATTCTAATTTTTATACCCGATACTCAAAATGAGTATTGGGGTATATTAGATTTGTGGTAAAAGTGGATGTGTGTAACGTCCAGAAGGAATCGTTTCCGACCCCATAAAGTATATATATTCTTGATCAGCATCAATAGCCGAGTCGATTGAGCCCTGTCTGTCTGTCCGTCTGTCCGTCCGTCCGTCCGTCCGTCCGTCCGTCCGTCCGTCCGTCCGTCCGTCCCCTTCAGCGCCTAGTGCTCAAAGACTATAAGAGCTAGAGCAACGTTGTTTTGGATCCAGACTTCTGTGATATGTCACTGCTACAAAAATATTTCAAAACTTCGTCCCGCCCACTTCCGCCCCCACAAAAGACGAAAATCTGTGGCATCCACATTTTTAAAGATACGATAAAACCAAAAACGCAGAATTGTAGAGGATGACTATATGTTCTAAAGTGTAAAATCTCAACCAGATCGTATAATTATTATAGCCAGAATCAAGAAAACAATTTCATTCTTTCTCGCTCTGTCTCTCTCTAACACACAGGTTTCATGGTCGGCTTTGCCAATTGCAAAATATGAGTTCAAGGATCTCAGAACCTATAAGAGCCAGAGTAACCAAATTTGGTATCCACACTCCTGTGATATCGGACCTTGACTGTTTCGTGTCCAAATTTCGCCACACCCCCTTCCGCCCCCGCAAAGGACGAAAATCTGGGGCATCCACAAATCTCAGAGACTATTAAGGCTAGAGTAACCAAATTTGGTATCCGCACTCCTGTTAGATCTTACTATAAAACTTGTATCTCAAAATTTCGCCCCACCCCCTTCCGCCCACACAAAGGACGAAAATCTGTTGCATCCACAATATTGCAGATTCGAGAAAACCAAAAACGCAGAATCATAGATAATGACCATATCTATCAGACTGCTGAATCTGGATCAGATCAGATCATTTTTATAGCCAAAAGGAACAAATCAATTTGCACTGGCTATGCAGCACCCGACGTCACGCTCAGACTGATTTTCTGTCTCTCTCGCACGCACTCTTTGTCGTGTCGTTTAATATTAGCGGCGTTTGCCGGAGGAGAGCCATACTGACTCAGTATCGGGTATAACTGTAGAGTTGCGGTGTCCGCAGCAACTCACAACGTTCCCCCTCGTTCATGTTAAATTTAGTCAAAAACAGGCCGTGGCAATAAACTCAATCAAAAATTCTTCTTTGGCTTGAAATATTAATATCTTAAAAAACAGGTTTGAAATTTGATATACATTTATTTGTACGTAGTTTTACGCAAATTGAAATAAAATTCATTCTGATTTAATGCGAAAATTGTCACTGGAAGCTCTATGGTGCTTGTCTTTCCGTGCAGGCCATTAGGGCAGACTGACAAATTAAACTTTTTTACACCCCACTCTGATTTATGGTTTCAGGGAAAATGTGAGTCAGCTTATAACACACTTTTTTTTTTGATAATCACAACCACATTAACTGGATGGATAAGCCCTTATAATTTTAGGAAACAGAAAATATATTCTGTTCTCTAACATACATTTTTAGTACTCGGAACGAAAAGTCCAATTTGGTTTTTTTTCTGTTCTCACATATGAATTTTGGAATCAATTCGTCTTTTGGTATTGTAGTTGTTTATCGCACTGTACACACCATTATCTCGCATAAATTTCAATTCCCAGAACAAGCTAGAAGAGAAAACCCATCAAGCACTCAACCATTTTTTTTTGTTTCCGCCTAACTCTCTTTATTTTTAATGAAATTTTTCGACTTGCTGTTGGCCACGACCAAAACTACTCAAAATGCAAATTTAATTAATTAAGTGGGAATATTCATAAATGGTGTCAGAAATTAGCGCAGCTTTTCCGTTATGCATCTTGTAGATAATTATCTCTGTTGTCCAGCCATCCATGGCATGTGCTTTCTGGGCCAATTAACTTCTAGCGAACTTGTTAGAGAGCCATGTTCTCTCTTTCTTTTTGTCACTTTACAGCCCAGAGGTGAACCGGAAAATATATAGAATCTGTAATTGGAATTTGATGTCCAGGGAGGACACATGGCCTACCTTAGATTGATATGGGTCAGAAGTGAGTCTGAAATAGAAAGGATAAGCATTGCTTAAGACTCTACAAGTTTTTCTTGCTGATAATAATTCTTAAAAGTTCCAGACTTAGCAATTTGAATTCGTTTGTTTTGTATATCAGTGACACTGCGTGGAAGCCATTCGGGAAAACACGAAAGATACAATATTCCAAAAAACGAAGAAAGTCTTTTAAATAAATCTTTCAAATATTCCTTTGCTTCCAGTTCACAGCAGTGGAAAAGTTCTGTAGGAACTTAATTTAAAATTGAGTTGAGTGTGTGCTGCCGTGAATGAATAATTTATTGAATAACTAATGCAGGCCACAAAAACGGCATCTAACCAACAAGGCAATTCATTTTCTGTAGTCAACCCCAAAGGGATGCAGAAATTCCAACCATCGTGTTAAGTTTAAGTAAATTAATGCGCCTCTATGCGGAAAATCTTTTTGTATATACGGGAAAATTAAAATTGGCCACAGAATATCTAAAAACCACAACAAATGGGTCTATGGTTCTAGGCCATTTTGTGTTATGAAAGAAAAAAGAAAAGTGTAAAAAGGAAAGATGATTCTAGCAGAGTTACGGTTAACAAAATAAAACAAAATAAGCTTAAGGCCAAATGTTGCCGACATTTTATAGATATGAGAGTTTATGGCTAAAACGTAAAACAATCTTTTTCTATATCTTCTAAGTTTTTTGTAATTTTAATTTGTATTTGATTTTGTCCTATGTCAGAATGATTTATTTATTTATTTAGAATTATACAGAAGACTTTATTTGGGGGAAGGGAAGAAGCTTTGTATCTTCTCATAATTATTTGTTCATAATTCTTAAATGCCAAATTAATTAGGCCGGGCTCCGACAAATAATTAACTTGTTCAAATTTTTGAATTACTTTTTCAAGGCTGCAATGAGAAGGCAAAATAAGATACCATAAAAGTATGAAATGCTTTTAAAAATGCAGAAAGTTGTTGCGATTTAAGTAAGACTTTGGCCGTACGGCGATCCAAAAAAAAATATCAGTCGGCGGTAGTTTTTTAATAAACAGCGGCATTATAAACAAACCAAAGCAAATCCTGTTGGAAAGATAATGTGATGATGGAGGAGAAAGACGTTTAAGAACCTGAATTAATATGGTTAATGGGCTAAGAGTCTAAGAGGATTTGCTGACATTGAATGCAGATAAGAATTCAATGGCTTATGCATCTTGGACTAATAAATTCAATAAAGACTCTCCATCTTAAGGCGACACCTCGCAGACACCTCAAACAGAGGTAAGACCATGCTGTTTATGAAATTTCAGACACTTTAAGAGGGCTCTACATTGTCCTTCAAAGAGTCTCCAATTTATATCTTGTTAAGAGGCGTTCTTATGTTGTCGTTCACTTTTGCCAGAGATTATTTACAGTACTGTTGACTTAACCTCGGAATCCCTCAACTTGACTGTTAACAGCACTTGTGCTTCATTTTCTTCGCCACAAAATGGTTAAGGCATCAAGTTCCACAGCTTTTGCACTCTTGAGATTTTAATGCCAGGCCGAGCAGTTGATTACAGAAATCGTATATAATCTCTGTTTAAGCTTTCTTTGCCTTAAAGTGCTTGAACTTAGTCTTTATTGATTGATTATAATCTCTCATTATAGCAGAATCAACCGCATTACAAAGCAGACTACACTGGACTGTTTAGAGGTATTTAAAAATAAGGTCAATTATTAAATTGACTGGTATTCGGATTTTCGTAGACAAAAAGTAAAACAAAAGCAGGCTCAACAAAAGCACGATTTTTATATAAAAGTAGAAGAGGCAAAAACATATTTTAGTTCATAAAAACCGCAACACGGATGCAAAACGTATATTTCATTATCTGAACAGTGCACAACAATGGACACTTAGGAACAGCAGGAGGAAAGGACCTATAAAAGTCCATGACTTTAATCGCCCAACTGAGAGCCCAACCTGTCCCAGATCGTAATGGACCTGACTTTGACTTCTGTCTTTTATCTGACTCTAAGAGATGTATATTGGGCGCCGTCTCCTGGGACTTGAATAGGAAAAGCAACCTTTGGCAAAAAGTTTGCGACCACAGCAAAAGGAAACAACCGCTCGCCCCCTTTTTTCACTGGTTCCTGTTACTCGACAAATTTTGATTAAAATGCCGTTAACAGAGCAACTCAACTTTCAACGGAACAGATTGGAAAAACTGGTGGCAGTCAGGAAATTGTGTTTCTTTCAGGTACATAGAAGGCGGCAAGCATTTTTCAATCTGAGTGCAACTTTTCATGCCTCTGCTACTTTGGTGATTATTCAGTCATTTAATAACATTTAATTTTATTATTTTTATTTTATTTTAGTGTTTCAACTGTGCTACTTTTATATACACTCAGTTTTTTGTTTAGGTCTTCAATTTGATCAATAGAATTGAAAGTAGTCTGCTTACTTACTAAATAAAGCGAATTCCGGTACAGGGAGCGCTTCCAAAAATGTCATACACTTACATTATCAAATTCGGAAACACTCGAATGGCAGAGACTTTGGAATGGGGTGGAAAAATTAAATTTATGGAGAGAATTTACATAATTTGGCGAAATTAGATAAATGAGGAAAATGGTTGCCATTAATTGGTTTTCATCTCCATAATTTTCGAAATCTTTTTAACAAGACTTAAGGTTGTGCGAACAACAGAGGGAAGGGCAGTATTCCACCAAGGACGTGTGAATTTTACTGATGGTACACAGAGCCCATCCCCATTGGAAGCAATCTACTTAATGCATATTTGTAAGAAAATTTACTTAATGTATATTTGTAAGAAAGTTTGCAAATTTTCCTTCAGAACATGCCTCTGCATCTGTATCCTTTCATCTGCTGTGCAAATTATGAGAAAATAGTCCAATATTTCATCAACACTTTTTGGGGGTTGCCTTTTGTTCTTGAAGGGTGATATATTTATCCTAAATAAAGGGCCAAGCATTCCCCAGTAAGGCAAACACCAATACACTGACGCATTTGCATAATAAGTACACCCTGCTAGACAGCGGTATGGTCGTCATTTGTCAAAAAATTTACATTTCTTAGGAGTCTCTTATAAAAGATTGGCTATACGATATGCGTTAACGATTTCGCTCCATGTCTATTAAAAATGGAAATGGTCCAAATATCAGACTATTTCAGGTCAATTTCCTTTTTGGAAACAAACTTTTTGTGGCTCAAATTGTGGGAAAACAAAGCCGAAGCGAGAATCAATTACCCCAAGCAACACGTACTCAATGTTTATTAAAGTGTACGCTGCACAGCCACAGTCACAAGAACGAAGAAAACATGGGCAACAATGCCAGAAACTATTATCAGAACAAACGAGGGGGAACGTTGTGAGTTGCTGCGGACACCGCAACTCTACGGTTATACCCGATACTAAGTCAGTATGGCTCTCCTCCGGCAGACGCCGCTAATATTAAACGACACGACAAAGAGTGCGTGCGAGAGAGACAGAAAATCAGTCTGAGCGTGACGTCGGGCGCTGCGTAGCCACTGCAAATTGATTTGTTCCTATTGGCTATAAAAATGATCTGATCTGATCCAGATTCAGCAATCTGATAGATATGGTCATTATCTATGATTCTGCGTTTTTAGTTTTCTCGAATGTGCAATATTGTGGATGCAACAGATTTTCGTCCTTTGTATGGGCGGAAGGGAGTGGGGCGAAATTTTGAGATACACGTTTTATAGTAAGATCTAACAGGAGTGCGGATACCACATTTGGTTACTCTAGCCTTAATAGTCTCTGAGATTTGTGGATGCCCCAGATTTTCGTCCTTTGCGGGGGCGGAAGGGGGTGTGGCGAAATTTTGAAACAAACTCGTCTCGGTCCGATATATTAGGAGTGTGGATACCAAATTTGGTTGCTCTAGCTTTTGTAGTCTCTGAGATCTAGGCGCTAATGTTTTACTCTAAGCAAAGCCGCCTATGCTACGTGTGTGTTAGAGAGAGACAGGGCGAGAAAAAATGAAATTGTTTTCTTGATGCTGGCTATAATAATAATACGATCCAATTCAGATTCCGCAGTCTTAAAGATATGGTCATTCTCTACAACTCTACGTTTTTGGTTTTCTCATATCTTTAAAATTGTGGATGCCACAGATTTTTGTGGGGGCGGAAGTGGGCGGGGCGAAGTTTTGAAATATTTTTGTAGCAGTGACATATCACAGAAGTCTGGATCCAAAACATCGTTGCTGTAGCTCTTATAGTCTTTGAGCACTAGGCGCTGAAGGGGACGGACAGACGGACAAACGGACAGACGGACAGACGGACAGACGGACGGACGGACAGACAGGGCTCAATCGACTCGGCTATTGATGCTGATCAAGAATATATATACTTTATGGGGTCGGAAACGATTCCTTCTGGACGTTACACACATCCACTTTTACCACAAATCTAATATACCCCAATACTCATTTTGAGTATCGGGTATAACAAAGTCAAAACACAAAGTCCCGAAAAGAAAACAGTGGCTCACAAAGAAGGAGACGCGCACAGAGCATGTGACAAAAAGTGTGAGGGTAAAAACCGCCAAATTGTTGATGGAAACCCCAATGTTAGATATGAATCAATACATTATTATTCCTTCAAGGATAACGAAGGTCTTCTAATGATTTATAATTAAATTTCCTACATATTTTGTAAACAAATCGAAACCAGTTTCGTCTGAAGAGGTGCCAAATGTTATTTCTGTAACACTAACCTCCATTCTGGTCATTCTATATATATATATATAACAAGACGTGTCTAAGAGAGCGGTTCAGAGAGCTTTAGTATGCGTTTTGCTCATGTCTTTCGAGTGATGGGCGAAGTACGAGGATACGGCAGGAGATTTTCTGACAATGAACTCGGAGCAAAAGAATAATGATTCAAGGTTTAAAAGAGGCAAAAAGTCTGTTGGTAAGAGTGTTAAAGGGAACACATATTGCAAAGTAGCCAGGAGGTTATTAATTCCCTTTAAGGTAACTCTACATATAACTGTTCAAACGCTCAACACGTAAAAGAAAACACCCTTTAACTTATCAAGCCAATTCATTTTGTTATGTGGCAGCAAATAAAGGTTTTCATATTCAATCAGCCCCCAATCAATGATATCAAGCAATCGCAAACAAGGTAGCACTTGGAAATTCAATTTCTGTCACGAAATAAACTCAAAAGCATAGAAAACCGTTTTAAGCCCCTTGAAAAAAAAACCCTGCTAGAGGGAAAAACGTCCTTCGCATCCCTTTATGGGATATTGGAAATAAGAGTGGATAGTAGCATGACAGTGAAAGAAGTAACTTTTCCAAATCGTTTTGCACTTTGAGACATTTGTTATCAATCCTGAAATTACTGGCTGTTAGAATGATAAACGTCGCCTATGTGTAGTAAGTCTATACCTTCTATACCTTCAAAAGCGATTGTTGAAAATGCGGAAATAGTCTAACGGTTTTTGGTTTTCCGTTCAGGGAGCACATACAAAAAAAAGATGAGGCAATCTAAAAAAGAATCTAATTGTGATGCATTCACAAAAAGAATTAATGAATGCATTAAACACCAGTCATAATATACTCTCAATGCTTCAAGTATTAATTTTCAGTGGTTCATCTGCATACATATATAACCGCAGTCATGTTAATGGCATACTTTTGAAGATTAAATAGTTCTAATTTAAGGCTCGAGTCTGATGACAGAGCAGAACACACAAAGGAGGAAACGCCATGGATGCTGGCGAACGCTCTGCCAGAGTGACACACTGTCGCGATGACACTTGCAGGGAACAGCAAACGATTCATGCATTCATTCGAGCTGTCCTCACACTGAGATGTGAGTGTCAGACCTTTTCTTTATTTTCTTGAACAAGTAACATCATCATAATAGAACAGATTGTGACACGCACAAGATGCTACTCTGCAAACGAGATTTCTCCAGAGCTCTGTCTCTAGGAGAAGTAGCAAAGATATTGCAATCACCGTTGGCAAGTTCAGTTCCCGATGTTAATGATGATGACAAACGTTGTCACCACCTACTTGACGTTGAAGCACTCGCGACTGAGAGTATCTGTGAAATGTCACGACAGGGAAATGTCATTGGAGTGGGGCGTAAACATGCCACACATTTAAACATATATGACTTGCACAGAAACTTGTAACAATAATAGCTTCGCAACCATATATGCAATGAAATCCTGCTAATGGCTGGAAAAACTTTGTTTCATTTTAAAATGTTATCCAAATAAATACCTAATACCTAATGGGAGCATGACATTAGTCAGCAAATTGAAACTTAAGCACGGAGAAATATTATAAAACTTGTATTTGGTTTTTATATATGCTATAAACACGTAAAAAATGTGGACGACTGACAAATTTAGAGAACAAATGAGAAGAATTCCCTCTGATTTTATTATTATATTTTATTTTGTTATAGTACCCCCCTGATTTTATTCTGATGGATGTCGTTGGACAGACCCCCACAGTGTCCATTCGCGACTTCACAGACATTCAAGCTGGGACTGACATGTGTCAGTGGTGATTTAAGTGGGCACTGAATCCGTCAAGTGGATGGTGACAGGAACACAACAGACTATCGATGTCTTCATTATTTTCGACAATGTGTCCCGCAACAGAACTGATTTGATATCGACGATAGAAGTGGGAATAGATTACCCCCAGGGAACAACCGCTGTGGCTGCGTGTCAAATGTCTGGGAACCATGCTCCAATTATGATGACGTTTCCATACTTTGACCCAACATTTGCCGTCATATCCCATTGTTCGTGACTGTCATAAATCAAGATACCATCCGCATTTGATTTCATACATACTATAATGCCCCAATTAATTTCGCCTCTATGCGATCCCCTTAAACTTTTCTACTGTCCCCTATTGAATTAATCAGATTATTTTGTCTTGATATTTTTAATATTCAAATCAGCGTTAGGGCAGGTAATAATGCTTCAAATTAAGTTCTATAAAATCCGGCTTATACTTATACGACTGTTGTCTGAAAAATTCGCTGGGCAACTTCTTTTGTGGTAAGTGAAGGCACAGACGAAGCCGAAGAAGAGATGGCCCAAATACTTCCAGCATAACTTAATTAAATAACAAGTATCTTCGACCAGATGGTATTTGTTTGTCATCTATGCACAAGGCTTTGCTAGAAACAAACCTTCTTCATTCAGCAGCAAGGATACTGTGAACTTTAAGGGATCGAACCCTCTAAAAAAGATGACCCTTTCACGGTCAGCCGAACAGGTGGATTGCAATTCAGTGATTTACTAGTAGATTACTTAAATTAAGGAGAATGCCTGCAAAACGATAAGGACTGCTGGTCTTTAAATTTCAGGCCCGAATTGCCCTAGTTTCTCCATCTCATTTGAGGCAACTGCTGTTCTCCCTCGAGCGTTCGGGCTTTTGTCAGCGTCTCCTGTTTGAACAACGTAAAGGATGTTGCTTTGCTTTGGCGAGCAGTTAGTCATACAAAACGGTTGTAAATGCAGCGAACAAACAAACCGAAGGGCATCTCCAGTGTCCCATTTCTGGGAATCTGAGCTAAATTTCGGTTAGTAATATATATGTATTTTCAGATGCTAACAACTGTCTGGTAAAAATGCTTGCTTATCGTTACTAACATAAAATAATGATATATGAATGCCTTTAAATTATCCAACAATTCTTAAAATTTATTTCATTCCATATGCAATAGAAACACACACAAACGTAACTGTTAATATTTTTTCTGAGTGCACCGTGCGTATACGTTGTGTGGAACGCATGAGTCATTTGGGACCTGCTTGCCATGATGGAGTATCTCTATTGGGTTCCCTCTCTTCCCTTCATTGTCCATTCTTGTATGCTCATGTTGCCTGCCTATTGCATTGCTGCCTTCTATTATTCTATGATTTCATTTATGTCTTTGTCTCGTACTGTATGCTTTTATACACATATTATTATCACATCTGGGGTCCCACAAAAGGAAGTCCGTTATATGGGAGCTTGCTCGTATAGCACCTCTGGTTCTGAGTTAGATTGAATATGAAAACCTGTTATGGCTCACTGTAAGTTTTTATTTCCACTTCGGCTCTTAACTTCTGAATAAATGGCAAGATTGTGGTTGGAGACTGTGAAAGATTAGAGAAAAATCCGAAAGGTTACTCCGAGTTTTTTGTCAATGTTTTCCTGTAATTGTCATTATGATTGATTACGATTATGGAAGTGGATGAAATGAATCGATTAATTTATTTAATTAAGACCTAATTCTAGTCAGTAGTTTTGAAGATAGCTCCCTGATGTTGACAAAAACACATTTCAGACACTTCTTTAAGCTTTGGCAAAACTTTCACTTTAAATAACTGTGCCTTGCAACTGTCTCTGCCGCCAAAACCTCATCATCGTCAGTGGCAGTCATGAGCACCTCGTTACCGTTGCGCATTAAAAAAAACTGTCAAATATGTAAGCCATTAAAATGTGATTATGATGGCAGCCCACATGCCCAGTCAGGTCAACATGAACATGTTTGAGCCTTGTTCGAAACATCCCAAAAAAATTACTCCAGGTTGTTAATACTTTTGGCTATTAATGACGGAATAGGTATGCCTAAAGAGCGGGAACTGCATGTCCTGGCGTTATGCTAGAAAAGCAAATAATTTAAAATAGAAAATTCCCTTTACTATTTTCAACAAGAAGAGAAAAGTAAATCACAAAATTACCAATTTGCTTTGCTTATATCTCTGAATAAATAAAAAGAGGAAAAAATCATTGCCAGATTGCACTAAAAAGGAAATACCCAGAGGTCAAATATGACTACCCAGTTTTCAGCGTCCAATGGAGCGCAATTCAGTAATTGGTTTAGGCTAATTGCCTAAACGAGTGAGCCTCAATTCGCTGAAAATCACTCAAAAGTCCCAAAGGTAATCATATGATTATAATCATTTGATGATTCCCACAAAGAAACGAGGTTGATTTTGGCATTTAATATCCGACTGCCGACTGTCATTCAAAGACTTTTCTGAAACACATTCGAATTTAGCAGAGTTAATAAAAGCCCCGAAAATATGTGCGTGCGGGAGTGTGTCTCAGTAGGCACGATTTTATTCAAGCCCACATATAGGGAGAGGAAAAGAGAGAAAAGAGAGACATTCTCATGCGACCCGCTGGAAAAACAGTTGAAAAACAATAAAATTATGTGTATGCGAGGGTTAAAAATGTTGATTCGTTCTGATTTATGGGATAGACTTCGATGCCGCCATTAGCAGAACCTGCGTATTAGTAATATTTAAACAAAATTTGATAATAATAACTATAAGCAAATGATGATAATTATAAATGTAGATCTACTTCAAGAGCACAAAGGAACATGATCCACAAGGCGTATGTGTGATATTCTGTAAAGCCACAAGTTCTGTGCATTAATGTGATGTGATCTGATGTGATGTAACATACTGTACCGACTGTGATTGAACTACTGGAACTATTGAGTTCAGTTAATGCAATTAAGTTCTGTGAAACCAAAATAACATATAATAATAATAATAATAACAGAATTACATATAATAAATATGTGCAACTGTAAGAGTTCCAATCCGCTTTAAGCTATTAAAACATTTATCAAATGAAATTTGTATCCATTTGCAAATTAGTCAGTAAGCAGTCGAATGAGCTGCCAAGCACATTTTCTAACTCTAATCTGGCTGGGCGCTAGTTTGAAACGAGGGGGAACGTTGTGAGTTGCTGCGGACACCGCAACTCTACAGTTATACCCGATACTTAGTCAGTATGGCTCTCCTCCGGCAGACGCCGCTAATATTAAACGACACGACAAGGAGTGCGTGCGAGAGAGACAGAAAATCAGTCTGAGCGTGACGTCGGGTGCTGCGTAGCCAGTGCAAATTGATTTGTTCCTTTTGGCTATAAAAATGATCTGATCTGATCCAGATTCAGCAATCTGATATATATGATCATTATCTATGATTCTGCGTTTTTAGTTTTCTCGTATCCTCAATATTGTGGATGCAACAGATTTTCGTTCTTTGTGGGGGCGGAAGGGGGTGGGGCGAAATTTTGAGATATACGTTTTATAGTAAGATCTAACAGGAGTGCGGATACCAAATTTGGTTCCTCTAGCCTTAATAGTCTCTGAGATTTGTGAATATCCCCAGATTTTCATCCTTTGCGGGGGCGGAAGGGGGTGTGGCGAAATTTTGAAACAAACTCGTCTCGGTCCGATATATTAGGAGTGTGGATACCAAATTTGGTTGCTCTAGCTTTTGTAGTCTCTGAGATCTAGGCGCAAATGTTTTACTCTAAGCAAAGCCGCCTATGCTACGTGTGTGTTAGAGAGAGACAGGGCGAGAAAAAATGAAATTGTTTTCTTGATGCTGGCTATAATAATTATAAGATCTGGTTCAGATTTTGCACTCTAGAAGATATAGTCATCTTCTACGATTCTTCTACGATTTAGTTTTCTCGTATCGTCGAAATTGTGGATGCCACAGATTTTCGCCCTTTGTGGGGGCGGAAGTGGGCAAAGTTCTGAAATATTCTTGTAGCAGTGACATATCACAGAAGTCTGGATCCAAAACATCGTTGCTCTCGCTCTTATAGTCTTTGAGCACTAGGCGCTGAAGGGGACGGACAGACGGACGGACGGACAGACGGACAGACGGACAGACAGACATGGCTCAATCGACTCGGCTATTGATGCTGATCAAGAATATATATACTTTATGGGGTCGGAAACGATTCCTTTTGGACGTTACACACATCCACTTTTACCACAAATCTAATATACCCCAATACTCATTTTGAGTATCGGGTATAAAAAAGAATAAAGCGGAAACGGAAGTCGATGGCGCCTCCTTTCTTCCTCCGTCGCTTCTCATCTCTAGCCAATTAAGGGCTACTTTTTGTTCATTTTGTTTACCATCTTTCAACATACAGTTTTGTATATATGTACATACCTACATTCCCACTGTATTTCGTATCCCGCCAGGAGACTGCCATTGTCCTCTTTTAACGACCATCGATATTTCGTTGGAGAAACTACTGCAGTTTCTGCTTAATTTTGTGGCTACGTCCTGGCTTCGTCCCAGGGACAATCGAATGAGCCCGGAGGCAACAAACCAACGACTGGACAGTCAACTTCCTGTGGCAGCTGACAAAGTCAAAGTCAATTATGGAAAAGCTATATCTATGAGCAAACAAAAAAAAATTAACTGCAAGTTATGCTTCAATCTTTTCTTGAAGAAATATTCCACTAAATTTTCGGGAACTCATTGCTAAATTTGTATTGAGATTGGGTCAGAGAGGAGAAGAATGATTGAGCGACCTTCATAATAAATATGCCTATGGATTAGCCCATTATACATTATGCAGGCTGCAGCTTACCATTTTCCATTCCCAGCTATCCATGGGATGTGCTTTCAAGGCCAATTAGCTTCTAATGGCTCTGACTTTTTATGGTCCGTGCTCAGCTATTTTTTTGAGAACCTTTTACCACACATAGAAATGGTGAAAAAACAACAACAATGGAACTCTGCCCATATCCTGTGTTGACCAGGGAGCTTACATTGAGTTGGGTCCTCGATAAGGATTCCATGTGAGTGTGGAGCTAGTTGCAGTAGTGCTTATGGCCATGCTTCCATCTATAAAGCACTTAAACTTTTCTTCTAGCTGTTTAAAAGTTTTCAATCAATGTGGCGACATCTGAGGCCATTTATACGGTTTCGTGGGAGTATTTAGGGGATTGAATATTAATTTCACGCATATGAGACTTTTGCCAATTTGGACTTTCCACTATACAACCCACTTTATCAAATCAAAACCTCCTCATGCTCTGTCTGGCAGGCTAATTTAGACTTAGATGATTGTATGATGCAATGCCTTCAGCCTGAATAGCCATTGACATCAATTAGATATACTCGTACGTGTATATATGTGGACGTCTGTGCAATGTTCAATGACTCTCGACCGCAATCGGTTGATTGCACCAATATCGATGCCCGTCTCGCCGTATCTGCCTCTGGATGCTGCCATTGTGTATGCGTCCCCTTTTTTTCTTTTCACACTTATACCCTTCAGTGGTCAAAAGAGCAGCGCAGTCTGGCCAGCAAGTGAAAGTGAGAAGGGGAAATCCGACACAATTCTCAGTTGCTCCCTCAAACAACTTTGGAAAAAACATTAAATGGATGTGATTTCCTTACTCTTTTGCTCTTCTTGAGAACAATCTGCAACATTGCAACTGGGTCCTATCAAATAATCCGTCAATGCGTGTATTCCTTATATGACATTTTTTCTGTTTCATTTTTATTTTCATGTTTACCCCAAGGCTTGGCTTCGGCCTATGTTGCCTGAATGACATATAACTTAGTGAATTGCTTTCGCAAGACCTTCCAACTCCGAAAGTTTTCAGGTCACAAAAACAAGGTCTAACCAAAAAGGCAATTAATTTTATACAGCCAAATACAGCCTTGTGAGCGAGCTCTCCTCCATGGGAGTTCGAAATGCCAACGTGTTAAATTCAGTTAATTAATGCTCCTCTATAGAGGAAATTCATTTGTGTGTGTATGGGAAAGTAACAGCTAGGAAAAACAGCCTAGGAGCCTGGCTATTTTGTGGTCTGAAAGTTAAAGTTGTCAAAACGTTTCACTTTTCTGGCTTTTTAATTAAAAGAAAGCAATGTTGGAGTGCTGGGAAGAATACGACCAATAGAAAATAAAGGCCACAGGGGGCCAAAGAAATTCAAGCTCAAAGATTCACCTGGAAATTCAGTGGCAAATTCAACTCTGTATGTGTATATACTGTAGAGAGTAAAATAAAAAGAGTTAAACTTTTTCCCTACATTTGAAGGGACATCTATTTATGATAGGGCGTTTTCTTTTACTTTCAACCATGTATTTATTGAATAATATATTAACAGTATCCTCGCCCATGAAGCTGAGAACGCTTACTGCAACTCTGACCAAGATTCTGTGGCCTAAAGGGAAGTGCCTGCTCTCTTTTTGAGAGGCCATTTGGTTGGGAAACAGATTGATGTAATTGCTCATAAAAATTTGTAAATAACAACAAATAGTGCTGTCCAATAAATTGCCAATGGGAATGGGAAGAACCACCTCCTGCAGAAAAGGGCACAAAGAGCCCCGCTTCTCCATTGAAAATATGAAAAACGTATTTTAATAAACAATTTATTCCAATATTTAACATGGAAACAAAGAAGGCATCCGAATTATCCAAAAACCATGAACTCTACCTTGTTATACCCGATACTCAAAATGAGTATTGGGGTATATTAGATTTGTGGTAAAAGAGGATGTGTGTAACGTCCATAAGGAATTGTTTCCGACCCCATAAAGTATATATATTCTTGATCAGCATCAATAGCCGAGTCGATTGAGCCATGTCTGTCTGTCCGTCTGTCCGTCCATCCGTCTGTCCGTCTGTCCGTCTGTCCGTCCGTCCGTCTGTCCGTCTGTCCGTCCCCTTCAGCGCCTAGTGCTCAAAGACTATAAGAGCTAGAGCAACGATGTTTTGGATCCAGACTTCTGTGATATGTCACTGCTACAAAAATATTTCAAAACTTCGCCCCGCCCACTTCCGCCCCCACAAAGGACGAAAATCTGTGGCATCCACATTTTTAAAGATACGATAAAACCAAAAACGCAGAATCGTAGAGGATGACTATATGTTCTAGAGTGTAAAATCTCAACCAGATCGTATAATTATTATAGCCAGAATCAAGAAAACAATTTCATTCTTTCTCGCTCTGTCTCTCTCTAACACACAGGTTTCATGGTCGGCTTTGCCAATTGTAAAATATGAGTTCAAGGATCTCAGAACCTATAAGAGCCAGAGCAACCAAATTTGGTATCCACACTCCTGTGATATCGGACCTTGACCGTTTTGTGTCCAAATTTCGCCACACCCCCTTCCGCCCCCGCAAAGGACGAAAATCTGGGGCATCCACAAATCTCAGAGACTATTAAGGCTAGAGTAACCAAATTTGGTATCCGCACTTCTGTTAGATCTCACTATAAAACGTATATCTCAGGATTTTGCCCCACCCCCTTCCGCCCCCACAAAGGACGAAAATCTGTTGCATCCACAATATTGCAGATTCGAGAAAACTAAAAACGCAGAATCATAGATAATGACCATATCTATCAGACTGCTGAATCTGGATCAGATCGGATCATTTTTAAACCCAAAAGGAACAAATCAATTTGCACTGGCTACGCAGCGCCCGACGTCACGCTCAGACTGATTTTCTGTCTTTCTCGCACGCACTCCTTGTCGTGTCGTTTAATATTAGCGGCGTCTGCCGGAGGAGAGCCATACTGACTAAGTATCGGGTATAACTGTAGAGTTGCGGTGTCCGCAGCAACTCACAACGTTCCCCCTCGTTTTACTTTAAAAAATTGTTTAAAAATACAATCTCTTCAAAACTATTAATTTACAAAGAAGTTTAAGCACGACAAGACATTCCTTCCAGCAGCAGAAAAACTCCCCGCTTTAAATATTCATTTTGAAAGCAATAAGAGCCCACTACAAGTTAGTTTTTTTTAGATCTGAAATGCAAAACTAATTAAGGCGTGCTCCGAACAAATAATGAACTTGTACAAGATTTTTTACTTTTGTTTTTCCACAGCTGGAATGAAAAAGCAGGCGAAACTTCCAGCGAATTCTAAAATACCATTGAAAATGCAGAAAGTTGTTGCCATTTAAGTGAAACTTTTGCAGTAAGACGATCCACAGAAGATGACAAGGGGAAAGTTTTTCAATAAGCGGCCCTGCCAAAAACAAGCCAAAACCAGCCAAAGCGAGTCCAGTCAAGGGGAAAATGTGATGAAGAAGAAGTTAAAGAGTTTTAAGTTGTGGAAAAATACATGAAAGTCCGAGATGACCGTCTTCTAGAGACCAAAAACCTTATAATTTATGATCAGCCATACAAGTACATAATTGAATAAGCCATAAAAAACTTCAGTATATTTGGGATTGAATATTGTCGATATCATAATAATAGTACTCTATCATATGTAGTGAGTAAAATCGAACTACTATCGAAGCCGTAGTGGCTTAGTTACAAAGTTAAAACCTTAATGTGACATAAGATAAATGTTTCCATATATTTTTAGTTAATTTATTCACTTTATTTAGTTTTCACTAATTTATTGTCCTTATTAAAGGGAGTACACAAAAAATACGCAGAGCGACAACAAAATGCTGTTTTCCAACAACATTTTTTATGTAAAAAATACCTCAATTTTGTTTTCAACCGCAGTTGATACCTATTTTCTAGGTTAATGTTTGTTTGGTTTTTTTTTTTTGGCTGGATGAGATTTGATTCAATAGAGAAACCACATCTAAATTATGTTCCGATTATGCTTAAAATCGCTTTAATTATTTCGTAATTAATTATTTTCACTCCGTCAACCTTGGCCACCATTTTAAAACAGACCGCAAAGAATTTTAGATACTTCATACATTTTTTTAAATTTTTAACCCATCGTTAGGTACATTTTAGTAATAAAATCCGCTACAGGGAACCAAAATATTTCTTTACTTTTTAAAACAATGGACAGCAATGGAGATGGTGGATCAGAAGGTGATTGACATTTTTGTAAACGGCGCACTGTCATAAAAGCAAACTAAAAAGCCATTGCTAAAATCCGTCCTTCTCCTCACTTCAACCCCAATCTACTCATATTTCAGCGACTTCTACCTGGCTCAAAAAGGTGCACATTGAGTGTGGTATCCTCAGCCAAGGATAGACTTGGAAAATTGTGCAAAAATGTCTGCGACCACAGAAAGAGTGAACTCTACCTCCTACACCTCTTTCTTTGGTTCCTGGGACACCAAAAAAGTTTGCTTAAAATGCCGTCAGCAGAAAAAATCTAGTCTGAAAACGCAATGAAACAGATGGCCACAACTGGTGGTAGACGGCAAATTGGGTTTATTTAGGTCACGTAGCTGGCTGAGAGAATTTAAAGTCTCAGCTTTTGATACCGCATCGCCTGTTTTGATGGTTGAATGGAATGAAAAGTTGAAAAAGGAATGAAAGTTTTCGGTATAATGGAAGGTCTCACCTGGTCCAAAGATACTGGCTTACAAAATAATATAACAGAGTGATGATTTTATTGCTTTATTCATATATTAGGGGATTAGTACTACTTGCCAATATTTATTTGACGTACTCTTCATAACAATCATTGATATTTTATAACAAACCCACTTATCCCACCACGCTTAAGGTCACTTATTACCCTTTCCGACGTTGTTTCCTTGTTTGCTTTTCGTTTTTTATTGCTTTAGAAAAACAATCACTAAACCTTTATTGAATTTACGAGGCCTCAAAGCGGGGTTCACGAAACCTTTTTCAATATCAGCGTCATTACGGTTCCGTTGAATTTTTTGGGCATCTAATGTCGGACTTTGCCCCATGAGAGATGAAAAGTGTTTCCCAACTTTTGTTTATTTCCTCATTAAATTCATTAAGAATTTTTACTGGCAAAACCATTCCTTGTTTTACTTAAAGTCAGCATTATTTTATACAGAATTTAATGGATCAACTTTAATATGCAAACAAAATAAAAACACGTTTTTTAAAGTCAAAGAATAAGCAAAAGAACCCAAAAATAAACAAGAACAATTGAATGAAGCACACGGCACAGGCCCAGGCCCCGGCTAATAAAAACCGAATAAATTTACATAATTATTCATGCCGAAATTCATTAACACTCGACGGGCACAGGTTTAAGAGGAAGGTGGGTTCTGTGGGCGGTACTGAGGATTTTAATAGCTGCGCGACATTTTGTTGGAATTAGGTGGAAACGGCATTGGGGGGTTGTCCCTTATCCGGGGAATGGAAAGACAGAGAGAAACTTTAATTTTAATGGCGGCCATTTGCTCGTTTTCATCTCCGAAACATTTTAAATCCTTTTTTGTTCCACGTAAATCACGACAAATCTTGAGGATCTCTAGGAGGCGACATGAAAAATTAAGACAGAGTCTGTTTCTCATCTCCGTAGGGTGTAGTATACGCAAACCACCCGCTTTGCAGGCAATCTATACCCAGTTTTTGTAAGCAAATTCGCCGACTTCCTATTTCCGAAGCCATTTCCTTCCGCAAGGTGGGAATTATGGGAGAACACTTCATCAAACCTATTTCAAGGCTTGTGTTTTGTTCTTTTAGGATGTGAAGTTTTTCCTAAATTAAAGGCAAAACATTACCCAAATAGGCCAACGCCCAGAGCCACAAAATTTCGTAAATCACAGGAGCCACAAGCGTGCCTGCCCACTTGCCCGCTCATTTGCATAATGCTCTGGTCAGGTATGGCCACTTATTTGCAGAATTTTCCGACGACCGTGCTTGGTTTTCCCTTAAAAATCTTCATTTGTCAACAATTTTTCATTTCTGACGACGCGTTCTCCTATCTACCAGGAAATTCAATCGTTAGAGGTCTAAATGTACACGACTTTTTATTTCTCTGTACTCTTTTTCTCTGCACTTCTTTGGAGCAAAAGGTAGAGGCGGAAATAAAGTTGTCACCAAGTCAAATCGTTTTACATCCACTTAGCAGGAGCCCAACATTGCCTTCAATGGAAGCCCCGTATAGTAAAAGTAAGTTTTCTTAGTTTTTCTTTATTTCCGTTCTACCTCTCTGTCGTAGACAATGCCATTGCCCTGGGCAAGATTATATTACAAACATTCAGGAATTGGCTTAGTAACTGTCATAAAATGCAAGTGGCATTGGATTTTGAGCATGGAAGTCAATTAGCACTAGAGTATTTAAGGTGTAAGGCTAATTTTCAAAAGAAATTTGATAAGAATTAAGTGAGATCGAGCGAATGAAATGGACCATCCCTACTGGGCTGTAAAAACTTTGAAATGGTCTGAAAAAAATGATGAAACTAAAAAGATAAGTAGAACAATATTTTTCCAGAACATAAAAAAACACCAAAATAGCATAACAAAAAACAAAAGAGGAACAACGAAATTCAAAGCTTTTAAAAGAGGAATGGTTGCAGAAAGTTTACGAGAGTAGTTCAAACGCAAAAGGGAAATACATAAGTCGTGCCCACTGAGTTCTGGGATTAAAAAGAAAAGAAGAAAAACTATAAGAGCACAGAGCAAACAGCAACAAACCTTGTTACTACAAGCAAGAGAGTCCTGACAAAATGGGAGAGTATAGTGCCCTGTAAAATTGCTTGCCAGGCACTTTCCACACCATCTGTGCTAGTGGGGAAATTTCATAATATTTTTGGCACTGACAAAAGCCAGAGTATGCTCGTCTGTAGACACGATGGTAGAGTGAAGTGCAAACTAGATTATCCGATAAAACATAAAACGGATCAACCAAATTATACAAAGAGTAAAAAATTATCAGCGATGGACGGAGTTGTTGTCATTGATTACATGGAAAGTGTATCAGCAACGAGCCATCAGATGGTAAAACTCAAAGGCCACGTAACAGCACGATTTCTACTCATGGTCCTGGGTAAACTTGGGGTTTTTGGTATTGGTGAGGGTAGTGCAGCAAAGCTGGCACCACAGCGGGAAAACAGAGCATCAGGCGGGGAAGACAGCCAAGTGGGAGAGATTTTTGCAGAAACAAATGCGTATTAGTAATTTCAGCTCTGTCATGGTTGCTTTTTCCGCCGATGTTTAAATATTAAATTATATTTTGGAATACAAACCAATCCAAGAGCACCTGCATGACGGTAAGATGAATAAGCAGCAACAATCCCAAGTAAACAAGTCTTTTTTCCTGTCGAGTCATAGTGGGAAATGAAACATCTTAAGTTCTCTCTTGTTTCTTGTTTCTTGACTTTGTCTCCCGTTTGCTCTGCTACTTTGCTTGCTCATATTTCGGGAAGGGAATAAGGCCTAAAACGACGGGCAGGATGCCATCATTCGTGCCATGTTTATGTGTGGTTTTTACCCACTCTTGTTCTGTTACAAATTATGTTGGTCGGCTCGCTCCATGTCCTGAATAAGTGGCTAGCATCCTCACTTATTTTAGCTGGCGCCCACCTTGTTTAATTTTCAACGTGCTCATAGCGTTCCTATCTCCCCCTTCCTTATCAATTTCCCAGCTTTCCCTTGGCCAGACTAATTTATTGGGTGAACTGGATATAAAATGGTACCCTCTCTGCAGATCGCATAGATGTCACCTCACAGGCAATACACTCTCGCCATTGTTTCAGTCCATTGGATATTCTCGCATCAATTCCTTTATTCTCTTGTTCTGTTTTTGTTTAATTTTGGCTTGCGAACAATTAATTTATAAATTAGTGTTGTATTCGATTAGCATGGACGACTTGATGGTGCAGTTAATATATGAATTGACTCAGCGTAATCATGTTCCACACTTCGGAATTTGGGAACTTTTCCATCTGAAACTAAAAATTGTTTCAATCCGGTTAAATATTACCCAAATCAAATACTCACCAATTCCAGCTTAAGCTGCTCGACTTCACACAAGTCCCCTTCCAATTGCAGACGTCTCTCTGTGTTAAAACCATTTTCTTTTAAAACGGTAATTAATGATCCCAGAAATTCGACGAATAAGTATCGTATAATGGCATTTCTGGTGCTAATAGACTGCAACCGCTTACATTTTCTGAGAACTATTATCGTTTGCTCCGCATAGAATTTGTCTCGACCATCGATAGGCGATAAATCTAGATACTCCAATGTGTTTCCGTACTTTGAAATAATGTCACCAATGTTTTCAACGTAGCTCACAGTAAAAATCAACATCAATTGTTTTAGTTTCGGACATATTGGCAAATCTAATTTAATTTCGAAAAACTGAAGTGTCAGCTTTTCTAATTCAGGATATAAATAATCCTGTTTTAAATCGGTTGGATATTCAAAACAGGTAGTAGTGAATTCGCGAAGTTTCGGAAGATGGGAGCATATTTCGAAAATATTTCGTACATAGTACGATTCCACATACAGTTTTTCCAAATGAATCAGTTGCCGTATATGATGCTCTGAAATAAATTCAAAGCACTCGTCGAGGAAATTCACATCGAACTAAGTAGATTAAAATTCTTACCCTGGGCCATCGAAATTCTCTCTAGCTTCAAATCTTTACAGTATGGATTTACGTACTGGATGAGATCCGTTCCGCGATAATGGAAACTATCTAAGTTAAGCGTTTCTATGCATGTCATGTTTAAAACACGTTTGAACGCATTGAAATTTTCATTGTTTATCATCAAATAGGCATATCTGAGGTTAATGCAGTACTTTTCTATGAGTTCTCCTAGTTGATCCATAACCTCAGTACATTGTATTGAAATAAAATTAACAGTTGATCCGCATGAAGACAGAATAACACGTAATTCGGTGTCTGTATAGAACCCAGGCGAGTTTATGTCTTCGCGGACGAAAAGACACCTATATTTTTCTTTAACGTGGTAAGCATAGGTGCATTCAAGTCTTTTGTTTACTTGGGCCAAAATCAGTTTTTCTTTCTCTTCCAGGTATCCAAACACTTTGTCAATGATCTCAGTTGGTAAATTTTGAATCATTTTAAAGCAGAAATAGCGGCGTGGGTAGATTAAATCGAGGATAGAGATAATTTACAATTTCTTTAGAAGAAATTTTCGGAGACTTTGTATTTTGACAGCAAAATCAAAATGTTGGTTGACTGCACATGCGGCTCATAATATTTTTGCGAGCTAACGAAAAACGTCGATGTTTGAAGATATCGATGTTTTAAGAGAAAAAACCTCTAAGAAAAAATATAATTATTTCTGGTCTTCAGGTTTTTCTCTATCGCTTAATAATTTTACTCTCTGCCTGTATATGTATGTATTTGTGTCTCCCTTTCTTCACAAAGTCTTGAAGAGAATTTCAAAACTAGATATCGATGTATGCCACAAGCAATCGATGTTTATAAAAATGACAAAATAAGTTTCTCCACAGTCTCGCGCAGATATAGAGGGAGATATATGTATGTATGTAGATTTAATAGCTATTAGTATTAAAATACCAATAAAAAAAAGAGACCTATTCCATGAGCCGAAAAATTCCCAATATAATTTAAAAAATGTGTTACGGGCCTACTTTTTTCACTGCTGTGTTGTTGTGTTGGGGTCCATCTATTAGTGTGACCAGGTGTACATGACTCAGCAGGATTTGCTTACAAATTAGTTCAAAGTGTTTATGAAAACATATGCGTTTTTTTTTGTTATGCGTTTTAAGCAAAAAATAACAAGGAGCAAGGCGACGAATATTTTATTCCGTGAGATTGCGAATTTGGGATTCCATCGATAGCTGCATTCGGAGCATACCTGATAGCATTACCTAGGCATTAAACGTCAAAAGTCATGGGTCACATATAATTGCAAGTTAATTCGTTGCGCCCTGAAGTGAAAATCCCGTGAAAATGTCTATATCAAAGTTTCCAAAGTTTCATATGCCCGTAGAGAAATTGGATGTGCGCCATGACACAAAGGTCATTAAAAATCTACTGAAGTTGGAGGGCATCACGAATTATGAACCCGACGTTTTGGATAAGCTGCTGATGACCGGTTACGGTAAGAAATGCCACTGTGTGAGTGACAGAAACTACGAATATAATCATTTTGCTCTAGATTTGATCAAGGACGAATTGTTGAAGCGCAAGCACCGTGAGGATATAGCGGAGGCCGTCGGAAATATTGACGAGCCTTTGTCTTCGGCTGCTGACTCCAAAGATACAGCCTTCAATCCTGCCAATTATTTCAGAGATCCGATGGAGATCGAGTTGCTTGGCGCGTCGTCAACTGTTCACTCCGAGGATATGGATAATTCATTTCTAAGCTCTTCGGCCTTGATTTCTGTCCAACCTTTGAACGTTCTGAAGGAGAGTGAAGATCTGGGCACGCCTTCAGATTCTGACTCCGAGGACACGGATAGTTCAGGTCCAAGCTCTTCGGACTTGAATTCTGACGAACTTTTGAGCTCTCCCGAATCAGATACGAACACAGATCAAAGCTCTTCGGCCTTGAATTCTGACGAACTTTCGGGCTCTCCCGAATCAGATACGGACACAGATCCAAGCTCTTCGGCCTTGAATTCTGACGAACTTTCGGGCTCTCCCGAATCAGATACGGACACAGATTCAAGCTCTTCGGCCTTGAATTCTGACGAACTTTCGGGCTCTCCCGAATCAGATACGGACACAGATCCAAGCTCTTCGGCCTTGAATTCTGACGAACTTTCGGGCTCTCCCGAATCAGATACGGACACAGATCCAAGCTCTTCGGCCTTGAATTCTGACGAACTTTCGGGCTCTCCCGAATCAGATACGGACACAGATCCAAGCTCTTCGGCCTTGAATTCTGACGAACTTTCGGGCTCTCCCGAATCAGATACGGACACAGATCCAAGCTCTTCGGCCTTGAATTCTGACGAACTTTCGGGCTCTCCCGAATCAGATACGGACACAGATCCAAGCTCTTCGGCCTTGAATTCTGACGAACTTTCGGGCTCTCCCGAATCAGATACGGACACAGAAAGCCAGCCAGAAATACTGGGAGAGCATGATGATTTGACTGAAACCACGTCGGAGTCTGACTCTTCTTAGCTAAAACCTTAGATGCTATCGATCCAATTTGACCTTAACATTGTTTGCCAATAAACGCAGGTTTAAGATAATCAATAAATTGCTGCCACAAAAAAATAAATAAAACTCTTATAAGAAATAAAACAGCTTCACAACCTGATGGGCCGTCCTAGTTTCCATCTGTGCAATATTATATCAATATAAATATATACAGATGTACATATAAAAAATGTTCAAGAGATAAAGACAAACAATCTCAAAGTTATCAAAGCATTGGATATTCTCGCATCAATTCCTTTATTCTCTTGTTCTGTTTTTGTTTTATTTTGGCTTCCGAACAATTAATTTATAAATTAGTGTTGTATTCGATTAGCATGGACGACTTGATGGTGCAGTTAATATATGAATTGACTCAGCGTAATCATGTTCCACACTTCGGAATTTGGGAACTTTTCCATCTGAAACAAAAAATTGTTTCAATCCGGTTAAATATTACCCAAATCAAATACTCACCAATACCAGCTTAAGCTGCTCGACTTCACACAAGTCCCCTTCCAATTGCAGACGTCTCTCTGTGTTAAAACCATTTTCTTTTAAAACGGTAATTAATGATCCCAGAAATTCGACGAATAAGTATCGTATAATTGCATTTCTGGTGCTAATAGACTGCAACCGCTTACATTTTCTGAGAACTATTATTGTTTGCTCCGCATAGAAGGCGATAAATCTAGATACTCCAATGTGTTTCCGTACTTTGAAATAATGTCACCAATGTTTTCAACGTAGCTCACAGTAAAAATCAACATCAATTGTTTTAGTTTCGGACATATTGGCAAATCTAATTTAATTTCGAAATACTGAAGTGTCAGCGTTTCTAATTCAGGATATAAATAATCCTGTTTTAAATCGGTTGGATATTCAAAACAGGTAGTAGTGAATTCGCGAAGTTTCGGAAGATGGGAGCATATTTCGAAAATATTTCGTACATAGTACGATTCCACATACAGTTTTTCCAAATGAATCAGTTGCCGTATATGATGCTCTGAAATAAATTCAAAGCACTCGTCGAGGAAATTCACATCGAACTAAGTAGATTAAAATTCTTACCCTGGGCCATCGAAATTCTCTCTAGCTTCAAATCTTTACAGTATGGATTTACGTACTGGATGAGATCCGTTCCGCGATAATGGAAACTATCTAAGTTAAGCGTTTCTATGCATGTCTTGTTTAAAACACGTTTGAACGCATTGAAATTTTCATTGTTTATCATCAAATAGGCATATCTGAGGTTAATGCAGTACTTTTCTATGAGTTCTCCTAGTTGATCCATAACCTCAGTACATTGTATTGAAATAAAATTAACAGTTGATCCGCATGAAGACAGAATAACACGTAATTCGGTGTCTGTATAGAACCCAGGCGAGTTTATGTCTTCGCGGACGAAAAGACACCTATATTTTTCTTTAACGTGGTAAGCATAGGTGCATTCAAGTCTTTTGTTTACTTGGGCCAAAATCAGTTTTTCTTTCTCTTCCAGGTATCCAAACACTTTGTCAATGATCTCAGTTGGTAAATTTTGAATCATTTTAAAGCAGAAATAGCGGCGTGGGTAGATTAAATCGAGGATAGAGATAATTTACAATTTCTTTAGAAGAAATTTTCGGAGACTTTGTATTTTGACAGCAAAATCAAAATGTTGGTTGACTGCACATGCGGCTCATAATATTTTTGCGAGCTAACGAAAAACGTCGATGTTTGAAGATATCGATGTTTTAAGAGAAAAAACCTCTAAGAAAAAATATAATTATTTCTGGTCTTCAGGTTTTTCTCTATCGCTTAATAGTTTTACTCTCTGCCGTATATGTATTTGTGTCTCCCTTTCTTCACAAAGTCTTGAAGAGAATTTCAAAACTAGATATCGATGTATGCCACAAGCAATCGATGTTTATAAAAATGACAAAATAAGTTTCTCCACAGTCTCGCGCAGATATAGAGGGAGATATATGTATGTATGTAGATTTAATAGCTATTAGTATTAAAATACCAATAAAAAAAAGAGACCTATTCCATGAGCCGAAAAATTCCCAATATAATTTAAAAAATGTGTTACGGGCCTACTTTTTTCACTGCTGTGTTGTTGTGTTGGGGTCCATCTATTAGTGTGACCAGGTGTACATGACTCAGCAGGATTTGCTTACAAATTAGTTCAAAGTGTTTATGAAAACATATGCGTTTTTTTTTGTTATGCGTTTTTTTTTGTTATGCGTTTTAAGCAAAAAATAACAAGGAGCAAGGCGACGAATATTTTATTCCGTGAGATTGCGAATTTGGGATTCCATCGATAGCTGCATTCGGAGCATACCTGATAGCATTACCTAGGCATTAAACGTCAAAAGTCATGGGTCACATATAATTGCAAGTTAATTCGTTGCGCCCTGAAGTGAAAATCCCGTGAAAATGTCTATATCAAAGTTTCCAAAGTTTCATATGCCCGTAGAGAAATTGGATGTGCGCCATGACACAAAGGTCATTAAAAATCTACTGAAGTTGGAGGGCATCACGAATTATGAACCCGACGTTTTGGATAAGCTGCTGATGACCGGTTACGGTAAGAAATGCCACTGTGTGAGTGACAGAAACTACGAATATAATCATTTTGCTCTAGATTTGATCAAGGACGAATTGTTGAAGCGCAAGCACCGTGAGGATATAGCGGAGGCCGTCGGAAATATTGACGAGCCTTTGTCTTCGGCTGCTGACTCCAAAGATACAGCCTTCAATCCTGCCAATTATTTCAGAGATCCGATGGAGATCGAGTTGCTTGGCGCGTCGTCAACTGTTCACTCCGAGGATATGGATAATTCATTTCTAAGCTCTTCGGCCTTGATTTCTGTCCAACCTTTGAACGTTCTGAATGAGAGTGAAGATCTGGGCACGCCTTCAGATTCTGACTCCGAGGACACGGATAGTTCAGGTCCAAGCTCTTCGGACTTGAATTCTAACGAACTTTTGAGCTCTCCCGAATCAGATACGAACACAGATCAAAGCTCTTCGGCCTTGAATTCTGACGAACTTTCGGGCTCTCCCGAATCAGATACGGACACAGATCCAAGCTCTTCGGCCTTGAATTCTGACGAACTTTCGGGCTCTCCCGAATCAGATACGGACACAGATCCAAGCTCTTCGGCCTTGAATTCTGACGAACTTTCGGGCTCTCCCGAATCAGATACGGACACAGATCCAAGCTCTTCGGCCTTGAATTCTGACGAACTTTCGGGCTCTCCCGAATCAGATACGGACACAGATCTAAGCTCTTCGGCCTTGAATTCTGACGAACTTTCGGGCTCTCCCGAATCAGATACGGACACAGAAAGCCAGACAGAAATACTGGGAGAGCATGATGATTTGACTGAAACCACGTCGGAGTCTGACTCTTCTTAGCTAAAACCTTAGATGCTATCGATCCAATTTGACCTTAACATTGTTTGCCAATAAATGCAGGTTTAAGATAATCAATAAATTGCTGCCACAAAAAAATAAATAAAACTCTTATAAGAAATAAAACAGCTTCACAACCTGATAGGCCGTCCTAGTTTCCATCTGTGCAATATTATATCAATATAAATATATACAGATGTACATATAAAAAATGTTCAAGAGATAAAGACAAACAATCTCAAAGTTATGAAAGCAATTCAATTTGTTATGTGGCAGCAACGAACGGTTTTTCATATTCAATCTGACACCCATCAATGATGTCAATTCCCCACCTGAGAAGCGCGAACAAGGTGGATGCATGGAAATCCAATTTCTGTCACGAAATAAACTCAAATATTCAGCATGGAAATCCTTTTTAAGACCTCATTCGATGTCAGAAGAAGAGAAAGGTGCTTCTGCTGCTTACCTTCCGATTGCCATTAGGTTATTTTTTTCGTAGTTTTCTTTTCCATTTCGAAGTTGTTTTTTTTTTCTTGTTTAAGGGTTGTACAACCTTTGTAAATCGTTTCGCACTTTGAGACGTTTCCTATCAATCCTGTAATGGCAAGCTGTTAAAATGATAAACGGCTCCTTGGTGGTAGTCAGTCTGTTATACTCATACCTTCGTAGCGCATTGTTCCTGTGGAAATGGAATTAAAAATGGCGAATGGAATGGATGTTGTGGTTTACCGTTCAGTTCAATTCAGTTCAGAGCTGCCTCCAAATCAATCTATACAGGATTACCTAAGCACAGGAACTTAAATATTACAATTATTTTCCCAGCAAGGGCAAGCTCAGGTGAAAAGGGGTTAAAGTAAAACACACGCGAGTAATTGTAGGTCAAAAGCCTTTAAATATGCAAGCGTAGCGCTGCTTGGAATAAAATGTCCCTAAAAATAAAACGCCCTCCGAGGGCGGCCTCTTTTTTGATATTTTTCAATGACTAGGTAAGAATAGGAGTCTGGTTAATTTAAAAAGAACCAAAATAACTTTAGTGTGTTTCCTGCCCTTTTCAATCGTTAATTTACCGCCACAGCTTATTTGTATTTGTAATTGTTTTTCAGATTCTTTGTTGTTCTACAACAGACACGTGTCACGTTACGTATTTCAATACGTTGCTGAGTTACATGGAATTACGTTCTCCCCCGTACTGTTTCCTTGCGTGAAACGGAGAGAGCAGTGGCCGTCAGCTGAGGCAGCAACTGAGGCAGAGGCGGCGCTGCTGACGATGACGCAGGCGGTCGGAGTCGGCGCAGGAAAAACCATGAAAAGGAAAACAAATTTAACACTCCAATGGTGCCTGGGGTAGAAAACGCTTCTCAAAGTGAGGTCCGGAATGGAAAGAAGATTAATTAAGGAATCCATTTAAGAGTTTATAATAATTTTCCAGTTCGTATTAGATTTAAGCATATTCAATCGTCCTCTTATCTTTGAAGCTTTCATATTCCCGATTTGAAAGATAAGTATATAAAAATTCATATAAGTAGTTCAGATAAATGTCTTCAAATTCATATGCCCCACTGTGGTTACACATTTAAACGACCCTCCCTTGACAAGCACCTGTCCTGTCGGCATCTCCATAGCCGTCACCACATGTCGCCCACAACTCCGCTGTTCCTCAAACTGCGACTCATATGTGTCAGGTGCTGATGTGACCACAGACCGAACGAACACTGAAAGCGTCAAGTGGATGCTGACAGGAACGCAAACAAATGTCGCTGTCATTAGCATCTCGACAGGGTTTTACATCATATCACTGCATGTATTTGGCCCGAAGAATATTCTTTACCTTAGATAAAGGTTGGTACAGCTTTAAGAATTCGCCTCAGTTTTCTGCGGTCGTTGCCCAAATCAAAAATGTATGCTCCCATGATGATGAAGTTGCTCATGATTATGTCCGTGTTTCTTAGCCCAAAAGTAGAACAAATTTCTCGAGTCGAGACAACCATAAGTGGCGGACTGTGTGCTGGCTTCTGTGAGTGTCATTTTTAAGATCCAGGCCTGAAATGTATGTTCAAGCTTCAGCGTTCTGTTCTTACAGTTAAACAAGTTGAATTCATATCTGGCTAATCAGTCAAAAAACTAGACGCTTATATAGAATAATTTAAATACATATATGTATGTATATCTGTGGAATACGCCAAGGTATAAATTGTGGGCCATGCATATGTTTATCTGAGAAATATTGGCAGTAAAACCTACTTTTGATTACATTATCGAACCTAATTAAGTTCCTGTTCGTTCTTTGTTTGGCTTTGCATTTGTTTTCGTTGTTTTTATTTATTTTTTTGGTCTCCTATTTTTAGCTTTTGCTGTTTACATTGCAGAGAATGCGTTTAATGTGGCACAATGTGCCAGGAGCTAAAAATTAAATAAGCACAGTATGGTTAACGTATATCTTTGATAGGTAATATTAATTAAATGAATTATAAGTGACTAATTGAAGCAACTGTGGCCTATGTGTATTTTAATTGAGGGCTTCATTAAGCTCCTAATTAAAAGTATAGAACACCCTAATTTCAGAAAAGCGCTGCACCTGTTCCAATTTTACCGCCTTTGGGTGTATACACACATGCTTGAATCTATCATTTTAACAGCTACAACATTGTGGATTGATGCCAATTTCCAAAGAGCAAGTCTGCAAGTTATTTCGCTCCCACTAGCAGAAATAGGAAATTCGTATTTCCAATTCATTTCCGTTTGGAGGCTTGGAAGTTGCCTCTCAGGTGAAAAATCGACATCATTGATCAGTGCCTGATTGAACATGAAAACCTTTCTGGTCTGCCACATAATTAATTGTGCTCCTATAATGCTCCTCCCACATTGAATGAGCTCAGAGACTGGAAGGTTGGAGATTACTCTACTGAATATTGCCTTGTCAGATTACGTACAATTAAAAGGCTCAGCTTTATATTTGAATAAATGGACATAAGGGTGGATTGCTTCATGAAATCTCGCTCTCAAAGCAATTTGCAAGCAGAAGGGACATTGTAGCAAGGACTGGAATGTCCCTCGCCTTGTTGTTGTGTGTCTCTCTCTTTTGTCATAAATGGGGGGAAGGTTGGGGGCCCTATGCTCTCCTAACGAGCACGTTCGTGGCTCCTTGAGGTCAAGGGCCCAAATCTGCTTTGTGATTTTCGGCATTCTCAAATTTGTTTATCTGACGAGGAGACTAACAATGTGACAATTCATTTTGCTTATTTTCAAGTTGTTTCTTGAATATTCTCTTGCCTGAAATTAGGGAATTAGTTGTAATTTTTGCCTGTAAAGTACGTTAGCTTAATGAATAATTCATTTATGTTATTTAAATTGTATCTTTTTGTAGACGTAAATGTAGGGGACAGAGAATGGAGAGTAATTTAATTCCTTCTAAAAGCCTGTGGAATATTAAGCTGATTATTTCCAGGTTAAATGGCTTGATGAGAATGCTCAAATGCTTAAAATACACACATAAAATCAGATCCTTTTCAGTTTTCAGAAAGTTGTTGCAGTGAAGGGCTATGCATTCTTCCAGCAATCTCGAGTCCATTTTTTATACATCTATTTCCATCTATCCATCTATCTATTTTCTGGTCTTTTCTGTGCCAGATGTGCCACAATCATAGGGCATAGTAAAATGTCAAACGAGACTGTGTTTGGGGGCATCCTTGGCAAACTGAGGCATCACAAATGGCTTTTTTTGAGGACCTTATTGACTGCTAACAAGACAATTGCTGGAGGATATTTTATGACGCTTCATTTGTATTCCAGGCAGCAGGAGGATTCACAATTTTACAGCCCACTGTGAACCAGTTGTGCGCCCAACTGATTTAAATAATTTCTGAATAGAGAAAAATATCAGAAACCAGTTTCGGCTTTATTTTTATATAGAAAGAACGCCTTACTAAATCAAGACCATTAATTTTAATTCATAATGCTAAATACTTTTCCTGAATCAATTCCCATATCTTAAGTTGCCCAACTGGAATAATCCGTGAACTTTACAGAACTTTTTTAATGAAGCCTCAAAGGTAGTAAAGAAAATAAGAAAATGCCGTAAAAAACCAAACCTCTGGTGGCTCACTGTGTGGTTTTCCCAGTTCTTTTCTCTGGCGTCTGGCATATGGCGTGGCCGAGACCGCAGCAGAAAAAAAATTCGCTTAAAGGCTGATTCCATCCGACAGATATCCTTACGGTTTTCTGCTCTTCTTCTGTCGTTGCCTGTAAATCCGTTTCTTAAAATAATAATGAGAAATTATTGGCGCACTGCGGACTTGGAGTCGGGAGATAAATGTACTCCTATATGTAAGGTTGATATATATTAAGAGGTTTTTCCACTTATTACTTTTGACAAGAAATTTTGGCACCAAGAAGAATGAACAAACATCAATATCAGAATATTCAATGTATCCGTCCACAAAACCTTTGCTTGTTCTAACAGTTGTACGTGATTTACCTCATTGTCAGAGAACATCAATCTTTATCCATATTTTTCATATATGTGTGTACATATGTAATCTGCCAGAAAACGATGAAAATGAAGCCTAGGGAAAACAGTCCGCCTTGCATCCTTCTCAGCAGACACAAGACTAACTTTCCTTAAGCAACCATAAGCTCAATACCCCATACGAAACACAGCCGACTAAACTTTCGGTGTCGGCCCTTTCCTCAGGGACTTAAACACCTTCTTAAGTGCTTAGACATAATTCACCGAAATTTTATTTTCCTACCGCACACCGTATTTTATGGCAGAAAGCTTTGAAGCAGGCGCATTAATTAGCTTAAGGTTTCACACTGCCATTTGAAAATCCCCAGGAAATCCACATGTGGGGAGGATATTAAACTAATTGTGGTTTCTTCTTGTTTGGTACAAAATATCCTTCGCCTTCATTAAGGTTTTCCCTCTTTCGGCATTTTATTTTTACTTTTTATCACATAGGAAGCAGATTGGAACACATAGTATAATTAATTCTTTATAGTGTATAGTATACTATGTATATCTATAGTACATATCTGTGTTCTCGTTGCTGCTTTTAAGCATACAATTAATTAAACAACTTTGGTCATAATTTGAAGCAAAGTTATGTCAAAAATTCAAAAATACATTTTCAAGAAGTAACTTATATTGAGATATAAGTGTCATCACTTAGACCACTTAGGCTTTGGCTTTGACTCATGATGAACACTCCAAGCAATGCAATGCAAATTTAAATAGATGGAAAACGACTTAGCTGATTGTTTCAATGACTTTGTGATTAATCATTCATTTTATGTACAGACTATCAATGATAAAGCAAAGCCCATTATAAATCAATAGAAGGCAGCAGGATAATTCCCTTTAAATTACCAAATAATATATTTCCTGGAATGGTTCTAAAAGATGGGTGATGGACTCTATTATTTAAGGCTGATTTTGTCCGCGCAGATGGAGAAATAATGGCCTTTCAGAATTATGGGTCTGGTCCCAATTTGTACATAATTTCCATGTTTAAAGTTGAAGCGTGTCTTTAAAATCCACTCTCGGACTATCTAAGTTTCCCCAGGTCAAGCCTTCGTGGATTGTTTGATGCGTTAAACACACATCATTGATTAAATCCTTACATATAATATGTTGGATCTCGATATATGTTCCGCTCTTGTAGACTGCCAAAATTAGGCAAATAACATGAACAAACAGCCCACATTATCTAATGCAAACACTTAGAGAATTTGCGCTCCTCTTCCAACTGCAAGAGGCCGCAGGCAGTACCAAATTTGCACACAAATAAGATCGTAAGGACCTATGTAAGTAGAAGACTGCGTAAGCCTTATTTATTTTTCTGATATGATAACAAACCAAATTCGAATCTTTTTACTGAAAATATTTTAATATTTACTTAACTTTTCTAACTGATTTAAAGTACACTTTTTTTGGGATGTGCAACAATTGAAGAGAGCTTTTACTTAATTAGGTTAATTACTTATGGAAAGAGCAGATGGAAACCCAAGCAGTCAGTAAGCATGATGTGGAACGATAAACATAAATTGAAATTCGTAGAAAAGTACGACATGGCGTGCAAAAGTTTATACCTAATGAAATGACGCGCCTGCAAGAAAATATAATTTTTAGAGCACTACTCTTTCATGTACGAGTACGTTTCAAAGGATTCGATATTGCATTACATTCTCTTAAGTTGGCGAATGATTTCGCGTGACTAAATTGAGTGCAGTGCTCCAGGGGGTTTAAGCAATATCGTTGGACAGTCACCAAAATTCGTGGCACGTTCCTTCAAAGCACTCAACTGAGTGAGTCCTGCTAACCGTTCCCCAAAGCGAAAATGGACCTGCATACTACGACTGCTGCCACTTTGTCCATCTGTCTGTCTATCGGTCCATTTTCCCGCTTTTCTGTTTTGTCGGTTTCCCACTATTGCAATTTCCTCATCCACATCCGCTGGGTCCTGGGTCTGCCCGTTGCCTTGATGCGCCTTTTGCCCGCGTAATGGTGCGTACCAACAAAACCAACAGCCAAAACCCAAAACAGGCACTAAGCGTAGTCAATTGAAGCCCTTCCTCTACGCACATCGCGAAATTGATTGTTTCCTGTGCAAAGAGTTGGACGGGACGGGGAAATCGTCATGCAAATTGTCATTGGCTTTTGTTCAACTGATTGTTTGCTGAAACTGCTGTATTTAAACATGAACAATTTGTATACGTGTGATTTAAATGTAAAATTAATTAGCAAAGCTTTCTGGACAAAGTAATGCACAGACCACTCTGTGATGCGTGATTTTCGGAACTTTTCAGTCAAAGCACACGTGCCTTAATAGTTACTGTTGAACTATTAATTCCCTCAGTTGTGGAAAACATTAAAAATCTCTAAAATTTCACAAGGAAATCGTCCGTACGTCAAATAACAAAGGAATAAATGAGTTCATAAATAACTTCAATAAAAGCTTCGAAGGCTTTTATAAAAACCTCCATTTATATAGAAGAAGAGAGTGTAATCCTCATGAGAATCGCTGGCTTAGCTCACTTCAACAACAATGAAATTACATGCAAGAGATTTTGAATATTTATTAATTTTGATTTATGGGATAAGCTTCGCATCCGCCATTAGCAGAGTCTTTTGCACATACATATTTTTGAGTGAGCCAAAAAGTTGAAAGCCTTGAAGGCTGGTGACAATACGTACCCGAAGGATTTATTTCCCTTTCATTTTTTAATATTAATATTAAGTTAGCTTTCCAAAAAAGCTTGTGTCGATGGCTCTTTGGTGTGAGCTGTTCTTTAAATAAATCTCTTAAAATAATTCAGTTAATGTAAGTAGGTGTCGAAAAAGAGTATGCCACTGTTTCTGGTATACTGCAAGAAGTCATATCAGCATTGTCCTCGCATAACGACCATCAAAGCTTCTCCTGATGTCCAAGCTTCAGGAGCAAGCCAGGACAAAGGACAAAGCCAAAAGCTGCTTGCAAAGTATTATACATATATGTATGTAGATTTTGCTAAGATATTAATCGTATTAATGTCGTTTAACAATCTCAAGTTTTTTCATAAAGTTTCCCTAATTGCGTATTCATGGGCAAACTTGACTTTCAGCGAAATTAAAAATGAAAAATTAACAGAAATTAGGGCCCAAATCTGCACTTGACAAATTTAAGACCATTAACTTCTTAATCTTATGAGGCATGTAAATTGATTTTTTCAGAGGTACATAGATGAGCTTTGGAGGGAGAGTAACGGATAAAATATGATTAAATCTGTATCTGTCTAGTGGCTACATTTATATTCACCGTTTAGGTTCTCAGAATAAAGATAGTTTTTCCTTCTATCAGCATCTTCAACAGAATTTGAGCCAATGGCAATTTGATTTGAATGACTCAACATAATAGTGCCAGAGAAGGAATTCGAGACCCCTTATCCTTGGTGAATCCAGCTGAGGAGATTTCTGTCGCTACTTGAAGTTTAGCTGCATCCTTGTCCTTGTACGCTGTGTAGCTCATTGAATATATTTAATGACAGTGTTCTCCTTTCAATCTTCATCGGTCAAAATAGCACATAAGTCTGAAGAGACGGTAACGGTAATTTAGCCACAATCTATATCGCCCCCTCTAAGGCTTGCATTGTTTTCCTTGCTTTTGTCCTACTTAATTAATGAATCGGCTTTAATATTGCGGTGCTGCTTTGTACTCGCTTTCACTGACTTGACTCCTTCTGAGGATTTCAAATAATTATCAAATATTCCAATGGCAGTGGGGGTAAAATGGACTGTGATGGCTCGAGAACATTTTTTTGTTATTAATCAAATTATATTTTTTAATATTTTAAAGAACCTTTTTAAAGTTGAGCTAAATGGGTTCTCTCTGGGCCATCAAATAAATTGGTGCGGTTTCTACTCTAGACCTTAAAAAATGGAAATTTGGTATGCCACAAAAACGAACACGAGACCCAGTTTGACCAGCAAGGCAATCCATTTTATGGACCCACCTCAAGGGGGATTCCCACCGCAGGGAGTACGAAAGACCTACATACGTGTTAAGTTGAGTTAATTAATGCGTCTCTTACCGGAACATGCTTTCATGTATATGAGAACAGACAATTTCTCGTAGCTTTGGGACTTGGTTATTTCCCGGTCTGAAAGTTAAAGCAATTACATTTATTATTCTTCTAGGTTTTTTATTAAAAGCAAACAGTGAAAAAATTATGGAATTATGAAAAAAAGGATAACAAATTCATCTAAAAATTTATCAACAAATTAGCAAACAACTCTGATGGCAAGCGAACACAAATGATTCTTTAAAATGAAAATCGAATACACTGAATATCAGAAAAGTTAGTCAAGCTAAAACTAAATAAGGAGAAAGCCATTTACTGTGCTTCGCAGCGAATTCTTATTTATGCCACATCTGTCTATATTTATTAGATTTAACAGGCAGAATGTTGTGAGACTTGGGCAAAGTCCGATGAAGTGGAGAAAGGTTGCGGTTGCTGCAACTCTGACCGAGATTGAGAGAACCACAAAAAACCCTCAACGAGATTTTCAATTCTCTTTCTCTTTCTGTTTCTATCCGCTTAGCCATTTGCTAAGTACAAAAGTACATTTTTCTTGCTATTTTCCACCATTTGTCTCCATTTAAAAAGTGAATTTTTTTCGAATTTTCGCTAGACACGCCGCAAGGCTTACAAGAGAATATTCTTAGTTTTCATCTCTTCATTTTATGTGAAAACTTTGCGGACCACTGTGACAATTCAATGTGGAAATGTTTTCTTCACAGTAGCCTTTTTCAGTTAAGGAAACTGCAGTTGGCTCTATGCAACTATTCTTTTTTAAAGGTCTCCACACCAAGAAAAGGAAAGGAATGGAGGGAAACATATTTATAGAAGGTGAGGGCATATTCAGTACTGCACAAGTCATTGCACATTCGACTTTTAAAGCAGTGCTTAAATATATTCTTAATGTTATATCTCAAATGTCAAATGTTACTGTCTGGGATATTGATATTGCTTTCAAGGAGGCTTAAAATGAAGAAATTGAAAACGAACAGTTTCGCTTTGAAGTTTAATGAAAAATATACAACAGCTGGAAACATTTTTAACACATAACATCAGTGTTTAATGTCTCAAATTTATATTCGTGGAAAATTTACCAACAGCTCTTATATTTTACACGGTCACAAACGCAAATTATAAAAATGTTTGCTCAGTACACATCTCCAGCAGTTATAATTTTCTTAAATTATATTTACTTAGGTGTCCTCAGCTCTGTCCCGAAAGATCCTCCAGAATAAAAGTAAACAAAAACCAAATTAGCAAAAACGATTTTCTGTGGGTTTAGTCATGAATATGGAAAAGAAATAAGAAAAATAATTTCTTTTCTATGATGTAAGGATGTAAAAAGAAAGTTAAAAAAAGCAAGCAGGAAAGAGATTCGGTGTTTATAATACTAATCTTGCGTTATTCCTGCGTGGACGACTTTTTTCTTTCGTTCGAAACTCGTTTCTTCTGTTTCAGCACAAAGTTTGAAGAGAAAAATTACATCAAACACCCTATCACAATAGTGGAATGACTGTAAAGGGCACACATTTCTTCATCGCTTTATTAAAAATGGTCTCAATGGTTAAGGTCTTAATGTTAATGGTCATAAAGGAAAGGACAGAGAAAGACATAATGATGTCACCAGGTTAAATCGCTTTAACTCCACTTGGGGAGATCTAGACTTCGTGCTACAGGAAACCACGTTCATGGCTGAGTGTTCTTACTTTTCTGTTTGTTTGTCGCAGAGAAATAAAGCAAACGCTGCTCCAATTATGTTTCAATTACAAGGCATTCTGAAATTGGCTTAAGGACTTCTCCTCTATGGCCAGAACGTGAGTGGAATTGGAAGTTACAAGAGCTACCAGTTAAAGCACAACTTTTTGACGTTGAACTTCAATTCGAAGAAAAATGTTACAAGTTTAAGAAACTCGACCTGTATTATTAATGGCGCCTTAAAAGAAAACCCACTGACCATTCAGGGAATACATAAAAATACTTTTAAATGCGCTGAAATCCCGCAAAAAGAGAAATAAGCTGAAACTGTGGAAAAGAGTGCAAGCAACAAATGGCCTATGAAAAAAAAGCACACAAGCGAAACAGCGAAATACAAAACTTTTGGACAAAGGAGTGAGAGGAATGGTAGTATGGTTGAGGCAAGTTTGCGAAACTAGTTTATAAACAAAAGCTAGCCCCAGCCCCAAAAGGAAAATGTGTCGGCTCCCCTGCGTCATGGGGCTACAAAAAACAAACCGAAAACTACCCGAACACAGAGCAAACACAAACAACCAAAAACAAGCAACAGCTGCCAAATTGGAAACAATCCAGCTAGTAGAGGCGGTGTAGAATGTGCCGGGAAATTACTTGCTTGGTTGGCCCTCTCAGCCATATCATTCTTCATTTTGGGCTTAGTAACATTAATGAGCTGGTTAGACCAAAGCGAACTGCGCTTTTTTGTGGTCACTTTGAAGTGGTAGTGGCTCCACTGCTACTCTCTGTACTATTTGACTGACCAAAGGCAGAGGCAACTGCAGTGAGGAAATCTCCGCTGCTGACTCTCCTGTGTATCGCTTTATCGGTCATACGATGTCATATATGGAATGTATTTCAAGAGAAAGGCATGTGTGGCTCGACATAAAACGTTCCGTGGTTTTCTATTCCGCCTTCGTTCTCCTGGATAATCGTAAGCATTCCATACCCAAGATCTTGCTAGTTCCATCAATTCAATATAATATAGACATACAATATAATACAAGATTCTGTGTGGCATCTTCAAGTGTCCCATTGGATCATCTCAAAGAATCTTTTTAATTTGTAATCTCATGAACAGTCCGGAGAATGAATCCCACGTCACAAATAAATTTCAGGTATATACTAAACAGTGTTAAATATTAATAATAATATATACATATGTACATATATGCCAAAGAAAAATATGAATGAATAACAAAAATTGCGTTTATTTACCGACAATCAGATGATTAATTGAAAAAAACCAAACCAATAAAACGTAATTTATTTTAACAGGAACTTTGATGCATTAGACGAAAGAAACCCCCACAGCCTTACTCTCTTCAGCAGACCCTGCAGACGTAAGGACAATCACGTCTCCTCCCTTTACTTCCGTAATGCTTTCCGGCTTAGCTCGCTTAATTGGCATAAGGAAGGTCTTGGTTAAACACGAAGAGGCCAGCAACAGGATCACAACAAGGTTTGTCAATAGGACGTGATCGAGTGATCGGCGAACTTGGCGCCAGTTGCCTCTGTTTTGAATATATAAACAGAAAAACAAGCCCATGGCATCGCTAATCAAGAACATACAGTTGAAAATAGCCCGTGTATTCATACGGGCATAAGGCGAAAGAGTGTATATCCCTGAGATGAAAATAATGGATGGAATCATTATCTTGGCTATGATGAGAATGGTTATTATAAATGGGGTAAAGCTGGATATTAGCAGCCGTCCAGTTGTTGCTCTGAAGGCGAAGCCTAATGCCCAGTGTCCGGATCCGAAGAACGATACGAAGAAGTAAAACAGAATCAAGACGGCATAGTGATAGTTTAGCTTCAGCCGATCTAGTGGACCCCGAATCTCATTTTTCGGTTTTTTTGTAACCTTAGCGTGAATTTCCTGCCGAAGCAGAAACTCGGTTATCATCATTTGGAGGAAGAGCGACCCCGTTGAAACGCAGAGCAGTGCATGAACTGCCACCAGGTTGAAGGTAATCAAATTAAATCGTTTTCTTGGGGTTTTCTCTTTGCTGTATGGCAACGATACGAAGGCATAGGCAAGGAAAGCCCAGAAGGCAGTCCGCAGAAAGAGATTAATTTCGAGGTTATTCTCGTAGAGGTAAGTTCCATAGACTCCCATCAGTAGAATTCCTGAATTTATCATCCAAACGTGCTCCACAAATTTATGTCCCAATATCCATGGAAGGAGCACTGCCAGAAACATGCTGAACGCTAGGACATAGCTATCGAGGTCTAGGTCAATAGCATCTAATATCCATTCCAAGCTGAAGTTTTGCGTGACAACTAGAAATGCACTTGGTAGGAGCATGGCTGTCAACCATATAAAGAATTTCCCTGTAGGCCGAAGGAAGCCGCGTCGATTGTAGCCACACACGACCGCTGCATACAGCAGCCCCACATGGGTGCTCGTAAAGGATGTCGTTATAACCAATCCAGCGGGAATCACTGTCCAGATGAAAAGTGTAAACGGAAAAGGTATGGATTTACCATGCAGCGGCCGTTCGGCTAGTGCCATCGTCCAAATGCCTATGGGCAACAGCAGGTAAAACTCCGTGTACCAGGGCACCCTCTGCAGAAACAATACATATCCGAGCACCAGTCCCAGTATGGCCATCAGAAGAGTCATCCATGTTACGAGTCCCTTCTTCCGCTGTTTGCTCTCTGTGCATTCGCGTGTCAGCATGACAGTCAGGCAGTAGAACAGGCCAAAATACGATGCAGTTAAGGCCACAAGTAGCGGAATGTTATAGTAGCTCTGATAAAACTCCAGGCACTCCCGGGCCTGCCAGGACGCTTGCCTGAGTAGCTTTACTGCTTTCCTGTCGTGGCCCGCTGCCACTAGGCGATTCACTTCAGAGGGAAGGCTGGCGATTCGCCTCGAGTCCAGGTGCTTATATTTCGGCAGCCATTTGTGGAAGAAGCTTTGCTCATGGCGGCGTATCATGATCTGCGCTTGGGCCATGAACTGCAGGACATTCAAGAACAACGCCTGCCGCTCGTACTCTTCGCTCACATTGAGATAGCCCAGCGGTAACGGGGCCCTATTGTTAGTGGGCGGCGGCAGGCCTATTAAGGCCGACATCAGCGGCGCCAGCTGGATCTGCTCCAGCTCTTGCAGAGGCATCTGAAGTCCATGTGCATTGACAGTGAAGTTCAGCTGGGACCCAGGCGGACCCAGGTGCTTGACTCCGGCTCCCCAAAAGAAGAAGGGCATTTCTATTTCCATATCAGATCCCCCGCCATGGTGGCCTGAAACAAACACAGCGGCAGTCTTATATAGTCAATGGCGTCAAGAATACATACCAACATCTGACATGCCATGATCAGAGGTCATCAGATAGGCCGTGCGACTGTTGTTGAATGCATTCTCAAAGAGATCGTACGTCTCCCGAATCCTCTTCTGCGTCAAATACAGCCTCTTCTGGTACTCGCGGTGAAGTGGAGTAAACACATGGCCAGCCTTATCAATATCCAATAGATAAACCAAAAATACCACCGCTGTTGCGTTTTGCAACTCTCTAATGCTCTCGTTGTTGGTAAGAAACTCACGGGCCTTGTTGTAAACCCAGGTATCGGTCTTAAATCTTCTACTGAAATCCGAATATCTGTACGTTTCGAATCTCAGTGGCGCACCACCGGACCGCGCGAAGAAATCGGACACTGTTTTATCGAGCCATCCGATGGCATGGCGACTACGATTAAATATGGAGTCAAAGCGTGTCGGATTCCACTCAAAATTGGTAATGGCCGCTTGGGGATCTTCATTGAAGCCAGCGAAGATGGCAATGTGTCCGGGTCGGGTCATTGTCGGTGCGCAGCCTCGCGAAATTCCGACCACACCCTGCTTCAAGAACAGTTTCTGGAGGTGCGGCACTCCTTTGCAGTTATTTGCAAAGAACGACTCTGCCCGAAGACCATCGATCAGGAATACCACCAATCGATCTGCCGGCGGTCTCAGCCCAAACTCAGGCAATGTCTTCTGTGGCTCAAGCTCCTCCAAAATAGTCGATTGAAAATATATGTTCATAAAACAACCGATCAGCAAAATGTGCACCACTATCACCTGAAGCTCCCACATTTTGAAGAGAGAGTTTATGGAAAAATTGTATTGCTTTGAAAAAATATTTTAAAAAAACGGAAATATCAGTCAGCTTGAATTAGGATTGAGTTCCTGGAATGTCACGATATCAATATTTCACACCGAACACTGGGTCCTACTACAATACTACAACGAAAAGAAGGCCGAGCAGTACCTCTCTATTATATAAAATAAATTTTATTTTCACATATACAAATGTATATCACAGATAATAATGACTGACAGATCATTTATAAACTATTCGCCGTTGTGTTTTAAATCATAAATTTGATTTACGCGCACAAGCTATCAGAGCCGAAAAGCTTTGCTGTAAACTTAACAGAGCCGAAAAGCTATTTTCTTGTTTCTCTACTCTCCGCCAGAGTACGTATTGGTACGCAGTGCCATCTACCAGGTGGTGGTGGAAAGTCGTTTTTCAAATATAACCGTCTTTTATTTAATTTAAATATTTTCTTCTGTGCGGATAAACAATTTTGAAAGCTAATAAAGAGGTTTTAGGTGCTAAAAAATGACTTAATTATCACATGCAAGCTTAATCATATCACGATAGATATCTAGATAATAAATTAAAAAATGAGGGTACCACATTGAGGTTGTTTTATGTGGTCCTCATGCGCCACGTATTCTTGATCATGTCCGCCGCCTTTTCGGCAATCATGATAACAATAGCATTCGTGTGTCCAGCCGGCACATTTGGCATTACTGAGGCATCCACTACCCGCAACTTCCGAATGCCATGAACCCTAAGACCGGAATCTACCACAGCCGAGGGATCCCCAGTGGGTCCCATCTTGCAGGTGCCCGACTGATGTTGCAGGCTGGAACCGTAGCGACGCAGGCAACAGCGCCAGTACTCTTGGCTGGCGAAGGTCAAGTGCTCACACCCGGGAAAGGGTCGATCGTGGAAATGAGTGCCCATCTTGACCATGGACTTGGAACGAGCCACCTGCATGATCTGAAGGTTTGAGATGATTATCTGAGAATTTTAAAGAATTTAAGAAAGCTACGTACCATTTCAATGCCCTCGATCATGGCTTGTATGTCGTCCGGATGCTCCATAAAGTTAGGTTCCATACGAGGCCAGTGAAATGGATTCCGACTGCGTAAGGAGATGCGTCCTCGACTCTTGGGTCGCAGCAGCACTGGGACCAGTCCAAAGGTTTCTCTGTTCTGCAAGTCACCGAACATTGTCTCATAGAACTCGTCCGTTATGCCCAAAAGATTGCGCATAGTCCCAAAGCGATCGCCACTCAGGGAACCAGCTCCCAAGACCAACTCCATGTCCGGATAGTCCTTAGCTGTAAGAAAAATTGGTTGATTATACTGTATTTATTCCGGACAGAGTATATTTACCATGGCTAGAGCTTGGAGTACGCACAAAGGCAAAAGCCTCGGCTCCACCTGGTATGGTGTATGGTCCCTGGCCTGCAAACAAGTAACGGAATATATCCGTTGGGTTCAGAAGCCGGGCATCATTCACTGTCGAATCATTGACCACGAATACCAAGCCGTTGAGGGTGATGTGATCCTGGAGATTGTACCCCACCGGCAGATTCTGCAGCACTGTGATATTGTGCTCCCGGAGATGATCGCCGGGTCCCACACCGGACAGCATCAGCAGCTGGGGACTGGCTATGGTGCCAGCGGAGAGGATGACCTCCTTTCTGGCACGCACCACAAATCGCTGACGCTGCTTGACGAACTCCACGCCGACGGCCGTTTTAGTAAGTGGATCAATGATGAGTTTAGTGACCCAACTCTTCATGGAGATGTGCAGGTTCTTGCGCTGCACCACTGGCTGGATGAACGCCTTGCTGGTACTGCAGCGTCGACCGTTTCGGATTGTGGCCTGCGACCTGCCGAAGCCCATAAGATGCTCTCCATTCGGATCGGTGATGTCGTAGCCCAACTCTTGACCCGACTTGAGGAATGCCTTCAGCAGCTGCGACTTGTAGTCCGTGTACTGGACATCCAGCGGTCCATTCCGGCCATGATACGGCGACTTGTACAGCTCGGGTATGCCAATGCGCTCGGACTTCTTGAAATAGGGAAGGATTTCGTCGTAGGACCAGCCCGAGTTGTTAGCCGCCGCCCAATCGTCGTAGTCTCTTCGATGGCCCCGCGTGTACAGCATGAAGTTTATCAGGCTGGTACCGCCAATGCCACGCCCCTTGGGCCAGTTGCAAACGCCTTCTTTCAGGCCCTGGCAGGCGTTGGCGGTCGGCTCCGCTTTGTAGCCCCAATTGTAGCGGGTCATTTGGGTCAGGGCCGCTGTCAGGGGCACATCACTGATGAAGGTCTCCTGATCGCCCGCCTCCAACAGCAGAACGCTCGCTGAAGTAATCTCACTCAGACGATTTGCCAGGACACAGCCTGCGGTGCCAGCACCGACAATGATGAAGTCATACTCCGGCAAGAACCGCGTGGTATCTGGGATCCTTGTATTCAGCAGCGATGTCTCAAAGTCCCGCAGCAAGTCCACCAAGAGCTGGCCCCTGGAGGATTGCAAGAGGGAGAACAGACAGAGGAGGAGGGAGCCAAGCCAAAGCCTCATCTTGGTCAGAACTCAACCTGTGAGGATGATGAAGCGGACATGTTAATAAGTAAATACTCTGATTAAGTCTAGAATTCTTGATTAGCAGCTGGATGTAAATTTTTGCAGCGAAGCGACCTTCAAAATGATTTCACTTTTCATACCATACCCTTGGTGGGGGTATTCTAACTTTTCTAAGACGATTGCAATTCTCAGAAGGAACGAAGTTGATAGAGCTGATTGATTTATAGTTTACTATAAAAATCACTAGAACTTAGTTTTGCTATTGCTACTTGCTTTCTCGTAATAAATCTTGTATAGTTCTGTATTTGAGCAACTAATATCAAAGACTATATAATATAACGATGTTGCATGATTGACCAAGAAGCTGTACTATGGCAGGATATTTCCTGACGCCCCGTAGAAATATAGGGAAAAAAATTACTTTTCGGTCCGAAGAATCAAACACCAAAATACACAAAGTTTTATGATGCTACCAAAGGAGAATTTATGATGCATTATCTTTCTAATTCTATAGTCATATTTAGTTTCAATTTGAACAACAGTCTGGTAAGAGTATCTAAAGCTTCACCCTACTGGCATTCTTGTTTATTCCAATTCTGACTTCTGACTAGTTCAATTCACGCTCCATCGATCGGCGGAGCAATGTTCGAACACAACACCTCCTCCCGATCGCGTTTTGAGCTCAAGTTCAACGGGTTTGGGATTACAAGACAGCGTTGATGCGACCAAAAGTGCCAATAAAAATAATGACTTTGCAAAAGGAGCGTAGTAAAGTAAATGCTAGCCTAGCCAACCGGTTCGTGATCAAAACAAACCCAAAATGAAACGAAGAAGAAACCGAATTAAAGCAAAAATCAGCTGAATAAAAATCAAAATAAATCGATCGCAGAGCAGCGCGCAAATATTTAAGTTGACCCATAAACCGCACGCGGATGTCCATAAGACACAAGCAACAAAACTGACAAGAGAAAAAAACAACGAAACGCCAAACAAAAAATCGAAATTAAATTACTTAAATTGTGGGCGCCAAAATGTTTTTTTATGCAAATTTTTCCATTTGGGTTTTTGTTGAGGGCTTTGGCAAAAATTGCACAAATGTTAATAAATCATTTCAATTAACCTCAATAGAGGGACGGTCTCCCTGTACTTGTGTACTTGGGAAGTAAATTATCTGAGTAGCCGAGAGTCGAACTGACTTATTAAGCGCCCCAAGAAACTGGCTGCGCGCTACAACAAAGAGCCACGATACAGTTGCTCTGCCTGCGGTTGGTATTGTTCTACGTGAGTGTGGCCTTGGACTTGTGTTGGCCACACTTGATTGGCTTGGTCAAGAGCACTACTTGCAGAACTGGCTCTTACAGAACTGACCTACGTCATGCTGGTTTCCCTTTTGTGACGACGCCCTGCCGAAGGGCACTGCATTCATTAAAGTTCTGGTTATCGCGTCTATAGCAATCAATGCGGGTCATTAAACCTCACTTAATTGGCTGGGTCGTGCTGCCCAAAGATCTCGATAATTATAACAAGAAATGTACGAATATGTAGTCCAGTGCTGTGACTGAAACAATGGCTTTGGCAGCTTAAACATATCATTAAGAAAATCATCAATTTTGAAATTGGAACAAATTATTCCACTCATGAGCATAATAAAAGGTTGCATTTAACTCGTAAGAAAATTATAGTCCAATACACAAATCTGCAACCAAATTACTCAACTTGTCAGCATAGGAAACCAAAATTCACCAACGCTGTGAAAAACAGCATTTTTCAGTCTAAATCATTTTCGGTCATGCACAGTTCTTAAAACCAGTGTGCCACTTGTTGCACTGCCGTTTACGTCAACTAGCCAGATCCGGATCTATAAACACACACACACACCGAACATTCATTCTCTTGGCAACAAGCCAATACGTATACTTATATTCTCTTGTGAAATTCTGAACACGTTTGTCAATGCAAATCAAGCAGCAGGCAAAAACAGAACTGTTATCAAAAGAATGCACTTACGAAATGGGCGCGTGTGCTCTTAATAGGTTGGCTCTGCCAAAAAAAACTAATGCTTAAAATCACTTTGGGAGACACCTTAGATCGATTGCCCGATTTATCTGTCGAATGCGCATGCGCGCCCGCTGATGTCCGGCGCCTAAATGAATCGTCGCTGGCCGAACTTGCAACGTTGAAGCCTATTTTGAGATAAAAACCCCAGCTAAGAGTTAACAACACAGGTAGCTGCCGGGCAAGTCGGTCAACGCGCTACGCTGGAGCGATCACGCCAACAAAATACGGGCCAAACAGAGATACATTTTGTGTGTGGCTCTCAGTGGACCGTCTTTTTTCAAGTTCATCGCCTGAACTTGCCAATTTTGTCTATGATCTTTTAAGCATTTTATGAGATATTTTTGGAGGGAATTCGATGCGTGTCGCCGGTGCTTTTTGCATATTGGATTAGCAGACCTCGGTTCGATGTAAACGTAACCATGTCGGACAAGGCGACGATCAGTAATTTGTCGTCGACTCTGATTAGCACTGGGATGCGAACGAATCAAACATCGGATCATTGTAGGTGAATTAAAGTGCTTCCGGTATTTACTGTTCTCCGAATATACTACGTATTTATAGTTTTATGGATCAAGTCATTGGACTTCTGTTGAAGTTCAATGTCAAGCAACGCCCCGGTCAATCGGATCGGTAGCCGCTTTTCCGGATTCCCATTCGGTTTATTATGCGTGCATGATGGCTTGCAAGATCGTTTGGGTTTTGGGTCTGATGGTTTGTGGAATCATTAAGATGGCATTCAAAAGATTACAAATGGCTGGGTTTCTTCGGCTTGACTTGGACTTGGCCCAGGCATCATTTGCATACGAACAACATTCAAAGCGTTTCATTAATGGGCAACTGAAAAATGTCGGCTTTAGCTCGCCCGATTTCGCAGATACTTTCACAATCAATATGTGTTTTTGTTGTTGTTGCAATTTTTGGTGATTCGCTGAAGCTAACCTTGAGTACAAGAGTTGTATGCTTTTGCCTGTATTTCTTTTTATAGATACAATCCAAACAAATCGGTTTGAATGCATTTTGCACTGTCTCATGAGACGATTTATTTGTGGGTCCATAGTTGATATTTGCCCGGCATTTATGCATATTCATTTTGCATGACTTGGCAACAGTTGAATTGACAGGCAGTCTTGCTCACTTTCCGACTCACTGACTGACTATCCCACCTCTATCGACTGCAAACACTCTCCATAAACTGATTTGCCTCACACCACTCACTCGAGACCTGATAATTGATCAATGATCAAAAGCTGAAAACAATGCGCTTTGCTAATTAAATTTTAACTGCCTAACAAAAGCCGAACATGGCTAATCGTGTGGGTGGGGGTGGCTTGGCTTACTGATAGTTGGCCAAAAGCACACGATGAGACAACAATTTTTCGAAGACCAGACCAAACAGAAGTTAGATCGGGTAATAGATATGTAATTTATAACTGAATCAACAGCCACTTTACTTTCGAGGCGTTTTTTGCGTTTCCTATAAATTACCGCATCTGAAAACAAATAGCTAAATAATTGTTTGAGATATGGTTACATTTCCTAAATCTGAGACCTCGAGTACATCCGCTCCACAAATGGCTTCCATAAATGTGAACCTTTAACAAAAGGTCCTGCAAAAAGTTATTTTAGGTGTTGCCTTCCCATTAGTCAAGTTTGTAACAGCTTTTGTTTGCTTTATGAAGTCCTAATGTGCAAATTAGGTGCTTCAAACTGCTTACCCGACAATGCAAATGGCATTGGCTAGTGTGATAATATGCCAAAGTAAACACCTAAAGTGAATGCATCTCTCATTGCCCATGAGGATTTTGCATACTTACTCGTATATGCATTTTTTGCTACTGACTAACATTTAAAAATATACATTTTAACGGCCTTGGCAAGCTAATCATAACAGAGATCTAATTTCTCACCTGAAATTGCTAACAATTTAACAGTTGGCAGACGATAAGCACCCAGAAACAAAATACACAACAAAAAAATAATACAAATTGCCAAACACAAATACAAATCACGGCTTTAACATAAACACAAATCAAGTTCAGGCCGAGCCGGGCCGCCAGTTGGTGGGCAACATTTTCCGCACCGTTTGCCGGGCGGCAATAAAACCTCCTCGGTGTCAAGTGGGTCTCGTCTGACTCGAGACTATATAAATGTCCATAACTCGCATTGTTGTATATAAATCACGTGCCTCAAACAGATGAAGACGTGAGACGAGTCCGTAAAAAACCCAATAAAATATAAAATAATGCCTGTAAAACTAATAACAATAACAGCCACGACGATGGGCCAGACCCAGGCACCCACAATACGACGATTGACCAACGTCAAAAAAAAAAAGGTTACTCGACAAATCTGAGATGCCCCTCTGAGAGCTGAGTGCGTCGAATGTCAAGTATTTGGCCAAAAATAGGCTAGAGGTATCTTGGCTGACGTGCAGACAAGAAGGTACTTCCACCATCATAATCATAATCATAATCATAATCAAAGACTCAAAGCCATTGAATGCCACTCAAAAGGTCTGAGCCGGTCGAAGGAGGCCCGACTTAATTGAATGAACTTGAAACAATTGCGGTGTAATTTCATAGACATTCAATGGAGATGCATTATGGCAAAGTATTCGATGGGGTGTTCTACAATCATTTCAAATCGCTTACAACAAAATTAAACATCAAACAAATTATGATGCTTTCATCAGCTTGTACCTAGTTCAAAATCTCTTTGGGATCATGTTTGCCCACGGCCAACGTTTTCCGGAATGACCCATTGTCGTTGTCGTGACTAATTCGATGACAGACTTCCATGTCAAATCTGTGCGTCTCGAGACGGTCTTTGAACGCTTTGATTGGGTGTTATTGACACGACCAAAGTACTCACTTAGCCATGACTTGTTTGCTTTGATTGGGAAACCAAGAAACCCGCAGGGAAATAAGTACAAACATAATAGGTCTATTTATGTTTTTATTTGTCACTAATTTTATTGATGATATAGTTATTTTGTAGCAATCCGATCTCTTTTAAATGATTTGATATCTCAGCCATTATTGTACGGTAGAAAATGTCAATGAAATACTTATTACTACGATCTATGTAGAGAGTAAGGAGATGATACACATAATTTTGTATGTTTAGTTTAGAATTGGAACAATTAGCTTCGTCTTTAGCATAAAATTTGGTTTTACTTTGATTTGCATTGCATTCTGATAACTCCTCCGTATCTATAGGTAGCATCGTTTTGGGGGCCTTCGATATCGGAGATCTATTACGTATAGCGGCTTGCTTTGTTTTTGTCTAAACCAATTGCTTTACATCTCAATCGTGTTTCACGTAGAATTATTCTATTTTTGTTGTATAGTGCCAAAAGCGTTTTGGGTTTTCAATGATTATGCCTGGTAAATACTAAATATAGTAATTAAATGTATTATAAATTATTTCTTGAATGTAAAAAATGTTTAACATAAAAAGTACTTAGCATTCTACGGATAAAGATAGATTTTTTTGTTAGACTTTTCATGGATTTTTATAAATATTATTTTCTTGTGTATGTATGTATGTATATGTTAGACGTAGTTTTTTTTGTTGATCTTTTGTTTAATTGTATGCTCAAAATATTGGATTTTGATGCGTGGTTTTATAAAGATAATCAGTACGAATTGCTCAAAACTAAGTCCCTTGGGAATACGAATTGATATCTTGCTAATTGCAATTCCATAGGATAAAGGTTTTAGATGCAGTGTGGCAGTAGCGTTTATGACAGATAAGATGTTTAATTAAAATATATATTCAAACAAATTCAGCAAAATGAGTTTTAAACTCAATCCGCCCAAAAGTATGCAACGAATGATCATAATTTCAGTGCAGTGTTGAAAATCACGAAATTAAAAATATATGAGAATACAACAAAATTTCAAAAAAGCGCGCGCGAATAGAAGAGATTGAAGAGATTCGCCCGCTCTTAGATTCCGTTCCGCTAGTGGGTGGTGCAGCCACTCGATTCGTCATGAGAACAACAAACAGTGTAATGAGCTGACTATGAAAACGGGCCGTGTTGGGACCTTAATAGATTAAAATATTAATTCAATGCGCGCTTTGCTAGAGATGTGATTTTGTCTTGGAAGAATAGATAGATGGATTCCTATGAAATTGCAATTGGCGTCCAGCGTCAGCCGAAAACGGGGCATGGGTTCTAAAAAACAAACCAAAATAAAAAAAAATAAAATGGTTAGGCAAGGGCCCTGTCTAGTGGCGCAGCAGCATGTTGCTGACCTTGGCTTCCGTCTTGGGGGGGGCGGTGTTGGTGGTGATCTTCTCGCGGTACTGCCGATTCTCGGGATTGGCCAACACCGAGGCAATGAACTCCGATGTCTCCAGCTGCAGCTGTGCCAGACGCTTCTGCAGCAGCTTGTTACGCTGCACCAACTTGATGGTCTTGATGGCAATAGAGAGCAGACCGTCGGTGTTCTGAAGATGGTAGCTATGCTGCTGCTCCTTGGTGGGCTCCTGCGAGTACTCGTAGCCACTGTCGCCATCGTCGTCCATTGACTCAGCTAATACACAATGTCTGGCTGTTGGTGCTCCTCTAAAACTGAAGCTGTTACTGCTGTTAGCCATGGTAGGCTGTAATACTGTTTTGATAGACTCGCTGATGGAATGTTGCTGTTGTTGCAGTTGCAGTTGCAGTGGATGTGGATGTGGATGTGCAGTCTGGTGTTCTGCTGACTCGATTTGGCCCCGCGCTGATTGCATCTCTGTCTGTATTGCCGCTCTCCTGCTGACCTCCGCCTGTGTGCCACTCCGTGGGGACGACGGTACAGCAGCACTGCCTAAGATCAGTGGCAGTCTTCGGCGGTGCAGTCTGACCAGGCGTCGGCGACCCGCCGAGTTCATTGAACCATCGGTTACTGCAAAAAAAAAAAACGGTAAAAAAGAAAAAAATTAGACATTGGATTCAAGTAAGTAATAACTGATAAAAACTTTGCTGCTGAGGCCCTCGATCAGCTGCTAATCAGTCGGTTGTCAACCGATCATTGGACTGTCCCTGTCTGCCTGTTTGTGTGCATCGCGTGTGTTGGGGAAACGTGACTCGAAGCGTTTCGCATCAATTTTCAGTCCCAGCAGTCGTAACACTCTTTTTCCATCCGCTAACAGCTGTTGAGTTGTCGACGAGCTTTTGGGAGCTCTGGCAAATGGCAACACACTACCGCATGACCTACACAAACGCCCCCCTTCCCACCATACACCCTTGACACAAATCATTTCCCCAATACCATTTCCGTGACTGTGTCTGTGGTCAGGGTCTTGACGGAACCTGCCTCCATTTTTCGACTTAAACATTGCACATGGCAGTCGACGTGCACACATTCGGATCGGAACATTCATTGGGCCCGGCACCTGTTTGCGCTGTGCAAATATAGCTTTTCTTTTTGATAAGCTGCACCCTACTAGCCGCCCCACGAGCCGCCCCACAAACCCCAGTGCCCTGAAACGTGAGTGTGTTACGCCGCATGTAATGGAAGAGTCGACTTCATGGCGCCAGCCTGCAGTGGTTTGGCGTTTGCCGGTTGAAAAATATAATGGAATGATGGGGGGTTAGCTACTTATGTGGAAATTAGATCACTTTTGGCTGAAAAACAACAGAAAACTACAAATATTTTTTCTCCTTACTCTACCAATCAATCAATAAAGTTCTGATCTATTTATTAGCTTTGGTTCTTTTGATCTTTGAGGGTTTTTCCTTAATAACCGTAGACAAGACCGAGTGCATTTCAACCAGTGGTGTCGAGAGATCTTTAGTGCTCCCGAAATCCTTGTTCTTAATCCAGGTCGAGTGCTCAACCTTATCAAAACGTTCCTCCATTTCCGCGCTCAAATCGCTTATATAGATACAAAGCTCATCGATTTCAAAGCGAAGGTCTCGTAGATCTCTCGGCAGACGACTGTTCATTAGAAATAGTTTGTTTTGGCTAAAAAATCGGAAAACGTGGACCTTGGCCGTGGTCTGTGCCTCTATTTTGGATATCTTCTGATGGAGCAAGTAGTGGTAGCGCTCCAGGCAGACGTGCAGTTCGCCGGCCACCTGTAGGACCCACTCGTTGAACTCCTGCGCCCGGGCGGACATGTGGCGCAACTGTTTGCTTATCGAGCACATCCGGAGGCGAAAATCACGCAGGGTGCCGCGCAGATTTTGATAGCGGCAGATCATCTCCGAGATTTCACACTGCAGGCGATGGTGGGCATGCTGGAGGTCACGCACCTCGACCTTTTCCTGGCAACTCAGCTCCAGAGGCTTCGGCCGTTCCGGCATTAGCTCCTGGACTTCAACTTTGACATCCAGCTCCTTCCGTTTGCGCTCAATCTCCTGGCATAACTGTTGGATTTTGGTCAGATATTCCTCCTCTGGCTGTTGCTCTTCTTCGGGGGCCGTCTGGTCCTCGGATATGGCTTGATTTTGACGCTGCCTAATGGCAAGCTGCATCAGTTCGATGCGTCGGATAATACAATCGATTTCGGCCACCGCATGCATAGCCCGATCCTCGTCATCCTCTGTGGCATCCTCAGTGTCGGGCGTGGGCTCTATGGCCAACTCCTCCTCTTCCCCCGTGAAGCTGACAGGCTCGTCATATTCAAAGATCTCGATGGTTCTGCATTTCAAACTGCGCTGTACCATGTCCATGCGATCCAGTGGCATCTTGGCGCAGTCCATGACCGATAATTCATTCATTTTGGCTGTGTGTTACTGAAATTTGCCTATGCTTGTTTTTGTTTGTATTCTTAATTGTGTATCTATTTTAGAACTAAGGCAAAGCCTATTTTGATTTGCCTCCCACATGCACTCAACATTGCGTATACGCCCCGCCCCGTTCCACTTGAGTGCGGCCCCGGCCGGGGGCTCTCAACGGAAATCAGCGAGACGCATGTTCTTGGCATGTGCACCAGAGACAACAATCCTCAACACGATGCGGAAGTATTGATTGCCATTCCCACCCGCCCCATTCAACCCACTGCACCCTCTCTTCTTCTCGAGAATTGACTTACTTCCTGAATTGTCAAATGCCTTTTGCTGGCGTTCGTTCTCTTGTCGCCATTCAACTTATGCAAGATACCCCCTACACTAGTAGAGTACCAGGGTATATTGTATTTGTGTAAATGTTGTTTTAGTAGGGCATCAAGAAGCTTTCAAAGATCACAAAGATCAAGGATGTCCCTAAAGTCTACACTATGTGAAAAATATATACAGCCAGTTCCCTTTTCTTCCGAATAATGGATATCCTTTAGTCGTAGATCTTGAACCCTAGGCTTCTCTGTTGCTCCAGCATTATTTGCTTTTCTGTAGCAGCAGTCACATGCTCTTGCCTGCGTCTGTCTACGTTTGGCATTGCAATGCATTGCATTTCATTGGGGAGCTGAGGATGGGGCCATGACTGTGACTGTGGCTGTTTTTCCGTTTGCTGTTTGCCGTTTGTTGTGCTCATTGCGCCGCCAGCGACCTCGTCATTGATGACTGTGGAATCCACGTGCCTCGTTCCGTGCTCAGCTGATTAGTCAACGGTTAATGCTTTATTAAAGTAAAAATACAATTTAAAAATGCACAAAACGGAGGGCGAGGGCAATGCCCAAAGGCTCCCGTCACCTGCTGCTACCCAAGCCCCCAGACAGGGAACCACGCCCACTCAGCCAGAGGGGGGCCAAGCGTCGGAAGGCATCCGCACGTGGCCCCATCACACCCATTTTTATTGTAGACTTGTGTGTGCGTATATTTTTCGGTTTTATTTTTATGTGTTGCTGGAAATTAGCAGGGTAGGCAGCAACGAGTACACCAAAAAAAAAAAACACAGGCAACGCTTTCAATGAATTCGCATTGAATATGGCACCAATAAAGCCAGAAGCAGAAGCAACAACAACAAATAAAAAGCACAGTTGGCTAAAAGCAGGCGAAGCAAATGTGCAAAACATGTAAATAAAGAGACCCCCTGCCCCTCCCAGCCCATCAGGCAAAAGTGGCACAGCAGCAACAAAAACGTGCAAAGGTTATGACACACTCACATACCCCACCCTATTTTCTCGGATATTTCTCAATAAAAATAGCACTGGTCAGAATATATATTCGTTGTGAAATGGTCGAAAAAATTAACCCACAAGTTACAGATAAATTTTCCTGAATAGGCAAAAATCAAATATACATATATATGCTGCTGCTCTACCCATGTATTCTTCGACTATCGGGTATTAAAAAACCCCAAAAATATTGCACACCATCAATCAAACGTACGCTTTCATTTATATAATTAATAAATAAATAAATTAAATGTATTTCTTTGAAGGAATTCAAAATAATTCCCCTGGCTATCGCCTGCCGGCAGTCAATATCCATTTCATTGTTAGTCATGGGGCAATAGATAGATCGCTTATATAAATCTGTCAGGCCGTTTTCACATACGAGCTTCGTCTTACCCAACAGGGAGAGGCTACAGCCAGATGGAGGTGGCAGCAGGCAGCCGGCAGCCGGATATGCCATGTGGGCCAATTGCTGACGCAAATTGTTGTAGCATAACCCCAAAGTCGCGTGCCAGCCATGCAACAGTAACAGCCTCAATAAAGACCAACCAACACTGCCAGCAGCAACATTGGTATCCAACACGTGGAGCGCCAAACGACCCATCAGGGCATGAGGCACGTGCGTCCTCTAGTTCAGCTATAGACGGAGCAGAGCAGAGAGAGAGAGAGCCCTTGTGGCAAGTGGAAGTGGCAAGGGAGAAAGCAAAGATAGCTGTGGTGACTGGGACTGCGGCGGAGGTGCGGTGAGGGAGCGGTCAAGTTTACATAAATTAATTAAACATGACCGCGTAACGTGAGCGTAAGACGACTGGCAAATGCACAACACAGCAGGGAATCAAGGGAAATAAAGAGCAGCTAAAAAAGGAGACAAAGCGTACATTGTAATAAATATAGAAGGCAATGTTACGTATGCGCCGTGTGCGCCCCCAGCAGCGACAGAGAGTTGTCTGCACTGAGCTAAAAAACAAGAAAAAAGACTTTATTCATCTCAATGATGGAGAGATGGAATGTAAAAAGGGTTTGACAGCCGGTTAAACATTTCGTAAGCGATATTGTGGGAGGTTCTTTATCATTTAACAAAAGCAATAAACAACAAGTTACCGAAACAACCTTTCAGTCTGCTGAAAATAGAAATATAATTAACTTAAATTGTAATGATTACGCCCACATGTGAAGCACTCCTCAAAAAGGACATGAAACCATACAAAATAATTCATATTTTCCGTTTGCTCAAAGCCTTTTACCCAGCTTATGCCATTAATTGGTTTGATTATAATACTAAGAGTAGGCAAAATGGTTTCCTTTTTCTTTCAGTGTGACCGATATCTTTCCCTTATTCCCAGATTGGCTGTTGTGGGTGTCGGAGGGGTCGGGGAGGGTCTTACTGTTACTGGTACTGTTACTCACCATAGCTAAGCACTGAGCTGCCTCGTGCGGCAGCAGCTGCTGGCAAGGATGACGACGACGTGTATGATGATGATGCGGTGGTGGCGGCTGATGAAATGGCTGCCGTTGCCACGACACGATGTCGCCTCGAATCTCGCAGCGGTTTTTTGTCCGAGCATATGGTGGGTGCCATTTCTTTGGGTGGCTAACACTGCAACAAAGAAAGAAACAAAGCCCGCAATTAATTAGCCGCCAAATTGATTAATTGACTACACGGTCGCTCAGTGCATAAATACGAGTATCCCCACCGCCACTGGACAACGTCTGCTGCTGCACGCGCTGTCAAGTACGGAATAAAAATTAAATTAAATTCTCAACTCAATTAAATAAAATTCGTTTCGGGGGTTCATTAAACTCGAGCACAAGTCCCACCGCATTCTGTGCAGAATACATACATATGTATATCTTTTTTGGACATTAAATCAGATCAGGAGCAGCAAGTGGAGGGGGCCATAAATCGGTGGCGATAAGCAGAGTAAAAGGAAATACCACAGATTTATATTGCAGTGAACAAAAGAGAACTAGAGTTGGATAAAGTTCTCTTATGAATGGCTTCTTTCGATGCACGTTCAAGGGTTCTCGTTGCCCGTAATCCACCATTTAATCTTCATACAGCTGGAGAGCAGCCTACCCTCTTTGCCATTATAACTACATAAATCACTGGAATCAAACAATCAGCGGCTGCCCCTTCAATGCCCAAAGTTCAAAACCCCAAGTCCCGGGTCTGGGGCCCATACACCGAGTTGACATTTTGGAGAAACACTTTGGTGGCATCAGAATTCAGGACGACGCACAAAAACCACCACAGTCTCATTAAGTGTGCCTCAAATCCTGGCTAACGACCATCGGGCGCCAAAGGTAAATAAACTTAAAGTGAGTTTTGGGGTGGAAGCGGAATATTGATGGAGAAAGCATTTTGTGAGCTCATACAAAATTCCTCAAGAGCTCAAGTGCCTGGAGGCAGTCAAATTCAAATTGAAAAACGCCCTGAAAAGTATAGCAGACACACCACCAACTACAAAAACAACGACAACAACGGCAACAACAACAACAACAACAAGAAATGAGCTTGTTGACGGCACGTGTATCTCTTGAGTGTAATTACATTTGGTAAAAGCGCCCGCGACGATGATGAAATGTTTGTGGCCCTTGACGGCATTCTACCAAGCCAGGCTGCCCCCAACCCTCCAGAACCCAAAAGTCCTTTAAATGCTTGTGGGACGACTAAGAAGATTTCCTCCTCCGACTCCCAGTTTGATGTCAATGCGTCAATATGCGTTGAAATTACATTTCATTATTTATGCCTTATCCGTCATCCGATAGTTAAAGCCGGAGCTGGGCTGAGTCGTAGAGTCCTTAGTCATCATTCCAGCCGGCCGAGCAGGGCCAGCAGCAGTGTAGCAGTGGCAGTGAAATGTCTGTTGTGCTGTAACAAAAGACGGCACTGTGCGTAACAAATTCTAAGCCTCCACGAATTGCCCCAATGGCAAATTTAATGCGGCGCGTGGCAGACCTTATGGACCGTGGCAGCAGCCACCCAGAACCCCGAAGATGGGACAAGAAAGTGGGAGACGGCCAGCAAGATGTTTCCTAAGATTAAAATGTGAGCCAAGGTAAGATGGTATATTTAAGGAGTCCGGGCCTAAGCTTCTATTAAACTATTGTTGGAGCTCAACCACCATGCAAATTCTATTAATATTGAATCCTCTGTTGGTGGCACAATTAGAAACACGTTTTGTTTTCGGCACAAAGACACCTGTTGTTGGGGTTCTCCACCGCCGTTACCTTTTACTGGCTCTGGGGTCAAGTCAATCAAGCAACTTTGGTGAGATTTCCCGCTGCGTGCGTACAAATTAGCCAATAATTGTTCAACATGACACGCCACACGAAAACACAGCAGAAACACGAACCGAACTGTCAGCTGTCATAGAAAAAAGTGGAAACAAAACAAAAGAATCTGCGCGCTTATGCCAATGACTTTTCACACGCCAACAGTACAGAACGGAAAGGAAATTTGATTTCCTTTCTGTCTGGCTTGTGTGTTTTTTCCTCGTTCTTTATGTTTTATTTTGGAAATTGTTGAGGCGTCTCAAGGCAAGGCAATTGTGGCCGGCGGCAAGACACAAAGAACCACCACAATATTTTGTCCAAAATGCGAGTTCCAGAGGTTAAGGAACTCTCTTCTCTCTGGCGATGTCTGTGACCGTGCGTGTTCGTCTGCCAAGGCGTTGCCATTTTCAAATGTATTTGTCATGTGAAACGTGAAACGCTTCGGGCACTGCATATGTATCAGTGTACCTCCCTCATCCAGTGAGTGGCATCATTCTCTCAGACATATGTATGTGAGCCCAGCAGATATACAGCTGTGTTACTTCTAATAGTGGTCTTCCCAAAAACTTAAATCGGGTATACAGATGTTACACCCAGGAAAAAAAAGCAACAAAATTGTTATACTCACACTAAAATATACAAATATATACCAATAAATTGGTTCCGAGAGTGAAAATTGTACTTGTATTTTAATATTAATAAGAAAAAAATAGATTAAAATATATTTCATGGTTACATTAAGTATATTTCATATCTAAATTAAATAACTTCAATACATTTAAATAAATTTCCTACCATTTTAATATATTTTATTTATTATAAACTGTTTCCTATTTAGATTAAATACGGGGCTAATTAAAAATACATTTTTTATAAATTTAACTTGAAATAGAAAAGAATTTTATCTCAGAAAGAATTTTCTCAGTGTACTATTCGATTTTTATTTGTACTTATTTCATTCAATTATTTATTTTATTTAGGTATTTTTATAAACTATTTTTATTTTTTGTGTTCTGTTTCATTTTATTTTGTTATTTGTTTGTTATTATTTTTAATTTATAAATTTTAGTTAACCAGTCCTCGTCCATGGTTTTCCATCGACAGCTGGTTATCCAATTTCCACCGAGAACCTTACCTTCGGTTTACAGATGTTAAAAACAAACGAAAGCGCAAGCCTAAATTCATATGAATTGCTAGTATTTTGCCCACAGGTGTATGGCAGTCAACCCGTCTGGCTTCTTGTTCTCGCGTGTTTGGGGCGCACGCAGCGCACATGAAGGGAAACGTTTTAGATTGCACTTGGGTCTCGTTTCTCAAAATGTGTCTGCCGGCAATTGCCGTAAAGATCCCTTAAATATGCCTTGAAATATTCATAAATAAAATTACCAACCTTAGGGGAGAAGCGTGAAAGCCAAAAGCAGAACTTTAATTTAGAAGATAAAAAATGGTGCGTATACTTAATATTAACTTGATTCCTTTTTTCTCTTTTGCCATTACATCACTTGCATGTGTACATTCTTTGTCACTGTCGCTTTTCTCAACCTCGGACTGCCTTGCCTTGTCTAATGTCTAATCTGTAATGGGGCATTCCATTTATTTCTGACCTTATCTAACAACTTTACACGCGCCGCACATTGAAAGACACCGCCAAAGCGAACAGAAATCTCAATTTTTTTTTGTATTTGTTTTTGACTATAAAACTTTCCATTGCATGTGTATTTTATTATTATTTCTTACATTCACTGTTTACCCCAGCCAGGCCAATGTTTGCTTGAGATTTGTATAGTTGTTTAGCCCCAGATACACTGCCTTTTGTCAGGTGTGGGTATAATTACTATTGAAGGTGATTGGAAATCAATCGAATGTTCAAAAGAACTTGCATTTAGGTTTCCGAAAATAAAAGATAAAAAGTCTACGGATATGACTCTTTTGTTTATGATTGTAATCAATAGTATTACAGTTCTCCGGGAGCATATTTGAACATGAAGGGACAGTGCCTTGATTCCTTTAAACAGCATTACATCTGTCATAATTAAATCTCATGCCATAGCTTGTTAGGACTTAGCTGGAACTGCTCATGTTCCCCCTGATATGACGACAACGCCAGGAACTACAACCACATAGACACAGCCACAAGCTCAACCTCAGCGTAAAAGTGTTAATTTTCCTTCTTATCTGGACACATGCGCCGGAAAGTCAGACATTAACACTAACGACGAAACCTACTATGTGGCAAGCCAATTTCCACAAAACGAAGCACATGTACCCTTGCTTGTGGATGGCTGTAGGAACGAGTCATTTTTAGGCTTGAAATAATAATCACCTCTGAAAGAGTATAGTGAAAAGAGCAGGCAATCGACATGCGTCATAATTGTGTTTAGATACGGTTATGACTGGCAAAAACGTGCCAGCAAACGGAAGATACTTGCCGCAACAGAGGAGAAAAATGAGAGCAGAGCCATACTCGTGTATCAGCCTTCAAGCGACACTTGCTAAGAGCGGTCTAGACAACGTTCCAACGATTAGCATGGTCCCATCGCAAAAGTGCCGCTGCCACTGCTGCCTGACGCTGCTGCTTCTGTTTATAATCAATTTTCGGTTAGCCATCGGAAAGGCGATAAATGTTTATGATGGCAACAAGGAAAGCAAATAATAAAAACCGAAAAACATCAAATGAGACACACGTGTGCCAAATAATGACTACCCAGCCGATAAGCGGAGTCCAATAACAGAAGCGAGCCGGAACCATAGCCACACACTCCGCTCTGACAGTCGATTCCCAGACAGACAAACAGAAAATGACAGACATTGTCTGTCTCTGGGGTCCAATGTGCAATACAGCATAAATTTCTACTTAAGACAAACAAATAATCCCAAGCTCAAGCCAATCTCTGACTAATCGCTGCTCATTTTGTATAAGAATTAAATACAAGCAGACGCTTTTAATAAGGTAAACAATCAGTATTATTTCCCTTGATTACAGGCAATGATGAAATTTCTATTGAATTTGAATTTTTTGTTTTGGAATCCATAAAGAAAATATGGAAATATATTAAGTAATTCCTCAAATTTTTCACCAGCAATAAATAAAGATTTTATTCTTTTGTTTCTTTCCGCTTATTATCCACAACAAAAATCAATCAACCAATCAAATTAGCTTAACGCTTGAGGTGCCTTAAACCATAATAAAACATTGATTGTCAAAACATTAGAGCCGAAACCCGATCTCCGGAATACATAAAACATAAAACACAAATGTGACTGTGTGATACAGAAAGGTGCGTTACTAATTGATGAATCTGTAGAGATCAAGCACAGATCTTTGCATATCGCGCAGACCGCTGCTGCTGCCACCGAAGAGAATGTTTTAATTTTCAAGTTTTCGATTTTATTGACAACTTTTGTATTGTATTCGATTCGATTGTTGAGGGGCTAATTGGACCGAACAGTGCTTGTTCATTGTTCGTTGACTGCCACTTTGAATGAATTTAATGATTCGTGAACATAAATTTGGGGCCTTCGAGAGCTTGACATTTTGTCGGCAATAATTCGTGGTTGACTCGTTTCATTGGCACATCATAAAAATGTTGTGCGCAACATATACCATTGATTAATTAATTAATTTTTTGTTTCTTTGGCACGTGTGTCTCAATGTGCCTCGAGTATACAAAGTCTGAGCCAGTTAGAAATAGATTTGTTATTGTAGAATATTTCACATGGAGGTGCGCCAAAAGTTATATTTAATAAACAAATTATAATCTTATATTTAAAAACAACCATTTGTTTTACTCACTTCTCTTTCTTTATGGTATGTACCCATTGAGACAACTTCACGTCACGGCCCCTCTACTACTCTTAATGGCCGAAACATGTTTTGACTTCGAAACAACCATTTACTTCAAAACCAGCTAACACACCACTTGATAGATTCTGTTCTAGGTCAAGGTCTCTCTTTTTTTTATCAGCATTTAAATATTATAAATTAATCTAGTTGATGATTAATCTACGTACTCGTAGACGACATCTTCCTAGAAACATTCCGCTCGTGGGTTCAAAAGTCAGGCAACCGTTGGTTCCGTGAGTCAGCCAAAATTGAGTGAGTGGATGACAACTCTATGAGCCTGAACCCCTAGTTCAGGTTAGGTTACAAAAGAGTGCGGCAGTCGGAGTCGGATGGCCAAAGGAGTTCACTGAAAAAGCCCCCAGTGGGTAATCCCCCAGAAGCCAATAGCGGCGCGTGTGTTGGCCATCAGATGTTTTGTTTGTCCATTCCCCGAGCCCCCATACTACACTCGACTCGTTTCCTCAGCTGCGTACCCCGCCTTTGTTTAATTTATGCTTTGCCTAGTGGCTGAATGGCAGTGAAATATAATTCGCTAATGCGCCCATAAAATTAGCAAAAATAAAATAAAACAAAATGAAACAAAACAAAAGATGGGAAGAGATGCTAACACAATAATTGTGTACTGTTTGTCTTAGCCGCACGTGTGTCACTTTTATAATGAAGCATGAGAAACAGAGAACGACAGAGTGAGACAAAAGATGGGACATCAGAGCTTACTTAGTCTACCGCTCACTCTTTTACCCCTTAATCGTAAATTACAGAAGGTAGATATGCTCATATGTATGTACTATGTCTGCCCGTCCATCCCCATCGAATAAGGAAAAAAGGCTGGACTCAAATTTGTGGTAGTTTGCATAAAATTAATGTTAATATATATATTTATACTTATTTTTGAATTTATTTGAGTTTCTATCCTAGTGCTAAAAGTTTTACTTATATTTAATTTAAGTCTAATTTGAATATTATAATTTTTTTTATGTGATTTGGATATTTAACATTTACTTACATCATTTCTTATTTATTACACCAATGAAATATGTATAAGTATCTTACTCAAACCGCTAAGAGTCTGTCCATATAATGGGTATCCCAAATTCGATACAGCCCTCGGCAGCGTTCTTTCTCTCCCTCTGAAACCCACACTCGGACAAATACACGCGCGTGCATTAATTTACGGTTACATTTACTTAAGCGTCGTGTCTCTCGTTATTGGGTCAGCAATTAGTGGAACGAATTCCGAGTGCGGTCGGGCATATTATCTATACATATCTATGTGTGTGTATATAGTGTTTGCCTAGTTGCTGACCATCTAGTTAGCCGATGCACGTAGGAGCGCCCATTGCCACACATTGCAGACGAAGGATCGACTGTGGTATGGGGAGTGTGAAATCTCATTAATCATCAAGCTTATGGCGCCCTGGGCTGGAGCTGGTTCTGGGGCTGGGATTGAATATAATTACGTGTCATTTTAATAACTGAGCAACTGGAAAACTAGAGTTATATCACCCGGCAATAGTAAATTATGGCAATTTCCGCTGTTAACCAAATCAAACGCACACACATTACTCATACGTCATGTGGTCGAGACAGCGGTCAAACTTCTGGGACTAGAAGCGTTGAATAAATTTCTAAGGGAATAAATTATTTCACTTCCCATTTGCCACATCACACAGCATCCTATTGAAATCCGTTTGATTTTATTAAAATAATACACCCGCTTTTGACTGGGCGGAAATGGCTAATACTCGTATATTTCAAGGGATTTGAATAAATCTCCATGGATCCCACATAGTAGTAATCTCCCTAATATGCCATTAGGCAAATTAATTATACCCATAGAAAATTAGGCAATTTTTTATTGTTATGGCTGTGTCTCGTGTTTCACATTTGGCATTCATGGGCGTTCGGGTCGGCTAATACAGTAGCCGTTAACATTTTGTGTTTCTTCGAAATGTTACAGTTTAGAAAGCCTCTACCACCCACAGACACAGAGACAGGGACAGACGGAGACCGGCACAGATGCGTCGCACACGTGCGACTCAAAAGGGACAGACGACGAAGCGAACGACATGACCAAAAGATAAAGCGAAAAAGAGAATTAATTTTGTAGTTGCCGGCATAAATTAAAATGCAAAAAAAAAAAGCTCACACAAAGCCAACAACACACAAATACTAGTAAGGGAAATTGCAAAAACAAAGACGACCCTGTCATTCAGTCGCAGCCGCAGTCGACGGCTTCGGCAGCCCAATTGCCACTAGCAAGCGAAGCCATGGCAAGGGCGACCATAACTGTGAAAAATCCCAGCAAAAAGCATACATATTGTACATACTTGTCTCAGTTTTTCTCGCTGTGCAAGGTAGCGTGCCTAGAGTCACGGAGAGAGAGAAAGAGAGATAAAAGCTTCTGCTCTCTCTCCCCTTAATCTGACACACAAGCCATCAGAGAGCTGGCTGCGCAAAAACAATGAACGCCTTCATCCCAAACTCTCTCTTCAAATGTGTGTGTGTGTGTGTGTGTGTGTAAGCTACAGAGTTTCTCTTGTTTTTTTTGTTCTTATTGAATTAACGACGCACGTGTTGCGCCTTCCCCAAGCTGCGCGCGCTCTCGTTTCCCCCGCAATCGGGGCAGAGCCCAAAGCCAGCATTGCGCTCGCAGTCGCTGTCATAGTCTCTGCCCCTGATCAGCGTATCCACAACGCTTTGCTGTTATTTTTTTTTTTGTTTTTGCTTTTGTTTATATTTATATCGGATGGAGGTTGTTCTTATTTGTTGCTGTAATTCGGAACGCGCGCGCTCGAGCAAAAATGATAAATCTACGATTATGGTCGTCATGGGGTGTCAGGAATGGGGCGGCCACAAGGCACACGCGCAAAAGTTACCTATCATACGTGTAGATACAGATATGGTTATGCCAATGTGCACATGGCCACGTATTTGTGACGACTTCCTGCTAATGGCATTGACCAGACGGAGAGTGTATAAGTATTTTTGAAAAAGTTTCCACCCATAAAAACATATTTCCAAGTAAAGCCTTCACAGATTTGCGGTTTATTGTCTTAAATGCCTAAGACACCACTTGAAAAAGTTTCTCCATTCCATTGTTATACCAGTGACTTGTCAAGCCCAAAGTCGAAGTTAAACAAATGCATTGATTCCACACTGAATAAACAAATAAACAAACAGCTGTCGTCACTGACTGATTCACTTTAGCTGAGACATCGCTTCTTCTCTTCTACGTATAGCTCCACACACCACACCACCACACAAAGAAAGAGCAGCTGCAAAAACTTGCTCTCAAAAAGTGGCCACGATTTCTCCACATTGCCATTTTGTTAGTTCTTTTTTTTACTGTGCTTATGGGGAGACAATGGTTTATGTTTATTTGGAGTTTCCTCAGAGAACATTTCACACGCCAAGGCTGTGTTTATTGTTCAAGTGAAAGAAAACATCTGTATGGGGAGAGGAAGTTCTTTATGTGGCGTTTCTTGGAATCATAATAAATAAGCATTGGCCCGGCCATATCTAACGCACATTCGAGCCGAAGTTTTGCTTAGTTCCGAAAAAGTAAACAATTTTCTATCAAAACAAAAGCTATAAATATGGAGTATGTTACTGGAAACATTTTAGCCTTTATTGTTGTATCGAAAAAGAAAAGGGCAATATAATGGTTTATTCTGATATGATCCTATCATTACAATGAAAGCGACAGATAATTGTTTATTTATGCATTCTCTGGATGACAAAACCTCTTCTGACATAAACAAATCTTTGGCTTGGAGGTTAACAAAAAAAATCATACATGGTTCATATCGTTTTATTGATTTTCGCTATTCCAAATACTTAGAAAACTTCGAATCATCTTTTAAATGTTATCCTAAACAATTTTTAGGTGCTACCCGATATCCCATTATTTGTATTTCATCATTTTTTTTCTTTTATTGCTTAGCATTTTATTGCTAATTTTTGTCACTATTCCAATGTGTTTTTGCTTCTGCTTATTAATATGTTTACCCTGACATTGTGAGCTTTTATGCGCCTAGAGAAATCAATATTGCGCATACGCCATGTGACGCGCTGTAATGCATTTTGGGTGTTGCAACAGACAGGACCACCCAACAAAAGGCCAAAGGCCATGACATGCGTCAATGGGACTGGGCTCATAGAGCGGTGGTGAATCCTGACCTAAATTCGTCCTTGAGAAGGTGAGGGTAAAAAATGCGAGGCCCACACAAAGATATACCCGAGGCCGTGAGGTTGAGAGCGAGACCAGACCCGAGCAGAGCAGCATCTCTAGCGCGGTGAGAGCTTTCAGCATCGGAAGTCGACTGTCAAATGCAATTTTTTTTTATTATTATTTCGCGCGGCACGTGTGGCCCACAAATGTTTGGCAAATGCTAATGCTAATGCTGGGAGATTTATGGCACAACCTTTTTCTATGGCCTTGAGGGGGCGGGGCACCGGGGCACTTGGGGGAGTAGGGACTTACCGCTTCGTATGAGCGTTCCAGGAAATGCGGTAGGAATGATGGGGATGTTGATTTGTTGGTTTGTTGTTCTTCCGGTTGGCTAAACTCTTTTTGGGAGCGCACTCAAACACACACACAAAGACAAAGACACAGACACAGAAACAGATCAGAATGGCAGCATAAACACGCTTCTTTTAATTTATTGCACCCTCATTGAAAATAATGAGCATATTTCTCGCTCTCTATCTCTCTCTCTCTCTGCCCCTGGCGCGCTTTCGTTGTTGTTTTCACACGCTTTTAATCTATTCTAGGTGGGATGTGCACGAGCACGGACTAGAGCTGGGTAGAGGTGTGTGTGCAAATTCATAGACGCCGAGGAACGTTGACTGCGACGTCGACGTCGACGGCAATGGCAACACGCGCGCCAAACAAAACTTTCGCTTTCGTTGCGCGTGGGGTCGCCGCAACAACAAGAACAACAGCAGCAGCACACTCACACTCGCACGAACACGCGCGCTCGCAAACAACAAACACGACGCTTTCAAAGCTTGGCAGTGCTATATATCCCGTTACTTGGGAGGCGAACCGAACCGTACGACCGTGCGAAGCAGAATGAACGCGAGCCATGGACCGAACGTCGTTTAAATGGCCCCGCCGCACAGTGGGTCCGTTTGACTTTAACCGCGGTAAAAATCTCAGCTCTTCAGCCAGTGAAGATGTCGTCACAATTGAACACTTTTAGGAGAGGAAACATTTATTTATCCACATGATACAATTTATTTACATTAAAGTAACTATCAATATTCCAATTTGTTTCAGATATGCTTAAATTATTCTCTTTAAAATGGCTTTAATGGCCTTAATGATAAAATTAATGCCAATGACATTCTCATATGATCTGATGCTCGATTGATTATTGTATTGTGTAGACATATTTTTGGAATACTTATACATTATAGGGTTTTTTATCCCCTTGCACTTACCAGTATTATCTGATTAATTATTCCTCATTTTAGCTGATAAGTTATTAATTAACTAATTGACTTTTGTACGCAATTTAATTTGATCCATATGCAATATGTAATACTAATTAATCTTATCTCTATAATACAATCTTAATAAAATATGGTGCCTGACAGTAAATTAGATTTTCACATGAACACAAGCATCTTCAACATATAAAATGTGAAATAAAAACTATTTTTAGCCATATAGAACAAAAACAAACCAAAACCGTTGACACACATTTGATTTGAAAAGGCCCACGCATTTGTCGCTCGGACAAAAGTGTTTCGGCAACAATGTTGCGGCAACAATTTATTACACTAAGGCAATGTCTACACTGTCCGAAAATATTCACTGGGTTCCATCGAGCCTTTTGTTTTGGGTTAAGTTTTTGGTTCTGTTTGGGGCCTGTCTGCCTGCTTGACTGCTTGCCTCCTGCCCAGACCCTGCGGCCCACAAGGCCCGCGCACCCCACCCATGGACAGGCAATTTTGTCGCACGTGTCGGAAATTTTGTTACGGCCGATTGCTTTCGCTTCCTCCTTCCCACCGTCTCTGCCCCCTTTCGCACTGCTTGCGTGTTTGTGTGTGTGTGTGTGTGTGTGTGTGTGCTTCAATGAGTTGTGTTTGTGTTGATGGTTGGATATACAAACATATATATTTTTGGGGGCCCACATTTCTCGCTGTTGTCGTAATGAAAAGGCAATTCAATGGCCTTTGGCTTTTCTCGGGTTTGGTTTGGTTGGGGTCCAAGCAGCGGACCCTCAGCCACAGCGCTCAGCTTTAGCACTGCTTGCGAAACTAACGGTAAACAGGCGGGCGATGTCTGATTTCCTGTTTCGCTTTAATCGTCTGGTTCTGAGAGTGACGTTAACTGTCGTCTGGCCGAAAGAACCGAAGATGGCAGCAAAAGGCGAGCAGAAAACAATAAAAGAGGAATTAGCATAACACATGAGTCGACAGTTGTCGCCATCTCGTTCTCCGCCGTCTCCTCTCTCTCTTTCTCCCTTCTATCACATTCATTGTCTCTTTATGTGTGATTTTAATGGGCTCGTGGGTGTCTGCAAAGGCCTGGAGACAGGGGCACACACTTTTTTCTATTTCAATTGCCGACACGTGTTAGCGCGTGAAACAAAAGAAACATTCCTATTATAAACTGGGCCGTATGACTGGCTAGGGTTGGGGGACAAGCATCATAACATTTGCATTTGCCTGTAAACCGCACGTTTACCGTCACGGTGTCATTTAATTGCCATTAACCAGATGGGCGTGGTCGCGTTTTTGTGCGTGAATGTTATAGACATAACCTCCCTCCCCCAAGGATCCCAACATAATTGTCTATAAAATTTAAGTGCGTAATCAAGTGTACGGCCAAATTTAGACACCCGAGGAATCAAACACGCGCTGTCCACACCATCACGCACGCAGCAAGGCAAATTGCCGCCCGTCTGCTACCTTTCCATCACCGCCTAATTAAATGGGTGGTAAAATCAGCAAAAACATAACAAAATTTAACGAGATTTAAGCGGTTCATTTGCCGTCAGATGATACCCTAAATGAGGACCAGGAATACTTTGAAAACTGCTTCCGCTCCGTTGAATTTATGATATATACATGTAAATACATATGTTAATGTTTAGTAAATCTTAACTTTATTTATAATTACCTTTCAAATCGGTTTTGTAATAAATCGCACTCTATTTGAGTCACCAACCGACAGGTCAGCTCTTTTTCGTAGCCAACATTTCGAGCCGTCCGCATACGCCGAATAAGTTTCGCAATTTTGTATGGTGCAAGTGCTTAGACTTTGCTAAAAATAAAGTATTTAATTCTTTTTTTTCTTAGGAACACAATGACTCGGCAGAGTGGGGACCAGGCCGGTGTCGGTGTCGTTTTTTGTTATGGTCGTGCAGTTATCAATTGATACGATACCCGGCGGACCGATGTTTTCTTTTTAAGGCGGGGAGAGACTCGTATCACTGGAACGAACACACGCCGCATGTGCGAATGCTTTTGCGAGTGAGTGTGTGTGTAACAATAACAATGACAATGACATGCGCCGACTTCTCGGTACTCGCGATACACACGGTTTGTGCCGGTTTTTTCCCGGCATGTGTCAGATTTTTGTTGTCTTTGCTATACCCCCCGCCACACACCTCTTTGTATTTTTTTTTTAATTATTTGTTCTTTTCTTTTTTGAGTCAACTCTTGTTGTTTTTGTCCCTGCACATGCCCAATGTCAAGGCCTCTTCAGAAAATAAACACAGAAACTTGCCGAAAATACTCCGCCAAGTCAAATTTGCATATAGCGCATATTTGTTTCGCACATAGCGTTCTCTCATACTATACAAACGCGTGCATGCCTTAGGGAAACCGAAAAAACAAAAAAAAAAAGAAATAAAAACAAACCCATGCGCCGTTCTATGGGGAGCAAAATACAGATACGCGTTGCGTGTGGGCATGAGCCGATGGCCCCCAGCAGCCTCTACATCTACACATACACATGTGTATGTACATCTATATACTCTTTCATAAAACATACTGATACGGACAGATTGATAGCGTATGGTAAAAGCAAAACAAAAAGAACTCACCTCCATTAAAACACTTGGCAACAAAAATCTGAGCTTCGAGGAAATAAAATGTACATTAACATGTAATTACTCGTAACCTTGAATATTATAATTTCTTCCAAAACATACAAATTTATCTATGTACATATTGTATTAAATTTCCCAACTTTGTTAGGCAGTGTTTTTAAACGAAACATGTCAACATTTCACATTGAGAATATATGTATTTATTAGACCTACGTCAGAGCCCGCTATAAATACCTAATCTCAGCAGCAACAAAAGATAGATCTTGCTGAAGTATAGTGATCGACCAAGGATTACCCTCTCAAGCTGTAAAAATCATTCAGACAATATTACTGATTCTTAGAAATAAGATTACTAAGTTCTATTGCATTAAGTATATTGAACTATTGAACAGATTTCAAAATATTATTGGTATTCGCACACTGCAATATTTATCATGCAATCGTTTTGCAACTCCTTCCAAATGATACCATCAACTATGTGGAGTGTAATTTCCATTCTCTGATTTTTAGTAGTCTCAATATTCTTATTAAGTTACAGTTCCAAGCACAGCCAAAAAGCGATACAAGCTAAAATTTCAATTTACGCGGGCACAAGCAGGCCATGTGCAAGCAGTCATTATACAAGCAGTCCAGTGTGCATGAAAGCAGTTATACACTGCTATCTCGATAAGCAGTGCAAAGCTTTTAGCCGAAAGCTTTTAGTATATACTGCTTAGTGGGCTTGCAAGAAGCTTATGGCGGGTACTTTCAAATTTGAAAATTTAAAACGCTGAATTCTATAAAACACTGGAACGAACATAAATAATTCATTATATTTGTGGCATACTTTTAAAGTATTTTTAGCTTTCCTTTAAAAGCAAGAAATATGTACAGATAGAAAAAAGGTAACCGAATAACTAAATACCAAATCTAATAATAATAATTATTTTAACTATTCCAACATATGAATTAATAATTTCCATACATGTATTTTAATATTTAATATCCATCTCAAATGCTATTCATTGTCAATTTTCTCTTCTTAATAGAATCATCAGACGGTATATTCTTCGCAGTCTCTCTAAATTCTAATTAGTAGATCAATAAGCCTATAAAATTGCCACAAGCCGACTTGCTATATAAAACTCAATTGCTAAATTAAAACATTTCAATAAGTAATGCTAACAACATGAAATCTGCGAACAGCTTGAGTCGTTTTCCCTCTCATCGCCTTACCACAAAAGCCAATACACCGGCTGGAACTGGGACTGAGACTGAGACTGAGACTGAGACACCCAACAAACAACAATTTGGCCGCCGGGCAAAGATCGTCAAAGAAGGAGGGAAGCGAGATCTCCGACAACAACAATATGAAAAACTAATCAAAGCAGAACTCATTAAGCATAGTAAAAAATTATGCTATTGTAATAAAATGGTTAAGGCGAAGCCGAAATCGCGCTGGCAATCGAATTAAACAGCCGATGGCCAAAAGGCAAACAAATTGCCGGGAAATCCCTGCCCAGACGAGCCAGAGACTCCAGAGCCGAGACGCGAGACCCCAGAGCCGAGACCCGAGAGCGAGGGACTCCGCATCTCGGGTTGCAAGTTAGTTTTCATCGATAGCGAATTTATTATGCAAAGCAGAAGCGGTAAAAGATCAAAGCGCAGCGATAGCAGATAACACGCTTCGACTCCGCTTACCGGTCTGCCCGCTGACTACCTACCAGCCGCGGCTCGAGGATGAGGTTGAGGTTGAGGATGCGGATGAACCCGTCCCGGGCTTAGTTGGAGTCTGCCTAGGCGGCCCTTTTTTCTGCCGCACAAATAGATTAGTTTCACATGGTCATGGAGCTGGGGTTTTAGGGCGCCATATTGCACACAGAGGGCCGCCAGCGCGCTAGCCGCTGCAGAAGTTATGAAAAATTAATAATAATGTCGAATCGATTGATTTCAGAGTGGGCAAAAGCCCCGGCTCCGCCACCAGCATCAGCACCAACAACACCACAAGAGACCCCAGCACTAGCACCAGCACCACCTAGACGGCTGGTCGTCGTCACCGTCGTCATCGTTGGTTCAGCCTTTTGAGGATTGTCTTGGTCAAGTTTTAAGCGACCCCGGGGCGTCTGCTTGGGTATCTCTTACTCTGTCCCTCTCTTTGGGTGTGCGTGGAACTGTAACTAAATAAGAAGAATGAGACTGCTAGAAATCATGGGGAACAAGTAATGCTCTACACTTGGTAGGGGATCATTTGGCAGCAATTATACATATATAGACTGAAGACAGATAAAAGGAATACTAAAAGAATTTATTATACATATAATGGACCTAAAGTAAGATAAGTGGGTTCAGATACTTAAAAAATAAGGTATGTCTGTTCATACATACATATGACTTTAATTTGAAGCAAACCATTGGTTTATTTTCGATTGTGCTAGAAGGATCAAATGAACTTCATATTGTTGAGGGTGTTTTCAAAATGTTTGTCGTACAGATATAGTACAATCTAGTATTAACTTCCTTATTATTCCATAATATACTTCCCCAAAAAATTGTTATACCCCAACCGAACCTCATCACCATCAAAAGTGAAATATTTTTTGTAAGCTCACTTAGCGCCTCCAGCAAGAGTCGTACATTTTCATCACCCGGCAAGGAACAGGATCAGTCTTCTCATAGCCACAGTCTCGGCCGTAGTCCCTCCTGGGCCAAGTTCAGACGTTGTCGTCGTCGTCGTCGTTGTCGTCGTAATCGCCTGGCGGGAAACGTTTTATAGTCTGTTGCCGGTCGAGTGATGCATTTTTCATGACCAGTTTGTACGATTTCCTTTCCTTTCCGCAAACGCATCGGGCATTTTCATGTAATTCAATTCTGTATTTTCTCTATGTTCTCTTCTGTTTTTATTTTTTGTGGGCGCATTGAACCGACGTGTTTACAATTCTATTGACAATAGGCGGGAGGAGTCGACTGCAATTGGGCCTAGTCCTGGGCATGAGGCCTATGAGCCACAGCTGCGTTAACATGAGTTGAGTCTAATGAAATTCGACATCTGACTCGTGCTGGGCTCTGTGGTCTTCGCTTGGGTCACTCCCTTGATTTTTATAGGCGTGGGATTGCTCTGGGCCAAAACAATAAGGAACAAAACCAGCCAAGAATCGAAAGGAATTTAAACAAAGTGGAGCAACGTGCATCGGAGCAAGGGGAGCCAACTGGAATGTTGAAAGTATCTTAGTACCTTTAATGCCTAAAGATGCCTCTATTTGATGGTATGTCATATGACAAAATTGCGCACAGCATCCATTTTTTCCGGTACAACAACCGTTTTTGAATACTAGAAAAATCCTAGAATATCATGACACGGAAATTTGCTTGTTTCAAATATATTTTTCTCCAAAGATAAATGGTTTGGTCATCTTTAAATTATAGAAAACGATACCGTAGAAGAAAAAGTTCTAAGCATGATTTGGCCGATTCGAACTGGTCGTACTAAAAATATCCAAGGCTACGGACTTAAAAGGCTGCCCTCGTATGTGCATATATGGCCGGATCATCAATTGTTCCCTCTTGAAAATCGGTTAAATCAAAGGCTGAAGGAAATCAGCGCGTGCCTGACGGACTGACTGCCTGACTTCCGCTTCGTTGAGTGTCTGACCCAAAACTGTGTTGAGTTACATGGGGGCCCCACTCTAGAACATTCCCTCTTGACTACCTTTCCTTTTTGGCTAGTTAATATTCATGTTGTCTACTGATAGTCTCGACGTGTTTGAGTCACCAAAGCCAGAGTGGCATCGGGTGACTCGTTTCTTGGCCACGCGACGGCCCCAGAGTTCAAAGAGCATGCCGAAGAAGGCCTTAACTACGACTTGATATACTACCATATGGGTAAATGACTCATCACATAATTGGTATTTAAATATTGGTTCAAGCTCAAATTTTATAGCCATATGAGTACTTTTTGTTTGGTTTTTTTTCTTCCCATTAAAACGATTATCAATATTTTATAGAAATATTTTCCAACATCGTCTGGAAACGACACTGTTCCCGATTCGGCTACGCTGGCAATTAATTCATTAATTTGTATTCAATTCCTGGACTCTTGCTGTCTTACACCTCTTCAAATCGATCGATCGATCGATCGCTGGATTTACTGAACCCCTTTTCTTTGCTAATTAAATATTCTTTGCAGATAACGCACGACTTGTTTATGTTTAATGCTAATTTCCTTGCATGTCCCATAGCTGAAATTCTAAACCAACAAAAGGGTCAAAAATACAAAATGAAAGACACGAGTCCTGTCCTCGAGTCATTGACAGCAATTTGATGTTCGGTCTGGTCTGTCTGCTACTGGATGAGAAAGTCGTGATTTATTGGACTATTCAGGCCAGGCCAATAAATTTCCCAAAAATACTTAAATAAATGCAAATAAAATACAAACCAAAATACCAGCAACAAATTTTGTAATTTCTTTGGACAATCATTTAAGGTGATTTATTAATCATAAATACTCTTAAATCATGAAACAATTATTATTAATTATCTACATATATGTACAATAAATTCCACTTCACACTGTCGTCCTTTTATAAAGGAATTTATTGAGTTAAGGCAGGCCCATATATTACCAATATAATTTTCAATGCGTGTAGATTCTATACTACTGATAATTGACAATTAGATATTAAGGATAAGAATATACTTAAAATTTGCCAAAGTTAAAGACCTTTTAAGCTAATTAGATTGTTCTTAATTGATTATAATATAGATTTCTACTCGTACTTATGATATGTGTAAAATTTACATATATTGGATTGAAAATAATCATACTTTATTAAAATGAATTCTGTATCGTTCTACTAAACTAAAAACTAAAACTAAACTAACTATTAAATACTTTTGTTATTGATCGTTATTTTAACTAGTGGATTTTCATAATAAATATTTAGAACCCAAGAAGTACATAGAACACACGATATGATAGGATAAAAATTCTTAATGAAAATAAAACCATACAAAATGTTAAAAACCACGCACTTTAGACAATAATTTAAAATTTTTATTTAACATTTAGCAATGAAAACTGAGTATTTTCTTCACGTATTCCATTCTTACCAAACACAATTGCTTACTCAATTCCAGTCTGATCTCTTTCTAAAATGCCACTTCCCACTCGTGATAAAGATGTTCCATATTTCCAAAAGACAATCCATTTCCTTTCCTCCCTGTAGCCACAATCCACAGGCCGAGGACAATTAGCTAATTGAATCCAATTAAATGCGAACCAAATCTACGACAAAGTCACAAGCACAGACAGACCCACACACGCACAAATAGAGAGAAAGAAATCTGATTGCCATTGGCTGACACGGCTTCTTAGCCCACCTTTTGTGTTGACCATAAACTACCAAAGCCAAAAAAAAGGCAACAAGAGAGAAGAAAAAAATTATAAATAGGTTTTTAAACGTGGCCAACAGCAACCAATCAACGACTAGCAAAACCCACACAGTTCCAGACAACCTCACACAGATACACTCGACTGAGAGTTTAACAAATAAATGAACAGAGTTGCCAATACATCGCAATGATTGATCAAACAAGAGCTGACTGACTAAGGTCAAAAGCTTCGCTGGAAATTATGTAAAATATTCACAGATTATATCGGAATTTTCCTTAAGTGAACAATGTTTGGATTGTTTTATTACTATATTTATCGACTGCTATTGATTTATGGCGGATTTGAATAGATTTACAGCTACAGCGGCTAGCGAGAGCCGGCTAAATTCCGTAACAGTGTGGGTTTAAGTCTGCATCTGTGTATCTGACATTCGTGTGTGTTTATACCTGCTGTTGGTGTGTCGAAAGAGGCGGCTACAAAATGATCGCCTCACGGCTTGTATTGGCCGGTTGAATGAGTGGTATCAGTGTGTTGGTGTATCTGTGTGTTTTGGTGTATCTTTGAGTGACTGAGATTGCTCAGGTAACTACACTGAACGAAAAAGTCGACAGTTTGATAGATTACTTTGATAAGTCCATACAAAATAATTATAATTAGTGTGAATGTCAAATATGTAAATAAATAAATATACATATATATATGTAGCGGTTTGTATAGATAGAAAATAGATTTTCCTGTACATTTTTGCTATTGGTTAGTTTTTGAAAATGATTTTTGAACATTCGAGCTCCAAAGATCTATCCATACGGAACAGTTGAGATTAATTAATTTGAATTAAATTAATAACCGCATATCATACTTGTGTTGCTTTTCTCTGAGTGCACGATCTGCCACCGCATTGGGTGAGCCGAGCCCGGCTTGGAGTGTCTTGGCCGTGTGCTGCAAACTGAACTAAAGCTACCTTACCTGTTTCGAAATCAAGTTTGTTGCTTCTGTGTCGCTCTGGTGATCCGCACAGAAAGGTGCACGCGCGCATTCAACACGGTTGTGGCCTCAACACAGAGCGAGAGAATTACCGGGTTCTTGAGTGTTTATTTCGACAATCCGAAACGGATTTTCCATAAGCCAGTAAGGCACCCAATTGTCAAAACCATAAAGCCGTCGGAATATCGTCTGTTGGACCGGATCGCAGAGTCGAAGTCGCAGTCGGAGTCGAGGTCGGTGTTGTCGGGTCGCGAACTTTCGATAAATCGCCACTGTGAGATGGTAAATGCCTAATGAGTGATGATGTTGTGCGTCATTTGGCCAATTTGATTTGCTAATTCCTTACCGAAGCTCTGAGTTTTCTCGCAAAGAAACCCCATAAATCTTGATCTAATCAATGTGCTTAATATGCAATGATTCTTTCCATGAATACATACTCGTGTGTAAAGTGTATTGAGAATAATAGGAAATAATAATTTAATCAAATACGTACGAGTATTGTGCAATAGAAACCCCTTTTCGGATCTAATCTGCTTAGCAAATAGTTAATATATGTTTTCAAATATTAAGTAAATATAAATACAAGTTATTCAAGTGTCAAACATTGTGGATAATCAAAAGTAAATTATGAAATAATTACTTATGCCAAAAGCCAGCCGTCGGAGCCAGCTCTATAACCAAATGGATATCGCAAATTGAATCTTTCGAGTAAAGAGGTAAGTTGAAACCAAGGTCCCCAAAAACCTAGCCCCCAACCCGTACGTAATTTACCAATTTCATTATTAACTTTGATAGAAATCAAACAACAAAATACTTAAAAAGCCAGCAACCAACTCAAACGCCGTAACCGTAACCCCAAAAAACCTAATATTCAAACCGAGATACTCACAGACACAGAGAAACACACACAGCGAGCCGCAAAATGTACAATGAGATATATCTGCGGAGTTCTTCATTTCATTCAATGACTTTTGGTGGTCCCTATTCAAACAACTCCAAACAAATTCAAGCCCCGACTCGATGACACTCCAAACGTCAACTCGAACAAATTTTTTTTCCCCGTCTCTGCCTTGCCGGTCGGTGTCTTGCCTCTCGCTGTGATAAGTTCACTTGACAATGAGTTGCAACAAAGAGCCCAAAAGCCAGGCAGGCCAAGATGGTATATGGTACCCCCGGAGACGGTAGTGAATACTCAAGTAGAAAATTTGAAATTCATTTAACAAAACTAATTTCAATTGTTGCACTTTTGGCCCGAACGGCCAGTAGAATCCCAAAGAATAAGTACGTCGTTGTGAGATCTTTGAGATTTTCCTTGGCGCCATCCCAAGTGGCCTGGAAAAATGCTGTATTTGTTTTGAATATTGAAAGAAAGTGATAGTGGGTTGCCCAGAGGAGGGGCCAGATTTAATGATTAGGGAAACTGGCAAAGGAAAGTTGAAAACTGGGAGAATTCGTATATGGGTCAATGCTCTGAAGACTGAATTTTCAGGAATATTGAGGCAAACCACTGTTTGAATTTGAATTTAAATTTAAATTTTTTTCTTCTGAGTCAGTTGGACAATCGTTGCTATATTTTTTATATTTAGTCTAGATTAGGATGGAAAATTTTAAAACAAATCGGATTTATTAAAGCTTAATTTCGCTTGATAGTGAATATATTTAAAAGATATGATTTGCATAAATATTCACAGTTCTGAACCAGAATTTCGAGTAGTAGAAGTAGAGTTTTTCCATTGAAACACAAATATAAAAATCTTCGCTTCCCTTAAACAACAGTCATTAATAGCGGCTGCTTAGCCTTAGAAAATAACATTTAAATTCAGCATAAAACACCCAATACAATTAGCATTGAAATCCCGTAAAAGTGTACAATACTTTTTCAAATTTATTTCGAAAGAAACAAACCGAAAAAACAGAAAAAAGAAGATTTCCCTTTATACAAACAACTATTATATTCCCAATCCCTGCTCTCTCTCTCTCTCTATCTGTATGGCCGCTAGGCATAATCGTAATTTGATTGATCATTATTGAGGACTTAACGAGTTTCCAATATGATCAACATAGATATTAACCCACTGAGTGTTTAGTATTTGTGTTGTTAGACATTTCATTAACCTCTAGTTACTGATCCGCCAGGAGAGGCCGAAGCCAAATCAAATGTCATAAATCATTTTCGAACTGCCTCCTCCACCAAACTCCTTATGCAATCAAATGCTCAAATAAAAAATATACCATATCAAAAGCGCCAACTCATCAGAAAAGAGGGGAAGGGGAATGGTAGCGGGAGGGTAAAGACTGGGGAGACGTCTCCGCATTGGGGGTACTCCGGAGTCCGGACAATTGTTCAAATACGACTCGATAACAATGCAAATCAGTTCTTTGGATTGACTCGCCTTCAAACAATTCAAACAATATCTGGAACTATTTTCAACTATTATCTGTATCTCCGTGTGCGGGGTCTGTGTGCTACATCTGTGTGTGTTTTGGGACTGGCCAAAAGGGAGAAAAAATAATAACAAAAACCGACCTAATCAACAATTGTTGTTCCATTTCATTAGCAAATCGAAAAAAATAGAGTCTGCAGACTTTCATTAAGATCTACATATTGATTGATATTTTTTTTATTTTCCATTGTTGTTGGCACACAAATTTTTGCCCAAATAACCGTGACAATCTGCGACTAAGACGAAAATTGCCCTGTCATTTCTTACTTTTAGAATTGAGATTAAATATTTGCGAACGTGCGACGACGCCACGATATGTATGCGGATAATAAACGTGGCCTAGACAAGGTGACGGCTGCCACCGCGCCTACCATTGCCCTCCAACAGCAGCAGCAACAACAACAACAGCAGCAGCATATGCACCATCATGTGTTGCAGTTGCAACAGCAGCAACAACAACAGCAGCAGCAGCAACAGCTCCAACAGCATCAGCATTTGCAGCATCAAATGCATACGCATCATAATTTCCAGCCACACGAAACAACAGCAACATTGTCACAGCAGCAGCAACAACAACAGCAACATATGCAACAGCAACAGCAGCAACACCAACAGACAGCACAACAGCAGCAGCAACAGCAACAGACAGCCGGCATGTTTACAAGGTAAGTTCTTAGCGCCAACATTCTACCCGAAACCCCGCCCTCCATGAGAGGGACCCCCTTTGGAGACCTTATCATCAACCTCCCCGCCCAGCCAGGCACGCATCAGGAACTGCCTGCCCAAACATGCAAACTTTTAATTTCAATTTGTTTCGCACGCTTCGATATTTGTCAATTCGGATTTGAAATACGAGGCCAAGTTCGCATTCGAGGCCCAAGCCATTCTCCCCACAAAAAGGTACTCCTTTCGGTTTCTCGTCAGGGGATTTCTCTGCATGTTTCTTCCGATTTTCTCTTTGTTTTTGTTGCTTTTCGGTTAGTTCTTCTGCTGCTGCGGAGGCTGCTGCTTCTGCTGCTGCTGCCGGTTTTAATGGCCTCTTGTATTGGCAACTTGTAGTTCGCATTTATCTGGCTCTCGTAATCTTCTCAGCCAGCCCCAATCCACTCTGCGTACCCGTACCTTGTACCCCGTACCCACAGCGCCAATTCGCGAAAAGAAAAAAAACGCGCAAAATTCACTCTGAACTGAAGCTGAGACTCCAGCTAAGACTGGAGCTGGAGCTGAGGCTGAGGCTGGAGCTGGAGCTGAAGATGCTGTGCCATTTTATTTAGCTCCAATTAATTAGTGCTTCAAATGTTTTGCCATAAGTTAAACCCGCACAGTGCGATTGACATTACCACGTTGGCAATCGGACGTCCACTAAGACCGTCGACGACGACGGCGACAACGACTACGAAGGATCCAAAATAAAAGGCGTCTCCACACCACCAGCACCACCAACAACAAAAAAAAAACAACAACAACAACAACGTTGCGGAGATGCCAACAGAGTTAGGCACATCTCCTGGCTGCTGCTGCCGTTGCTTCTGAAATGTGTAAAACTCACGTGTGATGTTGTTGATGGCTCGTTCTTTGTTCGTTTCGCTTTTCTTTTTTGTTCCCAGCGCCTTGCAGCAGTGCCAGAACTCTTTCTTCTTTCGTGTGGGTAGGTGTTGGCTCTCAGCTCTTGGCTCTTTTCTGTTGCCTTTTGGGTGGGTGTAACATTTGCTGGTGGCGAGCGAGCGGAAGCGGTATCCCCATAGAAATTAGACCATTTTGTAGTAGCAACTGAGCGGAACCATTAACCAATTGATAAGTCCCAGACGGTGACGAGCAGGCGACACGAAGCACTCCGAGCAGTGTGAACAGTACAGAAGGGAGAACAAAAGACTTTGCAAGAAAATCAATTAATTAATCTTCGTCGAACTATCTAAATTGGAGAAATTAGATTTTGTTGGCCGGGATTGTTTGAGATTGACAGATTAGGTTTAAGAAACATTAACCCATAGCAAACATAGTTTAATAAAAAGATATCGCTGAGAATTTTAGAAAACCTTTTACAATAATTGATAGAAACATAAATTCGAATGCAACCCCCGGCTCACTGGCTCGCGCCGATATGAGTAAAATATCGGACGACGACCCAAAACTTTTGCCATATAATAGAGAGACTAGCTATTTGCTGATTATAAACCGATATACGCATTAAGTTTGAGAAAAAAAGATAAGATACAAAAATTAAATGTTGAAACGTCCCTTAGTTCTTCAGAATAGGTACAAATGTAAATCCATAGTTCTATGTACTCCAACGACTATATGTATAATTAAAGAAGTAAATCGAACTGGGCAAGTATAACTTAAAGTATAATTTGTTGGAATATCAGTTATCTTATGATAAATTTTGCAATAGATAATAAATAATAAAATATATAAATTTAAGTTACTAGTTCCCAGTTCATTCATTTGATTCATACGCGACGTGACCCATCAAAACTATCAATTAACACATGACATATTTGGAATTCCAGAGCTTAAAACCTAAGAGCCCCTTCCCCCTTAAATAAAGTTCATTGTTCGCACGGGAAAGCAGCACGCGCTCTTTCAAATACATAGATACAGATACAAGTATAGATAGAGATACAAATACATATACATGTGCAGATGTATTGTAATGTTAGAAATGGTGGTAAAAACGGATCGGGTAGATTTCTATAAATATTTTCATGCTCCAACAAGAAATGCCAACAAAACGGCCGCTCACAAAACTGAAACAAACAACCGTTAAACAACGAAAACTATATCAATATGCTCTAAATAATAAATGACACTAATTAAAACGAAGAAAACTTGGTGTTTGTTGTTTTTAACACATCCAGCAGTGCCACTAGTCGAGCAGTAGAGTCAACAAACCTCGAACCACTCCACTCCCAGAAGGAAACCAACCAAAGCCAAGGAAAACCCAGAGTCAAAGCCAAAGACGCCTCTGAGCCAGCCGCTGAGATGCATTTGGAAGGGCATTTGGTAGAGGGGTGCTTCCTGAGTGAAACTAACCGAAACCGTTGCGTTGCGTATGGTGTGTGGTTTGTACGGTTTGTGTCTATGTTTGTGTTTGTGTGTTGGGCCTGTGCCTGTGCCGATGGGTGTTAATTTTGGCAATTAGCATGCCCCCTCAGATACAGATACAATTTTCGTATCTGTAACACTGCATAGGGCTCTCTGCTGGCTCTCTGGCGGCTCTGACAGCAATTTTATGCTGCTAATTTCATTAACACATTTCTCGAGAAAAGCGAGCAGCCTGGCGGGCAATGCTATTTACCCAAGTTGGGATATTAGACATTGGTGCAGTGGATGTTGCACCACATATAAATGTTATGGATCGGACACTCGTACACTGGGAATTATGTGTGGCACGGGGAAAGGTATTCCACTGAGATTAAAGCTTGCAGCTGCAGACTGATTTCTTCCTCAAGTCTATTATCTTTTTGTCAGTGCATGACTTCCTCCATCTAATTTCTTTGATCAATATTTGGTGACGCGCGTCGAAACTGATCTGTGTATGGTCTCCTCTGACCAGACATTTCTCTGCTCGAATATGAAATGCTGAGCAAATAAGTGCGCCGCCTCCACCCTGGGGCTAAGATGCAAAGCAACTTTGCCCTGGGGCTTACCAAATTATTTAGTTGCGGCATCCTTGTGCTAATTGCCTGACGGTAAAGTGCAGCACTCTCAGCCGCCTCTGCCGCTGCCCAAGCCTCAGCCTCAGCCTCAGCAGCCAGGCTAACCATCAATCCCGTGAGTCTCAGGCCCAGAGTTGGTAGCAGATTCGAAGTAGCAGCATAGTTGGGGTAATTTCTGGCCAAGCCACCGCCGGGCACAAAATATACTCGTACAGACCCAGACCCGATACCGAGACCAAGAACCCCAAAGAGCCCAAGTCATGGGAAAATTTCCGTACACACACAATTTGGGGTTTGGCTTACGCTTACAGGAGAGAGAGAGAGGAGAATCTGGTGGAGGAGGAAGAGGAGCCGGAGCTGGAACTCAGGGTAGAGGAAAAAACTCAGTTTCGCACGCAAATTAAGATAATCGAAAGCAAATGCAGCAACGGTAGCAGCTCTCCATGGTTAGGCTCAAAAAAAAAAAAAAAAAAAGGAAAAAAGAAACGGGTTTAGTACCCGGTAGCAACAAATCATAAAAATATGAAAAATTATGCGGCGGCGTCGGTGGCAACAGCAACAGCACCAACAGTTCCTGCCACAAATGACGATATCCAAGTCCAGACCAAACCGAGCCGATGACGACGTCGTCATCATCATCGAAGTGTGCTTTTGGCAGTCCATCATTAAATTGTGGCTAAGATTCCAATCAAACATACAAGACAAGGGGAAGAATCGAACCGGAGCAGCCAGCCGCATCAACGGTAGCCACTTGGATTCATTTCTTTTGAGGCAATGAAATTTCAGCTGCGGTCGCCTCTTGCGCTTCGCTGTGGTGTGGCATGAACTGTTGTGGTGTGGTTTTGGATTTTTACAAATATATGCGTCAAAATAAACAGTAGCTACTGCCCGCCAGACTTCTTTATGAGCTTTTGAGAGCAGTAAATTATATGGCTACGACTTGCGGGGCTACCACAAACTCGTAGCTTGCCTAATTGATTGATTTAATTGAAGGATGGGTTAAGGATATGGATTTGTGGCTGTCCTTGAGGCTTTTGTGGAGATCTGAATAGTTTTTAGTTTGAGTTTTGAGATAATATCCCTTATAATATTCACTATCTTTTTTTTATACCGAACTAGCTATATCCTAAGTAGCGGTTGTGCTTTGTCTCTCTCTTTCTCTCTAAGTTTTTCCCATCTCTTATGAAAAGCGCGAGCAAAATTGAGAGAGACCATGAAATATGGTACTAAAACTCCCTGAAATGAGAGTTTTAAAGTTCTAGTACTGCCAAAAAGATTTTAGCCCTATAGAAAATCAAAGCTTCAGACTATAATTCATACCAATCAAAAACATTATTCGAATAGCTTTCTACATGAAATGACAGCTGGTTACGACAGAGATTTTCTCTCATCTAGCCACTAAGCATTATTTAGTAGATCAACCGTACATTTATCCGTGGATATCAATCAGAGTCCTTAGCCGAATGACAGCCCATCGAAAGATCTGCGATCGCTCACACATGGCTCTTCTTCAGCTGCCACTAAGCTGCCTACATTACACAGTGGATCATATGCCTGCATCTAGGGGCATGGTATCCCGTCTATCCCAAGCAGAGAGCTTGGCCTGCTGCTCCTCCTCCATCAATACACACCTGAGGCAACTCTTACCTATGGCCTGCCATATAATTTGGTTAAAGGCCGCAACCAACCGCTGAGCACCCCATGGTTATTAGATGGCCAACATTCAGCCAGCTTTTTCCAACTCTTTTTTTCTTTAGTTTTTTGTTGTGTACTAAACGTCGCCCCGATGCTAATCTGTATGTGTGTGTGTGTGTATATGTGTGAGAGAGTGTGTTTGGGGCACGCAGCGCGGTGGCAAAGGTATCGATTACTGCCACCGACTTACGCAGAATACAATAAGGCACCCGCGCGAACTAAAGACTCTGGGGAGGAGAGAGCGGTGTGGTCCTGCAGACCAAACAAGTGTTTCTCACACAGAATTCCAAGAAATCCTCGGAAACCGAAAAATGGAAAGCATTGTGCGGCGCCTGGGCAATTAATTTGACTCAGGTCGGGCCCGGGCCAGGGACCGGGACTTGGTGTGGGTTCATCTGAGGTTGGGTTTAGGGTTACCCAAAGCTCAGACTGGAGCCCGACTCGGACTCGGACTCGAGAGTCGGAGAACTGCCCATCAGTTTGAGGGTCTGGCATTCATTATACGCCGTTTTGCACTATTTTTTTTGTTCCTGCAGTCAGAGTCAGATGCTGCTGCAAAGATGCCGAAAGAGAAAGAGGGAGGCAGAAATCATTAGAGCTGCCCGCAAGCCCAATACCCTGGCCAAACTATATCGTGGGAATATGGCAAATAAACTCGCCCAAATTACACACACACACACACACACAGAGCAGATCCGAGCAGAGCAGAGCAGAAATCGAATGGGAGTGAGAGAGAGATATCTAGTCGGGGGACTAGACAATTCGCACAAGTCAAGCCAAAGACAAGACGCTCCAGGAAAAGTGCAATAAAAATTTGCGCAAATTTCGTGTTTCTCTTGGCCTGCAATTGGTATTGACTGACTCTCGGCGAATTGAACTCAGTTGGAGTCTAAGTCCGAGTTGGAGTTTGACTCTGGGAGTCTCTGGTATCTGGTATATCTGGGGCTGGGACTCGACTTGTCTTGGACTGACGCCCCTGATGCATATTAAAACTCGACTTTGGATTGATACGTGGCCCTTCTCTGGTGGTGAGGGTGATGGAGTTAGTTTGCAGCAAGTTCTTGTGATTTATTTGCTGCACAAACTTTTACGATGGCGCTCTGAGGGCCCTCTCCATAAAATCACTCAGAAGAAGATCGCAGGACTGCGCCCATAGATGCGCATTTAAAATCCATTTAAGTTAATAGTTTGGCATTATATTTCTCTGGTCTCGCAGGTCTCGCTGGTCTTTCTGGTGGTTTATGTGCTAATTAGTGAGAGACTGCGATTGGCATTGGGGATCGGATCATTGGAATCATCGCAGGCATCACAATCGAACTGGAACAAGATCTGTGCCTAATTTCTCCAGAGCACGTTAAGTTTTTGGGGTCTGGGGTTTTATCTAGTCGAGCGTCGACGGTACTACCTCCGCCAGAGCGGTCCTGGCTTGATTAAGATCTTTCGAGTGCTCGCAAGAGGATCCCCAGTCAGAGATTAAACATGTGGTTGTGGCTGTGGCTATGGTCCTCTGGGGTCTCTGGCTGGTTCCACCACCAACGCGCAGTGGGTCTGGGGCAGTGGCTACTGCCTGCTCGATGATCCCACACCCGCCTCCAAGGCATACTCTGCTCGGTGATGCTGATGCTGCTGCTGCTGCTGCTGACGCCTCGCTAAGAATCGTGTTTATGCTTTTAATTAGCAACAACAACTTGTACAGTAGTTGCCACAACAACAACAGCAACACAGCAACGGCAACGGCAACAAGTTGGTGCTACTTAGTGCAGATTTCAAGGTAGCGATAGATATATTAAGAAATGTTGACATGTCTCGCTCACTCAGATAAATTTTGATGTAGATTACAGGCAGCCCCCGGATCGCCACGAAAGGCCCCAAAAGATGCGCGGGAGTCCGTCCGTCCGTTCCGCTCCTATCCAGATAAATCTCATTTCATCCTCTCCTCTCCTCTGGTTGTGGCCGTAGCCATTAACACGTTTTTGGGCTTTATTTTGTTGAGGTTAATTTTGTTTCTTTTTTTTTTGGCATGCATTACGAAAAGGATGATGGCATTATCATATTATCGCCCATGCTACTGGAATCTTGTTTATGATAAATATTTGCTAGACTTATTAATTATGCCACAAATAGCCAGGTCAGATAAGAAGATTGCAAAAGCTTTAGACATTTTTAAGTAGCTAATTGGAAAAAGTGACGGGGAATGTTCCCACATGGGTGTGTGGGAGGATGGGAATGGGACTGCCCCAAAGATGGTATTTCAAAGTTATTGATCGTGCTGAGAGATTTTCCATGTACATATATTTCAGAGGTTTCATAAGCATTTCTGTAAACATTTAGCAGTAGGACCCTTCACCACGACCATATCAAATCCCACACGGCCAACAATCGCCCTTCTCCTTGCCAAACATGTGAACCATATGTCAGGAGCTCTGACCACAATCGCAGCATTTAAATCAATATTCATTTTAATTGTACAAATCACCTTGACTTAAATGTGTGTGCGAGAGCCGAGCCACTCGACCACTCAATTCTGGGCCAAACCAAATCTGTTCTATTATGGCCAAGACGCACAGAGGGACCGGGGGCCCACCGCAACGGCAGAAAACGCGATGAATATTTCAAAGCCAGAAGGCGAACGCGCCGATCCGTTGGCCCCCAGGCCGTGGATGGCGTTCGGTTCACTTTGCATGCCTCGCCGGCGGTTGTTGCATGCAACACTCAACTCACACTCTCGTACTCGCACACAGAGCCGCGGCTGCAGATACACACGGACACAGTGAGATTGTTTTAAATGTTAACATGGCCATTTAGAGGCAATAACAGCGGCAAAATGGCAGACAGTCGACAACGGTCGACGAGAAAGCCAAAAAGGCGCGGGCACTTGCTGTTATTACAACAATATTACCAATATTTATCAAAGCTCTCTCGCTGGCTTGCAAAATCTCAATCCTCTCACCCTCACCCCCCATCACCCACCGGCACCGCTGACCCACCGGGCAACAACTACAACAATGGCCCGATCGACGTCAGCATAAATAAAAATGCTCATACGCCGCATGCGCCGTAGAGGACGCGGACGCAGACGCAGACGCCGCTGAATAAAAAGACAAATTTATGATTTATGAATTCAACCTTGTAAATAATATGCTCACAAAAGTACACACGGACAGTTCTGCTAAACGTTTGTGCAGCTCCGCCGCTTGCAACAACAAGCATAACGAATGAACAACCAACCAACCAACCAACAATCCAGCAAACTGAGACTGACCAACCTACTTGCACAATTTTTCCGCACAAGGCATGTGGCAAGTGTGCCCCACATCAACCACACTGCCTGCAAGAACCACTGCAAACAACCGAGGCACTACAGCAAGAGCAACAGCAACAGAAACAGCCACAACTTACTGCTTGTTGTATGATTTTTAAATGCGCGATGAGTTATTTATGCATCGGGCATCGGGCTTTGGTATGTGCGATCCATCCTTAACCCATTGTTGCCAGCGGCTGCGATTTAAGAATCACTTAATAATAAATGGCAGTTCATTGAGAAAAAAGTACATCAATTTTATATTGTACCTATGTAATAATAAATTAAATGGGGTACAAATTTTCTCTCCTTAAACACTCTTAGGCTGTTGCCGGAAAGTTGGCAAGTTTTAGCCATGCTGGGAGATAAAGACTCCATGCTCGTTAGAATAGCCATAGAATTAGAATACGATAAATGTCTCAAACAAGTCTATCGGCTTTCAAGCATTTATTACCAAATTTCCATTTAAAATGAAAGAATTAAACCAGTTTATAATAGGGGCTTACAGACAAATATTAATGTTGTATTATTTGCATACAATGGCTCCAAGCATATACATAAATCACAAAATTACGACTTAATTAACCTTTTTGTTTTATTTGACTTTAATTTGTTCTGTATTAAATAAAAACCTAAGCAGTACTACTCACAAGAAAAATTTCAATTAGTAATTGAGTTTCAAATAAGTAAATTAAGTAAGTCAAAGTTCGAATTTCCTCGATACACCTTAACAAATCATCTCGCAAATTCCTTTACAATTCTTTAGAAACTGGTAGACCATTCCCATCACCATATACCACTACTCAAGGAAGGATTAACTCTTTTAACACCAATGTACCGTTACAGAACAATTAACATTCTTTAAGAAAGAAAACCCAATTGTTGCATTTACTTATTTTACATTTATATAGATATTTTTCTATTAAGTTATTAGCTAGCAATATAAAGACAAAAGAAAAGTTTCCACGAATTCCCAGAATTGCTTGAGAATTCCCTACCAATTCCATTAGCATACACAAAGCTCCTTAGTGGGTTAAAGCCGACTGACAGTCAGTGCGAAGGAGACACACTCACTTGGGCCTCACAGTGGTACAGTGGAACACACCCGAGTAGGCGGCTGTGAAAACACATGCCTGGTCTGGGCCGGCGGCTAGTTATGTGTGGTGTCCGCTCGCCGCTGTCTGTGGTGTCTGGTGTGTCTGCTTATTAAGCTGTAGCTGTGAACGTGCTCATATATTCTAATTGTTTCCTTATGCCTCTCTTAACCGAGTTCTGTTTCTTTTTCCTGGCTCCGTTGCAGGTTCGATGCCAACAAATCGACCAAGGGCGCCTCCAAGATGCGACGAGATCTTATAAATGTCGAGATAGCCAATCTGAGGGATCTGCTGCCATTGCCGCAATCGACGCGCCAGCGACTCTCGCAGCTGCAGCTGATGGCGCTGGTCTGTGTGTATGTGCGGAAAGCCAACTATTTTCAACAAGGTAAGCGCCCGATCCCCGAACCCCCAAAGCCCCCAGAGACCGATGCATATGCATGCTGATAATTGGCTGCACGTTGATTGAATATGCATGAGTCATGAGCAGATGGAGATGGAGATGGAGATGGAGATTGTGGCCAAGATTGGGGGCCAGAGAGTCCGCGAAAGAAAGATTGAGACCCACCGCCGCCTGGCTGGCTTTCGTTTAGGCCGGAATAAACCGCTATGCGCAGGCGCATGGCTCGGTTTAAATCAACATCATTCATATGTCGAGTGTCCCTCTATCATTCGCTCCCCCTGTGACTGCAACTGCGACTGTGGCTGAAATTGTTTTTGGCCAAGTAATTGCCTAAGCGTCTAGGCACGCACCCAGGCGGGCCGAAATTGCCCAGAGCCCCTCTCGATGCCTCGATTCCTCGAGATGCCAGAGGAGGTCCCATCCTCCTTTAATGCGCATGCTCGCAGGTCAACGCGCAACCGAACAAGATCGTTCGCTCTTTACTTACCCACTTCTGCTGCTATTTTGTGCTGTTTTTGCTGTATTTTTTTGTGGATAATTACGAAAATTGTTTTTCAAATTAGCGTTGTGCGGTACATAAGCCCATAGATAACACACAAGACTCGAAAGACTCTTAACTCTCGGCTCGCATCTCGGCGCAGACAGAAACGGACCCGAAGGAAACCCATGTGAACTCGCGTTTTGCGCGAAACTATTGCAGATCCGTGGCATACCACACCACTGGCATGGCAGCAGCAGCACCACCACTAGCTGCACCACCAACCACCAGCCCACTCCTCCACCAACTCTGGCCTAGACCCGACCCGCTCTACGACTATGTCTGGGGCCAGGCAATTTCACAATTGCAATGGTAACAACGAGCGTCTGCCTGGCATTGCTATAAATATTGCGATAAATCAAAATGTGCGATTTATGTGTTCTACAAATTGCAAAAAATTAAACTTAAGTACTGCCTTTTCTCCTCCATCCACATCTCTCCATCCACCTCTCTTTTCGGCTAAGTGTGAGAAATTGTCGGCGTTTTCGTTGGCCCGTATCTTTCGGTTATTTGGGTGTGTTGTTGCTGCCGTGGCCGTTGTTATTGTTCATTGTCATTGCACCGTTTAAAAGCATTTATAATCACAAATTGTGTTAATATTGGCACGCCATCGAAGTCGGTTTTTATTCATCCCCGTCCCCCAAGTTCAATGGATTCATTCGTTTGCTCTCTGGCGTTGTGCCTCTACGAGTACGAGTATGTGGGTGTGGCTTTCAAGATAGTCGCGATTAATGAAATACATATTTATAAAACCAAATTGAGTTTTCAATACAATAAGAATCTTTTCTTTTCTGCTTGGTATGGCAATATCTTCAGCCCGGCGGCGGCTTAAGACGGCTTCAAGACCGTATAATTGGCAAGCATTTAGTATTGTCATATTTGCCAGCGAATCGCAAGAGAGGCATAAAATAACTTGTGAAGTGATCACTGACTAAAAATAGTTTTCGGCTTGCCCCGTGGGTGTGATTTTAGCAAAAGATTCGTACACAACAGGGTCGATAGGCGTCTGGCAAACATCAGCATCACCTTTGTTGTTCCGTTTTTGGCTACTGGACAGGTTTGAAATAGGGTGCTATTCTAAGTTCGAATAATTTGTAAAATCAATATTGCGGTACGTCTTTTATTGTTTGGCTCATTAAACAACTTGCAAGTATAAGTTTATTATTTTTTATGATTTATATTTAATGATCTTAGCAGTAAAAGTGTTTATATTTTTTCGAAGAAATCCCTTGACCGTAAATTATTTTATTTATAAATATAGTACAGAAAAATCCTTGAAGTCGATAAGTAATAAACCTTTATTATTTAGATTTTTTCCATACAAATAATTGACTTTAGAAAAGAATGCTTAACCAAATTTATATTCGCAAAATATTTTAAATACCTCAAATTATGTATGATTTAAATATTTTTAATGAGCAATTGATCAGTTGCAGAGGCAGGTTGAATAATCAAATCCATTTAAACTTCATATTCAACTCTCTTGAAAGCAATAATAGAAAATACCTGTACTACTAAAAGTGTGGTTGTTAATTGGTAACTTGGTAATTGGTAATAATTATTCAAACAAATGTAGATTAATTTCAAAACAGATTCTTAAGATATTGAGATATTTTCAGCAACAACAACATTCCCTTGCCCTTGTATACCAAAAGCTAAGTGGAGAAGCATTGAACTGTCTGCCACACCCCATTGTCGGTTTGGCAGGGGGGTAGGAGGGTGGGCAGAAGGTTGAATCAGGTACACTGACGACAGACTTCTTGGCAAAACGGATTTCTGAGTATTCGTATTGTATAGTGGATACAGAGGAGTGGATATTAAAAAGCCCGACGAAAATCCGCCTGCATTCATGGCCTTTCCGTTCAAGTTCAATGAAATTACCAGTTGCGGTTGCTGCTGCTGTTGCTGTTGCTGTTGCTGTTGCAGTGATTGTGGCCCGATCATGCTGATTTTGTGGCCGTTTCTTGGCTTTGTTTTTGCTGTGCTTTTCTGTTTTGTTTGCCAGGTGCGGGAGTATCTCGTAGTGTTTGAAAAATAATTGATCTTGATGCGGCCTGCAATGCAGCTGCAAAACTGCAATTGCACTTGGAGATCGCTGCCTGATGTTGCTGTTGCTGATGCCGTTGCTGCTGCTGCTGCTGTTGCTGTTGCTGTTGCTGCTACGGCGGCTGTTGCGGCTGCCTCTCTAAGTGACAATGACACATTTTCTTTTTGTGATTCACTTGTTTTTGTAAGCCAAACAAACATCGTATCGCGTTGCTCATTGTATTTGAAATATAATCAATGAATTAGCAATCAAATGCATTCAACAATTGCCGTCTCCAAAGTGGGAGACAGACCGAGTGTATTATTAACAGATAGTTTTTTAATTAGCCAGGGGTTGTGCATATAAATTACAGCCATGGGAAAATACTCACATCCACTTAGTGCCGGCTTTTTTTCCGCTTCAGACGGATCTCTCCTGATCGCAGGGCGCGCCTGCGCAAGACACAAAAGGTCAATTAACTTAATAAGCATTATTTTTGATCAATGTGTTTTCCGTTTTCCCCATTTCATTGCAGTATTTAAGCGTCACAATGCCATGCATCACCACCATCATCAGACAGCAACACCAAATATTGGCTTCTCGAAGGTAAGAAACTGATTGAATTTCCCAAGAAATACGAGTCCAACAATTCATATCCAATCGGGGGATAATTAGGAGGTAGATTGCAGAATATCTGCATTCATTTACCATAACGTATAACCATAGTATAACCCCTACAGCTCCCCGCTTTGATGACATTTTGATTAGGCTCCCAGGGAGCGCAGGACCGAACCGAGAGAAACAACTCAATTTAAGCAATCGCGCAGTGACAACTCAACCGAAAGTTCCCGGGAAAACAACTCTATTAATGGCACAAAAGCTGGCCATATCATAAGTCAGAAATCATTTGTGGCCGCCGCCACTTGCTGCGCCAAAAGCGAGAAGAGGCGAAACAATAAATGCCCGGGCCGGGGAAAAAGCTAAAGATTTGCCCAAAACCACCAGGAGCAGACAGTAGTCAGTCAAGAGCTGCCTGCCTGGCACTGACTGCTCCAGTCGGGCCAGATTGATCTACATACCTGTGCACACTCGTGACTGAATTAAATACTATGTATATCCACCAGCCATAGTCATAGCACTCGTACTACTCTTTTCTTTTTCCCCTCTTTTTTGATTCTCCTTGTGACTGTTTTTGTTTTTTTTTTTTTCGTTTGTCAGTTGTCAACGCGAGCATAGGCCGGGCTTTTGGGCTAACAATTTATTAGTGTGCAGACGCGAAAATTAATTTGCATTTCCAACACAAGATTCAATTTATATTTTTTTCACAAAATAGAGGGTGTCACATAACAAGTTGGATTTGATTAGCCAGTTAAGAGTTAGTTGAATTGGCTGCAGGCTTTGTTGATTTTCAATGGGGTTTCAGTTCTGCAAAGTTAATTAAATTATGATTTACCAAAATAAAATAATATAAAAATGGAATATGCATAAATAAGCTACTTGAATGGTTGGAAGCATTTGGAGAACAATTTTACTTGTGTTTGGGTTTAAACTAAAAATAAATTCATTTAGAAAAATAACACATGTCCCAAGAGTATCTTCCGATGCAGGATCTCCAGTATTCGAACATTGAAGTTGCTTAGTATTTTTAATATATAGGATAAAGGCTATAGAATATAATATATAGGATATTATAGGATTCCAACTCTGGCCCAGGGATATGGTTTCTTAGCCAAAGTTTATGCATCTGTATTCATGTTAATTGATTTTTGTATTAGAGAGTTATTTTCCGGCCTATCCGTTCTTTTAGAGTCCTATGTGATAATTACAATACCCTAAAATATTCCTTATTAAACCACCAAAATGTTGTATCTGTTTTCTTTTCCTTCTTATTCTCTACTATACTTCCCTGGTTGTTAATATTTTAATTCTTAGTTAGCAGTTAATTGTTAATTAATTAAATAAATAGTGGAGAGAGGTTAAAATGGGGAAGAGTACTTTAAAAATTCTTTTTTCAAAAATAAATTATTATGTAATTATTTTTGTATACATATGTACATATTTATGAAAAATGCTAGGACAACTATTTTAGAAGAATCGTAGTCCTAGTAAAAATTCAGTACCAAGAGATCTGCCTACATTAAGCAACCATTTAAACCATCTCAATGATAAAACTCCTTTACTCATCCACATATTTGTCTTGCAGGCACTTTCCGGCTTCCTGATGATGCTCACACAAAATGGCAAATTGCTCTATATATCGGATAATGCGGCCGAGTACTTGGGCCATTCCATGGTAAGAGTTTTGGCCAAAGTTTGCGAAAGTTTTGGCTTTGTTTGTCGTTTTTTTTTTTTTTGTATTTCCTTCTGCTTAAGGGGTAAAATTGCTACAACCCGTGATACAAATCTCTGACAAGCGACAACAGGCAAACGACGATGCCTGTCGTCGTCGTCAGAGCATGTCATAGACTCGGAACAGCAGCGGCAGCAACATATTTGTTGCAAGTTTTTGTCTGTTGTTGGGGCTGCTCCCGTTGACAAGTTAGCAACTGTCTAAAGACCTAAAGAGCGAGACAGACACAGAGACCCGATTCATTGAGCTTATATAAATCCGTTTGCTTGTACGAGTACTACACAAAAGTTCCTTAAAAACTGCGGCTCGATTTTGCTGTTGTTGTTGTTTTAGTTTTTGTTTTTGTTGTTGTTGTTGTTGTTGGCCGTGTTTCAAGCTTTGTTTATTGCACGTTTATGCTGCTTAAATAGCAAGGTTATACATATCTAAATAAACTTATATCTCTCTATATACTCGCATAGTATGTGGCATGTACTACGTGGCCTTTCACTTTGCATTTGAACCAAAGTTTTAAATAAATCTCAGGCAGCGACCTGAGTGCAGCCTGGCATGATCTCCGTTCTACATTGCCAGAACAGACATTGACAAAGGTACGCGAGATTATGTGCCAGGTGATTGTCGGGCTCTTCAAGTCTTCGAGACTGCAACGGGGCGTATGTGCAGCGAGCGAAAATTATGCCATAAATCAAAGCTAGCCAGAGCAGCAGACCCAGACCAGCAACAGACCGGATCCCGAAGTGGGTAATTGTTTGTGCAAATGGCTGGGACACTCGTACCCCCAAAAACTCGATCAGCTTCCTATCAAAAGAGGCCTTTCCCTGTGACCAGGCGCTCGACATGTGGTATGAGGCCACTTGTTATTTTTTAGCCAGACAACCTTTCATATCAACTAAAGCCTCACTGCAGCCCCTTGCAGCAGCTAACAACACTCTTGTTGCATGGGGGCCCGCTCTTGAAAGGCAGTCGGAGCATAGACAAGAACAAGACAAGGGGGAAAAAACGTTGCCAATTGGCAACCATGACATTTGACAGCCTTTTGGCCTTTGTGCCGGGCCTTATCAGGAGTGCAGAGGAGTCAGAGTCGGAGCCAGAGCCACAGCCACAGCCAGAGCAAGACCAAGAGTCTTTGTCAGGGAGTGGAACTGGGAGACACCCACCACAAGCACCAACTAAATGGTCAGTGAAGTTCATAAATTTACTCGTATGCCATGTGTTGGCATAATTACGGGCACAATAAACGGAATTGGTGTGCACATGGACAGGCCCAAAAGTGGATTGCCCAACCTTTTAATTTGTGGCAAGGCTCAGAGTTAGTTAGCGGCAAGAAAACGGCAGCAGCAACAAGGGTACCACCAGCAGCAGCTACGACTGCGACAACCCACAACGAGCAGCAGCAGCAGCAGCAACAACTACAGGCAAAGTTAATTAACAAACTGCCAAAAATGTCAATAGATCTTGGTAACATTGTTGGTGCTCTGGCTGTTGCTGTTGCTGTTCCGAATAGTCGATGCTGCTGTGGCTATGTCCGATGTGGCTAATGTTGTTTCTGTTGTGCCTGTGTTGCTGGGCATCATAATTTGAATTCGATTTTTGCATATTCCCATAACAAGTTGCCATTGTCATGTGTCATGTAGCGACAGTGGCCATAAATAAATTACAAGTACAACAACGACAACAACATGCCATTATAAATTGGCCGACCGATCGGTTAGTTTTGTTTTGATCGCTCTCTCTCTCTCTCTCTCTCTCTTTAACTCCCTCTCGCTGTCTCTCTATCGATCGCTCTTTTGGCCAGCTCTATGGCCATAATTGTCAACTATAATAAAAGCTCATGACATAAACGGCCAACAGGCAACAATTGGCATCACACAGACACACAAAGCCAGCCAAGATGACCGTGCGAAAGCCACAACAACTGGCTGACACATCATTAACAAATTAAAACAATCGACTGACTAATTGAACTGAAGTTTCATTATCCTTAATCTCCATAAATGGGCACAGATGCGCTTTCAGAAAACGGATAATTTTTTTGGATTCATCGGCATAAATGTGGGTGCATATACGAGAGAGTCCACAGATGACATCAATTTATTGTGATCAGTTGAAGGACAGCTAAATAGGAATAAGTGGGTTACAATTTAACACACAAATTTGAGAGACCTTCTAACAGTTATATTTTTTACATATTTTATTTAAAAAGAATTTTAATAAATTCATTCCGGCAAAGTTGAGCTGTAAATTGTACTCCAATTTTTAGTTAAAGATTTAAGAGGACACATTTTATATTCATTTAGATTACTATGGCCTAAAAAATATATTATATAAAATATAATATATAAAAATATATTACTTGGAAAATATCATTTGGAAAAAGGACAATAAAATGATTAACAATTAACAATATTATTTAACAAATAATCTTTTAAATCTTTTATTCAGGCTAAATACTGACATTATTTAAGTGAAGATTTGATCAGCTGAAACAATTTTATAAAAAATAGGAGCCACTCAGCAGCTGCAAGGAGTTCGGTCTACTACATTATTATTAACATACTCGTTAAATATACAATATAGCACTGTTATTAAATATGGAGTATAGAATAAAGCATATATTTATATTGGAACTTATATTTAAAAAAAAACCAAAATATGCAATGTCATATGCATGTCATGCATCTCCTCTAATTGTTGCTTTTGTACCAAACTATTTGCTGACCAGTGTAAGCCCGTGTTAACTCTTTGTATCTCCTCTCTCTCTCTTTTGCCCTGTCTCTTTAATAGGAGGATCTGCTGATACATGGTGACTCCGTTTACGATATCATTGACAAACAGGATCACGCAACCATCCAGGCCGAGCTGAATCGGAACGTGCCACCGCAGCCAGGTGGAGGCCAGGCGAACAGCAGCGGTGCTGGCGGCGGCGTCGGCGGCATCAGCGGCGACTCAACGTCCAGCAATGGCAGCGTTGGTGGTGTCGGTGGTGGCGGTGGCGCCTCCAGTCTGGAGGGCGAGCATCGCATGTTCCTCTGTCGCATGAATGTTAGTCGCAATGCGCGACGGCAAATGCGTTTCGGCGATCAAAAGGTGAGTGAAGAGCCCAAGGAATCGAGCGACTCGTTGAGTGTGTGTGGATGAGTAAGCGCGTGTAAGTCTCTGACAGAAATTGATGAATGAATCACCTGGGAAGCGTGTTGCGTGTAACACTTGGCCAGACTTTGGAGGCATCGTCTCGAGGCCCAGACTCCACTCCGCTTCAGCTTCGACATCTCGCTCTCTGCCATGAATTATGCATGAGACGCAGAGACCGGGGAGAATGGAAAAATGGAAATGGAGATGGAGTTGGAGATGGAGATGGAGTTTCAGCATGCGTTTAGTCTGACTCTGGCTCTGACTCTGACTCTGGCGAGCGGCTAACTGGTCATACATCTTGCCAACGAGTTTAGGTTTCTATAAGCTGACAAACGATGACAGTTGATGCGGAACGGGTGGGTGCCCCAAGCTTCTCTCTCTCCCACCTTTCAGCCAACTGCTCTGATTGGCCGCCTCTCCACGGTCTGTTGATGATGATGTGAATAAAAAAGGCAGCAAAATGCCGCAAGAGTATGCCCACCTCAACACACAACAATATGAAGTTGTCAGTCTGTCTGTGGCAGGCAAGCTGTGCTCCTCTCAACGCGGGCAGGTTGAACAAGACAAGACCAAATCTGTCAACGTGTTGAGCGACGCGTTGGCTGTGACTCTGACTGTGGCAGGCAGCCACCGTTGCCCGTTTTGGGATGGATGTGCCCCCGGCTACTGTGCAGAGTCGTCTCTCGCAATGTTGTGGGCGGTCGCTTCACTTTTATTCATATCTCCGATCCGCTCTTTTTTTCGCCTCCATTTTTCTCCTCAGTGCAGCGACACACAGATGTGCGGCGGCGGTTAAAATTATGGAGATAAGGCAAGGCGTTGACAGTTGGCTGAAAACGTTTTTAATTAAGTTGAATGTTGGCAGTTTAATGAGGTGCAGGAAGTGCATGTTGAGAGATTTTCTCATCACTGTACGCGGATAAAGTTGTTAAAAGATTATGTTATGTTGGAGTAGGCCCAAAAAGGTAGCAGAAGACAGATCTTTGAATGAATGAAACGTAGTGAGAAATAACAAAAAAAAAAAGGATAAAGAGAACTGCAAATCCCTTTCCGGATACTACAGAGCTGATCTTTAAGATAACTCATAGAAATCTTCTTAAAGTCCTCTTAATTAGACTGATTTTCAAAACCTACAGGGGTCAATCAATCATTGTAATTCCCTTCTTGAATAAAGATCTTTAGAGAAAGTTTTTCCAAACTCTAATTACCCAGAAAACTTTTAAATTTTTCATGTTAACCATCCTATAGCATAGTATTAATGGTCAACTGCTCGGATCTGAATACCAACATTAGCTACACACAACTTTCAAATCCATTCCCAGCCTAAGAAATCTAATACCTAGCATAAGACCCACATGAACTGTACCAGCGATAACCCTCAAAGTCGAACCCCAGCCCAGCAATCCAAGCGCATTCACTCGCAGTCAGCAGGCAGCAGTCAGGCAGGCACACTCGTTAATATGCAATAAAAATGGACCAATAAATAATTATGAATGAGGTCAGGCATAGTTCAGTGCTAGTACCTAGTACCCAGACAGTCATTCTCGTACACCATAGACAAAAGACACAAAAAAAAAAAAAAAATCAACCAACAGCAACCAAGAAGAAACGGCGACAGCGCCGGCAGTGGCGCCTGCTCCCCAGTCTAAGGTCGTCTCATTTACCAAAAAATAAAGAGAAAAAAAACCCCAAACGATGCTGGCGTCTGCGTCATCGACGGGTTTGGGGGATCTGGCAGTGGGACTGGGTTTCGGTATCAGGATCGTCGGAGCTGCATTTGCATTTAAGCAGAAGAGGCTGCAGCGGCCCATAAGCTACGAAAATGCAATTGCAGTTGGGACGAAATAAATGCAGGCACGTTTTAATTGGGAGACAATGGCTCGAAGACTGTGACTGACTCTCGCAGACTGCCTCGGAGACTGCCTGGTGTGTGTTTCTGTGTGTGCAGTAGAGGAGGTAGGAGTCCCAGGCTGGAGTCAATACTGGGACAAAACATTTCTGTGATTGCCTTTTTTAAATTATGGAATCAGAGTAAAATGTCTATGAGAGAGAATCCCGGCATGCCGAGCCAAAAATGGCCATACTACTGCCCGCCAGCCAGTAACAGGGCAACGTCGTTGGGCGCCAATTTTCGTGGGAGCCAGCCGAATGTGGTCCCAGAGAAAAACCCCAGATCCTCAACTCGTTCTCTCTCCCTCTCTGTCTTGCAGGTTGTTCTTGTACAGGGTCACTATTTGTCATTTCTGCCGCTCTGCAGTCGGAACGAGCCCGTCTTCTTGGCCACCTGCACGCCCATCGCCATGCCCGAGACGCGGGAGTGTGTGGTACAAGGTGCCACCAATGTGTTTACCACGATCCACTCGATGGATATGAAAATCGCACACATCGATAAGAAGTGAGTAGCCACCGAAAAACATTGGATATATTTAGTAAATGATTTTTATTATGTATTCATTAATAATCATTTCTTTGAAATCCGTTTATTGTTTGATCTTCTTAGTGGAGAGTTCCATTTGGGCTATGAAAAGAGCACATTGCAGGCAACATCTTGGTACAATTTGATTCACAGCGAAAACCTTCGGGAGGCGCAAAGCAAACACAGGCTAAGTAAGTGATTATTAATGTTTTTTCTTAGTATAAATATTCAATTTAAAAGTGGAAATGTATAGTTTTGAATTCTTGTATTCGATTTCATGCCTATAATTTAGGTTAAATGAAATCTTGAACGATTAAAGCTCAGATCGAGCAGAAAAGCCTATAAAATCCTTGTAGCTGCTTAGAATTTATTTAAAATAAGTCTAAATTGATGTTCGTATAAGTTAACTAAAAAAGAAACAACTAGATAATGCATTAAATTAATTTGATCTGACATCAAAAGTTTCAGAATCTTATATCTTTTGAGATCAAAATCATAAAAATGATCAACATCATTCAATCCGCTTGAATGGCTTTATGGATCTATAAAAACCTGTTTAAACTACAAATGTACATTAATGAAATTTTGAATTAAATCAGAAATTGATTGTAATCTGAAGCGTTGAATGAGTAGCATTTTAAATCGATTAATATTTATTGAAGTGATTGAAAAAATGCATCTAAAAAAATTCAACAAAATTGATTTGATATCTAATATTATTAATTCAAATCTTGAAAAATCGGGCTTTCCCCATAGTGATAATATAATAATTATATTTAATAAAATAATTGATATTCCATTCACAGTAACCCAATCGGAACAGGATCGCAGCTGTATCCTGCTAGTGCGAATGCAGCGCTCCAGTGGAGAATACACGTGGGTCCATGTGGTGCTACAGGTGCGGGATAGTCCAGACTCCACCCAGCAGCCTGTGATCGTGTGCACCAATCAAGTTCTCAAGTAAGTAGAAACCTCTCCGAATACACCAATCCATATCAACCTATCCAGAGACACACGATAACCCATGGATAACCCTAAATCGATTGCATTTTCAGTGATCGCGAGGCTTCTGTAATGCTGGCCAACTCCTGGCTGTACCACTATTACACCGTACAGTCAAAGATCCAATTTGGTATGCCGCTGGACAGTGGTATGCGAGTGCCACCCGGTAGCTCCTCCAGCGGTTATTACAGCCCCCATTCGACGCACTCGCAGCAGACGCAAGGTGGTAGCACTCCCGGCCTGAGCATGACGAATGCCGCTTCTGGGATGACGACTGTGTTTGGCAGTCATCATCATCCGCATCACCCGCACCACCATCATCATCACCACCACCCAGCCGCGGCCTATCATCATCATCCGCATATGGGGAGTTATGGCGGCGTCTATCACGCGGAGGCGGCCATCGAGCTGAAGGAGGATCAGCCACTGTTCAGCTTCCAGGAGCCCGTCGACTATAGTCAGGTGAACGGTGGCGCAGGGAGCGGTGTCAGCCCGGTCACACCTATCGCCACCACAACCCCCAACCCCTCTAGTAGCGCCAGCCAGAAGTCCACTCAATCAGCCACGCCTCCGCCTCCAAAAAAGCGTGCCCGGAACAAACTGGAGCCGCTGTATCTGCATGCAGAACGCTCCCCGGCGGCAGCGATTACGCCGGAGCCGGACTGTTACGCCCTGCACCCACATCCGGCGACGGCCTATGCCACATCCGCGGTGGCCAGCAACGATGCCTCGGTCATCTATGCCACCATTGTGCCGACGAGACCGCGGCTGCCGAACAAATCGCTGCCCCCCGATCCGGCGGACTTCATCGAGCAGTGGAATCCCAGTCCGCCGTGGTCAGAGTCGGCCCAGAAGGCCTCACTGGACAGCTTTGGGTCCTCCCACGAGCTGAGTCCCTGCATAACGACCACACCGCCCACGCCCACCAGTGCGACGCCCCACCAGAGTGGCCTCGGCACGCAGACCATCGGACCGGCCTTTAGCTTTGAGTGGATGTCCGATCCCCTGGTGCCACTGACCTATCAGCAGTGGCCACCCACAGGAGACCATCACCAGCAGCTGTCACAGCACCTGGCCGCGACACAGCAGCAGCAGAATCAGCCACATCATCATCATCATCCGCACCAGCATCATCATCAGCAGCACCAGCATCTCATACTCCAGCAGCAGCAGCACCAGCAGCAGTCCCAACAGTTAACACTTCATCATGTCCACGTGGCGGGGGGGACGACAACGACAGCGACAACGCGTGCGGAGCATTCCATCGATGGGGTAGCGCCGGTTCCGTCACTACCGATACCCATACCCATACCGATACCCATAGCGATACCGCTGACGGTGACCACGGGCCATGCAGATGCCGGAGAACCGGTTGAGGATAGAGGTTAGTACATTTTGATTGGCACGATTTTTTATGAAGCTGCGGCCAATTGGCGGACCGATGCTAAGTAATTAAGGTCGACAAAAACATAGCTATCCCATCCCCGAAACTAGTAAAAAGTATCTTAATTATTGATAAGACCGGAGGAGATTCTTTGGAGCTTCCGCCAGCCACCAGCCACTAGCCACATGCCACGCTTATGCTAATGCCCCTCGCCATCGCGCTCCCTCTTCTGCTTGCAGATCCCAAAAATTAGTGACCGGCAGAAAGCTCGGAAATACCCAGAGATCGGATCAGATCGGATCGGCTTGCAACGGCGGCCAGGTGATAATCACACTTAAATTAATTGCCACTTGTCATCTTAGCGTTTAAATTATTTTTATCTAACGAAACACACCCAAATGGAAAACAATAAATTCTCGCTATAACACATTCGTTTCTCCACGAGTGTATATCAACTAATTTAAGTAATTTCCATAGAAACCATTGTTTTCCCTCTCTTCCGTCTCCCTTTTCGTATGTGCAATCTCGGAAGATACTTAAAAATATATGCAATATACATACATATATATGAAAATAACACTTGGAAATTAGTTTTGCGATAGGAAACAACAGCAGCAAAGCAAAGGCAAACAGCACTAAAATTAATATAACAAAACAAAAAGCAACCAAGCCAAGAGAGCTCTATTAGTTGTAGCCACAGTTTTTTATTAGCGTTATTTTTTATGGCATGCGCTTGAACATTTTTACGACTATTTCTGTATCTTGTATCTGTATCTTGACATATACCCGTAAATGTGTGCATTAACTTCGTGCGTAATTCGTAGACGATTTAGGTTAATTACTTTATTTATTAAACGTTTTATTTATAGACATATTTATTACTATTATGCTTTGCTTTATTTAATAAACAAACATTTAAAGTATGTATTTTCGTTTAAAAATTCCAAGAACTTGAACCGACATTTTTATTTGACTGGAACTGGGATGGAACAATGGATTACAAATAAAATGATATTAACTGGAGTATCTCAATAAATATTTGAAGTTTAAAAAATTTAATTCGATCCGCCTGACTAAGGATAAAATAAATAATAAGTAAATTCAGTGGGATAGCTTCTCTGTAAGCGCAAGAAAATATTGTACAACGGTACTGGTTTTGAGTGCATACAACGAAATAAATTGAACTTCGAACTGTATAAACCACTCGATCCTTTCCATTAAAAACCCACTAATGATCATCATTTGACCCAAATCCCCTCACATATCATAAAAAAGCCCAAAATCTAAGGGAATTTGCCTTCTAATCAGTGATCATATGACGACAAAAATCGATTTCCATAATAGCAAACAAAGCGCTATGGGAAAATGTCATGATTTTCTTAAGTCTTCCATTTAATGCCTTGCACTCTGAACCAGCAACCGAATTCGCTTTCGCCCAAAACGAAAAAAAAAATAAAAAATCGGAGGGAAAACAAAACGAAAATTCAAGCCCCGAAAGCCACTCCCCATACCCAATGCGCCAAGTTTGGGTAACATTCATAGACATTTTCAGTTTCAAACTACTCGTACTCGTACTCGGACTTGGGGCACCACTTCATGGTGACGACGACGCCGAAGAGACCCCGGCGACGACGCAGAACAGACGCCAGACAGTTGGATTTCACACACAGGCCCACTCGAGCCCGACGATGAGGAGGCAGGCAGCAGGCAGGCAGGCAGACTCCTTTTTTCGGCTGCTGCTGCTGCGGCTGCGGCTGCGGCTGCTGTTGCAGAGATCTTTTGGTGATATCCAACAAATATTGTAAGTAGAATGGCCAACAAAATAACAGACAAACAAAAAAAAACAAAGCAAACAAAAAGCAGAGAAAAAGCAGAGAAGAGACAAAAAAACAAAAAAAAAAAAAAAAAACTAAACGGAATGGAACGGAACGCTGACGATGTAGACGCCGCAGCTGGCGCGATTGAATGACTCCTCGTCGTCGTCCGTTGTCGGTTGTCTGAGATACTGACTGGCTATGTGACTGAGAGATGGAGACTGGAGACGAAGCTGGAGATGGAGATGGAGACCTGGGACTGGACGACGACGACACACTTACAGGCGACGACGTCGTCCAACCAACAGCAGCATTCTCAGAAATATTGGTGTAGGTCACAGTCAGAGATAACATGCTGGGGACGGACTGTGTGTGCGGCTCGGCTCGGCTCGGATCGGCTCTCAGTCCTGGCCCGGCCCGGCCCGGCCCGGCCTGGCCTCATTGTATGCAAATGTGCCACGATCAACGCGAGCCGTATAGCCAGCCAGCCAGCCACCACCCGCCCAGTCCGATCCAAGACCCCAGCTCCTCCGACCAACCCCCCGGCTCACATCTGCTCCATCTCCTTGCTCCTGACGCTACTGCTCTTCATGGGTGCCAGAATCGTTTTGTGTGCAAGTTACTCGCATTCGCGTTTTCTGTATTTCTGTGTTTTTTTTCCCCTTGTTTTTTATTTCGCTTTTTCCTTATTTTTTTTTTTTGTTATTTTGAGTTGTGCGATTTTTGGCATTTTTGCATTTCCTTTGTCCTAGCCAGAGATGCTTATGTAAGCGACAACGAAGACGGCGACGATTCCTGGCTACGGGCCAGGAGCAGCACGAGGATTGTTACATATTTCCCCTCAGCTTTTAATATTAGCCAAAAGACCAGAATCACATAAAAACAGAGCTGATGTCGGATTGAAGTCTATCGAAGATTGTATTCCCTGCATGGAATGAAGAGGGAATATATTAAAATGCTGAGGAATATTTGATATTTATTTTATTTAATGTAATCCAAGGATTAATATTCATTATTAAATTGAAATAGATGTTTAAATAAATTATTATATATTTTATCTCACTGAAATTTGTATCAGAAATTATCTCTTTTCCTATAGCCAAAAACGAAGATTAAATGAAAACACAATCGTTTGTATCTTCTTGATTTCTTCACCTCAAAACGGAATCTCTGGCATTACAATGTTAAACCTCCTCCCATCTTGGAAGAGTATTTCAAAAGGTAAACAACGTTAAGAAATTTATAAATAAACGTCGACGACAATGGGAACGCTGCACACAAAACCGAAACAAAACATTTCAACAGGAACAACATGTAATTTTTGTACTCCTGCCCTGTGCCTCTGGTGCCTGCCCCCTGCCCCCTGCCTGATTCCTGCCTCCCACAATACCGACCATATGCAATGCCTTGGCCGGGGTCACGACACTTTTTGTGGCAACAGAGGCAGCAGGAGCAGCGGCAGCAGCAGCAGCAGCAGCAGCAGCAGCAGCAGCAGCGGCAGTGGCAGAGAGCAGACTGAGTCAAATAGTGGGAGAAGTATGGCAAAAAGTCCCTCCCGAAAGCCTAAGGCTGGCCTCGGCCTCGATCCCGTCTCGTGCCCCGATCTCGCTCGGTGCCTTATTGTTTGGCCCAAACGGCTCTGGCCCGGCTGGAGCTTGGACATTTTACAGACCCCAGCCTGGACCTGGGACCTGGGACCTGGAACTGAACCCGAACCCGAACCCGAGCTATGGCGACTGCCTGGCGTCAAGAGAATGCGTTGGGCTTGTTGCCTTTTGGCTTTGATTTCGCATTGTGGAACTTTTTCCTAGGAAAAAATGTTACATGAAATTAATAAATAGGCAAATAAATGTTAAACAGCTGCTGTTTTGTATGTGTTCTGGCCGTTGTTGTTGTTTTTTTGTTGTTGTTATTTTTGTTGTTGCCGTTGCACGCTGCACGGTAGCCATTGTGCTGCACACAGGGTGGTGGTGATGCTTGTGGTGCTGCTGCCTCGCCTGCTGGTGGTGATGATGTAGCAAAAAGGCATTTGCATAACACCACGGAGATCAGCACAGCACTGCACACAGAAAACCCCCAACAAGGATTCTCTGCTGCACTCTCCCCCTATCAGTGTTTCCCAGGCCTTAACCATTTACTTCCTGCAACAGAACCAACCACCTACTAAGCAGGGCCTCGGGGGCGGTGCAGCCAAATGTCGGATTGTCTTCGCCTTGCCACTGCATGCCAAATCATTTTTATGCAGTTCACAGCAATTGCTATCGGAACTAATGCCCGGCATACGGCTATAAAAACAAAGCCTCTTTCGAGCCAAATATATTCCGCTCCGCCCTCACCAAGAGCTACATACGAATATCATAACTAAAGACAACAAACCAGGCAACGAGAGAGCTGACCATTAAGATGCCCTACACAGGAAAGGAGTGGGCACGTGGGTGCAATGAAGTACTTTAACATAAGTCAAGGAAAAGATTTAGTAATAAAGTTTAAGTAGAAACATATATTTTAGGTTGTGATCCTTAAGATGTTGGTTCAATAATACTTTATCCTTCAGTTCCTTGGGTTCCCGAAAGCCTTAAAATTCCAAAAATTCCTTGGTAAAAGTGTACAACAACTTCGATTTAATATCCCCAGCATGGATGGACACACACTTTCTATCGTTTGAATTTCAAATGCGACCAGTTAGGAGGCGGCTTTTGGTGCTATATTAATATGTAAGTCGATCCAGAGAGCATCTAACTCTGCAAAAACACAACAAACATAATAATTCGTCTATAATTTATACACAATTGTGGGTAAAATGTGTACAAGCATAATTTACACATAAACAAGGCAGAAAGCCAGCCAAACATCGTCTCAGGGGGATCCAGGGAACACAAGTCTTAGGGAAAACAGAAGAAGGAGCAACAAACAGCATTTTCAGCTGAAGATGAGCCCCGGCCCCGGTCCGGGGACCAGGTGACTGAGAAATTGATCAACGCTGTGGCGGGACATAAACTAAAAGCTTATTTAACATTAATTTCGCCACGAAAATCACAGAGCAATTTTAAACATCAGTTACATCCAGCGGGGATCGAAGGGGGATCGACCCGGAGTCCATATGCGAAACTCTCTCTCTCTCTCTCTCTCTCTTTCGCTCTTTCTTCTCTGCCCCACACCTGTCTGGGTGAGTCCCGTGTAATCTAAGCTGCCATTAAACAAAATACAAGAAAAAACTTACGAAAACATATGCTACATATTACCGCTGACGGGGGAGGGAGAGAGGTGTGCTATGGCTGTGTGGCTCAGGGCTGAGGCGGGGTAGAGGTAGGTGGCAGTCGCATCGCCCAGTGACGGAAGTAAAGAAGCAAGCCGCACCATGGAACGGAAGGCAATTTTATATGAAATAAAATCTGTTGGGAATTATTCCTGAGTTTTTGATTCTTAAAAGATATTAAATAGTGTTTGCACCTAATTTCAACAACAGATTAGCCACAGATTACAGACATTTGTATAAAGGAAACCTTTATTACTTGAAAAGCATCCCTGGCTTAAAATTAATTCTAAAGTGCTATATTTTATGTAACAAATGTATCTTAATAATTTCTTCTATATCTTAGTCCCAGCTAGTCGTTCTATCGGACAAAGAAATTAATATAAATATTTGAGAACAAATTTTGCGAAATTTCTCCCATTGTACATCGACCTGCCGGGCTGGTTGTTGCTCGGCTGTTTGGCAGACAGGCCGCCAGGCTTTAGTGGGAGAGCTGCACAGACGAAAAAAAGCCTCTCCACGCTGGGCAATTGCACCTGCCTTGGCCTGATCTGCTCTACTCTGGCCCGCTCTGTTTTGGGCTTGCTCCAGAGTGCTCTGTGGGATCGCGCGCTATACTGCAGGCGCACTCGCACTGGCAGTCGCAGTCGCAGGCGCAGGCGAGCGTACCCCAGCAAGCGAGCTACAAAGATTTAGAGCGACATTAGAGCAGTCAATCCATCATGACTGAACATTACCATAAATTACACAGAAATAATTGATTATTACGAGAAGACGGAGCTCGAGCAGAGAGCGGCCAAAAGATGCAGACGGAGACCAACTTTTGCACATGCAATGGGGGCTCCCACTGACGTCTCTCTATGTGAGCCCTACATGTATGTGTGGAGCTCTGTGTCCGTGTTAGCCATTACAGTGGGCCAGACCGTTGGCTGTCTGTACTTTACGCAGCTTGGCAAGCGAACCGATTTAGTTTAAATTACGCTGGGAAGATGCGCAACGACCTGGTCAACAAAAGTTCCTCCCCAGTCAAGTCCTCCTCTCAGTGGCAAATTAGCGGACTCTGGACAAGGCTCAGGTTCAGGCTCATTCCTCTGTCTGGGACTCTGACTATGCAGTCCACTAAGCACTTTGAACTGAAGCTGAAATTATAGCCAACTAGAGCTACGTTCTTGAGCCTGAGTAATTGCGGAATGAAACTGCTCTGGACGCCGAAATTTAATCAATGTAGGCAAACAAATATTTGCCAATACCTCAACTCGGGTGATCAGTCAGTCGAGATATGAGGGAAATGTTTGCTTTCCATTCTTCCGCAGTTCGCTCGGTGGATTTCGTTCCTTTTTCGGCGGACCAGACAAATTGCCAGCGATTTACGTGATGTTTAAATGAAGTTTAAGCCGACTTTGAGAGAACTTGGGGAGTAACTTGGTTGGATTGCTGGCGATAAGTAATTAAACCAGTTTAGAAACCACTCAAACCAATTTAAGGAATTGAATTCGAAAAGTTAGAGTTAAAATATGAGAAGTAGTTTAAATAATTCTATGCTTATTATGTTTAAATATTTTATATCCCGACCTGAAGACCTTGTTGCTCTAGCAATAACTTTTAATTGTAGTGTAAGATTCAGCCTCGGCTAAAATTCTGTACAAAAATTAATACTTTTAGATCTATCAAGCACTTAGGACGACAGTCAAAGATAGTTATGGAATAGGTTCCCATACACCCGATCTTTGATCAAACCCATCTATCAGCAATAAATCTTTGTATTTTCGGTGAAAACGTCACCTAGTATTTTTTTTACATTAAATGAAATGCTAATAATTATTGGAGGATCAAATATGATTTAAAATAAATAAGAATCCTTCGATGAATGAATAGATGAATATTAATTTCCTTCCAAAAAGGTCAATAATGAAAATTAGCTTTCAAATAATTAATCCGTTTGTTATCCATTAAATTATCCACCCTCCACTCAATTCAAAGACCATTTCCAAACAATAGTTTTAATTGGTTTTGCCCACTGAATGACACAGGAAATTTTCCTTTCAACCGCTTTCCCTCACCACAAACTGAAATTCAAGGTTATTTCCCACACGAACCAAGTGAAATTTTCCAATCGATATTGAACCGATAGAGACAAAGCTTTTTGTGTTGTGCCGCCGTATAAATACTTGATCTATAATGAGCTTCACAGCAACTGGCAAAACAAACAAACTCTAGATATCTGCAAGCGAAATCGGAAAAGCTAAAGTGGAGGTAGAGTTAGGGACTGATGAATGAATGATTGCGAAATGGCGATAATGGGAATAAAATAAGGATATTCAGTCTGTCAGTCAGTTCGTCAAGTGGATATCGCATTGACACTTGAAGTTTATTATCCAATGACATTTCAATTCTGATTGGAGTACTGCTGGGATTGGGATGATTCCAGTTCCAGTTCGGTACGAAAACAAAAGCCAAAGTTTCGATGGGAATCTTCGATTCGGGCTGATGGCTGAAATTGATTGATCGTTGTATTTTTATTGAGTGATTGATATAAAATGATGCTAAAGGCAGAAGGGGCAGCCGACGGATGGTTAGGGTATCCCAAAACAATAGTTTCAATTACAAAAGGTCCAACTGGAGGAGCTCTGGATATATATGTATATTATAAATCGAAGTTTCAAAGGCAAACGAATCTAGATGAGGCTGAGGCCGCCCAAAAAAATATTGTTTGGCAACAGAAAATCTAGACTTTCCAAGGTGTTTGCACGCTCAGCTTCAGCTTCAGCTTCAGATTCAACCTCAACTTCAACTTTACCTGAGCTTAAGTTCAGCTTCAGCTTCGGCTTCAGCCTCTCCTTCAGCAAAAAAAAAGTTCGCCTGCCGTTTCTCGCTTTCTTATCAAGATGCTTTCAATGTTTCGTTTAGGATTTTCATTTGTAGCATTTAGCTGCTCTATAAACCCCCGGCGACTGCAACTGCAACAGCTCTTCTGGCAATGTCAGTGTGCTATACATATTGATATATATATATATGTATATATATATAGTGGTAGTAATGTGTGCATGATGGCAAGTACTATATTTGTGGCCTCTGCTGGCCCGTTCCGTTTTGGCCGACACTCGTAAATTACAATAAATTATGTTGAAACTGATTATTCCATACAATTTATGGGGCCCTTTTAAGTGGGCGTGTGCACTTTTATTTTATTGTGAATGATGATGTAAATGATGTTGGCATCAGACCAACGAGAAGACCGATCTTGAGTCGCGTTTGGGCTGACTGTGAAGGTGGTGGTGCTGGTGCTACGTTGGAGTTGATCCCGGGTCAAATTGTTTTTGGGGGCTGATGGGTTAATGAGGTTCAAGTTCTTTTTTGAGCGACCAAGTGCACGTAATAGCTGCTTATTTTTTTTGGGTAAATTTTTCCAATTTTTCGTATAATTTTCACTAAGAAACCGAGATAAATTTTGCCGAGAAATTGTGGGAGTGTGTTAACAACAACAAAGGCAGCATATCAACAGGCTCAAATCAGTGACTGAGCCAACAACATTCGACTTATAAAACACACATCATCCCCATTCCCATTCCCATCCCCTCCCTCATCATCATCATCATCGTCAGGAGCAGGAGCTGGAGAGCCGAAGCTATAGCTGGAGGATCAGCCTTTGGGAATAGCCTTGGCTGCGGCGTAGCAAAAAATTTAATTAAGAAAATCAAGTCAAAAAAAAAACTGCTGCGTTGCGACAACAACCGCGAAGACGCGCTCCAGCTTTCATATCTGATTGAAAAGCCAGAGCCAGGCCGAGAGTCGTCGAGCCGCACTCAGGAGAGGCCCAAAGAGTCAGAGCCAAAGGCTGGAGGCAGAGGCAGGGGCAGGGGGAGAACAAGAAAACTGAACCGAAAACGAGTGCAGCGCAAAAATTTGATGCGATTTGGATCAGAGCGACACAATGAGGAGGCCAATGAGGCAGGGACCACCAAGAGGCAGGAGACAGGGCCACGTACCTTTTTCACTGTTGTTGTTCACTCGGGTTTTGTCAACGAACGGATTTCAATGATTATTCATTGGGCATGGCAATCACACACAGACACACACATACACACACTTGTCTGGGCCAAAACAATTTCAGCAATTAGAATATCAAGCTATGCAGATCTCTTTCGAGATGCCAGCAATTGACATTGGCTCAGGAGATCAGCGCAAAATGCTCGCACACCCTGCACACGAACCCAGGGCCAAGATCTGTGTGGCGCTTTAATGACATTTCTGGGGAACAACAACCACAACCACGGGACAGGGCTCCCCAGCCTGAGACTGTGCCCAATGCCAGTGCCGGTGCCGGTGGTTCTACCTCTGTGTGTGTGTGTGGCAGGAGCAGGCCGAAACGAAAGACTTAGGACACAAACTTGCAAATTAAAGAACATTAATTTTCGCCCAACTTGGAAAGACCTAAGCCCAAAACCCAAACCCAAACCAGAGAGCAGAATATACACAGTCTGAACTCCCGGCTGCGGCTCCTCCTGCTGATTGATTACACCAGCCGGCAGAGTACACAACGGAGTCTGCCTCTTTGGCCTGGGAAAAAATCATAATAATAATGATACATAATAAAAATGGAAAACTTCTAGACGCCATATAAATCAGAGCAAATATGAATTGCTGTTTGTGTCCGACTCTACTGACTGTTTATTTGTTTGTTAGCTCGCGTTTTTGTTCTCCTTTCCTTTCCTTTCCTTTCCTGCTGCTATTGCCGGTGTTGAACTTGGGGTCTTTTGTCAATTGCCATGGCACAGTGGATGGGTACAAAGGGTATCTTGCCAAAAGAAATAATACATATATTTAACCAATTATATTAAGAAGGAAACGATACTAAAGTTAATGGCCATAGGGCTATGGAAAATTCCATAGGTTCTCCAGAAAGTTCCATAGAGTCTTCCCATAGAGTCTTGTGCATTCTGCACAAGTTGTAGATTTTACAGATATTTATTTAGCACCTCTGAATTTATAAGAATCCACTAATTATCTACAGATAGGTATTGCCAAGTTTCAGAAATCATTTTAGTTATTTTTTAACAACCCTAACCTCCAGATTTATTTCAGACTAATAGCTTTGGACACGAACAAATTATGCTTAACTTTATTGATCGGCTTTCTCCCTTATGCGACCCACTGTATTCAATTGAACAGACTACATTCGGCATTGTTCCGCAGCTCTACTCTTGTAAGTCTGTCTGGGCTCCTTGCCGAGCTTTTGTGATCGCTGCAGTTGCAGTTGCAACTCTCCTCATATTGCACACGAAGCAGCACACACAGAGAGACACAGACCACAGGCCAGACAGAGCCAGTTGTCGCCGTTTTGGCCCATTGTCTGTGTGGGAAAAAGCGCGAGACCGGCTTAAATGCATACAATGTTTGTATGGCTAACCGATAGTTTTCAATGCCAAATGGTTTATGCATTCGAATGCTCATGGCAATCATAAACGGAAAATGCTCATTCGCTGGACAATGCTTAAACGCCGCATAAATTCGCTTTAAGCAACGTCTTTTTGGTATCGATAAGCATATGCGGATAGTTTAACCCACATCTGGGGAATCGACTCAACGACATCTCAACGACGACTACTTCGCTCCTTGGGGCTCCCTGGGCTCTGGCTATGGCTCTGCTTCTCTGGTGCCAATCATTATATTTTAACAGCTTGTTTGCTCGCTTGTTTTACAAATTGAAATCGCCAAGGAAAATGTTACAATAAATTTAAATAAACACAGGCATTTTGCCGACAACCAGCGATCGAAAAGGGGAATACTTGGTGCCGTTTGTAGCGCTTTTCTTGTTTTCCTTTTTTTTGTTGTTGTTGTTTTTGTTGCTTTGCATCCTGAACCTAATCGCTGCGTTTAATTTACTTAAATTATACTAATGATCTTGAGCTGCCCCGGGTCCCAGAGCAGAGAGCCTCAGCATCTTGTGCCAGCCAGGCCAAGTCATTTGTTTTGGCTCGTTTATGGGGGAAGGCGGCTCAATTGATTTGGCCAAAGCAGCCGCCAAAGAGAGCCGCCAAAACCAAGACCAAGACGACTGCAGCCAGAGACGAGGTCCAAGTGGTCGGTTCGGATCGGATCCGATCCGGGGTCTAGTGCGAATCCGAGTGTTGCGAGTGTCGCTAGATATGGCCTGACATTTAGATGAAGTGTCTGTGAATCTGAGCCGGGTCTGCGCAGCTCCGTCGATTTCCAGCTGCGTTTTGCCTGCCTGCCTGTTAGCTCTCTGGGCTCTGCTCTTTGGGCCATCTAAATGTCGTCGTGTAATTCCATTCATAAACAAAACTTTAATTTTATTGCACATTCGAGTTGACACAGTCAAGAGTTTTCTGTGGAACTGTGAAGGCGTTGGCTGGGCTCGGTATGCAGTTGCAGATGCAGATTCTGCATCACAAACGATTATCATAGACCTCGAAATGGCTCAATTAGTTCTCATGGAGTTCTCCTCTGCTCCTCCTGGCAGGCGGCTTCTCTCTGCGAAAGTTTTTATTGATTGGAACGGCATACCTGTTGAGTTGTTGCCTGAATATTTTCCAGTTGTAAGAGAGAAACTTTTTGTACAATAGTAGCTTGCCCCCACTCACTTTCAGCATTCATTTTGGCCAATAAACTCCCCAATTGCAGCTTTGGCCAAGTATGCCACACCGGGGCATGCCATTGACACCCATGCGATTGTTGTTAATTAATTAAAAATAAAAATAAATAAATACTCATAGACGATTCCGTTGACAAGATAAAATGGCCAAAGCCACACAGGCTCACACACACAGACGAACAAATAAAACAAAAACCAAAGATACAGATACACAACCAACACATGCAAACACGACTCCAGCCCCAAGTGTAATAAATTGTGACAAAAAAAATAAAGTAACAGCCACAAAATCTATATACTGGCTGAGGCGTCAAGGTGCGACATTGACCCTGCTGCAAGTAGCTGCTGCCTCGTGTCTGTGTGTGGCACACAAATCTAAAGCAAACTGGGAGTAGCACAGTATATAGTACGTTATCGTTGCAAGCACAATAAAACATTGCATTTAAGAGTGCACAAATGTTTGGTGGAGTTGGTGTTTTCGGTTTTCCATACCACCGCTTATAATTACACTGTACTACAAAGACAAGCAACGGAAGGTTCAGATTCAACGTAAAACCAAATATAAGCTAAAAACCAAAACAGGAACCATGACAGTATAATCCTACAGAATTTGTACGATATGAAAGACCGGTCATAAGCTAAGAACAATTTACTGATGTTTTAAGAGCTTTTCCAAAGCGGTTTTAAAAGAAAAAAATATTATCTGATATTGTATAATATTAACTTATTGTTAAAAGCGTTATTTTATTAAAGAAATTGTTATATGTCTGACAAGTAATTGCTAACCGGCCCTGTACTATAGGTGTCTACTTTTATTTACATTATTCTTTAAACTTTTTTTTTTTTATACCATAAGAGAACATTTTTTTATCGATCGATCGGTCTTATATGATACAGGATTAATATTATCGGATCATATATATTCTAAGTTATATTCTAAAGAGACTTTCAGTATCGAATTTTAGTTATTTTAATAATATTCGAAGTTTTCTCTTCCATATACGATGGCTTTATATAAAACTGCTTGGCTTAAATGGTCTTCTATTCATTATACCGAAGATGAATGTCCAGTATCGAACCTCTTTCTAAAAATCATGATTCCTTAGATTCCCTTACAGATCCATATACTAAACATACTGTATATCAGATGTAAAATGTTCAAATTATTACCCAGATAGCTTTAAAATTTCATAAAAATAAACTGAAAGATGGACACGGCTATAACTACATATTTCGAAATCTATAGATGCTGATCTTAAATATATGACTATAGACCTTAGAGGGCTGTAAATGTATAAAAATACCATCACTTGCAGCTAAACTTAAAATGTAAAAAAAAAAACGTACAATTTTACTGAACCCAAATTGAAATCGCCCGGAATTTTGTTGATCAGTGCTCGTATCAGGCGGCAGTCAGGGCCCGACTTAACCTTGCCAAAGCAGTTATTCTTGCTCCGTTGTTCTGCTGCTGCTGCTGCTGTTGTTGCAGCTGCAGGCAATGCCACTTTGCAACAGCAGTAACAGCCGCAACAACAACAGCAACAATATGGAACACAGCTGTGCAACAGAAAAAAATATATTAAAAAAATAAAATGATAGCCAAGTTCTGGGTACTTGGGGGTAAAAAAAATGTAGAAACAATTATTGCCATTAGCAAATTGGAAATATTTTGCTGTGCTGTTGGGCTACGATTTGTACAATTTTCTCACGGCACTGGGTCGCTGTGCTGTCGAGGAAAAGAAAAGCCTTTCACAAAAAGGCTCTTCTCATCCGAGACTTTCCAACAATTGGTTTGTCAATAAGCCACAATTGAAATCAGTGATCATCTTCATAATTAGCCAGCAGCAGCCAGCAGAAGAGAGCCAGACAGCAAATGGTGTTAAGGAAAGAGAGGCATATAGATATAAAGATAGAGATGGAGAGAGAGAGAGAGAGACGCAGAGAAAGAGAGACTAGGGTAAAAAAATGTAATTTGTTTTCACACAACATAATCAACATGATAACCCCGACCAAAAACGTCTTTAGATTGAGTCTAATGATGATAAACGCTTTTACTGTGAGGTAACTACAGACTCCTGACACCGACGCAGAGACCCCAGAAACCCAGACAGATACAGATGGGTGTAGAGGGAGTCAGTCCAACTGTCTGACTGGCTGCCCGCCTGCCTGCCTGCTTGCCTTTCAGCCTTGCCTCTGCCTTGTGCCTGGTTGCTGCTTGGGCCAATAATAAGTCAACATTCCAAGGCGTGTTAAGAGATGCTCGATTAAATGCCTCAATTGTGGCTCATATTGAACACCAGCGGGCAACGGGCAACGGGCAGCGGGCACCCCGGTTGAACGTAGCCACATTCGACGATCCGCGGCCGAACATCGACACCACACACCACCTGTCCGCAAAAGGGTAGAAGAAGCAGCAGGCAGGCAGGCAGCCAAATAGCACGCCCCCACCAACGGTCAACTTTCAGTCGTTTTTCCCCTCTGTAGTTGCTGTTTGCTGTTTGCTGTTCCTTTTTCCATTGCCTGATGCCTTGCCTGACTTTTAGCACTGTCGACGATCCAACAACAACGACGGCGACGACGACGACGACGACTGGGCGAAATCGTTTAGTGTCGTACCTAACTAAGAAAACGTATTTTCAATATCGAAATTATTATTATTAGCTGACAGCAAATCGCAGTTTTCAACTGACTTTTTGCAGTTGTTGTGGTTGCTGTTGGCCGGCTCATGTTGTAATAAATGGACAGGACCACAGTATTGGCCATGTACACTTTGTATGATATGCGAGGACTAACCTAAACAAAACCAAAAAAAAATATTCACCTTTTCTGTGCGCTACATAAAGTGTGGGCATATCGAGAAAGAAAAGGAAAAGTATGGGTTCTTTAAAACTGTGCGATATAATCGATTTACTTGGAATGAAATGATTAAATAGTTTTTGGGAATCAAAAATTAACATTTATTAGTAGTTTGCTAATCGAGAAAAGATTTGTTGTTTTTTATAAAGGAATTCTTTGGAATAAAGATAACATTTTAAAAGAATTTCTAGCAAATGAAATACAGAGAAAGTATTCTATATTCTTATGATTCTTGATAATTCAATTAAATTTCGGGATATATATTTCCATACTAAATCCTAAACTAATTACCAAATATCGAAATAATTATAATAAAATAAATAAATAAAATAGGGGAAGAAAATCAAAGAATCCAGAGACAAAAACTCAACTAAAAGTAGTATAAAAATGCGCTATTTGATCAAGTGTTTACAATTTTCGCAAGAGAAGATAACGTTCAAATAAAAACAATTTAAGAAATGTTTCAAAGGAAAGTACTCAGTATGTTTACCTTAAAGGGTATTCACTTAATCACCCAAGTCCAAGACCGTTCGGGGTAATCCACACTGCAGTACTCACTGCCATCAATTTTTGTTTTGCTCGTCTCTCCACAGAGTATATCTGAGACTTTGGGGCCGGCTTCTAAAGGTGAGAAACTGGCCATATTGCCTGGCGGGCGTAAGGCTGCACCCTCCCCAACTGACACACACCCAGGCAGGCAGGCAGGCAAAAAAACACACAGCCAGCCAGCCAGGCAGACCACAGAGCCGGCACAATTATATGCCATTTTATGAAAATATTTTCAATAAAAATAATCATTTCCAAATGAAATTTATGCACAACTAAGCAGGTGTTTAGTGACGGAGTCAAACAGCTGGGCAAATGCTTTTCAGGTAAAGGTGAAATGCATGGGGCCGCCATCGACATGGACTCCCCCTGGAGCAGCAGCCCAGCTCTTTGGCACAGAGAGAGGGGGAGACCCAAGCCAAGTGAAAATTCGTTACAGTTGTCGATTCATCAAACAAGATAATTTGCTGTAGACAAAGCCAAGACAATGGGGGCCGCATAACAAGGTGAGCTGTGATAAGCAACACGTTGGTCCTATCAGAGTACGGATCTTCCAATTAACTGACCAATAAAGACCGGCTTGGGATCTTTTAATTTGTTCAATAGTGCAGACTCACGCCCCCCGCCACCGCCCCCGACCGACCGAGTTGTGGTAACAAGTACTCCTATTGGCATTGCCTAGCTGCATGCAACACACACAATAGACACCTTTTTGTAAGCAACAACGGGGGGCTAATCAACTTCAAACGGCGTACAATTGTTACCGAATATCAGTTTTTGACAGGCGGTTTGTTTTTTTTCTGGGATGGGAATGGCAAAAACACTGGACGGGAAATGGAAGTGAAGATTACCGAGAACCCAAGTTTGATTGAATGCAAAATGATTGAATCTTATTGAACGAATGTTTCTGGTTCACCAGGCATCGGGGCACTTAACATCCATCAAAACACTAAACGAGGATTATTTAGAACGGCAGAAACAGCAAGAGAAACAGCAGCAACAGCAACAAGTTGCATGCAACAACTGCCGGTTGACATATGAGCAACAGCAGCAGCAGCCGCAGCAGCAGGCTGAAGAAGCACCTAAAAGAAGAAAGGAACTTTTGCCGCCACACCAAGTACCTCCAAGCCCAAGGAGCGGCTACTACACAGAACTTTCGGACCTAACAAGCAGCCAGCCAGCCAGCCAGCCAGCCAGCCAGCCAGCCAGCCAGAGAGAGAGAGGGAGAGAGCCGGCCCAGAATTATGTAACAACTGCAGCAAATGCAGTTGCAGTTGCAGTTGCACCGGCACTGGTACTGGCACTGGCCGCAAATTTGCAAGTCAAGTCACTGGAGATGTCACTCCGCGGATAGACACTCCGGACAGCTTGAGCAAAGCGCTGCCGCCGCATCGTTGTGCGGCCCGTTCCACAATGGCAACCGTTGCCGTTGGACTTAATCTTAGCATGATTGTGCAATATTTGTAGAGTGCGGTACTGTGTCCGTTGTCCTGGCAAGGTTGTTATGGACGCACCGCTGTTTGTTTGTGCCTGTAAACATGTGTGCAGACAGTCGAGAAAACCCGCTAACCCATCCACCGACCGCTTATCCATCGCACCCTTGAGTCTTGAGGAGCCTGCCTGGAGGATGATCTCACGCCGCGACAAATTGCTGCAGCAGCCCTGGGAGCAGCTACGCTATGCCCAGCACCGCGAGAAGGTGATGTCTGCCCGCCCGGCCATCGATACGCATACGCCGCGCATCCACGAGCACGTCCAACGCAAGTGGAAGAAACAGCAGAACGAGCGGGAGCGTCAGCAGCAGATCGAGCGTGAAAATCTACGGCTGCTGCAGAAGCTGGGGGACATCATGAGAACGAAACGAATCAACAATCTCTGGCTGGAGCCGCGACCCAAGTGAGTACCATTTTAGATAGATATTTCCAGTAGCAGTATTAATGTGCTTCCTTGCAGTTTCCTGAACCGCGAGAAGCAATTTTACACACGACCCTACTCCAGTCTGCCAGAGATTGTCACCATTTATGGCAATCAGCCGCCGGGTCCGCTGATCTACGGCACGCTGCCCAAGCCCACAGTGGTGGGCCGCTGTCCCACCTGCAGCGGCAATCCGGAACGTACCGAGGTGGCCATACCCGAGCAGCGTACGCCCTGGGCACCGCCTCGGAAGTCCTGGAACCGCAAGACCCAGCAGCCGCTGCAGCAGCAGCGTTGCTACCACTGTGGATCTTTCAAGAGCACCGAGCGGAAGTTTTTCGAGGAGTACTCGAACTCGTACTCCTACTCCTTTGACGGGTGATGCAGCAACGAAACAATTAATAAAATGAAATGCACGTTTATTAATCAAGCCTTTGGTATATTGGGCGGCAGGGTGGCGAAGGTGAGGAAGCCTGTGTGCCCGGGCAGCGTTTGGGGATTGCTTGACGTTAAGTACTTCTTTAGCTCCTTGGGCGTTTTACTCTCCTCAGCGCTGGGTGTGGTCTGGGCTGTCGTCTCATTAGTTTTGGGCAATTTGAGAAACTCCAAATCGATGACGGGCAGGGAACGGGTCTTGATGACGCTCTCCTGCTGCAATACCTCCAAGGAGCAGATCTCGTTGAAGCCCAGTTTGGTCAGTTCTTGGATGCAGCGCTGTGACTGCTCAATGCAGGGGGAGAATGAGCAGAAGCGGCCGCCTAAGAGTGAGGAGAAGGGAAAATCAAAGGTTTATACGATGACTTAAACTGAGATTTGTATTGTATTGCAAAATTGTTTGTATTTGTTAAATATTTTAGTTTTTTAAGATCGTATATTTTTTCCTTCATTTTTTGCTTTTCTTTGGGTAGCTTTTTCTGCATTCGCCTGACGAACAATCGAAGTTCCAATTCCCCTAATGACAAACGTTGCCCAGCCAGCAGCCTGCCGTGGCCACATCAAGTGTCAAAAGCGGCCTCATTCAATGTCAGGCACAATGAAATGGCAGCCTGACTGACTGACTGACCGCTTCACTGGGAGTCTTGATTGCCGACCAGGCCAGGCCGGGCCTCGGCGGCCGCTAAAGGGCGCTGACAACTTGTTGTCAACGCGAGCGAGCGTTCTCTTCACTTACCAGACAACTTCAACGCCTTGAATGCATGCGGCACAGCCAAATCCGGTGCGGGCAGATCCAAGAATACCGCATCGGCGGCCCCGTCCAGTTCGCTGCTGAAACCCAAATTGCACACATCCCTGTGATAGACGGTTACGAATGCGGCGAGGCCGTGTCGCTTAAACTCATCGCGTGCCTGGTCGGCGCGACCCTCATGGAAATCGAACGTATGCAAATGGCCGGTGGGCTTGAGGGCGCGCAGGAAGTAGTGGGACAGAGAGCCGGAACCTGTTCCAGATTCGATGACAACGGCACCGGGTCGCACCTCCAGCTGGTGCAGAATCATACTTATATCCGGCGTGTAGATGATCTGAGTGCGATGCGGCAAAGTTTGTGTCCATAGCTCAGGTGTGGGCTGGAGCACATTGGCCCAGCCCTTGGAGAGCTCCACGCGGCTGCCGTACTCGACGCCAATGATGCCTGAAATCAAGAGTTCATCAGCAACAAGTTAACCGAAGCACTGCAAACCAAATGTCAACTGACTTTCCACCTTGAGAGAGCCATAGTTCGTCTGGAAGATTTGTTGTATGGTTTCACCCTTTTTGTTCACTATTGTGGGCACCGCCTCAATGGCATGCATCGAATTGACACTTAAGTATAGGATCACAATGTCCCCCTGCTCGATGTGGGTCTTGGGTTTAAGGAAACTCATCTTATCGTTAAAATCCGTACAATTCACGTTTTTATTTACAAAATGTGCGCGTGTTTAACTTAGTGGTGGTCGATGTCCAGTCATCGATATATCTCGAAGTATCACTGCGGATAGTGCTGTAAGGTATATTTATTTGGGACTCCTAAATTTTTAAAAAATATCATCTCTATATTTGGCGCCACTCGTATCCGAACTTGAGTCTGGTAAGGACCTCCTCTAACCGGTTGACAACAGTGAGTTTCATTCCATTACATTAACTTGTAAACCATGTTTTAGTCAAAATACAACACATGCAAGTACTTAAAACTAGTTAATCTTGAACAAAATTTATTCTTCAATAATATAAAATTATGTGGGCAGGGCTGGGGGTTCTGCCTAGCTAGCAATATCAAATCGAATATCAAACTCGAGGAATATGACTGCCTATCATAGACAGAGAAAAATTAACCCATTGTTGGCCCATTGTCGGGTATATAATACTCTCTACGAAAATTATGAATCTTGAAGAATTTTAGCGCAGTTCAGGTGACTGATATCGAAGGGTTTTTACAAGTAATGTAGAAGGTTATGATGAGTCTACAAGAATAGTTTGCAAACAGTACCTTTTTCCGCAGTTTAACTAAAATTGTTCACCTAATTAAATAAAGGGGCTTAGGTGGGTTAATATTTCTGACGGTCGGACGGTATTTTTTTTCGACAACTACGCGGTCACACCTCTATTTCCCTCTCTTTTGGTTTTTTTACAAAGTACGTATGCTCGATTTCCGTATAATCCGCCGACATCCTGCGATTGAACATCGAAAAATGGCCAATTGTGATATGAGATGATGGACAAACATGCCAACTATGGTTTCACAGTTTACTTATGAGCAATTGCATTGTTTTTCCCCTCCATTTTATGACATTTTCTTGGCCCGTTTTTCGCTGTGAATTTGTTTGCGATAATGACTTTGTTTGGGTGGCAGCCGCAAAATGGTGCAGCGATTGACTTTGAGGAGGCGTCTGTCCTACAACACCCGCTCCAACAAGAGGCGCATGTAAGTACATAGATAATAAGGTACAATAATTCTTGCCAAATTCTGATAATTCATTTGTTTACAGTGTGCGCACTCCCGGCGGCCGTCTGGTGTACCAGTATGTGAAGAAGAACAAGACCGTCCCACGCTGCGGCCAGTGCAAGGAGAAGCTTAAGGGCATCACCCCATCCCGCCCAAGCGAGCGCCCACGCATGTCCAAGCGCCTCAAGACCGTGGCCCGCACCTACGGCGGTGTCCTGTGCCATGGCTGCCTGCGCGAGCGCATTGTCCGCGCTTTCCTCATTGAGGAGCAGAAGATTGTCAAGGCCCTGAAGAGTCAGCGCGAGGCACTCGTGAAGCCAGTCAAGAAGGTAGAGGTCAAGAAGCCCACAAAGTCTGGCGCTACCAAGAAGCCCGCTGGCAAGACCGCCGGAAAATCTGGCGTGAAGGCCGCTGGCAAGAAACCCGCACCCAAAGGCGTCGTCAAGTCCAAGAAGTAAATTAATACTTGAGGGATCTTGGTGGAAACATTAGTTTTGGACGTGGAAGCAATTTGTAATAAAGAAAATACAAACTGGAATTTTTTATTTGAATTTGAATTGCCTATTTTTATACACGACTTCTGTTTACTGCAGAGTGGGTGAACAGCTGATCGGGAGGTAAACAAGTTCCCGGTGCTGCCACTTCTTGATTATTTGCCATTCGCATTTTACGCTATCATTCGAGATTAACTTTTCAATTAATAATTTTATAATGCCACCAGTTGCTGCTAAGCCATGTGAATCGTAAGCTATTATATGTTTAAACATGAAGCATTCATTGTAGTTAATGTCTTATAAAACAGAACCCTAAGATTGCCGTTTGAGACGCCACGCTTAGCCGAAATCGCCTATCGTGTCTTGAGTGTTGACAAGGAGCCTCGCCGAAATTTTGTCCAGAAAACGCTGAGCTTGGAAAGGGACGTTGTGGTTGTGCATTTCTGTGCTGACCAAGTGAAGAATCTGCGCACGGCCATTAGTTCGTTCTTCGAGGCGCTGCTGCTCTGCCAGGACACCATCAAGCAGTTTGAGGACCCAACATCAGCGGAACCAGAGGCGCCACAGCAAGACAATGCCGGAGCACAGTCCAGCTCCGACTCCGCATAGAGCCATCTATGGCTTTGCGTTCTATATGCTGTTTACGGTTCTGTTTATTGTATACGTGGCTTGGGCGCTCCTGCCGTTTGAGTTTGGTCTGCAACCCTACTTGCCAGACAAATATTTTGCAGTTTTTGTGCCATTTCTGGTGCTGATGTTCGCCTGGTTTTTCGCTTTCCTTATATATCCGGCCATTAATATGTCGATGACTGTCAATGTTGATTCGATTCATACCGTGGTGGACCCCAAACTAGCTTTACCCAAGGGCACAGCATTTACATCCTGGTCACAGCTCAAGAATTCCAAAGATTCCCCAACAAAGCAAAAGAAGCCGACACCAATCAACTGCAATATGTGCAAGACATCGCACAAGCCCATAACGCGAGCACCCATAGCCCCACTAAGATTCCTTGACCTACAAGAAGTGAATAAAGCATATTAAAACTAAAAAAACTAACAAATTACTTTTATTCCGTTCAAGAAATTCATTTTCTTCGGACCGTTGTCCAGCCATCTTCGGGCTCAACGAATTCCCCAGCCTTCTGCTTGCGTGTCTGAGAGCGAGTGACGCGGCCGCTGCCGCTAGGAGCCTCATCTTCCTCGCTCTCATCTATTTCATCATCATCATCATCGCCGTCTTCGTCCATGTCTTCGTCGTCGTCCGAAGACGAGTCACCGTCTACCGGTGTGTACGTTACTTTGACATCGGGACGCAGCCACTCTTTGCCGGGTGGCAGTTTGCTGAGCTCTGTTTCAATCTCTGGATATTGGTTCTGCTGGGCCATCTGCTTGTAACGCAGCAGATTCCGACAAATTTCTGGTATGGAATTATCGTCGCACAGCGTGTTGAATTCCTGGTCCATGAGCTCTTCGAGCACCTCCTGGAGCTCGCCCTGCGTGATGTTTTCGTTGCCTACACAGTATTGATATGTGTAGTCCATGATTTGGATGGCCACCTAGCAGCGAATTTTAGGTTAGAAAATGGCTAGAAATTAATGTAGAAGTGGGCTCACCTGCTGGCCATTGCGTCCGCCCATGCCATGCTCCACGGCAAGCCTCAAGTTCTGCCAATTGTTGAAGATCTTCTCAACAATTAGTCGAAAATTCTTTTGGAATTCCGTTTGTTGTGTGGCTGCCATCGCAAAGCTGAAGAAACTGAAGGGAAACCTGCAATATTACCGCACCGAAGGGCGTTCCAAAATGTCTTTGCTCAAACAAATTCGTCGATCTCTCGACTAATAACCAAAACAGAACACAGAAAAACACTTAAAAAATAAACACACGTGAAATATAGAAGAACAGTGTGACCGCTCGCAGAATTATGCCATTCGCAGGAAACGTTGTACATTTGCTCCTTTTGCGCCAAAAGTTGGAAAATAAGTAAAAAAAAAAAAAGCCGGAAAGTCATGTCGGATGACGAGATTACTGCCGATCTTCAAGCGGAGAATGATGTTGACGCTGAGGCTGCCTTGGCCAATGATGACGAGGAAGATGATGACGATGTAGAGCAAATAACGGCACAAAAGGTTAGCGTTTCTTAAGAAATCCTAAAATTAATAATCCATTTCTGCGGAATCCACAGGTGCTCGAGATTCTGGAGACTGCTTGGACCAATGAAATGTGTGCCCCCGAAATACTGCCCAACCAAACCGACATGCTGGAGCTGATGGTCTCCCAGGTGTCTCATATGGAGGAGCAAATGAGGGACTTGGACAAGAACGACTTCCGAGCTGTGGTGCATAGCATGGAGCTGGAACGTGTACGCTACATCATGGCCAGCTACTTGAGATGCCGCCTGCAGAAAATCGAGACCTTCACCCAGCACATACTTAACCAGGAGGAGGCTCGAGAGCCGGACGACAAACGCCTGTCGCCAGAGGAGACGAAATTTGCCAAGGAATTCGCAGGACATGTAGATGAGTACTTCCACAAGGTGGCCACCCAGTACATGCCCAACCAGCAGCGTGGCGAGCTCGACCAAAGGATCGTTGTCCCCAACCTCATGAGTCATGTCTTTCTCAAGGCAAATGTGGCAGGTGAATATTCAGCTTCAATCTTTCAGAGGGAACTGCCAATTCAATGCATGATCTTCTTTACGTTTTAGTGCCGGCTGTGATTGTGGGCGTCGACGATGAGGAGGTGGACATGGCGCCCGGCTCCCAACACATTATTCCATATCAACTAGTGGCTGACTTGCTACAGAACAACCAAGCGCAGCTTATTTAACAGAAAACAGCAAATGTAAAATAGATTAAAAAACAGATCAATTTGTAGACAACAAAAGTATATAAGATTTCATGCGATACTTGCATATATTTTGAAGTAAATTAATAGTTATAGTACATGCAAAAGGTTGTTGCCATTCGAATTCCGACGTGGGTGCAGCCAGGGCTGGCAAACACGTGAGCTAACAACAGCTGACTGGAACTCTCCATTGGAAAATGGTGGTTGGTGGTGTCTCAAACGTGTATATAGGCACATACCACGCAGCCAATTAGCTGCTTTTGTCAATGTGGCGGGCTTTTGCGCGAGTACCGAGAGCATTAGAGTGTGGGTTAGTAACGCTGACGCAGCAATTTCCTCATTCCAAAGCGAGAAATTTCTGCAGAACCTCTTACCTCAGCAAACACATCCTCCAACCCATCATCATGACCAGTAGTGTGAAGCCAAAAGTTGTGTTTGTTCTAGGTGGCCCTGGTGCGGGCAAGGGCACGCAATGCTCCAAAATCGTGAATCGTTTCCTCTTCACGCACTTGTCCGCGGGTGACCTACTGAGGGAGGAGCGGTCGCGAGAGGGTTCAGAGTTTGGCTCGCTGATTGAGGATTACATACGTAACGGGAAAATCGTGCCCGTGGAGATCACGTGTTCGCTGCTGGAAAACGCAATGAAGAGCTCGGGCAAATCGCTCTTCCTCATTGACGGCTTTCCCCGGAACCAGGACAATCTGGACGGTTGGAACCGTCAGATGTCCGATAAAGTGGATCTGCAATTCGTTCTCTTCTTCGACTGCGACGAGGAGGTCTGTGTCAAACGCTGTTTGATCAGGGGTCAGGGCGGCTCCGGACGCTCCGACGACAATCTGGAGAGTCTCAAGAAGCGCATCCAGACGTACAACAACGATTCGATGCCCATCATCAAGTACTTTGACGACGCCGGCCAGGTGAAGAGGATCGATGCCAGCCCCGATGCCGACCAGGTCTTCAGGGAGGTGGAGCGCACCTTTATGACCAGCGGTTTCTAGATGGCGGAATAGCCTCTCCAAGTGAAATGTTATCTCTTCAGCTCTTTGTTTAATTATTTTGTGTGCGTGTAGCCTTGTCTTAGTTGTAGAAAGTTTGTCCTCCATTCCAAACTGTCAAATATACATATATATGCTTGTTATTGAAATTTAAGAACGAACGCTGTGCAATTACTCATCGATTTTCCGTCTGGAATAGGGTGGAACAAGCGGGGGCCTGAACAAGCACTCTATTTTATAACATTTGCACTTCAAAAATACACGAAAGCGAGATGAAACCGTTAGGTATCTCTTATATAAAACTATGATTGGAAAACGGCAGGCAGATTCTCTCGGACTTAGTCCTTTCGTAGTTTGTCCAGACGCGCCTGAAGGTCGGCATCCGCATCGGACATGGGCGAGGTGCCACCGCTACCACCAGCTGCTCCAGCGCCAGCACCTGACCCACCACCGCCGCCGCCGCCACCAGCCCCGCCTGCTCCCACACCACCGGCAGCCACAGCCGCAGGAGTCTTCTGCGCCCCAACACCGCCGGCTACCGACAGCGAGCCGGAGGCATTGGGCAGGTCTCCCAATTGCTCGCCCAACTGCAGGCCCAACTCGTCGAGTACTTGTGAAACGACGGCATCGGTCTCCTCCTCGTCACCCTCGTCCTCCATGGCATCGTCGATGGCGTCGTTAATCATCTCCTCCTTCATGTCCATCATTTCCGATTGCTTTTCAAAGTCCTGCAGGATCTTTTGTATTTGCGGGAGATTCAGCTGGCGGTTCATGTTCTGCATGGCCTTGGTGACACCTAAAAATAGGGAAAATTCCAAGATTAGAGAAAGTGAATCAGCGAACGACGGCCTTCCCATCCCATTCCCACCCACCTTTCATGGCCTGGGCCATTGTGTTCTGGGACTTGAGCGTCTGAATTTTGAGGGAAACCGCTTGAATGTTTGCCTTCATGAGCATGAATTTCTTCGCATAGCGCCGCGTGCGCACCAGATCCTTGGCCATGATCTTCACTGCATCCATTTGGCCCTCCTTGGCCATTTTCTTTATGTCGGCGATGATTTTCTTCTCTTGCTGTTCCATTTTCATCCGCTCGCGATCCAGGTCCCGCATCGCCTTGTTCAGGGCGCGCTGGTTCTTGCGCAGCATCTCATCTGGGCTAATCTTTTTGCCGAAGAGCCAGTCCATTTTTGCTCAATGTTTCAACTACAAGTTCTAATTACGATTGATATGAAGACGGAATGACGGAATTTCAAAGATTACTCATCAAGAAGCACAACAAACAATAAGTACAAGGTGTCGCGTATTATAAGGTTGTTACTCGCTGTGTAAGCGCAACCGGGCGAATACAGCTATCAAGCAGAAGAAGGTGACATCACAAATCCTTGATATTCTGCGTTTCGTTGTGAATGGCTCCTGCTGCTGCAAACATGAAGGAATTCGACGATTTCAACTTTAGTGTGGATAAATGTAGGATAACTCTACTAATGTCTATTGGACTTACCATCTAAACGTTTTTACACATTGCAGACACCAAAGAGCTGACCCGGGAGTGTGTGGGCGGCAGCGATTTGCAGCAGCGAAAAAAGGAAATCGAGGCCTACAATGAAACGACGGCGGCCACTCTCAAGCAAACATGCAAAAAGAACTACATGGAGTTTATCCAAACGGCCAAAGAGATATCGCGTAAGTTGTACGAAAGCATCCGCCCCCTAAAAAGTGAATGTCATGATCATCCCCTAGATCTCGAGTCGGAAATGTATCAGCTCTCACATATCCTCATCGAGCAACGCAACATCTTGGCCACCATGACCGATGGCAAGACCAACTCTCGCCTGAAGGCAGACAGCGTGGAGGCGGAGAGCAGTGCCGCCGCCGATGATGTGCAGAACAGCCATGCCACACGAGCGGTAAAGGAAATGGTTCAGGGTTTCAATGGCAATCTGGAGGGCAAGACGTTCCTCAATGAGGGCGCTTTAATCGAATTGGATGCAAATGATTACCGACCCATTCAGCGAGTGTTCTTTTTTCTGTTCAACGATGTGCTCATCGTGTGCAAAGTGAAGCATGACAAGTAGGAGTATTCTTTGGTATATAAACAAGCACAGGATTTACCCAGCCTCTTCCTTTCAGGCGTTTGGACTTCCTCACCGAATACGATCCCAAGAAAATAGGCGTGATCAATATCAAGGATTTGGATGGGGTTAAAAATGCCATTATTATAATAACGCCAGATGGCTCCAAGATATATCAAAGTATTACCGCAGCGGGCAAGACAGAATGGATTGAAAAGCTCGAAGAAGCCTTTCGCTTCGATCAGCAAAAGAAGTCGAAAAAGGGACAGGCTCCGCAGCCCCCAACGCGAGCCAAACAGCAGTCGTCCAAGTCATCCACTCCAGAGAAGGTTAACAGCACTCCCCAACCCGAGACGCCAACAGAGCCCAAGTCCCTGGAGGACGAGACGCCCGAGTGGCTGAGCACGGCCAGCGAGGAGATTCAAACACTGGTGGCCCAGCGACACTTTGAGAAAGCCCAGGAGCTGATCAAGCGCACACAGGAGTACGTAAGGGGCGAGAACCGGAAGAAAGTTCCACAAGCGGACAGCATTGAGAGCAAGGTGAAGCAGCAGGAGCTCAAGCTGATCAATGTCCTGCTCAAGGAGCTCTCGAATAGTCATAATCGCAATTTGCAAATCGCCCTGAGGTCTGCCAAGCGACCGCTAAAGATACTCGTGGAGATGGGCCGCTATCGGCAGGCGAGTGCCACCCTACTGAAGGTCTGCGCCGTCAGTCTGCGGGTATCGCAGCGCGAGGCGCGTAGGAACAATGCTGATATATCAGAGCTATTCTTCTGTGATCTGACGCAGGTGGCGTGTGATTATCTCACCGCCTTCGAGCAGCAACCGGCGTGTGTGAGTGGTAAGTGTGCACAATACTACCTCTTCATTCTGTCCCTTAAACGAACTCCTTTCCGCTTTCTCCCGCAGCTCTTGTCGTCTGGTGCAACGCCGAGCTGCAGTACTTTGCCTGCCAGCTTATCAAACACTATCTCGCAAAAGGCACCTCCCTGGAGACGGTGGCCAAGTGTGTGGAGCGTGTGCGTAAGCCCTCGACAAAGCTAACTGAGATTGGGCTGGACATAAGCTATCATCTGGAGGGGCTGCTGCGCACCACCCTCGAATCGCTGATCGAAGAGTCCAAGGAGCGTCTGCTGGACTCGGTGGGACGCACCGAGGAAAGCTGGCAGCCGTACAATCTGCAGACAAAATCAAATCTGAAGCGATTGCTCCTCGAACTGGATGTCCTGGGCATCGATGTGCGGGCCCAAGCCACTGGCGACACTTGGATGAACCTCACCCAGTCCACGGTTGTCTTTATACGACACTTTCTGCAGCTCACCGAGCACTGCGGCTGCCTGGCCAAGTGCGAGACGCTGCTGCAGAAGCTGGAACTGCTGCTGAAGGAGCTCTTCATAGCCCATCACTCACTGAAGCCGCCCAGCGACATGGCTGTGGATGTAAGTGGGAGACTATATTAATTTATAGCTCTGCTCCGAAATTTACTCATTCCCCATTTTGCAGCCCAACTTTGTGATGAAGAATAAAATCTTTCTGGTTGACAATCTGCTGCCCATAGCCATAGACAAGTTCCGGCAGATATCGGGTCGCCAGTGCGAGATCCTGCGGGAGCTGCACACAAAAATGTCGCGACAGCACGGCGCTCCTTTGCCCCGACAGCGCAGCGTCTACACCACAGACGTCTTCTAGAGATGATTCGAGGGACTTGTGTTTGCTTTACTTTTTCGATTACATATAAGTTTTTTTTATTTTTTGTCGTTTTGCTTCAATTATTTATAATATAATTATATACATATATAACCACAATAATAATATTTTGTAAAATTAAAAATCGAAGCGTGTGCTGCACTCTAAACTCGGGGCGCGAGGCGTGCCCACTCTCTATATATACTCGTACTCGTATTATATATATATATATATATATTGTTTTGCTGTTTTTTCTTTTCCTTTTTGTATATATAAATCGATTCTTCACTCTAAACACTAAACAATTTAGATGTTTGTTTTTTTCCTTCTAATTTCTATTTCGGTTGTGGCTCTCTTCTCTTCTCCTCTCTCTCTTTTTTTAGCTGCACAAAATATAGGATTTTACAGTTGGTTCTAGGGATTCGTTCAAGGGTTTTCCCGCACGCAAATCAATTTTCCCCGTTTCCCCTGACAAAAGGTGACTGCCCCTCTGCGTGAACGTGTACGTGTGTGTGTGTGTGTGTCTGTGTATGAGTGTGTTTCAAAAGTTTTTGTTTTTTAAATTTATAATGTAAAAACTCTTAACTAAAATCCTTACTAGTTATATTCATTTATATTTATATATATATATATATACTTTGTTTTTAATGCAAATGTGTGTGTGTGTCTGTATGTGTGTGTGAGGGGTGGGAGTGGGCGGGGGGTTGGGACAACTTAAAAATTACATTTGTTTTGTTTGCATTATATCGAGTTACTTGTCCTGTCCTGATCTGATTCTCAGCTAAATTACAAAAAAAAACAAACATTCACATTTCAAAACAAAAACTAAAAGCACTCCACTTCGATACTTCCATTTCCTTCAGCTAGCATATCGTCGTATCATATAATCTCAACGCTTCCTGCTCCTACCTGCTCCTGCACTTGCAATGACTAATCCATACAGACAACCGGCACACCATTCATTAAGTGGTTCGGTTCTCCTGTCTAGATGGAACGTGGGGGTTAGGTAACGCCGACTGTTTTTCTGTTTTCTAATTTATTATTACTTTCTTTTCATATATACTCGTTTCTGTTGCTCGCTCATCAATTTATTTGCTCTTGTTTTCTTCTTTGTTTTACTTGCAATTTGTGTGTGTTGTTGGTTTTTATTGGACTTAGGCTTAGGCTTAGTAGCTACAAGTACGCTTAAATTTTTATTTTTTTCCGTTCGTTTTTGTTTTGTTTTGTTTTGTTTTGTATATATATTATAGAATTCTCTCTTTCTCATTTCTGCTTCGCTCGTGCTGCCTTTATTCTTCTTTTGTTGTTTTGGATGTTGTTGTTTTTGCTGCTGCGGATGCTTGATGCTGATGCATTTTGTTTTACGTTTTCTTTTTCTATTTGCATGATTTCGAACATTTTGTGTCTGTGTGTTGTGTGTGTGTGTTTTTTTTGTAATGTAATAAAATCTATACGCGCTTATTACAAAATGAAAAAAACTGCTTGGTGTGGTGTGGTGTTGTGTGGTGGTGGAGTAGGTTTCGGATCTTCTAATAAATAACTTCGTAGACAGTAGCCTTCTTATCGCCCGAGCCCGTCACAATGTATTTGTCGTCAGTTGATATGTCGCAGCTAAGTACGGATGATGTTTCCTTCGACTATAATAAATCAACTCAAATAAATTAGCAAAAATATATAATAAAAATCCCTAAGGCTACTCACCTGGAATATGCTGGCACCGTATGGTGTTCGCCATGCGTTAAGCAGGTTGTCTTTGCCGGTTGAAACGAACCATTTGCCGCAGGCGGCAAATCGCAGAGACAGAACACAGCTCTCGTGCAGATGCAGTTGATACTTGTCCGGTTTCGATGCATGCAATACTTCCACGTGTGAGTTCTCCATGCCCACAGCCAGCCAGTCACCTGTACACCAAACGAAACAAGAGTTTAAGCCGAGTATATCTTAGAGATAAATCCCAACCCACCTGTGGGACAGTAGCCAAGCGAGAATATTTGAGAACTGAAATCGTGCTGCTGCAGTTGGCGGCCCTCGCGCAGGTCCCACGAGCGCACCGTGTTGTCGAGACCGCCCGTCCATAATCGCGAGCCATCCGGACTGATGTCAATGCACGAGGCACCATCGGTGTGTCCCTGGAACTGGCGCACCAGTATCTCGTTGTGCAGATCCCACACGGCAATGTTGCCGTCGCTGCAGCACGAGAAGCACACCTTCGAGTCGGGGCTGATGGCCAGCGCATAGCAGGCGGGCGCCGCTGAGGTTAGTTCGGCCTTGATCCTGGGCGTTGGGCTGGCCAGGTCCCATATCGACAGATTCGATGCCTCGCCGCCCACAATCAGCGTCCGGCCATCGGGCAGTAGCTTCACCGAGCGTATATAATTGTCTCGCTGCAGGCAATCCAACTGACTGACGGGGTTCTTGTTGCCCGGCTGTGAGATGTCCCAGACCTTGACGCACCCCTTGCCGCCCGTGTAAACGTATTTTGTAGGATTTGAAATTGTCACGGCGCAGACGACTTCGCCGTGCGATAACGTATTGATCTGACGGGCGTGCCGAGGTATACCAACGCCTACCAGCGCATCCGGCGGGAATGGCACCGGCTGTAGGCTACCCTCACCGTTCATATGGAAAGAGTATGCACTGTCACAAGAAAAGGAAGAGATAAAATCAGGTCAATAATTGGCATAAATTACAAGATAGTTAAACGTTTAAATTTCAATTTAAATACTGTGCACACAGCCCCCAAATATAACCGAAAACAACAGAAAGTTACGGAGGCCCAGGAAAGGGGTTTAGGATATGTTTTCTTGTGGAACCAATGGAACTAACATTATTCTTCTAATGGTACTAGTGCTGTTATCCTATCTCGTAGCCTTTGATAGATAGATAGAGGGACATGGGTATGGGTTAGGTTAGGTTGACCCCGACGACCCTCTAGGCTCCAGTTGTCCGGTTGGATTTTTAAAACCTTTGATAGCATGTTTATGAGGTTTCAAGGCTCTCGAAAATCGATGTTTATTTTGGGGAAGGCAAGTAGCTTCTTGGGTGCCCTGCTAGCGGCCACGATCAGTTCATAAGAATGAATTTCGATGGCCCTGGGCTCACAGCATGTTCTACAACTGCTGCTATTGTTGATTGTTAGTTTGAATGCGTGCGGACATGGATACATACATATGTACATTCGGAGGCTGTTAAGGTGCAAAAATATCTAATAAACCTGACCAATTGTTTATTCTTTTGAATGTTATAGCAATATCTACATGTGTGTTTTTTCTAGGAAGATTTAACCAATAACTTCAATTAAATTATGACCGAGATATATATACAACAATCAGTTTCGGTATCGAATCCGTGATCGAATAATAGTTGTATTCAGATCTACTATGTCCTCATATCTAGTTCGATGTATCATCTCTAGACCTGGAGCTTTCTTACTGGGACCCTATCTCTATGAGAATTTAGTTTCGAATAAGCATAGTAAATCCTGCAAGATATAGATTGGTCGTAGAAAACAGGGATAAAGCGTGTACGTTTCCTGCCTGTCTTCTTGCTTATACAATACTCAAAAGATAGGGCTGTGCCAATCACTAGTTTAAATTCCTAAACGGTCCTAGGAGAGTTTTTGCTCTAATTCAGGCACTACAAGGTTCCATTCTACCGATGTACCCCTCCTCTAACCAATTCCGTCTTTGAATCAGTCAGTTATCAGCTAGTTCCCTGCAAATTCCCCCACTATTTTTGGTGGGTAGGGCAACTTACGGCTTTCCACCCGTCAGGGCTGAGGGATGTGGAATGCCATTTGTTCGCACATGCGAATGCGGATCGTACGGCATTGGTGGCTGTCGTCCATAGGCTGGATCCGATGGTGGACGCTGGTAGGGATCTTGTGGTCTCTGATACGGTGCCCCCGGATATCCGGCTGGCGGTGGTCCCTGCGGCATCATTTGTTTAGGATTAACGCCACCCGGCGCTGGTGCGGCAGCGTTTGGTGTCGGTGTTCGTGCCTTGGCGCCCGGTGTGCCCGGCTTATCCATCTAAATATACATAAATAATACATTTTGTTGTAGTTTCCAGGCTAGATCATTAGGTATCTCAGATCTCACATCTTTTGTCTTGAGGCTGGGTGTGGAACGTGACGAGCTGGAGCCAGAGCGCGAGGGCGGACGTTCCTGTTTGATGCCACTACTGCTGGGCTTCTCCAGACGTTCGCCGTTCAGGCTTTCACGATCGCGTACCTCCACATGCTCGCCATTGGGACGTGGAGAGTGGGATTCCTGGAAGGCATACGCAAAAAAAGTAGAGCATTAATCATGGAAAATATTTCATGAGCGGGGGCGTGTTTTCTTTTTGGGTGTTTCTGGGGAGGGGGGGAGGATTGTGGTTGCATTGAATCTCTGGGGCCGACACTCAACTCACCATTTCATTTGCAACATCTACGACTAAATCTTGATCGCTTTTCTCGCCTTCATCGTCCTGTAAATAATTTTGAAAAAAACACAAAAACAATATAAAATAAAAGTCGTACAAAATAACAATTCCAGCACCACAAAAAGAAGAACAATAACAGCAGCAATCAAGTATATGTACATATATTAATTGAGCAAAAATCATTATTTTCTCTCGTTCCTTTTTTTTGGTTTTAGAAGTTATTGTTTTTCTTTTTTCTGGCTGCGCGTCTCTTATAAATTAGCAATATTTTTATAGGTGTTAGCAGTTTAAGAACAACAATGACTACAACAACAACAACAACAACAACAACAACAACAACTACAAATGATAGGATAGACTACAGGTTTTTTGTTTTTTTTTTTGGTGAGTTGAGAGACAGCAGCAGCATCAGCAGCAGCTTTGTGCTGGTTTATGGTTTATGGTTTATGGATGGCAAGACGGATACGATGAATGATGATTCTTTTGTAGATGGAAAAGATTGAAGCTGATACTCACTTGCAGTTGTTTCTCATCTTTCCGACGCTTCGAGTCATTCTCAATGTCCAGCGGCGAGCGTGTACGATACTTCTCACGATCCGCTGGCGAAACTGAATTGCGCTGCAATTAAAAAATTCGAAAGAACTTGATATATTTGTCTTTGCAGTCGATATTTATTTACTTACCAAACGCTCTTCGGCGCCTGCTGGTCCCTCCAGCCCTGTGGGCTTTATGTCCGGCCTATGATGGTCTGGCGGCGCTTTGGGCAAACCCTGTGGCCCGTGCGGCAGTCCCATGGTGGCACCCAAGGCACCAAACGGATTCAATGCACCCATCGGCTGTGGCGGTCCGCCTGGCACCTGCTGTGCGTGTATTTGCTGCTGCAGATTGGGATTGAAGGCAGAGTTTTAATTAGAATTTGGATAGAGCCAGAGGTTTCTGTCGTGCAACAGTAAAGCATTGGTGTGTGTGTGTGTGTGAGTTTCTGTGTGAACAACAACAACATCAATAAGAACAGCAACAACAACAACAACAACAATTTGAAGGCATTTTTGTAAGCATTATTTAAAGTAGAGAAGAAGAAAAAACAACAAATAAAATATGAATAAAAGTCACAGAACGGTGACGGCAGTGGCGGGGGGTTGGTTTTCTTTTAGCTATGTGTGTGGCAGTGGCAGTGGCAAGTGGCAGAGAGTCGAATGCGGGCGGCAGACAAACAAACAAACAAACAGAAAGTAAAACGAAACTCTTGGCAGCAAAAGAAAACTTACTAAAAGTTGTTGTATTCCATGTTGCTGCTGATGCTATGCAACGCGGCGGTTTTTTTGTTTTGTTTTTGTTTTTGTTGGGATTGGATTGGATTGTTGTTGGGTCAGCGCGAAATCATACGTTAAACAAAATTAAGGATGGAAGAAAAACAAAATCAAATGGAGAGCGCCAAAAAAGAGTCAAATATCCCCAGCTACAGGCCATAAATCTCCCTTGGGATTAGCTTGAGATCCCCAGCTAAATACATATGTATATATGGTATGTTCCTTCTCTTTGTTGCTGCTGCTGCTGCTGCTCGGACCCCATTCGTACCCCAATACTTACCCCAATGATCAGATTGAGCTCCTGCATGGTGACCTGCTTCGCACGCTCCACCGCCTGCAGCACTTGTTGCTGATGATCGGCCTGTAGGAATGGAAGTAGCTGATTGATCAGTGTATTGAGGCGCTTGGCGATCTCCGTTTGTTTGTGCATCTCCACATTAAGGCCATAGGACATCTCATAATACTGTTTAACAAATGAGATGATTGAAGGAGAGGTAAAAGGGGTAAAGACAAGTCATTATTATTAGCTAAACGCTGCGATTTATGTGTGAGAAGTGGGACTTACCATAACATAATGGCGCTGCATCTCCGTCTTCTCGTTCGCCAGCTTCTCGCACTCCAATTTGATGCTGGAATTCGCAGAAAAAATAATCAACGGGTAAATTAGTTTAGGCGACGGAAGCGGCCGCTCGCTTGCTAGGCCCTGCCGCCGTTGCCTGCCAAAGGAAGCGGCAGCAAGCGGCGGTGGTGGCAGCGGCGGCGCAGGTTAATCCTATGACAGCAGCGCATATGGCGCGCCAAAACCGGTTTTCTTTGCTTTTTTTTTGCAAAACGCAGACGCAGCAGCATCCACAGCCGCACTAACACAGAGACAGTCGGCAGGCAGCATACAAGAGTGCCACAGCAGTTTTACAGTGGAGGCTCCAAGAGAGTGGTTCTTGCCGTCGAAGGGTAGTCCTCTTCCGCAGGCATGGCATCCCCACTGTACTGGCTGGGCACACCAGACACACGCAAGCCCGCTCCATCTCCTGCATGGATCGCACACGCATATCCTAATTCCCTTGAAGAAGACGAGATCTCCCAAGGATACTACTACTTGCCTGTGGTATTGTGCCTGCAGAAAATTGAACTCCTCCTTGATGCGTTCCAATGTATCGGCAATGGTAAATTTGATTGGGCCCTGAGGTGGTGGTCCCTGAGGTGTGCCAAGTGCGGGGGGGATAAACAGTCGGCGAGCGAGAGGGAGTGAGAAAAAGGAAGAAACACAATTAGCAATCGGTGGGGGGAGGGGAGGGGAGGTGAGGACCGAGAGAGTGTGGACAACAATGTGGCTCGGCTCTCGGCTCTGCGGGGCTGTGTGGAGTGGATTGGTGGTACTTACCCCGGCCGCGGGGTGACGCACCGGTTGGGGATACATGTTGTTATTTATGGTTGTGGAGCAGCAATGATTGTGTGCCGGCTAAAACACTCCCAATAATGGTCAGATGAATAATTCCGGATTTCGACAGCGACAGCGTTGAACGTGCTATGGGAGCCAGCGCAAATAGTTCTTCTTGTTTCCCGGATGAGAGAGAAAGGGATGAGGAGTAGGAGTGAGTAGTCCTCGTCGTCTTCGTCTTCGCCCTCGTCCCCGGCACAGCGTTTCCTTCCGTCCTTCCGGTTAGCGGCGAGGCGAGCCCGAACGTGGAGCGTGAGGCAGGCAGGCAGCGTAGCAAATTTCTTTTGCAAGCGTTTTTATTGCTCTTGTTGTTATATTACTTTTCTTTTTTTTTTTTGTATTTTTGATCTTTTTTTTCTCTCCCGTTTTTTCTTTTTTATTTTTCGTTCGGCTCCCAGCAGAAACGTTTCCGTACCACCCGGAACTTAATGGAACAACTCCATCGTTTCCATGCTATTCTTCATTTTTTTGGTATCCTGGGAATGGAATTTTACAACAATTTTTTAGTTATGGTTTTTTATATTTGCACCATTTTTTTCGATACGTTCGCACACACGCACGCACACATAGAAGGCACACCACACACAAACAGGCACACACTCTCACATAGCAATGGCCGAGCCAGCGAGACACACGCACACCAGCGCACAGCGAGAGACGACTTTTATGACGGGGGTACGAGTGTGAGTGTTTACCGCCGAAAAATCAAGCGCACAGTTGCATGTGGCCTGGGCAAAAACGAAATTGTTACGCAAAATCACAGTTCGACTTTGGCGGGGCTCTGCTGGGATATTCCAGGCCACTTTGTTGGGCAATTTTATTATTATCCACCGCAATTGTTTCACTTTTTGTATTAAGTCAGCAGCTCCGCACAAACAATATATGAACATATACAGACAGACTGCAATTAAACAGGGTTGCCATGCTGGCCAAATCACAGTATGGGCTAGCTTGCACTGTTAAGCGTTGGCTTTTATTTGGTTATGGAACATGTGGATTAGCTTAAGCCATTGATTGGCAGGTACATTCAAGAAGACCAATCTGCAATCGAGGTATAATATACCAAAAACCAATTGTACGGAGGACCAGGCGGCAACACTACTCCCTGCGAGAAGATACGGGCACGTAGAAACTAGCGAGTGGCCAAATCACACACACGCACACACATATACTGACACGAGAACAGGGCAAAAGAAAAATTATACCGTCCTATACAAAAAATAAACAAAAGCAATTAAAAAAAAACGAGATAATGGTAGTACCGATTTTATGCGTTGGATTTGCGAGTTATACTGGACGCCTAATGCTAGCGTGGACACTGAAAACACTCTTGTACTCTCCGAATTGTTTAACGCAAAAATTGCAATCACTTTTTTGTAGTTTTTCGCCCGTATAAAATTGCTTGCTTGCTCCAGCCGACCGACCGACCGCGAAGTGTCTGACAGGCCAAGGAGTCGTGTATGTGTTGTGCAGCTTTGGCGGCGGCGCTCTCTCGCTCTCACACACACACACTCTCTCTCCGTCTGTCCGGCACAGAGTTCTACACGCGCACTCGCTGGCCGCGGCTTGTAAATGGCGTTCTCGTCTTTATGATTTTGCAACAAATTTGCATGGAGTTTTAACCTTTATTTCACTGTTTCTAGTTGCCGCTTCTGTAATTTATATTAGCAACAATTTGGAAGCATCTGCACTGCTTCTTACTATTATTATTTCCTATTTCCGCGACACTAGCAGCCAGGTAAACTTAGTTTTTGTATGGATTTTTTGAACGAAAAAACAAGGAAAAACCAACCCACGCATTGTTGTTATAATCGGATTTTAGCAACTCTTGATTTTATTTGTCATTTTGGCTAGTAGGCCGTTCTTTTATATTAATAATTAATAAATTTATTTCTTGTTTTCGTCAACGTACTGTCGTTTATCGATAAAGAATACCGTCCGATCCTCAGAAATATACCGAAACATACCGTCTCATTTAAAAAATATACCGTAAAAATACTGACGAATTCAAGTTCCATTTTACATATTCGTCGTTTTTGATATTCCGTTGAATATTACTAGCTAAATAGAACATTTAGCCATGCCATCATAAATTTATACGATTGATGAATCAATTTTCTATTTAACTGGTGTATTCTTAATACTTGCTTTTATTGCGTTTTGCGTGAAAAGAGGTTTAGCGAAATAAGTCAAACGAAAAACAAGTAGCGAAATAGGTCAATCAAAACAAACGAAAAGGGAAATTCGTTCATATTGCTCAATTTTAATATTCCAGTGAATAATGCTGGCAAACTAAATCTTTCAGTAATGCCCACATAATTTTATCCCATTAATGAATAAATTTTCTACAAGATTGGATTGTTTTTAATCTTTGCTTTTATTTTATTTATTGTAAAAAAAGGTTTAAACGAAAAAGTCCAACCAAAAAAGGGTCTCTATTTTGCGTGTAGGTCTTTGTATACCCTATTTTGATAATTTTATATGAAAATGAAACGTGATTTATAAAGAGCTTTTCTCAAATTGATATTCTTTAGACATATTCAAGTACATTATTAGTATCTTGTGTATATATATCTCGATCCTGATACCTATGGAGTCTTGGATGACAAACATATTCTTAATTCTATAACATCCATTCCCCCAGGGTATGTGTGCATGGAATGGGACTCATTGTTGTGAACCGGTGATGACGACTAATTCTTGGTTAATCTTTCTTCCGTCGAATATTCCCAGCTATATAGATCTCTCAGTTTTTGCCCAGACAATTTTATATGATAGCTGAATCAATTTTGATCAAGATTAACTATTTTTAAGTACTTGCATGTTTTTTATTTTGACAAAAACACGATTTCACCAAAAATGTTCAATGTCGCAGGTTGTGACGTCAATGTTGCTGGTATTTGCAGACTTAAATGTTGTCAACCAGGGCATGGGCGTTTGTATACCCTATTTCGTTAATATTATATTAAGATGCTGTTTTCCAAGCTGCTTTCAAATGTAATTAAGAAAGGCCTTGTTTTAGATTGCATTTTTTGGTCTATTCATGCATTTGATTAGTTATTTGTATATAAAACCTGATCCCTGTAGCGATTCTTTGTCTCTGTAAGAAGACCACTAATTGCGAAATATCGTTTAAAACAGAGACTATCTAGCTTCTGCATTAATTAGAGCCTGGAATGACACACATTGCCGAAATTCTATATCATCCATTTCCCCAGGGTATGTGTGCATGGAATGTGCAACACTGTGTATGGAATGAGACTCATTGTTGCTAAAGCGAACTGGGGCGAACTGCGGCGAATTTAAATTCGATTCAAAAAACGACCAATTCTTTGTTCCGTTGAATAATACTATCTATATGGAACATTTAGCCATGCCCACTCATTTTTGTACGATTGATGAATCAATTCTATACATGATTGGCCTATTCGAAATACTTGCATTTATTGGATTTTTATATAACATTGAAAATTAAATTAATAGATTGATGAAATTGACAAAAATACCATGGTAGCGCGGCGAAAACCAGTTTCTACAGTATTACCCTCAAAACAGCACCGAAATACAAAATATACCGAGTGGTGCGCGCCACAAAAGAAATTGTTTAAAAGTAAATGAATGATAAGGAGTTAAATGCAATCTATTGGAGTAAATGATACGCGTAAGTAAGATTTGAGAGCGAAAATTAAAAAAGAACCTGCGTATGGAAGTTTCTATACCATTTGAAAATTCAGTTTAATAGATGAAATTGATTAAATGGTATATACCGAAATATACCGTATTTTTTTCAAAATATACCGACGAAAAAAACTAACTTAGCCAACGTAACCCCCCAGGTTAACAACTTAAGTTAAACCGCGAATAAAATACTGCTCCTTATAGATCCATCCTTTCTCGTTCCTAAAGCTCCGCGCTAAAATTCTTCAAGTGTCATAAATTTCTACAGAGGGTTAATAGTTCAGCGTCGTTATCAGGTATGAAATATTTACTATCGATAGTCGATATTTTTCGCATATTGCAGCGTATTTAACTCGGTTTTTCGAAAGCTGCGCTTTTCAAACGTACCGAAAAGAGAGATTTGGGCGGGTTGTTTGAATTCCTCATATGAGGCAATTAAAATCACTGCAGTGAATTAAAAATGCAGTATGTACAAAAACTGCGTTACAAAATTTTTATATGAATACATATACATACAAACATACGTACTCTGATTCGTGAGCCTCAGACAATCCAAGTAGTCGGGTCTTTTAACTTCATAATATACAAAGAAAAACTTTAAACATTTGCAGTCAGCATAAATAATAACCAAACAACTGTTTTACGTAAGCTATGGATAGCAAATCAAAAGTAACCAATGATGGTCCGGAAGGCACAGAGGTACCCTACAGCCAGACATCGAAGAGCTTGCTGGCAGAAAAACTGGGTAAAAATCTACTAGGCGATAATGTACAAATAATTATCGGGGAAACGATTCTTCGTTGCAATCAAACGGTGCTGGTTGCCTATTGCGAATTTTTCGCGAAGACTCTCATGATAGGCGATACAGTTAGGCTGTCAATATCGCTGTCACCCAGCACGTTCGAGTTGGCCTACACTTGGATGATTAACAAGGATCCCCTGTGCCCAAGCGATGAAATAGTCCCCTTGCTGGTCGCCGGGCTGATCCTGGGCTGCCCCCGACTTTCAAAAGGCATCCTAGAAGCCTTTAACGATCTGCATAGCTTCTCGGCGAAGGAAGCCTACTGCTGCTACCGCGAGGCCATGGAGATGGACGTTGCTGGCCTGGCCCAACTGTTGCTGCCGCGTGTTAGCCAATCTTTTCTGGTTCTAGTAGCCTCTTCGGTGTTCCGGAAACTCGATGCGAAGCATGTGTACGAGTTGTTAAGCTCCAACCATCTGGCCGTGCAATCCGAGATCGAGGTACTTCCATTTCCATTTTACTAATCCTATTCGTATTCGGTCTCCTAATTGTATACCGCTGTTCCAGGTTTTCTATGCAGCCATCATTTGGCTCTATGATGACTACCCGAATCGGAAGAAACACATCAAGTATTTGCTCAGAGCGATTAGGTTCAATCTGTTGCCGTGTTACCTAGTTCTCCACTGGGGGGAGAATCTGGAAGAGCTTAACTATGAGCTGGCACAAGAGGTGCGTGCTTGCCTAACAGAGACAATGCTATTCCAAATCGAAGTTTACGCGGGGGCCGATCTCGATTTGCCCCTGCCACGCATTTGGATAACAGATCCCATTTGTCCGTACCACAAGGACATGGAACTCGATGAATACATTCGCCTAAGTCTGAAAGATTTCCTCTGTTTCCTCAAATTACTTCAGACTTCGGAATCAACATTTCTAAGTCGCATACAGATATTACCGCCTAAGAAGTCGCCTGTGAAGAAAATACTGCTCAAAAAGCCCTCGAAGTAATGGAATCATTTAATTAGTAGTACTCCTTATGAACCTGTAATTTTCCCACCACTTAGAAAGTAACCACCAGATCATCTACTGTACCCGTTTTTGGAATTTTAAAACTACTGCACTCGATCCTAGGAAACGTCACACCTCCCAAAATGAATCATTTACCTGGAATGCCTGCTTATAACCAACCTCATCTTTTTATCTCATCGGACGTTGTTTTCTTGTTATTTTCATCAGTGGAACACTTCATCTCCATGACATTAGTCATGCTCAGGTGCGTTCTCGGAGGTCATGCTGTCCCAGTTGGTCCCAAACAGATTCCAGAAACTTATACACAGTCTTAACCAGCCACTAATCTGCAGCCCTAGATGAGCAGATAGGTGCAATTAATTTCTATCAGATATACTGTAACCCATGTGCCTACAACGGAATCCAGGATCCAGCGACGGTAAGATGCTCCTGGATTTCAAAGCTATCCTTGTATCAATTGATGAACCTATAGTTTGTTCGTATTGTCAAACAGAATGAGAAGCGTCCAATCAACGATATCATGCAGGAATACGAGAGGGTGCTTGTTTTCTTTTTAAGATGCTTTAAGGAAATTGTAAGCATATGTGAAATCTTAAGATAATATTTAAAGCATTTATGCAAGCCATTCATTAATTTGGAGATCTGAATGATTTGGATTTGGTTGATCTGCATTGTTGCATTGCTTATTGCCCTTTCATATGTGAGAGAGGGAAATTCTTGAATACATTTCACTCTTTCAACCAATTAAACTGTCGACAAAATGAAAATGAAAATGTGCCTTGCAAAAGATAAGAATTAGGTTGTGGGGCTGAAAAACTGGTAAAACGTATTCAGTAGTATTCGTCATTCGCTGCAGAGCGAATATCCTGAGGGTCGTTCGAAAACGGATATTGGATGCTGCGAGGGATGTGACATTTCATGAGATAGAGGCATCTTTGGGCATTAAAGGGACCAAGATTTGGTAATAGGATTTCTAATTTGACCAATTTTCTTTCTATGGGTGTGAAGAAATGTTCCAATTGGTCAAATAAAAAGCTGAAAAGTACTAAATGCCACTAAACCCAAAACCCACAAAAATAATATGTTTTGATTTGTTTCAATTATTTTTATATTTGTTTCAATTGTTTGCTAATTGTTTTGTATTTGTTTGTTTTGCTATTTTGTTGCCATCACAGTTCGGTTATCACAGATGCGTTTCCATTCTCTCTCTCTCTTTCTCTCTTCCTTCCATCCGGCTCGCCTGCCACTTTACCAGGGGCGCCACAATTTCTCGGACTCCTCTGGCATGGGCGACGGGGCTGGACTCTCGCAATCGCTGTGATAACCAGATGAGGCGGGGCTGAGGGGTGCTGCACTGGATGATGAGGAGCAGTCCATTTCGTTCTCACTCTCGACCACCATTGTTGTCTGGGCCTCGTGGAACTGCTGCAGGTTCTTGTAGATGCGTCCCAGATGCGTCATCACCGATTTGCCGAGATCAACGCTCATGCCAGGTGTGGAGGCCATGACACGTGACACCTCATTGACGGCATTCATGTAGCCATTACGGAAGCTATCCAGAGGCAGGGCGGACTGGGCGGGCGTTGCTGTAGAGGCGGATGTTTTGTTTGACTTCTGCTGGCGCATGAAGATCACAGCTGATTCGAGCATTTCCGCCTTGTCCATGCGCAGGATGCCGTCATCGCCGCGCAGCTCGGCGACAAGTGTTTTCAGGGTGTCCAGGCACTTGTTGATGCGGGCCCGACGCTGGCGTTCCAGCAGTGGCTTCTTCACCTTCTGGTAGATCTGTGTCTTGGTGGTGTATTCCATTTTTACGAGTGTTTGTAGTGTCGTGTAGTAAACGAAGTGGTTCTCGTTTTCTCTTGCGATGTTGCCTTGTAGATGGCTGAATCGTGAATGATGTTGTTCCCTCGGCAGCGATGCGCTTTTATACCCTGGTGCCGGTGCCGGTGCCGGTGCCCACGAAGAGAATCCACCCTCGGCACGCATGAGCGCCTCGTCTCGCTCGCACACACGCAGGATCATGGGGCCCCTGCACCGCTCTGCACTGCTCTGGCGCACAGGCGGCAGCGGTGGCGGTGGCGGTGGCGGAGTTGGAACAGCTGCAACATGCTCCGAGGACAATCGCACACACAATCCTTGTGGCTCGTGGCGTGGGAACCGAGCTGAAAGTAAGTTTCTCACACAATTTTTTCTCGTTTGTTTTCCCTTTTGGCCACATGCTTCGCTTCTCTCGTTTTTTTTTTTTTTAAGGATCAGGGCACATTTTTGCAGCTGTCGCTGGTTTTGGCTTGCTCTTGTTGTTGTTGCTGCTGCTCCTGCTGCCCCTGCCCCTGACTCCCCGTTCGCATTGCTCTTTAGGCCGGTGTTATTATCCTTAATGCATACTTCAGTGCCTCATCCTGTCGGTTGTCGGTTGTCGGCTGCTGTGTCGTTCGGCGATCTCGGATCCGAGAGTCGGAGTCTGAAGTCGCAGCTGAGGCTGGAGTTGGGGGGCATCTCTGGCTGTGCGTGGGCTGCTCTCTCATTGTTATCCTGCCATTGGCATCTTCGCTCTGTTCTGCTTATTGTTTCATCAATGCATGCAGATGATGATGGCATAATGCCCTGGCTACGATCTCCGCTTTCCGTTCCCACACTGCCCGACAGCCCGACCGCTGCTCGCCCGATGAGTGTTTATTGGACACAATTAGGGATGTGGCAGATTGGCTGCATGTCGGGTCGTGTCGGGTCGTGCTGGTCGCTGGGCGAGCGTTGGGAGTTTCAGCAGGGAGGGGGCCAAACGGGCGCTGGAAGTGTGCCTGCCGCCTGAGGTGAGACTTCGACCTGAGATGAGGCATGCGCTGCCATATGTACCTCCCCTTCCGATCTCTACCCTCAACCCCCCTAATTGGTATGTAATAAGTGGATTTAATGATCGATAGATGTGGCACGGGGATGTGTGAGATAGGTAAAGGAGAGGCAAGGAGGTTGTTGATCTTTGACAGCATTCGACTTTAATAGTTGAAAGAGGGAGAGGGTGGTGGGTGGTCATTTGGGTTAAATTGTATGTGGTAGAGACACATATGCTAGAGCGATATTTGGTGGTATTGGTTACATGACCTTGAGGGGCAGTGAATAGCTTTTATGTTGGTAAATCTTTGTATCGTCCGGTGGCGAATAATAAGAGGGATACTTGTGGGTTGAGGCCGGCAATACAATGAAGTTTGGTACTCAGACTGTCGGCGACCACACCATATATTCGTTTTAGCACGAGCCAATATACTCTCCCCGACTCTTGAATACGACATGCTAAAAATGTGGGTAAAACCACTAATATTTACCGCACAATAAAAATCAATATTCGTTAAAAGAGAGTAAGGGAAAAAATTCAATTTAATGAACTCGAATTTCCGTTCTTCAAATGTGCGACACTCACAATGAAAATTACTTTTTATTGGCTGCGGTAGCAAGCGGACATAGGAAAAATTCTCAAAAATATATTGGAGTGTCCTAATTATAACAAAACTAAAACCGAACTAAAACTGATATTTCCGAGATCGCTATGCGATATATTCTGCAAGCCGCATAAAAAACATACGATTATAAAATCTAAAATTGCTAAAATAATAAAACGTGTTTTATGTCTGATTTTCTATTAGGATAAATTTTTAAATTCATACGTGAACAATTTAAAATATAAGTTTTAATTTCTAGAAATATTGTTGAAATATTTCATACAATAATATGTATATAAATGTGTATTATTAATTTAAATTTGTGTTCTATATTATTATTATTATATTATATGTAAATTAATTTATATCTTTACTTGTATCCGTACCTTTAGCGTTTAAATTTATCACATATTAATTTTCAATATTCCTTGGACATAACTATACCGAAATTACTTTATTGGAATATTAAATATATATTTGGAAAATGTAAAGTGACCTCCAGTTGATATCCACTTAAAATCGATACTGTTTTCTCGGTGAAAATTGGAAATAAATATGAGCCAAATGCCACGAAATCAGGTAGGAGCTGAATGAAGTACCCTGAAAATTGGATTATTATTTCATTAATTTGTTTTATTAACATCAACATAATCAAAAGGGTCCCTAAAATGTTCATTCAATGACTTAACTTTTTGTATACTCCTAATAAAACCCTCCCCATTTGTTAATTTATTTGTCCCACATTATATGCAATATTTTTATCTTTTTAAGACTTTCATTCTAAAGTACATGTTTATTCCGTTATTGCTTATATCATTTCCTTCTGGCGGCACGTGCCGAGCTTCGTGCCGCATTTTTTCTCAGTCGGTTGGGTGGTAGGCGGTCTTTTCTTCCGCCTGTAATCCGCTCATAGCCTGTTTTAGCTGGGCGCACTTTGTGCCAGATAATATTCTATAGATAGAATTCGTAGTATGATTATGAGATTACTATGTTGAGACTTATGGCTTATTTTGTATAATCTGTACTTATAATTAACTTACTCTTTATAAGGTATTCAGAGACTTGGATAGTAAAACTTCTCACATCCGTTATTGATGTTTTCTATCACTACCGAAACCTCTACTTCCATTAGCCTTAAGGTAGACTTTGCATTTTTACCGGGTCTTTCCTACCAGAGAAAATACCCTATTAAATATCTCCGCCCTGCAATTTCTTATTAGAGGAAGCTGTAAAAGAAATATAGCCCAAATAAAGAGATTTTCAAGAATTTTCAGTTCATATTTTGTTTGTATTTGTTTTCGTGTTTGTATCATTTTTTCGCATTGATGAGATCTCTTATGTGGTAAACAAATTATATGTTTATGTGGTATGGTAAAAAAACAATCTTCTGATCAAATGATCTTGACAAAAGTAAATAAAGCATGTCCTATCACAGACTTAACTTAAAACCCTTAAAACGTGGAAATATTTTTAACACTTATCGAGGATGATTAATGAGGATCATTGTAAAGCATTTGTAAAGCTGCAGTTCCATTGCGCGATTGCCCGAGGAGGGTGTTGGCCAATCGATAGATTCACCAGGGGCGCCAAACCTGACCAGTGCTGATCTGGAGCAGATTCTGGGCCGCTTGAGTGGAGGAGACGCTGCAATCGCTGTCGCTGCAGTAGCCGCTGGACACGGGACTGCAGGCCTCCCGGCTGTTGGAGCTGTTGTTGCTGGTGCTGCTGCTGCTGACGCCGCTGCCGCAGATGATGGAGAGCGGGGCATTCATTGGCTTTGGTGCTGCAGTTGGCATTTCCAATTGGTTGAGGCGCAAGCCGAGGTGTGTCATCAGATGGGTGCCAAAGACGACATCTACATTGGGTAGGGAAGCCAGTGCCCGGGAGACTTCGTCGGCGGCCCTGATGAAGCCATCGCGGAAACTCTGCTCTGGCGTAGTGTTGGTGGTGGCTTTTGCTGCGGCAGCGGTGGCCTCGATCCTGGCCTGCTTCAGCTTGCGCAAATGGTCCACAGTGACCTCCAGTATGTCGGCCCTGTCGAATTTGCCATCACCGCTCTGGACCGTGCACTGGACCATCAGATCCTTGAGCTCGTCCAGGCACATGTTGATGCGGGCCCGACGCCTGCGTTCCAGCAGAGGCTTCATCACCTTGCGGTACTGGTAGGTCTTGGAAACTTCGTATTTGGTGGCCATTGTAGCTTAGATGTGTGTTTTCTTGACGTAAAAATGTGATAAAGTTGAGCGAGATCTGGCTGGGATCCGGTTGTCTTGTGTGTGTTCACTGCACGTCGAATTTGTTGAGAATGTTGCTCTCGTCTCCAGTTACCGCCGCTTTTATAGCTGCACGTGCCGCAGCAGAGTCGTCTCGTGCTCAGCGCGCGCAGAGAGAGCGCGCATGCGCAGGAAACGAGAGAGGCACCACCGGAGCGAGCACCACCATTGCGACCACCTGCCGTCAGCCACTGGGTCGGGTCGAGCCGATTGTCGTTCGTGTCGTCGTTACGAATCGTTACTCGGGCCGACGACCACGATCCTCGCCTGCTTTCGGTGGTGGGTTTTTCTCGACAAACAAGTCGTCTTGGCAGGGGATGAAGATGATGTGATGGTGTGTCTCCTCCATTCCTGTGTTGGTGGATAGCTGTTGTTGTTGTTGCTTGCTGCTGCTGCTCTTGGCGGTGGTGGTTGGTTGCACATGCGGCCGATGTACGTGTGTGCGTTTTCTTGTGTGTGCTCTCCTCTGTTTTCTTTTAGCCTGACATTCGAATCGTGGGAAACACTTTGCCCTCAAGTTTCCCACAAGATTTTTCTCGCTCGTTGGTGTTATAAGTTATAATCGGAGGTAGGGAGCGAACGAACCCCGAGTCCGTGTCTGATCCGAGTCCCCGAGGTCCGAGCCCTTATGCACATGGCACAGTGGGTCAAACCATTGCACACATGCGGGAATTTCCGAATCTCTGCGACCGACTGAATGAAGGCAGTCCACCTTTGTACGTGTTTTTTTGGACCTGCGAATATCTTAGAATATCTCAGGCAAAGTATTCTACGGATTTCCTACTTGATTTCCGGACTCTGTGACGGTGCGTGGGAATAAGATGAGTCTGGGAAGGTGGATGCGGTGCAAATTGCACACATGCGGGAATTTCTGGATACCTATGACCGACTGAATGAAGGTTTTCCATCTATGTACGTGTTTTTTGGGACCTGTGAATATTTCAGTGTTCTACGGATTTAAAGGTGGCCTGTGCTCTACTTGCTTTGGTTAATTTCCGGACTCTGGAACGGTGCGTGGGAATGCGAGTTTTGGAAATAAGGTGGGTCTTGTAAGGTTGATGTGTTGTAATTTGCCAGGGACACTGATTTAGGGACTTTCTAGGCGTAGTGTTTGAACTGTAGGGAGTTTTGTGCTAGGTCTGACATTGCAGGTTTTCTTTGGGTGCTGGAATTCTGGTATTTCCCTAAAAGATGTTGCTAAGGAAGGTTAATGGGAATGTTTTTTTTTTGGGCAGGATGGTATCAGTATCAGTGTATCAGTGTATTGGTGTTTTCTGTTTCATATTTCTATAGGAAGGAAGTATTTAATAGTACTAAAGTTATAGTTCTATAAATTTCCTTCACAAACAATCCGCCACTAGTTTTTCAGTCACTCGTACCACTGTAAATCTGACCGTGCTCCGAGTGCGAGTCATGGAGAGTGGTGAAAAAAAACTACCACCTGCCCTTTATTTTACTTAATTTTTTTCTTGTCAGTCGTGGGCCCAATAGGTTCTCTGTCCCGCTCCCGCTATCCGTCTCCTTCCCTCCTGCAGGTCTGTTTTGTCAATTATGAATGCTGGAATTGTAGCTTCTGTTGAACACTTGGGCCAAGGCAGGGCCAGGGGCAACAGAGAAGGGAACGCTAAGTGGCATGCCCGGGCACGTCGGGACATCATCATCGTGGGACCCAGTGAGGGATATGTATAGGTACAGGGATACGATACGGATGGGTCGAGGGACATGCAAACTAAATGACTGTACGGCAAATTGACACACACTAAAGATTAAATGTATCGCATTCGTTAACTATATAAACAATATACGTGGCCGGTTTAAAAACTCTTGACAGGAAGTCTGGGCCAAAGACAGAGACAGAGACAGGCTGCAACGTAAAGAAAGAGAGAGTACGAGATGGAGAGGCAGAGGCAGAGGCAGAGAGACTTGCGTGCTGAGAGTGTGCTGAACAACAAGCCGTTACAATTTTCTGTCGAGAGTCGAGTGTGAGAAAATTTTTTGAGTTGCACATGGCCGTGCCTCATTCCACATCGCCATCTCTCTAGATAGGGGCCCATTTGGGCACGCAACGGGGTTGGGCTTATTGTCAATGCAGCAGCATTATATTTGTGGTTGTTGCATCATCGACTACTACTACTACTGCTGCTGCTGTTGTTGTTGTTGTTGTTGTTGTTGTTGCTGTTTCAGTGGCAGCGCACTGTGTAATTGAATATGTATGCGCGATGCGCATGCCCGGCACGCCAAACGCGCGACAGACGCACGCAGAAAAAAAGGGCTGACCAGAAGCCCGCTGAGCGACGCATGCGGATAAAAAAATCAGCAAAATGAAATGCAAAAGAAAAAGAGTTGAATTTTTAAGTATGACATTCCCCCCGTCGACGCGTCGTTTGTTCATTGAGTAAGCTTCGCCCCGGAGAGCTTCATCTGCGACAGGAAATTATCATTTGTGGGGAATGACAGGGCAGCCGCGTCCTCATTCGCATCGATTAACTCTGATATTTTGGTGGGGATTTGTTTCAGAGTGTGGAAGAGCAAAGGGGATTTAGCGGGGATGTTGAAGGTCAAATTCCAATTGGTTTTTCGGGTTGAATGCAAAGGATTTCGACCCAATCGAAGTGGGTTCTTGTAACGTAATGCTGGGTACTGTAAGGTGAGGGTATGATAAGTATGTGTGATATCCAATCCTCTTTGGGGTGTTTGCTCCATTCATAACAATCCAATTTGATCTGTAAAAGTCATCTAAATTTACCCCCCAATAAGTCATTATTTCATTGATTTTTGTTTGTTTTATATTTTTTTAAATCTTATAATTTAATAACATTTATTCTAATCTGTCGCTAAAATGAATTATTATCACAAATTTATTATGTATTTTTTAGAATAAACGCCTATCGCAGGACTCCAACTGGGCGAGAGAGGATGTGGCACATCTTTTCTGACTGGGCTGCCACTTGTTGCAGGCTGCTATCACGCAACTTGTTTCGCACGAACGTAATGTTGTTGGTGCTGGTGTTGCCGCTGCGACAGCTTCATTCATTCATGGAACGAAATGCGCTTTTTTCTTCGTATTACTCATTCATTCATGCATTTTGGCCGCTTCTAACTACCGGTTTTTTGCGCACGTTGCTGCTGCTGGTGCTGGGATGATGTTGCTGCTGCTTGCTGCTGCTGGTGTGGCTCTTGTTGCATCCACGGATATACAAGGTGTTGCGGTTTCTAGCCTTTCAAGATGCTGCTGCTGTTTAGCAAAAGTTTCTGCTGCTGGTGTTGCATCTATGTATGGTTGCTGTTGCAACTATTGGAGCTCTGGAGATGCTGATGTTGTTGAGGTAGATACTAATTGCTTATGCTAAAGTCTCTGCTGATGAAGGTTCTTTGAGAAATTTCGGCTGAGGATGCTCCTTCGATTGAAGGATTTGTTTTTGATGCTGCACAAATTGTTGCTGCTGATAATGTTGCTGTTGCTTATCAGAGATTCAATGCTAATGTTGCTGCTGAACTTCTATCCTTTCTGAGAGCAACTTCTGTGGGTCCTTCAGTTGCTCCTTCTTTGTTGCTGCTTCTGTAGACTCTTCTGTTGCTCCTTCTGTTGCTACTTCAGCTGCCGTTGCTGTGGTGTCTCCTTCTGTTGTTGCTACTGTGAATGCCAATAGAAGCTGCCCGCTGCCGTCTCCAGGCAAATCACCAAATGATCCTCCTCGCAGCGAATCAGTGTCTCCATTAGCATACGCTCGTTGGCCTGATTCTGGGCAATCTCCTCCAGGCTATCGTACCGCTGGCTGTCGTTGCTGCCACCATGGCAATTGTTGTGGCCTCTGCCGAAGCGTTGGAATATTTTGGCAAGCAAATTCTTAACTTTCGACATTTTCTTCGTAAACTTTGTAAATTTCACTTTCAGATTCGAGTTCTAAGCGCGTGGGCTGACAAATTGTAACTGTTGTGGCCTGACGGCAAGTGCCGCGCTTTTATAGCAGAAGCAACCCACCACCGCCACCCAAAACCGCACCACCCAACACAACAAGTGCCGCCACATGTGCCTGACACATGTGCAAACTCCTCACTGCGCAACAGCAGCAGCAGCAGTATCCTCAGCCTCATCCTCATCCGCAACAGAAACAACGGCAGCAACAACAGCAGCCCAACAACGTTCGCCTGCCACGCTTTCAGCGTGAGGGACCCCGAAGCAAGCTCAACACGTGCAGGATAATCGTGTCCCCCTGCCTGGCCTGGCCGGGCCGGGCCCGGCCCTTCCCTTTCCTTTTTTTATTTCATCTTTTTTTTCAATATAACGAATGCACAGAATAAATATTGAGAGCGTCGAGCAGTTGTGGTTCCCATGGATAAGGTTCGCCAGCAAACGAGGACTGGCCCTTCCCCTATCCTGGCCGAAGTGAGTGAGTGCGTATCTCGTATCTCTCGTTTTCAGGCTAGGGGAAAAGTATCCCACGGTTCGAGTGGCAGCTGTTTGCAATTTAGGCCACAGCCCCGCTCATTTCGTTGCCTTGCCTTGGAGGACGGCAGCGGCAGTGGCAGTGGCAGTGGCAGTGGCGTGGTGGTGGTTGTTGCCTCTTCTGACACATATTGCACTTGCTGCTGCCGTCCGGGGCGAGCCGACCCGAAGCGAAAGCAGAGTTGGTTCAACTTTGGTTAATTGCATCACTCGCCGCCGGGTCACGCGTACGCTGCTCAGCCGCTTTCCACCTGATTGATGTCTGTGGGCCCCGGGCACACCGCCTGGAAAGCTCAGCGTTGCGCCCGTCGTAGTCGCGTGGCGGCCAAGCGCTCCTCCGCGTGCTCCTCTTTTGATTGAACGTGGGTTGGCCACGTGTGTGCCTCTGTGTGCAATCCCTGCGTGCAAGGTGCACTCATTTCTGGTGTACTCTCTGATAGTCCTTTAATAGAATTTATCTGGGATCATAATTTAGTGTACTTGTCCTATGGGGTGGTAGGTGGGCTGTTTGGGGGAGGGTGTGGCAGTGGCACGAGCCGGCACTAGGTTGATTTGAGGTTGGTTTTCGAAGAGTCAATGGTGCTTTTATGGGATGTTTCAATTGAGTGGACTCATTGGTTTTATTGTGGTAGTCAGACAAGTGGTTGGTCGGGGATGTTCCTAATTAGAGGAAGTGTTTGGGAAACTGATATGATGGCAAATGGTTTCCTATATTCTACAACACGATTATCCTTTTAGTCTGTAACTTAATGAAGGGGCAATAAATTTATACGAACATACATATATACATATGTAAAATATAGATTTTTAGGGAGGTACCCTACCATGCAATAATCTCCGAAACAGCATTCTTTAGAACACGGAGAGGGCTAAGTATACTCAAAGAAAAAACCCTTGAGAATCGAAGAGTTACACTTAGATTTAAAAAAGTAACCTAAATGTATATTACAAATATAAATTTAAAAATAAATTACAAATATATATATTGTATTATTCATTTATTATTAATTATTATTACTTATTGTTAATCTATTTTATCTAAATATATTTCATGTTTAAAACAGATATAATTCTTATTGAAATTACATATTTTTATAATTAAATTTAATATATTATAATTACTGTAAAGTTTTTTATATTTACATTGAAGAATTTAATATGAATTTAATTCAATTTATTTAATTTCATAATTTTTTTAAGCCCGTTAATTTAATTTATTTAAGAGTTGGTTTCTTTTTTACTATGCCATTTTTTTCAAAGTATGTGTCAGCGAAATAGGGGTTACAAAATATTGCAAATAATTAAGCTAAGTTTTATTTAAGTTTTGATTTAAAAGGAATTAAAAATTGATCTTATGACTCCACCACTTATTGTGTTTTTAGAGAACAAAAAAATATTCAAATTGAAAGAAAAAACCCCTCACATGCTTAGAGTATTTTCCCATGGTTAAATACCCCTCAAGAAAGAACAACCAGATTAACACCCAGGAAGTCGGACTTTGTTCTCCCAGACATCTTCAGGCTGTCAAAGCTATTATAAACATCCCATGAATGGTTCGACTGGTGCTAATGGCCGACAACAATTGTCCACTTATCGTTTGGCTAATTTATTGTGGGCAAACATTTACCTAAGATATTTAACCTGTCAAAAACAAACGAATGCAATGCGAATGCTTCGAGGTGGGCAACCATAATTGGCTCGAAGGATTGCCCAGGCAGTGGTCAACACTAAGTGGAATGGATCATCGATCTAGTACAATTATTCAGCTGAATGGATCATTGATCTCCCAGCTCCTATCTCCTCCAGCTTGAGAGTAGCTAACGATCAATCCAAACTGTCAGCCGGCTACTGTGGGCTCTCACTCACCTTGCTCGATGCCTGGGATCTGTGTGGATCCATTAATGATTTGATGGCCCATTGATGTGGTGCGCCCAGTGCTGTCAACGCCATGGACAGTCCATTCCGCCTCACCTTCGCCGTCGAGGCGGTTGCGGGTCCAATCAATGCCAGCTTGAAAGAGCCCTCGTTAAACTTCCTCTTTCGTCTGCGGGTGCGTTCGGATCGCTCGTTCAATTAGCTCATGTCGTAAAGTACAAATAACTATTGCGTACAGTTCCTTGGAAACCCCGAGAGCTTGGCCATAATCATTAAGCCAAGCCAAGCCGAGCCAACCCAAGACGGGGACAAGCCGGGGACAAGCCGGTAGCTGCTGCCTTTGCGACCGTCTCGACGGCAATTTAAATTAAACAATCGTCAATGACGGCGACAAGAGTGAAAAACTAAAGTAAAGCAGCTAGCAATCAGTCAGTCTGTCTGTCAGTTAGTCAGTCGGCCAGTCTGCCAGTCCATCAGTCAGTCAGTCGTCCGTCAGTCACACGAACGACGAACGCTACTTGGGCTGATAATAAGCGTCGCGCCGGCGCAATAAATGTGTGCCGACAGAGTGCCCTCATCTTAAGGCTTGTGTTGCTGTTGCTGTTTGCTGCTCTGCTTCTGTGTATCAGTATCTCTGCCTCTATGCCTCATTGTCTATGTGTGTATCTGTGTGCCTGTAATCGTAACCATATAAGCGTCTTAAATGGCAGGTGTGCACATCGCGTGGGAAACACACGACGCGTCTCGAGCGGTTCTCACGATATGAAAATCGAGCAAAACAAACCCAAGACCGAGGGACCGAGGGACCGGGGGACCGACCAACAACCTGACAAGCGTTCGCCACTTTCTGGGATTCGAATTGGGATTGGGATTCGAAGGGATTGGGGTTCATATTAAGGGTTGTTCGGTGCATGTGCTGCAAGAGGGTCCCCAATAATATCGGAAAAGATTTATGGGGAAACAGACTGGACGAGGGGTCTCGAAGAAAAGGATTGGGGTGCTAAGGATGAGATCACATTAAGACCATCCCATACTAGAGTTACAGATTAGATGGGAGTTGACCTCATATAGGGGTAAGAGCTATTCATAGTCCCAAAAAAACATTAATGAGCCAACCATCAGATTTTAGGTGTCCCATAGTTAAGTGGGGACTGTGTGAACACACAAACCTCAATGTCCCTTTATTTTATTAAAGATCCTCTAAATATTGGGATAAAAAATACAGAGAAAAAGGGAAGATTTCTGAGTTAGAGATCGCTTTTTAAGGAATACCAAAGATGATATAAAACGAAGAATGATTTCATCTAGTGATGAGACCTATCTTCATAGTATATAGACTCATGGAAAGATTTCAAAGACACATATTATTTGAGTGCTTCTAAAGATTGTTGTCTTTGAAATCATATTAGAAGCATGCCATAGCCCATACATACTCGTATCTATGGACCAGTCTCATCCCACAGTAAACTCTCCTCCCACCTCAGGCGAGAACAAGGAATCAATAAGCCACAACAAGACAATTACAATTTTCCTGAGTTTGATTTTCATTTGGAACCGGCCCAAACCAAATCAGTTAGTCCCAGACAATTGCGCTACGTTCTAGGTTCTCACGTCTTGGCCAGCATTTTACGGTTTAATTGCAGCTACAAAAGGTTGATCAGGACACACACTCCTTGGCTAGACAATTGCCGAGTGGCTGAAAGAATGAAAGACAGACGGAGGAACCTTCTTTGCACAACGATTTCCTTTCCCACGCACGCACAGCAATAAGATTTCTGGAGATTTCTGGCTACCTGCTAGGCAGGTCCTCGCAGCCGGGAGGATCAGGACCTCGACCTGCGGGTATAAAAGGCAGTGCAGCAGCCGACAAGAGCATCATTCGAGCAGCATCCTGCAAACCGTGCACACACACATCTCTTCCATCTGCTCCTCTGCAAAGCAAAAAGCGATCTCAAACGCAAAGATGGCTCCACAGGCAAACAACACTGAAACCGCATTCGTATCGAAGACCCAGCACTATCTGAAGGTGAAGAAGCCGCTGCTGGAGCGCCAGCGCCGTGCCCGCATGAACAAGTGCCTCGACACGCTCAAGACACTGGTGGCCGAGTTCCAGGGCGACGATGCCATACTGCGCCTGGACAAGGCCGAGATGCTCGAGGCAGCACTTGTCTTCATGCGCAAACAGGTCGTCAAGCAACAGGCGCCGGTCTCACCCCTGCCGATGAACAGCTTCAAGAACGGCTACATGAACGCCGTCAGCGAGATCTCCCGTGTGATGGCCTGCACGCCGGCCATGAGCGTCGACATTGGCAAGACGGTGATGACACATCTGGGCGTCGAGTTCCAGCGCATGCTTCAGTCCGATCAGCAGCAGCCCCAGCCCCAGCCCCAGCAGCAGCCAACGCCAACCCAATTGGAATCCTCTTCACGTCCTGCCAGCCCTGCCTCTTCGGGGTATCACAGCGATGCCGAGGAATCCGAGGCTGCTGCCAGCCCCAAGCCAGACACCATGTGGCGTCCCTGGTAAACCATTAGCGACTTCGACTACGACTACGAATCCTGTCTTCCATTCAACGACTACGAATCCTGTCTTCCAACCAACAACAACGAATCATGTCTTCCAATTGACTCGTTCTAACTGTGATACCAGCTTTACTTAGGACTTAAGCACACCCCAAGCTTTACTTAGAATTTAATCAACCACCAAGCTTTACTAGTTATAAGAAAGAAAAGACACTCAACGATGATCTAGCCTATAAGAAAAACGCAACAACAGCTTTAATAGTTTTAAAATAAAACAACTCAAGAAAAACAAAATAACTTTGGTCTTATTTATTGATAAAGCAACTAATCAAAGACATTTTCAGAACTCAAATTGGAAACAGTTTTTGCAACATTCAATAATGGATTGAATATCTTATCAAGAAAATATTTTTGATAATACAATTTTGGTTTAAAGTTAGAGAAGATGATATTTTCTTCCATAAGTGGGCAAATAATACGTGCATTTATTGCAAATGATTTACAGTTTCCCAATCGGTAAAATATTCTCATTGCTCATGAAGTAAAACATTTATCGATGTTACAGACAACCTTTGCTTAGGAAGAACCTTCAAATTATATAAAAATAATTAGCTTGAGTTAAATGTTTACGTTTTTGTCTATCAAAATTAAAGAAAAGAGTCCTTTTAGAGTAATATGCCATAATCATAATAACCTTTGCTATACCCTATTCGGAGAAACATACTTTAAAATGATTGCTTGTAATATTAACTATTATCTTGGATTCTCAAATTTGTAATTATTGTTTTCTTTTCTTAATTTTCTATAGATCCTTTGATTTTAATATTTATAATCCATAGTTAGCAGATAATTGATAAATAAATATTTAAAAAGATCATAATTAAATTTTATTGTATTTAAACAATTCTTACATTAATTCAGAACTACTTTCGTCTAGAAAATGTATTCTTCTATCTTGGAATCCCAACGATTATATTCCTCTTGTAAGTGGCTCAATTCATTCGAATAATTTCTCAGGCTATGTGTGAATTACACACACATTAGGTTATATGTACCTCCCCCACCTGATGAATGTTTCAAATAAGATCGTTTTGTAAGTGACACCACAGCTGGGGACCTCCACTGCTGCTCGTTACATTCCCCCGAGTCCAAGTAGGAGGTCCCCGGGCCATAAGCACAATGCAAGACAAGACAAGACCCTGGCCAGGCGACGCCCCCGAGTGGCCTGTCTACGCCCTGATCAACAGCTCGTCCGAGTGGTGCACGTGTTGCTGCCCTGCCTGGATGGATGGTGTTACCGAATCTGCATACCAGAACCCCTGGACAGGGATCACATATCGTTTTCGATTAGGGAGGTTCTGGGACCATCCATCGAGTTAAACCGTCAATTACGACCCCTTTTGTGCAGTGCACGTGCGTGCTGAGTGATGGGCGGAGAAAACTGCAACGGGACTCTTGAGGCCCCGGTAATCGGGCCTTGGTTGATATCCTAAACCAACACTGACAATGCCCAGCCAGAGGTTCCTGGAACTTGCCTCCCGCATATGCGACACACACAATCGCACATACTAATTTGTAAACTAAAAAATATAGGAAAAAAAATACAAAATTTAAGAAATCCCAACATGTCGCGCTGTCTCGTGTCAAGTGCATGGGCCTCTCATTGTTTCAGAGCACGCGAGTGCCTCTGTAACCCGACGACAAAAGGACCCCACATGTGTGTGTCTGTGGTTGTATCACCACAGAGATTATTGCCTGTGTTATTTTATCATTAAAAAAACAAAGAAACCGCCATGAGGTCCCAGCGTTTATATTTAATTCGACTAAGCCACGCGGCTTTTACTCTCTAGCCTGGGGGGGTCATATGATTTTGGTGTTTTGCATGTGAGAATGGGTGGTATTGTTTAGGAGGTTTAGGGACATAGGAATAGGATGGGATAGGAATAGGAAGTAAAATGAAAGATATTCAATTGGCATTAATCTTCATTATCTGAATTCCTATTGAAAAATAAATTAAAGGTAAATACTAGTAATTTATCAAAAAGGTACACACATTCTTGATATGAAAATACTTTTTGTTTGTTTTCTCTTAAAAGACATGGTATTTTCGTTTTAAAAAGTAGATTCTTTATAAGAAAGTGGATGAAGTCTGATATGTTTTAAAGTAAAGATAAACTATCAATAGAAAACCTGAAGTAATCACCAACGAAAACTTGTATTTTTCAGCAAACGAAAATATTTTTCGATCCGATAAGAGTATCTATGCTTCGCCTTCAGTTTCTACCCAAATCCGTCCCTCCCCCAGCGATAAATCTCTGCGGTTGTTATCTTAACTGCAGTACATATGGCCGTGTGCATGTCCTGTCACGAAGACCAGCTCAAGTGCAGCTCGTCTTTCGTTCGGTGGAATTTCGCGCACGCCTTGTTTGAAGTTCACGGTCCTGACAACCTCGAGGAACTTTAAACGAACGGAAATACCGTAACAGATTCGGGCAGTTAACACATTGGGTGTAGTCGTAGCAGTCCTGTAACAGGACCTGCGGAAATCCATGCGCAGAATCCAGAGAGAGGGAACCACAATCATTGGCGGGCGGGCATTTCCCGTTGCCACACATGTGTGAAAATCTCACGTTTGGCAAGTAACTCACGTTTTGGCTTCCCGTTCGCACTTGCTGCATTGTGGACAGATACGGATGGATAGATGGATGTTTGGATGGCTAGCTAGAGGCAGAGCGGGACGTGTCGGTGCGATGGGCAACGTTGTCTTAGCACACAACACCCCGCTGCGACCGAAACGAGGTCGTCACGTGCACAAACATGAACGTTCAAGTTGCCATACCATAATATACCATCCCTCCCATCCCATCCCATCCCTCGATGAACACTTGGTTGGGTTCGGTTCGGTTTTCGGCTAGGAGACAATGGATTGTCAGGGTCAGGTTGATTTTATTTGTATTATTTTTACTTTTTTTTTTCGTTTTCTTTCTTTGTGTGTGCGAGCTAATCTACGATTTTGGAACCTTTAATGATCGGACGGCGATAAGAAATCAGTGCACGTGTTCAACGAGAGAGCAGGGGCAAGAGATTTCGAAGAAGAGGGCACCACAGTAGTCGCCAGAAAACCACTGCAGGGGCACCACTGCCTCCGTCTCGCCTTGGACCCCCAGCGGGGCTTTGGTTTCCCATAGAAATGGTTAACTATTTTTATTTGTTTTGGGCCCTGCACGTGGGCACACAATAAAACCCGACGAAAAAAACACGCACACAAAAAGTATCCATCAAAAGGGAAACTAGGGGCAATGAGTCGACCAAAAAAACTGAAATACTCTCGTGCTACCCAAAGGACCAAAAACACAATTAGATCAACACAATCCATGCATAATAAGGCCGAATAATGCGGTAGAATGAGTCAACCGAAAAATGGGAATAAAGAAGAACAGTCCAGGCCGTACAGAGGTCAAATTCCTAGAAGCAATTCCATAATTTGGTTCTGTTTATCCAGCAAAGGACATTGAATAGATTGACGGCAGTTCTGTTTGTGATAAAAGACAACATTCTTTATTGCAAAAGAAATCTCAATCATAAATATTCTGTATCTTAATAGTGGAAAACTCGTACAGTTTTTTGTAAGGCATGCCATGGGGACGGAACTGTCTTTTATGCGTCAAGTCTCAATCTTATAGTCTTTATTTTATACATACATATCTTAATAGGCGATTGGAGTTTTTCTATGAGGGATGGTAGGGAACTGTACCATTTATTGATTGAACAATATTGACATTTTCTGTTATACATATTGAAAGGATTCTATTGAATTTAGTTCGATATTATTATGGAAGAGTTCTATTTAGATAGATATATTCTAGATCTTTAATCTAGATTCGTGCCTGTTGCACTGTTACTATTGAAATTCCACCCAAAGAAAGACCAGATATAATAAATAGTGCAATCAAATATTTACTAATTAATACACCTAATAACCTGCAAAATGAAGGTTCTCCCTAATTTGTGTTACTATGGGATAGGAACTTAAGGGACTTAAGAGATATTCAACAAGTAGGAAGGAGCATCATGCATTGGCCGTCCATAAAACTCATAATTCTTATAAATATAATGTATGTATATAGTTTTCGAAATTGAATATTATATTCCCTTATTTCGATTTAAATCTATGCTTCATTGATATCATTGTAAATACCGATTAAGGAACCTAAGAAAGAGTTATATTTCCTTCTTTGAATTTAAGAAAGCTTATTCTTCCTTGGACTTTTCTGGATTTGGGATCCATTGATATATGTAAGTGTCCATACCAGCAAAAAATATAAGCATATCCCTCCCTAATAATTCTACATCATTATCAACAGGTCCTGGCATACAGAACAGTAATTGTGGCTCAATCATATATATTATGTCGCTTATTATTATACTTATTAGACCATTAAGTTCTTCCATTACTAATTTTGTATAGTAACTATATATGTGTGATATGATATTCTTAACAAACCAAAGGAATGTAAATCCTATCCCTAACAAATAAAGATCTACATATCGATTTATTAATCAATTAAATAAGCTACCAATTATTCCCAAAAATTGAACAAAAATTAAACTTTCATTCCATTCAATCCACCTTAACAATTTCCAATTCAAAGGATTGTTCTAGGAATAGCCCGCCACACATCTTAGATCTGCCCATCTGAAACCAAACAGAACAAAATCCAATCTTATACCCAACCAAAAAAACAAAAACACTAACCATATAATCATCATCACCTCCACATAGAAGATCAATGGGTCCTGGCATACGGGGCAGCAGCAATTGCGGCCCAACTATTGAAACGAACTGTTAACGCCAGCCTACAACTTCTCACCGAAAGAAGACTCCTCTCCTGCTTAATTTGTCCCAGCTCACAACGAGTTCCAAATATTTATGGTTAAGTCAAAGGACAATCCATTAAGTACGGGAGCGATATCCAAGGAGGAGAAGAAACAACCGAACAAATCCTGAGAAACGTTGGCTTCAGCGCCTCACGCGCCATCACGTGTCCAACCTGAGACGGGCACAGGAAAAAAAGAACCACATAAAAAAAGGGACAAACGCTTGCTGTGCGTGTGCTCCTCGTACCCATACCCATGCTCCTTCTCATCTCCATCGTCCTCCTCCTTTTACTACACAGAGAGAGTGCCCCTTAATAAGGCACAGACAAGGGGGAATGGAGACCCCATCCCCTGCTAATTGTCTTCCATCGAGAAACAAAAATTTAAAGCAACTCCTTCGCTGTCGATCCTTGTCCTCATTCCATCCTCCATCAGCCATCCCGCTCCATAGGCAACGCCTCTCCATAGAATTTGATAAATTTCAAATTACAGCGCATTAAATGGTCTCGGTTTCCCCATTCCAGAGCAGCAGCGACGACCCAGTGTCCCAGTATCCCAGTGTCTGTTGTTTGCCTATTGAGCTATGTGATCTTTTGGGATCGGGCATTAATTGTTTGCTGCAGTTCGAGCGTTGAAAATTGAAAATATTCTCCCACGTTTCCGAGCTGCACACGTGTTCAAAAAATCGAAAAGGGATTTTCCCCGCCCCCTCTTGACAGGCTCTCCATCCCGCTCCCTCTCGCTCTCTCTCTCTCTCTCGCTCCATCTCCCGGAATGAGATAAGTGCATAAAGAGCACATAAAAACCAAAAGTGATCAGCAGAAATACGGATAAAAAAAAAGAATCTCCTTTTCAAAAAGGATCCTTTCGAAAAACTGTGGGAACTGGTAGAAAGTCTCGTTTCTCACGATCCTGCAGCAGGATAAAATTGCCCCATACCGTCAGCAGGTGCGAGCAGGTCGGCACGACATGCCGTCACACTCCGACGCAGGCAGGTTAATGGAGAGCCGTCCGTCCTGGCCCGTCCCTTTCAAAACACACCTGCCGTTTTTGTTGTTGCTCTCCGTGTACCCTCCGAGTGCATCTGTGTGTATCTGTGTGTGCAGTGTATAGGATTTTCTGGTTGGCAGATCGGACACGTATCCTTGTAGTTTCCCACACTCGGTGTTTGTGACCTGCTTGCCTCGTCTTGGGTTTCTCCTGCCTGCAGTCCTGACAGCTACCCTTCGCCAGGGTATAAAAGGCCCAGCGTTCGGAGGATCAGACATCATTCGAGCTCAACGCTTCGTACAGTACACATCTCAGCTACACAGCAGCTACACAACAAGCCATACAACATGTGCCAGAACAAGACCAACGACTCCAACACCATGAGCATTAAATCAAACAAGAAGCTGTCCTACAGCGTCAAGAAACTGCTGCAGAAGATCTTCAAGCAGCAACAACAGCAGCTAGTCGAGGAGGAGCAGAATCTGAAGAACACACTGAAGGCCAACTCTTTGGAGTCCCTTGAATCCATTGAAAACAGCCGAAATGCCGATCTGGAGTCCGCCTCCGTTTGCGCCTCAATGGAGTCCTACGAGAATGAGGCCAACGAGCGCCTCTCCGCCTCCTGCGACATGGAGGACTACGAGCTCGAGCAATTGCCCTCAGTGCCAGTTCACTTTGTGCGCACCGCCCACGGCACCTTCTTCTGGACCGCCGCCTCCGATCTGCCAGCCGACAACGATCTGATCGAGCCCCTGTACTGCAGCACCGCCAACGAGATTGCCGTCTCGCAGTTCCAGGATCGCTGGGTTCAGGCCTAAGTCGATCAGCAGCCACCATCAACGCAACCATGTCTTCCACTTGGGGTCTTCGGGCTCCAGCCACCAGCTTTAATCAACGTCTTCCGTTAATTTTTGAAGCAATCCACAAAAATTAACACGCAAGCCTCAACTGAAAGCTTTACAAAAAATTGTGATACATTTTATTTAACATTTACAAAAAAAAAAAACAAAACACAAAATATATATACAATTGAAAAGAAAAAGAATCTGAATTGTTTTCTATCTCCCTCGCATTGTTCCCACAATTTTCCATTTACAGATCACACGAAAATAATAAGGGACAGAAATCCTTTGTTAATTGGCATGACTCATTTGAAAAACGAGCAGAGCCTAATCCGATACGATCCTGGACCTTTTTTCTGGTCTTATTGTTGTGCAATTTACCTGCCAGCAGGTAGTTAAGGTCTTCGGGGGTTGCTTGACTGTTGATTCTGGCCACAGTTCCAACCAGTTTGCAGCGGTTTTCAGGTAGAGAGAATCGATCGTCGTCGCCTGTTGATTGCTCATCATGTGGACCAAAAAACAGGCTCTACTCCAATTAGACGATCCGCTCATGTGAATGAATCAGAGCAGTGGTTGCAGAAATGTGTTGCATATATTAGGGCTGGTGTTCCTCGAATTAATTGGATGATCAGTTAATAAGAATAGATATCTTATATGGAAGGAAATAGGGCTTCTGTTTATTTGGGTTATTTTTGACGTGGATTTATAGATATAAAAACAATTAAGGGAATGTAAATCTGTAATAATATAATTTAAATTACAGTCGTCCCTTTAGTTCCTTTAGTGTTCGATATCCGATGGTCATTTCATGTTGAGATCCAATACCGCAATAATTTGGAAGATCTTTGCTTTTATAAGTGGATAAAATCCCATCATGTCATCAGATTTAATTTGTTTACTCGATAATCATGTCCAATACGAGTGAAGGGTTGTTGTTACCCCCTTTTGAAAGGGTATACGAAAATATGTATAAAATCGGACCATTCTTTACTTCTATTTCCACTAATCTGAAATGGAAAAAAAGCACTAGCCAAACTCCGCCCAATAAAATATATTATGTTTTTTTCGTTTTTACAATTTTATTGATGTATTTGATGTATTTTGGATATTGTATTTGCCTTTGATTTGTTATTTTCAATTAACCATAAATTAACATTTATAAATTATTTAAAGCTTAATTAGATAACTACACTTTGAATAGAGCGCAATGAACTAAGCAACTTAGGAAACGTTTTTAGCAAATTATTAGGAAACTGGCGCACTCCACTCCACTCCAAGAAATGAATTGATCTTCGTACTTTCGTTATATCACAGTTGATTAAATTAAACAATCCATTTACAGACTACATATAATTATCGGAACTAGACTTAAAGGTATTTCAAAAGCAATCCGAAAGCGATTAGCGAATCGGATTCGTCTGATGTTTGCTATAAATTACTTTGGAAGACAACGGATCTTGTTGCGGTTGCTGTACGCTGTGAGTAGCGAACGATTAATAGCCTTTTTTTTTTGGGTTAAACACTAGGGATAAGATCTACGAAATTAGATGTCGTCTGAAGGCCCGCCCTTCACCAGGGCCTCCAGACGGGCTCCGAGGCGCCAGACTCCTGAGAGCTGACCGACGCCGTTTCGGATATCGCCGTGCCGTCCACAGAGGTCACATCGATCAGCTCGTCCTTGCCGGACAGATAGGCACTGTAGCTGACTGCGGCAGCGGCGGCCGCCGGCCCGTAGCCACCCAGCAGCGGGAAGGCCAGTCGACCCGATGCAAAACCGACGGCGGGTCCAGATTGCTGTTGCTGCTGCTGCTGCTGTGTCAGCAATTGGGTTTGCAGCTCAATTAGTCGCGTCGATAGAAATTTCATAATCTTGCGTCCAATCTCATCAGTTTGCTGGGTCTGAAGCAGGACTTGCGTAATCTGATCGGCCGCGTGCACATATCCAGAGCGGAAAGACTCAACGTGGGCGGTGCTGGTGGCGGGCGGTGGACTGCCTCCGGCTACGGGTCCTTGCAGGGAGAGGCCGCCGCGCTGCTTGAGCTTGCGCATGTGATCCACGGTCAGTTCAAGGATGTCGGCCTTCTCCAGGCGAGTCACGTGCTCGCCCTCCTGCTGCAGACACTCGACCATCAGGTCCTTGAGGTCATCGAGGCACTTGTTGATGCGCGCACGTCGCTTCCGCTCCAGAAGGGGCTTCATCACCTTGCGGTACTGATACGTCTTGGACATCTCCATGACCATGTTGTGTCTTTGATCGGACTTGATCTTTGGATATATATTTTCATAGAGTTTCTGATTCGTTGAGCGATTTAGTTAGCTGCACATTATCTCGTCGATTTCTTGGTTTGTGTTTTACGAGTATTATTTCTCTTTGGGCCGCTGCGCGTGCGGTGCGCGTTCTCGGCTGCGTGGCGTTCAACAGGCGGCGCGTTTACGAAATGAGTGGCAAACTAGTTCCCAGCGTTACTTTTATACGACCCCCGTTGCTGCCACACTCTCGCTCGCTCGCTCCTCGCTCAGCTCTTACAAACACAAAGCTCCCGCATGATCACTCACACACATACCCCCACAGTGTACAGTGTGACGGCATTCGGTTGGGCTCGAGCTCGACTTCGGTCTCGGCTCGGTAGCGGCATTCGGCAGCGGCACAAAGAGAGGCTACTGTAAGTCATTGCAGGGGAGCGAGCGGTTGCTGGGGGTTGCCTGCAGAGGCACAGTGGATCGAGAGTACATTTATTGGGAAGATTGTTACGTATAAGGGATAGGTATGTTGTATATCATGGATAAAATTGTAATGAATATGATATTTGATGTTTAAAAGCATCTTTAACTTTCATTCACCTGACAAAGTATCCTGCTTATGCTTTGTTAACCTTTGTTATTTTATAAAATTCATAAATTGTTATTTGATTAAAATGTATAGTCTATTTTTTGGAGTAGCACCAATAGTTGAAATGGGACAGAGAATCAATGGGTTTGGTAATAAAATTAAAGATTAGAAAATATTTCTTTTCAAATGTGTACATAATTTCTGCACTGATTAAAATTTATACCAGCTCTTTTATCCTATAATTAAATTGATATTTTGTAATATATTATTCCAGGCCACTCCCAAAAAGTAGGCTTTAAAAAATGTGAAAGGCCCATAATTATAATTAAATAAAATGAAGCAAATGTGTGAATTCCCGAAGTGATTCCTTCGAATGCATCTTCCACGTTTCATCGTATTCTCAACCACTGTACTCGCGCAATGGGAGCGAGAGCGAGCGTGCCTCGCACTGTGCCTGCGCCTGTGCTCTGGCGCGCGTCGTCTTCAATTGATTGCAGCAGAGCCCAGAGGGAGACAGCCCCAACGTCGGCATTCGGATTGGATCTCATTCTCAGCGACTGCGCGTGGCTCTCAGACTGCTACCACGGCTTCGGCCTCCTGCTCTGTCTCTGCCGTCGCCGCTGCCTCTGCCTCCGCCCCGTTGCCTTTGCCCATGTCATACTTATTGTCAATGATGACAGTTGCGCTGCCGCCGCTCTTCTCTACTCGACTCGGAATCGGCTCGGCTTGGCTCGGCTCCGGCTCCGGCTCCCATTCGTTGTCCAAGTCGATACTCTGTCTCTGTCCAACAAAGAGACATGGGGGAGCCTACAAAACTACTGTGAGTGTGATTGTGGGTCTCTCTGGGTGCATGCGAGAGTGTGTGTGTGTGTGGTGCCTACTTTACGAGACCGTGGGAAACAGATTTGTCGTGTGTTTCCCACACGTTGGACGGATGGCTGGATTGTGATGCGATCCGATGGATTGCTGAAATGTTGTTGCTGTTACTGCTGCTGGTTGTTTTTCAAGCGGGTTGACTGTGACGATGGGGGGGCAGTGGGCGACCACTGCGGTTCGGTTCGGAGCGGTGCGGTGCGGAGGGGGGGCGATGGAGATGGCAGGGGGCTGCCTTTAACTCGCGCAATTATGTCGCATGCTTCGCTGATGATGATGACTGCGACAACTACAACTACCACCACTGTGCTTTGGGCTTTGCCTCGACTTTTCGTTGAAGCGTATCGATTAAGTGTAACAGTTTCCCTATCTCCCTTCGCCCCACCCCCATCTCCCCTAGTCACTGTGTGAGGGATGGGGGCTCCGAAAACGATTTTTGCATAGCCGCCACCACCCTTCTAGGCTGCTGCTGGTTTCGTCGTAAACTTTAACATCCGGTTGTCGTTCTAAGATTTGTCGTCTCACATATTAAGTACGAGTATATTTTTTGTAATTCCGCTGATCTCAGGGCTACTGCTGGTCAGCCACAGAGTGTACAAAATGTTGCCTGGTTTTTATGGTCGCCTCTCTTGTTTTTTCCGCCCGACTCGCCCGGCAATATGACACTTGTGGTCGGATGCCTCAGAGTTATTTTTCTGGCTTGGCTTTTTGCCTGGCTAAGCATTTCCCATGATGCTGCAGAATCGCTCTGTTTCTGTTTGTTTGTCTTCTGTCCATGACTTCCGCTGGCCGTTTGGCATTCTGCTTTCTGCTGACTGTGGCAGAGCGGCGGCATCAAAATTAAGCATCTCTCGGCCGAGGCATTGGATCGGCTTTCGAGATCCAAGACTCCTCTCAACTTTCAACTCTGCTGCCGGCACACGTGGCGTATGAGCAATGCAAAATAACCATCAACCGCAAAGCCATTTTCGACTAACCTCAATGCACACTAATTGCTTGTCATATACGCTTATGTGTGTATGTCTATATGACCACAATATGTGTGTATGTGTATATTGCTTTGCAAAAAACTTGTTGCCATCGTCGGCCATCGTGTGAACCAAGAGCTTAAAAGCCAAATAGTTGCTGATGGGCAAGAGCGAATCGAGTGGCAGTAGAAAACGAATTGAAAATGCTCTAAAATGAGAGGGTTTCCATTGAAGGATCCCCAGTTTATTCCACTTTACCACCATTCATTATCCTCACATACTTTGCGATAACAATTGAATATATAAAATACCCCAATCATAGCTCAATTGTATAGCACATAGATTAGTGAAATTATAATTGTATTATTGTAGTGCCTTAAAACATAGATTTTTTTAAATACCCTACCATAGATAGAGTACAAATCGCCTAACGACTCGGCTCAGACCTCTGTCTGTCCATCCATAGCATCCATAAGGCTCAAGTCCGGGCACAAGCTTACCTCAGCTGGAGCTGCCATCGCAGGCAGTCACAGAGTTGGCTTCGAGCTGGGGGCTAGAGTCAGAGACAGTCGGCCGGTGTGCGTGTTGCCAGCTCAGTCGCTTTCAATTTAGCAAACGTGCAGTTCAAAGCCTAGACGCTGATTGGGGGCAAATGTGCGCGGTGTGCCCAGGGGGCCGAGTGCGACTCCGCCAAAGATTAATAGCGGCCAAAGGCAAGAGTCTCTGGTGGGCAGGCGTGCGGTGCACACGCGATTGGCACGAGTTTCGGCAGCCTAGGCCGCCGAGAGGCAGAAACAGAAACCTGGTTCGGGCCATGAGCTCGTCTAACTAGTTCTGCCAACGGACGCCCGGACGCACCGACGGACAGAGCGGGGCTAAGTCCGATTGTAGTGTGTGGGAACCGAACCTGTGAGCGAGGCAAGGACTTGCAGCTCGCCCGAATCAGGTCACGGCCTCATTAGAACCTCACTCCATCACCATCCCCCATACCCATACCTGTACCGATTCCCCAGCACCGACTACATCCAGATTTCCTTCTCGGAGCGTGTGAACCACAACATGTCATAATCCCCTCGGTGCCACTACAGTCGTAGTCCCTTTAAAATGAACTTATCAGCGCCGGGGCTCCGAGCCTTGATTATAAATGACAACAAACAGGCCAACAAGTAGCAATAACAGCTGCTCAGCCCCTGCAGCAACAGCAATAACAGCAAAATCACCACGAAAGGAAACAAAAATAAAAGCAACAACAACAATAATCGTACAACCCAAAATCCGAAAACCCAAGTGAAATTCTTATAAGCCCTTTCCCACACTCGCAACGACGTCGACGCTGTCGAAGACATCGACCACGACGCTGCGCCTGCGTTTTGTGTCCCAGGACGGAAATGGGCAGCGTCTTAGTCCCAGCGATCTGAAAAGGGAACAGGTGCTGGCAGGTCCCCTCTGGGTAAACCATTCGACTACGTCACTGTGGCGACCCTAGCTACGAAGCCGGCTGGACAACAAACCCATGTACTACTGCGCTGCTCCGGGCTCCGGGTACCGTGTGAATGTCAAAACAAAGTCAGTCGTGCATAAATGACGAACAGGCGATCCGCATAGTGGCACAAAGTGTATTGGAAAAGGGTAGAATATTAGGAAATAAGGAAGTGGATGGGAAGAGAAGAGCAGTAGCCGTAGAGGGTGTGAGTACTCTAAGGTTCGTTACCTATGCACAGAAATTAAGGATCAGTATAACAGTTTAACTGTTTTGAATAATTATTTAAATATTTAAAAAATATAATTAAACTTAATTTGTAGTGAAATATTTCCAATATTTATAATTGATGTATTTCTATTATCAAAATTATTTGGTAGTTCAGAAAGGATTATTAGCAATATTAATAATAATGGTAAGATATTTAAAATTATTTCCCTAATAGACCAATCATTTACTATGCCTTTGGAAATCCCAACAATAAGAACTAAATGCGTTGTTAATGCGTTTATACTCATTCTTGGACCACTGTGCGGCTGCCAGAGCCTCTGCCGAAGTCGTCGTGGTCGTCTCCTCCATCTCCATCTACCTGCAGCCGAAACTCATCAAGCGGCCCTTGTCGATTGTACGTGCATGGGAAAAGTACACACACAGAAGAGCCAGAGCGGACGGAGCTTGTGATTCCTGTTGGAATTTATTTGGGAAATACGCGCACATAAAAAGGCTGCCAGGCCCGTTCCCCCTCTCTGGTTCTCCTGTTCCCAGTCACCACCACTCACCTCTCTCACCCCCACCCTAGTACCTTCTCACCCTCACCCTGGTGTGTGTGAGAGTGCACTCAAATTTCGTACGGTGCTTGGCTGTTCTGCTGCCGCTGCTGCTGCTGCCGTTGCCATTGCCGTTGCTGCTCGTGAGATCAGCCGGCATACGATTTCACTCTTGACTGGCCATCGGCTGCGCAGCGGCAGTGCCTCATATATAAATATGAGCGACGCCAGGCGCAGCAGCATCAGTAAACGACCAGCTCTCGCGAGGTGCGCACACGCAACGCTCGCTGCACAAACCAAGAAAAAAAGCTCTCAAGACACACGACTCGAAAGAAGCTCCGCTCTCTCGCCATGTATCTAGATACGAAAAACTTGACGGCCAGCAGCACCAACACCAACACGAACAGCAGCAACAGCAGCATCCACACATCAGCTTCGATGACAGCGACAGCAGCAACACCTTTGGGCGTGCCCAAGACTGTGCGACGCATGCGCAAAGTCTGGCAGCCCCTGCGCCGCCTGCTGACAGTGGGTGGCAAGGGCAGGCCGGCGCCCCTGACACTGGCCCACCCCAACAATGTGGATCTCAACAACACACAGCAGCAGCAGCAGCAACAGATCGAGCTTATCCTCGAGGATGAGAGCAAGTCAACGCCTGAGGAGTCTATCTACAAGTACGGGGCGGAGCTGAGGCAACTCACCGTAGACGATGAGGTGTCACTCACCCAGCCCCCCAACACGCCCACCCTCATCAGCAGCGTCTATGTGGAGAAGGCCAGCGCACAGAGTTGTGGCGCCTGCCTCCACGGACGCAACTGTCAGCACACACATCACAACAGCAACAGCAACAGCAACACGACCACGGCAACATCAAGTGCAAGTGCAACTCCAACTGCGGCACAGTTGCCCAGCAATCTCTGGGATCTGCAGTTGCCGTTGCAATACATTAGCACCGATAACGGCACCTTCTTCTGGGCCAACACCCAGGAGCGGGTGGACGACGACCTGCTGCACGCCCTACTCTGCCAGAGCTTCAGCCAACTGCCCGGCACCCTCTGCTAGTTGGATCTCCCACATATGCCAGCCACCCCCACCCTCAGTACACAGATCTCTCACATTAGGGGGATACTCCCCCTAATTATTGTAATTTCATTTATTTATTCTCCTGCGCAATATATACGTTGTTAATGTGATACTAATTTGCATATAAAATAAAATATACACTACATACACCTTTGTAACATACAAATGGAAAAGAACTAGAATCCCGTTTCTATTATCATGAGTGGGGGATCAGCTGATCGGATAAGCGAAGAAGATAGAACTGGTTGGGTACTCTTACGCATAACGGAAGAGCGAAGATGAAGACAAAGGATAACGGAAGCTGTATGATGAGTGGAGCCTAATGAGGCTTGACAGATGAACGGTCTGTGCAGAGCTGGCTAACGGACGGGCTGGTAAACTGATAAGTTGAAGGAGTTGGAAAGCGAAAGAGGTAAGAAGGGGGTAAGGGGGATGCTCTGCCTGGTATCATCTTGCAGAGGAGAGGATGTCACGTGGATCGGTTGAATGATTTCATTTAAGAACATGAGATGTTTTTTTTTGGTTAAGTTTGGGGGATGCTTTGGATATACAGGTGTATACTATTGCAACATTTTGCCTGAGCGTTCAAAATTATTGATTTTTGTAGGATATATGTACAAATTAGAATTTTGGAAAAAAATTATAGGACCACCAATTCTAATGACAAGTACAAAAAAATGTATATCCTTGTACAAAAAAGCTAAGAATATACTCTAGATATCAAGTTCAAACTGTGTTAAAAGTCTAAAATACAGCAGAATTCCCTTTCAAGGCGCCTGAGCACTCATTGGAATAGTCCCTGGGAGAATTAGAATTAACTACTGAAAGACCCGGTAAATTCACATATGTATATAGTATGGACCGGCAGGTTCCAAGGTGTTGATGACAGAAGGTTGGCACTGTAGGAAACGAGGCACAGACGAGGCCAAGCCGACCAGCCGATGCTTAAGAGGCTGGTATATATTCAGGAAACCTTTGCCTGTAGTCTAGCCTTTGTTTTATTTACGTCTAACGTCTAACCATCTCTAACCGAATGACCCGATTGTCAACGCACAGAAGTTCGCCAACTGTCCTGTCTATAAATAATTGTCACTTTCGTTTTAGTCCCGCTGTGCGAACCCTAATTAACAAGTCGTTTACATTGTCCAATGCGATTTCTTTAAACAAATGCACATGTATATTTTCCAAACAAAAAGAAAACTATTTTAAACAAAAGAAGCCTGTATTGTTCCGTTCAGATTTAGATCCTTTCTAGCAGGTCGAATCGCGCAGGACACGGAGCAGCTCTGTGGGCTGGGCGCCGGTGGCCTGCAGGGCGCAGTTGAAGGTCTCCAACAGGCAGACGTTGCTCAGGTGGGCACGATACTTGCCATTGGTCACACAGATAGGTTGGTAGATCATCGAGCAGGGCTTGAAGCACTCTTCGCGGTCGAGTTTGAAGCTGCCCATTTTTTCGTGGATATTTTCCACCAACTCGGAGCTGCACCAAGCGGAATCGGTCTCAGCATAGGCTAAAGAAAGAATAACCTCATTTTAGATAGAGTTTTGGAATTTCGTATTATATTAACTTACCCGCAACGTTGTTGCGTTCGCGGCGACAGTTGTCCGACTTGAGGTTGCAGTCGCTTGCGAATTCCTTGAAGTTCTTTCCATCTGTGGCGCACACTGGACGGTAGATGGCGGCGCAGAATTGGGGACAGTCCGTGGCGTTGGTGGACACCGTATTAGCGGCGATGCCAGTGACCAGAGCCAGGCAGCAGAGGGTTAAAGTTTGGAACATCATATCGATATTGTTTTATTGAGGTTTCTGTATTTTTTCTGTGAGGTAAAGCGTTCACTTTGTAGTAGCTATTGATTGCAATTGCCGTGACTGTCTCGAAATTCATTGATTTATATATATTTTTACGGCTCACACCCACCTATAGATAGCTTATCAGTGCGTTCCAGTCTGATAAGACCAGGCCCCTTATCAGTGGGCCCAAACAAAAAACTTGTTTATTTGGTCTACAAAGTTCGACGTGGTGCCGGTCTCGGTGGGTGACTAACATTTTGCTCTACAAATTGGGTTGTCTATTGTCTGTACAGAATTGTATCGGGGTCCCAAAACAGCATCATTGAATGTCGGGCCACTATCTTGTATCTCTCGCATCTAACAGCCGTTCTATGTCAATTCCATTGATCATTTTGTGCAAGTATTATTTTTCTTGCTGATGTTGTTTTGGCAACATCTTTTAGCCGTGATAAGTTTTGTTTACAGACGTCTGTGTAAAGACGGCATCGTTTTTTTTGGGAAATGATTCAGTGTTTTTTGTGAAACTGCGTGGTACTCGTACTTTTTCTAGACTTTTAGTAAATAGGAGAAAATTCGAAGATCACACCTCCATATGTTCATTTCTATTTGAGTATTAATTGAGCAATATTTACGAGTTAAGTCGAGCGTTTTGAAATGATTCAAAAGGAATGCGTTTAAAATATTTTAAGGAAGCTTTTGTTGCCGCATTATTAGAAGGAGCCTAGAATCTGTCAGTCATTAATTAGCTTAGTTTTTGGCATGCAACAACATACCCCCTCCATCCTATCCTCCATCCATCTCTAGCCGCCACAACATTGACAAATGATTGTGTGGATCTTTCCTCACACTTCGATCTAATTCGGTTACAACACTGTGATCGCCCACATAGCGCATCGCAACTCCCAATCTCCATGGGGTAATGTTAATTGAGGCCTCGCCACATGCCACACATGAGTGCGCACACACACACACACACATAAGAGTAGCTCTTTCGGCTTAGACGGACCAATGGTAAGATAGAGAGAGAGATAGAGACAGGAGTCGTGGTGAGGCCTAATCACCGTTTAATGGTGTTCACACACTTGTTGCTGACGGCGCCCTCAGCCTCAGCCCCAGCCACAGGCAAGTGGCCCAAAAGCCAGCACGGCATAGAGCTGGCTAAAAACCAGCAATAACAATGTTGCTTGCCCGGCCAATCAATGACCGCTAAGCGTATGCCCGTCACGCACGCGAAGGCCGCCACCGCGGTTGTCGTCAAGAATTGAGTACACACGCGTACATTAAACCCTACCTCAGAGACCCCAGACCCCAGGGCCTCAGCAGAACCGAAGACGCAGCCAAGACAGCAAGGCGCAGGATCAGGTTGGGCTTGTGTTTGTGTACTCTGTACAGGTATGTAAATGAGGAATGGCTAAGGTACGTTCCATGTAGATAACTATCAGACTCCAACTCCTATCCAACGCTATCATCATTATGACCATCATGAACATTGTCATCAGCATTATCAACGGCATTCCACGGTTGGTTCTGTTCTGTTCTGTTCTGTTCGGGTCTGTTCTCTCTCTCCCAATTTCAATTCTTTCGTGCAGACAAACGCCGCTTTGCATACGAAATTAATTATGTGCTGTCAAAGGCAATTTAACAGAAACTTATATTGCTACTTAATTTACGTCACGGCGCTACCAGAACTTTGAATACCTGTTACTCAGGTAACACAGGGTATATTGTATTGATGTGGAAGGACGTAACAAGGCGTTTACGTAGTACGTAGACACATGAATACCTTTGTTTTATGATGTGGTGATGTGATCTTTGCGGTTTCGGTTTACCATCAACAAAAACATGGCATACGAACACCATAACTTCTGATACTGAAGAAGAATACTTACTATACATACTCGTAAAGGTATTTTCCTATGTAAATATAGTATAATTACAAACATTAAGTCGCCAAATCATAGTTGTAAAAAAGAAACACCGAAAGCATTTACAGTTTTGAAGAACAAATTTAGGAACAACAAAATATATAAGTCTCGATACCTGTAGCAATATAAGCAATCAATATATACAAACACGGAATTGATAAGTTTAATATCTCGCTTTAAAGAAATATCCTTTGATTGTGCAGATTATCCAAGGAAACGTACTAATCTGAGTTCAAGAAAAAGTTAATAAAAGGCTTGCATTGAGGGGTATTTAGTAGGTCTTCTCCCAAAGCTAACCTTTCTTTCTTTTTTTTGTTTGCTGCTGACATTTTTGTTCTTTCTTTTAGCTACTCCTTCTTTCTACTCCTTCTCATGCTGTCGACATCAATTTGCATTTTTAGTGTAGGAGAAATGCGTTTGTGATTGATAGAAAGAGACAGGGTGTGAGAGAGAATAATATTGGAATGAGAAGCGGTGCAGGTGTGGTGGAGTGGGGGGGGGGGGGGGATCGTTTGTGATTCTCTAGCAAAGGCGATTATCTTTTGCGGCAACTGTTTTTATGCCCAATTTCAACGTCCGCCTTGAGACGCCTTGGCATGTGATGTGCTGTCTTGAGGTGTTGACGTCTACATGTTGCATTTTAATTGTGGTTTTCGGTTCTCGGCTCTCGATTCTCAGTTCTCTGAGTTCTTTGCTTGCTGGGGGTTTCCACTCGACACTCCACAGTCCACAAACCACACTGCACACTGCACTCCCTCGCCGGCACATAAATAAGTTGTACGACAAGCGACAACAAGCCCGTTGTCCGTTGCCAGGAGCTGCCGTGAAGTTATGCGCACGATATCCATATTTGGTCGCACACAGGTGGCGATGGTGGCCTTAGCCAAGGTGATAGCCGTAGTGGCTGCCACGGCTGCCTCCAATTGGCATCGCGCCAAGGTAGCACTCGTGCTCTCTCTCTAACTCTCCAGATGGTCGTGTATCACACTTCTAGCCGCTTGCAGAAGATTGATTTTTCTTAGTTCGATTTCAAGGTTGTCCATTTAAGGATTCACCTATCTCAAGAATTGACTTTCATCTATGAGCGATGTCTGGTTTATGGCAGGATGTGTGTTGGAGTAGCAGTTCGCGGAATTCAATGATGACCCAGATTATGGGAGAACTTTAATGAGGTGAAAATCAATTATAGGAAACATCTAAGAAATTGTCATTGATCTTCTTTGGCCTACAAATGTAATGGAATAATTTTAATGGAATTAATCATGGAAATTGGAGAAGTCTAGGCGAATATTCACGGTTTTCTGAGATTTAATAAGTTTTTTTTTTTGACAATTCAGACACATGTAGATATCCCAAAATTATAATCTAATGCATCTTTAAATCTTTGATTTTTGGGATTTTCTATAGCTCATTTAAAATTCTCAGATTCTTTGCTCAGATTATTCACATTCTCCAATGAGGTTTGTGTTGCACTATTGCCATTTTCCTATTTGGATCTTTCCAGAAACCTCTTCTGGAAATATTACTTTAATAATTTTCAACCGTCTTTAAACATTGTCATTACAATATTGAATAAAATTGTATATTAAAGTGTTCCATTTGATACACTACAAACATCTCCTGTTATTGCCATTTATCTTCCCTTATATTCCCATTATATTTGTTTCTTTGTCGCTCTCCTTCATTGACGTCATAGGGGAATAACCTTATAGCAAGCATAATATGGATTGTTTTCTCTGCATTTATCACACCATATCATATTCTAGAAGAGACTCGAAACATCAGAAAACTGTACATGTAGTAGTTCTTATCAGATACTCGACTTTGACAACAATCTTGAAGCATGACAACAAACCACTCATTCAAATGGAATTCGAATCAAAACAGAGAAATCTTTGAATGAGAAGAAGATCCAAACAAAAATATTTTCTTCAGCTGAAACCCAATATCCCGAACCCAATTATAAGATAATTCAATTTGAGTTTGATTTGTTCTTGTTTTGTATTTTGTAAGATTATTTTTAAAGCTCTTGTTTTTCTATCACAATATCTTAAGATCTAATGGAAGCGCTGGATCGCCGAGTTGAGATTGTTTTCCCGCTGAGTTCGATGCGTGGAGGAGTTAAAGCCGCTGCTGCTGCTGCTATCACAATGTTGTAGTCGTTTTAAAGCTGACGATTGATCGGATCAGTCATGATCAGGATGGTGATGCTTAGGCCTGGGCCCAACGATCCTGGAACTGCATGGAGTAGCAGAAGGCGGGCTCAACGCTGGCCACGGGCTGCAGGTTGGTGGTCCAGAAGAAGGTACCAGCCTGGGTGCGGGCGAAGCGGACGGGCACATAGATGTCCTCCTCCTGATCCTCCTCGATCATCTCGATCTCTTGGGAGTGGGCCATTTGAGCGAGTTTTTCGTTGGCGGCGTTCTCATCGATCTCGGCATAGTAGGCCTCTTCGACTTGGGCGTTGCGAAGATTGTCATTCGACTCGAGGGACTCCAGCGAGTGGCGGTGGGGGTGCTGCTGCTGCTTCTGCTGTTTCTTGAAGAGCGTCTTCAGGACCTGCTTGATGCTGTAGCTGGTCTTCATCTTGTTGTTGCTGTTGTTGGCAGCGGGAACGACAACGACTTGTTGGCACATTTTTGGAAATTTGGTTGTTGGATGCGTGTGTGTTGCTTGAAACGCTGACGATGTCAGAATGATTTCCCAACCGGCAGTGGCACGGCTTTTATAGCCGGCTCGGTGCTCGGCGCTCGAAATGCATTTCCTGTGCGCTCACAGCGAGATACCAACTCGAAGGGAAACAGACAGAGACAGGGAGAACGGACCCCTCCGACAGACACGCGTGTACGTGGTACGCACCAGAATCAACGACAACAACCACAGCCAGCCCGAGGAACGCAAACAGAGCAACGGAGGGACCCGACCCCGACCCGACCCGGTTCAAGCGTGTCGTACCTCACCCTCATTGAAGCGACGACCACAACAGATAATCGGGAGGAGATAGAGAGAGAGAGAGAGAGAGAGAGGGATCGAGAACCTGAAATACGACGCTCGCTGAGAGTATAAAGGAGCAGGAGCAGGAGCAGGAGCATGAATCGGAGTTGGAGAAGGTTCAGGAGCAGGTAGACGGGGACAAGCCTGCAGCTCTGTGGAGTAAGTCTTTCGAGAGAGAAAGGGAGAGACTGCATTAAAGGAAACAAACCCCTACAAAAAACTGCAACTGTCCGACGAAGACGACTCCGAGTGTGGGAAACAATTTTTCGTTGGCCTCAAATTTTGTAGGAAATGTATTCAAGTGCCTCAAGAAATCCCAAAAGTAAGCAGAGCAAAAACGGGGGCACACACGGACAAAGGGCAGGTGTTCCTTCGTAAAATTTCTCACGACCGAAGGAAGCCCAGGATCAACAAGGGGATCGCATGGAAAAAGGAGTTGCAAATTGTATTCCTAATGGGCAATCAACATAAAGACTGAGTAGGGGACGGACCCCGACTCTCTGTTCGTGCTCGAGTTCGAGAACGGGACCCCAAGACCATTCCCACGCATTCCCACACATTTCGTCCTGGTTCTGGTAACCAGAACCATCACCATCGAATGAAAAGAAAGGAAAAACGGGGTTGAAGTCTTCTATTTGTATAGGCATCTCGAATCACTTGTTTTCGTGTTTTGATTTCCAACTTTCCCACAGGGCTCTATGAATCCTCCACCACCATCCTACCACCACCAACCATCCGCAGCAATAAAATACGGACTTGCCACTTGTCTTCGATTTCACTTCGAATGCTCCCTCCCTTGGGGTGCAAGAGGGGAGAGAGCTCGCAGTGGAATTGGAAGGGGCACACAAAATCGTATAGATATTTTAATTAATTTCTTTTCTTGCGGTCCGAGTGTGCTGAAAGTGTGGAACGTTGATAGGGAGGGTTTTTAGGGGATTATCGATAAGGCGGCACAGAGAAAAGTGTGTGCGGAGCGAGCGGGGGGAAATCTTTTGAGCCGAGAGACCATGAAACATACTTTGAGATACATTTTAATGACTCGGCAATTGGGTAGGGGAGTTGGTTGGACCTTCTTTATAGGAGGGATCTTCTTCATAGAGGGACGACTCGTTTTTATGGTCTTTTACTTATCTGTGAGGCTAATGGATGGAACAGATTGGACCCCCGTCAAGAGAAGCGAAGCTGGCAATGTTTATGTGAAATCAGAATCTAAAGTGCGCAAGGGAAAGGGAGGATAGCACTGCTCCCCTTATCAGGACGGGGCCTCCTGTCAAGGGGGCATTGACAGTTTACACTTCGAGGGGGGATGATGATGATGCATCTCCGTTCTGCTGAGATGCTGATGGTGATGCTGGTGGTGGTAATATGATATATGCACTCGAAAATCTTCAGAAAAAATAAAATAAAAGCCTCAAGCCCCAGCAGTCAAGCCCAGTGCCAGTTCCAGTTCCAGTTCCAGCTCTCCAGTCTCCATCTCTTACTCCGCTTCAGTCTGTGGCAAGATAATGGGCAACGTGCCAAGTGCCTCGACCGTGTATACACAACAAACAGTGCATAAAAGCAGGCGGAGGCTCCTCAGAGCCATTCACAAGCCGGGGAGTGGGAGGGGCCTGCAACTGGGGACTGCGACTGGGACTGCAGTAGGAGGTGTGCCGGGTCTTTCATGTGATCTCCGAACAGAGAGCGGAGTATGTGTCGGCATCCCAGCAGCAGCAGCAGCAGCTTTGGCGGATGGCAAACTGGTTTCTTAGTTTTTGGATCTTTACATACACCACACCACGAGATGCCAATGCCAACATGGATACACACTCATACCATCACTGGCATACCCTCTCCACATACTTAACGCTCGGGTATGACGAACAAATGTGTAAAGCATTAAAAAAGAGATCTAAAAAAATACAAAAAAAAGAGTGGAAAAAAAAAAACAAAAGCGTCGACCGCATCCTAAACAGCGACCAGCAGCAGCAGCAGCAGCGGCAGCGGCGGCGGCAACGAGCCAGAGTCAGAGACAGAGACCCGAGCCCCAGTCCGCAGTCCCAGCCCAAGCCCCAACCAATCTTTTCAAGTTGATCCCCATCAAGATATTATTTGACAGCAATGAAACGACTGGCACGAGTTTGTTTCCCACGGTCCGGAGCTGTCTCGGTGTGTATCTGTGTGTGCCTCATGCTGGTGTGTGTGGGCTTGCGGGGGGGATCGCTGGCGGCTGTCTGTGGCTGGGGCTGGGGCTGGGACTGGGGCTGGTTGCTTTTCGCGGCGCAATAAAGTTGAAAGCGCACTGTTGGATATAAATTAATTCAACAACACGCTACAGTTGTGTGTGGTTGTTGCTGTATCTCTGGGTCTCTGAGCTTTGCACGCTCTCGTGCTGCTGCTGCCGCTGCTGCTGCTGCTCCACCGATTCCTTCCCTCTCCACATCTGTGTGGCGGTGGCCCCAAATGTTGGTCGCTGCCGGCTCAGCGGGGGCACTGAAATTCGCGCGTGCGTATGCCATCGATAAAAAAAATTGTTTAACAGAAAAGCAACAAAAAAAGGAATACATAAAATGAGAAATAATAAAGCGGGAGAAATGAGGTCTTCGCTGGGTACTCTGCTCTTTCTGTGTGCCTGTGCGTGTGTGTGTGGATGATTGGGTGTATAAATTCCAGTTGGTCTTGAACGACTTCAGGATATGCGCTACACATTCGCCTTGCACAATCTTGCGAAATCTGACGATGATGAGGCATGAGTCATGGGGCATGGTCTTGAGTAACCTGTCTCTCTATAAGATACGTGAATTTCTTCAGAAAAAATTAAGGGTATGTTTCTGTCCAATTAGGGGACGTATGATACAGCAAATTAAAATCTATTGTAACTTATAAATTAGTCCATTAAGGGCACGTGCTGGTCCGACAACTTTCGTAATTGTTCCAATTGGTATTAATGAAGGAAAGATTTAGCAGTGATTGAAAACAAGTTCAGCTATGGAAAACTTAATTATGTGCTATATAGATTGCAAGTATTTTACACTTCTTTTATCATTACTTATCTCTGAACAAATTATTGTTGTGAAAAATTACAAAAGGGGACCAATTGTCGGGATCGTTACCGTTGTAGAACAATCCATTACGATTCCCCTTACCAACCCTCAAAAACACAAGGCCGTCAACCTCCCAACCCCTCCCTGCTACTAATATAGCAAACACTTTCCAACACTGTCAGCAGATAATGTCCAATTAGCCATTTCCGGAGCATTCAGCTTTTTGACATCGGCCGTTTAACGGTCCCGTAGCGGCTGACAAAACGATTCGGTTAGATAAGTTAGTAACTGATTGTGCTGGCCCGCTTACAGGTACAACTATTGTTGTTAACTGTAGCTCATTGGGAATGCGTCAAGAGGCAATCTTAATTTGTCTCATTTGTTGCCTTTTTTTTGTGTGTTTTTGTTTTATTTGCTTTAGTCCGTATCCCCAGTTGTTGCTGTTTTTTATTATTTGTGTGTCGATGAGCCCAGCTCGTGTCATCTTGAATGGGATACACGGCGTCGTATCTTCGTCATCGTGGCCACTTCTAATTAAGTATTGAGAAATCTGAGCTCAGCTTAGATGCTCTTAGATGTGTCATTGATGCTGAGAGATAGCCGGCTGATGAGTGTCGGTATCTGCGCTCTTCCGTATATGTATACTGTGGATGAATCATAGTACCTGTCCTGAAGCTAGCGCTATAAATAGGTATTCCATGTGCTAAATATATATCGCACACATCATATAGCGCATTCGTGACGTGCCAAATGCCTGAAACACCCCACGAGCCATAACATTTATAGCGTGTGCTAACAACAACCACGGGGCCACATACAACAAAAACAACAACCATACCATCGATCGATTGTAACTGACTTTCGCGCACACGTCGATGCCGATGCCGATGCCGAACCGATCGTTCCCAGTCAGAGCACAGGGCATAGAGTCGGGTCCCAGAGTCAAGATGGTAATTGTCTACAAATAGAAGCGAGCGACGACCCAAGAGGCTCAAGAGCAGAGGCCCAGACCGAAGCTGAACCCAAACCCATACCCATACCCATACCCATACCCATACCCATACCCGTAGCCAAAGCCAAACCGACAATCAAGAATAATCATGTAAACGAAAAGCGTAATGCTCGTCCCACGAAACCCACGACTACCACGATCCAATCAATGATCCATAAAGCGTTAAAAAAAATAACACACAACCACCGACCACCGACCGAAGAGACCAAGAGAGACCACAACAAAAATGCGCTCTGCCCCGATGACGATTCCACAATTATCAGCGTGCCATAAGCTACTGCAAAAGGGTGAAGTGAAGGCACATGGCAAGAGAGACAGAGACCAAGACCAGAGACCAGAGACCAGCGAGACCAGAGACCGGGCCGGACCGACCATACAAATGAATTGAAATGCAAACATCTTGTTATGGATGGAAGGCATGTGCTCGCTTGGCTGCCGAGTCGCGTCGCGTCGCATCGGATCGGATCGACTTGGAAGCGGGCTCTGCGCGAGGCAGCTCTTAAGGCGGGCCGTCAGTAAGGACGGACGGCCAGACACCCGGACAGACAGAGGGATCGTACAAGACCCCAAGCATGCACAATCAGAAGAAGTCAGGCCAGCCGTCGTCATCGCCGTCGTGGAAATCGGCTGCGAAACAGTTTCCCACGGTATAACAATCACACACACACACACACCACTTACAAAGATAAAGAGACTGCGGGGTGCGAGAGAGAGACAGAGAAGGCAAGAGCAAGAGGAGGGCGCAGCCACAGCTCAAGTCATTTTATTGCCCTCACACACACACAGGGAAAAGCAACAAAAACAAAACAAAAAAAACAGAAGCCACCACCACCACCGCACCGCTGGCACCACTCTGGCAACAGCAGCAGGCCGCGCACGAGGCAAAACGAGTATCTCGCTCGCACTCACATCCCGGTCTGGCCACAGCCGAGCCTATATAAAGCCGAGCCCTCGCTGCCAGCTGAATCATTCAAAGCTCCGACTCCGCTGCGTGCACACAGATCGCCCAAACCGAGTCGACAGACACTCCAAGTGGAACGCTATTTTCTGTGGATTACGCGAGTTTCATTCATTCAACAAATACAGTGATCACCATGGTGCTGGAGATGGAAATGTCCAAGACCTATCAGTACCGCAAGGTGATGAAGCCCATGCTGGAGAGGAAGCGTCGGGCGCGCATCAACAAGTGCCTGGACGAGCTGAAAGACATTATGGTGGAGTGCCTCACCCAGGAGGGGGAGCACATCACACGCCTGGAGAAGGCCGACATCCTCGAGCTGACCGTCGAGCATATGAAGAAGCTGCGGGCCCAGAAGCAGCTGCGCCTGAGCAGCAGTGTGTCGCCCAGTGCCTCCTCCGCGGACTCCAAGCTGAGCATCGCAGAGAGCTTCCGCGCCGGCTACGTACATGCCGCCAACGAGGTTTCCAAGACTTTGGCTGCCGTTCCCGGCGTTACCGTCGATCTCGGCACACAGCTGATGAGTCATCTGGGCCATCGTCTCAACTATCTGCAAGTGGTGGTGCCTACTCTGCCCATTGGCATGGGTGTGCCGCTCCAGACCCCAGTCTCGGGTGTGGATGACGCCGCCCTGGTCACGCCGCCTCCGTCGGAATGCGGCAGCCTGGAGAGCGGCACCTGCAGCCCGGCTCCCAGCGAGGCCAGCTCCACCTCTGGTCCCATGTGGCGTCCTTGGTGAGCGGTGAAGAAGCATTCTGGATTCGCCTTCAAGAGGAAGGCCTTCTCAACTCAACCCAACTGAGCGCCGGCTGAACCAAGAGGTCATTGGTAGTACTGCGCTGGAATGGAACCGCGCAGGCATTATGTTCCCACCGCGGCTGCTCAGACGCCGCTCTCCGAGAGAGCCCTGCATTCGGGCTATGGATAGCGGGCGTCGCCCTATTATTGAGATAATTTAATTGAAATTGAAATCGAAATAAAAATCAAAATTGCTCCCAAAAATATTGTCTTCTTCCTTTTACTGCATCGAAAGTGATTCAGTTTCACAATCTTCTCAGTCATCGGCGAAGCCTTTCCGGAGGCGTTCGACCGCAAACCAACCGAAAAAAATAAACCAGAAACCAAATACTTTGAGATAAACTCCATGGCAGGCCGATTCACAGACCAGACCGCAGCCGGAAGTCGCTAAATATTTTCCCACACTCGGACTCAGTGTCCGTCCTCCATCAGACTCGTCGTCTGCGTTTGCCTTTGCCTTTCAGTCTGGCTCTGGCTCTGGGTCTCCAGCTCTCGTTGGTTGGCCTCATTATGGCCCGATCCGCTCCACTCAGCTGCGGGCTGGAACTTGGAGAAGACGGGTGGAGGGCGACCGGCGATTTGCGCCGGCGCTGTCTCTGTCGCAATTAAATAATAAAAATAAAGCAAAAAGTCAGTTCTAGGAAACGTCATTTATTATGAGGCTCAGGCTCGTACTCGTATTCGAGTGTGAGAACCGCGGCTCGCCTGTCAATGCCTCCGCACTGTGGCCTACCATTGTGGTTTGACTATGGCTTTGACAGCTTTAACTGCGCTTGACCGCTTGGCACATGCGCCGGGGCCGGTCGAACTCGCGGACAGATGGACAGATGACGGGACGGAAAGTCAGTCCGGTCAGACATTGCAAATTAAGCTCGCGACCGCGACCGTCTCGGCACTTAAAACTTCACTGTGTGTGGGTCTACCTCGTGCGAGTATGTGTGCGCCTGAGTGAGGTTCGATTACGGAACTTCAGTCTCAACGCTTTTGTCTGGCGGACAACTATGATGATGACTACTTACTAGACCGACCCGGCTCAAGCCGTGGACGGGACCGACCGTTCAAGCTGTCGCTGATTGCTGTTAATCTTCAGAAAATGTGATTAGTCACGTAACTTTTGGCATGGAAACCAAGTCATCGAGACATAGATTGGGGGTTTTGGCAGCTCTTCTTCATTTTGTTGGGCCCAAAACAGTTATTTATGAGCTTCAACGGTAGTCGGCCGAAATGTGTGATCTACTTTGTGATGGAAGATAGTTTGAAGACACATTGCTTTGAGATAGAGCAAGGGATGATTGCAGATACATATAAACCTTGGATACGACCATTAGGGTTGTTCAAAGGAGTTTCCTATTGATCATTATATGATGATCTTCTTTGCACAGTGATTTATCACAGCTGACACCGATCACACCGTTTAGGCCTATTCGTTCAGTCTGAAGACCAATTAAAATATGAGTTCGAAAATATGAAATCTTTGAAAGAGATCTACCTAGAGCTGACATTGTAAGTAAGATTAATAGTTATGTACATAATCATATACAGATTTTGATAGATATTGGCAAATTAATTCCAAAGTATATCATCCCTAAGAGGGATTTATTTTCATTAATACTCTGCGATCCTCAATAAATTAACAAAAGTCAAAGATCTCGCTTCCGAGCTCCGAGCCGGGCCAAAATCTGTAACAGGAAAGTACAGTACGGCGCACACATCATACATCACGTGACCTCTGTGTGGCAGTGGGCCCCCCAAGGCCCCCGCCCCAATTCACTGCGGGTCCGGCCACCTACTTCAGTCATAATACACACGCCGCAAAAGTTAATGCAGCCATATTAAAGTAAGCGAAAGACCACCACTTAATGCAGGAGAGGAGCGGCATCGGCGGAAACCGGCCTGGGAATGGTCTGAGGATGCTCGTGCCTCAAAACCCAGCCTCCACATCCAACTCAACAGCATCCCAACATCTCAAAACACACACAAACACATGGACAGATAGAAAGAGAGAGAAAGAGAGAGGGAGGGAGGGACACACTATCAAAAGCTGTGGGCAGCTTGTCCAGTGGCAGCCAGAGCGTGTGCCAATGTAGTGTAACAACATCCCATATTAAAGATATTACAGAGTCAATAGCACACCATATAAGTGTGGTTGGGTGCCTCTCCAACTCCCATTCCCATTCCTACTCTGAACTCCGAGAGTCCGTCTCCATCTCTATAACCATCTACGTTCCCATCTCACTCGCTCTCGCTTTTTGGTCATAAACCAACTAAATTGAGTTCGTTCAACAAAACAGCGACGCATGCGCCGCACCGCGGGCCAACCGACCGGCCGGCCGGCCGGGCCACCTCCTAACCCAACCGATCCCAGCCCGAAGTAAACCCCTTTTGTCCACATCACACGGCGCGCTCTTAACGATCGTGTGTCCACAGTCATTACAATGTTGGCCAATGCACAACCATTCGACTGAGACTGGGACTGGGACTGCGACTGAGACTGCGACGACGTCGCCGCACACTTACCGCACGCTGCTTTTCTCTTTCATGTCGATCGCTGGCTAGGCTCGGGCCTCGTCTCCGGCTCAGGCGCAGGCGCAGTCGCAGGCGCAGTTTGGTCTCCAGCCACTCTTCTACTTGGTCGGTCGGTCGTGATCTTGCCCGTAAGTGGTCTTGTATCTTGAATTCGTAAAAATACTCGTACACACAGACGTACGTCCACACAGAGCGGATCTCCCTCTCTGTCTTTTGGCTTGCAGCAGACACACATACACATAAAAAAGGGCAGGTGTGTCGATCGTGTGAGAACCACGTTCCAAACCATTTTCTCACGATCTTCGCTTCTGATATTTCTTTTTTGTTTTGTTTTTGTACTTGGCTCCGGTTCCCTGTCCCTGACTGACTGGGCCCTTCAATCCATTTGCGTGTGTGCGAGAGGAGACCCTTCTCCACCTCCGACACCGTCTTGGTTGTCGTCCTCTGCCTGGAGTGATTCGTATGCAGTTTGTGTATTGTAGTTTTTAATGACTTGGGCTTGCGTTCGAGCGCTCGATCGAGCTGGATCGGGGTTCGGTTACGTTACGTCGCCGCCATTCGTTCATCATTCATCGGGTTTACCTATAAGATTAAGTATCTTTTGTGTTGCCTGCCTCTGCATGCATTTCCTTTTGGCATTTTGGGTGCGATTCCTATAGATCCATATAGCCATATTTTTATTTTCTTATTGTCCATTGTCGTACGTACATACGAGTATGTGGGTCTCGTGTATGCATGGCTGGTGTTGTTCCGCTTATTGTCTTGCCAACTGTGTGATGGCTCTGATCGGATCATCTAGGGATGGACACGGTTTAAAAATGAGTTAAGATTTCGTTTGGATCTTAAGGGAGATTTCAAAGGGAAAGTTCAAGTCGTTTGGAACTGTTACAGAGATGATCCTATGGAGATGATCTACATTGAGTTTTACTAAATTAACAGATCGTTTATCTGATTAAAAGTTCCTTTTTATTGATTACAGTTTACATAGCGGTAAAGATATCAAATGAAAGGATTAAGGTTCATATAAGTTATTCCAACAAATTGACAGATAATTATCGTTTTATAAATCTCTCTAAGTGTTTAGGTTTCTGTTAATTTATTACATCCTTTGGATGCCTAGATCCCATACAGAATTTAATCACATTCACGGATTTTAAATCTATAAATTTAGTTTCGTTTAATTTAGGCCATCCCTGGACCTACGGCATCCCTGATATTTATCTGGTTGACTATTCCTCTCGTCATGGCCTCGCCTGCCAGCCAGCAATCGATAGTTAAGACAGAGGCGTCTGGGGACCTGCTACTGGTCTTGGCACACACAGATAACCAAATGATGCTGGGTCAGGCCGAATCAAAAACGAAAAAAAACCCAAACTCGATCCCAAGCCCAACACTAAAAAGTGATATCCTGTCCCGGGCTCCATCCCAAAGTTGCCCTAGGGCAAGACACTCATTTACCTGATCCCAAAGCAATTATGTAGCCGAAGCCGTAGCTCGCCTTGACCATTGTGCGAGGCGATTTTCTAGTCGAATGGCCACATCGAATAAAGTAGAAACGAAATCAGGATGGATATGGGATGAATGATGACTCGGTCCCTTTTCGGGTCTCCCCCCATCTCTTTCTCCTTCTCTGATACTTCTTTTCGGGTTGTTCCTCTTCTCTGGGCTAAGTCTGAGCGACATTGTCGTAACTCGATTAGACACGCTGAGATAAGTCTCTAATTTTTTGTGTTACCTCCGCTTATTGTAGGCACACGTGTTCAAGGGGCAACGCAACTGTGGCTGTCAGTAGTAGTCTCGACTTTGTGTTCTTTCTCCTCTTTCTCTTTCTCTGCCTCTGCCTCTTCTTCTGCTTAATTTTCTTGTTTTGGCCTTGGCATTGTTTTCGCTTTCTTTTGTCTCCGATCTTGTGTGTGTCCATCTATGGGGAGATGAGCCAGGCAGCATTCACGGCGATTCGGTGCGGAAAACCAGAAATTCTCCAGGCGATTCGGCGATTGCTAGGTCTATGAGTATTTCCGCCACAAAACCGCAGGCAGAGCAACTTATCGGGAATTTCTTATAGATGGGTGTGCCTGACCAATTGGATAGTCTATTGGTCTACCGTCCATGCTTATTTGCATTCACTGAAAAATGAATCACTGAAATGTCGGGTAAATAGTAGAAGGAAAAAGTCGTGATCTTTCAATTTTAGCTATATAATTTATTATTATTTGTTAATAGTATTTATCACGTGAACTGTGCGTCCCATCTAAAGCTTTGTGTGCGTTCTTAAAAGTAAGTGGTGGAGAGTCAATGGAGTTGGTCCATTGACTCGGAAGACTTTTACTTTCTAAATCGTTCTTTTCTTTCTCTCTCTCTTTCAGTGTTCCTGGAGGTGCTCTCTACCAGGGCCGCCAGACATTCTCCTCATCCTCGCTGTCGACCTCCAGCTCCATTTTTGTGACATCAATGGAGGAGCAGGTGGTGAGTAGGGAGGCACTGCCCAGACGCTCGCTGCTGGCGAGACTGGAGTTGGGGCTGCCGGCAAAGCTGGAGACGGGCGAGATGGGCACGGAGTAGGCGTCCCGGCTGGCGATATGCACGGAGAGAGGAGCGGTGATGGGGAGAGCCTCCTTGACGGCGGGCTGCAGCTGATTGAGGCGCTGTCCCAGATGTGTCATCAGTTGGGTGCCCAGGCTGACATTCATGCCGGGCAGATGGGACAGGGAGCGGGAGACCTCGTTGACGGCATGGATGTAGCCGGAGCGGAATCCCTCGGCCGGACTGAGGCTCTCGTCGCCGGTGGCGCTCTTGTGCTGGCGCTTCTGCTTCATCTTCTGGAGGTGGGTGACTGTTAGCTCGAGAATGTCGGCTTTTTCCAGGCGAGTGACGTGCTCGCCCTCCGACTCCAGCGTGGCCACCATCAGATCCTTCAGCTCGTCCAGGCACTTGTTGATGCGCGCCCGACGCTTGCGCTCCAGCATAGGCTTCATCACCTTGCGGTACTGATAGGTCTTGGACATTTCCGATATTTGTGACGACGACATTTTTGGCTATGTTCCTTCGTTGTAATGTTTGTTCTTTTGAGCTGTGGCTGCTCCGACGGCTGAAGACGTTGTGTGCTGTCTGCCGGCCCTGGCCCTGGCTTTTATAGCTGGCCAGAAACAACCCCCATGATCCAGGGATCTCGTGTGTGCTGGCTGGGCCCCTGTGCTGGCATTTCGTGTCGGGCTGAGCGGGACGGAGCGAAGCGTGTGCTGGCATGAGGGTTGGTCGCCCTTCCGCTTCTTGAGGCTGCTTCTTATTGTTTGTCCGCTTTCTTATTGTTGCCTTGTCCCCGTCACCGTCCCCGATTCGGGGTCTGGTCTGGGCTTGGCCTGGGCACCCTTATCAACGGTTAAGGGAGCAGGATCGCAGCAAGGATCGTTTCGCATTGTGTGTGCTTGGAACCGTGGGAAACACTTTCCTCCTCGGTTTCTCACACCAATATGCTCGCTCGCTCGATTCGCTCACCTGCCCCGAAAGAGCAACGGAGCATGAGCATATTCGTAGTCAGGGGCTTGGCCCTGGATGGATATGGGCATGGTTTCATACTCGTACTCGGACTCGGACTCGAGCATGGGAATTTGCGGGCAGGAACAGCTGCCGTTTCTAGATTTGTGTGTTATGATTTGACTATACCCATACACAAATGTCGAGGCGAGCAGAAGGATAATGAACTGCTTGCTTTATGCCATCTCATTTAGGTCTCGTCTCGGAGTTCCCACGGCTCCGATAGGGATACAGGGATGGGGGGATGGGGCGTTGCGATTCGTCGACAACTTCCTGTTTACTGTTGGCATTCCACCTTGGATCGTATTCGTGCCGAGGCAGAGGCAGAGGCCGAGGCATCCTGCACTTGTTGGTCGGCTGCTATGATCCCGATCCGATCCTGTGGGAACATTGCTCGTGTGCGTCGAGTGTGCTTAATGTGTGTTCGTTCGACTTTCCCGTTCCATTCTGCCGTTGCTCCTTCCCTCGTTGACCCGATCCTTGATCTCTGCTGAGGCGCTGCCTCTGCTCTGTAAAAGGGGCCAAGCGATGCTGCTCCTGGAGCGCTGCTCGCGTGTGGCTCGCGGTGGACACACTTTCGGCTGTAAGTTGTACGCGTTCCAGGACTTTTGTAATCGATTGTCATGCCTTACACTGCACTGCGGTGGGGATTGTAATTGGGTTGAGTCACTGGGAGCTTTAAATGCGAATGGGCTGAAGGGGTTTTTTGTGAGAGGGTTGGACGAGGAACCATTTAATGCGGGGTGATTATTGTATCCTCTTGGGTGATCCTAACTTGATCGCAAATTGAAATACTAAAAGGGTAAAATATCATACATCTGGTTAAAATAATTATCACTGAATGGAATGCCAAGATTGTAATTAATTAGTGGTTTACTGGATTTTTTTAAAGATATATATATGCTGAAAATATTCGAATTTTGTAGTTGTAAAGTTTATTATTATTATTAGGCCATGAAACAATAATATATTTAAGTATTAGATTACTAGCTACAAAAGCCAACGACTCATTGGTTATGATATTTAACTTAGTTATAGATTTTATCAATCGAGTTGCACGATTTACGATATATTTTTATATAAATATCTATGTACATTATTTATTTATATTTATGTACATTTTTTATGTTTGCGGAAAAAATTTTTTTTTTTAAGTACAAATCAGGGACTGTAACTGGAACTATTATAAGTTACTAAAAATTGGCTCTAAAAAATAAGGCTTTATGCCGAATATAGCTGAAAATAATCGTAAGCCATGTCATAGTGGGGTTATAGTCCTTATTGTCTGCGCCTGGAGATTCTAGGACTTTTTGAAAGCATAAGGTTTATATATTGTTTACTTTATTTATTATTATAAATTCAAAAATGGAAACTTTCAATCAAAGTAAACTTTTAAGATACTTTTTGAAACTCTGCCACCCCTGGCAGTGGTTTGTTTTATTTCAAATATTTATTTAAATTTGTATTATTACAAATGGTGTAAAGCATATGGTAGTTGCTAAGTATACGAAAAAAATGTATTTCCTTAATAAAACTAAGTGGAAGATCAATGGGGAAGCTCTTGTTTAGGTTAATAAAATAAGTTATAAATATTTATAAATGTGTTTTTATACATCTATGGGAGATCAAATACAAAATACGAACTTAAGAACTATCACAGGAACATCACATCATATCATATCATATAGTAATAGCTATTGTAAGTACAATTCTGAGGCAAATGTTTACACTAAACCTTGGAAAACTTGGATCGTTTCTAAATACGAGTGTCTTTTATGGCCTACGAACTAAATCCAGAGTAGTAAAGCTCTCAATGTTGAATGGTTGAGTTGATGAGTTGCTAGGTGTTGATTCACCAGGGTCGCCAGACATCCTCGCCGTTGGGGTTGTCGTTGTCCTCTGGAGGAGATGTAGGGCGCTCTTCATGATGGTGCTCCTCCGACTTGCGGTCGGAGAGATTGACGGGCTCCTCGCTTAGGTCGGGAGTATCCAGTTCCTCCTTCATGTCCTTCAACTGGTGTCCTAGCTGCTTCATCAGGTGTGTGCCGAACTTGAGATCCAAGCCAGGAACAGTGGAGAATATGTGCGAGACCTCGTAGGCGGCCTGGGTATAGCCCGCCCGGAATTTGTCAAAATTCACCTGGGAGGAGGCGGAGGAGGAGGTGGAAGATGGAGACGCTGGACTAGCCAGGCGCTGCTGCTGCTGGGTCTTTAGATAATTGACGGTCAACTCCAGTATGTCGGCCTTCTCCAGCTTGCTGACCTGATCGCCCTGCGCGTCCATCGTATCCACAATGAGGTCTTTGAGCTCGTCCAAGTACAGGTTCATGCGGGCCCGTCTCTTGCGCTCCAGCAGTGGCTTGGTCACCTTGCGGTAGTGCTGCGTCTTGGTCATAAATCTCTGACCCTGCACTGCCATTGTGATTGCTTTTGTTGGGGCCTTAAGTTTGTTTGTAGTTGAAGCGGGCAATGCAAATGCTCCACGTTGAACTGCGATGGCGATGGCGATGATGATGATGTTGATGCTTCTGCTCTTCTGCTGCTGCTCTGCACTGCACGGTAGTCACTTGAGAAATGATCTTGCCGCAAGGTAAGCTGATCCTTTTTGTAGCTGCAACATCGTCGTCGGTGCCATACACTTGCAAAATCCTCCCCTAACTGCTACCACGCACATTCGACGATCACAACGAAGCATCAATCGGGTCAGAGACGGAGACGGCACTGGCATCGGCATCGGCGTCGGCGTCAGCGTCAGCGTCGTCTGTGTGGCACTGGGCTCTCTGCTTGTGGCAAGATTCATTCGCTGCTGCACGTGTGCACTCTCTCTACAGTGAGAGAAACCTAGGGATCTTGTTGTTCCTAACTGTACTTCTGAAGAAAAAACTTAACTCTTTACAGAAAATATTCCTATTAAAAAAAAATATTAATAAATATTGTGATCACCTTCAAACTCCTATAGGCATATGAATAAATTTTAAAAATATTCCTGACATCCATTTTCCTCATAAATTATCTTAAAACTCAAATAAGGTTTGTCTCGCAACAGGTATACCTTTTAGCAAAGTTCATCTATTGGAATTGGAAAACATATAATATCAAAAATTGCTTGGAGCCCTATAATCATTATATTTTAAGGCATGATATATGTATGTATATCTATTAAAAGTACTATTTTCTGTATATTTCCTCAACTTTGGCAAAATGTAGCGAATGAATAAAGATAGATATTCCCTTTATAATATTTTCTATGAACCCTTTCATAACAATTCACCTTCCAAAAATTTCTTCAAGTGATTTGACTAGGGCCCAATAACACGTTCTTCAGCAGGGCGACTACTCGCTCACTCTCTTTTGGTGCCGCTCTCCCTCGTGCTGATGCCGTGCGCCGGCGCAACAGCCCCGGGAGGAGAAAGAGCCACAAGAAAGACGACGACTCCGACAGAGGCCCAGAACCATCAGCCACCACCACCAGCAGCGCGCACCACACGCACACACGACATCCCAAATGGGAAGCGACGGCGACATGACCTCGACCTGCCTGCCACGACGCTCTCCCTGCTCCTCGCACGCTTGCAAGCGAACCGATCCGAACCCCGACCCGACCCGAGACGACGAGCCGAGCCGTGCCCCATGCGTGCCATCCTCACTTAAGCCATAGAGCAGAGCCAATCTCATCGAGACGCTGCCATTGTGTGTGTCTCATTTTGTGACCGTGTGTGTGTGCTCTTCCCTTTTGGCGCACAGTCGCTGAGGCAGAAGCAGCGGCAGAGGCAGAGGCAGAGACACAGACCTCATTTCCTCTTTGGCGCGACATTGCGTTACACTTACGGACACGGAGCAACCACCGCATCAACCACCACCACCACCACCCATGCCAGCAGCCGGTGTTCTTCCCTGCTCGGTTCGGTTCGGTTCGGTTCTGTGTTATGCTATGTTGGGTTGGTGCATCGTGAGAAAGTTTACTTGAGGCATTCCCACAAGTATTGGGATTGTGCCGCGCTCCTGCTCGGGTCGAGTCTCGGTCAGCTGTGACACTTGTTTGGCGCATTTTGCGAGATTGCTTGAGTTTTGGGCCATTGACGAAATCACCTGCTCGGTCGAGTGCCGAGGGTAGGTGAGACAAGACCGAGGGTCGTTGTAGTCGCTGCAATCGCATCCATGAAATCGAGAAGTTAACATACACAGAACAGGAACGGGAACGGAACATCGGGGACTGCAACAAAGTTGACATTTGATGGCACTGATTTCATGCATTTCGTTTACAGAGTTCTTCGTGGGGGAGGTTTCTGAGATCATCAGCGAGCAATTGTTTTGATATGGGTCTCTGGGGACGGGATGAGTAAGGCAAGACAGCCCACCATATGCAAAAACAAAGATTTCAATTGCGGAAATTTACATCGAAAGAAGACGATTGAAAAAGGGGGATAAGCTTCTGAGGGTGATTCATAATCGTAACAATGCGGGATTTGCTCTCTATTGATTGTAAAGAATTTCTATTGAAGGAGTCTTTTCTTAGAAAAGAATCAAAGGAGCAATATACTTTGGACTTGAATGGAAGCTGGAATAACAAATATTTCGTTAAGGGTTTTGTAAAAATTATTATAAGTTTTAAGAGAAGATATTAATCGATTTCGTGTTTGTGTCAATAGAAATAGATGGAGGTTGCAAAATGAGGATAATGAGAACATATCATATTTAATGATCTAAATCTAAATATATCGAGATATATTTAATCGTATTACTAATATTCCCTAATATTCATGAAGCATTCAAAATAATGCAAGGGCTATTCCAGATATCTTTCAGGTTTCCAGTAACCATCGTAAAGTATTCTTACGCGTAAGAACCCGCAATAAAGGACCTATACAAAGGAATCTTTGCGTTTAAGAAACATTTAATTAAATTCATTTAAACGATTTATTGAAAGTAAATGAATTTTTGTTCGATATACTTGTACATTGATAGATTTCGAGGTTTTAACATTTCATAAATATCTTTAAGTGGCCGTAATATACAAAGATACATATTCGTTAAATACACATATAGCAACACACACATATTCATATACATATAGATTAATTAATGAAAAGTACCGCGCTAGCTGGTCGCTCGTCTAGTTTGATTTTTAAAATATTCGCTTTGAACGCGCTTGGTTAATACGATGTCATAGTTGTAAAATACAATAAGATACAAATTCAAATATGAAAATCAAATTCTCGTGCTAGAAGGTAAGTTTAACTGTCTAAATTGTTGCGTTTATTGTTTAATAAGAGGTACAAGTGTGTTTAACATTCGTAGTGGTGTTCTTTCGCTAACAACTCTATTTCGATTTAAAAATCGTTTTTGTTGGCTTACAACTAATTTGAGTTAAAAGGGACTGCTGGTTTGTGATTTTAGCATAAGTATAAAGGGGTTTTTGTTCGGTTAGTTTGGGTGTTCGTTGGAGAAACATATGTTGGTGAAATAAATAGGTAGGTGTTAATGAATGATGAACTTAGGTGGAAAACAATAATAATAATTACAATAAAAATAAATGCCATTTCATACAATTGCAGCGCGGGGAGATTCTCGTATAATACAAAAGAATTCAGAGGACATGCCCGTCGGGGCATGTCAGTTTCTTAAAGCTTTATGTTCTTTTCGTGTTCGTTTCGTTTGATTTTATAGTTGTTTTTTTTTTTGCTGTTTGCTTGGTTAACTCCGTTGGGCCTGGGCCGTGGTCGTCTTCTCAGGAACTGGTGATCTTTGTGTACGTGCCTTACAAATTTAAAAATGTACATATAGTACAATCGATATTCGGTAAAAAATATTTCCGTTTGATACATATACTCCTCCTCGTACTCATCTCTCCTATCATCGTCATCTATGCGTTTGCAGTTTCATTGAAGGCCTTTTCATTCCGTATCCATTCTACACATTCTATATGTATATATATTTATACACAATATTTTTACATTTATCTCTTATCGCTCTCACATCTGGTCGACTGGACATCTCTCTGGACATTCTATACATTCTATACATATCAATATATAAACACTCTATAGCTTTTTGTACGACTTTCTGTGGGGGGCAGGGGTTTTGTTTTTCCTTTCTCTAAAAGCACTTTTTAAACAGATTTAGGAAACGGATTACTCTTGCGACAAGTGTGGTACGTCTAGTGCGCGGGTCTGTAGTTGTTATTCATGCAGCTGAAAATAAGACAAAAGTTTGCATAAACACATCGAGGGTAGGAATATTTTGGGAGGAAAAAGAAGAGCGGGTTAACAAAGCGGTAGGGACTTAACAATGTTACTTATTTCTTATCTTGATTTCATTGAACGTTTTTTCGTATAAAATTCAAATTGTAATAAAAATATACATATCATATAAAAAATCTTGATGTATTTGATAAATCTGATTTCATTTCTAGTTAGGTTTACGGTTAAAAGCTACTGAAAATTGAAAGAATTATTGGCAAGTGGAACGTGTTCTTAGGTATTCTATTGATTATATATTCTCTGGGCATGCATATCATAAAAATATGTATTCTGATTGCTGTTACAATGTAACATTTGGTGTTTTCTCCTCGTTTCTTTCAGCGCTGGTTAAGTCCTTTGTTTCGTATTGGAACAACAAAAGGTATGGCAAAACTACACTACGCTACATAATCGTAAGGTGCGTATAAGTCACACAAATATTATCGAAAATATGTATGCTGTAAATGCTTTAAGGTACCATATACATATACATATAAGTATATAATTATCAAATGTTTTTAAACATCAATTCGCTAATAAGTCATACATAATGTGTAGTGCATTATCTTGTGGGCTTTGCCTTTTTCCGAGTGTTTAACAATTTTCATTTCGATCAATCAATCAATCGCTCTTTGTGTTTCGATTTGGCAGAGCTTAGATAACTACAAAATAAATTTATTTTGGAATATTTTGAATATTTTCGTGTATGCAGGGCGACATTCATTGTCAATATTCAGCTGTTCAAATCTGTTTAGCAATTTTATATGGAATATTTACTATTAGTGTTTTATAGTTTTGTTTGGAAGTTTCAATGTGATGGACTGTCGTTAATTCGATGTTTGGCGCGTGATTTGCTGTGAGAGGCACGTCGCAGGCTGCTAGCGCTGCCCGGGCAATTGTCATAAAAATCTAATGATTCCGATGAGAATGCTATATAATATAATCGGTGTGATACAAAGAAAAGGTTAAATTTGAGTAAATAGTATTGTTTATACAATTGTCAGTGTTCATTCGACTGGGAATGCTAGTGTAGGAAAAGAAACTCTCTAGGTTAAGCATTGCATTGTACGATTTTGTGCTCGGTATAAGCTATATATACCGTCAAAGCTACATCTACGCACCTTTATCCGTGGGCGACCCCAAGGTCAGGCTGCTCAAGCTGGAGCTCAGGTTGTAGGGACGCGGCGAGGGTGGTACTGGTGCAGTTTCATCGCCCGGCAAGCAGGTCTCAACCATGGCTTCCAAGCAGTTGACAAACAGCTCTGAGGATTCACCCATCATGTTGTACTGGAAATATTGAAATATAATTATTAATTTTTGCTATACACTTTCTAGGCAAAAAACCCACCTTGGTAAATGGACCAGCAAAGCGCCAAAGTCCGCCAAATCCGCAGCTCTGCAAGAAGTGCAGCTGCTGCTGGGAGGGATCTTCGCTGGCCAGCATATTCTGGATAATGTTCTGCACAGAGTTGAGCACAACCTGATCGTGCGACACTGACAATATATTGTTGATCTTTTGGTCCAGCAACGAATGGCTAAAATACGAATATATACTTAAGTTATGCTAGATCAGAATAATTTTAAAGATCCACTTACATGACTGGAAACACTTTGGGAAAGACCACAGATCCTTCGGCTAAATACTGGTACAATACGCGAGTTTCTCCCTCATCCGACGAGTACTTGACCAAGGTGGCTAGCACAGTGAGGACCAAGGCTTGGATGGATAAATCGGGTAAAACTTCGGGATCAAGTAGGACGTTCGACTCGTTGGATACCGAAGAGCGTGAGCCGCGTTCCTGTTTCGGAATATGTTTTCAAAATGTTTTATCAACTTGTTTGAGCATAATCACAACCTAAGACACACACACATAGATATACGTTTTGAAAAAATGTTCGTGAAGATGTTGTCTACCATAAGAAAAAAAGGGTGTACGAAATGTGCAATGATCTGGATGGATGGAGTAAAACTTTGCCATCATGCAGTGCCATGCAGAGAAACAAAACAAAAAAGAATAAGGATAAAAGCAGGAGGACACGAAACACAAATATGTTTTCTTTTGAGTGGATTTTTAGTATAGAGAACTTAGAGAAGTACGAGTTAGGAGGATAGATGTTAGTTTTAGCTAAGAGATAAGTTATGTTTGTAGAGCAATACCTGACGTTCTTCGATGCCGGTGGCATTGTTCGGATCTTTGGTTGTTGGCACCGAGAATGAGCGCTGAGTTTTGAATAAAACCCTCGCATTCTACGGATGTACAATTTAATGTTGTTTGTTGTTTTTCATAGTGTTGATGTTGACCAAATCAAACGCAAATCAAATGACAATGTTCATGCGTAGAGTATTAGCAGTAGTGGTAGAGTAGTGGTGGAGTGGTAGGTGGCAATAGATATAGGAGTCGTTTATATAGGATATATTGATGAGAGTTACAAGCACCAATTAGATGTAGTAAGAGTCGGCAGGCAGGCATATAAACGGTATATATACGAGTATACATTGTGATTTATATGTATGTAACGTAACGTTTTTGGTTTTTTTTTTATAAATCATAAAAAGAGAAACAAGAAAACATCATTGAACGATTATTAGTTATGCAAAGGCTGATCTCTCGCTCGATCTGATAGATATAGTCGGATATAGTGGGGATATAGTACCATATAGAAATATATAGAGACTCAAATAGATAGCCAAAAGTTACTATAGCAGATGGTTATAACAACTTTTGTACAGCAAATTTCAAACACGGGGGGAGTTGGGGAGTGAGAGTACAAGTGCGGGTCTTTACCTGTAGAGTGGGAACCTTGTGCTGGCGGGCAAACTGCAGGGCGGACTGATCGAGTATGTCCCAACTCTTTTGTCGTCGCGACAAGGGCTGGCCAATCTATTTGCGGGGGGAAAAATATATATATATTATATGTAGGATATATGAAAGATGTTTAGGCTTTCAATGAAAGGGACTTGTATAGAGTGCAGGGCATTCTACAATGGATGTGTACCAATGTTTTCGGCACCATTTCACAGAATCTATAGGGAGTCTATCTCTACCAGTTTCAATTGATTGTCTTACAGCCTGAACTCCTCCATTAGACAATTCCGCATTCTCCATGCTGCCGCTGAGGTCGGCCGGCCAGCGTGGCAGGGCATGCTTCACATGACAGCGGGAGCGCACTTCCTCGGACACAGCCACAAGAGCTGTCAGATAGGCCACACTGTCGGGCGTCACCTCGAACTTGTCGCGATGCAGAGGCTTCGCTATGATGCCCAGCAGCATGGTCAGAACACGTGATGTTCGCGATACTGTGGTCGGTGTGGGATGACGGAAGCCCTAATGAACGAAATATTATTTAAGAGTATTGTTTACTCCAACTAGTGTCCAATCCTCACCTTTATCAAATGCCCGACCAGGGCAAAGTGAAAGTTGCTACGGAATGAAAGTCCTACGGCATGGTCCAGCTGTTTGAAGTGCCACTCGAGCTTTTCGCGGGTCTTCATCATGACCTCGGCTATGGTTTCCTTTTTGTCAAAACATCCCTGAGACTTGAGCGTGTGCAGGTTCTGTTCGAGCAGTGCCAGCCCAGCCCCATAGAGGGTAATCTCGTCCAGCTGTAGCACTGAGATGGCCACCCAGAAGAGGGCTCGATGGATGGGCGATTCGGGTCGCAGCAGTGGTTGAATGCGCGTCAGGCACATGACCAATGCCTCGATCAGGATAAGATCATTAAACGATTCCAGAGCCTTGACCAGAATACGCAGCAATTGCTTCACCTCGTGATCCGTCACACTCTTGCTGATGCAGCCATAGACGATGAGGGCACGCGGCTGCAGAGCCGGATTGTAGCAGAATGCAAAGCTGCGGGCCAGCGAGGTCCAAGTTTGCAGCCATTCGCAATCGGGGACATCGCGCATACAGGCCTCCATTATCTCAAGCAGGGCATCCGTAATGACCTCCAGCGAGGGCAGCGACAGTCGTTCCCGATCCGCAGGCAATGGCTGCGTGACACGTTCATTTCCTAGCCACTTGTCCGTGGGATGGCGGCAGCTTGACCGGAAGGCGGTCACTGCCGCCGACTTGACCTTGCTGATGCCGAAGAGTAAGTAGAATTTTGGCAGCGAGAACTCATCCAGTGAGAGCCGCAATACCCGCTGGGCCTCCTCCGAGAAGGAGGGATTCGTGCAGGTGCACAGCGAGTGAATGATATTGATCACCAGGCCGTGGGTGGAGGCTCGCATCGACAGCGATCCCGAGCAGACCAGAAACGTGATCGTGTGGAATAGATAGGGCACAGAAGTGGCCACGTCTAGGCAGTTGTTGAAGGACAACATGAGTAGATAGCGTCCCAGTATGGCTATGTCGTCCCACATCATGTGCTGCTCCAGATATTGAGTGGGATTCGTGCACGACTTATCCATCACGCGACACATGCGCGTGATCACCTTCTTGGACACCAACTGAACGTTGGCCGAGGCCAGGGCCACGGCCGTGTCGGCCATAATCTCCACCTGGGGCGACCCCAACCCATAAGTGATCGATTTGTGCAGGAAATTATCCAAAACCATATCGATCAGCTCTGGTATCTGACCAATGGAGCCCCAGATCTTGGCCTGCACCGATGGGTACATCTCCTTCTGGTCGATGGTCAGGTTGATCAGCTTGTCCAGGATCTGGGATACCTTCAGCTTCTTGGCATCGTCGTTGGATTTGCAGAACTTGACCAGATTCTTCAGCCAGGGCGTCATGTACTCCAAACACAAGTGCTTCAGCTCGATGGTGCTGCGCTGGAAGCCCTGGATGGACTCTTCGAGGAACTCCAGTGTCAAATGCGGCTCATTGGTGGCTAGTTTCTCGCTGACCGACTTGATGAAGATGGTATTGTTCGAGGGTATGCACAGACCCTGCGTTTCGAGCAGTTGCCCCTCAATCTTCAGGTCAAAGGTGGCTGTCAGAGCACACAGCAGGTTGTAGGCAGCTGTCCGCAGATTGGGATCGCACGAGCCCAGATTTAGCAGCGCCATATTCAGGAGTGTACCCGGCACGTCCTTCGGTCTGATCTTCTGGTGCACTGTCACCGAATCCGGCTGGCTCAGCTCCCAGCGGTTACGTATGTGGATAATGGCCTGGACAATGTTGTCGCAGTCATTGTGTATGAAACTCAACTGGCCGCTTTCGTTGGTTATCGAAAGCGTGAACTGATTGTCGTCCACCAGGCACACCTCCTCTATTTCCGAGGCATAGTAGACATCATTCAGGAGCACCGAGTGGGCCAACACTTTGGTCTTTTCCGCCGACGTGATCTGCAGTGCGGTGGGACCGACTTTAATGGCCACCTTGGTGTCCTTGTGGCTCAGCTTGAGGGCATTGCTAAACACCTTAAGATCCTCATCCAGTGAGAGTGTGGCTCCCGGCAGCTTCTGTTGCTCGGCATCAATATAGTCCGTGAGCTTGTTCGGTGACTCCAGGAACATGAGCTTGCGATTTCCTTTGAGTGGGGCCAGAATACGATCGTGGAACTTGGTATACTCGCGGACCCACGAGTTGCAGTTGTATATGTACACCGCATGGACATTCTCGTAGGCAACAGTCGGCAGCACATAGAACCACTTCTGCAGGAACTCTGTGCGGAAGCGATTGTCCGAGCAGGTGTGTGTAAAATCAATCACCACCTCGAAGGGAGAGTGGCAGAAGGGCTTCAATGTGAGTATGACATGGTAGATCAGTAGATCCCCGTTTGTCTCACCAATCCTTGAATAAAAGAATACAGTTTTAGCTGAATTTGCAAGATAATTGGACGGGCACTCACTTGTATCGCCTGGCTATATAGTAGAACACGGGATAGCCCGATTTGCTGGTACCTGCCTGGTAGAATATATTCATGGACTTGAGTGTCTTGAACTCCTCCTTCTCGTGCATCTGATGCTTGACCATGATCTCCTCGAAATTCGTGGACGACATATCGATGGAGCTCCAGCGTGCGTACGAACTGAACATCATGTGCGAATCCACGGGCTTGTGCTCTGGTGGCCCGAGGTAGGCCAACAGAGTGGCCATTTTGTCAAAGGGTCGCCTGCCCACAGCCTTGTGATCGCGACTGCTGGAGAGATAGTCGCCAATCTTTTCCTGATGCGTCCACAGCAGTCGATGCAGAGCCAAGACATTCGCATCCGAAATGAAGCTCATGCTGTGCGATGTCTGATCCACGGTCTCGCAATCGGAGGCTATCTGTATGAAGAAACGACGACCCGCTTCGAAGTGATCGCGCAGGAAATCGTTGAAGCACAGCATGTGCTGCTCCTTGGAGAACTCCACATGATTGGCAATATTCTGCAGGATCTTCGACATCAGCATGAGACCCCGTTTGGCCGAGCTGTGGACCTGCTTATCAACAATGCCCAATTCCTGAGGGGAAACTAAAGTGCGAAATGAACAGTGATTAGTGTTTTGGATTGTGGATTATAGGTATGCAGATCTCTTACCTATGGCGGGATTTATGAAGCGTAGAAAGATGACTGTGCCGACGGCCCCAATATTGTTTTGCAGCAGATTCGGAAAACGCTTGCTCAGCACCTGGTACAGGCAATGGCACATCGAACGCAGCTGGGGTGGAAAGCGATCCGAGGAGTTCGTTATGGCATCAAATACCTTCTGCGTCAGGGCTATTAAATTGTCGCGATGCTGTTCGATATCCTCTCCAGCCTCCAGTCGGGCCGGATCCACCTCGAAGCAGGTCTCCTCCTGTTCGTCCAGCAGCGGACGAATGAGTGGCTCCAACAGCATTTGCAGATAGCTGGCACCATAGATCTTAAAGCAAAATGCCATGATCTTGCTGCCCAGAGAGTTGCCACGGAAGAGCGTCTGCATGCAGTCGGAGACCTCCACTTCGCGGTAGAACATGTTCCATAGCAGGGGCGACAGCAAGTGCTTGGCATCGAACAGGGTGACCAGAACCCGCGCCAGTTCATCCATTTGGGAAGTGGTAACCACATTGGCCAGTGCCATGGCGATGGGCAGCTCTCCCTTGTCGCTGATCATCGTCACGAGCTGCACCAACTGCTCGAAGCGATCGGCCAGCACCGTTTCGGCCAGAGTGTCGAACTCTGTGCCCTGCTGCAGGATTTGTGTGAGTACCTCCATGAAGGCGGCTCGCGTCTGCAGGTCGGGATTGTAGCCCAGGTCAATCGAATGCATCAATCCAGAGTCTATGTTGGCACCCAGCAGATTCGACATGGCCTGTATGGTGGCATTTCTCAGGGCCGTCAGTTTACCGGCTGCCATTCGTGGCCGTGGCGGCAGCAACGGTGTGTTGTTCAGCTCCTTCTCCGCCTCCGAGCTGTCGATGCAGTCGTTCAAGAGGTTCATGAACAACGTAAAATACTTCAAAAAGAGCGCACTCTTGGCATCCATTAGATCCCCACGATCCGATTCCTCGGGCTGCAGTGGCAGGCCACGGAGCAGAGCGGCCACCGCCTCCATGCATGCCTGATCCAGGTCTCGGAAAATCAGCGATGTGTTGGTCAAAATGGCCGCATCCGCCGAGCTGGGCGGTGCGATCTGATGGGATGTGCCCATCACCCAGTCGGTCAGGTACTCCACCAGCTTGTTGCGGAACTTCATCTCCTGGCGGAAGGCCAGATCGTCGCGTCGCTTCATCATCACCTCCACCAGCTGGCAGAGTTTTGTCTTCACTCGAATTGCATAAACGGTCATGTCCAGATGGCGTACATATCGCACGATGCCCAGCATCATGCCCTCGATGCTCGTCACCCCCAAGTGCTCCGAGGGCGAGGGCTGTTCGTTGTTTGGGTCCTTGCTGGCCTTGGGATCCAGTATCGACTTCATGATGTAGATCGTGTGCTCAATAAACTGCGTATTGATGTCCGTCACATTGACATTCACTTGGCCCTGCTGGTCGAAGAACTTCTCCACAATGGCCCTGATCTGATCGAAGAGTATGGGATACAGCTGGGTGGACATTTCCTCACCCACCAGCTCCTTCACATTCTTCTGGATGTTGAGGCCGATCTTCTCGTTGCTGCACACCAGCAGACGCAGCAGTTGTCCAATGAACTGCGTCACGGGGCAATAGCTGACATCCTGTGGCGGGGCTGGTGGTAGCGTCGATAGGGATACAGTGCTGGGGTGCAGTGAGCCATGTCCGGAGCTTGTGGAGCTCGAGTACAGCGAGGTCTGAGCCAACGAGCCCAAGGAGGCATTATTCTGGGACTGCTGCAGCAGTGTCTGACGGCTGCTGCAGCGTTTGTGCAGGCAAACGCCGCCCAGGGCCAACAGGAACCACGTCATGTTTGCCCATTCGTTGATTTGTTCCTCCAGATCGTGCTCGGAGCTCTGATGGCTCGCCCTACGCTTTCCCATGCCCCGATGGAAAACCTCCGCCTGGCCATCTTCGCCCTTGCATTTGGGATAGGTCTGCAGCACCTTGCTGGACACTTCCCAGTTGCGAAAGGTCTCCTCCCAGGCGGGCTGGACGCCATGGACACAGTGCTCGATCTTGCGCAGCAGCGTCATGATGCGTTTCTGGAGTGTGAGGCGACTCAGCACATTGCCATGGGTGTTGTCAAAGAAGCAAATGCGAGTATCCGTTGCAGCTACAAAATAAAAAATAAATATGATAATTTCTTGATAAACAAATGCTTTAATCAACCCACAAGTGGACAGCTGTGCCAGCTCCTGGTAGATGTGATAGTTGGGCATAATGAAGCCCACTGTCAGTTCGTCGGAGCTGCAGCATATCTCTGCCTCCTCGCAGAGCAGCCCAAAGCAGGAGAGCGATGTCAGCACTGCATCCAAGTCCACGCTCCACAAATACATAAAGAATACCACCTCCATTTTGATATGTGCCTGCTTGCAGATGGCTATCTGGCTCCCCACATGAGCATAGTCCTTGTGCCGCTGCAGGAAAGTGTTGCGGCAGATCAGTATCTCGCGCAGCCACTTCAGCACATCCGTATAGTTGGCAATCTGGTGCTGGATTAGCTTCTGCGAAATGGAGAACAGCACCTGCGAGCTCACGTCCCAGAATGTGTTGATGGGTGCCTCGGGATTCCAGACTTCTATTTTCTCTGGTGCGTGCAGGGCCAGCAGGGCTTCCATGGCCTCCTGTGCCACATCTGGCATTGTCGTTTGATGCACAAGGCTCACCAAACCGTTGATTAGCTCTAGAGTAGAACTTTGTACCTCATGGGCCACTTTTCCTTGGGTCTGCAATCGAGATGTTAAAGCAAGAGCTTGGCTACATAATCATTCAGAACTTACATTCAGCAATAGCGTGGGATCAGCGTGTATCAGTCGCACAAGCAGCAGCAATAGCATCTTGTGGGCCGGTCCCTCCTCGGCGCGTGTCAGTCCCTTTTGCGTGTCCTTGGACTTGAGCGTCAGGGAGGTAATGTAGCGCAATGGCGTGTGGGCTATGTACCCTTGGGTGGCCTTATTTAGGGTATCCGTAAACAAAGCACGCAGCTCCGCAGAGCGATAGTGGACGACTTCGGTCTGTGGCCACCAGGACAGACGGGGCTGGTTGACAATGCGGAAGGGATTCTTGTTTTGCAGACGGAAATCCACATAGATATGGGCCAATCTGGAAGGGAGAAACTTTGTTAGACACCGAAGATGATGAAATACGCTTCTTGATTACCTCAACAGCGAGCACACAATAACAAAATGATAGGCTTGCGGCGAGGATAGATTCAGGCACACCTTCAGAGCCTCAATGTTGTGCGGACTGATGCGGAAACAGGACACCCAGCAGTCGATCATTAGCTCAATGTCGGCAAAGTTATAGCCCTGGCCGCGTGAGAACGGCTTGGCCGGGTTAAACAGCAACGCCTTAAGATCGTTGATGAAGTATTGAACCAGCTTGAAGACCACATTGTTGGAGTCCGTGATATTGATGTATGTGGAGGCTTTGCAAAGCTTTACACAGGCAATTGCAGAGGATTCTGTGACCTGCTTCGATGGCGAATGCTGACCCAAGCCCCGCTTGATGCTCTCGATAAACTGCCTGGCCGAAAAGTCCTTGTCCTTGTCCCGCGATGCCGACTGTGTGGACTTTGAAGGCACCTTTTCCTTCTCTTTCTCCTTTTCCGACTGCTGCAGCTCGTTGACGGTGGCCTCCAGGCTGGAGGGATTCAATATCAACAGCAACATTTGCAGGGGCCAGACCATGGTCTTGCTTTTCTTATTTTCGGTCTTGAAATACTCAACGAAGTCCAGCAGTGGCTCCCAGCAACTGTAAGGTAAGGCTTAATGCTGGCCAAATAAAAGGCAAACCATTACGTACGTGGATATATCTCGATTGGTGCCTCGCTGCAGGTCCTGGAACTCTTGTGGGTGATACTCAATCCAGTTCCAAATGGCCTTCTCCAGGGAGTAAAGTAAAATCAAAGGTGGAGCGCGCTTTGAGCGAAACTTTGTAATGGTTTCTGTAATAAAGAGAGACCCTTTTAGTATCTATAGAATCAAATATTTAAGAACTATTTACCTTGAAGTAGCTTGGTAAGTTTAATCATATCCATATCGATGTGTTGTATCAATTCGATGTCATTGTAATCGGGATTTTCCTCCGAGCATGATGTTAGCTCCTGAATCCTTGCCGAGATGCGATTGAAAACAGCCGAGAAGTGATTTTGGGACAGGGCAAAGAGCACCTTGGAGGCGAGGGCCTTCAGTTGGGCAGCATTCGGGTTACTGTCGCTCTGCACGTCCACAAATTGTGAGATTTCACGCAGCAGCAGCTTCACATTCATGGCCTCCTCAAAGCGGGCCGTGTCCTTGGTCTGATTGGTAAGACACCGCTCGAGGGTGGTCAGTATGATGACCAGAGATTCGAAATAGCAACGTTCTGGCTCGTATCGGTTTTGAAGTGCCTACAAAAATTGATGTTTTTAATTTGAAAATTAAAAACTGTGTATTTGTTCACTTACAGCCTCGTTGACGCGCTGCAGCATTTTTGTTAGGCCAGAGATGACCAGCGAGAAGCGGTAGCGCGATATGTGGATAAGGCATGCCACCAGTTGGTCCTGGCTCATACGTGCTTGTGTCCCATAAGCACCGATACGGTTCGGCAGCTGCAAAAGCAAAAGAGAGAAACGCATTTAATTGATTATTTCCATTTCATTCATCCATGGGGGTTGCCGTTGCCTCCACCTCCCCCTCTCCCTCCCACATTGGAGCCCCATTGAGGAAAGAGCAGGAGCAGCATGCGGATAGGGAGGATGGGAGGAGGCAGGCGCTGAGCAGCAGGTACATTTTTTCGCCTTGGCATTGGCCGAAACGCAACAGCCTGAAAACGTTGGAAAAACACATGCCTGATCTTCGAAGCGCGCCAGTAGAGCACTTGCCCACTCGCCAGGCTTTTGAGTAGCCATTTTGTGTGGTTTTTGCAATTGTTTAAAGCCTTTTTACTGCATTTTTTGATTAAATTAAAGACTCGACCCACAACGGCGCCCACAGAGCGGCAACAAAAACTACTGTTACTTTGGCCACACTAAAACTGGTGTCCCTTTGGTCACACTAATCAAACGATAGTGCACACTATCGCAATGTAGGTACACTATCGATAGATACACAACCTTCATATTATTCAGGGGATTCCGGAATTAGTTTCAGATATAAACACACGCTAAATTAAAAGAAAAAATATACATATTTTATTCAAATTAATGTACTGTAATGTTATCAATAATTATTAAAAATAAACGAGCACCAACCTAATCACCAACATTTCATATACCAATATTTCGCTACCGACACTATCGACAGACAGACACAAATTGACAGATGTTGGCGCGCATATTAAATTCCATAATAGAACCATGCAATAAATACAAAAGGAATGATTAAACCTAAATTAAGGGAAAAGTCGTTGATAGCTGGAATTCTTAATTGATTATAAAACTGTTCTGCGTCCAGCTTTCATGTCCGGCCTCCCACGTAGATGAAAATCCATTACCGGATCCAATCTGGTTCCGTTTACAGGTTCCCATCGGTTCGGTTCACGTGAACTTAGAATAGCGCCTTGTTTAAAAATATGATAAATCATTTTAAATTGTTAGTTATAATTCGTTTATTTAATGTTGTTAATGCATAACAAATTATTACTATTGAATATTGTTGATAGTATTCCTCTGTTTTAGCCGGTGTTACTGTGTCTCTTGGTTGGTTTGTTGTTGTGTGTTTGGGGGTTTTCGTGCAAATTATACATAATTTCCAGTAATACTAATCAAATATTTGTAATTTTCAGCATTTCGAGCAGTAGTGATTTAGAGTTTCGTCCAACATTCGTTATAAATTATTTAATTGTTCTATTCGTGGTATAAAGTTAGTTTTTTGCTACCTAAAAACACATTTACAGTCGCATATAGGATAGTTATGTATATATATTTCATTTATTGAACATTTTTGAGTTATTTTTCAAATAACAGCACTTAAGAAGACAAAAAAATTTAATTTAGGCATAAGCTTATATTACATTTGTGTTTATTGGCCGTTTTGGGAAGTGTGTGTTGGTTTTTATTACTTCTAATCAAAGAAACTCAAAAGAGTGTATGGAAAATATATTGAAAATAGTATTGGAATAGAGTGGTAGAGTGATATCTGGTAGGCGTTGCCGATTTACGAGTATGAGTTAGAGTATTTTTTCTTCTTTTGATTTGATTTCTTTTGCATTGATTATATGTAAGGGGTTCTTTTTCTTTAAATGCAGGTATTGATATTTGTTAGTTATGGGGTTCTATAATCCATATATCGGTTAGATGGGTACATTACATTCTTTCTTTCGAGTATATATCCTGTATATGTATATAGCTTTCTGTATAGGTATGTCAAGTTTCGAATGGACGTTTGATGATCGGAAATAATATCGTGCTAAAACTGCTCGAGAACTGAGTCCGAAGATAGCGCAAAGTGATGCTCGTTGTAAATAGATTATAGATGTTGTAAGATCCCTATATGAATCTATATGTATATAGTATTTTTTCTGTTTGTTTTGCGTTGTTTCGTACTCGATTTTTGGCTTACAGCTAAAGGGGTTTTGGTTTTCTTTTGAAATTTGATTTCAATGCAGTGCTACCCTGCCGTTCTTGAGCAGGCTTGGCAACTCTGAAAAGGGCGAGCTGCCTTCCGATAAATTAGTGCTAGTTTTTCGTGGGGTTTCCCCTCTTCAATTTTGTTTACTAGAGTAAGAGACTAAATTTAACAATTCCTTTGGGGGCATCAGAGACTCAATTGGGGGTTTTTTTTGGAGGAGAAGTTTAAATGGTCCACACCTGAACCTTTTCGGCCACCACGCACCAGCTGGCCCGTTCGTAGTAGGAGCTCACGATGTGCAGACTGGCCACATGATGGTTGATGAGCGCGTCCAGCTCGCCCTCGCGGAACACGTGATAGTAGCGATGGTGCGTGCTCGACCCGCCCTGTGAGGGACTGTCCAGCGAGTTTGTGGAGCTGTTTGAGTGCTCCATCGAGTCGGTGGAATTACGCTGCTGGAGCGGTGCCTGCTGTTGTTGTTGCGTTGCCGAAGGGTTTGCGCACACTGGCGAGGGGGTGCTGGGCGTGCTCTGCTTCATGGCCGCTATGTTGCGGCGCCGTTGTCCGTAGTCGTGCATTGAGGCGCCTATACCCTCGCCCAGTTGGTCCCCGCCACGAGCCTCGAGCGCCTCGGCATCTTCGTCCTCCTCCTCTTCCGGAATGACGTCGTCCTCGTCGTCGCGCACATCGCTGTCGCCATCGTCTTGGAGGAGGTACGCTGTCTCTGGGTTAAGCTGGTAGTGGCGATTCCGTTTGTAGTTGAATTTGGAGATCTTGCAGTGCTCGTAGATGCCCAGCGAGTAGCTGGACTCATTCTCCTCCTCCTCTTCCTCTTCGCCATCTTCCTCTTGGATGGTGAAGCTGCGGGTCTGTGACGAGAGCGAGGAGGTGGAGGAGGAAATGGGTGACTGCTGCAGGCTGGGCTGCGTCGAAAGATTGACCAGCATCAAGCGACGCTCCCGGAGCTCATCCCTGAAAGCACTCAGTTCGCCATTCGAGCGCTTCTTGGCGCCGCCCAAGTACTCGGAGAGATCTCCGATCCCATCCAGGGACCGGCACTCGGCCCGATTGCTCTTGTCCTCCAGCTCCCGCTGCAGCTGGGCCGTCAACTGCTCGGCGAACTCGGCGCAGTCCTGCGTCTGGCCCGACTCCCGCTTCTCCGGCAGCAGCGTAGCACTGTCCGCATTGAGAATGATGTCGTCGTTGGCATTGGGCACAGCATTATTGATCTGCAGTTCTCCCTTGTGGTACTGCTCCTGTTGCCGACTGATTAACTGGGCCAGGCTGGGCTCTCGCTCTCCCTCGTCCTGGGAGGCGGATGTGGAGGCATCTCCCCCATCGCCGCCACTGCCAGTTGCGATCTTTGACGAGCGCGGGGCACTGATGACGCTGTCAATTGAGTCCGGCGAGGAGGGCTCACTGGAGTCGCTGTCCAGGTCATCAGTGGCCGGATTGAAGAGTTCCAGAGAGAGCAGCCTGCTAGCCAGCGAATGGGCAGAGGCAGATGTGGACACACCCGATCCAGAGGCTCGCCTCACAATCGGAAAATTCTGGCGTTGCAGTTGCAGGGATTGTTGCTTCCGGAACTTGGGTATCGGCGGCAGGTCCCTGATTGTCTGACGCGTGATTTTGTGGACCGTGTGGGTCGGCAGCTGTGCCTTGGGCTGCGGCTGCGGCTGAGGCTGTGCCTGCTGCTCCTTCTGCAGCTCCTTCTGCAGCTCCTTCTGCTGCTTGATGTGGGCCTCGTCGAAGCTGAAGCGTGCCGGCTTCGTGGGAGGCGTGAGTATGGCCATGGCCGCCGACACAGCGGTTGTGGACTGTGGAGGCGACGTTACTGCTCCCTGTATGGCGGCCGGGGAGTGCGCCGGAGTCGGAGGGCAGGGCATAATCAGCGGAGATGTTGGCACAGAGTGTGTGGGCGGCAGTCGGAAGTTGGGATGGGTGGTACTTTGTGGGTGAGCAGCTCCAGTTGTCCCCCCACTCACGACTTTTCCGTTGCTGGAAGAGGAATTGCTCGAGCTGGAATTGGAGTTCTGGTGCTGCTGCTGGTAGTTCAGCTGCTGCTGGTGTTGCTCCGGCTTCGGTATGAAGATGACCGAGGCGAAGCTGTCTTCGGACTCGATGCTCGTATCCGACTGGAGGCTGCTGTCCTTAGAGGAATCCGAGCCGGACTCGCGGGAGTGTCGTCTGGCCTTGGCCTGCTCACTGTCCGCACAAGCGAAGCACTCCTGCTGGTACTGGCTGCAGTGGCAGATGTTCCCCAGGCTGCAGTCCACGCTGCTGCAGTACGTCACAGGACCGGCTGCGGGTCCGGGTGCAGGAGAGGTGGCCGTGTTCGACAGAATCAGGTGCGACAGGTGGTGCTGTAGATGGTGGTGATGATGATGATGGTGGTGCTGATGTCCTGCCCCTGCAGGCACTGCGGCCTGCTTGTTATTGTTGTTTGTGACAGTCTTATCCGCCGGAGCTGTGGTCTGGACCGGATTCGAGGGCGTCTGGGGCGCACTCTTGATGTTCTGGATCAGCTTGCTGATGCCGGTCTTGGTCACCCGCTCCAGGCTGCCCGTCGAGCTCTTGATCTTGGTGGTGAATCCCTCGCGGATCACCTGGAGCCGCTTGGAGAACATGGCCGAGCGACAGAGGAAGGCCTCGTTCAGGGAGGTCTGCTTCTGAATGCGCTTTCGCACCCGTTCCTTCTCCCGCAGCCGGTTGCAGGCCATCAGCTCCTCATTGAGGGAGCTCTGCTTGCGCAGACCGGCGGCACTGCCTCCAGGTCCCACTCCCGCTGCCGTTCTTTTAGTTGCTGCCGGGGGAGAGGCCACCGACGAGGCGTGCTGATGGAAGTTGGGGGCATAGCAGCCGCTTCGCGTGTACAGGCTACTGCTCACTCCCCCGTTGGAGGTGTTGTAGCTGCTCATCATTTGGAACGCCTCTGAGGTAGGGGGCGTAGATGGGTCGGATAGGGCATCTTCCTCGCAGAGCGACTGCTTCTGCTTAATGAGCTTGGGCCGGCGACTGAGTGTGTTTCCCGCACTGGCGGTGGCAGTCGGCGAGTGCCGGCCATTGATCTGCTGCCCCTCGGGAGCGTTGAGCAGGAGAGCGGCCGCACTGGCCTTTGTCTCACCCGGAATCAGGGGACCCCCGAGGCTGGGCACACTCGAGCGGGAGCGGACAATCTGCCGGGGCGGCGGCTGCAGAATGCTGCCCAAGCTGCGGGACTTGAGGCCGGCGGACAGAGGTGGATCCGGCGGAAAGTCTTCAAAGTCCTCCAGGCGACGAAGCTCGATGGGCAGATCCTTGGCATCCTCATAGTCCAGGCTACTGTCATTTTTGGTGTCCTTGGAAGACCACGAGTCCATGAACCAGGCATGACGACGTCCACGGGCCAGTTTCTGCAGCAAAAGATGAAAGGTTAATCAGTTTTCTAGATTGTCTTATGGGGTCTTAATCGTACCTGAATGGCTCGTCGAACGAAACTGTAGCAGGACTCCCCGGGCGAAGATGAACTGAGACTGGAACTGTCGCCATCTCCTGCCGAGCGGCTGGAGTTCGTCGAGTCCTCCGTGTAGGCGTGATAGGGCGGCTGACAGTTGTCATCGTCCTCTTCATCAGAATACGAATAATTGCGATTCTTGGGTGGCTGCCACGGTATGAGCACATCCTGCGACTCAAAGCGACGATGACGCTGCTCCAGCGCCCACACAGTTATGACCACACGGCCGCCAATTCTCAGTATCCTGGCCAGCTCCCTGAGGGCCTGGACGCGTCTCTCGGTCGTAGCAAAGTGGTGCACCACGGCCAGGGAGAGCACGGCATCGAAGCTATCATCGCGGAACGGCAACTCCAGATTGTCGCACAGAGCCACCTGCGCAACGAAAGCAAAGCAAAAAATATGAGAATGAAGGAATGAATCCAGTAGGGAATTGGAACTCCTAGCAAACCCCAGGACGGGCCATCATGCCAATTAGGTTACGCAAATGCCTTCGCAGGAAACTCTTTGAAACCGGAACAGTCACATTCATAGCCGCCTCCTCTGGGGTCCTGCTCGCAAAAGTATTCAATTTAAAATTGTGCTGCAGCTGCAGGAAGCACGACCAGGGTATAGAGGAACTGATAAGACAGTGTGGCCGAGGAGGAGTAATGCAATTTTAAGCTCTGGCGCTGGACAAGCAATTGCTTTGGGGAGTGTTGACAAAGGGTTCGTTTGCGACAAAGGCCATTTGCATATCAAAGCGGTTCAATATCATTGTATAATCCCTATTCGTTTTACAGTGCGCGCTCGATAGAGAGAACTGTCTTTAACTTGAAGGATGCCTAGACCCAAACATACACTTAATATATGAACTACAGAAAAACATAGGTACTTAAGGTCTGAGGGTCTCATCGCCCAAGGAAATTTATAAATTTATTGCCGGATCCTCCTTGAAAAAAAGGTACAAAACCGTGTCATATGTGAATTACTTTTCCGAGAGTGGGCTGTAATCTCTAAAGCTTGTCTACAGAATTTTGCAATTAGTAACTTTTTCGGGCCCAATGTGGGGCGGAAGAGCAAACCGAGTCAATACCTTTTTCGGGATGGCAAATTGGCAGTTGGTTTTTTTCAATTTGTTATTCTTTGTGTGCATAAGGAAACCTTAAAAACTGACCAAACATGACAAGGCCCCACCGCACCTGACCTGACTCAACACTGAAACAATATATAATGCTTTTGCCTCCCTTGATTCATGTTTACATCGATGCACGCCATTTATATTCATTTGCATGTCACGGCCAGACCTCGATAGCACCGTAATGGTGTGAATTACCCTGGCAGAAAAAGAGGAAATGGCCAACGAAAGGTATTTATTTGCGAACAGATGAAAAATTGGCGAACGTGTCAAATTGTAAATCGATTTAGCTGGCTCCATCAAGCACATACATTTTTGCATTGGCAAAAACTATTGATTGACGAAACTAATTTATGTTGTCTAACAGATTGATAAATGAAATATGGGAAAAACGCATACCGTCCATCCGTTTGGATGCTGTGGTTGTGTCTGTGCTTCTCTCACTGATAAAATAGCAATTTATTTGCTTCAATCTATGGCTCTAGGATTATCACGAATAAGAGTTCTGGTATATTCTCTCCCTCGCTCACTGTGTATTTGTCTGCAAAATGCAGAAGCCTTGACCCAACTTTCTGTGAGTTTTCTACCTGTTCTGGGGCTGTGCCCTGTGCCTGACTGTGAGTATGAACCTGCGAGAGTCTTCAGCAAATATCAATTAACAAAAGTGTTTCCAAGCCCTGAGATGTCGATAGAAGCATAGAAATTGCGACAATAGGCGAAGCTGAAGAAATGGTTCCCCCAGCTGAACGTTGGCTCCCATAAAACAGATTTGAATTGCATTTTCACTGCAAATATTTACCCCTTGCTGCAGAAAATGCTTCCTCAAAACAGCAGGACCTTATGCATTTTAGGTGAGCAATGATTTGAGTTATATGTATGAGGTCCGCCCCATGGACATCGCTCATTCTGCATTGCAATACGTAACCATTCATCTACTACAGCACCCTAAGCCTTTCTGCACTCTACATTCTATAGAAGCCGTTCTCTGCCTCCACCGCTTCTCGTTCCAATGTCCAAGATGGGATGAATGCGTTCGCTAGCATTTTTATTTCGCCCTCTCCTTTTCCTCTGCTGTTTTTGCTAGCCAGCGATGCGCTTTACAAATCATATTTATAGCAGGCAGTCGCCATTTTGTACACACACAGGCATACATGCAGGCGAGTGCTTTGTGGGTGCGTAATGTCACACGGGTCGGCCATTGCATTACGCTTTTGAAATTTATGGTGACAAGGTTTTCTCCTGGCGGAGAGTGTCGCGCCAGGTGAGAGTGAACCATGTTACGCATACGCTGCGTTGCACGCTAATGAGGCCAAAGCCGCTCAAAGCTCCAAGCTAGAACATACAGACAGATACAGACAGTAGGGGAGAGGAGAACGGGGGAGCAGCAGAACTCTGGGCTAAAAGAAAATACTTATATTTTATGCACTTCCCCTTTGGCCTCCTCGACTTGCGGCTTATTTAAATGGCGCTTAAGCCGAGAACGGCCCCTTGAGCCGTCTCTTCTTTTCTCCGTTTGCTCCTTTCGCCTGCTGAAAATTGCAGGTTTCACCTGGCCCAAAAAAGTGTGCCACAAACTACCAGCCCTTTCGTGTGGCCCTTTCGTTATCCTCTTGCAAGAAATCTGGCTGCGCTTTCGCTTTCCGCTCTTATTGAGTTTTACTTTTTTATGTTTTGCGGCTTGGCCTGCCCCTTTTATGCGCCATTTTGGGCGGGGCTAAAATTTATGAGCCTCGAGCACAGCACAGGATCTCCCGCTGTGTGCCACTATGTGTGATTGTTGCAGCTGCCGCTCTGCTTGCTGGCTTATTGGCCTACAAAATTATTGAAAACCAGGCCATGCACGAGTTGCTGAAATCAAAGTTCCTGCCAGTAAAGTGCAACTTCCAGTCTCCGGCCAAAGTTAAATTGGTTTTGCATAAAGTTTACGTTTCGCAGCAAGAACTTTCATCTGCTTGCATGTCACGTCTGCATTGGGGTGCCTTTGCATTCGAGTTTATTTTAAACACATTAGGTAAATGGCAACAAAGCCAGTCAGAATCCCTGCAATTGAATGTGATTGCACTCGCTGTTTTGTGCATGGACAGTGCCTGCTTGCACTGCCAGCAAAAGAGATTAGAAACGCATGCAAATAATTGGCTAAATGTCAAGGACTCGCAATCGACCTCTATACCAATCGGGCAGCAATCAGAGCCACGTTGTCAGGGCCTGATAATGTGACAGGTTATTAAATAAATTAGACCATTTATAGTAAATGGTGGGCGAACGGCTGCAGCTGTGGAGCGGGCTCTTTGCAACGGTCTCGGACTATCTGCGGCTGCTGTTTTGCCCTCGTCAATCCCACGCACTGCCTCCGCAAAAGCAATTTAAATGCGAAGAATGCGTGTTGTCGATTATGGTGGCATCGCCAGGGTGTGGTGGTGCACTTCCCAGGGAATGCATTTCTTAGTAAATGGTATTTTCTTGCCGGGAAATGGCAGCATAAATAACCAAAGTGATGTGGAGCCCGGCGCGCCACTAGTAATAGATTATTGCAAAAAGCGTTGCATACCTCAGGGCGGGCAACTGAATAATGGCCCGCGCAGGAAGGGGGGTTGTGCTTCTGTGCGGGCGGTGCGGTAACAATTTATAGTTGTTCGCTGTAAAAGGAAATGTTGTGGGCAGCCAGCAGTAACAGCGGGAAAAACAGAAATAAACAGAAACTATGCGGAATGGTTGTGTCATTGTTAAGTGAATATAGAGCTCGGGGGGAAAACTTTCCCTGTGTAATGGTTAATGTTCATTGCGACCTCGCAGAGGGTATTACATACTGAGCAGAAGTTTTAAGCGGAAAAGGGACTCTATAAATATACATATATATACATATACATACTAATCATTAGAGTCGCCTTTTTTAGATTTTTATTTAGAGAATATGATATTTGGAGAATAGAATCCACCATCAATTGGCTTTTATACACGAAGTCTCTGTAGGTTTTCATTTCACTCCTTATGAGTTTTTTCTACTACGATCAACAGGCTAGTCTACTGACTTCGTTTAAATGTCCTCCCTTAATTATCTTTGAAATCATCCTTTGAGTTTTCTGTGCCAGTAATTTATACCTTTTCCTCTTATTGCGAGAGCGATGTGTACATTTATTGCGACTTAAAATTGCAATTAAAACAATTTCCCAATAGCAAATGGGAATATCTTATATTGCCAATATCGATTTATGTCCCATTCAAAGTTGGTCAATTGGAAACTTGCAAATTGCATCTGCAGCAACTCGAGCTTCGAGCTGGCTTGAATGCTGCGCAGCAATTATGCAACGTTTGTGCCTGCAATGGAACTGCAGTTTATTATATCCCACTAGCACACTCACCCCGCCTTTGACTGCTCTCCAACGACTCGCTTTACGGCGCCCTTGTGGACCATTGCAATTACAGAGCATTAAAAACTCCCAATGCAACAGCAGCCGGGCATGTGGAAATAATTCCCAATGATAAGCATAATTTATGCGTGCTGCTAATGGCCAACTCAAGTGGAGCAGCAGCATTTGAATCAAGTGAATGTTTTATGGCTGTGGAAGCCCTCTCCCTGCCTCCCAGTCTTCCTGTGTGTGTGTGGCTTGTTAATGGAAAATGGGTCAAATGCATGGCTAGGACCTGCGCCAAGAGAGTGCCATGAATAACACGACCACGACTACAAACTCTCAAATACAATTAGCACCGTGTACCTGCAGGGCACAACGCACACACACTTGACTCCAGACCCCAGAACCCAGAACCAGTACTCACCTCTCCGCCCTTCTCGTGGGCCACTTTGCTCAGACGGTAACACCGCTCCACGCCAATTGTGCAAATTGCCGGATTGCACTGTGTGAGGTAGCGTCCGCTGCCACAGCCCACGTCGCACACCACGGAGCCCGGTTCCAGGTTGCTCAGAAAGTGCGCCATACGTGGCCGCACTGGGCCCGTGGGCTCCTCGCAGTGCTCGTACACATCGTGGACGTAGGCACGCTCCAGAGCTGCCGAACGACCGCTAGCATCGTTACTTATGGTTGCTCCTGAAGATGGTGATGTTGCTGTTGCTTGTGTCAAACTCTTTGTCGCTTCAACTGTCAGAGTGGAAGGTGTGCCAGCTGCAGGTCCTGGACCTGCTCCTGTTGTTTCGATTGTTGTGGAGGCTGTTGGTGATATGACTGTGGGCGCCAAATCCCCCGTTTGGGTTATGCTCGATGCCGCATTGGTTGCTGTGGCTGTTGTCAATTGTTTGGTCATTGTTGCTGTTGTTGTTGCTGCTGCTGCTTCTGATGTTGATGTGTAGCACTCTTCAAGTGTTGTTGACAGCGAAACTTCATCTGCAGACGGAAAATGGAGAAAAGAAAATGGATTTTGCATAAATTTGTACTCCTTTTAACCTTCCACAGATCAGGAAAGAGATACTATAACAGGAGCATGACATAGCTGTTAATTGCGCGTTTGAATTTTTCAGAATATTCATTAGAATGAACGTGAATTCCTAGAAATCTAACAACCTATCCTTCTCTGTCGAGTGGGCAAACTGCAATGTAATTTATAATCTGCCAAGCAATTTGTATAATTAAGGCAATTGCCTGACTGATTGCATGCCATAAAGTCAATTCAAGACTTTCTTCTTGTTGCATGCTGAAACAGAAAAAAAAGCCAAGAAATCAAGCAAAAAATACTCGTATACGTATTGGTTGTTGCTGCTGTTTGCTGCATGACATCAAGTCGTAAAATCGCTAGAACAACGTCAGCAAAACCCACACTGAAGCCCACACACTGACGCCCGTGCATGGCCATGCAGTGGCCGATGGAAAATGAAGTTGCATACCGGAAATGTGGAAACTGTTCTGAGCTCCCATCGGTGTTGACATTTTATAACTGAGTTTCCGGTGGAAGTTTTCGCCTCAGTACGAATGGAAATTTTAACGCCGTTGGCTCTTTGGCATCGGGCCACTGTCGGACCTAATAAATTGCATTAAAAAGCCGTTGCACAGAGGGAAATTACCCGGCGGGGGCAGCCCTAGTGGGCGGAAAAGTGTGTGCCAAACGACATTAGTAGCGCAGTGAAATGCAATTATAATTGAAATCTGATTAAAAGCAGTTGTAGTGGCAACAATGACACAGCATTCACAGCATAGCCAGGGCGGAAAAAGTGGGAGCTACCGTGGTAGTGGGACTAGGAGCTGGAGTCTGTGAGTAGGTCATTTCCAAAGCGTGTTAATGGGTTTGCGCCCGTTTTGTGTGTGTGTGTGGGTGTGGCTGGTACTTGGTGTTTGTCTCAAAGATTGAGAGGGTGTTAATATGCCCTACAAATTAGTTATAAATATGAGTACTTTATGACTTTTTCATGGCTTATTAAAAAGGGAAGAGAGAAAAGAGAAGCCAAGAAAAGAGGGAACGAAGAACTCACCTAAACTCAAAGAGTATATAAATATAATTGCTTGATGAATGAAGTAACAAAAGGAATAATATACGCAAGTATGAAAAGAAACTAACCATAGTCCATAGTATCAGAGCGCCATTATTACTTGATAATTTGAATTAATCAAATATTTAACTTGTTCAAAATTCTACTATAAGATCAAAATTATTCTCTTTCAGCAGAATAGCGAAAACTTTATTCTATTCTATTCTAGTCTATATTACCCTCTTTCCATGATTCTTTAATGCCCTGCTTCCTCCAGATAAGAGCCTACCCATTCTATACATATTGTTAAATAATGAACAGCCATTACCCTCATCGGCCTTGTTGATTTGACCTATCCAACGAAATGTTTCCCCTCAAAACAGGAAAACACACATACGCCGCGTGGTCCAAGCGGATGCTCACCTTTTGTTGGGCCGTTGTTGCGCTGATAACTCGCATTCAACAAAGCCGTCGACGACACCAGTTCCGACGATAACATGCGACAACAGACCAGATTGCCTATATAGGCTGATGATAAAGATGATGAGGATATAACGACGACAACGACGGTAATGAGGAAGACGACGACGACGCGGACGTAGAGGATGACGGGAACAACAACGTCGCAGTCAGAAAATCAATGTGCATGCATAATTTAAAGTCGGTTGCGGCACTTGGACCCTTGACTTCGACTTCCACTTCGACGATGACTACCACTTATCCTTCAGGTTTGACAAGCTAGCGTTGGCGTTGCCGTAGCGCTGTGCGAGTGTGTATTTTTATAATTTCGAAGCGGGGCACGTTTTATACGATAATTTGCTCAATTTATTTTTGAAATTTATCATTATAGCAACAACACGATCTAATTGCTATTATTGTTGTCTGTTCTGTTGCTGGTGGCTGCTATTGCAAAGGACACGGGATTGGACACGGACGCGGACGCTAGCTTGTCTTGCCTTGCCTTGCCTGCTTCGAGTTTGAGCCCACAAAATAGGATACACAAAATGATTTTCCACACTGCTCCGTTGCTTCTTTGCTTTGGCTCTGGCTCTGGATGTGGCTCCTGTCAATGCCTCTGGCATATGACGTTTCCTTTGTATGTGTGTCCGTGTGTGTGCGTGAGTGGTTGTTTGATTTTCTGCTTCTTATAGGCACTTTTCACTTGCACTTTTCTTCTCTTACTACTCCCACTGCGTTATCAACTTTCTCTCCAATTACTTTTCTATTATCCGATTCGATTTGATTTCTAGGAGTATGTTTAATTTCTAGGACACTGGCACTTGGCGCTTCAATTACATATACACGATTGGCTGTGTCTGAGTCAGTGTTGGTGTGCGTGTGTCTGTGTGCGTGCGAGGTCCTGTCTCAGTGTGTTTTTTGTTGTTTTTCTCGTTTCGGACAGCCGCTGCCGTGTCTGTGCTCCAGGAGTCAACGTCGCGTACTAACGCGAAAAGCCCATTGGACTCCAATCTGTTTGTTCAAGGATGTTGGTTGTGTATTCCATTCGCGAAAGCTTTCCACAACTTGACGAAAGCTTGCCGGAGCATGGGCAGGCCAGCACAGCACGTACAGCTGTTGAAAGAGAGGGAAAGTGATGTGGGTGAGACAGTGTATCAGAGTGAGAGCGCAGTAATTGGAGCGGGAAAATTCGACAGTCTTTAAAAGTGGATTTTTGGATTTAAAAAATAGGATCAGAAGGGTTATTCGAAATACGTAAATTTCTGTTAAAATGATGAAATATTCTTTTCTCTTAGTTTAATATACAGTGGATATTGGCTATATGCAATGAATTCCTGAGAATACTCCATAGAGCTAAAATAACTTTGATTCATAGCTCTTTGTTAATATTGGACAGATTTTAAAAAGTTCCTGAGTAGTGTATGATATATGTATAAAAATGCAGTTTCTTTGACCATAATTACTTTATTCTTGTAACTCTTTATTCATTGATTACCCTGCGTTTGCGCAATATCCAAACATTTCGCCGAAGATACCATAGAGATTTATTTGCCAGAAAATCCTCTACCTCTATTTCTACATATTCTTCAAGTCTTTGTTGGCGGGGTCTTTAATCGCTTTCTATTAATAGCGAATCCTTGGCAATTAAATGGAAAAATTACAAAAAGAAATAAAAGCTCGAAACTCTTTTCTTTTGTTCGAGTGACGCGAGTTAGCCTGTCAAATTTCATGAATGAACCCTCAAGCGCAATTCAAGAAAAAGTCGAGAAAAACCGCAAAGAAAAGCCCTATGCACAGAAATAGAAGCTTCGTCAAGTTGGCCCACGAAATTGGGTTCTAAAATAGCCAGCCAGTCATGAAATAGGCGAAAAATAGCTCCACGAGTTGCCAAATGGCGCAAACTCTACCCGGAGCTCGTTGCTCTCTTTCTCGCCCGGTATATGGCCCATTGGGTGTCTCTTTTTGTGGCATAGGCCAGTCCGCGTCACGCTGCTCGTCGCCTGATTACTTTTGATGAATGAAAAGCTTTCTGTTTTGGCTTGCCGCTATCTGCGTGGCGTGTAGAGTGAGTAAAATATGAGGAACAATTTCTTCCCTGCCCCCAGCCACAAAGCCTTTCGCTGTAGTTGTAAAACAGAGAAAGCCACTGACGTCCTGGCCCCATGCATAGTAAAAGCTTGCTGACAGTGTGTGTGCGTTCGTAGCTGTATCTGTGTCTGTGCCTGTGTGTGTCGGAGTGGAGTGGGTGGGATCCCGAGCGTCACATGTCTTTTTTGGACGGCATGACTAATATAAGCAAATGCCTAGCGCGTCGCACATTTGGCGACATGCCAGTGCAGATACGCATTCTTGGCTAAATGTGTCTGTAACTGGTAATGGCTGCTTTTTACCGGCAGATACGGCCAAGGGGTATGCTGATGTCGTCACTGAACCGATAGAATCATACAGCGTAGAGTGTGAGTGTTTTCATTGTTCATTTTATTGCTTCGAGCTTGTATTTTTTGGTAGAAACGAGGCGGAACGTTGTGAGTTGCTGCGGCGACCGCAACTCTACATTTATACCCGATACTTAGTCAGTATGGCTCTCCTCCACCAGACGGCGCTAACATTGCACGACACGACAAAGAGTGCGTGCGAGAGAGACAGAAAATCAGTCTATGATTTTTTTATGATTGTGCGTTTTTAATTTTCTCGTATCTTCAATATTATTGCCACAGATTTTCGTTCTTTGCGGGGACGGAAGCGGGTGGGGCGAAATTTTGAAAAATACGTGTAATAGTGACATATTACAGAAGATTGGATACAAAATGTCGTTGCTCTAGCTCTTATAGTCTTTGAGCACTAGGCGCTCATAGGGACGGACGAACGGACAGACGGACAGACAGACAGGGCTCAATCGACTTGGCTATTTATGCTGATCCAGAATATAAATACTTTATGGGGTCGGTCCATTTTCACCACAAATATAATATACCCCTATAATCATTTTAGTATCGGGTATAAAAGAAGACTAGAGAAACAAAGGCAAACGTTGCTTATGACAGATTGAACTTTGGCCTCATGCTTGGAGGTGGGTTCTGCTTCAACGATTCAACATTTGCAAGATGTTGCTGTTTGTTCACTGTGGGCGGTAAACGTCATAGCTTTTGACGTGGTTGTGTCTAAATTTGACTCGAATTGGAAAAAAATAGAGAAACTTTTCGGCATTCTCGATATCTCAAACAACCCCGAAGCGTCTCGAAAACAACAATGGATGCTGCTGAAATCTCTTGTAGTTGATTCATTGTTTATCCTGTTTTTGGAGTTATGTATTCTAATAATTTAAAGGTGTATTTTATAAATTCATTGCAGATTCATAATGTTAGAATTAATAATCATAAATAAATAAAATATTTGTTGCTGGTCTTAAAATTTCTCTGCAAATTTCTGGAACATATGTATGTACAAATATATGCATATGAATGTGGTATGTGTGTGTTTGGTTTCGGCACACGCCTGGCATCTACCGAATGTGCCATCATTAGTTTTGTCATAGTCATAAATCATGCGCCCTTCTTGAGCAGCAACCGTAGCCGGCAGCACGCCAAAGATGGCTGGATGGCCGGATGGCAGAATGGCCGGATAGCAGGGAAACATACACGATATGGCTGCATTGCTAATAATGTCACGTAGCAGAGCTTTTGACAGTCAAGTGTCACATGCTCCGGCTACAATCCTTGGGGTATGGCCATTATTATACGCTGCTTAACACGTCCAATTATATGAATAACTTCTTGGAATCAAACCAAGGAACTCCGTAAGATTATACCATTTAAATCTGTTTCCTTCAAAATAAATTTAATTGCGAGAACTGTACACAAAATTGGGCTGAAAATTATGCCAAAACATACGCAAGGACAAAACGCGTCGGACATACAAGCAAACACGAATATTGTGAGCGGAAAATTTCCTTTTGTTTAGTTATCTGCGCGCTGAAATCGTGCTGAGCCCCAAACAGAGCGCTGGAGAGGTAGAATGGGCAGGCAGGCTGGGAGAGAGGCGTGCAAATCCTTGTCCTTGGCTGGCTAAGACATTTCCTTTCTGTGTATTTCTCTGTCAGTAAATGAAGTGCAAATTATGCCAACGGCCAGGCCAGGCCAGTGCACGGAAAAGCGCAGAAAACAAAGGCGCTGAGCAAGCGCCTACACACTTGCGCCGAAAAGTATGCAATACAATTTGTGTAAACATGGAAACGGAAATGGGTAAATGCGGAGAGGAAGCCTGTGGCTATGAGGACGATGGGGGCTTGGGTGGGATTACATGGCAAAGCATAACTTTATTGAGGTTGGCCTGGATCACACCTCCCTTATGCCCTTCTCCTGCCGTACCGAATGGCTGGCGCGTGGCATTGTCAGCAAAATCGGCGCCATTTTAAATGGTCGCGTGTGTTCCGTAGTTTGTGGCAACCTCGGATTGGAGCATGCCCCTTATGGTGGGAAAGCCGCATGGCTTCACATCTTGTTGCGCCTTTGTCCATGTACCACGGTCAATGTTCGAGGTCTGGCCAATGCCAGCCTGACGTCAGCGGCCTCCAAAACCCGACTCCACTCCATCCAGCGCAAACTCCACAGCGACCCAAGGCCAAACAAATGGGCGTCCAATGTCGCGTGACGCACAAGGATATTGAGTCCTTCGATTGTTGTTGCTGCCGTTTTTCTAGCTTAGATGAATTTCTTTCGGCTGGCAAGTCTTACGAGCATTGTTTGCCTTGTCACGTGTTTGCTCAGCCAATTAGAGTTATGGTGAGACAAAAAAACGACAAAATGGCAGAGCTTTCGATGGAAAGCTTTCACTTAGTGTGGGCGTGAACCTTGATAGAGAACTTTCTGGTGGGTGACAGTAGCGGCGCGGTTAAATGGGGATAATGGGCCCATTTGAGGGCTAATTTATATTAATTTATTCCAATCGTTTTCAGCTGTGATTTCTATGATGATTTAGAGGGATGTGTAGGGATATGCCCAATGGTTGGCATTATTTCAATGAGACTAAAATTACACATTAATATGTTATGTTTTCGGCATAAATGGAGTCTCGATTGGTTTTCTTATTTTATTTATTATTTTCTTGTAGTATCTTGGTTCGTCAATGATTAAAGTTAAAAGATTGTTAACAAACTGAATTCCCGTTCTCGGAGAGCGATGAACGCGAAGGACTATGCTGCGGTCGAGGTGGAGGACGTTGGGGATTGATGTTGGCATTAGCCTGGCGGAGATTGGCGAAGAACTGCTGTCGTCGTGGCCCACCGCCACGCAAGGGTAACGTTGGGATCTCGCTGGGCGACTGATGGCTCATCTCCTCCTGCGAACAGTGACGCATGGCGGGATTCACGCACTCATAGACGCTCTAGAATAAATTAAAATAAAGAGTATTTATACAATTAAATAGATATTTCCATTGACACACACCTGCTCTGAGGAATACTGATTGTTTTGGGCAAATGCCAGCGAGGTGAGCGATGGCAGGGCCTGGGCAATGTCCGAGCGTTCTATACCGCGCACAATTAGGAAAGAGCGCGGTATCAGAATGCCCACAAGTACGGCCCAGCCCGAGGCCTGCAGTCCCAGCGGAATGGCCGCATCCCTCCACTCGTCGCCGAACAGGGAGAGGACAATCCAAGCGACCCAAATGACCAAGATGAGAATAGCCCCGATGACAATGAGTATGCCCTCGCGATAGTTGCGCTGCGAACGATATATGAAGGGGATCAGGGCCGCCACGCAGCAGAGCAGCACAAAGTCGTAGGACAATAAGCCCCACAGCCAGTGGCCATAGTAGAGATTCTCGCAAGACACCGCCTCCGAGGCCACATGCATCACGACCAGCAGCTGTACAGACATCCCCACCTGGACGAACACGCTGAAGGCACAAATCACGGCTTGTATATAACCGTTGACGTGGGACAGGAAGCCTTCAGACCCAATGGAGGCCAGCATCAAAGCCCTGCAAAGAAGCAGCGAGAACACAAAGCAGTATACCAGAGACATGATGAACACCCGAACCGCACACAGCGTGTTGAGGGTCTGAGCATCCTCGAAGGTTACGTGGGAGTTACGCTGCTCACCCACATACTCAATGGAGAAGGGGACAAACGAGCAGAAGACCAGGATCAGCGAGAGTAGCAGGAGGATCGAGGTCACTGGATTGCCTTCGAAGACATCGCCCACTGAAATGCGCACCACAATGAACACCAAAATGGCCAGCGTGGCTATCAGGCCCAAGATGGTGGCCGCCAGTCCCGTTGCCACCCAAGTGTCCACTTTGAGGCGCCAAAACATGACCGACTCGCCGTCGAAGAGGAACGGATAGCGCCGGTTGTCGCCAGCACTGTACTGACAATTGAACACCTGACCGAACTTCGTCTTCAGCTCCAGGCTAGTGCTGTTGTCGCGATTGTAGTGGTAGTAGGTGGTCACGTTGCTCACTAAGTTTTGCGAGGCGATCTCCCGAAGCTCTGTGCGGGACTCCCCGGTGATCTTGTCGAGGGTCTGCACCTTCTTCTGGTACATCTGGAAATTCATGGATGTGGTGAGCTTGCGCATAAGCAGCAGCGACAGAATCTCCGCAGTCTCATGCGCCTGACGGTACTCGGACGTGCGCCAGTCTTCGATGAAGTTGAGGAAATTAAAGCAGCTCTCCAGCACATACATTTCCCCATCCCGTTTGCAGTGCTTGGCCAGCGAGCCGCGCAGCCAGTGCATCAGATCCACCAAAGGATCCGCAAAGCTGAGAACTCTCGAGGGTAGCACACTCTTCCCGATCAGCACCTCGTCCAGGGTGGTTGGCGTGGGGTCCAGTTCGCTGGTGGTGCCCAGGTCTATTTCGTTTTCCATCAGAATGAAGGCTTTGTTGGGAAGATCTGTAGAGAAGAAAGGGGTAGAGAGCTTTTTAAATAATTTAATTAGCTAATTTTCGTCTCTAGAGACTATCATTTTTGTAATGTCAATTGAACACTTTTCGTCTTTCAAATTTAATTCAAATCAGCTGGTACCAGGTATCAAACAGTCGTTATTTCGACTATAGAAATCTCTAAGGCATTTTTCTTTGTATTCACCTGCCAAAAACTCATCATCCGTGCGGTCGGTGGGCACCGCAAACAGGGTTCCATTCTCCTTAAAATGGCTTGCCATCTTGTTGCCAAACAAAATGTAGACATTGTCGTCGCTCTTGAAGTGCATTAGGCACATGTGCTCCTGACGGGCGGCCTCCATGAATTCATTGTACATCTCCAGATTCTCGGTTGCAATCTCAACGGATGCTATTTTCTCGCCCCAGGGCATCTGATGCAACAAATGTGCCACCTTGGGGAAGAGGTAGGCGCGAGTTGCTGATATGGGCCAGATATTGTACTCGAGGTCCTTGATAACTGACTCGAGCTGCTTGTACAGTTCAAAGTCCATGAAGATGCCCATGGAGTACTGAGTGCACTGCTGCAGATATTGAACCTCCTGCAGGAGAATGCTCTCGGCCAGACTGTCGTTATCAATATTGATGGCACGAAGTCCTAAGGATAAGGGGGGTATTTTACAAGTTATTTCACAATCTGTATGGATGGTTCACCTATTTCAAAATCTGCATTTATGAGATTCGCTTGGTTCACTCGGTTGACTACAAAGAGGGCCGAGATGGGATCCTTGGTTAAGACACTGAGCATCACATCGCCCTCTATAATCTGGACGAATTCATCTTGACTTCGGATGAGGGTTCCCTCGTCCGGACTGTTGATTGTCAACTGCAGTCCATTGAGACATATCTCTGGCACTAAGCTGGCTGTTGTGCCACTGCTACTCCCACTGCTGCTGCTCTCCTCCGTTGTGGATGAGATAAGTGGGGCCAGCAGGCCCTCACCCGGACTGGAGGAGGCTCCGTCATCGGTTGTGGGCGCTTCCGTGGTGGTGGTTGCCTTGGATGTGCTGCTGCTTGGCTTCGGCTGCGGTGACGTTGGTTGTGGCTTGGTGATTCGCAGAGGAGCAGATTTCCTAGTGGGTGACGATGACACCTCCACTCCATGGCAATCGAAGATACAGAGTTGTGTGATTAGGACACAGAAGAGCGCTAGATATTGATAATGAAATGTTGTCGTTAAAACTATGTGTTCCACAACGCATTAAATTATTTTATAGTAGACTCTTGGAATGAATGTAATTTCTTTATGTAAATGTATAATTGGTCCCTTAAGTGGTCGCCATTATCCCCTCCATTGCTCTCCATTTCGTTGGAGCTCTTTTCCATTATTCTTTCTTTGTGCAGTACTCACCCAATTGTAATGGCCTCCTCGAACCAGACTGCCACGGACTCATGACCTTCCTGCTTAAAGTTGTATGCTTTTTAATTTCACAAAAAATGCTCGTCGATTTTTTCAGTCTTTGTCTCTTTTAACATTTACGGATAATTATTAGCATTTTATATCCACACTAAAAACACAGACAGGAAACTTTCAGTTTGGATTTGACAATAAAACACACGAGTGGTAGACAGGCAGGCAGGCAGGCAGGCAGGTAGGCAGGTAGGCAACAAACACGAATATATATTTTTTTTTTTTTCATGTGGAAAATTTGTATTTTATTGTAAACAAGTTTACTGCTACCTTTCGTGGCAACTTAATCTAGTTTTACATTTAAGGGGAAAAACAATTGATCACAGGAGATACATACCTAAACTTAATGTTACATATATGGAGTAGGTACATACATTATTTACAATATTTACAAAAAGTTAATGAGATGTTATAGGAGGGATCTAGTAGGGAGATCCAGTGGATGACTCCTTTTGAGTCTTCTTTTCCTTGGCGGGTTAATTAGACGTCTGGCTAGCGCATTAGGGTGACCACCAAGTCGTTGCAAGTACCTTGCTGCATGTAATTGTATAACATCGCCCACTTTGGGAACCTTTAGGTCCCTCTCGATGTCGCTGTTTCGTATGTACCATGGAGCATTGCATATTCGTCGTAGAATTTTTGACTGAGCAACTCTAATTTTATTTAAGTTGGTTTTTGACGCGATGCCGTAAACTTGAAGTGCGTATTTCCATATGGGGCTGAGGATGGACTTGTATATCGTGACTTTGCTGTACAGCGATAGCTTATTTCTTGGTGCAAGTAGCCACGCCATCTTTCCCGCTTTCGCCATCACAGACTGTCGAACCATGGTAGTATGGGTTTTGAAATTTAGTGACCTGTCGAGTACAACACCCAGGTATTTGTACGAGCTCTTGTGCGTAAGTGTGGAGCCCAGCATATTAATGCCTCCGCAAGAAAGTGTTCTCGTAGCAAAAGTAACATTAGCACATTTGCTGCTGTTGATGCCTATGTTCCATTTCTGAGCCCAGACCTCAAAGCTGCTCACATATTGTTGCAGAGCTTCCGTAGCTAGATTTATGCTTGGACTTCTGGTCAGCACTGCAGTGTCATCCGCGTAGGTTGCTATCAACACATCGTCCTCGTCCAACCCAGTTATTACCCTTGAGGAAGGCATATCGGCTGTATATAGGGTATATAACGTTGGTCCAAGAACGCTGCCTTGTGGGACGCCTGCACAGATTGGGCGCTTCGATGATTTTGCTCCATTTACAACAACTCTAAAACTCCTGTCCATTAGAAAGCTACTCACCAGCTGGAATAGCTGCGGCGGCAATATGTTTCTCAGCTTAAAGAGCAGGCCATCATGCCACACCCTGTCAAACGCTTGTTGAATGTTCATAAACACAGCTACCGAATACATTTTTTGCTCCATTGCATCAAGCGCGAAGTTGACCACTCGATGAAGTTGTTCTGGCGTGCCTTGTCTAAATCCAAACTGCCACTTTGGAATTCTTTTCTTTACAGGTTCAAGCTGCATGATGCGGTTCAGTATCATTCTTTCCGCCATCTTCCCTAGCGCTGAGAGCAGGCTAATTGGTCTGTAGCCATCGACTTCTGTGTGTTGTTTTTCTGGCTTAGGTACCATGGAGATTAGCGCCATCTTCCAGCAGGTAGGAAAGTGTCCTATCCTAAGAATGCTGTTGAGGAGCAGCACTATAAATAGCAGGGCTTTTTTAGGCAGAAGTTTTAAAGTCCTGTTGTCCAGCAGGTCCTCACCAGGGGATTTTTTGGCCTTCAGCTTCTTAATTTGCTGCACCACCTCTTGAAATGTGACTGGGCTTGCTGGCAAGGACATTTGAAATGGCATTTCCAATTGTAGCTCGACGGCCCTTCGTGTAACAGCAGACGTAAGATTAAATGGCTTAAATCTTTGCTCTAAACTGTCTGCGAAGATATCAGCCTTTTGCTGACTGGAGTAGCACCAACCGCCTGCTGGATTTTTAATTGGCGATTTAGGCATGACTACTCTTTTAAATCGGCTTGTAAGCTTCCAGAGAGTATAGTTGAAAGATGCATCGGGGCCAGCTTTTTCTAAAATGTTATCAATGCTCGTCTGCTTGACTTTTGCAAGAACCTTTTGCAAACGGTTTGATAGTCTCAAGTAGATTTGATGAACTCGAGTATCACCCGTTCTCGCATACTCTCTTCTTACTCTTCTTTTCAGGCGCAGGAGTGCTACGGCACTTGGGGAAGAGTATCTTGTCGTCGTTGGCTTGGTGAACATTGGTTTACAGGCGCAGCAGAAGATGCAGCCAATATTACGTTTCTCATAAATATCGAGATTGCATCTTCTATGTCATCGGGACTTTTTATTTCCGTGTTGAGGTTGATTCTACTATCTAGTTCGGCTTGAAATACTTCAACGCAAGAGCCTCGAGGGAGAATTTGTTGCTTCATAGTTTTGATTTGAGGAGAATGATGCACTGATGCTACAATTGGCAGGTGATCCGAGGAGAGTTCATATTTAGTTTCGACTGACAGCTTGTTTTGCGCAATCCCGTTGACAATGAAAAAGTCGAGAGCAGAAGGTGTAAGGCGAGTTTTGTATGAGAAGAAAGTTGCCTCGCCAGTGGCAAGGATTTCGCATGTGCTACTGACGATGGCCTCTTGCAATCGCTTCCCTCGACAGCATGATCTGACGTTACCCCACCATGGGTGCTTTGCGTTAAAGTCACCGCCTGCGATGAATCTGTTCCCCAGGCTAAGAAAAAGTTGCTCAAAATCAGTTGTACTCCAAGGTTGGTTGGGTGGCAGGTATATTGAGGAGATCTTGATGCATCCAACATTAGTCGGCACACTCTCGCTGGCAACTTGTATGTTTATCCTGGACATAGGTTCGTTCTGAGTATGGGCAATGGACGATCGTATGAACAGAGCAGAGACACTTTTCGATGTTCCACTGGGATGATCAGCGTAATATTGATCGTATCCTGGTACGAATGCTCTCCGACCAGGGCGCATATGAAACACGAGTATTGTGAGCGGAAAATTTCCTTTTGCTTAGTTATCTGCGCGCTGAAATCGTGCTGAGCCCCAAACAGAGCGCTGGAGACGTAGAATGGGCAGGCAGGCTGGGAGAGAGGCGTGCAAATCCTTGTCCTTGGCTGGCTAAGACATTTCCTTTCTGTGTATTTCTCTGTCAGTAAATGAAGTGCAAATTATGCCAACGGCCAGGCCAGGCCAGTGCACGGAAAAGCGCAGAAAACAAAGGCGCTGAGCAAGCGCCTACACACTTGCGCCGAAAAGTATGCAATACATTTTGTGTAAACATGGAAACGGAAATGGGTAAATGCGGAGAGGAAGCCTGTGGCTATGAGGACGATGGGGGCTTGGGTGGGATTACATGGCAAAGCATAACTTTATTGAGGTTGGCCTGGATCACACCTCCCTTATGCCCTTCTCCTGCCGTACCGAATGGCTGGCGCGTGGCATTGTCAGCAAAATCGGCGCCATTTTAAATGGTCGCGTGTGTTCCGTAGTTTGTGGCAACCTCGGATTGGAGCATGCCCCTTATGGTGGGAAAGCCGCATGGCTTCACATCTTGTTGCGCCTTTGTCCATGTACCACGGTCAATGTTCGAGTTCTGGCCAATGCCAGCCTGACGTCAGCGGCCTCCAAAACCCGACTCCACTCCATCCAGCGCAAACTCCACAGCGACCCAAGGCCAAACAAATCGGCGTCCAATGTCGCGTGACGCACAAGGATATTGAGTCCTTCGATTGTTGTTGCTGCCGTTTTTCTAGCTTAGATGAATTTCTTTCGGCTGGCAAGTCTTACGAGCATTGTTTGCCTTGTCACGTGTTTGCTCAGCCAATTAGAGTTATGGTGAGACAAAAAAACGACAAAATGGCAGAGCTTTCGATGGAAAGCTTTCACTTAGTGTGGGCGTGAACCTTGATAGAGAACTTTCTGGTGGGTGACAGTAGCGGCGCGGTTAAATGGGGATAATGGGCCCATTTGAGGGCTAATTTATATTAATTTATTCCAATCGTTTTCAGCTGTGATTTCTATGATGATTTAGAGGGATGTGTAGGGATATGCCCAATGGTTGGCATTATTTCAATGAGACTAAAATTACACATTAATATGTTATGTTTTCGGCATAAATGGAGTCTCGATTGGTTTTCTTATTTTATTTATTATTTTCTTGTAGTATCTTGGTTCGTCAATGATTAAAGTTAAAAGATTGTTAACAAACTGAATTCCCGTTCTCGGAGCTTTGACTAGAAGGCACACACGAAGCAATACAACGACACTCGGAGTACAGCGGAGCTAGAATCGTGTGATCTTGTTGCTTTCGGGCGATGGAGGCAGCGAGGAGAGCGATGAACGCGAAGGACTATGCTGCGGTCGAGGTGGAGGACGTTGGGGATTGATGTTGGCATTAGCCTGGCGGAGATTGGCGAAGAACTGCTGTCGTCGTGGCCCACCGCCACGCAAGGGTAACGTTGGGATCTCGCTGGGCGACTGATGGTTCATCTCCTCCTGCGAACAGTGACGCATGGCGGGATTCACGCACTCATAGACGCTCTAGAATAAATTAAAATGAAGAGTATTTATACAATTAAATAGATATTTCCATTGACACACACCTGCTCTGAGGAATACTGATTGTTTTGGGCAAATGCCAGCGAGGTGAGCGATGGCAGGGCCTGGGCAATGTCCGAGCGTTCTATACCGCGCACAATTAGGAAAGAGCGCGGTATCAGAATACCCACAAGTACGGCCCAGCCCGAGGCCTGCAGTCCCAGCGGAATGGCCGCATCCCTCCACTCGTCGCCGAACAGGGAGAGGACAATCCAAGCGACCCAAATGACCAAGATGAGAATAGCCCCGATGACAATGAGTATGCCCTCGCGATAGTTGCGCTGCGAACGATATATGAAGGGGATCAGGGCCGCCACGCAGCAGAGCAGCACAAAGTCGTAGGACAATAAGCCCCACAGCCAGTGGCCATAGTAGAGATTCTCGCAAGACACCGCCTCCGAGGCCACATGCATCACGACCAGCAGCTGTACAGACATCCCCACCTGGACGAACACGCTGAAGGCACAAATCACGGCTTGTATATAACCGTTGACGTGGGACAGGAAGCCACCTTCAGACCCAATGGAGGCCAGCATCAAAGCCCTGCAAAGAAGCAGCGAGAACACAAAGCAGTATACCAGAGACATGATGAACACCCGAACCGCACACAGCGTGTTGAGGGTCTGAGCATCCTCGAAGGTTACGTGGGAGTTACGCTGCTCACCCACATACTCAATGGAGAAGGGGACAAACGAGCAGAAGACCAGGATCAGCGAGAGTAGCAGGAGGATCGAGGTCACTGGATTGCCTTCGAAGACATCGCCCACTGAAATGCGCACCACAATGAACACCAAAATGGCCAGCGTGGCTATCAGGCCCAAGATGGCGGCCGTCAGTCCCGTTGCCACCCAAGTGTCCACTTTGAGGCGCCAAAACATGACCGACTCGCCGTCGAAGAGGAACGGATAGCGCCGGTTGTCGCCAGCACTGTACTGACAATTGAACACCTGACCGAACTTCGTCTTCAGCTCCAGGCTAGTGCTGTTGTCGCGATTGTAGTGGTAGTAGGTGGTCACGTTGCTCACTAAGTTTTGCGAGGCGATCTCCTGAAGCTCTGTGCGGGACTCCCCGGTGATCTTGTCGAGGGTCTGCACCTTCTTCTGGTACATCTGGAAATTCATGGATGTGGTGAGCTTGCGCATAAGCAGCAGCGACAGAATCTCCGCAGTCTCATGCGCCTGACGGTACTCGGACGTGCGCCAGTCTTCGATGAAGTTGAGGAAATTAAAGCAGCTCTCCAGCACATACATTTCCCCATCCCGTTTGCAGTGCTTGGCCAGCGAGCCGCGCAGCCAGTGCATCAGATCCACCAAAGGATCCGCAAAGCTGAGAACTCTCGAGGGTAGCACACTCTTCCCGATCAGCACCTCGTCCAGGGTGGTTGGCGTGGGGTCCAGTTCGCTGGTGGTGCCCAGGTCTATTTCGTTTTCCATCAGAATGAAGGCTTTGTTGGGAAGATCTGTAGAGAAGAAAGGGGTAGAGAGCTTTTTAAATAATTTAATTAGCTAATTTTCGTCTCTAGAGACTATCATTTTTGTAATGTCAATTGAACACTTTTCGTCTTTCAAATTTAATTCAAATCAGCTGGTACCAGGTATCAAACAGTCGTTATTTCGACTATAGAAATCTCTAAGGCATTTTTCTTTGTATTCACCTGCCAAAAACTCATCATCCGTGCGGTCGGTGGGCACCGCAAACAGGGTTCCATTCTCCTTAAAATGGCTTGCCATCTTGTTGCCAAACAAAATGTAGACATTGTCGTCGCTCTTGAAGTGCATTAGGCACATGTGCTCCTGACGGGCGGCCTCCATGAATTCATTGTACATCTCCAGATTCTCGGTTGCAATCTCAACGGATGCTATTTTCTCGCCCCAGGGCATCTGATGCAACAAATGTGCCACCTTGGGGAAGAGGTAGGCGCGAGTTGCTGATATGGGCCAGATATTGTACTCGAGGTCCTTGATAACTGACTCGAGCTGCTTGTACAGTTCAAAGTCCATGAAGATGCCCATGGAGTACTGAGTGCACTGCTGCAGATATTGAACCTCCTGCAGGAGAATGCTCTCGGCCAGACTGTCGTTATCAATATTGATGGCACGAAGTCCTAAGGATAAGGGGGGTATTTTACAAGTTATTTCACAATCTGTATGGATGGTTCACCTATTTCAAAATCTGCATTTATGAGATTCGCTTGGTTCACTCGGTTGACTACAAAGAGGGCCGAGATGGGATCCTTGGTTAAGACACTGAGCATCACATCGCCCTCTATAATCTGGACGAATTCATCTTGACTTCGGATGAGGGTTCCCTCGTCCGGACTGTTGATTGTCAACTGCAGTCCATTGAGACATATCTCTGGCACTAAGCTGGCTGTTGTGCCACTGCTACTCCCACTGCTGCTGCTCTCCTCCGTTGTGGATGAGATAAGTGGGGCCAGCAGGCCCTCACCCGGACTGGAGGAGGCTCCGTCATCGGTTGTGGGCGCTTCCGTGGTGGTGGTTGCCTTGGATGTGCTGCTGCTTGGCTTCGGCTGCGGTGACGTTGGTTGTGGCTTGGTGATTCGCAGAGGAGCAGATTTCCTGGTGGGTGACGATGACACCTCCACTCCATGGCAATCGAAGATACAGAGTTGTGTGATTAGGACACAGAAGAGCGCTAGATATTGATAATGAAATGTTGTCGTTAAAACTATGTGTTCCACAACGCATTAAATTATTTTATAGTAGACTCTTGGAATGAATGTAATTTCTTTATGTAAATGTATAATTGGTCCCTTAAGTGGTCGCCATTATCCCCTCCATTGCTCTCCATTTCGTTGGAGCTCTTTTCCATTATTCTTTCTTTGTGCAGTACTCACCCAATTGTAATGGCCTCCTCGAACCAGACTGCCACGGACTCATGACCTTCCTGCTTAAAGTTGTATGCTTTTTAATTTCACAAAAAATGCTCGTCGATTTTTTCAGTCTTTGTCTCTTTTAACATTTACGGATAATTATTAGCATTTTATATCCACACTAAAAACACAGACAGGAAACTTTCAGTTTGGATTTGACAATGAAACACACGAGTGGTAGACAGGCAGGCAGGCAGGTAGGCAGGTAGGCAGGCGAGTGCTGGTTGAACACGACTTTGAATCGCTATGCGAACTTTTGCAGAATCCTAATTTTAGCTATTGTCACTTTTCCTTGCCACTTCAACCATTTGACGCCGCTCTGTGCCGCGTTGCGTTGAGAGTGTTGCACTTTAATCGCATTAAAAATTGTCACACTAACACAGAGACAGAGAGAGAGAGAGAAGGAGAGACTTTGGCTCGGCACAGTTTCCTCGCCGCCGCTTTTCCCGACTCTTCGTGATTTTTCCACACTATCAGTGTAAAGTAATGCGGTGGAAAATATTTCTTTTTCTCATATTCTTTCACTTCTGCGGTGCGCCGTGAAAGAAAATCAATAGTATTTCTTTTAGCAAAATTCCTTATTTCACTTTTTCACATCGATTCGCGCACTCTTGTTGCTACTGAACCATCTGACAGTGTGGGCCACATTAATTTCGGTTTTAGCCAAGGCAAAAAACAGCAAATAAAAAGAATAAAAATGTTGGAAACGCCTCAGTGATTTTAGGGTCAATTAAACGTTTCACGTTTTATATTTGTCCACTGAGGTACGCAGCCCCCACAGACACTGCTGTATGTATTTTTTCGTGATCGTTCTGTGGACAATCAATTTGATTTGGGTGCAGTGCATTGCAATTGCTGGACAAAAGAGTACAGAATCAACGCTGCAATTATGTTCTATTGGGTTTTTTATTCCGTTTCTGTTTTTTTCTCCGCTTGAACCCACCCTCGAGGCAGGCAACACGGAACACGGAACACCGATGTGGCAATGTTTTGCACCTGTTTTGGCTGTTTTGTTTTGACTAACTTAACTTAGACCGGGCACTGGCTCGTTGTTATGGTTATTGGCTCGAACCGTCACTCAACATTGAGTGGTTTCCTCGCCGCCACACTGTGCCGTGTTTCATAATTATAAGAACAAATATGTATGGCACCGTGCAACGCAACAACCCCTGATACGAACCGAGCCTGCCTCGAAGCCAGTTCAAATATTGGTCATTGCAATTAGTCGATTCATTGAAGAAAGTTTCGGGTTGCACAAGCGAAGGGTGAAAGGTGGGTGGCCTGTCATAGGTGCTCGTGGAGAAGTAATTATAATTGGAGAACCTTTGACAGCATTCCCAATATTACCAATCAAAGTTTACGCTTCGAACAAGCTGCTAGAATACCCCTAGAAACGGTCATCCTTGGCTATTAACCAACCACAGAGACAGGCAGACAGACAGACAGTCGGACAGGCGGACAGACCTGAGCTTTGACATTGGCAAAGTCCGGACTACAGTATGGCGCATTTCCGGTTTTCGGGCTTTTGCATAACACTTTTAATGAATGTCAAAAGCAACAGCAGTCGAAAAACTACAAATTGCATTTAGTCACTTTCCTCTCCCCACGGGACTGTTGCGTAAGTTTAATTCACAAAGCTCTGTCCCGGCTGTCAGAAAGTCCACTTTTAATTACTGTTTGGGGGCGAATCGAGGCAATTTTTAGGCACCACTTGCTAGTTTTTTAGTGCAACTTTTGTAATATTCAAAAAATAAATTGCACTCTGCACACACGCACCAATATGTCGCCTCTAGACCACGTTCACGTCCCAACTGTTTTTGGTCAGCAGCAGAGGTGGAAGAACTGGCAGAACTGGCCGAACCGTGGCCGCCGTAAGCCCATAAAAATGCAGCTGCAGGTTAACCAGGGCCGGGCTAAGGGTTAGTGGGGGTAGTTGGGTCTTGCTCTTCACTCCTTCCACTCTTTAACATACGGCGCACTGAGGAAAAAAAACACTTCGTGGAATAGCGTTGAATCCAAGTAAAGTTCGATCGTGAAAAATACATATGTTTCACCCACTATCAATTTGGAATTACTCGTGCCATCTTAACGTGTTAGAAGAAGTATAGTTATAGTTCTATACAAGTTCGATAGACTGGTGCCATACGCTTAATGTACACTCCTGATTTTTGTCAGTGCAGTTATTTATGTGTAGTTTTGGTGTCAGCTCGGGTTCAGCCTTATGTTATTTTTGCAGTCAATATAATACAGTTATTAGTGACACCAATGCACATTACTTGACTGCGACTGGGATTGGTGTGGTTCATATAGGTCAGCCAGTGTGGCCGGGCTTAACAAAAAATCAATTTGCTTTTTCTTGTATTTGTTATTACAATTTTCCCTGAGACAAATAAAAGGAACACTTGGAAATATAGATAACATGAATTTCTCCCTAATTTTAGTGAATATTTTGGAAACTACCTAGAGAGTATTTTTTCTTTTCTGCTATGTCATTGAAACAATTGAAATTTTGTGGCAGCCGAATACAGTCTTAAAACAAATAAACTGGGATTGTACTCAGGAAAAATAATTAGAAAGACATCGAGTCTACTGTCTGTGCTTCTGATCTGGTGCGAGATTTCTTTTCAAGGGATGTGGTTGTAAAAGTGGTTATGGGTATGGATCTATTGCCCATCCCCGGCTCCATTGTTGGGCTGCCTGCGGAACGAGTTGACTGGCGCGGGCCCCCGAGAGGTGACCGCGCCTCTGGGGTACGTCATGCCGCAGTCATCGTCACTGCATGAGGAAATCTCTTCGGAGGAGGCCGGAAAGTCTTCCAATTCGGAGTAGGCCTCGTCCATGCTGTCCCCCTGCATCTCACACTCGTTTTCGTCGTTAGTCTTCTTGTCCCTCTGAGAGCCAGAAGCGCTGCGGGGCGCAGCCTTGTTCTCGGCGCCCCCTAGTCCGGCATTCGATTTGGCCTTTGCAACCAGGCTTGCCTCCAGATTCGCAAACGCATCGGGTAGCATCTGGTTGCCCATATCGTTGAACTGCATCTTTGTGCAGAAGCGTTGTATGTGCCCCAACACTTCGGCCACTTTCAGTTGCGAGGACTGACCGAGGCTCTGATCCGAAGACGACTTGTGCGGCCCAGGGGTCTGCTGCTGGTGCAGCGCTTTCGAAGTGTTGCGGTATGCACAAGGGTTCTGCACTTTGTTGGTGCTGCTTGTGGACATCTTGCCAGTGCTGGAATGCTTGGGCGCCTTGCTATTGAACTTCTGGTTGGACATTGGACAGGCGTGCCCCCCAAGAAAGGGGGTACTTCCAATGGCAGCAACATTTTGTTGCGATGGATTGGATTGGATTGTGGATGGATCTGTGGGGGGATTGGTTCCCAGCATTGCTTGGTGCTGGAAGTACATCTTGTCGTACTCCGACTTCATGCAGAGATACCGGAAGTGGCGAGAGTTCTCCTCGCCATAGTGAACGAGCTCTGAGGGATGGCATAGAATTGTTAAGGATTATCTTCTAGACTCGAATCGCGGAGAACCTACTGCTGGTAACCGCCTCCTTCAGCTTGTTCAGTTGGTCGTTTGTCTGCTTGAGCTCCCCTGAAAAGCGTTCGATCTTGGTGCCAAGATCTCGGAAGTTCTTGAACAGGGCATCGTTGATCTTGTTCTAAGTTTGATACGTCGAATGTAGTGATAGTAGGGAAATGAGTCGATCGATCACTTACCCCTATGGCTGTCTGGACTGTCTGGCGGATCAACTCGAAGAACTCTTCGGGATCATCGTCCTTATCGTCATCATCGGCGGCACTCACCTGGGGCTGGCTCGACGACTGCGACTGACGCGGACACGTGTGTTGGTGTGCGTGTGGATGGGGGTGTTGATGCTGGTGTGGCACATTCTGATGCTGCTGCTTGCTGTGGCTGTGATGGGTCAATTGTTGCTGATGTAGCTGGTGCTGGGGCGGATGCGGCATCGGTGCCATTTGGATCGGCATCTCCATCTGCATGTGGTGTGCTGCTGCATGTTGGTGCGAGCGGCGTTTGTTGATCGAACCGCTGGTCCCATTGGGGAGTATCATCTCCTTGTCGGAGATATCCGTGGCCGCGTTGTTGTTGGTACCTTCTAATGTGCCATAGTTGGTACGCTGTGTGACGGACTTGCTGACGGCGCGGCGTTGCTGATGCGAGTGCTCTTTTGACTTGCCCAAGTTGTAGACACTGTTGTTGGCCTTGCCGTCGGGCACAGCGAAGTGAGCTACCTTCTGTCCTTGGGTCTGACGTCCGGTCATCTTGCCGGTCGTGTTGCCACGCCGCGAGCTCATGGCGTATGGCGACGGCTGGGGGTGGGTAGCGGGCATCAGATGAGCCTGGGACGAGTGCACTAGAATGCTGGGGTTATTCCGCAAGTTGCCCGCCGTCAGCGGAAGATTCGTCTGAATGTAGTAGTCGTTGTCCGTCACAAAGCTGCGCTGAATACGTGAGTCTGGCGGACGCAAGAGTCCCAATCCCCCACCGCCGGCTGATGGATTGCGTCCGCTCTTCTGCGGGGCCGATCTGGAGGAACCCCCTTGGGGCATGGCCTGCGATTTGACCGGATGGATACCTTCCATCTTCGCGCCATATAGCTCTTCGATCCCCTTGCGACGACTGGAACGTACTATTTTCATTTTCAGGTAGTTGTTTCTTAAAAATGGAAAACTTTTGACTCTCTTGAGCGAGTTCTGTTTTCGTTTGTTTCTATAATAAGCGTAAAAGTTTCTGAATTTTCAAAATATTCTTTTGTAAAATTTTGTTGATTTACATTTAGTATGTTGTTTCATCCGATGACTTAGCTGTTATGGTTACGAGCAGGCGCACACAGAACGGAAGTGGCAGAGCCTACTTGATGAATAAAATGTGAATAAAATTATTTGAAATAAATAGTAGTATGGGTGTGTAGATACGGTAAATAACTGATCTAAGCAACATTTTCGAATTACATTTACTGTATGGCATCCTTTCTGTTTCAAACAGGGTTGCATTGACACTGCGTCATCGTAGTATTGAAAGTAGTAATTATCGAAATCGGTTATCGAAAGGAAACCTTTATTAGTGTTTTAGTAGAAATGACTTTGATTTGCAACGTTTCGGTATCCGTTGCTTCTTGCAAAGTAAATAAATATTGATGAATTATCGTATAAATTAATTATTACTTAGTTTTCAGCGAAACAAAGATTAATGAACTCAAAGTGTATTCCGATTGATTAAGCAGTGCACAATTTCACACCTTTCATCCATATTCCCATCGATTCATTATTCATGCCGTTCACCCTTGCTGGGGGGAGACTTCCTCCCCATAAATCTGTTTACCTTTTGCCGCTCCACTAGCCGTGAAAGGCAATGGCACAGACCAAAGACCGCAGAGGAACAGACCAATGTTCGGTTCAATGTTTGCGACTGCCATTCATTGACTTTTTGCCGGAAATATTTGTGTGATTTGATGTCAAATCAAAATGCTAATGAGCCTCTGCTTCTGCTCCAGCTCTGGTTCTCTGTTGCAGCTGATTGCGACTGTGACTTCTCGGTTGGGAAGTGGTTCATTCGCTTCTTGGCAGAGCATACAAAATTATTACAAATATTTATCCGATTATTTACCTTTGAACCGCCTTCGGTGGGTGCGTGTGCGTCTTCGAGATGTATCCGAGGCGAAGGATTCGACAGCTGAGTCGCGTGGCTCGAATCCTTAAGTACCCAACTTTCTGGCGAGCTAGCTTTAAGGCCCGCAGCCTAAAGTCTACGAGTCTGGACTTCCAAAAATAGACCGCTTGCCCTCAGGTTACAGACACTTAAGACGTACTCGTTTAATAAAACTGAAAATAAAGGCAAAGAAAAGGAAAGGAAAAAGGGGCTCAATAAACCGATGGCGGGGACCCTTTAAAAATTGGGTCAACTGTCGCCGGGGCTGTGCCTTGAAACAAAAGACCCAAGGAATGTTGCATTCTACACCCATTCCGAAACCATTTCTCTTGCCCATGATGGCCCCATTATGCAAATTGCGTATACGACGTGTGTGCGTGAGGGGTGGCATGGGCATGGGTCTGGCGGCTGCTGCAGGAGGCATTATCAACTGCCGCATGCAGATAATTTAGCTGACAATCTGTTGCATGCGTCAGGCCACAAACAAAGTTATTATGTACCATATAAGATGGGATCTGCTGGAATAATTTTAATTTAATGTTACGCCTTCCGGCCTTGCCCAGCTTCCATTTCCATTCAAATGCTCTCTCGAGTGCAGCTCATTTCCTATGCCAGTGAGTGTGTGTGTGCCTGTGTGTGTGGCATAAATATAAACGAGCCATGAAACGCCGACGACAGTCAACGTTTTGATAACTTATTGTATGATTCCTGCCAGTGACTGGCTCTGGATCTGGCTCTGATTCTGGTCTGGTCTGGTCTGGTCCTGTCCTGACCACAAGCCACATGCTAGCTGCAGTGTTTGTGTCTGTGTTGTCTGCCGCTACCATATGAATTTGCCTGCGTACTTGCCCCATTATGTATATGGCACAAAGCGGGAGAGAAAGTGGACTCAGATTGTTATTTCATTTGGTGCAATTCCATGAAGAGCCGCTACTAAGCGCATTTGAGTGCTGTCTGCCATTCGAACTGACGGAGGATGACGTACGACGTATTCAAGTTTTCTAGCTGCCATGGCAGTGCAAAATGCCAGCACTTATATATATATATGCTTATATTCATCTTCATTATTAGTGTTTCAGTAGAAATGCTTTTTGATTTGTGGAATTTGTGTGTGTGTGAGTGAAGATTGGTTTTAGCGACAAATGACAAGAACGTGCGAATATTAGTCATTAGAATTATGCGGAACGATAAATTTGGATGTACCAGGGCATTAGACAGGCTTAAGGCAGCGAATTTTTACCAGAAATTTATCACCCAGAAAACTTTAGCCCACTGTGGGGATAAATCAAAGAAATTCTTGCCACGTGTCGTTTGGCAACAAATCGCCAAGTGCTCGGATTTATAATCCACAAGAAATGAGGAATGGTATTTCTTTTATTTTATTTTATTTTATTCTTTTTTATTTTAATTGCAGGCAAGGCAATTAAAAGGCCAGCGGAAAGCGAGTGCAGCATTGTAGAGACGCATAAATTTGTTAGCTGTCAGCGAGGTCTTCAAGAAGTCTGTTCTCGACACTCCGCCCCTGCTGTCCGCCCGGAATACGTCACTTGAACAATTTTAGTTTTCTATTCTCGGTGGGATGAGCAGAGGAATTTCTTTGTATGCTTATTTAAGAACTATATTTCCTAGAAATTTATTTTACTTGAAGTCTTCTTCCCACTTAAGAGTATCCAAGACTCGTTTACTTGATGAATTCTTTATCGTTCCCATTTGTAGAATTATTTATTATGCCGGATTGCACACACATTCGTACGCGTAATTTTAACGCCTTTTTATTTGCTTAATTTAAGAGCTATTTATTGTTGTTTAAGTAAATTTAAAGCATTCACTGTTGACACTCAGACATGACGAGCGACATAGCGTTGGCATCGCCAACGCCATCGCCCGAAAGAATTGTCTCTGCTCTCTCCACCTCTCCATCCCTCCCTCCGTCTGTCTCTCCCAGTGTGCCGTGTGCTTTATGACAAAATGTTCACAATAAATAAACGATACAACAGCCTGAATTGCCTACAGATATCATTCAAATAAATTTGTTATTTATGCTACGCGATGATGGCAAAGTTTCCAACAAATTGTTCGATTCGCGATTCGTTCGAGGGTCTGGTCTGACTCAAAAGTGCAGCTGCCGTCGCTCTGTTTTATTTTGTTTCGGCTTTTCAATAAAAAAATTGCCCCGGCTCGACACTTTGATTGGTGATGATTATTCGAATTCGCTGTGTTTTGATGGCTTTTTGTCATGCATTCTGAGCGGAACGGAACATTTCTTTATGATTTTTGCATGGTTTTTCTTACGTATAAAAGATCAGTGAGGTTTATAAGCCTTTTGTTTTAAGGCGGCGCAGAAAACTGAATGAAATGATAAATACAATTCCTCGGTATTTGGGTCAGCAAAAATTGTTTTTGCATCACTTCAGGCGGATCAATTAAAGTCATAAATATAAGGGGGGGAAACATGAAACAGTCGTGTGCGGGTGAGCTTTTACAACGCGGTTTCTATTTAAGTGTTGTAATGTTCGAGTATATATAGAAATATCTATATGTAGAGATCGTTTTCCCTAGCTTATCCACTTAAAGCAGTTTCTTAGGGGAAAGTCTTCGTATGGACAATAGGCTTAACCCTTGGGGGCCTGTCCATAGGTACATTAAATAGATAAATCGATCAAAGATTACCATCTAAATACCATATCTAAACTTGTTGGTTCCTAATCCGCTCATTGATGATCGAATCGCCCATCTCTCCTCTTACCGTTTTCCCTGTTACCATTCACACTGATAAGAAAGCTTCCCATTCACCGAACCGAATGTTGCGCAGCAGTAAGCTCTCTTCAAGGCGCCATCAACATGTGGCTGGGCAAACATGCTGCCAGCCCGAAGGTTGCCAGCCAACGGCACTAGCAACTATAATTAATTGACCGACCCGCCCACAAATATTAACTTAACACTTGAAGCACTCAGGCTCCACATCCGCGTGGCTTGGTCAAGTGCAGTGGCAGCAGCAGCGCAAATAGCAACAGCAACAGCGGTAGCATCATGTTGACAGCCTGCCACATAAAGAACAAGCAAAACGAGTTCGGCAACATAAACAAAGAACAGCTGTTTCTGGGGGAGTCGAGTCGGCTTCTGGAGCCGGCTGGAGCTTTGTGAAGTGAAATCAAGCAGCATGCTGCCGCTGCCGCTGCTTGCCTCGTGCCTCGTCGTGGCCAGCGTCGGTGTCGGTGTTGGCATCGGTGTCGGCGTCGGGGGCAACACCAGCAACAGCGGCAGCAGCAACACCATCGGCAACAGCAGCAGCAACAGCAGCCCAAACAGGAAAATCCGTACGACGATGCCACACAGATATTCAGTTCAATCCGAAATTTTGTTTGAACCAGACGCGAAATATCTTCACGCTGCTTGGCCAAAAAATTGTGTTGGCAAGTGCGTAAAAATTGTTAAAAGCAAAAAGTGTTTAACGCAAGAAGACAATAGACAAATAAAAAATATCTATAAACTCCAGAATCTATCTGGCAATAAGGATAAGCTCTCAGAAATTCGGAGAAGAAAGTTCCGTGTCAATAAGGCTAACAATCAGTTTGACAGCTCAATCAGGGCCACTCTCCGGCCATCGCGTGTGCATCTTTAGGATACTTACAAGACAAGAAAGCAGTCAAGCGTGGCAGGGGCAGTTACAGTTGCATTGGCTGCTGCGGCACCTCCAGCTCATCGAAGCCATTGAAGTCGAGTGAAATTTGTTCGTGCCAAATTTGCAAATCGAAGTGTAATTCCCAAGCCATTCTGTTGCCAAGCACTTGTTCAACACATTTTTGAACACGAAACTCAATTTCAATTTGAATTCGAACTGTAATTTCCATCTCCGTATCGAGTGCACCTTATTCTCCACTGGAACTGGAGCTGCAATTGCAATTCATGCCACGGCAAGTAGTTTGAGTGAGTATCGCGTTGCGATTGCGCAATTACCAAGCGCCATGCCTTGCACTGAGTGTCGCTGTCTGTGTCTGTGCCTGTGTCTGTGTCTCCCTCTTAGCTCTTAAGTATCCGTTCAATTTATATATTTGTTCGCATTTAGTTGACAGTGATTAATCTTAACATTTGAATGCAAAATCATGCTGGCACTAGCACTAGCAGCAGCTTAGCAATTAATTTGCTCATATTGTATGTATTTTGGACTTCCATTCGGTGTCTCTGCTCTGTGCCTCTCAATTATGCATGGGGCATGCCACACATGTGAGACTGTGGCTGCTAAAGGATTTCATTGCGCATTCCGTTAATTAATATTTGCGTCACCACAAATAACCCTACATTATATACATTACAAATGAATTGAAAGACGTGGCACTTCATTAGGGATTAAATGAATGCCTCAGCGTTGAGGAACTATTTGTTAAGTTTAATTAGATGCATTTCAATGAAATACGAGTATTCCCCATTAATTCGAATCAAATTTAATTAAAATATTTGACACTAATGTTAGACATTTGCTTAACTGCAAATATTAGACACATGACATGCCGCGCTAAGAGTTTAAGTAGACACAGCAAATATCAAACATCAAGGCAACTGGGCAAATAAACTTTATACTCGTAGAATAATATTAACACTTAAAATTCATGTCGAACACTAATGCTCAACATGATCTTTTACAAAACAGGCTGCCAGAAAACGACAAAAAGGGCAGTAAAACCGCGCTATAATCATTCTTTATGGAGAATGTTTAAAGCGTTTCGATTATTAAAATAATCGCCATAAAAATGTATGGAATTTAATAATATTTGGACAGAATTGATTATCTGATTACTGTTAAAATGTTTTTCTAATTTCTAATGTAAACCTACTGCCATAATATTTTTACGACATTATTTTGTTGTTATTTTATATCACAAAATATTTCACTTAATTATAGCCCATTTTTTTTAGTAGTTTGGTGTATAGATAATTTTATCCCCCCACAGTTTCGACCCAAAATTATTGTGGGCTTCTGTTAGAAACTGCTTTAAGACATTGCCTAGGTTTGTTCCACCATTTGGTAGGCTTTAAGTCCGAAAAGTAATTTCACTTGGGGTTCAATATTGATGCCAGACAGAACCACAGACCGAGCATGACAAAACTGATGTAAATGAATAAACTATCGCAAAGTTTCAGCGGCTGTTTTGTGGCTTAAAAATTAAGTTTAGTTGCGAATAGTTGTCAATTTGTACTGAAGTTGTGGTTACTTTTCCAGGCAATTCTCGAGGGAAGATATGCAGCCCCAAAAGAGCACATTTCTGAATACAAAATAGGGAACAGTGACTTCCCAGTGGCTTCCCAGTGGCTGACAATTAATAGGAAAATTGCAGCCAAGAAAGTTGAACCAGGGTACTTGCTACAGAAGCAGACCCACAACTTTTTCAGCATCATTTGTTGTTCTAGGAGTGGGTGCGGAAGTTGCCGAAAAAAGCAAAAAGCAATTCAAGCACAAAGCACACAGAGATTCAAGTAAATAGAAAAACTTTCCAAGCCCCCGGAAAAAAAATGCGTGCATTGAATGTCAGTCAAAAGTCGGTTATGAACAGTCCGACCCCACACACACACTCCCCCCATAGAGAACCCGAGACGACCACAAGGACAACTTTATCCCCGCCTCGAAGTCAATCTATCGTTCCACGACTCCGAATGTATCTTTGTGCGTGGTATGTGGTACGGGTATGTGGGTATGTGGGTCAGCGTGGTGCGGTGATTGTGATTGATCTGCGTTTAATGCCATTTTGTTGTTAGACGGAAGCGTAAAAATGGTCAGCCCTGAGCGATGATGTGGCACAAATCTCTGCCAGAGGGTTCGGCTGCCATCCGATACGCTCTACACATGCTCGACATATTTATGAAGTTGTTAGTTTGGCCGGTCAACCGCTGACATGCAACACGAGTGCGAATACTCCGGGCCAGCATATGCCAGCTCGTCTTCGCTTGGCCCGCGTATCCTTTTTTCATATACATGTACTTATGTATAACTTTAAGCCCGGGCTAATCATGTGGTTGTGTCAGGCCTTGATAGGCTTGAAAAATGCGCATAAATAATGCAGGAATATGAGACACAATGTGGGAAAAATTCTTGGCATTGCCAGCCACAAACAAATATCTCCACTTGCAGCCCATATGCAGCACTCCAGCACCATGTAGAACAGTAAGAAACATTAAGCGAAGGCAGCAGCCAGAGTGGCAGATAGCCCAGATGTATGCAATGGAAGTGCCAGCCATATCACGTATGAATGCCTCCCATCCCCCGGCACATATTGGCACATTCTATAGACACACATAGAAAGACGTGCGTGTAAAATCGCAAATCACATTTGCAGCTCTGGTTTAGACGGCTCCCAGCGCCAGATTATTTCAATTTCCAGTTGCTGGCATTTTTGATGCATTGATTATGTTATTCTCAGCATCTGAAATGCTTTCACCGCCGGCTTTAGCAGCCACTTCTCATACGGCTTTAGCTTTAGTTTGGGCAGCCATGCGTGGATTCTTGAAATTTTCGGAATGGAATGGCCCAGATTCAATCCCTCACGTCCTTATCGGGGGATGCGTCTCCCCCCTAGGCTATTGTTTACCGATACAATTGAACTTCAAAGCTAATCGCTGGTCTACGTGGTTCGGGGCCATAAAAAAGGAGCGAGAAAAGGGAGCTTCCACTTTGATTCGGCGACTTTTCAGAGGGTAACTTTACACTTGACGATTTTTACATGTCATTGGATCCGGTGCTTCGGGCAGGGTTGGCACGAGATGGAATGGGGATGGGTAGGGTCTAGCAATAACAGGAAGTAGTCGATTAAACGCCCACGTCACTTTCCCATCAGATACAGAATGAAATAGAGCTACACAGATATTCCATCTGTCCCTCGGTATATCATCGGCTTGTTTTTTCTCGTTTTTCCCATTTCCTGAGAATTTACTTTCGTATTTGTGTTTCGTAGTCCACGTTGTTGCCTGCAACTTCCGCCCAATGTCGATCATCTCGAGTTGAATGTGCCGCTGATTTGTTGCCACTCCTAATGTGCCTAATTGAATCTTCGCCTCGACTTTCTTTCCCCGTACTTTACCGGCTCTTTCCTTCCCAGGACCTGGACTGTGAATGAATGTAGCTAATTTATTTATTCAAGTTAAATCGTTTGAGAAATTGGGTCACAATGCTGAGGACTCGAAGTTGAGTTTGTCTCGGCTTGATAGGCAAATAATTTATATTCACTTTAAAGCGTTCCGTTCCCATTCAGGACTTTTATGGGGAATTGTACATGCTCTCTTCTCAGTGGTTGTTTCAGAAAACTAGGAAACAAGAACAGACAACAATTTACATAAACTTTTTTGGTACAACTGCAACGAGGGAAAAGTTTTTCCTGTTTATTGCTAATTGCTTTGTTAAACAGCGCTGTGAAAATATGTATAAATTCCTCCCACAAAAAGAGGCAGCAATTATACCAACATTTTAGTTAAATAAAAACACAAATGCCAAACAATCAATATGACATTTTAAGCATATTTAGGCCGAGAAGAATACAATAAAATCCTAATTTAACAATATATTTATTCACAAATGAATAATTTGCACAATTCACATCCAATTTGTTATTCCTTCAATTATTTGTCAACTTAATGTGGTTTTGTCTTGACTCAAGGGAAATGGAAAATGGCAATAGAAATACTCAGAAAAACCACCGGGCAAACGCCTTAAAAACGAAGCAGAAAGAAAAGTCTCAAACACAATGAAAGGCACCGCAAATGTGTGGCTGCTGTGCCAGCTGTCAATGATTTGTTTCAACAATTTCGCCAGCCGAACGTCTCGTTAAATTCACATAAATATCGTGATTACCTGTAATATGCTGTCTGTCCCCCAGCCTCTCTGTCTGGCCTGTCGGCCACAGGGATTCCTCTTGTTCATGGGTTTTCTGCTGCGTTTGCCATTTTTTTAATGATGTGTTGGCTCCGCTCCGGTGGCCACATCCTCATCAGCCCCAGCCCCAGTCCCAGTTAAAGGCTTTAATATAACAATTTACTTTTAATTTATGCGTTTGCACCAATCTCAGTGCTTAATTATCGAGGTGCCCTGGAGGGCAATAATCGTGGCTGACATTTCAGCGGGGATCTCGGAGATTTTATTGGCCATGCAATTATGCCAGAATCGCTGCGCCCGACATTTCAATAATTTTATATTGTTATTATTTCGCCATTTATAATATTAATATCATGTTGAGTCGGAGTGAAATTTTATTTAAATTTACTCTCCAAGGTGTCGAAAAAGAAGCAAAATGACAGGAGCCAGCCACACATTAGTCATGTTAATCATACGCCATGTGTGCCGCCCTCGCTATGGTCTCAACTGCACGTGGGTGTGCTTTCTCTCCATTCTCTCAGCTTATCTAGATGTGTGCGTGCGGGCTGTAAACCACTTGGGTTGCACATTTGATATGCACTGCACATCGCTGCGTACACGTAATGTGGAACCCCAAAAAATAAGTAGGTAATGGTTTGTATAACAGATAAAGAACTAGGCATAAAAACAAAGAACTGTTAGACCAATATTTAGATAGAAATTTTTGTCTAAAGGCCTGAAATTTATGGGAGAATGGGACTGGGAATACAGGTAGAGGATAACTATCACATTATATCAGCTAAATATTATTTGTGTTAGAGTCTCACATATTTCATTAGACTAATCCTAGCACACTTTCCGTAAAGCATATTCTCTTCCTTTGCCCGCATGCACCCAAAGACACAAATTCAAGTTTAAATGCCACATAAATCTCTGGGCCCCGGCTGGCTGGCCAAGGCTACAAGGCATGGAGCACGCGCATATCCCTGGCATTTTATCGGTGTTGGCAACTGTCTAATTAGGCGGGGCTTCGGACAGGCCAAAACTGGGAAAGAGATAAGCGATAAGGGGCGACACATGTAAACAGGTTGGACAAATGGCAGCAAGGGGTTCGGGCCTACGACAACAATAGGAATGGCAAGCATAAAACCCAAACAATTACAACAGCTGGCCCTAAAGATGATGCTAGTCCTTATACCCTTGCAGAGGGTAGTACGATTTTGTCCCGATTTGTGTCATAGATCATAAATATTCCAAAGCACCATCAACAGCGTTTCCTATCAGAATGTCTGTCTTTCTGTTGCCACAGGCTCATAATTTTCCAAGACTTGATGATCGATGTGTAAGGGTATCAAAAGCTACGCCCATCAACGTGTCTGCACTTTTCTGTTTTTGTTAGCCAAAGCGTGGGCGTTAGGTTTGGCCGGGTTCCCATCAAAAATGAAATGCAGCCAACGAACCATCGTAGCGGGCAAAAACTCAACGTGTTTCCTATTTTGTTCTAAAAAATGTGGCTGCTATCTGAGGCCAGCAATTAGGCACATCACCATCAAAATCACCAGCTGGGTGATGGAATAGAACTGTGCCCGACAGCTGTCCAAATCACATTTGTTTACACCATCCATTGAAAATTTGTCATGTACATTAACGCCCTTGGACACACATATCATTTATGGCGGCGCCAGGAGTGGCCCCATGAAAGTGAAAAACCTTTCGGTACCCGATTTCTCACAGAAGTGCGACGAAAAGTATTTTCACACAAAACTGAAATCGACAGAAAATAAACTTTCTGTGCAAGTTATTCAAATGCAAAAACTTCTCTGCCATGTAATCGTACTCCCGCTGGTAAAGGGGGAAAGAAAAGTGCGAAAGCCATTGAGTGTTTGCTGTGCTTTGGTGGCTTTAAGGACTCTTGGCCAAGAACTTGTGCAGCTGCATGAATGAATAAGCTTCCATCACTGTTGTTAATCGATGGAAAAGATTGACAAGATGGTGACATGGAGTCATGAATAAATGCTGAAAGGATTTTATTAGTTTAAATTCATATTTCAGGCCAAAGTAGACCACTTCAAACGAGTGTTCTAAAACAAAAAACTCTGGCCTTTCGAGCTATTTCTGGGAAAAGAATTTCATTATTCCACAACCGTAATACACGTTTCCCTGCGTGAGTCATTTATTTTTATAGTTTTATTATTCATCTTCTCGTCTTCAGGATATGAATATGAAAAGTCAATAACTGAATTAATTTTACGAGTCAGATATTTTGATTTGATATGAAAATGACGCTTGAACTCTGACAAGTTTATTAGATGGCCAAAGTTCGGCATTTATGCGACTCTAATTACGTCTGCACTGGCTGTATCAACACGATCGCAAGCACATGTGGCAGATGTGCATAATAGGAAAGACTCGACTGAAACAGCAGATGGTGCAGTTTGTCTGAAAACTTTTAGGTTCTAGGCCAAATCTCCAAGTGGCTCATGAAACCAAACATTCCAGAAGTCATGCACGTTTGTCGCTCAATTGTATTTGCCTCTGGCTGATTTTGTGTACGGACAAAGTGCTGCAATCAAAGGTGAGACGCTTTGCAACCGGGGACAGGCAGCCCAAATGCCTAAGCCGCACATGAAAGGAGTAAGGAGCCGGGACTATTTGCAGTCGTCGTCGCGAACGTGTCGGGAATCAGAATGAACACGGTGCTCGAGAGCAAGAAGTCGTCGCAATTATGCGGTACTGCTGGCACCTCTGACACCGCACCAGCCAGGTGCTCGCCACCTAATGAGAGAGGGGATTCCTTCTTTGGTGATTTGCCAAAATGGCATTTGCAGCATCTTGTCGGCACACCCCCTGCAGAGGTCGGCGCTTATTGATTTTATTCAGGCAGAAGAGAATCGAGACAAATTATTTTACACTCGAGCGATTTGTGATATGTCTGCGACTTGCCCAGACCGCCCACCTGCCTTCCCGTGATTGACAGCTTTTACCAAAATCCCCAACGAAAACAACGACACAGCGCCAAAAAAAAAAGACTCTCTGCTCCGGGTTGTCTTAAACTTTTGGCGCCTTCTGATTTCAAGTTCATCCAATCCGTCGAATCCGAATTAAAATGCGTGTTTTGTTTCGCGCCTCTCGGGGCGCTCCTATAATTACAGGCAGCAACACGCCACAGCCCCCGCCCGCCACCGCCTGTGGCCAGTGGCCCACGTATGGCGCCTGATTAAAATCAGCGTTGGAGGAGATGTCAATCTCTATCTGGGTTCCTCCATGTCTGTGGCTCTGGCTCTGTCTCTGTTTCTGACTTATTTGCTCATCAGCCTGGGCGTCGGTAGCCCGCTTTGATTTCCTTTGGTGAATTTTCAACTGGTGTTTGAGTTGCTTCTTTGGCCATCCTGCCATTGCGAGTGGTAAGAGTATTTGCGATGGAATTATACTTGCTTTTCATGGACACTGCTCTCTGACTTTTGGTCACTTCCTGGCCGCAGCACTCGAGCTTCATTATTCAGCTTTTAATTAAATAGTCTTACTCTAGGGCAGATCCTCCCAGCTTTCGATTGATTTTGCGCGTGACTTTAATTGTTTGTACACCATGTACACCGCGAAGAGACAGATTTCCAGCTAGCGCGCCGGTTCGTTGACCAGGACAGCGAAGACAGACGGGAGCAACGGTTGGATGAGACGACACGAGAAAAGCCGCCGACAGCAGCTCCAGCAGTATTTTGATTAATTAACGAGCCACGGCCTTTGGGGGCAATAGGCATCGAAACATCCGAGCATCGGGCACTGCCACTGCCACGACACGCGCTCGCTGCTGGTAGTCGCTGTCCCAGGCAAGCCGTAAACGCATAATTCACTGTGCCATGCCAAGTGCTGCATTAATGGTTATTTTCTAGCCAAAATGAGGGAACATTTCTTTATATAAAAACAATTTTTGCTGCAGAAAGCTGTCATCATAATCAGGCTTCACTTTTAATCCGCCAAACTTGCGTGCGGAGAGTACCTGCACAAGAGGATTTTCATGTGTAACACAACTATAACTTGCCATGAATGGTGATGTAGAACACTACAAGCTGAAAGAGATGAACCTTTATATATCTATAGATCTCCAGGCTTACGCAAAGGGACAAAGGTACCAGGTTGTAATAGGATATGTCTGGCTATTAAAATGAAAGCTATCAGTTTGCCTTTGCTTTGAAGATACATGCGCAATTTTTTCTTTGTCAAATTTAAACGTGTATTTTTTATGTAATCTGTGTGTATGCTTTTTTTGGGTTAGATAGGATTATGTGATGATTCACAGCTCAAAGAGAGTAAGCTAGAAAAGAAAGGTATTTGAAAAAATGTTAAAAAATGTGTTGTTGTTCTGTAATAATGGAATACATTTCAAAAGACCACAACCGTTTGGTTCTGATTCACTTATCTGGAATTTGAATTAGTTTTATTTCGGCGACATTTTATTCATATTCTGCAATTCTTGATACCAATTGGTACACCATTTTAGCCGTTTTTTATCAGCGACTGGGCATCACTGACGAAGCTTTCGAATTCGCTGGGGAGTTGCGGTTGTGGCAATTTCTATTTTCTGCATTTGTGTCTAATTAAGTTAAGTTCAAAATTCTACTTAACACAGAACGCGTGGCTCTGTGTGCAGCATAAATTATAGATACATCATACGAGTCTATCCAACTCTGAAGGTATGTATGTATAGGTCTGACTGTCTGAATAGAGAGAGAGAGACAGAGCCGAGGGCTGGTTGCGGTGTGGCTGAGCGCCCGTGGCATTTGGTTTTCATTAGCCAGCCAGGAGACGCCACCAGCATCGGCATCAGTAGGGAGCCAACTAAATGATTTACCCGTTGAATATTTTTGAATATTGAATGCGCTGAGGGTGGGTCCTCTATTGGCCAGTGAAGATAGACAGCTCTGCTGTATCCTGGAGTAGTGCTTAAGGGCATCGTGTAAATGAAAATTTATTATTACACTCACAACTCATTCGCCATGAGAAACAATTACTTGCAGTGCATACCGTGAATACGCATAAATAATAATAATTTCCCAGCAGAATGCTAGAGCTCTGGCGTTCTGGCTAACACCCTGTTTGCTTCTCTTTCTGGCTAATTAACACTCTCCATCCACTTGGGCGATTATTTTCCGCCAGCCTCAGCACGTTTTCCGGGGCCGGGGATGAAAGCGGCATAATTTATTTATAATTGACTTAATAGACTTAACCTACCCCCCAAGCGGGACCTCGGTATTCATTTCGAGTAATTTATGACTCTGTTTTTATTTGCACCTTTCGGTGGCCATCGCTGGAAGACAAATAATTCAATAAAACAGCTTAACCGCTTAACCGGCGCCTCGCTCCATCTTCTTTCTGCAAGAAATTCTTTGAGTATCAATTTTCATGAGCCTGTCAGTCAAATTCTATGGCCAAATATCAATCAGCTGTGCTTACGTGTGCTTACATATTAGACAAAGTTGACAGACAGACACATAGGTAGACGGGGTTAAAAGTATTTATAAATAATTGTACAAATTCATAATAAATGAGAATGTTTTGTTCTGTTGCCGGGGACGTTGTACAAATATAGAAGAATTCGTCAAAAGTCGCCCACTCAGCAATGAGAGCTTGCCTGCCCACACGCACACTCACACAAAAACACACATAAGGTATCAAGGCAACATGTCGTATACGCAATTTTCGTAACTTTTTTCTTTGTTTGTTTGTTGGGCAAAAGAAGAATCATGTCTATGGCTTTGGCTTTGGCTGAAGCTCACCTCCAGCGCGTGTACGTCAAGTTTTCCCTTCTGTTCCATTCATAATGTCTGGCCGGCCGATAAGAAAGTCGAACTTTAAACTTGTCATGGACCGGAGACCAAGGACTTAATCTCGTGTGGCAAACGTCTTGCCGGCATTTTTGCCCAGCACACGCATTCAACATTTACATACATTTGTCTAACTTTTGCACAAATGGTTAACATTCTGGCGGGTGTACACTGTACAGGCAGAAAGGTTGAAGGAGCAGCAGCTGACATTCCCTCACCGATGTCTGGCGGCATCTTCATTGTTTCGCAAACTGTTTTACAGGTGCTACAAATTTGAATATAAATACACAAGCAGCAAGCGAGCATGCTGTGTGTAATAATAAAATAAAATGCCATTCAATGGCACAGCCTTCGTCGTCGTCGTCGTCGTCGTTGCCACCTCCTTGAAACGACGAGTCGGCCTTTTTGGTTTAGCCAACGGGGACCATTCCTAGGCGCCACACTCGCCATCTCCCAGAATGTTCAACTTTTCAATTTGCTCGGCTCGTCTATTTACAATTTAACAAAACAGAACAAAACCATGCCTCGAAAACGAAATGGAGAGACGAGGAACACTTTCAGACACCTAAACGAGGTTGCATATCCAGTTACGGCCACCATTTGGAATTTTCTTGTATTTTTGTTTCTTTGGGTCCACTTTCTAGAGCAACGTGCGACTCTGTCTGGCGTTTAGATTTAAATTTACTGGCTACTTTAGACGGGGGCTCTTGAGTGGATTTGTAGAGACAGTTTACAGTGTCTGATCTGATCTGAAAATGGTTTTCAAATTGTCAATTAGTCTGGTGCTCACACAATCAAAGTATCAGATGTGGCAGACGAATGCAGGCGTAATTAAAATATATCCCGTATGAGCAGACAGCAGTATCTTCAGTGGCTGTGCCAGTGCTCCTGTTCCAGTTCTCTACCATTCCCATTCCCAGTTGGCTTACTCACAGGCAATTATCCTTTATGTGGCCAGCACGTGTCACGCTCCATAAAACTGAAATGAAATACTAAACTTTGGTCGTTATGACGCTGATTGCCATGAACTGCAATTGCATACAGGGAATCGGGGCTGCGTGCATTGTCCGGTCCATAAACATAACGCAAAGAAGGGGCAGGATCGGAGTGGACTGGACAGAGTGACCCAATAAACTTTGTGCCATCCTCTGCCATGCCATATTTTTTGCAGTGAAATCAATTTTTCATTTTGAGGCAACATGGTGACGCCACTTGCCTCTTCTTGCCTCGCCTCCTCCAGCTCTCTTTCTCTCCGTGCAATATGTGCTCGACAATTGTCACAGAGCACATTAAAAGTGACTCCGGAGCAGACAGCGTAATGGTTTATATAATGCTTTTCCACCCAAGAGAGAAGGAACAACAGAAAAACATAAATATGCAGCAAGTGGCATTGTGGAAGAACAAAAGCCAGCTGCTTTGGACTTTTATGACTCATACGCAACGTTGCACAAAGTTTCCCAAAACGATATGCAGCCAACAAAGAGAACCACTTTTGCCAAGTCGGTTGCCGAGATTTCTCATTTACTGATGGCACTCAGCTCCGAGGGATCTTAATCTGCATCCGAAGCTTTAAGGATGCTGCTTTGTCAGCTTGAAGCTCTACTGCCGATCGGCGTGGTGTGGGATAGACGCAATCCTCTTGTCAATGCTCCAGCAATTTCACAATCAAACTCAATGCCGCTCGAAGGTTTTAGCGCCAATTGTGACAACGACTATGCTAAAATGCCACTGGCAGTGACTCGAGTCAATTCGGCTGCCAAGAAAAGTGTTGGTTTGTTTGTCAGCTTACTCAAAATATGTCAATCAAATTTCACTCAATGCCAGAAGCCAGAATAAGTATTGCGATCTGGAGAAAGGTGTTCTAGACTAATTTTTAGTCTATTTTGCATGCAAATTAAATGCGCATTAACAGCAGCCTAAAACTTTAATACCAAAATCTACTTATGCAAAGCCCAAATGGCTTGATTCGCCAGCCAAAAAACTTGAAAGCTCTTTGGGCCATTTCCATATGTAAATATCGAAAACGAAGAACTAAGCCCCGGGCATTTGCCAGAGGCCATCGACAAGTTGCTGCTGAGCTCAATTATTTGTCTTCTAAACTCTTTTACAAATTGTTCTTTTACAGACAATTTATGTAAGTTTCATTAGTTGCTGGGGAAATATTTCCCAAAAAAATATTCCAGCAAATAACATATATTGTTGTAGAACAAAGTTTAAATTTTTTGTGATGATTTTCTGCAACTGGTGCTCAGCGTTTTGTTGTCCCCTTACCTGATGGAAATCAAATTTTGATTTTGTTTATTTTATTTTTATACAAGTTTTTATAAAATTCATTAATATGAAAGCGAAATGAAAGTAAATAAACTTTTTATATGGAAAAATGTAATAACTAAAGCGTTATAGAAAAATGAACACTCAAACAGATAATCTGTTTATTTAATAAAATGAATCGACAATTTGTAAAGGTACATAAAGTAAAAAAAATATTTTCCTAAAAATATTTTTTAATGGTTAAAAAAAATTTTATGCACATATAAGAAATATAATCAACTTTAAAGCTAAGAGAATTTTGTATAGAAAGATAAAATCGCTCGATTGATTCAACAAGTCAATAACAGTATAGCCTTCTTCTATGCGCTTCCAGACTCCGATTAGAATACCCTCCGTTGAGCTATAATGATAAATACACAAAATAAATCCAAGTGGCAACATGTGGTGCTTCTCAATCCACCTGCTTCCTGCCGCTTGCCCCACAAAGCTGCTGTGGGTGACCAAATTGAATGTGTCAGAAAAGAAAGCGGGGCACCCAGACGGCACTCTCCACTCTGCTGGTGTGCGTGCGAGCGCGCGTGTGTGGTTTCGGTATAAATCATGGCCAAAATAGTGGCGTGCTGGCATTAGTGAACAAAATACCTGGCTGCAGTCAACAAAAGTTTTGACATTTTAAACACAATTTATTTGAGAATTTAGGACACGTCTTTGTGGCCTCCCGCCAAGTTGTGTTTAATCAATTTAAAGTTGCAGTCAAAGAGCAGAACGGCCACAGATGGATGCCAGACAGAGGCACATATGCATGCATAAATTTTCAAGTGAGGCAAGGTTCAAGGTTTTGCAGTAATCCTTTGTTCCAAGCTGTATCTCAGGCTGAAGCGTGACAGCCCCATTTGGGGTTAAAAGGTCTATTGTTCGCAGCTAATTGTTGAAATTCATGAAAGGACACGGAGATGGAGATGGTGTCCGTGTGTCCAGAGGGGTCAAGTCGCGTGCGTGGGTGACTAATTCAATTAGAGACACGTTTATGAGAGTATTTGACAAGCGCGTGGTGTCATAAATTATTCCAAATCACTGAACGCGCCCATTGGTTGGGGTCTTAGGTTCAAGGAAGCCCTAATAATTGCTATCGGAAATTATTAAACCCACATGCGATAACCAACTCGAAAAATAACAGCAGCTTTTGGCCTATTATGTATATCGCTTCCACCCCACTACAAAAGTCACACGCGGCGTATGGGCGATATTAATAACAGCCCAACAATCCGGTGCTCGGCAACACCTGGGGGTCCCCGTAAAACGAGTACATACAGAAAAGCCATGTTAACTGAAGCAAATGTTTTTGTATTCTGCCGGGAAAGTACTTAAAGCATTTATTACACAGCTTTTCATTCGGGATTTATGGGTTTTTAAGCATTCACACAGCACAGTACAGCACCCCGATTAACCCATACTTTAAATACTCTCTTAATTTCTCTCATTTTCCCAGGCGGATGGCAAACACCGCTCGAGCCTAGAGCTGAGACAGTATCTACGGCCGCGATATGCTGCACCTGAGGCTATTCGATAGCTCCCTCTACTACACGCTGGCCTCCGCCTCAGAGCCCGCCCCGGCAGGAGCTTCGCAGTCCGAGTCCGAGTGGGAGCAGGCGGCGGGCAATGACAGCCAGCTATCGCTGACAGGTGGGGCCGGGTCGCCGCCCGCCCTCGGCAGCGCAGTTAATCTGACATTTTTTACACCTGCAATATCACACGTGATGCTGGCGCCATCAACAACCACAACAACAGCGACAGTGTCGGCTACAATAGTCCAGACGACAGCGGCGCCAGGCCACGACTTAGATGCGATGTCGGAGGCGATCCACAATGCGACAGCGGGCCACTCGGGCGAATTGGACAATTTAAATTCGTTCTACTTTTATGAGGTGAGTAAGAGAAAGGAATGAATATGGAAATTTATTTCCCCACTAATATATTTATCGAAATCATGCTCGCCAGCCAATGCCAATGCCAAACGCAGACCCAGCTGTACGCTTCGATTTCAATTTGAATTCTAATATTTGCACACCAGAGCCACCAAAGAGCTTTTGCTTTGTCTGTGGAGTGGGTGGTAACTGGAGCTGCAGATGAAAGACAATTTAAACAAAAGGGGAAGCTGAATATTGTGTTCTGTTACCATAGATACCCTTGCAGAATGATAGTTTGATTTTGGTCAAATATGGTGGGGCTAAAGGGGAATCTGAAGGGATAAGACATAAAGAAGATTTCTCCACCAATCAAGGGCAACTAAAGATTGTAAAGGAGTTTAAATTTAATCAGATATTGAAAAGAAATATACTAAAACAAAACTGCAATTAAAACTGATGGGAATAATGATAATTATACCCTCTGAAAGTGTATAAGTCTACTCTTCCCAAGCCCGAAAACGAACGCCTTTGCCCACAAAGACAGAAAGGATTTTCTTCTAAATTCGCTCTTTGCCAAAAATTTAGCAAAAGATGAAGCTCCGCAAATAAGAAAAAGATTGAGCTAAGGGTCTTGGAGTCACAGCTGCCAGCGCCTTGTTGCCTGTTGAAACAAATTTCAATTTGGTGCAATTTCCCCATCCCTAGAATGAGAAATGCGATGTTGGAGCGGCAGCGGCAAAAGGCCAACTTCATTCCAGGCAGCCAGGCGGCAGCGACAAACAATAAAAAGGCAAATGTCATTTGCCAGCTGCAAATTAAGAAAAATTCAAGAGGGAAAAAGTTTTCGTGGATGGGATGGAGGGAGTCATTTGCATGCCGGGCACAGGGAGCACATTCCTTATCAATGGGGGGCAATCAATCAAGGGCCAGGGCGGATCGTGACAACAACTTCGATTAAACTAAACTTCCGTTCGGTTTTGCTTGGAGCGTGGAGAGGCTGCGATAAAAATGTAATGAAATTTCCATACGCCCCATCGTATAAATCACACCATTGTTGGGACGGAAGTAGCCCCTTGAACGGGGCCAATCTGCAGCCAAACCAAACCAGTCCGATCCGATCCGACAAACCTCGAGACCCTCTTGCCTGCACCCACACTCACACCCACAAATCCTGGAGCCGTGTGAGCCAAGTTTAAGCGGGCCAATCACTCAAAGTACGTGCGTGCGTATGTGGATGCCATAAATTTGGGTTTATTTAAATGAGTCGCCTGTGAGGACCGCAAAAAGAGAGCAACTTTTTCCACTGTCGTATTTAGGAGCCACGGCAACATATGGCATTTGGGCTGACAAAGAGCAATGTCAAGGGTTACTGTCTGTCTGACTGACTGTCTGTCTGTCTGCCCCTTTGACGAAACTTGCAATAATCTCTGGCAACAGCGGTTAGATGGGCAAATAAACGAGTGCCAACTGGCGAGGGCTTAGGGATATGATGTATGCATAGTTTTCCCTAAAATTCCATACAGGCGCATTCAAAATATTATAGCCCATGCCCTGCCACAATCAATTTAAGCTTGTTTTGGAAAGACCTAAGCCAACTGAACAAAAAATGGGGCTTCCCATAAAGTTTCCCGAAACTGCTGGCTTAAAATTGAACAATTTCAATTAGTACATTCCTGAAATCAAACGAATCGTCCATTTTTTAAAGCAATTGAACCGATTTTATTTATATTTACGCGGCAATAAAGAGTTGCAAAATTTAAAAAAATATATAACCTCCAACAGCGTGTATATTTTCCATGATAATCTGTCACACAGAGAACTGAAAACAGAAAACAGAAAGTGAAAAATAAAAGATAAAAGCATTGGCATAAAAAGGTCCCTGAACCTGAGCTGGCAGTATTTTCTGTAATACTCGTACCGTGTGTGCTGGCCCCAGGCATAACAACTGGTGGAAAAGGGGTCTGCTATGATTTGAAATTTAAATAGCTTAGTTAAGGATTTTGTCTGACCAGCGGTCATCCATGTCACCCTGTTGCTGAACCGTGATGCTGCTGTGATTGCGTTTCATCTGCTCAAATCCTTTGTTAACACAAGTAAATCATACAGAAGTTGCTTACTGCCGCATACATGCTGATATTGATGTCTCACCTTAAAGATAATAAACATCCAGATAGGGTCCCCGTCTCCCCAGCCTGGCTTAGCAGTAAGCTGGCCCCGAGCTAATGCCTCTGACACAGATATGCCAATTACAACTGGACTGGGACTGGAAGGTTAGCCAATGTCAAAATGCTGACCATGGCCAACAGTGCAGTGTTGCTGTTCAATAAACGAGAACGGGGGATCTGCGAGCGTTATCCCCATCGACATTGCCCCGCAACCAATGAACCGAATGAAGCCAAACTGGACCCGGCCACAATTTTCCGACTTGAATCGATTGCCGGGCCAACAGCCAACAGCGAACAGCCACCAGCCAGCAGGAGAAGGAATCAAACAAAATGCTCCATTTTATGTTTGTTTGTTAGCTCGAGGAAACCAAGGCATGCGAGTATTATGCAGCCGGACATGCTCTCAGAGCCATTGTTTGTGATTTGATGGGAATTCATTCAGAAAAGAAATATTTATGCTGGATATGGGATGTGCTAGAAATCCTTGGAGCACATTACTTCTCAGCTTATTACACCATACTCGTAATTACATATGTTCTAATGAGACTGGCCCTCAGTCAAACACACAGCCCCACTCCACGCACTCCTGCCACCGTTTCAAGGTCTTCATTCTTATATTTCTCCATCTATTTTTAGCCAGGACCTCATGTGGGGCCATATAATAACGCATATACATATGTATATATAGAAATATTGTACAATGGCGACCCTGGGTGCTCTGGCTAATGTGACCATCAAAGGCCAAAATTAATTGGCATTTTGTCGGGCTACAGCTGCAAATATTTGAAAAAAAAAAAATATAAGAAAGAATCCTGGCATATTTACACGTTGATAAAAGCCAAACAGATGCTATCAAATATTATGGCACTTAGTGTAGCCAGAAATATACAGAGCGGGTTAGGAGCCAAATAGTGGTCTCAAGGAATTCGAATTTAATAATGAAATATTGTAGATTATTAAGGAGTTGCCAGTCGCCTCCAGGCTCAATCCAAGGGAATACTGAAAATTCACTTTGATATAAGGCTTTCCTTTCCTTCAGCTCCGCATTTCCTTTCCACGAAAACGCGTCAATTCCAAGAACTCATTAATCTAGCGCAAAAATTTGTCTTAAGCTTATTTGCCAAGGAAAATTAAGCTTGTGCTTCGAGCAGAACGGCGAGACTTGACGCATGTAAAATATGGGACATGTGTCGTCGTCGTCGTTGATGCCTCGTCTGGCTCTGGCTCTAAGACTGAGACTGAGTCTGGCTCGGAGTCTGGCGCGAAGTCTGGAAGGTTAAACACTTAGTGGCCACAAAGCGGCATCATTAACCGATGGAGGCGAATCTCCCACCCCCCTTTCGTTTTTCTGCCTTTTTTAGCAATATAATTTGCCTCAAGTTGAGTTTTGCCGAGTGTAGTGGGCAGCCCAGAGAATTACAGCACTAATCGGCTTGAGCGAATGAATTCTCCCAAGGATGGGGAGCTCTGAGCTGCTTGTTTATGCTGCCGTGCCGAGCGTCAAGTATTTGCCAAGCTCTCGAGGCAGTAAATAAACATATGTTGGATCTGCCAGAGTGCCGGGAGTGGGCTCAAGTTGAGGTGTAATTACACTTGCAAAGCTTTAACGCAAATTAAAGCATAATTCCAGGCACTAGGCCCTGGCCCGCTCTCGACGCACATAGTTGGTCTTAATTACATTCGCCCATTGGCCGAGTCGAGCTGTTGACAAAAAAAATGCCCACAAGACCATCAAGTGCCTGAGTGGCCAGCGGGCCTGGCCTTAAATGTGACCGTGGGGACAACCGCAACACACACTCGGCTAGAAATGAGTTAACAACATTATTTGCCCGGCGACAGACGAACCGACCAACATCAATTTTATTAAGGCAGCAATGGCAACGGCAACGGCAACGTGCCACGGATGGCCGCAGGTCCTTGACGACTTTCAATGCCTCGTATAGAGGCTTTCGGCCGGGCCCATAAAATACGTTTTGACAAGAGTTTTATCTCGCACGTCGCCTGTTAGTTGGATGTGTCACAGCGATTTATAAGGATTTGTTGCCATCAGGAATATCCAGTGACAGCTGCAGAGAGAGAAAAAAGCTCAGAATTTCAGCGAAAAAATGTGGCTTAAAGAAGACTGAATGATAAAGCTGAATTTAACTAGGAAAAACGGAGTTAACGAATTTGTATCATGCCAAAAACATCCTTTTCTGAGTGTAACATTTAGTAATACTAGAAAAAAGAAAATAAGGAAGTGGAAACAGAAGCAGTAATGGATTAAAAATAATATTTGGTTTGTTTACTATTAGTTGGGCATTTACTTGGTCCCACCATCTTTCTCTCAGTGATGAAAACTCAAACTCAGCTCTTGTTCTCGATAAGATATAAGAATTATATTTCAGTACGTATTAAAAGTCAATGCACTTCCGCCATCTTCGGCCATCTATCCATAATGAGACCTTCAAGACACGTTCCTTGACTTTTCAGCCTCGATGATTTCTGTCAGCTCATTAAGCGTTCACCGACACTGAACTCCTGGAGGCGATAGTTCAATCCACAGGTTTGGTTTCGACCTCGGGTTCAATGGTCTTTTCAAGAGCATCTCTCTTGATGGTGGATGCTTTTCAAAAAGACTGTTCAAATTCCCCAAAGTGTCACTTGACCAGCAAAATCAATAAACATCTTCTTGTCAACTAATTGTTATAATTTGCCTCCTCGACTCCTATTTCTCCCATTTTCACGGCCACGGCCACTGCCACCAGCACCAGGCCTGTCAATGCCTCTGAAACGGGGGCATTGTCAAACTTATGCTAGACGACAGCATCCATCCACAAAGGCAGTAACAATGCTTAGAAGTGTTAATTTCAAAAATATTTCCAGGCCCCCAAAAGGGGAATGAGGCCCGAAGATGAATGGGTGGGAATGGATGGATGAGGAGTTGACTTAATGAGTGCTCAAGTTAATTGTTGGTTTATTTGTCACGCTTGAACTTTCGAACTCGGCGACAATTAAAAGGGGAAACTTTTCACATTCTCGAGATGGGATGGTTCTTGTAGCCAAATTTGAAACAGCGAATCAATAAGCAGCCAGCGTTTACCCGAAACGTTGCATGCAACTCAAAGGCGATATGCATGCCGAAGGCATTCTGCCGCAGGGGGAAAGCATAAAATAGAAAAGCCAAATGGCTTCTCGAAATTGGTTTGTATTTTATTTTTATTATCAGAAACTTTTTGTACTTCTCAGGAACCATAAAAATCAAATAAAAATTTAAACTTCCGTTTTTAAAGCCTCGAGAGCCTTTTACTGTCTATAAGCAATCAATCTTCTGCCCGCAAGGGAGGAGTCCTGCGGTAACCGCTATAAATAACAACACAGAACTAAGGAGGTCCCCCGTCTGGCCAAATCTGTGCCACGCCCCAGTCGTGTCTGCACATAATTTGTGAAATAGAACACTCGCTGCAAAGCGCAGACCCAAATTGAATCCAAATTAAATTGCAATAAATCAGCATGGCGTTAATAGCGTTCCATCTCCAACTGATAACCATTAAGTGGGCGTCGTCATGGGAGATCGCCGTACAAAAAGCAGGACTCCATCCACATGTGGGTTCGACTCTGGGGCTGGAGCTCATGGTATGCCCCCGCTGTTTGTGTTTCCTTTTTAACGTCTAATTGATTTGTTTTTCCCGCTATATTATATGCTAAGGAGGAACTGTCAGGAGCTCATTTGGGCTGGACCCACCCGCCAGCATCCCATTCATGTTTGCTATTCCTACACTCCACTTCAGTTATTGCTGCAATCAGTGAGGCACAAACAAAGCCCTGGGCCAACTCCTGACAAATGTATGCTTTATTATTGATATTTGTGTTTATCCAGAGGAATCTTTGCACGAAAACAAAAGTATCCCACGAATATAATAGACCAGAAGGAAAAACCCAGCTCCGGGGGCCGAAGCTCTGGAGACCCTGAAAGACCTAAGAATAGTATGGTTACCCTTGACTTTAGTCGAAGGCATCTTTAAAGCTCTGTTCCTTCACAGACCTGAGGCGTAATGTTGCACGATTTGGATTCCATTTCTCAAAAACGAGACTCTCTGAAACGTGATCCTAACGCACAAAGTGAAAGAGAAGTCAAAAAATCAATATTAAATGTTGGAAAACACCCGCATACATCATAACAGATATGTGCACACATTTGTCTTTGTGCTATTTTCCCTCCACTTCCTTTTCCTATCCTCCTATCCACTCTACAATCATTTGCGGAAGTTGTCTTAATGACAGACATCAAGAGACATTTTGTGCAACAATAAGCCGGGGCGATAAGAGCTAACCCCTAGAACAATTGGGGAGGAGACGAACACCAGCGAGAACACCCATCATATCCCAACCCATGCCATTCCCCCACGCTCAACACCGAATTTGTCAGATGCTAAAACGGAGCAGGGAAAAAAATTTAATTTCATTTTCATAAACACAAAACGCCACTCACTCTGGCTGACAGCAAGGCAGCAACAGCATAGTGGCACAGAAAAAGTGGCAACATTCAGTATGTCTCTTCGTGAAATGCTGCTGGAAAACGGCTCTGGGTTAAAATAGTGGCAAAAACCCCCCGCCCGGCTACACTGGCGCGTCATTACAATTTGCATGCATAAGCAGTCGGAGCGAGTGCACACAATAAATTTTACATAGCCCGAGTCAATTACAGCATTACTTTTACTGCTGCTGCTGGTGCTGCTGCTGGTGCTGCTATGTGGCCACTCAGCGTATGGGTAATCTAAAGCGGAGAACCCTCGAAAAAGAAAGAACAAAAAAAGAGAAAACGAAAACGAATGCATTCAAGCCGCGAAAAAATAACAACGAAGTAAGAGACGGGGCACCCAGCACAAGGACACACACCCAAGTGGATGACACTTAAAAAGTCGTAAAAAATTCGAGAGGAAACGAAAAAACGATTGTGTAAATTAAGCAAATCGTTAAAGCGCTGACATCCGAGCCTAAGGGACCAAATCTGACCCCCTGGGCAGATAATTACAGTAAAATGTATGAAGTTATACGACAATTTCCACAATGCTAAGCTGCATGCCAAGTGGAGAAAATAAAACCCTGAAAAATAAATCTCCCCAAAGCATAGAACATTCATCTTCAGACCCTTCTTCTTGCTGAGCTTCATCTCCAGCTGTTCTTGTGCAAGGGCGCGAAATGCATTTAATGAGCAAAACGTAGAAAGCGACAAACCAACAGCGAAATTATGCTTAGTAAATAGTTGAAGTACAGCACCAGAAAAAGTACTAGTCAGAGAGGGATTGAGAGATATACAAGCAGAGGGAGAGAGAGCCTCAGTCTGGGACTGAGTCTGAGTGCTTGGGTGAGCTATTTACATAAACCAGGTCCTAGGAAGTAGGTCACTAGCAGCAGCAGCAGCCATACTTGAGGACGCACCAAAGTATGCAATGAACTATGTGGCGCTTTAAGTAAAATTAAATTAAATGGCTTAAATGAGTGTCTATGCCTGTGGGGGCGCCAGTAAGGGGTGCTAAGTAAAACAAACTCTGAGATGATGTATTTGTATTTATTATGTGATGCTCCCTTGAGGAAATCCCAGGGAATGCCACTTGCAGAGTTGAGAAAGACTTTTCCTACTTTAAGAAATAACCTTTAATACATTATTGAGTGCCATTCGAGTGGGGCTAAACAATACACAAACGCGTTCCTCATGGCCACCACACAAAATCAAGTTTCAGTTGAATTTCACTTAAAAAATTCTCCGAATTTCAGTACCATTCTTTTTTGTTTTTGGTAAAATGTAAACGAAACAAGACGAGATGAGACGACACAGAAGGCAAATGCACATGTCAGACAGATTAGTTGCTGTTACAGACACACCTAGAGCATACATTCCCATCCACCGACGCCACTGGAATGGGGCGACGGCGACCGAGTGCCACATCAAAGTAGCTGCACGGAAGCACATGCCAAAAAACCATCAAAGTGCCTGAGAAGGCGGGCGGGAGGCAGGTAGCACACGTGGAAAATGCACTCGATGGGCAAAGTCATTTACGCAATTTTGATGAAATTGGCACAAACATCCTCACCCAACTCATTCCACTCATCCACACTTACCCATCCTCCACCGCCATCGGGTGTTTCCGATTGACTCTGTCATTGCCAGTTTGATGATGATGATGTTGGTGTGGTTGATGATAGATGCCAAACATCTCCCGCGGATATGCAGCTTTTAATATTTCCTTAATGTTCAAGGTTATTTGATCGCTCCATCTTCATCTTTTAGTCGGACTGCTCTCATTTGTCACACAATTTTCTTTTATGGCATTGTTCTGCTCGAACTGGACCAGATCTATGGGAAATTTAAAAGCAAAATTCTGCCAAAGCGTGCAACAGTCGCGTACGCCCTGCCGTTTTCTACGTGCTCCATGTCAAATGTGTCATACACCAATACAAGCACACCAGCCAACAATGTACGAATGTGTGAGTGAACGTGTTCATGTAGTACGCGTGTGTGTGTGTGCATAAATGATTAAGTGTGTGATTGCATTTGGCCTGCATGGCACGTACGCGCCATGCATTTTTGCCTTTGACACAAAGCACTTTATAATGCCAGCACACGCACAGATACAAAGATAGACTAAAACACCCACACATACACTCAATTAGAGAGCTGGACATTTACTGTTGCCTTCGATTCGTATTTCCCATTTAATGGAGGAGCTCTTTTTCAATTGGAATTTAGTTTCTTAATCTCTTTTTGATTTTGCAAAGAATTGTAGGGTACTTCTTGGCCTAAAGATTGGGAATACAGATATTGTATAATGAGATAAGATATACAAAATTTTATTGGTGGAATTTAAAAGAAATTTAAAATCCTACAGAATTTGTAAATATTTGAGTCTATGGCGCATATTTTATTGTGGTTCCTGTTAGATCTTTTATATGCTAGTAGCAGCTTTGGGCATCACATGTCCTTTTGAAGTACTCTGAGTAGTACTCTGTAGCTCTGAGAAGAATTTGAATGAAAAAGGCATCGCCCTCTTCCTACCTCATTTATTTTTCAGATAAGTTTCAACTTTTCTGCTTAAAGGAATTAATACAGTCGTTGACTTTTAAGCATACTCGAAGATTTTAAATCTAATTTGAGCAAACTTTCAAGCTTCGAATTTATACCTATGTATATGCAAACAAGTTACAAAGCAGTAGGTGGTTTTTGAAGCATGTATATCCACATTATTTTCCCATAAGACTGGCTAATGAATTGCTCTGACCAGTTGGTAGAACTTAAGTTTTGATCAAATTAAAATGACTTGTCTAGCAAGCAAGTAGGTTGATTCAATTAGATGTATAAATAAAAGCAGAGCTTTTCCCTCAAACTAAAATATAGTGTATAGTTTGAAATACTGCCTTTTCACGGGCCTTATGTTTATCCAGTCAGTCAGCCAAGAACTTTGCCAAGTTCCTAATAACACTCAGCTGCTCACTTTAATGCCAGCTCCAATGTGCATCTTCGCTATCCCCATATCTCAGTTTGAAAACTTTATAGCCGAAAGTCGTGCCCCACCAATCCCTCAACGAGAACAACCGCAGCAATTTGCATAACAGAACATGGCAACACTTTTCATTTACACACAAAATTACTTGACTTGGCACCTCGGAGTCCGGGGGTAGAGCTGAGGCGGGACGCTCAGAGGAATCAAGTCTTACTTTAAATGGAATCAAAGTCGGCCGCCAAGTGCTAGTCGAGCATATAGAATAGCATAGCACATGTACAGTGGTGTGGGAAAAGCGGAAAAATAACAAAAAGGAAAATTTGTAAACTGCAGAGGCAACAAAATCAGAAATAACAACTCTGGCGTCTAGTTTTTAGTTGCTCTGGACCACTTGACTGCCTGCCAGGCAGCTAGTCGTCCTTGCCAAGCATTCGACCGAGGACGAGGACTACACGAGGATAAGGATGAGGACTATGACCGAGGACCGACTTGCCCAACTTGTCCGAGCTGTTTCCTTATAAAGCTGCTGCATTTCCGTGTGTCTCCGAACTGCTCTCACCACTCGCCCCACTTCTTCTCTCACGCTGTCTCTCTTGGAGGTTTACTCGTGCTCCTTTGACAAGTGCCAGTTGTGGAATTTTAAATTAAGAAAAAGTTTATTTAGCTTTCGATAGATTCTTTCGGCGGACGGGACTCCGAGCTTGTCTTTGGCCGGGCTTTGCGTTAATCGGAAGGTGCAGCTGTCGTTTTTAGAGCTGGACGTTAATTAAATTTGTTAGATTCCTGCGGGTGGAGTGGGGCTGACAATGTGTTTGGAGCTGGATCTGAAGTTAGAAAGTTTCGGCAAATACTAGTATATCAACAATACCTACTTTTAGCTCGGTTTGCTTTCTCTGCTCCTTTCTGCACAGCTTTAAGGGAATGTTGCTCCAAACTTTCTGTTGGTTCACGATGCTGCTGTTGTGGAAAGTTTATATTTGGCTTGGTCTTTTCCTGTGTGGCAGTGTGGCGGAGGAGGGGACTCATCTAAAGTTCGACTACAGGCATCTAATGATGTCCATAGGCATTAAGTGAGGCTAGCCAGGGCCAAAAATGGACACGAGATCACTCTTTCGGGCACAAGTTTGTGGACATACCGGCAAAGTTTTTCCCCAAGGAGGTCTCACTTATTTAAAAGCGCCATTCCATGTAAAATTTAAGTCGTTAAAGGAACTGACTAAAGCGGCCAGCCAGTCCCGAAACGGTGCACTACAAAGGCAACACATTGTAATACTTACTGTCGATCTTTAGTGAATAATTCTGCACTACTCGCAGACAAAGACCTACACAGGAAAATGGCCGAATCAAATTGTCTGTGAACGGATAGCCAACTTCTTACTTACCCTGACTGACAGGCAATGTCTAGTTAAAATCTGGCTTCAATTTCTTGGCCCAGCTGGCCCAGTGGCTGGCTGTCAACTTATCTGCTGACCACACAAACAGAACGATTCGGCATGGCTACTTAGGGGCCTGGTCCTTAGTCCTGTCCCTCGTCCGCTCATTTGGCAGACGGGTAGCGATAGTCAGACATGTGTCTGCTGCTTATGTGTTAATTATCACTGGCCCAGAGACCCTAGGGGAACCCAGCTCAAGCGGTAAATGGCTGGGAAAAATATTCAAATATATGCCTGACTTGACTTTTGGTGCGTACGCGTCAGCGCACGAGTATCACAAAGGCCTATGTTGTTTATGCAAATTGCTGAAAATATACACACTCACACCAGAGTACACACACATATATTTGTAAACCATAACTTCCGCCGACCGCAGCAGCAGATTCTCCACATTCACGTCCTTTACGAGCCCGAGGGTTAGGCGTAATTTGTTTTGCATAGTTCCAGGCGCGTGTTTGTATTTATTGTTTGCCTTGCTGTCTTTCGGTCTGTCTCCTGTTAAAAATATAACTTTGCCTTTGTTTTCCCATCGTCTGGTCAACGGGGAGAGTGCGTGTCCTTGCTTGTACTTCTGGTGTTATTTCGGTGCAAATTTAATTTGCCTTGTGCTGAGGTTATGCCAGAATCAGCCCATTTCAGTTGATATTTATGTTTGTCTCCCTAATTTATTTATACATTAGATACATTTGCATTCAGCTGGGCTATCTATGCGCTTCTTTTATGGCCATCTTTCGGCCAACCAGCAAAAATTTATGTTCGACTCATTTGATTAATGTGTGTTTTTGCTGGCCCCCAGAATTTACGAGTCACTGGCGTAACAATTTGAGGTTTGCGCTGGGGGCTTCCTTACACATTTTTAGTGTTTGCCGGAAAATTTATCGATGTGTTTAGTAGGTCAGCTGTCAGAGCGGAGACCCATGCTACTAATCCTTCATTAGCCCCAAGTGCTTAAGCTGCTTTAAAGTTGTGAGGGAGCCCCGAGCGCCCCGAGCGCCCCGTTTGGTGACCAGTTAAATAACCATTATGTCAGCAGTCAGTCTTGATTTGCGTTTTGCTCCTTTGCCACTGGCCACATTTTCATAACTGACATCACAGCTGACCACAATTATGTTGGCCAAATCCTTGGCAATTTTTCATATTTCCACGCCGACACACAGTGCCACCCAATCACCCACACATTGGCCCGAGTGGCCCGAAATTCCACTCAACAGTTTGTCAACAGTGTGTACAAGCAGTATTCCCACTTGCTCCTGATGGCCCTAATGTCGAGCTTTTATTAATTTCAATTTGTGTCAACATCAACGCCAAATATGCACAGGGTCCCAGAGTCTCGTGGAAGTGGCATGATTTAAGCCAGCTGATGACAAAATGTTTGGCCATTAGGCGAATTAAAGCGCAGTTTTTCCCAAGCTCCCTCATGTGGCAGCATCATTCATCTGGCAGCCTGCCCCCAGCACCAGCCCCAGCCCCAACCCCAGTCCCGTGTTCGGGCTGACTTTAGTGGCTTTGGTGGGCGAACGAGTTCATAAACGGTCGGATCGGGCCATTGTTGCCCAAAATAACAGCAACACGAACAACTATAAAAACCATGATTGATGTGCTCGGCTTGACCCAAATGCATGTTTTTATACCAAAATAATACGCTCTCATCTCCTGTCGACCATAAGCACTAGTATCCCTATCTGCTACATATACGTAAGAATGTACGAGTGTACATATCTATAGATGATGCTTCTCCCTTCGTAGTGGTGACAATATGCTGGAGCTGAGAGGAGTTCGTTGAACTTTCGGTTTAAGTTTCAGCTAATGCTCATTATCTGACCATTTGCTGGCTCAGCACGCGGCGTATACGTAATATGAAATTTAATGTTACTTTATGCAACTTCTGCGGAGAGTGCGAGCGCCGAGCGCCAGAGCACTCAAGCACAATGTAATCGCTATTAATGAATGCCCTGAAAAGTGCCAAAGAAACGAAGGCAAACCAACAAGCAAACAAAACACATTCAACACGGACTCTCCCAGTGGCAGCTACATACAAACTGAAGCTCCGCTGGCAACGCACAATGGCAGCCGAGTGCCATGTGCCCTTCGTCCTTAAGTCCAATGCTTTTTAAATATGACCAACAAAAATAAAAGTTGATTAAGCTTATGGCTGAGCATGCCAGACGTTTTAGTACCCTATAAACGGAACAAGCAGGGTTCGATGGAATAATTGAGCGCCGCCAGACTTTGTTCTAAGACAATTCTAGTTATGTTTCAGCAAACAGCCTGGACTTCAGAAAGGCTCAGGCCAGCACATACGCCACGGGACAACACGGCGATGAGACAATACATTTCAATGCCCTGGGCAAGCGCTGGCACTAGTATTTTTTCCAAAGCTGGTGACCATTCAAACGAATGCTGTATACCAGCTTTGTAAATAATTGCAACACTTTTTTAGTGTAGGTATATTTTTTCAGATAACAGAATATCTCTTCATGTGCGGCACAAAGGAAGTCAAGCACATACACATCATACACATTTATATAAACTCATATATGTTTTTCTTCATTTTTGAGCCCATCCCTTCGGGCTGGGGTCAGGAAAAAGTTTTACGGAAAGGTCGCAGTTTTGCCATGGAGCCCAGCTTTTCTATGATAGAGTTTTAGACAAATACTTATAATATATAGAGGATAATTATCCCAACTAATGGCCAGGGTATCCCTCAGTCCCCATCTCGCATAGGAGAGCCCTAGCAATGATTCTTCTCTGTTGTGAACGGCCGGTCGCATTGCCGCGAACGCGAATGCGAAGTCGGCTACGAGGACTGATTTATAAGCGCAGCTGCCTGTGGCTGCCACGTCTGCAGCTGCAACAAAAACAGAATGGAAAGCTCCTTTTCTTGCAAAATGAAATTAATTTCCCATTGCCTGTGTTTGTGGCCACCCATTTGTCTTTGTTGGTGCACTTTACGATCCGCCGGCAGCGGTTCAAATTTGTCAGCACAGGCGATTTAGTGAGCTTAAAGGCGAAACCCCAAAGCCGCGGAAAGTGCACTTAAAGTCACACAAAAGTGCAGAACAAGATGGGCAGTGGACCACCAGCAGGAGACTACCATCATTTGGAATCGCGTGGCAGTCGAGTGCCAAGTGGCTGCTATTGTTGTGGCTATCCCACTTAATAATCAGACATAATAGTTTGCGGCGGCAGCTAAAGTTTCTAATGCTGCAACAGGTGGTGCTTTTGTTGCATGCTGGCCCCGTGGTTGAATCCCTTTTTAATGAGGATTTACGGTTGCCCGAGTTGCTGCTGCTCTCTGGCCCCTTCTGTGCGTGTTTTTCTACCTTCTATCTGTTCGCTAAGCGTTTGCCTTTCGGGTTATTGCTTGAACTCTTTTTGACTCGAAATTAAATTTCGCACTTTTAATGTTGTTCTCGCAGAAAAAAGCAATTTCCTCGAGGTGGAAAGCCAAATTGAAAAAGGCATAATGACTTGCCAAAAAAAAAAAGGGCCAACCGCACACACACAAAAACCACTCACACAAACACACACACACAACAGCAGAAAAAAGGCAACCAGAAATGGTCGATCATTAAAAAAGGCTTACAATGTGCCATTTATTACATTTTTATATGGCCCACAGCATGGCACATAATAAAAATCTAAAACAGACTAAAAAGAAATCAGGAAAAAGTTGCTCTCAAATATATGTATGTATGTTTTATTAACAATATTTCCTCCCTTTTTTGCTTGATTTGTTAAATATATTAACTTTCAGATACATCTCCTACATTTACCATCAATGTTCTCTGGTAATTCAATTTATTTGCAATACTCTACTTTAATTGGTTATGGAAAGCTTTTATTTCACATTGAACCTAAATGGAATTCGGTGGAAAGTGAATGCATACTGAATGAATAAAGATATTGAACAGGAAGGAATCTACAGTATCCTATCTATGATAGAAATATGTATATATCCACCTTAATTCCGACCCTCTGGTCATTCAAGTGGTAATTGAACTTTAAACTTCCGAAAATATATTTGGAAAAGGATAAATTTTTGTCGTTTTCTATGTGTGTCCATATTTAAAATAGACATTTATCCCACATCAAACAGTTCTCGTACCGCAGTAAAACCATTTAGGGACTTTTTTAAAGTAGCACGACTTTTAGCAGTTCTGAGAAATTCACGATGTATAAAAAACACCCGTACACCTCTTCCCGCAAAACCTACTCCTATTCAGTGGGAAATATGTGGATCTGTAAACGCAAATATTTTGCCAACACTTTCCGCAAAAAAAGAAGCGCAGAACGTGCGAATTTCACCCGAAAGATGGGCGCTAATAAAAATAGGAGCTGAACCAACATCAAATGGGAAAAACTTTTGAAACGCGTGAAAAGTTTGGACTGCCTTGAGTTAGGTTCAGTCGAGCATATCCTAGAAGAATATTCTCAAAAGTCATGGTAGAAAATTGCACTCAACTTGGCGAGAACACAAACACTTGAAGACAGAAAGCCGAAAAAGGCTTTAAGAAAACTGCCAACTCATTTCGAGGAGGAAAAAAATCAAAGCTCGACTCCAATCTGTAAGAAAAAGTGTGGAAATTTGCTTTCAACAAATGATTTGGGGCAGAAACAGCAGCCACATTTAATAATAAACGCGACACCGGCGAATAATGAAAAACGGAGCAGACAGGATGTGTAAAGAATGAGTAGAAATAGCTGGGCCCTGGTCGTGGTTTGTTCATTTGTTGATTTATGCTCCAATTTGCGCAACATGATGGACTAGCAGACAACAGAGTGGTCCAAGGCCTACAGCGCCAAGAAGTCGCCGGCAAAAAAACACATTTCTTTCTTTCGCACTTAGGCCCGAGAAAAGAAAGCAAAGTGAATACTGCAAACATAAGTAACTTGTATGAGCCACAAAAATATGTAGCATAAGCTCGGGCGTTTCTCAGTCTGGGCGAACCAAGGACGTCGCCTGTCAAGTTTTTTTCGGGACAAGTTTGCTTGGCGTCTGACTGCTCAGACCTCGAGGCCATAATTCAAACTTACCTTCGATATATGTGAGTCTAAGAGATGTAAACGCCTTCCAAGTATATTTAATTTTGAGAAAAACATTAATCTTTCTGGAAATGTATAAAGTATCAGTTGAAAACATATTATCTTAAATATGTACACAAAAATGTATTTCGAATGGTTTCATTCAACCTTCAGGACCTTATATATTATTCCTATGAAACATGATAATCTACTCTACTATCATTTGGCATTCACATATTATATACCAAATAATAATGAAGTAATACAATTTTCAATTTGATCAGCACTTGTGAAATGGAAATTTGATATTACTTTTTATGCGTATATTTTTGGATTTCCTAGGAACGCTTAGAGTGTAGCTATATTTGTACTGATTTCCCACTGACAGTTCTCGGCACTTCATTTTGGCAGCAATTTCCTCAGCCAGAAAAAGAAAATATCACAAAACGTTTGCTGTCTGCCTTTTCATCATTACTATTTCTGTGGGTGGGTGGGTGTGTAGGTGTATGCGAAAGAGCAACTGTGTGTGTGGGCTGGCTCTGCTGTTGTCCTAGTCTTGTTAGTACTGAGCTGGAAACAGCAAACTTCCGCTGGCACATCCTGCCCGACAGGGCCCACTCCGTGCCCGACCAGGTCGGTCTCTGGCTCTATCATTTTTATGGCTATTTAAAGAGCCATAAACAACGAAGTGTGTGCGCGTGTGTATGGGCGGGCATTAAATTGAGTTTTATGCGTGATTTCCGTTCTTAACGCTTTGTTGACAATGAATTTCATAAGTGTTTAATGAAATGTGACCGAAATCTGTTTCTTTCCAGACGGAACAATTTGCGGTGCTGTGGATACTCTTCACCGTCATCGTGCTGGGAAATTCCGCGGTGCTCTTCGTGATGTTTATCAACAAGAATCGCAAGTCGCGGATGAATTACTTCATCAAGCAATTGGCCCTCGCAGGTGAGAAGGGACGAGGTGGTTGCCCTAGCAATTTCCCCCTAGCTTCCACATTCACCTGCCTTTCATTTAGATCTATGCGTGGGTCTGCTCAATGTGCTGACGGACATTATATGGCGCATCACGATTTCGTGGCGGGCGGGCAATCTGGCCTGCAAGGTTATACGGTTCTCGCAGGTGTGCGTCACTTACTCCTCCACCTACGTGCTGGTGGCCATGAGCATTGACAGATACGATGCAATAACGCATCCCATGAACTTCTCAAAGTCGTGTAAGTCTTTGTGCGAAAACTTTTCTAATTGCCAAACGATTATGTCCAAAGCGAAATGTTTTCAGAGAAATATAACTGTAGGTATATAAGAGTATATTTTGTTTCGTTATTCACCTTAGGGAAGCGAGCTCGTCATTTGGTGACTGGCGCCTGGCTCATCTCAGCCGTCTTCTCGCTGCCCATCCTTGTGCTGTACGAGGAGAAGCTCATCCAGGGTCATCCGCAGTGCTGGATAGAGCTGGGCTCTCCCATGGCCTGGCAGGTGTACATGAGCCTCGTCTCCGCCACACTTTTCGCTTTTCCCGCTCTGATCATCTCCGCATGCTATGCGATTATAGTCAAGACAATTTGGGCCAAGGGCTCTATATTTGTCCCCACAGGTATTCATCTACTTTAAGTACTAGCGGAATTCGAATTTAATTGGATGTTCCTTTCAGAGCGAGCTGGTTTTGGTTCGGCTCCTGCCAGACGAGCCAGCTCCAGGGGCATCATTCCACGGGCCAAGGTCAAGACAGTGAAGATGACCCTGACAATTGTGTTTGTGTTTATCATCTGCTGGTCGCCGTACATCATCTTCGATTTGCTGCAGGTCTTTGGCCAGATACCACACTCGCAGACAAACATCGCTATCGCCACCTTCATCCAGAGCCTGGCTCCCTTAAACTCGGCGGCCAATCCCCTGATCTACTGTCTGTTCTCCTCGCAGGTCTTTCGCACACTGAGGTAAGGTCTATTATACTATATATGTACAGCTTTTAACTAGGATATATTTTAAACGGACTTAGAACTATAAAAGGCATTTGTGGTGTGATAGTGCGGATAATCTTGGACCTAGAATGCTATATAAATATTTAGAAATATGGCTTTATTCATTTTCCTCCGCTTTATCTATTATTTATTGCCTTTTCCTCTTACGTTCTCCCCTCGCAGTCGGTTTCCACCCTTCAAGTGGTTCACCTGCTGTTGCAAGTCATATCGTAACAACTCGCAGCAGAACCGTTGCCACACGGTGGGGCGCCGACTGCACAACAGCTGCGACTCGATGAGGACGCTGACCACCTCTCTGACGGTGTCGCGCCGCTCCACCAACAAGACGAATGCCCGGGTGGTAATCTGCGAGCGCCCCAGCAAGGTGGTGACCGTGCCGGCCATGTCGGAGGTATGATAGCTGGCGCACACGACCCGCAAGCGTTCAACGTTTGCGGTCCACGGGCCCACATCCTTCAGCGATGCGGAGTTCCTCTAGAATGGTAAAGGACAGCGACTGCGACTGCACGAGAGGCTTAGACAATAAGTTCGATAGTTGTACTAGGCATAGTGAAAGCCAAATCTAAACTGTACGTATAAGTATGCCAAGTCTACGCTACGAATTTCAAACATTTAATATTACGAGTACTCTATGTATTTACTATATGCATTTTCGATCTAATAGTAGGTAACTACTCATTATCTAGTACTTACTTTACTGGCGTTTGTGTAACTTTTAATTAACGCTAAGCTGAAGCTGAAATTTGGAAGGATAAACGAGTTTCTGAGTGTCTCTAAACGATTAAGCTGAAATGCCTTGAAAAAATATATTTATTTAGGAATATTTTTTATCGTTCCACGAGTATTCTCTAGAATTTTCATTCAACACTCATACTACTCATATTTCTAAGAGGAACTTCGAAATATCAAAAATAGTACTTATTATTTTGAGTGAAATCAAGTACTCCCTTAGCTAATTTCAGACTCCCTCCTATTTGTATTCTATTAAACAGACTGATGATTTATTTGTGTTGGCAGGAAAATCTCATGATTTCATTTCTTTTCAGGCCTAACTAGCAGTTAAGGCCATTAAAATTCCATCTCATCCCCTGTACATATAGTATTTATACTTATACAGAACATGTGCAAGCATCTGAAACCAAATTCTATTAGGCATAAGTAGGCCCTAAGAGTTAATAGAGCATAAAGTTGTAGTCAATTTGGTTTAAGCTAATATTTATTTCATAATTATGTGTAGAAAGCAGAATAAAGGCCACAAATTCTCACAAATGTCACAATGTGTCCCTCTCTTGCGTTTTCATTCATTTTGGCACGCGCTGGAAAATCTATTTCGGTGCGCCCCAGCGCACAATGGGCACAAGGACGACAAGGATGATGGGTCCTGCGGCTCAATTTTGCTCTCACTTCATTTATAATTGTTGTGATGATGGGAAATTTGTCTGTGGCCTCGGCTGACGTCACCAGAGAAAGTCAACAGAGCAAACAAATTGAGCGACAAACCCAACAGACAATGAAAACATATTGGTTTCTGCGGCCCAACAAACAGCCAGAGGTATTATTGTCTCAATAAATAGAAAATATACGAGTGCTATGCAAAGTTCGAACAGAGAATCGCGCAAATACGTATATACATTTATGTATATATGCAACTTTGTAGAGATATTCTGTTTGTATTTGCCTCATGACTGGTTAAGTCCTTTTACATTTCACCCTCTTTAAATATGATCTCCCCTTTTCCTGATTTTTAATAGCAGTGAAATATATATACAGTCCGGTAGATGAGGCCTCCATACTATAGGCCTTCTGATGAGGAAAAATAAATTGATAAAAGTGTATAACAACATTTGCGCTGGGGAATGCGCTTCATTGGACGCGGCCAGCGGAGAAAATTCCATTAAGGAACTCACTGAGGACTGCCGCTGACTGTCGAGCAATTTTGCAATTATAATTTTCTATAACTTATTTGTGACCCTCTAAGTTGTAAACTTACAAACAAGAAATGGAGAATAACTTGGGTCGCTGATTGATTCAATTTTAGCATAAAGTGTTTTGAAAGCATTGACTTTCATTATTTTAATTATAGATTTATTTTTGACAAAATGTCAGATTATAGTTACTGGATATACATATACCTAATAGAAATTCACAACTAAAATAAAAAAAGAAGAAAACAGAAATGAAGAAATACTATCTCCAAATTCTATAGACTTCGTTTCACAGGACCCATACGTAACATAGTGTAGTAGGCTCACGTACCGATAGTGCCATCTCTAGTTTAAGTAAAAAACGAACCTTGGTAATAAAGAGAGATGGAAATCAGAATACCAAACCTTTTATTCCCAATATGTATGGATATATATACAATATGGATGTTCCTGCGCCATTACAATGAAGGACCTTTAAAAAATGAGACCTAAGACCTAGCTCCAACTTACACTTGACTAATCACTCATTTATTTTGTTTGGTGTTACCTTTCATATTTTAAAAATAATAATTAAACCCAATATGAAAATTTGATGAAAAATCGATGAAAGTGACAACCGCATACAGATATATATAAATTTTCGTCAAGAAGTCATGTTTCCAAATTACTGCTTTACCAAATCAACCAAACAGCACGGTTTCGACATTCTGAAGCGATCCTACACGGCCAAAGATGGCTACAAACGCGGTAGCCGGCCATCGGAGCGTTCACCAAGCTTTAGCAGGAATTTGACACCTCGCTTGGGAATGCGCTACGCGGACGTGTCTGGACCGGAATATCTGGGAAGATGCAACGTCAAGCACTCCAAGCGAAAACAGACACGGTCGAGCAGCATCAAAAATATGGCCTATAAGCCCCCATCAGCTCTTAAGCCGACTGCGCCACCACGAAACGTGGCCTTTCGACTGCCGGCCGTGGTATGTGTCAGCAAAGATTCGATGGCGGACACAAAACGCCCTGTACGCGTATCGGCAGGCGACGACAAGACCGGACAGCGCCATTGCGATCGCGATCGACACCCAGAAATGACCCACGATCCGAATCAGGAGCTACAGGAATCCTTTGCGGACTTCTTTAGCATCATTCACGACAATGTCCTGGAGACGGTTCAGGGTGCCGTGGAAAAAATGGTGTCCAAGTGCTTTGAGGAGTCCATAGCAAAGATGGAGCGACTGTCGTCGGAGATGCAACTTCAGGAGAAGTTGCTAAACAAAATGTTTCGTGATATCAATGCCAGTAAGTGTTTGTCTCTGCAATATCATATCCAAAATGTTCACTGTAGCCCCGCAGAAATCGACGATCAGAACGAGACGAGCTTGAACCAGTTCAAGTTCATCACCCAAATGCTAATCGACAGCCAAACCGTGCACTATCGAGCCCTCAACCAAGCCAAGTTCGACAAAAGGCGCCACCACGCCGAACGAGATTATGAGAAGGAGCGAGAGCACGAACGGGAACGTATAAAAAGGCGATCGACAGGGGGAAACGATGAAAACGAACCCACTATGAGAGGGCCACAGCATCAGTTGTGGCAACAACAAGACCCCCACATATACCACACCGAAAGGTGTCAGCCCTGCATGGAGGAGGAATGCAAGAAATGCCGACCATCGCCACCATCTGAGCCATCATCGATGCCACGCCTCCAGAATGGAACACCCGCCTCCAGCATGCCTAATCTGTCGAAGCAAGCCCTATTCGGTATCGGCAGTAACCGTGCTGTGCAGCCCGAAGTCCAATCATTAAAGTCAAGGCTCCACAGGCCCTCCAGCAGAAATCGTGCTTCTTGTCAGGAACCCTCCCAGATTTCCCGCCCAGTCCTGGCCTATCCGCCGTGCTTCCGTAGCAATCCAACTCCACGTCGTCGCGTCAATGGTGGTTCCAGCGTAGAAAATCTGCAAAAAAGATAGTATTTTGTCCATATTTAAGTTCAAAGTTCATCTGCAATGGCAGCCAGTTGTATGGCAAGAGAAGGAATCAGACAACGATTCGTATCCTTCTCTTGACATACAACTTTCTGCCATGGTTTGTACTAAAATCATCCCAAAATTATAAAGATATATGTATTATAAATTGTTGCAGAGCTCCTTGCTAAAGAGTTACAAAACCCTTCCAAAACGTCAAGGCAATTCGCTTTCCATAGATTTAGAGAAGTTTACATTCCATTTTATTTAAGAAAAGACAACCTTTGATCTTTTATTAATCTGAATGACAAAAATATATTTAGTAAGTGACCACAAAGGGACACGCAAAAAGGAAATAAGTGCTTTCTGGGGTGCATTAAGGGGGGCCTGTATGGAGAAGTTAGACGCTTCGGCTAGGCATCACTTTTATTGAGGGTGTTTTAGAACCTACTTATTATACTTCTATGGCTGCACAACCCACATCTCATCGCTGGATTCATTAGCACTATATCGCTCCCCATACACGGGGCGAGCGTCCACATAAACAATATCTTTAAAGTTGCTGGAAATCGCGGCCATGGTGGGATGATCCATGATCAAGTAGCTGTCTTTATGATTATCCAACATATTGGGTACATCGATAAACTTTGACATACGAATGGGCTTGAGCAAATTGCGGTTCTCGCCACACACGCCGCGCTCATGCGCGTAGACATATAAGCGAACTTTCACATCCCGTGGGAGCTTGTCATGGCTCATCAGCCAAAATACGTAGAGCTGATTTTCGTCAACAGGTTGTGGCTCCGTTTCCGGAAAGTGCACTGGACCAGCCCGTGGGTAAATTGAATCGGATGTTACATCAGTCTTCTCTTTATCATCCAGATCGGGCTTCGGTTCCACCTTCACTTCCTTTTTTGCTATAACTTCCGGGAAATATTCGGTATTATGGAAATCCACAGAATCCGACAAAGAAAACGCAGTGTCCAACTCGTTTTCATGGAATTCATCGCTTTCAATGGTTTCACATACCAGTGCACTCTTGTCGATCTTGGCGAACATCACAGTGACTAATAGGTGCTCCGCAAAGTAAAGTTCACGCGTTGGCAAACCCAAATTTCGGATGTACCGCGGGCGGTGCGATTTAGTTTTGTGCTTTCCGTCCAGTATGGCCAACATGCAAATGCAGTAGTTCAGTCGGGGGGGATAGCAGACCGGGGAGAACAGGCAGATCATGCGGTCGCCCATCCAGATCTCTTCCATGCGGCGGCAGTGATTGGTGAGGAAATGTGACATCACGATACTCGGGCTCAGATCTTGTCCACAGCCTTGAATGGGGCAAGGAAAGCTACAGGGAATTAAAGTCTCTGAAAAGCTCTTGCTAATATATCGGCGCAGACCGACACTGACGTTGTTGATGGCATGGAAATCGGGTCGCGGAAGCTGCTGGTTAACATAAAACTCGCTGAAAGAGTCGCTGTTTGGTGTGCGGATGCACAGCCCCTGAGTCTCGGCCTGAGTGGCCCGCTCGTTACCGGTTTGCAAGGGCTCCTCCAAGATCGTTTTCAGGCGGCCCTCGTGTATCCAAGACCATTTATACAATTCAAAGCTGTTGATCGTGTCTCCGAGCGGACGCTTACGCTGCTCCAACATGAACACCTCCACCACGTTCACGGCGAAGCGGCAACGGAGTAGAGTGCGACTGAGAATGTCCATTTTCCTGTTTATGGCGTAGTTGTAGAGGACGCGGAAGTATGCGCAGACCATATATTTGGCCATGTCCTCAGTCACTGGGATACTCTGCGAAATGCGGTCACTATACGTAAACTCCTGGATCATCATGTCCAGCTGCTCATCGGACGACTGTATCACCTCTTCTAGAGGTGCCTCCAGAAGCCAAAATATAGGGTAAAAGCCTTCTAATAGGTACCACTGGAAGATCAACTCGTCACGAACTGGGCAGCGGTGGTGATAGAATCTCTCCATGCAGCCCAGAATTCGATCATGCAAACCCACCAGTGTAGGCTGGTGGTAGGCCACGGTCCACAGGATTTCTATCGATACCTCGTCCAACTCAAAATAGCTCCGAAAGTCCCCTTCCCGTGGTATCTTCTGGCCCTTGAACCTCGCTGGTCGTTTCCCTTCCCACATACTTGATCTGTCCGTATCCGCCTCGGTTCGCATAGCGGAAACACCTGAGTTCCAGCTCATCGCACCGTCGATGCCTCCAATGGACTCGAACGATTGGGACGACATCGATTGTGGCGTGAATCTTCCATCGGTCCATGTATCTGGAAGCTTCGAGAGATCACCCAAGACGCTCCTTCTTGGCCGACCGCTCTGACCATCTGTTGGCTCCAACTGAAGTTCCAATTCATCGCCCGAACAACTCTGTCTATTCGCTGGGTTCTTACACCCAGCGGCGTTGTAAAGAATGGGTCCCACCGGCTTGTCGGGCGTCGCTGGCGTCGGTATTCGCGACTTCAACGGCATCAGGTGACGGGTCATCAGTTGTTTCTTCAACAGTTCTCCCGTCAGAGTATTAATGTCCTTCTTACTCGTTAACCGGTCTCCCTTTAGTGAAGAAGAGTCCTCCTGGCTGACGCTTGCAGTCAGCTGATAAGAGCGGCCAGGTACTCTGTATAATGTCATATTGGACGAGGAGGGAGTCGCAGAAGTGTGTTCTGCAGAGGGCATTGACTGGGTATTGCATCTTTGGTAAGTGTCCTTAGGTTTAGGATTTTCTGTGATTATCTCCGGGGAGCTGGAACCTTGAAGCGAATTGATTTGATATTACGCACATTCTTTTAATAGAAACCAAATAGGCCTTACCTTTGCGAATAGGAGAACTGGCGTCTCCTTTTGAACACAGGAGCCCTGAAGATCCCTGATCGTGATTGTCGCTGTCGCGGCAGCACTTACCCTCGTCACTATCGGATGATCCAAACAAAGAGTAGTCGCTGCTGCCACTAGAGTTGTCGCTGCTGCGGTGTTCAAAAATGTCGATAGCTGTGTGGCTTTTCTCTGAAGAGCGAAGGCGAATTTAATTTTCTTGAAGAATACATTGATACGTACATATTTAAGTATTGTATGTTATTTGTGCTGTATTGTATTGTATTCAAAAAAGGAAGGATGTACTTACCTCTGCTAACGTCTAATGATCCAAGCCACAGTTTGGGATCAGCACTGGCTGTTGTGTTTGTCTCTGATGAGCGCTTCTCAGTATTGTTGGATTGCTGGATTGTCTTCGAAGGGGGATCGTTGCGATTGCCCTCCGCGTCAAGACGTGGGGCCTTCCCATGATACCGTTCGAGGTGTTCCATGCCGAGCTCACAATCCGTATTCAATTCGATAAACAGTTCGACGCTTTACGTTCTGTGCCTTCAACTTATTTTTCTTTACTAAAATGCCAAAAATAGTTTTGATAGATTTTTCAGTTTTAAATTCTGCTATGCCTGGCTGATTGGGTTCGTTTGAAGTAATTTTCGAGGACTACTAGGGTTCGTATTGATTGCCTTGGTCATCTTTTTCAAATTCTCCTTTTTCCTGTTCTTGGTTTTGGGCACTGCTAGTCACTCTTTTTGCCACCATTTTTCATTCATGCTGTCTAACAAACTGAAGATATCTGGGAGATCGAGAAGTTTAAGCGAGGATCCGCTATATGTTTCGGCGTTCAACTACAATAGATTCGTTGATAAGGACACAATGCATGTCAAAGGGCTTGTCCATGAGTTTCGGTGGAGGGGTGCACTTCATGAATACGGGCGATATAGTGGGCAAGGACTCCTTCGGCTCAGCAATAAGATTTCGACCAATGAAATTTTCGATAGGTCACATACTATGTATCGATGGTATATATTTTGTTAGTCGATTCTGGGGACCGACTCAGAGCTAGCCGAGTAGGCGAAGACAATCATCAATTGCAATTGAAGACCAGCGTTGGCTTGCAACTCTTCGACTAATAGCTGCGAGACGTGACCGTGGAGATGGGTACCATATCTGTCTTTAAGGTAAAGTTAGCCAACTCTAATGTCATATCAGCATTAGGTTATGGCGAAGATTTTCATCTATGGATCGTGACTTGAGTTGTTAAAGTGTTTACAAAATGTTTAAATCTGTTATATCTACAAATCATATCCAGAAATATAAAAACAAAAAATTAAAACAAGTTTCGAACAAATTTTCAATATAATATTAAGAACCAAATGCCCGGAAAAGTTTAAACTAGTTCGAGTGTACACATTCGCAATTACATAATTTATAAGTGAATTTTTCTCCAGCTTATTGTGTAGTCGGTATTTTGTACTGTACTTTATAAATTATTAGTTCTCTTCTTCAGCTCCACACCCTCATAATATTTATTCTTTCGCAAATATCGTTGAACAAATGGAGCGAGAAGTTCCTCATCTACATCCTTGACATCCTGACGACCGAATATGAATGTGGCCAGGTTCGCGATGATAATTGTGAGCGATGCACCCAACATGGCGTATAACAAGAACGAAACGTGGTACACAGAGGATCCACTGTGATGCTCCCTGAATAAAGGCAATCGAAATAGTTACACAGAAATTGTCGTCTATAGTCAAGACTTACTGTTCCGATGTAGAGTTGAGGTATCGATTCATATCAAACTCATAGTCGCAATTCTCAACGGAGACAGGTAGTTTTTTGTGTCTGAAGGATCCTGTGACATTGGCGATCTGAGCGTTGACAGCTATCCAGGCCATGGTTAAAAATGCACAAATGCTTCCCACAAAAGTGCTCTGCAAAAAAGCCAAAAGCCAATTATGAAAGAAGTTACATAAGGAGCTTTCTTCTTACCTTTTCGCCCACCCAAGGCATTAGCATCCCAACCGTGAAAACGCCCAACATGGGCCCGTACAAGCTCGACTGGAGTGTCGCCGACAACTGCAGCACCATGCCCAGCTTCTCCACCACATAGACCATAAAAATAGAGCTAATTCCAAAGATGATCACCACCAAACGCATAGTCAGAGCCACATGACTCTCTTTCATCGATTTTCCCATCTTGGGGCGTACAAAGTCCTCCAGGATAACGGCGGACAAAGAGTTTAGCAACGTGGAAAGTGAGCTCAAGGCTGCGCTAAAGACAGCCGAAACGAAAAGTCCTGGCAGGCCAGGAACAACACCCAAGACGCGCATTACCAGCAGAGGTACCAGCTGATCCCGACGTCCAGCCAGCTAAATAAAATAAAAGTTTTACGAAAAACATACTCGCTGATGTACAGAATTTTTCTTAGTTAAAAGATCGCTTCGCTTTCCTTACAACATTAACTTAATGAGTACTACTTACACCTGTTGACATGGGATCGCAGTCGTAGTAGGTGGCATAGCACACCAAACCGATATAGATACAGCCACAGTAGAGCAGAATCAGACCAATTGAAAAGGTGTAAAGGGTTTGTTTGATGTGCTTCAGTGATGGCAGAGACATGAAACGCTGCACTGTGGCCTGATTGATGGAAGTGCTCTGAAGCTTGAAGATTACACCGCCCACAAACACAGAGAACACACTCAGCCGAACGGTGGGATCCATAGTCCAACTGGAGATTTAAAGAAATGGTATATGAGAATGTATCTCTAGTCTGATGGAGGATCATCTTACTCTGGCGTATTGAGACGTCCACCTTCCTGATTGCGCCGCCAGACAACACCGAATCCACCCAAATCTAAAGTTCCTTTAATCATGATAACAATCAGGGATCCATACATAATCACGCTCTGTACCACATCGGTGTAGACAACGCCCTTGAGGCCACCCACACAGGTGTAAAAGGTGCAAATGACGATCACAATGGGTGTGATGGTGTGAATCCCAATTCCAGTCACCTGGTTGAAGGTAAGGGCCGGAACGTAGACAGCTATGGGTAGCCACACAATCTGAAATGATAGATAATCAGTTAATGGATATTCAACTGAAAATCCTGGTGAGATCATCTTACCGCTTTCAGGACGAACAGGGCTGCCCCAAACAAACGCATTCGCCTGCTGAAACGTCTCTCAAAGTACTGAAAGAATGAGTATGTATAAGTATGTATATTGGTTCGCCAGATCTAAAAAAAACTCTGATTCTGGTGGAAAGGCACAGGCAGGAATAGCTAAAAGAGTCATTCGGTTAGGTGTGGGTACAAAACAATTCTTACATCTAAGAAAAACTACAAAGATGCAATGCATTAGTTGATAGAACACACATTTATTGGGATATCCTAATAAAAGATGACTATTTCTAGAACTTTTCAGCCAGCTCAAGTTTTGGTTGAGTCACAGATTCATGGAGTGCCAGCTCCGTTTTATCATGACAGGCCACACTCTCGTATTCGCCGTACCAGAATTTGCGCAGGACAGGGCTAACCAGTTCCTTATCCACCAGCCGAGGATCCTGCCGCCCAAAGTATAGGGTGGCCAAGAGCGATCCGACTAGGGTGCCCACAGATCCAACTGTAGTGTACCACAAAAACGAGATCTCATGGATACTAAAGCTCTTGTCTTCAGCTGGGGTTCTGTGATGGAAAAAAGGATAACATTAAGATATTTTCCTGGTTGGCTTCGCCCACTTGGGACAATATACATACGCCATTGTGGTGGCATTCCGTTTGTCAGGCAGATCGAAAAGATAGTCGCAATCCTCCACAGAGACGGGCTTCGTGGGCGACGTCATTTGGCCAGTAAATATGGCGATTTGAGCTCTTACCACAATATAGGCTGTGAAGGTTGAGGCACACGAAATGCCAGTGAGGAGACTCTTCAATGGGGAGGGTTAATTTTCATAAAATACACTAAAAAAAAACATTGTAAATCAAACCTCGGTTTTTACAAATGGCAGGAGCATTCCCACACTGAAGGCTCCCAGGAGGGGACCGCAAGTTATGGCAGCAACTGTCGAGGACAACTGCATGACCAGACCAAGTTTCTCCACAATTGGAACACTGGCCATTGACAGTAGACCAAAGACCACAACCACACCCCTCAGCACGAAGGCGGTTTGACGCTCGGTCAGGGGTTTCTTGCGGAACGGTTCTATGAAGTCCGTCAGAATCACACCCGACAGGGAGTTGAGTGCCGTGGAAAGCGAACTAAGGGCAGCACTAAACACTCCAGCCACAAAGAGCCCCACCAGGCCGGGAAAAGTTCCAACACTTTTCATCACATACAGAGGGATAACTTGATCCTTTGCACGAGCCAACTGCAAGATAGGTATAGTATTACAACTTATAATTTCTTATAATGATCTACTTACACCAGTAGTAATGGGATCGCAGTGATAGAATTCAGCAAATGCCAGCATTCCAATATAAACGCACATCAATAGGACAATCATAAAGCCAGTTAACGATAATAGTATTGCTTGTTTCACTGCTCTGAAGTTTGGCAAGGTAAGATATCTCTGCACAATGCTCTGGTTAATGCCATTTGCCTGGAGCTTGAAGAAAGCCCCACCGATGAACAAAGCAAGGACACCCATTCGCACAGTAGGATCTAAGGTCATGCTGAAGAAGATTCATTCATTAAGCATGGCAATCCTATAAGCATGCAGATTGAGACCTTAAAAATAAACTTACTCTGGACCCACCAACCGGTCGAACTGGCGATTCCGGTCGAGCACAACATTCAAGCCACCCAAGTCCAAGGTGCCCTTGACGATGACAAAGGCCATGGAACCTATCATCACAAAGCCCTGAATCACATCTGTCCATACGACGCCCTTTATGCCGCCCTAAAAACCATAAGGTTTTTTAATTAATCTCAGGAGAAACTTATATAAGAGCGAGGTTTTTGGGTACTTACAACACTGGTATATAAAATGCATACCATACTGGTCATGGGAACAATCTTGCTAACACTTATCCCAGAAACTGTAGAACAAGGAAAAGATGATGACATACTCGCATACCAAGCCAGGATTAAGAAATTTAACGTACCTTGGTTCAAAGTCAGGGCCGGAACATAAATGCATATGGGCTGCCAAAGTATCTGAGATATAAAAATGATTAGTTTTGAGAGAACAATCAAGCCAGAACTTCTACTCACATTCATCACAACAAAAAGACAGGATCCAAAGATGCGGATACGTCTGTCAAAACGTCTTTCGAAGTACTACAATAAATAGATCAAACAGAAAGCAGAACATAGATTATTTTGATGAATGCGTATTTACAGGATGGACTGATAAAGTGATATATGCATGCTTGGACAAAACACTGCCAAATTAAAGTCGTTTAGGCAGAGAGAAATAGTATATCTTTATTTGTCAAACTTAAGAATGTTTTACAGTGTTAGCATCGCAATCCTAGCGCTTAAACAGATCCTGCATATTCACGGCCTGACAGTTTTTCTTGGGCAGGAATCGACGCATGCAGGGCGTGATCAAGGCGGGATCCATTTGAGACAGGTCCTCCCAGCCAAAAAACAGGCTAGCCAGCAGAGAAAAAACTGTGCAAATGACCCCGCCAAAAGCGGTGTACCAGAAAAAGGATAAGTGGTAAAGATTACGCTCCGAAGGACTAGAACAGATGGAGAAATATCGATGTTAAAGATGAACCCATAGAGATCCTATACTTACCTGTAATCATGGATGGCCTGAAAGACAGTGGCATTGTCGAAGCTGTAATCACAGCCCTCGACTGAAACGGGCATCTTGGGATAACGAATCTCGCCATTCATTTTCCCCAGCTGAGCCTTCACACATATCCAGCCCAGGGCCAGGAAGGAAACAAGGCTACCCACCATGACACTCTGGCAAGGAACCCATTCAAATGAAGGAAAAATTGTATTATATATCAGAGGACAACTCACCTTTCCTTTGACCCATGGCAGACCCACGCCCATGCAATAAATGCCCAAAAGTGGACCCATTGTCACGGCCGATGTGGTTGTGACCAGCGGAATGACATTTCCCAGCTTCTCCACGATGTTAACCATCCCGATGCATGAGAAGCCAAAGCCAACGACAATTGCACGCAGCCAAAACGCAGTCTGGCGCTCAGTTAGGGGTTTCTTCAGCAAGGGTCGCATAATATCTTGAGTGACCACACAAGCCAATGAATTGAGACCCGTAGAAAGGGAACTAAGGGCTGCACTAAAGACCCCGGCAACGAAAAGTCCGGGCAGACCCGGCCACGATCCTAGAGTACGCATCATCAGCAGCGAAGGGAGCTGATCACTAGCCTTGGCCAGCTAGATAGATGGTTAAAATAGAACAATTAATATGCAATAGAATATTACCGAACATTAGTTTTAAGAATACTCTGAAAGCGAGTTTGATTACCTTTGTACTAATGGGATCACAGTCATGGTAGACGGCATAGGACACCAAGCCCATGTAGCAGCAACAGCTCAAGAGGAATATTAGGAGCAATGTAAAAACTAGCATGCAACGCTTCGCATGCTCATAGCTGGGCAGGGAGAGGAAGCGCTGAATGGATACTTGATTGACATCCGAGGATTGCATCTTGTGAAGAGTGCCGCCCACAATCACAGATAACATGGACAATCGCACGGTGGGATCCCATGTCCATCTAAGCTTAGGAACTAAAAGATTAAGTGGAAAACCCTACATCAATGTGGCGCAATACTGACTCTGGGACATTCAGACGTCCACTGTCCTCGTTGCGTTGTAGAACAACAGGCAGTCCACCCACATCGTAGGTCCCCTTGATGCACACCGCCAAAATGGAGCCGAACATCACGAAACTCTGTATGACATCTGTCCAAATGACGGCCTTCAGTCCACCCTGAAATGACAAACATTTCGAGTTGCCTCCACACTGACAAAATGGTAGCAAGATTTAATTAGACCTCACCACACACGTGTAGAAGGTGCAGATGATGCACACAATGGGCGTGATTACATATATGCCAGTGCCGGTTACTGGATGCAACATACCAATAAATCCGCATACGAACGAGTAAACATATATACGATTATGGATAGACAATGCACTAGAAAAATAAAACTCACCCTGGTTATAAGTGATAGCCGGGACGTAAATGGCTACAGGCAACCAGAGCATCTGCGGGAGAAAGCGGGAATAGTTTGAGACTTGGTTAAAATAAATGTTGGGCTGAAGTACTTACCGTGCCTACTATGAATAGTATGGCTCCGAAATTGCGTATGCCAGCACCATAGCGAAATTGAAAATACTAAAGTGTTTCAAGGGATTTGGTCAGTTTTAATCGCTTGAATGATTTAACTATTTGAAATAGTATTCAATAAGACAGACTTTAGTAGCATGCACAACCATACAGATGCAAAATTAGTTACAAGTCAGACTTAAGAAAAAATAGTAGTTCAGGCAAAAGTAAAACTGCATCTTTATTGTTTTAGTTTAAGAATTTATTTCGGTCTCCGTATGGCATTCCTTGCGCTTCAAAAGATCCTGCATTTTGACGGCTTGGTAGTTTTTGTTGGGCAGGAATCGACGCATGCAGGGCGTGATCAAGGCGGGATCCATTTGAGACAGGTCCTCCCAGCCAAAAAACAGGCTAGCCAGCAGAGAAAAAACTGTGCAAATGACACCGCCAAAAGCGGTGTACCAGAAAAAGGATAAGTGGTAAAGATTACGCTCCGAAGGACTAGAATAGATGGAGAAATATCGATGTTAAAGATGAACCCATAGAGATCCTATACTTACCTGTAATCATGGATGGCCTGAAAGACAGTGGCATTGTCGAAGGTGTAATCACAGCCCTCGACCGAAACGGGCATCTTGGGATAACGAATCTCGCCATTCATTTGACCTAGTTGTGCGTTGATACATATCCAGGCCAGGACCAGGAAGGAAACCAGGCTACCCACCATGACACTCTGGCAACAAATCAAATCAAAATAAGGTATAGTTAAATTATATTTCGGAGGATAACTCACCTTTCCCTTGACCCATGGCAGTCCCACGCCCATGCCATAAATGCCTAAAAGTGGACCCATTGATACAGCCGCTACGGTTGTAGCCAGTGGAACCACATTTCCCAGCTTTTCCACGATCTTAACCATCCCAATGCATGAGAAACCAAAGCCAACGACTATCCCACGCAGCCAAAACGCAGTCTGGCGCTCCGTCAAGGGTTTCTTTAGCAAGGGTTGGACAATATCCTGTGTAAGAACACATGCCAAGGAATTGAGACCCGTCGAAAGGGAACTAAGGGCTGCACTGAAGACCCCGGCAACAAAGAGTCCGGGCAGACCCGGCATCGATCCTAGAGTACGCATCATCAGCAGCGAAGGAAGCTGATCACTAGCCTTGGCCAGCTGTTCAAAGAGTTTGGAAGTAAAAGAATAATATACTTAAACGAGTGGGAAAGTTTTGTGGCGCGGCATCCCCCGCAAAACGAATACTATATCCCTAAGCTTTGAGAGGATCTTATTTGAAAATGATTGATTACCTTTGTGCTAATGGGATCACAGTCATGGTAGACGGCATAGGACACCAAGCCCATGTAGCAGCAACAGCTCAAGAGGAATATCAAGAGCAGTGTAAAAACCTGCATGCAACGCTTCGCATGCTCATAGCTGGGCAAGGAGAGGAAGCGCTGAATAGAGATCTGATTTACATCCGAGGATTGTATCTTATGAAGAGTTCCGCCCACAATTACAGACAACATGGACAATCGCACGGTGGGATCCCATGTCCATCTAAGAGTAGGAAAATTTTTTTAGCGGAAAACCGCCAATCAATATCGCCCATGACTTACTCCGGGGCATTAAGACGTCCACTTTCTTCGTTGCGTTGCAGAACAACAGCCAGTCCACCCACATCGTAGGTCCCCTTGATGCACACCACCAAAATAGAGCCGAACATCACGAAACTCTGTATTACATCTGACCAAATGACGGCCTTCAGTCCGCCCTGAAATGACAAAGACTTCGAGTTGCCTCCGCACTGACAAAATGGCAGCAAGATTTAATTAGACCTCACCACACACGTGTAGAAGGTGCAGATGATGCACACAATGGGCGTGATTACATATATGCCAGTGCCGGTTACTGAATGCAATATACCAATAATTCCGCATACCAACGAGTGTACATATATGGGTGGATAGACGGAGGAGTAATGAGAATAGTAGGGTACATGACAAAATTAAACTCACCCTGGCTATAGGTGATAGCCGGAATATACATGCATAGTGGCAGCCAGATTGTCTGTGGGAGAGAGAGGGCGGATAGTGTGAAACTAGTGTCAAATAAATGCTGGAGTGAAGTGCTTACCGTGTCCACTATGAAGAGCACTGCACCCAAATTGCGTATGCCAGCACCGTAGCGCAATTGAAAGTACTAAAGTGATTAAAATGATTGGTTTAGTTTCGATCGATTCACTAAGACAGAAGTTAGTTTCAAAATATAGTTTATCTAAGAGAATTGAAATATCTTCCTTCTTAATAGTAAATTTTATTAACAAGTACATGGCAAAAGTTAGCTCTAACATTTATCATTGAAATTCGTTAAGGTATTCTCTTCCAGCTGAACGGTGGCATAGTTGGTCTTATAGAATCTCCGGATGCAGGGGGACAGCAGGTCGGGGTCCACATCTTTGGGGTCATTGCGACCAAAGAAGAAGCCTGCCAGCTGGGCAACCGCCACAGCCACAGCGGATCCGATCATGGAGTAAAACATGAAGGAAACATGATAGATCTCCTCCCCAAAACTAAGGGGCCTGTAAAAATAGTTTAAAAGGTGAAAACTCGTTGATTATTCAAAAGGTATAACGGAAAACTTACGCATGCTCTGCCTTTGGAATGGTGACATTTGCTGGGGTTACCAAGGGACGCTCGAATTCGTAGGTACATCCATCGGTGCTTACCGGCTTGGTCTCCCACTGCATCTCCCCCGATGTAACAGCCATTTGGGCTGAGAGACACAGCCAGGCCATGAAGAAGAACGAGACAACGGTGCCCAACAGTGCGCTCTGGATAGACACGAATATTTATCCTTATTTCTCTAACTCAAGCACTTCGTTGGGAATACAGACCTTTGAATTAATGCTCGGGATCAGCAGTCCCATCACAAACAGGCCCATCAGAGGACCATTGACAATCGCACCCACGGTCATGGAGAGCTGCATCACATGAGTGCCCATGCGCTCGACCACAAAGACCAGGCCAACGGAGAGGACGCCTATAATGACCGTACAGAGGCGCACTGTAATAGCAACCTCATGCTCGGTCATGGGCTTCTTTCTCAATGGCTTAATGTAATCCTCCAGGAAGACAGCAGCCAGTGAATTGAGACCCGTTGACAGAGAACTAAGTGCAGCACTAAACACGCCAGCCACAAACATGCCAGGAACTCCAGGAAAGGAGCTAAGCGACTGCACCACCAGCAGAGGTACTAGCTGATCCTTTGCCACTGCCAACTGCAAGCAATTTCACCCTTCAAAGAAATGCTAAATGTATCTTTCAAATAGTTTGGTCCTACCTTAGTGGTCAACGGATCGCAGTCGTAGTATGTGGCATAGAGCAAGAGTCCGTTGTATAGGCAAACTGCATTGAGGACAGTCAATCCGACAATGAAGATGAACGACGTCTGGGCCATCTCCTTCTTTCCGGGCAGCGAATTGTAGCGCTGTATAATGATCTGATTACAGCCCAATTGATATGCAAATTGTCCCACGTTTCCCAACATCATAGCAATCATGGACATGCGTACTTTGGGATCGAATGTCATTCTGTTTGGTAAATAAGAGGGAAGAGGTAAATATGTCAAAAAGTAAAACACACAAAGGCTGAAACTACCATCAAGTGATAATTTTATCATTGAAATCTTTAGGTAATTAAAATTTCACCTACTCCGGCCATTCGAGACGTCCGCTGTCGAAGTTGCGCTGGATAACCACACCGAGGCCGCCCACATCCATAGTGCCCTTAATAATGACAAAGAAAATGGCGAACACCATCACAATGGTCTGGATCACATCTGTCCAGACAACGGCCTTCAGGCCACCGGCAGTTGTGTAGAATATGCAGATGACGCACACGATGGGTGTGATGACATGTATATTTATGCCGGTGACTGTAAAAATTATACAAAAGTCAACACTTTCCGCAGACAAGTACTTTCTCTAGGAGTATCTCACACTCCGTGAATGTATTTGTCAATTGAAAGCCCTCTTACCTTGATTAAAGGCCAGGGCAGGCACAAAGATGACAATGGGCAGCCAGATCAGCTATTGAAAGAAGATTCAAAAGAAGTTAAGTCAATACAAAGGGCTATTTCCGGAGCACTTGAAAGATTCTTTATTTTTATTATTATTATTATTTTCTTTTTTAGTTCAAAATTGTATTCAACTTACGTTTGAGCAGGTGAAGAGGGCGGATCCCAGCAGGCGAACCGATTTGTTAAAGCGCATCTCGAAGTACTGTAAATATTTTTTTCCATTGGTTCTTCGGCATTTGGTTAACACAATAAACATTGCCCACCCACACGGACACGGGCACGTACACGTACACGCACAAGTACACGGACACATAGAATGTGGCTGTGCGGCTACGTCGCGCATACATAATCGAATATTACTCATACGCCATGTTGCCAGTACTAACTTATAAACTACTACGACTACCAGAAGCCAGAAACCAGCTACCAGGACCAGGAACAACTACAGCAGCAACGAAATTTCCGTATGTCAGTCGAGACAATTGGTATTGTTCTGGCTTATTGCAGCTGGCATTGTGTGCCCCATACCCTCGTAGATATCGAACAACAACGGGACACCCCAACCCCCAATGTAATTGCAACGGCATGCAAATACAGAGGAGGCAAAAAACATTTTCAGCTGATTGCACGCCGGCTCTGAGTCTGACCCTTGCACTGCTTTGTTTTTATCACACAAAGAAATGCCATGGAAATACTCGTTTCCCTTAAATTTTACTTACACAATAGCATGCCATCAAATATTAGAGAAAATACAGAATTTTATGCACTCAAAAACTCGAATTAATGTGTAACATGCAGACACTTACATCTCCATCGATTCGGAGAACGTTCAGCTTACCTCATAGGTGGATGTCAGCTGCAGGTTGCAGAACACCGGCAGGAAGATGTACCACGAGATGGCGCCCGAGATGGCCAGGGTCACCAGGATGAAGGCGTACTGTGTGCCATACACATAGATTTCCGTCGAGGTGCCCAAAAGAGAAATGCCCGAGACGAAGCTGTGGAGAGAGGTAAAATATTAGTCCAGCTCAATTATGGCCAAGGCATAAAGTTGGACTAACACTAATTGACGACCGATTGATCAAGGTTTATTTTTACTCCAGCCTGAAATTTAATTTTCCTTTCGCTTAAAATAAGTTTTTAATTAAATCAAGTTCAGGCTTGACTTGCCCCGAAGCTATACGGCAAAAGTCAGCGGGAAGGTGAAAGAAATTTAAGAAGAAACTCTGGCAGCATTTACTAAGCTCATCTCTTAACAGCAAATCGATTGGATTATGACTAACAGAAATGTGGCGCAAATGGTAATCGAGCTAACATTCTGTCTGGTCGCATTGGGCGAAAGAAAACTTTCTCTGGCTTCTCGTGCATTCCGTAATCTGATTTTAATGATTAATGTCCATAACAATCATCATTTCAATTTCGGCCGCACAAAACAAATGATTTGCCAGAACAGAAAAAAAGTTGGGCAACCGAAAGAGAAATGCCATTAAAAGTTGATAACAAGCGGCGTTAAAGTATGCAGACAAACACACACCGAAACACAATCTTATGCAGGGGGTCTACTCGTATTTGAAAAATTGAAAAAAATATTCCTGCCACAAATGAAATTTTGAGAGGACAGAAGAGAAGAAAAAATGATGCGGCATGTAATTGTGATTCAAAGCACGTTGGCCGAATTTGTTGCAAAAGGCAAACGACAACAAATAGAATGCCATAACAATAAAAGGCGCACAAAACAATTGTCAGCCGAGGCAAATGACCAAGTACTAGAGAACCGGTATGGTATTGTGGAGACCAGGACCTGACGGCCTGGTCATTAATGCGGCGACAACACGCCTAAGACAAAAGGGCCGCACCCTGCGAAAGGTGCTTGACCAAAACGTGTCAAAGAGTCCCCCAGTTCTACCGTCCAAGGTCACTTCGCCGAACCGCAACAGCAATAGGAATAGCAACGGCAAAGAAAAAGTAATTTTGGGCAAATTATTTGAGTTTGCGGCGGGCGTAAGTTTAAATAACTTCAATCTGGCTTAGACACAGAAAGCTGCTAAGTTGTATTTATACGCCAGATTCTCGGTACATACTCGTATATTTACTTGCCAAAAGTTCCGCAAGCCGTTTCAATATCAGCACAATCAGCATCGCCCGGAATCCCATCATTATCAAAATCATCATTATTGTCCTCATCATCGGCCATAATAGGCTTGACCCTGACAATGAATATTGTTTACGCCATCCGGGGGCTTGTAAAGAAAACTTTTAAATAAAATGTTATTCTGTTTGCCCTGGCCAAACAATTGCCGTCCAGCCAGACGACGGTCTGGTCTGGTTTGGTCTGGTCTTTTGCTTAGATTACGTATACGCACGTTTGGTCGATGTGGAAAATTGCCGAAAATATTTAGATTGATTTGCCAGGGATAAGCCAAGCCCATTACGATAAATTGTGCAAATATTATTTCTGAATTCAAGTGTATGCACATCCTCATCAATTTGAGGAGATTATCCTCTTAAAATCCCTCAAAATACATGCCTGAATTTCATATAGAATAAGCCATCCAGGGAAATGCATCCCACTTAACTTAAAGGATTATCCTTTAAGAGACTTAAGAAACAGAAGAGGCGGAATTGACTTTAGGAAAACCCATCAAATCTCAGAGCCCCGCACACATTAAACTACCTCACTCTCTATTGTTCTGGCCACGTCAAAAGCAATTAAACAGCAAGGCCACATATCCTGTTGGATATCCAGCCAGATACAACAACAACAACAAAAGCTACGTGGCCAATACCAATTTAACATTTACATATAGCCGTAACGGTAACTCACCTGGCCACTAGTGACAGCGCGACCGGAAACACTTTCATTTGACGACCGCCCACCAGGTAATCCAATGCCTCGGAGCCGCGCCGCTCCTCGACTCCGGCCGCGCCAGCCCCATCCTTGCCGGCCAGCTGTCCCTTCTTCTTTGCCTTCTGCTTCTTTTCGATGAAGCCGAAATAGACCCCGATGACGGCGCATACCGCCAGCATGGCTATGAACACCAAATAGTCAACTACGCCAAAGTGCTGCAGTGTCTGGCTCAAATCCTGCACGCTGAGTTTCTCTTCCGGGCCGCCCATGGAGGCTGTCGTCGTGGGAGTGGATGAGGAAGTGGGCGATTGAGTGGGCGTTGAAAAGCCACTGGGGCTCGGACTGGGACTTTGGCTGGCTGCTGGAGCCGTGCTGCTAATTATGGCCTCCACTGTCTTCACAATCGCATTGGTTACTGTTGCGGCGGCGGTGGAGGTGGTTGTGGTGGGGCCGCCCGTGGCAGTAGATGATTCGGCTGGACTCGTGGTTGCTGACATTATTTCCTGGACCACAACTTGCTTTTATGTATTTATTTTTATTGACTTCCAGCCGCGCTCAATCGCATTGGCTTTAATGCCTTCGGATTTGATTACTTTTGTATTAGTTTGGCACTACGAATCGGTTTCGATTTTTCATTAGGAATCTATTTAGTTTTTGTAGCTCCAATTCAAGAACACTTTCAACTTCAATCGATTCACTGCTTAGCAAAAAGTTTATTTGCGTCCACTTTTATTAACTAAAATATCTTCTAAGTGAAAAAAATACTGAAAACTTTATATCAGTAGATCCTTGAGTGTCAGGACTACGATCACTAAGAACCTTTTTTTTTTAAACCAGGCGAGAGCACACACAAGTGGTTGCTCCAAATCTCGGCTGAACACTGATCTCAATTATTCGACCCTAGTGGCGTTAGAGATCTCCAGAGATCTTATCAACCTTCCATGACAAAGCATCAGCATCACCAGCGACCGACCTCCCTCTCATAATTCACACAAATCTTGTATCGTGTGGGCTGAGGCTTTGTGTAAAGCTTTAGCACCTAATTTGCCAGGGGCATGGCAGGCCCGGCGACACTCGGCGACACTCGGCGACTGAGGCCTAGAATAGACAGACAAGTGCACACCCCCCATTTGGTGCCGCGTGTACTTATGATGCGTCTGCCATTAGATCTGCCAGATCGTAAATTACTTTCTTTGTGCACGGAGGTGGCATGTCTGCGGCTTTAGCCCCGCCGCTCGGTAATATATATAAATGCATTTACCCCCAGAGTTTGGATGGCTAAATCCCACTCTTTTGTTTAACAAAGTTTTACAACATCAAAGCGGAGTAAAATTCCATTAGAATATACGAAGCCCGGGTGCGTCACTTACGGGTACTGTTTGGTTTTAACAAGTGGCTACTGGTTATCACAACACTTGGGAACAAGATTGAGAGAAACATATAGGTAACTGTGTTAAGGATAGCTGATCCATGTAGCAGAGTGTTGGCCGAGACATTGTATTTGTCGAAGATTAAAGCCGACCATCAAGAACGGCTAAGTATTTGCTGAATGCGCCAGGCCAAGGCCAAGGCATGACTTATGCGTGATGAATACATTCGTAATTGAAATTGCATTAAATTTTGTGGAAATATCCACACTTTTCAGTCCATTTCGTCCATTTGAGGGCATTTTTCCGCCTAACATTTGCAAATTGACAGCAAATTGATTTAAGCTGCGAAACAGGATGCGACAGAAATCGAATTTTAAAAAATGGCCAACAGAGTTAGCTAACCGTCCAAATGCCGAAATTGGCTATATCCGACTGACAGAGCCACCGCGTGAAACTGTAGAACTGTGGCAGATCCCACTCTTGGCTGACTTTGCCTTCCAATGAAACCCAACTCAAGTGCAAAGTAAATGGAAACGTTGTCGCTCGGACTCGTACTCGCCTTCACTCGCCTCCATTTCACTTGCTGCTCCAGCTCTATTTTATTGGATTTAATGCACATTAATGGGCGGACAATGGCAAAGCTATCTGCCTCTGAATTGTGCAGCAATTTGGGTTAACTTAAAACAGTCAACTACATCCAGTCTAAGCTCCAGGCCCTACAAACGCACTAATTGATTCTTGACAATCAATTACAACACTTACAATAGTACGTGTACTATATATAGACGGAGATCTGAGAGAAGGCAAGCGAAATTCAATTTGAGAAAACTAAATAATGCACACACAACGTGACTTCCACTGTTGGGAAATCTTTTGCTGAGGAAAACCTTTGGTTGGGGTGTATCAAGGAAACAAGTACAAGCAGCTTAAATGATTACACAAAAACATAATTGCGTTTTCCATTAGAATTATTAAACAATTTGATCAGCTTCAAGACTTTAGCCCAGTTCCAAAAGTTCGGTTTCGCTTCAAAAGTTTCAACATACTATAATTAGATTTTAACGGATGCCCAGCCCCATAGTTAAAGTTGAAAAACTGCAAGTAAATGATAAGAAGTGAAAATTACACCCCAAAGAAGAGACTGGATGAACATGTAATGATCATAAAAAAATAATGTCGTTAAAATCATAAATTGCTGCAAACAGAAACGGTAATACGATGTAGTATTATATGGTAAATGCTGCCTTATCGCTCAACGCTTTAAAGAGCAGATAGCGTACAGTAGCAGCCGCAATAAAAACAACCAAATGCAAATATGGCGCCCAAAAAAAAAAAAAAAGGCCACAAATTGCTACAAAATTTAATTATTTTTGTGCGCCAAACAAAAAGGAAAACCCAGAAAAAGCGAGACTCTGAGACTGAAAACCAGTGCTTAGCATATGCAAAATAATGACCGAGACCATGGCCCCAGCTCTTGACCCTTCTGGGTGGGCTTAATTTGTCTGCGAGCCACAACTTTTCTGGCTTTATGACTTGGCGCCAAAATACTAGCTTAAAGTTAACCCTCAGTGTGCCAAGCGACCAATTGGCAATGCTCCCTGTTTTTTTTATTAAATGAAAACCCTTTTATTGCTGGACGTTTCTTTTACATGTTCTTTTTTATTGATTCATAAAGTTCAAGCTAATGTATTCTGTTTTTTGCGAGCTTTGTGTTTTAATTATTTGTCAGCTGATCTTTACAGCTTTGGGTAATATATTTTGAAACACCTAAAATGAAGGACTACTTGGTGACAATCAAAAAACAACACGTGTGTATTATTCCTACAACAAATTGGAAGATACCAAAAAAATATATGTAGTTTGCTCTCCATTGAAGGGCTAACAGCATGGACCCACCCACATGGTTGTTTAGTTACATTTTTTGAGAAATATTTTCTCTATGGCAACAGTTGCAGCTGCAGCTGCAGCTTGGATGTTTCAGTTACTTCCGAGCAGCTTGCCTTGCCTTTGGCTCCGTTTGGCTCCTCTTGTGTGCTTGGATACTTTTTGTTCTGCTGGTTTTCGTTTTGTTTTGGGCACACTTGAGCCAATTTAACGCTTCCGTGTGTTTTTTACTTGCCACGCCTCGTTGCCTGCTCGTTTCAGACGCTGGCAAACAGTTTGTGTGTGTTTGCTTGTTTGTTGTAATTCCGCTTTCCGCCGACTGTGAAGAGGCGAACGCGGAGAAGAGTGAGATTTAATCTCAAGCTAAAAATAGCAGGCAGTCGCTTATTCTCAGATCAGTCAGTGAATGCTATGCCCGCCCCCATGCTCATTGTACAATAAAATTAATCCAATTAAGTAATCGCACGGATATTTCTCGGCTCGACAAGAACTATACATGACCATTGATTATACAGCCCACAAATTAGGACCAATTAAATCAAAGCCAAAATTTGGCTGTCGAATTGAGAGTCAGACCGCCGAATCATGACCTTGAACTTGGCAGCCATCAGATGCCAGACTATCTTCTCATTTCTCTTTTCGTTTGAGCATATCCACCCGGGGGTATTTATGCCTAATTCAACGGCTCAGATACAGATACAGATACAGATACAGATAACAGATACACAAACACACACACGCAGTAATGGACTGGGCCCTCGGAGAGATGTTTTAGATGTGAACTAGTGAAATGGGAATGAAAAGCTCGAATATGCATTATTCTCTCTCTTGGCTGGCCTGCCATCCATCCATCCACTCGCAATCAGAAATTGTTCAAGTGGAAAAAGCAAATGTGTTCCTCTGGTCGTTTGTGAAGTGCAAGGAGGTTGGACCTAAAACTTGAGGAGAAAGTGGATTAGATCTCTTGCTAGAAAACTATCACAATCGCCTAAAATACTGCAATGTATCTTTAAGCAATACAACATTTGAAAAGAATTACAATTGATTTTCGCTTGTGAATTAATTGTATTGGCTATAAGTATTCTGTGTAGTTAATTTATTGCACTTATAATATTTTCAACGATAAAAAAAGTGTTGTTGTGGAGCTTATATTTACTTATATTTAAACCTGATTATCATTTGCTTATCAAGTAACTTAAATTAAATGCGATTAACAAAGCTAGAATTAAATTTAATACAATGATTTAATTATATATCACTGTTCTCCTTCTCGTATTCCTCCATGATGGCAATCACGGGCTCATTCAGATATTCGCGAATCTTCCAGTTCAGGGCAAAGTCGACGTGATCCCACTCTTTATCCACCATGCGGTGCATAAACTTTTTGGGCAGACGTACTCCCAGTGCCTCGACATCCTCCACAGCAGCCAGGTCATCGTTGTCGGAATACCACATGTGAACATCTGAAGTAATCAGCTCCACGGGATACTCTGGTGGCTCCTCCGAGCCATAGACCTGCAAATTCTTCTTGGGGCCGTAGTCGAATTGACGGAAATAGCCGGATTGCTGCTCTTGGAGGTAGTGAAGCATTTGATCGGTAGAACAGCCCCCAGGATGTGTTGATAGTCCCTCTGGTAAGGCGGTCTACGGATAATTCTCAAGCATTTAAATACAATTATGTACAACCTTTTGTGATATCCTCCTACTCACCGTATTGACACGGCCATCTAACTCTACGTCACTCTCGCATACCGGACGTAGCATGAAATCCGGCTGACACATGTTGAAGAGCAGTGCCATGAGGAAGTCGTTGTAAGGCAGAAACTCCTGCGAACCAAACAGCTTTGCATATATCGTCTGATGGCCCAAATAGGGACCCACAGCCCGCACCAATTTGTTAGCCAAGTTCTTCATGATCGCAACCGGTGCGAACATGTGAGCTGTCTTGATTTTCTTATTGTACTCCGGGCGTGAGGACATCAGAGCAAAGAACACCGTCGTTCCTTGCGAGTGACCCACATAGTGGATGGCGTCCTGTCCCTTGCCATTCTCGGTGGACAGGGCATAATCGATCATGGCCGCAATATCGTAGAGCCCAATCTCGTGCCAAGAAAACTGCCAGAAGTGGGGATGCTTTGTGGAGAGCGTCGTGTGGTTCCTAGAGTAGGTGTTGCCGCGACCATTGCCCATCCAAACGTCGTAGCCAGCATCGGCCAGCAGATATGGTAGTCCATCATTGGGTCCGCACAGGATCCAGGCATCCGAGCAGCTCATTAAACCATGCTGAATCAGGACAATAGGTCGCTTCTCGTTCTGGTTCTGGAGCTTGTGGGAATAGGGTATGCGAAAGATTCCCACGATGTAGCCATCTTCGGTAAGAACGTGATGATGCTCTGATGGATATCCGTGAGCAGAAATACGATCAGCCTAAAAGTTGATCAATTAATATCAGGATTTGTTTTAAGATCCAGGGCCAACATACCGTCGTCAATCGATCCTTGAGGCCGATGTGGGCCTCTGGGTTATCGTATAGCTGGTAGAAATCAATTGCCCCAACCGGCCCATCTATTGCTGCGGAATAGGTAGCCACGGCCAAGCCAATAAGGATCAGTAACTGCCTAAAGATCGGGCTCTTCATGGTTTGGCGATGGTTCAATAGCAACTGACTGCTGGCCAACGTACGCTTTTCAGCTTTTGTAGGGGGCTCGATTTCAAGTAGTTAATGCTATCACTGTTTTGATAATATATATATTTAGACACTCTAGATAATGCATCTATAAAGAGCAAAATCTAAAAGTAATAAAATTCAGATTAGAGAAAAGAATCCAATATTTTCATTAAGCTGATTTTTAATGAATAGACCAGCGTAGCGCATAGGCTTGCTCCCAACTGTTCCTATTTCTCCGAGATTATTCGACAATCTTGGACAATCGAACAAAACGACTGGCTGTTATACCCGATACTTAAAGCGTGTATGCGTTTATTAGATGTCTGGTGGAAATGGATGTTTGTAATACCAAGAGTGAAGCGTTTACGACCCCATAAAGTATATATAAAGTATATATACTGGATCAGATTCAATAGACAAGTCGATTATTGAAACATAATTGTATTAAAAGGTCTTTTTAATATGGTCAATATTTAATCTCATAATAAATGACCTTAAAACAATTCTAATATATTAAATTTGTAGGAACTATATAAAATATATAAAATAAAACAAATTTAAATTCGGCGTCAGTGAAATTACATTTATTTTAAAAAACTCTCTTACCATATCAGTTTAGATTTAAGTTTTGCTCTTTTTTCTTGGGGTTACTATAGCCCTGAAGTATATGGTGTATGGAGTATATGGCGGCTATACTCGTACACTATTGGTCCGGGAATGCAATCATCTTTGGTACATTTTCTACAAAAATAGGTATTGCGCCTATTGCGCGAGCACCAATGATTAAATAATGCTCATTTTACTATAAGAGTATTGTTATTCCCTCCTTCTCCAAGCGACGAGTATGTAGCCTTAACTATTTCAAAAATAGCTTTATGGATTTTCCTCCACTTAAGTTTATGCGCCCTTAATTGGCTCATATTTCTGATACGTATCGCAAAGAGATTAGTGGGCTAATCGAGTCCCCCGCGGTAGTCTTTAAAGGCTGTGGTGCACTGCGCATTTGCCATAGTTCAGCAGAAACATGTCCGGATTACACATCGGTGTCCACATCGCTTTGGTATGGATTTGCCTAAGCACAATCGTAGAAGGTGCTCCTGTGGTGCCGGATGCGGATCCTGCGGAGGTTACCGACTTCTACCAGCTGTTCAACAATCCCGATGCGCATCTGTCTTTGGCCACTGCTCCAACCACGGTAACTATCCCACGAATGTAACAAACGATTGCCGAGTGCTCATCCTTTTCGTTTGGCACAGCTTGATTACATCACGGAGCACGGCTATCCAGCTGAGCGACATTATGTGACCACCGAAGATGGCTATATCATCAGCCTCTTCCGCATTCCCTACTCGCACAATCTGCAGAATGAGGACCAGCAGCGTCCCATCGCCTTCATCCAGCACGGACTCTTCGGCAGTTCCGATGGCTGGCCCTGCCTGGGCCCAGACGACGCCCTTCCCTTCCTGCTCTCGGATGCCGGCTACGATGTCTGGATGGGAAATGCTCGAGGTAACCGCTACTCCAGAAACCATACTTCCCTCTCCACGAAGCATCCCAACTTCTGGCGGTTCAGCTGGCACGAGATCGGGTACTTCGACATCGCCGCTTCCATCGACTACACGCTCTCCACGGAGAACGGCAAGGGACAGACGGGCATCCACTATGTGGGCCACTCACAAGGCACCACTGTTCTGTTCGCACTGCTTTCCTCGCGTCCGGAGTACAATGCAAAGATCAAGACTGCTCACATGCTGGCTCCGGTGGCCTTTATGGACCACATGGATGACATTATGGTGAACACCCTGTCACCCTATTTGGGACTCAACAATGCCTACTCGCGGCTCTTCTGCTCCCAGGAGTTCCTACCCCACAATGACTTTGTCCTTGCTCTGATGTACAACATTTGCCGAACCGGATCCGTGGTCTCTAATTTCTGCAGCAGCAGCAATGATAACACAACCCAAGAAGGACGAACCAATAAGGTAGGTCTACAAATGATTATCTCTCTGATTAACTTATAAGTGTCTAATATTTTTACTTTTAACCATAATAGACCGCCTCAAATATGCTGGTTGGGGTCATGCCCGCTGGCGTCTCAACCGACCAAATCCTGCACTACATGCAGGAACATCAGTCAGGACACTTCCGTGAGTTCGACTATGGCACAAAGAGGAATCTGAAATATTACGGCACGGAAACACCAGCCGATTATCCCACCGAGAAGATTACTTGTGAAATGCATATGTGGTACTCGGACAACGATGAAATGGCCGCAGTGGAGGATGTTATTCGCCTGAGCGTGACAATTCCCAACGCCATAATGCACCATATGGAGGATCCTCTGTGGGATCATGGAGACTTTGCCATGAACTGGGAAGTGCGCTATTACATCAATGATCCAATTATCGCCATCATGAATAAACACGAGGCAGAAAACCCCCAGTGATAAGGACCTAGACCACTTGTAAGAAACATTTTAAGTAGTTTGTACCACAGTTATAACATATGTAGTATTAATTTAAATCAGAATAAACACAAATACAATCTTATCAAGAACGGAAGCCTCTTTGACTCCCACAAGTACAGCACCCACTTCTAAAGATAGCAAGGTCCAACAGATTCACACTCCATTCGAGAAAAACTATATAATATGTACTCTTCCTTCCACTTAAAAATTTCATTCATTGGATCATAGCCGACTTTTTTAATCAAATAGTAATTTTTCCATTAGCAAGTACATGCCGTAAATTTTATGGTTTGGATTGTCCCCTCTGAAAATCTATAAATTGCTAAATAATCTATAACAACAACAACTTTCAATGGGGGGTATTTTCTGCGGATTATCACACGGTTCTTCAAGTAGCTTTAATTAGCGATAACTTTTGAGTACGTGACGCAAGTAATTCTCCGAAAAAGGTACACATTTTTCGGAAACATCAATTAGAGTTCTAGATGGTTGTGGTTTTTCAGACCTATCACTATAAAATTCGGTGGGTCTTACCCACTCGTATTGTTTCGGGTGGTATTGTTTCGATTTAAACTGTATTTATTATTTTATTATTTACTCTAATCCAAATTTTTATAACTTTTAGATTTTGCTCTTTATGGATGCATAATCTAGAGTGTCTAAGTATATATATTATCAAAACAGTGATAGCATTAACTACTTGAAATCGAGCCCCCTACAAAAGCTGAAAAGCGTACGTTGGCCAGCAGTCAGTTGCTATTGAACCATCGCCCAACCATGAAGAGCCCGATCTTTAGGCAGTTACTGATCCTTATTGGCTTGGCCGTGGCTACCTATTCCGCAGCAATAGATGGGCCTGTTGGGACTATTGATTTCTACCAGCTATACGATAACCCAGAGGCCCACATCGGCCTCAAGGATCGATTGACGACGGTATGTTGGCCCTGGATTTTAAAACAAATCCTGATATTAATTGATCAACTTTTAGGCTGATCGTATTTCTGCTCACGGATATCCATCAGAGCATCATCACGTTCTTACCAAAGATGGCTACATCGTGGGAATCTTTCGCATACCCTATTCCCACAAGCTCCAGAACCAGAACGAGAAGCGTCCTATTGTCCTGATTCAGCATGGTTTAATGAGCTGCTCGGATGCCTGGATTCTGTGCGGACCCAATGATGGACTACCATATCTGCTGGCCGATGCTGGCTACGACGTTTGGATGGGCAATGGTCGCGGCAACACCTACTCTAGGAACCACACGACGCTCTCCACAAAGCATCCCCACTTCTGGCAGTTCTCTTGGCACGAGATTGGGCTCTACGATATTGCGGCCATGATCGATTATGCCCTGTCCACCGAGAATGGCAAGGGACAGGAGGCCATCCACTATGTGGGTCACTCGCAAGGAACGACGGTGTTCTTTACTCTGATGTCCTCACGCCCGGAGTACAATAAGAAAATCAAGACAGCTCACATGTTCGCACCGGTTGCGATCATGAAGAACTTGGCTAACAAATTGGTGCGGGCTGTGGGTCCCTATTTGGGCCATCAGACGATATATGCAAAGCTGTTTGGTTCGCAGGAGTTTCTGCCTTACAACGACTTCCTCATGGCCCTTCTTTTCAACCTGTGTGAACCGGATTTCATGCTGCGTCCGGTATGCGAAAATACTGTACAGTCTCTATACACCGGTGGTCGCGTTAATATGGTAAGTAAAAGGAAATCTGAAAAGGTTGTTCCTTGACATAATTGCTTCTTAATATATCCATAGACCGCCATGCCAGATGGTTTGGCAACTCATCCGTCAGGCTGTTCGACCGATCAAATGCTTCACTACCTCCAGGAGCAGCAATCCGGCTATTTCCGTCAATTCGACTACGGCCCCAAGAAGAATTTGCAGGTCTATGGCTCGGAGGAGCCACCAGAGTATCCCGTGGAGCTGATTACTTCAGATGTTCACTTGTGGTATTCCGACAACGACGCCATGGCCGCAGTGGAAGATGTCGAGGCGCTGGGCGAACGTCTGCCCAAGAAGTCTATGCACCGCATGGCGGATAAAGAGTGGAATCACGGAGATTTTGCCTTAAACCACGAGGTTCGTGTATATCTCAATGAGCCCGTGATTGCCATCATGGAGGAATACGAGAAGGCGAACAGTGCTGCTTGATTGAGTTATTGTGTTATCTTAAGGACTTTACTTTAAGTTATTTGATAAGCTCCCTAATCGTAGGAACAAGTTAATAAAGCAATCGAACCTCTCATCGAAACGTAATCTACACAGGAACGAAAGACGACACCAGCCTTTGACAAACATATAAATGGAAAAAATCTTAAGATAATGAATTTTTCTAAACAAAATCCAATTTTATGCACGCAATAGAGGCGATATTGATTGTGTTTCTACAGTTTTTCCCTGCTTTATAAAGGTGTCGCTGTCCTATTATTATATGGCTACCTCTGACTTCAAATTAGCTGATTTCCAGCAATATACTGATACAGATTTATATATCTATTTAGATTCAATTTTCCATCATTTTAGAATCAATATTAAACTGCTATCATTCAGAACTGCAAATCTATCAGAAAAAGTGATTGTATTTTTTTGCAAAAATAATTCTAATTATGTTTATGGAAATCCAAAAAATTAAATAACTTTTAATTACTTATGAGGAATAATTTTTCTAAAACTAGCAACGCACTCGAGCCGGAATTCGTTTTATCTGATGATTCTCGCCGATCTTGAGCACGGCCATCATTCCCTGGACTGCGTGGGCTTCCACATGGCAGTGATAGAGCCAGAAACCGGGATTATTTGAAATGAAGCGGACTATGATGTAGCCCAATCCCGGTATCTGCACCGAGTCCTTGAGCACCGCATGGTAGTGGTCAGGCAGTCGAGGCAGAAGTCCCTGGCGATCGAGTTGCTGAATCTAAAAATGGAAATGGTATGGAATTAATGAAAGTATCTGGATTTATTGTGTAGCTACTTACATTGCGAAGGTCTTCCATATTGCCCACAACGCCCTGGCCAACCAGGTGGAAGGAGGTGCCATGGACATGGAAGGGATGCGTGTTGACCATGTAGTTGGCCACCACCATCTCGATGGGGCGGTAGGCAGGCATCCGGATTACGTTGAGGCATTCGCAGACATCCTGCTGACAGTTGCGACCCTGAGCGGCGAGAGAACTCCGGTTGCAAAAGTATCCATCGTCCTGGAAGAGATGCCGACCCTGCAACAGGGATATACCCGGAGGAATGTACGAGATCTCATCGATCTGGAAGAGCATCTCCCCATTTGGGGCCCGACGGAGACTAAAACTGGAGTAGTAGGTGCGGAACTTTGTGTTGCGGGGCCAAGGAACAGGTTGCAGCGAACGGAGGGCCACAGTGCCCACATTGTTGTCCTTTTCGGCCGTTGCCAGGCGAAGGAAGGCAGCAGGGCCGGCGGCAATCGTGGGCATAATGCGATAATCGTTGACCAACACGGGGGCCGCAGACAGAGCTTTGCTCTGCCCGGAAATATTCGTGGGCTTGAGGAAATTATCCGCATCGAGAGCCCTGCTCTGTGGGCTAACCAAAATGTTGCCCCGTGGCAACTCACTGCGAGTGGCGCCACGATAGCTGAGCACTGCGCCCTGGTACAGTTTGAGACCTTCGCACTGCTCGTAGCCGCGGACTCGGATCCAATAGTTCTTGGCCACCTGACTGGCCTCCAGAACAAAGTCAAATCTCTCGGCAGAGGTAAGGAAAAACCCATCAGCCAGCACGGGCTCAATGTCGTTGCCATCTGTGCTGATGATCAGCAGCTTATGTTGCTCAATGGAGAACTCCACGGGGCAGTTGTCGATCCCATTGAGAAGGACTCGCATACGATAGCGATAGCCAGGAGTGACCCGGAGGCGCTCGTACCGATGTCGGTTGTCGTTATCCGGCAGTTGGTTGAGGTGGTTCCTGCCCTTCCCATTGATGAGTATGTTTCGCACCGTCGTCAGCTCGTGGTCGTAGAATATGTCCTGCACCATCAACGCATGCTCCACCAGATCGTAGTCGTAGAGATGTGCGTGCTGGTTGGCCTGGCGCGTCTGTCGTATGATCAGGTGACCTGCCACCCCGAATCCCCTCTGCCAGCCCATGTGGCTGTGGTACCATAGCGATCCACTGCGATCGGCCAGGAACTCGTAGCGATAGACCTCGCCCGGCTGCACCGGGTTCTGGGTGATAAATGCGGCTCCGTCCATCTCCGGCGAGCGCCGCATGTTCAAACCATGCCAATGCATGGTGGTGGCCTCGCCCAGATAGTTGAGTACATCCACCACCACAGTATCGTTCTCGCACAGCTCGATGGGCGGTCCCGGTATCATTCGATTAACGGCCATCACGGGAGAGGCAACACCGTCGCCAAAGAGGCAGTACTCTGCGGCGCAGGCCCGCTCATCGTACTGGCAGCGCTGGCACTCGGGTCCCAGTCTCTGGTAGTTGTGCACCACCAGTTGGTAGTAGCAGGTCTGGCTCTGGCCTTGCTGGCAGACACGTCGGCACGGATGGCGTTCAAAGTCGCTAAAGCTGGCAATTTCCATCTGGGCGTATTCGTTCTTCAAATTCAGACCGGCAGGTGTACCTTTGGTCGTCTTGTTGCGGGACCAAGGCCAATCGAACCTGGCCTCATCTGTGCTGGAAAAGGGATCTTCGGGATCCTCGGGATCTTGCGAATCTATCTCTGTCAGGCCTTGGGCCAAGCCCAGAACCAAGAAAATTATCCAAAGGCTGGGAAAACTTTTACTTTCGCGTACGCACATCTTGAGGTTTGGCAAGCAACTGTCCAAAGCATTGAATGCATCGTGCGAAGAAAGTTTGGATAACGGCGCCCCAGACCTTTGGGCATGCGCCGCACGTAGCTGGCATTAAAGCTGAGCAGAATTTGATAAGTCCCCCGGGGGGCATTGTTGTTGGCAATGGAATTCCCAACATGGCTGATGGATTACTGACGATGGTAAAAACTCTGTCAGATTTGGAGATAACTTTAAGAAGTCTCTGGTAGATTACAACATAGAATGGATTTTTGCTCAGGATCATCGGCCGGGCATGGCCTTGATATTTGTTTGAACATGTGCATCTCGCAGAGATATGGAGTAATATACGCGTGAAGGAAAGGTTGGTGCTCTAAAATTTGCTGCAAGAGTCACTGATCTACCAAATTTTATGACGATCGTATAATTATTGCAGGCAGCGTAGCATTAACTTTTCTTTGTGGTTCCCCGGCGATTCCACTGAAGTTCTTCTTCAGCATAATCGTATTATATCAATGTTGTACTGTATAAACTTTGATATAGATGTTGACATTTGTTGGCTGCACATGATGCTATAACTATGTATAAGAATTTCGTAATTTATTATTTGTATAGATATATGTATGTTTGTTCCTGTAATGTGCAAAACAAACAGGGATACAATAAGTATTATCTTGTAGGCACAAGTGTGTATATTCGTATCCATAAATATTATCTGCAGGCTTTAGCTCTGTTCTCATTTCTTTTTAATGGTTATTGGTGGCAATGCACAGCAGAGAACACATAAAGAGAATAAATTACAGTGCAGATATAACAATTGGAAATTAAAAGTCGGACGCTATTTTTATTAGAGAAGATAAACTGACAACTGCAAGAATCCCAGAAATCGAATATGTACTTTACCTGATTCCAAAAGTCTGCTTCAAATAATTAAAGAGTGTAATTCCATAGAGATGAAAGATACATTTACATATACCGAGAATATTTATTAAATTATGTGGGTTTGGATAATATTTATAAATGCGTTAAATCTCCCTTTTCTCCACTGCCGCAGCCGATGAACCGGATGCTGGAGCTGCGGCAGTGCTCATGAGGCTAATCACGCCACAAGCTATGGGTGGACCCACAGAGTTCTCCTCATTTTGATAGGCCAAGGCATTCGGCATGGCCTGAAGCGACGAAGAGAAGACCTCCGCATTGAGAGCCGTATTCAGATCGATAGCTTTGCTGTGAATCACAATGGCCCTGCCCACAATGCCATTGAAACCAAACAACTGTATGTAGATGCTCTGGAAGACTGCGGATATGCTGCCATCGTCTTTGGCGTCCACATTGCCCAGCTGAAAGTATTTATTTTATGGAGTAAAGTGTTGCAGATTTGATCCATGCCTTTAAAACTTACAAAGTTATTGGGAAACTGTCCGCCCGTAGACTTGCAGCCATCGCTGACATCACCGAAGGTGTGGATATGGAGAGCATGCTTTCCCGGAGGAAGCCCAGTCACATTGATGGTCACCTTAATGTCCGAGTTGTAAGGCAGCTGCTGGAAAGTGATCATCCCGGCCACGCCCGCTGCCTCGCCATCGCCCACTAGCTTTGCACCCGCCTGCCATTGGGGAACCAACTGCTTGAAGAAATAGTTAATAATAGAACCAAGATTCTGTGCCAAAATCTTACATAAGTATATCCCAAATAGGCCGGTTGTGGGGGTAACAGAGGTCCCAAAAGACCAGCCCCTCCTGGTATGCCAACCGGACCTCCCAGCGGCACCGTCAGACGTTCGTATCGCTTCACTTTGGTGCCGGACACGACTTTGATGCCATCATCGAACCGAGTCACATTCACTGGCCGGAGCCGGTCCAACAGATTTTGTGCACTGCCAGGCACAAAAATGCTGCTGTAGCCAATTATCAGCATCAGAGGCAGAAGTTTAATGAGCATTTTGATCTAATTTGAAAATTTTATTCGGAAATACTGGACTTCCTCGACCGCTCTGGGCTAGGGCTTTGTTTGCACTGATCCAAGCGCTGTTGCCGGCTCATCCATGATGACTTCGACATGGTTTTCATGCTGATTGAACACGTTAATTGTCACCAGTGGCGCTGTGGAGTGGATCTCTGGTGGCCACTGGCCAGTGGCAGTACGAGTACCAGTATCGCTGGAATAGTTGATGACTAGATTGGACGCTAATGGCAATTGAGTGTCGCGTGTGTTTGATTCTTGGTTACCTGCCCAGGGGCGCAGTTTTTACGGGGATTGAGGGCAAGATCAAGTACTAAGTGGCCGGAATAAGATTCTTGCATTCATATATTTTCATTGTCATTTTCAAGTTTCAAGTTTAGATGGTTATTGCTGGATCGTAATAGCACCCCTTAGTCCTGACGACTCTGTAACAGCGATCGGTCCCACATTGATAAGAGCCCATCAACAAAACGTAAACTAGATCATCGACAGGCTATTGAAAGTGAAATCCTAACCTAAATCTAAAAAATAGATATGATTTAGTCGTTATATTATATATAAGAAATATATGATACCCTATACATTCTCGTTGAGATACATTATCTGGTGCGTCTAAGGTTCGAGTAGCCAGCGCTGGTAAGTTTTAAGTTCATATTTTATATAAGCGTTAAATTAATAAATAACAAATAAAAGATTATATACAAATTTTTTAGTTGGATTTCCACAGGTAGGCCATTTCTGAAAATCTCTCTCTCTTCTAAAAAAACTATCCAAATTGTATATTTTATCGTTATCTTTGTAATAATCGAAATTTTAATAGATCTATATATCAAATTGATTTGCTATAGCACTAAAACCCCTGTTCAACAGTTATTCCTACAGATGAAACAATATTATACTATGACGAACTGTCAGGCTGTTTTAGGGACATACAAGGACAAATACATAATTTGGTATCCAAAATAAGAAAATATGTTCATCTGCTTATAAAAATATAACATACCCAAATGCTGTATGAGTACCTCCTACAAATATTAGCCGACACGCGACATTTGCCGACATTTGATGACATATATAGTTTATTTCATAAATTTCAGCCATTTATAAACACATTTATATAAATTAGCAATAAATTAAACTGGGTCAACGAAATTAATAAAAGCAGGCAGAGGGTAGATACGTATCGATCTCTTATAATATCAGTTCATGGAATTGGCTTAAACAGATACGAAGCTTATCGGTAGCCACCACGTTGATGATAGCCCCCGCCACCCCCTCCCCGACCACGACCACCACCGCGGCCTCCTCCTCCTCCGCGTCCGCCTTGGGGATTCCAGCCAGAGCCCTGCACTCGTCCACTCCCGCTAGTCCATTGTTGATCTCGATCTCTATCCCGACTGTTATCGCGATGCTGCTGTGGCTGTTGATGTTGATGTTGCTGTTGATATTGCTGTTGATGTTGCTGATGATGTGGTTGCTGCTGTTGCCAATTGTCGCCACCACTCGCTGCTCCTCCACCTCTGCCACCACCGCGGCCGCCACCACGCCCACCGCCTCGAAAGTTCCCTCCTCCACGGCCACCGCCTCCTCCTTGAGGCCCGCTTGCCCTTTGCTGTTGCCAAGAGGGCATCTCTGGTGGGGGCGGAGCATGCTCATTGGCTCGTCCGCCACGATCAGGGACACTGCCAATCATATGCTTTTGGATCTTCGAGGCAGTATTCTTGCGGACATTTGCCGAACTCGTCTTTTCGATGATGGCAAGGTCGGCGCGGGCGGCCAAGAGAGCCACAATGTTGGTTTCGTTTCCTCCGAGCTTGAACTGCTCCAGTTCCTTGAGCTTCAGCTGAAAGAGTTCCATGATCTCGTTCTCGCGATTCTTCATACTCTCCGACCACTTGAAGCTCTGAATTGTGGCCTCCAGGCGGGTGAGCATCATTTGGCGACGAAGATTGTACTCGCTATCCAGATCAATGTGCATAGCATCCAACATGCGCCACTGGACATCGCTGAGGGGCTTCTTAAGGTTAAGCAGGGGCTCACTGACAACACCGCGATTGGTCTGGGCCATGCGCTGCTCCAGTCGGGGAGTAATCTTGTCGAACATAGCCTTGGCGCTGATGTTCTTGGGCAGCTCGCCCAGCTGCAGGTCCCTCACCAGCTCCAATACTGTCGCCTCGACATTGGACTCCGCCTTGGACTTTTTGCTGGGTGGTCCCACCGGCTGCGTCTTCAGCGAAATCTTGGTGAACATCAGCTCCGAGGTCAGGTAGTTCAGCAGCTGCAGCAGCGAGTCACGGCTGTCGAAGCGATCCGATATGGGCCCCATCACCAGCTGGCTGTAGGGACAGCTCAGTTCAGTGAGCAGCAGGGACAGCTCGATGGCGAACTCGTCGTGGTCCTTCTTACTGGATGTCACATGCTCGTCCGTCTTGCGGAGCACATGCAATTCGTGGGCCAGCCAGAAAATCACCGCACGCAAGTCTTCGTCGTCGATGCCGTTGTCCAGGGCTTTGCTCAGCGCCTCCTGCTCCAGGCAATTCCCATCGTAGGCCAGAGCCCGAAGGGAGTCCACCACATCCAGTTCAAGCTCCATTCTTTAAACTCTGTTTAAATTGACTGGTTTAATTGCGAAAATAAAAATATTCACAACTAACTGACCGACGACAAAAACGAACTTAGCCCACTTAAGCCCCCTCTTTTTAAACAGTGCAACGACTTGAGGTGAATTGTGGAAAATATTAACGATTGTAAATTCTTCTGTAGACCCATGCCATCTTGCCTCTGAACTAAAAAAAAACACGATATCTTTCACCTGAACTGCGCTAAAGTTTATACAAATTCTATTATTTTCGGTAGAAACCCTTGGTTTGCAATGGGTTAATCGATCTCCGTCAAGGATTGGAAACCACATTCGTCGACTATGATATTCCGTCGAATATTACTAGCTATATAGAACATTTAGCCATGCCCACATAGTTTTATACTATGGATGAATTATTTTTCTACTTAACTGGCTTATTTTAAGTATTCGCTTTTATTGGATTTTCTATATATCGTTGAAAATTAAATTCAATAGATTGATGAAATTGACAAAATATATCATTATATACCGTAAATATACCGTCGGGTCAATTTTGACCTAAAAAAAAACCGAAAAGTATTAAAAACACCCTGGTTATCCGGGTCGCTGCGTCTAGAGAGGAGAGACAGGCTATAGTTAAGCCGATAAACTGCAAATCGAAGGGGTGCAGTGCTGGAAAGCAAAGGCAGAAATGTGCATTCAAAATTTAGGCGCTAATCAAATAATTCAAACAGCAAGGAGACTATTATATTTCTTACTTTTACATAACTTCATTTATTGTAGTTTACCAATTTCAATATATATAATATATATATTTATATATGTATACATAATTTATATTTATAGGCATAGTATATATATTTATATATGTATGTAATTTTGTTTTTGTTTTGTAAAGCAGGAAGTTTTAGGATTCGCTTGAGTCGCACCTTTGGTGCCACATAAATCTTAAATTTTTTGTAATATTTTCCGTTTTTTTTCTATACATACAACATTGATGTACTTAAAAATGAACACACACATTTAGCTATATAATAATAATGTATACATAATAATATTCAGTTACTACATGTCTTCCAAGGAGGTACTACTAAACTTAATAGAAACAAGTAAGAAAGCAAAGAGAAGGAAACGAACACGGAGAGGCAACAAAGAAAAGCAGACTACACGATATACATACATCTCTTGTAATGCAAAAACACAAATATTTCCCCTTCTCAAGACAATGGCACAATGATAAATTTCGCAAAGTATCCCCCCAATCAAATCCAGCCGGGATTTAGGTGAAGCTATACTGATTATCGACGGCACGTCCGCTGCCCTCGGTCCCGCTGCCGCCGCTGGCGCCACTACCGCTGGCATTGCCGCCCTGTACCGCCTGGTGCTGCTGCTGCTGCTGCTGATGGTGTGCGGAGCCCTGCAAGGAGGCATTGGATGCCCGCAGATGCGGCTGATCGAGGAAGCCTTGCCCAGCTGGCGGCGAGCTGTGCACCGTGAGCGTTGTGGAGTCCAAAGGAAAGTAGGTTTGCTCCGGAAAATAGACGTGTGTTGGCTGCTCCAATGGCAGTTCGATTTCATTTGTCTTTAGGCGAACACTCAGATTCATGGTAATGATTTCGCTGCACTGTAGGAACAAAATGCAAGGTAGAAACTTCATTAGTGGTCCGCTAATTTGGATGGGGTTTGGTATTGGGTTCGGGTTGGGGGTTGAGAGGCGGTTGTGATATGTGGTGAGAGACATTAAGCATGCAACAATCAAATCAGTCATTCAAACTAAACACAGAAACTAACTAAAAATGTACTTTAAAACTCCAAGGAGTAAGAAAATAAAGGAGCAGTCTCTTACGACAATCTCAAAGATAAGTTTCGGATATACTTTTGGATATCTAAAGCAGGTTTCTTAATTCCCATATGTCCTTATTTGTTTGATTAAAAATAATATTAGGATTTAAGTTCTTGATTTAAATATGTAAATAATGTAAAGTTTAAAAAGGTATTAATCCTAATGTCACAACTTGTGGGTATTCTTTCGTTAGCTTTCCTCATTTTATTATTTTATTTTCTTCTATATAGAAAACAGTTTCGAAGCGACTAAAGATATATCGAAAATAAAAGGCTACCGAAGCTGTAACAATTGCGGCAATAATTTAAATCAGACTTTATTGGAGAATATGAAGAAACTAGAGTCCCTAGTCCGACCTCAGACTCGAGTGTCCCTTTACGCTACATTAAAAAATATATCTGAATCACATTTCAAACATGCTTGACTTTAAAAAGGGTACCATTTTGAATTGATCTTTAAAGAATTAGCCAGAAAATGATTCAAATTGCCATTCTGTAACATTTCAGAGCAGAATCCCTAAAAAGTAGTGGTATTCCCTTTTGTCTAAAATATAGTTTTTATGGCGTTTCTTTTTTGATATTTAAAAAAAATTAAATGTTTTATAACTACTTGGAAATACTCGATATGCCTACATAGTACATATACTCGTAGTTCCAAGTATTTCCCTGGTCCCCAGGGGTCAGCAGGGGTCAGAGCTCAAACCACATCCCATCTTTGCAATGAAATGATAAGAAATCGAACAGAAATCAAAGTAAAATAAAATAAAACCATCACTGACACTGAATTGACTCCAAAATTTTGGCTATCTCACATGTCTCGGCGACGGATGGCCCCCGCCAGCTGCTCCTCCTCCTCCTGCTGCATGCCCCTGGCCGTTTCCATTTCCATTGGTTGGCCCACCGCCCGCCGCTGCCGGATCATGGTGCTGCTGGCCGTGCGCCTCATGCGCTCCTCCTCCTGCCGCCATCGAAGCTCCCGCCGCTGAGAGATCGTTCAGTCTACTGGTATTGTGCACCCAGTCGGTGAGGACCACGTCAGAGGTGCCGCCCGATTCAAGGGGAATGGGATTATGGCGAAAGTGTTCGAGCATCTCCTGGATCGAAGGGAACCACAGATGCTGCACCCGGCACTGGCCCTTCTCCGAGATGGTCAGCCGCAGATGCTTCGCCCTGCCCTGGAAATTGAAGGTCAGCACGAACTCGCCGCGCCGTGTCTCGCTCTGCCGCACCAGAAAGTAGCCGTGTCCGGCGGCCTCCGACTGGAGGACCATGCGTGCCGCCTCCGATCTGGTCAGCGTGCCATGGAACCAGGGGAACTGGCTCATCTCCGCCGTTAGATCGGCCACATTTACATCCGCATCGTTCTCTGTCAGCTCGACGCCATCGAAATTGCTGGAGGCCGAGAGACGCTGCTCGCCACGATGCGGTCGCATCGGTATTTCCGGGGGTCCCGACGGCGGTGTGGTGCCCAGCTCATTGATGGCATTTATATCGCTCGCAGATGTGGCTCCCTGGCCAATGGCCGCAGAGGCCAATGCGCTGTCCGCCGACAGAGAAGAGGACAGAACGACACCCCCTCCACCGGCCACCAGGTTGCCATTGGAGCCGCCCTGCTGCTGGTACTGGGGATTCTGTATGCCACCCAACGCACTGCTGCCCGACGGATTTGTCGGCGAGGTCTGCATGGCAGCCGCTATAACGTCTGATTCGATGAGGGGCTGCTGTGTGGGCGGTGTCCGCATGCAGTAGCGAATGGTGGCCAGCCAGCTGCGCATCTCCTCGGCGCTCTCCGCCTCGATCACATACTCCATGTTGTTGTCCGCCTTGAGAACGAAAGTGTTTAGGCGGTCGGGCATCTCCAGGGCTGTGGTCTCGCGTGCCTCCGAGATTAGGAAACAGAAGACACCGCTGCGTGGCTTTGCGGATTTTGGGGGCGTGTAAAACTCCAGCATATAGCCACCGACCGCCTTGACCAAGGCCAGTCGGCACTTCTCCCATTTTTGGGATCCTGTCGGCTGGTCGAGACTCTCGGGTGTCAGGTTATTCACGTAGCCTTCCTTGCGGCACTCGACCACGATCTTGGCAAGCTTGGTCTTGCTCTGCTTGCCGCTGCCGTCCACGTCGTCCGAGTTCTTGTGGAAGAAGGCCTGCAGGATGGGGAACTTAAGTTAAAACCCAAATGGATAACAATCTCGAGACGGGCACAACCATTGGGCGGCCCTGCTCACCTTGCCCTTGCGCAGTCCCTTGAAGGATAGCCGCCGCAGCAGCGATTTGGACAGCAGACGCGGCGGCACCTCGTGCTCCTCGTCAAAGTCCAGTGAGCCGGCGCCAATTTTTAAAGTACTACGGCGCCTGAAGAATTCCGTATCGTAGTGGACCGCAAAGGATTCGACGAATTTCTGTGAAAAGCTGCGATGCTGTATGTTGCGCGCCTCCTCGGGGGGCAGGTTCCCGTTTATATACGTGATGCAGGCCTTGGCAAAGTCCGAGGCCGCCGCGCGAGCATGCCGCTCACAGAACTCCTCCCAGCTGGTGCCGCCGTAGGCGTACGAGGACACGCCCAAGGCTGCGCCTGTACCAATCGGTCCGGGTATTAGGTCGCTGCCTCCGGCCGCCCCCAGGCTGTGCTGGCTGCTGGCGCTGGTGGGTCCGATGTAGCCGCCGGCGCTGAAGGCGCTGGCATTGGCTGCTCCGGCACTGTTGCCACCCATATGGCCGCCCAGCGAATGCTGCCTCTGTCTCTGCCGGTTAAGATTCAGTTTGCTGCACGGATTACCCAGCTGAAGTCCGTTCGAGAAGAAGGGGCTACAAAGAAGGACAAAGATGTACGCATTAGCATGAAAAGTCCTCCCACGCAGTGCCAGGTGTCACAGTCGGAAATTACGCAGACATAAAGGCGGACCCCGCGCATTCACACTGATAAAGCATACACATGCAAACATATAGTACATGTATTATATATAGTATAAAGTACATATATATATGTTTATTCCCACTGGTAACGCGCATTAAATGCTGCACGTTCCTCTTCTCCGGAATTAAAAACAAAAACGAAAACAATATCGCCACACACACGCACACCAACGCACCGCACACACCTACACACACACACCCACGAGAAGAAAAATTTCCCACAGGAATTTCCACGCCTACGACCTGCGTTTTTCTTCTGCCAATATCTCACTCTCTATCGCCTGCGCATTTTCCAAAACACACAGCAACACACATACCAATATCACTATATTTATTTGCAATTTGTTTGTTTATGCAACGACCATTTACACTTGCATTATTTTGCGCAGCAGGCAGTTCTTTCAAATCCGCCCGTTAAGTTTTAACATTAAAAATTGTATTTTCTTGTTTTCGTCGTCGACGCGCGGCTGTTCTGTCCAGTTCAGTGTGACCGCGGACTCGATAAAGCTGAAATCGATCAAAATCGAGCCTTAGAATATACCATAATATTCCGTCTCACTTTAAAAATATACCGTAAATATACTGACGAATTCAAGTTTTATTATACATATTCCTCGATTTTGATATTCCGTGGAATATTACTAGCTATCTAGATCTCTCAGCCCTGCCCACATAATTTTATCCGATTAATTAATCCATTTTCTACTTTACTAGCCTAATTTAAATACTTGCTTTTACTTGATTTTGCATAAAAAAAGGTTTTAGCGAAGGAGGTCAAACAAATAAAACGTAATAAAACGTAAGAGAAAAATCGTTAATATTGCTTAATTTTGATATTCCATTGAATAATGCTGACTAACTAAAACCGTTAGCTCTGCCCATATCATTTTAGACCATTGATGAATACATTTTCTACAAGATTGGCTATTTTTAAGTACTTCCATTTATTGTATTTTGACTACAGCAAGGTTTAAGCAAAAAAGGTCAACAAAAAAACAGTAGCAACGTAAGTGAGTTTGGAATGTATGGACATTGTTGAGCTGAATATTGTGGCGAGGAAAAAAGTCCCACCAAACTTAAGCGCCAAATGGAAATCGTTTGAAAATTAATGAGCGAAATGATTTAATTGCAATCTATTGAAATAAGTGATACACGTAAGTACGATTTGAGAGCGAAAATTCAAATCAGGCCTCCGTTTAAACATTAAAAGCGGGTGAAATTTATTTCTTGTTTTCGTCGACGCAATGTTCTGTCCGATTCTAAGTTTTTTACATTTTGCTCAATTTATTACATGGCAACTACACGGGAGCTACACACTTGCTACATATCAACAAATTCGCTGAGTAAGAAGGGGGTATGTTGTCTGTTTTCCGTGTTGTCCATACACATTTATATAGCCCATTCATATCTACGATCTCCCGGCTCATTTGTTCGAGCCGCAGTGTGACCGTCTGACCCCCAGAAATAAACCGATGAAGAACACGAACTTAGCCCACTTAACCTCCTCTATTTAAGAGTTACACCGCGAAAAATATTGTGATAGTAAATATTACTCGTAGATCCTTCCTTTCTATTGATTTAAATAAACATTACCACGATAATTTTTACCTGAACTGCGCTAAAATTCTTCAAGATTCAACATTTTCGTGGAGTCAATAATACCCACTAACGTTCTAGTTCTCTGACAATGATCGTAAACCATAATCCCTGATTATTACTACAGAGATTAGTTTCTGCAATAATTGGAGCCTGGGATTATCAATTCTAGAATATACTTTTCCGTAGGGTATGCGGAATGCAAAATTTGCTAGTTTCAAATGCACTGAAAACACCTCAGTTCGGAGCCTCGATAACGATAAGTCGGTGTGACCGCACTCTGCTGGGCGACAGTCCTTCTAAAACTGTATATTTAAAATTTGAATTGAAATAGTATGTCGGTTTTTTTGCGCAGTCCCTAAAGTATTTAAAAAATGCAAGTTTTTAGCGGAAGAATATAAGAATCTATCCTCGCATTTAAACTGAAGCAAACCATTCCTGTAGAATTATGCGGAGTGTGCAAGTAAAGTTAATGGCTTTTTGTTTTGTTTAAATCTCACATTTTATTGTTTCTATACGTTTCGAAATTGCATTTACTTAGAATAAGTATGTAACTAACGTTTCCATATGCATACAATTACAATCAATCGTTATTATTATTGTTGTTGTTTTTGTTTTAGCTGCTCTAATTACAAATAAGTAAAATTCGTGAAACTTAATTTGTGAAACACTCACCGCAGTGCAACTTTTTCGCTTAATTTCTGTTTGATTTTCTCTTTTATTGTTTAAAACGAACACATGCATTTTGGCAAAAATCTTTATATGGACTGTGGGGGGACGGAAATGTGGGGTGATTCAGAGAACATAAAACAGGGAGAAAATGTGTGGTGTGTGTGTGAAGGCGAGCTTACTGACTATTATTTGTTGCATGGTGGTTCGTTATCTCCAGATTCATTTATATTATATGTATATTTAACTTAAGTATTTACAGAACGGCCATACTGATTCTGAATGGGGTTTCTTTGTGAATGCTCCCGAAAGAGCCTTTTAAGAACACGAAAAAGAGCTTCCCCTCAAGTCACTCGCTATCGGTTATAGTATGCGGTAATATGTATATGTTTGTGTTTTAATCCCTATGAACTGTAGGCTGGATCTAACACTGCTAACCTCTCAGCACTGCATGATTCTTGTGAGACTTTAAAGCCAATTGAAATGAATGCGATACGGATGCTGTATATAATGCTTACTCTCTCTGCAGTATGTTTTTCTACAAAAGATTTTACTCCCCACACTTATGCTAGCAACTATAATTACTCGGTTTTTAGTGTTTTATTTCACTATGAAAACGAGGATCACCTAACTTAGAACGAAACTTAGTTCAGTAGAATTAAAAAATACATACTCAATACGTTATTTAAGAGACAAATTGTTAGTAATAGATCTTCTTATGGGTGTGTGTGTGTGTATTGTGGTTGATGTTACTTTTCTGTTTTTGTTGTTCTTGTTGCTTTTTATGTAGATAAGAGTACACACTCAGACTTCCAGTTGTTTTGATGGTGGGTGCGTGATAAACGGCTCGCTCCACATGCGCCGCAGGTCGCCCTAAATGAAGGAAAGGTTACATTGCATTACAGATTCCATTCAGTATTAAGGGTTACAGTATTTTACCTTTAGATAGGCCATTAGCAGGAGGGGCAATAACGTAAAGGGCACCAAATACAGCAGAGCCGGCTGGGCCGCTTTAAACACCTCCGAGCTGACCGTGGCCGTTAGCAGGCCCAAAAAGTAGCTGAAAATTCATCGAAAAGCCATCATTAGATATCTAGAGGAAGCGACAGTGTAACTGCAAGACTCACCCCAGTAAGGAACAATGAAAATATGTCAGCCTAGAGCCCACACCCCTCGGCGTTGACAGTGTGGGATCCGACGTGACGCCCTGGGACTTTTTGTACGCATCGTATCGCAAAACGAAGCAGAGTAGCAGGCCCGGCATCACCACATCGCCCAGGCCCAGCATCGAGAAGTGGCCCGTATTGTGTATGCTGGGGAAAACCAGTTTGCCCGGTAAATTCAGTTTCGGTGTGTCCCGCACAATGCCGCCCAAATTCAATTTGCGCGCCACTATACCCACGGGATTCTCGGCGGGTCGCGTGGCCACCTTGACCATCACGTTCGTGCTAAAGATGTACGAGGAGAGGAACACCCAAAAGACGTCGTAGATGAGCAGGCCGGTCAACAGCAGCGTCGACACCTTCAGACTGGGAAGTCGCACGAACGCTATAAAGGCCACACACAGCCCCATGCCCATTGCTGAAAGAACAAGCAATTTAAACATACAATTATCGAACGCTTCTTTCTATGGATGATGGATCCTTACCATCCATCAGCAGCCAGTGGCCGGTTAGCACCCAAACGCACACAATCGACACGGACAGCATGAAACTAAATAGCTCTGCCCCCGTGAAGCGTCCACAGACGCCAAAGGAGAAACGCTTTCCGTCCGTGCAGGGCCGCATGATGTACTGGCACATGGGCAGCAGCAAAAAGGCCAGTGCCACGGTGGCAATTACTGCAAGGAACAAACGAAAGAAAATTAGTTTATGTTTGATTGAATGATTGAGGGGGATTCCTCGGTACTCACTGGCTGTGCACACGGCAAAGAGCAGCTGCATCGAGTCGAAAAAGAAGAACATGATGAGCAATGATATGGAGGCGCCCAGTGGCAGGCACAGGGCATGCATCGTGTCTAGCGTGGCGAATTTATCCGCTGTAAAGAAGCACAGAGAGCCTTTAGCCATTAGCGCGGTTATGGTTGACAGATTACAGGATGGGGACACTCACTTGGCTCCTTCTCGACCTGCTCCCCGGTTAGGAGATTCGTCATGGACTCATTGCGCTTCTTTTGCTCCCGCTCGCGGGCCTCCTGCTCGATGTTGAGACTGCGGAAACTGCCGTACACTATCAACAGCATCGAGATGAGGCAGGTGGAGACGCGCGACGAGTCCATCACGCTCGACACTGTCCAGTGGAGTTCCCGGTACTCGCCGTTGCCGCCGCCCGCTGCCGCTGCTGCTGCTGCTGCCGCCGCCGCTGCCGCTGCCGCTGCACCGCCACCAATGCCTCCAGCACCCACAGTTTGCGCGCCCAGACTGCCGCCACTGCCGCCGGCGCTGCCGTGCGACATGATCCCCCTGGATCGCTGATAAGCTCGGTGGCCAAGCCGAGCTCTCTACCTGTTTCCGGCGGTTAGTGGCTCCTCCGGACAGATACCGCCGACAGCGATTCCTTATCAGAGTGTATCAGTGGGTTTGACCTGGCCCCGAGAGCTTATCTTTATCGCGTGGCGTGGCGTGTCCTCTCTTCCCGCTGATGCTCTTGAAATCTAAACACGAAATAAAAGTGAAATTTGTTTTGGTTTATTGATTCAGCGATAAGTTCTGTGTTTATTTTGGCCTTATCGCAGCCAATCCCCCCCGCAGATGTGCGCCTATCTATCGTCGGTCTTCAGCAAGTTCTTTGGACAGATGCGGTTATGGTTTGTTCACAGCACAAACAGTCGCACAGTCACCCATTTATGTATGTACATGTATTATTTCCTTGGGTATGGCTGAGGTCAGGCCCAGAGACTCTAAGGTTAACTTTCACGCAGCCCTCAAATTAACCTAGAACGCTTTTGACGGGTATTTTCCGTCTGTATATCCGATAAACATGTTTATTTTATTTCATTTAATACTCCCCATGTGTGCACATTTCAATTTGAGACCAAAAATTATTGTTCTTTCTATATTTTCCCACTCTTTCTGTAATATGATAATAGATTTACAAACAAATCAACAAAATTGGATACTCATGTTTACAGAATTTTGATATTTGTGAGTTTCCAGATGCATATAAAATGCTTTCTCAGGATTTTTTTATCTTCAATGGCAACCCATACGATCATTTTTTCTTGCTATGTTAAGGAGACATTATTGTAGCACTCATGAATCACATAATCCTTATAAGTGAGCAAACATTTATAATACACGTTTCTATATATAGCACTTTTATTTCCCCATATTCCCACCCCATTCCAATCCCCATTTACAACCAGTCTAGTAATGGTGGTGGGGAGGGGGGGGTGGTTCCAGTAGGGGCAACCGCAACTGTTGAACCGGTGTGAAAAAATAACAATCCGTCCACATGGAACTTGCAACAACAACAACAATTAACAGCCCAGAAAGAAGGCCATTAAAACGTTGCTGGAATAAATTATAAGAGTGTTACCTAGTTTCTTTTATGCTTATTGTTGTTTCCTATTGTTATTGCAAAGAATTCTATACAATTTTCACACACAGCCATACACACTTGCTGTGGGTTGATGCACTTGTCCACTGTTAAGGGGCTGTTAATTGTCTGTCGGCTTACAAACGGCCGTTCTTACACCCTTGAAGAGCAACAGCACAAAGTATATTGATTTTCAATAAGCAGTAAATTAAATGCAACCAAATGAAATCGAAATTGGATAGCCTTATAGTTTAGTTTAGTTATAGCCTGCCAAGGAAACAATCGTTAACAGCTCATACGCTTTAGAAAAAGATCAGCTAAAGATTTTTATGTTATGACCATAGGAACTATCGATCTGGTAGGGTATCAAATCGTCGATTCATTCAATGCTGTTCAATGTGAAGACACTCTTTGTGCTCTGTTAACTTCCCCCACTTCCTAGTTTACAGACCACTGTTAATGCTTCTGTTACTCTTACATGTTGCCAAGTGCCGTTGCTTGCACTAATTTATGTTGTCTGTCAACGTACATATGTGTTTGTGTGAAATGCAAATGATTGAAATATATATTTGTATTTGTGTGATTGTATGCAAAAGAGCGTTGTCCCCCTTTTTTCCTTCTATCTGTCTCTCTCTCTGGATGCAACAATTTAAATTTCCCACACATGCTGATTGCAATTGCCAGGGGCGGACAGCGGGGGTCGACTGTTAACGAGCACTAATTAGAATTAAATCATGTGACAATATAGCGAAGATGTGGGCGCAAGGGGGTTTATCTGTAAAACATTTTCACAGCTTAAAACGGTTACAAAACATTAACCATTCACTCACACTCGCACACACTGCTAAATATCATTGAGAAAATGCCGCTCACACACTCAACACACATAAACACTTTCTAATTCGAAACGCCCCGTAGCCCACGAAGGGGGAGGAGTAGGAGTGGTATGAGGAGGAAACAACAACCCACAAAAAAAGAAGTACTACAAAGCAATTGGTTGTTGTACCGTCCCACAACGAATGTGAAAGTGAAATTGCAAAAGACATAGACGCAGTGGCGCCACGCAGGAGGGGAAAGAGAGGTGAGTGGACCAAGCCAAGTAGTTGTAGCAAAAAAACAAGTGCGTAAACCTATGCAAAGCACTGTTAGGGGGGAGCTAATGTTGGGGGCCAAGACTGGATTGCAGCGCTTGAGAAACTTTTAGCCTGCGCTTTAAGGTTTTTTTTCCCCCCGTTTCGTGTTTGGTTACACTCCACTTCATTCCACTTCCCCCAACTCCGCGCTCCGCTGCGTAACTAAATTACAAGACACACACACACACACCCATATGCAGTCGCGAACAACAACAGAAAGACGGGAATACGGATTTGAAAGGAGTGAAGTACTCTTTAATTACAGGAAAAAAATATTTAAGAAAAATCTCTTGCAGTCTTTACACTGATCAGGGGGGTGGGGGTCCGTCTCATTGCTTACTTTGCCTTTACATTTACATTCGTATGTTTGGATGTATTTTTGATTTTTCCTTTGCACCGATTTTCTTTCTGCGAGAAAAGAATCAACACCAAAGAAGCCACTACTACATTTTCTCGGTGGGCCGTTGTGCTCTTAAGACACGTTCAATGCACATTTTCACAGTCTCTGCTTTTTTGTCAACGTTGGACAGCCATTAACACTTGCATTATTTTGCGCAGCAGGCAGTTCATTCAAATCCGCCCGTTAAGTTTTAACATTAAAAATTGTATTTTCTTGTTTTCGTCGTCGACGCGCGGCTGTTCTGTCCAGTTCAGTGTGACCGCGGACTCGATAAAGCTGAAATCGATCAAAATCGAACCTTAGAATATACCAAAATATTCCGTCTCACTTTAAAAATATACCGTAAATATACTGACGAATTCAAGTTTTATTATACATATTCCTCGATTTTGATATTCCGTGGAAAATTACTAGCTATCTAGATCTCTCAGCCCTGCCCACATAATTTTATCCGATTAATTAATCCATTTTCTACTTTACTAGCCTAATTTAAATACTTGCTTTTACTTGATTTTGCATAAAAAAAGGTTTTAGCGAAGAAGGTCAAACAAATAAAACGTAATAAAACGTAAGACAAAAATCGTTACTATTGCATAATTTTGATATTCCGTTGAATAATGTTGACTAACTAAAACCGTTAGCTCTGCCCATATAATTTTAGGCCCTTGATAAATACATTTTCTACAAGATTGGCTATTTTTAAGTACTTCCATTTGTTGTATTTTGATTACAGCAAGGTTTAAGCAAAATAGGTCTACAAAAAAAGGCAACGTAAGTGAGTATGGAATGTTGAGCTTTGTTGAGCTGAAAAGGGATATTGTGGCGAGCAAAAAAGTCCCGCCAAATGGAAATTGTTTGAAAGTGAATGAGTGAAAAGGATTTAAATGCAATCTATTGAAATAAATAATACACCTTAATACGATTTGAGAGCGAAAATTCGAATCCGCCCTCCGTTTTAACATTAAATAGTTAAATTTATTTCTCGTTTTCTTCGTCCTGTCCAGTTTCTAAGATTTTTACATTTTGCTCAAATTATTACATGGCAACTACACGGGAGCTACACACTTGCTACTTATCAACAATACTGAGTAAAAAAGGGGTATAGACAACAGGCAAAATGGCCCAGAAAATAGAACGCATGCTAAGTAAAATCCACCCCTTTTCCCTTACATACCTTGAAAATCGCCATTCTGTCTTCAAGGTATATTTTCCTCACACGCCGAGCTGAGGTTCGTACGAGACCTGCAATTTGCCTTGGATGTTTTTACGTGTTGTCCATACCCCCTTTCTATAGACCATTCGAAATTACGCTCTCCCGACTCATTTGTTCGTTTCATGTTTGAGCAGGATAGCGCATCAGGATGACCATCAGGATGAAAAACACTAACTTAACCCACTTAACCTTCTTTTTTTTAAACAGGTCAACAACTCAGGTAAAACCGTGAAAAATAATACTGCTTGTAGCAGCCATTTCTTTTTATTTGCTGAAAAAAATTTTCCACGATTATTTTTACCTGAACCGCGCTTAAATTCTTCGAGATTCAACCAACTGGTTGATAATGGTTAAATAAATGAAACAGGGTATAAAGATGTCTATACTCATAGCGGATATCTGTTGACCAGCAACAATGACGTAAAATTTCATACAGTCTTACGTTTTATGTTTTGATCTATTTTTTAAACCTAATTTTAGACATTTCAGCTGAAAAATATCGTGTTCCCTTTTTTATGCAAAGATAAAGGATAGGATGGACTTTCATTTGTTATTATTATTTAATAAATAAAGTTTAAATAAAGGGGGCTTAAGTGGGCTAAGTTCGTATGCTTCAAATGCTTGTTTTAATTTTCCAGAAGCACCTATTTAGGTAAACAAACATCCAAGATGCACCAGGCCTACAATGTGCAATCCATATTGAAGCAGGGCGTGCAGATAGAGTCGATAGCCGCATATGGTAGGCTATAGTTCCCCAAATATTATCCATTTATAACAAGCTCTATATTTTCAGGAAACCATGTCATCTTGGGCACCCGGAGCGGACAGCTCATCATGTACTCCGTGGACGAGAGCGGTGTGGACATGCGCATGTTTAACAAGAACTTTAGCCGCAAGCCCATCACCCAGATGGAGGTTATTGCCGCCGAGAACCTGCTCTTTGTCCTCACAGACAACTTGATACAGGTGTGCGATATCGGCCGGCTGGAGAGCAACTTTGCCTTCCTGCACAGCTCGGCGGACACCAAGGGCTGCACCCTGTTCACCATGGACGTGGACTCGCAAACGTCCACAACGGGCGAGGTGGCTACCTTCATTCGCGTGTGCTGCGCCATCCGGCGTCGTTTGGTATTCTTCTTCTGGAAGAAGGACAAGCTGGACTCGCTCCAGCTGAGCATCGAGCTAAGCGACGTGCCCAAGACTCTCTGCTGGGTAGGCCATGCCGTCTGCGTGGGCTACAAGGATGAATATGTCGTCTATGATGTGAGATCTACACAAATTTTATAATTATCTCTACTGATCATGGTTTATTTTAGATATCCTGCAATACCCCCAAGAAACACGACCTTTTTCTAACGTCCTCCTCCGTCAGCAGGGATCCGTGCATCTGCCTCATACGCAACAACATGCTGGGGATATCCAAGGACAAGTATTTGGTGATCGTAGATCCCAGCCAGTACAAGTCGAAGGAAAATGATGGCAGCGCCACCTCCGTGGACGAGGTGCGCCCAGGGGGCATGGAGAACAAGAACTCACTGCCCCCGCTACTCTGGTCGAGTCCCCTTCTGGATTTGGGTAAATTGAAAGCTCATCCAAGATCTATTGCCAGTCTAATCACCATTCTGATTGCAGTCTGGGATGATCCGTTTGCCGTGGGACGTGTAAACAATGCCATCGAAGTTCGCAGCTTGGTGGGCAAGGATACGCTGGTCCAGAGCATTCCAGAGCTGGAAAAGACAAGGTTCTTGGTGCATGCCGACAAGGGAACAATTTTTGCGGCCGCCACTTCGGAGCTGTGGTGCATCCGTCATGTAGAAATCCCGATCCAGCGTCAGCAGCTGCTGCAACAGAAGAAATTTCAGCTGGCCATCGAGGTGACGGTAAGTCCTACAGAGGATCCTCTCCTTTATTCTCTCTTAAATTGCCTATCCGGCAGCAAATCTCCAACGAACCTGCAGAGGACAAGGCCCAGACCATACGCCAGATACACATGCTCTACGCCAAGGAGCTCTTCACCAACAACGAATTTTCAGCGGCCATGAAAGAATTCGAGAAAGCGGCCATCGATCCATACGATGTAATCCGATTATTTCCCAATCTGGTGCCAGAACCCAAGCCGGGCACTGAGGACAGAACTGTGCCCGTGTCCACTGCCCCTCAGCTGGAGGATGGCGATCTGGAAAATGCCTACTTGGCTCTGATTGAGTTCTTGGCGTTGGCACGGCAGCGAGAGGTTGTAAAGCTGCGCGACACCAAGAGCAGCTCCAAGTCTCTCTTGGAGATCATAGACACCACGCTGCTCAAGTGCTACCTGCAGACGAATGACTCCCTGGTGGCCCCGCTGTTGCGCCTCAACCAGTGTCACTTGGAGGAGTCGGAGAAGACTCTGAAGAAGCACAACAAGATCTCCGAGTTGATCATCCTGTACCAGATGAAGGGCAAACACAAGGAGGCCTTGAAGCTGCTCCAGGAGCAGGCAGTCATCGAGGGATCAGTGCTGCAGGGGCGCAAGCGGACCATCCGCTATCTGCAGGAACTAGGATCGGATCATCTGGCGCTGATCTTTGAGTTTGCCGACTGGGTGATCAAGGAAAATCCGGAGGAGGGCCTGTCCATCTTCACCGATAAACTGATTGAGGTGGAGTCCCTGCCACGCGCCAAAGTCCTGGACTTTCTGATAAGCAAGCACAAATCGTTAATCATTCCGTATCTGGAGCACCTGATCACAGAGTGGTCAGATACGAACACGCTGCGCCACAATGTCCTCATCAAGCAGTACCGTGAGCAAGTGCAGCGTCTTTTGGTCCAGCAGGAGAAGGGGTGAGTGGAAGAGTGAAGTCCTTCCTTCCTTCTGTTGTTTCCCCAAAGTAACCTTTGGTCTGCCTTTCAGCGAGGAAGTACCTGAGCTGAAGCCCCTGCGGGCCAAGCTCTACAAGATGCTGGAGGAATCCAATGTCTATTCGCCGGATCGTGTGCTGGAGGAGTTTCCCACCAATGTGCTGCTGGAGGAGCGTGCCCTCATTCTGGGCCGCCTCAAGAAGCATGATAAGGTCATCGCCATCTACATCCAAGTCCTGGGAGATGTGGCCAAGGCCAGAGCCTATGCAGAGGCAAACTACGAGAATGACAAAACTATATTCCAAACCCTTGTCAAGACCATAATGGTTCCTCCCACAGAGCCGATCTATGAGGGTGTGGCTCTGCATCCCGACTTTAGTCCCGAAGTCAATCGGAAGGTGCTCCTGGAGCTACTCAACACCTACGCTGTCAAAATCGATCCCATTGAAATCTTTCAGGTAAGCTGTGGCACCTTTTTCTATTCAACCTATCTATAAGTGAATTTTCTTTCTTCTCTCGCTCTCCAGTTCCTTCCCGATGACATGACCATGCCTGAACTGGAGAAATACATGGATAAGGCTGTGCGCCAGAAGCTGGCGGACAAACACCATATGCAGATGATGTGCGGCCTGCTGCAGGCAGAGTCCAATCGCTTGGAGGCCGCGCTGCAAGCGAAGCGAGCCATAAGCTTCGAGCTGAACGAGAACAGCGTGTGTCCCGAGTGCAAGAAACGGTTTCCCAGCCAATCCGCCTTCGTGCGCTATCCCAACGGGCAGATTGTCCATCTCTCCTGTCACGATCGCATTGCCCGTGCAGCCGCCCAGCAATAATGTGGACTATATAATGTATTCTATTATGTAATATAACTAATCAAAAATATATGTGATCTTAAATATTTTACTTGCTGATTATTTAAATGCAACGGATTTTGATGTGGGGTCTGGCAGCCCTACGCAGCAACTGGCAGTGTTGTTAAATACTGGATAACTTTTGAATTTTATGTATCGTGTAGATATTATGTACACCGCGTGTACATCGCAGTAAAATGTAAAATATATTCCTGATACACGGTGATACATATATGTAGAAACGCGAAAACCTAAAGAAAACCCGTATTGTACATATTTATTTGGCTATATTTACAGAAATTTGCTTTGCACAGGAATACTTTAGGCCTCCTCGCTGCCATCCATGAGGCTGTCGCCGTCCAGGGAGTCGTTGCAGATGGACAGATCGGACTCGGACTGGGCTCGACTCAGGGGCGGCATGGGCAGCGACAGCGATTGCTTGCTGTCCTCGTTGTCCTCCTCCTGCAGACTGGGCGAGGCTGCACTGCATCCGGCGTTGAGATCTGTTGACCCGGATCCGCCTGCATTGGCGCCCACTGAGCCGGAACCGGTGCCCATGACCGTGCCCGGCAGCTGGGTCTGCCGGATCAGGGCTAGGCGCTGCTGGGTGAGCTCCAGGTGGTGCTTGCGCCACTTGATGCGACGATTCTGGAACCACACCTTAACCTGCGCCTCCGTCAGCTTGAGCGTGTGGGCGAGGTACAGTCGCTCCGGCCCCACCATGTACTGCTGCCGCTCGAACTCCGCCTCCAGGCACTCCAGCTGCTCTGGCGTGAAAATGGTCCGCACGCGCTTGTTCTTCAGCGAGCTCTTCTTGTGGGAGTCTATGGGGAGAAAGAGGATTCTCTTAGCCGTGGAGAAAGTGCAGCAGAATCTGTGATCTCTTACCCGACTTGAGCTTCTCCCGCTGGAAGCTGAGCGTGGCCTGCTGCTGGGCGTGATGCTGCTGGTGGAGCTGCTGGAGGCTCTGCAGGGCCGAGGGAGCTGCTGCCCCCACGGCGGCTGCCACAGCGGCGGCGGCCGCAAATCCAGGTGGATGATGGTGCGGGTGGTGCGGGGGCAGGTAGCGACTGCTATCACAATTGAAGTTCTTTACACTCTGGCTGTTGTTGTTGTTGTTGTTGTTGTTGCTGTGGTTGTGGCTGCTGTCCTGGTCAATGGCATCGCGTGCGGCGCCATTGAGAGACAGATTGATGGCATTGTTGTAGTCCTTGCGACCCTGGCTCTGCAGCCCCAAAATGGCGGCTATTGTAAAGGACTTGCCCACGTCGAGGGAGGAATGCGCCGCTGCCGCCTCGAAGAGCTGCGCGTGCGACGTCGCAGTGGCCGCCGCCAACTGGTCCCGGTGGTTGTTGCTGCTGTTGCTGCCTGTTGTCGGTGGGTGGTGGCTGTCTGGGTGGGGGAGTTGTTGGTGTTGCACTTGCTGCTCCTGATGATGATGATGATGATGATGGTGATGTTGCTGCTGGTGCTCCATTTGGTACGAACTCTGACCTGCCGAGACGGCGGCCGCCGCAGCTGCTGCCGCCGCCAAAGCTGCTGTGGGCAACGCATGATGCGGTTGACCATGTGCAGGGATGCCTCCCACACCCACGCCCACCCCCAAGCCCACTCCTGCACCGCCACTGGCTGCTGCAGCGGCACCTCCTGTGTGTGCCTGTGTGTTATGCAATGCCAGGAAGTGTGACAAGGGATTTGCGTGATATTTGGAAGGATTCTGCAACATGCTTAGAGATATTTGTGCCAACGCTGTCTCCGAGTTGTCGTTGCTGCTGCTTTTGTCTGCCTCCTGCTGCTGCCGCTGCTGCTGCCTCTGCTGCTGCAAATGGGACAAATGGGAGAAATGCTTGAGCTTAATTGTTGTGTCTGTCGGTGTGTTGAATGTCTGTCCTCCTGCTCCCTCTTTCCCTCTCTCCCTACAGCCAGGTGTCAACGACTCCCTGATTATATCCACAATTAAGTGAAATGCGATCCCTGCGAGGAGTTGCTCTACCATGAAGGGCTCGAGAGAGCAGACAATTGAGTGGACATGGGATGACAACAGGTTAAGGCTGCCATCCCGTGCCCCGTGCCCCTCTGCACCCTGTCATTCCCATTCCTCGCCTAATTGCACTCCCTCTCTGTCACACGGAACGCACTCTGGGGCCATTCCAGCTCTGTGGCAGGCAATGTGATAGCCTAATTGAGACTTTGTCAGAGTTAGCTGCTGCCTGCCTGCCTCATTGTGGCAGCTTCTGCTTCCCGCCCAGTTTCAGGTGCGTGAACTATCCCCTGCCCGATGTGTGGCAGGCACACAATCAACTCTCTCTGTGGTCGTCTCTTGTTGGCTGAATATGCATCCGAGCGTCCGTGTGTCCGACTAACTTTAGCTGCTTATAAACCCATGTTAAACGTATCGTAAATTGCTGACATTTTGTCGTGCCTCACAAATGAGCTTCATTTTCATTTCATTCCCCTAATGAAGCATTTGAAATATGCAAATTTCGGTGTAACAAGTGGATTACACTTCCACTGAATGACACAATCTACCAGCAATAAAGTAACCCCAAATCAGGAATGTGGTAATTTGTCAAAAATAGAAGATAAATCTACAAACAGAGCTGTGTCTCCTTTAAGCCAGTTGCTTGTCTGAAATGTTCTCTTAAACCTTTGGAATGACCCAATTCTGGTTAAAGATTAGGTAATAAGGACAGTTAGAAGCTCAGATCGTGGATTTAGTAATTCTTCAGTCTTTTTTTTTGGGCTCAAATACGAATCTTCCACTTCCAATCAATGTAAGCTTGTGGAAAAGATATCCCTTCAAACCATTTCCCTTAAAAATGCTTTCCTTAAATCTTTTAAATGTATTTCAAACATTAAAGATCAAAGATAATGGTATGTTTATATCACTTAGAGATACGTCCAACTTTTTCTAGCAGATTTTTTTAAGTGAAATTCTATCTAAACGCATCTATAAATGGTCTAGTCTATGTGAAAACGTTCTAAAACCAAATTTGCTTCGAAAACCAGAAGAAGTATTCCCAAGATTCCCCAATACCCTATTCCTAGAAAATATTACAAGTATATTGTAATTTTCTACAAAAATTAACGTAATATTCCCTAAATATTATTTCATTTATATAAAAACCTATATAAACATTCACCCCAAAGACAGAAGACAGTTCTATGAAGACTTGAAGCCACACAAGTGATGCCATGCCAAAAAATCATCACTCAAAGACCCACCTCTTGATCTATGAGCTGCTCAGTGCATCGGATCCGTTTCCAAATAGTTTGCCGTTCAACGCGTAATCCTTTAATAGTTTGTAAAGCTCTCCTTTTAATGCACTTCCACTTCCGCGATAGTTGGAAGTTAATTTTCCGCTACTTCAGTTTTGCCGACGGCACGACAAAGTGTTGCCTACAGTGCGGCGCCTTCCGGGACGGATGTAACACACGGAATCGAATCGAACCGAATCAAAGCTTTTCTGGCTGGAAGAGGCGCTCGCTGGAGAGACGCATGCGAACGCGGACGTGTTGCAAACTCGAATGAAAAGTTGGCCGGTGGCAGTAAATTTTTACAATATCCACAGCAGCAGCGTCGCAACTGGCAGCAGCCGCAGCAGACGCCGACGCCGACGTTGACGCAGGCAGCGCAGCAAGTGATTCTTTCTCTCTGTGATTTTTCTGCTCATCCCGCCTTGGATTTGCCTCCTCTTACACCCTTCCGGCAGAGACGGAGGCCAAAGGCATAACAACATCGTCAACAGCAACGTCATTATCCTCAAGCGGAAACCTCATCATGATCATTGCCATACAGGGAGCAACCACCCGCACGGCAAAGAGGACATGGGGCGGGCGGGTAGTTACATAAAAACGAATCACCCACCAACCACCCGATCCACCCACCTATCAGAGCAACCATTCCCGTTCCCATTCCTGCGAGGGCGAGTGTATGAAAAGTTATTGAAATTATGATATAAATGGATAATTGGCTCACTCTCTCTCTCTCACTCTGTCTCTCTGTTGCGCTTGTTTTCTCCCTCTAAAAGGGGGCGGTTCCTACTGCAGCATGAAAAATAAATCTCAAACAATATGGCGTTTCAGGATTAATAAATATTTGTGATTAAGTGCGCCGAGATATTGCATGTGGCAGACATAATTAATGAAGCAATAAGCAAATTAAATTCCGCTACGATATGAGCGAAAATATATGAAAAGAAGTGGGAGATTTGCTTGCGGGATAAAGAAAGCTGGAAGTAAAGATTTTTCTAGGGTAGATTTTCTCTTATCCCCATAAATAAGCTCCCAGATACTCGCCTGCGAAGGCCCCCCCCATGATTTTCTTATAGACGGAGATTTCGAACTGGTTGAACAAATTATTCGAACCAAGGACTTCCGCCAGCTCTCGCAAAAATGTATCAGGGCCTTTTTCCCCCTGAACAAATTTAATAAAAAAAATACAGAATCGAATCCACTGAATAAATATATTTTTCGGACAAGCTGAAAAGGTTTTAGGTTATTTCCCTGCCTTTTACTTACTTGATATCCCAGAAATTAAAAGAGAAACAATTGAGATGCACAACTCCACTGCACAACATCCTAACCGGAAGAGCAAACTATTGCTGCCCACTGGCTAAACCCCAACTAAACCCTAATTAGCACCCACTCCCCTCAAAATGGGAAATTCCCCGCCGCTCGTCTTCAATTTACCGTTTGATAAACTACGCGGAATGCCAACGATCATTACCGGAGAGCACCGCCCGTCCCCCACCCGCCCAATTAGCGGGTCATCAAAGTAAATCAATGCAAGAGCACGGAACCGAAAGGAGACGAGACGAAAGTAAGCAAAAGAGAAGCCCCAAAAGAGGAATGAATCGTTGTGGGGAAGTGGAGAGGAAAGAGCATGCGTTGCCCCCTCAGACTACAAAAGAGAGACAAATTCAAAAATCAAAGTCAGGAATTTGCAGCCAAACGAGTGGAAGTGAGAGTGTGGTGTGGGCAGGATGGAAGCACTACCCAGCAGCCAGCAGGCAGACAGAGGATCCTTTCGGGTGCTGCTTCGGGCGTCACGTTTGTCGTTTCAATCATCATTAGTGCTAATGTACCCACAGGAATTGGGTAGCCACTTGGCATCGCAATGACGATGGCCGCACAGAGAGAGAGAGAGAGAGAGAGCGAGAGCAGCGGCAGCGAAAAGAGAGCAGAGGCAGGGCAGCGGCAGCGACAGAGAGATATAGTGGGAGGCGACGCTTTCGGAGACGAATGTCTGGCCTGTCTCTATTGTATAGTATATAGGATGTACATTGTACATACAAACAAGTATTTTTTATGTACACATTTTATTTTTTATTTATTTACCACAATTTTAATATTTTTGCATAACTTTTGCTGCCTGGCAAACGAGTTAACGGTAACAACCAAATCCCCTCCCAGCCGCTTACATTGTGATACATGTGTGGGTATGTGTGTGGGTTCTGCTCTCTTCTGCGCATGTGTTGGCAGAGAGGGAATGAGGCTGGAATCCTCTGCCAGCGTCGCTGTTGCCAGCAACAAGAGTATACAAAATGTAAAGGTACCGCTGTTCTCTCTGACTCTCTCATGCATCCGCTTATGCATAACTCCCGCAATAGAGACCGATCCCTGTGAGTGCCTCACCTTCTCGTTGGAATATACCTTGCCAGCGCCATTGTTGCTTTTTGTTGCTGTTGCGGCCTTTTGATAAACTTCGTCGTCATCGTCGTCGTTGCTCTGCAGAGGAGTTGGAGGATGGAGGCCGGTTGCCACAAGTCCTGCTCCTTATGCTGCTGTTGCTCCTTCTGTTCCCACTGCTCCCAGCATAATGATGATGATGTCCCTTCGTCCTGCCCCATAACCATAACCATAATATTTATTTATTTTTAAACACACATAAAATATAATAAATAAAAGCACAAACAAGAGCCGGGAGAAAACTTTTTTCATTATGAATTATTACGCTGAAAGTACAAGGAACGGGTAGAGAAGGGATCACGGAGAGGGGGGGGGGGGGGGGGCTGGGCAAAATGCCAAACGAAATTACCGTTGTTTGCCCGGTACGGTGCCATACCCAGGGCTGCATTTCGGGTTTCATTACAAGATGCGATGCAACAGGACTGGATTGCCTACTTATTGGAGATACACGAAGGATATGGTCACCCCAGAGAAAGCAGCTCTAAGAGAAGTGTATAAAATAGTTGAAGGAATGGGCATCTAACGTCCGAAGAGTCCTCAGATAGTAATAAGTCATATCAAGAACCAATCTTTTCTTATAGATGATCTTTTAGATCCCTGGGCATCTAATGTTAATCCTCAAGTCCAAAGCGTTCTCAGATAGTAATAGGTCAGCTCAAGCACCACACTCTTCTTATGAGGATGATCTTTTAAATCCCTTTTCACCTGAAAAATATATAGTAAATACAGTCTGTACATAAAGTATGATATTTTTGAGGTTTATAAATAGAGATCTTCCTGCTGGAAAGCTCTCTGTCTCCTCTCTGTTGGTGTTCTCCTTTCTCATTTAATGAAAATATTTTTATTATTATTGAGCCGGATGAGGTTGTTGCATGCCACAGGCACAGTCAGGCACACAGGAAAAGGCACAAAGTGCCTAAGTGGCGCCCCACCTCACGCTCCTCTTCTTTTGCCTTTTTTGTGTGTTCCATTCTCTGGCGCCCCCCATCCTGGCTCCTGGCAGAGCTTAATTTTATTAGCCTCCGGCCGCTTCCCGAACCCCCTCCAGGCAGGCATTCATTTGCCAGGCGGAGGAACATCATCATGAGGTTGAGCACACAGCCAAGACGACCCCTGTCCTCCCGTCTTTCTCTCTCTCTCTCTGCTCTGCCTGGCCAGTGGGCTCCCAACAAAATGGACTCAAAAATTCGAGAGGAGCAAAACATTTGCGGCATGTTTTTAATAATGTTGTTTATAATGTTGATTTTTGGCCATTTTATTTCCTCGTTTTTTCTCGCATTTTCCCCAGCTTCTTTTTTTCTTTTTGATGTATTTACGGAGAATTCCTTTTATGGGTCGAAATAAATGAAATGTTAATCTCTTTTTTTTATGGCCACGTAGCCGTGTTTCGTTGAACTTTTTGGTATACAGAAGATTTGAAACGGAAACAAACGGATACAGAAGATTTAGGGTTTCGTTCCGCTCTCGGCAAACCCCAAATCAAACCTCATCCGATCCAAAAACTAATTACAAAATCAAAACTTATAATGAGAGGCAAATTAGAAAATTTCTCGATTGGCCCACAAATACAATGGCCAACGGAAATCAGGTAAAAGGCCAGAGCCATTTTGGGTTTTAATTAAATCCTGTTGTTCCAGTGGCGGGCCCTAGAGAAGCGTCAGAGAGTACCACTGGCTGGCTCTTGAGTGCCGACCCGACTCTAGGCCCCCCCCCGCCCATCATATTCAAAATGAGTTTTTGGCTGCATTCGGTTTTTGGCTTTTCGGCCAAAATTCTCCACTTTACGCCGCGCTGGCGAGCCACTCGAACAAAATATTTTTGGCCCCCCGTTCTGACTGTTGTTTCCGCGGCAGACGAAAATTAATTTTAATTTTCAAAAATAATCCAAAAACCTAAACAGATTCTCTCTGAAGGTTGGACGCAATGGCTCGATGGTCCACGGCACGTCCTGTCATTGTTTTAATTGGAAATTTATTTGGTTATGTTCGCGGCACTAATAACTGCGTTTTTAATTGCATATTGCAGGGGAGCCGGAGAGCTGGAGAGCGGGGCTACCATGGGGGCAGCGCGAAAGGTTAGATTAGTTAGATTTTAATTAAAATTCTGCATTGGGAATGCAGATTTCAAGCATTTGCGGGATTATGAGTGCTCATTGCCCAAGTGCTGCGATTCCTTTCTTTATGAGCAGAATTTGGGGAGAACTTTCGTTATAGGATTAGTGGCATTTTGCGAATATTTCCACCATAATTCCTACAGAAATATTACCTCTTAAGCAATTCACTTTGATTTGTCTTTAAGGGAAGTCCTCCTGGGAAGTCTCCTATCCTGGCAGCTCCTTTTCCACCTTTTCCGGGTCGCGACTCCCACGTCCCGAGTAATCCAGTAATGTTTCGGTTGAGCGAAGTGATTTCTGGCCCTATTCCGACAAGCGAAAAGGGAAAGGACATGAAATTCACCCACAGACAAAGGAGACAGACCATTCCTTGCCGCCCCAAAACAAGGAATCAACGCCATGACAGGGGGCGTATGGAGCGGGTGTGGGTCACAAAAATCATCCCCTTCGCGAGGTCGTTCTTCTCTCCCTGTCTCTCTCTCTCTCTCTCTCGCTGGCTCTATCGCTGCCTCGCTCTCACTGTGTGTGTGTCTCTGTCTTGCTCTGCTCATAAAGCGTTGGAAATTATGGAAATTAATTGAAATTCCAAGGATGCTGCTGCTCTTTTGCCAAAAACCAACAAATTACCGTCATTATGCGTGTGCGGTGGCAGCCCACCCCCCCACACTAAATCTCTCTGTCTCTGTCTTTCTTCCTATACCTCTCTCTTTCGCTCCTTTGGCTGTTTGGGGTACCGCAGAGGTCGGTCCGTTTAGCCGACCTTTGCAAAGCTCAAATGGAGCGCCATGCCACGCTTTGACTTTGTCTAATTTTAGGCCCTGCGGTTGACCATCTCTCTCCCCCCCCCCCCCTCCCCCCCTTCTCTGTGTGTGTGTTCTATTCATTGGTATTTAATTAAGCTAATTAATTATCATGGCAATTACGAAATTTACAATAAAAATGAAACCATATTTTTTCTCGTAGTCGCTTTTGATTGACTTCCAGCGCACTTTACTTTACTTTACTTTCCACCCGCAACCCTTGGCGGGGTGGGATAAGCATATTTTCTGCTACCCCCTTCCTCCCCTGCCACCGCTCGCAGAGCAACAACAACCTCAGTACAACAAAAAAGAGTCATATTAAAAATCATTCGCTTGTGAAGATCAAAAGCATTCTTTTTCACCGAAATGCCATGAAGAATGATGTTGCCGCTGCCTGAAGAGGGGGAGGGGATTTGTGTGGCAGGGGAGTGGGACAGCAGAGCAGAGGGTTGGGCTGTAAGTTAGCTGTACTCTGCGGCTCTCTCTCTCTCTGAAATATTCAACCAAAAATGCATGGCACACACACACACACACGTGCACCTACAGGAGGCAGAGCCAAGGTGTGTCTGTGGAACAGGTGAGGCCAGCCCATAAGATATACCATCTATTCCTCATCAAACCCCGTTTCAGTTGAACCTTTAGGGAATGATAGATCTTCCAAGAGTAACGGAAGCCAACGATCGGGACTGCCTTACCTTTCGCTTCAATATAAACTGTTTGCCTACCTATACAAAGGGCGGGAGTGGGTGGTGTGTGGGAGTGAAACAGATAGCTGCTGCTCCGGGCTGTGTGTATATTTATTTATGGTTTTTTTTTCGCATTCAACCACAATATCAGCTCAGCCCTGAACATTCATATACATATAAATATTGTATCCCCCCCCACCCCACCCGAAGGGTGAGCCACCCTGCACGTGTGTTTGAGTGTGTGTGTGGACGTGCACATTTATTAAATATTATTGCTCTTATTTTGCGCTTTACTTGAGATTTTTTTATTGCCCCATCAATGGGCAAAGTGGGCGGAAAAACTGGTATCTCGCTTCCACTTTTCTGGTGCTCCTGCTGTTGCTGGTCCTTTACTGTTTTCTGTTTCCTGGTGGTGCTTGTCCCTGTTACGAGTCCTCGCTGTAACGCTGTGCCCTTGTACCGTTTATTAATTTTAATGGCTGCCACCAAATGAATAACGGTTAATCAATAAGTTAAATGTGTCGCCATTTTGTTGGAATTAAGCAGGAGGACAGTAGGAATGTGGATACATTGGGGGGGGGGGGGGGAACTTTCTCTGTGAAGGGAGGTCTCTCTGCATGAACACACCTGTTTTTGGGTAGCTATAAGAATTTTTCCCTGTTTTCCCTGACTTTTATTCCATTAAAATGTTTAAGGAAAGTTTCTTTCCCTACGTGTGTCTTCAGTTTCCATAAAAACTATTGTTCGAGACTGCTTAAAGAAGGGAGTACTTTGCAGCTACCCAGAAATACCTATACATACCATATAGCTATCCCAATCCCATGTTAAAAGCTAAACTTTAAACCAAAAGCGGATAATAAAATCCATCATAAATCATTGGACAATTATTGGAAATTCTGCCGTCACTCTGCCCCACCCATCATCACCCATCCCCCTTACCCAGCAACCTGCACCTGCACCCGGAGCTGAACAATCGCATTTTCCACAGTGTTCCCATGGACTTTACGGCGTAATCGCATTTCGGCATTGTCGCTACTTGTGGCACAAATAAACCACCCCGCCGCTTAGCGACTCTCCGCCTCCCCGTCCCCGTCCTCGTCCTCTCTCATCAAGTGGCACAAATTACAGATCAAACATGCAGCTACACCAGGGGGACACCAGGGAGGGGGAGGATGAGGTTTGAGGAGGGTTGGGCTGCTCCGTTGTTTTGGGTGACCATTTGTCAGGAAGGTTGACAACATTACGCTGCAAATGAAATAGCGTAATAAAAGGGTGACTTAATTTGTTTTTTTTTTTGTTGTTTGTCCGCACTCTGGATCGAGATGAGCTGCGAACACGTGTTTGTCTTCCAATAAAATATATATTTCTATATATTTAAAGAGCTTGGCCGTTTTATAGGCCGCCAGTCGAGGATATTGAAATTTTTGGCATTGTCAACCCCCGCCGACGACAGTTAGAACGACAATTACGCGTATCTAATAATAGAGAAGGCGATCCGAAGTCGAAAACCGGAGACCAGAAACCAGACCTGTAACCGGGCCAGACCGGGCCGAGCCGGGGAGCGCTTAGATTTAAGTGGCTGATAATCCTTGGGCTGACGCGTGACAGGCTATTTGCTGGTATTTTATTAACAATTTGCACAATAAAAAGGTTGTCGTTTAATCGCAAGGCATTTAACTTCCCCTTATTAAAAGGATAAGTTGACCCTTTGAGAGATAATCCTTAAATAGTGCAGGACTATAGAGTTAATAAAACAATCCTAGACTCAAGCTTCCAATAGATAGTATCTCTCGCTGAAGGAACTGTCTTCAGCTATCCCCAAATAATACTCTGCTGGCAGTTGTAAAACAAATCACCCAAGAAACATCTTTATAGCCATACTTCGTCCAGCTCTTCCTCAATTTGGCCACAAATCAGCGCTGAAAAGTATGCTCTGAATTTCGCTCAAGTCTCCGCAACGCACACTAATAAGTTAATCAAACTAATTGCAGCAGTTTAGTGGAGCAGCAGCCACTTGCCACAAGCCAAGCCCCGAAAAACGGGGGAAAATATTCCAGCTATAAATTCCGCAAATGCCCCACCCCCCAACCGTCCCCCAGGCAGGGGCCCTAAGTATGTTGTTAGCCAGGAAAAGGGTTGTGCTATGTTGTGTTTGTTGTGTGCCACCCGTTCGTTGTGGCTCTCTGTGTCTGCGCTGGAATTCAGGAGAAACGAAGCTGCTGTGACAGGAACATGTTAATTGCCACCGCTCTGCGTTGCCAGGTTAAGGATTCGGCTTTGGGCTCTGGTTGGGTCCCAGGCTCCGTTCCGTTCCGTTCCGTCTCCGGCTTAGACTTGTTTTACAAAGTTCTTAAAAATTGATGCACGTTTTGTTTCGTTTTGCTTTTTAATTAAAAGTCCAAAAGGGAAATGGAAAGGGTCGTAGAGTGTGGGGGGCCAGGGGGTAGATGGGGTGCGTTATGGTTATGACCATTGGTCAGTTGAGCTTTTGTTAAGCTCTCTAAATTGGCTAAAGAGCTTGGGACTCTTTTGACATTGGCGGTGACTTGGCAACAATCCGAGTGCGGATGGATCCAGGATGTGGGGCAGTGGAATGGGAATGGGCAGGGTTTGGAAGGAAGGACAAATCGTGTGCATTGTGTGTTACATAGGATGCGACTTTATTCATTAGTCCAGTTTTATCCTCTGCCTGTGGTAGAGACAGAGGCGCAAACTTACGACAAAACACACAAAGGTACAAATGTGGGAGAAACAAAAAACAAAAAAAATACGAGTTTCTGTGCTTCTGGTGCTTGGATTGCAAGACTTTGGTACATCTAGATGCTAGACTTTTTAGTGTAATGCATTTCTTATTCGAATATAGACATTAATCCACACGAACTAACAATTAAACTCTTTTAAATGATACTTTTGTAGGCAAGTATTCATTTCAGATTGGTGAGAAATTATGAATGAGACTGGTTACCTTTTAAAACCAACCAATAACCGTCTGGATTATGGTTTCAGTATTCAAGGAATATGTATTAATTACTTAAAGACTACTTAAAGTTCAAATAACTGAAAATATTCACTTCTCACTGAATAAGGACTGAGTTCTTTGGCAACTACTATAATAATTTGTGCCTCAGTAACAAACAACACGAAATACCTTCATCTTAAAGTACTATCATCTCTAAAGATGAAGTAAATCAACAGTTTACTCTGTTTTCTTCCCTTCTTCCCATCCTTCTAAGATTTGATCATACTTAATCCTAATCTACATGCTTCGTCGGTGGATTCTCTCCTCCTTCTGCAGCAACCGTCTGAGTTTTGGTGTTCCTTCTCCTACAGCACCCTTCTAATATTTGATCATACTTAATCCTAGTCTACACCTTTCTCTGATGTATTCACTTCTCCTTCTGCGGCATCCGGCTGAGTTTTGATCAATCCACTTCCAAAGTAGGCTGTCAGAGCCACCAGACGCGTGTCCAGATAGTTGTGCTCCACCTCGCACTGCTGTCCTGCGCCGCTGAGGGCAATCACCTGGCTCATGCTGGCATTGCGGGGCAGAAAGAAACTGACGTTGTCGGCGAGGCGACGGCCCAGCTGCATCAGATGGCTGGCGCCCACAGGCAGCATACTCTCTTCGATGTCAAAGGTTGCCAGTTTCTGGTAGCTTGGACCGCCCCAGGGCGGACTGAAGAACACCACGTCCGGACGGAGCCTGGTGCTGGCCGCGAACTGCAGGAAGTCCGCGTGAATGAACTCGATCTTATCAGCCACACCGTAGATGGCAGCATTGTGCTTGGCCATCGCCAGCTTCTCTGCATCGATGTCCACGGCAATGACCCGGCCGCAGGTGAGGGCGAACTGGATGGCATTGCCGCCGCAGCCACAGAAGGCGTCGAGGATTACGTCGCAGGCTACACGACGGGCTGTCTGCTTGGCAATCTTCTCCGGTGTCACCGAAAACCAGCTCTCGCGGTCCAAGCGAATGCCCATGTCGAAGCGGGAGAACAGGGAGAAGCGCTTCAGCCAGTACTTGAACATGTTTCTTTTATTCTCCTTTATGAAGTCTGGTATCTGATCCACACTTGGGTTGGGTTTTTTCTTCTTTAGCTTTTTCTTTTTGATGAAACCACTCTGCACGCCGTGCAGGGGTTCTGGTTCCTCCTCGCTGGTCATGTTGTCCGAGTCGCCGTTACTACTGAAATACTGCTCAACCACAGACTCTGCTTTTGGCTTGCGCCGTATGGAGTGGCTGGCCTGGGCGCCAAAGGCTACTGGGAGGCCGAGAAGTCTGCGCTGCTCCTCCTCTTCAATATCTTCGGGGTCGTCGTTGGCCGTCAAGTAGGGTTCTTTCGCATCGATCTTTTTCTTCCGCTTATACCTCGGCTGGTTTCCGCGTACGTCTAGCTGCTCCAGCTCTTGCTCAATCTCCTCAAGATCCTCTGTACTGATGGAACCAAAAGATTTCAACAGCTCGTGCTGATAGTTCTCAAAGGCGCAGCTGAATATGTGCCAAAAGCGAGCACCCAGGTCTTTGGCATGCTCCTCCCAGAGCGCCTGCCAGTGTACTCTCTCCGCCTCGTCACGGACGTCGACGATCTCCTTGAATTCGGGAAACCTCTTGTTCCACTTCTCCTCCAGCAGCTGGTGGCCCTCGCGCTGCCAGAAATCCAGCCAACTCTCCTCCTGTATGCTGGTCCAGTTGCTGCTCAGATCGAAAGGCGGGCCACCCGTGTGTCTAGCCTCAAAGAGCTGTGTGAATATGTAGAATTGTGGATTGGTGTGCGATGATGTCAGGCAGTGTGTATTCATCTCACTGGCTGTCGTGGAGACTCAGTTGTTTGATCTGCAGTCTGCGGTCTATGAGCTCCTCGAAACTTTCGACGGGCTGTGCGAACCACACGTCGATAGCCGGTATGTGAGTCTTATGCAGCTCTTCCAGATAATTCTTGCGGGCAGCCTCGTCGTCGCCCATAGCCTGCAACAAGCTTAACACACCGCCTGTCGTCAGTGTGGGACTGTTGGGGAACTGTACACAGCACAGCACCACCTCGCCTCGCACAATGCAATAGCAGCCACTGCTCAGGTTCTGTTCGCTGGCCTTGGCGATGTCCAGGCCCAGCAGCAGCACGGACAGAATGCCTTCGGGCAATGAACACTCCCTGAAATTGTGAAATTAAGAAGTCTCAACTGATTCACGGCTAAAGAGTGCAATATCTTACTCTGGCAAACTCTTTACACGCACGTTTTCGAGCCTGTATTTCTCCGACACCACGGTGAGTCGTCCTATAACTGCGCACTTGCCGTAGTGGAGCTTCAGGTAGTTGGGTTCCAGCGCCAATTCCTCAACCAACAGGGTTTCAAAAAAGTCAATATATGGCGGCGACGATCTACCTTCTTTGCGTTCTTGGCTCATTACTTTTGCCAAAACTCTTCCTGAAGAAAATAAAATGAGCGCGATTTGTATTTTATTAAATGTGTGGGCGAGTCAGTGTTGTGCAGGAACAAAGTGCAGTGTTGCCATATCAATAGAGAGCGATGAATGGCTGTGACAGTTGTTATCGTTCTACGCCCATCACTAAGTGTTTTTCGAGCAAAAACAGCGGCATTTCTCAAATTTTCATTAAAGTACAACTTTTCTATTAAATAATATCAGAAAATGTCGTTTATGAACCCCGTGGACATGGTGGATGAGGATGCCGCCGACCTGCAGTTCCCCAAAGGTAATACGCACAACTACAACTAACCGCATTCCCAAATTACAAGTGAAACTAGCACCAGGTCTAAATGCTAGTACTAGGGTGGGCGCCCCTCACACATGTTTACCCAATTGAATGACCTTTTTTAGACAAACTTATAGCCGATCAGGTCCAGCGTTCGACGGTGAAGTTTCAACGTGCCCGCCCAGATGACCAGACCAAGTGCACCACAGTCTTCTACCAGGCAAATGCTCTGCACAGGCAGCTGGATCAACTGGAGGAAAGGGCGCGCGATCAGAGTAGCAACAGTAGTGTCCCTCCTGCCGACGCCGGTGGCCCCAGCTGTGCCACGTGCCGCTGCCACCTTAGCGAGCCTTACATCAAATGCTCCGAGTGCCTCGACACGTTGCTGTGCCTGCAGTGCTTTTCCCGAGGCCGCGAGATAGCCACGCATCGCAACTGCCACGCCTACATCATAGTACGCGGCGACATCCGCGTGTTTGCGAACGAGCCCGACTGGACAGCACAGGACGAGCGTGTCCTGCTGCAAACGCTGCGTACGCAGGGCTATGGAAACTGGGAGGCGGTCTCGCATGCTCTGGACCAGCGGCACAGCACGGCAGAGATTCGTCGTCACTACCACGACTGCTACTTTGGGGGGATCTTTGAGCGTCTGCTGGGACTGCAGCACTCGCGGCAGAGCTACCTGCCAGAGCGGATGCCGTATGTGTTCAAGATGCGCAGCCTAAACCCGCCACGTCACGATGACATCGCCTCCATGCAGTTCAAGCTTAGTGCAGGCTATCGCTGTGCGCGCGGCGACTTTGATACGCCCTACGACACGTCCGCCGAGAGCCTTCTCTCCATTATGGTGGCGCAGGAGAGTTTCAGCAACGAGGATCAGCATGAAGAAAGCAGCGCAGAAAGAGAGCTGACCGAGGTGCTGCAATTGGGACTGTGGCGTGCATACAACAATCGCTTGAGGTAAGTAAATCCTACCTGTTCAACCATGATCTGATAATAATGCTGCCCCCATCTCCCAGAGAACGGAGGCGTCGGTACAATATCATGCGTCAACACGGTCTCATCATGCCCAATCGCACTGTCAGCTGGATCTCCAAATATGTGCACGCGTTCAGTAGCGATGCCAGCTGCATGCGTTTCCTGGGCTTCATGCAGCTGTGCGAACCCATGCATTTCGATATGCTGGTGGAGTCGCTGTGGTACTTTCGCGAACTGCACAACCGTCTGTACAAACTGTACGATCTGCGCCAGCAGGGTGTCCGCACATTGTCCGGTGGCGCACGGTACGCGCGCCTCCTCAGCCAGCGCCAGGAGTCGCAGCGAGAGTACGCCAGACAAAGGCAGATCAATGCCCTCGACTTGCAGCAAATTGTGCAGAACTGCAGGAACGCTGAACAGTTGGCCGCGGGGCTCGGATCCAAGATCTATCAGAATACGCGCAGGAAGGCCAGTCCAATGGAGGTTGGAGGTAACTAACGGACATATTAGGGTGTTATTACGATATATAATTCTTTTTTACCCTTCAGATCTTCCTGGCTACTCGAAGTTGGACGATGACGAGCGCAAGCTTTGCAGTGTGGTCCGTCTGGTGCCACAGTCATATCTGGACTTCAAGAATCAACTCATCTCGGAGCATGCGAAGCTTGGGCATCTACGTCTGGCTGATGCGCGGCGTCTGATCAAAATCGACGTGAACAAGACGCGTCAGATCTATGACTTCCTGCTAGCACATGGCCACATCAGCAGGCCCCCGTCCTACGGCTAGCCCTTAGTTCTTCCCCAATGTTTCACTTGTAAATTGGCCAAAAAACAATGCATCTCTTCTCTGCCATTCAATGTCCTAACGAACTCCATTGTATTTGCTATTTTCAGAGTTTGAGAATGCCGAAACGCTGCTAATATCGGAGGTGCATATGCTGCTCGACCATCGTAAGCGACAAAACGAATCTGCCGACGAGGAGCAGGAGTTCTCCGAGGTGTTTATGAAAACCTATGCCTACACGGACAGTTTTCGCAAGTTCAAGAACAAGGAGACCATCATGTCCGTTCGCAGGTAGACTATTAAAAAATCCAACAAGTGTTTTTATTATATTATATCCTATTGTATATTCCCAGCTTGCTAATGCAAAAGAAACTGCACAAATTCGAGCTGGCTGCCTTGGGTAATCTTTGCCCGGAGGCGCCCGAGGAGGCCAAGGCATTGATACCGTCGCTGGAGGGTCGTTTCGAGGATGAGGAGCTACGCCAAATACTGGACGATATCGGCACTAAACGCAGCTTGCAATACTAATCCGTACTACAATTAACAATAGAATAATTATTCATAAAAATGTTCTCAAAAATAAAATCCTACCGCCATAAAAAACATTGCCCAAATCCCACCACTAGCTGCAGCTATCGATAACAGCAATCGAAATCTGTTTCTCTTTTGGTTATTATTTTCTTTCAAACGTTTTCAATTGAAACAAACCACACAGCGCAGATTCCAGAATGAACAAAGACAACTCCAGCATGAACATGGATCCCCAGCTGGCCCTGCGCCTGCTGGCGGATGGCGCAGTCCTGGTCATAGCCGGCGTACCAGTGGGCACAGAGTTTGGCATTGATTTGTGCGCCTACACGATTGGACCGGAATTCAGAGGCGTGAAGATGATACCGCCTGGCGTCCACTATGTGTGGTGTGCCTCCCAGGGACTCTATGGAGATGCGGCACCGCGTGTCGGATTTGTACACTTCTTTCATCCCAACGAGATTCTTGTGCGCGAGTGGGACAACGACCTGGAGGAGCTTCGACCGCGACAGATTGCCGAGCCAGAGGTGGAGCGGGAACGTATACGAAAGAACCTGGCCCAGCTGGAGAAGATGCTGGCTGCCTACGACTACCGCCATGTCTGCGCGTGGAAGGATCTCACAGGCAGCGTGACAGAGCCGTGCGTGGATCGTTGCCGCCCAACATTGGGCACCATACGCACCAACGTTGAGCTCCAGTCCTGCCCAGATGCCGACAGGCCACGAGGGGAACCAGGTGCCGCATCCAGTAGCGGCAGCAAGCGCAATGCTGCCGTCAGGCTGCTCCTGGACGAGAGCGAACTCCTGCCCAACCTCAAGCCCGTGGAGGGAACAGCACCGCGCTTCAGTACGTTACCGCTACGCGTCCCACACGATTCCCTGCCAGCGGATGTGTCGCGTCACGCCATGGACTGCATTGCAGCTGTGGATGACCTGATCGACAGATTCGGTTCTTCCGATGCCCTGATCGAGGAGCTGCAGCTGGCCTACGCGTTCTTTCTGGTCGGCTACTCGGTGGAGTCGCTGGCCCACTGGCGCAAGCTGCTTGGCCTCCTGGCCCACTCGGAAGCGGCGGTGTCGAAGCACAAACTAACCTACATGAAGTACAGCGAGGTTCTGGCACACCAGCTGCCCTACCTTCCGGAGGAACTGATGGTGCCCAGCCCCCACAACAGCGTCTTTAAGGATGTGCGAGAGCTTCTGGTGAATCTGCACGAGGGCGGTCTGAGCGTCAGTGCGGAGCGTCTGAAGAAGCGGCTTGAGAATAAGCTGGGTTGGTATTTTGAGGGACTGCTCGACGAAGACCCCGAGGACCAACCAGTGATCATAGAACTCCCTGAAGCCCAGGAATCTCCCATTGGCATGTAAACGTCTTAATTAAGCCTATATTTGCAATATACGGACTGAAATTTGATCGATTTGGTTTTAGCGCAGCGAGTGCTGGGTTCGCAGATAATTCCACAGATCCCGGGCCGTGCGGATGCTGACCATGAACTGGCACAGCTTCGTCTCAATCAGGCAGAGTATGATGAACTTGGCGCGCTTGTCCTTGAGCAGTGACTGCAACAGAGTTTCAGCACGCGAGGAATAGGCTTCAAATTGGGGCTTCCTCAAGCAACACTCACCTCCTCGTTGTTCTCGGGACCTTGGTCCACCACAGACCACAAATCCTCCGACTCCAGATAGGCCCGCACCGTCATCGACCAGGCCTTATAGTTGTCCAAACCTTTGAGCTTCTCGATTTGCAGTTGCAGTGCCATCTCCGAGACTCGAGCAACGTTTCACAACTAAATCGCTGGCCTGGCCTGGCCGGGCTTGGGCTCTCTCTACCCGTGTCTTTTTCCCATTTTCTGTATAGATTTTCAAATATAGATATCTAAGCATTTGTATTTCCATTGTGCGCCGCAGTGCATGCAAAACAATGGCCACTAGACCCACATTTGTTGTTGCTTCCGGGCCAATGAAAGTGCTGGCCAAATGACATTGAGCTTAAGTGGACACTTGTGATTTGACGCAGAGGCGTTGCGTCGTCATCGTAGTCGTTATTTTCTGATTTTTCCGTTGTCCCACAGTTAGCTGGATAAAATTCAACCATTCATAGCAAATTTTTCTACGCTGCACAGTGGGAAAAAATTAACAATCAACCAGGAAAACCGTTCTCTTTCAGTTGCGCTGATTTATTAAATGTTTTTTATTTTAATGTTTGTTTGCTACACCTTTTTGTAAAAACCAATTTATGTTATATTAAATAGTTTAGGAGCTAAGAATTTTTAGATTGGTAATTCCACCCACTGTGCGCTGCCGCCATCTTATCAGCACGGTGCTGACAGTCTGAGGTGGCGCCAAAGGTGTACAAGAGTTCAGTGCGTCATGACGTCACACAGATATGCCTAGGTCGAGCACAACAGTTCGATTTAGCGTGACGTCACACAAATCTTTCACCTCAAACAATATGTGGCGGCATGCAGTCGAATCTGTTGGTCGATAGTGCAATGTGGAATGCAGTTTTTCCGTACAGTTTACGGAAAATAAAAAGCAGTCGCCGATTTTGTTAACCTTCAGCAGTGCCCAACGGAAGCAATCAAAATCATATATTTGAAAACTTTCGGGGCTGATAGAACCAAGTATCTGTTCATCATATCTCTCTCGCCTTGATTGGACACCGCACCCTACTTCCGCTCCCCCTCCACCACGCCAGCAGATATCCAAAATTCAATTAATAATAAATTGTGATGCCCAGTGGTTGTTTTTTTTTAATGATTTTTATTTGAAATGAATACGAATGTCAGTTTAGCTGCTGGTTGTTTCTGTTGTTGTTGCTGTTCCGTTCAAGAATTTTAGCTGTAGTTGTTCTTGTTGCTGCCTGGTTTATGCTTAATTAAGTTTTTGCACAGGATTTTCTCTTTAGCGACTGCGAAATATTTGCTGTGTAGTCTACTTCCCGCTCGCTCCCAGACTTTCTGCGCGCCTCATTTATCATAAAATGAACTGTGAAAAAGCTCGTGCGAAAACATTTCCTCTAGCTTTTGTTGGTATTGGTATTGCCATTTGTTAAGCACGCAAAAACAACCTACAGATAATGCTGTTTTTTTTTGTTCTTTTCGTTTTTTGGCTAAATAAAATGATATTTCATCTGTTTCGTCTTTTCTGTTTAAATGCAGACATTGTGTCGCCTGAGGGGAGCAGGAGTGGAGTGGAATGGGGTGGTGGGTAGGTGTATGGTGAGGGGGGCTGTTTGGGACTCTTTGAAAAATTCGAAATCTCTACAAATTACATAAGTGGTAGGGCATAGAAAATATACAAGTATATATGTATGTATACAATATATATATGTACCGTTGTGTTTTTTTGTTTGTATCATTTTTTTCTTGTATTTAGCAACTACAAATACAAATACTTTTCTATATTTATTAAATATTTTTTCATTGTGGCGCAAGGAAAGAGATGAGAAAACTTTTGGTTGCGATTGCAATGGAAAAACACAGGAAGCAAAAAGGCAAATAACGGAAAACAACTAAAGTACCGTTCGATAAGTGGTGTTGTAATAGAGCACACAAAAAGAGAAAACAAACGGCTCGGTATGCGAGTGTGTTGTGTCTGTGTGTACGGTTGTGTTTTGGTGAGGTGAGTGTGTGTGTGTCTGTGCGAGTGTCAGTGTTGAACAATACACTTACATACATACAAATTTAAGCTTAAGAATTCGTTTTATGAATTTCGCTTAACTAACATTCCCTTTTCTCGTTTAATATAGTTTTTAGCATTATTTCGCATTCTTTTCTATCCTTATTCCGTTTGTTTTGACTCTCTCATTTTAATCTTCTTTATTATTTGTTTTAAATTTAAATTAATTGCTGTATTTTTCCTTACATTTTCGACTTTTTTTATGTTTTACTTTTACTTTTGCGCTTATTAAATGGTTTTTTATACTTTCTTCTTTTTCGTTTTATTATTGGCTTAAAATTAAAGTTGTATTTTAAGTGTTGCTGTTTATCTGTGTTTTTTTTTTTTTAAACTTCTTTTGATGTGGTTTTGCTGCTGAATTAGTTTTTTAAAATTAATGCATGCCAACTCGTGAATTAGTTTTTTTTTCGAAATGAATGCGCGCATGCCACTACACGCGTTGAAAATTGCCTTCTTTTCTGATTGTTTGCTTCTCAACTCCGATCTTTTCTTGCTGCTTTCGTTTTCGTTTTTGTTTCGTGTGTGTTTTCGTGTGGTTTAAATGAAGTTTATTTGTTTGTTTTTTGCTTCTCATAATTAAATATAATATTTATTTAAATATAATATAATGCCTTGTTTCTCGAATGCAAAATGTTAAATTTAGTAGAGCTGTTTCTTGCTGATGTTGCTGCTGCTGTTGGGAGAGGATGCCAGATGCCAGCGCGCTTGCCTTCACTGAGGAGTGGGGGTACGTTTCATTGCAAACTACCACGCCCACTACTACCAGGTTGCCGCCCCAAATGTGTTTCTTGTTTGTGCTTGTCCGTGTTGTGGCGCTGCTTCTGGTTAGGTTTAGTGTTCTTTGTAGTATCGATTATCGATCGGTTTTTTCTCGATTGTCGATTATCGATGCTCCAAAGGATCGGCTGCTGATCTTTTGTAGTGCTGTTTCTGGTACCTCTTTTGTGGTTCGTTCTGGTTGTTGTTGTTCTGTTGTCGTGTTGTTGTGGTTTGATGTATGCATATATATTATATGGTATTATATTTACTTTAGAAGGTATATTATGTGTTTTAAATGGAAGGGCGGGGGTTTACTTAAATTACGACACATCCTGATCCTCAACATCCTGAATTTGCTCCTTCGGCTCGCCATCACCTGCGTTGGGGTCTACTTCTTAGCATAATAATTAAAATCGTCAATTAAAAGATTCAAGAGGGTGGGTTGCTATGGTGCTTACCTTCTGCCTGCATATCGGACGTCCATAATGTGAGGTTGTCGCGCAGCAGCTGCATGATGAGTGTCGAGTCTTTGTAGCTCTCTTCGCTCAGTGTATCCAACTCGGCAATGGCATCGTCGAAAGCGGCTTTCGCCAAGCGGCATGCACGATCCGGCGAGTTGAGAATCTCATAGTAGAACACCTGGAGTGGAGGAATAGCAAGAAAATCCAAAAGTGAACAATGAGAATTTCAGTACAGAGCTCTAGGCCAAATCTCACCGAGAAGTTCAATGCCAAGCCCAAGCGAATGGGGTGTGTTGGGGGCAGATCGTTCATGGCAATGTCGCTAGCTGCCTTGTAGGCAATCAGCGAGTTCTCTGCCGCATCCTTGCGGTCCGAGCCGGTGGCGAACTCGGCCAAATAGCGATGGTAGTCACCCTTCATCTTATAGTAGAATACTTTGCTTTCGCCGGATGTGGCGCATGGAATGAGATGTTTCTCGAGCACATTCAGTATGTCCGAACAGATGTCGCGCAGCTCCTTCTCCACCTGGCCGCGGTAGGTTTTGATCATCTCCAGCTTCTCCTCGGCCCCCTTGTTCTCCTCCTTCTGCTCGATCGAGGTGATGATACGCCATGAAGCACGTCGGGCTCCGATCACATTCTTGTATGCGACGGACAGCAAGTTACGCTCCTCGACAGTCAGCTCGACGTCCATGGAAGCGACCTTCTTCATGGCCTCGACCATTTCTAACGGAAGGAAGAAAGCGAGCTGTTAATATTGATTGGTATGCAGTGAAAGGAGTTGAAAAATGTCTAGGAAGTATTCCTGTGTAGCTATTCTACTCCCCCACCCCTCTCCCTCTGTCTGGCTTTGTCTTATCACGGCCGACACGCCCAATCCAAATATAATGCTATATAAGTCATCGAGATATAGGTGTTTATGCATAACTCGGACTGTTTTGGCCGATTCTGTCATTCCACAAGCCAACCAGAACCAGGCATTGTGATAACAGTTTCCTGCTGGCTCCTCTCCTCTTCCTGCACCACCACCTCCACCTTCATCATCATCATCATCCTATAACCGTGTCATGAATCACGTGCCTGGAACTCCGGGAAAGACAGTTGCAAGCTGTGTGTTGATAACAAAACAAAATCAGAGCTACAAAATTGTAATTTTACTGTTTTTGTTGCTTTTGTCGCCGTTTTCTCGCTTGCATTTTAACGATGTGTGTGAGCTCCTCGTGTCTGCTCCCTCGCTCCCGCTACCAGTCGTCGGCTGCTGACGTATTTCGCCCCACATATACACGCACACACGGGCAGCGCGCACTCCCAAAGTCACAGAATGGGCAGACAGGCACGCACGCACACAAACGCTCAGCGGGACATTTTGCTGTTGTTGTGTGGCACGTAGATGTGAAAATTGGATATAAAGTTGGCATGGTTGCATGATTCATGCGTCCCGTCTGTAGTGGCTGGCGCTGGCGTTTCAGTTGAACTTCAAAAACGGTTGTTGGCATTGGCACATCGTACATCGTACATTGTACATGTGTATATATGTGTGTACATTGCACTTTACAACACTGACACCGCCAAGGCTGTCACGGGCAGAACGTGCAAATTGAACTTGAAAACGGAGGAAGGGCAGCATACATTCAGAGATGGGTGGGAGATGGATAGGATAGGCAAGGGGGCATATCATATCCATCCATCTTGCTGTAGCACATGTTGCTCAGTCAGGCAGCAACATCTACTACGAATTAGGAGACATGCGCGAGGGAGAATATAGCGTAGCGTATAAAGCGAAAATCAATAAAGGCGGCCCAAAAATATGAAATGACAAATCAAATGCAGCCGAAAAAAGAACGGGAGGAAGAGCTAACCACATAAATCCAACCGCCACCCACAATCAACCCACACACACCTATACATACAATCCACCCACACCAAAAACGGCAGGCGTCACGCGAAATACAATGAAAGATTAAGGCAAAGAGGGACCAAAAGGAAGGCAAGTTTTGAATAAAAGAGAGGAAGGAAGGAGCTGGTTGGCTCCCTCCATATCTCACTCTCCCTCCCACCCTTATCAACGGCCTGTGGGTGTGTCTATTTGTGACATAAGGGCGCAGCAGCAGCAGCAGCCGTAGCCGCGTCAGCGGCAGTTGAAAAAACATGCGCACATACCGTTACAGCAAAGAATCGTGTAATTAGACAAAGGAAAAACTAACAGCAGACCGAGACATCATTGGGCTGCTGGCCGACCATTTGACCAGCAGTTAAATGGTGCACACAACAAAAAGCAGACAAACAAAACACAACTTTCCCCCTATTCCACCCCACCCAGGCCCCAGTTCTCTTTACAACTATGACCGCTCATCTATCAACTTTATGTATGCTCTTTTTCGCATATCGACGACATTGACGAGAGAACATCAACTGAAAAAGCAGTGCGCGACCTCGAAAAAAATGTAGATGGAACAAGACGAGAGGCAAGGGGCGGGAGCAGCAGCACCTGAGAAAGCACACTTAAAGGCTGACGTTAATGTGTATATGGAAAGGGTGGGGGAGGGGAAGGTAGGGTAGAACGGGCAAGTTCAGATTGGGGGCGCAGACATTGCCGGCTGGTGGCGGCATTAGCCTGTGCCTGTGCTCTCGCTTCGCCTGTATTGGTGTTCCAGCATGAGACCCCAGCCAAAACTGTCCGAGTGCGACAAGGCCAACCCCAAGTGCTCCATGAATACACACAGGCACTGACACATACAGTCGCAGCTCTCATATACTCTGACTTGGAGCGTACGCAGGCGAAAATAAGAAGACAAACATGTGATACAGACACAAAAACATCTATGCATGCGGATGTGTGTGTGTGTGTGCGCAGTGGCTGCTAATAGTTGATTGACTTCTTTGCGGCAACAGCCACACGGCAGCAACAACTACGATAAAGAGACGCCGCCCGTTAATGTTGTCAGTTTTGCAGGCAATTATCAGGAGAATTGCCATTGTCTTTGCTGCAATTATTACTGCTAATGTACTTGGCCAAAACGGCTGAGAACATTGTTTGCCAACTTTTGCCAGGCACTGTGCAGCGTCGCCGACACCACTCCGACACTCTAGTTATCTCGTTTTAACGCATGCAGCAGCATTCGGGAATTGCTAAGCGCGCGCTTTTTCGCAATCTCCAAATACGCTTCCCCCGCCACCAGCGCTTGTTCTATTCAGCTACTCTCTTTGCATTTTGAGCAGCGTTTTAATTAATTGGAGTATTTTTAATTAAATAAGCAGCCACAATGAAAGCCCCCGCCGAACACTCATACCCCACACACACACGCACACACATGCGCGTGAGCATGAGTAATGCAAAAGCAACAGAATTTTTTTTTCTTCAGCACTATCAGGCAGAGTTGCCACTTTGCTGGACTAATATTTCAGCGTCGAAGCCAAAAACGAAATATAATAAACTATCCCCGCATCTAATTTGCATAAATAAAGAAAGGGAGAAAAATGGGAGACGGAAAAGCAGTAGCCGGCGACAACTCTGCGTCGCACGGACCACAATCGATTCATTCATCGATTTTTCGCAGATGACGACGATGACGCCGCCGCCGCTGCTGCTGCGCATGAAAAGCACATTTATACGAATAATGAGGGATGGGGAGATGGTGGGGGAAAAAAGACAGACCCACTCCTTCCCCCAAAATGCTTTTCCACCATTGATTTTGGGCGTGGAGAGCGGCCGTCCGACATTTAAATATAATTAATAAATGTGTACGACGCTGCGTTTCCTTCCAGAAAGATTCGCCTTGACAACAACAACGACCGACAGACTACTACTACTACAAACAGCCCTTAGCAACGCGCCGCTCCGCGCAGCCCTCACTCGCAACACTAAATACACAAAATTTCGACTCGAAATGGAAGAAGAGGCCCCCCTCTCCCGATAACCTGGGAATACCCAACTATACTATTTGGCCCACCTTACTGTAAATTATAATACGCAATTTAATCTTTCTCTTTTCGCAAAAAGCCAGCGAGAAAACCACGCGAAATTTTGCCGGTAAAAATCAGGTTTTACCTTTTTTCTCCATTTCGTCTCGTCTTTCTCGTAGCCATTCTTACAGCGCTGCGCTCTTCTTCTTGGCGTTTCTCTCTTGATTCGGTCTTTCGTTTTCGCAGAAATACTACTCATCGGCTGCGAGCAGCGGCGGCGCTGCGACGCGACGCTATGTCGTTTCAGCGGCTGCACCTACACAAATGTCTTTGCCAAATTGAAAATTTCCAATTTTTCCATTGTCTGCGACTATAGCTAACAATTCTGCGCTGATTTTGCGAGGGACAGTTTTGGACAAGACGCGGACAATCGCCCCGATTTTTCAGCGACCACGCGACGACGCAACGGAACGGACCCCTCCCCAACGTTGGCGCACCGCGGACGAGAAAATTTTTTCTTTCTTCTTTTTTTTTCATCTACTCACCATCGTACCGCTCGGCCTGCTCAGCCAATTTTGCCTTGTAGACATTGTTCTCGCGTTCAGTCATGATGTTTAATCCTTTTTAGTTAAATTAATCCACAGAAAAAATTTAAATGCTCCCGGTACGTGCGGCGTCGAATTAATTTACTTGGTACCCAGTGTGACCGATTTATCAATGATTTATCAATTTATCAAATTTACCGTCTGACGCTCAGAAATATACCAAAACATACCGTCTAATTTTAAAAATATACCGTAAATATACTGACTAATTCAAGTTCTATTTTACATATTCCTCGTTTTTGATATTCAGTGGAATATTACTATCTAAAAAGAACATTTAGCACTGCCCACATAATTTTACCCGATTAAGGAATCAATTTTCTACTTGACTGGCTTGTTTTAAATACTTGATTTGTTTTCTTGCTACGGCAATTGCTGTTTATGCTCTTCAACTACAATATACCGTCTCGTATGATGAAAAACCGAACTTATCCCACTTATGCCCCCTCTATTTAAATAGTTCAGCTACTTGAGGTAAATGGCGAAAACTATTAACGATTGTAAATTCTTCTTGTAGATCCATCCTATCCTTCCCTTTAACTTGCAAAAAACCCCACAAACTCCACCTGAACTGCGCTAAAATGATTAAATTTTCATTATTTTCGGTGGAAAATGTAAATACCCCCTTGGCTTATAATAGGTTAATCGTTCTCCATCAAGGATTGGAAACCATATTGCTTAATTTTAATGTTCCGTCTAATATTATAAGCTATACAGAACATTTAGCCATGCCCACATAATTTAATCCGATTAATAAATTAATGTTCTACTTAACTGTTTTATTATTAATACTTGCTTTTATTGCATTTTGCGTAAAAAGAGGTTTTAGCGAATTAAGTCAAACAAAAAACAAGTAGCGAGATAGGTCAATCAAAACAAACGAAAAAGGAAATTGCTCAATTTTGATATTCCATTGAATAATGCTGACTAACTAAATCTTTCAGCAATGCCCACATAGTTTTATCCCATTGATGAATAAATTTTCTACAAGATTGGATAGTTTTTAATCCTTGCTTTTATTGTATTTATTGTAAAAAAAGGTTTAAACGAAAAAGTTCAACAAAAAAACAGTCGCTATGTTGCGTGTAAGCCGTAGTATAAGCCTTTGTATACCCTATTTTGTTAATTTTATATGAAGGTATAAATATTGATATGAAGATAAAACGTAACTAAAAAAGACGTTTTCTCAAATTGACATTTTTTAGACATATTCATGTATATGATGAGTGATGAGTATATGATCTCGATCCTGATACCTATTCTTGGTCTCTGGAAGAAGACAATAAGCTTTAAAATATCGTTGAAATATTGAAAATAATATTAAATAATATTGAATAATATTAAAATATATTGAAAATAAATTGTTTATGCCTGGGATGACAAACATATTCACAATTATATAACATCCATTTCCCCCAGGGTATGTGTGCATGGAATGGGACTCATTGTTGTCAACCGGTTATGACGACAAATTCTTTGTTATTCTTTCTTCAGTCGAATATTCCCAGCTATATAGATCTTTCAGTTTTGCCCAGATAATTTTGTATGATTGCCGAAACAATTTTAATCAGGATTAACTACTTTTAAGTACTTGCATGTTTTTTGTTTTGACAAAAACACGATTTCAACAAAAATGTTCAATAGTCGCAGGTTGAACGTCAATGTTGCTGGTATTTGCAGACTCATTTCTTGTCAACCATAGTGGGGTCATTTGTATACCCTATTTCGTGAATATTATATAAAGATACTGTTTTCCAACCTGCTTTCAAACGTAATTAGTAAAGACCTTATCTTAGATTGCATTTTTTTTGTCTATTCATGCATTTGATTAGGTGTTTGTAAATAAATCCTGATCCCAGTACCAGTTCTTGGTACGATGAGCCGCAAAATATCGTTTAAAACAGAGACTATCTAGTTTCTGCATTAATTAGAGCCTGGAATGACACACATTTCCGCCATTCTATATTTCACCCAGGGTATGTGCACATGGAATTAGCAACATGTTTGTAATTGGAATGGTACTCATGCTGTCTACCGGTTATAACCGATTCATACCCGATTCAAATAAATACCGAAATATACAGTCTTATTTTCAACATATTCCTCCAATATATTTCCAATACATTCCTCGAATTTGATATTCCGTCGAATATTACTAGCTATTCAACAAAATAATATTGCCAATGTCCTCACGGAACTTATCGGCGGTCTATTTTGAAAATAGCAAAATTAGAGCCGAGTGTGTGATTGTTATTTAAAAAAAAAGCAAATGGAAAAATTTTAAAATTCTATTTCTAAACTGCACTAATGTTGTCGAAAATGGTGTTGTTTGCTGGGAAAATATTACTGTTTGTAAATTATCTTATTAAATTATTATTTGTAAATTATTTTATCTTAAGGGTATCAGAATGTGGCTCTTTCCTTGCCATGTTGGGACATTGCTGCTCTTTTTTCGTTAAATACTGCTGGCGCCTTTTCCGCCCGTACAAAATGGATATTTCCAACGGTTAAACGTAAGTAATGAGACCTATTTGTGTGATAAGCGATTACCGATTTACCGGATGCTATCGGTAGTGCTATCGTGCAACACCAATTTATTTTGAATGGAAAATTAAAAATTTCGTTTACTGGCTGGCACAACGTTATTACTTTTTATGCAACATTAACTTTTAAATTAAAATGAAACCGTTTGGATATAGTCCAATATAAGTTCAAATAAAATGTTCATTTGATTGACAAATTTTGAGTGGCAATAATGTACCTGGGATATGTGCTTCTATTCATTTTGCCAGTTTTGTGCTCCACTGCAAGCACATTTAATTACACGAGCTGTGACAAGGCAAAACAGCCTAAATTTGTGAGACTCCACATTTAGGATTTTATTGTGGTTTTTAAAAGTCGTATTCTCCTTTAGATGAGCTCCTGCTGCGATGTCCAGCGAGACGACAAAGCCATAAAGACCTGTCGCAAGTACTTGCTGACCAGAAACTCCACAACGACGAATAATGGCGAGACCCGGAATCTCAAATCGGATAAAGTGGCACTGCATGCGGTGGGTAAACCTCGAATGGTAGCCAGAACACTTAAGAAAATAATTTTCAGTGCATAGCAGAGTGTGCCTTCCAGGCGAATGGATATTTACTAACGAATGGATCCGTCAATGTGGCAGCCTTGCAGAAAAGCTACCAGCAGCGCTATAAGAACGATGCGACCATGTCCCAACTGATGGTAAGAAGCCTGAATAGCTGCGTGGACTATGGTAAGTGTGGATCACAAATCTGTGCCAATTTAATACTTTTAAGCCAATTGAAATAGCGCAAAAGCGCACCCAGCAGTACCAATGGATGCACACAAAGGATGAATGCGACTATCATCCTGCCACCTTGCTCGCCTGCATTTTGGAACAGGTGTACGCGAATTGTCCCGCCACAAAATGGAAGAACACCGACGAGTGTGCAGCGATGCGGAAATATTTGCTTGCCTGCGATGATGTCAAAAGTGGCAGGAAGTAATATTCAAGAATAAATTATGCATAACATAAAGCATTTACAGAGCATACAAATATTTGTTCTATGTGGTCAGTCGTCTGCCATTTATTCGCCACACACTTGGAACTTCATCCTGGCAAACTCGGCCATGCCACATTCGATCTCATCGCCAGCCTTGAATGCATCCGAGCCATTTGGCGTGCCCGTCAGTATCAGATCGTTGGGCTCCAAGGTCATATACTTGGACACATACGAAATGATGTCGGGCACTTTAAAGATCAGATCCGCGGTGCAGCCCTGTTGCTTCACTTGTCCATTGACCTTAAGCCACAGGGGCAGCGTGTGGGGATCGTCCACGTCATCGAAGGGTATGAATCTCGAGACGGGAGTTGAGGTGTCAAATCCTTTGCCCAATGTCCAGGGATGGCCAGCAGCTCGAGCGGCCGCCTAAAGCAAAAGTAACATTACTCGCTGATACGGAAGTAGAGTATTGAATCCTTACCAGGTTGCACTGGGCGGTTAGATCCAACGCCAGGCAATATCCCGAAACATACTTCATGGCATTCTCCTTGGAGACATTCTTGCACCGTGCTCCAATCACCACGCCCAGCTCTACTTCATAAGCCACTTTGGAGAACACTTTGGGTAGCTACGGAAAGCAAAGTTCAAACATTAGTTGAAGACCGTTCATTTGGCTCGGTGATAGCCTACGATTATGGGATGGCCCTGGCGTAGATAAGACGATGTGGGCTTTAGGAAAATCAGCGGCTCCTTCGGCACAGGCACATTTCTGGCTTTCACAACGTCCCTGCATGGACGTTACAAGTTGAAGATTACCTAAATTTAGAGCACACCATAGAGCAATGTATAGATTTACATGTAATTGAGCGCCACTCCCACGATCTTCTTGCCATCGCGGATAAAGTTGGCTGTATCTTGATTACAGACAGCCATTAGAAAACGAGCCGATAAACGAACCACTGGAAAAAGTTTGAATTTGTTTTAGTTAAAATTTGAGTCTGTAAAACTTTGATAGGAATATCATAAGACTGTGACGTCTGCGGTCGAATGAATGTGAGTGAATGAGGCGGTCCAGCTGTGCCGGCACTAACTTGCGTCAATTTTTATTAATTTAGAGTGAAGGTTATCTGGAGAGTCGCCCCCCTAAAAGTTTATCAATTAAGTAACGACAACAAAATTGAGAGCGATCAACAACATGCAACAGCTGGTGTCCAGGGTTGTCGCTATTTAAGCGGGAGGCGAGACTGATGGCACTTTTCTACATTCTTTTTGCCAACATGACCGTTCACTCTGAAATGCAATCACAAAAAAAAACATAGCTATCGATAGTGCACGTCATTGGCGGCAATCTGCTCCCCTGGGTGACCATTTACGGTATATTATAAACTTATTGGTCGTCGATATTGACTTGAAGGTATAATTGGGGTATATTAGTGTATTTTATCAATTTTATCAATGATTTAAATTCATAGCCTTTTCACTTATTCACTTTAAAATTATTTCTATTTGGCGCGGAACAGTGATAGTATCGGTATCCATTTGGTGGGATATTTGCTCTCATTTTTCCTCTCTTCGTCGAGGGATTTTTCATCCCAGCAATGTCCCTACATTCCATACTCACGTACGTCCTATGTTGCCGGCAACATTCCGCATACCCTGGGGGAAATGCATATTATAGAATTGAGGAAATGTTTGTCATCTGTCTCCAATAAATGAAGAAACTAGTCAGTCTCTGTTTAAAGCTATCACAACGAAATTTTGCAGTTTATTGTTTGTTTACAGAGACCAAGAATCGGTATCGGGTAAATATATACAGGAAAAAAGTCATATGCAAATTAAAATTAAAACAATACCTTCATATTAAAACAACGAAATAGGGTATACAAATGGCCATACTCCGGTCGACAAGCAACAAGTCTTCAAACGCCAGCAACATGTAAGAAATGACGTGACATTCGATACTCACTGACGTTGCCACTGTTTTATACCTTGTTTTATACACAGTACAATAAAAAGGAGTAGTAAAAATTAGCATATCTTGTTGAAAATTGATCTATCAACCGGATAAAATTATGTGTCCACGTATGAAAGTCTTAGCTATCTATTAATATCAAATCGAATATCAAAATCGAGGAATATGGTTTCCACTCCTTGACGGAGAACGTTAAGCCCATTGTAGACCAAGGGGGTATTTTAATATTCCACCGAAAATAATGATAATTTTATATATAGTGTTTATAATTCAAACGAAATGGCAAGGTGAATTTACAATCAGTAACATTTTCCGCCATTTACCTCAACTCGTTGTACTGTTTAAATAGAGGGTTATTAAGTCGGCTAAGTTAGTTTTTTCATCGGTATATTTACGGTATATTTGGATTTGAGATGGTATATTTCTGCAGGTATATTTTATCGATATCCGCGGTCACACTGGTTGCTGCTCTCTGTCGATTTGGAAAAAGAAACTTTTTAAAATTAATTGTAAATGAAATAAATCAGGCTTTGCTGGACAAAGCACGGTTTAAATCGGCTTCGCGTTCAGAAAATGCAAAGACCAATCCCCGAAAACGGGCCCAGTTATAAAGCCAAAATAAAATGAATGACTTGCAACGAGAAGCACAAAATTTCTTAGTGATGTGAATTTGCCATTTAGGCGGTTCCAACTTGTGGTCATACTTACAGCGAGACGAGCAAATTGTAGTTTTTCTCTCAAGAAATAAAAAAAGCAATTAAAACCTATATTAAATTTACATATTGTGCTATCGCGTTGAACGTAAAGTGAAACCAATAGCAAACAAGCAATAATCCCATTATCGTGCAAGTGAGTGTGTGCAGGCGAAAACCAAACCCAAACAGCCAGTAACTTATAAATACAACAAACACAACAACACTATGATGAAAATGGACACGGACAAAATAATGGATGAGACCAACTCCAATGCCCAAGCTGTAAGTAGACCCCGAAAGTAGATGGATTGAGTAAGCGTAAGCGCCATCGATATAGGCAACGATTTCCCATATATGCAATGCTCTCTCCAACTCAGCACACACATTTATATGCATAAATGCTCAAGGTGTCGCCTCCACATACACACACCGCCATATATATATACATATATATATTTATATGCATATGCATGTATGTATATGCTTCTTTAAATGCCAGAGTGTGCGTTTGTGCTTTATTTTCGTATATACTACAGATTTTGCACTCGTGCACTCTATTAAATTCAGACATTGTCGCTTTTTTTGATTTTCTTTTAAATGTGCTAACCTTAAACTTTTCAGCCTCATACGAAAGTTCGCTCGCCCAATTATTCAGCGTCACCATCATCATCATCATCATCATCGCTGTAGCATTACCACCATCTCTATTTCATTTCGTTCTTGTCCGAATTTTCGATCTCTCAAACAGAGGCCTAACCAGATTTCAGATTTATTTGATTGGCCTTGTTACGTTCAAGTTTGTTTACACAATTAATATTAAACAATACTCAATGTGCATAGTACATAGTACATTCATTCATGCGATCCGATTGCTGTGTATATTTCAATATAGTAGATCTTGAGTAAGTGCGATATGTAGGCTTTTTACTGAAGGTCAGTTCACGCACAGACACCAGACACAACACTAAATGTTGTGTGTATTATGTTGTACATTACCTGTGTCGAAAATGGTGGTTTGCCTGAGTCATTCTGGGCTCTGGGCTCTCGGCTTTTAAGCCGAAATCAAGGTGGAATCTTTGCAAAGGCAATTCATTTAATGATGCTTAATTTTGGCTATCTATTTTCGTAGAATATCCTTGCCTTTAACCCACTTTATCAAGGCAGCAGCTACCAGTAGACTCCATAAAACCTCCTCAAACATTTAAGCTAAAAAACTTTCAAGCATACGGCAAACAAGCACTATAATACAGCAATTACAAACATATATCATATATGTACTATATATAGTAATACACTCTATCCTATAAAGCACAGGCAAGGTTTTATAATTGCTGACATTGCAGTTAACTTAATTATCCAAATCACTCACACAAGTTTCTTTTCGTTTCGTTTCGTTTCGTCCGATTTGTTTACACAATTTGTTTTTGTGGCGAACATCATATTTTTGTTCGAATTGAATCAAATCTCCCATGTGATGACGTCTGATAAATGTATCGACTATATTTAGAGAAGAGAATATCCCTAATTTCATAAATAAATATCATGCGTGAATGATTTGCTGCTGGCTGTCTAGCCTGGCATTTTTGTTTGCCATTTTTTTGCGTTTTGCAAACTCTTTCGTAGCCCCCGAATAAAAACAAAAACAAAACCAAAAGCAAAGAAACAGATTACGAAAAAGAAAGAAACTCCAAGCTTCAAACTAATTGCCTAATTGTAAGCCCCAACTTTGGGTCGTCCGACGTTTTGCTTGCCCCAAAAACAGTCACAGAAATGGACAAAAAAAAAAAATACACAGAAATAAAAACTCACAAATGTTGCACAACTCCCTCCAAAGGCGAGTCGTCTACATAGTTGTTCAGTTTTTACGAGGCGCCCCCCCTTGACATTGTGGCAAGAAAAAGTATCATATCATATCATATCATATCATATATAATCGTCTCGTAGCTACAAACAAATGTAGTTTCATAATTAATTTCCTTCTTTTCTCTCTCTCTCTCTCTCTTTATCTACCGTTCTGCACTGTACCGAACGAACAGTTCACCACAACAATGCTGTACGATCCGGTGCGCAAGAAAGACTCATCGCCCACATATCAGACAGAGCGGGAACTCTGCTTTCAATATTTCACACAGTGGAGCGAGTCGGGGCAGGTGGACTTTGTGGAGCAGCTGCTATCGCGCATGTGCCACTATCAACACGGACAGATCAATGCGTATCTGAAGCCAATGCTACAGCGGGACTTTATCACATTGCTACCAAGTGAGTATCTATCATCCTGCCACCATATCTCGGCTCTAGAGATAGGGAATGGTGGAATGATTTAATTGGAACTCCTTCTGGGAATCGCAGATACAATCTACTAAGTTTCTGGGAAGCCCCAACTATGCATCATATATAAGTTAATCTATGAACAATTATTAATTTATTATAATTTGTTTTGGAGAGGTCAGTACTCCCCAGAGATGACACTGGCTAAGCCAAAAAAACTGATAAGCCAGCGCCACCGATAACAGCAGCCCTGATTGTAGAACAGAACCCATTGAATTTTCAAGAGTTTAATGATTTTAAAATGATTCAGAGCTACAAGTATATCCTTAGCAGGCGGCAAAGCTCGAATCTAATCACATGACACGCCATAGGAATAATGGCTGCTGTTAACGAAGAAGCTTTAGACACCCTTTCAGATTCGATAGCCACAAAAACTGTCGTGAAGCGCAGAGAATGGATCGAAGATTGATAATTTCTAATATTTAAATTAAACATTGTAATGTTCTTGTGTGTGTTCGATGGACTGTTGCTATGGGCACAGGGACAGAGCAATTCCGTTTCGTAATACACCTCTCTGTTAGGGTACATTCATGTGAATTGTAGGAACAAAGTTGAACAACATGAAAGGTAAACCCCGAACAGAACTCAACTTCTCTCTCAGGGGTGAGGGCCCCCCCTCCCCCCTGGTGCTTTCTCTTCCTCTCACTGAACCCGATTGTTGCTTTTGTTGCCTGGCATGCTTTTGGAGCTGTCGGTGGGGATGAGGAGGGGAGGGTGGAGTCCAGAGTGAAGTTGCTGTTGACTGAAAGGTCGTTGCTTCCATTAAACGCGCTTTACCGGAACAAAAACAAAACGAAACCGGGTGCAAACCTTATATATTATTCATAAGAAAATGTGAATCGATTTTGTGCTATTATTGGCTTGATAATAATGTTTAACGAATAGCAATTAAAAGTGGTATTGGGGAACAGTTGCAGTTGCAGTTGCAATTGCAAATGCATTTGATAAACAGGTTTAAAACATATATATATATACATATATATATCGAGTTTGTATGCCAGATGAGGTGCAAATCGATGATTAATAAAGTTAACAAAAAGCTGCAGACAATGGCCTCTGTTGGAATGAAGAATTTATGGATTCAATAAAAGAATTTTCATAATATAAATCAAAAATTGCATCCGATATACATACACATCTATAGGTATATCCTGGCCATGTCAGGTGACTGCACCGTTTTGTCGCTTGCTTCCTGTGAACACTTCCATTTTATCGATTAAAACTGCGGCCCACAGCTTTCGCTGGTCGGCTGCTCGCCTACAGGAATGCCACTCGCGAAAATCACTCTACTTGCAGGCAGAGTAGCCGGGCCGAGCCCGGGGCCGAGTGTATGTTATCGTTGAATAGACAGCTTTCTTTCTGGGAGGGCCCTTTCACCGCCTGTCCTAGGCCAGACCATGGTAAAAGTTCTTTGAGGAAGTCGTTGAATGTTTCCTGCCCTCAGTAAATGTCCTCCTTGCCGGAGAAGAAAAGAAAAGGAAAAAGAGTTGAAAATATGCAACATTGTCTTCTCTATTTACATTGTAATGCACTTCAAAGGCAGCTAAAGCAGGCAGGCAGGCAGGCACATATCAGGAGCGACCGAAAGACAGACAGTTAGACGCTCTCAAGACCGTTAGACGGCGACGCCAACTTTGAGCCAACCCGACACCCATTGCGGCGCCCATCATAGCTACGAGTTATGCACATTTTTAATTGTGTTTGGCAAATGCAGCGAGCGAATATGCACTTCAGACTCTGGGCCGCAGCCGGGTTGAGTTGGGGTTTGGGTCTGGGTTTGGGTTTGGGTTGTCAATGCAGCAGCAGATGTGTCTGGCGACACAAACAACCCACCCGCCGCTCCTTGCAACGTGTGTGCGTGTGTCTGCACATGACACATGTAAATATGTCGCTCTATTGGTTGGGGCCTCCTCCACAGCTCTCCACTCCCTAGACTAAGTGCATTTTAATGCCGTTAGGTGCATCATTTTGTGTCTTGGATGTCAATGGATGGATGGTGGATGGCTGATGGCTGATGTGTGTGCGTGGGTGTGAGTGCAACCAAAATGCTGTTGGTGTGCCATAACCCATTGCATCACCTCGACAGCAGCGGAGGCATATGAGAGATTAGATCTGTCACAGATATTAAGTGGTTGCAACTAGAAATAACTTAATTAGACGACTAATTAGGGTTTCATGCGTAGAGTAGAGTAAATGCTAATCACTTTTGTATACAAATTGCAGTCAAGGGTCTGGATCACATTGCCGAAAACATTTTATCGTATGTGGATGCCGAATCGCTCAAATCAGCCGAGCTGGTCTGCAAGGAATGGCTGCGCGTCATCTCCGAGGGTATGTTGTGGAAGAAGCTCATCGAACGGAAGGTCCGAACGGATTCGTTGTGGCGGGGCCTGGCTGAGCGGCGCAATTGGATGCAGTATCTGTTCAAGCCACGGCCAGGCCAGACCCAAAGGCCGCACTCATTCCATCGCGAGTTGTTCCCCAAAATAATGAACGTAAGTGGTGGCCCAATGTCTGGCCTCTGACCGCTAATCTAATCCCTTGATGTGTGTTGCCTGCAGGACATTGACAGCATTGAGAATAACTGGAGAACTGGCCGGCACATGTTGCGACGGATCAATTGTCGATCCGAGAACTCCAAGGGTGTCTATTGCCTCCAGTACGATGATGGAAAGATTGTGTCCGGCCTAAGGGATAACACCATCAAGATCTGGGATCGCACGGATCTGCAGTGCGTCAAGGTGAGTTCGAAAGCTCCTCCTCCTTTTTGTGACTCACGAACATCACTTTCTGTATTCGTTTAGACCCTCACAGGACACACTGGATCGGTGCTATGCCTGCAGTATGACGACAAGGTGATCATCAGTGGCTCCAGCGATTCGACGGTGCGCGTATGGGACGTCAACACTGGGGATATGGTCAACACACTCATTCATCACTGCGAAGCGGTGCTACACTTGCGATTCAACAATGGCATGATGGTGACCTGCTCCAAGGATCGATCCATTGCCGTGTGGGACATGACCTCCCCCAGCGAGATAACATTGCGTCGGGTACTCGTCGGCCATCGGGCCGCCGTCAATGTGGTGGACTTTGATGAGAAGTATATTGTGTCTGCCAGCGGGGATCGCACCATCAAGGTGTGGTCCACATCCAGCTGTGAATTCGTGCGCACTTTGAATGGCCACAAGCGTGGCATTGCCTGCCTGCAATATAGAGATCGTTTGGTTGTAAGCGGCAGCTCAGATAATTCCATTAGGTGAGAGATGGCAGTGGCACTGCTGTGCACTTTCTCCAAGTCTTCCCTTATTCATTATCGATTGGGTCTTTCGTTTCCTCAGACTCTGGGACATTGAATGCGGCGCTTGCCTGCGGGTCCTCGAGGGCCACGAGGAGCTAGTCCGTTGCATCCGTTTCGATACGAAACGCATTGTCAGCGGTGCCTATGATGGAAAGATCAAGGTGTGGGATCTGGTGGCTGCCCTGGATCCGAGAGCTGCCTCCAACACTCTTTGTCTAAACACACTTGTGGTAAGTGGAGAGGTCATGATCCCTTGTTCAACATTGCCAGTCTATGGTCGATATTGAAACCTTTTAGGAACACACTGGTCGCGTCTTTCGGTTACAATTCGACGAGTTCCAAATTGTCAGCAGCTCGCACGATGATACAATTTTGATTTGGGACTTTCTAAACTTCACACCCAATGAGAATAAGACCGGCCGAACGCCGTCACGTAAGACTTTCACCTCATTTGATCTCTTGAATTATGCATAACAAAATCTCTTTGTGTTTTATTTTCTTTGATGTTGTTGCTTCTACTGATTGCTGTTGTAGCGGCCCTTATGGAACATTAACAGTATGTTAATCGGCATTGGCGCGAGGATCATCTACTGTCGTCGGACGACGATGACGACGGGGACGAGTACGATGGATATGATACGGATGAGCAGATGCATTTGGAAGCGAGGAGGAGAAATCGATGGAATAGAGATCCCGACGATACAGACTCGGACCCTGATTTCGATCCCGAGATAGATCTGGAGAATTTTGAATACGATATAGATATTGAAAACTTTGATGATTACGATGAATGAATGAATGATAATTAGCCAGCAGAAAAAAAAACAGCGTACAGCATTGAGAGACTCAATTGTCTATTCGAGAATATGTAATGCTGAAACCCAAAATACAGCGATCTCCGAAAGTCTATTTACACGCATACATAAATCACACACACAACACACTACACACACACCCACGCATAATATGAATTAAATGAAGTTATAAAAGCAAAAAGTATAAAAAGCAACCACAATAAATCCAAAAGGAGTATATAAAAATACAAATACAAAATATTTATACATATATATATATAAAGATATTTTTGCAAAACTGGCTGTAAGGTTTGTAATGTACGAATGTAACATGGAACGAAACGGAACGGAACGGAATAATATGTATTAGTGACTTAGGCGCTGTAAGACACATTTGAGGGTCAGTCTTTATAGTATACATACATATATATATATATATTGTGCATTGGATCGGTGCATCGATCGGCATCGAGATCCGTGTTAATTTAAGTGTTTATTTAGCTCAAATACACAAAAAGTTGCATTGCATTGCATTGCGCTCTGGCAGCTATACTATTAGCCAGCCCGAGGGCACGCACACGCGGAACGGCCTTAAGGAAATTGGGAAGAGCTGTGTACTCGAATGGATCTTCGATACACAGAAGGAATCTGCAGACCGAACAGAGGAATTAGTCCTTAGATTTAATGTTTAGTTAGTGTCGCTTCATTTGAATTGGCAAAACATGCTTTTCCCTTGGTTTTTCGCAAAGCATATTTGTGACTTAAAAATATACATATGTATGCCTATTGCCTATTATAATTTTTTCTGTTAAATGTAAAGTTAAAGTTAAGCTTATTACTCCCATTGGCAAATATTGTAATCTAATCTAAGTCTACTCAACAATATACCATATTTTAAACTCTTTGTGTGAGAGGAGACATGAAAAGGTGTCTGGTAGTGTCCGTCTGCATTCGGTGGAATACAACTAAAAATGCATATGGAATACACGAGAGGAAACTAATTCTATTATACTGCAATATATATAACCGATTCATTGATTGATTGATATATGATAACTATAGATTATAGCAATATACTGATGTATGTAGAAAATAGAAAATTTCCAGGTCGTTTCATCAATATACCTACAATATACTATACATATATGAATATCTGTCTATCTATCTGTATAGATCGTTGAGTGTGATCGGTGGATACTTTTACTTTATTTTATGCATTGCTCTTTGTAAGTTCCAATGCTTGATACATGATGATTGATCTGATCCCTCACGATTGCTGCTTCCGCGTTAACTAATGTATGTACATAACGTTTTACTACAAAAAACAAACAAAAAAAGTTGATTGAAATATGAAACATACTATACTCCAAAATATTTGTAAAACTGTTTAGTGTATGGAATGCAGCTTGTTATACGATGGCAGAGCAACTGCGTATTGCGCGAATGGGCATAATAGGTTACAGATAATTAGAAATAAAACAACAAAAAAACGTGTATACAAAGTTGTATTGGAATTTTCTTTAATTTCGGTTGATTGCTTGTTTGCAAATGATCACAAAAGGGTATGACCATGTGTAACGACAGATCTGATTGAAGTTTTTTTGATATATAATATAATAATATATTATGCAACAAAACTCAATAACCACAACGAAAATTTTCAGATCTAGCAGCAAAATAAAGCTTGGAAATCAGAATATTTTCACATGAAGAAATAAAATAACTGCTTCTGGGACTTCGAGAAACGACCGTTGATCTCAGTGGGGGCGACAATGAGCCCTGATGTAAAATTCATGTAACTCTACACATCGATTTGTTGCACGCTGGCAGCTCTTTTTACATTTTTTGACCAGTCAAATGTCGGTAAATTTGTATTTTACTTTTTTTTGTATATTTTGACGTCATTTAGATGAAGGTACAATCGTTCATATAGAAAATTGATTTATCCATCGGATAAAATTATGTGTTCAGTGCTGAGAGTCCTAGCCAGTTAGTAATATTAAGCCGAATATCAAATTCAAGGAATATGATTGCCGAACATGGACAGAGAACGATTAACCCATGTTGTCCAGTGGGTATTAACATACACTCCACGAGCATTATGAAACTTGAAGAAGTTTAGCGCAGTTGAGGTGAAAGATATCGTGACCATATTTTGTAAGTAAAGAGAAATGGTGGATCTGCAAGAAGAATTTAAATACAGTAATATTTTTCCTGACTTAACTCAAGCTGTTCACTTGTTTAAATTGAGGGGGGTTAGGTAGGTTAAGTTCGTTTTTTCCACACTGCTCGAATGGTTTTCTTTTAACATATTGGAAGTCAAAACTCTTTTCTTTTGCGCTCTATTAAGATGGATTGGTACATTGGCACAGAATGGAAGGACGAGAAACGCGGCCTGAGCAAGAAAGTACTTAGCCTGGAGTTCGCAGATATGGCAAAGCCGATGGCTGCCAGCACAGTGCTATTTAGCGTTAACAACAAATGCGCCAATTTGGAGGACAGGCCCAGTAAGTATCTGGGTGGCGAGGAGTCCTTGACCTTTCCCCAGCAACATACCTTGGAAATGGGGACTGCCACAACGCCCGTGGACTGCTATGTGGAGATGTTGCTGCAGCAATTCATGCCAGGGGAAACCGCCGCCTGCAGCATCACCAGCAAGACCGGCGAGCGAATCGAGTTTGATTTGAAGCTGGATCTGATTGTTAAGAACCCCCAGGTGCACAAGCTAAACGCAGCAGAGATTTACGAGCTTGCACTGCGTTTCAAGGAGAGTGGCGTGGCCATGTTCAAGAGCTATCCGAAATTTGCATTTGATTACTTTGCGCGGGCCGCAAAGCTGCTTATCACATACAAACCCTTCGACCAACTCACCAAGAAGTCCAACGGCATCAATGGCACCACCGTGGAGGCTTTGTTTGTTCAGCTACAGACCAACCTGGCCGCATGCATGTTGCAGGAGGAGCGCTACGAGCACGTTATCTATCACACAGAGTTTGTGGAGCGGGCAGAGAGCCCCACCGAGAAGAGTGTTTACCGTCGCGCCCTGGCCTACTATCATATGAAGGAGTTTGCCAAGGCCCAGGCCACCATAGAGCGCGTGCACGACTACGAGGAGAAGCGAGAGTTCAGCAAACTGCGGGACAAAATTGCCGCCAGCTGGAAGGATAGCATGGCCCACTACAAGGAGGTCGTACAAAGAATGTTTAGTTAGTTTTAAAAAATGCTCATTGTTAAGATTCTCAGACAACAAAAAAATGTGTAGAAAATAGTTTTTATTTAAAATACTACTTTGATTTCCTATTCTTTTTGGGGTCAAACTTGGTTTTCCTATTGTTTTTGGGGTCAAACTTTGCTCTCCCCTTATTTTTGGGGTCAAACTTTTCTTTCTTATCGTTTTTGGTGTCCAATTTTGCCTTCTTATTCTTGAACTTCATGCCGCCGGGCAGACTGTGTCGTTTACGAGAGGATCTATCCTCATGTTTGAAGAGCTCTGCAAAAGAAAACTTTAATGTGATGGCTTCTAATATGATTACCATGTTACCTTCATCTGGCTCCTCTCCCACTTCCTGTTTGTAGTATTCGGCATCATCATCAGAATCGATTTCAACTCCATCTGCTTCCTTTTTGGCGGCCCACTTCTGGTCTTTCTTTATCTTCAAATTGCGTGCCCGATTCTCAGCCTGCTCCTTCTTGCGTTGCTCCTTAAGTTTCTTCTTCTTTTCAATCACCTTGCGCAGCGTTTCCTTTTCATCCTCCGTCTTCACGACATGGTCGTGATACAGCACTTCGCCGGTAAAGAGTCCTTCTTCGATTTTAATCAGCTGCATGGTCAGACGTGGCCCGATCTCGTGCAGCTTTATGGAACTCTTATTTCCTTCCAAGTTTCCACCGCTCTTGAGTGTCTGCGCTAGCACCACATGCGTCTGTTCGTCATCTTCCGCCTCCGATTCAGATGCGTTTCCATCTCTACAAAAAAAAAGACATGAATTAAAATTACCCCTGCTGTGCACTGTGGAATCCTCACCTCGCAACAAAGTCCGCGATATCGTTGTACTTGTTTAGGTTCGGAACGACGCCTGTGACAATTTTCTTAACCGCCCGATTCAGACCCACGGGCACAACTTCCACCGAATAGTGACGCATTTCCACCAGCTTCGTGTCGGGATTATACGAGAACAGAACACAACGACGTATAGTGCCGATGTTAACCGTATTCAGATTAATCGACGGGAACATGTTTTGAAATGTGCTGGCCATCAGTTTCAGATGATTGCCATCGCCACTAAAGTTGTTCATGATGACCAGCGGAGCTTGCTTGAAGTGATCACTGTCAATCATTTGCTTCTTGGCGAGAGAAATGACATCTCGGGCCAGAGTGAATTGGTGGACCTGTTGAATACATCATTCGAGTTTATAATGGAAATACATAGGGGCACGACAAACGCACCTTAAACGTCAGCGAAGGACCTCGCGGCAGGCGCACCACTTTGAAGGACAACTGTGTTGATGCCTTGTTGAAGATGGTCATGTGCGAGACATGAAAGAAGCTGCTCAAGCTGACAAAGTCTTTGATGCGATTCATTCGCGACTCCCGCAGGTTGGTCGCCGTGAAAGGCTCCATGATGCGCCGAAAGTCCAGTGTGAGGTCTGTGATATACGGGCATGTTAGTCCTCGATGTATGACAAAGGAGTGGGGAGCCTCAACGACTTCGTTCGGTTCGCTGGCCTTAAAAGCAGCCGTACGCGTCTTAGGATGCACTTTTTTCTTCCCGCGTCCCATGTTTTTGTCTTATTCCGGCTAGCACGTGTTGTCGATCAAATATACCGATGAAAAAACAAGCTTAACCCACGTAAACCCCCTAAATTTAAACAATTGGTGTGTAAATTCTTCTTGTAGATCCACTAAATGGATCTTTCTTAAAAAAAAAAGTTTCTAAGATATCTTTCACCTGAACAGCGCTAAAATTCTCCGAGTTTCATAATTTTCGTGGGGAGTATTTTAATACCCACTGGACGACAATGGGTTAACCGTTCGTTTTCAATATCAGTAGCTTTGATTTTGATATTCGGTTCAATATTACTAGCTAAATAGGACCCTCACTACTGAAAATATTTGTTTCTACAAGATTGGTTAATTAAAGGGACCCTAATTTATTGGATTGCTTATAATTAAGTGCAATAAATGATTAAAAAAAAAACGTGCGTATGGAAGTTTTTAATACCCTATTTAAAATTGAATTGAAATTTAATCTAAAGAAGTATAATAGATTGATTAAAACACATGACTACATATCAGACCACTGCTGGAAAATGAAAACTACAGTGAAACAGTGAAAATCGGTTTGAAATTTGAATTGATGTTTTGAAAATGAGCGCTCGCTGGTGTTTCTTTTATTTAAATTATATTTATTTAATCACACTTAACATAGCAAACACAAATGATGTTATTTCGCTTCATTTATGCATTTAAAGTTTTACAACTGTTTTTATGTTTCGTTTATCAGCTAGTTTTGAAAAGTTGCTTTTATATAGGCCAATTATTGAAATGTATTGTGAAAACTGAAAAGTTAAAGTAATTAGTTCTGCAATTGATTTCAGATGGGTGTTGGGGGGGGAGGGCTAAAATATCGGCAATAAACTAGTGCCAGGCCGAGCTGCAGTGCTGGGGAAATTATTTTCTGATTTTTTGAACATTCAATCGAAGATTTTGTTCTTCTTTTTCGAAAAATTACAACTATGTATTTATGTTGCGAAAAATTAATAATATTAATATTTTTAATATTAGCATATATGTATATTTTTATAAATTATAGTTCTACAGCTTAAACTGAATTTTGGAGTGTTTAGTTTTTCTTCTTTTCTTATCCGTTTTTTTCATGCATCGACGATGATTGGATCGTTTTATGCGATATTTATATATATATATATAAAACTTCAGTTTAAACCGCAGTTAACTACAGCCGGATGTTGGTGTTGTTGTTTTTTCTTGGTGTTGGTGATTTGAATTATCATTTTATGCTTATATGACAAACTGCTAGTTGCTGTGGCTGAACGACATATCCTATCCAATCCATATCTTCCTATGCTGTTCACCTCTTATTGCTGTTTCCGCTGCTGCTGCTGCTTCTGCTGTTTTTGTAGTTGTAGTTGTAATTGTTGTTGCTTTTGTTAATGTTTCTGTTCTGGCGGTTGTGGGTGGTGTTGCTTGGGGCGGTCACTGACAGCACTGCTTACGTACATCAGCTGTGACAGTCGGCTTAACGTCGATGGGCTCCACGTTCGACGGACGAATGACATCGCCTTCCGGCGGATCTCTGATTTGTTTCTGCGACACAATACGATAGATCTCTGAAAACACAAACAAAGCACAAGCATTTTATTAGCAAAGTTCAGAGAGTAGAGAGACAGGATTGGATGCACATCCCCCCTACTAACCTGTGAGTATATTCTGGAATGCCGTTTCAACGTTCGTCGAGTCGAGGGCCGATGTTTCTATGAAACTCAAGCCATTTCGCTCGGCAAAAAGTTTCGCCTCGTCCGTTGGCACCGATCGCAAGTGTCGCAAATCGGACTTATTGCCCACCAGCATTATGACAATGTTCTGATCGGCATGATCGCGCAGCTCACGCAGCCATCGCTCCACATTCTCGTACGTCAAATGCTTGGCAATGTCATAGACCAGCAGAGCTCCAACAGCACCGCGATAGTAGGCAGAGGTAATGGCGCGATAGCGCTCCTGGCCAGCCGTATCCCAGATTTGCGCTTTGATAGTCTTACCATCGACCTGGGGGTGGTGGTGCGAGAGGGTGGGAGAGACAAGCATGAAAGGTTAGAATGATGGACGGTAATTGGCAATTTGGCCAAGTTATCCTTCGGGGCTGTAGCAGTTTCGCTTTGAAAATCAATAAACAACCTCCGACACAGTGATGCCAACATGGAGTTTTTCCTCAGCTCAACTATAATTTGCATCTGTATAAAACTATTGAAAGGATTTAATGATTTGTTCTTTTAATTTAAAGCCAATAATGTAGAGTATTTGTTCGTTCATCTTTTCAACAGTTGGTACCACTGTGTCCCTTTAGTGAAACGCACACGTACACTCCACGTAAGGGAGGTTCTGTGCTGCTGCTGCTGCCCCTTTGGCCACGACACACATCCTCTCGTACTCACCTCTATGCTGCGCGTTGCAAACTCCACACCAATTGTCGACTTGGACTCCAAATTGAATTCATTGCGCGTGAAACGTGAAAGCAAATTACTTTTGCCAACACCCGAGTCACCGATAAGGACAACTGCAAAGGATTATAAAGCATTAGCGACACTCTGGCATTGGGTAATCTTGGTGAATTCCCCTCCCCAACCATTCGGGTGGCAGTTGCATAATGGCATGGTGGCACATTCCGTGTCGTGTCTTGTATTTTATGGTCGGACAAGCTGACTCTGCTGGCCTAGCAACCCGGCAATCCTAGGTCATGTCCTCCTTCGTATTGACTCTCCCGCTGCCGTTGGTGCGGCCCCAAGGTCAGCAAATACATAAAAATTGCTATGCTTTGGGGATTTCGGGCCATGAAAACAAATGTTTTATTATTGTGGGAGTTGACGTTCGGCAGCAGCGGGCATTGAAAATGTTGATTGTTTTGTGGGACGTTCAATGAAATTCGTTGAAGGAAACATTTGTTGCAAAATTAAATGGGCGATGGGCAATGGAATTAAAAGTAAAAGAATAATGGAATTTTATTTCCTACCTAATAGAGATAATAAACACAAAATTTGTTCAAGTGAAAATTGATATACGTATGGAAAAAAGCAAAAGCTTCCGGATCTTCAGGATCTATAAAAAGCTGATCAAACAGACACATTCGCAATCATTTCCCATCAAAACCATTTACAGAAATACCACTATTATCGTGAAAGTGTACACATGTCACTCTCCCGTCAGCTAGTTTTTACTTTTGACGCCTTTTTTGAAATTTAGTTGATAAGCGCACGGGCACACTGTTTGCTTTAGTTTAATGAAAAAACAATAACAAAAACGTATCAAACACCTTTTTGTGATATCACGCTCTCTTTTGGCTCTCTCTGGACAATGTATAGCCTGGTTACAGTTATCAGTATGGCCGAAGAGAGCGCCAGTAATGCGTCATTGTCGCCTACTCTCTTTCGATCTCGCCAATGATCTTGAAGTGGACCCAAAGAGAAATTACACTAGAGTTTAAACGGAAGTGCTAAAAATTAACGAAGCAGTTACTTGTTAGTGGAGAAATACATTCATATATCGAATCATTCATACGGCAGTGGTTATGTGATTATAAGCTTATCGAAAAGTGGCATTCCTTTACAGTAAATTGTCGTTCGTCATGACTCATGTGATGGCATGGCAAATATTGCTATGTGTGAAATTTGAGGGCCTCATCATGCATATCATTTATTGACGCAACTTATCGGACTGTATAGGGAGTTTTTTTTGGATACTTAACTAAAAAAAAAGAAACGATAAGATTTGCAAAGCTCTGGAAAACATCTTTAAATTAGCTTGTTCTCCCATTAAGGAAATCCGTATACTAAAGCTAGACTAGCGATAGACTTCCAGGTTTCTTATAAGCGCAACTGGAATTTACAGCGGCGCAATAGCTTGAGCAGGGCAAACGAAGAGAACAAAGGAGAACAGAGAACTGATGACCCCAAACAACATAAACGGAAAGTATACAAAGAGCGCTACTGGAGGGCGACACACAGAGATGTGGGATGTGGGAAGTTAGAATTTGTTGAGTGACAGGAGAAACAGAAAAGGGCTGCGTATGTACAATGGATCTCCGACCACTGTGCGAGCAGCGAACCTAAAGCGCAGCTTGAACATTCGCTAAGCGGCGCTCTCTGGCGAAGTTTCGGAGAGACAAAATAAACATATGCAAAAGTAATTACGAAAATTCAATACAATAGCCGGAGCACTACGAAATATTAAAGCTGACACGCACACACACACATGAAAACTCTCTCTTTCCCTGTCTCTCTCTGGCAAATGAAAATCTAATCAACTAAAAGATGTGGCTGTGTCAGGAGAGGGGGGGCGGTGGGCGGGCATTTTAGCATTTACTACTACTCGGAACAACTGCAAGAAGAAGCAGCTTTAAGAAGTACTTTGAGCTTTTATCACGACTATAAATACGATTTGCTTTTCGTATGCAACGTGGCGAGAGGAATGGAACGGGAACGTAATGACAAAACAGACAGTTAACGGCATTAAGTACTAGTAGTGGGAAGAGCGGAGAGGAGCGGCAGAGAGAAAGTAAAGGGCATCCAACTGCAGTTGTTGGGCAACAACAATCATTGACAGCTATGCAGGGGGCGTACACTTCTGTGATTTGGGTTCAGAGAATTATTTTGGGAATTAATCAAGCACGCACTCTCACACACTCACACGTACATACACAAGAGTGGTTTTATTCACTGCATTTTTTGTTATTCTCCAATTAGTTTCAATTAGTGCCATTGAGCTACTGCGTCATTGTGTCCATGGAAGACAAGACAGAGAGGAGCCGAGCCTGAGAGTGGTCTGCTCCTATGATAACTGTCTCTTGTTCGACCGCCACCGGCTAGCCAGCTCATAATTATGAGCACACCAACACACATTACATTACACCAGTGTGCCATGTTTATAATTACCTTTGAACAGATAATCGTATTCGTCTTCTCTTGCACCCATTTTGCTGAAGTTTGTTTTAATATAATTGGCTTCGTTTAATTATTATTGGCAGCTCCGGTTGCGTTCCGTTTGATTGGTGTGCGAGTCTTAAGTAAAATCCAATAATCCTTGCGCGCCGCCGATTTCTATATGCGTTTGTCGTAGCTCACACACTTTTTTACACTTTACATTTGTAGGTGTATTTGTAAAGAAAAAGAAAATATATATCAATTTTATGTCCAAATTTTTAGTATTTCGAGGGCTATTTCAGTTGTCACATCTGGCGGCCAGTAGGCGGCAACTAGTGCAGTATAAAGTGACTAATTATAGAAGCTTTTAATGCATTTATTTATGATTTTTTCTTACGCGAAACACACACCTTAGTCACTAGCTTGAGAAACATCGATATTAACAACGATGTTTGGGTGTAGCAGACGTCGATGTTTTTTCTCAAACATCGATGTTTTTATTTACAAAGCATCTTATAGGCTATTTACACTATTATTAATATGTTTGATCTAATGTTACAATTATTTTAAAGTATTTATGTTAGCTCCTTTTCCCTCAAACATAATTATTACGCCACCATTAATGAATGGCGATAGTTGACACGATGGGCAGGGATAAAATATTCGGAAAATCGAAAAAAACGCAACTGAAACGCAACCATAGCTAAACTTTATGCCACCACTAGGCCCCTATGCTTATTCTTTGTAAAAAACTGAGTTTTGCCTAAAACGATATGTAATTCATAAATTTCATATTTTAATGTTCACAAAAATTAGTAAGTTTTTTTTTACTTATATATAAATGAATGGAAAATTTAAAAAACGTCGATGTTTCATGCTCTCAAAACATCGAAAACATCGATGTCCGCTCTATCACTTAGTCACTCCCAAGAGTCACCGAAATATACCGTCTCATTTTCAAAATATTCCGTAAATATACCGATGATGTTTTCTTATTAATATTTTCCGTTATTTGAGATCATTATTTCAGTTCTTGCCTAGTCTTAATAATATTGAATGGAATTTTTCTTCATATAAGATAGCCTTCAGAATATTCATAGCCATCACTACATTCATCGTCGTCACTGTTATTTTCCTTGACATCTTAGAAAAGCATTTCTTTTCCCGGCTCGAAATTTTCGCAACCGTTTTAGTCTCTTGTCTTTACCTTAAATATAATAGATTTATATTGAGTTTTATCAAATTTACCTCCGACAAAATTCGCTCACATAATGCATTTGTACCCTATGGACTGTATTGGCCGCGGATTTCAGCCAGCTTTGATAGTGACATAGCAGACAGCTTACAAGTGACTATATCAGCTAGCTTTTAGTTTCATAAAATTTCAAATAAACACAGATTTTTTATAAAACAATGTATAAAAGTGTTTTTATTTTAATATAAAATACTTGTTGCATAAAAACGATAAATTAAGTATAATGTGCAATTAATACTTGCGTTTAGCGTTAATCTCTAGAATGTATATGTAACATTGTTCTAGTTGCATTTAAATGCGAGCCCGTTGCAAAGCTAAGGCTGGATAAAGAAGCATGATTCCGCCGGCGATATATGTGATTTTTGAGCCCACACACCAAAAGGCTGCAATGATTCAAGAGTTAAGATAAAATCAGAAACAAATTAAATCTATACTTGCCTATGGAGCCCACCACAGGGCCAAGCGCACGAGCTAAGGCGCCCAGAGAACGGAATATGCCTAATACTGAACCTTTTTGATCATCGTTACCGTACTTCGACACCAAGGTGGTCAGGCAGGTCACCGCAAAGGCTGTAGAGATGGCGAACAGAATCATTCCAGCGTAGAGCATTCCACTGCCCTCGGCTAGGCCAACTAATACAAAGGCGGGTACTATCAGATATAGACTAAAAATGGCATAGCTCTTGATCTTGGCATCGGGAAGACGACGCACAACCGATCCCTGAATCAAAGTCATAATAACACCTACAAAATAAATGATTAATGAATAAAGAATATGAAATATCCAAAGGGTATGAATTTCACCTGTTGTGAGAAACATTTTCGCTTGATCCATGGAGGTGTAACCAAACTTGTGATACATCAGGAATGTGACGGTGAATTCCAAGCCCGAATACAAGAACAAATATAAAAAGTATATCAATCCTATGGATCGCAAGGCGTCCGTATCTTTTTTGGGCACATTTTTGATGGCAGCAAATCTGTGAATTGAATAATTATTAGGAAATCCATTCGTAATCGTATGAAAGTGTTTCCTTGTAACTAGTTTTAATCAAAGGAATTACCAGCAAATGCTAGCTGATAAGACAATCAAACAAACGTGCTGAAGTGCCCGGCCTGATAACGAGCGTAGCGTCACGCTTGGCCGGTAACCAGTCAAGCGGGTTTGTTGCAATTCAATTAACTTAGTCACACGACTGGTTTGCAAGACATGCTAATTAAATCATGAATTACCTAAATATGGATGAGACGTTGAGCAACTGCAAGCCGTAGGACAGGGCGGATGAGATCTCCTTAACACGTTTCTCCTGAAAATATCAAATCATTTTGTATAGAAGCTACAGATTTAGTTTTAGTAGCAAATGATCTCACCTTTGGCAGGGTCTCTCGCAGACAGCAGGATAGCACCAGGAGATCGCCCAGAGCTAGACCCAGGGCCAGGAGGGATGGAAGCACAAACCAAGCTCCACCACTCGCTGATTTATTTGAGAATATGGCAAACATGGCACCAATCATCGGTCCCACAATGAAACCCAACGAGAAGGCCACACCAACCAGGGCCATGCCGCGGCCTCTGGTCTTCACGCTAGACACATCCGTGATGACCGACATGCAGAGCGAAATGTTGCCCTTGCTGATTCCCCCGACGAAACGTGCCAGGACGAACAGGGCAAAATTGCTGGAGCAGGCCCAGAGTAGATACGAAAGAGCAATGCCAGACTGTGTTTTTGGTGGATAAAAGAAATGATTGCTGACCCAGATTAGATGAGCATACACCTACCGCACACACAAGTAGAACGGGTTTGCGTCCATAGTAATCCGAGAGGCCTCCCACAATTGGGCTGGCCAGAAATTGCAAGAAACTAAACATTGAGCCTAGGAATCCGCCAAACAGCACCGATATATAGCGCTCTGGGGCACCAAGCAGCTGCTGGAACCAGCGTATTCTCTCCGTAAGCACATTATACAAACCGGAACTATCATTGACGCGATAATACTCCAGAAGCGACGGAAGCAGCGGCAAAATGATGGTGAATGCGAGCAAATCAAAAAGCAGCGATACGAATATGATGTATATCATAGGGTCACTCTTTTCCTTTGGTTCGGCATTCTTGGTGGCTTCCTTGCCTTGTTGCTGCCCATCGTTATTGTTGTTGGTGATCTGCTGAGAGTCTGCTCTTATTTCCGGTGTGTGGAGGCGACTTCTTATGGTGGCCATGTTTGTTCTTTTGATTGCGGCCGTGATTGCGTGCGTGTACAAAACTTTATGCTGCTTTTACTTCAACATAACTGTATCTCGGCGTAACTGGCCAACGGCTTGGCCCCAACAAAACAGAGACGCGGAATGCTCCCCAAAAGCAACCCGCCACCAGAAGTGAAAGTTGAAGCGCAACAGCTGTTTGGCGGCGGCCTACCACGGTCAGACATGGCATAAGCCAATTATCAAATTATTAATAGGCAATTATCAGCTAGTAAACATTACACTACAGGTGTAATTTCAGACAAAATATTTTTAAAACATTCAACAACTTGTTGCTTGAACGTGTATTTCTACCAAAAAACAGTACTGTACAGTTTTGCATGGAACAGCTACTGTTGCTACTGGCAGTTACCAACACTTAAAAACAATAGGCAGAAAAGGAAATTGTTCATAAATTTGTTAAATAAAATCTCAGTACGACTTTAAAAAAATGTCAAAGGTGACCGTGCAAGACATAGAAGCCGTTGATGATTACTGGGGACCCACATTCCGCTCCATCCTAGAAGGTAAGTTTGCCTTAACCGAAAAACCAATTTGTTTACGCCCTCAGCCAATGGAATTTTCGGTCATATCCGCAGGGAATAATACAAAACTGATTAGCGAACAATTGGATCAGCGGATACGCAGCCATGACAAGGAAATCGAACGGATATGCAACCTGTATTACCAGGGATTCATTGATTCCATCCAGGAGCTGTTGCAGGTGCGAACACAGGCCAAGCAGCTGCACGATGAAGTCCACTCGCTGGACACATCGCTGCGGCAGATCAGTGCCTCACTCATCCAACAGGGGAATGAGCTGGTGCGGGCACGTCAAATCGAATCCAATCTGGCCAGTGCCATCGAGGCACTCAAATCCTGTCTGCCAGCCCTCGAGTGTTACATGAAGTTCACACAACAGGCCAAGAACAAACAATACTATCAGGCGCTGCGCACGCTGGAGACCCTGGAAACGGAGCACTTGTCGCGTTTGAAGCGACACAACTATCGCTTTGCCACTCAGATGCAGATCCAGATTCCAATCATCAAGGAAAACATACGCAAGTCCTCGGCCTTAGATTTTCGCGAGTTCCTGGAGAACATCCGAAAGTTCTCGCCGCGCATTGGCGAGCTGGCGATTACCCACACCAAGGAGTTGCAAAAGCGTGACATAAATGCCATCATCAAAGATCACATGCAGCAGGCAAATGGCGGTGCAGCCGGTGCGGGTGGCGACGACGATGGCGGCAATGTGAGTGCCCAGGATCTGATTGATTTCTCGCCCATCTACCGGTGTCTGCACATCTACATGGTACTGGGCCAGAGGGAGTACTTCGAGAAGGATTACCGTCAGCAGCGTCGCGACCAGGCCAAATTGGTGCTCCAACCGCCACCCAACATGCACGACAACCTGGAGGCCTACAAAACGTACATTTGCGCCATTGTCGGTTTCTTTGTGGTGGAGGATCATGTCAAGAATACGGCTGGGGATGTGGTAACCAGTAGTTATCTAGAGGAGCTGTGGTCCAACTCCCTGACAAAGTTTGTCAACGAGATTAGCATGAGCTCGTCTTCCTGCACCGATCCCAATATATTGCTGCGCATCAAGAACCTCATCATGCTGTCCATCAACAGCTTCAAGTGCTACGGCTACACCGTGAACATTCTGTGGGAGCTACTGCACAATATGCGTGATCATTACAACGAGGTGAGGAGCATACGAATTGTATTCTCGAACATTCCACATCTCTTTTGTTTAGGTGCTGCTGCAACGATGGGTTCATGTCTTTCGCGACATCCTCGACAAGGAGCAGTTCCTGCCGATGGTTGTGCAAAACGTTGAGGAGTACGAGAGCATCATTGAGCGTTTTCCCTTCCACTCGGAGCAGCTGGAGAATGCGCCGTTTCCCAAGAAGTTTCCGTTCTCGCGCATGGTGCCGGAGGTCTACCATCAGGCCAAAGAGTTTATGTACGCCTGCATGAAGTTTGCCGAAGAGCTGACCCTCTCCCCCAACGAGGTGGCTGCCATGGTGCGGAAGGCGGCCAATTTGCTGCTCACCCGCAGCTTTAGCGGCTGTCTGTCCGTGGTGTTCCGACAGCCCAGCATCACGCTGACACAGCTCATACAGATCATCATCGACACGCAGTACTTGGAGAAGGCAGGACCGTTCCTCGATGAGTTCGTCTGTCACATGACCAACACGGAGAGGAGCGTGTCCCAGACGCCCTCGGCCATGTTCCATGTGGCGCGCCAGGATGCCGAGAAGCAGGTGGGCCTGCGCATCTGCTCCAAGATTGATGAGTTCTTCGAGCTGAGTGCCTACGATTGGCTGCTGGTGGAGCCTCCGGGCATAGCTTCCGCTTTCATTACGGACATGATTTCGTACCTCAAAAGCACCTTTGACAGCTTTGCCTTTAAGCTACCGCACATTGCCCAGGCCGCCTGTCGTCGCACCTTCGAGCACATTGCGGATAAGATCTACTCGATCATGTACGACGAGGATGTCAAGCAGATATCCACGGGTGCCCTCACCCAGATCAATTTGGATCTGATGCAGTGCGAGTTCTTTGCGGCCTCTGAGCCAGTGCCCGGCCTCAAGGAGGGAGAACTGAGCAAGAATTTCCTGCGCAATCGACAGCTGCTGGATCTACTGATCCTGGAGGAGTGGAGCACATATTTCCACGACTATGGCAAGCAGGAGAATCGCTATCATCTAGTGCAGCCGCAGTCCATCATTGTGATACTCGAGAAGATACGCGAAGCGGACAAGAAGCCCATATTCTCGCTGGTGCGAAAGAACGACAAGAAAAAGCTGCTGGAGACGGTGCTAAAGCAGCTAAAGCACATAGCCGAAAGGCAGAACTAATCGATTTTAAGGGATCGGTGATCCCTGCTGAAATAAATATACACTCCTTGGCTTAGTTTTATATATGTACTCGTTTGCACGCAAGTAGCTTTTTATTTGTTGGCTAATTTGAGTTTTCATATGGAAAAAGTATTTAATTCTCGCCTCCTTTTGATTCTATTTGTTTTTATAAAAGACAAATTTCAATTGAAACATCTTTCCGGGCGCCCGTTGAACGTGTAAAATTGTATTTTGAATTTTGTTTTTTTTTTATGTACAAAAAGCGATATAATTTGTTTTACGTTTTGCCTACGTGATGCGGGGAGGGGTGTGGAAAGATACAAAAACGGAAAAAAAAAAAAAAACAAAGAACGAAGGGCTAATAACAAATTGTATATAATTATAAGATGTATGTATATGTGTGTGTGTGTGGGTATATTCCGCAAAAAGTTGTAGTAAAACTAATTTCTATGTTACGTATATATATATTGTTTGTGTCGCTTTTGTCAACTCTTCGTTTCCAAATGCTTGGGTGCATCCGCGTAGGTGAACTTCAAGCGAAATGCCTCAGCAAGCAATACATTTATTTGGCGATCGGACCAGTTATGTGTTGGCAGATTTTGTAGCAGCAACATGAGACCCTGTCCAGGGGGAAAAATTCCATAAATTAACAAACCACTAAAACCAAATCGTGTTTCTCTATTGGAAACTCACTTGAAAATCGTTCTGTTGCATTAGCTGCTCCTTCCAGTGCAGCAGGAAGGCCGCACACACGTACAAATGGAACAGGGCAAAGCCATCGGATTCAGCCAGATATGTGTCCCACAATCGAATGGTGCAATGGAGTGGCAGTTCGCGTGTCAGCAAATTATTCATCCAACGAAATGAGAATTGCAGATAGTCAACGCCATGCGTCTGTAAGTGACGATGCAGATTTACTGGAAAAATAAACAAAAAAATACACAATTAAATGTAAGTAAAGAAGATAATTAGGGGCCAAAACATGGAGTGGCATGGCACACATTTTGATGGCTGTATGGCTTGGCTTTAGGTTATCAGACAGCATACAAATCTATCCCGAGAGAGACGTTTATCTTATCATATCTCCAAACATATATATCTCTATCTATATTTCCTCACTTATCAAAGATCACTCACTCACCGTCTATGCGCTGTATAAGATCCTTGAGTTGATTGACCTTCTCCTGTATGCCCAACTGGGCAAAGATATAGTTGTCCTGTATACAGTCGAGAAACTTGGATAGACACCAAAAGGAATCCGCTTCGATGATGTTGCGCGTCTCCTCCGCCAGTGTGGACATGTCGAACTTCTCGAGATCTGTGTTGGGCGTCAAGGCCTCCTGCAGAAACACAATAAAGAACGGGGTGACCAGATCGTTGATGCCCTGCACATAGCCCGAGGCTGGATGACGTATGGCCCAAATGAAGAGCACTCGCTCGAACATCTCTTGGACGAGCTGCTGCTGGAAGAGCGGTATCTGTGGATTCATGCGCGGCACATCGATATGTATCTGACGATACGTGTCCTGCTGTGTCTCGTCCTGGCTGTCCACCCTAAAGTAGTTGTGTCTCAAATCCTGATAGCCCTGACGCTTGCTCTCCAGCACCGCCATTCGTCGCTCGCTCGAGGGGGGCAGATATTTCGACAGCAGTCGCCAGCTTACGGCGCGCATCTGTGTAATGGCAGAGAAATTTAATTGAATTACACACACACAATCGCAGGGGCCGGGGCTGGGGCTTACCCTGCGAGGCACTCCCGACCAGCTGAGCTTCTTCAGGGCCACCAAATCCAATTGCGGCGAGTCGAGTAGCACCTGAAACTTTTCAATTTTCGTCTCATATTCGCCGTCCTGTGAGTTGGAGCTGATCTTCTGCAGTTGCGGTCGCCCGGGATAGTTTCTTAAACGTGATCTGTGAAAGGCAATTCGATTAATATTCAGTTCACTCTGCGGTGCACTTGTTTCGACGCCTGTCCACATGACTGTGGGAGAAAGTTGCACTGTGGCATTCCTCTTTCTCACAACTGAATCTTCGATTATACTTGGGTTACATCATTTAGTAACTAAGGACAGATGCGGGCCCACACCCATCCCACATCACTTGTTTAAACAACTGTGGGGCTCTTGCTCGACTCTTGCAGCGCTGAACTTTCTATTTAACTTCCCATTTGTGCACGCGCCTCACCTGTTCTCATTACTGTCTGGCAGCGATCGCCGGCGCTCTTCCCTATTCTCTTCCGGGGTACTTCTGGAGCTCGAGGTCTGGTCCGCACTGCCACAGTCGTTGGCCCTTGGTGTGTTGTGGTTTTGATTGCTTCGCGAGTGCGTTTCAATCACATTCAGTGCCGCCGTTTGTGACATTTGCCGCGATATGCGAGTGCCGTCTATAGAGAGGGAATCCGGAAATTTAAACCAATTAACCGATAAGACCGATAAGCTGCAATTACCAACGCCGGCTCCAGCTGCGGCCGCTGCTGCTGCTGCCTCTGAGCTGCTGATGATGCAGAACTCGTCGTCGCCCGTGTCCCAGGCATCGCTCACCGACTGCTGATAGTCTCGAAAGGTGGACACCATGCCACTGCCGATGGCCTGTCGATGACCTGTCGCCGCGAACCCGGGCGCGAGATCTCTTTTGGGACTGGGTCGTCCGGGGACTCTCCGTCCGCTGTTTTTCCAAAAGGTTGAGTTTGCGTTAGCCAAGGTGTTCACTGGCGTTGCTCCGGCGTTACGTGTTCCACTGATTGCTTCGGCTGTTACGGCGGCTGCGAATGCTGTTCCTGTTCTTACTGCTGTTGGCGTTTTTTCTGGACCTTGTTCTACATTATTATCCATTATACGTCCCCTCTTATAACAAAAATAACCCAGTCTTCGATGTCAGCGTCATTATTTTGCATCCACAGCAGTGTGACCACAGTGTACCGAAACATACCGTCTCATTTAAAAAATATACCGTAAATGTACCAAAGCCCACTTAAACCTCCTTTATTTAAACAGTATAACAACTTTAGTTAAACCGCGGAAAATTATACTAATACTCTTGCAGGTACATCATATCACTTATCTTTGATTAAAAAAAGGACCAAAAAGGTGAAAAGATAACCTTAACTGCGCTAAAATTCTTCAAGTTTCATCATTTTCGTGGAGAGTATTTCAATACCCACTCTCTGTCCATGATCGACATGATATGCGGCTCATTAATATATATATACATATACCTAAATACCATAAATACAAATTTTTTTTGAAATGGAAGACTTCTGATTGCCTCCTGCGGTCACACTGCGTGCACTTTTGTTGACGTTTCAAGTTTTTCCACTTTAGATTTCCATATTTACTAAATTTAGCAATCAAATAGAAATGGGCAGCGACTGGGATGAGATAAAGCGCCTGGCAGCGGACTTTCAGAAAGCCCAGCTTACTTCAACACTGCAGAAGTAAGTATGCGAATTGGAATTTAATTCCACTTGATTCGACCCTCCTACATTTATCATTGAAAGGCTTTCCGAACGCAATTGCGTGGAGATTGTGACGCTGCTGCTGGAAAAGCAGCTGCTCGAGGTGGTGTTCACCAACGATGGCAAGGAGTACATTACGCCAGATCACTTGGAGCGCGAGATCCAGGACGAGCTGTATGCGAATGGAGGCCGCGCCAATCTGGTAGAGGTTAGCAGGACGTTGAATGTGGATCTGTCCCGAATTGTGGCACTGGCTGAGCGCATTGCGGCTGAGAATCCCCTGGTGCATCTGGTGCTGGGCCAGCTAATCGACGAGGACTACATCAGCCACATTGCCCAGGAGATCAATGAGAAGCTTGCGTTGCGTGGCGAAATATCCATTTCCGATTTGGCCTCTCAGTTTGATTTGCCATCGGAGTTTCTGCAGCAGGATGTGGTGGAGAAGCACCTGGGCAAAATCATCAAGGGCCGTCAAGACGCGACCAATCCGCGAGTCTTCTTCACCCAGGCCTACATCCAGCGATGCAAGGCGAAAATACGCGGTGCTCTGGCGGCCATCACCAGGCCCACAAATGTGGCTGTAATTCTGCAGCAGATTAACGTGCAGGAAAAGATCTTTCACTCATTGCTAGATGAGATCTCGCCTGCCGGGCAGGTGACCTCAAAACTGGCCAATGCCCAGTATGTGCCGCACATCTATGCCAAGACGCAGGCCGATTGGGTGAACTCCTTCTACAAGCAGAACAGTTTCCTCGAGTACGATGCCATCAACAAGCTGGGCATTTCCGATGCCAAATCCTACATACGCAAACAATTTCCCAACGAGGAGTTCTTGTTCCTGAAGCGCGTGGCTCTGGGCGCTCGTCTAGTGGAGCTCACCGTCGTCACGGCCCTCAATGAGTGCAGTGCCACCAAGCAATACTTGGACTTGACTACCATTCTGCCTTCCAATCTATCGGAGGAGGACATCGAGGAGGTGTTCAGCGCCATTATGGCCCAGAAGCATAGCAATCCCAGCAATTTTGTCTACCTGGATAGCATCGGTATGCATTTGACTTCCATGATTTAATGGATTCATGGCTCATTCTGTTCGTTCCCCTTTCAGTGTTCTCGCAGCCGTATCTCACCGAACTGGTGCAGCCGTGCCATGCTCTGGCCGAGGCCCAGGCCAAGGTAGCCATCGACTCGGGCGTCTATCAGCAGTTTATTGTGGAGAAGACTCTGGCTCAGAAGGGTAACGCTTCCTTCCAGGACCAGGATGATGATGGAAAGCTGGACAAGCGCGACGAGCGTAGGAAAAAGGCGTCCTCTGGCAAAGCCGGTGGCGGCGCCCAGGGACGCGAAACCAAAACTAAGTCAACGAAAAAGCATCAACGACGCAGTGCAGCAGCCCAGAACGATTCCGATGACGAGGACGATGTGCAGCATCAGGGCTCCCGAGGAGCAGGCGGTGGCGGCGGAAATAAGAAGACTGTAAAACCATTGGATCTAGTCAAGACTGCGGATATCGAAAAGCTCATCAATGCCAGCCTACAGGAGGAGGGTTTGGAACACTTGGCTCCCTCGATTGCAGCTCTTTATCTAAAGTAGGCAGGAATAAGGGATTACACAGAACATTGCTTTATATTTCTTTATCATTCACAGCCAATTGAATCAGGCAGCGCTGGCCAAGGCCCAGGAGTTGTATGAGGCCACACCTCAAACGAATCGCCGTCAGACCCATGCCGCCATCCAGGATCGCATCAACACTCTGCTGATAGACATACGGCTGTATGAGAAGGGTCTGAAGCTCTTTAGCCACGACACACAGACGCAGCTGGTGAAATATCTGCTCAAATCCCTTGGCAATGATATCTGCAATGAACTATCGCTCTATGTGGCCAGCGAATGCAATCTGACGGTGAAGAATACCAGCTTGAATGTGGATCAGCGCATCAAACTGGCCCAAGAGTGCGATGCAGAGTATCGCAGTGCCCTGCTGGAACAAAACAAAGCCCTGAACAAATCCATAGATGATTTCGAGCTGGCCACGGAGTCGGTGCTGAAAGCCTGCAGCATGATTATCAAAAAGGTGGACAAGAAAAAGGATCGTCTGCTGATTGCGGATCACAAAAATAAGCTGCAGCAACAGCTGCTCGACTGCCAAGAGCCAGCCCTGCTGCTCCATCTGGCTGCACTCATATTGTTTACCACAATTAGTGGCTGCATTTTGCATGCTTCTGGTAAATTCGTCTCTGCCATACTGCAGCACATCCGGGGATCTCTAAGTGACCCACAGAATGACATGCTGCTACGCTATCACGGTGTGTATTGATCATTTAATATTACCAAAGATTATACAAGTACCAAGATGTTGCTTGAGGCGTTCTATGGCCCCGTAGACCGTCTCTAACGGCTTCGACCTTAGGCTGCTGAGTCGGTCCCCAAATTCCAACAACAATACGCAGTCTTTGGCTTAGAAAAAGACTTAGTTTTTGGTCTTTTGCGGTCTCGGTCCCAAGAAAGACTAAAAAAATTCTTTTGCCCTAGCGAATGGCTCAAAACGGAATGCCAAATAATACAACAACAAATTGCATGTCCTGGGCATAACGAGGCATATTTTCTTCGAGACTGGGACCGAGTATTGGCTTCAAGCATCAGTCTCGTTCTCGAGCATCAATATCTTCCACTTTTATAGTCTTTGTTAATATATTTTCGTATTTCTTTTTGCAGATTTGGTGTTGCAAGTGCTGCAGACAGCGCCCGAAAGTGACGATTCCAAAATGGCCCACGAACAATTGCAGATCATGCAGTCGAAGGTGGTAGAGCTGGCCCAGAACTTTACGCGTGCCTCCGCTTCCAAGGCCGATTAAGACCGAGATTTCTCCCTGTCGCCCGTGCTTTCATTTTATCTTAAATTTCCATTGGTTTTGGTCTGTAATAGATTTTTGTTAAATTTTCATAGTTTATAAATTGTTTTTATTTTTTTTATTGCTATGCACGAAAGTCGAGTCGCCTTGAATACAATCAGTAAAGTTACAAAAAATGGTTTAAGAGCCTTAAACAGAGTTCCACAATTTATCACTTTGAATGTTTTTTTTCTTTTTAATGTTTATAGGAAAACAATTGGGGGGGCTTTGGGGTTTTAGGAAAGCGTTTCTTTTCATTCAAGCTCCGAGCACACACATCATTTTTAGGGGGGAGGGGTATACGTATTAGTGTTGGGTAAACATTGCTCATTTTGGTGAACATGTTCACTTGTTCTTTTTTAGTAAGTGAGTTAACTCACTCATATTGCTCACTTGCTCTCTTAGATTGCTCAGTTACTCACTTGCTCAGTTGTTCTGTTGCTCACTTGCTCAGTTGCTGACTTGCTCACTCAGTTGTTCATTATTCATGCACAGATGGTTCCAAATTTCACTAAACTTTCGAATTAGCGACATACTGAATAGTTGAAAGAGTAAACAGCTTTGCCGGTAATACAAAAAGTGTGAAGTAAACGCAAATATGAGCAACAGCTGCCAGATCGCGAAATGCCCTTTGAGGAGCAAAATTGCGCAAAAAGTGAGTAGAGAACAAGTGAACAAAAATGAACAAGTGAACAACAAAGAACAAGTGAGCAAAAAAGAACAAGTGAACAACAAAGAACAAGTGAACAACAAAGAACAAGTGAACAAAAAAGAACAGCTTGGAAGGAACATGTTCAGTTGCTCACTTAAGTGAACAACTCTTTTTTGTTCACTCACTCATGAGCAACACAACACTAATACGTATATACAAATTGTTTAAAAGTTCTTACAAATGATAGAACTTTTTTAATTTAGTTTAGAGTTTTGTGCTTTGCGTTTGATTGTTTTCGGTTGGTTGTTGCTGAAATGTGAGCGATGTTTACTTTAATAACTATGTAGTCTTATGAGCATTTGCTTGGCCTTTTCGCAGGATTGCCTAAGGGGAAAACAGGTACAGATTAACCAATAAAATCAAAGGAAAGGATTTTCGTTTACTCACATAAAAACTGGATTGCTGGAATCACAGCTGTCCAATGTTTGTTTTATGTACATTATAAATAGTTCCAAATTCTTGAGGGTTTCGCTGTTGGGCAGCAGCCATACCGTTGGCAGGGTATTCACTATGATGTAGGCCTTGTTGATGGCATCGTTGGGCGAGCAGACACGCAATGCCAGCAGCAGATAGCGGTTTAGCAGCCCCCCAATGGCCAGCTCACGCAGTAGCTTGTCCCCCAGTATGCCCTGCCAGCTGAGAAAGTTGCGAAACAGCTTCAGGCCGCTGCAGAATTGACGCTGAAAGAACGATGTCTTGGCCTCTTGCACTCTGCAAATATTAAAAGTTAAAAACATTCGTAAACATTGTGGGCTAATCCTGTCCACTTACTGCTTGGGAAATATGGGTATAAACACATCATTTTCCAATGCCAGTCGCATGCGTTCCATTATCGATTCAAAGAGTTTCTTGAGCTGCTTATTGGTGCCAGTGAGTGGAAAATCACGACCCAGGCGATTGATAAAGCCCACGAGTCGCAGTGTTTGCGTGGTGGACAAAGGATCCCAGCATTCCGTGACCAAAGCTAAAAGCAAATACAAATGGCATTACTTTCAGTTGTAAAGGCAGCTTCTGTGGCTGCACTTACATGTGACCTTTGGCAGCACAATCTTATAAATTAGCGCAGGGACAAGATTCACATCTGGATCGTTCTTTAGCTGCTCCATTGTTTCATCTGCCTGGCAGGCGTACAGCATGCTGGCCTGATACCAATGCATGGTCTCGATGTCCGCATAAACATCCAGCAGCGGCGACCACACCAGCAGTTCGTGGCGCACTAGTGGGGCCAAGAGCTTGGGCAGACACAGGCTAACAAACGCATCCAGATACGAGGTCATGTCGGTTTTCCGCCAGGCATAGAACTTCATGAGAATCAGTTCGATTTTACAGAATTCATCGGTGACATCTTCAAAGGCTTCGGCTGCCTCCTTTTCCGTTTGCGCGGTGGCAGCCACACTCTGTTCCTGCTGCTGGTCGGCTATTTCGTCATCGCTGGACATGCCATCCAAATGGGAGGACAAGAGATCGTTACGTTCACGTTCGCAGCGGCGACGCGTCCTTCGTCCCTCCCGCTCGGCAGCGCGGCGCACTTGTTCTTCGTATTCGGGTGTGTGCCGAGCGGCAGCGGTAATGGGCTCTGGAAAAATGAGAAAACAGAATGAAAACTAATACAAATTTGGGCAATGGCTGATTCCTACTTGATGCCTCGGCCATTTCCTTGGCCTGGTCTCTGATATCCTGTCGCCGGCGATTCACCAGATAGAGATTATTCTTGCCCGACTGCTGCAGCGACCGCTTTTCCAGCTCATTGATCACGGGACTCTTCTCGGCCAGGCAGTCCACCAGATCGTTCACATAGCACTTGACCTCCTGATAGAATTTGTACTTGGCTGCCGCCGTGGGGGCATTCTTCTGGCACTCTTGCTGCTGCAGCTTCAGTTCCTTCAGCTCCAAGCTGACTCTGGCCATGGTGGCCGAGTGATCTGTCGAGCGTTCCTTTATCTCGGCGAGACGTGTCTGAATGGCAGTGAATATCTCCTGGGGTGTGCGCAATGCTGTGGCCTTGGGTTTGTCCTTTTTGGGCTTTGCAGCAGAACGTAGGGCTGAGGCCAGATTGCTGCGCTCGAGGGCATTCTTCGCATAGGCCTGTTCCAGCAATATGGAGGTGGACTGTGGGGCTGCTAGGTACGTGTCCTCGTCTTCCAGGGCTAGCGCTCCGCTGGGCGCTGCCGGTTTGATCATGAAGCGCGAGAGCACAGTTTCGTGCTGGGCATGGACTAGCTGGGCACCGGTGACGCCCTTGCGGATCTGCTGGTTCTCCCACTCGTTCATCTCGCGGTCAGAGTCTTCCTCGGTTGCTGAAGTAGATTGAACAAAGATTAGATGGATCGATTGAGCACAAACCATAGGTAGGCATCTGAGCGACGTGCAGCACTGCCGTCAGCTCTGGCCACATCCTTGGGGGGGATGGCCCACACTCTACATACAATCATTCTCGACGGCATAGAACTGCTCGCGACGCTCTTCGCGCTCCTTGCGACCGGTTATGTCGCTCATATCCACACGCTCCTCATCGTCCGACTGGTCGCCCTCGACGTCCTCGTTGGGCAGCCGGGTGCTCAGCTTGGGCGGCTCTTTGTTCTCCTCAATGGGTATATAATCGCCGGCACCTAAAGGAATTCAACGAAAGTTATTAGGAAGTCCATGCAGAACAGTGTTGGGACATACCCTGCTCTCTGGCTCGCTGTCGCCGCTTGCGTGCCGCATGTATCATGGCCGCATCTGGTATGGAGCCACTCTCCAGCATTTGCTTCAATGCCTCTGGCTTGGAGAAGCGATGATGCTCCTTGCTATGGCCCCCATCGTCCGATGGATCTCCGCCATCGTCGCTCATATCATCACGCCCGGCACAGAGGGCAGCGCGACCGTTCAGAACAGCCTCGGGTGTCTCCGATTTCTTGACCACAAGCTAATGGAACAAAGATTAGTAACCATATTAATTGAGAGATCATAAAAAGGTGCATGATAGATCAAGATATAAGAGGATATTCATGCGGCGTATAAAAATGGGATGCATGCGATTATGTATAATATAAGCAGCTTAGAAATGAATCGATTACAACAGCAACTTATGGTTATGTGTAGACTGCAAACTATAGCTTAAAACAACAACACAACATCGCCTTCATCATTCAATGATTTTCGTGTGAATGTTTGCTCTTAATTATTATAATTCTATTGGTATCATATCATTTGTTGAGTTGAAATTTTTTCGGTTTTGAATGGTGTGAGAAAAATTGAATAATAATAACCTTACCACAAAGTCGTCTGTGCGTATTTCGGTTTGGATCATATGATAATCACTTTTTTTACTTTTACTCTGATCGCTGCTCGCGTTTTTATATCTACTAGAATTTGTAGCACCCGTGGCACTGGACGACTCTAAATGCTGTGTACTACCATTTTCCGTGCTACCGCCGTGATCCGTTCGCTCCTCGCGCTTCTTCTTGCGCCGCTCCTTGTCCATTAAACGCATTATTTTCTTGCTATTCGACGATTTCCGCACTTGAAAGACCTCCCCATCATCCTCTGCAAAATCAATCAATCAATTTTATTGGAACCCCTCGGATTGGGCCACTCAATTTTCACACTCACCATCGTCGGCAAAGCTAAGCAAGGCTTTTGGCTTGTTGTCATCATTCGTTTTGATGGTTTTCTTCACTTTTTCCTTGTCGCGTTTGCCGGACTCCATCTCGGCGTCCATATCCAACGTGGCCCCGTCATCCCCGTCGTCCGGTGAATTGCTGGAGAACACCCGTCGCTGTATTTTCTTCGGCTTGCGAAACAGCGACATTTAATGCGGATTCTATAGCTAGTTTAAATTTGTTTAATCAATGAAAAAAGCGTAGAAAAAAGAGAATTTTCGCCAAAAGTCCTCTTCCTCTATTGTCATAGAGATGGGTTACAGTCGATAGCTTTGTATTGTTCACACTGAACCTCCGGGAAGACAGTCACCTATCCCAACTTTCAGTCGCACAGCTGTGGCACTATCTATATCTGACAAAAATGTTTACTTTTGCCAAACTATAAATAATGTGCAAGCTACAGCATATATTTAAACTGCTCCTTTTCTCGTCTCTTTCTGTCTGGTCCCACTAAAATTATCGAAGTATTTTTATGGTTTCCCCATCTCTAGCTGCGTGCACTTTTCCATCACTAGACACAGAATTGCACGTACGAAATCCGTTTCAAAACAAGCCAGAGAAATTGTCGTTAATTTGTTAGTGGAATAAACACTGAATCTCCAACATGGGTCTCAAAGGTTGTGAAGTGGAATTGGACAATCCCTGGAACACGTACTATGCCGGACAGACGGTAAATGGCCAGGCTAAGTTCACATTCGATTCGCCCAAGAAGGTTCGAGGTGAGTGATGTCAAAATTGAAATATTTCGGGTGTGTAAGGTAGTCAGGGGAGGGGAGTACGTACTAATTATTCAAGTCAGCTGAGAGGTTGCGGTCTATTACTCATCAGAGTGACGACAGCCTAGAATAAATAAATGTATAATATTAGCAGGCCACTTTATTTGTGCGTCCTTGCACCTCAAAAGCCGGGTGCCGTCATATAAACCACCCAACGCCCTACGCCTGGGCAAGAGGCTACTTTTGGGGTGGGGCAGTTTTTCACAGTTGTTAGCGGTTGTTGAACCTATCACAGAAATGCACTTTCTCCCCCCATTGTTTTCATTTCCAATTTGACAGATAACAAAACTATTTATAGACACAAGTGTGAATATAGTAAATATATATGTACATACATATGTAGGGTATGCGTTCCACAACAAAGACCCAAACCTTTGATTGAGGCCAGCAAACACATTGGAACGATGCTGGCGCTGCTGCTACTGCCTAGCGATGATGTCATCTGATGGGCATGCCAAGAGCGCCAAAGCCGTCAGCGAGAGCGTAGCAGAGACGCAGTAGCTTTTATATTATTTATAGCTAATTTCAGACAGGCGACACCGCAGTAAATTGTCATTCACAGCATAAACACTTGCTCTTTCTAGGCATCATAATACGATTCTTGGGCGAGGCCAATACGGAATGGAATGAGGAGCGTAATGTGACCACCAGCGAGGGCAAGACCGAGAACGAAATCACAACACTGAAGGGACATGAGGAGTACTTCAAAATCCAATACTATCTGCTGGGCGGCAAGAACAGTGAGTATTCCATCGAGACCTACAAGAATATTCCCCCTCTAATGGCAAACCTTTTGCAGGCGCTGAGACGGAACTGCCGCCGGGTACCCACACCTATCCCTTCACTTGCGCCTTGCCACCCACTTTGCCCTCGTCGTTCGAGGGCGAATTCGGACATGTGCGCTATACCATCAAGGTGACGCTGGACAGGCCATGGAAATTCGATCAGGATATGAAAATGGCCTTTACGGTCATTGCGCCCGTGGACTTGAATCTCAATCCACGTGTCAAGGATCCCTTTAAGCTGGAGCTGGAGAAGTCCTTCTGCTGCTTCTGCTGTGCCTCGGGTCCGTTGGCCGTGATCACGAGCGTACCGCAAACTGGTTACGTTTCGGGTCAGATCTTGCCCATTACCTGCGAGGTGGACAACACCAGCAATGTGAATCTCAGTGCCGTGAAGTTCGAGCTGCGCAAGCTGGTCACCTTCCATACCAGCCAGCCGCGCAGCGAGAAACGCGAATCGAAGGTCATAATTTCCAATCTCAGCATTGGCCCAGTGAATGGCGGCGAGTCGCGCACGTTTACGCAGCAGCTGGAGATACCCGCACTGCCGCCAACCAATCTATCCAATTGTGGGGTCATTGCCTTGGACTATGACCTGCATGTGACCTGTGAAGTGAGCGGTGCGCATAGAAATCTTACGGGCAAAATTCCCATCACTTTGGGGACCATTCCGCTGGCTGGCATGAGGCCGCCCGTTCAATATACAGATGTTCCGGCTATCCAATCGGAAGATCCCTCGCTGGCGCCCACACAGCCGGTGAGTCCGGCCAGTCCGCCGGGTCCCATGGGTGGGGCCCAGGGCTGGAACGTGGCCGACAGCACTGCCGGCGGTGGCAATCTTTATCCCAATATACGTGAGTATTGAGACTTTCTACCAAAAATCGTGTGATTTTTACTAATTTAATTTATATTTTTTGACAGCGCCACCGCAGTTTGTGGAGACCCAGTATCGGGCGCCCACCATTGCCGGACGCGATGACTCGGAACACACACAGATGAGCGGGCAGGGGGGCTTTGCGCCCCGCTATCCAACGTTTCAGTTCAACAATGCCACAGCGCCGCCAGCGAATCAGTAAAAATGAATCTCGGACCCCAGAATCTCGCGAGGAATGATTCAAGCGTGCTCTCGACCTTTGATTTACTTTCGTCATTTTGTTTGTTCGGCTTGCATTTATTTGATAATAGCTTTCCGTCCAAAGCGAAAGCAGCCCCCCCATATATTGTACACGTTATAAAAACGCACAAAATTCTGTCAATTTCGCTGCTCAAAAATGCAGTTTTACTCGCAGCAAATAGTGCCTAAAATTAAAGCTAAAGTAAAACTCCTACGACGATTCTCGTAATAAAACGCATATATTATTTATCTGACAAGAACGTTCCATTAATTTGTTCTCTCCGAGAATCAGGTAGAATTAAGCGTATACAGACATTATAACTATGGAACATTCTGCACTTTCAGCTTCTTGGAGGCACAACTACGGTGCAGACTTCGCCCTCTGGCAATTCTCCAGCTCGGCTTGTTTCCGGGCTTTCTTCGCTCGCTTTACTAGTTCCCATTGCTTCTTGAGGTCATTGGCTCTCTTCTCCAACTTGTGCTTGAGCCGGATTTTTCTGCATCTCTCGATTTCTTTCAATCTTTCGCATTGCTTTTGATGCCATAGATTTGCTTCGGTTTTTGGTTGGGCCCTCTGCTCGCTGGCTTTGGCAAATTGCTTGCGTTGATCCTTTTCGACCAAGGCCTGACAGGCTCTAATCAGCTCTTGTCTCTTGGCCTCCTTGACGCGTTCGATTTTCTCGGTCAGTTCCAGGCAAGCCTTCTTCATGGCCTTCAATTCTGCCACTAGGAGCTGGAATTTTTGGTCCGCGCGCTTTGCTTTTTCGGCCTGCTTCTTGGGATTTTCGTTTTGGGCACATTTCTTTGCCACTTCGCCCATTTTCTTGAACTTTTCATCTAACGCCTGCTTCTTGCACTTGAGAGCTTCGATCAATTTCTTGCATTTCTTTGTATTCGCTGTGACTTCCTTGCATTTATTTTTCTGCCCGGCCAGGGCCTTGTACATTTTTAGGTACATTTTGGCCTTGATTATCTTCTCCATTTTCATGCAGTCGTCCCTCAGCTCGAGGATGTCCCGCTTCGATTTCTTCTTTTTATCCTTTTTCTTGGATTTCTTGCCGCTTTTCTGTTCAACCTTCCTGTCTTGCTTGCCACAGCTTGCCGTAGTCTCTTCTTTCCTATTCTCATCCTGCTTTGTATCCACTTTCTTTCGTTCATCGTCTTCTTTTTGGATCCTGTTGGCCTTCTGCACATCCAGATAGTGCAAGAAATCCTTGTCAAGAGCTGGGGAACTAGACGTCACTTCCCTGATCACTCTGATCGAGCTATCCTTCTGTTCCTCCGATGGACTTGCCTCAATCTTCCTCGGATCTGGCTCCAATCTTAGGATATGATTATTGCGAAATGGCTCGAATAATAAAGGGAAATGATTGCAAATGTTGATCGATTGATCCTTGTCAAACTGCACTTCCTGGCCGGCCAAATAAACGGCCATATAAGAGGCGACCATAAAATTCTGAAGAACCAAGTTGTCGGCTCGGAAGTCCCGCAAGCCTATGCCATCGTTAGGCGGTGTAACATCTACGTGTTTGATGGTTGTTAATTCCGATCCTTTAAGAGTAAAAGTTTAGTCTGCCGTTACTCACCGGGCTTCCATGTGTTGTTGAAGACCGATTTGAGTATACCCTGATCCAGCCCGTGGACCCTGTGGATGAGACTGGTGCTGAAGGAGGTGATCGGCTGAACCGCTCGAAAGTATTCCTTCACACTCCTGCCCAAAGCCAAAACCGTTCGTTTGAGCATCTTAAAAACGTGCTATTTCTTTAATTTTACAACGAATTTTTAATGAATTTTCAATAGAGTACGTCAGCTGAAAAAGATTGCAGATATTCTTTTTGGTCTGCAATCCAAAGACATGGGGAAATTTAAAACAAAAACCGAAACATTTAAAAACGAGAGCTATACGAAACTATAGCTTCCGATGTGAACTGAACTGTCGTTAGTCAGTAACTGATTTATTTTTGGCTACGACAAAACCAAAGCCAACTTTTTTTCAAGGATTTTCAGATTTTAAAAAGATGTTTTTTGTAAAAAAAGTCAAAATTTGAACAAATTAGGAGGCGCTTTTATTGATGTCAGAAAGGGGTGCCGCGACACCTTCTGGCGCTTTTTCTCATACATTTATTGGGTAAAACCAAGTACATATAAACTGTATTAACTTTTGGGGCAGGCTACCATAGCTTAGACCTCATCCTCAAGGGTAACTTCAGAGAGAAGTAGATGTGCTTCTGGCAGTTCAGGCGCGCAACGAACGATGGGATGGAAACGGGCTTGATGTATAGACTTGGCCTATTCAAGACCTAGAAGAAATCCTCAATCTTCAGGGCGAGCGTGTAATCGAGCTTCATGAGAGATTCGTTCAAGGTACCAATGCGCACCAGACGACGCCAAAGGGCATTGCCTTGGAGAAGACGCTTCTCGTCGTTTTCAACAGCCCACGGGCAGCCCAATGGATCTTGGCCTGAGCCCTTACCCCAAGCTTGTTCCAAGGACCACAAACGCTAATGATCCTCAACTCCTGACCCAAACGCGCCTTTTCATAGGGGCGACGGGGAGTCCCTTAGGCCTTCTATTGATTCAGTAGCAGTACTATCCCCTAATACCACTGTACATATACCAGTAGTTCTTAGGCCCACCTGTAATTGCTTCAGATAAATTAAAAATTAAGCCCACTGTGCTCTACTTGCAGAGAGCGCATAGAATAAAAAAGAGAGCTCGAATAATAAAACTGAGAGTGAGATCAGTATGAGATCGAGCGAGGAAGAAGAAACACCTGCCTTGTTTAAGTTCCAACTCCAACAATTCAGCAGCGTTTCAGTTCGAGAAAGTGGTGTAATAGGCTGTGAAAAAGCGCACCCATAAATGTTCATGGTTTCTTTGTTACTTTCAAGTATATTCAAATAATTTAATTTAGATAAATCGGATATTGTTTATGTAATTTGATTGTGAGTTCTCTCCATCAACACAGCTTCAATTGGCAGGGCAGCCTCTTCTATTTGTCCTTTTTGGTTGGTTCTGAACCTGTAGGAGTAGGAGACTGTTTGCCCATTAGTAAGTGATTTGTTTCTTGACCTACAAATAACCCAAGTGTTTTTACTACTAGACATTCCCAATCTTTCCGCGCTGCCTGCAGTACTATCAAAAGTTGTGGCCTCTTATCAGTGGCATAAACTTTTAATAGACGCTAAATAATTTCCACTTTACGTTGAGGGAGACCTAATCTAATGTGACCTCGATGTGACATTGAAATATACTGTTTAAAGAAGGTACTGTTGCCCCCTGGAAGTGTTCATTCTTTGTGGATCTTTCAGTGGACTTACCCAAAACATTTTTGTGATTTGAAAGAAGCTGCTGAAACTGCTTTTGCAGTCATCATCTTTAGAGCCGTCTTTGAGTTTCTCCAACTTTTCGGCACACTGCTCGGAGCCGCCCATGATCTCGATTTTATTGTCTTTGCTCTCTTTCTTTTCCATTAGCTTTTCGCGCATTGTCTTCTCGCGGTTTTTGCACTGCTTGGAACCGCCACGGATCTTGGTGGAATCTGAATCGCTGGAAAAGAACATCGTGCTCATGTTCATCCCGGGCTGATGATTCAAAGGAGTCTTTGGTTTCCTTGTAGACCAAACACCCACCGGATTATCTATCTTCATGGCTTGGGGTTGACCATGTTTCCGATTCTCTTCACGGTCCGTGCGTATGGCTCTGGCGCCCAGACCCTGCCTCTCGAGATCCGGCGAAATGAAGTCCTTATCGTTGGGATTGATTGTCTTGCCCTCTTCTGGACTGAACGGATCATCGAATATGTCATTGTTGTCAGGGCAAAGCAGAGCACAGCTTGTGCTTAGGTCACGGCTCTGGCAGCAGGTGGACATTGTTCTGCCTTTTGGCGGGGGCTTCTTTTTGCGAAAGATCTTCTCAACGATGTATTGAACAAAGTTCTGTTTTGGTGGTGCATCTATCGCCGAGGAAGTCCCACTGGCAGTCTCTTTGGCTTCATCCGGAACGAGCAGCTTAACGTCTAGTTCTCCATCCGCCAGCTTGCGTTTGCGTTTCTTCTCTGGAGCTGGCCTCTTTTCGGGCTCGGAGTTTGAATTAAATTCTGCCGCATCGTCAGACACAGGATCCTCTGATTGTTTTTTATACAGATCTCCTTCTGACAGCTCACTTTTCTCCTTTAGCCTGTCCTTGTCGTCAGGGGGCACAAAGAGAGGTCTATCGGATGGCGACTCTTCATTGGTGTCGTCCCCTTGCTTATCGGCTATGGCATCGTCTCGATTCCTTTTCATTGATTTCTCATCGGCTTCCTCTTTTTCCCCCCCATGTGTCACTACAAATTTGGTGGTCAGTTCCTCGAAAGACCTTGATTCTTCTTCTTGGGGGGTTTTGGGCTTCATTTTTTTGTCCAATTGTGAGCTTTCGGGTTCCATTTTCCCTTCCAGTTGCGAGAGTTCTGCTTCATTTATTATGTCAAAGTAATCCTCAGCTTTTTGGTGTAATGCCATGTCCTTAGTCGCTTGATCTAGTTTTGTATCCAAATGTGAGCTTTTTTTGACCTTTTTTGAGGTTTCGTTTCTCTTTAGCCGAGAAGTTTCCTGTTTGGGCTTCATTTTGTTAAAGTATTGACTCGATTTTGAGTTGACGAACATTTCTTCAAACGTGGTGCGCCTTGGTTCCTCCACTTGTCTGTCCAGCATCCAGGTCTCCTGATCGTTGATCTTCGCAAAGTATTCCTCGGCTTTTCTGTTGGATTCTTCTGGTGTCTCCACTTTTTCTACTTTTCTGCCCAGTTGGGAGGTTTCTGCTGCCTTTTTCTTCGTCAATTCTGATTTTTCTGGTTCCATTTTATTCGCCAATTCTGATTTTTCCTGTTCCATTTTCTTTGCCAATTCTGAGGTTTCCGGTGCGCTGATCTTCGCAAAATATTCTTCTGCTTTTCTCTCGGATTCTTCTGGCGTCTCCACTTTTTGAAATTTTTTGTACAGCTTGGAGAAATCTGGTAAAATTTTCTTCGGCAATTTTGAGGTTTCCATGCATTTCGAAATTTCAGCTTCCAATTCTGGGGTCGTATGTTTGTTGATTTTCGAGAAATATTCTTCAGCTTTTCTGTTCGATTCTTCTGGTGTTTCCACTTTTTCTACTTTTCTATCCAGTTCGGAGGTTTCTGGTTCCATTTTCATCTCCAATTGTGATTGTTCCAAATCTATTTTTTTCATAAATTCGGCGATTTCTGGTTCCAATTCTGAAATCTCCGGATCGTGGATCTTTCTGTTCGATTCTTCTGGTGTTTCCACTTTTCCTACTTTTATGGATAGTTTTGAGGTTTCGGGCTCCATTTTCAACTCCAATTGTGATTGCTCCAAATCTTTTTTCTTCATAAATTCGGCGATTTTTGGTTCCAATTCTGAGGTCTCCGGATCGTGGATCTTCGCAAAGTAATCTTCGGCTTTTCTGTTCGATTCTTCTGGTGTTTCCACTCTTTCTACTTTTCTGTCCAGCTCGGAGGTTTCTGCTTCTATTGATTTCGCCAATTCTGAGTTTTCTGGTTCCATTTTCTTTTCCAATTCTGAGGGTTCTGGTTCCATTTTCGTCGTCCGTTGAGACGTCACCGGTTCACTGATGTACGCAAAGTATTCATCAGCTTGTCTGTCCAACTCAGTTCTGTTCAGCTGTCCTTTGGCCCTGAATCCTTGACCGGGTTCGGGTCTCAGGCCAAATGTTGCAACTATTTGGGATGTGGATTTCGAGGGGTAATCATGGGACCTTTTGGCAAGGGACATGGATTTTTTGTCTTTGTGCTTCTGTTCCATCATGGAGATTATTTCTGCAGCGGACTTGGGAGGGTTCTGGGCTTCTGTAGATTCTGATTTCTCTTCTGTTGCCTCCGATTGACGCTCATTCATCGCAGGTTGAAGTTCTTTTGTCTCCGATTGAAGTTCATTCATCTCCGATTGAAGTTCTTTGGTCTCCGATTGTAGTTCATTAATTTCCGTTTGAAGTTCTTTGGTCTCCGATTGCAGTTCATTCATCTCCGATTGAAGTTCTTTGGTCTCCGATTGCAGTTCATTCATCTCCGACTTAAATTCTTTAGCTTCAGAAGTTTCAACCTCAACTTTCTTCAATGATTTCTCAGGACTCAAGTCCATTGATGTTTGTGCCACTAATTCCTCTTCCATATCGCTTTTAAACGCTGTTTTAGTCTGTATAAACTCTGGGTTTTCTTTGGATTTATGTTTCCAAGAGTAGGACTTTTCGAGCGGTGCATCCCTATTCGTCTTAAGCTCTGATGATGGTATTAACTGCTTAAAAATTGGCTCAACGGGCAAATCATTCGCATCCCTAACGATCCTAAGGGGTAAGGTATTGGTGGGAGATTTGAAGGCTTCGGTGTTTTCAGAGACGATTTCCACTTCTTCTGAGGATTCCACGGCCTGTTCTTCGTTCACTGCTTCTACGGCTTTCGCGGGCGAAGCATCTTTTTTCCTTACGACCATACGGGGTAATCTATTGGTGGCTGATTTGATGACTATCTCTTCGGGGCTTTCAGGGACAATGGCTTCCTCTTTTTTCACGGCCTCCGCGGCCTGTTCTTCTTTCACTGCTGTAGAGGATATCTGGATTTTATCATCTACATTTTCAGTTTCAGGGACAACGGCTTTCGCGGGGGAACCATCCTCATTTACCCATTGAACGGGTAATCTATTGGTGGGTGTCTGGATTGGCGAATCATCCTTCTTCCTTACGATCGTACGGGGTAATCTATTGGTGGGTGATTTGATGGCTATCTCTTCGGGGCTTTCAGGGACAATGGCTTCCTCTTTTTTCACGGCCTCCGCGGCCTGTTCTTCTTTCACTGCTGTAGAGGATATCTGGATTTTATCATCTGCATTTTCAGTTTCAGGGACAACGGCTTTCGCGGGGGAACCATCCTCATTTACCCATTGAACGGGTAATCTATTGGTGGGTGTCTGGATTGGCGAATCATCCTTCTTCCTTACGATCGTACGGGGTAATCTATTGGTGGGTGATTTGATGGCTATCTCTTCGGGGTTTTCAATGGTTTCCACTTTTTCCACGGCTTGTACTTCTTCAACTGCTGTAGAGGATATCTGGATCTTATCATCAAGATTTCCAGTTCCTGGAACAATGGCTTCTACGGCTTGCTCTTCGTTCACTGCTTCTACTGCTTTTGCGGGCGAATCATCTGTTTTCCTGGGGATCGTACGGGGTAATCTATTGGTGGTTGCTGCTGTAGAGGATATCTGGATCTTATCATCTACATTTTCAATTTCAGGAACAATGGCTTCCACGTTCTGTTCATCTCTGGAGCTCTGGACTACGTCGCTTAGATCTACCACACAACCAATCTCATATCCTTTTGGGGTCGTTGAATATAGATCCTCAATCGTTGCCTGCTTTTCGTCGATCTTGTTTTGCGTGTCAGAGTTGACGATCTCTTCGGTTTTAGTGGCATTGACTTTAAGATCCATGTTTCCTTTGGTAGTTGACGTATCGGTATCAAATTCCAAAATGATCTGCGCTTCCTCGTCCTTCGTGTCATTGACGTTCTTCGCGTCACCAGAATTCGCCTTCTCTGGGGCACAGGACTGTGACCAAACATTCATCGACTCTCCTTTGAGCGTTGGTACGTTTGCCAGAATTTTCAAAGATTTGGTCTCAAAATTCGAGCTGTCCTTAAAGATGATCGTGCCGGATACCTTCACTTTACCTTCGGGGACTTCAGCATTCGATGGCCCCGTATCCTGTTCCTGTTCACATGTCACGATGTGATAGGGATTCTTGGGATTCACCTCGCCCGGTGATGTCTTTGCGGGCAAGGCTGGCTGCCTTTCCATGGGTAGCTCTGGCCTGGACTCGAAGGGAGACTCCTGCCTACGCTCTTGGGGGATTTCGGTGGTGAAGGCTTCATCTTGGGCATCACTGCGTGGTGAGTCCTTTGCTTCACTCATGGGTTCATGCTGGGCACCGGTGAAGGCTTCGTCCTTGGCTTCACAGAAGGGTTCATTCTTTGCCTCACTAATGGGTTCATCCTTCGTGGCACTCATTAAGGCTACCCCCTTTGCTTCGCTGAAGACTTCGTTCTTAGCCTCACTGATGGGTTCGTCCTTAGCCTCACTCATAGGTTCATTCTTTGCCTGACTCATGGGTTCATTCTTTGCCTCACTCATGGGTTCATTCTTTGCTTGACTCATGGGTTCATTCTTTGCCTCACTCATGGGTTCATCCTTCGAGGCACTCATTAAGGCAACCTCCTTTGCTTCATTGAAGACTTCGTCCTTTGCCTCACTCATGGGTTCGTCCTTTGCCTCACCCATGGGTTCATTATTTGCTTGCTCGCTTTCAAGGCCCACGGACTTCGTCCTCAGGCCGCTAGTCGTTGCACCATCTCTGATCGGGTTTTCTCTCTTACCAGAGCCCCGTCGCTCTTCAATGAGTTTCACCTGTCGAAGGCGAGTGCGGCCCTTGGCCGATGGCTCCTCTCCCGAGTCGCCCGTATCATGCTTAAGGCGTTGTGCCGCCAGAGGCGACTGCTGTGTAGATCTCAAAGTAGGACGCAGCATTCCCAAATAATGAAGGGGTGTACGACAGATTGATATTCTTCCGATCATTTTGGTGGGCTCCGCTTTCAGCAATGTGTAAGAACTATTTTGAAATTTTTGATTTGCCGGAATATTATAGTCGAAAAAATGAATATTACATGTCTGTCGTCTCGGTCTCCAGTTGTTGTGTGAATAAATAAAGACTCGTTTGAGTACAGTTCAAAAGTTTACTAGCTAAAGTGGAAACTTATACGTATACGAGTATGTACAGAGACAGAAAATCTAGAACTTGACGGGATTGTTTGTGTTCCTGGGTTGCACGTGAATCATCACCTTGATGGCACCGCCCAAGCCCTTGCGCGAGGTCTCGAAGGCCTTGTCCGTGTCCTTGATGTCGAAATGATGGGTCACCAGACGTTTGACATTGACCTTGCCGGAGGCCACCAGAGCCAAGGCAGCGGAATAGCTGAAAGGCAGAAAGGTTAAAGGATATATTTATCAATCAATCTATTGATTGCTCACTCATTGCAGTAGCGGAAGACACCACGGATGTCCACCTCACGGGCCAGGGCATTGATCAAGGGTAGCTTTACTTCCGAGGCACCCATGCCCACAATCACCACAACTCCGCTGGAAACAGTGGCCTGCAAAAGGGATGGAAAAAACTTAGTTTTTTGAGTTCCAAAAAAGGGCAGTCTTCACCCACAAAAATGGCCAATCGGGCACTGCTCTCGGCACCACAGCAATCAATGGACCTGTCCGGGGGTCCCGACATTGTACGGCGTACGATCGCTGCCACCTCCTCGGCGCTTTGATCCCTCCTCTGCAGGAGCGTGTGATGGGCACCCAGCTCCTTGGCCACATCCAGACGATGTTGTTCCAAGTCAGTGATGAGAATCTCTGAGGCGCCCATGGATTGAGCAACCTAAAAAGCGGGCACGATAAGTTTCCTATAGAATATCCTTCTGAATCTTCGGATGACCTACCAACATGGTGACCAAACCAATTGGTCCAGCGCCCAGGATGAGTACACGAGAGCCCAGACCGACGCCGGCACGGCGGCAGGCATGGACACCCACCGAGAGGGGCTCGAGCAGGGCACCCTCCTCCATGGACACATGATCCGGCAGCTTGAAGCAAAAGTCTGCGGCATGTTTGTAGTACCTCGTAAGATTGCCATCGTACGGCGGAGTGGCACAGAACACCATATCCGCACAGAGACTGTACTTTCCCTGCTTGCAGAGATCACAGTAGCGGCAGGGTACACCCGGCTCGATGGCCACACGATCGCCCACCTTCAGGCTCGTCACCTTCTTGCCCAATTTGACCACAACTCCGGCAGCCTCATGTCCAATGACCATGGGTTTGGTCAGTATAAAGTCACCAATGCGTCCTTCTTTGAGGTAGTGCACATCGGAGCCGCAAATACCCACACTATCCATAGCCAGTAGAACCTCTGATCCAAGGAGAATTCAAGTTCAACTGTTATCATCTGTAGAAAACGATTCTCTCTAGCACTTACCATCATCGGCTATCACTGGAATGGGACGTTGTTCCTGGAAAACAAAGGAGAGCTATAGGAACTCTATAATTTTAAAAATGCCATGCCTCACCAAACGCATATCCTCAATGCCGTAGAGCACTGCTGTCAGATTGTCCTTTGCCATCTTAGTAGTTCTATTAAATCACCGAACCGCACGCTTTGCCTGTCGATTTGAAACTGATTTAGACATCAGCAAAACGTCTAGCTATTGGCCATTATCGCGTTCTGATAGCGCCTCGGGGAGGGGTCACCTACGTCGGTGCAGGCGATAATAGACAAATCGACTGGCCTCCCTGGGAATCAGCGGTCAAATATTATCGCGAAAACACTTGAAAACAGCTGTTTTGTTGTTTATATTTATTTTGATTGAATAACGAGACAGCTCGGACAGATATCAAAAGGGGCAGAGAGAGGTATGCCTCTCTATAGATGGGAGTGGGTGTGGTGCGATAGTTATGTATTCCAAGCGATCAACTGTACATTTATTATAGCCAATACTCTTAGAATACTAGGGGTATATCGTGCAAGTGTAGATGTGTGAAACAGACAGTGGAAACGAACTTTTCACTTTATAGACTATATAGATGCTTGGTCCGTATTCTATGCATAATTTCTGTGGGTTTTTATTAGTTTTATTGATACCGCCCTACTATTTACAATGTTTAGACAGAAAACAACAACTTAATTTATAGCTTGTAGAAGACACAAGTTTAAAAAGAGGCTCCTCTATAAGGTTATTGTCGGCCTATTTCCCAAAAATCATAATAATCGAATAAGTTTGATTATTACTCGTAGAAATGGAAGAACTGGAAATGGAATCGAATCGGCACGGGCTCAAACATATTGGATTCCACAGTTTATGTTAACTGTATTTACGATCAAACTTCGTGTCTAAAACGAGACGAGACGAGACAAAGACTATACAATACCTGGAAGGGTCTCGAGTCTCAATCTAGTTTATGCGTCGCCAAAGACTGTGTAATAGTTGCTCGAAAGTTTTTGAATACCAGTAGCTAGGCATCCTGACGTGGTAAGAGACTAAGGATGTCCTAAAAGAGAACTGAAACCCCGCCATAGAACAGCTTTTTGGTCTCACATGCAACATCTTGGTATTGTCTTTGGTAAGGGTTCCTTCCATCTGCCTTGTTTTCTTGTGTTAAACTAATAGGGCATCCACTAGTCGGCAGCCCCTACTCTTAAATTCCGAGTTATTTCTGTTCCCCCTTATTTTTGCTCGCTTACATTTATTGTGTGCAAATTGCAGTCAGATTAGGGGTGGGGCTCAGCTTATCTACAAATCTCTTGAGCAAATCATATGCATACATATATGGAAATGAAAATAGAATAGATCTTTGGAGCCGAGCCCCACTAATGCCCTTCTCTGGGGCAAACAAAAAACAAAATAGTGGGTGTCCTCAATGTGTCATTGCGGACATTTAACAGAACATCAGAAAATGTGCCTCTGCCTGTGCCCAGTGCCCATAAATAAGAAGACCCCTAGCTTTTGACCTCCTCAACAGGGCAGTTCTCTCCCCCCCGCTGGTCTATGTTTCTCTCCCCCTGGAGCCGGAACCATTTGTAATTTTTTGCCTGGACAACAACTACAAACAAATTTTAGTCCACTTCTGTTTTATGGCAAATTAATGGAGCGACATGTTGGCCATGTTCGCAATGGAGGAACTTCACTGCCATGCACTCGGTCCCGGGGCCAGAGCCTAGCAGGTGGCCCTGTCCATCCCCCCACGCGCCAGCAGCTTCCTTTCCATCTTTTCCGCACAGGACTTTGACCACCACTGCTCTTCCTTATCATCCTTCGTTTCACACATGCCGAATGGACATGCTTTTCTATGCCCTACTAGAGGATGCTCTCGTTTAGATGAGATGTGAGAAATGCAACTCTGAATCGATTATTTTTGATACGTTCATGACGAGCATAAACAGTGGAGGCCATATGAACCTGATCTTCTGTTTCTATCACGTTTATTTTATGAATGTGAAGAGTATTTAGATCATGATTCATATATCTTCGAGCTCCTTTTTTAACTACTCCCAAATTGATCAACCGATGGACATTTTTTTGTATATTTATTAGGTAATGGAATGAATAATTCCACAAATATGCAAGAGCGGAATGAACAGACGAACGAATCAAACAATTAAACCAAAATGTGCGTGTGAGCATGTCGCAATGGCGTGAATCTTTGATTAAAGGAAACTGTTGATGGTTTTCTACCCTTAAAAGGGTATAAACAATTCGTTGTTTAGATTTTTTCATATACATAACATTTTTTCCGCTAGTGCGCTTCTGCTGTTGTTGTTGTTTCTTCTGTCACTGATGTCGATTTTGTGCCCTGAATGTGTGCTGGAGAGTGTTGTTCTTTCCTTTGGCTCCCTCCCCCGTTGGCCAGGGCTGGGCTAACATATTGGACATTTATTATTTTTCCGTGAGTGTTTTTGCTCGTCGAGTAAATTATGGTGTGGCAGTGGGGGCCATAACCCTTACTCTCTCCCTCTCTCTCTCCATTTACAGCCTTACAAATTGGTTCTTCCAGTGCGGGGAGCCGTGTGGTGTCAGAGTGCCGTTAAATGCTCTGATTAGATCCGTATTGATAGGCCCTGTAACACGCGACTTACAGGGCATCGAAACACAGAGATGATCTAGTAGGGCAGGGGGGCTGTGGGGTTTCCAGAGGTCATTGCAGGCGTGTTAAATTAATAATTGCATAAATTTTACATGTGCTGTTGCATGAGTTATGCATGGAGCCGGGCCCGGCCGGCATAAATCGCGAATAATGTGCACACTGGCCGTGCGAATATTTATGGCCGTGACTGTAAATCATCAAACCATAAACGCACTCTGGCAACGCCAACACCAAACGGTCATCCAATGGACCAGCCACCGTCGAGCCTTCCACAAACCCTCTTTGAGGGGTGGCCGGCACCACACTTTCCACTCGATTTTGATGCCCCCAAGATACCCTGTACATCAAACTATGTTATCTGGCAGCCATGCAGATTAATAATAATTTATTTATAATATTTATTTCACTTGCAAAACCTGACAAATGATGTAGAGTTTATGAAGAATATTCATCATTTGATATCAATTTGATTAAGGGGTATGCCCCGCGTCGAATCGTTTGATTGGTGTGGCAGTTTTATCCGCTTCGCTTCGTCCGATTCCGTTTGCAATTTCAAACTTTTTCGAAAAACTCCATCCATGAGTTATGCGCGAATTTAATGAAGTTGCATATAATTGTTGAAATACGACGACTGTGTGTGGTTTTTTTCCTGTATATTTATTTAATTTTTAAATGTGAATTTCAATTAAAATATTTATAAATGCAATTAAGGTCATTATTGTTAGCCTCTTGGCAAATTCCTAAATTTTTGGATACTTGAAAAAAGTTTCACCAAAAGAAACCTCTCACAGGGGGAAATCCTTGCTGAATCCCTCTTTGGTTTTTGGCTAAAATCAACAAGACTTGAGGACCCCCCCCGGAGGGCACCCAGAGGAGACCTCCATGTAGACTGGGTGGGAAAAAAACTATTGGCGTCATCGTGTTGTCGTTGCCGTCGGAGGCATTCATCTTCCTCGCGCCGGAAGCGACAGTGGAAAAGCCAGAGAGACTGCAAGACTGTAGGATCAGGGGTGCCAGGATGTTTTTCTCTCCTTGAAATTTAAATAAAAAATGAATTTCTCATTTCGTTGCAGTTTTAGAGCGACGCTTGTTTGCAGATTGAATGGAGTGCTTCCGACATCCGGTTTTGCTCCCGGGGTTCAAATGCCAGCGTTGCACTTTCGTCTTGAGAATTGCAATTGCGTTGCTGCAGCAAAAAAGTTGGACTTCTGCTGCTGCTTGGTGCTGGTCCTTCTTTGGAGGAGGGTCCCGCTGCTGCTCCTTCTTCGTGTGGGGCTGCTGCTCCTTCTTCGTGTGGGGCAACTGCTCCTCCTTCATCCTTCGGATTATGCTGTTTCTTCCTTCAGATATTCACCCTACTACTGCTCCTTCCTTCGGAGACCCTCCTCCTGCTGCTCCTTCCTTCGGAGACCCTCCTACTGCTGCTCCCTCCTTCGGAGACCCTCCTCCTCCTGCTCCTTCAGCCTGCCTCTGGCTTACTTTGACTCACATGTGACCCAGGGCCAAGTTTTGGCCCCTCGTTCTTCAACTTTTTTTTTGTGTGTGTTTGCAGTTTTTGGGGAGAAGTAGCGAGGGATCCTGGGGCGCACAGGATGCATCCGAGATGAGCGCAGAACGATACACACAAAAGCCCGCAGAATTCGTCGTCATCGTCGTCGTCGTCGTCGGCGTCGCCTTGAAGGCTCTGACCGAACCGCAGACACTTTGTCTGGCTCCCGGCCATAAATCTAAAGTCCGCGTCCTGTCCCAGGACCAGAACCAGTACCAGTACCAGTCCTGCGTCCTGCGTCCTACGTCCTGCAGCATCCAGAGTGTGGAGGATATAGAAAATGAAATAATTTCTGAAAACATCAAAGTGTTGCGAGTTTACAGCACACACACCCAGCACGGCACCAGCTGAGAGTAATGACTATGCCCCCTACCCCACAGCCCACGGCCCAGCCCGCCCTGCCTTCTATCTCCTGTTTTTCTTTTTTTTTTGGGTGGGGCAGAGGAGAAGCATCCATCACCATCTGGCGACCATTTAAGAATTAAAGCTGAAGAGGAAGTTTATTAGCAAACGGAACGGAAACGTATTTACTGATCGCATATCTCGCCTTTGGGTCTCCGGTCGTCCGGTCCTCCAGTACGGTGTGTCCACGTTCACGTCCACGTCCACGTCCTGGTCAACAACAGGACACCGTCCACCCTGCTTCACACTCCTCTTCCTTTCGCTGTGTGTGGCAGCTGGCGCCCGGCCATGGCGCAGGATGCGCCAACCAAAGGATGGCAATGGCATTCGCCTCTTAATTTATGGCATCGAACTTTTATTGGGCAAATTTCTGTTCATTTCCATGCGTGTATTAAGACTAATGGCCGAAAACTGCCGGAAGTTCTTCATTCACAAAAGACACAGACAATAATCTTTGGACGTACTCGCCGGACGAGTACTACTTATAGGGAAAACAAGTGCTAGAAATAGGGGGAACAGATCGCAGAGCTTTACTGAAGACTTGTCTAAAGGAAAGGCTTGGATAACACTTTTTCGGGGACATGGTTTTTCCATTTATGTGGGTCTAGAGAAAGCTTTCTTAGAGTATAGCCCTTCTGGATCCCCTTATCTATATATTTAGGCACTCAACTATCTTCTCAATCGAAGAGAACATTCACTGTTCCTATATTTCTCAGGGATATTTCTCTTTTTAGGGATTATAATAATATTGGCATACGCTTTCGAAGACATTCTTCAGCAGGAGTATTGCTTTTCAACTAAATTAAAAAAAAATTGATTGTAAGCCTGGTTATGTAGATCATATCCGCATTCAAAGAATTTCCATTGTACCCTTAAAAACTAAAAAAAATTAAAAATCACGATTTGGTGACTTTGCGCACTTTTATAATTTTCACTTGATATCTACAGCGCCAATAGCCAAACTATTAATGATCTTAAACAGATAAATATATGGCCTTTCATATAATTTTTGATTCGTTTCGATGCCATGGCTATACCTGAAGATATATCAAGTCAAAGTTGAAGTTTTCTACCATTTTTTACACTCTTTCAAGTCAAGTACTTTAAAAAAATGTGTATTATGGTAAGGATGCCTTTTAAGACCTTTTTTCGTGGAGTGGTGAATTTGTAAATATAAGAATAGGTTTTTTGGTACTTTTCAGATATCAAAGGATATAACCTGAATTTTTCAAAATTTAATTAAGGAATTTAATTTATGGAACAGTGTCCACAAAATTCTCAAATCTATAGATTGTTCCATTAAGAAACCTTTTTTAACCTAAGGATAATGGCTTGCCTAAAGCTCTAAGTACAGTTCTGTTGTTCATATTTCTAGCCAGCTATTCCACCATTTATAGGATATTGAATCCGTTTACCAGAAGTCTCAATAAACCGTCCACCGTCCTTCAGTTGTCGACGACTCATGCCGACATCTGCTCGTTAATTCACACATTGGCGAATATAAATTATACATACTCGTAGTCGTACTACTTGGCATTATGTCCCATAGAAGGGGGCGCCCACTAAATTAAAAATGATATAGAGAGCCGAGGGCAATTTTCACAGTCATCGCCATCGTTGCTGGGTCGTTGTTGCCTCTGCCATTGTCTGGGGAGGAACTTGCCTAATTAATTTCCATTACAACGTGCCTGGAGTTGCAGATATATTTTTCACAAGGTTCCACAGCAAACGAGAGACACGGAAAAAATATTTAAAATTGTGCCCCTCCCGACGATTAAATTAAGTGACGCATTAACAATTGGCGGGGAAGTAAAAACTAAATCATTTTGACGCCATTCTACAGAAAGAGAAATCAGAGATGGGGCAGGGGCAAATCCCCTGGACATGGACGCCTTCCGTGGGCTTTTGTGCAATTTGTCAAGGCTGGAATTGGCCTGGCAACCCTGAAGGGTTGCAACCCAACAGCAAAGCATCTTCTTTTTGGCTTTCAAAGAAATTGCCTCATTTGCATTTTGGGAAATTTAAATTAATGCAAAACCGCTGAAAAGGCAAAAAAAACCGAATGTTGGGTAAACTTTTTGGACCACTCCAGCCCCATACCCCGGTTTTTTTTTGTGTGTTGTTGGGGAGGCAGGGCAACCCTGGCTGATCATAAATATTCGCTGGGGCTCGTTAGAGCCTCTGCGAGAACGAATGAAACGCGACTTCCTTACCAACTACGCAACGGAAAATCAAGTGGGGAAAATTCTCGACTCTACTCTGCTGAGGGGAGCAGCTGCCGCGATGGAAAATATGTGTGTGTGTATGGCCACACACCACCCAAAAAACCTCCAACCATCTCAAGCAGCAGCTACTTTTGCCGCAGTTTCTTATATTCCGTATTCCCAGGAGCCACAGAGGCAACAACATTAGGAGGAGGGCGGGTACACAGAACAGAACAGAACAGAACAGAGAACATCTTACTCGCCTTTTTAAAATGTCCAATAAAAATTGCCGACACATTTCGCCCATATTTCTTCGGAATCCCATATAAATCACGCGCTGTAATCCCTCATGCTATCGCCGCGTCGTCTTTGCCTCTTGCAGCCGCCACCACCACCGCCACACTGCCACCTCTACCACTCTGCTCTGTGTGTGCCCCAAGACGCTGTGTGGACGCTCGTTGGATGCCCAGGGAGTGCCCTTCTCGCGCTGCCTGCCTTCTGAGTTTGGCAGTTTGGCAATAAGAAAGTTTTTTCTTTTTCCCCCCTCGTTTTGTGGTGTGGTTACTCCAGAGAGAGAGAGGGAGAGAGAGTCCTGGCTCTGGTCTTTCCTTTTGTTTGGTCCAACTGAAAAAGGGGGCTTGGAGCCAGCCACCCCCCCGAATGGAGTGCGTGTTTTGCTAGCTCGCGCTCTCAGGCCTCATTATTGGGCGCTGGCGATTATTTGAAATTGCAAAAGTTTCATTCATTCTGCAGGCAGGGGGAGGGGAGTCTGAGTGGCATCCAGGGCATACGTAAATGGAAAATATATGGCTTTGGGGCAGATAAATCAATATGCTACAGCGGCAAACATGTCCGGAATTCACAATTCAAATGAGCAGCTTAGTTAGGACGAAAACCCCAATCCCTGCCCCAAACACCCATAAAAAAAGAGAGTTAGGGGGGAAAGGCTTAAGAGATTGTTGAGGTGATTTTTTTAGAGTGTTTATTATATTTATAATTATTTTTTATATTTTTTTTTTGATTTTTGTATATTTTCAAACGTTAAAAGAAGAATTTAGGCAGTGCTTTAATAGTTGATATATAATACATTTTTAGGCATAATTTCTCTTTATTGTCATTAATTATCATATATTTTTCAAACATTAAATCTATACATAAATATTGTTTAAAATTGTATTAGATTTCTATAGTTATTTTCCCTTGATTCTCATTACTTTTCGTTTAAGCCTTACAACTTTTATTTAAAAAGCTCTATAGTTATGTTTTTTAATAGATTTCTTAATAGATTTTTCCTTGATTTATATTTGAATTAAAAATATTTTAAATTAATCCTAAAACCTCTGCATTTCTGTACATTTTTTTACATATTTTTTTGGACTTAGAAATTTTATACAAATTTTCTCAGATAAAATCTAAAGACCTCTGTCTAAAGACCTGCCTAAGCAAGTCCTTAAGCTATGAAAAACATGCCCCATAAATCGGTATAATAATTTCTTCTACCTCCTAAACTTCATCCCTACCTGAATGTATCTATATCTTCACATTTGCCCTGCCTTAATCTCCCTCATCCCGACAAGCCCCTTAATTAAAATTTTCATTCAACTAAATTTTAATTAAAAATGTGTGAAAATTGAAAAGATCTTGTAGTCTGTGCTGCTGCTTTTGCTGCTTATAATTATATTAGCCAGAGGGCAATGCATCATTCTAAAGAGTAGGAAGGAGAATGGAGTGTTGCAGCAGCAGCAGCAGCAGCAACAGCATCATGTTCTTAATGTGGCACTCGCATGTGGCACCCGCATTGGCTCCTCCCAATCTTTACAGCCAAAATAAATGTACGAAAACACGCGAGAATAATACGCGCATACTGTCCAAATTTGTTCTCTATAAATTTTGTAAGCCAAAAAAGAACACCGTAACCGAAATGAAAAGTGAGCAAAATGAAATTTCGTGTTGTTTGCCGGAGGAGCAGCGATGCGATGCGATACGATGCGATGCGGTGCGACCCTAAGGCTCAGGTCGGGGTCACCACTTGGGTTGGTTTTTGTGTTGGATTTCGTTTGGGTTCATTCATTTCGTTTGTTGGTGGATTCATTTGTGTGGGTGGTGTCTGCGGATGGCTGGGATGTGGCTCGATGCTGGATGCTGTGCCGAAAGGCAAAAGAACTATGTTTTGGGCGAGAGAGCAGCGAGAGATAAAGCAATAAATTCTGTCAGAAATTTAATTTGATAATAAATCTTTGCTTCTAGCGCTACGGAATTTATTTCACTCGCACAAACACACACTCCACACACACACATTCACACATTCAGACATTCACTTTCAGTTCTATATAGAAATTCGTGCACATAATAAAACAAAAAGCAACAACAGCGACAACAATAAAGAGAAAGAAAAGGAGCCGCCTGGCCCGAAAGGAGCAAAAAAAAAAAAACGTGCGTGCATGCCAAGGATGAATGAGGATATACCCGAACATGACACTTATGGATGTTCCACCACACATCCACATCCACAAACACTCGATGCCACATCCCTTTTGTAGGACGCACCTTTCTGCCACTCTCTGTGTTTTTTGGGTGTGGGTGTGCGTGTGTGTGGATGCCACAAAATGGTTTCTAATCCGACAATTTCCCCCATTTGAGCTCCTTATCACTGGGTGGGCATTGAAGCCCTGAAGCCGTTGATAACTTTAAAGTGGATATAAAAAGGTGAATATTTCTACGGCGATAGATTATAGATTGCCTTCAAAATATATTACAAACAGAAGGAACATGCGTGGGTCAGACAGGACATGGCTAGACGGGGTACCTCTCTACTCTCTGGAAGGGTGGACAAAAACCATTATAAGTGGGAATATGAGGAAAGGCCATACCCATACAAGCCCAATAGTGCACGATATTTGTAGAGTGGCTTTTGTAAGTGGTTCTAGGCTCTCTTCAAAAGGTATTAAAGGGGCACAAGAAAGAGTTAAAAGGAGACTCTCAGCTTGTCCCCTCTCATTAGTAATGAGAGTAATGAGTCATTACTCATTATTATTATACTCGTATTGTCTTTGGTTTGGGTAAATATTGTATGAAGTATGAAGCATACTTTTGGGTGGATTTTTGAAGGGGAAGATTTCGATCTTTCAAGGGCTCTTTGGCATGGAAATTCTTCTAGAATTAGGTTCCCTAAGCTTTTGAAATTTAAGGAAATCTATTGTATTTAGGCTCAAAGTTGGTTTACCTAGAACTTCATTAAGAATTCTAGACAGAAACATCATGATAGAAGCAGTTACAGATATGAAATACTTTTAAGAACCATAGATACATATATGGTTCTTAAAAGTACTTCATTTCCGTGAAGATCATTCAATAATCCATTGTTCTATATGTCTAAATATTTGTCTATATATATGTTTATCTATTTATCTATGTATTCATCTATCTATCTATCCATCTATCTATCTATCTATCTACCTATCCATATAGCTATCCATCCAGCTATCCATCTATCAGTCTCTCCGAAGGTCCCAGCCTTCTGCTAATTAATGCAAAACTTCTTCTATTTCTTAATACAACATTTCATCTCCACTTTTCATGCCGAACCACTTCTCACTTTGCCGATGTATAGTCCCCAAATAAATACCAAAATTATTGTAAAATCTTAACCAAATTTGGCAGCTTTTTTTCTTCCCCGAATATCCTCCAAATAAATACCAAAATTATTGCAAAATCTTCACCAAGTTACATAATTTTTCCTCCCCGAAAATCCTACACTTTCCATCTCTACATATTCCAAAAATTAAACCATAAAAGATTAGTATTTCCTTTTGTGATCACTCCATTTTCTTTGTCCTACAATTTCACATAACAAACCATGAAACTCTCTGTTTAGACCAAGGCCATCAACATAGAACAATCTAGCCATAATTGGCAGGTGAAAATGATGGTGAAAATCAATGACCTTGGGCCCTAAGCCATTTCCTTTTTGAGGGCCATTACTCATTGGCATTTGCTATTATCATTGTTTTGTGCCGGAGACATTACGCGTTATTGGGTCACTTTTCCTTTCGTTTTCCGCACTTTTTGTGGGCTACGCACAGGTAGACATGGGATTAATGGTTAGGAAGGGAAGGGAGATTCATTTGGGTCTGAGGTCATGCTGAAAATATGCATTACAAGTCCCAAAAGAGAAAGAGATATGGAGGCAGATACAGCAGAGTCGAGAGTCCCAGAAGACCGATGGCGATGCCAAGAGAAAAGAAGAAATTTTCGATAAGATTTCGCCAAGATGCTGCCAACTAAAATGTCATAAATCTTGGCGCTAAGGATTGCCAAGGAAGAGGAAAAGAAGGGGGACCAGCAGCGAAGAAGATGCCAAAAAAAAAAAAAAAAAAAAAAAAAACCGAAAGAGTTGTCGTGGTCCAAAAATACACTTGACATATCGCGCTGTCTCTATCTGTCTTGTGTCTCTATCGCTCTCTCTCTCTCTCTGTTTCTGTTGGTCTGAAAAGTGCACTGATTTATTTTGCCGGTTTTGCAGTTGAATTTTTGATGCAGGCACCAGAAGAAGACACCAAAACAAGATAAATGACGGCCTGGCGACTCTTGGCCATGCGGTGATTTTTTCGTCGTTAGAAAATAGCAAAAAAAGAAAAGTCGACAAGGAAAAACTAGACTTTAGACAAAAACACATATTCTCTGTGAGAAGACCTACATTTCCCCCACTCTTTAAAAGGTAATATATCCCTTCAAACCTCCCCCCCTATCTGAATCTCTTTGAAAGGTAACATATCCCTCTCTCTGTCTCTCTTTGAATCTACCCCCCACAAACACGCAGGCCAATGTTGAACCCTTAATTCCCATCATAGATCAACCATTTTGGGTCGTAAATTACACACTCAAATCTCTAATTTGTTTTGCTTCGAAATGGTAAAAAGGTGGAAGAAAAAGGTTTACCAAAAAAAACAGCAGACAGCCAGGAGATTAGGGCACTCCACCATACCGATTCGATTGTCGTTTAACATCTGTTGAGCACACAGAGCCAAAGATACAGATACAGATACAATCCATTGGCTGGCTCAAAGCAGACCGCATGCAAATGCACGAGTCAATCGTATCGCCATGCCAGACACGACAGATCCAGCGAATTAAAAGACAATATCATCAATTATATTATAACCAAAGGAACAATACCCGAACGCCCCAAGGCCTCCTCCGCCACTCTCCTCCTTTTGGCTGCGCGGATTCCTTGTTGGCCTGCAGCAGAACTTCATTCCATTGATCATTGAATGAAGCCAAAATAAATGCAAATACTTTGCATTGCATTGAAGAATCGTGTCTGGCATGGTAAGAGACTTACTTACGAGTACGTCGTACCGCGTAAGACGGGTTGCATAAATAACCCGAACCCAAAGCGGACATTGGTTGGGTCTGGGGTCTGAGCCGCCGCGAGGATCGTGAGTTATGGCTTGTCACCTGTCTGTCGCAGCTGTCAAATTGAAAGTGGATTGAACCGATGAGCGTTGGATATACAACTCGTTGGAGCAGCAAGTAATCGCAGCAAAAAGAGGTGTAATCGTCATCGATTGCCGATAAGAATATCAATTAATGTCGCACCCGCCCAGCGATCAATCGAACGGGGGGAGTCCAATTGAACTTGTGGCTGTAAGAAGTACTTACAGGGCCAAGCAGTATTTGTTGTTGTAAATCAATCAGTCCGACTTTAGGATACCTTTTGGTTTTGGGATATTGGATATTTTTTGATGTAAAACATCATTGGATTGTAATGAATTTTGTTAGAGTATTAGAGGACTACATTGTATGTAAGTCTACCAAATTTTAGTTCTATATTCTTATATATATGGATCTTACACTCATTTTTTTGTTGGGTTTCGAGCTAAACTTTCAAATAAATTTGATTTTGTTCTTGGGATGACTTAAGGACCAGAAGCCGAAGCTTTTTGCGTGAGGATTCCAGGCAGAAGCAATAATAAATGATCGAGGAGTGCTGCTGCATGACGCGTGATATGCAATTCTTCAGAATTTTAGAGTTTCAGAGGGGAAACCCTGCCAAATCGATTAAAATGCCCCTTCTCTCTGCCTCTAAGTTCCATAAACCCCCATAATTTCCTCCTTTTAGGGTACTATACCATCATTTAAGTTTCAGTTTCAGGATTTTAAATCCGGTTTCTCTTTCGTTTTTGTTTAATGAAAATTAATTGCGCCACCAAAGTCGTGTGTTTGCGATCGCATTTAATTGCATTTCTTACACTCGCATGCCCCGAACCTATCCTTGGAGCTCCCTCGCTCTCGCTCTCTACGCATCTCCCCAGCTCTCTGGCTAATTTATCATGGACACACACCACACACCAGCTCCAGCTCCAGCACCAGCATGCGGGACAACAAGAACATGATTAATTTCTGACAAATGTGCGACACAAAAGAGATGTGACACACCTTGGAGTGGTGTGGAGGCCACAACAAGATGGCTGGAATGTTGCACACACACACACACACGCGTGTGTATAGATCTCTCTGCCCCGACCCGTTTGTGCCACGATCGCTCTTCCACGAAGCTGTGGCTGCTCGCTGCGTTGAACCTTGCCGGCGGGCATCAGGTTGCAGGTTCCGCAGAGCACACGCGTCCAAAATGATCGATGTCATGGCCCCAAACAACTGCTTGTACCCGCTCTCCCCCCCACCCCCTGCCTGACAGAGGGTCCAGTTTTTATTTCGGTCTGGACTGTGGAGGTGACCCTCCCAGGTAGAGAGGCAGCATCTGCTCTGGCGCTGCCGCCATATATCATTTGGGGGTCGGTCTGCTGCTCGACTCTCTTATCAACTAGACAACTTTCGCACTAATTCGTGAGTAATTTTGTATGCTACGCGAGAAGTACATTTCGCACTGCTTGCTTGAACTACTTGAACTGCTTGTACCTCTGGATGAACTGCCTGCACTGCTTGGCCATGGTCTGCAATTATTAGGATGGACCTTAAAAATGATGGCATACCAAAAAAAAGGAGCGACATAATTCTTTTGGTAGCCACTAAACGAGACTATAAAGATAAGCACCCGCAAAAAAGGTCCTGCGAGCAGAGGGGAGAGGTCCTGTGAGGTGAGAGCGCAACAAGCGGTGTAGAAAAAAAATGTGTACACTGTGCGGGAAAATTAAGACGAAAAAAAGGACTGAAAAGAGGTACAGTGAAAGCTGGAAATGAAGGGAAATAAGTGGTAGAAGAATGATAGAGATACGGCAGAAGATGAGATCCAGGAAGGGAGTTTATAGGAAATATGTTTCCAGTAATTATTGTCTCTCAAAGGAACCTTTTTCAAGATATTAAAAGAATACCTAGGAATATCTAAGGAATGGAGAGTTTTTTCCAAGGAAAAGTAGTGCCCAAAAAGTAGTCCCAGTATTTTTTTGTCCTCCCAAAAAGGTGTCCCAAACCACCATAAGAAGCCTCCACTGTCGCACCTATATGTATATTTGATGTGGGGCTTTTGTTGTGGGTGGATCCATGAGCAGGCGAATTCCCTCTGGGAACCAGCCCAAAAGCCAACCGTTTTACCGCTTAATTGTACGAACATTTGCTGGCCAGCAATTATTTGATAAGACGACGCCTCACATTCGAGGGCAAACACCATAAATTCACTGGCCGCAAAATAAATTAAATGAGAAACTGGCAAATGTTTAGTGTAGTTTACTTTACGTTCTGCCAACAACAAAACAACAACAACAACAGAAATGTTGGATAGTCTCTCCACAAAAAAAAAAGCAACAAAGAAAATGGAATGAAAACTTTTGTTTGCTCTCTTGGGCTGCACTTTTGCACTGGAAAACAGTAGAAGTCCCTGAGAGAGAGAGAGAGAGAGAGAGAGGAAGAAAATGCTGAGTTTCTTGAGTTCATAAATTTTCACTGCGGACGGACTCGCACAAAACAATTCAAAAAATGTTGTTGCCTTTCTCCGCAGAGCTCCAAAAGTGCAGTAAATTAATGAATGTTTTTGGTGTGGCTCCCACAGGGTTCGCACATCCTTGAAAAAGGGTTTGAATGAGCTGGGAATTTTCTTGGATATGTTTGGAGTATGAAGCGTATAAAGTGGGGTTTCTTTGGTGGAATATTTCAAGGGGAAAGACAGAAATCTATTGAGCAAACATTTGAAATATTAGGCATCTGTGAGATGCCTTTTTGAAGTGGTGGTTCAATGATTTAGGATGGGATTAGATATGCTATAGCTTATGTACCTTTGTATCCCTCAGATCATTGGTTCATCTTTTATTAAAAAGCGGGAGTAACGGCAGAAGCGACCAAGAGGCACTGCTGCATGACGCGCAACACTTAATACCTTCTGTACTTTAAGCAAAAATGATCTTTAATTTGATCAATGATCTTTAAAATATATTTATTCATCAGTATGGATTAATCAGAGTGTTTTTTAGGATATTTTCTATGCCATTTTCCCAGAAACTAAACCAAAATCTTGCTTGATTAAAGGAACCATCATATTTATATATCTTTACGCCATAAGATCATCCAAGTCAACTCCAATTGCCACCTTCTGTGACCCCTACTCCCCATGAGTCTTTTGAAAAATCACCAAAAATTAATACACTTCCAAAACCTAATCCCCAGCGACTCCTAAGACCCTGGAGACCCGCAAAGATCGCCAACGAAATTAATCTTGTTACGAAGAAGTTGAGTGTGAAATCGGCCGACAACCAAAAGACCAACAACAGACAGCCCGACAGACAAGACAACCACATGAGCAAGCAGCTCAAAAACTTGCACCGCACCGCACAAAACTTGAACATGGCCAAAAAGGAAACCGACTCCTCCAACAACCACAATGGCACACAACAATCCCGGGAGGCACGCCGCACCGCAGAGCAAAAAAAAAAACGCCAAACCAAAGACAAAATGAAGTTTCCAAGGCTCAAAAACTGAACCAAGAAACCGAAAAGGGAAAGAAATATGAAGCGGGAAGGGACCTCTCTGCAACAAGGAGCAGAAAGTTTCCATTTTGAAGAGGGAGTGCATGAGAGGACGTGGTGGGTTTAAGGCATTCATGTGTTTTGTGACAAACTATCTTAATGGGTTTTCGCAGCTTGGCGGCTGTTAAATGCGATTTTAATTAATTGGACACTTAAGTTAACGACATTTCTTTGGAGTCTCTGTCGCCTCACTGGAAACCCCACTCCGTGGGCCACCACCACCCAACGAACGACCACCGACTGCACACGGCGACGATTTTGATTAATTGGCGGACCCGTAGAGCGGCGGCCAGCCCCACGCCACGGGAAGGCGACAGGCGACCACGTAAACCGAGACGCTCTACGAGAGGTGTTGGATGCTGGCTACGGACCTAATTGATGACCATCGCAACTTGCGCTTTGGGATTGCAGCTCCCCTCCCATCCAGGCTCCAAAATGGCGTTGTTTGATGTGGCACAAAAGAAAAATTGCGGCAAGGTATAGGGATGCCTTGTAGCCAAAGTGTCATGTTCATTTTGGGGGCTACATGATGGAAAATGTTCAGTTGATAAAGGACCTGTGTTGGAAAGGGGAGAAAGAGGGATGGTAAGGTAAAAGGTGCCCCTTGTGGGGGAGTAGAATCAACACTATGTCTACAGGAATTTGCCAAAAGATCCCTCGGTTTTTCTACTCCCATGGCAGCTAATTTCTATAGAAAAATCTCTCTACAAAATAAAGAAGTATCCTTAGGGTAACATTCATCTTCCAGAGCTCTCTTTCCCTGTAAATATTGGATCAAATATTAATCCAAATATTTCCATTAATCGCAGGATATTTCCAGCCTATATTTCTTTATCCTAAGACATTTATTCAATTAAACCGTATTCCCATTTAATTAAAATTCCCTCTCCCTGGATATGCCCTCATTTTATAGGCTCCCGTCGCTGCCTCTAATGATGAATGCCTTCTAATAGACGCGCTTATTCCTAGATGATTAATAAAGTAATTTTCAAGTTCAACTGGGACATAAAGCCCATAAAATAGAGGCGAGAAAAGCGCTCTCTCTGTGCTCTGGACGAAAAGTAAACGCCCATAAACAAAGCGACGGTTTCTTTCTCAATGAAAATGCGGGAGATGTGCGTCCCGGGCCACGTGTAGCCATAAATTTCGGCATTTCGGTGGCTCTGAACCAGTTCTCCAGGGCGCTGCTTCCTCTAACAGGTTTCTCATTAGGCCAGTACTGCAAACGTTGCCCAACACTAAAACGGGGCGGAGTCTAAAGTGCTGCCCTCTCGTTCTGGCATTCAGACTACAACAAAACCCCACATATGCTTGACACAGAAACAGCTGCTCAGAGAGAGAGAGCGAGAGAGAGCGCGCCGACTCAGTGTGTGCGTGTGTGTGCGCGTGTGTGTTTGTGTGCGTGCGAGTCCATAAACCATTGCCGGCAGCCATAAAGCATTGCGAGAGCGAGAGAGCGCTACGTTGCTGCCGTCGTCGCTGCTGCGCTGCATCTGCTGCTGTCGGCGTCGCTGCCATGATGGCTGCGCGACGACTGCGACTGCGCTCGTAATTCTCCCGTTTAATGGTTTGTTTACATCATAAATAAATATGGCTGAGAGCGAAGACAAAAAGAGAGAGAGAGAGCGAGAGCGTGCAAAGGAGAGCGAGATATATGGAGAGCGAGAGTCTGCGTGGAAAGAGAGCGAGACAGAGAGCGAGACAGAGAGCGAGCTCCACTTCAGTTCTGTGTTTTTGGCGCGCGTTTGTTTCCCCCGCTTTTGCGGCAGTGGGAGGGGTGGCTCGTCCAAACATAGTTCCATTGATTACGCTGTGACGTCAGCAGCCGCGGGCTCTCCCCCCCCACTCGCACTCCCACTCCATGTAAGACACGATCTTGATCACGATCGGAGACAATTAGCTGGAGCGCTGGGGGCCGAAGGAGAATTAACAAATTTACGAGTTTATGGATGACTCATAAAGAAGGAAACCTGAGGAGGAATTAGGAGAGGAAGAGGGAGAGTGGAAGGGAGTATTGAAAGAGGAATTATTTGAGGAATTATTACGATAATCGGTAGTGTAAAAGGTGGAAGTGGAGTGATCCTATATCTTTAATCTATAAAGAGGGCATCTCTTTGAATCCAAAGTTCTATTAGACACAGTTTTTAAGAGATTTACAACAAAGAAAAATGATATAGGGGTACATAAAGGTCCAGAATTGTGTACCACCATATTTATCTCCTTTTTAGAGAGTTGTACTTTAGGTACAAGCCTTTGCTATCCATAATTCCTAATGAAAACTATGGTAAATATATAAGAAATCTTAAATTTGGTTGCTCTAAAATAAATATAGCCCAGAATTCAGGTGAGAAAACATAAGAATAAATATATTTCCAAAAAATATGTTGTATTTGGCATGAGATAAAAATTATGTATTAGACCCGTTTGAATAGATCACATCCCCATACTTAGAGTTTTGAATATACCCCCCAAAACCATTTTTAAAATTTCAATATCCTCCTTTTGGTGGCCGTGCGCACTTTTATAATTTTCACGCAACATCTACGGCTTCGATAACCTAAAAATTAATGATTTTGAAAAGAGAAATGTATGTCCTTTGCTATGATTTTTGGTTTGTTTTCATACAATCTCTATAACCGAAGATATATCCAGCCAAAGGGGAAGTTTTCTACCATTTTTTAAGTTCCTTCAACATTGGCTTTATTTTTGAACAGTGTAATTATACAATCAAGGAAGATTTACAGTCCTTACTTTCCAGAAAATACTTCAATGCTATGCACCAAATATCCCATAAGCCACCTTTCCTATGCATCTTTTCAAAGGCAAGACAACTGCCGACGGATTTGTGTCTCAAGAAACATAGCCGTCGGCTTTGCGGCTGTGCAGGAAAAGCAGGAAGAAAAGTCCAAGTATAAACCAAGTAAAACTCTTAGGAGTGTCAAAATAAAGTACAAGAAATTATGGCAACAGTGGGGGGGTTGTGTTGGGGGTGTAGTTCCTGGAGTGCCCCAGACCCCAGAGCCTTCGTTCAACCACTTGTGGCATTAGCACTAATTTCAATGCCTTCCGAAAAATGGCACGCTCGATGGTCACACAATTACGGATGTAATAAAGTAATTTGGCCGTAATTGCAATTGAGCCGATGGGCGGCGCGTCAGCACAGCTGCTGCCACTACCTCTCTGCCCCAGCGAGTGTCCCTGCCCCTGTCTCTGTCCCTGCCCCTGACTTGGCCGTCTCAGTTCGCTGACTTTTCCTTTCTCCCCTGCCTTTGACTCGGCCTGGAAAAACTTTGTCTTCAACTCGAAGGCGAACCCTTTTTGTCTCCGGCTTTGTTTTCGCCGAAAGTTTCCCACCAGCCCGTGGATAATGTGTGACAATGTCTTGGCACTTGCCGTGCGCACAGAGGGTGATTTTAATTTAGCCAAAGGATCAGCGAGAGAACGACGAACCACAGGTAACAGTGACAGTAACTTTGTTCTAATTTTTCACAGAGTTTTGCATAGAAAACTACTTAATTATGGGCAGGACGAGACGATGGCTTTATGCCAGGCCATTCCATGGCGTATCCCCTTACAGCAGGCGTTTGAGTTATGATGTCTTTATGATCCCGCGCCGCAGCAACCGAATCCTTTTTGTGTGGTGTCTGTGCGGAGTGCCTGGGATTGGGATAATGAGTAAGTTAATGCTTTATTATGATGGTTATTATGTGTGGCACAGGAATGGACTCTCGCCAGTCGGCTCTTGCGGATCGTAAACATGCCTCCTCCTCCTCCTCCAGGCAGGCAGGCAGTCAGCAAGTGTTGAGCAATCCCAAAGAAAAACAAACAACACACAAAAATCATGGGGGAAAATCTAGTGGCGGGGTAGGCGGGGGGAAAGCACCATAAAAATTAGTCTATAAAAACAAACACTCGATGGAGAGGTCTCTGGTTGTGGTCCCCCCCTTGTTGGATAAACACAACGCCATTGAGCGCCTGCCTCTCCCGCTCATGTGGCACCTACCGCCGAGCAGAACCAGTGGGAGACGCCTGGGAGACTCCTCTCGGGGCATGCTGCGAATATTTCTTCATTTCGCTGCTGTTCTGCCCCAACATTTGCCTCCTCCGGAATCGTATAGGTAAATAAACAAACAACTCGTGTATTTCATTTTTTTTGTAGATTTTTTTTTTTTTGGTTTCTGTTTTGTTAGATTTGTGTTTTATTTATTTGGTAAATAGTTTGGAATGGTGATGCTGTTAATGGAATTGATTTGAAATCGAAAGTTGATGACTTCATAGCATGAGTGATACTTATAGATAGGTAGATAGATAGATAGATAGGTTTTCAAGGGTATATTTTCATTCAAAATTTGTGAGCAAAAGAGGTGTGTTTTGTTAGCCAAAAAAAAGGATTAGCCAAAGGATATCATTTCTCTATAAGAAAGTAGCTACAACTTCTCACGCGTCATGCAGCAGCACACCTCCGAATCCGAGCGTAAAGATATATCCACGCTAATGAAAAAAATCTTAGATTTCACAGAGATAATGAGGAAAAACCCATAGAATCTATACATCGATCTTTACTTGCTTTTTTCCAGACGTTTAGATGTATTTTTCAGTCTCTATCGTATAAAATTGTATTATTTTTCAAAAAATTATATAATCTATGGGAAAAACAGCGAATTTCATTAAAAAATATGTATACTTTTTAGAAGAACTATTTTGAAAAATATTTTCCACTAGCGTTATATTTTCTCTAATGTTTTCTCGTGTTTCACGAACTCTTCAGAATCCATAGATCAACAAATTCATTCAATACAAAAGCTAGAAAAAGAAATCATTAGAAATTGTCACGCATAATGCAGCAGCGCTCCTCTAGGCGGCACGAAAAACCTGCCCAGAGACCGATAAAGGAAATCACTTTAGAGGGAACTCTAACGAATGATAAGGAAATGAACCAGAATGGAGAGAGCTTAACAAACGATATTTTCCTATGGTTTCGAAGTCTTTCTCTTAAGGAAATCTATACCCCAAAGAGTTCAAAAACTTCTATATACAATTCTGGAACAAATTAAAATTTCCAGGGCCTAATTAAATTACCAATTTGTGTGTGTGTGTGAGTGTGTGTGGCACTCTGTGGCACTTGAGTCGATTCAATAATTATAAATCAATACCGGGAATCAATTATGGCGGGGGGCTCTTACAATTATTATCTGTAAACGCCGATACACAACGCAGACTGAACGGACTGAAATTTTCAAACAATTTTCAAGTGATGCCAACTTAATTAAGTCACAAAATTTATGAGTTTCTTGTTTGGAGGGCACAAACACAGACACACCCGACCAGCACATCCACCAGACGGGGAGATACAGATACAAATGGTAGACAGAGAGATACAGATACAAATGGTAGACAGAGAGATACAGATACAAATGGTAGACAAAGAGATACATGTGTGGGGAGAGATATGACACGCGTTCGTCGTCGTAAAAACTCCACTTCTGTGGGGGGCTGCGAATCGATTGGCAAACGATTGAGAGATCGATTTTAACGATTTGTTTTGATATTTTTACGATTATGGGGCATCGTTTGCACCACATAAATAGAACATAAAACTCGGGGCCTGCCTGCCGCACATTTGTGGTGCTTTGGGGGATGTGCGGGGGGTCTGTCCTGCCGCCTTCGTTCACATTCAATTAATAATAAATTAGCGGGCAAATGAAATCACAAATTAATATATACTCGTATCCTGCCAGATCTTGTGACGCTTTTAATTGCCACCAACTGCTGGGTATCTGTATCTGTGAGATACTTGAGAGGCCCGCTGCCCGCTGTTTTATTTGGCTTTCTGTCGCTGTCGCTGTCGCTGTTGCTGTTGTCATCGTGTGTGACATTTTCCCTTGGAATCATCATAAATCATATTTGCACCACATGCATTCGCAGAAAAAAAAATATATAAAAATATCAAATGCATTTTTCGGTTTAATTTTTGCTGTGTTGCTGCCGCTGCTGCGTCTGCTGTGCATTGTCCTTGCTGTTTTATGGCTGTGGTCCTTTTTTGCATATGCAAAACTAATGCAACGCACTCCTGCGAAGGAAGCCAGTCGCTTCCTGCGAAAGGAAGAAGCCTGCCTGCGCCGCTGCCTCCGAATATCTAGAGCAGAATATTCTTTCTTCTTTATGCGTCCTGCATCTGCATCTTTATGATTTATGGCCTCTGTTGCAGGATACTTTCAGACTCACTCTGCGGCAAGTGTTGGTCGGCAAAGCCACTGACGAATCGGTTTATTAGACCATATGTTCCTCTTTTTGTTTCCTTTTTTCTCTTGGTTTATGGGAAGTGTGAAAGATTTTGGAGTTGAAAATGGTTTTAGTTGAGGAAAACAGTTGGGGATACATTTTGGATAGGGAAAAGTGTCTGAATTTGTTGTGTGAGAAGTGAAATGTCCGGTTCAAATGGTGCTTGTAGGCGATTGGTTCGATTGAACGTCTTGAGCGTCATGCAGTAGCGCCCCTCGGTTGTTCCCAGCTGTATTTCCGCCTAGGACTTGCGCGTAAAGGGAAATATCCTCTGAGAAAAGAGTGCAACGACCACATATAGTCTTCTTTTTCATAGGCGGGAATCTACTCCTCTCTCTACTTAAAGAACCCCTCTCCAAAGACCGCTCTTGTTGACAGAAAGCACAAATATATTCCCTATAGTCTTCATTCAGAAGCATTTTCCCCTTCCAGCTGCCATTCCTCAAAAGCCATTCCGCATTCCTTCTCCAAAAACCCCATTAAATGTGCAATATATGGAAAATTCCTTGGAAAGTCACGTGCTCAGAAGGGAGATTTCCCTGCATTTGTCAGCCGAAATCAAACAGAAATAGATCCCCCTGCAACTGCATCTCCTTCACACCCGTCGACGGCCATATGGTGGCGGCCCAAACAAAATGGTGGGCTTCTGGGACTCTCCATCTGGTGTTGGGGGTTGCTGTTGGTGATAGATATGCAGTAGCATCCCATGTCCTTTTGGCAGGAAGTCTCTCTCGCTCGGTATCGTAAGCGTAACGGCTTTCAATTGAGCATGCCACACACCCTCATGGCTCTCCGGCTCCCTCTTCCTGCTCTTCTGATAAGCCTCAATCGAACGCAAATCGATTGCCCAAAAACTGAACATGATATATGTTCGAATTATCCTTGCCCGCTCTATCCTCCCCCGCTCCCCGCCATAGATGTCACTTGCAAATGAAATACTCCCCCAAAAACCGAAACCAAAAAGTTACCCACTCTACAGTGTCTCCCCCTGTCTCCCTCCCCCTCTCTGTCTTACTCTTGGGTTTGAGGATGCCCCTTCTCCTCTGTCTTTGTGGCAAGATGGTTTCTAGAGGTAAGTGGCAGTGCTGCCACACAGATAATGGCTCTCTAGAAGGGGTGGGCACTACTGATAAAAACCACAAAAAAAACATTCATCACTATCTTGTTTTGGGAAAGGAAAAGTCTCCGCCGCATTCTTTAGGAGTTTCAATATTTTCCTTCATCTTCAGGGGTTCTCCTGCGTCGTTTCCCCCATTTTCAGGTTTCTTTCTAGATTTTTTTTCAGGCTCCATTGATTATGGGAATGAGGTAATATTTTCAATTGGTTTTTGTAGGATTTTCTTGTTATAATTAAATATAAAAAGAAAGGCTTTATTTTTCTTTGGAAATTTTTGTTTATGGAGCTGGAAAATATATGATTTTTCTTGAAGAATGTCTATTTTTGCGCCATTTTTATACCTTTTAGGTATTCTCCATATTTCTAGATATATTTTTTAAAGGACCTAGAATTTTTGGAATCATTTTTATAATCTAAAAAAAAAAAAAATTCAATATTTTCTTTCAAAACCAGAAGAAATTTCATAAGAATCTCTCAGAAAAGACATTTCCAAGACCAATTCTTTATATTTTCTCCCGTCTTTCGATTTTCCTGCACTCTTAAGAACCCCTAAATCATCCCTAATATATTTTTAAAATATATAAAACCCCGCCTAAAGCAAAATACCATTAAAAATGTCTCAAGAAATCAACAAAATTCGGACCTTCCCAAATCTTTTATTGAACATTTTACACTGCAATAAATTTCCAGCAATTTCGGACTGGAAATCTCATATAAATACTATGTCCGAATGCAGCAATAAAGAACAAATATTAAGCTCGAATGAATTTTGGGTGCATCTACCGCCTACACCCAGGGATACACCCAGGGATACACAGGGATGCGGAAATGAAATAAATCGAGAGCGAAATGAATGGACACCAAAAGGATGAATGGTTGTCGGAGTCATGAAGTAAAGGCTGGGGCCTCCTTCTACAACAACAAAACATCTACAAAAAAAGAGAGACAGCAAGACAGTGAAAGGGGGACAGAGGGACAGAGAGTGAGAAGAAAATATTGAAACGAAAAATACAACTGACAAAAAAAGGTTTTTATTTCTGTTTTATTTGTGCAAAAAGGCGGAGGAGAGCGCACTCCATAAATTTTCGTGCGCTCAATATTGTTTCAGATCATAAATCATGGGCTGCATTTGCGTACGGCACACACACACACGCACACACTTATCCATGAGGCAGTTGCAGTTGCAGCAGCAGCAGCAGGAGGCAGGAGGCAGGAGTGGCAGGGAGACGGCAGAGACACAGACACCGACAAATGTACATTGTACGGCGTACCTTGTAGCTGACGTTCGTTGGTGAATGCATCACACAGGGACAACAAAAGCAACAACAATCTGTGCAACAACTACAGAAACAACTGCTGCAACAACAAAAAGCCTACAAAAAAAGCATCAAAAGCAAAAATCCCTGCAACAATACAAGTAGAAGAGTTCTATATGCAGGGCAGGGGCAGTATACGACTAATTGATATCCTGTAAGGATGTTCTAGACTCCTCCAAGAAGTGTGCTATAGGGGGATGAAGCTTCCAAAAGGAAGAAGTTCAAGAAAGGAAGAGTTAAGAGGAGCAAGAGCTCAAGAAACTATTTTCTTAACAATAAACATTGGTATATTATTATTATTATTTCGTTTTCCGTATTTAGAAGACTTTTTCAATACATACGTACATATATATGTCTAAATCAAAGCGAAATCTATTTAATTTTAATCATTTTATTTTTAAAAAACGTACATATTTTTAAATTAAAAATGTCTCATTTTTCTTTGAGTGCACAAAATGTGTCACAAAATTGCTCCTCCAGTCGCATTTACCCGAGCAAAATCGCAATGTTGCCCCGCGTCTGACAATAGCAACATGCACTCCATACTCCATACTCCATAATGCATTTGTAGTATAGACTGGAGGCCGCTGCACTTGTGCCCTGCACATGCATGCCCCGCCCCTCCCTCCCCTTTCCATTCTTTCGATGGCGGGGCGAATGCGTCGGCGGCCAGCATGCAAATGCAGAATGAAAGCAATCCGCCAAAGAGGCACGGGCACAGTGACTGCTGCATGCGGCATGTGGCACGGTCTGGGTCTGTGGGTCTGGGTTCTGAAGTGGTCTGCAAATTCACATTAACGCAAATTCCGTAAGTGAAGTATGTTGCATTTGCCGCACGTAAATTTTAAAAAGCGCGGGGCACACAATAACTGAAAAACACACTCGTACGAGCTACAGATACACAGAGAAAACTGTTTTTGCAGAATCGGGGAATCGGAGGCCTCGGCAGCGGCATCGCCATCGGAGTCCTGGCTGCTGGGGTCCTACCCCTCCAAAAAAAAGAGAGACCTACAGCTCTGGAAAATGGATGCTGCATAGGCATTCGTACTCGAACTCTGAGATACACACACAAACACATTTGAGATACACACATAAATCTTGTGGATGAGCCGTGGCAGCATTTGGTGGGGTTTTTGGGTCTACGTTTTTTCGTTTTTGGTTTTCATTTGTGAGCCTTGCATTGGGGATTTTGGGGCCAAAGGCAGGCTGAAGAGAAAACGCAGCTGTGGCATAGGAATACTAGGGTATATTGGGGGAATATAAGGGAATAAAGGGAAGTTCGAGGAAAGGCTAGAAGCTATAGACCAAAAGGAGCTCCTAAATAATCATATTTATTCTTTAAAGTAGGAAATAATAGGACAATTTTGGTTAAAAACTATGAAAATTACTATAATCAATCTTTAAATATAAGATAATGGTTCTAAAACCTCTTAATTCTTAGAAAAATGAAAGTAAAAGTAAAAAAAAATATATTAAAAATTGGAAATTAGTAAGAAAATTTAAGGAAAACATAACAAAAAGTCTTAAGACATAAGAATATAATTTCAAGAGCTCTTTAACAAAACTAATTTCAAAATTTTTTCCTAACAAATCTAAGGAAAAGTGATAGAAATATATCACAAATCAGAGAAAAATTAAAGAAACCTAATGAAAAATACACCAAAAAATCTACACATATAAGAAAATAAATCCATAAAACCTTCTTAGGATATATATTTCTATATAGGAACCTTCAGATATTTTTCTATCTATATATCGATTCCCTAAAATCAAAGAAAACCTCTTAAAACTACTCCCTTTATTCATCTACTTCCTGCCTTTCCCAATGCCCCAATACTCCTTGAAACTCTTCCTTTATGCCTTAACCCCACTTTAAAACAAAAGAACCGTTTACCTGCTCCCGCCTACAGATGGCGCTTTAACACGGATGGCAATCCATCTGGCGGCAGCGGCGTCGGCGGCGTCCGCGCTAATAAAAGATTTCGCTAAATTGATACTGTCGATGGAGTAATTAAACTGCAATTTTTATGAGACATGCCGGACAGAGGCCCCTGGCTATCGCAGATCGAATAAATTATATTTCATCCCAGGACATACGCACACACACACACACACTCCCATGCAGAGTGGGAGAGAGGGACAGGACAAAGAGAGAGAGAGAGAGGAGTTTCCGTGTGTGCATCCGTTGGCTTCCGTTCGTTTTTGCCGGTAAATTTTCCAACGCAATTTTGCCATTCTTTCGGCCATGTGTATGTGTGTGTGTGGCAGGACCTGCAGTCGTCCTGCAGTTGTCCTGTTATATCCTACCATCCCGCAACCTCCTCTTTCCTTCCATTTTTGTCACACGCAAAGAGAGAGGATGTTTTTTTTTTTTGTTTGGGGCTGTGTGCAGAGAACTTTTGTGAGCCACTGTGATTGCAATTTAATTTCACACTTTTGTCCGCTCATTGAATCCCGAATCTAGGGCCCCCTTTTCCAGATGGTTTTCTGTGATTTCTTGATGATTTTTTACCATTCTAATAATTGTCTGTCTGCCGCTGGCACTCTGTCAAAAGATTACCCCACCGAACCAGTCCTGAAAGTTGTTAATTTTTATGACGTCATTACTCGGCTCGTAAAATCCACGGGACGCTCAACAGTTGGTTGTTCTGTCCGTCCGTCTGTCTGTCTGTGTGGCACCGCTTTATAGCTACTCTACCGAGTACTACCATCCCATCATCAACGGAGCAACAGGCGATGATTTTATGAACATGTTCAATGGCCTGGGGGAGCCCATAGTCTATGTCTGGGGCACTCGGCATTCGGGTTCCGTTCCGTTCCGGGCATGCCGCTTCGCTTCTCTTCAAACTTTATTTGCAACCGGAATTTTTATTGTTATTGCGACATTTATGAGTCTTTTACGAGATTTGAGTCTCGTTTCGCAGCTCGTTTCTAATTTGTCGCTCATTTGTTTGCAATGTTTTCTTGTTTTCTGGTTTTTGTTTTGTCTTTTGTTTGTGGCTTCTCTGATACGTAAGGATCTGTCATCGGATTATGGATGTTGTATGTGATTTCTATAGCTCATAAATTGCTTGCTGGTTGAGAGATTTTGTTGTGGGGGGACTATGTTTTTTGAGCTTTTTCGAATACAATTTGAGAATTTAAATTTATTTTGAGTAAAGATTAAAAAAATACTAATAAAAAATAATACAAAAAAAAACATTACAAAAAAAATATTAAAATAAATAGAGAATAATTAAAACAAATTATTTGTATTTTTATTTTATATTTTATTTTATTATTTATTTTTTAAATTATTTTTATTTTATATTTAATTCTTTGTTTTCTTATTTATAATGTGTTTTTCCACCTCTGCAAAAAGGTCTTGTTCTTGAAGAGAAAACACCTAGAACCTAAGATATGGGAAATCTAAGTTTCTAATTGAGGGAATGCAGCAGCGCCTATCGGCTTTGTTCTGTAATCTTTGGCTTAGCGTCTGTTGGGCCACTTGTCAGTGGAGTTATTGCAGTTCAATGTCCCAAGGAAAAGGTGTTTTATTATAAAAAAAAAAATAAGTAAAATGTGGAATGGAAAAACTTCTTAAATATAATTTTTTCTACTACTAATATATATTATAATTTGCATTCAAAACAAATTATCTTTAATCTTATTACCTGTACCATTCAATCATCTTAAATACAATTTTTTTTACTGCTTATATATTCTATAATTTCTATTCAAAAAACTGTATCTTCCCACCATTCAATCTTCTACTTTTTCATTTCTTTTCAGCCACATTTCCTCTACCAAGAAAAATTCCATAGAAACACTTCCAACCCCACCAATATTTTCATATTCCTGCAAATTAATGAAACCACCTACCAAACCACCTGCTCTGCCTTCATTAGAACACACCCCAACACCATTTCTCAACCTCCCTTTCTCTCTCTCTCTCTTCATTAGCAGGCTGCAGTGTTAGGTAATATTTGACTTGTCATTCAATCCTTTACCTCTCGTAGCGGGAGATATATTTGGTGTGAAGTTGGGGAACATTTATGCGCCATGTTCTACTTATATTTTTATGGCTGCTGCTTGGAAACTCAAAACCACAGACAAGAAGCTCTCCATTCACAGGAGACGAACAGGAGCTGGAGGAGGAGTGTACATATATATATTTAAAACATGGATTCTTAATTAGTGAGCACTCTTTTTTTTTGTCAGGGGATCACCGAAACACCACCTATGCTTGGGACACCCCAAGGGGCTTTCCTGACGTCCTGAAAACTCATTGCGTGTTCCTCCTCCTTCGTTTTGGGATTAATGCGCGCTAATTAATCCTCTTTGGTTCGGGATTTGGCCCCGACATAATTATATTTACAGCCGCCATGCGAGGAGCAGCTAAACAGCACAGCACAGGAGTACAATGGGAATTTCCCCAGGCAGAAGGATGCTTTCGCTCATCTTTTGTACAGGGATTGCCATCGTTATGGCTCCGGAGCATGCGAGTGCGAGGAGTCGTCTGGAGCTGGCTGAAAAGGATACACGAAGGATATTAAATTAATTTTTAAGTGCAACCGTAAGACGATGAGAAAGCTGGCAAGATGAGCTGGCAAAAGCAGGGGGAGAGATTATTAATGAGCTTTTCCTTACGCGCTTCTATTGTCTGAAGGGAAACTTTTAGCATATTTTGTGATACCGGATGATACAGGGTGCTCTTGGTGAACAAAAAAACAAACCGAGGGGCGGTGTTGCATCACGCGTGAGACGTTTAATTTGGGTTTAATGAACAAAAGTGTACATATCATTATTTTTACAGCTTTTATCAAATATCTTGTAGTTTTTATCCCGGTGGAAATGGAACTTTCTGCCCTAAAATTTGTTATGTCGGAATTTGGGTGCAATTTATAGTCAAAATCGGTCAAAACTATGATTGTTCCTTAACCAAAATAAATAAAACACATTTTAAATTATATTTTACTTAATTATTGGAATCTTTAAAGGTATTAGGCACACTTTTATATTTCATATATTAATAACAAATTTTTTTCTTTCCGAAAATATTTTAATTCAATTTTTATAATGTACGTTTTTAATATTATTATTTTTTAAAATTAGAAAATGAATGTTTTTAAATATTATTTATTTTTTATATTATTTTTTTGTATTTTTACATTTTTTATTTTTTTATTTGATTTATTTATATTAAAAATGATTGTGAATTATTAATAAAAATGTTATAAAATATTAATACAAGAATTCAAAAATAAGAAAAATAATATAAAAAATAGTACTTTTGATTTTTATTTAAAATTAATTTTTCTTTCATTCTTTTTATTATACAAAATTATAATCTTTACGACTTCTGGGTTTTAACCATTTCTACAGCCCTTCTTTGTCTAAAAATTCCGTCTCTCCTTCTTGAAACAATTTTTCTTGGGGTACCCTGTATATTTTCCTCAACTTTCCATCTCACAGCTTGTTTTCATAGCAGTTTTTCTTTTTCCTTTTATTTGTTTCATACTTTTTTGCTGAGTTGTGTTGCAAATATAAATAATGAGAGAACATTTTGTTTATTTAACTTTGTTATTCCTGCTGCTGCTTTATTGCTTTCCACGCGGGTGGCGATGGAGACGATGAAGAGGCTGCCCACGGCTGATGCTGGTCCAGAATGGCAGTAGGAGAAGCCACCAGAATACGCTACCAAATTAGTTTCCCAGAGCTCTGCGTTTCCTTTGAAAGAACTGGACTATTTTTGGTCTTTGATGATTAAGACGCCCACTAACTGGAGGACTTCTATGGGTGGGACTTGAGGGACTTTGCAAAAACTTAAGTGATTACTTTTTTTTTCCAGAGATTGAAAGTTCTGCTCGTAAATTTATTAGGAACAAAAAAAAAATAAGAAACTTCTAGTCTAAGTTTTTGGTCAAAGTGCGCAAACGCAAGTTTTGTAATTGTATTCATTCGATGAAGTCCATTCTCATGCATTATTCATGAGTGAGATTCATCTAAGAATGTGGAATCTAAGATGGAAACTCAATGGAGGGGAAGTGCTTTGGGTTCTTTGAGGAATCATTTGTATGGGATATGATAGGAAAGTCTTTTCTAAAAGGATTCTGATAGCTATGCGATCCTTAATTCAAAGTCTTTCTAAGAAAATAAATGAAAGATTCGAAGACTCTCTTAGGAGAATCTTTACTGCTGTTCCAGGGAATCTTTTGGATGCAAATTTTACTTGGTCTTTCAAGGAAAATCTTCCTATAGGCATAGAAAATATTGAAAATATTTTGTAGAGATTTTGCTATTAGAAAGTGGATCTTCCAAGTACTAACTGGAGTTTTTGCTACCAAAAACAAGACCTTTAGGGTATAACTTAGATTTTTTGGTATAAAGAAGATCCCTATTCCATGGAATATTATAGAAAAGAAGTTCCACTCTAGGTTTACCCAAAAAAATGTTAAAAGAAGCTTTTTAAGCATTCTAGGCAATGTTTTTGATCCAAATTTCAAAGGAATTCCAGGGAAACTCTTTTGCTAGCTATAAAAAAAGATTTTCCAACCTTATATTAGAGTTTTTGGTACAAAAAACCATCTATATTCCATGATATATTATAGAAAACCTCTTCCCAGTACGACTTTTCCTGTAAATAAAACATTTTCTCCTTCCAGCAATCATCTCTTCTCCATTCCAACCCTCTCAAACCCTTTTACCGCACCTTAAAACACACACAAAAACTCACAGGCCTGGCAATCCTTTTTCTCATATATTCAAATCCCATAAGCCCCCCTTCTTGACGGTAGGCGTATTCCCAGGCCTTGTAAGCCAATCGCTTAATAAGCTTCCTGACTTTCAGAGACAAGGCTCACACACCTTTTGGGTGACCCAAGCAGACCCTCGGGGGCAACGGAATCCTCTTTCTGCACAACAGAAATAAAGTTATTGAGCATTTAACGAGTTATAAATGCCCAAAGATGGGGAGGAGCAGAGCACCTCTGCACAAGGCTTAGTGGCAAATGCAGATGGCAAAAATGCATCCATAAGATACGCCTCGGATTTATAACTGAGTGCCAACAGAGAGCTCTGAGCTTTTGGTGGCCTCTAGCACCTAGCACCTAGCTCTGGCTCTGATAATGATAATGTGCTCCGCTCCTCTTGTCAGGGCAGCAGAATGATGTGGTTTCCATAAGGCCATAAGGATAAGCTCTCTCTCTCTCTCTCTATCTATCTGTGAGACCGCGGTGTCGGTGCTGTCGGTGGGTTCTGTAAGCTCAAAGTGCCGCCATTATGATGGGGCCAATGGCAATGGGAAAACGACGACGACGACGGACTGCATTTGTAGTCACAACTCGCAGACAGAGAGTCCACTAGACTCCACTCCGGGAGAGAGGTGGAGGCGGTGGAGGAGCAGCAGAACAACTGCAACCAAAAGCAAGAACAGCTGCAGCAGAAAAACCACGACAATGAGGTGGCACAGTGGTGCAGAAGTCAATGAAAAGGTATATAGATATTTTATACCATAAAATTAGAGCCCATTTTTATTGGAAAAATTAAGAAATAAGAGCCAGAATTAGCTTAGATTTTAATCAGTAATTAATTTTGTTCCATAATTTTTTTTTATACAAATTTTAATCCTTACGATCCATGTCTTATATCACAACCCTTTGAAACTTTGAACAGTCCTTAGAATTGTTGAAGTATATATTTTGTATGTCTGTATGTATCTTTTTTCTATGTATCTAGGTATCTTTTATGCTCGTGTGCCTCGAAAAAAACGTTAGGACTCATTTTGACTTTTCCATGGCTAAAGCTTAACATTTCCATCTGCTGTCGTCGTTTTTTGTATTTGGGGAACAAATAAGAGCAGATTTAGTATTTTTTTACTTCAAACTAATTTTAAAATGTTTTTCTTAGAAGAATATCTAACCATAAATGTATCTAAAACTATACAAAATATAGTTTTCAAACTTTAGGATTCAAAAGTTTGCTAAAAACTGCTCTAAAAACCTATCCAAGATATCATTTAAATGTATGAAATCTTCCTTATATTTCTTCATAGATCTAGTACCACTGTGCCCGCCTGTCGAAGTTCTTTTTGGCTGCGAGTCAAGCATTTTGGATGCATAAATCAAACATTTATATGCGGCACAGCTTCGGCATTGCCTCGCCTTGCCCTTGCCCAAGCAGCTCCAGAGCCCCAATCCGGCATGCCCCAACCGCCAGACACAGTCACACATGTGGAGGAGACGCAGGACGGCACGGCACGGCACTTGAATGTGATTACGCAGCGAGAGATTGCACGAGGAAGGGGACGACTCCTCGAGACAGGCAGACTCGTACACAGAGAGCCCCAGTAAAAGTACTGCTCCTCCCCTTGGAAGCCCCATCGATATCTGAGTCATGGAGCCACGGCATCAAAGGCGTCTCCGACTGAGCAGCGCGCGGGCCTGCCCCGCTGAAAATGAAGACGATTACGATTACGATGGGGGTCTGGAAGAGGGAGGACACTCCTCTTCGAAAGAGGACGGCGGACAGCGGACGGCAGGACTGCGGGACTGCGCAATGATGGATATTATTCCTAAGGCGAAAAGTCGCTTTGCCCAGCGGTGCTTTGCGACACCAAAGCGATTTTCGCATTGATTGATTGCTTCATTGCTGCATGCAACATGATGCCAGAGCGAGACAGATAGAGAGAGAGACCCAAGGATTTTGGCACAAGGATATTCATTCCATTTTTTTCGCTGACTTTACAATGCGGCATAAATGTTGCTGAGAATTATTTGCCAAAATGAACTCAAGATCAGCCTCAAAGGGGAGGGGGAAAAAGGAAGATGAATTGGGAAATAAAGCAGGAGTAGGATTCGGTAGAACAATACTAAAGAATAGGGAACATATTTCCATTATTTCATTGAGAAATTCCATTACAAAAGATAGCATTTTGGCAAATATTCGGCTTACATTTTTGCAGCAAAGGGAGATATAAGGCTGCAACTTAGCCGTTTATTCATCGATTTTTATAAATTATGCCTTAAACGACGCTCAATTAATGTGCATATTTGAATAAAATATTAAACAACACGAATAATAACTTTTTAGAATTTTTCTGAATTTGTAAAGTCAATATTTCCAAAGAAAATACCACAACAAATGATACATTTTTCATTTGAAAGCTTTATATTTCCCAGATGGTAAGTTTAGGCTAACAAGTTTATGGGGCCACATTAAAGCAGCATTTATAAGATTTTTAATATTGAAAAATTTTTAAAAACTAGTTGCAGCATACTTACGTTAGAGGGCAAAACGCATGCTTACCTCTAAGAAAAAAAAAAATAAACAAAAAAAAAGTTTTTTTATAAATTCATAAAAAATAATAATAATAAACCTCTCCGAAAAATTGCGTTAAAAATTAAATTCCGTAGAGTAGTATAATCTAACCAGTCATTAATTCCTGGCTTCCACACTGAACTCCAACTCCAACTCCGAATATTCCCACTGAAACATGTTTAAAAAACAATATTCATAAACAAAAGTTTCATTAACTTCCAAGGGCGTATCCGTAGCCGTGAAGGAGAACTAAATTATTATGGCCATTATCCCAGAGGAGGCTGAAGGGCAAGACGCAAGATTTTTCCGCAAGTGAAAATGCGACAAATAGTCGCTGCTCCACCCCTCTGGTAGACGTTTCGGCTGCGGCTAAATTGAAATCAGGGCAGAGCCTTATAATTTGGAAGCCATCCAAGAGCCGTTCCCTCTCCGAAAAAGTGGAAAATAATCTCCATCTGAATGACAGAGCGACTGTCTGTCTGTTCTTATTGGTTGACTGCAAAAAAAAAACACACACACAGATTTCCCCCCTCCCCCTGCTTTAGCATTCTGTTTTTCGCTAGTTTTTTTCTCAATTGGCAGAAATTTATTTTTTACTTAAAACTTTCTGTTGTAAGCCATGAGAAATGGGAAAACAAACTTTTTTGGCTTTTCAGCAGCACAAAAAATAAAAAATAAAATACCGCTTTTGTTGTTGTTTTTGTGGCAGGAGGAGTGGGAGGGGGAATGTATCGAATTGATTTAAGTTTGAAGGAAGTTTTTTGGGAATTTTCAAATGCAAACGGCTAATTTATGCGAAAGTTCCGCCTTCTCAGCTTATTTGACTTTCTATTGAAGGTTTTTGCTCTTTTCTTTCTTTCTTAATTTATTTACTTTCTTTTCAAAGAGCGTGAAGGAGACAAGGGAGTATAATAAATTAGAGAGGAGTGGATTCCATGGCTGTGATTCATAAAAAGAACAGTTGTGTGTTTTGTAGTTGAAAGATCTTTGAAAGATTGTATAATAATATAATCCGAAATTAGTTTGAAGTATGTGTCATATATAAAGATGAAAACTTTGCATACTTTTGCTTTTAATTGATTTTTAATAATATATTTTAAAAAATATTAAATTTTCACTGTATTCTACATTGAATTCTACTTCGAATTACATCGTGACGGAGATCTACATGGCCTGCACCCACGCTGCGTTTTAACATTCCCCATCTCGCTCTCATCAACAGTCACACACTTTCGCTTTCGTTTTAAGTTAGAGAGGAAGAACAAGAGGAGCGGAGAAAATCGATCTGATCTCTTCTTTTGCATTGTGAAAGGGGGAGAGCGAAGTTTCGCTTTAATTTTGCAATAGGAGAGCGATAAGAATAAGAATGCAGAAGCGAATGTCAAATGCGAGAGCAATTTGTTGGGAGAAGCAGAAAGAGAGCATGGAATGAGCGAGCCACCATTAAACCACTGTAACTCATTAACTCCCCCTCACACTCTCACACCACACATCGACAGATGACCACAGCCACACACTCATTTCATCTCTGTCTCTCTCGTTGCAGTCGGAGAGGGAGATGAAATGTCAAATTAACGGTGAGCATGCCGCCGTCAATCACAGCTCCGCGTTTCAATTTGTGAAAATTATTTAAATTATGCAAATCAAATGGAAAAAAGTGTCGTATATTTGTACAGTGAAGTGTGATGTTGTGGTGCAGTGATAAAATGCAGCAAAGTGCAGCGAAAATGGGCAAGAAATAGTGTTTTAGTGTGGGAGGCGGCAAAAGGGCATACAAAAGGCAGAGCGGCGTGGGAGAAAAGCGGCAATATATGAAAAGTGTGAAAGTGAACTGCAAAAAGTTAATAGAAGTGTTTTATGTATTTGATATACATATTATTTTATGCAGTAATTCTCTTTTTTTCATGTGCAAAAATCAGCAGAGCAGCCATCGCTTCCAGCCGGCACCGAGGTGTCTAACTTTTTTTTTCGTTTGGTCACGTGATCCAGCATTGTGTGTGCTTGTGTGCGTGTGTCGGTGCGTAAAAAGCTAGAAAATTATGAGAATCAAATGGAAAGAAGTGTCGAAGTGGACGAAAACCGCAAAGAAAAAGTGCTTTATGTAAAAAAAATGTGCATGATCAAATGGGGTGGCGGTCCACGAGGCAAAAGAGCATAAAAAGGCAGAGCGTTTTATGTATTTAATACATACATATATAAACATATTATTTTATGCAGTAATTCTCTTTTTTTCATGTGCAAAAATTAGCGGTGCTCCGCTCCCATCGATTCCAGCGGGCCATGAGGTGTCTCACTTTTTTTTCGTTGTGTGTGCTTGTGTGCGTGTGCCGGTGCATAAAAAGAGAGATTATAATGAGAACCAAATGGGAAGAAGTGCCGAAGCATTATGTGTGTGTGTGCGTGTGCCGGCGCGTAAGAAGCGAAAATGTATTGAGAATCAAATGGAAAAATTGCAGCGCTGTGAAATGTCGTGCTTTAGCGATTAAATATTGAAAATGGCCAAAAATTAGTGTTTTATTAAAAGAAAAAGTGCGTCGGGAGGCGCTCCGTGAAAAATGGAGGCAAAAAATGCGGCAAAATACATACACAACGAATTACAACACACAATAAAAGAATGGAGGAAAAGACGAGTAAAAAAATTAAGAGAGCGATTGGCGCCAAGATCTTTGGCGAATTATTGTATAAAGGGTGAGTGCAATTTTCTCTTTTTTTAAACGCATTTATAAATATTTTATTCTTCCTTCCAAAAAATAAAAAACCACAACAAATAATCCCCATCTTACTGTTGTGAAATTTTTCTTTTATTATAACATGCTTTTCCATAATCTTTGTAAAAATGTTCCATTAAGCTGAAATAAGTATAATTTATAGATTTGTTACAATTTATCGTTTTCCGAATCAAATTATTTGCCAAAAACTTGAGTCAACAACCAAAAACGATGCCACAAACGGGAGAGCCAGAGGCAGAGGGGGGGCATGGCTACCAACTGCAGAAAAATACAGACAATATTTTAATAGTTTAAAGCAAAACAATAAATAAACTAAAATCAATTGGAGGGACGAGACACAGATCTGGGGGGGATATTGCTGACAAAACAAAAGGCAAACCAGAAACCCCCAAAAAATATCGCAAATAATACGACATGTAATACGACGAAACAAAAACAATACACGAAATGCTGCTCGTTCGAGTGCTGTTGGCTGTTGGTAGTTGTTGCCATAAAATCGTTTGTTTCCGGCTACTGGAATTTATTCTCATTCGAAACAACAACAACAAAAACAAACACAGAAGTACCGCAAAACTCGGAACATCCCACAACAAAAGCAAAAACAACGGGGTAAAGGCAGGAGGGAATTAGAAAAGCGACTGGGGGATACTCTTTCGGAGGAGAGAAAGAATTTTATGTAGGAATGTTAATTAAAATAGCGTTTATTGATTTGAGTATGTTTTATAATGAATATTAGATAACTAATTTGACCAATTGATGAGCCCGACGGCTGACAACTTAATAATGAGCGTCCTCTCTCGGGCGGTTGACGGCTCTCTTTTACGACCGCTCTCGCGCTCTACCGATCTGCTCTCTGCTCTCTCGCTCGCTATCGGGATAGGAGACGCGAGTGTACCGACAGCATAGCTTTCTTACATGTATATGTATATGTATAGGTAAAAACATACTAAGGGAAACCCTAATGCCTCTCAAATTATTATCGTTCTCTATTTGTTCCCCTGTTTTGGCATACGTCTCTTGAAAATCATCATACCCTCGTGTTATGCCGAAAACCGAAAACTGCACATCGGCAAAAGCAAAGTGCAAACATTGTTGTTGTGGTGGCTGCTGCCGCTGCTGCTGCTATTTGCTAAAGTCATTGCGGTGTTTGTGCCCCCCGCAATCCACCCCTAGGCAAAAGGAAAGAGGCCGAAGCACAATGCCAGTGGAGAAGGGAACTACAACAACTACAAATTTAGTAATAATATTCACATTTATGGATTTGTAAGTGGTTCCGCATGACTAACCCTGCATCCTGGCTCTCTCTCTCTGCAGAGCCCCTCCTCGCTTTTCAATAGAGCATCTCCTGCTCTCTCCTCTCAATAGATTGTGTGTTTGGAGCCACATTAAGGTGGTTTTCAATAAGGTTCACTCTAATTTGCGGTACCACACTTTTGAATTGCTTTACTGAGAGAGAGGGGGAGGGCAAGTCCTTTGGGCCTTTTGCAAATTCATAAGTCACTCACAGCTCAGTGAATGGTTTCATTGGCTGGCAATGGGAATTGAACTAACAAACTTGGCCTAAATGAATGTGTAATTGCATTGAGGTCAATGGGGATACAATTTGGAGAGAGGATTCAGCAAGGAGAGGTTTCTGTGCAGGCTAAAAGCTTCTTTTGGGTAGAGCCTCTGCAAAAACTTAGAAAACCATCAAAAACGAAAACTTGAACTCGCATTTGAAATATTTCGAAAAGTTTCCAGCATAATGAAGCCATTTTCCATTTCCTGGGAAATATTGTCAGTCAGACAGACAGCCATCGGTTTAAGAATTTATGTGGCGAAATAATTAATTCTGTCAGCAAGAAATTCGCTCGCTGCACCACACACACACACACAGAGACCCAGAAATTGACAGAATGAATGAATGAATAAATAAAGCGAGAGGGGAAAAGAGTGCAGGAGGGAATGGCTTGGGAATCGAATCGCTTTTCGATTATGTTAATTTTTAAGATGAGGAACAGGAGGAGCAGCCATGGGGGATGTGGTGGATTCTGTGTGTGTGTGGCACACACATGCCGGCAATATGTCCAATGGCGCGTTGGGAATAAATCCAAATCATGCGATCCAATGATCACATTGTGCCCGCAACTTGAGTTATGGCCGCACTCACACAGATACAAGTACGAATACCAATACGAGTATTTGTATTTGTATTTGTACTCCCAATCAAATGGACAAACAAACAAACAAATGGAGCAAACAAATGAATAAACAACTTCGATTGTATTGCCGCCTGCGATGATGGCAAATAAATTGCAGATGTGAACACACACGACAAATACTACTAAAATACCAGTACTACAAGAAATAACAACAAAAGCAAATATCGAAAACAGATTTCAAGATTCCAAATTCAAGATTGTTTGCGATTTAAGCAGGTTCTTTAAGGTATCTTTGAAATATGTACTTTTTTGGTAGGTAGGGGAATTTATTGCTGGGAAATTATTGGAATTAAAACTACTTTTTGGTGCCCCTTATTGTGGTTTATTTATTAAATTTTCTTAAAAAATAAATCTCTAAAAGGGAATTTATAATTATTGAAATTAAAGCTTATTTTTAGTACCTGATTTTTTGTTGGTTATTTTTTCTTAAATATTCTGCTTGGTTTATTTTAATCTTAAACAAAAACTCTCTAAAAGTGAATTTATTGCACTGAATTTATTGAAATACAAAATATTTGATTTTTCTTTTTTGTTGAAATTTTAAAAATTTAATTTAAAAAAAAATATTTAGCTATGATTTAAATTTGAATAATTTAAAATAAGTGAACAAGTTATCAGAAAAGGCTTAAGTTTTTTTATATAAAATGTATAATGTTTATAAATTATAATAAAATATTTCGTTAAAAAAAAAATATTTAAAAATAAATTTATATATAAACTAAATATATATTATAAACTATGAAATAATAATAATATAAATAATTTTTCTTGAAATATTTAAAAAAGATTCCGCCACAAAAATCAGATTTTTCTTTAATTTTCTTAGTATTTCCTTCCTCCTTATTTTCTTTGCCTTTTCTTCACCCGTTCCTTAGTTGCTCTTTCTACTCTCTACAGCTTTATCGTTCCTTACCAACCATTCCTCTCTCTCTCTCTGATGCTGAGTCCGCCTGTCTGGCTGGCTCTCTGTCCATGCATGTCTGTGCATGTCCAATCTTGCAAAGCCCCAAACCACCGGTAAATGCTTCTCCCTCTGGCTCCCACAAAATATGGGATGTCAAGCATTGCTCAGGCGACAGAAGATTATAATATTTTTTGTTCTGTTTTTCCTCCTCTTTGCTCTCCTTATTTCTGTCTCCAATTTGAATTACGTTGTTGTACTCGTCCTCGTACTCTTCCCCCGTCCCCGACCCGTCCCCGCACTCGTCTTTCGTATGTGGATCGTTTGTCCGTCTGGCGCATGGGTGCGTCTTGCAATTTTTGAATGCTATTTGTTTTATTATGCCGCAGATTTTTCTTTTCTTTTCTTCCAAGTGAAATACGTTTTAATTTATGACCTCCTCACATCGTTGTCGTCCCCTCCCCCCCGTCCATTATGTGGCAGTGTGTGTGTTCCTGCAACGAAACATGCACTTGGCAGACATCAGACAGGATATGTACTAAAGTGTACCCAAAATGGGGATTTACTTGAAGAGAGCGCCAAAAAGATTTCTTTCGTTTTTTTTTATTATTTTTTGGTAAGGAAAAAACTTGAATATTTTAAGGGAACTTTTATAAAATTGTAGTTTAAAATTTGCACATCGAAATTTTGATTTAGATTTTTTGAGGGGTTCATTTTTCTAGAAATTTGATTGAAAATTAAGAAAATAGTTTTAAAATTGTGGATTTTAAATTTTAAAAGCACTAGAAAATTCCCACAGATACGGGACTTTATTTACAAATTATTTGGAAATAATTAAGTGGTATGGATAAATTCTAAGGGCAAGCCCCCTGCACACTCGCCTTATTCTTGCGCCAACCCCCGACTCACTCGCTTCTCGATAACCATCAATATTTTTTTATATTGTAGAGGGATAATAAATAAATTCTTTTGGATCAATTCTTTATTAAAAATAAATTCAATGAAAATTTTTTCGAAATCAAACGAAAACCCACCTAGAAAAAATTAGTTCCTCTCTCTAAATGAACGAAAAAAATCTTTGGAAGCGTGTTAAGCCATTAAATTCATAAAAATCCCAACCAAAACGAATTAAATCATTAAGTTTGAGTTCTCTCCGCCTTCAGGACGAACTCCAGGCGCTAATTAATGTTTCCCAATTGGGGAGAATGAAGGGAAAAGTGTGAGTCATTGACCAAAAATATAGCGCCACTTGAGTTTCCGAATCAAGTGGCAGCATCTCGAAGAAGGGTCCTGCCTCCTGTGTGTCCTGTGCGTCCGAGTCTGAATTGCTTTTGCACATAAATTGGAAACGAAATCGAAAGGAAACCCGTGAACAATCGTAAACAACATTTGCAGTTTTTCTCTCTTTCTCTTTGGGGTTTTCCCTCTTGGATTTCTTTCGGTTTTCTGTTTTCCGTTGGGTTTCGGCCAAGGCAATTTGTAATTTTCCTTCGTATTTCATTCGCATACACTTCATTAACATCCTTCCAGCGGCAGTCGCAGGGATCCTTAAGGAAATCCTTCGTTTTGGTTTTCGCTTGAATGGAGGCTGACAGGACGAGGGTGGGGTTGCATCATTAGAGTCCCTTTTGGCAGAGACCCCAGCCACTGCTCTCTAATTTCTTCAAGCATCTCCCCGCAGCCATGTGTGGGGGTTGGGCTGGGGGGGGGGGGGGGGAGGCTCTGAGGCTGGCCATCAGCGACAAACGACACAAAAAGTCCTTGGCCAATGACAGCAGCCAGCAGTGGCGGCGGAGCCCAAGGAGCTCTGTGCTTTTTCCCGGCTGAGGCTGAGACAGGAAAATGTTTTTTCACGATAAAAATGATGGATGACATCATAAATAACACTGGAGTGCGCCCAAAACAGAGGGTTTTCCCTCTACCAGTGGTTGTTTATTTCGATATAAATGAAATTCCTCTTTTTCTATTTTTTTCGGGAAAAAAGAAAACTTTTGGAAAAATTACTAATGCAAATGGCGAACTTTTGATACCCTCTATGGTCGGAGGAGGAGGAGTTTTCCAGAGATCAATGAAAGATGAATAACCCTCTTTATTGGGGGTTGCTACTCCTCCCCTTTGCCTCTGCTGCTGCCTCTGCTCCTGCTCCTGCCTTGGGGGGTTGGCTCCTTGTAATCACATTTCACGTTCAGTCGATGTCTCGATGTTTCCTGTAATAAATATCGCAAAAATTATTATTAATGTTCGACGAACAACAACAACAACAACAACAAAGAGAAAATGTATACATATATAATATATACATTTTTGTTGTGCTGAAACAATGGCATGAATAGGAAAAATGGTGGATAAATTTGGAGAATGAAAGTTTTGTAGTTTAAAAATTATGGAATTGTATTTTTAAGAATTTAAATTTGAAAGAATAAATTATATTAAATATAATGAAATGGAATAATAGATGAGTTCTCCCAAAGTTTCCTTGAGATTTGATCGATATGAAACTATTTTGAAGAGTTTTATGATGATATTTGAACTCCTAACTAGAAAAGTTTTCACCATTAATAAAATATTTTATAAGATTTCAATGTTTCTGTGGAATCTGTGCATTTTTCTACTTGGAATCTTTTTCTTTTTTTCTTCAATAGGTTATCATTTTTCAGATTTTTGTCTTTAAATAATTTATTTACAAATTGCTATTTATTTAATACTATTTAATTAATTATTTAAATTTGTTAAATTATTATTTGTATTAACTTTGTTGTTTTCTTTCTTAAATTTCTTTACAAACTTTTGTATACAAAATATTTATTTCCTGCAGAAATCCATGTTTGATCCCATAGTCCTTACGGCATTTGTGTGAAGGACATGGCCTCTCCTTAGGCTTAGGCGATTGTATGTGAAAGTGAAAGCTTTTGCCAAGAAGTTGTCTCTCTCTCTCTCTCTGCGAAGGATGTGTGTGGTTGTGTGGTTGCGCTTTAATGATATCCTTATAACCCTAGCGAAAATTTATGGCAAAGCCGCATAAATTTAGACAATTTTTTTCACGCTTTCACTACAACAAAAAAAATACAAAAAAAAAAACAACAACCTTATCGCATTCTTATTTTAATGGATTTTTTATCTGTGGGTTGGCCGCCACTTCCCCGCCACTTGCCGGCCCCTCAGCCTTGGAATGTGTGCTGCCACAGCCTTAGAGACTGCTGCCACCTCAGCCTCTGCCTCAGTTTGTGCCCCTCTGCTCCTGCTGATGATGTTTTGCTTGCCCGCCAGTCACCCTGTTACTTTGGGACATTTTTCATTTCATTTAAACTGTAAGTTGATGCTCGCAAATGGGATTTAATAAGCCAACATTTATTCTAGACATTATTGATGGGCAACGGACCTTTATTTATGTCTCTACAAAGAGGGTCCCAGGAGAGAGGTACAGTAGGGGATTGCCCCTAAATCCTGGCCTGGTTAGTGGCTCTATTAATGCTGCGGACTGCAAGCCGCACTGTCTGCCTCCTTATGCGGCAGAATCTCAAAAGGATTAAGTCAACACACGGCCAGGAGAATGCTGGATGATAAAAGAGCGAGGGAGAGAGGGGTAGTGGGAGAGAGTTATAGATGGGGAAAGAGCGAAAGGGTTGCTAGAAGAGGGACAAAAGGGACACAGTCTCCCGAAAAAGAGATTCCACAGCCGTTGCACAAAAGCACCCAAAAGCTGCTGCTGCTCCCCTCCCCCCTAAGCCCCTAGCCACCTCCTCCTATTCTCCTTGCATCCCCTGTAGCATCCCCTCCCCCTCCTGTAGCATTGTCCAACGATTATTCAAAATGCAAGTCACACAGAGTCATACTAGTGTGCGTGCGTGCGTGTGTGTGTGTTTGTACGAAAATCCCCGCAGCCATGTTGGCGTCAAAATTTGTGTACACTGAAAGAAATTGGGGGGAGCTAAAAAATATAAGCTAAAAGTTGAAGTTTAAAATTGAATTGAACGAATGAATTAATGAATGAACAAAGGGATAAATGATTTATAGGAAAATAAGTTGTTTATTTTAAATACTTCTTTGTTTAAAATCTGTCTAAAAATTGGAAAAACTTTAAATTGTTTATAATAAAATAATTAATTATTTCAAATAAAATAATGAATAAATAAATAATAATAATGAATAATAAATGAATGATTTCTAATACAAATTTGAATAATTTCTAATTAAATAGAGAGTGATTTTAATTAAGCAAATAATTAATTATTTGTAATAAAATAAATTATAATTTCTAATAAAATAATAAATATTTCTAAAATAGCAATGAATAATACTAAATAAATAATAATGAATAATGGAATGAATGATTTCTAATCCAATTTCTATGAATTTCTAATAAAATAGTAAATATTTCTAATAAAATAATTAATTATTTCACATAAAATCATGAATGATTTCTAATCAAAAGATTAAATATTTCTATTAAATAAATGAATGATATGATGAATACAGAATACCGAATTAATTGGAGAATTTTCTATATAAAATGTACTTCAAATAATTTATGAGTATTAAAAGACTGCAGATTGAAATGGAAACTGAATGAATAGTAAGGATGAACGATTGAATGAATGATTTTGAATGATTCGAATCTGCATATCTAAAAAGTTGTTATATTTTAAGAAATCTTAAGATTTTGAAATACTAAATGTTTTTTAATGATTTTTCTACCATTAAGAAATGAAAGAAACCTCCTTGATAGTATTTTGTATTCTCATTATTCATTTTTTTATAGTAAATGCTTCCCAATTTCTCTCATTGCAGCCCATAGCTTTTGGTTGCCACTGCCTTTGGCTTTAGCTTTTGGTGGCTCCGCTCTCTGCTGTTGCCCCCTTCGGCCCTGCTGTTGCCGCCGCCGCTGCCTGCCTGCCTGCATAGCTCTCAGCAATTGCCGCATGTAAATTCTTAAAGTAGTACTTAGCGCTATTATTTATTACATATATATTCCAACACTTTCAACACCTCTCAACAAGTAAACGAGGCGGAGAGGAGAGTCGGCACTCTCTTAGTTTTGGGTGTTTTCGGCTTTAGCCCTGCAGCAGCGGATGCTGCCTCACTGCCTCGCTGCCTGCCTGCCATTGTTGCACATTGCTGTGCTGCACTGCTGCTGTTGCACGGAGAGTAGCTGTTGGTGCACTCCTCGGAATGCTTGGGTCGGTTGTTGTGTGTAGAAATGAAATTTATGAATATTGCATGGTAATAAAGCGAAGGATTTCATTACGACTCGACTTATGAGGAGTCCCCCTCCAAAAATGCACACATGGGAGGGAAGAGTGGGCGGGGAGGGTGTGATTTTTTGGTTGCAGGAAAAACTGGTATATCCTGCAGTGCATTTTGGGGTTTTTTGGAAGAGGAAAACGAAGGGAAAAAAGTATCTTTGGAGAATCTATGGCTATTTCTTGTGTCTCGAAATTTTGATTATTTAATTCTCAGGATCTCCTTTTTGCTTTCAGAAATAAATAAATAAAAATAAATAAAATATAAAATTTAAAAATAAATAAAATACAAATAAAGGAAATAAATAATAAATAAAATCAAATAAAACAATAATAAAATAAAAATAAATTAAAAGTAAATAAATAAAATAATAATAAATATATAATAAATAAATAAATTAATAATAAATATATAATAAATAATAATAAATGAAAATAAATCAAATGAATAAATAGAAAACAAATTAAAGGAAATAAATAAATATAAATAAAAAATAAATTAAATAAATACAAAAAATAAATAAAACAAAAAATAAAAAAAAAACAATTCTGGAAATAAAACCCGAAAAAGGGAAATATTGTTTCTTTTTTTTGCCTACAGAAGGACATGCAAAAAACCTGTACAGTGTTAGATAAAAGTCTGCAATCTACCAAAAATTTAGATTTATCTGGATTTTTTATTGCTAAAAATTTTAAAGATTGGCGCCCTGTTATTTATTAAAATCCGCCAAAGAAATTACAAGGAAGGATAACTTGTACCTATGACTATTCCTCCTTAATTAATTTCTGTGAAAACTTGCCTTTAATCAATTTATTTAAATTGCATTTGCATTCGCACACCATTTCGTTGCACGTCTCCATTGCAGTTTACGATTTATATTATGATTCAAAAAAGTTAAAATTAAAACAATACGCCACATAAATGCTCACAGAGGCGGACTTCCCTTCGCGGAGCGGATCCGAGCAGCAGCCATTGTCCTGCGGTTGAACCACAGCCTCCCCTCCAGAGATCTCTCCCTCCCTCTCCCTGGGATCTATTCAAATGTAAATTTTTCATGAGCAATGAAATGCGTTCAAATTTCAGTTGGCTTTTGTTTTTTTTTTTGTCTGTCGGAGAGGCAAAACGAATTGCCTGCCATATCCTTCCGCGTATTAATTTTTAACCGCATCAAAAAATACAAAAAAAAGAGCAGAACAAGCCGCCTGAAAATCTGAGGCAATCATAAAAGTCAAAGGCTGCAAGGGGGAAGGGGGAAAGGGGGCACAAACAAGAAATTGGCGGCCTGTTGCCAGACGAGAGTCCCTCGAAACCAGAAAAAGAGAAAGAGAGACAGAGAGACAGCGACAGCCCATCGTCGAGTCGTTTGTAATTGTCGACGCCTGTCCCTGCCCCTGCCCCTACCCCTGCGCTGCCTGAATTGCTTTTAATAATTATTAAAATTATTCTTGTTGAAATGATTATGGCCGCTTGTAAGTGGCATGCCACACGCCCTGCCCTACCCTCTACCGATTTCTGTTCATCATAAATCTCTGCGTTTTTGGTGGTTTTCACAGTCGATGTGCGACATTATCTTTGGGCGGCCATTGGAATGTGCTTCTAGTCCTTAAAATAGAGATGGATGGAGGGATCCCCGGCTTTATTTAGTTTATTTTTATTTGGGATTTAATGGGGGCTGGAATTTTATTTATTTTATTGGAAGAAGGTTTAGCTTTCGATTGGACAGTATGCTACTATTTTTTTGGTGGATGGTTATAGAATTTTGATTCGATTTTAAGGGATATTTTCATATTTTTTATCGCATTTTTGAGGCTGCAGTTTTGGTTTGATTTTGGTTCAATTTTTTTGGGAGTTTGAGACACTTTTCATTGGATAATCTGTGGCTACATTGGCCGTCTTTGGAGATATTTTCAAAAATTTGTAGATATTAATTTCTACATTTAAGTGCTACTCTAAACAGATATTCCAGAACTTTTGGCATCACTATTTTGGGTGCACTTGAGTAATATTTTATAAAGATTTTTTAGCACTTTTGGACTAACCTCTCCGTGTTTTTTTTTTAATGCATTTAAGTGATATTTTAAGGATTTTTTATCATCTTTTTCTATAATTTTTCCCTTTTTTATTTGTCTACATTTAAGTGTTATTTTGAACGGATTTTCGAGCGTTTTCGATCCTGAATTTTCAGTACTTTTTTTGGGTGCACTTAAGTAATATATTTAGAAGATTTTCTGGCACTTTTAGCCTGAATATTCAGACTTTCTTTGGCTATATTTGAGTGTTTTTTTGGACAGGTTTTCTAGCTCTTTTGACCTGCATTGTCGGCGGTTCTTTTGGGTGCAATTGGGTGATTTTTTTAGAGAGATTTTCTAGCACTTTTGGACTGACTTTTCTGGCTTTTTTTTAGATGCATTTAAGTGATATTTTAAGGATTTTTTTTAGCACCTTTGTCTAGAATTTGTTGCCTTTTTTTTGGTTACATTTTAGTGTTTTTTTGAACAGATTTTCGAGCATTTTCGGTCCTTTTTTTTGGTTTACTTGAGTAATATTTTATAGAGATTTTCCAGCACTTTTGGCCTGTATTTTCTGCCCTTCTGGAGTCTCATTTTGGAGATATTTTCCTGGAACTTTTTGCCTGAATTTTGGCCCCTTTAAAATCCTTGAAATCAAAAAGCGTAACCCCCCTCGTAAAAGCCAAAATCAAATTGCTGGCGCACGCATTCGGTGGCCAATGCAATGGTGCCCCGTTTTCGTGTCACGTTCCACAGGGGCACACATCCACATGCCACTGGCGGTGGCAGTGGCAGTGGCACAGCTTGCGGTTTGGCTCTGGCGCGTGTTCGAGCGTATCCTAAGCCCCCGCCTGTCCCCTCCCCCCCCCCCCCCCCCCCCCCCCCCCCCCCCCCCCCCTTCGGGGCATTCGCGGGCATTGCATTCAAGCGTTCAAGCAAGGGGCAGCGGCATTTTGTCTTTCGAAATTAATTTGGTGTCCAGCAGGCAGGCGGCGGCCTGGCAGCCAGGCAGCAGTTCAGTGCAGTAGTCCTTTTGTTTCAGCCTGGCAGGATATGTGGGGCCGCAGGACATGATTATGTTGAACATTTCAAAGCACTGCCGTTGCCGTTTTCAATTAAAAGTGGAGGCGGTCGGAAAATTCCAGAATGCAGAATGGAAATCGGAGAACGAATGTCCAGCCAGTGGAGGGCATTCGCGGTGCTGCCACTGCCACTGCGGTTCCTGGGGGGGCCTCTGCACTTAATGCATAAATTTCCCCTCCTTCGCCCTGTGGGAGATTCCCCCGGGGGTCCTGCAGATTTTCCTTGGCTTCCAATGGTCCAATGATGGCCGCAGATTTTGATGCCATTGATGCCAAGGATATTCCGCATTTTGTTGGTGATTTTATTGGTGTTAATCGATGTTTGGAGTCCTTAATTGTGTTTGCAGATCTGTTTCTGATGAGATTTCTAGGGTTTTTTCTATTTTCTATAATTTTTAGGGTTACACTCAGAGAAACACATCCATATTCAAATGCGATGATCGGTTTTTAGTACGAACTAAGTGAAATTAAATCGATTTTACTTTGTTTTAAAATATAAATAAAAGTTTGAAAATTTAATTTCAATTAATAATAATTTTAATAACCGGAATATCTGTAAATAATGACGAAATAAATTAAATATATTACATGTTGTGAAAATATTTAATTTAAACAGGAAACGTATTTATTTTAAATATGACTAATATTTCTTTTAAATTTCGCTTTAATATATTTTGTTTTGTTTTTTAAATTTCAAGCATTTATTTACAATCTGTCTTTAAAGGCGAAAAATATGTATGAAATATATTTAATTTAATTATGAAATATATTTAACTTAAATATGAAATGAACTTAGAAACGAAATATTTTGATATTAATGTCAAAATCGAATATCTATCTAAAAAATAAGAAATATATTGAATTTAAATATAAATTAAATATTTAAATCAATTATTTTCATATTAATGTCAAAATCGAATATCTCATTTATATCTACATAAATACATACCAAAAATATCTAATATCTATTTAGTATATATGAAATATATTTAATATAAATTTAAAAAAATATATTAATGACATATTTTCATATTAATGTCAAAATCGAAGATTTAATATATATCCATATTGTATATATTTAATATATTTATATTTATATTAAAATATATATAATTAAAATCTAAATGAACAAATTTAAAAAATAATGAATTAAACTAATTAATAATTAAATATTCAATAATGCGGTAGTTTTAATTTTTTTAAATATATTTTTTTAATATATTTTTCTAATATATTTTTCTAATATGTTTTTGTAATATATTTTTTGTAGTGTATTTTGGCTGCATATTTCACTGCAGTTTGTGGCACTATCGCACTTTTTGTAGCTATTCCTGGATCTATGACTGATGTCAGAGGTCACGGGATAAGCGATTCTCTACTCAAAACAAACCATAAATAAGGAATCCCTTAAAAACAGAAAGAAAGTCGAGACTTTTTGGGCATTTGGCAGCTGTTTTTGGCGTAGTTTTTTGGGGAGGGGTTTTTCTAAAATTGTTTAAACATTACGATGCATTTGGGAATAACTTTTCCATTTGGAAAGACCAATAGAAAGGAGAAAGCCAAAGAGAAGAAGAAAGAGATGGAGGTAGAGGAGAAAGAAGGACGGGGATTGCGGGCGGCATCCAAAAACATCCAATTATTTTTCGATTAGTTTCGCTATCATTCTTCAAACAGCAACAACAACAACAACAACATGAAGATATATTTGAAATACGGAACCCAAAAGAACAGATACAGATACGCACACACCCACAGATACACAGATACAGATACACAGATGGGAAAAACTCACCCCTCAAGTGGCACCATCGAGCAGGCGGCTTCTACCGCCCCCCCCCCCCCCCTCTCCCGCATATAAATAAATAAATAAAACATACAAAATGGAAATAAATCTAACTGAAAAGCCATAAAGCATTTCGCAGCAGCATTTCGCAATTTAATATGTTCGTGTTTCGAGGGGGAGGATTTTCCTTTTTCCCTGCTTTTCCTTTTGCACGTAGCAGCCAAGGACCCACCCCTGCCCCGGCCCCTGTCCTGGGGGTAGGAGAAGCATCTGCAAGATGGTGCCTGGCCGGGCCCCCCCTCCCCTCCTTTCGTCTGAAGGAAAATGGAACTTTGAGCAACAGAGACAGAGCCAGAGTCAGAGCCAGAGACAGACAGAAGGACAATCGGACACCAGGAAGGACATGCAGAACGAACCCAAGAAAAAGAAAAGGAAATGCTTTTTTTTTCCCTGGTGGTGGAGGGGGGAGGTGGAGGGGGTATGGGCTGTAGCTCTAAGTGTGATATATTTCCCAAGATTATATAAAATGTTTTATTTGTTCTTGGCTTTTCCCTACTTTTCGTTTTCTCGTATTTCCTTCGTTTCTCTTGGCTTTTGGCAAGCAAATTGCGTGAGCTTTGAAAAGTGCGAAAAAAACGAAGAAACAGAAGGATATTAGGTGTACACCCTGCCATCCTTCTTCCTTCCTCCTGCCTCCTGCCACCGGCCACCTGCCACCCCGAATCCCTTTTGCTGGTGCCGCAACGAGCGAATGAATTATTTGCTCGGCCTCTCATCTAAATTCCGTCAATGGATACCACGTGATCCTGTTTTCCTTTGTTACGAATGCCACATATTCCTAGAGTTTTTTGGACAGGATTTCGACTGTTTTTTATGCACTCTTTTTTTTTATAGGATTTTTGATGTTTTTCTAGCTAATTTTTGACAGGATTTTGACAGTAGTTTCCCTCTAGTTTTCGGCAGGATTCGGACTTTTTTTCACTCTATTTTTCAACAAGATTCGGACTGTTTTTTCATCTACTTTTCGACAAGATTTTGACTAGAGTTTCTTCAGTTTTATTCCACTTATTTTTTACAGAATTTCGACTGTTGCTACCCTCTACTTTTCGACAGGTTTTTGACTGTTTTTCCACCTACTTTTCGACAAGATTTCAACTGTTTATTTCGACTCCTTCTTTACAGGATTTCGGCTGTTTTTCGATATATTTTACGAAAGAATTTTGACTGGTTTTCCATCGACTTCTGTACAGTATTGCGACTGGTTTCTATACCCCCTTCTAGAGAATTTCGGCTGTTTTTCCATCTACTTTTAGACAGGATTTTGCCAGTTTATTTCATCTACTTTTAGGCAAGATTTCTACTGGTTTTTCACTCCATTTTTCGACAGGTTTTTGACTGTTTTTTCCCTACTCTTTTCGACAGGTTTTTAACTGTTTTTTTCCTATAGTTTTTGATAGGATTTGGACTGTTTTTAGATCAACTTTTCGACAGAATTTCTACTGTTTTTCCCTCTAGTTTTAGACAGGATTTCTTCTCTTTTTCCATCTACCTCTCAACAGGATTTCGACTGTTGTTTCCCTCCAATTTTCGACCAGATTTCGACTGTTTTATTCCTCTCCTTTTTGGACGCGATTTCGATTGTTTTATATACTCCTTTTTTACAGAATTTCGACTGTTTTTCCATCGAATTTTCTGCCGTATTTCGATTGTCTTTTCCATTTACTATTCGAGAGGATTTCGATTGATTTTCGATCTACTTTTTAATAGAATTTCTACTATTTTTTTCCACTCCTTTTTATTTATAGGATTTTGGCTGGTTTTCGATCTAATTTTCTCCAGTATTTCGATTGTTTTTTTATTCGATTTTTTCTAGAGGATTACAACTGTTTTTTCATCTAGTTTTCGACTGTTTTTTCAGGGTTTCGACACTTTTTCTATATACTTTTAAATCGGATTTTGTTTGCTTTTCGATCTACTTTTCAACAGAATTTCGACTGTTTTTCCCCTCAATTTTTCGACTGTTGTTTCTCTCTAGTTTTCGACGGGATTTTTTCTTTATTTCCATCATCTTTTCGACAAATTTTTGAATGTTTTTCGATATACTTTTCGACAGAACTTCGACTGTTTTTTCAGCTACTTTTCCACTCATTTTCTAGTTTCTCACGACTTTTCGGCAGTGTTTCCACTATTATTTCCCTCTCCTTTCCTACAGGATTTCTACTATTTTTGCGTCTCCTTTTGGGGCATCTTTTGGCGCTTGTTGGCAAAGTAGAAAGTGCCAAAGAAAGTGACCGCCCAAAGGGTGTTTATGGGCACAAAATTAGACGAAGGGAAGAATGGAATGTCCCATCTGTCGTGGGGATGTCCACTCTGAAGGCCTTTGGGCCCATTTTCTGTATCTTTTCCTTGGAGTTTTTGATGGGACGAATAAATACCAACTTTTTTGGGGGCATCAGCTGTCTCCAAAAAAAAGTGTCTCCACTCCCCCCTAAGAAAATTAGCAAAAAAAAGAAGAAGCACCATTTTTAATGTTGGATTTTTTGAACGCCTCTCAATGGCTGCTGATGATGATGTTGCCCCACAACACAGGGAAAAAAACAACAACCATTTTTCCTACTTTATGCCACAATAAGTGGGTGACAGGAGGGAGGGGGGAGTGGGGTTGAGGGGGGCGTAGAGACATCCTGAAGATGAATGTGCCGCAGCTCTATAAATATGTATGGGATGCTATATATTAAAACCGACTCCAACGACGACTCCTCTCTGGATCTCTCGCAGAAAACTAATTTCGAAAAATGCCAAAAGAAAACGCAGCAAAAAGGAAAATAAAAGAAAAGCAAGAAGAGCAAAAAAAAAGAGGAGAGGGAGAGGTGGAGCAGAAAGGGGAGCAAGCAGAGAGAGAGAGCAGGGAAGGAGGAGCACAAAATGGGGTGTTGGGGAACAGCAAGAAAAAGGACATTCGTGCCCCAAAGAAGAGGAAGGAATGTGGTGTTTGGAGGACCCAGGACCCGGCAGACTGACAGCCCGCACGGCCATGGACTGGCTTCGTGTCCGTCGTTCGTCGTCCCGTGTCCGGGTCGCAAGCTGCTGCCTCCGTTCCATGTCCTGCCTCCGTCCCTCTCTCTCTCTCGCTCTCTCGCTCTTTGGGGTGTGGGCTTGTGGGTACACGAGGGTAATATAACACAACAAAATGCAATAAAGCATTTTGTGGCAACTTGAAGATGCGGAAAGGGGCAGGGGCGGGGGACAGAGGCAGCAGATGCTGATTAAAGGTGTGCGGTTCTGCAGGGGGTGGTTGCCAGGGGGGGTAGGAGAAGGATGAGAGACAGACAGAAGAAGAGAAAACTCATTTGCCGCTGCTTCAACTTGAGTTGTGGCAAGGAGCAAGGAGGGAGAGAGAAAGATAGACAGAGAGAGAGATGGCGATAGTATAGTATAGTAGAGATAGTAGAGAAAGATGCTCCCAAGAGGTGGCAGAGCAGGCAGGGAGGGGGGAACCATAGAAAGGGGAGTAGAAATAGCAGCGTAGAAGTGGGTGAGTGATGGCAGCAGCAGGAGAGGTAAAGGAAGGCAGGGTTCGGTTGGTGTTTTTGCTCATTTAAATTGCGTGCTGCATTTGTTTCGTTGTTTGTCGAAAGGGGCGAGGGGCGGGGCGGGAAACACTTCACACTTGAATACGAAAGCAGATAAAGTAATGCCATTGCCAGGGGCAAGGGGGAGGGGAATGGGAAGTAATTGGGTGATGCCCAACCGCCCCATAATGAATGTACTCCTAGTTCTGCTGCTACTCTTCTCTTTCACGTTTCTCAAACCCTTTTTCGCACCATCAAGAACCATGGAAACGCTGCCCGCCCCGCCCCATAAGGAATCGAATACTTGATGGAGCGGCCACTCTTTTCTGCCGCCCCATAAAGAATGTAGTTCTTCCACTACCTGAGGTTTGAGGTCTCTCCATCCCTTTTTCGCGCCATCAAGTGCCTGTCCGTCCCATAAAGAATGCAATACTTGATGGCGCGCCTGCTTACAGAATTATTGCAATGCTGCCATCCGTCCGCCGCACCATCAAGAAAAACCATAAATAAATGTGATACTTGATGGAGCGGCCACTCATTTCGGTCGTCCCATAAGGAATCGAATACTTGCTGGCGTGATTGCACTTTATTGCCGCCCCATAAGGAATAATTTCAATGTGATACTTGATGGCGCGCCTGCTTGCGAAATTAATGCTATACTTACTGGAGCGGCAAATCTTCGCCGCTTCTTTGTTCCTCAATTCCTTTTTGCCGCGCCATCAAGTATTTCTTTATTAGCTGTGAGGAGGGGAAGGAAGGGGTTGGGAGTGGGCGTAGGAGGATGCGGCCTGGGGACACACGCTTAATGGAAATTGTCACACAATAAAAGAAATTATATATTTACTCGATGGTTAGATTTATAGCAGTAGAATATTTATTTTCTTTAGATTTTGTGGCTTAGAAAAATAAATTTTTTGTGATTTCATTCACCCAATGATTCCGTGGCAAAACCGATGCCCTCACCCCCTATTTATCCGCCCTTCTCCCTGCCCAAAATTTGTATGCAAAACCCTGTGCCCTGGCACAAAAAAGAATCAAAATTCGTGTTTCCACTCAGAGCAGAAGCAAAGGTGTATCTATATCTGCACATATTTGTATCTGTATCTGTGTAGGCCTGCTCTTTGGCTATAGATCGTGATGGGAATCGCAAATTAATGACGGACTGGAAGGGATCCGACAGCCGACACAACCGACAGCCGACTAGTGTGCAAATTGTTGCATTTGCATTTGTGCCCCAAAACACAAGCACACAATCCGTTGCAGTTCTTGGCTAAGACCAAACCTCGATTTGGCTTGCTCGTTGCTCCCCATTTGGGGGTCCCCTCCTCCTCCAGCTCCTCCTCCTCCAGTTTAATGACAGTTTTCGACAGATACGGATTTTGATTGTCAGCCAACGAAATGAAACGATGGATGGATAGCCAGGGGGCTGGCTGGCAGGCAGGCGGCCCTTGGCAGGCGCATTGTAATGTGGTTGTTGACACTAATTATAACTGGAAATGCAAAAGGCAGAGGGAGAGAGGGGGGGGGGACAGGGACGGGGGGAGAGAGCGGATTGCCACACTTCCACCTGGCCATTCGGTGAGGTTTTTCATTGCATTTCATGCTGCATTTAGCTCACGTTTTAATTAAGTCGTTGCGAACGTCGTCGTAGGAACTGCAACAGCCACTGTGCAACACGGAGACGCAGAGACACAGAGAAGAGGCAGAAAGGCAGCCCCAAAGTCATTGCAGCGGCACTTGCATGTAAATCTGCTCATCATTGTTGATGGGATATTGCTGGGGCTGTTGCCGTTGCTTGTGGCTGGTGGCTCCTCCCTGGCACCTTGCAACATCGGACAACGAAAATGAATGCAATTTACAGTCGGGAGACATCTTTTGTTTCGCATTTTTATGGATTTTCATTCGGTTTTGTCGAGTGTTAACACGTTTTCGCATTTGGTTTAGAAAAATTGCACAAATGCCTTGGAATTTTTATAGTTTTTTTTTTGTTTTTGTTCGGGTCTAGACCTACCGCACACACACACACACACACTCACTCACACACACATCATCTTACGATGAGCTTTGATCTTTTTTTTGTTTTTAAAAATAAAGATCTCATCATCTACTCGGCGGTTGGTTCCGCGTTCCACTGCCAATTACTTCAGAAATGTTCATTTTGTGGCAATTTTTAATTTGAATTTTAGAAGAAAAAAATTAAATAAAATATTCGTGCTCGTGTTTTTGATGCCCGGGGGGTCACGGCACGTTCTGTCCAGCACAGATGCAAATGTTGTGCCCTTGAAGACCCCCCTTCCCCCCCATGACAGGCAATCAGTGATTGTAAATAATAATAATATATACATAGATAAATAATTTGTGGTAATTTTTAAGTTATTTTTTGAGGCATTGCTTAGAGTTTTACTCCAGGATGAATTTTATATTATTTTTATTTCTCAAAGCAAAAAAAAAACCCTTTATAAATCTTCATCTTGTATAAATCTAACCATTAAGTATGGAATTTATTTTATTTGTAGACAATTTCCATAATCCATCCTCCTTCCAACCCCTTCCTCCCACTCCTCACAGCTAATAAAGAAATACTTGATGGCGCGGCAAAAAGGGAATGAGAAACAGAGAAGCAAAGAAGCGTTGAAGATTTGCCGCTCCAGCAAGTATCGCATTAATTTCGGAGGCAGGCGCGCCATCAAGTATCACATTCAAATGATTCCTTATGGGGCGGCAGAAAAGTGCAATCGCGCCAGCAAGTATTCAATTCTTTCGGGGCGACCGAAATGAGCAGCCGCGCCATTAAGTATCACATTTATTTATGGTCGATTCTTGATGGTGCGGCGGACGGATGGCAGCATTGCAATAATTCTGTAAGCAGGCGCTCCTGCCGAAATGCTATCTTAAAAATGTCAAAAATTTCATCTAAAATTTCCACTTGAATGCTGCTTCCAATCCGTTTTCCTGTAGACTTTTCCTGGACAAAAGTCTCTGTAGTATCTGTATCTGTTCAGCATTCTAATGGCCTTCAATTGGACAGACCCCAAAATGCATTTCAATTGCCAAAAGAGCTCAAGAATCGAATGCACAAATGTTTCTCCCTGCTAATTGATGCAACCATTTGCCGGAAAAGTTTGACATTTTCCATGGAGAAAAAGCAATGAAGAAGAGGAGGAGCAATCAAAGACACAAACAACTGCGTGGATTGACATCTGTCTCGAATCTGTATCTGAATTTGCATCCCGAAAACCGAAAAGATACGTCGAAACCGATTCCCTGTTGACTCTTCAGCGTTTCAGAGCCAGAGGCCTGCCCCATAAGCGATTAGGTTTTGTTGATCCCCAGGGAAAATGGCAGAAAGTTTTTCGCCCTCGTAGCTGAGAGGAGAGACACTTGTTCGTGCGACGATTTCCGATTTCCCCACAGGATTAACCGCCCGTCGCCTGTCGCCTGCCACTCATCGACGAATCCAAAAACCAAAGCTGGAGGCAGCCACAAAACCACAAATGAAAATTCGGTGAAAATGCGGTTTTTGGTTACGGTTTTTCTCTGTTTCTCTACTCCCCAGAAAACTTGTTTTCGGAGGAAAACTTTTCTCGTAGGCATTTTCTCGTTTGATTTGAAGTGAAGAAGTTTTTGGTGGTGAGGAGTAGGGGTGGGGGCATGAAGGAAGGATACAGCTAGGATACAAGGATACAAGTTTCTATTTGAGTTTTCCTTCAGTTGAAGGCTTTGTTTTCCCTCCTCTAAGGGTTTTCTTTGCTTCCAGATTTTTTCTTGGATTTTTTCTTATTTTTTTTCTTATTTTTTTTTCTTTTTTCTTTCTTTTTATTTTTCTTTTTTCTTTCTCTTTTTTTTCTTCCTTTTTTTCTTGGATTATTTTCTTGTTTTTTTTTTTCTATGATTTCTCCTTTATTTTTTCCTTTTTTTTTCTCTGCTTTCTAGTACTTCTTTTTCCTTCTTTTTTGTTTATTTATTTTATCATTATCATTTGGCAATTTCTTTTAAGTGGTGCCACAGACAATCCTAGGGACTGGCCGCCTCGTGCGAGTAGGGGATTACGTTCCCAGAGATGGAGACAGAGACGGAGACCCTCCTCCTTCTTGTGGCTTCATCTTCTCCCAGTCTCGCCTCTTCTCTCCGTCTCTCTCTTCGTTTCCGTAAGTGCGTGCCAATTTATTATAGTAATTTTATTCAATCGACAAATCGGAAGTGATTTTGAATTCATTATACGTAGGCGGGGGGTGGCGGATGTGTGGGGCGCAGGAGGGGCTGCAGAGGGTATAAAAATGGACATTCATTTGCTTGGTGCTCTTTAGGGTTGGGGTTTTACTTGGGGATTTTTCTAGGCCTTTGGCTGCTCTTCAAGTGGAAGCGATTTCCTTTCTATTCGAAGGACACTGGACGAAGGAAAAAGTGGATTATTGAGTGAGGGCACAGACAGAGTCTATAAGAAAACAGAATCTAAGAAATAAAAGAAAGAAGAAAAAGAAAAAAGACTCTTAGAATTTAATTTAATTTAATTTATTCAATTTCTATACCTTTTTCTATATTCTATTAATTTGTTCTCTATTTTTCTCTGTATATATTTTTTTCTTGTTTTTCTGTAGATTTTGTTTTCTTTTCCCCATATTTTTTTGGTAGATTTCATTCAATATTTGTTAACCAATGTTTCTGTTTAATTTTTCACTATTTTCATAAATCATTTTTATTTTTCCCCCTATTTTTTCTGTAAATTTTGTATATATTTTATCTAGTTTTTCTGTAAATATTTTTATCTGTTTCTTACATAATTTTTGTTGTAGGTATTATTCAATATTTTTCACGAATTTTTCCATTTATTTTTTCCACTTTTTCCCCATAGTTTTATACATGTTTTATTTTGTATTTTAGTTATTATTTTTCCGCCTATTTTTTCTGTAGATTTGTTATATATTTTATACCCGTTTTTCAGTAGATTTTTAAATTTTTTTTTCGCATAATTTTTGTTTTAGATTTTATTCAAATCCGAAAAAATGTTCACCAATTTTTCCCCCATTTTGTCTATATATTTTTTCCTTTTTTCCCCTTATTTTATCTGTACTTTTTTTTATATTTTTCCCCCTGTTTTTCTGTAGATTGTTTTTTTCATTTTTCCGCCTATTTTTTCTGTAGATTTGTTCAATTTTTTCCCCACACTGCGGCATCCAAGAATTTGCTGTGGAAATTTTGCTTGGAAATTTTCTGATTTTAATGGAGTTTTCGCCTTTCTATTAGCCGATTTTTAGTTGCCTAAGCAAAGGACCTCTTTTGCGAGTCCAAGCCTGAAGGATATTGTCATTTGCAGACGGCCCAAGGAAGGGGGGAGGGGGTGGAGATAGGCGATTCCAAACCCAAAGAATGAGGCGCTTTGACCTCATAAATAAACCAAAATACAGCGAAGGGCAGAGGGCATACCAAGCCACTCAGGCACTCATATATTCATGCACTCAAACACTCAGACATTCAAACACTCAAAAACACCCAAAGCCATGGATTCATGTACCATTTTGGATTTCCGCAGGACACTTGCACTTTCTACCCACAAAGCGGAAGACCCTCCCCCTCCCCCTCCCTGCCCTTCCTTAATGGACAATTAACCTTGATTCCTTGCAACGGGCGGCGGATTCCGTTCCGTTACGTTTCGGGGGGTTCTCTGGGTCTGGTTCTTGAGTACCTGGGAGTACCGCTGAGGCCATGACCTTGTGGCAAAACACTAAAATTCTAGGCAAGGACACGCCGCACTGCCGCACTTGCAACAATTATTGCATTTTATTGGTGCCGCATTCCTGGCCGCCGCCGCCGCCGCCGCCTTATGCATTATTACGTGTGGCAGGGGCACATGTCGGTGCAACCAGACGCAGCGGAGAGTTTAATTACCACCTGATGATTGTTGCACTCCCTTTTTCCGCTTTTCCGCTTTTCAAATGTGTTTTTCCGAGGGTCAGTGCTCTCCAGTCTCTGGCTGCGACCTTCGCCCTCGTATTGCCCTCTGACTTTTCATTGTTTCAGGTGTGTGGTCTTTCGCTTTCGCTTTTCATGGTCAATACGGAATGGTTTTTGGGTTGGTTGGGTTTTTCAAGGTTTTTCCGCACTCGAAAAACACGAAGATGAATTCAAATAAACAATGGTTTTTGAAAGGGAAAATATAACCAAAGAGAAGCTAGCAAAAGATGGTTTATGTGGTGCATAGATAAATTTATTTTTGAAGCGAATTAGTTGAAGAAATATTTGAATTTTGAACAAGAATTTATGCTCTTAAAACTGTAGAGTTTTTATGATTCAAAAATATAGGGACTTAGAGAAATATATAGATAGCTAGATAGACAGGAAGATAGATAAATATACCAATTTGTAACCCCAAATTGCCTTTTTAAGTATCTAAAATATGTCCTAAATAATATCTGTATGTGCCTTGAAATCGATCTCAAATATCTCGAGTGGAACGTTATATTCAATCAATCTTTTTTTTATAAAAGAACTGTAGGATACATGTGTGCATAGATACAACAAATGTAGAGCACATAAATTGAAGAAAAATATGAATTTGAATGTGCTGGAAATTTTAATATAATTTAAATTATTAGTTAATTAGTTATTTAATGTATTAATGAAAATTTAATGCACCAAAAAATCAAGAGTTTTGCAAATTTTTTAATGGAAATATTCTCCAAATTCTAGTGCTCAAAATATTCCCTTAGATGTTGCTCCTTTTGAGGGTAGAAAAGTATTTAAAATGTGTTTTGAATCTGAGTTAAGATTAAATAAAACTAAGTCAAAAATATAAAAAAAGTCTCTAGTGGAAAGTTCTATGGAAAATCATTTTTCTCAAATGATAAGCTATAAGATACAAATTCAAGTCAAATGTACAAATTTATGTATCTTAATCTGTATAGTGTATGTTAATCTTTTTAAAGTATCGTAATCTGTTTAATGTATCTTAAACTATTTAATGCATTCAAATCTATTTAATGTATCTTAATTTTTTTTCATGTATCTTAATATATTTAGAATATCTTAATCTTTTAGATGTATCTTTAACTATTTAATGTATCTTAAACTATCTAATGTATCTAATCTTTTTGATATACCGTAATCTATATAATTTTTCTTGAGCTATGTAATTTCCATAGATATTTATCTTTTTCTTGTCACTTCGCAATTTCCTTTTTTTTAATTTCCACAAAAAAATTCGAAAAATTTCTATATTAATTTTAAGGCATTTCTAAGTGCGTTAATTTTGCTAAAAATTATAACAAAGAATGCAAAGAGCGTCCATCTCAGAGGAATGCCCAAAGCCCCACCATGCCCCATGCTCCATGCCCCGCGCCCTTGCCCCTGGAACTAATGAAAACTCTAATGATGTTCATTTATCAAAAATCGTTTGTCCTCTCGCCAAAATGTATCTTTGTATCTAAGTATGGGAAGCATCTTCCTGCAGCAATATCTTTTGTAAGCGAGTATCTTTGTATCTTTTTTAGCGGCACAATAAAAGTGTATCTTGTGTATGTATTTTTTGTTTGTATTTTTGATAATTTTTTTGCTGTCCTGTATCTGTATCTTTTGGCCATGAACATGAATCTTTAGCCACACAAAAAAAAGAATAAGCCAAAGTCAAGTTTTGAGTGGGGCAGGGGGGGGGGGATGGGGGGAGTATCCATCTTCACGTGGGTAATAAATCTCTGGCGTATATTGCGGTTTTTTGTTGTTGTTTTTAAGGCGAGAGAGATATCAATGAAATTGTATCTCTTTATCCGCATTATAATAATATATGAAAAGATACAAGGAATGAACGTTCATCATGGGCTCCTCCAGCGCCTTGGAGACTCTCTTTGCTCTTTTCTCCTGCCTTTCCTCTCTTTCTCTGTTCCCTGGAGCCGTGAAGTCTCCACTCTCCTCTCGCTCTCCTCCTCCCTGCAGATGGCTTCTATTCCTTATTTCTTTTTGGCAGATACTTCACGACATTATGAGGTTATTATTTATATTCCGTATTTTGTGGCATTTTCATCGTTTCGTTTCGTTTTCTTCTCCTTTTTCCTTTGGCAGAAAAATTTTTGTGCATTTTTTTTTCTCATTTGACAAAAGATTTTTCCTGGTGCGGGCGAAATGAAAGATAGATTGTCTTGCTTTGCACAATTTATGTGCGAAATATTGTATCTTTGAGATACAGGAATACTCTAGAGCTTCAGAAAAGAAGGGAGGAAGAGGAGAAGCATTGGAAGTCCTTTTTGCTTGTATTTAGATTCTTGTTGCAGGAGGAATTCCATTAGGCTGTTGTTTTTCGGGGGGGAGGCGGGCAGGATGGACCAACAACAACTAAAACCATCGACGACAACACCCCAGGAATCACAAATCATATAGATAAGAGCCCCAGAGCCACCGCACAATGGAATTTATTTCTATTTTTTTCGAGAGGATTTTTTTCTTCTTTCCTTTTTTGGAATACCCTTACCGCTAAGAGGCGGTGATATAAGAGAAGAAGAGAAAAATAAGAGAAGACTTAAAAAAGAATTTGTTTGGGGGAATCTAAATCTAAAAATTCTACAAATATTTTGTAATATTAGAATATTCTATTCAGGAATCAACAAATTTAGAAAACAACATTATATTCCCTAAAAATCAAAAAAAATTGTTTAGGAATTTAATGGAATCTGAATTCTTGAGAGGAAAGTCTTAACTTCTTTTGTAACCTCCATTTAATGATCAAATTTTTAGTAAAAATCAAAGACTACTCTTTTGGTTTAAATTTGTCAAGTTTTTCAGCTCCTAAGAAGCGCAATTTTTTTTTTTAGGAATATGTACCAATTTTTTTACTTTTACTTACTTTTATTTTTAATTTTTTAATCCATTTTGTTACAAATTCAACTCTTAAAAAAACACCATTTTCTACTGAAATTGATTTATGTTATATAAGTTTTGTATGGTATACTATACCTTTCTTTTAGATAGATTGATTTGATTTTTTTTTTTTATGGATTTTCGAAAGATTTGCACTACAGTTTTTAATCTTTATGGTTCCTAATTTTTTCTTTTGCATTTTTTGTATGTTTTTAGTAGTTTTCTATTTATATTATTCTATATTTTATATTCTTATTTTTATTTATATTTTAAATATTTTTGAATATGTTATATTTTGTATATTATATATTATTTGTTTGTATTACATATTATATATTTTATTTCTATTATACATATATTTTATTTTATATTTTAATTAGATTTATTGTAGTTTTGTTTCTTAAAAGGGCATTCTGTCATTCCCTTAACGTTGTTTTCTAATTTTTCTGCGCCTTTCTTGTTGTTGTTGCGACTCTGTGGTGTCTCGTGTCGCCTCCTCCATTCGATATTTTCGGCTATTTTCACCCCAAAGTTATTGCGTTTTAGATTCTTTGGTTTTTCTTTTCTTCTTTTTTGGTTTTCTTTGGAATCGCCTTAGGCCACGCCTGGGCGCCTCCTTCTGCCACACGAGAAAACCTCCTCAGAGGGGGGCGGCGGTCATGGTAGCCAAGTGGGGGGGGAGTGGGAGTGCCGTGCCGTGGCGTGGCAGATGTGGAGACGCACGCACCGGAAGCGCCGATAGCGCCATGTGTCGAGTGCGTGCGTGCGTGTGCGTGCGAGAAAGGAGAGCAAAAAAAAACAGAAGAAAACATGGGAGGGTGGGAGAGTGGGGTGTGTGTGTGTGTGGCGCCTCGGGGTGTTGCCACATCGTATTTCAGAAGGCCCCAACTACAAGAGAAACAACAACAGTAGAGGCCCCACCCAGGAGGGGTACCGCCCACTTTCGGGTTCCGCCCTTCTTTCATTTTAATGGCCGCACACGCATTTTGCTGCTCATTCGATCCGAGAGATACACATAAATATATCTATCTAATAGATGACTGCCTGCCCCCAAGACCTGTCCCTCCCCTCCCCACCTCCCGCCACGCTGAAGGTCTTCCATAATCATATCATTATTTAGATGAAGATGAACCCCCAAAATGGTTATAGTTTTTGTGGATTTATTTACTGATAAATAAATAATATTAAATGGCGGGAACCTTTCGGGAACCCCACCGAAACCACCCCCTCGAATCAATCGGGAAACCTTGAACATAATTTCATCAAGGATTTCCCCCCTAAAGGTGCCTCCCCCCGCTCTCGGGGTTGTGCATGCACTTGGGGCCACAGAAGAGGGGCACAAAATTATGATAAATGAGCATTAAAATGTTGTCATATGTACTCGCACTCCCAACCCCCACACACCCCCTCCACACCCCGCACACATGTCAACAGAGCTCCCTGTTTCCTGCCACACTTTCCTCCTGTGTTTGTGTCTTCGGTGCAGCGCTCTATTGAGACAGGGAGCGGGGCTTTAAGGCCTTATTTATTGACTCACTTCAACGACTTGACTGATTATTCGCTTGCATGCCACTGCCGCTGACACTGCCACTGCCACTGCAGCGGAATCTAAAAGTCAAAGTGGAGTCGTACCTCTCTCAAATGATTTTACTATTCAATGAAAGAAAATTGCTAAACTAAGAAAAACTAGTTTGTATCCACGATTAGACGAATATCTAAAGGGAATATTTGAAAATCTTTTCGAATTTTATTTCTTTGAGGCGTGAAGTGCTTTTTTTTAACTCCTGAAAGATGGTCTTTGATTCAAAAATAATATTTAAATAATTTAAATTTATTAATATATATAAATAAATAAAATAAACAAATAAATAAAATGAATAAATAAAATAAAGTAAAATAATTCTAAATTAATTCATTCCCTTGCTTCTATAATTTCTATATAATTTAATTGTTAATAAATTAATACAATACATAATTTTATCAACAATTTTCATCACATTAGATCACTGAAATATGTTTTATTCCATATAAATTCTAATCGTTATTTAGATATAATTTGTATCGTCATACCGTGGCATAGTAAAGATTGATCATTAAACAAGTTTTAACTATCGTTTAACACATCAATCTTGGCAAATCTTTCTTGATATATGTCAACGTATCATTTGCATAGATAAAACATGACTCTTACATGAAGTTCCAACAATAAATCACGTCTAGGAATGATTTAGCAGACAAATCTATCAAAATAAAGCGATTTCAATGATTATTGTTTAGAAATATGCCCGTAAAAATTGCATACCAATTAAAAGTGAAATTAAATTAAAATAATAAAAAAATAAATAAAAATTATGTAAATTTAACTAAAATAATATTAACTTAATTCAAATATAAATTAAATAAGCTGCAAAAAAAATTAAAATAAATAATTTAGATTAAATTTATACAACAATTAAGAGAAGTATTTAAATGAATAATTAAATAAATTTCAGTTAAAAAATTAAATAAATTTCTATAAATATATAAAAATAATTCAATAAATAATAAAAGAAATCTCGTAAATATATAAAAAATTTCATTGAATAATTTAATAAATTTCAATAAAAATCAAAATAAATATCAATTTAAAAATTTTTTAATCAAATAAAATCCATAAACAATGAAATAAATTAAATCAAAAATTAAATAAATTTTAATAAATAATTCAATAAATTTCAATAAGAAACAAAAATAATTTAGAAAATATATAAAATAAATTCAATAAAAAACTACATTAATTCAATAAATAACTAAACAAATTTCAATCAATTATTGAACATATAAATATTGAATATTTAAATCGTTTTTAATAAGTAATTAAATACATATTAAATAAATAGTTCAATTCATTTAAATCAATAATTAAAAACCCAAATAATCATTATAATAAAAAAATTCACAAATTTGAATAAAATTAAAATTCAAATAAATATGTAAATAAGAAAGCCCAAATAATTTAAATAAATTAACATTTTGAAGGCAATTCCGTGACAACTTTTGCACTTGAAAGTCCGCCCGCTGCACTCCCCCCCCTGAAACGAAGAGAAGACCAAAATCAAAAGCAAAAGCAAAAAGCAAAGGAAACGCAAGGTGAAGGTTCGTTCGAGACGAGTTTTGTGTGTGGTGTGGGGGCATTGGGGCATGGTGCATGGGGCATGGGGCATGGAGTCTTTGCAGGCAGATGGCAAAATCGAAGCGACATGCGAGAAACAATTCAAAGTTTCACGTCGTAAATTTGGCGGGCAACTTCATCGATCACTTGTTTTTGGACGACGACTCTTCCTGTGGCACACACACAGCACACAGCCCACGGGGGTGGGGCAGAGGCAGAGGTAACCAGGTTTTTAAAGTCCGTGTGTCTCCAATCTCCAAAGGCAGAACGGCACGCGCGCCGTTCGATTTCTCTTGTTATTTTAGTTGTTGGAGCGGAAACGGAGCGGCGCTGCTTTTTGGGGGGACCAGCGAGCTCCGGTTGTTGTTGCTGTTGTTGTCTGTGGCATTCACCTTGGAATTGGAATGAAAAAAGGACCCGCAGCTGAGCCACTGTGATCCTGGAGTCCCTCTCTCCGCCGAATACCGAATGAATGAATGATTTAGAGCCGAAACAGTTGTCAAAGAGCAGCGATGCGTATGGTCCCCAAGACCTTCCAGGCTATAAAAAGGATTGGGGGGGCCGGGGAGTGGAGGGTAGGCGCCAAGTGTCCTTTTAAAACCAATTCATCCGCTCTATATACTCCCCTCTCTCTTGGTATTTATTGCCCCTTGATATTGCAACATAATTGAGTGGAAAATTCGGGCTAAAAAGTTTAAAATTTGCAAAGAAATTCAAAATATTTTTGGAAAACTTTTGGAGTTGGATTTAAAATTATATAATTTTTAATATTATTTCCATTATATAGTTTGAGAACTAATCGTATAAGTGCTTAAAATCTATTATGGATCTTTAAATTTGAAAAATACATATCCTTAGACCTCTTTAGGGATTTCAAATCATGAAATGTACCTAGAAATCCTGTGCCAAAATAAAACTCTGAAGAATATAAAAAATTTCGCCTATATTACTCCCTTAAAATGTCTAAAAACAAAAGGATTCATTCATGGGTTTACCAGAAATACCAAAAACCATCACAACAATCTATTATAGATCTCCAAAGCCCTAAACATATTCTAAAAACTGCCTCAGGAACTCCAAGTCTTGATAGATTATCATTCAGAAACAGTTCTTTATGTGGAATTCTTAAAATTTTAGCGCCCAAAAATAAATAGAGCCATCAAATATCCCAAATTCAGTTCCTTCTAATACCAAAACCCTCAAAAAGGGGCATACCATTCATTAGATATAGTCCATCCCTAAGAAAACGCTTTCGAAAACTCCTCAAACACGCTCTGAAATAAAAGATCATTTTTACTCAATTTCTAAAGTAAATTTCGAAGAATCTTCTATTTTCTGCCAGCATTACTTCCTTAAAACATCTAAAATCCTCGAAAAAAAAAACATACCGAAAACAAGCCAAGGAGCACCATTTTGCCGCTGGCATTTCAAAGACCCCCACAGAAAAGTTCCGTTGCTGGGACCTCGTGCGCCAGCGACAAACAAAATGTTTCTCTCGCGAAAGCCCCAACAGAGGAGCCGGCAAAAGAGCGAAAAGCAAGAAGCTCCAACAATTCCAAGCGCCGCTCAGACGCTGTCAACGCCAGCAGAGGCCAGACGTGGACGTCAATGCGGGCGTCGAAGTCAACGGCGACGTCGACTGCGTAAATTTATGTGAGAAATCCCAATTGAAAAAAGAGCAGCACGCCGCGGCGGCGGCTCGCTCACGACACACATAAAGCAAAATAATGGCACATTCGTCACACTTAACGCGGCCGGCATCTGGCCATCTCGCTCGCACGCGCTCTAGCGCTGGCTCGCTCTCACACGCACACCAGACCATCCATCTTGCAGAGGGAGAGCGAGTGTTTGTGTGTGTGTGTGTGCAGGCGACAGCTGAGAATGCTTTATGACTCCTCCCTGTTTACGACGAGCGCAGCGCACATTTGCCGACGCAGGCAGAGGCAGAGCAGAGAATAGCGGCAGAGAGTAAGCAGCAGCAGAGGACAGAAGCATAAAGTCGGCCAAGTTTTGTTGTTGGATCTCAGCGGGTGGCCGCAGTGGCGGGGGAAGAGCAACAACAGCTGTGAGAGCAATCAGAAAAAGAGAGAGAGAGAGAGCGAGCTGTTGGTTCGTTTTTGTTTTTTTGCTTTGCTGTTGGGGTGGTTTATGCGTGCGTGTGATTTGTTGTTCTGCTTTCTGTTTCCCAGAGATCTATGTGTACGGTAAATGCACGGCCATGATTGTTTCTGCCGGCGGCAAAGTGGAAGAAATTATGGGACGCACTTTTTCTTTCAATAAAACACTCTTTCGATTATTTAAACGTTATATTAGCCAAAATCTACTTTTAAAAACTAAATAAAAAACATACCAAAATTAACCAATAAATCCCGTTAGATCTCTCTGTTGGAAGCTGGGTTCGTAAACCATAATTGACTTGGCAAACGTAAAAAGACAAAAGACATCAGATAGAAAACATCATTGATGCTTCTTTTTTCTGTGTATTAATGCATTAATGGCGGAATTTTGCCACTCGCAATCGACTATCCTTCTTGAGAGCGCCTTGGACCCTTGTTTAGTGTTTGCTCAAGATTTTTGCGTTCTGACTGATGCATTCCTGATCGTATTATTTCCCCTGGTCCACTATTTACGGAGTACCAGTGCGCACCCTGCACTTGCGAGTCTACTCTCCTCACGAAAGTACCGCAAAAGCTGTCGAATGCGAAAATCGACCAACGACTCTCTGAATTACGCAGAGAGCGCTCGGCAGCATAACTCACTCTGCTGCTCTCTGAGAGGCAGAGAGAGTGCAGCTTTTTTCTTGTGCTGCTCTTCCAAATGCTTTATGGTGCGACGGCGACGGCGACGGCGACGTTGACTGTGGCCGAGGACGAGGCAGCGCAGTCACATAAATAAAATCGCTCTCTTTGGCCGCTGCCCGGGTGCGCTCACACGAGTTTCTTATAAGATTATTTATATACTCCGCTGCCAGCGTGCCGTTTGCTGCTGCGGCCGGCGCTGGCGCTGACGCTGGCGCACACGTTCTGGATTAATAAGGATTTTCACATGCCGAATGGCAGAGGAGAGCTATATGCTACGAATTGAATGCTTTATGGGTTTAGTTCTATCAAACTCGTAAAGAAATCAACATCAAAAAAGCACTCGACGGTGGTATCCACACGACGTGTTACCCGTTACCGTTTCTTACCCCGTTACGTTACGTCTTTTAGCTGCCCGCCTCGTGTTTGCTCTCGTGCGTGTGTGTGTGTGTGTGTGTCCGTCGGTGCGTGCGTGCGTGAGAAAGAGAGGGGAGGGACACCGGGATCGGGACCTACCGCCGCCCTCTACTTGCACAGTATCCCACAAAAAACTACGCATCAAACACTTTTTGGGGTCTCTCAACAGAAGAACTAGCGACTATTCGGTCGCCTACGGTCGTCGCGGTTGTTACACCACACGCCACGCCTCCACCGTCCACCGTGCAACGTCCAACGTCCAACGGTTCTCCAATTGACAGATCATAAAAGCGATATAAAACCTATCGAAAATTATCATAAAAGCCAGACAAAAATTATTGCCTGCCTCCTGTCGTCAGTCGCTCCGAGGACCTTGTCCGGCAAAGATACTAGAAAAACAGAGAGGAAGAGGAAAAAATCCCCATAAGAAAAATTTCGCGCGCGCAATTTTTTCGAAAAGGTCGTGTCGAGCAGGTGTCTCCGGTGCTGCCTCAATCCTCGATTTGTGCAATATCCCAAAACCCAGAAAACATAGAAGATATATCCATATAGGGATTACCGATTTGTTGTGCAAAATCCAAAGCCAAAAAAAAAAGAAATATAAAAATCCCTTAAATCTAAGTGTTTTTACCATATAAAATATATATATATTATATCGTATAATCCTCCAGCCTGAAAACTTGAAAAACTTTCAACATTTTCTAGTCCACGAGCAATATTTACACACTTAAAAAATAATAATAAAAAAGACAACCAAAAAAAAGTCAAATACAAAAGAAGAGCAAAAGTTTTCTGCCGCAACAAAAAGTGTTTTTCTGGCACGTGCAAAAAAGTTGGGGGGCTAAAACATTGAGACCCCAGGATTCCAAGGATAAGAGTCAGTCACACACATTATTAGATTTAAAAGGTAAGCGACTGGGTCTTAGGCATTCAATTTTCCTAGGGTGGGAAACGGAGCAACACTTGGGTTAATTTATGGTCTAGATGTGGGTTAAAGGTTCACTGAAAGAAACGAGCGTTGAATGGGAAAGCAGAGTCTAAAGGCGTACATTTGGGGTATATTCTATTGCATCTAGGTATCTGTTTCTATATTGCCTATAGGAAAAGGTTCTTGAATAATTCCTTAAATATGTTAAAAATAATATACACATTTTAATATATAATTTTGATATAAAGCTAAGTTCTTTTATATGAGAAATTGCTATGAAATATCTAAGCTATGATTCGGAACATAAAAGACACCGATCATATAAGAAATTGCCTAGAAATATCACTAATTTGTCGAGAAATTGTAATCTTTTATAAACAAATCCATAAAAAACAAAGTTTTCTTCTTAAATACAAGTTTTTTATGGGATTTTTCTCAAAGAAAAACATAGTTCTTTATAATAAAAACATATAAACAGAAAATGAAAGCAAATCTCTAGCGTTTATGGGAGAAATATAGGTTTAGAGAGCATGCTTTAAAGTTGTTCTTAGATATAAGTTTCTAAGATACTAGAAATCTATAAATCTCTCAAGAAATGGTTCCAAAAAAACTTTAAAAATAAATCTCTCTTCAGAAATAGTTTTTTATGTTTTTTCTATCTCCTTAAGAAGGTTCCCCAGGGAAGAGTTCTTTTTTAATATTTCATATAAATATTATAATACAAAGAAACCGGGAATAAAATTTATAGACTTTGTTATTTGATCTCCAAAATATATTTGAATTTCCATCAAATATTTTCCAACTTAAAAACCTCTCAATTTCCTTCAACCCAGAAGCTTTTTCCAAGTGTAAAATAGAACCTATAACTTTAGCCAGAACTCGGGCGAGAGCGAGAGAGAGAGATTCAACACTTCATAATTCAAAAAGTTGTTTTTCATTTTGGGGATTCAGGGTCCAGGTTCCAGGTCCATCACTCATTTGCTGTGCAACAAAATTGCTGCAGCAACTGTTGACAGGCTTATTAGCCATTTGCATAAATTTTAACGCCCATTTGGAGGGCCTAGAAGGCCCCCCGCCCCACTCTCCAACCCATTTTTAGAGAAGTTTGAATCTGCAGAAGGAGCAACGACGGAGTTCCAGGGCGGCGGCCCCTACGACCGACCGACCGACCGACCGCACGAGTAATGGCCGCTTTGAACTTGGAATTTCTCTCCTGCTTTTGTGAATTATTGCACATATCCTGGGCAACATAGTTTTCACTTCCCACCGAATGGAACACACAAACGAACAGATGCACACACACATAGATACAGCCCAGTCCTTTGCTAGGATTTTGGGTTCGCATAGAAAATTTATGCGGCCATTGCGTTGCAGTTGTCCTATGTCCTTCGTCCTTCGTCCTGCGTCCTCCGTCCTTGTTGTTGGTGTTGTCCCAGTTGTCGGCTCGGGTCGGGCGGTCGTCTGTCTGGTGGCCTTTTGCATATTTGTCGCACTCTCCTCCTCGTGTGGCGTCTGCCACTTAACCCCTCTCTATCTCTCTCGCTCTCTCTGTTTCTCCTTTTCTCTATATATGTATCCCCTTTCTCTCATTGCACTTGCGCGTAAATTTAAATATTTTTCCATTTTTTAATGCAATTTTTTGTACAATTTTATTTGTTGACACATTTCCACATTTTCCATTTGCATTTACCCCATATTTGTAGCCATTTTCCCCCCCATTTTACCCTCTGTATATTTTCTCCATTTCATTTCCCCATCTCTTATCAAATCCCATCGATTGTCGGTATTATTTACTCATAATTCAATCGATTTAATCAGCTGGAAATGTTACACAGCTGACAAAATCATAAACTCCTCTCCACTCTACGTTTTCTCTGTGTTTTTGTGTCTGTTTTTGTTATTGTTATTGTTTTTGTTTTTGTTTTGCAATGCAGAAAACTTTTTTCCGTGATTTATGGGCCCAAAAAAAGGGCAGACATTCGATACATACAGTGGGTTACATTTTGTATTATTATGGGAAATATATATCTAGGGATCTAGCGATATATGTATAGCTCAATCATGGATGGTTTATGATTTCCAAAGTTTTTAATACGAGTTTTTAATCAATTTTTCAAGTGTTTTTAGCCTCAAATAGGGCTTGAAGTCAATTTTAGATGGGTTTAAAGGGGGTTTCATCTCTAAAAAATATATAAATACATATATAGAAAATATATAAAATACAGAAAAATATATAAAATATAGAAAAATATATAGAAAAATGTATAAAATATAGAAAAATATAGAAAATATAGAAATAAATATCAAATATTTAATAAAAGCGCCTTATCATATTTTTTCTACAGTTTATATATTTTTCTACATATATTTATATATTTCTGTCTATTTATTTATTTATATTTTCTTGAATTTAGATTGAAAATATTTTGAATATTACTTTTAAAATTCATCTACTATTATCTCAATTGTTGAACGCAACTTTCAATATAATATTTTACTATTTATCACTTATATTTCCTACAAATTTAATAGTGGAAAATTCAACCAAATATTAATAATAGAAATATAATTTTGTATAAGTTTTTTCTCGCTTTCAAAACCCCTAAATATTTACAAAACAACAGAGAAAAAGCCCCGAAATTATGGACAATTTTTTTCCTACAATTTTTCCACATTTTTGTTGAATTTTCACTCCATCATTTTTCATCTCAATTCAACTTTTAATCAACTTCGCACTTCAGGGCTAACACACACCTTAAAAAAAGATTTATATTGCGGCGACAAGTCTTTTGTAAAAACATTAATCAAGAGCCAGAGCCAGAGCCTCCTCATTCGAAATAACAAAACCAAAAACTCAGCAACAAAATAAACGAAATTGTTGTTAACAAAAACAAAAAAAAGCCACAGTTTTGGAGACAATCAAAGAAAACTTGTTTTGTTTGGGGTTTCGGGGATTTGAAATTAAAATATTATAAAAACCCTCTATTGATGGATGGCGACACAAACGAAACGACCAAAACGATGGCTAATTAATCATATGCACAGAAAAACAACAACAAAAAAACCAAACAGAAATCTAACAAAATCTCCAAAAACTTCACACAAACGAAACAAAAGGCGGCAGAAAAACGGTATTATTTTTAAATGAAATCAGCTTATTTTTTGTGTTTTTATTTGTTGGTAAAAAAATGGCTTCATCTCGGGATTTGCTTGCGGTTTGAGGGCGTTGCAGGGTCTCTCTCTCTGTCTCTCTCCCTCTGTCCTTGGGGATTGGGGGAGTGGACTTTGATAAGCCCCGACGGAAATGGCCGAATGGAGTTTTCTTTATCGTTCAATTGGAGGGACCACTGGGACCTATGTATGTACTTCTTTTGTGCTAAAATCTTACATTTTGTGCTTATATTTTTTAAATGATTAAAATATTGAGCACAAAAATGTTGGGATATTAAATACTAATGATAAAAATATATTAAAATCAAAACAATTTAAAAAAATAACATAAAATGCATAACATTAATAAATAAAATAACAAATAGGATTAAAAACATAAACAAAATTTTTAAAATGTAAATAAATAAAAAAATTAACTTGATAGGTATTTAAAATGATTTAAATATTGAGTAAAAAAATGTTTTGATATTCAAAACAAATGGTAAAGAATATAATAAAATACAAACAATTTTAAAAAATGCAATCAAATGCATAACATAAATAAATAAAATAACAAATAGGACTTAAAAACAAAAAAAATTTTCAAAATTAATTGATAGGGTTTTTAAAATGGGTAAAATATTGAGTAAAATGACAAACAGGATTTAAAAACATAACAAAAAATTTCAATTTCGTTTGGTACTTGAAATGTTTAAAGTATTGAGTAAAAAATAAGAAAATTTATTTATTTTAAATGAACTAAAAAACTAAAAAAATATCTAAAATTCCCAAAATGTTTGCCTTTTTTGTTGCATACAAACCACCAATATTTATAGGCCTGTGCCGCTTGTTGTAGTTTTTGTTGTTGTTGTGGTTTCTGCTGCAGTAAAAAAGGACCTTCTATATTCCGAGAAAAATACTAGACCCCAAAAAGGGTTTGTTGTTACTGCAGCAAAATGCAATTCTGGCTTTCAGCACTCGTACTATTTGCAGGCACTGTGCAGGGCTGTGCAGAGGGGGCTTTCCAGTCGAAAATGAAGTTGAAATGGGTGTATCCCGGGGCCAAGGATTGAGAGGCAGGGCCTATACAGGGCGCACAGCTCTAGAGGGAGCTACGAGGCACCGCTACGAGAGGCCCCCAGTCGCCCAGCGGGGAAGCTCCTGCTGCAGCGCCTCGCAGTGACATTGCGCCCCGAAACGAACCGAAGCGAAGCGGGTGACAATGATTTATGGCAAAGAGATACCCAAGCGACAACGAAACGCAAAAACTCACCAAAAAAAAAAAACGAGAGAGAACTCCTCGAAACACAACCCAAAAATATTTGCAGAACATTTTCAGCCCAACAAAAAAACAAAAACAGAAAAATCCAGCAGCAGCAGAAAGAGAAAGCAACACACACAAAAAAAAAAAAACGAATGAAAACAAATTGAAAGCCAGGGAAAAACTAAGGAAAAACTACCTAAAATTAAGGCAGAAAAAACTGCGAAACTACGCCAAAAAAATCGACTGAAATCTACCTAAAATCAAAGCCAAAAATCTGCCTTAAACTACAGAAAAATGGCAGAAAATTTACCTTAAAAATCCTGTCATATTTATGCCCAAAAATATCTGAAAACCATTTGCCAAAAATCTACCTTAAAGACACAGGATTTCGCTCAAGAAAAAGTCAATTTTTTAATGCCCAAAATGTCCTTGAAAATGCAACAACAAGGAGCACAAACAAAAGGAAAATTCTTGGGTAAATGAAAGTGCAAGGCAAAAACCTGACCTGTTGACCTGCTGCTGATTTTTATGATTTCTTTGCCTTTTTGTCACTTGCAGACGGCAGTCATAAATGAGGGAGAATTTCCCAACCAAAAATTAGGATTAAAGGGCCATTAGGAAGTCACCTGCAAGGCGGAAGGTCCTGGCCTCCTGCCTCTTCGCTGCCTCCTTTTTTGATTATGCAATGGTCATAAAAATTAATATGCGTCCTTCGGTTTTTGTGGCAATTTGCTGCGCTCTTCGCTCGCTGCATCTACATGACTTTTGGCTTCTTTCGAGGCTAAGAGACCCGAACCTCTCTGAAGGTTACCTGTTTTTACAGTTTAGAGGCATGCCACTGCCGGCTGCTCCTCCTTCGACTTTTTTTCTTCTTCTCTTAAATTATTATTTATGATCTGGCATTGTTGTCGCGCCGTCGATGATCTGGAAATCGAAGCGAAAAGAACGAAAAGAACGACTGCAATTCTATGCATCCTTTGGGATACTTCTCTCTCTCTCTCTCTCTCTCTCTCTCTCTCTCTCTCCCTCTCTCTTTCGTCTTTCCTTTCGATCTTTTACTTTCATTGAAAATCGAAATTTCGTAATAAATCAAATTCCATTTTTGTGTGGGGTTTGTCTTGTGCTTTGGATATTCGTATAAATCAAAATCTTTGGGATTGCAATGTTTAGATTTTCTTGGTGCATTGTTTGGGGCAGGGTTTAAGGATTAAAGGAAGGCCAGAGATGCCAGAGATGCCACAGATGCAGATACATCTCATGGGAAACAGGTTCTTTTTCTTGGCAAGATTTTCAGGGATTAACGTTTTAAATGGGGAGAGGATAAGAGCTCTAGAGATGGGCAGTAGCCAAAAATACTTCAGAACCAAAGCTTTTATAAGAAAGATCCATCTTTGGGGGTTTTTCTTGGTTTTTTTCGGGCATTTCTTGAGCGATTTTGTTCCACTTCGAAGCCCGATCGTGTATCGTCTGTAAAACGCGGCCTTAAACGTTTGAAATTCCAGCCACGGGACCGCCGAAAGAACACACAGCCAGCAGATGCAGATCCACAGATACAGATACAAATACCGGTTCACAAAAGATACAAATAGCGGGTCTCAAATCCAGAGCATGTCTAATTGTTTGCGTACTTAAAAAAGAGAGCAATGGAAATCCATATTCCATATTCCATATTTTTGTCATATTTTTGTTTGGACAACACGGCGCCGTCTCGCCGTTCTGCCGTCCTGCCGCCCTGCCGTCCTGCCACCCGCTGCTGCTGTTGCAATATGCAAATGCCGCCACATATGTTTGAGACACGCGTGGACTTCTTTATAGAGAATTTTTCGGGCCATTTCTAATGTACCAATTGCATTTACCACTCGCAGAGCAGCAGTCGAGTCGGGGCGAAAAAAATCAAGATTTATTTGGATTTTTTTATGACTTATTGACTTCTTCGCACAAATAAATCATGAAATTTTCTCCCCATTGTGATGTGTTTGTGAAAATATTGGAAGTGAATGTGATTTATGGAGGCGACAGGACGACACACGACGACACACATGCGGCATGGAACAATTCTCACGGTTGCAGCAGCGACAGCGGCAGAGAGAGAGAGAGAGAGAGAGGGGAGAGGCGGGAGAAGCAAAGGGCCATGCAGGAAAATCGGTTAAGAAAAAGGGAATCCAGTGGGTGACCTCCTCATGATCGAGGAGTTGTTGATGGATGGAGGAAGGAGGGGAACACCAATTTGAGGGAATTTATTTGGTCGGAATTTCAATAAGAATAAAATAGCACAAACATACTGCTTTTAAAATACCAAAATTAAGAAATACCAATAAAAATACTTAATATAATACCCAGAAAATACCAATAAAAATACCAAAAGAATACCAGTAAAATACTAATATGAATACACGAAATTAGTACCCATAAAATACCAAAAAGAAAGCCCATAAAATACCAATATAAATACAAACAAAATAATACCCAGAATATAAAAAAGAACACGTAGAAAATACTAAAAATAATACCCATTAAATATAAAATATATAAATAATAAATATAAACACCAGAAAATACCAATATAAACACCAAAAAGAATATCAAGAAAATACCAATATAAATATGAAAAGGAATACCAAGACTATACCATTATAAATAACAAAAAGAAAAGTCATAAAATACCATTGTAAATAGAAAAGAAAATTCCCAGAAAATTCGAATATAAATATAAAAAATGATAACCAGAAAATACCAAAAGAAATAGCAAAAAGAATACCCATAAAATACAAAAAATAGCACCCAGAAAATTTGAGTATGAATATAAAAAAAATTAATCAGAAAATACAAAAAAAAAACTACGAAAAGTAATGTATACAAAATGCCGTTACAAATAAATATGAATACCTTAAAAAAATGAAGTCCTTTTTGTAGAAAGTTTTATGAAAATTTTAAGAAAATAAAATTACGATTTCACACAGCCAAAAAAAAAACCATATAGAATCTAATGTTATGTCCGATCAAGCATATTAATATATTTTTTTAAGGGAATAAAAGCTACTTTATTTTGTGCTCTATAAAGTTCTAATCAAAATCGTATTACCCTCTTTTAAAGGGTATTGAAACGAAAGAAACAGAACGGCGAACAAATGTTGTTCCAAAAAAAAAAAAACAAAAAGAAAACCTGAGGCGGCAAATTTCAAGCAAACAAAGCAACCAAAGTCCAGCCGCAAATCCAACACACATCTGTAGATACAGATACACATATAGTACACATCTACCCATACAAATGTAATCCATATCTATGTATCTAAACTAAGTTAGCCGTGGGGCAAGTCGCAGACAAACAACAAAAACCACAAAAACCTACATGAAATAAAAACTCGACGAAAAAACTACACGAAAATGTTGCAAAAACCAAAAGATACGAAAAAAAAGTAGAAGCGAAAAAGAGTTTGAGACGAAACGAAACGAGAGAAAAAAAAAACAATGTCACACATGTCAAAGTTGTCGCAAAATGACACAAATGCGGTACGGCTGCGGCTGCGGCTACGGATTGCTCACTGACCCAACAAACCCCCTAACCCCGCAACCCCAACCCGCAACCCCCACCGCGTGGACTTGGACCCACACAGATACTCAGATACACACAGATACAGATACAGATATAGCTCCACGTTGGTTTCTTTCTTTGGGCTTTGCGGCGGAGGAATCGTGTCAGCCTCAAAAAACACGAATCAACTCACTCGAAAGTCGCATCGTCGCAAAAATTTCGTGGAAATTTCACAATTAAAAAGGCAAAAGAAGCAAAAAAAAACACAACACAAAAAAAGAAATACAGACCTTAGGAAAGAGTTAACTGGAATGAAATATACTGAATGGACGGATGGTTGGATGGAAAGAGGAGTACGAGTACGAGTACGAGTACGAGTACGGAGTGTGTGCATAAGAAAATCGTGTGTTAGCCATCAAAATCTGTTTTTTTGCGGATACTTTTGACCTGCTCTCGTTTTTGGCCCAATAAAAGAGAGATGTAGGGTAGAGATATATGCAGAAATGGCAATGAAATGAGATACAGATACAGGAAGAAGATTCTTTCAATGAAAAAATTATAAATCATTCTAAATTATTAATAAGTATTTGAAAAGTATTTATAAAAGTATTTCCCCATAAATACAACCAAAAAATAATAAAATACTAATAAAGGACCAGAGAAATAGTAATCTTTATCTTTAGTAATATTTAAAAACACCAAAAAAAGTATTATAAAATACAATAAAAATACTAATAAATTACCAAACACAAATTGACTAGAATTATACAAAAGAATTAACAAAATTTTCAATAAAATACTAATAAAATATATAAAAATACGAATATAATAAAGAAAAATAAATAAAAAATAAATTAATATTCAAAAACTCTATTAATCCACTAGAAAATGCAATTAAAACACTTGAAAACATCCTTGAAAATATTAAAAAATACTAATAAAATATATAAAAATACTAATAAAATATATTAAAATACTAATAATAAATGCTAATAAATACTAATACTAATAAATATTATTAATAATAATAAAATATATAAACAATTACTGATAAAAAGTCCACCAAAATCCCAGAAAATACGATTAAGATACCATAAAATATAGTTTAAAATCAAATAAAATAAACACAGAATTAATACGAATCAAAAAGTCCATTCAAATAACGGAAAATACTATTAAAATACGATTTAAATACCAGAAAATGTTATATAAAATAAAATATAATAAATGCTAAATAAGTACTTAAAAAAGGTCCATTAAAAAGCCATTAAAATAACAGAAATTATCCTTACAAAAAAAAACAAAAAAAATCATAATTCTAAAGCTACCAATAGTTCCATAAACGTATCAAAGCAAACACGGGTCAAAACAACATAAAAAACTATTAAATTAAGGACTTTCAATGCCACAGATTCAAAGTCCTATTCCTATTCCGATCCCTATTCCATATCCCATATCTATTCCTTACACCATATCCTATCCCTATCTCAAGCTGCATTCCATGATCTATCTTCCCCCAAAAGGAGAGCAGAGACAGACGCCATGCACCGTGCACCACATTCCATCCCCTGCCACCAGGCGGCAATCAGCATCAAAAGGTGGCGGCAACGGCAATCGTAATCGCAGTGGCAGTGGCAGGCAGAGTGTGGCAGCCATAATCCCATTTCCAAAAAAAAAAAAAAACCAGCATGGCCGTGGCTCAAGGCAGAGAGGGATGCAAGAAAAAGGGATGGGATCAAGAGAGAGAGCGAGCGAGAGCGAGAGAGAGGGAGGATGCCCTACAGCTGGCTAGAAAGAGACAGCGATACGGGACTATCAAAGATGGTTGAAAGAAAAAAGAAAACAACAGCAAACGAACGAAAAAATGATGCATTAACCTTTTCGGAAACTATTTCTTTCGGATAGACCCGAAAAAATACGAAAAAAAAACCAAAGATCCCAGAAACCCAGATCCCAAAAGGAAAGGCGGGGGTGCAAGAGCGAGCGAAGCGATTGCCGAAAAAAAAGAACACCAATACAAAGGCAATGTGCAAAAGGGAATGGAGAAGGAGAGAGAGCGGGGAGGGGCAGAGGAGTGCCAGAGGAGCGGCACTGAGGAACAACAACAAAATTAAAGACCATTAATCATTTTGACTTATTTCTTTCCTTCTTTTTTGCCCTACCCCTGGCTCCCTGGCTCCCTGGCCCCCACTCTTCTTCCCTTTTTTCTCTCTCTTTCTCTCGTCTAAAATTAATCTTGATGCCCAAAAGCAAGCGTTGCCCTGGCAACGCAGCCAAAAAAAAAATTATTTGGGATCTGGGATCTTGCTTAGGGTGAGTGTGAGGGAGATGGCAATAGTTAGGGTTTGATAGAGGGAGATGGTGTGTCGTTTGGGGATTATGAAATGTGTCCGTAGGAAACAGATGCTCCCGATGCCATAATTATGTATGCAGGTAGCCAAAAACCAATGGAAATACCACCACATACCCTATAGGGAATACTAGAACTATTCCAAAAAAATACCAAAAACCACTGAAAGTTATATTTTTTATGAATAATACCATAACATACTATATAGAGAATACTAGGATCCTTTCAAAAAAATACTGTACAAAATGTGATTTACTTTTAAAAGGGAAATCAATCGATTTTATCTTTCATATAGAGAATATCAGGATTCTTAAAAAAAGATATACTATTTATTCTAAGGAAATAGCTGGAGTTTGTCTCTTAGAAACCTCTTCCTAAACTGAAAAAATACCATAGTTCTACAAAGTTTACAAAAAACCTGTAGTCATAAGCTATCTATGGCTATATCCTTTCTTTTTTTGACAATCTTTAACCATTTTATACGATTTTATAGCCTTTAACATCGTATACCCTTGTTGTGCCACTTCAGGATTGGTTTTCAGCTCTCAAAACATATAAGAAACGAAAGATCTATAGCTTAACGTCTACCCCTTTCTATATCATAATTTTCTATGGTATAATTTGTTTCTATCCTACCCCTCTCCATATAATCCCCTATTCCTAAAGGTCAGAATTTCTGAAAAACGGAAAATAATTTAAAACAGATTAAAGCGTTACGGCTGCCATTTGCACCCCTTAAAATTGGTGGCTGAAGGAGAGGATGGAGAGCGGTCTGAGGATAGTGATTGAAGTGGGTTGAGGGTTGGGGTGGGGGTAGTGTCTACCGGGGTGCTGGCCCGGGGTGAGAAGCGGGGGATTATTCCTACACATGGCAGCGACCGAATCCCAGAGCCCGAAACCGAATTTGAATTCTGACCAAATGTCTTGCGAAAACCGAATTGTGTCCTTTGTCCTTTGTGCCTTGTCCTTATCATCTATTGCATATGCTGCAAATTTGCCAAACTCCCAAGTGGCAAGGCAGTCTGTGGCCGTGGCAGTGGCAGTGGCTGTGGCAGGGGTGGGTGGTGGGTGGTGAGTGGTGGGGTGCTTGCCCCCTGTGTGAGTGGCATACTTAAGGGCGCGTCGTGGTCGGCAAAAGGCAGGACTCCGTGGCAGTGGCAGCGACAGACAGACCCCGAAAGACACATCGGAGTGAAAACAACAGGACGGCGGCCCATAAAACCGTTTAAATCAAACGGCAGAACAAATTGGTTTCCTTCGGAGTCGAAAGCTTTATGAGGTCCTTCGTCCTTCGTCTAAGGGTGGATAGTGCGATTCCAAAACGAGCTTTAAAAGTGGCAGAAAGAAAAATGAATGTTGGCAAATTGAAGTTGATCGAAGCCGAGGATTTGCAAGATGGTCTGATATTTATGTGTTGCGGGTGGATTGGGAGTTGATTCGGGGATAATACTGTATTGAATATCAACAAAATACCAGAAAGTACCAATAAAATACCAGAAAGAACCAATAATATATCAGAAAACACAGAAATACCAATATAATAACAAAGAATACTACAAAAACACCATTTAAATACTACAAAATACCATTAGAATACTATAAAACAGTACAAAAATAATAAAATGCTAGAAAATACAGAAATACTAATAGATTAACAATAAATACTAAAAAAAAGTAATTAAAATACTCAAAAATATCATTAAAATACCTACAAACAATAAAACGCATAAAACGATCAAAGAAAACGCAAAAAATACTAAGAATATACTATTTAAATACTAAAAATATCATTAAAATACCTAAAAGGAGTAAAATACATTAAAGATCATGGAAAATATTAATAAAATACTAGAAAATATTACTTATATTACTTGAAAAATAGTGAAAATATTAAAAAATACTAGAAACCCCAGAAACCATAAAATACCAATAATGTGTGAAATATACCTTTAAAATAAATACTAGAAAATATCAATAAAATACTCTGAAAATTATGAAATTACCAAAAAATACTAGAAACCCAAAGAGGATCCCCCACAAAACCGCAATCTCTTGTAAAAAAAATGTCCATCTCTTGGCAGCCATTCAGCAAATCTTTTGCATTTACAGAAAGATGATTTAGATGATGGTCGATAGGAGGCAAAGAGTTGGGCTGCCCAGCAGACGAGACGCGAGGACCAAAAAGAAAACCCATTTGTTATTGCCTTATTAACATTGATAATCTCTGGACATTGGCCAGCAGGGAGGCAGCAGACCATCCAGCCAGCCATCGGGCAGACAGAGGGACCCACGCATGCCCCATACGATGTGGCATACAATCAGCATTTTGCCATCGAAGCGTAGACGACGACGACGACGCGACACTTTTGGCCGGCAGTCTGTCGTTTCTTGGCCAATTGCATAATTGCCTGCCAATTGAAATGCGCAGAGGTGCAAAACGGTGTTTGGTTTTTGATTTTTATTGCGGATGCGAATGCGAATGCATTCGATAGACGATGCAGACTAGGCAGACGATGCACAGCCAACGATAAGGCGTAGCGCCCTCGGTTCTAGGCCTGCTTTCCAGGCGGCTTTCTAATCGCGTTTATTGATTCAAAGACGGCCCAAAAGGCGGACCCAAACACCTGACCGCAAAATGCGCTGCGAGTGCTCCTTGGTCTCTCGTCTGGAGTTTTTCTTTTTTGCTTTTTGGCTGCCAATTGCCGTCGGCGGCATTTCTGTGCGCTGAACTTCATAATTGCCACCGGTTGACGCACGTCGCACGTTGCACGGTTGCACGTGTAGCCACTACGTGTTGGCATTAACCCGCACCACCCCGCCACACCTCTTTCCGCCTCCCTGCCCCCCTTTGGTTTTTTATCACAGTTTTTTTATTGCTTATTTTTCCATAATTTTTATAGCATTTTTTTATGACTTTTTAACGCCAAAATGTCTTGACTGTTGTTGCCACACAGCTATTCTTGCTGTTGTTGTTGTTGTTGTTGCTGGTGGCACTTTGACTAATTGCAGTGCACTTGCCACATAGAGTTGTTGCCACTTTTGTTGCTGCCTTCTGCTGTCACTCTCTGCCTGTCCCAACAATTTGTCATCTTCTCTGTCGCCTGTCATGTGGTGGCTGTTGGCTGTTGCCTGCTGCTGGTTCTATGTGTGTGCCCGCGAGTGTTGCGATACAACAATATTTTTATTAGATTTTCCAGGGAAAACTCCCTATACTTGATGGACTCCAGCAAACAGACAGACAGACAGCCAGTGGTCTGTGGGACCATCGTTTATCACTTCCTTTGACAATTTACATGCAAATCAATCGGTGGCACGACCGCGACCACGACTGCCTTGCTTCTGTGTGTGGGTCCGCCCTTAAGGGGACACTCAGGCAATAGAGGAAAGAGTTAATTGAGTCGTTGGCTATATGGATATATGTATGTATGTACCTATATTCGATATATGATTGGAGGAACTATAATTTGGAGCATTACTTGAGGGTTTATTTCGAGTAAATTGTACCAATAGTCGGCTATTTTTCCTGTTCCTATAAACTCTTTGGGGAGTGTTTTTTTATTTTAGTATTATTATAGTATATTATTATATTTATTGGTAATTTTGCTTATTATTTTATTACCGATTTATTGGTGTCTTTTAATATTTATTGAGTATTAATTATTAGTTTTGTATTTTATTTTTGTTCTGATATTTTCAGTATTTTTAGTAATTATCTAAGTTTTTATTTTATTTTTTTTGTATTTTAAGTATTTTTAGTTTTTATTTAAGTACTTTTTAGGTATTTTTGTTTAGTATTTTATTGGTACTTTTTAGTATATTAATGGCCTTGTTAGTATTTGATTCGTATTTTTTGGTTGTATTTTGTATTTTTTATGTTTGAGTATTTTATTGGTATTTTACCGATAAAATGGTATAATTCCAGTATTTTATTGGTAAATTTTTTGATATTTTATTGGTATGCTTTAGTATTTTATTGATTTTTTGTAGTATTTGTTCAGTATTATTTTTTTTATTTTTTATAATTATCTGTTCTATTGGCATGTTTTTAACATTTAATGGGCATTTTTGTTAGTATTTTATTGGTATGTTTTAGTATTTTATTGATTTTTTTATTATTTGTTCAGTATTATTTTTTTTATAATTATATACCTTATTGGCATGTTTTTATTGTTTTTATGTTTTTATTTTATTGTAATTTGTATTATTGTATTGGCATTTATAGTATTTTATTGCTGTTTTAATTATTTTATTGGTATTTTTAGTATTTTTAGTGTTATTGAGTTTTAGTTTGTAGTTTTTTTATTTCAATACTTTATTGGTATTTGGTAGTATTTTACTATTATTTTAGGTATTTTATTGGGATCTACTGGCATCTAATTAGTGTTTTCTTTGTATTTCTTTAGTATTTTCTGATATTTTATTGAAAAAGCAAAGAGCTTCAAACACAATCCAAATAATTTTGTTAACAAAAACTGATAGAAAATCCAAAGTCAAACGACAAATTTCAATGCAAATCCATTGGAAAATGCTACTAAAAACACGTGTATATTTTGCTTTTCCACCCACAAAAACAACAACAAAAGCCAGGGAGGAAAACATTCAAGAAATCAAGAAGTAAATGTAGGCAAAGAAAATTGTTTTTATTTTCGAAATATTGTAGAAAAACAAAAGCAAAGAAAAGTCAAAGCAGGGGGACAGAAATATATATATATATATATATATATGTATATGGATAGATAGATACATAATGTATCTGTGGGATACATCTCTGAAATGTTGCCTTAGAAAACAACAAAAATTTTGTTGGCGCTGAACGAAGCGAGATAGATGGATGGCTTTGGGTGCCAAGATTTATGGTTGATCGAGAGAGAAAAAACTCCACCCCCTCTGCGGCTACACCTTGTGGCTCTACCCCACCCCCCCTCCTGTGGCTGCTGCTCCTTTTTTTGCTTCGATTATTTTTAGATATTTCCTTTTCGTTTCGGGTTTTCTCAGTGCAATGCTCCCAAAATGTCTCCATCTTGCAGCATCGCTTGCCCCCGCCACCAAACCCCCATCTCGCTTCTCTTTTTCTCTGTGTGTCTCTCGCGTGGCGCGAGAAGAAGAGAAATGTCTCTTGGGTGTATTCATAACATGGCCGAGCCATAAATATGCCGCTTTTGCCCGCTACAAGACACACACATCCGATGTGTCTGTCGAGCCAATGGACGTGCCACAGGAGAAAAAACTAAAAAAAAAAAAAAAACAAGAAACGCTGGGCGTACGCCAGTCGACGCCTTGACGGATTGGACGGATGTTGCAGCAGATGCAGATGCCTCCATCCACTCTCCCCTCTCCACTCGGATCGTTCGATCTGTAATCAAGTTGCAAGTGGAGTGTGCGCCTGCGTTAATTGAGAAACTAGTTTCCAGCCAAGAGAAACGATCTCTATAAAGAAGTAATCGTAAAACTTGTTGGTGTCCCCCCATTGGGAGGAGGAGGAGGCTGCTCTCTGTGGCATTGTGTCGCAGGAAGTGTTAAGCAGGCAACAGTCCTTCGGCTCCTTCCTTTTCTATATGCAAATTACAAAAACTTAAGTTAATAACATGTTCCAGGCGGGAAGGAAGGGGATTCCTCGATGCGAAATGTCTCAATTTTGAAAGGCTCTTTGGGTGGGGATCGTCTCTGCACCACCTACAGTATTTCCTACCATAAAAAAAAGACAAAATTAAATGCAAAATTGAAATTAAAAGCCAGAGAGAGGGGGACAGAGAGAGGGGGAGCCAGGGAAGGTGATAAATCAGGTGACACAAAATTAATTGAGTTATTCAACATTCGAGAGGCATCGGTAACCCCTCCCCCCGCCTCCCCCCCTCTCCCGTGGCAGGCACACCGTGTAGATACTTGTCGTCGATGTTGTTATTGGGCTCCAAGGCAGGAAGGAGGAGCCACAGACAGAGATTTGCTTTAGTTTTTTTTCTTCGATTCTTTGGCTGATTTTTGGATTAATTTGTTCGGCTTTCTGGTTTTCTGCTTTTGGCTGCAACTAAAGTAAATCCCCCAAAAAAATAAATGCAACAAAAATCAACAGAATGAAGTACAAAAAGGAGGCACACGAGTCACCTTTACCTGTGGCGTGGCAGGTTTTTTGCCTCGTTTTTTTGGTTTTTTTTTTTGGCGGAATGATATATGAAGTATCTCATGGTATGACATTAACAGCACACACGAACATGTAGTTTTGTTATTTATTGAGTTTTCAGATATTTTGAAGGCATTAACATTGAAACAAATTATTATGATTACAAGATTTATGGCTCCAACGACAGAACGACAGACGACAGACAGTCCAGCGACAGAAAAGAACACAGCGAATAATCAACAACAGATACAGATACGATGGAAGAGAGAGGGAGACACAATAAAGGAAGAAGATTCTTTTGGGAACGCGAATGAGACATAACTCATTTGAATGCAAATTTCAAGCGACAGAAACCAGGAATTTCTTACCGCTTTTTGTTGCACATTTTGAAGTTTTTTTGTGGGGGAAATGCTGATTGATTGATTGTGGAAATCTTTGGGGTTTTCCTGTTCTCTAGATAGTGGAATATATATAGATAATGCTCGAGAAAGCCTGAAGAATCGTAATTCAAATGAATCTTAATTGAATCTTTTGTGAATGCCGAAGATTTTGATGTATTTCATGATAAAACCATAAAATACAGAAAACTACTAATAGAATACTAGAAAATTGCAAGGAAATAATAGAAAATACCAATAAATACTAAAAAATACAAAGAAATACTAAAAATATCAATAAAATACTAGAAAATACCCACAAATTCTAGACAAATAACTAACAAATACTAATTAAATACTAGAACTACAATAGATACTAGAAAATAAGAGCAAAATAGTAGAAAATACCAGTAAATACTAGAAAATACGAAGAAATACTGAGATCAATAATATACTAGAAAATAACAGCAAAAAGTCTAGACAAATAACTAAAAAATACTGGAAAATTTTAATTAAATGCTAGAAAATATCAATGAAATACTTGAACAGCAAAATTTACTAGAAAATACCAACAAAATAGTAGAATAAATCAACAAAGTACCAACAAATTCTAGGAAAATAACCATAAAATACTAATAAAATACTAGATTAACAAAATATACTAGAAAATATCAATTAAATACAAGAACATCAATAAAAACTAGAAAATACAAAGAAATACTAAAAATATCAATAAAATACGAGAAATATCAACAAATTCTAGGAAACATTAAATACTAGAAGATGTCTATAATATACTAGAACTCCAATAATTACTAAAAATACCAATAAAATAGTAGAACCTATCAAATATCAACAAATATTATAAAATACCAATAGGAAACTGGAAAATACCAACAAATTTTAGTGAAATACCTATAAAATACTAATAAAATACTAGAACATACTTGATTATACCAAAAATACTAGAAAATACCAAATAAACTGACTACAACAACAAAATAAAGATAAAAACCAGGGATAAAAAGTCTAAGAAATGCCAAATAAATACCAATAAAATATCTATGAAATACCATTTCATCTTGCACTCTCGTTGCTCAATGTTTTCTTGCGCTCTTGCCCCTTCCTCCACTCGTAGTTTTCTTGTAATCAAGCGATTTGCCATATCTTTCCATATCTCAAATCCTAACGCCATTTTTTGCCTTTCAAAGACGCAAGAAACCCCTTTAGTCTCGCGCTTAAAGGTCTCTACCAAATTAAGAACTCAAGTTCGTTTCATGTTTCGTCGCATAATTCATAAATCATGTCAGCGTCAGGCGCAAAAATAAAGCAAAAGGAAGGAGAAGGAAGAGGGAAAAGGGATAAAGAAGGAGGAGGGGAGGCGGAGTATTGGAATTAAATGTGTCAAATGCAAACACGCAGAGGAACCCCTCCGTAACCCCCCCCAAAACCCCTCAACTAGAACTCAAAGTCAGCGCCAGAATCAAGGAGCCGTCGCGGGCGGTGCGGGCGGGGGGCGGTGGAGGGGCCTGTGGGGCACCAGGAAATGTCAAGAACCGAAACACGAAAACAAAACGCAGTCTCGAGGCATTTTCCCCTTGGTTTCATTTTCACTGGCAGAGTTTTCCATTAGTTTTCCTCTTTTTTCAGGGGGAGTGGCCTCCTCTAAGTGACGCCTCTCACGCACAGCGGGGGGTGGGCGGAGGAAAATCAGGGAAAAGACCAGGAATTGTTTCATTTTTTTTTTCTTTTAATAAATTAAATTAAAGCCGCATGAGAATCGTCAGCGTCGTCGTCTCTTTTATTTACCTGCGAAATTCCAGCCGAAATAAAGCCGAAAAAATGTTAGAAATATGGAAATTTTTATATAAAAGGAGGGAAAGAGAGGCAAAGAGGGGAAAGGAGAGGAAGAAGTGTGTGAAATAGAGGAATAACTGTGGGAAAGAGAAAGAGAGGACTGCCCCCAACAAAAGGCCGCGGAGAATGATAAATGGCGTGGTAATATGTATAATAAAAAATGGCCAAAAACAGCGGGAAAGTCGACCAAAAATATATACATAAAAACCAACAAAAGTCGGAACGAAGAATAGGAATATATATACACGATATATATAGAGAAATATATACCTAAAAAAAAAACAGGAAAAACTTTTCGCCAAAAGAAAAAACCCCGAAAAAATGGGCGCCGCATTGAAAAATGGTGGAAAGAAAAATTAAGAAAAAAAAAAACAGCAACAACATTTTTTTTTTTGGGTCTTTTTTGTATCTTTTGGATACACATTCGGCCACTGCCTCTGTCCATCTCTTTCACTCTTTGAGTTACGCAATGCTTTTGGGCCGCCCGGAAAATGTGACACACACCCAGTGACCCTAATTTTCAAGTCCTTAGAGACAGACAGAGAGTCCTTTCTACTGCCAGGGCCAGGGCCAAAACCAGGAACCCTCTCTCCCTCTCTCTCTCTCTTTCTCTCCCTCTGTTTTAATTTCATTTATGGCTTCCGCTTTGCCTAGTTTTTCGGTGACTTTTCCAACAGTCAGGCTGCCGAGGGGGAGTCCTTTCCGGCAGGCAATTTTCTAGGCAACTTTTGTGTTGATTTTTTGGGGAATTATTCAAAAAATTTGCGTTTGAATTTATTTATTTTCAACAGTTGAAAATGATGAATATCTTTTTTTGGGGTTAAAGGACATTTTTTAGGAATTTCTAAACCAACAAAATCTTTCGAATTTATTTAGGGGGATTTCTTTAATTTTCCCCGAAAATCTAGAAGATATTCAGGGAAATATCCGCTGATACCCCCCATAGAAGTCCTATAACCCTCTGTAGCTCCATTTTCCCCATCAATCCATCAGATATCAATGGTTATAGCCTTCGATTAGCTTGGCCAGGCCATAATTCTTGGTTGTAGATGCATTTAGAACCCAAAGAAACCTTAATTTCCTACTGCAGCACCGCTCTAGACCATTCCCTAAGATATCGCTTTCAATTCCGACTTCCCAATCGGCAAAACAATCGCTAGAGCCCGTCAGAACATTCGCATTCGCAACCCCTACTGCGCATCCCCTTGGCAGTAGATTGTTGGCCAGGATACGGGTTAGCAGGACAGAGACCACACATTCGCCTCCTGCTGCTGCTGCTGCCAAGCAGCTGATAAATATCGCCCTGTGGCAAGGGATGGAATAGCTAAGGGAGGAGCTAAGGGCGAGGGCAAGCGGGAGGCTTCCTTTTGCTTCGATGGAATGTGCCACAGACGGATGGATGGAATGCTTTTGCCCCCGGAACAGAACCCCAAAGGCACATGCCACACAGAGGCAGAGGCACACACATGTCCTGTGCCACCAAGTGTTTTAATTATAAAAATGAGATATCGAGCAGACATCGCATCACCCCTCGCGCCGAATGGCATACTAGAAACTATGCGAAACGCGCGCGTGGCAGTTGCACAGTTGCACGCAGACAAGCCTGATGTTGGTGGCAGGAAGGAAGCTCAGTGCTCTCTGTCGTTCTGGCTTGTGCCCCCCTCTCCCTCCCCCCCTTGGGTTGTTATCGCAGCAGCGCCGCATATCCTTATCAACGGAGGCGGCCACCAAAGCGGAGGCAGACAATTTACCCGCAAGAGGGCAGTGGCAGGGCCTCCATCTCTTCAAGGAAGTTCTCTAACCTTCCAGCAGGCAGGAGCAGGAGCCGGAGCGGCAGGCGGTCGATTCGGATTCATTCATGCATGGCATTCACAACATTCACATTCAGTTTTCTCATTCGTTTTCTGTGATAACGAGTCAGAGATAAGGCAGGACTCGGAGGACTCAGAGGACTTCCATTTGTCGGAATTGAGTCGATTTTTTGGGCACTTTTTGGGATGTATTTTTCTAATTAGTTTTTATGCCATTTTTCTAATATATTTCTTTTTAATTTTTTCTCCATTTTTTTCTTCTATTTTCACATCATTTTTGGTTCATTTTCTTCCCATTTTTCCCCGATTTTCCGCTCTATTTTTATCACTTTTATTTCTGAAATTTTTCACATTTTTCTTAGCATTTTTCTTACAAATTTTTAACCATTTTCTTACTACATTTCTTCTTAATTTTTCCTCCATATTTCGTATTAATTATCAACCATTTTTCCTTCATTTTCTTTCCATTTTTCCTTCGATTTCCTGCCGTATTTTGTTTATAACTTTTATATGGTAACTTTTGGTATTTTTTACATTTTTCTTAGCATTTTTACAATTAATTTTTAACCATTTTTATACTATATTTCTTTTTAATTTTATAACCATATTTTCTCTGATTTTCCCACCATTTTTCCCCGATTTTCTGCCCTATTTTTATCACTTTTATTTCTGGTATTTCTCACATTTTTCTTCGAATTTTTACAATTAATTTATATATATATTTATATTATATATATTTTATTTTTTATATTATATGTATATATTATATTTTTTATATTTAATATATTTCCTTTTAATGTTTTCTTCATATTTTCTTCCCATTTTCTCCTATTTTCCCTCCTATTTTTATCACTTTTATCTCTGCCTTTTTTTATGAGCCATAAATTGATTTGTTCTCAATTATTTGCCTATAAATCAATAGTTTATTAAACAATTAAACAAAAATTAATTAATCATTCCCTCTCTCTCTTTCCCTCTCGTTCCAGGTGAGATTTCTGTTTCTGGCCCAGAAAAAAACTATCTGCAGATCTGCATTTAATGATTTCTCAAACAAAAAATGTGTGTATATAATTTTTATGTTTTTTTTTATATTTAAATTTAAAGTTTTATGGATTTTTACTGCATTTTTTTTTTTACTGCCAAAAAGGGTGAAACTTTTGCCGTGGAAAAACTTTGCCACCAAAAAGTCCACAGAATTTATGAGTGCAGCGGCCAGTGGGGCAACTGCCAGTGGCAGTGGCAGTGGCAGCAGTTAGCGGATAAGTTTTTTGAGGCAAGAACTGAAGGGAGTTCCATGACCGAAGCCAAAAACGAACGAGCCTGACGGCTGGCGGCTCGAGAGTTTATTAATTTAAAAAGGAAATTCTCGTTTAGTCACCTTTTGATTTAAGTTTTCGCTCCACAATGCCACAAAGTGCAGCAAAAGGGGGTCTAGGGAGAGGTAGCGTTTCACCTAACGAGGGAGTAGGGTCTCCCCTGCGAGGAGGGCATACAGGAAGTCCAAGCGTAGAGCTCAAAAAACACACACTACCAATGCCCCCAGGCATGCACAGTGGTAGTAGATAGTGGATTTCAGAGTAGATTTCAGAATAGACTCCAGAATATACTCCAAAATAGATTCCAGATTTTATTCCATTGAATTTAGAACAATAGAATAATAATAACAGTAATAGACTTCAGAATAATTAATAGAAATTACAGGAAAACCGGCTTTTTGAAAAATCTAAGAAAATATCAATGGAAAAAATGTTGAAGAATTATTCAAAGAATAATAGTTTTAAATGATAATAAATAAAAAAGAATAAACAAGTAATAATAATAAATAAATAATACGAATAATAAATAAATAATACGAATAATAAATAAATAATACGAATAATAAATAAATAATACGAATAATAAATAAATAATACGAATAATAAATAAATAATAAAAATAAATAAATAATAATAATAATAAATATTAATATATTAATATTATTAAAAAATTAAACACTTTAAATGGACTATAAAATGGCCATGAAACAGGTTATTAAATGTTGAAAAAATAAATATTTTTAAGAAAAAAATGGAACTATGAAACTAAGAAAAATACCATTTAAAAGTCATAGAAATTTAGTTTCGAGACTAAAAGAAGATCTCCAATGGCTCTTAATTCTTCTGAAAATTTATAAAAATATAAAATGGATAGAAACCGGTTATTAAATGTGGGAAAAAAAATATTTATAAGAGAACAAGGATTATTTTCGAAGGGTCTCAAATCAGCCATGAAAAGGGTATGAATCGATTAAAAATAGCCCCATTTTAAAGTCATAGACAATTTAGTGGCTCTAAATTCTTCTGAAAGTTTTCAAAAAAATTCCAAAAAATATTCTCTTACAAAATGGACACAAATGGGTTATTAAATGTGAAAAAAAGTCTGGAATAGGCCCTGAAACGGTTATGAATTAATTAAGAAAAGCCCTATTTAAAAATCATAGAAAGATAGTTTCGAAATCTTTAATGGCTCTTAACTTTTTTGAAAGTTTTACAATAATTTCAAAAAATATTCTAATAAAAAAAATAATTGTGTTCTACTGTTTCTTGCCTCAAACATACAGAGGCACATATTTTGGCCTTAGTTTCTATATCTTTCGTCTATGTACACACCATTTTTCCCCCCACATTTCTCGTTCCTCCCTTGCCCCGCTCCTCTTTCTCTCTTCTCTTCTGTTTCGTTGAAATATTCTTGCATTTTGTTGCTGTTGTGACGATGTCCATGAGAAGCAGGCAAATGTTTTTTTTTTTCCACTCCGTTCACTGCAATGCAATCCGTGGGCCGCAGACTTTTTTTTTGTGTCGGTGTGTTGTTACGTTTGGAGTTCATTCAAACTCATTCAGTCACTTGCCACACACAAAGAGAGAGAGAGAGAGGGAGATAGCGATAGAGAGCGAGAGAAATCCATTTAAATGTGCAAAAAGTTTACACTGAATGCAGCAGAAATCCACCGTCCCTCCAGCCCTTCCTGCCGCTTCCCCATCTCGAATCATGCGCAAAATGCAGACACTGTTTCTACCCCACTGTGGACGCAGGGTCGCCGTAAGGGTGCACTGCCCCAGACAGGCAGAGGCGGGGGCATGGCCGTTTCACCCCCGCAGATTGCATGCAAATTGGTTAAAGTGTGAATTTATGTGAGAAATATTGTTTGTTCTTGTTATGCGCATACGAGCACTCACACTCGCAAAAGGGGTGAAGGGGGGATAGGCGGAGGGGGGAGGGGCACTCGCTTTCAAATGATTTAGCTGCAAATGCAAATTGAAGTCAACCTCTGAATGAATGAATAAGTGAATGAATGACTGACTGACATTTGATTTAAGCAGTTTATTATACCCTCTTTTTTGTTTTGGCCGGTAAGCAGGGTAGCACGGTAGCAAAGGGTATGATGATTGGCAAAAGATCATCATATTTTCTGTGAAGAATCCAGAGAAAAGTGCACAGAGGTAGGCAGAACTGCCTTTTCCTCAGTTTTTGCGAGAAATAATTGCCTGTAGATTCATATCGAAATCGGTATTTTTCAAGATTGGAAGAAAGAATCGTTTGAAAGGAAAATATTAGTAAACAAAAAATTCAGAAAATAATTTTTGTAAATATTTTTCTTTGCATTCATTTTCTTGTATATATATATATATATATATATTTTGAAGCGGTTATTAATTGGTTTTAAATCGGGTATGAATCTGTATTGAATCGTTTATGTTTACAGCTCGTTTTGATACTTTAAAATCAAGAAATATTTATGCGAAAATTTATTTTATTTTCAAAGATAGGTCCATGAAATATTTAATTTATTTTTTTAATCATAGTTTCCTAAACAATTTTCTATAATCTGCGTATCAAGGGTATCAAATGCTTCTTTACTTATTTGTTATACCTACTTTTCGTTGGTTACGTTCTTAAATAATAATTATAATTGGGATTTTTAATGCGACACCCATAAATCTCTCAACATTTCTGTTTATTTATTTTCATAGAAAATAATTTACAAATATAATTCTGTGAATTTTCACCATTCCGTATGTGTGTGTGTGCGTGTGTGTGTGCGCGCCATAAACACTCAATTAACGATTTTTGAAATTAATTTTTCATAAATTTCAATGCATTTTGCAAACGGCATTCGGCGTGCCATTTCCTCCAAAAACAAAAAAAAAGAGAAAACTTTTGCCATTGCAAATTAACAGAGAAAATAAAAATGAAAATGGAAATTCACTCTACATTTCCCTCTCCCTCTCGCTCTCCCCCTGCTCCTCTCTTTTTCCTTCTGTGTTTTTGTGTGGAAAATGCATGAAATTTATGGCCATTCCGCCTGCTGCCGCTGGGTCCTTGGTCTGGTCATGGTTTTGCTTCTGTTTCTCGTTTCATGGACCTGAAACCTGGAGATTCCTCTGCGAAATGCGTGCCACAATCCCCCCAGTGGCTGGTTTTGGTTTTTTTTTCTGGCGCCAATGCAAATGCAATGAAGAGGCAGGGCAGGGCAGGGCAGTGGAGAGGGCAGCGACCTCTCTTCTGACGGGCGAGTGAGTGTCTGTCTGCGAGTGAATTCTGTAGATAAAATTCGGTTTTGTAGTAGGGGAATATTAACAGAAAATATATACGAAAATTGAAGGTGAAAAGGGGGTTTAAAAAGGTGTAAAATATAGGAGAATATATGGGTCTAACTTTGAAAATAGAGAAATTATTTTTGAAATTATTAGGAACAATTTTTGAAATATTAAGAAATATTCAAAGAAATTAGAAGTCCTTGAAAACCGTAAGAAATGTTTTTGGAAAACACATATTATTATTGTAGAATATTTTTAAAGATCTTTCGTGATGAAATATTCATATATGTATATAACGAACATTTAAGGGAAATATAATATAAGGTGAAAAAATGCTTTAAACAGGTTTAAAATATAGGACAAAATATAGGTCTAGCTCTAAGAATTGAGAAATTAGCTTTGAAATAATTATAAATATTGTTAAAAAAATTAAGAAGTTTTCGTAGATATTTCTTTGGTTTTTTTGAGTATAGAAGTCCTAGAAAACCTTAAGAAATATTTTTGGAAAACACATATAATTATTGTAGAATATTTTAGAAGATCTTTCGGTACACAATATTTATATAACAGACTATGTATACGAAAATTTAAGGTGAAAAATAGCTTAAAAAAGTTTTAAAAAGTAGAATAAAATATAGTTGTTCGTTTAAAAATAGAGGAGTTATCTTTTGGAATATTAAGAAATATTTTTTGAAATATAAAGAAATATTTGTAGAAATTTCTGTGATTTTTTCTTTGAATATAGAAATTATTGAAAGCCTAAAGAAAGGTTTTTCGAAACCACATATCATGATTGTAGAATATTTTTAAAGATCTTTCGGGACACAATATTCATATGTATATACACTTTCCGATACCCTTTACAAACCGTTAGATGCCATTTTCCCATGTTTTTTATTTCAAAATTCATTGGTAAATCTTTGTATTAACTAAAACTCTCATAAATGTGGAAGTTGTGCCGCAAATTAAAGGGATTTCCCGCCAAAATGAAGACATTTTAGCGTCAATCCAGGGAGATCTCTGAAGGATCTATCAACGCAAACCCCTATCCAATCCATAAACATGTATGCTCACACCTAAAGAGGCCTAAATATTGAACTTTTCAACACTGTCTGTGCCCCAATAATCAACTTAAACTTCAACAAGACAAAAAAAAGAAAAAAAAATTGTTTTCACTCCGAAAAAAAGAAGAAATTTCAAGCAAAAAGCGAGATTTTTTGAAGAAGAGACAGGGAAGGGCTGTTCGAATTTGAGAAGAATTAAAAATGCAACACAAATTGCATTTGGCACCTGGGTTTCATGCCTCCTTCAGGCCGTGGCTGCTCTTGCAGCAGGAAGTGGCAGACGAGTAAGCGAGTGGCAGAGCGGCATGAAGCGCACAGAAGACAGAAGGGCAGTGGGCATTGGGCATTGGGCATTGAATTAATGCAACAAAACGAACGTGTGGCATGCCACCACCTACACAAGGAGTCGCTCAAGACCGAGTCCTTCCTTTCCAGGTGTTGGCGTGTGAGGCAGCCGAAAAAAAAGAGAAACAAAATTGCATTTTTAATTAAGTGTTGGATTACAGGTGCTAAATAGCCAGAGAGGAGGTCCTGCCACATGCAACATTTCAAGTGGCACCCCTCTGTCGGTGGCGGGCCCTATCTTGGGGTTCATCTGGTTGAAAATTAAGCAATTCATGTTGTCACCTCAAAAGGCGGGGTATGTACTGGTAGATGCGACCATTTGATACCCTGTAAAGGCACTCGCATAAGGGAGACATTTTTAGAGCCCCCTAAAAGCAGGCCACAGAATTTTTTTGGGACTCTGTTTTTGGTTTTATTTATTTTGATTTTTCCTGCTACCCTGTAGCATTTTTCAGCAATTTTCCACTTGAAATAAATGCAAAATAAATCAGAAAAAAGGAAAAAAAACTTTGAAAACAATGCGACATTGCAGTCATGGAATTTGCGAATTCCCAGTGGCCAAACGGGGGGTGTTACTCACCCCTTTCCCCCCGGCATGGGTCCCCCTTTTTGGGGGGTTAAGTGGCTCAGACATCGCCTCATTCGCAGGCACAACGGCAGCAGCAGCAGCCCTCCACCCACAGCAGCAGCTGCTGTTGCACTGCCCCCCTCCCTACCCCCTGTGTGCCCCTCTTCCTCTTGGGGTGCTGCTGTGTGGCACAATAAATAATTGCAACGGCGGCAAACATTTCGCATTGCACTTTTCGAAGCGAAAAAGCGAAAAAGCGCTGCGCGACCGCTGTCTCTGATGGCCCCTGGCCAGCCACAGCCACAGACACTGCCACACTGCCACTGCCACACAGAGACCATGCGCTGTGCGGCACCGACACTCGCGCCAGAGCTGTGTGCAGCAGAATGAAGAGATTTTTATCGGCGATTCTCACTGATTTCATGGCAAATAAATCGCTCATTTTCGCTTAATTGGAAAATTATGGCTTTTTTCGGTTGGGGAGGGGGGAGGGGACAGGGCAGAGTGGACAACGTGTGCATGCAAATATTGTGGCATGAGAGTTGGTGGCAAATGTGGCAGAGGAAATATTTATGATAATTTTTAGAGCAGTTTTTGGAGGTCCACAGAAGATCCTATATAGATTCTAGATCCTTTAAAGCCTTCGAAAAATTCCCCATAAACCCATTAAGAATCAGGCAATCAGTGGCTGCCTCTCAAGTGTGGTGTGTGGTGCCTCCTGCCCCAGCGATATTGAAATCTGAAACCACAGAGAAATCTCTTTTCTGAGGACAAATCCTTTTGGGCAGTACAACATGTGGCGGCCATTCCCCAGCATCCCTTTGTCCTGCCAGCCCGGGGGGTTGGTCGGTGGTTGCCGGCGGCCATGCCTCTGAGGCAGGGGCACTGCCGCTTAGTGCAACCCGGCGATAGCGGCCGCACACTAGACAATGGCGGTGGTGGCAAGCAACACGACACATGTGCCACCGAAAAGATTGGGAGTGGGAAGGGGGGACGACGAGGCTTTCGGCTGTGTTTTAGCTTTTCTTTCGTTTTTCCTGCCCCATAAATCATCTGCTGGGAGACGACACCACGTGTTAAATTGGAACTTTTCCCATATATGCCCCAAGGCTTGTGGCGGGGAAATTGGTTGGAAAATGTATACGAAAATATTATTGAAATTTACTTATATTTTTAGGGGAATTTTTTTATATTTTTTTTAGAGACCTTTTTCAAGTCCTGGATTTTCTTTGATTTTCTCTTTCAAATCTTAATCCTTTATTCCTTCTAGGGTCCTCCCCCTTTTTCTGTGTAGTGCCACCCTTGGGTTTATTTTTATTTTTTAAATAAAATCCCGCCCCTTCTGTCATAATATTCGTATAAAAAAAAGAAAGAGAAAGAAATGAAGTTAACCTTTGAAACAAGTTGCACCTCAGGATTTCCACTGCATGTCCTTTGTGTGCCTGTGTGTGTGTGTGTGTGTGTGCATGTGCGACTATGATTAATTGCTTTTGCATACATTTACATACAAATTTGTTGCCACATTGTCTGCCATGGCCAGGCCAACCCCCCAACCCCCGTAGCCCCCTTCCCTTTCTCTGTTTTTTATGCCAGGGGTAGGTCGTTGTCCAGCCAGGGGTTGGGGTGGGGGGTTGCACAGGGTTAATTTTCATATGATATTTTTCATTTTGTGCTGAGCAAAGCGAAAGCCAGGCAGGCAGTTGATTTGACAAAAGCTTTTTTTTCGCTCTCTGTGTCTCTCTCTCCCTCTCTCTCCCCCTCTTCTCTCCCTCTGTGTGAGTCTGCCTCCCTTTGTGCCGCTCTGAATGTTAATTGCATTTTAAATATTTTATACAGATTTTTGGATGCGTTTAACTGAAGCTTCTGTGTGGCGAAGGAAAAGGCTTTATTTGGGGGCAAGAAAAAAGGGGATTACAGGTGACATTTGAAGTGAATTTAAGCAGAATTTAAGACCCAAAAAAAACCCAAAAACTATGCATTTCAAGAACATTTATCAGACGTTTTCTTGTCTGAAGAAACCTAAAGGAAAGGGGAATCAAAGAAGGAAAGAAGAGACAGAAGAGGCAGCAAAAGGTGAAGAGGGGTAGAGGGCTGATGGGGAGGGGGCTGAGCCGCAGGAAGGCCCAACTAATTTCTGTAATTAAAAACTCATATAAAATGGTTACAAACCGAAAAAAAATCCCTGCCTCGGCCCTGGTCCTGCCCTTTCACACACATACACACACACATTGCTACCCTCGAAAAAGCCAAAAGGAAAAGGGGTTTTTGGCGGGGATGTCCTGCGGCTATTGCTGTTTCCTGCCAGCAGCAGAAGGGAAGGAAGGGCAAGGAAGGCACAGCGGCAGCTGCTGCACGGCCAGAGTTAACCTGTCTCTCTGTCAAAGCCCCCTCCCTGCTCCCCCTCTCTGCTACCCCCTCTCTGGCTCTGCTACCCTTTGACACCCGTTTTTGGGTAGACGCCGCTGTGTTTTATATAATAAATGAGCTTCGAGGGTTAAAGGCGTATTTCTGTCTAGTAAATTAGCAAAATACACGCAGAAGACACACACACACACACACACACGGCATGCTGCTGCATGCCACACCCACTTATTGGGCGTCGTCGTCCCAAAGGAGGAAAGGAGGTCTCGTTTCTAATGGGTTTTGTGCCGCCACGGCACTGATTGAGTTTTTGGAAGGCAACACACACACACACAAACACACGGGCACATATCCATGGATGTATCTATGGGTGTGTATCCCCCAATTGTCTGGCGGCTTGTTTAAGTTCAAAATAATGGCCTTAGAGAGAGAGAGAGAGAGAGAGAGCGACCATTTCCTCTATGCCAAGGTCATTCAAAATTCAGCAGCAAGTTTTTGCATATCCCACAGATACACACACACACACACATACAGATACTCCTTCTCTGTATACTTTTGGGGTCGTGTCCTTTTTGTGGAAATATTTCTGTGAACATTGTCTCCAGCTGCAGAATTTCTGTGGCATTCATAAGATTTTGAACCTTAAATGAACTGCAAAACTATGAGGGACTTCATTGAGTGAGCGGAGGAGGAGTAAGAGGATGGAGGTGCTACCACCCACACACAGAGGCAAATGCAAATGGAAACACAGATACAGATACACGGATACAGAAATGCAGACACAGACAGAGGCAGAGGCAGAGACAGTGGAGCAGTTGTCGCACATGCAATTTATGGCAAATTCCAAGTCTCAATTGGTTCCACAAAATGGAAATTGAAGAGAGAAAGAGATGGGGAGATAGAGAGAGAGAGAGAGAGGGAAATTGGGAGAGTGGAGTGTGTGTGTGGGAGGGAGTGTGGGAGTACCAGGAAACTTTATTCCGAATGCAACTTAAATTTCGACAGAAATAAGTGCAGAATATGCTGGGAATTTTGATTAACAAATATACTCCTTAAAGAAAAGAGATATTAAATAATAAATAAAAATAAAAAATGAAAATAAATTAAAAATAACACAACATAAACACAAATTTCTGTAAATAAACTAATTTAAAATAAAGTAAACAATTGCTAAGCAACAAAAAAAATAATACCCTTGATGGAATGTGATTTATCCAGAATAAACGTGTCGATCATTTGTATCTGTGAGATACATTTGCATCTGTGAAATCACAATTTCGGGCAATGGCGGACGACAATCCAAAATAATAATAAAGAGATACAAATTTTTTAGATAAATTAAAATATAATAGTGACGAATTAACAACAAATTTTATACATAAATAAAAATAAAAAATATTAAAAGATATACAAAAATAAAAAAATGATATAAATAGATATAAAAAAATTATATAAAAAGATATAAAAAAATACAAAAATTATATAAAAAACTATAAAAATGATATCAATAATTAAAAAAATTATATAAAAAACAATAAAATAAATAAATAATAAAACAACGTAAAAAATTATACAAAAACTTATTCAAATAAATTAAAAATAAATACAACTTTATGTAAAAAAAGTTACATTGTTTAAAATTTAAAATCCACAATTTAGATCTTTCAGAGATAAATAAATACAAATACTAAATAAAAAGCAATTCAAAATACATATATAAATAAACTAATAAGTTTAAATTTTCTTAGTAAAATGGTACATTTTATAATTTCAAAATGTTTTAAAATCTTTTAAATTTCTTCTCAAACAAAGAAAATCCCAAAGAACTCCTACCAAAAGAAATCCCACCTATAAGTGAAAACTCCTGATGCCTGTCAATCACTATCCTTTCATTCATTTCCAACATTTTTTCAGTCTCAGAAAAAATTAATAAATCACGATCTCAAGCACCGATTAAACGGCAACTAGTTTTAGAGCGAAACGAGCATAACGGAAGGAAAAAACCCACCGAAAAAGCAGCCGCCTTTTGTCTTACGAAAAATGTAGATTGAATCAGAGACCAGAGGCGACCGCGAAGAGCCATGTAAAAAAAGTTAATCACTTAAGCGATGTCCGTGTGGCCCCCCCCCCCCCCCCCCCCCCCCCCCCCCCCCCCCCCCCTTTTCCCCGTTTAGACCGTGTCCAGACCGACACTTGGTCAATATTTGCCGGCCAAAAGGCTTTTTCATCTCCCGCTGCCGCCGCCGCCGCCGCCGAAGAGGGAGATGCCTATCGGCGGGCAACACGAATCATAGTCATAGAGTCACATCATGTGCGGAGAAAAAAAACCCCCCTATACGGATCAGTAGTTGTGGTTCAGGTTCAGGGTCCGACGACTGTCATTGGGCGGCGCTATACGAAGCTCAAAGGCGACCTTAGCCCCCCCCCCCCCCCCCTCGGACACATCGTTCATTTTAATTTGCACAATAACTCAAACCAGCCCGAACCAAAGCAAAGCTCAAGTCTCTTTTGCAAAATGAACAAAAAATAATTACCGCAACAGCAAGAAAAAAAAAAGAAAGAAAGAAACAGAGACCGAAAAAAAAAGAAGAGCCGAAGGTTAATTTAAATTTCAAGTCACACCAAAGACCAACAGCAACAACAGCGGCAAAAGCAGAAAAGAGAAGAGGAAAAAAAAGATTACACGAGTTACGACTTCTGCCCGCTCTACGCCCTCTGCCCGCTCTCTGCCGCTCTGCCTGGCACTCAAACAGTTGTCCATCTCTCAATCGCGCCACCTCTCCAATGATGCACTCCTCCAACACTCAAGCACTTAAGCTCTACAATCCTCCGCCTTGGCACACAATAGAAGCACTAATCCTTCTCTCTCTCCCCCTTGCCCCTCCCTCTATGAAATAATGTCACGAAAAATGACTTGCAGATCTCTCTCTCTCCCTCAATGGACACTGACAAAAAAACGTGTGTATTTCGCTTGCTTTTTCTCACCTGCAATTCATCAAAATGCAAATCTCGTAAACAAAAAACAACCAGAAATCTTACAAAAAACAAAAAGATAAGAAAAAAGGCAAAAAAAAGGGTAGAAATAAAGGAAGCTGATTTCAGAGAATGGAATTTTAGATACCCTTGAAGGTAGAGCAGCAAAAAATAGGCTGGTTTTAGGTTGCGATCTTTAAATATGGTAGCAACATGTATACATACATACACATATGTATATATACATATTTACAGTGCCGGCCTTAAGTGTTGGCACAGCAATGAAGATCTTTTCAGTTTACTGCTGCCTTAAGAGCTTTTCCAGTGCAATTTTTGAAAGAAACAATTTTATTCGATAAATTAATCAATTTTCTATAAAATTGTTTAATTTTTATAAGCCTGACATTAGTGCATTATTTTGTACAATTTTTTAAACGAAAAATTGTCTATAAAGACTGGCGTCTGGTCGATTTAAAATTAAAAAAATATATATTTATAAATGAAATTATGGAAAAAGTAGCTTCACTTTTCATAGAAATATAACTATGAATAGGAATATATTGGATTAAAAATATACTGAAAATGCAGAAAATTTGATTAAAAAATATATTCCTTAACAACCGAGTTATACCCATGGAAATATATCGTAAAATTTGTTCCAAAAAGCTACATATGTTTTATATTATTTTATTTATTTGTATTTGTATTTTATTTATTTGTATTTTTTTTATTTATTTATATTTTTATTTTATTTATTTGTATTTTTTTATTTATTTGTATTTTTTTATTATTTATTTGTATTTTTATTTTAATTTTTTGTATTTTAATGTTATTTATTTGTATTTTTTTTTTTAAATTTATTTATATTATTATTTTATTTATTTGTATTTTTATTTGATTTATTTGAATTTTTTTGATTTAATTTATTTATTTTATTTATATATTATAGAGTATCGGAGATGATGATGCCTTTTAGGCATAACAAATCTCTGCCCATTTCGTATATAACCCCTGCAATAAAGGGTACCATACGAATCGTGAAGCGTATTATAATCGTGGCGGAGAACTTGGTTCCTCTTGAAGATTGAGAGCTAAAGGGTTTCCTTGGTTGTGTAGAGGAAGGTGGGGCAGGGAGAGCGGAGGGTCCCAGGGAGTGTGAGTGCTTCCCAGATCATAGTACAATGATTATTGTTTATTAAGTGTCGGCACTGTCATACAAATTAAAAGGAGCTTCACATTTTTATGGCCTCACATTTTCAACCTTTCTTATTTTGTATTTTTTTTTGAGCACTCCATTTTTTTTTGTATATTTTTTTTGATGCCATCTTTGATGCCTGCGTGTGGTCTTCAGGTCTCTCTTCATTGCTGTTGCTGTTTCTGTCTTTTGTCTACAATTAATTTACACGCCTTTCGTACATTTTTGCTGTTTTGTTGTTGTTGTTTTAATCATAAATCTGTTGAATGTTGCCTGACGATGATGTGCGATGATATGCCCAAGACGTATGAATGGTTTCATATTTGCTTTGAATTTTTATGGAGCTCTTTGGCATTTTTTTTATTTATTATTATTTAATTGCTTGCGACGATGGAGATAGAAGGGAAGGCTATAAATTTATTTTGGAAAGTGTCCACAGAGGGGACAATTGAATGAGAAATAATTGCTGGGGAGGCTTGGATTTGTGTAGATTGAATGAAAAAGAAGCTGAAGGGGGGTTTCTTGCCATAGGGCGGGCTATATTTCTTCTGTAGATCCCTCTAGAAAACGGTTTTTAGGTTCTAACTCTTTTATGCAGGGGATTTGTGGGAAATAATTGCAGATTAAAACTCCAAATGTCGATTTGACATGTATTTTACATACTCTACATGACATTCATCCTTTTATTTACATCCTTCCATTACAAAATGTCCTTTTAAAGAAAGCTTTAACCAAAAAGTTCCCTCTTGAAACAATAAATATCCCAAAAAGAAATTACCAACCCAAGGAAAAATAAATATACTTCGAAAAACTACCCATGGATATATCCTCGTTATGAAAAGGATGTTAAAGTTCCCGCCCTCCAGCTATCCTTTAGCCAAGACAGCAACCCAATCCACATATCCTTGGGGGAAAAGAGCAATCAAAGCTCTCTCCAAAAAGTCCTGTAGCTACGACAGAACTCCATCTGAAAAATATCCTTCAAAGAAAGAGCTTTCCAGCATCCTTTAGTCGTGACTGCAACCCCCAGAGAATGTCCTTTTGCTCCTACCCGTTCATCCATAAAGGAAATTATCCGCAAGGGCGGAACTTTCCCTTTTCTTGCACTGCTGGTTCCTCTACCAGCCATCAGATGGCGCCAGCATATTTTGGCATGCGTTCAAAACGTCGAGGAATTTCCGTGCCATTGGCTCCACCTCTCTTTCCAAACCCACCCCCCTGCCACCCTCTCCACCCACAATTTCTCCCTCGTTTATTTTTAGAGTCCACGAATATGTGCTCGTCCGTACACTTTCGGCCAACGACGGCTGCGCATTCAAATGCCGCTCATTAAAATTGAAGTCCGCGTTGAATAAATCAGACAAACTGTGGGTGGGTGGGCCACCCATCGATCGATCCATCGATTGAATCGTTTAATTAAATATTTTGTGCACAATCGAGGGACGGACGACTATTTTGCGACTATTTCTAATTTTATGATGCTCGCTTTTTACGGGTTTTTTACGACTCTCGACCATAAATTCATTCCGGAGAGCCAGAGCGTAAATGACAAAAATATTTATGGATGTTTTTGGCCGTGATGTGGTTCTATGATCTGTCATTCACGTGTCACGGGCGGTGGGGGTGGGGGGAGGGGGGGAGGAGGCCGATGGCGACTTTCGAACAAATTACGCAGCCGCAGTGGCGCGCAAAATACATATTTTCGCGATCAAAACAAACAACGCAAATAAATAGTTGCAAAAAATATGCATACTTGCCGCAAATTTGGTTAACAGTTACGCGTAGGTGGTCTCCCTTTACCCCTCTCTCCCCCACTCGGCTTTGCTACGTTTTATTGCGGCCCAGCCCCGCCCCTCTTCCTCTTCCGATCCACCCCCTTGAAGCCTCGAGTGTGTCTTGCCATAAAACCGTTTGCGCATTCCAAGGGTTTCTTTCGCTAATTCTCCCTCTCTTCTTGCTTCTTCTCTCCTCCTCCTACTTCTTCTCCTTCTTTATTCCAATGAGGCGGTGGCTCGGGGGCTACGTGCGTTAGAGCGTGTCCGCCTCTGGAATGGGAATGTCAATGTAGAATGTAGTTTGTTTACCTTGCATTTTACATGTAGCTTACAGGGATTTTACAGGGAATTTACAGGGATTTTATACGGATTTTATAAGGATTTCTGGCAATAAATTTAAGAAAAGTAATACAAAAAAATTAATAAAAATCTGAAAATAACCAAGAAAAATAATTAAGAAACATTTAATAGAATTAGGTGTTTGAAAAAGGCAGAAAATGTTCAAGAAATATTCAGCCTTAGCGCCTTAACAATCAATTACAGAAATGAATACAAAAAAATGAATAAAAATATTAAAAAAATCAAGAAAGTCTAGAAAAGAACATATAAAAGAATGAAGTGTTTGAAAAAGGCAGAAAATGTTCAACAAAAATTCAGCCTTTGCCCAAGATGTTTATAATCCCTAAATATTGGATTCTGGCATTACTTCAAATACTAGAAATGCAGAAATTTGTGCAAAATAATTATAATTAATTTAATTATAATTCAATTAAATATTTTCCTATTTAAATTAAATATGTTTCTATTTAAATTAAATATATTCCCTACAAATTTAATAAATTATATTATTTTTTTTAAATTTATATTTCCTACAAATTGAATATATTTTTTTTTTGTAAGTTTTCTATTTTTTGTGTAAGTCTATGCCCTTTTAAAATAACTTTTTATTTTATTTATTATTATTTATATCCAATCTATATCTATCTCTATTTTTTAAAGTTCTATTCCCTACAAATTTAATAAATTATATATAGTTTTTTAAAGTTATATTCCCTACAAATTGAATACTTTTTTAGTTTTATAATTTTTTTTTTTTTGTGTAAATCTAGGCCTTTTTAAAAAGACTTGATTGCATTTATGTTTAAATTAAAGTGAATTGTATTTAATTTCCTTACATTTGCTTTCAAAAATCAATTATTTCATTTAAATATTGTTTTAAACTAGTAAAACAAAGCCATTTTTCTGTGAGTGTAGAACCTACAAAACATCCCCTTCGATGATCTGTCGCTGAAGGTCCAGAATGTATTCATATTTCCCTGATATTCCTGGCACTATCTGAACTTCTTTTGATACCAAAATCTAATCTAATCTTCAGCCATCGGCCGGCACCATCAAAACTGTTCTTGCAGCAACAATACTCCTCTCCTTTTGGGCAATTAACAGTCAGAGAGGAAGAAGGAGTCCCTCGAATGGGGCACCATTGTTGGGGCAACCTTCTAAACCAAGTGCATACATGTGTCACTCCTTGTGTCCCCCCGAAAAAAAAACATTTCGCACTTTGAGAGCGGGAAACCGGCCAGCAATTGCATTGAAATCGCATTATTAACGCCTGACTCTCAGCCGCCTGCCGCCTGCCGCCTGCCGCTCCATTCGTGCCACCATTTGTGGGCCTCCCCATTCAATTCTCTTACCAAATTGGCAGCAGCCAAAGACTTGCCTCCACTGGACTCCAATCGACTCCAGTCGGTGTGAAAATAATCTGTTTAACGAGGGAGTTTTACAAAAGACCCAAGCAACAGAGAAGATGCTGCCACTGCCACTGCCACAGAAAGGTGCAAGCGCGCAACAAACGAGCAACAATAATGACATTTGGCGCAAATGAATGAGAAGAAGCGCGCTCGCCCCTGCCCCCCCCACCCCCCCCCCCCCCCCCCCCCCCCCCCCCCCCCCCCCTCCAAAAAGGCGGCAATGTCGTTTACCGCAAAAGGATATGACAGCCCCTCCACAGCGGAGGTACCCCCCCCCCCCCCCCCCCCCTTAAAAAACCCCCGAAATGATCGCCAAATGGAAACTGAAATTCTCTGACAGTTTCTGCCACTTCTGGTTGCAGCTTCCTCGTTGCCGCCGCAGTTCTTTCGTTCTTATTGTTTTTTCTCCTGCCCTTTGGGGCTTCTATTTTTTCGATCTTTTGGGGCTCTCCCCATATCCGTTGCGACATTTTGGTCGCTCGCTTCGCTGACATTAAAAGGTGGGAAAATGTCAAAGGAGCAGCCCGGAACGGAACTTCTTTTGGTTACAGAAATAATTGCTACCGCTCTGGGAGACCTTTCAACCACGAAAGTTGTTGCAGTTTGTTGATTAAATATTAATAACTTTTATTAAAAATTCAAGAAAATGCTGATACTATTATTTTTCTATCGAAATATATGTATAACCAAAGAATAAATATCCCTAAATAGTTGCTACTAAATCCCTCAATTTCTCTTGTTTGTGGCCTAGAAAATGCCGAAATTCTTTACATTCTTTAAATTCTTTAAATGCCCTAATTAATACCCAAGAAATGCACAAATATGCCTCAATTAAAACCTAAGAAATAGTCCAGAAAAATCCTTAGAAACAGATTTATTTAATTATTAATAAATAATTCAGAAAATTGTTTCAATAATTCTATTAAAAAATGCATAAAATTCCCCCACAACAACTGCTAAATTCCCTTTGAAATTCCCCCTGCCATCTTTGCGCTTCCACTACCCGCAGACAGATGGCGCCAGCCTAAGAATGTGGTGTTAATTTTGCCCTCAACAAAAAATTCTTGATTTAAAACTAATTTTGATGGGTCTTTCGTTTATTTTCAGTGCAATTTGGATTACCCTTCGCTTTGGATTTGGATTAACCTTCGCTCTGGATATACTGGATGCCCTTTTGGATTACAGGACTACCCTCTTTAGCGCCTTTGAATGGATAAACAAAGTGCATGTCCTACATGGATTACAGCCGTATAGCGCATCATAAAAGGTAAGAAATCAAGCCACAAATTGAATGCCGAACACAGAAAATGCTTAACCCATGACACCACCAAAAGGGGAGGGGGAGGAGTGCCCCCTATTAATCCTAAGTGCTTCCTGTGATTTTATGTAAATTTGTACACGGGGAACAGAGGACTCCAAAGAGACCTCTCGAGCAGCAATTCAATGTACAAATGACAGGTTGGCTGTGACACAAAACAGCAGCTTAAGGAAGATGTAAAGCCAGGCAAAAATTTAACCCCCCCCACACTCTCCTTAACCCCCCTGCATTGGGACAAAAGACATTTTCATTTATTCATTGATAATACGCTTTAAGGCAGAAAAAGGATACAACAAAAAGCAGGAAAAACATGCGACAAAACAACATAATTTAAATTTTGTGCATGCATCAGGGTTACCTCCCTCTTAGCCCCCTCTCAGCCCCTCCCTCTTTCGATCGAAGTCCGAAACGAATGAAAGACCGATCTCTGGGTCCGTTTCGTACCATGTCTTTTGGGCAACATGTTGCCGCAACACGCCATGAAATTCGCAAAAGCAACAGAAAACAGTGTCTTCTCCGGCTTACCCCCCGCTGCCCCTCCCTCTCTTTCTTATGTCTGTCTGTCTGTTTTTGCATATCTCTGACTCTTTCTAGGCTTTTGGTTTGGGTTCTCGGCCTCTTTCTGATCGTAATACGGTAGCAGGCCGGGCCTCTTGTTGTGGCTATTTTTATACCCTACCCCAAGAGGGGTATTACGATATTTCTACTAAAGAAAAGACAGCTTGAATGATTTTAATAAATATAGAAATATATTTTAAGACAAGATTAGAACTAGTAGATTATTTTTTGTGCTTAAACAAAATTTCTAAAAATTATCTAATAAGATTTTTTAATGAAAAAGTGCAGAAAAATATAATTGCAATCAAAATTAAGAGTTTAAGTGTTGGAAAATAATTGAAAAATTCCACAAAACTTACTCCGAATCGCATCTTAGCTTTCAAATAGGAAAAAAGTACAAAAATTGTCTTTTTTGAAAGAATATTCCACTGCTTTCAAGCAGAAACTGCAAAAACAACCGAGGGGCGCTGTTGCATGACCAGTGATGTGTAAAGAAACCCTTAGAATTGAAGGTTGAATGCCTTTAGAGTTTAATACATATATTCTTTAGATATAATATTAAAATAAAATATTCCTATTTTTCTACCCTAGAAACGATCGCCTTTCAAGGGCATCTAAACCAGCGACTTTCCTGCTTTTGATGTTGCCTTTTCTGGCCTTCGATTTGCTTTGAATGAAAATGAAATTATCGCATTATTAACTAGGAAAAAAATGAGAAAAAAGGAGTCTACCAAAGAAAGAGGAGGAAACCAAAGGAAGGAAGCTTCTGCTGGAAGAGGATGCTGCAAAGAGGGGGCCAGGCAGCAGGGTCTCTGTGGCAGGGTCTAGACAACACAGGCCAGGCCAGGGCAGGGCAGGCCCTAACAAGATGTGGTCTAAACCGCATCGTAAGAGGCCCCGCACAGTGGATACTTAACAATAAAATGAATTGTTAATTCTCTTGCACTTTTTTGTGCGCCGCAGACACAAAACCAAAATGAAATCTTGGCAAGGCTGTGCCTCCCTGCCCCTCTGCCCCTCTGCCCCTTGTTGTAATGCTCAAGTGCCTTTCTTTTATCTGCGGCACAATCGCCAGAGCAACAGGCAGCAGCAGTGGAGCTAGAGGTGGGGTTTTACAGTGGGTGTGGTGGCAAAAAAGGAACAAATTTATTTGAATGAAAGAAAAGGAATCTCTAGGGGATCTATCATTGAGAAAAATGGTTTAACCCCCGTTCTGGCCCACTGTCTGCTCTTAGAGGGAAACTCCTCTTGTTTTGGCTTGAAGCCGAAACAATTGTTTGTCTCTCTCTGCCCCAGAGATGGTCCCACTGTCCGGGCACAATGGGACTGGGAAACGAGTCGTCTTTGCCCCTGGCTCCTGCCCCTGCCCCTGCCTCTCGGCGAATGTCTTGTTCCATAGAATTTGAAACGGAAACATTCGAACACTTTGTTTTGGTTCTTGTTTCACATTTTACTCCGGTTTTTTTCTTTCTTACCTTTTTTTTTTTTACTTATTTTTATTTGTTTCTTAGCAATTCTTTTGCTTTGTTTTTTTTGTGTATTTTTTTTTTGGCGTTTGTAAGCGCGCGCATGCGTAAGTCTCTCGCGGGCTTTTGGTTTTTTTGGTTTCAGTCACGCAATGGAATGGCCTGTGGTTTGGCGGAGCCGGACTCTTGTGGCACGTAACTGCAGCGCAAACTTTAGTCAAAATTAACAAGCCTCAAAACACAGTTTCCAGTGCATGCAAATTCGTTGTCAAAAGCCAAGAAAAAAGCCAAGAAATCGAAACAGAAACCGAAACCAAAAGGAGGATTTTTGGAGTGGGATAAAAGAGGGTTTTGTGGAGGGGTAAAAGAGGCTTTTGGGGAGTGCCTGGAGAGAGGCAGGGGCACGGTCCACCCGTCTTTTAGTTAAGCGATAAATGAGTTACTGACATTCGAGCATGTGCATGTCCAGTATCCCCAGACTTCACGTTTGGGATGGTGCGACTCCTCCGGTGCCTCCTTTTGGGGCTTCGGGGCAAGCAGGCGGCAGGTGGCACCACAGCAGCCACATTTCAACAGCCTTCAAAAGGCATTCTCAAGACATTCTCATATGTAAATTTATGCTCTCAAGCCCACGGATTGTTGGGGGCGTAAAAGAAGCCAAAAGGGGGGGGGGAGGATAAACGAAGGCAAAGCAGAGTAAAAATTGATATATGCCTGGTTTTATGGTTAAAAAATCAACTAATTGATCCAGCGGCTAACATGATTTTTATCTCTCTTTTTGAGAACTTAATTATTTTCTGTTGGGCTGGGGCTCCCCATTGAAATCGATACAGATACGGATACATATCGGATATCTTGAGCAACTTGACAGGCAAACAGATACACAGATACAGATACCAGAGCGGATGCGTTGGAATGCGAAGGTCTGTCTCGGATTGGATCGGTTCGGAATGGTTTCTGATTGGGAATTGCTTTTGGAAATGTTTGCAGAAATATTAGAGGGTTTTGAGGAGGTCCTAGGAAGCCGAAAAGTGATGGAAATCGAAAGGATAAAACCTATAAAAAATTATAAAGATTCAAGAAATCTTTGCGGAAATATTAGAGGAATTTAAGGAGGTCTTAGACCACCAAAAAATTAAGTCAACCGAAAGGATAAAACCTATAAAAAATTATATATATTTTAGACATTTTTTAATGTTTTTTTTCGGTTTTTTTTACTTGAAAGTGGAATAAATTTTTGCAGATATATTAGATTAAAGGAGGTCCTAGAACACTGAAAAATTAAGTGAATCGAAGGGAAACCCCCTATAAAAAATTATATATATTTTGGAAACTTTTCGTAGCCCTTTTTTTCGGTTCCTACTTGAAGATTGAAGAACGATTTTGCAGAAATATTAGGGGGATTAAAGGAGATGCTAGGAAGCCGAAAAATTAAGTTTATCGAAGGGAAAAGCCCTATAAAAAATTATATATATTTTTCTACATTTTTTGTAGCCCTTTTTTTCGGTTCCTACTTAAAGATTGAAGAACGCTTTTGCAGAAATATTAGAGATATTAAAGGAAATCCTAGTAAATTAAAAGGAAAAACCATAGCAGAAATTATATATATTTTTCGACATTTATTGTAGCTCTTTTTTTCGGTTCTTCCTTGAAGATTTCTTTCAGTGTTTGCGAAAAAAGCAAATAACATAATTTGTGTGCAAATTTTTGATACAAAAGAGAAGACGCCCCTTGGATGGGTGTTGGGGCCAAAAAACCAATTGCCATTGAATGGGGGTCAGACGTGCTAATGTGCCACACGATGGACGATGGACGAGGGACGGCAACATGTTGATGCTTGTATTCGAATGCCTTAAAAGATCGAAAGTTGTGCGTGCCACACAAAAGGAGAAGAATTTATGTTAATCGAACGTTTAAAATTAATCAATATGCAGGTCTATCCGCCAGCAGTTATCGTTAGTGCAACAAAATTGGCAATGGAATTAAATATCGATTGAAAATAAAACAAAGAAAAACAAAGGAGACACAAATATAGAAAATAAAATAAAAGTTGAGGTACTAAAAGCAGAGAAAAGTAGAAAAAGCAAAAGCAAACACAAATACCTTTTGCTGCCTGACCTAAACACGAAACGAAAACACATTTCGTTTCCCATCAAAGAGAGCGACACTCGCTCTCTTCCTTCCAGTGAGCACCGTTTCTGTTTTGGCGCCAAAACAGCAGCAACAGCTGTGCGCAACAGAGACGGCAAGCGTTTTAAGAGCACACCAGGATAAGAGAGAACTCTCTTAAGGCAGCAGCTGTTTCCTCACACGGGGGTGGTTACCAGCGCTCTCTTAAGAGGCCTCTCTCGCTCTCTCTTTGCTCTGCTTCTGCTGCTTTTTTGGGATTGCCATTTGCCGTCGGCAAATCATGGCCGCCTTCCTTCCCTCTATTGTTCCCTGCCTGCGTGTGTGTGTGTGTGTGTGATCAATGGGAATTGAGGTGCTTGGCGCGGCCATTATTCATTTTTCCTTTGAAACAATCAACGCCACAAAGAGAGCCCGCCCCCGACCCCCCGCAAAAGTTTTTCAAGTTCAGGCGCAAGAGAGAGGGAGACGTCATCACCTTGCCATTTGAATTTTTTTTTGTAACAAAGTCTTTGATTTAGAATTTTTGTGGAAATTGTTTCTAATCGGTTTTTAAATAAATTTTGGATGTCATTTTTCCAGGCCGATTTGCCGACGGCAAATTAAGGCCTGCGACAGAGGCCTTTTAGCCAGGCCAATGCTTAAAAAAGGATTTTTTTGTTTAAGGATAATGATTTTGGATGGATTGTGTATTTTTATGTGTGAAGATAGCAATAAAATTTGGGTTTTTTCTTGTGCAATTCGCTTGGGTAGGGGACCCTTTTTTAAACCTTTTATTGGGTATCCCATTCCTGCCATTATTTTTCATAGTTAAATTTTCCCAATTTCTTGGGTTTTTTTTGGGGGTACGAATTGGCACTTAAGTTACTCAAGTGGGAAAAAGTTTTAGACAAAAAAAAAAAAAAACAAAAACAAAACACGCACCACACACATGCTCTACCACTCTCTCCCCCCCCCCCCCCCCCCCCCTCCCCTCTTGTCTGTGTGTGTGTCACTCTTTGGGCCTGTCAGCTGGATTTCTTCATGGGGGTGCTACGCTCTGCCTGAAGCTCTTCTACTGCGCTTCTCGTCTCTTCTCCTTCCTTGAGATTATTTTTGTTGCTTTTGGCAAAGTTTTGCCTGCTGTTCAGGCGGTGGATACCCTGTAAAAAGGGGGAATATTAGTTGAAAAATATTTAAAGAAACAAATATTGAAATTAAAGACCCCGATTGATGCTCAAAAGTATAGGAATGGGAACCAAAATGATTGAAAAACTATATGGAATGAATCTATTTATTTTAATGCCTCTAAAGCTCCTTTGGACTTTCAAGGGTATCCCATGTGCCCTGCTCTCAAAAGCTTGGCCTCGCTTTAGTTTATTTTTTTGTTGTTGTTGGAATATTTTCCCATTTTGTTGTTGCTGCTGTATCGCTTTTGTTTCTGCGTTTTATTCGTATTTTTTTTTTGCCAATTCAATTGAAGGCCTGACAGCAGCAAAAATTTTCATTATGAAATTGGATCGTTGTCAATTTAGTTGATAGAAAGAGGGAGAGGAGGAGGAGGGGGACAAAGATGAAACACGCAGGAGAGGAGGAGAGTGAGTGGAAGAAGCGTACTAGAGAGCGCTGTGGAGTGGTAGAGAGCGGGCAGGGAGAGCGTGGCGGAGTGAGAGAGAGCGGGCAGGGAGAGCCTGGTTATTACGGTTATTACTTGGACTGGCCTGCAAATTGCTCCGTTGATTGTTAGCACCTGTTAGGCATGACGCTCTGCTTTTTCTGTTGTTGTTGTTGCTGTTGCTGTTTTCCACTGCCTCTCTCTCTCTCTCTGCCTTCCCTGTTTTTTACCTGCTTATCGCCTGCATCTTTACAAATCGCTGTTCACCTTGAAGACGCTGCCTCTCGGAGACGCAGAGAAAATGCTAGGGAAAAAATGCACGCACACATACCAGGAGGAACCGTTCCGTTTCGTTCCGTTCCGCTCCTGCCTTCCACAAATGCACAGTGGAGTCAGAGCGAAGAAAATATGATAAATATATTGATAGAAAGGTAATTGTGGATAGAATGAGAGTATTTTACGGAGATCTATGGGCTTAGAAAATTAAAATGAATAATAAATATAATTCATAAATAAGTTATGAGCTATTTCTTATTTTATTAATTTGTATTTCTTAGTTTTTATTATAAAAATAATAATTACAGTAGAAGCTCGTTAATTAGAACCACTATCTAAATGGCGTGGTTCTAATTCTCAAAAGATTATAATTTCTGGAGGGATTTTTTTTTTTCAAACAATACAGAAAAACAACTATTTTTTAATTTTTTTTTTTATTGTACATGGTACAATTTTTAATGCTTCAGTTTTGTTTCACATAATTTAAGATACTGGCTATATCATTACGAAGGGCCAACTACTGTTGGAACTACTGGTTCTAATTTTTTAAAGTTCAGTGCTAATACCTGGAAGATTCTAGTTTCTGAGGTTTATAATTTCCAAGCGTCTACTGTATAACAATCTCAAGTAATTTTATTGTAAAAATATTTAGAAAATTAAATTTATATAGAAATTTTAATAGACTTAAAAGAGTTTTATTTTGTACTTGTTTTATTTACAATCTGTCTACATGACACTGAGTATATTATACTACAAAGAACAATTACGTGAAATTAATTAATAGAATACAAGGATAATGTTAGATTATTGTCCGAAATGGTTCTTTCGGTAGTGCATTCATATTCCCTGTTTGATTTTGAAGACTTTGGGGTATGAAAATACTATGAAAAATCAAATCGTGTACCATTGAAATCTATGGGCTTAATTAATTTATCATTTAATTTTCTTTGGTGAGATGAAGCAAGTGATGACGGCTTTTAATGAATGTATTCCTAATTTTGTCTCAATTTGAATTACTGCAGATTTTTGAGGGTATTTTTGTTTAATTATTCGTTTTGTTTTTAAAACCCTTTCACTTAAACTATGATATAATATTAATAATATTTACAGTGGTTTACTACATATTTTAAGAGTTTAATAGTGAAGTTTAGATGTGCATTTTAATGATATTTCGAAGAGTTTTTCTATTTTTGTTGTTCTATGGGTGAAGAAGCTTGAGTCTAGCTGGAATTTGAGGATACAGTAATCCCTTTGCTGCTTCGTTTGGATGATTCAGAAGCCCATAAACTTGCACTTTGCTTTGAATAAATACCAGTCTCCGTAGTACATCTTTTCACTTTGAATCTGTTGGTCCCACTGTACGCTGGCCCTCCTTCTGTGGCAGAGCGCAGAAGAGCAGTTCATAAATTAGAGTTGTCTTCTGCCTACCCCGCCTCGCCCCTCTGCCTCTCCCTGTGCCGCTGCTGCTGGTCATGGAGCCGTCCATGGTGCATGGGAGGGTGAGGTGGTGTGTTGTGGGGGCTGCTGTGTTAGCCAGTGATGTGATAATTGCGGCTTTGGCTTTGGCTTTGGCTTTTGGCTTACTTTGTTCGCCATTTAATTGTTAGTAATTTGTGATAATCCCTCTCTTCCCCCTTAGGCCTTCCCTGACCCTTCGCTGGCTCTTTTCCTCTGATTGTTGCTTAGTTTTCCCTTTTTATTCATTTATGCAAGCTTGAGTTTTTTTGTTGTTTTTTTCTTTTATTGCTTCACTGCCGTTACCTCTGCTGGTTGCTTCTCTTTCTCTCCTCTCTTGCTCTCTGCACCTCCTTCTCCTTCGAAATTGAACAAAATTGCTCAACAAATTCTCGCTCGCACGCATTGCTGGCTACGGATGCCCTTTAATCCATTGTTACCTCCCCCCCCCCCCCCCCCCCCGACCCTTCCCTCAGACTCTTTTTTGTAGATTTTTGTGGTATTTTTTTGTTGTTGGTTTTTGTTTTGTTTTGTTTTTTTTTTTATATTTCTCCTGCTGTGGCGGCAATTGCAATGAATGTTGTTACTTTTGGCTTCACTTGCACCTTTACGCTTCGTGGTTTGTGTCTAAGCTTTGACGTGCACTTCCTTTTCATGTTAACGGAAGCGTGACGACCATAAAAATAAGCGAAAACAAGAGAGAAGGAGAGACAGAGAGAGAGAGAGAGAAATAACAGCAGAAACAGAAGCTGAATGAAACATAAACAAAATGGTTGAATATTTAAAGATTTAAGGCAAATATTTAAAGGTTGAAATGGAATGATGAAAGATTAAAGGAACAGCCGCCTGGAGAGGGGATAAAAGCTCTGAAAAACCGTTTTCTTTGAGGCACAATGGAGCTTTATCTACATAAAGAAAACCATCTATGAATCATTGAAATCTTAACAATAATAAAACAGAAAGATACTGGGGGAAGACAGGAAGAACCTTCCATTATTAACCTTAAACGTAGTCCTGTAGAACCTTCCTTCATTACTCCCAAATGTAGGCTTGTAGAACCTTCCTTCATTACCCTCAAATATAGTCCTATAGAACCTTCCTTCATTACCCTTAAACCTAGTCCTGTACAAACATCGATGCCCTGAAGTTTTCTACTCCTAATTTTGAGTAGGATTTTGCTCTTCTAATCCCTAACTTTAATACCATTTCCTGTGGCTTTAAGTTTCCCTCTGCGAAAACTGTCAAAAAGTTCTTCCGCAGACAGAAACATGTGAAACTTTCATTGACATTTCCTGTATGTGTGGAGGAGGGGGAGGGCCAACCATAGCCCCCCCAATTGATGACCTTTCTTGTCTGCTTCCTCTCTTGTTTTCTTCCTGTAATATAAACCATCAAAACATGAAATTGTGTAGCAGAAAAAAACAAGAAATTTGGAACCCAAAAAAACTACCAACAGGAAAAGAAAAACATCAGAATCGCTAAAATCTGGTTTTAGGCTAGAGATGGACCGTCTTCCCAAGGAGTTTGTTTCTTATATTTGTTATAGGTGAAGAGATAAAAGTGTTCTTTATTAAAGGAACTCGAATTTGCATTATTTTCTTATAGTTTTCCTGCCCCTTAAACTATTTTTCGTGCCTTTTTTGATGCGAATGTGGTGTTTCCATCTCCAATTTCGTGCCAAAAAAATTCCCTTGACGGTTATTCCAAGAAACAAAAACACAAAACAAAAACAGAAGAACCGAAACCGAAACAGAAAAAAAATATTGTTACGTCGAAAGAACATTTAAAGAACCTCCCGAGGAGACCGACCCCCGAAGACCGCAAGAAGAGAAGAACTTTGACATTTTCTCTGCCCATCCCCCTTGCCCCCCCTGCCTGTCCTTCATCACACATCCCTTCCTAGTAAGCCTGCCCCCCTTCCCCTGCCCCGTCCCCCTCTCTGCTTGCTGTCATTGTGTTGAACGTTTTCATGTTTTTGAGCGCAAAAGTTTTTTGGGATTATTTTTTTGCCTCTTTTTGGGGCATGTGAAGTTGACTTTTGTGACTTTTTTTCGGTGGAATAACATGGTGGTGGTGGTGGGGAGCTACGAGAAAGAAGAGAGAGAGAGAGAGGGGGGGAAGGAGAGGGACAGAGAGGCCGAGATGACATTTTATTCATAGTTTTTGCGGTATCCGAAGAGGTACCTTCATGAAACGGGAACTAGTTTGACCTTCACACTACTATGCCACGCCTACTATTGAGTTGTATCCCACCTCCCCAGCCCCCTCATGCCACACACACACCCACACGCCCATAAATCAAAGTCGCCAAACTACAGAGAGAATGGGAGATAGAGAGAGAGAGAGAAAAGTGTCAGAGTTTTGCAAATTACTTGGAAGCACAAGAGCAAACGTCCGACTCCGACTCTGACTCCGACGTTGACATCGCGCCATTGCCCCCAAAGAAGACGCGACAGCCACAGCCTCTGGGAATTGCTTAGCATTGCTCTCCCTCTCGCTCACTCACTCATTTGCTGTCCCTCTTCCACTTGCACTAGAGGCTGGGGGGTTGCGTTGTGGTGTCGCTTAGAGCAAAAGTGGAGCAACATGTGTGGGTGTCTCTCAGTGACGCCACCAGCGCCACGCCGCCTCATGGAACAATTGAACAAACATTCAGAGGCAACACAGAGGCAGAAATCTCAAGAGTAGTGCGAGTATGGGTATGTGTGTGTTCTTGAGTTGAGGATAAGTACAGTGGACCCTGATGGAATGCCGAGGAAAAAGTGTGCTTCAAATTCCAGAAGCAACCAAATCAAAAGCTTCTGTTCTTAAGCACCAATGGCTCTCTCTCTCTCACTGTCTAGTACCAATAAAATACCCAAAATACTAGAAAAATACAGAACAATATTACTATAAATTGTATAAAAAATACTGAACAAACTTACCATAGATGCTAGAGAAAAAAGCAAACAAAAATACCAAAAAAGCAAATGAACAAACAAAAGACTATGAGTACTAGAATATATACCGAACAAAAATACCATAAATTATAGAAAATTACCAACAGAAAAATGCAATAAATTCTAGAAAAGTACCAAAACAAAATACTATAAATTCGTGAAAAAATACTACAAAAAATAATAAAAACTTTGAAAAAACCAAACAAATATACTAACAGATCAAGAAAAATACTTAACAAAAATACTAGAAGTTACGGAAGATACGAAACAAAAATACCAAGCAAAAAAAATACAATTTCTAGAAAAAAAACATTCAAAATAATTAAATTTCTAAAAAATAAACAAACAAAAATACTAAAAATTCTAGAAAATTACCAAAACAAAATACTATATTAATGCTAGAACAAATAACACAAAACGTAGAAAAAATACCCAACAAATATACCAACAATTAAAGAAATATATTTTTAAAAAATACTAAAAATATAAAATACAAACAAAAATCCTAAGCAAAATATTTTTAAAATACTTAAATTTATGGAAAAAAAATCTTCAAAAAATACTGAATAATTAAAAAAACTGTAAATAAAAATCTAAAAAAATAGAAAATACTAAAAAAAATACCAGCAATAATAAAAAAAGCGGTAGTGCTTCTCCCCATACCTAAAATATCATCCTCACTGTTTCTGGTTGTGGTCCTTACTTTTGCTTCGATTTTCTACTATTACCTTAGTTCTCTCTCTGTCTCTCTCCCACCTCCTCTTTTTGGCTTAACTTTAACCTAAGCCCAAGACTTTTCAAGCATCCTCCCGGCCCCCACCCCGGGGAAAAGCTACTCGAAACTAATTTTCTAATTATGAGTCCGACGACGAGAGCTGGAGCACAGAGAGAAATCATGTCAAGCGTCGTCGGTCGGAGGGCCTTACTCTCTCGTTCGCTTGCTGAGTGATTTATGGGGCTGCTGGCTGCTTGGCTGGGGAAAAATGTCAAAATATTTGTTGGCCAGTCTCCCATGGCAGGGCTACCCGTCCCTCCTCCCCTTTCTACAGCGTTTTTCCCCTCCAGAGGCTTTGGCCATAGACTTGCCTACGCAATATCGAACTTATCCAAAATCATTTGGCCAAAACTTTTTGCCCTTCTTTCATTGTTCTCATTCTTTTTCCCTCTTCTTCTTCTTCTTCTTATTGTTGTTGTTGTTGTTTGAATTGAATTTGATTTATTTATTTATTGTTGGCTCTCTTTCTTTTCCACTAATCGCCAGTGGAGCGACTGATTAGCGTAATTTTCCGTTTCTTGGCCACGATATCAAGTTTTTTTTTTTTTGGCCATTATTATTCTAAAAACTTTGACGAAACAAATTAGATTTAAGGAACTGAGGAGGCGGCTACAGCGGAGATTAAAGGGAATTTAAATAGTAGTAGTATTTTGTATTTTTAGAAAATTTCCTTCTCTCATACACTATTCATTTCCTCTCGACGATCCACACGCGGTGTCTCCATCTTCATTGTCAAGTGCTAAGTGCTCTCTAGCTCTTCAGCGGCCATATTCCTTGAGGCAGGAGCAGGCGGAGAGAGGGGAGGAGGGGGCAACTTGAGCACTTTGACAGACTATTATGCAAGAAAGGTTTCTTTCACTTTTCATGGGGCGTCTGCCACAGAGAGAGCGAGAGCGAAAGAGAGACAGCAAGCGAGTGGCAGAGGAGCAAAAGATGTTCGCTGCGGAACTGTCATTTCCGTTTTACTTGTAAAATGAACATGGAAGTATTCCGAGGCAGCCGACAAAGTGGCAGCAACAGCAGCAGCACCACCACCGAAGCGGGGGAGCAGCAGAAGTGGCAGAGGGAGCGGTGGAGAGGTGGAGAGCGGGAGCGGCAGGAGCAGCTGACGCTGACTTGTTATATACTAAACTGCCTGAGGGGCGGAATGGCAGAGAGAACAGGCAAACGGAAGGATGAACCAGACCCAGACAGACAGACAGACACACGGAGAGAGAGAGCGGGGGAGAGGGGGCCTGCATGAGAGTGAGGCAGCGACAGCGGGACAGACAGACAGACACAAAGGGGGCGGACGGACATGGGGACGGACAGTTGCGTTTAACGTTTTTCGCAAAAAGTTTTCGCTTCGTTTTTCGTGTATTTTGTTGATACCCTGGATATTATGGGTAATACGCGTACTCTTGAGAGTACGCTATTTTATTTAGTACTTTTTTGGTTTAGAATTGGTTTTTTTGCAGTAGATTTTACAATTTTCCTCATTTTTTTTTTGGAATGTTAACTTATTTTTTTCGGTATTAAGTATTTTTGTGCTGCAGTAGTTTTTGACGCTTCCTAAATAGGATTTTTGTTGTATTTTGTTGGTTTTGGTATTTTCAGTATTTTCATTTGGTATATTTTTATGTTGCAGTTTCGTTTCAGTTTTATTTGCAAAAAATGTTTTTTTTTTACTATTTTTTGTAGTGCAGTATTTTTTCGGTATTTTTCTTAAAACTATTTTATTTTTGTTCTAAGAATGTAAGATGTCCATTTTGTGATTTTTCAATAATAAATTTTTTGTATTTTTTTTTAAGAAAACCCTTGTGGTATCTACAATTTCAAAGATATGGGTATCCAAATTGGTGGACTTATAAATAGTGATATTTTCCACTTAAATACCAAAAATCATTGTGATCGGTTATGAAGATCTTCCAGAAACTGTAGTTTTGGAGATCTTCCAGAGCCTCTAGTCAAGGTATTCGCCTGTCGAAACTCTCTATATACACACTCTCTTCTGTTTCCTCTAAGGGAAGTCGAATGTCGTAAGGGGGGGGGATACGCAAAAGTGTAGGGGGGGTGAGACCAGAGAGGGCAACGCAACGAAGCATTTCGCAGTGTTCTCCGAAGGTAACAACGCAAGAAAATGCCAGGCAACAAGACAAGCAGAACTGACGTAAAAAGATTTTTGTGTATTTCCCCCAAAAAAAAGTCCCCACCGCCCCCCTCCTCCTCTCCATCTGGGACTCCTTGGGGGGTGGCGTCTGGGCAACGGATTCGGTTCCGGATTGAAGGCCCCCATCATGAAGTGCTCGCTGATGCTGCCCCAATCTTTAAATGTTGTCCGCGACTCAGAAGTCCATTACGGGAAAAGCGTGTGGAAATACGAAAAACAGTTTTACGTGTTTGAATGCTGATTGGGGGGGGCGCCTCTCCTCCCCAGAAGGAAATTCTCGCGGGGGGAATTTAATTAAATTTTGTAAAGGTTTTTTTTTGTATTTTTTTGATGGGAAAAAGAAAGAAATATAAGACAAAATTGTATAGATTTTTGGGTAAAATTTTTTAATGGAATTTAATTTTTATTTTAAATTTTTTTAAGTCTTTCCCACAAGGAAATATAATTTAATTAATAGAAATGAATTTAAAATTGTGTGCATTTTTTTTTTTACATTTTGACACATTTCCCCCAATGAAAAACCTTCTCCAAAGGTCTGGAAAATGTTCCTCTGGCGAAAAAACTATTAAACGCTGGAGGGGGTGTACAAATTTTAATGAAAAATCGTTCTTTTTGGCCACTTGAAAGGGGTAGAGCCCCTGCCCTTCCCGTCTCTACCATGGCCAATTCTGTCTGTTCTTCCACTCATTTTCTGGGCATTCCTCTGTGCTCTCCACCCCCCTTTTAGCTGCCTTTCTCTTGCCTCTTTTGGCCAAGAGCCTGCTGCTGCTGCTGCCTGCTGCTCCCCCGTTGTGTGTAGGTGACATGAATGCTGACAACGTGTCTTAGCTTGCACAAAACGAGCTCAAGAGATGCAGTCAACACACACACACACACACACACAGAGACACAGAGACAGGGAGAAGCCCCACACAGATATTAAATTGCCAGGACATGGCCTTCTCTGTGTGTCTGTGTGTGTGTGTGTGTGTTTTGTGGGGCCTGTCATGTAACAGGAATTTTAATTTAATTACAATCCTTGAGGAAAATCTACAGAGAGAGAGAGAGAGAGAGAGAGGGACAGAGGCCAAAAATAAATATTTTGCATATTAATAGATTAGCTTTTCCGCACAGCTTTTCCAGTCCTCCAACGCGCTCCGCAATTGATAATCAATAATAAAAATCAACTCCACATAAATCATTCTCCCCCAAAAGATTTTTATCTTTTTTGACGTGGAAAATTAGAAAAACTCGCGACGGCCCCCCTTACCCCTCCCCCTCCCCCTCGCAGTCTTTTGAAAAATTCAAATTCATTTTCAATTTTCATAATTTTCGACGCCCACGGCAGCGTTTACACCAAAATCAATATCTTTGCCGCCCCAACAACAACCAAAAAAAAAACCTTTCAAAAAAACTTTTTTCCACAGGTATTTTTTGTTGTTGTTGTTGCTGGTGGAGCTCTGAAGCTTTTGTCATATCAACAGACGACTCCCAGCCAAAGCAGCAGACTCCTTGTTGCCCCCGCGTCGCACGCCCCTTGCCTCGTGGTGTGTGGCAAGGCCGCACGTTCGTGCGTTCGTGCCAAAAAATAATTTCCTACTTTGAACCAGACGCAGCAGCGAAAAGCCAGCCCAAGTGGAGGGGCGGCAGCAAAAGCAGTCCACAAGAAGGGAGCGAGGGGAGGCATGGGGGGATCTGTGGCACCATCTGATGGGGCAACTTGAGCGCACTTATTGTTATCAACGGCTGAAATATGGCATTTTAATTTTATTAGCTGCCTTTACATGCAGCCACACTCGAGCCACGAGTGCGAGCCACGAGTACTCGTAAATGTGCAGACGATGATGATGATGGCGATGACGATGACAATACCCCATGCGACAATGGGCTTAAATCTGTTTTTAAAATGCACTTCAAGATGGAAAGATAGGGGATTGTTTATGGGTAGAACTATGGTTAGGCGCATGGGATGTGGAGAGTGGGATTTGGGGAATTTGGAGACTCGTAAAGGCATTCTATTCGATTTTTCTGAATTGAAATATAATTTAGAATGTTTTAAGGCTAAAATCGACTATCGAGCAGTCGATTATTAACTCCGATAACACTCTAAAAACATATCTAAATTTCCGATAGAATGTTATTAGCTGCATTTAAGGCTAAATTCGACTATCGATCAATCGATAATAATACAAATAATTATCGAAGAATTATAAATTACTCTAGATCTTTTTATTTTAAGGTTGAGGTAAAATTCGATTATAGTTCCATCGATAACTGTCGATAACATTAACGATAATTATGGAAATAATCAAAAATTAGTCAGAAACTGTCGATAACTTTAAAAATCATTTTCGAAGTAATTATAAAGTACTCTGAAATTTTTTTAGATGAGTTTAAGCCAATATTCGATTATCTATCTATCGACAATTTTCGATAGCTCTTTCGATATTTATCGAAGTAATTAAAAATCAGTCTATAACTTTTTCATTTGAGTTTGAGGCTAAATTCGATTATCGATCCATCGATAACTGTCGATAACTTTAACGATTATTATGGAAATAGTCAAAAATTAGTCTAGAACTTCTTTTCAGGCGAGTTTGAGGCTACATTCGACTATCGATCAATTGATTAATTTCCGATAATTATCTAAATAGTTACAAAAACTTCGTTAATCTTTTCTTGTCGGTATATGCACATATACGATATTTCGTACGATTTTTGGTACATATGGTATAGAAAATTGAGATCTCTCACAAAATCGATGCATAAATAATTTGTAAAAATTGTTTCTCATATCGATAAAGGCATAATAGATGGTTTTTCGATTGTTTCTTGCCACCGATATACCAATATCTTTATTTTCTCGCTGGCTTTAGCCCTTTCTTGTGATTAATTTCCTTGCAAACAATGCCATTGGCTCCCACAGTGCGACGGCCTCCACTTTTCGACAGCAGCCTCTTATCGAGTGGCAGAGAGAGAGAGAGAGAGAGAGAGCAGTGCACTGCGCATGCTGGGAATTTCTAAGAGAATTCTGCGATTGGAGTAGGATTCCCCCACCCCTCCTCCGTCCCATCTCCCTTCCACAAAGAGCCATAAACTTGCCCATCACTGGGTGGCAATGAAGTCATTTGCGTGTGGCACAAAAGTTTTTGTTGCAACTTGAAAATTGCGTTATTATTATGTCTCTCTCTCGCTCTCTCTCTTTTGACCCTCGGGGGCGCCACTTAAGAGAGCGGCATGCCTTCGCTGAAGGCGCCATAATTTATAGAATTCCTTGGCCTTTGGTTTTCCGCTCTTTTCCTTTTACTTTTCCTTTTCGTTTGGTTTTTGTTATCATTTTTCGGGCCAGCTGAAGCTGAAGATGGGGCACGAAGAAGAGGCAGCAATGATATATATATACACAGATATTTTGTTTAGCAGAGTGCCCCGTGCCGACTGGAGGAGAGGCGCCTCTAGTTGGCAATTCCGCAGCGTCGTGGAGAGATTTAAGCGGCAACCAACAAATTTTCCGGGCGTCCAAAAAAAAACACGAGAAAAATCTGCAAAAACAAATTGCCGTCGGCAAATCAGTAGAAAATTGCGGGGATTTTCCTCTGAAAAATTGTGCTGTTTTTTGTGTGATTTAAATGAAAATTCTCGGGGCCTAATGTCCGGCTAATGGATGTGAGGCGGCGTCCGTTTCTTGCCCCTCGGACCCCACCATGTGCCCCGTAACGCAAATCGAATTGCTCTGCACCATTATCCTTGAGAAAAGGAAACTCCGCATAGCCCAGGCCCCGCCAACAAAACGGAAAAAGTATCGCAAATAAAAACAAACCCCAAAAAACAAAAAACAAAAAACCCCAAGAATTTCTATATTTTGTGACGGTTTCGGCTTTCAACTGCAAAGGTAATATTTTGTTGCGCTTTTCTTTGTTGTTTATTTTCTATATTTTCTTTAGTTTATTAAAACTTTTTTGGGGGCCAGCTGTTGGTCCTTCACTTCCAAGGGCATAAGTTTTCCTCACTCAATGGAAAAGTGTCGATAAATGTTTTGTATAAATAATTTCTCTGGGCTTTCCTTAGGTTTTCTTGTGGATTTTCTTGTTTATTTTGGGTTCAAAGTGCATTTATTTTGATGATATTTGCTGGAGGGAAAAGTTTTGATTTTTTGTGGAGTGTTTTTTTGGGTGGTTTTTGGGGTAGAGTTTCTATTGAAAGATGATTGTTTGGTGAGGGTTTTGATGATTGATTTAAACTATTTATTGCTCTATAACACGATATATTCTTATACCCCTGCTAGATTTGAAATATGGTTCTGTTTGGGAATCGATTCATTATTCATTTTTTTAAAATTACATTTATTAATTAAATTAGTTATTTAAATTCTATAAATTTTAGGCTTCGGAATATGTGGAAAGATCTATAATTTAAAAAATTTAAGGAATTTTTTTTAATATTATTTATTAATTAAATTAATTATTTAAGTTCTGTAAATTTCAGATAATTGGAATATATGTATGAAAAGATCTTATATTTAGAGAATTTCAAGAATTTTCAAAATTTTATTTATTAATTAAATTAATTATTTAAATTCCTTAAATTTAAGATTATTGGAATATACGGAAAGATCAAATATTTATAGAATTTCAAGAACCATTAATGCCTTATATTCCTTCAATATTGTGTTCTTTTGCCATGGATTATCATCTAGAACGTTTTAAACTTAATTTCTAAGAAAAATACATGATAGATAATTTCAGATAACACTTCGATAAATCGATAAGACTTCGATAATCATATAAAAACGATTCCAAACCCTTAAAAATATATGCCCTTCGCATATATTACCAATATTAGGTATCCAAAATTTCGATAACACTTTAATGTATGGTTTTCCGATACATTTCGATGATTTCTTTATTTTGTTCATCTTAGAAATTTTACAGTACCTTTTGTGTACAGTAAACCCCCTGGGCATGCCCTTTCCGCCTCGATTGTGAGTCTCCAACAAATCGATACATTTTCAATATCCGCCGATGATGTTGCAACATTGCAACATGTAAAATGTAAAAGAGAAGCAACCGCAAGAGGAGACCGCAACGCATCGCAGCGTCGTTGTGTTTTATATATTAATTTGCGAAACAATCGAAAAATCGACATGTGACACGCGTTCGATTCCCTTTTCTTCTTTTCTTCCCTTTTTTTGTTTTTGCCATATAAATTTATGCATTACGAATTGCATTTCTGTTGCTGTTTCTGCGGCTGTGGCTGCCACATCGATGAATGCAAAATGAGGGTCGAAAGAGTGTGGGGAAGGGGGCAGGGGGACGGGGAGGATGCTGTGTAATAATCAAAGGGAACGAACCCGTAGAATCCTCATTCGGCGGAATACGGATATATCAATGTAAAACCGAGACCTGCATCTGTCTGTCGCTGCCTCTCTCTTTCTCTTTCTCTGCCCTCTCTCTCTCCCCATCTCTTTCTGGTCTTTTTGGTAACATATCAAAAACAATTCCCGCTCATCAGCATCATCGTTGTCTCATGGCCCTGCAACCCCCCCATTTTTTCGCACACGGCCATAAATCAATGTTCGATTTTCCAAAAGGGAAATTCGCATTCGCAAAAAAAAAAGAGAGAGACACAGGAAAAGCGGTAGAGAGAGAGAGAGGGAGGGTGAGAGTAAGGGAGTGCAGGCAGGCAAGGACACAGGACATTATGTTCGCGCCATGTTTTTAAAAAAATTCTTCATTCTTCGTTTTTTGTTTTTCATTTTTTTCCCCTTCCTTCCTTCCTTTTTTTTGGAGTTGTTGTTGCACGCGCGTGTTGCATTTCCTCTCATGCGTTACATACTTTTATTTTTGTTTTGTTTTTGTTGTTGCAAATTCCATGCAGTTTTCCCTCTGCGGCTGTGGCGGTGGAAATGCATTACATTTTACAATGAAATGCTGGAAATGCGGGGCGCCGCCAGCACCGCCACGAGGCAGGGGTAAGGGGCACGCACACCCAGGTACAGGGCCACAGAAACATTTTTGTGGTAAATTGAACAGATTTTAGGAATAGCCACCAAAATAGCGCAGATCAATTGGAAAATTTAGTGACAGAAGAAAATGTGTGAAAAATATAACTAAAATTTATATGAAATGAAGAGGAAAATGCAACAAAAATAAATGGAAATGTGTGAAATGTAAAGGGGAATGGAAAAATAAATGATGTAAAGAGAAAAATATGCTATATAAATATATTAAATAAAAGGAATAACTATATCAAAATAAAGATACAAATATATTTAAAACCAGTACATGTATACATTTTTTAAGTACATTTAAAAAAATAAATGTATAACAATTAAAAAAATTATATAAATATATCCAACTAAATATATAAAATGGGAAAAATTATATAAATTTATAAAACTAAATTAATTAAAAAATATATTTGAATATATTAAAATAAATATTATATTAAATAAATAAATAAATAATAAATAAATAAATTAAAATATATTAAAATAAATTTATAAATACATCAAATATAAATAAAAATAAAATACACAAAAAATATAAAAATAGTATAAATATAAATACGGAGAAAATCAAGGAATTCAGACTGCCTTCACATAATTCTGATCGATATAAATAAATATAAACAAATAAATAATATACAAAATAAAAATGACTAAAAATTGGCTAAAAATGTAGGGAAAATCAAGCTTCAAATTCAAGGAAATCGGACTAACTTCCCATTATTCCGTTTTATATAAATATATTTCATTATAAATTTATAAAAATAATTTAATAAAATAAAAAAAAATATGATTAGAAAATGCCTGAAAATTTAGGGAAAATCAAGCTTCAAATTTAAGGAAATCAAACTACTTTCCTATAACTACCTTCCCATAATTCTTTTCTATATAAATATATTAAAATAAATATTTAAACTTTAAAATATAAATAGCTGGAAAATGATAAAAAATTAAAATCAAATCCAGCTTCAATGTCAAGGAATATTTGACTCCTCTTCTATTATTCCTTTCCTGAAAACCAAAAGCAGTAGCATAGAAATTTCTAGACAAATTTGCACCAAAATTCCTATCAAATTATCATGCCATATTCCCACCTCTAACCACCTCCATTTCTTCCTCCATTCCCCTCCCTTTCTCCAAAAAATCTAAAAACTAAAACTCGTTTTTGCCGACGGCCAAACACGCGCTGGTAATTGCGGCCAATTGGCGCTCATTTCTCTGTCATAAATATCTTGGTAGATTTTTTTGTTGCCAGCAAATTATCGACTCTTCAAAAGAGGGGGAGAGAGGGGGAAAGAGTGGGTGGAATAAATCACCTTCACACTGGAAAATGTCAGAGAGAGAGAGCGGGATTTTCCTAAAACCCAGAGAGACATGAGGAAAGGGGGGTGGCGGGGACTGGGGGGTAAACGAGTGCACTTGGGGCTCGGGAGTTAATAAATTACGTGTAAAACAATGTGTGAAATAACATAAATAATTTTGCAGGCTCATCTGCCACACAAAGCACCTCCCATGGCCCCCCTGTCCGGTCCCCCCTTTGTCCAGTGAAGTTTTTCCCTCGTTTCTGCAGCGTTTTCCTAGAGCTACAATCGATTAAGCCTAGATAAAAATCAATTTGCGGCCAATAATAAATTGCTCAACTACCAGGAGGATCCTCGTTTCCCCCCCCCGACCGTCTATGGCTGGTGCTCCACCAATTTAGCTTCATTTTTGGGGGCACAGCAACCAGACAGACGCAGGTCCCGTCTCTGGCGTACAAATTGGCCCGCAAGGCCAAAACGAAGGCCAAAACGAAGGCTAAAATATGTACAAACATTGTAATCATGGGTTAAATATCGGCAAAGCCACAGCCAGAGCCACAGCCAGGGACCGACCAGCTGCTCCGCCAGAGATCCATCCACAGAAAATGTATCTGCAGAGGAGAATCTTCAGAGAAGGGGCAAAGGGGAGTGGAGAGGAGCTTCAGGGAGCAGAGGGGTTTCCTTTCATTGTAGGAGTTGCACCTTCCATTGGATTAATCACCGCAGGCCCCAAAAGATGCGACTTTACCTTCGACTTGGCTCGCACTCGCAGCTCGCAGCTCGGTCTTTGCCACCTTGCCACATCCCAAGATCACGATTCACAACTTAATCCCAAAAAACTTGCGGCCGGTTCTCAGCTGCATGCAACATCATCCGCACAGATGGGTTCTGTCTGTAGGTGCAGCCATCGTTTGTCCATTTGCTTCGATGCGTTTCCCCCGTTTTTTTTTTACATTTGTTGCAGCCCAGCCACGCCTCCCATTTGCTGGCTTTTTTTTGTATTTTGTATTTTGTCTGATTCATCGATGATGATTCCGCCGCAGCAGCAGCAACAAAATGAATTCATTTGTGTGCCACAAAAAAGAGCCAAAGGCTAGCCATCGGTGGGCAGGCGGAGGGGGGGGAGTGGCGGAGGGTTTATGCGGTTTCGATTCTAATTGAAGTGTTTGTCTAGACCCTGAAGCGGTGAATGTTGCAAGTGATTAGCAAATGAAGGAGACAAAAGGAAGGGGAGTGCATCCTGAGAGCGGGAAAGGGAGATGGGAGAAGGGGGTACCACCGATGGGAAAATGGAAAGATCTTTGGGCAATGAGAATGGATCTTTGGAAGAGAGAGAGAGAGAGAGGTTGAAGAGGCTTTCGTGAAAGAAGTTCCTTTCTATTTGTGGTATTTTCCAGTATTTTAAAGTTTAATTAAATATTTATTGGATATCGTTAATTGACTACTGAACGAATATGATTTAAAAGAGTAAGAAATTATTAAAAATATTACGAAATATGAAAATATTGGAGTAATATGAGAAGAGCCGTCGATAAAGGCACCTTTCAATCAATCGAAATGATGTGAAAATATACTTTATTATATAAATATAAATATATAAGGGAAAATTCAATAAATTTTCTATTGGATTTTTTTAAAGTTTAATAAAAAAAGAAAATGATTCCAAGTTTTTTATTCCTCTAATTTCCTCTTAACTCTAACCGTGGGATTTTAAGAAGCTAATCCGCTATTCCTTTGCATTATTTATCTTCGTATAACCCTCTATTTATAATATATTTCATTTAGAAAACACTTACAAAAAATAAGCATTTTTTAAAGCCCATTTCCAGCATTCGATTCAATGAAACGGCAGTCAGAAAAAAAAACAATACCAAAAACAGAGAGTGAGAGAGAGAAGAAAAAAAAAACAGAGAGTGAATGAGCGAGAGAGAGGAGAAAAAAAAACAAAAAAGAGAGTGAGAGAGAGAGAGAGAGAAAAACACGACATGCACTTTTATCAGAGGGTAATAATTCATTACACACTTTTCCTCATCGGCCTCCCTCCCGTTCCCAGCAAAATATACACCCTACCTCCCCTTTGAAACGTAGCCCCCCTCCTCCTTTACCCCATTGAATCGTATCCCCCTCCTCCTTCCCCTCCTTCCTGTTCTTGAAGCGTCAGCGGGCAGGCATCGGATGTGCTGCATTTACCGCAATCGATGTACCATTTCGCTCTTCCTCTCTCTTTCGCAGGAGCCAAAACGGGATTGAAATTGGGGCGGAAAGGGGTGTGCATGTAGGGGGGAGGTGGGTAGGCGATAAAAACGGGATCGGCCAGTGGTCAAAATAGGCAAGAAAAGAGGTGGAACACAGGGGAAAGGAGACAGAGAAGGTGGTAGGAGGTATTTTTTCACTCGGAAACAGGGCAGCAGGGGTTTCCCCCCGTTCCCAGAAAGGCACGTAAATGTCTCTTTTGATAAGACAAGGATTTTCACACCCCCAACAGAAGGCACCCCCAAAGGAAATGGAGAATATATTCCCGTAATTAGAAAAAAAGGAAAAAAACAGGACATGTCCCAGGGATAAGCCACTCAATTAACTAATTGTCCTTAAAAAAATAATATGCCACCCCCTAACCCCCCCCCCCCCCATCAAGAGGAAAAAGGTCGAAACCATTTGATGGATAAGATTTCAGTTGCAGAAAAAAAGAAACCCCTTTGGCAAAAGGGTGGCATAAATCAATGGAAATATCAGGCATCAAGTGGAGGCGTCAATGGGGAAGATTGAGAAGAGACAGAGACGTCAAAGGGGAAGAGACAGAGGCCTCAATGGGGAAGACACAGAAGTGCGAGAGAGACGACAGTGGCAGCCTTAAGAGCGTAAGAGCGAGATGCCGATAGAAAACCACCCCCAAATATCAAACAGCGGCTGTAATCATTTTAATCCCAGAGCCACGCCTCCCCCGCAACCCTAAAGATTCCTGCCTACTTCCGTTTCCCCGATTTCCTTGAAAGATGATTCCGTTTTGAGGGAAATTTAATCATAAATGTCTGCAGATTGCGGCCCAGTGTCCAAGGAATAAAGATACAGCTACAGAAACATATCCCTATTGACATGTGTGTGCGTGTGTCCTTTAGCAGGATATTAGATGGCTGCTTGTGGGGGGAAATAAGATCTACCAAACGAGTCTTCCTTTTCGAGGCAGTGACACTTTTCCTTGAGAGCGAACGAAGGCGAGAGGGGAGGAAAGCGATGTCAAAGGTCGTCCCCTGAGAGGGCATCCACTGGTGGCGCCACTAAAATACATGTTGCACTTAATTGGAATGATTTCTTTCGTCTGTGAAATATGATTTCCAAGAGGCGGATAGTCTTGTTTTCTTTTCGTTGGGGGAATATTTTGTACATATTTTTGGGGTTTGAAATATTCGAATTTTAATTGGAAGAATTATGGAGAAATTATGGAATGAAGAGGGGGAAATATTTGGAGGGAAAGTGTTGGGTATTTCTAGGGGAAAAGATTTGGAAAAGGGAGTAAATAAAATATTTAGATTATTAGAATTTTTTGCCATTTAAACGTAAAACGCGACTTGCAGCAGTACCCATCGGTTGGTTTTATGCATTTTTGACAAGAATATGCCCTAAAAAGGCTTGGCTGTGGCGTAGATTGGTTTTAATCCATCTTTAAATTCCTTAAAGTATTATACAAAAAATAAATCAAATATAATAGAAAATATAATGATTTAAAAAGGTAAAATCGGTCAGAAAAATTAATTCTTGTAACCTGAAATTTTTTATAATTCGGATTATTAAATTTTTATATGCTATAAAATTATCTTAAAAAATAAAATAAATAAAAAAATAATCAAAATAGCTTTAAAATCATATAATAATGGCTTTCCAATGATTTTCTTGGTTACTTATAGCCTTTATTCATATCTTGTTTTAAGGGTAAATGATTCCTTAATTAACTCTAGATATTTCTCTACCCAAATCTCTGCTTAAGACCCCTTTTAAGCCTACATTTAACCCACTTTTCTGGCTTGATTTTCCCCCCGTTTACCATTTCAAATATGAGAGAGAGATCTCTTAGTTATGCATCTAACAAATTGAACTAATTTCCTCTCTATGCTCGCCTCTTGTGTCATTGCAGGTAAACACGCAAACAGACAGACATTTTCCACACAGAGCCGCAGAGGAGGAGGAGGAGGAGGTGAGGAGGAGCTGGTGGAGGAGACACCTGTGTGATGGCATCTCCTCTGTCTCTCTCAGTTCATGCCACAAGAAGAGGTAGGCATGTGGTGGGGATACATTTCAAATACCTTAAATGCAGGCAGCCAGCAGGCAGGCAGGCAGGCATTCCACATGAAGCTGTGGCTATATCTGATTTCTGTCAACATTAAAATTGCAGCAGAATCGTAGCTCGTAGCTCGTTGCTGAGAGCTAACTTAAGTAACCCCCAAAAGATAGAGAGAGAGAGTGACAGCACAGACACGAGAGAGAGGGGAAAGGCGTTGGGGCAGCGAGGGATAAGGTTGTGGCCGCCAATTGCACGTGTATTTCTAGGCGATAAAACGCAGCAAAACTCTCCCCAGAAGAGAGGAAGGAGGAAGGCTCCTGCCACAGGCCAGGCCAGGCCACATCGTCCATTGAGTGGCAACACAGATTATAAATTGAAATTGAGTTCATAAAACACGAATCAGCAAAACGTTTAACATCTTTATTTTTCCCTCTGCTGCTCTGCCACAAAACGAATCGAAACGTTGCAATCTCCCGGCATTGGCAATGTGGCTGCCACAGCCACAGCCGCAGATGGAGACCCAGTCGAAGGTGCAACTTTGCTTCTTCTCTTCTCTACTTCGAATGCAATCAAACAGCAAGAAATGTCGATGCTTCGAAGGCAGCAGGCAGGCAGGCAGGCAGCAGGCAGGCAGGCAGGCAGCAGGCAGCCTCCAAAGCATCTTCTTCCAGGGCATGCTGCCAAAAGGAGGAACTCCGTCTCCATCTCCATCTCCGTCTGGCATTGGCATTGCCTGCGTCTCTGGCACTGTGGCACCCGGGGCCCAGGGGGGAATCAACAAATAGACAGACAGATGTACGGTGTGCCAGGGGAGTGCCTTTACCGTGGGCTGAAATAAAGGAAATGTAGTGGAAAATACCTTTGGAGAGGAATATACCTTTGAATTCGGGACAATATATGCGTTTATTTATTAGAATACAGATTTGTAGGACTTTTCCAAGGGTTTTCTATATATTTTTTCTTGGAGTTTTCCTAGAGATGTTTCTTTTTTTATTCATTTATATTTCATGGAAAATTATTCTTTCACCTTCTCTAAAGATGTTTAGAGCCAAATACCTTGCCTAATAATTGAGTTTTATACAAAAAGTATAATTTTGTAGCTGATTATTTATTTAATTTGAATATTTTTAATTCTATAGATTTCCTTGGAGTTTTCATAGAAATATATTTTTTTTAATTTAAATTTTTTCAATGAAATTTTATCGTTTACCTTCTCTAAAGATTTCAAAAGTAAAAAACTCTTGCTAAATGTTTTATTTTTATATAAAACTTACGATTTTAAGGCAGATTATTTATTTAATTTGATTATTTTTTATTTATTTTAGTGTTTAATATTTTTTTCTAGCATATAAAAATCGAAAAATCTTAATATATATTACTATATATTTCATAAATATTTTTTAAGAGTTTTGACTTTTACAAGTTTTTTGTAGCTTTCCTTGGAATTTTCCTAGAATTTTTTTTTATTTCAATATTTTTCAATGAAATTTATTTTTTTAACTTTTCTAAGGATATTTAGAGACAAAAACCTTGCTTAATATTTGATTTCTATATAAAAAGGGAAATTTGTAAGCTGAATATTTATTTAAACTGATTATTTTTGTATTTATCTAATTTTATTTTATTTTGTACGATTATTTTATAGCATTTTTGGTTACACGAATGACTTTTTCTGACCGATTTTACCTTTTTATAGTCACTAATCTTCTTAATTCCAAATTTATTAGACTCCCGCTTCGTGCAGCAGCTTCCATCGGTTGCCTTAGTGTTCTTTATCCACTGTTCTTTTGCCTTTTTGGGGCTGCACTGAACTATTGATGCCTGCACATCTTGAATGCATGCCCCGTCGGAATGTTGCACGCGTTGAATTTCTTGTAGACGTGCGATAAAAATTTGCGACATTGCAAACAGTTTTTCGTTGTTGTTGTTGCTGTTGTTTTTGTTGCGTTACGAAGGTGGCATCCTTGTGGCTGGGAGGATGCCAGAGCCAGTGCCAGAGCCAGCTCTTGGCATAAGTTGGGGCACACAAAGCCGATGACATTGCAACGATACCTGGCCGCCTAATCTGCGTGAATAAAAATGTAAATGAATTGAAGATTGTGCCGCCATCGCCGCGGCCTCGGCAGCAGCATTATGAGCTATGGAGGAGGAGGAGGAGGAGGCCATAGATCGGAGGGAGGAAGGAGCAGTACGGCCTAGACAGGACACAGGTGGCGGTGGAGGAAGGAGCTGTACAAAACGTAGACACGAGTGACAAGTGGAGCGATTAGGCGCGGATCATGGGGCGTCTGCATAGCCATCTCTATCTCTCTCCTTCGGGTTTTAATAAGCCGCGACAGGCAGGTGCCACAAGAGCAGGCGAGCAGAGCCTCCTCTTAACACAAATGTTGATTGAACCTTTTGGCCCGCTCCCCCCTCCTCCATCCCAGAGGCAAACCAGTCCACACGTAGCGACAATATCCATCCACGGAAGAACTAACGGGTACGTTGCATAGTCCAGCGCGCGCGCTGGTTGCACGGTGGATGGTGGATCCATCCAGTCGAGTGGTTGGTGGCACAAACATGTTTTCACTTTGCAGACCAGACCCCAAAAAAAAAATAATAACAGCAGAGCAAAAGAAGGAAACACCATATGCGGGGCAGCAACGGCAGACAGCAGACGGGGAACAGGGGTGTGGAAGGAAAGGGGGGAAGGTTGAAGGATATACCACAAATATTTAGTGGAAAATTATATATTTAATTCTTTCTCTTTTTCGATTTAAAATATAAATAATAGACAACGTAAGCCATATTTAAGGATTTTTTTTGTATTTTATTTTCAGTATTTCCTTATTGGTTTTTATATATTATATATTTAATTTCTGTTTGGTTTTTTTTTTTACATTTTACATTAATTGAATTTATTTTCAATTTTATTTTTGATTTTTTTTATTATTTTTTTTTTACAAATATGCAGAATTTGTTGTATAGTTTTCTAAACAATTTTTTTAATTGAAAAAAATTGTTTTTTTCGTGAATTTAGTTTTTAAATTTTTTACATAAAGAATCCGATAACTCACTTAAAAACACTGACGTTTTATATACATATCTATTTAGTCTAAATTTCATTTTTTATTTTTTATAAAATATATTATATTTTCTATTTTTATATTCTATGTATTTTTTAAATATCTAAATTTAATTTTTTATTTTATATATTTTTATGTTTTTATTCTATGTAATTTTTATTATATTATTTTAGTTTCTTTTTAATTTCGTATTCATTTTTTTTTATTTAAAATGTTTTTTGTCTTTTAATTTTATTATAATTGGGATTTAGTTTATAATTATTACAAACATTTTTTGCACTATATATTTTTTTTATTTAGCTAAAGTTTCCTGTATTTTCTCTGTAACCAACCCCCCTTCGAAAATGGCTGCTCCTGTGCCGCACCCCGCCCCTGTTTTCGTGAGCATCGTCTAAGAGCCTGGCCATGGCTGGGTGTCTGGTGGTGTTTCTCGATGCTTTTTCCGTTTTCTTCGTTTTCTTCGTGGCCAAAGTGTTTGTCGATAAACCGAAAAGAGCGAAGGTGATGTTCAAGGAAGCAGCATGTGGTGGAGCGAGGGGGAAGGGGGGAGGGCGCAGAGGGGGCAAACGATTGACCAAAGACCGCATAGTGTAATAAAAATTAAATCGCAAGCAAAAATAACAAATAAAAGCGTGCGAAAATGAAGACGAAAACGAGGAAAAATATCGAAGTCACGAACATTGAAATATGGGTGCCACAGAAAAACAGAGAAAGAGAGAGGGAGAGAGAGAGAGAGAGGGAGAGCCATCCGTGTTGATGAGGATGTGGATGTTGGAGGACATGGACATTCGACTGATAAATGCGTGGAAAATGCAACAGCTGCCAGAAGTGGATAAGAAGCAGGCGGCAGGCGAGGCACCACACCATGACGCAGGCAGCAACAAGAAAAGACGGAAAATCCAACGGTAGAGCAACGGTAGAGTGCCGTGGCAGTGTCTCCTGTGTGTGTGTGTGTGTGTGTGTGTGTGTTGGTAAACAAATCATTTGAAAGGATTTTCACACACAATCCATCTTCGCAGGACTCTCACTGAGAGATCTCTCTCTGCCTCTCACCGCAGGACAGCAGCAACCTGTTTCTACCCGAAAGGATCAACAAAAGGAGTCCTGCTGCAGGCAACAAAAAAAGAGAAAGTTTTTCGTTTTGTTTTTCTGCACGAAATTTCAGAAAATTTGAGGCAAAAATTTTGAATAGGCAAAACATTCGGATCCTAACAGTGCAAGAACAATGCAGAAAGGACATGAATCCGTAGCAGATCCTTTGGCTTTAGTTCCACTTTCGAGGATTGCCTGAAAACAAGGCCAAAGCGAAGGACATTCGTGGGACATTCGTGGGTTTAGCAGCCCGTAATCTTATGCAATGCCAAATGCCAAAGGTCGAAGGTCAACCAAGGAAAGTGCAAGCGATTTCCATACCCTAGATTTACGGCCCTTAAGCCTCAAAGACAGGCCTCGGGCAGAGCCTCTCCTCAAAGAAAGGGGCGTGGGACGTGGGCGTGGGTCATTTGTGTGTGTGCGGTCGCTAAACTGTTGCAAGGTCAATGCTTCATGCGCCTCATTATCCTTATGCGCCTTATACTTATGGTAATTAGGTTAATGATCATCTTTATGACTTCTTAAAGTGTCCGTTTTGGTTGAGAATTTTGAGGCAATTTGTTATGCAAATTAATATTTTTTTTGGGCCCTCTTTTCGATCATTTGCTGTGCATATGGCTGTTCGTTTTTCTTTGTGCATAATTTTTGGGTTTTCTTTATTGGGAAATATGGCTGGAATTTACAGGCATTTTTGCGGTTTCTTTGGGAGGGAAAATGTGGTTTTCTTTGGGGAAGAAAATTTGAGTTTTTTGAGGAGAAAACGTGAGTTTTTTTAAGAAGAAGGTGTGAGTTATTTGAGGTTGAAAATGGGACTTCTTTGAAGAAGAAAATGTGACTTCTTTTAAGGAAGTAAATGTGACTTCTTTGAGGTTGAAATTGTGACTTTTTAGAGAAAGAAAATGTGACTTCTTTGAGGATAAAAAATGTGACTACTTTGAGGGAGAAAATGCATGCATTTTTGCGGTTTCTTTGGGATAGAAATAGTGATTTCTTTAGAGAAAAAATGCGACTTCTTTGAGGAAGAAAATGCGACTTTTTTGAAGAAGAAAATATATATTTTTTGACTAGGAAATGGCCTGTATTTTATATTTAAATAATACCAGAAGTGGAAAACCTCGTATGGGGAATATCTTAACTCTAAAATATAAAACTATTTGTTGGCATTTTCTGGATAAATTTGTACTTGAATGTTGAATTGTGGATCGTGCTGTTTGTTCCCCTTGTTCCCAATTTTGGCGTCTATTCCCTTAGCTTCCATTATTTTCTGCAATTGCCTGCCTCGAAAATTCTACCACTTCTCTAAAGTTTTCCTTTTCGTTTCCATTTGTGCTTTCAATTTTCATTTTCATTTAGCCAAATTCTCAGCGTGTTCCTCTATCCCCCTCTCTCTCTCTCCGTCTCTCTCTGACAAACTGTAATCTGTATGGAAATTTCAAGTAATTTTCCCTTTTACCAAAAATTTGATTAAATTCCTTTGGACAAGGATCTACCCCCCTGCACCCAGCGCATTTCCATGTCATTTTCATTTTCCTGCTTCTGCAATTTACACAAAATTAAATTCGAAAAATGTCCTCTGTTGTCTTTGCGCATCGAAGGAGGGGAGGGGAAGTCCTTCAATGGCAGGGAGTGAGGGGGGGGGGGGGGGTGGGGAGGCAATAAATGAAAAAATTCCAATGCAACGTTTGAAGTTTATTGGCCATAAATAAGGGGCCCCCCCAAAGGACACTCGGGCTACAAGGACTAGCCAGAGGCGACAGCGATTGACAATTTGATTAAAAAACAGAGAGAGAAAGAGAGGGGAAGCAGTGCAGAGACAGAGAGAGAGAGAGAAGGATGCACTTTACAGGGATGCCGATGCAGATCCACACCTTTAGAGCTTTTCCGCCCACTTTTCCACCCACTTTTCCACCCTTTTTTGCACCTATTTTCCCTGTGAATTGTTGGCCATTTTCCCCCTCATTAAAGTGAAAGTTTTCACCGGGAATTTAATGGCAGAAAAGCATTCAAAAGGCATTCAAAGAGCATTCATCCATTTGGAGTAATTGTTGCTAATGAATGAAGGCAGGCAGAGGGTGTGAGGGGGCCTTGGGGGGCAGCTTATTTAAGTGGCTAATTTCAATGGCTGGAAATGTCCTGCTGGAATGTTGTCCTGCCTGAAACCAGAGGAGGGGAGTGGGAGGGGGGCAACGTCCAAATGACAAATGAAATTGCAGCCGCTGCACAAAATGCAAATGAAATGTGAAATGCCATGCCCCACACACTGGCAGAGAGCAATGCCATGCCACCACGTTGCAGGGACAATGTGTGAACACAAAATGCAACCGTCTGTTTGTGTGTGGCTGTGTGGGTGTGTGGGTGCGTGGGTTGTGTTGCATGAGTGAAATGTCTGTCGTGTCGTTTTGTGTTTTACAAATTTCCGCATTTATTGCCACTGACAAAATATGATACGAATCCCAAATGTCCGTACGATTCGTAGAACGAGAAATTAATATTATTGATTAAATAATTGAATTTGGCATTTGGCCAAAATGAATTATTACTGCCACAGGCGCTGCCCCCCCCCCATGCCCCATTCAAACCAGAGTGCCCCCCATATGGCTCTCCTTTCTGTCTCCCTCCGTCCCCCTCCACCCACTATTTCTATCCAACATTTCGGTTTTGCATTTGGCGAAAATTGCCGCTGACATTCGTTCAGGCGGGGGTTAGGGATTTTTGTTTGCGTTTTGAATGAATGAATGATTGTCCATCAATGGGCATTAATTTGTGAATATTTTAGGGATTTATTGTGGCATTTTAGGGGCCAAAAATATGGGATATAGAGATGGGGAAAGGGAGATACATAAATTTGAGATATTTGAATGGAAAAAAGGCCAATAAAAAGCGATAGAAGGCAGGGAAAAACTAACAAATCTCTGCTTAAAGAATCTACAACAAAAAATATTATCCCCCTTCGAAATATCATAGATATTTAGGGTGTTTGTAGACCCTTCAATCAAGAAATATATGCGTTAAAAGATACTCCAGGAAGAGGTAAGGAATAGACCTCAAAAGCATGTCTACAAAAATGTATCTCTATCTCTTCAATCCTCTAAAATTTCCCTCTTTCCTGTGTGGCTGCCATTTATGAAACAATTACGAGAGAAATTCAGAAAAACCTCTCAAAGGAGGAACCCCCCGCTAAAAGCAGAGAACTCTGCCTTCAAAGCCAAGGACCCTTTCTCCAACTTCCTCTACCATTTCTCTCCAACTCTCCACCTCCGTCCTTGCCACATCCTTTGCGGGCCCCTGCCTTTTGTGGCATGTGGCCCTCCTTCCTTTTGCTTCATTTGCCTTTCGGTTTTAATAAAATATTTCATAATTCCCCAGCGATGCTTTTGCTATTGACACTTGCTCGATGCTCCCCCTCCGCCTCTCCCCCCCACTGTCTGTGTGTCTGTGCCCCTTGTTGTGGCACTGTGGCTGGCCCTCCTGCTGTGCAGTCAAACGCGTAGGTGAAAGTTTTCTCTTGCAGAGCTGCAGTGTCCTTTGCCCCCTCCCCCCCCCTGCCATGGAGACACGTTGTCCACAGGACCTCTTGAAGCACCAGGGACACCAGAGACACCATCGAGAGGACATCAACAACAATGCCAGCAGCAGACGTACGTTCGCTGGTGGCTGGTAGCTGTTGGCTGGAGGTCCTTCGTCCTCCTGGCATTTGAATTGATTTCAGCGTGTTGATGGCGTTGACACAAAAAGCTTTTTACGAGGGGGTGCCGGGCGGGTGGCGGGCGCCCTCTGCGGTCGTTCCGTCCGGAGCCACGGCGGCCACCTATGGCGTGGCGCTTCCGTGGACAGCGAATGGTCCTGCGGCTATCCTGCAGTCGCGCATCCTGTTCTTGTTGTTCTCCTCCTCTGCGATGATTTACATACAAAGTGAACATGTAAGGGGTTTTTTACGTCCTGTTTTTGATTGGGGGAGGTAGTCCTCCCCCCCTCCTCCCCCTCCTCGTGTCTCCTGCTGTAAAATTCTGCTTTTCGTTGGCTGCCTCCTGCCGTTTTCTCCTTCGTTCGTGGCGGAAATTAAAGTCCTGACACCTTTAACCGACACAAGCCTGGTTATCCTTCTCACAGGATTCGCTCAAGAATCCACCAGGAAATGCTGCTATTTTTCGCGGATTTTGCATATATTTTCGGGGGGATTTTTGGTAATCATTTTCTCTCATTTTCTCTCGTTTTCCTTCATGCATGCCATGGAAATGGAAGGGACAAAAGGAAGAAGTTTTCATTTGGAAATTGCAACCACCGATGTGGCTACACCTTTGTGGCACAAAGAATTTTTCCCTGGGACCTGTGACCGTGGGCATCGTACTGTTCCTGCGGCTGAGAGTTTTTCATGTATTTTTTGCGGCTTCCACCACTTACGCTAAGGAGATGGGACCAAGAAGGGTTTGAGCGGTGAAGAGGGGTACGGAGAGGGGGGTTTGAGCTGCGGCGGAGGGAAAAGAAGTGCCAGGGGAAGAGAGGAAATGTTCTTCCGATCCGATCCTTGTCTCTGGCGTCGAATTCAAGCGGCTCCTGGCGATGCCGCTCTCCCAATCTTTTGCTCTTACTCTTTCATACTGTGCCTCTCTCTCTCTCACTCCTTAACACTCTTTCTTTGAGACTCTCTATCTCTCTCTATCTTTTGCACTATTTTCGTATTCTTTCGTGTGTCTTTTCCCTCCCGATTCATCTCTTTGCAGATTTTCCTTAAAATATTCATAATTTTTAAAGTGAATTCAAAAAACATAATAATAAAACCACTAAAAAAATTAATAATAAACAACAAAAAAACTTAAAAATAATAAATAAAAATAACTAAAATAAAATATATAAATTAAATTAATAAGATAAAAATAAAATGATAATATTAAAAAAAATACATAAATAAAAAATGAAATGAATTTAAATTTAATAAAAACAGTTAACTAAAAATAAAAAAAAGTTAAGTGAAAAAAAAAATTATAAATAAATTTAAAAAATTAAATAATACACAAAAATTTATAACTCAAAAAAAATTTAAAAAAAATAAATAAATAAAAAATTAATTTAAAAAAAATTAAATCTAATCAAAAAAGTTAGCAAAAAATAATAGCTTCCATGGAACTCAGTCCCTTTTTCCTTGCTTTTTCCCTCGCCATTTCCTTCGTAATCAATCAACAGGCAGCATATTTTATGAGTCAATAACAAGCCGTGAAAACAATCACAATAGCCATTATCTACCATCAGATTCAAACATTTAACGATGGAACATCTCCCTTCGACAGAGCTCCTCCCATCCACAGAACTCCTCCCCCCAAAAGGGAAGCCATTATCATAGCACAATAAAAATCCTATAAAACCCCAGAAACCAGAACCAAATCCAAGCCTTAAATCCCTGTCTAAACGGATAAGAGAGAACAGAACCACTCCACACTCCGTCAAGGTCATAAAACTAACCACAGTGAACACTTGATAATTGCCACACACAGAGAGAAGCACTCCACACCAGACCACACCACAGAGAGGCCCGGCCATTCGCTCACTCGTAAAACATGAAAAGGCGTTAAATTATTTACTTAACCAGTTGGCAGGTCCAGGTCCAGGGCCTGGGCGAATAAAAGCAGAGTTGGCAGGGCCTTCCCCGCCCTGAGAAATGGTGGAAGAAAAAGGGAGCGAATGGGAGATGGAGCAATGGCAGACGACCAAAAAGATAAACGTCGACAAAGCGATTTGTATCTAATTTTATGAGGTCATAAAAAGGCAATCATTTTGCCATAATGCCGCCACCGCCGCACCACCGCACCACAGATGGCTTTTGGAGGCACGGCCCACAAGAACCGAACCGAACTCCATGCCAAATGCCGCCGTGGGTCGTTCTTTAAGCGGCACTTAAATGAATTTTATGGCCTAAACCTCTGCCTCTACCTCTCTCTACTGCTGCTGGGGCCTTTCCTTCTTTTTTGGCTAAGTGAATTACATGAAAATTGGCTGCTTATTCGATTTTAATTGCAGAAGGCGTGGCCTCTCCAGCTCAAAAGATCGGAAGTTGAAAGGTTGCCCTCTCCACATTTTGGTCTCCAGATAACCGTGTCACATAATTAATTAAAAAAACAATAGAAATTTTTAACTAATTAGCACAAAAAATAAAACAAAAGAAAAACTTTGGAGCATAGAAAAACACATACAAAAATGGGGGAAAAGAGAAGCGGAAGAGGTGGAAAAAAAGAATCGGAAAGAGGGGGAAAAAGAAAAGCGGAAAGAGGGGGAAAGAAGGTCATTGAAAAAACGTGTAGAAAATACCCGAAATTTTTAATGAATATTTTTTAATTAATTCATCATAAAAGAGAGAAAAAAATACATAGAAATATTTCAAGGTTCAGGTGCTCTCTGGGGTTAAGCCTGTGGGCATTTGAAAACAATTTTTAAATTAAATAATTATTAAAATGCCTTAAATTTTTAATGAATATTTTTTAATTAATTCATAAAAAAAGACAGAAAAAAATACATAGAAATATTTCCAGGTTCAGGGGCTTTCTGGGGTTAAGTCTCCGGGCATTTGAAAACAATTTTTAAATGAAATAATTATTAAAAATTAGTTCCATGTGTTGCCGTTTCCTGCAGCTGCCACGAATGAAGTTGCACGGAATGGAAATCAAGCTTCAGAGGGGGGCACCTTTCCAATCATTATTATTTTTTTTGTTTTCGGTGTCTTGGGTTCCTCGGGGGTTGCTCCTCAATTTGTGGCCATAAATCAATCCTCCGAGCAGTCCCTTTTTTATTTTTTATTTTTTTTAGAGGGAGCTTTTCAACCAAAATCTTTATAAATATGCTGTACCCCTGTGCCCCTGTGCCTCGGCTGTCTGCTGTCTCGTAAACATGCTGCAAAACACTTAAAATATTTGAGTAGATTTTCCATATATTTTTCTTTCAAATAAACATCCAGTTGAAGTGACATTTTTTAAGCCGAATGCTGGCTCTTGTCATAATTAAAAGTGGCAGAGTATTTTCTTTTAAGAAAGCATCTGAAAGGCGTTGAAGGCTGATTTGGCAGCAGTTTGGGCCAGATTTCTTTCGAGGCTAATAAACCTGACAATATTCTATATGTTTGTCATATATTTTGGCCAATTTTTGATGTGAGACTTGGATATTATTTGTCAAATAATTTAAAAGGCTATATTTTTGGGGGGGAATTATTTTTTGCGTATTTTTTGAACTTTGTTTTAGGCAGAAAAATGTTGGAAAATGTCTGTTGGAATATTTTTAGAATAAAACCCAATCAAAAATCAACTCAAAAAGTGCCTCCAAATATTCATATGCCCCCCATTTCAATTCTACCACAATTAAGGCATTCCCTCACGCAACGAAATTATGGCCCCAGGAATGTGCGCCGTATCCTGTAGCCTGATTATGAATGACTTTAGTGGAGAGTCCTGTAATTAGTGCTGCAAGATCCTTATCCTTTTGTTGGTTGGGCAAACATATGGGCCACAACAAAAAAAAACACTCAATTTGGGGCATAATAATGCTGCCGCCTGCTGCCAGAATTTTTGTCGCTCGTTTCGCTGTTCCGTTTGTTTGTTTGTGTATTTTAATTACGAATTTATTTTGAAATACAAACATGGCATACGAATACTAATACGAATACGAATATATAGGAATGAAAAATGTTTGCACGCACATGTCATGTCAACTGCACAACGCATAAAATTGTATTCAAAACACGCAAAAACAGCACAGAGGGCCGTCCCTCCCTCCCAACCCCAACCCCCCACTCAAAACACGCGTTAACCAAAAAACAAAAAGTTTTTTTTTTTTGTCGGGAACAAAAGTTTTACAAAAATAGAATTTTGGGAAGGCGAGGCGATACGCTTTAAGCGCCACGAGAGATATTACCAATATTTTTTTCGGATTGCCAAAAATTGCAGCCCAGAAACAGGAAGAGGGGTCTGAAAACTCCACCTCCAAACCGCTTGAATGAAAGGTGCAATTTCTTATGATTTATGGCCATTATTATTATGAAAGGCCGCCCCGCCAGGAAAGCAAAGCAAAGGCAAAACCAGCCACAAAGGTAGCTGTCGGGGGAGAAAATAAAAGGTAAAATCCAAGAATTTCTTAGAGTTAAATTATTCCAAAAAAAATGAAGAAGAAAAGTGAGAGAAAAATAGTGATAACTTATGGTGCGGATATCGTACCGTCTGCACTGTAATTTTCTAAGCCAAAAAAAGAAAAGAGAAAAAAGAAAAAAAGGGAAAAAATAAAGAAAAAAAAGAAAAATAGAAAAAATATAAAAAAATGAAAAAGGAGAAAATAAAATAAATTAAGAAAAAGAGGAAAATAAAAAAAAAACAAAAAAATACAATAAATAAAGAAAAAAGGGGAAAATAAAAACATAAAGAAAAAATTTAAAAAAAAGAAACAAAATACAAATCAAATAAAAGAGGTAAAAAATCTGTATGTGGTGGAGCTGCCCTGAAAACAAATACAAAAATCGAAAATAAAAATAGGGAAGCAAAAAAAAAAAACAAAAACAAAGGCAAATTGAAGAGAAAGAAAAATAATAAAACTTAATGGTGGAGGAAGAAATATGGAATCGTTTGGTGGAGAATTAAGAGAATAAAATCGGTACTTGTTGGTGGAGGAAGCCTCGAAAAAAACACCAAAAAGCAAATTAAAGGACGGCCAGGAAGGGCGAAAGAGAAGGGGAAAATAGTGGAAGATGGCGTCGAGCCAGAGAAGGGAACATTAACATATGCAGCAGTTCACACGATATATATTGTCTCACCCACACACCGAAGCACTGAAACACTCATTGGAACATTCACACACACTCGAAACACTTACAGGTCGACAGGTGCCACAGCATTGAACATTGACTGGCAGATGCTTGGGGGCGAAGGGGAAACCAGAACCAGAACCCGAACACCACCTCTGCAGATGGGGAATATGGATAAGCGTTTTATGCAGTTCTAATTTGCTTGCGGGGCTATCGTTATCGGCAGATCTATCGATAATTTAGTAACAATTTACGCCTCGTTGTGTGAGTAATGCCATTGGCTTGCACTGAATTCATTTACGAATGGCGTCATCGGGTCGATAAGCCAATTTACTGATAGTTTTGAAGCCCACCCAAAAAAACACCACTCGAAACCGCTTCAAGCCATGTGGCAGCCACCACTCGCTTGTGGCAGGCAGGCACTCCATCCATCTCTGAAAAACGCCACAGACTTCACAAAAATTTGCAAATGCCCGCTGGAGAAAAACAACAACTCTAGCAATGATTTACAGTGGTGTAATGGAGGGAAAATAGTGGTTATAAGATGTGGAAATGTTGGGAATAGTCTGAAGATTAAACTGGATGAAGTTTTTGCGGATTAAAATCTCAAGGAACTATCTTTTTTGGGGTGTACAAAGTGTGTTCTAGGCTAAATGAGATGGAAATGATTGATTTGTTGGCACAGATGGTAGCAAATACCATCGATTTGATCGGAAATATAATAAATAGAGTGCTTTTTAGGGAAAAGAAAAACTAAAGATTGACTTATTGGTGCAAAAACATGTCTCTTCTATTGTTAAAAAAGGTTTAAAATGGTTTAATAATCACTTTATTGCTCAAAAACCCAACGATAACTTTGTTAAAGATGGTAAAAAAAATGATATATTATATTAAAATCACTCTTAAGGAGATTCGAGAAGCAAAAGATTGGAAAAAACTTAATATTTTACTATGGAATGTCAATAAATGAATAGAAAAGGCAACAAAAGTTATATCCTTGTAGTATTCTACAGAAATTGGAGATGACAACAATATCGATAGCTCAATATCCTTCCTTTTCCCTGAGTATTTCGCTTCGAACTGTTTTAAATGGTTTAAAATGCTTTGAAATGGTTTAAAATTCACTTTTTTGCTTAAAAGAGTTTAAAAACCTAACGATAACTTTGTTAGAGATGGTAACAAAAGGATATTTGATATAAAAATCACTCTAATATAGATTAAAGATGATAAAGTATGGAAAAAACTTGATATTTTACTATGGAATGCCAATAAATTGTTAAAAAAAAGACAACCAAAATGATCTCTTTGTAGTATTCTACAGAAATTAGAGAAAACAGCCCCATCGATAACTCAATTTCGTACCTTTCCCCCAATATTTCCCATCAAACTTCCCATAAAATGGAAGCACCTTCCGCTACCACTGTGCCTACCTACCGCTCAACCATTAGATGGCTGCATGACGCACAGAGACCAAAGCCTGAACCAAAGTCAGAGCCAGACACAGAGCCACTCCATCGGTAAAAGGGGGTGGGGGGTTGGGTGGGGGATTTTGTCGATATGGTAATGCGCGTGTGTGCGATTTTCTAACAGTCGCCGCCGCCTGACTGAGGCCGTTTCGGACAGGTTGAGACACACGCGTAAAAACTGCACAAAATTGACAGCAAAAAATAGCCACAGGGTGAGGAAGGGAGAGAGAAGAAGAAGGCTTAGGCGGGGGAGAGACAGAGAGAGAGAGACAGAGATTGCTGTAGGCCACTAATCGCTTCAAACTTCAGGCACAACACACACACAGGACACGGAGACAGGCGGACAGACAGGCAGCCAGAGAACCTCTGACCAACTGCACGAAGAGATCATAGACGTTTGATATGGCAGGATGGGCAGGAGGGGGGTCCTGGCCATCCCGTGCTAATGTACATCGTATGAGGAGGAGGAGGAGGAGGAGGTGGATGAGGAGGAGCTTGTTTTTAGGAGTACTCCGGAGTCCGAGACTCCATCCTCGCGAGGCACCGGAGCCACGTTCGACCAATTCCAGGCAATTCTGCAGTCAAAGCGTTCGCATTTTGATTGATTTTAAATGATTATGGTTGACATTGATTTATGTGCGCCTCATGCATATATTGGGGCACAACACAAGACACAAGATGAGAGAGGGAGACAGGGAGAGAGAGATGTGATGTGGAGCCATGTGTCCATGTCCCGTGTCCCGTGTATTGCTGTGGTGTTTTGCGACCAGCAGGCGATGTGAAAGGTGCCCCCAAGTGGCAGGCAGTCGGTTGTCCCTCTCTCTCCGTTCCGTACCGTTTGAAATCTCCTTTGGCACGCACACAGGAAGAAGGACAGCTACATCGATTCTGATTTGGCTTAGATGTTGCTCTTCGTCTTAGAAGAAGAGTTGAGAGCAGCCGAGAGCTCTAGATCTATTCAAAGCACGTCGTTGCTCCTTCGCCCCTCAAGAAAAACGCCCACAAAATTACTTTTCGTACCACAAGCTGCGAAACTTTTTCTGACTCACTGTACGGGTCGGTTGTGTGTGTGTGTGTGTGTGAGATTTGATTATGGGTCTACGTCTGTGTCTTGCTTTTATTTCTATTCTTTTGGACCCAAAAAATCGATCCCTTTTAATGAATCGATTTGGGGGAACTTTTGGTATTTCCGGGAAGCCTGCGATTGCCTGCCAAATTGGATTACCATGTTGGGTCCCCAGGGTTCAGAGTCCCAGGGCAGACAATTCATAAAGTCCCCGCCATTGACAGCCCTTGAGGGGGAGTCTGCGCGGGCGGGAATTATGGGTTTTAGAAGGGAAATTGTTTGATTGGTCGCCGATTTATGTGCCTGTTGAAGGTTAAAAGAACGTTATGCTATCGATTATTGGGCGTGGGAATCGATAATTGAGTTTTTTAATCGATAATTATGTGTGGGAAACGAAAAATAGAGTTTAAAAATACAATTTATAGAAATTTGTCGATGATGAATCAAAATTTAATATACAAATATTGCCCTAATCTATATATTGCGCATATGTACCGATAATTAAGTGTGGAAATCGAACAATAGAGTCTTCGAAAACATTTCATCGAAATGTATCGAAAATGAATCGAATCTTAATCGAAAAAATATGTTAATTTTATTCCCATATACAAATATTTCCTTAATCGATAATCGCATAAAAGTATCGATAATTAAGCGTGGGAATTGATAAATAGAGTCTTAGAAAACAATTCATCGAAATTTATCAATAATTAATCGAAAACTGATCGATAATTAATCGAAAAATTATTTCTATTTTTATTTCAATATAAAAATATTTCCCCTTATCGATAATCGCGCACATGTATCGATATTTAAGTCCGTAAATCGATTATAAAATATTTTTAACAATATCTTATATGCCACTTTGGACGTTGACATGCAATGACTGCATCTTTAAAGAGGCGATGCAGTTACTGCACCGTCAGGTGGCCCGTGTGACACCAGCAGAAGGCTGTTACGCGCGGATCCCAGGCAAAACGCAGCCCTCCTCCCGCCCAACCGAACGAGGGGCGCTGCCGCATGACGCGCGGTGCGTAGCCGAACCAAACGCGAACATGCAAGAAAGATAGCTATTAGACTAACATTCGAGGAAAATTAGTACTAAACTTACTAAGAAACTAAGCATGCAATCAAAATACAAATACCACTACAGTTACTAATTAATAGAAAGGTGTGTAAGGATTAATAATTTAATAAGAGGAAGAGAATTAGTGGTGGATATAATACGGTAGAGGGAATTATAATCCGAGCATAAGACCCTAAACGGTTCATGCAAGGAATAATTCGATCTACAAAGTGGAAGGAACAACGGTATAAAATTTCTAGTCAGTCTAATAGGAATCGTGAAGTTTATGCGGCTCAACAGATCAGGGCTGTCTATGTCACCCCTGATCAAGTTGTGCATAAATATCACACCAAGCATTTTTCTACGGTTAACTAAGGATGGGAGGTTTACTAATAGTAGTCTACTAGAGTAAGATGGGAGTCTTACACATTACCAACTATCCATATACCAAAAAGAAATTTCTGTAATCGATAATTACAAATACAAATCGATTATTAGGCGTGAGAACCTATGGCTAACACAAAATCCCTTCCACTTCCCCCATTCCCATCCAACAATATTCCCACCATCCATTACCCAGATCTCTCTCCCTCTCCCAAATCTGAAAGGAAACCAGGCAAAACCTTGGATATCGTGTATCTCAATCGATGGCTATCGAAGGGGGGACTATCGGGGTGCATTGCGTCATTTCATGTCACAATTGTGTGACAATCAAAAACTCAACTCAACTTCGCGAAGCAGAAATCAACAGAAATCGAATCGGAATGAAGCCCCCCTTTATGGCCGCTCCCCCCCGCGATGGAAAAACTGTAACAACTTCATTCCGCAATAAGCAAGAGATAAATTTGACTCTTGTAGGTGCGTGGCTTACAAGAAAATGTCATAAACGGAGCAGCACCCAGAGCACCCAGAGCCGCGAGTCCAGAGCCAGAAAGAACCGGTCCTCAAGACGGCCAGAAAACGGGGCTAACAATGAGGCCGGGGACGAGGACGGAGCCTCCTGCCAGACAATCAGAGAGGCGCAAAAAAGACCGACAACATAACGCAACAGGTTAACCAAACAGAGCCAAAGAGCCCACAGAGCCATTGGCTTTGGCTTTGGCTTTGGCATCCTGTGGCATGCGCACCAGCAGACCCCAGACCAGACCCGATATTGGCTCTGGCTCTGGTCTCTGGGAAGAAAAACGTTCCTACAATGTGTACGTATATCATAAATACGCATAACTCGTGCGCAAAAACGTCAAGACAGAAATGGTTAAAGGTAAAGTAAACAAAAAGAGCCACAGAGACACAGAGCGGCCTGCAATGCCATGCAACAATGCGCACAGAGGCACAGGCAGAGGCGGAGGCCAGAGGCAGCCAAAAGTTGCATTAAATTCATTAGCCCAAGAAAGAAGGAGGCAAGTCGTTGAAGGAGTCAAGAGTCGGTCTGCTGGCTGGCTGGTAGTTGCAATAACGAATGAGCGACACACGTTCCAACGACAATGATGTGAGGCACACGATTCGAAGCCAGAAGGAGATCCGTGCGGAGATCCCCAGCCCAGCAACAATGGGGGTAACCAGGGGAGCAATTGCATGGAATTTGGATCAAACGATTGAGTTATAACGAGGCCTACGCTTCGGGGACACCATCCAGCATCCAGCATTCAGCATTCAATTCGATTTCAACTTGAAGCCACCTGATGCTGCTGCTGCTGCTGACGATGAAGATGTCGAGATCAATGATCGGCGGCGGTCGAGTGTGCCGCGCGGAGAGTTCATAAATTTGTTTTATGAAGTGCCAGACGACATTTGTAACGATGAACGAATGAACGATGAAAGATTACGATTACGATTACGATTGTTGTTAACTGTGGGATTGAATGTCGTCTGGCCCAAAGGTGGGGGAATCTTTTGTGTGGTTTGTGGCCTCGAACGAGGGGTTGCATGATGTTTAAAGCAGAGAAGGGTTCTTTTTCTCAGAGGATATTGACTTTTTAGGGTTCGGAAGGTTAAGGAGGAGAGGAGTTTCATTATAGAATATTGAATGTTATAGTATTTTATTGGCACCCTTCGGGTACTTTATGGACTTTTTCTAGTACTGTACTGGCAATTTTCTCCCATTTATGGTATTTTTCTAGTATTTTCTGGTATTTTTAAGAACCTTTCTGGTATTTTGTGGTATATTTCTAGAAATTTGTGTTACTTATAGGTATAATCTGGTATTTTAATGGTGTTTTTGTGGTATTTTATTTTTCTAGGCTTTTTCTAATAATTGTTATATATTTTGTTGTAGAATTTTTCTTATATTTTCTTTTCTGACTTTCCCATTTTCTAGTATTTTTCTAGTATTTTTCTGGTATTTTTCTTGTATTTTCTGTTCTTTGTCTCCCAAAGCTCTCCATCGCTCATGAAATGTGGTTGGAATGATCCCACCAATATACGAATATCATTGTATGCCATAAAAATGATCTTTTATTTCCCATAAACCTCCCATAGAAGAGCATTCCACTCAACCCTTAAACACCCCTTTTTTCCTTTGCCATCGAAGGGACCACCATCATCATCCAAGCAGCAAAATGTTGACTTTGTCAGCAACAGATTTTCCCATTTTCAGCGATATAATTCATTTGAGAGCGAGAGAGAGGTACAGAAAGGCGGAAAAGCGCGAAAGGAAAATGAAAACTCAGCGGCGAAAAAATACATATAGATATCCCTTACCTTTTCGGCTGGCGACGCCAATCGAAAATTGTTTGCAAACATTTTTGACTGCATTTTTTCTCGTATTTTTCGCCCATTTCTGTGGGAAGTTTGGCAGGTCCTTGCCCGGCCGTGTCCCTCGTCCTGTGTGTCCCCCAGAAAGAGCGGAAACCAAAGTCCAAAAGCTGCAGAGTCGTTGGCAGTCGTGTCGCCTTCGGAGTGAAAATAATCGAATTACTTTCAACAGAATAATTTCTAATTGAAAAATATTGTAACTCATGTATGGCCAAGGGCTGAGCGGGGTGTGGGTTTCGGCTGGGGGTTCGCCTTCATCCTAGACAAAGGACGACGCCCACAGGACTCGTACTCGCACTCGCAGACGTACTTCTCCCCCGCCCCTCTCTGAAAGTTTGACCATTTTCTATTAAATTTTCTTGAACTGATTTTTGGGCGGGCCGCCGCGCGTATCACCACTCAATGATTCATTGAGAGGAGAGAGAGAGGGAGAGACAGAGAGGGTTGCCTTGGCTTGTTTTTGCGATGGGGGTTACACATTTTCCTGTTCAATTTTCGTGGGTCACGTGTAGGCCGTGTGACGAATTTTTAAGTGCATTTTACTACTTGTTCAAATGAAAAGTAAATGTGTTTTCCCACACTTAAAGTGTGCGTGCCAGGGGATATATACTCATAGAGAAGTTCGAGTTAATGGGAATGTATACTAAAAATGGGCTATTACAACGGGAAATATCATCATAGATAGTAGCATTACATAATATACCAGAAAATACTTAACAAATACTAGAATAAGACCATAAAACTGCCACAATATACCACTCAATAATATAAATACAAAGAAATACCACGAAAATACTAGAAATATTGCAGAACTTTATCCGTAAAACAGCACAAAACCATATAAAACCAGAAAAATACTAAAATATACCATATAATACCAGATAAATACTGAAATATACCATATGATACCAGAAGAATACTTAAATATACCATATTATACCAGAAATATATTAAAATATACCATATAATACCAGATAAATACTGAAATATACCATATACCATAAAATATACCATATAGAACCAGAAAAATACTATATAATACCAGAACTATAATACTATACAAAAAAAAACCAAAATAAAATACCAGAAGTATCAGAAAGATTCCAGAAAACCTAATTCTAAGATCTGTAAAGCTTTAATCCTTGTTTTATACACCTATTTTATATACCCATGGCATACCCTAGAGTTTTCCTATAAATTCCTGTACCCTTTCTGCCAAAAACCTCATCTAAAACCCAAACTAAACAAAGATCTTTCTATTTTATTTCTTTACAGGTACGAATTCAACTTTATTCTGGCTTTGCCTTGCTTAATTTTGTGGCTCCGCTGGTAAGATTTGTATGATCTTGATCTTCTTGTTGAGTGGAACTCTATCAGATAAGCCTGCCCAAGACCCGGGCATTGCCCAATTCTCATTCCCATGAGAAGAATAACCCATTAAGCCGAAACCCCAACCGAAATGCCTCTCGTCTCTCAAGCGCAACCAATTAGGGTTTCTGTTGTTTTTTTTCTAGAGACCCCCAAAAATACAAAAACCACAAAAAAGAAATACGCCATGAATAAATTTTAAACAAAACGCATTTCCATTTCCTCATCAGAGATTTTCCATTTCCATTTCCATTGCTGGCTGCTTTCCATTTTCCGCCTTGGCAGGTTTTTCGTTTGCACCTCAGGATATTTATGAATATTAATGTGGCAAGAAAAGCGTGGCAAGGGGATGCTGAAGGAGTTTCCTTTTTGCAGCCATGTTTTTTTTGCTGATTTTTGAGAGCAATCAATCTAGGTCGAAAGAATCCTCCCTTCTAGATGGACAAACGCCATGCCACATGCCACCAGAAAATCTCACCATGCCACAGAGTGAGAGAAAGAGAGAGAGAGTGCGTGTGCGTGTGCGAGTGAGGGAGTGAGTGACAGTTCGTCAGCTCGATTTTAGACACACTTCAGCCCTCGGACTCGTCATTGCCGCCATAATGACAGCACTCATCCGTCATTGTCCGTGCCACACAAGAGTTTCTACAGCCTTTTTTCGGGGGTTGCACACACACACACATCGGATATAGGAAAGTGTCCAAAAATGCGCCCAAAAGACAAGTCGAAAGTCAGTAGCCCTGTCCTCCTTTTTTTTTGGGGAGGCGATGGCCGAAACACGTTTCTAAAATTGAAATTCTATGCTATTTTTTCGTCGGGTTTTGTGCTTCGGGGTTTTCTGTAATCATTTCATGTACAGTTTTTGTGCCGCTTCGATTGGAACATGTGCGTCGGAACAGGACACTGGAGGAACAAGAACCCGAACACAGCGGACACACAGGGCACACAGGACACAGCACACAGGACACAATGTTGCAGCAACGCCGTGTCCATGTACTGGCCTACCCTCCCTTCCTCTTCCTTTGGTTCGACTTTTACTATTTTTTTTTTTTCCTTTTTTTGGTTGTGTCCTGTCCGCGTCCTTAGGCCTTGGGTTCGGAATATGTCGAAATTGATATTCGTTACAATGGAAAACATTTCAATTTCCACTTGACGTTGTCTGGGGGCGTGTTTTTCCCCTTCTCTCCTCTCTCTCCCTCTCTTTCTTTTGTTGCTTCATTTTTCAGCTGAAATTAGTTGTGGAGCGGCGGGGCAGGGGGCATATATCATTTGCCGGTGATGACAGGTGCGGCCTGTAATACGTTGTAATCATCGCTTGGATGATTGCTTTCTGTTCTTCCGCCTTTGGTGGTTCGGAGGGGGACAAGATCAAAGAAATTATCGTGCGATTAATGTTTAAGAGACCTTTTTTCCTCAATAGAACCTCCGCTGGACTATTAAGAAATTAAAGTTCGAATTAAGCGATCTATTTTTGAATGAATATTCATGGAATTTCAAGTAGAAAGTATTTGTCTAGTATTTTTTGTGGTATCTGTCTGCTTTTTTCTAGTATTTTTTGTATTTTTCTGGAATTTCTTCGGATTTAATGGTATTTTCCGTACATATTTGATATTTTGTTTATTTTCTGGTATTTTTCTGGAATTTGTTGGTATTCGTATTTTTCCGATCTTATGGTAGTTTAATGATACTTTCGTATATATAACTCTTACTTATTCGGTTTTTTGGTTAATTTTCTTGAATTTTTCGGTATTTTCTAGTAGGGCCTGCTAGTAATATATCAATAAATTCCCAGCCATCGAACATGTGAGCACTTCTATTAGCGTTAATTAATATTCCAGCGGTTAAGAGGACAAGCCACAAATGTGACCAGCCACTAGGCCTCTGCCACCATTTCCCTATCTGCCAGGACCCCCTTCTGTGTGGCACCCACACACACACGCGAACGAACGAAGGGAGTGCGAGAGAGAGAGAGAGCGAGAGGCTTGCTTCAGTGGCTGTCTGCGGAGGCTGCTGTCAGGGATTGTTGGGGCTGCTGCTGCTGCTGCCCGCTGGTTCCTGTTGCTGCCTGCTCCACCGTAACCCCCTTGGTGCTCCTGCTGGTTTTGCACCCGCTGACTGCCTCATCCTTCTGTGCCTGCTGCCTGCCTGCCTCTGGCCTGGCCTGGCCCTTTTGCTGGTGATGATTACAATGATGGTTTCTCCGCTTCCTTTTTGCTTATTTTCAAGCTTTTGTTTTGCTTTTGGTTTTGGTTTTCGTTTCGTATTTTTGGTAGCAAAAGCCAGAGAGAGAAAGAGGCCTTCGTTTCTTTTTTTCTGGCTTTGGCTTTGGCTTTTGTTTCGTCATGTGTGCATTTCATTTCATTTGATTTCCTATGGCGTCGGCAGCAGTGACTGTGTGGCAGCAACAGCAACGGATGGACGGGCGACGGACTGCCTCTGACTCTGCCTCTGCCGCTGCCTCTCTGTGCGCCCATGTTTGTTCTTTTGACAGGCAGTCAACCCGTCGTCATTTCATTTGTTCAGCAGCGCGCACTCAGGCCTGAACCACCGCCAGCCACCGCCAGCACCCCCCCCACCACCGAGAGAACGATAGAGAGAGAGAGAGCAGTCACCCTCACACCCTAACCCCCTCTTTTCATCTATGAAGCGGCGCACCCGTTAGCGGCAGTGGCAGCGGCAGTAGCAGCGGCAGCAAAACGCCGTTTCCTTTCCCTTTTTCCTCGTTTCCTCATTTCCCGTGTGCCCGAAAAAGCCCTTCAGTTGATGCCTCAGCCTCGGCCTCAGCCTCCTGCCCCCAACCCCTCCTCTCCGGTTTCCCGTTAGTCCCCGCAGAGGTCCGCCTGTCATTCTAAAACTCTGAGAGCGAGAGCGAGTGAGCGGCAACGACGGGCGTCGTCCTTCGCTGGGTCCGCTGTCCGGCCATTTTGATTTATGTGCGTTTCATTTCGTCGTTCAATACTCATATGCGAACCGAGGAATGTATCTGTGTATCTGTGTATCTGTGTGTGTGTGTATCAGTGTATCTGTGTGTGTGTTTGCGGATCGGATATGGAAGTTTTGGAATATCTTTTGCCAGTCAACTCTCGTGGGCTCTGGCTCTGTTTCTGTTTCACAGCCACTGCATATGGAAGGATGTGTGTGTCCTGTGCCTAGTCTCCGTCCTAGTATACGTTTTAGCAGCAGTATGCGTGTCTGTGTCCGTGGCATGGCATGGCATGGCATGCCCATTAGCAGTGGGGAGGCTCTAATTTCAAGAGTCCTGAATGCTGCCTGGATGCTGCCTGCCACGTAACGTTTTTGATTTTCGTCTTTGTCAGCTTTTGCCACCAACAACGTTTGGTGGGGGGCGGGGGTACAAAGAGGGGTTGCGTGTAAGTTGAAATTTCAATTCCATGGATTTTTGTCGGTCCGGGAATTGTTTTTGATATGTTGGTCATTGTCCTGCTCCCGTTCTGCCGCCGGTTTCCTTCTAATGATGCACCACCAACGCTTCAATGTCGCTCTTGATTGCCGAATCACGGACTGCCGCCGGGAGGCGGAGTAGGAGGGTGTTCGTTGGCCAGGGGGCAGGGCGGGGCCCATGTGCATTAGCGAAGGGATGTGAGTGCAATCAAGAGAATTGCCGCGCTTAATGGATGTTAAATGTGCTCGAAGCAGATGCCGACATAAATTAAATTAGCAATAGAAATGGCTGAACGGAGAGATTTCTTTGGTGCAAAGTGATTGAGATTTTTGGGAAATTTTTGTGATTTTTCAGAGGGGAACGGGTTTTGAAGGGCATTTGTGGGAATTTTAAGCCTCGAAAATTCTGTTAGATGCATCCAGTGATAAAAATTATTTGGTTTTTTCTATGAAATTTCATTAAAATGCTTAAAAACAAGAAATTCTATAAAAATATCTATAAACACCAACAAATTATAAAAAAATACCAGAAAAATATCAAAAAACTTCAGTAAAATATCAAATAAATATGTAAAAATACCATAAATATTGCAGGAAAAAGGTTCTAGTATCCGAAAAACTCGAAAAAAACAAAAAATACCATAATTTTTCAACAAAATACTAAAAAAAAGACCAGAAAAGTTTAATATATATGTAAAACATTATCAAAAACAAAAAATACCTTACATATACAGAAAAATAACAGTAAAAATATATTAAAAATACCAAAAAATACCAGAAAAGGTTAAATGTATCCAAAACTTCTCCAATATTAGGAAATACTATAAATATACACCAAAATACCAGAAAAAATACTAACAATTACCGAAAAATACCACAAAAATATCAATATATCCAAAACATCACCAAAAACAAGAAATACCCTATATATACACAAAATTAACAGAAAAATACTAACAAGTACCAAAAAAATACCAGCTAAAATACAGAAAATATCAAGAAAATTCTCAAAAAGAATCACTTAAAGGAAATCCCGAACATACATATGTACATATTGCTGGAACTATCTCCATCAAAGCCTGTGCCTTACATTTCCATTATAATCTCTAGAAATACAAGTATGTAGTTCTGTCTTTAAGTGCAATCTTTCACCTCAAATCGGTTCCACTGTACACCAACAACTATTTTTTGTATTCCCTCAAGAAAACCTCTCTCCCTCTGCCCGAAGGCAAAAATCGAAGAATTCCAGAGCCCATGCTCTTTTCTATTCCTGCCACAAACTGTTGCTACGAAAAGTAGTTTTCATCGTCGAGCGTTGCAAATGCATTTAAATGAAGTTATCAATGTCAATGTGCGGCCTCCTCCCTCTGCCTCTCTCATCTATCTCTATCGCTCCACGTTTTTCTCTCTCTCTAAAAAAACAGAATTTAAAATTTATGGCTTCACGCAATTAGCGTCGGAAAAATATATGCAAAGGGATATTGAAAAAAAAATCTGATATAGAATTTGAATACGAAAGAAGCAGAACAGGACCAGGACCAGGACCTCGAGGGCATAATGAAGCTGTAGTCTAGAGGAGGAAGAGAAGAAGGAAGGGGAAGCAGAAGGAGGAGTCGTAGCCGCCGCCGCCGGCGTTTGCTGACCGAACGGACGACACTCTCGATGACTTCCACGTTTCCACGCTTTTCACTTTCAATTTTGGCTCAACTTTTTACTGGTATCTGGCCTCTCTTTCTGGTCTAGTATCTCCCTCTCTGTCTGGTCTAGTATCTCCCTCTCTGTCTGGTCTAGTATCTCCCTCTCTGTCTGGTCTAGACCTCTCTTTCTGGCCCTCTCCTTCTTTGAGCGGCAACAACAATTGCGCCGCCAAAAAAGTCATAAATCTTTTTTTCTTGTTTTATTTTCAAGTTTTTTTGTTGCGTGCAGGGGGAGGGGTATGAAGAAGGGTGGTAAGGGGTGGACAGAAGGGGGAACGGGGGGATATATTTGTATTTCATATGCATGGCGGTAATTTTTGTGATTATGTTGTTCGTTCATTCGTTTGCCGAAATTCAAGTTCAAAGCCTGTTTCTCTCTCACGAAAAAAAGGGGTTTCCTGAACAAATATCCACCCACCCCCCCACATCATAGCCCCTCCTTTTTATTATATATTCATGACGGACAATTATCGGTTGAAAATCAAAAGCAAAAACCGAAATTTTGTCTACGATTTTTCCTAGTGAACAAAAAGCTCTCCAATAATTGATTTATTATTTGTATACATTTTTTTTTTTCGTATAATTTTATAATTTATTATTAATTTTTATATTTGATTTACTTGAATTTTTGTTTAATTTATGCGTTTTTAATAGTTTTATGGTCTGTTGTTGTTTTTATTTTGAATTTATTTCCATTGGCAACATTCGAACAGCATGTGTCTGGCAACAAGTCGGCGGCAAAAGCGCGGGCAACATTTGTCAGCCATCAACATGTGTGTGGCCAATGAAGAAGGGCTTCCAGAAGAAGAGCTTCAAAAGTATGAGATCATAAATCTGATGCAAAAAATATAAAAATCGGAGCTCCTAAAATATACATATTTTTTGGAATAAAATAAATACATACACTACTGGCCAAAAAAATAAGTACATCGGTGTCTTGCCAGTTTGTTATGGAATAGCTCGAACTTTTGGATGCCAATTGGTTATATTTGGAAAGTTTCCAGTCTTGCCAAATATTTAAATCAAAAATTAAAGTGGGGAACCGTCTTTACATCCGTTTAAACATCCATCCATCATCATCCTCTATCAAATGAGGTGTCTAAAATGAGATTTAAAACATCATCTGCCATAATGATCTCCAAGACCTAAGCGTCCGAAAATTACATGCAAAATATGCAGATATTCATAAAGGAAGTCCATAATATGAGCTCCAAATCAAGTAGACCTCAAAGATTAATCCAAATCTCCCCAAAAAAAAGGATAAAATCTAAACTAAAAACCCAAACTCAAAGATCTTTACCATAAGGTTGGAAATCGAAGCCTTAAAAAAATCAGTCCAGTGCAGATCATAAATTTCAAAGGTCGTCCCACAACAAAACATAAAAATTCTCCCATACATAAATCACCAAAAACCATCAAGGAACATGTGTGGCTGGCAACATGCTGCCGGGCGGCAGGCGAACACCACGGCAACATTGTTGCCTGGTGTCGGTTCGGTTTATTCGAAGTATTTACGAGTTACGAGCCGGGCTCATTGTGATTCACTGGCCGAGACCCAGACTGGCGTTGTTTTCAGTTTCTCAGTTGTGAATGAATGAACGTGCCAAATAGACGTGCTGCCGTTCGGTTTCCCGTTCGTTTACCATCAACCGTATATCGTATACGTATTGTTCGTTCGCCGTTGCCGTCGTCGTCGTTTCGGTTCATTCCCCAAAAATACTCCAGAGAACCAGAAAACAAAAAATAAAGGAAATCGAAATAAATATATAAAAATAAAAATACTTTGGTCTTCGCTTCCCTTCGGCGCGTTTCAAAGTTTTCAAGGGAATTTCTTGTGGTCCTCCAAAACAAAAACAAGACCCCAGATCTCCAGACTCCCAGAACTTTGTGATTCCGTGACATAAGCAAAACGTTTTTTGTTCGTATATATATACAATTTTTGGCGCAAAAATGAAAGAGCCGCCGTTTGTGGCATGGTTTACCATGAAATGAAATGGAAATGGAAATTTCAATGCGAAAATGACATGGAAAATACGCAGAAAATATCTCATCGTACGGATGACAACAAGAGCATCATTAAATCGTTGAAGAAATTATTAAATTTTGATTTCAACAATATTCTTATCGCCGAAACATTGAACTTTTTCGGCGGCGACTGTGCCACTGGATTGAAGGAGGAGCGGGCCTTGCGATTGCGATTCTTATTTGGGCTCCACCGATAAGACCCAACCATCGTCTGCTGATAAGGAGACACTCTCTCTCTCACTCTCAATCTCACTCTCTCTCAATCATCGATCATCAATCACCGGGTGAAAAAAGGAAACCGAAAATCGTCGTGTGTTTTTATGGGTAGAAAACGCAAATCGTCGCGCCAACATCGAAATTATTTGCGTTTGCATCTTGTCGTCCTTTCGTTTATTGTCGTCGTCGTAGCTGTCCTGCTTCTGATTGCCATCGTTGTGGCGCGCTTTCTATTGATTTTGCTTCTCTATCGTTTGCAACAACATTTCAAAAATATCAACAACAACAACAACAAAATAAACCTTAAAACATACGCATTTCCATATACAATATACAACAAAAATATGAGTACGATTGTAAAGATTAATCTATGATTAAATCGCGCGCGATATTGTGATTGTAAATATAACATAAAATACACATAAAAATAGAGAAACCCCCGCCCCGCCCCGCCCCGCCACGCCCCCTCAAACAAAAAATAATAATAAAGGAATAATAATCATAAAAAAATCTTAAGTGTAAATTTCTACAAAACGTCAACGTTTTTAAAAAAAGAAAATTGTGATATTAAATATATATATAAAAAAAATAATAAAAACAACTAATATTTGTGTGTATCAATCTAATAAATATTTACACACCAAATAAATATCTAAAAATATACATCAATATATATATATTTTGGGCACCGATTTTTACACAACAACAACAACAAGAACAACAATTATATAGATATATATCGCGATATAGAAAAGACACGAAAACAATCACATGAAAAACTAAGGTAAATAAACAAATATATATGAAGTATTTTTTTTCTTATGGGGAAATTTGAAAGATAAATAAATCTATAGATTTTGTTTAAGGGATAAAAATCCTAGAAGTCTCTTGGAAATGAGGTGCGTATTGGTTTGGTTTATGGTGTGTCCACTATTTGCTATAGATCTAGTGGAAAAACACCTAAATCAAGGCACAAAAACTTAAACCTAGGCGATGATAAGCCACACTGGAAGAGAGAAATAGGCCAAATTATAGAAATCAATGGTTTAGGATCGTAATAATTGTCTTGAAAATTTGTTTGGGTATTTTCTTTAGCTGGAAAATTAAGATTTTTAAAGATTCTGTAGGAAATCTAAGAATTTGATTGGTTTTTTATGTATGAAAAATCTTCGAAACCTCTAAAAAATGGAATTATTATTTAAATATAATTTTTAATTATTTTCGGTAGCTAAAACATAGCTTAAATCGTTTTATTTTTATAGAATTTAACACCAATAAAATCCACCAAAAATCCCTCAAAATTATTTCCATCCCAATGCCATAATTCTTTTCCCCCGTAAAAAACCTTTAAAAAGTGTTCTTTCCTGCCAAAAAAAAAAGAAACAAATACCTTCTGCTGTCGTCACTTTCCAGTACCCCAAGTCTGGTGTTATCATTCCGTGAATTCTCTGAAAGGAATTCAATTAAAAATCCAGTTTAAAACCGCAATTATTGACCATTTTGAGGCGGCTAAAACAATGATATGGCAAAGTGCTCCATAGATAATACCCTGTAATCAAATTAATTTGAATAAACGCATGTCAATCGATACATGCAATCAATAGATATATTCAGATTGAGAATACATCTACGAGTACGGGCAGTACTTCCCAGGGAAGCGCGCGCGAGTGCCTGAATGATTTATGACTAAAGAAAAAAAATGCAAATAAAAACGTGAAGAGCGAAAGGGAGAGAAGAGGAGCAACAGCGACTGAGTGAATCGCCTGTGAAATCGAATGATAGCGAGTGTATTCATGGCTATAGTTGCAATTTAATTAGATCATTAAAGCAGTTCATAAATCTTTTCTAGAGGAGAGCGGGAGGGAGAGAGGGAGACAGCACGTTTTACAGAAACAAATTAGTCGGCAAATCGCGGCGGCAAATCGCGGGTTAAACATTTGCGCGGTTCAATAATCAAACAAGTTGTTTTCCTCTAAATGGAAAATGCAACTGAATCGATGCTGGGGCATCCCTCTGTAAGAGAGACAGAGAGAGAGAGAGAGAGCGCGAAAAACATATGAAATAATTAGCGATGGATGCATACGAAGAGCGATGGCAGATAAGAGTACGAGAACGAGAACGAGAGAGAGCCAGACCTCTCTCTCTTTCTGGCTCTTGCAAAATGGCCATAAATCATATTTTCGCGCATATTTTTTAGTTTTCTCTCTCGCTCCCTCTCTCTCTGTCGCGTGTGTGGCGGTGGCTTTCCTCTGCAGATTGAGTGCCTGAATATGTTTACACACACTCACACACATTGACTCAGTCGTTTATCTGTTTGTATTCGTAATAATGATGTGCCACTCTCCATGCTGCTCCACGCGGAATGGCGTCAAAAGTATTCAAGTCAACAATTAATTTAATTGCTATTTGCAAATACGATACGCCGTACGTGAAGAGAACAAAAAACTGCACAACAAAACATGAAATATTACAAGAATTTTCTTGTGTAATTACAAGCGGGAAATTCTTCAAATGGAATCTATTAATTTTTGTGATCTTTATCGCTGGTTTTTTACATGATTTTTGTGGGGGTACATGTTGGAAGTCGTTGATGAGCACATTAATCAAGGCATATGAATTATTCTTAGCTGCTAAGCTACACTGGGAGAGAAGTAGGAGATCATTTTTAGCTTTTATGCTTCACGGGGAGGGAAATAAACACGTTTTATGGTGCTAAGCTTCACTGGGATAGAGATAAACCCATTCTATACTATCAAGCTTTAGTGGAAGAGAGATCGAGGACCATTGTTAACAGCTAAGCTTCACTGGGAGAGATAGGAGCTCATTTTTAGCTTCTAAGCCACACTGGGAGAGAGATAGAAGCTTATTATTAAGCGCTAAGCTTCACTGGGAGAGAGATAGCTTCATTCTATACTGCTAAGCTTCACTGGAAGAGGTATAGAATACCATTCTTAAGTGCTAAGTTTTACTGGGAGATATAGGAGCTCATTTTTAGCTGCTAAGCTACACTGGAAGAGAGATTGAAGCTTTTTATTAAGGGCTAAGCTTCACTGGAAGAGATATAACTCCATTCTATACTGCTAAGCTTCAGTGGGAGAGGGATAGTATAGCATTCTTAAGTGCTAAGGTTTAGTGGGAGCGATAGGAGCTTATTTTTAGCTTTTAAGCCACACTGGGAGAGAGATAGAAGCTTATTATTAAGGGCTAAGCTTCTCTAGGAGAGAAATAAACCCATTCCCTGCTGTTAAGCTTCACTGGGAGAGAGATCGAAGCCCATTCTTAGCAATAAGGCGTCACTGGAGTGAGATCGAAGGCCTTTATCTACTGCTAAGCTTCAGTGGAAGAGAAAGAAACCCACGATAAGCAGCTAAGCTTCACTGGAAGAGAGCTAGTACTTCCGGGGTGGCATTTTCCCATACAAATTTAATGTTTTTCCCCTCCAATAAAGTGATCCAAAACCCTTTTGACAGTCGCCCACCCGAACAATTTGCACTTATTTACAATAATTTTTTGTGGCATATTTTTCATACATATTTTCCCCCTCGAAGCTCCATGGGGAAACCATCAACAAATTGTGTGGCAAACGAGTGAATCTCTTTGTTGCACACAGAGAGATCTCTCGCATATTTATATAGTGGCTGTGGCAATCATTTCAACGCCTCCCCGTTGCACAAATCGCTCGCCGGCTCTCTCTTTCCCCCAAGGCTGTGTTCTGTGGGGCACACATAAAAAAAACAAAAAATAGGTACAAAAACTGCCAACTGTTTGGCGAAAAACTAAACCAGGCTTGAAAGTCAGCCACCAACGGTGCTGGGAGGTAGGCAGGGAGGGGGGGACCAAACCCCCGTAGACTTGTGGGGGACTGCCGTCAGACAGGCAGCTTTTTTTCTGTACTGCTGCTGCTGCTGCTGCTGTCCGTTGTCTATCGGTTTCATAAGTTCTATGAATAAATTTCCATAAATGTGTTGATTTTTTCTACGCTACGTCTGCCCCACAGCGGCAGCAGTGGCTGTGGCAGTGACTGTGTTCTACAGCTGGTTCTGGCTTGTACTGTGAATAAAACAGTATTCTGAGGTGAAACTATGGTTTACACTGAGAGGTTTTTCGAATGGCAAATGGCATCGGGAAATAGGTTGAAGTTTTGGCAGAGACATTTCGAGGGATTCAAGGGGTTTTTTTAGGCTGGAGAAATGTAAGGGGACATATTCTGGATGCTTTTAATGAAGGAATGCCATGTTTGAGGCATAAATTGGGGCACAAATGTATTTTTTTCAAAGAAAAAATGACCTAAACTTATAGCAGAGATGTATCTTCTCATCTTTATATATCTTCTTAGAAATATCTTTTAAGTATCTAATTATTTTTTTTTAATAAATTTAATTTAATAAGCAATTAAATTTCCTAAAGACTAATTTTATTTACCAAAAAGATCCATTTAAGAATTATAAGTATTGTATTTGATTTTTTTTTAGCTAAAAAGAAGAAAACAGGCGCTGTTTTTCTGTTTCTCTCTCCCAAGGTGGCTTAGCGCACTTCTTCTTGTTATGTGCCTCTCCTAGTGTGGCTTAGAGCACTCTTTCCTTTATCCTCTCTCTCCCAATGTGGCTTAACGCACTCTTTCTTCTTGTTCTCTCTCTCCCAGTGTGGCTTAGCGCACTCTTTCCTTCATCCTCTCTCTCCCAATGTGGCTTAGCGCACTCTTTCTTCTTGTTCTCTCTCTCCTAGTGTGTCTTAGCCCACTTCTTCTTGTTCTCTCTCTCTCCTAGTCTGTCTTGGCGCACACTTGCCCTCTTCCAGTGCGACTTAGCATTTGAAAATGTGTGTTTTATGCCTGGCTTTGCTCTGAAAAACACCAACAATTGTCTGTCTATTTATTCCCCAATAAAAATCCACTTTTCTTAAGTAATCCTCCTAGAATTTCCGTATTTTCTCTTGTATTTTCTTTCACTGCATTTGTCGGATGCAACTATTGGCTGCAGAATGCCTCCCCTCTCTCTCTCTCTCTCTCTCAGTCCTGCAGCAAGAAACAATTTTCAATATAAGCATCAAGTGACTAAATGTTGCTGCTGCCGCTGCCGCTGCCGAGCGTGTGTTGGAAGCGACAGTTTGACTGACATTTTTCTAGCATATCGTTTACATATTCGTTAGATTTTCCAAACCGACGTTGCACTTCTTGCTGCCGTTGCTGCTTGTTGTTGTTTACTGTGCTGTTCAACATGCTGTTATATTGAATAACACACGCACTACAGACTACCAGAGCCTTAGCCTCCACTTCAAACTATAAGTCAGAGAGAGAGAGAGTGCTCGAGTGGTGGCAGGAGTCTGGGTGCAAGTGCTGCAACGTGTCAGCCAAAGTTGAGTCTGGCAGCAGCAGCAGCAGGAGCCATGTGGGTGTCCTTTATCCTCTATCTCTCTCTCATGTGACTCCTGTCAGTTGCAGTTTTTCACTCCCTCTCTCGCTCTCCCTCTCTCTTTTGGGTGTATTAAAAATTAATTTTCCTCTCTCTCCCAGTGTGGCTTAGCAGTTAGGAGGGGGCTTAGCTGAGGCCTTGATTTATGTAAATTACTTTATAATGAAGCTGTCATTGTCACCTGTCCAGCCAGATAATCTCTGTACCTCTCCAGGAAAAGTATCTTCCAGTCGCTGCAATTAGTTTACAGCGTTTTATGCGCTTCATTTGCTTGAAGGCCCCAAGATATAATCGCTCTGTCTTTCCTCCATTAATGCCAGACGACATCGTCCAGTCCAGTCCGCCAAAGATTGCCATCAATCTGGCATTAATTTCAATTTCAATTTCTATGTTTCTTTTTCCTTCAAACTCTTTTTTTTTTTGCAATAGAAATGTCACCAGGCGCTTAATCAAAGCCCCCAAAAGCCCCGCCGGCGGCAGCTTGGGAAGATTTTTGCTTCGATTTGCACTGATTTTCGTGTGGCTCTTTTGGCCCAGTTTTTCGGTGTGTGTTTGCTTTGGGCCAAAATCTAGTTCCCATTGATTTTTGGTGCTCATTAATTTGCTTGAATTTAAAGCTGCTGTCAAATGTGGGAGAGGTTTCTTTTAAGGCAGATCCATGAATCAATGAAGAGGAGGTGCCCGCGAATTGTTTAACATAAATTTTGGGCAAAAGTGTTTCAATTATTTAGAATATATTTAAGCAGAGATCCCGAGAGAAATGCAGTTGAATGGTAGATAGATTGTTGCTTGTTTTTTGATAAATGAGTACGGGATAAAGATACTTTTTGGTAGACTCTTTTGGATATATGATATACAAAGATTGGGGGATAAAAACGAACATATTACTGAATAAAAATACATTAATCAATGTCTTTAGATTTTAAGCAATTCTTAGGGCTTTCGAAACACCAATAAATGATCGATTTTAATCGATAAATCCCCACCCCCCATTGCCTGCAATCCAGTGCCTGGCAAAACTCTACAAATATTAAAATATTCAGCAACATAAGGCCCCTTAATCCGTGTCCTACACCCACACACACACACACACAACGTGCCACGCTGCCACATGGAGCCTACGTCCATGGCTAATTAAGTTATTGGCTGCTGCGGCCGTTGCTGCTTGCAACGTTGCAACTTGTTGCGGCATTTGGGTTGACATTCGAGTGCAATTGACTTAATCCCCAGTAAGCTGTTGTCCGGACAACAGTGGACTCTGTGTTGCAGCTGCAACACTGCTGTTGTGTTGCGGCTGCCCCAAAGGTGCACTATTGTGCACTCGCCTTATTTGTACCGACAACAGCAACATCCAGGGGCAGGCAGGCAGGAAGGCAGGCAGCAACATGGAACCAGGCATCCACTTGCCCGACTGCCGACGACTGCGTTGGCGGTTGACGCCAGTTTGCAGCTTGCCCCATGCCCCATCCTCGGCCACGTTGCCTGTCTCCTGCCTTGTATGTTAATTTGTTGCGGGATCCACTGCGCCATGCGGCAAGCGGCCAGCAGGCAGCGTCTAGTTGGGCGCGTGTCATCATTAACGTGGCTAACATCCACTCTTTCTCCCTCTCCCACTCTCTCTCTCTTCCTCTCCCTCTGTTGACCATGTTGCCTATTGTTGGGGTCTCCCTTGCTGCCCTTTCACATTGTTCCTGCCGCATGTGCATCTTGCAACAATGGAAAGGCTAACACCCGCGGCAACAACAAATGCCACAAGATAAAGGATAAGGAAAACAGAGAAAAAAAACACAAGAAACGAAGGTGGAGCGAAGGAAAACTGGGAGAAGTAACGACAGTTGCTACTTGACCCAAAAAATAGGGAGGTGCTGGGGAGAGAGGCCCTGGAGGCGCCTCGAAATAGTTGTTAGAAAGGGTCTCCTCGGTCTCCTAAGAGCCTGTAAATGGTGGGCGTTGATGCGATGATAAATCGAGGGATAAAAGAGAGGAAAATAGAGATCTCCCAAAGGAAGGATACATGGCTTTTCCGTGACCCCATTTTGCATATCCTTGGAGGCTGCGCCATGTTTTTCGCCACATTAAACCCCAAGAAGTACAAAGAAAAAAACGAGAGAGGGAGAGGGAGAGAGAGACCTGAGTGCCTGGCGCATAATTGTCGTTTTCCTTTGAACTGCAGCGCCTGCAATTTGCTTATCGCCCAGCGATCGCCTCCAAAAACGGGGGGGTACAGAGAGACAGGCATTGTTGTTGCTGCCGTGGCGCTGTCGTCTTTGTACATTTCAATTAATTAACATTCAACCATTCAACCAGAGGCAGGCAATGAGGCATCGGGGGGGCATGGAGGCACCGGGGGCACCGGGGGCACTGCACATGCGCGCGGACGCTACGCGATGCGACATCACAAAAGCGGATGCCGAAAATTGCTGCCGATTGCTGATTGTCGATTAACCGATCGCCCGATTGCGCCAGATAAACTCATTTACAGCGGTTAAATGCCACCGGCGGCGGCACCGCAACCATACCCCAACCAAACCCCAACCTGCTGCCGCACATGGCCCCTCCTCCCCCCCGAACACTCTTTCGGGCGGTCCGTGTCGGGCCGTCTTTGGGGGGCAAATGGCGTTCCATTGGCGGCGTCTAATTGCGCATTTTCAATGAAGCAGAAGCACGTCCATGCACTGGGGGAAATCTTGAAGAAATCTCTGAGAATATACAGTGTGGAATCCTGTGGCACTCATAAATTGGAGGTTAAGGGGAACAGTTTTAATGTAGAATTATATATAATGCTATTGTCCACTATATGTCCGAAAATCATGACGATTGGATCATTTTTTTTCGAATTTTTTAAGGAAGGAAAATTTGTAGGATCTACAGTTTTGTAGATGCGACAAAACTGTTAAAGCGGAATCATATATAATGCTATTGTCTACTAGATTGCCGAAAATCATTACGATCGGATCATATTTTTTCGCATTTTTTAAGGAAGGAAAACTTGTAGGGTCTTTAATTTTGGAGATACGACAAAACTGTTGATGCAGAATCAGTTATAATAATAATATCTACTAGATTGCGGAAAATCATTACAATCGAAACATTATTTGAGTAAAAAAACGAATAAAATAAGAGCCACTCCTTAAGGGGTTCCTATATTTAAGAATTTTCTGTGCCAAAACAGAATTTACATATATTGGAATTACTTTTATCTGAGAACTATCCATATCTCCAGCTTAGGCACTTCTTTCGTTCCCCACTACCATTTTTCTTTGAGTGTATTCCAGTGCCATTCGAGGCCCCTACTGATTGACAATGATCCAAGTAAATCCGTACGATCCGCTCTGATGTCTATCGCTGCACACGTTTCTGGCTCTGTGGCTCTGTGGCTCTACGGCTGACTCTTATGGCTCTATCGTTTCTCTCTTACCTTGTCCAGTGTGTGCTTCGACTTCATGTTGATTGTTTGGGCTCTTCCATGTTCGTTCGTGTTCCAAGGCCTTCTGGCTTCTGGGTTTTTGGCTCTGCAAATTGTCATGTTGACTCCAGCGCTAGATCGCTTATCGGGCATGTCACGTTACAAATTTATGCCGCAACATTAGAAAAATTATTGTAATTAGCAGAGAGCGCCAGAGAGAGAGCGAGGCCCAGGTTACATGAGAAAGAGAGGCAAAATATGGAAATACGAGGAAGGAAGTGGCTCTGGGAGTTTGGTTAGCACTGGCTGTGGCCTGTAGCCTGTGGCAGTGGCAGTCGCCGTCGCAGTCGCAGTTGTTTGTGGCTACGTTGTAATCCTTTCCACAAACAAGCCCATGGCGACAGGCGACGCCAATATCCTGCCACACACACACAAATATACACAACAGGATATATGTATATGTGGCATCCACATATGACAGGAGCCGCAGGAGCAGCGGGTGGGGGGTGGAGATTATACGAAGGGGCAACAACCATCCCGTGTAAAAGTGTAAAATGTCTTAATGATAAACAAACAGAAAAGTTTTTACCCTGTTCGTTTGGGTTTTAGGATTTTACTGTTAGAGAGGATATTTATCCCCCCCACACACACACACACACACACACGAACGAGTATTGATGGTTGGGGAAAGGGTGCCTGCCGTCTCATGCGTTTTGTGCCGTACACGTGGCGTATACTTTATATTTTTGTTTATTTTTTTTATATGGAAAACAGTGGAACGAAATTATATAGATGGCGGATAAAATAAATTTTTTTATGGGTATTTTATGATATTTATGAATATTGATTAATTAAAAAGTCATGAATAATGATTTCTCTCGGAGTTTTTTATTTATTTGCGACATTTTTTTTTAGATTTACAACGCAATTCTTTTTTATTTTGTGATTTTTTCTTTTCTAAATTATGTTTTAGTTTTTTTGCTTAAAAAAATGCATTCCGTATGATTTTTAATACATTTTCCTAGCCACAACTGAGATATGTGGTCTTTTTATTAGCGAAATTAAATTTTTATTGTTATTTTTATGGAAATTAAATTTTAAATTAAATTTTCTAGGATTTAGAATCCTCATAAATCTTTATACTCCTTGAGCATCTTTTTTTCTTGGCTGGACACTTGAAAATTCAACGATTCAATGCAGAAAAAGGGTCTTAAAACTAAGGAATTTTTTTATTTCTTTAGATTTTCTTTCATACTGTAATAATTTAATATTAAATAAATCATTCAAAGATAAATAATGTTCTGAGAAATAGGAATTTGAATTTAAAATCAAAATTATTTTCTTATATATTTGAAAAATTTAAAAATTTCAAATTAAAAAGATGATTTATCAATTAAAAATTCTGATAATAAAAATTAACAAATAAATAAAATTTAATCTTGAACATTAACTGATATTTTTCCATTGAGTTTTTTTCTATTTTTTTATTCAAATTTCTTGGTTCTTAGTTCGTGTCTCCACTGTCGCTGCCTCCAATCATTTGCCTTTTGCTATTTGGAAATTTATTCACAATTCTTTATAGACGTGTTAGCTCCCACCTCTCTGCCTCCCTCTCTCTCTCTCTCTGTGTGACCCCTGTACACTGTAACCACCTCTCTCTCTCTCTGCCCTCCCTGCCCCCTTCCTGTGTCCGCTTTCTGGTTGGTTACATTGAAATTGCATGTTAGCACGCAAGGCTACCCCCGACTCCCCACTCCACCCCCACTCTCGCCCCCTTCCTGCCTGCTGCTCCTGTTCTGCTGTTGCCTCTGTTGTTGGTGTAATTTCTTCTTATTATGCTGCGACACTGTTGCAACAACTGGTGCCCGCCTTCGCCTCCGTCTCTCCCCCTGCCTCTCCCTCTGGTCTCTGGTTTTGGCCATGGCTCTGACTGCCGTCGGTCGTTTGGTTATTGGTAAATAAAATGTCTAAGCGCGCAAATTTTGTGTTGGAAAAAACCAAAAACAAAGAGTACTCGTATAAATAAAATATGGTTTTGCTATCAGTGGAAGGGATCGTGTATGCGGCTAATAACATGCAATTTCCACCGGTACTCCATCGTACGGGCCGCAGTGGCAGCGGCAGCGGCAACAGCGAGCGGCAAGCGGCACGCATGCCATGGCCATATATATCCATATCCATATAGTTTTTCCCTGGGCCAATGCCGGACGCCCCCCCCCAGGGGTGGGCCTTGGTGCAGGGGGAGGGGCCCCCCCCGAAAGGAAGCAGGTGAAAAGTATACCATTTGCATGAACACCCACGGGGCGAATGACGCTGACGTCGCGGACGATGACGATGAAGGCAACCCGCAGAGAGAGAGAGAGAGAGAGAGAGAGAGAGGCATGGGCGGCAGAGGGTGTTGAAAATTAGTAACTGTCGGCGGTCGTCCGCCGTCGGCCGTCGGCGGCTGTGTGGAAGGTAAATTATGGGAACAAAAAAAAAACTGTTACCTAAAAATTGATGTAATACTCTCCAGACAATGGATGGTGGATGATGTTCCCCTACAGCCAGAGAAAAAAATAAATATATTTCATAGTTAAAATGAATATTGGGATTAAAAATATATTTAAATGTGTTTTAGAAATATATTTAAAAAACCGGTGTGTTTCTGTCCTTTTTCTCTGGGTGTATAAAGAGCTCCCAATGAAATGTGGCAATATTACGGAATCCCAGTGCATTATAGAATCTGTATGGATGATAATTAGAGGAAATGCCACCTAAATATTCAGTGAACTAAGTTTTGAACACCAGTACAGTGATACATGGCAGAAAGAGGTCTTCCAGGCAGAAAACCCATCGATTGCCTCTACTTCGAAGTTCACTCCTCAAAGCCTTCCCACCCATAGAGTATTCACTGTATGGAACTATAGCGGTGCCTACAACGACACAATTTGTCGCGTATTTCGACTGTCATGTTGTTTGCTTTCATGCGGAAACAGAGAGAGAGAGAGAAAGAGAGAGCAAGTGAGAGTGTAAAAATTCTCATGGTGAGAACAAATTTTTCAATTAAGCCATTAATTCACTTCGCGCCACACACACACAAACACAAAAGCAAACACACACCACAGCAAATCATTCACACAGCAGTCGGCAATCAACGAGCATCATCATCATCATCATTATCAACAGCTTTGATCATCATCATCAGCAGAAGCATCATTCCGGATCGGTTGCGTTCCTTCTGTCGCATTTTTTTATTAAGCAACGCGCTGCCTGCTGCCTGCCGACGCTGCCTGCAGTCTCAGTGTCGCTCCATCTCTTTCTATTTATCTCGCTTCCAATTGAAATGCCGACCGACCTCATCGTCGTTCTCCAGCGTCTTCGTGTCGTACGTCTCGCCTCCTCCTGCTCTTGCTGCTGCTGCACATTTTAGTTGTTGTCCAGTTTTTACGCAAATTTTATTCATGTTTGCCCTTTGTCTGTCCCTCTCTGGAGCGAAGCTGAAACTCTCTTTCCGACACTGAAACTCTCTGTCTCCTTGACTGTCGTCTGTCTGTCTCTTTGTCCATTGTTCTTGTTTTACTTTTGCTTTTGTGAATGCAAAAACAACAAAGAGAGATAGGGAGAGGGCGAGCTTTGCCTTGGTTAAGCGGTAGAGAGAGCTTAAGAGGTAAAAAGGGAGAGCTTAAGCGAGAGGCGAAGTGGCTTTTGTTTGAATTTTGAAGACTTTTGATTTGTTTTTACAGTCGTCTCGGATTAAATCTAGTATTAAAGTTTTTTAAATAAATCTATTAAGCAAACAAATTAAATTAAAATAAAATAAATCTCAGATAAAGAATTGCCAGAAATACTGTGTGGATTCCTCTATTCCTCTCAAAAAAAATATCTCTCTTGCCTTTGCCTCCCATTTGGCAGTACAGTTCTTGCCCCTCACTCTCCATTTTGGCATCTTCATTAAGTGGCAAGCAACACTTTGGCCATAATGTATTCCCATGCCCCATTCCCATTCGGAGCCAAACGAAAACGGGTTTTCCCTTGCCATCAAGAAGGGGGCAGGGGAGCAGAGCAACCTGTATCCCCAGCATCCACATCGGCCAATGTCGGACCGGGGCACTAATCAATTTCATATCAATTTGTAAATTTGCAATAATTACGATAATTAGCTGCGAGTATCTGCCAAATGCGTTGGCCATGACTGCTGCTGCCCAAAAAGCAGGTCCACACACGGTCCCCCCATGCCCCATGCCCCATGCCACCTGTCCCCCTTGCGAAATGCATTCAAAGAATGCTTGAAGGTGATAATGAGATTTTCAATTCAATAAAACATCAGGCAGGCTCTCTGGCATTCGCACTTGCCTCCAGAAGGAGACGCGTTGAATGTTGCCAATTTTGGGACGGGGATGCAACGGAGGAGCCGGGACGGGACTCCGGACCTTGCGGTCTGTAGAAATCTCTGCATGAATATTTCATTCAATTTACACTTTGGCGAGGCCTGCGAACTGCTTTTTTCACTGCCGCCTGGCCCGCTCCTACCGCCTTCTCTTTTGGGCCCGCTCCTGTCGCCTGGCCTGCTCTTTTGGGCCCACTCCTGTCCCCTTGGCCTGCTCTTTTCGGCCAACTAATTAAGTAATTTTTTCCTCCGTTTTCACGACTGTTCTTGATGTGTTTTTGTTTCTTCATCGCCTGCTTATTATTTTTATGGTCTTTTAATCAACACGTTTGAGAATTTGGTATTGAGATTTCTCTGCGATGCTGCGTCTGCAATTGACTTTTCTCTTAATTAGTTTTGGCCCTCAAAGGAAAGATTTAATTGCCATACGGGAAATCGCTGAGGAGTGGGGCTTGTGTGGGGGGAAAACGACATTTCATTAACTTAATTTGTTCTCTAATATGCTTACCCCCAACTAATCTGAAAATTTCGCTTTCTTTCATTTCAGGTAAGGATTTTCCAAACGACGCTTTTCTTGGTAATTCATTGAGTAACTTTTTCCGGCTACAATCTAATTAAATGAGTGCACAATTTTGGCCTTTTTTCGGAGGGAAAAACTTCAATAACTGGGCTGTGCTCTACGCTTGAGATGTGGAATAAATGAAAAACCAACCCCATAGACAGCACACACACACACACACACACATACACATATGAGTATTGAAATGGGGTTTATTCTGGTCGGGGGGGTTGTTTTTCGTTGCCGCCATGGCCGTGTAACGAAAAATTGAGGAAAAATCCACCCGGTTTTCCGTCGGCTGTTGTGCCTCCTGCGATTACGATGTTCTAATGCCCCTACTCCTGCCACTATATTTTGGACAGCTGGACAGGAGATGAAACAGGACGCAGGACCTGAAACTGAAACTGAAACTGAAACTGGACTAGCCTTATCGTTGGAGAGCCGGGTCTTTCAGGTTCTGTTTTTGTAGCTCAAATATGGCTTCTGCTGGCTGCTGTTTCTGCCTCAAATCTTAGCTTGTTGCACACACAAACACACACACACGTGTTTAAATCCATCTAACATTCGATTTTCCCTTCGACTTTTCCCTAGAGAAAAGCAGAGGATAGAATCTCTGCTGCTCTTTCGCCCCCGCTCTGAGATGTATCTGCATCTCTTTCCACACCATTGGATTGTAACTGTATATCTGTATGGCCCTGTGCGGTGTGCGGGGGCTGGATATTGTATCTAAAAGTAGTTTTTGCCTCCACTTCCACTTCCTGGCTAAATGTTCGCACTAAGCGATAGCCAAATTGCAGTTGAAATGTTTTTATCGATTAAACAGAATACTTCGGTAGTGTTTTTGGATTGCCAGGAAATTGAGCCACCGCGGGGGGCAGGGGGTGTGCGTGTGGGGGGGGCAGCCAAAGTAGTTAGTGTTTGTCACGGCAGGAAAAACAGATTTTCTCGAGACAACAACAGCACGGGAAAAGTTCTTGAATGGAAATAAAGTGATTGGCGGCGTGGCACAGTGGGTCCAGGAAAATTAGGTAATTTTTAGGGGGTATCCTTTCACAGAACTATGGAAATGATTTTTGAGGAAGTACACAAATATTTGGAAGGATTTAAAGGAGGAATTTTCGGAGGAGTTTCGTACATTTATGGTGGATATTTAATAATTTTTAGAAGAGTTTAGAACATTTTTAAGAAATTTAAATTAATAAAAAAAAAAGATTTTATAGCCTTGAAAATTGGTGAAAGTTTTAGTTGATTTTTGAACCGAGTTAGAGACCTTTAGAACCCCAAAAATATAGAAATTATTGATGAATTTTGAATAGAATTTCAGTATATATTTTATTTTAGAGTTTTCCCTTGAAATTCTTTTTCATTAATTTATTTTTTATTATCTAAAGGTATAATATATTTTATATAATAGAATAATATTTCTAGTTTACTTTTGCCACTTTTGCACACTTTTAACTCCTTTCAAGCGGAACTTTTAACCTTTCTAAGAGGTGCAAAAACCCCCTAGCTCCCCCACTGTTTTCTTGGCCAAATTTTCATTGGCCTGGAGTTGTTTTTCCACACTTTTGGAATGACCATTTAATTACTTAAATGAATTTGTGAGTGCATTCCCTCTGCGCAGTCTTTTTGGCTGTTTTGTTGCTGCTGCCTGCGCCTTTCGGCCATTTGTAATAATTAGACGACTAAATGGGTTGGACCCCAGGAGTGGAGTGCTGCTGCTGCCGCCTCGCTTGATGAAATGAGGGAAATTTTTTAATTAGCCGCCGCCAACGCTGTTCCGCTGCTGCTGTGGTGCGTTGCGCGTTTGCGGTGGTGTTGCAACACGTGTACATTCGTACCCGTAATCCCCAATGGACCTCGCGTTTTTCGGTCTCCCGAACAAACAGCGAAAACTACTTTGGGACCAAGGTGTCAGCTGCACCAGAGAGGCGGCCCCACCCAACCCCCCACCCCACTCTAATGGGCGTGTGTGTGCTCTGGTTGGCAGCGGCAGCGGCTTTGGCTTTGGCGACATTTCCCTGGCAGCTCGTCATGTTGCCAACTAATTTCATGAAAAGTTGACACAGAGCCACATGTGGAAATCAGGCTAACAGGGTGGGGGTGGGGTGGGGTTAGGTGGGAGGTGGAGGTGGTTTCTGGTTGAGTAGGTGGTTGCTTTTCGGCCCTAACAATACCCAATGGAATTGTTTCATTCTCCCTCTACTTTTTTTTTGTGTGGCGCGGTGACTAAATTAACATTGACATGCCCCGTTGTTGTTGTTTTTGTTGTTGCCTCTGCTGCCTGCCACATGTGCCGCCATCAGGAGGTGGGAAGCCACTGAAATATTCACACATTTTCCATTTCATATTTTGAGTGGTCGCCGCCGCTGCCGTCGCGTTGAAGTTTCGCCACCGCAAATGAAAATGAATTTCACATTTTCCATTTCCCCCCTCCTCCCCATCCCGCACTCGTTTTTCTCCATTTTGTGTGTGGCGCCATATAATTATCATATCATGGAGTCACCTCCCAGGGGTCCAATGAGTGGAGGGATTAACGTTGGATGAGCATCAAGTTTTGGTTGAGGGGAAAAATTACTTTTTTAACTGTTGTTTGTGGAAGTTTTTCCCCCCCGCCCCCACTGAGGAAAAGTTCAAAAGGTTAACGATAGTTGGCTTTTAATTTAGTTGCTTTTTTGGATGATCTAATGTGGGGTTTGATAGGCCTGCTTTGGGGTTTCGGCATACAACTAAAATTATTTTTTTTCTGTTTGATTTCTTAGCTATTTTCGTAAATTTTCTCTGGATTTTTCACGCCACACTCTCTCAAGTTTAAACAATTTTTGTTTTCACTTTTGTGGGTCACAGCGCATTGCAATCCTCTGCTCGTACGTAAAAAAGAAAATCAATTAAAAACTCGTTTCGCCAATTAAGAAAAAGAGCGAAAAAAAACACACACACACGCATACAAATATAAGAGTGCGATCCATCTTTTATATTTTTGCTCAACTTTCGTTGGTTTGAAGAAGCATTTTGTCGTATTTTGCCGCTTGCTTCCTTCTTTTTTATACGCTTTTTCTTCCAAGAGAAATGCATGATTTCGTGGAGATGCTCGTCAGGGTGGGAGGAGAGTGCAACGAATGCTATCGAAGTGTATCAAAAGTTTCGGCTTGCTTCGGCTTCGGCGGCTGCTTCTGCCTGCTGCCTCTGCCGTTGATTTCTCAGTCAAGTTCAGTTGACGTTCGTCAGGGTGGGAGGAGAGTACAACGAATGCTATCGAAGTGTATCAAAAGCTTCGGCTTGCTTCGGCTTCTGCTGCTGCTTCTGCCCGCTGCCTCTGCCGTTGATTTCTCAGTCAAGTTCAGTTAGCTTTTGTTGTTGTTGCTCTGTTCGGCTCTCCCTCTCTCCATGGCTTTGTTGTTGCCATGTGCAGTTCTCCCGTTGCATTTGCTGCTGTTGTTGTTGCTCCCAAAGGCATTTTACGCTTGTTGGCAGCCGGCGCCGAAGTCAACGTCGACGCGCCAAAGACAGAAACCGAAACTTTGTGAGAGAGGGAAGCAGAGCAGGCGAGGTAGAGGGAGTGAAGGCAGCGCCAACGAGCCATTGCCAGACGCAGCGCTATTCAAAGAGTGTTGGGGAGGGGGGAGCGGAAGAAGAATAGGAGGAGGAGTAGGAGGAGCAGACAAAAGCCAAGGCAACTGAAGCATCGAGAGGGAGGGAGGGAGAGGAAGGTAGAGAGACAGCCGCTATGCAGCAGCGAACGAGGGAGAGGGACACATAGAGACAGCAGATGGTGTGATGGCAGGGGAGCAGAGAATCTACAAGGGAATGCACCGTAAGAGTCAGATCGACAGGGGAATGCAGTGGCGCACCGTAAATGAGGAAGGGGATGGGGGACGGGGGGTTCCACAGTGGGCGCCTCCGAAGGTGCCACTGCCCCGGGGGAGGGGGGTGCTGCTAGCAGCGCTCGGGCGGTCGCGTTTTCCATTTCGTTGAAGTGGAAAATATTTTGTAAATATTTTTGTGTATTTCTACTTCTCGTTCGTTTTTTTTTTTGTTGCTGTTGTTTCCTTTTGCTTTTTTCTTTGATTTTTCCCCTGCGTCTCCGGGTCTGTTGTTATTTTTGTAAAGCTAAGAGTTTATTTCTTTTCCACAACCCACATATCCCCACCCACCCACATTTTTACGCCGCACCCACCCCCCGGCCGTCCGTTCGTCGGTGGCTTGTTCTGTTTTGTATTTTTACAAATATTTTGTGTAATCTTTAAAGCAGACAATGATGACAGCAGCCCCACGGACGATGGCGCGGCGGCATTTTGTGTCACATCCTGAAGACTTTTCCGGAGCGCGAAAAGAGACAAGAGGGAGTGGAGGAGAGTGGGGAGTGGGGAGTGGGCGTTGGTGGGATTGGATGGTAATGCCAAAAGTATTTAAGCACGTGCGCGGCACTGTGGAGCAGGCAGTAAGACGGGGATTACCAGGCCAGGCCGGGCCTTGGGGCCAACATCATCATTGTCAGTGCAAAGAGAGAGCCCCATAGCCCTTTCAGCAGGTACAGTGGGGACTCAATAAAGAGGTACATTGAGTGGGAATTCGAAGAGAACCCAAAGGAATGATCGGAATTGTATCTCCCTTGATGGACAAACCCTCTCCTTGGGTACTCTTCGTTTCCCTCTATCGAATCCCCACTGTGGCTTCCAGTTGCCGTAGCATCTGGGTATCTCTTTTGGTGAAATGGACTCATATTTCGCGACAGGCTGTTAGTCAGCAATTCAGTTTGGTCCCCGGGTCTCCCGAAGTCACTGAGCCTGTCATGACATTCGCCACGAAAGTAGAAGGGGGAGAGAGAGATCTCTGATACATATATTGTACGAATATGTATATATATAGATATTTTTTTTCCAGCCTTTTGTTTTAGCAATTTTTGCAATGTTGCCTTTCGGGCGGCTCTCCATTCCGGAGGGTTTTTCTCGCCGCTGGCTTCTGTTTCTGTTGCGGAAAATAGAACAAAAGTTTTTGTCGCTGTCAGAAAAGTGTCAGGCGGCAAAGTTGAATGCTGTCCCAAGGAAACGTAGTCCGGGCAGGGGGAGTGTGTCGACGGTAGAGGGTAGAGGGTAGTCGTAGTCCCAACGATTTGAATAAGTAAATAAAACCAGGAAAATGGGGGAGCACATGGCGATGGCGGCGACGGCGACGGCGGCGGCAACGGCGGCGGCAGATGAAGATGACATTGCTAATGCGACAGAAGATAATCGAAAGGAGGTTCAAGCGGGGGATAAAAAGATACAAAGATGAAAGCAAAACTTTTCATCTATGTTTTGAGGTTAAGAGTTTATCGATTTCCAAGGAGGCTATCGACCTTAAGCTGAGATTTATCGATTTACAAAGTGGTTATCTACCTCAAACTAAGATTCGACTTCGATTCGATATCGATTTCTTATCGCTATAATGCTTTATTCTTTACAATATTTTTGTTCTTCTTTTTAAAGCAGGAAATTTATTGATTTCCATGGATTTTATCGACCTCAAACTAATGTTTATCGATGTTGTATCGCTTTATCGATTTACAAGGAGGCTATCGACCTCAAACTAAGCTTCAATTTCTTATCGCTATAATGCTTTATTATATTTTCCCCTTTTAAGGCAGGCCATTTATTGATTTCCAAGGATTTTATCGACATTAAACTAAGATTTATCGATTATTATGATATATTTTTTTGAAATCTTTTGCATTTCTCTTTTAAGGCAGGCAGCTTGTTGGTTTTCAAGGATTGTATCGACCCTAAACTAAAATGTATCGATTATTATAACATGTATCGATATATTTTTTTAATCTTCTGTTGAGGCAGGCCATTTATTGATTTCCAAGGATTTTATCGTCCTTAAACTGAGACTTATCGATTATTAGAACATAAATCGATTATTTACTTGAAAAAAATCGTTTTCTTAATTGATATATCGTTTTATATCGAGAATTCCTTTGAATGTTGTTATTTTCCTTATTTGAAGCCCCGAAAACTTCCCATTTCGAAATGTAAACTCCCTTTACATAAACCTCCCCCACTTTTAATAGATCAACGATAGCTTTTCAAGCACGTCCCTGCCTTAAATCGATAAAACCTGCCTTCGATAGCTGGATAATAAATTAATTAATGATCTTTTGTGACCCCCAATTAAAGTCGAGCCAACAATTACGTGTTGGGGCGGGCAATTGACGAAAGGGAAGCCCCTATGTTGTGTCTCCCACCCGCCGTTCCCTCAGAATCTAGCCCTGATAATCGCGGACACTAACAGGCAATTAAGCAAATGACAAACGCGTTTGCTAGGACCATCTAGCTCCGGGCACGTAGGCAAGGTTAATTGCTCTATTTCCCGGGCAGGGGTACCGGCGATTGTCTTGCGTTTTATGGCTAGTACCTGCGTTGCATCAGCCAGGATGCGTTGCAGGACTCTTATGCAACAATTGGCAGCAACTTTCACCTCTGGCCGGAAAGACAGCGGGTGACTTTCGGCTGAACCCAGAGGAGGGCTGTCTTGAGACAGGTTCTCGACAGGATTTCCCTTGAAATTCGAGCCAATGAGAAACTGAATTTTTTAGTGACAACAATTAAACTTTTGAACTCCACTTGGCTCCAAGCCAAAAAACTAACTAATTTCACTTTTAGCCATGTTTTTTTTTTGTTGGTTTTTTTCGTGGTTTGTAACGACCAAAAAACATTATTTATGGCTCTCTAAGCGCAACAAACTTCCCTTTGCAGTGCTGTTTGGGCCATTAAATGAAATTTAATTACCTTCCAGTCTGAATGTTTCTACGCGTCGTTGATTGCCAGACATAAAAACCTTTGCAAATTGTTGACAACATTTCTGCGGCCACGTTTCGTCGTGGGTTGGGGGGGTTGGGGGGTGCTGCTGCTGTTTGGGGTCGCCGTGGAACCTGGTCAGGAAATTATAATTTTCACACGCAACCCAACGAAGGCAAAGGGGCAACGACAAAGTCAACGGGCAGGCAGGCCACTTAACAATTCAATTGTGCCACAATATATATCGTACGTGGCAGAGGCAGAGAGCCAGAGCTGCATTTGCACTTAACAAGAAACCAAGTGACAAACGTAGATAATGTTGTGGATGTTCTTTCTTCTGGTCGTGCAACAGGAGGATTGCGTGCCACTGCCACTGCCACTGCCACTGCCACTGCTGCGTGAGAGAAGATGGGGCTCTGCATCTGGTCTCTGGTCTCTGGTCTCTGGGTTTCAATGCGCATGCGTGGCTTGCGTTTTACGCATTTCGCCTTGTAATGAAGGCATTTTTGCCCATTACAAACATGAACCCCAATGTGTTGGCCATGTTTCATTTTGCCAATCAATTTCCACTAGCCAAAGCCAAAGCCAAAGTGTGTGTGTTTGTGTGCTCCCCCCTGCCCCCTGCCTGCCAATCAACGGCAACAGATGAAGTCCAACATGGATGGATGTGGCAGCAGCATCTCACAGTCTGAGAGTCTCCGAGTCGGTAGTGTGGACAGCAGCAGACAGCAGCCGTTCGAGGTCCTGTGGTGTTATCACAACAGGTTGCCCGATCAACCAACCAACCAACCAACCATCCATCCATCCATCCATCCATCGATCGATCGCTGGGTTGGGGAGGTACATACGGATTGATCGATGATTCGATATGATCGACAAAACAATTTATGTATTGTGTGTGCGTGTAGATTGTCAATGTTTTTTTTGTTGTTGTTGTTGTTGTGGCATAATAAGTGAGTATCTCTGTCTGTTTGCTCATTTTAGTTTTTAATTGCAAGGAGCACTACACTCCATCGGACTCTGACTACCCTGAGTCTTGCCCCATTGGGGGATTGGCCGAGACGGGGAGTCAACCATTGCAAATGTGTCAATTAGATTTATTATCAGGCTCTTGTCATTGTCCATTTCTGTGGACCCTCCATACCCCTCCCTCCCTTTTTGTATTCCCATAGGATTGTGAGAGTGGCTGGTTCAAGGGGGGGCAGGTGCCTTCACACTGTGCCCCATGTCCATTAGTAAATGCTAAATATGCGCCAATTAAATGCTTGAGGAAAAATACCATTTTCAAGGATCATATGCCCAAAAATTCAAATGCAAAAACGAACGAAGGGAAGGCCCTGCCTGCGCCTGACGTTTTTATTATCTGCAGTGAAACAGAGTCCAAGTCCGCGCCCAAAAACCAACGCGCAGCAGCTGTCTACTCATTCCTTAAGCCCCCGTCCCCCTGCCCTCCCCCTCCCCGCACGTTTTTCTGGCAAGTGACTAGCCAAGCGTTGCTGCCCCGCGCGTTGACAAGCTCAATTTCCAATCGCAATAAAACGCAGCACTCGAACGCAAGATAAATGTGAGAAAAATGCATGGCCTGGCCCTCACCGTTTGCCGCTCTTCATCATTTCGTCCTCTGCTCTTCCACTACTTCGTCGCCGTCGTCGCCGTCGTCGTCGTCGTCGCAGTGGTGGCGTCTCTGTCTTGCGTGAGCTTATCCTCTGCCCTGCAAAGCTGCAAAGAGAGAACCTGCCGAACAGTGGCGTAGCTAGGAGAGACCCAGTAGGGGGCCTGCACAACAAATTGAAGCAGAAATCTTTGCTTGAAATTCTACCCTCTCTCAAAAAGTCCTGCCCACGCCTCTGGCTTCATTTTTGTAGCGTTTTCGTGTGTTTGTTTGTTTTTTTTTTTTACATTTTTGGCCTCTGTTTTTGGTGCGCTTCTCTTCAAGTGCCCTGGAAATTTATAGTGGTAATAAAATTTTATTTGCTCTTTTAGTTGATGGCACAATAAACTCTTCTGGCATTTTTTTCGGTACCCGATCCCGACCCCCTTGAGCACGTGCTTAAGTCTCTTCTTCGGCTTTTACTTGAGTTCTTCAGTTTGGTTTTGTGATTATTGAAATATATTCTGAGAGAGAGAGAGAGAGAGAGAGAGACAGGATTGAGTAAGCGGTGTATTTCAAGGTCATTTGGTTAGCGGTTAAGATAGGGAATGATTGGGAGATGGGAATAAGAAGAAGGATTGGGATGATGGTAGAGGAATGATTTGAGGTGGAAAGCCACGGAGATTCTTGGCGATCACAGATGTAATTGAAGATGGAAACGATTGGAAATGGGATTATTGGAATATATGGAGATGAAAACCATGGGAGAGGAATTTATTGAAAGGAGAATGGCTGTCTTTCTCTCTCCCAGTGAAGCTTAGCATTTGGGAATGGGTTTCCCTTCAATCTCAGTGAATCTTCAGCGTTCAGGGATGGATTATGTGCCAATCTGTCTCTCTCTCAGCGAAGCTTAGCAGTTAGAGATGGGTTTCTTTTACTCTGAGTGAAGCTGTGCCTTCAGTGATGGGTCGTTTCGTGCCACTCTGTCTCTCTCCCACTGAAGCTTAGCCTTTAGGGATGCATTGTTATACGCCTTTCTGTTGCGCCATAAATTATAGTAATTTTCTTGTATCTTTTATTTTCCGTGAATTCTTTCTAATTATATCTTGGGCAATTTCTTCTTAGTCTATGTACTTTCAAGCCGTTCCTCTAATTAAATTTCCACATTTCCATTACAAAGTCCGATGTGTGTGTGTGTGATTTTCCCTGATTTGGTATTCTGGAACACCTTCCCCACCTTGTTTAAGGTACGCCTTCTTCCTCCTCTCGGAAGCAGAACCCCGCCCCGCCCCCACTGCCTGCCCCTGCGCCCCTTTGGAAAAGTTAGTCAAGCCAATTATTATTTAAATAAAATGCAAAACAGCAATTTAAGCTGCCTGCGGCAGTCGCGACGGGCAGCCGAGCAGAACGTTTTTCTTCAACTTGGGGTTTAATTGAGAGACACACACACACACACAGAGAGGGAGAGGAAACCCAGCCCCCAGGCATCCCCCTACTACCGTTCCCCACCTGGCGATAAGACGCACTAACTGGCTTTGGTTTACCGTTGAAGACGAAGCCAAAGCCAAAGCCTCTCATCTTCTTTGCGGTGAAGGGGCGGCACTTCTTCTGATGATGCCGACAACAATGGCTATAGGAAATGGAAGTCTAGGCCTTAAAGGTCTGATGTTTGATACACTTGAAGAGCCAAACTTTAGTTTTTAGAGTTCGGCACAAAATACTTAATATTTAAGCTATATTTTCTATGGAAATCATATCTGAAACGATCGTGAATGCTCCAAATCAGAGTCAAAATCATCATACACTCTTTAAAGGGTATCAGACGAGAAGCAGATCAAGAAGACAGTTGACAAGCGACGCCTTCGTCTAACAGCAGCGTAGCTAGAAGCGAGCGCAACAGAGATAGAGCTAGCGGAAACAGAGGTAGCTGCAGCGGCGGCGTCGGCGTCGACAATGACAGCGCAACGCAGTCGCAGTCGTAAATCAAAATGGCTGCAGTTGATGGCTGAAGAAAGAAGTCATTCATTTCATTTCATTTCACTTCACACACCACGCGCTGTCGGCGAGACAGGGACAGCAGCGCATGCGTGGGAGTAGAACAGCGGAATGGGATGTTGATGTTCTCATTAACTCTAATTTCAGAGTGTGAGAGGGAGACACTGGAGCTGGAGCTGGAGTGTGTGTGCGAGGGAGAGAGCGTTAACCGCGTGATGGATTGGTCTTTTCCTACTTGTAGTCCGGTTTACTAGGTTTTTTTTTTGCAATCAGCTGTCTGTCGCTGTGTGTGGCTAAAACTGGTAACGGTATGGGCGTGTGTGTGTGTGTGTGTGCGTAAGTGGGTTGGGCTTAAACCTAAGGTTGTTGTCTCTGCTAAGTGCACGAGCAGTTTCTGCGCACAGTGGGATGAAGATGGTGGGAAAAGTGGAAGAAATTTCAAGAAATTAAGGAATGAAAAGATCTTTCAAATGATCAACGAAGGAAGGTCGAAGGAAATTTAAAAAAACTAAGGAATGAAAAGATCTTTCGAAAGAAGTTGAAAACTGAAAAGATTAAAAAGATTATAATCAGCCATGCTCCGTTTTTCACATTCACAAAAGTTTTCCGCAAGATTTATTCGTTTTCAAAACGATAACATTTTCGTTAACGAAATGAAAAGTAAACGGCTTTTTATACAACGAAACGAACCTTATAAGTAGCAGACTTTGTTTCTTTTGAGGAATAAAATAATATATGAGTGTACGCTGATATATAGAATAGTTATCCCCACAAGATCGGTTTGGCTCTATATGTAGTGAACAGCAAATAGAGTGAATAAAAAATTACAGCGATTCTCTTGGTAATCCTTTTCCTAGTGTGAAAATCGTGAATTTCCAGTCCAATATGGTTTTTCTAATACTCTTGGCAGATTTTGCCCACTGCGCCCTGCCCGTTCCACTTCCGCGCTGCGTTAGTTTACTGATTATCGACTAGATGGCGCATTGCTTCCATCGAGTATACGCTGCATACTTTCAGGCTGGGCTACACATGTAGAATGTGTGTGTAGTTTTGACATGTGATTGACATGTATTTGACATTCGTCAAAGGGTGTAGTTCCCAAAAAAGACACAAATGGCGCCACTGAGTGGAAGTGCATAAGAGGTCTCCGGCAAAGGGGTTGATGCGCTTGAAGGGGAGATTGGGGGTCACAGAATGGGGAACGGATTGATGAAACTTGCTGGAAACCTAAAGAATAGAATAATCTTTGCCTGTAACCAAAAATCAATACTCTGTCTAGCTTGCATACACTCAGCCTTTGGCAATTAAAGCGGATGGTGTGAAATCTTTTATTGCAAATCAAATTTGAGCACTTTCTTCGCTTGAATAAATCACATCAGACAAACATAAATCATATATACTATAATCCCACACCACCAGACCCCCGTTGCATGCCACAAAGCAACAAAACCAAAAGCAGGAACAGCAACAGCGACAGGAAGAACAGACAAAACACACATCAGACATTATTATCATCTCGCTTGTGCTTGAGTGAGTTTCTTTGCCTACCCCCCGCGCCCCGCCCCAAAGGTCCCCGCCCACCGGCATGATTCCGCGTAGGCAGTGGAGATCGGGGGGCACAGTCCAGCGATTTGCCGGCATCCGTTTTGGCCCTCGCCGCCCACACAGACAGACAGACACACGCATCCTTCCGCTGGCTGCCATTGTCCTTTCGCGCCATGGCCTGCCCCAGCCCCTCTCCATTTCATGCTCCTCCCTCCCCCGCCCCCTGGCAACTTCAATCGCCATCATTGGGAAATGTGTAATTGAAAGGGAAGCTTTTGGCTTTGGCTTTGGCAGCGCAGCCTCGGAGGCAGGCAAAAGAAAATTATTTCGTTAACAAAAGGGAAAATGCCAAAGGCAGGGGAAACGCACACAATGCAAATTGCAAAAGGATAAAGGAGGGAACGAGTAATCAAAGAGGAGAATGTAAAATGGGATATGGAATAATGCAAAGCCCTGAAATATTTTAAAGTTTTTTTGCCCGCTCTTTTTATTTTTCCTCCATTGTTGTGGGGAAAGTTGTGGGGGGGGGGAAAGTTTCATTTCCGACAACAAGTTACCGTTAGTTAGTTTTGGGTTTTTCGGCAGGGTTGTCACAGAGCCCCCAAAAGGCCAGAGACAGAGACAGAAGACAGAAGACAGAGACATGCATTGCATATGCATGACTTGGCATGTAACGTGTGTCCCCCTCTCTCTCTCTCTCTCTCTCTCTCTCTCTCTCTCTGTCTCTGTCTCTGCAATGTGTGTGTGTGTGTGGTGTGTGTGGTGGGGGGCAGGGGATTTTTCTGTATGATTTATGAGGTCAGAGACTCGTGATAATGAGCCCGGAAATTAAATCACTTTGACCGGAAGGATGTCAGGTCAAAAGGGGATAACACAATTGATTTCATATTCATAAATTCAATGAATGTTGTCAGCTTGTCAGGCCAAAGGAAGGGACTTGCAAAGCAGGCAAGAGGGGGCGGGTGAGGATTACCAAAGTTCTGATTTGGGAAGAGGAAATGCACAAATGTCAGCTCAAGTTTTGTGTGATTTGAGGGCAATAACAAGGGAATGCAAGGGTGGACAGAGTTGCCAGAGCAGTTTATGGAGTGTGGCAACTCTGGAAAGGTGGTTGAAACTTGAATTTATGTGATATTATTCGAAATAGTAACTTCTGAAGAGAGTTTGCATCTTCTATAAATGTTTTTTAAGAAGAATGACAACCCTATAAGTGGTAATCGCTGGTGTGGCAACTCTAGTAACAGGAATGCCCTGTCCCTTTAAATATTTATGGTATAATGAGCATAAAATACCAACTAGTCGGAAACTTTAAAGCCACAACAAGCCCCCCTCCCCCCTTTTCGATCTGAACTGGAGCTGGGGAATGGTTGATTCGGTGACATATTTTTAAGAACTTGTCGAAGCATGCCATAAGCAATTTGTCAGGCGAAAGAGGAGCGCACATGTTTGAAGAACATACGAGAAGAGCGACCCCCGAAACGAAGCCTCTTCGATCTTCAGTTGGAAACAAAACTTTGAGCCGACAACTACAACGCAACTCCTTTTATTCTCTTTCCTTTTTGCAGAGTTTCAAAATCAAAATTGAGGAATACCAATTAGAGGATAAGGATATTTAAGGATCAACAAAAAAACAACAACAAAAAAAACACCAAATCAATAGACGGTTATTTTGGCCAAGAAACAGCAACAAACAGAGGAACAGAGGAACAGAGAGCGGAAAAACAAAACGCGGGAAATCATTTTATACCTCACACCACTACACACGTAACGTAACGTCACGTAACGTAACGCAACGTAACTGTACATTGTACTTAAGTGTTCAAAAAGGAAGGGTTAAATAGGTGAGTAATATAACGGGCGATAACTATCGATAAATGCTAAATGATCGATTCCCTTTTCACAGTTTACTTTGTATATAAGGAAAAGTAGCTAAAAGCACAAGGAAGAACAGGAAGAAGGATTAGTCACTAGCCACTAAGCAAAAGGAGCAGCAGCAGGAGCAGGAGCAGGAAGGAGTCATCGATAACCGATAACCGATAACAGATAACCGATAACCGATCATCCGAACGTTTGCACGTTCGCAGTCACGTTTCATCACGGAATTAGCAGCAGCAGAAGCAGCAGCAGCCGCAGAAGCAGCCGCAGTTGCCGCCGCCAACGCCAACGCCGCCACAATGACGATGAGTACAAATAACTGTGAAAGCATGACGTCGTACTTCACCAACTCGTACATGGGCGCCGACATGCACCACGGCCACTATCCGGGCAACGGCGTCACCGATCTCGATGCCCAGCAGATGCATCACTACAGCCAGAATCCAAATCACCAGGGCAACATGCCCTACCCGCGCTTCCCGCCCTACGATCGCATGCCCTACTACAACGGCCAGGGCATGGATCAGCAGCAGCAGCAGCAGCACCAGGGCTACTCCCGCCCGGACAGTCCCTCCAGTCAGGTGGGTGGCGTGATGCCGCAGTCACAGACCAACGGCCTGCCCAGCGGTGGACAGTTGGTGGCACAACAGCAGCAGCAGCAGCCCCAACAGCAGTCACAGAACCCACAGCAGCAGCAGCAGCAGGCGCAACAACAACCACAGCAGCAGCAGCAGCTCCAGCAACTGCCGCAAGTGACGCAACAGGTGACACATCCCCAGCAGCAGCAGCAGCAACAGCAACAGCAACAGCAGCCTGTCGTCTACGCCAGTTGCAAGCTGCAGGCAGCAGTGGGCGTGGGTCTGGGCCTGGTCCCCGAGGGTGGCTCGCCCCCCCTGGTGGATCAGATGACGGGCCACCATATGAATGCACAAATGTCGCTGCCCCATCACATGGGGCATCCGCAGGCGCAGGTGAGAATGAAACTTCCTCAAAAGGGTAGATATCGCTTAAGGGTCGATGGGTTTCTAAATGCTTTGATCCCCCGCTTATAACTCAATGCTTTTTCCCCATTTTCCACTCTCTCATGCTGCAACAAACAGTTGGGTTACACGGACGTTGGAGTTCCCGATGTTACAGAGGTAAGACCCCCTCCCCCTCCCCCACCCCCGCCATCTCTCATTAAACGCTCCTCAAAACGGTGGCTGGTTCTCTCTCTTTAAGCCAATAAAATACAAACATTGTTTAATCTTTAATCCATTTAGGTCCATCAAAACCATCATAATATGGGCATGTACGGACAACAGCAGACGGGCGTGCCACCTGTTGGGGCACCGCCACAGGCGATGATGCACCAGGGCCAGGGGCCGCCGCAGATGCATCAGGGCCATTTATCGGGCCAACATACACCGCCATCCCAAAACCCGAATTCGCAATCCTCGGGGATGCCGTCACCACTGTATCCCTGGATGCGAAGTCAGTTTGGTAAGTGTCAAGGAAAGTGATCGATAATTCCACGAAACGTATTAAGTGGAATTTTTCTTCTTCTTATAGTAGTGGGTTGAATGTAGTTTAGTTCCCCCCCCCCCCCGTTGTATTCGATTTTAGTAGCTCCAATTAGTATAGTAGACGTGCGTACAACAACAAGAGCAAAGGAAATCCATGCCATTTTATATATTTTTTCAGCCAAGCCAAAAGCTTAAAAGCGAACCTCGTTTTCAAAGCAGTGCTTCATGGAGAGAACTGCTTCCCCTGCTTGTCTGTTGATCCCAGTCTCTAAGCAGTACACGCGGGAAATTTGAAATTCTGCAAATGGAGTACAGTACACTGCTTGAACAAAGCAGTTGTACTTGTAAAGCAGTTTAAAGAGTGAACTGCTTCCCCTGCTTGTGTGCCGATCAAGGCTCAAGCAGTAAACGCGCCAAATTTGAATTGCCGCAAATGGAAAACTAAACAAAAATAACTTTAAAAAATCTGACAAAAATCTTTAAAATTATTTTCAACTCAAATTTATATTCTAAATATCTTCAAAATTAATATAAGCTGCTAAAATTCATAGAAAGCGATTTGCAGTGAAAATTTCTCTGTACTTGTATGGAAACCAAATCTCTGCCTTCTTTCACCCCCTTCCCCTGTTTCTGTCTGCTTGTGTATGCACGTTTCAACGACCTTGACACGTCCGGGTGATTTCACTTTATTGCCTTGGCCAATTGCTTGACATTAGGCGTAATCCATCTGCAATGAGGAGACGAGACGCGTTGCCTTCTGGCACTCTGACGATACCTGACATTCGCCTCAATTTTGCAAATTTCCCAAATACCCAAAAATCGATGAATGCGAAAAGAGGTGCACACACACAGGACAGGGTAGGGTTTCATTCGATCCGAGCACAGAAGGCGGTCCAGTCGCCTAATGCAAATTGACAATAGAAAGCGAAAGACCGAGAAAGGTTTGTGCCAAAAGAGATCCCAAAGATCCGTAGCTAATCCCCGAAAATAGAGCAAAGGAGGAAACCATGTGGTTCGGTTTTAGTTTTAGTTTCAGTTTCAAAGGATACGCGTTGCATAAGTGGGGGAGAAGTTTCCAGGGAGGATGCGAGTCCTTTTTTCTAAATATAGATTACCATTTTCACTTTTTCCCCGAGTGAAAGTGAACAGCAGAGCAGTCCTCTCTCTCTCTCTCTCTCTCAAGTGTTTTGGTCCTTTCTTTGGACCGGACCCTGGCCGCGTCATTACTGGAATCCGGTGGAGCCTTTACGGCCTGCTGCTGCTCCTTGGTGTATTTTTCGCTGCTGTTGTTGTGGTTTTTTCCTGTTTTTTTTTTTTTTGCACCAAAGCCAGATTGAGATGTAAAGCAGAATTGATGAGCGCCATTAGTTACACGTTATGTGCAATGGATGCCATCAATTTATTAATCTCCAGAACACGCCGAGTCGAGACTCCAGAGAGCCCCAGAGAGCTCCAGCTCCAGCTCTGGGCTCCACCATTCATAGCACACCGCCATCGCAGTGGTCGCAGACGCAATCGCAATCGCAGTCCCCAGCCTGGCCTCTTCTTAATCCCCCCTCTCTCGGCTCCTTGCAACACTCCTTGCCCCACTCCTTTGTGGCGGCAGCAAGAGAATAAATAAAAAGAACGCGCCTAAAAAGCAACAACAAAAATCTCCACGGTGACATGAAGTTTTTCCTTTTCCTCTCTTTTCCTTTTTTTGTGCCTTTTTGCTTCTTTTCTTTATTAAAAATGAAGCAGCCGCCAGAGGAGGCAGGGGGTGGGGAGGGGGGGGAGAATTAAAGCCTGGAGCTGCAGCTTGGAGTCGCTTTTTTTTTGGGCCCTGGCCATGGCGGCGTCTCCCGCGGCGGCAGCAGCGGCTGGGGCTTTCTCACTGTGCCACAACATGATCCTCGAAGCTTAAGTTACGATGATTAAATGCATACGAGTTTATTTCTGCTTAGAGGGGGTTTTTTTTTTTTTTTTTGCTGGACAGTGCCACAGTCCCCTGCCCCCTGTCCCCCGGTTTCCCTGCATTTTGCATAGCCCATAAATAGAGGGGACAGTGGGAAAAATAATTCAGGAAATAGCAAGGCTGGGAGCTGCTCTGAAGTTGTGGGAACTAAGGATCGGTATGGCAGGGATCTTAAAGCGAATTTTTGGGATTTTTTTTGAGAACTTTTTGACGATTAAAACCTCTAGAAATGGCAGATAATAATGAAGATCCTATAGGCAGCTTATTTTCAAAGCATTGCTAGGAAAAGGACCTTTTGTAGGCTTCTATAAGTCGCTCTGTCGCCATGATCCAAGATCTTAGAGCATCTTCTTTACAAAGTTCTTAAAGACCTTCTTTTGTATATCCTCTAGGACTTTTTTCTAGCATTTTTTTCAGGATCTTTTCCAAGTTCTTTTGCAGTATCTTCTCTAGAATCTGCCCCAAGTTGAAGTCAGTTTTTGGGTTGCTTTAGGGGCATATTTTTGTGGTATTCCTAAATTCCCATACATTCAACCTATATTTATATATATTCAAATGCCATTTATACTTCATTACTTCTGATAACATATTTTTCTGTGCCACATTTTGGGATCCCTAAGTTATTTATTTGCCGCTCAAATCTTGTGGTTCTCTGAGGGCCCACTGTACCCACACAGCGATTGCAACCACTTAACGCCTGGACATATTTCAAGCGTTGCATTAGGTTGCAACAACAGCAACAAAAAGTGGCATAAAGGTTCCGATCGTGACGGGGCAAGGCGCAGAAGAGACGCGACCACAAAGAAAAAAAAAAAGAGAACCGAACCCCACAGCCAATGTCCCCACAATGGAAACCAAATGGAGGGAAAAGAGGGGGAAAAACGAAACGAAACTCGGTTTCAATTAAGTTGTTACTCAGGGCCAGGGTCCCGAGTGCCCCGAGTGCCACAATGGAGTGCCATGCCCCCACCTGGCACTCCTCCCCAGCCCCCTCCCTGGGATGTTGCGTTAATGTTGTTTTGATATTTACCAAGTTTCGAAACCGATTCCCGGCTCCTTTTTTGTGTCCCTCTTTGCTGAAGGAAAACTTGCTGCAGTCTGCCACCTAATCCTGTGCTTCTGCCTCGAGTCGACTCCTTTTTTTGTTTTGTTGTTTTTGGGGTCATAAATTTAAGCGACAGCCAACAAATATTTGCAACAAGTGTTTCTCGCCATTTCCGAGGGAAAGAGTTTTATTCGAGTGCTTGTTGCTGCCACAAGGAGGGGGGGCAGGGTCCAGGCATAAATGAATTTATGATTGGGTAAATGATTGTCTAGGATTCACATTTATTCATTGCTATTCACAGCTATTCACGGGTAAATCTCTAGCCGTTCACAAAATAGAAAATACACAACATAGAAAATGCCACTTTCTGAGGGCAGGGCCCAGAGCTGCTGCTTTCCCTCCAAGAACTTTTCAATTCCTTTCGAGTATGAAAAGTGCACTTCATTGTGGGCATTATAAGCGACAGTCGGCAGGGGCCGGGGAGGGGAGGGGGGGGGGGCAGGACCTTCAACCTGTCAGTGGGGGTAAGACAATGAAAAGAACTTCCTTCGTAGCCAAAAAGTTGCACGTTCTGGATGGCTGTGGAAAAAGTTTTTCTCGCCCTGGCTTTTGGGTAAAACGTTGATCCCGGCCCATCATCCGTTTGGCAGTTGCCAGCAGGAGGAACAAAGAGGAGCAGCAGAGAGTGTGAGGGCGAAAGAGAGGGGGAGAAAACTTCTGGACTTTGTTGTCTGTTGGCGCTGCACTTAATGTCCTGAAGAGTTTTGCTTAACTTGAGGATTTGCGCGCAAACTACTTTTCGATGGGCAGCAAAAGACAGAGACAGAAGACAGGAGGAGAGACAGCTCTTAGAGGGGGACAGCTACAGAGAGGGGGAAAGACAGCTCTAAGAGGGGAAAAGAGACAGCTGCAGAGAGGGGAGAAAGACAGCTCTAAGAGGGAGAAAGAGACAGCTCTAAGAGGGAGAAAGAGACAGCTCTAAAAGAGGGGAGAAAGACAGCTAGAAAGACAGAGAGAGAGTGGAGAAAAGGGACAGCCTTAGAAGGAGGGATAGAGAGAGAGGGAGATGGTTGAGAGAGTTCGCCCACTACTTAGGGCAGACGATTGCCATGGCTTAAATGTGTCCACGCTCGGGGGCCAGCACGAAGGAGCCTTCCTTTTCAGCTTTGCCAAAAGTGAAATTGTGTTAACGCATTTTCCTCGGTATTTTCCTTGGGGTGGTGGTGGGGCCGGGGGGCGGTGCGCAATTTAAGCAGTCGGATCAAAAGATAATTTGCCAAATGCGTGAAGATTTTTTTTTGTTTTCTCTAAAAATAAGTGAGGAAAAAAACTTCTAGCATAAAATCCTCATCCCTCAGTACCCTTCCCTCCCCCCTCTGACAGTTTCTGTCAAAAAATTTGAGCAACGTGAAGACCGAAAAAAAATGACACAGGAACTTTGGGGATTTCCCCTTCCCCCCCCCCCCCACAACACCCACGCAACCCAAAGAGAGGGAAAAAGTTTAATAAAGCGCTGCAAATGCGAAGAGGAAATTTCGGTTTTATTTCGCTTTTCCTCTGGCATTCCCCCACCCCCAATCCACTGCTGCTTTTGTGGCCAGCAGCTGAGAAGCGTGAAATAATGGCAACAGCTCGCCAAAGGTCCTTTGAGGCGGGGTAGGGGGCGGGGTGGGAGGGTGGCCCCCTTGGGGGACGGGTCAGTTTTTCCGGGGGATGCTCTGCTGTGGCTCAATCGCCGCTGCTATCCTCGCGCTGTATTTTTTCTGTTTCTGTTTCTGGTTTTCTCTTTCTGTTTTTGTATTTTGGGATTTGGCCAACCTTTTTGACAAATTACGAATATTATTCATGCAGCAATGAAGTGAGGCAGCGCTGCCCCCCCCCCCCACACTCCCTTTCCTCCCCCTCTTTTTGGTTTTTTCACGCTGTGGTCTCTTGTGGTCGAAGCCTCATCTTGAGCCTCTGCTTGCCACAAGGATTTAAGAAGTTTTCCTTAATATATATCTATCTGAAATATTGGGGAATCCTAAGAACTCTGAAACCTCTGAAACCTCTTCCGAAAATATTTAATAAATATTAAAATTCAATATTCTGACAGATCCTTAAGTGTTTTCCGTAATATCCTTTCATTATAGTTGTCATTACCCTTGCCACCAGAAGAAAGCTTGCCCCAAAAGCATCACCAAACCTCTCCTTCTCCCATCCCCCATCCCCCGTCTTCGTCATCAATGTCAGGCCACATGTTTCAATGGCTGCCACTACCACCACCACTACCATGATGGCACCACACTCAAGAGCGTAGGAGACAGACTGCTGCGAGACAGAGAGAGAGAGAGAGAGAGGGAGAGAGAGTAGTGCCCGCGAGGGAGAGAAATTTCGGGTTTTCGCTTAGGGATATGATAGGAGCCGCTTGAGTGAAGGCCTGCTGCTACCCTCTGCCCGTCTGCTGCCTCCAGACCCGGGCCATAGCATGTTTTAGTCAGCTGTCAAATATTTTGACATGGGTAGCAGCCATGGCAGCATCCAAAATGGGGGAACGGAACGGCACATAGAGAATATGCGGGAGAACAATATTGGATTGGACTCCTCGCATAGTTCTCTCTTTTTCGGGGTTTTTGCTTTTGTTTAAGCGATAACTAAATAAAGTTTTAAGTCCCGCTCTGCCATCCACATGTCCATTGGGTCTTCTCTTTCCTGCGTAATGAATGCATTCATAAGCCCCACAAAAACCAGCTCCTCTGCGATCCTTTTTCTTTTCCTTTTTTTTTTTTTGGTGTCAACTTTTGTCGATTTTTAACCCTCTTAAGTGCTTAACAAGTCCCAAATTAAAAATGCTCCCAGAGTCTCAGGAGATTATGAAAAAGAAAGAGAAAAAAAAACAAAAACTGGTAACAAATGATCCACTGGTCAATGGCAATATTTAATTGTGGCTCTAACTCTTACCTTGGACTTAATTAAAAAAAAAAGATACCCCCCAAAAGGGGGGTAGAAATTAGTTCGGGGGGGAGGACCACCAGTCAAAAGACATCAAACCTCGGAAGGATTTTTTTGGATATTTATTCCGGTTGTTTTTTTTTCTGTTTCGTTCCGTTATTTCTCCAAAGGTCGGTCAAAGGGGACCACAGAAAAGTTTTGCGACGGGAAAAATACGTCAAATATGCAAAACAATCAACAACAAAAAAAAAGGGAAGAACTTTTCTGTTGGCCCACTGCCCCCCTCCACAGCCCTTTTGGATCTCCTACCAGTCATCGAATGACTTTGCATTTTAACACCAGGCAAAGCTTTAGAACCGGAGAGTGACATCAACCCCCCCCCCCCCCCCCCTGCCGCCCTCTCCCTCTCCCACTCCCTCTCTGTGTGTCATGCCACACACGAACACTCTTCAGTCGGTTGAAAAATTTATCAACTTACGATCATAAATAATATTCATTTTCCAGCAGCGGCGGCTCGCGTTTGTCTGTAATTTCCGCAATTAAAAAAACATTTACTCGCATTTGATGTTGTTGTGCCACTCGCTTGCTCGTTGGCTTTTCGTTTTGTTTACAGCTAAATGCATTTTTGCATCCATGACATGCAGCTTTTTGGCAAAGAGGAAAACGAAGGAGAGAGAGGGGGGGAGGAGACCACCCAGCTGCAGTAGCATTCGTTTGGGGCGTGGCTGGGGGGAAGCCTTAACCTCGCTGATAAATGTGCAATTAAAACTTACCTAGAAATAACTTTAAGAATAGTACCTCATTGTATTAAGCACTTGCATGACAAGGAATTGTGCGAGAGAGGGGAGAGCATGTGTCACAAATGCAAGAAGAGAGAGGGTGAGCGAGGGCAAAGCTCGCAGAGAGAGAGCGTCAGCGGGCAGGCAAGTGTCATCAAACGTATTGATTGAAGAGAGGGAGAGCGGGAGAGATGCTCGCGGCTGATTTAAGCAGTGGCTAAACGAGTCAGCGGCTGCGTGGCGGCATTGAGATAAACCAAAGCTCTGATTGAATAGGTCTTATATAATCTTAAGCATTACTCTTTTCCCCCTTTGGCGTAGTCTTATATGTATATATCATAAGCGCCTAGCGTGCATTGAGATGCCTGTAGCCTCGTTTAGCCAGTACTTAAGAAGAGCAATGCACAAAATATCACACTCGGAGAGGGTCGCAGCTTACTCTCTTGCTTGCTCTCTATTCTATTGATAGATTCTAGGCGCTCTCTCACCCACACGCCTACTGCCACGCACTACTGAGAGCGCGATGACGCTGTGTTTGATGAGAGCGAGAGAAGAACGAAGTTTTCTGTTGTGCAAAATAAGACACGATTGTACATGCTCACCTCCTCAAGAGGCTGGCTTTTTGTTTGGGAATTAAAACCCTTTCATGGCACTGCCATTGCGCGCACACGTTCCCGTCCATTGTTTTAGTTCCGCTTGGATGCGACCACAGCCAATATAATAATTTATGGCAAGCATTATAAAATAGAATTTTTTCTCTGCTATTAAATAATAATAATGTTTTTGTAATTTTTTTCTCCCTGCTTCAACGAATTTCATAAAATGTTGTTGGCAATTATTTTAATGATTTCCTTTAAACGTTAACCGACGCAAACACACACACACACACGCTCGAACACTCTAATGCGAAAGAGAGAGAGAGCGCACCTAGTATATAGAGTGAGAGGGAAGAAGAAATGGAATAAAATCCATTATGGAGCCAGCCCCAAGAGCAGAGTGTAATAAACGAGTAAAATGGTTAAAATGGTGGCCTAATCGCAATTTAATTACAATACGGCTTTCATATCAAAAAGCATTAATGCCCCTCCCCTCCCTACCTACCGTCGGCACCATAGGAGTAGGAGTCGGGGGGCGTGGCACGGGGTAGGCTCGGTACTCCACATGTATCGCTACTCTTTTTTCATATTAATTGTTTCACCTTTATTATATTTCTGTTGCTGATACCCCCCAAGCCCCCCCCCCCCCCCCCCTCCGTTCTTGAAAGGCGCCATTAATGCGTTTATAATAATTTCTCAGCGCTCAATCCGAAGCTCCTGTGCCGTTGCCTGGCGATCAACGCGATCTAAGGAAAACAATAATTTGTTCTTTGTGTTCTCTTCTCTTCTTCCCCTTCTCCATCTCTTCTCCTTCTGCTGCTCTTTATCTTGGTTTTCTGAGTGATGGCTGCATGAAATGTGCAAAGGCATCATTAAAAACAAATTTCAGAGAGCGCCAAAGAACACTCGCCACCTCCCTCCCCGCCCCTTGTGGCCCCACGCTTCGGATAGATCCCCAGACAGACTTTTGAGGCATGTTTGTAGGTGTTTTTCATCAATTAAAATAATCATTTATTTGCAATGCATGCCCATGCCCATGACCATGCCCTCCCTGCAGCTCCAGTGGGCGCGGACAGCGAGGGGGGGAGAGGTTTACTGCTAATTATCTGCGAAAGCTGCTTCTGGTTACGTGAAAGGGGAAGGGCATGGAAATGGGTGTGGAAATGTAAATGGAAATGGGCTTTGTCTGGGAGTGCCGCATAGATGGGGAAAAACATCTTTGTTTCAAAGGAAATTGTCGAGGGGAAAGCGAAGGGAAGAGTTTTCCAATCCGTAGTACCCTTAAAAAACCATATATGTATGTATTCCATGTATGTAGGTTCCTTTCTCTCCCCCCTCCCCTTTTTGGACATCATCTGCGTGAAAGTCCAGCCTCATTTATTCCGCTCTTAATCCGCTCCTAATACTCTTTTGGACTTGCCGGATTCTATGCCCCACTGGTGCAGTGGTTGCTGGGACAAAGGGGTGTGGTGTGGGGCGTGGGGGATGACCACGCACGCTTTTTGCCACAAATCTTTCAAGATTTTTTTTTTGATGCCGCGACTCTCGTCTAACTGATGATGATTAAATGCGAACGCCTCGGGTTATAGACATGGCATCAGTCGTGTCATTTAAAAGAAGGTAGCAGCGCTCTGCTCTGACCACCGCTGTGTCGACCCCCCACCCCCCTTCCACACAGCCACCACCCCCCCGGGTTCTATGCGATTCGGATTCGCGCGCCTTAATGGATGCCGCACAAAAAACCGAGGGAGGGGAGGGGACGGTGGGACGGGAAAAAAACTTATATATAAAAGAGCTTATGATGTAATGACCTCGAGCCAGAGATGGACATAAAAATGTAAAAAAGAAAAACACATTGGTCGAGCGAGTTGAGCAAGACAAATGCTGAAGATGTTATTAAAAAATAGTTAAGGCAGTTGTGGCCGCACCGCCCCGCCCACCCCCGCTGCACCCCTCTCAGCCGGTATCTAGGGGGCATGGCGGGCACTCCAAAAAGTCTCTCCACTGATTGCCGCTTGGCGTGGCACCGCCGTCTTTTGGCTTCGACCGCAATGCCAATGCTGCTGTGGCCGCCTTTCAATTTCCGGTCGAATATTTTCAGGAAAAACAAAAAATGGCTTCACACGCTACCAAACCATTTCAATTAGAGGGGTAGGGGGGGGGACCAATGTCCAGACTACGGCAATGGCCATTGACAATTATAATATTTGCTGCGTATTATATTTGACATATTTTTCCCGTACCTCCCTCGACATTTTCATGATTTTTCCCTGCCTTCAGCAGCAGCAGCAGCTCTTTTTTGTCATTACCAAAATTATAATTATAGTAAGTGTCATTAGGCGCCGAACTCATTTGGTTGGTTGCTTTCCAAGTGGAGTACGAGGGGTACGGGGGGCAACTCCCATAATTATGCCGAATTATTTTACAGTTGTGCCCCGGCTACCGTGCGGTGAAAGAGAGAGAGAGAGGTGGATTGAGGGCTGAAGGGAAGTTCGAAGGTGAAACTGCACTTGACTGAATCACTGCCATGATATCTTCGCCCCCTCCGGTTTACGGACAGAGATACCCCTCAGACGGAGGGACACACAGGCGGAGACAGGGGAGACCGCATCGGAGCCATAATTAGTTACCTTGTCCGTTCGCCGCTTGATGTCCATGAAATCTCCACCAGGGTTTAATCCAACAGTGAAACAGGAATCAAAAAGGAACGACAGATGGATGCTCTTTCGACGATTGAAAGCAGAAATGGGAATACCTTTGTGGCGAAAACCTTTTAAGGGAGATTACTCAGGGAACTTCTTGCTTTAAGGAAGGTATTTCTTTGATATGAGTCTTTGCCACTCCTTGTACCCCCAGAGGATACCAAAAGTTTCTTAATTTTGATACGTTTGTTGTGAAATACAGGAGGATCAATAAAAGTATACGATTTCCCAAAAGTTTAACTCTTAAAACCAGAATTATTCCCTTCAAAGTTCAGTCTAATATTTTCCGATATTTAGGACTTATAATTTCCTTCAAAAAACAACTATCTATGATCTCTCTTATAATCGAACTACCCCCCGAGGAAGTGTAAAACCTTAAGAATTAAATCCAGAGTTCCTATCGGGTTGGCCGCCGCTCTCTCGGGCCTCTCTTTGGTTCGGTTCTTTTTTTTGACAAGTACAAATATCCGAATTCGGTAAGGTTGTCTTTTAATCAGCCTCCGCCTGGGCCTCGGCCTGAGCGCCTTTGCTTCATGTGGTTTTGGGTTCCCCTTTTCGTTCTGGGGGAGAGAAAAGAAACAAAAAGATACACAAAAATGTGTATATTATGTGTATGTTCTTCCCCTTCCCCCTACTCTTGTTGTTGTTGTTGTACTCGTACTCACGTATGCATTGTAGTTGGATCTTGGATCTGTAGAAAATCTGTAGTAGTAGATGTTGTACATTGGCCAGTGAAGCATTGCATTGATTTTAATTGTGAATATTTTCGCTCTCTTTTTCTTTTGTTGGAACCAACAGAACGCAAACGTGGAAGGCAGACGTACACACGCTACCAGACACTGGAGCTGGAGAAGGAGTTCCATTTCAATCGGTACTTGACGCGTCGGCGACGGATCGAGATTGCGCACGCCCTCTGCCTGACGGAGCGCCAGATCAAGATCTGGTTCCAGAATCGTCGCATGAAGTGGAAGAAGGAGAACAAGACGAAGGGCGAACCGGGTTCGGGCGGCGAGGGCGATGAGATCACGCCACCCAATAGTCCGCAGTAGACAGGGAGACCGAGAGAGAGAGAGAGAGAGATCGGAGGAGAGACGCATTGGACACACACACTATTAAATGAATTTCTATCCTAAATACAATTTATGTTTATTTCGGAGAGCGCAACAACAGAATTTACTTCGATCCCAGAGGACTATCTATGTATCTATGTACTACCCCATGTATCTATGTATCTATCCAAACCAATCCAATCGAATCCAATCCGTTGAAACTAAACCTAAAGAAAGAAAGAAGAATAGAAAAGAAAAGAAGAGAAGAGAAAACTATACCTACAACTTAGTTAATTGTTATTATTTTCTACTTATTATTTAATTTTACACGAATTGCAAATGGAGAAAGGATAGGCGTAAAGATAAACGATAAAAGATAAAAGATACAAGTAAAGCGTAAAACTCAAACAAAACCAACTCATGTGACCTCAGATCTAAATAAGCTATATTTAAATATAATGCATATACATATATACCTATGGATAACTATACATGATACCAACTAAAGCTAAAGCTAAAGCTAAAGCTACAGGCTAGGCAAGGCAAGGCAAGGAGTTATATGAGAAATAAATCTATATATGAAGCATATATACGTACGTACTACTACTATATACACGATAACACTAGTTCTATGCGTCATAAGTAACTGTACGATTAACTTATATATACACCCCCCCCATCACCCTCTAAAAACCCCTAAAACTAAATCAATGTTTGTAGCAATCTTAGCGCAAAATAAATAAAAACAAAAACGAATAAAAACAACACCCAAAATGGCGTTAAAATCCATTTGCATTGAGAATTCCCCATAAAATAGATTAACAGAAAAACTATAATAGAGATCTTTTGTGTCTGCAAATTTAGACAAAGAAAAGAAATACCAAAACCAATGGAAAGACGTTGCTTAAAGTAAACAAAAACGTTTTACATATACAATAACAAAAAAAAAAAACTATAATAAAAACAAACAAAAAAAAAACAAAAAACATTTAAAACAAAATTTGTATAAAATATTTTCGGCCACTTTTGAACTTTTGAAAGTCTCTTTCTACCCATGGAAATTTGAGAGACCTTTTAATTTCGTTTTTGCGTATGTTTTCTTTTTAATTTCTTGTGCAATTTTTTAGTTCTTGCAAAAAATAAAACTCGAATTAGGTCGTAAAGGATATAAAGTATACCGAAATGCAACAAAACAAAACAAAACAAAGAAGAATATTGGCAAAAATGAAGATGAAATTTATATTGTTAACAGAAACGAAGAGAACACAAAGAATATGTATAAATAAATAAAGAAAACAAAAGAAAACCCATGTAAAGTAGATCAATATTAGAGGATGATAAAGAGAGATCGGAGGAGAGTCCCAATTTGAATGCAGAACGATTTCTATCTATATAGTTTATCGCCTAACAAAAACCACTATATGAATGTATGTACGTAACTCAAACTCAATTTCCACAGCTGTGGAAATCCATATACCAAAGCAAAGAAAAAAGGAAAATGAATGGATAGCAAGGGAACTAAAACTATAAAGCATCGTATGTTTATATGTAGATATATATATAATTAAACACAAAACACCTAAGCATAAAGCATGTAACTTTGTAGAGAAAGAGTTTCGTTTTGTAAATCCCCAAAAAAACCAACAAAAAACCCCCCCAGACCCCAGTCAAAAAGTGGAGGAACCATTCGGGAACCATGAGAGACGGAATATTCCACTCAATCCAGATACGTAACTTTCGGCCTCATTCTGTAAGAAACTAAACTAAGTTTCAAATCAAAAATGGAAAAGAATAAAAAAAAATTGGAGAATTGGACAAATAGAATGTAGAAATTCACAAGAAACAAAATTCGAATGCGTTGATTTAAAACTAAATATATACTCAAACATTTATGCGAAATTGAGAGGGAAATGAAATGAAATGTGGAAGCTAAATAATTTGTTGTAAATAAAAATTAAATTTTAGTGTAAACAAAGAGAACGATAAAGGAGGAGGTGAAGGATGATGATGATGAAGTGCTGCGAAAGCGGCAAAGCGGAAAAAAGCATAAAGAAAAACTATAATTAAATTACAAATGAGATTTTGTTTTTATTTGTAATATTTATAATAAAAATATAGTATTTAAAAATTTAAAGCGAATATTGTATTAATTTAAAAAGGGGTTTTTTGGTTTATTGGGAGATTTCCGTAGGAGGTGAGAGGTACGTATTATTATTCCAAACAAAAATTGTTTTTTAAATAATATGTTACTTGTATTTCCAGTCTTTTGAATGATCTATAAACTACTGCCCGTCTCTAGGCCAATGATTATGTCAGAGGGTAAGCCACAATACGACAATGTCTGTGGAATCAAAAAACAAACTAAAGTCTTTGCTTCTCTTGCAGCTCCATTTATGAAACGATCTTATTAATCTGACATCATAATAAGCGATTAATCAAGTGGCATTAACAAAGCCCCTGACCAATGGCCAGACACCTGAGGCTGAGGCAGTGGCAACCAGCACGATCGGCAGCTGCTACAGCTCCATATCCACCCGCATCGCACACTGTACGACACACATCTCTCGAGGGAGCGAGCGAGCGAGCGAGTCAGAAGCTCAAACAAATTGAATTCGCATTGTTTGCATAATCGCTGGCCATTTGTAAAGCCGTATTCGAGTGAATGTGCTCACGTTTATGTCACAGAATCGAAATGAATAATTTCGTGCAGAATTCCCAGGGAGCAAGCCATTTTTGAGGTGTTTTCAAATGGAGATCTTACACTACGCCACAAGCCCCATCCCCATCCCCATTCCCATCCCCATCCCTAGTTGTCATAAATAGTATTTGTGGATCTTGAGCAGCTGCCAATTTGTACTCACGGATGCGAATGCGAATGTAAATATGGCAATTCCATGGCTAGTATTCCCACAAGATTTTCTGCCAAGTTTCTGGCGAGTTTCCTATTTGGTTTTCGGTCTGCTGAAGTTAATTAAAAATGGTTCCTTGTTTGCCCTCAAATAGAATCCTCCCCACTCACTCATCTAGAGGTGGAATATATGCTAATCTATATTTACTATATCTATGCAAATTTGTATATTCGTTGGGGTGTGATAATGAGTTGTATGGATTATTGCCAAGATACATATTTCTGTAATTTCATGTAAATTATCCATTATTTTTTGTATCAAGCGTTAAATATTGTATTATTATGATAGACAATCTAGAGAGAAATGTATTTATGCATATTATTAGTTGTTAAAATAGCCTTGCATTAGTCATACATATTGTTTGAGATTCTATATATAAATAGGTACCATTTTGAGGGCCTTCAACGCAAAATTTCTTATGTATTTTTATTTTATTCGTGTAGTATGAGAGATGCTGATGAAAAAAGAATTTTCATTTCAATTTGAGGACTAAATTTAGCCTAAAATTAAAACCCATAATTTCTGCATAGACCTACACACCTAGATGCCTAGATTGACACCTGTTTCTACCTTTTAGTATCAAACTTCATCCAGAAACTATATGAAATTCTGATAAACTACCTTCCCGTAGCATCCCGCCATCTGCATTCAGGAAAACTGCAACATTTGGGCCCCAAACCATCGGACTCTTGGGCCAATAGCAGTCGTATCTACCACTTGAAACATCTCACACTTTGCTCGAAAGCGATAGGTACTCGTAGATAGAGTGAGAGAAAAACTATCAATAATCACTTCGCTGGAATTAAGACAACACTTCAAAAAAACTGAAATATATCATTAATTACTCGAAAAGCAAGCTGGAAACTGGCTGAAAAAGATGTCAGAAATCCACTCGAGCCAATAATGAAGACTACGAGATACATATGTATCTGCGAGAGCGGACGGACAAGTGCGTGTCTGTGACTGTGACTGGGTGTGTGTCTGAGTCTGCGTCTGGGACCCGGGTTCACACAATCCATCAATCGATCGACGATCCATCAAGGCGATATTGAGCGTCCAAGGCGGCTGCCAGAGGCACATAAATCATGTGTGAGAGAGAGAGAAACGATGATAATTAGAAATGAAGAACAAAACTTCAATTGAGTTGTTCAACACTAAAAGAGAAGGGCCGGGCCAAAAGCAAATATTTGCCCGATGGCCAATTGCCAATTGCCAGTTAAAAAAAAAAAAACAAGTTGAAACCCGACAATCGTCGGGCAATTACAAGGATGGAGCTGGAGCAGGAGCAGAAGCATTACACATATCCTGCGCTGGCTGGCAATCACACAAATGAGCCTCTAATAGAATATTAACTCCCAAAAAGCGATTCGGGCAACCGCCTAACCAAATGCAGTGGTTATGGCTGTCGCTGTCGCTGTCCCTGTCCTTGTCGCTGGCTCCAGGAATGATTATGGCTGGGCGAAGAAGGGAGAACTGGAGATGGAGAGCTCTCCAGCTCTCGAGGCAGCAGCAGGTAAACCTGGCCCAAAACCAAACCAGTTCTGGAAAACCAGCAGCGGAGCAGCAGGCAGCTCTGAGAACCCCGAATCGAAGTCCGGTTTTGAGTCGAAATTGAATTCGATGTTCGAACATTCGAAGATCGCACCCACACTAGTGCATCGCCGGGCACCAATACACTCGCAATCCACCTGAGAGCACACCCATACCATGACAGAACCGTCTCTAGGGTTCGCTCTCTCGCTGCTGCGGCCGCCGCCGCCAAGGGTTTCGGTTTCGACATCGAAGTTTTTGGATGGTTTTCGAAGAGTCGGCCCTGGACCTGGACCCGGACCTGGTCGCCGGCCCGGCCCGGCCCGGCAGTTCTTCTTCCACGCACACCGCATGCGCATCGCGCAGCAAACGGAACAGACAGGCAACATAATGTTGCCTCTGAATGTGGCAGGCAGGCCAGGCCAGGCCAGGCCAGGCCGCATGGCCGCGCTCTATAGAGGTGCACTCTACGCACTCACTTGCGTGGCATACACTTGTCGGCCTGCTCGCACCCGCATGCGCGTCGTGTGGCCCCGCCCTCGAGTTTCGAAATACTTGAATGATTTTCAATATGGCCGCCGTTTTGACAGCTCCAATTGTTGTTGTTGCCAGATGCGCCATGCCGCGCGCTGTGGCAGACATTTGCCGACGATTTTGGACGATTCCAAGCGGCGGCGGAGACCACTTGCCGCCGGTGCCGCCGGTGGTTCCGTGCAACGAAACAAAACGAAAATAAATTGAGATCGAAATGCGAATTTAAATGAACAACTTAATTAAATGCCTAATTTTATGGAAAGCTCTCTGTGATTTGATTTCATATTTAATGAATAATAAAATTGTTTATGAAATTGATAAATGTTCTTGGTTTTTTATCATTCGAAGTGGTTTATGCGAATATTTACAAATTCTAAAGTCAGATCTAAAGATTTAAAATGACAATTACTGAGTATAATAGTTATTATCTTTAGCTATAGCAACAAATGAAATTAAATGAGACATATGAAATATCATTATTTTCTGGAGGAACCCTTAGGTTCTTAGGGGAAATTTCTGTGTCGATATATATATTACTCTGAGAGCCAAATAAACATTTTATATATGTTGGTATTTGATGATCTTTAATATAAATTAATATTGTTTCGTGATTTACGTTCCTCAATGAGATCAAATAATATTCAGGAGGCAATCAGTTCCTTGATACATATTTATGTTGATCATTCAATGGTTTTTGTACAGCTTGCAAAATTTCCTAAAGCCTTTACTGTGGTTTGGCTTTAAAATGCATTCGAAAAACAGTTTTAACTGCTCCGATCTATGCATACAAATTTAAATATCTATCTAAATTATTACATATATTAGCTATAGTCAATAGGAGTCGAATATCTCTCTATTCTATAAGAAAGTTTTGGGTCGTCGTCGTTCTCGCGAGTACGGGAAGCGAGTGACCCGGGGTTTAAGGCGCTTTCCCTCTAGAACTCCTACAAATAACTTCATGAATCCATCTTGATCACATTTCACCCAATTTAAATCAAAGAAAACACTCTCCATCTTCTATAAAAGAATACCTGATTGTGCATTCGATTTCAATTATCACCACCAACTGTTGATTTCTGTTGAGGGGATACAATAATCCGTAAAGAGTGGGAACATCATATATAAATTTCCTTACGATTCTACCCCGTACATCTCAATCTTTTTGTGCGATATTGCTGGCCATTAAAATTAAGTAATTTGAAGACAGAAGGCAGAGGGAAATGTTGTCACAACATTCCAGTAATTACCCGTAATGCCCAAAGAACACAACAATCCCGACGACTGCCACGACTGCCACGACGACGACGATGTCGCTAATGATCGAATCATTTCGGATAATGGCCCAAACCGAAGCAGAGAGCTGAGAACTGTATCTGAAACTGTATCTGTTGGCCATAAGAAAGGCCAATGACAACAACAACAAAAGCCAGAGAGAGAAGAGCAGAGAAGACACCGAAAGTCAACTGAAAATCGAGCTGCAGATGTAAGTAAATCAAATAAAATCACGTGTCATTTGTCTCGGCGACTCATTGAAAGATAAGATTTTCGGTAGCAGCAAGCACCAGGCACTACATGTTCAGGGATACCGTGGGTTAGGAGCGGCAGCTCCTGAAAGACCTCAAAAGACCGCTCAAATGCACAAAAATGAAGTGCGTGGCCATTAATCAGAGCTTTACTAAATTTAATATGCGGTTAAAAGTGCTAATGACGCTGGTCGGGCAATCGTTTAAGCCTCATCCATGCCCTCATCCTCCGCCTCCGCCCACACACAAAAACAAACTACAGGACAGCCGGGGGGAGGGGCACGGGTACGGCCACGGGGTCCAGGCACAGAACAGACGGAACCAAGCAGTACATAAAGTTTAATGAGGAACCACTTAACACTTTCAGAGCTTTTTACGTTTTGCTGTCATTAGAATGATTTTTGCCACTAACTACGATGCCAGGAATTGCACTGAGAGAAATTGTGGAGGAGAAATGGACATGGGATGGGGATTTTGGTTGTGGAAATGAAGCGGAATGCTTTGAAGATCAGATTTCATGATACTTCGTTTGAATACAAAGTAAAGGGGAAAGAACATTCCTAAACATTCCTGGTTTTGACCCTATTATAAATATTCGTAGATCTATACGAATTGTTACCACAATCAATAGTCCCAAATCTAGATTTATTGCAGAATATTTGATTTTGATTCCTCCCCAATGTAAAAGCAAGTTCTATAATCCTTTTCAAGATTAAAAGACCTTAAAAATGTCGAAAAATTTGTTGCAGTGCACCTGTCCTTTTCTTTCTTTGGGTATCCCTCACAGCCTGCGGCCAGTGCATATTTCCTTCCGAGTCGTCAGCGGCGGAGGCCAGCCACGTCGATGGCGTTGTCGTCATTATCCGGCCATGTTCGCAATATTGCACTCTCCCCAGCCCAGCCCCGCCCCCAACCATCCCACAGTCCGTCCGCCCGCATTTGGCACGAGGTCTGAAGCTGAAGCCGAGGTCGGGGGCTTGAGTCGGGGCCAGGGACTTACCTCTCTCACTGTTTCGCATTGGCGAAGGCGTCAGACTCGAAGGAGCAGCAGCAGCAGCAATCGCAGGGGGAAGAGGGGAGAGGAGGAGTACGAGTGCGGGAGAGTGGTTCCGGGATGGGGTTGGGGTGGAGCCAGCGCGTGTATTTTCAAAACAAATCGGCAACAATTTCATTAAATGAGTATCATATTAAATTTAATGATGCAGCCGTATTTCAGTTTTCGTTTCGCTTTCCGTGTTTTTCCTCTGCACAGTTTTTGTTCTAGGAAAAACGTGGCTAAGGATCCGGGAAGGAAGGACCAGGAGCCGGTAGCTGATTTCAGGAAATCTTCATTTAGGGATTGGGAGATGTAGAAATTGAAGTACTCTTCTGGATGTGATGTGATGTGATGAGGCTCCGCCGCCAGTTGTCAGCCCGGAATTTCTACTCCGAAAGTTATATGGATATATTCCACTTGTGGCCTTCGACTCTGATGAAGTGGCTGTCTGTCTCTCTTTCTGTCTGTCAGCCTCTTGTTGTGCTTCCCATTGCTGCTCCTCTCCGGTTGCCTCTCTGGTTGCTGCTTCCTGCTCCTTCTGGGGCTTCTGAGTGACGAATTGCCAACGAAGCTGGCAACGATTATGGATTGTAATACATCTAGCAGGTTGCACCTCATTGATACTTATCAGCCGGGGACCGGAAGAGTGTGGCCCTAGATTGACTTTTAATTATCACAGACGCGACTTTGCCCATTTGCCAGTCAATACATCAAAAAGGGCGGACTTTTAGAGGGAGGAAAACTTTGCTTGTGGAATACATAAATGATGGATCGAATATGTTCAAGGAAGTAGGGATTTTGAGGCATTTACTTGTAAGAAGTTTCCTAGACGGTTACCTGATCATTTCCCTCCGATATCCCCCCCCCCCCCCATATACCTTTATCCATATCTTTATTCTTCACATCTCCTCCTGAACTGTCAATTGCCTAACTAATTCCATGTCCTGTTCCATTTTAATGGCATCCAAACGCAACAAAATGGCGAAAAATCACAAAAACTAAAGCAAAAACTGTAAGACAAGGAAATAGAATAATGCGTAAGCTCACTCAAGTCCATTACCAGAGCAAAAGAGATGGAAAGCAGAGTTAAGGAAAGAGACAGCAATATCGATTGATGCATGACTGTTGGTTGGTGCGGGGAGGGTGCGGGGAAATTAACCAATTTATCTTTGTTTGCTGCACAACAAGAAGAAAAGCTGAAGAGGAAGATGGAAAATAAAAACAGGAAAAAGTTTACAAAAAAAAAAACCAACAACAAAAGGATCTGCAAGGATACATCAACAATGGCGACAATGACGACGACAAAAGCAAACCGAAATAAAAACTAAAAAAAAAGGGAGTACGGGGGAGCCCCAAGGAGCTGCACTGAAAGGATTCCGCCATTAGAGAAGGTTGGGGGGCTATGGGGGGTAGGGAGTGGGAGTGGGAGTGTATTGCCGCCGTGTGACACATTTCTGCTTTTAAGGAGGATTGCATTTGTTACGCGTGCGTTGCCTCCGCTACGGTTCAACGGCAATCGATCAAGAGCCAAACATTTTTCGGTTCAGTTCGGTTCGGCTTGGTCGTGGGGTAGTGGCTCCAGAAGGAGGGAATTTAGTCAGTTTGAGTGAGTGCACTCATATATTATTCGTTTGCTTTTCGGGTTCCTGCCTTGGCCTGCCCTGTCTCTGTCCCGCCTGCGTGTGGCATTCGCTGGGAGGACAACAAACAGCAAGGACAACGACAACGACAGCGGCAAGCACTGGTGTCCTGCCGCTAGACGGCACACTTTTGCCTCCTCCTGTCACGCAATGGTGCATGAAATTTGCCTGCCATCGCGTCCTAGGCGCACTTTCACTTTCTCCTCCCAACACAGAAAACAGAAACCCACACCCTGCTACTGCTGCTCCTGCCTTAGGTAACAGTTGCTGCTGTTGGCCTCTAATGTTATTAGGTCCTCTTCTGCCACAGCAAAGCCATTCCTCATTTCTACAGTTTTCCATTTTCCATTTTTCCCCGTACTGCACATGTGCTGACAGCAGCCTGTGGCTGCCTCCGCTCTCCCACTCTCTCTCTCACTCTCTCGCTCTCTGCGGCACTGCGAATATTACATGTCACTCTCCACATGGCCACGCATCCGTTGCATCCTGGTTTACATCCTGTGCCACACGGCTGGGCCATGGCTGGCAGCGTTGCAGAAAAAGCAACATCAGGAAATTAAATTCCATAAATCTTGACTAGTTATAAAGGAAGCAAAATCAGCTAGAAGGACGTGTACATTTTTTAATATCCTAAGTGGAGCAACATGTGGTTTAAGGATAGACATTTTAAAGCTTCGCTCAGAGCCGCATTTGCCCTCCACTCCATCAGGGCATCAGTGGATGCGGCCTCCATGTTTGATGCGACATGCGACGAGGCCTGTAAGCTGGACGCCAGAGGCACTCCACCGCTACCTCTACTCTGCGCCATCTCATCATCATTAGAAACTGCGAAATATCCACCAAATACGCCGCACAGTGGGCCATAACACTTGGTTAAATCACAAACTGCGGAACGAAGGGATGACAAGGATACAATACATGGTCCAAATTGAACTTTGATTCCGCTTCATATTGGCCCATGCATTCCTTACTAACGCCGTCGTAGATATAGTCGGCTTAGAAGCTATCGATATTAGCTTCGAAGCTTAGCGACTCCCACCAAAAACCACTGACGTCAAATTGGAATAAATCGAAATTCATGATTTTTCTTATTAAATGTTCGTTCTTTTTTATTTGTTTATTTTTCTTCCCGTTTTAGTGCCTATTCTATTCTAATCGATATAGCCAAATCAATGCATCATTCAACAAAAGAACTTTGACTTTACAAGAATAACATATGTATATTTCAGAATATTTATGAAATTTATCTTATATGTTCTTTGAATATTCCTTTACCCAAGGTTGGAAGCTCCTTCTGTGGATCGGTACGGTTTAGCTTTTAAAAACATTTAAGTGGCGCTACCCAAGGCTTTTTGTACCTGCGACAACCCTATTTTATCCTTTATTTCCGCAGCTTATGTGCCACATAATTGATTAAGTTGCATTCGAATTAAACTTGTAAAAGTAAAAATATATAGAAAATAAATAGGCGATGCCTGATGCAGGGGAAAATTGACTTTAATTGTCATACATTTTTGGACATCTAGTGTCCCTGGATTTTGACAGAATGACAGGAAAATCTCTGAATGGCAGGCTCTGCGTCAAGTGTCATTCTACATATATGTACATATATACGTGACTATTCATTATTAAAACTGCTCTACTCGAAAAATCATCAGTTGCAATAATTGAAGCAATATGCTGCCGTTTTCATCACGCAAAACATTGCAAGTGCTGTCCGACTTGGAGTCCAAGGCGGAGGATGCCGCCGTGAATGAGTACGGGAACAACACTCGGGCCTGGCGCAACCAGTACAAGGATCCGAATCTGGCCAGAAATGCCATTGGAATGGAGTTCGCAAACCCAAGACACCTAACTGGGGAAACGTCGGGCGACAGTGATAGCCAGTACGCGGAGAATGGCAATTCCTCGACAGCCACTCTTCTGGACGGTTTCACGTCCGACTCTGGTCGTCTGGCAATCACTGACCTGGATACCCAGTAAGTCGCATTCATTGACACCCTGTGATTCCTATTAAATAATGACACCACTTGTTGGTACAGTCGCGCCTTAAGCGCAGGAAAGACCTTGACCCGGCGCTACCGTATCTAACTGGAGTCCAACTGCCACTCGGATGCTCTGTGGAGCGGCGTTTTTCTGGAGCGGAGCCTGTGTCTTTCTCTGTGCAGAATAAAATATGCATTTACTCTTGTTATTGTTTCGGACACCACTCGTCTTTCTCTTGGGTCTATACGGAAGGAGATCTTCGCCACAAGTGGAGAAATGACTTTTGCCCCAGCTTTTCGGCTAATGTCCCACTGTGCGTCGCTCGGTGGTGGCCTTAACTTGTTTTTGATGTGGCACGCTGCAATGTCCCGTCCGAGCGGCAATCAGCGGCCATCCAACGACCCACCGCACAGACATATATGGCCAACAAACTGATGGATCGCATGAAGTGGGGTATTTATTATCCACGCACTTTTGCGGCATCATCCGCTGATCCGCCGTACCGCCGTACCGCCAGGTGCCGATTAAGAGTCGTGTCTCTGTCTCAGTGGTAATGCAAATTTAATTGCTGATCAGTCGTTAATTGTGGCAAATTACGGGGATAGAGTACCAGAGAGAGAGCCGGAGATTAGCCAGAGACCAAATCCAGCTGAAACCCCAATGGAGAAGAAAAAGAAAAAGTCCTCATTTGATTGGAGTAATTAATGGCGACGCTTTTGTGCGCCAAATATGGCGTCTGGATGATCCTCTTTGCCAGCTTTGGCTTTAGCTAAATTGTGGTAAAAGTAGAGGCATTAAGTTTGCTGGCAAAAATCCCAAAAACAATTTGAATAATTTCTGTGCAAAAAATTAATTTCCTTTGTGATGAAGTGAAGCCTAAAGGCATATTATTAAGAGTTGCTAAAGTGATCGATTTGTGGCGCGCAAAGCGGAAGTTTCCCTGGACCCCAGACACCAGACACCAGACAGCAGACAGGACCTCAATTATGGATGGCTCCAGGAGAACAGAAGATAACCTCAACCTCAGTGGAGTACGGACTGTATGGAGATGGTGTGCATCTCATAAATATTTCATCGCGTATTTAGAAGGCAGCCGCAAAAACAGAAAAACGATTGTGCCTGTTGCACTTGGATGCCTCACTGTGGCGGCTACTGGATGTACCTTCTGCCTCCACCTGTATGGAGTGTGATTAACAAGAATGGTGGCAATTACAGGAAATTGCTTCCTTGCACCTTCCACACAGAGAGAGAGAGAGAGGAGCCATGGCCTGGGCCAGTTGATTATTTCACAAGGAAAATGTGCGTGCACTTTTTACTTAATCGTAAATTTGATGCATGTTTAATGAAGACATTTCATACCCTGTACTGCTGCTGCTGCTTCTGCTGCCGCTGCTTCTCATTTTGCAATCACTTTAAAAGCCATAATAAGGGTGAAATTTTAATGACTTCATTGCCAGGTCCGGGTCCGTGGCTCCATTGGCCAGGGGCCGCCCTGTTGACACAGCCATTACCCCATACCCCAGATCGCAGACTGGTGCCCCAGACTTTACTTCACTCACACAACACTTCCTGTGCCCCATTTAGTGCGTGTTTTGGGGGCTCTGATACTCCGCTCATCGAGTAATTTTTATTTTTTCGTTAAATAATTCATGTTATTATAGAAAACAGCCTTTTAAGTGGAGCTGCAGCAAGTGTACGAGTATGAAAAAACATTGAAATTGAACATTGAATATTTTGCTTTGTTCGAGTTCTGCTTTCTTTTCTGGTCGGTCAGCCATTTTGGAAAGGAAAGGTCTTTCACCGGCACCCAATGCACAAAATCAAAGGGCAGCAAATGTCGGTTTATCTCTCGGATGCCATTAAGGTAGCGCTCATACTCATCCATTGACAGGTAGGAAATTTATCGCCTGCATTCTCCCTCGCTCCATTGCCCTCAAATGATTCGGAAAAACCTGTTTTCCTTCTAAGCTGCGTGAGGTCAATGGCTGATTCTGATTGCGATGCTCCTTCTGGTTCTCCCTCTCGCCTTAAATTTTAATTACAGAATTTTTGGGGTAAGAAATGATTTAAATAAAGGTTAAGTTTTGGTCAGAGAACCAAGGGAACATCATTCAATATGAAGTTGGTGGCCTAAAACAAAGGCTACTGGTTCGGAGAGATAACAGCAGAACATTTGGAGCATTTGAAAACAGATTTTTCATGTTTGGAAATCAGTAAATAGAAATATATCTCAACGATTGATTCATGGCCTCCTCTTTTAGTATCAATTATTCAATAAAGTCAGAGTATCTTAAATAAGTACAAAGTATCATGGAATATACCCCATTATATGCCAAAAAAAAAAGTATCCATTATGACCCCGTACTCGTACAATGCAACCAACTTGTTGCTGGCTGATGGCTCAGAGAGTGTAATTATTATGGGGCTAATTAAAAGCGAATTAAATTTAAGCATCTGCCTCACACTAATGAATATTTATTGATAATTACAATAATTATGCAAATGTGCAACAATTTCAGGCGGCACGAAGGCCAAGAGTCTCCCAGTCGGCGAATGGCTGTGGATCTTTGAAGAGGGGTTCGGGGACGCACAGAATTCAGCTGAAATTTCCCCTTATTCAAAAGTATTCAACACATGTCCTTCAATTGCAGCAGAACAATGCATAGAGAAATGCTCTCTTTTCCCTACCCTTAACCTTAGGCACCCTTCTGGCCCTTTCTCTGCTGACTTTTCACCCAGGACTCTTTTCTTTAACCATTGAGCGTGTCCTTGACATGTCGGAATGGCGTATCGAATGGATATGCAAATATTGGCCATACAATTGTTCGGCAATCCTTTGTAATCCTTGCCGTAGGTAGTCGATGATGTCCTTCAAAATGTCAATCGCCAGGCAATGACCGTCATAAAACTTCACTTTGCATACGCACAGCACACATCCTTTCGCCGCGTGGGTGGAAGGATGGATGGATGGATGGGTGTCTGTTTGTTTTGTGTTTTGACTTTATCCTTTTGTGCGGAGTGAGTGATTTATGGCGTTTGACTTTGCGGAGTGCCAGGCAGAGTCCTCCTCATCCTCATCGTCAGCGACAGATGCGAATGGGATGTGCGGACAGTCGTAGATCAGTTTCCATTTCACTGTTGACACAATCGGCAGCGGCTCTGGCTCTGCCTCTGGTTCTGGCATCTCCTATGGCTCCTGTAAGTTATAGATTGAATTTGTATTAGCTTTTCCCCCTCTATTAACAATCTCTACTACCAATTTTCTGTGTGGTCTTTCTGTATATTTTTCTGTGGCTCTTACAAAATTGAAAGCCTTAAAGCCAATCAACGGGATATTTAATTATAATTTTTCTCTGTACAACAAAAAATAAATGAATTCTGGTAATGAAAATTCGCTCACTTTAATCGACTCTGGCAGCGGCGTGACGATGATCGATTTTCTCTGAAAGCCCCAGCAGAGAGACAGCCCGAGCAGCAGGAGATACAGGAGAGGCCCATCAAGGCACACCTGTTTGGCCCTGGTGGCACACTCGTGCTCTGCTCTGCTCTGCTCCACAAAAGACCTAAGAGCTGGGCAGCTGGCGGAGGAAGACCTTGTTCCAATGGATTATTAATGATTGGCGATCGATCGTGCGGCGATCGGCGGTCGGCGGTCGGTCTGCAGGCTCCCATACAGAAATAGCCACTAAAATTAGCTGGTAGCCAGAGAGTGCAGCCACTCCTACCAATCCACATCCTCCTCCTCAGCAGAGGGCCCTCGGACAGGGGCAGCAGGCGTTAGCGTTTAGCGTTAACGTTAACTCAATCGACCTGTCATTTGGGCCTCAGTTGGCTCCTCGCATAATTGCCACCGTCACTTGAAGCCGTTCTTCGGCACATCATTTATCACACGGACCACAGATCTATTTATAGTTCGTTTTGGGATCTGGAGAGCGAGAGCCACCTCGAGACTACACCCGGAGAAAACTCTTCTGCCAGTGCCTTCTCTTCTGTATTTTCTTTGAGTGTAAATTTGCATTGCTACGAGTCATTTATCAATATTTGGTGGAAATTAATTAACAATCGTTTGTGGGCTTTGGGGTCTTTAATTCGATTTGTATGCGATATCTGCTGGGTGTGAAATTAACATTGGGGCTTCATCAATCATCAAAGCCTCCTCCTGCCCACTCGAATCGATCTAACAAAACGCAACGTCGACATAAAGTCTACAAAAGTGCTGCTAAAGGATACACAGTGTCTCTAACAAGGCAGACAGCACGGCCTCCAGCTTCGATGGTCGATGGGGAAATGCCTCCACTCGACTTCATTCCGATTCCATCCAATCATCACACTTTTTCAATTGTTTATGCATTTTGGGTTTCTTTGTTTTTATTTCGGTTTGAATTTCGGGGCATGCGTTTCAACAAAAGTTCATTAATTTCCGCCTCTAGCAGCAGGATCCTTGGGACTTGGACTTGGACTGGGGCTGGACGTGCGCTTAGCACATCTCTGGAGGGGCATCTCTGGTTCTCGTGAGCATTCATTAATCCCAAAACGATTCCCAGTCTCTCTCTCGTTGTATTTTGTTATTAATGATGTTCAACAAAACGGCGGTTCCTTTTCAGTTCTGGTTCTGGTTATGGTCTTGGTTATGGTCTTGGTCTCTTGGTTCTGTTTTCGGTTTTGGACAGTTTGCTGTTTTGTCGCCTCTGTGCCGTTGATTTGCGGGTGGTTCCTGTTTACTCTCGAGTCCTCCTCCTTCCTCGAGAGCCGATGATCATTGTTTCATTCCCTCATCATATTTTATAGTCCGGTGTTCGGGAGAGGTCAGGGAAACACGCAGGTTTCTGGTCTTATCATTACTTAATGTTGAATGATGTCGAGTGTTTGTTTTGACATGGACCCCGTCCTGTGGTCCTCTGCGGAATTAAACATTTAGCCAAGTGATTAATGATTAGTCAATCCCTTTCAAGAGGTGATGTGTAATATAGATTTTGGATTGGATAAACGCTTGGGGAATGATCCAGGGGAATAAGAGGGGGGATGGTCAAGGTATTTAGTATCCTTATGGAAGACGCCTAAAGGTTTTCCTTAGACACTAAATCCTTCTTCTACAATAGTAAGTGACTCTCCCACACATCAAAACACTCTCTAATATCACTCCCTTTCAATAAAATCTCCCCTAGGACCCCTCCATCTCTTCCAGACTCCCCCCAAATCATAGCCCGACAAGAATGCAAATATTTGTGAATCGAAAACACTTAGTGCAAACACATTTACTGATTCCTGCCACCCAGATTCTGGGCAAACACTAACATGCCGCCGAGGGGTGGGTGGAGCTTCCACCCCAAAAAGTTCCCTGTTTGCTGAGGGGAGAAGCAGAAGCCAATTCTAATTCCCCGAAAATGCTTTTCATAAAAAAATGAGGGAAACAACGAAAATATTTGACATCAGATTCGTCAAACTCATGCGTTCGTCGAAAGGGGGCGTTGGGCGTGGGAGTGGGAGTGGGAGCGGGTCCTGGCTTTAGCAAGTGGCAAGGCTGTGACTTTAAGGCTGGCACCCAGGGACCCTGCTCGAGTTCTCTGCTCCTGTTCCTGTGTGCCATGCCCTGTCCTGTCCTGTGTCTGTGTGTGTCTGTGTGTGTGTGTGCTCCTGTGCCTGTCTGCCATTAGAGGCTCAAATGGAAAACGAAAATGTCTGACATTGACAAATGTCATCCGTCATTGCGAACACAAGATTGATATAGATTGGAATGTGACACAAAAATACGCACCACCATCGCAGCCCTCGGAGCAACAACCACTCAGGCACCGCACCACCAGTGCCCCTGCCCCTGCCCCTGCCACTGCCACTGCCACAGTGCCACAAAGACAGAATGGCGGCCCGGGAAGTGGCAGTGGCAGCCATACGCACAATTGTGCGTGGCGTGGCATGGCTCAGAGTCGAAGTCGAAGTCCCAGTCCCGGTCTGACGATGACACAAGATGACGAGCGCTGATGAAAAACGTCGACGTCTGTCCATCATGTCACCCTTGTTTCTCCACAGCCAAAAAAAGAGAGAAAGGAAGAGCAGAACAGAACAGAACTATGGTTTCCCGAAAAGAATTTCCCTGGCGGGGATGAAAAGCTGAATTTTTCACGCTTTGTCCTGGCTCTTTGGGGCGTTTAAAGAGTTATGAGAAGAGAAACCATGAGTCAAATTATGGCCATCAGAAGACAAAGGTACAAATATTCTTGAGAAGAAACCATTATTGGATGACAAGTCCATCTGTTGCGATATAAATGGGAGAACGTGTTATAGTTCAAGTTGAGAATTCGATTCTAAGGGATAGTGTAAATTCTTTCACTCTCTTCGAATATGAGCTAAATTCAAGTAAAATGTTCCTCTCGGAAAGGAGGCCGCCTAAGAGCTATTTGAATGAAATATTATACACCTTCTACTTTTGCTCTTCTCCATCTTTAATAGCCGTTACTGCACTCTATTCTAGAACTTCTCAAACCCCTCCTCGAGGAAACACAAAGTCGACCGACGGACTGCGTGGCTTTTCCTTTTATTTCCATTTGTGTGTGCGTGGCACATAATAATGGTGGATTTTCTTTTGTTTGACATTAATTTTTTATTCTTGTTGCTTTTGTTTTGTCTTTTGTCTTGGCTTCCCTTTGGTGGCGGGGCATGCAACTTGCACTTAAGTTTATTAGAAAGAACAAAGGAAAGCAGGGACAACGCCGTTAAGAGTGTTGAAATTTGATAAATTAACATTTGCATTCATCTGCATGCCACTGCAACAATTTGCATCTTCCACGCAATCCCCTCTGCTGCTGCTGCTGCTGCTGACAGCGACAAAAGTCTAAATCGGTTTTTAGATTGCAACGAAATAGTTTCGGGCGGTGGGAGGTGGGCGGGGGGAGGGAGGAAATTAAATCGATGTCACCCATGTTGACACTTAAGGCAAAAAGTTTGGCGAAACTTCGGCAGCGACAGCGATGTTGAAAGAGCTCCCCGAATAATAATCAAGTGTTAATTATTTTATGGTTTTCAAAAAGTTTTCAACTGAAAGTTTTCACCGCAAATCATCCTTCAAGATACGCATCGATTTCAGCGCCTCCAACGGGAGGCAGTCCATGGTGGAGAGGGGCTCTGTTGCTGTTCCGGGCCGGCATTCATTTCATTTCCTTTCAGGGCGAACTGTAATGAAACTTCCGCCTGGCAAAGCCCACAAAAATCCCCAGCCCCCCAACCCCCAGCCCCCTTGGCAGCCCGTGGCAAACTAATGCGCTGCCATCAGTTGACGATGGCATTCAGATTAAGCGCTGCCGGCAATGAATGAACTCGATGCGGTGATAAAAACATTTATCAAACAAAAAAGACGAATAATCGCCAGGACCAGGACCCCAGCAGCAGCAGTCCCCAAGGCAGAAGGAATGTCAGGGCGCAGTCTGAGTAGTCTTAGGCCCAGGGCTTTTCCAAGAGCTACAACGAAACGTGATTAAGTAATTTGTGCGGCACTTAAAAAACAATTATATTGTACTCAAAGGATTGTATTACAAGCAGACAGCCAGAAATCTCAGCAGAACAAATGCTCTTTCTTTTGATTGATTTCGAAGCCTGGTAAAAATAGTTTATAAGCAAGCCAAAAATATGAAATCTTACACATATATCCCTCTCATTTATTCTCAGGAATGATGCTCAGGAAACAATCGAAACCGAGACACCTCTCACAGAACAAGACAAAATACATAATTCGGAACAAGATCTTCGCCCTGGGCTCCCCCGAAGAGAGGGGAGAACACGAACACATACTTTGGGATTGTGCCGCGAGAGGGCCCTGAGACAATGGTTATTAATCAGTTGCCGATAATGCCAGACAAGAGTCTTGAATAAAAACTCACAGACCCCAGATGGAGCAGGCGAAGAGGAGAGGTGTGTGTGTGTGCACTGTGCCCCGAAGATGTGTCACAGTCACACTTTTGTTGTTAATTGAACGTGGCATGCATCCCCATACCCATACCCATACCTATACCCATGCCCCTGCTCTTGCCCCCTGCTCAAGTGGCATCCGCACTAATGCCGGATTCATGCTAAGTGGTATGGCGAACGATCTTCTGGTTGGTAAATGTAAGTGTGTTCCTCTATGTGAAGAGTTCTTTCTATTCATAGAAACGTTGTCATTGGACCTTGCCGTGAGTTTGCCATCTCTTCCGGCAATTGATTAATCATTGAGTCTCTGCACCCAGGCGAAGGCGATGGATGCACTTTGACGCCTCCGAATCTGAATCGATAAGAAAAGTATCTCCAGAGAGTGTTTCCTATCCGATATGCCTCTTTAGAGCAGATGGCTTTAAGTAATCCCCAATATTAGCTTACTCTTCATTTCTTTTCTTTTCTTTTTTGTGGTGGTGGTTGCTGATAAAAATTCACAGCAAACTCCAGAAGCTGGAACGCAAAAAAATCTACAAGAAAAAATACAAAAATTGCTGCCCTGGCCGTATATCTCCCTCTCTGTTGCTCTTTAGGGCTGCTGGACCCGGTTTCTTCTCCTGAATTTTCGGCTGTTCGTCATGTCCATCGAGTGATTTTGATGAATTGCTGTCATTAATCTATGACGTACGCAACTACCAAAGGAAATGCCATCATCATCAAAAGCAGCCCAGACCGAGCCAGCAGCAGCAGCAGCAGCAGCAGCAGCAGCCGGGATCTGAAACCAAGGGGGGGAACGGAGAACGGAGCAGCCCAGAGCCCGCAGGGAAACAGCCTGAGCCGGAGACAGGGACTGGGACGGGAACAGCGGCAAGGGAAACACTGGGAAAACAATGCGCTGGGCAGAGGCAGCCCAGAGGCAACCCAATTCGAGCTGGGATGATGGCGTTGGGCCTCGACTTTTGGTAAAAATGTAGCATTTGGGAATTGCGCAAGATTTCGCTTTCATTTTCCAATTTCAAGCTTTGGCCTCTGGCCTCTGGGCTGCGTACAGCCACCACAAAACAGAAGCCACGAAAATAGTGTCTAATGGAACAAGATGGGACCTATAGTATTTAACATTTTATTAGGGGTTTTTTTAGAGCAATTTGTAGATAAATTTTAAGGGTTTCACGCTTGAGATACATTCCCAAAGATATGCAATTACATATTTGTAAATTAGGTCTGCTCTTTAAGCCTCAGAAGCATTCGTATCTTTTAGATACTTTTGTATCACTGAAATAATACTACTATTATTAATTAAAAAAATATTTTCCAGCTTTGAAGAATACTTTTCTGTCTTGGAGATACATTTGTATCTTGTTTCGGCATCACATGTATAAGATTAAAATATTCAACATTCTCTTATGCAATGGCTCTCCAAATCCTAGCAGGTCTCTCAACTGAAACGCTTCATGTCAAACGATTTTTTATTTGCAGCCACCCACCTCCCCGCTCACACACACACACACAAACATAACACAGATACAGAGGCGAGATATTTGCATTTTGCTCAGATACGTTTTTTACATTTCTGTACATAAATGCATTTCGTGTTTACATTTTTCCAGTGACAAGTGTCTGAATCACGCTGCAGCAGCCACTGGGGATGACATATGGCGGCAGGGAGAGCCAGCGACACGCAGCCGACAATCGATTAATCAGCGAAAAATAATAAGAAACATGTTCACCCCCCCAACACCGCCCCCTCCTTCTCCTTCTCCGCCCTGTCCTCCGGGGAGATGCAACTGCAACGGAGTCGCAGAGTCGGAATCTGTGAATGCGGAACTGATGTCGCCCTGGCACACTCAAAAAATGGGCAACTTCAACATTTCGGGCAGTCAAATAAATAAGCAACAACAAACCCCATTCGGTGGGGGAATGGTACAGAATAATATAATTCTAAGATGAATAAAAGTTGGTGTTTGAGTTGTCTTTTCTTTTGGGGCCCCACACACACTCACACACTCACACACTCACACGCACAATTGTCAATAATGATGGAGGAAAGCCGAAAAACTGGATAAGAAAATCGCCGACCCTCGAAATGAAGACAACAAAAGCGAACGAGAATGAGGGAAAAATGTCAGAGCCAAGAACCCAAATGAGTGACCAAAACTCATTACAACGAAACTTCAAATTGCCCAAATTAATCTAATTTGTGTTTCTGTGGCCCCTGCCCTGGGCTGCGGGTCTCTTTCTTTTCAATGTCAATGAGTTGAGTGGCTTGTCAGTGGACAAAGTTCTTGTTTGATTCAGCGATTTATTTATTTCTTTATTTCTCTGTTAACACAATTCTCGCATAATGGGAAATTGTGTTTGTCATTTGTTTTGTTCTGAATATTGATTCAAGTTTATTCGTTGCCAATTTTCGTGTGTGTACAAATTCCGAGTTAATTATATCTTAAACGGTTGCCTCAGACATCTCACGGGGTTCCTGCCACTTCAAAGTTTCGAGCAGAACGATCTGTCACTCAAACAAGCCAATGGCAAGAGGCTGGCACAGCAAAAACGATGTTGTGCCTCTGGGCTCTGGGGTCTGGGGTCTTTGATGTCTGCAATTGCAATGGGATCTGCCCAGAAGATGGCAGCGTGACACGAGCCTAATCACGAAAGACTGTTAACAGACATCTTTGCTGAGTTATTCTCTGTTCCATTCGGAGGATCATCCCATCACGCTGCCATCTCTAGTCTGATGCCTCTCTGCCCCCAGTCGACATCATCTAGATACATATATAGCCGTATAGCCTCGTCGCGCCGTCGTCGCTGTTGGCGTCATTATTAATTTCTGCTTCACATGCGGGAGCGCCATCGGGGCAGGGCATAGGGAGGAGAAGTTTTCAAAATGAATTTTTATGCCCCTCTGCCGGTGCCTCTCCCGGTGCCTGTGCCTGTGCAACGTTTTGGCGCAGCCTCTGCATCTCTCATTTTATTTTGGCATCACGTGGCTGCCACTCCCGCTGTCTGCCTCATGCAACCATGCCCTGCTGCCCCTGCTGCCACTGCTGCTGTTATATTTGACATATTGCCGACATTGATAGTATGAGACGTTGCAATGAAATTTGTTGTGCTCGTCAACGGGAGTTGCGGCCATTATTCAAATGCCTGACAGAGTTACGCATTCAAATGGCAAAAGAACACGGTGGCTTTGGATACCCTATAGCCTTGAGCATGAACAGCATTTAAGGATGGTTTTGGCTAGTAAATGGAGCACCTCCTCCAATCCAAATGCCTTCTCTAGCTAATTCGAAGCTAAAGCTTCTGTAAAGCCCCCTCCATTTTCCACATAGATCATCTCCAGCATATAATCATTTGTTACCACTTCCCTCCTCGTCATTCGGCCAATCCATTTGTGGTAGCCATTTTGTTGCATTGCAGCGAATGGACTGCAATTAGTTTTTTCCAAACGAATTTCACTTTTCGATTAACAACAGCCCAAAGTACGAGCATGCGGAGTAAGTGCGTAATTTCCCTGTTGAGGCAGCCACGCATAAAATGCCATTTTTCACTTTCCCTTTTTCCCATTTTCCCATTTCTCCCTCCATTTCTCCAGACTTCATTCACTCTCCATTCCGACTCCCAGGGTGGTGGTGGCTGATCGAACACTAATTACAAAGCAACATCAAAATAATTATGGCCACTTTGGTCATAATAACTAAAGAATTTCCACATGTACGAGTACGAGTACGAGGACGAGGAGTACCTGCCAGCCGCAGGAGGACCTGCCTGGACAGCCAAGAGGAAGAAAGGCGGCTGTTTCGTTTGACGAGAGATTTGCTGAAATTGCTTTCACATTAAAAACACTCTCACCCACCACAAAATACAGGATGGACTAGTCCTGGTCATGGTCCAGCCTACCTGGTCGATGGCGATAGCAATTAATACCTTTCACTCTGACCCGTTTGATGTGCCCTGTCATTCCGACTCCGACTCCGACTCCAGCTCCGTCTGCTGCTCCTGCTCCTGGTTCTGGTCCAACTCCAGGCTACAGGCTGGCAACTCCTGCCTTTTGGTCATTTGTTTGTGTCAACGCTTGGACCGCTCCTGATGCTGCCACGGATTAGAAAGTAATCACGGCCGATAAGAAGCGTCCAGCCGAGAACGGCGTCCCGTCTCCAGGGACTCAGGGAGTTTCCCCCCGAAGGTGGGAAGCGGTCAACAATGCTGCGTTCTGGTAGCCGGACAGGACAGGCCATTTAAATTACACTCCAATCCAACCCTCGAGCTCCTCTTTCGACCGCCGCCGCCGCCGCCCACACGAGTGGCCGGCATTCTGCAGTTCGGTTACAAATGTCCATTGGGACTTTGCTAATCTGTCATTCGCCATGATGTGCTCCCGAAGGCGGCCCTTCTGGTTGGGTTCTGGTTCGCTTCGGAGCTGGTTGGGGCTTCTGCCCCCGTCACACACATGTGTACAGACAGAGACAGGGATAGTGGAGAAGCGAGAAGCGAGAAGGAGAGAGAGAGAAAGCTACAGGAGAGACACCAACTGGCAATGAAAAAGGACGAGTGTCCATATAAATGACCAAAATGCCACGCACTGACCCAACGCATAGCCCAGAGCCCATCACCCCCATGCCACATGCCGCATACCACCCACAGAACCCTCATCCCAGCCTCGTGCTACGCCCATTGGCCCCATCGACGACATGGCAGATAAAATGTTTCAATGTCCAATCGGGCAATTTGTCAAAATACTCACCAATGGACAGGACAGGACAGGACAGGACACACAGGACCCTGTCTACGGCAAAATGTTTTACTTTTTTGTGTTTATTTGCGAATGGTGTTTGTTCAATAACGAAATGTACTTCGATACTTATGTAGAGATTTTTAAAGAGCTTATATTATCTATTTGTGATCAAAATTAAATAATTATAGCTGTAATGCAAGTGCAACACTTAAACCGTTTTTAGCTTAAAATAAAAGTAATTATATACGAACTTTCGCTGAATCTTCTACCCCAACTGCCACTCCCACTGCCACTTTTTGCAGATCGAATTCTTGCCACTAACAGAATACTTTTACTGCTGCAGCAGCACCCAGCGACACATTTAATTACTTTATCCCGAGTCAGGGGATAAGGTGCCAATGGAGCATATCAAATTCAATTCTAGCCAGTTCTGGCCTTGTCTTCCACACTCACACACGACGACTCATATTCCTTGAGGAGGGAATGAGGCCAGGAGCCAGGATTAATGTCCCACAATTAGTCAACATAATTTCCGCTCGATGATTTTGCATTTGGCATTTGCATGGACTGCACACGGAAACTGTCTCTCTGGATTGGTTTTTGGCCAAAAAGGGAAGTGTTGCTAAATTATTAAGTGAATATTGAATGGTTCGTCGTATTGAAATGGAATTCGGTCCAGTGAGGCGCAGGGCTCTCTCTATCCCTATTTCCCTCTGGTTATTGTTATTTGTGATGTGATGCTTCTGCTCGCATCCTGGACGCATTCTCATTTTCCGCTCCCGTTGTCGCTCCTGCTCCCGGTCCCGGTCTCCGTTCTCTCGTCCCTGCTGCTGCCATTCCCTGCTTTGCAACATTGTGGACGGGACGCCGTTGCTGCTTTGTAACAGTCTGATTTTGACATTGACGAATTCGTCGACATTTATCATGTACTACGCCCCTGAAGGGAGGCCAAAGCCAGTGAAAGAAGCGAAAAGGATACTCTTGGACTCACTCGCCGTATCTGTGTGTGTCCGTGTGCGTGTGTCTGTGCCTGTGCCTGCCGTTGTGTGTGTGCGAGTGTTGTGCGTGTATGCAATGCCTTTTAAATGCCTACCATCTTGGTGGATGACTACGATGACGACTGCCCTAGACAGCATTCCGTCAGAGCCGTACCCTCCTCAGCGGCGTTGAAGTTTTCATTATACAACATGTTTGATTCCCGAAACGTTACGTTGCGTGGAACCAATCCATATCGCAGAGCAGGCCAGGCCAGGCCCGAGGAGAAACCACCAACCGAAGCGTGTAATTAAAATGTATTAATCTATGAAGGAATACCATCATCTAATTGGTTTTATTTCTCTTTTTGTAGTTGAGGGAAGTTGAGTAATTTAAATGGGAACCATTTTAAAATCAGTTGATAGATCAGAATAGTTCCATTTCGAAGCTTCTTCCCCGTAAACCATTTTAAATACCCCAAAAAGATACATTCTGTAATTTGAAAAAGAAATTGAAATATCCACACCTAACTGATTGAAATCGATACGATATCTTCGGCCACTTCTTGGAGGAGAAACCTGTAGAACCTGTAAATGTGTTCCAAGTATTCTGTGGACCTGCGCCGCAGCGACATGCAAACGAGCCAAATATTAATTGGGATGTCAATTTTAATTTTTCCCTTTCATTTCTTCGAGACTTACATTTAACAGCTCAATTAATTGTGTGGGTCTCATGTGCGCCCGAGAGCAGCGACCACTCCGCGCAGAGAGCCCCGAAAGGCAGATTTGAGTTATGCGATCCATTGGCATTATCTGGCGGCCTGGTCGCATGTGACAAGCGGCAACTGATTCATTCGGGGGATCGGATCGGATCGGATCGGTTTGGATCCAGGCCCTGCCCATGCCCATGGCACAGCGACTGACTATCGATGGTCGGCGGAGTCCGGAGACCGGAGACGATAAAGATCTCAAAAGGATCTTGCTGACTGTTTTGGTTTCTCTCTCTGTCTCTCTCTGTCGTGCTCTCTCTCTCTTCATCTCTGTCTCTGGGGCAGAAACAAATGGGCGCCATTATAGTGCGACAACTCTTAGTTGTGGTGAAAACGACTTTAAGTCAGTTTTAAATTGAATAATATTAATTTGCGTGATAAAGCGTGTGATCGCGGCCATTAATCAATTAATTAGTTTACCTTTTGTACGACTCTCTTGACAATGAAACGATGCAGAGAGAGAGAGAGAGAGAGAGAGAACACGCAGTCTGAGAAAGAGAGAGCAACTTAATCTAACAGAACTATTCGTATAATTGCTCAAGAAAACCCCCAGAACTGCAGCTCCGGGCCCCAAACACAAACAATAATTGCCCCAGACCCAAAAAAAGAAACAAACAAAACATGGAAGGTTGCAAGAAAACGCTGCCTTGCGGCACTTTTATTACTCGTTCATTCGTTTGCCCATTCTCAGTCTGTTGTTGGGGTACGGCACTGGGGGCTGGGGTTCTCTTAATGACCGGCGCGCAAATAAAAGAAAAATGTCGTTCTGATTGACGAATTGCGTGCGTATAATTGTATCTTCCAGATATTTTTGTTTACTTGCGCCATATTTGTACGGCACTCAAAGGGAAAGAAGGAACTCCAACTTCAACTCCAACGGGAAAGGGCGACAAGACCGCTCTCGTCCGCTATACAAAACTTTAATTGAGGAACAACTGTAGATAGGCGCCGTACAAAACTTTTGCCGGTTCACGCTCACGACTCACGCAACAGACAACAAAATGTCGGATATCTTTGAAGTTTACCACACATATGTACATATATGTATGTATGTATCTTCTTGGGTATATAGGTACTCTTCCAAGTGTGCCCTGCATTGTCTGGGACTGTGAAGACTCATTCATGGTCTGTAATTAGGAGAACAAAGTAGGGAAACTGATATGAAATCTGATTACAAAAGAATAACAGAGCCAAGACACACATATATGAAATATCTAAGTTTGTATCAAAGCTTAGATCTAGCTAATGGATACAAATATCCACCATCATCATCATCAGCGACGGCTTGCGAATTGAATTAATTAATATAAATTGTTTTATTCGTAACGTAACCATTGCAATTGGAAAAATTTAAGGTGTGAAAGTTTCGACGTAATTTTATTCGCCTATTAATCGCAGTTTTTATTCTCTTATTATTTTTCTCGATTATATTTTCGGTTTTCCTTTGATGTATCTATGCAAATATCTCAGAGCACGGATGAATGTTGGGCAACAAAGCCTCTGCCAGCAACATTTAGTCTTAAGCGCAACGGCTGTCAAGCAGTTCCTGAACTGCTTTCTTGCTTGCTATCCACGCACTGCTTTTGGTTGTGTTCTTTGCCATGTAAACTGAGTGTAAAATATGTGTAGAATTGTATACAGGAATGTAGTAAGCATGTAACACAGATACAGGCTCGTGTAGATACATCTACATTCAAGACTATCTCAATATTTTGAGAATTTTGACCTTTCAAGATAATTTTCCAATGAGATTTGAATAGTTTTCAGGAGTTTCCAGAAGGGTTCGCTTAAAATGACATTAAGTAACTTTTCTTCATTGCGTATCAAAAAAGCAGAAGGTTTCCAAAAGGACGCAGCATCCTGCATCATCACTGGAGATAGATGCATGATTCTGACTGAGTGAATGTTCAGAGTGCTCCCATTCTTAAACTTAATCCATAAATACAATAATGGAATCATGAGATACTCTTTGCAGCAAGTATGGCTATCCCATGACCATGAACACAGCAGTACAGTGCAGTGGCAGATGCGGCGGCAGAAGCAGCAGCACATAGAGCCACGCCACTCAAGATGTGCTACGTCGAGCGGTGCAACGTTTTGTGTGTCGTCCGTGGATGCCTCCTCCTCACATGGCGGTTTTTGGCGGTCTCTTTGACACAAAATTCCGCAGTGGATGACGTTCCTTCTGGCTCTGTCGCTGTGGTCGGGTCTCCTCTGTTCCGTTCTGGCCGTACATATGTTTGATTAAAAATTAAAATTATCATTTACGGCCCATTTAAACCAAACCGACCACAGATTCTTTCGCATTTCGCTCTCATTTTCAGAATAACGAAATATATATTTTTTCATTAGCTGCTTGTCCCGCAACAACAATAATTCAAAACATTGTATCTTCAAGATACAATTTACATTTTTCCTTCTAGATTTCAAGAGATTTTCAAGTGAGTTGATTATCAAACCAAGTCTCTGAAGAGATTTAAGAGTTGATTAGCCAAAACCAAGACGAGATTTAGCAGCTCCTTAATTCAGAGAAAAATATAATATAATTTGCATACAAGAAATCGATTGGTTTGGTTATTTTTATTATGATATTTTTTGGGATTGGCAATAATTCGGTTCCCTTTGTTAGACCTTACTGAAAAAAAAGATACGACTATACGAAAGCCAAGAGACCCAGATACCAAAAAAAAAAAAGAAAACAAAACCGATTCAGGCATAATCAGCTTAATCATAAATTAACAATAAAATTCGTGGCCAGCGCCGTCGCCTTTTGCAGATAAATTAGTCAAAGCGACACGCCATAAAGCATTCGCTGGACTCATAAATCCCCACAGCCTCACATGAGGATGGTATAGTATGGGATGCCTTTTCGGTGGTTCTCAGTGGCGGCGGTGGCGGTGGCGGTGGCGAAGGCACATTAACATATTGATGTTAACCTCTGGTCGGGGCAGGGTTCGGTTCGGCCCAGCACTGATCTAGCCGCCACTAGTAGATGATCAGGTTAGGTTTTGGCGCTGATTTCATCGGGGTTCATGGAAAGTACAACCAACAGCAAGGTTTATGCATAGAAATAAGGCATTTAGAGGCGACATCTGACCGCTGTGGCGCCATAACTCATCCAGCATACCGAGCCACATACCATATCTTGGCGTATCATAGCAACAGCCCAATGCTCGATGCGCCACGTCTTGGTCGATGGAGATCGGTGGCATTTGCCGGGCTATTAGATCAGGGCCCGTGTGGTGGTGGTGCTGCTGCCAGCCATTCGGAAACTGTTGATTTGGGTCACAATTAATTGCTTTTTGAGCGCCATAAATATATAGCCAGAAGTGGCTACATCACAACAAAGGGCGCGGCGACAACAGAAGTGCTGACCTCTATGATGACTTGCCGATTTCCGATGGGTATCATTATGATTATATTTTCATCTGTGGTTATGTTATGACAGGAATGATATTTTCCCAGAGGAAACTTTATTAAACGTTCTCCATTCGATGTTGCAAAAAATTTTCTAGAAGTTGCAGTTAGTCCTTCCAGATCCTCCATATTCAGCGTCAAAGGATGGAAACTTTCTTCAGGTCTCCTCCGAATTCGAGTTAATTCGAATATCACGCTTTGATCCAATGTTTTGGCTTAAGTTCTCCTGTGTTTATCTTTAACATAAGGATAATGTAATGTAATCCCTTCCAGCTAAAGGCTTACGAAGCCGAAGCCCTGTTTCAGCCCTGCCATACCCTTCTATGCCGTTCCCTTCCCCTTTCGTCTGGGCCAGGACCTTGGTCGAAGAGTAATTTGCGAATCTCTCTCTATTTCTGTCTCTCTCCCGAATGGCTATAAACATGGTGCGGATTAAGGATACGGCAGCGGCGACAGAAAGGATAATTCGCCAACCGACAATGCAGCGCGGACAAAGGTGTTTTGTTTTTATGACTTTGTAACTCCTTCGCCAGCTTAAGGAGGAACATGTACCAGAAGTATCTGAGTAGCTCTGCTCGTGTTTGGGAAAGGATAAGTTTACGATCGTTATGGTTGAGGCCAAAGGGCAAGGGTAGGGGTATGGGCCGGGTTAAGGAGGCAGGTACCGTGTCCGGCTAAGTGGACACAATAGAACGCCTATTCGCGAATGCGAATTCTGCGAGAGGGAGAGAGTTCGGCTCTGTGTGGACTGTGTTGACAAAGGCGGGCTATATTTTGGCTATTTAAAGGATTACGCTAAAGGATTGACTTTGCAGCCTTGACTCATTCCCCGTCTGCAGACGATTCCGCCCACAAAGACACTTTCCGCGAATCTCTGCCACGCCTGCGGGTTGAGAGCGTCCTTCCACTTTCCAATAAAGCGAAATTCGAATAAAAAGGATAAAAAACGGTCGAAAAAGGCTTCAATTCGCAGAAGGACGTTAGAAGAGTTAACGTAACTCTTTCGCAATTTACACGTAAATCTTTTACTACTCCTTTACAGGAAACATTTTTGACTCTTTACGAAAGGAAAATTTACTCTTAGAAACATCGTAAAGTCTTTTGTGATAAATATTCTTGCTTAATGTTAGCTAGAGATGTAGGTATAGAGTTAGCAATGACCAGAGATTAGTGGGAAAGGCTTTTGAAGGAAAGAAGACGCCTTTGACTTGGAAATTCATTGGAAATTCATTTAGGATTTTCATATATTTAGAAGAGGGGCTACAGTTGTGTAGGAAAAGGCTAACACGATTCTGATATCGCAAATTATGATATTAAGAAGTAAAATATAGATTTCAAGTTTTAACTCATAGTTGTATTCCCCTCTACCTCAGTTAAAAGTTCACAACCCCCTCAACAAATTTCTTTAACCTCAATCGAAATCCATTTCGTACCTAACTTTAGCCAAAAGCAGAACCCACAGATGGTGTTTCTCTGCTCTGGCCTCTATCCTGTGCCACACTGTCCACTCTTATCTAATGAGTCGTATAAATTATGCCCCAGGAAAATGCGCGTGCACATGGCTCCTTTGACTGTGCCTCTGCCTCTTTCTTTGTATCTGTATCTGACTCTCCGTTGCGTTACCCATAACTGTCATGGGTGTGCAATGAAAAATGACCAATCAATGTCTCACTTCAATAGATGGGCAAACAGCGAAGGGCTGCCGGTCGTACCGGGGGGGATGCGGTGGTAGATAGACCCCGTTTTCCCGACCAAAATGTGACATTTTCCTCTAGCCAAAAAGAGTGAATTTTATAGAAAATCTGAAAGACTATGGAAGGGGCGATGCTCGAGCAAGAAAATGCAGCTGCTCGAATTTGCACGATTCGTGCTTAAATCGAAGCGTTTGTTTTTGGTATTTATTGGGCATAGAATTTGTTGGGGGGTTGCAAGGATCAAACGAGGATGTGATAAAGTCAGAGGGACATCGAGTTCTAAATGAATTCATCTGTTTATCCGTAGCGATGTATATCTTTGGTTATATTTCCTACTTTTGGAGGTGAAATGATAATAGAATCCACAGATATCAATTCGGTGAGTTTTCTTCCTGAGTTGTAAATCTATAAATATAATATTTTTGGTAATATATCATCTTTGGCTTCGTGAAATTTCAGATTTTCTTTTCCCATAAGCGATAGCATTCTTGAACCCCTCCAAAATCCTATGACCTTTTCATTCTAATAAAAATTCAAAGTGTTTGTTTTGTTCTCTTGTAAATTCGATTATTTCCGAAAAATATATATTTAAATAAATATTAATATTGCTATGGGACTTAAAACTACAACTAGGAGTATACTTCTGTACAAAAAAGCACTTTCGCTTAACAGAAAACATGTGTGTGTGTCAGTCTCCAAGATCTTGAATCATTATCATCGGTTGGTTGTGTGTTTGGCCGCAGATAATCGATCGCTGAGAACCCATCATGGCCAGCCACTGGGTTCGGCTCGCAGCAGCCCGGCAAGGAGCCTCTGCAGTCATCAGTATCCCTGCCCCTGCCCCGCGCAGGCGCACAGCGCACTCGTCCTGGGCCCGAATGATGGGCACCGTAGGGAGTGCGCTCTCCTCTGTGTGCGCGCTGTGTCGCTGCCGTGCAGCGCGGTTGCAGCTTCGGTCTCGGCTTCGGCATTTGCGTGTCACCGGCAAATGGCCGAGAGAAGTGCTTGTGTGTGCGTCTCGGTTCCGCTCTGTGGCAGATAGATAGATGTGTGTGTGTGTGTGTGTGCGTCTTGTGGGTCGCCTAGGGCAGGTGATGGTACAGGGCCTGGGCCTGGGCCTGGTTGGAGGCGGTCAGCTCCTGCTGTTGGTGGTGCTGGTAGGCACTGACACTGCACTGCTGCTGGGTCTGTTGATGATATTGCGGTGTGACGTACTGCTGCTCGTACTGCTGCTGCTGCTGCGGGTAATCATTGAGGGACAGGCCATAGCCCTGGCCGTGTCCGTGACCAAATTGTTGGCTGCTGGACAAATAAGCGGGATACGGAGCGGTGGCGTGGTAGGGCATCGACTGCGGCTGGGCTACGGCGGCGGAGGTGGCGGTGGCGGTTTCTAGAGGTGCCAGCAGAGCACCATAGGACGTGCTGCAGTGCTCGGGTGAGCCCTCCAGAGTGCGATCCTTCTTGGACTTCATGCGTCGGTTCTGGAACCAGATCTTGATCTGTCGCTCGCTCAGGCTCAAGGCATTGGCAATGTCGACGCGACGCCGCCGCGTGATGTACCGATTGAAGTGGAACTCCTTCTCCAGCTCCAAGGTCTGGTAGCGGGTGTAGGTCTGGCGAGTGCGTTTCGAGTCTTTGCAATCTGAAGGATACGAAAAAGATAAAAGTTTGGTTAGTCAACGATTCATTAGATGATTCAATGGGGGATGGATTGTGCTAAAATGCGGCTTGGAACGATGCCTACCTGATGCGAGGCTCTCTTCGATGTGCGACCAATTGAAATCGGCGGCGACTCCGCTATTGGCAGCTGTCACAATTCGATGATTGATCTCATGACTAACATTCGATGCTGTGGCGGACTTGACTCCGGGCGATTGGGGTGGCGTGCTGATGCCCTCCACTATGGACGTGGGCGTGGCTGGTGTAGAGGCTAGTGGTGGTGGTGTGCCCGCCACATATTCGCCATTCTTGTGATTCTTTTGGGACTGTGGCGAGTAGACATCGAGATAGTCGACATCCTCGGAGGCGCTGGGAGTGGGTGCTGCCACGTACTCCTGCTCGTAGCTGGGAGCGGGACTGGAGCTGGCCTTAATCTGAGGTGGCACTGTGGCTGGGCTCTTCTTCACCGTCTCGAAGGTGGTGTAGAAGTAGTCGGGGGTGTACTTCAGCTTCTTCACGGGATTCGTCAGCAGAGCACGGAGTGTGCTGGGTCGTTCCTCGACGGCGGCGATGACAGCGGCAGCATCTTCGGCCTTGCGCTTTAGTGTCTTCACGGGAGAGGCGGCAAGGATGGGCTCAGGCTGGGATGTGGGCATTGCTGGCACCGCTGGCACCGCTGGAATCTGTGGAACTGTGGCATCTATGGGACTGTAGCTGCTCTGGGCGTAGTAGCAACTGTCCGAGTAGCTCTCCTGGACTCCATAGACTGCTCCGTAGTTGCTCTGATAGCCGGCTGGCGATGGCTGCCACTGGCTAGCAGTGCTCTGTGTGGCACTCTGGTAGTAGCTGTTGTCATAGTACGTGGGCGGCAGGCTGTGGGCGGTGTGATGGTGATACATGTTGTACATGTTGTCGGCGTAATAGTGGCTCTGACTGTTGGTGGTGGCCATGGCTGGTGGACTCTGTTCTGGTTCTTCTGCTCTGAGAGAGTGCGATGTGTGCGCGACGCTGATGCGTTTGCGAATGAGCTACTCCTGCCACAGATCCTGCCTAATATAGCAAACTGAACTGAACTCAGCTTCCACTGATGCCCGGCACACGCTCGTCGTCATAGCGCATAAATATCCCTGCGCATGACACTTTGACACATGCTGGGCCCGAGAACTACCCCTCCCCGGCCTCGGCCTCACTGGGCCGTGTCCTTGCCGGAGTTTATGGCTGCGACAGAGGGGTAGCACTACAGAGCAGAGTTTATCCGTTCGGGAGTGCAAGTTATCCGTTGAGGAGCCTACCTGCTGTGCTGCTTATTACCTACCCATCGCGCCCATTATCATCGCGAAGCGTTCAAAAACTTATCCGAACCGAGCGACGAGAGCCGACTGCCGAGAAAGCATTTCCCCTCCAGAGATCCGATCGGTTCCAGCCTTGAGAGCCTTGAGACGCTTGTCGTGCGCAGGACCTTGTCTCGTAATTACAGCCGTCGATAGGTAGATGAGGCAGATGAGGATGGATGGATGGGTGGGCGAGCGGGACGGCGGCTGCTGCTGCTTTTGCATTCCTCTCTCTAATTGCAATAATCATAAAGACATAAAAAGGAACTGTAAACCGTGTTGCTGAAACTCTGTTCGAACAATGGGCTTTTTCCCTTAGACCCGATTTATGGTTCGTTCTGGCCCTTCGTAAAAATTTCTCTGGATTTTTTCCATAGCGCGGAGCTCTGAACCGGGAAGCTGATGCCAGTTGTTCTCGGAATCCACGCATCGATACGGCATCGATTCCTCGGGCCTCGTCCTGGAATGGGCTGCCAAAAGGATAACATTACGTTTATCCTTACGCCAGGACTGCGGATGAGGATTGCGCGTGCTCCTTGGCCAGGGGTCGCGTGTTTGCGCTTTTTGTTTGCTCTCGTGGCCAAGCAAGTGCCGGAACTGCCTCTCCCTCCGCATCGCACTCCTCTCCTCCCATTTTGAAGCACTTGTATTTGCATAGCCCTCGCAAGTCGACCCAAAAGCCGCTCAACTAAATTGACTGCTAAAAAAAACAATAACCCATAGATACAGCAAGCAATTCTCGCCTACTTTTTGTGTTTACACGACTTTCTGATCGGCTTACGTGGCAGGCAGCCACCCCCGTACTCCAACCCCTAGGACGGGACTGGATATATCGCCGATAGTAGTAGTCCTGACATATGTGTGCAGTTTTGGTGCATGTGCGAATAGAACCCCTACCACTCGTATTCGCACTGTATTCTGTTCTGTATCCCATCCCCCATGTGCATTGCGACAGCTTCCATTGTTGGACAAAATTTATGGCGTTTTTCAGTTTGACAGTAGAGGAATCGGACCCCGAGCAGCCCACTCTCCTCGCACTGTTCTGTGATTGCTCTATTGGTAACGGATATGAGCTTGGTTTCTGGTTTTAGAGTAGATTTAACACTGCAATGTCCTATATAGAGTGGGAGAGGGTAATTCTTGAATGGAATTGTGACAAAGAGGGCCAAGATTTCTCTAAAATGAAGAGCTCTAGGCAACGACACGACAATAATCTATATTCCAAAGAATCAATATTCTAGTCTCTGAATTTCCATATCTTAATAAATTATCCAATTCTATTTAAACGCCAAATATTTCATTCATCTTACATGTTTTCTAGTCTTTCTATTAGCCATAAATCATATACTATTCCCCCCCAAATCTGTGTCTAACTTTTATTAAATTTAATTGAGCATTTATTTTACTGCTCGGAGGCCACTTAACTTTCTCACTTACGGCTGATTGGCTGCCATTCGCTCAACAGCACAGATTAACCCTTACCCTAATCCTAACCCAACACACATGGCCATAAAATACTCGCCAAAAGAAATGCAGCAGGACCAGGACCAGGACCAAGGCAACTTTAATTGAGTTGTAAGGCCCACATGCGAGTGTCCGACCACAACACACCCCAAGCCCGAAGCACGAGGCCCGAAGCCGAACCCCAGCGCGGGGATTCGTATCTCAACCCAAGAATTCGTGCGTTTTTATTGTCGAATTAATAAATTACCTTGACAGTGAATCGGGACCATCCCATTGTGTCGGAGTGGCTGCAGTATGTCCCGGACCCTGTGCCTGGACCACGCTCTCCCTGGTCCCCTGGTTCCCTGTTCCTCCTTCCTTCCTTCCTTCCTTCCGCAGACGGCGTTGCACATTTTTGGCACTTCCATGAGGGTAGCCCTCGGCCAGACAGACAGCCACACAGCCAGTGGGTCGGTCAGATATTATTGATCAATGCACGGGACGGCACGGGAAGGTAGAACCAGGCACGCGCCTGGAGGAGGCGAGTGTGTTAATTCCCAGCGATATCCCAGAATTTTCACAGTCCCAATCTCTCCTCCGGCATCATCATCATTTAGCTTCATCAGCTGCTGCTTTTGGTCAAGCCAGAATCATTAGTGAATAGAAGATAAACTGAACCAAAATGCAGATTGGAATCAGTTGCGGAATACACATTTTCCACAATGATTCTGCCACAAAAATTGCTGTAGGAAACAGGAACTCTTCGGAAATATTTTCCCATTCCTAAGTGACTAAAACTAAACCAAAGTCCCAATTAAAATCGTGCAGCTTCCACTGTAATAACAGTTTATAGTTCGTTGAATTGGATTATCAATTGCAGAACCTGCTGCTTGAGACCCCATCAATATTTGGGACTTCAAAAGATTTCCCCATGGAAATGGATGCCCTAGAGTTGGGCATTACATAAGATATACTCCACTGGGATACTCCAGTTTTAGCTCCTACTCCAGAGCGTTGTTTGTTTTCCTTAGATTGTGTGTGGATCTGCCGATGGTCACACGCTGGGGGTTTGTCTTTGAAGTCGCTGCTGATCTTACTCCTCCTCCTGGTGGGAATCGTCTGATAGTATTGCTCATTACGCCGATCCCAAATGCTAATTGTGCGGCAGCCAAGAGGCAGAACAGAGAGTGGGGTGATCGGCTAGATCGACACTCATTATCAGAGTGAAACAGTCGACTGCCCGCTGCGTATAAAATGGTAAAGGGCCGAGAAAAATTATCAACAAACAAAACAAACAACTTCGAGTGGTGTTCGAGTAAATTCCCCTACGATTCCGATATATCTCTATATATAGTATCAGCGTCAATCCGTCTAACGCGAGAGAGTATCGCCCAGAGAGGGGGGCACAGCGTGAGGTTTTCTTTGGAGCATCATCGATGGATCGGGCATCGGGCATCGGTCGGTGGAGTGCAATCAATTTGATTGCCTCAATCGGCGGCTAATTAGTGAGAAACGTTCGGGAATTATTCAAAATTTTCCGTGTGCGTTATGCGATTTGTTTGATTTAGCCATTAAAGTGCACAGATCCAAGTCGTTAACTCTCTCTCCCTCTCTCTCTCTGCTGAGGAATCAATCTGCCAGATGGTGGAGACCTGCAGCGATGAAGTAATTTTCAGCTTTCGGCTACTCCTACTGCTCACTCAGCGAGGCTGCCAATCATTTGCCATGGCTCATTCGAATGAGAATGCTTAATGGTAGGACAGGACAGTGCAGGACATTTTCACTGACCTTGGTTCAAGAGCCTGGTCCCACAGACCCAGACAAGACTCCTCTCGAGGTCACCTCAAACGTTCCGGCCTTGGGCAGTCACGACAGTCGACAGTCGATAGTCGATAGTCGGCACCAATCAAAGTCAAGGCTGCTCTGACGCTGTGTGCCCCTTTTCAGTGTTTCCTCAATGTTTTTGTACAAATATTTTCCCAATGCGTCACGCGTCGCCTTCGTCCTTGGCTTCTGTTCTGTTCTCTCTGCTCTCAATGTCAACTGCCTACAACATCTTCTCTGCCTCTGCCTCTGCCGCTGCTTCTCCTATTTGTGTTGACATCACATCAGGATCAGGCAATAATTGCTCCTGTCACACTTATTCGCATTGTTGGGCCCATGATGACCTCGTAAGCTGAATGAAATGGGAAATTATGCATTGACTTTGTCCGGACTGTTTATGGCCCTGAGATATAAATTGTAGAATTGTCCGACGTCCGACTTTCCACACTCTGTGAGGGCCTTGTTAACACCTTCCGTGTCAGACGATCCAACAGGGCTCATTTAGATTGATGGTTTTTTAGATCGCAATTACGGTTGAGGGCAATAGAGACAAGTGTCTGTCGATACGTACAAGTATTCCGATTTCAGGAGGGATTGGAGGGATTCCCAATGGTAGGAGGAGTTTCCTGATGATGGATGCAATTTTGTAATTGAAAAATAAGCCTTCATTTAATGATTTATATAGCTTTTTATATAGTTTTTAAATCTTAATTTATATACTTCTATAGAAAAACATAGAAAGATATTTCTTAATAAAATCGGTTCAGATTTAGAGGAACTCTAGGGTACTATTTTTGTGCCGAAGTTTCCCTGAGTTTAAACACGATTTGGTTAGTGGAAATGGCATATTTAGTCACTGATTATTTTGCATATCTGATCATAGTTTAAGTTAACGTTAAAGTTATTTTCAGTAGTAAATATTTCCTCTATGCAAGTCCTACGTACGGATCACTCCATAGCCGTAACTATTCTCCTTCATGGGATCAGGGATCAGCAGCTAATAAGGATAGTGTCCATTAACAATGATCTGGACAGAGGACACCGTGGAGTTCGGCGTAGGATATTGACGAGTCGTACGCCGGGGAATCAGAGTCGCGCGCGCGCGACGATCGCAATTCGTCGAATTCGCTGATGGCAATGGATCGTCTAGGACTAGACGGGGCTGAACGGGGCAGCGCGAAGGATATATTTGTGTGTGGCCCCCTGCGGGCTGTTTTATAGTTTTATGATGTGCCAATAATATTTCCGCCTTGGAAACCAATTGCGCTGCTCTGGCGAAGGATACGCGGGCAATTAAGACGTTTAAGGACCCATGACACGGTGCATTTACTATCCATAAACAGTCGACTCAGTCGTCTCAAGTCGAGTCGCGCGAGCGAGCTGCGTCCTTGTCCCTTTCCATGGCTGTCCTGTCCGTCAACAAGACATCATTCTAATGCGAGACACACGCGTCCTGCCACCCTCAGGTAGTCCTTGATTCGTCCGTGGAAATCAGAGGTGGAAATGGGAATCACAGAGTAAGGGGCAACGGATTTTCATCTCTGTTTACCCAAAACATACTTTACTTTAGATAACGCCCACGTCTATGGAGGAGGAAATTGAATTGTAATGGGAGTTCGAGTTAAGATCCAAATCCAGCTCTATTTTTGTTATGGGAGTACTAATGAGAATTTCATTTCATTTTAACTAAAGCTTGGAAAGTTTAGATTGAAAACTTTTAAACCAAAATATCCAAAATTTTTCGTTATCCTTAATCTCCATATTCCCATCCTCATTGTAAAATATTTGAGTAGACAGTTAAAATGTATAGAAATGTTCTATTAGAAAATGTATAGATTTTCTAGATTGTAGAGCAAGGAATTTAAGGAGAAAAAACACTTCAATACCAATAGATTTGATTCGTTATTTGGAAGTTATTATGAATATATTTGATTTAAATATATATAATATATACATAAATAAAACTAATATTTAAACTAAATATTTATATATCTATAATTAATATATTTCCTACACATTTAATGTATAATGTTTATTTTAAATTGTTTTATTTTTATATTAAATATTCGTCGTATTCATAATTAATTTCCTTATACATTTATGTTTCAATCAACTCAATTAAACTCTATTTAATTTCACTTAGTTTGTATTTTTAAATAGAATATTAAATTTAATTTTAATATTAATTTTAATTTATGCTATTTTTCTTCGGGTGTATAAATAATTTCAAATTATTTTCTGCTCAGTACTATCTTTTAGTTATTACAACAAATCTCTTCCACTATTTCCCCTTCTTTCCCCGAAACCCATTTCTCATTTCCATATTGAAGAATCTGCAACTCAAAAACCTTTTCAAAAACTCTGACAAAAACAGTACCAAAATTCGCAGAACTTTTCCACCGTTTTGAGGATGATCATAAAAACGAAAGACTTACACGAGAAAACGTGTAAAGAAAAGTGTAAATTAGGTCAGTTTTTAGGAACTATGGGCCGAAGACAAAGCAATTGGTAATTTAAATTAGAGCAAAAGACGACGGCCGCGTCGGGCCTGATGCCCTGCGTCCATTGTGGACGGCGAGGACGGTGCGCCTAATCCCCGGATTTGAGAGTTTGTTGTGAAATATTGTGCAAGAGGTGAAGGTGTGCTTTATTGACTCTCCTTGTACGGATCCCTGACCTCGTGGGCTCATAGGCTCGTGGGCGGTGCCTGGGTGATGCGCGACAACAATGCGGACAATGGGCTAACTAGAGCAGTTCTCAGTTAAACAAATATTTGCCTTTATTATGCAAGCCCATCCCGTTGCATAGACTTGCATAACCGGGCGCGGCCTTGGGACTGGCTTAATTCGCAGAGCCATAGTCCAGGACAGATCGGAACCAAACCAAACCCGCGCCGAACCGAAACGGAGGAAAACTGACCCTGTTCTGACCCTGCTACAGTTTTGAGGCTACCAAATAAGGTCGACGGAGGTGAAACTCGAGCACGGAGACAATTCAGTTCAGGAACAGGAGACAACCGTCAGCAAGCAGCCTTAATAAAGTTTTATTGAGACCGAGACCGGTGTCGTAAAGCGATAAAATCATAAATTCGTGAAAAACTTTTGTGCGTTTCGTGCATTTTAAATGGAAAATGAGACCAGAGACGAGAGAACGAGACCACGACCAGGACAAGTCCTAGCCAAGTGGCAGAGAGATTTGGAATAAAAACTCAGCCGCGTCGCGGCCCAAAAAAATGCTCGAATTTTTTAACAATGGCCACAAAAATATGCCAAAACACAAAAGCGGATTCGCTCTAAAACGTTTTTACAGCGCCTCGTTTTTCGTTTTTTTTTTTTATTGTCCCGCGTATTCTAGTTTCCATTTTTTCCCCTGGCGAAGACAGAGAATTTCTCGAAACTAAACTAGAACTGAGGCACATTTTTTGTATGTTTTATTTTTTGTTCCGCCAGAAGCATCAGCATTTTTATGAGGATTTTTATAGGAAACGCTCACCAGAACTGGGTCTGGTCTCTGACTTTATGGCAGTCAAGGTCTAGTCCCAGGCAATCAGTGGAAATTGTCACAATTTCATCAGCAGAGCCTTGGCCCTGTTCCTGCGAAGGCAGCGACGACAAAGGCCTCAAGTGGCGTAGATAACTTGACAACGCTGAGGGCCATAATGGCAATCTGCAGCAACGAGCAGTCAACACCCCCGATGGGGTGTCCTTAAATTAGATATAGAGCAGAGCACGATGGGAGAACGTTAACTATTAAATGGTATTCACTTACTATAAACTATATTTTTGGCTCAGAATAGATGCGTCTTGGAAAGGTTTGTAGAGATACGAAAAGTTTACCAGCTCATTCCTTAATTTATTACATATATTTATCGAAGTTTATCCCTGGCTTTCCCTTTAAGGTTTTTCTATTAACCTAAGATCCCCGCTAATATCTATTTTCTATTGTGATATAACCTCTCCCATCTCCACATCCTATTTTCAACATGCAAAATAGATATTTTTTATGTTAATCACCAGGCGACAACCGAAATGGGAAAACATTTGTGAGCCGACGAAAGAAAAACACAAAACTTTTATTATTGTTATTAAAAAAATAACCAAAAAATAACTTTTTCAACTTTCTGATGGCAAGATAAGTGTTGCTGTTGTTGCACATTGCGAGGCACAGCCAAATGTGGCTGCAATTAAAAACTGTTACGCCTCATGCTAATCAGCCCGGTCCCGGGCCCCTGCCAGGGTCTGGAGGCCAATCCCTTCACCACCGAAGAACTGAGGAACCGAAACAACCAACCAAGCACGGGGCTTGGGCTTGGGCTTTGGCTCCAACTTCAACTCCAACCTCGAACCTCACGCCGAGACGGTGGCAGCAAACAGCAGCGAAAGAAAGAATTCATTATTTCAGTTTTAATTGCTTTTTTCATACTTTCGAAATTTTCAGCGCCAGGCTGGATCCACCAATCCACCGTCCTCCACCGCTCACCGCTTATTTCAGTGGCTTTTTGCATGTTCGGGCCACATCTTTCACCAACCAACAACTGTTTACAAGAAATTCAATTATGACTTTTAATAACCGACAGCTCGGGTCAAAAAAAAAATGTTTAACGCGAAATAAAAGCAAATTGCATGTGACGCCAACAGGCGGCAACAAAAGAATCCGCAGAAATAATATTTACCCAAGGGTGGAGATGTGATCATTAAAATGGGTTTGTTCGGGGAGTCATCCTTCTGTTTGATTGTAGGAATTATTATTCAGTGAATGCAGATATACGTTGTCTTAACTGTGGTTCGGATAGGAGGATAATCGGAGGAATGAAACATAGTCTCTGGACAATTCAATTTTGTATCTACCAAAATCTAAAATACCAAAAGAAAGCCATCCCTCGTACAGAAAGATTCATTTATAGATAATATCCGAAAAATCCAAACCGTAACCAAAGTTCTTCCAAAATAAACCTAATGAAAAAACCCATTTGACCCATTTTCCAGTGCACCCGAAGGTGTCTCCGTATGTGTGTGTGTCCCTGTGTCTATATGAGTGCCGGGTCATTAATTTTGATCATGCCCAAATATGTGTCAGTCAGTCAGTGAGCGAATCGCACACAGAGTTTCCATTTACAGACACTCCACACAGCACACAGTGGCACGCATTTTCCTTAAGCATGTATTCAAATTAGGCAGGGCGCCAGCCACCCATTCCATCCCATCCCATCCCATCCCTTTCCATCTCCCCGTGTAACCCTAATTCTAAGCAGAAAAGTCGATGGAAGGGCCAAAAGTTTCACTGGCTTTCCTTTCGCCACAGACCCCTCTGCACATGTGCCCCACGAGTGTGGAGGAATTTTCTAATTTATTTTTTAGCAAACTGTTCCAAGGCTCTTTTCGTGTTTCGGGATTCACGTTTCAAGTTCGAATGCGAGCGGCGCCAAAACAAATTGTTAATGGAAATTCACGCGTTTCGAATTATTGATTTTTGCTTCTCTCCGATTCTGAACCTGACTCTCACGGAGACTGGCGGAAAACTTTCTACTGCTGACACACAATTGACATTTGAATTGTACAAATTTGACATGAATGCCAGGATTAATGGCCAAGGTCGATGTTCGATTTGACAGCTTCCGAAGGGGCGAATGGGAAGCTCTTTAAAGCCTGTTTTCTGTAGGAATTTCCTTGATTTTGGACTCTTTAATGTTTGGTTTTGAAAACTCATTAAGGGCGACCTCTGTGCTTAGGAATGGGAAGGGACTAACAAGGATAATCATCCTTTCTTGGTTGGATTGACAGTGAAAGAGATTCCTCACATTCCCATTGGGTAAAAAATATATTTTTGACCTCCGGAAAATGCAACTTTATTTTACATTTCCGCAGGAAAATGCAATTCTACATTTGCGACTAGAAGAAAATGCACTTTCCTAGTTTTGCCTGGACACAAACCCATTTGCTTGAGTTTCCTTACATATGATGGTAATGCAGTGTGCACTGCTTGCTGCTGTCCTTAAGCAACAAACATGCAGGCAATGCATCATGTTGCAGAGAAATGCAGTAAATGTTGCCAGTGAATTTGTTGCAAAGGACTGCTTTGGTTTTGGGGCAACATTTTGTGAGATAAGTATTTTCTGAGGAGGAAAATTCTATATTGCTATGAGGATATATTACATTTATTAGTGAGATCTTTTATCAGAGGTTTTATAGCTAATAAAAGTTTAAAGTTATATAAAATTATCCACTCCAGTTGTTTTTAACCTGTTTTCGCCACAGAATCAATTGTAGATTGTTGGGTTTCTTTTCCGGACTAACTTCCATTCCATCCACATGCAAACCGTGACCAACTTATTCCTTTTGCGAATAATCCTGCACATGGCCATTGCCATTACCATCCTTCTGCGCCTTTAATGTGGCCTTGATGAGGTGAACTAATTAAAGCGGCGCTGATTAGCACCGGCGGTAGGGAGTCAGAGTCAGTGGAAGAGGCAGTGTAGGAGGCAAGACACATGTAGAGTTGTCCGGCGAGGCAAGTGAATGCCCCGCATTGTTCACACGCATAATGTGGGCAAAGGGATGGATGGGATGGAAGGATTTTGTTGGCGGCGCGCCGCAGGACGATAATGAACACAAATGAGCCCGACCGAAAGGAGTTGAGGGTAAGAAATTGGCAAACATTTGCCAAAAACTACAACTGGAACATGTCGAACAATGCTGGCTGGCAGCGAGGACCTGTTGGAAGGACACCCGAATAGCGAAGCTCGACCTTGGCGCAGCATTTCAAGAGCAGCAGCCAGGAGGAGGCAGGCAGCCCTAGCACTCCATTTCATCCATTCCGTTCCATCCAGCCATCCATCCAGGCAGCCATTCAGGCATTTATAGAAATTCTTTTTTTCGACTCCGTATCTTTTGTTGCAATCTGATTGATTGCTGTCAGGATTTGCTGAGAACGAGTCCTAGGGGCTGCCTGTCTGTGTGCAGCAGGAGCAGCTGTGTCTCTCGTTTTCAGCCATTTTAAATTTCTAGCCTCGCAATTTTCATACTTAAAGGATGCTCCTATAACTGTATCTTTAAAGGCTTTGTCGACGGTCGACCCCATCCTCGTAGGTGGAGCAACTTTCGCCGCTGCCGCTGTCCTGGCGTATTAATCATCGCATAAGTACGCAGCTTGTGGCACAGGACATGCGCAACAGTCCCCGTCCCACTCCACTCCCTTTTCCTCCCATCCTTATACACATCTCCTTTCCGCACAGCAGCTGCGGCCAAAGCGAGAGCAATATACAGTTGAAGCTTTTCGCACACAGGACGACGAAAAAAAAGCTTCGCTATCTGGCTGGCTGCCTGGCAAATGTGTCCTTATGGTCCTTTGTAGTATACATAGGGAGAATCGAGTATATGTGTATAAAAATTCAATCAAAATGGCGTTTGGCCTGCGTTAGATGCGGCATTACGAGTATTTGCACAGTTTTTAGATTGCTATTTTGTGGCTTTCATGATTCAAACATCAATTCGATAACGTTTTGGTGAAAGATGGAAGGTCCAAACTCTTCAGTGTTCCTTTTTATAAGATAATTGTAGCCTAAATGTACATTAAATGTGGAATTTTGGAAGATATTTTATAAAATGTTTTGTTATGGGTATACAAAATTGATTGAATATTTCAGGAGACTCGTTCTAGTGAATTTATACCAATAAAATGTAGCTTAAAAATTTGTACACATTTTCAGCTGATTTCCCTCAGAAATATTTATAGAATTTCAAGCTTTAAAATCCCTTTTTAAATGCAAATTTGTTGGAACTTCTCTCAAATTGTGTTTACCAATCTCCTGCTTTTATTCCTCGCTTACGCTCAGCTGTTGTTTTCTCCTAATGACCTCCGGCCCCCGGGCTACCGCTCCTCCTCCTGCCACACAGAGAACCACTTCACCCGGTCTTAGAGCTGTTGTCGTTCCCTCTCTTGGCAACTCTGGCAGCCATCTTGTTTGCACTAAGTAGCTCATTGCCTGACAGCTGAGCCACGTTTGTCATAATCAAATGTGAATGGACTGACACTGACACTGGCACTGACATAGAAGGAGACACAGAGGAGAAGGAGACCAGAGTCTCCTTCAGGGCAGAGAAGGTTGAGGAAAAGACGGAAAACTGGTAGCTGCCAAAAAGCAGGGAATGGAAATTAATTTAAATTGGCTTTTAATGGAAGTGCATCTCTCAATGCATCGCCAAGTGCAGCAGCAGTTCTGTTCTGTTGGCTGTTCCTGCTCCAAATATCGCTTACTATCCCAACTAACTCCGACTTGTGTGTGTTGTCCCTAAATGGGAGGTATTTATCAACTACTCGTAGACATGGTATACCCATCTGAAACTCCAGTCTCCCATCTTTCATTTCATCCTCCATCCCATAGCATTCCCCCATTTCCATTACGGATGCGTGAAGAACTCAAATGGCAAGGTATTAACGAATTGTCGTGAGTCGAGACCGGGACCGGGACCGGGACTGGGACTCGGGTTGGGGCCATTTTTCTTGGATCGTTTAATTGGAAACTGTTGCAGTGGCAGTTCCGTTGCTGCTCCTGCTGTTGCTGCAACGATAGTTCCTATGCTATGCCCACATTTAATTTGAAAATTCCTATAACATTTTTAGTAAAAACAAACTACAAATGCTGCTGATTGTTTCATATTAAAAACTGTGCGAGGCGAGTGTGTGGCGCAACAACAGCGGAGGAACAACATGCAACGATGATGAAAAATCGCCTGCAACATGTTGGATGCTGCTGCTGCACAGAGAGACGGAGAGAGGGGACCGGGACCGGGACCGGGACCGACCCTCGATGGGTCCGGAATGGTATCGTATAGGAGTGAGTCCGTCCCAAAGTCTGACTCTGACTGCCCGCTGGCATCGCCAACATCAACTCCAATTACAGAAGTACACGCAGGCGTCTCTCTTATGATTTCTTTTTTTAGTTTCTCATTTTTACCCATACCATATACCATATCTTTTTTTAAATATTTTTATAAGAGAGGAGAGGCTGTTCTACATATGCATGTGTGTGTATGTGCAGGGGCAAAAACATCTGGAAAAGTGGAATGCAAAGCGGAAGAGTAAATATCGGGTTGATGACAATTTCCTTATAAGTATGTAAATGCTGGTTATGTGAAAGATTACCTATTAGTAAAATGGGATATTTTTAAAGCTATTTCCATATCTAAATCAAGTCTAAACAACCTCAAAAATCCCCTAATTGAAACCCCATTGAAAATTTATACCAATTTTTGGGGTGTGTCTTTGCATTCAATATCTAGAGGTATTCATTTCCAATCAAAGCCTTTAACAAGTTCATTCAAATTCAAATCAATAGACATTTGTTCAGCAGTGACAAAAATGTTGGTAGCAAATATGAAATTGATTTTTAATTAAGGCATTTAGCCAAACAAATCAAAATCGTTAACCCAAAATCAGAATGAATCATCAGAACTTGAACTTGGGCTCTGGAACTTGGAGCTTGTGAGCCCCAAAGTGAACCCAGAGACAGAAGACAGGAGACGGTGGAGAACAGCGAACAGAAACCGAAACCGGAGCCAATAAATTTAAATCCAGAGACAACTGCAAACGAGCTCGTTTTAAAGGGAGTCACAAAATACACAATTCTGCAGGAGGGGGGTTGGGAGCAGGAGGAGGAGGAGGAGGAGGAGGAGCAGCAGCGAACAGATTTTGTGTAAAGTTTCGAAGGCAGCCAATAAAAATGGAAATGAACGTGGAACGGCGGCGAAACGTTTATAAAATAATAATGCGAAATAATAATGTGACGGTGATTTAGGGGAACAGCGCCACGATTGAATACAAATAATGTCGGAAAGTGGGGAGTGGGCTTCAGGGGCAGGGAGTTGGGGCTGGTCTGGGGAGAGACCCGCCTGGGTAGACGCATCGCATCGCATCCTAATCTATGATGATTTCGGCCTAATCTGGAGCAGAAAGAACAAAAGAGAGCTGGCCAGCGCTGGAGCCAACTACCTGTTTTTTCCTCTTCTTTTGTTTTCTTTGGCTTTTCCATTTCCACGGGGGAGACAGACGGAGAGCCAGCTCTGCAGCGCCATAGGCCGGTTGCCTTGGCACCCTCTGTCCATAAATCAAGGCACGGGGCGGAGTCAGTTTCGGGCCAGAGCGGGACACCCTGCTTTTCGAACATGCGCACACAGAGGGCCTCCTGCTCGTACTCATGGCCTGCCAGGCAGATGATTTACAGTGTTCGAAATACACACACACACACACGCGCAGAGTACGTACTGTGGAATCGACTCGAACGTAGACTGGTGGACCGATGAATGGTCCGACGACTCAAACGTGTATCGAACGTGGCCAAGAACGCTCCAGTCGCCAAGCCGCGCGCTCGGTCCTCAACTTGCCACAAAAATCGTGCAACACGCGAAAGTTTTGCCCCAACGCGAGTCGAATCGAGTCTCCCTCTCACGAAACTTGGAGTCTTGTATCCCATGGAAAGGAAGGCTTTTAGGCGTCGGCAAATCGGAACCAAGGTGCAATGGTCATGGTCCCCTCGATAAGCTTATAGCGGATAAATCTACAAGATAGTTCCTCTAAAAGGGAGCCAGCTCTCCCCATTACAAGATGTCCCAGTTCTACCAAAAATTCTAAAGTGAAAACAATCCCCCAAGCAACTCAAAATAATTTGGATTAAAAGTGCGGTGCGGTGCTAAAAGCAAATACAATTTATATGAAAATATTAAGAAATATCAAGTGAAGTGTGAAGGCAGATATAAAACGGATTCTTCAAAGCAGATAGGTAACCTGCGATTGGATTTCAAATTCGTCCATTTATAGGTAAGAAAATATAAACTGGAATATGGGATATGCCACAAGTACAAACGTTTTTAGTAATGCCAAAGACAGTTTAAACAAACTGTAAGCTCTGACAGGAATGTGGTAGCAATCCTTATACTATCATCAGTATCTCAGAGTCAAAATCACCGGAAATTCTTCCTCAAAATTAACAAACAGTCCTATAAAAACTGCGAGGAACATCTTCAACTGTTTGTTATAATTTTCCAAAAACTTCTAAGTTTTTCATAAAAGCTCAACTGTCAAAAAATCGCAGCATTTATTGCCTTCATTCTTATATTCTACAAATCTTACATTTGGCAGAAAAAAAATGTTGAAACCGCAGGTGTAGGAGGTGTAAGGTGTGTAGAAACATTCCCTGTACACAGGAGTTTGGTGTTGATATCAGAAGTCATTGAAAAATAAGCTCAGAAGTTACTTTAATGTGGAGTATTTTATGTTTTAAATCGCTGTGTTTTAAAAGATTAAAATCTCTTGCTTTCAGCTTAGAGCACATCCAAATAGTTTGTTTTTTACACCGTCGTCAAATAGTTTGTTTTTTCCCCCGTCGTTCTTGGGCCCCCCAAAATTCTTAGCCAAAATTCAGCTTACGGCAATGCGCTCAGAGATATCCAAAACATCGAATTTCGAATGTTTTTTTTTAAAGGTTTTAAGGAATTGATCTCACACGGACAGTGTACGTGAGAGAGCAATAAGAATTCCGAGTGAAGAAATTTTTCGAACTCCCGCCTGACGATCTCTCATGTACGTGAGACTGAAATGCACACGGACAGTGTCCGTGAGAGCAATAAGAACTTTGACCGAAATGCAGAGAGAGAATCCATCATTCGAACTCACGCTCTTTCGAACTCACAGACAGGCACACACACAAGTACGCACACAGCCTTTGCGGCTACGAATTTCTGGTTTGGCGGTTGATACGAAAATGTTCTCCGCGTCCGCAAAGGTAGAGCGCGGCATGCATGCTCGCAGAAGGTGCAAGAGAGATGGCAAGTGACACACACAGTGCTGCCTGCTCGCTCGCACTCACTTGTGTTCGAATTTCGTGTGTTTGGCTCTTCTTTTTTTACGCGAGTGAGTGCTTGATGAATGCACTTGGATGTGGCTATAGCCCTACTTGCTCGTACTCGCAGATACAATTGGATGGGTCGACATTGGGTGGGGGGAAGGGACGGGGGGCTGCGCGTGAGCGAGCGAGTGAATGAGTGTTTTTTATTGATGCTCGGATATTTGAATGATGCCCGAGCATTCGAAGTGAGACGCTTCGAGCACGTAGCCGCGGATACATCGAGCACCGGAATATCGAACACACGGAACAACCTTTAATACAATCCGACACACCGATGTCCACTTGGATACAAAGCTGCACAGAAACTTGTACTTGCACACACAAAAGATACAACGATACAAAGATACACTTAGATACATGATGGATGGGCCGCAGAGTGTTTTCAGTGTCAGTGCGCTCATCGATGACGTCTGAGAGGCATTCGCATTCGCGCTGATGGATAATCATAAATTCGGCGTGAAATTCTCGCAGATACTTTAGCCATCTCGCAGATACTTATCGCGTTCGCCTCTCCTAATGGGCCTCATCTGCCCCGGCCGGCGTCTGTGACAAATTGTCTCCGCGTGTATTGTGTGTGTGGTGTGTGCAATAAAAACCGTTCAAATCTGCGGCCAATTACGGCTAAAAGCCATCCAAAACATTCCTGTGACAAGTGCAGGTAAAGCTAAGGGACACTCGTAAACCCATTTGCCAGCAGGATGCAAACGGATTAACTCTTGCGAATCCCAGACCAAAACTCTTCCTTTAATCCATCCTCTAGAGCTCTGAGGTCATTAGACGATCCGCAGTCGAATAAAAACAACTCTCAATACAAATACAAAGTGTATTCAGTGATTCAGTGATCGAGTGAAGTGAATATTCGAAGAACTCACTTGCTATCTGGTGAATGCCGAACGCCGACGGCTAACTGAAATTGTGAGTAGAGCGAGTTAAAGGGGGGATACAATGAATGTATTCATTAAAGGCATTTCATCCCATTTTAAAAGTTTGTTTACTTTAGAAAAGGATCTTTTAATTGGTTTTAATTATGGTTTTTTTTTATTTGTGCAATTTTGTTGTTGTGTGAATCAGTTGCACCATTTCATCGATTTTTTTTTGAAAATACATAAACCATTTGAAACTCTGAGATCAAATTAAAGCTACGTTTACTCCACATTTGAATTTGTTTTTGATTTGTATGTATTCTTTTATTTTATTCGGATACAAGTAATTTATTTTTCCACATATTTCTTGCGCACTTTTTGGACACTTTTTCCTCTTGTTTAAATCCAAATTTCAGTAGCTTCTTCTGTATTTTTGTCCTCTTTTTTCTAAATCAATAAATATCGTTCATTGTCTCAAAAACCAAGCCCCACAAAATTTCCATTTGGTCTCTCGCATACATTTTCCTGCTACTTATTCCCTTTTATTTTCGGGTTTGGTTTCTGGTCTTTCGTTGTGTGTTTAGTAATTTTTCATTGGGTTGCGTGTGCGGTATCAGCGCCAAGAATTTTCACTTCATTAAAACGAAATGCAGCCGCTTTCGAAATAATTAAGAGGCACAAAGGCGAAATGTCACAGCGAATGAAAAATGCCTAACAAGCAGCGAATATAGAGAGAGGCTAATCTAACCATATAACCCTATGTACTCATCCCTATATACATACGTACCCCTCGTAATACATACAGATTGTATATTGTATGTGTGTAGGGATGAAGCAACCAAGACATAGGTCTGGGCTCCTGTCCCCGGGACAGCGGAGTCATGCTGGCCAAGACGCCATGGGGCGACCGACTGCGAAGCAGCGAAACCGAAATTATATTAAAGACGTCCAGACGACGCACTGGCCTGGAACCGAGATACCAGATACCGAGTAGCTGCACCAATGACCGACCGACTGCTCCTGTTCCCTAGACAGAGGAGTCCCTGCATGGGCACTCCAGAGAGTGTATGCCGGGGATACATATGTGGACTGAATGGAAGAAATTCCACTTGATGTAGGTCACTTTCATTTGCCTAGCCCTCGCCCTCGCCCAGGCCCTCACCCGTCGCCAGGGGTGGGCCAAGATCAAAGAGTGGCTGCCACGATTGCATAATGTGGGCACAACAGAGAGACAGTTTGCAGTCCCATAACCAGACCCAGACCCGGACCCATTCTCTCTGTCCCACTCCCAGTTTTCCATCTAGCTAATTGGCCATATGAGGAGGAGGCCGACTGGTATGTCCAAAGTTCGAGTGTCTTCTGCATTGTGGCACTCGTTATTTATGCCCATTATCATTCTGTTCCGCGTTTGGCCTGCGCCTGGAGGAGACATTCATCATACGAGTCCATCGTATCCCTCTGCCTCTGTCCCGATGATATTTCATCGTGACTTATTCATATTTATAAATCAAAATCGCAAACACGCAAACTTCTCAGAGCTGCAAAGAGTCGTTGATCTAAGTATTTTGAAGGGGAAATGCCAGAAACAGAACTTGTACAATAAGTGCTGGGACACTTTGAAGGTTGTTGAAAGGAGCAAAAGTCAAGAAAGAAGTAGACCCTTGAGGGTTGTCCTTGCATGCAAGCTTTGATTAAAGAATATTCCTAGAGAACTTCAAGGTTCAGGAATACCTTTTCGGGATCTTTAAGTCAATCAATTAATACATCTACTACATGGATCAAATCTTCTGAAATAGATATCATTGAGGTCTCTTCGCTGTCCACACTCCATTAATTACTCCCCGCTGTCAGAATCTGAACCCAACTACACTTAAACGACAATAATCTGCCCCTAAAAACAGTAGCCAAAAACCATGAAATATTACACAATTGAGTTGTCCTTGACCAAAACCAGGACCACTACCACTCTGATAATACATATATCTCTGACCAAAAACCATTACATAACACACCATAAATTATCGCAGAAATGGCCGCTTGCAGTGTGAGGATCGTCGGATGATTGGCTTTGAGTTTGGAAAACAATTGAAAGAACACTCATAAAAATTATGAGGAGCGACAGACAAACAAACAAACCGCAGAACAGAAAACTGTGACGAGGGTTGCCACAACAGAAAGAGACAGCAAGAGAGGCCCACTTCAAAAACAAAAACAAAAAAAAGACAAAAAAGATGAGGAGGAATAATATTTATGACTATTTTTATGAGGTGCTTACAAATTTTTATGAGTTTTTAATGGGTCCACAGACACAGTCTCTCTCTCTCTCTCTCTCTCTGTCTCGGTCTAACATCTGGTTCAGTTATGGTTCAGTTTGGGAAGTGCAAAAGAGACAGCCAGCAGCCAGCCCAATGAGTGTGACTGCGCGTGCGCAAATACCTTTATTCATCTTTTTGTTCCGTTTGTGTAGTGTTCTTCTGTTTTTTTTTATTCCAACGATCTGTGCGTACCGTGGGTTGGCCTGTGACTGAGAAGACCCTAGTTTTAGATGCGGCGCATGTTTACATGTACACGAGCTACGCCCATGTCGGTTGACAACAAAATATTAAAAATTATGATTTATGATGGGTGCAGGAGGGTTCCCTGGTCCATGGTTCCCTGGTTCCCTGTTTACATACAAAAAATATCTGTAATGGTGACGACAGCGGCGGCGACGGCCTAGGCGACATTTGTAAAAGAAATAACTGCTTTGGGTGGTTTTCTTCACTTCATTTCATAATTAAGATGGTGGCGGCGGACTCTCCTGAGCCGATGACGTACGTGATGATGATGGAGTGGTTAGAAATGGATGACAGTTTTGTCATTAGGTGGTTGGGTTTCTAAGCAGCACTGGACCTGGACTGGGGGCTAGTTTGAGGCAGTAACAGAGGAATATAAAACTTATGATAGTTTTGACTAGTCTTTGACGAAGAATAGTTGTTTATAGACGAAAAAACAGGTTAGATTTGTTGCAGTGAGTTCTACAGGTATATTTAGACAATTAATTTATGGATCATATTAATGAATAGGTTTATTTTCTGTATCTTTATTGTATTTTCACTCTAATAGTCAACTTTTCTACAGGCAACATATAGAGAATTCCATTTTCCGGTAGAGATATCCTTTTATAAATAGAATTCTAGAGCGTTTTTTTGTACGAAGTATAGTACATTGAAGATATCAATGCTGCATTGATTATAGCCTTCTATAGTACCCCTAAATCTATTCATTTCTTTCCACAACATATCCAAACTAGACTTAGAATAATACAGAGGGAGATAAATATGCATCTACAGCAGGGAGAAAGATACATATTGACAGGGTGCCACCAATCCTATATAAAAATCCAAACAAACCCCTTAAAAAAACGCTTTAATTATCGATTATGCAAAAGTTAATCATCTTAATTACGCATATGCCCAGCCTCAACCTCAACCCCCCTGAAACGTACAAAAGTCAAACACTCCTCGACCCTGGACCTCTCTCTCTGAAACGAGAACCCTGTCAATGTCTTGAGGTATTTTTCATGAAAAACCCTTTTCAGCTGTCGCCTTCGAAGTTGCCCCAAATTGATTTATTGCGCTCACGGCGGACCAAACAGACGCATGTGCAACTCAATTGCTGTTTATTTTATACGAGTATTACCTTGCCTCACTTTCCTTTCGAGATCCGTCCGCTCTCTTACCTGTGGCAGCAATGTGAAACGGAAAACGCTGCGACCGGTACCAGGACCGGGGAAAGGAAATTCGTTCTGCGGTTTAAGTATCGAGAAAAAAAAAAGAAATTTCACTCCCCATTTGAAGGCATATTAAAAATTGTTTATACAATAGAGGAGTGGATGGATGGATGGAACCCTGGTTCGGGACAAAAGGAAAAACCAGGCTTGTTCGCTCCCTCGTCTCGAAACCAAAATGTCGCCGGGGCCCCGAAAGAATTGCCATAATTTATGGCTGTCTTATGACATGGACCGACGATCGCCAATCTAAGACAATGTCTGGCGGCAGTCCCTCTGCCCCCCGTCTCTCACTGCAAGAGATGTATCTGTATCTGTGTGTCTCTCCCTGTGTGTATCTTTGGCTCTTTTCGGGTGCCCGCAAATTCGCTTTGCGTTTTTATTATTCATGGATTTAATTAACACCAATTGAACCGCTTGTCGCCTCAACTATTTGGAAAACAATTTTCGAAAAATTCGTGGTATAATTTATGAGCCCCGTCTCCGAATTTTACTGAATTTTTAATTTGCCCTTAAGTGATCAGAAAAATCAACGGAAGCAGCCGCCTTTCGTTTGTTTTCCGACTGAAAAATGCAGAGGAATGGGCAGAGCAGAGCAGAGCAGAGCGGAGCAGAGAGTTATACAATCTTCAGATATCAATTTAACCTCCACTTAAAGATCTCTCAGCTACGTTAACTATCTGCCATCATTCGTTCATCGATTGATTACTGTGAATCTTTTGGGATCTCTCCACTTAATCAATTTTCATCGCTTCCATTCCCATTTGCCACCAAATCGATCCGACCCCGTCCGTACGGATTGTACAAATATCTGCCAGTCAAAGGTTCAACGTTCAAAGTCGGAGTCAAATGTTGATCCTATAATTTTCTTCGTTGATTTTCGGCCTTGTGTCCGGGCCTAAACATTGGCGCTTGTACCTACAACTATAATTCTCATATTGCCAAATCGAATCGGTGATGGTTTTCTTTAAGGGGTAACCACCGTTAAAGTCTGTAATCGTAGGAGAGGGAACGGAGTGGGAGTGGGAGTGGAAGTGGAAGGGAGATACCCTGCTGAAGGCTAGCAGCTTACAATAAGTACAAGTATTTCCTTGGCCACGTTCTGTTCTGTCTTGTAGAACGCTGCTGCTCATCAAATAAATCTCTGTCCAGTGCCTGAGCATTTGCCCAGTGCTGTGCTGCTCGTGTCTTCTTGGCCATTTCTGTTTTTTCTTGAGAGGGGTAGTGGGGTGGGGGGGACTGAGACCTCTCGTACGGCGTTTTAATTTAAGCCCAACATTGGGCTCCTTTCATTTGGCCAACATGCTAAAGGGTTAAATTGCCCACTGAATCAAAATTATTGGTTTCAAGGCACACAAAAAAAGGGATACAGAGATATAGCGGGGCATGGAAGTGGCAGAGTTCGTTGCATTGTTTTTGGCCAAAGTTCTGCTCTCTCTCTATCTTATTTTGGCCATGTTCATGTGCATCGGCCTCGCTTGGCCTCTTTTGCCATTGCGTTTTGCACTTTTTCGGCTTTCAGGCGATTTTCAGCCTGGATGGCTATGGCTTCCTCCTCCTGCAGCAGAAGGGGAAGGGAAGAGCAGAAGTGGCAGAGAGGCAGAGAGGTTGTGCCTCGGTCATTGCTTTTGTTTGCTATCTCCAGCGACTCGACTCCAAAAGGAATACAAGTTTTTCCTCCATTGAACAAACACTGGCACTGGTTCTGTGCGATGGTTGGAGCAATGCCTGGCCTGGGCCTCGGACAAGTGCAGCTCCAGCAAAAGTTTTTTGTGCCGCAAAGTGTGTCCAGAAGAGTGGGCGGTCCAGGCATTCCACAAAACCCAAACTCCCAATACTTGTTGTATATATATAAATATATATAGCCACTTCACTCCACTCCACTCCGATGCAGTGCGGTGCCTGTGCCTTGGTTCTTGGTTAAATTGCATGCTTAGGCAGTGAACTCTCTCTCTCTCTCTCGGGGACGTGAAACCCGATTCTTTACCGTTCTAAAAGCTATAATAATAATAATAATAGCCAAGTAGAAGCCAAACGAAAGCCAGTGAAATTATTAACGGCCGCACAACACTTTGGGGGAGGAACCAATCAACGGACCCCAGGGACGAAGCCAGGGCACAGTGGTTTGAATGCCATTTGATTGGGATACCTGTAGGGAACGGAAGTGGAAGGATCTTTAAGGTGTACTCTACACGATCTTTGGAATGGGCAAACTTCTCAGGAAGGATCTTTCACTAATCTTTCTTCTTGATTATGCAAATATTATGCATTACCCATCACCAAATGAGATCTTATTCTCAAAAAAGGCAGAGGTTCTTATCTAACACCTACAGCACACATCTTCCTGCATCCATAACTAATGGGATTACCACTCTTCTCTCCCTCTCTCTCTTGCAGATACTAATCGATTCCTAGACGACCGAGCGACACAAAGACTGGCTACAGAATGGATCCCGATTGCTTTGCCATGTCCTCGTACCAGTTTGTCAACTCGCTGGCCTCCTGCTATCCCCAGCAGATGAATCCCCAGCAGAGTCATCCGGGCGCCAATGCCAGTGCGGGCAGCAGCAACGGTGCCGTCGTGCCAGGCGGTGGGGGCACCAACGGTGGGCCCGGTAATTCTGGGGCAGCCACGCCCGGAGCCAACGACTATTTTCCAGCGGCGGCAGCGTATACGCCCAACCTGTATCCGAACACGCCGCAGGCGCACTACGCCAACCAGGCGGCGGCATACGGCGGACAGGGTAATCCGGATATGGTGGACTACACACAGCTGCAGCCGCAGCGTCTGTTGTTGCAACAGCAGCAGCAGCAACAACAACAGCAGCAGCAGCAACATGCCCATGCCGCGGCGGCAGTGGCGGCACAGCAGCAGCAACAACTCGCGCAGCAGCAACTCCCGCAACAGCAGCAGCAGCAGACGAACATCAGCTGCAAGTACGCCAATGATCCAACCACACCGGGCGGCAGCGGTGGCGGCGGAGGGGGTGGTGGCAGCAACAACAACAATAACAGCAGCAACAACAACAACAACCAATCATTGGCCAGCCCGCAGGACCTCTCCACGCGCGACATCTCCCCGAAGCTCTCGCCCAGCTCCGTGGTGGAGAGTGTGGCACGATCCCTCAACAAGGGGGTGCTGGGTGGCAGCCTAGCGGCCGCTGCCGCTGCCGTCAGTCTCAACAACAACCACAGCGGTGCTGGGGTCGGCCCAGTGGGCGGCGGTGGCAGTGGTGTGGGCGTGGGTGGTGTCCCGGGCGTGGTCAATGTCCCGATGCACAGTCCTGGCGGTGGCGACTCCGATTCGGAGAGCGACAGCGGCAACGAGGCGGGCAGCAGCCAGAACAGCGGCAATGGAAAGAAGAATCCGCCACAGATCTATCCATGGATGAAGAGAGTGCATCTCGGACAGAGTGAGTATTGAATTGGATTTATACACGTATTAAAAGAGGGAATCGGGGCAAAGGAAGCGCAGCAAGATCATTGATTGTTAATTAGTGGATTCATTAAATTATACACGAGTATATTTCACTGGAAAAATGTATGAACCTGAAGCTGAATCATCGCTTGAAGATTATTACCCACCCACTGACAACCCATTGAATTCCATTTCATTTTGAGCTCAATCGCTGCCCCATCAAAACCCATTCATTACGGATTTCGATGTGCCTGTGCCTCACTCATTTGCCAGCCGAAATGTTGCAAGTGAGGAACGTAACAATCGTGGCTACCGGCATGCTGCTTGCCACCAAATTGTCTGGCAAACTGTGCGCGCGGGGAATCTTGTCAAAATACATAAACAATACTCTCGGCAGCAACGTATTCCCTCACACTTACACTCTCTCTCCCACAATCCCCCTCTTCAGATGGAGAGCTGGAGGTGGTGGGAGCGCTGCGTGAAAAACTCGACCGCGAAAATCGTAGCGCGTGAAAATTGTAAACAAATGGGGGAGGCGATCCATCGTAGAACATGCCCGGGCTACCCGCAGCTAAGACTGGGACTGACTCCCACAATAACTCATAAAACCGACACACACAGATCCAGATACAGATACAGATACATCTGCAGATACAGATTCAGATAGTGTAGACCTGATATAAATCTCAGCACTCCGCTCGGTTTATATTTAAATTTAACCGAACAAAAAAAATGTTCATTCGAAATTTGTTGGGCTGGAAAATTTGTGAACGGAAAAATTGTTGAGCGATTTTTCATCGTATCAATGGAGCCCATACCGATTTTTCTCCATGTGCCACAGCTGCCTGTCGGTTACCTCCGACTCCTAGTGCTATTCCTCATCGTCAAATTGATTCCCTTTTTGGCCACCTCTCATGACCCATTGATGGAGAGCCTCTCACAACACGAACGGACCGCAATTGGGGTCCCAGGCATAATCAAATTATTGACCGCAGCAGAAGATTCTTCATCGTTTTGGGGCAGGTGCTACAGGAGGGGGCTCGATCTTTGTGGCAGGTACTGAAGGAGGGGGATCCACGAGATTAATTGGATTGCAAATTGTTTGACATTTGCTTGGACCTAGCAGAGTGGAATTTTGCTTGCAGCTCGTTTATTATTTCAGTGACAACTAAAAATAATTAAATTTTTCTGTGTAGTCATACTTATTTATATTAATCATTTGACTCTGGCTTCTGGGAACTATTCTTTGGGAAGGCCCAAGCCTATCATCTATGAAATGTTTCGTCGGGAGCAGGAGAACCCAAAAAGCCACAAAAAATTGAAAAGTTCCTTCAACAATTTCTTATAAAAGTAAGTGATTTCCCTGCTCAAGTATCCATCCAATTGTGTGGGCTTTTCCCTCCTTCAAACCATCGATAATTGCCTGCTTTGGAAAACTGCAATTTTCCATTGGCCATATTGCGCCCCAGGGACGGGCTCCAGCTCTTGACAACCCAAAATCACAACATGTCAGCCAATTAAAGAGACGTTGAAATGCCACATGAACTGCACTGCACTTATAAATCGACAGTCAGTCAGTCACAGATACAGATACATATTGATTAACAACTGAAGGAAACTTTGGCTGATTTTCCATTTCGATTTGTGTGTGTGGAAAACTCGTTTCATGTGCGGTTCCAATCAATGGGGCACATTGTTATTATTTATGTATCTGTAACTCATGGCAGCAGAGGCAACAACAGCACAGAGTATCTGTATCTGTATCTGTTATGCAAATTGCAGCAAGTGGAGAGGCACACAGTACAAATTGATGGCTGAGCAAAAAGGAGGGCTAATGAAGAACATGAACTTCTGGAGGGAATGAATGAATGAATGAATGAAATGAGGAAGGCAGGCAGATCTCCTCAACGATCTTCTCTCAAATGTATCTTTTCATCTGCTTTTTTTGCATCTCTCTGTCTGGCGCTGGCCTTTTTTGTGGTTCCGTTTTCCCTTGAGTTTTCATGCATCGACGAGATTTAATTACTTTCTTAATCATATTCTGTTGAGGGTAATATGAAAAGCAGCCATCTATAGCTACATTTTGTACATGAATCTTTAAGATACATATAACTATAACCCATCTGAGAGAGAGACTGCCAATTAGTTGTGAGTGTGTGTCAGCCAACAGTCTCTTACTTAGAGATACATTGATATACTTGGGCTTTGGGGTTGGGCTTCGTTCTTGTTTGTGGACTTTTGCCCCTAATGGTGGCCGCACCTCCTCCCCGGAGGAGTCAATAGCCTTGTGTGTTTGTGGCAATTAGGCTTTGCCACTTTTTATCGTACCTGCCACACAACTCAATTTTCGTTTCGTCAGCAAATGTCTTTATTAGAAGTGCCTGTGGTGGCATGTGTTGGATTTCGAGTTATAATTGCTGCTGCCAAACTAAGAATCGCTATTAAAAATAAGAAGAAAAAAACACGTTGTTGCAGGTGCCAAGCAGCTCTAATACCAATAATAAAGGGCAATCTAGGGTATGGCAGCGGCAAAAGGCAAAAGGGTGGGGCCTGGCCCGAACATTCGCTGATTAAAGTCCAGTAAAAATAACAGCAACAGTAGAGAGGCAGAGGCTACAACATCATGTTAACAATTATGCAAATTTGAAGTGCATGTTGCTCAGGGAAGCGGGAAGAAGCGGCCAGGGATGGGACGGGGGCACGACGCTGATTGCATATAATCACGTCAAGTTGTTACTGTGGCAACCATTTTAAAATGTGTAAGAAGAAAAAACCCCCATGCCCCAAAACGCCATCTTTCAGAGAGATATCGACAAGAACACAAAAAACGAGAACCAGAATTCTGCGAAACACTTTTCTCCCAAGACAAAAAAAAAACACAGCTTCTGGCTAAATGCTCGGCCAATACTTATGGGTGTACATAGTGCGGGGGGTACGAGCATACATGGTATATATAGATCCATGTTTAGTTAATATCGCATGCAGTCTTGTGAAGTTTGTTTGGCATTCGAAAAGGCATTCTCTAATTGACAAGACCAAAGCTGGCACTGCTCCAAGCAGATCATCAAAAGATGCACCAAAGCAGATACAAATATACGATAGATAGATAGATATATAGATACAACCTGATGACTGGCAGACATCACTTACGAAAATGTCAAATGCTTATTAGACCCATCCTCTTCTGTGTGGCATTCCCGCATAAACCACAAAATTTGTTGACAATTTGTTGAATTTTTGTGCAGCGAATGCAGGCCGCACCCCAATTAGTGGGCTATTTATTTATTTAATTTTAATACAGCATTTATTTGGCAATTTCGCAAGGCATTGGAATGGGCTTCAAACGCCTCTTCGATCAAGGGGAAATTAAGCTAAATGCAGAACATATAATGATTAATGAAACAGAAGCCAATCTATCTTCCAGCACGTAGAGAAAAACTCTTCAGGAAAGTTATGCTTAAATGAAACCCCCCCTAAAACAAATATCTAATACATAAACCATTATAAAATCCAGTCTATTTTCGAAATCTAAATTACAAATACCTTTTGGATCAGGCTTTGGTTTTTGGTCTGCTGCTCTCTGTCGTGCCGTTCAACCCGAAGGCTCTCTGGGCTCTGGCTGCGGCTGTGGCTGTGGCTCTGCAGATGCCAGGATGTTACACAAAATTAATAGTTTGCAAACGAGTTGAATGCCAGATACAAGATACGCGACGGCTGCTGCAAGGCAACCCAACCACAGAGAATGTTTCAGCCCCAGCCTGGACGGGGACTTGGGTCTGGGTCTGGGTCTGGGTCTGGGGTGTTGGTGTCTGCTTGGTGGACCTGCTGTTGTTGCACTGTCCCCGCTACTCGTCTATGCTGGCAGCAGCTCCTGCTCTCGATCTTGCCTCGATCCGCCATGCTGTTTTGCAGCAACACCAGACACCAGGCAGGCACTACCCAGAAAGGGAGATGGAGACCCCAGGACAGCGGCCAAGACCCAGACCCAGACCCAGACCCAGAGCCAGAGAGACAGAGCCACAGCCACAGTGCAGGAAAAACGCGCGCGGCATTCGTTGCTCAATTACATTTTCATTAACTTGGAACACGACTTTTCAAATAGCTACGTTTAATCATAATGATTGTTATTATATTTGGTCGAAAAAGGCTGGGGTCTTTCCAGGGGAGCTTCTAACCCAAAAATCATTTTTAAAATGCCCACCGAGAGGTGAATGCAAAATGGGTATGGGATGCAGCGCAAGGTGCTGAAAGTGCAGTAGAACATAAATTAATTTTACTGCACCACCGCAAAGACGATGATGGGTTCAAGCCCCAGAGCAGGAGTCGGAGCCCTATTATTAGCGATTTTTCAGGGTATCCCACCAGTAAATTTTGGCAACCATCAGTCAGCGAGTCGACGAATGCCTAGTGATTGTTCTTAATGAAACTCATTCTCTCATTCAGAGATGTCGCTGCTAAACGAATCATCACTTGGCTTGAATTGAAATTCATTCTTCAGTTCGTTGAAGAAAGATAGGGGCACTCAAGAGTGAAAGAGGGAAATTTGCATATGAAATCATTAGCTCATTAGGCAGGCTAGAAAGGAAAGACATTCCCCACACACACCACACCCCCCACACACATTCGTAGAGAGAATTTCCTTTTGTTTGTAGGTCAACGATAGTGCAGTTCTAAATATACCCTTTATCCGCGGGATAAGCATTGTCTGATTTAAAAATATCACTCATCGTATAGCCCAAATCAACTTGGCAAGAGAGTGAAGTGAAGAGAAGTGAAGAAAAAGGCTTTTAAAAAAAGATGATTGAAGAGCTGGTCCGCTCCAAAGAGCCCTGAGGATTGTTTATGCCCCAAAACCAAAAAGAAAACACATTGTGGCCCATTGATGGCTGCCTTCAAGTGGCAGTCGGCCACATTTTGGCCAAAGTTAATAAAAGCGCATAAAAGCTGAAGAAGAAAGAAAGGCCAGGAGGAAGAGTATGAGGATGAGGATGGTAGAACGAGACACTAACAATGGAGGCCACTCACAAGATACAAAGACAACAATATTTAAAGAGCCAACAATGGCGCCACTAATGACTGATGATGTGCCAGCGCTGATAGATGCAAACGCAGCGGCATCCGCTGCAGAAACGACCGCAGATACAGCTACAGATGCAGATACAGATACGATACGATACAGCTACAGATACATTCATTATTCAGATACGATTCAAAGTAGGAGGAGGAAGACTACATACAGACTGCAATAGAATCATTTCACTCTGAAACGACATTCTAATGGACTTGGAAGCATCCAAAATGTTGTTTACTCTTTCTCCATTCCAATTGTTTAGAGAGCAAACAGATCAAGCTGAGTGCGCCGTATCTTTCAGATACTCTCGCGGAGGGGGAGGGGGGGAGGGAGAAAATTAAATTGCGAATAAAGCAAAGTAATTGCGATTTGAATGGTGAAAAAGTGCGAGCCATAAATCCAACTGAGTGTCACGGCAGCGCTGCAGTGCGAATTTATCAAATTCAGTCGCAAATTGGCGCACATCTGCAGATTGTTTGAGTTGGGGCAGCCACACCGCCAGGCTGCCACACAGATCCTGAAGCAGGTCCGACTTGGAGTCCACTCTTGGATTCCAGCCTGTTACCGTTTTTCCCCCTTTTTCTTTTGCCGCCTTTGCGCTGAGATACGCATAGAATATTAATCTCTTTTCGCATTAACCAAAATGAAATGAAGTGACGCAATGGCGATAAGCGCACTGTGTGCACAGTGGTATGAAAGTGGCTATAAATTGGGGCAGGAAAGGGGGCAAGAAGGAGCTGTGGGATCGTACCGAAAATATGTCTTAGGCTATTGAAAATCCCTTGGAATGTTCTACCAAAGACACGATTTTCTTATACTGGCTTTGGAGCTTCAATATCTTTACTTTCCCAAGGAACTTCTGCCTCAAATACAGTCTGGATCACACCTTTAATACTTTGTTACCCCAATTCAAGTCTCTCTTTACAGTGGGGTACTGTCCACTGTGCCTGAATCCACTGACAAAACCAGCAACAGGCTATGAAACCCAGAGAGAGCCACAGACCTTGGAGCTGTGTGCTGGGGCAAACAAACGAAAACCAAGTTAAACGAAAACCATCACAAATCGTATACAATTCCAGATGAAATTGTGAATTATTAATGCAGGCGGCAAAACTATTTGGCTGAGTAGACAAACCCACGGCGGGACGACCTGGTCCCGGAATCAGAAGGAGGAGGCGGAGGATTGTGGAACGTGTGCTCGGCTGGGGCTGCCACCTCCATTGAAAATTGAGTTACACGCGTGGCCAGGGCTTGTCTGTGTGTGTGTGTGTGTCTATCTGGCAGATACATATGTATCTGCTGGCTGGGTTCTGGCTACGTGCAGTACCGTCTTACATTTCGCAGATTAAAACCGAGTGGCCCGCCACCTCAAGCCAATTCGATTTAAATGTCTGCCACTTCCACTTGGCTTTTCCTGGCCATATTTTGTAACCTTTTTTGCTCTCTTCCCTCTGTGCCCTCTTCCTGTTTATGGCGTGCTAAAAGCACTGCGGTTCAAGGGTCAGATCCCACTCCTCCTCCGTGTCGTACCTCTCTGTGTCCTGCCTTCTGCAGTGACAGCTCGAATGCAATGGCAACAATTGCAATTTGTTGGCAACGTTCTGCCCTTGGGCCCAGAGCGACTACAACTTTTAGTCCAACTCTGCCTCATGGACTCAGGCTTTACTTTCCACTCACACAGATACGCCAGACACCAATACTGTTCACAACATTTCGCTGCACTTCGCGGTTCATTAAAAGGCGGGCGGTTACCTCGAGCTCCCAGTCTCCCAGTCTCCCTGTTGCCCAGTCCCAATCCCAGTCGCAGCTCCAGTTCGAATGGAGTCTCTCCCCACCAGCCAGCACTGACGACAGCAAATTTGCACATTTCCTATACGCGCGAGAGTCGAAATTAAAAGATTTTTAAAGACACCTTTGTAGCAAGTTTTTGAGAAACTTGTTCCGCGCCCTGACTTCACTTCACCATCTTCATCTTCATCACCTCAGAGCTTCAGAGTTCCAGAGAGACCCCAGCCTCAGCCTCAGCCTCCGAGTCTCTGAGCCGTTTGGGGCTTTTTTAATTTTATTTTTATTTTTTTCCTCGTTTTTTTCAACGTGTTCACATCTTCTCTGACATGTTGTTGGCTCTGAGAGCGGGCGCAGCCATGTTGAATACTTTTGTTTTCTAAAAACGAAGCTTAATTTCGTGGCGTTTTTTTCTTTAAGTTAAATTTCAAGTTAATTTTGATTGCTGTGCCCGGCTGGCTGTGTATTTTGTATTTCCATTTAATTAAATGTGTAGAAATAGTTGTTCAACTCGGGGCTGTGGGTTGAAACAGCATTTACGAGGCATCATCCACGAGGTAGACAAATTTTTGATTATTTTTTGGGCAGCTTATAAATTTCCATATCGCTAAAAATATATATTGAAATGCAAATGATTTCAGAGTAAGAAAAATGTATTACCTATAAGAGTAATTTCAGTGTCTTCGTACAGCTCTATTAGGCCATGATTTGAATACTGTTAGCGGAATGATTAATTGCCCTTTAAATAGAGGGGTTATTGGCTTAAGTAGAGCACTTATTCGCGACTCGTGCTGTGTTTACTTTATTGATTATAAAACGATCTATGCTCTTGCATCTGATTTATGTAATCGAGATAATTGCCTTTAAATGCATCATCAAAATCGCATCCACTAACAAATTAAAGACTTCTGATCGAAGGCGGAGGGGGACAGACAGTATTCGAATGCAAATTGCTTTCAGGCAATCTGATGGATCGCAAATGAATTGAGGCACCAGGCTCTATGTCTTCCACAAAGAATTATGGCAGATAATTGAACCTAACGCCATTGACAGTAGCCCGTGCCCCACTCGCATTATCTGCCCCGCGCTCCACGACTTTTGCATTAATAAAGAATTCATCACAATTACAACAATTGCCACAGGATGCAATTTACAAAGGAAATTATTAATGGAAAGTCAATGAGTGCGACGCGAGTGAATCAAAAGCCAGGCAGGAGGAAAAAAAAGAGCCCAGATTCTTCAACGTGCCTTTGATTGATTACAGAGTCTGGTCGCGGGTCTGGGCCTGGGTTCTGGTTGATTTGGTCCTGGTCGCAGTCGCAGTCGCAGTCGTGGTCGTGGTCGTGGTCATCATCAGCGCCAGTCAAAGACCTCGAGCAGTTAATCATGGTAGCAGGAAAAAGAAGAGAGAGAACGAACTCCAGAAGCCAGACAAACGACAACGCCGCATTTTGTAGCGCGTTCATTCAACTGCAGACGACAGGACACTCATTAAAAATGGGTGCAACGGTGCAGGGTATCTCCACACCAAAAGAGAGCCAGAGCGAGAGCGAGGTGGTAGTGGCAGTGGCAGTGGCAGCGGCAGCGGCTGGGTGTCTGTTTATGCGGTCTTTACACGGGGGGGGCCAAGGGCGAGCGATTCAAAAACAGGTTTTCCTTCCACTGCTTGGATGCTCTGCTAATTTATGTGCGCATGCGCGACGCTCGCTCGCTCCCTACTCGGGAGCCCCATAATTAACTGAGGTAGTCATTTTGGATTCGAACATGAACAGGCATACACACAGACACGCATGAATACAGAGCATACATACAATACATACACAGCTCTAAAGACAGCAGCATCATCATCATCATCTTAGGGGTGGAGGAGAGTCCTCTCCTCTCTTTAAATCAGAGATAAACGATAATTATCTGAGCGAAAATGCGCGCATAAATAATTTGCAAGAAGTCACATTAAAATTGTATCTAAAAGATACGCGTTCCCTGATAACCACCTCACAGCCGCTGCTGACCAATGTCTCGGTCGCGGTCGCGGTCGCGGTCACGGTCTCCTCTCCACGACTGCTCTCTTCACCCCTCTCACTGGTGATGTTCTTCAGAACAAACATTATGTTTGGATTCCCATTTCATTTCTGGGGACCCTGGGAGCCTGCGACGCGCCATTAAAAATTAAAAGCTCATTAATTATGCAGATAATTCATTTATTATATTTTCAACACAATACACAAACAGAAACAGCGGCATAATTTGTTATTCAGCTCATTATTCAGGCAACACCGAGAGCGAGGATTGAGGATTGAAGGATGGTCGAGAGTGGGGTGGGGTTGGGTTGTTGTGCTTCTGGCAACTGTTTCGAATTGAAAACAATTATTGTGAAACTCCTCCGAGTGGTGGAATGACTCTCTAAGGGTTGAATTTGCTACTGCCTGGCTTTGGCGTTAGGTCGAGGGCGGTGTCACGTGTCTCCTGAGGGCGTTTGCCTTCCGCCTAATCCCCCAAAAAGCACTTAAGCGGTGGGATAACCAATCAACAGGTTGATTTTGAAGGTGGCAAAATGGGACTTTTAATTGTGGTGATTTGTTGTTTCAGCGGAGTAATTCAAGGAGAATTTCAATGAGAGACGGAATGAAAGAGAAGGCAAATAATTATTACAATTTAATATACATTTTTCCATTCCTTAAAGCCTCAATCCTCATCTTCCATTGCCAAACCGGAAACCATATGCTCTACCATATGCCTTCGACCATGGATGGTATCCTCAGAGTCCCCTCTCCACTCATTCCTGTACCTACTACAGGGCTCAGATCGTTTAATTTGCCAACAGACCGCATCAGCTGTTGCCGAGCTTCGTGCCACATGATGTCATTTCACTTGAGTGGCTCTCCATTCGAAAGAACACTCGAAGGAAAAGAATTGTCGGGAACTGACGAAACACCGAATGGTGTTTCGTGTTGACAACAAACACGGAATATAAATTGAAAAATGCTTTAAAGCGAAATAATCAATTTACTTCTTGACATAATTTCCATTTTTCACGAAAACCAAAAGGCAGCCACGCGAATGCCCCCGAAAAAAAAACCTGAGCGGGAAAGAGAGAGAGAGTGACTGGGAGAGTGGGGGGAGTGGGAGGACAAGGCCACGCACAATTCGCACCCAAAACAAAAACAACGAACCACAAAAAAGTTGTTTGGGGAGGGGCATGGATGCTCCAGAAATTGGCTGCATCCCATTTTCGTGGAGTGTTTTTAATATTCTTGCCATTTTTTATGATGATGCCCCCCCCCAGACCCCGTCTCCAACTTGACCAACATCTTCCCCTCCTGACTGCACCGTTTCCTTTATTTGAATTGTGATTAATGATCCCAGCAGCTCCGTTACCATTTCCATTCCCATTTTCCCATGCTGCTCCTGTGACAAATGTAACCCAGACAACGGCCAGTGCCAGTGGCGGGGGCAGACAGTAGTTGTAACTACGATTTAATAGCACTTTAATGGTGTGTGGACATCGATAGAACCCCAAAAACACCTGTTGTCCGAGCGTATTATTAGCGCGTGCCAGAGGGGGAGAGGGGTAACACTTTCATTATCACAAATGTCACATCATTTGTCGCATGGCCCCAAAAATAAAACACACACAACACACAAAGAGTCTGGAAACACCACGGCATCATCATTTATCACCTAAGGAATGCAACTGAGAGAAAGAGAACGAGCGAAGCGATACATGCTCAAGATAGCACTGAGACTGAGGCACATATTTGATTAATTTTCTTTTTCCGAAAGAAATTAACCCGCGCGGGCTGCACATGTCCCTGACGACCCCTGTGGCGGCCCTTTTGACTCCTCGCCCATGCCCATGCCCATCCTCCATTCCTATACTCATCCCCATGCCCATGCCATTCCGATCGCTTCTCATGGTTCAAGATTTATTTCTTCCAACAGACCTCAAGCGTGGCATCATCTCTCTCTCTCTCCATACCATACCATTCCCATTCCCATTCTCTCTCCGTCTGATTTATTTATGGAACTGTTTTGAGGGAATCTTAATACTAAAAGTCGTGCAAACTGTTTTGGGAACATAACCCCAGATACAGCCAAAGATGTGCCGAGTTAATTAGTTCAATTTGTGACAAATTTCTACCAAAACTATCTGTAACCCTCCACAGACCAACCCTCTTCTTATGAGTAATGATCTTGGAGTGGAATTTTGACATTGATAATGGTTTTTGGTTAAACGACTCATTAAGTAGCCACTGAATACTGGATCTCCTTTGGATGTCCAATCGGAAGTGCGTTGATTTATGAACTTTCCTTCGGAGCACGAACCTGCCCTGACTCATTGGACACTTTGGAGTTTGTTTGTCGCGATTCCCTGTAAGAAATACAACAAGTTCAGAGATGTTTTTTTGCTGGGATAAGATCAAAACTGAGGCCGCCAGATGAGATCCCAGGTGCTGGGAGTCGGTCGAGTCTCTGGTGCCGTGCCGTGCCGCACACGTTGCTGATTACGATGACGATGTTCAGTTGTTGTTGGGGCTGTATGTTTTTTATTTTTATTCCTACCTCTGCTGACCAGACGCCGGTCCGTTGACAAATGACTGCTACAAGTGTTTGTGACAAGCCGCAAGTATCTTTTTTGTTGCCGTCTATTTGCGCCACAACAAAAAAATACAATTAAACTTCAGGCCTCGGCCTGGGCCCAGCGACTGTGTGTCTGACCTACGCCAAAGGTTTTCTGCTTAACTTTGAACCTGCCCTCTGGGCTGAGAGGAGTCTCTGCGTATGCTAATCTCGTGTCAATCACAGACCCGATCTTGCAGCCAGTATGCAAAGAGATAAAGACGAAAAACATTGGGGGAACACAGGCCCAAAGACAATGGCAATTTGAATTGCAGAACCCTGAATGCTGTCGAAGCTGGACCGACCCGTCGATCGTCACTTAATAAATTCTGAAACAGATCTTTTGCATGCAATCCCCGTGGCTGGGAGATGGCTGGGGATGCACCAAAATATTTCAAATATCAACTGATATGTTAAGCGGCTGTCAGCCGCTGGTCGAGCCACAAGCACTTGACGTCATCTTACATGAAATGCAAATGAAAAAGCGACCAACAAGTGAGAAAATCATACCGAAAAGTAGAAGTTTGAATACCCTTTTTTGGGGAATGGAAGGATATATAATCTCTACACTTAGTTCTGGTTTAATTTGAGAATGAAAGATAAAGTTTTTAGCTCTTTTTAAAGGTTTATACAGATGAGACCTCATGTAGGCGTCCAGGCCGTTCGGCAAATCACTTTTTTACCATTCAAATTGGATGGAGTAGAGTTCCCAGAGTTGTTTATCAATGGCTGTAAAACAAAGTTTGACAGGAATCACCTAATAGATGCCTTTGTCACCGACTTATTGAACAGCCCTCGTATTTAAGCTTTCAAATAAAATTATCTTTTGAACAAACATCATATTCAAACAATCCCAAAACCCGACCAGAAAGAGTACATGACAAAGCAGAAGACACATCCAAACAAACAAAAAGTCACACACAAGCGAATTCTTCATTCTTGGGGCGTTCTGTCTCGGAAATATGTGAATGTATATATCCAATATGTCTATATAGTATTTCACAAATGCCCAGACGTAGCATCCACATCCACGTCCCATTGAGAGGTGGCAGGGAAATGGGAACAAACTTGTAAAACGCTTCGAATGTTCGCTCATTGGCGCTGTCAAGAGGCCTTCCTTCCTCCCGGGATCTCTCTCGCTCTCTCGGCTCTCGACCAGTCCCCCCTCTAATATAAGCATGTGGAGTGATATGACATGCCAGGTGCCGTTTCTGTGGCTGCCCTGTCAACTCATTCGGGAGGCTTTTGCGCCTGGCCATGACGACAGCGATGCGCTACTTACTCGCGATGTAGTTAACCAAAAGAAAAAGAAACTGACGCCGAAGATTGGGAAGACCACGACCACAGTGCTGACACTCAACGGGTTGCGGATGTGTGTTGATCTTTAGTCGGAAATCAAACTGAATTTGACTGGGTATTAGGCTGAATGATGCTGAGATCTTCCCCAGAAGGAGATGATGGGCAATGAAGACATAATGAGAGAGAAGAACACAGATCTGTTGCAGAATTAGCTAAGAATTCAAGGGAACTTTAGCTCTTCAAAAGGAGAACTATCTAGAACACTTTCTGGCTCTTTTTTTATAGTAGAGATCGTTAGTGTAAATAATATACCTTTATCCTCAAAACTCCCCTCCAACCCAACATCTCTGAGATACATTTGGCAATGCTGTTGCTGCTGTGTCTCCCCTTCCTTCTTCCCACTTTTGGGGGCATAGTAGTGTTGTAAACAAATTGCAACATATGACAGCAACATTTGACAATTGTAAATGGTCGATGGCAGTGCAAGTGTTCAGCATGTCTCTTTGTTGTCTCTGCCACAGCCACAGCCAGCCAGCCAGCAGGCACTCACATGATTTGCCAACAGCAAAAATGGAGAACATACGAGTACCAGGAAGAGCAGTGCTGTCTGTTTATTGATTTGGTTCTGGGTCCCTGGGCAAGGTCAGAGCCGAGCTTATGAAATAGTCACAAGAAAACACTCAAAAATGTCTGCACATCATGCATCAGTCTGACCCTCTGAGCGAGAGCCGTCTGCCAAGTTTTTTTGGAGAGGGGTGGGGGTCAAAGTTTGGGTCTAATGGCAAACTAGAAATATTAGTTGCACAATCAAATTTGATAACCTGACTGACAGTTCTACCCAGACAAAAAAGGAGCTGCACTGGGTCAAGAGTTTGGTTGGGTCTCGGATTACTGCAATTCAATTTGTGGCCATCTCTTTCACTCCCCATATCTGTCTGTTTCTGTCTCTGTCTCTGTCTCTCTCTCTGCTGATCCGCATGACTGATGAAGCCGATGGCCGGTTGTCTGGTTACTGTCTGCCGGCTGTTTACTTGGTCATTAGTTTGGCACCCATTCAGGATGTGGCAGCCAGAGAGCCAGAGAGCGAGCCAGGGATGTGAAAAGAGCTTTTGATGTTAGCGCTTCCACAAGCACACACCCATACATACGTATGTACACATGCTTCAAGCTGGTGTATCTGTGTGCTTGGAGGAGCATTTGCCACACTCAAATTCACTTTAATTAAATGAGCGGTAATTAATTTCAACTTTAATCGGAAATTCCATTTAGATTTTCCACGCTGATTGATGTGCCCCTGACATCTCTTCCGCCAACGTCACATCGAAGACCACGAAAATGAGACAGCAGACAGCCACCAAAAAAGACAGAAAGAGGGGGATAGCAACAGTTTGTGTGTGGCACATTTTAAACATTTTTAAAAGGCGGAAAAAGTTTAAGGAACTAAATTTCAAATCGATATTTACAGAAAGATACTGTTGTAACAGAAAAACTTTTGCTTTATCTTATTCAATAACTAATTCCCATTTAGCGAATGGGCCATGACCCATATAAAATCAGTGGAACGTAGAATTAAGTCCCCCCCGTACAACAAATAGGGATTGGGGAACACACAGAGAGGCACACATAGAAGAGCCAGCGGTTGCCGTCTATCACATTGACTGACTGCCACACATTTCACAGATATAAATACTAGAGATACAATATCTATTGCAGAAGGCATTGGCCCATGCTCGTGCCCATGCCCATGCCCATGCCTATTGTCTCTGGCAACTCTTTTGGCTTTGGCTCTTTGGAAACGAAAAGCAGCGAATACGAGGCGGGCGGGCGGGCCAATTGACTTGGACTTGGCCATAATAACACGCCACGGTAAATGGCTTTTAAAAGTCTACTTTGCCACAGCACGCCCCCTCATTATGAACGACGCGTTTCCAACGCCCTCGCTGCCTCGCCAGTCGGAGGCCCAATACAGATGACAGAAAAGTTTTTTCGGGGGCGACTCACAATGAACGGGAAATTGTCATTATCTTGCCATGAATATAAAAGATACAAAATAAGAGGGTGGGGGGCAAGCGACAAACATCTGTCTAGGGGGTGATACCTACCTTGGCCAGAACGAACTCCTCCTTCGCCTTGGCAATACAAAAGTTTCTGGGTTTTTGGTTTGGTTTTGGTATGTTTTTCGGGTGCCAAGCAAATTGCAGTTTGACACGTCATATTTATGAAATGAAATGAAATGCGCAACGTTGCAGAAAATCACAAAATAAATGAGAAAATTAACTGCCTGGAGCTTCAAGGGGGTATGGATGGGGTCTTGTCCACTTGAACGTTTGAGGATTGCCTAGAAACGCCTACAAATATTGGAAGGAGTGAAAGAAAACAAGTCTTAGAAGGGAAATGACAATGAAATAGATATTTTAAGTATTTTCCATGAGAAAACTCTTAATTTAAGAAACATTTTCTTGCTCCAATTAACAAAAATATCTCTCTATTTTCTCTCTTCTCCTGCAGGTACTGTGAATGCCAATGGCGAGACGAAACGACAACGGACCTCATACACCCGCTATCAAACACTGGAACTGGAGAAGGAATTCCATTTTAATCGCTACCTGACACGCCGGCGACGCATCGAGATCGCCCATGCCCTCTGCCTGACCGAGCGCCAGATCAAGATCTGGTTCCAGAACCGGCGCATGAAGTGGAAGAAGGAGCACAAGATGGCCTCGATGAACATCGTGCCCTACCATATGGGTCCCTATGGCCATCCCTACCATCAGTTCGATATCCATCCGTCACAGTTTGCGCATCTGAGCGCATAGGACGCGTGGCACTTTTCGGGTACTGGTTAGAGACTCAATCAGTTGTATCAGGAACCATATCAGACGGCGGCGGCGGCGGCCAGTGTGGCCGGTAGCTATCAGTCGCAGGGGCCGCAGGATGCTGTGTCCCTTGGCGGTAATGGTAATGGTGGTGGAGGTAGTGGTGTCGTTGGTGGTGGTGGTGCGGGTGTGGCAGGCGGCGGTGGAGGCAGCAATAGTACCGGCAACGGTCCCAATTCGCTCTTCTCATCCGCTGCCAGCAACTCCAATGCCGATTGCCTCAAGTATCCGCAAGAGTTCTGATCTCAGGTTATCATCAGGCAGCAGCAGGCGGAGCAGGAGGAGCACAATCGTCATCCGCAGATGATGGAACAGCTGCTGGAATCGGACTGTGAGCCCGATCCGGAGCTGGACTTGGATCTGGACTACAAGACGGACATTGTTGGCTGCAATATGTTCTGCTGCTGAGGCGATCTAGCCACCACCTGCCCCAAATCTTGCCTACCGCATACCGCCACCCGCCTGTCCCAGTCGCCGCTCTCCCGTCGATCAACCAACATCAGAGACGATGTTTCTTGTTTGCAACTGATTCGTGTTAAGCTAAGAAACGAGCTGTTCCCCCGCCCCCCGCACGGCAGCTCGTTTGGGTCTATGATACTGGATGTGGGACCCCAAGCAATCACACAATTCTATTCGATATTCGATACGTTTCCTTCCCTTCAAAACTTTCCCCGAATTGAGCACAGCTCTCAACTGCCTGGGGATCCCAGAGAGATTTCCTTTCTATTCCCCTAATTCTGGACTTTCTTTATGTGAATGCGTGTGGTTCGCCCCCAGTATGATGGACCTCTTTCTCTAAGCAGTATTCGAAAAGCTGTTAGTCTGTAAGTCTAGCATAAATTTTAGTCCCTAAGAGCTGCACAGATGAGGAGATGAACAGAGATGAAGATCGAGTTAAACAAAAACTAATATCTGCAATAATTTCAAAGTGATTTCTAACTAACATTAGTTCTTCGTTTAAAGATATACCCAATCCAAGTCCAAGCCCAAACCCAACCCAACCCAACCCAATGCCCCGCCCTCCAGGGAGTCCTAAAGTGTGTACTTAATACCTAGCTAGTAGATAACCTAAATCTAGTTAACCACATAAGGCTTTGTTTAGTTTGTAAATAGCAGAGAGCGCCCTCGGACTCGGGGGACGGCTTTCTTTTTATTATGTTTGTGTTTCGTTTAGAAATGAAAGTATCTTTGAAAGTATCTCTACTGTTCAGATTATTTTGTGTGTTGTTGAAAGTGCTCTAGCAGCTTCGAAAATGCTTTACTAATTTTATCCAAAAACAAAAACAAAAAACAAAAAAGATTCAAATCGTTTTATAATTTGCCACTGAAGAACAAATTCGGAAGTCAAACAGGAACTAAAAATATTTCACATTTAGCATAGAATTCGATATGGAAACTGGACTTTCTTTCGAGCAGCATTAAAAGAATATATTATTTATTTAGAGACCTCTTTCAGCAATGTTTCATGTCTGTAAAAAAAACAAAAACAAAACCGAAAGGTAATCAATAATAAGCAAAGGAAAATCTTGAATAGAACGAGAATTGTTACACTCGAAAAAGCTAAAGGAAACCCAACCCCATAACCGTAATGTAATGTAATTATTTATGCTGTACTTTTCGCTAAGCTAAGGTTAGTGCATTCTAGAACCATCGGTAGTCTATGTGAACCCTAGCCCGTAAGCCTAAATTATATGTATATCGAACTAGCAAGACAAATTTTTAGTGAAAACAGAACAAAAATGGGATACAAATCGAACAAAATATGGCGATGGAAAATGCATAAAAATCAAACAAAAAATACTTAGCACAAATTAATTAATCATTACTATTATTATTTTTTGTTTCATTTCGTTGTACATTTGTTCAATCATTCATTTGATGCACCCACCCTTTCGATTGGTTGATTGTTTTTTATTGCAATTTGTCTGAACCGAAACGAAATGCAATACAATATACAAAACACTGTTTGTAGTTTTTGGGTTAAGGGGGCGCTTACGCACAGTGGGCGCAAAAAGTTTAACTGCATTCCATGTAAAAATAAAATTACGCAACTAATTTTTAATGAAATTCGTATGTATATGTATTAACTTAATCTGGGTTCAATTGCATAGGCATTGCATTGTTTCTAAAAAAAAAATGGAATCGAAAATCAAATGGAAATTTCAACTATGAAACCACAAAAACCATACAAATATAATGACAAAACAAAACAAAACCAATATGTAAACATGTATGAATATGGCATAAAAAAATAAAAACTATTTTAAAATGTACCACCAGATATCATCTTATTCCTGATCAAGGCTTTGTTTGGGATGCTGGGGTGGGCATTATTCTGAGAAGAAGGCGATGGCGGGGGTGGCCCAAGTGCCCGGGTAGCTCAGTCGGTAGAGCATTGGACTTTTAATCCAAGGGTCCAGGGTTCAAGTCCCTGCTCGGGCGATTTATTTTTGCTTGCTCTTAATCATTGCAGCCTGAAAATTTAGTTATTATTCTCGATTTAGAGAAATACTTTTTCAAACTAAAAATACTTGTTCCACGTCATCAGAATGAGATAAGAACGTTGGTTTTGTTAGTACTTTGGCAAGCGTTTGTTGAATGCCCGGGTAGCTCAGTCGGTAGAGCATTGGACTTTTAATCCAAGGGTCCAGGGTTCAAGTCCCTGCTCGGGCGATTTAACTTTTATCTTTTTTTCAGTTTATTTGACATTTTATTTTGTTTAGTTTCTAAAATTCACAATTTTCTATTATATATTCGTTAAAAAGTTTGTCTTTCACTTAACGAGAATGAACTGCTTGTATATTATGTGCAAGAACCACTAATATTTATGGTTGGAAAATATGGTTGGCAGCAGTTCGCTATCGATAGAGCAGTTCACTACTGAACTGCTTATATGCAAACAAAGCATGCAATCTACAACGACTTTCCGCCGACAGAGCAGTTCATTAGTCGCTAAGGCAGTTTTAATAAAAGCCAAATCAATAAAAGTGACACATAGTGCAATGTTAGACATCAGAGCTCCGACTGGAAGGTTGGCATCTTCTGTAATCACGCTTCTGTGAGGTCAGATTGTGGGATGGCCTGAGGCTGGGAATCACTGTGTAACGGACCAGCTCATGTTGACGGAACGTCCGCACTAAGCTTGCCATCAATATGGGTGCCATGGAGGAGTCCGCGGCATTCAGGTTGGCTAAGGAGGGATGAACCGGGCCAGGGGTGAAAACCAGCAGCCAAGAGTTCCCGTGGTAGGCAGTAGTGGGATAGCGTACCGGAGTGAACTGCCGTTTCCAGCCCACCAACATGGTTGGACCACAATCTTTTGCTACTCCAAATTTTTATTTTCTTTTTTCAAAGTCTATTTTTATTATTTTCCCAGAAAAATTAAAGCGAAGAAAGAAATCGAGTGTTTCGTCCAATCTTTATCCCACCCCTTCACTTCAAGATTAAACGGTTACAACGCTTACTACTCCTGCAGCTAATCGAACAAATATAATTATGGTAACAACAATGACACTCTCTCATCTCCCCATGCGGCCATGGCTTATGTATTATTTTAGGGATTTATTAAACAAATACTTTTAAATTACGATTACGATACGTAAAATGAGTATATGGGTGTAAATTGATGTGTGTAACGTCCAGAAGGAAGCGTTTCAGACCCCATAAATACATTCCTGATCAGCATCTATAGCCGAATTGATTAAGCCATGTCTGTCTGTCTGTCCCTATGAGCGCCTAGAGCATAAGGAAAAAATTCAACATACAGCCCCAATTTTACGATATTTCGGGTTTTCGCAATGAAAATCAAAAAAGTTGATACGCCATTATTTGAGGTTCTAATAGATTAGTTTATTTTAATTTTACAACAATAAGAACAAAAACATAACAAATTCATGGGAAAAAAGTCTACATACAGCCTCTATGCTTTTGTATTTTAGTTTCAAATTCATCTTAATATTAATACTTATTATATGTATTTTTAATACTTGGTTGGTCCACCATTGGCATCTATTACAGCCTGTTGTGGGCGGAACTTCGACCCAAGCTCGAATAAAGGCGGTTTCTAAAATGTCCCAAAGATGTTCGATTGGGGTGGTGAACGAAGCTGTCTTGGGGCACAATACAGCAACCAATCCCGCACAACATATGCGGAGTGCTTTGGTTCATTGTCCTGCTGGAAGATCCAACTGCTTCCCAGGCTCAGTGTATCCACCGATGGTTTCAAATCGTCCAATATCTTCTTAAACTGGAAGCGATCCATATTCCATTCCAAAAAACCAAGTTGCGACGCCATAGCGTCCCAAACCATTACACTACCGCCTCCATGCTTGACGGAAATCAATGGTTTCTTTCGTGGAACTCGGCTCTTGAAACCATCCTTGTGCGAAAAATTGGCAATTGATTTCGGGTGCACAATGACTTCTGAATTCTTTTCGATGTGTTCCGACCATTTTGGTGCACTTATCTTCTGGTTTTTAATGACTTCCTTGAGGCTGCTTCTCTCGTCGCGACTCGATAGCTTCTTTGGCCTTCCTGATCTCTTCTTTTCCGTGGAATTGTTGCTGTTGTTATTCCGCATGATGGTCTGGACGGTGGATCGACTTAATTTGACTATATGATAGGCTGATAATCAAATTTCGCACAAAAGACTGTATTTCCTTCCTTTTTTCCATTTTTTTTTTTTTTTTTTTAAAAAGAGTAATAATAAGACCCAATACACAAACTTGATAGGCAACGAGCTAGGCGTCAAAATAGTCGGGGATTTCCCTTTTTTACCACCTATTTCTAGGAATATTAAAGGGAATTCCCTCGCAGTATGTAGACTTTTTTCCGTTAACATTTTATTTTCTGTCCTAGTAACTTTAGTATACATAATTATACCCGATACTCAAAATGAGTATTGGGGTATATTAGATTTGTGGTAAAAGTGGATGTGTGTAACGTCCAGATGGAATCGTTTCCGACCCCATAAAGTATATATATTCTTGATCAGCATCAATAGCCGAGTCGATTGACCCCTGTCTGTCTGTCCGTCTGTCCGTCCGTCCGTCCGTCCGTCTGTCCGTCCCCTTCAGCGCCTAGTGCTCAGAGACTATAAGAGCTAGAGCAACGATGTTTTGGATCCAGACTTCTGTGATATGTCACTGCTACAAAAATATTTCAGAACTTCGCCCCGCCCACTTCCGCCCACACAAAACACGAAAATTTGTGGCATCCACATTTTTAAAGATACGATAAAACCAAAAACGCAGAATCGTAAAGGATGACTATATGTTCTAGAGTGTAAAATCTCAACCAGATCGTATAATTATTATAGCCAGAATCAAGAAAACAATTTCATTCTTTCTCGCTCTGTCTCTCTCTAACACACAGGTTTCATGGTCGGTTTTGCCAATTGCAAAATATGAGTTCAAGGATCTCAGAACCTATAAGAGCCAGAGCAACCAAATTTGGTATCCACACTCCTGTGATATCGGACCTTGACCGTTTCGTGTCCAAATTTCGCCACACCCCCTTCCGCCCCCGCAAAGGACGAAAATCTCTCATCCACAAATCTCAGAGACTATTAAGGCTAGAGTAACCAAATTTGGTATCCGCACTTCTGTTAGATCTCACTATAAAACGTGTATCTCAAAATTTCGCCCATCCCCCTTCCGCCCACACAAAGGACGAAAATCTGTTGCATCCACAATATTGCACATTCGAGAAAACTAAAAACGCAGAATCATAGATAATGACCATATCTATCAGATTGCTGAATCTGGATCAGATCGGATCATTTTGTAGCCAAACGCAAGAAATCAATTTGCAGTGGCTACGCAGCGCCCGACGTCACGCTCAGACTGATTTTCTGTCTCTCTCGCACGCACTCTTTGTCGTGTCGTTTAATATTAGCGGCGTCTGCCGGAGGAGAGCCATACTGACTATGTATCGGGTATAAATGTAGAGTTGCGGTCTCCGCAGCAACTCACAACGTTCCCCCTCGTTTGAGTTTTATTTTAAGCAAAAACAATAAAAATCTAAAATAATAATTATTCAATAAAAATCAAAAATTATAATTATTAAATAAAAATCAAGAATAATAATTATAAAAATAATTATTCAATAAAAATCAAAAATAATAATTATTCAATAAAAATCAAGAATAATAATTATAATAACAATTATTCAATAAAAATCAAGAATAACAATTATTCAAAAAAAAATAATAAATAACAATTATAATAACAATTGTTTAATAAAAATCAAAAACAACAATTATTCAATAAAAATCAAGAATAACAATTATTCAATAAAAATCAAGAATAACAATTATAATAACAATTATTCAATAAAAATCAAAAATAACAATTATTCAATAAAAATCAAGAATAACAATTATAATAACAATTATTAAAAAAAAATTAAGAATAACAATTATAATAACAATTATTCAATAAAAATCAAAAATAACAATTATAATAACAATTATTCAATAAAAATCAAGAATAACAATTATAATAACAATTATTCAATAAAAATCAAAAATAACAATTATTCAATAAAAATCAATAATAACAATTATAATAACAATTATTCAATAAAAATCAAAAATAACAATTATTCAATCAAAATCAAGAATAACAATTATTCAATAAAAATCAAGAATAACAATTATAATAACAATTATTAAAAAAAAAATTAAGAATAACAATTATAATAACAATTATTCAATAAAAATCAAAAATAACAATTATAATAACAATTATTCAATAAAAATCAAAAATAACAATTATTCAATCAAAATCAAGAATAACAATTATAATAACAATTATAATAACAATTATTAAAAAAAAAATCAAAAATAACAATTATTCAATCAAAATCAGGAATAACAATTATAATAACAATTATTCAATAAAAATCAAGAATAACAATTATTCAATCAAAATCAAGAATAACAATTATAATAACATTTATAATAACAATTATTCAAAAAAAATCAAAAATAACAATTATTCAATCAAAATCAAGAATAACAATTATAATAGCAATTATTCAATAAAAATCAAGAATAACAATTATAATAACAATTATTAAAAAAAATTAAGAATAACAATTATAATAACAATTATTCAATAAAAATCAAAAATAACAATTATAATAACAATTATTCAATAAAAATCAAGAATAACAATTATAATAACAATTATTCAATAAAAATCAAAAATAACAATTATTCAATAAAAATCAAGAATAACAATTATAATAACAATTATTCAATAAAAATCAAAAATAACAATTATAATAACAATTATTCAAAAAAAATCAAGAATAACAATTATAATAACAATTATTCAATAAAAATCAAGAATAACAATTATTCAATAAAAATCAAGAATAACAATTATTCAATAAAAATCAAGAATAACAATTATAATAACAATTATTAAAAAAAAAAATAAAAAATAACAATTATAATAACGATTATTCAAAAAAAAACAAGAATAACAATTATATTAACAATTATTCAATAAAAATAAAAAATAACAATTATTCAATAAAAATCAAGAATAATAATTATAATAATAATTATACAATAAAAATCAAAAATAATAATTATTCAATAAAAATCAAGATACTTAAAATGAGTGTAGGCGTACATACATATATTAGATTTGTGGTGAAAATGGATGTGTATAACGTCCAGGGGGATTGTTTCCGAGCCCATAAAGTATATATATTCTTGATCAGCATCAATAGCCGAGTCGATTGAGCCCCGTCTGTCTGTCCGTCCCTATAAGCGCCTAGGGCTTAAAGATTATAAGAGCTAGAGCAGCGACATTTTGTATCCAGACTTCTGTAATATGTCATTCATATGTCAATTCAGAATCGTAGACTATGACTATATCTTCTTGACTAGATCTGAACCACATCGTATCAATATTATAGCCAGAATAAAGAAAACAATTTCATTCCCACTCGCTCTGCCTCTTTCATGGTCGGCTGTGCATATCGCTGAAAATTAGCGCCTAGATCTCAGAGACCATAAAAGCTAGAGCAACCAAATTTGGTATCCACACTCCTGTTAGATCTTACTCTTACAAGTTTATTTCAAAGTTTTCCCCCACCCCCTTCCGACCCCACAAAAGACGAAAATCTGTGGCCTCCACAATTTTTAAGACAAGAGAATATTAAGAACGCACAATCCATATCTACCAGATTGCCGAATCTGGATCAGATCACTACGCAGCGCCCGACGAAACGTTCTGACTTATTTTCTGTCTCCCTCGCACGCAATCTTTGTCGTTCTATGTTAGTGCCGTCTGACGTAGGAGAGCCATACTGTCTAAGTATCGGGTATAAATGTAGAGTTGTGGTCGCAGCAGCAACTCACAACGTTCCCCCTCGTTTTCTCAGCAAATGTTTCAATCCTATATCTTTAAGTCTTAGTGCTTAGAAATCTGCATGTTCCGGGAAAATCTCCCATAGTAACCAATCCAATGTATTAAGCACAGTATATAAGTATATAAGGAAGGGAAAATCATTAATAAAATGCATAATTTCGACAACGAATTTTTTATCTTGAGGTGCCATTTTACAATATTAACATTTTATGTGTCAGCCAGGCAGCCAGTCTACCAGCCAGCAAATACGATAAGAAAAACCATAGCTTTGAAGAGATTCTTAGAACAAAATGAGCGGGAACGTTGTGAGCAGCGGCACAGGGCCTACAACACCAAGTTGTATAGGATCTATAATATTTGACCTTGAAGGCCATGAAAGGTATTGAATCATAGATCAAGTGTTATTTCTCATTTTTATTAAAATAAATTATAGCGAGGGATAACGTTGTGAGTTGCTGCTGCGACCGCAACTCTACATTTATATAAGAATGAAAGGGAAAGCTGGCCCATTGAGGGAGCAGTGGTTAACAGCAGTAACGGAAGATCAACAGCAGATGGACAGCAGATCAACAGCAGTGATAACAGCAGAAGATGAACAGCTGATAAGCAGCAACAGCAGAGAAGAAGGGAAACCGAGAAAGTCAGTCGAAAGAGAGAACACCAGCATACGGACGCGACTCAAGCAGCAGCAGAAAATCAGCAGAAATAAGCCGTAACCTTAGGAACTTTTGTAATCACAAATTCCAGAGCACCGCGATAATAATACGAATAAACAATACTCTAAATAATATCTTACATTTACACCCGATACTTTGTCAGTATGGCTCTCCTCCGGCAGACTCCGCATACATTTAGCGACAAAGAGTGCGGGCGAGAGAGACAGAAAATCAGTCAGAACTAGCCACTGAAAGTTTATTTGTTCCTTTTGGTTATAACAATAATCCGGTCTGATCCAGATTCGGCAGTCTGGATACAAAATATCGTTGCTCTAGCTCTTATAGTCTCTGAGCCCTAGGCGCTCATCGGGACGGACAGACAAACATGGCTCTATCGACTCGGCTATTGATGATGATCAAGAATAAAAATAATTTATGGGGTCGGAAACGCTTCCTTCTGGACTACACACACATCCAGTTTAGCCACAAATTGGGGTCAGAAAAAATTTGTTTTTGCACGCTGTTCGGTAAAAGACCATCTCAAGAGATTATGAAAGAATTATCGTATTCTTAAACACTTCAGCATCTAAAATCGGTTCAAAATGGCATAAGATATTAGAAGTCAAATTATTCAGTCGGTAGGTACCGATATCACCACTTTTGACACTAAACATTTTTAATTGATAAACGGAGTTTGGTGGGAAAGCATGACAAATGATCGTCGCAAAAACCGAGCAAGATTGGTCAGGCATATTTTTTTAAACTTTGTTATTGGATTGTGTAATGATACATTCAAAAAATTTGATTTTTCCAGGGATGGGTTCTATTAGCTAAAATAATATTTATCAATAGTGGAAATTAGGACATTGGACTGGCCGGGTAATGTTCCTGGTTTTAATCCGATCGAGAATCTTTAGCAAATCATGAAGAACAATTAATATGAAAGCAGAGACCCAAAACATTTCATACTCTGCAATATTCACAGAACAATTTTATTTCCGGATTGAAAACCTTCAATGAATTTTCCCGTACAATTCCGTACAAAACTTTATAAAACAAAGAAAATCACTTCTTTTGATTGTCCACATTTCACTGTATGCTATTGTACATATAACACGGACTAACGGACATTTTTGCATTACAAGAAACTGATATTATCGGTCACTATGATAATGAATGGCACCTTTTTCCTTACAACTCTTTTGAAATACAATGTCGTGCAGAATCCACAGTAATTGTCTGTCTTAAGATGTATTTCTTGACTATAGTGATAATCTAACCAAACATTGATGCTAGTTAACTTGTTTTTCGATTGGGTGTTTGCAGATAGAAGGGTAGGTCCTAGAAGGTAGGGTCCAGCTACAAGGTACTTAAGGAACTTAGTTCCGGAAGGTATCCTCTTCGAAGGAATAAGAACGGTTTCACAAAATCAAAGGATTCGATTTTCAGGGCCTTTTTGCACCGCAAATTTATATGCCCGGGTAGCTCAGTCGGTAGAGCATTGGACTTTTAATCCAAGGGTCCAGGGTTCAAGTCCCTGCTCGGGCGATTTATTTTTGCTTGCTCTTAATCATTGCAGTATTCATATTTAGTTATTATTCTCGATTTAGAGAAATACTTTTTCAAACTAAAAATACTTATTCCACGTCATCAAAATGAGATAAGAACGTTGGTTTTGTTAGTACTTTGGCAAGCGTTGATTGAATGCCCGGGTAGCTCAGTCGGTAGAGCATTGGACTTTTAATCCAAGGGTCCAGGGTTCAAGTCCCTGCTCGGGCGATTTAACTTTTTTCTTTTTTTCAGTTTATTTGACATTTTATTTTGTTTAGTTTCTAAAATTCACAATTTTCTATTATATATTCGTTAAAAAGTTTGTCTTTCACTTAACGAGAATGAACTGCTTGTATATTATGTGCAAGAACCACTAATATTTATGGTTGGAAAATATGGTTGGCAGCAGTTCGCTATCGATAGAGCAGTTCACTACTGAACTGCTTATATGCAAACAAAGCAGGCAATCTACAACGACTTTCCGCCGATAGAGCAGTTCATTAGTCGCTAAGGCAGTTTTAATAAAAGCCAAATCAATAAAAGTGACACATAGTGCAATGTTAGACATCAGAGCTCCGACTGGAAGGTTGGCATCTTCTGTAATCACGCTTCTGTGAGGTCAGATTGTGGGATGGCCTGAGGCTGGGAATCACTGTGTAACGGACCAGCTCATGTTGACGGAACGTCCGCACTAAGCTTGCCATCAATATGGGTGCCATGGAGGAGTCCGCGGCATTCAGGTTGGCTAAGGAGGGATGAACCGGGCCAGGGGTGAAAACCAGCAGCCAAGAGTTCCCGTGGTAGGCAGTAGTGGGATAGCGTACCGGAGTGAACTGCCGTTTCCAGCCCACCAACATGGTTGGACCGCAATCTTTTTGCTACTCCAAATTTGTATTTTGTGTGTCCTTAAGGAGCCGAAAGGATTGCAAGAAACGAAATGTCCAAATATTTTTGGTGTGACAGACATTCCTTCTTATCAAACTTTTTATTTGGATTTGTGGATTTGTTGTTTTATAATAAATTCGACTTTCAAGGAAATGTAGGCAGGTAGAATTAGAATCAAGAATGCTTTCACGCGGAAATATGTTTCGAGCGTGAGCTTTCGGCCTTACACTATATTGGCGTTGTGGCTTCCCTCCGTCACATGCCCGGGTAGCTCAGTCGGTAGAGCATTGGACTTTTAATCCAAGGGTCCAGGGTTCAAGTCCCTGCTCGGGCGACCTACTTTTTGCTTTTTTTTGCTTCAAGCGCAAATTTGTTCACATTACCGCTTGACAATGGATTGCAAAATGAAACTGGATCATATTTGTTTTTGGATACATTTAGTATGGTTCAGTTTCAACTAGTCGCACTGCGCTAACCACCGCGAAGAAAAGAAATCGTACAGCAGCAGCCAGTTGGGCCGCCAGCGTCTAATTGAACCCTCATGAAATTAGCACCTTTTATTTGCGTTTCCATTTACTTCACTGCCGACATCGTGGATATACCCAAATTGTGTGCTGTACATACACAGCTATCTGTATCTATGCGGGGTCTCTGTTCCGACGGCATTTGTATCTGTATCTAGAATTCTCGCTGTCTCTCTGTGTCGGAAACTGTGGCTGAGTGTAGTGTACGGATGTTTGTTAAACTCCGACGGCATATACATATGTAGGAGAGAAGAGCGCTGCTTGCTGGCTGTGTGGATACGCCTAAGAATTTTTGACACACTTTCCTACCCCGCTAAAAACGAAGCACCAGATGAAGGCACAGCCAGACAAAGGAGGAGAGGAGAGTACATACCAATACCAAACAGCAAACGTATATCTGGTCGATTTAGCAGCGTATTCGGATGCTGGCAAGTGAACTAGAAACGAATGCGTTTAATTAGCATTCATTACGACAAATCATCAAATTGCCACGGCAGCAGAGTTTGGCCACTCACGATGCAACAATAAAACCAGAGACCCATTCCGGGGGAAAGGCAGGAAAACGTTGGGTGTACATTAGGCCCGGTCCGGGTCCGGTCCGGCCTGTGGGTCGGCCTGTTAATCTACAAAATAAACTCAAATATTTAGTTGATAAACCAAAGTCAAGAGATCTTTCGAAACTGTTCCATGACGTCGGATGAAATTAGATGAGATATGATAGGAGCTTGATATGCTACAGAGAAATTTTCGTATCGTTTGGCAAATATATCAAGGCTACGACCATTAAATCCGGCCGGTTACCTGTTGGCCTCTCGGCCTCAGGTAGAGAGGCGTTGCATAAAAAAAGGAAAACGAAAAACGTAGGAAATATGGGTCATAAATTAAAAAAAATGGCAAATGCCAAAGAAACAATGGAACCCGAGCTATAGATTTTCCTCGTTAGAACTAAAGAACAGAACAGCTTGCGTTGCTCATTTTCTCAATATTTTTTGGGTTGGGTTCTTTATGACAGCGCTCCGGGAAATAAAGAAATGGCGTATGACAAATATTTCGGATATCTTTGCATCTTTTTGACGGTTTGGTGGTGTGGAAAATGTACGGAAAAGTATGTGAATTAGTTTTTCTGAAAAACGAAATAGCTTTAAAATGGATAGAGAAGCTTAGTTTTTAAGCTGTGTAAGCCATATTGAGGAATAATCTAAGATTAAACAAAATAATATAACAGAGAAACGTATTTTAGAACCATATTAAGACAGTATATTATACTCAATTTTATACTCGTGTCAAAGGTGGTCATAAGTACCAATGCAGAATCGATTTTCAGCTGAAATTAGTTGGATTGAGTGCATACATATTCATTTTACAGCAAACTTTAATGCATTCATAATTTATCTATCAATCCAAAAGATAAATCTAGTATATTTAAAACCATATTAAACTACATTTTCCTCTGATACTTTCCGGCAAAACCCATAATTGAAATATTAGCTTTGATCGGCTTTCATAATTACTATATTTAATGTTGTCCTCCTCCGCCTTTATTGGGTATTATCTGTGTAATTATCAATGCAACAAATTTGAATTTAACGAGCGCATCTTCGCCCAGTCTCCGAGTCCGAGTCCGACTCCACCCTCTCCAACAACTTTAATCTCCACCCCATGAAAGGGGCACTCAGCGCCTCTTGAAGTCGCTCTCGTGGACAAAGCCAGAACTTTCCTTGGGCGAAGCAGAGGTCCTGATTAATGAGGCTTTAAATATCCCACTTTGATTTCATTCTCAAAACACGCGGAGCATTCTGCAGTCGCTTCGGGAGAGGAACAACAAAGAAGTTTCATTGACTCGTGGAGAGTGGACATGGACATGGCTACAGGGTAAAAGATGAAGGTCCGGAGAGAGAGAGAGAGAGAGCTGGCCCTCGTAAATTGCTAAGAGAGCTGAGGGTCCCAGTCAGGGTATCCTGTCAGGACGAGAATGTATTGGGCAATTTCAGAAACAGTGGAAATAGAATCCACAAAATGTCTACAAATGAGCTGTTTCTATGTCCTCTCTCCCACAAAAAGTCAGACATTTGGGATTGCGTGTGTAAAGCGATGTCACGGCCTGTAAAATGAAGGAACAGGAGTTGGTGCACTGGTAAAAATTTTGAAGGCATTCAGGAATCTATTTTGCTGGTAAGAGTTTACTTTGCGAATGTTAAACCCAAAGAAATATCAGAAATGCAGGGAACATTCTATATTAGACAACCTCTTTACTTTGAATTTATAATATATATAACAAAACATGATTTAAGCCGTATATGGAAAATTTAGGACATTTTAAAATATTCTGAAGTTTTTAGAGAAATTAGATGATAAAACAACTTTCCACAGTTATTTATACTTTTCATTTATTCTGAAAAATTGCATATTTCTGTAAATATTCCATGCCGACATTCTTGCCAAGTTGCTAATAGAACAGAACTTAATCATAGAACAAATAAAATACATCATTGTGGAGGATGAAAAAAGGATTCTTCAACTCTTCAAGAATAAGATTCAGTTAATTTTTAAATATTTAATCTTAACTTCAAAAACATCTTAATTCTTTTCCGATCTGTTCTCCACTCTTTGAAACGTATTCACTTGAAAATTCTTCCGGTTTCTTTTCTTTTAAGACTTAAAATTATCTTGATATCAAATGTAGAGTAATCTTTCTCTATCTTCTTTTCCAATCTAAGATCGCATAAAATCCACCATTTATCAACAGTTGCTGACGTATTACGAGTATTTCTTCGAGTGGAAGCCGAGAGCGAGCTGCTCTCTTTTGCAGCTCATTCTGGTTCTCTCTCGCTCTTGCTAATGGACACACACACGCAACGGTAGAGAGAGAGAGAGAGAGAGAGAGAGAGAGCGAGCGAGCGAGCATTATGGCTGTTATCAACTTTGGCAGCAAAAGCATGCCTTTGGCCCGAGAGCTGACTGTGGCTGTGGCTCTGGCTCTGGCTGTAGTGCGGCGGCCTTGCGGTGCGGCCTGGTGGGTCGACGTCTCTGCTGCTCTCAGAGTCGACTTCACTTTGAAATTTGACGCCGAGCGTAGCGGAACATTCAACGGGACGGCCCGGTTTTGCTATCTTCCACCCGCCCGTCGCTACGCAGCTGACGTCGTCGCAGCAGCAGAGCAGCAACCATTATCCTGCAGGATTCTGCGACGGCCCTGGGATCAGGCCCTCATTCAGGGCCATTCATTAACATGCCTGCAAAAAATAAAGCGAAAAAAACGCTAAACGGTGCAAAAAGTGCTACAAAAAACCTCATTTAAAAAACATCCTAGTGATAAAAAGGTTTATACTTTTAAAAGCCAGACAATGGCAAGGATTTAATGTTTAATATTGGTTTCAATCAGGTATGTTTTGAAAATTACACTTTATTAAATGGAAATTCGCCGAAAAAACGATTAAACGCCAAAGTCAGAGCCAAAGGACACACTCGTACGCATGTGCCACAGACAGGCGCGAGGGAGAGAGAGAGAGAGGGAGTGAGTGGGGCAGGGTGTGAGGTGTGGAAAGAATGGTGGAGGCGGGAGTGGGGTAGACTTAGTGGCACAGGAGCGTAAGGGGGTGCTAGAGTCAATTGCCATTTCCAAAGCCTCTGCGCCTGTCCTCGTTTTGACTCGTCGTCGCCTCTGTATGTATATGTGTGTCTATCTGTGTGTCTCCCCTGTCTCTGAGTGTGTATGTTCGCGTTTCTGTATTGGTGTGAGTGTCGCGCGCCCGGAAATGTGCAAAGGCAGAGGCAGAAGCCGGAGCGGTTGAAGCTCTCCTTTCATCCACTTTTCATTTGCGCAGAAAACCGAACGCAAACTTCCCACCCCTCTCCACCCCCCCCCCCTCCCCCCCCCCCAGGAGCAGGAGAACGGCACAAAAAAGAAATAAGAAAACCGAATTTCAACCTCGTTGTCGCGCTATCAGTGGCATGAACAGCAGCAACAATAACTACCAAAGCCCACCCCCGGAGAGCCACCCTAGAAGTACTCGTACCCACGTGCACCATTTCGGCGGGGGCCGGGAAACACTTGTCCCGCCATTTAGTGCATGGGTTAAGTAGTATACCGAAATATTAGAGGGGCGGGGTGCACAAGAGGCGGCGACAGCTGCTCCATAAACCCCAAAAAAGAACACCCCAACCCTAGAAGCAAAAGGAGCTTCAGAGGCAACGCATCTACAGGCGCAAGAGGGACCCCATCATCATGATGATGAAGATACAGATACGGCAGTGGCAAAGTGTTAAGCTGGAAGGAGGCAACGGAGGAGAGGAGAGTGGCTCTGCGGACTGGGGCTGGGATTGGCAGCATCTGCAGTTGGCGATATAGAGTTGGCGATGCTGATGAAGATGAAGATGATGATGATGATGACGTTGACCCAACCCGAGGACGCTGTGGATGCAGCGGCTGCACTTAATGCGTACATACCGGGGGATGTACATCTGTGGTACATCTGTGCATACATTGAGTGTGGTTGCGCGTAAGGTGCGTAAACTTCGAGGTTCGGCGATGCGCAGGCAGCAATATGGCGATATGGCACCCCTTCTTAAGCTCTCCACATTTTCTGGCTAAGGTCAAAACGGTTCAGTCCAAGCAGTTCCCCTAATGTTTGGAAAATAAACCCATTTTCCAATTTTGTTGTTGTATGCAAATTGTTCAGCAATACCAAAACGGCAACTGACTAATAGCCAAAATGAGAATATCATTGAAATTAAAAAAAACTTGCTGGGTCACACTGGAAAAAAACAACCAACTTTTATTGCTACTTTATGCATTTGTGCGCTGTCTTGATTATTATGATTATATTATATCGAAATCTCCCCCAAGTTTCATGCCAGTTCGAGTATCTTTTTGTAGTTTATGACTAATTTTGTATGGATGATGACGAGACCTGTTTGCTTGGAATATCTTTATGGTGTAGATATCTGTTTGATAGGGCTATGATGCTGTTTCGCGGATAATTATTCAATCTTTAAAAGGAGCAATTAAAACTTTTACCAAGAGAGTGAGAAAAACTGATAAGATGTGAATTCTTAAGAGATTGGACTGGGAATTGTGTGTCCTCTTATAAATATGTATAAGCGGCTAGCAGGGCAGAGCATTTTAAAATTCAAATCAGCAAGAAGTCAGCGAAAATACAGCTTTGGTGGCTTTGGTGACGCCAGTTCTGTGTCAATGGGTCACCAAATGAGGTTATGTTGCATAAGTTGTGTGAAAATATATGCATTTAAATGCAGTTTCAATGAATGAGTAAATGAAAGAACAAGCTAAAAAACAGTGACTAAGCAAATTCCCACAAAATTTGTGAACACGACTTGATAACCATACAAAATCCCCCTAAGAATTGAATTTACCCCAAGAATTCAAACATGCCATGCCACATGCTGTATATGGTTAATTTTTCCAATGCTATCCAATTCCCTATCGAATTAGCATAGCCAGAAAAAACACCCCACAACCCCAACCCCCAATCAACATTATCAACAACAACCCTGAGGGGAATCGAATTGAGGTGGGAACTTCTTTCCACCCATTTTCGAGTGACTGCAATATGACATATTTATTGGAATTTCATGCAAATTTTCCAAACAATCAACTGGGCAAATGCAGCTGTCTTGAAAGGAGGAAAGAGAGAGAGAGAGAGAGAGGGGGAGAGGGAGCTTGCAATCTATACTCGTATGTCCACAGAGGGAACCCTCAGAGTATTGTGCACTCTATATCCACAGGGAGAACCCCCAGAGAACACAGACAAGAATTACCCGCGCATTTTCATTAAGCCCCGACGTAAAGATAAATTAAGACACTAAAAAGAAATAAAATACAAAACTGCGGAAAGGAGAGGGAAAAGGTAACAAAAATAAAAATAAAAACAAGAAACCAGAAAGGAAGGCGCGTATTTTCGTAAACAACAAACAGGCACCGACAACATCAAGAGAACGAACCTCCAGAGAAGCTCCCAGACAGGGACCGGTATGTGATCCAGGGATCCAGGGGGATAGCCATGCCCATACCCATACCCATACCCATACGCGAACACACAAATAAAGATACAGATACAAAGATACAAAATGCCGCAAACTTGGGCAGGTTCAAAAAAAATATAAATACAACCGCGGGGTTTTCGTAATATCATTTTCTCTTTATTTTCATTCTTCTTTCTGTCTCGTCTCTCCGTTTCTACCTGTCTCTCTAGCTCTCAATTTTTCGCCGCGAATAGCGCGAAAGATGGAAACAGCGAAGAGCAGAGAATAATAATATTATTCAGTAAACTGAAACAACCTTGGCCTCTCAAGCTCTCAGTGTCCGTTGCGTTGCTGCAAACAACAATATGGTAGAGCCCCTCGCCGGTACAGTGGGGCAATGCTCGATGGAAAATTGCACCCTGACCATGCTGCACTCGGGGGCAGAGCAGGGCAGGGCAGCCAGGTAAATGATCTCCTCCCCCCACCCATCAGCCGTCACCCAGTGGTTCTGTGATTTATGTGCGAAGTTGTCTTCGAGTGTTAAAAGCAACATTGCGAAAAATTTACACAGTCATTGCCCCTTTGTGTAGTGGTGTTCTCTGGTGCTCTCTGGTGGCGCGGCTCAATGGTTTATGGGTCTGTTGTCCAGGGGATATGCTAGTGGGCAGAGGAGGTGTCTGGGTCTGGGTCTGGTCAGGGGTCTGCCACGGGGGATATACGCATTCTTGACTCGCCTTTTGTGTACTTTCGCGGAACTTCCGTTCCATGCCAGACGGGGATCGACTCTTTGGGGTCTCTCGTCTCTCTCCTTCCTCTCTTTTATGTCGCTGCATTTCATATCATGTCCATCTGGAGGGAGCGGGAATATTTTATCATTAAATAACACACTGATTGAGTGATTTTTGTGTTCAAGGAAAGTGGATTGTTGCTACCTGAATAGTAGAACTAAATTTCAAAGAGCTGCCGAAAAAATAGTTTACCAGCTCATACATCATGTTTATCAATTACAGATAATACTACCGATATTTATATCAATGAAATGAGCAAATTAATTAATCAATTTGGCTTATAAATACAACAGAAAAGAGCTTTAAAAGTGGTTTGGAAGCTTCAAAGTAAAACGAAAATATTCTTCAATGAGAAATCGACTTCTTATACATAGATATAATGACTAGTTAAAAATGCTAAGGAAATGTATTAGAATTGCCTACGATTAAAATGAGTCGTTTTTCCTATCAAATTCCTATCCAAAAAAAAGATTTGAAGATCTTTCAATCTGAAATGTAACCCTTTTTAGTTACTTACTCAACACTGGGCACTCTTAATAATAAACCAACACTCGTGCAAGCTTTTTTTCCACAGTATGTCAATCTTTTAGCCTCTGGACATGTTTGTTGTTTATGGAAATATTTCTCCCTTACGTTTTATCTAAAAATAAAACCCCTCCCAACCATCATTAGCCTCTGTCCAAGCATGACTGTACAACACGGCCATAATACAAATTATTATTTGTTAATATATTTAATAAACCCCAATATTTACGCTATGTTCGCATGATCGGAGTGGGTAAAAAGCCTTTGAGCATGTTTATTTCCTGGCAATTTGCGTTTGTGTCAATAAAATATGCGGGGAAGGGGAGAAAAATGTGTTAACTTTGGGCCACGTGAAATCAATTAGCAGGGAATCAATCTAAGGCTGGAGTACGAGGCGGGAGGGTGTCTGTCCGAGGTGGTGATGTAAGGCATGTTATTCGCAAATTTCCAGGTTTTTGGCGAAACGGCGTTAATTTAGTCAAGGCCAAGAAATTAGGGCTATTTAGAGCAGCAGTTTTGTTAAGAACAGACGTGCGATCGTACCCGAAAACCCACCACAAATTGAGAGAGACTTCCAGCTGCCCTTCGGCCTGGTCCTTCACCCTAACGACTCGCTCGCCATCTTCTCTTTCTCTTTCCATCTATAGCTACCCTTCTCTATCATCCATCCCTCTTTGCTCTTTTGTGGATTGTATGTGTACACAAATTTGGAGAGAGAGAGTCCTGGTCCTGGCTCTCTCTCTCTCTCTCTTGCTCCGGGGCTATGGCTATCCAGCAGAGCAGCCATATTGAGGCTGCAAAAAGGACAACCACCAGGCGGACGGCCCGCAGACAAAGAGGCACCAAAAAGAGACAGACTGTGACTGAGAGAGAGAAAGAGAGAGAGAGCTGGCTGGCTAGAGGGTGTGCAAAGTCAAATGCTTTGGTCCTCTTTCCTTTGTTTACGCAAGATTTGTTGCCATTTACGGGGCTTAATCCGGGGGATTTCTAGGGTAACCGCCTACCCCAGGATCTAGGATATCCAAGACCCGAGCACGAAAAGGTTTTTGACTCTGTGGCAGCTTAGGCTCCGTTTAGTGCTAATGAATAATGCTAAAAAGTCATTAATTAATTGAAATTTCATTACAGGACAGGACGCACATTGACAGAGGCAGAGGGAGAGAGAGAGAGAGAGAGTCATCTGGCAGAAGTACCCCCCGCTCATACCATTACTCAGCAGTCCTTACCCAGGGGGCTTATGCTGAATCATCATCATCATCACGCGGAAAAGTGGAGCAGAAGAAGGCTTACGGAACTGGCGCCTAACTGTAGAAGGAAGACTTTACAAACAAATTACTGCCGACTGCCGACTGTCGACTGGCGACTGGCTGGGGTCGAAGGGCTTACGAGAAGGCCACTACTGACGAGCCAAGGAATCAGCAACCTGATTGATTTCAGTGCAAACAAAAGACCGCTACCGTACACCAAATCTATCATTCATTAAATGTGTTTTCTTGTCTATCCAATTTTCAGTATATTTTTATCACACAAGAAAGTGCCATAATCCGCGAGCAATCAATTAGATACATGGAACACTAAGCACACCACGAAAGACAGAAGACAGAAGACACCGGGAACCCAGGCAGAGATACTATTACTTGAACGAACTATCAGTGCGGTCTTATCTTATCGCCGCGTCTTCCGATAAGGAATGGAATTACTTTCTGTATTCATTCTTTTTGGGTCTGTGTCGCCTAATCTTGTACGCCATCCACCTGGTCACCATTCGTTGGGGGCCTAGTCTCAGTTTGGGTTTGGCAGCGAGAGTGAAGAGACGGCGGTTGCCGGCTCACGGGTGCCGTTTCGTGACTCTGGACACGGACATCGACATCGACACGGACCTCGAACATGCCTCGGGTTTAATTGGCCGGCAACAGTGAGCTTTGTAATCACCTTTATGGGTCATTTCATAATTTCGCCAGGCGACGGCGATGGCGATGGCGACGTTGGCAACAATGAAAGGAAACGGCGGTTGCCGTCGCATCACGTGTGGCACGATAAATATAATTTGGTCTAGGCGCATGTAATTTGTTCCTTCACGGCGTAACTCCCCAACGAAATTATACCCCCTCACAAAACCTAGCATATAAAATATTTATTAATATTTTCACTTTTTTTCCAGTCCTGATTGCTCACCTCTTGGCGCCTTCGGGCATGGCACCGGGCTCCACACCCCGTCCTCTGCAGGCAGTTTTTTTGGCTCTCAAGTTTGCTCCACGTCTACCCTGTAGATCCGAATTTGTTTTACATTAGCTTTAAGGACAAATTCGGTTCTAGAGAGGTTTGTGTGGTTCAATGTACAACGAAAACAGATAGTTATTAAAGTGAAAAGTGATAAAGTGCAAGTTTTGTTAAATTAAGTTCATTTTTCTTAGATATATTTAAGAATTTACTGATGTATAAATTGTAATATTAGATATAAACTTATTTTGGCTTAAATGGTAGAAACATTAGCAATATTTAGGAATATACTTCATCAATTATATTCACTCTTTTGTTTAATGTATTTTTTGTTAAACATAATTATTATAAACTAAATGACATAATTTGTTGATAAAGATAATGTCTTAATTGAAATTGACAAGGTTTTTCTAAGGATTGCCCCTTTCAAATCTTAAGAACTGCAGAAATGAGTCACTCCAAGAGAATCCCCTTGAAATACTTTCCAAATTCTTTATTAAATTCTTGGTGCATGAATCGCTCTTTTGACATTATTTTGTTTGACTTTAATTGATATGCAAAACTTAAATTTAGCTTCTAGTATTTACTATCATTTATAAGGGTAAGGCAATGATCTAGAGTTAGTTTAAAAAGTCTGACCATAAAATGACATACCCTAAAGATACTTGGAAGTGAATTATTAAGATTGTCACACAATAAAACAGCATTAATTTCTAAGAAAAATAATGTTAATGGGCACAATAAAGGACTCAGGTCACTAACAGTTCCAATATATCAATATATTTTTTATATTTCAGTACTCAAACTGGAACAAGGGTATCACAAGTATGTTCAGAAATCAATTCCATCAATTGGCCTTCGGGTCACACTTGTCCACAAAAGTATTTGCCTTTCAATTGAATCAAGTATCACACATTTCAAAACTTCTTCACCCACCGGACATGGGACATTTGCTACTGTTGTTGTTTGTACATCCTTTCGATTCTTTTGCCTTCATTTGTATTCCTGCTGACTTCAATTTATTCGATGTGTTGCATGAAATTTACATTCTCCAAATTTTGCATACAAATTGCTATTACAATTTGGCCAAAAGGAGTGTAGTGCGGGGGAACACCCTCTATATGGGGTGTGTGCTTCGCCTGAACAAGACATTTGGGTCAAGTGGTTTGTGGGGCGTCGCTTTCTGGGGGGAGTCGTGAAGGCGGAGAGGGTGTGCTGTTTGGTTGCTGAGAATCGGCAAAGTTGCAGTTTTGTGCAAATGGCTATGCACTTTTACCCAATTTGCATATGGCTACGACGCCACTTGAATCACATCCGTCGCCGCCCATTATGCCAGGATACCTTTTTTGTTCTCCAAGAGATTTCCCACCCTCTAGATTATCCAATAAAAACCCCCAACCAATTGATATTGTCGTGCCAGTCCTTGGGGAATTTTCTTTACTGTCTTCTTAACCTAATTAAGAAATTGGAAAATATCATTACTCATGTCTGTGCATGATTATAACTATTTGATAAGGTTCGATATAATAAAAGTACTTCTTCTGTGGCGGAAGATATCTAATAAATGATAAGGCCTCCAAACGATAAGAACGACAATGTATTTGTAATTTCTATAAATATATGGAAAAGGAATGTTGAACTATATGAATATTAGGGAGATAGAGAAATGGAATCAATAGAGATTAATAAATTAAATGATATAACAACAAATATTAGCTGATAATAAATTTAATGACTAATATAACAAATATTGCTCTTTCATTGCTGATAATTCGGTTTATCGTGTGAGCTCCCTAGTCGAGTTTTTAGTGGTATAACTTACTGGGGGTCTAATTAAAATTATCTTAGATGATGGCTGGAAAAAGAAGCTGGAAAACATATAAGCTATTTAAAATAACAAATGTTTATGATGTATCGGAAATTCTCGAAATGAAGATTCGTTAAAGATATATTCGTAATAAGTTGGTATGGGAAAACCTAAGCTATATAAAATTGTAATAGCTAGCGCTACAGGAAATTATAGATAGTATGGTGGTCCACTGTATTACAAATTACAAATTTCTTCCTTAGATATCTAGATATTCTTGAAATATGTATCCTCTTTCAAAATGTTTTCCATTCCATTCGTTTCAGTTGCTTACATTTCCCCTCTGCAAGAAAGAGACAACTGTACGAACTAGAGCGAAGCAGCTTTTGTATAATGTGGTTTGTGTCTATGCTAGGCCATGTGGAACGCATTGCTACCCGCCGAAAGACGGAGCTGTATAATAAAGACTGTAAATGTATATGTAAATGTACTGTAAAATGTAATAAATTGGCCACTTTATATTATATTATCAATATTTATTAAATTATTAAAAATAAATTAAGCGGAGCGCTAGCATCGAGGACAAAGACAAAAAAAATTAGTAAAATCGTTCAATACACAACAACTTTCAAGTCGAATGCAACACTCGTTTAAATAAATGTACAATTTCAAATAAAGAAAATAATTTTCCTTGGACTGCCTAAACCGTGCAAAACATCTACCATCTCTCCCCCTGACGATGGCCATTTTTTAGGATTCCCCACCATCCCATCCTAAAAGTCGGTGAAATGGAGTTTGGAAGCAGCGGAAACATTTGGTTGGGTAGTGCGAACATCTTGAAAACCTGTCAGTCAAACGTGATGAAGGTTTCTACGCATTTTGCCTTTTAAATGTTTTTTCCCCTCTCTCTTTCATTCTTTGTGAGCTCTGTTCTTTCTGTCCGCTGTTTTGGGCCATGCCTCCTCCGCTGTCCGCTGTTCTGGGCCATCCTCCTTCGCTTCACGGACTTAAGACCAATTTTAAAATTATCTGTAGGTAGAATGGAGAAGGAAATGCTCCTGCTGCTGCTGCTGCTGGTGTCCGAATCGAATCGAATCATTTTTCTAGTTTTAAGACGTTAAACTCGACACTTTAAACAGCAGTATCCACCCCCTGGAAAAATAAAAGGAAATGGTGCGAGCCAAGGATCCATTTTGGGCTGGGAATTTCTCTCGATTTTCAGAGCAATGGCCACGGGGCCAGTCTCTGTTTCTGTTGTGTGGAATGCCAAACAGATTTACTTGTGTGTCCAGAGTCCAGAGCGGACATGTGTCACGTCCTCCATCAGTTTCTACCCCAAAAAGGCAACCGTTCCACCCTCCCCATCAGTAGTCCCCCTTCAACAGCTGCTTAAGCGGCTAATAACGAATGGACATTGGTCAAAACTCAAGAAGTAGCAGAAATTAGTCTACGTGGGGAGTCCTTCCCCCCAGTTTTCCCTTTTAATTACTTGGAATATCAACACTTTGTCAAAGTGTCTCTCATTCATTAAGGTGTGTATGGAAGGTTTCCCTCCTTTTAATTGTCAGTTCTTATGGGCTGCAGTATTGGGGATTGGGTTGATGGGTTGGGCTGGGTGTTTTCTCCTGGGATAATTACTTTCTTTCTGTTCTTTTATTCATGAGCTGTACTCGTGCCCATAAGCATTTGTTTTCGTTTAATGGATTCCATTTGAGAAGTCTCTAAGTTAAGGTGGTGCGGTGTGATGTGGCCCTCAATCACACACATTTGATTTGCTAATGTGAGGGGGAAAGAATCCAGGCATGTGGGAAAAGGATATTGGAAATATTCCATTGAACATAAGAACGTTTAGGGAAGAGGTTTCCATATGAGAAAAAGTCCATCTCCTTTGAACAGAGAAAGGATTGAAGGAGTAAAATTTATAGCGTAGGACTACTAAACATCCACAGATAAATAGTTGTTGAAAATTATCTATGGAACCAAGAACATTTGTATGCCCTGAGGTACATTTATACAGTCTTAAAGAGACACTAATATTTCAGAGATCTCATTGTCTCATTAGCATAATTCAATTCTTCAGTCAATCAATCATTATTCTAAGAAAGATCCCTTTCATTTTGATCATTTTTCAATGCCTAAAATCAAGATTATTTTGTAAGTCTTTCGGAGCTTAAAGTTTCTAAAGTTGAAGAATTCATCAGCTGGAACCTCTCTCAGGCTGAACTAAGGAACATGCCTTGCAATCTCCTTAAATTTGGCAAGTTTTCGACCCATTCCCTGCCACATTCCTACCCAAATCGAAGAATTTAAAACTTGGCAATGCATTGTTTCCTCTTGAAAACTCACTTTAGGCTAAAATTGGACTAGCTAGTCCTTCTCCCATATCCCCTTTGCCACTGCCACCTCCTGCTGCCGTGCTGTCCAGGTCGCCTGCCGCAAAAATAGAATGGAAGCGATGAAGACGAGGCGGATTATGTGCCCAAGTGTAACTAAAGAGAATAAGGGCGAAAAATCAACGAATCATTAATCAATCCTTTCATGATGTGACGCGGTGCGTGTCCTTTTATGTGTCAAAAAAAACGAAAGAGAAAGAAAATCCAACAAAACAACAAAAAATAAAGTGGGAGAAAACCAAAACAGGCAGGAGAAAGCGAAAAGAGAGCAGCGGGAAAGGGAGAGGGAGAGACGACTCAAAAAGAAAAGTATCTTTTTGCACGAGTTTGACTGACAGATACGGAGGCAGCGCGCGACGTCCAAGTGGATGAACAGGATATACAGGATCAGGGATGGCAGCGAGAAAAAGAAATGGAAAGAAAGTAAGGAATAAAAATGGCGACAATGTTTGCCCAAGGCCCGGGACTGGGTCCCATTTACATTTTGAGGTCGCGTTGATTAGCTGTGAGTGCGAGTGACAAGGTTTCCCTTTCCCCCTATGGAAACCCCACTCTGATAAGTTCCCAGAGTGAGAGCCCAACCCCAGAGATCCCCAAGCCCTGAGCCTTCGATAAGAAATGAAATTAAAATCGTAAAAGGGAAAGGCGGGAATATATTGCGATGATTATAATGGTGGTTGGGTACCCTGAAGAAGTCGACTCCTTGTATCCCACCAGTCTTTATCCAAAAAAAGCTTAATTTTCTAGTTATTCTGATCATTCAAGGTCTCTAAAGATCTTCCTAGATCGAGAGATTCATTGATATATCACAAACTCCATTAGCAAACCAAAAGAAAGAGTAAACAAAAGCGAAACAGGAACCTTCCACACACCAAGACCGAGCTTCACTTGTCTGTCAACTTGGTGGCTTATATATTTTTGGGTGCTAGGGGAGTGGAGGTCATGTGGTTGCCATTGAGCCATGAGTGATGGTCAGAGAAAGAGAGATGGTCTCCCATGCTACCAGACACCCATCCAGACAGACAGATAGAAGATACGAGTATGCATGCAATGCTAAGCAGATGCCCAAATGCAGATGCATCTTTTGTGGAAAACGAAATCGTAATCTTTACTATCTCCTCGTGTGTCGGGTAAAAGTCTTTCTCTCACGTGTCGCTGCCGTACGCACGTCACGTTTGTTGGGTACGGAAAAGTGACAGTTTGCCAGGAAAAACAACGAGACGAGAGACAGCAAAAGAAAGATGGTGAAATCTAAAATCAAACAGACGACGGACATGCAGGCGGTCTGTCGTGTCGAAAGAGAGAGAGAGAGGAGAAAGGAACCGCCGGAGAGTAGTCGGACCTACACCAATGCGTGAATATGGAGCACATCATTAATTATTCCCAGGGGACTGGGACTGTGCCCGAGCATCCTGAGCCGATTTATCTGACATTTTCGTATTGAAAAGTTTCTACTTCTTCTTTCGTTTTTGCTCTTCCTGTGGATTTCTTCACAAAAAAAATTAAAGACCCAAAGAATTTCTCTCGCTTGGGTTTCCCTTTCGACTTGCGATCATTTGTTTTCCAGGCGACACATGCTTGGACCCTGGTCCCTGGAACCTCTCTCTCACAAGCACTTATAAAAGTTACACCCTCGTCGATCCGTAAAGAATAAAAAATCTTTGGCCAAAAGGGAGATCAATTCGATTTGGTGATGGGTTTTGGGTTGTTTCAGTGCGCAGATCTACGGAGATCCTCGGGGTAATTGAGATGTCCTAAAATATAATAGACTATGAGGACTCCGTTCCTCTATTTAAATGTTCCCTTTTTTGATGAGATTTCTATAAAAATGATATGATCGTAGATCTTATCCTATGGAGGCGGTGAGATTGATGGACTTTTCAGATACAGCATTATTCATTAAGTAAGAGAATCTTTCCAGATTACCGTAAAGGAATATCTATATCTATATGTTACTCATATCTGCGCGAGCAAAGCGAGTGAGCACCTTGCTCCCTAGTGCTTTAAGAAAAAATCAGTAAATATTCCTCAATATTATTTAGGAGTAACTATGACATTTAATTTTTAGATAATTACAGTTTTACTTTGTCTAATTTTTTGCTGTGAATATTTCATTGGAATAGCAAATACTATATTTTTAAAGCCAATAAAAACAAAAATCCAAAGGCGCTTTTATACTAACAAAAGGCAAAATTCAATAAAAAGTATTTGGATTTGTATTTAAATAGAGTATTGCAAAGGCATTACATTAGGTGCATCTTTGCAACTATTCACGTAGATCCGTAGATCCGAATAATTATTAAAGATTCTTGGTATTCTCTTATTCACTTATTTTTTAGGTCCTTTTTTGTAGATGAAGAAGTTCAAAGTACACAAAAAAGTCTGTATTTTGGGCAACTTTTGATGATGTCATAGTTTTTGTTTCTTAATCTTAGCAAAAGTTACTTCTAACCAGCAAAAGACATCATGTAATAATCGTTTCCTTCCACTGAACAAACCTAGAACGACCCAGCCTCTTTGCCAAGAGTGTAAGCCACTTCAATGGAAAACTGTTCAAGCCTTCGTTTCGTGACTTGGAAAAAAGTGAGTTGGAAAAACTGCAACTTGGGCATCAGACAATTAGGCATTGTTCATTAATTAAAGCGTTCGTTCGCTGGAGAACTGCAATTGCTATACGAATCGCGAATGCGATTGTGTCTCTAATCTGAGCATTACACCAAAGTACTTATCGGTATGACAAGCCAAATGAATTGCTCAATTGTGGGGATGGGGATGTTGAGCAAGATGAGAAGCCGAATGATAATTATGAGTCTTGAACTGAACCTGAACTTGATTGGAGTCGCTTGAGGAGGAGTATGGAAGGGTGTGGGGTGTGTAGTGTGGGGTGTGGGGTGTGGGGTGTAGGGTGTAGGGAGTGCTAGCAAGTCGTGAACATATGCAGTCAATTAAATAAACATTTATTAACCAAGCCACTGCACAAAAGCTGTTAACAAAGCCATTTGGCCGATTTCAAGTAAAATGAAAACGTTCTCTCTCTCCAAAAGGAACAACGACTGAGAGTGTGTCTCTCTGTAGAATGAGAAAAAAAGAAAACAGAGCTGTAATTGATGGTTTTGGCCAGGACTGTGACTGCTGCTTGCTGCAGTTGTTGACCAGCATGGGAGCCCCACATGCACTTTCGTGGCGGCGGCTCTAACCGTCTCTTTCCTCCAGTTTCTGGCGTGGCCTCTGTCCCACTCGCTGGATTGGGATTTCACGCATGGAACACACAGTCGGCGTCCCGTCTGGTCTCTGGTCGCTGGTACCCCGGTTCCCAATCGCATTCGAGTCCCTCCCGGGCTATACATAGTAAATTCGAATTGAATTTTGGCGGTGCGTTCATTAATCATTATTTCAATCATGAAACAAATGTGCTCTTTGGGTGCTGATGGTTGTTGTTGTTTCTTCTTGTGTTGTATCTTGTGAAATTTTTTTTGTTGTTTCGTTTTTTCTGCCTGCCCCGCATCCCTAGGCCCCATCTCCGCATCTTCGATGCGCTTCAAAGATTGATAATCTCTGGGATATCTTTAAATTTAATTAGTCACATTCATAACAGACCGCCAGGCCTTACCAAATTACATGTTACAACAAAACCGAGCCTCGCTTTTAGCCATGTTTATGCTCCTCCTCCCTTCTGGGCCACCTCTGGATCGCCTCTCTATATCTCCTCTGGATATTTTGTAGCTGCTCCCGATCCGTGCCGCCATATATGTGTGAGAAACAGAATTCCAGTTCTCTGGGATTCCAGTTTTCTACGGCTGCTGTTCAGTATATTTTGTGTAGCCCTTTAATGAAAAATCGCCGTTGTTACTAATTATGATTGACACAGACGTAATTGGAAATTTGAGTAAAGCTTTGAGTAAAGGCCCATCCATCGGGGCTTCGGCAGCGGCATCGATCGGCGGTCTTCAAAAAGTTTCACTAAATTAAAGGTTTTCGGCTCGGACTAACCAAAAGAAAAACTTTCTTTGATGGATAAGCGCTCTAGTCTTTTGTATTTTCGGGGGGCCTTTTTGTACCATTTTACACTCAAGCTGGGTTTTTGGAATGAGACGATATCTTAGGCTTGGTGTGAAGAATATTTAAAGAAAGTTGTGTAAATATTTTCACCAAGAGAAACAGACTTCCTCTTGGCAAGAATTTGGGTCAATCAAGGGTGGATTAAGGCGGTTAAATTAATGAAGAATTTCTCTCAAATATTCTATAAAATATATGGTTTCTTTGATGTATTTCCGATTATTTCAAGAGTCGAATTTCCCTCTTGAAACGTCAAGAACATCCCTACAATTCCCTGATCATTAGATGAGTTTCAATATTGAATTAATTTCAGAATTTATTACTGTCATTTGCTAAATGATCCATAATTATCATGATCTTTAGAAAAATGCGAAATTCTAGTGAATAATTGTTCGCCTAACTATTCATTTGATGTCTTAACTAATTACGAAATCGGGAATGACAATTTTTTCAGTTAAATTAAAAGATTTTAATGGAACTTTAAATGACTCAAACGAAAACTTATAGAGTTACTTGGAAACCCAAGATCTTCTTCTCAATTTCTAAACTCCGTTTGGGTCTTGAGAAAACTCTAAGAACTTTGAAAAATAGGGGGGCTTTTAAACTGCCACCATCATTAAGCATAATTTGGCTGGAGATTTCCTAAGTTTTTGGAGCTAATGCGTGGCAATTACGGTTTCATCTTTTTTAACCAATTGGCGGCAAAAAGGCGATCTTTTGGCCTCGAGCCCTTGCCTGGTCCACATGCACCGGCTCTCCATTATGGTCTTGTGCAGTAAACGTAAAATCAATCAGAGATAATCTGTCATGGATAATGGGTGCCTGTCGAATGACCAGTCTTCAGTCTACAGTCCTCGGTCTCCGGTTTCAGCTTCGATATTTGTGCCCCTAAAGCGTTTGACTTCGACTCATTTAAGTGATTCGTGTAATTATTTTAAACAGCCGCAGTGTAAATTTCGTTAAACATTCATCTCCGCTGTGGATGGGACCCCATCTAGGCCCCGTTTTTGGTCATAATATGACAGGTAAACAGTTGAGACAGTTGATAAATGGCCAAAGAAACGCTTGAACCAGATATAATTGTTTGCAGGAGACGTCTCTTGGGGTCTAGACTCCATGCAAAACTTTCGATTCGACTTGTAAATTTGACTTTAATACCTATAAAAGTCAAATCGGTTAGAAGCTTTAATTTCTTAAGCTCCCAGAGATAAACACACACATACTCACGGGGGCTCGAGTCAGTCAGTCAGTCAATCATTAATCACTCAATCAATCATTTGGCAAGCGATTCCTTGGAGAAGAACCTTCATTGTCCTGTTGTTTTCGCTGGAAGCAGCAGGCGAAGGCTCCTCCTGGAGGTCTCTCCAGCTAATCAACATCCTGTGATGCGAATCCCATTCCCCCCTCGCCAGAGTCCATCTCTGGCTTAGGCCTCCTCGACTCCATCGACTTGTCAACATGTCGTTAACACAATTTCCATACCAGATTGATTGGAATGCCAGTCTCTAACTGAAGGCTGTCTAGGGGGGTGTTGTAAGTGTGGGCTGGGAGGAGGAATTGGGTTTAAATTTATTATGGAAATTAGTTTTAATGGAATTTTTGGGCAATAGCGTAGGAGATCTCTTCAAAGAGTAAAGAAATTGAAAAGATTTGTTCTTAGATGAGAGATGAAATTTTTCAGCTTATGGAAATGTCTTAGAAAACTCTTAAAATATTTATAAAACATACATTTTATTCCCCTATCCCTTCCCCTAACCTTAATTACACATATTAGTCGGTTAATCAGTGACTTGGTTGCCGCCCATTTTGCATAAAAAATACCTCATATTGGGGTTTCTTAAGTTTATATCAAAAACTTTTGATGGCTGGCTTAAAGAACCAAACAGAACAGAAAACAAAGAAACAAACCATATATGGGGGGTATATATATGTATATATTTGTGTGTATATATATTCGCATTGGTGGTCGTAATATGGCTGGGATGTGGATGTGGATGTTGCGATGGTGGTGGCATCATTAATCACATTTTCTGTGTTGCCTCGTGCAGCAAGTGAACTTCCTTTTGCCGCTGCCTGACAGTCGCAACTGATTGCTGGATCTGAATTGGGATTTTGGACTCAAATGCTCTGCACACACACACACACACAACCCTCCTTCAACCATCCTGGGCCATCCCATGCAATCCTCTTTCTTTGTATACCATCCTTTTCCTTCCTTTGCCACTGACGCAAAGCTCTCAGAGAACTTCTTCTCCTCGTCTGTGTCTGAGTTTTGTTCCTTTGGCTCCCACATTGGATGGTCTTCCTTTCACCTTAAGCAGTTCTGTCAGAGTTGAGTAAATTCAATGTAGCAGCCACTAATGCGCTCGGGCTCAAAAGTTCCTCCAGTAGGAGTCTAAAGTAGGGAAAATAGGGAACAAACAAATGCTGAAGATGTTTTAAATGCAATTTTAAAGTATTTTTGGTTTATAAGTAGAAACATTCTCAATTATCTAGTGTCTTTTAAGAAGAAGAAGTACCTCTGATGGAGGGAAGTCTAATATTTCCAGTGTTTCTTAGCTTTGAATCTTTTTTAATTATCTCTTTTACTCTCCTTTATTCACATCGACAGAAAAGTAAATAAAGATATCAATACTTTGATGAAATTAATGTTCGCAAATAAATAATAAAGATCATAATGAAAAACACACAATACTATTAGCTAACAAAAGTCTGCCGCTATTAGTATATGCATTCACTAGTCAATTAATTTGAACACTTTTGACTGCAAAATGAAGACCTAAGCCCACAGAAATTCATTCATATATTCCACATGGCACGAACCACAAACTAAATTTAAGTTTTATACACTTAACGGCACCTAATGACGTTTTGATGGTGACCATCAAAATCGAATCAGTTGGAAGTCGATTAATTAGTGGCCATACTTCACAGTACACACACAGGGACGTGGACAACGATGGAGGAGGTGGTATATAGGTATATAGCACGTGGACCCAATTGGGAGAGAGTAGGTAGATGGGATGGATGGAGGTGTTTGTTTCGTATCGTGGTTCAATTATTCGGCAATTAGGCAGCGACAGACGCGGCCACACATGGCAAAAGTGTGAGTCAAAGTGGTTTTCGTTTAAAAGTTAAAGGGGCAATGATTTAATGGATTTGGTGGAAAGTCGGAGAGCAAGTCTAAATATTTACAAAAAACCATATTAAAGCGTTAAATATACGACCTTCTGTGGCATATACAACAATCATTCTATCGATTTTCCATGTTTTGTTCGCTTCATTTGAATATCTGCCCGTCATGCTCATCTCAACAATGGAATCACGGTAGTAATGATAACAAACCCAAGCCCCCCCTTCCCAACGCTTCCTGAAGCACCCAGACAAACCACAACAATAATCACATAGGAGAACATAATGCCAAAGTGATATTCGTTCGATGTTCAATTGAAATTATTGCAAGTCAGAGCCCCAGGTCTCACAACAGCCTCTCGGCCTCCTCTCAAGTCGGTAGCCGATTCCGTCAGAGAAATCAACATTCAAGGTACCTCTTTTTTCTCTCTTCTCTGATCGATACTTGCGGCCAAGAGTCTGCTGCTGCATCTGTACATAAGAAGAGTACGTTCTGCAAGTGGAAAATAAATGGTCTGGTTCTGGTCCAGAGCAGCCACACACAGACAGAGTGTGCGGGATCGATGAAAGCCTAGTGAAAATGGGCGGTGCTTGGCATTCACTTTTCGAGCATGCGCCATGACTGTCAAATCACCAACACACACACACACACACACCCGCAGCAAAGAACCAAAAATGTGTCCATGTGTGGCTGCACAGTCGATGCTGAATAAATAGGAACAGTGGTGGGTTACAGTGGTGGACAGGAAAGTGAGTATGGATGAGAACCTGGTGTTTCTCCTATCAAAATGGTGTAAAGCGAGATGGGAATGACTGTAATAATAGCAATAAAACTACGTGTTTAAATGAATTTAGTTTCTTAAAATTGTCCAAATTCCATGTTGGATATACAATTAAAAATATTCTCTATGGAAGAGCTGGAATTTTACTGAAAGTTTCGTCCATATTTATTTTTATATATGTACATATGTATATATTTATATTTTTAGAAATTATTAGCACAGTTTTCTTATACACAAGATTGTAAATAGTCAATTAAAATTATTATGATACAAAATTCAAGTGATAATATTTCATAAATAAATATCAAATAATATTAAAATGATCAATAACAATATGCATAATTTTTTTAAATATTTTTTGATATATCTGATATATTTAAATCTCTGAACCACAGCACTGTTTCACCAGTCTAAATATTCCACTCCGCCACTGTAATCCCATTCAATGGGTGTGACCAACAGTCATGCCATCTCGCTCGGACTTACACATCCCTCTCTTTATCTTAACCACCAGAGAGAATGAGAGAAAGAATCCGAGTTGGTGGTGGAAAATGGCGTGAAACGAAGAGGAACCACAGCCATGGCTTCCACAAATGCCCACAGTGTCCGTGCCGAAACACTCCATGTGGGCCGGCCTTCGGTGTCTGTCTCTTAAACCAGTAAATCGGGTTTCGTCTGGCGATGGAATGGCGGTAAACAGAGAGGGATAGAGAGCGCGCGAGTGAGGGAGAGAGCGTGAGTGAGGGAGAGAAGACTGAAAAACGGAGACGGAAAACAGGTTCGCTTGCGCCGAGAGCTCGCCTGCTCGAACATAACAAAAGCACGGCTCGAATGGAACGGTTCTCCGACGTTCGCATAGCACTCGTGAGTCAGAGTCAGTTTTTCCGTTGAAATCTCTCTATTTTCCCGTTTTTCTATACGCCGGTTACGCGAAAAGCTTCGCGTTGTGTTCAAAACAGCCCCCATATAAAAAAAAATAACCCAAAGAATGCAAATATCATAAAGAAAGCATTGAAGAAAAGTGTGTGAGAAATACTCAAAAAAAGAGAAAGAATATGTGCGAACCGAGTGAAAGTGTTGGAAACTGAAAAGTCAGAAAACGTCTAACAGAAATCGGAAATACTAGAATATACAGTGGTGCTCCGGTAGAAGGCCAAGTGGTGCTCCGAAATCGAAAAGAAGATCAGGCGGTGCTCCAAGGCTGATCCGTCAGCATGAGCTCATTCCTCATGGGTTATCCACATGCCCCCCATCACGTCCAGAGTCCCATGTCCATGGGCAATGGCCTGGATCCGAAATTTCCGCCCGTGGCCGATGACTATCATCACTATAATGGTCATTATTCCATGACCGCCTCCACGGGGCATATGAACAGTGCCGTCGGAGTCGGAGTCGGCAGCGGCGGTGGAGCACTCGGTGTCGGTGGCTCGGTTGGCGGGGTGACAGGTGGTGCAGCGGCCATGTCTGGTCACCCGCATGCGATGCATCCGGCGGATATGGTCAGCGACTATATGGCCCATCACCACAATCCCCACACGCACTCGCACACCCACCCGCACTCGCACCACCACAGCAATAGTGCGTTGTCCGGCGTCCATCAGCCATCCGCCGGTGGGTACACCACTAACTATGCCGCCGCCACACCGCCCTCTAGCCACCATCCCCACTCGCATACGCATCCGCACGCACATCCCCACCAGAGCCTCGGATATTACGTCCACCATGCCCCCGAGTTCATCTCCGCCGGAGCCGTGCACTCAGATCCGGCGCCGCTTTCGAATGCCGGCTACGGGCCGTCGGTGAATGTCCCCAACAGTGGGAGCGGCTCTGGAGGAGCTGCCATCGCCAACTCCAATGGATACTACGGGGGTTACGGCGGGGGCTATGGCACTGCGAATGGCAGTGTGGGCAGCACACACTCTCAGGGACACTCGCCGCACTCCCAGATGATGGATCTACCGCTGCAATGCTCCTCCACAGAACCACCCACGAATACAGCACTGGGTCTCCAGGAATTAGGTGAGTTTTCAATCGGAGAAGAAATGAGAGTTCTATAAAATACGAAAGTCTGAACAGGGTTAGATTTGGAATCGTGGTTGTATTATACGAGAAATTGACGTGTTCTAAGGTGGTAATGAACTGTACTGAAAGGGAATACATTAGGTGTAAGGGGGATTCTTTATGTGAATAATCTTTAGCTAAATCAGCCTTTTTGAGAATCAATCATTGTGAAAGCACTTTTAAACAGCTCCAATCTTTGTTCTAAAAAGAGAGTCGTCTGCTCGATTGGTCTCCCTAGATTCTACTATAAGCTTAGATCATAAAATTCATTCAAATATCAACTAAATCATACGAATATTTTAATTTACAACTTTATAAGTCATCTCCTTGTAACCCCCTTATAATAATCTGCTCTCAATGCAGGTTTAAAACTAGAGAAACGCATTGAAGAAGCTGTACCTGCCGGTCAACAATTGCAAGAGCTGGGAATGAGATTGCGCTGTGATGATATGGGATCCGAAGTGGTAATAAAGCAAAAAATAAACCCTAGAAGAGAACCCTAATGCAAATTAACCATTGATTTATACAGGATGATATGTCGGAAGAGGATCGTCTGATGTTGGATCGATCACCTGATGAACTCCTCTCCAATGACAACGACGACGATCTGGGGGACTCCGACAGCGACGAAGATCTGATGGCGGAAACAACCGACGGCGAACGGATCATCTATCCCTGGATGAAGAAGATCCATGTGGCGGGTGTGGGTAAGTCGAAAGTTGCCGCCCTTCCCCACTCCTTTCCCACAAGAGCCCCAGACATTGTGCCCCCATTTTTTTTTTTCGGGGTATGCTAATTAAATTACTTAGCTGCCAACACCCACTTGATCCACTGACAGGCCCCTCTGTAATGTTCGCTCTTTGGCGAAAAACACAGAGGCCAAAGAAAGAAAACTGCGACTGCGACTCCCAAAGCTCATTAATCAAAATCAAGAATGCCACGCCTCATGTCGGAGAGGCTAAAGACCGTGTACCAACCCAAGTGACATGTTCCTGTATATACTGCTCCTTTACTATATATACTATATCTTTAGGTTTTTTATGTGAGTTTTCTCTGCAAAATGTAGGCCTTCTGAGGGCCTCTTCCAGTGGTTCTTTCGACACTTGAAGTTGCTTCGCAGGCTTCAGTTGCCTTGACGTCACAGAGTCAATTGATATATCATTGGAATGATCAAGGGAGTATAGGAATTTATATTGTACTTAATGGGAAAAAATTCTAGTGATTGAGGGTAAATGTCAATGATTTCTTCCTTAAGAAAGTGGGATCCTAATTGAGGTTTTTTTTAACAAAAACATAGGACGATCCTATAACCTTTTGACTAAAAATATTTATTGATTCCTAAGAAATATGTCTGCAATGGAGTAATATCTTAGGTATATTTTTTGATCGTAGTTAGGTTCTAGTAATTCTTGTTCCCTTTATTATAATTAAAACCAAGTTCAGGTGATTTCTAGCTTAGAAACCGGATCTATGTCATTTTAAACAGCTTCAATAACACTCGAAATTCTGTAAAATATCTCTAACAGTTCTAGATACTTGTTACCATGTCCAACCTCTCATTGAACACTCATTCACTCACATCACCCAATCTTTGAGCTTGCCTTTACAATTTTTATGAATATACAGCCCCATTAATGCTCTATACAAAAACTGAATGCAGATACGAGAACAGGTTTCCATTTCAGAGTTCGAATCCATTCACCAGAAGGCAACAGCAACACTGAATGAGCCACAGTCCATTCCACTGCGATGTGGCACAGATAATTACCCATAATTGTCGCAGCCTAAAACGTAGGAATTCATTCAGCCATATGTCCGAGTGTCGAGTGGGTTACCAACTGATGATTGTCGTCGCTTATTGTTTTAATATTACTGAATGGGGGATCGGCATGGCTTGGAATGGGAGTGGGATGCCTTAGGGGCATCAAGTAGGTGTCGACTGCATTTACGCGGAGGCCCACGAGGAGCCTTCACGCACGGACCCTGATAGATTGCTTTTTAATTAGCACAGAGAGAGACCCAGAGCCCTGATGGAGTACTCCAATTTGGGTATAACCTTGACCCAAATGGGTAATTATAATGTTTCGTTTTACGCCACTACGACGCGCCTCATCGGGCCACTCCAGAGAGACGCTTGGGGAATTGACTCTGACTCTAAGCATCAGAAAAATCAAAAATCAAAGTAGTCCATCAGACAGACGGACGGACGGACGGACAGACGAACGCACAAACGATCGCTCAGGGGCATGTTTGACACAGTCGCAAGGTACGTACCGTACCCGACTCCATCTCCATCTCCGACTTCGACTTTGACTCCGACAGAGTGACGGATGGTCCGTGTCATTTGATGTTAATGTTGTGACATTTATCATGAGCGCACGACTACGAGAACAAGACGAAACTTGATTATCGCCAGTGCATCATCTCTCTCTCTCGGAGTATCGTCTCGGAGTATCGTCTCGGAGTCTCTCGCCTCGTTATGTGCCCCAAAACCTGTGTCCCCCCGTACCCCAGCGGTGTCATGTTGTTCCCTTTACAAATGACTTACACTCGCTTAACACTTGCCTCTGCCGACTAGAGGCCCAAAAAAAAACAAAAACTATGCGATGTGGCGTGTGGTCTTTTGCTCAATTTATTATTATAGTTTTTCTTTCTTTTTGTTTTTTTGCCCTACGGCCTACCAAAACACAAAACTTGTTCAAAGTTTTGTTTGAAAGAGAAGTGTGAAATGGTATTTAGAGAGCAATTTTGTTGATTATTTAATAGTTTTAATGGGCAAGTGTTGAAAAGGTATCAGAAAGTGTTGAGTGTTGGTAAGGGGACATTGGGATTTGATTGTGGAAATTGGGTTGATTTAGTAGAATGAAAGGTTCTTAAATAAAAGTTTGGCATGGCAGTGGAACTGGTAAGAGTTACTCAAATCCTCATGGAGGTGATTCCTTTATAATAAATATTAAACAAATAAGCATGCTAAATAGTGTTGGAAATGACATTTTAACATTGGAAAAGCAGATTTGGGAGTAGTAAACACTTCAATCTTATGGAAATTTGCTATCATTTAATTACTAAAATTTTTGGTGACTGCAAATAACTTGAATCCACCATGAAAAGTGTTACAAAGGCCAGAAAAACATTGCTGAAAGGGGTTATAATCTTCATATTTGGACTGAAAAAGAGAAAACTTGTACTAAATACTCCTAGAAATGTCTCAAGTGGCCAAAAGGGTCTCTGAAAATTATAATTAAATAAAATATATAATTAAATAATTATTTAACACATATAGATGATTATATTGTGAGTAGGAACTGCTTTGATCTACATTAAAATTCGTTGGAAAATGGAGCTATCTTCCATCTAAAGTCCCAAACTTGTTGTTTAGAGTAAACACAGCCTTAACATACAACGAAATTCCCATATATCAAACCATTCTCAACCGCAAGTATCACATGCTAATGTGCTAGAGGGAAACCTCTCATAATCTTGGGTGAAAAATATTGATTTCATGCACGACAGACGGGCCCAAGAGATGAGGTGGCTAAAACTTGTACAAGTTTCATGTTTTATACGATATACAATACACACAAAAAGAGAGATACTCTGCTGCTGCTGCTGCTGTGGCGGCTATGGGGCATTCAATAAACAGTGAAACGTGAACAGCCTTGTAACTGAATTTCAATGGCAAGTCCACGATTAAGTTTCCACACCACGAGAGGGGCAGGAGGAGGAGACCTGAGACAGAGACTGAGGCTGAGAGTCACAGTTACCCGATGACTTGCGGAAAAGCCGCCTCAACGGCAAAAAAAAAAGTGCAAGCTAAAGATACAGATACATGAAGGCACACAGCACACACAGATGCTGTAAAAACTCGACTGGAATATTGCGCCTTTTGCAAAATGTTTACCGGCGGCGGCCCAGGCCCAGGCCCAGGGCATGACAATGATGAAAATGACGCAGTAAAAATTAAGAAGTTCGCCTTTTATGACAGATGAGGCACGAACAGCTGAGGCACAGACACAGATACTGGGGACTCAGACACAAATACTGGACCCAGACTTCGAATCAGACCCAGAGACTGGCCTCAGAGACCGAATCTCCGCTGAGTTCTTCGCACAAAGCATAATTAGCGAGATCCCCCTCTAGCAAGTGAATGGAGCTTCTCTCTCTTTCTTTTAACATATACCCGTCCCTATCTTGATTTGGCAATTTACGCCAATAAAAGTTCTCTTCTCTGAAGCTGCCAACTTGTTTGCAAATTATTGAAATTGGCATTAATTAGCGTACATTTATTGCTCTCTGCCATTCGACCATTGTACTTCTACATCCATACTTCTATATTTTTCGCACAGACTAGAGACAATTTTTGGAGAGGTTTCTGCGTGTCTTTGTGTTCTTTTGTTGAAAGCAAACGAATCTTCAAGGTCGCTCCATTGCCTGGGCTCCATTGTTTGTCCGGAGACTTAAAAGTCGTGAGCTTCTTACTGTCTTTCTTCTGGTATTTTGCGGCTCCATTCCATTCTATTTTCCACAAACAAAACGATTGCGAGTCTTGGAACAAGTGCCTAAGATGTTTGGCTTTTAGTTGAATAACATTTTCGATGGTCATTTGTTGTTGTGCGTTCTCTTGGGCTATGCCATGAGAAGGGGAAAGTGAAATAAACACTATTTTTGAGGAAGGGAATCATGATTTTAGTGGGGCTCATTTGTGGGAATTTTTGAGGGTATGCAATGGAAGGGAATTTAAATACAAGATTTAAGATTTAAGGAAAATCTGTAAAATTCTTTAAAAATGTTTCTTGGGTAACTTTCTATTTCCAATTTTATTTTCTGGGCTTTAAATGTATAAATATTTTAGTAGCACTGAAAATATAATCAGGAATCAATCTTAATATATAAATCTTGAGAGTTTTAAATTCATATAAGAACTGTGTGATGGTTTTCTTGGAAAATATAAAGGTTTTATACCAGGAATATATGATAAAAGAATTTTCCCTATTTCTTTTATTTTTTACGAATTTTGTATAGCAAAATTAAATATATAACCCATTTTTTATACAAATACATTTTAAACCATTTATATTTTTTTACGCGAAAAATACTTGAATATTACTTTTTTTATAGTTTTTTTCATATTTCTGTAGCCCAAATTAGTACCCCATTGACTCATAAATCTCTGCCAACTCCTTGAAACCGCATAAATTAACATATTTTATAATTTAAATGCTCACTAAGCTCTTAGCCATTTGGTAAAATATAAGCCCCAAAAGTATTTTTTGCGTTTAAATGAACAAAAATTCATGGCGTAGAACAATTCTCCCACAGCGTGGCGGCGGCAACCAGTTCAAGTGCTGCTGCGGGTACTTTACGGTGGAGCCACAAAAATACATATATATACGATATATATGATGTATGGGTACATGGGGGTTTGGGGGTGTGCTCTGGGGAGGGGGCACGTACATGTGTAAGTAGCATGAGCTCATGTTTATTTTTATTATTTCGCCAGGCTCTGCCACACAAATTGCAAGTCACTTGACAAGCTGCTGATGCAGCTCCCGCTGTTGTTGAAATGTTGACTTGCCTTTTTCTTCTCTTTTTTTTTTGCCTTGCCATGAGCTCACAAACAGATACTTTAAGGGGTAAGAAACATCCAAAGTTTAAACTTGGAATGAAATCCCAGCTGGAATGGATAGCACGGCGTATGCGCAATGCGGCATTCATTAGTGCAGATCTCAAAAATTATAAATTTCTAGCAATTTGTTTAAAACTGCAACGTGAAGCGACCTGTTCCCCCCACGATATCCTAGGGGGAACAGGTTTTTTCTATAAATGATCTGTGATGAATGTTCATCTAAATAAATTATGACAGATGTTAAATATTTTTGTTGCCTGATTTCTTTCCATCTTTAATTTTTTTTGTCGCTGGCACGAGTCAAATTTCTTTTTTAAACCACAAAAATATTTACACACTCTCTGGCTTAAAGCTTATCTGAATAATTAATCACTCAAACGAATGCAAAATGAATGAAGTGCTGGGGAGAATCGAATCGAATCGAAAGGAGAAGCCCGGAAGTTGTCTGGTGGCACCACCGCACCTCAAAATTGGGATTGGGCTTTGGGATTTGGCGGATTAGGGCCCACCAAATGAGGCCGCCAGACAAAAGAGATTATGAAATAATGTCTGACATAGTTTTTGGGTATGTGGGGAACCCCCTCTCCTCTCTCCCAGCCCGGCTTTTCCATCTCTTTCTGTGAATGAATTTGTAGAGTCACAAATGCATGATAAATCATATGAAATTTTTAGGATGGGACAAACATGCCGACAGCCAACAACAGTTTTCAGAATGAGTCAGGGGGTTCGAATTTGGAATATATTGTACGAATACTCAGGAGGGATCAATGCGAAGAGGTATCGGAGAGGGGGCACTCACAAAATCCCACTGAAATCCCTAGAGAGCGCCAATATCCTAGATATTGCAGCTACCTCTCTCTCTCCGATTTGGCATCTCTTTAGCGCTGCCCTCTCTCTTTCCCTCTTGCCACATGCAACACAACCGCTGGTGGGGGGACTTGTGCAATCTTGATTTCCTTGGCCTTGTATGATTTGGCATTTTCATAAATTGGCTGCCATTCTTATGGCAGTTTTAAATGCAATTGGCACTCTTTTTCGGTTCCTCTTCTGGGCCACGACCATGACGTTGCTTTTTGCTCTTTCCTCTCCGCCTTCGTTGAGTTCTTCCTCTCTTTTCTTGGTCTGGCCTGGCATTTTCGTTGAAATGTTGAAATGAAATGATACGCACTTATTAAAAACGAATTAACGCAGCATGCCGCCGCCGCCGTCGCCGCCAACGCCAACGCCACAGACAGCGTCATAGGCCCCTGACGCAGCAGCAGCTGACATTGGGTTTTGTCGTGCCCTCTCTTTCTATCCTACATGTCTGCACCTCTCTCTCTCTAAAGGTGTTTTTCTTTCCCAGTCCTGTCTCTCCCTCTCTCTCTTTGAAGGTGTTCCCCTTTGTAATTGATATTGCTGTTGTTTTTGCCCTTCGATTTGGTTTAGTTTTTCTTCCTTTTTCTTCGTTTCCTACTGGTTTCTCGGTTTCATTTTCTTCATTTCATGCCGCGAAAATTTGTTGAGTTGTGTTTTTTCGGTTTCATGATATCTGTAATTTCAAGAATTTTGGTATTACATGAAATTACGGAAAGGAAATTGGAAAGGCAAAGGAAGTTTTTTCGATTTCCTATGATTTATACTTTGTTTGCGGATTTAAAAGATTCTGGGGATTTCCGAAGATTCTACGTACCTTATATCCTGCTCAAGCAGGACTTCTATTAGGATTTCTATAGAAAAAGCAGAATCCAGAATCTTAGGAGTCTATAAAAGAGTTTATTTGATAAGGAAACCAAACTATCACTTCTTTAATGGAAGTACTCTATGCTTGTTCTGGTATAAAAACCTTTTCAAGATAAACTTTTGAGCATAAATTGATCAACATATGACTCCCTGAACCCTTTTGTCCTAAGGGAAAATACCTCTATTTATAGAAACATAAAAAAATATAAAGAACTATAGAAAAACAGACATTGTCATAGAGAAATTCTCCCTTGAACAGACCCCTCCTGAATAAAAACTCTCCTAAATCGACTCCAAGAAAGAACCACTCCTCCCCACTGACAGATGACCATCTAAGAGTGCTGGCTGTCCACCCTTGAAGTTTACAATATAATCTTCATTTTCTCAATCCAATCCTCGACAACTTTGAAACCCACAAGCGAATAAAAAAAAACTTGTCAGCAGATCTTAGGCGCATCTGTTGTGCTTTTCTGTTTCCAATCGAGTGACCCATGTTCAAGAATTCTCTTCATTGGACCACCCAAAAAGCCCAACCCAACCCACAGACCCACCTCCCACCCTGTGGGGCTGTCAACGGCCGGCTGGCTGGACACCGAAGAGCGCTGGACACACACTGACAGAATATATCATTAATCTAAGTTTTGGGCCTCGCCTGGGATTGAAATATTTCTATCAAATCGAAAGCTGTCTGTCACAGACGCAATGAAATTTTTATAAATGTACAAAACCCGAATGGAGCAGCGGATATGAAACAGTTGCACCGAACAGAACAGAACAGAAAAGAACAGAAAACTCTGATGGAAACATCAACATAATCGGAGATGTGGCAGCAAATTGAAATTGATGGAGCGTACAACAATTTTGATCCAATGGACACCAAATGTCTGTCTGGGCATCTTTTGGGTCTTTCGGTGGCAGGTGCGAGGCATTTATTTGGCGGCGATAAAAATTAAAAAATAATAAGACAACGGAAAAGAGGAAAAGCGGAAGGGCTAAGGCTGCGACCCTGGCCAGGGAGGGAAAAACTAAATTGCGGCCGCGAAATGCGGCAACCTTCGATGGACAGACAAGGACAAGCGTAGCCCAGGCGCGCTATTTGATTTTGATTAATTATCCTGCCACAAGGAGGTCTTTCATGTCCCCGCTGGCACACAGTCACCCCCCCACCCCTACTCCCAACTAAAACCCCGTCCCAAACGTCACATCCTCCAAAAAGGAGTTCCAGTTCTCGCGCTTCCAAGGTGAAAGGAAAACTTTTGGCTTTGGCGGAGGCTTTTTTAAGGGTTGTCAAGTTATCTAAGAGATTTATTGAGAAACGCAATTTGAAGTGTATTAATTGTGGATGCCACTCCCCTTCCCATATAATGTTCCGCCTTTCAAAACCATTAATTATGGAAAATATTCTTCGTTTTTAGCGAATGGCTCGTATCAACCGGGAATGGAACCGAAACGCCAACGCACCGCCTACACACGACACCAGATCCTGGAATTGGAGAAGGAGTTCCACTACAATCGCTACCTGACGCGACGGCGACGCATCGAGATCGCCCATACGCTGGTGCTGTCGGAGCGTCAGATCAAGATCTGGTTCCAGAATCGTCGCATGAAGTGGAAGAAGGACAACAAGCTGCCAAACACCAAGAATGTGCGCAAGAAGACGGTCGACGCCAATGGCAATCCAACACCGGTAGCCAAAAAGACCTCCAAGAGGACCAGTGCCAAGAAGCAGGCGCAACAGCAGCAGCAGACACAGTCACAGTCACAGTCCCAGAACTTGCCACAGTCTCAGCAGAACCCACAGCAGCAGACTCCAGTGATGAATGAGGTGAGTGGATCGTGTTGAAAGTCAACAGAAAAGGCACTTTAAGTGCGGGTCCTCAGATTCCTTCGGGGTTTATGCGTGGCCTGAATCAGAATATCATTAATTGATGTAAGGATCCTGAGGCAAGATCAGCGTCTGCTTCAAAAACCAAGATAAAGATATGGAACCAAAGCTAGGAATATTCTGCATATCTTTCATAGATATTATAGCCCAAAACTCCTAAGATTTATCCTCCAAAAAGTATCTAAAACCATACTTATACAATATCTCTCTCTCTCTATTTCAGTGCATTCGTTCCGATAGTTTGGAGAGCATTGGCGATGTGAGCTCTTCTTTGGGGAATCCTCCCTACATACCAGCGGCCACTGAACCGGGCAATGCCTATGTCGGATCTCAGCAGCAGCAGCAGCATCACAGCAATAATAATAATACCAACAGCAATAATAATAATAATAACAATAGCAACCTCAATAATAATAATACGAACAACAATCAAATGGTGGGACATACGAGTCTCCATGGGAACCATCATCAACAGCAGCAGCAGCAACAATCCGATCTCATGACCAATCTGCAGTTACACATCAAACAGGACTACGATCTTACAGCACTGTAGGCAACAGGACTACGATCTGACGGCCGTTTAGGAAGCTGTCAAGCTAGAAAATGTAGAAAGAAACCTTAAGCACATGTAAATTTCCCAACCCAAACCCCAGCCCCATTTCCTTTGTAGATCTTTGTGTTTGTTTTCTTTTCTAAAAACGAAAACCTTGCGACTCTGTGGACAAGGCCAAGGACAAATCGGAATATACAGTGAACAAAAATAGTTAGTTAGACTAAAGTTAAGCATCGACCATTAGGTAATCGAACCCTCACTTAACCCAAAATCCTTTCAACCCCCAAACAAAATGTTGTATATGAGATATATGTGTACTTAAGCATCCCCCCTAAGAATCAGGTATAAAAGAGTTTTTGTATAAAGCCTAGAAAGATTTGTCATAGTCATTAAGTGGTACAACATAATAGAGATCTATATATAGTACTTAGTATATAGGATTGCATATATGTATAATTATAATTATTATTATTATTATTAAATGTAGTGTGGCATTTGTTGTGCGTCGTCTAGATGTATGTAAGTTCGTACGTATATTTTATGGATACAAATAAATGATATAAATTGAAAGATAATTAGTGAAAACTTTAGAGAAATTTATTGTAAAGGAAAAAGTTAAGAATATGTACCGCACTTTGGGTAAGAAATCAATCAATGATTAAACTTTTAGAAGATTTTAGGAATACTGGTATACGAAAAGTGAGATGATTTGATGGATTTTATGGGACAATATATACTTAATATATTTTTGGAAAATATACTCTGCGAATATTCAGCCCAGGCGGACATGGTTGTCCATCCAGAGAAGAATTCTGTATATAAAAACCCATAGAAACCATAATTTTCAGCAGGAACGCGTAATGCAGCAGCGCCCATCTGTCGGTATGCGTTTCTTTTTAGGATCCGCTTGGTTTCGTGTTCCTTGGGCCACTTTATGCTGCAGTCATTGCAGTAAACTCTCAGAAATATACATAAACATGTATCTATAAATGAAAAAAGATTTTAATAAAGACAAATATACGCTAATTACCCTTTCAGAACTCCTTCACAAGTAACCAAAAATCTCAAACCAAACTTTATTCCTGAATGACTGAACCAAACACTCCTTTTGATGGATAACCTCCCCTCAAAAAGACAAGTTTCTTAACCCGCCTACACACACATAACCCAAGTAGTGGATTTATCCACGATGATAATCCGCTGATTCATCCATCGCTCATTGTCAACTAATTAGGACAAATTTAAACATCATGACCCAAACGCTGCTGGGATCCAAACTCCTTTTGTGTTTCGTGTTTCGGAGGGGGATTTCGCGCTAAAGAATTCAACAGGCCTTTGGTTGCCAATCAACATTTTGGGGGGCTGTGTGTGGCAAGGAGGCACGGGGCAGGCAGGCAGGGTCGCCAAATGCTAACAAGAGTTCTTAATTAAAAATCGATTCGTCCAATGATTGATCACAGCCCATTGGCACCTGTTGGCTTCTGGAAATATGTTCAACAAGAAATCATCTCTCTCAAGAAATTGCATAGCGAATGGGGATCCTGAAGGGGTGATAAACTGGTCTTTGCACACACATTTCACTGGAATATCGAAGTCCTATTGCGAATTGTTAGTGGTTATTCAGGCGTGCACTCCTCCTCGTTGACAATGACCAGAGAGACGACTCCGCCAGGCGATCGGGAGTACCAGTGCCCTCTCGGTTGGGACACAATCAATCTACCCCTGACTTGGACAGTGGATTGTCGTGCCTGGGTACATGGAAACACTCTTAGCGCTTAATTTATCATTGCGAAATGATCAGCACTGTCTCCTGCTCCTCTGGAGTCCAGTCCGAACTGGAACTGGAAATTGCGCGCCGCACACTCGCCTCAAGCCTCAAGCCTCAAGCGATAAAAGGATTAAGACCTACTTATAGACCGGAACGAAACAAGAGCCTGAAGACGAGGAGAGGAGACCTGAAACCCAGACGGAGGACGATACAAGGAGAACGCGGATGAGTACCAGCAAAAAGTTGACATTGCGTTCTCCCCTGTTGAAATTAGCAGCTCAAAGTGATTACGAGAGCATGAGCACGTGTTATGGAAATAATTTAACACTTTGACAGGGATAGCAGTACAGAAGAGAGGGGGTATCGGAGTGGGGAGCATTGGGTACGTGGGCTATGGAATATCACTCGTAATTATGACCAACGGTAGCTTCAGTTGTCACTTGCCCTCGGAAGAGGACCCACCGCAGACACGGTTCCAGTTAAAGAGGATTTTGTGACAAGTTTTTCGGTTAAAGAATATAGATACAGAAAATATCATAAAGAGGTGTTAAAACAAATTAATTAACCGAAGAAAAATATAAACATAATTCCAAAAGAATTCTAGGCCATCAAATTTCTAAAAACTTAAATATCTGTGTCCATAAATTAACGAAAACTCCACCAAAATCACACCAAATCCGTTAGATATCAATAGAATTCGATCGGATCTACGATTTTAAAGCCAGAACCCTTCCTAGAACCCCTTCCCATCAATCCATTAAACCCTCGAAAACGACTCTCACACCTTTCAAGAGACCACAAAATCTGTAGGGTATTTGTTCTAAATGATTTTTAATAGACAAAACTCAGCGCAGCCATTCCTCTGACCATTTATATTCCATCCTCCAACCGACCGACCATCCATCCATCGTATGGGGTAAAAGGAGGCCAGGCCAGGCCGGGACCAGGCTGAAGGCAGGAGGCACTCGCATGGTCAAACATAATACATGGGTTAATGGTTACAAATTAGGCCTGGATCGGTTGCACGCACAGGGAGGCAGGCAGTAGATGGAGAATGAAGGATGGAGGATGGAGGACGGAGGAGTACGACCAACCGCAGGCTCCCTGCCACAAGATGTGGCAAATGGAAGGAGAGACTAAGCTGCCAATTTAATAAATGGCCAGGCATTAATTAAATCGAAAGAAGAGCGAGCGGCAGGGGCCGGGGCAGGGGCATATACACAATGGAAGGGGACGAACGACTTGAGTGATGAGACTTGATTGATTCCTGCCGAGGGCCACACTTGAGGTGCATTGTTGCACATAATTGTGACTCTGGCCTTGGGCTGCACTACTACATTGATTTATGCCCGGGATCTCTTTTGTGTGTTCCTGCCACACGGAAAATTTGTTTCCAATTCAACAACAAACTTGATGAGAATTGATGCCACTTCAAAACGGTTTGACTCTGATTTCAGTGTTTATTTTGACAGCGCCATTAAATGGCCAACTAATTGGCAAGGTGAAAAACAATTAGATGGCAGTTTTCAGTGGAATTCTAGAGGACAGAATCACAGGACATTCAGCACAAAACGGTAGCCCTCTGGCCAGAACCTTGGCAAAACCCACTTCGGCATTCATCAAATGGCGTATTAGAAGAAGTCAAACCTCGCAGCAGGAGAACCTTTGCCTCCTAGAGAATCCTTTTTCGGCCCCTTATAATCCCCTTTCCTTCACTTGTGCCGCCGCCAGACATTGCGCGTGGGCGTTTTTGGTGGGCGTTTCGCTATTCCGATATGCAAAAAAATGTATGTGCCGATCCGAGCCAATGAAATTAGCAACAGTAGACGCAGCTAATGGTTTTGTTTTGTCTCGTCCTTTCCAGGAGCGGCAGCGGCACAAAGGACGAGTTGGCACAGCCAGAAAGGGTTGAGCCGTGTCCCTTGACTTCTGTTGGGATAATCCGGGATGAAAGAGGATGAGACTGGATTACAGAACTACCGCTGCGAAGAGTCAAAGAGTTAGAGGAAATGAGATGCTTAAAAACTACCTTTGAACTAGACGAAAAATTCTCAAAGATTAGGGACTGAAATATGAGCAAAATTTAGAGGTTTTTCTTTGATATTAAACCAAAATGTTTGCCTATATATATAAGCATCTGGGAACAGAAATATTTAACTAAAATTGTTACAAATTTACAGACACTCAAAAAGGGGAATGGGATCTTCTCTTGGTATTTCTGTACTGTTTCTAAACACTATACACACTATATATTCGAATACCTCTATATAGAATGTGTCCTAATACCCCCCCTACCATTTGGCTCTTTGGTCGAGCTCTTTGCAACGCCGTGGCAGCGGCATCAGCAGCAGCAAAACTACGAGTGCGAGTACGAAGTATCTGCGGTAATTGACATTCGATCATTAATCACAAGGCTGCACATTGCAGACATTTCCTTTCGTTCGTTTCATTTCGTTGGGTTTTTCGCTACGAAATTTTATTCGATTCTCTCGAAAGAGAGAGAGAGACAGTTTCTTTTTTTACAATTTCAAGCAAGTGGAACGGCCTTCAACACCTTCTCTTCTTTTTTTTTTTGGGTCCTCTTTTGGGGGAAGGCAGTCTCCTTTTTGGGACAAGGAGTCCGAGAGTCCCGTCCCCCATCCTTGTATCAGCATCATGGCCGCCCTGGCCCTAGTGGCGCTACTGAGTGCTTTGTTCTTCCGACTGACAGCTCCTTGATGTGGCAGCAACAGCAGCAGGCAGGCAGGCAGGCCTTGCCTGAAGGGTCCGTAAGTCCCCCATATATGATGTGATGTGTGAGAGTGTGTGCTCTCACCCTCATCCCTCTTTGCACACACACTCTCTCCAGCCCTCCAACCCTCGACGCCGTCACCACCCTCGAGTGCCAGTGAAAGTTCTCTCCCCAAAAACAGAACCCAGAACAGATGAAAGTAGCCAGCAATTTCCAACCATTTGCAATTCTCTGACAGTAGTAGCATTTCTGATGAAATTTTATTCCGTTCACATAGCCGTCCATGTCATTTCTGCCGCTCGCTTGGACCTCACGATTTTTTATGTCCTTTTGTTGATTATTTCGTTGACATGCCGCCTGTCTCTTCCCTGTCTCTTCTCTGTCTTATTCGCAGTTGAAGTAGCATTAGAAATAAAGGAGGAAGATGCCTCCGCTTCCCCCGCCCCCCACACACTTTTTGGTGACATTTTTTTGACAAATGTTACGCTTTTGGCGTTGGTTCTTTTTTGGGGGAGTGGCTCTTGTTCTGGTTCTGGTTCTACGAAGGCTTTTTCGATTTGTGTGTGTTTTGTGGTTTGTTCCAAGTTTTTAGCCATTTCAAAGATATTTTGAAACCCTTTCCTCGGATTTCTGGGAAGATTTCTGCTCGAGAGGGATATATGTAACTTCGGTTGTTTTGGATGGGTTGCATCATATGGAGGATTGGGGGTTGATTATACTAACAAAAAATATAATAATACTAGGGTTCAGGCGCTTAGCCCGCAGTTTCCATCCCAGTTGCTTAAGCGAAAAAGAAAAACAAAACAGCTACAGAAGCTTACAGATTCAGAGGATTTAAGATGAGTACACTAAATTCTTGAATATTCTATGAATATATGAAAAAAGTTGTTTCCGAGATATTGATGGCTTTCAACATTTTTAACATCATAAAACCTTTACTTTAATTAAACTTACTTCTTTTCCAGTGGTATTTGAAGATATTGTTAAAAATTAAAGTTAATTAAATTTCCAATCAACCATCTATATGCGATACGATAGATAGATAGATATTGTAAATAAAAGTTAAGTTTTTAAACACTTAGAGGAAAAACTATTTTATATTTTTGTCTGATCTCATTTTCATGATTAACTCTATATTATTGAATACAGCTTTCATTCAAAATGTTTTACAATATTTAAATTGTCCTATGCGTTGCCTTCACTGATCGTGTTAGTATGACCATTTTTTGATATTAATCTCTTATCAAATCATTAAGTTAATTATAATTAATTAATAATTATTAAGACATTTTTGCTTTTTGCCGCCATCTGTTGCGGAGTAGCTGCCACACAAGTTCCACACACACTCCACATATTTCGTGGTTCAAGTACTGGCTAAAAGAAAGAGACAGCCATGCTACACATGCTGAATATAAGAGAGGGGAAACACACTTTCTACTGAATGTCTTAGTCGTGACACGAACCAGGTGTAAGCTGTTATGTAATTGAGATGTAGAGCTTATGTAGAATAACATTTCATGATTTTTTTCAATTCGATGCAATTCAAAATTCATTTTACTGAAACAAACAAACATATATGCTTTATTCTTTTATTTTTTAAATAATATAAGAAAATTATGAGTTCTGCTGATCCCCACGTTCCCATGCAGATATATGTCATTTTCGATTTGTTGTTTAAATTACTCAATTTGGAAAAACTCCCATAGAAGGCTTTGATATCTCAATAATCCCTTTGTTAGTTGTTTTAGTTTAGTTTTTCAGCTGTTTGTGCTGTTATCTGATTTTTCGCACAATTGGAAAAATCCTAGTATATTCTTTAGTAAACAAAATTTGTAGACTTTTTTTGAAAATTATACTTGTAAGAAACACAATAATTTTTGATTTAAACATGTCCAATCAAAGTGATCATCTGGTGGTTCGAGCTCTGCTGACTCTGAACACAATTGCCACCTTGGATGAGATAGTGGACCAATTTACGCAGCGCTATGATGTGAGATCTATACCATCCTCAGTATCTGTACATGTGTTCATTTTTTGGTTTCTTCTGCAGTTCAATCCTGAGCAACGAAATAGACTTTCGGAGGTAGTAGAGCAGACCCTTAAGGAGGCCGTCCGTTTCGGCTTTATCCGGATGGAGAATGGTGCCTACTGTCTTCTGAAGTCAGCGTTCTCAGCCCAGAGGGAACAGGCCGTACAGACGCCTATTATACCCTCGATGGAGACCCAACCATCGACAGAAAAACGTCGCGTTTCCTCAGTAACCAAGTATGTGTCCAAATTGGTGAACTGGTGTCGTATCTCCTAGTGCCAGATGCCATAAATAAACGCCTATCTGCCAAGTGTTTAGTGTTTATTTATTTTACAATTGATCAAACAGTGTTTCAAGTGTGGATAAAGTGCACTGATTTATGGAAATAGTTGCCAATCTGCCATTCCGAATATTCCTCGATTTGTTCGTGATTAAATGGTCATAAAATGGACCTGACCCCAAAAATAATTAGCAGCGGCGGCCACAGCTGTGGGCAAGCCATGGTATAACTGTGTGTGGCCAAAATGGTAGCTGAAAATGGGAAATGGCAATTGGATAGAAATGAAAATGAAACTGAAACTCAAACTAAAGTTGGGAGGGCAATAAATTCTGGCATTTCCAGTTTATGTTAATCCAATAAATATTGCTGCACAGCTTCCACAATTCCCTCCTCCCTGTGCCCTCCTCTTGCTGCGGAGTAATCAATTTTATTTGCAAAACAATTTGTATTTATTTGATGGTGGATATTGTGTGTATGGGTCCTCATGGTGCTCCTTTGGTGGCTCTTGTGCTATGATTCAGATACCAGTGCTCCTGCTGGTCCTCCTACACGGATCAGACTCCTGCCCATAGTCCCCTGGTCCTCTGTTGCTCCCCCTGATACGCTGGTCCTCTGGTCGTCTGGTTCCATGTCCTGCCATCCTGGTCCATCCTCTTCCACAAATTTAAAAGCTCAATTTGTCCATTTATGTCAACTTGTCACGCGAAGGAAAATAAAACGAATTAATAAAAAATACAGGAATGGGAAAGGAAGACAGCAATGAAGGATATACTCACAGACAGAGAGGAAGGAAAAAAGCAACAGAAAGAGCACTAGAAAGAGAGCAGAGATGTAGGGAAATCCCCAGTAGAAAAAAATCCAAATATCTCTTGCCAGAGAGAGGGAGGGATAGAGAGGGCCATACTATCCTCGAAAGAGAAGGCAACTAAACGCGTAAAATATATTCAGCAATTGTTTGGTTTGGTCTCGCGCGCTCTACTCTGCTCATTGCATGCGGATACAAAGATACTTTAGCGCCAAGATACGGATACACCATCATTCATCGCTTATGCTGCCAGGGCCCTTCCCCTCCCACACAGTGCCTCCTCCTTGTGGCAGGATGGCACTCGTATTGTTGTTCCTTTCATGGCATTGCAAACGAATGGCAAAAACTGTCGCTCATTCGCATAAATCCTGACGAATGATTTCAGCGGGTCCAGGGCAAATGGCAAAAGGGGAGGAGAGGCAGGGATGGTTTATTAGGGGGCTGGCACGGGGGTGTTTGGATAGATGGATAGCAATAGATCCGCGGCGGAACAACGTGAGAGGAGTGCCACACAACAAAAGCAATTATATGTGCGAATCATTTTACGAGCTGCCTCTCAATGGTTCCTCATTCCACAGCCACAGCCCCCCCACCAATATTTTCAACATTTTCGCCACGTTGGCAGCACACCGATACGATACGACAATGTGCTGAAAGCTGCAGCAAACAGAAACATTGGAAAAGTGGAAAAGTGGCAACAAAGGACAGGGAATTGCAGAAGCAAAAGGAGTGGCGAGAGCACAACTAAAACAAAGGACATGGTGGAAGCGGGAAATGCTACAGGCGGGGGCTTGGATATGGGGAAAAACCGAGTAAAACAAAGGACATGGCAAAAATCGAGTTAAACAACGCAGGAAAACACCCGAGAAACAACAACGATTTCGAAATGACAAAGAAATTGCCAACAAGAATTGGGTGTGTGGGGGAGGGTGGGAGCCTGGGTGAAAAACCATCCGCTTAGAACCTCCTCCCACCCGAGCCACTCGTAAAAACGGAAAAACGCAACGAAAATCAAACGATTGTCAATGCGAAAATAAATCGCATTCTTTCATTTGCTTTTCCTCGACAGCCCTCCCCAAGGACAACAGCTGCCATAAAACCAGCAGCCCCACCCCTCCCCTTGATGAGACGTGAGGCATTTTTATATCACTTTGGAGCACTGACAGTGGTCGTGGCTGCCCTCCAAAGTTGAGTTTCTGTTCGAGGACTCAAACTTTAAGTCAATTCGAATGGAAACTGTCAATAACCTGAAATTCAAATTTATATTTTCCTGTCTTCAATCAGGAAAATACTCATAAAAAGTGAGCATTAAATTTAGCTATCTAAAGGAATTTTATAGAATTTTTTCTATCTCAACTAAATGCAGTGGAAATAGATTTTATTTATGTTTTATTAGGTGATATTTTGACGCATCAGCTGCAGCCAATGATCCCTTTAATTTATGGGCATTTTCCCAACAATTTTCAACAATTTCCATCCTTATTTATAGTTGTATTTCTTACCATTGATCACCTGCCCATTATTTCAATCTCTTTTCCTAAAAGAAAACTTTTATTTGCTGTCATTTTTCATCCTCAAACTCTCTCTCTATACATCATCGCCCCTCTCCATTTTCCACTAAGAACTCTCATAACTTTCCTAATACCTCAACAAAAATTTTCTTTCCATGGTGTTAATGTTTGCACTTTGACATTAACAGCCCTGGAAAGAAAATCTTTTTTTTTTTGGCCAGTCTTTGAAGTCATCTTTCTCATACAATGCGATGACAAATGATATCAAAAGTTCCCAGACAAAATGGGAAATGTAAAGAAGAAGATTGAAACAGCAGCAGCAGCAAAAGAAGAAGAAGAACAATCAGTGGGAAAAAGAGGAAAAGTAAAGTAAAGCAATAAGCTTTCGGGCAACTTGTCGCAGGTGACTTACCCAACTACTTAGCACATAAAACATCAACCGACTCCACTATGACAGTGCAGACAGTGCGGAAAATGGGAGGGAAAAACGTGGTGAAGACCAGAGAAAAAGTCCTTGGAAAACAGGTGAAAACTTGCTAAAGCGAGGAGTGAAGCTGTCCAACGGCTGGCTCGACAATTGGCGTTGCCTTTTAACGTTTATTAATAATTCAGGCCCACATAAAAGTTGCGCTTCACTTAACCATACTCCCTCGCGCGGGGGCCACAGCGAAGTGTGAACAAAATCGTGGAAAATCTGAGGCGAAAAATCACAACACAACGAACACGCAGGGGAGGTGGCACCAGGGCCATTGTCTGCAGATGCTTAAAGGGAGGTGCTTGGACCTTTTCCTACATAAATAATGATTTCGATGGGCCTGACTCTGTTCTTTTTCTCACCCATTCTCCCTCTCCATTTCCATCTTGGAGGCTCTCCCTCTCATTCTTACTTCTTCTTGTTTCCTTGGTTATGATGACGTTTATAGGTGGGTTCTGGCTTAGGTCTGTTTCTGGCTCAGAATCCTGGCTGTGGTGGTGGCTCTGGTTCTGTTTGGTGGTCCGTGGCCCTGCTGCTGATATTAAGTATACGCCGCATGGTGTTTACCAAGTTTATGTCTCGTATTTGCTTTTGGGCTTTGATGGTCTTTGGTTTTCCTTTTTTTCCTTTGTGTGTGATCCTAAAGTAGAAGCAGAAATGTTGAAAGCTAATGTTGAATGTCTGCCAACAATGAAAAGGCAGTTTTATGAGGTTGGGGTTAAAGATTGTGAGTACGTGTTGAAAATGGACTGAAAACTAAGGTAAACTGAATTTTTACTGGTAAAGCCTTTATTTAATGAGAGCAGGAGAGTATTCTGTCAAATATTTGTATAAAGAAGGGTTATATCTTAAATGAAAATGTCGAGAACTCCATCAAAACTTATTTAACAACTACAAATGTATGTTATATTTCACATAAATCTAACACTTTACTTGTACATAACATTTTCACGTCCATTTTTCACTTTCAAAGTTGTTTCTTTCTACCCTGTGAGATACCTGTAGAGACGAGCTTCTGATAATCGACACAAACACTCGAAAATACATCGGGCGCAATATAAACAAAAGCCCGGAACTACAGGGTAGGTCACGGGAGCGTTGCAATCAAAGATCCGATCGAGCACAGGGCTGTATTCTGCATTGTAGTTGATAACCGGAAGAGAGCCATATCCCCCAGTAAACAGCAACCAAAAGAACAGAACAGGAACAAGAAGAACTGCCATAAATATGGGAAAAGAGAAAACTTTTGGCATCGTTCGAGTATCTACCCAAAGGCGATGAGGAATTTCTCCAAACCCCCCTCCCCAAAAAAAAAAAGTAAAATAACAATTTGAAAAAACAAGACAAACTTCTGAGGCAAAAAGATGGAGAAAATAAAATGGTAGACAGCAAAGTGTACTTGAGGCAAAAGTTTGTTTTTAGTTACTTCTGTTCTCTTCTGGACATGGCTGCTGCTGCAATTCCGAGGGAAGTCCCAGCGACAACCGAGCAGATGTCCTGTCTTCCTGAAAGGACAATACCTATCTATGGCACCGGCACCCTCTGCCTCTGCCCCAACTCTTACCTTTGTCCGGCACTGCCAGTGGCACTCCCAACGCATTTAATATTTAAATTTGTTTGCATTCTTAACTTGGTCCAGTCCAGGAAATGCTCGTTGAGGTTGAAACCTGAAACGAGTTCAACTTTATAAGCAGAAATCATAATTTCAAATACACATTTCCTCTCCAGACACACACACACACACACACACACATTGTATGGGTGGGGGGGTGCTGGTGTTTCGCAATTTACGATTTTGTGTACGCAAATGTGCAATTAAATGAAAATGAACTTGTAATTTATGTCTCGAGATCCAAAGCGATGCAAACTTCCGCCTGTCCCACATCCGCATCGTGGCTGGGTTCCGGGTTTCATGGCCACGCCCAGTTGCATTTTAGTTTTCATTTTAATCTGTAATTTACAGCAAAATTGCGTTTATTTATGATGCCAAACGAAATGCGCATAATGAGCTTGTTCTGGGCCACAGCAGCAACTATATAAATTCTGTATATACCATATCAGATGTTTGCGATGCGCCTCGTAAAAACATATGTACTTGTGTTAATTATGTTCCCTTTTCCTGCTGCTACTGATGTTTGTGTCGTATCTGTACCAACACTATAAATTAACGGACGAACAATGGAATGTCCTGGCGAAATTGTTTTCTGATTTGTAATTACATTATTACTGGTACAGGGCTCTGTGCTCGACACGATAGTTAGTTGCATTAATTGCAACCTCAAGCCATTAATCACAGTTAGCAGAGCAGATTGTTTGTTCGGTGCTGTGCATTCCCGCAAATGTTGTCAAATCTGGCTGAATAAATATTTGTTGTTGCTAAGCCTCCTACCACAGTGCAAAATATCGCTCTATCCCGCTTACATCTTTGTGTAATGCTTGGCTGTATGTCAATGGCAAGGTGTTTTAATATAAGGTGACGAATTTCCGACTATCCCTCTCGGGCTTGCAAGCAATCGACACAAACAGAGCGTAACAGAGTGGCGGAAGAAAAGATCCCACTATATGATTCACCTTTAATAACAACACCTTGCCTTTGCATTTTGTGTTTACTTGCGGAGAGCGTCTGAAGTTCGCTCTCTCTCTTTTAAGTACTGGCTTATCTAGCAAGCCTTCGTTTCGGTTGTTAATTCGTGACTTCTCACACATGCTTATGCTGTATTTGAGTTGCAGCTTCGTTTATTCCGTACCTTACTCGTGCATTTGAGACCGAGGCTTTCGAGAGCATCAATCTTCGGCTCTCACCTGCCGACGAAGTTTTTGTTTTGCTGTTTCTATTTATAGATTCCTATTTCCCTCCATCTCTCTTGCACTAATAGAATGCATTTGTGGCCTATCTTGTTTACGATCAGTGCGTTGGCTTCTGGAAGCACAATTTAGGCACTTTGAAAGTGGGCAAAGAAAAATGAATTCATGTGGCATTTAAATTAAATATTACTGCATCTGTAGCTAAGCATTTGATTTCCACTGATGTGGATCTGCTAGGACCAATATTTCACTAGCCCTAGCATACTTTTTGGTGCCATTTTCGCCAAATTTAAATCATATTTCTTCCTAGCTATAGAATGTCAGAACAAAAACTTTTTTAAATGCGGGTTTTCTAATTTGCTTATCTCTGCCCAAAACTTTTTCCCAACCTTTTTACGGCAGGCAGCTCTTCTTGCATAATAATTTGTATTTCCCTTAATTGAATCCCTTTATCTGTGCAAGTATCTGCATTTGTAGCAGTAAATGTAACTGTATCCGTACAATGTCTGACTCAGAGTGTGCAGATTGCAGCCAAAGAAGTCAGGGACGTGGTCCGTGGCTGCCGTAAACTTTAATTAAATTAGTTCCACAATTTATCATGGCCTGGCAATCGCTTAAAATGCCCAACGAGCTCGGAATCCTCAGCGGACCAAGTCCCAGTCCCCCTGCGCTTTTCATTCCTTAGTTTTTCCTTCGTTTCTCGGGGTTTTTCGGTTGTTTTGCAGCCTTGTACTGGAATTAAAAGCTCTGCCAATGCCCATTCCTTTCCGCTATTCCCCCAATTTCTCTCTCTCTTTCTGCTGTACTCTCGCTCCCCATTTTTTGACTGCAGCAGAAGGTCATTCGCTGTGAGTTATGGGCCAAAAGGCTCGGGCCACGTAGCCGTAACTCTCTAATGGGCGCATTTTGACTGTACTCAAAAAAGCGAAAAAAATATGAAGAAAAGTGTATTAGAAACAAGCCGAAAATGTTATCTCCCTGTGGATTTTTACTTCGCATACTTCTTCCTTACGAATTTTTGTTTGGGTACTTTTTACAATTTCTATTTCATTTTTCTTTAACATTTTCTAATTTCAAATGTCAATCAATGTCCGCTTCAGTTCCTAATACCCCAAACGCCAGTAAGGGTATGGAAGTACTGCAGAGCTACCCCAAAAAAAGCTAATGAAAAAATTCAACCAAGAAAAATCCGTTTAAGAGCCAGTGAAAGAGCAGGCATAAAAAACGAGTGTGAGCTAGAGGAAGACAGACGCACATAAAGCGTGTACAGGAAAGAGCCAGACATAAAAAAGAGTGCAAGTCGGAAAAGGAGAGAAAATAATTTTGTGCAGGGCCTGGGCCTGGTGCCATTTGTTTTCAATTTGTGCGCTGCACTGAACATTCGCATTTGATGTTTGCTCTGGCACTTCCTCTTCTCGCTCCACAGTCCCGCCGCCTACACGTCCACAGTGGGGATCCCGCTGTGCCACTCTGGTTTCCGTTAGTTTCCATTTTCACTTAGCACCGTCTTCTTCTTATGCTGTTCTCTCCTTCTGATAGAGTGCCGGGTGGGCGGTGAGGAGGGAGGTGGAGTATAGCAAAATGGCTTCATCGGAAGGCGACTGTAAAACTCACGCTTTTGCGGTTTTTTTTTTCGGGAATAGCAGGAGGACCTTGTGGAGCGATTCGCACTGAAAATGCACCGGATGCAAAGGCAATTTCAACAGCAGCATGAGCTCAAGAGCTCTCTCCACTGCCTACCCCCCTTGAAGCTTTTATGCTGCTGCCACTGGCAGAGCCATGCTTTAAGTCCCGCTACATGGTGCCTGGCCTGGTCAAAAGTTTACGGCTAGGAAGTGGTGCATAAATTTGGCTCCAAATTAAACAGGCATAATTGCATGGCCGTGGCCCTGGCCCCGCCGCACTTTGGGGCGAGTGTGCCCGGTGCATTTGCAGATACACGCATTGAGATACATTTGCAGATAGAGATACAAGCATGCTGGCCGCAGATGTGGATGTGCCCGGCTACATACTCAAATATGAATTAGCATAAATTCAAAAGGTAATTAAAATCTCCAACTCTGTGCGGGCTCCCCCCTCTGTTCTCTGAAACACCATGCCACATGCCCCCTATAACCATTATCTTCTGTCTGTGTACTGTGTGGAATGAATGCAAACGGCCATTTTGGAAAACAGTGGAAAATGCCCCATGGCGGGGGGCATGAATCGGAACGGAGCATGGTACTACATGTCGGGGAGTGCATTAAACAATTAATTAGTTGCGGGAATTGGGGAATTGTAATTGGGGGATATAAAAGTTACTTAAAATGGAGCGAATTGGGTGGATTGATTAAGATGGAGTTATTGCAACATTGTAATCAATACGAAACTTGGGAAAAACACTTTACGAAACTACAGGGAACTCTCAAACTAAGTGAAAACCGTCTCTATCTCTGGCAATAACCATTCTTCAACAAATATTCATCTACTAAGATCCTGAGGCTAGAGGGAGAAAATGAAAACTACGCCTCTGACACGCCTCCAATCCAATTTCCCCTCCCACTCCTCGCCCAAAAACAATGCGGCGAACACATAAAATACAAATGCGCCAACAGCAAATAAAACAAAACCAAAAACAAAGGAGCGTAGAAAGCAAAACAGAAGCAAAAAACTGAAACGCAAATTATATGCAAATTTTTATGCGAATAGCCCGGGGTTAGACCCCAGTCAGACATCACTGAGAGGGGTGGCGTGGGAGAGAGCATTCGCAGGCAAGAAGCAAAAGTGGAAAGTCCAGACACACCTCTCTAACCCCCCAAGTCTGACCAGAGCCGAGCGACCCACGCATCGAATACGTAAATACCAATAACAAACAGAGTGGAAGAGGCAGCAGAATGAAAGGGAGAGAGGCTCAATCATGGGCAGGGGTAAAAACAGTGGGAGTATCAAAGATAGCGGTCGACTGAGATGCGATAGCTAAAAGGGGATAGACAGAGGCAAAAGCTGAGAGACTGACAGTGGCTTCGGCAGAGACTTAAATGCTCTCTTGTGCACATGCGAGCGACGCGTTGGCGGGAGAATTTGAGAGCGCGTGATCTGCTGTTCTATGAAAAGGTGCTTTTAGGTAAGGTGATGCGTGTTCCCAGGAGCCAATACTTTGTTTCACTTGCGTCAGCACATGTCGAGATAAGCGAATAATTTAGGACGCTCAAGGAAACTCAAAGGCCAGACCTTAGCCTTTATTAAGACACCTTGGTATAAGCAGACCAGATTACCAGGACCACTCTCAATAACGGAATCAAAAGCCAAGCTAGAGACAGAGCTAAAAGCAGCAGCAGAGCTAATAGCAGCGACAGAGCCAGGAGAAGATTTACAGGCAGAGCCCAGCAGCAGAGGTAACGGCATATTCAGACGGTAAATTTCTCTCATGGTCCTTTCCTTTACTCCTTCTCCGTTCCGTTCCGTACCGCCCCCGGTCAGACATACGCAATTGCAGATGCGACGATGATGCTGGCGATTGCGGCAGTTTATTTATAGCAAAGAGCAGCAGCAGTAGCAGCAGCAGCAGCAGTGCCAACGGCAGGAGTAGGGAGTGGGAGGAAGGACCAGCATCAGCCAGGGAGGAGAGAGAAAAAGGACCACCAGCGGGAGACGGTGATGTTTGTCGCTGTGCAGCTGGAAGGATTCGCCGCTTGGCAACATTTTAATGTAGCCCACGACCATGATGTTACGCCTCCAACCCCCTGCCTCCACTCCTGCTCCTGCTGCTGCTCCACCCACGAATTTCATCTGCTGGTGGGTGTGGCTGGGTGCCGCAGTGTGGATACTCCTGATAGATACACGAGTTCCAGCTTCCAAGCAGCTTGATGCTGCCACGGAGATATGTACATAGATAAAGATAAAGAGAAGAGAGCAATGCGACGCGACGCGGCGTGCGATGCATGTTATAATGAAAACCCCTTAAACCAAATAATGTCCGCCCCCAACAGTCCCCCCCCCCCCCTCGCACTGTTACAGTGTTTGATAAACGCAGGGGGAGGGAGATTCAGCTGCAGGAGAGGAAAGGAGTGTGCTGAGGGAGGATGCGGGACCTATCGTGGGACATTCATTACACAGCAGATTTCTTCCAGATTTTCGCGCAGAGATAAATTGCTCATCATTTCACAACGGATTTTGGCATTTTCCGACAGACGACGCCAAGAGAAAATCTGATTTAGCTATCTGAAGGTCGGTCCCAAAAGATGCAGGGAATCCATCTTGTGGATTGAAGGAGATTTTTTGTGAAAGAAAAACTAATAAGATTATGATTTGAAGAGCACTTTGGACGAGATTCAGATTAAAGGGGGGATTATGTGCTGATTTAGGAATAGTTATGGAAAATCTTTATCTCCTTAGACTAATGATGATCTATGCGTGTCCTAACACTTAAGACCTGCCAAACATCTCTCTGATTAATCAAAAATTAAATTTCAATTACACACCTGTCTCATTTACATGATTTATGATACCTTGAAAATTACTCCCACTTAAGAGCCTCCATTTCGCCTGGTAAGACCTTTGAACCTGTGCAATCAATGCCCAATCAACAGGACACTAGCTACCTGCCCCCCACCGCTGGCTGTACCCCAAAGTTCATTGTGTCATCAGGCACTTAAGTGAGACACAGCGAAAACATAAATTAAATGTCAAAAACATAAATATATTTGGCCCACACAGACACAGAGAGCCAGCCTGCGCTCCTTCTCCTTACAAAACCAAGGACCTCCATGCTGTTGTCCTGTACCATCGCACCACCCCCACCACATTTTACCATAAAAGACGGAGGAGTGTACACCGAAATGGCGGTGGCCCAGAACTTCCGCCAGAAGCTGCCAAAAGGAACCAAAAACCACAGGCACTGGCACTGGGAGCAGGATGTGGCCAGGAGGCGGTGGGAAAATAAAATGCCAGCAGTGCGAAAACTTTTAACATGCAAATGCGTCGGCAGTGCGCGGCGTGTCTCTTGGTTTTTCCTTCATTGTTTTTCCTCTTTTCTGTCCTTTTTTTTCTGTTGTTTTTCTTTTATTTTAATTTCATTTCGTTTTTAATTTTCAACAATGGAAGAGGCAGGGCCCAAAGTGTAAGAACGTGATATTGAAGTTCGTTGAGATAAGTGCAACCGGTTATCTGCGACACGGGCCACGCCCACTGTGTGCTTGCCCCTGCCTCTGCCCCCACCCTCATGGGTGGTCGGTCGTCAAGGAAAAGTTTTAATTTCAGTTTCGGAGCGACACCAATTTTTAACCGCCAGACGCGCTCGCCGAATGCATCTGTCCGTTCGAGTATCTGTATCTGCATTCTGCGTACTGTATCTGTATCTGCACTTTGCATTTTAATTGCAAATGGAAACAGTTATCTAAATTGGTCGAAATATTAAAACGACATCGCCCCGGACTCGGACACCCCCCAGCAAATGGGCGTGGCCGGCCGTCACGGCACACCAGCGACCAGCGACCAGATGCGACACACACAAAAAGGCACATTTCGCGGGCGAATTCCAAACTGCGAAACGCGTTACACATTTTTGGCGCAGGGCCAGCACCCAGCCAGAACCAGGAATACGGGGCATAAAAAAAAGGGTCCCGTCCCCCATTAAGCCTCCTCTCTGCAGTGGTGACGAGTGGTGGGCGCCTCATGCTACCAATTCTTCTACCCAAGAGCACTTTTGAATGGCCTTTGAATGTTGCAGGTTTCGTTATCAAAGAGGAGAAGATAAAGAGTTTTCCTGGTGGTAAATGAGATCGTTTAAAGGTGCCCCAGGAAGTAATTTCAAAGGTGGCTATTTAAAGGGGAAATTAGTGAAATTTAGCAATGAAAATTGTTTTTAAACAAAGAAGAATTCTGTCTAAATTATACCAAAGTTCAGATAAAGGATACTTTCTTGGAAGTGATTGATTAAAAGTCTTTAAACCCAGATTATGGGAATTTTTCCGATGAAAGGGATATTCATTCAAGGGGTACTTTTTTTCTTGAATAATAAACCCTTTCTCAAACAATCCACATCGAAAATAACCCTCATAAAGTATTCCATTTCTTTTAAGCAATCACCATTTCAAACACAAAATTTGTTCAATTATTTACATCAAATTGAATGGCTTCTTTAGGGGATCTGTAAAATGCTTTCCAATTATTTTAATTAAAGCGAAACAAGCTCTTAATTTGAACAGTCTTTAAGGCGTGGTGGGGATATACCACATGAATCATTGGGCATTAATTCCCCGGGTAATCCCCGAGACATAAACCAAGGCAAAACTCTTTCAATTCATTGCCAACTTTGGAGTCTGTCTACGACACTGTCCACCACGCCCTCCACTGTACCAGAAGTTTTTGGGGACCGAGTTTAGGAGGGATTAGTGGCCCAATAGGGAGGAGCAGGATGGATGTGTGGCAGCAGCCCAGAAGGAGGAGCAGGATGGATGCCTGGGGAGGTCAGTGTTGAATGGGAGGGATATATATCTGGTTTGGCCAATGCAAATCGGTATTTCTGAGCTTCTGGCTGTTTGGGCAATTAGTTAAATTTATTATTTGAGCAGCAAAACCACAGACCGCATGTGCCACACAAGAGCACAAGGGGGCGGGCGGAGACAGGGGCAGAGGCAGAGGCAGAGATTGGGGACAAGAGCAACAAAGCAGTTGGCATTTGTCTCCTCTCCACATGAAGGGATTAATGACAGCGCAACAAACAAGCGTCCGACCAATCCCCCAGGATCCTCCTTGGCTCCCTCATGCATATGCATGCCATGCAAATTGCATGTCATTCACAACCCCCTCTCGCACAAACATTAACCCCCCTACAATGTCCCACCCACTCGTAAATATTTGGCTTTAAGTCAACGCTTGGCTAATTCGTTTTTATGGAATATTTAAATTATTATTTATTGCCGCATTTTTTCCAATTTCCATTTGCCATTTACCATTTTTCCCCATTTCAGCTTTCCCCCCGCTCTCTTTCGCTCTCTTTTTCCAAACGGATATGAGGGAAAATGGTTATGCATTCGTCTATAAATTGCTGGGCCCCTCATAAATCAAGCCATCGCGAGCGTGAGACTTCAATTAATGCCCCACTATTGCCACCGATAATTCATTTACTAATTTATCTTTTACAAACAGAAACACACAGGAATGCAGAACGTAGAGGGGATAGCGGATAGCGGAGAGCAGAGCAATGGCATTGCCAGGCCGCATTAATTACAATGCAATTACTTATGGCCACGCAACATGGTCATAATTATCTGATTGTGGGCGTGGCAGTCATTCATTTGCATCTGACACAGCCCTGGCTGCCCCCCAAAACTCCCACACACATTGGGATTCTGCGAGGGAGTAAGACATCCATAATTGGGACATTATTCATATGGCGGGCGTGAGAGGCTGCTCTGGAAATTTTTTATTTAATTTAATTTTAAATTGTTTCTATAGGCTTAAATATAATAAAAATATATGGGTTAGTGGGGATATAAAATCAATTTTCCATACATTCATTTTTTAGTAATAAGCGTATATATTTTTAATTAATAAAAAAATACATATTTGTGACTATGATAGGGATATCAGAAAGGCTAACTTCGGGGGCCGAAGATTTATATTATGACCTATACAATACCAAAAATCTGTTCTATGTCGGTGTTTCTCGTTAACCCCATAGACAGAGGTCACGCACGACTCGGCTTCGTCTTTTCTGCTCGGCTGGGCAGCTGAGTCGGTCCCAGAAACCTACAACGTAGGATCTTTTGGTCGGAAATGTTCAGCAATAACTACACAGTCTTTGTCGACAGTCCCTCGCACCCTTGTGCATAAATCGAACTAAACTTCAGTGCTAGTTTTACGTTATGATCTTGAACCATCTTGTAGATTCCCCCGAGTGCCTTTCATCAGCAAATATATGTAAGAGTCTCTACAGAGGTTTTCCCAGAAAGAAAAGGTTCAAGGACAGACAGTCGTGAATCGCCTTATGGCGATCATCAATAACTATTACCCTGATAGGGTTGAAAATGGTTTTGTCTGTGCCAAACTTATTGCTCATCTTGTAAGCCAATGTTGTGTGTGTTTTTTGGATACTTCTAATTTGGCAACTTATCAAATACACAGTAAACAATTATCCTGGCAAGTAGCCAGAAGTAAAAGCAGAAAAGTAATGGTCCGAATGGACGTAAATCACCTCAGGTTACGGCATAATATACTTTCAGAAAATTGGACAGAATTATAGTAATATTTAGATAGAAACAGCACAAAAGCTGAACAATATTCACTAGTAATAATAAGCTTCCATTCACATAATTAGCCCTCTAAAAAGAGCTCTCAAAGAACCATCTTCGGGACTGTCATTTGGCACAAACAAAATTCTCATCAGCGGCACACAATTTAGGAGGGGAATTACAGCAAATCTTTTGAGAAGGATACTCACCCAATCAAATTTCACATTTCGTTGGACACGACGGCGATTTTATTGCGATGACATGTTCTCGAATGCAGCTGCAACAGCAGTGGTGGCAGCAGTCATCAGCACTATCATCAGCAGCATCTTGAGGCACCCACCAAGCACTAGGACCAGCGTCCTCCCATCATCATCGTAAAACCAACACCAAAGCCTTTGTTTACAACTTAGAAGGTCGTAAATGGACGACGGACCATCATCACAATACGGTAAGGAATACGGCAATACGGGAGCTGGCCACAGAGCATCCTTGCCGCCAGATCCCAGACGAATGAACGGTGTCGTGTCGTGTCGTCCGCCTGGTGGAGGCGTCCATTAGGGCAGACAAGAGTGTTCTGTGTGTTTCAATGGTGTTCCAGGTTCCAGCATCCAACAAAAGTGCAAGTCTCCGAAAGGTAAACCAATGGACGGCAGTGCGCAGGCGCCAAAACACAGCTTCCAACCCCCCATACCTCCCCCATGGACAAATGCATTCGTGAGGACTCCCACACATGCTGCTCCCACTGGAAAGACCATCTAGAGAGCCTTTAGCCAGGACATACTGTTGCCATTTTCCGTGTGGGCCTGGGGTGGGACGTCGGTGTCGAGATGTCTCTGTGCAACACGAATTCCACCCTTAAGCCGCTCGGAGAGGCACATCCTGCGTTCCAATCGACTTTTGCAGCGGGTCTTCTCTCTCTCCGGGGGTTGGCTCTTAACCAAAGGAGAAAATCAATAAAACTCACGTCGACGTCCATGATGGTCGGTCGGTCCGTCGCTCTCTCTCTCTTCCTTGGTCCCCCAGCCGCTATGCCAGCGAGGCAGACAATGAAATGATGTTCCTAAGGAAGGAGGATGCACGTGTTCTGCCATGCCATATCCCTGTAGTGCCTTGTGAGTGCGTGCGAGCGGGCAGCAACAATACCAATTACAATAAAGACAGACATTTAGTCAGGATTTCGTTTAGTAGGAGAGTAGGAGAGGGGGGCAGCCAGCAGCGACAGGACATGTGCGAAAAAGTCCAGCAGCATGAAAAATATGTGGCCAAATGTAGTATTCCACAGCCACATTTTACCAGCCAACGGGTTTCTAATGGAAACAATTAAGTCATTAGCAAGTGTTGATTTTAGTGAGCGATGTATGGGGGTACTGCTGCTCTGACTTGGGGTCTAGTTAAACTAATGTCCTCGGGCCGTAATGGACCCAGCCAGCCACCCTTTCCTTGGGGCGGGGGTACATGCCTCATATGGCGGCAAGCACCCACACACACACACGAAATAGTTGTTGCTCCTGTCGGTGGCAGACCTCTTACAAATGCCTCCGCATTTCTCTCAATTACAATGAGAACAACTTACTTTCGGGTTCACTTTTCATCTCCCGGTGCGTGTCAAGAGGTGAACTGGCTGCCATTTTTTAACCATGATTGAAGAGTTAAATGTTGTGGCACTTTGAGCGGGCTCTGTTAACTTTTTGCTAAATGACTTTTTCCCCTCTGTGTGTGTTTGGGGTTTTGGGCGGGGACCACTTGTGTGCGCTCGTTCAGGTGGGACTTTCACTGCAGGATTTAGGGACTTTTTCAAATGGTTTTGGATTGAAGATGGATAAACCTGTACTGTAGGAATTGATTAAGTGAGAACATATATCGTTGGAGTATGATAAATAATTGTAAAAAAGTACAGAATTCGCTATTCTTCGTTGTGGAATGTTTTTGGAACTCCAAACGATCAGTTTTCAACATTTTCAACTCTGCTACAATCTAAAAAAAAAACTATAAATATAATCTTCTCTTCCATAAAACCGCTTGGAAGATGAACTTTCGATCTATATTCCACTCTTACCTACTTTACTCCAACAAACCATAATCTATAGCATTCTTTACTGTATTTCCATCCATCCACTATCTTCCATAACAAGAGCAAATCTTCCCACATTTACTCCCTTCAAAGAATCCGCAGCATGCTGGGCTCTCTCTCCCGCCATATAGGAAAAGACCGATTAAAATGTATCAAAGAACATTATGTACTTATACTATATATGGTATTTTTTGTATTTGTTGTATGTATATGCAAAAAGGCATTCTTAAGGCACAAACAGTCGAAAGATTTCAAGTGTATCCGAAAATATATGAATCTGAATGAGAGCTAATTGAATGAATCATTAATAATATAAACAGAGGCCGCATCCGGAGCGATCCGATCCGCACAGACACAGAATTGCCGAAATAAAGTTCATTAAAGTAAAAGTTCAAGTCTTATATGCGTGGGAATGGGAATTCAGGCAGAGTCTGCAGACCGGACCTCTACGATAGGGAGGGCACTGGGATGACGGTCTGGAAGAGATGGAGCCGGGCATCGGCGTGACCCAGCTTGTTGGTAGCATTGCAGTAGTAGTCGCCAAAGTCCTCCTCGGACACGTTGGCAATGCGCAGGACTGAAGTCGTTGTCTCAAAGGATGAGGCTGTGTTGGCCACCTCGTGCTGGCGGCTCGACTGCAGTTGGACGCCATTCCGGTGCCAAACGACCGTCGGAGCGGGATAGCCCTGAACGGAGCACTCCAGTTCCACGGTGTGCGAAAGCATCTGAGCGATCTTGGGACGCTGAACGGCAATCTGTGGCCGGAACTCGACCTCCACGCGGATGAGGCGACGATCGGGCTGGCCCTCTCCATTCTGGGCGATGCAGTAGTAGCCACCGCGATCCATGCGGTGCACGGTTCTGATGCGGAGAGTGGGCTCGGCCAGCAGGTGCCCTCCCGCCGGCATAATGGCATTGTTCTCGCGGGCCCAGGCGATGGTGGGCTTGGGGAAACCATTGGCATGGCACGTCAGCTCCAGATTTTCTCCCTCGGTGACCAGAGCGGTCTTGGGCGTTCTCTCCGAAATCACAGGTGGTGTTTTTATCTGCAGATTCAGCTTCTTGGTGATCTTCTCCGAGGTGGAGACCAGCACCTGGCACTCGTACGGACCCATATCGTTCACCTCGATCTGTTTTATCCGGAAAGTATAAATGGCATTGCCCGCCTTGGGATCCTCCGTCACAGAGACGTTGTAGCGCTGATCGGGCAGACTGAGCATATTCCGCATGGAGAGCATGGAGTTGGTGTCCGATTTGGCCCAGCTAACGGAGAGTTGGCCCACCTGCTCCACCGTGCAGTTGAACTCGACGCTGTCGCCGACGCTGGCAACCACATCCTTGGTGATGTGGCTGATGACGGGGGCGGCGCTGGCTGCGGCAGCGAGGCCCACGCAGAGGCAAAGGCAGAGCCGAAGACGAAGCCGGAGATTGTTCATGGCTGATTACACACTCTTCCCGGTTTATCTTTGTTTATGTCACACGGGTTTTCTCTCTTTCTTAAACGCGAGTTCAATGTTCAATGCGCAACGTTCGGGATTTGAATGAAATGCTGGCGATGATGGACCCTGAGCCCGGCTCAAGTTTGGTTTTCTGCCTGCGCTTCGTCTTCGTTTATGCTGCTGCTGCGCCGACGCTGGCAGTTCGTGAGAGATAACTAGAAAGAGCAGCACCGAAAATTGTGCACTGAGAGCAAACGAAGATGACTGAGAGTGTGATCGGTTTGAGGTGATTCAGCTGATTTAGCTACTACTGCTTTTCTCTCAGTGCATTTGCCGAAGACCAAAGTCAATGACTGTTTCGGGGGATCTTATCGCCCTTCGTCTTGTTTGTTTTTGTACTTAACATATTTATTTCTCTTTCTATCTGTTTGATGTTGGTTGTTCTCCTGCTGCTCACTCACTTAGCAAAGGTTTATTAGGAATGAGGTAAGGTAGTACGAGATAGGCACCTGTGCATGCCATCTTTGCGAGCACAAAGAAAGCAAGAGAGAGACACTCTTCTAGTGGAGTGGTACTGTCCCACCTTATATTTATTATACCTTGCACTTATCAATGCACTCTCGCTCGCTCGCTCTTTCTCTAATTGATTTGTTTTGCTCGATGTTGCTGGCTGGCTGCCCTTTTCCCCCCGATTTCTTTTATTTTTCCCCCACACTTCTGATGATAAGAGTGGAGCGGATTGCAGTGTCCGCGCAAGCGAAAGAGCCGCCGCGGGCAGACTGAAATTCAAATTTGTGCCGCCATTCGGCCATAAACCGTTTAGGGGTTCTTGGAAAATGTGGGAATGTTGTGCGTACACGCACACACGCACACAGGGACAGGGAATGATTTATGGCATGGCGCGCCGCCAGAATAACGGCAACAATAGCGAACTTTTCTGGAATAACCTTTCGCCTTTTTTGTTGGAAATGCCGCGCGGTCACGATCCTGACGGTCCCCGAGAGAGAGAGAGAGAGCGAGCCAGGCTCTGTGCAAAGAGGGGCGCAAGCGCGAAAACTGGAACAAAAAGGGGTGGCACAAAGCCTGGCACTGGGTGTGGGATATTTCCGCCTGGTGTTCAGCCATGCTGGGACTTTCTAGGGGAAATTTAATGCGGGAATCCCTGAAATTTAAGATGGAATTGAAATTAAATCTTTGGAATTAAGCGATTTTCGTTTGGAAAATCGAGAATGAAAGGAAATAAAATCTTAAAAATGAAATATAAATATAAAATGGCTATAATTGTACGATATATTCAAGATTTTACTTTCGAAGCACCAGAATGTCATTGGTATTGAAACAAATGCAGATTAAAGAAAGATTTCTAAACAGCATATGGCCGTCCAGCATTTCCCTACCAAAAAAACCCTTGAAAATTCCATTTAATTTCCATATTTCCCAACAGAAATAAGATATTTCCTTTAACCAAATCCATAATGAGGCCTGATCCCAGGGTGAAGCACTGTCATCATGATTGATGATGGTTCCACCGTCTGTTCATTCGCTCCTTAAGAGACACCGACAAAAACTAGGCATTTCCATAGTTTTTGGGAAAATTAAATCAAAATCTTAAATCGTTTTCCATCGAAATGAGGTTGCAACCGAGGGGAAAGGAAGGGCTAGATGCAGCCTGAAAATGCATCCTGAACACTGCCTCTAAACCGCTTTTTTCCTCTCGCATATCCCTGAGTGCACATTCGAATCAGATAATTGTAAATTGTGTAAAATAATAAATTTCAAGTTAACTATCTGGTGGGACCTCATAGTGCGCTTCTATTATATGTCCTTGCCACATATCCCATCTCTTTCTCACTGTTGCAGCCACCAGCAGCATCATCATAATCATCTTCAGCATCAGCAGCATCATCATCATCATCATCGTCGCTGTCGATGTCCAGGGTCCCAGGGTCCTGGACTGGGCTGCTTTATGCACTGAAACGCAACGCTCGACTTGGCTCTCGGACCGAAAACTGGACACACACCGAAAGAGACAGGGCTATAAGAGAGAGAGGGAGAGACACGTATAGAAAGAGACAGAACGAACCGCTGCTGGAAACCGGGCTGTATGTTCGTTCACATTCAAGCGGATCCAAAACAGAAAATGTCAAATTTTGTAATTTATTACCCGAATCCTGTTTCTGTCAGTGACTCTTTCGGGTGTTTTGAGAGCAAAGGGAAAGGCGGCAGGCGGCAAGCGGCAACAGAGGGACAGGAGAGGACAAGAGAGAGGCAACCAGAGGGATTCTCTGTGGCAGCACAGAGGGGAGTACACGGATCCGGGGTCTGGTCTCCGTACAACTCCTTTTGTCACACAAACTGCGTGTGAATTTTGTGGCCCACTGTATGCGTATGCGTGTGTATATACGTGTGTATCCTTTGGCTTTTGGGTGGCGCGTAGTTTTGTTTGCCTTTTGGCTGGATGCCCGCTCTCTCACTCTAACACACTCTCCCACTGTGTGGCTCTGTCTCTGCCTATGAATTGACTTTTGTTGCCAGTTGGCAGAGCAGTGGCAGAAGTTGCAACAGAAACTACTTGCCACATCCACAAAGCAAACACGTCAGTTATTCGGTAAGTGTCATTAAAATATTTCACTTAGCAATTGACAGCGAAGTGTTTCTCTAAATGTTTAGAAAAAACAGGAATGTTGGATGGTATTTTCTTCTAAAATTAAAGCTTAATGACTTTTATTACTAATAAATTCATTTTTTTTTTTACTAATTTCTATTAAAACGTATTATGTTAGCAACACAAAATTTAAACAGAATTTAAATACATCTTGGGCTATTTTGTTAGTTTTTGTTTGAATAGAATTTCAAATTTCCCGCCGACACACAAATCCATCGATCTGGCAGCGCGCATTACCATTTTCCAGCGGTCTGGCAGCACCCGTAATCAATAACAGCAGCAATATCGATAATTTTATGATCATCGATTTAAAACCATCGGTATTAATTTTTAATCGATAGCACCATCGATATTTATAACGGTATCTTTTTGAAATGAGACGCTATATTTCGGTATATTTCTGAGGGTCACACTGGTCTTGACCAAAATTTTTTTTCGCCGCAGTTCGCTTTTGCAACATGAGTCCCATTCCATACACAAATGTTGCTTATTCCATGCACACATACCCTGGAGGAATGGATGTTATAGAATTGTGAATATGTTTGTCATCCCAGGCAAAATCAATTTATTTTCAATATATTTTAATATAATTCAATATTATTTAATATTATTTTCATTATTGTCTTCTTGTAGGGACCAAGAATAGGTATCAGGATCGAGATATATATATAAAACACTTATCATATACATGAATATGTCTAAAAAATTTAATTTTGAAAAAAGGTCTGTTATCTTCATATCAATATTTATACTTTCATATAAAATGAACAAAATAGGGTATACAAAGCCCTATACTACGGCTTACACGCAACATAGCGACTGTTTTTTTGTTGAACTGTTTCGTTTAAACCTTCTTTTACAATAAATACAATAAAAGCAAGGATTAAAAAATATCCAATCTTGTAGAATTTATTCATCAATAGGATAAAACTATGTGGGCATTGCTGAGAGATTTAGTTTGTCAGCATTATTCAATGGAATATCAAAATTGAGCAATATGAACGAATTTCCTTTTTCGTTTGTTTTGATTGACCTATTTCGCTACTTGTTTTTTGTTTGACTTATTTCGCTAAAACCTCTTTCTACGCAAAATGCAACAAAAGCAAGTGTCTAAAATAAGCCAGTCAAGTTGAGAATAGTTTAATGAATCGGATATAATTATGTGGGCATGGCTAAATATTCTATCTAGACAGTAATATTCAGCGGAATATCAAAATCGAGGAATATGGTTTGCAATCCTTGACGGAGAACGATTAGCCCATTGTAGACCAAGGGGGTATTTTAATATTCCATCACCAATAATGAAAATTTATCAATATTGGCGCAGTTCAGGTAAAAGATATCGTGGTTTTTATTAAGTTAAGAGGAAGAATATGATGCATCTACGAGAAGAACTTACAAACACTATTATTTTCCGACATTTACCACAAGTCGTTAAACGGTTTAAATAGAGGGGGCCTAAGTGGGAATATCGATCACACTGCGTATAACGGCACCTTGAATATGTAAATATATATGTATGCGTGATGGATCGCAAAATGCTGGAAAGATAAGTCTCGAACGTAACCGGTTACCTTAACAAATTAGGAACTATACCATTTTCCCGATCCCAATTTCAAATTGGAAGTTGAGCAATTAAAACGAGTGCTAAAGTGCTGCAAGCTCGGTGCAGGAGGAGGAGGAGTTGTAGGGAAAATGGCGCAACCGCCAACAGATCAAAATTTTTATCATCACCCTCTGCCGCACACACACACACACCCGTCGCACCCCCACCCGCATCCTCATCCCCACCATCATCATCAACATCCGCAGCTGCAATTGCCGCCACAATTTCGGAATCCCTTCGATTTGGTAAGAATATTTCGTTAAAAACAAGGAATAGCTGGTGTAATGTGTGATCCTTGATCGTGTAAAGCTTTTCGATGAGCGAACAGGGGCCATTAACTACAATTATATCCGTCCCTATCTGCCCAACCAGATGCCCAAGCCCGGTGAGTGCTGAAACACGCAGAAAACACAGAAACTGTGACATTTCTAAAGCCCATTCCCCCCTCCATAGAGGAGCTGCCTGATTCCCTGGTGATGCGACGGCCACGACGCACTCGCACAACATTCACCAGCAGTCAGATAGCCGAGTTGGAGCAGCATTTCCTGCAGGGACGCTACCTGACCGCACCACGACTGGCCGATTTATCGGCCAAACTGGCTTTGGGCACGGCCCAGGTGAAGATCTGGTTCAAGAATCGTCGTCGTCGTCACAAAATCCAATCGGATCAGCACAAAGATCAGTCCTACGATGGCATGCCGCTGTCGCCGGGCCTCAAGACCAGCGAGGGAGACCCGCCCAGTCTGCAGAATCTCACTTTGGGCGGAGGGGCCACACCAAATGCCTTGACTCCCTCGCCCACCCCTTCGGCAACGACAGCCCACCTGGTGGAGCACTATGGTGAGACATTCAATGCATACTACAACTACAATCATGGCCATGGCCAGGCTCAAGGCCAGCGCCATGTGGGCCACGTCCATGGGCAGTATTCGGGGGCACCAGGACCCCAGAATGGAGCACAGTTTTTTCAGGCACAACAGCAGCAGCAGCAGCTCCATCAGCAGCAGCAACAGCAGCCGCCACACCACCATCAGAATCATCAGCAGCAACAGCAGCAGCACCTGCACCATCAACTGCCGCACACAAACCACGTGCCGCATCAGATGCAGGCCCAGCAACAGCAGCAACAGGAGCAACAGCAACAGCAACAGCAACTGTATCATCATTTTGATTTCCAACAAAAGACGGCCAGCGCCTGTCGGGTGGTCAAGGACGAGCCGGAGGCCGACTACAACTTTAACAACTCGTATTATATGCGCTCGGCCCTGTCTGGTGTTGGTGTCGCCGCCGCAGCTGCTGCTGCTGCTACAGCCGCACCCGGAACAGCATCGTCGGCCGTTGCGGCGGCGGTGTCGGCGGCGGGTGAGGTGGTGACGTCTGCCCTGTCGCCCGGCTCCGAGGTCTATGAGCCATTAACACCCAAAAATGACGAGAGTCCCAGTCTATGTGGCATTGGCGGCCCCTGCGCCACGGCTGTCGGCGACACGGACATAGCCGACGACATGGACGATGGGACGACCAACAAGAAGACGACGACGCTACAGGTGAGCGGGCGGATGATCTCTCTTCTGACATTCCTTCTTCACTAGATGATCCTTGTTTCTTTCCACTCCCATTCCCATGTAGAACCTGGAGCCGCTAAAGAGCCATACGGTTGTGGTTGGTCTAGACAAAAGCTGTGACGATGGCAGCAGCGATGACATGAGCACAGGCATGCGGGTGCTGTCGGGTCGCGGAGCCTTTGCCAAATTTGGCAAACCATCGGCCGGACAGGCCCAACCACCGCCCCCGCCATTGGGGATGATGCATGACACGAACCAATATCAATGTACGATGGATACGATAATGCAAGCGTATAATCCGCATCGTAATGCCGGAGGCAACACACAGTTTGCCTACTGCTTCAACTAGTAGTATTCCCGGGGTAGATTTATATATAGACTTAAGCGAAAAACAACCATATCTGTTGTTTCCTGATTGTACAAAGACCAAATTGATTGTAGATATCTGCGCGTAGTTATTTGTAAGCCTGAATTGTAAATTTGTTCTTAGTGTTTTTATGTACTAGCCTAGTCAGCAGGCGGCACATTTCAATGATTCTTCAAGTAATACTATATATATTTCTCACTTTTATCGACAACTTTCTCTGCCATACGTTCGTTGCTTCGTTTGTTTTTGGTTGGGTATTCCCCCAAAAGCCCAGGGATACCCTGCTAAAACCAAATGAGGTGTTTTATTGGGCTTGAACGTATGCCAGAGAAAGTTCTTTCCCACATTTTAAGTTCCTCAAAAGCAAAGGAATCTCTGTACTGTAACAAATTTTGTCATAGCTAAAACCTGTACTTATCGAAATGCAAAATGTTTCTCTTGGTTGGTAATCATACAAAACTGTATTATTACCAGCTAAAGATTGAACATTTAAACAATTCCGAATACGCCATGACAAAAGCGTTGGCTTGTTTCGACATTTGGACATTCTTTCTACAAGAAATGTCAGCAAATTGTCTGCCAAGACAAACCAAACATTTGTTTCGTTCTAGGATTCTTTTACTGAATTATTTATACACATATTTATATCCTAAGTTTCCATTTGAATATCACTTCAAGATGCATTGAAATCTGCTTAGCTTCGATTTGTAGTTTAAGAACCACGGTGCACCATTGTCATATGTTCTTTTTTATAAGCTTTTTTGTGTGTAAAGTAATTCTTTGGGAATATATAAACAACATATGATATGCTTCCCAAAAACTATGCCACCAGGCGCGTATGTTAAAAATCTTTCTGAACGAAAACTCGCATGGTTTTTCCGAAAATCTTATGAATTTAAACATGCACTTTTATGGGCCCCGTTATCCTCCCGCTCGCACATGCATGTCGTAAAATCTGATTCGCGATATTTCTACGAAACCCGCGAGTCGTAAAATATTTTGGCACCACCAGCAGCTGCCTGTGTTTATATAGTTACCTGATCCGCTGAACCTGAACATATCCGCGACCCGAACCGATGCGGCTGTGTGTGTGCACTATTTAGGTAGGCCGTGTACAGGCTGACGTGGGCGCCGTCAGCGTTGGTCAGCAGGCCAACTTGTACTTGTTGCCTCAATTTTCTTTGATATAAATTATGGAAAATCCGGGAAACCAAAACGCTCTCTTTGCATGAACGAATCTCGATTGGAAATTCCAGTTTTTCCCAATTTTTATTGAAGCCCAACAGAAATGGGCGCGTTCTCAAAGGTGGATTATTCCGATGGATGTGGGTTGTGTGCGGGAGAAATTCCCAAAGGAAGAATGAATCTTTTTAGAGCATAATCGAAATACATATAGGAAAAAAATATAATATATGTTATACTATTTTAAATGATTGTGATCCTTTTTATATATTATAAAAAATTCTAAAATTAATTTTATATTTGATATAAAAATGTATTGTGCGGTAAATATGGATACAACTAAAGGGTATCAATTGGTTTAGCATTTGTTATAAGATATAAAGGAGTTTATTGTATGATAATCATCATATATTATATATAATTCGGTACATTTGTAAAATATATTAAAGTCGAATAAAGCTCATGTTCTGTCCTGCATGATTCCACATTTTCATATTTTCCACATTTAATATTTAAATAATATGATTCAAAGCGAATATAAATAGATATATTTGCACTTCTTCAGAAACCATTCTTCCTCTTCTTTCCTTTGAAATTGTATCACTAAACTTCAAGACCTCAAATCTCTTCCAAATAATATTATTAAAATTTTGTCAGATTAACATTATTATTATTTCAACTTAAGATACCCCCCTCAACTGTACCACAGATGCCTCACAAGATTCCCCTGTTATGACTTCGCCTTTGTTCCATGGATATTTTTAGCGAATTCTCAGAAGGAGCAAATCCGATAGCGCCAGTAATAAAATGTTTGCCAAGTCCGAGGATCGAAGGACCGCGACAGATTCGCATAGATTCACAGTAGACGAGTATAGTCTGAGGCTTCTGCTGCATGGCAGCAACAAAACGAGTGCCATAAACTCCCCGAGGAGTATCCTTTTTCGCAGCGTTGCTTTCATTGCATTATGAGGATAATTGTGGGACGGGGCGAGCGACCAAAAGCCGCGACACGAAACACAGGGGAGGGGCGCACAACGGTTTCACTTTCAGCGCCGGCCGACCGGCCGCGGCGACTCGAATCGACTCTTCTTCAACAGGTGCTACGAAGTTCAGAGCTGTCTTTGGTTTTGAGATCATCATCAGGCACTGGCCAAGACGACGACGACTGTCTACCTGGCTAGACTCTGGCCGCGACCCCGTGCGGCAGTGTCTCACGTAACTGCCAAATCCTTGGTTGGATTTTGATCAAAACAAGCCTCTAGATTGCCCATTCCCAGGACTCCTTTCCGACTGGAACTCAGACGCACGAGACTTGGCTAGTCTGGATGGTGCCATCGGCGGTACGATGGCGGCGAGTGCGACGAAAGGAAGGCCAAAAAGGGGATTTATGACTCGCGGGTTTAGGCAAATTTTTTCGCAACGCAACGGGCCCTGACCTGAAAGATGACCCTCTACCTAGACCTAGACCAAGAGTTCTATATAAAGAGAGAATGTTTGCATAGGGCAGCATATCATTCTACTCTGGACCGTTCCGTGTACAACATCAGCAGCCCAAAACCGAGATCATGTCATCCGTCATGCATTACTATCCAGTGCATCATCCAACAACAGCTCCGCCAGTGGTTAAATACAGCGATGTAAGTCATACTAACCCTTTCTAATTGAAGGATCTTACTACTTTAACTTATCTTTTCCCATTAGTTGCTCTATGGACATCATCATTCGGCGAATCTGCAGCCTACCTCTCTGCAAAATTACACGCAGCACAGTGTCAGCAGCATACCAGAGCATCCTTCGTTGCAGCAGCATCACCATCAGCAGCAGCAGCTCTCCTCCGATGAGAATCTGTCCTCGCAGCCCAACCAGGATATGCAGCGAGTGAAGCTGAAGCGTTCCAGGACTGCCTTTACCAGCGTCCAGCTGGTGGAACTGGAGAACGAATTCAAGAGCAACATGTATCTCTACCGGACACGTCGCATCGAGATTGCCCAGCGACTGTCCCTCTGCGAGCGACAGGTGAAGATCTGGTTCCAGAATCGGCGCATGAAGTTCAAGAAGGACATCCAGGGACATCGTGAGGCCAAGGCGAGTGCTAAGCTGGCTCAGCCCCAGGCGGAGCAGAGTGCCCATCGTGGCATAGTGCAGCGACTTATGTCCTACTCGCAGGATCCCAGGGAGGCGGCCGCTAGTGCAGCGGAGAAGCGTCCTGCTGTGGCCGCAGCCGTTCCTCCTGTGATTGCTGCTCCACCTCCAGTAGTGGCTGCTTCCGCCGCCTCCTTCTACGGCCAAGCAAAGACCAAGCCACAAGCCATCCCCAATATCTCAAACAACAACAACAGCATGTGCTCCTCCGATCTCAGCGAGATCCTGGAACATCTCGCACAGAGCACAGCGCTGCCAGCTGCTGCAACAGGAGCCCCCACTGCCCCTGGGGCAGCCATTGGCAGCACTACTTCTGGATCATCTGAAGTGGCGGCCTCTGGCCACTATTCCTACAATGTGGACCTCGTCTTGCAGAGCATCAAACAGGATCTGGAGGCAGCTGCCCAGGCCTGGTCCAAGTCCAAGGCGGGGCCTATCCTAGCCAATGCCCAAGCCTGGCATCCCAGTGGCGGCGGCTCCTCCAGTACTGTACCGGTGGTGCATGCGGCACCCTCGATGAATCTGGCGTGGGGCGAGCCAGCGGCCAAGTCCCGAAAGCTGTCGATCTCCCACATCAATCCCTGTGTGGCCGGCGCCGGCTACAACTATCAGAACTAGGAACTCAGAACTGTAGCTACAAGTGTGTATCTGTGTCTGGTGTGTGTATCTTTATACTCTTAAGTATCTTTAGGATATCTCTAAGCTCTAAACGTCTCTGGCACTTGGACGCAAAATTCATTTGTCGCCCCCAAAACTCAGTGACAAGCACAACTTTTGATTATTTCGATATTATTATTATTATTAGGTATTTTATTGGAATTTAAGAATATCTTTTTATTAAAAACTATGAATAATACTATAAATAAAATAAAATAGAATATATGTAGGTTGCCTATAAAAAACACAACTGTTTCATGGTTTTATATGGTTCTGTTTATATTTAAGGAAGTTGGAGGAAATAAGTTTATGGAAGCATTTTCGCTCTAGCTTATCTAAAGATCATAATAATATAAAGATCATTATAAAACTTGTTCTTTTTGGAAACAAACAAGAGATAACGTGAACAGAAAGTTTGATCTTTAAATCTCTAGATTTAAAGCTCTCATTATTTGAAAGGAAACGAGCCTACCATGTAAACATGAGCCAACCCTCGGCTCACTCGCTTCGCTTGCTCACGTCGATATGAGTAAGATATCGGTCAACAAAGACCTACAACTTTTTAACATAAAAACGATTTCATAAATTGGAATTGATATCCTTCTGAAAATAGATCTAATAACACCCAAGAATACTTTCAGTTATCATTTCCTGAACTAACTACAAAGTCTTGTCTTCTTTTCCACTCCATTTTTCCAACTTTCAAATACATTTCTTTGATACTTTTCCCAACTAAACTTTTGCTACCATCCCGTGAAAACCCATCAGTCCTTTGAACAACCCGCTTACCCCCATAAAAGTGGATTTTTTTTCTGGAGAGAGAGTTAATTTTTAGCATTTAGTAGCAGCATTTATTTGTGTCCCAGTGTTGGTTGTCTTTGGTTTCACTTTTCCATTTAATGTCCCATTGCGGACGACTTGAGGTCAAGTCGAGGAATTTCCATTGTATTTGCCATCTATTAAGGTCGTTGAAAAGTGTCAACCGCATTAACTTGGACAGGTCCTCGGACCCTGCTGGACCCTTGTTCGGCTTGGACCATGCTCGCACGTTGGTCATCTTCGGAGGCTGCCCTTGAGGTGGTGTGTGTTACGATTTGATTTATGGATATTTAACCGCACACATTACTTGGACTCTCTGGGCCTTCTGGCGAGTGCTGCCGGACAGCGTCTTTCGGCGCGGAAATGCGACACTCAGCTTCAGCTTCAGCTCCAAGGAATTTCCACCACACACACACACACACACACTTTTCCAGCTGAAGTGACTCTCCTTTCTTCCTTTTGGGGGATTGAGGACAGGAAGGACATCCCTTTTGGGCAGGGACATGCCTCGCCTCTGGTTGTGTTTGGTGTGTGGCAAATTGCTTCCCCTGGGAGGAAATTGTCGCTGCCACTTGCCACTGCCACACATAGAAAGCCAGGGAAAATAGTGCCCAAAGAGTAACAGAGTGTGGTGGCCATGTGGATTAGAGAAGGGGTGGAAGGGCAAGGGGTGGGTGTGGAACCATGGAATTTTCATGCGCATTGTTGACATTTTCCTGACATGTGGTCCGGTGCGGTGCGGTTCTGCTTGGACTGGGAGCATGTCCTCCACATGTTTTGAGGCTGAGACTCTCTCTCTCATTCCCCATAATGAATATAGATGCGAGTCGTGGGCGTGGCTAATCGCTCGGCAATCGGCCCGGCCCGCACAGCTAATCAAACTCGAATAAAAAGCAAAGAAAATTACGCGAAATGCCAATGTAATAAACATGTCCAACAACACAGTACAGCACAGCACACAGGCACAGATTGTTTCTATTGTTCAGTTTGGAATGCCTCTATTCCTCCTCAATCATTCCGGCAACATTGCGGTTTTATTAGCCAAAGACAGAGCCAAAGACAGAGCCAGAGCCACAGTCGAGTGCCTGAAGGCCTGATGACAATGCCACTTGCCTTGGCTCGGTCATAACAATAAATTCTATAGCCACAGCACACAGCCTCAGCCGCCTCTTCTCCCGCCAAAAAAACATTTCAAATTGTTTCTTGTTAATTAAATTAAATATTCACTTGGCTGTTTCCTCCCCCCTCTCCATCTCTCTCTCTGCCTGGACCACAGCGTTTTGTAATTAGATTGAATCTATAATTTTTATGGCTAATCGCCTTAGAGCTTTTCCTCCTTGCTGGCCGCGCAATGAATTTTGAATTTGCGGCCAGGACATTCGCGGAATCCTTGGCGACAGCCGACCAAAATGTATTTTCTGTGCAAATGAAATGAGCTTTCGCCTGAGGAATAGTTCTATCTTTAATTAACTTGAGGAAAAGGTGGGGAAAAGAGCATCTAAAGAGGGCTCTTTAAAACTGAAATTATGAAAGAGTAAAGTTTATAAATCCCGAAGGCACCCAAAGGCACCTAAAAGTTCTACATTTTTCCATAATTTGTAAACCATGAAAACTCTCTCAACCAAAAGGCTATCCCCAGAGCTCTACCTTACATCCGCACTCCTTCTCTATCTCTCTCTATATATTTTTGGCCATAATTTGAATATTTTTGGCCAGAAATTTGAATATTTTTGGCACGTTTAAACGTTATGACATTTCACAGACGTGTCAGTCCCTCAACGCCCGACGCTATGGCCAACACCTGTCGTATAAACAAATCGTGCAAAGAGCACAGAAAAAACTTTCCTTTCCATTCCATTCCACATATGCCAGCGGTGTTGTCCCGCCGTGTCCTGTCCCAAAATAAAAAAAATGTATATATAGTGGCACAGCAGGCACAACAGCAGCAGGGAAAAACTCTACTTATTTTGTATTCCATGGAAGATTGTGAATGCGTGAAAAAAATCACTTCAAAATTTGAATGCCAATTGCTAAAAGGGGAGCCCCAAAAAAAGGAAATTCTTGGGCATACAATGGAAATTTTGTTGCGCCTTTCCCTTGAGTCATGGGGGTCGTGAGCCGTGAGGTTGTTGCAAGCATCTGTTGCTGCTATTTTGGGTTTGATAATACCCTTAAAGAGGGTATGGTAAATTGTATCAACAGAAAAGAAGGAAGAAATAACTTTGGCAATGAATATTGTGGGGTATTTAAAGCTTCGGATAGAATTATTTGTTCTTTTTTTGGGGCAAAGGATACTCTCATTATATGGAAGTAGGAGATGCAGGAAACAAGGTGCCACACAATTTGAGTAGAGTTCTTTCCATCTCCTGTTTCCACAGCACAAGTGGTTCCTTCAAGTGGATATCCCATACCCTCCTAGATACTGGTATCCGTATACCAATTTCATGGCTAATTCGGCTACCCCTAACCATCCCTCAACCCTCTCAATTCCATACACCATCTGATGTGCAACATATGCAAGTGACCTCCCGTATATGTATGTATCGGGGTAGGGATTGGGGGTTCCCATTCGTATTTATGGCCCGATGGCTGGTATATTTTTCATCGGTCTAAAACCCATAATTAAATTACGTGAAATTCATTTATAACAATTACGTTGAAATGGCAATCTATGCTGATGATGCCGCCACAGTACACACACAGGCCACAGTCCTCGATCTCTCTCTGCCACAAGGAACTGACGGTGGAAAAACTCTAAGCAGCAGAACGAATATTCGTGTGGCAGAAAATAAAAAATGCTGTGCGTCATGTGAGCAATTTGGTGTCGTTGTCGTTTGTCCATTTGCCTGTGTGGCAGTGGCAGGCAGGCATTGGGTGCCACAACCAGTTCACTCGGCTCCTGGCTCTCTGCACAGTTCTCTGTGGCTCTCCTCCACCTCTCTCAGAGTTCCCTGTGTCTCTCCTTTTGCAGTGCACTGCAATTATTTATTCCTGTGCATTTGGTGTTTCCCCTCTTTCCGTTTCCTCTCTCCTTTTGCTTACATGGCGCTTAAGCATGCCCATGTCCGGTTTTTGCCCGTGTCCGTGTGTGTCCATGTGTCCGTATGGCTCCTAAATGCCTGGAACACACGACACAGACACATATCCGCCACCCATAATATACCTCCTCACTCCTTTGGAGGAAAAGGCGGATCCAATGCAAGGTAATGTCCCCGCAACATGCACTTCTACACTGAGGCAAAAAATATGGAAGATTGGTGTATTGCTGTGGCTTTGCAGGAAAGATATGGAATGAGAATATGATCTAAATAGGATCTACAATGATATGCTGATCCTTTTGTAGTTTTGTTGATTTATCTTCATGGAAGAATATATATTGAAATATCCATTTACATAAACATTTGGGATCTCTCATCGAAATCTTTAGTACCCCAAAAGTATATTTTTCAGTGTATGAAATATTGAAGGAAAAGCGAGTGGAGTGCTGTTGGTGGCAGAGAGCTGGAGAAGGAGTCGTGGAAGAAGGAGATCCGAAGTATGGGGACTTGAAAGAGGTTAACTGATGGAGACCCGGAGTGGTGGAGATGGTGGAGTGGTTGTGCAGATCCAAAGGAGAGTTGGAGGGGCTGAAGCGTGTTGGAGTCTTTTGGAGCTTCAGATTGCGGCTCTACTATTATTAGATGCCATTATGTTTTATAGTCTATAATTGATCCTTTGAGCCAAGCAACGCTTATGCACTTTTGTGGTATGCATTTCTTTATCTTACAAATTATATGAGATTAAATGAAAAGTAATGTGAATGTGAATGTGCCTGTGAGCGTGAGTACTAGTATGAGTGCTGCACCAGTGTGTATGCTAGTCTACTCCCATAATCATGAAAGCGATTCACGGCAAATGACTGGCGAAATTGAGGTTTAATGTGATATAGTATTAGATATAAGTAAATATTTGATTAAAGTTTGGAGATTGAGAGAAAGGGGAGGAGCTGGAGAGAGGATTCCTTAAGGATATGAAAGTGAAAATCTCCTCAGACAACAACTCCTTCTCAAGACTCTCATAGATAATTTAATTAACTAATAATCCCAATATAATCACTTCTTTAATACCCTCTAAATCATCGATACTATCGATATTAAAGGCACTGATTCCTTCAGTAAACAGCGACTATTGCTAGGGGCAACCCCACATTCCACTTTTTTGTGGGTTGCCCTGCGATACGTTTGCCCAGCTGTACGAACCACAAAAACAAACAAAAACCCAACAAAGGCCAAGTCAAACACACAAATATTTACTCAAATCCTTTGGTCATTGGACATTAATATCCGGGAAAATATGTTTTCATTGCTGCACCCGCAAACGGATGAAAGTTTTCTGGACACGGAATCAACAGTTGAGGATGTCATAAGCTTGCTACAGAGTCTACAGAAACCAAAGGAGTAAGTGATGGACAAGGTTCCGTAAATTGAATTATAAAACCTCTATATTTAGGGAAGGAGAAGAGGGGCCTGAAGCTATTAAAGAAGATCTGAGGGGGGAAAGTGTCACCGAAGACAATTTCATGGTCACCGAGCGTCAGAAGCCTTTGGCTCCTAAAAAGGTTCCAATTCCCATATTGAAATCTAAAAAGAAGAAAGCAGATCCTTCAGATGGGAATAAAGATCGATTTACATTCATGAGGCAGGTGGATGTGGATCATGAAGAGAGCTCCAAGGCGCGTCTGGAACGTGAGCGAGTGGCTCAAAACTTTCGAAAGTAAGTAGAACCATTCACAATCTATACCCATAGATATATATCTCCCATCTTTCGCATAGATTGGGCAACTCTGAGTATCGGCAAGGAAACTATTTGACTGCCATGCGGATGTACAGCAAGGCCATCGAAAACATCAATGATAGCCACATTCTCTACATAAATCGTGCTCTTTGTTTCATTAAGTATGAATGAAATAGCTCCAAATACCTTTGGGATGGCTCCCTCTTCTAACAAAAGCTATTCTCTCTTTTCCATCTGTAGATCTGACCGATTCAAGCGGGCCATAGTCGATTGTGATTACGTTTTGAACAAATTGGATGAGAAGAATCTGAGGGCGTGGCTGTATCGGGCCATGGCCTACAAGGGGCTCAACGATGAGGCCAATTTTGAGAATTGTGTGAAATATGCCCGCAAATTTAATTCCAAGCAAATGGAGTTTATTGATGGATTCCTGGAAAAGTTGAAATGAAACCTTTTTGCCGGTAGATATAGAGTGCCTGAAGGAGAACTTATAAATACAATAAATTATTGACGAAAAGTATAGCTAAAAAAGAGCAATGTATCATTGATTTTTTCTAGTTCTTGTTCACTCATTTTATTGGATTTTTAATCCATAAAACACTCAATACAAAGTTTATTGTAAACTTTAAAGCAGGGCAGTCCCCAGCCCCTTTCTATAGTCCAACCCCTAGAATATTTCAAGTTTTGTTTACATATGACAGCAGGAATTTCATGTTTGGTAGCTCAACTCTTTCGATTCGATTCGATGCCATTCCAATGCCATTCAATCGAAGTCAGACGGCGACGACGACGACACACATCCACTGGCACTGGCACACCCCTCCCACCGCTCTGGGTTTCCTCTCTGTTTCCTACCCTTCTCTGGATGAGGAGGGCAAACAATTCGATGGCGGTAATCAATCTTCCTTCACTCTCTGCCAGCTGACAGCTCCGTGGTGTAGAGTCAAATTGCGATCTTTGTTTGTGCCCCCGAGAACGGGATGGGTTACGGCCATGGCCAGGACGGAACAGTAGCCGTAGCAGCAGCAGCAACAGCAGCAGACCGTAGAACGGAGACCTGACACTCCAGCAATGGCATTGGATGGGGATGTTCATGGGTGGAATGGGTGGAATGGGTGGGTGCTCCATTTATGCGTGTCAAAGGTTGCGTGGCATAGGCAGAGAGCGACAGATTGAAGCCCCAGGCAGGCGACACAAATGTTGTACTTGTCACGGTTGTTGCGGTAGTTGCATCTTGTACTTGGAGGCTTCGGGTGTGTGATGGGGGTGGAGGCATGGCGTGTGCTGCCCCCAAAAATGAGTCGTTACCCGCCTGAGTCGGCACAAAGTTCAGAGTTCTTATCCCACTCATTAATCCTTTCCATTTAACTCAATTATCTGATATTTGTTCCACCGTTTTTATGGCAACTGAACAATAGGATAATCTTAAATATATGTAAACATATAGAAGCCCATCAATCAATTGTTTATGGATATATTTTTCAGCAATTCATGGCACAATTTTTCGATTGTAATTCGTTTTTGTTTTTCTGCTAACCAATCGACTGAAAATATATCAATTAGAAATACATTAAGCCCCGCAGCCTGATCATGATAAGAATCCAAAATAATTATCTATTACGAAGATGTCTATAAATAAAATGTGTTTTTTTTTAATACACCAAAATCATACGACTAGGCACAGATATATTTTTTTATGCACAACAACTTTATTCATTTATCTACAAACATATTACGTTTTCAAGACATAACTTTATCGATAATGAAATTCGACTAAGTTTTTATTATTGGCATAATCAAAATAACTAATAAAAAGGCACACGGACTCGGACAACAGCTGACGATGAAATATTGTTCACAAAACATGGCCAAATCTAATATGATCTGACGGAACACTGCTCCTCCTCCTCTCACATGTGACACAACATCCGAGGCAGGCATCATCCAGAAGGAAAAGCCAAAGAAAATTTCAATATGCTGGAAATTACTTTATGATGTGATGACACCAATTTATCTAACAGAACGAGAGAGGGGGTTGGGGTATGGGTAGGGGATGTCCTTGTCCACCAAAATGTTGTGGACAAATGGGTGCCATTTGGGCTTCATCTTTTTAACCAGCTGAAAGGAATCTCTGAGGTTATCAATTTGGCCAAGAAGTTTTGTTTAGTTTAGGTGCCTGTCAATCCCTTAAAGGCTTTCATTTGTTGAATTTTGTTATTTGGTTGTGGTAAAAGGAACAATTTTTACAATAAATCTTAATACAATTTCCTCCTTTTGGCAGTCATATAAATATTTATGTACAACTTGGGTAACAACAAAATTATATTATATACAAAAATGTCTTAAAAGTCTATTAAATTCTGTATGAAATCAAAGTCCACCTGCAAGGACTCTCTAGAAGAGCTACTATTCGAATCCCAGCACAGGTTTTGTCCCATAAAAAGATCTTGGGCGTAGGGATTAGAGCTGGGAATCTGTAGGTTTTGAAGGGGTTCCGAGGTAGACTCAGGCGCAAACCAATTGCTGGCCCAATTTTGAGTCATTTGATTGATCGGCGGCTCCATTTGGTTGATGGGCATCTCTGCGATCGGCAAGGGGGCTGGACAGAACTCCTGAAGGTAGTCATACGCCTGATAGGGTGGCGTTATGTGTCCTTGTTGCAGGGGCACACCAGTAGGTGGTAGCGGCACTCCGGTGTGCTCCACTTCTGATTGTGGCACACTCTCCACAGTTGTGTTCACATATTGCAAAAGACGTTCCACAATATGTTCGTGCTCCAATAGATCTTCCCTTGGTGGCAGGTTGCATAACTTTGTGGGGGTCAGAACTCCCTTGGCCACCTGTTTATTGGCCAACTTCTTGGACTTCATCCTGCGATTCTGGAACCAGATCTTAACCTGTCTTTCGGTCAGATTCAGTCGCTGGGAAATCTCAATGCGTCGTGTCCGTGACATGTATTTGTTCAAATGGAACTCCCGCTCCAATTCCAGAAGCTGATGGCTGGAGAAGGCCGTGCGGGATCTTTTGGACTTTTCCATGGATTTTGTGGCACCTACTGGGGCGGCTTCCATGGTCGATGATTCACTGGGAAACATCTATAAGTTTATAGAATGTTACGGATTAATTTCAACGATCTTCTTTCGAAAGATATGTTTTAAAACCTACCAGAAAATCACAGATGGAAGAGTTGTCAACAAAATAGTTTGTATTGTTTGGGGAGAACATTTTCCTCGCTCGCTTGTTTCTTGTGTGTTCGCTCGGTGACAGTTCAGTTTTTTAACTAGATGCCTGAGAAGTTGTCTCATTTGCTTTTATACCAAACACCTCAGGTACCCCGCCCACACAGTGGACCGCGAATCGGATCGGTTACGTCCTGTCCCTACCTGTAGGGCGAGACGCCAGGGACTTTTGGGCAGCCGGCTGGTCTGCTCTCTCCTTTGGGTCTGGTCTGGACAGCGACTTATTGCAGTAGATGTCGCGTCTATCGGAATCAGAGCCTCTCAGCTAGCGACACTTTCCCCGATAGCGACACACGATGGCGTGAGTCCTGATTGCGTCGTTTGTGTCTAATGATGGATAGCATTGGCTCGAATCTTATGGAAGTAGTGATAGCATTGAAAGGAATTTTCTATAGCCTTCGATCCGGAATAGAGAGCAAATAAAGGAGTTCTTTATAGTTACATTTAGGGCAGGGAAACCTACCCAAAATTTTCTTCACCTTTTGGTAATGGTAGGTTTGAAATTATTTCTAAGACCTATGTAAACCCTTTTTCAAAAGATTATTCTTATCAGATAGAAGGACTTTTAAGTGATAGAAAAATTCCTTCAAAGTACAGCACAACTTTTGCAATCAAACCCCAATCCCTCTTATCAGGTAGCCATCTATCATGAACGAGAAAGATTTCGGTTTTCCCCGGGGTTTTCCAGACGAGTTATGAATATCTGAGGGTTAAACTACCTGTTTAGCATAAGAGCGTGGTGCGTGCGATCCGAAAACACTGATCCCCTGACCATAAAACGTGTGTCACTTCTAGCTAATCCAATCGCCCGCTATAAAAACATCTTCAGGGGCCCATAGCCATAAGGACATGTGCTACGTGCGCTACATGCCGCAGATTTACAATCGTTCAGGCTTATGCAAAAGACGAATTCTTAGACTAGTCCTGCAACAAGTAGTCCAATCTACAGGAGAATCTCACAAGTGATCAGGTGATCACGATAGAAATCCTGAGCCCTTTCCTTAGCCGATGATCAGTGTGAAGTTTTAGTGAAGGTCGAGGATCTTTGCTGCAGTTGCTGTTGGAAATCTCTGGAGAACTAAACTAACTGATTTACTAAAAAAATCGTACTGTTGTTATTCTTTAGACAATTTTATTGGTTATTAGCTTATTTATTTAAACTAATGTTTAAAAATCACATCATAACATACAAACAAATTTTTAAAAACTTTCAAAGTTTCAGAACGCTTAAAGATGGTAAAAAACTTAACCTTTGGTCGCTTTATCTTCAGCTATATTCGTTCTATCGACACGAATCTAAACTCCTTTAAAAACTCGTACAATTATCTTTCCAACTTCTTTTTTATTGTGGATATTGGTGCTTCAGAAGATGAGTGGGTTATGAGTTTTTAAAAGAGATTTTGGGGTACATATATTCCTAATTCAAAGTATGAGGAAGTGGTTTACTCCTCTATAAATATAACCTTTTTTTTGGTCTCGTGCAAAGTACATTCAAAAATTTCCATTTTGAGTAATATCTTCCAGAGGTAACTTTAATTTTCGCAGCTTTTTGAACATGTTATTAGGATCAATAAATGCTTTCACTTGTATTAACCCCAAACTATCAAAACGAGTTCTTGTAAATGGGACATATGGGATATAAATTCCTAAAATTCATATCAATTTAGGCCCCAATAACAGGTGCCTCCCCCTCATGTAATATTCTGCGTAATAATGTTATTTACACCTGTAATGACAAGAATGTATTAACATCTACACATAATTACAATATTTTACAGTGGATCCCAAGGGTGGGGTGGATGGGGGGAACGAATCTCTCTCCATTCTCCACTCTCCATTGAAATGCACTAAAAACAGAGCGTGAAAAAGAATGAGCGACAAGCCGCAAAAACAAAATAAAATCGAGAAAACAAGCGAGGAAAAACAGTGAAAAGCGAAAGATTGACAACATGATGGTTAGACAAGCGAAGAAGCGGTGCCCAAAACAAAAAGAGCGATGAGCATAGCGAAATGTCAAAAATCCCCAAAAGCCAACAAAAACGACAGGGAAAGAGCGAGAGCGAGAGAGAGGAGCTGCTGGCAGTGCTTTTGCTGCGCTTTCTGCTGCCACTGCTGCACCTCTTCTTTATTCCTTGTTTCTTCTACCACTTCTTCTTCTGCTGCTGCTGCTGCTGCGGAATGTGTAAATAACAAAAACGAAATAAATTCCGTCACAAGCAACACGTTCAACAAAAAAAAAACGCACAAAAGCAGAAGAAACCGCGGGCACAAAAACAAAAAAAGCAATAGCCGCTGCGGAAATGACAGCCGACAGCAGCAGAGCGAGAGCCACAAAGCGACAGCAACCACAAAGATACAGAAACCAGCCGTCGACCAATCAGCGCACTGGAGACTTTCATGTGTGTGTGTGTATCGTTGTATCTGTATCTTTTGGTGGGTTTGGTCTTATTTACCCCCGACCCGACGGCCAAGAGCTGTGCACTGCGCAAGTCGTGACTTGGAAATTTACTTGAAATGATTTGCTGCCTGCCGCAGAGCACCACTCAAGTGCTGGGCGCGCATTTCAGTGCGTTCGGTGTTATTGGATGGGTTGGTTGGTTGGCTGTTGGCTGCCTGCTGCTCTCTCAAAGCTCTCGGCCCCACAGGCGCAAGCCGCCCCAAGTCTCGCCACCAGCCAGTCGTTGTTCTCCGTTCAGTCGGTCTCGTTTCTCTCCCTTTCGAAGAGGCTCTCAAAGTCGCGTCGGAGAAGCTTATGTTTATAACTATTCCAGCAAGAATTTCAATAATAAAAGTTATCAAATAGTTGTCTTATATTAAACTAGAATAAACTCGTATCTGAAACGCATCTCAGCCACCATTGGAACCCACCTGAAACAGCAACAACAACGATATCGCAAAACCGGTTACTTAGTTACTTACTGCGCACCTACCGAATGCCAGACAGAGACAGCTAGTGTGTGCGTATGTGAGTGGAGAAAAGTGTCTCCACCGGTTCGTGCGAGTGTGAGTGAGTGAGTGAGTGAGTGTCACTGTGGCCATTGACGATCCTCTCCAAAGCAAAAAAACAACTCTACACAGAGTGAAAAACCAACAACCTCCACATACGCATACGCACCGTGGTTCTGGCCTGCTGCTGCTGTACTTGTAACTGTGTGTTTTGGCCTTTTCGCGTCCGTCGCCATGGCTGCCACCAGCAGAGGTGTGTGCAACCGAAACCGATACTAAACCCAAAACTGTCGTCGGTGGCAGCAGCACTTGGCGCTGCAGCGCTTGAGTACACAACGAACGAACGGTCGTCGGCCATACCACAATCACAATATTCCGTGTGCTCCCATTTCCCTTTACCTTACCCTCGTTCTCGTCTCGGTTCGGACCCCGCAGATAAGCCATATAGGCCCCAACGCATGGGGGTTCTTCGACTAAAAGCCCGCATTGCATTGCAAAAGTTGTGCAAAACAAAACAAAAAGTTAAACTAAACAAATTGTGGTGGAAAAAGTGAAGACAAAAGTGAAGTGAAAAAACCCAAGTGAAAAATACAAATAAAACCTTTTAGAACAGAACATACAATATGGAATTGAATCAGCATTAAAAGATCTTATTGAAATGGTAGGTGAAAATATCATTATATCAATAACATATTGATATCATTTCGGAATTAGAACATAGTCTATTCTATAATAATACCATTTTGGTATGAAAAGTTTATGAATAAAATGTAGATATGATAAGCTCTTATTTTGAAGAACATAATGTGTTGGTAGATATTTTCCAATAAGAGTCCAATATCTATCTGATTCGATCTATAGATTTCCGTTTTTCGAAAGCATTCTAAAAAGAAACATCATACCCTAAGTAATGTTCCGATTTCCGTCGGCTTCTGAAAAACGCATTTTTGTGATTTAACCAAATATACCCTAGAGACTCTTATCAAAATACAAACATTCGATTGACTCGAATAAAAAGTATTTTAAAAAAATTAAAAGAAGGCAGACAGACATATCTCTATTTAGTGAATTTTTCAAAGAAAAGGTTATTTTTTTGTTATCTCTTCTATTCTTAAATTCGCCTGATATTAATTTATATCTATATTTGCTTTCATTACAGGTTTCTAGCTAATTAATACATAAGAATCCCAAAATAGACAGCAACAAATTTGAAATTTGAAAATAAAGAAAGATTCAAAGCCATGCAAGAGGTCTGCAGCACCCTGGACACAACCCCAATGGGGACGCAGATCAAATCGGAGTCTCCGCTCAATCCGCTGCAGGTTCAAACGGGAGGACAAACAACACTCCCCGTGGGTGTTGGTGTTGGTGGCTTGGTGGGTCAGGGCACGCAGCAGGGTGCTCCAGCGGTGCCGGCGGTGATGCTGGTCAACAAGATGGCCTCGAACTGTGATAAACGGGCCGCGGACACGGCCTACTGGATGGCCGCCTCCGAGGGTGGCTTCATCAATTCGCAGCCCTCGATGGCCGAGTTTCTCAATCACCTGAGTCCGGAGAGTCCCAAGATGGGAACACCTGTTGGAGGCGGCGGCGGCGTCGGCGTCGGTGGTGGTGTCAATGTGAATGTGAATGTCGGCGTCGGATATCCGGTGGGTGTGGGTCCAATGCCACAGACACCGGATGGCATGGACTCGGTGCCGGAGTATCCCTGGATGAAGGAGAAGAAGACATCGCGAAAGAGCAGCAACAACAATAATCAGGGTGAGTCCAAGAGTGAAATGCGAAACTCTCATTAATCAAGAAATCAATGCAATTTACCTTGCAACACGATGAGGCAGAGACGCAGCATGGCGGCGCCTTCTCTAGAACGGGGCACCCTTTTCTTTCCTTTCCTTTCCTTGCGTTTCCCACTCGATCAGAGACACACACGCACTCGTCTGGGCTCGTCTGGGGGCACGGGCACGGCTCCTTTGATGGACAGCTACGGCAATGATGTGCCGGCAAAGATCTGTTATTTGCGATCATTTGTAACAATTTTCGAGGCAGACCAGTCCTCGGACCAGGCCAGAGCTCGCTCTGGAAATGCTTCATTTATTTCCCTTCGAATGTGTCGATTTCATTTGCGCAAGAAATATACGAATACTCGTAAGAAAAAAACCAAGAAAAGATCGAGACACAGCCGCATTTAAAATAAATGAGGTATCAAGGTTGTCCGACCATACGTTTTCCTGTCCATGTTGCATGCCACTCCACACCACACCACACTCCGCTCTCTCTCTCTCTCGGAGAGCGATTGCAACCTGTTATTTAGGTTCATTTGTCAAAATATTTTTTCCTGTCCCCCTTTTTATTTTTCTGCTCCCTCAATCAAGGGGGAAAAGGCAGCGGCAGTCAGCACCGGTTGCCATGTTGCAAGTTGCAATTGCAAGACAGGCAGGGCCTGGGGATAGGTTTTGTGTAGCACATAAAATGTTTCGCGGCTGTTGTTGCTGCTGCTGCTGCATGCACCATTTTAAAGCTTTGCCTCCCATTCGCCATTCTCCCAATTCATTCCCCCATTTACTTCGCCCAGGGAAACACGATAAAGGGGGAGAGAGAGAGTTTCAATTAATCACTTTTATCGGATGGACAGAAGGCGAGCAGGCAGCAGCGGAAATTTGAATGTGTGAGAAGCGGTGGAGAGCGGAAAGAAATGAAGCTTGGCAGCTGCTTTAGATTCCTTTTAGGCACAGCTTAGGACTTGGGCGCGAAGCTTGCAATAAGAGCAGGTGCGATCTCTCTTACTCTCGTACGAAGATTAAGCTTTGTAGCTGCTTTAGCCTTATATCACAAAAGCTTTGACTGTGAAGATAAGATAGCCAGAAGAGCAGGCAAAGCTTTGATGGTCTTCTTTACTCCTTCGCCAACTGAAAATATTTGGCATGACTTTCCTGCTCAAGAGAGCGGCTGGAGAAAAGAGAGAGCAAACGTAAGACTGCTGGTGTCTTACTTGTTCTGAGAATGAAAGAGATGGAGATCACTCCGACAAAGGCTTGTGCTCCATTGATCATCTCTTCTCTCCCGCGTAGTCGCTAAGCGCTATTTTAAAATTTCCTGTCGCCACTCGAATGCTCTCTTTGAGCTCTTAAAGCTTTTCCACTGCAATAAATAGACTGCAGAAGTAAGATCTTTCCATCAGGTCAGCATATTCCCATTCAAACGCCTCTATTTACCTCCTGCAGCGTTAACTAATGCAAATCTCCGTGAGACCATTTGCCCCTGCGCTGACTTAAACTAATACAATGCCAATTAATATTGACCACACACTCATACCACCGCCCTTATGTTGACAAATGAGTTACACTAATCCCCTGGAAGGTGTCTAGTAGAGTCCTAGAGTGTGTTTAACCTCAGAATCCCAACACGTGGCTGCCACAGTGCAGAATGTGTCCAGCCAAGCAAAAGGCAACATGCACGTTGTATTCCCCAGAGAAGGGGGAGAGAAAATCTTCCCTTTGGTTGGTTTTCTGGTCTCTCTCTCTGGTTCCCCGGGTGAAAGTGAGCCAATAAATAGCCGTGAAGCATTCCGAAGCGCCCGACACTGAATCCCGTTGAAGGGTCAATACATCTTTTCACTGCCGCACACTCTGTGGCAAGGGACTCGCTCCGATGATGGGGTGAGGGTGTGGAGGACGACATGCTGAGCGATATGGATTACAAATGATGTTGTAAATGTCTGTCCATACCAGGAGATGGAGAGAGCACACCGCTGTGTTCTGGAGCGTGTGTGTGTTGGTTGGTTGGTGGAGTGTTTGTTGAACAGTTTAATTTGTTAATGCTGTCAAATTAATTCCTTGTCAAACGGTAAACGATCTAAACGAGACTCTGGAGGCAAATCTTAGCACAGAAACGGCTTTTGATTGAAGCAAAGATCATTACTTAGAGAAAATGGAGTAAAGGAAGTGGAAATCGTTTCTGAATTGAATATTTGGACCTTCCTTTCCACCTTTAAACCTCTTTCCATGAAGATATATCCCCTGAAACCATTTTTTCCACCCAAATCAACAGTTGAAAGTCGAATTTAACCTTTAACATGCATCCTTTCACCAAAAACGTATGGCAATCCCCAACACAAAATGCCTTCTGCCGCCTGGAATAACAATTTGTTGCCTTGTTCCTGCTTCCTCTACGACGGGGGCACTCATTGTTTGCCACAAATTGTTTGCAACGCATCCTGAATTTTAATGCGTGCCGCGTAGAACTCTTCAGAGGATGAGCTCCATTCCATGTGGAGAGGAGAATGATGATTGTGTCTGCCACCAAAAATTGTGCTGTACGCGCCACTCGAATGAGTGGAAACAATAATATTTGTGGCAAGTGTTAATTAGGCGTAATGAACTGCAAGGAAAAGTTTGTAATTGTCGTGCAACATGTTCAAGTTTTTAGCGTCAAGTATCTGCGAGATACTTCATGGCTTCTTTGGGAAGGAAAGGAGAAAGATATGCGGGATCTACTGGCGGGGGAGTGGGGGGAAACCAATAAAAAACAATTTGACTTTGTTTGGGGCCCCGGTCCAGGCTATTGAAAGGCGGCAATCCATTGGCAGCGCCATCTGTATCATCCACTCCACTCCACTCCTACACTCCAATCCACTCCACCCATCGACCATATGTTGCGCCAGGACCAAAAGCAGTTCATCCTGACTCCTGGTTGAGGTTACGAGAGAAATGGTTCAGGGGTTCGTTCGGGGCATAAAAAATGCGTGCGGCACGACTGGAAACTTACCCCCCGAGGATTACGATTATAACAAACCATTTATCATAATATTTATGTTGATGCGTTGTGCTTTTTCTCAATGAAGGTCTCGTCTCTCTCTCCCCTTCTCTCTCACTCAGAGTCGCGGCGCGCGGTGCCTTTTATTAATTTTATTTATGATGAGTCATTTGCACATTTATAATTTTAACCTTTACACTCGAATTCATTCGCAAAACGAATCCGGTGCGAAATCCAAGGGGAATCCATATCAATTCCAGATATGCAGATCTCGCAGGGAAATTTGAACAGATTCCCATATCAAGGCCTTCGAGGGTGGGAGGGGAAGGGTTGCGGAAAGATTTATTTAGTTATCGATTGAGAATAATTGTGTGGTTGACATTAATAGATTTCGATGGTGCAAATTGAAGCGAATATCGAGTAAATCAAGGGGAATGATTTATGCAACTATAAAATTACATGCTGGCCTTTCTGAGGTGATCGTTAGTCGATAAATAATTAGGATTCGCAGTAGGTAAGTTAAATCCATAAAATATAAACAAAATAGGAATGAAATGAATAAAAAAGTTACTATAGTAATGAAAATAGTGAATACACTCAAAAATTTGTTTGATAAATACGTGTGTTTATATACAAATATTGAAAATAGCCAAACGATATGTGGTTTAAGATACGATATCGACCAAATATCGATACTTTGCGATAAACTTATGAAAGTTTCGCTTAGAAAATTGTCACTTATCGTTATACTTTTTACACAAACAATCAATTATCTTTAAAAAAAGAGCATATCTCAGATAAACGCTTCAAAATACATTCCGTCAACCGCTTCTTTATCTCCCATTCTCTTTAAAGGCAAGTTTTCGATCAACTTACGTCTATTTCATATAAAAAGTGATCACTAAATGTTATACCTTTCATAAAATGAATCTCCTCTCTTTAAAAACAAAGCAAGTCCCAGAAAAACCCATGAAAATATATCCCGTCAACCCCTTTTTGAGCTCCTCTTCCATCATAAGCCCCATTTAGATCCATTAAATCACAAAACTCCCAGTAGATAAGTGCCACCGCCTCCTCCTTTGCAGAAAAGGTAAACCCGACTCCATTGAACTTGAAATTCATGTCACCGAGCATTAAATTAATTGAGGCTCGTCAAATAATTTTTTGGTGGACTAATTACGCGTCAAACGATGAAAAATCTGAATGGGCTGTGTCTCAGGATTTCTATCTTTCACCTCAGTTTCGGGTCTTTTGGGGATTTCTCGGGTCGCCTTCAATTAATTGTTACGACTTTATTATGGAGATAAGTGCACGCAGCGTCTTGCGGCCGGAGACAACAAAAGGGTTCTAATTGGCAGAGACCGCAGGACTCATGCCAGGATAATGCCGGGCAGACGTTTACGCCCCAAAGGGTTTTTTCCATATTTTTCTTTGGCTTTTTCCTGGGTTTTTCTTTCGGTTTTCCCCTCTCCAGCATGACTGTGTGGAAAAAAATCTGTTACAATTAGTTAAGCTCGAAGGCCGGCGGCGTCGGCGGCGGCTGGCCCAAAGTAAATTTTAAGATTATTATTTTTTTAGGCAATTTTTTTCGCTGGCTTTTTACATTATCTACAAACTGATTTGTCATTATTTTTTAAAGCGCAAAGAGGGCGAAATTTATCAGGGAATTATAAACATTAATGTGGCAGTGGTGCAGGCACTTGCCAGCAACTGCTGCGAATAGAGAAAAAACTTAAGAATGCAAGAGGAATTTCCAATTGAAATATAAACCTTAATAACCAATCTTAGGGCAACAATTCCCGGGCCATCATCTACGCTCCATTTTGTCCTTTAATTTCCCTCTAAAATTGGTCATTTGGTTGCCGATTTCCCGAGAAAAAAGTTTGTTTAACGTCAACCAATATCGATTTAATTTTATTTCCCACTCATTTAGCTAAAAGCGTTCCAGTGAAAAATGAAAATATTTGCTCACGATTAAATTAAAAAAACCGGAAAACTCACCAACACAAAAAAAGCAAAGAAGGAAAAGCGAGAAGGAAGGGGAGAAAAGTGTATGAGAGAAAAGCATTTTATGAAATGAATGCACTGACACTCTGGCCTCGCCTTTGCCTTTTGGTAAAAATTTGAATACATTATGAGGGGCGGAGAGAGAGAGGGGATGGACATGGACTCCCTGCAAATAAACTGCTGGAGAAGACCGACTCCCACCGCAACCGCTCGCTCTGGACCTGCCACACCCCCAAACGAAACCCCCCCGAGAACGACGGACGGGCATGACAATGACACAAAAGCCGCGCACTTAATCGCCGTGGATCACATTCCGTAAAAACCGCGACGATAAAAATTTTTTACGCTCCATTCTCTGTGTACTTAGTGGAATGGAAGGGCCCCCACTCCTAGTCCTTGTTCTCGGAGAGAAAACCACCCACCCCCCGCCAAGGCGGTTGACCCGCCTGTCCGCAAATTTCCCTAAAGAAGATATCTCTCTGTCCAGTTTTTGCTCTGCTCTTTCCCTGAAAGAAGAAAATCAAATCTGAAATTATTTTCAATTTGTACGCGATTTATTTTTATGTCTTTTTTTACTTTTGAGACGAGAGGGAGAGTGCCTCAGAGACTCAGCCTCATTGCAGATCCCAGTTTAAACGATTTGTAAACATTTGAATTGGATTTTTCGGCCATAAAAATTGCTTGTTAGCGACTTTATCACGCAGAGGGCTTTGTGTTGTTGTCTAAGTTGTTGGCATTAGTGGCTATGGTATCATCAGTAGTGGGGGAAGTACTCCTACACCTATATTTATTACCCGATACCCAGTTCCCATAACTCAACTGCAAAGTTAATCGCATTTCATTCCACTTCACTGCGGAAATAGATGTGGCAGCGAAAGGTGGCATGACTCTGTTTGGGGGCTGCAGTGCACTCTAACAACTATAATAAATTAATAAATTATCAAGTTTTTGCATAAACTACAGTCTTAACTTATCAATGAGCGGGAGAGTAGTACTATAATTACGGTGCCAGGCCCAGTCGAAGGGTGTTGTCAAAGACAAATGACTCTGAAAATACGAAATAAAATGGTGGAAAAATTTAGAAAGATTGTCACAAATTGTCATAAATTATCATCATGTATTGGGTGATTGGCTGGGTGTGTGATTACTGACTGATATTCTGAGTTTCGTAATGTTTACTGGAATATAGTGGCTTTTAAAAAGGGGACTTTACTTTGCGGAAATCTGCGAATTAGTAGAAGGCTTAAAACAGTTTAGAAAAGAAGCTTTCTTAGAGTTAAAAGATTTATGTGAAATTATCTACAGAATAGAGCTTTTTTAAAGAGCAATATTTATTTTGGGAAAATGCTCCTAAAACAAAGGGGGAGACAATTTTCAAAGTCAAAGAAATATCCTATAACAATAGCCAAAAAATAGCTCTGTCTCGAGGACTTTAAGATCACCCTGAAGATCCCCAAAGATCCGTTAGTTTTTATATGATCCCAACAAAATTATAAGATATTCCATAACGTGTTCATAAATATCTTTCTTTAATTAAGATATCCCACATTCAAAAGATATTCGTTTACAATTCAAGTTATTTCCTGTTCAACCCCATCATCACCCCCGAAAATCGCACCCCAAAAAGCATTAATTTATTATAAATATATCTCATATGAAGACCTAGTTTAAATCTCTGATTAATGTTAAACTCAGACAAAAAGGTCTTCCCACAGGCGGAAGCAGCCACAAGAACAACAGGCAATAAACTGAAAAATATTTAACGGCGTTTAAAAGAGCGTGAAAAGTCAACAAGGACACAAACAGCCACTGGCAGGAGGAAACACGGACACACACACACACACACGCTCTCACATGTGATAACGTCGTAACCCCTGGATAACCCCCGGTTAACCCCTACAGGCGGTGTGTGTGTGTGTGTGTCTCTGTCTCTGATTTAAATAAAACTAATGTTTGTGTGGAAAATGGATTTTATGTGTGTTGTCATCGCCTCTGCCTCTCTTTCTCTCTCCGTGTGTGCCTGTGCCTGTTGACTTTCCACAGTAAGGATTTTATTCCTTATTTAAATTCACCAAACGGATACGGATTCATTCGGTGGCAAACAGATTTAAAATTTCGCATACGCTTAGCACGTGAATGGGAATATCCTTGAGAGGACGACGACGGCGACGACACACCGCTTTCCGTCGAGTCATGCATCATATCTACAGCTGCGAAAGCCCCTGAAAACATAGAGGAGGGGTTCCAGCCTCATCCTCAAGGATTCGGTTTGAGTTTGGGTTTCGTTTTCGAGAGAGGTGAGAGGTTGTTTTGGGGTGGGGGTTGGGGTTGGGGTGTGGCGCGCGTGGTTGACACGTGATTCCGTTGGTCGTAAATTTTCCCAAGAATGTTCGAAACACATTTTTTAGTGGTTCTTGTAGTTTTTAATTTGTGGCTTGTTGAGCACTGTGTTAACGGTTATTATTTATGGGATTTCGCTGTGATGATAAACGAAAATTATGGATAGACCAAGTCTCGAAAGCGGATATTACCTGAGTGATAACGTTTTTGTGGAAGTGTATTCCAAGAGGAGGTTGCTCTTTTGCAACCAACCCCGAAAAAGGGCGGAACAGAGCAAAAAGCTGTCACTTGGGGATGCTGCTGCAGATGTACATATCACTGTGTGAGTGAGTGTTGTATCTGTGTGTGAGAGAGTGAGGTTTGTGTGTTAGTGAGTGTCAAGGCATCATCCATCATTTTGGACTTGACCTTTTTTTTAGAGGCTAAGCTTCCGTTTAACAGGAGTCTAGCAAGGGAATCTTTAATTTTTGATACGAGTATATGCTAGGAATAGAATGAATGCACATGTTACAGATACAAGATACACAGATAGACGAAGGAGGAGAGCAGTCAAATGTCAGACATATCACATAAGCGACTCTCTTGGTCTCTCTCTCTCTCCCTCTTTGGGCATCCTGCAATGCAATGTCTCATTGCTGATGATTAAGCCAGAGCATAGAGTATCCCCCTCTTTATGTATCTGTATCTCTCCCTGGTTCGGTTTTCACTTTTGTGTCGTGTTAAAAATGAATTTGTCATCTGTAAACGGTCTGACATGTTTGCCAAAAAAAACGAAAACGAAATCTCTCATTCTCTGAGCCCATACATCAATTGTTGTTCCTGGAGTCCAGAAGTCTTTGATTGATTTGCATTGAAAATCGTGATTTTAATTGACATGCGATGAGCGAAAGCAATCCAAGAGAGCAATAATTATGTCAATCTTGCATCAGATGCTTGATCGATTGATTGATTGGACAGGACTTAAGGCTTTAAGGTGCATTTTGGGACTATTTCAATTTAGTTTTGACCTATTAAGAGCTGGTAAGAGGCTTCAAGAGAGCTATAACTTTTTGAATACTTGTTTTGAAGGTTATCAAATAATATAATCAGATAGAAATGGCATCTAATGTGATTACAAATACATTTTTAATGCTACTTATATTTGATTTGCATAGGTTTCCAGGCCTTTCTTTGACTTGCATTTAATATTCCCCTTAAAATAATTCCAAAAGCGTATTAAAAATTCCTGAAATAATATATTTAACTCCACAAAACAAAAATGAAAAGCCACAGACAGGTGCCACCAAACGAATGATTCGCTTTGAATAATAAACTGCAATTATTGAATGTCTGTAACATAAATGTAATTCCACACACACACACAGACAGAAAACACGAACCGAAATAGGTATACGTTTGTTCGTTGGTAATTACAACTCTTTTTGGAGTTATTAATTAAAATTCACATACACCCACCATGGACGTGGACAAATGGAACGTGATAGATGTAACATGCCATAAAAATATCAGCAATAAGTGGGACAATCGTGAACCAATAAAGAGGAGGGGATGGGCTTGGGGTCCATGGTTCCCTGAACCTTATAATGGGGGCAGCCCAAAATCGTTTAGCTTTAATATGATGAGTGGGTTTTGGGTGGCCAAAATGGGTGAGGGAAGGCAGGTGGAAAGGTGGAAAGGTGGGAGCCACCGTTCAGATCATTGGCCAAATGATTTTTCGAACAATTTGTTGCTTCGCTGGCGAGGGCCTAAAGAGCGTGAAATTGATATGCAATTAAAATAATATTTTTCCAGTCGAGTGATATCTAGAATAATTATTGGATATATCTGGCGTATATATCACGTATGTATGGATGGTATTTTTATGGCCCCACAGATGTCACAACAATGCAAAAATATCGGCACCAAAAATGTGCTTGAAATAATAATTTGCTTTTTCCATTAAAGCTGCGGTTCAAGGATTTTCCACTTCTTATTTTTAATTCAAGGCCAAAAAGACAGGCTAAAGAGGGGGAGAGTGGGAGAGTAGGTTTTTGGGGGAGAGCCAGGACTGAGTGACTGCTGCGGTTAATGGCTTTTGAATGCAAATTCAATTTTATCGCACTCTGTTCACTTTTTAATAAGATTTTCCTTCACTTTCCAGCCCACTTTCCTGCTCTCTAGCCTCTCTATATTGTCTGCTGGCGAAAGGTGCACTCTGCTGGAAATGAAAATTAGTTGCAAGAATCCCAAAAAACAAAAAAATATACCAGCGAAAGAAAAAGAAAGAACTGAGCCAAAAAGACACGCGACTTGCGACCTGCGAGAAATGCTTTTTGGCGCCACAAGCAACCAAAACCTGACTGCCTGCCTGCCTGCCTGCCTCGTGTGCCCCTGCCCTTGCCCCTCCCTTTTTGAGACGTAGTGGTGGTGGTGGTTGTACCTTTTCTCGATGGGGCACAGCCCACAATCCAACAAATTGCGTTTCGTGTGCAAGAGTGGGTGGGAAAACTGTCAGAATGAATGAGTAGCATGGTCACACCTACCCGGCTGTCAGTCATGAAACGAATGGCAATGGCCAAACGGTAACACTCTCCCAAAACAAAACTGTCCAAGGCGTTGCCTTCAATCCGAAGTTTAAACTGCAAAAATATTCACCTATAGATGGATGGACGGATCTCTTTCCCAACATTCTTTTCAATTAGGTAAATGGCCTCTGAGTATGATTAGAAAGTGTTTTGAGGTGGAACCAGGGAAAGTCTAGAACGTAATGAAAGCGCTGTTCAATGGAGTGGCACGTAAGATATTTCAATTATAAAATAAGGGGAGATAGATAGAAAGATCGAATTAACACAGAACTGTGGATGAAGATGTACTCTAATTATGCTAAAAAATGGACAGTTCTTGACTTTGAATTCGGCATAGAACTTTATTAAAGAGGGACTTCGAAATCAATATATAATGTTTGTATGTTATTTCTGAACTGATCCTATATTCTAGCAAAGTTCTTTAGTTCTTCATATACTTATCGATTATCCAATCAATTTTTTGTCCCTTTTAAGCAGCCTTTAAAGGACTTTATGAAACCTTATGGGAGACTGGTTTAATGCCAAAAATATCATTAAATATTCATTGAAGTGTGTAAATATTTTAAGACTCCTGCCACATCGTTTCCAGTCACCTGTAAAGGCAGACTGCGTTGCAACGAAGTATCTGCATTCTTTATGTATCTTTTTTTTGGGCTGCAGCAGAGAAAGAACTCTCCATAAAGAATCCCCTACACACATGTTGGATGTAGCAAAACTTTCTTTCTTTGAAGTTTAGTTTGGCTCAAAAGTGGAAAATAATTAACCTCAAAGTTTTTGAGAAGGCGGAAGTTGCCACAGTCGACACATGCAGCACGTAACGAGCGGTCAAGCGGACCCCCAAACAATTTCCTCCTGGTCCCCCAGTACTTAATTGAGAAGTTTCGATAGGAAAAACACAGGGGGAAGCCAAAGCCCCACTCCAAGGATGTCTCAGAGAAGTTCGGGCTCTCTCCGCAGTCTATTATTGGAAGGAAGCTAAGGGGTTGGATGATGATGAAGATGATGATGATGTCAATGGGTGGATGGAAGGCAAATAAAATCATGCTGTCGGAAATAATAGCGTCTGGCCGGGAACTTAATTCCGAGTGGGGTTTGGGGCTTGGCAGCCCAAGTTTATGCAGTTTCATAAGCAATATTTGATATTTTTCGTGTGGCAGCAGCAGCAGCATCAGAAGAAGGGGCACCATCTGCATGATTAGCAAATATTTTTGTTTCGATAATCAGCGAACAATCCCATTTCTATATGGAAGGAAGCTCATGAATATGACTGGCATTTTGTCTGGCAGTTATCTTATGATATTCCAACAGTTAAAGATGGATTAAGTTTTTGGGGGATAGAAAGTAGAGTTTTTATTTGAATTAAATTATTTTCGGTGGGAAATAGTCTTGGAAAATACAGAACTTCCTTCTCAGTATTTATTTATAGAAAATATTCATCATATACCAATGAAAAATACGCCAAATAAATCCTGTAAGCACCTCCTTTATGTATATATATGTATGTATTTTATATAGATCCCTTGTAAATGATTTCTTGTAATTTTCTAATCGAAACTCCCTTTCTGATTCTCCATTTCAGGTGATAACTCCATAAGTAAGTACTTCCCCTACAAGAAAACAAAACAATTACTCATCCATTGCGCAACATACAATACAATATATTTTCAACCACAAAACAAAAACATATTCCAATTGGCTTGAAAGTACGAGTATATCCAAAAAAAAAAAGCACCAAAGATACATTTTGCATTCGCTGTAGGATACAGAAACTTCACTTCAAGGTAGTAGATCCCTCAAAAACCGCAAAAGCCCTGATTAAATGTTATTAAAAACATTTTTGCCAGCCTATAGAAACCTCTGCCAAAAAACCGCAAAACGAAATTCATGAAATTTCAATAATTGTATAATAATTTCCCTTGAAAAAAACTATATCAATTCTGTGGAAATATATTGAGGGGCTTGTTTTTTTGTGACGACCATTTTGTGTATCGAAATCATCTAGAGTTGACCCAAACTGAGAAAAAAAAGTGAACCCAAACAGAGAAGAAAACAAAAAAAAAAGTGAACCAATCAAGCGGACGACCATTTTGGAGACGGTTTCGGCGGAAACGTCGCTTTTTCATGTTCGTGACCAAAGTTTAAGTCTGACTGGTCTTCGGGAATGGGAACGGGGAGGGGATACAGAGACAAACAGAGAATCGAAAGAGAGACAGAGAGAGATAGAGACAGTAAAAAAACATACAAATTTTTACCTGAATTAAATTGAGTAACGAAAACACGAAAAGTTTTTTAATGCCTGGCAGCAGACATTGAAGGTTGAGGAGAGGTACATAAATACTCATGTACCTATAGAAGAAATATAAGTATATGAGTATATATGTATGTATATGTAGACCATTCTTATTTCATTTTTTGTTGTTGTTTACTTATCAGGGGGGAGAATAGCAGGGGAGGAGGAGTAGGGTAGTGCTGAACCAAACACGCTCCCATTTTTTGGGCTTAGTTCTACAGACAGAAAAAAAAGATGAAAATTAGTATGATTTCTGGAGAATAGACACATTTTTTGTAGTATATTTTTACATATATTTATGGCTATATGGTATAGGAAAAAATCCATAGATATACTTCATATTAGAAAACTAAGGGTCAAGGGCCCTACGCACTCGCCTCGCCTCTCAACTCCTGGCTCACGCGCTTCGCTCAGGCCGATATGAGTTTACAAATCGGACAACCACGACTACCCACAGCTTTTTTAAATACATAATAGACAGATATCTTAAATTTAAATTTTGATGGGCTATATTTGTTTGACTTTTAAATCTGAAATTGAAATGAATAAGTATCTAAGGCTTTACTTTTTCATAAAGCTTTAACTAAGTATAAAGTATATTTTATACTGAGTGATATATATATACCCTGATATACTAAGATATATATAATTTAATGCCATTCAAATGATCGGTCTATTCTTAAATACTCTTCAATCAAAAATATTAAATACTCTTCAATAAAAAATATTTCATTGAAGATTCAAAGTTTCGTCAAAAGCCAATGTCTATTGCCCATGCTGTATGGATATCCAGGGTTTTCTAAGCCCATTATTTTTTCTTTTCCTTATTTTTTATCTTTTTTGTCAGTGTACCTGTAAACACGCTCTCTCCCCTGACCAGTACTCACTTACTCGCTCTCCCTCCGCTCTCTTTCCGCTTTTGTGGTATTGGTAGAGGGGCGGTTGTTGCGGAGGAAATAATTACATGATTGAGGTACTCCACACACACACACACCGACACGCTGAAACATGGAAAGGGCAACACTTGCATGAATACCCACAATGACAAACACTGGGCCACCACCGCCCTTCCTCCCCCCATCCATTTTGCTCTCTCTTTCCCTCTCTGGAAGTTCTCTTGGGTTTTTTTCGTGGCCTTTCTGGTGGTGGTCGTTGTCTGATCGAAAAGAACATGTCAGAGGTTCCTGACCATTGCATGACTTGGCCCCCCTGTGTCCCCGTGTGTGTCCCTGTGCGAGTGTGTATCTGTGTGTTGAAGCACCGGCACATGCACGAGCATGAATGAATGAATGGCTTTGGCTATGGCATGGCGGCTTTTTTTATATAGCCGGTTCTTGTTCGTGTGCTTTTTTTCTTCTTTCTTTCGTAGTTTTTTCTTTTGGTTTTTTTTTTTTGTTATAATTCACGGCAAAAGACCGCAACAAAGACCGGGGCCCCAGAGCAATTATTGTATCGGTTGCCCCACACACACCAGTCCCGCACCATGCAAACCACCACCACTGTAGAGTGACCTCCTCCCTCCACCCGCTCCTCCCTCCCAGCCGCAAAACGGTAACCATTCGCGCGGCCAGGAACGTGTGTCTTTGTGTGTTTGTGTAAGGACTGACGTTGAGGTCAGGGCATTGTCGTGTGGTTATTGGCTGGCTACCGACCGGTTGGTTGGTTACCTCACAGAAGGATTCTAATGCAAACACAATGAGCCAACACGAACACACAAAAAGCCATAGGATATGCAAGGCTTATACAATACATATTGTACATACATAGAGGACTATAAAGTACATTAAAAACCGAACACTTCTGAAGACTCGACAAAAATATAAGCTAGAATTTGGAGAGTGTCTCTTTATTTCCTAAAATATTCTGCGGGTTTTAAAAATAGCATAAAGACTTCGCCTTGCATTATTCATGAAATATTTAAAGAAATTAGAGAATTTATTAATTTTAAGGGATTGTATTTACAGTCAGGGAAAAAATAATAGAAGCAGCATATTTTTTATATTTTTCAAAATTTTCTTCAATGCATATTTATTTTTTAAGTTTCATAATTTGATTGAAACATAAGATCTAAACTAGATTCGAAAAACTTTATGTACCAAAAACGTATTTTTTTGTATAGAAACAGGATTCTTTTTTAAAATTTGTTTTATTTGCAATATGTAAAATAGAAAACAAAATATGTTTAAAAAACTGCAAAAAAAATTCGCTTCTTGGTTGAAGTTTATCGAAAGGTTTATATATACAAAAATAAAGAACACACTTCCGTTATAAGTGATCTTGTTTAATTCAAAAAACTATAACTCCATGAGTAAAAAATAAATTAATAAAAATATTAAAGCTATAGATACAAACATCCCACCAAAATATGTCTCAACTTTTCTACTCTTCAAAGACGTTTTCATGCCTCTTATAAGAACTCTTCTCATACGTTTCTTCTTATCTTTTATTTTAATAGTTTATTTTTTAATGGTTAAACTTTTCCCCACATTAAATTTAATGTTTGTTCATATCCTTTTGTCCAACAATATAATTTGAGACTTCCTCAATTGTTCTTTTACTTTTTTCAACAACCTCTACGAATAGATCATCTATGACGACTACGCGCCAGCTTGTCCGTCATGAGGATTTACCATTAATTTTGCCCTGACCTCTAAAGTTCCGCCTCCAGACAACCAACCAAAGAAAACACTCCCCCATGCAGAAGAGACCTTCAGACACACACTCTCCACTCCCTCTGCAACTGTGGGTTCCCGCTATCGTTCCCGTTCCCCCTCGATTGCAGCAGTGGCAGGATTAATTTCTAATTTCGCCTAATGTTCGGAGAGTGTTCGATGTTTACATTTTGGGTGCTGTGCTCGTGTTTTTGGTCTCGTCTTCTAATTTACCTTGATAAAATTGTACCGATTCCCATTCCCATTCCCATGACCAGAGACCTCGGACCCAGAGACCAGAGACCGGACCTCAGACCCCAGACCCATCCCAAGCCCTGCCCTATCCCCGGGCTGTTTTTGTCTCTGCCCTCGTAAACGCATTCATCGTTGTCTCTGAGCCGAGTCGTCTCCGAGTCGAGTCCGGGGCGATGTCTACTACGGCTCTGAGTCGGAGTCGGAGACGGAGACGGACGACCAGGGCCCACATGTTTGCATCATTAATCATGACGTTTCAGCTCTGACACATTTGGCCGATCGGCGGCAAAGGCAGCAGCAGCAGCAGCGGCAGCAGCAGCAACGGCAACGGCAGCAGCAGCGCTCTAACAAACGGAGGATTGTAATGAACACGTTTTGTAAGGCAGATAGAGAGGTATTACTGTGAGCCAGAAAAAGACAGAAACTAAGGGCAGAAAAAGACAGAAACTAAGGGACAGAAAGAGATAAAAACTAAGAGACAGACTGCCAGACGAAATACCTTAAAAAAAACACTATAGGATGAGACAGACGCACGTCAACGATGGCTCGCGGACAGCAGCAGCAGCAGCGGATGCGTACGCACAGCGAGAGGGCCGATGCCGATGCCTCTTCTCGTCAGCGGCCAAGAGACAATGGGCCACAATTTGAAGACAAATATTTTCACAATGGTAACAGAAGACAAAAAGAAAGAACAGCAAACAGTAGACGGAGGCAAACTCATGTAAATATTGGCCAAAAACTATTTACGAAACTATTAGCTGCAGTTATGGGACAAGAGACTAATTGTGGCCAAGACTCCTGTGGTGGCTTGGGAGGGCGCGGAATCGTCATGAAAGGGAGAGTTTATGAGGCAGAGATGACGAAGAGATAATAGAACATTAGCAAAAGGGGAACGTGCACCATCAGAAGGGATTATTGCATAAGGATATGTCCAACCCAAGGACTTGGAAGATAAAAGAGTCATTTAGACTGTAAACATTGCAGATAGCAGTAACATAAAACGTAGAGTTCTGAGGGATTGTCTGTAAATCAAGGATCATTCATGGTGTTTTTGGGAATACTGTTTCTAGGGAATAAAAGTAAGTCAAAGATACATTTCCATTCTCAGATCTTTGGAAAGGAAGGAGTCTCTACCTCTAATTAAGCATAAATTAGTATCTGATTTATGTATAATTTTAGAAAGAAAGAATATAAGGAAAATTCCACTGAAAGATCTCTTTGGAGGACACTCACATTTGCCGGCTGCAGATTCTAAGATCTAAGAATTATGACCAAACAGGAACATCTTTTCTTTGAAAACTGGGGCAGACCCAAAGACCTGCCCGACATCGCATCATTTACTTTTTTTTATGTACATTTACAAGTCGTAAAACTTTAAGGATACTCTCCTTTTTAAGACACTCTTTTCACCTTCCTTATTGGAGCGCTTGGAATATTTAAATTTCGCTTTTTTTAAAGCGATTTTCGAGAGCGAACGCTTTTCGACAAGTTTTGCCGACTGAAAGGCCATTTGTCCTTGGTATCAGGATAGCTGCTACTAAACCAAATCTAGGTTGACTTATATACTTCCGTTTCCGGCAGCGAACATACGCTACAACTTGGCTCTGAAGCGCCTGTTCGTAGTCCTTACAGCGCACCTCCCTCCTTCCAGCCATCGCATAGCTTATGTTCTTGGGGATTTTTTATGGCTGACTTTCTCGGGGAGGGTTGTGGGTGCAGGGTGTGGAGTGGAGAGTGGAGGGTGGTGGAGGGGGATCTGGCAGGAGTGTACTTGGCGCAGAAACAGAATTTTATGCAAATATCCTAATCAAATTCACATTTTGAAGTTCAACTGTTTTATCCAAAAGTTTTACCTACCCGAAAGCCAGAAGCCTGGAAGCTGAAGCCAAAAGCTGGCAACGTCGTCGACGGCGTGTGGCAGACGCAGTCGAGACGCGCAGCAGCAGCAACCAGAAGGAGGATGCCACCCATTTTTAATTTATTTCCACTTACAAAAAAAAAAAAGAAGGAACTCTAGCCAGAAGCAGAGGCAAGAGCCCACACACCTTCCTTTATCCGTATCCGGTGCGTGCGTCCGGCGGAGTTTGGTTCTCGTTTGGGTTTGGGGTTGGTGTTATCGGGTGTTCTTCCCCCCATCTTCCTCCTCTGGGCTGGGTCCATGGCACACCGCTCTGGCCATATCCTCATCCGTCCCATGCGGTGGTTGTCGCCCAATATTTTCACTTATCAAAGCGGTCCGGCCCCACCTCCCGAAAAACCCACCACAAACTTAAATCTGCATGTCGAAAGCGATTAAACAGTTACCGCCGCTGCCGCTGTGTGTGGATTGTGGGGATTGTGGCTGCTACTTCGGCATCACAGAGTGGCTTCCACGAAATTAAAACAAAGGCAGAAGCACAAAAAAAAGGATAAAAATTAGTCACTCTGCGGTGACAGTAATTCTCTGGCAGATGCCGATGCCGTTGCCCCACCAAGTCCCCCAGCCACCATCCTCCATCTATAGCTCCCCCGCTGTGGTGTCTGTGTGTGCGAGTGTGTGTGTGTGTGGGGCATTCGTTGCGGCACTCGGCAACAACTGTGCAACATTCGTGCCCATCCTCGCCATTGAGTGATTAATTGCAATTTAAACGGTTTCAATTAAGGCAATGCGCATCCTTCGGTCCGTACAGAGTCCTTTGAGTCCCCGGATATCATTTCGTTTTTGTCTTTGGTTTTTTCTCTTATTGATGGAATCGATGGCTGTGATAGACAATGGTTTGAAGGGAAATTAGGTAAAATATTGAAGAAACAGAAAAAAAACCATATGATTAAAGGTGAATCATTTGGGTCCTTTTATCAAAGATATTCTGTCTGGTTTTTGATAGCCTTTGGAGCCCATTTATGTGTTAAATTTTATTATATTTCAAAGCTTTTTTACAGATACATTTTTCCACCAAAGTTCTACTCATAAAGGTATAAGTTTTGGGTCATTTAACATTATGCAGATAGAAGATCTCTATTCCACCTCAATTTTTGTAGATCTTTAACTTAAACCACATTTCCACTTCATTCGTTTTCCCCATCGACGGACACATAATCGTTCGTGCAATTGCCTCGTAATACCCAGTAATCATTTCATCAATTTCGAAGCAACTGCCATGAAAAATACGAGTATGTATCCCCAAAGCTCAATTGACTAGCAAAACACTTTCCATGAATGATATATGCCCAGAGCCCAGAGCTTATGCATAAATAAGGAAAATAAATGTACATACCATACAATATTGAATGGAACTATGTGACACAGAGCATATGTCGCCACCTGTGTGTAATGCCCCCGAGGGCTACACATGGATTTGACAAGAATTTGGAATGGGACACCCATCCCCCAAAGAGAGGTGGAAACTTTGACGGCTAGCAAGACAAAATGCAAAACTTTTGGCCAAAAATACAAGGAGTGCTGCCGTTCCTTAGGCAAATTCGTATGTGAAACATTTGGCAGGCAGGCGATTTATTTAATGTCTCTGCCATAGAATGGAGCTGCCAAGGACCTCAATGGGGGGAAGGCCATTCCATGGCATGCCATGCATGGCAGGCAGGCTGCAGGTTTCAGTGATTTAAATGATTTATGTTTCAAGACTTTGACTCCAGGGTTAATATTGGCCAAAAGGCACAGAGGAAAAAAGAGCAAAAGAGCAAAACCAAAACGACAGCAGCCACCACAAGAACAGAGAATATTTTAGGGGACAAATTTACGCACTGCCAGAGAGCGCACAGAACATGGCAACCCATTGGCTGCAACTTGCGTTCTGTGGCCCATAACTCATATCGAAAAGGCGGCGCTTGTGGCAAATTGGAGGCTCCAGCAGCAGCAGACGAGACCGATACTCCGTCCGCACACAGCTGCATCATCATGTTGAACGCATGCGAACACCCGTTGAAATTCAATTATCGGAAACCGGATCGCAAGGGAACCCAGGCGGGGGCCATCACGCATACGCCATGTTGTCGGAGTCGGAGCCGGACCCGCAATTAAAGCGCCAGCCGCAGCCGTTAATTAATTTGCATTTGCGACAGCCACACAAAATACACAGAAAAGCACACACACACACAAACTAAAACTTGTTGATTGCCCAACACGCTAGACTGAAACTAAAAAGAAAGTGGCTCTCACTAAAGATAAACGAAGGAGGGATGCTCTTTTTGATGGTCTATACTCTGAGAAAAGTATGAGAAATGATATAAGAAAGAAAGAGGACACTCTTATCAAGGAAACCCATATACCTTCCCATCAAAAAGTAGGGTATAAATTGCTTAGCCATAGAAGCATTGTGTCAATTAACCAATTTGTGTGTGTTGGCCCGGCTACAAAGTAACAAAGCAGCCCCCCTGCCATTTTATCGGCCGAAGATTTATAGCATTTTTAAATAGTTTTTCGCTGTTAAGTGGCTGGTGTGCTGAAAGCTTTAGTTAGAATGTTGCAAAATGTGCATAAATACTCGCAGCTAATTGGTCAAGAGGTAATTAAGATCGAAATGGGAGTAGGTTGAGTGCTTTTAAGTAAGGATATTGATTAAGGAAGTATTTAGTTAATGGAACGCAAGTAATGGAACGAGTAATTGTAAATTTTAAATGATATGTGGCAATGAAATTGTGTCTGGGATATTTTAATAGAATAGATAGATTAGATATCAAATGAAAGATTGTAAGTTTTATAAATCTTATAGACTTTTTCTCGAAGAAATTCCCATTCTATTGGTTATGGATCTTCTATGATCTATCTATTTAAGTCTATTTGTATATTTTTAATAGAGGGACTCGCCTTGTTCGGGCGACAACGCCCGGCTCACTCGCTTCACTCGCGCCGATATGAGGAAAATGTCGTACAACGACGACAACCAAAAATTTTTTACATAACAATCATATTCTAGGCTTTTGTTCAAAGATCTTCTATTATCTATCTATGCAACTCTTTGTATATTCTTTTAAACGAATACTAGATTTTTCCTTGAAGAGTTTCCCATTCTAGTTGTTCCCAGATCGTCTAAGATCTACCTGTTGATCTATCTTTATATCTTTCTCAGCATTTCGTTCTTAGATCTTTGAATACTCAAATGATTTCTCCAATTTAAAATACCTTTCTACTGCAGTCATATCATAGGTTTTCCATTTTCCATTTAATTAGAAGTGGAAAATACTTCTACTTCTGGTCACAGCCCCTCCACACTCTCTCTCTCTCTCTCGCGCACTCTCTTTCTTCTCTCCCTGTCCCTGTCTCTGATTCTTCCCTTTTTCTTCTAGTTTTAGCCATCGCAGACTTTTCGCGTTTTCCTTTTGGCATGCCGGAAGTGACTTTTGCTTTTTCTTTTCCTCTTTTTCCAAATGTTTTTTTTTCTTCCACAATGAATATAATTTTTTCTTGCCGCCGGTTCGGACTGTTCTTTTTGCTGTTGTTGTTGTTGCTGCTGTTCGTGTTTAAAATAAGCAGCAAAACTTGCGATGCGATAAAAATGCCGCTTCAAGAAGTGGCAAAAGAAAACCAACGATGATGGAGGAGAGGAAGGTCCAAAGAACAGGAAAAATGGCCAAATGAAAAAAGAGCAAAAGAAAATAAAAGTTAGCTTTGTAGAGAGGCGACGTTGTAGATACCCTTTGAGATCTATATATCCGGAGGTGTTTGGATATGGAATTATAAAAAGCTATAGAAAAATGTATTATGTTGTAATTTTCAAGATTTGGTTGAACTATCTTTAGAAACTGAAGAATTTTTTCTTCAAAGAATTGTTCTTTAACAGATTTTTGCTTTGAAAAAGCGTCTATGGAACGAAAATTGTATGAAAAGATTCTGTTTAAAAATATACCTATAAAAATCTATATTATTTGACTCAAAAGTCCTGACTTTTCTCCCCATCAAACACCCTTTTAAAAAGTATAATACCCCTTTCAAAGTGTATAAAAAGAAGTACGCAAGAAAGCTTCGCGTGTAAACGGTTTTTATTTTATTTCTTTACTTTTTCTGTACTTTGCTGCCGCCACAACTCCCTCCCTGCCCCATGTACATTGAACTACCTTCTGACGGACCTTCTGTGGACGGACAACAGCCAACAACTGGGTGGCCAACAGCCCACAGATCCCTCCCTGGCCCGCTTGCCCCCTTGCCACTGCCACAAGTGACGCGGCCACTCTGAAGTTGGCTGCGGGGCGATTCCACTTGCGAGACAAATGGAAATGAAGCGTTTATTCTGCTTTATTGCGGCGATAAGAAAAAAAATGAGGCATTATTTTCGTTGTTTCAAGGCAACTTTTTTCCAGTCACTTGGAGCTCCACTCCACTACATACCCCCTCCATCCCCTGCACTGCAAAACATACGCAGATATTTTCCATTTTGCGCCTTGGGGCGGAGCTGAAGCCTGACCACAGGTCGAGTCGGAGGAATGCCAGGGAATGCGGCAATTTCCTGGAGCGTCTCCGGTTTGTGGTTTTTTTTCCCTTTGGGGTGGTGCGAGCCATGATTTGGCGCTTTGCTTATCCCCCATTTCGGAAAGAAATCTTATTTCTGTCGGGGGTGGAGCCTGAATTACTTGCATTTTAATGTGCCGCAAATCGAGCAGAAGAAAAATCTAAGAATATTTCAATTTGTTTTGGTGAAACTCAAATAAAAGTAAAGGGACTTTTAGTGCATTTTTCTAGAATTAAGGAAGGTAATTTTCAATGAAAATGTTTGACAGAAGAAGATTTCTTGATGAAAATTGATGTGATAGTTAACTGTAGAAAGCCAAGGGAAATACTCCTTTCTTCACTTAAAGTACATTTCCTAGACACAAAACTCTAAAAAAAATAATTATCTCACTGGAAAAACAATAGTAAAACAAATATTTAATAGTTATATATTAAAAGTTCTTCCAAAGAGAAAAAGTCATACGATTCCCTGCTCAAATGCCATTCATAATGGCTCCCATTGCTACCATCCATTCCCCCACACACACGAACCCAATTATTAGCCCCGACTCTTGTGACTTTTGTTTTGGTTTCCATGTTCAATAACTCATCAGCAATAAACCGTGAAAATGAAACAGTAGCCAGATCAATCAAAGGCCAGAATTCAGGCTTCATTTCAGCCCAAGAGATCAATATCGTACACTGGAGAGTACTCTCACATTGAAAAGAGGGCCCAAACGAGTGGCGTGGAGTGGCGTGAAACCAATGCGATGATCAGGGCACAATAAAACCCCATTGCCAAAGCCAAAGCCAAAGTCCCCCCGCCAAAAACCTCATCGCGCATCATTAATTATGCTCAGGCATTGCCAACAGCAAACAACAGAAACAGAAAGAGAAAGAGAGAAGCAGAAGCAGAAGAGCAGAAGGCAGCAGAGCAGAGCAGAAAAGCAAAGACACGGCACACAAAAGCTGTCAGCGCACGCTGCTGATCTGTCAAATGCTGCCGCAGCCAGCGTCCGAAAAGAAATGCCCAAGAGAGATCCGTTCGTTCGTCTGTCAGTCAGTCAGCCTCTGGTCTGAGCCGCTTGCCGCTTGCCACTTGGGTGCTTGCTGCCTGGCGACGCTTTTGTGTGCAACTCAAACACAAAATATTGATTAATCATAAAAAAAGAGAGAAATATTTTGTTAAGAAGTCGGCCATTGCTGTGCGGCTAGTGCTCTGCTCTGGACTCTGTCGTTAGAGATGCGAGTATGTCAAGTGATCGTGAAAGCGAATGGAACCCAGAAGAGTTATAAAACTTATTCCAAGAATCACACTCTTCAGCAAAGGAGAAGAATTAAGTTCTTAAATTAATGATACTGTATCGAAAGAATACTTTCTTCTGTCTGTCAATGCCCAGTATCACTTCTTCGCTTTAAGGCATTGCCATCTTCATTAAACAGAGTTGCTTGCAATTAGAAATCGATCTTAAAGACGTTGAATCGTTCTGCAATTCAATGAATTTGTGACTATTATGATAAGTTATCCGATATATATTTCTTCATCGTCAGTAAACACTTTACTCTCTTCAATATGGTTAAAATTTCAGTTTAAGATTAAAACTAATATGAATACGAATCATCTAAAAGTCAAAGATCACTTTACCTATTCGTAATTCCCTATCCTATAGCTCTCCTACCAATCACGCTGCCATCTCTAGTCCACATCATTCATATTCATTCATTCGCTGTACAGAGAGCGAGCTCTGGCTGCCGGCTTTGGGAGGTGTCAAGACTTCAAACGATCATAAGCTGATTTTTGGCCTTCAGCTTCAGTATTTGTCTTTGTCCGACCTGTATCTGTATCTGTATTGGTATCTGTATCTGTGGCTGTGAGATTGTTTGAGTAGCATTTGTGTGCTGCCTTACAATTTACTCGTTAAATAATTTTTCATGCAACCTGAAGCAAGGAGACTAATCATTTTCATTTCTATGGCGGCACGCTTTCTTGTCCATTGTTTGCGAAAACCGCGAGAGAGCGAGAGGCTTTCCATGGAAGGCCTCTCAATGTCATGTCATGGGGTCTATTGTTGGTTATGGCAGCTTCTGCCTTGGACATACAATTGGATCTGCAACTGAAAGACTGCCATTGGGGCTTTGCCTGAAAGACTCTGCCTTGGATCTCCACCTGAAAGACTGCCTTGGCTGTCCACCTGCGTGACTGCCTTGGGATCTTTAACATGGGCGTTAAGGTGGAACTAAGTATTGTCCAACTCTCTGTACTTTTCCATGTAATCGCATTCGTGTCGAGCTTTGGTTTAGTTTTGGTATTTTACGAAAATCAATTTCCGAATGGAGAGAATCGGGGCTGAGCGGGCTCTTAAATTGACATTAATTTTCCATTGACTGAGATGAAGCTTTAAACAGTTTTTTTTTTCGCCGGCTTTTCTCCCATTTTTAATTCGCTTTCAATCTGGCAGACATGCAAAAACATAATCCACCAGGGGATGAGAGGATGGTAGAGCGCCAGGAAATGTAAATTTTCTATATGCCAGCGAGAGAGCGAAAGAGAGAGAGCAGAGCGCGGGGATGGAAAAAAGTTTCCCTCGCTGATTTTGATTGACAGCTCTTAGCATCCATCCCTGATGGATTTCATATTTTGAGCCCAGCCGAAGAGAAAGATGTGGCAGAAGGAGGAGGAGGATGTAGAGGATGTGGAAGTCTGGCAGAAGGAGCACCAGGCCACCAGAATCCCAGCACCAGGCCAAAATGACAGCCCAGCCCTAAAGGGGCTGGGACGAGGACCCAGGCTTAAGCGTTGGAAAAAAGTTTTTACCAAACAGCTTTCCTTCATATTTCCATAGCAAAAGATATCGCTGTCTCTCTCTGTCGCTCTACCTCTGTTTTCCCTTCGACAACACATGGTCTTTTGTATGAAATGACATTGTCTCTATATATAATCGTAAATATCATAAATATATACAGAGGGAAAAGTCCATGGGCCATGTTGAAAGTTTTTCAATTTGTGCCGCTTTAAAGTATTTCCCCTGATTATATCTCTCTCTCTCTCTCTCTCTGCTTCTTTTTCATTGAATTTTTTGGAAAATGAATGAATGGGAAATGGTGGAGAAAAATCTGCGTGGAAAAACAAACACAATTCAAATATGAAACAAATTTAAAATGGTTTCAAAGTTATTTGGCTTAATGGCCTTTTGATAAGACGAATGAAATAAGGTATAAAAATGTGTGTCATATAAAAAATACCCATGTATCTTTTTCCAATGGGAATTTGTGATGGAATATTTGAATTTCCATCTCCAAAATATGGGAATGAAAACTTCATGCTATAATTCCGTTCGAAAAGACAGGTTCAGCGGCTCTTCTAGAGATCCTATCTCTTACAATACCTTTCCCTAAGATATTTCCACATTTCCCTAAACATTAATCAAAAATTTTCACACCTCCAGCCCAAAACACTGTCTCTTGATCAAAACAATCCTCCTCCGGGGGTTCAGTTCAGAGTTTTGTCTGCTGTTTTGTTGACATTTGCTGGTCATGAAAAGTCATTAAATATATTTCTCTAATTTATCTTTTTCGACTGTGGCAGCTCTCTTTCGTGGCATTAAAGCAAAGTTTTGGAGCGGAAATGTTTGTCTGGCCGACCGGCCAGTGTGGATGGGTTTTCCCCCCGCCCCAGACTGCGGTTTAACCCTTTTTCCTTGCTTCGCTAATTAAAACTAATCCAATGGCAAGGACCCGGGGCCCATTCAGAAGTGTTGGGTTGTACTTTTCGCATAACTGTCAATCAAGAGCCACAATTAAATGATTGAAGACTTTCGTAACCTTTCGTATATCCTTTGTTTCTCCTCGAGATGCTCCTTTCGAGTGGGCTGGTTGGGATCCAATAAAATATTTATACTCCCATCTTTTGGGTGCTCCCATTTTTTGTAGTTTGTATCTGGGAGCTGGTTTAGTTCTGAATGCATATCAAGTGGAGAGACAACAGCAGATACTCGTACAAAATATTTCCATGAGAAATTGACTTTTTCCACAGCTCCATCGTCGTCTCCGTTCGCTGTCTCTGTTGTCTGTTGGCTGTTGTCTTCCTTTGGCCGGAATGATTAATGGTTCTCTGCTCTTTGCGCATTCGGTCGGTCGGCCCACACCGACAATAAGATATATCCAGCAGCTACATATTTGTATCTGTTGTAGCTCTGTTGCTGTAGCTGTTGCTGTATCTGTATCTGTATCTCGTTTTTTTACTGCTGCTGTTGCTGCTGAATGAATGAATGAGAATTTCTACTGCAACGCGCATCAGCATTTGGCATTTCAGCTACCGACTTCTGACTGATGCCGCATCGGCATTGTCTTCTCTTAGTCTTAGTTTTTTTTCTTCTTTATTGTGCCACCCCTTTGATTGAATTTGTCAGATACTTTTGCTCAAAGTCTTAAAGCTTTAACGAACCTCAAGAATCAGACGAAATGTTCCTAGCCAAGGAACATTTTTCCCCTTTCCTCTGGCCAGAACAACACGAAAATTTACAAGATAAATTGAGGTCATTTTTTGCCACTTGGGTCCGAGTCCGGGTTCGGGTCCGGGTCTGTGTCCCACCTTGTTGACCGCTCTTGTCCTCTGACCCGGCCACAAATGTCCTTAATGTGCATCCTTATGGACTGTGGTCATGTGCAAGTGGTCGAGCCCAAAAAATGGTTACACACAAGCCCCCATCCTACCATCTACTTATGTATGTACTTCGTAGTTAGTGTTGACCAAATAGACACACGAGTGTACATACAATTTATTCTGTAAATTCCTTGGCATGTGAGAGGGAGAGACCACAGATGATTTACTTGAAGAACTGGTGAGGGATATACACTGCGAGGAACGCAATGAGATTCTTAGTACGAGTTTTGATGGTCTCCCTTCTGCAGATCTCTTCAGTTTATACTGGCTGATTTCTCCCTCTGTACTGATTATAATATTCCCTTTTTTTAGCAGCCATCTTTGTGCAATTGTTGCAAAATGTACGCTCGTTTTAATTTCCAGACCAAAGGTGCGGCAAATGCGTTAAATGTGCCCCGCTTTGCCATGGCATCTTCTGGCAGGTTTTTTGTGGGTTTCCCCAAATAGAAACATAAATTTCCCAGGAGCAGCAGCAGCAGCAGCAGAAGAAGGTCCTTTGGTCGTAGTGGACAGCGGACAACGAGTGCGTTTAAGTGTTAACATGTAAACGATGCTGTTGAAGCAGTTAATAAGTGTATCCCTATTCCTCCCAAAAAGGACTGGCTGTAAATCATACAGAAGTGTTTCCTCTGCTGTCTGCTTGAATTTTGCTATTGAAATTAATTTTATTTCCAACCAAAAAGGATGAGATTTACGAGCAAATAATAACCAACTGATGATTTCTAATATTTAAGTTGAAGGCAATCCCAGAGTCCTGCCACAAAACCCAATCCAATCCCGAAAAGCTGCTGCAAAGTATCCTCCTCCTTCGTTTGTAGTTTTGCTGATAAGTTTCCATTTTGACTTTTCCGGCATTTCATCCATGCTGATGACATTTCCAATGTCTCTACGGCTACGGCTACGGCTGGGCGCCTCTCTGCCTCCTCCTTCATCTCTGGGGCCATGACAAAACAAAATTCATTTTGTAATTTCCAAGCCACCTCTAGAAAAGAGCCAGAGAGAGCCAGGAACCAGAACCAGAGGCAGAACCAGAGGCAGAGCAGGCAGCTGTCATTTGCTTTTGGGACTGCGGTGTTGGGTGGTGTTGGGCGGTGCAATGCTTTCGCTATGGATTCCATTCTGACCAGGCTGCAGAAATTGCACTCAACTTGGCTTCTGCCTAGAATCTTTCCCACTCTCTCTCGCTCTCTCTCTCTGTGTGGCACTTTCGAGAGGGGCTTGGGTTCGGGTTTTAGAAAATTATCTTTTTGCTTGTCGTCGCCAAAAAGGAAATCATATTTTCTGCTTTTGTGCACTTTACTTTTCAGTTTTCCCTCTGGCTGACTGCCGTTTTGGGCTCTGCCTGAGTGCCTGCCGTGCCGTGCCCTGCCTGCGCCTGGTGGCCCTCTGGCTCGTAAACAGTTTTCGGCTGCAACTTTTGTGCGAAATTTATGCTTTCATTCCGTATCTATATCTCTGGGCACTTTTCGCACAAGTACGAGTAACCAAAGTACACGGTACTCGCACTCCATGCTCCCGCCTCCGGGCGTTCGTTCTGGGGAAATGGCCTCTCCTCTCCTCTTCTCACCCTGCTGTGTGTGTGCCGTGGCCGTGCCCCACCAGGTGGTGTTTATGGCATCCGCTTTGCGAGTATTGATGAAGGAACCCCGAGTGTTCGCTTCGCATCTGTAATTCAATCAGTGTCTATGTCTGGCTCCTGGTCCTGGTCCTCCCGCCCCCACTGCTGCCATTTTCCGCTATTGAGACTCTGTTTACGCAGCTCGTTCAACTGGAAATTTGTGTGCTGTTGCCAAACAAAAAAAGAAAAGTCGCGAAAATATAAGAAAATTATTTTTTGCAATCGCATCAATGCAAATAAGGTGTGGAGAAACTCACTGGAAAGGTGTGGGGTGGCGGGGTAAAGGAATCAAATGTTCAGTGTTTCCTAAAATGATATGCGCATTTCTTTACTACTCAATGCGAATTTTATTTCGGTGGCACATTTATTTCAATTCGTTCAAGTAGAAACAACTTTTCTTTTCCCCGATCTTCCGTCATTAGAAAGAGAAAAGTTTTGTGGGTACTAGTGGGAGAATTTATGGGTTCTGTACAGGGATTTGAGGTAAGGCAAAGTTAAGGGGATCAAGAATATATAAGCACAGCCCTACAGATTGCGGGAAGGTATAGCAGTATTCAAATTTATATTTTCTTTGAGTCGTTCTATGCAATTCTCATAAATACCACATGAGGGAGATCTTTTTCGTGCATTTTGGTATTTTATTTAGTGGTATTGTTATTATTAATATTTTTTAATTTTAATTTATTAAAAATATTCTAGTATTTTTATAGTATTTTCGGTACTTTGAGTATTTTTTTGAAATTAAACCCAATTTGAATAGAATTAATTTTTTATCTCGAATGTGATTCCATGAGAGTTCCTATTTGGTATGCAGTTTTATATTTTCTGGTATTTATCCACTATTAATCTGGTATTAATCTCCTCAAAAGCGACCCTAGTCTCACGAATCGGCTATATCGTTATAGTCTTTGGGTACAACAACGAATTTAGGGTGGTTTCGCCTACTTTTCACGGTAAAATCCCTTATTGAAACAAGAGAAATTTCAAACGCAATGATTTTCCATGGATTCACAGCCAAAATATGAATATCATGCCATGCAGCGCAGCATTTCCCTCATCTCACACTTTATTCAAATGAAGTTCTCATCTCTCCCTGCCCTGCCGCCTGGAAGCCATGTTCCCATGCTGGTAACTGCCTCTACTGATTGCGGCTTCTGTTCGGTAGCCAAACTACTTGAGAGCCACAGCGGCGGCGGCTCTGTGGCCATGTCTCTCCATCACCGATTGATTGATTAGATTTTTGTTAATTACTTAACGCTCTCGGAGGTATTTCCCGAGCTGCGAAAAAGCGAAACTTACCGCCGCGGCGGCATCAGCTGCAGTGCTGTGTTTTTTTGGGCGGAAGGTAGTGGTGGAGAATCTTTTGGAAAAGTTACTGCCATAGTTGGCTAGCATTTCCATTGAATTAGTTATGCTCGGTGACGAACTGATGGATTGATTACACGAAAAAGAGATAGATAGGATTTCCAGAAAACTTGTAGGACACAGCGAATGCAAGAATGTCTAAGGTATATGGTATGGTTTGGAAACCCCAAGCAGAAAAGATAGCAAAAATTCACATTCACTCTCCAAAGTCTCAAAGAACAAAATGCAATTTCTCAATTGCAGCTGAATTCGTTCCAGAAAACGGCCTGCCCCGACGCCTCCGCACCGCGTACACGAACACCCAGCTGCTGGAGCTGGAGAAGGAATTCCACTTCAATAAATATTTATGCCGCCCAAGGAGAATCGAGATAGCAGCCAGCCTGGATCTAACCGAGCGACAGGTGAGTCGCTCCCTCCGTTCCCCCATTTTGGCAGTGCAGCTCTCTGCTCTGCAGAATGTATTCCAATGTATTCCGCCAATCCATTTTGTGGCAGCAGCAGCTTGCACTCGCACTGAAGGAATTCCATTATTTCGCTGACAAATTGCATGCAGCACAGGGTTGACAGGCGGGTACTGCCTCCTCTCATTCCTGTGTCTGCCCTCCTGCTTCTTCTCTACTTTTTAATTGCACACCTTGACGCCTTGAACTAATCTAATTTTGGTGTCTTGCAGGTAAAAGTTTGGTTTCAAAACCGCCGCATGAAACACAAGCGACAAACGCTCTCAAAAACAGACGATGAGGACAACAAAGACAGCCTCAAAGGTGACGATGATCAATCCGATAGCAGTAAGTAAAGCAAATGTATATTAAACTAGATTTAAGAGGAAATTTCCTTGCTTTCCAATCACACCTCTGACATACCTCCCTAAAGGATACATGAAACTGTACCGCACTCTCAATCGAACCCTTCCATTGGGCACCAGGTCCAGGTTCATCCAACAAGTTGTTCCACTTTTACTTTTCCGCCTGTGGTTTTCGTTGAGTTGAGAGGCTTTTAAGGAGAAGAGTAAAAGATGCTGTAGCTTATCAATCATTGTCAGTGGTGGGATGCCACGGCTAACCCTAACCCCTTTCGTGTGAGAGTTTTTGGTCCTCTGCCTTCCAGCCTTCAGCTCCAGCTTATGAAAACAAATCATCAATTTTCTGCGGCTATATACCTACTGATTCGCGTTCTGTTTTACCTTTAATGCCCAGACTCCAATTCGAAGAAATCGTGTCAAGGCTGCGAACTGCCCTCCGATGATATACCCGATTCGACGTCCAATTCCCGGGGACACAACAATAATACGCCCAGTGCCACCAACAATAATCCCAGTGCGGGAAGTCGTAAGTGTTTTCAAGTCAAAGATTTGGATTAGAACTCATATCGAACATCTCTTTCGCTCAGTGACACCCAACTCCTCTTTGGAAACGGGCATCTCCTCGAATCTGCTTGGCAGCACCACCGTATCCGCCTCGAATGTGATCAGTGCCGACTCCAGTGTGGCCTCCAGTGTCAGCCTGGACGAGGACATCGAGGAGAGCAGTCCCATTAAAGTCAAGAAGAAAGATGAGAATCAGGTAAGGATCAACACATATTCTCTGAATGAAAATCCTTTTTCAAATGGATCCTCTATCTCTCTGCAGGTCATCAAAAAAGAGGCAGTGTCCACCTCATCGAAGGCGTCGCCCTTTGGCTATGAGAGCTCTACGCCGAGTTTGGTCAGCTTTCGGCGGGACTCGGATGCCGTCATCGCCTCCGCCAATCCTCCCCCAACAAAGGGCAAGAAACGTTACCAGAATAATGCCAATTCTATTGCCACGCCCACACCCCTCACCGATAGTAATAGTGGTGGAAATGTTGGTGCCGGCGGCGGTGGAGGTGCCTCAGCTGGTGGCTATTTCCCTGGCTACTATCCTAGTCCAAAGCAACAAATGCAACAGCAGCAGCAACTGCATCCGCAACAGCAGCAGCAGCCACAGCCACAACCACAGGACTATTATGGCAAATACGACATTGAATTCGCCGCCTCGCCACACCACAATAATCCGCACAAGCAGCAGTCGCTGCACGCGGGCGAGTATCTCAGTCCCAAACCCAATGCTGCCACATTCCACCAAAACAGCCAGCAGCAGCAGCAGCACGAGCAGCAGTTTTATTACAACTACAACGACGCCAACGGCAGTGCATACATGAACCACCAACAGCAGCAGCAGCAACAACACCACCACGTTGGTGACTTTGAGGCGCCACCTATCAACGGACCGAGCAATTTCAACAGTGGCTACTACGACAACATGAGTTTTCAACATCAAGCGCAGGCGCAGGCTCACCAACAACACCAGTCTGTGGTATTTCAACAACAGCAGCAACACCAACAGGCTCCCATTAATCATCAGCAGTAAGTAGACATACTAGTTTAAATTCAACTTGAAACGATTTTGTTGAATATTATCGTGCGGTTGTTGTCTGAGTTATGCCGTAATAGTTGTCTCGACTACATGTAAAATGTAGCACGAATGGCGCCACTATGGCGGCGATAAATTGAACCTGAAATCCCAAAACTGTTCCGCAACATCCTCTTGGCAGCATATGCTGTTGAACCGTTTTAGTTTGAATTCAAATTCAAATCAAATTCAATTTGAATATTTTTCACATATTTCCTCCTTTTTCTCATTACAGACACATGCATCACCTGGGCACGGGCGAGGCTTATAGCGCTCTTGGCTTGCAGATGGAGAACTGCGATGGCTACAATAATTTTGGAGGTCCAGGCAGCGCTGGCGCTGGTTCTGCGGGTGCTGGTGTTGGTGTTGGCTACTACGAGGCGGGTCAACAACCCCCTGTACCGCCCCACACGCACACGCACACCCATCACCCCCACCATCATGTTCAGGTGCAGGCGCAGGCGCATGCCCATCTCCATGCCCACCACAATCCTGCCGCAGCAGCAGTCCAAGCGGGCGTGGGAGTGGGCGTTGGAGTGGGTGTAGGAGTGGGTGTTGTTCCTCCACCACCGCCGCCATCGCATATCCATGGCTTTGCACTGAATGGCGGGGGACCGGCGGTCCAGAGTCAGGCTTTTGTCAGTGGCGGAGGCAGCGCCGGCGGAGCTGCTGCGATCAGTGGCCTGGAGAACTCCAACAGCTCATCGGATTTCAATTTCCTGAGTAATCTGGCCAATGACTTTGCACCCGAGTACTACCAACTCAGTTAGTTCGTGTAGGAAGAGGCGACTGTACAGTTCTAGCCTAATTCCCTCCCCGGTTTGCCTGTCTGTCTGTAAGTGTGTAAGTGTGTGTGTGTATCTGTGTTTCCCTTCGATGTTGTAGCCACGTAGCGCACATATCTGTAAATACTATTCCTAAGAATTAACCCTAAAGAGTTCTATTCCATCTGTACTTAGGATAAAGATACATTTTGCTTTTGGCTAAAAGTCAAACACAAAATTCTCCCATTCAGAAATAAAAGAAAATCCTAGTAAACTGTAAATAGCTAGAAAAATTCAACAACTAATCAAACTAATATTTAAATACAAGCAAAGTCTCTCTTAAAACTAAGCAAATCAAATTAATTTCTCATTCTTTTGTTGATTTTGTAAATATTTTAAAGTAGCTTAAATCAAAAGTTTATAAATCGAAATCAAAATTTGAATCCCTCCCCCGCGATTCAAGTGCAATTTCTCTTTCAAGAACTATGATTTAGAGTCTTAAGGAACACACTCAATTATTTCAATGTTTGTAATGTTTGTACGTTGCCTTTAAATTTCCCCACTATACAAAAATACACTATAACTATTAAATAATTAAATAAATATGGCTTAAATATACATCTTTGTAAGGAGAAAGAATAAAAACTAATTAAGATATGAATATGAAACAGCAATTGAGTTCACATCTTGTACATATACGTTTCCTTAATCTGCCATTTAGGGAGCAATACATGCAGACGTCCACAGCCATTGACAACCGATGATTGATGGCTAAAATGGTTGGGGTTCGAAAGGGAACTTAAGGCCATATCCCGCTGCTTTTCAACATTTTGGGATTACGTATTCCAAATGGCAAACAATGGCTGAAACAAATCTCTTTTAAAAGGCGAAAAAAAATACTTAAAGAAATTCCTAGACTTAACATGAAATTTCAACCTAAATTCAGGGATAACTTTTAAAATACTTTCGTTTTGATTTGATTAAGGAAAGTGCCAACATTCATGGTTCATTTGAACAATCCATGAGATGCAGGCAAACAGAAGAACAGAGCATAACAGAACAGAACAGAGAGCATTTTCAACAGCTTTTTCCCCGGGGAGAGGGCCTCCGACTCCGAGGCTCATTCGTCAACCAGCATTTTTGGGTTTTGCCTGTCAACGTTTTAAGGTATATTCGGGAGAGACAGAGTGTCTGGACCAGGAACAACTAAGCCACATGATGCACATGTCCCAGTCCCAGTCCCAGTCCCAGTCCCATGTCGTCGACTACGCACAATTCTGACAGTAGCGGTGAAAATTTAAGATTGATCACCAGGGCCGAGTGTTTGCTGGAAATTGGTTGAGCGCTGTTTGGGTGTCCCTGTCGATGTCCGTCCAATATCCGTATCCGTGTCCATGTCGAGTGCAGGGCTAAAACCTAAATAATGTCACAGAATGTCTGGCTGTTTGGTTTTTCCCCAAAGGCCTGGACAGACATGGACCCCCTCTATGAAAAGGGAGTTGCCCGACTGTCGACTGTCGGCTGCCTGGCTAAATTAATTTAATTAACAGACCACTGCAGCACGATTTCAAAGTACAGCAGCTCTAAGGTCACAACGAAACGAATTTGTATTGAAAATCATAAAAATAATCACTTCAGTAGCCAACAGCTGGCCGTCAGCAAGCCGCCGCTGTTCGTATCTTGAAGATATATTGTATCTATTGGACAACTGTTGAAAAAAAGATAAGCTGTGGAGCTTGTTAATTACAATTTAGTTTGGTTTGCTTAATTTCTGAAGGAAACACTCCACTCGGAATTTTGTTTATGTTAATCGACGCGGCGAATGCAATTCACAAACGGCTAAGCGGAATAGTTGGAAATAGTTTATGGCCATTACAATTACAAATTCCATAGCCCAAAGCCCATAGCCCAACTGCTTAACCAGGCTGCTGCTGTCTCAAATAATGCCAATTAAACTTGCACACACCAAAAAAAACCAGTTCACTTATCATTTTTCTTAGACATTTTTTACCCTTTTTTGCCCCTTTTTGATGTATGTATTTTATTGTGCTTTTTTTTTTGGCAGTAGCAGTGGCACCTGTGTGTGCCGTAAACCTTTAAAATCTGCTGACTGTACAGGGGGCACTCACATGGTGCGTCTGTCATAGTTATAGGCTTTGCCTCTTGCTCTGACCTTGATATACATACAATTATTGTTAGCATTGCGGCCTTTCTTGCTAACGAAATGTTTTCATAGATTTTGTTCAGCGATTTCTTTGATCACAAGCCCAAAGAAAAGTAAAAGTCCCAAAAGGGAGAAGAATGTTTTTGAGATTTGAGTGCCTTGAGGATTGTTAGTTAATTAAAAATCTAGCAAACTTTGATCATTTCCACGTATCATTTGGGAGCTTCTTTGAACTCCTCTGAGTGCATGAAATTCTATTACAAAATCCAGAAAAAACAATACTCTGTTTTCGATTTTTTTTTTTACTTTTTTTGGTAGCCTATTGTTGTTCTTTTGTTTATTGTTTACACCTAAACTTAAACACAAATGTGAATTTTGTCCAAAGTTCCGAAACGACGTTTGGTGGGGTGTTGCTGGATGGATGGATGGATGGATGGATGGATGGGTGTGGTGCGACCTTCCAACGATTCAATGTTTCGTGATGAGGGCCAAAAAGGTGTGTGGGCCAAGAGGCTAGCTAGCTCCGTCTGGGTTCTGGTCCTTGAATGGTTTTTGTGTGTGTGTGTGTGTGTGGATTGTGCAGAGGATTTGTTGGAAGTGGTGCTGTTGGAAGAGGCGGCTGTGACTGGACCGAAATCGAAAGGATTTTCCTGGCATTATTTTCGAGTACGCTGATGGCTGACATCTAAGAGAAGGGCAATCTGCAAGAACTCAAATGTTAATTCTTTTATAATTGGTCCTAATGGATGGGATTACCTCTAGACATCTGCCATTTGATGGACTGGGCGCAACTGCATCCAAAAAGTACGTTATCCAAAAGGTGAAGTTTTTGCTGGTCCGGCTACACCCCAAAGCGCGATCGCAAGCTGCTCCTGTGCCCAACCTCTTGGACTCAACACAAAACACTGAATGAGCCGCCAGAACCGGAGATGCACTATTTATACGAGAGGCCGAAAGCCAGTTTACCCCCTGCTTGAGGTTCGACGATCCTTAAACTCACTTGATCGGGTTTTTTCTGGTCTCTCTCTCCTTTTGTTTTTTAGAGCTTGTGCTTGCTGTTTTTGTCTGGTTGCATTGTCAGTTCTCATTGTTGTTGGGCTGTGTATTCCATGGCTGATAATGATGATGATGAAGTTGAGAAGGGTTCCGGCTACGGCCGCTATCGATGAAGAGTCCAGCACAGCACAGCACCCAAAAATCTGAAATCTTCCACTTGATTAGTCAGTTAAATCGCATCGGCAAAAAGGGCTAAGCGATGCCAGCAGTTGGCTAGTTAAGATTGGAGTACCTCTAACCTTGGATCGCCCCTCTAGACTCCAGAATTGTTCTTCAACAGCGACGAACAGCAACAGCAGGTGTTCTATGGACCCCAGTCCCACATAAATTCCTATTCAACTGTGGGAAGAACTAGCGGAAGAAGAACAGAACAGAACCCCCAGAGAACCCTTAAAACTTCAGCTAGAACTAAAAACGAAACTGAAAATGAAACTGATTCGAATGTTCCCCTTAGTATTTATCATTCATGCAAGTAAAGTCATGACCCCATAATTTCCGTTTTATATTACAAACAACAGATAAAACCGAGGCAAAGGACTCTCTGCGATTGCGGTAGGGAGGAGTCCTTCGTCCATTCAAATGGAAATCTGCAAGACAAAAGCACAAGAATTTTGTCTGCCCCGTCAGACAGAGAGGGTCTAGGGATAGGGATAGGGATAGGGATCGTCAGCGGAACGATCAAGCAGGCCAAAGCAGTTCGTTGCCCTCGAATGAGCATCGCATCCTTAAAAGAGCGCGAACAAAAGTCCTGGCGAGACTGCAAGGAATTGCATCGCTCTACGAGTACGATTGCAGCAGCAATCCTTTTTGGTCTGTGAACTTTTTCCGTTGTCCGACAAGAACAAGTTCTGAAAAAAAAACGAACAGCAAATAAATAAAACAGAAAAACAGGATAATGTGAACGACCTTTGAGGGGTCCTTTACAGCCAGGCAACCCACGGATTTCCAGAGAAATGTGTACTCTGCTCGAAAGGAGAGTTTTTTAAATGGAACTTGTGGAATGTGAACTCAGAGAAAGAACTTGTGGAATCTGAATGGCAGTGGCTTTACTTGAAGATAGAATTGAATATTCCTTAGCTGATTTCGGAACTTAATCCTTCCATTCAAATGTAGACAACTATTCTCTTAACTCAGCGAAATGAGACCTTTACAATGGAAGTTCAATGGAAAAAACTCTTTCTTTGTTCATGATATGTATGTCGTATGCATTTTGTTTATTGGTGCTGTCAATAAATAAATGTACAGTAATAATAAAGTCAACAATTCTATGTACAACTCAGAGTCCTGCAAGTCCTGCGAGTCCTACGATCCTTAGTGGTGGTAGCTGACGGCGGGGGCAGCGTACGTGGAGTAGTGGGCAGCGGGCGCGGAGTATGTAACAGATGGGGCGGCATGAGCATAGTGGGCAACGGGAGCTGGGGCAGCATAGGAGGTATACTGAGCAGGAGCAGCATAGTGAGCCACGGGAGCAGGTGCGGCATAGGATGTGTACTGGGCAGGAGCAGCATAGTGGGCCACGGGAGCAACGGTCTTGACGACAGCTGGGGCGGCATAGGAGTGGTAGGCGGGAGCCACAGTCTTGACCACAGCGGGAGCGGCGTAGTGGGTGGGAGCAGCATAGTGGGCCACGGGAGCGGCAATGGGAGCAACGGCGACGGCCTTGACGAGGGGCTCACGGTTCACGACGGCATTGAATCCATTGATGGGGTCGGCGGTGTACTGGACGGTGCGCTTGTAACCATCAGCATCGATCAGGGAGTACTCTCCGCGGACGACATCTCCGTCGCGCTCCTCCACCTGTCCCTTGTTGTCGCCGGTCAGCTTGTCATCGACTCCGTAGGAGAAACGGTACTGGGGATGGGGATCGTATTCTTCGGCGGCCTTCACCACAACCTTCTGGGCGACGGCCACGGGAGCGGCATGGGCATAGGTGGCCACCGCTGGGCCGGCGTGGTAGACCTGGGGAACGGCGTATCCGGCGCTGGCAACGGCCACGAAGGCGAGAGCGAAAACAAACTGCAAGAAGGAGGAGAGTCGGGAGTCGAGAGTGAGGCGTGGTAATCCATCAATCTATCCACTCTGTGGGGGAGAGCACTTACCTTGAATGCCATTTTGGGAGGTGTGTTTGTGCTGTGCTGATTGGGTTCTTTACAGAAGTGAACTTGAGCTGCGAATGATACTTTTCTGGAAACAGACGTCAACTTTTATAGTAAATCAAGTTCGCGCAGCTCTGCTGCGGACCTGCCACGATCTGATCTGCTTTGCTTTTGCTCTGCTCTGCTCTGCTCAGATTTGATCTGCTGCGCGGTGACAGCGAAATCTATTTAATGTTTCGTCGACTTTGAATGTACAGAAATTGCGGGGCAATAACTCGTACTTCCTGTTCGTGGCGCCTAAGCTCTGTGGGTGTGCAAAATGCGAATGTTGGGTTCTTTTTTGGTCAAAGATTCTGCAATTAAAACAGAACAAAAGAGTTAGAGAAAGGTTATTGAAAGGGTTTGGCTTTAATTATGCTTAACTTTCGATTCATAGCATATTGATTGAAGCCAATCTCTTGGTACAGATCCGTTTTCATCGCTAAGCAACTGTCTATTATATTTCATACCAATCCAACAGATCTTTCATTCTTTTTTCAGCAGATATTCACTCCTACATTCTTGAGAGTAGCTCTTAAGCTCTGTTAATCCTCTTGAGAGCTCCCCTGTAGATGATTTGATTATTATTAAGGTTTTGGGAATATTATATAAGACGTGTGTAACTTTTGGGGGAGAACATTTGTCAAGCTTCTTAGGGGAATATGTATCAGGGTTATTGAACTTTAGCTTAGGGATTAATATGTTTCCGTTATGGGTAAGCAATCATACTCGAAGGCAGTTTTTTAGAGTGAAAAATTAATTAGATAATAGCTCCACATTTGATCTATAGATTCCATGCGTAGAAAAAAAGATTTTACATTAGGTTGAAGTCTCCTAGAGAACCACTTTCTTGAAATGATTATGTAGCATAAATTTGATGAGATCCTTCTTTTATTTCTTCTTCATATATCTCATCACCTCATTAAAATTACATCATACACTTATCAACAATTTCGCACAATCAGAGACCTCAATGAAGGCCACCCAACCACATCGCAACTTGGAAACAATTCTCAAGTCCTCATCTCATCCAAAGATCTCGGATAAATCCCCTTTGCTATTAGTGGATGCAATCATCTCTCGCAGCCACCAATTTATGGGCGACGTGGGCATCGGGCAGCAGGGAAATACCGAATCCTTTCTAAATAATTATGGCCATTGCAGTTGGATGTCGACAATCTCTTCGACTCTCCACCTCTGCCACGACCACGACCTGCGTAAGCGTCTGCGTCTGCGTCAGCTTCTGCGTCAACGGCAGCGCAGCAGTGACTGAGCGCTAATGTGGAGCATGATATGCAGAAGGCCACACTTAAGCACCTCCATAGTACAGCGCGGACCTGGTCGCCGAGGAAAGTGCATACGAGTGGCTATAAATACGCTGGCCAGGCCAGAAGCCATATCATTCAGCCCTCAGTCTCTCTTCTGCACAGAACCAACCCACAAGCCCCCAAACCAAACTAAAATGGCATTCAAGGTGAGCTCTCCTCATATTGGAGCTCCTCCTGGAAACGATCTAATGAGTCCCTCTGTTTCAGTTCGTCTTCGCCCTCGCCTTCGTGGCCGTTGCCAGCGCCGGATACGCCGTTCCCCAGGTCTACCACGCCGGCCCAGCGGTGGCCACCTATGCCCATGCCGCGCCCGTGGCCGTCGCCCAGAAGGTTGTGGTGAAGGCCGCCGAGGAATACGATCCCCATCCCCAGTACCGTTTCTCCTACGGAGTCGATGACAAGCTGACCGGCGACAACAAGGGACAGGTGGAGGAGCGCGACGGAGATGTCGTCCGCGGAGAGTACTCCCTGATCGATTCCGATGGATACAAGCGCACCGTCCAGTACACCGCCGACCCCATCAATGGATTCAACGCCGTCGTCAACCGCGTGCCCCTCGAGCATGTCAAGACTGTTGTAAAGACCGTCGCCGCTCCCGCTGTTGCCCACTATGCTGCCCCCGCTGTTGCCCACTATGCTGCCCCCGCTGTGGTCAAGACCGTGGCTCCCGCCTACCACACCTATGCCGCCCCAGCTGTCGTCAAGACTGTGGCTCCCGCTTACCACACCTATGCTGCCCCAGCTGTCGTCAAGACGGTTGCTCCCGTGGCCCACTATGCCGCTCCCACCCACTACGCAACTCCCGCTGCCACCTACACCTCCTACGCCGCCCCCGCTGTCGCCTACCACCACTAAATTCCATCCCAGCCATACCCCATATCCATACCCATACCCATACCCCTTCTTGTTATAGTTATAAGAATGCCCCCTAAAAATACACAAATATTTTCCACATAAAGAGTGTCTTTTTCTGTTCAACGACATCCGCTTTTAAGGATCAATGCAGCCTCAGGCACAGGTCAAGTCCGATTGGAGCTGGCAATTTAATTGAATTGGATTTAGTGCGGTTCATTAGGGCTCCACTCCATTCCATTGCCAATTAATTTGGCTGCGACATTGAAATTCCGAACTCCAATGGAGTTTCTTTTTCTTTCAATTATTCCGTTTACTACTCCATTTGCTACACCCGCAACGATTTCGATTCGATTCGGCTCTGCTCTGGAAATTGACCAATCCTATCAGCAATCAATAAATCATAACAAACTTAGATCTACTATTCATACAACTATGTCACGGATATATCTAGTATTCTGGTATATTCTGAGGCAGATCGAAGCACGTGGTCATCAGCTTCCGGTTAGTGCTTGGGTAATTCTCCAATTGTATCTAACGGATTGAAAGTGCCGGCTTTTCCAGCGTCAAGTTCAATTCCAATTCATGTTTCTATCATGACGTGGGGGATTCAGTTGCTCAGGAACTGGTTTGACTAGCGGTCAGACGTACGCCAGACAAGATCGAATCTCGAATGGTTCCTATAATCCCATTTGTCGATAGCTAGGTAATGATTTCGGCCCCACTCCAATAGAAGTAACAAATTCGTTAATTAAAACATTGTATTTGAAAGTGAAATACATGAACTAAAGTTGAAGTAAACTGAATTGAAAGCGAAATTGAAACGGACACAGAAGCGGCCTTAAGGGGTCATTGATTCTTGGGTAGATTCAGGAGATTTGAGGTACCTTTTTTTGTGCGTCCAAGAAATAGTTTCAATTGGCTCTTTTGCACTAACATAATGCTCTAAATTTTATTTTTTAAGCTCTAATGAGCTTTCAATAAAATTCTTTTGCCTTCAAACGAATGGGGAATATTTCATTACATCATTTGGCAGAGAGTTGAGTCACTTTCCTACCACTTTGACCATGATCGAGCACTTATCTATGCCGCAGTAATAGCTGTAATGCAAAGAGAGAAAAGCTTCAATCCAAAAGCTCGAAATGGTATAGGTATTGATATGGGTATGGGTATGGTGACCATACCACTTTTGTGGGTCATTCGCCAAAGGGGAGGATAGAGTAGGAGATGGAGGTGTGTCTCTCTTTCTGCCTCCGTATGTGTGTACGTGTGTCTGTGTGTCAAGTGCAATGCTGGGCATCGATCAAAGTGGGATTTATTGGGTTACTTACATGACTAGAGAGTACTGCAGCACCGTAGCCCCGTCCCCGATCCGATCCAAGTCCCGGCCCTGATCGCAAGCAAGTTGCTCGCCTAAGTCTTTTGTTTGTAACGGGCTTTTGTAGTTGCTCTTAGCGTTTTGTCCGCTTATTCGTCTGTCCGTCTAAGTGTCCGCCAGTCCGTCGTCCGTTCGTTCGTGTGTCCGTCCGCGGTTCATTCATAACAATAGCAAAATGGGTGTGACTCGTGGGTGCAAATCGCTGGGGGAAGAGCGAAAGAGAGGCAGACATGCAAATGAATTAAGATTGAAGTGATTTCTGTAAGCCAAAAAAACGTGAAAAAGTGAAAGAAAGGCCAGGAGAGACAATGGCCAAATGATGAGGTCTCGTTGCTGGGTTGCTGCTGCCACGAAAATTTCGTCTATAAATACAAATGCAGCGCCGAATGGATTATTATTCAAGGCACACACTCCACAGAAGGAGGACAAAGTTTCGCTTCTTTTGCCCAATAACCTTAAACACTCGCAAAATGGCTTTCAAGGTGAGTTGGTAGCTGATGTAACGCCTCTTTTGGCTTGGTAACAATCCCAAAAATCCCACAATATCTAATCGTCTTCTGCTCACAGTTGGTCGCACTCGTCTCCTGCTGCCTGGCAGCCGTATCCGCTGGCATCATTCAACTGGAGCATCACGAACAGCAGCAGCCACAACATGTCCTGTATCAGGCTCAGCCCCAGCACCAGCCCCAGCATGTGCTCTACCAGAAGGCTCATGATATCCATGCCCACGGACACGAGGTCTACCCGGATGATCCCCATCCCAAGTACAACTTTGCCTACGACGTGCAGGATGCCCTCTCCGGAGACTCCAAGAGCCAGTCAGAGTCCCGCGACGGAGATGTGGTCCAGGGCGAGTACTCGCTGGACGATGCAGACGGTTTCCGCCGCACTGTGAAGTACACCGCTGACTCGGTCAACGGATTCAATGCCGTCGTCCATCGCGAGCCTCTGGCCCATGTGCACAACAAGGTAGTGGCTGCTCCGGCTGCCGTTCAATACCACCATGCACCGACTGCTGTGATCAAGACGCCCGTGTCTTATGCCGCTCCGGCTCCCACTTATGCGGCACCCACCTATGCTGCTCCAGCGTACACCGCTCCCGCTTACACTGCCCCCGCCTACACCTCTCATCATGAGCAGCAGCAGCAGCTGCAGCAGGAGCAGGAGCACCAGCATCACTATGCCACATACGAGACTCCCGCCCCCGCCCATGCTGCCCATGAGGCCCATGAGTATTACCATCACCAGTAGGAGATCCTCCCTTCCTAGAGATCTGACAAGCGAAAGTATTATCTTGCATCCATTCCATTCTGATCTATCATTTTCCACATTAATTTAGTTCTGTTGATTAGTTATATTGTACATATTTTGAATAAACTTTGATGAATGCCTAAAAACTTTAAATTCCAATACATTTATGAAGGTTGAAAGTATATAAATATCATGGGTATACACAGTGAAATAATGTCCAGAGTCCGCTTTGAATTTTCCTAAATATATCAGGATTCGGTTCGGGATTTTGTACTTAAACAAAAATTCAAACAATTTTATTATTATTAGGATTACTTACACATAAACTCAGAATGAAAATCAAAATCAAGGTTGTACAAATATGTATCCCCGACATATCTAATCCCCAAACAACAAACATGACTGGTAATATAATAAATCCAAAATCCAAAATGACAATCAAATCTCAAAGATTAGACACATTCCATTGGCAAACAAATAATCATACACAGAACACACGCTTCTTAAGTAATCCTTAAAATCAAAACAAAAATTTGTATCCAAACATATTCCAAATGATATGTGCGTAATGTGAGAGAACAATTGGCATTAATTTAATGATGTGTGAGATTTACATATTAAGCACCGCGACAGTGTTTCCCGATTGGTCATGATTCAATGCGAATTTTTCTGTTGCCGCAGCTCCACATTCGAAGACCGGTTTTTGTGGGGTCTTGCGGCGGGCGGTCTGGTTTGCCAAAATATCCGGTAGCAGCAATAGCACTTTTTGCAATTTTAATGTCGCACACAAATTGAATGTCAAATTATTTGAGGCATACCATGCTACCATACGCGGGACGCGGGTATTGGCTCTGATATCAGTTTCAGTTGGCGGCCAAGCAAGTCCGGCAACGACTTGGTGTATGGACTCTGACTCGATCTTGAGGTATGTCCAATTGCAAGACAAGACATAATTTGCTCCACATTCCCACACAAAGGTCTAACGCAACCACATTAGCGGCCAAATGCCGGTTCGCCCTCGATGCTCTCGGCCTTTCGCTCCTCAATTGTGTGGCTTTAGCTTTGGCTGTGGCCTGTGGCCTGTGGCTTTGGCAATGCGAGTGGATCGAGTGCTCTGCTCTGGCACTTGGTGGGACAATAATGGACAGCTTATTGTACGAAAGTATAAATATCGTAGAACACAATTTGAGATAAGTTAAAGTTGAAGACGGTTTCTTAATTTCAACGAATTAAATAGAAGACTTAAGCAAGGAACTAATGACAGGGACTTCGATCGAATCGATAAGAGCTTGATCGATGCCCAGCATTGCACTTGACACACAGATACACACAGACAGAGACGAAGATCTATTTGTAGATAGACACACCTCCATCTCCGTCTTCCCTTTGGCGAATGATACAAAAAAGTTGCCTGCTCACCTTGCTCATATCCATACCCATTCGGAAATAAAACCCACACCATTTGGAGCTTTCGGGTTGAAGCTTTTCTCTCTTTGCATTACAGCCATTACCGTGGCATAGATAAGTGCACAATCATGGCCAAAGTAGTAGGAAAGTGACTCAACTCTCTGCCAAATGATGTAATGAAATATTCCGCATTCGCTTGGCAACGAATGAAATTCCTTTGCAAGCTAATTTCTAGAAGACTAATCCAAGAGATATCCATATTTAAGCTTAAACCATTTACTTTTAATCAATTTTATGGAAAATTCTTCAGCGAGGGTCTATCAAGGTGCCAGACGGTACCAGAAGGGTCATCCAGCGCAGCGCTACTTCGAGTTCTTATCCTTGGGCGCCCCGAAGTATAGAACCGACCAAGACTTGTCAAGAACATCGTATTCCCTGGGACGCTGGTTGATGCTATTAATGTTGTCCAAGTGTTATTAGGGTTACGTATGTCGTATGTTTCCCTTCTAGTCCTATGTCCTTACCTGATATCCGAGGTGAATAGGCGGTGTCGATGAAGCTGCTGTGGAATGCAAACGAGCTTCGGTGCGGGTTTCAGTTGCAAGGCACAGTCGCTATCCGTAGTGTGAAGGTTGCAGTCGTTTGAACCCATTTGTCCGGATTTGGAAGACATCATTGTTACATAGGTTTCTGTCTCTTAACCAAAAAAAATTTTATATATTGAATATGGGAAACAATTACTATCCTGTTAAAAAATTTTTTTTAATGTGTGTACTGTGTATAGAAAAATCCGACTGTAGGGACAAGGCTAAGTGATATATTCCTTATTGTAAAATTTGGAATACAATTTCGACTGTCAAGGCATTCTTTTTTATTCCAATCTCGACAATCTCTCCAAGATTCAATGACCCCTTAAGGCCGCTTCTGTGTCCGTTTCAATTTCGCTTTCAATTCAGTTCACTTCAACTTTAGTTCATGTATTTCACTTTCAAATACAATATTTTAATTAACGAATTTGTAACTTCTTATTGGAGTGGGGCCGAAATCATTACCCAACCATCGAAAAATGGGATTATAAGAACCATTCGAGATTCGATCTTGTCTGGCGTACGTCTGACCGCTAGTCAAACCAGTTCCTGAGCAACTGAATCCCCCACGTCATGATAGATACATGAATTGGAATTGAACTTGACGCTGGGAAAGCCGGCACTTTCAATCCGCTAGATACAATTGGAGAATTACCCAAGCACTAACCGGAAGCTGATGACCACGTGCTCCGATCTGCCTCAGAATATACCAGAATACTAGAGCTATATCCGTGACATAGTTATATGAATGCGCTTATGTTATTAGATCTAAATTTGTTATGATTTATTGATTGCTGATAGGATTGGTAAATTTCCAGAGCAGAGCCGAATCGAATCGAAATCGTTGCGGGTGTAGCAAATGGAGTAGTAAACGGAATAATTGAAAGAAAAAGAAACTCCATTGGAGTTCGGAATTTCAATGTCGCAGCCAAATTAATTGGCAATGGAATGGAGTGGAGCCCTAATGAACCGCACTAAATCCAATTCAATTAAATTGCCAGCTCCAATCGGACTTGACCTGTGCCTGAGGCTGCATTGATCCTTAAAAGCGGATGTCGTTGAACAGGAAAAGACACTCTTTATGTGGAAAATATTTGTGTATTTTTAGGGGGCATTCGTATAACTATAACAAGAAGGGGTATCTTTATGGGTATGGATATGGGGTATGGCTGGGATGGAATTTAGTGGTGGTAGGCGACAGCGGGGGCGGCGTAGGAGGTGTAGGTGGCAGCGGGAGCTGCGTAGTGGGTGGGAGCGGCATAGTGGGCCACGGGAGCAACCGTCTTGACGACAGCTGGGGCAGCATAGGTGTGGTAAGCGGGAGCCACAGTCTTGACGACAGCTGGGGCGGCATAGGTGTGGTAGGCGGGAGCCACGGTCTTGACCACAGCGGGGGCAGCATAGTGGGCAACAGCGGGGGCAGCATAGTGGGCAACAGCGGGAGCGGCGACGGTCTTTACAACAGTCTTGACATGCTCGAGGGGCACGCGGTTGACGACGGCGTTGAATCCATTGATGGGGTCGGCGGTGTACTGGACGGTGCGCTTGTATCCATCGGAATCGATCAGGGAGTACTCTCCGCGGACGACATCTCCGTCGCGCTCCTCCACCTGGCTCTTGGAGTCGCCGGAGAGCGAGTCTTGGACATCGTAGGCGTACTTGTACTGGGGATGGGGGTCGTATTCCTCGGCGGCCTTGGCCAGCACGGGCTGGGCAATCGTCTTGACGACGGCGGGTGCGGCATAGGTGGCCACGGCGGGGGCGGCGTGGTAGACCTGGGCGGCGGGCAGAAGGCCGGCGTTGGCAGCGGCGATCAGAGCGAAGAGGGCGATGAACTGGAAGGGAAGGGCATTCTGAATGAGGATCTTGGGTCTTTGGTGTGGTATTTGTGTTCTCTCCTGAGCGTACCTTGAATGCCATTTTGATTGGTTTGTGGTTTGGGGCTTGCGCTGCGGTTGCTGCTGCTGTTGGTTGCTGTGAGGCGAAGAGTGGACTGTGAGGGCTACTGGGCCAACAGTCTGCTTTTATACGTATATGGAGCAACTTCTGGTAATGGCTGGCAATGGCCACGCTCTCCGCGTAATTAGTGCAATTCAGTTATGCTAAACGTGGATAGAGAGCAGCGATAGGAGGTGGAAGAGAAGGAGGGAAATTGTAACATTGAAATCGTGCTCTATTGTACGAAAAATATCTTTATGTGCTGTCATCGAAATAAATTCAATTTATCCAAGAAATACGCGTATGCACAGGTATTTCTGTGGCTCCGAAAAACCAGTTTTCTGCGACTGTTAATGAAAGCGTAAATGGGGAAGTGCATTAAAAGTGCATTTCAAGTGCAGGGATTAGAAATGGAAGTTGCAACAGAATATTCTATAAGGATTATTGTAAGACCAAATTCGAGGTGTAATTAAACGTTCATATTTATGATATAGTGGTGCATTATTTTAATCTCATTTCGAACTGCAAATCTTTGAATTTTTTTCTTAATGCTTAAGAAATTTTGAAAATGATATTTGCTAAGGCAAGGTTTTTTTAAGTTTTATATATAATATTGGGCATTGCTTGCATATTCTTCATAGGGTCGCAAGGGTAGCCCGTCTCTTCTGAAAATCTCCTCCACCCCTAGATCTAATGCCAGTCTTTGTCTTGCAGTTTCAGAAGCTACAAATTTTTGACAAAATACTAATTAAAATTGGATTTGTGTAATCAATAAAATGCAGCTTGGTTTTATAATTAAAGTTTGCCATTTTAAGCAGAACCAAAGAGTTTAAGATGGTGCGTGACAGTTTTTACAAGCCCCCAGTCCCAGCCCCAGAGGCAGGTGGCATTCGAGGCGCCGCCGCGACAGTGAGGGCACCGCCAAAAATGAATTCCAATTAGGTGTCATCAATGTCATTGGATCGCGTATAAAATCCAATCGCCCGAGACGGGTCAGACATTCAGTGTTTGGCTTTAGCCCAAGACAGCAACTGCAGTAAATCCAACTAAAAATCCATTCAAAAATGGCCTGCAAGGTTCGTGTGGATAAAGCGAGGATTAAAACAGGATTATCAGTGTACTGAAATTCCCCATCTCTTCCACGCAGATCGTGATCGCTTTGGCTCTGTTCGCCGTGGCAGCCCAGGCCGCCGTTCTGAGGTCCGTCGCTCCCGTGGCAGTGGCTCCGGCACCCGTCCCCGTCCTGGCCAAGACCGTCGAATTGGAGGAGGTGGATCCCCATCCCCAGTACTCCTACAGCTACGATGTACAGGACTCTATCTCCGGCGACAACAAGGGGCATGTGGAGGAGCGTGACGGAGATTTGGTCCGCGGCGAGTACTCCCTGATCGATGCCGATGGTTTCAAGCGTACTGTGACCTACACCGCCGATTCTATCAATGGATTCAATGCTGTTGTCCGTCGTGAGCCCATCGTCGCCGTGCAGGCTGAGCCATTGATCAAGGCCGCTCCCGTTGCTGTTGCCGCTCCCCTCGTGAAGGCTGCTCCTGTTGCTGTGGCAGCACCGATTGTCCGCTCTGCTCCGTTGGCCGTTGCTGCTCCTGTCCTTCGCTCTGCTCCTCTTGCGGTTGCCTCCCCCATTGTCCGTTCGGCTCCGTTGGCGCTTTCCTCTCCCTTTGTCCGATCTGCCCCTCTGGCGGTGGCTGCCCCAGCACCCATCCTGCGCACGGCTGCCTATTCCACGCCTTTAAGGTACACAGCCCCTACCTATACCATTGCCAACTTGTAAAATCTGACTTTTGTTTTTGTTAATGAATATAAATTGTGATTGTTATGTTAATTTGAATGGTTTTCATTGTGGGGTCTTTCTAGAGGTCTTATGGTAGAAGATTCTGAGAGTAAGAAGATCAATTCTTACCTTCCCTCAGAGTCTGGATCTTAAAAGAATCTCCTTATCATGTTTTACGCTTCGAATTCTATATTGTTTCTCTTCTATTTCTTGTCTAGGTCAGTTCCATTTTGAAACACTCTTTCGGACACTCCTCTTTTATCTCTTTAAGGTCTCTCTCCTCCCCAATCTACAGATTAATCGGGCAACACAATATCCCACTCAAGGCAGAATAGTGAAAGTGTTCAAAATCCGCTGAGAGTTTCGCCTATGACACTGAGCCGCAGAGCCCCACATTTGCATGCCCCAAAAGATTGCATAAATTTATATATGTATATATATATATATTTTTCGCATTGCGTGGGCCATTGTAATTGCCCCGTTTCCAGTCAATAAATTAATAAGTTAAATAATAAAAAAAATATACAAAAAAAAATGATATCAAAAGTGACAAAACTGATTTTTTGGCCAAAAGCAAAATTAATCAATTTCAATTCGCTTTTTTCGAGCTTCGCACTTTTTGCAGGGGTATAAAAAGCAGTGCACGCTGGCCAGTAAATCATTCCACAGCCTCTCTGTCTTCGGAACAGTTAACGGATACCATTAAACCAACCTCCAAACCTCCCAAATTTAGAGCCATGGCCTTCAAGGTGAGTGATCCTGGTAGTTTAGGCGGTTTTTCTTTTATTTATTGGCTTCATCCTTCCAGTTCTTCGCTGTTCTTGCCCTCGTGGCTGCCGTTAGTGCTGGTGTTGTTCCTGTCCAGCAGGTGTACCATGCTCCAGCCCCTGCTGTGGCCTATGCCCATGCTCCTGTGGCCGTCGCCCATGCCCAGCCCGTGCTGGCCAAGCACGACGATGAGTACGATCCCCATCCCCAGTACAAGTTCGCCTACGATGTGCAGGACGCCCTCTCCGGAGACTCCAAGAGCCAGGTGGAGGAGCGCGACGGTGATGTCGTCCATGGCGAGTACTCCCTCAACGACTCTGATGGCTACCGTCGCATTGTGCAGTACACCTCGGATCCCATCAACGGATTCAATGCCGTCGTCAACCGCGTGCCCCTCGACCATGTCAAGACTGTGGTGAAGTCAGTGGCACCCGTGGCCGTTGCCGCTGCCCCACTGCCAGTGGCCTACCATCAGCACCACTGAGGCTTACGGCTCTCATCCTTCCCTCATCCCATAACGAAATATTTTAGATGAATAAATTGTTGAATATTTGTAAGCTCAGAAATTCGAGAGTGTCTTTTTAATTGAACATTGAAAATGGAAGCTGAAAACGAGAGCTAATGAAAGTCTAAAGGGAATTCCCTAAGAGAGGGAGCCAAAATCTAGGCTCTTCCTTAAATTCCTCCCAAAGAAACCTCAACTCCAATGATTATTTAGCATTGCCTTAGCTCTTCTTTAAAGCCCTCCTGAGCACATATATTTTGTAATCAATTTTCTGGTAATCAATTTGCTGGTAATAACTCATTAAGGGCCCTCAAAATTTAAACAGGCGTTGGATCTCGGGTCCGACCCATTTTACACCAATCATCGAAAATTGAGGCAGACATCCGATTGGAAAGAAACGCATTGGAACATTTCAATAAAAAACCATCTGCGTTCGAAGGCTTATTGAATTTTAATGCATGTAATGTGCCTTTTGGCTTGGATGTGCATTCAAAGCGCGGGGACACCCCCTTGAAAAACCAGTTAAGGTCAGATGGCTGCATGGTCCGAACCTTTCGCCAAGTCTGGGGCCTGTGTCCGACTCGGCCTGAGAATGATTTACGTGACATTATTGGACTTAAATTGTTTCCTTTATCTTAAAGTGGCTACCAGATAGGAGGCGGCAGACTTTCGAACGTGGGCAAGTGCAAATATGCCAAGGCAGAGGGCCAGCCATAGCCACATGACTGTCACAGAAGTGGACAGGAGACCCCAAACCATGGACAACCGCCAGCAGTCAATGGACAACGTGCATGGAGCCACGGACAGCAAAGGTTAAGGTCACAGTCAATTTTGATTGTTAATTACCGTTGGAGTGAGCGCTTCGTTGGCCAAAAACGGACCCGTTCCCATGCTTAGCATGTAAGTACACATGCCCAGAGATCCACAGTAGTCACAACAACCACAGCCGGAGCTTCAAAGATCGACAGTAGCCCGAACCACAGTGTGGCAGCTCGTAATGGCTGTGCGCATGCGCAACGTCTCGCATCGAGGCCCATAAACGTTTACCAGACGAATTACAACAATGCTCGTGTCGCATTAAAAACCAGCCCAGACCCCGAACCAGACCCATACCCCATCATCATTGCGCTTAAGCCCCGTTCACACTAGGCCCCCATTGCAATGACTACAAAATACTAAAATCTTCTGCGGGTTTCCCCCGTGCCGCTTACAAACTGAACTTGACAGCAATTTAGTGGCCACTCGAAATAAATTTATTTGCTTAGTGTAAACGCTTCTTGTCTTGTCGCGACATTCTCTGCGTTCTTGGACGTGTTGGACTCCGGCTTTGTGTTGGCCATTTACGTTGACATTATTCATTGTTTCACTTCTGTGGACGGAAAGTGTTATTTTGTCAGTTTATGTCGGGGAGTGGAGCGTTCTTTCTTGTAAGGTGACCTTGAAAACGCTTGTAGTTGGTTGAGAGTGAAAGTGAGTTTCGGTTTCTTTTGAGTACTTTTCGTGGGACAAAGCAGAAAGTAAGATGATTATTTGCTGAAAGGAAATGAAGATAATGATTACAGAAGCCAAAGAGAAGATTAAATAGAATGACACAACAATTTGGTGAATGAATTTGGAACTTATGGGTAGATAATAAACAATATATAGGTCGCATCCTGTTGGGGAAGGAAAATAAATAAGGTCTTATTCACACACATAGAATGGAGGTTTTTGAGATAATCTTTATATAAGATCTGGGGCAAATAGTAGGAAATTTTCCATTAAGAATCAGCGCAATTTTGTAAACCCTTTCAGAATTCTTTTTAACTCGAGATCAAATGGAATTTTCTCTTGGATTTACAGATATTAAATCCATATCGATTCTTAACTGTGTTTCCTTTTTACAGTCTAGTCCCTACCAAGATCTGACAATCCAAATTTCAACTAAGGACTATTTTCTTCGCTAAGAGCAATGAATATTACGATTAAGAATACATTTTAAGCATTCCCCCTCCCAAAATCACATAATATTTTTAAGTTTTGCTTTCATTTAGATCACATCCATTTATTCAATAACAACTAACGGCAATTATCTGGTCGTGGCGCCTATTCGGGCACTTCAATAGGCGTACGAGATAAGAGGCGAAGCGTACTGGGTCTTGACGAAAGCGGGTCCTGCTGCGACCAGAGGAGCGGCCTTCACGATGGGTGCTGGGGCAGCGGCATAGGTTAGAGGAGCTGGGGCATAGGCTGGGGCAGCAGCATACGCGAGAGGAGCCGGGGCAGCATGATAGGCAAGGGGAGCTGGAGCAGCGGCATAGGCAGCGGTACGGACAGCAACTGGAGCGGCAGCCACAACGGGAGCGGCACGGACAACTGGAGCTGGGGCGGAGGCAACGGCGGCCACTAGAGGCTCACGACGGACGACGGCATTGAATCCATTGATGGGATCGGCGGTGTAGTCCACAATGCGACGGTAGCCATCAGCGTCGTTGAGGGAGTACTGGCCCTGGACAACATCTCCGTCGCGGCTCTCCACCTGGGTCTTGGAGTCCCCGGAGATGGCATCCTTCACGTCATATCCGTAGGTGTACTGGGGATGGGGATCGTACTCCTCCACCTGGGCGACGGCGGCCAAGGGAGCAGCAGCTGGGATGAGGCCAGCGCTGGCCACGGCGATGCAGGCGGCGAAGAGGACCACGAACTGGAATTAAGACATGGGCACATTTTAATACACGATTCTTCGTTCACTTGATATCACAGGTTTTTAGTCCTTGGGGTGGATGAGCATGAGCCTTACTTTGAATGCCATTTTTGTTTTGTTTTTGGGGGTGTTGCTCTAGATACCGTAATTGGTTTTGAACTGATTTTAACAGCGTCCAACTGGGGCTTATATACCGATTTGATGGCAACCTGCCCGATGACGGTGTGCACTTGCGTCACAAAACGACGCCGATCATATCAAAATGCGAGACGCTCAAGACTAGAAGCAGTCCGTCCCCGAACTGGGGGGCATCGGGTATTGGGTAGTACGGTGCACACGATGGGCGGCTACCAAGGCTGAGTTTTGTGCGATCGGTGACAAAGGCCCCCAGCATAATGCCTTCTTGATTGGATTGGCTTGGATTTAACTTGAGCGGACTTGGCTCTACAAATTAATATTGGCCTCAGAAGTCGCATGCCCGAACGTGCATTCCAGCCTTTGAATCGATCATCATGATGATGATGATCATTCGCTTTCGAAAAAATGCCCGTTCGCACTATTATTAAACGATATCGTATGCAGCGCATGCGCAAATGCATAACAACGGTTTTTCAAATCGTCTCTGCACTTGCACCCCCAGCCCCACACCCATTAACCATTAACCATTCTATGGGTATATGGCTTCCCTTCCCCCCACCGCCAGTTAGCGACCTTAAACGTTTAGTTTTTGAGTCGGTCTGTCGCTCCAGTTGAACGTTAATGGGATTTCAAGCGTATGTTTATGGTGTCGCGCTGTCGCACTTCCGAATGGCCACCCAAAACAAAGAGAAGGCAATGCTTATCAATGCTCAGGTATGTCTGGTGATATTCTTTTGGATTTTACTATTTGTAGGGTATTTTTGGGGCTATTCTTTTCAATTAATCATGGCAAGAAGTTGGTTATTTCCTAGCCATATTTAATGGTGCTAATTGTAGCGGAAGTCCACATTTTGGAGGCCATTTCAGTATTTACAACCATTTTTCAATTATCTCCCGTAAATAATCCAGGAATTCTCAAGAGTTTCCTTTGCTTTAAAGTCTTGAAAAAGTGTATTTAAAGGAAAATCCTTCAGATTATAAAGTACTTTCCACTTAAAAATCCCTTGCATTCGACAGTAAAACAAATTTCTTATAAAGAAATGACTTTTAACAGTTTAATTCAAATAAAATCTTCAGCAAACCAATTTTATATCTAGAACACATAAGAAATATGCTGTGGATGCGGCACATGATGCGAGATGATGGCCTGCGATGGGGCTGCATGGTGCACCACATGATGGGTGACGGGAGCATGGTGGATCACCGTTGAGGCCGGGCCAAAGGATCGATGGACCACAGCAGACGCCTGAGAGTGCGGCTTCAGGACAGGCAGCTTTTTCAGAGGCTGCAACTTTACGGGAGCCGCAGGCCTTGCCACAAATGCAGTGGCACTGGAGAGTGGCTCTCGACGAACCACAGCATTGAAACCACTCTCGGCATCGACGCTGTACTCAACAATTCGACGATAGCCATCGGCATCGTTGACAGAGTACTGTCCACGGACCACATCGCCATCTCGGGACTCCGATTGGGACTTGACATCACCGGTTTCACCATCCTGGACATCATAGTTGAAGGTGTACTGTGGATGGGCCTCGAAGGTGTCCTCGCTTCCGACTGATTTCACGGGCAGCAGACCCGCCTGGACCACGGCAACAAAGGCCACAAAAAATGCAATCTGTGGGGGATGGGATCGAATGGTTGAGTTGATAAATTTCAATGGGAAGTGCCGCACATCTACTATTCGATTATGCTTACTCTGTTCAACATGTCTGGGCGATCTTAATGGAAGATGATTAAGGTTTGTTCCTGTCGGTCGCTGACTTTACACAAATTCATTTCGCTGCGGTCTCCAGCTTATATACCACACTGGATGCTCATTGACCCAATGCCACACTGCCCTGCATCTGGAGGGGGACCCGCCGGGACCTGTTGCCGTTCTGGGCTCTCTACAGTGTGGCAAGGTCAACGCAATGAGACCTCCAGTCTCTCGCCTAATTGGAGTCGAGATGCGGCAACAAGTTTATCAGACAATCGACAGGTTTCCAGACCGTTTCCAGCTGCAGGCCCTTCCATATTTTTGCATTAACACTCGACAGGCATTCTGCATTATCATATCTGTGGTTCCTTGAAGAGGCTAAGAGAAAGATGGTTGGCCCAAGAGTTTTTCCATAAATTATAAAAAGGGGTTCCAGATTTGATGATCAACTACGACGTCGACTACAATATTAATAAACTTGTCCTTGCAAGGCTTTTGGTCTTCTTACCATGTCACTGGTTGAGGAGGCACCCTAGTGTCAAGAACAATATTTTTTGATCCAGGTATTGATTCAGATCAAGTGATATATATACATACATACATATGTATGAATGAATCATATGGAAGGATCTCAGCCCGTGCTGTGTATTCTACATACAGATTACATGCATTTTTCTACATCATATCTACATTAGCAGCGAAAAGTATGCTACTCTTTTGTGTGCCAAGTAGTTTCCAGTTTTCGTCATTCAGTATGAGTTTGAATGAAGGAGTGCGCAAAACGGAATGGAAAAATACCCACATACATAGCTGCATTTTCGGAATTCGAATTTTTGCATGCGCACTGCATTGCTAAGGCAAAAGCAATACAAATTGCCAGCGCTGTTGCAAAATCGGCTATTTTATAGCTAATTCGGCCCATTTTAAAAGTTTAATTTCCATAAATATGTGAAAATTGTTATTAGACGGAAATCTGAATAGTTTTAAATATTTATTTAGCTATGTTTGCTATTTTAATTTGTTTAATGAAGTGCAAAACCTTCAAACAAAAAAAAAACTACTTTAGCATGTTTTACAACAAAAACAGCTTCTTATAAGTTGATGTCAACTTTTGATTGCTGCCCAAATCTGCAGGCAAAAAATGAGAATGCATTCGAATGAATTCGGAAGCAATCAATACCTCACTTTTAATCATTCAATTCGTGCATTGTCGCTTAAATGTAGTTTGTATGAGTTTTACTAAAATTCTTTCGGCGTATAATTCGAATAGACTTAATTAATTTAGAGCATTAATAATTCGAATGCCGGTTGTTTGGCATTCGTGCAGCAGTACGCAGTAGTAAATCCAGCTTACAGTGGAGTAACTAACTAAGTATCTCTATCTGTTTACATTAGAATTCCATATGCTCTCATTCCAGCCAATCTCTGCCAGGGAAACAATAATCCTTTTCTTGGTTGCATTCATTATAAAGATATTCAATCCAATCGTTGGCTGCTCTGCTCCGATTGGTCAGCCTATCCATGGTGCGCAGCGGATAAAGCGGCCGCTCAGCCAGTTGTCCCGCTCACACATTATCCGAATCAAAAATGAAAGATTGTTGATGTGCGCGGGATTGAACTTAATGCCGCCTGTCTTTATCTTTGGCGGGTAGTTTTTGCATAATTCTGCATCTTAAACAGCCAAGGCAAGGTCGTTGACGGGTCCGGGTGCCCACTGACAATGTTTACATGGCTTCAAATTACACGCGGGATTAAAGTAGAGATTGTTCGTTAGGGTGGAGTGCGTTGATGTGAATATTTGTTTACTATTGAACATGGAGCATGTCTTGAACAGATTTAAAACAGAAATAAAACTGCAGGACTGGAAGACTATCCTTAAGAAAGTATTCAATAAATTGATGACATCTCTTGTCAGCAATGGGAAAGAGAATCATTCAGGCAGGCTCCGTTTTTCACTTACTTTTGCGGATTACGTTTTTAGCCAAAACGTTTCGTTTTCGTTTAAAGGTGTTGTTGTTGTTGCCCTGGCAAATGTTTTCCGAGCCAAATTTGAGGATGGGTTAAAAAAAATTATTTATAAAGAAAGAAAAAATTTAATTACCATGATATATGTAGGTGTCAAGTTTAGGTTAATGCATAAATAGGTCATCTATTTTTTTCCTTTTTGAAATTAAGGTTCGTTTCGTTGTATAAAAAGCGTTTGCTTTTAATTTCGTCAACGAAAATGTTTTCGTTTTGAAAACGAATAAATCTTGCGGAATGTGAAAACGGGAGCCCCAATTTATGTGTATTTAAAAGACTTTTGTGTGACTAAAAATATTTTCCTAGAATACCTTAAGAAAGTAGCTGGTTTTCATTGCTTAAGAAACCATTTTCTTTATTTAAATAAAAGAGAACCATATTCCCCAACTGCTGACACAGTGGTACCAGCTCTGCAAGGCTTATGGCGAGGGAATCCCTAAAAACTGTAGAACAATTTGGGGGCGCCGACAATTGAGTGGATCAATCAACAAGAAGAGCTCCTGCCACCAAAAGGGAACAGGGCTTAGGACTGACTCTCCATCGTCCAGAAGGGACATGTGATGAATTCGCTCTCTAATTGCCTGCGAACACAGGTGGAAACCAGGGGGCGGGAAGCTTAAAATCATATTAATAAACGTAATGAGCACGTCTGGGCCAATTACATATTCAATTAGGGAATGGGAACGGGAACCTGCCGGGCGGACTCGTTAGGACAACTCTTGGCCTCCGTGCAACAGGCATCAGGCGTCGGCTGCTCTGTCGCCATCGCCGTCGCTGTTTCGGTCGCAGCTGATAAGTACTTTTAACTAATTAATCATTACAGAGCCAAAGAACAAAAGACATAAGTCAAAAGCTGCACAAGACCGAATAAAAAATGGCACAAATATCGATTTACCCGAAAAAAAAAAATATTACAAAGAGAAACCCGAAAAATACCGCCAAGTTTTGTTTTGGAGCGGTGACAGTCGGCGCCGGGCAATCCATCAATTTGTGCAGCGCCAATTACGCCAGTTACTCGTCACGTCACGTCTCAGTCCCCGGACGGACACCAATCGGACAGCGGACAGCGGACAGCGGACGACAGACAACGGACAGATACGGGCTGCCGTGTGGAGACACTAGAGCTTTGTAAGAAGAATCGACATGAACGACGGCAGTTGAAGTTTTTTCTGGAGCTGTAGCAGCGGCGCCCCATCAACCTGGCGTCAGGTTTTGGTCTTTCTAGACACTTGTAACCGGGTTTGACGCCTCCAGTGGCCGTCATCTAGCCCATATATCTTACTTCCGACGGCTTCCATGGCGCTAAACAGACATTAATGGCGCGACTAACAAATCCCACGAAAGTCCTAATTGGAAATAAATTACAGTACCACTTGACTAGACATGTGCACTCAAATGTGATCATTACACAGCCAAAGAACAATGAGAAATTGAATAAAGGGCAATAAGATGATCTATGAGACGTATACTTAAGCTTCGTCGTATCTACCTTTATTTAATCTATGATTCTAAGCCAATGATTAGCTATTAAAAGACGGATTCCCTGAACTATCAGAAAGGTATTGCACTTCACAGAAAACCACCTAGTATATGACTCAACCAGTAGATACATATATATCCTAACTTAAACAAACAATTTTGTGTACTTTTAACCGATAAGAGTACACAACAAATAAGATTTAATTGTCAATTTAATCCAAATAGATTTGATAAGATATTAAACAGTTAAGAGAACATATAGAATGTTTCTTGGGAAATTGATAAATACCTTAACTGGACTTCCAAAAGACAGTAAAAGTGTTTCAAACCTTGCAAAGAATATATCTTCAAGGATGAAAAAAATACTACTGCATTTAAAGACCTTTCCTTGCCTTTCATCACGATCCGATTCTTAAATCCTATAGCTGTCTATAGCTCGATTTCACGTGTGTATATGACGACTGTGCCATTAAAAACAATAAATATCTAAGCAATTGTTTAATTCCCGAAATATCGCGATGATAACTAACTAAATTGTGAAACCAAACAGTTCGGTTCATTCCCAAAGCAAAGATAGGATATATGTTGGTATATCCCAAAATGGAAAACTCTAACTATATCGCAAACTGTCGAGCAGCAGCCACACCAACCCCCAAACCCTAACACGGATAGTCGTATCTCTCCTGTAGATTGGTGCAGTGCTGGCTGTTGTTCGTTTGGGCATGTGGGACAGTTTCAGTTTTGGGATTGGGACTGGGACTCGGATTGGGTCGAGGTAAGTGGTGTGTAGTGCGAGTAGTATATGGAAAGACACTCACACACATCCTGTTACTATTAATTGCTGCTGTCCGAAAAATATAACGAATCACCTTGGAGCGTTTGGGCCGAAAACAGCCAAAAGGATGAAGGGAATGCCACAGGCACTGGAGTTGGCATGGCCAACACTCCACTGTCCTTCCCTCTGCCACGAAACTCCTGGCAGTGTAGAGACAAAAACTTGTGAAAATGTCAATCAACTTGTACAAAAAAAAGGAGAGAAAAAAACCAATCCAAAAAAGGAAACAACAAAGTTTTCCTCCAGACAGCCAAAGATGATGCATTGTGCGTGAAAGGTGCATGAAGATATCTGAATGTTGTATCTCTATCTCTGGCAAAGTGACAGACATGGACACGGGGCATGGACGCACGGACGGACGAACACTCGGATAACTCGTAGGGGGCGCCTACGAATTGCATCCCACTGAGTCAGAGTCAGAGTCAACGTCAGACAGTCAAAGTCTGAATCGGAGATAAAGTCAGGAGAGTCGTCGTTCGACGATTTAAATTCCAGTGTCGTCTCCATAGATGAGCTGTCATATGTGCAAATGACGATTGACAGCTGCCGCAGTCAGCATCCGTTCTCCAGCAGCTCCTCCCATAACCAGTCCTAGTCCCAGTCCCAGTCCTGCTCCTAGTTTTCAGTTCCACTCCCAATCCCTTTTCTGGTTACAAAACTTCTCCTTAGGTATACGTACGAGTGAGTACCTGCCCGTCAATTCATTTGGGAATTTCGTGCGAGGTGCTAAAACGTGCCAAAACCATAAAACAAATAAAGAACATTGAGTTTCCAGTTAAAACAAGACGTCGACATGAGCATGGACATGGGCGTTACCCCTAATATCAGCGGGCGACAGGAGCGGATTAGCATGTGGCCCAGCCAGCGGGGGCCCAAAGGGGGCGTTTTGTTGGGAAATGAGCATTCAATTATGATTTTCGTTGGATTTGAGGTGATTTCTATTTAATCGAGGACTAGTTCGTTTCTGCTGTATGGTCATATTTACAGATTTTGATGGTATATTTCTTAGGTTTCTAGTTTAATCTATCTTTCAAAAACTCCTGTAAATGCTCGCATATTTGAACAACATTGTATCATATGGATTTCTGATTTTTGACTATTTTATTAACTAAATATGTTTAGACGATTTTTAATAGCTTTACTCTAATAGAAACACATCGCAATGCAGCCTTGGCCTACAATTGAAATTTTAGGAAGATATCCACCAAGTGAGAAATGAAATCCTTTGTCTGTTGGAGATTATTCTTCTATATTTCTAATTGATCTGACCAAACCATATATGTTACATACATATGTACTACACATATCGCATACCCCTCCAATAGTTCCCCCATCTCAAGTCCAACCCAATCCGCTCCTGCGTATCCATTGCCTGAGTAGCAAAAAAACACACACACAAAGCGAAAAACAAGAAAATCTAAATGGAAACGGCACCACTGACGAAAACCGGTATGACTAACCCTCGTAGCAGTCTTTTGATAAGGGAAGACATTCGAGTACATAACAGAGAGAGCGAAACAGCCATACCTTCAGGCTAACATTAGGCCACAAGCGAAAGCGAGACAACAATAGAGACAGAGATGAAGGCGTGGCCTACACAATCGGTCTGTCTGGGTTGATTCTCCGACCGACGAGGCCGACCAGACCAGTCGTGACCAGACTTGGTAAGCGCGCAGGCAGCACGTCGTCGTCGTTCGTGGTTGTGTTTCGATAGTGGTCGGATAGAAGATATAGAAGAACCGTTAGCCGTCGCGTAATATTACCGATTTGTGAGTGTGCCCACCAGTGAATGAGTGAAGTGAAAATCAGAGCAGACACAGAGATAGAACGAACTCCAGTCGAAGCCAGAGGCATCGAGAACGAACTCCAGTCGAGGCTAGGGGCAAGTGTGGTTCCTGCTAGACAATATGATGGACGTAAGCAGCATGTACGGCAATCATCCGCACCACCATCCTCATCCACATGCCAATGTCTTCGATGGTTATGGCGGCACCACCACCGCCAGCACCAGCAGCAGCAGCGTAACCGCCAGCAATGCCAGCAGCTACTTTACCCCGCACCAGCATCAGCATCACTTGCAGCACCAGCAGCAGTTGCAACAGCAGCAATTGCAATTGCAACAGCAACAGCAGCAGCAGCAGCAGCATGCCCTTACGTACAATGGCTATGAGAGCAGCTCCCCCGGCAGCTATTATCCCCAGCAGCAGGCACAACTGACACCACCGCCCCAGGCAGTGGGAGGAGGAGCAGTGGGCCTCCAGGTGCAACAGACGCAGCCACAGCCGCCGCTACCGCAGCAACAGCAACAACAGCTCTACCCCCACTCGCACCTGTTCAGCCCCAGTGCGGCGGAGTATGGGATCACGACGAGCACGGCCACCGGAAACCCAGGCACTCCACTGCATCCCACGAGCCACTCGCCGGCGGACTCCTACTACGAAAGCGATTCGGTGCACTCCTACTATGCCACCGCCGCGGTAGCCACTGTTCCGCCACCCACCAACAACTCACCTGTGACCGCGGCAAATGCCACCAATCCGCAACAGCAGCAGCAGCAACAGCAGGCAGGGATCGATGCCCATGCCCATGCCCCCATCATCAGCTCCGAGAACGGGATGATGTACACCAATCTGGACTGCATGTACAATCCAGTGCAGGCTCAGGCCCAGGCCCAGGCCCATGGCTATGCCGGACAGATCGAGGAGAAGTATGCGGCTGTACTCCATGCCAGCTACGGGCCGGGCTTGATTCTGGAGGAGCAGGATCCCATGATGCAGCAGGCCACGCAGTCGCAGATGTGGCACCACCAGCAGCACTTGGCGGGGGGCTATGCCCTGGATGCCAGCCTTACGATGGACTCCCTGGGCATGCATGCGCACATGCATCATGGATTAGCCCACGGCCATTTGGCCAATCTTGCCACCAACTCCCACCAGCAACACCCACAGCTCCAACAGCAGCAACAGCAACATCCGAATCCACAGCAACATCCACAGAATCAATCGCCGGTGACGCAGGCAACGTCCCAACAACAACAACAACAGCAACAGCAGCAGCAACATTCGGTGTCGCCCAATGGCGGGCTGTCGCGACACCAGCGCGGGGGTGTCATCTCACCTGGCAGCTCCACATCCTCATCGACAGCCTCCGCCTCGAATGGCACGCACACAGCGAGCGCACAATCAAAATCGCCAAATCACTCGAGCAGCATTCCCACCTACAAGTGGATGCAGCTCAAGCGGAACGTTCCCAAGCCACAAGGTGAGTTTTTAGTGATAGGAATTGGATTACAAATAAGAATTTACGTGATGAAAAGTAAAGGAAAAACTTCTTTTAATTCCAAACATTATGAGTCTCTTGCCACATTCTTACACCAATGAAACGTACTGTAAATCCCACACACACACTGACTAATAGAACTATGACAACCGCTCATTAGGTAACCCCGGGGGCAATTTAAGAACTACATACTTGGCTAATTGCCACATTTCAGTTTTCCCGCCACTCAGACAGACGGACACGGACGCAGAGAAGTCAACTCGTATGATTCGCTCAATAGATCACAGACCATAGTCAACAGCTAAATGAATATATTAAGCTAATCAAGCTGCGAACAAACAAACACACACGACTCAAACGCTTAAAGGGTATAAAATAAAATTAAATAAAATTCAAAAAACATAAAACGATGACTTTCAAAACTGATTGACAGCTCAGATATAACAAAAACCACGAGAAAAACAAAAAGACGAATAAGAACCACAGAAACAACAACAATAAGAAAGGGGGAAGAAAGTGAATGATATGGTGGAGTATAAGATACCCTGTAATTGGAATTGTTATTTTACGAAAGCGGCAATCCAATTCTAAGCACTTTTGGCAGGAAGAAAGATATTAGTTATTTTATTTATATATTTAAAAAATTGTTGAAACCATCTAAAGTGGGAAAATGTAAGGAAGAATATGGAATTCCAGGGATTAATGTACAATAAGCCTGATTTCATGGAGCTCTTTAACTCATAAGTGATAGATCCAGCTCTTATAGTCCCTAGAACTTAGGATTTCCTGGAGGAAGTAGTATTCTCCGAATACTGGGTATACAGCATCACCAATAAGTCCAATCCAACAGTAGAATTACACCAACAGAAAAGGGAACAATAACTTTCTGGTGCGTCAGTCAGAGAGTCAAAAGAGACGTCCAACCGAGGGCATGTCACCTAAAAATAAGAATGTCTCTTCAAATGCCAAAGATTTTTCGCTTACCTCTCTCCACCAGACGAATCGCCCTGTCCGGACCCACTCTCCTTCACTCATAATTTTTAGCCGTTCTCTTGGCCTCTCCTTTGGGCCGCGTTTTGGCATATTTCTTGCATATTTCAGATAATTTTGTCAATGCCTGTGCAGTCAGTCAGGTTGTCACTTGTCACATTTTCGCCGAGCACAGTTTTGTATCTGGGTATTAGCCAGCTAAGAGAATATACTTATATTCGTTGATAAGCCACTTGAAAAAGTAAATGCATAATCGTAAAAATATCAGACATATAGTATATATGTAATTTATTAAGCAACAGAAGCTGTAAAAAAACGAGTAATTTTATGAAGTGGTTAAGCTGTTAATTGGTTTTGCGTTTATTCAGAAGAGAGGTCAGAGCAACTCAATACAAAATTGTTGTATTATACTCGAATTATTGCTCACCCTGAAATATTGTTGAATTATTTGCATTTGTATAAAGGAGTTTTTATGATTAATAGAGCATATTTGAGGTCAAGCTCCTCCAACGTCTATTCCTCTATAAGTAGTACCTATAAGTCAAACCCTTAATAACTCCCAATACACTCCCCTATTTCAGCCATAACCTGTTAACCCATTTAGTTTTGTCTGTGCGCTTATAATGCACTTAACCTGTTCGTGACACAATGTTGCACAACTGACGCTGATCGGAGATATTGGAGTATCAAGCGTCCAACCACTTACAGTTCAAACGTTAATCCCTTGGCTACACCAATAATCATACAAATATTTGCTTATTAATGCTGAAAAGTGTCATTTACATGCATCGTTTTCAATTAAACGACGCCAGAGATCCCCAGAAAATATCCCCCAACCCAAAAGCGATCCGAATCGAACCGAAACGATCTGAGATCCCTGATCCCCACGCGCCGCACCCAAAACGAGACCCAAATACGTTCCAAAGGGCCCCACGAATGACGCGTGCAAGTGGAACGAGGCGCTTATGCGAGGAGGGTCTGTGGCATGGGGATTTGCGGAGATGGGGCAGAGGCTGTGGCTGTTGGCTCTGGCTGTGGCTGTGGCTGGGAGGCAGAGGCGACCGCAAGTCAAACAAACAATTAAAGCGTGCAGCCAGAGTCCAACGAGATGCAGCTCGAATCAAGAATGAAACTTGCAACGCGACGGCAATGCGGGGAGAGATGGATGCTGAGGAGGATGATGCCGCTGGTTCTCTCATGGCATGCCGATCTGGAAGTCAAGTTGGCTGTCAGAAAAAATGATTATTTAAATAAGAGTTTCTCGTTTGAGCTTCACTGCAACCGAACTGTCACTGAGCAATGATCTGCCCACCGTCCCGCACCGCACCATCAGAGAGCTTCTCGGCTGGAATCTCTGGATGCTGGTGCCTGGTCTCTCTCTCGGATCGGATCCGATCTCTGGCTGTGAGCGCACATGCTTGGGTCCATCTGTCATGTCATCCATTTTCAGGCAGGGAAACAGCATAATCAGCAATCATGGTTATAAATGGTAGCATTCGACATATTGGCATTCACGCACTCCACTCCAGACATTACAGTACATACATATATATTCGTATTTATACATACGTCATATATATTTGCGGTTGTATGTGCCCTGACCAGACTGGTCTTTCAATTCAAAAGAGTTCTCTAATGTGTTAATCAGCATTTTTCAATAACCAGACCACGCCACTGAAGATCAATTGTGGTGGCAGCTTCTCGGTTTGTTCTCTCACCCGTTGGGATAAAGATTAATTGAAAAATTGTACTCAGATTTGTCATTGACTAACTTTAACCTAGGCATTTCTTGTCCCTAAGTCCAACATATAGATTGGACAAGTTTTTTTGGGGTAGACAAGATCAATCAATGTGAAAAACTCTCCAAATATTCAACCGCTGCTTGACACGATTGTGATGACACCTAGATAAAACTAAAATTAGCAAAAATATATAGAAAAGAATCCACGGCAAAGCAGCAAAAACTTATCCATCATTTGTGGTGTCAGGGTTGAAGTAGTTCACGTTCTATGAGAACTCCAAGTTTGTATGCGAAATGTGTGAGATTTTTAGGGGAACAATTTAGGGTAGAATTATAGATACTCTAATGGGGAGATGGCGGAAATTAGGAGGTAGGAAATGGAATATTTTAAATATATATATTTAGGAAATCCATATAAAACTCTGTGTAGGAATCGGGATTTTTTATACGGAGTTTCCTTATGAAACTTCTGAATCATCTCCATAAGCTATATACTTATTATTTGAAGGAATGGAAACACTTAAGGCTATATCATATTCATAAGAATCTCTCCGACTATCTATCTTCCCTCTATTAGCACCCACAATTTGACCAATTTTTTACGACTACGCCTCGCAATAGTTTCTTTACATTTATTAGACTTTTGATGGGTTTCCCAAAAGCAAAACTAATTGAAAGTTTCCCATTGAAAGGAGGAGGGACCAGCCTTGTTGTGGTAGAACAATTTAATTAATGCCTGGCAAATGGAAGTTCTGTTCGTGTTTTATTGTTTTTTAAACGATCTACCACTTTGTAGCTGTATTTTTTATACAGTGAACGAAGTGGGGGAAGGTCCACACGCGAGGTTACGAAAAACAAAAATATGAAATATGAAAAGAGCTGACAAAAGTGAAGGAAACTCGTATTAACATAAATGTTGGTAGAGGAGGGAGTGGAAACAGAGGAAAACTTTTGGCCAAAAGGTTGCAAAAGGTGTTAGTTTTATGGGCCACTGAAGAGCGGAGGTGGGAGGGCCATGGACAGGGGGACCTTCGCTTGGGGTATTCAAAATTTATTTGATGTGATGTTTTGATATTTCTTGACACCAACACGCGACCCAAAGAGCGACGAATGTGCCACAATGAAAACGAAATGAATTAATTACGTTCATTTCAAAAACACACACAAAAAATTGGTAAGAAATATACTCGTATAAAATACACAAACAAATGAGAACCCCGCAGCAGAAGCAGACTATTTAAATGAAATGATATTGTGGATAGAAAAGTGACCACCAGGAATTCGAGATAAGATCAAACGCTTGCCCAAACCAAAAAACCAAAACGAACCCAAACAGAACTGCGGCCGAGTGAGGCCAGACTTGAGCCGAGCCGAGACCAGACCCGACCCGACCCGCCCGCCTGTCTGTCACCGTCATCGTCAGAGCCGGGGTCCGTCACAGAGGTTAGGTTAGCCCGCTGGCACAGAGATGGTAGCGTGAGTGGGCTATGAAGTGCTCCAAGTCGTGTACGATAGGTAGGGACATACGAATTTTTGAAATATGGGAAGAGTTAGGGTACGGCTCAGTGAAGGAACATCGTTTGGGGATCTTTTGTTCTTCTATTTCGAAGTTTACTTCAGGAATGCCTCTACATTCTTAGTTTTTAATACATCAAATATAATAAATAATGTAGAATGTTGATAGTGGTTCTAGAAGAAGTTCTTCCATCATATGAATGTCTCCCCAACAACCCATGTCTACTCACATGCCTCACAGCTCACTCACGCTACCATCTCTAAGCCGAAAACTCCTCCAAACTTTACCAAAAAACATATCAGGCCAAGCCGGACGGACCAACAAAAATGTATGGCATGTGTCGTGACAAATTTTGTTCGCTGGCGCGCGCTGAGTTAACATTTTTGAAAGCGTATTATTAAATTTCTTTCCCTCTGTCTGTTTCGGGTGTTTTCTCCACTTTTTTTTACTGGGGGTCAACGAGAAATCTAAGAACCCGAAGGAGCCACCGCCGAGACCTGGCCTTTGACTCGATTTGAATCGATTTGTTAGGTGATAAGCTTTGGGCAGTACTTACATTAATTACCACTTAAGTGGGATCGAGTTCGGTTAGCTTTGGAATCCCCTGCACAGTGGTCCGCTCGGCATCAGGCTCCCCATCTCCCAGTAGTACCTGATCCGCTCCCCATATCCCAGTTGTACCCGCTCCCGCTCCCGCTCCCTGTAGCACCGTCGACCTTCTCTCTCCATCTCCTGACGTACCGCAGTGACATTTACACACCTAAAATGTCAGTTTTCATAAAGTCTGAGTCCAGTCCAGTCGCTGGAGTTTTGCCGGAGACAACATGAGAAGCACATTAGTCCAGTCTGCGTGACAGCCAGCCAGCGAGGGATAGAGACGAGACCTGCGAGAGAACTGCTCCCAAAAATAAAGTAAAACAAAATTCTGTTTTCGAACCACCAAAGACCCATTCCCCTCCTTCTCACTGCATTAAAGGATATCGCTCGCCCTAGCCCGCTCAAGGGTGCGCTCTGTCTTCGTCCTTGCTTCCTTGCTTCCGCCTGTTATGTAATATTAACCACAATATCTATATGAAAATGTTTGCCTTGAATGGACATTTGGTGCAAACAGAACAGTGCGCCAAAAGCCAAACGCGGAGGATACGGATATCTTATCTGGTGTTTGCATTCGTCCAAGGTTCTCTTCATATCCATGGCGCTGCTGCGTTCCATATTTTCCTCGCTTCCTTCGGTTCTCTGGACGCCTTAATACTTTTCAAGTGTATAATTTAGTAAATTATATAAGTATCGCGTTACGTGCTGTGACACAAGCACAAACACACTCAGCTCTCCCTCCCTCCAGGTTCGCCACGCGATATCGTCGATAAATGTGGCTCAATATCTTTTTTGTTTTCAGCACAAAATTGCACAAAGTCATCATGGATTTTCGTTGAATGTTGAGTTTCTACTGCACTGATAGGCTTATCAATGAGTAGAACTAATTGAGTGTGATTTATTTGTGGCACGATTTGCTATGGTAATGGTTCGACCAAATATAAATGTTATTTTTAAAGTATTTCAACCAAAAATAACACTTAAATTTCAAGTGGAATTAGCCAGAAATATAGATTGATTAAAATTTTGGAAGATTTATAACATCCGGGAGTGCAAAAGAGTTCCGCAAACAGTATGGAAGGAAGCAACCCAGAAATATAATCCGTATGATTATTTATAGATCATTTTAGCATGCAACATTCAACATTCCATTCCGTTTCAAGAGCCTGTTTTGTTTTTTTTTAGGCAACACCCTATTCAAATGGAGTTTCGTTGTAAGTTCCCGACATAAACAAAATACTTTGCGACATAATGAATCATTTGACGAGACAAACAGTAGTCGGGGCGAACAATTTAAGCTGTTCCCAAAAAAATCATTTACGGCCAAAACGAACCAGACAACTGTGCTTCAGTTCAGGCCAATGAAAACTTTTGCTCTCTATGGGGTAATGGGGTATTGCGGTGCCGGGTCTTTGAATCGTAGGTTCAAGGGGGAGAGACTCTATAAAGCACACGCATTTAGCAATTGATCTGCGAATCAAAGGGACCGCCTCGGTCTCCTCTGAGCCCCAGAGCTCGACAATTGTCTCGTTTTTTCTGTGGAAGGTGATTTCATTCCCCCGAACATTTTTCGAGGGTATGAACAGTAGATAAAATGGTAAACGAAAGCTGTCAATTTGAAGTTTCTTTGTTGGTATTTTATCATTGTTTCATTCGAATGCTAGAGCGACTGCTGCTCCCGCTCTGCTCTGGTTTTCTTTCTGGCGATATCAGTAGTGCCTCTTAGAGAAGGCGTCCACCGCTGGCACTCCTCTCTCCCCCCCCCCTCGCCCACCCTCCCACCCCCCGCTCCGATAACGGACAATGGGACAGCGGGCGGCTTTAAAGTGGACATTCTAGTGGCCGGCCAGGTATTAGCCATGAACGCCTCTGAACTTCAACTTGCGCGGCGACACGCGCTGCGCTACTTTGATTTATTTGACTCTGTTTTCATTTTGTTACTTTTATTTTCGTTTCGCCTCGATTGAGGCCAATTGATGGATGTATCCTATCTATCTTTAGGCACTAGCATTAGTTCTATGGGGAGGGAAAGGGTACTGGCTTTAGGTATTAGTTTAATTACTTCATACAGGCTTAGTTTAGATGGAAAAGATTTGATTTGAATTAAAGAATTTGATTCGATTTTAATGGTAACGACTGAATCGATGCGATTCCGCAATATTGGAGTAGGATATAAAGCGATTGCTTCCATAGAAAAATTCTCGAAAAATCTTCTTCAGCTATTTTTGGGAGCTTTGAACCCAATGAGTCATGGCTTTGTGCCCAAATAATGCCTAAGCCTCGTAACACTTTCCATTTGACAGGCAAAATCCAAGGACAACACACAAGAATATATAATTCTTGATATTTTCGATATTCTGTAGCGCAAAAGAGAGGAAAATAATGATTTATTATATTGAAATTATCTCGTGTAAACAAGTCAAGTTGCCAGTTTGGCTAATGCCGCCTGTCGCCTGTCGACGGTCCCGCCCGGTCCCCCTCCCCTGAGCACCAGTCCCCCTTCACACCAGTCGGTAAAATTTTGTTAATTTGTCTAATGAAAATTGTATTTCTATGGATGGTTTTGGGGGGAGTTTTGGGTGAGACTGGGAAAACGGAAAACCGAAAACCGAAAGCAAACCCGCGGCCTAAGAGGCAAAGTCAAGATATTGAAGGCGACAGTCGACAGTCTGAGGCTCGCGTCTTGTCTACAGGAATTTTCACGGCGGGGCAAGAAGATTGATGATGACATTAGCATCATTGTCGAAAAAATATTTTAAAGGACCAAAAGCAGCCTTTTCTTGTGTGCTGCTGCTGCCTTCCACTCGAGTGGCAAAATGTTTTGAAATTTGTTTGGTTGACATTTTAATTTGCAAATACTTGGGAATATATATATATGTATGCATATATATCGTGTCAGGACTGAAGCTTTAATTGAATTAAATCATCAAAGCAGGGGAAAAAGAGGTTGGGTTTCGGAGTAGGGCCCATGTCAAGTGGAGCCACTCAAAGTGTTGACTGTCAGCTCATTGGCACGCACAAAGGCACACACTCTCATGGGTATATGTACAGTATAGTGGTTGTATATAGCCCACATTTTTTTTTTTTTGGCATTTGGTCGCCATTTTTATATACATTTTTTTCTTTTTCTTAGCTTCTATCGAACACCCTTATTTCAACAGCTCTTCAACATATACATATATGAATGTATGTACAATTCCCTATATACAAGAGCACAAATAACAAAGCCAAAAAAAAGGGAAACTATGAACATCTATGGCCATGTGTATGTGCCTGTGCATTTTCGTTGGGTGATCCGTCATCTTGTCAGAATGTATTATTCGAATTAAGATTTTACTTCTCCTTTTTTGCTGCTGCTGTTGCTGTTGCTGCTGCCATTGAATTGAATTAACACAAACAGGCAGCTGTACCTCGGATACAAACAGACATGGAAAAACTAACCCTCTAGCTGCCACCTACCCCCCTCCCACCCGTTGGAAACCGAATTTGTTCAAGCAGTTAGTCAGTTCTATTAATAAGAACAAACCCAAGCGGTTGCCTAAATTATAAAAATAACTACCCAGCCAACAACAGAAATTAGAACTTAACAAAATAATAATTGTTAATCGGAAATGTTGTCAGTCTTATCGGCTTGAGAGAGGAAGAAAGGTACTTCAGACCATTCAGACAATCTATAAAACAGCTGGAGATAATCTTCCGTATAGACATTGTTGTCATAGGCGGACTACATTTCAGTAACCTATTTTAATAGGATATTGTTCTTCTTCTGGTTAATCAGAAAATCATTTATTCTACGAAATAATCACCATGAAAAACTAATCACAAAGATACCATAATCACGTATCGAAACAACGAATTTAATTCAATTTGCTCTGTCTCTCTCTCCTCCTCTCTCTGTCACCATGTGGGGCGACTTCTTATCACCAAAAAACCAAATATGTAGTACAAATAATGCTGTCGATTTTGATTTTCGGGACTTGCTACTGGAATTCAGCGTAATCTACAAAAAAATAAAAATAAAATAAAGAAAAAAATAAAAAAACAGTAGCCAAAATATAGCTATTAAGATAACACAAATATGTGCATACTGTGGCTGTGTAAATATTTAAATCGAGTTCAGTTTTTTTGACGACCGACAACGACATAATTTTCCATGGGCAAACAAACGGATTGAAGGGACAGACAAGACACACGAACAACTCAAACAGAAGATCTATGTATGATAACTAGTTCCGGAACAGACAGACAGAAGAGACATTTAAGATGGGAGACAGTTAACAGGATTAAGGTCTAGGTCTAGGCGCCATTTGATACCATTTCCCAAAAGGGTACCTCTGGGTTACCTCTGAATCACACAGCTTTCTGTTTCTTTTTGGATACTTTTTTATAATTTCAAAAACCTTTTGTTAAACAATTTCCATGTGTGTTAGACATCGTGACTAATAAGCCGCGGGATGTCTGGTTATGCCCCGTAACCAAAAATCTTTCAATTAAGCTGGAAAAACTTGACTTCTCCTTTGTTTCGTTTCGTTTTGTTTTTTTTTTGGGATTTGAGATGATATGTAGATACTTGTACAATTATAAGAATTTTGGGTATTTTGTGCATTTCATGTTTGAAATGTAGATACGACTGCATCATCGCATGACATGTGGAAAAAGTCACGAGTTGACAGGCAGCCAATAAAACTGACAGCCTGAATGGACACGGCCCATGAGCCACGGACGGGATTCGATGGGATTATATGGCATTTTAGTCAAGTCAGACCCGTGCCTGGACAGACAGATAGACAGACAGACATTTAAATGCCAGCAAAGAGTGTTGACTGTCCTTAATTAGCAGCCACCCTCGAAAGGGTTTGAGATTCCCAAAACAACCCAATTAGTTCGGACTGACCTCTGGCCAGTGAATCCGAACATCTGTCCCGAGCAAAACAAAGCAAAATACGAGCATGTTCCATTGATTGCAAAATATTATTGGCCATAGTTCCACTCAAAGCAATGTCTGAGTTCTTTCCGTTTGGGGGCCATAAATTACCTTTAGGTGATCAATCAAATCGTCACTAAAACCCACCGATCGTCAGCACTTTTTGGTGTGCACTTTTATGGAGCCTCACAGATTAGGTTGCGACTGGACTGCTTTGAAATTATGTTGTTCTAGAAAGTTTTTTTTTTTGCCACATGACGTTGATGTTGGACGGACGAGTATTTAATCAACAATTAAAACAATTTACTTTTAATTGATATATAATTTTCTATTTGCACTCGAATTAAATATTATTATCAATTGAGCCCTTGGCCAGACACAACGCATGTCGCACTTTGGTCTACGGTCTACAGTCTACAGTCTGGTATGGTCTCCAGTTTTCCAGTCATTTAATCGCCCCAAAACGGACCCCTTGTAATACTACCCAGAGCTCACAGAGTGGGCCCCACTTGGTATCTGTGTGCTGTGTTGTCTGTGTGTGAGTGGGGGGATCTCTGTAAAGTGGCAGTGGCGCCTACATAATAGAACTGATAATATCATTATATCTCTCATATCAAAATGGCGGTTCGCTCGGTTGCCCCATGACTCACAAGTGAACGGGGAAGTGTTTGGGTAACGCAGAATTCAAGGACAAAGTGTGGACTATTTCAAGTGCAATTTAGTAGAACAGGGTATTAGAAGATTTGTGAAATGTGTTACCAGTGTATCAGAAATAATAAAAAAGAAGAGGACTAAACTAAAATTGAAGGTAGTGGAATTGCTTTATAGTTAATCTGTTTTCTGCTGATACCAAAGTATTATGGATCATTGTATCATTAGATTATGGATAAAAGTATTAGCGTTATATTGTTATATTCCATTTCTTGCCTTGCAATATTTTCGAACCGATTCCTGCTTTTGGAACTTTCTTTAATTCCTCCCCAATGAAAACTATCTTTATTTTCCACATTATAAACACTTTCTTTAACTCAATTGAAAACAATCAATGTTGATTGTATTTTCCCTAGATTTTTCCCCATTCAGACATACACTTTTCACACGAGAAAAGTCAACAGACAGACAGACAAACGTTCGACTGAGTGACTGACTGGCTTAAACCTGCAATTTTAATTACCGCTAGTTGAGATGTTATCAAATTACATTGACTCTGGGTGGCGCCCCTAGCTGTTGCACCCCCGCAGCCCTCTCTCTCTGGTGCTGCAGCGCCTCTTTGCTGTTTGCATTGATTGTCACCAGTGTCACTCTTAAGCTTAAGCGCCAATGTGACACCACCTCTTTCAGCCCAGCCAAGAGGAGATGGCCTTCAGCAGGGGAGGGTTGGGCCGGCCGAGGGGCTGAAGCACAGTTAGTCGTCGCTGAGTTTTCCCTACATTTCCAACTCTCTGTCAGCAGTGTCGCCCCGGCCCCCACCTTGCCCCATCCACACCTCTCGCCTCGCCTCACGTCGCGCTCGGAGCATTGAAGTGGAAGCGATCCCCCGATAATGCTCTCTAAAACTAATATTACAAAGTAGATATCGTTTGGCGCCGGACAAAAGCGACAGTGCCGCCAACTGGCCGCGACATGTTTGACAACCCGAGCGACACCAGCGGCAGCAGTGGCACGAACAGCAGAGGCAGCACAGTGGCATGAAAGTTATGGCTCATATTGCGGGTCAACCAAGAAGGTCTTCAAGCTAAGGAAACACTGTATCTTGAACATTTTTAACAAGAAAAGTGAAGGATTGAAGGCGGAAATTGATTCCACATTAATTTATATTTATTTTTCAAATCCTTCGACCTTTGGTGGGGTTCCTTCATTCTTCACAAAGGTTCTCCCCTATTCGTTCCACAGTGCATTGATTGGCGGCAGCCGGAGCTGCCATCCATATTGATAACCGGAATGCAGTGTAGTACTCGTAATATTCAACTGCCACTGCCACTACTGTCACTGCCACTGCAACTGCTGCAACTGCCGCCGCCGCCGCTCGGGTTTGTTTGTCTGTTTGCTGGAAAATTCAAATGTAGCCCAAGCCACTCACCGCCGTAATCCTTGGGCTTGTTTTCTTAGACATTCCTGTGTGCATTACGATAGGAGCCGAGAAGCGACTTCAATTCGGCGGCCACTTATCGATCCAATCCCCCTGGCAAACAGGCCACAAATCCTCGAAAGGTGCGCAACCGGCTACTGTGTGCGGATTCCATCTGCGGATGCCAAAATTAATATTGGGAGTAGGAGAAGGAGGAGGAGTAGGAGCAGGAGTAGGAGAGCACTCACCAAGAGGAGCAGTGGCAGCAGCAGTTGAGTGTCATAAATTCATCATTCATTTGTGGATTGAAAACCTTATTTATTGTGTGTCGTTGGGGTTTGATTTATGGCTGTACGAAAGACCAATTGCCTAAAAATTGGTAGCACCAATTCAAAAATTAAGTGGATTCGGGTAATATTAATACGACTAGACGACGGCTTTCTTTCAACTTTCAGGAAGGTTAATCAATATCATTAAGCAGCTCCAAAATGAAACACTTAAGGTTACTGCTTATTAATTGATTTATGCTGAATGAAACTTTCATTGAGATTTATGATTGTGTGAAAAGGTTTTTTATGAGCTTCTTGGGATGCCTTCTAAGGGGGGAGTGTCAACAGAAAACCATATTTTCCAAGAAGATCTTTACTTCATTCCTCGAAAAAACATGCATTTAAGCAGTGTTTATGATCTTAACATCTCACCAAATAACTTCTAACTTATTAACAGATTAAAGAACGTCTTTGAAACTCCACAGTATTTAGAAAATTACAGAATTTGTACTAGAGACCTAAAAACAAACCCCACAAATTGTAATAAATTCAATTATCCGCACTCAGCACGTCTTCGAAGACATTTCGGGACAATCCAACCAAAAGAAACCACAACAAACCTTGGGCAGAAGATCATGACCAAATCCTAGACGTGCCCACAAATATCATAATTCCTGAACCACCCACAAAAACCAGAGTCAAAACTATGGTCCGAGTCCCGCTGTCAGGATAATCCCAATATTTTCCAAACAAAACCTATTGAGCGCATGAAATCCTTCTATGGAAGGGCAGAGGGAATCGGTTTCATGATCGTCGGCTTTAGCCACGGGGCGCATGTCAAATTATGAATAAAATGCAAAATCACGCAAACAAGGCAAAAAGTCAACCGAGGAGGGAGGGTGAATATCCTACGAGTATGGAGTCCTAAACTCTCACAATGATTAGCTGCGACAGCTAGAGATCAACACCGAGGGGATCGTTCTCCTCTCCCAAACCACAACAGAAACCATATCTTATGTTCTGTCTTTTCTCTTCCTCTCTCTTTGCAGCACCAAAACTACCTGCCAACAGCATTGCAAACATGCACCACGACTACCAGATGAATGGACAGCAGCTCGAGATGTGCCGCAGTGTTGGTGGTGGTGCAGCTGGTGGGAGTGGCGGCGTGGCCAATGGTCCCGGAGTTGGTGGCAACGGCTCTGGCCTCGGCAGCGTCCTGTCCGTGCAGAATTCCCTGATGCTCTCTGCGAACAATGCATCCGCGGGCAATGCCCCGAATGGCATGGGCGTGAGCATCGGCGTGGGGATGGGCAATGGGCCTGGCGGTAGTGGCCTCAGCAGCTGCAGCCTGTCCAACAACACCAACAACTCCGGCAGGACGAACTTCACCAACAAACAACTGACGGAGCTGGAGAAGGAGTTCCACTTCAATCGGTATCTGACACGGGCCCGGCGCATCGAAATAGCGAATACATTGCAACTGAATGAAACTCAGGTGAGAAATCATTTATTTATGGCTTAAAAATGCTCCACCATCTCTCTATAGCTGTAAATTCCAACCTCTTTGGGTTTTTTTCCAAAGTACTTCCTTAAGGAGCCTGCAGCTCCGTCCACTCAATTCTTAGGCGACTCAAATTTCGTAAGACTAATATCTCATTCTCTTCTTTTTCTTGCAGGTGAAGATCTGGTTCCAAAATCGGCGCATGAAGCAAAAGAAGCGCGTCAAGGAAGGCCTCATTCCGGCGGATATGCTCACCCAGCACACATCCGTACCCGTAATCACAGAGAAGCCACCGCAGCAGCAGCAGCAACAGCAACAACAGCAACAGCAGCAGCAGCAAGCAGAGCTGCAATTGAAGCCGCAAAGCAGTGAATTAAGCAGTAACGAACAGCCTGCAGCAGCCATAGCGGTAACAACAGCATCCGCCAAGCAGAGTTGAACACGTTTTCAGGATTTTGCTCAGATCAGATCTTTGTTTTAATTGTTATCGCTGTTATTGTTGTTGTTGTTGTCGCCAAAATGTTGACGCATTTCGTTGTGATAAATTAATAGAAAATGCAAAAAAAAAAGAAATAAAATAAAATAAGAGAATACAATAATTAAATAAATATTATGTCATACTAGTAGCAAATTTCATAAAAATTCAAAATAATAATATTAATAATAAGCAAATCGGTAATCAAACATTGCTAGCAACTTGTGGAATCGAGGTGCCATATGTATCATCTAGGGGCTGTAAATACTTAAACTAGTTTCGCATTGCCGCAGCTGAAGCACTAAACATTGACTCAGGGTTAACAAAAACGTATACTTAATTTATGAAAACAAAACTGAAACTTGAAAGCACGCAGAGCAATTGACAAAATACATTAATCAAAATCAAAAGGAAACAAGAATAGAATCAGAATAGAGTAACTAAATAATTTTACAGCTTAGTAGAATCCAATCCCCAATGTATACCCCACATTTCCGTACGAGTAGTATTATTATTAGCTAAGTTTTAAGATGCAGAGTAATTCGTTTTTTGCTGGAGTCCAATCGGTATGACACAATCTTGATGTACTGTCTGTATATTTAATCTAGTCCTAATTGTAATATAATTATAATTGTACAACATCTATATATTTAAAGAAACAATAAACGAAAACCGATTGCAAATTGTTGATACAATATGATGGCATAATTATTATCATTATGATGGAGATCCATGTAGCTTCCGAGAACTAAATTTAAATAGATATGGCGTTGTATTATCAGTACATCCAATGGGGGAACTCTGCAGGAAAACGTGGACTATATCTTGATTAATTGCATGGTCCCATGGTCAACATATTTTATGCAAATCTATCATTATGACAGACCTTTTCTAGGGATTAATTCCACAAAAACAGAGTTCTATACATCACATGTTATGGAAAATAAAATTTGTGTAGGGATTTGTCGCTTTTTGATATCATGAGTAATTTTCGCGGCAAAGGAAATTCATCAAATACCTTTTGACCAAAGTAGTTTTGCATATGGATGATAGATACGATTTTAAGGCCACATTATAGATTGCTACAGAAAACGTTGGCAGCAAAGGAATATGGTAAATATTTTTCTGGTTAAACCTATTTGGGCTATATTGAATATGAGTCATCAAATTACAATAAGTTTCATTCACTCAGCACATGAAAATGGGTTGAGATTTTGTATAGACATTTCAAATATTCCATTCATTTTTATTTATAAATAAATAGATTAATGTGATAGGATTTAAGTCGCGCGCTCTAAAGTTGGAATTGTCAAAGTATCGCACATATCGCACAAAAATATTGACATTACGGTATATCATTAATTGTATAAAATTATGTGGACACGGCTGAGGGTTCTATCTAGCTAGTAATATTCGACGGAATATCAAAAACGAGGAATATGTATAAAAGAACTTAAGCACGTCAGTATATTTACGGTATATTTTAAAAGTGAGATGGTATATTTTGGTATATTTCTGAGGGTCGGACGGTATTTTAACGACAAATCCGCGGTCACACAGCTGCCAAGCCGGCCTTTTATCAAATTTTGAAAATTTCACAATAAAAATGTGGTTTTCCGAGAATCTAAAGATCCGCTTGACAATGATGGCAAGTAGACCGCGCCTGATCCGCTATGGCTACATCGACACCACGTTTGGCCGCATGCTAATGGGAGTGGTTTCCTTGGACGATATTCAGAGCGAAGCTCAAGACGCAATTTGTCTACTGTATTTCGTGATGGAGAACGACCAAGACACTCTCGACGAGGCGATAAGCCGCTCGCACGGTGCGAAGATGGAGCAGGACAGCGCCACCATCCAGAAGTGGGCCAACAAGCTTTTCTCGGCTGGCAAGGACGCGGAATGTTTGATCGACGTTGCTATCATTGGGACACAATTCGAGACGGCTGTTTGGTCCGCTCTGCAGGAGGTGAAGAGTGGTCAGACGTACACCTACATGCAGCTGGCGACGCAGATGGGTCGCCCCGAGGTCGTGCGCTCGCTGGCCAGTGCAGTGGGCCGGAACCAGGTGGCTATTCTTATACCCTGCCATCGCATTGTGTCCAAGAACGGGGACTCCAAGTACTACTGGGGCGGCAAGCTCAAGCAGGAACTGCTCAGCTTCGAGGCTAAAAAATAGATTGTTATAACAAACATGATTAAAAATTGTTATATTTTGTTTATTGAAATTCAGCTCCGGGCACTTCGGAGCCCGGACAACTTGTTTTGTTTCGTTTTTGTGGCGACTTGTTGAGGGGCCGTGGACAGGAAAGAATCGTTGCGGAATTGATCAAATGAAAAAATGCGAAAACAGGCTCGAGATTGTGCACATTCTGGGCGCAGATCCTACTTATATATTGTACCTATAAATAAACGTGCCGCCGCCGCTTTACTCTCGATGCAGTAGAACGAATATTGCCAGTATCGAGAGAATGGCCCACTGTAAAGAGGGAACACGAGAGCGGATCAGCAAGGGAAGCCTTGACGGAGGGTTAGGTGGGAAAATCACTCACTTTAACCTTCGGATACTCGTTCATGAAGATGGTGATGATGCCCACGTAGGGCAGGAAGCCCCTGGCCCTACCCACAATATCCTTTTTGGTCAGCCAGAGCTGGTTGGGCGCGTACAGGCCTCGGTCGTCCACGTTGTTGTTGTCGCCCTTGGTCAGGAACTTGACGCTGCCGTCCTCCCTGCAATATCAATAATCGGGGAATCAGTAAAAGTTGCAGCAGCCCGGTGAAAACCTACTTCTCATGCAGCTTGATCACGCGATGCACTATCGGAATGTCTCTGCCCTCCACCTTGAACACAACGATCTCGCCGACGCGCACTGGATCCTCCTTGTAGTTGGTGAGGAAGAGCAGGTCGCCGCGGTGAAATGCCGGCTCCATGCTGCCACTGAGCACCACAACGATGGGCGATTCGCTGCCGGTGACCACCATCAGGCCCTTCCAGATCATAAGGGCCGACGAGACGATCATGGCGAAGCTCAGCACCTGATACAGGGACTGCAAGCAGCCAAACAAAGACACATCGTTTGTTAACAAATGCCACTTTCAACGCCGAACAAGGCGGCGGCGCTCCTCTCACCTGACGCTTGTTCATTCTGTTGAAATCGCCCAGCATTTCATCGATTTGCAGCATGCTTGCTACGCCCATGGTTGCGGCTGTGTGTTTTGTGGGGTATATATCCTTAAATTAACCTAGCTAAATGCGAATTCGATCGGGTTTTAAAAATGCTACGTCGACGAAGGCAGAACAGAAAAATACAGACACGTATGAAGTAGAGCCTGGACAAACATCGATGGTATCATCGGTGGAAATATCGATGCTTTCATCACACCACTAACAGCACAGTGGGTACCCAAATGTAGTGAATTGGATTACATATTATGAATAATATTAAGATTGGAATATTGTTTTTCCTCGACGTCTTTTTGGGTTGTTTTATTTAATGTTCAATATAATGTAATATAAATTTAAATTTCTTTTAGAAAAGCGATTGTAGTCTATGAAGCATGGTGTTGTTAGTATAGCTCAGGCAATACAAAGACAATTGCTAGTTTCCAATGCATCATGTAAATGAGTTTTCTCGGATTTTCAGCATTACAATTTTCAATAATAAATATACGTAAATCTCTACACCATATCGATAGTTGCACAAACATTGGCCATCTCTAAGATTTGAAAACGTGAGGTGAGCGCCACAGCTTGCGTTTTTTTGCGAAATAATAATAGAAGCCTGCCTGAGATACAAAGCGACATGGGTGATAAACTGCTGGACACTGCACAAATCATCAATGGAATGGCTGTGATGATATCATTTTTCGTCGGCTACCGCTACGCCATCAAGCGCGGCGAGTCCAAGGCGTCGGACGCAGGAGCAGAGGCTGCGACCGGTAGCACGACCACGAAGGAGGCTGCCGTAACCGACAAGGTGAGCCTACTGACCCAATTCCACTCTTCCACAATTCTTCCAGGCGGGGGCTAATTATCGGTGTATTTGCAGAACTATGGTGGCTTCAACGAGAACTTCAAAATGGTTCTGGTCGTGCGGAACGACCTGAAGATGGGCAAGGGCAAGATTGCCGCCCAATGTGGCCATGGAGCGGTGGGCGCCTATCAGAAGGCGGTGACGCGGATTCCGCGTCTGTTGCGCGCCTGGGAGAACTGCGGCTGTGCCAAAATCGCCGTGCGCGTCGAGAGCGAGGCAGAGCTGGTGGCCATCAAGAACGCCGCCGAACGGCAGCAGCTGAACACGTGCCTTATACGCGACGCCGGTCGCACCCAGATCGAGCCCAACTCCAAGACCGTGCTGGCCGTGGGCCCAGCTGCGGCAGTCGATATCGATCGTGTCACCGGGCACCTGAAGCTCTTGTAAGGCATTGGCATACTCGCAAGCCATAGAGAACACACACCCACTTATTTACGCGCACCTCAAACAAAAACAACACTCAAAAAGCAATATGGGTCAGGGCTTGTGGGGTGGTGGAATGGCAGCAATGGGTGGTATGATTGTGCCTCCATTACGACGTTAGGATACGACGCTGACGACTGTGAAAATGCAAGTTAATCTAAGAATAAAGTTTAAAATTTACCTATTAAATGATCTGTAATGCGGCTTCCGCTTGCAAAAGCTCGGAGTTGAATCACTTTTTTATTTTCTATTTATACAATTACTCTCCCAGAAACAAGAGACTCATCTCTGGGTGTTAGTTCTTCTTAAATGTATATTTTATGGTTTACAAAATTCAGCTTAATCAACAAACACGTATTACAAAAACAAAGAGGACAAACGGTCAAGGCTTGGCAGCACCCCATAGACCACACATAATATTGCAAAAAAATTAAAGTTCAATAGAACACGAAATGATTATCGGCTTAAATTTCCAAGGCCTTACAAGGCATACCGATTTTAAACAATTTTAAGCTGTTTAAAGATCATTTTCTGTTCCGCAAATGGAAGAAAATAAAAATATTTCTCCTAATGATATTCGCGCCCTCTTTGTATGGGTCTCCTTTGCATCCCTAGAATGTCCAGGCATAATCATTATCCCCCTGCACTAGTTGCTGTTGTGGCTGTGGCTGTTGCTCTAGTCCCGGCTGGGGGACTGGAAAGTCCATTGGCTGTTGGGCGGCAGGATAGTCCATTGGTTGCTGGGCGGTTGCAAAATCCATTGGCTGCTGGACGACCGGATATTCCATCTGCTGCTGCTGCTGCTGGGAGCCCGTAAAGTCCATCTGCTGCTGAGCGCCCGTAAAGTCCATTGGCTGCTGAGAGCTCGCAAAGTTCATCGCCTGCTGGGCCCCCGAAAAACCCATTGCCTGTTGGGAACTCGTGAAGCCCATTTGCTGCTGCTGCTGCTGATGTTGCTGGTAGTCGATCACGGGCTCGTTTGAGGCGTCCACATGGTAGGGCTGCGAGTGATGGGAGTGATGCGAGGCCTGCGACTGGTGCATATCAGTTTCGGTGTCGTCAAACACTTCGCGCTTGATGCGCCTTCGACCATCGTCCTCCTCGTCACTGTCCGACACGTCCAGATCTTCCTCAATGCCCATGCCGTTATTGAGTGTGCTGGCCGGTGGCATTTGAAGGGCCCCAGACTCATCTTCGTGTGCGCCTCCAGCGGAGGCGGCGGCGGCAGCGGCACTTGTGCTGGCCTCCGGTGGATTGTACTGTCCATTGTCGTCCTGGACGTTGGCCATGAAGTCCGAGAAGGCGCCCCGGGCGGTGGTGGGCTCTCCCAGATTCTGGCGCGGCTTGTGCATAGCCAGGAAATCGGAGGGATCGTAGTTGGGATCCACATCCATGGACTCATCTGGAAGACATACAAAAATGCGATAAATTGCTGAACACACAAAATGGGGGACAAGATCAAGCGGAGCTTAAGGAAGACATCGAGGGGACAGGACAACATTTATATGTATGTGGTTTGGGGGTAATAGAGACCTTGCTGCTGTTGAGCGTAGAACCCAAGGCCACTCAACTGCACCATTGCTTCAGCCGCCTGCTGGCTGTCATCCTCGCCGCACGGCTCCTCTGCGCCCAGGTGCGGCGGATGGGCAAGTGGACGGATAGGAATGTAAAACGGAGACGGGAAACAGAAACAGAATCCAAACAAAGTCAAAGTTCGAATGAAGTTTTTCGATTAGTTATCAATCATCAACTTGAAACAGAGACAGAAACAAAGACAGATTCGACCAGCGCTCGACTGGCTCTCCACCCACCTGCCAGCTGCTGCTCCTCGATGTCGATCTCCGTCTTAATGTTCTTCGGATCGATGTAGTCCATGCCATCTGCCGGGGCCTGTATACGTTCGCCCTGATCCAGTATGTTGGCTGCATTGTTCTCATCCTCGGACACCTCCTGGAAGTCCTCTTCCTCGTCATCCTCCTCGTCGGTGGAGAAATTCAGGTCTGAGGGAGAGTGAGCAAAAAGTTAGCGAATAAATCAATGAAATGGAAACTAGAAAGAACGTGATCTTCGAGGGATAACGAATCTATAGATAATATCCTTGCAGAGAAAACAAATGTGGATTATCGATCGAAATCGATCTATATAAATCGATTTTGCCTAAAGCAGATTTTTATACGTATTTTCCATAGCAAAATAAAGGAACTAATCAATATTTTCTAGTGATATGTTTGAACAGAAACAGAAGGACGGACCTGGCTTTATCGATTATCGGTATCGCTCGATTATCGTCAAGTTTCTCTTTGCAAGGATATAAATCTCTAGCGTTCTCCACCATAAAAGAAAACTCAAGTTAAATGAAAAGTAATTTCGATTTTGTAGCTCTGGATATATCATGCACGATTTTAAGGAAGGAACTCAAGGCTCAAGGATTAGTCAACCAAATGCATATGAAACTAAAAGTAAAAGGCAAGCCGAAAATTATCCAAAAATTAAGAGAGAGAGATGCATTGCGTTAGATGTTAGTCCTGTGTTTTGGCAAATCAATTTTGAATTCATATGTAAATGAATTAATAAAAAAAATAAATTAATTAATAAAAAGAATGTGGGTGAGGTGCGTCTGTAATCCGTTAGTCTGTAGTTTGAGGCTTACCTTCATCCAGGAAGTAAGCTTGCGCCTGACTCTTGTTTGATGTTAGGCTACCCTTCCTCGGACGACCCCGACCACGCTTAACCGGATTCTGGGCTTTGACTAAAAAAAAAGTACAGTAAAAGTATTGTTTGCAGTATTGTGGCATGTGGCATTTGTGTGGCAACAGTATTTATTAAGAGGAGGCACACAATACATGTAATACGGTTAGAAGAGGAAAGAGCTCTCACAACAAAAAGAAAATCAAAAGCAAGAAGTGCGGCAGGGTCGGGTCGGGTCGGTTTTTTTTTTCTGCCTTTCTCTGAGGCGTTGAATGGAAAGCCAACGATTAAGCGAGTGGCACCATAGATTATAGAACACATCTCTTGCACAAAACAGCTTAACAACTCTTGTAACACGTGCCAGGGGACTTTTCAAGTAAAATGTCGATATGTTCTATAATCTTTGATGGAAATTAATAGTTCTTCTTAACGTATTCCAAATACATTCGAAGTTCCTATAAATATACTTTGTTTTGAAGTGTTATTTAGTTTATGGCAAAGATTCATGCATTCATGCTGGGATGATAATGATATCTACAAACTACCTAAATACATCTGATACAAAATACAAGTAGAAGAATACCAATATATGGTACTCCTAATGGAGTGGCAATGATTTCGAGTATTAGTATAAGCAGGCTCAACAGATCACGTCTCTGTGGGGCGACCATAACCATAGTCTGGGTTGAGGGTATCGGTATCGGGTATACTGGGGATACACTTTGTTGTTGTAGAGTATATTCATATTGATGGGGCAGAGTAAAGCGTGAGAGATCATTACCAATAGAGTTTCACAGTAGACCAGAGATAGAGAGATATGTAATATAAGAGTAAATGTAGATAGATACTTGTATGTGTGTTTTGTATGCAGAAATACTGAGACAGAGAGATAATTCCATAAATAAATCGTAGCAGGGTTGGACTCACCCTCCTCGGTGGTATTGTGCCTCTTGCGTGGCCTGCCCCGACCACGTTTCACCTCGCCCACGGCCGGACGTGGCGCCTTCCGGGCTGGCGTCGCATGATGCGACATATGGCCATCGGAGCCCATGCTGCGGTGTATGGAGGCAGCTGTGGTGGCGCCCACATTTCCCTCCACATCGATATACTCATCGCCGGGCGAACTGCCCCGACTGCCTCGCGGCAAATCGTAATCATCATTGCCCCAGGCCTCATCCAGTTCGGGTGCATTCTCCATGGCCAGCTCTCGGGTCTTGGCAATGTTCTCCTCGAGCGGGATGCAAGTGGCCGCCAACTAAACGAAAGATTGCCTTAGAAATGTAATGGATACATCGTGGATGTATTGGGGGATACCTCTTCCAGCTGGGCTCGTGCGTACGCTCGTATGATAGTGGAGTTCCTGGTGAAGCGATGTTCAGGTCCATTGTACTGCAAAGAGTTGGCGTGCATCAGGTCTATGTCTGCCATGTACTCCTCCCGACTGTGATAGCCATGTCCTGCAAAGAAAGAGTGATGCTTCAGTCCGCTTGCAGCCGAAGGGAAGGGATCTTCGACTTACCATCGATGATCTTTTGCATGCATTCCAGATCCATGGGTCGCTTGATCACTTGGTAGTAGTCCCTCACATTCTTCTTGTTGACGGGCTTCAGGAAGGGCCACGCTTCGTTCAGGAGCTTCACCTGAGCGTGCAGCTTTTCAAAGATATACGACAGTGCCACCTGATCGTCATCGCCCAACAGCGGATTGATGGCCTTCTCCACGCGCATCAGCTTCTCCTCGCGCTGCTGGAACAGCCCGTAGCAGCTCTCGAACATGCGCTGAGCGGCCACGGTGTAGGCGCTATGGGCGCCATTATACAGGGCCGAATTGTCAACAATCTGCTTGAGATCCTCGAGGAACATCTGGCGACTGGTGTAGCGACGCTGCCTGATGTACTCCCGCATTGTCTGCAGATCCATGGGCTTCGTGACGACCTGGTAGTAGTCCGGCACTTTCTTGGAGTTCACGGGAAACAAAAACGGCGACACATCCGGCATCGTGCGTAGCTCGTTGAGGATCAGTTCCAGTATAGACGAAAGCACCACCACAGGGTCGGTGCGCCGTCGATTGGCGGTCTTGTTGTGCCGCTGCAGATAGTCGCAGTGGAGGTCATTGCCCAGGCGTCGCTTTTTCTTGCCATCGCGTGACATCTTGAGGCTCAGGCCCATGCCGCTGCGCCGCTTGTTCTCCTCGCCGTGACGCCGCAGCACCTTGCTGCTGAGCGTCACCTTAGTGCCGTCCACATTCACCAGATCATCATCGTCCATGTTGGTTTCCCGCTCGCTCTGCTCGTCCAGGTCGTCGGCCAGCGAGGGGTTCGACTGGGAGAGGCTGCTCTGCATGCCCGTATACAGCGGACAGGCCTTGTTGGTGCGCATGTGCCCCACCTGGCCGCAGGCGCCACACTTCAGCTTGAGGTCTGGCTTCAGCTTGAACTTCTTGCGCGAGGGACTGACCTCCTTGTAGCCATGATCTCGCTCCTTGTGCGCATGGCCGCCCGAGCTCTTGGGATCGCCCAGCGAGGTGGGCATGCCGCCGGGCTGCAGCTTCTGGTTTTGGGCCAGCTGTGCGAGGCGCTCCCGCTCCTGGTTGCGCTTGATGCGACGCAGCTGCTCCTGGATGCGCCGCTTCTCGCGCTTCATTTCCTCCTTCTGCTGCTCGTCCAGCGTCGCGAATTGCTTGATGAACTGCTCGTCCTTCGTGGTGCGGATCTTGATGTACGCATCAATCACGGGCTGCCGGCGGACCGTCTCCACGCGGGTGTACTCCTTGCCATCCATGCCCTTGAACGTGCGCGTGATCTTGAGAATGCGGCCCTGATTCTGATTGGCCAGTGGCTGCTGCGAGGCATCCTCCTTGGCCTTGGCCCTGCTGGCCCCATCCCCATGCTCCTCGTCCAGCTGTCGCAGCAGCTCCTGTCTCTCCTGCTCCTCCCGCTCCAGCGAAAGCTGCGTCGAAGTCTTCTTGTTGGACAGCATGTTCTCCAGATTCTTGCCCAACTCCTCCAGATCCGACTCTTCGGATGCGGAAGACTCGGCTTCATCGGTGGACAGTATCTCAGAGCTGGCTAAAACGCGATTCTGCAGATCAAAGATGCGCTGGCACTCTTCCTTGTAGCGCTCCTGGTGCTCGGCGATGGAGAAGCGATTGCCACGCGAGAACTTGTCCATGCCTTCCTCGCCGGCCTTGGCCTTCTCCGTGGACAAAGTGCGCACCACATCGATGACCTCCCAGCGGGAGAGCTTCTTGATCTCTTCCTCGGGCACCTTGAACTTGCGCAGCAGCTCCTTGGCCCTTTGCAGCGGCAGGCGACGCAGATCCGCATCGGTGCCCGTCACCGAACGCTTTGGCTGCGATTCTTGTTCCTCTTTCGTTTGCTATTTCGGATACAAGGATATTAGATACGGGATGGGAGTGTGGCTTGTAATCCTTACTGTTGGCTTGTTGGGCACTCGCACATACGAGAAGCCCTCACCGCATCCCGTGGGATCGGCGGGGCCGCTCAGCTGCAGCAGGCACTTGCCACGCATGGCCTGGATGTAGGCACGCGTGGTGTTCCAGGGCGCAACTTTCACCTCATCGTCCAGCTTCAGTTGGGCCTCCTCATCGTCATCCTCTTGAGGGGCAAACAGGAATTTCTCCCCGTAGCCGGCATCCTTTTAAAACGGGATTGAAAAATGAGTTTAAGATTCTTTTGAGGGAGAAGGTTCCCTACCTTTAGACGCTGCTCGGCAGCAATCATGCTGAAGTAGGCGCAACATTGTTCCGGAGAGACCATGGCCCGAATCTCCTCCTCGGAGGGCAGCCGAAACTCGGGCTTGATCACCCACCAATTGGAGTCCATGCCTGTGCGCTTGAAGTCCGCGCACTGCTTCAAACGCTTTCGAATGCTGCTCTCCGAATGCGCGGGAAAGGCGCGCTTGATGTCGTCCATGCGGATGCGCCGGGGCTGGTCGCGACTCTTCCAAAATAGGCGATAGATAAAAACCTGCAAGGAAGGCAGAGTGGCTTAGGGAGGAGCAGTCAAACAAAGCCCGGGATACCCACCTGCAAGAAGTCACGCGTAAAGTTGTTGGCTCGCTTCGAATTGGGTCCCGGCACCTCGTACAGTGGACACTCCTGCCCCACGGTGAAAATGGCCGTGACAGCCCGTATCCAGTAGTTGTTTCTGGTGCGAATGATGAGGAAATCATTTGGGGCCATCTTGTGCGGGTAGATGGGTGCACGGTACATGTTATTCTCCAGCGCCTGGATGCACTGCCCCGGATGGAGGATCCCGAGGAAGGGACTGGTGTGGGCAAAGGCCACCTCACCATAAACATAATCCTGCGGTCCGCTATCCTTTTCCGCTTTCCGTTTGTAGTAGTTTTTGATCTTGGAGCACATACCGACTTGGTTCATCAGCGGCGGATGCTCTTCACAGAACTCGGCGAGGACAATGTCCCCATCCTTGCCACTGAGATCCTCGGGATTGCGCATAAAGAAGACATCACCACCGCCAGAGGCTATCCGTTCGACCTCCCGCTGCTTGGCCTTCTTCACAATGTGCTTCAGCAGGGAGTAGACATTCTGGTGCGTCTCCTGGGCCAGCGGCCCGTGCGAGTACTTCTTCAGCGGCGGCCGATGGAAGGAGCGCAGCTTCATTGGACCCATATGCGTGGGCACAAAGGGAGCCCGAAGCTCCACCACTGGCGTCGAGTGCTGGATAAGATTTCCTCCACCCACTTTCATGCGTAGGGTCGATGGCTCCGTCTTGGGTGCATAGTAACTGAGGAACAAAACCAAATAAGTATTCAAGATTCCTATAGTTTCTTTGGTTGCCCACACTCACGTGTCATTCGATATGTTGAAGGGATCCCGATCAGGACTCTTGGGCGGCGGCGGTGGTGCATCCTCTGCCAGTACATTGATAACGCCCGCCTTGCCCAGCAGAATCTTTGACTTCTTGACATGCGGATGCGGTATCTTGATCTTTGGCGGCGGCCCAATGCTCTTGTTGATCTTCGAGGGATCAATGTCGTCGGGTATGCCCAATATGATGTTCTCATCGTTGGGATCCAGTGTGAGAACCTTCGGTTTGGGCACCTTGGTCATCTGCTGGGCATCCCAAATGATCTCATCCTCCCACTTTTGGTAGATCAACTCCTCGTTCTCCACGGGAAACAGACTGTACCACGTATCGTCGGGCACTTCGGTGGGTTTGTTCTGCACACTGGATGAAATATAATGAAATTTCGATTGCTTATTCGGTACTTCTCAGCATGATTCGCACTCACTTTTGTTGGGCCTTCTTGCTGGCTGCCGAGGAGCCCTGCTTGGAGCTGCCACTGCTACCCACGGGCATCGACGACTTCCCCGGCTGACTGAAGGCGCCTGCAGTGCGGGAACCGCTGGAAGGCAACCATCCGGCAGCATTCGTCTTAGAGTTTAGCTTTTGCAGCACCTTGGCCTTAATGTCGTTGCCATCCCAGACGACATCGTCCTCCCAGTGCATTTGGGAGACCATCAGAAAGGCATCTTCCGCTAGGGGGGCCTTCTCGCTATCACCGCCACTGCCCACTGCCTCTGGCCTGCTGCCTCCGACGGCCGAGTCTTCGGGGATGACAGTGTCCTTCGACTGGTTAGCTGTGGACTTCATCTTGAAGCCGTAGTTGAAGCCATCGCCCGATTCGGGCACCTCGAGCATATCGTACCAGATCTGTGCCGGTCCGAAGCGCCAGTCCGCTACCTTGGGCTTCTGATCGCTATTCTCACCATTCTCGGGCCCCTCCTGTCGCACATCCACGCGGTTGAGGTCGCTTAGCAGCTTCTCCTCATCATCGGACATGCAAGCAGCGGGCGTGGGCTCGCTGGCGTAGAACAAACTGAAGCCGCGATGGCGTGGCTCTTCGGTGTCGCTCGGGGAGTCGGAGCCACCCGTGTTCGACATCTAATTGCAAGCGAGAGATATGTTTAAAACACTCAAATCATGCACCGCGTATGCAGCAGCAGTACCTTTTGATCTCTCGACTGGTTCCGTTTTCTTCGACGCCTGCGGACATGCCGCCAGATCTGGGGCATGCTTGTTGGCTTCCCCGGACCGAAGAGGCGTGAAAATCGCAGGACTTTATTTGGCCGAAAGTCGGGAAAGAGTTTCCGGACATCCACATTCTGGTATTTGGAGGGCAGGATATCGGCCAAGGGTGTGTCCAGTTTGCGGTCGTCTTGAAAGGACACCACAATCCATACTCGCACTCTTAACAGATTAACAAATCTTTGCGCTTACCCTTGGGGTCCCCACTGGCCTTGGGCTCACTACTGGCTGATGCAGCGCCGCCATCGGGGCCAGGTATTTTGGCGACGGCCTCTTCAGGCCCGCTGGCACCAGCTACCCGCCCCAGAGGAGTACTTGGTGGCGGCATCAGTTCCTTGTCATCCTTGGCTATATGGATGGACACATCAGAGACTCTTCCTCCATTACGGACTCTTGGGCATTACTCACTTGGCTTTGTCTCAACCTTAGACGCCGGTATGGCATCCTCTAGGTCGTCATCGTATGACACCTGCTCTGGCGGCGTGCGTGGACAATCCTCGGAGAGTTCGGTTATGTCTGAGTAATCGATGGCATCGTCCTGAGCTGTGACGGTGCCATCCTCGTTTTCCCCTTTTTTCCCGCTAGCCTTCAACGCATCGAAAACACTCAAACCAGCTGTGGTGCTGGCATCCGAAGCGGCGTGCTGCTTCTCGCCCTCATCGTCGGAGGAGGAAGCTTCAGCATCTTTGGTGTCAATCACCTCGTGCAGCAACGAATTCAGCCCCATCCTGAAGCCAAGCGTTAGCTAAAGTTCATATATTTATGTTTATTACTACAAGACACATACTTCGCCAGGGATCCAAGATTTTCACGCAGCTCCGCATCAAAGCCCTGCCCCCTCTCGTCGTCCGCCAGCAGCCTGCCATCGGAGTCAATGTTACCGAAGAGAATACCGGTTAGATCCATGCCAAAATCGCCCCCACCATTGCCAATGGACCCCTCATCGTCGCTATTGTCGGATGCAGTGTCCATTTCAATGGTTTTGATCTTTTATTTTGGTTAAATATGTTTTTTTCACGCAATTCCACACATTTAGGTTTTTTAGGTTTTAAAGAAGCGCAAAAATATACCAAAACGCCTCGTGCCGCGATAGGCAAAACAAAGGTATATAAACGATAGGTAGGGTCCGCGCTGTGCAGAAATACAAGCACACGTCTGTGGTATCTCTATGCGTTTTTGCACGAAAAAGAGTGATTGAGAGGGTGGGTGGCAAACATTTTAGGCTAACAATTTATGCCCAAATGCCTTACCTTTTATATTTGTAGCCTGGGCCTGGCCTGCACTGCAGCTGCAGCAAACAAGTGAAGGGAATTCAAGCAAAATGAATAACAAACAAACAAAATCAATAATATAATTTATTATCTTTTCTTTTTATTTTCACAGTCTTGGCAGCACTACTGCTTCCTTTGAATTGTCAATTGCAAAAGCACATATTGAAATCAAATAGCAAAACAACGCCTGCTTGGATTACGAACATATGTACATATATGTATATAATTTTTAATTAAATTTTTTTCTAATACAGGATGCACAGAGTTTTGCGTATAATTTCTAGAGGTGTTGTTCCAAACGACTCTGGGCAGAAACTAAACATTCCCAGTCGATAAAGGCATGTTATCAAAATCCTCGGACTACTAGATCTGCCTATTCGGTACAATCTCTACGTTTATACAGTTTCTTTGTCTCGAATTCAAGTACAAGCAAAATGTTATAATATTCCGCTCATACGAAAGTAAAATAGACGAGGAATGTCCGCATTGTCATGCGCCCAAATTCAAACATGAGTCAAATGATTTGTGTTGCGCATCGGAAAAGAGCAACTGCCTGTTCCAACCGGTTCTGGAAGTCCAATCGCACATTCAATTCATGCTTCCAAATTACAACGTTTAAAGCAACAGAAATAGTTCACAATACTGCGGCAAATGTTTTGCCGGGTTAGCTAGTATACATACTACGTAATCAATTAAAATAAAATCTATTTTCTTAATGAGTTTTATTGTATATATTTTGAATATTTATAATAATAATCAAAGAAAATTATTCCCTCTGGTGGTTGCAAAGACGTTCGTCGGACGGACGTGGAACCAGTTGAAATGTTTTAATTCAGATCCTATGTCTTAAGCAGTACTATTGGGGTTTCTGCATATTTCTATAACCCATATTCCTGCACTGGTCCTGAAAGTGCCACAGATTATGCGGCTTTATAATGCGACCTTTGTTATGATCCAAGAGTATCAGGTCTTGTATGAACACCGGAGATTTTACAGGATACTTGAAACTGTACAAAAAGTAATATTAAAATAACCAAATGTGCAATCCGTGAAACCTACCATGGGGGCATTAAGTCCTTTAGCTTTCGGCGAAAAATGCGCTTTCCCAAATAGGGGCAAACAACCAACTCGTGAAAGGGAAAGGTGGAATACAACTTGAAGAATTCGTGTAAGATCTGGCGAGTTTTGTTTTCGTTCACTCCAATTTCCCTCATACCAAACTTTGACAACGGAAATTCGTGAAAGTTTGATGTCCATGCTGCGATTTGGAGACAAAAATATTTACTTTATAAAATAGTTCTTTTCTAGAGCATTTCTACTCACGAGCGACATTGGGAACAAGGTCAGTCTGAAGATCTTTGATGGCTGGTAGATGGCCCTGGACTTGCAGGAAGAAAATCACCAACAATATAAAGATATGGCTTCGAAAGCATCTGCTAAGGCCGTGTTTTTGGGACCAGGCCCGCAGAAATATCACCATGTAGCGAGCTGGGAAAAGGAATCACAATAAAGTTAAACACTTCGTTGCTCGTTCATTAGGTAACACCCACCAATAGGCTGCAGCTTAAAGATGTAGTTGACCAACTGGTTCTGGTCACAAGACATTCTGTTCAGGAAGTTTATGTCGCACTTAATGTTTGTCCCTTTATGGACGGCAGTGACGAGTGGAAAGAAGCGATCTATGACGGCTGTAAGTTCCCACTTAGTTCTATTATCTAGGATCGCACTCACGATTGTGCGTAGATTAAAAAGTACTTTCGGGGTTAACTTCTCGTTATATACTCCAGAAGAGTTACCTGTCAGGCAACGAAGATATAATCAAGAGACACATACAAAATATGATAGTACTTACCTATAACTACAAATATATCGAGGTCTGATTCGGAGCGACCCACTCCCATTATGCGGGAGCCAAACAATCTCACCTGAAGCGGTGTATTTGGGAATTTCAACTGCAATGTTTTCTGTACATCGTTTTTTATGTGGTTGTTTAGCTCCGTGTTCTCTTTAATGATATCGGCCATGCTCACATGCTCCAAGAGGCTTTGCCAGAAGGTCTCCGAGTCTATGCGAATGCAGAAAGCCTAGTATCTATATCAGTGTTCCAGCAAATTGTTAAAAACTTACTCAGACTCATTTTATTTTATTTTTTTATATTCGATTTTTATTAAAGGATGACTGCCAAAAATAGTCCTACTATTTCCCAAATTAAAAGCGTATGTTCAATATATTGATACAAAAATCAAAAGGTTACTTAACAGAAAGTAAGTACCGCGTACTGCTGTTAATACGATGGTCATGTCATTTATTCGCGATTAATTTGTTAAATGGTTACAGCTACAAATTGTTAGATACACTTTGATAAACGTATGTGGAGAATGAAGGGATTGGTCCATTGTTCAACTGGCGGTTGTTTGCACATTTGGGGTCACGTTACTTGTCGGCGGCCAGTTCCAACCATCGAGGTCTGAACCACGGCAGCAAGCGGTTTGGTATGCGTTTCTTATACTCATGTAGGGTGCAGAGTTCCAGGGCACAATAGTGGATGTTGCAGTTCATGCACCTGTTGCATGAACAGGTAAGTCCTGGCGCACACCTACTTTCCTCCTGGCCGAAACAGGTCTCATTTACCTGCAGATAGCAAAAGTGTCGCTCCACGCAGTTGTCCCTCTTCAGAGTGAAAAAACTTTTGGGACATCGCGTGATGTCGTCGCTGCCTTCTCGGCATGGCCTTGTCTGAAGGTCCCTGGAAGGAAAGATTATCAAATAAATCATTAAATAGTAATACGATGTTCGGCTAGCTTACATGGCCCGGCAATGGTGCCAGATGACGAAGAGCAGCACAGATGCCTGCAGCAGAAGTCGGACCAGACGGAACTGCACGTGGTTCTGCATTTTCAGAGGTCTCCTCTCCGTTGCCGGACGAGCCAGGTCCTTTTATAGCCGCTGCTTCAGGCCCTCTAATTAGATTATAATGTATGTAAATGATTTAGCATAGATTAATTGAATTTTCAATCGCATCATGGTCATCCAGTCGTGACCGCTGTGGGTCAATGGCGCATCCTTCCCGGAATGGAAGGCCGCGAGACGCTTGCCTCTCAGACTGACAGCCGCAATAATTAGTACGGATGTTGAGGTCAAGTGCAATTAATTCAAATTAAATCTCATTTGTTAATCAATTTTATTGTGGATATTTTGAATATTTGTTATTTTAACCTAAAGAAATGATTCCATCTGGTGGTGTGTGAAAATATTTGTAGTCGGGTCTTGAGTTAATCCAGTCCGGAATGCGTGGCCGCTTACGTCGGTCGTACGGACGTGTAATCAATTTTTATGTTTTAATAATAATCATCATAATAATTTTCAATTTCAGCGCAGCACTCGTCCTGAAACGCGTAAATCTGCACCTGCTTTACTTGGAAGCCCTTGTTATGATCCAAGAGTATCAGGTCTTGTACGAACACCGGAGATTTGACAGGATACTTGAAACTAAAGCAAAAATAATATTAAAATAACTTAATGTGCAATCTGTAAAACCTACAATGAGGGCATTAAGTCCTTTAGCTGTTGGCGACTAACACGCTTTCCCAGATAGGGACAAACAACCAACTCGTGAAAGGGAAAGGTGGAATACAACTTGAAGAATTCGTGTAAGATCTGGCGAGTTTTGTTTTCGTTCACTCCAATTTCCCTCATACCAAACTTTGACAACGGAAATTCGTGAAAGTTTGATGTCCATGCTGCGATTTGGAGACAAAAATATTTACTTTATAAAATAGTTCTTTTCTAGAGCATTTCTACTCACGAGCGACATTGGGAACAAGGTCAGTCTGAAGATCTTTGATGGCTGGTAGATGGCCCTGGACTTGCAGGAAGAAAATCACCAACAATATAAAGATATGGCTTCGAAAGCATCTGCTAAGGCCGTGTTTTTGGGACCAGGCCCGCAGAAATATCACCATGTAGCGAGCTGGGAAAAGGAATCACAATAAAGTTAAACACTTCGTTGCTCGTTCATTAGGTAACACCCACCAATAGGCTGCAGCTTAAAGATGTAGTTGACCAACTGGTTCTGGTCACAAGACATTCTGTTCAGGAAGTTTATATCGCACTTAATGTTTGTCCCTTTATGGACGGCAGTGACGAGTGGAAAGAAGCGATCTTTGACGGCTGTAAGTTCCCACTCAGTTCTATTAGCTAGGATCGCACTCACGATTGTGCGTAGATTAAAAAGTACTTTCGGGGTTAACTTCTCGTTATATACTCCAGAAGAGTTACCTGTCAGGGAACGGAGAGATAATCAAGAGACACACAAAAAATTGGGGAGTACTTACCTATAACTAAATATATATCGAGGTCTGATTCGGAATCACCCACTCCCATTATGCGGGAGCCAAAAAATCTCACCTGAAGCGGTGTATTTGGGAATTTCAACTGCAATGTTTTCTGTACATCGTTTTTTATTTGCTGTTTTAGCTCTGCATTCTCCTTAATTAAATTGGCATTGTGCACCATCTTTAAGAGGTCTGTCCAGAAGAGCGCCGCGTCTATGGGAATGATCAAAAAACTTAGCATCCATTTGTATGTTCCAGCAAATTCCTAAAAACTTACACAAACTCATTTTATTTTAGTTTTGGGGTTTTGCAAAAATTACGAATTAAAAGCGTATGTTCAATGTGACCAAAGCTAAATTGAATATGAGGTAGGGCCTTATTGAAACGATATACGATTTTTTTTACGATACGGTATACGGTCACACCAGCGGTTTGCTTACATTTTGTGGTTTGGATGGGTTTAGGAACTACTGCTTTTAAAACAGTTTTTAGATTAGCTGCTATCGCCATTCGCTAATATGCCTTGGCAGCTGATAAGGTCGGTTCCGATTAGAGACTGACTACCTGCACTTTAATGGAGGCCGGAGAAGCTCTACGGTTCTCAGTTGTTACACTTGGCTTGTTTCCCAGAGGGCAATGCCGGCTAGCTGTCGACCCCAGGGCTGGGTAGTTCCCCTTGCCCGCCAAATGTAGACAAAAAAGGAGACATACTACTTCTCGGGACATCAAAACTAACAACAACCTAACAACAACAAAGAAAATCATAAACAGACGGCTATCAAGTGGGTGAAGCTTGGGTGTTATCACTTCGCGCGCCCGCCCTACCTGTGACCAAACACAACGTTCATTTTGGCCACCCTCTGCTGGAACGGTAACGGCTGGCCTAATCCATGGCTTACGCCACGCGTCCTCCCTCTATTTTAAATTTAATGCATCATGCTTCAATATATATCCAAGCTTTAATAATCGTAAATTGACAATTTCATCTTTCTCATTAATAAATAGCTATACTCAAAATTATCACTAACCACTAAGAAACACCAAAACGTTCGACACACAGGCAAACAAGGGAATAACTGCTGAAATTTCGTTCAACCAACAGGGATACCCTCACCCATACGTAATGGAATATGTGTAGATGAGTGGATCCAGTTTTACGGGAGTTAATTTAACTCGGGCCCCTACGGAGACTTAACCTACCAAGAGCTCTTGTTAAGGGTCCCCGGGACATAAACAATAAACAATATTTTTCCACAAATCGCTCGACCAAATACGGTGGACTGATGGGACCCCCGCGTCACCCACTAAGGGTTAATCTTCTGGCACTGAACAGCTGATCGCAGATTTAGGTTCGTGAAAGGTGTTGGTGTTTTTACATATTTTTTTTCAATGTACGTTAAACGGTTTAAGCTTATACTAATTACTAAATAAAGGACAACACACGGAACAAAATAACATTTAATGTGGAACGGTGTTTGGAGTGCGGATTATGTTTTTTTTCTTTAAGTTCAAACGACGTGGGCGATCGCTGGCCGTGGCCGGTCAGCCCTAAATTTATATAGGTCCGTGTATACGTGTGCGCGTGTGTGTGTGTGTGAATAGGGTTTCGGGGTTGTTACCTGGTGAATGAGACCAAACGTGTGGCACGCACTGGAAGGCGATGCAACGATCGTGCGGTGTGGCTAGAATCGCCCTGGCAGCTAAATCGTTCTCTTTCACCCTCCCCCTTCACACGTCCCGCGCTACTTGGCTCACACACGCGCAACTGGAACTCACTCACTCAGGTTCCGTTGGGCAGTCTTCTTCTCTGCAGTCGACTTTCTCGAACTCCAGTGTCCCTCTCCAGGAAACCTTCTGGCCCGGTTCTGGTGGCTATATTCCTTGCCGGCTGTTTGTAAAATTTTCTGCATTACAACCTATTTTATCGCCCGCCTTTTCTGTACTCACTTCAAACCTTCTGTTTTAAGCACAAAATTTCCAATTTCGACGTTACTCCGTCCACGCTCCACGATTTCTATAATCCAATCCACGTTTTCTAATATTTTCACTCCTATTTATCCCTTTTTCCCTTACTAATACATATATCTAATCCTATTCTCTTCCTTATATCCCCAGTAACGGCTCCAGCTCCCCCCGATGTCACCATACACCTTCGAGCCTCCCTGGACTTCCGCTAGATGGCGCGTCGCCCTCAGCCCTGGCCACCTATCGTTCAGGTGGGACTGGAACACAGTATTGCCGTGCCGTTAGAGATTGGCACAAGTGCGAGAGCAGACATCACCGGAACATGACTGGAGAAACAGTTATCTTGGCCTATTCCGGCGGATTGGACACCAGCTGCATTCTTAAATGGCTGCTGGACCAGCAGTACAACGTCATCTGTGTCTTGGCTGATGTTGGCCAGAAAGAGGACTTTGCAGCGGCCGAAAAGAAGGCTCTCACTATCGGCGCCAATAAGGTGAGATAACCCAGAGATGAGGACAAATCTTTAACTGCTTCTCCGACCCTCAGGTTATCGTGGTCGATGCGAAGCAGTCTTTCGTGGAGGACTACATCTGGCCGGCCATCAAGATGGGCCTTATCTACGAGGAGCTCTATTTGCTGGGCACATCGCTGTGCGGCGCCACCGGTAAGGGCAACGATCAGGTGCGCTTTGAGCTGTGCGCATATGCCCTTAAGCCGGATCTGAAGGTGGGTCTGTTAGCAGGTTGATAAGCCATTCTTATCAATGCCTATGGTTATCTTTTGACTATAAGTTCAACCTTCTCAGATAATCGCTCCCTGGCGCGATGTGGAGTTCTGTCGACGTTTTCAGGGGCGCCAGGATCTCATAGCCTATGCCCAGGCGAATGGCATTGAGGTGAGCGCCAAGCCGTCCACTCCCTGGAGCACCGATGCCAACATTTTGCACATTAGCTACGAGTCTGGTGTGCTGGAGGATCCCAATACTGTGGCTCCGGCCAGTCTCTACGAGATGACGGTTGATCCATTGGTGCAGGCTCCACGACAGCCCGTCCGTGTTGTCATTCATTTTGAGCACGGTCTGCCCACCATTGTCGAGGACCTGTCTGGCAAGCGCGACTATCGTACACCCCTGGAGATGCTGAAGTTCCTCAATGATGTGGGAGGCTCCTATGGCATCGGGCGAATCGACATTGTCGAGAATCGCTATGTGGGACTCAAGTCCCGTGGCGTCTACGAGACTCCGGGCGGCACCATCCTCTACACCGCCCACCAGGATCTGGAGGTGTTTGCCCTGGACCGCGAGGTTCTGCGCACCAAGCAAGTTCTGCGCGATCGCATGACCGACTATGTTTACAATGGATTCTGGTTCAGTCCCGAGGCCATCTATGCCCAGCGATGCATTGAGCTGGCCGAGCAGAAGGTCAATGGTCAAGTAACCATAGAGCTGGCCCCCGGCTATTGTCGGGCCATTGCCCGCAAAGCATCGGAGGCTGGCGGTTCGCTGTACAACGAACAGCTCGTTTCGATGGACGTTCATGGCGGATATGTGCCGCAGGATGCGGGTGGTTTTATAGCCATCAATGCGGTCAGGATAAGGGAGCATGTGCGTGCATTTGGACCCTATGAAGTGGCCAAACAAACGAAATGATTTCCAAATAAATAAAGAATTTTAAAGAACTTTAATGAAGTGAATTTTGATGGATACATGGTATTACTCATGAAGGACTATAGCTTTATCTAAAGTTTTCATAAGCCTCTCGTTTATCTTGTCCCAAAAACTGTGTCTTAAATCCTACCATTCCTGTTGTATTTTTACATATGTATGTGTTCCATATCACATATTCGTATCCGTATCCGTATCTCTGTAGTTGGTTATGTAATTTCCATAGCAATCAATTCGTGTGTTTGTTTAATAAATCTGCTGTTCGACGAGACGACACTTGTATGTGGGGAAATCGAACACACATACACATCTAATGAAATACTGGCATACAAATAAATGCACATACATATATCATTTCCCATATTTGACTGCCATCCCCACAGGCAGGGGTGGGGCTGGGGCTCAGGGTCGGACAAGTGCAAACAGTAAGAACAACTGCTCTATGTGGGATTTCCCAATTGCATTAATCTTACTTCCGGAGTTGTTCAGAGCTCAGGTCCGGCAAAAGACGAGCTGAAACAAAAGATGCTCTTCTCCTTCTGTACATATATACAAAAACTAATATTATTACAACAAATATACACAAATCCAGCAAACAGCAGCAACAACAACAACATCAGCAACAGAGGAAACATCAGCTGTGATTGTATTTCTGACTCGTTAGATATTTATGTGTCTCTCTGTCGGCCTGGCTGTCCACCTGTCTGTCCATCTAACTATCTGTCTGTGGGTGTAGTAGTAGGTGAGAGCTCTGTTTACCCATCGACAACAATTGATGATAGGAGCCGGAGTCCTGCAATGCCATACGATGGAAAATTTGGCAGAGATTTGACAGATACCCAAGTGAAGAAAAGTTTTTTGGTAAGAAAAAAAACTCAGAAAACTTATCATGGCAGAGATGAAATGGAAGAAACATAAGAAGGCATCCACTCTATCACTTCTCCTTTCGTTTCTTTTTATTCAACCGATGTCTGTGCACTTCTGGGACCTTTTTTGAGCGAATCAACTTAAAAAAAACTGCCTAAAACAGTTATCAGAAGAACTAGTAGGTGATTAAAACAGTTAGTTTTAATTGAATCTTAAAATGAGATAGAAATTTGGTATTAAGTGAAAGAACCACAACCAATAAGTTTTCAACCATAAGGAATTAATGGCAAAAGGTCCAAGGAGCCAGCCACCTCAGAGACAATTCACAACTGACAGGCACAACTTCCTGCACAGTTTTCTATAGAGGAGTCACCCACAGCCCCTCTCACCCAAACGAAACCTAGGTCCAAATAAAGGAGCTCAGAGGTCGGGCCCTCTTTCCAATGAATGCAGCTACTGGAGGAGTGGGGGGTCGAGGGAACGAACAGCACGCGTTCCTATCAAAACAATGAGGAATAATTAAAATTCGCCCTCAAACAATTTGTAAGCTTTTGGCGGAAGTGAGGCAGGGACTCTCTCCATGGGTAGCTAGGGGGTAAATATACCCCCAGATGAGTGGGGGTGTGTGTGTGTGTGTGTGTGTGAGTAAGGGAGGACGGACACATGCTCATAAATAAATTTATGTTTGCTGAAGTGTATTGGGCGTGCCCGAGCTGGTTCCAAGTTCCAGAGCTGCCCCATAAATTTCTGGTTGTTCTTGCCAGCCATCGCCTCCCCCCATCTGACAGCTTTCAGCCAAGAGCATGTAAGCTGAAAAGAGACAGAAATGGGTGTGGTGAAAGAGATAGAGACAGAGAAAGGGGAAGGGAAAGAGAGGAATGCTATTTTTGCAATTATAGGGAATTCTATTTTGTTGCTTCTTCTGGAGGAGCTATCTTGGAGAGTTTTGTGTACTTTTTGACTAAATCAATTTGCCCAAAACAAGAAACATTGAATTAATCTAAGAGATGCCTGTAGCACAGGGTGTATATCAGAATCTTAGGCAAATTAGCACCCATTTAATTGCTCGCTTTAAGCCGCTTTTGCCCCTCGATTTCTCTCTCTTGTTAATCATATTTTACACTTTTCACAAAGTTAACCTTTGATTCAATTTATCAACTTCAATAAAAAGTGCAGGACGAAAAAAGACAACTAAGGGAACGCACACAGAAGGGCCACAAAAACCATAGTAGAAAGAGTGAGGCAGAGGCAGAGGCAGCAACGAGAGAGAAAGAGATACAATAAGAAAAAGAGAGGTGGAGTGGCGGTAGGTTTTTCGTAAAAGTTGCGCCTGCGATTCGCACAAGGACTAACGACATCCTTTGAACGCTTGCAAATAATCCCACAAAAACCGAGAGCTTAACTTTTTCCCCAGCATTTATGCAGACTTTTTCGGGGTCTGCGGGGAAAGTAGGTTGCGGACTGGTTGCATTCGCTTATATTTTGGGGGGGGGCCAAAAGCCCCTTTTTGCAATTTTCGCAGTTTAGCACAAAGTTGAAACGTCAACGGTGTCTGATTCTGATCGTATGCCGCACAAACACCACCAACAAAGGCAACATTGTCCCAGTCACTGATGGATGGATGGATATATGGGGAAGGTCTGGCCGGGCATGAGTCCCGAACGGAGCTGGTCCACACTGACTCGGTGGTTATTGAGGTTCGGTTCGCGTTTTTGTGTGTCCCTATCAGCCGGTACGATACGCCTGGCCAGCAGTCAAAGGCCGGTGTTTTTTTTATTTTGTGGCTGGGGCAGGGGGCAACCGCAGCGAAGGCATTCCATGGAATATCGGCAAAAACCTATGGGATATTGAGGGGAGGTTCAATCCTGCTATTTAATCGGAATGGCATGGGTTCAAAGGTGGGACGGGTCATATTTTCAGGCCGTTTTTGTACGTCTTTCATTCTGTATTTTTTTTTAATTTTAAGAAAAGTTGTATCACTTTTATGAGAGAAATAGTTCTTTCAGAAGAGGTGCACCTGATGTATATTCAACTTATTGAATCCACTTTAATGATTTCTATTTTATTTGGAAATGGTTGCCTGTCCCAGCAAAAGTCTTGACCCCTTTCGAAAGCTTTGATTTTAATTATCACGCAGTTGGCATTCGCACAGCTGCGTCCTTTGGCGTCTCTCCTGCTCCTTGGCGGCGCCAAAACTATCCGGCAAAAGGAATTTTATTATTGAAATTTGTTTGCGCGGACTTTGTTGTTGTCCCCATCCACGGTCCACGGTCCTAAGCTCGACGGTCCCCTCTTACTGCTGGAGCTGCTGCTGCTGGATGCATTCTCATTTTGTAATTAAGTGCAGAGACAGAAGTTAAAATCAGGTCACTCATACGCCCCATTGGCCGGACGGTGTGACGCTGTGCTGCTGTCCGTGAGAAAACTTAATTTTTCAAATGAATTTTTCCATCCCAGCAGAGGCTGCAATGGCTTTTCAAATTATTATACTTAACAGAGCGCTGCTTGCCAGAAAAAAAAACAAAAAAAAAACAGAGCAGAAAAGGGATGGTAGGGTCTTCGTCTCCTGGCAGCAGCTGTAGCTAAGTTTTTTGAGAGCAAAACTAATTAATTTGTCCACCTTTTTGGACTGGCATAGAGGGAATGCCACGTATCCCCTGATATTGTTTTTGAGATACTTTTCTGCCAGCTAAATATGCAAATCGTAGTGGGAAAAGTTTGTTCACTGCAATTGAAATGGAGTTTTAAAGTTGGAATCCCAGTTTAATGCATTACGCTTTTCCTCGCTTTTCCTCGCTTCCACCGGCTGCAGCGGAACACAAGGTAAATACAAAACAGCAGATACTCGTACTATTTTTCAGAACATAACGGAACAGAACAGAACAGAATGTTGCTCCTGGCAACGGGGCAGCATGAAAGCGTGGAACGTGGCCAGATTATGCTGTATTATCACCTGTAAATCCTTATTGGCAATCAAAACTTTTCCCTACAGCCCCCCTGCCCTCTCTCCCTTTTCCCATGGCCCTATGTCTCTATGGCTATTTTCCCCTGTTCTCTCCAGTCTACTCGTATTTTCCGCTAGTACGAGTATTTGTATTTGCTACTTTCAATGAAATCTGCAAAAATCTGTGCATGCAGCCAAAACTTTTAATTTTATTGGAAAACTTGTTGAGTTTTTTTCGTTTCGTTTTTGTTGCTGTTGTTTTTAGGGGGCCTGTATAATTTTGTTTTTTTTATTTTTAGCCGCTGAGTGGACACGCGGGGCATCGCAAAAGTTGAAATCTGTTTTCCAGCCAAAATAGTTGTTACGGGGGCCCCCAAAGCAATTACGGAGGCATTATAATGATGATGATCATGATGATGACAGAGAGAAGAGCCTCTAAAGGATTTTCGATATTGGATGGAGGTTATGTTCCACTTTAGTTTTTGTTGGTGGATCGCGAAACGAGTTCCAGTTTAAAGGGTCATAAAAACAGAGTTTCGAAGTGCAAAACTGTACCCTTTCGTAGAAGGAAGGCTTTATAGTCCCTAGGTACTCTTTTAAAAGGGTTTAAGCGGGGATTAAGCTATCTTTTTGTTCAATTGAGTGCCAGTTTCATTGCATATTCGCTTATCTTCTCAGGAATCAAAGGGTGGAAGGGAGAGTAGAGCCTTTTCGACTTTAAGCTGCAGAAGACGGCGGCTCTGTATAACTACAAAATTCTGTACGAAATGGTTTTGCACCTTCGTCTTCTGCCCCTGAAGCTAATCACGAGTGCATCTCGTGATGGGGCGAGCAGTCGGGGCGGGGCGGCCGTTGACAGAATGGCAGAACCGCATCACATGGCACCGCAGCATATTTCCGTCACCGATTGCCTGTCGATTGGATTGGGGGGTTCGGGTTCGAGAATGGGTGGTGGTATGTTGCCTGGTTCCTGGTTCCATTGGCATTAAACTGCAAATCCGCAGTCGAGCAATTCTCGCATGTAATGCTGATGTCGACATTTTACTGCTGCTGCAACTGCAACTGCCACTGCCAGAGTGCCACTGCTGCCACTGCTACTGCTGCTGTTGATGCGGGCTCGTGTTTTGCCACAACAGCGCGCCAGTGCCAGGCAGCGACACCTTCTGTGGCAACAAGGCTGCCAGAGCAGACATCTCATCCCAGTGCAGTGCCATGCCCCATGCCACAGCCACAGCTTCCCTGGCCCCCCCTGCACTTAAGCATGGCATCGATGCGACGGTGGGCTGGCTCCTGCGATCGGCAGCTGCTGCTGTTGAGGATTTTTGCATTGCCCTCCCAAAGGGGCCAAGGCGGAAGGTGGCGAAGGCTGAAAGAGAGTTCGGATGGGATGTGGGGGCTGGTGAGGAGCTGCAGCAACAGCCATAAAATCCTTTGCAATCAGTTGCATGCAACAAACACTTTGGTTCATGTTTCCACAGCGCCTCCTTCGGCTTTGATGCACCGAGAGAAAGATGAAGATGAAAGCTACGATTTGAAGGGGAATTTATTAAAGTTAAAAAAAACTGATTTCTCAGAATTATTAATAAATGTTTTATATAAAGTTTCGGCGATATAGTGATGTTTCTCTCAGTGTTCAGATGGCACAGAGGCTTCCACATTGCTTCCGATCCAAACACACAAGAGTGAACCCCAGACCCGAATACGGAGCCTCCGTAGAAGAGGCCACATTTACGTTGGACTGTTGTCTGGGTTCTTGTTGCCTCTCAGATTGGGATTCTTATCGTTGTTGCTCACACACAGAAAAACACGCAAAACACATACAGTACACATGTACCTGGAGTACACACCTGGAGTCGGAAGGAAACTGGGCCTCGATTAGATTCATGGCCGTAAATATGGCTACCAAACTGCGTCGCGAAGAAAGAGCACGCAATGCAAGGAGATAAAGGATAAAGGAGATTATTAAGAGAAGAGCCCTACGGGCATCTCCCCCCGGCGAAGTAATATCTCGCGACAGTACCGCCGGGATCCGGGATAGGTGTGGTTGGTTTTAGAGCGGTTAGAGTCCCTCACTTCGGCTTCGGCTGAGTCGGCATGAAGCTTTCCTGTAGTCACACAACATCAAAAAAAAAAAAAAAAAAAAAAAAAAAAAAAAAAAAAACACACACACACACACACACTCGTACATTAGCTCAAGCTCTTGCTGACACCGCGTGCTCACCTGGGAGGATCGAGTCTCACCCCGACTGGCTTCTGATCCGGGCTGCGCGTTGCACTTCCACGGTCACCCAAAGGGGGCAGGGGCGCTGGGGCCCACCGTGAGTGCTTTGGACGGCGCTTTTCACTCGTCACTTGGAGATTCCCACCTTTTTTCATCCTTTCTCTCCTTTGGGCCGGTTCTCCCGTTCTTCTTCTTCACTCCAGGCCTCGCAGCTGATCGACTGGGGTACCAGGGCTGGATAGTGCAGGCCACTAACCAGCTGATCGACTGCAGTGCGGTGAAGGGGCACTAGGTGCCAAAGCATCCAGCCCTCGACAGAGCCCGCTGCGGAAGATAACTGCGCCCACAGCAGCTAGCTTCTGTCAGCGACCGCACCTGAGGGAAGGTACTGCCTAACTCCTAGGCGGGATCACTTGCAAACCGCACACACACCTACGCATAAGTTCCATCCCAAATTCACACGCGTGGAGGAATCCCGTGGCCGGGGCGCGGACCCTGGAGGCCCTGAGAGATGTTCCCCCGAATCCTGCTTCGCCGGTGGCACACTTGGCCGACGAAGCAAAATTCGCTACAAGTCAATGAGCAATGGCTTTCCAAAAAGCCTCAAAGGTGGCCCGAACACCGCCACAAGCAGCTTTAGCACCGCCAATGAAGCAGAGCTCGTTGCACAGCTTTGCCAGTGGGGCCACGCAGGACGGCGGCAAGGGCACTGATACTCTGAAGAGGCCGAGGGACCCCCCTACACCATCGAGTAGCGGGAGAAAAACCCCCCCCAAGCGAAGCAGGAACTGCTTACAGAACATAGACGAGATTGGCGCAATCCTGGACGACCTACTCTACCAGATGAACGAGAAGGGCCAGAGGTCGATCAACATGGCCATCAAGAAGATGGTAGCACGCATGAAGGAGTTGCAAGTGGAAGTCAAATCCCATCTGCAGGCGCCAGAGGATAAAAGGGCAGCGCCAGGAGGATGCCAGTGCCATGATCACACTGCAGGCCCAACTGGCCCCCTACCCAGGATGACCAAGCCCAGTGCGACTAAGGCGACGCAAACGGCATCAGGAGCCCACAAGAGCGAGGCAACACCCCGAACTGAGGAAAAGAGCGCGCGCGGAAGGCCCAGGCAAGGACACCAAGCTGACGCCACTCGACAAGAGGAAACCAAGATGCAGTGCGGCAAGGCGGAAGACACCAACCCTACACAGAAGTGGAGTGAGGTGAGAGGCAGGCGTGCCAAACGCAAGCAGACAGGCCGACCAGACGCAGTGCTGGTCAAATGCACCGAGGAGGCATCATACGCCGACATCCTCAAACTGGTGAAGGCAGCACCAACACTCCAGAGCCTCAAAAACAAGGTTCAGGGCATCAGGAAGACAGCCTCGGGCGAGCTGCTTCTAAGGATGCAACAATCCTCAGACCCCGCCACCCAGGAGCTGCAGATGGCCATCCAGGCAGCGCTTGGGGACAAGGCAGCCGTGAAGGCCATGCAGGAGACAGTCGCGGTTGAGGTACTCAACATAGACGAGCTCACGACAGGCGACGAGGTATGTGAGGCCATAGCTGCAGCGATCGACGGCGACTTAACACAAGGAGCAGTGCCGTACATGCGAAAAGCATATGGCGCAACGCAGGAAGCTACGCTGAACCTTCAGCCCGCACTCGCAAAGAAGCTCCTGGAGCTCGGAAAAGTTCGAATCGGCTGGGTTGTCTGCCGCGTGCGGCAACGGATTGCGCCAACCCGCTGCTTCAAGTGCATGGCCTATGGACACACTGCAGCCAGGTGCAGATCCAAGCGGCCTGTGTCAAGCAATGCATGCTACAAATGTGGTGGGGAGGGGCACAAGCACAACCAGTGCAACAACCCGCCAATGTGCATACTATGCGCTGGCAAGCCAGGAGACGTCCGCTCAGCAGCCCACTCGGCCCTCAGTCGCAGCTGCCCTGAGTATAAGAAGGCACTAGCAAAACTGGTTGATGGTTAAGCTCCTGCAGCTCAACCTAAACCACTGCCGAGCTGCTCAGGATCTGTTGGCGCAAACAGTCCTGGAGCAGAAGATCGACATAGCGCTACTCAGCGAGCCGTACGGCAAAAAACACGAAGGAGTCTGGCAGCAAAGCTCAGACGGAGGAGCAGCAATCTGGAGCTGTGGCCCACAACCAGGCCAGCTTACCCACAGAGCATCCAGAGTGGGATATGTGAGAGCTAAGCACAGCGGCACTTTTGTCTACAGCTGCTACATAGCACCGAGGTTCACGCAGCAGGAGTATGAGGCGATCATCAGCAACATCTCTAACGACGCACGAGGCAAATCGCCGGTCCTGATAGCGGGCGACTTTAACACCTGGGCCACGACTTGGGGCAGCGCCAAGAACACACCCCGTGGGACATCGCTCCTGGACGAGTTTGCAAGCCTGAACGTCTGTCTCCTCAACACAGGAACCACACCAACGTTCAGCAAAGCAGGGCGGGAGTCTATTATAGACCTCACCTTTGCAAGCCCAGAGCTCGCACGCCACGCGAAGTGGCAAGTGCTGAGTGCTTACACCCATAGTGACCACTTAGCCGTAATGACGGAAACCTTTGCACCCAGGAACACAACAAGGATACAGCGGGCGCTCCAGACCGGGTACAAGGAGGAAAGCCTGAGCAGAGCCGCGCTCCTCTCGGCAGCAGAAAACCTAAGCGCCGCCGGGGATGCTGAAGCATCCGCGCTTGCCGTTTACAGGACCGTCAAAGCGGCCTGTGATGCAGCCATGAAAAAAAGAAAGATCGGAGGAAGCAGGCACCGGCCAGTACCGTGGTGGAATGAGCACATTGCCAAGGCCAGGAGGGAGTGCTGCGCAGCTCGGCGTGCCTACCAGCGAGCAAGAGGCTCCGCCCAATTTGGCAGAAATGGCGCGGCATTCAAGGCCAAAAGAAAAGAGCTGAAGGAGGCCATCAGAAGCAGCAAACTCAAATGCTTCAAGGAGCTCTGCGATGCGGCCGATGCGGAACCTTTTGGTGGAGCATACAAACTAGTCATGGGGAGATTAAACAGACAGCCTATGCCCAAGGATCCGGTGCATATGAGAAAGATAGTCGGCACCCTATTCCCTGGACAACCACCCTTACAAGAGGAAGCTAGGCTAGAAGGAGCTAGCCTGAGGGACACCACCACCATCATCACTGCCAGAGAAGTACTGGAGGCCACGGGTAAGCTGAAGATCGAGAAAGCGGCAGGTCCAGATGGAGTCCCTATTGCAGCACTAAAATGCATAATTAGAGCCCATCCGGAAGCATTCGCCACAATGTACACCCAGTGCCTAGCGGAGCGGACAGTCCCACGAGCATGGAAACGGCAAAGGCTGGTTCTGATACCCAAGCCAGGCAAAGAGCTGGCATGCTGGATACCATGGGCAAGATTTTCGAGAGGATGGTATGTAACCGACTGGAGGCGGAACTGGCTGAGCGTCGCGGACTTTCCGACCTCCAATTCGGGTTCCGCAAGCAGAGGAGCACCACTGACGCCATCGAGATGGTGACAAACCTTGCCAGGGAAGCCATGGCAGGAACGCGATGGGCTGGAGGCGACAAAAAGTACTGCCTAGTATGTACACTAGACGTACGAAACGCCTTCAACTCTGCCAGCTGGAAGAGCATCCTAGAGGCCCTGACCAGGAGGGGTATATCTGAGCAAATCACACGGACTCTGCGAAGCTATTTCACGGACCGCGTCCTGATCTACGACACGGAAGAAGGAGCAGAACATCACCAAATCACCGGAGGCGTCCCACAGGGCTCGGTCCTAGGGCCGATACTGTGGAACGTGATGTATGACGATATCCTGCGGCCTACATTACCGGAAGGGTGCACCCTGGTGGGCTTCGCCGACGACATAGCACTGGTGACAGTGTCGAAACACGTAAGAGACGTAGAGGAGAAAACCAACGTAGCAGTCGGGATGATAGTGGCCTGGCTCGCAGCCAACGGGCTAGCATTGGCGGAGAAGAAGACGGAGGCTGTGCTAATGAGCAGCAGAAAAAAGGTCGAGCAGGCATGCGTGAGAGTCGGTAGCACGATCATCAGGACCAAGCCTGCGCTAAAGTACCTAGGGGTAATGATGGACCAGAGGCTGAACTTCAAGGCCCACCTGGAATACGCCAGCGCAAAAGCGACTGCAGCTACGGCGGCCATAAGCAGGATGATGGCCAATACAGGGGGACCACGGCAGCGTAGCAGGCAGCTCATCGCTGGGGTGGTCACCTCCATAATCTTATATGGATCAGCAGTGTGGGCACCAGCAATGATGGTTTCCACATACAGCAGAGACTGCAGAAGCGCATACCGACGCTGTGCCCTGAGGGTTACATGCTGCTTCCGGACGGTGTCTGAAGACGCCGCACTTATTGTGGCAGGCATGGTCCCACTGGATCTCCTGGCAGCTGAGCGGCAGAGCGGAGTGGAGGTAGCCAGCGAGCGGCGAGAGCGCACTATAGCCCAGTGGCAACGGCGCTGGGACCAAGCGGCAAAAGGGAGGTGGACCAGACGTCTCCTTCCCCAGCTTAGCCCATGGCTGCGAAGAAGGCACGGCCAAATGGACCATTATTTGGGCCAACTGCTGACGGGGCATGGCTGCTTCAAGCAGTACCTGCATCGCTTTAGGCATGCTGACGACCCGTATTGCAGCTGCTGCCCCCGCTTCTCGCAAGAACGAACGAGGCTAGGGGAGACGCTTGCAGAAGTGAGTGTGGACACCCTCACCGACCAGATGCTAGCCGATGAGCAATCTTGGAACGCGGTCGCCTACATGGCAGCAAGCGTGATCAAGGAGCTGCGCAGGCTGGAGCGAAGCCGGACAAACTAAGCCAGAAGGATGACCCCACAGCCCGCACCGCGAAGTAATGCCTAGCGGCAGTCCCGCGGGAGCGGACCCACCCCCTTCCCAGCCATAATTGTTATTTTATAAATATAAATTGTTTTCCCAATAAAAAAAAAAAAAAAAAACACTTGTACATTGATGCACAAAACAATTTCCTAATGCCGAGAATTGGCTTTTGTGCAATTTACAGTCTTCGTGTACTTAAGAATAATTTGAAATTTGAAGTGTTGCTGCATTTCCGATAACTTCAAATGCCAAATGTTTAGCCATTGCCACACACACACATGGGAAAGGGAGAGAGAGAAGCCATTAAAAATGCTGAAATGGAGCAACAAAATGGTTTGCTGAGGATGATGGCATTTTGCGAGAAATCAATGGAAATTGATGAAAACTATGCAATGGTTACTTAAAGCCGGGTTCGATCTTTACATGCCCCAGGGGCTAGCAACCATTTGAGAAGTTAAGCTCTGGCCCCATTCGCCGGATTAAATTCAGATACCGGTTTCCCATGGCATGCCCCACATGGATTTCCATGCGTGACGCATTTCGGAAAACCCAGCTCTGTCCCTGGCAACGTGTCTCATGCAAAAAACTATCGAACAGCCAAAGCCATCATCCTGATTTGCCCCCGACAAACATTCGTGATATGGTATAAAAATCCACAAACAAAAAAAATAAAGTAAAAAAACCAAGTGAAAAATAAAATGTGGTGCAAACAAAAAAAAACGCTAAAACTTTTTGGAATATTTAGCAAAAATGTCAACGTCTAAAAGCGAAGTAGAACAACTGACCGACAAAATTTGAATTCAGGAAAAAAAAAATGAGAATAGAGAGTTATGTAGAGCACTCGGCTGGAGTGCCGCAGGAGCCACTGACAGGGTATTTTCTGAGTGGAAATATTTTTGGGGGGCACTGTCACAACATCCGGCATGCCACCACACACATGCCATGCACTTGGGCCAGTGCCACTGCCAACTAGAGTCCCGTTTAGAGAGGCTTAAGGACATTCCACAACTCTCTGACAAGAAGGAATGCTAGAGTCAAGTGCAACGGCTATGAGATACCCGCTACTTAGGTTATTCTGGCTTTGATGTACAGCCAGAGGGAGAGAATGGCAGGAGGAGGTACCATTTGTACCATAAATGTTGCTTAAATCATAGATCATTTGAAAAGCAGAGCATTCTCTTACAGATCTTAACCAGATGCTTGCTTGGCGGACAACAATTAAGAAAGAAAATTGCCAGAAAGGGTTTTGTTGCCGCTTGGAAATGCAATGTTTTGTGCGCAATTATTATTTGACAAGCATTTTAATGATTTCAGCCAGTTATTGGCGTAATTAGACCATCTTTGGCAGCAGGCAACACAACACAGACAGACAGACTGAAAAAAAAAACAGAGAGCGCAACAAGGAGGCAAGGCAAAGAACCATTTTGGAATCAGTTGCAGTTGCAATTATAATTTCAATTTTACGAGTTTTCAAGCATTCCCACGAAAGCCACCAGCCAGACATTCTTTCCTTCCATAGTTTCCACTTTCATGGCAACTCCTTGGGAGCCCGAACCCATTCTCTGACTTTTGTTTATGCGAGTTGTGTGCTCTGAAGTGGTTAGTTTCAATTCTGGGGTAAAACACAAAGACAAAGGAAAAACAGAATTGTGTGTATAAGTAATCTAGAACTGCAACTGCAACTGCAACTGCAACTGGAACCCAGTGCTGGGAGTACTAAAGTCCTATTCGGAGCTCTAGTCAGTTAATTGCTGCTTGTCTGTGTTTCTACTAAATGAGTTTTTACTCCACTCTCGCCACACTCCTGCCACGTGAGAGATTATTAGATGATTGTACCTGGAATTTATATATCAACAAAAAATTTTGTAGGTTGTTTCTCCCGTTTGGAATTTCACTTTCATCCCGGATAATCAAACGACTTCACGTGCCTGAAATGAATTCCGTTTCCGTTTGCCAGAGCCCCACCCAACCCCGATCCCAAAACAGATTTGATTTCTCTCGTTCGCCTCTATGTCAATTGTGTTGGATGCCGCCTCTTCAGGGGGTTTTTCCCCCATTTACATTTCGTTCTATCGCACACCGATTCGTGCTCGTTAACAAAAGATACATATGCATCTGGTAGATGTATTTTGGCTTTTGTGCTCGCTCGCTGCTTTCTTATTCCGCTCTTGCTTGGTTAGATTTAAATGCCGAATTTTCAATGCAGCACACATCATCCATGGGAATGGGGACTGGGGAATGGGAGGATGTTGGATGAAGGAAGGACACGTGCTCACCTCCCCTGTGTGTATCTGTGTAGCTGAACACGTGAGAGTGTAATCACTTGTACTTAATATGCAGATGATGACAATGTGACAATCAAACCGATTCCAGGTCGCCTGATACTCTCTGTCTCTCCGCCTTCCATAGCCTGATGTTATGCGAATCGGATTATTATTATCATTGTTATCGCCTATCGTAAAAGGCAACAGCAAAATGCGCATTTTTCTCCGCTCCACTTCCTTGTACGTTCCTCTGCCTTCCTATAATATATCCCCCCTTTTTGCGTGCGCAGATTTCCTTGAGGCATAAACGCATTAGACCTTGCGTCTGTCTCCCCGTTAGCTGTTTGAGTCCTAAAAAGGCAATTTGTTTGCATTATGATTTTTATCTTTGTGTTTTTGAATTGTTTGTTTTCATTCGGAATTGCTAATGCATGGGAATAGAAAAGGAATTTAAAGGATATTGGTTTGTTGAGGAACTTTCTAAAGAGGTGAGGAGATAATGGGAGGAAAGCCTCAATAAAGGAAGCGAATTCTTCCTTAAAAATTCTCTTGCATGGCTTTTGATGGAACACTAGTATCTTTAATGGGAAGACATACGAACACCACTTAAAATTAAACATAACTCTACATAATTCCTAATTTATTTGATATAAATCTGATGATTCTATAGCTTCTTTATGGCTATTACACGATGTAATGTTTCCATAAGTCATTCGAATGAGCCAACAAGAGGAGCACCAAAAAGGGGTTAACTCCCTTTGCGGCATTCAACAGTGCTGAACATTCCCTCACGCAGCCCCATTGTGGCGGTCATTTCATTTGGAAAATGCACATTTTCATCTGGCATGTGTTAATGCACTGGACGGGAGGGGGGGCAGGCATGCAGCAGGGGCAGACTGCAGTTTGTGGTATAACTTCATAAAAATGCCACCCGGTTGCACCACAAGATTTACTGCAGTTGGCAACAGAAAAAAATACATACGTGGAGGCATGGAGGTATGGAGGAAGGCAGAGAGCCGTTTGCCAGTCAAAAGTTGGTGCCTGGCGATAAATGGACTGACGAACGCGAAAGGATAACAGCAGGATACACATGGGTGGGAGCTGGTTGGGGTTGGGGTTTGGGAATACAAATGTGAGGGGAAATGTTTGTTGGTTTTACTCAATTTGTTGCTGCCTTTTTGTGCGATGTTGCTTTGGGGGGTTTCTTGTTGTTTTTTTTTGTCTTTTTTTTGGTCGGTGAAAACACCCTCAAGGCTGCAAAAAAGCGAAGGGAAAAAATGGTACATTTTGGGGCCCTCGACATTTTAACTGAAATGCAACAGGAGGCCGCGTGTTAATGCTGAAAAAAGGACAACAGGCGGCAAGGACCCTTTGGCAGCAAAGTGGCAAAGTCGTGACGAACTCTGTGCCCCCAACACAGAAAACAGCAGGAGCTACGGGGCAGAAGGAAGAAGGGAGTCGGGGCGTGCTCCACCAGCTGGATGTCGCGGTCACTTTTCATGCTTTCTGTTGAGCCTTTTCTGATCCTTTTTTCATTTTCATTTTCTCTTCTTCCTCGGCTGCTGAGGATGGGGGGAGAGCAGCAACAAATGTCTGGGACTGCGAGTCACGCGCTGAATTTAATGCCCAGCCAATGCCCCCGAAAATGAGGCGTGTCAATGACTCTGGGTCACCAGAATGGACCACGCCTTCAGCTCAGCCTCTCACCCTCTCAGTCTCTCAGCCCCCACCTATTTCTTACGAATCTGATTTCTGACATCTCTACTGATTGCCCGTTTTGAGTATAGAGAGCTTCGATGTCTATGGTGGATTCTCCTTAAATGGTTTTTTTCTTACTCATTCGCTTCGTTGCACGCACAGGAATTTATTTGAGGCACACACATGCCTCTGGCTGAGAAAACCGCAATAGCAAATATATTTGAGGAAATGTTTTTCACCACAAAATGCGACAACTGGAAGTCTACTAATTTTCATCTCTGGTTTTTGTTTTCTGGGAAATTCTTTACCCCACTGATTGCTGCAGGAAATACGAGTAGTAGCGCTACCTCTCTCTCTCTTTCATTTCACATAATTTTGCAAGAAAATTTAATTAGATTTTCAGCTGTTGTTTCACTTGTTTCACGCAGTCAAAGCCCGCATGTGTTGCTTGGGAATTTAATTGCTTTACAAAGCCGCAGAATAGACAAACAAAAGTTCCGCAGCCCGCACCCGCACCCAAAAAAAAAAGAAAAAGAGTTAAACCTAAGGAAAAGAGACACAGATTTGCACAGTAGAGAACCCGCAGTGGCAGTGGCAGTGCCAGTGCCAGTTGTAGTCCACAGTCTGTGAAGGCAATTTCAACTTTTCCCTGCTTGTACGAGTACTTAATGGAAAATGACTTTATATTAAGCTGGTCTGTGAATCCCTTAAGCGCCTATTTTCAACACTTGCGCCCGAAGAAAGCAAGAAAGTAAATAAGAGACAACATCCCACCCAACCCACAAATGACGTGAAACATGGGAGTCTCCAAGGTAAATGACATGTAATTTAACTCTAATCTTCTTGGGGGAACAAACTCTCAATATTATTACAATAGGCAATCAGGGTATTATCGTTATCACCCGGAAATATTTGACCCAGAAATTCCATAAGACGTGGTTGATGGGTGACTATCTCGGAATACTCCTCAAACGATATAATCCCATCCTTGTCAGTGTCGAATTTATTGAACAAGAACTCGCACATGTCCTAAAAAAAAAAGATTATATGAAGAGAATCCTAAAATCAATATTTAATCAATTTACAAACCGCTCGAAGTTCCTGAACCTCATCATCGTCGTCGCCAACAAAGAATTTCTCCACAGCTATGGCCACGGTCTCACGGTTAAGGATTTGAGTGCCAGCACTTGTGTAGACCTGAAATGAATAGCAAGTTTTGGGAAACGAGTTACGACTCCAGTCTTCAGATTATTACTCACATTATATGCAAATCGCATGCGTTCTTCTAGGCTGCTGCTCAGAAATACCGAGAACAGCTGCATCCATGCATCCGGAGAAACAGTACGCGCATCTTGCGTAAGGTTTAGCAGAATGCGATCGATGATGCCGACATCGAAGATCTGAAACAGCACCAGAAACAGGCCATAAAGCTGATTGGTGGTCATCAAGCGCGAAGCGGGCCTGTTGCTCAGCGAGAACTTGTAGTAGACGATCAGGAGGCAAACGACTTCGTTTGTGCTAAAGTCCGTGGTGGCGGCATAGCTCTTAATCACACTGTTGTAGAGAGTCAGGAACTTGTTGTTGGCCATGTCATCCATGGAAGCGTCAATGCGATTCATTTTGGCAGTTGGTTTTCGGTGTCTTTTGAATGTTTGTAAATTTAAGTTTTATTTTTGTGATATATTTTGTTGGAGTACCTTTTCGGTGTCTTTTGAATGCTTGTAAATTTAAGTTTTATTTTTGTGATATATTTTGTTGGAGTACCTAGTAAGTGTTCCTGTCTGTTCCGCTTGTGGGAAGTTTGTGTGTTCTAAACGGAAGTGAGTGCTACAAACTGATTAACATCTCAGGGGCAGGCCTACTTGGTAGGTGTTTTTTCGGGGGTTACAATATATGAACATACATATGTGGCTAAGACAAATCACAAATAGATTGGGTAAGTCAGCAGGCAGCCGGAAAGGAGAAGGAGACGGCGAAGGAATGCTTGTAACGAGCGCAATTTAAAAGCAATAAAACCAACGGCGAGACATAAAAAATACATCAGCCACGGTACATGGACTACATCTGTCCCCCATTTCTGGGGGGGCTTTCGAAATAAATATTTGAAACAAACACACAAAAGGAAAAAAGGAGAGAAAGGAGAGAAAGCAGAGAAAGGAATGAATGGCTCAAAGCAGTGCGCATGAGAAACGCGAATATAATAATCCAAACAAAAGCGTTGAGTTGAGATGGGTGTAAAGCCCTGCCATGTGGAAATTTGGCGGAAATGGCTGTGTAGCCATTTTGTTTGGGGGGCAACAAATGTTCAACCGAGCCGCCTCCGTTGCGTTGCCTTTCCCCTTTGTTGTGTAATTGTGTGCCACACACACACACATGCCACGCCCTAAGAAGAGTGGAGGGGGCCCACGTAAGAGGTGCAGGGAGCGGAGGCCTCAACCGCTCGACACGGCATAATAACAATAAAATGAAAAGGAGAAAAAAGCTAAAAAATACAAGAAAGATTAACTTTTTTGGTGAAAAATTAAATACCCTTACGGATTCATATAGTCATTAGATTGTGGATTAGTTATAGCAGTAAAAGAAACGCTCTGTGCAAAGTTTCATTCAGATATCTCCAAGGAATCCTATCACATTTCTGCTGGCAAACATCTCACCAAAATCATAGTACCCTAAGGAAACAACCCAAAGGAGTGAGGAAGAGTATGAAGCTCCTCCAGCAACAAGGATTCACGCTCCTTAATGTCTCCGAAAGTTGACATCGCCAAGTGTTGGCGGATTTACACACAGAGACCCACATGTGAACGAGAGAGAGAAAAAGAGAGAGAGAGAGAGACTCGACTCGTGTCTGGATTTTGGTTTTATTGTACTTTTCGGTATAGAATTTTGATTGATACATTTTGCATACGGTATTTTGGAGAAGACTTAAATCTGTAAAATTTGGGGATAAGTAAGACAAATTGTGGCGTGACGCAAACATTTTGGAACAATTTAATTCACATAAAACGGTTAAGGCACTCAGCAGCAAAGGAGATGCAGGAGGAGCATGTGAAAGCATTTACTTTGAAGTAGGTTTTGAAACAAATTTTTCTTAGGAGAGAGGAAATAGCAGGTCCTGGGAAAATAATCTCAAACGAAACCTAAACCAAATTGAAACAAAACAACTCTAGTACTATCATTAAATACATACTACAATCGATCAAGATGGATTATCTAGATGCCACCATTGATAGCATGGAGAACAGTCGCTTTGTCGCCCTATATGGCGGCTTGGTCAGGGAACTAACGGCCACAACGCATTTTTCCCAGACGGATATCAACTGTCTGCTCATGGTTTACTACAAGTTCGCCAAGGTCAATGGGCCAAATGCCAAGCAGATGACCAAGGTTCAGTTCTATGAACTGTTTCTGGTGCTGTTCAAGGTCTCGAATGTCACGACCATAGAACGGACTCTATTTGCCGTCACCAAGGATGCCAAGTACGTGAGTCCAAGGGCTTGGGTGCAGCTCTTCTGTCTCTACACAACCGAGGATCTCTCAGTGCGTATGCGCTTTGCCTTCGATGTACGTCTCGGTTTGGTTCTCCTTTTCTACTCCACCCTCTCTAAGAGTTGATAATTCTTTTGTGCTTTGGTTTGTAGATCTATGATACAAAGGGAACTGGCTTATTAGATCGCGAACAGATCAGTATGGCATGCGATAAATTCTTCGTTGGCGAGGACGAAGATGAGATCACTGAATTAAGAGCGGTAAGGCATAATAAGTACATGTATACCTTTTGTTGTTCATTATCGTCAGGGGTTAATGTTTCCATCAGGACATGGGTGAGTTCCTCATCAAGAAGTTTGATGTCGACAAGGATGGTTTTATCTCTTATGAGGACTACTCCACTGTGGTCTCCGAGCAGCCGTGTCTGCTCGAGTTCTTGGGGCAGCTGTTTCCTTCTCCCTATGACTGCGAAATATTGGCCCATTGCATTAATATGGATTCGTTTCTGACTGTAGAGTCAGGTCGTCTCAATTAATGTTGGTTGAATTTGTTAGTGTTTAAGAGCAGTTGAATATATTTTTCCTGGAAGCAGCACAATACTTTTGAATGCCCATTGCATGCTATCATACATATATTCCTTAGAGTGATGCCATATTCCAGTTAATCAATGCTTTTGACGGTGCCCCCGGGGCCCAACTTCTTCATGGCGCGGCACAGCATTTGTGGCCGGCATATGGCACTCGACCTAATTCAGGACAACCCATAATTATATGCTCACAATCACGGCGACGCCAACGCCCCTGCCCCATCACATACATATATGCGATATGGCTGTGGAAGTCGGTTAAGTAGCTCATTAACTTCAATACATTTGATTACATTACATATGGGCTTGGGGTTGGGGGTTGGGATTGGGGGTTGGGATTGGGGTTTGGGCCAAACAATTTGTGCATTGCATATTCCAGTCGACCATCCCGCAGTCTCTAATTCTATCACCCTGTTCGCTGTGTCTGTTAATTTGCTCAATTCAATCGGCATTTGCAAGTATTTGGGACATGGCTAAGCCACTGAATGCTCACGTATTGCCATGATTTGGCATTTATGTAGTGGCATTATGTGCATTATTTACGAATTGATTTCCACAAATGCCTCATCCTTTTCAGATCGTCCCAATCACATTGCCATTCGGTACCTTCCACACAATAGTCTGGTACGGACACGCTTTGGACTTCAAAGTGAAGTTGAAGTAAAGTTTAAATGTGTTTCATTTAAAGTTGTTAAATGGTTTAATCAATAGCTGCAGTTGACACTACTGGAAAACTATATATACCTGTATCCTATATCAACGGATTAAAGCCCAGCATGTGGCCTCTGGCTAGATAGATGGTCGGTCGGTCAGAGTCAGAGTAAGAGGGCTTCATACATGGGGTTGTCCTTTTGTTGAACTTGTCCTGGCACACGCTCCACGCCTCCCTTTGGGTGTGTGTCGGTCTCGCTGGCATCAACATTAATTATCCTTGATAATAATCATGCAATTTGTACGTGAGCCGGGCCCATGTTAGCCGTCCTGGGGGCAACGGCAAAGTCATCCATGCTGTGGTCTTTATTGTGGCATTAACAGCAGCGCTACGGTACGGCACGGCACGGCCTGCAGCAGCAGCAGTCGTGGAAGCATCATTATGCTCATTATTGTCGTCAAAGGCACGCAGCTGGGCGTTGGGAGAGTCACAGTGTCGGTAAATGGGTTCCAGGAGTCCTCAGCGCCCTGGAACCTTGCATCCTGGCCAAAGGGGACAATGCGCGTTTGATGAATTGCATTAGGACATGTAAGTAATTATAATCAATGAAATGAGCAGCTCGGTTCATGCGGCTGCCAGCTATTCACTCTTCGTTATCCAAGGTATATACCCCTAAGATCAGGTTAAGTGAAGGATTTGAAATCGAAGCTCATAGCACAGCGCCACAAGCAAAAAATACTGGCTCAGAATACTGTTCTTTTCAAATTTTGTTTGCCATTTGTAGAAATGTCCACTAAGAACAACCATCAATTTCCAACAGTTGAGTGGTCTAAGCCAACAAACCATTTAGCTTCATGGACAATCCAAACAGTGGCCCCAAAGTGTGCGGAAATGTCGTGTTCAGACTTTGGGGGATCATCGTATCGTATCCCATTGCAATTTTTCGATTAAAATTCCAGTTTGCAATTCAATTAAACACTAATTAAAAGACATTTTGCCGCCATAGCTTTCGCAGCTGACAGCCCTTTGACAACTTGCCTCAATCTGTGCCTCCTGCTCTCTCAGTCTCTGTGTCTTTGTCTCCAGTGGCTTTCCCCAGGGATCTGTGTGGGGCCTGTGACGAGTGGCAACGGATGTGGGGGTGCCGCCCGGCCGCCCATCCAGGATAAGGCAAGTCGACAAATGCGCACAAACTGTGATAAATGGGAGGCGCAGCCAGGGGGTTAAGAGGCAGAGTGGGAGTGGCATAATGAATGCCATGAAAGGCAGCAGAAGACAAAACACAACAAAAACTAACCCAAACGAGAGCAAAGAAACAGACTAGAGGGACAGGGAGAGGAAAGAACAGGGGAATCAAAGTGAAGCCTTTTTTTGTAACATTTTTTCCTTGGGCCCCTGCTTTGACTTTGTGTGGGACAGTGTAAGCAAGTGAGTTAATTTTCTGGCCAAAGCAAAAGCTGCACGGAATTCGACTTCGTAAAAGTAAATTTCATCTGCTGCCGTTGCACCTTTCTATCTTTGTAGTGCCTCTTCCCGGTGGCAACTACTTTGTGGAAAACCGAGAAGGGGAAAGACAAACAAACTGACTAAAACCCAAAGCGTTTGTCAATTATAGTTAACTGAAGGATAAAACGGGGGAAGTGGTCTTTGAGGATAGTGTTGTTGCACAGAGTAAATTAGGTCCTTTGGGTTTGAGGTTACTTGGTGCATTTCCTAGATTCCTTAACTAAGCAAAACTTCATTGTGTCCGCAGCCATAAAGCCAATTAAATATCTTCCAATACTGATACACAAACCTACCCAAGCCCTACCCATAAATCGATCGATTCAATCACTCAATAATCCCCAATTTCATTGACTAACCGGCCAAGATTTCCTCCGAATCAATTAGCGGCATTGAGAACGAACTTTAGCTAATTACCAGAAATTTTGTGGTGAATTCTGCAATGCGATACAAAAATGTCGGGGCCAAGTTGGCAGAACTCAGAGCTCAGAGTGGGGCTCAGAGCAGCTCAAAGTCAGGGGCCATCAAAGGCAAAAGGACTTTCGAGCGTTTCTCATTATCCGGTTGGCTGTGCTCGTCAAAGCTCGAAGCGGATGCAGTGGCGGATGCATCGTGCCAGGACCCAGGACCCAGGAGAAAGGGACAGGGACAGGGACTGGGACTTGTCCTGCAAAATATTCGATGGAAACTTGTCGGAAACTGCTTAATTGCATCTCAGCTCAATTATGCAACTTAAACTCTTTTTTCTCCTTTCTCTCTCATCTCTTTTCTATCTCTCTCTTTTTTTCCGGGTTTTTTTCCCGCTGTGGAGTTTTTTTTTCACAATTTTGTGTACTTGACATGGAGGAGAGGGCTATGTGCCGGCTTAGTGGCATATCATTATAATAAAAGTTCATGTCATTGGCTTGCTTTGCTCATTTTTAATGCTGACCCTTCATCCATGACCATCGCATGTCCGACCTTCGGCTCAGCGAAAGTTGTACATTCTTTTATTGTGTATTGTGTCCCCCGGAGAACGGAGCAGCCGGCTAATGCCATAATCCGATTTGGGATTGAAAATTCATAGAATTTTTATCCAAAAACAACACACAAAAAAAAGAGAGAGCGAAAGTAAAGCAAGCAGAACCGATGCGATGCGAAGTGAAACAACAAAAAACTCCATGCACACAAATAATAATTGCCAGGACGTGGTTGGCAGAGCGAACATAAAAAATAAAGCTCGGCACGGACGTGATCCTCGACGAGAACAATGCGGAAGCGGGTCCGCATAAATTTCAAACTAATTACAGTTTCAGTGTCCGGCATACGCCCACACACACTGAAAGGGAGAAAGAGAGCACCATTTTAACAATCGATGCGAAAACCATAACAATTACAAATACAAATGCAAATACAAACAGAACAGGGAACAGAAAAAAGCCAAGGGAAATGACCCTTCCAGTGCACACACTCACAAAGGAATACAAGAAAGTCGGTTGAGATTTGGGTTAAAGGAAGCTCGAAAGTATACCCTTTCGATGGGAGTTGCCTTCGCCTGGCTATGCCTGGACTGGACTAATCTGAGATGTCAGGTATATATATGTCTTGGATGGAGAACTGCATTCTCCCAAGTAAACTGTTTCCTTAATGTAATATTATATATTCAAAATGCGGCTCACATTACGGAAATCTTGGACTCAAAGCCACAGGAAAGGGTATACAAAGCCCCCACAAATAGAATACCAAAGAACAGATTACAGTTTTTGGTGGGTGCGCTTAATGGCTGGGTCTGGAGGGCCACAGAAGAACCATTTTTGTGGGTGGGAGCCACACACCAGGAAGGGCTTGTTGGAGTGGGTGTTTGTGTGTGTTTGTGCTTTTGGCTTTCTGCTGTTAAACCCATTCGGTGGCAGAACAGAACACGCCGCCGAGCGCCGTCTGCTAGACCACAGTGAAAACTCATTAATTTATTCTTCGTTCGTTTGTTGAACTTAAAATAACAGCGTTAATCCGCTTAGCGCCACCATTCACAACTAAAAACAGTGCCCAGAAACAACAGCGACACTGGAGGCACTGAAGGCACCGAACAGCACTGCGTCCTGCCACAGGACTCTGTGGTCCTGGCCTCACTCTCTCTGGAGTGTGTCTCTGGATGCCTGTGCAATCAGCGGGACTGCGGTCGGTGCCTGACAATGGAGCTGACGATGGGGACTGACACTGACAATGTCGCGCCGCCGCCTACAAACAAAATGAATTAAGGAAACCGCAATGACATAGTTACAGTGGCAGTCACACACAGAGATACTGTCACTCACACACACACACACACACACACATACACAAGCAGAAACCCGTTATCCATAAATGTGTCTGTGTGGATGACCAAGTTTTAAACTGGCTTCAAGTTGTTGGCAAACTCCCGGCCAGAAGTCAAGTAATGACCCAAAAGCCAATAGAGGAAGCAGCAGCTCGCTGTAGAGGATTCAACTTACAAATGCAGCTCGTACTCGCAAAACTCTTAACTTTCAAAAATAAATTTAACCAGAAATTCTCTTACATTGGTCTTTAGTTGTTAAGAGACGAAAGTACTTAATATTGATATGCAGTCCACTGAAGAAAAAAAAGGAAGAAATTCAGATAAAATAAACAGATAAGAAAATATCAAAATAAGGATGACAGTGCGAGCTCTCCTAAGCGGACATCCATTGTTTAAGTATTATCTTTTACCTAAGAGAGCTATTCGCCCATTGACAGGTGGTCCGTTAATATATTTGTCATAGAATGTTAGAGGTTAATTGGTTGATTATTTTTTGACACAATTTTCTATCAAATTTTAAGATGACTCCTATAAGATCCTGTACATATTTTTTCCTGGTGTTTTCCAAACCACAAAGGGAGCTCCCAAGTAAAGGACCCTCAAATCTTTTGGCTTGGGGTTTTTTATGCCCTTATGTAAACATATAAACAAATATAGGCACACGCTCACAGGCCCACCCAAAGTATATCTATATTTATATCCATCTATAGATAGATATATGTATTGTGTCAGAACGGTTTTTGTTTTAGGTCTGCCCCAACAACTCAATGCGCATAATTTTCTTTTTACTTCCACTTTTCTTTTCCCTCGCTTAACCCAAGGAAACCACACTCCATACCACACCACACCACACACATGGGGATCGAAGACCCCTGCGGGCCTTCCATAAGACAATCGAAATTCGATAATATTCGATGGAAAAAGAAGCGATAAGGCTGTAACCAGACACAAGGCCGCAGGACACCCAAATGGGTCAGAGAAATGCGCATCCGAATCCAACAAAAAATCAAGGGTTGGAAGGAAGCGCAGGAAGGAAAAGCCATAGTGAAAGCCCATCAAAATAAACTACAGACTCTCTCGGCTTTGAAATTTGATGATAGAAAGGGGGGAAAAGTCGAACCCGAAAAAAAACAAAAGGAAAATCTAGAGTGAGAGAGAGAAAGAGAGGGGGAGAAGTAAAGAGTATAAAAAACAATGAAAATGCCCCGAATGCATGCTAAATAGAGGATTTACTTAAATGGATTTCTAGGCATTTTCGCATTTTAGCCTGGGAATTGAATATAAACTTTGTCCTGTCCCTTTTTCCGACTCTCCCAGGATGTGTGTGTGTGTGCTCTATGCTCCCAGTGTGTGCGTGTGTGTGTGTTTGTGTACGTTGTGATGTGGATGTGGTGTACCAACATTAATAGGCCAAGTTTAGGCAAAGATTTCATTTTATTATGTGGAAATTTATTAAAGCCTTCGGGCCAGGACCCCAGGATTTTAATCGTTTCATCTTCCATTTATGTACTTGTGATATCCTCGGGTTGGGGGCTGGGTTTTGGCTGGGGGATTGGTAGAGGTATAATTGGATATCCTTGTTACTTATTTACAGTCCTTCTGTTGCTGCTGCTGCTGCAGTAACTGCAACTTTTGCTATGCCCTGACAGCACAAGGACTTCCTCCTGGAGCTGTAGCTGGACATGGACCTAGCCTGGGGTCTCTTTCCGTAGTAGGTCGGTGGGAAGGCTGCGAGTGACGTTGACGTTTGTTAGCTTTTCAAAATGCTTTAAGTAAGTTTAATGGCTTCCCTAAGCTGTCCCGAAAGTGCTGCAAAGTATCCATGGCAACGAGGCAGAGAATACCTCGAGAGAGAGAGAGAGAGAGAGAGAGAGAGACGAAGAGAAATCACAAATGTATCACAAAAGGGAATTTCGCTTTACTCCGCAGTCCACTGAAACTATAAGATACGCTTTCTTTACTCAGAAAAACAAAATATAATATTGCACAAATAGTAAATACAGGTCTCTTCCTTTTGAATTCTTAGCTGGAATATAATTCAACACCTTCACTTTTTCCAGAAGCTATAGCTGGAAGGGTTCCAGGGTCTCCACTATTGAGATTCTCAATTATGCGATATCCCATATCCCATTGGATTGGTCATCGCTCTCTGCCCTGCGGCAGTGTGTCCACATTCCGTTGGCAAAAGGAAAATGGCTTGTAAAATTTAGTTGATTGCTTTCCATGTTTGTATCCGCAATTTTTCACTCTTCTGGAGAGAACAATCGGGAAGCAGGGGCAGTGGCAGGGCAAACAGAGGCAGCTTTTTCAGCTATTTTTCTTCTACTCACTTTGCTTCCTTGTTTTAGCTTCCGCTGTTGTTTCTCTCTTGTGGCTCTCGAGGGAGCTGCTGCTCCTCCTACCAACTGGTTGCCGTTTTTGTCCCTCGTTTCGTTGCGCTTTTTGCAGGCTCTGGGGGTCCTCTGGGGTGACAATCTCGAATGGGAATTAGCGCGGTCTGTAATAAGGATCGCCCAACGCAATCGCCAACCGTACAATCATTGGCCTGTGTAAACCTGCACTTAGCGTGGTCATTGGTCTGACCGCCTCTAGGACTCGACCAGTGCTCTGCAGGACTCTGGACTCTCGCTGCCTCAATCCTCTACTGATGTACTCCGTTGGGCGCAAATGGTGGCACGCTTTGTGCGGCTTCCGCCCCGTCAGCTAATACCCAAATGGATGTTTAGTGTAAGTCGTCGTTTTCGTCGTCGCTCTGTCCTATCCCCGCTCTATTCTGCTTTCTCTGCTATCATCTCCTCTTTCGCACTGTGCCGCCATTGTTCCAGGTTTCAGCCACATTCTCTTTCGCTTCGGATGTTCTTTTAGCCAGCTTTGGACTTGGGTCCAACGTAATTACGTTGCTTGTTATTGTTGACAGACTCGCCATGCCTCATGCCCCGTGCCCCGTGCCCCGTGCCCACCGCATTGTTGCTTATTTCTGCTTAAAACTTAATGACACTTTTAGTTAATTATCGCGGTGGATTTGCAAAATTAAGCGATTTGGGTATAATTACAAGGGATAATGTGGCCGGGCCTGGACATTCTTTTTCCAGCTGCTGTCTGTCTTGGGGATAATGCAAACAGATCTAGGGATGTACTTTGTTGACAAGAAAATATTGGTAATAAAAGGGAATAAAATATGTTTTATAATGTCCAGTAGAAAAAAGGTCTTCTTGAAGGATTTTAATATATTCCTTAAAATATTAACATCTATTAAAGATCGTCTATCGAAATATTCATCTAATATCGTTCTGCCATCTCAAGATTCTTTTTCTTGCCTAAATGTATTCACCAATTTGGGTTTTCAAACAATCTTAAATTGATTTAAAAAATTGCGTTCGCCGTGGAAAAATGCCTCTAAATATTTTAGCACACCTTTGGCCTTTAACCTTCTTTTTATTCATCTCTTTTTTCTTCTTATTTGTTAGCCAAAAGTGCAGCAGGGCCAACTTGAGCAAATATTTTGTGCGTTAAGCTTAACGCAAAAGCCCCAACCCTCCGTTCACCCTCCCCAAAATAAAAACACACGAAACCACAGGAAAAACTTTTTAGACAACAATTTCGCAAACTTTTCACAAGTGCTGCAAGTACAGTGGAGTGTGGCATGAGTGCAGAGGCATGGAGGGGGGGCCAGCAACACCAGAAAATGCCAAATGTCGATGTGGATGTGGTTTGAAGATGCAGCAAGGAAGAGAAATGCAGCTAAGGATGTGGCTGCGGCTGCGGCGACGGCTGAGGATGCGAATACAGAAGCAGAACCAGAACCAGAAGCTGCGGCAACTTGTTCTCTTGCCCACTTAGACACCGAAACGAGTTAAAATTTATAGGTATTTCGGCTAAAATCTCGCCGTGTATAAACCACTTAGGCTGCGCCACAAAAACCCGAAAGAAGCAGGGGGCGCGGCCCATGTCTCTTGGATACCTTGAAGCTGGCAGCACTTTTGCTTTGCCGCTGCACTTCGAGAGCATAAATCAGCCATGAAGAGCAGCCAAGTGCCTGCCTGCCCACCGTGTGTGTGTGTGAGTGTGTGTGCGTGAGTCCAGGATCAGGTCCATGTTTGTGCCGCTCGGCAGGTGGCAAAAACCAGAAAGATGCAACTCTTCGTTTACCCTGTACTAGAATTTCAACGATTTATCTGCCATTTGATTAAAATATAACTTATTTCCCTGGAAAAAAGAGGATTCAGAGGATTTTGTATAGATCAGCTACTAAATCATTGATAAGCCAAACATATCCCATCAGATAAACCTACCCCTTAATACGGCTACAGCTATATCCCTCTCCATCCTTTGCATACTTTTTGTTTTGAGCAAAAACTTTTCTTATATTTCATTGTATTTTTCGCACAACATTGCCTTTTAAGCGCTTCGCAGTTTGTGATATTGAGGGAAAATCGCAAATAAAACAATCATAAAACATACAAAGCTTTGAGAACCTAAGAGCCCTACAGCCCCTCCCTCATAGGCTTCAAGTCTTAAAAATAGAAAGAAAAATTGCCTTTAATTTCTGTGGTCATCCACGTGGAGTGGTCTGGCTCGCCTTTTTGAGCACACAAGGGGCGTTATGTAAAAAAAAAACTTCCAACTTCAAGAACTGCATTGAATTGGTGGGTGGGGAGAGGGAGGGGATGGTGCAGCAGTTGGAGGCAATATCAGAGACGTGGTGCAAGTATTTGTAAGTGGATACCAGATCCAGCATGAGGTTGCATTTGCATACAAAAAGCTTTTACTGTTCATCTGTTGTTGTCATTTCTTTATGGCACTTTGGTCCCAATGAAAGGATACAGCACACACAGATACATACCCTTCCATGTATGCGTGTGTGTGTGTGTATATCTGTGAGTTGACAGGCTATTTAATAGTTACCTGCTGTCCAGGCATTTGTCTTTTGTAATAAAATACATATACACAAAACACCAAAGAAAAAATGACAGAAATCTTGTATGAAACGGGATATTTTTATGGGTTATCCTGATATTTTTGTATTGCACATGCAAGAAAACAGCAATCATATCGAAGAGACATCAATCAATAACATTGTGTGTTGTTCTGGGAGTTTTTGAAAGACACAGTTTTTAGAGCATACTTGTTAGGCAAAAGAATTTGTGAATGTCAAAGGGAAAACGCTATATATATCTTAAGAAACATATATCTTCCAGGAACTACCTCCCTAGTACTAGTAAATCCTCAACATCAAACATATTTCCATACTCCCAAGAAGTGCACCTCAAAATTCATGCCGAAATCAATGGAACGTAAACCGAACCCCCTTAGCCATTTACAGCTTAACCTGAACCTGAGGTCAAAGAGAGCCATCGCTGCGATGCAGCCACGTTGTCCAGGTGGCAGCCGTAGATGCCATAATCCGAGGCGAAATGGATGCCGGTTGCCGAGAGTGTGTGCGTGTCGCATCTTGTGTGTTTGTCCAGCAACCACTAAGCCCAGGACCGAGCTGCTGCCCGGCAGGCAGGCCTGAAGGCTAAGGGATAAATCCATATATCTGTAATGGCATATTTGCTTGGCGTATCTCAGAGTCGACCTCCGCCGCACACACATATACCTGGCGACATCTGAGACTTGCATTAAACGGCGCCACAATCTGCTCCACGCTGCTGGAAAGGGAGGAGGCAGTGAGGGGGCTCTCCAGGGCACTGTTTGCCTATTTGGCGGCATTTATGGGTTGTACGTATCATTGATTGGTTATCAATGCAGGCAGCGGTATATGAATTATTCACACTATTCAGCAAAGCAAGGGCAAATGTTATGCAAATGAGACCAGGGAATGGAAGAATCTATTGAACTGATGAATATTTCCATTTCACAGAGAGACTTTCGTAGAGGTTTCTTAACAGACTTTCTTCCCTGAATAATAATCTGTTAGCCGGATATCTATTGGCTTATCCTTAAGCCGGAAATTATGTCTTGGCCTGCAATTTTCATTTTGTCGCTTATGTTGTCGAGTGTCGTGTTTGGGGGTTCTAGTACCCAAAACCCCAACCATCTCTTCCTCTCTTTGCCTCTCGAGGGATCTGCCTGGACAACTTCGTTAGCAGCTGCGACAGATTCCTTTGAGCTTTCAGCTTTCTTTACTCAATGGACATCCGGTGATGTTTTAATAATTTAATTTTTTTCCATTTTGCTTTGCCTTTTTGTTTTACTTTTTCTGGTTATTTTTGCCTTTTTGGTTGCACGCAGCTCTGAGAAGACTTCATCGTCCATCGGGTGGGACGTTCATTGGGAACAGCTGAGGCTGAGGCCATAGGCGGACGGACTGGTTCCTGGTTCTGCTGTTGCTGCTGCTACTGCTGCTTCTGCTTCTGACCAAAATCATTGAAATTCAGCGAAGCAGAAACTTGGCAAACAAAACCGGATGCGTGGCGGCAGTGGCGGGGGGCAGTAGGGAGTGGGGAGTGTGGAGTGTAGAGTGTGGAGTGTGGGGGGGAGGATCTGTGGGAGAAGACGTCTTCAAGTTTAAGTTGCCCGGAAATTGTCTGTTGTAGCGATATCCTGCAGCGTTTTTATATTCGCGTTATGAACTTGTGTCTGCCTCTGTGTCTCCTGCCACTCGCTCTATTTCTCTCTCTGGTGTCTCTGTGTAAGTGTGGATGGATTAATGGTACGAACGTCTGCCGCACGCGCTGACCCCAAAGCCAAATCCCAGTCCCCCCCCCCCCATTATTTTTCTCTTTCTCTATTTTCCGCCACTGTGTCTGCACCTCACCTTTGGCTTCGTCATTCTCTGCTCATCATAATTTTGCTCCATTTTGTCTGTCTGTTTGTTTGTTACTTTCTTTTCCTTTTTTCCCGCATCGCATCGCCGTGTGCGTGTCTTGCCAAAGTTTTAATTAATTTTCATATTTTGCGCAGTGTCCGGCGGAAGGGTCGGGTCGGGAAGTGCTCGGAAATTTCCCTTTTTGCGGACTGGGTCCTTGGTTCCTTGAAGTTTTATTTGCCGTCGTCCAAAATATAGTTTTTATTTATTTAGCATTTCACTTTATAGATGAACTCCTAGGACCCTAGGAAATTGTCATGACTTCTATTGGATTATTCATTTTTATTTAAACTCTTTTTGTGGCACGTGCTTCAACGCATACAACCCGAAAATCGTGGCCAGAAATGGTGAAAATCTGCCAGAGCAAAACGGATGTTCATTTGGCATTTTGGCTACCCGCACATTCACACTCGCATTCACATTGGCACTCACACTACCATTCACATTCACACCGGATGCCACAGGACAAGAAAATGCTCACGAAATTGTTTATCGAAGCGCATGCGGCAGAGAGGTGCACATTAAATGGCAAAATTCTTAAACGCGACGCACTGACTCTCAAATCTCGTTGCGTTCTGTCCATCGTCGTGGATGTCGTCGTCGTCGAGGTGCACTTTATGATGTCTATTCCTTGCCGCACAGCTTTGCCCCTCTGCGCTGCCGCCACAGCTGGCATTCAAGTCGCGCTTGGTCGAACGTGGGGGAGGACAGCTTTATCTGCGGCTAAAGTGGCTGATATTTTTGGGTGGAAACACAGCACAGCAGCTGCCACACACACACATACACTTGTAGAAGCAACCGCACACACAGGCACAGTGGGTCAATGAAGGCGCGAGAGCTGAATGGAAATTAATATGATAATAAATAATAAAATATGATTAGATTTGTTTACTTATTTCTATCCACATTTTTCATATTCTTCAGTTTCTTCTCTCCTTCAATTTCCATTTATTATATGGAGTATCAATCTTTCATATATCAACGCATATTTTCTACCAATTTTTGTGTAATTTTGATCACTGTCCATGGGGTACAATCTGCAGCAGTTGCATGCTGTCTGGGTTTAGTTTGTTGGCTCTCCGTCTCCACTCTCTTTTCCATCCCTTCCTCATGTCGTGTGTTAAAGACAGGGGATGCCTTCTCTGGCTACTCCGTTGATCGCAGCGCTTTTGTCGTCATCAGGCGGCCGACGGGCGACGGCATCGCCATCGTTCCTGGTCATTGTCCTTCGTCCTGCGTCCTTATCGCAGAGACGCTTGCAAGCCGCTGCTGACTCTAAATAATCCTTTCCATGCGACACGGAAAAAAAAATAAAGGAACACACACAGTGGCAGTAGAAAGTGGTAGCCGCCGCAGAGGCAACGAGCTCAACGGGGCATGGGTGGAGGGAGAGGAGGAGAGGAGGAGCTGTAAAATCCAAGTTAGTGCGCATAAATCAAGCCTTTAAAACGTGCCTCGCAACCGAAATGTCCGCCAAGGATGCATACGCTCAGCTCCGTGTACATCCTCTGCGCTCTCTCTGCATCGTCTCTCGCCCCGGCGATGCTCCACTGCTCTGATGCTCTGGTGCTCTTCTGCTCCACTCTGCCACACAGCCACAACGTCGTCGTCGTCGTCCTCGTCGTCGTCGTAGCCGCCATCGACGTTGGCCCAGAAGTTGTGGCGGTTCAGTTTTCCGTATGCAATTTTATGCAACTGTGGCACATCCGCCATGCCGCGTGCCCCATGCTGCTTGCCCCGCCACCCTGCTTGCTGCGGTCGCATGTCTGAAATTGTTTACAACTGCATAAAATTTATAATCTTCAAGAATTTATATATTTATTTATTCTTCACTATTCATCACAATGCGACCGAAGAAAAGGCGCTCAGAAATCAGAGCAGCCATTGTCGAATAGATCGAAAAAGTAGACACATATGCCAGGATTCCCCACCCCACAAATAATCAGTGAACTCATGTCTGTTAATTGGATACATACAGACAAAAATTGATGCCCTGATTTGTTCGTAATTATTATTTAAGCATTTATAATCTTTCTGTCATGGTCTGCTGCCCTCTCAGGGCTTAAATTTTAATTGAATTTCAATTGATGGCAGAAGCAACAATGCAATATCTTAGAAAATGTATCTGTTAAATACACGAAATCCATTCTTGGGTGTAAATCCAATAATAATTGCATTTCTGTTATAAGCATTTAAGTCAATTTCTTAATAATAATTAAGTGAAAAAATGAATGGGCCTGAATTGTGGTATCAAAATCAAATTAAATAGGAAAGCCACTCACTCGAAGGACACTCCACAGCCACTTGAATTGTCCAAACACAGACAGAAACAAGCGGGGCAAACTTCAAAGCCCTTCAGCTGTCGATGTGCAAGGAAATTGCACTCTGAGAGAAACCAGAAAAATCCCTTGAAATCTTTTGTCAAAGCTTTCCCAAAGTCTTTGCTTTGCTTTGCAATGGAGTAAGTGAAAAAATAGCAGAGAACGGATAGCGGAGATTTTTCACCCCGCTTAGAGCATTTCCATGATGAAAACGAAAGTGAAAACAAATGAAAGTCGTGCAGGGGAATATATTAAAACGAGAGAGAACTCCTTTGACCCGAAGGAGCACAGCTATAAGCAGTCGCTGCATTATATATATTCAGTATATAGGGATTCTCTGCAGGACAAAACTCTACGGTTTTACAGCGTTTACAAGTTGATCAGCGCTCAGTGATGGATTTCCTACATCATGTTTTGAGCGCTTATGCATACTTATGTAAGTGGGCGTAATTGCCGAATTTGCGACCGATAACACACTGGCATTGATAAATACAAATTTGAATTTGAATTGGCTTTTTAATGTGATCGGTCAGAGTCTAGTATTTGCGTGGTATTTTTAGTAATACCACGTGTCATGGGGAATTATGGGAATGGCAGATAGGTTGGGAAGAAGAGTAAGTAGGTAATAAAACTAATTAGAAACTACGAAAAATATACAATTAACTACAGAAAAACTACATTAATTTACAAAAACTTATTCCTAATATCACAGGCAAGTAACTAAAAACTATGGACAAACTATCTACGGACATGCAAAAACTACAGAAACAACAGGATTGACATCTACAACAAATACATTGATGCAGACAAGGTAAAATAAACGATAATTGACATACATTTACAACATATAAACATATTAATTATATTTATTTTATTTCTAACAGGAGGACAAACAACAACGGAGCACCGGCGGGCATAACAAACGCAATGCGAACATTACGCTGTATACCGGCCGGCTCTGTTGTCCCCCTGTGTGTTGTTTATTGGCTGGATGTGAGTGTTGGCGTGCATCGTGGGCAATGATGGTGTTGATGGCGAGCGGCTCTGGTCCGACCGCCCACGTTGCATCTGTCTGATGGAGATGGCGCATCCAATCGAGTGGCACTGGTCCGGCCACCCGAGATGCGATCGTGGAATGGAGTGGCATTGGCATCGTGTGAATGATGCCAACGAATCATGATATTGGCCGCATCCAAGTGGCGAACTGGTCCGGCCACCAGGATACGTTGTCGTTTTTGTTGTTGATTGGCCGCATCCGAGTGGCTGCTGGTCCGGCCACCTAGGATACGTTGTCAGTAGAATTGGCCTGGCCTAGGTCCCACTGCCTTCACACGAAAACGCTTCTTTTTGGTGCAATTGCAATGTGTACAATGTTCACAACTTTTATTTAAATGAATGCAAAAAATCAAGGATTGAAAAGAATTTAGAATTTGATTTAACCAAAAATTGTCAGTTGATAGTTAATACACACGTCATTTATACTGTATTGTACATACTCGAGTGTCAAAATAGACAGCCATGTATCTACGTATATAATTTCATAGCTCATTCGTGTGATTTATTTAATGGTTATCCGAATGTCAAGTATTGGAATCCGTTATACGAATAGAAAATTAAAAATTTTGTCATGCAAACTTTCAGTGTTCTTTTGGGATTATAAATGTATAGTATTCAAATGTATTATCTCAAGCATGCGTCAAGGTTTATGCGGACTCTCGGATTCCCTTACATGCCCAAAATTTCGTCAAAATCTTCCTTCAGCAAGCCCGAGAAGTCATCGGCTGCGATGGTACCAGCGGTCTCCATATACTCTTCTGAACCTTGGGTTCGACGCATTTCCTGCTCTTGCGGATCGGCTACCACAACAGCCATGCTTTTTTGGGCGTTGGCCAACGGAAGGCTCCGTTTCAGGGAAAGGCCGGGCCCACCTGAAAGGGGGGAACCGGTGGCCGGCTTGGGCTGCACGAGGCCTTTGAGAGCCAAGCCGGGCGGCGGGGGCTGCTCCTGGCTGGCGGATACGCTACCTGTCGACTTCCTCATCTTACTGTCGTGTGGGGCAGCGGCAGCTGCTGCTTGGCCAGCTATAGATCCGGGGACAGGTGCGACGGTCCTGGAGTTGCGGGGCCGCTGGTAGTCCGGGACCATGCCGGGGTCGGGGCTCAGGCGACGCTTGACGTCATCCATGAGATTCGTCATGTTTGTGTTGCCGGGTTTCGGGCCTAAAGTCAACATGGGCTCGCAGACGGACTTTGTGCTTACCTTGAGCGGTCCGGACTTAGTGAGCAACACCTGTGCTGGGGTCGAGCCGAATGGGGTGTTCATCGGGGAGGCGACCCCTGTGCGTGTGGCGGGTATGACTACGGCTGAGCCTTTCCTGGATCTACCCATAGGAGCCGGGGAAACACGACTGACGCTGGCCCCCGAACAGTTGCTGGCGCTCTTCTTGCCCAGCTCCTCCGTGGGGCTATTAACACCGAGACTGACAATCGTGACCGCGCCGCTCGGCTTGGCGTTGCGCCCGATCTCCTTCTCCTTCGGAGACGCGACCAGGTTTACTCCTTTGCACTGTGTGGTGGCGCGCTGAATGGGGTAGCACGGTTGTGCAACTGGCACAGGAGCTGGGGTTTTGGCTCGAGCCACTGGGCGCAGAGTGTCCGTGACGACAGGCAGAGGAGTGGGCTTTGAGATTGCGTCCGAGCGCTTGGCGGAACAAACCAGACTCACTAGCTCTCGCACCAGGAGCATCTCACCACCCGAGACGTGCTCAAAGCCAGAAGGTGTATTAATGTTGAAGTGCTGCAGCTCCTCAGCCTTTGGGAAGTCAGTGGCGTCATCAAAGGTTTCCATTATGGAATGGAATACCTTTTTCATGAAGTTTAACTTCTGGCGGGGATTCATTTCCGCCATCTGTGGGCGTACAATCTCTAAAAAGTGCTGATCAGTGAATATGTCCAGGCAATCTGTCTGCATTTCTGTCTCGCCTCTGGAGTTTACGGTCACGACAGAGCTAGTTGTGGTGGTTCCCACTTCAGCTCCGACCGTGCTCGCCAATGGACTGGCAGTCACCTGGCTGCTGCTTGAGACTGTAGGCGTGGAGGGCACAACCAGGTTGGACGCCGTCATAGAGCTGGATGTAGAGGCAGGAGTTGCCTTGGCGAATGGTTTTAAGATTGAAACTAAGCCTTGACTGCTTGGCTTTGGACTTGAGACTGGGATCTTGCCAGTTCTGCCCACGACGCTACCGCGACCCGAAATGGTAATGCCTGGCTTGGACTGTGACGTAGCCGTAGTCGGAGCTACTCCTTTGGCACGAACGGTGCGATATGGACAACGGCCGATGAGGCTGCCGCTGCCAGAGCCGCTCAACTCGTCGGTGCTGCATTCCATTGCCTCGAGGGGGTCCCTCGAATCAGAGGCGTACAAGTTCTTCTTGCGAATGGTCAAACGATTGACCTCGCCGGTCATCAGCTTTCCGGTCGCGCCAACAGTGGCTTGTGGTGGGGCTTCCTCGTTCACCGAACTGGGTTCCGACTCCTCCGAACTGGACTCCGACTCCTCCTCGTCCTCCGAACTGGACTCCGACTCCTCCTCGTCCTCCGAACTGGACTCCGACTCCTCCTCCTTCTCCGAACTGGGCTCCGACTCCTCTTCGTCCCAGCTGAAGTCCTTTGGTTCCTCGCTCCGTTTGCCATTCTCATTCTCCTCGGATTTCTTTTTTATTTTGGAAATGTTCGATGGCTTGTTCTCAGTTTTCTCCGATGGCTTCTTTTCATTAGCTGCCATTAGCTGCGGCTCGACGTCCCCTATTAAAGGCTTCATAGTCTTAAGAATCGTGCTCTCGCCGGTGATACTCGGATCTTTCTCTTATCGGGAGGGTAAGCGCTTTGTTCCGTTAGGCGTCGACGTTCATCCAGCGAGCGTACTCGTTGCGCAATACACTTCTCCACTGCAACATGTTAGGGCGAGGAAGAGATAGACATAGGTGTATATAATATTTTGTATATTCGTATATTTGGAAAGAGGTGTGGCTGTGGCAGGTGGCAGCATTTCCCTGATTGGTGCAGTAAAGGTTGGCAATCCCAGTGCCAAACACCCCCCTAATAATCGCAATTCGCGATCTTCTATAGTAAACCATTAATCAACCTCAAATGCGCATAGCAACCTCTGATAGCCTTAAAATAGGGGTAGCCTGATCGTCAGCAAAACTGAACGCTATAGTCAAGTCGAAGAAGGTACTTTCAAAGCTCCTACAGCCTTTTGGCGGTTTTCGTTACATATAATGAATATTACAGAAAAATGCACACCAATATTCAGTTACACCCCATTCTACAAACTTCAAGATCAAAGGGTTAATACAAGCCAACAGACAGACGGTCATGGATACATCAGCATGCACTAGGAAACGCTATCACCGCTACAAAAGTTAATCGAATATTGGCGGTTAAAGACTCGGCATTCATACAGACATAGACGTACATAAGTCCGTCTACTCGGCGGTCCACATTAGGTTATTCCTATTTGCCGAATTCAATTAAAATTAAACCATTAAAAAACGAGCGTGAACGTTGTGCGTTGGAAAAGTTCACTGTAAAAAAAAACGTGGATTCTAATTGGACAAATATATGTTTTGTTAAAAATAGCAAGTGGCAACATTGGTTTAATAGGCAGCATTATCCAACGTTTCCAATTTATGTAAAAGTTAGAAAGTATTTGAGTGTTAGATAAATATTGATCGGCAATATTCCAATATTATATGAAAAGAACCGAACCTAAAACATTTGGAAGCGAAGCACACACAGACACACACCCCTGCAGACGCTGGTGGCGCTAATGGCGGCAGCCTGTGGCAGCGGAATGACGAAACTCTGCTGCAGAGGAGACGAAAGGTTAGAGCAGGCGGAACTGTGCCTAATCCGTACAGCGCAGACGCACCCATCTCTCCAGGATTCACAATTTGGAATTAGATCGTACTAATTGAACGAAAAAAAAAAGCACACACACGCTACATACATATGTATTCTAAGAAACCCTGTACTCTGCCCTTTTAGCACAAATAAAATACCATATATGTATAAATGATTTCAACTTAATTAAAAAAACTCACGTGACAAGATTAAGCAAGTGCATTAACTAATAAACACAACGAGTGGCAAAAAGAAAGAACATGCGATAGGCTTTGGTGATAGCCACTCATCGATAGCCAGATTACCAGTCACAACAGAGTTGCATTTACAAGACAATTGTGTTCAGAAAGCTGTTGCACCCTTAGAGACATGACATTAGGCCAACAATATACATTTTAACGAGGTGAGCAGCACAATTTGACGATTTTCCATTTATATTTTCATATATTACTAGATTTTAGAGACCACTTGGAATGCCTTTTCACGTGTCTGAAATTGTTTACTTTTAGGTTAATTATTCCACTTATAGCTGCTAAGTTTTCTGCGAAGAGAGAAATATCATGATTGATAATATGATGTTTTCCAGCACACACAGTCAGCCAGCCACCAAAATTGGTTCTTAAAATTGCAACAGTCAATAATCTCTGCAGCAGCGTTGCTCCCAGCTTACTGGACGTATATATATCTCTCGCTCTCACTGCATGATTTACCGATAAGGCCGTCTCTGTTTTATAGCTAGTCTATTAGCCAAGTCTAATGTCATACAGCCAGAGCAGCGCCAAGAGGTGCGAAGACTGCAACGGGCACCACAATTTGGTGGCGCCGATTTAGATTTGAAACTATACAACTAACTTAAACTACAATTAAAAATTAGTCAACACAAACAATTTTAGGTCAGTTTTCCCAGTGTAGCCGTATATTGTAAAAATATCAATTAATACGAAAAAATACTAAAACTGAATAAAGCGTTTGGCTATTTTGTGGCGCGCATTGCTAGCAGAGCATAAAATTACAGAGAAACTGAATACTGATGATATTATAAAAGAGCTTGCCATAATGAACCCAAGAAAAGTAATATATTGAATGCGAGCGCTGTGAAACACTGATCCGACTCTTCTGTTTCCGCACAATTCTCGCTGGCCAACCTCTTCCCGTAGCTTCCGTGATCCCGATCATATAGAGGCGCCTGCTTCTCCACCGAACGCAACAGCTTCACATTCGACTCGAGACAAAGCATCGCACTCAAAGTCAAACACTTTAAATCCAGCACAGAACGGAGAATCTCCCTCCGCCTAGAGCATTTCCATGATGGAAACGAAAGTGAAAACAAATGAAAGTCGTGCAGGGGAATATATTAAAACGAGAGAGAACTCCTTTGACACGAAGGAGCTCAGCTAAAAGCAGTCGCTGCATTATATATATTCAGTCTATAGGTATTCTCTGCAGAACAAAACTCTACGGTTTTACAGCGTTTACAAGTTGATCAGCGCTCAGTGATGGATTTCCTACATCATGTTTTGAGCGCTTATGCATACCTTACTAGGTCCCACTGCCTTCACACGAAAACGCTTCTTTTTGGTGCAATTGCAATGTTTACAATGTTCACAACTTTTATTTAAATGAATGCAAAAAATCAAGGATTGAAAAGAAATTAGAATTTGATTTAACCAAAAATTGTCAGTTGATAGTTAATACACACGTCATTTATACTGTATTGTACATACTCGAGTGTCCAAATAGACAGCCATGTATCTATGTATATAATTTCATAGCTCATTCGTGTGATTTATTTAATGGTTATCCGAATGTCAAGTATTGGAATCCGTTATACGAATAGAAAATTAAAAATTTTGTCATGCAAACTTTCAGTGTTCTTTTGGGATTATAAATGTATAGTATTCAAATGTATTATCTCAAGCATGCGTCAAGGTTTATGCGGACTCTCGGATTCCCTTACATGCCCAAAATGTCGTCAACATCTTCCTTCAGCAAGCCCGAGAAGTCATCGGCTGCGATGGTACCAGCGCTCTCCATATACTCTTCTGAACCTTGGGTTCGACGCATTTCCTGCTCTTGCGGATCGGCTACCACATCAGCCATGCTTTTTTGGGCGTTGGCCAACGGAAGGCTCCGTTTCAGGGAAAGGCCGGGCCCACCTGACAGGGGGAGCCGGTGGCCGGCTTGGGCTGCACGAGGCCTTTGAGAGCCAAGCCGGGCGGCGGGGGCTGCTCCTGGCTGGCGGATACGCTACCTGTCGACTTCCTCATCTTACTGTCGTGTGGGGCAGCGGTAGCTGCTGCTTGGCCAGCTATAGATCCGGGGACAGGTGCGACGGTCATGGAGTTGCGGGGCCGCTGGTAGTCCGGGACCATGCCCGGGTCGGGGCTCAGGCGACGCTTGACGTCATCCATGAGATTCGTCATGTTTGTGTTGCCGGGTTTCGGGCCCAAAGTCAACATGGGCTCGCAGACGCAGAATCTACTGGGCTTTCTGCGTACCTTGAGGGGTCCGGACTTAGTGAGCAACACCTGTGCTGGGGTCGAGCCGAATGGGGTGATCATCGGGGAGGCGACCCCTGTGCGTGTGGCGGGTATGACTACGGCTGAGCCTTTCCTGGATCTACCCATAGGAGCCGGGGAAACACGACTGACGCTGGCCCCCGAACAGTTGCTGGCGCTCTTCTTGCCCAGCTCCTCCGTGGGGCTATTAACACCGAGACTGACGATCGTGACCGCGCCGCTCGGCTTGGCGTTGCGCCCGATCTCCTTCTCCTTCGGAGACGCGACCAGGTTTACTCCTTTGCACTGTGTGGTGGCGCGCTGAATGGGGTAGCACGGTTGTGCAACTGGCACAGGAGCTGGGGTTTTGGCTCGAGCCACTGGGCGCAGAGTGTCCGTGACGACAGGCAGAGGAGTGGGCTTTGAGATTGCGTCCGAGCGCTTGGCGGAACAAACCAGACTCACTAGCTCTCGCACCAGGAGCATCTCACCACCCGAGACGTGCTCAAAGCCAGAAGGTGTATTAATGTTGAAGTGCTGCAGCTCCTCAGCCTTTGGGAAGTCAGTGGCGTCATCAAAGGTTTCCATTAAGGAATGGAATACCTTTTTCTTGAAGTTTAACTTCTGGCGGGGATTCATTTCCGCCATCTGTGGGCGTACAATTTCTAAAAAGTGCTGATCAGTGAATATGTCCAGGCACTCTGTCTGCATTTCTTTCTCGCCTCTGGAGTTTACGGTCACGACAGAGCTAGTTGTGGTGGTTCCCACTTCAGCTCCGACCGTGCTCGCCAATGGACTGGCAGTCACCTGGCTGCTGCTTGAGACTGTAGGCGTGGAGGGCACAACCAGGTTGGACGCCGTCATAGAGCTGGATGTAGAGGCAGGAGTTGCCTTGGCGAATGGTTTTAAGATTGAAACTAAGCCTTGACTGCTTGGCTTTGGACTTGAGACTGGGATCTTGCCAGTTCTGCCCACGACGCTACCGCGACCCGAAATGGTAATGCCTGGCTTGGACTGTGACGTAGCCGTAGTCGGAGCTACTCCTTTGGCACGAACGGTGCGATATGGGCAACGGCCGATGAGGCTGCCGCTGCCAGAGCCGCTCAACTCGTCGGTGCTGCATTCCATTGCCTCGAGGGGGTCCCTCGAATCAGAGGCGTACAAGTTCTTCTTGCGAATGGTCAAACGATTGACCTCGCCGGTCATCAGCTTTCCGGTCGCGCCAACAGTGGCTTGTGGTGGGGCTTCCTCGTTCACCGAACTGGGCTCCGACTCCTCTTCGTCCCAGCTGAAGTCCTTTGGTTCCTTGCTCCGTTTGCCATTCTCATTCTCCTCGGATTTCTTTTTTATTTTGGAAATGTTCGATGGCTTGTTCTCAGTTTTCTCCGATGGCTTCTTTTCATTAGCTGCCATTAGCTGCGGCTTGACTTCCCCTATTAAAGGCTTCATAGTCTTAAGAATCGTGCTCTCGCCGGTGATACTCGGATCTTTCTCTTATCGGGAGGGTAAGCGCTTTGTTCCGTTAGGCGTCGACGTTCATCCAGCGAGCGTACTCGTTGCGCAATACACTTCTCCACTGCAACATGTTAGGGCGAGGAAGAGATAGACATAGGTGTATATAATATTTTGTATATTCGTATATTTGGAAAGAGGTATAAGGCACGAGACGGTCGCCATAAAGATAGTGCTGTGGCAGGTGGCAGCATTTTCCTGATTGGTGCAGTAAAGGTTGGCAATCCCAGTGCCAAACACCCCCCTAATAATCGCAATTCGCGATCTTCTATAGTAAACCATTAATCAACCTCAAATGCGCATAGCAACCTCTGATAGCCTTAAAATAGGGGTAGCCTGATCGTCAGCAAAACTGAACGCTATAGTCAAGTCGAAGAAGGTACTTTCAAAGCTCCTACAGCCTTTTGGCGGTTTTCGTTACATAGAATGAATATTACAGAAAAATGCACACCAATATTCAGTTACACCCCATTCTACAAACTTCAAGATCAAAGGGTTAATACAAGCCAACAGACAGACGGTCATGGATACATCAGCATGCACTAGGAAACGCTATCACCGCTACAAAAGTTAATCGAATATTGGCGGTTAAAGACTCGGCATTCATACAGACATAGACGTACATAAGTCCGTCTACTCGGCGGTCCACATTAGGTTATTCCTATTTGCCGAATTCAATTAAAATTAAACCATTAAAAAACGAGCGTGAACGTTGTGCGTTGGAAAAGTTCACTGTAAAAAAAAACGTGGATTCTAATTGGACAAATATATGTTTTGTTAAAAATAGCAAGTGGCAACATTGGTTTAATAGGCAGCATTATCCAACGTTTCCAATTTATGTAAAAGTTAGAAAGTATTTGAGTGTTAGATAAATATTGATCGGCAATATTCCAATATTATATGAAAAGAACCGAACCTAAAACATTTGGAAGCGAAGCACACACAGACACACACCCCTGCAGACGCTGGTGGCGCTAATGGCGGCAGCCTGTGGCAGCGGAATGACGAAACTCTGCTGCAGAGGAGACGAAAGGTTAGAGCAGGCGGAACTGTGCCTAATCCGTACAGCGCAGACGCACCCATCTCTCCAGGATTCACAATTTGGAATTAGATCGTACTAATTGAACGAAAAAAAAGCACACACACGCTACATACATATGTATTCTAAGAAACCCTGTACTCTGCCCTTTTAGCACAAATAAAATACCATATATGTATAAATGATTTCAACTTATAGATCACTCCGAGAGGTAGGATGTCTTCGAATAATTAAAAAAACTCACGTGACAAGATTAAGCAAGTGCATTAACTAATAAACACGAGTGGCAAAAAGAAAGAACATGCGATAGGCTTTGGTGATAGCCACTCATCGATAGCCAGATTACCAGTCACAACAGAGTTGCATTTACAAGACAATTGTGTTCAGAAAGCTGTTGCACCTTTAGAGACATGACATTAGGCCAACAATATACATTTTAACGAGGTGAGCAGCACAATTTGACGATTTTCCATTTATATTTTCATATATTACTAGATTTTAGAGACCACTTGGAATGCCTTTTCACGTGTCTGAAATTGTTTACTTTTAGGTTAATTATTCCACTTATAGCTGCTAAGTTTTCTGCGAAGAGAGAAATATCATGATTGATAATATGATGTTTTCCAGCACACACAGTCAGCCAGCCACCAAAATTGGTTCTTAAAATTGCAACAGTCAATAATCTCTGCAGCAGCGTTGCTCCCAGCTTACTGGACGTATATATATCTCTCGCTCTCACTGCATGATTTACCGATAAGGCCGTCTCTGTTTTATAGCTAGTCTATTAGCCAAGTCTAATGTCATACAGCCAGAGCAGCGCCAAGAGGTGCGAAGACTGCAACGGGCACCACAATTTGGTGGCGCCGATTTAGATTTGAAACTATACAACTAACTTAAACTACAATTAAAAATTAGTCAACACAAACAATTTTAGGTCAGTTTTCCCAGTGTAGCCGTATATTGTAAAAATATCAATTAATACGAAAAAATACTAAAACTGAATAAAGCGTTTGGCTATTTTGTGGCGCGCATTGCTAGCAGAGCATAAAATTACAGAGAAACTGAATACTGATGATATTATAAAAGAGCTTGCCATAATGAACCCAAGAAAAGTAATATATTGAATGCGAGCGCTGTGAAACACTGATCCGACTCTTCTGTTTCCGCACAATTCTCGCTGGCCAACCTCTTCCCGTAGCTTCCGTGATCCCGATCATATAGAGGCGCCTGCTTCTCCACCGAACGCAACAGCTTCACATTCGACTCGAGACAAAGCATCGCACTCAAAGTCAAACACTTTAAATCCAGCACAGAACGGAGAATCTCCCTCCGCCTAGAGCATTTCCATGATGGAAACGAAAGTGAAAACAAATGAAAGTCGTGCAGGGGAATATATTAAAACGAGAGAGAACTCCTTTGACACGAAGGAGCTCAGCTAAAAGCAGTCGCTGCATTATATATATTCAGTATATAGGGATTCTCTGCAGAACAAAACTCTACGGTTTTACAGCGTTTACAAGTTGATCAGCGCTCAGTGATGGATTTCCTACATCATGTTTTGAGCGCTTATGCATACCTTACTAGGTCCCACTGCCTTCACACGAAAACGCTTCTTTTTGGTGCAATTGCAATGTTTACAATGTTCACAACTTTTATTTAAATGAATGCAAAAAATCAAGGATTGAAAAGAAATTAGAATTTGATTTAACCAAAAATTGTCAGTTGATAGTTAATACACACGTCATTTATACTGTATTGTACATACTCGAGTGTCAAAATAGACAGCCATGTATCTATGTATATAATTTCATAGCTCATTCGTGTGATTTATTTAATGGTTATCCGAATGTCAAGTATTGGAATCCGTTATACGAATAGAAAATTAAAAATTTTGTCATGCAAACTTTCAGTATTCTTTTGGGATTATAAATGTATAGTATTCAAAATGTATTATCTCAAGCATGCGTCAAGGTTTATGCGGACTCTCGGATTCCCTTACATGGCCAAAATTTCGTCTAAATCTTCCTTCAGCAAGCCCGAGAAGTCATCGGCTGCGATGGTACCAGCGGTCTCCATATACTCTTCTGAACCTTGGGTTCGACGCATTTCCTGCTCTTGCGGATCGGCTACCACATCAGCCATGCTTTTTTGGGCGTTGGCCAACGGAAGGCTCCGTTTCAGGGAAAGGCCGGGCCCACCTGAAAGGGGGGAACCGGTGGCCGGCTTGGGCTGCACGAGGCCTTTGAGAGCCAAGCCGGGCGGCGGGGGCTGCTCCTGGCTGGCGGATACGCTACCTGTCGACTTCCTCATCTTCCTGTCGTGTGGGGCAGCGGCAGCTGCTGCTTGGCCAGCTATAGATCCGGGGACAGGTGCGACGGTCCTGGAGTTGCGGGGCCGCTGGTAGTCCGGGACCATGCCGGGGTCGGGGCTCAGGCGACGCTTGACGTCATCCATGAGATTCGTCATGTTTGTGTTGCCGGGTTTCGGGCCTAAAGTCAACATGGGCTCGCAGACGGACTTTGTGCTTACCTTGAGCGGTCCGGACTTAGTGAGCAACACCTGTGCTGGGGTCGAGCCGAATGGGGTGTTCATCGGGGAGGCGACCCCTGTGCGTGTGGCGGGTATGACTACGGCTGAGCCTTTCCTGGATCTACCCATAGGAGCCGGGGAAACACGACTGACGCTGGCCCCGAACAGTTGCTGGCGCTCTTCTTGCCCAGCTCCTCCGTGGGGCTATTAACACCGAGACTGACAATCGTGACCGCGCCGCTCGGCTTGGCGTTGCGCCCGATCTCCTTCTCCTTCGGAGACGCGACCAGGTTTACTCCTTTGCACTGTGTGGTGGCGCGCTGAATGGGGTAGCACGGTTGTGCAACTGGCACAGGAGCTGGGGTTTTGGCTCGAGCCACTGGGCGCAGAGTGTCCGTGACGACAGGCAGAGGAGTGGGCTTTGAGATTGCGTCCGAGCGCTTGGCGGAACAAACCAGACTCACTAGCTCTCGCACCAGGAGCATCTCACCACCCGAGACGTGCTCAAAGCCAGAAGGTGTATTAATGTTGAAGTGCTGCAGCTCCTCAGCCTTTGGGAAGTCAGTGGCGTCATCAAAGGTTTCCATTATGGAATGGAATACCTTTTTCATGAAGTTTAACTTCTGGCGGGGATTCATTTCCGCCATCTGTGGGCGTACAATCTCTAAAAAGTGCTGATCAGTGAATATGTCCAGGCAATCTGTCTGCATTTCTGTCTCGCCTCTGGAGTTTACGGTCACGACAGAGCTAGTTGTGGTGGTTCCCACTTCAGCTCCGACCGTGCTCGCCAATGGACTGGCAGTCACCTGGCTGCTGCTTGAGACTGTAGGCGTGGAGGGCACAACCAGGTTGGACGCCGTCATAGAGCTGGATGTAGAGGCAGGAGTTGCCTTGGCGAATGGTTTTAAGATTGAAACTAAGCCTTGACTGCTTGGCTTTGGACTTGAGACTGGGATCTTGCCAGTTCTGCCCACGACGCTACCGCGACCCGAAATGGTAATGCCTGGCTTGGACTGTGACGTAGCCGTAGTCGGAGCTACTCCTTTGGCACGAACGGTGCGATATGGACAACGGCCGATGAGGCTGCCGCTGCCAGAGCCGCTCAACTCGTCGGTGCTGCATTCCATTGCCTCGAGGGGGTCCCTCGAATCAGAGGCGTACAAGTTCTTCTTGCGAATGGTCAAACGATTGACCTCGCCGGTCATCAGCTTTCCGGTCGCGCCAACAGTGGCTTGTGGTGGGGCTTCCTCGTTCACCGAACTGGGTTCCGACTCCTCCGAACTGGACTCCGACTCCTCCTCGTCCTCCGAACTGGACTCCGACTCCTCCTCGTCCTCCGAACTGGACTCCGACTCCTCCTCCTTCTCCGAACTGGGCTCCGACTCCTCTTCGTCCCAGCTGAAGTCCTTTGGTTCCTCGCTCCGTTTGCCATTCTCATTCTCCTCGGATTTCTTTTTTATTTTGGAAATGTTCGATGGCTTGTTCTCAGTTTTCTCCGATGGCTTCTTTTCATTAGCTGCCATTAGCTGCGGCTCGACGTCCCCTATTAAAGGCTTCATAGTCTTAAGAATCGTGCTCTCGCCGGTGATACTCGGATCTTTCTCTTATCGGGAGGGTAAGCGCTTTGTTCCGTTAGGCGTCGACGTTCATCCAGCGAGCGTACTCGTTGCGCAATACACTTCTCCACTGCAACATGTTAGGGCGAGGAAGAGATAGACATAGGTGTATATAATATTTTGTATATTCGTATATTTGGAAAGAGGTGTGGCTGTGGCAGGTGGCAGCATTTCCCTGATTGGTGCAGTAAAGGTTGGCAATCCCAGTGCCAAACACCCCCCTAATAATCGCAATTCGCGATCTTCTATAGTAAACCATTAATCAACCTCAAATGCGCATAGCAACCTCTGATAGCCTTAAAATAGGGGTAGCCTGATCGTCAGCAAAACTGAACGCTATAGTCAAGTCGAAGAAGGTACTTTCAAAGCTCCTACAGCCTTTTGGCGGTTTTCGTTACATATAATGAATATTACAGAAAAATGCACACCAATATTCAGTTACACCCCATTCTACAAACTTCAAGATCAAAGGGTTAATACAAGCCAACAGACAGACGGTCATGGATACATCAGCATGCACTAGGAAACGCTATCACCGCTACAAAAGTTAATCGAATATTGGCGGTTAAAGACTCGGCATTCATACAGACATAGACGTACATAAGTCCGTCTACTCGGCGGTCCACATTAGGTTATTCCTATTTGCCGAATTCAATTAAAATTAAACCATTAAAAAACGAGCGTGAACGTTGTGCGTTGGAAAAGTTCACTGTAAAAAAAAACGTGGATTCTAATTGGACAAATATATGTTTTGTTAAAAATAGCAAGTGGCAACATTGGTTTAATAGGCAGCATTATCCAACGTTTCCAATTTATGTAAAAGTTAGAAAGTATTTGAGTGTTAGATAAATATTGATCGGCAATATTCCAATATTATATGAAAAGAACCGAACCTAAAACATTTGGAAGCGAAGCACACACAGACACACACCCCTGCAGACGCTGGTGGCGCTAATGGCGGCAGCCTGTGGCAGCGGAATGACGAAACTCTGCTGCAGAGGAGACGAAAGGTTAGAGCAGGCGGAACTGTGCCTAATCCGTACAGCGCAGACGCACCCATCTCTCCAGGATTCACAATTTGGAATTAGATCGTACTAATTGAACGAAAAAAAAAAGCACACACACGCTACATACATATGTATTCTAAGAAACCCTGTACTCTGCCCTTTTAGCACAAATAAAATACCATATATGTATAAATGATTTCAACTTAATTAAAAAAACTCACGTGACAAGATTAAGCAAGTGCATTAACTAATAAACACAACGAGTGGCAAAAAGAAAGAACATGCGATAGGCTTTGGTGATAGCCACTCATCGATAGCCAGATTACCAGTCACAACAGAGTTGCATTTACAAGACAATTGTGTTCAGAAAGCTGTTGCACCCTTAGAGACATGACATTAGGCCAACAATATACATTTTAACGAGGTGAGCAGCACAATTTGACGATTTTCCATTTATATTTTCATATATTACTAGATTTTAGAGACCACTTGGAATGCCTTTTCACGTGTCTGAAATTGTTTACTTTTAGGTTAATTATTCCACTTATAGCTGCTAAGTTTTCTGCGAAGAGAGAAATATCATGATTGATAATATGATGTTTTCCAGCACACACAGTCAGCCAGCCACCAAAATTGGTTCTTAAAATTGCAACAGTCAATAATCTCTGCAGCAGCGTTGCTCCCAGCTTACTGGACGTATATATATCTCTCGCTCTCACTGCATGATTTACCGATAAGGCCGTCTCTGTTTTATAGCTAGTCTATTAGCCAAGTCTAATGTCATACAGCCAGAGCAGCGCCAAGAGGTGCGAAGACTGCAACGGGCACCACAATTTGGTGGCGCCGATTTAGATTTGAAACTATACAACTAACTTAAACTACAATTAAAAATTAGTCAACACAAACAATTTTAGGTCAGTTTTCCCAGTGTAGCCGTATATTGTAAAAATATCAATTAATACGAAAAAATACTAAAACTGAATAAAGCGTTTGGCTATTTTGTGGCGCGCATTGCTAGCAGAGCATAAAATTACAGAGAAACTGAATACTGATGATATTATAAAAGAGCTTGCCATAATGAACCCAAGAAAAGTAATATATTGAATGCGAGCGCTGTGAAACACTGATCCGACTCTTCTGTTTCCGCACAATTCTCGCTGGCCAACCTCTTCCCGTAGCTTCCGTGATCCCGATCATATAGAGGCGCCTGCTTCTCCACCGAACGCAACAGCTTCACATTCGACTCGAGACAAAGCATCGCACTCAAAGTCAAACACTTTAAATCCAGCACAGAACGGAGAATCTCCCTCCGCCTAGAGCATTTCCATGATGGAAACGAAAGTGAAAACAAATGAAAGTCGTGCAGGGGAATATATTAAAACGAGAGAGAACTCCTTTGACACGAAGGAGCTCAGCTAAAAGCAGTCGCTGCATTATATATATTCAGTCTATAGGTATTCTCTGCAGAACAAAACTCTACGGTTTTACAGCGTTTACAAGTTGATCAGCGCTCAGTGATGGATTTCCTACATCATGTTTTGAGCGCTTATGCATACCTTACTAGGTCCCACTGCCTTCACACGAAAACGCTTCTTTTTGGTGCAATTGCAATGTTTACAATGTTCACAACTTTTATTTAAATGAATGCAAAAAATCAAGGATTGAAAAGAAATTAGAATTTGATTTAACCAAAAATTGTCAGTTGATAGTTAATACACACGTCATTTATACTGTATTGTACATACTCGAGTGTCCAAATAGACAGCCATGTATCTATGTATATAATTTCATAGCTCATTCGTGTGATTTATTTAATGGTTATCCGAATGTCAAGTATTGGAATCCGTTATACGAATAGAAAATTAAAAATTTTGTCATGCAAACTTTCAGTGTTCTTTTGGGATTATAAATGTATAGTATTCAAATGTATTATCTCAAGCATGCGTCAAGGTTTATGCGGACTCTCGGATTCCCTTACATGCCCAAAATGTCGTCAACATCTTCCTTCAGCAAGCCCGAGAAGTCATCGGCTGCGATGGTACCAGCGCTCTCCATATACTCTTCTGAACCTTGGGTTCGACGCATTTCCTGCTCTTGCGGATCGGCTACCACATCAGCCATGCTTTTTTGGGCGTTGGCCAACGGAAGGCTCCGTTTCAGGGAAAGGCCGGGCCCACCTGACAGGGGGGAGCCGGTGGCCGGCTTGGGCTGCACGAGGCCTTTGAGAGCCAAGCCGGGCGGCGGGGGCTGCTCCTGGCTGGCGGATACGCTACCTGTCGACTTCCTCATCTTACTGTCGTGTGGGGCAGCGGTAGCTGCTGCTTGGCCAGCTATAGATCCGGGGACAGGTGCGACGGTCATGGAGTTGCGGGGCCGCTGGTAGTCCGGGACCATGCCCGGGTCGGGGCTCAGGCGACGCTTGACGTCATCCATGAGATTCGTCATGTTTGTGTTGCCGGGTTTCGGGCCCAAAGTCAACATGGGCTCGCAGACGCAGAATCTACTGGGCTTTCTGCGTACCTTGAGGGGTCCGGACTTAGTGAGCAACACCTGTGCTGGGGTCGAGCCGAATGGGGTGATCATCGGGGAGGCGACCCCTGTGCGTGTGGCGGGTATGACTACGGCTGAGCCTTTCCTGGATCTACCCATAGGAGCCGGGGAAACACGACTGACGCTGGCCCCCGAACAGTTGCTGGCGCTCTTCTTGCCCAGCTCCTCCGTGGGGCTATTAACACCGAGACTGACGATCGTGACCGCGCCGCTCGGCTTGGCGTTGCGCCCGATCTCCTTCTCCTTCGGAGACGCGACCAGGTTTACTCCTTTGCACTGTGTGGTGGCGCGCTGAATGGGGTAGCACGGTTGTGCAACTGGCACAGGAGCTGGGGTTTTGGCTCGAGCCACTGGGCGCAGAGTGTCCGTGACGACAGGCAGAGGAGTGGGCTTTGAGATTGCGTCCGAGCGCTTGGCGGAACAAACCAGACTCACTAGCTCTCGCACCAGGAGCATCTCACCACCCGAGACGTGCTCAAAGCCAGAAGGTGTATTAATGTTGAAGTGCTGCAGCTCCTCAGCCTTTGGGAAGTCAGTGGCGTCATCAAAGGTTTCCATTAAGGAATGGAATACCTTTTTCTTGAAGTTTAACTTCTGGCGGGGATTCATTTCCGCCATCTGTGGGCGTACAATTTCTAAAAAGTGCTGATCAGTGAATATGTCCAGGCACTCTGTCTGCATTTCTTTCTCGCCTCTGGAGTTTACGGTCACGACAGAGCTAGTTGTGGTGGTTCCCACTTCAGCTCCGACCGTGCTCGCCAATGGACTGGCAGTCACCTGGCTGCTGCTTGAGACTGTAGGCGTGGAGGGCACAACCAGGTTGGACGCCGTCATAGAGCTGGATGTAGAGGCAGGAGTTGCCTTGGCGAATGGTTTTAAGATTGAAACTAAGCCTTGACTGCTTGGCTTTGGACTTGAGACTGGGATCTTGCCAGTTCTGCCCACGACGCTACCGCGACCCGAAATGGTAATGCCTGGCTTGGACTGTGACGTAGCCGTAGTCGGAGCTACTCCTTTGGCACGAACGGTGCGATATGGGCAACGGCCGATGAGGCTGCCGCTGCCAGAGCCGCTCAACTCGTCGGTGCTGCATTCCATTGCCTCGAGGGGGTCCCTCGAATCAGAGGCGTACAAGTTCTTCTTGCGAATGGTCAAACGATTGACCTCGCCGGTCATCAGCTTTCCGGTCGCGCCAACAGTGGCTTGTGGTGGGGCTTCCTCGTTCACCGAACTGGGCTCCGACTCCTCTTCGTCCCAGCTGAAGTCCTTTGGTTCCTTGCTCCGTTTGCCATTCTCATTCTCCTCGGATTTCTTTTTTATTTTGGAAATGTTCGATGGCTTGTTCTCAGTTTTCTCCGATGGCTTCTTTTCATTAGCTGCCATTAGCTGCGGCTTGACTTCCCCTATTAAAGGCTTCATAGTCTTAAGAATCGTGCTCTCGCCGGTGATACTCGGATCTTTCTCTTATCGGGAGGGTAAGCGCTTTGTTCCGTTAGGCGTCGACGTTCATCCAGCGAGCGTACTCGTTGCGCAATACACTTCTCCACTGCAACATGTTAGGGCGAGGAAGAGATAGACATAGGTGTATATAATATTTTGTATATTCGTATATTTGGAAAGAGGTATAAGGCACGAGACGGTCGCCATAAAGATAGTGCTGTGGCAGGTGGCAGCATTTTCCTGATTGGTGCAGTAAAGGTTGGCAATCCCAGTGCCAAACACCCCCCTAATAATCGCAATTCGCGATCTTCTATAGTAAACCATTAATCAACCTCAAATGCGCATAGCAACCTCTGATAGCCTTAAAATAGGGGTAGCCTGATCGTCAGCAAAACTGAACGCTATAGTCAAGTCGAAGAAGGTACTTTCAAAGCTCCTACAGCCTTTTGGCGGTTTTCGTTACATAGAATGAATATTACAGAAAAATGCACACCAATATTCAGTTACACCCCATTCTACAAACTTCAAGATCAAAGGGTTAATACAAGCCAACAGACAGACGGTCATGGATACATCAGCATGCACTAGGAAACGCTATCACCGCTACAAAAGTTAATCGAATATTGGCGGTTAAAGACTCGGCATTCATACAGACATAGACGTACATAAGTCCGTCTACTCGGCGGTCCACATTAGGTTATTCCTATTTGCCGAATTCAATTAAAATTAAACCATTAAAAAACGAGCGTGAACGTTGTGCGTTGGAAAAGTTCACTGTAAAAAAAAACGTGGATTCTAATTGGACAAATATATGTTTTGTTAAAAATAGCAAGTGGCAACATTGGTTTAATAGGCAGCATTATCCAACGTTTCCAATTTATGTAAAAGTTAGAAAGTATTTGAGTGTTAGATAAATATTGATCGGCAATATTCCAATATTATATGAAAAGAACCGAACCTAAAACATTTGGAAGCGAAGCACACACAGACACACACCCCTGCAGACGCTGGTGGCGCTAATGGCGGCAGCCTGTGGCAGCGGAATGACGAAACTCTGCTGCAGAGGAGACGAAAGGTTAGAGCAGGCGGAACTGTGCCTAATCCGTACAGCGCAGACGCACCCATCTCTCCAGGATTCACAATTTGGAATTAGATCGTACTAATTGAACGAAAAAAAAGCACACACACGCTACATACATATGTATTCTAAGAAACCCTGTACTCTGCCCTTTTAGCACAAATAAAATACCATATATGTATAAATGATTTCAACTTATAGATCACTCCGAGAGGTAGGATGTCTTCGAATAATTAAAAAAACTCACGTGACAAGATTAAGCAAGTGCATTAACTAATAAACACGAGTGGCAAAAAGAAAGAACATGCGATAGGCTTTGGTGATAGCCACTCATCGATAGCCAGATTACCAGTCACAACAGAGTTGCATTTACAAGACAATTGTGTTCAGAAAGCTGTTGCACCTTTAGAGACATGACATTAGGCCAACAATATACATTTTAACGAGGTGAGCAGCACAATTTGACGATTTTCCATTTATATTTTCATATATTACTAGATTTTAGAGACCACTTGGAATGCCTTTTCACGTGTCTGAAATTGTTTACTTTTAGGTTAATTATTCCACTTATAGCTGCTAAGTTTTCTGCGAAGAGAGAAATATCATGATTGATAATATGATGTTTTCCAGCACACACAGTCAGCCAGCCACCAAAATTGGTTCTTAAAATTGCAACAGTCAATAATCTCTGCAGCAGCGTTGCTCCCAGCTTACTGGACGTATATATATCTCTCGCTCTCACTGCATGATTTACCGATAAGGCCGTCTCTGTTTTATAGCTAGTCTATTAGCCAAGTCTAATGTCATACAGCCAGAGCAGCGCCAAGAGGTGCGAAGACTGCAACGGGCACCACAATTTGGTGGCGCCGATTTAGATTTGAAACTATACAACTAACTTAAACTACAATTAAAAATTAGTCAACACAAACAATTTTAGGTCAGTTTTCCCAGTGTAGCCGTATATTGTAAAAATATCAATTAATACGAAAAAATACTAAAACTGAATAAAGCGTTTGGCTATTTTGTGGCGCGCATTGCTAGCAGAGCATAAAATTACAGAGAAACTGAATACTGATGATATTATAAAAGAGCTTGCCATAATGAACCCAAGAAAAGTAATATATTGAATGCGAGCGCTGTGAAACACTGATCCGACTCTTCTGTTTCCGCACAATTCTCGCTGGCCAACCTCTTCCCGTAGCTTCCGTGATCCCGATCATATAGAGGCGCCTGCTTCTCCACCGAACGCAACAGCTTCACATTCGACTCGAGACAAAGCATCGCACTCAAAGTCAAACACTTTAAATCCAGCACAGAACGGAGAATCTCCCTCCGCCTAGAGCATTTCCATGATGGAAACGAAAGTGAAAACAAATGAAAGTCGTGCAGGGGAATATATTAAAACGAGAGAGAACTCCTTTGACACGAAGGAGCTCAGCTAAAAGCAGTCGCTGCATTATATATATTCAGTATATAGGGATTCTCTGCAGAACAAAACTCTACGGTTTTACAGCGTTTACAAGTTGATCAGCGCTCAGTGATGGATTTCCTACATCATGTTTTGAGCGCTTATGCATACCTTACTAGGTCCCACTGCCTTCACACGAAAACGCTTCTTTTTGGTGCAATTGCAATGTTTACAATGTTCACAACTTTTATTTAAATGAATGCAAAAAATCAAGGATTGAAAAGAAATTAGAATTTGATTTAACCAAAAATTGTCAGTTGATAGTTAATACACACGTCATTTATACTGTATTGTACATACTCGAGTGTCAAAATAGACAGCCATGTATCTATGTATATAATTTCATAGCTCATTCGTGTGATTTATTTAATGGTTATCCGAATGTCAAGTATTGGAATCCGTTATACGAATAGAAAATTAAAAATTTTGTCATGCAAACTTTCAGTATTCTTTTGGGATTATAAATGTATAGTATTCAAAATGTATTATCTCAAGCATGCGTCAAGGTTTATGCGGACTCTCGGATTCCCTTACATGGCCAAAATTTCGTCTAAATCTTCCTTCAGCAAGCCCGAGAAGTCATCGGCTGCGATGGTACCAGCGGTCTCCATATACTCTTCTGAACCTTGGGTTCGACGCATTTCCTGCTCTTGCGGATCGGCTACCACATCAGCCATGCTTTTTTGGGCGTTGGCCAACGGAAGGCTCCGTTTCAGGGAAAGGCCGGGCCCACCTGAAAGGGGGGAACCGGTGGCCGGCTTGGGCTGCACGAGGCCTTTGAGAGCCAAGCCGGGCGGCGGGGGCTGCTCCTGGCTGGCGGATACGCTACCTGTCGACTTCCTCATCTTCCTGTCGTGTGGGGCAGCGGCAGCTGCTGCTTGGCCAGCTATAGATCCGGGGACAGGTGCGACGGTCCTGGAGTTGCGGGGCCGCTGGTAGTCCGGGACCATGCCGGGGTCGGGGCTCAGGCGACGCTTGACGTCATCCATGAGATTCGTCATGTTTGTGTTGCCGGGTTTCGGGCCTAAAGTCAACATGGGCTCGCAGACGGACTTTGTGCTTACCTTGAGCGGTCCGGACTTAGTGAGCAACACCTGTGCTGGGGTCGAGCCGAATGGGGTGTTCATCGGGGAGGCGACCCCTGTGCGTGTGGCGGGTATGACTACGGCTGAGCCTTTCCTGGATCTACCCATAGGAGCCGGGGAAACACGACTGACGCTGGCCCCCGAACAGTTGCTGGCGCTCTTCTTGCCCAGCTCCTCCGTGGGGCTATTAACACCGAGACTGACAATCGTGACCGCGCCGCTCGGCTTGGCGTTGCGCCCGATCTCCTTCTCCTTCGGAGACGCGACCAGGTTTACTCCTTTGCACTGTGTGGTGGCGCGCTGAATGGGGTAGCACGGTTGTGCAACTGGCACAGGAGCTGGGGTTTTGGCTCGAGCCACTGGGCGCAGAGTGTCCGTGACGACAGGCAGAGGAGTGGGCTTTGAGATTGCGTCCGAGCGCTTGGCGGAACAAACCAGACTCACTAGCTCTCGCACCAGGAGCATCTCACCACCCGAGACGTGCTCAAAGCCAGAAGGTGTATTAATGTTGAAGTGCTGCAGCTCCTCAGCCTTTGGGAAGTCAGTGGCGTCATCAAAGGTTTCCATTATGGAATGGAATACCTTTTTCATGAAGTTTAACTTCTGGCGGGGATTCATTTCCGCCATCTGTGGGCGTACAATCTCTAAAAAGTGCTGATCAGTGAATATGTCCAGGCAATCTGTCTGCATTTCTGTCTCGCCTCTGGAGTTTACGGTCACGACAGAGCTAGTTGTGGTGGTTCCCACTTCAGCTCCGACCGTGCTCGCCAATGGACTGGCAGTCACCTGGCTGCTGCTTGAGACTGTAGGCGTGGAGGGCACAACCAGGTTGGACGCCGTCATAGAGCTGGATGTAGAGGCAGGAGTTGCCTTGGCGAATGGTTTTAAGATTGAAACTAAGCCTTGACTGCTTGGCTTTGGACTTGAGACTGGGATCTTGCCAGTTCTGCCCACGACGCTACCGCGACCCGAAATGGTAATGCCTGGCTTGGACTGTGACGTAGCCGTAGTCGGAGCTACTCCTTTGGCACGAACGGTGCGATATGGACAACGGCCGATGAGGCTGCCGCTGCCAGAGCCGCTCAACTCGTCGGTGCTGCATTCCATTGCCTCGAGGGGGTCCCTCGAATCAGAGGCGTACAAGTTCTTCTTGCGAATGGTCAAACGATTGACCTCGCCGGTCATCAGCTTTCCGGTCGCGCCAACAGTGGCTTGTGGTGGGGCTTCCTCGTTCACCGAACTGGGTTCCGACTCCTCCGAACTGGACTCCGACTCCTCCTCGTCCTCCGAACTGGACTCCGACTCCTCCTCGTCCTCCGAACTGGACTCCGACTCCTCCTCCTTCTCCGAACTGGGCTCCGACTCCTCTTCGTCCCAGCTGAAGTCCTTTGGTTCCTCGCTCCGTTTGCCATTCTCATTCTCCTCGGATTTCTTTTTTATTTTGGAAATGTTCGATGGCTTGTTCTCAGTTTTCTCCGATGGCTTCTTTTCATTAGCTGCCATTAGCTGCGGCTCGACGTCCCCTATTAAAGGCTTCATAGTCTTAAGAATCGTGCTCTCGCCGGTGATACTCGGATCTTTCTCTTATCGGGAGGGTAAGCGCTTTGTTCCGTTAGGCGTCGACGTTCATCCAGCGAGCGTACTCGTTGCGCAATACACTTCTCCACTGCAACATGTTAGGGCGAGGAAGAGATAGACATAGGTGTATATAATATTTTGTATATTCGTATATTTGGAAAGAGGTGTGGCTGTGGCAGGTGGCAGCATTTCCCTGATTGGTGCAGTAAAGGTTGGCAATCCCAGTGCCAAACACCCCCCTAATAATCGCAATTCGCGATCTTCTATAGTAAACCATTAATCAACCTCAAATGCGCATAGCAACCTCTGATAGCCTTAAAATAGGGGTAGCCTGATCGTCAGCAAAACTGAACGCTATAGTCAAGTCGAAGAAGGTACTTTCAAAGCTCCTACAGCCTTTTGGCGGTTTTCGTTACATAGAATGAATATTACAGAAAAATGCACACCAATATTCAGTTACACCCCATTCTACAAACTTCAAGATCAAAGGGTTAATACAAACCAACAGACAGACGGTCATGGATACATCAGCATGCACTAGGAAACGTTATCACCGCTACAAAAGTTAATCGAATATTGGCGGTTAAAGACTCGGCATTCATACAGACATAGACGTACATAAGTCCGTCTACTCGGCGGTCCACATTAGGTTATTCCTATTTGCCGAATTCAATTAAAATTAAACCATTAAAAAACGAGCGTGAACGTTGTGCGTTGGAAAAGTTCACTGTAAAAAAAAACGTGGATTCTAATTGGACAAATATATGTTTTGTTAAAAATAGCAAGTGGCAACATTGGTTTAATAGGCAGCATTATCCAACGTTTCCAATTTATGTAAAAGTTAGAAAGTATTTGAGTGTTAGATAAATATTGATCGGCAATATTCCAATATTATATGAAAAGAACCGAACCTAAAACATTTGGAAGCGAAGCACACACAGACACACACCCCTGCAGACGCTGGTGGCGCTAATGGCGGCAGCCTGTGGCAGCGGAATGACGAAACTCTGCTGCAGAGGAGACGAAAGGTTAGAGCAGGCGGAACTGTGCCTAATCCGTACAGCGCAGACGCACCCATCTCTCCAGGATTCACAATTTGGAATTAGATCGTACTAATTGAACGAAAAAAAAAAGCACACACACGCTACATACATATGTATTCTAAGAAACCCTGTACTCTGCCCTTTTAGCACAAATAAAATACCATATATAAATGATTTCAACTTATAAATCACTCCGAGAGGCAGAAAAACAGGCAAAAAACTCACGTGAAAAGATGCAAAAAGTGCATTAACTAATAAACACAACGAGTGGCAAAAAGAAAGAACATGCGATCACCAAAGATAGCACTAACCAAACAGTATATAGATGTGCCAGTTCATACAACGAAAGCGCACACACTGGCTAGCGCGTTCAGTACCCCAGAGTGACGTCATCATAAGAGAGAGAGAGCGCAGAGAGAACATCTTTGCATGTGTTAGTACACACGCAATATGTTTCGACAAAAATATGTGATTGTATGCTTTTTCAGATTTTTTGAACTCTCTCAAGTCTGGTTCTGTTTTGCCACCAGCATGTTTTAGTGTATGGGTGCACATGCATTCTCACGTACTTTGCGTGTGTGTGTTTAGTATTGCTGGCCGCTAGAACTGAAATTTGAGTTTGGTTCTTGTTTTGGGTCTTTTGATGGACTGACCTACCCACCACAAAATAAATAAAGAATGGGCAGGGGGTGGGGGTATGGTACACTAGGGCGCGGGAAATGAAATAAAAGCTGTTATTTGTTTGATTTATACCACAAAATATAAAATATTACAATAATATAATTACACATTTATTTCCTTATTTTAAACAGGTTTATTATAAATTATAAAAATTATGCAAACGCCGTCGGTTCTCGACTTTTTTTTTTATTTAACTAAAACAATGATGTATCTAAATATACAATATAAGAAAAAAAATATATATACTTAAATAAATTTGCATAAATATATATATTTCTTTCTATAAATAGAGGATATGCCTTAAGAATGTTCATATATGTAACTACATATATATACGTAAATACATACATACATATGTACTTAAAGTCGCCGCTCAAATTGGCTCCCGATTGAAGATCGGTACCCAGGGAACACCACGAGGAGGCCATTATATATTAAATGGGGTCAAAAATTAATCTGACCTTTGAGTCGACTTGATATGACTTAATTTCAAGACTTTTAAGTAATTAAGTCACATCCATGTTCCCCGCCTAAAATTAAATCTGTTAGATATATGTACATACATATAAATGAAAATAAAAACTAAGCAAAATATAATAAACTTATACAAGTTAAATTTTTATATTAATAAATTCAACGTACAACATACTGTATGGTTAGTGGTGATAGGCACTCATCGATAGCCAGATTACCAGTCGAAACAGAGTTGCATTTACAAGACAATTGTGTTCAGAAAGCTGTTGCACCTTTAGAGACATGACATTAGGCCAACAATATACATTTTAACGAGGTGAGCAGCACAATTTGACGATTTTCCATTTATATTTTCATATATTACTAGATTTTAGAGACCACTTGGAATGCCTTTTCACGTGTCTGAAATTGTTTACTTTTAGGTTAATTATTCCACTTATAGCTGCTAAGTTTTCTGCGAAGAGAGAAATATCATGACTGATAATATGATGTTTTTTCAGCACACACAGTCAGCCAGCCAGCAAAATTGGTTCTTAAAATTGCAACAGTCAATAATCTCTGCAGCAGCGTTGCTCCCAGCTTACTGGACGTATATATATCTCTCGCTCTCACTGCATGATTTACCGATAAGGCCGTCTCTGTTTTATAGCTAGTCTATTAGCCAAGTCTAATGTCATACAGCCAGAGCAGCGCCAAGAGGTGCGAAGACTGCAACGGGCACCACAATTTGGGGGCGCCGATTTAGATTTGAAACTATACAACTAACTTAAACTACAATTAAAAATTAGTCAACACAAACAATTTTAGGTCAGTTTTCCCAGTGTAGCCGTATATTGTAAAAATATCAATTAATACGAAAAAATACTAAAACTGAATAAAGCGTTTGGCTATTTTGTGGCGCGCATTGCTAGCAGAGCATAAAATTACAGAGAAACTGAATACTGATGATATTATAAAAGAGCTTGCCATAATGAACCCAAGAAAAGTAATATATTGAATGCGAGCGCTGTGAAACACTGATCCGACTCTTCTGTTTCCGCACAATTCTCGCTGGCCAACCTCTTCCCGTAGCTTCCGTGATCCCGATCATATAGAGGCGCCTGCTTCTCCACCGAACGCAACAGCTTCACATTCGACTCGAGACAAAGCATCGCACTCAAAGTCAAACACTTTAAATCCAGCACAGAACGGAGAATCTCCCTCCGCCTAGAGCATTTCCATGATGGAAACGAAAGTGAAAACAAATGAAAGTCGTGCAGGGGAATATATTAAAACGAGAGAGAACTCCTTTGACCCGAAGGAGCTCAGCTAAAAGCAGTCGCTGCATTATATATATTCAGTCTATAGGGATTCTCTGCAGAACAAAACTCTACGGTTTTACAGCGTTTACAAGTTGATCAGCGCTCAGTGATGGATTTCCTACATCATGTTTTGAGCGCTTATGCATACCTTACTAGGTCCCACTGCCTTCACACGAAAACGCTTCTTTTTGGTGCAATTGCAATGTTTACAATGTTCACAACTTTTATTTAAATGAATGCAAAAAATCAAGGATTGAAAAGAAATTAGAATTTGATTTAACCAAAAATTGTCAGTTGATAGTTAATACACACGTCATTTATACTGTATTGTACATACTCGAGTGTCCAAATAGACAGCCATGTATCTATGTATATAATTTCATAGCTCATTCGTGTGATTTATTTAATGGTTATCCGAATGTCAAGTATTGGAATCCGTTATACGAATAGAAAATTAAAAATTTTGTCATGCAAACTTTCAGTGTTCTTTTGGGATTATAAATGTATAGTATTCAAATGTATTATCTCAGGCATGCGTCAAGGTTTATGCGGACTCTCGGATTCCCTTACATGCCCAAAATTTCGTCAAAATCTTCCTTCAGCAAGCCCGAGAAGTCATCGGCTGCGATGGTACCAGCGGTCTCCATATACTCTTCTGAACCTTGGGTTCGACGCATTTCCTGCTCTTGCGGATCGGCTACCACATCAGCCATGCTTTTTTGGGCGTTGGCCAACGGAAGGCTCCGTTTCAGGGAAAGGCCGGGCCCACCTGAAAGGGGGGAACCGGTGGCCGGCTTGGGCTGCAGGAGGCCTTTGAGAGCCAAGCCGGGCGGCGGGGGCTGCTCCTGGCTGGCGGATACGCTACCTGTCGACTTCCTCATCTTACTGTCGTGTGGGGCAGCGGCAGCTGCTGCTTGGCCAGCTATAGATCCGGGGACAGGTGCGACGGTCCTGGAGTTGCGGGGCCGCTGGTAGTCCGGGACCATGCCCGGGTCGGGGCTCAGGCGACGCTTGACGTCATCCATGAGATTCGTCATGTTTGTGTTGCCGGGTTTCGGGCCTAAAGTCAACATGGGCTCGCAGACGGGCTTTGTGCTTACCTTGAGGGGTCCGGACTTAGTGAGCAACACCTGTGCTGGGGTCGAGCCGAATGGGGTGTTCATCGGGGAGGCGACCCCTGTGCGTGTGGCGGGTATGACTACGGCTGAGCCTTTCCTGGATCTACCCATAGGAGCCGGGGAAACACGACTGACGCTGGCCCCCGAACAGTTGCTGGCGCTCTTCTTGCCCAGCTCCTCCGTGGGGCTATTAACACCGAGACTGACGATCGTGACCGCGCCGCTCGGCTTGGCGTTGCGCCCGATCTCCTTCTCCTTCGGAGACGCGACCAGGTTTACTCCTTTGCACTGTGTGGTGGCGCGCTGAATGGGGTAGCACGGTTGTGCAACTGGCACAGGAGCTGGGGTTTTGGCTCGAGCCACTGGGCGCAGAGTGTCCGTGACGACAGGCAGAGGAGTGGGCTTTGAGATTGCGTCCGAGCGCTTGGCGGAACAAACCAGACTCACTAGCTCTCGCACCAGGAGCATCTCACCACCCGAGACGTGCTCAAAGCCAGAAGGTGTATTAATGTTGAAGTGCTGCAGCTCCTCAGCCTTTGGGAAGTCAGTGGCGTCATCAAAGGTTTCCATTAAGGAATGGAATACCTTTTTCATGAAGTTTAACTTCTGGCGGGGATTCATTTCCGCCATCTGTGGGCGTACAATCTCTAAAAAGTGCTGATCAGTGAATATGTCCAGGCACTCTGTCTGCATTTCTGTCTCGCCTCTGGAGTTTACGGTCACGACAGAGCTAGTTGTGGTGGTTCCCACTTCAGCTCCGACCGTGCTCGCCAATGGACTGGCAGTCACCTGGCTGCTGCTTGAGACTGTAGGCGTGGAGGGCACAACCAGGTTGGACGCCGTCATAGAGCTGGATGTAGAGGCAGGAGTTGCCTTGGCGAATGGTTTTAAGATTGAAACTAAGCCTTGACTGCTTGGCTTTGGACTTGAGACTGGGATCTTGCCAGTTATGCCCACGACGCTACCGCGACCCGAAATGGTAATGCCTGGCTTGGACTGTGACGTAGCCGTAGTCGGAGCTACTCCTTTGGCACGAACGGTGCGATATGGGCAACGGCCGATGAGGCTGCCGCTGCCAGAGCCGCTCGACTCGTCGGTGCTGCATTCCATTGCCTCGAGGGGGTCCCTCGAATCAGAGGCGTACAAGTTCTTCTTGCGAATGGTCAAACGATTGACCTCGCCGGTCATCAGCTTTCCGGTCGCGCCAACAGTGGCTTGTGGTGGGGCTTCCTCGTTCACCGAACTGGGCTCCGACTCCTCTTCGTCCCAGCTGAAGTCCTTTGGTTCCTCGCTCCGTTTGCCATTCTCATTCTCCTCGGATTTCTTTTTTATTTTGGAAATGTTCGATGGCTTGTTCTCAGTTTTCTCCGATGGCTTCTTTTCATTAGCTGCCATTAGCTGCGGCTTGACTTCCCCTATTAAAGGCTTCATAGTCTTAAGAATCGTGCTCTCGCCGGTGATACTCGGATCTTTCTCTTATCGGGAGGGTAAGCGCTTTGTTCCGTTAGGCGTCGACGTTCATCCAGCGAGCGTACTCGTTGCGCAATACACTTCTCCACTGCAACATGTTAGGGCGAGGAAGAGATAGACATAGGTGTATATAATATTTTGTATATTCGTATATTTGGAAAGAGGTATAAGGCACGAGACGGTCGCCATAAAGATAGTGCTGTGGCAGGTGGCAGCATTTCCCTGATTGGTGCAGTAAAGGTTGGCAATCCCAGTGCCAAACACCCCCCTAATAGTCGCAATTCGCGATCTTCTATAGTAAACCATTAATCAACCTCAAATGCGCATAGCAACCTCTGATAGCCTTAAAATAGGGGTAGCCTGATCGTCAGCAAAACTGAACGCTATAGTCAAGTCGAAGAAGGTACTTTCAAAGCTCCTACAGCCTTTTGGCGGTTTTCGTTACATAGAATGAATATTACAGAAAAATGCACACCAATATTCAGTTACACCCCATTCTACAAACTTCAAGATCAAAGGGTTAATACAAACCAACAGACAGACGGTCATGGATACATCAGCATGCACTAGGAAACGCTATCACCGCTACAAAAGTTAATCGAATATTGGCGGTTAAAGACTCGGCATTCATACAGACATAGACGTACATAAGTCCGTCTACTCGGCGGTCCACATTAGGTTATTCCTATTTGCCGAATTCAATTAAAATTAAACCATTAAAAAACGAGCGTGAACGTTGTGCGTTGGAAAAGTTCACTGTAAAAAAAAACGTGGATTCTAATTGGACAAATATATGTTTTGTTAAAAATAGCAAGTGGCAACATTGGTTTAATAGGCAGCATTATCCAACGTTTCCAATTTATGTAAAAGTTAGAAAGTATTTGAGTGTTAGATAAATATTGATCGGCAATATTCCAATATTATATGAAAAGAACCGAACCTAAAACATTTGGAAGCGAAGCACACACAGACACACACCCCTGCAGACGCTGGTGGCGCTAATGGCGGCAGCCTGTGGCAGCGGAATGACGAAACTCTGCTGCAGAGGAGACGAAAGGTTAGAGCAGGCGGAACTGTGCCTAATCCGTACAGCGCAGACGCACCCATCTCTCCAGGATTCACAATTTGGAATTAGATCGTACTAATTGAACGAAAAAAAAGCACACACACGCTACATACATATGTATTCTAAGAAACCCTGTACTCTGCCCTTTTAGCACAAATAAAATACCATATATGTATAAATGATTTCAACTTATAGATCACTCCGAGAGGCAGGATGTCTTCGAATAATTAAAAAAACTCACGTGACAAGATTAAGCAAGTGCATTAACTAATAAACACGAGTGGCAAAAAGAAAGAACATGCGATAGGCTTTGGTGATAGCCACTCATCGATAGCCAGATTACCAGTCACAACAGAGTTGCATTTACAAGACAATTGTGTTCAGAAAGCTGTTGCACCTTTAGAGACATGACATTAGGCCAACAATATACATTTTAACGAGGTGAGCAGCACAATTTGACGATTTTCCATTTATATTTTCATATATTACTAGATTTTAGAGACCACTTGGAATGCCTTTTCACGTGTCTGAAATTGTTTACTTTTAGGTTAATTATTCCACTTATAGCTGCTAAGTTTTCTGCGAAGAGAGAAATATCATGATTGATAATATGATGTTTTCCAGCACACACAGTCAGCCAGCCACCAAAATTGGTTCTTAAAATTGCAACAGTCAATAATCTCTGCAGCAGCGTTGCTCCCAGCTTACTGGACGTATATATATCTCTCGCTCTCACTGCATGATTTACCGATAAGGCCGTCTCTGTTTTATAGCTAGTCTATTAGCCAAGTCTAATGTCATACAGCCAGAGCAGCGCCAAGAGGTGCGAAGACTGCAACGGGCACCACAATTTGGGGGCGCCGATTTAGATTTGAAACTATACAACTAACTTAAACTACAATTAAAAATTAGTCAACACAAACAATTTTAGGTCAGTTTTCCCAGTGTAGCCGTATATTGTAAAAATATCAATTAATACGAAAAAATACTAAAACTGAATAAAGCGTTTGGCTATTTTGTGGCGCGCATTGCTAGCAGAGCATAAAATTACAGAGAAACTGAATACTGATGATATTATAAAAGAGCTTGCCATAATGAACCCAAGAAAAGTAATATATTGAATGCGAGCGCTGTGAAACACTGATCCGACTCTTCTGTTTCCGCACAATTCTCGCTGGCCAACCTCTTCCCGTAGCTTCCGTGATCCCGATCATATAGAGGCGCCTGCTTCTCCACCGAACGCAACAGCTTCACATTCGACTCGAGACAAAGCATCGCACTCAAAGTCAAACACTTTAAATCCAGCACAGAACGGAGAATCTCCCTCCGCCTAGAGCATTTCCATGATGGAAACGAAAGTGAAAACAAATGAAAGTCGTGCAGGGGAATATATTAAAACGAGAGAGAACTCCTTTGACCCGAAGGAGCACAGCTAAAAGCAGTCGCTGCATTATAAATATTCAGTAGATATTTGGGGTGCATATTGTGACCCTTTATGAAAATGATTATGGAATGTGGGTGAAGCGATTTTGATATAAGAATCGAAAGACTAGACCTGTTTAAAGCGCGAAACTAAAGCTCAAAGTTCATTGACCTTTTCATAAATACTTATAGAGTAAAAAGCCTTTAAATTGTGTTCCTATATATGTATTTGATTAGAGGAATTTTCCCTTTTCTTGCGCTTCTGCCATAAAAAACTTTTTCTTTCATTTCTTGATCGGTATTCCATATCTTAAACTGTCATTACGGGTGCAACTGGCCGATGCTTGTGCCTTCCGTTTTATGGAATCATAAAAGTATTTAATTGATATATGCGTGTGCTGGCATAATTGCCAGAGATAACGAGAAGGCGAGAGGGAGAAAGTGGAGCAAATATGCAATGCGAAATGCGTAATGAAAGCGTTGCAATTTTTGCAATTTTTCAGCTTTTTGCCGCTGCCTTTCCGCCCCCATATTCGGAATTCCCATAATCTCCCGGCGAGAAGCCAAGGTCCAGGCCGGAGTGGACTCTGGACCGCGAACCGTCGTTACGGATATTACATAATGAAAGTTAACAATTACGACGCCCCCGTGCGAAGGCTTCAATTAAATTTTTGAGTTGTGGCCGTTTTTATTGTGACTGATAATTGCAATGTAATGACACTGGCGGGACCCTCGACGCTGCACCAACGAGTCCAGGTTCAGGTCGTCACAGTGGGTTAAACATCCGCGAGGCGTAGTATCACTCCCAGCACCCACCCACAGAGAGAGCCGCAACCAAGCATTTTAATTATCCCATTGTGTGGACATGTGCATGTCGATGGACGATGGAGGATGGAGGATGCAGGATGTAGGACTCGGGCGCTGGCCACGCGGACATATTGAATCGGATGTTGCATGAAATTGCCGAGAAAATGTGCAAACAAAAATCTCAGAAATTATTCAACGCCATCATTAATGGTTGAGAGATCAATTTGTGCGTCCAGCAATGCATTGTGGAAAAAATATAAGCTCTGATTGGAGACAGGCCACCAGTTGAGGTCGCACCCCGTTCTGTGTGACGCAGTTCCGCTGGGCATGGAGCTGTTATCAACAATTAATTAAATAAAAGCCCGATCATTAGGCCACGATTTGTGGGGCGTTTCCGTTTCCGCATCAGGCGCACACACACGAACCATTAAGTGATATGCAGGGAGGAGGTCAGAGAGGATTCCGCCAGAGTCCGGAGTCCGGAGTCCGTAGTCCGTAGTCCGTAGTCCGGAGGAGATAGCCTCACACATTCCCCCATTATGGGTGGCAATCAGAATACACATACACGCACACAAGCTAATACACACACATGTATGAAGCCTCCGGTTTGCCATTGTTGCCGCTTGATGGCTGCCGGCCATTTTGTTGCTGCCGTTGCCGTTGTTGTTGCTGCGGCGCTTCTTGATTCTACTGCCATATCATCATTACTGTTGCTGCTGCTGCTGCTGGTGCTGGTGCTGCCTCTGCTGTGATTTGTTGGCATCGTTACTGTTGTCGCTCTCAGCAAACTGTGCATAAATCGTGCACACCTACATTATGTTGCGATAAATCTGTAATGACCAAACCAGACCCCGAACCAAATCCAAACCGAACCGAACTGAACCAAAACGGAGGAGACAGACCAGACCCACCGACCGACCAGAGGCCAACAAACCAACCGTACAACCAACCAAGTGACCAACATCCACAGCAACAAATGACTCCCTTGGATCCCCAGTGCCACTGCCGCACCACACAGTTACCCGAACAAGTATGCGCTCAAGTTAATTTGCGTGTGTGTGTGCTTAAATGTGCGTAATTATTGTTTATCTACAATGCATTACAATTTAACCGCAGACTGGGGTTTTTATATCAATTGCAATCTATTCAAATAACTCATACGAGGACGAGTATATGAACATCATTACAAATTGAGAGTGGAGTGCACACGTTTGCTGCTGCGTGGCATGGGGCAAGGGAAAAGATAATGGCCATTAAACATTTAAAGTGGGAATATTGAACCAATTTCCTTATTTCGAACAGAGTTTTGGTAGAATTTTATGTTTCTTGGCTATAGGTATTGATTTATTGATGATGGAAACGTGCCTAAAAGAAACATAATTGGAAACCATTTCTTTTCTACTAATAATAAATAATAACAATAATAATTAATAAATATTTTCTTACTCTGGGAAAAACCGCTTTAATCTTTAGAAAAGAAAGTTCTCCTCTATCCCAGAAGTCGCCTCAAAAAATATGAATGTGGTTCTTTTAATTCCAAGTTTCATCAAGAAACTTTCCACAAAAACTGTGTTCAAACCTCACCAGAAATATCTCTTTAATCTACAGGTTTCCTAGAGGAAATCCTCTTTTTATTTTTGTTCCTTGCTGGAAACTTTCACACAAAATGCACATGTAATGAAATTAGTATAAACTTCAAGCAATTTTATAGAAATATTCTTCTTAAATCATTTGCTGCAATTTCATTCCATTTTCCCTGTGGGGCATGCTCCACTTCGCACTTGCGCCGAATGCCATATGAAACTTTCACCTTTGCCCCGTGACTGGGAGATGGAGGAGGATTCAAGGGGGAGTCAGTGCCACATTTGCCAGCCTCTCTGGCAGTCAGTTTGGAGTAATTAAGTTAATTTGTCTTGAGTGCCGGGGCCAGAGATTCCAACTTTTGCCACATATTCTCGACTCTCTCTTTGCTCTCTCAGCCGCTGTTTCCATCCCCCCCTCCCGTCGGCAGACGGCAGACGGAACGCTGATTACGTTGCACATTAATTTAACCATTTCATTTTGTCATTTTATTACTTATGGAAGGAAGACCCCCACCCTCGCCCTCATCAATTGTAAGTTTAATAAACTCTTTTACTTAAATTATATTTACGAGGGGTGCCGCGAAACAAAAACAAATAAGACAAAAAAGAATGGGGCACAGTGATTCTGCAGAGGGGGGTGGTGGGTAGGCAGCATATTTTGTGAATGTGCAACACAGATACGCCGCAGAGTCACAGATAGCTGTCTCTGTCTCTGTCTCTGTGTGTGGGTGGGGGCATCATTAAGCGCTCCATTTTGATACTTAAAACTTTGCGATGCGATGCTATGCTCCTCCTGCCACAGACTGTTCCTTTTCCTTGCTGCAGCCACACCAGAGGCAGCGACAGAGGCGACGTAATTTTTAATAGTTTCGCAATTAAATCGTAAAATTTAACAACTTTGCGCACTTCTTAACGAAATTGCGCAACCAACGAACGAAACTCTGACACTGATGCATTTCCGGTTAGCCAGGAGCCGGAAGCGGGAAGCGGGAAGCTGGTGGTCGCTGGGTGGGGGGAGGGGCACGATGGGGCGCGCTGAAGTGGCAAACTGCATTGCGCTTAATGAGAAAATTTCCCAGCCAAAAAAAGTTTATTTCCAGTTGTTTGCTTATTTGTTGCTGGTTTTCTTTTTTCTGCCTTTCCAACTTTCGCTTTCCCCTGCAGCTTTCGGCTTTTGGCTTTTCATATCTTCATTTAGGGCTGCGGTCTCAAATAAGAGAGAGAGAGAGAGAGAGAGCGGTGAAAGCTGAAATATCTAACCATGAATCATTCGAAGACTCGAAGCGAATTGGCAACTAATCTCACACCCCCCTGGGGAGAAGGGTTCATGCATATAAATCCAGCAACCACAGACACACATTTTGCCACATTGCCAGGCGGCAGGGCAGGCACCTCAATTAAATTAAGCCATAATTTATTTCTCAGAAAAAGAGCAGGAAACGAGAAAAGAAAAGCTCAAAATTCAAATGCCCAACAAAAATATGGCTCTAAAATCTGCTGCACAGACACACTCACACACACACACGCACACACACACAGTTAACTTGGCCAAAAGAAAAAGCAGAAAAGTTGAGAGAATTTATTGGAATTCCATCAATTGTGGGCCCCCTCTCAGTGTTCCCATTTCTAGTGGTTAGGCATCCCACTGTGACCCGCACAAAAACTCAACTCCAACTGCCAGGCCAAGCAATGCTTTGAGCTGGAGGCAAGGGGCTAGAGGCCAGGGACTGGGACGGGGAGACAGAGTTAGAGCCAGGACCTGAACCTGGAGACAGAGCCAGGAGCCAGACCTATCGTGGACACTGGGCGGATGGCAGTGTGACCCGCAGGAGGGACTTTGGCATGGAACGGCTCATCATAAATACAAAGCAGGGCCAGCGCTTTGTCAGGCAACGTTCGACACTTTTATTGGCTCCCACACTCTAGTGCCTGCTGCCGTTCTTTCTGGCCGTCATCGATATGCCAGCAGCATCCTGCAGTTTCATCTGCCATCCCAACTTCAACTCCTGCAGCACATCTCCTGACCCAACTGCTTCTCCAAACTCCTGCATCGTCTCCTGCATCTGCTGCGGCATCTCTTGCCCCAACATCTGCTCCTATTCCTACCTTCTGCCACCATACCATCATGCTCTGGGCACTGGCACCTCATGCCTGCCAGGCCTGGGGTTCCTTTGTGCCAGGCAAATGAAATTGAAAATTTTTATGATGCCTGGCTGGCAGCGGCAGCACACCCGGAGCTTGCTCAAGTTCCTAGAATGTTGAAAATTTAAGCAGCTATATAAAGTTGGTTAATCCAGCAGCTGATTAAGATGAGATTGAGAGGAGCTCGAGCCAGAGCCAGAGCCAGAGGTGAGGCCTCGGGGCAAAGGTTAATGGCATAGTCAAAGTCAAAGTCTGTATAATTTTTATGACTACCAATGGACTACACGTGCTCTGCCTCTCGTTGATGTTTATGGCACGGGTCTCGGCCTCTGGAAAACTGCAGCTTAAATATTTTGTAGAGCAGAACTCTTGAACTAAACGAGTTAGCAGGGAGGTCGGGGCTCGTCTTTTGCTGGGGGCTGCAGGGCTCCAAAAGTAGCTGGCAAGTAACAAGCTTAACCGCAAAAGTTTTAAATAAACTTTTGTTACTGTTTTTCCTATATATAGTAGTATGTGTGCGTCCGCGCAAGCGGCATAACTATAACTTCCGATTCCGGGGGGGGAGGTCTTGGGGGTGTTGCTGAAGTTGTTTCCTTGTAATACAGTTAAATATAAATTCAAAAAATATACGACTACGAGTGCGAGAGAGCAACTTTCCTTGCCACCATTTTTCCTTGTTGGTTTTTGCTTTTTTCCCCCCTTTTTTTCCTTTTGCATTCTTTTTCTATATTTTGTTGCCACGTTTTTGTTACTTATGCAATTTGCATGAGCGGCAAACACCCACGGAACAACTAACAAGTCTGCTCGACAACAGCAACAGCAGCCGCAGCGAACAGCCACAGCAACAATGATGGCAGCCAGCAAACTTCCTGCCTGATGAATAAGTGTCTGCTCCGCCATGTTTGTTCTCCTCTCTCCTTTTCTTCTCTGCCCTTCTGTGTGTGTGCGTATTTAGCTTGTTTCAATGTATGCAACAAACAACAATAATAAAAACAACTTCCTAATTGAGAAAATAAAAATCAACAACAACAATAACTGCCTCGAATGGGGACAATGGGTACAATAAATGGAGTCGCGGCTGAAATCGTTTCGAAAATGGAGTAATTAAGAGCTAATGCATAACTGAATAACCCCAAATGGAAATTTAAAGAAAGAAAGTTTTCCGTTGGGGTTTAAAATTTACTTTAAATAACTCTTTTATTTTCGGTTTCTTGGGGACATTCCCTCAAGCGGAACTTACCTCTTTCTCAGCTCATTTCACCCATTGTACCGCCAAGAGCCACAGCGAAAGAGGCAACAACAGCAGCAGCAGTGCAGCATAGCCGCAGTCTGGCATAAATTTAACGCAGCACAAGACGGACTTCCGCTCGGACCAACCGCCATGTTTTTATGCATGCAGCCTGCGCCCATTGCCAGTGCCAGCGTCTGTGCCTGTGCCTGTGTGTCTCTGTGTGTTAAAGTACACTTTAACAAAACAAAACAAAACAAAACAAGAAAACGCAAGCAGAACAGAGCATTCCCAAATGAAGTTATACAAAACGCTGATAGCCACCAAACGAGAGGAGAGCCAGCAGCCACCAACAGCAGAACAGGCAGAACAAATGGCGAGTCATATTAATTTCTGCTATCTCCGTGACGCTTTACATGCGTACTCCTCGTACTCCACGCAACTCTAGCAATAAATTTGATTTGTTTAGCAATTTGTTGCATATCGCACTGCGCATACGCCCCGTGCATCCATCTACTTGCAGTCACGTCGTCGCTCTGGCTCTTGCTGTGGCTCTGCGCTCTCTGGCTGTGGCTCTGGCACTTGCTTTCACAATGAATATCGTGTATGTGTATGTATGTATGTGTGTGTTTGTTGGTTGTTATTTTTTTCTGCGTTTTATGTTGCAGCTTCATGCCGACATTTTATGCACTCCCATTGACAATAATTTATATTGAAATGTGTCGTTGCTACAGGACTCGAACAGCTCCGTGCGTGGGTGTATTTGTTTCGAGTGGTTGGCGCATTTAACATGTTGTGCACGGCCATCATTCATTCGATGAAGTAAATTACCTTTTTCTCTAGCAAACAGGAGTACAGTTCCCAGTACTCCCCGCCGAAAACATCGTCGTTTGTGGGGAACTCTCCCCATTTATTTCGCATTCTGCCAAACAATTATGACCCGAACATTTCCTCGCCAGTGAAAATGCAATTCTAATTTGTCCGCTTGGAGTCATAACTCTCAGTGCAGCGACACTTGCAACAAACTATCGCGGCTGCTAGAAGTTTTCCTTCTCCTCTCCCTTTTTTGTGGGGAAAGAAAAATGCAATCGATGAAGGTCCTGGTTCCTGGTGGACCTTTGCGAACATTTTAATAATTAATAACAATTTAGCATGCACTTCATTTTAATTATTACTCAATTAGGTCAGCGCCATTACAATTTAAGTACGCGAGGCGTAATTAAACAATTTTCAGGCCAATGGCAGAGCAGCCCTTTCGCTCAGTTCCCCATCGCTTTCCCTCCCCCCTCCCACCGCACATCCTTGATGGGTCCGAGTCCAGCGCGTTCTCGTTTCGCGTGAAAATTTGCTCCGCGCTGTCATTAGGGATGGTTTTGGTGTGTAAATTTGATTTCATAACATTTTGTCAGTGCCGCATTTATGATGCACATAAATTTTACGACCAATTTCAAGTTATAAATAGTTGATGAGGAGGCATCAAGACCCAATGAAGTGACGATGGCGATGGCGATGGCGATGGGAAGCAGGACATCCGCAAAACCACAGTAAAATCAACATCCTTATCCGTTTGGCGCTCTAAGTTTTAAGTGCATCAAGTCGGAATCTCTTTTCTTTTGCCTTAGCTCAAAGTAAAAAAAGTACAAAATTAAACGAGTGTATTCCCTGCGGTGGCGAGAGATCTGCAATTCCATTAATTTTTCGAGTGTGTGTGTGTGTGTGTGAAAAGTGTTTGAAATGAAAGGTGAAACGGGCACCAGAGATAGAAGCAATTTGAATGTCATTAGGCGGGAGGAGCACCCAAGACAATCCAAAAATCCACGCATGGAGCCCAGCACGGAAACACAGGAAACCGGATGCCGAATGCCGAATGCCGAATCCAAAACCGATGACAGCACCAACAAAAACCAACGTAAGAGCCAAAAAAATAGAGAAAGAAAGGTATAAATAAAACTTCATATCTGATTGAATAATAATGTGTGCTTAAGGATTTAATGCGCTGCCGGCAGCTGCTCGGGGCCCCAGGACGACTCTCGGCAGCTCCCAATGGGGAAAAAACGAAACAGCGACGACAACAAAATGTTAAATTACAATACCATGAATGAGAGAGAAAGGCAGCAGAAGCAGCAGCAGGAGACACACGGCCAGTGGGGAATTTTGTTTGCCTCGATGCTGATTGCCAAAAAAGAAAGAATAAAAATAATAAAAAAAAGAAAATATAAAGGGAACAGAAAGCATACACCAGAAAGCAGGCCGGGTCTCGGCTTTCAGGGGGAGAAAAAATTGAATTTCCTTATCGCACGTTTTCAAATTAACCCAACAGCCCCATCCCTCCACATGCCACCCAGCCCAATGCATATGTGGGTTCCAGGTCGTGGTCCAGGCCCCGTGCCCCTCTAGCACTGCGTCCAAAGCTTATTTGAATTTCAAATACAATTTCGTGTTGGTACCCTTTTCGAAACTATCATCATTAGCAGCACATTTAGACAGACACCCCCCCCCCGCATACTTATCCTTTTGGCCAAGTCCTTTCCCGATTACGCAATCCAACTCTTAAGGCCCATATCTTTATTGATTTCTGAGCTTATGATTAGTCAATGTTGATAAGACGACGATTATAGCTTATGAAGGAATGAATGGTTTGAATACCATTCTCTTGGAGACATAATCGAACGATGGTTCATTTTACGTTATTAAATTTTGAATTTTTTGAATTTAAATACCCAATCACAATCCGAATTACTAGAGATCCACTTAATTCATTAATTAAGAACCAAAATTAGAGTAAGAACAGCAAAGCCAAGTGATGTTGAACAGATTATTGAATTACCATAGCTGATTAAAAGAAACGAAATTAATATTAAGATTTCTTTCACAAAAGTCTTTCGAGTACATACTTCCTCCTGGGAACATTTTCTTCGAATTGCCCTTTAAAATTTCCTGGCGGCTTGTACCGGCCCACAACCCAAATTCTGCCAAGCTTGCTGTGAGTATATGTTGCATGTCAAATATTATATATTCTACATACATCCATGATCGATGATTACTCACTCTGTAGCCTTGCCCATACCCAGGTGGGTAGAGGCCTTCCAGACGACTTGCGTGAAGTGCCCGGTTTCCATACTGAATCCTGGCTTCTTAAAATCGTACTTGGATATTTCATCATACCACATCTTTACAACGGAAAGCGGATCGGAGTAGGTGTAGGCTAAGTTCTCTCCAAGCCCGGGACGATCTTCTGATTTTGAGTGCTCAAGCTTGCCCAAATCGGCCAGAGTCTGTGTGTGACAACAAAACATTAGATAGTTGACTCTTCGAATTGCATCCATACCTGGGCATATGATTCACAGCCTTTGGTGATATCTGGGTCTAATTTTAGGGCCGGGACACCGTGCATTTTTCTGTACTCATTATGCTTTTTAAGACCATCCTCAGCGAAATCCGCATGGATATGGGCGAACTGTAAGTAACGATGATCGAGCCTCGTATAATTTGCTAATCATTTTTATTATTTATTTTATTTTATTTCACTTACCCAAAAAACGGCTAACAAAATCAAAATACTTTTTACCCTCATAGTTTGACGATTAATTTGGAACTGACAATGTAACGAATGGGATTCGATAAGACAGTATTTTCCATGGCTATATTTCTCTCAGTTTTATCATCAGGGTAAGCCTTTTTAGTTCCAGCAGTTTTCCTTTGCTGCTAACAGCTTCATGAACGCTTAATGCAGTCTGCCATTGAGGACAGGGGCCTTACAGATGACTTCAATATAGGACCATGTGCAGCCGCGACGAGGACAAAGGATAATGTGATGAGTGGGGATCGTCAGCGACAGCGGGCACGCCTCGAAGCCACATCAGATATTAAATCGTCTGAATGTTGGGGGCAACAACGGGCTAGATATCGGCCCACTTGTGTGTGTCCTGGGACTCTGGATACTCCCCGTGTGTGGCCGAGCAGCCGCAACGCATGTGGCTGATGCTTTGGGCCATCATTGCTGACAACAATATCAGCGTGGCAGCAGGGACACGAACAACAACTGCAAAGTAAGTACTTTATCCTCCGCTTCGGCTTTGGCTTTGGCTTTTTTGGTTGTAAAATGTCAATTTGGGCCCTTGACAAAGATTTATTGTGTGGCGGAGGCGACAGTGTTTGATAGGCGCGCGCTTAAATATCCCCCCCATTGAATGTAGGGACATATTCACACTATCAGTTTCAGTTGGAAACCACCATCATCATCATCAGCAGCAACAGCAGCGCCACTAGGCCTGCCACTGCCACAGCCAGTGAAATTCATTTTTTAGTTTTTGTTTTTAGTTTTATTTTTATTTAGTTTTTGGTCGGTCCACAATCCAATTTCCTTGCCACAAAGGCAAACTCAACTAGGCGGCGTATGAATGCCACAGAGTCACCAAAAAGAGAGTCAACGAAATGGCACATTCTGCAGCCACATAATGGAATGCTTAACCAACAAAACATACACACAAAAATTCAACATTTTCGACAAAAAATGAACACTAAAAAGAACTCCAAGGGGATGAAGAATAGAAAATGCATAAAAACTTGCATAATAAATGTAATTTATAATGCCGAAAACAGTTTAATTTCCTGATGTCGGCCCGGATAACTCAATAGTCGGAGATCTCAGGGGGCACGACCTGGGGGCATAACTAAACTAGTTTCTTCTAATTCAAGCAGAGCAAACACCGTCGCTGGTCTATGGCTGCTTTGTCCATTTAAGCAGCTGTTCCTATCCCCAATCCCTGCCTGCTCCCCAGGTCCAATCTTGCTCCCTGACGGCAGCCCTGACCGACATTCGATGAATTGACCAACGCAGCTTGTTATTTTTCGTGTGCAACAGCGCGTTTCATTTGCTGCTGGAGGTTATCTGTGCCCTGCCTTCGCCACATGCCCCATGCCCCATGCCACACCATCACCCATCCTAACCAGAGGGCGAAAACAGAAGAAGATGGAAAAACTTTACCCCTGGCAGTTCACCTGCCTTTTTTTCTTCTTTTTTTGGCCGAAAAGTTTCGCTCTGTTTTTGCCAGATTCCCGTATTCGTTCATCCGGACGGACAGGCGACGTATGTTTTTCACCTGCCCGCTCCGCTCTCTGTTCAGGTTGAGGTTCGTGTTCGTATTTGTTTGCGTATTATTGCCCCTCACTGGGAAATCGGGTTTGTTTGCCCACCAACTCTCCTCTCCGATGGTGGGTGTGCAGGTGTGCGGGTGTGCGTGAATTTCCCGCTGACAATTGTGATTTTCGCTTGGTTCAGCATCGGGCAAAAGGTTTTTAATTAGATTTTACTTCATTCTCCGCTGTCATTCAATGGCAATGCGCGCTCGTTGTCTGCCGGTGTTCCTTTTGCTTTATCCCCATTTCTAAACGAGTTGTTCCGTTCAATCATTCCATTGCCAGTTGATTTATTTTCCCCTGGTTCCTGGTATTCTCAATTTACGATATGTTCGAGCAGTCACATTAATATCAAATGAACCGATGGGATCCAAAATGATATCGAAGTTACAGGTGGCATCACTGCTTTTAGTTAAATATACATCGTAGCTTTCTATAACATTAATTTATATCTTTTTACTCATATATTTATTGTTTTTATTGCAGCAAATACGAAGAAGAACGAATATAGTATTTTATTGTGTAACAATATCGATTATATTTATCGATAGTTTGAATTGGTGTTAACATAGCTCTAGAACTGACAGCCATTTGCGTTTTTCGTCATATATAATTTTCATTATTCTTTCTTTAAAAGCTTAGTATTCAGTAATCAGAAAAGTGAGAAAAACTCAAATATGGCAGCGGAAAAGGCAGAAGAATTGCCAGCAAAAATGGTAAAAACACAGGATAAGGAGAATCTCTGGCTCGACATATTGTATGAGCAAAAAGGTGCCGCAAGAAGACTGGTATCAAACAAATCAGTAATCGTTTTTGGCGATAATGGAACCGGCAAGACGTCCCTCCTGGCCAAGCTGAATGGAAAGAAGTCGCCGCAGTATGACGTCAGCTTGGAGTATGACTACATTGATGTCAGGGACGACATCAATGGAGACAAGGCGCAGTTGGGAGTTTGGACAATCAATGGTGACATTGGGCACACAAATCTGTTGCCCATTGTATTCAACGAAGATAACTTTGGAGATGTGCTCGTCATGCTCACAGTTTCGATCACCGAGCCCTGGGCCTGGCCGAAGCAGCTCAAACATTGGGTACACGTGCTGGAACGCCATATTGAAAGCCTACCGCTGGCTGCCGAGAAAAAGGTGCAGGCACGCGAGCGGCTTGCAACAATTTGGCAGAGTTACGGCTACACGGGATCGTGTCTGAAACAAATTATCGCTGCGGATGATCTGTCGCCGCTGACCGAGGATGCACTTACCACAAATCTTGGGGTCGACCTTGTCGTTGTGGTCACAAAAACCGACTGCATGGGCGGCACCTTTCTGATGGAGAACGACTATTCTGATGAGCATATAGATTTTATGCAGCACTGGATACGTAATTTTTGCCTTCGTCACGGCGCTGCACTCTTCTATACAAGCATCAAAAAAGCCACAAACTGTGATCACCTCCGAAAGTATCTATTGCATCGCATCTATGGTCTGCCGTTCCAAACTCCACCGATGGTCGTTGACCAGGACGCTGTACTCGTTCCGGCTGGTTGGGATACCCTGAAGAAAATTGATATTTTGTTTGAGAGCATCCATGGCATCAAGGCCAATAGTGACTTCACGGACATCATCAAGGCGCCTTCTACTGGAAATGTGATTTTCAATAGAAATTTGGAATTTGTGGAAACCGTAGACGAGCAGGCCTTCCTGGCCCGCCAAATGGAGATACTCAAGCTGCTTGACCAAGCAGATGCAAAGAAAGGCGGCGACGGCAAACACAGCACACGCCAGTCCTCCAGAGGACAGCGCTCCTCCATGAAAACTGAACGTTATGAATCCTCTGGTCGCGACACAGTTTTGTCCAAATTTTTCGCCGAGCTTAGAGAGAAAAGTTCGGCGAGTACCTCTGGCGATGGTCCAGTGTCGGTGTCTAGTCGCAACGGCACCGAGAAGTCTGGAATATCCTTGCAGCCGGGCGCAGAATTGGGCCCCTTGTCACGCATCGCCGAAAAGAAGGAAGATCAGGTGAAACCAGAGTAACCACAACAGAACATGAATAGACACGATCGAATTAAAAACAAAAAGACATTGGCAGATTAAAATAAAGAACAAATTGGCAAACAAAGCGTTTGCGTTGAGAGAGGAAGTATAGTTAGAGAGCGACGAGGCAGAGAGATTTTGCGATAAGATGAAGCTTGAGTGAAGCTTGCACAGGCAGCGCCAGCGCTGTCGGCAGAGGTAAAGAAGAGAAAGAGAGTAAGTGCGAGATCGAAAAGCAGAACAGAAGCAGTGGATCAGTAGAAGTACCGCCCTCTTCAAATAAGAACATTTTAATATTAGAGCGTTATAAAATTTATTTGGGGACCGGCTATGTCGGTCCAAAAGATATCCAATCGACTGACTCTCACGACTCTCAATTACTCAATTATGCGTTGGTGTTAGAGTTGGCGTCGCTGCTGCCGCCGGGTCCGACAGTATCAAAAAGTAGAAGAGAACAATGTGTAAGGCATATGACTCTCTCCCACCATATGCAGGGTATCCCATTATCGTTTCCGCGACCTCCTCACATTCCACATCGTATTTTCCCACTCATTACGGTTAAGCTCTCCTCAGCTCGTTTTTCTCTGCTTTCCTGTTGTTCTTCTTCCTTCATTTAAGTAATTTAAAATTCGCATTAAGTTTGTTTGTCGCTGGCATTACGTTTTATTATGAAGATGAATTGTGGTTGGTTCTGTCTGTGCATCTGTGGTCCCACCCCCATAGGGGGTCGAGGACCCATGTGTGTTTTTCCAGTGAATGTTTGCGTTAGTTGAGGGTTAAGTGCCTGCTGCTGCCTAAGCGCTTTTGCTAACGTCATCGTGGGGAAACCGCAGTGGATGCATGCCACCACAAAAGGTGCAACGTTCGAGTATCCCTCCCTTTCAGAATACCAAGTCAAGTGTCCCATGGAAATACTTGCCAAAGCCCTAACATTAAACGTGATTTACTCGATTCTCACAAACGTATTGCCGCTTAGTATATTTATTTTTAGCTCTGCAACCATGGAGAGTGCATCCATATCTAGACTAAATTTTAGTATGACTTCTAACTTGAATGAAGACCCAGTTGAGGCCAAACCCTTGCCCCCGAATCAAGGCACTTACTCAATTTTGCCCTGCAACGCCCCTGGACTTATGCGATGTGTGCCCGAGGTCGAAGTACCGCCGGCCGAGACCCTGTGGAAGTTTATTGCCCCGCCGTGGGTCCCGAAGACAAAGCTCTTCCACTGCGAGCCGCCGCCACCGCCGACGCCGACGCCGACGCCAGGACGTTCAAGACGAAAGGGTTCACAGATTTCCCAGATCTCCCAGATGGAGGTAGAGGAGGAGCAGTCAAGCGATCAGTCGTCACCGCACACAATGGTTGAGGAAATGCAGCTGGAGGAAATCCTGTCAGAGGTGAAGCGCATTAAGGAGCGCGTGGGCGAGGTGGATCGCCAGCTGGGGACCCGCATGCCCGAGTGCCCCGACATCGATCCGTGCGTGGACATGGACGTGGAGCTGCTGGCATTCAACACGAGTCCCGATATATTGGAGCTGCAGCGCAACAGCCACAAGCTGCGCCAGCAGTTGGCGGAGCTCCAGCTGTGCCGCGTGGCCACGGACAGCAACGTAAAGGCCATCCGGGAGAGCATCTGCCGGGAGATGGAGAACGCCGATCGCCTGCAGAAGCGTCTCAACGAGCTGGACTCCTTCAAGCGTAAGCTGGAGCGGGAGCAGGCTCTCTGCGTGCAGCGCTTCCGTCACGTGGAGCAGGTGAAGGTCGATGGAGCCGAGTGCAACAATTACTTCAGCAGTGAGCGGAAGCTGATGGAATATTTCGTGGGGAAGTTGGTCACCAAGGCGGACTACCAGCAGCAGAAACATCGGGCCCTCAAGGAAATCGACTTTCTAAAACTAAAGGCCAAGAAGTTCCACGACCACTTGTTCTACGCGACTGATAAACTGGACGCCGCGATGGGCACATCCGGGCGCATGCACCCGCCGGAGCTGTTGACCTTCCTCTACCGCAACGAGAAATTGTTCGGCCCCTGCTCGCATTAAACTCACAAATCTGTCTTCAAATGGTTCAATTTGTCTTGTACGAGTGTGGGGTGGGGGTCAAGTCCGAATCTAGTCCAGTTCTGGTCCAGTCCCTCCCTTGAACATGGCACGGAGATGATTATGTTGTCCTGTCTGCTATAGCCATGGCGACAGCTGTCGCAATTTTTGGCATTCCAGATATTCTTTAGATGAAAGAGGCATTGACAGTCGCGTCGCTAAGGTTGACAGCCAGCTGGAAATTAGAGGATTCTATAGCGTTTAGGTCACCGCAAACCGCATGATTGTGGGGTATTTCTTGGTTATAATTGATATTTTCCTCTATATTTTGTATTTCAAGCATTTACAGCGATAAATTTTCGATATATTCATCGATTTTCTGTGTATAAATTGGTATCCAGAGCATTCCCAATTCGTTGTGCCACAGATAATAGCGGATTTCTTTTGGTGTTTGGCTCTGTATTTCGGGGTCCCCACAACAAAATGTATTTAGCATAAAAATTTACGATAATGACCGCACAGAACAACGGCAGCGACACGAGCACCGACATTGCCACCATCAGCGGAGGCAGACATCGCATCAAATTTCGCATAGGCAAATAGAGGACAGACGTCCCCCTGCCCCCCAGAGAGATGTAGGGGGATATAGAGGGGCAGATACCAGCAGTTGCCGCCTGTTGTGGCCAGAATCTAACGAGAGTTGTGGTTGAGGGGCGGGAGGATGGGCGGCTGTCGCACAGGTTCTCCATTCAAGTGTCATTGCCCGTCTAATGCTCAAAGTTAAATTAATATTTTTCCCACTGCCGCAACGCAGCGCAACTCGAACAAGAAACTTGTTGTTTGGCGCTGATTCCTCTCTGGATCTCGCAATTCAAAAATTGACGAATATTTTCTGCGGTTTAACCAGCAGTCAAAGTCAACTGTTGTCGGTTTTTTTGGCCAACAGAGAATTTTCGTTTTCATGTTTGGCATATTTCCTCTTACTTTTATATATTTTCTGGGAGATTAGCAAAGTTTTGTGCAGTCATTTATTTGAAACTTTTTGCTCCGTGGCTCACTGGAAGTGGGAAAGTGAGAGAGTGGCAGAGTGAAAGACAGCGGCAGCCAAAGAGATGGCAGATATTCTCGTATATAAATTGTGTAAAACGAATTTTGATATCCTGATAATCGCATTCGGAACGCTCTGCCTGAAGGATAATCGCGAAATAAAAATAACTTTTTGCTCCTCAAACATTGCGCAGCGATGGGCGAGGGATATTGTCACCTATTTTTAAGATCTTTCTAATGATAAAAATATTAGAAAAAAAATAGATTTCTTCATGAATGACATGAAAGTTGCTCCCCAATAAAATGATGCATTTTTCGTCTGAATAAATACTAAATGCACACGATATTTTGGTTACCAAATTCGATATTCACTTTTGCAAAGCGAAATGAATTTATTTGCGAGTGCGTTGCACGATACGATGATGTACATACATGGGTGGCATACTTGCGGGGCAAGGCAATGAGAATAAATGCAAAAGAATCCCAAGCACTTCAGGTTGCCATTTACATTTGCATTGGCATTGGCATTTTTATTTTGCCATGAATGGAATGTGTGTGTGTGGGTCTCTCTCTCCCTCTCTCTCTCTGTGTGTCCTGCTGCTGTTGGGCTTACTTCCGGCGGAATGTGGCGAATGTGGTGCGTGTATCTGTAACTGGAAGTAACATACTGCAGTTGGCTTATGTGACAATTCCTCTCCTCTCGATTCCCTTCGCCCTTTCCACAGCCACTCTGCCACGCTGCCTGTGGAAATGCGTCTATAAATTATTCATTTCGTTTGAGATGTTTGATGTGCCTCCAAGTAGCATGATGTGCTTCCTCCTCACACACAGACATTGGCAATCGGTTTGTTGCCCCTGCATCCTTTGGTTTACTTTTAGCCGCATTTCATTGAATTCATTCATTTTTTAGCTGCTGCCTCGCGTCTACCGTGCTTTTCCTTTTCCCTTTTCCTGTTTTCCCTGGTTATTGTTGGTGTTTGCCACAGCTTTGCATAAATAAGATAAACACGAGGATGTGCCACAGTGGCATGGGTGGGCATGGCGGGCAGGATGCTTGCAATCCCTTGGAATGCAGCTGAGTCCCCAATCCCCTACAATCCCTGCCTCCTCTACCTCCAGTCCAGACCATCTTCCATCGTCTCGAGCCTTCAGTCTCTCTGAGTCGAGGCTGTGATTTATTTTGCACTCAATGTTTGCCAAAGTAAAATTGATTGAAGCGTTTGTTGGCGCTTCAATTGATTTTCACTACAGTCCCTACCGTATATGCTGTACGGCTGTTCCTCCGTTCGTCCGTTCTTTCTTCCTTCTTTTTTCCTTCTTTTTTTTGTTGTAGAATGGATGTTCTCGTGGCCAGCGAAGCATTTGAAGTGCTTGGGTGGTGGCTCTGGTTCTCAGGATCTCACTCTCAGGCTCTCAGGCTCTCAACTCTCGGCTTGTTTACAGTGGTTAAATTAACTTTGGTCAATTTGGTTTTTGTCGAGTGGTCGGACACACGCAGAGGACTATCCCATCGAACTTTGTTTGAGTTTTGCCGCACAATAGGGGGGTGGTGGGAGGATAATGGCATAACTCTCAGCGTTTATTCATGTTCAGCCCCTCCTGCCAGAATGTTTAATTGCTGGCTAAACGTTTTGGCCCTTAAGAGGCTGTGCGAAAATCGGCAACAATTCATCAAATGTCGTGCTCTGATTTTATTAACTGACGCTGATGGTGATTGAGGCACATCTGGGGCCCATCAACACCTGCAGCCGGCAGTCGATCATCAACCACCGAACCGAGCCACCACTCAGTGCCCCCCAAAAGCCACCCCCAAAGCACACCTCTTTCTCCTGCCGCCCGCCCGCCCTTAACAATCGCCAACCAACTGCAGTCGCATAAATCTTGGCCTGTCAAGTGCACACAGAGGATGGAGGTTGGAAGACGGAAGACGGAAGAGAAGAAGGCCACACAAAGATGAGGCTAACAAATTGCCAAAAGAAGGAAGAAAGACGTGGCAGAAAGAGCAGGAAGAAGAGTAGATGAGTGCAAGGGTGGAGAAAGGGGTGACGCAAGAAAACGGAAATAAATAAAAAAGATATATAATAATAGCAATAATGATTATGCAGGGGGAATATCGTATAAAAATAAACACGCAACGCAAATGTAAGCCATTCATTTTTATGAATGGGCATTTATCATAATTAAAAATTCTGCCAACACCGGGACGAAGGATTCCGTCCTCACACAGATACGCCTCTCGCGCAAACACACACACACACACACATAGATGCCACAGTTTCTGACCTAAGACACACGCCAGGAATCTCTCTCTTAGAGAGAGAGGGGGAGAGAGAGACCGAAGAGAGTGCGTCACAGCAAAAGCCGACAACGACAACGCTTTTTTTTTTTGGATTTTGTTGTTGTTTTTTTTTTTAAGAGTTTTCTCTGTAGACCTGGTCCATTGGCTTCGTTTTTGGGGGAACAGCTGTTGCTGTTTTTGGTCCTTGGGACAACTTTGGGACACTCTGCCAAACGAGCAGAGTTTTGGGGCATTGGAAGAGGGCAAGCTCTCTCTTGGTGGCATTGGTGTATGGGCCACAGCGCATGTCCGTCAAGAGTCCCACCCAAAACGCCGGGGACTCTCTTAGATGTCTCTCTTTAGCTTGGTCTACTGCCAATTGCCGTGCTGTTCGGCTTTGGGGGCGCTCGGCTTTTCTTTGGGTGGGGGGAGTGGGACTCGGAACTCGGGTTTCTGGCGGGAGCATCGTGGCTGCTGCCATCCATCCATCGCCACTTTGAATGCCGTTGTCGTGGGCTTCAGTTGTGTCCAAGGGCCAAGTGCGGAATCATTTTGTTGCGGCTACTCGACGTACTAGTGCATCCTGCCACCAGCTACACGTGCTACATCCTGCTGCGGACTACGAGCTACTACGACTAGGACTATCGTGTGTCGGTTGTGCGTCTTGCCTCGTGGCTTACGCTCAATTTAATCAGTGATTAAGATGTTGCCCCAGCCGCTAATCGGATGTGGCATTCGAGCAAGTGTCATCTGAATAAAGTTTCTGTATCTTGTAAAACACCAACAACACCACAAATAACCACAACAACAACAGAAAGAAACAAGAAAGAGCCACAAGTTCAAGTATATCCACAGATATTTCGCTCCTAGTCCACATATGCATGTATATTTGTGCGGCTCCCTGTGTGTCCTGTGCGTATCCGTGTGTGTATCTGTGTGTATAATGCGTATGTAATCCAAGCAAATCTGTCACGTGTTTCGGATATCTTTTTTGGGAAGCCCGGAGCTGAGGCCAAAGGAATTTATTGAAAAAAGGTGAGGCCAATCCCCGCACGCATATGGCAGATGGTAAAACCATGAACCTGTTTGCCCCCCTCCTCCCCACCACAATCACGTGGAAAATTAAAATAGTTAAGCAGCTTATGGTGGGGGCATGCCACTGGTATAAAAAGCCAGCACCACCTACATATACTATACGGATACTGATAATTGAATATAAATTGGTTATTTTTCCAGAGCGGGGTAGCAGGGTTCCAATGGGGCTTATAAATAGTACTCTTATGATTTATTGGCCGGCGGAAATACGATTATTTGTTGAATTGATACTATGGGAATACAAGGGAGCTGGTTGGGATGTATATTTTTGTTGTTGCTTGCTAATTTGCCTTAAATTTACAGGCATGTTTATTCCAAACTTAACTAATTTCAGCCTTCCCTAAAATGCACACACGGTGAAATGAAACCTTTTTCTCCCATTTAACTCCCAAGCTAATGGTCACCCCAAGGGGCTTTCCTGGCTCTGCTTTAACCAACATTTAACCTTTATGTCCCGGAAAGTTACCCAAATTAAATGACGGAATTTGATTAGACCCATACACGCAACGAAACGTAACGAAATGAAAGTTTTTGGGGGCGCCCCGAGCTGCTCCTCCTCCTAATCCAGTATAATAAACGAGGGGTTCTGCTCAAGTACTCGTATCTGGAAAAACTTTCACCAAAGCTCCCTACCTTTCCCCCATCTAATTGTTTATTTAACAGCAATGAAAAAATCATTACGCATTTCGTTTGGCTTTCGTACTTCAAACTTCAAAAGGTGAAATTCCCATGAAAAATTGTATAAATAAGTTGAAAAGTTTTTAATGCATATCCAAATTATGCCCGCGAATCACAAAACCCACACAAAAAAAAAAAAAGAATCACGAAACATAAAGCATGGAATTCTGCTAACAAAATGTTGATTTAAAATGCAAAATGAAATGACAAACAAATGGGGGAAGAGAGACAGAGAAAGAGAGTCACAGGACGCAGGACGCAGGACTGCTATTCCATGAGCAATTTGTTCACGTATTATAATTTTTTTACACCGTTGTTTGCCCTTGTCCTTGTGCCCTACTCCCGCCACTCTCTCTCTTTCTACGGTTAATGTCATTTGCATCATTCGCATGTATACGCAGATTTTACCAACTTTTTTTGTTGCGTTGTGTTGGCCATATTTTCTGGTTTGCCGCGCTGTCCTCGGACTGGTCCGCGCTTCAAGTTCATTGTGCATTAATAATTTAGTTGTCGTTTCGTTTCGTTGTCGGGTTTCGCAGCATCGAGTCTTGACACTCTCTGGGCCAAACTTGTTGTTGGCTGTTTGGCCCTTTTCCTGGCCTTTGATTTGATTTTGCCTGCTTTTTTCTCTGCTTTTGAGCTTTCTGTAGGGAGGGCTCTCTGTGAGTACAATATCATTTGCTGACAGCTCTTTAAATGTTGCCTCATTTTGGGTTTTATTGAGGTTTATCAATCAATGGGCGTGGTAATCACTGATTCCTCAAATAAGTAATTACTGAATGTAGACAAACTGTTCCCTCGACAATCTCTGGTCTGGAAGATTATGCCATTCAACGGTTTTTAGGCGCCACTCAAAAACAACCACAAATTTCCACAATTTGCATTCCCACAGCTTAGTGGTGATCTTTCCGTTCAGAGAGAGAACAATGACAAAACTGAAAACCATTTAGCAACCGAGATTCTACCAGATACAACCAACACTTCATTTGCACTCCACTTCAGAGGGAACAAAGTCTAGGCAAAATTTGTATTGCTATGAAAAATTATATTAAATCGCATTTTTCATTATTATTTTTCCATGGAAATCGCGTTGTTCTTCATCTTGTCAGACAGTTGTCTCCGGCCCCGGCCCCGGCCCCGTCCTCCGAGAACTCAACCCAATTCCAGGGGAAAAATCCAACAACAACAGCAACAACAACTATGAGTACCTTAAGGCTCGTTTGCCGCCGTTGTTCCATTTACCATCTCCACCATCCACCGACCGTTGCGTTTTTGTCCTTTTCAGCGATTTAGACTGCAGCTGGAAAAACGGCGAGGCACAAAGAAAAGTCTACAGAAATAGCGAAAAAGGACGAGGGCAGAGCAAGTTGGAAAATTCAGAATAATGAGGAAACTAACGAGCCAAGACTTTCTCATTGTTTACTGGCGCAAAAATTGCGCGATTATTAATTTTCTATGCTATTTTGTAGCTCTTTTTTCTTGTGCTGCCGACATCTTCTTGCCACCCCCTAGAAGCCCTTCTCCAGGCCGCTTCATCTTCTTCTGTTTTTCCTGCCACTGGGCACACAGCACAATTCTTATATACACCAGAGTATACACTCGTACATATATTATTATTTTTTTTTTAATATTTCGCAATATTCGCCACGTTTTCTTTCACTTTTTTTGTGTTGGCGCGTGCAAGTAATGGCAATGCAAAAGGGGCTTCAGCTTTTGAGTGGAGAGGCTAGTGGGGATTGGGTCGGGGATCCAAAAAAGAGTTGAGTTCCCATGGAGTTCATCGCCTTTCCCCCACATGTTGTGTATACTTCACTTTAACTGACACATTTTCGCGATGTTTTTCTTCAGCCGCCGCCGCTGCCACAGCCACAGCCTCTTTTTTGTTTTTCTTTGGCTGTGTTATTTTATTCATCTTTTCTCTTCTGTGTGCTACGCGCCTTGAATGCTAATGAAAAGGCTGAGAAATTAAAGTTCTACCCTCAGTCTTTCCCCAAGTAAAAACTTACTCAAAGCGAGAGGTTTTGCTCACTTAGAAAGAGCGAAACTTAACCAATTCAAAGGCAATAACAGACAGGCGCCGCAGCGTGGAGGGGAGAGTTTTCCAGAAATATGAAAATTTTCCAACGAAGTTTTGCCAACGACTTTGTTAGTTTTGTAGTCTTATCTTTGTGACGATATAAAGAACATTTCTTAATATCCCTTCTCTCTTTTTTAGGTAAGCAAATGGAAGAGCCGCTTAGGAAAACATTCGGAAAGAACACTCCGCCGCCGCTGCTGCGACGGGTTGGTATGTCCTTTAGTGCTGGGTGACGTGTGTGTAAATACATTTTTAATTTAAAATCAACATTGTGTATTAAATTACTGCGCCGTGGCCGGAGCGGAAGGTGCAGTCCGATGCAGATCGACAGGCAATATCCGCTGTGAAGGACACACTCAGACACACAGGACATATGCAAAATGGCATCAAATCCAATTAGTTAATATGAATATTTGATGAAATCACTTCCGTTTTCAAATGCTGCAAAAACAAAAAACAAAAAACAAAAAACCCTGCCCTGATGTCCACACGATGATGATGATCATCATCATCTGAGGGCTTAGTTTTTTATGCACATTCATGTGGGGTGTTTTTTTTACAGCTTTTTGCTGAACTTAAATCCTTAACGCAGTCATCGTGGGGTTGGGTCGTTTTGTGTGAAATTATTCTATATATTTATACTTTTTTGTGTCCCTCGACGCACACACAATGACCACAATTTGCAACTTTTTGCGGCACTTTGTCACTATGTCAAAATGTTTGTGACACTGAAAATATACATATTTAAATATTTTATTTGTCACGCATTTCCAAAGAGTTTCAGGAAGGGAATAATGTAAATGGAATTCGACTCTGAGTTGTGTATTTTTTCCAGGAAACTAACTCATTTGCATTTTTTATATAATAATCTTGATGCAGCATGTCAATAGTTACAACATTTTCATTAGTTGGCTTAAATATTTAAATATTTGGAGGTTACCCTGCGTATACGCAATCTTTTCTAAAGATTTTCTTATATATTTCTTCAGGAAACTAAAGAATACTAGGCATTTATTTTGGGTAATTCTGCATTAAATATATAGTTTTCCACCATTTCAACAGGGGACTTTTTCGATTGTGTCTATCCTGCGTATACGTGATATTTTCCTAATATTTGTTCTACCATAAACCCCACATTCTAAGGCATGAACTTTATCTCCAGGCTTTTGCTGAATTGAATTTTTAATTCATTTTCAGGTTTTTCCACCTTTGTTTTGAATTATTTTTATTTTTATTTATCTTTTGCTCTGTTTGCAGTTGTCGCTTGTTTAACTTTTTCGGGGAATGGTTTCATGGTTTTCGGCTTCTTGTTGCTTGTTTGCTCTTGCCACACACAAACACACACACACACATGCATATGAACCCGTATGCCGCCATTTGTGGCATACAATTTTAACGAGTTGCGGTTGGAGGAGCACTCCTCCTGTGGCACCTCCGTTCGCTTTGTGCTTTTGTTGCACAAAAAAAAAAAAAAAAATGTCACGCATTGTTTAATATTAATTTCATTTTCAGCGGCGCTCTGCCGAAAATTCATTCTCTGAGCTGTGTCGCCTTTGCTTTAATTGTGGCCACAGCCCGTTGACAGATTTCACAAAATTGATTTTTTCAATTTTCTGGCAATTTTCGTGTGATTTTTTCTTGTTAATAAGCCACCAAATGAGCAATCAAATTATTGGATAATAATAGAATTGGTTAATCTCTCTCATTTAAATTCGATTTTTCGCATTGAGAGAATGAAAGTTCTATTGGAAATTTAAAATACAGTGTTTAATATTAGATTAGCCATAAATTCTATTCAAAATTTTGAAGAGGAATTTATAATTTTCCACTTTTAATGGCCCGAAACTCATTAAATTTTGTTGTCTGACAAAAATGTTGCAACATATTCCGCTCTCGAACCAAGCTGCAAATTAGTTAGGCTCATTAAATGGCAACAAAAACTATTTTAATTAAATATATATATAATATATGCAGAATAAAACACTCTGGCAAAATGATGCAGAAATGAAAACTTTGCCGTAAAAAGAGTGAAACAATAAACAAATTCCCCCGAAAAAATTAGCCAAAGTTCCAGGGGGAAAAACCGAAACGAACCAATTGAAAAGCCGCTGCCACAAAAAGCTCAAAAAAAAGTAAATGAAAAAGGAATATCTGGCACACACTGAGAGGCCGAGAGAGAGATAGAGAGATATGTGGAACATAAAGAATAATGCACATTTATCCTGCCCCAAAAAAGGAAAAAGACTTTGCGAATTTTTACCATTTGTTAGAGGCGAGGCGCCACCGAGCAGAGCCCAGAGCACAGCAGCCAGACAATAAATCACCATTAAGCAAATTATGTACTCAACTCGACGAAAATTTTAAATGTCTCTCTGGCTGTCCATTGTGTATCTGTATCTGTGCGATATACGGCCACATAATGGGGGAAAAAGTTGGTGAAAAAATCAGGGGATGGGGAAAAAGCAATGACTCAAATATAGGGGCAGCACAGTGGGCACAGAAGCACCACCCAAAACAGTTGATAAACGGCAGGCGGACCGTAACCCGAGAGGAGTCGTACCACTTCCAGGGTTCAACAGGAAGCGGCGTACACACCTCTCGTGAGTTATATCTCACACCTCGACGAGTTCATTAGCTTCTATGAGCTGTCACATTTCCGTTCCACTGTGCAACAGGATGCAACGTCAGCCATTATCATTATTACAACGACGTTTATCAGCAGAGTCCTCGTACTCGTCCTCCCCTTACCCACATCCCAGACGGCAGCAGCAGCAGCCTCATCATTGACACGTTTGTGTGCCCCATCCCCAGGACCACCATCCACCCAGGCCCATCCACCATTTGAGCCTAAAAGTCTCCCCAGACAAGGTGTAAACATTTATGAGGTTTTGCTTCTTCTCTGGGCCCCCAGCTTGTTCTTGCTGTTGTTACACACATTTTTATTTTCATTTTCATTTTTCTGCCAACGTTGCAGGCGACACAAATTTATTTCGAAACATTTACACACGCAGGTTGTTTTGTTGCTGCTGCTGATGTCGATGCCAATGCCACATGCTACGCTTAGAGTGCCCGCAAATTTCAGCATCTCCCACGAAGGAGGAGTCTCCTCCGTTTCCACAGTCGCATTCCTCAGCGACCACAAATTTTCATGTAGTTATTTTTCTTCGCCTTCGGTGTTTTTCACTTTCGTTTTTCTGCCCTGCTCTGCTGGTGCTTCTGGGTTTTCGTTCTATTGTTTTTGTATAGATATACCCTTTAATTGTGAGGGAATAGAGGGGTGTATTGAGTAGCAAGCGATTTATGTGACATTAGGATCAAGCTTGATTCAGGGCTTCCAAATTGGAAATCATTCTTGAAAAATTCATAAGATATGTATAACTTTTATCACTGTCAGGATATAGATCTATCCTTTGATCTATAATTTTAAGAACTTTCAATAAGATCTTCTAACAAATTCCGTTAGAATCTCTCAACATATTTCCTCGAATGAAGTATTTCCTTTGTCGTCTCCCCCGCATTCCATTTAACAATCGGGTATTTTCTTGGTGGCATTCTTCCATGGCTTACATTTTGTTATTTTTGTTGTTGTTGATTTTTTTTTGTTACTTGCAAACGTGCTATGTTTTATTTTTACAACTTCCTTTCGGGGCTCCACCCAAAAGCAAACAAAAACAGAAAAAAAAAAGTTTAAGATGAAACAGAAGATGGTGAAAAAGTGCCAAAAAACAACAACAGAGAAAGAGAGAGGGGGGATAGTAGCAGGAGATGGGGAGCCTGTGTGTCTCCCTGCTTTGACTGTTAAAGTGTTCCAATTTTTCATGTCCACATCTGCATAAAAAACACACACACACACATACACCCACACATCCCAACATGTGTATCTGTGTGAATGTCTGTCTAGATCTTCTTCTTTTAAATATCTTGCATGTTTTTTCTTCGTTTGTTTCGTTGTCTTTCCTTGGGTTTTCCCCCTGTTTGAGTGCGTCGTCTTCCGCTTTTCCTTCTGGCTGGCGTAAATTACAACGCATAATTTTCACATTACGTCAGCGCATTTCGATGTGTGTATGCCAGAAAAGTATCTGTGCGAGTGTTTGTATCCTGTCTGCTGTACTCTACTGTCTCTGTCTCTGCCTCTCTCACCCTCTCCCTCTCGCTCCCCCTTTGCCTTTTGCTGTTTTTTGCCTGCTTGTGAATAAGCTGCCGCTTTTTGCTGCTACTGCCTTCTGACTCTGGTTAATGTTGCGATATGGAAATCAATATTCCTAATGGCTGTCATGCGATATGACCTGCTGCTCCCCTAAGCCACCACAGAACCGTACATTCTGCAGCGGCAGTGTGGCACAAAGCGGAAGCACTCACATTCCATATTCCATATGCCGCATTCGACATTCATAAATACTCGTATGTCAGCCCGGTTAATATTTAATCGAGACTGAAACGTTTTTCAAATTAATTAAATCGATATTCAAAGGAAAAACTTCCGCTTTAAAAAGACGAAATTTGGAAGTAGTACACGGCTGTTAAATGGATTTCTAAATCCCTTAACGGATCAAATTCTTACCTCAATTTGTAGACATACTCTAATTTGTCAAAAAAAAAGTAGCACCGCTGAGTGGCTTTAAGCCACTGCAAGCAGCAGGCAGCAGGCAGCAGTAGGCACCGCTGAGTGGGTCAGGGACTTTTTCCGGACCAGCTTTTGGCATAAAAACTCAAAAAGCCGAAAGGTAAAGTGCAGCCAACAAAAATTGGGATACGGAGAAAGGAAAACTGAAGAAAAAACAGCTAAAAACTCGCGGTAATTTGAACCTTTTTCCATTCGAGTGACTTTTCCTGGGCCCCTGGAAATCAAATATCAAAGTGAAAACTTTCTCTCTTTCTGTGTGTTTAGAGAGAGGAGAAGGGGAGATCCTATGCGGGGTGGTGGGGGCATTCAACGCACGAGTAATCCTCTGTAGCAACAGGTTGCCAGGTCTTTTATTTTGACAACTGAATAGAGCGGACCCTCGCCCGGATTAAAGGCAGACCTGCAGTTGATTTGAAAATCAAACTTGCATGAAACAATGTCCCAAAACAAAAAGAGAGAGCAAAAACAGGAAGAGAGAAACATTTGAGAATCGTTAAAATAAAAGGATTTGCACAATTTAAACATTGTCGATTGAAATAAGCTACTTTTCCATCCAGTCATCTTCCACTGTTGATTTGGGAATTGACTTTTAGTTAAGGTTCCCAGCATCCCATCCTCCCAACCTCCCAGCCTCCCATCCACCGATTCCCATTCCCAAACAGGATGTAATCTTTCAACTTAACTGAGATTTCCACTTCACTTTGGGCTTCGCTTTCCCTCGCCGTCTGCCTCTCTTTGTTTGGTTTTTTCTTTATTTTGCTTTCGTTTCGCCCTCACCTTTCCAATTACGAAACAAAATCGAAGTAAGGCAAACCAAACCAAACCAAAGCGAAACGAAATGTTTCCCAGCCAACGGACGTCAAGAGGTTTTTCCCTGGACGTGCGGCTGCTGCCTGCCCCTCTGAAATTTATCGCTTGTGGATTTATTTTTCGAGAGATATCCCGATTTTCATCTTGCCCCCCCGCTTAGTATTTCCTTTACACTATCCATTTATGGAGTATCCACTCATTTAATTTGATATTTGAGAGCTCATTAGTTCCACGATTACTTTGTTTTGATCAACTAATCCCCCCCCAAGAGACTGCCACTTCCAGCATTTGCTTTTTTCCGCGATAATATTTTTAAATGGCGCATACATTTCGCCGTTTCGTTTCGTTTCGAAAAGTTAACCTTCAACTTAAGCAAATTCATTTCCATTCATATGGTAAAAATAAATATAAACTACGGCAGGCACCGACCTGCAATGAAATTAAATACGTTACCAAAATAAAATGCCAAATAAAAGCGTGAAAAATGGAGCCACCCCACCCTCCGAACCCCACCCACAATACACACCACCATACACCAAATAACACCACTAAATGGGGCTTCTACACCGCACAGAAGTTGCAGGGGAGGAAGTAAGCCAAGGGGCCGGAAGGAGGGAGGACTCTCATTTATTTGCATTTTGAAAACCCAACCAGTCAACGAGCCAGGCCATCGCACTCCCACTCCCACTCCCATTCCCACCCAGCCATGAAAACCAACATGAAAACCAAGAAAATGAAATCGGCACTCACTCCGGCAGGAGAAAAAAAGAATTCATAAAATAAAGGATTTCCTAATTGCCAATTTGCATGCAGCCGCCTCTAATTTTTTGCCCATTCGCTGGATAAATAAACTTCATTTCGCGCTGGGGTTTTTCCTCTTTATTTTTTTTTTGGGAGAGGAAGTGTGTGAGACATGCCCTTACGAGAGGGTATCAGCCATATGGGAAGGGAATTGTTATTTGTAGATATTAGGCGTACAAGGAGGTGTATTTTTAAGGTGCAGGATCCATTAAAAATTGAAAGAATCTCCAAAATTGCTTGCTAAAGAAACAGAAAAACTTATATCATCTCTGCATCATGATATAGATATTTTCTCTTTTCGATACCTATGGTTTGAATGATACAAGAGTTCTATGTACATTTTAGGAACATAAAGCCGTTTCTTCTATCGATGCAGCATTTATGAATTTATCATTTTCTTTTGTAATATAATCCTGCTTTATATTGAACCATTTCCTTCCCAATCTCTCCATCAGGAGGAGAGTATCAGCACATTTTGGAGCCCTAAACAAAGCTTCCCATATTTCTCTCGCTTGTTGGTTTATGATTTTGTTTATTTAGTGAGTTGGCTTTGCTTTAGTGGCATGCTACGCCAACACCACAACCAACCCCCACCAACCACCCAACCCAGCCCAACGAGCCTCGTGGTTCGCTTTCAGTATGGTCTGTTTCAGCGGACATTCCACGGTTTTGTTCTGGCTGCCTGCGTTGCATATTTCTGCTGCTCCTGCTGCCCCTCCCCTTTCTTCTTTTTTTTAAATTTGCCCAATTGCTGGCATGATATTTGTGTGGCAGGGCAGGGGACAGGGGGCAGGAGTCGCGTTACTATACATATATGGAGGCCGGGCCGGTCGGGCCTTATTTGCCTTTCAACTCAGGGACCCCGGATCGCGCGCTTTATTTATGCAAATGTCAAATATTTTGATATGGCGCTGCCATGTGAATGAAAGCAAACGGAAGTCCTGTGCTTCCTCCATTGAGAGTGGTATTATTTGGCCAACCAACAAGCCGAATATGTGCCACTAATATGACCGCCCCCTAGCCCTAAAACCACACCATCATCGCCACTGCCAGCAGGTCGACGTCCATCTCCGATGAGTGGAGGTGAAGGTGGAGGCGGTGGCAAGTGGCAAGTGGAGTAATTATGGCATTTTCTAAATTCCTCGTGTGCCTCCTTCTGGGGGCTACTGCTACTCCTCCCTCTCTCTCTCCTGGAGGCTCCTGAAACACCTCCTGGGGTTACTGTTATTCCCGCTCCTGAGGTTGTTGCTTCTGTTGCCTCATGAAGACTCCTGCTACACCTCCTGCCACCCCTGAGGGTTCTGCCTCATCTCATTTTGTTGCCAACACGAACTTTTCTTTGTTGTTGGCTTTGTTGTCCTGGGAAGCAGGCAGATAGGACTGCAGGGCCAGGAGGAAGGGGAGCAGCTGTGGGGCTGGGAATGGGAATTTTCGAGATTATTGGCACGTAACGTAAATTACTTCGCAAAAGGAATTTTTAATTTTAACAACACCAAAGAGGGACATCTAAAAGACACACACACACACACTCACAGCACACCGACAATTTTCCATTGATTATTTTTCCAAAAAAAAACGAGCGAGCCGCCTGTTGAATTTCCTTAGAAACTTATTTCTGGGCAATCAAATTGCTAATGGAGCTGCTGCCCAAGCAGCCGTAAACTCAATTAGTCTGATATTTTTGGGTGGAGCATTTGTTGCCGAAACTTTCCAGAGTTGAGTGACCCCCAGACGGGGCAGGCTGGATGTGGGGCTCTACATCACCATCGCATTGAGAGATCGCGGCTGTGGTGGCTGCAACTCCATGGCCTTCTGGCCCCAGGTGGTGGTCGCCGGATGGACAATCACCTTGCGCTTCTTCTTGAAAGTCAGCGTTTCGTAGTGGTAGTTCTGGGAGACTTTCGCAGAGTTGAGATTGCTCACAAATGCCAGCCCAATGGGGTCCAGATTCACGTAGAAGCAGTTCAGCAAAAAGATATCGAAATTGAGGCGTGCTACCAGCTCGTAAGCGGCGCTCAGTTTCTCATTCCAGATGCTCACCGAAGTGAAGTCCACCGACTCGCGCGCCTGCAGCTGGAGGGCTTCCTTGAAGGTGCGAAAGGTGTGCAGGGTTATGACCCCAGTGGGTCCATCCCCCAGGTAACTGTGACTGAGATCGAAGACAATCGTGGGCGAGGCGTGCCGTGGCACCTTCTCCAAGGAGGACACAATCGTTCTGGCCTTCAACTCTTCGATTCTGGTCAGAGTTGTCAGATACACCGGATGATTGGCTATCTCTGGGCGCAGCTCCTCCAAGTGATCCTCCAGACGATTCACAAACTCCTCCAGCATGGACTCCTGCAGCAGCAGCGTGGCCACCGCATTGGCCGCAAAGGGATCGTGTATGGACTCCAACAGATAGTGCATGGCACAATTGATGTCCCCATCCGCACAGAGTATCATCAGACGCGGCGAGCTCCATTTGTATTTGATTTCCTCGGGCTCCTCCGAGAATGGCTCTCCCGAGCCAATGCTCTGAAACATTCGAGCGCCAGCCGTTAACGCCTTGGGAGCATCGCCACTTGCAGTATCCTTCTCGACTTCTATAGCGATTGGCAGACTGACACTAAGATCTTTGCAGCAGTCCAGATTGTGTATTGTTTCATATTTGATGAGTGGCACCGGCAGCAGGGGATATTTTGGGATGATAATCTCTTCTTCTATGATACTACCTTTCATTTTGCTTGAATTTATACGAGTATTAGGCGGAAAAATTTGTTGATTTTCTTGGATATGATAATGATTTGACAGTGTAGGCAATGGGAGCTTTTACAGACCCCAAACTGCTGGGAAATCTGGTACTACTGATAAGTAGTACGCCCCTATCATCTAAGGTAGATCCCATCCCATTGAACCCCTCTATCATCTAGTATAAACCTATGCCAAAATAGTGGGTACTCTTCGACAAAACCCATTTGAATGTGCACTTCCCCTACGAGTATCATCTGGTTTCTACATACTTCCCACAAAGTGTTGCCCAACTTCCCTGGTGAACACACACATATTATCGCTGCGATTTATCAAATCTCTCTCACTTGGTTCACACTTGATTTGGCTGCCAGTTGACCTAAGGACCTTATTTTGCGGGCGGGCGTTGGGTGATTTACAGTTGATTTAACCGTTTAAGCATGGCTAATGCATAATAAACGTTTTACCCACAAACTTTTCAGCCACTTTTCCGACTGCTCATTTGAGTGTATCTGCGTCTATGTGTGGCTGTGGGGGAAGGCAATTTCCACCAGCTTGCGGTCCTTTTTTCTCGAACCTATTTGAGATAGAAATCATGTGCAGTCATTAGATTGTTTTTCGATTGACGTGACATGATAATGAATGAATTTTTTTCTCAGTTTTCCTCTTGCTTTCCTTTTGTTTCCTTTCCGCTCTTTCGTTGTGGGGCTGTTGTTGTCGTGAGGCTTTTCCGCTTGCCTTTTCCTGGGACTTGTTACTTTTCGTGTTACCACCGCCGACGCCGCCTGCTGGTCTGCGGTATGCCCTAAAAACCTGTCATTTCTGCACAAAAAAAAAACACATACACACACACAGAAAGGGGTGTGCAAGGTGTCGACAGGTGGCAGGTGGCAGTCCAGTTTGTTTACGGATTTGTTTACGGCCGCCTGACCATAATGACCAATGAAGTGGCAGCGGCTGCCTCAAGTCTCTGCCTGCCCGCCTGCCATCGAAATTACAACACGAATTGCAATTAAAATGGGAGTGGAAATGGCACGAAAATTGAAATTGGTGTCCGTCCGCACGAGCGTGCTTAAAGGGTTCTGTGAATGGATTTTTCTCTCACTTAATTGGTTTCTAGAATGAGAATGAGAAGGAGACTCACCTGCCTCCCGGTCATATGCAAATACTTACTGCCTTCGCTTGCCAGACAGAGTTCTCTTTCGAGCAAGAGATTGACATTTCTGGACTCTGTTGACAGGTGGCCTGACAGTCCCGGGAAAGCCCTGACAGCATCAGATGCATTGATGCCGCTCTTAAAGAGCTTTCTGCCCACAAATATATTTCGTGTTTAAATAAAGGCAGAAGGAGAGATGTAATTAAAATGTTTAAATGTTCTCTTATCAAAGGACTCAGTCAAAGGGAATCGCACGCAAAAAAAATGAAAGAAATTAAATGTATCACGTCTGGCACATTATAAGGACATGCCATCGCCCGCCGTTTCCTACATTCAAGTGGCAAGCAGCCTTGACGCCGGTGGGAGTCTACAGGCTCTTGACATCCCGCCGCCCCCTTCCCCCCTTCACGCCTTCGACTATAGTATGAATTCTACCACTCCCTTTGCATGTCATCGTCTTCGAGGCCTTGTTCTTCGTCTGCAAATGTCTGCGTCTTGAGCGGCGGCGCTTTGTTTTGCCTTAATTAATACGCGTTTACATGTTGCCGACTTACGCACGCTTCGATGGGCCGACATACGAGAGCCACGCCTATAGCCACCCCATCCACTCTCAAGAAATGCTGGGGGATGGGGGCCCCCTTTTGACGCACTGCGGTTGACACGCAAATGCAATTTGTGTGCAAAAGGTAATTTCTGTCTCCACGCACACGCACTCTTGGAATGGAGAATGGAGAATGGGGTCTGGCCTGGGATGGTGTGCCCACAAAACAAATGAGTGAAATAAATATTTAAATAGTTGCCCTGTTTTGTTTCTGCTCCTTGTATGCCCTACTTCAGAGGGTATTGTGATTAAGAGGAGATGTTTGTAATGAAGAAAAGGAAGTATGTATGTGGCCTTAAAGCTACCTTTTAATGGCAGAAAGTGTATGGAAAATACTGCTGCAATCCGTAGCCTCGACCTCCATAGCCAGCCTTCCCTTCTCTTTATTTTTTGTATGTTTTGTTTTCCTCCTATGAAACATTAATTAATGTGTAAGCTACACTACACACACCACACGCACACAAATGTTAATCAGGCCTAAGACAAAAGATTATCATTAATTAGGTGTGGGCGGTAATTACACCTTTTTTTTCTTGGCTTTTCTTTCCTTGCCATGAATATTATACAATTAATGCTTTAAAGAACACAACAGCAACCCGCCCATGAGAGCAGCAGGAGCACTGTCCGCCATATGCCGCCGGCGGGGGCATCGTTGTGATAAAATCAAAATTTTAATTTAATTAAGCACGAAGTGAAACTTTGTTGTAATCAATTAGCTTGGTGCTCAGTGAACAGAGCGCACCACCGTGTGTGTGTGTGCACACAGAGATACGCACTCACACACACTGACAGGTGTATTTGTAACTTCTAAATGAATGAAGTTTCCAACTGAATGACAGACAGATACAATCTTTTTTGTGTGCTTGTCATTCGAATGGGGAAGTGGGTAGAGGGCTGGGATAATGCATGAATTAGCAATGGACTCTGTGCATTAATTAGTGAAAGCGAAACGCGAACCCCCCTTTGGGCAACACGACATCTTGATTGTAGTTAAAATCCCATTGACTTTGTGAGCTTAATTTTTTTGTATTTTGTGTTTAATGGTTGATTTATGTTTTCCAGTTTAATGCTTTGTTTGTGCTCCTGTACCGATGAATGTCCTGCGGTGTTATTTCTTGTAATTATGTAGCAACAAATTTTCGGATGGGTGGGGTGGGCAGGCCAATCAGATATATGTACTGTATGTGCGGGGTGCCATGAGATATAAATTTAATTACAATGTAAAATAATGAGCGAACGCAATTTCCACTTTGTTTGCCTTCCACATTAACGAAGCAAATTAATGACAGCCCCCAAAGTCCAGATGTCAATTTTCATGGCCTGGGATGGCCTGGGATGGTTTTGCTTTTCGGATCACTCGGGGAATTGGAAATGCAATCATAAATAATGTGGGAAAAATACAATATTCTACCAATTTACGATGCACACTTTCATATTTCACAATTCATTGCTCAATGCTGTATCTCCGCTCTATGTATTTATGATTTAAATTCATATTTAAAGCATAATGAAATCAATCGAATCCGCTTCCTTAATCAGGTTTACCCACTTTACACACACAAAACAGCTGCAAGAATTCCAAACAAACCAAATGTGTATAGAGGATATATGTATATCCAAAGCGCTTTGGAAAATTAAAACACTTCAAAGAAGGCGGCGCCATATTTTGTGAATGCAAATTATTGGCCGCAAGTGGCAGAGGCATCGTGCTGCTGATGAAAATATGCTTCAAATACGGGAATGCCATGAGGCTGTAAGGCAATGCAAATATTTTCCTTGGATTTATGTTAATTTTTTCAGTGAGAGATGCTTCCCGAAAGTTGTATCACATGGGGCGTATTCCTAATACCATAATAATTATATGCAAAGCAAATTGAAATGCCACATACACAAATATTTTAATCAGCTCTGCCGCTGCCGCTGCCACTCTCTTTCTCTCTCTCTCAACGTGTGCTCTCGTTTTATCTCTTTACAGGTAAATAAGGATAACCGAATCACGGAAGTGGAAAATTCCACGGCTCATGGCGTGAGTGAGGAGATTTAAAGCGGCTGACTTTTTGCAGGGCTTCAATATTGCGTGTCTCGCTGGATTCGATTCCCAGATACAAGATTAAACCCTGGGGAAAAGTGGGTGCTTGCGTGTGCGCGAAACGAAAACGAAATAAAATGAAATGAAATAATCGAGACATGCAATCTGGTCAGGGGGGGAAATGCATCATTAACGACTAATTAGTGACCAGGCGAACATGTTGACTCGACGAGAAATGAGCTGCTGAGCTTCAGAAGTGAATGAAATCAATGCCAAAGGAATTGTGGCCAAAAAGTTTCCATTCACACACTATAGGCCAGAGGCTCAGACGCGTATAATCCTGGCAGAGCACTCAGGCCATGGGAAATTAGCGTGCAACAGTGCTCGACTTACTCCTGCTCGACAACTTTCTCCAACTCCACTCCACGGACAACTTGAAATCATTTCACCATTTAGTGGGCTGCCTGTCTGCCAAAGTGTTTGTGGGAGTGTGCCTCGTGTCGTCCATTAAATGCAGCCCAGCAGGAGGACGACTCCTGTCCACAGAGCTGGAGCCCATGCGGCGTATGCGCAATAAAACGCATTTCAATAGATTATTACGCGCTCATAACTCCCCGACGTACATCGATTACGGGCGGACGTATTGTCTTTTGCCTTCTGAGCGTTGCACTCAAGCCGGAAGTTGGTCGGTAAACACAACATTTGCAGGCACTGTGTGTACAGTGGTCACAAATGCATGAGAAACTGAATGAAAACTAAAAGCGTTTTGTGGGATTTTCTTGGCCTATGTTTATAGTCCTTCAATCTGTAAAGTTTTTGCATTAAGGATTTTTAAGAAATCATTCAATTTTCTTTCATACATAATTAAGAATATGGCAAAATCAAATAAAAAAGACTCTTTTAAGCCTTTGAGTCTGGGAATTGAGGACTACCAGATGTATATTTTGAGCATTTAAAGCATATTTAATTTTGCTATATTCTTAATTATATATTTTTGTAGTGAAGAAATTAAGATGTATTTTTTTCGGTTTTATCCTCTATTTCAACCCACTGTTTCCTTCGACTTGGAAGTCCTCGCTGTGTGTGCGGTTACTCTGTTCGTTTATTATGCCATTCACAGTTTAATAATGATAATAACGCCAGGATATTAAAGTTTTCCCGACTGTCGACTGTCGAACGTCTCCCTGGGAATGTCCGACGGGATATGAGTTCCATCTCTCGTCTCGGTCTCGGTGTCGGTCTCGTCCTGGGCGAGCATTAAAACTATAATCAGTTTATGCAATAAAGTAAATTGTGTACGTAATGCCCGCTGATGGTATGTCTTTTATTTATTTATTTTCTCTTCTCTTGCGCTACTTTTTATTATTACGGCTTAAAGTTGCTTAGCGCATTTAACGCCCTTTTTTCTGACAGTCAGAAAAAGGAAGAAAACAGGGCATAACAGGGGCCAAGCAGGAAAAAGCGCGTTCAATATTAATAAAAGTTTGGCCAAAGTTAATTAAATCTGCTTTTTAATGTGCAGCCATGCATGGGGCATCCAAGGCGCGAACGTAATAAATTGACCGTGCGAAGAACCATACCATAATGTTCATATATTCGCATCTATATGTACGTATATCTCTGGAACAGGGGAAGGATGATGCTACTGCTGTTGGGGGGTCACAGATAAAGTTTTCCGCTGGGGAAAATCATGGAAAAGTGAGTCATAAAGTGGGGTTTTCTTTTTTTTTGGTTGTTTTCGGTTTTTATGCTGGCACTTTCGTTGGTTAAATCTATGAAAACATATAAAAATAGCTAAATAAAAGAGATTTTTCACCTATACTTAACCGAGCAGATATACTGCTTCTTCGCGTGCAATAAATCATGAAATTTTACCTCATCTCTTGAGATAATTCAGGTGTCACAACTGAGATTTTCTTCGCCACGCCAACTTTGATTAAACCGAAATCCCTCAATTGTGCCACATAATTGGAATAACTATTTTTCCTAATTCTAATTGAGATTTCTGCAGTGTCCTGTCCTGCTTCATACCGTGTCTTGATCCTGTGTCCTCTAGTTAATGCCTTCTTTGTGGCATAACGAGTTTGCATTGTTAGGTAATTGGTAATTTTAATGCTTCACCTGACACAAATTTCCGTTTGATGTTGCTATATACATATATAAATACTATACGTATCTCGAGTGAATGCCTCTAGGGCCGTCATACTGCCGTCTTGGCCGCCGCTCGAGGCCGAGGTTGACGCCGACGCCGACGACGACGCTTCTTGGCCTTAATAAAGCACATAAAATGGCATTAGAGTGGCAACAAAGTCGCCATTATGAGTTCTTTTGTGGCATTTAGCCGCCTTTGTGCGGGCGCGTCAATATTTAATAGCGCCCTGAGCCTCGTTTCTCTACCATTCTCTACATTGTTCGCGTAACGTTGCGCCGTGCGCCAGAGAGGAGCAAGTTTTTTATTAAATAATGTGAAGCTTTCATGTCAGAACAGGGCAGGACAGGACAGGACAGGCCAGCGCCTGGGCAGGGCCTGCCGCTCCTCCAATTAAAGTTGAGCTGAGCTCAAAGCTGAAATTTGCGTGTTATTTTACAATTCCATTGCCAAAGAAGTCAAGAAAGCACTTAGTGTGCGCTCGCGGAAGGCATCTAAATGGCAAACAATCGAAGCAATCAAGCGAAATCATCGCCTCCAAGCCGATGAGGAGCGTGTGTAGCACTCTCCCTTTCTCTGTCTCTCTCTCTGACTTAACAATTCGATTAGGCAGAAGCGTCCTTAAGCCCTAGGATGGGGGAGGTCTGCCTTTAATTAAAATGGGACACAACTATGCAGGGGACAGGCAGGCCTTAGATTTGTGTCAAGTGCCTGACAGAGAAGCCTAAGCCGAAACTTTATCAAAGTTTAGAGCAGAGGCGGTGGAGGGTTCGCTTTCCCTGTGCTGTCGAGGGTCAACAAATTCCTTGGCAAACAAATTTAATAACATAATTTAAAGCTTCTGTTTTTGTAGCGAGAACAGAGGATGGGGAGTCCTGCTTCTACATTTTGTCATTGTGTGCGGTTTTAAGTGAATTACAAGCTAAAATGGCCACAACGAATGTCACAGAATGCCGCCAACAACAATGCCAATAGCACATACAGGATAACACAAACAGGATGACAGCAGTAGCTGTATGTAGCCTGTAGCCTGGAGGGGCCCGCAGCAGAGACACAGGACAAAGCCAGCCAAGCGACAAAATTATGTAAAAAGTCAGGCAACAAAACAGAACACAAAACCAGAGAACCAGAGCTGGATAAACGGAACTAGCAGAAGGGAGGAGCAGGCGAGTGGCGAAGGCCAGAACCCAGAAATCGTCTAAGCGATGAACAAAGTAAAAGCAAGAAGACAGAGAGTGGGAGAGTGGGGCAAAACATGACCTCTGGAGGCCACACGGTGGCAAAAGTTGAAGGCAGCAGCCCCAGTCGAAAACTGCAAATGAACATGCGACAAGACACAACAGGAAACGATTACCCTGCCCTCCTATAAGAAAAGCTGATGAAACCAGAGATATGTACGAGAGCGGGAGGCTATCGTCTAGAATTTCCACGGCTCTGAATTTTCCTTTAAAGATGTGCCCAAATCGAGTCAAATTCATTAAACGGCTGTTTGTGCAAGTGCTTTGAAAATTGAGCTAAACGATGCGAAATGACGCCAAGTTGGTATTAAATTATGAATACCTGAAGCAAAAGGAGCGAAAAGGAGCAGCCTGCCTGCCAAAGGATATGCCAGTCATGAGAGCCACCCAAAAAGGTTTGTGGTGGTGCGGCAAGTGTGGGGAAATGCCTCCTGTCTGCTGTGTCTCCTGTTAACAAGCGAAACGAATGACTAAACAGTGGAGCCAGAGCAGCGCTCCATTCCCAGAAAAAGGAAAGCCGCCCCCGAGCACATAGATAACCAGGTCTAAGGGCTGGGGCTGGGACACAGGATCCCGGGGCACAGGACCCTGGCTGAATTACTAAATCTTCTGGCTGTAAGCAACTTAAATTTTGCAGGCCAAAAGAGAGAGGGAGAGAGAACGCGAGGCCCTGCTCGCTGGCTGTGTAATTCATTATGTATGCCTAATGTTAACAATTTAGCAGCTATTGGTTTATCTTAATGAAGCTGTCTGCCCCCAGGAGCGACCTAAATACACAGACATACTTACAAACACACAAGCACACAGAAATAGAGTGGCACTCTCACACAGTACAGTATGTACTGGCGAAGAAAGAGGCATCCATACACATGGCCACCCACACACCACACAGTTGAGCGACCTTCCGGCCTGCTTTTGGCAGTCTTTAACTTTTATTATGGGCCCCCAGCCACAACACCCCACCCCACCCCATCCTTAATACTCCGCCCTGGCTCCATTACACTGTCGCTAACCCATCGACAGAAAAGATTTAACCACCCTGGGAAGCCCCTTGTCGCCCCTTTGACACTTGGGGAACAAAAAATATTGTCACACTTAACCGCGAAACGGTTGAACTTTTGTGTGGAAGACCCTGCCGTTGTTGCTGCCACTGCCACTGCCACTGCTGCCCCTGCTGCCCCTGCTGTCCCTGCTGCCCCTGCTGTCATTGCTGTCAATGCTGCTGCTGCTGCTGCTCTTTCCTGTTGCTGCTGCTTATCCCTTTGTCTTTTGCATTTTTCAAGTTTCCTTAAATATTAAAGAGCTCTCATTGCGGTTTGTGCCCCTACGTCTCGTGTCTATGCGGCAGGGGCATGGTCCCTGGCGGACCAGCTGACGAAGCGGCGAAAGTGTTGACACTCGTGGGAAAATGTTTTAATAATTTGTGTAAAGAGTTGACAGCTTGTGTGGCACGGAAAGGCAAGGGGCAGGGTGTGGTGTGTGGTGTGTGGCACGTGTGAAAAGCTAAACTTTTATTTTCTACAAAAAACGGAAGGAAAAAGGTATGTCGAGGGTTTCTGACAAAAGGCCTAAACAGCATTGACAACGAGTTTGGTTTTGTCATAAAATATTCAAAAATATATATGACGCACATAGATATATATATACACACACACACAACCGCTCAGACCCCAAAAATTGACATAAATTTCGATTGGGATTTGGTTTGTGCCCTTGGCTGCTGGCTGGCCAATTGATTTGCTTGTTGGGCCTCTAACGCACAAAATTGAGATCGACAAGGCACACACGCACATACACACACACAAATCTCTATATATACCGTCGTATATATGTGTAAGTGTGTCATTAGGAAAGGTCGAAGCTTATTAAATATTTTATATGGCATATGTGACCCACCGACCCCCCGAAAAAGGCGTCCACTGGTTGACACATGTCCTCCATGTGAGGTCAAGGGCACGCCAAAGCCTGACAGCCAAGTACTCCTTCGTGGGATTCTAACCTGTTTGACATACTCATTTACATGATTGAACTTCTGTCCGCCGCCACATCGATACGAGCTCTGTGCTACGAGCTGTGTGTTTCCCTACAGATTTTTATGTAAATTTCCTGTTGCTCTTCTTAGTCAATTAGAGGAAAACCAGGGGAATAGCCCCAAGGAATTTGCTTGATTAGATAACACCGCACCCTAATCACTATGGTTAAACCTTGAACTTAAATTGGAGCCACACACAAGACTTCCACCGACGACTGGCAGCTGGAAATGAACGATTGAATTTATGGTCGAGTGCCAGGCAAAAACAAACACACATAAATTAAACAAGTAAGGAAAAGGGAGAAAGCTGAGCCGGAAGAAAATGGTTGAAACGTGTGCTGTTTAGAAATTTATTAGCCAAACAAAAGATTTATTAATGCGAAAATTTGCAGCATCAGCACACAGTGTGCATTGTTGATCTATATTTGCCTTTGTTTCATGCGGTGGCCCACACAAGCAAATAAAGCTTAAGCTGCATGCAACACTCACACACATACAAACAGAGAGCAAGAGAGAAATGAGCAAAGTAATGTGCAAAGTGTAGCAAAAATTGACATCGAACCACCTGGAAAATCCTCCCCGACATCCCACACACACGACACACACAGAGAAGAGAACAAATGCACTTGCATTGATTAGTTTACCTAATTTGCTGGTGGGTTTACTTTGACGCAGACCCAACCACCCATCCGATGGCGATGGTCGGGCTGATGTTGCATTTAAGTGGATCTCCAATTTGGGGCAAAATTTTACCCACAGTGCGCTGCAGCGATTACCTCTCTCACACTCTCATGAGAGCCTCTCGCTAAGTGGCTTGGGTGTATGTGTTAATTGCATTGGGGCCTTCGGCTGCATGGCAGGATGGTTGGCCCCAAAAACAAGTGTGGATTCACTTGCCATAATGCACTCAAAGTGCTAGGGGTGGGGATACTCAAACGCACACACGATGCGTATGAGTAATCTGTCAGCCTGAGCCATAAATTAAATTTTTAGTCAGCCTCCCAGTAATATTTCTTAGCTCCGAACTCTGTTTGCTTAAGTTTTGCACAGATTGGCATATGAATAAATGACTGAGAATATTTCTGGGAAACTTATACAGATATACCCCCTGTATATAAATTGGCTGGGCAAAACTTTTGGTAGCTACCTGAGAGATGATTAAGTGTATGCAATTTATTAACAGATCAAAGTTTATGGCAGCCTCGTGTGTGGGCCAAGGGAGAGTGTCTTCTGATTTATGATGTGCCATCAAAGGAGCCACGCGCCTGGCACTGTTGGCCGCCAAGAAAGCCACCAATTTTCAGGAAATATTCACCAAATATCCTACACATCTACGAGTAATTCGGGTTTATTTATAAGTTTGTTTTGGTTCCAGTTGATCGTTTTGGGAGCTCACTTAATCGTTGTGGAGCGCAATGTCGAAAGTTTTCAATTGAAGATTAAACTTTGAACTGTCTTTTCCACTTTTCCCGATTAACTTGCCATTGTACGCGCTACTGCTGGCAAGTGACACGCTGCCAAACGTCTGATGCTGACGTAATCGTGTGCTTTCTCTCACAAATTTTGGCAAGTTTTTCACTGCTTTCCTTTTCGGGTATCCGGGCATGGGGCCGCCACTCAATTGCTGTTTAAAGTGCTTCCCAACAACAATTTTTGAACTCTGATGTGGAACGAAAACTGCTGCTGTTGCTGCTGCAGCAGCAACTGTCCGGCCGTTCGTGCTACAGAAAATGGTATATAAACCTGTGATTTTTATGGCCGACTTTATTTTCCGCTATTTGTTGTGGGCCAGCCGTGCTGGGGCTCCGTGGCCTAGTCCGAGGGGCCCGCCAAGGCGTTGGAGGAGGCAACATTTGCTTTTATAGACTTTTTTCGGCTGCTGCCCGGTGTAATAGTTTCCGTTTCCACTTGGGTATCCCCTTGGCCATCTATGTGCTCGAGTGACCGACCCTGCAGATATTATTTTTTGCTTCAAAACAAAGCAAAACAAAATTACTTTCGATGGCCGAAGACAGAGTATGTTCTATGTGGGTGTAAAAAAAGCTATAACCCGAAGAAATGAAGAGCTCTGATTTGCTTTTCTGCTCTCCAAGATTGGTTATACATTTTCAATGGGAAATATATAACTTAGTTGAGCAATAGTTATGCCCAGGAATCAATCTACCAACTGAAGAAATACATTTCCACAGCTTAAACACAGAAGTGTAGCATACATTTTGGGGCGGGCAGAATCTTGTGGCATCAGCAGCAGAAGCATTCATTAAGAATGTGGGGAAAGTGTTTTTGTGTGCTCCAGCTCCAGCTTAAGCTTTTAAAAGCAACAGTGAAGCCTCCACTCAACGCCACTCCACACGGAGCCCGCTGACAGACTGAGAAACTACCAGAAATCGGAGTGACGGAGTGATGACGAAGGGTGGAGAGGGGAGAAAACTATTTTGACTAGACTACATCATGATGAGAGCTGCACGTGCCAGGGGCATGGACATCGCATGAACATGGCTCACACACACATACATCCAGATGTAGTAGATGTTTTTATAGATGTTAAGATAAACATCTCGGGGGCCAGGACTTCAGCAAATGAAAGGGGCTGCCGCCGCCGCCTGCTGGGGGCAACAGACATTAATTCAGGGCTCGAAAAGAGGCGGCTAGAGGGAATGGGTATGCCCCGCACACGCACACACCATCTAGGCAATACCATAAAAATTTGTTGTACAGCAGCAGCAGCACACTTTAATGGGAAAATTCTCTCTGCCCCTCAGCCTCTGCCTTGAGCCCACCCCTTCTCGTACAACGTATAGCGTATACGTATACGTAATCTGTTGTGTAATGTCTTTAGTTGTGTCAACTTCGAGGAGAGGCCAATCCCCGGTACCCAGGACCAAAAACTGATTCAGAGAGAGTGCGAAAAAAATGCACAGCCAGAGACAGAGAAAGGGAACTAAACAGCGCCATGAGGCAGAGACAAAGGCAGTGGGGAGCGACGCACAAGTTGAAGTTTTGAAACAACATTTAGATAAATTTCCCCCGAGACCCCCAGGATGGATGGATGGCTGGCTAAGGCTGGCTGGCTGGGCTGACTATCTGGGAAACAGCGGAAAGAATGATGTAGTGCCACAAGCTGTAGCAAATTTAGTTTTCATACATAGTTAGTCCTCTAGTAAATGGTGTAAACTACTTTGTATAAGTATTAGCCTAGTCTCGAAATTGAATTGAGGGGAACTGAGTTTTTTACTTTTACAAAGTAAAATGAAATGAAATTAAATCCCCCTCCAGGCAATTACAATAATTGAATGCTGTAGGAGCACCCGATCAATGGGTAATGAGATGACAAATAAACTCCTGCTGACTTGTACCAAATAAATATTCAAATGCCATTTAATTTGCATTACTATGGGATGCTACAACACCTCTTCAACTCTCTCTCTCTCTCTCTCTCTCTCTCTCTCTCTCTCTGCATCTCTGTCTCTGTCTCTCTGTAAAGTAGTCGACTCCAGCTCCAGTCGCCTGGAATAAGTGAGTGCTGCTCAATTTGGTCGCTCAACTATGTACTTGGTGGTTTCGTCATTAAGCCATTAAAGGGTTGAAGAGAGCCTGCTTTTAATGGCAGCACCAACCGAAAATTGAGCAACATTTGTGGGCAAGTTCCTGCCCAACCCCCACTGAAAGTTTCACCTCCCTCTAAAATGTCAAGTCATTAATATTCACATGAAGGCAGAACAAAACCGAAGCGAAACGAAAACTGTGTGTTTTCAAACAGCAATTCCAGACGAATAATATTTAATTAAAGAATTGTTTAGACAAACTTTTTAATTACAAGGCCCCGAAGGGACCCCTCCATTCTTCTGGGTTCTCTTTTTTGGCATAAATCTTTCAACGCCCGAGGCTTACAGCAAACCAAAAAAAATATTGTGAAAGCACACCAGTCGGATCCGGACCCTTCAACAAGATGCAGCCTGCTGCTGCTCTAAGCCTTTAAAACGGCTGCCAGTTTGGATGCTGCCTGCCGCTTGTTCCTCTCCCTCTCCCTCTCTCTCTCTCTCTCTCTCTCTCTCTCTCTCTCTCTATCTTTCTCGTTGTGAGTAGCCCGTCAGCTGCATAAATTTTCGAAAAGCGAGGGCCACGTTAAAGTCAACATTCTGCCAGTGCTGCCAGTGGCCTACATTCGGTAGGGGGCCCGGAGTGTACTTTCAGGCATTACTGCCTCCGCCTTTCACTTTCGGTGACAGTTTTGCAGCGTTGCATGCGCCATACACACACACACACACACACACACACATGTGAGTGTGCGTGCTTATGCAGATGAGTTGCTAGTAACGTGTGGAAAATTATGAAGATAAATTTGTGTTTGTCTTTTTTTATGCTTTTCTGCTCCCCTCTTTTGGGCGAAAGAGAGAGCGTCAGTCGTGTGCCACTTTGGCGGCGCCAGCTGCTGCCGACACGGACAAAAAATTCTATGAAAAATTACCCAAGTAAATCAGAAGTGAAATATGCATAGAGGGGGAAAGTTCTTCAAGAGAAGATCGCGACCAATTTAAAGTTAAAATAGCTATTGAATTGGGTTCGAAGACTAAAGCGAAAATATGTCTAGAAAGGTGGAGGGAAACCTTATTAAAGTGGGGAAGGAGAACCCTTTTAAAGCCTTGTTCCAAACACTCAAGAGATTACTAATTGAAATCTGTGTCCTGTACCACTGGGGTGGCATTTTGCCTAATTAATTGACAAGTATTGGGGATGTTTCACGGGGGTGTCGGTAAAAGGAGTAATTTGCCGCATTGAATACAAATTGCAGGACCATTCGGCCCTGGGGCCAATGCCGATTCCCGGCCAACTAAGCCGGCAAATGGCGAAACTTGAGATAATTAATTGAGCGCAAAACTAAACACGAATTTCGAACCCGGCCAAAAGCAATTATCTACAATAACAATGCACATGTGTGTGCTGGAGGGCCCTTTCTCTCTCTCCATACACACACACACAAAGAGTGAGGAGAGATTGGAATAGTAAATCACTTGGCATTTAGCAATCGACGAAAATAAATCGATTCTCTATTAACAGACACATTAAAAACCCTCGATTGCCTTTTGTTTCATTCCAGATAAACCCCCAAACCTAAAGAAGAGACAGATGTTGCTTTTCGCGGCGGCGGAGCAGCCCCATAACATGGCCAAGAGCCAGCGTTTATTTATGGCCCAAAGAGGAGAAATCACATTAGATGCAAACTGCCTGTCGAAATGAACAACGAAAAGAAATATTAAATAAAAACTAGCGCCATAAAATTGCCCATAAAACAACAGGGAAAACCCAAGCCAAACCGTCCGCAAATATCAAAAAATATATAAAAATAAAACGAAGAAAAGAGCACGAGAGCGAAACTATTATTTGACAAACTGTCAGCGGAGCTCAGTCGAAGGTGAAATTTGTGAACGTTGGCGAAATTCTCGAGTGAAATCTCTGCTGTTTATGCCCGTTGCGTATACGCCGCGTTGCCAGGCGCTGTTCCGCTGTTTCAGCAGTATATATTCTCCGCATCTCGCGGGCGGAGGTGTTAAATGCGTTCACATATCTCTGGTGCGGCCCGGGCCGCCTTCTGCTCTCCACCAACAACCACATCCGCCGCCATCCGCCTGTGAAAGTGCCGAGCTGTGCATTATTTCCGCGTAAGTGAACATTTTTGCCCCCGTCCCCAGGAGACTACTCCCCCCCATACGAGTGTGTTGACTCTGCCGCTGAACGGCATGCGCCTCTGGAGGAATCGTCGAAGTCGCAGCAAAATGCATACCCTCGAAACGGGGCCCTGGTCCGTCCATGGGCCACAGTTGACGCAGCTGCTCCTTGGCGGGATACTCTGCATGACAATTGGTGAGTTTCCTCTGAAATTTAAGACTAAAATTGAAAGAAATGCGTACATCAATGCCCCCAGGGAAGCCATCGCCAATTAGCGACTCAATGGCTCAATATCTCAATATCCGCTTGTGCAAGCAATATCAAAGGCTGAAGCAGTAGCAGCCGCATCCGCCAATGCCACCAATGCCGCCAATGCCATACGATAAGTGGGTGATGGGTGGTGCTGTGTGGCATGGAAAAGTAGCGCGACATTTGCTCTTCAGCTTGGGGGCTCAATTGCAGTTGCATACATTAAAAATGAATGAGTGCCTGGCTGGAACAGATGTTGCCACCCCATGCCCCTGGATATATCTACCTCAGAGGCCTTCGCCTACGCATCCTCATCCTCCTGCTCCTCATCCTCCTCCTTCTTCTGTGAAGCAATTTACAAATTTACAACTGCCAGCGACAACAATTATGATCTGTGTCTGCGTGTGCGTCTGTGTGCGTGTGTCCACGTCCTGGTAATTGCTCTGAAGGAGCAGCAGAAAAAACTGTGAAAATAAAGGGTGAGGAAAATGATTTCAATGAACTGCATAAAGTGGTTTTGTTAACACACGCGGACAACAGGACAACGGTGGAGATTCAATTTCCCCTGTCCTTTAATTTGTTGCAATTGTTGGAAGTTCTGCGGCACTTGATGTCAAAACAATTCCACACACTTGCCCGTTGGGAATGGATGGCTGATGCCCACCTGAAAGAGTTTTATTAAATGTGTGGCAATGGTCTGCCCCAAAAGCTTACAATTTCCAATTTTTATGCAGTCTCCCTGTCTCTGTGTCCCCGTGGCTGTCGTTGATCGGTAAGCACACACTCGTGTCTCTGACATCCACATATCTCTGAAGGACATGCACACTGAAGTGAAGAAACAAAAAATAAATACTATTGATGCTGGCATTTTCATACAATTTGAATCCTTTGTGGTGGCAGACAGAATTTAAAGCAGAATTTCATCCACTATTGGGATTTAATTAAATGCAGATACTATTTTTCGATACAGAATCAATTAAGTGAAGCACATCGGTTTTGTCTTAGGCCATGGCCATTCTTTCAATTAATGGCATTTCGTGTGGCAGCCCGCCCATTCATCTGCTCAGTCATTTCCCTGGAAGTAAGACATAAAATTGAATTTTCGCATGATTTTCCCTCATTGCTGTCATAAGAAGCTATTAGCGTACTTACGGCTGTCGCCCCAAATGGGGGCACCGCCGTGCTAGCGGAGCGGAAACCTAAGTAGAAACCACCAAGAAAAATAAGAAAAACTGGGTAGAAGCCAAACATGGAAAGCATAATTCACAGAGTGCTGCAAAATGTGGAATTGTAAATGATCAGGCAATGCCACAGAACGGCATGGCACAATGTGCGAGTGGAAGCCAAGGCAAAGGCGAAGGCAGCGCTGAAAACTGGAGTAAGAAAGTGAAAACTTTAAGGGGGGAAATGAGAATAAAAGAAAGGAGGGGGAAGGGTGTTGGGTATGCTTGAGGGGAAGCCATTAAAAATTCTGTAAAATTCTCAGTACAACTTGGCTATTTGTATAGTATAGAAAGAACTTGGCCACACACACAGACACACAGACAGAGCAGCTGTAGCTGCAGCCTGCAGCCTGCAGCCTGCAGTTAGCGCCCATAGGTATGCTATAATATTCTCTGCATTCTTAAACTTTATTGAATTTCCCTCTCTCTAACTCTGTCTTTCTCGCTCTTCCCCTCTCTTTGCGACCGACTTTTGAGTGTAAGATTGATTTATTTTCCATTTTGCTGTGCTTTGCTTTGCCTTTTTTTCTCCTCACTTTTCATAACTTTTGCTGGAAATTTGTTAGCATTTAAAAATGATTTGCAGCTGCACAAAAAAAAAAGGAGAGAAGTTGGATGTTCATTTGTCTTAAAGTGTGGTATAAATCCATGGCCCCTATCCTTAGCTTGTGGCTTAATGTACGTATATGCCCCACTTTTTTCCACTTTCCACGCTCTGCTCTTCTTAACGGAACGGATCTGTGCGCATATATAAATTATGGCAATAAAAATAAAATCAACAGTGTTGTGCGTTGTGCGCTGTGCCTTTGGTTTCTGGTTTTAGTTTTCTCTTCGGGCGAGAACTTTTCACTTTCCTTTTTTGTTCGCCCATTTTCCTGCCGGGGACATTATTTTTGTGCTTTTATTTCCGTCTGTTTTGTCTGCTTGATTTTATTGCAGTTCTCTTCTTCTCAGTTGTACCACATATTTTTTTTCTGCTCCTCCGAAGTGATTTTGGTCCTTCTTTTTTCTCTCCTCCGTAGTGCTCTTTTTCTCATTCTTCTGAACTGCTCTTCTTTTTTGTCGCTTTTCCGTAGTGCTCTTTTTTTCTCTGTCTGCAAATAAATATCACAAAAATTCGCTTCCCTTTCCGTCAGGGATTTTCTGGAATTTTTCATCGCTTTTCTTCTTTTATTCTGCTGGTTATTGCCTTTTGCTACTTTTGGGCTGCTTTTTGTTTTGGTTTATCCGCCGCCGCGTATTTTCCCACGACTGTTGTCCCCCCCCCTTCCAAAAACAATGAAATGAAAAATTATGGCCAACTCCCCGCGAAGCCCAATCCTGCTTCTGCCGTTCTGCCGTTCCGTCGTTGCGTGTGCAAATGTGTTTCTGCCATCAATTTTTATTGCCAGCTGAGTGTATCAATAAATTATACATAAAATTTTGTATGGCTCCGAAAAGCAGAAGGAATGGGTGGTGGAGTGTAAAGTGCAGTGGCCACGCCCCAAATGCCTTAAATGGAGCCATTGAATTGATTTTGTGACCGTAAAATGCATTCGGACTTAGCCAATTTCTCCATCAATGCCCGTGTGTCTTTCCTTTTGCTTCTTTGGCTCGTTTGCTCTTTCTCGGACTCCCTTTTACTCCTTCTCCTCCAGTCTTTCAGTCTGTCTGTCTGTACATTTGATGGATGGCCAAGCAATTTATATTTAATAAGCTTACCAAAAAGGCAAATCAATGTCCAAGTGCTTTTCCTCTCTGTCTCTGACCAGAAAATTGCCAAAAGCTAATTGTCAGCATTTGTGGTATATCCAGGACTCGATTCAAGAGATATTCGCAGACAACTTATTCAGGAATTGAGTTGCAAGCCCCCCCCCAGAACAGACAAGTAGAAACATTAATCTTCTGATCCACAGACACACACATGAGGCAGGCATGATGTCCTGCCTCAATCATTTCCCTACTCAGTTGCTGGCTAAAAAGGAAGGAAAACAAAAAGGGAAAATCAATACATTCTATATCAATATTAATGGACTTTCAGCTACCAACAATCCACGAACACACACGCACACATACAAAGAGAGGACTTTTACGGGACAACACAGACAGGGATAAAAAAGTGTTGACAGCTGCTTTTATTCACCTGTCAGGCACACAAGCCGCTAAACTGTTGATAAGCAGGCGGCCAACAGCGTGTCATACATGTGGCCCAAACCCAAACCCAAACCCAAGCCCAAGCCCTCCCTTAGATCCATGGACCAAATCCTGTAGGATGGCAGTCGACCACCTCCACACCGCCCAGAAGAAGGGCCAGCCCTGAGCAATAAAAATCCATCACAATCATTTATCAATACGGGGGAAGTCCTGTGGGTGTGTTGCTCTTTTCTCTTCTCAGTTTTTTTTGGTGTCTAAAGAAATATGGAAATATCAAATAGTCATGTAGCAGAGCTAAAAGAAAATATGTCAACTGTCCGAAAAGGAAACTTTTGTGAGGGCCCATAAACACCATCAACAGCAGCATCAGCAGCGGCAGCAACTCGGACACAGATCCTAGACGAAGTCGAGTCCTGGGCGATTGTGCCACTCTGGCGGGGACCGACCTGCTGCTTGTCACAGTGCATAAATGTCAAAAAGTTCGAGCGATGATAAATGACATCAAGCGGCAGTCGCCAATGGATTAATTTGGTCATGAAATAAGAGTCGATGAAAAACGTAGGGCATGGGAAGGTAGAGCGAACGAGCGATGAAAATGAATGGCAGGGAAAATCTATCAAAAGAAAACTTATAAATAGAAAAGAAAAACATTTTTGTCCAGGAAATTCTATCACAGAACCTCAGTGATCCTTTCTTGGGAATTATTTATAGCAAAAGGAAACACGGAGAGCCAATCAATAGAATATATTCCCAGAACATCTCTGATCTCTTGTTTGGCTAAATACATACATATTTTAATTAAATTTTATCTCCACTGTGTCGCTGTGTCGCTGTCTCGCTGTTGGTGTCATCTGATGAATCTTTAGCATAAAGTGAAAATATAATTCAATATCAATTTCCATTCCTGCCTTGCGCCCGAGACTGCAGCTGACAGTTCAATTCCAATTTTCCCTCCCCCTTTTTTTGGGCGAGTGTCTCTTGCGCGACTTTTTGCAAGGCAAATGAGAGTCGTGCCAAGTGCCACGCCCAGTATCCCAGTATCCCAGTATCCGAAACACAGACACCCGCCCAACCCATTCAGACAGACAGACACACAGACGGACAAAGATGGAGTGAGAGAGCAGAGGCTCTCAAACAATATCTGATAAGCTGCATCATACATTTGCATACTTCCGGCAATTTGTTTTTGTGCGAACCAAACGAATCGAGACAAATGCAATAAGCGCACAGCAACAGCAACAAGAACAAGAGCAGCATAAAGTGTCAGAAAAAATGGATTGGAAAGAGCACAAGAAAGCAACGAATTGTTGGGTACCCTCTAAAAGAGAAATATCAGCAGAAATATGCAGAAATTGATGAGAATCTTTATGTAAACATTCATCTGGGCTGACAGCATGTATCCATGCATATATCCATGTATCATGTATCTTTAACTTACCTAAACTACCATAAACCAAACTAACATATGTTAAAAATATTTGATACTCCAGAAAAAGAGAGATCTCCTAAGAGATCTCTATTTTCTATCCTTCTCCTTTTGCTGCACCAACTGCTTCACTGGTCTCGCATACCCTCCCCTCCATTTAGGGTATTAAAACACAAAGAACATGGCGAATAAAGATAAAACCGAAAGAGTTCACTGGCGCATGCTACTCAATTCGGATTCAGTCGCTGTGGAGGATGTAGAGGACCTGCAGGCGGAGGTGGCACCGACTGAGGCTGTTTGCATTGTGCATACAAATTACGGGCGCTGTTCCCAGTATCCCAAAACCCCCCACCCCCCACAAAGAACTGCAGCAGCCGCACCAACCCCCTCCCCCTCCCCATATGCATTTGTTTATTTAGGTGCATCGTCTGCGGCTCTGCTGCAAGTTGTTTGCCATTTGCTCTGCTGCACTGCTCTGCTCTGTGCGTCTTTTGCATGGCCAAAAATATTGGTGGCCATAAATTTTTGCTGGCAACATGGAACCCAACACAAAAGTGACGAAAAAAGAACCTGAAGCTGGACCGGGAAGGACAAAGAGAAAAGAGGGAGAATTGAAGCGGAAAGCGGTGCATTTGTAGTCACAAATTCCCAGGCATTTGTTTAGAAACTTTGCCCGCGGCAGCAGTGCGACCCGCGATATAATGTCATCCGTGGATACGGGACCAGAGAGCTCTTCCACTTGACTAAGTTTTGAGCTCAACAAACGAACTTTGGTCCAGAGATAGATGTGGGTAAAAGGTTCTGTTCTCTTTTGCTTTGTGTGTAAACACGAGAATTCATGTCCATAAATTGGCATCATCGTTCGGGGAGATCAGAGTCAAACTACAGTTGTCTCTGGGTTTCAATTCAAATTTGAATCACACTGCCAAGGGAGCAGACACACTTTAGGGATATTGAATACATATTTTACATGAGGGAAGCGTGATACAAAAACCAGAGGCCAAGATGAGTATGACAGAGATGTTGCGTGGCAAGAAGAAGTCGGAGGAGAAGGTGAATGCCATAAAGATGGCCCATCACGGTAAGTAAACCAAATACAAGTATCTCTACAGATACATATCCATGAATATCCATAGATTTCTCTAGTGTGCGGCTCATACAAATTGGCTGTGTCCTCGATGTGGTCGCCGAGGCGATAGAGCGCGTTAAGATCTCAATGATATTGCCGAAACTGCTGGATAATCCCGAGTTTATGGCCAAGGTTTTGAAGGGCACCAAATACGAGCATGCTGTCAATCTAGTGGAGTCCTTTGTGCGGCGTCGTGAATTCATACTGAAGGAGAAACGCCCTCCCCTGATGGACCATGGGATGATCAAGATCATCGACTACTTCCAGCGTAACAATCAGATGTACAAGCTCTTCCCCACGTACTACAACAACATGCGGGAGGAGGAGAAGAAGCTGCTGGTGGCCTTCGAGATGCTCTTCGATTTGGCCAAGGAGCGGCTGTACCGCACTTCGGCGGATGCCATTGCCCAGGAAAGGAAGCTGCATGCGATGTATCTGGAGAACGAGAACATCAAAGAGAATGTTGATATCCTAAAGAAGAAAATACACTCGCAGAAGCTGACCCTCAAGTGGAAAATAGCCGCCAAGGAGGCGTATCTCAAGAAGTATGAGGATATGTTGGCCAAGAAAAAGCGCGAGAAAAACGAACGCATACAAAATGAAATGTGAGGGCACCCGATGCGGAAATCTGTGTCTGTATCTTACTCTCTTTTTTGTCTCCATTTATCCACCCAGTGACAAGTGCACTCGGACCGTGAAGGCAAATCAGAAGGAAAGCCAGGAAAAACAGGCAGAATTGGAGGCAGAGCTGGAAAAGGATCGCCAAGTCTATGAGCAGATAACCAAAAAGAATCGCCGTCAGGAGTTGGAAGCACGCGAGGAAAAGTGAGTGTCACGCGCACAGATCTTGCTTTTAATAAAACCCACATCCCTCCGCATACCACTCTCCAGAAACAAGCTTCTGCTTCAACTCCAGGGCCTCATCAAGAAGTACGATAGCAGTATACGCGACAAGATGATCGAGAACTTGGATCTCACCGACCAATATAAGAAACTCAAAAAGGAGCTGGATGCGTTCCTTGTCGGCCATCGCCAGATCGAGCGGGTCTACAAGGAGGTCGTGGTTAAGCGCGAGGAACAGGAGCGTCGCGCCCGCCAGAATCGCATCTTGAACTTCACCATGAATCGGGCCGCCTCTAAGATACAAAAGTACTGGAAGAAATGGAAGAAGGAACTACATAAGAAAGAAAAACGCCTCAAGCCGACTAAGGGCAAAAAATAAATAAGTTGCAAATTATTCGTCTGAAAACATAAAAAAAATACTTTGTAATTTGAAATTTTTAAAAGTTAAGAACTGAAATATAAGAGATATCTGGAAATCGTTGAAATATTTACTTTAATTATTTTCAATCTGGCAGAAATCCAGGCACATTATCTTTATGACAACACTCTGAAATCTCCAACCCAACACTTTGGAAATGGAATAGTTTTGGCTTCCATTTCGCCCTAATTGAAATTCATTCAGCCACTAACTGAATTCGGGGCCCAAAGCCCGAGGCCCGAGGTCCCAGGGATTGGCTTATTAGAGGAAAAAACTAATTTCACTTTTAATCTGCGGACTCTAAAACCACTTCAATTTTCCCTTGCCCTCTCCCATCCTGCTGCTGCTATCTCTCCATTGGGTGTCATTTGCATTTAAAATGTGTGTGTCTGTGAGAGAGAGGTCTCCTTTCCCAGTCTTTGGTGTTATTTTTTTGCCACATTCTCTGCTTCCCTCCTATATTTTTTTGGCTTCTCTGTGGAAAGTGCATAGAAAAGGGGAATTTAAAGCACATTGTGCCATGCTGGAGAATGAGTGTGTACTATGAGGGCTAAGTGCAGTCAAGTCAAAGCCCAAAACTGGCGGCCAAAATTCGCCAGAGAATTTTGTGGCAACATGCAGGACACCAGTAACCGTGCAACCAGCAACCATTAGACCATCGAAACGAACGAATACTCGTACGTACGGTCGGTATATGCAAATTACGCGCAAATGCTCATGCTCTGTCATGAATTGTCACCCATTTTCCAACTGAGATGCTTCGACACGCTTCGCCCCCACCCCCACCCCCACCCCCACCTCCACGCCCCATCCCCAAAAACCGGGACCACAAAAGAGCGAGGGCATCACCCATACGCCCCGTTGCCTGCCGCCACTGACTTTCCGCCTGACAGCAGGCCACATGAATATATCTGCTGCTAATATCAGGTTTCCTTCCCCTACCCCTCTACTCCTCTCTCCTACTGTGTCTCTCTATCAGCGCCATGCCGTAGCAAATGGTTTCGAATTGCTAATTTTATCAGCCTGTGTGCACAGAGGCACACACACACACACACATGTGTTCCAGGACATTCTTTTTTGTGGGTGCATCCTTCTGTAGAATCATTCCATCCCATCCTATCCTTGGCTAGGACATTCGTTATCGCAGATCTACGTTGGCATTTTATTGTTGACCATTTCGGTTTTCGGGGCCCCATAAAGATTGATAATTATGTCGGGCTAATATTGTCAGCCGTAAAAATTGATATGAAATGCGGCGGTGGGAAAATATTTTACGGTCGTCCAGCCTCTCAGTTTCCTTTCCTCTCTGCAATCCCCATAAAACGTTCATACATAATATCGAATGGAGGAAGGAGTAGGAGTGGGATCCAATGAATATATACAACAACAATTGAAATAATGGCAGGCAGTACTGAATCCTATCACAGGACAACGACTCTCATCCTTTGCCAAGACCACAGTCCCGGAATTGCCTTCAGTCTCTCTTTCTATCTCCGTATCTCTATCTCCCTGGCTCTGTCACTCTGTGTGTTTGTGTGTCCTTTGTCCTGACGATTTAATCGCAGTAATGGAAATGTCTTTTTTTATTAGAGATTTTCATTTGGTGCACATATACCATGTATGTACATACATACGAGTATATGGAGGGAAATTCCATTCCTATTCGAAGTATTTGCAGTTTCAATTGTTATATTTATTGTGCCACTGTTCCTGTCGATGATTGCAATCGAAAACAAAAACGAAAACCATCCACAGATTTGCATTTTTTTCACTTGAATACTCTTTGAAAAACAGGGGTATTACAAATATTTTGGAATGGTGATTGGAATACCATTAAGACCTGATGAGGAACACGCAGAGATCTTTCCCCTAGAATGGAACCATTACATCCCTTAGTTCTCCTAGAAAGAATCCCCGAATGTTATTCAAATCCCCACTTTTTATTGAAAGAGTATCCAATTTTCAATCAGTGCTAATCTTCTCTTTCTGTTTTGTTTTCATGTTGTGTCGTGTCAACCGTTTGACATTGTGTACGAGTACGATCCCTGTGGGTGGGAGTACGCTATCTATTGTATAGGATGGTGTTTTGCAGGTCCCTGCATTTGTCATTCAAGTAAATCTCGTTGAGAGTATAACTGGTTTCAATATTCATTAAATTAAGTGTTTGCCATTGAATCAATTGTGTCTGGGCTTAAAACGTTGAATGATGGATAGCCGAACGAAGGGACCCTGTGCTAACCATCGTTGATATTCATATCCTTTCGCTGTCGCTGCTATGAATACTTGGCATTCAAATGTTTTTTCGTGCACACACAAACACACCCACAGAGGAAATATGCCAAAAATCCCCTTGACTAGAATGTGCGCCCTGTGGCCTGTCATGGCCGCTGCATTCCATGGAACCGAACCCCTGCCATGACACTGGCACTGGCACTGGTAATGCTCCTGGAACCCCCACACTCCCTTCCGCATGCTGAAACCCGCTTTATGTCTGGTTAAGGGTAAAGTATAGTAGAGCTGAGGCTTTTCTTTTATTCGCTGGCAAACAATTGCTAGGGGAAATATGTACTTGCGGCTTGCTGTGGAGAAAAGTGAGACAAAAACGCTAGAAAGCTCTCTTCTAGCCATGAGAACGACGGGAATGAAGGTAGCCGCTATAATGGCAAGCCGTGAAGATGCAGGAAGCCGGAAGCAGCCAGACGGCGCTCCATTTTCTAAGGCTTTTCTTTCGGCTCTTTCTCGAGGGGTGGGAGGGGGAGCGAGAAGAAAAGCAAACAACTTTAGCTTCAAACATCACAATATTTTTGGGCAGGGGGCGGGGTGGGACAAAAGCCTCAAGGGGAACCCCCTGAAACCGATTCATGAGTGCCGGAAATGCTTTATGAGTTTGGGGCAATGTTTCCTCCGTGGGCCATAAAAAGCGGAGCGAACGCCAGGCCAAATTGAAATCTCACTTTGCCTCGCGCGCGGAAAATTCTTCACAGTTCTGTTGTGGCTGGCCAACAAAAAAAAAAAAAGAATATCATATATATATATACGTATATGCCATAGAGTGGAACTAGTTCTTTTGGCTTGCCAAAAAAGAAAATGGAGTCCAAATGAAAGCAAAGGGAAATGAAAGGCAAAGAAAGGAAGCTGTGCAGCCAAAATGGCGGCGTTGCCTGCAACATCTCTAACTGCTCATAATTTATGCTAACGGCAATTTAAACTTCAGCTGTTATTTATTAAAGTCCTGCCTGCCAGTCTGCCAGTCCGCCACTCCGCCACTCCGCCAGCCACCTTCTACTCCACCGTCATTGTAAGCCGCGCTTTCAATGGAACCCAAAAGGAAGGCGGCTGGCACAGTGGGGCACAGTGTGCTCTTTTTCACTCTTCAGCACATAATCAAATATTTACCCAAACTTCCCCCTTCCCCGTTCTTTTATATCGTAATACCCATAATCGTAATCAAGTGAGGAAGTCGCACATAAATGTTATTTTTAGGGCAAATTTTCCGCACTTCCTGTTTCACTGTTTTTGGCTGTTTTTGGCCAAAAAGTGACCCAATTCTACAGGGGGGCTACGGCTCGGGCTCGGGCGCTCTGCCGTTGGCTGTCTGCCGGTTACACTTGTTTGTTTGCCCAGGGAGGGCCCCAGCCGGGGAGGGGCATAGAGAGAGAAGCCATCAAATTGTTGCCAGTGTCACACTGCCACACAGCAAGGTGCAGCCAGGATCTGGCTCGTTTCGTGTAGGGAGGGCCAGTGTCGCCGTCGAGTTAAGTGTTTTATATTTTCGTTTAGCAGCAGAAAGTTGCATCCTTTACTCGACCCGACTGTGCAGAGGGTTCTGGCGCGGGTTCTGGCTCTGGTCTCGGTCCTGGTTCTGGTTCTGGCTGCGTCCTGGTTCTGCATCCATTCTCTGGCACTAACTGCTGCTGCTGCTGGCTACGTTGTTTTTATGCTAAAGTTAAAAGGCACCAGCAGCAGCCTCAGCAACAGCCACACAAACAAACACAGAGCTACTGCCAGAGCGATGCCAGAGCGAAGGAAGAGGCGTTGACGCTCTTACCTACAGCTTAAAGCACTTTGAACCAGGCATAGATTCCAGAGAGTTTTTATTGGTAAATTGCACAGATTGCGACAAAGTGATATTAGTCTCCAAAAGAAAACAAGAACTATAATGAAATCGATGTATATTCAAGGCTTTATGTCGTTGGATATTCATGGCGCCCCTTGGAGCAATTCAATTTAAAATTTAATTCCAACATCATTTGCAACGGCGACACAATTACGTTTATTATTCATGCAAAACGTGTTTAGGATGCGCCACATTTTCTATTTTCCACATGCATCTTGTGCCACCTCATCCGCCATCGCTGGCGGCAACATCATTAGATGGCATTATAGAGGACCAACAAAAAAACAAAAAAAAGCCATCGCAGAAGGCAAAAGTCAGTACAAAATAAATTCTCGTGGAAAAAAAAATTGTGAGGACGCAAATGAAATTTTACCTGCTATCAACAAATTGCGCTACTTTGCAGGTTAACTGCAGCGGAACAGACGTGGGGCGAACCGCCAACGTCAGACAGCAGCATCACAACCACCACCATCGCCACTGCAGCCACCACCGACAACAAACCGAAGCAAGTTGTTGTTGCAACTCCACTTGATGTGCATGACTTGCAACAAAGCGAGAGGAGTCTCTCAGGCTCTCAGTGGTGGGGCAAGGGATGTAGTGCAGTTGATTGCTGACTCCTGGTGCGGGGGGTTCGGTTTCAGGTTCTCTGTTCTCTGGTTTGAGGATAAGTTAAGCCCCGCCACCCATCCACGACTATAGAGCCAGAGAGAAGCTGTTAAAAGCACTGAGGTTACGACGTGTTGGAATTTTTATGCGTTTTAAAGTATTTGCCGGGGAAGTCCAGATCCCGCCACCCCACCGCCCGTTCCTATGTTCAGTGTCCGTAAAACTGTATTAAGCAGAGGAGAGAGAAAAAAAAACTAAGTTATGCGACAGAGCAGAGAGTTACGGAGCTGGGGAGCCCATAACAACTTAGCACGTACGCATACGTGGACGTGTAAGTCTGTACATGTGTGTGTTTGTATCTCTCGGTGTGTGTCTGTGTGTGTCGTAATGATGTGGGTGGCTTGAATGACACGTTGCGGAAGTTGTGGCTTAGTTTTGTATGGGGGCAGCCCCGACAGTTTATGTCTGCGAGCTTAGCTCAAAAATACGCCAACTTGTTTGCTCAAAAGGCATAAAACATAAAAAACTCACACACACACACATAACACATGCCCACACTTACAGCATTACACTTCCATGGAGAAAGAGAGAGATGCATGGAATTTTTTACGAGTATTTTGCCATTACCACATCATAAAATCCTTTCTTTTTTGTGTCCAACTAATGATGAATGAACCATAGGATGCTGCCACAGGTAGTGGAAGCCCCCCCCCCCATAAAGATATCAAGCTGTTTCCTGGGCCATAACCCTAACCACCCCCTCCACTCTACTGCATGGTATACATCCATGCATATATCTTACTCTGAATATCTCTATCGGTTGCGAGTGGGTACAAATTACATTAATTACACAACACCACACAGTCGCTAAGCCTCGAATGGTATTTACATTAGCACATATTTTTTTCGGGATTTTATGTTTAACAAATTGCAAAAATTCTCTTTCCGAATTAGATCCATTCTGGTGAATGTTTTTAATTTAACTAATTGCAATGCTGCTCATGAAATTATAGTATTATGAAATTAGTTAGCAATTTTCTCATTATTCATTTGTGATTTGTGTTAATCATAATTATAAATAATAGATAGTTTTAAATGGAAATTCAGTGGATTTTTATATGGAAAATATGGGGATTGAGGGCTCTGATTTTATGGCTGATCCCCTTATGCACTTTTCCACAAAATGTTTAATAGTCGGTACTCATGTGGTATGGGAAAATATACGATTCGTGTTTCCAATATTTGTCATAGTTATTACAGACACTTGTAATTTGTCACATAGCCAAGATATTTAGTTTACTATTTTCCTGACCGCCTCGACTTTTCTAAATAGGGGTCCATTAACATCAATGCCACCAGACAAATCCAATTGAAATACGGTATCTGCATGTTCTTCGCTGAGTTCTGCTCCAGATGCCTTTAGTTGACGAGCTGTTGTTCCAAATTAAAATGAGCTATAGCTGAAGTGTTTTTGGGCTCTACTTATATAGGATAAAATAGGGGGTGTATCGAAATTTATTATTAATAAAACTTCAATCGATTAGATAAGCCTTTCCAATCACAAAACGAACGGGAACGTTCTGAACGTTCATTCCGCTACATTTGTCTCCCTCCCTCTCGCTTCTCACACCAACAGCAGCCGTTATATCGCCAGGGGGCCGCACACTGCACGAAGAAGAACGTGTGAACGTATCCACTGCAATTTCATTTGTTGCTTTTGGCTATAATAATAATCCGATCCAGAAGCAGCATTCTGTTAGACATGGACATGAGAAATACCCAATGATTCTGCGTTTTCTGTTTTCTCGTATCATCCAAATTGTGGATGCCACAGACGAAAATCGTTTTCTCCTTTTCTCAATATTATTGGGCTTACGATAGAAACTACAATGAGTGCCGCAAAATAAATCGATCTAATACATATGTAAATGCATGTTCCATAAGGGGTTTAGCTTCTGGTGAAACTTTTGGTGAGTACACGAACGTAATGATGTAACAGACCTCGAAGTTTTTTTTACAAATCAATTTCCGTATCAAAACGATCCGTGAAATAAACAGAAAACTAATTACACAACGCGTCAATAGAATCAATTAGTCAAAAAAATGTTCCGCAACAAATCACATTGGAAAGGTTGGAAGGGGAATGAATAGTATTAGTCAAACAAAAAAAAGAATTTTTTATAAAATTCCGTTGAACATTTTGCTCTTTGTTTTGATGGGTCCATGGGGCTGGAAATGTCAAACCGATAAATGCAACTGAAACGACCACAAAAAGCATTTGCCACCGGCCAGCACCGACCCCGATGCTTACAGTTGCGGTCATCACTGACAGTTTTAGTTTAGTTTTTCCGCCGAAAATATATCTAATACAGAAGCATAATTCCTGCCATAATTGATAGATAGGGGGGCTCTGCTCCTGATAGACACTCTGACAGGCGACCACAGACTATTAGGGTTTATTAAGCGACATCTAATGCCTGTCACTGCTGTTGGTGTTCTTTTTTCGCCAATTCCATTTCCCCGTGAACGAATATATGTGTGTTGGGTCTGCGGTTTTTTCCATTTCATTTTTGTATTTGATGGCAAATATTTATTTATGCATTAAAAGCGAGAGGGAGCGAGTTAAAATCAGACGAGAGAGCAGACCGTCAGGCCGATGTGCAAAATATTATTGCAATAGTGAAACCAAAATATCGGTCGCCATGTTTATTTGAGGCATAATTAAATGCTGCACAAGCTGCGGAAAAGCTCACATATCAAATATTTACTGACAGCCGTGCTGTGGAAAAGCAGAAAGCCTGAAACCTAAAACCCAGAAATAAACGGGCTATAATTCAAATCACAAATTTTATTAAAATATTATGCACTGGCACTGGTCCATGATTTTTGTTGCGTTGCACGATAAAGCGAATTTAATTAAGTCTCTGGGACGGATCTAATACGGTTGAGGGGATTCTAAGCCGTATTAAATTCAGCAGGCAGTAAGCTGAGGGCAAACAACAAGAGGAGTTGACCCAAAAGGTGCCTTTGCCAAAGTCATCTATAGGCAAATATTTACATGCATACGAGATGAATCTCCACAGCATCCCCAGCACAGCACACCTTTTCCGTTTGGCCCTTTCCCTGCCCCCTCCCACTCCCCTTCCACTTCCTTCATTCTTCATTGAATTTTCTTTGGCTGCGCCTCAAAGTATGCTGCATGCTGCATGCAGCTTTGCTGCACTGCACTTGGCCGAAAACGAAAACGAATTTTCCAAAAGCCATTTTTCTCCTGCCTGCCTCTCCGCTCGGTCTTTCGGTCCTGAAATAAAATTTTCCCTTGACTTATTGAGATTGAGTGAACAGACCAGGCGACAGGCAAGCCACTCCTCCACCACACATCCTCCTCCTTTGGCTCTGGGGCGTGGCCAAATTGGATTTGCCACGTTACATGACGTCAACATTCACAATGTACACAATCTCAAGGGAGAACTTCCCACTTTCCGTCAACAAAAAAAGAGCGAGGGTGAGGGTCAGGGGGGAGATACATATATGCAAATTTATTTTTTCTTGCTGCAACATTTTTCAAGGTTGCGCCTTCAATTTAGTTTCAATTTAAGGGACATCGTAAAATTCCAATTTATGGCATATCAGAAAATCATCTACTGGCTACTGGAGTGAGTACTGCGGCATGGTTCCGTTGTCTTTGTCGATTCCCAGACCAATTAACAATCCCACACACGAGTCAGGGCGTCAGGGAGTCGGGGAGTTGGGAAACGGGAGATGGAATGGCACACAAAGCGACTCGCATAATTGCTGCCTTCCGGCCTTTGAAAACCTATTTCCTGTTAGTCTCAGCCACGGCAAGGTCTTTGGCATGAGCCAATGATACAGTGAGGGAAATGCGCCAAATAAAGGAAATTAGGAATATTTTACAGATATTTAAAAGAAATATATTCAAATGTAGTATATACCTTCCCATCTACCCTGTAATTCTAGAGAATATTCCACCATTATGTCCTGCTTTTCTCTCAGTGTAACTGCACCTTCCTCACCCACATACAGAACTGGAGCTAGAAGTATGCCAATTTGCCCTCAGTCAATATGTCTATGTCTGTGTGTCTAGTATGGCGTTTGCATGTTTTTTCTAGCATTAATTAACCCTAATTAAGTTCACATTGCCCAGGCAAAAGTTCAAGAGAGAAGTAGGCGAACGACTAATGGCCGCAGGCTCTTTAAATACTTCGAGTGAAAACTGTTCGGGAAAACTGGAGGGCAACTGCTTGCCGTCACATGTGCGGAAAGTTGAAGGCAACAGTTTGCGACATTTAGCAGGAATTTACTTTGTGCGGCTACGAGCCGTACTCGTGCACATACGCTCTCGTAAAATGTAAAATGTTTAATTAAAGTATGCAAAGTTGTGTCAGCTGCCGCCGACTGTAAATAACTTCCGGTTCGTTGGTTGCCTTCGGCCTCTGGGTCTGGGTCTGTGTCTGGGTCGGGGTCTGGGTCTGGCCCCGGGGCTTTTGGACCCCAAAAAGAATCATCTTCGTGCCATCTTGTTAGATAAGTTCTTCGTATGTTTGTCTTGTGTATCTGTGTTTCTGTGTGTGTCCCTGTTCCTGTCATGTTGCATGAAATTGATATTTTAATTAATTTTTCGTTTACGTTGCAAAAGTTTTCCCCTGCCCCGTAATTCGCATAACTTTGAAATGACCAACTTTTACCTGTCGTCTAATCTGTGTCTTTATTAACAAGGCCCACAGGGTCTCCCTGTGCAGATGGTGTGTTCCCCTTCCCCCCCAGAAAACTTCCGTCTGTTTTTGGTTGAATTTCCATGTATTTTCATTGACTTTTCTGGAGAGTTGATATTGTGGATTCTCTAACGGGCTTTAACGAACTTATGGTGACATTTGTGTCTTTGCCACCTTCTCACTTGCACTTTGGACCACATGGGCCACAACATGGCCCACAACAAGGTCCACAGCAGGGGCCGCAACAGGGGCTGCAACAAGGGCTGCAGCAGGGTCCACAGCATGGGCCACAGCAGGGGCCACAGCAGGGACCGCAACATGGCCCACAACATGGCCCACAACAAGGTCCACAGCAGGGGCTGCAACAAGGGCTGCAACAGGGGCCGCAACAAGGACTGCAGCAGGGGCCGCAACAGGGTCCACAGCATGGGCCACAGCACTGGCTGCAACAGGGTCCACAGCATGGGCCGCAACAGTCACTGCAACAAGGGCCACACGGGCCGCAGGGACCGCAAGGACCGCAGGGGCCGCATGGGCCGCAGGGGCCGCAGCAAGGACTGCAACAGGGTCCACAAGGTCCACAAGGTCCACAAGGTCCACAAGGTCCACAGCAGGGGCTACACATCTTCGATTCGTGAGGCTGTAATAAAAGAATGAAGGCAATGTTCTATGCACTTCTACGCACTCACCTTTGACCCGTTAGAGAAATATATTCCAGATTTGGAATTTTAAAGGTGTTCGTGTGTTGATGTTTGACAATGAAATGACTTATGTCATTCTCTTTTGAGCTGAAAGGAAAACCTCCTTTGGTAGAAGATTTTAGAATCTTTCAATCGTTTTCGTTTTTTCGTTTTTCGATATGTTTTGGGTTGCTTTTATTGTTCCATGTTAATCAACAGTTTTCGTGGAAATGCAAACTAAGCAACTTTTTCGACATCAGCTTTATTTTGGTTGAAAGTTTCGAGCTAAACATTTGGCTGATGACTGGAGTGGGGGGACATGGCATCCTTCAGGGCATCTTCGCTGCTTTGACAAATCACGAACTGGCGGTGGAGCCTCGCTCTTCCGGGTCTCTCTCTCCGCCCATCCTTCCGGGGGTCCTCTCCAACTGTCGTCGCTGACAATTGAACGGCTTTGATCTTTTCAGCGCTCTTCTACAATTTTTGCGTGTCGATTGCGTTGATTGCGTGTGTGGATGTGTGTATGTGTGGTGCGTGTCGCTCCCTCCGTTTGGAAGGCCTTGGGCGGAGCACCCCCAGCATGGCTGAAGGGTGTTGAACAGACAGTAGGGAGAGCGTGTGCTGTATTTGTCAGAGGACGACAACGAGCCTGGCACTGGCATTGAATGCCAGTGAAACCTTTTGTCAATTACGCTGCCATCGCTCACTTCTATTTCGCTTTTTCCCGCTGGCTTTTTTTTGGGCGGGCGTATTTCCACCGACGGCATGGACATTGCCATGCCTTTGCTGCTCCTGCTGCCCTTGTCAGCAACAGAGCGACATAGCGACGATTCGATAGAGTGGAGTCGAGGCTGAAAGGCAAAAAATAGGCATAGATGAAATGATTGCTGATTTCAGCTATGCATACACGTACGCCTGAAACTGCCACCTTTCTGCCTTCCTGCCTGCCTGCATGCCTGCCGGCCTGCCACTCTGCTCCGTTCCGCTCGGGGAACCGCTCCCGGTGGCAGGCATCAGAAGCTCGCTTTCGCACCAATTAAATTGACGTACAAGTTGTCAAATTCGAAATCATTTTACGCTACATTCGTCGTTTTAATTGGGCACAAATTCGGCTCCGAAACGATTGTCCATGCCCCCCTGACTATGGCAGGGATATGTGTTGCCGTACCTTTGATAGGATTTTGTCTATCCTGTATCCTGTCGTGTCGTTCACTCATTCAGGCATTCATTCATGTTGTATCGTGGCCGTATTGGCCATCATTCAATTGTGCATGGACCAAAGTTTAGCCAGCTTTTGTGATCAGCGAATTTTTCCAACAAATTTCCCAACTCTCACCTGAGTGGGAGCTTTACCAGTTTAAACTCCCATTTTTTCCAGCCTTTCATTTACATAACTAGATCCACTTTTTCTTCACAGTTTTGGTGAAGCTCAGAGAGCGGTTTTTCTTTCAATTTAAATTGCATTTCCAATTCAGTGCGTTTCGGGGTCACCAGCAGTAGCAGCAAATCGCATTGCACCCATCTATCATATCTATCCATCAAGTTTTGGTGGCGCCTGGATCCAGAGAACACCAAAACGACGAAGAGGAATATCGAAGGGAACTGTCAGCGACAGGCACAATTATGTCAAAGTCAAAAATTCTGAAACCATTTTCCCCGTCTTCCCCGTGCCCTCCACCCCCCCTGAAATTAATTTTATACCGAAAATGTTGTGCAGTCATCGGGCAGAAATAAAGGCTCCAGACCGAGAGGCAGACGGAAAAAAATCAATTGGTTTGAATGGATATGGGTATACACTGAGAGTACAAATTATAGACGGAATTTGAAACGAGAGTTGTTGATTTCGGACGTATATTCTGGATCAAAGTAGGTTTTTCTCTCAGTGTCTGACTGGAAGGGGAGTTGAAGCCCCTGCTCCTGTGGGTCTGCTTTGGTTGGCTTTAGCCGAAATTGCCAGTTAATTGGCAATTCAGCAAATAGCACGCGTTTTAGCGGACCTGGACCTTCCGCGTATTGCCAAATCATCGAGTCTGCTCGATGGTCCCGGGCTCTCTGCGTCTGTCGCTTCGAAGGGTGTGCTGCTAGAGAGGGAGGGTGTTGAAGTGGTGGCACCCCCCGCAAACAACAATCAATTTTAATGAACGGCATTCATTAAAAAACTTTGAAGCAGTGCGAAAATCATGATGGCGACGACAACGTCTCTCTCTCGGCAGCCACTTAAACGTCATTGATTAATTTGAAACCGAAAAACTGACATTTGCCAAACAGACAAATGCGTGTGTGTGTGTGGGATGAGATGATGGGGGAGTGGGACTGTTTCAGTGGGTGGGTGTGGGCTGGTTATGGCTGGTGAGTGTGTTTAAAAGGACGCCACAGGATGGCCCATCATTTGCAGGAGTTGAGGACCCACGGAGGTCACCCACTCGATGTGTGGTTTGTTCTCCTGCTTCTTCGTCTGTGCCTGACTTGGCGGTTTTGTGTGCTCTGACGTTTCCTATCTGCCCCGGCGAGAACCGTTATATACTCATTTGCCACATTGTCATTTAATGTCGTTAGCTAGTTGTTGGTGTTGCTTCTGCTGTTGCATTTAAAGGGAGGGGCACGAAGTACGATAAGTGAAGTGAAAGCAATTCGAGGGAATAATTTAGTGACTGATACTGAAGTGAAAACTTGGGGATGCATACAGGAATTTGGTTGGTATAACATTTGGGAAGCTTTAATTGGACCATAAGTTGAATATAATTAAAGAAAAGTGGGTGCAAACTTCTCTAAAAAAAAAAAAAACAAATAATTGAGCTGCTAATTGCACTTGCTAGAGGAAGCGAGAAAGTGCTGGAATGGAGCTGTTTTCAGAGACAGTTTCAAACTGCTGATCTCTTCCTCTGGCGTAAGCAAAATAGTCCAAAGTCCAAATCCAACAGTATCTTTTAGAGAGCGCATGAAACCTCCGACTGCTCAACCTTTGAAAGAAAAATTCTCAGACTCCATTTATATGTTTCAACTGCATATCTCTCCCACTTGGGTCATGTTGTTGTCTACTGAAAGCACAAGCTTGGCGCTCTCCGAGTGGAAAGAGAGCTTCCAACTGTTGATCTTTCCGACAAGTGCAAGCTTAAAAGCGCTAATCTTCAATAGAGCCCTTCTCTGTCCATCCCACTCTGAAATTATTAGCCTCGACGCATATGTAGTCAGCGCATTGGCTTTTTGCTCTCTTCTCCGCAATCTTCTTTAACGATGCACTTTATCCCGTTTGCACTTGATAATAATTCTCTGAGCTCTGCAGTCTATATAGTACTTAGGGAGCAGTATTCAGTTCCACCAACAAAATCCAAGAAAAGTCTCATAAATAGCTCTCTCTGTATGTAAGTTTATGCTTAGGCAGTTCTGTAACATTTCTTGGAGAGCTTAAATACAGTAAATACATTTTGCAGCAGAATTTAAATACCAAAAACATACATGCAACGAAATAAATGCATAAAAGTACTGTTACGCCCATGTAAATTTAAGTTAAATGTTTCCCTGCTACTTTAATGCCCAATCAACTGTCGCACCAAACCGCACAGCCCCACCCACCCTAAGCACCCGCATCAATAGCATCCATGTGTACGTGACATGGGCTCGGGCGAAATCGAAGCCCAAAATTGTCATTTCGATTAACAAGAAAACCACTTTTCTCTTACTTGCTTCCACCATAGCCACTCTCACTCTCAAGCTCAATCTTTCTCTCTTCCCAAATCAATTTCAGCCTCGAACACACAGACGTCCGCAGAGGCCACAGGAGCGCAGGAGACAGGAGCAGCATCAGCAGCCACCGTCATCAGTTTCGATGGGAGCAGCGACCCATCATCAGCCTCATCCTCATCCGCATACTCGGCGACCGCATTATCCAGCCTTGCTCAAGTGTCCTCGCTGCTGCCGGAGGCGGCCGCCCTGTCGGCGACAGCAGCCCTGGTGGAACCATATCTGGATGGATATGCCACCTCCAATGTGACCACTCAGATCGGTACACACGCGTATCTCCCTTGTCGGGTGAGTGCCCCTCTCTACATATAAATTTGGCTAAGATCCAACTAGCAGAGAAACAAATTTCATAATTTCTGGTTTATTTTTCCCTTTATTACGAATATATTGCGTTGCGTGTTTCGGATTCGGCTTCGGCTTCGGATTGTGGGGTATGGTGCGAGTATGCGTGCGTGTTTTTATTTGTAATTATTATTATGTTGGGCGGCCCTCATCAACGCTTAGAGAGCCCAGGAGCAGGACTCTTTCCTAATAGAAAACACATTAAATTTTATTGCGTAAATATTTGTTGGTGGGCGCCCCAGGACCAGAAGGTGGACCAACAACAACGACCACGAGGCCGAAAGCAGGACGAGGTGTGACCGCAGCGTGTGTATTTAACGCAAGGCTGAAAAACAAATGCCAAACACAAACGTGGCCAAGACTCTCGGGCGATTTCTCACCCGCACCCGTCGCATTGTTTGGCCAGGTGTTTAAAGACCCACAGCGGCAATACCTGTAGCCCGCGGAGCAGGGGGCAGGGGCAGAGGGCACCCAGGTCAGAGGTGACCTCAGGCACGCAGCCAGCAAATTGTTTGCTTACAAGTTGTAAATATTTTATTTAGCGTAAACGAAAACTGAAAATTAAATTTCAACAAATTAGTTTTATGGCATCGGCTCGGCTCTGGCTCTCCGCTCTTGGACAGACGTGTCCGTGTGGGTGGGTGAGGGGTATCGGCTATCGGGGTCAACCGGCCGGCTTTACGTGACTCCTTTGCCAATGGAAATGTTTTACTAATTATTTAGTGGCTTTAAGCTTTGAACAAAGGATTAAAGTGTTGGTTAATCCCGCTGCGGGCAAAACAGTGAAAGCCTGAGGGAGGGAATAGTTACATATCAGAAATTCACCTGTGATCGTAGTCCGCTGGACTTCACTATAAAAATCTAGTCTGCAAAACGGCGATATTTAAGGTTCTGCTCCTCCAGGAGATCTTTCATTTCAACTCACTTTATTTGGTGGGAAGTGCTGGAAAATTCCAAAAAGAATCAAGAAAAAGTTCTAAAAACCAAGAAGCTTCGCTTCTATTATTTATATTATTCTCAAAGAGATGGTCCCCCAATAGATATTTCAGTGTCTCCCTCTTTGTGTCTCATACTCTTTGTGAAACATGCAACATGGCTAATTATTGCGCCCCAAGCGATGGAAATTCCTTGGTATAAAACATCAATTCAGGACCAAAACGTGGCAAAACAAAATGAAATAGAAATTCCTGTAGGCAAAGAACAAAAAATAAAGGAAATTCCTGAAATATTTAATGCACGATGATGAGGGCATGCTTTCCCGTTGGCTGTAATTTTCCAGCCGAGCAATGTTAATTTCTTGTTGTCATGGTCAATTAAGTGCTTGCCACAGAATTTAACAAACGACAGGCTAGACAGATGGTCTCTGCCTCTCCATCCACCATCCGCCATCGCTACAGCTACAGCTACAGTCCGGAAGGGGAATGAACAAGTATAGGTCTTCCCATCCAGTCCGATGGTGGAATGAAAAGTATAAGGCTCGCATCTCAATTTTCGTCAATTACCCGTCGTTGGCTTTACACTTTATGCCGTTCCCCGTTCCCGTTCGGGATGACACGCCCAGTTTGCTCTCTCTCTCGCTCGTTGCTCCCCATTCTCCATTCGCCTTTCATTCCATTCTCTGTTCAAATGCTGCATTAAGTGGCACAGTTGAGTGAATCCTCTTAGTCCAGGACGTGGACATTGACAGGGACATGGACGGCGCACAAGTTGAGCAAAGATTGGTCTTTGGTTCGCTTCTTTTCAAATTGGCCTGGCACTTGTCCTGGACATTCGATTCGATGACATCAGGTGAAGCACATCCTTTTGGGGCATCAGGCAGCAGGCAGCAAATGGCTTATTTGAAATATTCCAAGAAGCAGCTTATTTGTAATTGTCGAAGCTTTACTTTTGTTCCAGTCAGGAAACAGAGGCATAGAATGTGCAATGGCTTGTGGAGTGGAGGAGGTGGTGGAGGTGGAGGCGCCTTCCTTCCTAAATTGCCTTAATTTCAAACTCGAAGGTAGAACAATCAATGGCTAAGGAGGTTTCCTTTCCGGGGCCCATTGATATGTGGCTCCATTTCCATCTGGCAAATGCAATCAAAAGTAATCTAGGAAATGGAATTTTCCACAAAACTAAATTAGTAATCTGGCATTGGGAGACGGTACTCCGACCTTCCGACCAGTCGTCTCATTTCCAATTAAATGCGACACATGCATTGGGCGCCTAATGAGACCATTACAACAGAATTACAGGGCGGCGACAGCCACTAAAACATTTAATGGATACCTCTGTATACGTATACATGTATAGGCCCATAGAAAACCCGATCCAAAGTGTTGAATGGACAAAATCGTTTCAATGTAAATAGGATAAAGCACTCGCAAATGACTCTCGCTCTCTCTCTCTGTATCTGTATCTGTGTGTGCATCTGCGTGTAGGGGTATTCTATAAATGCATTTTAGATTTACTAACTACGACACATTTCGATAATATCTGAAACATGCGGATGCCTGGGCCTCTCAGGCCTCTCCAGGGTCTGTCTGTCTATCTGCCTGCCCGACCGAGAGTCTCATGTTCATTTCGGTATTTAATTACATTTCAATGTAGTTTCTGTGGCCGTTGGGGAGGCAGCTATACCGCCCGGATACTGCCTACATTTTGGTTGCACTAATTTACTCTCTTGCCGTCGCCTCCTCCGTCCGTCTATGTGGGTGGCTGGTGCACTTTGACATTTCTCTTCCACTTGTTGAGCAACCAACCCACAGCCCGGTGCCCCTCTTCTAATCACTTCGGGGTTGTCAATGTTGTTAATTGAGCGTAGAGTCGGAGTACGAATATTGTGCAGGGGAGGATTAGATGATGGCTTGCCAGAAGAGTAGACATTGAATTCATTGAAGATGCGAGTACGAGTATGAATTGCCAGCGGTTCTTTGAAGTTATTCATTGCTAGAGTGGTTCTACAGGATATGCAGCAGGATCTAAATCTTCTTGAGGGTACTATCGATACATATAGTATTTTCATGAGCTATTTCGTAAACAGTCAGGCCTCTCGGATCTCTATTTCTATTGAATTTTGTATTCTTAAGATTGACTTTTTAGTTGATTTAATGCTAACATGAGCTTCAAGCCTCCATTCAATTTCATTCGAAGACAATATATACTCTGCTTTCCTTGAAATGTTCCTGAAATTGGGATTATACCATCTTTTATAATAATTATATTGGTTTATTTATTGGTATTTCGGAGGATATTCTCTATAGGCTTGTGTTATACATAGATCACATCACATTGAGTGCCATTTTTTTTTTTTTCCATTGATACATTAATTGAATTTTCCCTCGTTTTAGTTCGCTCTATAAATTCGTATTCCCATTTTTATTTAAATTAAATTTCCTCAATTTCCATGCCATTGACCAAGTCTTCATTCCTCTCTCTCTTTTCAACAGGTCAAACAACTGGGCAACAAATCTGTTTCCTGGATTCGACTGCGCGATGGACACATCTTGACCGTTGACAGGTAATTAACAAAATTCATTTCCGTACATTTGAAATTATAAATCAATTTTCATCTGACGCATGCAGAGGGGAGTGGGGTCGAATGATATCATTTCCAATTCCTGGCTGCCCCGGGGGACACTCAAAGTACTATTGTTTTCCCCCCTCATTGACAGCGCAAGTGTTATATATATAATCATCATGCAGAGACAAGCGCAAATATTTGCGCAATTATTCCGATGCCAAATAACGTGTAATATTTAAGAGATTTCCTGATGGCCAGGCCTCTGTTCGAGACAATGCATAATTATGATTAATGAACGTCAACTGGAATGCAATTTAACAATTATCATACCCCGAAAATCAAGAATTAATGACAAGCAAATGAGATGATCAATGTATGTTTAGACGCATCCTGATATTAGTAGAGACAATGACTCATTTTATAACTTATTTCGGAAATAGGCTCAGATGAAAATTAAGATGAGAATATGTCTGAAAGCCTCTGCAAAATATTAATTAGGATTTCCTATTAGTTGTTGGATTCCGGTACCTCGGACCCCGGCTCCTCATCTTCCTGGTACACGATGTCGGCCATTTGCCACACTTCCATCACATTGTCGGCGGACACAGAGCATATGGTCCATGGGAACATTTGATTGGGAAACCACGAGAAGTCGTTGATTATGGCCGTATGCCCGCCGTGGATGAAGAGCAGCTCTGGCGGCCCATCCACGGCCTCGTCTTGGCATTGTTCGTCGCCAATTTTCGACAACATCCATACGTTCAAGCGGCAATCGGTGCTAGCCGAAGCGACGATATTTTCATTTGAGGGATTCCAATGAATCTGGGTGATCAATCCCCGGTGTGCCCCAAGGAAATGTAATTTATTCTTCAGATTACGGAAATCCCACAAGGCGACAGTCATGTCAGCGGATCCAGTGACCAACGTGTACTCTGAGATGGGAATGAAAGACAGACAAGTCACAGCGTCTGCATGGGCATCGACCTTAAACAATGGCTGTGGCGGGTTGCCGTTGCGTATATCCCAGATCATGAGCTTCCGAGCCACAGAACCGAAGACTGTTTGCTGCTGATTGTGCCAGGCGACATCGCGCACTGGAGCGTTGTGTCCAGTGAAAATGTTCACGGCATCGATCACGCGATGGGTCTTGGGTGCGGCATTAATGTCCCACAAGCATATTTTTTTATCATCAGAAGCCGACAGCAAGTAACCTTAAAACGGATTCACATTTAAGAGATTTCACCAAGAGGAGTAGATTGTGGGTGCGTAACCGCTGCTTTGGCTTACCCATCTGTTTCGGATGCCAGGAGAGGCCAAATTCCCCCTTCGTGTGGCCACGCAGGCGCAGATCTGGCACGCATTTGCCGGGACTTTCCGGCTTGCTCGGGTGCTTTGTGTAGTCAAACACCAGGACATCGCTCGTTGGCGATTTGGTGGCTATGATGCAAGAGTGTTGTGGCATGTAGCGAGCACGGTTCACCTCACCTTCGTGGTTGATGATGACCTCCATTTTGATTTTGCCACACCCCGGACCAAAGCCACCGTTCTCGCCCATCTCATTGTCGTAACGCGATCTATCAATCTGTGCCTCCTCGGTGGGGACCGGCACGCTGGCAATCAGCAATTGATGCGGTTCGTTGTTCGTCGTGTGTGTCCCCAAAATGAGACGATGCACCGAGTATTCCTTGCCTACCTGCCCGGATGCACCGGGCAGCCACTGGGCCGTCAACGATGGCCACTCGAGAGCGTGTGTCACAATCTCATCGTACATATATGGTGTATTTTTCTTCCATATATTGTACTCCTCGATGATCGACTGCTCGGCATCGCCATCGCCATCGACATCGACATCGACATCGACATAGTCATCGACACTGAGTTCCGCTGATGGAAAAGTCATAAAATTAGCATTAGTTTATTCAATTTATCTATGTACATTTAAAGGTTATACCATTGTTATTGTAATAAACTATTTTAATGTGCGTATTAAAGCAGAATTACGAAATAGAATAGAACGAAAGACAAAGCGGAAAACAAAGCAAAACTTAACACACCGCAAAAATAAGAACTCGCACAATTGGAAATACATATATGGTTTTTCTGCTCTATTTTTTGTTGCAAGCACGTGCCGTGGTGCTAGAGATGGAAGTGAGCTGTCCAACCAAATATCGATAACACAAACAATAGCAAGACTGCACTTTTAACAGGGTGGCAATATTCAGATATGTTCGATTTTATTTCAAATTTAAAAAAAAAGTTACAGGAAAAATTGTAATTTATTGTATTCCCAAGATATGACTATGTACTGGATCCCTAGATCGCTCTAATAGAGCTCCCAGCCTCCATCCACTGGGATTGCACATTTCGCTCCCTGTGTTATTTGTGTAGATTCAATTGAGACGAAAACAATTTACAACAAAATGAATTAAGAGCACAAACTTTGTGCTCGCTCCTGCGAGCAGCAGCATCATCCGAAGGGCCTTCTCCCTCGTTCTCGCCTTCCTTTTCAATTCCAATCTGTGTGTCCAGCAGGAGAGCAGGATACGCCTTCAGCTCAGGAAGAGGAGGAGTGGGAGGTGAAGAAGGAGGACACGGCGGAGTAGAGTAGCTCTGCACATCAATGATGTCCTTTGCCGTGTTCCGGGCATGACATGCCAAGCGGAAACGCAAGTGTGCAATTTCATTGCACATTTTTTTTGCTCCTCTCGAAATCCAGTAAAAACTTTACTTCAAGCTGTCTCCGACTCTGGAGCTGGCTGCCTGGCTTTTCCCACTGCTTTCTCCCTTCTGTTTTAGCCACGTTTGCCTTTTGGGAGTGTATTGGACAAGGTGGGCAAGGCAAGGCAAACATTTCCAGCTTATTACTTTGATAGAAACGTAAAACCAATGAACCTTTCACATTAGATAAGACGGGGCAGTGGCAGTATGGCAGTGTGGCAGAGGCAGTGGCAGTGGCAGTGGAAGTGGAAGTGTATGTTTGTCCCCCAGTGAGTGTGTCTGAGTATCTGTGTGTGTCTAAGGATGAATGGCTGGGGCTTGAATGAATGACTGGCTAAAGGAAGCAAACATTGGCTGAGATGGCGAGGCCCCATGCCCATGCCCATGCCCAGGCACTGGAGCATTGAAATTTAGCCGAGATAGTGTCCTTACTGATTGCTTCCTGCACTGCGGCCCAGCACCAGTCCACACACTAGTCCAGGTCTAGGGTGCAGTGTCATGGCAGTGTATCCTCCACTCCGATCCACTCCCCTACCCGCTTCGGGGCCAAGAGTCCATCTTCATGCATTCGCTGCTTCCGCTGCCGGTTTCTCTGTGTCTTTCCTGCTCCAATGTCTTCTGTCACATTTATCTAGAAAGTTTTCTTTTTCCACGCTCAAAGAAAACCCCAACTGTTTGTCCTTCGGCTCTGCAGAAGCAGCAGCAGCCCCGGCATATCAAACATAATGGGAATAGATTTCAAAAACTTTTAGCCAGTGAGACAGATAGAGATAGGGTGAGAGAGAGAAGGGAAGAGGGGGTTTCCCAGAGACCGAATGTGTTGTATAATAGCGCAAATGATGTGTTTACACTATCATATAAATGTCACGTGCAATGGCGCCTTTTGTTTGCCCGCTGGACATATGCTTTCCTCAATTTATAGCCCATCCACCACTTACACAATGGACGCCAGGCACGGCTCATGGCCGGGACAGAAGTGCTTCGGTTAGAAGTGCTCGGTGGTAGGTGGGTGGCAGATTCAGGTAATTACCTTGCAGCCAGGTGTTGCTTGACTACTTTGTTATCTCTTATCTCTGGGTATGCGTGCCACAGACACACACCACACGCACAGCCACACAGTCTCCCAGTTGCATGTGTGCAGGAGATGCGTTGAGATGGGATGAGCTTCCTTTTAATAGGATTCCCGGAGAGTGGCAAAAACTGGATGGGACCATTCCCAGTCAAAGGAAATGAAATGCGGTTTTGATATGCTCTCAAGATGGAGGTGGTGTTTAGGGGCACAAATCTCTTGAGAGTACCTACTTGAATCCATGGTTTACTTTCTTTCGTTATTAGAGATCTGTAAAGCTGTAAAGATACTTATTTAAGAAGGGGAAAAATATAAAATAAAATTCGAATGTGAAGAAGACCTCTTAGAGTAAGAAGAAATAACTCCCAGAAGCATTCCTATCATATTTTACAAAAGATATAGCTGCGAATATCCACTTTCAAATAATTGTTTTTCTTTTGAAAACCGCTTTCCAAAATTCCAAAAATCTCCACAATTCCCATGAATCCAATCTTTTGATTAGCCTCCATTAAGCAGTGTATTGGTTGCATGCCTCACATGTATCCAAGTGGCTTGTATCTCGGAACTGAGAGGAGAGCCCGCACACACAGAGAAATTTCAACAATAAATTGCAGATGAAAACTTGTGCAGCATCCGGGGGTCACTAGGGTACCAGCACTTGAGCAACGAGCAACGAGCAGAGAGAAGACCACAGAATGCCAGAAAATAAGGACCGACCAAAAGGAATTGTACAAAAAATATGGCATATAATGGAGAAAGGAGGAGTAGGAGTCGGAGGGAGGGGGGAGCTGGAGTCTTTGCTAAGAAGAAAGTCAAGCACCACTGGGAAAACTTTAAAATGAAATGAAAATTATAAAGTAACTACAAAATCTTGATAAGAAATACACAGCGACAACTGGAAGGGGGGGAAGGTAGGGATTGTAGTGGTTTCTAGGGGGTGGGTAAGGGTGTGATGTATACAGTTTAGGGGTCGCAAAGGAAATGGCAAAAGTCATAAAATGTCGAGTTTTACGAGTGCAAAACGCAAGGGTCTAATCTGGGTTTAGCATCAAAACTTGTTAGTGCATGGGGCAGTGGCAGTGGCAGTGCTTCCTGGCCAAAAAGATTGTGTGGAGTGGGTTTTGGGGGCGCATAATAAGCAATGTCAACGCATGTGTGTGTGGCAGGGGCAGGGCTTTCGTGGGGTTAAACTCTCATTGCATTTTAGCCAAATGACGGAAACATTTTTGCACTTTAGGCAAAGTGCAGAGGGCAATTTTCCCGAACAGAGAGAGAGAGAGAGCCTTAGGGGTGACCCAAGAAGGAGCAAAAATATTGCAACAATGACATTAAACGCAACTTATTTTAGTACTGCTTCCCTTCAGCATTTGCATGTTGCCTGGCCCCCCGCAACACGCAACTTTGTTGTAACTCTTCCTTCTCCCTGTTGCTTGTTGCCTCTTATTGCAGGTTGTTGTTGCAGGCTGCTGTTGCCGTCGACGTTTAAATGCGGCAACTAAATAACTTTGAGTGTCTTTTGAGTGGCCATTAGTAGCGGACTTAGCAAAGGGACTAAGTGGGTCTACTGTTTGGGTGATCCATTGTTCTTTTGTTGAATACCTTTTCTGTTAAATGCTGCGCTGTTAAACGCTCTTCTATTTCTGAGATAACCGATTCGAAAGAGGTTTTCTTAAGGGAACCATCTAGTTGTATTTTGAATAATAGTATTTGCTAAAGTGTTTAGACTAATTCTCATTTAAATTTAATTAAACCCACTTTTCAAAAATTTGTTCCAGGGCGGTGTTTATAGCCGATCAGCGTTTTCTGGCCATCAAGCAGCCGGACAAGTACTGGACGCTGCAGATAAAATATGTACAGGCCCGTGATGCCGGGTCGTACGAGTGCCAGGTCTCCACAGAGCCCAAAGTCAGTGCGCGTGTCCAGCTGCAAGTTGTGGGTAAGTAGAGTCACGGCCAAGACCATGAACATGAACATGAACATGAGCAGGAGCATGAAATATGTACATATGAATAAGTAGTGCGAGTATGTGCTTTGGAGTGTGTAATTTTTTGGGTGTCAGTGTGGCAAAGGTCAAGCGGCAGCAAATGCAGAAACTTTTTAGCCTTTGTGGCAGCCACAGACATCCAGAGAGGAGGTCACACATGGGGGTCGGAGATCTTTGCATCTTTCATGCGGCTGCTGCATTTCAAATTACTCACTAAATTGCATTCAAATTGTGGCTGCCTCTGCGCCTGCTGCCCATCCATTGCCCATTGAAAAGCTACAAAAAAAAAGCGAACAAATTTCTTTGCTTGGTCAAGTTTTTTAACGAGAAAACTTTTACGTGCGTTTCTACGGGTCGGTCTGCTCTCTGGTTTGGTTTTCCATTGGGTTTGGGTTTTCACCACACACACTCACACTCACACGGGGGAAAAACTGTGGCTCCGGCTCTGGCTCTGTTTTTCTGGGGAGGTGGTGTTGGGTAAAAAGTTAATTAAATTTCATGTTTGCATACCGGAAGAAACACACAGTAGCCAAAGCCAAATGAACAATGTAAATGTCAGTGTCGAGGCACCAGACCATACGCTGCATGCATCGAATGGATTCTGTAATTGATATGGAATCGTGCATCGATATGTTGCAAACAACCGCACTCGACTCGAGGCTATACGACATGCTCATCACATGAAAAATCAGTGGCAAATATTTTTCGGATTTTCCAACATTCATTTGAATCTAACTATGCCAAATATCTATCTCTGTGTTTTGTGGTCTGTATCTGTTCTACAGCAAACATTTTTCCTACTTTCCTACTCTCCCGCTGTGCAGTTACTCCTTGGCTTGAAAATTACACCATTATTTTAAATTCAACGACAATTTAGGCACAGAATTTAGGCCTCAGCCTCCACAGAACAGAAAGGAAAAAGTGTGGAAAGTCAATTTACATTTGGAGCTGACAAATTGAATTTTCTTTTATCCAACTAACACTTTGGTTTTATGAAGACAAGGCGCACAGCACAGAAATACAAAAAAAAAAAAAACAAGCAAAAAGAACCCAACCACATGCTGGGACGAGACCGAAAGAGCAAAAAAGAATACGGAATTTTTGGGGCAAGGGCAATAGACTGGATAATGGCGTTGGCAAAAAGTGATTTTCGCATTTCCGGCTCAGCTAATTTGTATGCTAAACACTCACTCGCATGCCTAGAGGAATCAGGACTATCTTTGGGAGGATATAAGTACGTATATGTATATGGCACCCAACAGGTATTTCGGGAAAATCCATATACGAGTACGAGTATTCTTTTGGCTGTGTGGAAATTTCGTATGCGCGACCACATTTGCGTTAATCTAACGACAAGTTTAAGCAGAAAGGATTTCTATTCATGCCCTGACATGGATTTTCCACAATGGTTTTAGCGCACTTCCTATTCACTCAATCTCTCTCTCCCTCTCCCTCTGGATTTTCCCCCTCTCCTTCTTCGCACAGCTACCGTGGCCATTACTTGCAGTCATTTGGCCTTCAACCATTTCTATGTCCTGCTCCAATCTCTCCTTTTGTTTGTTTGAAGTTGAATTTTTGCCCATGCGTTTGCCTGTCTTTCCCTCTGTTCCTTGCTGGCGTTCCATTCTTTTGGCCATAACCATTATCGCCAGCACCTCTCATTCACCGCCTCTCACCCCTCTGTGTGCAGTTTTTCCTGGATCTATTCTCCCTCTCTTCTCACCCATTTTTTTGTCGCGCTGCTTGGCTGATTTTGTGCCTTTGCCATGTAATTTGTATTTATTGCATCGTTTTGTCTGTGCAAACGGCTAAAACTCCCTTTGCATGTTGTCGATTCTCGCCTCGTTTTCGACCCACCAACCCCAACCACTCCCAACCCCATTCCTATCCCCATTCACATTCCCCCCTTTTTTTGCTGAATGATTTTGATGCCAAGACTTTGGCAATGGCTTTTATGTTGAGGCTTTGGCCTTCCTACCGCCTGCTGCTTGATTTCTGAGCCATAGCCAAAAGTTGGGGTAATAGCCTCGTAGTTTTCGGTCAATTTGTTATGCCAATGCGTATGTGTGTATGTGTGTGTGTGCCAGAAAGAGACAGATATACAGAGTGCTGCCTTGTTTGCTTTGTTGTTGGTTAAAATGTCAGTTTCTTTGGTTTTGGTTCATTTACTCAAGCTTTTGTGGGTCAGCAGCAGCATCAGCAGCAGGAGAAGCAGGACAATGGCACAAAATCCCTGTTAATAGGCCAAAAAGGCAGAACCCATCAAAGTTTAGTTTGCTGAAAAGTTTATTCAATAATCTTTTAAACTTTAGGAAAGGAAACGAAACATGGACGCTTTCTCTTTCTGTACCACCAACCAAAAGTCAAATTATCACCCACGTTACATGGCAGCCCCCGCCACATACTGGTGGCCTGAATGAATGAATGAATATATTTTTTTCTGCATCATTGAACGACAAACTAGATTTGGTTTTATGAGATTCGTTTTCTGTTCAGCTCATCTCATCTCGTTTTCGACTCTCGTTTCTCGTTTCGGTTTTCTCTTTTGGCCTCTGGGTCTCTGGTCGTCTGCTTATTTAATTTGCTGCTAATCTTGTACCAGCCAAAGCCAATTTTGGGTTTACTTTCTCTTCTCTTCTCTTCTCTTTTTTTTTGCTTCTTTCTGTGGCAATTTTGTCTCACCATCAAAAGTGACAATATTCCCTGTGATGTTTATGCACCTAAAGACGGGACAGACAGGAAAGACGGAAAGGACTGAGTGGGACTCCAACTAATTTCCCTAAAAGCATTTCGCCATAAACTCAATTAATTTAAGTTGCTGCAATTCGCCATCGCCTGACACTCTTAACCCAAGAAGCCATTGCCACTTCCGTTTCCCCTTCACTTCAGCCTCAGAGTCCCTTTTGTACTTGGGAAATTAGCTAAAAGTGTGGTCAAAAGTTTGAGGTTTTCTTTGCTCCGGTCTGCTTTTCTTTTCTTTTCACTGGCCCTGGCTATTGGGTTTTTCTCCTGGATCTGGTTCTGGTTCTGGCTGAATGATATCTAAAGTTGTGGGGACAATCAATGGACACTATCAATGTGTGTAGTTAATTAAATGAATTCCCCAACAGCTTCTGTATAATTATCTCTATGCGTGCCATAGTTTTTTTTTCGCAGAAGTGGTAGCTGCAGCTCCCTGGGGCTGGGGCTGGGGCTGGGGCTGGGGCTGGGGCTGGGGCTGGTGCTGGGGTGTTGCGTGGGTGATAAAGTAGAGCGTTTGCTAATAACATTGCCATTTGCCACTGCTTCTAGTTTTATTTTACTATCCTGTAAACGTGCTTGTGAACTAAAAGGGCATTTCGTATTCGGGATATGTTTGTACTCGATAAAGTATATATATTCTGCAAAAGCTACAAAAAACAAGTCGATAAAGCCAGCACCAAAAGCCAAGCAATTCATCGGAGTACCTATTTCTCTCTGTCATAATTTGCTTTGAATTTTATGACATTCCCCAGACATTTCCCCACTCGAGGGTATCCTTTAATCGACTATCGAGCCCCCATTTGATATTCCATAATTTTTTCCCATGTCGCGCTTCTCCAGTCAAGCAGCTGGAAAACTAACATGCAACAACATGACGATTTTGACAAGCTGACACACTTTGGTGTCAAACCAGAGCATGTCGCGTGTTCCACAGCACGCTTCTGGTACAAACACATCCGTGGAAATCCACACACACAGATACACACGCGCACACTCTCTAACAGCACCACATACTCGTACACTCCAAAGCATAGTCGGGGCATTTTGTGTAAATTTTCGGCGCACTCATTTTGCACACATTTTTGTGTAACAGCAGTGAAAACTCGTCGTATACGTGATTTTGTCAAATTTCAAAGCACACGTCTACCCATCGGCGCAAATGAAGACGCCGCCCGCCCAGCCCAGGCCTCGAGAGGTACGGGGAGGTAAGGGCCTCGGAGGCGTTCAGGTCGTGTGAAAATATATGCGCCAACATTCCCAACTTGTTTCTGTTCGTTCTGTGCGCTTTTTCGGGCGGGGCGCATACCCCTACTCTATCTCTTTTTTTTCTACTTTTTGTTTGACACAACTCTTAGTTTGTTATGCATGTGCGTGTCTGTTGGCCAAAAAAGTCCGTCCGTCCAGGGATGAAGAGTCGAGTCTCTAAGGGATGGAGAGAGAGAGAGAAAGAGAAAGAGAGAGAGACCAAGAATCAGTAAGTGAAAAATTGAAAAGTGGATTTTCTTTGGGTGCCAGATTTACGTGTGCTACGTGACTCCCCAGCTGTTAATTCAATAGATTAGCGCCAATGACACAATTTAGGATGGGGGGCGACAGCCACACAGTTATGCTTATGTTCATCATCATCTAATGCGCTGCCACTCCCTCTGTCTCTTCTTGTATAGTGCCCCGCACGGAGATACTGGGCGAACCAGATCGCTACGTGAAGGCTGGCAGCAATGTCGTCCTACGCTGTATTGTCCGTGGCGCCTTGGAGCCGCCCACCTTCATCATGTGGTACCATGGGGCCGAGCAACTGGCAGCGGACTCGCGACGCCATCGCACGCAATTGGATCCCAATCTACCGGAGGCCACTGGCGAGGGACAGAGCACGGTGAGTACTACTCTTAGTCCTCGTCCTCGTCCTCCTTGGCAGAATGACTCCCTTGTTGATTTCAATTTAATTACACTCAATTTCAAAAGGCTTCTTGGCTGCTTCTGATGCTGCCATTGCCACTGCCACGTGTCTGCGTCCGGGTCTGCAGCACAGCAAAAAAAAATTATAATATTGTTTCATAAAAGTTTCAGTTTTGTCGCATTTCTCTCTAATTGCCTGTCCCATAACTTTCTGACCCGCAATGCCCCTGCCAGGACTTGGTTCTGTTCTGCAGACTGCCAAATATTTGGAGTACGTGCGTCTCGGTGCCCCAAACTGTTTATCTTCTTTTTTCGTAGTTTCTTTAACATTTCTGTACTTGAACTTTCTTTTTTGGACGCTCTGCAGATTGGCTCATTAATCATCGAGTCGGCCAAGAAGCGCGATACTGGCAATTACACATGTAGCCCGTCGAATAGCCCCAGTGCGACCGTAACACTGAACATAATAAATGGTGAGTCGCGCCGTGAAATGTGTGTGTGTCTGGACAAGTCCCTAACAGAGTGGTGTGTGCTTTCCTTCTTTTTCTTATGTACATTTCCCAGGTGAATCATCTGCCTCGGCGGTCACCTCATCGGCAGCCACCACACGGGCCTATGCCCTAAGCATCCTCGCCCTGCTGCTCAGCGTCATCCTCATCGGTGTGGGCCATCGGACATGACATGTCAACGGAGAGAGGCCAAACTAAGGAGTGAATCCAGAACTCTGCCAATATGAAAAAACCAACCCCAATTTGATAAGCATTAAAAAGCAGAATGAAGTGAAAGGAAATTAAATCAGATAAATACACATAATAATCGAGTGCATGTTGTAAGCTAGTTGATTTTATCTACTGACTAATAACTCAAGAAACGTAGGGAAGGAAGGATAAATCCGTAAATCCCTGGACACACACACACACACCGTCTCTCTCCCTCTCTCCCACTCTCTCTCTATCTAGACATTGCAGCTAATTGTAAGTTCTACGAGCTCTAAGCGAAAACTAGTCCGTAAGCACCAGCCCCCACAAATCCACAAATCTCCCACTAGTCTTAGGCCTGATTTCTATCATAAATTTTATTTTTTGGGTTTTGTCGGTTCGGTTTTCCTTTTGTTTGGCTTTCGCATAAACGCATAGCCGTAAATATTTATGCACTTCGATGTGCAATTGCATCGATATCCTGAATCTGAATGCATTCAGTGTGCAGGAATTTCGAGCATTATTTTTCGGTAAAAAATTCAAACCCGAATTGCAGTTTCTGTTGCAATGTGGCCACATGCTGCACCTTTCGATTGGCCATTTGTATCTCCTGCTGCTTTCTCTCTGTCTAGATGGTGATATTTAATATTTTTAGTATTTTCTAGCAAATACTCTGACACTTGACCTCGTTTCGGGCAACATCCTTTGCCAATAAATTTCATAAAAATTCTCAAATCGATGTGTAGACGGAGAGTAAGCCCGTCCCGATGTAGATCGAATTTCAATATTCATTTAATTTGTGTACTTAAAAGAAAATAGAGAAATTCATGTTTGATATTTGTGTGACATTTGCAAACAATTTACATGGCGAAAATTTATGAAACTCTATTTTATGTGCTCTTATCTCACGAACATGCTCCAAACATGCGCGAAAAAGCCAAAAAAAAATAAAAAATCATAAAATATAAATAAAACAGAAAATTATAGCAAATACATTCATTGATCGAACATAACAGAAACGAAAAATGCGACATAAAGCTGCATAAAACAAACAATTTAAATGATAGCGAAGCGAAAGTAAATTTATTGGATTGGATTGAAGGGAGAAGAGAACAGAACAGAAAACAGAACGAACTGACTCGCGCGCACTGTATATAACTCTATTGCGAGAATTGTTCGACAGAAAAATGTAAATTAATTGAATACACAAACCAAACCAGAGACGTATTCCAAATACTAATGAATTGCATTTAAACGATACAGAAAAAAAATCAACAAAACACAGACACACATACATACATATATCGTATATCGTATATATATATAAATATAAAGATAAATAAATAAAAGGAGAAACATGAAAGGCAAATACACGGTAGTCAAAGAAATAAATAAAAATAAAATCAAACAAATAAACGAACAAAATGCAAACATCGTGTGCCCGCAGGAAAAACTGTAGTATGCCTCACTCGTATTTATTTATCCACTTAACGTCCTTTTTAATTACACACACACACACACACACAGACGCACTATCCATGGCAGCAAATCCTATAAAAATTCTCGAAAATTAATTAAAGTTGTCTTTGGGTGCAGGCAGCATCAACTTAATTGCAATTAGGTGAATGCCATGCCCCCAAGCCCACACATGCAGATACCCACCCACACAATGCAATCAAACTGGCATTAATTATGGCTTCAAGGCTGTCACCGTCACCCCATTCCGAATGATGCCAGGTAGGACAACAAACCCCAATCGAAGCCCAATCAAAACCCCAATCGAAGTCGAACAGCAAGCAGCTGGTGCGCCAAAAGAGAACAGAAAATAAATGCCCATATCGAAATAAATATCTGCGGTCGCACTTAACGGGTGTCGAGACAATTAACACATTTCCCGTGTATCCATCAAATGCCTGTGGTTCGGTAGCCACACAGCCCCCCAGCCACACACTGCGGTTAACCGCCCAACACTTATCCCTCAGAGTTTTATTTCAACACTGTAACGAACAGAGAGGCCCCACAGGAGTGAGGGCCATGACATTTTGCTAGCTGTAAGCCTATAACCATATAGAGACCATAGTGAGTACTTACAAAACGAAATCAAAATACATTTCTAAGCTCTCCAAGTGTTTTTCATAAGCTCGATTAACGTATACATACAATACATGTAATTATCAGCAAACCCAAATCTACATATTTGTAAATAAGTACTCGTGTACGTGCAATTGGCAATTGCACTCGCCCCCCTCCCCGAAAGGAGAATATTGTGGGCGGGCATACATTTTAAAGATCGACACAGACACAGACACAGACACCGACACGGTCGAGGTACCCATGATATAGCAAAGATGTAGTCATTAAGTACCAACTAATACGAAAACCAAATACTTAAAAATATATTGTAAACAAAAAACTAAAAAACAAAAACTATGTGACAACTTTAACTGACAAATTTATTGCATTACATACAATAAAATAATTAAATTACTACATTATTAATACATTATATAGCAGAAATTCATCAATTCCAGGATTCAGAGTCAATATTGCTTGCAAGGTACTCGCTGATCAGCTCGCGGCATTGAGTGTTGATGGCAAAGCCTCGAACTTCCGGGTACCACTCCAAGCCCTTGTAGTCTCCATTTTCATCTACGGCAGGTTGGGGCTGCAGTTGGCCAATCCCACACCCGACCAAGACCCCGGTGACGCGATCTATCAGGGACAGGACTATCAGCCGACCCTTTGCCGGGCATGGGATAAGCTCCACAATCGATGGAGCATGACTGACGGCCATTTTCAGGGTATTGGAAAGGAATGTACGAACTTCCATGGAAACTGGCCGGGGTGGCTGCATAACAAAAGAGCACTGATGCGTTAGTGCTTCAGCAATGAAATCCGTATCGAAAATGTAGAACTTCTCCATAGTTCCATCCATTGAATAGATAATCCTCAAGGGGGGCTCATACAACGTGGCAATGAGATATCCCAACTCAGTGCTCGGCTCGAGACCTGGTACAGCCAATGATTCTCCATCTTCTATCATATTTTCCAGCTCACTATTGGCTGCAAAAACCATCTGCTGATCAAACTGATTTTCGATTTCAGGAGAGGGCCATAATGATCCCATGATGGTCCAAAGAGACTTATCTTATTATCTTAGCAAACAAATTGTAAGTAAATGGTTAAAGGGTTAAACAATGTCTATCAAAGGAACAATTATTATTGTTACCTTTAATGCCGACTTTACTCTCTGAATTATTTTATTTTTGCTGTTGTTTGAAACAACTCTGTGGAAAAACTAAAAATGTCTAGTCAATACGATACGGCATGACAACCCAATAGTCGGTCTACTGCGTTACAATAAATACAAACAAATATTAATTTAGTTGAGAAAATAATCCAACAAAATCTCTTTATATTTAACATAATTTATAAAGATTTAACAGCTTTACGGAAAATGCTCAAAATATAAGAGGAAACGGGGGGGAACGTTGTGAGTTGCTGCGGAGACCGCAACTCTACAGTTATACCCGATTCTAAGTCAGTATGGCTCTCATTCTCACCCCATTCCGAAATATGCCAGGTAGGAAAACAAACCCCAATCGAAGCCCAATCAAAACCCCAATCGAAGTCGAACCGCAAGCAGCTGGTGCGCCAAAAGAGAACAGAAAATAAATGCCCATATCGAAATAAATATCTGCGGTCGCACTTAACGGGTGTCGAGACAATTAACACATTTCCCGTGTATCCATCAAATGCCTGCGGTTCGGTAGCCACACAGCCCCCCAGCCACACACTGCGGTTAACCGCCCAACACTTATCCCTCAGAGTTTTATTTCAACACTGTAACGAACAGAGAGGCCCCACAGGAGTGAGGGCCATGACATTTTGCTAGCTGTAAGCCTATAACCATATAGAGACCATAGTGAGTACTTACAAAACGAAATCAAAATACATTTCTAAGCTCTCCAAGTGTTTTTCATAAGCTCGATTAACGTATACATACAATACATGTAATTATCAGCAAACCCAAATCTACATATTTGTAAATAAGTACTCGTGTACGTGCAATTGGCAATTGCACTCGCCCCCCTCCCCGAAAGGAGAATATTGTGGGCGGGCATACATTTTAAAGATCGACACAGACACAGACACAGACACCGACACGGTCGAGGTACCCATGATATAGCAAAGATGTAGTCATTAAGTACCAACTAATACGAAAACCAAATACTTAAAAATATATTGTAAACAAAAAACTAAAAAACAAAAACTATGTGACAACTTTAACTGACAAATTTATTGCATTACATACAATAAAATAATTAAATTACTACATTATTAATACATTATATAGCAGAAATTCATCAATTCCAGGATTCAGAGTCAATATTGCTTGCAAGGTACTCGCTGATCAGCTCGCGGCATTGAGTGTTGATGGCAAAGCCTCGAACTTCCGGGTACCACTCCAAGCCCTTGTAGTCTCCATTTTCATCTACGGCAGGTTGGGGCTGCAGTTGGCCAATCCCACACCCGACCAAGACCCCGGTGACGCGATCTATCAGGGACAGGACTATCAGCCGACCCTTTGCCGGGCATGGGATAAGCTCCACAATCGATGGAGCATGACTGACGGCCATTTTCAGGGTATTGGAAAGGAATGTACGAACTTCCATGGAAACTGGCCGGGGTGGCTGCATAACAAAAGAGCACTGATGCGTTAGTGCTTCAGCAATGAAATCCGTATCGAAAATGTAGAACTTCTCCATAGTTCCATCCATTGAATAGATAATCCTCAAGGGGGGCTCATACAACGTGGCAATGAGATATCCCAACTCAGTGCTCGGCTCGAGACCTGGTACAGCCAATGATTCTCCATCTTCTATCATATTTTCCAGCTCACTATTGGCTGCAAAAACCATCTGCTGATCAAACTGATTTTCGATTTCAGGAGAGGGCCATAATGATCCCATGATGGTCCAAAGAGACTTATCTTATTATCTTAGCAAACAAATTGTAAGTAAATGGTTAAAGGGTTAAACAATGTCTATCAAAGGAACAATTATTATTGTTACCTTTAATGCCGACTTTACTCTCTGAATTATTTTATTTTTGCTGTTGTTTGAAACAACTCTGTGGAAAAACTAAAAATGTCTAGTCAATACGATACGGCATGACAACCCAATAGTCGGTCTACTGCGTTACAATAAATACAAACAAATATTAATTTAGTTGAGAGAATAATCCAACAAAATCTCTTTATATTTAACATAATTTATAAAGATTTAACAGCTTTATGGAAAATGCTCAAAATATAAGAGGAAACGGGGGGGAACGTTGTGAGTTGCTGCGGAGACCGCAACTCTACAGTTATACCCGATACTAAGTCAGTATGGCTCTCCTCCGGCAGACGCCGCTAATATCAAACGACACGACAAAGAGTGCGTGCGAGAGAGACAGAAAATCAGTCTGAGCGTGACGTCGGGGGCTGCGTAGCCAGTGCAAATTGATTTGTTCCTTTTGGCTATAAAAATGATCTGATCTGATCCAGATTCAGCAATCTGATAGATATGGTCATTATCTGATTCTGCGTTTTTAGTTTTCTCGTATCCTCAATATTGTGGATGCAACAGATTTTCGTTTTTTGTGTGGGCGGAAGGGGGTGGGGCGAAATTTTGAGATACACGTTTTATAGTAAGATCTAACAGGAGTGCGGATACCAAATTTGGTTACTCTAGCCTTAATAGTCTCTGAGATTTTTGAATATCCCCAGATTTTCGTCCTTTGCGGGGGCGGAAGGGGGTGTGGCAAAGTTTTGAAATATTCTTGTAGCAGTGACATATCACAGAAGTCTGGATCCAAAACATCGTTGCTCTCGCTCTTATAGTCTTTGAGCACTAGGCGCTGAAGGGGACGGACAGACGGACGGACGGACAGACGGACAGACGGACGGACGGACAGACGGACAGACGGACGGACGGACAGACAGACAGGGCTCAATCGACTCGGCTATTGATGCTGATCAAGAATATATATACTTTATGGGGTCGGAAACGATTCCTTCTGGACGTTACACACATCCACTTTTACCACAAATCTAATATACCCCAATACTCATTTTGAGTATCGGGTATAAAAAGGGGAATCTCTGCTTAAATTAATAGGAAATGGACCCGTTAGCGATGATGGAGGTAAGGTATGGACTAGAAGGAGCTCATGCTCTTTATCTTTTGGGCAAATGAATTGTTTCTTGAGAGCAGTTTCAGGTGGTTTGGTTCCCAAAGTGAATGCAGTTTGACTTACTGGCGACCAGTAATCCATGGCAGTAAGTAGCCCCCAGAGCTGATGGGATTTTCAAATGCAAATTGTATGCAATCGCACAAGTAGCAGCAGCAGCAGCAGCAAAGATGCATAATTTTACCAAAATGAGAACTAATGAGAGAAGAAGAGACGGAGATGAAAAGCTGGCAAAGGAAGAGCCCTGGGAGGTTGACCAACTGCAGTTGCATTTCCCTTCCAGTTCTCATAAACAGGGTCAGACTCGGAGTAGGAAATGCAAAGTGCATTCACATTTTGATTTCATTATTGCAATTTTCAGGGCGCGCCTCATGCCATTCCTGCCTCACTTCCGAGTGCAACGTCATCGCCTCAAGGATCCTTTCCCTCTAATAAGAGTGCGAGTGTGTGTGAACGGCGTGTGCTTCTGTATGGGTGTGCGTGCTCCACCTTCTATGACGCCTATTATGGGTGTACTCTCTTCACAAGGTGAACCATTGAAAGGTGCCTCAAGGAGCCGGAGGAGGATGTGGCCTGGGCTAATGCCAAAGCCCGCCGTTCATGCCACACTCGTGGCTCCTATTGCTGCTGGAGCTGCAACAAAAACTCCTTTCAATTTGTGGGTGCACAAGTTTTCGGGGCTTTCGGAATCAAAGCCAAGCCAAGCGGTCTGAATGAGATTTGAGCTGGCAAAGGATTATGCTGAAAAGCGATTTTATTACCGACAAGGATATCTATTCACGGAGCAGCTCTGTTGGTCATTTGGCCAACAGTTTGTTCGGGCTCTCTGTTGATTTTGCTCCTTCGACCCACTGAGGCCTTTCTTCCTGCCTATTTGTTGGCCTGTGAAGGATGTCTGACCGTCTAAGGTGGAATTCAATTCAATTCAATTAGATACCCCACAAAAATGATGGGAAAAACATTTGAAGAATATTTATATGAATATTCAAATGGCATTCCTTCGCTTTGATGAGGGCCATCCGACCATAAATCATTGTGGCAAACTTTCATTCAAATATTTTCCAGCATCTGCAACATATTTTCGAAAATTATGCAAAAGTAAACTGTCTCTTTTTCGTTTTCTTTTGGGTCCAAAGACAGAGCCAAAATTAAAGCGGAAGCAGGCAGGACATGAGTAAACAAGGCCCGAGCCGGTGCCGGACCCGGACCCGGGCCCGAACCCAAGGTCGCTGGCCCAAAAATTATAAATTTCCGTTTGGAATGAAGTTTCAAAAGTTCTGCATCAATGGCCACAAGGGATTTATTTTTTGGGGCGCAAAAGGGTGCCGTGCCGCAGCAGGAGTCCCAACCGGAAGCACCGAAAATGGTGACACCGGACATGAAATAATTCCAATTTTTGGCCATTTCCTCAAAGATTGGGCCAAGACGTAGGAAAAGGCCAGAGAGGACCAGAAAAGAAATGAGTGAATTTAAATGTTTAATAAACTTTCAACCAACTACGCGGAAGTTTTTTCCACTCTTCGCCTCTTGCTTGGCCAGTTTTCCCCACTTTCTCTCTCTCTCTCTTAGCCATTTCCCGCAAGCCGCAAACTGCGAAAATGGCGCCTGGGGAGGGCCAGAAGCTGAACGAGGCGTCGCCGTCATTGCTTTACACTTTTCTTCTAGCACTTTTCATTCATTTAATTTTACCCGGTCACCTTTTCGCCCCTCGTCCCTTTGCCCATCTGGCACTTGGGTATTTAACGTTTCGCTAATGCCTCCAGCCGCTCCAGCCGCTGCCCCGCTGCGGTGCAAATGGGGCGTGGCATCGTCCTGGACCAGGCCAAAACCAAGGCGACAGTTGGCGGCCGTTTCCTAATTACAAATCACTGGTGGTTCCCATAGAAACCAAAGGAAGAGAGCGGCAATAGGAGGGTGCGGGCGGTGTTGGGAGGAGGAAACAAGTAAAAGAAATATCCCTGCACAGAAATTACATTCCTTGCACCAAGCCACCACCCGCCCATACTCCCTCTCGTATCTGCCCCAGTATTCCAGATTTATATACCCTTCTGCTGGGGGTACTATGCATTCGGTCGGAAATAATAACAGAACAGAGATATGTAAAACAGATATACATGTAGATTTCCTACAAGGGACACTATTCTGTCCCAATATTGAATCACACTCCCATAAATATTTTACTGCCTTAGGAAGTGGTCGAACGATTACAAATAAGTTTTAGAGATGAAATATTGTTGTTTCTTAATATATTCAAAGAAATCGGTATAAACTGTAGTTGTCCTTAAATTCTCTGAGCCTTCTAACGATTGATCTGCAAGTGTATCTTTATCTTCGGTCCCGAAACAAAACTAGCTGTATCTTTTCCCGTTTTGTTGCTGCCTTCTTTCGGAGACTTTCTGGGTCAACAATTATGCAAAATACTGTTATTTTAGGAGCAGACCGTCGCATTTATCTGTCCCTTTTTTGGGCTGGGCTGGGGATTGGTGAGGGGTTGGGTACCTTAAACAAAGCGACCCCAAGTGAAGAGGGAGAATGGGAATGGCACAGAGGATGCGGCGCATCCGTTTTATAATTAGTTCGCTGCCCCGCAAAAAAAGTACAGCAAGACAGAGAGAAAGAGCGTTAGCGAAACAAAAAATGTGGGGTCGGAAGGTGGATCTGGGGTAAAACAGCTTTTAAACGCGATTTAAAGATTTAATTGCTGGAAATTTGGTTAAGTGCGTTGTGCGATTATTGCCGTTTCCTTCGCAGACCCTTTCCCTAGCCCAATCCCAAGCCGTAGATCCTTGCCTCCTTTTCCTATGGGTTTCAAAGGAATTCATTCCCACTTGAGTTTGAGTTTGAGTAATGTAATTGTTTTTGGATTAGAACCGCTTACAATTAGCCAAAATGTTCGAGTGGAAGTTCCAGTTCTTATGGTGATTATAATCCCATCAGCAGGGTCGTCGGGACATAATTAAAATAATTAAAATAAATATGAAGAAGCAGTGCCATCAATCCAATTAGGGTATCATCTGTAGTCCGATTATGGCCTTATCCGGTTTAAATGTTCTGGTGGGTTGTGGCTGGGTCTCTCCCAAGTTTAATAGTTTCGTATTTTTCACACGTTCTTCATTGGTTTGGCCTTAACTCAAAACGAAAGTGGTTAGGTCGATGTCTTCGGTCTGAGGGCCAAGTGTAAGTGACATCATTAACTTTTTCCCAGCTGCAATAGACCGTAAACCTTTGACACGACTCTGCCACAGCCACAGGCTGTGCCTTCTATTTGCCTTGCTCTCCTGTGTCTGTGTCTTCGTCTGTGTGAAAATAAAATGTCTGAAAAAGTTTTCGGCTTGGACCAAACATCAGGCAGCCAGCGCAGGCCTCCTTCATGCATCTGAAAGATTGTTGCATGCTGCTCCTGCGGCCGCTCACAAATTGTTGCTCTGCACCTCCTATAGTTGCTGTTTATATATCAGGCCCATTGCAGGCATCCTGCTTTTGGTCCTTATTGATTTCTATATTGAAACTTCATTACAAGTTGAGTGTTGTTCGCTCGTAGTTTATTCAGAACTTTTCCTCTCTTTTTTTATATTCATTCTTTGGTCAGCAAAAGTTGTTTTTGGTTTATTTACCCGAGTTCTGCTTTGATTTTTTAATGGGGTCACGGGCTTAGTTTATTTAATGCTATTTGTTGCACTCGCTCGCTTTCTCCTTTTCTCTGAGGAAAACTTTTGTGCCCGAAATTAACTGAAATTTGTTTTCGAATTTAGTTTGATTAAAGTTCGCTTTTGGCTGGAAAATCAGGAAAAGTACTTGTGTACTTATGGCCGGGGCAGAAAAAACAGGCAGAATCACTGACCTGGCCTAAAAATTCAGCCAAGAAGAGTTGATTTTGAACTTGTGCGACGGACGACAACCGCCGACGTCAGCCATTTGGACCTGACATACATGTCGAGGTCTCAAGGGATCTCGAATATGGCCTGGGCGGTGGCTTTCTACGACTCACGCACGCGGCCAACAATAATGCCGAATGGCGCACAAAAGGCTTACGAGCGACGGGGGCAGGGTCGGGTTAAAGCAGGTCGAGGGTGTCCCCAGGAGGCAGCAGCAGCCCTCCACCTGTTTCTCTGCCAACTGCACAATGGACGCGATTGGGTAAAGTGCTGCAAGCTGAAATTATGCGATGCCAAGGAATCATGTGGACTTAGAAAGGATATCTTTCGTTCCCAAAATTCCCTAAAAATTTCTTCGTTTGTTGGTCAAATTGGTAAGAATATTTTGCAGTTTTGCTTGCCATCTTCCCAAGAAAAACAGAAAGATCATACGAGAGTAAATCCCTTCCTTGAGGCACTATTTCAGGACATTTTCCAGGGCTTAGATTTTTCTACGAATTTCTCCACAGTGGCTTTTATTTCTACAAAATTTGTGTGTCATATTTTTCGCATTTTGATCCCACATAAACCCACATTAGCAGCAGCCGGCCGCCCAGTCTCAGAAGCAGCCCCTGCAATTTCAATTGTTGTAATGCACTCAAGGGTCGTTGTCGGCGCCGACTGCGACTGCGAAGGCGACGGCGACGACGTTTCATGATTACACGAGCCGCTCGCAGCCGTCCAAGAGGCAGACAGCCTGCTTCCTATTAGACCCCATCCTGGCACTGGGTTTGGCTCTGGCTCTGGTACTGGCACTGGCACACATGACCATGCTCTCGACTCCCGTGCGTTGGCATGACAGCGGACTGCTGCTGCTGCTTGGCATTTTGCTACTTATTTTTGTTTCTGCCCCCAAGGCGCTGCATGCCTCTGCACATGCCACTGCTGCTGAGGGAGCGGGACCTGGTTTAGGCGTCGCCTAATCTTACATCGCTGCATATCGAGGTTACAACTTGACAATAGTTCAACTCGACTCGGCTGGGCTCCTCACCCATGTCGCTGTCTCTGCTGTCCTTAGACGTTTTTAGCACGGATTCGGCCCGGTCCTGGTCCTGGCCCTGTTCAGGGGTTACGTATATGCAGCGTTAACTTGTCAACTGCTACCCATCCTCCGTTCATTCTAATCCTTATCCCTGTTGCTTGCTCAGCTCGTGACCCAAATTATTTGCACAAACACAACGCACAGTACACTCGTACTCGTACTCGAATATGGAGACCTCGCATGGGTGTATCGCGTGTGGTGCTCCATGTGTCTGTCGCGCTTCCAATTGCAAGTGTCTCTTCTTCAAGTTGTGCACAGATTTTCGAGGTTAATGCGTGCAAAAGTTTGAAATTAGTAAATTTCCTTTCCCCAGAATTTCTGGCATTCGTTTGCCAAGTTTTGCCACCCAAAGCCCGAAACCCGAGAGCAACCCAAGCAATCTCCTTGCGCCCCCAATCCCAATCCCATCCGGCTTGAGTGCAACTAATTTATTTGTACTTTGTGTTACACTGCGTATACGTGATGCTTCTCCTCTCGGTTCCTTTCGTTTCCTAAATAACAAAGACGAAAAATATCAACAGCAGAAGCAGCAGAAATCCAAAGACGACGGCGACACTTGTTTAAATTAAACTTTTTGACCCAAATTTATGTTTGAAGTTGATATGCACTTTCATGTCCTTGCCATTGCCTCAGGCTCTGACTTTGCCTCTGACTTTGTCTTCGGCTTTGGCTTTTTGCGTAATATTCTAAAAAGCCAAACATACGTGACAGTATTTTGTAATTTTGCTATGAACTCAAATGAGTTTCCTTCGAGGGGAAGAGAGCTGCTGCAGTTTTTGTTTAAAATAAGAGAGGGCTGCTCTGTGGGTCCGGTTCTATTTCTATGTTGTGTTTGAATAACTTGGCTTAAGGATTAGCTAAAAGTAGTCGGAGATTAGGACTAAACACATATTCAATTCAGCAGAAATACCAAAAAGAGTAGGTACACATTAAACTGACTTTACTTGTACAAATTTCTTAAAGAAGGATACCCTCTGTGGCATATATTTATCTGTGTTCAACTCTAAATCAATTGATGTTCTACCAATGAATATCAAAGTCGAAATTGCCTCATTTCTCTGCAGGCTTCAGCATGATTTCATTATGTTTTCCATTTAACAGACTCCGCAGCATATTTAAGAGTATTTCTATCTGTTCGCTTAATTAAAGGACATGCCCAAAAGGGGAGGACGGGCGAGACGGCCGGACAGAGCAGGGATAGCGTCGCAAATTGTTGAAAATAAGTTAGCCGAACGGCCCAAGGCCAGGGAGAATGAGCACAAAGAACATGTAGAAATGAAAGCGTAAGCAGAAAAAAAATGGCCAAAAACGAAAGAAAAATCGAGAGAGAAAACCAAAATGAAAATGAGGCGAAAAGGGGACACGATGCTATATATATGTACTGTATTCTTTTACATATGTATAAATGAATGGCTATATATATATATATGTATATGCCTGTTCAGTGGACAACTATGCACTGGACGTGGCATGCCACAGGCCACCTCTCCCCGAGTCCGGTGGCGCTCCACGACTGGGGTCCAGGCGGCGCGTGCTAATTATGATGAAAGATTTCTACATCTTTTTGCGTTAATCCATTTGGAAAATTAGAAATGAAAATTTAATGAAATTTCCACCAACTTTAACAGCAAAAAAAAAAAACCGAATTCTCCATACGGTTTTTCCAAACAAAAGACCAAGTCTCTCCAAGGATATCGATTTCGCCCCATGCTATTGACAGCGGTGGCCTGCGGGCCAAAGGTCTTCTTGGTTTGAAGTTAAATTTTTGGTGTTTACAGCACTCCTCCGTTAATAATTTATAACCTCATCAGTCATTCGGCTTATGCAGTAAATTCTACCAAAATGAACATTAATTTCTGCCAACAGTTGGCAATTAACGCTTCCTCTGTTTACCCATCCTGACCAACTTTTTATATCCAGTAAAATGTTGACTTCACGGGTGTATTGTATTTTGGGGAAAGCATGGAAGAGCCAGAAGGAAGGCTCATGGATTTGGGATTTGTTAATGAACCTGTGGAATCCACAGTGGATCTGTAGACATAGGCTGTGGCATGATTGTATTCACAGATATTATCTACCAATGCGATTCCTTAGATTGACAGATAGCTCTCCACTTCCAGGGTATTTTCCCGTTGCAATATCACTGCTAAGTTTTTTTTCCACCAACTTCTTTCTGCTGCTTCATAACACGTTTTTAATTACCCATTCTTGGGGCAAGGACAATGACAGGAAAGGAAGGTCCTGGCAATGGCATGACAGCCCCACTCAGCAAAAGCAATAGAAGAGTACGACTTGAAAACAATTAAAAATGTCGTAATTGTCGCTTTAATGTTTTTCTGATCACATTTTGTCCTCAGCTCCATCCTTCCGTTGCGTTCTTGGAAAACAGCCAACGATAGAACCCTAGGATAGGATAGAGCACACAGCAAGGACCCACAGCACGCACAGCAATTGGAGCGCAATAAAATGACTAAAAATACGAATTAAAATTGTGCAGTCGACAACGCAGGCCCAACAAAATGGGATTTAACTGTCAAAAATCATGCAAACTTTCACGAAATTCATTTAACTATCATCCTATCACGCCCTTACGCTCCCTTAAATTAAAAAAAAAAAGAACACAACAAAAAAAATTTTGGCTCCAACAGCCGGCCAGCATTCAATTTGAACGTGTTCCCGTGGCCATAAAACATTGCCGGGGCCTGTAGTTAATGGCCTATCGGGAGGGTCCTTCCTAGCTGGACTAGCTTTGAATCATTAAACGCACTTGTGGCAGCCATCTGTATATGTAGGATACGGTGTAGGATGGGGATCCCACCCATATTTGGTGGCTAGTGGTCGTCCGACCAGAGCAGGGATGGACTAATGGTTTTCAAGATGAGTAAAAAGTTGAATTTTTATAGTTTTCGACGGGGATTTATTGATCTCTGGTATAATTTTCCTCATCTTTGCACTGTTTCTTCCTTCATGTTTAACAAAACTTCCTTTAGTTGGTAATTTCTCACAGGAAAAGGAGGGATGGGATGGGATGGGATGGAAATGGTCTTAAGCATAATAAACATATTTCAATCTTAATGAAAATTGTTTCACTTTTTCCGGGGCGTCCAATAAACAACATTTGTGAGAGTTTTTGGTGTCTGCGTGTGGGTTGTGCAGTTAATGTAATTACCGCAACATTTTTCTCCTCCACTCACACACACACACACATATCGCAGTGGGGATGTACTCCGTCTTTCCCCAAAAGGATACGGGGACAAGAAGCCCTTACTAACAGACACTCCGTGAACGTCTCTCGGACTCTCGTTCAATTGCCAAGATGGACTTATCAAGCACCAGGACCCCGAACCGACCCCACATGTCAGTCAGTCAGCCAGCCCATGTGCCTGCTCGTTCTCCCTCCCATTCTTACGTATTTCTCATTAAAATTGAGCAACCATTATTACAGGAACGTGCCTGGGTGCCTGCCTTGGCCGCTGACCCGGGGTATATAATTTATACGGCAACCAACTCCTTTTGATCCCCAGCTGCTGTGTGCCAGAGAACAAGGACCTCCTTTAATTGTGACTCTTCTCTGTTGGCCGGCTGCTTTATTTATTTAGCATTTTAACCATTTCATGAACTGCAATCGCATTTCCTTGCCAGCTCTTTATAATTTCATTTCATTTTTGCCCCCATTTCTCTTTCTTTGTTTTGCTGCTTTTCCTTTTCATTTGGCCACAAAAATATGTATACTGGCTAAATGAAAATTGCTGTCAGTTGATAATGAAAATGGAAATTATGTTGTCCAACTACTTGTCGTATAACTGTAGGCAATTATGGTGAAGAGCTCTCGCAGGACCCCAGCAAGTACTTCTAATCTGAGGACATTATTTATGGACTTTGATTTAAACAAGATCGTAAAACATTTGGCACATTCATTGCCAACGCGACTTTTGACGACTACTTACAATTCTGCAAATATTTTCCACATGGGAAACAAACATTTTTCCCTCATTGTTTGATTTGGCAAAAAGGAAGAGCGAATGCCTCAATTGAACGCCTACATCAAAAGTGACGTGTCTGCATTGAATGCCATTTGGTTCGAATTTTTATAAATCATTGCCAGTCTCGATGGCTTTTTTGTCTGCCACTGGGGTAGCGTAGCGTGGACTCCGGTGTAGACCGGAAAACCCGGAACCAAGGACCGTGCTCCGGCAGCCACAAAACACATTCATCAAATCCGCAGAGTCATTCATCATGGGTAATATATTTGACATTGTCAGTGATGGATAAATACTACGCAGAGAGTCGCACACAAACATACACACATCCCCGGCTACTGCCAAAAAGCAATGGCATTGGTAACAAAACAAACAAAAGGCCAAAATCAGGAACGACAGGATAAGAGATATTATAGAACATATGGGTATGGGTATGGGTGTGGGGGAGACGGAGCCTGTCTTCTGTCGTCTGCATGTTAAATTCGAAAAATTCTCTACATTTCCATGCATGAAAATTGCGTTTAAATATTCGCTTCCATTCGATTCGGCCATGCCTTTCGCTCGGGCTCTTGGTCTAGCTCTCAGGTGTTTCCATCTGCAATCCAATTTGGGAAAGTCGGATTGCCTCTCCAGGACAGGACTCTAATCTCAAATAATACTTATTTACATACATAACAATTTAATATATTAGTTTAGAGAGTGGGAGAACGACCAGGCATACATATTTTTATTCATGACCAAAATAATAGTATTTACATGAAATTTGTCGGCTGTAATCGGCACTAAACATTCATCAGAAAAACTGTATTACCGCTTTCCTGCTTCTTGATTACATTCTGTTGATGTGATAAAAATTGGTGTTATAAATTGAATTGAGTATTTAATTATTACTTGCCTTTCATTTTCGTGATCGCAAGCGTTTTGCATTCAGGCGTTCTGCAATCTGAAAAGTAGACAACTTTGTTAAGAATCTGAACACAACTTAAATTATTCTAATTACCTGTCCAGATCGACACATAGTTTATATGGAAGCCTTAGGAAATGTAAAATATATTAGGGAAACCACAAAGTCAAAGCAATACTCCAAATCTTTGGAGAATGCTACCAGAGCAAGGGTTGAAAAAATGAATAAAATATATATCGACCACATGATGTAACGTTTCAAAATATACTGAATTTTCATCTCTAAGATACAGAGGCCCGCTATGCCAATCATTTGTAATAGCCCCATCAAATCGGATTAGATATACATACGTACATGTGACACACTGAACGACAGAAACTGATAAGTAGGATGGAATTCAGCGAACAATACTGGTTAAGGGAATGCGGTTTCACTTCAGAGGTCATGCAAAGATTGAGATAACTGAAAAGGCGCCGAAACGGCATAGAAGAAGGGGTCTAATGCGACCCGTCCGTTCCTGCGAATCAGAGTTTTGCGTCAGTCCTGCCAGAATACAGAATTCAATGTTTTCCTTCTGTGACATAAGTGAAGCCTTTTTGTATCCCAAGCCTTTGCAATTCACTCAATGTTGTTTATTATCAATATAGTTCTTTATAGTTTTTGTACTTATCCATTCCATCGAAAATTTAGTAGCACACTCGATGGAAATGTAAATATATATTTATGAAAACAACCCATTTAGTATTCCCAAAACATGAGCATTATGAAAACGATATACTTTATGATGTAACGTTTCAGTAGATAAAGAATTTTCATCTGTAAGATTCATGAATCTGCTGTGCCAATCATTTGTAATAACCCTTTCAAATCGGACCTGATAAACATATGGCATAAATCGAACCAAATTATATTCAAAATATTTTAAATGAATCTGTAATTTATTATACAATTTCAATCCGCTCAATATGGTTTATTCGTTGTCAAAATTGTATTGTAATGATACTACCACCAGTTCTAATTCAATAATAACCTAAAATCTCAACGTTATTGTCGCCCCAATAGACCCTTTGGATTGCAAGCTGAAATGCCGTAAAATAATCATAATTATAAATAAACAAAAAACGTCTTAGTTTCACCTCTATAGGCCTCGAGTGCCGCGTCATGGCACTGAGCCGTATTGCATTCTGAAAAGCAAAAAGTACAGTATCGGAATACTATTTCTTTTATTATAGTTACTTGTCCAACCAGCCACAAAGAAAGCAGCGCAATCTTTGGAAGTGAAAAGAAATATTTGTGAAAATAACCAATTATATAAAATTGTACATTTCATACTGAGAGTAGGAGTAGCAGTAGTAGTCCCATACATTCTCAAAACCAGAGCTAGAAGTATGAATAAGGCCAACCTCATGATGTTACGTTTCAATACATACTGATAATGCAATTCAGCTGTAATGTAACATTCATGGATCATTTGTAATAAGCCTTTCAAATGTGATTAGACACTAGAACCCCCATGTACCGACGAGAGCATTTCGGCATTCCATTTTGCAAAAACATTTTTTTCAGGTTGGAAATAAACAATTTCTTTTATTTACTTGGCCAAAAAAACAGTAATTTTGTTTTTTAATAAATAAAAACAAAGAAAAGAGGAATAACTTGACTTTATTCCTATTTATATTTCTATTGATCATAATCAGAGAAGTGGTGGTAGACAACAATACGACTATAGTAATAATATAATCCAATCATATTTAAGAACCATTACAAATGGAATTAGATGTATGATATTAGTTGGCTATTTAGATGGGTATTAGTCATAGTTAGTAGATTCAATCTTTACTTCTCCATTCGGATCACATTCTGAAAATCGTTAAATGTAATAATTATATTTCTGTATAATTGATGTACTTGCCTTTAAAATCCGCGATGGCTTCCGTTTTGCATTTTCCCGTTTTGCAATCTGAAAAAGTCGAGTCAAAAAAAGTCGATAGATCAATCGTTAGTTACCATTCCAAGATTCCTCAAACGTAGTGGCGCAAGCTATAGAAATGGAAAAAAATGTTAGCAACACAACAAATTTAATTCATTCTTTATACCTTCCTCCTCGGGAGTTTTATGGCAACTCACTCGCAGAACGAGGGCCAACAATACGAATAGGATCGACCTCATGATGCTTCGTTTCAGTATGAACTAAGCTGTTATTTGCAGCATTCATGGATCTGCTCCTCTAAACCGTTTCAAATGTGATTTGATATATGATATTATATGGGTTAAAATACCATGGCAATTAGCTAAGGAACTCCAGTAGTGAGTCCCTAGCTTGACCAGCTGGAGACAGGTCCTTTGCCGGATGCTGCTTCATTTCAATTTCCGGAATCTTTAGCCCTCACATTGCGATAAGTTGGCAAGACCAGGACCAGGGAGAACCAAAAGTTGTGCAGAGTGAGAAAAACTTTGCGAATAGCTTGTGTCATGGGAAAGCGTACGATATAAAGAAATCTAAGAAAGTGGGCAAAGTGTTTTTGTGCTTTTCGAAGGCAACTAAGCGCGAAAAGTTTTCCTTTCTCCCACTCTATATATATATGGCAAGGACAACGACAACGCCAACGAAGACGACGATGTTGGAGCTCTAAATAAAATAAATTCGATTCGCATTTGGCTGAAGATGGCGAAAAAGCCGCCAACGGGCCTCCTCCTCTCCTACTCCTCCCGCGACTCTCGCCCTTGGCAATCATCGCTGTGCAGATTTTTTGTTTGCCGCTCGCCGGGCCCCAACTTTTCTCTGTCTTTTTTTTGCCCGTTTTGCGTTTCGCGACGCGCTGCCACATTAATTTCACTTCTTATAAATCTCACTAGCTGTCCCCCAGTTGCCCACCCATCGACCCATCCACTGTGGAATCCAACTTAAAGTTACGTTGGGCTGACTCTGGCCCTTAAAGTCACAAGTTGTTTGAACCATAATTCATTTCCTTATCGTGTTCCATTCAATGCAAACACACACACCCTCACATTTCTTTTGTTTGCCATCTTTTCAATTAGTGTCAATATTTTAATCGCTTTCGATTAATTTCAATTTGCTCGGCTATTTTTCAACAAAAACACTGAAAATTGCTTGCATTCGCTAGCAAATATTGACAGACTTGTAATTTTAGCTAAACGATGGGCCAGGCCCAGAGCCTAGCCCAGGCCCTGGCATAGATGAAATCTGATTGCCCTACAGCCATATGGAGTAGCGTATATGTCCAGAGTTTAGGTAGATCCCACCTGGAAAAAACTAAATTGCCTGATGTGCACATATGGATATGCATATTCCATAGATAAATTTCTATTGCCTAGTTAGGGGGGAAAAAGCTAGAAGTCTGCCCGAATAGCTCTTTGTTTGGATACTTCTAGTTGAGTGCATTGTCTCAGGGAAGGGTATAGAAATGATAACAGATGATTGCTGATTGCTTAGGAAACTTGAAATAGATTCAATTTACATATATTGAATATATATTAAATATATTATATACTTCAGAACTTAAGTGTTGGCTCTTTGACTCATAGCGTAGTTTGTGGACATGCTAAAAACACTAATTTATCATTGTATCTTTTTTGCAAATTTTCCGTAAGTTCTTTACTTGTTCATATTTGAATACACACTGAATTGGCAACTAATTTAAATTCATTCACATGGAATTGTTTTTTGTGTGTATTTTGCGGGTCGATCCACTTCAATTGTAACAGCAAAAATATGCTAAAAAAGGTTTTGGTTTTTATAAATAAAATAAAATTCAGGTAAAAAAAAATTAGGAAACAATATTTACAGGTTTTCATGGTTGTAAAGGCTTTTTGAGGTCCATAAAAAGTTGCCTGTCTAATGTACAGGCCGAATTGACATGTTTAATGTTTGGGGGGGAGAGGTCGGGGACGCGGCAATAAAAGCCATATAATGGCATTGGGCAGTAGGAAAATATTGAGCAATAAAAGTCGCACAAAAACCTAATGAAAACAAACAAAACTATAAATTCGCCAGCATAAAACTCCACGATTGGCAAAGCATTTAACACAAAACAAATAAACATTTAAGTTTTATTTATACGAGAGAGAGTTGCTTTGCCCCTCACATTTCTCTGCCACATTCTCCGCTTAATCATGTTAAAAGCCAAATGCTGTGCGAACAAGATCGTGGCAATGAAACAACTGTTTCGTATATCTGTGGATGTGGATGCGAAATTGGAGCTGAGTAAATTGCATTTGACATTGCGTTTGAGTCTGAAATGGATGGAAGCCGGGGAATGACAAGTCAAAGTCGCTCATATCAACCGGAAAAAAGCAACGAAAGCATTTTGAACAACAAATAAGAATGCATTTTCGATATTACGACTAAAAGCTACCCTCTACAAGGGAACAATCTAATAAAAACTTTATCGATGAATAGAAAACGCTTTATTATTTCCACGAATACCCATCTACTCCACTTGTACCGGGTAGAATAAACTTAGCCCACATCTGTTTCTCTTTCTTTTTTGAATTTCTTTGGGTTATTGCTGTTGTGGTCGTTGTAGATTGACTTGTGGTCGGAGAATATGTACGATATACTCACACATTTGGGTCAGTCGGGCGATTGTTTGGTCTGTCAAAATGACAGAATATATTCTGCCTCTCATATCACAGAGCGTATGTTGGGTGATTAAAAAGAAAATAACTGGAAATCCATTTGACTGTCAGTGGGGATAATTGTAGTCATAATATTCTAAATCTTCACCCCCTGTCTTCCACGACTGACAGCCTAAGCTATAAGTGCTTTATTCGAGCTGGAATTGCTAATTTGCGTCAAGTATTCAATTACTTGTATTTGGCTTAAAGAATATGCTTTAGGCCGTCCTTTGCCCGTCCTTCACATATTGCTTAGCCATTTGTCAGGGACCCAAATCAGAGAAGAGCTCTTCCCCCATCCATATATCAGGCCGGGCTACCTCAACTATTAGGCTTAAACGGTTGTTTGTGGTCTCAGCGACCGTAATTATAAGTTAAGCTGCTATTAATTATGGCGCCTAATAGAGAGAGGAGTAGTAGGTGGCTACACAGCCCATATGCTTAACCTCAATGTCGGCATCATGGCCCACACCTACCCTATACGTATACTCGTACATATTGGCTCATCCATAAGCAGTGCAGTGCATATATCAGGCATCCCAGCCGCCCAATAGTCTAATCGCTTCGGCGGGCAAAAGTCGCTTTTCGGGTGCGCGCAACCCCAAAACGAACCCGTAATTAATTTGCGAGTTCGGTATCAAATTTTCACAAGTGTGTGTGGGGGTGCCACGTGGTGTGCGTGGTTGTTGGGAGAACTTTGGCGCTAATTAGCAATAAATTTGATATTTGAAAAGGAACTGATTGAGCCGCCAGAGCTCCTCCTGTTCGTGGATTATGATATATTGCTGCTGATGAAGGGGCACATTTACATACATACATATGTACATATATCACTTAATGCCAAGAAACAATAAATTGTTTGTGAGTACCTGTTTTGGCAATCGAAATATTTTAAATTGAATACCCAACAATCCATTAACTGCATCCACTTTACCACTGCAATTAACATCATAGAGGATACATTGGCCGTGATTACATTATATGCCATAAATTCGTCACCATCGCTGTAAAAGCTCGCACCTCTGCGTGTCACTCCAAGCCTGTAAAGTTCCATTTCCACCCAGGACAGGGTGGGGATTCAATGGGCCCACACCTTAACCGATGACGCCTCCAGCAACCCGATCAGCAATGCAGCCAAGCACCAGGGGGCCGCGGATGACATGGTACGATCCGCCTCGTCACTTTTTCCGACTTTGATTTTTAATAAACAATTACATTTTATTTGAATGGATTAGATTTTCAGTCACATAACGACTTTATTCCTGCTAATCTATTCCACTAATCTCACTGAGAATGAGCACCATCTTATAGATGGCTTTGAATTGTTCGGCAACCTAGGCTAATTAGACTAATTAGAAATAAATTAGATATTTGAAAAGCCGATTGAGCCGATTTTGACAATTTATTGCATTAAATACAACATCATTATATTAATTATATAGTTTGATTATTGATTATTATTGTTCATCCGAAGCATTATGCCAGTGATGAATCGTGCGACAATGTTGCTGCTATCATCGTAATCGTCGAACGAAAAGCCTCGCACCTCTCTGTGCCAGGCCTGACCTGCGTACTCGCCGTTCTGGTTGACCACCGGATGTGGCTGGTATTGGCCAACACCATAGCCGACAATGAGGCCTGTAGCACGATCCCCAACGCAGCCAATGACCAAGGGGCTCTGGATCGGGATCAGTGATATAGTTGATGACACATTAAGGGCACTGGCCAGACCATCTGCCATGTCGCCAACCGCCTCCTCACTTTCTATGACCCCGACTGCATTCAGCAGAAAACGGGCTATTCTGTGGCCATTGAATGAATAGGCCCCCGTCCGGAATCCTATTGGCATGGCATACGAGCCAAAAAAATTGTTACTGCCAGCGTGTGTAAACGGTGAAACGCTGAAACGATGATATACTTCAGATTCCTCTGTATCTGGTTGTAGCGAAAACTGATTCCTTATATTGCGGAAATACCTTCCCATAATGAAACAATCTAGCCTTCGATTTGTACTGAATCCTCCTTCTAATTTTTGGTAAACTTGTAAATTTTGCAAATTCACTTTGAATAAGAGATGGACAAGCGTAGTGCAGCTAGAGCAGGACCTATCGGTAGGTGTCATCGATGTTTGGTTTTCCACAGCGGACATCGATGTTTATTCTCAAAGAGAAACAGAAGGTTGTTACGCGCATATCTCAGGCAAAAAAGCAAAAACGCGCGGCTCGTTAACCGATCCAATAACCGACTAATAATCGAGGAAAAATAGAACTTAACTTAATAAAAGAACTAAGATTGCATTCAAAATACAAGTACAAATAAAAATATTAAATACGGGAAAGGTACATGAGTATTAGTAATTGAATGAGAAAAAGGGAATTAGTGGTGGATATAATGTAAAGGGAATCAAAGACCGCCCGTAAGACCCCAAAAATATTAGGCAGGGATAACGGCTTATAGTTTCTGGTTCGTATGTATATAAAATAAGTATTTATTTGAATTAGACTTTTAATTAGACTAATTAGAAATAAATTAGATATTTGAAAAGCCGATTGAGCCGATTTTGACAATTTATTGCATTAAATACAACATCATTATATTAATTATATAGTTTGATTATTGATTATTATTGTTCATCCGAAGCATTATGCCAGTGATGAATCGTGCGACGATGTTGCTGCTATCATCGTAATCGTCGAACGAAAAGCCTCGCACCTCTCTGTGCCAGGCCTGACCTGCGTACTCGCCGTTCTGGTTGACCACCCGATGTGGCTGGTATTGGCCAACACCATAGCCGACAATGAGGCCTGTAGCACGATCCCCAACGCAGCCAATGACCAAGGGGCTCTGGATCGGGATTAGTGATATAGTTGATGACATATTAAGGGCACTGACCAGACCATCTGCCATGTCGCCAACCGCCTCCTCACTTTCTATGACCCCGACTGCATTCAGCAGAAAACGGGCTATTCTGTGGCCATTGAATGAATAGGCCCCCGTCCGGAATCCTATTGGCATGGCATACGAGCCAAAAAAATTGTTATTGCCAGCGTGTGTCAACTGTGAAACGCTGAAACGATGATATTCTTCAGATTCCTCTGTATCTGGTTGTAGCGAAAACTGATTCCTTATATTGCGGAAATAGCTTCCCATAATGAAACAATCTAGCCTTCGATTTGTACTGAATCCTCCTTCTAATTTTTGGTAAACTTGTAAATTTTGCAAATTCACTTTGAATAAGAGATGGACAAGCGTAGTGCAGCTAGAGCAGGACCTATCGGTAGGTGTCATCGATGTTTGGTTTTCCACAGCGGACATCGATGTTTATTCTCAAAGAGAAACAGAAGGTTGTTACGCGCATATCTCAGGCAAAAAAGCAAAAACGCGCGGCTCGTTAACCGATCCAATAACCGACTAATAATCGAGGAAAAATAGAACTTAACTTAATAAAAGAACTAAGATTGCATTCAAAATACAAGTACAAATAAAAATATTAAATACGGGAAAGGTACATGAGTATTAGTAATTGAATGAGAAAAAGGGAATTAGTGGTGGATATAATGTAAAGGGAATCAAAAACCGAGCGTAAGACCCCAAAAATATTAGGCAGGGATAACGGTTTATAGTTTCTAGTTCGTATGTATATACAATAAGTATTTATTTGAAAAACATCGCTATTTCATCGATGTTTTGCTCTGAAAACATCAAACACATCTATCGGATCTATATCGATATAAAAAAAAATTAATTTCCCTCTTAGTAACCTATCCCTCGAAATCCTGTGTTTGAGACTGATTTTTCCCAGCCTTTCCATCTTCATTACTTGCTCGTATATTCCGCCGTCTTCTGAAATCTCATTATACGAGCAGAAGCTGACTGCTATGAAAACTCTTTCTTTTTTGCTATCAGATAGAGATCACGTGATAGTTCTAGGTGCTTTAAACTTGCCAGGTGCTGTTGGCCTTCGGTAAACGAGTCTAACAACCAGTGCCCATGTCACGACATTATTTACGGTTTGTTTGATCTGTCCCAGTCTGTAGCCAAAAATGTGATTCCTTGCAACGATCGCTTAATCTGTGCCTTGCATCTGATCCGACTATTTCCACATGGTGGCCGTGTTATTGTTCATGAAAAATTTGACATAGCATTGCAATGCCGAAGTTTCCATTGGATGGCTTTACAGTGGCAACTTTGCATCACATCCAGAGTGAACAGTAAGTGTCTCTTCGGGCATTCAATGTTCTCTCAGCCAATGTCAATGGTTTCAGATGAGGCCGTCTTTGCTTGTGCTGCGGTCCAAAGCCGTAGTGTTGCGCTTATGTTGATCACATGATCTAAGCAGGGCTCACAGATGCACGAAATTCACCACAGAATGCAAGACTTTGAACAAATTTCAGGGATGAACGTACGTACGTACACATATTTGTATTTATGGAAATCCGCAAGTGCTAACATCAATGTTGTACCACACAACCAGCTTTTCTAATGGCGAAAAGTTGAGTTAGTTTCAATTGTTCGATTATCCAAATATTTCAACCCTGCCCTTCCTATCGTGTGAACTATCACCACTAGCAACAACAAAAACCAACAGATTGACAAACATCGGATCTTACAGTAAGTTTTGCGCTTAACAGCTCTCAGACGTCTGTATATATTTTCCCGGCAAAATTGTATATGTAGCAAAAAAATGTTACATTAAATATATTTAAATTCTTGCAAGCATTTCGCTTTTCTTTGGACTTTTAGTTCTTTCTTCTCTCATATTATCTATTCATCTGCTTATCTTTTCCATTATCCGACGATAGTCTCACTGATCAAGATTACCAACTGTGCGACGGCTTTGAAGACGATTTGGTGTATGCCGGTGTTGGGGCAAATACCTCTCACAATCGGTAAGAAGCTCAAGTCCTGCGTTTCCGGATCTATTTCGGGCACCATTTTCCCCGCCATACATCCGATGGAGTCTCCGGTAACCCGATCCACAACGTAGACAACCAACAGGTGACCGTGGATCGGACGTTGGACCAGTTGCGGCATACACCATGACAATTTCAACACCAGGCATAGTTTGTGGGCGACGCTGTTAATCTCTTCCTCGGTGACGGGCCGGTTCGGTTCCATTTGAGCCCGGGCGTTGGTCAGCAAGATACGTCCAAATTCGAAGGGGTCGATGATGTAGCACTCTCTGTTAGCTAGTGAATGGCGCTCCACCACTAAGCCGTTCATTCTAGTCGGCAAAAGCGCCGAGAATGCGTAGTTTCCATTATAAAATGGACCCAACACAATCGGAGTATTCAAATTAGGGTTCTCCAAAGACGACAAAGGGAACGTGTGCACTTCCTGGTCGGCGCCGCTGTTGTTCACGTTACCCTCCGGTCCAGCGACGTGGTTTGGCATGGCAGTTTCCACCGGAGCAGAGGAGTCAGCCTTATCGTGTTCTTCCTGGACATTTAAAAGCTCGTCATATAACATCGCCTCGACTTTAAACGATCGTCAAAATAAGCAAAATAAAGCTTTTTATACAAAATGTACTAGATAGAGACTAGCGTGCCGTCTATCGTAACTATCGCGTAACTATCAATCAATACAATTGAATATCAAGTGAGTAAAACATCGTTTTATGTCTTCTAGTCGATAGTAAAGAATATGTATTTATTTTATTTATTTAGTTTCGATTATACGCTGCCTGCACTCTGCAATATTATTGATTATTTTCTATATTAACTTAATCCTACGAGCACTTGTATCACAGTATATCTCTCTTCCGCTCTACATTTTGGAGCAGTCTCCTCTCCCGGTGTCTGGCTGTCGGTAACCTTGATTGCCATCACCGTCAGCTGCTGGGACGCAACCAATTGCGAAAGTAATCAAGCATACAGAACACCGCTCCCCAAACTCTGTGCAGTGGGAAATAGAAATGGAAAAAAGATGGAAAATGAGAGAGAGGGAAAAGTCGTGCATAAATCAATTTGAAATGAAACGTACACTCCGTGTACTTTGTCGCTACTTGTAAGCGCCTCCGCCTTCGACTTCGCCTTCGCCAACGTCACCTCCTGCTGGCTCCCGGGATGGCTATCCACGGATCGGCCCATCCTGGCAACAATGTATCCGCGCGGAGCTCTACATAAATTTACCGGGGAAATCTGCATAAAATCAGCGCTAACAAGCAGCCGCCTCCGCGACCGGGAGCCAACATCTTTTTCCGGCTACACAAGAGTTTCCGTTTGAGTGAACCGCACCGCAGCGCACCGCACCGAGGGGTGTATGGGTGGGTGGAACACGCAGAGAGGGTACAGGAGTACGGTAGGTACAACGTCTCAATATTGCAATCCTGTCAAGGCCGTGAAATTGACTGAATGAAACTTACAAAGCTGTCAAACAAGCTTAGCATTTGACATAGTGCCAAAGAAGCTACCACGGATCCCGTTGAAGAATTAACCATGTGGAGAGCACAGATATATGGAAATGATTGGAGCCGCTTTCAAATGCCAGAAATGCCAGAATGTGCACTTTCCAAGCGTGAAACCATTGGCAACCGTAAGGAAAATGGGTAACGATATAAATTACGGTTTCCACTGAATGGGGGATTTGGGTTTTTGGAATTGGGTGAGAATTGGGCTTGTTTGCACAATGCTGGAGCCAGTTACAGTCATCACTAATTGCCAATGAGATGGAAACAGCACGAGAGGAGACCACTTGTTTACAGACCATTGGATATATCGACCATTTGCCATGGCCCTGGCCAAACCTGAACACTTAACACTGTGGCTTGTTGACATGGAAACTGACTTAAGGTTAGGATCTGCAGTGCCATTGCAGCAACCTCCGTTCCGTTCCGTCACTGCCTCTGTCGTAATCCGAATGTAACACAAACTTCGCTGCCAAGTTTACGACAATTTGCTAAGTCATAAACTTGGGCCGGAGCAAAACCACACCACACCAGGGCACAGAACCAGGGGCTCACAGCAGGATGATATTCACTGGGATAGGTCAGTCCATGGATGATGGACCTCGGGTGGAGTTGCGGCTCTATAGAGCAAACAAACATACGGTAACTGCCAGCTGGTCCAGGAGCACAGTGGAGGATGTGGCCAACGACAGACTTTATGTTTATGTAAATTACCATGTCTTCCGGAGAGTGCAAAATATGATCCCACCACATCCCACAACCCACCCCACCCACAGCCACACAGTCAACGCATAAACTTTAAATTGTTGACTAAAACAGAAGCGAAGCACTACCCAAGTAATTTCATATCAAATAAATAGTTGAGCTGGGTAATAAAACAAAGGCAGCAATACATCAGAATTCCATTTGCCCGGCAATCTAGCGACATGCAAAGTGAGTAACAGACAAAAATAGTATATACATAATCCCGGGTGCATGCCAAGGATCTCCCACCCCGGCCAGCACTTGCAGGGCGCTCTTCCTGGCGGAGTGTGAGTGCTCGAAAAACAAGTTTGTCATTACCAGAGCGACACGCTGGAGACGAAGATGAAGTTCTCGATGCATGTTTTGCTCTTCCTCCTCTCCACTCGAGCACGAGCACTAGTACGAGTACTTTCTTCCAGCTTCCCTTTTTTTATTTCTTTAAGCCAGGACTACATTTGCATTTGACAATTGCGAGCGCCACTGTTGTAAAATTTGCAATGTAAAGCGCAAAATGAGACACAGTCCATCCAATCGTAGGCACAGTGGGGCAGAGGCGCACGCACCTCCACATAAACATACCCGATACTCAGTTTCTATACGGGACTCCCAATCAAATATCTATCTTATGATAGAACTTAATGCATTGATTGTATAGTTCAGCAAAGTTTGATTATCTTTCGATAGTTCCCCCAACATCAATGATATATCCCTTTTCCAATTACCCCGTCCACAGTGCAAGGACGACGACGACACATGACAATGTGACTGCTACTTCCACCCACACTTATTCGTTCAAACGGAAAAAAACGAAATAGAAAAGAGGAATAGAAGGCTAAGCGGAAACTGGAATCGAGACACCGACGACTGGCAGATGCTAATCCAGTTGCGCTTTTGTGTCATTCGCATTGTCACATTTGCTGGGCCCTCGTTGATAATGGCCCCGGGCTTTATTGTTCCTCCCGTTTCAGGCCAGACGCCAGTCAAGCAGCCGCCGCCGTCGTCGCCCATCCCATTATCCGTCCTCGTTGACTTGACTGGATGCCATTGCCATCGCAGCATCATGCCCATGCCCCCCTGCCACATTACACACGCCACTTGGCAGAACTCATCTCATTAAGCTCTGCATGTGCACATGCTGAAGTTGTTCCTCAATTTGCGTCTGCCTCTGCTTTCTATCTACATATGTACATGCCCATGCCCATGCCCACTGACAAAGCTTTTTTGAAAGTCCTTTTTTACTCAGTTTTCTTTCACTTTTATTCCACTTTTTTTTGACATTCAGGAGTACAATTTTCTTTTAGTTTTGTCAACTAATTCTTGTCTACATCCTAAAGAGAGAGCTTTAAGAGCAACACAACCTGAAGACAGGACGACGAGTTCACGAAAATTTATTGCGCCGTGTGGTAATTTATTTATTCGAATTATTTTTTTTTTTTTTTGTATACCAATTGAATGAATGCGAAAATCTCCAATGTGCAATTTCCATTATGTGAATGGAGCGGAATAAAAGAGAACTATCTCGATATATTTGTGGATTCGATTCGCATATATAGCACATATATAGTATAAAAACACATAACATCAGCAATTACAGAGGCACAGAAGGGGAGAGGAGAGACCTTTTTACGATATCTTGGTTATTTGCTGAGGCGGGTCAACGTTGCGGCTACTCAATCAATATTGGCTTTTCCACACACATTTGGCATACAATCGTATCTCTATGTGTTATATGCCTTCTGTTTGCTGGTCAAACATCAGACTCCGCAACACAGCATCACAGCAAGAAGTGAAATGAACAAATAAATTAAATTAAAATGTATACAAACATAAATTATTTAGAGATAATGTACTGAGGTCAGTGGAGCGGCTAACAATAACCAGTAACCAGCAACCAAACAGCCAACAGCAGCAGCATCAGTGGGCCACCACAATAAATGCAATAAAACCAAATTCAATTGGTGGCCAGAACCAAGGCGATGAAGACAAAGTGGGTGAAGAGATGGCCAAGACCAAGGGGTGGTTCCACCTCAGACCAGGAAAGAGGGCCATGACACTGGTGGCCAAGTAAGAGATGGTGGAAACAAAGAGGCCAAAACACCAGAGGTGGGGATCACAGCAAGAAGCAAACAAAGACAAATAAGCGAACGGCGGCGTCCCAAAAGTGAATTCCAAATAAATCACCCAAAATGAGAGCTCGACGAAGAAGGAGACCAAGAAGAAGTTGGCCAGTAACGAAGCGAGGCCCTGCCTCTTGACTTGTTTGGCCATTTGTTTTGGCTCTTGTACATTTCACTTTGTGTATTTTCTGGTTTAGTGACTTTGACCTGGCGCGAATACCAGAGAAATCATTTATTGAATTGTCTTCCCGAAATAATAAAAATCAAAATTATATGTGCGAAATCAACAATACAACCACAAAAATACTTTACGGAATCAAGAAACTTTTCAAAAATGGTTTTAAAGTGACTGTTGACTGTTGCTCCAATGATGTTTTTAAATGTGGAAAAATTTGTGTAAATTTTATGAGAAATCCCCTAAAGATGCATCTACCTGTGAAACACTCATATTATTGATAAATCTAAACCATTTAAGTACTTCAATTTTTCGTTTGAATAAATTCATTTCTGTAAAATATTTCTCTCAAATTGCATTCACAACAGGGAAAACCTGAGGTAAGTAGCTGGCATAAGCTTTTCTTTTTTCCCCAATTTCGATTGTAGCTGCAACTTATTTAAATGCAAACCAGTGAACGAGGGAAAGACACAATCGTGTCCGGAGTCGAGAGTCCTTTTGCATCCTTTTTGCAGGCAAGTAAATCTCTGAATTGTTGCTGCTTTTTGCTGTATTCAATTTGAATGTCAAAGCCTGGGCTCAGACTGCTTTTCTTGGGATTTCCCATGTAAGTTTTAGTCCTCCTTTTGGTTAAGTAAATTTTTGAATTTAAGTGGAAAACTCTTTTGGAGAAAAATCTTGTATTGTAGTTGACTGAATGGTAGGATTGATTTGTTGTGGAGATGGCCCTAAGATCATTTCTTAATTAATGTTTACTGTCATATCTATCATAGTAATATGTTATTTATTTAGTTGCCCTGAATCTCTTGATCTCTCTCTCAAGCGAAATCTGTCGCCCCTTTTTGTGTTCTGCCTCTTTTAGGCCAGGTTTTTTAGAGGCCTGGGCAGTGGTGATGTTGGTCCATTCGTGGCCGCGAGGCAGTTGAAGTAAAGACGAAGTACTTTGCCAAGTTCATAAAATATTCAGCTGCACTTTAGCCAACAAACAGCCGCTAAGAAGTTGCCTGCAATAATGTTATTTTCCCAGCCGCACCTCCACTCGAGTGGAGTCCGGACTCCGGAGTGGAGTAATCTGGCGTGGCGGAAGTTGTGGAAGTGTTCCTGCTTCTTCTTCTGCTGGGGATTGGGCTGCACTCTGCTGGCTGCTGGGGATTGAGCTGAGTGGGTGGGTTATTCAAGCAAGTGGTGCCAAATGGCAGATTAAAACGGTGTTAAGTTGCGGCTGGCGGAGATTTTACTTGCGGCGGGAGCAGCTCTGGCAGTCAGGTGCTTAAGATTACGCAAAGCGAATAAATAAGCGGTTCCCGCAGGGGATAAGCGACTGTCTGGTCCTCCTCCTGGACTCCCCAGGGCATATAACGCTGCACAGATCTGGCAGAGTTGAGTTATGTCCCTGGCATTTGCCACTTACCCGCCACAGCACTAATTGCGCTAAAAATACTGCAGCAAGTATTTAAATGAAAGTCCTTAACATGTGACATTCCCATTCACGGTATGCAAATGCCTAACGAACATCCTCATCGGTTTCTGAATGGACCAAGATATGGGACCACGACCACTCTGACGACAGCGACACCTTCAGCTGCTGTCCCTGTCAGAAGCAGGGGAGACTGGGGTCTTGGTGTTGAAAATGTTTGCTGCTGAAGGACACGGCACAACAGAATGAATGCAGAAACGTCGTTGGCATTCGGTTGTGTAAACATTTTAATTTCTGCTGCTAACAAATGTGCCATAGGACCAGAAACCGTAGGACCAAAAGAACCTCAGCTGCCAGGACCAAAGCAGACGTCACCTTGCACACAGCCATGCGGCACGGGGCACGGGGCATGGGGCATGGAGTAGGCTGCAGGATGCAGGGGCTGCCCTCTATCCCAGCTGCAAGCCAACATGTGGACCACGGTCGAAATGCCTTTGTCTCCACCTCCCCGTCTACTGCTCCCTCATTCTGTTTGGGACATGGCCAAGACAAGTACTGGTGGGTTTCCACAATGCGAGTGTGAATTTGCAGCTTCAATTTCAATGTAAAAACCCAACGAAGCCAAAGGGAAACGAGGTGTCGAGGCCTGCTTTTGGACCCAGAGATGTAATAAGTGTGTTTTTTGAGAAGATTGTTAAATGAAAAATTGGGAAATGGAAAAGATTCCTCCCTAATTTTCCTTATAGATCAGATGAAGCGCAAGTCAGATTGCGATTAATCAGTATAGACAGCATCTGCACAATAGATTGCAACGAAAAGCTACGAAATACAGAGTACAGAGCTCTCATTAAGTTTTCCTAGATCAGAGATTTCTTCTGCTATTCCGCATCATTTTTTAGGACATACTTTGGATATTAAGGATAAGTTTCCCCTCAATATATATCCAATTTATTCCTTGATTCCTTTAGCCAGTCACGACTCACGTTCCCACCTCTGTTCGAACTTTGGGTCCTTGTACAGTGTATGAAAATCTGAGGCTTTTGTACATTTTCGCTGCAGTTTCAAAATGCCGTTTATGTTGCACGCCTGGACCTGGACCCACTCACTCTCACTCACTTACAGAGCCACGAACGAGCACACTGCCTGCCTCCTTCCACACCCACTTCGAGGGAATATGTTTTTTGTTCATTTTATGGCCTTTTCTGGTGCCATAAACACCAACACCTCCGTCATACCGCCGACCATTATGGGTATGCTTGGCAGTGTATCCCCTCACCCTCCTCCTGCAACCATTATGGGGCATGCCTCTGTATGCCTGGGTAAAGTGCAAAAAAGAGAGAAGACATCTGAAAACCGCATTTGGTTTCCACACACAGAGGACCTCTAATGTTTAGAGATGTGTTTGCATATAATATTTATAAAATAGGGAAAGCGAAAAGCGATGCGGGGACTGGGAATGGGACTGTGGCAGGATGGCTCTAAGCTTTTTGTGTGTGAAAATATCAGATATGCATTTCAAGGATACAATTACAAAAGCAAAGCAAAGCCACCACCACCGCCCCACAGCACAGCACTGACAAGAACGGGAAAAACTTTTGCAGTTGCTCATCCTCATTGTACAACTAATGTTGAAATTTTGGAAAATTTTAACAGCAAAAGCAGCTGAAACAGAAGGAGATCCAGAGAGAGGAAAGGCATCGGCATCGTGAGCCAGAAACTGTGGCAAGTATTTGGCATTCGCCTTCATTTAGCTGACAGTTTATTATTTTTAATGAGGCATTTTATAATCAACATGCCACCAAGCGCCGCCACTCATATATATTTGAAAACACCAGCCACAGCAATCGCTGATTTTGACAGCGAAATTAAAAACACTGACAAGACCCATTAAAATATTTATAAAGAAACTGAAATGAAATCGCACACAAAATATCCTTTTGTTTCGAGAGATCTCTCACTCCCATCTAAATAGATACACCAATGTTGGGGAGGGGGGTGAATGGGTCCTAGTAATTTATGTGGGACAAATGTCCTGGGCTATATCTATATCTACCTTAGTGCACAACAAAAATATGTGTATATTCTTAGCCGGCAAAGTTTCACACCATAAATTAAATCCCAATGTGGCATTGGGTAAGTACAATGACATTTATTATAATTTACCGGGGGTACCTCCACAAAAACAAACCGAGAAGACACAAAATACAGTCCTCCAACGAAACGAGGAATACCCTGTCTGCTTAACCATCTTGAAATAGCTCTCCCTCCCTGAAAGGATAGCTGGAATAGAATGTATTCACAATATATTTGAATGTATTTTGTCGCCTTGAAGTTTTTCTCCCCCTTTAAGATAATACTTTGGGGTATTTCTTGCTCCTCTTGGGGATGGTGGATGGTACGTTGGAGATGCCTGTAAACAAGGACCCAATGCCCAGGCCATTTGATCTTAAGCAAACAATTCCAGCGGGTCAACAGGGGCTCAGCAGAGTGTGGGGTGACTTGCTGTAGAGCTGTGAACAGTGTGTGACTATTATCCTTTGACCACTAACCTTAACCATAAATTGGCCAAAGAGCCAGGCACACACACACTCACACACTTACAGTCGGGGTTGACAGCGGAGTGTACTACGCCTGACCGCCGATATGAATGTCCTTCCTGGTTGAATGTATGTGTATGTTTGAGAGTATCCTGTATCCCTATGTATAGTCCAATCAATTTATCACTCGAACAGCGTCAAGGAAGCAGCGCCGACATGCACAAACACCGAACGAAGAACGAAGAACGAAGAAAAAAAGGAAAAAATAATAATTTGCCCTCCATTAGAACATTTATAAACAAAGGATATTAGACAGGACAGGGGGTAGGAGCAAGGCAAAAAAAGGTATTAGGGCACACGTTATGGGGCTCATTGGATGTGTCGCCAAAGATTTAATGGAGCACGAGAATGATGGCAGCCAAGGTGAAATTGCGCTACGGTCCACGGCCACGTCCACTGACCGAAACACAATAAATCATAAAAAGGAGTCTGCCATTGGGTTTATTGATATTGCATGTCCCTGTACAGCGAGCGGCATTAATATTAATCAAATTTATGCCCTATTCTCTATCGCCTGGTCCCAAAAAAAAAACGATACATGTTGTTAGATATATATAGATAGATATTGATGATCAAAAGTTTTCCCCCTCTTGGCTTATTGACTTTCAGCTGTGGCCGCCAATACATTTTCTTGCTATACTTTTAGTTTTGGCGAAAGTTTTACAATTTATTTGGTCTAGGGGATAGACAGTGTCCTGATCATAACTAAATTATGTTAATTTCGTATCGTCCATAACTCATGGCTAACAGCCGAGTGAAAGTTATTGGGGCTAGCAGTCAGATTAAGTATACGCTCTCGATGGACATTGCCATTGGGGTTGAGTTGAGTCAGAGATGGACACTGGTTAGAGAGCACTGGTCACTGCCCTGTAAAGTCAGTCAGCTCTTTCCCATTCACATTTTCTGCATATCAAATCGCATCATTTGCAGCATTTAGTCAAATGAAAAATGGAGTGCAACAAATCAGCATAAACCAAAAAGGAAACAGGCCGAAAATTTTGCAGGGGCCAGTTAGCAGCTTGACAAATTGCCACTCAACCGAAAGAGTCGGTGGAAGAGGAGCTCTGCTCTCGAGGGCCTGGCGGGCAATTGTTTATTTGGCTTTCATGTCGCGCATGTTAAATGCAAATTATTCAGAAATGCTTTTAACCTGGCTCAGACGGTGGCTTAGCGCACACATCTTGTGCGCGTTGACCCAGGACGTTTCCACGAAGTGCCAGAGCGCCAAAGCGCCCCCTCAATGTTAAATGTAATTTCTGGCATTTTCTTTATTTTACAAATAAGCTTCACGCGATTATGCAAATTTTCTGTGTGTTCCCAGGATTGGCCTGACTGGAAACACAGGCACATTTCTGTGGCCAGGTTAGGTCAGGTCTCTACCGCCTCCTGGTTAGGAGGCATTCGAAAGGTCACTTAACGTTGACGGTTGACGTGAACCGCGCGACGCGTATGAATAAATTTGCAATTTGAAATTCGAATTTCACAGAAAAGCAGAGTTGCTCGAGAGAGAGAGAGAGAGAGAGAGAACAAGAACGATACGATAGATGGTGTCCTGCTCAATCATCCTATGTTTAAGCTTTAATTTAATATAACCCCCCAGCGCTTAACAATGAAAATAATAAAGTGTCATTTGGCCAACGGCAGAACGAACAGCTCCGCTCCCGTTGTCTGTCTGAGCCCCAGGGTTATATATGGCAGGCAGAATGGAATGTGTGTGCATTATGTGCATTTGATATATTTCTTAATAAAAATATCACGCAAGTCCAACAATGTCACCGAGACACATACACACTCCCCGTCATACAGGAAACCCGTCCACGTCTCCTTACAGGAATCCTCAGCAGCTGCAGACAACTCTGGTTCTGCTCTCTGGCTCTGGGGAAGGGGCCTTCGGAGAACCCATGTGTCGTCCGGGAAAATGAAAAATGATCAAAGTGAGTGTTTGGCTCAAAAGACCACGAAGAGCAAAAAAAAAAAAAAAGAGTGTGCTGCACCAGCAGCTGCTCCTGTCTCCCGCCTCTTTTCATGTGTGTGGGTGTCACCAGGGGATATCATCAGTTGCTACTTGCAATATTTAGCAGCTCCCAGAGCACAGCTCCCATCTGCTCTCCGCGCTGGGATGTCCTGTCCACTCAGTTAATGCGGGCAAACAAAAGGAGTACGAGCCCGCAGAACTGCTGGAAGAGGTGGCATGCCAATGCCCATGCCCCTGCAGAAGCTGTTGCAACAGAGTAATCAGCAGCAGTAGATGGAGCGAAGAGGAGCAGTTGCCTTAGCCACCAACTAATTAGTTACTATGCATTGATTTTTATGCTTCTGCTTAATTTCGCATGACAAATTGTTAATACGTCAAAACAAAGGAGCTCTTTCCCGTTCGTATGGTTACCACGGATGGGATGGGGTTTTAGCGACAGAATTTATGATAATAAAAGCCGTAGACAGTCGCTCCACTCCGTTCCCTCAACCCCTCCTACGAACAAGCGTCATAAAAACCCGTGTATATATAGAGATATATGCATACTTGTATGGCATTGTCTGAAAAGTCTCGCTATGATTGAGAAATATGTGCAGACACGGCTCATTGAAGGCGCCATGCCACGGCGGCACACGTTCATAAAAGAAATACAACAGCAATACAGAACGAAACAAAAGCCATAAAATAACATATACGTCGCGGCTATGGTGGGGTGTCTAAATCATTAGGCGAACAGCCAGGGGCAAATTGTCTGAGTAGAGTCTTTGAAATGCATCGTTTGATATAGATTTGATTGGAGAAAAGTTTTCCTGAACGTGGCCACAAATATTTGGGGAGTGTTCTTCCGAGGGAAAGCAATTTATAATATGTAGATCGTTTTACTGTGGAAAACATATGTACATTTCTGACTGAAATTCTCCACCATATTTTATAGAGAACAATGAGTTTGTATTAAACTAAGTAAATTTAATCGTAAATTAAGCAAATAATGCTTGTACTCGGAATAATATATTAAAATCATCATACTCAGGAGGAAGAATCTTTTGGAAATTTGATGTTTGCTGGTGTTTCTTGAATATTGTAAGGAACTCCCTTTAGAAATTCTAGTATAAAATGTTAGAAAAAATTCGGAATGTAAAGATGGAATAATAAGAATAAACTAATGTATGGTCACATCATATCAGGTGTAAGGTTATCTCTATCTCACCTACAAATAGATCGCATGGTCCACATTTAGACCATTCCTCGTTAAGATTAATTCTTTAATATACCTGAGAAATTTCAGGTTCAATTCAAAAACACATTTTATTCTTGAAAGTATCCAAGGCCTCGGTGGCGCAGTAGGCAGCGCGTAAGTCTCATAATCTTAAGGTCGTGAGTTCGAGCCTCACCCGGGGCATGTAATTTTTTTGTCTTTGTTCTTTATTTTTGGTCATAATTTTGAGCTTATAATTTCTTTGTCTGAAAAAGTATAATTTGTATTTTTAGCTTTGCCTCTAAGAGTTTATGTGCGCCCCTCGAGCTCTCGAACGCTGATTGCCCTCATGCGCTGCCACTTGGTTTCATTGGCAAATAAACGGACTGATAATGATTACAAATTGATTTCTCATGTCCCTGCCAGAGACAGAAGCAGAAACAGAAACACAGATGAGTGTGCATCTGGCAGCCAGTCAATGGCCACGGGAACAAAGCCAAGGAGAAACAGACCGAGAAGCCCCAGGGCGAAAAGTCCTCCGTAGATAAACACAATGCAATAAAACGAAACTCGCGGCAATCTGGTAGAGCTTGGCAGCCAATCAATTAAACGGAGAAGATGCCATAAATTCTGTTATTTCTAAAACGGAGTAAAGTGCCAACCAATTGATTGGCAGCTGGCCAGTGATGGAGTTCCCAGTCCCCAGTCCCCAGTCCCAGTCTTTCAGTAATGGAGTCCAAGTGCTTCAGTGGTCGCTTTTCTCTGTGTTGAAGGAGGATGTCGAGTCTCCGTTCTCCTGTGATGGTGAGAAATAAAATAAACTGTGGATTGGTCCTTGGCTGCCTCTCAGTTTTGGGTTACATTTTCTCTGGCGCACTGCAGTGGCCCTTTTTCTCTCTTGTTGACTTTTTATTTTCACAATCATTTGGAGAGACCCTAGTACCCCTTTCACACCTTCCATGGCATGGCAGCAGCCGCAATTTGCACTGGCACTGGCACTGGGGGTAAAATTTAATTTGTTTCCTGCATATATCCTAGAGGCGTTTTGTGTGTCATGCATTTTTACACCTTAATTTGCGGCTAATTTGCATATTGTATATTTTCGCTTGTTGCGCAATTTCAGTTGCAGTTTCCCAGTTACGTTACGGTACCAGTACTATTTTCCCCACTTGCTGTTGCTGTTTCTGTTTCTGCAGTATTTCCTGCCACGGTCTCGGTGTCCTTTTCACCTACTATTGCGGCTTTGCTCTTTCTCTTTTCCCCACCCTCTCTCTCTCTCTCTCTGTCTCTTTTCCCATTTAAAGACCAGTTCTATTCGTTGAGTGGAACTTTAGAGGTGGCCAACAAGCGTGAAATGAAATTTGTTATAAAAAGTTGCCACATAAAAAATTTAATTTGAACCGAAACTACAGGAGAGAATTTCAATGCCCCTCATGGCCAAATGTGTGAGGATGTGTTACCTCTACCTATGTGTATTTTTCCAGTTAACCCTTATATGTGTAGAGATTGGTTGGATAACATTCCTAAAACTTCAAACTTCAAAATCGAAAAGAACTATGTTATTAGAATACACCGAACAAATTCAAATATAATAATATTCTTCTGCAGTTTTAAAAATAATCTGGTTTTTCTTTTTTTTCTATAATATATTTCTGATTTGTATTCTCTCCAAATTGAGCAACAATTATTAACTGCTTTCCTTTATACATTTATAGAATTTACATGAATGTTAAATACTACAACTAAATCGATTCTAACAAAATATAAGTATGTACAAAAAATTTCGGTTTCTTGAACTTTTTACATTTTCTTGAATGAAAACTGTTTTCGAACTGCTGACATTTTGTACTGCACCGAACGGAAAGTTGTCTAAAAGCAGAGTTTGATTTTCTATATTCTAACCTATCTAAAAACATATAGAAACACGGATATGCGCTTGGCTTTATGAAGATCTATAAATGTACATTCGTGGACGGCAGCTGAAACCACTCCTCCCCTCCTTGCCATCTAGAGGCAACCGTTGCCCCAGCAGCCACACCAGGGTATCTTGCCACCCGTGTGAGAGCTTATCGAGATCTTCCTGCGAGTGGAGCGCATGCTGAAACTCGTGGAGGACTCTCGCGAGGAGGCAAAACTGTTCGAGTTTCGATCGGATAACGAGGTGGCCGTCTCGTGGTTGCTATCCTGGTGGGAATGGTGGCTGTGGTGCGGATTGTTGCTAATCGCCATGCCGCTATGCGGATGATGGTGGTTGTGATGATGATGGTGTCCTCCCCCTCCTGCTCCTCCTCCGCTGGCACCACTATTTCTATGCACCGTATGGACAGTGCCCTCCGAGTGACGACGCGAGCATTTCGTCCGACTGACAGTCGCTGTCGTCATTGGCGCCGGATCGCTGCCCTCCTTGCGATGGTGATGATGGTGACTGGTGCTGGGCGGCGCCGAGGTAGTGGCCGTCACCTCTGGATGGCCTGGCACTGTCATTGTATTGCTGTTGGTGCGCCGGCGAGAGGAATGTGGCGAGGACGGTGTGCTGTGACTAATCTTGAAGGCCTTAATGCTGGGATGTGTGAGCACTGCGGTGGGCAGGTCCACACAACTGGCAGTGGCCATGGGTGCTGTGGTTACTGGTGCGACAGCATCCTCGGGCGCTTGTCCAGAGCCGCACAATATGGAGACGCGACGTGCCTTCCTCCGCGCCAGCTCATCAGCCTGGAAAGGGTATGGGAATCTGAATTTGGCAGAAGGAATCGAAGGAGTCCTCTTACCTCTGTCTGTGCCGCCTGCTCTGCCGCTGTCTCCGCCTCAGTTCCTGGCAGATCCACATCCAGCGAGCGCGTTAATTGTGAAGGAGACGATCGAAAAATGGCCCGCTTGGCCGCTGCCGTGGCCAGAGTCTTGTACAGATGACTCTTGTTCGGCGACATGCCACTGACAGATGTCGGTGGCGGAGGCGGCGGCTCTGTGGGCATCTGTGGCCTTCGTGCCGGCGGCAATGGAGGCGGCGGCTTGGCCGCTATACTCGGCTTGGCACTGATGGGCGGACGCTGTCCATTCGGGGATTGTTGCGGTCCAGCTGCCGCCTGATTGATCTGCTCGAATCCCAGATATGTGCATTTGTCGGGAAACGGTGCCATCGGATCGGGTATGTGAGGGGCAGGGCTGTCGGTGTGCTCCCTCTCCAGGGAGCGAGTGCGTCGCATCAGCTTGCTGTTCCCACTGTTCCCCGAATCCCCACTGGAGGTTGTCGTCGTGGTCAGTCCCGCACCTCCCGATTGGCTCTCCGTGGTGGCGGTGGCTGTGGCAGGAGAAATGGTTGGATTTGTGCCGTCGTACTGCAGATACAGATTCATCTCGGAGCGATAGGGCTTCTTCGCCTTGTCGTTGTCCTGGCGATGACTCAGGTTGTCCCGCGACTTGCTTTTTTCTAGCTGAATGGCTAAGATGTCCTCCGAAATAGTCTCAATGTCGTTTAGTATTGATTCCAGGTTTACCGAATCCGTCTGTGGGGGATAGTAAACTCATTAGAAATCCAAAATAATATGATTTGTCTTTTTCTAAAGCGATTTCAAGCGATTGGTTTAAAGGTTCTAAAAGGTTTCAATGCCGTGGGGGAGCATCTAGTTAAGGAATTACTTATTTATTTAGAGATCTACACATTAATATATGTAAAAGGTTTGAATACTTATTCCTTGGACTTCTATTTCTAAACATTTATGGGATGAGGGAACTATAATTAATATACATCCCAGATCCCTTCATTTAAATAAAGATACGAAAAACAAATCTTAATTTGATACTTTTTCCTACATTTTCCAAAATTGTTTACAACTTTTGTTTGTTAATTGGATCTAAAAATTGATTTTGATTAGAAATTAAGCAGTCTAGTATAGAAATAGAATATATTTTGAGAGGAAAACATGAGAATCATATTCAAATGTGGTACGCAAATAGTTTTGGGGGACATGAACATCGATGAGGTGGTCTAAAAATCCTATAAATTATAGACATCGAAAGCATAAGATAATGAAGAATGCCATTTTAATACAGCTAAACTGATCTGATGACTGGATCTGATGAAAGGAGAGGACTATGACAGGAGGATGATCGACTGCTGGTCAGAAGATCGACCCCTCACCTGACTAACGGTCTCCAGTTTCGCTTGGACCTTCGATACTTTCGCTGGCAATCTCATAGGGGAAGTTGTGGTCTTGGTTGTGTTCGTGGTGATGGTCATCACGGGTTTGGTCAGGGCTGTGGCCGAGATGCAGGTGCTCTGGCAGGGCTTTTGTGCGGTCGCATAGATGGGCTCCGCAGCAGAGTTGGGCATAGGTAGTGGCGAGCAACGGGCTACCGCTGCATTTGCAAGGGCAGCCGTGTAGATGTCCAGCACGCTGGAGCCCGGATGCGGCCGAGCCTTGTCTCTGGGACTGGCATTGGCAGCGGGGCCAAAGCCCAAGCCAACGGCAGCGGCCACATCGACCACGGCTCGGTGCAGGGCACAGTGATGGGGATGCTGTGGCACGCCCTCCTGCTCCTGGTTGTGGTCGTGGTCCTGGTCGTGCCGCTGGCTTGGGTGCTGGCGCGGATGCTGGTGGGCATGGCAATGCGAGTGGGCGCGATGGCGACGCGGACTTACTTGTGGTGAGACTCGTCTCTGGTACGGCGAAGCCAGAGCATTGTTCACGAATATATCCGGAGGATCACGTAGCGGCGGTGGCGGCGATCCTGGCGGCAGGGAATCTGGCAACTGCCCCTGGCACTGACCCTGGTTCGCGAGCTTCGTGTTGAGCCTGAGACGCGGCTTGAGCGGGGCAAAGAAATGCTTCGGACTGTTGAGCGCTTGTTGCGTTGCATTCGTAGTGATGGCCACCGTCTCGATGTCCCCCTGGCTCTCTGGCAGATGTGGAGCATTCAGAGCGATTTTTGGCATCGTCTGCTGTGTGGATGTTGGCACAAAGGTTGTCATCATAGCCGGTGGCGGTGGCGAGCGGGAAGGCGATGTATGATTGGAATATTTTCGGTGTGTGAAGGGCGACTGGAGATTGTAGTCCCAGCCATTGGTGTGGCGCATGGTCTTGCCAGTGGTGGTGCTCGAACTGCTCCCCAGCTCCGGCGTGGGTGTCAGGGCTATGAAGAGTTAGAAATGGATAACAGATTCAACTCAAGATAAAAGGTTCTCCCCTCACCTGAATTGGGATTTCCCATGTGCTGCGACAGTATGTTCTCAAAGTACGACAATGGTGGCACTGAGGCGTGCAGGTCATTCATCTGATTAGCCACCATCTCAATGGGCGTCAGGGGTGTCAGTGGTCCCATTAAACTGGGCAGCGTGCTCTGCGATCCATTCAAATCCGGTGTGCAAAGCATTCGATGTTCTTGCTGTTGGAACTGTTGCAGCATCTCTGGATTGCTCAGCGTCTCCTCAGACACCACCGACAGGTGATCGAAGTGCATGGGCTGCTGCTGCTGCTGCTCTGCCTTGAGCGAGGAATCCTCATTCTTTGATGATGATGACGTTGCGGGCACCTCTGGCGGCAGTGGCGGCTTGAGAGGGGCACAGGAACCACCCTCCTGGCAGCAATCGTCGCTGCAATGACCATCGTCTGCCCCGCGACAGGTATCACAAGAGTCAGAGTCCTGTTTTTGGTTGGAAGAAGGAATTAAATGGGCGTCACAAATAAAGAGCCACAAACTTTGGATCGGAATACAATTGGGGACTGATTTGCAAACTATTTTAAATCGTTGCTAATTTTTGCACGTTTTTCTGGTGTAAAGAGAAACAGCTGATTCCGATAAGCATTAAAGATCAATCGATAATTCTTATAGCTATCTAAGTAGGAAGTGCAACTATCGAAATTCAAAAGAATATTGGACCGAATATACATTTCCTTTTGGATGTAGACGAGAACTAAGACATTTTTTTGAAGTGATTATTTATGTAGTGATCTGATGATATAATATCTGCGGTTATTTAGGTTGAAGTCAGAAGATTTCATAGAAACATATTTAATGACTCTCGCACAGAGCACATGTAGGCCAATTCTGATCTGACAAACACATAATACAGAACAATTAAGCTTCTATTCTACTTACATCACTGTTTGCATCACAACCACCGCTGCCTCGTCCGCCTCCGCCACTACACCTGTACGCGTGGCAGGTGCCGCCACTCCCTCCACTGCCCCGACAGCCACCAAATTCATGTTCATTGAGCTTCGCCTTGAAGCGTTTGTTCAGCCTATCACACTCGTCCCGCAGTGTCCAGATCTCGCGACGCAATTGCTCATTCTCACGCCGGAGGCGCTTGATGTCCGATTGCCCTGGAAAATCAGGAAAACCATTAGAACATCAACAGCAATACTACCAATGGAAGGTGGCCAAACCAAAGCAGGGGAACTTGGTAAAGCACGTGGCAATCATGCAGAGCTGTCAGGCCTTTTTGACACCTCAAATCGCATTGTTTACAATCGCTTATCTTCTGTTTTGGCAATGAAAATCATTATTTTTTTATGAATAGACGCGGAGAACATACGCATATATCTATATAGATGGATAGACATATGTGGGAGGAGAGAATGATTTTTATATAGATATATTTGGTTGGGATTATTTTGGTTTTCGTTTTCCACCATCTAATGTGTTTTTAATTGGTTGTTTTCAGCATTTTCGCTATTTATTAAACGATTTTTTGATTTCCTGTTGTTTTATACTTGAACACATGAAAAAATACACTTTTATGGCCGCAATCTTTGGCCGACTTTGATCGCCTGAGAGCCCATCATTTACCTCGTTCAACTTCGGCATTTATGTTGATGGTGCGCAACCTGAGCTCCTCATTCTCGTATATCATGCCCCGCGATGACTTTCTGTCCAATCTGTAAAGTTCGAACATGCATTAGATAATTTCCTTAAACATTAAACAGAGATCTACAGATCTATGTACAACTAAAACTACGAGTAAGACCGGACCTTCGATTGGTGAGCGGTTGCCAGGGCGAACGGTAGCCGACCAACATGCCTAATTTTTCCTATGATCCGTACAAATCAAAACTCGTCCTAGATCTCGAAATATATTTGGTCTGTTCTGTCTTCAACGACTGCTGTAAGTCAACTGAACCGGATTTTAGGTCCAGCATTGGAACCAATTGTTAGCCGTTCTCTTCGGCTATATAACGCACGGCCTTTCAACACTCGCCGCATATAAATAAATAATAATAAAAAAACGTAAGAAAAAAGCACCGACGATGTAGGAAAAATAAATATAAATATACATATCACCGATTTGGTGCTAAGGAAAGAAAAATAACCAAGCAAAGCAATAAATTACAACAACAGAGCATAAATAAATTGATTTATCCACTGATTACGATCCAACGACTGCTGGCATAAGGGAAAATTTAACCTGAATTTCTTATGAAAATAAATAGAGTGAAGTGATCTGAGAAGAGTATTCCAAAGTTTCCTATCACTTGGCACTGCGCAAATACTTAATTCTGCAAATCAAATTAAGCAGATTAACAGATCTATTGAAGTCCCAAATGAGCCATAAAAAAGGGGATTCTTTGCAGGCTTTCCATAACTTACGCTTTTTATTCCGAAGCGATGTGACACTCACTGCCAGCCCGTCTGCACTGGGAATTTTTGACAAACTGCCGATCGCTTCGCCGATCTCAGCTCTCAGAGCCATGGCATATGCCACCATTCCAAAACAAATATTCAGAAAAAAACATAAATATATTTATACCCCATGTATGTATAGCATGTTGTCTGGTAGGATGTCTCCCCTACGATTTGTGGAATGCGTAGATCTAAAAAACATTTTCCCATATTTAAGAAATGACAAGAGTGCTTTTGGTATTCGAATATTTGGCAGTCATGCTTAACTTAGCCAAGTGTCATTTATTTTGGCTACTGATTGGAAAAGATTTTGGAATATTTTTCAGATCATCACAGAGAGATATTCTCTTTGGAAGATTTATGCTTTCTCTTTTGATTTGTGTTCATAAGTTCTCTTTAAAAACATTCAACGAATAATTCGTAGTATTCTTTTAGGTGCGATCTAAATATTTCCTCGGCGCCGACTATGATTTATTGATTTATTACACCCGGAGAATCGATTTAAATATATATGCTGATATATTTTCAACAAGAATGGATGTTGGCAATGTTTCTCTCAGGGTAGAATAACATATCAAATAGTTTAGATTTATAGATATACGAATTTTCGGGTGCATTATAAAGAAAGTAAAGGCTAAAAATGGAGAACATTTTTACTATTTTACATTTAAGAAAAAATATTCGTAAAAATTCAGTACTTGGAATAAGTTTCATACTTATTCTATATTTGGTGGAAATCCCATATTTACTATATGATATATTTCATTAAATGTTTTCTTGATTCCAGCACATCTTTTACAAGTTCATATTCCGGTGGTTCCTCTGATGATCTTCAACACGTTCCATCCCTGATTTCTGGATTCTATTTTTCGATTTTCCCAATATACACTTGTATACACAAAGAAGAGCGGCGCAGCGCTGGGCGTCAGCACGTTTCTCCCACGGAAGCTGAGCAGACCAAACAATCGGATCGATAGACTGATGATCGATAGCAAAGCAATCTCTTGGCAGTTTTATTGATGTCTACACACACACTCTCTCGCAAAAACATATATCTAAAGATCGTGTGGCTATATACGCTTGGAATAAACATTCCATATGATGATTCTGTGTACTTTGTAGTGTAAAATCAACTTGGACAATGTACCCCTACCCGAACCCCTACCCCCGGATTGTACACGATTCGATGATAAACAAATTGGAATTATTTTTAGTTCCGCTGGCCAGCGGCGAATATTGTTTGTTTAACGACCACTGAAGTGTATAGATATTAGAAGAGAACTTATAATGACTTTTAATATTTATCAAGAGCCAGATGTCCGTTTCCAAAAATAAAGTGCATGTGGCAAACGGCATTGGCCAAAAAGGGACAGAGCCAAGCCAGGGATATCCAAAGGGAAAGTAAGAGTTTTGCTTACTTGGCGGACTTTTCCGAACGTTTGTTGGTCTTCCGACTTCTTTCATAGTGAGTTTTTGCTTGTTTAGCACCTTTCATTTATCCAACCAGTTTATATAGCAATGCAATCAATGGTCACACTTTGCTGTGGGTTTCACCCAAAAGTTTATGCAATCATCTGTGAGCTGTGACGAATTTCACTGGCACAACATACTCGTATTCACTGTCTTAACTTGAATTTCAATAATTAATTATAATTTTCGCTGTAGAATCTCGTGAACAGCGTGACAAAATGTGAGCTGTGTTGAACAAAATTCAATTTCACCGCAGCAAAACCGCACGAGTCGACTCTGTACCGAAAACTGACAGTTGGGCGAGATCAGTTTTGGCCAAAAAAGAACCCGACTAGAACAACAAAACGCCGACGGCTACGACTGCGACTGGCATTGAACCATTGGCTTTGCCACTGCCGCCGCCGCCAAGAGCAACAAGCTTTGTCTGCTTCAATTTTTATTAAAATTAAAAGAAAAATGAAAAACGAACATAAAAACCATAAAACACAAAAAGAATAGAAAATGTTTCATAAAGCAAATGCGAACGAGTAAATCGAAAGAACAACAAATCATCGTTCTCAATGAAATGTACGCATGCTGTGCCGCGGAGCATTCGTTTATAAGATTAACAAAAAGAAATCGGACGAGAAAAGAGACAGAGAGAGAGAGAGAGAGCAAAAACACCTGCCACAAAGGACAACGAACTTTGGATGCTCTTGGTTTAAGAAAGAGAATCGAATGAGGTAGGGAAAGCATCATCCTGCAATGGAAATGTGCTTCTAGGAGTAGGACTATGATCTCTCTTTTCTGATGCCCAGGAAGGAATAGGTATCTGGGAGGAAGAAAACGATATTTCTAGGCCTGTAATAGCTTAGGAGATCCATCAAGATAACTTCATCTAAAAGCAACATCCAATCGAAGAGGTTCAGCATTAGTTTTCGTAGTTATACTACTTTTAAATTCCTGAGACTATCATATAACTATCATTTCCTTATAAAGGGTATTCAAAAATAGCGTGCTCAAGCATCAGCACTGAAAACTCTCTGACGTAGTAGTAGTCTCTCAACGTCAGCTGGAACAAAAAGCTTTTGCCAATTTCCCGATTTCGAAGGTAAAACCCCGAGAATTCTTCTACTATTAATTATGAAAATTTCAATTAAGTGACAAAAATTATTAAAATTGCTCAAATATTTATTGTTTTTCTTCTTGTCAGTGATATTTAAGCTTTTAAAAAAATGTCAGTGCTTATACAATCAATTACCCAGCTAATTAGACTGGTGGTTTTTTCCTGCAGGATGATTTTTTACGAGACTCGAGTAAATTGACTTTATTTACTCGAATATTTATTTCCGTTTGCATTATTCAAATTAAAGGATTTTGCAGGTCGAAGCCTGATTATAGTGATAGCATAGGAAATAAATTGAAATTAATCAAGCCTTTAATCGCATTCCATGTTGAATTCTGGTTGGGGTTCTGGTTGGGGCTATTGTGGGTTGACAGCTGCTGTAAAAGCTGAGTACAGGGGAAATTAATTTATATATTTGGTAAGCAGCAGATGATGGAGTAAATTAACAATAACCGCATTTCCAATTAAATTAACAGCTCTTTTATTGAGATCCGAATGAAATAAATTGGATCCCTCTCTGACACTGACACTGACTCTCTCAGTCTCTGTCTCCTTGTTAAATGTGTCGCGACATTGGCGGCCTAAATAAAAACTATAGCTGCCACCCACACCATCGTGGATCCCATCAAATCTTGCGTATACGTGTATTTGTCATCACACAACATTTTAAAAATAATTTCTACTCATTTGGCTAGTTTTCCTCTGCTTCTGTACGAATATTCATTATGTAAAGTTCAAGGGGAGGCCATCACGTCTAATAAATAATAATTTTTTATAATTCGCTTATGAAAAATGCCCGTGAATCGGCGTTATTTATCAGCCAATTAGAGAAATTAGCTAGGGATAACGTAGAGCTGGCGGGGGCATAAATATAATTTAAAGGAGCCGGACACCTTTTGCCATCCCGTGCCAATTTGTATCAAAGCTAATCGCCGCCTGTCATTCCACGCCGCTGTATCTATTGTTTATTTTGACATAAATGTGACGGCGACAGTTTAATCTTAGGCGATAATATTTTCATCTTTTCTCTTCGCTTTGAGATAGTAGTTGTTTTCTTAAGAAATTGTTTGGGGGCAATTGAAGGAATTTGGCCGAAATTAAAGAAAGATTAAGTGGTTAAGTGGGGGGGAAGAGGAATTCGTGGGCTATGACATATGGATGGACACTTCTAATCCATCTTAAGACTATCTAAAGAATAACTTAAATGGAAAGCTATTTAAAGGAGTTTTGTTAGAGAAATGTTGTGTCATATGAAAAATTTAATCAAATATGGAATCCATCTAGCATTGAAGATAGTTTTTCGATCTCTTAGACAACGCCATCTATGGTTGATCCATCTATGTATATACTTTTCCAGAAATTTATTGATCGGAAAGCACTCAGTGATCTTAAAAGCTGCAACCCCATAATGATTATAAGAGATCTGCGCATGATCCTTACGGTCATCTCTCACCGAAAGCTATCGCCACAAGCTTTTGATCTCTTATACAGTTCGGAGAACTCTCTCGTTCTCTATTTTGAGGGTATCTTAACTTAATTATACAGCTAAAGTAGCTTATGGCTAAGTAAATGAGTTTGTTTCTGGTTTGGTTTACCTGGTGTTTAGCTTAAAGTGTGCATGACGTCTTCGTTCTCGGAGCATAGTCGTGCATTAGTTTTCCGACATGTGAAAGAAAAACCAACAAACAAAAAACAAAAGACACATAAAGTAAAAAACAAAACAAAAAGAACGCGCCGCACCGTACACAAAACAAAACAAAACAAAACACACGGAAAAATACGGGAAAAATATGGTATGGATAAAGGGGCAACAACAACAACAACAAAATCATAATAATGAAAATGGAAAATTATTTTTTGTTGCTTATTTGATTTTGGTTTTTCTGTGTGTGTTTTTCCTACAATTTGTTTTGGAATTTTCTTTTTCGTTTTTGTTACTTTTCTTTTCGATTTTTGTTTACAAATAGTTGAGAGCGTGTTTATTTGGAGAAGAGCAGAGTGTGTAAGCGCATTGGAAACCAACCTCCCCCGTAGACCCCAAATAAACCCCAAACAAACGAGGGCCAATGGTAGTTTACATCTGGATTAATCGCGGCCAAATGCAGGCAACATCTTGGTTTCGATTTGTGGCACCTTCAAGTATGAAAATATGTACGAGTATCAGCCAGCTTGATGTTGATGTGTAGCTTAATATCTAGATGTTCAATGACATTCCGTTCTTTATGGCCGACCGACACTGTCTGGGTTGTTGGTTACACAATGCCCCAAGGGGTCCTGAATGTATGCTACACACGCACCAATCTCCAACAAAAGCCCAGACATACACATGAACACACATACTCGTACATTTTTATTCAAAAGGGGTAAAGTAAAGGCAGTATCTTCTGGCAAAGGCAATTGATTTATCGATTAAGTTGTCAAGTACACATTGTCATCCTTCATTAATATTTACATGTGTTACAGAATCAGCCCCGCTTCTTGAGAGGCAACGGAAAGCCCAGCCTTCCCAGGCCCCTTTGGGGACTTTTCTTCTTTTCTCTTGTGTGTAGCATTGAAAAGCTTGCCAGCAAAAGGATTTTCTTTCATGATTACATAACTGGCACACACACAGGACCCACCCGACCCCAAACATCATGGAATACTTGGCTAATTTATGCCATTTATCAAGGTGGAATGTACAATAAAAAGTAGTCGAGAAGAAAAGATTCTGATGGAAGCCAGATACGCTCAACCAATCTTAAACAGAAGTTATGCGAAATATGCCTAACAGAACGGAGATAAACCTGTCGAGATCTTAAACAGAAGTACTACACGTAATAATCCTCAAATATTTTTTTTCTATGTATTGATTCTACGAAAACATTTGAACCGTATAAACAATCATAAGATCGAATATATGTATATCTTATACTTATAAACACTTACTCAGTATCATAATAGTAAGAACTCATAAAGAATTCTTGTAATTTGTACGAAATGCTATATCCAAGCGAAATTTATGTCTGCGGACAATTAAACAGCCGCACAATGAAAATATCAATCCAATTTATGGATCACTTGAGCACATTCTTCCATTAACGAGACCCGTCAGGTACGATTATAATGGGTAAATATCTGGAGCAGATATGGATACTACGACCCCGACGCCCACACACGGATGATCATCAGCGCAACAAGGCTCTCCTGCTGATCTATGCAGATACAATGCGATCTATGGGATACACTCTCTCTCTATCTTTCGGGGCGGAACGGTTACGGGATACGTTGTGGCCTGCGAGGCACGCGACTGGGAACTGCAACCACTTGGCTCCGGCAGTGGGTTCGGTTCTGTGTGTTTTCGTGTTAAATATTTTGCGTACAACCATTTGTTGTTTCTTTTATGCGTGTGCCGCCGCTCTCCTCTGTCTACTTGTGTGTGTTTGAGGCATGCCTCATAGACTAGTGTGGCAGGGGGTAGGGTGCATTCGAGCGGACCCGGTGGTGTGCGGCATACGGCATGCCAATAAACTGTCGGAATGTGTGTGTTTGAGCTGCTAAACCGTCTGCAGACAGTGGGTAAAGTAAATATACGGCTGAAGAACGGAAATGTTTTTGGAATAATTTCCTCAAAAGAAATAACAGATTGATTGAGTTTATAGAAAGGAAAGGCCATAGGAACTTTTTCAGGGTTGTTTAGAAAGTATAAATATCACTCTATGGAGTGATCTTTGGAAAAGAATTTAGCATTCAATCATTGATTTGTTTTTGTTTAACTTTTTGATGACTGAACACCTGAAAAGTGTACTAACTTTTCTATATTTATATGCAACCAAAGGGGTCACCACATATAGGTTAATCTGCAGTGAAAATACCATCATTGACTCCCACAGTTTAATCTTCAATGAAAGTTCCATCTAATAATAGAAAGCAAATCCATAAAAACCCCCATAACATCCCTAATTCTACGACTAATCTGCTTGTCCGCATATTAAACATCAACACTGTGCCTGCCGTTCTACTCCATCTTCCTCAGCGGCTAGACGATTCCAAAAAGCATAGAAAGCGAAAAATAAATAGAAAGAGAAAGAGAGGGAGAGGGAGATACAGAGAGAGATAGAGAGAGATGGAATAAAAGTTGCGTGAGGCTGAGGCAACAAGCAAAACCGAATGCACAGCACACAGGCAAACTCTTGAACAAACAAGCAAAATGAGCAAGTTTCTGTCTATTTTTTGCTGCCTGCCGCCTGTTGCAGTTTATGGATCTATTATGGGGCAGTGTGCCTCCTGCTCGGCTCGGGTCTCGGGTCTCTGCCTCTTTTTTATGCCACACAAAGCAGAGGATCTTTCGACTCTATGCGTATGAACGATTTCATAAATACACCATAATGCGGGGCACAGCCTTTGATGGAAACTGGCTGAAGTTAAAGTTTTTAATGTCCAACATATGAGGAATAATAACCAGGCCGAAACGTGGTGTGTGGCTCCAAAAGGGTGATAGAGATTCCCTTTTTCATTTGGGGGGTATTAAATGGTATTAAATAAATAAACAGACTTAATGACCTGTTGGACTCTTTAATTGAAACCCGAAGAGGAAAAGGAATTTGCCACCAATATATATTTCCAGCAATTTTAATAAACATACAAATTCCTCCACTGATTTCCCGAGTGAATTTCCACACACACGCACAAATTTATTTATTTCTATTAATTGTGTCAGAATCACAACTAAATTAGTTTTCCCCGTCGCTTTTCTGCTTTTCTGGGTCATCTGCAGTCATCATTCCAAAAAGGTGAGAGATCCGTGTCTATTTTTATACCCTGCCTGCCTGCCACAAGTTGTAACGTTGCTTGGACGTCTGTGCCACATCGACACGAACGGAATGGAATGAAGATGGAATTGGAAACGTACAAGATTCTGTAAACAATAAATTACAAATCAAATTGCCTTATGCCTCAGATTTACAGCGGAGCCAAAACACTTTGCCATTTTGTTGATTCTGTGAATTATTTCCAAAATAAAATCGATCTCCGTTTCGCGGCTGTGCTAATTGAAGGCCCCCCGAAATGGGTCGGGAAAATTCAGATCAATGGGCATCAATTCCTGGCCGACGAGCGGGCGATGATCGATGAACGATCAAGGTAACGGAAGCGGGACCAATTTAATTGCCTTCCCAATGAAAAATTGGCATGGCAAATCGTAAAGTTCGATATGAGAAATATTTTCCCAACAAGTTCAATGAGCCGCAGCCACATAAAATCCCCAAATGCGAATGATGCTCAAATGAGAGTTCCATTCGCTGCTAATTGCTCGGTCTAAATGATGAATATGTTTTTAATAATTAATACTGAATTATGAGCAGCACAAAGATAAACACACACACACACGCAGGGGGTGAAATCTGAAATAATGTGTTTCCCAATTAAAATTCAATACCAATCTTTTTTCCCATTGCTGCTGGCTGCCAAAGACACAATTTTTGGCTGGAAATTCATTTGCTGAGCAGCAAAAATCAATCGCAAATCGGGGAAAATCGTTTTCAAGTACATATTATGGCGTAATTGAAATAAATATTCCGATAATGCTGATATATTTTTGGTATACATTTATGAGGCAGAGAAATCATCTCGTGTATGTCTGATGTGGCATGAAAAACAGGTGTAGCAATTGGTGAGAGTCCATTTGCTGCTTGTTTCTACTATGAACTATTTTCTAATGAGTTTCTATTTAAATTTGTCTTTTGTTTTAGATATGAATAGTAGCCAAATTTCAATAGATGAAGCTATGTTTCTGATCATTCCTGATTAAAGTGGTAATAAGCAGTTAGTTCAGGCCGACAAAAAGCTACAACAATGTGGTAAAAAGTGAAATTTCTGATTGAAATGACTGTTTTTTGTAATCTGGAACTGTGAGAAAAATAACAACTCCACCCTAATTTAATTTCTTTGACATTTGGAGACCCCTTCCTGATCTGATCTGAAACCAACATCAAATTTACATTTCCTGTGATAATAGATAGCAACTAGCTTTCTCTGTGGATGTGGTTGGCAGATAGCTTTGCCTGTGAAATAGTTAGCAGATAGCTTTCCCTGTGGATATATGTAGATTTCAGATAGATTGTTTGCGTATGTGTGTACCTCAAACCCGTGCTTTCGCCAACCCAGCCCTTGCTCTAAGCCAAATAAACACGCTCGGGTGGCTCTCACACGCCAACGAATTAAAGCTTGGCCACACTGAGAAAGCCTTCAGTGTGTGGTTGTAATTGTGTATCTATGTATCCATGTTTGTGTATCTGTGTGAGTGAGGTGTACATACTTTGGTATAGGTGCAACCTACTTGCTTTGGTGGGCGATGAGCTCGACGGCGTTGATTTCCGCTGATTGCTGTCGCTGTTTTCGCCGTTGCTGCCGCTGGCGCGTCCGCTAATTAAATTGTCATCCAAAGAAATGCCGTCGAGCCAATGCATGACATTATTTCCCTTTGTTGTCGACACGCACACTACAAACACTAGAACAAACACTGCCACTGGCGGCACACACACGGATACTCATGTATCGGAGGAATAAATCACATTTGGGCAGACGGCGACGGGCCAGCAATTGATAATAATTTCATCTCAAATCGTTGACACTTCATTTTGCATACCGTTTTTCCTTTCGCTTTGTTTCGCTCTTCTTTATTTTTTTCACATTTTTTTTACACCTTCAGGGCATTGGCAGCTGACATTTGTTTGCTCATTCCATCCACACTGGGCAATAATTCGATTCCCAGCAACAAGTATTGAATGGACGTTTAGCTCTTTTCCGCTTGTTCTTCCCTTATGCCTTTTGCTTTGGCTTTGGCTTTCACTTCACGATTTGCTTTCAACAACACGCATACGCATACGCCCTGTGTGACATAATTAGCACATTGCACTTTAACACTTGTCAACAGCTACAGCTACAGGGCTTGCCTGCCGCCCTCTGGTCTACTCCGCACAGACTACAGAATAGATCGCAAATTATGAAAGATTTCGTACAGAATTGGTAACACTCTCACAGCTGTGGTAAAGTGTACTTAAAATATGAGTTGGTGTTGCTTCACAAAAATAAAAAATAAAAAGAATCGCCTGACTCAAAACTGTCGATAGCTTTGCGATAATGCCCATCGATTTATCCACGATTGCGACTCGTTGTGAGCCCTCTGGCTAACCGGCTGCTTCTGACCGGAGACGCGAACCCCAGACGCTGACCATACGTATGGATTGTACTCGCAGACGTACACGGACACGGAGACACAGAGTCCGGCGACTGTGGCGTGGCGCATTTTCCAATCGTTTCGCACATTATTGTTTCCATTGTGTTCGATATTTGTATTTTCTTGTACTTTTGTTGTTCGCCCACAGACACATCAATACGATACGATACCATATCGGTACATGTGTATAAGTTTGCCTCAATTTATTGTACCTTCCTCTGTTTATTTTATACAGGCCCCAGCATTCTAGTATTACTCAGTGGGTGGGGAGGGGGGGGCTTGTTAGCCGAGCCGCTTCTGGCCAATTTCCTATTAGACATGTCGGCAGATACAGTTCGTGTGCGTATTGAATGTGGCAAAGCACTGGAGAACCATGGGATGGCTGGCTGGCTGGCAGCCGAAGGTGATTCAGACAGATAAATATTACCTGTCTGCCCTTCGGGGGTATACTGCGATTTATATATACATTAGCATTGGCCAAATAGAAATTCGATAGAAATTCAAAGGAAATATAGAGGAAATAGCACCTACGTACATATTTACATGTGGAATAATATTTATAAAATCTACAGTTATGCCTATTATGCCAGACAAATATATCAGAAAAAAATGGAACAGAAAAATCACTCAATAAATCATTCATTAAGCACTGAAACTGTCGCACATCGAAAGGCATTATGTCAAAAATGTGTCAAACAAGAATTTAAGTATTCTGAAAATATTTTGAATGCATTTTCGGGGGAGAGCTTTGCTCTACAGCTCGACGATTATATACGTATGTATATGTTTTTCTTAATTTGATCTTTTATGTCTTAATTTTCATTAATTGCTTGAGTTGTTCGAATTGCCGATTGCTTGTTTATACCAGAGCGGTGTATTTAAAACATCTGACTAAACATGAATGAAACTCGTACAAATTCAATGTGGAGAAAAAAAAATCAGGGAGATCATTGAATCTTTGAAAGAAGAATCGTTAGATCAGTGAACTCTTGGATAGAAAGACTGCCTGCGAGCACTATACACATATTTTCGTTTTATTTTCCATCGAACCACAACCACTGTGCACTTAATGGCCGCTTGTCAACAGTGCCCATACTGATGGTCTGCTTTCCCTCAATTTACTTTCGAAATATATTTTAAGGTAATTTAAAACCAAATGTTTATAGTAGTTCGATTGGGAAATTCTTTTAAAATGTTAGTGCAGCCTCACTTCTAATGGAAAATACATATAATTTTTGGCGTTTAATGAAGGCCTCAATGGCGCTGGCTGCATTCTTTTGGGTCATCATCGATGCCTGCGTCAATCTGTGGACCGGGCCTGCACTTTTACACATATTTTCAATGATAAACGTCGGCGATTCCTCTGGGACCCGTGGCCATATTTGTTTTGGCTGGCGTTGCTTATTTACGTTTCAATCAGAAAACAATTTCGCTTCCGCCTAGCCGCGGCGAGATCACTATTGGGTCACGCGGCGTATGAGCGATATACAGGATCGGCGCCACGCTGCGTATGAGATGAGATCTCGGCCACACTGTAACACAAGAAGCAGCAACAACAACCAAATCGGGGGAAAACAACGATGCGCCGCGTCCGCTGACGTTGAAAGACCGACTTATTCTGCTGCCACTGCCACTGCACTGCAATGAGCACTGGCATCGAACCTATTGCTCCAAAACAGCTGTCTTCCAGGCAGCCAGACAGCCACACTCACACCCATACAGCGCCTCCCACACATGTGTGTGTGTATGTGTGTTGCCGTGTGTGCGTAGGCCTTAAGTACTGCCAGACAACAGCATAGCCGTTCGTTCTAGTCTGGCCCTCCCGCCACACACTGCTCCGCACCGCTCTATGGAAAATTAAAAGAATCAAAGGCAAAGGCAACGGCAAAGAGCAAAATTAAGTATTTAGTTGTATTCTAGTATCGTATCTAGAGTATACATGCATTCTGGCTTGCATTTTTTAGCAGTGCCAGGCAATAAAGGGGCTACCCGGGGGGGTGCTCTACTCGTATAAGTTGTCTTCTTTTGGGGTGTGCCTAAAAGTAAAGACTTTTTTGGCAAATAACTAACATTTTTTAGGACTCTAAAGGTCTTGTCTCTAGTATCCTATATCTCTTTAATCTCTGTATATCATTTTCAGGCGCAACGAATTTTGTTTATAGCCATATCTTTCATTTTCAAAGCTTTTTTTGCTTTCAATTTATTGCTCATTAAATATAAGCTCCATTCGGATATCTATTTCGCAGGAAAATTTCTACTTGGGTTCACCCTAATGTGTAAGCGTCTCAGCCTCTGCTACAATGTGTATAGATATGTATGGGTGGATGTGTGTGCGTTCTTATGTCAAAGCTGAATGGAAAAGAGTAAAAAATAAAATGTATAAGAGCCCAAGATAAAATGCATTGTTTCAGGCGAGCAGAGCACGCAGGCAGGCGAAATACAAAAAATAAGAAAAAAGGAAGATACTTTTACACACAAAATGTGTAAGAATTATTAGCAGGCATGGTGGTGGGATGGAATGTGATGCAACGGAAATTGCGCCCTAGGGCTGTCCACATTCTGCAGCAAGAAAAAAGAATTTTCTATATGTTTTAGCTGGATAGAAACTATTACATTTGGAAACTATTAAATCGAGGACATTCTTACTATAAAGTAATTGAAAATTTTGGAAGATTTATGGGTGCAGAGGGGCTGACAATCTCTTGTTTATCTAAGGTATAAATTGATGAAAAAAGCTAACTGGATAACAATGTAATTCAAAAGTAAAAGGATTCATATCTTTAGTAGTGCTGACAACCCTGGTTTATCTTATAGCCGCGTTTCCTTGGCCTCCTTGCAGCTACGGCAATTAACACATCAATGCATGTACAGACACTCACATGCGATGCGATATCAATGGAGGCATCCCCACACACGCTGCAACCAATACTCCTCCCCTATCCTCGCAGCCACTTCAATCCCCCTTTTCTTCCGTCCTTCCATTGTGGAATGAAATAAATTATTGTATTTGAAAGCTTTTAAAGCGTGGGCCCACGACTAAGACTACGAGTCTGCATTTATTTGAATTTCTTGTTGATATCGAACGGGGGAAAGCACGCAAACAAACAGAAACTCAACCGATTCGACCGACCAATCCGATAGACAGACAGAGAGACAGGGCTGGGATATTCGACGCCCACTTGCAATATTTATTGTGTTTTGAATGGGGGAATCTGCAGGGTCGCAGCTATAGGTGGGAGGTATACCCGTAAACTAACCTTTGACGCTGCCGTTTTCCCTCACTCGCAGCTCCACGTACGGAACTCCTTTATGTGTGTGTGTTTTCGGTACTTTGATAATTTATTGTGTTACGTATACGCAGCGTGGGCTGCTGGAAGCCTAGAGAATTGCTATTGAATCAAATTGAAAAGGCCAAAGCCAAAGTTTGGGGGAAAAATGTTTCATAAATGCCTGCCCCCAAACAAAAAGTCGATTTTTAAGAGTAAAACTCGTTTTGGGTTGCCAGTTTTTCGTTTCCATTCATATTGTTTTGGACTTTCGATGGCATTGTAATGTAATTCCTTGTTTGGCAGAGAGCTATTGTTTGTATTACCTGTTGGCAGTGATTCGACCCACCCTTGGGAAACTCCCTGAAACTGTAATAAAAATGAATAGAATGGCAACAAGTACCACAAAAGTCCAACCGAATCCAAAGGCAAAAGGATGCTCGATTAAGTGCACCAAAAATGGGTACAAAAAGGATTTGGGGAAGGGCTGAAATTACTGTTAGCCGAATGACATTCATAACTATGCAAATTTATTGTGTAATTCTTCCACAAAACTCTAAACAGTATTATACACAATAACTTGAGAAGCAATTATCGTTAATTGTTATGGCCATTTAAATTTAACGCATCATTAACAACCAGAAGCAGAAACAGCAACAGAATCAGAGGCAGAAATAGCCCCAAATGAAGCTTTTGGATTCAACAAAATTATAATAAATGAGCTTTGGGCCAAAAAGCTTTGGCGAAAGAGAAAGTTAAGAGAGAGAGAGAGAGCAAGGCCAATGTTGGTGAAACTTTGTCAGAGGGATTGCTCTTTTATGCGTTGCCTACTTTTGGGCGTCAGTTTTTATGACTCTTGACCCGCAACCGATTGCCAACTGAGCCTCATGACAAATTTAATTACCAAAACCTAAAAAAAGGCGCCATAAAGAAAAAGCAAATACCCCTCAAATACCATTCAATGACAGATACAAAAGGAAGCTGCCACTAACACTGCGGCTGTGACTGGCTGGACTGCTGGCTGGTATCCGATAATCCAAGTTCAATGAGTCGTGCAAAATTTATGAAGATTATAAAATTTGTGGCAGGCCGGCCTCTGGGCGCTTCTCTTTTCACTCAATTCTGGACAAGGTCAAGGCTGAAACTAAACAGCATGTGGCTTAAATTTGTAACCAAAATTGAGGCACAGCTATATTACATATATATCCACTTTGGATGAAGATTGAGGTCCATTTCAGAGACATATGTTGCTGAAATCGTTCGGCTGTCTCTCTGGCTGGAACTCTGATGCCGGGGTCCAGTTGTGGCTGACAAGTGTCTTGAATAATTTATGACTCGGCCACTTTCAACTGCAGCAGCTGGTGTTCCAGTATCTGCCTCTGCCCCACCTCTGCTGGTGTCTCCACGAAGTCTGCATTAATTTTAATTTGTTGTGGGACCAGCGTGCCCGCTTGAAAGTTCCTCAAGACATTCCAAGAAGGAAACGAACGTAGTACTGGTATTCCCCATTGGCTTAGCCATTTTCCAAAAGCAAAAGTGTTAAGAGCATTCCCTTAGATACATCCAGACACACCCCCTTCCAACAATTACGTTCAATTGGAAATTTGTGAGCAGCATTTACTTTATTTCGCATTATTATTGTCGGGGGAGGAAGGAAACAGCAGCGCAGCAGTTCCCCAATGTTTGGACTTTATTTCGGGGTGTGGTGTGCATTTGTGCGTGCATCATCGAGGGGGAGGAACAAGGGACCGCTTTTACTTAAAGCAATTGGTTTTTCACAGAGATAAAACCAGGAGGGGAGACTGCTAGACAGACCCCTAACAAGTGCCAATTGAATATGGCCATCAAAATCACATGAATACGTTGATATTCTTATTGAGAGTCCTGCGTTCGTGGTGTTAAATGGTCTGTAAATCCTTCACACCTCTTAAATCAAGTGTTCTTATCGCCAAAGCTAAACATATATTCTTATATATCTGATTCCTGAAAGTAATCAGAGCTCAAAACTTAAGCCATCCACTTAGTGGGTGTGGCATCCAGCAGCCAGCAGCATGTCAACGAGTTGCCTCAAGTGGCAGCCTTAAATGTTGCCATGGGGAAAGCGAAACCTGTCTTCATCTTCTTGTCTGTTTTTCTTTTCGTCGTTGAATTTTTCCCAACTTTGTTTTCATTTCATTAGGATAGCAACAATGTTGGGGGTAAAGCTGCAGCTAATTGCAATCAAGGTGGAGCTTCAACTTGTTGCTGTGACGCTCTTGAGTTGCACCATCGCGTGTAGTGTTTCGTGTGGCACATGAGCGGTGCGCGGTGCTCCCTTCTTTTTTCAGCATTTCTGCTTTTAGCTGGCTGCCTGACTGACGAGTTGACTGGCTAAATTAATGGATCATCGCAAATTGCAATTCTTTGTTAATTATGACTTGTCCCTCAGCTTAAAGATGTAAGATACAGATACTTTAAAGAACTCTCATTTCAGAAGCCTTTTAATTTTAATTAGAGCCAAACACGTTTGCTGCAACCATCCTAATGTTAGGCCCCATAGAAACCCAAAAATAAACCAACAAGAACCTGCACAAAAGCCACTCTTGCTGTGTCGCATGTTTGTAAATATATTTTATAGCTTTTGGAGCTGAACAAATATAGCAAACAAAATCAACAACAAGCAAGCGACTCTTCCGAAGCCAAAGGACCTTTTTATTACCTTTGTCAAATGCACAAATAGCCCCCGAAAAATCCAAAGGCACTTCCACACAAAACACAGCCAGGACTCCCAGTCCAGGCTAAGCAATTTCAATGACAAAACACAACAAACGGCTCAGGCAAATTTACACATTTTGCAGACCAACAAAATGGGTAAAAAAATGTATGCCCATGTCCATGGCCATGGCCCACCCCCCAAATAAAAAAGGGTTGAAGCTCAAATGTAGCGAAGGCAAATATCCAAACATCTAAAGGTACGACGAGTATACAATAAAATATTATATCGTAATAAAAACCCAACGAGAATCCCAGCGCAAACGGATACACGAGCTCTTTGTAGAAATAAGAGAAATGGTTGTCAGGTGGCAATAGTCGTAGTGTGGGGCAGATAACACAACGATTGAGCGATACTTTTCGTATAATATGTGTGTGTATTCCTCGAGCGTCCCAGAAGCAGGAGCGGCAGCAGAACCTGCCAGGCATCGCAATATGTATTTAAGATTTATTGTAGATTTATGCTCGCCTTTTCCTCTGGTTAGCAGCTGCTGCTCCTTCCTCCTGTTATGCTACTGCTGCTCCTCTATTTTCATTCATGGCTAACAAGCAATTTGGCATCTCAGCAAGTTGGGGGTAACATCCACACACACACACAGACAGATAGATATCTGGGAGAATTCCAAGATGTAGGCTAAGCTCTTTAGTGGCTACGTTTTCACGGGCTGTTAGCGAAGCCAATTAACAATGAGAAAATCATGCTGAATATATATTTAAAATGAATATAGAAATATAAAAAAAATAAGAATAAACTTCAAGGATTTAATCTCTCTAACATTGAGCTTTCATTGCATTGTTCTTGAACATGATTTATCTATCCTAAATATTTCCATTCATCATATTTAAATGCTGCAAAAGTTCTCTTAGACAACTCACAATTTCTCTTCAGCTTATTACTAAACTGGTTTTTAGTCTCTCATATCATCAATCCCCCCCGAAAAAGTTGTTGGCCAAAAATGTGGCAGGGGCACATTTGGCACAATGGAAACCAAAAATGTTGTCACTCCGAGTGTCAGGAGATTATTAATTCCCTGTTTCCGGTGCATGTTTCGAGGGGTAGAAAGTTTAGTTGCATGTTTTTAATTAAATTTCACTTATTATTATTACTATTTTTGGTCAGCTTTTGCACTCGTCATTCCCCGTCTCCCATACGGTTCTGTTTGTGCGGTCGGGACATAAGTAAATGTGACGTGTTCAGTGCTGCATATATATTCGGGTTATACATATTGCATTTGTTCTTGTTTCTGGTTCCAAAATAAAACAAGCAAAACAAGTTTTTTAACTAATCCCCACAGCACAGTGCCTGCTGAAAAAGAGCAAACAACAATGGCAACAGCAGAAAACCCTGAGAAAAAAAAAAGAATAGCAGAGCAGAGGGAAAACCGAAAGCGAAACCAAAACTGAAAACTGAATGAATGGTCGGAGCAACTGTTTGCAAAGGGAAAAGAAAGGAAAAACTGCGAGGCGTAGCGGGAGGGGTGGAACAAAGGGAAATTTATTTCCGTTTTGTGTTTTTAAAAATTGTTGTTTTATTGAATATGTTTTTTCGGTTGTTCGTTTTTTGAGATTTCTTATAAGTGTTTAATTATTAAAATAGAGCATACAAAATAGAATAAAATCCATACAAAATATTTTGCCATTTTTCGCACATCATCACACAAAAAATGCCTCTAGAAAAGGGCTTCTCGCCCACTACCACTCGCACTTCTCCACTTTCTGCATCAATCCATCAGTCGCCGAAGAGCTTCTTGCCCAGATCCATCATCCTGTGATTGCGACAGACGCGCAAGGCATCGGCCTTCTTGAGCACCTCCTGGACATCGCCATTCACATCCACCAGCTGCGAGAGGAAGTCCTCGTAGGCGGACTTCACATTCGCCGGCAGGGTGCCAATCTTCACCTTCTTCAGCGTCTTCACAATGCCCTCGGCCCAGCCGGACTCCAGGGCGAACTCCGAAAGCCATGGCACCAGCGGCAGAACACCGCACATGGTCTGCATTCCCAAGAACCACAGCTCCGAGAGATCCGACCAGTTGCCCTTGTAGGCAATGGACACCACGAGGGCGGTGGGATCGTTGCTCTCGTCGATGTTGTACGCGTCCCAGAGGAAGCGAATGGTGGCCTGTATATACCGACAGATGGAGAAATCGTTCTGTTTCACCTTCTTTGACTGCTGCTTGAGCAGGAGCAGACCAAGGACAGCCAGATTGCCGTGGATAACCAGATTATCGGGGGTGTCCTTCAGCTCTGGCAGATTCTCCACCACATACTTCAAAAGATTGACAAAGGTGGCACCATCCTCGGCGCGCTTTGGCTCCAGCACGGTAAAGTTCATAAGGATGTTGCAGAGCGAGACGATGGCACTTCTGGCCACCTTCATCTCGGCCTTCTGCTCCAGCGTGGGCACTGGATCCGGTTCGTTCATGCGCGCCAATCGCTCGGCCCTGGGGATTGGGGGACGCTTCCAGTGGGCAATGCTGAAGTACAGCTCCAGAGACTCAAGCAGAACCTCATCCTGCTTGTGGGTAAACAGCACACGACGTGCCTCATCCTCCACGGCAAAGTGGCAGAGGGCGGGCATCATAATCCTCAGCACGTCGATGGGCTCCTCACCCTCCCGGTTGCCGGCACGCCAGGTCTTCAGATCATGGAACGACTCATTGGCCACCTTCAGCATGAAGGGCAGCAGCTTATAGATGGCCGGACGCATGGCTGTGGTCTCCTGGGCCAGCCAGGCGGACAGGATTCTCACGATAGCAATAATGAAGTTCTTATCACGGGGATTCCCGCTCTCGCGGATCTTGTCATTGCTGACACGCGTGAGTACAGCCATCACTTGATTGAAGGCACCCTTGAGGGCCGTGTACGTGGTCTGCTTCTCCTTGGGCTCCAGGTCCAGCTGATCGGTGGCCATATACTCGATGCACTGCTCGAGGATCACGAAGCAGCAGGTGAGCAGCTCGGCCTGCTTGAAGGTCGTCTCCAGCTTCTTCTCGTCCATCTGCATGCGCACCTCGATGGCTGCCAGCTGCAGGAGCGACAGGAAGAACTGTTTCTGCTCGTCCATAAAGGCCCACTGAATGCCCAGCACCTGCAGGGTGGTGGCAATCAGATGCAGGGCCGGATCCCGCTGCTTGGGCCCGATCTTGGCCTTCAGAATATCCCCGCAGCCTTTGAACAAGCTCTCCGGCCAGATCTGGCCGTCCAGCGAGTTGTTCACGACCTCCTTGCGACAGGTGATGAGGATGTCGGCCAAAATCCGGCAGAGCTCGTACTTCCTGTCCGTGTGATCAGTCTCCATGTCCAGGGCAATCCGCTGGATCAGGGCATGGAAAGCCGTGGGATCCTCTGGCCAGGAGAGCACGCCAAACTTGTTCACCAGCAACACAATCAGGTGCAGGGCCTCGTCTGTCTGGAAGCTCTGCGCGGAGTAGATCTGCGACATCTTGGGGATGGCGCCGGTGGCCAGGAGAGCCTGCTGTCCGGGCGCATGGCTGGCAATGCTCTTCAAGCAACTGTAGGCCTCACTCACGACAATCAGATTGTCCTCGTAGTCCTCATCGTCGGCCTGCTCGACAATCTCCAGCAGCGTGGGTATGGCATCAATAATGTCCTTGTGCGTGGCCAGCTCCTCCTCCTGGCAGAAGCACGTGAGAATCGAGAGGGCAACGCTCTTGTACACCAGCGGGGGGCAGTCACTGGGCAGATCCTTGGACACGAGCAGCTTCCTGAGGAAGGGGAAACCGATGGCCTCGAATAGCAGCTTCTTGCCCTCGGCATTGGCGTCCCTGCCCTTCACCAGCTTCGTGACCATAAAGAGGACCGCGAACTTCTCCGTATCGCTCTTGGTGCCCTTCAACAGGTTGGCGCACTTGCGCACGGGCTCTGGCACATCCGTCATTCTGCGATGCTGCTATTCCCTCTGTATCTCTCGGGTTCTTGCTATATATATATATATATATATATCCTATATACACAGATATATGTATGTATATGTGGTGATGGCACAGACTTTCTATAAATATCTCTTTACACTTTCACTTGGCTACAGTTTTCCCGTTGGCGCACGGACTTTTTCTTTAGGTGGATTCTTCTCGCTGTGGCACCTTCGCTCGACGACGCACTCTCGCGCACTGATCGCCAGCCAGCGGAAAACTCACTCATGGCTTTTCACCAATGAATTTTCCAAAAGGCCAACAGAGCAGCAGAGCGGCGGCATGCAGCTGTTGCCACTCGAAGGAAAACCTACACACATTTTATTTATACATTGATCATACACTTTTCTTGGCAGAGGGTTGCCTTGACTTGGGCGTGGTTTTTGGGCCACGATGTGTCACCCTACTGAGGAGATATACATATATATTTTTTAGAACATATATTGATTTTCTATTTTCAATTATAAGTCTTATAAAAGAAAGAATCTTTTAAAAGTCAAGAAACTATTTACAACATTCTAAAAATGTGGAAAAATCTACCAATCTTTTGTGGTAATTTTGTAAAACTTTCCCCAAAGTGTATTTAGTTTTACCTCAACAAAATTTTCCACACATTCTTTTACCTATAGAATTTGAAAAACATTTGAAATCAAACGATGTCTGACCAAATGCATGGCTCTCTCTCTGTTCTTTCCTTTCTCCCGAATCTCTTGCTTGGGTTCCTCGCTCTCTCAGAGCATCGGTTGTGTATATTTAGAATATGATTTTTCGTTTTTCTGGCTTTTCATGTTTACATTCAAGTCAACTGTGAAACGTACGCTGCCTGGCTGCTGGCTGCCGGCTGCATTTCTTCCAGAATATTTTCAATACCCCCATTCGCCGCCATAAGCCCCATGTACAGAGAGATATATAGATTTTTATAGGTACATACATATATAAATAGCTTTCACTCCGTGCATCTGAATAATATATATACATATAAATAATTTATACGTTTAACTTAGTTAGTATGCTATGTACTCCCAGTACATTGCAATGCGACGCACACATGGATCGGACATTTGCATATTTAATTTGAAAGCGCTGCTTGCTTTTCTTTTCACTCGTGGGGGGTCAATGATTTCATTGCACATTGCACTTTGTTTTATTTCAAATTAAATTTATATTTGTATAACATTTATTTTAACAATTTCTTTTGCTGATTTATGCCGCACACACATTTCTCTTGTCATAAATTTGTCATAAATAACATATATTAACTTTAATATAATGTATAATGACTAAAAGCCCTTTTTTGGCTACATTTACCATATATTTAATTATCATTTTTGCTAGAAAAAAACATCTGTTATTGTATATTTTACAATGACAACGGAAAAATAGAAAAAAAAAATAGGAGAAAATATACGAAAAAAATAGATACAATTTGGTTCATTTATTACGTTGGCATTCAATTCTGTTTGCCCAATTTTAGATATCTTCCTAATGAGCCATACATTTTGACACTTTCCTCCCAAATGAAGAGACTTTTTCTCGTGATTTTATATCGTACATTCATTCTCTTTATGGCTGATGATGCACTACACTCACATGTATATCCGTTTAGTCTTTAAAATTATATATCTTGTGCTCTGTGGCCGACGCCAAAAGTCGGTTATTCGGTCAGTATTGTATTGGTTTCGTCGTACATATTGGATCATAATTTAAATGAAAAACTTTATCCGTTCGCGGGATTATTTACTGCCGCACCAAATGCAAATTTACAAATTGTGTCTGGGGCCAGGCAGAGCCAGCAGCCAGCAGTCAGTAGTCAGCATTCAACCAGCTTCATTTGGCATACTCGTATCGGAAAAAATAAAACCATATAGTACACAATATTCAGTTATGCCCCCGTCATATGGACCCGCATTTTGGGGGCGTAACTAAATCGGAACCCATATCGCGCTGGTTGTTTGCTTTTTCTATTATTATTTGGTGGGAGATATGTGTGTCAAAAGAGAGCTGGAGGAGGGGCAAGTCCTGTGCCTGAATGGGACAGCAGCAGCAATGGCTAGCATTTTGACCATTTTTGGGAAACGAGGCTTAATTGCGTTGCTAGCAATTTCCAATAATTGGGTTATAACAAAATTGATTAATTTTTACATTTCACTAATTATGTACGGGCCCCCGAAATCCGTTGCGCTGTTATTGTTATTGCAAATATTATAATTATAAAGCGGAAATATGCTGTGGGCGCGCCCTCGAATGTTGGGTAACCGGATTATGCGTTGCATACTTTCGGGCGGCCATGGAAATTGGTTTTCATCTGCTCTGTTACCCTTTCCGAATACCCTACTTATTCCCAGAGACTCGACTCTTATCTAACCGGCCACATAACAAGGCTCGAGCCAAACTCAAAGAAAAGGCAACATTCAACATCAATAATTGAAATAAATCGCTTGGCAAACGATGTTTGGTCGAAAGCCAGCTCAGAGAGACCCAAAAACATGGCTGGAAAAGAAGCAAAACAGGCAAAACTGGCACAAAAGGCAGAACAACCAGCAGGGAAAGTTAGAGGCACCAGTGTGGCACCCGGAGTGAAAGCAAAAAAAGAGAAAACATTCTTATCACTAATCATGAGAGCAAGCCCAGAGTCAACCCGACTCTTGTGGGAGAAACAGCCACTGACCTCTTAACAGCAGTAGCAGAAGTAGAAGAATAGGGGAAACAGCGGCAGAAACAGCAACAGGAGCAGAAGGGCGAAGAGGAACTCGGACTGGGCCAACAATTCTCTGGCAACTCTCTCGCACTCATGCTTCCGCTTCCATTTCCGTTTCCGCCTTAACACCACCGTCTATTGTGGACAGCCGTGCTGCTGAGGCGGCTGGCTGCCCGTCCCCGTGCCATTCCCCTTAGTTCGAGCTCGAGAGTTTGCAAAGCTGTTTCGAAATGTTTTGACAAATGATTTTGTTTATATTTTCCATTTCATCGAAGCCACGCAATGGCGACAGTTCTGTGGACAGTCGAGGCCTGCTCCTACTCCTGCTCTTGCTCCTGCTCTGGTCTGACCTCTCCCCCAGAGCACAGATACTGATAGATAACAATGAGAAAGTTTCGGCTTCTTCGTCCTGAAGGAAAAGCGAGATCATCAACATTGATTTCAGAACTTTTTTTGGCGGTAGGGCATCGTCAATAACATTCAGTGATTGTCATCTTCATTTGGGAGATGGCACGAGCACCCCATCCAGTTCTCATTCGGTGGTGGCATGTCTGGGCGTGGCACTGTTCCAATTTGCAGCCGAAAACCCAAAGAAAAAATAAATTGTCTGTCATTATGGGCTTTACGTTTGGTCAACGTATCATTTGGCTGTCGATGAGCCTTGAATTGGGCTCGAAATAAATTCAAGTTGGCAAAGTTTAAGGCAGAAATAAATGTATATAAAGAGTGCCGACTTGTCTTTAAATAAAAAATTCAACTATTAGAGAGCTTTTTATCAGAAAATATACTCCTTTTATATAACTACATGGCAGTAATCATTTGCTGCGGCTGGCAGTCTCATAAAATCACAACAGCCTCAAAAATTCCCACAAAAATGAATCAAAAATAATTGCAAGGCACTTGTAGCACACTTGTTGGCATCTTAATTCGCTGTCAAAGATGGGGCAGCGAGCCACAAACAGTACACATGAAAGTGAAACCCATCCCCCAGGGGCATGACATCCCCTTGAAGGGAGTGAACTCTTGGGCCACCCCCAAAACAAGTTCAAAATAATCACTCATACACGTGCCCATCGTTTGGGTTCGGTCCCTTTGCAGTTCCGATTTCCTCCATTGCCGTTTGTTTGGTGAAGGCCTGGCACGTGTCAATTTATATTTAAATTTAAATGCAAAAACGGAATCAAAATTCCGGGCTACACAGAATGGAATTAAATTTCAAAAGGCAGCAGCAGCAACATCGTGTTCCATTGGCAGTGCGTCAGAGAAGAGAAAACAATCATATTTTCCCAAAATGAAAATACATCGGAAAAGGTCTGTTCTGGCAACAGCATCTGCTGCCTGCTGCCTGTTGACGGATTTGGTTTACACAATATTAATGGCTGATTAATGTTGGAGCTGGAACACAGTTTCCGTTCAATTTTGGTAGGTTAACCGATTCCCTCGAAGACCGAACGACCGGCCCCATTCCCTGCCAGGAATGAAACATCTTCGAATAGAGATCAACTGTCGAGAAGCACAATGGATCCCGAATGAGTGTGGTCGTCGGTCGGTCGGGCGGCAGCTATCCCGTAGAACTTTTGTAATTGCGGTCCCATTGTTCACTTGAGTCTCATTGTTGTGCTCACCAACAGGGGAAAGAGTGGGGTTGAAAGAGACGGCTATAAAGATTGACAAAGAGAGAGAGAGAATGAAAAGAGAGACGGATGGAGGGACGGCAACAAATTATGCAAATCCCCTTTTGAATGGCTTATCCTTCATGAATTTATATCGAATCGTAAACCCAATGACGACGCGGCTTTAAGGCACGGAAGACCGGCCCCTTGGCCATTGGAACAATAAAAGCTCATTTGTTGCTATTATCATTTCACTAACAAATAACAAATCATCGAGCCAACGCTCCTTCTTATGGTGAAAGGTGGCCACCTCCTGGTGGCAAGTGGCAGCCAAAAACGTGTTTACCTCAGCAACGGGTGGCACACGGGCACACCCCTGATGCTGCACAAACTGCTGCCAATAAATTCTGTTAATAAACCAAAAGTTGTTAATTTAAATGATTTATATCTGAAGGAGGATATCCCTCCCTCTCACATTCACACACACACGCACAAAGCCACAGGAGGGGATAATGGTATCCCTCTCTCTCTGTTTCCGGTAGCCAGGGCAATGCGCTTGTTATTGCTGAGCCTCAAAAATTTACGTAATTTGGCATAACCTTTTCCATGGGCAAAGGACCAGGACTCTTCAGTTCCTAGCCTGATTTTCCTGCCGTTTGTTTGCTTAGAAATGCTCTCCCCCTACAAGTCTCTCCATCTCCTGCTCCGTGCGTGGTGGGGCAATAGGTCAAAGTCGATGTGGCAGGAGGTTTAGCTGGTGGGTTGTCCGTTGCCGTCAGCTTAAACCAATTTACGTTGCCGATGTCTTTATTGGAGGGTCCGTGGGTCGTATGGCTGTGAGGCCGTGGGCTGTTTGCCCAAGTGCCGAGCGCCGTGTGTCATGAATTATGGCGCCTACCAAAAGCGGAACAACTGTGCGTATGCGTAATTTGGCAAAACGAACTGGACAGCCCACCGTGCACGCCCACCCCCCCATGACGCCGTGTCTATGGCCATCCTTCCGTTTCATTATACATTATACATAGATAGACCTATAAACGAATCAAGCTGCCTTAGATGAGCCTACACTGAAAGGAAATAGAGATATAACAGCAGCTTACCTTTTGATTCTGGCTTTGGGATGGATACAAAATTGATCTTCAATTGTGAGATGAAAATTTGGAAGCTTCCAACCACCTTCTCTTGTCATCCGAATATAGAACTAATCCCATCGCCTTTCCATATTCTATTCTCCAGACTCCTAGACCTCGAACTGCCTTTTCGTTCAGTGTAACCATCCTTATAAAGATTTATCTATATATCTATCTGCCTTATTGTTTGCTATAGAAATTATTTCATTTGTTTGTGTTTATTACAGGCAAATCTCATTCAATGCCAGAGCCAGTGACTGTTCTTGTGCACGTTTCAAGGAAACATCGTTCATTTTCCACAGCGTTTACTTTTAATGGTTCGGTTCGTCGAATGTTTTTGCGGGGGATTTTCCACATCTTAACTTTGGCCGAGACCTACAAATATTTGATGCGCCAGAGCGTCAGTTGTTTCGGCTTTTATTGATTGGCGGCGGCGTGCCTGGGTTTATGGGTATATCCCTCCCTCGGCATCAGAGAGCCGCCGCCCCCGCCACAATTCTGAGTGCTCTTGCTGTTGTTTTGGTTTGGCTTTCAAGCGTGAACGTTGCGCTACATTGAAAGGGATTTCTCGGCATTTAAATGGCTTTCCCTTTCGGGCCGATAGGATGTAGGATGCTCTCTCACTCCCTGCACATCCCCATTGGATGCTTCGACCATGAGCAACTAATTTCCTTAGGATGGGAATGGTAGAGGCATGAGGCATCCTGTTGCACATGCATTAACCATGGCATTCATAATATTATGCAAACTTATACAGGACCTACATTTATACTATATATGTATGAACACCAAGAGATCTCTCATCAGGTCTTCCGGTTTGTCTCGGTGATGCTCACATTGTTTATGCTCTGGAATAAATGAATATAAAACATTTAGTTTACAGCTGCCATTTGACAAGCACTCGCCTCACTTCCACTTGCACCTCCCACTTCCACTACCCGCAATGGAGTTGGATTCGTTGTTGGTTTTGCATTTTCTTTTAATAAAATACATGAATTATGCAGAATAGTTGATGCCAAAGATGAGAGGGACAGATAGAGATGAAGATGGCGACACTCCTGTCTTGATTTCTGAGCTTTCCTCTAAACCACTTGACATTGAAATGCCACTCAACCCACAGACACCTACACAGAGAAAGATAGAGAGAGAGGGAGAACTCACGAGAGATAGACAGTTTGAAGATGGGGAAAGCTGGCCAAGTTCTTCGGCCTTCTATATGTACCTGTTTCATATGCAAACTCTTTCAAAGATTTGCCAATGTCAGAGCTGCTGCTGAATTTGCAATTCAGCTCGTAAATTTACTGATTTGTTTGCCACAAAAAGGTGGCGGCGGCGGCGGCGGCGGCGGCGCCTCTTCTGATGAGTCAAGTCGAGTCGATGCCGAGTCATGGCTCGCAGGTCAAGGCTAAGCCTCATCCGAAAAGGTAAAGGCAAAAAAGGGTTTTGGGGGTAGGGGGACATAAATTTACAATTGATAGCCTGGACTGCCTCGTAATCAGTTTAAAAGGACCGAATCTCAATTTGGCAATTGAGTTTCGTCTGTGGCTCTACGTTCACACCCATAATCCAATCGTTTGAAGCGCTTTTATGGATTCGACATGTCAAATCGCGTGCAAATTTGTTTGAATTTGTTTCACTTCATCCTGCTGTGGGTCCTCGTCCTACTACCACCACCACCATCCCGCAATCAAATACAAAACTCCATGGGGGGTGTAAAAGGTTTTTCCCAGTGTCCATACGAACTTTTCTTTTATTTTATTTTTTTTGTTTAACACTAAAGTGGTAAAAATACACAGGAGAGAACAACCAAAATAAAAGAAAGACACCAGCAGCAACAGCAGCAGAGGAACACACAAAAAAAAACTTATTCAAGTCATGTAATTTGGGGGAACTTCCTTTGATATGGTACATTCCCTCATGTTTTGTATGCGTTCCGGTGCAAATTGGTTCTGTTTTTTTCGCATTTCATTTTATTTACTCGCGGCGACATGTAGCCGTCCATATTTATTGCATAATTTTCAACATAACTCCCGCACACACACCCATCCCACCCACAAGGGGAGAGTAAAGGCCCCGAAAAACACCCAACATTGATTGTGCAAATAAAGAAAATCAAATATTGCCCGGCACTTCAATTTCGTTTGGGATTTTTACTCCCAGGGGCAGAGCAGTTCGGGGACGACTGACAGCTTCTTTTGGGGCTTCCCCGATATCCGCCATTTCTTTTTGTGCACGCCCCTGCCCCTTAATTGGCAATTGAAGCTCTTTGATTAAATTAAAGGATATTCATGTTTATTACTGGTTTTTTGACTGTAAAGCGGAACAGGGGCAGGGGCAGGGCTTTATGAATCAAAGCGAGAAAACATACAATATTATCAGGAAAATACTTTAAATTTTTGTTTGCGATTTCGAGGTATTAAAAAGCGTTACTTTTTGCATGTGTTTGCATATTAACAATGTTTTTAAATATTCTTTTAGTGTATATTTATTGCTTTTTGAACGATGCAACACCAAAACAACATGATACATTTGACATGTAGATAAAGGTAGGGCGGCGCTACTATGAAATTCAGTAGTTCCAAAAACTACCATTATTCTACAGGCGCATGTAAAAACCATGTAAAAGTGATATTTGGAGACGTCTCCAGGCACATTTAAACATTATTTTAAATAGTTCAGGAGGACATCTTATTTAAACAGTTAGCCAACTTGATAGAATATAAGCATTAATTGATCGGATAATGTAATTTTTTATTTAAAAATTCTTCCAGAATCTTTTTCGGACCGACAATGGAAAAGCAAAAAAAACATGGAATTTTTTTTGGTTTATTTATATAGATATACATATATATATAGAAGCCTATTTTCCTTGGAAGTCTCTTCCTTGCAAACTAACATATACATATTGTATGTATTGTATACTTGTAATCGTATTCCAGAGAAAGCATCAAGAATTCTTTCTTAAATATTACATGTTATTTAAGTGTCGTTTCTGCATTTTGGTGAGGGTTATTTAAATTGGTCAAACGTATTTAGAAAGCAGATAAACACCTTCTAAGATAAATTAAAATTCTACAGACATTAAAGTGTATTCTTTATAAACATTAGGCAAATATACACTTCTATATCTACATAAATTTACGGGAAGCTCTTTATGGCCCATATTCATAAAAGCTAGGCTATATCGCCTTGCCTGCTCATGGTTACCCAGCAAAATATATATATGTATGTATATACATTAAAGCAACCTAAATGGTTAATATAGATATCAATTCATCTTAAATCGCTTAAAAAAAAAAAAACAAGAATCACAATGCGGCTGGGTTGCTATCCAACATCTTGAAACAATAATTTTGCGACTCGGCTGTTTGTGCTTCTCAAGTATACACTTAAATTGTTAAGACATCAATAATATATTAGAAAAACGCATAGATTCTTGTCTGCTTGACTAGATTTATGTTGACACTGCAATTAAGGTCTGGCAGTCGCCATTCATAGACATTCAAGTGTAGTATTCTTAATAAACATTCAACAGATATGGATATTTATATTATTGTAAGTAATGTGAAGCGCCTGTGAAAGCGGCTGCGTTATGCTGGGCTCTCCATTCTACTTGGAAGAGGCATACATATATAATTTATTTTGTATTTCTAGTATTTTTGTAGTTCTAGTTGGGTTTTAGCTATACATTAACTTGAATTTTTATTCAGGTGATACATAGATAATATATTTTGAAGAGTATGATAACATCTAGAAGGAGTATCTATTTGTTCGTCATTGATTCGATAATGGCTTGACTTCGTGCAGTCCATCGTAGCCCATCATCTCCGCGCGCGCGTTCTCGGCAATCAACACAGCATTCTGATGGCATTTGGTCTCCTCGTGCTGCCGCATGTGGTGGAGCAGACGGAAGTCCTTCTGGCAATAGTCGCAGCGGTACAATTTTATGTCCGAATGGATAAGCTCGTGCTTGGTCAGAGAATGGGAGTATGCAAATGGTTTGTCGCATAGCTTGCACACATACGGCTTGATGCCACGATGCACGCTGTGAGGAAATGAACAATTAGACAGGTGTGTTGAGATGCTGGTAATGAAGTTTTTAGACACTTACTTCTCGTGAGCCTTTAAGACGCTCTCGTAGAAGAACTGACGGCTGCACCAGCTGCACTTGAAGGGCTTGCTGCCGGTGTGAGAGAACATGTGTTTGCGCAGCTGTTCTCGCACATGGAACTCGGCATCACATAGTCTGTAATTACACAAAAGAAGAAATCATTAAAATGGTCAAACCACAGCCGTCCCCACACTTACTCGCACTGATATTGACAGACAGAGTCATGACGACGACGATGCTCCATCATACGTCCACGTTTCTCGTAGTAGTTGCCACAGATATCGCAAATGTAGCCGCCCTTCATCACATTCGAAGCACGAAGGTTATCTACACGGCGGCTGCGTCCACGTTTGCTCTTGATACTGGCATTAGCCGCCTCTGTGAGGACCATTTGCTGTGTTGGCGTCTCCTCGAACGATTTGGTCTCGAGAACTTCACTATGTTCTGGATTCATGTCGATGGAATAGTTATCCTCCAAATACTCAATATTATTTGTTATTATCGCCTGCTCCTGCTCCTGGTCCTCCTGCTGCTCCTCCTGCCCAAGCTCATGCTCCTGCTCTTCGTCCTCTTCCATCAGAACGTAGTCGCCGCCTTCGGTTTTTTCCACTCCCTCTTCCAGAATGTAAAGCGTCTCCTCGCCCTGAATTTCACTTTCACCTTGACTATCCTCCTCCTTAATGAACATCTCATCCGCCTCATCGAACATGCCCAACTCCCGGCAATACTCCTCTATTCTCCCCTGTTTCACCAAAGCCTTTTCGCGAAACTGAAAGGCCATATTGAGCTCCACCTTGCAAGTCTTGCAGATGCCCTCTGGTATATTCTCCTTGTCATTCAGCTGAAATGAAACGCAAAAAAAAAACGCACTTTTAACACACAAATAACGTATGTGATGGGTGCGAGTGGGGGGCACGGCACTTACCTTGCTGTACGAGACTCCGAGCAGCTGTATGAGCATTTCGTTTGGAGTCTCCTCGCCTTCCTCGCGTGTTTCATCGAGACGCTGCAGGCGTGGGCTCTCCTCCAGGCACACCCGACATGTTTTTGGACCAAGTTCAATGGGCATTATTGTTGTTACTCGGCTTAATATTAAAAGAACCGCCGTATTTACACTACTTTCAGTGTTAAAATGTATGTATTACGGAAAGTGTTGCCTCTCGGCCATTTTATTTCCACAGGGATGGACAGTTCCACTAGAATCGCTGGTTCCAGTTAGGGGTTCTCTAAACAATATGCATACGTGTGTTTTTATATCTAGATCCTACAGATAAGGAGCATTAAAAATTAGATTGTTAAAATATATCACCAAGAAATTCTTATTGATATACTAACTGGTGCATTTTATAGTCATTTGGGAGACATATGTTCAACTGGTTCATTGTTGCCTGCCCTGGTAAGTAACGATACCGACAACAGTTTAAACATCTATGTACAATAAAAACTGTTTTCACATGCATTATCATACATGTATTTGTTAATTAATGCTGTTCACATTAACATTTGTTAATTTGGGTAGTTACAATATTTTATTTATCTAAATGCAACACCGTGTTTACATCTCAAAATCTTGGTCAAAAATAGCCCATTAAGTGCTTTGACGATCTGGTAGCACTGTGTTAAAATTTCGAGACGCAAGATATTTCAAATTTCATTTTCAACGTTTATATAGAAATCCAATAAATGCAATTATTTAAATTAAGCCAATCAAGTAGGAAATCAAGTAGGTATCAGGATCGAGATAAATATACACAAGATACTAATAATGTACTTGAATATGTCTAAAGAATATCAATTTGAGAAAAGGTCTTTATAAATCACGTTTCATCTTCATATAAAATTAACAAAATAGGGTATACAAAGGCCTATATACGGCTTACACGCAATATAGCGACTCTTTTTTTGTTGAACTTTTTCGTTTAAGCCTTTTTTTACAATAAATACAATAAAAGCAAGGATTAAAAACTATCCAATCTTGTAGAAAATTGATTCATCAATGGAATAAAACTATGTGGGCATTGCTGAGAAATTTAGTTAGTGAGCATTATTCAATGGAATATCAAAATTGAGCAATATGAACGAAATTCCTTTTTCGTTTGTTTTGATTGACCTATTTCGCTACTTGTTTTTTGTTTGACTTATTTCGCTAAAACCTCTTTTTACGCAAAATGCAATAAAAGCAAGTGTTTAAAATAAGCCAGTCAAGTTGAGAATAGTTTAATTAATCGGATAAAATTATGTGGGCATGGCTAAATGTTTTATATAGCTAGTAATATTCGACGGAAGATCAAAATCGGAATATGTAAAGTAGAACTTGAATTCGTCAGTATATTTACGGTATATTTACGATTACGCGGTCCGCGGTCACACTGGGTAGCACTGTGTTAAAATTTCGAGACGTAAATCGAAAAAATGGATTATTCCATTTTATTTAGTTATAGTCTAATTAGAAAGTCGCATGCAGAGTGGCATTAGAATAGTCTAGACAGTTTTTACTCGACAAAGTGAGCGTAGCAAGGCCAGGGCGCCCGCACATCGCTCATCGAATCGCAGCCCATCCACAGCGAAAAGCGAAGATGTAAATGCTTTATTATCTTGCAATCCGTATCTTCCGTTGTGTCGTTTCGTCGTCGTCACAGTCGCCGTCAAAATGTTCGTCGCGCCAGTTATCGACTCCGCAATCTTCATCTCCTAAGGCACTCCACACCACACACGCGTCAGCTCGTCCGGCTAGTGCGTAACACGCTCTCGGGAATCTTTTTGAGAAAGGGGAGATCCACACAGTAGAAAACAAAAAAACAGAGCAACAACAGAGCAGAGCAAGCGAGCAGCTAAACGAGTGCGGGCAATCGGAGGCGCCGCTAGCACCTAGCCAGCACCTGTACCATGTCCGAGAAGCATGGCCAGCTGGGTGCGCAGTGGACGAAATCAGCGGCGGCGCCAACAGCCGCAGCAGCAGCAGCAGCTCTAGCCTCGGCTTCCACCCCGCTCCAGAAGCTCCCGAATCCGAATCCGAGTCCAAACTTTCCAGCCAGCAGTCATCCGTATGGCAACTGTGCGATTCCTGGACTCCCAGGCATACAGCCAGCGGACATACCGTATACCTCGGGACGGTTTCAGGCCCCGTCCATCATCCATGCCAAGGCCTCGCCCCTGACCATCGTGCCAGTGGGCACTGCCATTGGGCCCCACTGTCCCCCCCAGGTCTCGCCCACGAGCCACCACACAAATGTACCTGTATCCGTGACCGTACCCGCTCCCAGCGGCTTTGTGCCGACGCCGTTTACAAATGCTGGCAGTGGCACGACGTCCGTACTGCAACCGAATGCATTTGCAACGGCCGCGGGAAATGCCTTTGCGAATGCCTTCAACTTCAATACGGCCCAACAGCTGATGCATGCCATGAGTACAGGCACGGCAGCAGGCACCACCACACCGATCACAGCCACAGCGACTCCTGTCATTGCGGGCGGTGGTCCTACTGCCCAGCGGCATCCCGTCGAGCCGGTTCCCACGACAAGTGGCGTCATCAATTCCACCATTGCTGAGAATGTCATGAATGCGCTGTCCAACTCGACCGCTGCCTCCGAGGAGAAGATGCGACGCGTGCAGCAGGTGATTGAGGCCAGCATTGAGTGAGTATATATATTGATTGAAGGGGATCTTTGTGGTATTTATTCTCCCACCCCCTCCAGTGACAATGCGAAGCTACAAATCTCGCAGATCCTCGAACGTGTTGCAGTCTTGAAGCCAATCGAAAAACTATTTCTCTATCTGCGTTTGCCGGGGGAGTGCGCGGACTCGGATCCATTGAGACAGCCACAGAATCCGCTGGGCACACGCTCAGAGATCAATCACACCATCAATTGGGTGCGCTCTCACCTGGAACACGATGCACAGGTCTCCATACCAAAGCAGGATGTATACAATGATTACATGTGAGTGGGAGAACCTCATTTCCATAGAAGAACCCTCTTACATTCTTCCATTTCCAGCGCCTATTGCGAACGCCTGAGCATCAAGCCCCTGTCCACGGCGGACTTTGGCAAAGTAATGAAGCAGGTCTTCCCGGGCGTGCGTCCACGTCGTTTGGGAACGCGTGGAAACTCTCGCTACTGCTATGCGGCCATGCGAAAGACCACAAAGCTAACGCCGCCACAGTTGCCGGCGCTGTGCAAAACCGAACAAATCACAGGAGACGAAGCTGCTGCTCCAGCCATAGCCACTGCACAGATGAATCACTCCCCGGGTGTTGTGCTGCCTCCCATGCCAACAGGCGACAGCGAGAACTGGGATGTGGTGCGCAGTTGGGCGGAGAAGCTGCTGAACACAAAACTAGACAGCATTGCAGAGCTGAGCACGCGGATCAAGAGCAACAATGCCACGGTTATGGGCGTGCATTTGGGCGCCAAGAAGTACACACCCCGGGAGCCCAAAGAGAAGCGAGTTTTGGCCGTAAGTTTCGGGTGCCAGGGGCTACCACCATAGAATGGGTCATACAATCTCCTTTTCCAGGATATGGGACCACTGAAGAAGCGACGCAAAAAGAAACGCAAGGGCTCGACATCCTCAGAGTCGAGCTGCAATCAATTGGTGGCTGGGCTGCAAGATGCAGGCAGCAGTCAGGATGCCATTGATGAACCGAAGACGGAGCAGCTAGTAAAGATCAAGCAGGAGATTATAGACTCACCCGTACACCAGTCCCAGCAACAACAGCAGCCACAGCAGCAGCAGCCCGCAATGAATTATCTGCATCAAATGATGCCCATGAACCTGGCCACCGAACAGCGAAGCAACAGTGCGGTGCGTAATCTGACGCCCAAGATCATGGAGATGGGCGTGGCTGTACCCCCAACGGTAGTGCTCACACAGCAGCAGGATGAGCCATCGCCCACAACGATGGTGATCAAGGACGAGGTGGAGGACTACAATACATCCAATATATTCTGCAAAAAAGTGTTAAAAGCCCAGCAAACGAAAGGATTTTGGGCCAATTCCCCGAGCAGCGGTACAACGGGCGGCGGGGGAACCCTGCTAGTGCCGCCCGTGATCACAACGACTGCGGCGACACCACCGCCACCGGACATCTCGCCGGGACCCATGTCCATGGGACCGCCAGCGCAATTGATGATTTCCAGTTCGGTGAGCCCCTCCAGCAGCATGGACAGCAACAACACCACACCGAAGGTGGTCTCCAGCAACATGATACTGCTGCGTGCAAAGCGCCTGCTGGCGGCGGAGAGTGCCGCTGCCCTGACGGCCGCTGCAGAGGATTCGGGACTGCCGGAGAATCTGGGTTTGCCAAGGGAGCGGGTGATTAGCATCTGTAATATGGATAAGCACGAGCTGGACGATTATTTCCTGCCCGTTGAGGATGAGGAGAACTCCGAGGAGCCCGACACCGAGCTGCTTCAATATTTTCAGATGGGAGACGCTGAGGAAAAACAACTGAATTCCTTAGATGCTGTAGAACAGAACAGAAATCCACAAGGAACACCGATAATAACGTCGACGACGACAACGATACAGGCGGGAATGGCGCCAGCGATGCACCAGCAACAGACCCATACCCAGCACCCCCAGCCGCCGAATCGTGGAGCCACAACGGCCATGCCCTCGCCACAGGGGAGCCTGGTCGTCTCATCGACAATGTTGTCCGGTCAAGCGAATGTGGGTTCTGCCTCAGCGTCTCTGGCTTTAATGTCAAAGAAGCATCAACACCAACAAAAGCAACCACAACAACAGCAGCAGCAACAGCAACAGCAGCTGCGAACCAAACAGCTGCCCACAAACGGCAATTCTAACCCGAACAACAGGCGAAAGATCAGCCTGAGCAATGCCTCTAGCAATGGCAGCAACAAAAATTGCATATTTCTGCCAATATCCCCCAACATCAACAATGGAGGAGGATCAGCGACAGCAGCAGCCACAGGAGGCACCACAACAAATCAAATGCCGCAGAATCAGAATCCAACAAATTCCAATCAACAAAATTGCTTTGCCAGTCCTGGCGTCACGCGGATGCGGCAACGTTCTAGTCTGCTGACCAAACAGCAATCCCTTGACTGCGATGGCAATCGTGATCCCATGATTGGAGCAACGCGTAGAAAACGCTGCTATGTCTATAGCTATCCCACAAGCACCTCAGCCTCGGCGCCGCCCAGCCCCTCGCTGCTGCAGCAGTGCATGGTGGGAAATTGGCCATTTGGTGGAGCAAACTCCTTCCAAGACACGAACAGTGCGGATCCCTTGATTAACCAGAACTCTATGGATCTCGAGACGAGCCTGGCCCTGACGGGTGGCGACGATCTGGATCTGACGGAGACGCAACGATCGCAGTCGGTGCCGCTGTCACAGCTACAGAGAAGCTGCCATCCATCGCCCAGCTTCAATCGTCAGGCCAGCTTTCAGGCCTCGAGCTATGCGAGCGACACCTTCTACTCGGAGAACAGCAACAGCCAGAATTCGGTGGCAGTGGCCCCTCTGAAGGACGTGGAGGCGGCCGCCGCGCTGCTCTACGAAGTGGATGTGGGTGCCATTGTATCGCCGAGCTTCAACAATAAGTTTGGGAACATATCCCAGCAAACGGCCACCACATGCAGCTCCTCGGCTGGCTCGTCCTCTGGCTACAGCAGCGGAGGCTCTGCGGGCATTGTCTCACGCTCTGTGCCTTCCACACCACTGCCGCATCAGCAACAGAACAACAATCTGACGGGCTTTAATGGCAATGGAGGTGGCAATGGCGGTGGAGGAGGAGGCTGCAACTTGAATGCCACAAATGGTTTCTTCAACATCTCGCCATCGTTCAACTGGGAAACATCGAGCAATGGCATTCAAGGGGGGTCCTACCTCTCGTACAGCGCTCGCAATACGATGGATATATCCAAGTCGATGCCCACGACGCCCATAACCACGCCCTGCTTTCGCTATAGTCCCGTGGAGTTGCATCGGGATTTCCTGATCAATGGCTGCACCATCGACCTTGTGCCCTCGTCTGCGTTTGTCCCAGCGTGCAGCGATGAGAATCCCGCTCTGACCCTCAGCTCGGACTCGCTGATGGATGACAGCTCGCCCAGCAGTATACTGGATACCTTGTAGAATTTGCACGAAGAGAAGGCTCAGGAGGAGGTTACCGAACCCAGAGAGAAAAAAGGAGAGGAGAAGGTGGATGAAAAGTCTGTTTCCCAAATGCCAGAAGATGCCACAGTGGTGGCCTATCTGCTGGAGCATGTGGATCAGTTGTAGAATGAATCTTCGATCCAACCTTCTTCGATCCGATCCGATCGTCTCGATTAGTTTCATTGTTGTGTTCATTTCGTGTCTAGTTAATCCCGTGCCTCAATGTATCAGTGTCTGTCTCTCTTCCACACAGAATGAGCTTTCTCTTCGCCAAAAATATCCCACACTTCCTGCTTAACTCTAAACCACAGCTTAGCTTCTAGCCTTTCATTGGTTTCAAAACTATCCAATATTTCCACGTGCAAAAACGAGCGGAAGATAGAAGAGAGCTCCGGCTTGGGCTCCTCGATCTATCGTATCTATTGCAACCCTCAGGCCCTGTCCCCTACCACTGTTGTATATTGTTATTGTAATATTAACCTAATCCTTAAACCAATGATGATTTCTGTATGTAAATGGATGATAGTTTTTACTGTTGAACAAACCTTACAAAAAACGAAACGAACTTAAAGTCTGAATGAAGGAAACGTGTGCAGCGGTTTTAAAAACGGAAAACAAATTTACAAACAATATGTAATTGTAAAACGAATGTACATCTTAGAGAACTATAGAGCTACATACAGTCTCGGCATTCGTCGAGTATTCCTATGACCCCCAGAACAGTTTCTATAGTGAGATATTTCCCATGTTTATTCAGGGGTCATATGGAACGGAGATTGTCAGAATTCAATTGTGTGTTTGTATGGTATTGTACGGTATTCAATTGTTCAGATATGGATATACATAGCTATATGGATAGGCCCCTCCTTCGATTTTACTAACACTATTCCCCCCACTCCCTGATCGTTCTATTACTATACTTTCTATCTTTCTTTTATCTGTAATGCTTTGATTCTTCTTCGATTAGATGTAAGTGTTTGTTTGTTATAAATGTTTTTTTATATATTTTTTGTTTAAATCGCGTTTTGAATTGCGGTTAGTTCTCTAGGATTTTATGTTAACTATCACCCTACCCTATGACCTATCAGCCTTTGGATTTCATGCGAGTTCTCTAGTGTCTGGAACTCTAGTTGTAATTTCGTTTCTTGCGGTCCCAGTTATTTTTCTTCCAAATTTTAACAATACTTAGCTTTAAAAAAAAATTTTCTATTTCAGAGTTTGTGCAACAAAGTAAAAGTCTATTACCCGAACAAAATTCCGTTCTAAAAAAACAATTTTAATGTGTCTAAAGTTTTTAAAAACATATTTGTAAAAAATTAAAAAAAAAAAAATGATTAATGTGCTTTATTGTAAAACAATTCATGTGTAAAATGCATATACCACAGGAAAAACCAGAAACAAAAATAAATATACATACAAACTTAAAAAAAAATAAAAAATATACACACATAAATAGTTTAATAGAATGTTATACGAGTACATTAAACAAATATACACTCATTTACATGCGAAACGCTAGGGGAAACAATTGAGTTTCAACAGAGCAGAGCCGAGAATTTCTTATATGCATAGTCAGCATCCGTAATCATAGAGTCCTACAATAATCAGAAATCCAATACAAAACAAAACAATATGTATTTAATGTCGTAAGTTCTATAAACGAAAGATTAACAAATGCACCCCCTAGGATCCTCCGCTTTCAAACAATAGATAACAAATATATGTATGTATGTATGTATGTACTATGCAAATACCAATAGCCGATAAGTATGGTATGTAAATTTAGTGGAACATATTTGTCACCGGGAACACTTTATAGAGATATGTATGAAAATTGATATGCAATTATGTATACAGCAACAGTGCATTCAAGTTAAAACGGAACCAAAACTGTACTTTTTTATAAGATATTTGAATGACATAAAATACAGAAAAACGAAAACAGAAACGACTGTCCAGATCTCTCTCTTTTTTGATCGAATTTGGGGATGGATCAGCACTGGGAATGCTGTTCCCTACAGACGATTTACAGCCCAGTCTTTAGTCTCTTACTCTTTGGGTCCCGGTCCCACGAAGTTCTCATTCTTGTGCCTCCGTCGGTACTCCGTAAAATGGTATGAATGTCCAAAAGTATCCGATAATACATTTGAATATTTTAGAGACTTTTCCATTCCTTCGAAATCCCACTAAAACTCACTTCATTGCATTTGTGTTAATTATATTTTAATATTTTTTATTAAACGTTTAAGTTTAAAATAATAATATGCAATAAATATTTGTTAAATATACATAATAATACCTTTTTAATGTTAATATGTGTGTGTGTGTGCTTATTAATGTGTTTTCTTTACTTCTTCTCACATTTTTTTCGCCGACATTTTTATATATTCTTTTTATTGATTTATTTTATTATTTTTTATTTTTTTTTTATAAATTTTACATGTAAATTTAACTATTCTTTATTAATATTTTATATGCATTTTACATGACATTTTGTTTTAATAGCGCCAAAATAATATTCCATTTGCTACAACACTTGTTTTTCACTTTATTTCGTTTCGTTTCCCATTTCCGATTTCCCCGATTTTAGTTCGGACTCTGTATATAATGGGTATATGCCTATATAATATGTACATAATATATATATTGTATGTACGTATAAAAGTCGTGTGTACTGCCCCTTGAAGTATTTCTATTAGTTCCATAATATTGTTGGTTTTTTTTTTAATCATTACTACGCTAATAGCACATTTGAAATTCCCTTTATTTGCTATATATATATTTTTTAATTATATGTTTTTTTTTTCTTTTAATATTATTGGTATTATATGCATTTCTTTTTGTTTTGTTAAATGTTTATTGTTTGCTAATATATTTTGTTGGTGTTATGCTGGTTTTTTGTTTGTTTTTTAAATGCTTTTTGTAAATCATTTTTTAATTATTGGTTTCCTGATATTTTTTGTTGAGTTTCTTCCCCGATTTCTATATATTATATGTATAATATATGTATGTATATATGTTGTATATGCCTGCTATAATATATATATATATATATATAAAATTGTTGTTATCTCGCTGAGGTGGAAAATTCTTTAATTAATAAGGTTACTTGTTGTTCTGTTGCTGCTGCTGTTGCTGCTACTGCATGTTGCATATTGCATATTGCATGTTGCTTGTATACATTATCTAATTTCCTCTACTGTTCAGTGTTTTTTTTTTTGTTTTTTTGGATTTATTGTTTTTGCGATTAATCATCTGTTAAAGTACACACCATCTTTGTTGCTGCTGTTCTGTTTGTTTTATTTGAGCACTCCTATAGCACCCCATATTTCCCATATTTCTATTTCCGTATTTGCATTATTAAAAAAACAACTTTAGAAAATAAAAAAGATATATGAAAAAAGTACCAAAAAAATGTGAAATTGTCTTGTGCCATATATAAATATACATATGTATATTTATATTATATATCGTTATAAAGTGCTGCTCAATTATTGAAATATTATTGCTGCCAAGTCTCTTAATGCAAAGAAAAAACTCTTGCTACTTTTACTTTTAATCTTTTACTCGTTTAAGATCATATATTTCCCATATACGAATATTCGTTTTCGATTTTGTTGGAAGCAACGTTCTTTAAGAACAAATCGGGTCACGGGTTCGGATTTCGATTTTGGAGGGGTTGGTCCCAAAACATCTTTCGTTTTTAAGAACAAAACCAAACACAAAACCAAAAGATGGAACAGAACAGAAGAAAAACAAAGGTTCTTTAATTAGTTGACAATTTGTTTTATTTCAAAATTAATAATAAAGGCAAAAACTTTCAACTTAGGGACAAAAAACGTAATTAAACAATAAAAGAGAAAAATAACTAAATACATAATAGTTGGTAATAATTGGTAATCGGTAATATAGAAAGTCAGTAACATTGTTCAATCAGCAAAGTGTTGTGGGGTTTCTCATATTCATTCTCATTCTCGGGGGCTCATCATCATCATTATGATCCTCAAACTCTTCTCTTACAAAACTAATATGAAAAAACGCGTCTAGCCTAATTTAAAATGGTTTTTAATTCTCAAATAAAAACACACTAGATGTAGAAGTAGTAATAGTAGTAGTCGGGGGCGGGGGCGGGGCAGGACAATAACTATATATAGTAGAAGTGGCCGGGCAGGTCAGAACTGAAACAAATGTGAGGGACGATTGGGTGGGCGGAGGGGGCTATACAATAAGTTAACTATGCGGAAAAAACACAATTCATTTAGTTAAAATTATAAAAAACTGATTAGTTTCCACCACATCGTGTGTGCACATTCAAACAAAATCTGGCTAAAGAAAAGCATGAAGCATTGCATACTTTTGTGGCGCATGGGGCGGTTTTTGGATTTAATTTCCTTTTCCATTCAGCAAAATTGAACTAAATTAGTTTACTAAATTAATTACTCGTTGTGGTGGTGGTGGCGTTATTATTATTTTTGTTGTTCGCCCCGTTCGGAGGGCATGTGGGTGGCAGCAGGCCATCGCCCGTCTGACTGCGGCTGTCCAGCGACCAGTCCCAGTCCTTGCCCTTCGGCCGGAACTTGGATGATTTGTGATGGTAGCCGGCATTATGGTTGGCACTGTGGTGCGGCGATGATTTCTCTTTCGGGGATTTTACCGATTTACCACCCATCATGGAGGCAACAACTCCTCCAACTCCGCTGGCCGTGTCCAGCATGGCGGGCGGTCCATTCCCAGCCGCATCGGCTGCTGTGGGCGGCGCACTGGAATTGGAGTAGGCCAACAGCTCGTCGCAATCGTACTCCCAATTCCGCTCGCAGAACTTCTTCTTGTAGTGCTTCTCCGAGCCGCTCTTCGACTTGCGCTGGTACTTCAGTGGTATACCCAGCTCGTTGCCGAGCCCCAAGGGGGCGTTCGCCAGCGGAGGCGTGGCCACACTGGCCGCACTCGGACTCGGGGTCCGTGGCAGGCCCACATCCGACAGCGGCGGCGAGTCAATGGCACTGGGATCCACCGGGGAGACGGTCTTCAGGGAGCTGCCAGCCGTGGACTTCATGCTGCTGTTGCTCAGATGATCCGTCAGATGATGATGCTGCTGCTGCTGGGATGGCAGTTGCTGCAGGGGCTGCTGCTGCTGTTGTTGATGATGCACCATGTTGTGGGCACTGCTGTTGCTGCCGCCACTGCTGCTGCTGCTGCTCCCACTGCCGCCGCTGTTGTTGTGCTGCTGCAAATGATTGCTCAGATTGTGCCCCTGGCTGCTGCCGTACAGACTGTGGCTGCTGCTTCCACTGCCGCCACTGCCGATCGGTAGCTCCAGCTGCGAGGAGCTGGACGACGTAGACAGAAACGTGCGCACTGCATCCGAGTTGCTGCTGCTGTGCGTGATCCCCGAGTCCGGCGATGTGTTGCAGCTAATCGAAGCCGGCACTGTGTCCCCGTCAATGCTGCGCCGTGTCTTGTCCAACTCGGTGCTGGCAAAGGCCACCAATCGATCGAAGCCAGAGCTCACGCGATGCTGCCAATGGGACTCGTCATCGGCGGCAATGACATCATCTGTGGGATATGGAAGAATCAGCGTTAGAATGGGATATATTTTATAATCTTACAAGATCCTTGAGATCTTGGATTGTGAGGTGATTTTTGGATTCATTTTTGTTTTTAGGATTCGTCGTGTGTGCGTGTGCGTGGCCCTAAGCATATTGTTTGTTTTTTTCGGTGGTACAGTTGCGTTGCGTTTTGCGTGCAGCGGGGGAAATGTTTTGTGTGTGTGAGTGGGTGGACACAAGGGGGTTTTCTGTGGTGTGTGTGTGTGTGTGTGTGTAAGTGGGTTAATGAATAAACGAAAGAGAGTGGTTACGAAAAATTATAATTGAGAAATCAAAAGAAAATCATAAGTAAAATCATAATCGTTTAAAAGGAAAACCAATTAGCGGCAACAGAACTTACCTCATGCTCGTTAAAATTTTCATAAAAATTTGGGTCTTTTTTTTTTTAAATTACGGATTGTATATCTGTTTTTGTTTTTTGGCATATAAATTCTGTACTTTTTTTTTTTTAGTAGGTAAATTATTAAACGCAAAAAATTAAATGTTTGTCTTTTTCTGTAGTTTTTTTTTTTTGTAGAATTTTTCGTGTTATATGGGGTTTATCTTTTCCAACAACAAACATGTGTTTTAGGTTGTTCGAATTTCGAAAATCAATCGATTTCGATTCAATGGTTATTTGGGGGATATACTGTGGGAGCAACTACTACTACTATCGGCCAGGACATATCCATTCAAATTCAAATTCTGATTGTAATTCTGATTACTACTCTCATAGACGAGTGCCGATAGTTTCGTTGCGCCCGACAGAGTCGTGCGAAGGCGACGTCTGGGATCGTAATTAGTTATAGTACGTTGCGTTGCCAAATCGTTAACTGTATGGAGTAGAGCATAATAGAATAGGGATCATAAGGAGGGCTGGATAAGATGGTTTAGGGTTTTGTTTGTTTTCGGTATTACCAATTATCTTTGTTTTTTTCGTTTAGTATAATTGAAAATTAATTATGCATATTATTTGTAATAACATTCCAGAAGAGTTTAAGTTTGAGTTCGATTTGGGGTTAATTTTGAAATTGTAATTTTTACAAAAGAGTTTTGAGTGTAGGGTGTGGTGTGTGTGTGTGTGGGGTGTATATGTCTCTCGGATGGCATGTTATATATGCAAATATTTGGATGATTGATTTGGCATGACGCTTAGGATAAAGAGGTGGGAGGCGTAGAGGTGGTTTATACTATGCCAAAAATTATAGAACACATAGAAGACGAATGGAAATTGGGGTCAAAAAGTACACGATTTTCATTCAACGAAGAGCTTGAGAGGCTAAGAAGTTCTTCCAAAGAAGGCACGAGAATGTAAGCAGTTTTTCTAACAAAGAGGGTAAGCAGTAAAAGGGAGGTTAAGCAGTTCGACTAACGAAGAAAAAGAGAGTGTGTTTCTCTTCTTAAAATCCCAGAAACGACTCTACGTGTTCCATAATCTTTTAATAGTACTTTTTAGCATGTTCGAATGTTGTTGGCTTTTGGTTACAGTTGATTCTTGCTGTTGGTCTTTGGTTTTTTTTATATATATATGATACATAAAATGTTGCTTTTGGCTTGGATATTTTAATGAGTGTGAAAAAGTATGACAAACCCGTTTAATAATCGTACAATTTATTCATTATAATTATTCTATGGACTAACAAGAAAAAAAAGTGGGGGAAAATATATAAATTTATAAATTTTGAATCATTTATTTTTTTTTTTCTTTCAGTCTGCATTTTCTGCTGCACAGCTCTATTATTAAAGCAAATAAAGTATATTTAAAAAAAAAATTATAAAAAAAGCCACTCCAAAAATAAAAAAAAGAATACAAAATTAAGCAATTGAAAAAACAATGTAGTGCACTACGAGTAAATGGAGACAAAAACCAAGGCTACAAAACAACACACGCAACATTTAAGGAATTTTTTTTAGTTGATTATTTTTTTTTTTCAATGTTCAAATTTAAAAATAAGAATTGTATTATTTAGTGGTGCATAACAATGTGTGTGCGTGTGTGTGTGTGTGTGAGTGTGAGTGAGTGTATGTAGTGTCCAAAAATCAAGTTGAATCAGATTTGGAGTCGGAAGTCGAGGAGCCCTCATCCGAGACCGACTCCTTTTCCGGTTCGACCTTCTTGATGGTTAAATCTTCTGCCACCCACTGGGCGTGGGAGGAGAGTCGTGTGGAATACTTGTGCTGATGGTAGAGGCGATTGTGTGACTTTTGTTTTTGCTCTTTGTTATTGAATACTTGTGCAGGCGGTGGTTGTAACGGATATTGGTGTGCTTTTGGCCCTATCTCTTGGGATTGGCCCACATATAGCTTACCATCATCGGCGGCATTATTGGCATTGGCATTGGCATTGCGTTGCATTGCCCCCAATGTGGGAGTGGTGCTGTGGCTGTGGCTGTGGCCGTGACTATGACTGTGGCTGTGGCTGCTGCTGTTGTTGTGGCTATGACTGTGGCCATGGGAATGCCCCAAATGTGCAGCTACCCTCAGATGCTGCTGCTGCTGCTGATGATTGTGATGATGATGCTGCTGCTGGTGGTGGTGCTGCTGCTGTTGCATCACATGATGCGTATTCGTGGACAACTGCAGCGGTCGCTCATCGCCCATCAGGGAATTGATCTCCGGACTCATCAGCAGCGGCGGCTCCACAAGCATTTTCCCATTGTTAGTGTTGCTGCGTCTGCCGCACGACGAGGACGAGGATGAAGGCGTTGGCGAGGGCGTCGTGGCATCGTGTGCCGGTGGCGGCTGCAGCACCTGTCCCCCATTGGCATACAAATGGGCATGGGCATGGGCATGGACATGCGGCTGCTCATAGTGGGGTATCTTCGAGGGTCGCGACGGCTGATGATGCGGCGCCAAAGGAGAGGTTCGCTTGACCCCAACTAAAAGGCAGAAGTAAAGTTCAAAGATGAGCAACGGATTCTTGATTTATTTGTGGCATAGATTCGACAGCTTACGCTCCACTTTGTGCGGTGTACTGCCGCTGCTGCTGCTACTGTTGCTGCCGTTCAGGCTCGCTGCTCCATGATGGATCGGATGGTGTAGATAGCTATGGGCGGGTGGGGCCTGTCCATAATGCTGCTGCAGATCTGCTGCGCTTGCAGACGGTGCCGATGCGGAGGATGAGGCAGCTGCTGCTGCACGTCTTTGTCGCTCTTCGGTCTCCTCTTTGTATTTCCTGGCACGCACATGATCTTGGAGTGAGGCAGCGAGACCTAAAGGAAGGAAAAAGAGAAGGTTCAGTGAAATGGGATCGCTGCTAAGGATTCCCTGGAATACTTACCCTCCAACGGAGGATTGGCGCCATTCAGACGGGGTCCTCTCAGAGCTGCCGCGCCTCCTCCTGCTGCTCCTGCCCCTGCACTTCCGACGTTCTTGGTCTTTTGCTCATCGTGGAAGTACGCCTCAATGCAGCCCTTCATCTCCGCTCGCGGCAGTGCCACCGTTTGATACGAATCTCTGACAGAACGTGCCGGCGTGGGTGTGGCTGGCGCCGCCGTTCGACCGCCACTCTGTGGCGCGCTCTTTTGGACATATGCCACATGTGCCAGGGTCGCCAGGTTGCTGTTGTTGCTGCCCTGCCCGGCAGCGGCTGCCTGGGCTGCTGCTGCCCCACCGCTGGACACATAGTTCGTGGGATGTGCCTCCTGCGACTCGTCCGACAGCGGCCGCACATGCACTCGCTCCGGCCGCTGGGCATTCAGATTGATGAGCAGCCGCTCGTTGGAGGAGGCCCGCTCGTTGAAGGCCCTCTCCATGAACTGGGTCCCGCTGGTGCTCATATTGACGGCCGCATTGATGATCGTCTGATGGGAGATCTCCAGCGTCCGTTCAATCTCCCCATTCACCAGATCCCCAATGGTCTTGCCCGTGGGCGGTGGCGGCAGTCCCTGCGGCGGCGGTGTGGGCTGCGGCGTCACATGTTGATTGAGCTTCTCCTGCGACAAATGACGGCGCAGCGCCATCTTGGCCGGCGACACTTGCGTGTAGTCCGGCTGCGAGGAGTTCGAGCTGGGACGACTGGGCGGCCGTACGCGGTATGCCCCGTAATCCGAGTTGGCAGAACTTGCTCGTGGCAGCAGCTCCATGTTGTGCGGCTGCTGCTGTGGCGGTGGCTCCACCAATTGATCGCGACTGCTCGAGCGTTGTAGAAGATTATCCGCTGGCGGGGCCTTGAACTCTTGCGGATGCGAATGCGGATGGTGGTGGTGATGATGATGGAGATGCTGCTGCTGCAATCGATGTTGCTGTTGCTGCTGTTGTTGCTGCTGCTGCTGATGATGCTCCTCCGCTCGCTGTCGCTGTGCCACATGCGCGGCCGCGGCCATCATGAGGGCATGCTGCTGTTGCTGTTGCTGCTGCTGTACGAGGAAATGCTCATAGCTGCTGGCACTCACCGAGGCACGGCGTCGCTGGTAGCCCAAGTCCGCCGGAGTGGGTGCCGTCGGCTGTCCGGCCGCGTACAGCGCTGCCATGTGGGAGGAGACCGGCACCTGGGGCGGTGGCGGCGGCGGCACTGAGGCAGCGCCCGAGGATGGTGTATGCTGCTGCTGCCTGGCGGGGGAGTACTTGCTGTGCTGCTCCTTGGCTGCCTGATATTTGCCCGTGGGCGTGCTCTTGCCGCCATATGCCCCGTACGGGAGATTCGCGGGCGGTGGCGGGGCCGTCGAGGCCGTGGCCCCCGCTCCGGGTCCCGGCAGTGGCGGTGTGATGGGCGAAATGGTGGTATTCGCATTCAGATGCATCAATCCCTGGGTGGACACCGTAATGATGTTGTGCAGACTCGAGGGCGGCAGCTGCTGCTGCTGGTGCAGCTGCTGTTTGCTTCGCTTCGACACGGGACTCTGCAGGGGCGATGGCGAGGGTTGTGGTGGCATTTCCGGGGGTATGGCCTTGCTCCTCTGCTCCTGATCCTCATTCAGGGCTGTCGTAATGATGCTTTTCAAACGATCCTCAAAGTTTGCCACCTTCGGGGACTCCTGCTTGCGGGCGGAGAGTCCCGCCAGGCTCAAACCCAAACTCAGGCCCATTCCCATGCCTGGCAGCTCGCATTTGGGCAGCAGTGAGGGTGCCACCTGCAACTGTTGCACTTGCATCTGCTGTTGCTGCTGCTTCGGTGCTGGCATCAAAGTGCTGTCCTTGTAATGATGTCCTCCCGCCGCTCCTGGCGAGGATTTAATGCTCACTGAAGCCGCAGCACCGGTGGGCATTTGCGGTTCCTTGTTTTTGCCATTCAATTGGTACGGCGCCGCGCTAGTCTTTGCCTGGAAGGTGCCTGCCTCGATCTGCCGGCATGTCTCCACAATCTTCAGAGCCAACACCTCGGGATTTTCCTCCTGGATCTTGCCCACTTCGGGCACTTCGGGCCACTCCTGTGACCGCACGCGATGCTCGCGACTGCGTCGGGAACCCTTGACGCCGCTGGCTTTGGGTGGGGCAGGATTCAAGGCAGGATTTGGGGCTGAAGCAGAGCCACTGCTGCCGGCGCTGCTGCTGCTGTTGCTGTTGCTGGCCAAAGTAATGTTTGTGCCTTGGGCCAGCAGTGAGGCCGCTGTGCTCCTGTCCTCGGCCGTCTTCTGCAGCACTGTGGTCTCCTGTTCGATGGTGGAGACCTGGGCGTACAGCTTCTTCCTTTGGCTCAGGGTGTTCGCTATTTCCTTGAGTACCAGCTCGTGGGCTGTCGTCTCCGAGAGCTCTGACGGCGGCACCAGCTTCACTTTGCCATTGATGGGGCCATTGCCGCACAGCTTCTGGTATTCCGGCAGATTCTTCAGCTGTTTGCTGAGCAGCATCTTCTGCTCGCCCTCGTAGAAGGTGACCTCGTTCCTCATTTTGCTAACCGTGTGCTGCAGGTCCTTGTGCCTGCCCACAATCTCCTTGGCCTGGGCAATCAGGTCGTTCGGTGAGTTCACATTGATGCCCAGCTCGTTCATTCGCACCTTGAGCAGCGCCACACTGTCGTCAATGAGGACTTTGATCTGTTTGTCCAGCTGGCTGGCCCGGTTCTTCAGGCGCGACATGCGCTCCTGCTCCTGGGCAATGTTCTTTTGGATTTGCGGCAGATAGGCGTTCGACTTCATCACATCCATGAAGGACATGTACTGCGAGCGCAGGCACTCGAGCAGGATCTGCAGGCCGTAGGGGGTGTCCTGCGGCGCCGCTGGTATGTCCAGCTCGCGATGGGACATCGTTTCCGTCAGCAGCGACGTCAGCTGCTGGTCGACGGTGCCCGGTGCCGCTGGCAGCTTCTTGGCCGCGGAATCCTGTGTGGTGCTCAGGACCGTCTGCTTGTGCAAAGCATCCAGTCCCACGATCTTCAGGGACTTCCTGCCCCTGCCACCGGCCCCCTTCTTCATGCGTCCCTTGCGTCCAGGCCCGGCGCTGGCGGCACGCGGTGCATCCTCCTTCGAGGACGAGTCCTTGCTGGCCAAAGCCACAGCGGCGGCGGCCTCCGCCTCCCTCTGGGCCGCTGCCGCCGACTTGCTGGCAATCGCCGCCTTGCGGGTGAGTTTCTTCCGCTTCTTCTGCGTGGCAGCACGCGCCTGCCGCACACCCGTGACGCTGGTGTTGCCCCCATTGCTGTTGCTGTTGTTGTTCTCCTCATCGTCCGACTGGGAGCTCTTGCCTTTCGAGCTGGAAAAGTCGTACCACAGGCGACGCGTCATGGGCCCGCTGCTGCCACCGCCACCGCCGCCATTCGAGGCGGATGTGGTCGTTGTGGTGGTGGTGGTGTTGCCGCCATTGCCATTCGTTGCCTCGCCGTCGCTCTCCGTGCTGCTCTCCATGTCGAGGCTCCGCTGTTGCTGCTGCTGCTGTTGTTGCAACTGCTGGCGCGTCTTGGAGGCAGCTGCTGTGGCGCCACCGCCTGCTGCTCCTCCTAGTCCGCCGCCGCTAACATTCGCCGGGGATTGCGATTGATTCCGCTGATTGATGGTCGCTCCTCCGGTCGGTCCGTTCGATTGCTCTCTTTCTCGCTGCAGATGATTGTTGTTGTTGTTGCTGTGGTTGTTGTTGTGATTGTTGTTATGATGATGATGATGATTGTTGTGCTGCTGTCCAACGTTTGCCTCACGCTTGGCGCGATCACGTGTGGTGCGAACGGTACCTGAAGATAAGAGAGAGATCCTTCGATTAGTACATCATGATTGAAGGGAAAAGAGCTGGCTTCTAGACCAATAAATGTGTGCATTGAGACGATCTTGCGATTGGATTGTGATTTAAGACGATTTCAGGATTGATCACAGGATTTCGTGATTGACTAACGCTGGAAATAGCCGATAGCCGTGATTGATCTTGAAGAAAAATCACAATTTAAGCGATTTTTGTGATTGAATTCCCAATTTACAAGATTTACGTGATTGATTGATTGGTTGGATTTATTTCTTCATTTTTTTATATTTTATATCGTAATTTTTTTGTAGATTGATTGATTTTGTGATTGACAAACACTATATTTATCCAATCCATGATTGATCTTGAAAATTATACAAATTTAAGCGAGTTTCGTGATTGATTTGTGATTGAATACATAAATAAAAAGCTTTTTGTGACAATTTCTATGATTGATTGTGATTGAAACCTTTTTTCGGATTGATTGAGTTGCTCATTTATTGATTTAATTGATTTTGTGATTGACCCACATCGGATTATAAAATATCCATGATTGATCTTTAAGAAAAATTAAAATTTAAGCTATTTTTGTGATTGATTTGTGCTTGAAACCCCAATTTAAACGATAAACGTGACTGTTTGAGGTAGAAAATCAATTCGTGATTGAAAAATTTATACGATTTATGCTATTAATGCTTGATCAGATTCTCATGATTGATCTTAAATAACTACAAAATAAAGCGATTTTAGTGATTGATACAAGTTCATGATTGATAGATTGATACGACTTTGATAGTGATTGATTGATTGAAATAAAGAAAAACCAAGAATAACTACAAAAAAAGCTGTGATTTTGTGATTTTCTGGTGATTTATCGATTCTGATCCGAGATCCTTTTGTTAATCCTTCCGTCAGCCTTTTCTGTCAATCAACTTACCAACATGCTCGTGATGATCGTTGCCGCCTTTGGTTTTCAGCCGCTGAAAGTATCGCTCCAGTATGGTGCGATCAATCACATGCAAATAATACGAGACGGGCTTGCAGGTCCACGAAACAGAGCCCTTCAGTGGCGGTATTTCGCTCACATGCATTATGGTGCCGATATCCGAAAGGTTTCTACAACAGAAAGGCGAACAAAGATTAGGATTAAGGTACTGGAAGATCAAGAGTAAACTCTTACCTATCGGTGATCCGAAAATTCAAGGGACAAAACGATTTGGAGGACACAACCCTGGCACCGTCGCGCAGATCGGCAAAACGCTCCTTCAGCTGATGATCGACCGTCGGGCCAAAGGCGAAGTTATTCACAAAAACCAGCGTCGAGGAGGTGATCTTCTCGCGATGTTCGTCCACCAGGAAGTCGCCTTTGATCAGCTTGTACTCGCAGTAACGTTTGCCGAACCAGCCCATGTGCTGGCGAAAGAACAAATCCATTCGTTCGGCATAGCGGGCGGGTGTGTCGGCCTTCTCGATGCCAATGCAAGTCTTCAGCGGAAAGGATCCGGCCATTTGGAGTACCACTTGTCCCACACCGGAACCGAGATCAATGAACGTGTCCTCCTTGCTGACGGTGACATGCTTGAGCATCTGCTGTACCAATTCGTATGACGTCTCGCCATAGACCTCCGGCGAGAAGGGCTCGTATTGGTTGAGTTTGTCCGGATCGAGAACGGCAGCATTGTAAACTAATTGCAAAATGTGTCTTAGAAGGCTAGGGTGAGCGAACTTATTCAATCGCTCGGCGGGCAGTGACGTTCCTTTTTCCTAAACGAGGAAGATGGAAGGAAAACCATATAATAGGGATCTTATGCATAGATATGGCCACGGGATACTTACCAATGCAACAATACTGTCGACGGCCTTGTTGAAGCGATCGACAAGATTTGTCATAGTCTTATAGCAGGCAGTGTCAATTTGATTGAGATTGATCTCCTCGAAGGCCGATTGTATCGATGGCAGATCATCGCAAACGAACTTAATCGTATCAATGATATCGATCCCATTGTCGTGCTTATCCTGTCCATGGCCTATTTGCAGGGGCCAGGCGTAGGCAATCGTTTCCGGGGAGCCAGAGGGCGAGCGCAACACCAAGTCCTTGACCTGCGGTGTTGCCATATTCCTCGTTTGCGTCGCCTCCCTCGTCTGCCACAGCCGTCGGTTGTTTTTTGGCAAGGGAGGATCGATGATCGATGGTAGAGTTAGATGGTAGTACTGATTCTTGATGATGATCGAAATATTGGCCTAGGATTCGGATAGGATTCTGGTGTCGAGTGTGTGTGTGTCGTTATGTTACGTTTATGGGTTACGTTTAAGGACTACGGGCTATGTTACTCTTTTCTTTTGTGGTTGGTTTTTTTTTTTTTTTTTGTTGTCTTAGGAACAGTGGCAGCGTTGGGTTTAATAATGTATATTTTGGGCTAAGAATAATTATTATTTATACTCTTCTCTCCCTCTTTCTCTCTCTCTGTGTGTTCACGTAACGTAACGTTGCGTTACGTTTATTGTTACGTTATGTAGCTGCTCTTTAGATGCTGCTGCTGCTGCTGCTTCTGTGTTCTTCCAGCTCTTCCTTCGCCTTCTGCTTCTGCTATCCTTCTGCAGATCCTTCCTCTGCGACTTCCTCTGCCCGTTCTCTTCGTCGTACCCTTCTTCGTTCCTCCTCCTCCTCCAGCAGCAGTGGCAGCCAGTGTTGGTAATGCCCCAAAATACAAAAGTAACTGATGATAGTTGCGTAATTTAATATTTTGCTGTATGCTAAGAAAACGATGCATTTTCCTCAATGTTCAGCAACATTTTCTTCATCGATAGGTTTTCGTCGTCTCCGGGAAATGCCTCCACTTTTTTCGCATTTAAAGATCGCTGCTGGCATTCCAACTATTTCTTGGTTTCATTCCACTGCGTTCCAGGGTACGCATGGTTTGCCATTTACCGTTGTCGCGCATTTTTTTTATGTACAAAATGTTCCTTTTGTTTTGTTTTCGAGTCTATAATTAAGAGAACAAAAAGGAAGAAAAGACAGAGAACAATGGTAAATCATAAGTAAATCAAGGTTCTGTGATATGCGATAATCGAAAATTAAAAAAAAAAAATTAATAAAACTATAAATTGGGGCTGATATTTAATGAATGGTAGCTTTAATGCGAAAATGTAGTCTACATATTATTGAAATGGAGTTTGCTGAGATTTTTACGATTTTCTAAGTAAAATGCGGCGAAAAAACGAATTACTTTCTATATAAATATGATATGTGGAGCGATCCTAATTAAAGATGTCTATATGGGAACTATTTTAATGGGTAATCATTTTGTGAGAGAGTTTTTTAAGGTTGTTTCATGGATTATTATTCATGGTGGAAAATCGGTTTATTCCGCCAAGAGAGACAATTTTTATTCCCCAACAAGAGTAATCCTTGATATATTTCTTCGCTTTGATGCCTTGTTCCATTCCAATCTCAATATTCCCACAATACCTCCCCTTTTTTCTGCGTTATTCCACACTTTTCAAAGTTTCATTTAATTTTCAGTTCGGGTTTTAAAGCTTCTCTTCAAACATTTTACTGTGGAAAGTATCTTGAAAGTATTCCCACACTCTGGAGATTTTGCTACCCGAGACATACATATGTACATATATATCCCCACTACATTGATATGCAACACCTCTTTTCGTTCCCTCTATATTTTTGCAACAAGGTAAGGGTGACTTTCATATGATTTTTGTTGTGTTTTTTTGTATTATGCTAATTAGTCATTCGAGGCACGTTTCAGCGCAATGCCTTTGCCTTCTTCTTTTAATATTTATTTTTTTTGTTTCGTACTGTATTTTAATGTGATTCCATTTTTTTTTTTTTGTGGGCGTGTAGACGACGTCGACGACACACAATGTGACTTCATTAGCATAAAACAACGTTGACGACAGCTTTCATTCATTTAAAAAATCCTCTATGAGGGTGGCGGCAAGCCGCAGGAAAATCAATATCCACCCCCTGTTTTGGGGGCCGGGGGGTGTGGTTAATATTAAAGAAATGAGACGCGGGCCATTTTCTAATTAAAGCTTATTGCAAAATGTGCATGTTTTGGGCTTAAAAATGGAAAGAGCTTTAAAGCTTCAATAAAAATACACAGAGGAAGAGGGTTACAGGGGTGGAGAGGGGTAAAGAGAGGGGTGGAGAGGAGTAGAGAGGGTTAGAGCCAAGTGTAGCATTAAAATTTGTTGGCTAGACACAAGCGCCGCATTAAATTGAATGGATTTTCAACACACCCAAAAAGCCCCGAATCCACTCCGCACTCTGCACTCTCCCTCTCTCTTTCTCTCTCTCTCTCTCTCTCTCTCTTCCTTTCATCTGTCTGTTGTCTGGCAGCACAAAAACAGAACTGCAGCAGCGAACAGTACCGTAGCGTAAGCACATAATGTGCTTTAAAGCACATGCTCTCCCACGTTCCGCTCTCCGTCGCTGGCTCACATGTACAGCACACACGTCGCTTATGGGTCCATGTATGTACCGTTATGTGGCCCTATCATTCTTGTTTATGCATGCACGTGCGCGCATCAAAAGCCCCCCCCGAATGTCGTCTGTCTTCCTTCCTCCCCCTCTCTTTCTCTCTCTTGCGCTCGACTTCGACATTCGGATATCGCCCCACGGGGCACAATACATAAATGTTGTGTGCGTGTGTGTTTATCCTGTCATATGTACAGCGCTATGACAGCAGACAAAAGCTATGTATGCCCCATCAGGAGGTTGCCATAGCGGCTGCCTGCCACACCCCCAACGCCCCCGTACATATGCGATATATACGACGAATATGTAAACACATTTCGCCGGTCAACGAGACCACAAACACAACAACAACATCCACACACACACACACACAACATTTATGTATTGTTAATCAATATTCCGGGGCAATGAATGAATTTTATTTTAAGCATTTAAGAACGACGCATGTTTTTTGGTCATTTCACAATTTAAGAGAGAGTTATGTTCATTCGTGTCTCGTGTGGCATTGAAAGGAGGCATGAACTATGTGGAAGGCTTTACAGTACAGAGAAAGTGATTAAAGGGTTAGGGCGGAGGTGCTTTAAGAATTGGGAATACCTTTCGGGAGGATTGGGCAGAACCTTATAACACTGCTTCTGTGTGTCCCGCGTCATGCAGCAGCGCTCCTCAGTCGTTTGATCTTTGTATTTTTGAACTCCATTCAAACCCTGCCATCAAATGCCCACAAGGCCCCCCCCAATTTCGAAAAATGTCTCTCCTTCTTCTATAGAACATCCTCTGAGCCATGTATATGTCAGGGCTAATTGGCGGCAGCCAGACATTGCCTTTGGGCATAGATTCCAGCCAGAGGCCAGGGCCATGGCCAAACCCATTTATCAGACATTGAACCCCAAAAACAACAAGCAACAACAAGGCAACAACAGCAGTCGTTGGCAATAATTTGTGGTCATAACCGTAAATTGTGGAGGGCTCGTTACGAACCGAAAATCAAAAAGTCAAAGTCATGTTCCATTAAGGTACAGAGAAAACCCCCAGACGGCAGACGACAAAGGTCCTGCGTCCTACCCAAAAATATCCTTTTGGCATCAGGCTGTTGTCTAGCCAGAGGGGGGTCTCTGTGTCTGTACGTGTCTATCTCTACAACATTTCTAACGAAAAATCCATTGAAAATCATCAGACAGGCCGGCTGGCAGGCGGTGGGGCGCCACAAAAAGCAAGTCTGCAACAAAAAAGACTTTTGTTGTGTCTGTACTTTGGTAGAAATTACGCATACGCAAAGGAAAATGGAGACATAGGAGAAGGTTAGAAAAGGTTGTTAGTGGAGTTAGAGATAGGCCATGCTCCATAAATCAGGTACTTTATGAAAAGTGGCCACCACCTATCCATCATTCCTGCACTATCATTCAACGTTAACGCGTGACTGGCAATCAGTGGGAAAATGCAACAGCCATTGCAAATTGTGGCAGTAAAATGTTTCTTTGCTCCAATAAATAATCAATCGAAATGAGGTCAAATTCGTCATGCAATTGGCACATAAACAATAGTTTCAGAGTATCATTAAACCATGAATATATCGCCGTATCGATTACATTCAATGGCTCTTACTTTGAGGATCCAGTACTCCTCTCTCCTGCTTGCATTCCACCATCATTTCGAAATGGTTTACTAATTAGACAGCCGCTGGTGTTCTATTTTTAACCATTCGGTATCATTCCGGTATTGTTGTCATAACATTTTTGCCCCTTGAGGCTTGACACACATTTCACCGGCTCTCCCTCTAGCACACACATTCGCCAGAGTTGGCATCGGGTGACACAATTATGAGAGGGAGAGGGAGCATGGCGAGAGGAAGATGCGAACGAGAGATGCATTTGCCATCGGCAGAATGCGCTTTTAATCAACTTAAAAAGGCCCCCGCACACTCACACACACACACACATGCACGTGACTGCTCTCTCTCGCCTCTTCTGCTTATATCACCTACATACACGCGACTCTAGGCGCTGCGAAGGCAACGCCCACGCAAAAACCTCTATTTATTTGTGCTAGTCTTTGGGCATACCCAAGGCAGAAGGGGTATGATGGTATGGAGGAGGGGTATGTCCAAGTAGATTACAAATCCGCACCATATAGAGCCAAAAGCAGCCTTGGCAAACGGTTTATCTGCCAGGGTATCAACATCTTCGAGCCGCGAGGTGTCTTTGTTTTCTCAGTTGTTTTTTGTTCTTTTGTTTTTGGTTTTCCTTTTTTTTTATGACTGTTGCCTGTGTGCCACGCTGTCTGCTTTGGCTGCTCGCTCTCCGCCGCTCTGCTCTCTCTCGCTCTCCGCCGCTCTGCTCTCTATTTTGATATCCACAAAAACTAAAATAATAAAAACAAATTGCCCATAAAAACGCGAGCATAATCGTTCTGAGTGCGAGAGAGAGAGCCACGACTAGTTTTATTATTATTTTGATAGGTTTTTATATTGTGCTCTCTCAACCGCTCTCTCGCTCTCTCGTCACTGATGTGCTTTTTGCATAGTGTGTCAAGGTCAGCAAATTGTGACGGCAATTAAGAAATTAGTCAATTATTCCGTTTAACAGGGCCTCCGTCCACTGCACTCTCGCTCTCCCTCGCTCTCTCTCTCTCTCTGTCTCTCCCTTTAATGCTCTTTCTGTTAGCTAACATTGCAACTGCATCGAGCGGCTCTATCTCTGTATTTGCTCTGCCTACATTTCCTTCTTCCCCTCCCCCTTTGCACTGCCTAGTGTTTTTTTTCTGCTCCATAATCTGTTTAATTTAATTCTCTTTCTATTTTGTATTTCAAATTAATTTACTTTGCATTTTATTTGTTTTTCATTTGTTTTTTCCTCTTTGCTTTTGCCACTTTTTTGGTTTTTTCCATTTGCATTTAGTACAATATTTTCCCTGCTCTCAGGGTCACGTGTGAGCGTGTCATTGTTTTTGTTAGCTTTTGTTGCTTTTGTTGTTGCCTGGCCGAAGGTTAAATTAGTTTACGCTTTGATTTCTCGTTAATTATTATCGCTGGAAATGGTGCTGTATTGCTCAATGAATTTTCGAAAAGCTACCTACAGTGATCGCTCGAAGAGGTTCCTCTCATATATAACTTCTGTTCATTTTATAGTCTGTTCTTTTTCTAAATTTCTCTATTCGTAGGCCCCACTGTATTTAATTTTCTGTTTATTTTGCATGTTAGCGCGAAGGTTCCCTCATCGTTCGTTTTTATTTCCGGGTGTGAAAATATCTTTACAGTTTTCAGAGCACTGTTTGATCGTCACAGTTGGGAAGCCACTGGCTTCATTCATTGAAAATTCCAAAATTTAAACAGCTGCCTTTATGGAATTTCTGAAATTTCTAGAAATTATTTGCCCATGCAATTTAAATTGCAAAAAGTTTGCGTTATTCTGGAGAATTTCGGGGAATATCCCCATAAATATTTCTGGAATTTTGAAATATTTCCGACAAATAATTAAGTGTTTAAATAAAAGTAGGGGGGGGGGGATTATGGTGGAAATTATTAAACAGCCCTGGAGCTGCACCACACAAATATATTTACCCAACATTTTCTCCATGAAAAACAGCTTTGGGAAAGGTTATTTCGTAGGGTAAGACCCCCCCAAAACACACACATAGAATACAGACTACACCCATGGAGTGCTATGGGTATTATCGATGCGTTGCAATGCCTCTTCTCTTCTCTGTAGCAGCATCAGGGGTCAAAGTCTTCTTTTATTTGTACAGCGGTGCTGTTGTTGTTGTTCAATAAGCATTGAGGTCAGTGATTATCAATCTAAAAACATATACATACATATATACCATCTAGAAATACACACTCACATATAGAATATACAGGCTAGTATACGAATGGAACATTCTGATGTGATATTTTCCATAAAAATCGCTTTGATTAGTTTTCCCCCCCCCCGTCCCCCCCCCCCCGTCCCTTCAAACAGATAAGGAAGGGCCTTTCGTCTCTATACATAGCGCCACCTGTGGGGCATTGCCTTCAAACGTTTGCTCTCCTAAAACCAAAAGCAAACACAACAACACGAAAATCCCACCGATAAGATAGGAATAAACATTTGACCTACTTACAATTGAATGAAAAGAGAAACATGTGACAAACGGAAACCACAATACTCGTATCAGAAAAGACATTTCTGTATAGTTTTTGGTCGGATCAAACCAGGCGGCGGCTGCAAGTCAAACACCTGCCGCCACATGACATGCCACAGGAAGGAGAAGGAGAAGCAGAAAGGAAAAGACAAAGAAAAGTATCATCTACCCTTTGCTGTCTTTATTGTGGTACGTGCCACAGAAGCTCCCCTTTCTGGGGATCCCCATTGAACGAACAGGAAGGAAGGTCATCCATCAATCGTCCTGCGGTTTTTGTAAAGAAAAAAAGCAGCTGCCGTTGAGGGATGTTGAGGAAAAAAAACAAAAAATGTGCAAGACACTGGCCTCATGCCACAACATGCCAATGCCTCATGACGCTGTGGCAGGCAAAAACATTGTAATTAAATTCACAAGAAATTAAGATAAAAACCCATTTCGATGATTTTTATGTCATGTAGGTGAAGTTGTTGAAATTTAACTGATGGCATAGGCACTTTGAAGCGGGGAAATAATGGAGTGACACAGGACTGAATGCCACAAGTAGCTTTGGTCACGCTATCGAAGCATATTTATAGAAACTAAAGACTTAAATGTTGTTTGGGAAGGAATTTAAGACAAAGAAAAGGCAGTTCTTAGGGGAATTATCAGGATAGAACCGAAGATTAAAGGGATCAGTAAAAAATACAGACAACTTCTTTGAAAATATGCCCCAAAAACAAGAAAAGAATCGACTGCAAATCTTCAAGAATATCTTTACGCCGGAAGAAAGGGTTCAGAATGGATTATGGATACATTTTAAAGACAATTTCGAAGGAAATGCCAATGGAATATCAATAGATTTCTATATACTGATGGAATAATAAATAAATAAATACATAAAACATAAAGGAAAGACAGTTCTTAAGGGAATTATCATGATAGAATTGAAGGAAAATTTCGAAGAAAAGGGCAATGGAATATCAATTCTCATAAACTGATGGAAATCTAGTGAAAATTGTAATTGAATTACACCTCAAATCGAAACCTGAAGGAAATAAAAACTTAAATAAATAATATTTGACGCTTAAACAAAGCCCCTTTATTGCATTGTTGAAGCATGTAGAGGCCCCTCCATCTCATTGCCACAACCAAAAAACAAACAAAAAATCGCACAAAAGAAGTTAAAATGCCAAAAAAAAAATCCAGAAGAAGAAAAAACCCCAAGCACACACACTAGGAGGAGGTTTCTGTTGAGACCCCACCCCAAGACGAAAAACTTTGTTTGCCGAAAAGGTGCTGGAAAACCCAAGACCCAAAAGTTCAAAAGAAAAGCGCGAATTAGAGGAGAAAACCATAAACCAGAGAGATACCAGGAAAAAAAGGAGTAATCGATTTGAAATTATCGCAAAAGAACGATAAAAAAAAACTTTTTACTTCAAAAGAAAACTGGGAAAACTGCTTTAAAGGTTAAATGTTTTTAAAGCATCGAAAAACAGGAAGTGGGGGAGGATGTGGGGGCCAGCAAGTGGAACGACAGCGCAGTCGGTGGCGGTTTCTGCCTCTGCAGAAGGAAAAAGTCCTTTTGAAGAGAGTTTTTCTTTCGCTTAAGACGATAGGCCCCTGCGGCTGTGTGGAACAAACACTCCCCCCTTAATGCGAATAAAAATGTAGAAAGAAAGAAGAAAGGAAGGAAGCAATAGAGAAGCAACACAGCAGAGAGGTATCAGAAAAGCATTGGAGTTGCAAGCAGTTGAATCTGCAGAAGAATCCTAAGAGAAAGCAGTAGAAAACGAAAGCATAGCTCAAGGAGGAGACACGCAGCTATAGCAGTAAAGCAGTGGAAAACTAGTGGTTAAGGAAGCAGTAGAGGATGCAAAAGAACAATAACCAGTAGAAGCAAGCAGTACAAGCAGAGCAGAACCAATAGAATCGGAGCAAAAGCAGTAGAAACAGAAACAGGAGGTGCCTAAGCAGTGGTAGAGCAGCAGCAGAGCAGAAAAGCATCGAAGCAGCACCACCACCACCACCAGATGCTGATGATGATGAAAAATAACTATGTAAAAAGCATAAACTATGTTTGTGCCAGAGGATACTGACTGCGGAGGCCGAAGGGAAAGTAATGGCTGTCGGGGTGCTGCCACACACAAACTGCGAGGCAGAAACGAAACGACGACAGGCCTGAAGTAAAAGTGGGGTCCCCACCCCACACCCAACCCAAAAACTTATCAAATATACAGTAATGTGGGCGGAACCCGTTAAAAAAAGGAGGCGATTCTGCGGGCGGGTGTGCGCCTCTGTTGGGGCCTGAAATATGCAAAAAGTTGTTGAAAAGTTGGCAAAAGGCATAAAAACGCTAGACGTTGACTGCGGCTGCGACGCCAACTGCTCTGCTGCTGCGGAGGTGGTGGCAAGATGATGTTGATGATTGCTTTTAGGGGGGGGGGAAAGGCTTGGGGCCTGGTGCCAGGTTTTTGGCCTGACTTTTGGGGCGGGCACCACACACCCACACACACACACATGTGTGTGGGGTAGGGAGGTGGGAAGCAGTGCTGTACAGGAGCGGAGTTTGGAATTTCGGAGGGTGGTTTCCTTTATTTTTAGGTATTTTTACCTTTTAAATATATTTTTCTCTATGATTTATTTGCCACCTCTGCACCTTCTCTAAAGTTCCTTTATTTTCACGCGTCATGCAGCAATGCCCCTCGGTCGATGGGCTGGCGTTACCGCCTTAAAGACTTCGAGTTTTCATAGAAAATTACTTAAAAATATTCCTAGGACTGTCAGACATTTCCTTATAAGCGCTTTCATTGTAGTTTCCGCTGCCTTTTGACCATTTGCTTGTCATTTAAAACCCTCATCAAAAACAGTTTTCGAGAGCCAGAACCCAAAAAATCCCAAACATCACAGAAAAGAGAGACAGAGAGAGAGGATGGAGGGTATGAGGGGGGGGATTGAGAAAACTTCCGACAGTTCAGGGATTTTGTTGTTAAATAACGGCATCCGGCTAATCAATATCCTTCTGACAGGACGACAGCAAAAACAACAAAAGGGAATGCACGATAAGCTTCCAGTATATTCGAGGATATTTTCGTTTAGAAATATTTTCAGCTAAGGAATTTACGCCTTGAGGCAGCTCCTGGCAGACATCGAGGATAACGATGGATAATTTTGTTGCCAACAACTTTTGAAAATATTTCCCAATAATAGTTGGGCGAAAAAGTTGAGAAAGTACTGAAAATATTTGGTATTTTGTTGTGCCCAAAAATGAGCTTAAAGGATCTCTTCCTTAAGCCGGAGATAATACAATTTCTGGTGAATTTACAGGAAAATATCAAAGTGGATGAGAAATATCTAGGGCATAAACATCAACTTCAAAGTACTCATTAGAACTTGGGGGTTTATTCCCTGGACAACAGATCTGAGGAATCCCAAAGGTAATTTAAAGAACTTCCCCTGCATTTCCCCCAACAAATATTCACGTAATTCTAATGGATCCATTTATCCACCAAGTTCCCAATTAAATTAATAAATTACCAACATTTAAATCATAAATTTCCACATTTTCCATTGAGGGGATTTCCCTTAATAAATAAATAAATTTAATTCAACATAAATTGCAATTTGTTTGGCGTATGTTTCTGAATGAAGGGGCCTGCCCCTCAATCGAAGAGTGGAAGTGGAAGTGACATGCCATGCGCCAAGAAAAAAAAGTCGAGTGAAAAAATGAATTAAAATATATTAAAGTCAGGCGCAGACATGCGCTGCGCTCTCTTTCTCTTGCTTGCTCGCTCGCTCTCTCTCTTCATTAAAGCTAAAGCTCTTGGCTCTTTAATGGAACGGAGGAGGAATAAATATCCCGCATAGCAACACGAGGGTTGCAATAACAATAAGAACAGCAATAGAAGCAGAAGCAGAAGCAGCAGCAGCCAAAAGCAATAAAAGAACGAGAGAGACCCAAAGTAATAAAACACACTGGAAAAAAAGACAAAATAATCAAAAATAAAGTCCTATTGTTTCGAGGCTTTAAATACCCTTGCAGGTCGATGATTTACTTTAAAAACTACGGAAAATACTGAAAAAACTGCTTGAATGTACTAAAAAGCTACGGAAAATATTGAAAAACTGCCTTAAATATACTAAAAAGCTAGGGAAAATATTATAAAACTTCTTAAATAGGCTAAAAAGCTATGGAAAATAATGAAAAGCTGCTTAGATATACTAAAAAGGCAACGGAAAATACTGAAAAACTGGCTTCATATACTGAAAAACTTCGGAAAATACTGAAAAAACTACTAAAATATACTGAAAAGCTACTAAAAAGTCACGGAAAATTCTCCAAACTGCCTAAATATACTGAAAAGCTATGAAAAATACTGAAAACTGCTTAGATGTACTAAAAAGCTACGGAAAATATTGAAAAACTGCTTAAATATACTGAAAACTTATGGAAAAATTCATCAAAACTGCTATCAGAAATTCCAACGTTTTTGTCGTGGCACAAATGCTCAACTGTTTAACTTTATCTACTGCTTGCTTTACTTGTGTTCTTTAATGAGTTATCTTTTATAATGCTTTATTTTATTCCGATTTCTGTATGGTTGCACTGCTTGCTTTAACACATCTTTGTAGGTGTCTTGAGCACTGCTAGCTGTCACATCTATTCCCCGTAGAGCTATCTTAACAAGCGATCTTGCTTGAATTACCATTCGAACTGCTTTGTAGAGTTTACTGCTTCCTTGTCTAAACGCTTTCAAAATCTAATTTTAAAGTTGTTTTAGTGAATGCAATTCTGGAATAAAATAATACTCTATAAATTAGGAGAATCCCTGTTCTTCTTTTTACTACCAAACTTCTAATCAAAACGAAGACACCCTTGCCCTCTTCAAGGGTAAGGGTATAGAAAAACCCCAACAGAGGCGTTGTGTGCGAGTGTGTGTGCGTGTGTGTGTGTGTACCCAAGTGGCGGGTGTCGGGTGGGTTTTTTTTTTTCTGTGAACAGCCTCGCCTTTCTCTGTGGATGGGGTCGAGGAGGAGTAGAAGGTTGAGCGGGTGGTTCTTTTTCTGCTTCTGCTTCTACTGTCGCTGATGAGAATGTTTGTCGGTGGTGGTTGGGTTGGGTTGGGTTCGGGGGGAGGTTTCAACACGACAGACGACTAGTCGTTGCCGCTATTCTGCTTCTGCTCCTTCGTCATCAACAACGTCATCATCTTGTTTATTTTTATACATATATTCCACAGGGTTGCGTTGCTGCTTCCATGTCGCCTCCTTTTGGGGGGTTGGGGGGTGGTGCCGCCTGCCACTCTTTTATTTTTGCATTAATTGCTTTATCGATTTTTTCCCAAGCATTTCCAAGCCTCAAGCACCCATCATTCGGCCCTGCCGACCCCCCGATTGTTGTTGTTTTTAGCACAAGGACGTGGAAAAAGGCAACATGGAAAATGTGGAAACAGAAACTGAAGAACAAATGCCGCCCACTTCTGTTGAACCCTTCTCTCTGTGTCTACTTTTTGTTACCGTGAATGAATTGAAATGAATGGAGCGGATGGAAAAAAGAAAGGAATTCTTCAAAGGAAGAGCGTATCAAATGCAAGCAGTGCAGGGTAGACAGGGGAATGCTACAAAAAGCAACAGGGAGGGTAAAAGACATGACAAGGCAAAAGAGAGAAAGGTAATTTTAATAAATAAGCAACAGGAGTCGAAGAAAAAGCAGTCAAAAGTAAGCAGTAGGCAGAAGATTTCTACAAAAGAATCAGTTCAGCAATGAAGAAGAAAGCATAGTAAAAGAAAGCAGTCGGTCATCAATGAAGAAGTGCTAAAGAGCAAGCAGTAAACATAGAGGTGTACTCAGAAAGCCATAAGCAAGCAGTATACGAGAAATCTTTACCAAGAATAAAACGAAAACAATCGTCAGGATTCTTCATACAGGGAAAACGGAGAGCAAGCAGTGGTAAAGATAATGCACAATGCAGTAAGTCGGGACAAGCAGGCAGTAGAAAAAAGAAGCACTTGACAGAGGTATTCGTGCAAAGCAGAGCAGAAAACAGAACCCAACACAGAAGACAGCACTACACTCTGAAGATCGTCATAAACAAGCAGTAGACAGACGACAGAAGAATTCTACAAACAACAGGAGCAAAGAACCCCGTCTCCAAAGGGGAATCCAAGAGAAAGAATTGAATGAATGGAAACGGGAGTGGGAGTGGGAGAGGCAGGTGGTCGGAGAAAATGCATTCACTGAATGACGGCGATTCTTGCTCTCCCTCTCTCTCTCTCTCTGTTAGTAGCAATGAAAAGTGCTTTTCCACCTGCCGCAGTTTTGCACAAAAGGAGAAAAACAAAACAAAATAAAAGCCGGTGAAAGAGAGAGAGAGAGAGGTAGAGAGTGGCAGGGAGAATCGAAAGTAGGGCAACCCATGTACCGCCCACTTGCCAAAACCAAAACAGCGACAGAGTTGCCAGGCCACAGAAAAAATATAAAAAAAACAAAGACAAAAAACATCATAATAAAAGCAAGCAGAATGCATGCATGCAAAATGAGTGCAGCAGAGGAGGAGCAGCATCGGCAGAAGAGGAGCAGCGGCGGCTGAGGCACCGGCAGAGCTACAGCTACAGACCGACAGGCGGCGCCTCAACCACACCTCTCTCTCGCTCTTTCTGCGTTCCGTTAATGCAAAATAATGAAGGAATTAAGGTTTCCATCTTACAGATACCCTTGAAGATCCATAATACCTATGATAACTATGGTTATGGTGGTACGATTTTCATGAATATTTGTAGAATTATGTAAAAACATATGATAATTCGAATTCCAACATTTGAAGGGTTTATTCTTAGAACTGAAGAAGATTTTCCACAAAATCTCCCTTATGGGAATTTGTTTTTCTTCTAGATTTTGTTTTTAGAAATATAAAATCTTTATATAACTTGTTTTTTTTTTATAGGAAATCGCATAGATTTCGATTTATAGCTGCATATTTTAGAGTATCATATCATTACCTTCTCAAATACCATATTTTCTATAATAATTCCATCTGACTGCCTTGATCGACTTTGTTTATCCCTTATCAAGAATTTCTCCACCTCTCCTGCACAATCGTAATACACTTTCTTTCGTAGGGTATCCCGCAAACAAAAACAACAAAAATTGCAGTAAAAGTGTGTGTGCACAATCCCCCCGCCCACCGCCCCGTTGCCAACCACCCCACCAGTTTCCACCCAACAAAAAACGAGGTCAACTATTTTCTGTGAGAGAAAGAGTGAGAGAGAGAGATGCCAAAGAGAAAAAGAGAGAGGAGGAGGGGCGGGCATTGCTGCCTTGCATTTTAGTTTCAATTGCGTGCGTTCGTTAGTTAGTAGGTTATGTTTATGTAAATTTGCATAATTACAAGCACTAACGGGAACAACATAACATTCGGAATATATACGGATATATAATACATGGAATTTCCCACTAGAATGTAATTTTTAGTGCACTGCTTGGCTCTTTAATCTTAAAGCCTGCCGTGAAATGCGGCAACACTGCAAATGCTTTGTTTCTGAGAGAGAGTGTGTGTGCGTGTGAAGTGCGGCAACAGTGCAACAGCAGGGGAAGGTGCAAGAGTGGCAGTGTGAAAAATGGGTCAGTAATTAAAACTCCAACGCCCTGAAGGCTTCGAATTGTTTGAAATTATGGGGGTGGCGGTGGTGCAGACAGCAGGAATGCCTATATCTATATCTATAAAGAAAGATGTTCAATTATTATGTGGGGATGTAATAGAGTGAAGACTGGGAGTGGTATGTGAACGCATAGAAAGATGGTTCTAAATTAAAGAAGATGCCATTTGCTAAGTGAATAATCATCTACAAATGTGGTTTAGGGGTTCAAAGGGGAATCAAAATGGAATTGAGAATCATCGGAATATTATTTGACATTTAAATAGGGGTTTGTGGTACTTGATGAATCACAGAGAAAGTATTGTAATACATTTATAATTTTTAGGGTTTTTCTTTAATTTCTTGAATTTTTTTCTCTGAAATTTGGTAAAATCTTCCATTTGTATCTCTCATTACTAGAAACAAAGTGTTTTTTATAGTAATTTTTGCATTGTTTCCCTTATCATTCCATTCCCAAATCATCGGTTAGTATTCCTTTCCCATTCCATTCCAAAATAATCATATAGTATCCCTTCTCATTCCATTCCCAAATCATCTGTTAGTAGTATTCCCTTCTCGTTCCATTCCCAAATCATCCAATAGTATTCCCTTCTCATTCCATTCCCAAATCATCCAATAGTATTCCCTTCTCATTCCATTCCCGAATCATCTGTTAGTAGTATTCCCTTCCCATTCCATTCCCGAATCATCTGTGGGTTCCACTCCTGTTTTCTGATTGATTCCTCTCTTTGTCAATCTTCTCACTCTCGATATCTCATTCGATATTCTCTTTTTGTTACCCGTGTTCCACTGTACATTACGTGCCAATGGTCACGTAAAACACAAAGCGAATACAACAATCAGCCAAAAACCAATCCCCAAAGCGAAACCCGACCGTTGGACCCCCAATAACATTACTAAAACATGTTGAAAATACAAAAAAGAAAGAAAGAAAGAAACCTCCGACAATAGCTCAAAGGAAATGGCTAAAAGAATGCAGCCTTAAATAAATAAAAGAAAAGCCTGGGTCTAAATTACAGAGTTAAAAGAAAAATAATAATGTAGAACGAACCGAACCTTCCACCCAAAACAAAAAGAAAACAAAGGAAGAGACAGAAAGCAGTACGAAAAAGGAAACGAATTGAAAGCGGAATGACAAAATACAGAACATCCCACGGCTGCGCTGCGTTGTTGACAATTTTCATACCATCAAAAGGCAGGGTTGCTCTGTTCCTGGTGCAAGTGGGAACAGAAAGCAAAGACCGATAAAAACACAAGCAAAAAAAAACAAAATAGAATTCGAAACATCCTTCCCTTTGGCACAGGTTGAGAGGATAGAACTATAGAAGGAAGGACGATTGAGGTTTGGCTATCCCCGCGAGAGACAGGGTGAATAATGCAACAAGAAGAACCTGCCACAAGGGTTGCCAGCGCGCCCACTAGACTCTGGCTCTAGAGTTTCCCCCAGGGGATGGACGGATGGATGGACGGATGGATGGATGGATGGATGGTAAAGGTGCATGCTCGCTCTCTTTCTGTGCTCGAGAAAAGTGTGGCCTGGATGGAAAGGGTGGGTGTTGCAACAAACATTTCCGGGTAAGTAGCAATCCCGCTGTAATAAAATCTGTCTAACTTTATTCGAGGGCAACGTCGTCCAGCGGGGGGGCTACGGTTGAGCGTCTGTCCTTAAGAGGTTCTGGGTTCCGGGATTTTGATTTGGGGTTTGGGTGGTCGCTGGTTTGTCGGGCGTTGGTCTGAAAGCACTTGAAGAGGCAACAAATTCTATTGTTACCCCCACCATCAAAGAAATATAGGAAAAAAACCTTTGGGGGTTAAAGAGTAGGACAGGCCTGTTGGGTTTTCGAGGGGTCTTCCGCTTGGGATGTTCGAGAGAGGTCTGGTCTGCCTCCTTTTGGTGCCAGATGAAATATGGTAAAAAATGTATATTGAAAGAAAAGAAATTTGTTGTTTGTGGCAAAAGAAATTTATGTGGCACAGCCACCGAGCCATAAACTAAAACTAAAATAAAAGAAAGAAAGAAAAAATGTATATAGGGTGTAATCCAAAGAAAGTACAGAAAAATATATGGGTGTAAAGAGAGAGAGAGAGAGAGAGACAAAAAGAAGTTGAGAAAAGCGATTAAATTTCATGAATTATGGGGCTAAAACGGAGATAGATGCCAGGGGGGGAGGAGGAGGTTTTTTTTGCCAAGGGAAGAAGCTGCTGTAATCCAAGATGAGTTACGATAGATAGAGGATAGAAAACCAGAGAAAGAGAGAGGAAAAACACAGCTTAAAGTAAGTGAAAACTGCACAATATATTTACAGTTACACCGTGAAGTTTGGCAACGTGACGGGAAGTGAAATATGACAACGTTGAGACATAAATCTTTCGCAAAGGTATTCAGTATTCGTTTTGAGGTGTGTGTTTCAAAGATGCTGCCTTTAACCCTCTAAAGACTACCTTCATTCATTTGGGCTTAGAAAAAAAGTGAAGTTTGGCAGCGCTGCCTTGTCTATAAACCCACAAAACACTGACTAAGTGAAATCTGCCAGAAAAGAATCAATTTTTGGTTCATTTCATCATGAATCACAAAGAAGTGAAATTTGTCAACCTCTCATTTACCCGAAACTCTGATTAACTTTTTTCTAGACCCAAAAATATTAATATTTCCATCAAAACAGAACAGAAGCGAACAAAGAAGCGTTATGTATTTATAAATAAAGACATTTTTGAGTGCATTTTTAAAAGCCCTGAAAAAAAAACACGTAGAGGAAACAGAAATGTAAAATATGGAAATGAGGCAGAGCCCCGTGCCGTGTGTTGACAGTTTCAGGTTCATTGAACTGAAATTAATTAAAAAATCAAGTTGAAGGTCATTCCATTCCCCTCCCCATTCCGCGGAACAACAGTAAAATATGCCGAAAAAAAGTGTGTATTTAATCTGAATAAACAACGTACTGGCAAAAAGTACAACAACAAATTGGAAACAAAAAACTGGTATTTTCGGCAAAGGTCAGTGAACATTTTTAACAATTAAAGACAGAAGATAAAACAGAGACAAGTGGAAACAAAAAAGGAAATAAGAGGGGGGCGGTGGGAGGAAGAGGGGCGATCATGAGCATTTCTTAGCCATGTCTCTGCTCTATGTCTGTGTCTCTTTCTCGCTCTGGCAACAAAGAAAACCTGTTTTAATTGAAGCTCTGTATTTCGGCGGCTGCTGCGTGAAATATGGCAACAGCGCGTTCGCGGTCGCACCGCAACGCACGCACAGGCAAGAGAAACCGAAAAAACAGTTGGCAGCACCACCACCTCCGCTCTCGCTCTCTCTCTCTAGCACGCTCGCTCTCCGCATTCCCAATCAGAATTTCAAACATTTTAATACCAGAAACGTGACGCAGCATTAGAAGGTGAGGAGAGAGACACAGAGAGAGAGGGAAAGAGAGAGACGGTGGGGGGGGCAGCAGCTGCGGCTGATGGCCCGCTGGCTAATGGCTTCGAGTGTAAGCGAGACACCTACATGATGATGCGTTGATAGCCAGCGGCATTAGAGCGAGTTTAACAGGGTGGTATACCCTGTAAAATGGAGAGTATATGACACAGGTGTGGCTATTGGCACCAATAAATTCTTAATGTTCGTCTAAACTTTTATTCCTGCGTAACAGGTATCCCTTTAGTCACAAGCTACACAAATTCCCACTTGTTTTTTTTGGTCAGCAATCAAGAGCGTAAGAGAGAGAGACAGAGAGAGAGAGAGATTGGAGTGAGTGTCTGTATGTGTGACAGGTGTTCGTTAGTGCTGGTCTGTGTGTATGTGTGTGTGTGTGTCTGTGTCTGTGAGTGCATAGACGACGTAATAGCCGCCGCAGCAGCAGCATAACTGCATCGAGTGCCAGAGTCACGTACGCCACACAGCAGCAACAACTACAGTGGGGGCCCGAATAAAAAGCAGACCAGACGCAACACACAACACAAACACAACGCAGGTGTTCATTTTTCATTGAGAGAGGGAGAGAGAGAGAGTAAGAGCGGGGGTGAGCGAGGGACAGCGGCGAGTGCAACGCCAACAAGTGCCACATTAAATAAGGAAATAAACAACGAGTTCTACTTGTCTCTAGATTATGCAATGCAATTTTGCCTTTTTTGTGCTACCCTCCCCTCCCCTCCACCCACCCTCTTCTCACCGCAAAAATCTTGAGATTATAAGTAATATTTTTCAGGTACAGAAAAGGTCAATGCTTGTGGAAAACGTACACACACAAATTAACATATTATTTTTAAAGGTATCATTAATTTTAGCCTTAAAGCATGTCTAAACTTTAGCTTTGAACTTGCAACTAATTTGAGATCTCGCAATTTGGCTATTAACTGCGGCTCTCTTTAGAAGTTTCTTTGGTCTTTTGAATGAGGTAATCATTAGAGTTGGTCTGCAGTGTACTGGCCCTGGCCAGACCTGACTACCAGTTATTTTTGAAGGTCTCAAATCAGTTTCATTGTCTAATTTAAGCTTCAAAATGTTCTGTCAATTATGGAACAGATAAGTTTGACTGATGATTGGGTAACAAGGGTGCTCCAATTAGATAAAGTAGAGGCCTCCAAATGGAAATAGATACGTAATTAGTGGATTTGAAACAGTTTGGAACACGTGATGGAACACATCTCTGTTTTGGGCTTTAAAAGAGTGAAATATTAGAAGAATTTACAAGGGTTTCATAAACTTAAAGGCACTACAATACTCTGAGGAATATATTTCTTAATTTTCTTTAGTTTTCCTTACAATATCTTTATATTTCATAAATCTTTCAATCATTCCGCATCATATTACCCCAGGATCTCCAAATCTGAATGAAATTCTTACATATTCTCTATGAATATCTTCCTTTTAAACCATATATTCCTTACTTTAAGATTATTATTCCCCTTGGGCTCATTCAATCCCGTGCCCATCCATTTATCAGCGGACTTTTATGGGCTTTACCCTGGTAATAGCCCTCCTCTCATATCTTCTTTGGTTTTTAAAGCCCACTAGCTTGTCACTGACACTGCAGGGGCCCCTCCTCGACTCTCAAACACAGACACAAGCGGCCTTAAAGGTAGGGCCAGGCCACCACACACCCACACACAGAGCAAACTCTTTCCCGCCCTCCTCTCTCTCGCCTGCCCTGCGTCTCACTGTCCGTTTTGTGGGTTTGTTGGAGCTCTTTGTCTATTTTGTGTTGCGACGACTGTCGTGTGGTGCACAGAACGTGTTTTTTTTTCAGTCGACGGCAACGAGGCCTAAACATAGACCCAAAGAACCAAAGGCAACAAAAGCAGAGGAAACAACAAAGGCAACACAGAAACAACAGCTATAGAGGCAACCAAAGCTATTGATACCCTGTAGGTCTGTATTTTATCAACAAATTTATGAATTGAATGATATTTTCGATGGCAGATAAAGGATATAGATCGAGCCTTGAAAAGGAGTCAAAGATTAGCTGGGTACCTGCTGTGCACTAAACCATCATACCCTCTCTGCTGGGGGGTATCAAAAACCTGCAATACATTTCATGCCCTTAGGCTAAATACGTCGCCGTGTTGCTCATCTCTTCCGCTCTCCACCTCTCTTTGTGCTTTGCTATTCGCTCTTCTGACTACAATGTTGTTGCCGCTGCTGCTGCCGCTGCTGCTATCGCGCGACTTCAACGTCGGCCGCATGGCCAACGACCTTTATCATGCACACACACACACACACACAGGCAAACACGCGCGCACATGCACGAACATGCACGCTCAACCACATTCACATGGCGGCGGCTGCTCCTCTTCGCTCCTCTCTCCATTATTCCCACAGAAGTGAACTCTCAGACGTCAGACGGTTTTAGCATTTTATCTGCCCTCGCGCCAGCTCTGTCTCCCTCCCTCTCTCTCGCGTGGTTTGCTTTGCTCTTCATTCGTTTATGCGTGACTCGCGCTATCCTACGCCCCTCCCACCCCTCCCTTTTCCACTACCCTAGTCTTCACCGCTTCATAGCAATTTAATAATTTCGAGTTTTAAGTCTCTCTCTCTCTCTTTTTCGCTCCTCCAACAACCTGTCTGGCACACTCATGGGGACTCGACTGGACTGTGTGTGTGTGTTTTGCTATACCCTTGCATAAAGGGTATGACTATTCCTATCAGATGTTTGGTATCGCAGAGGGACATTCTTCTGATATGCTTTCCTTTTTGCAGGGTATCTTCCTGTCGCTTTCATAGCCCCCTGGGCTTCTGCCTCTCTTTGCATGTTTTTCAATTAAAGTGCAAGCAGCAGCAGCAGACGGCAGGCTGGGCCACAATTTTTAGCTTCCTCTATGGCCATCTCTTTTCCACTTGCATGGAAATGTGTGTGTGTGTGTGTCTGTGTTGTAATCGACGCTTTAAGTTTTACCGTTATGGGGGCCCGCTGTAATAATCAACAACAGTTGTGTGTTTTGCTGTCCCTGCCCCTGTCCCCCCCTCCCTCTTTCATTATGCGTTTCATTTGTCAAGAACATACGTTTCGTGCGGCGATTCTTATCGCATTTGACACGCACACACACACACACACACACACACAGAGAGTGCAGCCAATAGCATGAGCAAGTGGCGCCATCTATAGCCTCAAAATGCCATTTTAATGCACTTTTAATACCCTGTAAAGGTAGGGTATGAGGATATGTTGGTGCCAAGCAGAAGTAAGGCAGAAGATAATCTTGCGCACACCTAGAAAAGTCTTTGGTATCCACAATTTAAAAGATATTGAACTACAATTTGGTACGATAATATACAGTGATATTTTCTACCTATCTACCAAAAATCATTGCAATCGCCTTATTATTAGATCTTACTTTAGGAATAAAAAGTAAGCTTTATTCTTCTGCCTTTGTTTCCATCATTCACCTCTATTTCTTCCTTTCCATAGCCTTCTTTAGATAGTTTTTCTCTTCGAACATACCCCAATCAACAGTATTTTATAGTATAAATACCCACCTGTACTTGTTTTTATGTATATTTCTTTCTGTATACACATTTTAATGTACTTTTTGCTCTTATTATTATTTTTTTTTTTCAGCCTGAACTTGGTACCGCTTTCCGTGAATCACGCATTGAGTTGAAAAGCAGGTCATCTGGTGGTCCCTCCTTCCTGCTCCTCACCCCCTTCTTGTCTGTCGAGCAGAATGAGAATTCGCGCCATAAACATGCAAAGTTTATTTGACACAGATTTTTATTTATATGCCAAAATATATATGTATGTAAATATTTATTATTTGGCGCTCTGTACGTTTGTTTTCCGTCGTCTTTGTTGTTGTTTAAGCAATACGATATGTAGGCTGGTCTGTGGATTTTGTTGTCTCTATTTATGGTCTACTTTTGCATGATTATCATTAATGTTCCATATTTTCTAGGTAAGTGGGTTCTCTGGCACTTGCCTCTTTATTTATTTTTGTTTTCTTTATTTATTTTCTATCGCTATCGATAGATAAGCAACGATTGGGTGCAAATCAATTGAGAAGTGCAAAGATTAGCAATTGCGGAAGTGATTTTCAAGGCAAATTCCCAATAAATAACAAACATTTTCTTAGAACTGATGATTAGAGATTAGTTTTAGTATCAATAAATTAGTAAATTATTCTCAAACTTTATTTTTAATACATAATAATAATTTAAAAATGTATTAAATGTTATTTGTATTTTGAATTTTAATTTTATTTAATTTATTTATTTATTCAAATAGCTTATATCAAACATCGTCCGAATCATCTTTCTTCTATAGAAAAGATGATTCTAACGATGAATCATCATCAAAACCCCATTTCAAAGGTTATTCCCCATTAAAACCCTACAAGCATTGAAACCCTTTACCATTTTCCCACCATTAATTCCCAGTATTCCCCCACTCTGAGTCACCCATCGGGCGTAACAAATGATAGGTATAGTATATCCAATAAATTCCTAGAAATCTAGCAGAAATTCCATATAATTTGCGTCACTTTGTATAAACTATCCGTCCGCGTATCGATTACCACAATTTTGCGGTGTATATTTACTCAAGCGAAAAGCAAACACAGAAAAAGAAATAAGAGGGGTGAAAAAGGTTTCACACAGTTGTTTGGATTGCAATTGCAATTGTTACAAGCACATCAAATGGAAAAGTAAGTAATTAAGTCGCTCTAATAATAATAATAATATAGCCCAAAACCCACAGAGAGGGGAATACTCGTCTGCGGCTGATTCATCGCTTGAGTAATTCGTAAAACAATGGGGAATTGGCCCATCTGCCTGTCTGGATCTTGGTAATTATCTTTGAAAATCAATATATGAGTAGACCAAGGCTGTAATTATCGAATTAAATGTCATTACATAGAAAGAAGAGCCCTGAATAAACAAATTTCATATGCAAATAGAGGGAAAAAGAAGTCCTGGAAAGGGTTTCGATACCTTTGGATAGGTTTTAAATGCAAAAACTTGCAAACAGAATGTAAAATGATGGAATAACAGTGGAATAATTGATTTGTTTGTGGATTTAATAATTGGCCAACAAAAACTATCTATTGGTCAGAGGGTTCTGTGATTTACACTGCATTCCATTCATGAATGATTTATTTATTTATTTGATTCAGACAGTCACGATTTCAATGCTTAGATACTATATTTTATTCAGAGATATTTCATTCATTATTCCTTTTGGAAAACTGACCTACGATATGGAGTAGCTTCCCTCTATCTTTATCTCCTTTTCGATCATATAAATCTCTTCTTTCCTTTGCATTTCCTTTGGCGGATATTATGCAACATATGCAAAAAAAAAAAATGGCAAACGAAACAAACAACAGAAGAGCGGGAGAATGACAGATAGAGAAAGAGAGACACAGCACAGTCACAGCTAATAAATAATGCAAATGCAAAGGGGGTTTGTGGAGCGCTTGAGCAGGGGAACGGAACGGGTTTATGGCCATTGAGTGGCAGGAGTGCAGCATGACGATGCAGTTCATGGGACGTTGCAAGCGGGGGGAGGGGGGGTGGAGTGGACTGGAGTGGGGGCAAGGCAATTGAACTTTTGATGCAACTTTCTCAAGTCGAAAACAGCTGTTGCGGAAGAGAGAGAGAGAGAGAGTGCAATAACTTTAACGCCTGTTGCCCCGCCATATTATTTATTATCGCTTTATTTTTATCACACAAATAAAAAAACAACAACTGCAAAGCCATGAAAAAAGGGCTTGTCCATAACAAAAACAAAACGAGTGGACCCGGGGGAACGAATTGGAATAGGAAACGTTTGGAATGGGGCAAAAGGGGACCGAAAGGAACGATGGGATTCGAATTTCAATATCAATTAGAGATCAGAGCGGAACACTCACTCATGAAAACGGAGAAGAATTATGGGGCGCTTTTATGGGGGAAACAGTTAAACAGAACATTTGGGCGAGTACAGAAATAACAGAGGGAAAGAAGTGCGAGAGAGAGAGACAGCGGCGCGGCCCTTAAAGCCAGTGCCGAGCCAGAACTTTAAGGACATGTCCCGTCATGTTTACATTTAATTTCAAGTGCTTTTGCTGCTCTTCGTTGAAGCACTTTAAGAACTTTTTCAACGTTCGAGTGACTGCACCCCAAAGAATGGATTGAATGGCGGCGAGGTCAGGGGCGTCGTTGCACAGCGGGGGCCTAACTGGCGTCTTCCTGTGAGTTTTATATTTATGATGTCTAAGCACGCGACTCGTATTTTATTACACTTTTGCTGCTGCGTTTTGTTACAAGGGGTTAAGAAACGGTAGAGGGCCACTGCCACACCCTACCCTAGCCCTACGCTACCCCACGCCACTGTTTGCACTCCAGTCCCGTCTTCACTTTACCGTTTAATGGTGTTAATAGCCTTTATGACAAAAAATGGGCGTGTGTTGCAACACACAGCAGACAGTTTTTATTTTTTTATTTTTTTTTGCAGTCTCTGCTTTTTGCAGGCAGGCCAGATCTTCCTCCAAAAAGGGGAAGATAAGGCAAACGATTGGAAGGGGAGGAATAATCAGATAAGACTGGAGGAACTGCAAAGTAAACTCGAAATAATGCAGAATTTATGGGTTTGGGTTCAGATTTGTTGAGTTATTTGTGGGTTAAGATTTACTATAGAAAAAGGATATATAAAGTACGCCTGTAATTTTCCAACCTAAAATCAATTTATTTCTTCATCAAAAACCACCAGAGAACCTTTTTCCTTTAATTCTGGAGCCATAAATTATTTAATAAATCACACATCTAAAAAAAAAAAAGGAATGAAGTGAAAGAAAAATCCCGAACCCAAAATAAACATCCATTTACATAAATTTCCCCCAATTTTTTTTTTTTTAAATAAAGATTTATAGAAAGGCCCAAAAAGGTTTTCCTAATGCTGTGGGAAAACAAAGGAAAAGCCCTAGCCTGGTGCTCTTAAAATATAATGTATGTATAGTACCAGACCCCAAAGCCATAATAAAATGGTATATATAAAAAAAAAGAGAAAAGGACGGGACGGGACACATAAAAGATTCTAAGCGAATGATATACTGGTGAGTGGGAGGCTCACATTACATTTTGTTTCTTTTATTTTTGGTCTGTGCTGTGTGGGTGGGGTGTGCTTTGGGGCATATATTTATGGGAGTGAGTGTGTTCAAGCTGAAAAAATAAATGGATATGAAGAGGTAGATGTTTGTAAATTGCTTTGGTCAGCTGTTATTCAAGGCTAGCTTTAATTTTCAATGGAAGACATGGAAAATTCTAGGAAAAAGAAAACTTTGGGATCGTTTAAAGAGCTCTATGATGGTTTCAGAAAACAGAAACCTATAAAGTGGTCATTCTGTAAGGAAAACACTTGGATTACAGTGGGATTTCCCATTTTCTTGCTAGATTTCGCTTTTCCAAGCTGTTTAAAGTTGAAAAAAGCTTTTTCTTTTCAATAAAAGAATAAATCATGGACTGTATTTTAAATTTAGTTAAAGAATTCCATTAGTAAATGGAATTTCATCAAGATAGAAGCTCATTCTTCGCCATAACGACTTCTACATCAAACGTACAGCAAACCTTCCAGGGTTAAAGATTTCTACTTCCATTCCGCTTTAAGCGCCCTTTAATTTGTCCATTCCTTTTCCCCCTTTAACCCATAAATGGTAACTAAATTAGCTTTAGCCAAAAATAGAAACAACTTGCACCTGTATTTAATCCATTAACACACACACACACACACACAGACAGAAAGTCTAGAATAACAGTAACTAAAGCACAAGTAGCACAACATTTGCCGGACCTCGCACAACATTCGCTTAAATGAGAGCCAAAACAGATACGAGAGACAGAGAGAGACAGCAGAGGGCGTTGGTTCCATGAAAAACTTAAATGCACCAAAAAAAAAAACAAAAAATGACCATCCAATAATGATAGCGATAACGGTACCAACAGACAGACAATTTAAATGCTGCAAAATATTTGTCGGCAAAAGATTAAAGCGCCAGCAGCGAGAGAGAGGGAGCGAGTGAGAGAGCAAGAGTACACATACAATACATATATCCTTATATATATGTATAAAGCAATTTGGAAGAGTGCCGGCAGTGGGTGGCTGGGTGGCCACCCCACTCCATCCATGTGGGGTTAAATGCCATAAATAACGAAACAGTCGGCAGTCAGCACATAATGTACATACCGACCACAGAGAGAGCGAGAGAGACGGAGGGGAAGAGCGGCAGCGAGAGCAGGAGCCGGCCGGGGCTTATACATATAAAAGCTAAGCTTCGGCTGCGAGAGAGAAGAAGAACGATTGCTCTGACGCCCGACGCCTGACGCAAACGTCGCTGCCAGCAGCCCCGAATGTGAGAGCGCAAATCGATAAAATCAAGGGCAGACAATGCTGCTGCTGCCTGACGTCGCGGCTTCTGCTGTTTTGTTGTTCCTGCTGTCGCTGCTTCTAACTTGAGTTAGAGCAAATGCAGCGCAGTAAGCAGCGCACGTGAGGCAGATTCTTCTCCTTCTTATTGTGCTGCCGCTGCTGGTACTCTTCTTTCTCCTTCTTTCCCACTTGTCTTGTGGGTGGACAGCTGCGCTGTTGACTTCACAGCCACCCCTCAAGGCAGCAGCAGAGGCAGTGGCAGCGACAGCGGCAGCGGCATTATTGTGAAAGTTTTTGCTCTTTCGGTGCAAGTGTGTATGTGTGTGAGAAAAGGCAGTAAAACGAAATGAGAAAGCATGAAAAATAATCATTTTGTGGAGCGTTACCCCCTGGATCCATCCACTCCCCCTCCCACCGCCGCGCAGAAAAACTTCTCCTTCGCAAAGAAACTTTTTTGATACCCTGTTTCAATGCAAGAGTATATCGATTTTAAGCAGATGTTGGCTTGTGTATGGTTTAAGGGTATCAAAAGACGCAAGACTCTGCCTTTTTAAGTCTTTGTTTTTTTGTGTGTGGGGCGGTGCCCTGTCGGAATATTCCCAAAAAGTAGGAGTCCTTCCCAGGGGCGGCATGTTCTCTCTCTCTCTCTCTCTCTCTGTCGCTCTGTGTCTTAGTTCTGGTATTTTTGGGCGCTGTCAGCGACAGGCGAAAGAAGGAATGAAGAAAACGAAGTACAATGGAGAAGGAGGAGGAGAAGAAGCAAAGACAAAAAAGGAGCAGCAGGCAGGCGAAAGCAGAAGCTTCTGTTTCTCAGGATTTTTTGGTAAAGTAAGAGAGGGAGGGGGGGGGGGGGACTATCGGGTTATGTGGGTTCTTTTCCTTTGGGGGTGTGGCTGCTGGTGTTGTCAGGAATATTATTTTTCTTTACTTTTCTTTCTTTTCCATCAAATTTAATGTGCGGCTCTAATAGAAAATGGCGTCTGCATTTAAATTTCCACCACACCCCTCCCCCCTCCCCAAACGGCCCCCAGGCAAGGACGTCAAATATGACTTCTCTTTCCCCTTCCCCTGCCTTTTCATTTCCTTTTATTATTTTTGCCTTAAATTAATACCAAATGTCAAATTTTGATGGAAAAGGGCGCCCTAACAGAGTAAGGGTGGGGGGTAGGAGGGAAGGATTGGCATTTTGGCTCCCTTTTTGGGGGAGGTGCGGGGGTTCCACACCCACTGCCCACACCGAGGGCGTGGCATATTGTGTGTTCTCTGCTGCTTTTAGCTACTTTCTCGGGTATTTTCGTCCTTTTTTTGGGCGGAGGGGTTGGAAATTTAATTTTTGTGGTTAAGCTTTAAGAAAGCTTCGGTTTTTGGGATAGAAATAACCGTTTCAGCGAAAGCTATTCAAGTATTTAAGGCAGCAAAAGTCAATTCTTTGTGGAAATTCAGGTCATTTATCAATGGAATTATATTAATGTTTATTTTGGTCGATTGGGGGATGAGATATCCATGTTTTTGGCATACAAAAATATGAGAAAAGGCATATAACTTTATGGTTTAAGTTGGAAACACTCTTGAGGTGGAGATTTCTTTACTAAACCACCTTCAAAATATTCCTAAATCTGTTGTCTTCTGTTCTCTTTCCACTTTTAAGTCCCTAAGCTGTTTCCTATATATTTTCAATCCTCAATCTCCCTCTTAAGCCCAAAAGCTGGCTTTCCATTTTCTTTCTCCAGCGATAAGAAATCAAGAATTGAGACATCTAATTGGCCATTAGGTGGAAGGCCGAATCTGTCTAATATTTCATTCTGTTTTCGTCTTTGCTTTTCGTTTATCATTTTCAAATTATCGCAAAAAAAAAACACTTAAAGATGCGAATGAAAAGTTTCCAAACATTTGTTTTGACTTTTGTGCTTTAATATCTTTCTAGAAAAATGTCACGAGATTGGAAGATGCTTTCGGGAGACAACAAAAATAATGGGAAAAGTTTTTGTGTTTGCCTTGGAAAATGTAATTACCCCAAAAAGATACAGAATACAGTCTATGTACACAGGAGATTGGGATCCATGAAAAGTTTCCATGAAATTAAAGTTAATTTAATTCAAGGAAAATCTGTGGGCCATTAAGGGTTAATAGAAGAAGGGTTAAGGGGCTAACTCTTCATAAGTCGTTTTATTTAAAGGACATCATCGATTTTCTCTTCCCTAGGTTCATAAATAAATGACCATCTGCAAAGCAGTGCTTTTTAGCGTTAAAGCAGTGCATATTCTTCATGGTAGAAGCACGAAAATAGAGTGCTACTACAGTTATAAAGCAGTGCAGATTAGGGAGCTCCCTGCCAATCAGCAGCTTCTTCCTTTCGAAAGCAGTGCTCTAAGCTGTGAAACACTGGAAGAAGCAGTGCTTTAAGCCAAGAAGCAGTGCTTAAACAGTGGAATTTAATTACTATCTTCGTCTCCCTTTAGTAAATACCATTTTTACCACAAAATTTGCTATAATCTGTATTCCCTTTGAAGTATAAAAGTATACACACTGCTTGCAAAAATATAGATTCTACATAATTAAAGTAATTGAAAATCGTTTTGCCAAGAAGCTGCCAAAAAATAATCACAATTTCCATAAAATTTGAAATTGAAGCAATTTAAAAACCCAGAAAATGTTTGCGAAAACTCCTCCAATAAAGGGGGGCAGACCGACACAGGATTAAGGACAGAGAGAGAGAGAGAGAGAGAGAGAGAGAGAGAGAGAGAGAGAGAGAGCCACAGAGGGTAGGGGTCCCGCACAATCCATCTTCATTTTCAATGAATGAAAGCCAAAGCGAGATGGCGGCTGTACAGGCGCCCCCCCCCCCCCCCAAAACCGTTACCGTTACCACCGCACCGATTGAGGCTTCAAGTGAAGTGCGGCAACAGCGCGCAGCCACCAAAGCGGCAACGTCGGCGGGCACAAAGAATGCCACCAAAGTAAAAGAAGGAGGGAAAAAAATGGGCGCAAAAACTAGTTACACACACACACACACACACACACACGACACATGTATGTGTGTGTGTGTGTGTGTGTGTGGCAGACAAGATGCCAATCCCCCCAACCCACCTACGAAAAGCCACCCGCAAAAAGCCACGCCACCCACTGACCTGGCACGTTCCTATGTCCCACATCCCCAAACCCCCATTCTCTGCCCTCCCCCTCGGCCAACCTCCTCTCTCTTTTTCTTACCCCCTAAAGCCCTGGCCCCTTCGCCCTAGTTGCAACGCTTGGGGCGTTGTTGCCGCATTATTTTTATCAAAAATGTTATCAAAATGTGCGTTGTGCCCCAGCTGCTGCTCTGGGGAGCGCCGCCTCATGAGTGTGGGGGCGGCTGGGGGGTGGTTGGGTGGCTGGCTGATGATTGTGTGAATGAGGTCGACTGGTGGGTGGTGGGTGGGTTGCTGTGGGGCTGATGGCTTAGAAGGCAGCAGCAGTAGGAGAAAAAGTTTGAAAATGAAAATAATGACAGCGCTGAATGAAAGAAAGAAGAGGAGAAAAGAGAGGGCAAGTGTGAGAGAGAGAAAGGGAGAGAGAGAGAGAGGGACAGGAGAAACAACAGAAGGTCTCTACAGAGTGTCGAAGCTTTTGATACCTTTACCAGACAGAGGATAAAGAGAGAGAGAGAGAGAGAGAGAGAGAGGGGGGAAGCCTGGCCTGGCAAGCAGTGGTTTACTCTTTCTTACTCTACCGTTAGCAAGCAGTGTAATAGAGAGGATTCTTTGGTATAATCAGTTGGAATCGGAAGCTTAAGCTGTGAAGCAGTTCTAAAGCAGTGATCCTGTACCCTTTTTACATCGAAGAAGCAGTGTTTGAAGCAGTATGCATAGAAATATTCTTTCTTCTCTGCAAAATCAACATACCCTCTTCTTCGCTACCCCCAAAAAGGGTACACAAACAAAAGCAGAATCACAATCAGAGGTTAGAGAGCGAGCGAGAGAGAGTGAGAGAGAGAGAGAGAGTACCGTTGTGAAGGCCAGGGGTTCTGGGTGTAGGCGGCGGCGGCATTTCCATTGGTTTGAGGGGTTTTTTTTGGGGTGGTGGTGGTGGCGCCTCCCCAAAGCCGTCTTTCGCTTTTTGTTTTGTTTTGTCTACCGAGAAAAATGTTGCACAGTCTCTGGGTCTCACTGTCGTTGTCGTTTCCCTTCTCTCTCTCTCTATATATAGTTTATCTATATCTATATCTGTATCTGTGTCTGTTGTGGTCGTTGTTGGTGTTAGTGAGTGTTGACTGTGGAATTTTGCGCATGTACAACGAAAATACATAATACATAAGCAATATCTGGCATGGAGATAGGGACAGGGACAGGGCCAGAGGGGGGACACACACACAATATAAATTGTTATCGATTTTCCTTCGCTGTTGCCATGTAAGAGGCGGCAGGGCGTGGAGGGCAGGGAAGGAGGTGGGACATGTGTGTGTGTGTGTGCCTTGTTTATGTTTATGGCTTTTTAGCATAAAGGACGGACGGGCCCGTCCAAAGTAAAATCCATCTATGGAAAAACTCAGGGAAGAGACAGGATGCTTATGAAAGAAAGAGAAGGAAAACAGGAGGCAAGGGAGGGAGAATGGATGAAGCTTTTGACGGGGGAGAGGGAGAGCATGGAGCAGGATAAACCATCTGTCGCAGAGGCAGGGGGGAGGAGGAGAAGGAGGCCAACTGAAAGGTATCTCTGAAAAGATACAGAGATACACACGAACACACATGAGATACAGGGAGGGATGCAGGCGGTTCTCTCTCTCTCTCAAAGGATCTCTTTGGAGGATATCTACACAAAAACTTAGTTAGAGGCAACATAGATGCCTAGTTAGGGAGTAGGGGTAGGGCTTTACGTGTGTTCTTTTTATAGGCGTATTTATGAGATACTTTTACCTTCAAATGAGTTCTCATTTACGTAAATGCTGCTTCCCAAAAAAAAGGATAATTGCCCAACAGCCTGCACTGACGTCCTGCCAAAACAGCAAAAACAAAAACGAGTCCACATGCCCAAAATCCTTGATAAATAAGTCAATCAGTCAATCACGCCATCTGATCAAAGAAAAAAAGGGAAAAAGGCCCCCAAATTGAAGCCTTTTTCGGGACCTCCTTGGGCAAAAGGAAAATGGGTAAAATGTCAAGAAAATTATATACATTTTGCAGTAAATTTTCCCCAATTTCTACGTGCGTGTTGGGAAAATGGGGCGCTATGGAAATGTTAAATCATTTTACTAGTTTTCCTTGGATTTTCCTTGACGCCCCCCCCTCTCTCTCTCTCTGCCACCCTTTGGGGCTATGTTTTTCGCAACTTTTGACAGGCGACGCCACTGTGTCTTTTGGCCAACTGTAATGCACATGTTTTTCCCGCTTTTCCGCTTTGGCAGCAGCGAGAGAGGAAAAATCAACGAAAAACGCCAGGGAAAAACAAACAAATTTCCACTGGACAAAAACTAGAGCAAAACAACAACAACAACAGAAAAACATTTTGCATTTCAACGAAAAAAAATGCCATCGTCCATCGATTTTTGTGTTTCGAGGGAAAACTTAAAGCTTAAATGGGAACAGCACACGCGGGAAAACACACAGCTACCAAAAAATCCATTGACTTCAGGCCCCCAAAAGGGCAAGGGAGAGAGCAGGGGGGGTCAGTGGGGCCTGTAGGGTGACCATCGATGGCTGATTCGATTTTGAGCGAAGCGAAGCCCCATATTAAATGCCGAATTGGCAAGAAAGAAAAATGCACAAAGAAGCGCAAAAAAAGGCAAAGAGTAGGTTAAGAGAGGGGGAGGGGGGGGGGGGGGGGGGGCATGTGGAGGATTAACCTCAATTTGTAGAATTGATTGGTGACTGATTGAATGAATGAATTAACGAATTAAGGAATAAAAGAAGCGAAGTTTTGCAAAAAAAAAAACAAAACATTTCAATAAATATGACACTTACTTAATTAAATATTCATGAAATTGATGCTCAACGAAGTATCATATCCGTATGGTTTGCCCTTATGGAGTGACACTTACTTTTGATATGATCTTATGTGCAACCAAAGCAAGTGTCATACCCGTATGGCATGTGAATGTGCACCAAAATAAAGGACAACAACAAAGAGCAGAAGAAGCAGAAGCCAAAACAGAGCCAAACGTATTTTTATTTATTTTCTATGCACGATCTCACGCTCTCTCTCTCTCTCTCTTTCCCTCTCTCCCTCCTTGCACTCTCTTTTCACCTTTCATGTGTGTGGTTTTTTGACAGTTGAATGAACCCCACAAACATTTATTATAAAAAAAAAACCCAAGCACAAAAAACTAAATAAAAGCTATAAGCAAAAGACAGAGATAGCGATAGAGAAGGCACATAGCCAGAGAGAAAGGGAGACAGGCAAGAGATAAACGAAGAGCAAGCCACACACACACACGAACACAACACACATGTCGATAGAGAGAATGGCTGGCGGGAGAGGCCGACCTCACCAGTCAAGCCACAAAAAGTAATTTTGTATTGTAGCTAGAAAAAAGACAGAAAAAACCAAACACCGAAGAAGAGCAATAGGAAGAAGCAGAAGCAGCAGCAGAAAAACAACAGCAAAAACCGAAACAGAAACTGCGTGCAGCAGCAGCATTTAGTGAGAGTAAGCGAGAGAGAGGGATAGACAGATAAGGAGAGCGAGCGGCAGGCAGGCAGACCAGACAGACAGTAAATGAAGTTTACGTGAAGCCTGGCCCCGGCCCCCTCCCCACTCCCTTGGACCCTGTTCCGCTGCCCTGCCCTGCATTTGGCGGCCCAGCAATGATTGTTGTTGCTGCTTTTATTGGTTTCCTCTCCCGATTCCACCGTTGTTGTAGCTTTTTTTTTATTATTATTCAAAAGATACGAAACAACTGCAACTTTGTATGCCATGCGGAACATTAGATGCAGAGATTGGGAATAGAATCAGCATCCCCCCCTCTTCTCTTCAAAGAGCGGCCCGGCCCTCTCTTCTGTGCTTAAGATCTTTGGTGTTGTGTGTGTGTGTGTGCGATGTTGCCAGTTTTCAGTCTTCATTCTTTTTGGTTTCTTTGTAGATTAGAAATCTATTGACAGATCTTTAGGGATCTCTTATAATTTCAAAGTTTTTCCAATATCTATTTTCGTTTCCGTTGCAGCTGCATTTGAACTTTTATCTTATCCCACTTGCACTCTGCATTTCCCTCTGAAAATATCTAAATTTAAGTTTAAATTCTCTAAATATTTGAACAAGATTTTACAACAGGCCGCACACCTCCCCCACATAGAATCCACCGTGCACCCTCCCCTTTTATTTTTGTACGAGTTTTTTCCTTGTTCTTTGCCACCAATTTATTTATCTATTTCTGTGTTTTTCTCTTTCACAGTTTGTTGTATTTATGGCATTGTTTCGTCCACCACATGAAAAAGTGCAGCGGCAGCGAACTTCCAAAATCCAACTATTTTCGTATCTCACAGATACACAGAGCTACAAAAGGCAATTGCTGTATGAATTCGATGGATATAGCATCTATAGATGCAACGATGAGGCAGCGGCATAAAACTATAAAATTTCCTCAATTTTCCTTGATCTCAGAGTAAACATATAAATAAGGAAATACTTTTGTTGAATAAAAACTTAGGAGAAGAAGATCTCTAAAGTCTTTGCTTTTGGTGTCCCCTCAAGGGAAATTTTCCAACGCCTTGTATTCCATTCATATTCTGTGCTTATTTTCCTCTATTTTCTCATTAATAACATTTAATTCCACTGTAAATGATGCAAATGGGAATTGAAGTTGGAGAAACAGTGCCGTGCCAAACAGGAAGATGAAGAGAGATGGCAGAAGCACAACAGACAAGAAAAAAACACACAACACACCAAAAACTTTACTAATACAATAAACATTACAAGGCAACGGTATTTTTACAAGCTTTCATACAGAGATACATATATGCAGATGTGCTCACACACACACACACACATATGCATATCCATACACAAGGAAGAAGATGAAGCAACCGCAGAGGCAGAGGCACTGCTTTAGAGATGCCAGCAGCAGGACAGTAGAAGGCGCTGAACGAAAGCCTATATTCTTGGGTGGCGAGGTTTAGGATACCCTCTTATATTTTTTGGAATTTCAATTATATTTGCTTCATAAGAAATATACAATTTCCTCCACAGATCTATGATCGAAGACAAAATCTACTTAAAACAAATATACCCTCTCTTTCAAAAGGGTATCAATGAAGGCGAAATAAAGTGGGAAGCAGAAGCTGCGACGCTCTGCCGCTATAGTGCATGCGCTGCGCTGCCCACAGCGGCCGTTGTCTGTTTCTGTCTTTTTTTTTCTTCTCTTTTAATTTTACTCGAGTGTGTGTCGGTGTATTGTGTGTGTGTGTGTATGGGTATCCAATGCAGCAGCAGAGTGCCGAAGGCAAAGCCGCAACAACAAACAGAAGAAACTTATTTTTGTTTAGTTTGCCCACGTTTTTTTCTCCTGTCTCTCTCTCTCTCTGTCCTCCCACTTAATTTTCCTTCCTCTTTTGTGTAGATTTCTCTTTCGGCAATTACTTCTTTTCTTTTTTGCAACTAAAAGCAGTCGAAAAGAAAAAGAGAAATTAATTCTGGAGACGAATTCGAGCCTCGGTCTGTTTCTATCCTTCTCTTTCTCTCTATGCAAAAAGCATAAAAGAAAAAACAATTGCAACAACTGTTAATTGACAGTTCCACTGTGCCTGGGTCTGTTTGTGTGGATGGTGTGTGGACTGTAGTCAGGCCGGGGCTAAACGGGAAAATGGCACGCATTAGGGATGGGCGCGATAGACGCCATTCACGCACGAAAAAAATACTAACAGGCAGAGAATGAATAAATCCTCCTGGAAACGGTTATATATACAAAAATATTGCAGCCATTAAAATTCATACACTCTTTGGTTTTATTTTCCTCTAAAATTTTTGAAGGCTTTTAAAAATTTGTGGCTTTGGGGAGCCCCAAAACTTTTCCCCATCTCTAACACACAGTGGTCCTATATCCATCTCTCTCTCCCGCTCCCACTGTTCCTATACCGCTTACTCTGCATGTGTGTGTGTGTTGGCGATCTTGGCATCAAGTCTAACTAGTTGGCCATAATTGGTTTTTGGTCTTTGGCTTGTAATCAAAAGAAAAAGAAGAAAAAGAAATAAAAGACCGGGCTTTAACTTGGGTATTTTTGTTGCACGTGTTAGAGTGTGCGTGTGTGTGTGTGTGTGCGTACAACTTTTTGGTTGTTTTAATTGGATTTTATAGACTGCCACCGACAGCATACATTACTTTTGATGGCAGGCAACAACGATAAAACGAAAGGCAACAAGCGACAGGAAAAACAGAGAAAAACACAAACACACACACACACACACACACACACACATTGTGGACAGTATGTAAATGTTTTAGATTCTTATTGGATTTGCCGCCGAAAGGCTAATGGAGGAAAATGTCGCCAACTTAATTGAGAGATTAAATGTCCTCTCGTTTGAACAAAAGGATTTTCCCTAAATGAAGCGACAGAAAAGTGCCTTCAGCAATTTGGTTCAGAGAAAAAGGACAAAGGGATATTTTTGTGTTTATTTTGGAGATAAAATGTATGACAATAGGAAAATAGGACCTTATATTCTGCATTAAATCTGCCCAAAAAATACCAGAAATTTCTACACATTTCCAGCACAGCCAATGCCCACTGTAATCCCACACACACGCTCTTTCCGCTTTAACCACAATCAAATGTTGTGCAATTAAAGTGGCCCAAATCCCACAAATATCCGGCCCACAAGCAAAGCGATAAGTGTTGTAAATAAAGAAAACACACAGATATACATTTCCAAGGTCTGGCAGCACATTTCCGCTCTTATCAAAAGGCATAATGGAGTGGGTGGGTGCAGGGAGGGCACACACTCCCATTATCATTATAACCGCAACCCATTTCCGGGCCGTACACACACACTCTCTCACAGAGTTTCTCAATAAATTTAAGAATTGAAGCAGAAAAATGTAATAAGAAACGGTAGTGCGGGAATGCAAAGAAGAGCCAAACGAATAATTACAAAAACAAGAAAAGGGCGCGCACTGCACTGCCTCCTCTCTTCTGTTGTTGTTGTTGTTGGATTTGTACTCACATTTTTTGCGCAGTCAGCGCTCTGCCGGCTGCTGCTTCTGTCCCTTTTTTGCTGTTATTTCTCTGCCGGCTCAGCTGCTGCTGCTCTGCTCTTTTCTCAGCTTCCTTTTTCGCCTGCTGCTTCTTTGCCGGCTTCGAAATGCTATTCCTCTGCTCTGCCGGCTTTGACTTCCTTCTCACTTCTTCCTATTGCTGCTGCTGCTGTTTTTTTTATATTTTTTTTCTTATGGCTGCTTCTTTCTGTTAGCTGACGCCTCTCACACTCTTCGTTCAATCTTTTAAAAGTTGTTGGATCCTATTCCATTCGTTGTATTTGGTGGATTCCGTTTTCATAAACACTTTTTTTTGGCGGCACGCGAGCAGTAAAAACATGCCACATGCGAAAGTAGTGGGGAGGTGTAGTAGTGGGGGGGGGAGTGTTTTGCTGAAACCGCCAGTTCACTTTATAAACACTATAATTAACTTTATTACTTATGAACTATGTATATTTTTTCGTTGTTTCAGGCGCTGCAAAAAATGCGAAATAATTGATTAAAAACTTTAACATATTGCTCTTTTCATCTTTAAATTTGATTTAATTTCAGCTGCTGCTTCTTCTCTTTCACACACAGACGCACACACAAATGCACTCTCTGCTGCTGCTTCTCACACAAACACGCACACATATACACTCTTAACGACAGCGGCGGCTGCTGCTTCTTCTTGCACTTCTTCTCTCTCCTCTTTCTGCTTTGCTTGGCTCTTCTTTTTTACATATATATTTTTTCTTTGTTGCAATTTAAGCATTTGTTTTACACACACACATGCACAGAAGCAGGCAAAGCACTTTATATATACATATGTATCGCGCACATAAATATATACACACGTATATATTTGAAGGCACTGATTTGCCGACTCTTTCTAGCCGACTGGCGCGCGTGCACACACCAACACACCACATATCTCAGCAAAACTCACGTAATTATTTCTCTTATTATATATTATAAATTGTAGTTATCAAACACAATGCTGTCGCACTCACGTTTGAACTTTGTTGCTTTTTTTACGAATTTATTGTATAAGTATAGAAACGTTTTATTCTCGCCCCGAAAAAAATGGTATATTACACACACACAAACGCGAGCGGCGACGACGACAACGAGGACGACACGGCGACGTCCGTTCACGTCAAGCGCTGAGAGAAGAAACAAAAACACAAAGCAGAAATAGGAAACGTTTTGTGCGAAGACGGGGCAGAAGCAGATAGTAAATACACTAACGGAAAGAGCAAAGGCACTAACGCTTGTAACCCTTAGAAATATACCCTCTCATTTTCAAAATATACCGTTAATACACTGACGAATTATTTTAGTTCCATCATACATTTTCTTCGTTTTTGATATTCCCCCTAATATTACTAGCTATTTAGAACCCTCGGCCGTGCCCACACAATTTTATCCGACTAATGAAACAATCTTCTACCTGACTGGCTTCTTTTGAATACCGGCTTTTATTGGATCTTGTCTAAAAAGAGGTTTTAGCCAAAAAAGTCAAACAAAACGTAAGTGAGTAATCGTTCTTATTGCTCAATTTTGATACTCCGTTGAATAGTTCTGGCTTCCCTTAGCTCTGCCCACAAAATTTGATCCGACTTATAAAGAAATTTTCTACAAGATTGGCTAGTTTTTCGTCCTTGCTTTAATTGCATTTTTTCTAAAACAAGGTTTAAAAAATAAAGTCAAAGCTCGGCATGAAACGTAAGTTTGTATGGAATGTTACGTCTTTGTTGATGGTCAACAGGTATCGTTATGAGTATGGGTCACTTGTATACCCTATTTCCTCTAATAATGTTAAAATTATGGTTTCCAAGCTGCTTTAAAAAGTAATTAAAAACGCTCTATCGCATATACATATGTATATCTACATTCTTGGTCTCTGTAAGAAGATCACTGTGAAATATCGTTGAAATACCTTTTAAACAGAAACTGGATAGTTTTTGCATTCTTTAGAGCCTGGGATGACAAAAACTCCTCAATCCTATATCCTTTTCCCTAGGGTGTGCAGATTGTTGCCCATCCCGCGCCATGTTGTGGGACATGCTGCTGGCCCATACAAATTGAATGTTGCCAACGGTAAAAACGTAAGTGGTTACGTGAAACATGCTGCTGCAGCAACAAGTTTTGAAACACATTTTGGAAATCGAAAACGCAATATATTTGGAAATATTTTGTGGTGTAAATATTAAAAGTAACCTATTTAGTAACATATTAAAGTATTAAGAGTAAAATTACATAAAAATTATAATACCCATTGTGTCCAGCTTTCGGCTATTAAAATGGTTCAGCCTGAATGGTATACTATCCAAGACAAATTTTTGCCGAACATTATTCTGAATCTGATCTAGCTCCTTAACATCACGTACATTTCCCAGTGGGTTCACCTGGTCAATGGTTGGGATAAGCAGTTTCAATCATCACCTATGTCGATCCAATTACACTAATTAAAGTACATCATTTAAAAGTATGGAATTATCAACATTCAGAGAGAGCGAAAAAGAGCGAACCGATTGGAAGAGACCCAAAAACCGTTGCGAAGAATGCAGTTCTGCAATCATTGTGCGGCCTATTGCTCTCAAACTTTAAGCTAGTAATAAGATCAGCAAAATAAATAACCGATAAATACTGGAAAGCGCCGATACATACTATGAGAAATTTTTTGAAATAGAAAATACCAAAAAAGTGCGCGGGCACTTAACATTTTTGATGTGGCAAGGCCAAGGCGATGTGTGCATGGGGCTGCCAGACTGTCGGATTTTGGCCATTTCCACTTATCGCACAAAAATATGAAAAATATATATCGATATATTGAACCCAAACATTAGCTCGCCAGCAACATGAGTCAGCAAAAGGTTGAAGGTATATTTTTAGGGTCTAGAGTGTTGATTAGGATGGATCTAGAAGAAAAATTAACAAACAGTATTATTTTCCGCCGTTGTACTCAAGCTCCTCACCTGTTTAAGTAGAATGGGGTTAAGCGGGCTAAGTTCGTTTTTTCGCCGGTATATTGCGGTGGGTCAGACGGTCATATTGCTGCTCATACTTGCCACGCAAAAATAAGTGGGGGGAAATTTTATAAACTTCCCTTCATGGTATGTTAGACAAATCGGTGGATTTTACCTTACATGCGTTTTATTTACTGGGCCTTTTTGGCTGTTGTCCATACCCTCTTTTTCCGCAGCAATTTCCCAGCGGGGAAATTTTATAAACTTCCCCCCATGGTATGTTAGGAAAAGGGTGGATATTACCTTGCATGCGTTGCATTTTCTGAGCCTTTTTACCTATTGTCCATACCCGCTTTTTCTCATCTTATTCCAATGCAAACATAAACAACTGTTTTTTCGTTTTCTCCACCACCTCATTCGTACATTTTTTCTGGCGCCGCGAACAACAAATGGTAGTGACCTTTTCCGTTGATACTTTTGTTGATTTTTAGCGGCGCGTTCTTCGTTCCGTTTCGCGCATAAATAATAATCCTCAAAGAAAAGTAAAGTGCAACTAAATTAATTAATGATTTAAGTACAAAAAAAAACGCGAGAGTCGCGCAAACGAGAAGAGGAAAACCAGTTTTCCCACCGTGCAATGCGCAGAGCCCCAGCGAAAGAAAAACGGGCCCAAAGGAGGTGCTAAAGCAGGAAAAAAAAATCTAGTGAAAAAAAGTTTTATTGTTGTTAACGCACACCAAAACAGGTCTCTCGCGGTATTTGTGGGTGTGTTTGTGTGTTCGTGTCCGTGTGCATTTGTTATTGTTAGTGCAGAGAAGAGGAAGAGTGAAAAGAGGCATAAAAAGGGCGTCGCAGTTTGCAGCAGCAGCCAAAAACTACACACACGAAAGAGGTGTGGAGGAGAGAAAGAGAAAAGAGAGAGAGAGAGTGAAAATAGCGGTAAAGCGTGGGGTAGCTGCAGCGGGCGGTTCAGAGGTGAGTGCGTGCCGAATATTGTTTATAGTTTCTTATTCAAGTGAGCGTTATGTGCATGCATATAGGTATATGTATTCATATATGTGTATATGTGGGCCCCAAACTACAAAGCAAGAACAACTAAAACCACACCCACACATACTGCTATTGTCCGAACAGTGGAAACACACGCACGTACCTGCAGCCCACGTATGCACGGGTGTGTGTGTGTTATGCTTGACCAGGAGCGGGTTTTGGTCCAAGGGTAAAAGCACGTTTTGAATGCCCCCCCCGCAATGAAGGGAGAGGAAAGGCAGAACAAAACAATCAATCATTAGTCTTTCCGCTCCTGGACGTGTTTGTCCAGAGGCGGATTTGGATTTGGGCCATGGTCCATGCAACGGATGGCAGCATGCTTCCTCTTTCAATATTCAATATCGAATGATCGACAGAGGCTTGTTCAGGGGCGCAGCACAATGTTGGTCCCCTATAAGAAAGATGACGGCATAAAACGTATAATCAATCAGCAATTTGGTGGGCAAAGAGGGTAGCAGCCCCATAAGGAGAGTAGAATCGATGCTAATTGGTGATACAGAAGATTATTTATTCCCCCTACCCTCATCGGACTGTGTCCGCTCCTGGCAATTGACACGGATGGCCAAGCTTTCGCTGCTGCTGCTGCAGCGGGTCGACTGCACTTTGATTGCTTTTTGCTCCCCCCCTCTGCATTCCACATCCCCACACCATCTGCATAGCACAATTAAAGTTAATAACAACTTCAATTCAATTCATAATAATAACAGAGAGAAAATGCGTTTTGTGGCATGTTAACAGAAGCAATAAGAAATCAGAGAAAAAAGTCTATGCACACACATAGAGTCTCTCCATCTCTTGCAGTCTCTGCTCTGCCCTCCCTCTCTCCCTCTCTCTCTGCTCATCAACCGCAGTTCCTCTTGAAGAAAAGTTGTCTTTTCTTTTGATTGCTTCTTCTTCCTGTTTTTTTTTTCTGATACCCTGTTGCACAGAGGGAAGACCCATAATCAATACTGCAAATAATAAAACAAAGACATATATTTAGTTTCTATTTATTTCGATGACTTGGAGTGACATTTGTATAAATTTATCAAGCAACATTACGATCGAATGATTGTAATCAACCTGTCTACACAGGGTATTCCATTGTCGACGGGCACTCAACTATAGAGAATATTTTTCCCTATTTTTGTTGTTGGTTGTTCGGCGACAGGCACGGTTGAATCTGCAGCAACAGCAACAACAATTGCAATTGAATTAAATTTAACAGAAATGATAACTGTATGAATGAGTGAGTGAATGAAATGAATTGTCATATTCATCTCTCTCTCTGTTTTCGCTGTTGCCCTCTCCCACTCGCACTTACATGTGTCCGATGGTAGGTTGGGGCTATGGCTATTTTTGGGGAGGAATCTCTGTGCTTAAATTATTTATTTAATTTTGTGTGCAGATCCACCAAGCCTCCCTCTTCCACTCGCTCGCTCTCCCACTAATCTCTGACAACTGATGATATTATTTATGAGGGGGATTGCTATATACTACAGCCATGCATGTATAGAATGTATAGAATATATAACTGAAAAATATATTTTTCATTGAAAAATGCTTGCTCTCTTATGCTAAAATGTTTGTTTAATTTGCCTCGTGCATGGAATAGCCTTCGGCTCTTCTAATTCTCCCTCTCCCTGTCCCTGTCTCTTCACTCTCTTCTGTTGCCCATCGAAAGTTTGTTGCCAACGGCGCCAAAAGCACTTACACACACGGAGCACCCGCACGCACACATTAGCGCACCTCTAGAATTTTTTGGAGAGGGCGAAGACCCAGCCAGCAGGTGACGTCAAAAGAGCGACGGCGGCGGCGGCCAGAGAGTGGGAGAGCGTAAGATTAGCAATTGTTATGCAGATAGAGGGAGAAAGCTAGCTAGCGATTTGGCGGTGGTGTGGGGTGTGGAAAAATGAGAGTCATTCAATCAATCAACAGTTAGCCAATGTTTTAGAATGAAATAAAGCAGAGGAAGGGGAATTTATGCTCGTATGCTTGATGCTTTTAGAATCATAGACAATTTTGAAATGGAAACGAATATTCCCTTCATCAAAGAAATATCTGATAAAGCAAATATTTTCTTGATTTATTAAATATTCTTATAATTCTATAAAATTCCAAGTAAGTGTCATACAGTCGCATAATTCAGTTAAGTAATTGTCATATAGGGCCTTAACTAGGAAATACCCACCAAGGGGGGGCTGTCTGTGCTGTCAATCAGTGAATGATCTTAATTAATTTTCAATCAATAATTTGCCTGCCTCCTCTTTCACTACAAAAATCTTTCCATAAATTACCATTTTGTCATGTGCCCCACTTCCAGTTTCATTTTGATTTTCTGTTTCTCTTTTAGCTTCCGTTTTACTCTCGGAGTTTCGAGTTCCAATCCCCCCCTTTAATCTCTCAAAATACACACCTTATATCGTGCATTATTATGCAATATAATCAGCATAAAATACACGAAAATTATTTGCATATTTAATTAAAGCAAAACCAAAAAAAAATAAAAAAAATTGGGATTTTCGTTTGCGTTTTATTTTGTTCTTGAACTTCTCGAACCTCTCGTTTTTGCATTACGCTTTGTTTTAGTCTTTCCCCCGAATTTCCCTGGCATGTTGTTTTGGGCGTGTGCCCAAAAGAGAAACAGAGAATGCGAGAGGGAGAGAGTGGGAGAGGGGGAGCGGGCAGCACACGTGCTCCTCCTAGCAACAAGAGACCCTCGGCAAAACATTTCATTAAAATATTTTGTGCCATTCAGCTTGTTTTTTTATGGCTTTAGTAGTGGCCCACCGATTAGGTCCTTTTTTGGTCAATATTACTAATTAAATTTTGTGGAATTTTGATGAAGGAAACCCTTTATAAGCCCCCCCTTTTGCGGTACACCCTTTTCATCGTTTAAGAACATTTCCTATCGGATTTTAGATTAGACTCTCTCTGGGCCCGCTAATCTTTCTGTTCAACATTTAATCATCGTAATTCGTTTGATTAGCAAAATTATGACTATTCCTTTATTTGAAACACTTTGAGGGAAGTGCATGCCATATTAAGTAGATTTCTGATGCTATTTCGGTTGGGTACATGCCTTATAAAGCTGCTTTTTCTTTGTATTTTATAGGAAATACGCAGAAGTCTTATTACGAAGTGGAATTTCTTTGAGATTAGAGTTCATTAGCACATACAAAATGTGGCAGTTTTTGAGTGATAATCGAATTCCAGATGATGTCAGGGTTTATAAGAGGATTTATTAGAGCTAATTGGAAAAGTATAGGGAAGTACAAGAGAAGAATAGTAAAGAAAGCGCTTCTGGGGCTAAGTTCTTGGTAAAGTAATTCTTAAGAATAATCTGGTAGCAGTATATATATATTTTTGTTCTTATTTTGGGTTGGTAATCGGTTCCAATGCGAAAATCATCTGGTTCTTATAGAATACCTTTTAAAAACAGCTGTTCTGGTTACGGAACTGGTTCCGGTGCTGAAATTAGTCCCGATTCCCCATGGTTTCCTTATAAAACTTCCTCTAGAATTGCCTTTCCTTTGATTGAATCTTCCTTTCTTTCTATATGTCTGTCTCTGTCTCTTCTCTCACCCACTTCCTGCCTTTTCCCTCCTTATCTCTCTTTTCTCTGCCATATGATGATGTTTACATATCAAATAATAAATTATTGATTGACAGACGACAAGCAGGTCTCTCCTCTTCCCCTTCTTCCTGCCAACAAGCGAAAGGTGAAAGTGAAAACTTTTGTCCCCTCTCTCTTTGTGTTTTTTGTGCAAAAAACAATTTAACAATTTATGTGTAAATTCGTGCACAAACGGAAGTTGTTGAAAACTTTTGCACAACGAACGAACGAACGAATGAATGAACCGCAGGGGGACTCCATGCCAATCCATCCCATCATCAGAGAACTGAACAGTCACAACAATCAACTTTAGTGTTTTGCTGTGTGTTAACTTTTAAGGTCAGTGTCAAATACGTACGTATTTGGTCATCTAATCTAACCCAAGGGGAGGAAGGGGAGGAAGCACTGCTCTGGATCCCCATTTCGCTACAATATGACTCACATTCGCACTGGCAGAGGAGAAACTTCCCTAAAAACAATTTGTAGGAAGAACAAATACATAGAGATGCGGCTTTTTATGGTTTTCAAGTGCTTCAGAAGGGGTTGAGTCACTTTGGGGAAGAGTCATTCTCTAGGAAGAGTAAATGATCTAGATTCTAGATGATGGGACAGTACTCTGTAAAAGTGTATGACTTTAAAAGGAGCCTAAGGAATGTTTATTACTAAAAAAAGGTACTCCTTGGCGGCGGTACTCTTCTTCATATTTTGGAGATTTGTTTTCCTTAACTCGGATTGTAATTATGAACTTATTTGGATGATTTTTGGTAGAAAGACAGATATAAACACTATAGAACCCCATACAAAATTTTAGCATTATATCTTTTAAAATATAGCTTCTGTGGACTGTGGGCTTTATAATCTGATTTGAAAGATTTTTTATATATTAAAATATATTTTTTAATATTCTAAATTCCATATTTTAATAGGAAAAAATAAAAATTAGAGTTGTAATTGAAAAGGTTTTTAAATTTTAAAATTTTTTTCAGAATCTTAATATTAAATTGTATTTTTATGATATTTAAAGTCTGTTTAATAATGGGTGTAGCCAGCTTTATTAGAAATGATTTCGAAAATTCGTAGAAAACCATACAAAGATTCAGCCATAAATCTCTTACAATAAGGGCCGTCAAAGCAGGTGTTTCAGGAGCAGGGGAAATAGCTATAATATATCTAGGAATATCCTGCATATTTACAACATTTTGAAGGGCATTTCAACTGTTCCCAAAGCTCTTTAAAATTCCCTATAAAAGATCCCTATCAACACAATAAGTTATTGTTGAAATCAAAAGCCAATACCTTTTTTGGGTACTACTAAAATGGAAATTCTTTTCAATGCCACAACAGTGGGTGTTTTTTTTTTGTTTGGTTTCTTGTTTTTGGAAGCTGCTGTCCGCCCACGAGAGAGCTCCATTTAATTGCCGGATTTTTTGTTGGGTGCCACATATTTTTCATGCAAATCAAAAGTCAGCTCACTTTTCCTGCTCTTTGTTTTAATTTTAAGTGTGTTGGGAACAATTTAAATTCATCAAGCGAATACACTCATGAATCATGAATCATGCTGGAAGCGGGTGAATAAGGGGGCAGTGGTGGGGGGAGGATGAGGAGGTGTGGCACCTCATGCCTCATGTGCCACACTTCCTTCTACACAACAGAATCTCGTATTCGATGTTGTTCTACCGATTTCCAACTCTTTCTGGCTTCGTAACTCTCGTCTCTTTCTGGCTCTATTTATGTACAACATCTCTATCTCTATCTCCTTCTGGCTTGCTGGGCTTCGATAAACACGTTTTTGTTACCCCCTAGAAGACGGGGTGTGCTGATTTAAAAGAGGGATTTGTAAAGCAAAGAAGGGGAAGTATTTTTTACGAATACTTCAGGCAGTATATATGTACCAAGAAATTATCAAAATCGGAGCTCGAAAACCTATAGTTATACGAAAGAACAGTCGGAAAAATATTTTAATACATGATTCCATAGAAAACACTTTTATTTCTTTAAAATTTAATCAAAAAATTAACAATATCTACCTCGGAAAAACAGTTTAATAAATGATGCCATGGAAAACCCTATTATTTCATTAAAATTGGATCAAAATCGTATCCACATACAATACGATACAATAACTACCCATCGGTATTTCTTATAGGACTTTTCTTGTTAGAAAAACTGTTGGAAAAAGTCTTAAAACCGATCGTTTCTTATGCTTTGATCTATTATAATTCATATTCTTAAGTCTTAACCCTAGAAGCTCGCCCTTACGTCTTCCAGTCTTCAGAACAATGGAGATTTAAGGCTCCCATCAGTTTAAATTATTCCCAAAAAATTCCAATAGGGTATTCCTAATGTCCATCATGTTTTTAGCAGCTTTTTTCCTTTCTGGTTTTGAGGCCTTTTTTTCCTTTGTTTACGCGACAAAAATCATACCAAAATGAGCATAAAATTCGAGTACAAGTACTGTATTTGTATTTGTCTCTATTTGTTATTGTTTTTTTGATTTTATGCCAAGTTTGCTTTTGGTTTTTGCTTTGTTTTTCCTTTTGTTTTGCCATGTTTTCCGGTTCTCATCGACACACTCCTTGGACGCGTTTCGGCGTCTCAGCATTTCATTTGTTGATTTGTTGATGTTTATTTTATTTGTTTTGCATTTTATTTATTCGTGTTATTGTGCTTTTTTTTTTGTGTTTGCTTTCTTGGTATTTGCATTTTAGTCATGCGAGCGATGGGGCGTCTGTATTTGCCTTCCTTTTGTTGTTGTTTTTGGATTTTCTTACGTATTTCATGAGTTGTTTTTTTTTCTTTGCTGTCAATTCATTGAACAACATTCGTTGTAAAAATGTTAAACAGGTTGATTGTATTCTTGATCTCTGATTCAATGATTCACCGAATAATATTCAACAGAAAACTGAATAAAAAGCATGACAGAACACAAATTGTCACCAGAAAAAATCGCATTAAATGCAAATAAATGATTGAAAAATTGTGCAAGAGATATCTCTATCTTTGTTTATTTTTTTTTAAATGATTCGCAGGCTTATTTTTGTAGATATTATTCAAGAGAAGGGAAAATATGGGGGTTCTAGGAAAAGAATAAGGAATATTCTTCTTCAAAAGAAGAAAGACCATTCCCAAGAATATTTGATAGATTTCTTCTTGGAATTGGAACATCTCTCGAATTGCAGAATCATCCCTTAATTTCCTTTAGTTTTAAATCCCAAACTCATCTCGCATTTCCTTATCGACTGGCCTGACATTTTCATCCATTTCCATCATTAATTTCATTTCATTTGGTTTTATTCATTACGAAACATTTAAGCAAAATAATTGCCAAACAAAAACGATGATTGTTTGCACATTATGACGCGTATAATTGCTCAACAAAAAAGTTGAGGCCTGGGGGGGGGGATGGGGGATTATTTGCCACGCCCTTAAGCGTCGCGGTGTCCATTTCGTCATATTTGAGTTTTTTTTTTTTGGGGGGGGGGGGGCAGGCAGACGACCGAACCGGAGGCTTAATTGACTTTTTGGGAGCTCTGCGGGTCAATAACATTTTCTGATTCAGAGGCAGAGATGGGGCACCCAGAGGGCATCGGGCCCCAGAGTTTGAGTGTTTTTATGGTGTCATTTGTCATATGAGAAAGATACATCTTTTGTCAGAGAGAGAGAGAGCTACAAAAACTCCTAATGATTCTGGGAGAACTTTCTTTGTGGCAGAGAAAATGTTTAGAAATTCAAGCACATCTTTGGAGGTCAGAGAAAAGCTCTGAGATGTGGCATTTAGACAAAAATTTGTATCTTTTATTTCCGTCAAATAATTCAAACATAAATCGTATGCTCGAAAACCATTTCAAGAACACACCCATCAGCCCATCATCATAGCAAGAGGCATCCAGCCTTCACCTGGTGCCAGAGGTCAAGGCTGTAGTTCGATAATCTTTTAATTTTATATAAACAAAAAGTGACAAAGTGGCCGCAACACCCACGAAACCACACGGAACCACATGGCCAAAAAGAGCAGCTGCTTGAGCGATGATCTGTCGGAGGAAAACAGAGGAAAAAGCACGCACCACAGCAGACACGAAAAAGTATCTTCTGGGGCAGAGTATCTCTAGAAAGTGGGACAAAGCAATTGCTTTAATAGTTGGACGGAAGAGAGCCACGGAACAACGGAAGAGATACGTAAGTAGAGAAAGACAGAAGGGGAAAAGACTAGTCAGCATTAGATAACTGTCATAAAGGTAATTACTTGTTTGGAGTGGGTTGTATTTATTATTTTTTTGCTGTAAACAAGTATTTCCTTCCCACTCACGTGGTTTTCCTTTGGCGAAGACTAGGCTTTTCTTGGAACATGAATTGGCCATCAAGAGAGAGAGGGCCCGAAGAGTGGGACGCGTTGACGCCTTTCTTATCTAGTGTCCACGCGAGAAACCCACATATCGGACACCTGACATTAATCAGCCTCAGGTGTTGAGTCGGCTAAGCCCACAACAAAAGCCCGAAAGACAGACCAACAGTCGATTCATTGTTTTGTGGCTGACACTTCCGATATATACAAAATTTGAATCACCCTTGAATCATCAGGAAAACGGAGAAAGAAAGAAAACACAGTAGAGAATGTAGGGAAATCTGATATCATTGTTTGCTTGCGAAAACTTGAGCTGATTCATGGATTCCCATATACTGGGTTCTGCAATCGAATCCCATCGTATCTCAAAGTCTCACATTTTTTCTTTGCGGTCAAGCCATAAATCAATAAATAAACAATATACATATTTGTTATTGGAGAACTTTAAAGATTGCGGGTGGGTAAAGATTGCAGAGTTTGTAGATCTTTTGGGATGATTCTAATGAAAGTCTTAGGGACATAATGCTCTAATATTATAATCCTGTCTACCACTGCCTCTTTTCTTTCTTTTTCTCTGTCCTCTTTCTACCCTCTTTTCGATTTTTGGCTCCTTTTTTTCGCTTTTTGGCTCCTTTTTTCGCTTTTTGGCTCCTTTTTTTCTATTCTTCTTCCTATTGGGCCTCTTTTTTTGTCATTTTCTTTTCCTTTAGACTTTTTTTTTCTACTCTTCTTCTCTTATTTTTGCATTTTTTTTTTTTTTGTATTTTCTGCCATTTTTTCCTCCTCTTTTTGCCTTTTATTTTTTGTATTGTTCCGTACAAAATAGCAGATGAATGCAGTTCTTGGGATCATGTTTTAAGGACTAGAGGCAATAGATATAGTACAGGGTATTTACTGGGTATTTAGAGAGTATTCACTAGTTTTCTTTTGAATGAAACCCTAGTAAAATAGGAAATAAAATTACGTAAAAATTTGTTGCATAAAAGGAAACTTAAACTAAGAAAAATAAACCGAATATTTAACAACCAAATCGTTTGCAATTTTATGCCTATCCATACCCCCCCACCCCACTCTTCACTCTTCTACCATGACTTTATTACTTTTCTTCTTTTTCATATCTTTAAAAAACATTACATATATGTAGTACTGTGTGTGTTTATCATAAAAATATGTTCATTAGGCGCCTCATTATCTGGCGCTACCTGAGGATAAATATTGCCAAAACGCTGGAAATCGTTGCCTGGAAACATCTATGGTCTGTGTTTACCTACGGTTTATGGTACGGCGTCTCTCCCGGGAAAAACGCAAATTCATTTAGGCGGTAATTAAAGATGGAAAGAGCAAGAGAGAGATAGAAAGAAAGAGAGAGCGAATGTATCATAAATCAAATTTTTATCTTTGTGTTTTATGGTTTGCTGATTCATTTGGAGAGATTCATTTCTTACCCTGGAGATTGGAGAGTATTGCCTACTCATGCTAATATACATAAGTCTGGGCAACATTCCTTGAAGTCGAAGCAGCATGTGTCTTGATTTCCTTGGAGACATTGTTAACTGTGGAGTTCGGAGATGTCTAAGCAACATGCTTCCTTCTTTTTTGCTGCCAGCTCCTAGCATCATCCTTGGGCACATTCTAAAGTTGGGAACATGTCTTTAGGTCTTAGGAACATGTTTCCTGTGGTGGCTGGAGTTTTTACCTGTTGAAATTTGAGACTAGGACTTGAGCAAGAGCTTTAAAGCACTGGTTTTGAGTCTTATGAGTCTTAAGAACATGTTGGAACACCCACAGCAGCATCTTTGGGGCTTTTACTTAAGTATATTCAGAGATTTGTATTTTAACAAGTTTTATAAACACTCTTTCCTAGATTGTTTAAAGTTCTTTGGTACATGTTGATATACACTTGTACATGCAAAATGCAAATGTTTTCCTACATCTATCGTTATCTTATCTAGAGTTTACCTTTAGTTTACTCAAGTGTAACCTGTAACCCACTAATTATAAAAGATAACGAAGGAACAAATGAAAGAACGAAAAAATGCCCTCACTTGCACTCGGAATTTGTACATATTCGTATTCGTATCGTATCTTCTTCCTATATGCCACATTCCAATCGAATAGATACTTGAACCGCACCTGTGACTGATTGATTGATAAGTGAGATTTGTTTGTAATTAAAATACCATTGCAAAATGTTGATATCTTTGGGGTTGAATGCGGTGCAAAAAGAGAAATAGATCTGACGATGGCGAGGGTATACATAGGGTATTGTATTTTGCATATCGAACAGCAGATTAGATTATATGTCTGAAAATAGGGGATAGGGGGAAAATGGTTTCCTTGCGAGGGTAGAAGGTTTATTTATATTTATTTATATTAATTTCTTTTTATTAAAAATTATTTTTTTAATTGATTTTTGTGTGTGTTTTATTTATAAATTTGGTATTTATATTTTATTCATGTTCATTTCTTTTTATTTATAATTTTTTTATTCATATTTTTTTTATTTATTTTCACTAATTTCTTTTTATTTATATTTGTTTCTTTTTTTTATAATTGTTATTTTTTTAAAATTTAGTTTAATTTCTTTTTATTTAAAAATTTTATATTTATATTTTGTTTTATTTCTTTTTATTTATAAATTTTTTATTTATATTTGTTTCTTTTTATTTACATACATTTATTTTTTTATTTTCATTTTTTTTTTTTCATTTATTTTTTTTTATTAAAATTTGTTTATTATTGTTATTTTATTTATTTAGTATTTATTTATTAATTATTTTAATATTTTTATTAACAATTATCTAATAAGGATATATTAAAATATTAACAAAAAGAAAAACATTTATCTAAAATGTAACGATTGAAAGATATTGGTAAATATTACCGTCAATCATTGTAAGGGATATTTCATAGTAGTGGAGGGGGTTTTATGGTTCCCTGTAGTTTCTCTTTGCATTTGCCAACGTTTTCCTTATATTTTTTTTAGCCATATACTAGTACCGTAGCTAATACCTTTTTTTCTGGGTTGTAATATCGTTTTTCTTAGGTTTTCCTTTGGCTTTTTTTCTGTGGTTTGTGCTTCTGGCTGTCGTTTCGTTGCGGTTTGCTGTCTGGCTGTAGTCGATTATGACAGCTTTTCGCTGCTCTTCGAGTGCGCTCAGCGCTTATCTCTGAAAATGGAAACAAATGAAATGTTGCGCAACTTTTTCGTTTGTATTTTTTTTTTTCGCGTCGCGCCATGAATCACAATGAACGATGATATTTACCCTCCCCTTTCGTACTTGACACCAGGTGCACTACCTCCCTCTCTCTTCGCCTATCTCTTGCTGTTTCGCACTCTGTTGTCACATCCATGCCTCCCTCCCGGTCTTTGCCGCTGTTCCACCCTCACCCTCTCTGCCCCACGCTCCTCTCTCTGCCCCACTCTCCTCTCTCTGCCCCTCTCTCGTTGCAAATGAGAACAAAGTTGTCAGAGAGACCCCAATAAAGTGCTGCCTCTGTCTCTCTGCGACATTTTGCAGGCAGCTATCACTCCTCCGCCTTCGGCCCCTCCGCCGGCTCCTCTACCTTTTCGTTACAGCAAAAACAACAATCGCTCTTTTTTTAACAACAATTTAAACACCTGCAACAATAAACCGCAAGGCAGAAACAAGCGCTGTAGCAACACAAGCAACAAATTTTGACAAGAAATTAAGGTTAACTCTTGTGGTAGCCGAAGCTTTAGATACCCTTTAAAGATAAATTTTTAAAGGAATAAAAGGCATTAGATACCCTCTGGGAACTCCGGGAACCCTCTAGATCCGCTTTCTTTTGAAGGAAAAAAGCAGTGGATAACCTATGAGAATTCTTAAAATAAAATGAGCCTAGATCACTCTTCAAAGATTGATTTCTTCCAAGAAAAGAGCCATTAGATAAGCCTAAAAACCGTTTGGGAATGGAAGAAAGATAGCCTTCAAAAATGTGATTCAGAATAGAAGAAAATTACTCTTTAAAGATCGATTTTAATGAACGAAAAATCCCTTTAAAGATCTATGGGAAGCCCAAGAAAGATATCTTTAAAGGTTTATTGGGGAATAGAAGAAAGACACCCTTTAAAGATCGCTTTGGTACTGGAAGAAGAATACCCTTTAAGATTGAGATTGAAAACCAATGAAGGAAACCCTTTAAAAATAGATTGAAATTTAAAAAGATAAACTTTAAACAAGATACATACAGAGCCTTTAGAACCCCCTTAATGCCCTCGCTTTAGTGGGGTCGGCGGGGTTAAAGTGCATTTGGCCCCACACATCATGCGCCTGTTGTTAAAATACTGAGGTAATACTCGTAATCGCACGAATAATGCCCCCACCCCCCACCCCCCTCCCCCCACACCGTAAAAAACATTCAAAAATCTTTACACTTTGCTTGTGTTTTCTTTTTCGCTTTTATTGTTTTTGTTGTGTGTTTTTATTGTTATTTTGTTAAGAAAACTTTGCAAAGTTTTCATTTTTCCCGCCATCAACAAAGCGCAAGTTCAATGGATGTTCCAAAGCAAACCGAGACAATCCAAGCCAAGCCACGCCAAGCCCTGACCTGGCCAACAGTTATGCTGTTGGTTTTGGCTCGTTTTGTATCTCTGAAGTACGTATTTCTTACATAAGCCATGAAGCGAATGAACGGGGGAGAACAGGGAGGAAAGGTGTAAAGAGAGTGGAGAGGGAGTGACGGTAAAGTGGAGGGAATGCTATGAAAAGGGTAATACAATGAGGGAAATTGAAAGAAGGGAACTTAAGATAGATAGATGGGTAGTTAGAGAATTAATTTAGATTGCTAGAGAATAATGGAATCGAAGGGGAACATTTTTAAAGAAAATTAGGGAAATTTCGTTAAAAATTCTATGAAATATTTACTAGAAATTAAATGAGCGAAATTTTGAGAAGATTTTTGATAGATAGATAGATAGATTGATGTCCAGTAAAAGAGAAAGATTTTATAGAAGATTTAGGGAAGTTTTCTTTAAACGATTCAGAGGGAGTTCTTAAAGAAAAAAGAGACGACAATTGTGTGGAAGAATTAAGGTTTTAGATCTACAGGGAATATAGAATGTGCGGCAAACCTTGGAGTTTAGACTTTTGATGGATAGAAAAAGAATTCTAGTGACTGATTACTCGTAGATTGATATTATGACAAAACTATTACCCCCTTTGGACAAAAGATACTTCCATCGTAAAGATACTTCGATTGTCGAAGGTAATCCCTAGATTGTGGCCCTACCAAATTTATAATCCTTATAATGATAATGATCAAAAAGTACTAAAGAAAAAGTGGTATTTCCCATAAATTCAGCCTTGAAATAATTACATTTCCGTGCATGACATGATTTCAGAATGTAATTGGTAAATGTATGATAATTATTCCTCTAGATTTCCAAAGATAAGTTCGTCTGGAATGCCCCAGAGTTAAGATCGTTTTGAATTCTTGAGTCTTGAACTCAATTAAAACTGGGAGACGTAGACCCAGAAGCGTCTGGGCTCATGAGATCATTCGAAATTCAAATGCAAATCGACTCCAGAGAGACAGGCGAGTGCCTCTAGCATATGTTGTGTTTTGTCGTCTATAAAAAGCATTTCCACACACAGCCATATTATTGCTAATGATAGAATTACGACTTATGGGCGAAGATGGAAGAAGCAGGCGAGCTGGAGGAGGAATGAGAGTGGGAGGAAGGGCAGTGGGTGGCGGGAGTGGGTGGTGGGTATATAATGGGCACCCAATGGAAATGCAAAATGAGACTGTAATTATTTGCTGACTGAATGACAGTCTGGGGCTGTCTGTCGCTGTCTGTTGCTCAGACTTATAATTTAATGCGGTTCTTTATATTTATAATCCAAGCGTGGTGACCTTCACAGATGATAACCAGCCGGCGGGGCTGCACTAATGGAGCCGATGCATGGGAGTCTCCAATGGGAGGTATTCCATGAAAGGTGGATGGTGGTCTTTGATGGGAGTTCGGTGAAAGGAAGGCCCTGCTCAAAGGTCGAAGGTGAGAGGAAGGCATGGCCACATGTTGCATGGCCCGTAAAAGACTATCTTTGTATCTGTTGTCGTGCCGGGCAACGTTGCCGCATTTCATTCACTGAGTCATTCGGTAAATTGTTTTCTTTTGTGCATAATTGAGGTCGGGGTCTATTCTGTTCTATCTTTTGATAAATTATCTCCCTCTGTCTCTCTCTCTCTCTCTCTGGACTTTGAGCTCCACTACTCTTATGGGCGACAAATGCGGAAGTGCACTTGATATTGTGGATCCGTGAGATGGGGAATAGACTAGTGATAACAGACGACCCCCATTTATGCTGATAGTGCTTACGTATGTATATGTAGAGCTGACGATGACGAAGTGAGCTTTTTTCAGAGCTGCTTATCACGAGACTTTTGCGACTTGAAAGTGGAGATCTTCATATAGCGAAATCCGAACCCAAAACAGAGATAAGTCTACAAAGAGAGAGGGAGAGAGGGAGGGAGGGAGACAAAGTTTAGCTCGTGCCGATGTCAATGACCCTGAAAAACAGCTTTTGTTTAAATGCACCTTGCACCACAATTATTTCTGATGTATTTCTGTGAATGCCCTCTAATTAAATTAAAAAGGGTGGTTTAGTCTTTAAAAAAATGTAATTAATTTTTAATTTATTTTTAAACTTAAGAGCAACACCTTTTAGAGCCACATTTAAATCAGATGTATTTTAAATTCAATTAAAATTTGATTAAAATATATGTACCTCTTTTTTTTTGCCTACAAAAGGGTATTTCTTTTATTTTCTATTTAATTTTCCATTTATTTTTAAATTTGAGAGCAACACCTTTTAGATCAGATTTATTTTATTTTTATTAAAACTTAATTTAAATATATACATTTGTATTATTTTTTTGCCTACAAAAGGGTATTTCCTTAATTTTAATTTCCTATTTAATTTTCAATTTATTTTTAAGCTTGACAGCAAAACCTTTTAGAGCCACATTTAGATGAGATTTATTTTATTTTAAATTAACATTTTATTTAAAAATAGCATATATTATTTTGATTAAATTAATTTTTATTTGGCCTACAAAAGGGTATTTCTTTAGTCTTTATGCCTGGGTTTTGTTATTTTGTTTTCTTTTGTTTTTGTTTAAATATCACTCCACGAAGCAGGAGAAGTATTCAGAGAAGAAAGCGATTGAGACGAAAACAAAATACACAAAAACAACAACAAAAAAGAAGGTTACAAAATAAACGTTGATTAAAATTCCGGACAAACAAAAAACCGAAACGAAATGAGACGAAACGAAAGCCCGAAGAAAGGGGAACAAAGAAAAATGATTATGCTGGGGAGAAAGAGTAAGCGAAAAAAAGAGCACAGTATTCCCCTCCCCACCCCTTGCTCTGCTTATCTCTACCCCTTGCGCACTCTTCCTCTCTCTCTCCGTTATCCTTCTTCCTCTTTCTTTGGCCTTCCTCTCTGCTTATCTGCGCTTTCCCCCCTGCTTATCTACGCTTCCCCCTCTTTATCTGCTGTGTGCTGCGGCGCAGTCAAGTGCAGATGAGCATTTGGGTTGAAAGCGCACTGGCCTGGGCGGTGGGGAGGGGGGCGAGGAGCAAGCAGCGGCGGCGACGCACGACAGGCAAAGTCCATCTTTATTGGAGATGGGAGCGTGACTATCGGTGGATTTTGAAGAACGAAGCGATCGACTGCATTGCATTTTGGTGTAAAATCGAATCATTGAAGAGCAGTTTGGGATCTTAGATCGATCAAATCGGTATACCCTATGGGATGATCAGTTTTAGTGGCACATTTTGGTACCCCTTTTTATGTTGTTCTCTTGCTGATAAGGCTTTTATATTTAGTAAGGCAAAAGTCTGGGAGGGAGTAAAGATACTCTTCCTAGATCCATAGAATATTCCATATTCCATCCTCTATCAGGTTTTCTTTATATGGTAAATGTTTAGTGCTATTTTCCAGTGCTGATGGGACTGATCACGCAGGCCCATGGCTACCATCTCTAAGTATTATCTCTTTCTCTCTCTGCCGCTTGGAACGGAATGGAATGGGCTTACAAGGCATACAATTACAGTACTGTTAAAGAGCCCCTCTCTCTCTCTCTCTCTCCCTATCTCTTTGTATGCGTATGCTTATGCGATTGCCTGTCTGTGAGCTTCAAGGGATTTACCAAACGGAAAATTACCCGAAAAAAATGTAAACGAAAGTGAAAAGAAACGAGGAGGAGGGGGGGGGGCAGGCAGGGCGGGGAATTTGGTGTGGATGTTCCTCTCTCAATTGATTTTCTCAACTAAAGTTACAATGGGGTAGGTCTCCGGTCTCTTCGGTATGCAAATGGGTGTGAAAGTGAAAGATAAAGTCGCATTAAAGCTGATTAGTGCTTGAGGCATTCTTCAGCATCGTGCGAGTACTTCTTCAACAAAGATTAACTGAGGATTAACTTTTGAAAGGGGATTACATTAAATGGAACTGGAGGTATTTTCTGCTAAAATATGAGCTTTTTTTTGTTGGAAATTTGAGAAGGGGTTTGGGATTAGTTGGGGTTTAGTGAAAGAGCATACAATACCTTTATCCAGATGTTGAATGCGCCGGTTACTCGTCTTCGTCCCAGAATTCTACAATGTAGGAGCTTTCGGTCTACAAATTTGCACCAACAAATTTTACAGTCCTTGGCGATGCACAAAAGTCGGTACCCTCTCACAAGCGAATGATTCAAAACGGAATGCCCAATAGTACAACAAACAAATTGTATGTCTTGTGTATGACTAAGGCCAAGAAAGGGATTATATACTGTACATATTGAGTACATTAGATACATGCCATGACATGTTCATGACAGAACAAAGCGTTTACCATCTCCTAACTATTAGTTTTCTGAAAAGGGCTACGATCGGTTGATTATTGTAGCCAGAATTAAGATTTGGTTTGGAAATTCCTACATTTCCTAAGTCGTTTCCTAGTAAACATTTTCAAGAACCGGAACATGTACGGAACCCTCCGTACAGCACTCTAATTGCTGCCCCTCCTCCCCCGTTGACGCCCAGAGGTGTTACATCGCTGAAGGCGGCGCGGCGTTGGTTTATTAATAACACAATTTTGTGTCTGTATAATGTTTGTATAAATGTTTATAGTCGGGTAAACAATTGTTATCATTGTGTGCCACAAGCCTGATGATGATGTGTCCTCCACCTCTGACTCCGACTGCCTCTCCCCTGGCTGTCTCTCCTGTCTGGTCCCCTGACTGTCTGCACCTCTGACTGCTATAAAACATCCATTGGCATGCCGCTCAGGGCACTTGAGTTCTACAAAATTCGTATGTACAGCAGTCGGAGGAGGCCACATAATCGATCTATATAAGGTGTTCTCCCGTTCTGATACTATGGCGGCTACTGGGCATACAGAGAGAGAGAGAGAGAGAGAGAGATTGTTTGTACCATTATCTCTAATAAATTGACACCATATCAGGTTTATAAAAAAAACTTATACGAACATGCACTGAACGACAAGGGGGGTAATATAAACAAATTTTGGTACCCAAAAAAAATGTTGAATCTGATTGATTGATTTTGTATGAAAAAGTCTTCTTTTGAGTGTAGGATTGTATAAAAAATTATCCAAAAAAACTATATATTTGTATGCTTTTCAAGAAAACTATATTTTGATCGATTTCGGGATGGTTTTTACCATCAAACTTCTAAAATAAGGAAGAAAGAATCACTATTAGAATCGAATAATCCCAGATCTACCTACTTTTATCGCCTTCTTTTAGAAAAATCTAGAAAAAACATACTCTCATCCATTTTAGATTATTCCTACACGGAAATATCTTTAAATGTTTTCCTTTTCTTCAGTGTATAAACCAGAAACACCTTTAAATGTTCCTTTTTTTCTTCAGTGTATAATTCCAAACATTCCTCTATATTGAATCCCAAAAACACTTGAATTTATGGCTTTTGGTGGCTTCTTGTATTTACAAGAAAATATTTGGAATATTTTACACCATATAATCAGATGGTTTTCATCATCGAACACCCGCTAAACAATGCCAAAAATGTATATAATTTTTGCATAATTAAACGTGCTCCAGTTTTCGTATTATTCGTATTTCACTTATTTATAGCTGTGATTGTGGATTGTGGATTGGATTATCAGTTAAATGCTTGGAGAGTTGAATCACCTTTGGACTTTGTGTTCCGTAGCCTAGAAATACATATAACAAATGATTGGAATATTATAATTAATTCTTTGCCTTGGGTTTTCTTTTCTTCGTAGAGTGTGACTGATCTCCCATTGAATGGCAACAAGATGCAATAATGGACTCAACGCCTAATGCGGTGCCAAGTCGGGATCTCTTAACATTACAGCCACTGCGTCCAACACGGGGCTCGAGTACGAATCTACGCGCCAGTCGCAGTCCATCCGCCAGTCGCAGCACCGCAGAACAAAGTAAATTATTAATTAAGGAACCATCTATCTGTCTATCTTTAGGGAGGAGTAGTACCCTTCCATCCTCTATGTATCTGTCCATCTTTAGGGAGAAGTAGTACGCTTCCATCCTCTATGTATCTGTCCATCTTTAGGGTGGAGTAGTACCCTATCTCCTTTGCTTTTCGCAGCCTCATAATCGCTTTGATTGGCGCGTGTCTTAATGCTGTAGCTTCCTCTTTCCTTCATCATCTTATCGTCTGGGTCTCACTCGTTTAATGGGTATTCATGATTAGGTCTGGGGCTTTCAATCTTGTTTCTAACTAGGGAATAATGTTGTTATCAGTGGGATGCTGCTGCTGATTCAATTAGTATTTCCGGCTATTAAGTCTGCAGTCAGCGAGGAGGGGAAAAAGATAGAAAACTGTCTGCTTAAAGAAGATGCAAATATGGGATTCTGAATGAAATTTAAGATTAAAGATGGAGCTTGAATGCGGGTTTTTAATGGTTAAAGAAAAGATACGAGTGCATATCAAAGATGCCTTTTAAATGGCTTACAATACTCTACTGTTATGTGGTATATAACATTACTTTAGTGTTTTATTTATTAAAAGATACTTAAACGTTTTTAAAAAGAAGCTTTGTGAATAATAACGCTTAAGATGACAAAGTTAGGCTGTGATTCACATATTAATCAAGTTTAAGTGAATTATTCTGCCGTTACCGATACTTAAATATTTATATGTGTACCAATACCAAAGAAGAAACCTCTAAATACCTTTTTATAAAGATTAAAACGCATCCCATATCAATTATAGCAATGGGCTTTTAGTCAGGGGGGGCGGAAAAAACAAAGCAAACAAACAGCTTTCCCCTCCACAAATTGTTCTTTTTTTGGGGCATATGTGATGCTCTCAATTTATGCTCCAGATATCAATGATGACTCATCTGCAAAGCAACCCCCAGGCACCCATCTACCCTCCCTTAGAAATCGCCCAGCCCAGTGCTTCTGAGTATTGCAGCAGTCAGCTTTCCACAGGGCCACATTTTTGCAAACCCACAAAATTGTAGCCTGCTTTTGTGCGCTTAAGATAATTATTGAAAAAGTAAAGCCTGCTTTTGTGTGCTTGCAATTATCATTGATTGTTGATTGCGGATTGTTTATTACTTATGTATATTTTGTATATATTTTGTCTCTAACCATTTGTTTTCCTATTTTACTTTTCACACACATTTACATATATTTTCTTTGTTTTTTCTCTCTTCCTTTATTTACCTTTTCTTCAGCTTTTGTAACCGTTTGAATGTCAATTGTGCTGTAGCCTACATACCCACACACACACACACAAGCCACAACAAAAAAGAATCTCGAATTTCCATCGCAATAAATCATTAATAAATGTAGGTATATAATCATTTCAGATCTAGTATTAGCTTTATGTTAAATCATACATTAAATACATTTCGATATTTCATTAGTAAATCGTATTTTTAAAATGCAATAATTTTTGTACAGCGGAATACTATAAATACGATATTTCGTTACTAAATCGATTAAATCTATATTTTGTTAATTTTGTTTCATTAAAATTAATAGTTTTTCTTGTATTTTCCCTTTTGCTATTCCCAATTATCGAGTGTTCATTGTGCCTGCCTTTTCTTGTTTGTTTTTGTTGAATTCTTTGGCATGCACGCGATTAAAAACGCTATTAAAACGCTTGGCGCTGTTCTCTTCCTCTCTCTATTTGTCTTCTTTTTCTACTATCCGGCTTATGCTCTCTCTCGCCCGCGCGCAGACCATGCGGACGGGTCTCAGTGTCAATCATTCATGTAGGTGAAGACATAACTCACTGGAAAAGCACACGCACACAGCCCTCGGCCGAGCCATCAACACTCTCCTCTCTGCCCATCACTCACACTCGCTTCCCTGCCCAATACAACCATTACTCACACAATCACTCACCCTCTCCCGCTCTCACATCACATAACGCTTCATACTCATACACTATTTCTCTCACTCATACGCTCTCTCTTTCCTCTCTCTCTCTCTCTCTCTCTTTGTCTCGCACACAGCATTCACCAACAGCAGCACTTGCACTTGCACTTGCACACTCTCTCTAACACCCGCCCTGCAACCCACCACCCACCACCGCCCTCTCATTTACACACTCACACAGCGGATGACACTGCTTTCATTTTAAGCCGGTGCCTATGTGCATGCAACACATTTTTCCCAGCTGCGGCGAGCCTCGCGCGATCTTATCATTCTTTTTTTTTTCATGTGGAAAATTTGTATTTTATTGTAAACAAGTTTACTGCTACCTTTTGTGCCAACTTAATCTAGTTTTACATGATCTTATCATTCACAAAAGAACAGTCAGAAATAGGAATATAAATAGAAATAGAAAAATAGCAATAACCCCATCACTCGTACCGTTTTTTCTATGCGCCACAATTTACCAGTGTCCAGGGAGCGGGCCAGCGAGGCAGCGGCAGCCACACAAACAGCAGCGGCAGCGTCAGGAGGTGCATCAGCAGCAGCAGCAGGAGCATCGACATCTGGAGGACCAGCAGCAGCAGCAGCCACAACGACTACGACAGCAGCAGCAGCGACCAGCGCTTCCGGTCCCGCTTCGGGGAACACCAATAGCAATTCTTCGGCCTCCTCCAGCACAGTGGCAGCTGCACAGGCGGCTGTCTACAGCGGCGGCAACACGGTGACCGGCAGTCTGGGCAGCGGTGGGGTGGCGGCACGTGGCTTCCGAAGCCAGAGCCCCACCCACCGGCGAAGGAGTCGCGAGAGGCAGCGTCGGACCCATGGCTCGGATCAGGGCGGCCTCCTGGCCTACAGCGGCCTTGTGGGCGTCAATGATATGAATGATTTTGGAGGTGTGGTGGGCGGAGGAACCCAGGGAGGCGGCGGTGGCGGGAGTGCTGGCACAGGCAGTGGGCTAGACGACTCTCGATTGTCCGGCAACGAGGACTACTATTCATCATTCGTGTCGGATGAGTTTGACAGCAAAAGACCGCGGAGATGCACCCACGAGAGGAGCTCCAGTGTCCAGGCCATCGATCGTTTGAACACGAAAATCCAATGCACCAAGGAGTCAATACGACAAGAGCAAACTGCCAGAGATGGTGAGAGAGAGAGAGGGAGTCCATAAAGGCACAGAAAGCTTATATAGTATCTATTTCCTTTCAGATAACGTCAATGAATATCTAAAGCTAGCAGCCAGCGCCGACAAACAGCAGCTGCAGCGCATCAAGGTACGAGTCCCGCCAGTCTCTTGGAGGAAAGTCCCCCCCCATTAATTTACCCTTCTTTCTCCACAGGCTGTCTTCGAAAAGAAGAACCAAAAGAGCGCACACAGCATCTCGCAGCTGCAGAAGAAGCTCGATAACTATACGAAACGAGCCAAGGATCTGCAGAATCATCAATACCAGACCAAGAGCCAGCACCGACAGCCGCGCGAGGTCCTGCGCGATGTGGGCCAGGGTCTGAGGAACGTGGGTGGCAACATACGCGACGGCATCACCGGGTTCTCTGGCTCTGTGATGTCCAAGCCGCGAGAGTTTGCCCATCTCATCAAGAACAAGTTTGGCAGCGCCGACAACATCAATCAGATGAGCGATGCCGAGCTGCAGGGCATGCAGGCGGCCAATGCCGCCGATGTACTGGCAGCCAACGAAAGACTGCAGCAGCAGGTGCCAGGTGCAGGAACCTCCACAGGATCGGGTGGCGGCGGACACAATAATAATACGGGAACCGGCAGCGGCACAGGGAAATTCAACAGCGACAATGGCAGTGATTGCAGCAGCGTGACGAGTGAGAGTATACCAGCGGGGTAAGCATATGGCTAGGGGGGATAGGATCCCTTTGCAACAGGGAGTACTTAACGAGGGTTCTCTTTCGTTGTTGCAGCTCTGGCAAGAGCCAATCTGGTGCCAGCCAATATCACATAGTCCTCAAGACACTCCTCACAGAGCTGGCCGAACGCAAGGCAGAGAATGAGAAGCTCAAGGAGCGCATGGAAAGGCTAGAGGTACGCGCCCTCTTTTCCCTCTCTGGACTTACATTAATTCTCTATCCGTCCACAGACAAGCCAAAAGGAATTTAATAACCTGACAGCCACACTCGAAAGTGAACGATATCGTGCCGAGGGACTCGAAGAGCAAATCAATGACTTGACGGAATTACATCAGGTTTGTAGGACACGAGACGGTGCCTTTCCTTTCCCCTTTTGGCACGGTTCCAAAAATAAATATGGCCCTTTGTTTTATCCTTTTGCAGAATGAAATTGAGAATCTAAAGCAAACGATTGCCGACATGGAGGAGAAAGTACAATACCAAAGCGATGAAAGACTACGTGATGTCAACGAAGTGCTTGAGAATTGTCAAACGAGGGTAAGCCAGCCTAGAGCAAAAGGAGAACAGACTCATATTCACATTCATATTCATGTAATCCCTCTCGCAGATATCCAAAATGGAGCACATGTCACAGCAACAATATGTCACCGTTGAGGGCATTGATAACTCGAATGCCAGGGCCTTGGTTGTGAAACTCATCAATGTGGTATTAACGGTATTACAGGTGGTACTCCTACTAGTGGCCACAGCAGCGGGCATTATAATGCCATTTCTTAAAACAAGGTATGGGTTTCTCCAGTAAAGAACTTGAAGGTGGAAAACTAATTGCAATTTTGTTGGTTATAGGGTACGCGTTTTGACCACATTTCTATCGATTTTCTTTGTCATCTTTGTGATACGTCAATGGCCCGATGTGCAGGATATTGGTTCCGGTCTGGTGCGGCATCTCAAGCAATCGCTTGTGGTCAAGTGAAGCGGAATTCCCATGCAACCCATAAAACATTATGTTTCTTTAGTTATAAGTTCTTAAACGTGCTGCGTATTCTGTCTTTTTTTTTGTACATAGCTTTGTCGACATTTTTAAAATTGAAAATTGTATCAATTATCCCACAATTATCACAATCACATACACACTCACATGAAATCTGTACAAATCATACATTATATATCCCATATATATCATCAGATCAGATCGGACATCTCCCCTACACTCTCTCTAGAAAAATTGTAATAATATCTTCGAAAAGTGCTGATTACTCAACCTAAAATCTGAATGGAATGAATGAAGAATATACATGCTGTTTAATGTATACTCCTACGATATGTGTAATTATATAAACTATATATGCTATAAAATAACTCTTATATTATATAAAGTGAAAAACGTTTGTAAAAATCCCGAGAATTACTTTGTATTTATTTATCCCTCACACCCACAACCCAACCACAAAATGTACGTAAATGGTGGCCTAAAAAAACACATCTATATATGGCATATACATAGATATATACCAATTTCCAATATATATATATATCCTACACGTACATTCGGGACAGCAGCTGCAGTGCTTCCCAGGCCCTTGGATTGGATCAACACCAAACACACAGAAAATACAATGAATCCTCCTTCTACACAAAAAAGGCCGACTATAATTAAAGTTGAAAGAACATGCGTAAGAATCCAAAATGAGTTGTCTATTACTGCCGTTCGCGTGTTGTGTTGTGTTGGAAAACAATCGTGTAATTAGGTGTAATTATGGATGGTTAATGTGGGATTAAAGAAGTGGGTAGAGCGTGGCAGCAGGGAGGCTTGGGATGCCTGGGTAACCAGCTTCGAATTGGGGCTAATCCACTTGATGGTGGAGTAAAGGTTTAAGTCATAAAGATATTGAGGCCACAAGGGTTTGTGGACACCAATAAACTCGGGTGGATTCAAAGATAGGAACACGTCGCATATCTGAAATCTAGATGCCATATGGGATGAAATGCTGGCTAAACAAGGCATCATCGCATTATGGAAAACTAATCAGAAGTGGAGGAGGATCACAATAATAGAGGAATACAGGTACTGGAACCTTTTAGATAAATATGTTGTATCATTCTTAGAATTGATGCTTGAAGGGCTAAAGTATTCTGTGTATTCTACTTCTAAAGAGTCTTCTTTACAAGATAGCATCAAACAGAATTGAAGAATATATATGCAAAAACGATTTCTTATAGAATCACTTATTATTTCCTGAAGTAAAATGAGTTCTGCTCCTAAATCTCTAGCCAAGAAGGCTCCAAAAGCAAGAACACCATGATGCGCAAGGCCATTCGCGGTCATCTGGAGAACAATCCCCAGCTGGAGAAGCTGCTACCCCACATCAAGGGAAATGTTGGCTTTGTCTTCACCAAGGGTGATTTGGCCGAGGTCCGCGACAAGTTGCACCGTCCGGATGCCATCGCTCCCCTGAACGTCATCATCCCAGCACAGAACCCTGGCTTGGGACCCGAGAAGACCAGTTTCTTCCAGGCTCTGTCCATCCCGACCAAGATTTCAAAGGGTAAAGTTTAAATCATCAACGATGTGCCCATCCTTGAAGTGAACAGAGTGCTGCTCCTAAATTTCTAGCCATGAAGTCTCAAAAAGCAGCATTTAAACAGCTGCTTAGAACCAATTGGACCTCATTTCACACCCCAACTACAGTCCAAAGACCAGGACTCTTCTAATTTCTATTAGAGCCCCCTTGAAACTCTTTAAGCCCTCCATTTATCTGTTAATAACCCTGATCTGGTGAGCAAAACAATTCCAGATCATGTGTATTTTTTATATCTATTACGTTTATTTTTTGTTTGAATGTAAATTAAATTTAAATTACACTGCCACAGCATTTCTAAATATACTTTATATATTTTGGTTGGTTTTTTTTGTTTGTTTTTTCGAATGCATCTATGCCTTAATTGAATTTCGTTTTATCTTCAGTTTCATATAATAGGGTTTCTTTTTGGATTAAAATAATCACAAACACTTGGTTTTTTTTTTGTTCTACTTTCAGTGGACTTTGTGGCAACTTGAAATATAATTTTATCATATTTTTAAAAAGGAGAAGAAACGTACATTCATTCATATATTGTATATGTTTTATTGTGTTGTGTTTTTCACTACTCTTCTGCGGAAATCAATTGCAACATTTTGGAGGTGTTTTAGTTTAAATATTGTTTCTTTTTTTTATAGTAAACTTAAAATTAGTTAAATCGAGAATAATATACAATGTACAGGCCCATATAATGCCACATCAATCATTCATTAATCAAATTTTGTTTGCTTTAATTTCATTTGTTTTTGTTTTGTTTGTTTTTGTGTGTGTGTGTTTGTTTCAAATTAAAAATACAAACTAATTCCATGAATCGCTCTGTTGCAAGTGTTTGGGGTATGTTTGACTAAAGAAAAAACATAAACAATAATTAATTCGAAATCAAAATCAGTAAAATAAAAAACAATTTTCAAATCTTAAATGTGGTATTTTTTGCGTTTTGTCTTGGTAAATTTGGTAGGCGGGTGATTCTTCTGTGGTTCTGTGCCAATCGTGCGATTAGGTTTGTAAAATGTATATAAAATAAATCACAATTTTTATACGCATATATATGTACGTGTGTGTGTGTGTGTTGTGTGCCTGTGTATTTTGTGGGCGTGACGGACTTACAGGCCAACACAAGATCTGGGGGGGCATACATATTTATTAATATTTAATAATAAACATTCGTTAATTGTTTAAAACAAAGCAGCTGGCAGCCACACAGCTCTCTCTCTCCTTCTCTCTCTTTGATTCTCTCCTGAAAGCGAACCCAAACGAAAAATAATTCTTGATTAGAAAACAAAAAGTGTTATTCTTTGGGAATCGATGATGACTAAGGGGGAATCTCATATGAGAAACTGACGATCGGCAGCGCTGTGTGGCAATGCGGCCACGCCTATGCCGCCCTGCGTGGGCGTCTGCAGGAACGCCGAATCATTGGCGGCCGCTGGCGTATTGATTGCTATGGGTTCGTAGATGGAGCGATGCGGTGGCATATCGTCGTCATCCTTGAACGAGCCGCTTAAATTCGGATTAAGGATGTTATTCGAAGCGGGCGTGGCAACGGCAATTGTCCCCGTTGTTGTTGTCATTGCAGTTGTCGCGGGCAGCCCCATCACGGCACTAGTTCCAGACTCTACGTGCTCCAGATATGGAGGTGCTGCCACACTAATCGCAGTCGCCGGACGACGAAACAGGAAGCTGCCAAAATGCATTCAGAATTAGCGTCCAGACACACAAAAAGAAATACAATGAAAAATAGGCATTACCCAAAGTTGATGCGCGACCAAATCGAGGGACGTGCTTCGTTCAACTGTCGAGCGAGATGTGCGGGTAGATTTGGTGCACGATCGAATGGATTCATGCGCTCATGAGTGGACGACGATGAGGTGGCCGGAAGTGAGGCAGAGTCCAGCAGGGCTGTTCCCAAAAACAAAGAAGAGAATTTACTAAATGATTCAATCAATCAGCAGAGCATCAAGCGCACCATTCTCATCATCCGAGCTTTGAGTCTCCTGCGCCTCAAATGGATTCCGACCAGCATCAGCACGTCGAAAGGTGCCGTGCCGTGTGCTGCCTGCAGCAGCAGCAGCAGCAGCTGTTGCCACACTTGAGCTACTGCCAGCCGCAGCTGCACTGGCAGCGGATGAGGTGGACTCTTGACCACCCTGCCTGCCACCGTTTGGCTGCTGTTGCAGCAGCGGCGTTGTATCATCATCCGTGTCCGTGACACTATCCAACGAAGGCTGTCGATTCCGACTTGCACGTGTCTCGCCTTTCGTAAAAACCTTGCGCTTGCAAATGGGACAAACGCGACGATTTTCGGTCAGCCAGGGATCAATGCAATGTGTATGATAGGCTGCAAGATAAAGATATACGTATAAATATATATGTATTATCTACTGGATTACAGCGATCTTCGCTTACGATGTGAGCATGGTAGCACACGCAGCTTGTCATCCTCAACGAATTCATCCAGACAGATCACACAGGTATCATATTTATTGTTCGTATTGTTCTTTGTGTATCGCCGCACAGGCAGCTTCTTCAGCATGCTCTTGGGCAGTCGATGGCGACGCAGGCGACGCTGTTCGCGTATGCATTTATATATCATATAGATGACCTAAAGAACGAAACACAAACCATGAATGAAATGAAAATGGGGATATGTAAATCAGTCAAAGATTGAATCGCTCCTACCATGATGAGAAAGCAGAGACCAATCAATATGGAGAAGGGCAATATCAATTGTGTGTTGATATTGAAGGGCAGCTCATCGTTGATGATTAGCACCACTTCGGGCGTGAAATACGTGGCCAGCGCCTTACCCGTTGTGTGGCCCACGAAGACGGAGGGTATGTGTATGCCCGACTGATTATCGGCGGACATTTGCTCTGCAAATTGGAGACATAATTAGTAAGACAATCGGCAGGGAAGTCACTTGAATACGGCGGGTATGCGCTGGTGCCGGAGCTGCTTACCCAAATCATCCCCTTCATTATTGTAGACAATCACAGCTGAGTAGCTTGCATTCTGTGCCATACGCACCTTTACCTCAAAGGTGCACCCACCGCCGCGTGATATCAGTGCCACAAATTTGGCCGCTGATGGATAAAGCAAATGCGGTGGCCTACTCAGCGTATCACAACCATAGGAATGGGGCATGGCCGGCACCACATACACCTTGAGACCATTCGGCGGCAGTAGAGGACCAAATTGTGCTGGCAAATCATTGAATTCCTCGATCAACTGCCAAAAGAAATATCAACAAATGAGTATTGGCTGTTCTGTCAATGGAAATACACATGTATATAGAATACTTGCCTGATTTGAGATGCGTCTGTAGACGAGCACATGTCCACTGACCACAGCCGCCTCATGGCAGACCAGACACAGACCCAACAGGGCCAGTACGTGGCAGCTCTTTGTTGTGGTCATGCTGCTGCTACTGCTGCTGCCTGGCGGCCTGCAACTTGTGGTTTTTCGGTGAAATATTATTCCTTCTACACTGATGTTATTGCTGTTGCCCCTCGTTGTTTCCACTGCTGTTGCTCCTGCTGCTGCTGCTGCTGCTTTGTGCTGTCGTCACCATTCGCACTATTCGCATCTCTCATCTGTTTGCCACAGCCTGCTGTTCTTTTTTTTAGGACTGCAATTGTAAAAGAAACAGAGTTTATAATGCCAGCTCAAGTCAAAGGCAAACAAACAGCTCAGCTGATAAGATAAACGGCTTGTGATCGTTATTTTTATATTTTTTCGTGTACGAGTATGAGTATGCGTATTGATTATTCCACAAAAAGTATACTTTTTTCTCCCCATTACAGCTGTTGCCCGAAACCGGAGACGGAGACAGAAACAGAAACAGAGACCCATGAAAATGCATTTTCACAACTTATGTAAGCAATCAGCGCATTTCGCTGACGTCGCAACGGAACTGTCTGTGGCTATGCTTTGGCCCGTGATTGAGCTCAATTTGTCATCAATTGAAGCGGCATAGATTTTAGAAACTTCTCCGATAAATAGCCCGCCGAATCTGTGTCAAGAATGGGGGCTCTTCAGCCGGCTTAAGCCCTAGGGAATGATGAATCACAGCCCAAAGTTTCAGAGACTTCCAGAATGCAATCACACAAGTGTGGAATTTTTTCACCAAAAAATGTCCAAAGTAGAGTTGTTAGCATGTACCGCAAATATGTCACTAATGATAAGTCTTAAATGTATAATTAAATAAGGGAAAACGTCACAGGCATTAGCACATCGTCGTGTATAGAAATGTGGCTACAAAAGAGGACAGAGAAGCAGCAGCAGCAGAAACATTAATGAGAACGTGACTTTAATTGGATGAGCAAATAATAAATAAATAAATACTCGATTGGACAGAGACAGCCAGGGGCTCTAGGAGAGAGGGTTTTGTAATTCAAACGGAGAAACGCGTGGATGCGATAAGATTTCGAAGGGAGATCTATTTCTAATTGCAACATCCGGGAGTTGGTTGTGTGTGTGTGTGTGGCAGCGAGGTAATTGTTGATTTCTTGTAAACAAATCGGAGTTGAGATTGTTTTGCGGAACAGCTGTGTTGCCTGGCAACTAAAACAAACAACTGATTCTTGATTTAAAGCGGAAATTTGTTGTTAAGAAGTGATTTAAGTGCACAATGGATACATTTCCATATAATGTAAGCAAAGAAGCGATTCTAGACTGGAGTTCTTTCTAGTATTCCAGTTTCTATTTTATGCAAAACAAACTCAGTTCCTAGAATACCCCCATCGGCATTGGATCCATTTCCCAGGGGGAGGGAGATTCTTATCAAGGCTGCCAGGACCGCCTTTTTTCCTTATTAATGATAGCGGGCAAGGCTTTTTCGTTACAGCTTATTTTTTGCGTTAATCCGCTTCCCCTGAAGGCTGTCACACACGCGTTACCCACCCCACCCACACACACACACACGCATGGGTGGCAATACCTTGAACTTTACAAGGCGCACATCGCACGAAACAACGCGAATTCAAGGTTTTGCTTTACATACCAATACACTTGTAATATCTGAATATGTACCTGCAGTGGAAAAGGGACAACAGGTGAAAAGGGTTGAAGCGACCATCAAAAGAAATCACCGACTCAAACGCTAAATTTTTACCAACAAATTAATGCACTGGCTTTTGTTATGCTTTTTTTTTGTTAGGCGTATCTCTTTCCGTCCGCATATGTGTGGGTGGGTGGTGCTTTCATGTGTGTATGTGTGTGTTGCTGCTTAATTAACACCACAACAAAGCAGCTGAGCTGATTTCCTGTCTTATTTGGCCTTTAATTCACGTACACCCCATCGAGAACTCACTCGGTTATTGTTTATTTCAGGAATTCTGTTGATTTTGGCTGCCACTGTTTTGCTGCTTGGGGGTTTATTTCTGCAACCGATTTTTTCTCTCTCAGCACTCGCTCGCCTTTTCGCCAGCACTCGTCGCCATCGCAAAACAATTGCGTTCTATTTTGCTGCTATTCTAGGACACTGCACGATATCTATGCGTCGGTAATATTCAACAGGGACACTGGTGCAGATCGTTATTTAGCATGGCAGTCGAGAAATCAGGATTTGACTTGGTAATTATTGGATATTTATTTTTTTTTACATTCCCCCACACGGACTTGTGCTTCGCGATAACCGTTAGAGATGACTGTTGAAACCATCGGTTGGACTATCGATGTTTTGGTGCGTCGATGTTATCGCTTCTACCAACCAGGGGTAAATAAAATAATAAATAAAAACGATTTCAAATTCACGGTATGGCGCGTACCTAAAATTGTTTGCGGAAGGAAAAAATTAACATATTTCAAGACGTTCGCTGATAGTTTTAATCAAAAAGACATTTTCCGAAGCTTCTAGGGGTGCCTCACACGCCTACGAAGACGGCGCGAAGAAATTCCCAAAGCTTCATCAATTAAGTCGAAAAACCTGGAATTTACTGCATGGCGTTCCGGAATAACTCTTAAAACGGCTCTTGGAACTCCGTCTGGACCCTGAGAAGCATGGAAAGCATAGGAAAGACAAGGATGGCCACGGAGAAGGCGACGGGAGTTAAAATTCGCATGGAAACGCTGAAAAAAAGGGATGGAGAAGCAAAATCCGCCATGCGGGTAGGAGTAAAGATGGCGGCAAAAACGGCTCCGCAGCTTTTGGCTTCTAAACTGCTGTGCAAGAAACCAAACTTGTCGACGAACGTGTCGACAAACATGTCCACGAACACGACAACAAGCATGACATCAAACATTTCTACGACGAAAGAGAGAGAGAAGACTGACGCGGTTTGTGTGGCTTCCGTGAGTACGAAAAACGGAAGTAACCGCAAAATCATCGTTAACAAGTATTATGAGGGGCATAAAGGCCCATACATCGACAAAATGAGTGCGACTAATGCCAGAATTGCTATAAACCAGTTTGATCTATCCGATCTGCTGCTGAAACAGGGCATTAGCGATATCGAGGAGGTTGCTAGAATGGGCTATGGCAGGTGCAAGATTGTGTGCGGGTCGGCGGAGTGTGCAAACGGGCTAGTGGAAAACAGTGTTTTCGCTGCTCAAGGGTACTCAACCCGAATCTTTAGGCACTTCGTCCAAAAAGCAGGGCTAATTTTTTGGATCCCCGGGCACTACTCGGAGGAACAGCTAGCGGAGCTTGTAACCTCGGATATCCCAATTGAGGAGATAGTTCGGATTACGCGAAGGGATAGAGCATCGGGGGAACGTGTACCTACTGGCAGGGTGAAACTCTGGTTCAGAGGAGAGCAGTTACCAACCAAAATCAATTTTCTATATTCTAAAGTAGAAGTGAAACCTTTCGTTCAGCTTATTCAATGTTTCAGGTGTTTTAGGTTTGGCCATCTGGCGCAACATTGCAAGAGTGGAGCGAAATGTTTCAAATGCGGACAAGATCACAGCAAAGATATTATCTGCTCAGGGCTGGTCTGTGCTAACTGCAAGGGGAAACATGCTGCCACCCACCCGCAGTGTGAGGCCAGGGAAAAAGCGTACGCCATTCAAAAGTGTATGACACTGGAAAACCTAACTAGAGCTGAGGTCAAGGCTAGATATCCGATCCTTTTTGATAGAACTTCCCCCAACTTAAGGGATCAAGGGGAATTTCCTAGACAGGGAAATTCATTCTGTCACCTCTTTCGCGGAAGTGACCAAATCCAATAGGGTTGCCGCCCGGAACGCAAAGGCGGCCAAGGCAGCAGCCAACATGGCAGAGTGGAAGAACTCAATAAACTCAGACTACGTCCAAATGAGCGAGAAATTTGTTAGATCGTCATCCGTGGCATCTTCTCTGGCCCAGGATAAGCTAAACGCACTAGGAGCCAAACTCACAGCGTTCCTGATTGATCCAAGCAACATCATTAAAGGGGATTCTTTAGCGAATAAATTTATTAAGGAAATTAGAGAATTTGTCAATGCTTCCAACGCAGAACTAGATAGGCGTCAGATTGCCCAAGGGATGGCAGTTGGTTCTCAAAACATCCAACAATGAAGATTCTTCAGCTAAATATTCAAAGTCTGACACACAACAACAACAAACAGCTCCTCTCAATGTTCCTAGACAAGAACGCAATAGATATTGCCATCCTCTCAGAGATTTGGGTGTTGAACAACGCGGACTGCAGCATTTTAGACTATAACTTTTTCTGCAGGCCCAGAGAGGACGGCTACGGCGGGGTTGGCATCTACGTCAGGAAAAACATTCAATTCAGCATTTTAAAAATAGAGAACGACTTGGAAATTTTAGGAATAAAAACATTAAACCTCAAGAGCAATTTCAATATTTTTAGCATATATGCACCGCCATCAACAACAGTTTCACAGTTTAAATCGGGCACAAAAAAGTTTTTCGAATTCGCGGCTTCGCTTGACATACCCTCAATAGTGGGCGGGGACTTCAACGCTAGGTCTTCTATCTGGGGAAGTCCGATCTGTGATCGCAAGGGTCGCAGCATTGAGAATTCCACCCGGGAGGCCGGATTTATCTGCCTAAACGACGGTTCGCCAACCTTCTCCAGGAGCCCATCTCAATTCTCCGTTCTTGACCTTTCTTTTTCGAACTACAGAAATGAAACTATTAACTGGCAAGTCCTCAAAACAAAAATTACGAACAGCAACCACTTCCCAATTGTATTATCAGTGCAAGGCCTAAATGCCCCCCTCCAAGGCAAGAAGATCCTTCACAACAGAATAGCCTGGATTCTGGGTGCAAGTGATTTCTCAAATCTGGAGGAGCTCAATGAAAAAGTGAAATCCCTGACCTTAAAAAACACGGTCACATTCCCAAGCAAGAACAAGTACGTTGCTAAGAAATGGTGGAACGAGGAAACGGAAAAACTTTTTCGCGTGAGAAACGCTTGCAGGCAAAAATTCTACCTCACCAAAAAATTGGCTGATGCCAGAGCAACCTTAGAAGCTGACAAAAATCTACAAAATCACGTAAAAAATCTTAGAAAGCGCAACTTTTCCAAGTTTATAGAAGAGGTCTCCTCATCGCCCTCTATGTGGAGCAGGGTGAAGAACATCAAAAAATACGGTCAAATCAAAAATGTAGGGAACAAATGGACGAACGAAGATGACAAAAACTTTCTCAATATGGTTAAAGTAACCCCATCGACGTCAAACAGTAGGCCCCCTAAGAAAATTCCTGCCCCTTTGTTAGGACCAGACGACCCGGAACCCCTGGAACTGGAAGAATTCCTGGCCTTCCTAAAAACCAGGAACCCCAATTCGGCTAGAGGCCCTGATGGCATCTCGTTCAGGATGCTTCAAAAGCTACCAAGTGGGAAAAAACAAGACATTTTTGAAATTATAAATAAAGTATGGCTGAGTGGCGTCATCCCTGAAGTCTGGCGCAGGATAAAAGTGGTACCCTTCCCCAAGAAGAATGCAGACCCTACTTCCTTCCAAAACCATAGGCCGATTTGTTTGATTACAACGCAGATTAAATCCATAGAGGGGTTGATAAAGTTGAAGTTGGACGAGCACATAGCAAACTGTGACCTGCTGCCGGTCAGGTCCTATGCCTTCAGGAGAAACAGGTCCACGGCTCTTTGCATCAACGACCTTATCAACAAAGTTCTGGCGCTGAAGGCGAGGGGTTGTCAGATTGTCGCAGCTTGCCTAGATTTACAAAGAGCGTTCGAATGCGTAAGAGTGGACACACTCGAGCACAGGATGAGGGATATGCGGTTCAATACAAGCCTCACGGCTTGGATCTCCAGCTTCCTTAACAGACGAATTCTCATAAAGGGCAAAAGCGAGGTAGAGGTGAACAGAGGTGTTAGCCAGGGTAGCTGTCTCAGCCCAACCCTTTTTAACCTTTACACAGCCGAACTACATGATATTAACAGTCATAACTGCTTACTGTTTCAGTATGCTGATGACTTTTTCATAGTTTGTTTTCATAAAGACGTATCCATTGCGAAAGGTGTGCTGGAAGACAGTATAGATAAGTTCGAAGAAAAATGCAATAGGCTAAACCTGTCATTCAATTCGGTGAAGTCTAAAGTGATTTACTTCAACCATCGTAGAGCTGCGCTAAATATCTCGCATCAAGGAGTTGAGATCAGACAAGTAGAGCAGATCAAATACCTAGGCAGGACTATCTCAGCAAACAACTCAGCCTCTGGTCACATTGATCTGGCCATCTCGGAATCGAACAGAAACTGTGCGTTTCTCAGATTACTCAGTGGGTGTCACTATGGTATCAGCACCAAAAGAGGGCTTATATTTTACAAGGCATTTGTCAGAAGTAGGCTAGAGTACGCGTGCTCATCATTCTGCAACCTGTCCAAATCTGCCTTGGCCAAAATCAAATCCCACTGCAACCATCACCTCAGAAAGTCGCTGGGTCTGATAATCTGCACTCCCGTTCCTATCATATATCACATGACAGGAGAACTTCCCCCGGACTACAGGATGAGATTCCTGGCGGCGAAAGAGTTGGTTAAGGTGTTTGCATTTAATCTCCCAGCAAGTGAAACAGTGTCAGCAAATAGGGATTTAAACACGGGCTACGCTAAGGCATATCGGGAGTTTGGCAGCATAATAGATAGAGTTGAGGTTTTCGAGAACACAGCTTCAATTTGCACTAAAATTAGCTCCGACTTAGAATTTTTCAAGGGTTCTGCACCCAACAAGCACGCTATAGACCAGGCAGGTATCATGCTGCTCCACGGGGAAAAGAAGGATCAGCTGACAAAGGGTGGTTTTGAAATCTATTACACGGATGGGTCAGTCGCAGATGGGCATTCCAGCGCCGCTTTCCTCCACGATAGGACAGGTTTTTTAGATAGCTATTACACGCACAAAACCCTTTCCTCGTTGTCCGCCGAGCTCCTTGCTATCGAGAAGGCATTAGACCATGCTATTTTGTACAATTTTCCTCGTGTCGCGCTCCTGACAGACAGCAGAAACGGGGCCCTCATTCTGGCGAAGAACATTCAGGATAACTCTATCGCCTACAAAATCAGAGAAAAGATCCAACAAAATCCACATCTAAGAACTGTAGAGGTTCACTACATTCCCGGACACGCTAACATCCCTCAGAACACTTCAGTTGACGCAGCAGCCAAAGAAGCCCACAGACGAGGAAAATACACAGTGGTTAAATGGAACCTTAAAGACGCTATGTGCGAAATACACAGAATCTTAAAAGCAGAATGGGAGAGAGAATACGCCGAGCTTGCTACTATCAAGCACCGAGGTTACTGCTCGCTTTTCCCCTCAACATCATCCAAACCGTGGTTCCTAAATAAAACAAAGCTTAAAGCCATTGACGCTAAAAGAATCAACAGACTGCTTAGTGGTAACGCATTCGATAGGCACACTCTCGCCAAAATGCATGTAGTTCCTAGTAACATATGTGATACATGCGATAGTATCGATAACGCCTCGCATTTAATTTTTAATTGTACAAAGTACAACACAACAAAACTTCCCATCTCTAAGAAAATATAATGATATTTACAAATTCTTTAAAAAAGAAAACATCAGCGCGTACCAAACACTAATTGACTTCATCGACGAAATTGATGTAAAGCTATAAACAGTACTCCAACATCTTCTATTCTTTGACTTGGCAATTTCCACCTACAAAAGGCGGGCGGCCAAATAATCCCACGCTACTCACGGGTAGCTTGGTAACTTAAATCCTAAAAAAAAAAAAAAAAAAAAATAAAAACAATTTCAAATTCATGAGGGCCACATCTTAGGGCAATTTGAGCTTAAATTTAATGAACGTGAAATGTAAAAATCTTACAATCACATGTCTACAGCCTATTTTATCCACAAATACATCTTTCCTTGGATGGTGTGCTTCACGGGATTGATTTTCTTCAATATTTTCGTCATGGTCTCCACAAGGCGATCGCTCGAGACGCCAGTCTTTTTGTTCTTGAACTTGGTCAGCAGCTCGGTGGCAGTCAACGGCTTACGCTTGAGATACCGCCGCACTGCCTCCTCGGTTATGCCATAGTCCCTGAAAAAGAAACATGGTTAGGAAAACTTTATTTAAAGGGGATTTAAAGGTTGCACTTACTCCACTTTGCTGCCAGAGAAGGATGTGGGCAGCGAAGTGCTGATTTCGTTTTTGGTCCGCTTGGCCGGCGTGCTGGTTGGACTGTTGCTGGTGTCCGAGCCAGTGAGATCGCTGGGCAGGCTGTTCATCTTGCGTTTGCTGACATCGTTGTTCGCTGGCGTGGGCGTGGAAGAGCGCGATTTGTTGGCATTGCTGCTGGTCGATGGCTTGTTGTTGGTGGCACTCTCCTTTTCCTTCTCCTTTTCTTTGTCCTTGGGGACGACCTTCTTTTTGGGTGGCCCATTGCTGAGATCATCCTCGGAGTCTGTGCTGTCCGTACTGAAGTCCGTGGAGGAGTCGCCACCGCTGCCGTTTGCCTTCGCCTTTTTGTCATCCTTCGAGGGTTTCTTCTTCTTCTTGTCCTTAGAGGCTTCTTCTTTATTCTTTTCCTTCTTCTTTTTCTCACCATCCGCCTCATCCTTGTCCGACTCATCCGACTTCTTCTCATCTTCATCTTCCTCGTCCGATGTAAGCAGCTTCCGTAGAGCATCCTCCTCTGCAACGCCTTTCATGTCCTTGTCCAGCTTGGATTCGGGATCGGGTTCACTGTGGGCAGCAACAAGTGTGTCAACAAGTGGGAATCAGATAAAAGATAATGACGAGATAGACATACTCTTCACTGGACTCGGTGTCGTAGTCCATTTCACGACCCTCTTCATCGCCATCGTCCGACTCCTCGAACGCCTCGTCGTCCACATCGCGCTTTTTCTTCTTTTTGTCGGCGCCCTTTTTGCCCTTGCCCCCCTTGGCCTTCTTGCTGCCATCGTCGCTGTCTTCCTGCTCCTTTTTCTTCTTCTCCTCCTCGTCTTCCGAGTCGGACTCGTCCTCGGAATCGATCCACTCGTCCATGTCGGTGATTTTTAGCTCTTTTGACTTTTTGGTCGCTGCCTTAAGTAGTTTTGCCTCCTCCGGATCCTGCTCCTCCTCCTCGTCGCCACGCAAACGCTTGCGCAACATAAGCGAGAAGTAGTTCATGACCTTCTTCCGACGACCGAACTCCTGCTCCGCCTCCTCCGCCGACAGAGATTTGTATCTCTGAATGGGTTGGAAATTGTACCACTCGTTCAGGGGATACGCCTCGATGGCACCATCCGGGGCATGGGTGAACACATAGAATGCTGCATTCTCACCCACACCGCCCTCCCGAATGCCCTTGAACTTTTTCCCCATCTTGCCACCGACTTTCAATATCCAGGGCTGAGCCTCCGGCCTGTACTTGCGCGCTATGATCCCAAACTTCTTGCGGCGTGCCTCCTCGCGCTGATCTCGATTGTACTCGGAACCGGCCCCAAACTTGGGCTGATCCTCATCCATCCCTCGAAACTCCTTCATATTGTTTTCCCTCTCCAGTTTCACATTTCGCCATTGGGCGAAATCCACATTCAGTGTGGCATTGAAACGCATAACATGATGCTTTTTTCGCATCTTGGGCACCCGGATCTTAAACTCCTGGACATTCGACGAGGATGCTGACGCCGTTGCTGCAGACGTGGAGCTGTTGCTGCTGCTGCTGCTGCTGCCACTGGCGGCGGCGCTTTGCTGCTCATGAAAGTAGTAGTGGGTGTAGTAGAAAAGTTAAAGAAGACAAGTTCTGCTTACTGTGGACTTTGATGCACTCGACATGATAATTTTGATTCAATTTGATCCTACTACTAATACTTTAAGCTTACAATTTAAAAATGTTGTGTTTTTACTAAAAATTTATATATTGCAGAACTAGCGATGTGAGGATGGCAGTGATGCATTCCGTAGCCACCAAATGTATCGAAATCGACCTATCGCTTTCATTTGATGGATGCGATGTCAATTTTGTGCGTCTAAAATTTGTTTTGATTGAATTTCAAGAAATTTGATTCAAAAATGTCGCGAAATATGATGCTGACGGACGAACAAAGCAGATTGAATGCTCGCCTAGAGGCGCACATGGTGTACATATGCCCCGAGTGCGGAAAGGCTTTCCGGACACAGGCCGAGTGGCGTCAGCATCTAAATACAGTGAGTAATGCGGTCCCGTCCCTCCTGGTGGCTAAAATCCATTCTTCCTTTGCAGAAACACAACTATCTGAAGAAGACCTATTCGGACTTTAACTTTATCCAAATCGATGAGCGTTTCCATGAGTGCCAGATCTGCTTTAAGTGGGTGGAAAATGCACATAAGACAATCGCTCTGCTGCAGTACCATTATTTCATGCACTTGGACCACAGCGAAACATATCGCTGTGTGCACTGCCGCATGGCATACACCAGGAGACGGGCACTCAATGGCCATCTGTTGGACACACACATTCGGGAGATTGAAAAGTACGAAGCGAAGCTGCGACAAATGAAAAGGAATCCGAACCCCAACGCATCTGCCACGACAACGGTTGCGGCACCAGGACGACTGCTACCGAAACGTCGCGGTCGTCCGCCAGGGACATCGGACGCCAGACGCAGGGATCTGCTACAAAAGGCCCTAATGGACATTGATTTGCAGGCAGAGGAGGATAAATCCACCCCAACCAAACCGAATGTGAGCGAAGTAAACCTTGACAGATGCCTGACGGCGTACGAGGATATTGTGCGCAAGGAGGAGGAACAGACTCCCAAGGACGAGGCCGATTTGGATGCCCTTTGCCAGGAGTTTTTCGATGATCCCGAAGCCGCCGAAGCAGAAGGGGATGCGGAGAACAAAGAGATGGTCATCATTGAGATCGATGCTCTTGGCAAGGATGAAGTGGCGCAGCTACAGAAGGAAATGAAAATAGACCCAGAAAATTCGGCGGCCGCTGTTGGTGCAAACAGCGTCAAACGGCGACGCATGTCCGCCAGCCCAAATCGAGAATCCGATACGGAAATCTCCACCAGCGGACTCATGAAACTCTTAACCTTTTTATGTCCGAAATGCGGCAAGGAGGTCAACTCCATGGATGTGTGGCGGGAGCATGTGTTCGAGAAGCACGACTTTGAGCATTACATTGAGAATAGCTTCAAGATCCTGGAGGCTGGACGCAAGAGCATGTGTCTGCAGTGCCACGAGATCCAGCCCACCACCAAGAGATCCGAGCTGCAGAAACATTGCTTCAAGCATCTGCCGTATCGATCATATCTCAAGTGCACCCTTTGCAATCGCACCAAGACCAGTATGTCCAAAATGTTCAATCACGTGCGGTACAATCACCAGTCGGAGCTGCGGCGCAAGAACAAGACACAGCTGCTCATCAAGACAGAGCCCAAATGGATCAGTCCCAACCACAATCGGCATTCGGTCAACAGAGAAAACGAGGAAGAAGGCTCTGACGGTGAGGAGGGCTACACCTGCAACCACTGCCACAAGTCGTACAAGACCCAATGGCGCTACCATCGACATCTGGCCACGTGTACAAGAGAAAGCAGTGGGTTTGGCAGTGTGCGCCCTGCTACCCCCATACAAGCGGGCGTTGATGCCCTGATGAGTCATTTGCGTGAGGGACGAATGCGCATGAATGATATTTGGAAAACGATGCAATTGCGAAGTTATAGATAGTCCTGAATCGTAGATTAGTTAAAAAAATGTATGTGTAGTACGGAGTATAAAAAGAAAAACAAACATACAAGATTTATGCAGTGGAGCGCATATCATTTCCATTTATTTCAACATTGATTTATTTATGAAAAAGGATATTCTTTAGGCTCTGGAACATCTGCATTCATTCAGCATTCAACCATTCAGCCCACAACAATCCAACGGGCATCGGCCTTGGATCTGGAACGCTGACGACCACGACCACGACGACGACGACGTTGATGGCTTTTTGCCGCGGGCCCATTTTGTTTTCTACCACGTTTCATGACTTTGTTCGCTCTTCCTTTTCTGTACCAGTTCCACTTCCTCCGACGTAGCCGTCGAGCTCTGTTGGTTAAACGCTTGCCTTTTGGACTTCTAAAGTTAGTTCTATGCTCCACGACTTTGTTGCTATTGTACTCCACCTCATGGTTCGTGGTAACGATCGTGACCTTGCCTTCCTTGTTGAGAATATTAGCCCTTTTTATCATGGCCAGAAAGCGAGCGAACTTCCTTAGAATCCGGGCTTTATCCTCTGCCGCCTGCTGTTCTTCATGTTTCTGATCTTCTTTTTCATCTGGAAATTCTTTTAGTCGAAGGGAGGTGTCTACATCATCTTCTTCTGATTCATCAGAATATGATTCTGGCGGTGCCCAATCTTCACCTGATGATGATGATTCTCCTTCACCTTCTGCAGCAATACCAGCAATACCATCTACTACTGCTGCAGTGGTCTCCCCATCTGCTGCTGGTGCTGCTGCATTGCCCTCTTCATCAGCCGATGATGCTGCATTGGCCTCTCCATCTGCTTCTGGTGCTGCATTGGTCTCCCCATCTGCTGCTGCTGCTGCTGCAGTAGTCTTATCTGCTGCTGGTGCTGCAGTGGTCTCCCCATCTGCTGCTGGTGATGCTGCATTGGCCTCTCCATCTGCTGCTTGTGCTGAAGTGGTCTCCCCATCTGCTCCTGGTGCTGCTGCAGTGGTCTCCCCATCTGCTGCTGCTGCCGCAGTGGTCACCCCATCTGCTGCTTGTGCTGCAGTGGTCTCCCCATCTGCTGGTGCCGCAGTGGTCTCTCCATCTGCTGCTGCTGCTGCAGTGGTCTCTCCGCCTTCTCCAGTTGCTGCTTCACCGCCACCTGCTGAAGATGGATGGTGCAAATGTTTATATATATATATACGTATATCGAAGTTTAAACAACAGAAAACTGAGTGCAAATAATTTGCAGTTTCGATGTTAATAACTGTGTATGTATGTTTCAATGCCAAAAATTACATTTAAGGCATAACGGAAAAATATCAATTAAGATGAAATTGGAAATACAAATGGCAAAAATTATATTAGCCTCCATCCAAAAAGGACAGTCTTAAGACATATAGCCATGCTCTGGTTTTCGCAAATTTTTGCGATTAACATTTCGGATAAATTCGTACGAATTAAGAGATTTCTCTCCATGAGGCTAGACTCTCTATAAGTAAGTAGTATTTCGATATTTTCCCTGAATAAAAATTCAGCACTCTTTCTCACTTCTCGGACTCCCGCCACAGAGACGCAAGATCAAGACGATGAGGCAAAGGAGGAGGAGGATGAGGAGCATCCCGCCGAGACTCTGCCAGATCGACGATTTCAAGGAGCTGGTGGCCCACTCGAACTCGCGGGGCGATAGCTGCTGGGATCTATCCGTGCCACAGATCGACCTGTCTCTCAGCGTCCAATAGCTGAGCTCCAACGAGCCCATGCTAGTGATGGTATGCAGGACCACCTGGAAGTCAATGTTGACTACACCCTGGCGCCGGCACGGTCCGGATGAGAGAAGAGACGTCTCCCGGGAGTCCCGGCCATCCATCGGCCCGTGGCAGTCACCTTGGGGATCATCAACAGCGTAATTCGATTCTGACTGAAGGCAAGATTCGTAATGATTCGTAACCGATTAAAGGGGCAGGGGATGGGTATATCTGTGATTTTATGAATACTGTGGATTTGGGCACTCTTTTGTATATGTACAAAATATATAAAGAATATGTGTGGTTTCTCTTACCCTCAGTTGCTGTTCCACCTTCTGCTGCCCCTTCTGCTGCTCCATCTGCTGCTCCTTCTGCTGCGCCTTCTGCGGCGCCTTCTGCTGCTCCTTCTGTTGCTGCTTCTTCTGTGGCTCCTTCTGCGGCTTCTTCTGCTGCTCCTTCTGCGGCTCCTTCTGCGGCTCCTTCTGCTGCTCCTTCTGCTGCTCCTTCTGCGGCTCCTTCTGCTGCTCCTTCTGCTGCTCCTTCTGCGGCTCCTTCTGCTGCTCCTTCTGCTGCTGCACCTTCTGCTGCTGCACCTTCTGCTGCTGTTCCTTCTGCAGCTCCTTCTGCAGCTCCTTCTGCAGCTCCTACTGCTGCTGCAGCTTCCCCTTCTCTGCGTTGGATTTTGCTTCTTCGTGCTAATCCTACCTTATGTCCGATTGTGGGCATCAATCTTAGTTGAACCTTGGGTTTCTGGCGGAGTGGACTTGTACGCTTTTGAATCTTCGTTTTCTTGAGTGTTGGACTTGTACGCTTTTGAACCTTGGTTTTCTGCCGGAGTGGACTCTTACGCTTAAGAATCTTGCCAGATCTGCGACGTACTACTGGCGCTACTTCTTCACCAGCAGCTGATGGTGGCGCTTCTTCGCCAGCTGATGCTGCACTGGAGGAATTTGGAGGATTTAATGTAGTAGTATACCATTGCAACCTTTCTGTCACATTTTCTTCTTCGGTTCGTGGTCTTCGGTTAGGGATCAAACGATTTAGCTCTCGCACATCGACTATGGTCGATACCCCATTCCTCATGTACACTTCATCGACAGAACAGAGATTCGTATAGACGGGGTTGTGGCCGGACTGGCAAGCATCACCGGCCCGTTTGCTGCTGTTGTAAACGGGTTGACCCAGCACAGGGGCGAAAGCGTAGTTGCAAGTGAGAAAGGTCTGGAGCCAGCCGTTCTTGGTCTGTTGGACGATGGCACAGCCCACACGATTGCAATTGTCGACAACCATTTGAACAAAGTTCTCTCTCGGTTTTCTGCGGGGCGAGTTAGCGGGGAGTTAGCCCATGAGAATTGGCAACCAATCTTACCTTACCCAAAGTGCGGTCCAATGTAGTTCAAGATGTCATCCATGGCGGTGACCTCGTGCTCACGATACCACAAGCCAATGGCATTGTGGATGATCTCAACCAGCTCTCGATGCTTAGAGCTGAGGCCGCGATAGGCCACCGACTGGCCAACGGTGCTGTACACCAGGGTATTCCGGCACTTATCGAGGTGGGGATCACACGTCTGCACATTGAAGCCGGCGAGGTAGGCCAGCTCCGGGTCCCAAGTCATGGTCGCCATTTTAGCAGCCGCCGTCAAGCCACTAAAGCCCCCTTGGGCCACCTTATCCCTCAGCTCATTAATACGGTTTACTAGACTGCTCTGTAGCTTGCCTTCGATTGGTATTATGTCGGCATCCATCGAACATTTTTTGCCCAGTGTCTGTTCAGTGGATCAAGATACACAGTTGTATAATGCGTGACACCTACGTGGCACCTAGGTCTTTTCAAGAAATGGCTGGTTGGGATACTCACCTTCTCCCGTGCCTTACAGGCCACATGTGTCGTTCCCTCGGGACAAAGTTTCTCATCGCAGTAATTGTAGGCTCTGAAATCTACCCCCGTAGGACCGACGGCCAGTGCCAGTTCCACCAACAGGAGGAGGCACACCAGCCCCAGCTGCAACATTTTCCACCCAGATATCATTGCGTATTGAATGGAATACTACTGGCTTACCATATATTTCATTTAACGATTTGCCGATTTGCATGCCTGATTCGTTTGGTCAAAATTCATTTTATTGCTTACAATTTTTGTTTAAATAAAATACAAAGCGTGAAAAATTTGATTTTACAGTGTATATGGTGGGACGTCGCTCCTTAAGGTCACGTCGCTGCTGTCTGAACTTTGATTTGAACTGTTCCTCGAGGGTTTGGACACGCTCGCACATATTCAAATCGGCTATGATTTGCGGCCAATCGTCGTCAGCAAAGATGTCCATCAAGGCATCCAGTCCCTCGGACATGGCCCACAGATCTTCCTCCTGTGCGCAGGAATTCAAGAGGAACTGGACAATGCCTTTCACTAGGGCCTCCGACAAGAGGCAGCCCAGTGTGCCGAGCATGCGGTTCCAATTGACGCGTATATCCATAATTGTTGACTTTTGGGCACTCTCGATGATCATGTTTAGATCATTTTCGGTTATTTGACTGAAGAGATCCTTGCGCGTCTTCAGGAGCGTCAAGGCGGAACGCATTAGCGATGTTATGGCCTCCATTATCGTTGCATCTTCCGTACCCTTGAAGGCCTGCTGTCCCAGGTGGAACCACATGTTGTAGATGTCATTGTGGCCACCCAGATCGTGCACCGACAGCACGTTGCACAGATTCTGCAGGCAAATCAGGTAGGAGACACGCATTTTCGAGACCTTCTCGCGAATGCTCTCCTGCTGCGAGAGAAGCTTCTCCAGTGCGGTGTCGAGGGATTGCGATTTTTGCCACAGTTTCTGCACCACATTGTTTTGTAGGATGGTTTCCACGAAATTCACAGGCAGAGCACCCGCATCATTGTCAGCCGACTGTTCGTTCATATCGAAATCGACGACACTTTCGGTCTCCGACTGATCCGAGTCCGAGCCCCAACCAGATTGATCGTCACTCGATCCGAGATTGGTGATGATTTCAGCCACCAGACGTTGGGCATCTAACAGATACTCCAGATTCTTGACAGCAGAATCCGCTTCACTTTGGGGTTTTGGCTGATTTTGGGTCTGTGCTTCGGACATTTCTTCCGTTTCCATGGAGATCTCCAGCACGGGTGCTTCGTTTTTACTCTTCAGGTCTTTGATTTCGTTTTTGCAGCCCATCAACTGCGCATGCGTGTCGATCGTCAGCAGTTTGTCCAGGCTGCAGAGTATCTCCCGCGTGTAGGCCAATGAACAGGCGGGCACATTGCACAGAATCCCGGCTGCCAGAGCGCTAAGGTACAATAAGCTGTGGCTTCCTTCCGTTACTTTCAGTAGTTCTGTCAGAATTGTGGCATTTGCCAGGAGGTTCCACGAGCTAGAGTTGTTTTCGGAGACCACTAGCACCAGCTGAGCCACGGAAATGGATATCTCCAGGCCAAACTTCTGGTAGTCCAGGCAGAGCAACAGATTCCTCAAGAAATTCGACTGGTTGAACGCTTCTGTGGCTGTGGGAGAACTCTCGCATAGATTCCGCAGCAAGTGTGTGGCCTGCAGAAAGATGTCGGCATGGAGCTCGGACTCGAAGCACACAGGTTTCGTCAGGTCGTAGCCCGCCACCAGCGACAGCAGGGCAGTCAATATATCATTGTCCACGAGGAAATCGCAGACCTCTGATCCAAACACGGATAGATTTCTCAGGGCACCGGCGGCGGCATCGCGAATTGCCATATCCTTGTCGCACAGCATGGGTGCAGCAATGCGGACCAAGTTACTTTGGCAGATTTCCTGAACCTTTTCCTTTCGCAGGGCGAGCACCGCGAACGAGTGCAGTCCATTCAGCTTTTCCTCCACATCCGGTCGTTGTAGATGCACACTGATCGCTTCAATGGGTCCGCAGCCCTCCTCCTCGCTGTCAATGTCCTGGCCATTCAGGAGGGATGCATCCAGTCCTACTCCGGCGGGGGTGTGTGTCTTTATTTTCCGTATTTTCCCCATTGCAAACCGCGGCTGCACGTGTTAGAAAAACAATTCGGTTTTGAATGTGTGGGGGGTGGGGTCGTGCTACTACACGACGCTGGGCGATAGTTACACGGACCTGCTATTGTTCAGAAGAGTGTTTTAAATCGGCAATCACAGCTAAAGCAGAGATTGAACATTGTAAAGATTAATTACTGTACACACCTTATTTGTCTAGGATAAAGATTTAAAGTCTATTTGCTAATATTTCCAAAATTCAAATAGCTGGACCAAAATATCGTGCTCATCTCTAGGCAGATAGCCAGCACTGTGTTTTGACAACAATCGATAACACGTATCGAAAGCACACCTGCTTGTATTTACATCCCTATCGGCAGAAAAGTGCAGAAAAATTTGTGAAAATTTTTAAATGCAAAGTGAAAAAAGTGTAATACGCGTAATTTGTGTGCAATGGAAACCAGTTTAGACGAGAGCATGGACAGTGAGCGGGCCAGTTCGCCGGTAAACTTTCAGGAAGCGGATCAATCTCCTCCAGGAGTCGCCCTGAACATCAATGGCAATGGCAGTGCCAGTGCCAGTGCCAGTGCCAGTTCCAGTGCCAGTCAAGAGGGGCCGAACGGCGTTGCTATAGCGAAGGAAAAACCGACCGATGTCACTTGGTAAGTATCTGGCGCCGACTTTTCCACCCGATGCCGATATCGAAGCAAACTAAATGTGGTCGCATTCCAGGAGTAAACCTTTTAATGCATTTAGTGGCCGCCCCATCGGCGAGCACTCGGCCCAGCAGCAGACGCTGCAACAGCAGGCGCTACAACAGCAGCAGCAGCAACAACAACAGCCGCCGACACACCACCAACAGATGCCTCCTCCAGGGGCAAATGGTGTGGCGGCGGCCACGTCAGAGATTTGGGTGGAGACGAAGGCGGAGGATGGACGCTCCTACTATTACCATGCGGTGACGCGCGAAACCACCTGGACACGTCCGGATGGGCCCACTGTCAAAATAATGACCCAAACTGAGGTAGAGGAGATAGCCAAGAGGCCGCCCAATGCGGCTGTCAAGCCGGATGTGAATACTGGCGAACCATCTCTGGGCTCTGAGATAGCAGCAGTACCCCATCTGACATCGCAGCCACCGCCTCATCTGATGAGCCAACCCCCGCCGAATGCTGCCGGTCCGCTGCTGTCGCAGCCTCCGCCCAATGTGCGACAACAGCCGCCGCCCATGTTTCAGCCACCTGGGATGCAGCCGCCTCCTGGTTTTGGTCAGCCGCCCTTCTGCATGCCCCCGCCTGCATATGGCTTCCCGGGGGGTGCTGCTCCCGGTGGACCCTGGGGCGTGGGTGTGCCGCCATGGCAGCAGCAACAACAGCAGCAGCAGCACATGCACGCTCCGCCAGGCGGCCAGGATAAGCCAGCCAAGACGTTGATCATCAAGCCAGGCGTCATAGATCCAGCGGTGATTGCACGGGCAGCGGAATGGTCCGAGCATCGTGCTCCGGATGGCAGGCCGTATTATTATCATGCTGCGCGCGGGGAGAGCGTGTGGGAGAAGCCGCAGGCTCTGAGGGACATGGAGGCGGCCCGCATGGCTGCACACTCCGGTGTGGCGCCAGCAGTGGGACCTCCAGGCGGAATACCACCCCATTTGCTGCCCAACCCGATGATGCACATGCCTCCGGGCACGGCGCCACCGGGATTTGATCCCCAAATGGCGTACGCGGCAGCTGCCGCCGCCATGAAAGCGAACACCGAGAGTGCAAAGGCATCGCAGGCAGCCGCCTTGGAGAAGGAGGCGAAGAAGGCGGCCGAAGAGAAGCGCAAGAAGGAGGAGGAGCAAAAGAAGCAAGCGGCGGCCACGGCCAAGCAGACGGACAAATCTCGCCCAGTTACGAGCACCCCCATTGCGGGCACACCCTGGTGTGTGGTCTGGACTGGCGATGCTCGTGTCTTCTTTTACAATCCCTCGACGCGGACTTCGGTCTGGGATCGACCCGAGGATCTAATGAACCGTGAGGATGTGGACAAGGCGGTCAACGATCGACCCGAACAGCTCAAAACGGAGGAGGAAAAGTCCGCTGAAGCGGCAGAACAGAAGACCAACGAGGAAGCAGGAGAAGAGCTAGCCTCAGCCGTGGCCCAGGCGCAGGCACAGCAGCCGGAGGTCCAGCACATTGAACCGGAGGAGGAGGATGACGAGGAGGTCATCAAGATTGGCACTGAATCCGAGTCCAGTGTCGAGGAGGTCCCCACCAAGCGCGTGCGGATGGGTAAGAAAAGTATTGAGTGCCCATAAATCCCATTTCTGGCCCCCCCTTTTAATAAATTTTTTCATTTTAGTGACAAAATCGAAGCGGTCCGAGGATGCTGCATTGGAGGCCGAGCAGAGGGCAGCCAAGGAGCGTGCCCTCATTCCCCTGGAGATGCGCGTCACCCAGTTCAAGGAGATGCTGCGGGAGAAGGATGTGTCGGCGTTCAGCACGTGGGAGAAGGAGCTGCACAAGATTGTCTTTGATCCGCGGTATCTGCTGCTCACATCGAAGGAACGCAAACAGGTATTTGAAAAGTATGTCAAGGACCGGGCCGAAGAGGAGCGCAAGGAGAAGCGCAACAAGATGCGACAGAAGCGCGATGACTTCCGAAGCCTTATGGAGGAGGCCAGGCTGCATGGCAAGTGAGTGTTTAGCGGGTTGATTGATCGATCGATTGAATGGTTTGCTGACTGACCCTTGCCCTGCCTTTGCAGATCCTCCTTCTCAGAGTTTAGCCAGAAGAATGCCAAGGAGGAGCGCTATCGGGCCATCGAGAAGGTGCGCGAGCGCGAGAGCCTCTTCAACGAGTACATCGTGGACGTACGTCGTCGGGAGAAGGAGGACAAGCAGCTAAAAAAAGAACAGGTAGGCTTATGGCAGGGAAATCGTACTACTTATACGATGCTGTTGAATCTCCTTACGTATCAAAATGAATCGATGTATCTATGCCAATTATATACCAATATATTCTATATACATATATTTTAATCTTAATCTGTATACAAAGCGTATTTACATAATATGATTGATTTTTTGTTAACTTTTAAACATAAAACAACGTGTGTGAACCGAAACTGATACTGAAACCCAACCAAATCTGAAACCCTGAACTGCATTGCATTTGCCCTTTGACCGACGACGACCATGTGGTTCCGTTGTGTCGCTAAATGATGCCCACACCACACAATAAAATGCATTGCCTGTGGCCACTGTTACCCTAGCCACTAGCTACTGCTACTACTAGCTACAGATTACAGCACAAATGCACCACCACTCAAAAAAAACATCACCAAAAACCACCATCACACAAAACGAAAGCAACATCAAGAACAACAACAACAACAACAATCTTCAACAACATCTTCGTCGTCATCGCACCACGCACACCACGCTCGCAATCTGTGTGGTGAGTTTTCTAAAAAAAAAAACTAAAAAAACAAAACAAAAAAAATTCCATTAAAAATTTGTTTTTCTGCAAAAAAAAAAAAAATGAAACATATTTGGAAAACAAAAAGACAATTTATATGACAACAAAAAAAGGTTCAGCCAAAATACTGAAAAATATCCTGAATAATTGTTGGTGTGATTTCCACTTCCCGCCCCATGCCATGCCCCACGTCGCCCCCGAAATTTAGGATGTGATGTGAGGATGTGATGATAATGGATATTGAATGGAGAATGGCATTGGAGTTATTGGCATTTTGTAATCATATGTAACACGATGATATTTGAAGATCGTGTTGGTACACAGAGAGAGAGAGAGAGAGAAAGAGAGAGGCCCATCAGGAGGTAGGAGGAGAGAGGAGGAGCTGGTGCAGCAAGAGGAACAATCGGAGGAGAGCCACAGCTTGCAGGGTGTCTTCGGCCGCTGAGCAAACAGTATGAATAATACGTAATTTAATTAACCAAATATTTTCCGTTTATGTTTTACAATAATAAAGACATCCCCCACGACCCGCCCCAAGAGTTCTGTGTGGCCCCACAGCGCAAAGAGATCCGATGTCCCATGTCCATGGAGATCAGATCTTTGCACTTGCCGGCGCCCGCCCCGCCATCCCTCTAACCTTTATTATGTATACTATTATATGTATTTATTGTAGCTCTATAAACACTGTACACTTCGGCCATGGCCTGAAGTCTTTTAATGTAATCCTTTTAAAGGCCCTGCTCTAAAGACGGAAACCCAGAGAGAGGAATTTAGCAAAAGGTGGTCTGATTATTGCTTGTTTCCCATATATGCACTTGCATTTACTCTGCTTAAACGATAGAAGTACATTGAATACACATTTGTATTTTTCCCACACCCAAAAAAGTCAAGTAAACTTTCACTCATTTAATTTCATTTTTCTGTGGTCTGAAAGTCCTGCTTTTACATGTAGATCCTCTCTCTCTCCACGCAGCCAGGGCCTGAAACTAATCGAACAACTTCCTTTTCAGTTAGGTCTTTGAAACACTAATCCAAAATCATTCTCTTTTGCAGGCAACAAGAAGAGTGTAACTATGTTCAGTAGCCATAAGAAATTACTAGTATTTAAGCTCTAAGTTTGCTTTTTAAGCCCATAGATTGTTAAGTGAAAGACTCGTATCAATGCCAGACCTCTAACTCGTGCACTTTGTTTCTTTTCTCTTCCGCATGGCTGTCATGTCAAACATTCTCCTCCCTTACAATCACACTCTCTAGATTCGCAAGGACTTTCTCGATATGCTGCGGGAGCGGCACGACATTGAGCGCCATACGCGTTGGTATGACATCAAGAAGAAGCTGGAATCGGATCCGCGCTACCGGATAGTCGACTCAATGTATCGGGAGGAGTACTTCGAGGATTATCTCCACATAATGAAGGAGGAGAAGCGCAAAGAGCGTGAGCATCGGGAACAGCGGGAGAGGGAGCGTCATCGGGAACGTAAATCCGATCGCAAGGATAAGGATAAGGACAAGGATAAGGACAAGGACAAGGAGAAGAGCCGCAAGGATCGTTGCCGTAGTCGCTCCAAGGACAAGGACCGTGAGCGTAAATCCTCCAAGGACAAAGACAAGGAGAAGGACAAGAGCAAGTCGGAGAAGAGCAAAAAACGAGATTCCCCCGTAAGTTTGTATCTCTTTTTTTAGTGTTCTTTCTACTAAAAATGTCCTTGATTGTACTGCAGGAGGAGGGCGAACACCATGACGAGTCGGAGCGCGAGGAGCGGGCAGGCAGCGATGACAGCGAAGTGGCCCGCCAGCGGGAGAGCGAGGCCGAACAAAAGCAAAAGGAGCGCGAAAAGAAGCTTCGGGCAGAGCAGAGTATTCGGGAAAGGGAGAAGGAGGTGCAACGCACCCTGGCCGGTCATCTGCGTGATCGGGACAAGGAGCGTGAGCACCACAAGCGGGACGAGAGCATTGGACACTTTACAGCCCTGCTGACGGATCTCGTGAGGACGGCAGACTTCACGTGGAAGGAGGTGAAGCGACAGCTGCGCAAGGATCATCGATGGGAGCAGATCGAGCCACTCGATCGGGATGATCGTGAGAGGTATGTTCAGAAATCCATAAAATATTGTAAATACCATACTTACTTTCCTCTTGTAGAATCTTCAATGTACACATTGACAATCTGATGAAGAAGAAACGCGAGAGATTCCGCGAAATGCTCGACGAGATCAGCACCCTACAGCTGACGAGCACTTGGAAGGAGATCAAGAAGTTGGTTAAAGAAGATCCGCGGTATCTCAAGTACAATTCGGAGAAGGGGGAGCGCGAGTTTAAGGATTACATCAAGGACAAAACGCTGCAAGCGAAGACGGCGCTGCGCGAGCTCTTGCAGGAGTGCAAATTCATTACCCACAAGAGCAGCGATCTCATCAAGGAAAATGCCAATCATCTCAAGGAAATACAAGATATACTCAAGAACGATAAGCGGTAAGAGCCATCATAGAGCCAGCCCCTCTTCTGAATCAGAGCTTAAATATCTCTTTCCTTTAGCTACTTGGTGCTCGACCACTTGGAGGAGGAGAGGAACGTTATTGTTGTGGGGTTTGTGGAGGAGCTGAACAAACGTGGACCACCGCCCCCACCCACAGCCTCCGAATCAACGCGTCGGAACAAATAGTGGCACTATGGCCCTCCCCCGAAACCCATCAGCCCTTTACCCCCAACACCCTAAAAACAACGCTTAAACGCTAAGCTCTATATTCAATTTAATCTAATAAATTAAATTATTTTAGTCCTGTGTAGCTTCTAATATTTTAATTATTTACAAATGAATAAAACGTACACCATCCACACAACAAAAAGGAGAAAACTTGTCTACTTTTCAATATATATATATTTATTGATCATTTATGTAATATATGTATATATACATATAAGATTTGCATTTGTCACCTATATATATATATATATATCTTTTATTTGCAATTTCATAATTCTATCTCTAAATGTACTTCTTATATACCATTTAATTTCTCTTGCATCGTATCGTTCATCGATTCCTTCCGCGGTTCATTGCTACCATTTATTGTTTAATACACATTCGTTCGTTCTGTTCTGCAGAAGTTTTGTTTTCTACCAATCTATAAATACGCATACCATAAATTATACAATACACAAATACAATACAATAATCTTCATAATTTTAGTTGCATATATTTCATATTTCGTTTTCCAATGCCAGGCGTCAGACTTCTTTTTCCTTGCTTTTCCTTTTCTTTGCATTTGGCTCTCCATTATCATTCTCTCACCTCTCCTCTTCATCGAATAGTTCTTCCAATTTCTATATGTTTGTTGTTTTTTTTTTTGTTTAGGAACTAATAGCGAAAATAATGCGCTGTGTTTTTGTAAAAAATTCTTTTTCCTCTCATTTATCATAAAGTTTCATTTGGTTTGTTGTTTCTTTTGTTGTTAACGAATTTTCCACTAGCCAAACGGTCTGCTACTTGGACGAGGGACGATACACACACATTGTTTTGTAGGGTATCCGCTGATCGAAATATCGCATCTAATAATTTAATGATCCATGGCCTAATGTCACATAATGTCCTTAATGTTGAACCCAGTATGATAATGGAAGTTGGAAATTGTGCGATAAAGATCGCCACCACTGAAAAGATCCGTACTAATGAGGTCTGAATTAAATTGTTAATGATTCGAAAAAATTATCTGTGCTGATCTGTGCTTTCCCTTATCTCCACTCGGCTCTTAAAGAATTCCAAACTCTCACATAACTCCAATCAATTCTTAATGATACGAATTGTACGAAAGATATTTGAATGATCCCAATGAAATGATCTGTACTAAAGAATTCTGAACGATCCCCAAGCTGTCACTGACCCCCCAATCAATTCTTGATTATTCAAAATCAATTCTTAATAAATCCCAAGCTACGCTCCCACTGATCCTCACTTTATTCTCAATGATAGAAATGAAATGATTTTTGCTAACGAAATCTGAATGAACCCCCCTATCAATTCTTGATGAACCCTAATCTAGACCCCACCTCCCATTTATACAACCCCCCACCCACCATCCATTCGAACACTCCACTAGCACTCCCTATGTTAGCTGGTGTTTTAGTTGACTGTCTATTCTATAATTTATTTCTTTACCATCGTACGGCTAGATCATCTGTTAGTTTCTATCATAGGTATATGTACTCGCACTAAACTATTTACTTGGTGTTTTGCTCTTATTGAATGCATTATTACGGTTTCGGTTAGGCACAAAGTAACTGGTTTTCCTTTCTATCCGTTCTATCGCCTGGGGGTTTTCTGGCTTTTGTCTCCATGGTTCAGTATCGAATTTTACATGCTATTTGTTTATTCTCTAGTTATACTACTACCAATGTTAGTGTGTTGCTTTTGTTCGATTCTCCATATACTATATATATATCATTCTCTCTATATAATATTGCTACAGGTTGGGTTTTGTTGTTGGTGTTTTCTTGTTGTCTCTATAATAAACCACGTTGCATTTGTTTGTAAATTGAAAAATACAGTGTGTGTTATATATCTCTAAATATAATTAGTAAATTCTATTACAATTAGATGTGTTTTTTCTTTTTGATTCACAGACATACAAAATCTGGTAGGGAGGACCATTGGATGGGGGTACGTAGCAGGGTCTAGAATCTATTCAAAAATCTCAGAAAAAAAAGCATACAAAAATAAAAGAGCAGCAAATAAAACATGTAATTAAAATCATATAAAAAATATATATATGTGTATATATTTATTACATAAAGCATTTAAGAAACTAAACTAAAATCAGCAATAATACTCCAAGTCATTAGATTAGTTAGTTACAGCATTCCAAAGCAGTTCTTCGTCCTCTCTTACGCTTTCTTATAGAAATTGAATGGAGAAATAAATTTAAAAAAATCAAAAGTAGCGCTTTATACATGGTACATATATCGTATGTAATATATATATAATTTTTGTTTTGTTTTTCATTTTTTTTTTAAATGCAAAAGTTACCAATTGTAATGTTTAATAATGTAAATCTGGACAACTATAAAGTAAATATTTATTGTTTTTTTTTTTGTTCTTTCTTAAATGATTAAATGATCTTTTAAGTGTACAAATTTCAAGAGCATTCAAAATGCTTGATGCAACTTTTTCGTTTCTTCTATACAAAATACAAATGTAATGTAAATTTAAGTTTTGGTATATAACAAAGGTTTGTAAGGTTTTTTTCGATGATGTGTGGGCCAAAAGTAAGGTCGGGGTTGGGTTTTGTTTGTGTGTGTGGGTGTGTTCATTCTGGAAACCAAATTGTTGTGTAAATTGAACTACGCGTGTGTCTGTCTCCTCTTCGCCACTTGCTCTCCTCTGTTGCAGTTTCTCTTAGCGTTTTGTTTGTTACGAGTAGAATATATAATATAATAGAATATAATATATGTATGTATATAATACGTTTATATAAATAATTAATAATAGTAATCATAATAATCATAATCGTTAATCCATCATAATCATCATTAATAATTATTGGATGGATTATAATCCATCATCATCTGCGATTTTCAGTTACTGTTGCTATTGCTATTGTTCTTGTTCTTGCTATTGTGGTTGTTGTTGCTGAAGAATTTCTTGCTGCTTTTTGCAATAGTAATTCATTAGTAATGGTTAAATAAGCTTTTTCTTCTTCGTTGACAATCAGTTGCCCTTAGTGGCCTCTTTGGCGGCCATAATCAAAGGCGTCAGACTGGCCAATGGACGTGCCAGCTTCAGGAAGGGATGCTAATGAAAGATTCGTACAAGAAATAGTTATAAAATAATCTATAATCACTCTATAATCATACCTTTAGCAAATCCATTGCACTGGCTCTGCGCTCCACTTCCACTTCCAGACACTGATCGAGAAAATCTTGAAATGCTGCGGACAGCTTGTCTTTTTCTTTAATCTCTGGCTTGCCATTGGTGGCAATGAGGTACAAGGCTTTCAGCGGATTCTCATTCAAATATGGCGGTTCGCCCTCAACCATTTCAATGGCCATGATACCCAAAGACCATAAATCAACCTGTCGAATAAAGAAGAAATCAATTAAAATCTTGAGGAGAGAGAGTAACGAGTAATCCGTACCTTGGGACCATACTGCTTCCGCGTGACCACCTCGGGCGCCATCCAGTACGGCGTACCCACCATCGTTGTGCGTTTGGATTGCTCCGGCGAGATTTGCGCACAGAAACCGAAATCAGTCAACTTGACCGAACCATCCAGGCCAAGCAATATATTATCACTTTTGATGTCACGATGGATCACCTGATTGGCATGCAAGAACTCCAGGGCTTGCAGCACCTCCCGACACACGGCCGCAATCTGTCCCTCGTCCATGCAGGTCTCAGTGACGACATCCGTGAGCGAACCACCCGGCAGATACTCCATCACTACCCACAGCTCTTCGGACACCAGATAGCTGTCCAAATAGTTCACGACATTCGGATGCTTGTTCTCTCGCATCACCAGAATCTCATTGATAATCAGCTCCTTCTTCGGTTGCTGCGAGAGGTTCATCTGTTTGATGGCCACCTCCATACCCGTCGAGGATTCGATGGCCGTGTACACGGTGCCCGAGGCGCCCTGGCCGATCTTCTCCATTTTCGTGTACTTGCGATTGGGATCCCCAACGGAGACTATGGTGCGCAGTTTCTCCAGGATTTCCTCATCGGACATCTTCTTCTTTTTGGCATTGGCCGCACGCGTGTTGGGCGTGACTGCCGCTGCTGCCTGTGGGACGGCGATCTGATTGCCAGCTGCCGCTGTCGGAGGAGCTCCTGCTGCTGCCACTGCAGTTGCATTCAGATTGTTCCCAATCGCCACTGAGGGATCGTTGTACAGGTCTGTGTGCAGGCAGGTGGCATCGGTGTCGACGGCAGCGACAGGTGTGGGTGAGGCAGGCGTTATGGTGGTAGGAGGCGGCGGCATGGGCATGGGCACCGTCGAGTTCCGAGCGGAAGATATGGATAGCATCGATGTTGTCGGCGTTGGACAATGGATCGATGGCAAGGCGTTGTTGGTTGTTGTTGTATCATCGTCGTGGAATGAAGGAAATGATGAAAAGGAGGAAGCAGAAGAATGGTGATTAGTCGTTGGTGCAGTTGTTGCTATTGTTGTTGCTGCTGCTGCTGACTCGGCTGCAAACTGCTCTTGCAATATCGTAGTAGTAGCAGAAGTAGTAGTAGTAGTAGTAGTAGAAGTAGTAGTAGGATTGGTAGTACAACTAGGATTAGTAGCAGACAAAATAGTAGCAGTTGCACTTCTTGTTGTTGCATCACTGCCTTGTGTTTCTGCTGTTGTTGTTTCTGTTGTCGATGCTGATGCTGAAGCTGGCGTCGAGTTGCCCCCAGACGCTGTTGTCGCAGTTGGTTTTTATAAAGTATTTTTTTTTTTAGCAGCAATTAGAAGCATTTTTTTTCAAAAACAGAACAGAACACAGAGGCGATACAGATAACAATAATAGACATTACTTTAAATCTTCCACACAAAAAAGTTGATTAGTTTTCAACACAACAAAACAGAAGATGGGTGGACCTACTGCCTGGCAGCAAATGGTTTTACTTCTTAATCTAAAATCTAAAATCTCTAAAGAATAAACTCAAATAAATATTGCTGTCAGGCGGCGGTTTGGCTCCTTTAAACTAAAAGCAGAATAGCAGCTAGTCCTGGCACAACACTCACTTGCATTGTTCTTATTCTTGTCCAGCGTCGTCGTCACATTATTATGATGCAGCGGCGATGGTGCCGTCATCACCTTATGGTTCTGCAGTGGTGTTGTGGGCGTTGTGGCCGGTGCTGCTGGCATTATGATGGGCGACGGCGATGGCGCTGGCTGCAGTTCCTCAATGGGTCGCGTGTAAATGGATTTCGTGCGCTCGGGTCGCGATGCCACTGGCGGAGGTGGCGGCTGGTGCGCGGCCTGTTGCAGCTGCTGCTGATGCGGTGACCCGAGCATGTCGTCCTCATTGGCAGATGAATGTTGCGATGTGGATGAGGAGGCCGTGTGGCCGCCAAAATTGTATGAATGCGATTGACTGATGCCAATGTGATGCTGATGCTGCTGATGCTGTTGATGCTGGTTATGCTGGTGCAATTGTTGATTCTGATGCTGGATAATATGCTGCTGCTGCTGTTGGTAGTGATTGCTCAGCATTTGTCCTGCCACGGCCACATTGTTGGCATTGGGTCCCAGTGTCATGCTGCCCAGCTGGACGCCAATCAGATTGCCGCCACTGTTGGAGCCATGCAGTTCCGAGTCTGTGGGCGTGCTGCTGGGACTGCTGCTGCTCACGCGACTTAGTGAAGAGCCTGTCCGAGACAAGAGGATTGCATTACATTGAGAATACAGTTCGAGAATCAAAGGATAGGGTCCCCTCACCTGAATGCGTCGTTATGGCATTTGTCATGTATTTGGAACTTGGCCTCTGTTTGGTTGTGTTGTCAAACCATTTGAGCACATCGAGCACCGCCTGGGGATTCTTCTTCTGCTCCTGTTTGCTGATGTTCGAGTTCATCAGCAGACGCGCCCATGCCTCGGGCATACCCTGTAAAAGGCAACACACAAATCGTTTGAGTACTATGGATCTTCAAATGAAAGCTAAGCGAATGAAAGATAGAGCACATATAGATGGCGCAGGGTGGGTGGGGTTCTTTTTGTTAGGTATTTTGGATACAGCAATGCTTGGCCAAATCATTCCGAAAGTAGGGGGACATCGACTAAAAGCATTTTCACTACAAAACTCTAGGCTTCAGCCATAAATATGTTGTCTGTGTTGGCTAGTGTAGGTGTAATGGAAACTAATGAGGAACACCCGATCGAGAAACATCGAATGGAATGGTTGAAGATATATACACAAAAGGAATATAACGAAACACCGATATATCTTGAAACAAACATCGAATGGTAGGAACGAACATCGAATGGGGAATGGCTTGATATTTAGACAAAAAAAAGGAACACAATCAATGGTTTATTTTTCTTTTGTAGAGAAACTAATGAAGAGGGAGGCAAGATTTCCGTTGCGTTAGACGTGGAGTTTACTTACTTTCATGGGCAGCTTGAAATAATAATGAATAATAGAAAGTCGGTAAAGAGCACATATCGGCGATAAACAACAACATAATGTATGTATAGGGTATAGGGTATGTAGTATGTGCTTTCAAGAGTACATTATATATAATTGGAAAGCTAAAATTATGCAAAATTTCATTGGATATGGAAAGATCTTTGAATGAAAAGAGAAACCACCATTGATCCCTGTTGCAAGGCTCTTCAGGGCTCCTCTTTTACTCAAAAATCACAATTAATTCCTTAAGCATGTGAAAGTGTTTCTTCTTTTGGTATGTTTTTCATTAAATCAAATTGTAGGTTTTAAGCAAATGAAAACAGAAGATTTCCCTCCTGCTATTTTTAGCAAAATGAAAATTAAAGGCGAGGCACATGGAATAATAATAAATATTCCAAGGTAAACGATCCAATACGATTCCAATAAAAGCCATAAAACTCACCGTAAATTCTCCGGTTACGGGATCGAAACCCACATGCACCGTATGCTCGAAATTCGTCGGATACGAGATGTTCGGCTTGGAGTCAGTGTGCGAGGGTTTCGAGCCTTTGATCTTGTTCTTCAGCGTCTTCTTCTTTCGGTCGGCATCGTCGGGCTCTTTGGAGGGGAACAAAGAGAAACACATTGTAGTTCCACTGGTGGACACATACTAATCACAGTGTTGTCATGGCACACACACTCACCCTTGGGCAATGGTCGCATATCAACAGGCGGCGCATCACCACAGCCGCCGGCACCGCCTCCGCCCATGAGGGGTACACGCTCAATGCCAGCGCCACCGCGATTGCTGGTGAGCCGCACGGGCGGCGCCGGTGGTTTATCTTCCTCGCTGGACATGCCTTGTGTGGGTGGTGGTGGTTCCTTTCCTTTCCCGTCTTCCTTCTCTTTTCGCTACGGCTTCTTCCTCCTCCTCCTCGACGTTGTCTTCTACAGCTTCAGCTTATGCACAGCTGTTCTGATGCCCGAAAACAGCTGTTAATGGGGAAAAAAGCGAAAGGAGATTGTTTTATTCGCGAAAAAACGAAATGATTTCATTCTTGGTGAATTCACACAGATTTCCAACATTTTGTTATCTATAAACGAAGCTTATCTTCTCATTTGATTGTTGTTTTATCAATTATTTTTTTTAGCTTCGGTTGCAGTCGCGTCCGAGTCATAAGTTTTGCAAAAACTTAAAAATTTGTCATACATAAGAAAATGTATATGTAGATAAATATATCACAAATACTTATACGCAGATATATATAGCATATACGTCTGTGTCTGTATGAATATATATTTCACAGAATTCTGCAGAGAATTATACAATTTTTGCCCACTTTATTATTTTTTTAATGTGATTATCTTGAAGATCACGTCAAATTCGGGTGTTGTGTTGCTCTCATTTATTTTGGCATGCGAAAAAAACTCATAAAAATGTTCAGAATGGTTAAAACACCCACACAAAACAAATGTTGCAGGAGAAACAAGAACTACAACAAATAAAGAAGCAAATAAATTTATCAATATGGGTCGTCCGACGAACTGAATCCGACTATTGGGGGTATTGGGATTGGGGCCCTCGCTCTTCCTCTGTCGCCGCAGTGTTGAGTGTCACTGCCAGTAGAGCAGCCGGCAAGGCAACACCGACAGATTTCCACTCTCTCGATCGCCAGCCCAATGGGAACGGGCAAACACAACTCATGCACAGAGAGAGAGAGCGAGAGAAAGAGTGGGAGTATCAGCCGCCATAAAGAGCGCCACCGCGCACAGTGTTTTGTAAACACCAAGCGAATGATTCCACCCATATGCCCTGCATTTAGTTTCTTCCATTCTCAATGGAGACCACTGTGCGCTCGCTCGCTTTCTCGCCTACGCTGCCGATGGTCCCCCAAAAACAACAACATTATGCGATAACAAGAGTGACTTCGATTAGCTCACGAAACAAAAACAATACAGCTCACGCATTCGGAATTACAGTAATACGAAACAAGAGAAAAAGATTAGTCGGGCGCCGATGCTTTGATACCTTGGCGATCTTTTGTTTTAGTGTCAGCTGCATATGTATATAATATACGATCTTGACTTTGTGGATGAAAATTAGCCTAAGAACTGAGGAACTATGTATTGTAGTTTGGGTATAATATTTTTTCACTGCGTAGCCGCAACTTTGATCATATCCGTAATACCTGCTTCAAGGGTATCAAAATAAAGCAGCTCTCACGCATTTAAAATTACAGTAACAACATTGCTACCCTGGGACAGACACCACCGCCACTAATATGTAATGTGGGCGGCGGCGCAGCCAAAACATATGATGGGAGAGCGAGCGACAGAGGGACGGAGAGTCAACCGCTTGGCGCCTGTCTGCCTTTTTGCCGGTGACGGCGACGTCGACTGCGCAGCTTTTATGATTCATTTATCAACGTCAGGGCGTTAAGAGTCAATGCAGTCGTCAGTCCAGAGAGAAGGAAACAGGGCATAGGTGGAGGGAGGGAGGGGGGAGGTGCTGAGTGTGAAAACACTAACAATTTGTATGTGTTTTTTGTAGGTTTGTTGGCTTTACGCCGAGAGAGACCGTTTCCCCGATTCGCGTCTATAGGTAAATGTTGTTTTTAGATCAAGAAACAAACTTTTCTCGGGAGCGCCGCCGGCGGCGGCGAAGAGCGTATGGGCGGCTTCCCAGAATTGGGTTAACCGTGTATCGGTGTATCGAATTTGTTTCTTTTTTATTGAAGTTCATATAAAATCAATAAATACTGTATATATAGCGGGGTTTTGCGGTCTATGAACTTTTTTTCTATTATATTTTCTACGGGCCGGGCCTAATGCAAAATTATTCCCTAATGAGCAAAACACACACACAGGAAGCTCGACAACACTTGCGGCATTTAAATTAGTGACAGAGGTGGGGAAGAATGGTGGGGGGAGGTGGAGCGGAGAGCCGCCGGGGCTAGGGTGGACTTGCCTCTCAAGTGGGGCAGGCATAGGTGCATGTTGCAATGGCAACAGCAGAAGTAACAGCAGCAGCAACAACATGGTGCATGGCGTGTTGCAAGTGCATTGAGTGGCGCTGGGCTCCAAGTGCTGAAAGAAGCCACAAACATATACGGACTTCTTGACAGTGTTTATGCGGTTGCAGATAACATGATATTGAACAAAGGCAAGAGATACTGCATCATGATTTATTATAGTACGGTCTCTGGAAATGGAGGCAAGGTTTTCTGGGAATGCGGTATCCTATAGTCGGGAAATTTGAACATCGCGGATTTGTCACGCATAATCGCTCGATGAAGAGGAGGCACTGCGGCTGTGGCGACGACGAGCGTAGCGTCGCTGTCTATTTTGGGTTTTGGACGCCAGCCGAAAGCAGAAGGCACCAGGCGGAAATGTTATGCCTTTTATATTTTTCTGCTTGTCTATTTCCCCCTCCTCCCTCTCCCTACGGTTCTCCGTTACAAGTTGGCTTTTCCGTTTTTACCTGGACTAAACACACACAAGCCCACACATGCATAGGCACATGTTCCATACATACATATATAGAGCCCCGTTAGGACGCCGCTAACTGTTAAATGCCAAACAGTTGCAACACAAAATTGTATTTTATGTAAATTTCTTTTTGCTGTTTTTGTGCTTTGTCACGTTTAGTTTGCCGCAATACACGTGCCCCATTGGGGGGAAATGCAGCAAGAAGAGGTGGAGGAAATCACCCTGTATGCAAGCAGCTTGTTGACATTTTCACCCAACCCACACCCCACACACACACATACATTTCCCCTTACACAATGCCAAATGTTATGGGGAAATATATTTGTGTGCTTGGGAAACTGGAACAAACAGCAATGTGTTAATCTTAAAACGAAAACCACTTGAATCGTTGTTTTCCTGGGCATTTTCCGGAACATATCTCAAAGAAAACATAGATCTCGCACACGCAAACGCACATACAAGTGGGCGAAGAGTGGAGAGGGAGAATGTGTTGGAAAAATCAATGCACATGTGTGCGTATCTGTGTTTTTGGAACCTCCTTTCGATGTGAGCCAGAAGCCAGACCAATTGGACTTGCAATGTACTCTTTTTTATGAATGAAACGCTCTCTCCGCTCCTCCCCACCTCACACTCTCTATGGTGACGGGACTCACTGCACTGCAGGTATGTCTTCGGTAACACCCTGTATGCCGCTTGCAATCTGTCGCTTTCGTTGCGTTGCACTGCTGCAGCCTTCTTCTTCGTGGATTTCTTGAAGTTTTCCTTAAGCACTCACAACAGCACTTCACTGCACACACACACATTCACACGGACACACAGTGGGTATTGTTTTTCCCGTTTTCTTTAGCGTTGCTTGTCGTGTGTCATTAATGTCCGACACGGGAGCAGAGCAGCAGAGCTAGCAGCAAGAAAACCATTTAATATTCCACAAATGTGGTTGCATACGACCCAAACACACCGTTGAGAATTGTTAACGATAAGCGCGCTTTTCCTTTTCCGCCGCAATGTTTGGTATTGTTTAAATATTTTATTTACATTTTCCGATGTTTATAAAAAAAGTTAAGACGGTAGCAGCCAGTGTGACCGCGGACTTATCGATCAAATATACCGTCCGACCTCCAGAAATATATCGAAACATACCGTCTCATTAAAAAAAAACGTAAATATACTGACGAATTCAAGTTCTATTTTATATATTCCTCGTTTTTGATATTCCGTGGATTATTACTAACTATATAGAAAATTTAGCCATGCCCACATAATTTTATACGATTGATGAATCTATTTTCTACTTGATTGGCTTAATTTAAATAATTGCTTTTATTGAATTTCTATATAACGTTGAAAATTAAATTTAGTAGATTGATCAAATTGACAAATATACTATTATATACCGATATACCGTAAATATACCGTCGTTTAAATTTTGACCTCAACAAATACCGAAAAGTATTAAAAATGCCGTAAACGGCCACCCTTGTAGCAGCAGCACCAGTGTGACCGCGGATTTATCAATACAAATTTCTGTCTGACCCACAGAAATATACTGACATATACCGTCTTATTTTCAAACTCTACCGTAACTATACCGATGAAAAAAGTCAACTAAGCCCACTATTTAAACAGGTAAACAACTTGAGTTGCAGCAGCAGCAACTTAGTGATGGGGACTTAAGTAGAGCTGGATGAAACATCGATGCAGAATTGATCCGCCACTATCAATAAAGTATACCGATATGACATATTTTCATATGCGAAAAAATTAGTTTATATGACCGATTTGAAATAGGCACTTGCCGGAGCAGTGTCTGAGTTAATCATCAAAATGGTCAAACATATTTTGTCCTGTTATTGTAGTATATTCTGTCGTATACAGACAAGTATATAATATACCGTAAATGATCACCTGGATGAAACATCGTATTCAATATCGATATAGTCGATAATTTTCTGCAACATTTGAAAACACTCACAAAATCTAGCAACATTGTCTTCGCAACATCGACAGGTTATAGACATTTTTTTTTATGATGTTAAAAATTTGAATTTTGAAATTCCACAGAAATACAAAGCCATCTTTAAAAAGCCGAAGTCATGATTTGCAGTCAACGTATAATTAAGTTTTTAGAATGGAGAATCATTTCATTTGCACAGATACCAAACAGTTGGAACCCCAAACCCTTATTGCCACCCCCATAAGGATGTCACCTCTTCGTCCTTTCCATTCAATGTTTACCCAAAATGTCAGCACAAAGGACTGCCGTTGGACGTTTCGAGTGGCCGACGCGCGACCAATCATAGGGCAAAACAATAATTGTTTACAAATTGTTAACACGCTGCGGAATGATTGTCACTTTTGACACGCCACGCCCCCGCATAAGGCTTATCCTCCTCGTCGTCGAGCAAATAGCGAAAAAACCACAAATCATGTTGAAATACTACAAGGCACTCGTCGTCGTTGATTTGCATATCATTTGTGGGGTATGTCCGATGGGGGGTCCTATGGGGGATTCAATGAGTATAAAACCATCAATATCGAGGATGTTCCGTGTCAGTTCGATACCAGGCGGCGCACCGGGACGCACAATGTCGATGTTCAGCTCCTGTGAAGTGTGTGGCGATCAGAGCTCGGGGAAGCACTACGGCGTCTCCTGCTGTGATGGATGCTCCTGCTTCTTCAAGCGCAGCGTGAGGAAGGGCAACCACTATGCCTGTATTGCCATCAAGGGAAACTGCATCGTGGATAAGGCGCGCAGGAATTGGTGTCCCTTTTGCCGCTTTCAGCGGTGTCTGGCGGTGGGCATGAATGTGGCTGCCGTTCAGGATGAGCGGGGTCCGAGGAACCAGCAGGCGACTGCCGTCTACAGGTACAGCCGCAGATCTATGCCGTCGCCACGCCTGCCACAAACGGTGGTTGCTGCAGCAGGAGGGGGTCAGGCGTTGCACTTTCAAATTCTCGCTCAGATTCTGGTCACCTGCCTGCGACAGGCGATGGCGAACGAACAATTCAGCAGTCTGGAGCGTCCTCAACAGGATGCTATCCTCCAGGTGGTGTGGAGCGAGATCTTTATACTGCGGGCCTCGCACTGGTCTCTGGATATCAGTGCTATGATCGATGGCTGTGGGAATGATCAGCTAAAACGACTAATATACGAGGCCCAACAATTAAGGGCCGATGTCTTGGAATTGAACTTTCTTGAGACGTTGATTTTGTGCAGGAAAGGTGAGTACTACTACTACAGGGACTGGACTGGAAGTATAAGTATAAATAAGTATAAAGTTTTGCGTTCTTTGCAGAACTAGCTCTCAGTGCGGAGTATGCCATTATCCTTGGAACCCACTCGAATGCCGCTTTAATGTCTCTGGCGCGTTACACTTTGCATCAGTCGAACTATTTGCGCTTTGGACAGCTCCTACTGGGGCTGCGACAGCTCTGCTTACGCCGATTTGATTGTGCTTTGTCATGTATGTTTCGAACAGTGGTTAGGGATATATTAAAAACACTTTAATTAGCAACTAAACTAAAATAAACAAAATTTCAAACACTCCCGCCTTAAATGTTGCTTGGGCTTTGCAGCATGTATAGCAGCACTTAAATATAAAAACTCTATCGATATTTTATTATCTGAAACTATCGATTAGCATTGCGCCATTCCATCAGCTGTTTGCTCCATTGCCAGTCATTCCAAGAACGCTTTGGCAACGAAACACCGCGTCAATTTTGTTTTAAGTGAAAATTTTCATAATTTGCATGGAATTTTAATTGAAACCCCTCGAAAACACACACAAAAGTATGGCTGATGACGCGAACGAGGATAGCTGGCTGTACGGCACCTCGAATCCGGACTCCACCACAAACGAGATTGGCAACGGCGACGATGCTCTGGCGGCCGAACACGAGGCTCAGGCGCTGGCTGCCGTGGTGGCCGGCGACAAGCCGGGCTCCAGTGCCGCCTCCCTGTTGCCTGGTTTTCCCAAGGAGGAGGTGCCCGAGTACAGCGATTTCGATGATCCCGCCGAAGAAATGGAGGAGGACGAAGCGGCGCTGCCGGACACCACAGGCCGCCATGCGAGGGTACGAGACGAGGCCAGAGAGGAGGCGAGAACGCCACCAGACCAGGACGAGGACGAAGAAATGGACGAGGGTCCGGCCAGAAAGGAGCGCAACGGTTCCGGCTCCGATGAGGATGATGACGATGACTCGGATGACGATATCAATGTGGTGATTGGCGACATCAAGCAGGCGCCGAGCACATTCAACATTAAACAGCGTCCCAATCTTTTGGCGGGGGGCACGGCTGCCGACAAGGCCAAGCCGGCTGGCCAGGCGGGAAAGTTCAGTATCGAGGATTTCGAGGGTGCCGGCACCATCAATGGCGTGGCTGTACACGAGTTTAGCATCGATTCGCTGGAGGAGAAGCCGTGGCGGAAGCCGGGCGCGGACATCACGGACTACTTCAACTACGGCTTCAACGAGGAGACGTGGCGGGCCTACTGCGAGCGTCAGAAGCGCTTCCGCGTGGCAGAAAGCGGCGTCGGCCTGGCTAGTCTCACCCAAAACGTGAGTCAGAATGCTCCCATTGGCATCCTGAATGATGGTGGCATGAATATGGGTCCCCCGGGGATGCACAACATGCCGCTGATGCCGATGATGAGCATGAACGATGTTGGCATGCAGATGCCGCCGCCGGGCATGCCTCCACCCAACATGATGCAGCACCAGCCACGGCCGGGCATGGGCATGATGCAGCGACCGCCGCGTCCCATTTCCACCACGGGAGGCGGTGTCAAAGAGAATGCCATCCAGGTGATGACGGCCGAGTGTCGGGAATATTCGCGCGGCGGCCTGGGACCCATGGCGCCTAATTTCCCACCGCCGGGCGCCTCCGATGAACCCTTCTTCCACGAGCCAGAGCCCTTCGACTATGGCTACGAGCCCACTCAGGAATCGCAATGGGGTAACGACAATCCCGGCTGGGTGCCCACCGGCATCAAGGAGCTGACGCCCGGCCACGCTCACATCCATCAGCCGCCGCCCGGAATGCCGCCGCAAATGAATGTGCCGCCTCCCCAGATGGGCGGACCACCTCCACAACTGCGCGGCATGATGCCACCCAATATGCGAATGCCACCCAACATGAGTGAGTCTTGATTGAGTCCTTGATCCTTGCTCTGATTACTCATCCATTGATTTAATTTCAGATATGGGACCCCCGCATGGAATGATGATGGGTCCTGGGAATGGACCGCCGCCGGGGATGAGAATGGGTATGGCGCCGCCACAGCGAATGCCCATGGGTGGTAACAACAATGGAAATATCAGCAATTTGGCCTCATCATCCTCCGCCTCCTCCTCAGATCGCGGGGGCTACGACGATGAGCGCGAACGACGGCGGCGTGAAAAGGACAAGCAGATCAAGAAGGATCTGGTAGGTTACATCCATCCTTCATTCTCTGCTCGGATATTCTAAAGAATGTTTTTTAATGCTTACAGCTCCGCAAGGACTTCCTCGAGATGCTGCGGGAACGTCACGACATCGAGAGGCATACGCGGTGGTATGACATCAAGAAAAAGTTCGAAGCGGATCCCCGGTATCGTGCCTTGGACTCGACCTATCGCGAGGAGTACTTCGTTGACTATCTGCACATGCTGAAGGATGAGAAGCGCAAAGAGCGCGATGTGAAGGAACGCGATCGTCATCGCGACAAGGAGCGATCTCGAGACAAGGACAAGGAGAAAGATGGCAAGGACAAAGACAAGGAAAAGGACAAGGACAAGGAGAAAGAAGAAAGAAAGGAGAGCTCCCGTGTACGTTCCCGCTCCCGCGACAAGTCCAGTCGCCGCAAATCAAAATCCCGCGAAAAGGAGCGCAGCGAACGCAGCAGCAAAACGGGTGGCAGCAGTTCAGGAGCCCCCTCTGGCTCATCGTCCAGTCGCGGCGACAAGAAAAAGTCACATCGCAAGGACAAGGAAGAGGAGGAATAGCATTTTTTTAGATACTACATGGAAGACGAGGGAGAAGCAGCTCCACCCTAAGCTGCCGATCCACACACAAAACACACACAATCCAAAATACACAAAACGAAGCGAAAAATTTTGAAAGAGAAAAGAAAGAAAAAACACTTCCAATAAATAAGATAAAAACCCAACAAATGCATCAACCAAATGGGAGAACACTGGGCAATCTAAGGAAGAAAGGAATTCTCTTAGGTTTTGGGGAATTCTTCAGCTAAACAAAACGTTCGATTTAAGGTTGTACTTCTTCAGATATATTTTTCTTGTAAATCTAAAGGTTCCACTGTAATTTCTACTCAAATTCAAAACTCAAATTTAATCACACAAAAATCTGTGGGAATTTAAGTTGTCACCCTCTCAAAAAGAAACGTTAAAAAATGTCGGGAAAATCCTTTACATATTTAATTCCGCCGCATTGTCGCTGCAACAATACACACACAAAAAAATGACCTGAAAGATTTACCATGGAAACATTTAATCCACTCCCCCGAGTAACATGGCAAGAGGCAACAGCGGATATCATCCCGCACTTGAACGGCCTGTCCAATTGGTTTACGAGTATTTTCATTCGATGTTCAGTGGTTTTTTGCTTCTGTGTGTGTTTGACATTTAAATTAATAACAACGGAGAGGATTTTTAAATAAGTTTATGCATTTATTTATTTGTTCAGGTGAGAAGAGAATGAAATTCAAATTTCAAATAAATGAATATTTGAACAAACAAATTGACAGTCAACAAAAGTATGGTCTTAATTAATACCAAATGAACAACACAAGGGGCAAATGATGATAGTTATAGTATATTTAATGGTTATTCGGATTTCATTTTCATTTAGTTTTTATGTTCTGGATTTTGGCATAATTGACACCGTAATTGTCACAAATTTGAGCAGGATATCTTGGAGAGGCAAATAATAATGATGATGATAGTTTAGATGGGTTTTACACTTACTTATACATACATCATAGGCTAGGTTTTCTTGGGGTTAGTTATAAAAGTTGTGTGTGTGTGTGTGTGGGTTAGTTTTGAATTATATTCCTCTTGAATTTTGGCTAGAGACCTATTTTATATTAGAACTGATATTTTAGGTTGATTTCCTTAATCCGGGATAGATATACACACGCATGCACTGTAGTGGATGATGAGAGTAGTTTACAATCCGATTAGACTAAGAGCGGTTACAAAATATATATATATATATATATATACATATATATCATTAGATAGTGAGACAAACGATTCCTTTCGGTTCTTATCCTTCCTATGGTATATAGTTTAGATTTCATTTCATTTAAAAGTAACAACGATTGTCTTTAGAAAACTAAATTCACGTACGCGCAATACTTATACGATACTCGTAAATATGTATGTATGGAATGTCCGCTATTTCTTTTATTCTCGAAAAAGGAACATCATGTATATAATATATAATATATAATATATATGTGTATGTATATTGTATATTCTATGTTTAGTTTTTGTTAATTGAAAACCCATGCAAGTGGAACAAAGAAACAGCCCGAAAGTTTAGATCAGATCAGATATACATACATATAATATTGTAGTTCTTTTGATTACCAGGAGACAGTCAGTACAGTACAGCACAGTACAGAGAAGTTTCAGATGCTTTTGATTATATTCCGATTTTGGTTGTTCAGTATTCAGGATTTTGGCACTCATTGAGGATGAGGATAAGGTTTATATAAGATTCATTCTATGGAACAATGGACAGTGATGGGTTGTATTAATCCTCAACTAAATTGTACTTTCATTTTGCAGCTGGAACCAAGTTTGCATGCATCCGAGGTACTTTGCTTTCCACATCACAACACTTGCCACAAACTCATGCACTTTCACACTTACTCTCATTCGTATTCTCACACTCAGATTCATTCGTATTCGTATTCGTATTCGTACTCTTAAATCGGTTGTATTTTTTGGCCTTCTTGAGGACCTAAAGCTTGGTTTTTTGGCCAACGGCTACGTTTGGGCCTTAGATTGTGCCCTATCTGCTCAAGAGCTGCTCCACATTCAGGGTCAGCTCTGGGGCAGTATTGGGGCTACCATTGTTGTTGTTGGTATTGTTGGGACTGTGGGCATAGATGCCATTGAGGGTGCGGGACGGCGCCGGCGATGTGGGGGCCGACAGGAGGGGCGGACTCATGGCCAATGGTGGCAGCGGCGGTGACTGCGCCTCCACAGTGGAGGGCGGACTACGATTGAGATTGCTATCGAGACTGCTGTGATGCTGCGAGGAGGCCGGCGACAGCGGTATCTCCTCGATCTTCTCCAGATCCTGGGTGATCGACGACGAGTTCTGCTTGTGGGCCCGCGTCAGCGTCCCCTTGGGACTGCGCGACGTGTCATGGATGATGGGAATGTCCAGCATCGAGCTCTTGCTGGCACTCACCAAAGCGGCGTAGTTGGTGGCCTGCAGAGAGTGCTGATGCTGTTGTTCTCCCTTCGCCTGCTGGTCGTCGCGATCGAGACTGAACTGGCGACGCAGCAGGCGACTGGAGCCGGGTTTGCTATCGAATTTCGCCGTACTGCCGCCCATCGAGCTGCCACCGCTGCCCGGACCACTGGCCACGCTCCCCGCCCCTCCGCCGTGACAGGACCCCGCATTGCCGTACAGATACTTGCCATCGTAGAACTGGGTCAGATTGCTCTCGCTGGGACTGAGACACTTGTAGTGGTTGTAGGGCGAGCTCAGGTCCATCATCTCCTCGATCTTCTTGTAGAGCCGCGAGCTGGAGCCGCCTGTAGAGTTGGGCAGTCGGTTGAAGCTGTTTGGATTCAGTAGATTATCCGGCGTTAGTTCGGACAGCTTACGGGACTGTGGACTCGTGCTGCTGGGCGTCGTCGTCTTGCCGGGAAACTCCGGACAGAGTGTGGCATTCGGACTGATCGTGTTGGTGGAATTGGAGTCCAGAGAATAGGAATTGGGCAGATGTCCCACGGATGCCATATCCGAATTGGCAGGCGGCGTAATCTCCACTTTCACCTCCACAGACTCCCCCGCCAGCGAGGAGCTCTGCGATGATGAGGGATTCGTGCTTGTTCGGGATTTATTCGCCTGCGCCTTGAGGGTGATGGAGTTCCTGATGAGGGATTCATCCAAGCTGTGGGGGGAGTCAGTAATAATGGTTAATCAAGGAGTTAAGGAAGAGCTTTTATGCAGTTGATGACCTACCCATGCGACTCTCTAGGGAAAGCAGGGTATTGTTTTAAGAAAAGTTTAAGTTTTTGGTTTTAAAATACGTTTAAGAAGAGTCTCCCATTGATAAATACTCACCCGATTGGCGGTGGTGCTGGTAGTGGCTTATCAAAGCCCTTCTTGCCGAGCAGCCAGAAGGTATTCATCATGCCCTTGCCTTTGATATCGATGAGTCCTCGAGGTTCTATGGCATAGCCACCACGAGCCTCCAAACGATCTCGTGTCTCCTGGGACATGTGGATGCGCCAAGAGGAACCTTTTTGGGGAAAGCAGAAGCCCTTAATGAATGTAAGCTACAGAAAATATAGCTTGAAATACCAGTAGATTCCATTCTGGAGGCTGTATTGACGGTATCGCCAAAGAGACAGTACCGTGGCATCGTGAGGCCCACCACACCGGCACAGCAGGGACCTGTGTGCAGACCTATGCGCAGCTGGAGAGGCACACCAGGCAGATGTTTGACATTAAAGCGACCGCTCTGATGGAGCAGATCCAGAGCCATGGTGGCTATCTGCTCAGCGTGATCGGGTATCTTCACGGGTAGGCCACTCACCACCATATAGGCATCGCCAATGGTCTCCACCTACAGAATGACAGATTTACAATTTCCCTTAAAGTTCGAATTTCTTTAAGCGATCACCCACCTTGTAGACATTATACGCATTGATGGTGGCATCAAAGATCGTGTAGAGATCATTCAGCAAATCTACAACCTGCACGGGACTGCAATGTGCGGCGATTGTTGTAAAACCAACAATGTCGCTAAAATATATGGTAACATCGGAGAACTCTTCAGGATCCACGCCCAAGCCCATTTTGAGTTTCTCAGCCACAGAACTGAAGGATCAAAAGAGCACTATTATATGAGTGTATAATTTTAAGATCCAGAACCCACTTTGGCAACATGCGATTCAGCAGCTGTTCAGTCTTCTTTCTTTCAATATCCAATTGATCGGTGCGCTCTCGTATTAGCTCCTCCAGATTATTGGAGTATTTCTCCAGCATTTGGAACATGGTGTCCACAAAGTTCACCTTTCGCCCATGATTTAGCATCTTGAAGCGCTCGTAAACGCTGGACACAAAGAATGTTTGAATGAATGGTCGAATTGGTAGAAGCAATGCCACTTACGAATTGAAATCTGGCCGCATATCTGGCTGTTCGGCCCAGCACTGACGCATGATATTGATGGCCTCCGGCGGAGCAGCTCCCTTTGAAACGGAGGGACGTATCAGTGGCGGTGGCTTCTTGATCTTCGCAATGATTTCCTCCGGCGAGAGGGAGAGCATGCAGTAGGGCTCCCCACGCACCACAACCTCCTGCATAATGATGCCAAAGGAGTAGACATCCCCGAGCTGGGTGCCAAACTGGATGCGTCCGTGATGCTGGTGGTGATGCAGGTGCTGCTGCTGATGGGTCTTCATGAGGCGCAGCAGCTCGGGGGCTGTCCAAAGTAGTTCTTTGGCGTTGCGTGGCATCAGTGGCAGGCCCTGAGCCTCGTAGAAGGAATTGAGGCCGTAGTCGGTGATCTTTAGGACCCAACGGGCATCCACCACACAGTTCCGAGAGGTGAGGGCGCCATGAACGCGTAGGGGAGAGGTGTGAAGGTAACGCATGCCTCTGACTAGATCCGTGAGCAGGCTGAGGCGGAAGGACCAGTCCAGCTTGATCTCATCCATGATGAGGACATCCTGCAGGGATCCCCGAGAGCAATAGTCAAATACCATCGCCGTGCGATTCGGATCAGAGAGCCAGCCAATCAATGGATTGATGTTCTCGTGCCTCAAGCCATGGGCCATTACTAGGAGATCCATTGCCTTGGATCGCAGTTCTGCGGAACCATTCATATGTATCTCCTTAAGCTGCACCAGATCCCCGTTGTAGCGCGCTCTCATGTCCAGATGTGCGGGATTGTGCCTGGCCAGGCTGCCCGTGGCAGAGGAGCCTCTCTTTCCGTTCACCGTGGTCGTGGTGGAGCTCCCCACAGCACCCGTGGAAGCTGCTGCTCCGGGTATCACAAATCCCAGATTCTTAAGCGATCCAATGGAGCCCTTAAGCAGATCGGGTTTGTCCACTTCGGGGCCACCAAACTCTTGGAGCTGCTGCAGCCAACAGCAGAGCATGGCCTCAATGCCCTCGTCCACCTGGAAAGTAAAGAGATTGGGAGTCAGAAAGGGGTACTCCCAAAGACCCCTACTTTTTCTTACCCTTCGTGAATCCACCGGAAAGACAAAGTCACTGGCTGATAGGACGATCTTATTGGGTCCTTTGGAGAGACGCTGTCGCAGGAAATAGTTTCTGGGGGAAAAAGTTCAGGAGTTACTATCAGACCTGCCACCTGCCTAAGATGTTGTCTATTTAAACAAAGCTGAAGAGCTACTTGGAAACGGAGGAGGCTCAATTAGCTCTAGCATCCAATCAAGCACACACCTCCCCCTCCCTCTTGTCCTGGACACATCTTCTGCTCCAGTTGCTCCTTCAGCAATGATTCTTCACCCCTCTGCCAATGCAATCTGCATCCATTAACCCATCCGACCCACCCACAGGACTCAGACCTTTTGGCTTCGTTGCGGTTCGGACTATAAAAACTTTTAACTACCACATTCTTAGTTACACCTAACAGTTCTGTACCGGTTGCGGGGTGCTGGACCCCCAGTACTTTGTGGATGGATGGGGAGGTCCAGCTGGAGGCGGGAAAACCGCAAATTCATGCAGCAATTGTTATGCCAGAAGTTTGTTGGGCCACGTGGCCACCGCCTGGCCCAAAGTCAAGTCCGGGTTAAGTGTATTAAGGGGCATTAATGGGCTACACTCTAAGTAGGGCAGCAAAAACTCTTTTCGGCCACACGTGTACCGGTTGTTAACTAGATTTGCAAACTCCCAACCTTTGCCCAGGAAAAAGACAAACGAAAGCTGGCATTAAATTTACTATTTTCCCGCCACTCCCCCATTTATGGCAGAACTTTTTGGGGGCTTAACTAAGGGAAAAGTTTTGTCTGTGTGTGTGTGTAGGGTGTTGACAATGATTCGGGGATTAATGAAAAAAGAGGTTACGCAAGGTCATAGATCAATCAATAAAAGGAGAAGCGGAAAATGTAAATATATACAAGGTTCCTTCCATAATCCCAATATTTCTGAGGGAATGAAAGCCTCGTTATTTTGTATATTTTCCATTTTTGCATGCCGCGGATTATGGCTTCACTTTGTCCAATGGTAGACCCCAAGGGTATTTAAGCATCGTTGTTATGGATTAACTTTTTTCCATATTTCCCCTTGATGGGGCGGTGTTTCCCCCTTAAGTGTTTCTTGTACAGGTGTGTCCATGGACGGCCTTGTCCGGCCATTCGTTGGGTTCTCTTTTGCTACCCTTTAAAAGGGAAACTAGGGTTTTCCCAACCCCACAAAACGTTGTATATTGGCGGAGTCTGCGGGCAAACCAGCTTCGAAAACACTTCTTTGAGAGCAACAACTTCTTTGTTCCAAAAGATAATCCCTCGCACAGCAAATTTTAATCAAAAATGAATATCTAAATCATACAGCTTTCACCCAAACAATGGCGCCACAAAAGGGTATCTAAAGCCGCGTCCTAGGAGGCTAGCCGCCCATTTGCTTCCTGTTTGTCCTTCTCTGTATTTGCTCCTCTCTCTCGCGCTAATTAAAACTTCATGAGTTGCATTTTAGCGTGTCTGGGAAAAAAGCATCTCTGATTGTTGCGGTTTAAAGTTGTGTGCTAACTAGTTTAAAGCGAACGCTTTTTAGTTAATGAGAAACAGATAGAGAGAGAGCGAGTCTGATGGTCGAGGGAAAACAGGATGTGGCTAGGGCTGACACCTCGGGTGTCCTCAAACCGGAAAATGTCGGTGGCATGTCAAACAGTAAATGATTTGTTTCAACCGCAGTTGATGTGTTTTTTTCTACATAAATGTCAACTGCCAGGAATTCCACCTGCACACCTGTGTGTCTGTTTGTGTGTGTGGCAACCTGTTCTACGCTTTGATGAATGTAATTAATTAATTAAATGCTTGTTTTAATGGCCCAACTATGGGAAGAGTGAGCTGGTCGAGGACTCGTGTGAGTGGAGTGTGCGGTTGACTATTGATTTTCACGTACAATATATATGATTTCAATCAGGCCACAGACTAACCAATTTGAATTTGACATTAACTGTTTCGATATATCATCAGTGATGCATGCAGACCCTTGACTTTGGGCCTGCATAAATCATGTTCGAGTGCGGGCCATGATAATTAGGCGTATGCCAAATATCCAAATGTGGCTTAAAGGCAATCAAAAGCATAGTGGCGACGTCTTTGGATCAATCAAAGTGGGTTTGGGTATCACTTGAGATGAGTGCAGACCATCTATAGAGCACTCAGAATTGATTAGCAGTTGATGTACTTAAATAATAATAGTTTCAAGGTTAAGTATCATAGTCTACAGATGTTTCTGATTGTCTTTGGATCCTAATGATATCTATAGATGTATTGAATTTGTTTTAGAGTATATGGCACTCTTTATAGAAGTATCAAAATGGGATTACCAAAAGTGGATATATATATAGTTATCATAGTATATATGCCGCCTAGGAATGGCATCAAAAGACCAAGCCATGACCTCAGTTACTTAATATTCCTTTGAACTTTGCTTGCCCCCAAGAGTTCCTAAATTCCATGACAAATGCACAAAATGTTTCATTCGCAGATGCATCTTCGTGGCTAATAAAATTAAAAGCGAAATTGAATTACATTTTATTCGATAGCACAGCACAACACTACAATTTCCCGGTGTGGGGCGATGTAAAGCAATTAGCATCCAACCAATAGTAATGGTGGGGGGTGGGTGGTTGGAGGAACAGCAGAGGAAAAGCGAAGCAGCGAGATGAAAATGAAAATTGCCAAGCGCAAAAATATATATTTTATGCCCAATACCATGGATATTGGGAGGCCATTGCGTGGGATAAGGAATGGATTTACAGAAAAGATGAACGAGTGGCAGCCTTTTTGGGGCGTGCTAATTGATTATTTTGCTGGCGAGGGAAAAGTTTTCTGTTGCTGCTGGAATAAACCGAATCTTAATTACGCCCCAAAAGCCTCTGTTTCATCTTGAATTTTGAAGAGCGTGTTCCGGCTTACAAATTCACACGAATTTCCACTTAAGATTTGTGCTTTACGAGTGTCCTTCCCCACTATGATGGCTGGTTATGTACTAGATAAATCAAGACTCACCTCAGGGCTATGCCGGCGGCCACGCTGCCTGCCACAATGATCATCAGGAGGCCCACACAGATGGCAACGATGGTCCAACAGATGGCACCGCAATGCCACAATTGGACGCTGCTCACCAGCAGCCATTCATCGTAGCCCGGTTGCACGGAATGGGTAATGTAGGAGTCGCCGCTGCCCCCATCCGCACTCACCATCCTCCTCCTGTCACTCCACTCCAGGATGAGCAGCGGCCGCCATTTGTAGCTGGTGTCTACCACCTGAACGTTGGCATCCCGCACAATGTCCAAAACTATGAAATCATATTTGGGAATGGTTTCCGTTCGGCTGGCATTCGATTGGACCGCCGCTGTGGCAATGTGCGTGACAATCAGATCGTAGAGGGGAAAGAGCTTTATGTAAGGGTAAAGTTTGTCCACACTGGCATTGTGATGGGCCCCGGTCATGGTCCCACTAGTCGAAGCGTCATCGTTGTGCTGCTCTCCCTGTGGCATCCGAAAATTCTGCATTGTGGCCATCAGACCGGCGGCATTCAGAAAGTGTCGATACTTATCGCTTAGCAGAGTCAGCACCAACAGATTGCTGGTGACCAGGCCCGAAACAGAGCTCGAGTTCCCTCCACCCCCGCCATGCTGCAGTGGCAGTGGCAGTGGATGGCGGCGGCGAAGGCGGGCCAGATATTTGTAGAAACGATGTTCGACATTCAATGAGCTGGCCACCATATCGATGAGCAGTACTTTCGTATGCTGTTTGGTCGGAGGCGTCGCATCCTCCAGTTGGTAGTCAGCCCCATTCTCCACTTTTTCCATGCTCGCCAGCAAACGGAGCGTACTGTCATCGTTCAGTGGGGCCGTGATAATAATTGCTGAAAGTCGAAACCCCAATGCAATGAGCCCGTCAACAGTAGCAGCACCCAGTAGCCAGTAGCCTGTCCAGCCTTACAGTGGGTTTTTTTTTTTGTTTTGGGTACTCACCTTTGCCTGGCTTATCCTGGCCATGCAGGTCACGTACTGTCCTGCCAATTTCAATGCGATATGGTACATGCAAGTTGGCCGCTATGGCCAGTCCTAGGCCCCAATTGTCGTCTGCAAAGAGAGAGACACGGAGCGATAGAGATATGTATGCTGTCGAAATTAAATTGCGTTTTTGTGGCACGTAAAGTGTTGGTGGTGTCATGTATCTGTCTGTTTTGCTGTTCTGTTTTGTTGCACGCTGCTGTATCTGATGCCTCTCTAGTTTTGGCTCCCTTTTATTGGGTTTATAATTTGGCATGGCAGTGGTAGACCCTGTTTTAGGCTCAGCATTCGGACTCGTTCTGGTTTCATAATGAGCTCTGTTTTGAGGGGTTTTGTGTGTGGTTTGCTTATGCAAATGTCAGCGAACGAAAGGTCAACCAAAGAGTTGATAGAGCAAACTTTTGTTGTTGTTGGTTTATTTAAGAGTATTCTGAGAGTGAAAGAGTTCACTGGGAGGTTTAAACAGAATTTATTAGCATAGATATCATACGATATACATTTCTAGACAATTATTCCCACTAGTACCTCACTATATTTGAGGGTTTACAGGCAGCAACAATTATTTAAATATGTATATCGCAAACATCAAGATATTGAAAGAATAAAACAAAATTTCAACGCAATTTAAAGAGAAGAAAGAAAGAAATTAATAGAATTTGCAGTGGCAATTTCTGAAGCCAGGGCGCTCAGGCTTCTTTGGGGGTCCGGCGGCTGCCTTTTCGGGTTTCTGGCAGGGCGCCTCTGGTGGCAAATCGCAACCCTTCTGAGCCATAAAGTGGCAATTTCTGCGAGCCGCCTCCGGACACGGACATTTGTCCAGGCTGGCATTGTCTAGCCGAGCCTTGTACTGCTGCTCGGTGATGGGGGGACGGGACACATATTTTTTGGGATCACAAGCGATGATCCTCCAGTTGGGATGAGCGCGAAGGTAGTCGGTGCCGTTCTCCAGAAAATCTTTGGCCAGCTTCTGGCAAGCCACCGGATCATCGACGGCATCCCGGAGCTGGCTCTCGAAGTAAGCGTTCTCCTCCGCCTGGAGGCGTTTCATTTCTATGACCTGGGCATCCAGAGCGGCACGATGACGGAGCTTCGCGCAGAACTTCATTGCGTGGGTGACCTCCGGATGAGCGAAGCGATTCTCGGGCATTTTGTTCTCCCGCACTTCGGCCTCCAGGCGCAGACGTCGCTCGGCCTCTTCGCAGATCTGCAGCTTGAGGATTTCATGGCAGCGGGCCGCCTCCTCACGCTTGAGACGCATCGTCTCTGCAATGTTGTTCTTGGTGCACATGTCCACTTTGTAGAGGTCGGCCGTGCGGTCGTCCAGCATCTTCTCGATGCCCAATTGGAGGGCCTGCATGCGCCGCACATAGGCCAGATACTCGTGGGTGGAACGATGAAAGTCCCGCTTGGCTTGGGCGATCTTCTCTCTGGCCTCCGCCTCCAGGCGCTCTGTTTCGCGACAGAAGGCGGCATGCTCGGCCTTTTCGGCCTCCCATATGGCCAGCTTGGCGCACCTGCGGCGATGGATCTCCTTCAGAAGCTCGTCCCGGTAGGCCAGATTCTTGGGAGGGGCAGCCTGGTGCTCCTTGTCGAATTCCTCGAGACGTATCTCTTCGATTAATTTGTTCAGGATGCGTGCATCCTCGCGCTTCTCTTCATCCTCACGCGCAAGCTTCTCGGCGTTGTCGAGCATTTGGACGGCCAGGACGTTCTTCATCTGCTCCTTGATCTTCTCGCGTCGCTCGTTCTCGCACTTCTGAGCGCAGTCGTATTCCTCCCAGCGTCTGCGGTTCAGCTCCAGCCAGTACTTCTCCCGCTCGCATTCGCGCCGCTTCTTGCGTTGATTTTCGAGGATCTGCTCCTCCTGGATGATTTTTGTCTCGATCAGATCCTGGTGACGCAGTGCCTCGCGTATCTCGTAGCAGTTGAGCATCACCTGTTGGATGCGTTTCTCCTCGAGGAACTTATTTTGAACCTTGTGGTGGTCCTCCGTGATGGCATGCAGATGCTCCTTGCGGTCCTTAATGTCCTGATCGATGCGGTTCTTCACCGTATTGGCGAACTCCTCCTCGTAGAACTTGTCCTCCGTCTCGAGAAGGTTCTTCAAGCGAAGACTCCGCTCGTTCAGCTCCGCCGCGGTAATTTCCTTGGCCTTCTTAACCAACAAACCAATTTGGGAATGCAAACTCTTTCGATCCGTTCGCTGGATGAACTGGAAGTGCTCCTGGCCATGACCCGACTCTTGCATGTTGCACAATTGATTAATATATATTGCCCAAAGTATAGAGTATTGTAAAAAAGAAACTATGGAAAATATTCTGAATTTCTCAAGTTGTGTCTACGTTTTGTTCCGGAATGAGTAGGAATAAGGGCAGGGACAGATATGGAAGGGAAAGGCAAAGGCATGTCAAAACGGATCCAAAATCTACCTTTAACATACTGAAACAGTTCTCTCCCCCAAGTTTCCTGAACAACAAAGCTCTTTCGCCATCAAAATCTGCATGATTAATGCGCCACTCAATGGCGGAGGTGCAATCCACAAGACAAACAAACACACAATGCACCGCCGCAGCGGTGGCCCCAAGGGCTCCATTAAACTGTCTTATGGTTCTGGCCCAAAGTGTTCCATAGATCATGAAAGCAAATGCAAATGCCCATAAACTCCCGCCAATAGATTTCGCTGCATTATCATGCTCAATGTGCAGAGTTCTAGACATAATTTATGAATATCACACGCAAGGCACTCGAATGCTGTCTGATTTGTGGCTGGAAATGGGTAGGAAATTGCTATAATTTTCTGACGAAAAGCTAATATGACATTACGCATACGCAGCGTTGTCAAACGTGTCATTTTTGAAATTGTTCAGCGATGTGTGAGCTACAAATTTAATTAGAACTGACGTGAAGGGGTCGTTCTGTGTGGTACAAAAAGTTGATGGAAAAACTTGTGGCAGCTAGAAGCTGCTTTAGGCAATTTTACTATCACTTTTCCCTCGCTCTCTTGTGTCCCTGGGCCTCTATCAACTCAATTAGCAATGCAGCTGACAACACGCTAATTAACTGAGATGTGAGCTGGGAAAACTTGCCAAAACACTTGGCCAGGAACAGGAAAAGAAGCACCTAAGATCCTGCCTGCCCTGGCCAAAAACTTTATGGCTGAGCTGCGCAGAGTGGCGGAGCTCCTTCGCCTCTGCGATTGGCATGGAAGTGCATGTTTGCCCAAGTGCAAAATTGTGCAATTACGCAGCTCTGCGGAGATATACCAACAACGAGGACGAGAACGAAAACGAGAACGAAGACGACATCTTGCAATGCAGCCTTCGTCTTAGTCATACGTAGTATGGAACGCTGGCTGGGATTTCCTTTTTTTGTTTTCTTGGCCATATTCAAGACAAAGTTTCTGGCGGCAGGAATACTTCAGGGCGATTTGCATAGGGCTCCCCCTCGCGAACGATAATAAAATGTAATAACTGCCAGCGCAGAGCAGAGACAACCATTTCGTGTGAGTGAGTGAGTGCCTGATAAGCCATTGCAGCTGTTCTGTTCTTCCGAGGCCTGAAGGCAGGATACGGTTTCTGATTAATGTAGAGCTGCTCTTCACCATGATGGAATGAATTCTTACTTTATTATGGTTGTGGCATCTGTGCCTGGGATTCAGTGAACCATTCACTTCTACTGTGGTTAATTTTTCGGTATTCTTTTGGGCAAGGCCAAGGCTCACTTTAGTTGGAGGTAGGACTGTAGGAAAGGCGCATAGCATATCGCTGACTGTCTGTTGCACACACACACACACATAACGCGCAAATGCATTGGACTCTCTCCGGCACACAAGGGCTCTCCTCCTCCTTTCTCGCACATAATGCACACCCACACAGATGAGCGCTCTTCATGCTCATATTTGCACTTGTGCTTTTCATACCGAGCTCTCAAAGAGTTAAAGGGTATATGCTATTCGAGGGGTAATTAAAAGATGCAAGATGTTTTGAAAATATATACTAACTACTAGAAGACTCTACAATAAATACCAACAAATCCAGAAAAAAAAGCAAAAATGTTAAATTGAATTATGATAAAAATTGGTCTTAAATGAGGCAAGATAACATTTTTTTTCTTAGAAATGCATAGAATATGGCGGTGAAATTATAAAAAATATATAAATATTTCAGATTATAATGTACTTTTTCAATTATTTTTCAAATATTTGTCACTATTTTTCCAATGCTATATTGAAATATTCTAATATCAATATTCATTGTTATTGTATATTTTCCCACCTTCTGTCTGATTTGTGATTACGAGAACTCTCTACACATGATCCCGAAGAGCTTTACTTCCTACTGGGTATCTGTTGTTCGATTCCCTCGACCTTGGCTCATTTTTATACATTTAAATATTCATGCGCTCGACTCAAAATTTAAATTGCGGCGCGTTCATTCGAAGCTGTGTCAGTGTGGGTATCTGTGTTGGTGTGTGAGTGCCTACATTTGTGTACATATGATTATATCCGTGTATGCATAGTGCTTTTAAATCCACAGCATTTGCGTGTGTGAGTATGGGTTAGCCAGCGAGTCTGGTCAGCCAGGCGTTGTTATTTACAATCAACTCTCCCACCACCCAGCACCCACTACTCAAACCCCAGCAGCGGACATACACCAAAAAAACAAGAAAGAAATACTTGAATCGAAAGCCGAAGCTGTAGATGCACTGGCCGGGTCATAATTCATATGATATTACTAGTATATGACCTGAACTTAAGTTCCTGATTCAGAAGTTAGCACATACTTTCTCTCAAAACTTAAATAAAAATAATCACCATACCCCTTGAAAGTGTATAAAAGGTAAAAAGGCGTTCACACACACAAAAAAAACCCTCAAAGAAAATAGGTAAAGAGGAAAAAAATGCATTGGAAAATCCATAATACAACAGAGGCCACAGCGCACCGCCAACCTAGAGCACTGTCCTCCTCCGCCGCCTCCTTTCCCACCTCCTCTCTCTGTGCCGCACATCAAAAATTTCCAGCGGGTAAACGAAATAAATGCGTCGTGCTGCGCTTTTCCTCTCCGTTAGGGTTACATAGTTAGAAAGTTATTTCTTCTTGTTTTTTTTTTGGACACTGCAAAATCGGAAAATGTAAGCAACAAAAAATTGGCTGAAAATATACAAAAGCACAAATAAATGGACGGGCAGGTAAATAAATTGGCCAAAACCATAAAACAGAACGACGCAGAGTGGGGCAAGTCCTCAGAGGAATTGTGGGATGCTGTGGAAATTGTAGCAGATTGTGGGGCGCTGACTGGATCCGCATTCATTTATCTAAACGAAGCCACATGCAGTGCAGTGCAGTGTTGCTGCTGCTGCTGTTATTGCTCCTTTTCTCTGAAATGTAATCAACACATGTCACACGTGGCGTATACGTTATATCATTTGCATAGGCGTATGCCAAGAAGAGATGATGTCAACGCTGCTGTTGTTTGGCTTTAAAATTTATGGGAAATAGATCGAGATGTCATTATATGGCTTATGAAGGGTTAGCAGATGAGTAGGGAAGGGGATACCACAAAGACTTTCAGATATCTTATGTACATATTTTGAAAACATCTTTCTGTGAATTAAATAGTTGATATAGCAAGCATTGAAGTGCATAATTTGTGTGAAAGTAACTCCTCTCAAAGGCAAAATATTCACGAATGCAGTTAAGCAAGGAAACTGACTTCTCAAAGAAAATTATTCTTGAATTTCAAACACCCAGACTTCATGGAGAATTAAACACACATACATAATGCTATCGGGAATATGTCGGAGCACACACCCTAATTTTCGAAAGTCAAGCCACATGTTCCACACTCCCCATCCACTGACCGCTGACCATTAAATTGTCATCATAAACTTGTCCCTTCATCAAAAACCACTTTCACATCACAGATGGCCCCCTTTCAACATGTAGTTGAAAGTTCCATTAAGGGATATGGGCTTACAACTTAACATGACAGCCTCTGATCTGCCGAAAAGTTGTGGAAACATTACTTTAAAATTATTCGCACATTTGCATGCTTCCGAAGAGGGTGGCATTCAAAATGAAGCCATAATTTACTTTCTGCCGCATAAGATATGCCACACTCTCTCTTTTTATTTAATTGCAACATTTTCGAGGCGGCAGACACCTTATCGTGACGGTGACAGGCAGCATAAAAACTTAAATATAATTAAGTTTATTTTATGGACTCTTGTGTGTGTGTCCGTGTTCGTGCCCGTGTCGTGTGCGTGTGTGGGGGGTGGGAAAGGGGGTGAGTGCAAAACTTATGGCATACTTTGCAGCTGTACTCTTGACAGTTCTCCCGCATTGTTGCACGGTTGCTCAATTGTGGGAGGGATGGGATGGTATGGGATGGTACGGAATGGGCGGCGGAAAAGTTGCTGCAGTCCATTGAAATGCAATTAAAGTTGCAAATTGCTTTTGCTATACACACAATTTACATAATGCAGCAGAGATATAATCTTTGAACAGAAACTTTTGCCCCATAGTTCAATTGAGTGGATTGGATGGAGGGGTTCTACTCAGCAGACGTCGACCCGTCAGAGATTTCTTGTTTCGCATTGCCAAGAGTATATAAAGATTTCCGATACAGATTGCAATTTTTAGTCTTTGCCTTTCAGCCAAAGTCAATGTGAAAGTCAAACCAATCAGTGAAAATGGAAAAGCTTATGCCATATGGCCGGCCACCTTTTTTATGGTCGCCAACTCCATTAGCTGTCACTTAGTGTAAAGCAAATCATAAATGCTGCTTGGACAGCAGCAGAGCTCTCCCCTAATTATGCTGTCATAAAAAGGGAGGCATTCCCATCAGCAATGTTAATGGGGCGAGGCTCTTGGTCCAGCCCTGTCCCAAGGCCCAGGACCCATCACGTTAATTGTTAAACACTTGAGATTAATGTTGGGCTTGGACCATCACATCCTACCGCTCTCAGTCTCTCTCTCTTGCCACCATTTTATGGCCAATTTATAGACAAAGATGTTGCAGCATTATTCATAAAAGTTAGGGTCTTCCGCCGCCTAACGCATCCCCCACAGGATTCATGTGGGGCATAAATCAAAGGAGGTGCGCGTGTTGCCTCCTGTTTGCCCAACTAAGCGGCCATCAGGGGCTGCTAGATCCTACTTCTGGTCCTGTTCGTTGCCACCCCTCCACTCTCCAGCTGCTCCTCCGCAGATGTGTGAATCGGACTGGAGGTCACGTTCTATAGATGTTGACTGTGTTCCATTTGTGTGTGTGTGTGTGTGTGTTTGTGTCTGGGGGGTGGCTTAAGGACTTTTCCTGGCGGAGTGATTCAGAAAACATGCAATTGTTTATAGGGGTAGAGCAGAGATCTTTAATTGACAAAGTTCTGTGGTGGTTGAAAGAACTCAAAATATTGAAATTAAATTAGCAAAACTTTCTTTTCTAGAGCTGCCCTTATTCCTTGAGCAACCCTCTGGAGTACGTCTAAAGTTTCCTTTCTTTTTTTTGGCAACGGTTTTATTCTTTCTCCTCATAGAACTTTAACTGCCGTCCGACTGATTTTATTAGCTGGCATTTGATTTCCCAACCTCCTCCTCGATCTGCTATATCTCCATACCAGAGTCAGGACATCTCAATTTCGGTTGAGTTTTTCTTGCTTTTTTTTGTCTGTGTTCTTCTGGAACTGCGGATTTACATTTTTACTTGGGAGATTCCTTGGCTCTCTGCGGTTTTATTTTATAACTTTGTTTTTATGCCATTTCACCAGTTGTTCAGCTGCTGTCACATAATTTGCACTTCTTTTGGGGTCTTTGCTTTGTTTTTCGAGTGCGGGTCAACAAACTTGGCTACAGTTGAATAATGGCCAACAATTAAGTTAAGAGGTGGGTGGAGAAAAGTGGCTATGAAGGAAGAGTATCTCTGTTTTTGGAGACAGAGGAATAGTGGCTGAATTTATGGAGAGAATGGAAAAGTATTAGGCTTTATTGGCTCAATCATTTGCAGACTTTACACCGAGAAAATGTATAGTTTCTGGATGATTTCAGAGTTCATCTTCATTGCCTGGATGGATGGTTTCTACTCATTTTGTATGCAATAAAAACTTTAATTAGAGCAACTTGTGTTTTCGATAAATCTTTAATTGATTGCCAGAGGGCGTGCCGCAGCTGTTGCTTAAAATGCTGCATTTGATTGGCAGTTAAATTAATTAGGCAACATGCGGAATATTTAAGACCAGGCCAAGGGCCATAGCCAGAGCCAGTCTCTCTCTCGCTCTACTGTTTGGCTGTTTCGGCTGATTAGCTTCAGTCACCTAATTAAATTTCAAATGCAGCGCAGTGTCAACTTAATGGTCCTCGGTTTCTGTCGCCTCACTGCCGGCTCTCCTGCTATCTTTCTCTAGCTGTCAGCAAACACTCACAGATACACACAGTCGCACACACACGAACACAGAGGCAACGTTAATCATAATAATGTCACCACTAATTGCATTGCGTATACGCACACGTGTACTTAGAGTCGACTACAAGCAGCAGCTTCCTGCTTCCACTCTCTCTCTCTTTCTCTGTTTCTCTGTGTATTTGCCTCTTAATTCGCTGGCGACCCCATAATTTGGTATTACGTGGGCGCGACCGCCACCAGTGCCACGCCCACAGCTGATTCTCCCTCTCCCGAAGCTCGGGGAAATGTGTTTATTTAACATTTAAGCAAACAGCTTTTCCCCGCTAACCATATAGGGGAATCGTGGAGAGTGAGTGGGTTGGGATAACGATGCGATGGTAGGGGATACATCAGGGAATGGAATGGGGGATAAGGATTGTCAAAATTCGCTAACATAAGGGAAAAAGTTCTAGCCGGAAATATTTACAGAACGCAAGAAAGAAGTGGGTTTGTGTAAACACTTTTCCTGAAGGAAAAAATGAATTGGGACATTGAAGAGAATCTGTGTAGATAGGATGCGATTAATATATTCTATAATGTATTTAATAAAAATGCTAAAGCTTCCTTTAGCAATTATCTTTTCGAAGTGGATCTAAGCTTCCTTTCGATTTCCTTTTAATCTTCAGAAAAGGTACCACCCCCTAAAACTAAATATTCACTCATTTGCATACCCGTTCCACCTCCATTTTCTAGCAGATACGCGTATCACTCTTTAGATTAAGTGTAAAATACCTAAGAAAAATAAAAACCATTTAAAAAGTTGAATCACCAACTCCAACTCCAGCGGCCCCGAAAATTTCCATTACCATTTCAGCATTTAAGCACAAAAAGCAATTTCAATGCAAATGCCGAGTGATCAGGAGAGGAAAATCTGTAGAAAATGTGGGTGGGGGAAAAGGGGAGGAGGAAAGAAAACTTACCGCCAACATAGATATCAACCTGCGACCAATTCAGTTTGCTGGCAATGCTTTGCACGGCCAGGGAAATTGCCTCGAATGATGGCAGAAAATTGCTCGAGATCTGCAACGAAAGATACGTATATATTGTTAGATGGTAAGCGGGAGGGAAGAGATGTTGTGCCGAGGTTACACCAAATAAAAGAACTTAAATGACGCACTGAGACCCGGTCCCCAGACCCCATGGCAGCTCTATAAACATAACTCTACCGGTGCCCCCAACTCTGTCTATCTTTGTGGCATTTCATTGTGTTCATTCTGTTGTTCTGTTGATTCTGTTGTTGCTCCCTCCCTCCTTCCCCCATTCGCCAGACTCCAGTGGCTGCCAGAGCCCAGTTGTTGGCCCATTCTCAAACCTCATCACCCATTCTACCTTGCCCCATTCCCCATTTCCCATCCACAATCACCTTTTGTCTCTGTGGGCAGGCAAATGAAAATCTAAACACGAACTCTAGTGCCTTGTTTGTTAAAGTGAAACAAATTAAATGCTTAAGCAATTAAAGAATACAAACTGCTAAGGAGGGTACACGGCAGCCGGTATGTCCACTTGGCTGCCGAGAATGTGTGTGGGGAAGAACAATTTGTGGATTATAAACTGATAGAAATTAAATTTTGATTTAAATCAACACTTTCTTGCTTTCTAGCACCGCATATTCATAGGTAATTAAATCAATTTAAAGCCAAGAATTCAGTGGGAATCCATTTTGTGATTCGACAGAATGAGTTGCAAATACAATAAGAAATCAAAATTAAATTGCAAACAAGGTGATACAAATTAAAATACGAACGGTAACTTTTTGTGTGCGAAATACAGTGGAAAAAATAAACATTCAGTTGATGAATCTGTTAGGCCAATTGCCTCTTCAGTTCTTTTTCTCGTTAAATTAAGCTCTGATCGGTTCTGCCTGTTCCCTTTGCTTAGATTAAATACATAATGTAATCCTGCTTTCCATTGTACAATGCGATGTACAATTTCTGCAACAGTTTCAAGTTTCTTCTCTTCTGTTTCTCGAAAAATGAACAAAGACACACTTCAGATAATGAGAGTCCCCGTCTGGCAGGGATTTTCCTCTTGCTTATTTACGAGGCTCGTCAGACAAATAAATCTGCAACAAGGCCATAGACAATTCAATCATGTTTAATCAAAGCATTAGACCCATTCCACAACGAGCGAAACTTCAATCAATAATCGGGGGCGGGCCTGACTTTTAGTCCCCCTAGACCCTCTTACATACATATATCTACCCCTATTATGCTGTGACTCTGGGTCCCCCTTATACATACAATATATCCCTCTATTATGCTCCCTTCAGCATTTGCCCCTCATTATGCTCCCCTCTCTCTCATCATCATAATCATCGTCGTGCTCGAGCATAAAAAGGTCCTTGCGCGTTTGGGTGGCGGGAAAAACTTCGATTTTCCATTGGCATTGATGTGGGGCAAAATCCAAGGAGGGCCCTGCGGGGGTTCTGGGGAGGTGGTAGCTGACAGCTTTAAGTTAGTATTTGTACCTTTTTGACCTTTTTGCTGCTGTCCGTGTGTGTCGGCTTGTTTTTCATTTTTTGTTTAGACTCATTTGTTGGCTTGATTCGAGCTGGCGATGGAGTTTATTTTTTTTTGTCTTGTGCTGGGCTGGCAGGACAGCTGCCTGTCCAGGCCTGGCTTCATTATTTTGGCAGACGAAATAAATTGAAAAACGTTTTTGAGAGAGGAATACGTGTAGGCAGCTTGGACACATACAATTTTCTACGAAATTGAATTTGAAAAGCAGCAACAACCATAACAATCACAGCAACAGCAACAGCAACACCGGAAGCAATCAGTGAAGGAGGCCCTGAATAAGAGGGTGACTTTTTTCGATCGAAATTGAAAGGTTTCTGATGTGATTAGGCAATGATTTTTCACAATTTCACTTGGCTTGTTGTTCTCTTTTTTACTTATGCTTTATGAGAAATAAAAATTGCTCGTTATCGAGAGTTAGTTTTGGGCTAACAAGGCGTATACGTAGTGGCATATGGAATGGATCTATTGGTACTGAAGGGAGAGGTTTCTAATGGAATTGGTTTCATTTGTGGGTCAACTATTCAATAGAATTCTTATTGGCTGTATTAACCATTTGGGAACCTCAAAAGAAGTATCGAAAAAGGAACCGTCAAGGTCTTTCGAATAAAACGAATGATTGAACCCTTTAATCTTGTGATTTACTATGATTGCTCCCTATTATTACAGCTGACTGTTTGTTGCACTTACCCTCCGTGCACCTCCAGTAAGCTGCTGCCAAAGTTCAGGAAACTTTTTCCATTCAATACAAACAGCAGCAAAGGAAGTGGGGTGTCAGAAAGTAGGGTGACAGGAAACAGGAAGTGTGGCTGTGGCTGTGGCTGTCGCTGTGGGGGAAGAGAGGTAATGCAGCAAATTGTTAAAACAATTGCAACAATTTGGCGTCGAAGTGCATTTGGGGTGCTCTATTGACACAACGTGACCAGCCATCGTACACTGAGTATTTACTGAGCTTTCCACTCTTTCCCCTTTTCTGGTTCTCGCTTCCTGTGTTCCCCCTTTCTGCCATGAGCTTCTTTTTGCGGCCATTGTATATTGGAGGCGCCTCATGCTTATTTATTTTAGTTTTTATTGCTTGGACTTTGGTTTATGGCACGACAAATTGTTTAACGTTCAATCAACTTAATTAATTTGCCAAGCAGCTGGTGGAAATATATATTATTTTTGACCAAGCAGCCGGAAAATGAGTTTTCCTTGCGCTTTTCCTTATTGAGTTTTCCTTTTGTCTGTTCACAGGTGAATTGGCCTTGGCCCTCAGAGGAAAAAAAAGGAAGATGTTATGCAAAGGAGCAACGTGAGCACAGGGGAAAAAAAGAATCAACATTAATCACAGCTCAGCAAATATTTGACATTTGCCAGCCTCTTTGGCAGATTGTCAAACGGGGGCAGGCAGAGAAGTTCCGCCCACCAATCGCTCAGATGTGGAAATGGAGGCATGGGTCTGGCTTATCCCCAATCCCGACTCAAGCATCATCTTTTGTTGCCATGTTTCATGTTTTTCTGTGCGAGCGTGTGCCTGTATCTTTGGATGCTTCACATTTCGCTACACATAACAGCTTTGTAAACCTATTCACATGTTAATAATTCAGTTAGGAGGCGCATACAATCGGTATACGGAGGGGCATCTAACCAAATTTCAAATTTCGATTGATCTTTTATGGCGATTTCTATATCCTTATACTGGCATTTGGTGAAAATGGAATTATTTATGCGGGTTTATTAAACTGATTGGCATTGAACTTTGCGTTTGGATATGGGTGTATGATTTGTGTGATTTTTAATGCTTGAAATGGATTCTCTTATAGATTTCTCATAAAAGGTTATTGTTACAAATCCTCAGTAGAGGAAACTAATAGAGGAAAAGTATGGCATATGTATGACAGAATGGAAGAATACAATCCCTTCCTTTAATGATTTTGCTCCCAGCAAACTTTGACCAAACTCTGACAAAAAATATTAAACCCATAAATATTATAAAGTTCCCTAAGGATACATACTATCAAAAGACGAGTACCAAAAAGATCGTTAAAACGTGAACTTCATTTCAAGGAACTTTTCAATGACCAAGCTGAATTTGAGTCCTCTTTTTGTGTGGCCCACTTTTTAGAGGGTCTTTGCAGGTTTATTCCTTTTCAATACGCAAGGACCAAAGCCAACAGCTGGCGCTTGCAGATAAAAATTAATGCGAGAATATATTTTATTTGTTGTATTTTTTTTTGGTTTTGGTGGAAGATGCCATCATTATTATCAATATACAATACAAGAAAAGCATAAGGCAAAAACTTTGCCCGATGGGGCACTTAATTTGCTGTCATTTAACTGGGGAATAAATGGCCAAGACATGCGGCTGCAACCGAACCCATTAAGATGCCGCAGAGCCAACACCAACAGAAGGCGGAAACGAAGGATGAAGTTTTGGCCTACATCCGACTTTTCTGTTTCTGTTTCTGCTTCTTTTCTTTTTTCAATTTAAGACAGAGACGGAGAGAGATAGTGTAAGCGAGAGAGGCATAGACAGAGGAAAGAGCATTTTTATTGTGTGGCAAAGTGGCAACAAAAATTGAGGTGCTATAAAGTTACAGCAGCAGCAGCGGCAGTAGGAGCACCAGGAACAGGAACAGGAAGAGACCACAGCTGACTGAGTGTCCAAAATGGCTGTCACACATATACATACATGGCTACACATACACAGATACAAATGCAAATCACACAAATGCGCACGTGCTGGCATTCCCAAATTGTTTTCACTTTCTCTCTCTCTTACCCAAGCACATGGCAAATGTCTGCACTTTTTCCTCAGCTGTCTTGTACACAAATTGAATACGATTTGAATTACGAAATGTTTGTTTGATGTATTCTTTTTTGCTCTCTATCGGCTTTTCTGTACCCTTTTGTATGCGGGGGCATGATGGTTTTCAGGAGAGCTTCGCACCGGCAGAGATGGCATGTATAGAACAATCAATCCTCAAGGGTATCAAGAGTTTCAGCACTTCCCTCTGCTTGCCTGTAATTTTTATCCGGTTTTTTTGTTTCTGTCCGACAAATTGCTTTTTAATGCCATAGTTATGTGCTCCATTTTTTGTGCCATGTAATTTCCTGGCCAAATTTTATTTGCTTTTTGGCCAGAAGAGTAATCACTCTATCTCTTGCCGTAATTTATAGTTTATTTTCAGACAAAACGATAGATAGGCTAATGGTTGAGCTTTGTTGGGTAATATGTTTGTAGGGGACTTTGTCTGTATTTAAATTGAATTAAAGCTGGCGACAGCTCGACAAAGTTCACGGTTTTAAGGGCCATAAAGATTGACGGATGGATAAGGTGATGGCGATGGTCCCCAGCGGATATGACTAGGAAAGTGATTTGATGGCTTGTTAAACGTTTACATTTTTAACGAAATGAAGCTCTAACCCTGCCCAAAGTCCTGTGCCCCTGACCATTATGCCTCGTCTTGCCACACGTATGTGCAGCACTTTTGTGGAGCCAACTTTATGAATAATTGAGCGGTGCCCTAAGTGGCAGGCAGGCAGGCAGGCAGGTCGGCAGCCTCTCTGTGCTGCCTTTTTTATGAGCAGCACTCTCTCGCGCTTTCACTGTGTGAAATAAAGGACTGAAAGTGTAAGGAGAAAATGCGGAAAAAGGTTTCACTCTTCACAAAATAAGCATCATTGAATTTATTATGATTTTTATGCAAATTGCCGCTGCTGCCTGCATCCCCAAAGGGGCGCACGATGAATGCAATTAATGTGGCATGGCAGGCAAAGCAAAAAGGTTTTATGTCCCTGCCACTTAGCCTAACGAAGGGCTTTTTCCCTTCCCTCCAGCCATCCACGAAGATTCCTTCGCAAAAGGTCACCATCCAGAGAATGTTTCTGTCCGGCTAATTGCCAGCTGTCTCCCGCTTGCAAATCTCTTCGGAGAAAGTGCGAGAAAGTCGAGCCAGGAGTGGATTTAGCAGCGAAGATGTTGGATGCTGACAGCTGTGGCTGGGGGGATAAACTTGGGAACAATATTCAACAGAAGCTTTTGAATATGTTAAGATAATTCTGGGATGAAATGAAGTGCTTCGAAAGTTGGCTAAAAGCTGTGGTAAATAAATGGAGATGTTCTGTTTATTTAATGCACATTTAATGTGAATTTATGAAGGCAGGCATTATCATATTGGAAGTGCCATGTCATACGCAACAATTTCACGTATGCCACAGCAAATCTCTCTCCCACAGAGATAATAGTTTATTTAGATGGAAATGGAATTCCTCCTGCTGTTTGTTTGTCCTGCATTTGACTTCCTGCCACAGACGAATCAAATATGCCACTCACAGAAGCCCCCCAAATGAAATTGTTCTTAATTTGCGTGATGCGAATCAAAAATCAATGAGAATACAGCCGCAAATCAATATCCCCCAGGAGCCAGGCACACACAAGTGTGGAATCAACACGAACACAAACCTGAAAACACAGATACAGATTCACATGCAGATACCTGCAGATACATATACGGATACAGATACTCTGGTAAATGTGTGACTGACTGGCTTGCATGTGCAATGTGCCACCTGCAGTCAACAGGAGGGTTAAGTGGAATTATGGCCGGGTCTGATCCGGCTAAAGGCAAATGTGTTTGGCACTTGTGACCGAGGCTTAAGTGGTCCTGATTGGGCGCAGCCTTCGAGTATTTAATGCCCGCTGTAATTTTCATTTAAGTGTGGGAAAAGTCTACGTGATTTTCAATTGAGGCTAGAGTGTGTTTGCTTGATATTAATAGTTTCGCAGCAAAGGCAAATCTTCATTTCATCACTCAATCTCAAAATCTCTTAAAGTTTATGCCCCAAAAATGTAGCTTTCTTTGAAATTTGTGCCACATGTGTGCCTGACTTCAAAGGGGCGTGATGGTTCATTGACCCTAAATATGGCAACATTTCTTGGCTTCATTGTAAATAAGCCAATTTTTTCTTTTAGCTGATGATGATACTGCTGCAGCTCCATCTTCAGTTCGCTGTTGCAGCTCCTTCTCATTCTTCAGCTACTTTTGAAGCTTCTCTGTCATCTTCAGCAGGTTCCCTCCCATCTTTATACAATGCTGCTGCTGCTTCTCCAGCACCTCCTCCATCTTCCGCTGATGCTTCACTCCTATCTCTGACTGCTGCTACTGCCATTTCTGTGGATTCTGGCAAACAAAGCTCCATTTGCTTTGATATCTACTGCAAAATATTACGTATATATCGTCGTTGTCGTCGACCGGGACAGCAGCGGGTTTTTAGCGCTGCTTTCAGAAAACTGCAATGAAGGGGGATATGAGTGGAAGCATGACATGCTGACAGCTGCGTTGTAAGTTCTGTTGTTAGCTTGTCGCATGAATTTGGCCAAAGCAGAAACGAACAAAAGGGACAGCGGGAAAGGATACAGAGTTGCACATGGGGCATGGTCACGAGTGCACTTAATTGTGTTTGTGTCTGCTGACTCACATTTGAGCTGCCATGACTCCGAAAATGGAGAGTGGAAGTAGTAAAAGTGGCCAAGTGGAAAGTGGAAAGCTGCTTAAAGTTTGATTAGCTGACAATGGGGCGTATGAGCAACGTTATTGGACTTTCAAATGGTTCCACGCTTAGGGCTTCAGGGCTCTCGCCCTCCTGATAGGAATGTCTGGAAAACACAATTACGAAGGGCATGCAAAAATTGCAATTCAATCCTTCCCAGCGATTCGAAATCGAATTAAAAAAATGCTGCAAAAAAGGGGGATTCACTGAAGTGCCAAAATTCAATTTAAATGCTCCCTACCCTCAGGGGTATAGGCGTGGGCATGGAGCATGGGGCATGTGGAACGGGCGATGGAATGCCATAGCATTCCATTTGGTGAGCGAAGCCGAGGCGCGTAAACAGCAATCAATCATGGCGCATGCAGCAGCGTCAGTCGGTAGCAAATAAGAGCAATGCAGCAGCAGAACAACAGCAGCGATAACGCAACTAGAAACGGTAAATCAATGACCAAACAGGATGCAAGGCCAAGGCCAAAGTGTCCCAGAAAAATATGAAGAATCCTATAAAGGAATCAGAAATTGACGTATCTATAGAGAATGTACCATTTGAAAACCCCTGAATATATAAATATTCCCATTTAGAAATCCATCACACAGCAGAAGCCAAACAATAGTTTATCATCAGAACACCCCACAAAAGCCAAACAGCTCAAGGATCTTTCCACATATTATTTATTAAAATAGCGTTCTCTTTCCTCCATTTCCTAACCCAATCGTGTTGACAGATCCATTGTTAGGGTCTCCCTCCCCAGGCACACATGCACACAGCACTCTCTGGAATGGTCATATCAGTATCAGTGCATAGCCAGAACGGATGTCATCGTTATCATCGAGGCAGCTCTCAAACTGGCTATGCGATTGTCAATTGTCAAACTGATTGAGTCTAAGGCAAATGCTCAGCGTATGCGGACTGTTGGTATCCACACACTTTTCGCCATGAAAAACTGCAATGCCAAGTGACTGTATGACTGACGGACTGACTGACAGAGAGAGGGAGAGAGAGAGAGAGAGGGAGAGTCGCCCATGAATGACTGACTGACTGACAAACGCTTGAATGCAGTTCCGTCTCTGACTTGACAGACTCCCACTTTTGCTTTTTCTCCCATGTGTCTTGTTTCGCTTGCGTTCATTGCAAATTGTTAGATAAATGGCAAAGTCGATCCAGATTGGCACTGCACTGTGTTTTGCTGGCAAGGCAAGCGTTTCTTTGAGTGATTTCAAATGTCTCGCGGGAATGGAATGCCATCCTGCCCCTCAATTCAAATGCAACATTAATCTTCATTAAACTATTTGCAACTTCGCTGTCTCTCTCTCTCTCTCTCGCTCTCTCTTGGGGATTATTCAAGTTCTTTTGGATTACACACATATACCAGCAGATGTAGTATTCAAATGTATGTGTGTGTGTGTGTGTGTGTGTGCTGCAGGGTCAAACTCAATTTACCGTATTAAGCGATTCGAGCGGAACAAACAACAACAATTCAAACAATAGTTGAAAAACCCACAAAAGTTAACAAAATGCAGCAAAAGTTTAAAATGATGTAAATTGCATGAAATTGATATGGGTGGAAAAAAGCCAAGAAACGAAAGGATAACCGAATGGATCGAAGTCTTAGATACCCTTTGATTGACGAAGTCTTTCAATGGAATATATTCGATGGCTGGTTGATGCCTCTGAAGAATATATCTATCATCATCATTTTGCATTGCATCTGTACAAAATCAAGCGACTCTCTCTCTGGAAAAGGGTATTGAAAAAAAACCCCGCCTCTGAGAGGGTGAAAAACTTTGCTCGGTTTTGGGGCGCTTTTCCAGGGCTCTTCAGATTCAATGACCGTTATGGAAAACTAAGCCCGAAATGTGTTTGATGCGGGCTTCTATGCGTGTCTTTATGTGCATGTATGCTCCGCTGCGGCAAGCACTGTATTTGCACAGTGGCACAGTGGTTTCAGCAGACTTTAGCCATGGGAAAACCCAACAATGTGAATACAATTTTCAATTGGTTTCATCCCAGTGCACTGCAGTGTCTGTGCGAGTGTCGACAAAAATGCCTGGCCCAAGTGGCGTATGCGCAATTCCCTGCTATACAATGTCAACGCTTTAAGCTGACCCTTTTCCCTATCCCAATCGCTACTTCCTAACGCTATTCGGTATATTCCCTGCCCGTACTTAAAGGCCGCCCCATCCCGCTTTCAGTTTGCACTCTGTACATTCCCAAGGCGCCTGGCAGTTTGCAAATTTTCCCAACTCTCTGGCGGCACTCCCGCACTCCCGGCGAAGGAGCGGCCAACAAAGCGCATCAATTGCAACTTTTGTGCGGCATTTGTGTCGCTGATTTAGGAGCGGAGCTGGTGACGGTGCCGTGGCCGATGCCAGGGCACCCGACTGTGCGGTAGGCGTGTGCTATTGCAACAGCAGCGCATAAATATTGCAGAGCGCATAAAAATCACACTTAATTGCACGTTTTGTTACTTTGTTGCCAGTCGTGGTGCTGGTCGCTGGTCGGCGGGCCATGGTCTGTGGTCCACTCCCCATTGTTGCTGGTATACTCCCCAATGATCCCCCGCGGTCCACTATTCAATGGCGGAATATGTCGTTTATGGTCTGCTGTCTGCTGTCTCTGTCTATGTTTGGTATGTGGGTGTATGTTTTCCTGTGGCACAGTTTGGGTCTTGCAACATACTTTGCGGCACTCTATCTCTGTTGTCTCTCTCTACTGTTGTTATTGCATTTCAGGCTTTCATTTATTAAAGCATCAGATATTTCTGGTATCTCCGAATTGTGGCTGGATGTGAGGCATTTCGTGGCTCGCCGCAAAACCAAATCCATGGAAAATCGGTTGTGCTTTTTCTCAAAAGTGTATATGAGCTGCACCTTGCTACCAGTTAAGCTTCCTTTCTTGCTCGGGTTTTGCTTTGTTGTCAATTAAAAACACTTTTATCTGCAACATTGTTTTGTGGGGTCCGCCAGGATATAGCAAGACATGGCTCCGTGGCTGCAACAACTGCGGTTTAATGTTCTATCGTACACGTGTGCGGGGGATTGCTGTTGCTATCATGTGTTGTCTGAGATGGTACATGTTGGCGTTAAAGTTATTAAAGTTCTTTAAGATTTGTTTGCTCTAACAAAAGTAGTTATATTTCAGCTGCCGTTCCATTATATTAGTCGCATATATCTTTGCAGCTTTCAATGTAATCCAATTACCTTTGAAAACCCTCTAAAAATGTACATTAATTATGCGCAATTTATGACAAAATTTGTTTTAATTTTAAAGATAATTTCGACCCAAAAAACGCACTCATAAAATGGAACTCATAAAAAACTTAAGCAGGGTCTCCATTTTCGTTTTTTGTGCAAACCAAGCGAAAACATTTCATAGCATACTTATAAGGGCAGCAGAAAAATTACAGCTGCCACAAGGGAAATACCCAAAAGAGAGAGGTATAAAGGGGAAGGGAGATGTGGAGAGTCATTAGGTGGATTTAGTTGGGTCAGATATAGCTTTTGCGACAGTTTGCGGCTTTCTGCGGCGCTAGATGTCGCTCTGGCTGGTTGTAACAAGTTGTTTGAAGTGCTCTGTGACGGAATTTTAAGTGCTTCCCCTGAGTGGGTTATATCTTTTACGAGTACTATGCTTTTTTTTAGTAACTGACCAAGCACTTGCCAGTGTAGGTTGCTGCTGCTGCCTCTGCTTCTGCATTTGATGTGCATTTGTGCATTTCCAGACCAATAATAACTTGCAACTGACATAAACCTTAGTCAGCTCATAAAAATGTACAGAACGGCAGACAGACACAGCTGGCTGGCAAAGAAACATTTTTGTTGATGATTCTGCAGCATTTTTATGGGAGAGACAAAGAGATCTCTTCAGGAAAGGAGCATCCTTGAAGAGCTTTAAACGGCAGCAGCAGGCCATGGTTATTGGCATGCATAAAAATAAGAATGAAATATTGTAGCTGCCTGGACGCTCTTGCTCCTCCATCAGCATCATTATTATTGGCTGATTTGCATGGAAATTATATGCGTTTTGCTCTCTTTGGTGCTTCTCGCTGCCATACATCTTTCGCAGCAATAACCTCTCGGGGGTCTAAGCTGGCAGTTCATTATAAGGCCATTGCTCATTTCTCGGGACTGGCTCTGGCTATGGTGCTGGTACTGGCACTGGCACTGGCACTGGCAAACCCATTTGTCAATCATTTTGTCATAGTTTGTCAGTGGATTTCATCGCTTTTCAGATTTTCATTAATAACTTGGCTGACACTCTCAACAAGTTAACAAACTTTCGGCCAGATTAAGGAGAAAATTCCACTTGTCAATCAATTGTCAGGCAGAAAAAAATCCTCATAAAAATATGCAAAAGTAACGAAGGGAATTTTTACGAGTACTTGGCAAAAGTTTTTCTGTGACAGCTGGAGTTTGGAAAATTTCATAAAATATTCTTTGGGGCACTTGTTGGCATGCACTTCCAGAGAGTGTGGCAAGTGTTGCGCCTTGTTTCACCTTCGGCCCCTTCGGCTCAACGCTTGCCACAGAAAGTAATTTCATGCTGGCGTCGACTTTCATCAAGCAATTTTCCAGCATATTTCGGATAGTAGTACACCCCCACCACCACCCGGACCACTCAAACGAAAACTCTTCTTCATTTCCAGGGCCGTAGCCTGCTTTTCCATTTCCTGTTTGCCAACTAACCTTCAACCTCCTCCGACCACAGACTTGACTTGATGAAGTTTTGTGGTGCCAACTAGTCTTCTGTCTCTTGGATCCCACCCCACTATCCCCATCTATGGATGGGGACTGCTCTTTCCATCTCCTGTCGCCTGCTTCAGGGTTTGGGTTGCGAAATTGCAAATTTTAGCTGCAAAATGCCTGTGGCTTTTCCTAGGCTTTTACGTAGTTATATCCTTTCAATTGCTGCTTAATTAATACACGACATGTAATCCTCCTACATAAGGTAATAAATATGTACACATTCGCATTAGACCGCAAATATTTTTACAACTAATTATGTAAGGCAGCAAATGTTTGGCTTTAGCGACGGGAATGCCACATGGATTTGTGGTATTTGAAGTTGACTTGAAAAGAGCAACGAGGTGGTCGAGAACTGGCCACGAATGATTCATCAGGGGATTAATGAACCTTTCGGGCAAGTCTTTATTGAATTCAAAGATATATTTCTGATATTCTGATATTATCTTAGATTTGTCTGTTCTCCCAGATTCCCTGATATTTCGTTTGAACCGTTTCAATCCCTTCTTAAATTCGTATGCCCTTTGAAAACCTTTTTCAATCAATTGCTCCATACACATCTCCTTTTAATGATTGCCGTACCACCTGCATTGCTTCTTTCTGCCACACACGAAAAACGGAGGGAGGTCTTAAAGAAAGGGACATACTCACTTTCATTCGCGGACAGGGCCACAGGACGACGGTCTTATTATAATCGTGTGCCAGTTGTTCGGCCAGCTGATGACAGTGACCCAAGCTGCGGGCATCGTTCCAATGATTCCTCTCATTCCAGTCTCCTGCTGACGACTGATTCACTTTAGCCTCCTGCTGATGCTGCTGCCCCTGTGGCTCCTCCTGATGCTGCTGACGTGGCAGCTGCCTTTTGGCTGGGTCAATGTCCACATTCGCAGAGCTATTCCCACTGTTTCCATTTTGGTTCAGGATCAGGTTCAGGTTCAGGTCCACGTCGGTGTCTGCATTAATGGCCGCATTTAAAGTCTTTACAACGCTGGTGTATTTCGGTAGCTCCAGTAATTTAATGAAGCCACTTAAATCTGTGCGTTGGCATCGTCGTCATCATTGGAGTGCAGAGTGTGGCATGGTGGCATGGTGGCATGGTGGCAGAGTGGAGGGCAGACCGAAAAAGAAAGAGAAACATTTTATGTGGCATATAAAAAAACTTGTGCATATTTAAGCCAAGAACGCAGTGTGTCTCTGTGTGTATGTGTGTGCTTAAGCGGTGTAGTAACTGTTACTGCTGATGAAGGCAACAGCCATGCCCTCAGTGGAGAATATGTCTGCCACAGCAACAGCAGCAAAAATTGTTGCTCCTCAAGTGCCCCTCTTCTTTGAGGTTCTACGGGCATTGCCTGCTAACGGGGGACTAACGTCTGGCAGTCCAAGTAACTGGCCAAGCACCCGACAAGTGGCCAGAATTATGAATGCCCAGCTCTCTAGGCTATGTTCTTGATGTGCTTCAAGTGGAAACGGGATCAACACTTCACAGCAACAGCAATAGCCACTAGGCCACTGGCAATTGTCGGTGCATTATACTCCATATATAATTCCACAGCTAGTAAAAGTATGCCATGAAAACTATATATAACTATCTGTAATCTTAAATACATAAAATACTGTGCTAATCCCGAAAGCTTAACAACTTTCGCTGGTAAATAATGTTCGTGATAAATTAAAAACTTTTGCGTGCAAAATGCCAAAGTTTCAGCTTATGTTCCCTGAATATTTATACCCGAAATTAGGTTTGCCCTGATGATTAGCTCTTTAAATGAATTTGGCCATAGATCGCGATAAGCGCAGAGTTTATTTCAGTCAGCAAAAATACCCTCTTTTAACTTGCGAGACTTTGTCGGGGTCTGGAGATGGGCGCTGACTGTCTTAGAAAGTTGCCTTGACTGTGCCGTCCCCCCTGTCTGGCTATTTGTTTTATTCTTTCATTTGGCTTTCTTGGCTCTCAGTTTTCATTTCACTGTCCTTAGTTTTCAGTTCTTTTTCAGTTAGTTTTGAAAGTAAACACGGGTGTGCGCGAGTATCCTCTACACATGGCAAACTTTTGGCGCCAAAGTTTCTGTCAATTGCAACAATTTCTGTGCGTGGCGGAAAGTTTAAATTTGATATCTTTAATTTCAATGCAAGGTGCTGCCCTCCTGTCCTCTGAGGTGTCATAAATAAAAGATAAAACTTTCTAACGAATGCAGTACATCTAAATTGATTTAAGTTCCAGAGAGCTGACAGGGAAATTCAATTTGCAAACCAAACCATCCCATGCGATGCGACAAATAAATTCCATTTTCCTTAATGTACATATGGCTCGTTGTTGCTGGTTGTTGCTGGTTTTTATGTTTTGCAAAATATTGAAATTGAATCTAGTTGCATATGGCTTCCCTTTCGCCTCTGATTCCCTCTGCCGGTGACAATTTATGGGGCAGAGAGAAGACCCTATGGTTGGCAAGTGCACAAAAGCTGGCAGGAAAAAAATCTATAAATTGTATCGCTTTTGCCTACCTCAGGATGAAATTAAAAGGATACCCGATTCGAGGTCCGGGTCTGGTTCTGGGAAATAGTTGGATAATATATGTTTTGTAAGAGACCGTACAATGGCCGAGGATTGATTGGACTTGGATGCTGCTCACCCAAGTCCATTTACAATTGAATTGCCCATACGCCATGTTGTGCAATTATTCTCGTAATTGATATCCAAGCAACGACAGCTGCTAATCTTCTAAAAAAATCTCCCCTTTTAAATTTTCTTTCAATTCTTTTTTCTCTTCCTCTCGACTGACAAGTATTCTTGGTTCTTACTTAGCCATTGGCCTCTGCTTCTCCCTTCGAGCAGGAGTGAAAAACTATCATAAAACACTTGAGCTGTGAATGGTTGGGGGGGCCCTCAAAGCCAAGGATTTCTTTTGCCTGGCTTTAATAAAATAGTAAGTCAGCCACAGCCACAGCCACAGCCATAGCGACAGTTCAGAACAAACTTCGAGTGCGGAAATTGTGAGTTGTCACAGGCAGGCTACGAAAATATTTATGATACGAATTGAAGGCGTAAGGAGGTGGAAGGAAGGCTGGAAAGTTTCCCCTTTTGCTTCCTAATTGGAGGAACTATAATTAAAGTTGTAAGTAGAAGCCCTGGAAACTATAAAAAAGTCAAGACTATTGAGCAGTCCGGCAGCTCAAAGAAAGGACGTGCTTAAATTAGTTTAAATTGATGGGGGAAAAAGCGTGGAATATTTATACAGGCAGAAACCCAAGGGCAGAAGAAAAAGCGCGAAAAGCGGAAAGGGAAGGCAGCCATAATGCATGCAAATTGAGTTTGCAGAAGGCTGAGGCTAACAGAAAGGCTTTCCCCCCAAAGATGCTGTGAATTTCAACTATCATCTTTTTTGAATCATTCCTTTAATATTCTTATAATGTTCTGGTTAGTGTAATCGTCTTTCTTGCATCTTTGCTGGCCATCAGATAACTTCATCTTTAATTTCTATCGCTTGATTTGTATATTCCCACTCAATTAGAAAAGTTTTCTGATGGCTTCCACTCTGTTGCCTTGCCCAAACATTAGCCCCAAGCAAACAAGCTGCCAATTCATCTTCATAAACGGCCCAGAAACCCTCAACCATGCTGTGGGCCATCACTTTTTTGCGGCTAGAAGGGAAACTTGAGCACAAACACAAATCATCGATAAAACACGATGTGTAAATGCATGTTGGCAGGGATTTCCATCAGGGGTTTACAGCCAACAAAATGTGTACCAGACACAGGCTTTTGATGCTGCCTGATGATGTCGGTTCTAGGTCGGGTTTTTGTTGGGTTTTCGGTTGTTTTTTTTTTGTTCTGTGTACTCACCCACATCACGTAGAAAATCGACGCTGACATTAGAAAAGTGCAGTTGGAAAAAGTCGAGAAAATTGTGGAAGCCCTGTTGCACATGCATCATATCAGTGTGCAATGATGGGGGTATTAAAACGCCCACCCGTTGGGCCTTGGGATTTGGTTTTTGCTGTTGCTTGTGCTGTCTTTTTTGACGTTGTTCCTTCTTGTGTTGCAGTTGTTGCACCTTTGGCTGCTGTTGCTGATAATGTTGCTGCTGCTCTTCTTGGCCCTCGTCTGGATGTGGCTGTCGCTCTGTGTCCTGTTGATTTTGACGTCTCTGACGTTCAGCTTCACGCGCATTACGTGGGTTTCTTGTGGATGATGTCGCTTCTCTGGCTGTTGCTGGTTTCCAAATTGAATTGCTACTAAGTGTTGTTGCTGTCTCTGTTGGTGCTGCTGCGGCTGTTGTCGTTGCGGAAGTCCACGTAGCCACAGCTGTTGATGCTGCACCAGATTCACTTGCTTTCTTGGCCGTTTGCAGGACAAGGACACCCAATGAGGACACCGAAACGTTGTCTGGCTGAGATATAAAACTGGAAGTGGCATAAGATGAGGGGGAGGAGGAACTGATGGAGGAGCTGGTAGTGGTGGTGGTCGAGGAGGAGCTGATGGCTAAAGAGGCAACACTATGGGGGGAATTGAGAAAGAAGAAGGCTGTCAACAGCAGAAATAATTTAGCAATTTGACAGATTGTTAACTTCATTTATGTTGCGTATTTTTCTGTGGTTTCTGGCGGTTCGTTCTTCTTGTTGTTGAAGGTCTTTTTGGTTGTTGAAGGTTGTTTACTGTTGCTGTTGTTGTTGAATGCGGCCTTTGTCCCCTGAATAGTCGTTGCAATTGAGATTCTTGGTTTTCTGGTGCCTGTTGCCTTCTACTTTTAAGCCCACTTCCACTTCCAATCAAAAGCTGAGCGGGCCCCTTCTTTAAAGTCCACTCTCAGGGCCCTTTACATTTTTTTGTAGTTGCTGTTCTGCCTGTTTGCGTTTCCTGTATTTTTGTTGTTAATGAACGTTGACGTAGTTTGATTCGAATTTCCCATAATTGTGTTTCTATTTGCTGGCAAATTGCAGGCTGTCTGAAAATGTAAAAGACGGGGGAAAAATTGCATTTCTCATTAAAAGTTTTCAGTTGAAAAGATCTCAATTGTTGTTTGCAAGTAAGAATAGCAGTATTCAGGAGCAGATTGCAAGAGTATAGGGGTAGAGTATTTCAGGAGAACTGACAATAAGCAACTCGTAATCTACCCATCATTCTGATGACTTCCTCTACCCTTAATCATTTTCCTTTATACCATTTTTATGTCCCCCAATTTCCAATTTGTTTGATGACAACGGCACATTTGCTCCACATAATTTCCCAGGCACGCACCTGATGCCTTGATTTATTGAGAGTTCTTTATCACCATCATCTATATCCGGGTTCAAGGACTCTGCCATCTCCTCCGCACACACACACATTTATTAAAAAATGCGCACACAAATTAATTAAATTAAAATTTCAAATTAGTTTAAAAGTTCCGCTGGCACACGAACATCCATACGCTGTACAGCCAGGCAGGATACGGATATAGACACACACACATATACATATGTATATGCAGGGGCCAGACACTCACACAGTCTGTCACGCACGCGCTTCCGTTGATGTTTCTACTGTTGGCAGCATTTTCATGCACGCTTAAGCATTCACCCACACACAAGCATACAGCACCTCCACACACCCACACAGCCTTTAAATTCGATGTATATATGTATACATATATGTGAATATCCTGAAAGAGAGGGAGAAACAGAGAGCCAAGCTCTGCATAATTCAGGTCGCAAATTCTTTTTTAGGCCTGTCTCTGGGCCATAAAAACCGTATTGCCATAAAATTGATTGTGCCTAAATAAATATTTTGTAGGTTTACATATCGTCTTCCACATCTAGAATTTCATTGAGCGATTGCTCCTAGAATTTCATTGAGTTTTTTTGGGCCTCAAAATAACATTGAGTTCATTGAGGGATTGGACCTAGACCAGGCACAACTCTTTTTGGGCTTTATTGTCCCTTTTGCCACTCAAAGCTAAATGAGGAGTAGGCAGCCACCCAATTGAGGAAAAGGACCCCCTAGCCTACCCAATCACCCACACTCTCACCCACTTGAAATCCGTTTAAAGTGTAAAGTTCATTCTCTCTCTTCTATTCCTGGATGCCGGGAGGGGGAGCTCTCTCGCCTGAATCCCTGCCAATTCTTATGCTTGATTACCTGCGTAACGCATTCGTGCGGCAATATTTCAATTCATCAACATGACAGTCTAAACTTTCATTTAGATATTAAAAAATATTGTGGCATACAACAGCCTTGTGCCTTTTGCCTTAGGCCCTCTGGGGCATTGTCATCCGATTGCCCGGAAATGATTGATGCTCCTGTTTTGTTGTCAATGGGCTAAAATAAATAATTCTGCCGCCCCCACCAAAAAAAAAAGATTTCCAGTTGTCGGTGGTAACGCAAATTGCCATACAATGACAATGCCCCAAGATATGGCTGCCAGAGGGCAATTGTCAAAAGTGTGAAGGTTAAAATGGGGCCACGGCTCGGGCCCAGACACACACGCATGTCGGCCTCCCAACAGCTTTTTATTAATGATGGATTGTGCTGAAGCTGAAGGAGCAGACTGGGGACCTATCTAAATGCTGGACTAAATGAAAATGGGTGGGCTCTCTAATAAAGCCAACTTTTGGGGCCGAAATATGGAACATTTGTGGGGGAATTAAGTGCCCAAATTAAGTTTGATTAAATTTCTAATTAATATAAATAGTTCTGAGCATTTTAAAATGTTTACAACACACTTGTGCCTTTATTCGATTATAGTTTTGGTAACTTTTAACAGAGTACCTTAAAAGTTCTTTGGTTTTAAATGCAGCAATTCCTAAGAGGAGTATGAGTCTTATTTTCCACCCAAAAAAGGCTAGCTACATTCAACTATTTAAAGGAGATTCAATTAAATTTATTTCGACACAAATTGCCAATAGAAAAGGTGCTCTCAAACCATCCTCAAAACAAAGAAAAATTCCCAACAACTTGACCTTTCAACCTCTTATACCTTTCCATTGTGTCTCGACTGTAAATGCAATCCGAAGCAGAATGAAAAACCTTTTTACCCTAACGAACGAAAGTTAAAGCAACGACAAAATTGCTTTTAATTTTATGGCATTCTATGAGCAGCGTAATAAAGCAGCAAAATTGTAGTGGACAGCACTGGGTTACCAGCGGCTAGGGGGTGGTTTGAGAACGGTAGTACACTGCGTAAGGACTGCTTAGGGGTAGGGGTAGGGGCAGGAGGGGTTGTATAACAACCATTGCTGTGATAAACAACATTGACGAGCCAACGGTGGTAGCAGTGCTCCAGCGTTTATATAAATAAACATATTAAAAACTTTCAAGGATGCGAGCCATAAAAATGTGAGTGGAGCAATGCTTGCTGGGAAAACGCTGGTAGCTTCGCTGGAAGAAAGCTTTGTTTCGTATTGTGGCTGATAGATCTTGGGTGCTGTGACATTTTTCTCTTTTGCACGACTCATCAGTTCTTGGCACTCTCCTCTCATCTCTCATCTTACGCTTCGTGTTTATTCTATTTTATTTTCCTTCTTCCATTCATTTTCTCTCTGTTTCTCTGTTTCTGTGTCTCTGAGAAATGTTGCCTATTTTCATTTTGTTATTGAGTTTTAGCCCGGCTCGTCCTTTCTTAAGGGTATTATTAAGGTATACACAAGCATAGAGATAGGGAAGTTATGGCTATATTTTACTCTGTAGGGAAGGTTATTATTATTTGTTTGTAATGTTTGTGATGCAGAAAAGGTAGAACTCTCTATCCTATATGGAATTTTTCCCACTGATCAGCATTGAGCGGATATTTATTTCTGTGGAATCTATGAAAATCGGCTTGCCCATATCCAATAGTTATTAATCCTGGCTTCATTATGCAGGGTATCCCAGGATTCGGCCTTCTATATGCTTCTATCTTTATTCTTGGTTGACGGCTTTTGGCGTCGATGGTGCGTATACGCAATGCCGCCTGCCTTCATCATCCTTGTAAATGTATAACCACTTGTTTTCCCGCTTATTTACATACATATTGACACAGCACAAGCGGCAGTTAGTGTGAGTGAGTGTGCGAGCGTGTGTGTATTTGAAGCATCTTTAATACGCATACATATGCATTGACGGGCCATGCCACGGCTTGAGGTCGAGTCAGGGCCGGGTCTGGTCTGCGTTCAAACAGCAGCAGCAGAACCAGCACCAGCACCAGCACCAGCATCAGCGTTGACATCTTCACCAAACTAACAATGGAGGAGTGGATATGGTTTCTCTAGAGAGAGAGAGAGAGAGAGAGAGTGGTAGGATGGCTGGCACTTAGGACATACAAACAAACCCTTAGCCACATTTATCAAGGGTCTGTTAGGTGTCTGCGTGTCTGCTTGTCAGTGCTTCGGCTTTATTTATCATATGCTTTCGGTTATGAACGGCTGTTGTTGACCCTACACACACAAACACACACGCACATGTCGTGCGACAAAGATCTTTAAAGTGCCTCAAGGTGGCACCATAAAGCTCTCCCTTGTATACAAGAAATTTGTTTTCGCCCTTTTGCATATTCGTAGCAGTCGCTCTCCCCAAACAGATTAAACTGTCTTGTTTCTTCCTTATCCATTTCACATTCTTTTTGTTGCTGTAGCGCATGGATATGGCGACTTGATCTGCCCTTCCAAGAATCCATAAATTGTCATGCATTGCCTCTCTCTTCGGCGTTCCTCACTGCTTCTTTTTTTTTGGTTCTCTGGTTTCCTCATTTTTCTGTTAGTTTATTTTGTTGTTCGGGGGATAAATTTATATGCGCCCTGGGCCGTGTTGTCAGTGAGTGTAATAACTCAATTATGTGGTTGTCCTGGTTGCATACATATGTAGTCACCCCCCACGCCCGATCTGCCCTCTTGGGTTTCTTTTGTGTTGAGTGTTTTTATCTTACGGCTGTCTAATCCTGGCCCCAAGGCTTTCATTTCTTTTCTTGCTAATCTTCGTTCTTTGCCTCTCAATGACTGCCAGAATTTAGTTTCTCAGGGATTATTTGTTTGCCCATTCACTAATTTCAATTTAAATTGTGGGGCTGCCCGAAAAACTTTGTCGCGTTAAATGCGGCTAACCAATCTGTCGGCTGTGCTGGCGGCAACATTTTCCCCGTTGATTGCGGTCGTGTTTGAGGTAAGGGCTTCCTGACTGTCTCGCGTTTTTGGATGCGGTTTTGGGTGGAATTTTGGCGGAGTTTTGGTTGGATGGGGATGCCGACGGATTTTGGCTGAAGGTTGGTTTTGGCTTGTATTGGGTTTTGCCTTAAGGTCTGTATATCTTTATGGGCTCGAGCCTAAAGATAATGAAAAGAAAACATTTTCAACTCGCTCTTGTTTGCTTTTGAAGCTAGATTTGAGTCATTTGAAAATAGACATGTTAACTTGGTGGAAATTTAACCGAACCCAATGTAAAGATAAATCATTATTCTATCATCAGTTTGTTAAAAGGTGTCTCCAAGGTTCTTCAGTTTTTGTAATCCTTTGCCACATATCATAAACACACATGTTAACCATTAAATGTTTTATTCTTGGTAACATTTTGAGGGAATTCTCTGGTAATGAAATAAAAACATGCAAACATTTTCATTCGCAAAAATAATAAGATATACGCAGAGTATTCTTTAGTGTTAATTGCCTTTAAATATAGCCCCATTTGGCTGGCTCTTTTGACACTCTTTGGAGAGTTCTCTTTAATCTCCCACATGATTTTAATTTCAGGGATTCTTTGACAAACCCCAAAACCATTCCACTGGCTTAATTCTTGGTATTATTTTGGTGGCATTTGGTGGTAATGGAATGAAAACATTTTCATCTCAGTTTTGATGTTTATTTAGGAAGAGATCTGGCGCAGAATTTCTTGAGATAAACTTGTTTTACTATTCTGCTAAATGTTTTCAGTTCCTTTGACGAGCAATCCAGTTCTCTTTCTCTCATTTTGGATTAAACTTTTAAATTTCCACCATTTTGATAAATTCCCTGGCATAAATCTTTACCAGAATCCAACAGCCTTTAGCTGTTATGTCCGTGGTACGAGGAGTATCATTCTGATTGCATTCCGTGGTTATGTTTTATCTGCTTGTAGTTGTTCTTGTTGCTGCCGTGTTATGGCTGTTCTTGCTGCTATAGCAGCAGCAACAGAGGCAGAACTTATATAAAAATCCGCCCAAAGGGTTGCTGCTGCGCTACTGATGCGATGCGATGCGATGCTGATGCCGATCCCAGCTCGCGTGTGCTACTCATGTGTCTTGTTTTGGTTGCCGTATAAGCCACGCGAGTGCTGTTCGTTCCTCCCTCTCTTCCCAGCTCATCTTTTCGCCCTGCTGGCGGTTATTCATGTCTAACAGAAAGAGACGGGTGTGAAAGAGGGGTGGCGTGTGACACATGTAACGCTTGCAGCGTCGTGCGAAATTTTTCAACATTCGCGCGCGCTTTTTCCCCATCCCCCAACCCATCCACCCGCTGCCTTGTGCCTTGGGTTTGCCCACTTCTTGTTCTTCTTGTTGTTGCGTGTGTGTTTTTATCTTTATATTATTTTGTATGCTCCTTAAAGAGGGTATTACGATGTGGCCCACATATTTGGGAAGGCAGAGAGTATACAGGTCTTAAGACTGTTTTTGTAAAGCTATTGGTTTTATAGAAAATCAATCAAATCGGATCACTATCTCGTACTTGATCCTGATATTAGTTGAATGACCATATAATGCAAAGGATAGATATCTCAGGGTATCCAAGGCGTCGAACCCTAGGGCTCCCTTTTTTGCCTTTCCTGTTTTTTCTTTGCCTACTTTTGGCGACAAAAATCTCTTGCGCAACTTTGAAAGAGCGAGAGAGAGAGAGAGAGAGAGCGATTATAGAGCGAGAGGGGCGGAAGGATTGCTCCCGCTTTGGTTTTGCTGCTTTGTTGTTTATTACCGTTACAGCTGTTGGCCCTGCCTGTCTGAGCGTGTCTGTGCATGTCTGTGCGTGCTCGCTCGCGTTGCGTATGTATTTATCTGTGGGGGCGTTTTTGTCGTTTTGTTTTTTTCGTCTTTTCCGTCTCGTTTGTTGTTTGTGCAAAAATTAGTGGCAAAGTGGCATGGGGGGCATGCGGCAACAACAAACGAACTTGAAGGCGTCTGCAGAAATTTTTAGTTACATGTGGGAAATCCATGCCATGCCCCACAATTCAGGCTCCTCTTCTAGGGAACAGAACAGTTCTTAGTTAATTTTCCTTTTGGTCTTGTTGTTGCTGAATTTTCTCCTCTGAAGTGTTTTTGTTGCTGAATTTTCCCTCTTGGAGTGCCGTAATTGTAGGCAAAGGAGGAAACTTTTCCCATGATATTTGTGCCTTTTGATTGCCATATATGCCAATTGACATGAATGGGTTTTCTTTGCCTAACCTTGGCTTAAATCAATGGCAGACCGAAGCATACGAGGGGATTTCCCAGGATTATAGTAAATTCTAAGGGACTGTATTTGTAGTTGCTTAAAGAGGGCGGAAAACTTCTGATGAAATGGAAACTCCAAGCCAAACTTTTCGTCATATTAAAAAGTTGTTCGTCGTGTCCTTGATTTTGCATTTATTAGTGGACTTTTGTATATAAACAGATTTCCTTTGAATTGGATTTATGATGGGTCGTTTCTTTCTTTTTCTTGAGACTTCATTCATTTCCTTTTGCCCGCTTTAAGGGAAAAAATTTAATTTTCCAGCAAAGCTAAAACTCTGTAATGGCAACAAAAATCTACAATAATTTCCATCACATTATTTGCACGAATTTATGTAAATTTTGAAGCCTCCTACACTCACATAAATAAATATATATATGTATGTAAATGGAAATGTTGAGAACTTTTCGTGTTTGTCAGCATTTGCAGCATCCAGTCCTTCATTAAAATATAAGAGGAATATGAGAGTTCACAAATGAAAGCTCAGAGCTACAAATATAACATAGAAATGTGCTCATAATATCATCATTTCAATATATACGAACAGCTATACAAAAATCTATGTGCGGGTTCCTTTCCTGCCCTAGGGTTCATATAATCTATAGAGAATAAATACACTTACCTATATATATATTGTACATATATATAAATATTTATAACATTTCGCTTTAGGGGCTTTTTGGTTTCAGTTACAGTTTGAAACCAAATCAACGCTAAAAGCAATTTGCATATAGACGAAAATTGCAAAAACGCTACTCGTTTTTCCAGGAGGTGCAGGCGGAGCTTCCCTAACAATTTTATTCGCATTTTATTTGATTTGCGTTTGGCTGTCTCTCTCTTTCTCTCTCTCTCTCATTTGCCCTCTTTGTTCATCTCCAACCTCTTGGTTTTGCTTTAAGTGGAGCTCTAAAGGAAAAAAAAGAGCTCGGTATAAAGAGGCTGGGAGCAGGGCACTTAAACCGTGTAAAGGTAATAAAGGAGGAAAAGTCAGAGCCAAACGATTCCTTATTCCTGCGCTTTGGTTTGGTTTGGTTTTCCCTTTCCCTTTCTGTTTTTTTTCCCCCTTTTTGCCTCAGGTTGATATCTATGGATTTCAATATACGATACATATACATAGGATGATAAATGATTTACGACTGTTTGTCGGGTAATGTTAGCCAATTAAGTGAATTGTGTACGAGTATGGCTAAGTAGATACATGAATCTTTGTGGGTGGCAAGTGTTTTCAGGGGGATGCCCACCAAAGAAACAAATCGAGTTTGATGGCAGGCCGAGGTGGAATGACTAAGGAAATACTTTTTCGGTTGTGTCATCTTACACAGGACTACAAGAAAAGAAACAAGTAAATAGTCTGAGCTATAGGCTCTTAAGTGTATTAGATAAGTGTATCTTTAAGGCTTTTCTCTGCTACATTCATCTTTTCATTAGAAACATACTCCAATTCAACTGTTGATTTTCTGCAACCATCTCCCTTAGACGGATATTAATAATGTACTCGTAGACCACTTTCAGTTGTAGTTATCTGTTGTCACCTTCGAATTCAACAAAACTTTTTTCGAGCAACCTCCTCGAGACCCTCTTTCTGCCTAATACCCTCTTCAGTTCTGTTTAAACCCTTATATTTGTATGTTTATTTTATCCATTTCCTTTCTCACTCAGCTTAAGCCCTCCTTCGGTTCACCACTTGCTTAGGTCGAACATCTTCGATGGCTTAACCAACTTAGCTGACAGCTGAGACCGCACACCCACACACCACCCTTGTCAACAATCACAACTGTACGCCCATAGATACTATATGGGGAGGCATCGACGGCGGAGAGCTCTCCTCCTTTTGGCCCACTCATTAGTTGGCCAACAACTGTGTGGGCAAAGTGTTGGTCGAGTGCCTGAAAATTTATGCAGCCAAATTTGTTTGTTTGTTCGGTGAGAGGCGGCCCATGCCACTGCCACTGCCACTGCCTGGCCCCCTTGGCCTTTGCATAAATTTGGGCTGTTCCCCGGACCATAAACATTTTGCAGTTCCATTTCGAATCCACAGAAAATATTCTCACATTCGCAACTCTCCTCCTCGCACTCGTATCTCTGAGAAAAAATTTAATTATGCGCACGCAACAAATTTGTTTTTCCTTCCTCAATGCTTTCCCTATTTTCTTTAGGTCTTTCTTTCCCTCTATCTGTTTCTGTCTGTCTCTGTGTGTGTGTCTGCCATTTGTATTCGTTTTTCCCCATTTTCCTTTTGGGCTTTTGGCGATTTTTATTGCATTTTTGCTATTTGCTGGGGCAACTCTTTTAATGAGTTTTCAAGGGGTTAGGTGTCTACGTATCGGCGTGTGCGTGTGTGTGGTAACCCTTTTTTTCTTTTTTCTCAGGGTTCTTCCTTGATTCTAAGCCGATTTTAATGCGCTGCGCAGCCTCAATGCTTGGCTTTTAATATATGGCTAGGTGACATCCTTTGGTCGGCCACCAATTGGGTTAATTGAATTTTCAGTCGAGCAGCAGACTCTTCTGGGTCCTTTTTTGGGCCAAGAGCGCCTTCTGGGTCTACCACTTTTGGTACCTTCTTCTGGCCAAAGAGCTCTAGAGTTCACTGCTTTCACTGGAACTAAACTGCTTTAGGACTCGTCTCCGTCCTGCGACAATCTGGCTGTCAACTAATTTCATTTAGCTCCATCTCTCTGGCGTGTGCCTGTGTGTCCTTGGCTTTGGGCCATGCCATGTTGGCCGGATTAGGCCATATACGACACGTGGGACAGCTTTTCGGTTATATATGGCCCCATGATGGCCAAGCTGTTGAGGTTTTCCATTGGCCGGTTTCAGATTTTATGTATTTTTGAGAAGCTTACAAATTTTGGATGTTGTTCTGACAGTTTCTTGGCCTGCAGGAAATCTTACTGCAGCATTTTCCTTAGGTGGTTTTTCCGTTCTACTCTATATCTTGCTTTCTCTTCAATTGTGACCACATCTGGTTCGTATTCTCATTGCGTTTTCTAATTGAAATACAGTCAAACTATGCGTAAAACTTGTTGAACAAAGTTTTGGCACAAACCAAAAAAAAACACTGAGAAACTAGCGCCAAATGCAATGAAAACTGTTTGGGCCAAAAGGGCGCTCGTATATGTACATGCGTGTGTGTGTAATTGTTTTGGCCCACTTCTAAGCGCATTAGACCCGCACATAAAAAATTCCGGTAACTGCAGCGAAAATTGAAACAAATTGTCAACACAGCGGCGGGGCGGGGCGGGACTTTCAAGGGGGCATACGAGGCGCTAAGCACACAAGTTTTTGTTGTGTGGTCCTGTTTCCTGATCCTGTTGGTGGTGGTGGTAGCAGGACATGTTTAGGACACCTGGAGCGCCGACCAGTTAGCTCATTTACATTTGCATTCAACACAAATGGAAATGAGGGAAAATGTCACACATTTTCCTGTGGCCGTGTGAGAACTTTTAATTTGTCCAGCTCGCATACGAGTGCCCGAGTCCGAGTCAGAGTCAGAGTCCGAACGGACAGGTTTGCTTTTTGGTTGGTTAAATGGGGAAACCATAATCACTTTGAATGTCCTTTAATGAATTAATTTGAGTGCGACATTGACAAATTGCAGGCGATAATAAATGGTTATGTGAAGATCCACTATATACTCGTATATACTAGATCTGAATGGACATGGCGGAGAGCCAACGTCAAGCGTTTGTCGGCCCTAATGAATTTCTTTCACTAGATTTTTCCTTTTCGTTTCGGCGGAAATCAGCACGCAATCCTCATGGCAGCCAGCCAACTGGAAGAGTGGTTCAAAGAGAGAGATAGAGAGTGGACAGATATATCTAGAGAGAGAGAGAGAGGAGCATAGAGAAAGACCGCATTTTAAGATTACAAAGTGTGTGACAAGTTTATGAGTTTTTGGCGGCGCTATGGCTTTCTTTCTCAAGGAGGATGATATCTACTCTACTCTCCTTCATGTATGTCATAAGCTGACGCACCATTAATATTTATTTGTCCTTCTCTTTCACTCGCTGTATTTTCCTCTCTTTCTTTGTGAGTGTTTCTGTGGTTTACCGAGCATTTTAATGAGTTCATTGAACTCGCTTGCGTGACTTTAATTATGCACCGCAAACAAACACTCAGTCAAGGCCTTGCCAGCCTTAATTATGGCACGAAAAGAAAACCGAGCCCAAGGATCAGGCTGCTTGCAGTATATCCTCTACAAAGCTCTCAGGTTGTGGCTCTAAGGCATCCTCCAGTTTTTGGTATCCCTCCATTTGTTGATTTCACTTTTAAACCATTTGAAAACCCATATCCTGCTTCATTTGGACCTCATCCAGTTGCCATTAAATAACTTTCTAAAGTAGTATTTGCCTTCACATTTGGCAAATATCTCTTTCAACTTCGCTTACATAAACCATTCCTTCCAGTTTGAGCGAATCTCGTCCACACATAGGCCAAGTGTCACACACTCTAAATCCCGGCAAGTTTCACATTTAACCCTTTTATTTTCTTCCTTTTTCGGGACTTCCCTTGTCAGGCAGAAATGAATTTTGGGCACAGCCCCGAAAAAAAGGGTGGAAAGGGAGGTAGGGAGTTAGGAGAAATGCAAACAAAGTGAAAAGTAAAGCAAAATTTTGGGGGGAGAAAGGCCGAACTGCCGTCGTTTGGGATATTTTTAAAGACTTCCTTTCTCTACCCAGAAAGAATTTCCATCCTGTTTTTCCACAATTTACGTTTTCATTCATTGTTCGAATGGTGAGTCCTTCTCTGCGTAGTCCTGGTTTTAAAGCTAGTCCCTGGTCCCTGGTCCCTGGTTTTGGCTATGAAGCTGTTTCTGGGTCCTGGTTCTGAGGCTCTTTCGGGGTCCTGGTTATAAAACTGTTTCTGGTTCTTGTTATGAGGCTGCTCTCTGGGTTCTATGGCTGGTCCTTGCTCCTTGGTCCTGCTACCCGACTGTTGTTTATTGCGTAATTGTTGGAAAATGGCGCCCCCAACTTGGCTTGATTTTGACTTTGGCTCTGACTTTGCTGTTGCCTCTGGTTTGGCTCTATATTCTGTTGACTGTTAGGTGAAATTAAATTGTTTGCCTTCGTGCCTTTTCCTCAAGCCAGTTTTCTATTCTTTAGCCTGTTCCTTCTGCTTTTCCTTATATTGGTTTCTATTTGAATTAACGCTTAGGAGTGCAATTTTGATTCTATGAAAGTTTTTAATTAAAGGCATTTATTTGTCCATGTTAATTTGTGTTTATTCCAAGAGCAACAGCAGCAGAAGCAACATCAGCAACAGCAGCAGTAGCAGCAGCAGCATCATCAGCAGGATGCTGCCAACAATCCTGCGGGGGCATCCGCTAATTAGGCGCATTTAATGACATCGTCAGAGGCTTCCTCTTCGTCTCGCCCCAAGTCGTGTCGTGCAAATTACTGACCACCAATGGAGGTGGGGTGGGGAGGAGAGATAGGGCTAACCAGATGGCTGATGGCGCGGCCCGGTACATCCATCTATATACCTTTATATATATATGCAATTAGGAGTCTGGAGGAAAGGGGCTTGGCACCTGCCCAGACTGCATAAATCACGGCTTGGAGTCCATTAATTTGTGCCTTGGCTTCGACCCTAATTTCGCTGAATACTTGTAATTGCTTTTGGGAGAAAGGAATTACTTGCCAAAGGAAGGCGAAACCACATCAGCAGGATATGGAGTATCTAAATGGTTGACACCGTTTAATTTGGTGGAGCTCCAGCCAGGAGTCAGGAGAGCAGTAGGACATACATACCACTAACTACTATCGAATAGTCTCCGTCAGAAACATAATAAATTTCCATCACTTCACCAAGGCCATGCTATGTATAAATCAATCAATTCGAATCATGAATGTATTAACCAAACATCATGAACTTTTAAATACGCATTCATGTAAATTATGGCCAAAGAATTATGAAAAATTTAAATGAGAATAAATTAAACACAAAAAAGTCAGTAATGTTCGTCAATTGTCCGATGCATTACGTGTACGCCACCGTCACTTAGCCTTCATTATGGCAGAACATTCAACTCTCAACCACAACCACGAGAGCACACATTATATCGTATTTCATACACACACATGTGGCATGGATTTCCCGTTTTCCACCACACATGCGAGCATTTTCACATTTCGAACTGGAATATTCAATCAAATGATTTTAGAACTGTTAATCGCATGCTGGTCTGCGTTCTGTTTGGCTGATTAGTCGCCTAATTAGACTGTGTAATTAGCCAAAATAATGTGCTTTTTATCTTAAAGATACCCCTAATTTTGTGGGTGTTTTGGGATAGATATTCTGTTTCCACAAACGTTCGCATGCAAATGTATAAATTTTCTAATTAAACCGCAATTGCAAATACAATACGAGGTAGAACAAATGACGCCGTTTATCATTTTACATAGCAAATTCGTAATAAATTATTGTATTGGTTTTGGTGGGGAGTACCCCCTGACGCTTCATACTTTGCAAATTGTTTACCATAGAAGGGCGGGGCTTTATATGTGGGGCATTAAATCATATTTGACAAGATAAATTAGCATAAGGGAGTGTCAGGGTGGTAAGAGAAACCAAAAACAATGAGTGCCAACAAAAAAGTTTCAGCTCTCGCAATAAATGCTCAAAAGACAAGAAGTAATGGAAGATGTAAATGCAACCTACTGTACAGTGCACTTGTGTATCTATCTGTATGTACATTTTCCAACCTTCTGCACCTTCCACACATTCAAAATGCCAACTAAGAGTCTATTCGAATTTGTTTGCTTGTTTAAACCTCTAGCAGAGGGTATGCTAGTTATCCTTGGAGACAAAGAAAGGATGCACCGTCAAGGGTATCCATAGATTCAGCTTTAAATTGTGGCGCTGCTTTCTGGCTTTTTTGTTTTGCCTGCTGATACTCCTTGCCTTTGGTGTCGTCTGTGCTCCCCTTCGTGCTGCTTCTTTTGTCTGTTTACAGCGAGATTTTATTTTAAAAAAATTTTGTTGTGCTTCCGTTCCAGTTTCCCCATTTTCCACACACAATTTTCCACCTTCCTCCCTGTAACCCCGTGTACACTCTTTTGGCCATCTTCTTCTGTTGACTGTTTACGCATTCGCCCAACGCTCAACTATTCATGTGTCTCTCTCTCCCCATGTCCGTCTGTCTCTGAATGTGTGCCCTCCTTTCGTCCTTTGGCAGTGTCGCCCCCCACTATCTTCATGTGTCTGTGTGTTGTGTCTTTTTTTGCGTTTTCAATTCCATTCAGTTTGCCTTAATATGGCATTAAAGCAGATTGCAAGCACTGCTTCAGTGCGTGTGTGTGCGTGCGTATCTGTGTGAGGAGTAAACAAATGTGCTCGGAAATACAATGCGGGGCAAAAAATTAGATGCATTCGGGTGTCGAATATGAAACGGATATTTGAGTCAACAAAATGGCAAACAATATTCGTATGGAAAAGGAGTGAACATATTTGTGGAGAATCGCAAGGCAAACAATTGGATAGAACTCTTGGAAAAAAAAGGGACATAAGAAATATAAATCAATAATAGTTCTGTCGAATTGGTTTGTTTCAAGGAGTGCCAATGAGACTCTTTTTGATTGCTTTACAATCCTCAAAGATAAAAATATTGTATAAATCTATCAGCTTTTTGTGTCAGTTCCCATTCACTCATTCTCTTTTTTAAAAATGATTTAATTCATTAAAAAAGACCATAAATAACAATGAAAAAAAAAAAGGGAAAACAATCACCATTATCCATAATCCACTGCATAATTGAGCGTTTGTTTTACTTTTAAATAATTATATTTCGTAAATTATCCTCTCTTTTGTTTTAGTTTATAATAATATAATTAATTATTTTAATTTCAAATAAAATGCCTTAATTAATCGCAGTGGAAAAATTAAAAAAATGCCATAAATTAACGAAAAATAAAAACAAAAAATACTTGTGACAGCTACAACCGACAGCTTTCGCGAAAAAATTGAATAAAATACCAATTCATTAAATTGTGAAATAAACATCCTATATGATGATGTTTAATCCTCCACCATTTCCCCCCTGATATGCTCCATTTATGTTTGCCCCGAAATACAAATACCTACATTTAAATATTAAAGCAAATAAAAAACCAGAGCCGTATAAAATTTCAATGCTAAGGGGGAAACGAAAAAAAATGCTTTGCCAGCTTATAAAAAATTTAATAAACGATTTTTCAGCCAATTCTCAGTGGCAAAGAGGCCGGGGATAAAGAAGGGAAAGGTTAAAAGTCCCAAAGAAATAATTATGGAAAATTTTCCCGAAAAGAAAAACGAAAATCCAGCGTAAAAAATTAACATACAATTTTTTGGAGGAAAGCCGCTTAGGTCAAATGAAATGCAGCCAACCTGAAATTGAGGGGCATCTTTCCTCAACAGACAGAAAGAGACCGAGAGAGAAAAGCGGCCACGCCCATCATTTCATTAGCATTCCGCCGGTATTTCTGATCTGAGTAACGAGTTTCTTTTCATATTGCCAGATTCGGGATTTGGATTTGCTTTTACGTTGGATGGGTCTTTAGTCTGGGGGTAAAAGCATAAAATGTAAGGCTTAAAAAGAGTTGAGGGCAAAGGGTACAGCGGACTTTATGAAGAGGATGGTTCTTGGCAATGTCAGAGAGGATCAGTTATAGGGGAGAGGAATTCGATTATCTTGATGGGAATACGGGGAATTCGACAAATTCCTCTCTTATTTACCCCACAAATATCTAGAGAAAGAGCATCACAGATTGTCATTCTTTGGCCTTTTCCTTTTTAATTTGCCACAAAAGCTTGGCATTAAAAAAAGGTTGTTTTCTCTGCTTTCGGCCTGGTTATTGCCTGGCTAAGTGGATGCCTTTTTAAAGGGGGGCTGGCTCTGGTTCTGCCCTGCTAGCGGATCGTTGAAGAGGACACCTTTTAATTGGACTCTACTCCGCCTGCCGAATGGCATTGGCATAATGGAGTGGCATAAATCTACTTAACACACAAACAGATTGCAACGCGGAACAACAACGCCGGCACAAGGGATTTGTCTTTTTCTGTTATATCCCGGAACAAGAGATTTGATTAACATTTTGTCAGAGCCCCTGGTCTGGCAGCGAGAACGAGAACAATGGCGAAACAATGATGCGGGGAACACAATGTGGCATTGATTTGTGCATTTCTGTTGCGTAAGTCCTAATGTGTGGATGGATGAGGAGAAGCCTCGTGTCTAATGATTACACAAACATGATGTTACGCTAGACAACAGGGGCGTCTCTTTCTCAAGAGAATCCTGATGGAGTCCCGGGACCAGTGAAGCGTAGCATATGTAACTGTCTTATGTCTCCATCTCGACATTCTGTGGAAAAGATGTCAAAGCACGGCATACTGTTGCATACCCAGACAGAGGCAGAGGTAGAGGTAGAGGTAAAGGCAGAGGCAGCCATGCAAAATTTTTGTAGATTGTTAGCGTAGTTAAAGCCACAAGCCGGAAGTTGTAAAGGCAGTGGAAAAACAAATGTTTCACTTGGCCTTTTGACAGCCTCTCGTAAAGCGCTCTAACTTGAGTACCGAAAATTACAGGAACAACAAAGAAAACAAGCGTGTGTCCTTGCCAAGAACTTTTTGTTTTCCCATCGCAGCGTGGGTATAGGCTCTGTATATGCACATAGGGATACTCCTATATATATATAGTATGTGCTAGAGAATTTCAGAGAGTGTGTGCCAGTGTGTCGGTGTGTAGATTTATGTGCTGTATGTGACAAGTTGAAAAGTTTGCGACAGCACGCGGCAGTGGCACGAGAAAAAGCTTAAGTCTAGCTAAGAAGTTGCCATACTTTGTCTACAACGAGAATATAGTGAAACCATAGTCTGAAAACGAAATTAGGATGAATTTGGAGAAGACATTTAGTTGGTTAATTTAAAGAGATGGCCTTGAGGATGACGACAGCTTTGGCGGTTACAGGAAGTGAAAGTGGGTTAATGGATAATCCTTAAGGGTAATAGATTGAGGGCTTTCGTGGTGTGGTTCTTTTTGAGTGAAATGTCGGCTGAAGGTTGCCTAAAGGTTGTCGAATTCTATCCAAACTGATTAGCAAAAATGGCCTATTAAATAATAAATTCGCTCTAAATATCTCTTAAACACAAAAGTAAAAGGGAATATCAAATAAAACTTGGCAATTCACAAATGATTTATGCCGAATTGGCACCTTACAGAACTCTTAATCAACACAGCATTCACACATGGCTCTGACCCAACTCAAACTCTCTTAGAAGATATACTCATTGAATATTAACTGCCAAGTGGCATGCAAATCGCTAGGCATTTCATCAACCGAAAAGTATTCTATTAACCTTTTCATGCGAATGATTACAGTTCCAGTCAGACGGCCTTTGTTGTTTGTTTGGCTATATTTATATTCTTGGAAGTTTATCGACTAGCGCCGTACCCAAGGGCCTGTCATTTGTTATTTGTTGAAATATTTGTCTGTCTGACTTTTGTGTGACTTTGTCGCTTCAATTTGCGCGTGTCGCATGGCTGTCCCTGGCTTTTGTTCCTTCTCTAAGCTTTATTTATTTTATTTCATTCTTTTCTCAAGTGGATGGATGCTGCTGCTGCTAATGCTGCTGCTGTTTGGAGGGGTTATGGTCATTGTTATAACAAGCAGGTTGATTTGGCTAACAAGCAGAAGATGAAAGGGAACGAAGTGTCAGAATCCCCTGCAATTTATGAGCTCAAAGTGGAAGAGCAAACAGAGTTATGTTGCTACTATTTAAATGCCAGAAATAACTCAAGTAGGAAGGAGGTCTCGGTCTTGGTCTCGGTCTCTCCCCAGCTAAGTGCTTAACTGACTTGCTTTATTCTCTCGCCCACCATGCCACCCTATCAAATCCCTGCTGTGCGACATGTTGTATGCGTAACAATTACAAAAAGCATACTCACCCACCAACACTGTCGCTGTCCTGATGTGTGTGAGTGCTTCTGTCCAGACACCACACTGCCTGCTGATGGGGTAAGCCGCTTTGATCGCTGTCGACGGGTCAAAAAGGCTTGTCTGGCCTAGGAGATTTAGCCTGTTTGAGGTCCTTTGCCTGTCTGCGACACACGCACACTTCACTTGAACACACGTATACGCACACTTCGAGGAAATAGGAGGCGGACTTGGACTCGCACGCACTTTCGGACAGCAGCAGGAAATCCTTTCTGCCGGAGGCAATTAAAACGCTTCGGCCGTTTGACTTTCGTCGTGTATCAAATGTTATTTCCAGCAAAAGCTTTTTGGTAATTGTACACAGGACAAGCTCCGTCTTCGAGTCTCATATATCCTTCAGCCTCAGCGCTTTAGCACAAAATTTCACTGAAAAATGAAAACGGTTTTTAGGATTTTGGGTTTTTATGGTTTTGAGGCGGAGATTTTCGTGGAAGAATTGCCGAAACGTCTCACAAATATTCGGCAATTAAGTTCAATGGGAGAGCGTCGGCAAACGGTGCGTATGAGTGATGCGGGTGGCGGCCACGGCTAGAGCGACGGCGATGGCAGAATCGGAATGCCTTACGAGTACGTCGTAATGTAAGCAGGCGTCAGCCGGCTGGCGTGTGTCATCTTTAATAGCAGCCATGGCGACGGGCATTTACAGGGGGACAGGGATAGGTATGTCCTTCCTGTTGTTGCGGTTTGTTGTGTGATCTGATCACGTATTAGCCGGGCCGGGCCGGCCCCACAGCAGGAGCACCGACAGAGGAGACATTTTACAAATAAATGTTCTACTTTTAGACGAAAGGCAAAGGAAGGGTCCCTTAATCTTGTGGCTCACTGCTAAGCTGCCTCAAAAATGCGGGGCACGTGAGACCCGTCAGAAAATATTTTAAAATCTTTTACGCTTTGTGTGGGATATAAGAGGGATCAACTTTCAATAGCCCCAGCACTTCCTGGATCGTACAAAAGTGTGCCCTGGAGAAAGGGCATAGGTAATAGAACCGTCGGAAACGAAACGTACAGTAATACGATTGACTTGAATAAGTATTCATCATTTCGGATCACAATAATATGATTTAATGTTAATTTTAATCGTCAGGAATATAGATACTTCTCTATTCGAATTAAATATAGATCGACCCTTAAAGTTATACCCCTAATGCTTTCCTAGATCATTCTTGAGACTTCGAACTACTCTTGGAAGTTTTGAAAGGTTACCTTTTATATCTATAGAAATGTCGATTCCCAAAAGGGATCCTGTTAAAATTATATTACATAAAAACACTTGTACGGAATGGGACTCTGAACTTTCAATATTTATCCATCATTCATGATTCCCTCTGTTCAAACGCTCATCAAGTGAGTTTACTCTCAAATTGTGGCCAACATTGTTGGCATTTCATTGGCCAAAGACAGCAACAGCCGCCGCAGCACCAGTAGCAGCATCAGCATCAGCTCAGGCAAGCTCATTAACACACATCCTAGCCGACTGAAGCTATTGATATGCCCGGCACGCCATGACTTTCCGACCGTACCCCCACACAAGCACAAGAACACTCTCGGATCGCAGTACACAATTACCAAGAGTCGAGCCGATGCCTCCAGTACCGCCTGCCGCCTAAGCGGTTCATTCATAAAAAATCCTACGCTGCAGCAATGTTAAAGCTTTAAGAACATGCAAGAACACACCAAACAAAAGGGGCAGCGCATGGGGGGCACAGTTCTTGCACAGTTTGGTTCGCGTTGCCTACAGTTCACATTTCCCACGTTTTCCGGGGCATTAGTAGCACAAACCGTGTTGCCTACTTTCCGGGCAGCACAAAAGTCGAAATACGCGCGCGACTATCGCTGGATGCGACCGAGCGTAGGATGTGATGTGATGTTGTGCGGAGACACAACCAAACGCTTCGGGATTTGCACGGGAACTGAAACTGAAATCAAAACGAGTCTGTTTGGGTCGCAATCGCAGCAGCCTTCGAAGCCGGAGACAGAGCCAACATTACTTCGTCTGTGTGGGCAACGAAAGTGAAACGTAACGCATACGCAGCGTTGACCCGCTTCCCCACTTGGTCATAACGAAAGCTTTGCTCTTCCTTTCCGAGAGCTTTCAGAGAGCGGTAGAGTCTCAGAACAGCTGACTTTTGTTATTGCCGGGCGGCCTACCATTGGAGTGTTTTTCTTGTTGTTATTCCACATTGGCTCTGAAATTTTGTTTATGCAAAGTTTTCTTAGGGGATTATTAAGTAATTGATTGCATTTACGATTTTGACTCTTGTTGACACAGCCAAGGTCACGCTCAATGGAGTTTTTGGGCCCAAAAATATATATCAATGCCTTAAGCTAGCTCAGGCTCAGAGCCTCTCGCCAATGTCTTTTGTGGTTGGCCAATAGGGCTTACAGTAGAGAAGAAAATGAAAGACAGACTTGAGAAAGTGATTAATCGCATTAGGCTTAAGTCTTACTAGCAACAACTTTAATTCCTGAGTAATTAGGTAGTAAGACCTTCTTGAAACTCCACTCTATGGCTTATAAGTGGCTGACACCCCAATAATTAGCCCACTAAAAGCTTTCTAAGCACACGCGCCAACCAGTACGTACTCCCTCCAGCCACAAGCCAATTTATGAATGAACAGGCCATACCTATACATACGTATATATATTTATGTATAGGTAGAAAGCAATAAAGCAGTCTTCCTTCGTTTTTGTTTGGGTTGCGTTCCTGAGCTGCTGGGCTGCCATTATGTTGATAATTTGATTCGCATTGTCGGAGCTTTTCCGGGGCTTTGTTCGCCCTGTGAATGCCATTATATTCCACTTATTTTGAGGTGCCTTTGTCGATTCCTTGCATTTAATAGGAATTTAATTATGTGTGCGTATGTATATATTTACTCATGTCCCTGCTCAACATCCTGGCTCTTGTGACTGGGCCATTTATTTCAGCTAGTCAAAATCGTTGACTAAAAATATGCCTCTTACGAGTATTTGGCCCATTTAGTCATTAATAATGAAAGCATTTTAATTACTTGAGCAGCTTAGCATACACTCCAGTAGAATGGGCAGGGAGTGTGATATATGTATATCACAGGACAGGACATTCCGATGTCAGGTCGGGAGTATGTTATCCAATTATCTTGTTTACTTTATACTGGGGCTTAAGATGTTGATGCTTGGTTGAGCTTGCTGTTTATAGTCAGCAAATGAAAGTACGAGTATTTAACAGGGGATAAAATGAATAAAAGGGATTCAAAGAATGATCCCTGAGAAGGGGAAATATTCGTATGTAGAGCGGAGCTGATTTTAAAATATTATTACAATTTGAAGGGTTCCGAGAAAAGGTACATCTAAGAAAAGGATGGAATATGCTTGAGAAATTTCGTATATCATATTTTAGTAATACTTTAAAAATACCATATATCGTACGTATATCCTGGATAGCTTTTAACGGAGCTTGAAAGCTGAACAACTTATTGGACAGCAACCAAAAGAAAACTTTCAAAATAACATTAAAAGCTTTCCAAATTAGCTTTTGGCTGGTTGAATTTATAGCAGGAATATTTTATAGCAGCGTAGGTAAGCTCAGGATTAAGCTTTAATCTGACTTCCTTAGATTAGCTTTATTTTGATGCCTTAAACCTAAGCCTAAACTTAAAATAACCGAATCTTAGGCATTCAAACCTCATCCAACCACAAAAGACCTCAGACAAACCGAACTAACTTCTCAAACTGTGGCGCAACAAACAAAAAATAACCAAGAATGAACATCACTTGCCACAACAACAACCACAACCCAACGGAACTCCAGCATTAACCCACCAAAACCTCAATCATTAAACAAAAACCAATCCCTTAGCCAATAGAAACCTTTTCTAGGCCACATTCTATACCTCCAAATATTTCCTTACATTTTCAATACACCATTTCCCCCTCCCTCTAACAGAATTTTATTGCCGAACTTTTTGGCATGAAGCCTTTTAGCAGCCAACTGACCTTTTGGCAGGAGTGTGCTCCTGCCCAAAACGACCCCAGCAATGCCCCCACAAAAGTTTACACAGGTCAAAGAAAATATTTTGGATGAGCCCCATAACAATATGACAAGTTCCTCAGGGGGGTAGGCGTGTGGCAAATACCACCCATACACATTGTTTGCTTTGGGGCTTTGGCGAGCAATAAAACAGAGAAATTAAATTTCTATAAGTAGAAAACAAAACACACACCAAAAAAAAAAGAGTTAACCGAAAATCGGAAAGCGACCCGAACGGAAGCCGCAAACCGCAAACTTTTGCAGCTCGATCGACGTAGGTAAGACCCATGAAAATCGCTTTAATTTTCCAGCTGCGGCTGACCAAAAGCCGCACAGTGGGAGAGAGAGAGAGAGAGGATGAGAGGGACAGTAGCCATCTGCTTGATTACACTTTCCCCTGATACATTTTCCGACCAGGCCCTGCGGTTCGGTCCGATTTTGCCAAAGATTCGCTTAAATAAATTGGAAACTGTTTATGGTGCAGCAGACAAAAAAAAACTAATTAAATTGGCCAGCCATTTGCCTGCCGCTGAAAACTTGACTCACAAACTTGGCTTAGTTCTCAACACCTGCGAACATGTTTACACTTCCTGGCAGGCACCGGCCCCGCCACTCCGAACGGAGATTCGATTCGGGGAAAAGTTTTGGTCAGACTCTGCCTTTGCATGCCAGGCACATAACTCATTTCCAGCTTCCTGCTGGCTTTCCCCCTTTTTGGGGAAATATATATATTTGTTCAAAACTGAACAAGTCAACTTTGTTAATATGTATATAAGATACGTAGACTATAAGGAAAGTTTCAATGTTTCCTCTTGTTAACTTCAAGCATCTTCTTATCTGAGATGAGAGCTTTAATATTGGAGGGCTGCTTCCATCCACCTGCTGCCGTTCGCCTCACCTTGACCAATTTATATGCGGTGGCTTTATTATTGGGAAACTTTTGAAATGACTTTCGCCAACCCATCAGGGGATCCATCTTCAATGGATTTATGAATATTTTCAAGGGGATAAATAATGAATCTTTGCTTAATTTCAAAAGCCAAAGTTGCTGTTGCTTTTCGCCTGATAAATGTGAAGCCATTGCATGAGTCAGTCTTTCAGAAGGCCAACTCATTCAATTAACGCGCCCATTTGGATTCAATAAATTTTGAGGAGAACAATTTATGGGCATGAAAGTTGGGTATAGCTGAATGGTGATGAAGAAAGTAATGAAAATGGTGCAAAATTACATTACATGTTTAATGGTTTTCCCCTATCTATTAAGTAATGCTCCATTCAAAGAGCATCCCTAAGTCTATAATACGAAGTGGTTGATTCCGCTCTCCATAAAAATATGTTTCATCTATAGAGTATACCAAAGTCTATACTTCTTGCCGATTCCCCTTGGACATCAACTCTTTTTTATGACCATCCATTAAGGATATATTAAAATCAACATTGTGGAATTTTTATGGCCCTCCCGCAAAGTGGGCTCAACAATGAGTGTGTTGGAATAGGCCTGGTCCAGGCAGTTGACAAATAATATGAGACCCGAACGACTAGACAGCGGTCAGTGTTTAATGTCAGCGCCTACATGTCGTATTCGTAATTGCGCATACGCCATGTTGTCCATGACGATAACAAAGGGGTTTTACCACTTGTGTCGCCCAAAGGAGCAGCCGAATGGAGCCGGAAATTCCTACACGCCGTCATAATTTACTACCTCCGAACAGCTGCAACTGTAGAAGCCATAAAAATGAGGCATCAAAACCATTTAAGGCAGCAACTTAGCGACATTGTCCTGGCAATCCAAGAAGCCAAATGAGAGTACGATTTCCAAGAAAATTCTTTTGTTAACTCAACTTTATTTTGTTTGTGTTTTCAATTGAAACTTTTTAAGGAAAGTACAAGCTACAAAAGGTCTAAAAGCATATTCAAAATGAATTGTGGACACAGTGGAGCATTGTCTTTAATTTCCAGCCAGACGGCTTTCTGTATCATTATATTCCATCTAAATTTAAGCGATGGATAAAGGCTGACTAATCGTTTCTTCTGACATAAACGATTAACTAAAAGCTTGTCCTAATAGTTTTCACTTTAATAAAGATTAAGGGCCACATGACATTAATAATAAAACAATCTCCATTTAATCGAGAATGTTGAGGCATTCAGACAAGCCGTAAATGCGGTTCCATTCATAAATATCAAATGTGTGTTGTTGGGGGAAAAAAGTCAACTGCCAATGAACTAAGAAAACAAATTTCCCTACTTTATCAAAAACCAGTATTCAAGAGAATCCCCGAATCAAAGAGAGTGAGGGTTGCAAGAGAAAATTACCCTTAAGTTTGGTCAGAAAATGATTCAAGTCTTTTTTATATTCTACGGCCAAAAGTAGCAATAAAGTTGCTTTGAGATATGGTATATTGGTTCTTCTTGTGATAAAAAAAGGAAACATTCTTTCAAAATCTTTATATGAAAACTTTATAAATATCTTCATTTGATTTTTGTTTTTTATATAAATTTAACCGCTTTTCAGAAGAAACTTTTGCTATAGGGAAGACAGTAAGAGCCCGAGGAATATTTCAATGCTAAATTTGCTGAGGTTTCTCTTTCTATTTAACAATACCTACTCCCATGGGTCTAACCATCCAATTAGCTGACAGTCAACATATTTCTCTTCATAACATTATCATTTGTTTTGGGGGGAGAGAGCCGAAATCGCACACTAAACATAACAATAAACATAATTTGCAGGACTTTTCCCTCCCGCTGTAATTTCATCTTTTGGGTCAATCAGGGACGATCTCCCCTTCTCAAAATAATTGAGATATACTTTTGTACGCATCCGAATCCCAAACGGAATTCAATTGATAGGCTTGTCAAATTGGCAGACGATTATAATTTGCCATGTGCCCGGAGAATCCGAATCAGCTACAAAGCCAGACGGAGGGATCAATGGGAACAGCAAGGCCAGGTCAAAGTTTTTTCCTTTATATCGCATTTGCAGTTTATCTTTTTTCTTTCTTTTTTGTGCTCTTCTGATAAGCCATAGCCATAAAGGACTCATAAAACAGTTCGATATATAAGTGCGAATGGCGCCCGTCAAGAGTCATAGAGTGTCCTTGACATTGATGGCCAATGAAGAAGGAGAGGTAGATGGTCTGCAGCTGGAACTTGGCCCTCGTCTGCGTCTGCACCCATACACACGAGTAATTGCTTCCGGTGCCATCTTTATCAAGTCAAAGTCAAAGTCAAATATGCAAGCGGAACAAATGTTTGAATGTCTGTATAAAGCACCTTTCACATTCATGTTTTTCAGAGTTTTGAAACCTACCATTTGTATGCAGTTGATAAAGGGTACATTGGTCTTGTCAAGGAACTAAGCTGGAATCTAATGGAATGCTTTTTGAGTGGAATAAAGTTATGAAATCCTTACCCAAGATTCTAAATACCAGTGAGAAATATTATTCCTTCAATATTGACTAAATAAATACTTGTATCTTTCTCGATAATTCCTGGAAGACAACCACTTCCTTTCTTCCCCCTCGAAATGCTTGAAAAGTCACCGACTTAAAGAGCATTTCCATTTCGTTGCTTAAAAAAAACAGACTTTCTGTTCATCGTGTTTTTCTTCCGTTTACCATGAAAATAAATGCGCAACAATTTCTTTGTAGATTTTTACCATTTTCCATGCATATATCAGGATGCTATTGAACGGCCATGAGCCCAGGAGGGTCTTGGCAATTGCCTGGAACCAAACCCACAGACAGACCAGACCCTGCAAAAAGGGGCAGCAACATCGTGCGAGTGCAATACTCATTTGGCCATAAAGTTTTCACTGTCACTTGGCTGATTGCATTTATAACAATTTTTTGCTATTAAAATTTTCGTTGGCTTATTTCCAATTGCCGGACATATTTTCATTCTCAGAAGACTTTCATTATGCCAATGCCAAGCCGGCAAGGACAAGGCGCACAAAAACTTGTCGACAATTCCAGAGACACATGCTCGTAGTCGTAGTCGTAGTCACAGTTTTGCAGAAAAGTTTTTGCCCGTCAGCACAAAAAAGGGAAAGTCTTTGATTTCGAAGGGATTTCCAAAGCTTTTAGTTGAATTGAAATGCCTCCAGACAGGGGATCAGGCATCAGCTGAGCCTGAGCCTCAGCCTGAGCGTTTGCCTGAGATACGGCTATGACAATGAGAAAAAAACAGAGAGTGGAATCTAGATTGGGGAAAGCTGGTGGGGATAAGGTCAGCATAATTAATGTTGATGGCCATTGACCGACTTAGACAGGGTGTTAAATAAATGGTTGCATTCAATTTCGGGGGCTGGCATTAATTTGTCATCAATTCAAATGCTGTCAGGTGGCTCAGACACGTGCCAGAAAGAGGTCCTTGCCCGAATAATTGTTCGCATAATTAATTACATTCATTTGTGTTTCCTGATTTGTGTGCGACCTCTCCGCTGTGAGGATCCATCATTAATATCCTTTCATATTGGTTCCCTTAACGGAAGTACTTCCCCGTTCTCTTAGAGTCTCACTCTGTGCACATTTTTTCCGCATGTTTTTGTTGCTTTATTTCGCTATCGCTAACAGCGCTGCGTATGCGTGACGTTTAATTGAATTGTTCATTGACATGTTGCTTTGTCGCAGCCGATGCCAATGACGGGGCCAACCCGTTTACATTGTCAACTTTTTAATTGAATTATGTAATTGCATGGTGCACAAAGTTCCCTGGTGAAAAGCGTTGCATACGCTGCCGGGGGGAGGGGAAGAAAAACTTTCTGCCACCCAACTTTCTAAATGGAAAAATTCCAAATTAAAATGTATAGCACTGTGGGTGGGCGGGGCTAGAAAAAGTTTTGAAACAGTTTTTGATATGCTGTGAAATGTAAAAATAATGGAAAATGTCTGTGGCATGCCCACTTGATGCATGTATACAATGGCATCGATAGGTGGCAAAGGGAGTTCTTGTGATGGGGCAGAATAAAAGATCAATAGAAAAGAGTTTTCTAATAGAAAATACATGGTAGAGAATGGTAGCAGAGGGTATTCTCTTACATGAATAGTAGGGATAACTCCTAATCTTATTATACCCCAATGAATCGTTTATTTTCTGAATTATATAGACCTTGCGAATATCCTTATTGATGCCAGATTACGAAAACCCTAAAGAAATAAGCCCCAAAACAGCTGTTGAATGTTTTTATATTATTTATGGACATAATAACAAGCCTCTCTGTGACCCCAAGCACTTCCAGTGTGTTCCTTCACCCTCTTGACCACAGTAAGAGCTCTCAATATGGGTTATCCAGGTGTCGCGTCTGTTTGATTAGGTATATATAGACATGCAATAATGCCAGCCCACATCTTGAGCATTATTTATGGCATCGACAAACCACTTGATGGCTACTCTCGACTCCTGGCCATGCCCACAAACAAGCCAGGGGGTAGGATGCAAAAGAGGGTCATTGGAGGGCACACAGAGGTGGGCAGTGGCCATTCATTACTCATATCAATTGGCCCGAGGGCTGGACCATTCGCACACACTCTCATCTGAGTTAATTGGTCTATATTTATATGGATTTTTACAGCCTTGAACGGGGATATATGGTGTGTATAGGACTCTAACTATAGGTTGACTATGCGTGGCTCTAACTATATCTATAGTGAGTAGATCTCCCTTCTATATCAACATATGTCTGCCCCGCTACATAGCTGCTGTGCCCTTGCCCTGACATTTTGATGATTGCGTGTTAATTAAGCGTTTGCACGCACAGTTGCACACCCCTCAGAGAGGGTTGGGGTCTTACAGGCGTGGGTTTTCGGGGGATGGAGTACCCAGGCAAATGTGGGACATAAATTTATCCTCCTCCGTTAGTGCAGATTTATGGCAGAGCAGCTGCCACAAGTGTCTGTCCTATCCGGTCCCAAGCGTCGTTCTACACTTCGCCACTTTCGCACCTCTGCAAAAAAAAAAAGAAACTTTCACCCAAGTGGCATAGCCGTATATGTGTGTGTGTGTGTTGGTATGGGTATGCACTACTACACGCATACGTAAGCACAAGTGACAGGTAATTTGTGCATAAAATCGTGTATATATGGCGGAGGCATGAGGCAATAGGCGGCACAGAAGGAGGCTTCCCCTCACACCCACATATACATTATTCATTTCATTGCCAACTTTTTGCTGCCCCCACCATCTGTTATTTGTATGTGTGTGAGTATGTTTGTGTGGGTGCGTGTGTTTTTGCACCCTTGGCAATTTTTGCAGTTGTCCTTCAATGGGTTTTTGCCACCCAGCCCACTACTTTTTTGTGCACTTTTCAACAGATTTCCACATGACAGATGCGACAGTAGCCTGACGGTTTATGGGCCCATAGTCGGTTAGACGCTGTTCGATGTTATGCCCAGGCTTATTATCTCGCTGTCGCAGTTTTTTATGCACTAATGCGAGGTATAAGGGCTATGCAAGTGTGTTGGCAGGGATTTTGAGGAATATGATGAATCTTTGATGAACTGCAACAATAAATGTCTCTATTTCTAAATGAACACTTCTGTAACCTTACACAGACCCTATCTAAGATCTAACGTCAATGTCAGATGGCTACCATAACAAAAATAGTTCGAAAAACAAATCTCTGTAAAAAATAAAGTCCCTTTTCCTAGAAATATTTAAATACCTACCTTTAAGAGTATTTACGCTTTCGGCGTCTGAATTGTTAACCTCTCCTTATTTACCGACCATGTTTTTCCACTTAGTTTGATGTCCCATTTGTAGCCAAACTTTAATTTTAAAATATATATTAGTCTTGACCTGGACACGCTGTACCTTTTGTCAATTTTGCTAAGCTGATTTGTCTGCACACAAACATTGTCCAGCGACTAAACTAATTATGCAGAGAGCACAAAGTTATTGTGGACAAAGGCAAATTCAATTATTTGTGCAAAAGTTACACAAAATTCAATCAATTCAATTCGGAAGCCCAAAGTGCCTCAGGAGAGTAGTACTCTGTCAACAAAAATTATCGTATGCAATAATGCCTAACGAACGTACAAAGTTTACTCAAACACACACAGATGCTATCTACATGGACATCCAAAAGGACAGAGGAGCCAAATGTAAAAGTTGAATATGAATATTGAATATTGACTGGCTGAGAGATTACCTGGAACTCTTAAGCAAGAAAAACAAAATAATTTTAAAGAGAATGAAAGACACAATAGATTTATAGACCTTTTGCTGATTAAATTGAATATTGTTGAATATTTCTGACTGAAATTCAGCAATCAAATAAAGCCACAGCTTCACCTTAATTTAAGAATTTACAGTATCAAATTGTAGATTATTTATTGTTTTGCAAATAATTTTCCTAGAGGTGCTCGTACGAGTAGTGTCAACAGAACAGATTCTGTGTGTCGCTCTGGATAAATGGCCATCGGCCATGGGTTAGATCGAGTCTCAACAAGTCAAAAACTTATGCAAATCCATTTCATGTCACAACCAATGTGTGAGGATACTTGCAACAGGCATGCCTCCAGGGGCAACATGTGCCAGCTGCTGAAACTAGCACTTCTGGACGGTTTTTTTTTGTAATAAAGGAAATCTATTTGTTGTAGAAGAAATTGACAATCAATACATACCATACATACATATATACATATACCAGGCTTGAATTTAAATAAATTTAAATGAAAACGAAACTTCTTTCCGTTTTTGTGCGTTAATTATGGCTCAAGCCTTATGCTCGTATAAGCCATTTAGGCCTTTTGCCACATTAAAAGGGCATTGCTAACAGCTTGTTATAAGCAGCCAGGCAGCCAGGCAACAGCAACAGCAAGAGCTAAACAGAACAAGGCCCGAAGGCTATACAATTGTTGCGTATACGCAACGTGTACAGGAAAAGCCTTCAAGTGTATAAATAACTTACAATTATACCCAGTTTCCTCCGCTCTGCCCCTCTCTGACGTCGAAATTATGTAAGCCACTGCGGTCGCGACAATTTTCCGACCTACTCTTACACCCATTTTAGTAGCTAATAAACTTTTGTGTGCGATTCCCCGGCTCTCGACCTTCCCCGCACAGGTGCGTGTCCCGTTTGGACTGAAATCCTTTCTGGTAAATGTCGACACTCGTAATTTGTAATTTGCAACCATTTTTCCGAAACGTTGCTAAATTGCATTTTCCCACACACACACACACACACACACGCACACATCCTAAAACTCGTAAATCTTGTGGCTAATGTGTGCATGTGATTTTCCCATTCGAAGGAGAAGAGAAGGCCTCTCTCTCTCTGCCTTTTGGTGGTTTTATTTATGCAGTTTGTCGACAAAGTTTTTAAGTGCATGTCAATGTTTATTGCGGCAAGATGTGGGCACCCAATTCTATGGGAGAGAGTGTGCGAACGAGTGGCAAAATCTATGTGGGAGAGTGTCCCCTCTACGAAGTAGAGAGTGTTCGACTGTAAACGAGTAAGTAAATCTGTTACGTGCTTAGTCTGGCTGTATTTTGGTTTTCCAAACTTTGGTTGTGTTTATTCTCTGGTCAGTCGGGGGGTGGTGTTGGAAAGTTACACAGAATTTTGGGAAAATCCCACACACACATAAAGTGCTTTAACCCAAAGAACTACCGGATACACAGACCCATTAAATCAATTCCCCAAAAAACAACTGGAAGCCCCTCTTGCTCTGGACTTAGATCACGTATCTCTGGCCGTGTTAGAGGTAGCCTAATCCTCTCCAGTAAGTCCCAATCCTCATGCAAATGCAAAATTTCTTTTCTTTTCTCATTTGCCTAAAAGGTAACTGCTGTCCCAGGTCACTCAGTTTCAAATTTGCTGACCAGAGAATGCTACCAATTTCCATAGCCGGGGCTATGTGCTCGGCATACGCAAGAAGACCGACTATTGTCCATTGTTTGGCTTTTGTACCGGTTCGAGAGGTTTATCTTTGGCCAACAGAGGAGTTTCCTTGTAATTGTGTTGAGTAAATGGCCCGAAATACTAAAAATTAAACTGAAACTTTGCTGTTGGGTCAGCATTTCCAAAAAGAAAGGTAGGTGTGTCACTTGTACTGTTTACCATAGAAAATATTTTTTCTCAGTGCAGGATTAGTGTCCTGTGAAAACAATTAACCTACGCACAAATTGGTAAATATTTCCCTTTTAGCACCGGCTTAATTAAATGTTCACACAAGAGACAATGCAAAAAATAGAATCTACTAAAAGTTGTCCACACTTTTTGTCGACACGTTTCCGGATTCCTGCAAATTGCACAACAATAAATATTTACATACTCATTAAACTTTTCACATTAAAATAATACAGGGACATAGTGGAGAATAGAGTAGAGAGGGACTTAGCTCTGTCCAAAAAAAACTAAAAGGGAAAACTACACCCCGAACGAATAAACAAGACAACATTCAGGAGAAAAGCTTAAAACTTTTTCGATCTCTCGCACTGCAGGGAAAAGTTGTTTGTGGCCAAAAAGCCCCAACCTCAATCCTGGGGCCCAAGCCCAAGGATCCTTCACCCTGGACGTGTGGGCCTCGGCTCACGTGCGGTGAATTATAAGTTGGGTCTGGCTTTGGGTCTGTGTCTGGGTCCAGGTCTCTGCCTGGGTCTGGGTTTTGTGGTTGTCAAAATGCAAGACAAATTGAAATGTCTATGACAAAACATTCACTCAGCTGGCTTTAATTACAGTCGAGTCTGTTGTCAGTTCTGTGTGGAATAGAAAGAGTTGAATTGTGGCCAAACTTTGGATATTTCTAAACTGTTTCTTACAGATTGGGTATCTTCTTTGAAATTGTATAGCTTTTGATATCTTTTTCATGTCATATGGCCATTGCAATAACTTAAATCTCTTTCTGTTTCAGACAACATTCATGACTTGTGGATGGAAGGTTAAAAGTTTATTGTTTATTATTTTTATTTTATTATTTCTGCTCGACCTCTTTCTTATAATATTTCCTTCCTTTTCAGTATCCCTTTTTGGCTCTTTTCAGGTCACCCTATTTAAGCTAGTTATTTTTCAAAAGCGCTAACAGTAATTTAAACATAATCCAACCTCAGTTTAAGCCAACTTTCCCTCCCCGTACCATGCAATCCGCAGACGCCTTGAAAGCAAATTCATAAATCATAATTTTGGCCGTGTCATGTTTCGTTGCTCGTTGTGTGCTCGAGTCAAAATGGCTACCAGTCAGAAGCAGCCGGAGCCGCAGCCGCCAGTCCCTGGTACAACCTCACACCCACACCCTTCAACACCCTGCGTGTACACCTTGGCGTATGAGTGATTTATGCAAATAAAATTGTTAACCAAAATCGTTTTGCCCCTCATTTGAGTGCATTACATTTTGTGTGCTCAATGAGTTCCCCCAAAAATGATGATGCTGACTGACTGTGACGCTGGTTTAAAGAGCTGGCAATTGTCCTGAATAATGGAATTCCCTGTGTCGTGTTTTTCCGTGTCGCATGCATATTTAAAGTTTTAATTTGCTGTTTATACTGTTTATATGCCCCAAGAACATGGGGCTAGACCATTGTTGTGTGCCCCTAAGCCCCGTCATGAAACATTTAAAGCTCTTTCGGTTGTCTGTGTCTCTATGAATGGGTGTGTGTGTGTGTGTGTGTATGGCCTTGTTGAGGGTAGAATGTGTGGGATGACTGCTGTTTTTTCTCCATATACTTTTTCTGAGCTTTGTGTGACTGTGTGTTGGCCACACAGCCTTCATCAAGTGCCAGCACGTTGGATGGCCAGGCACAATTAAGTGCATTTTATGTATGCTGCAGTTGCTCAAGTATGCTAATGAACATAGACCCCACCTCTAGGCCACATGTTTGACTCTTAAAGAGCTTAAATTTACCCATCTGTCCTTTCATTTTCCAACTGAATACAAACTGTTTCCGGCATGAACCCAATCGAGCTGCATGAATGCTTCGAACGTGTGTCGGCCACAAGACCACTCGAGCCACGCGAAGCATCGATGAGGACTTCGGCAGGCTACAGGAAATGGGGGAAAACTCACAGTTCCTTTCTTTAATGCTAAGCAAATAAATCGACTGGTGGGCGCCTTAAAGTCTGCTAAATATTTTCCAGTTTTGATTTATACTTTTTCTTCCATTCGGTCTCTATTTTTCCCCTCCTTCCACTCCTTCCTACATATCGTCTGACTGGTTTTCCTAATTCCAAGCTTTTAGCCTAATGGTTTTTTAAATATCACAAAATAATTGTTTGTGCCAGTCTTTGATACCCCATGCTATTGTTGTAATTATAACAAAAGATCTGTGGATCTAAAAGTATTGCATGAAACTGATTTCGCGGAAAGATGTTTAATGAAATGTAAAATCGTTTCAATGTTGAAGCTGGACTTTTGTTTATTAATGGGTTTTGGGAATGATTAGAAGCATGTTGCGGTCAGTGAAGGATATACAAAACATTTTCAACCATTCAGAATAGCTTTTGCTCGGCCTTTTCCAGTGTTGCCATACAGTCTAGTGCAAATTATTGTGACCACAATGGAATATAAGACTCCCAGAGCAATACAAGACATTCCACTTATTTGTAACCATTTGCGACTCCACCCAGCTAATGCTCCAATTAAACATCAAATGCATTTTAGTTTTTGCTCTGCCTCTACTTGTTCAGCGTTGCTACCTGCGCAGAATTTAGGAGCACCCCGCGGGACCACCTCTTTGTTACTATTATTACATTTCATTTCAATTTCGATCTCTGGCCCTCGTTCATTATGCTTTTCATTATTTTAGTCCGCTCGAATTAAGTTGCTTAATTGCACTATGTTCAAACTGATTATGCAAATCCAGACCACTGCTATTGAATGTTGCAGGTCCCCACTGTCTGTTTGGCCCCGCAGGTGCCCGCATACCAGAGAGATTTTGTGCAAATGATTGCCAGCAGGCCCGAAAAACGATTTCCAACTACTACAAAAAAATAGTGGAAATAATAGAAAACACGCAGCGAAAATGAGAAATTTCCCATAAGCGGAAGGCAAATGGTCGAAATTGTGCTATTTTTCGAGTGCCGATGCTGCTGCTATTGCTGTTGCAATCAACATGACATTGTCAATTAGAATTTAAATGAAAAGTGTTTCTGCCTTCCAGCGCCTGGCCAGGAATTGTGGGCAATTAAATTAAAAGTGTTTCGTGTTTTGCTTCTGTTTCTATTTGACTTAATTAAATGAACAACATTTCAGGGGGGAGAGTCGGAGCAGAGCCACATCTGGCGATGACTTCTTCTATTAAATATAAATGATTGACACTTGTGCGTTTGAATATTGAATTTTGCTAAGATTTTGGCAGTCAATAATGTCCTTGAGAAATGTAAGCGTTTCATTTTCCATTTCCCTGGAGCCTAAGCCGAGCCTAAGCCTCAGCATCAGTTTCCATTGCACTTCAGTTAAGATCCTTCTCATGTGCAACACAAACATGTCATTTCATTACTCGTATACGTACATAAGTATACACTTACTCGTATTCCTGCCAACAGTTTTCAATCAATAATCCCCTGCCCAGCCGCATCTTGCATGTCAACTACAAATCTCCATCTCCTCTCGTATTCTCTATAAGTCTCTCTTATGTATATCTGGCCTCTCTTTCTGTGTCATTTTAGTTATATGTTTTTCTACAATTTAAATTACATTTGTCTCTCAGACAAGTTGCCAATGCGCCTGAATGCATGCTGCACATATTTCATGCCCAAACCGAAGGGAAATATCTTCAGAACAGTGGAAAAAATAAGCGCAATTGTTAAGAAAATAAACCTCTTTATGAAAGGACCATTTTATAAATGAAAAGATGTGCTTTTGTTCCACTGTTTGCACAATTTATAGTTGCAGATGTCGTCGCCATCGCTCAGAAATTTACATAAGTGGAAGTTTCTGTTGCTTTGATTTGGCCCCGAGTCCGGCGTTTCGGTCCTGCCACATGTGGCAGCCTGCCTGCCTGCCATGCAAAATTATGAAAATGAAGATGCAGACAGGGCGACAGGCAGAGAGGAAGACAGACTTTTCCCCATACATTCAGGAACTCCATTCCGTTGTAATCGCTGGCATGCGTATGCAAATATTTGAAGGAATTTCGTTAATGGAATTTGACTGGCAACGCAACCAGGGCATGATTTGATTTTGAGAAAGGATAGGAAAGGGGGAGGCAAGGGGACAATGATGGCACGATATGCGAGAGGAGTTATAGGGGCAAACAGCAGATGCGATGTAAAACTTTGACAATGCATGACAGACAATAGCTGCTTGATGCCACACAATGCGGCAAGAGCCGCACAATGCAAGATGTCAATCAGGCAAGATGATCCCAGTTCAGTTCGCTTCGGGTGTCTATCGAAGGCAACTCTTATCATCTGTTTGTCCTCCTCAAGGACGTCTTAAAGTCAACACGAAATTTAATTAATGCCAAGGCAGAAAAAAATAAGAGACCAGAACGGGGGAACGGGAACGGGGACACGGGTGAGACTGAGCGGCGTCGTCACATGATGCCAGAGAAATAACACTCTGGCCCTGGCAGCTGTTACATGGACCTTCTCGACGAGGACACGTGCTAAATTCCCTAGCATTTTTTAAGCATTTAAAACAATAACGAGACACGCGGAGGAGCTCTGAAACAGGCAGCTCGACGAAGCCCCCGGCTATTAACGTTAGCCAGCCTCGTGCCAGGTAATAAATCTCAGCCTGTCAGCCAGCTGCCTCCAACAGCCGCAAAAGCAACAGAACCTGCAGCAACAGTACAGTACAGAACATCATCCCGCCTTACTCCCGACTTATTTACAGTATTTAAAAGGTGGTCGCGGTTTGGGTTTCCGCGACGAGCTTGCCCCGCGAAGTTTTCCACAACGGTGCTCGCAAATTGCCTGGCATTCAGTGCGAGACACGTTAATCGGGAGCGAGGGAATGGTCCGAATGGTGGCGTCTCTCTTGAGCTGTTGAGGAAAGCAGCTTTCATCACAGATGCCGCCGCACGCAAGATAAACTGCAAATGAGTGAAAATCAATCAAGGTAAGAGAGTGATTCATAAGGCAGTCAGCCAGCTGGAAAGTATGCAACCAATTCTGTGAAGCAAGCCTCAAGGGGGACACGTGGAACCCAATTGATGTTTTTTAGAAGCAGTGGCTGTACAATTTTTGTTTGAAAGTAACTGCAGAGTATAATGAGTCTGATCTCTAAAACTTCCGTACATCTCATCAGCGATTAAACTTATACATCATAATCCTCCAAAGAGAGTGTCAAGTCTTGTAAAACACACATTTACCACCCAAAAAACTCCACCTTCTTTCCATATTGGAAAGAAAATTTTAAAGCATATGCTATAGACACAAATGTGTGTTTCGCATTTATATTTTTTTATTGGGTCCTCACGTTACAAAAACATACAATGATGATTGTTATGAATATTTTTAGACATTTCACGCTGGACCTTTTCTCTCTCTCTCGCTGTCTGTAGGACAATTGAATGGAATTTGCTTTCCCCAAAGATATGCCCCAATAAAAGGAGAACAAATGTCAATAAATACGCATTTATTAGGCAAAGGAGATGCCTAGGCATGCGATCCATATGAATATAAATAAGTATGAATACCCATAACTAAATAACTAAACTTGTTAGGCAGTACGTGATGGGGGCAAACGCGGGCACGGTGTGCAAATATTTGATACAGCGCCGTGTGTATGCCTTTGAACTTCCAGGAAACCGACAGATGGCTTTAGTGGAGTGTGTGCGACAGGTGTATGGGCTAGGCAAATATTGTCTAAGAACCCGTGGGAATACCAGCACACGGGGAGGCCTCCTCCTATTTCTTCAGGATATCAAGTGGCAGGCGGCAATCAAAAGCGATACTCCTGTGGGTCTGCAGATACATACTCCTCCTGTTACTCCTGCTCACACATTGTAACGATACAATAATGCTGTCTCCACTGTATACGAGTATATGGCCCCAGACTCATCTTGTGTGCCCCGCATGAGGTTTTTGCGCCACGTTTGCGGATTTTATGCCCCATATTGGCTTTTAATTTTACGCGCAACTGCTGAGCCGCAGTGTCAGCAGCTTTTGGAATTCGGCTATCAGCTAAATTATTGTTGGGATCATGCGGCACAGACATTATTATCCTGCCACTCTCTGTCTTCCTCAATGCAGCAGGAAATTTTGTTGTGTGTACTTTATGTAAATAAATGTGTACATTTTTATGTTTCCCTGATATTAAGGGGGAACAATGGTACTCGTATTCGGTTGGCATTTCCATACACCCTGGGATAATGATTATGAAATGAAGGTGGAACTGTCTTTCAGTCTGGGTAAATCTACTTTAGCACCTTTCTCTCTCTCTCTTGTGTGGCCTCAGGGGCATCAGGATGCCAGACAACAATGTACAACACAAACTGTCGCTGGTTTACTTTATTACCTTGCAGATACAAGCAGACACAAACACACAGATACAACACACTTACCACCACACACACACACGAGAATGAAGAGCATTAAAAATGAATACAAGTACACCGCACAGTGATTCAATTTGCGGCATTTTACTTTTCATTATCGCCGCCAAGCTGCAAAATTAACAATAATCATTTTTATGTCTCAACACACATGAAGTTATTAAAAACGGTGTATGTATGGGTGTATATGGGTGTGTGTGCTGGTGTGCTTTTAAGCACATTTCCGCTTAATCTTTTAATGAAAAGCGAATGCAATCCGCAAGGCAGCAAAGGGGAGCGAAACGTCTCATTTTTAGCATTATACATTTTCAATTATGAAATTTAATTTGCACCGACACAAAACAGCAACAATAACAACAACAATCGTATTAACAATGAATGAGGTTAATGATATACTTTCATCATTCCCCACATGAATCATGAATTTGCGGTGGTATACAATTAATTTACATGAGCAAACCATTAATTGTCCATGAAAAACAGTCAGGAAGCTATATCTGTGTATGTGTATGTGGCTGTGTATGTATGCTTAATTCATGGAATTAAACAAACCAAACTGGAACAATGAGGTTTCAGCAGAGGCGTTAATACATACATAAATGTATCAGGTGGATTTCACTCTTTCATTTGAACTGGAGAAAAATGCAAGTAGAAAAGAGTTTAAGTCCTTTTCATTCATACAAATATATTGCAGTACTGTAGAATATTTACTCCACAATTAAACAACCCAGAAAGAAACACTGACAATCAAGTGATTAACCCCAAACCTGTTTGGCCTTTAAGCGGAAGCGAAAGTGCTGTCGCATAGTCGAAGGATAAAAAGAGAATGAGCCATTATTATTTATGGTGGTCGCATGCGGCGGTCGACCAGCAGGCGAGAGTCAGAAAGCTAGTTTCGTCACACGCGGCGTATGCTTAATGCGCTTCCATAATTCAAGGGCTCAGCTGCAGGTCGTCTAGTCAAGTCAAGCAGAGCAAAAGGCTTTAAGCCCGAGTCAATGAGAGAGATAGAGAGATAGTGAAACAGGGGAAGCAGAGTGCGAACAAGGATTGTTTGGGCAAAGGAGCAGCAGCAACAACACAACGAGAGCCATTCAAGCAAATAAATGTACCGGAAATTGTTGAGAGTTCTGTAGAGAGCGGAGTGTTCAATGTCCAATGTCCAGCTGGTTGGACGCTCAAGAGCGTTGTCCTTTTTGGCAGCTTTACTCCCACACCTTATCTTGTGGATTCTTCCTTTGGCAACCTCTCATACCGCCTTTATCTTTCCCTCTTTCTTCCTTTATCAATCTCTTATTACCTTCTTTTATTATTTATTAAATCAACTGTAAATGATTGCCTTTCTCACAGAATTCCCTTATTAAAGCTGCCGTCGAAAAGAATGCCGCTTGCGACAGAATTTTGGCTTTCAAATTTACAACCAACTAAAAGTACACCCTGAAACTGCAGCAAAAAGAAAAGTTATATATGTCCCATGGTTTTTTTATATAGTATATTAACGAGCACATAAATTCAATGACAAAAGCTGGCCAACTCTTGGCTGTTGCCCTGTGCTCTCATATCACAAAGCTATTAAATAATGTGGAATTTGGTTTCGTTTTTCTTCTTCCCCTAGATTTTTTCCCAGATAGACGCCTGAAAACTTGTACGATAAGCGGATTGTAGTTAGAAATAGTTGGGAACTGTGGATCCTGACTCACAGTTGACTTGATATATGAACAGAGTCTGCAATCTGTCAGTGAAATCTGTGTGACAAATCGTGCTCTAAACTCTCACAAATCACATTTCCCTGAAATCTAAGAGTGGCATTAATTATGCTTAGCTTCAGCCAAACATATTGTATTCAAAGTAAACCTGATTTAAGTGACTCATCTGCTGGTTATCTTTCCGGGACTTACTTTGGTTTTTTGAACGGCCTTAATTAACATTTTCTGGAACTGAAATTCCAGTTTTCTGTTACTGCGAATAATATTTTCTGCGAATAAAACTCACATTTTCAGCAACTGTTTTACATTCATTAAACTTTTCACATTTTCGCAACGTGGCAGGGTTTTTAAGCCAACTACTACGTTTGGGCCTTATCTGGTTGGCTCAAGTGAAATCCAAGCTGCTAATTGGGGCCCCAGGCAAAGCCACATAAGGAAGCCAAAAAATAAGAATAAAATGTGTAAAATAAAGTTACCTTTTGGCTTGGCTCTGCTCTCAACTTCTTGTTAAGCGCATTACGTTTCATTTTATCTGGGTGACGGGCCCTGAGGCCAAGTAGCCACTAGGCGTATGCGTAATATCGTTGTTCTGCCTCCTGCGCGCCCCTCTTAATTGTATCGCGAGTCCTTGAACCGAAAGCAACACATGACCCATCTCAAAGCGATAAGTTGCAGGCTCCGATTCGCCCAGGACATGGCGTGTCCTTGTAGTGTCAACCTTTACTTGTTGTCTTCTTATTTTCCCCCAAAAGCGGAAATAGCAAACAATATTCTTACCATTTTTTTATGAGCCGCCATATTCAGCCGGGATTGGGAGCTTGGAAAGAGCTTTTTTTGTGACCTTAATAAGCCGTAAAAATATTTCCAATCCTCACCCGCCATAGAGCTTCAGTTGATCAGAGGTCTTCCTTCGTTTATAGGCCATTTGCCAGGCAAATTTTCCACTTGTCAACGGAAATTGCCAACCGGAAATTATTGCATGCGACAATGGTGCAAAAATATGAAGAAAAACTCTTCGCAGGCAACTTTATAAAGGGAATTTGTTCCTCTTTTTATTATTTTTATTCATGTTTCTTTTTTGATTGGGAGTTAAGTAAACGGAGGGTACCTGTGGAATTCCATGGAATTTTAAAAGGTAGACTCAACATTTCTTCGCCAGATTGATTACCAAAAATAAATAATTTATTGAAGAGCTTCGATTTCGTGTTTCCAAAATCTGCTACTTATTTAAGTATGTACATATATACAAAAAAGATTTCGCCAGAAGACATACTACATAACCTGAAAATCCATTCAATAAAGATTTGCCCTTTCCCTGTAATTGAATCTCCTTCCCAAAATATCAATGTAATGTATGGATTCTGTTCCACTACCCTTATTTGTCGTACTTCCTTTCAATTTGTAGCATTAATACGCACAAAATCGATTTCAATTCTTACTTCTTCTGTCCATAACAGACTCCAGAGTTGGAGGCTTCCTGCTCAAACCAATTTTTTCTCCACGACTTCAGGTTTTTTCTTTCAATTTTTTATAAAACAATTTAATTTAATACATATTCCATTAAGCCTAATTTGTTTTTGTTCAGGTTTGCTGCGGCTGCTTTTGCTTCTGCTTCTGGAATGTCGCTTTGGATTTTGGTTTCAGTGTCGTCCTGTTGCGCGCCTGGGGATTTGTCTGTTCTTACACACACAGAACATACATATGTATGTATGAGTATGTGTTGAATATACTATATTTATATATATTTAAGAATATATGTGTGTGAGTATATTTGCATATGTGTTTGTGGTCGCCTTTGTGCTTTTCATGCAAATGAAGACCCATACAAAACGTATCAGCTTTCCCATTGTTTTATGGTTTTTTTGTCTCCTTTTGAAAACGCGACAAAAATATAAATAAAGCATGCTGGTGTCTGCTATGGAAATGTGCATAATTAAAAAAAAAAACTGGCAATAAAAAATAATTATCTCCGTATTTAGACAGTCCAACTAATTGCCTTCACTGGCGAAATTCATTTAAACTTTAAAATTGACTCAAACAGTGGGGGAGTCGCAATAGCTTTCATTCACTGTTTGTTTGGATTTTTGCAATCGAAAACTTTGCTAATTAACCATGGACAATTTAAGACGAATGCAAACAATAATGATGAATTAGTTTGTTTCGTGGAACGAAGTCGGTCAACGGTTGAGGCAGTGAAAACGATTTCTGAAGAAAGGGAAGACGGAACCGGCAGTAAGGAAAATCAGATTCAATAAGGTGGATTGAGTGGCTGAAAGGCTAATTGAGAAGTTACCAGGAGCTTTCTATTTAATAATGGAAATCCTGAAAGTAAAAAGTAATTCTACCTAATTATTTATTACATGGGAGAAGCCATTATAAATTATTATAATTTTATTTAATTTTATCGTTGTTCTATACAGTTCTCTTTAAAATCATTAAAGAACGTGCAACTCGAACGTAAAACTCCCTCTGCTAATCAGGACAGATTGGTATCAACATTTAATATATCTCAAGTGCATTTCCCCAATACGAGTACTTCCAACACCTATACTCCATACTCCTCCTATCGACGTGACTATTCAAACACAAATGTAAACGCTGCTTGTCTTGTCTAATTCCGGTCTAATACAAATTAGCTGATTGCCTGAGCGATTACCGATAAGTTGGAGCATAAAGTAAAATCACAACAAATATGCAAATATTTATTTTCACACTAAACTTTGACGATTATGCCGGGGAATAGCCTGCAGGTTGAAGCACGGACGGAAACGAACACAGATAAAGTGGCAGAGGAAACAAGAAATCTACTCAAAGAAGACGAGCAGACAAGCAATTGCTTTTAATGTCCTTGATTAGGATGCTTAGAGGGAGCTACTTAAACGCAGCTTGGCTTTGTTGCTTTTGTTGTCTACTTTTAGGCCATTTAACCAACGAGCCCCAGTTCAAAAGAGATTTTCAGAGAGAGAGAAGGAGACACAGAATCGGGGCTTGGCAATAGCTCACAGATTGTTTAATGGGCCGTATGAGTATCGTGCGGTGTTTTGAATTATCAAATTAATGCCAACGCACGTTAACTTTTTTCCTCTGATTTCTAATTCCATCTGTTGGATACCCGTTTCCACTGTTGCCTCCAAAAACGTAATATTTATCCCTAGTAAAACTTTTACCGGCACTCGTCTCAGGGTATTCTATTTAGTATTTCAACTTTTTTATTAAATTTGCCCATAGAAAGTTGTCCAAGTTATTTTCTGCTGCTGATGTTACTGCTGCTGTTCCTGCTGCTGTTTTTCCAATGCCAGTTTGTTTATTAAATAAATATTTGGCATAACTTTTCGGGTATCTGACGCTTTGATGGACTTCAAGATTGGGGAAGGTTGGGGAAGACACGATCATGAGCGGAAAGTATATGAAAGCAAAATTATTCAATGGTGGGCATAAAAACATCCCAATTGTCACTGAGAGTTATAAATAAAGTGATAGTACTCGTGCTGCCTATAAAAATGTGTGTATTATGTGTTGAATCTGAAGTTGAGTCTAAATTGGTTCATAAAAAGTCTGTAGAGGAAATAGCTATAAATAGAAGCTTATAGAGAGCATTTGAAATGCGAATTTCTAGGAAAGTTATTTTAAAGTTTTTTTTACCAGGCAAGCTGTTGAGCTGTTTGTGACTTCCTATGCTTCTAGTTCATGGAAAGAAGTCTCATGCCATCCTGGCAAAAGTTCCCTTCTCTGAAGGATCTCTATATCTTGAAATATGTATGGAATATAAAGATAATTATCCAGAAACAAATATTTAACACAAATTTGTATGATTGAAGTGTGAAAGTTGCTGGAAATTTCGAAATCTTCTTTTAGACATTAAGTTATAGCTACCTTCTCCCTCGAAATCCATTTTCCAGACATCTGACGTCATTAGGCCATCCTTCTTGGCATTTAAATTGGTCTCCTCTCGGCCATTAGCCCAGCAGCTGCTTGGTACATTTGTTGGTAAATAAAACAAAACCAAAGACATCGAAAACAGAAGTTGCGGGAATCCCAAAACACAGACATCTACCTCCCCCCTCAACCACCGCCGTGCCCTAAATTATTTCAAAAAGGGTTGGGAAAACTGGCAATTTCGAATTTAATCTGAATTTTCAGGCTTTCAAATTGATTACGAGGCTAGCATCATATGGTGGTACAGTGAAATGAATAACTAAACTAGCCGAAACCCCTCTGTTTACGCCCCTCTGTTAGCTGGTTGTGCAAACAGTGGTGGAGGTGTCAATGTTTGTTTGCAGGCAATTCAGACAAGATAGAAACCATTAAATAAGACTTTCTCTCGACCGCATCAAATGGTTGTCGCTGTTGTTGGTTCTGCGGCTGCCATTGAAATTTGTCTTCGAATGACAGAGAAAGATACAGAGTGTGTGGCAAGCGGAGCTACAGACTGTGGCAAACAGACAAAAACCGAGAGGGGGAAAGGCAATGCAAATGCATCTCACATTACGCATACGCCGCGGTGGCACGCTGGAACAACTTTTCAGCTTTTTTTCACTAGCCAGCTTTTTATGGCACCCAGCGGGACACGTGTCGCACTGGCAATGCAACGCGAATGTGCAACCAAGGGCAAGCAACAGTTAACCTCCATAAAGAGAGGATTTTGCTTAGAAAGAGAGAGAGAGAGAGGCAGAGGGTTCTGTATAAACCAATAAATAAATGGCAGGCACGTAAAACTGACGTGCATGATGTAGCGGATAAGTTGTGGCCTTCGATGGGATCTTGGGGCTCTACAATCAATAGAATAAACGCTCTCTCTCCATCTCTATATCAATGTTATGGCCAAATTTTCCTTTCCACCTGGCCACATGGACACATTTTCCAAGGGTGTTCCGCTCTGTCAGCAGAGGAAATCAGTGCCAGCTATTAAATACCGACGCTGTAAAGCAACCATACGAATATGTTTACATCTTTTGGTACCCAGGAGTAATGTCAAAATGGTGTGTGGCCCCCGAACAACATGAAACATTCGAAACACGTCCATAACATACACAATATATGTGTACATTTATGTGCATACTTTTATGTGGGAGTGTATGTTTATTTTTCGTTGACACACCGAAATTTCTACCATTTGCCATGTATAGAGAAACCAATGCACGTTTCGATAAATTACATTTAAAATATATGTATAAAAAACGAGAAAAATAAGACGGCGAATACGAAGGGGAAACGGAAGTGGTGTTGCTGTTGGTTCGAACTAAATCCAAGGGAAACCTTGTAATATTTCTAGCTAAAGCTCATTGAATACATATCTTAATCCAATTAAATTGAGTCCTACCTGAAGTAGAGAGCATACATTTGAGACCTCCACCATAGGATCTCCCATCTAACACTCTAATGATTTTTTTCTGCTATTCTGTATATAATTCATTCATAAAATACGCACGGTTTTAGGGGGCAAAGAGAGGCAGAGAGGAATGGCAGCCGCACGTACCGAATGTTGACAGCCATGGAGCCAAAGCACGTGGCCATCATCTAACCCGGCAACAGAACCGCACCATCCCCCTCGGACACCCTAGAGGTTGACAGGAAAAGCGGCGTCAGTCTATTTGGAAAATTTCCCAAACAAAGTCAGGAGAATTTCCCACTATTTTCCCAGCAGAGAGCACACCATAGAGAGAGAGACACATCGAGAGAGCGTGAAGCTGACGCCAACGCCGACAGCAGCTTCGACTGCGACTGCGACTGTTTTCCACTTGCTTTTCAGACCCAATGGACCAGTTTGGAAAATTCGCACAATCAGTTTGTTTTGAAATTTTGCCGCGTTGCGTTCGCCAGCAAAAGCGTGCTCCTCCCACTCAAATCTAAAAAATAGTTCGAGCAAAGATCAAAGTTCAGTGTAAATTTCGAACAAATATTTAAGTTCAATAAAAATAATATTAAAACAAGTATATCAAAAAATTATTTTAAAATAAGCTCATCGTTTTGTGTAAAATAGGTTAGCCAATTATCCACACCTTTCATGGTTGATAAAAAATTAAAATGAATGTGTTTTTTTGTGAGCAAAATTTAATAATGAGATGGGGAAATAAATATGTGCAAAATGTTTGTTTGCTATTCAGCGGCACCTGTCAACTGCAGTTCTTTCCATAAATAAATGAAAAATCAACAAAATATTACTGCTAAAATAAAACCAAAACACAAAAACCAAATGCAAATATACAAATAATGAGAAAACATTTCTCAAACACGTGTGTAGTTCGAGTGTGTGCTTTTTTAGAAAGCCTAAAGTAAATTGTAAATGTGGTTTAACAAACAGAAGACCTATTGCCATCAACATTTAATAAAGAAAATTTTATTTTTTCAAAGTATGCCGCATTTTTCGATCCTTGGAATCTATAAAAAGGTAGGTTGTGTTTTCAGTAAATCAAGGTCGTCTTCTGATATTTTTGTATACACTTATAAGCCTAAGAACTGATGCTAGAGGTACAAAATAGGAACCCCTTTGATCAGAATTTCCTTACTTCTTTCTTTCTTTAGTTAAACCCTAAAAATCTATCATCCAATATATCTATTGTTACCAATTTGAATGCAGTTTGCTGACTGCCTCGAACTATCCGTAACATCCTCAAAGGAAGTTTAATTTCCTCAGAAACCCGTTGTCGTAGTTCTGTTTCGATTCCCGTAAATGTCCATTGTTAAAGCTAAATGCCCGACACGTTTCGTGCTAGTTTAATTAAGCTAAAAAGCGAAAAAATAAGTTAAATAGTAAGCAAACAGGGCACGCAATTGTTTCAAATGCAAATTAATTTAAAAAAATAGCTTCAAGGGCTTTTGCAGGTGTAAGATATGGGTGTTCCTCCGTGCGCATTACCAAATAGAAAACGAAAACACTGTGTGTGGAAGGAAGAACCGCCGGAAATCAAAGCAAAGCTAAATTCGTGTAAAAAATGGTGCCCCCCTCCCAAACCTCTCATTACGTAATTAAATGTAAATTTTCACGCTGGTTGTGCCCGTCTCACCGTGAATCACCCACGAATACGAATTAGCAATGAAAAGCAAATAGCATTAACAGGAACAATTTCCAGTAACTCACACAGCGAAATGACAAATGGGAAAACCTAGGAATGCGATTTTTTAAAAGAGGGATCAAAGCGAAACGAAGAAAATTAACTTAAAGTTAGGTCCGAACCTCAACCGGTATACGTTCGTCCTTTTCCGTATCCCGTATCACAGATCTAACATCTAGCCCCCAAAACCTTTTGTGGACCGACTCACACATGATTACTCACATGTCAGCAAAAGGCAAAAACAAGATTTATTGCCAAGAAACCGAAAACCGAAATGTTTGCCATTTCTCTTTGTTTTCGGTTACCTTTTGTCTTTCCTCCCGAGACCTAGGCCTTTCCTATTGCACCTTTCCACCTTTTCATGTTCATTTGCTTTTATTTTTTGGTCGCTTGTCAGGAAATTAAACTATTAGGATTTTTTGCTACTGTTGCTCCAGCAGATCCTGCTGATGTGCGTAAAGTTTTAATGAGACATGGCTGAAATTATGCCTAGGTCTAGGGACGGGCAGATCCTCCTATCAGGACCACAGCTGTCATTAAGATGAAGCGATTGCCATTTTGTGTGGGACCCGTAGACAAATTCGGGCAGATAAGTGGAACGGCCGTAAAAGTTTAGTGGACCAAATGAACATAAACTGCCGCTGATTACCTGACAGTAATTCTATTTTGTTCTATCGCTTTTCTGGCTTTTCCGAGGTGTTTGAGCCCCTTCTGAGAGCCAGACTGTTTGAGCCAGCTTTGAGCCTGTTTTATGCCCGCCTTTGAGGGTCTGTCAGCAACAGGCATGAAAGTTATGACACTTTTGGCTCAAGTGTGGGACATTACTAAAGTGGTTTGGGTAAAAGTAAAGCTACAGATTTTGGCAATGAAATAGGTACGAAAGATGGGTTAGGGGACGGGTCTAAGTCTCAAGGACATCGCTTATGGCTTGCCATAATTTGTAGAACTGTGGAAGAGAAAACATTAATCAGGGAAAGATTTGCATCTGTTCTGGAACTATGTATTTTCGTTTTTCAAGTTCAAGATTCATACCAATTTATTCGGAATTCAATGCATGAAATTCCTTTTTTTTTCATTCATTCATTCCATGTGTTTTTGTATCTTTTATGCACTTCAGTGGATCTTATTTTGTTTATCGCCGAAACACAAATCCAAAACTGATTTACAAAAACACATTCAACAATATATTGATAGATATATGTACATATATATTCATATCTTTCAACTGCAAATTTACATTGCTCATATGGTTATCGATCAGGCATGTCCGCATGGACCTACTTGTACTCGTACATATATCAAGATTCAATCAACACAAACCATATTTTATATGGCAATCAAATTTCTTAAATATTTTGACCATCCCATCATCGTCTTCATGGTAGACTGCGGCGTGCGGCAGGCAAAAATAAATAAATTCAAGCACAAGTATCAGCATTTATCTCTCTCGGGGGCCTCATTCCTTTCTATTTATCCAAAGATACTCGTACTCGTTATAGATTTATGTCTGTATATGTACGCAATCTGAAACAATTGAACGAAAAAAGAAGCACAATTTTGAGCCCAGAGCGTGGATATTGCATTCAATATAAATTCATTCATGGAAATCCCCCTCTCCCCCACACATTTCATATCTATAGCCTTATGATTTGACTATATAATCGCCTTAAAGTAAAGTGGTATATTTTATGACTGTTCCCCAGCGGTGCAAACAATTTAATGCCCCAAACAACTTTTCTATCAACTTTTGAGTTAAATCCAATCAAAAATCGGATGCATAAATTCAGAACATACAAATGGGGAAGCTAAGCCTTAGAGATTGGAAGTGCGGCGTACCCTGTAATTGAAAGATGTTTACTATATAATCTGTTGATATTATCCTCTTCAATATACTGATTTGATAAATCAGACCAAAGCATATTATCCTCAAAATCTTAGTCCAGAAAACAACTTTGTTTCCTTGTAATAGTAATAGTCCCATAAATTTAATATTTAATAGATACCATTTGTATACGTTACTTATTTTTATGAAATATATTACCAGGTAGTTTTTAATATAGAAATTTGTATCAATAGATTCCCTTGTTTTTTTAAAGAAATTTGCATTCCAGTGAGTCCATCCTCTTGCTAATTTGTTTAGCAAAAATGTGTTTAGTTGGGCATTACTGAAATGCCAAAACAACAAGTTGTCTGTGGGGTCCGGGTCAAACTCCGGGCCTATGCCTCTGATATCTATCCATCCGATCGATCGATGAACTGACGCCAGCAATTAATCGTCTCGCCGCTGCTGACTTTGAGCAATTGTCCAAACATTCTTATGCCAAACGGGTAGTTGAAAGATATGCGAGTGTCTATGTACATATGCTATGCTGCCTTTTGGCTAATTGATGGCTTATCATTTAATTGGCTGCTGTGTAAATTGCAATCACGAGCTATCGAGCAATCGAGCACCAACAATCAATAAATATTATTAATAAATTATTCAATAAGTGCGACCTCTTGCTGTTGCCCGTCAGCAGGTTTCCCATGATTTGTCATTTCGTTCAGCCTCCTTATTTTCCATATACTTGTATTTAAATTCATTTCCCATCACAATTTGTTGTGTGTTTCCGCTGGCCATCAAACATTTTCATTTTATTTTACTTTTTTCGCGCTCATTTGTGTTTCCTTTTATTTCTCTGTTGGATTTGTGCAAATATGCAAAATGATTGACAGCACAATTAAGACACCGCCAACGAGGGAGTGTGTCTGGGGTAGAGCATGGGGCATGAGGCAGAGACAGCAACAGCAACAGAGACTCAGACTGACACAGGGGCACGTTGGAACCGTATATGGCTGCAAAAGTTTTCATTATTCAAACGCGTCGCAGAACATGTGTAACAGGAGACAATAGATGCTTAATTTGAAATGGAAACGGTTTGAATTGCAATAAAAATAGAATGCTCTTTAAAGATGCTTAAAGTCAGAACATATAAAAGATGAGTAACCTCATGAGAGGCAGAAATACTCAGTTAAGAACCATCATTCAATGTTTCCTGAATTCTAGCATAACATTTTAAAGTCTTATTCCAAAACAATTTTTGAGAGAAAACTTTCCCGGAAAACTTTTAACTAGTTGCATAATCCTTAAGAGTATTCAAACTTTTGTGGCATGCATAAACTTTCTTTGACACAAAAATTCATTCAAGATGCATTGGCACTGCTGTACAGTATCTTCCAACCACCTTTTAGAATAGCTGCAAATCTCTAATGAAGGAACAGCTCTCATAGGAGGCATACACCCCTTATTCAAGTCTGAATTTGCTTTTCAAAACAAGTCCAAATTTTAGTAAGTCTCTCTACCCAAGGATTTACAATCAATTTAAATAAGTTTAGTCTTCAGTCTCTCAGAACAAATAATAAATAATAGAAATTGTAGCACAAAAGTTTCGCAAAAATACATTACAAAATGGGTGCTACTAGTAGCCAGCCCCGGAGCGCAGAAATTGTCAATCCCAATCTATTCCAAGTTTCTCGCGAGGTGGTGGAGCGACTTGAGCAGGCCAGGGAGGAAATGGCTAAGACTTCAGGAGAATCTGGGAGTTGCGAGCAGTGCAAGAAGAAGATCCTGTCTGTTTCCGGTTCGGGTGACGCTCCATCCACTCTGGAGCACCAGTCGAAGGAGGTCCCGGAGGTGGAACCCGTGGACTGGCCCTGGAAGAAGCGCGCAGTGGAGATGGAGGAGAGCCATTTCCATGAATCTGTGAAACGTGTGAAGGAGCTCTTTGGCACACCGATGAAATGGACCGAGGACCTCGACGGCGAAATTAAACAGATGGAGAAGGAACTGACCACTTGCTATAGGGAGAATCCCTACGAGACCCTAAAGTGTGAACCACTGGCCAAGCGCTATCATTCGTTTATATTCACCAACCATTTCAAAGCAATCTCAAAGCTAGAACCAAAAGACTCGAGGCCGAAGTCGACTCGAGTGCCCAAAGATCTCGTGCACATCGAAGCTAAGCAGGAGAATATGCCTGCGCCTTCGATGGACTAAATGGACAAACCAAGAACGATGCGAGTCACTGACATAATTTGACAATTGAAGCCAAAACACTGTCCAATAAGATTCAATCACATTCAATCATATAAATTGTAAACCATTTGACCGAGCAAACACCACAAACTATTTTCTGGCTTTAATTATACTCGCATCAGTTCTATTTAATTTAAAATAAAACGTGTTAAACGCAGGCAATTGGCTTAATTCAACGCAAATTAGTTGCAGTCGGTTGAGAATGATTTTATTTAGCTTATGCGCGACGTGTAGGCCGTTCTTTTATTAGCCTTGGCTGATTGCCAGCAAACACAAAACGTTGTCAAACAAATGAATGACAACAGCATGGCTAAAATGAAAGCCAGAAAGTGAAATATGCATAAATAAAAAACCAACACGCGTTGGTTTCTTCCCCTCTCCCACTCTTCTTACCACCCTGTCTGCCTGTTTGCTTATGTACAACTATTTCTGTGCACAACATGACGTATGCGCAATGTTTCAGTACAGAAGCTACTTGCAGCTTTTCATACCTGGCATTTTAAACGCATCTCAGGTGAAAATACTCTGCTAAGTGAGTGGCCCGGCCCGGTGGGTGGGGGAAGAGTAAAGTGCAGTACCAGGTTTTGGCAAAGGACAAGACTTGGCTCTGCGGCGAGCCTTGAACTACTTTGCGCCACAATGTCTGGCTCAATGTGCATTAGTGCAACTTTCACTTTCCACCTACCAAATGACACGGCTAAGGACACAAGCAGGACGGGGCTGGCTATGTCTCTGCGGCCATAGGATATAGGGATTCATACTCACAGTGCCACCTCTCAGGGAAGCAACCTTATGAATGGGCTTAAGCTGAAACTTAAGTTGGCCTTTTGTCTAGGGTGGGGCCTGGGCTGGGGCTTGGAGAGAAGGGATAAGCATTGTTAACTATCAGTAACAGATTTCCTTCTAGGTTTAGAGAACCCTTTCCCATAATACTTCAAGAGTATTCTTCTTCCGGTTTGGTTCAAAACTTTCTTTCACACAAAAATACATTCCATATGCATTGGCAAGGCCCTAAATCATCTTCCAACTTCTTGTGGGAGGCCAGAGTTGTTCCTGTTTTATTTTTACTGATTTTCCACACACATACGAGTATAAATAATCATTTTCGGGCTGTGCTGTAAAATAGGGCCTTAGACATTCCGCCATAAATCTGCGGAACAAATGTTCTCGCATAGCATAGCCGGAATGCCAGAAGTTCTTAATGATGTTGTTTTCCGTTTTTGGGGAAATTGGATTTTCAACATTAAATTATCACCGCTCCTAAAGCAAAGAGAACAGTTTTGCAATTATTTATGCAAATTCAATTCAAGCCAAGAATAGTGAATACTAGAACCTTTCATTTGAATCTCCAGATGACACACAGACCTCATCGTTCCCTCTAGAGCTAAGTGGCTGCGAGGTCAAGTGGCAGCCGGCTATTAGCACTCAATGACAGAAACGTTTGCCAAGCGATATCTGATGCGTTTTTGATTGAGCTATTGGATAAACCAGGCAAATAGTTGAGAGCTGTCAGTGTCGCCCAGCATTCGCATGTAGATTTTCTATGCGAGTATGCACTCATACTCGTATTTCTGGCTGATTGACAGCAGTTGTTTGTGTGTGTGGTAATTGATTGGGAAAAAGTGAAACCAATTGAAATATTCACCAATCAAATATGTTTATTTTAATTTACTTGATCTGTGACTAAGATAGTTATTGGCTGTTGAATGCAGATAAAAGTGATGCTAAAGGCGAGTATTACGACTATGAGTTTACCTCTTCTCACATTACACCGTCGATGGAATAACTTCGATTTATTCAAATTCACAGAGTATATGTATTCCAAACACTTCCTTCCACCTCTACCACAAATCTACTTGCCACCCATATACCCTATCTCTTCACTGCAGGGTACAATGCCAAAAATATGATTTCATTTGTTAAAATATTCAGTGTAAAATCCCGTTTTGTTTGCAATTCATTCTGATAATCCCTGCACTGCCAAAATAAAGCTCTTTCTCTCTCTCTCTCTCTCTCTCTCTCTCTCTCTCTCTCCATTCCTGTGGCAAGAGGAGCAGGACCACACAGTTCAATGCACGTTGCACATTCCATATCTTTCATATCTGCTCCGGTTATTTGTCGCCGCTTTTTTGGGTTCATTTGTTTTGGGTTTCGGTGTTGGTTTGCAACGTGCCAGGCATATTTCAAGAGCCAAGAATATCTTTTCGTTCAACTTTAGTGCACTCTTTCGGTTCATTTACATTTCGGGGGTCGGACGCGCAGTCGCCAGACAGCCAGATTAATAGCCAGGCATATATCTCCCTCTATGTATATACTTTCGGGGGGAGATGGGGATTTGCTCCATATCTTAGTACTGGCATAGCCATTAAAGCCTACAAGTTATTAGGAAAATGCGTGTGGCGCGATGTACCGAAAAAAATACCCAAAATGCCGAAAATACCAACACGTAAAAAACGAAAATTTATTGATGCACACTTCCGCAAAACACAACCGCAAAAGCCAGAGCACCAAAGAGCAGCACCAGCAGCAGCAACAACAGGAAGCAATAGCAAAGAACAACATTAAAAATTCATTGAAAGTTGTATAGTGGAATGGCAGATGCTCTACTCAAAAGTGGGACATGCATTTCGCAGCCTCCAATGAATACAGAAAGTTGGATGAATTCAAGAGAAAACTTTGGGACAATCGCAGGGAGACCAATCCTATCGGAAATCCCTTAAATTAGTGATCAATTATTATTGTATTGCCAAACCCCAACCCATAATCTGTATACCCGCATAGCAAAGCCAAAGCAATTTGAAGGGTAAACATTTATAAAACACTTTTGGCCATTTCTCTTCATTAACTGCATACCAGGCGAGACAGTCAGCAGTACGAGGGTCTCTTCCTTAACCATTTTCCTGCGTCCTTCGTACTCATCTACGAGAATATCGTTCACTGTTCATTTGTGTGGCGTCTGGGGAGTGCGCACTGTAGCCGTAGGCCAACGAATAAACCGCTTAATGAAGTTTTCTCGCCGAAAATTCTTGTCGGCCACTTGATTGTCGGACATGCTGTAATTGATGATGAGGGATGGGTGGAGTGGAGGAGTGGTGGCTTAGGAGTGGGATTGAAGGACTGAAGCAACGACACTTTTGACAAATCACTCAGACCAGAACCCACTTCCAATTAAGTTGCTGTCTTTTCTGGATCATCTTTTGTACGCGTCGGTAGGGGCCAAAAAGTGTTCTGTTACAGAGAGGGCCGGCAGAAATGTGTTGCAATTAATTTATTTGTAATCCCATACGATACGCCCCCTTGGTCATGCCCCTTCCAACCGAAAGGGTATTATAATTCAGTAAACATAACCATCAAATGAAGTATTTCTCTAAAAACAAAGTGAAATTTCAAACCAGAGAAACAGTGTGAAAGAGACGAGAGGAAAGCAAATGCAAAATGCAACGGCCCGTTAATAATTAATTGCATAATTAACCGCAAGTTAAACCACACCCACGAGTGCCGACACGACAGCAACAGTAACTCGAACAATAGACATCAGCGAGGAAACAATGTTAATACAGTTGGTCAACCACTCGTAGAAATAGAATAGAAATAAGAAATGGAGACCAGGTTGTTAGTCACAGATCACTGGGGGCGGGCAGCGCAAGTACGAGGACTAGTACAAGTTCCACTTTTAATCGATACGTATACTGTGTTCATCAGTCGGTCGAGCGGTGCGCTCGAGACACATAAACCATAAGACAAATATTGAATTACAAGCAAACAAATATTATTTTTCCTGCTTTTATTGTAGTTTTGCATTCAATGTTTGCTCGTGGCCGTCATGGTCCGATCAAATTGGCAGTGAAACAAGTTTTTCCCGCACTCTTTATGTGGTTTTAATTCTAGTTTTGTCGTATATCAAATAATGAGTACATGCCGTGTATGCTGCTTAAAGGGTATATAAATTAAATGCTGAGATTATTATATTACGTATAAGCAGTGTTGCAACCTACATATATGAATATTTTCCAGCATTTCTACTCCCCAAATAGCCAGCTTTATCTTATTTTCGTAGGTATTCCTTTCAGTTCTCAATTTCGTACAGACTTTGTCCCCCTTTTACGGCCTGGCATTGTACAAAGGTTTGTTTTGGCGACGGCCCGCAGAACGACATCATTATTTTTCTGCAAACAGAGACTTTAATTATGGCACTCGGCCTGGTCCCATGCTGCCTGCACAAAAATGTATCCGTCTTCCATACAAAAACACACTCACATGAACGGAAGAAGTGTTGACTGTCATTATAGGGGAGCTGAAGCTCGACTTTAAATTGCAGCGACATCATTAAAGCCTCTCCCGGCATGCGAATGTAAAGGTGGATATGGATATGGAACAGCGGGAGATGGAGAGAGACAGAGAGTCGCCACTCAAATTAAGTCGGCAAAGTGCACTGCCAAAGCGTATTTCACATGCATAAGGAATTCTTGGTCCCACCCTACATATATCCCCTCCCTTTGCTATAGTCTCTCTCTCTCTCTCTCTCTGTCTCTTTCTCTCTTTGTGAAATGGTTGGCCCACTTCGGGGGCCTGCATCGGTTTGACGTTACCCAGGCGACAAATCCAATCGAAAACTAACCTCCCCCGCTGCCAGGGGCTGGAAATCATAAAGCAAACCAAAACCAAAATTGCAAAATTACTGCGCTCTGCGAAAAAAAAAGCCAGCGATGGAACGCGCTTCTAGTGCCATCCTCAGCAGACCGAAGAACGAGTGCCCTGGGGGTGTGGAGAGTGCCCGAGGAGTATAGTCAAAGGTTGAAATGAGCGTCGGGCATAACAGACATCCACTAGAGATATGTCCTCATGGATGAAGCGAAAAAAATAAGCGATTTCATAGTGGTTTTAAGGTTGAAAGATCATTTAGGGTTGCTCTAGCGGAAGAAGGAGCTTTTCAAGAGGAGAATGAAGTAGTTTTCAGGGAAAATTTGATCTCCTAGCCCAGAATTATAGAACTACAAATGAGCAAATTTCGTATGAATAAAAAAACTTCCAACACAAAAGCGTTGAAATAAAGCCATAAATAATTATATTAATATTTTATGTCCCATCTAAAAAAGTATTACCTGCATTCTCTGACAATGAAAGCGTATGCTTGAGGGCCAAAACAAATGCAGTCGGATTTATTTTCATTTTTGTTCAGCAAAGAAAAAAATTTCTCACACGCCAAAATTGAAAATGGCGGCGGCAGAATTGCGGATTCGTGTGTGTGTATGAGTGTGGTTTTGTGGGTGAAGGTCCGCCGGTGCAGTGCAACTACCATAAAATCCTCCCACTGTTGCGGTTGATTGCCCAAATCACTTGCCTGCAGTTTCTGCCCTTTTTTGGGTCGCGATCTCCTGTTCCCCAGGCGACGCCTCTGAGCAAAAAAAATATAGAGATTTTGATTGAACAATATTCTGCGGGACAGGGACCTTGTATGCCTGTCGCATGACAAAATTTGCAGCCAATTTGCTGTACAAAGTTTTGGCGCATAATTTAAATTTGTAAATTTGTTGGCCTTGCAAAATGTAAACGCAAATTGCAGCTCAATCTTTGAGCTCGAGTGCATTTTTAATTAGCTTTCCACGGGTGTGAGTGGGAGTCTCTATATCGGCAGGATCAGCGGCATACGCGTATTTTTTCCAGTGAAAAGCGAACTAAATACCCAGGAAAAGAAAAGCCATTTTAGGCGTGGGAGTGAAGCCCACACAAAAGCTCTACTACTGAAGGCTGACGCCTGACACTGCAGAAGAGGGTGTCTCAAAGACATACAGCGTAGCGTGATGGCGAGCGTAGGACCTTTTGTTGGCCGTGGCATTTCAAGCGAATTCAAATTCGAGTCAGCAGCATCACCATGTTGACACTGCCATCGTCATAGTCACAGTCATCAACATCATCATCAGAATCAGAAGTAGCGGGAGCAGGAGCAGGAGCGGGGGACGGAGGCGGAGCATCACCATCATCTGATGCATCCCATTGAGCTCAACTCTTCAGCTGTCGGCTATTGACAGGCCAAACAAAAACATATTTAAAAATATGGCTGCTGCTCTCTGTGGGAGCATTTTCATCTCGTTTTTTTTCAGTTTTTTCCATCTGCTTTTTTGCTTGTGTGACTAATTAAGCAACTCTGTGAAAAGTTGGCCACTAATTCCCTTTGGAAAATATCAGTAAAAAAGTTGTGGAGGCTGCAAATAACCATATTTTTACACAAATAAAATAAAAGGATATTATCAATGGATTAAAACACATTTAATCCCTATAAATGTTTGCAGGGTTTAACTATGGTTTTAAATTATTTCTTCGTTAGTTTTGAGTACAGTTTTCGAGTACAGAGACTTTCTGAGTCAGTTTCTTTACTTAACTGCATATACAAATATGTGTCCTTAAATATTACATTATAACATGTTCTTCTCTGTTATTCTTAACTGAACTGCAAATGTAAATATTTGCTCATTCTTTGTTACGCTTTGCTGCTAAGCCTTGGGCTCAAATTTTCCTCACTTTAGCAAGAGAAAAAGTCTTATTTTACAACCCTTTATAAGCCCTTTTTCTTAAAGAGTTAAAGTGCTTTAAATGGCACCAAACTAACATCTCTATGTATATAAATGTAATTTAATGATTGTTTTAAACTCTTTTTTCAGGCAATAATTTAGCACTCAAAAGAAAGCAACAGCTTGGCAGTAGGAAGGCGAACAACAGCAATTCCAGAGAGTTGTTGTTGTGGTTAAGTGAGCCGCACAGCTTTAGAATGAAATGGAGATGCAAAGCGACTCTGGTCATGGACCAACGACACCATCAGCAGCGGCAGCGGCAACAACAGGAGCAACATTCATACCGAGCACTTTCAATTGTCGCCTGGAAGAGGCGGCTTGGCCTGAGGTCTGGCAGCCGTTTATTAACTGCGAAGCGTATCAGGCTACTAGCTATCCTCCAGATATCCCACCCACCAGCAACAGTAGCGGCAACGGCAGCAACATCCTCATCAACAGCAACAGCAGCCATACATTCCAGTGCACCAAGCAGACGTTCAATCGAGGCGAGCAGACAGCATTCTATAGATGCCATGGCATGGGATGGGAGCCAGAGGCGAAGGCGGGAGCCTGCACGTCGAGGCTAAATGCACGACTGTTGCGAGTGGTCCATGAGGCGTATGAGCAATTTCGACTGGTAATCAAAGAGGCCCTCAGTGATAATGCGAGTGATACAGTTAGCTATAGTTCAAACTGCAGCAGGCTTAGGGAGGATGAGGATGGGAATGGGGATGAAGACGAGCTCTTCTGTGAGGTGGGTCAGCAGCAAGACACATTTCTATGCCACATGCAGCAGCGGGAACGGGAGCGGGTGGAGGAGCAGGGTTTGGACGATAGTCTATTGGATGCCTTCACCAGCGGTGACTTTCAAATTGAGCTAGGCAACGGACAGGAGGACGCTCTCTGGTCCTTTCTCAACCTAAGCGATGTAATGGGCCCCGCCAACGACACATTCAGCCTCATCAATGGCAGCAGCAGCACCAGCACCAGCCTGGATATGATTCTCTCCAACTACACCGCCCTGACCACAACCACAACAACGGCAGCCACCACCTCCACTGACATTGTAATCTCAAAGAGCTTTCTAGACTATAGTCCGCATGGCTACGATTGGCTCTTCCTGTTTGTGGTATTCTTCATCTTTGCCGGCGGACTGGGCAACATTCTAGTGTGCCTGGCCGTCGCATTGGATCGCAAGCTTCAGAATGTTACCAACTATTTCCTCTTTTCGCTGGCCATAGCCGATTTGTTGGTCAGTCTGTTTGTGATGCCCATGGGAGCGATACCAGCGTTTTTGGGTGAGTAAAACCTTCCATTCTCCTGTTGGATTTATCCTATCATATATTCTTGTGGTATATGTATCTCTTCTGTTTGCTTTTCCGAACCCCTCCTACTTAGAAATTTCCTCTCAAGTATCCCCTCCCTACTCAATCATCTCTTTTCTTCGAGTGTACTTCAGCAATCAAGTGGCAATGCAAGTCAGCGTCTAATGCATTTGCACATGAATTATTTCGACGCCATTTCCTCTACGCCCCATCTACGCTTCCATCTCCACCCCCGCCATCAAAGCCATTGTCATGAGTTGTTAGCCTCGTTGGCTGCTTCCGCTTTGGCTCACTTATAGCAAAATGCAGTAGCGCAAGAGCCGAGAGCCCAGAAGCCGTTGCCAGAAGCAACAAACTAGAATGACAAACGCGTGACTTTCCGTTGGCTGATGTTTGAATTAAGAATTTATTTTTTTCCTTTTTCGCGGTTTTATTATTCCCGAGCACAGCTGTAATAACTTGAGTGGGAAAATGCGAATTTATTTCTCCGATGATCACTTCAGCAATTTAATATATTTTCCTTCATGGCCAACAAATTTTAATTTATATGTATTCCGTTAAGTTTTCAATGAAATCTTTTTATTCTCTTCTAATATAGGGAAAAAAACATTGTCTTGTCAGTTGATTGAAAATAAGAAAAAATCTTTACTCATTGCCTGTTAAATATGTAAAATGTTCGGTAAACATATTCAAACTCTGGGTTATTTGCATATGACACTGATAAAACCTCGAAACAAAGTCCTTACCCCCAGCAGCAGCCAACCCAACAAGCTTCACATCCAGGGTAGCCCAACGTACCATAAACAGATCAAACGTTTGCATAAATTAAACGTACATTCATCGCACAGATCCCCAACCAGAACACCAAACCCACAGCCATAACCAGAACCAGAACCAGAAGCACAACCAGAACCAAAACCCATCGCATCTAAATGGATTGAGTGCCAGTCCAAGCACATTAACAACATTAGGGGAAAATTCATTTTGCTCATAGAGCGCATTAGTTTAGTCACTGCGTGCTGACATTTTATTTATGTAAAGTCTACTTTTAGGTCCTGCCCATTAGCTGGGGCATATATAGCAGAGAGAGGGAGAGATATTCTAAAGGCTGTTTTAGTTCCTGTAGAAAATGCAGCAAACTTCGAATTGGAAACAGATTACAGAAGGACTGGTCTTTAAGTTATTGTTTTATTTCAATGTATTCTCCAAGCTGTGATTAGACTTTAGGGTACTTTCAAAGTACCAATGTTAAGTTCAGATAATATTTATAGAAATATGTCTCTTAAGGGAAACGGCTACCCTAACGCAATCGAATTGAAGACAACTCTTTAAAGATTTTCCTTTCATATTCCTTCCGGTCTTAATCTTTTATTTCCATGGACTTTCTGTTTATTTTTTGGTTGCACTTTGGCCACGCCACATTTTATGCAACAGTTTTTTATATTTTGGCCTTTTATTGCGCCACTTTGCGTGGCTCAGGGTCCAAAGCCCAGGGCTGAGGGCAAGGTTTGTTTATATTTTTGTGTGTGTGCGCGTGTATTTTTTGGCGAATGTTTTTCCGTGTGCCTCGCTGGGAAGTAGACGACAACAGTAAACTAAATGTAACTAAAAGCCTTAAGTGTGGTTTTAGCCTGGCCAAGAGCCCCGGCCCAACAATTAAGCTGAAAATGGGGCCAGTCATCCAGTCAGCCAGTCAGCCAACCAGCCAGCCAGCCAGCGGTCTTCTGTGTGGATTTTAGTTTGTATAAACATTGCTTATTGTTTAGTTGGTGGTGCTATCGTAGTTGGCTTAGCCTCCCGCCCATTGCCAAACCATTTTGAACTTTCGTGAAAACTCAGGCCAGACTTTCGGTCTGGCTTTCTGCTTCGCCTGAGTTTCCATTGTCACATTAACTTTTGTTTTTTCGGGCGTCCAAAGCAATTCAAAATTATTTTATAGAGTAAGTGGTTTATGGATAAATATAAAACTAGAGGCAGGTTCTGTTGCGACCGTATGATACCTGGTAGCTTTTAAAATCTTCTAAGAACTAAGAAAATATAGAGATCCGATGCCGAAAAATGGTACAGCACAGATGAATGATATAATTCCGATGTTGAAAGGATAGAAAATGATTTCCTTGCTAATAATTTAATATTTTCCAGCAGACTTAATCAACAACTGAGGCAGACCTTTTCGGCATTAAATTTTCAGTTATTCTAGCATTTACTTGCAGGCTTTTATGTCTGCCCTTCTGCCACTTCAGGGGTTGAGCGAATGAACAACATGTCGTATGCGTAATAAATACATTGACAAAGCCCTCACACTCTTGCTCTCACACTTTTGTCTGTCTGTCCGTTCGTCCGTCTGCTTGTGTCAGTGACAAGCATATAAAACTAAATACGACATGATGGTCTGCCCTCCTGCTCCTGCAGCAGCTTCTATTCGATATTCTATTGGTGTGTGTGGCAAGGACCCTCTTGCTCATGTGTCTGTATCTCTGGCCAAATAGCGTGTAAAAACCAGCCCAACGCTCGCCAACACCCAACGCATTTAAGCGCAATTTGTACTAATTAATACTGAATTTGCCATTGAGTGGAGAAAGAGAGAGAGCTACTCGTAAATATATCCCCGACTGGGCTGCGGCAATTGAGTTTGTTCTGTGTTCTGTTTTCCCCCCATTGAGTGTTCGAGCTTCTGCCCGGATTGTCGCTCCAGCCCCATCGATGTCAAGGTGAATGAGTCAGTCGAGTGGTCTGTAACGGGCTCTGAAATGAAATGAAATGAAATGGAAACGAATCGCTGACGTAAGAATGTTGTTTAATTGACGTGGAATTGTGGTTAGATAGATCATATTTTGGATATTTGTAAATACAAATTTAAGCTTTGCTTTACAGAGAATTTTTTCAATTTAATAAAAGAGATTTTCAATCAAAAAAATTCGATTGAAAGTTAAGGAGTTTCTTTCTGACTATTCATCCATAAGTCACACTCTTTCCCTTCGGTTTTCATTGTGGTTTCTGGGCCCATCAAAGTGTCATATTCCAGCACATCCGTCTATCAGTTGTACTGACGACCACAATTGGGGCTGGTCTTTGGATGCACATAAACCGCAATAAACAATTCCATACCATTTTCCACATTTCACTTTGTCATTCATGGTTTCTCTAACGAGTTTTTCGGAACTTTGCCGTTTTAATTAACTTTGATTTGTGTTGGCAGTTTGATGACGAAAGGTTTCCTCCGATTGCCATTGCATTTTTCGCCTTAATTGAACTCTGTTTTGGTCTGTTTTGGCTTGTTTTGTAGGCTATTGGCCACTTGGTTTTACCTGGTGCAACATTTATGTGACCTGCGATGTTCTGGCCTGTTCATCGAGCATCCTGCACATGTGCTTCATCAGCCTTGGGCGATATCTGGGCATACGGAATCCGCTTGGGTCCCGTCATCGATCTACGAAACGTTTGGCTGGCATTAAGATAGCCATTGTCTGGCTGATGGCCATGATGGTATCCAGCTCGATTACAGTTTTGGGTAAGTATTGCAGACCCCGTCTACCCCTTACTAGTTGATAATGACCATCTTTTGTGTCCAATGTGTGCAGGTCTGGTCAATGAAAAGAACATTATGCCGGAGCCGAATGTCTGTGTCATCAACAATCGGGCCTTCTTTGTGTTTGGTTCGCTGGTGGCCTTCTATATACCCATGCTGATGATGGTCACCACCTATGCCCTGACCATACCACTGCTCCGCAAGAAGGCTCGATTTGCTGCCGAACATCCAGAGAGTGAATTGTTCCGAAGGTAAGAACAAGTGGAAGAGTGGCTTTGATTTCTTCTACCTCTACACGAATACGAATGCCATGTCCACGTTGACATTGAAACACAATTAGAACCCGATGCAAAAGTAAAAGAGGAAATGAAAACCAACTTTCATGTTAATTATCAAACTCTCTTTTGGTCCAGCCAATCGATATCCTTCAATTATTCCACATGAAGAAGGGAATCCTTCTCCAGCAGAACTTTTACTTTACGGAACCAAATTTCCGTCATCGTTTTTTTTTTTTTATCTTCCCTTAAATGTTGCAATTTTCATTCACCATTTACTGATTGACGGACAGAGGGGCAATCAAAGCCTGGCCAAGCGCTGCAAATTAGCCTTAACTCAATCAGGCTTCATCGATCCACCTCTCACCTCTCTTTTGTGTCTCGTGTCTTCTTTTATAGGCTGGGTGGACGCTTCACCATAAGGCCGCAGCATAGCCAGCAACAGTTACAGATGCACAGCAGCTTCAGCAGCGGCAATAACAAATTCCTGGCCATGAGTGACAGCAATCGAAATTTTAACAATGCAGGAGGTGCTGGTGCCGGTGCCGGTTCCGATCGAGAAGGTGGAACAAGAGGCAGCAACAGCTTGGAGGCCAGCGAACGTCCATTAATGCAACAGAGAACGACAAGCAGCCGGAGCATTGGAACTGTCAGCTTTCGCAATGTGGCCAATGGGGGAGGAGGGAGCAGCAGCGGAACTGGAGGAGGAGTTGCCACCAGAGGTGGCCTAAGTGGTCGCAACAGTTTCCGTTTTACTGGCGGCGGCATCTTGCGTCATTCGTCAACACCCGCCTCCGGCAGCATTTCAGCCGGGTCTTCAATACGAGCCAACAGGCCCCATTCGAATAGCTTCTGGCGCAAACACGGCGGCAATCCCAATCTAATGGACAGGTAAGCTAAAGCCACAACATAGCATTAATTAGAGTGTGGAAACCACTTGAAAAACTAAAATTAGAAAGGCCATTTGACTCCACAGAATTGATTTGCGGTGAGTCCTTTGCATAGAGACAATTAACCTTTAATTGGATTCTCTGTGGTCCTCCAGTTATGGTCAAGCACTGTCCCTACTCCAACTCGACCACAAATCGAAGTCATCCATGAAATTAACAGTCATTGCGGTCTTACCGGCCAGAACCGTCGGCAATGACAAATCCCAAACACAACAACCCGAAATTCCCTAATCAATGCCAAGAGATTCCTCCGACCAGAAAGAACCAGAATAAAAACATGATTATTATCTCCTGGGCACACAAAAGCTTTTATATTTATTACATTTGTTTTACACGACTCCTCCTTCCGGGGAAACGGCTTAGGGCGCCATTTGGACCAAGTTTTTCCGACTACTTTCCTTCAGGAAATTTACATAACTTACAATACATTCTACAAAGTGCCAAGCGGTTTTTGCTCCTTGTTGTTGACTTCGGTTTTGGCCTCAAGTGATATTATGTTCATTTCTTTCCGTAACTCTTCTTTGTGGCAATAAGTTTTTGGCTTAAAGAGAAGGAATCCATGCCCGTTCCCTGCCACAAGTAGCCGCTCCGTTCCACCATATGAGGGCTGGCTTGCAAACAATCAATTACAATCATCTCTTGTAATTAAATGCACATTCAGAAGCTGTCGCACAACATGGCGTATACATATTTTGCACCAGCCTTGTCCTGAACATAAATCACTCATACGACATGCGGTGCAGCGAGGGAAACAGCAAAAAAAAGCACGCAAACACGAAACGGTTTGTCGCACTGGCACTTCAGCTGTGCTCCGGGTACCCTTCTTGCCACATTGTTGGTGTTTGCTGTTGCTGCAACAATAAATAGCACATAAAATGCAAAAAGGGAAGCCACAAGAAACGCCAGCAACGAATGTCACATCCGACAATGTAGCCAGAACTCCACAAAAGGAAAATAACCGAAAGATGGAAGCAAAGTGCAACCGAAAATGCCAGCAAAAATTTGCAAATGACATTTGCTTGCCGGTTGTCAGCAGAATTTTAGCATAACCAAAGCACGGAGGCGGAGGAGGAGGACGAGGACGAGGAGGAGAATTACGTAGAGCCAAAGTCAAGACCCAAGTAAGTCCTCGACTTAAGCACGCCCCGGGGCTGTGAATGGGGCTTCAGTCGCCCGCCGCCACTGACGAATGTCACGTTTATGCGCCTCGCTTTTTTCTGGGCATTATGTGACGAACAAGTTGGCGCATAAATATATGAATTCCTAATGAGCCACGAGTCCAACAGCAAGCAGGTGGAACCTGAGCCCTGGACAACTTTTCGTTACAGGAAAAACTTTTCGCTTTCGCTTGCAAAATATTAGTTGGACATTTGACGCCACTTGGGCGGTGCTTATTTAAATGCTTCTGCTGTTTCTGCTGCTGGCAGAAATTGAAAAACTTTATGTTTTATTCGCTGAGGCAGCAACAGTTGCAAAGTTGCCAGAAAGGCTGCCTGCCACATTATAGCTGGCCTCCAAAAAGTTGCACTATGCATTTGTTGGCCCCCGCCGAGAGTTGAGATCACTTATTCCGATGTCCCGACTTCTGTCATCCAAAATGAGACAAAGTTGCCCCATACAGGCACAAATTATAAATTCATCATTGGTGGATGTTCAAAAGAATGGACTGAGGGCTAAGTTTGTTGGTATCGTTTTTAGTTTCACTCTGCGCTGTGTCCTGCAGCAAGTTTAGTTTCGAAAGAGGAACAAAAAACAAAGAAAGTTGTACGTTTCATAAGGTTGAGAAATTATCGTCTCATTAAGTTACGTTGTTCATTCTAGGATGCATAAATATAAATCATTTACAGTTTTGTTCTTCTACTTTTTGGATAATTGAACGCTCGTTACTGGCTATCGTTCCACCAATGGCATTTGCAGTTTAATTTTCGTTTTCTTTTCACTTTATTTCATTCACTTGAATCCTCTTTAAAGACTTCTATCCCTCGCATTTCGTTTACTACTTTTTTTGTGCCACACCCATAACTTCACTTTAATACATCACTCCGCTGTGCAGTTTCCCGAAAACCATTTCCATTCGCCCCCATCTGCCAAAAACAAAGCATTTAGCTAAATTGCCAGATCCTAAGCCCCGGCAGAGGATTCATATGGGGAAGAGATCCATGACGGTTCAGGGGTTCTGTTCGCACACCCCGAGCAAAGTGAAAGTCATTACATTTGGCTCCTAAGGCTACCATCTCCTGTGCTCTCATCCTCTGCAGCTCTACCGTCCTTGGTCCCTGCTCTCCTGCTGCTTCATTACATTAAAAGTCAATTTGATCAACTGTTGAGTTCGGTGTCGGAACGGATGGGTCCCAGGCAATCAAAAGACTCAAATCTAATATCAAACACTCGCTAAAAGAAAAAAAACAATCTAAATATGCGACTTTGCCCTGCCGCTTCCTTTGCCCCGAAAACCTGCTCTCTCACTCTTCACTTTCTTATAGCCATCCGAATCGACGAGCCTCTGTACGTGTCAGCATCTCCCAGCCACAATTGGGTTACCCAACAAATGGCAATGGAGCTGGAGCTGGAGGCGGAGGCAATAGCACAGCAGCTGCGACAACGAGCTGCACAACTCCTGGAGGCGGTGGAAATGGCTCCAGCATAGTGAGCATATCTACCATACAGGGACATGGACAGAACCACAACCAGAGTGGAGACGGAGGCGGGCGCGGAGGTGGCAATCACCACCTGGAGCAGCAGGTGAGGTCTATACCGACAGCGAAGCCTGACGAACGACAGCAGCGCCACAAATTGCGTCCCTTTAAGTTTGCTTTAAATCGTGTGGCCACGCCCACACTCAATTTGCGGTGAGTGAAACAATAAATTAATTATACGGAAAAGAAAACCCCCAGGACAATAACTGTATCGTTTATCTCTCTTTTTGTTAGGTTCCTTAACAATCGCAGCAAACGAAATAGTTTGTCTGCCAATGCAGTGGCCACTGAGCAGAAGGCCACCAAGGTCCTGGGTCTGGTGTTCTTCACCTTTGTCCTGTGCTGGTCTCCGTTCTTCATACTGAACATCATTTTTGCCGCCTGCCCCGAGTGCCAGGTGCCCGAGCATGTGGTCAACACCTGCCTCTGGCTGGGATATGTCTCCTCCACGATCAATCCCATCATCTATACCATCTTCAATCGGACATTTCGGGCGGCCTTCATACGTCTGCTCAAATGCAACTGCGAGCGGTAAGTTTTTGGCATTGTGGAATACTAATTTATTGCTATGGAGAGTGCATTGTGCTGGGAATTGATGTGCAACGTGACGTATGATTGATTTTCGTGTATTTGTATTTCGATTGATAAAAAAAAGGAGGGAAGAGGCGATGCAAGATGAATGACCAGCCATTAGGAAGAGGGATTATAGCACATTGCCCAGCAGGATTAAAGGGGGCATTTCCCTTGAAAAGAAACGAGAGAATAAAAGAAATTCAATACAGAATATACTCATTCAAATATTTGATTTTGGATACCCTCTAAAAGGACAGGAATATTGAGTTGCCACAACTCTTTTACTTTTTAAGATAAAAGTCTGTTCTTTTGGGTTCGTTTTTCTATACCCTCATTTCATACGAATACCCTGTAGAAAAATGAGAGATTGTTGCACCGAAAAAACCTAATATCATTTTTATTGAAATCCCTTGCAGTTCCGGTCGACCCTTGCGCTATCGCTCTGTGACCGAAGGACGCGGAGCCCTGAGCCTGTGCGCCCCATCCGCTCTGCCGTTGGCAATCTCCTTTCAGGGTGCACCACTCATGACGCCATCCACCGCGAATGCGACGCCGCTGAGTGAATTTCAGGGCAGCTATACAATCGACGATGACGAATGCTAAGAAGGAACCACCGACCCCACCAGCATTCTCTCACCATAAAAAAAATACGAATTTATTATGAAGCGAAGAAGCTACAACAACAAAAACTTAGCTCGAACTTGAGGCAACTGTACTTATTAGCTGCTTATTAAGCAAAGAACTGCAGGGTGATCCATGCATAACAAAAACCAAAAACTCCAAACACAATCAATGCGACAACAACTGATGGCTTTTGCGGCAACTGTACTTACAGCAAGAGTAACAAAAAAACCTTTAACTTTAACAAAAACTCATCATATCGTTGTATGACAGACGGCAAGAGATACATAGATAGAGGAAAGACCAACAGGAATAGAGAGTGAGAGAGAGAGAGAGAAAGATAGCGAGTGTGCTTTATGATGAAGTGACTGTACCTGTGTTTTCATTTCCATGCCAACATTTTCTAGCTTTAATCGAACACACACACACTGTATTTGTAGCGTTAAGCCTAAAGCCTAAGCCTAGACTAAACATAACTTTAAATGATTAAAGGAAAGGAATACCTAAAATTAATTTTTAACTTAAGTGAGTTGAAAAAGCATTGAAAAACCTAGTGAAATTACCTGTGTAGCAGCTGTGTTTGTTAGTCATTAGAATGCTAAGCCTCTAAATAGTTTAGGAAGTACATAGTTCGATTAGTACGCCTCCACTACCCACTCGATGCCTCTTCCAGAGTCCAGGCAGCCTTGCTGTTCCCTTACTTCCCTTAGTCCTGTGTATGTCTGTGTATGTCTATATAGTGTCTAAGTTTAATGTTAAATGCAATACTTGATATATATTATATATTAAATGGAAATATACTATTTCTCTGTACGAAATGGTTCTCTTCATTTCGAATGACACAAGTTTTTCCAGTCCTAAAATGGTAGCGATGTCGTGGAGTGGAAATACTTGTTCGGTGGAGATACTTATGGGGTGTTTTTCTAGACTTGATGCCACAAGTTTTTTGCAAACATATCTGAAAATGTACACAAATTTCCTTTCGTGTTTCCTTAAATTATTATTATTTTAGTTTATGACAAGAGAAGATTCTTTTCTAGGATGAACAGCTGAAGAATCTTTTATGAAGCGAGTACCATCAGAGATCATCTTGTATGTCATATCTTTCGTATTAATTACTAGTGAAAACTTCTACTCCAATTCCTTTAAGCAGCTACAGCCAGCTCGTTTCTCAGCCAAAAGATTTGCCCGATCCCCCAATAAACTTGCCGTAGGACATCAAAACAAAGGCTTTGCCCTTTTCAAAGTTTCCACCACCACCAAACGAAATGACAAACAAATATGTACTTAATATTGTACGCCAGGATGTGTTTACTTTCAGCAACAATTCCGGCATACAATTCCTTTGAGAGAGCATAGCTTAGAGTTCCGGAATGACAATGCCGTCGGTTGCATTTGCAAAGCCGCAAAACCGAGGGAGACAGAGAGAAACAGACCGAGGGACGGAGAGGCCGACAACGTGCCCCAGCACAGCGCAGCACAGCACAGGCCTGGGGCGTATCTAATCAAGATATGTGAGTGTTAGGCGGACTTAAGTGCTTTACGTCACAAGCTCCCACTAACTTCTGTCACTCTCCCGTTTGCTCTTTACACCCACACGAGTACACAGATAAAAACCATACATGAAACATCGGTTTGCTTGACAGCCCTGCCAAAACTTTGGATATAGCTTCCAATAATCGCATGCGCGGTAGAAGATGGGGTTCTGTGTTCTGTCATAAATGCCATGAAAATTGCATTATTGGTATGAATTTAATGCAATTCGAATGCTTTGAAAGGACGAAAGTTTTGCACCACCCAAAAATCATTTTCTTTTGATTTTCTGGTCTCATTTTTGTTGTTTTTGCTTTGTCAAGTGAACTGAAGCGGAAATCGGAGATGGAGAAGGCACTGGAACTGGAACTGAAACTGAGTGCCGAAGACTGCTTTAAGTTGCAGTTGCCAGTGCCTTGACAAATTCCCTCTGTTGCATGTCTTGCAGAAGGAGCCAGGACCAGCAGACGGCAGCTAAGACCGCTAAGGCGATACGAAAGCCAGTCGCCAAGGCCAGGAGCTAGTGGCAGAGAGGAGCCTGACAACAACAAAGTTGTGTTTTTACAATTAAGTTGCCACTGACTGACGGTTGTTTATGGCTTAGAGCAGATATGGCCACAAGAGTTGAAAGAGAGAGAGCAGGCACTGGAGGGAGGGTCTGTGGTTCACCGTGAAATTGATTGCACCGCCGGCATTTTACCTCCTTAGAGAAGAGAGAGCTCCTGGCTCTTGCCGTATGCACTTGGATTTTCTTTTCTGCGTATTAAGTGCGTTGATTAACATCTTAAGGTTGGCAATTCGGTGGTCCTTGGTCCGCCTTCTTAATACAATTTATTTAAATTTGTGCCTGTTTTATTGTGTGTTTTTTTTTCCAACACACAAATCACAGGCAAAAATACTGAGATCGCTCAATCGTTGGTTCATACGAGCACATTTTCATAAGAAAGACATTCAACTTATTTATTATGCCACACACTCACTCAGGCACACTCGTAATGTATGTATTTGGGGTGCGTGTGCCACAGACAGACTGTCATTCAACACTTTGCCGCTTCATTAGCCGCAACCAAGTGTGGCAGAGAGGCTGAGAAAGCGGCAGAGGAGTCGCGTTTCGCCACTGATTACAATAGAAATGTCATTTGTGGTAAATGCTATTTGGTTTTCCAGACAGAAATTTCTGGCCTGAAGTAGCTAAGCAGGATTTTTGGGGCTGTAGGTACTTCGGTTTATTTTCTCAAATATAAAACTAAGGAAATAAATTCTGGTAAAGAAATATTAGAATACACTTGAGAACCACATACGAAAGCTCTACAATTACGACTAGGTTTCAGTCAAATTTGAAGATCTCTACACTTATACAAACCATTAGATACGCATACCCTTCTATCCCCACAAATACCCTGTACTTGAACATACTCGTAAACTTCAAAGTGAAGGCTGATTTTGGTGTGTGCCTCTAAATAGTACAAACAAAAGTAGCAATAGCACAGGAAGCAGCCAAAGAAGCAGCCAAACATCAACAACAGGGCGTATGCGTGATGGACAGCGGGTTGACTTGGCTTTTTTTTATGTTGATTTTGGCACGATTCTTGTGTTTTTCTTGCACTCATTGTTTGCTGTCAGTGCTGCACGTGTGGCCCAAAACCGGAGACTCTTACACCCGCACCATGGCCTCCCAAGTCATGTATGTTATTGATAAAGGGATTTGGCTTGTAAGCCCCGTCGGGGCACCCAATCACTGTTGAGGCAATTTTAAATGTGTGCCTCAAATCTCTGGTGGAAATTTATGTATAAATCGGGAGAGCAAAGGTTATGGGACCACTCAACTGTGTAGTTTTAGCTTGAGCATTCAGCAAACGAATTAACTACCGCAAAATGCGTTTTCCCTTCCGCCGTCCCATCCTGTAATCTGAAAAAGGACAAGTAAAGGATAGAAGGACTCGAAGACCATCCATGGTTTTGCCACCTTTTTCGTGTGCTCTGCGCGGATTAGTCAAATTGGTTTTTGCCTGGAGACGTGGCTAGAAAGAGACCCCACCCTACCCCTGCCACCAACCAGTGTAAGTCCGCGACAGCTCCAAGTTTGGCCCCCGCTGTTGGCCAGGTTATTTACTTACTTTAGCCAGCGAGGAGAGCCCGAGAGCCATTCACAGCTGCCAACGCTGACAAATTGGGGGCTTCACTTTGATGGCAACAAAGTGAACGGGGGCCCGGTCTTTGGATGGGGGATGGGATAGGTTTGGAGTACTCTGGGAGACACTGGCAACATGAGGCACTGAAAAAGAATAGAATACCATTTTGCAACATGTTGCCAAAAGGCGAAGGGGGCGACTGAACCCTGATTAACCCCAGAGTTAGAATAAAAAGATTCCTAAAAGGTCCCTCATAATTTCTACGAAACTGGAAATTGAATTGTCTAATTAGGCGCTGCTAAAGCAACATTTGCTAATTGCTTATAAATTGTTAAATGCTCGCCAAACAGCTGACAGGCGACAAAGGGTTAATGACGGAGGCTACCAGCATCCAGAATCCCAGAAGGTGTATGTATATGCACATCCTGGACAGGGCAGGGCAATTAGCAGGCGAAACAAATGACCATTTTGTGTTAATTAGCGGATTGCCCTTCATTTTCGGATGGTTGGGTTCCATTCGGGAATGGGTGTGGGCTTTCGGGGGCTTTAGTTTTTTGATGGGTGCATGAGTGACGGACACTGGCAGGGGGTTGCGGTTGATTAGCATTGACAACTAATCGGATTGGCCAGTTGTTGAAGCATGTTTAGCTACTTAATGGCTTACAAGCTCTGCTTACGATTTCTTTAGTGGTTTGAATCGGGGACTGCTTATGGTTTTTGTTGGTGCCTGATTAAGATTGAGTTTGTGACTTGGGGCTCTGATTAAGATGGAGTTGTTGACTCGGAAAACTGATCGAAATTCAATTAATGGGTTGAACAAATCAACTAAATGCATTTTCACCAACAAAGTTGTGCACTTTTCCTCCTTTTCGATCCCAGATCCACAAACACAGTGTGGGAGACAGCTCGGAGGAGCTGGGAAAATTTAATTAAAATGCCAAATCCAATCCACAGCTACCACTGACTACCTGGAAAACCCAACCGCCCACAAACTGCAATCAATCACAGAAATTAAAAATATTCACTCAAGTCCTAGGAAAAACGTGGGGACCAAGAAAGAGAAGACAAAAGAAAAAAACGGATTAAAAAGAAGAAAAATAAAAACCCACACACAAACACAAGCACACAAAAAAGTGACTTGAAAATAAATAGATTTATCTTCAGGTCCCACAAGATGGGAGATTGCCAGTCGATGTGAATGAGGGAGACGGTTAGGGGCGTAACTGAGGGAGTGCACACATGCGATTCTTGATTTCTAGCACCACTAAAAAAAATAGGAATGTTATCTTTTCTATTTTGTTTTCAAATGAAAATTGAGGAGGGTTGCCAAAGAAAACTCTTGAAATCTTTTTTTCTAGTTGAGCAATGAATAAGTTTGTATTTCGGGGCAATGCACTTAACATTAACATCGATCAAGCTTTCAATAGTTTGATTAACTTATAGTATGCTGTCATATATTTACACGAATAACTTACAAAAATTAGCTTTCCTTTAGAGAACATAGAGAACATAAATGTCTGCGTTCTTCTCGCGACTCTTTTTTAGTACATCTGATTACAGATAATTATAAACTATTTGGTACCTTATTAAACTAAGAGAAACATAAACTGTTTAAGCCGGTGGTTGCTTGGTTACTTTCTTCATTAATCCTTTGATCCTTCCTCCTACTTCTTTGGTCGAACGACGAGTCGAGTTTACTTTAGCAAATAGTCCATTTCCGATTTGGTGGTGGACATGTACTGATCCAGCTCCTTGTCCAGATCCTCGCGTTTGACCTCTTCACGTGGACCTCCTTTGCCTTTGCCTAGGGGTACAAGAAAATACATGAGATTAGAATGGGATTCCACAGAAAGGGGGGTCAAAATTATTGAGAAAGAATTTCTAAGTTCAGCTGCTGCAGAGCCTCCGGTTCCAGTTGGGTGTCCATTTAGCTGTGCGGCTCATGACTTGTAACGCTTTTACCTGCAGCCTGACGACCAGTACGAGTACGACTGCGTCCCCGACGAGCCTGTTGCTGCTGTGGCCCTGGCTTGCCACGTCCACCTCCTGCGCGGCCCTTGTTGGTCTTGCCCTTGCTGGCATTGCTTTTGCTATTGTTTCTGTTACCATTTTTGTTGGCGGCGGCCCCCTTGGCACCGGAACCTTTAGCAGCGCCAGCGCTGCGGCCACGGCGGTTGCGTGTTTTGTTGGCCCTTCCCGGGGTAGCGGCGGCAGCAGTGACAGCAGCGGCAGCAGGTCGATTGCGTGAGCGCGAGCGCCGTGTGGAGGCTGCATTGGAGCCCGAAGCAGCACCTCCCCCAGCAGCAGCAGCAGCCCTAGCAGCAGATCTGTAAATGAAAAAGTTTGTATTGGTATTTGATTTTTAATGATTTTGTTGCAGGAGAACTTACCTTCCACGTGGACGTCCTCGTCGTCCGGCAAGGGAAGCGGACACCCCCTTCTGTGGGGGATTGGCATTGCGACGCTTCTCCACCCGCCCGCCAGCCACACCACGTAGTTTGCTCGATGCACGGCGCGGATTCTTCGCCTGGCTAACTCCCGCTCCGGCTCTGGCACCGACCTTGCTCTGGCCTGGACGCACGCCCAGACGCTGCTTGACCGAGACACGGGGTGTTTGTTGTCCAGCCCTAGTACCCGACTGCTGGAGACGATCGCGTCCACGATTGCGACTCTGAGAGCGTGTACGACTTAACTGAGAGCCGGCGCTGCGTCCGCGACTCTGCGAGCTAGAACGTTCATTGCGAGCGCTCACTTGGGAAAGGCGGGAACGGGAACGGCTGCGGGAGCGTCCACGGGTCTGATGAAGATTATACTGCTGCTGCTGCTGCCTAATCAGCTGACGCTGATGTCGCTCCACACGCTCGGAGGCGCCACCCACAGAGGGCCGACGGTTTCCCAGTCGCTGGCGAAGGCCGCCCACTGCCGAGGCGGAGCGACGAGTGCTGCTGCCGCTGCGACGACGTGTCAGATTGCTGTTAGCGACGAGATCGGCACGCATCCTGCACAGTTAGCGGATATGTAGAAGCAGAAGTACAGAGATGTTTCATTGCAGTGGGTGTCTGGCCATTGGTTATAGTCGAGGATTCTTACGTTGCTACCCGGGTCACATTGTTCGACCGCATGGGCTTTCCATTGGGGGCCAGGCGCACCGATTTGATGCCGCCCACGCGTGCTCCGCGTACGCCGCCGCCAGTGTTCCGTAAGCTTCTCTGTAAGGATGCATAAGGTTTGTGGATGGATTTTTTTGTTTGATAACAATCGGAGTTGAAGGAGCGCAGCATCTGTTTTTTTTTTTTGGGAGTTCTACAGCGAGCGTGTTTAAGTTTGAAAGTCTCTCTAGAAAGAGAGTCTAGATTTGGGACTCTGCGTTGGCGTTGGCTGGACAACAGGAGGGACTAACCGACAGAGACACATCGCACACACAGAGACACTCAAAACCCATGTCGAATGTGGCCTGGAACAACGCAGAAGGCGTTCCGCTCCAATTTGTCAATGATTGTCGTCCATTGTCCGAGTCTCCTTCTCCTGGCCAAGTCAGTTATTTATCAAGCTGATGCTCATATCCCAGAGTTATATGATATCTTGTGGCTGAGATCTGTCATGGCTTGTCTGTTTGTTTTTTGGATTTGGGGAAACGTACGCGCTTCAGTTTGAGGGCCGTCTGCACGGTGTGCTTCCGTTTGAACTCCTGCAGCAGGCGGGAATTGGCCGCCGATGCAATTGGATTTGCCACATTGCTGTCCACAATCCTGCGGCTGCGGCTCTGAGAGCGGCTCCGGCGTCCGCGGGCATTGACTGCCAGTTGCTCCTGCTTCTGTCTGGATTGCATCTGGGTGAATCGTTCGTTTAACGATATTCCGGTCTGAACCATTTTTAGTTTGTTCTTTTTGTATGTATTATTTTGTGGTAAATTATTTATCTGCAACTTTGCTGGTTTGGTGGATTTCTATATATCGATCACTGATTTCCGTTTACAGTTAGACTGCGTGTGCGTTGAGCTTGAAACTTGGTTTGCAACTGAAATGAAATAAGGAATGGAAATCTATTTTATACTATAACAGGTAGAAAACGATGTGAAAGGCGAAGGATACGGTTGCAGGTATCCTTTTGCATTGCAAAAGGCAGCTGACGACAGCCATAAACGCTAAGCACACGCGAGCGAGCACTTTCTCAATCCATCAATAAATCTGCAGCTGGTATCAAAATGCAGCCGTGCATGGGATTTTCCCTCAACATGTTCGCAACACCTATTATCGAGCGTCGGGGGTTGCGTTTTATGAGACTCTACTGTATTCTATTTATAGTTGCTACAACAACTACAACAAACAGACATTTTGAGGGGGCGAGACTGATTCATTCCATTAAATGGGGTCACGCCTATTCTTATGCACTTATGTATATGTATATGTTCTGTAGACTAGCGTTATTTCAATTTGTACTTACATTTACGACTCCGTTTAGCGTTTTCAGTCCCCTGCTGAGGCGCAAAAATGTAATGTCCCACGCTGATGCGTGAAAATTACCAACACAGGCGCAATATTCTCCTATAAAGTCTAGTCTCAATTTGCACGCACTTTTTCCAGTTCGAAATGCTTCCCTTATCGTTGTGATTACTTTTCCAAGTAACTATTTGTTTGTAGAATACTGCTCGTACAGTTGTTTGAATGCGATAAGATATGTTTATTCTGATGATTTCCGTATTTTCTTCGCAGTTTGTTTGAAAATTTGGATGAAAAACGCTGGTATACAGACAAGCAGTGTGACTGAGCGTCAGAAAAATACCTAAATATACCATGTCATTTTCAAAATATATCGCATTTGGCATTTTATGGGAGGGCCAGGCCGCACGAAAATACCATGAAGGTACTATAGAATCCCTGGTCATCGGTATTGACGGCCATGTGTGGCGAAAAACAGGGTTTCCGGCTATCCATCCATGGTGGAAAAAATTTAAATTTAATTTTTGAAGGAACATATTCGACGGAAAATTAAGAGCGAGATATTTGATTTTCAGTCCTTGACGGAGGCCGATTAACCTACTGTAGACCAAGGGGGTATTTTAATATCCCACCGCAAATTAATATTAAATCATTTTAGTGCAGTTCAGGTAAAAGATATGGGTTTTTAAGTTCAGAGAAAAGATTGCATAGATCTACAAGAAGAATTTACACTCAGTAATATTTTCCGCCATCTACCTCAAGTCATTGAACTGTTTAAATAGGGGGGCTTAAGTGGGCTAAGTTCGTTTTTTCATCGGTATATATTTTGGTATATTTCTGAGGGTCAAAACGTATATTTATCACTAAGTCACTGATTTTCTTGCCACTGTTGACCGTTGGTGCATTAATTTTTTTCTATAAGCAATGCAATATAGATCAAAACTTAAGATTATACAGTCTTGTAGGAGATTGATTTAGTAATCGGATAAAATTATGAGTTCAGAGCTGATGAATTTAGCTAGCTAGTTATATTCGACGGAATATCAAAAACGAGGAATATGTATGATGGAACTTGTTAATTCGTCAGTATATTTACGGTTTATTTTGAAAATGGAACGGTATATTTTGGTATATTTCTGAGGGTCAGACCGTAAATTTGATCCGCGTTCACACTGATTCCAATCCAAATGAACTCTTACGGTTTGTAGAAATTAAAAACTTAATTTAAACTGCTTTACCACAAGAAATCACCAACACAAAAGGAGCGACAGCCATACCGCCAGTGCCCCATAGACGAGTTGATATTTTTGAGTGCCCGCCCTGTGTTCGGTTCGCTTTTATTTCACAATTTCTGTTTTCTTTTGTTTGCCCTCCTCGTTTGCCATCATACATTTTTTTGTGTATTATATTTTGTGTGTTATTGTTTATTGTACATTTTCGTTTCAATTTCGATGAAGCACAAGAACATACAGCCACAGCCACATCCATATAGTAGCACACAGAAAGTACAAAACTGAGACTGAAACTGAATAAACGCAAAAACACCGACAACGAGACGACTCTTTCCACAATCAAAATGGCAAAAATGTACGGAAAGGGTAAGAGTAAGTACACGCCAAAAGAACACACATTAATTCTAACATAAATATACTTAAATGTTAACAACTACTGACACGCTTTTAGTTAGCTAAAACATTCGATTCGATTCCGCAGGCATGCTCTCTAAAGTATAATGTTTTAACAAAAACTACTCGTGTATGACCGGTCTAATGGCTGTGATTCTTCTCTCCATAGCGACCGTAGAGTCCGAAGAGCAGCAGAAAAGAAGATGGCAAATAGAACTAGAGTTTGTGCAGTGTCTCTCCAATCCAAATTATCTCAACTGTAAGTGTCGAACCAAAGATAAGATCATTCAACAAAGGAACGCCTTTCTACACATAGTATGTTGTCTTATTGTAGTCCTGGCCCAACGTGGCTACTTCAAGGACCAATCGTTCATCAACTATCTAAAGTACTTGCAATACTGGAAGGAGCCGGACTATGCCAAATACCTCATGTACCCGATGTGCCTGTACTTCCTGGATCTCCTGCAATACGAACACTTTCGTCGCGAGATCGTCAACTCGCAGTGCTGCAAGTTCATCGATGATCAGGCCATACTCCAGTGGCAGCACTACACCAGGAAGCGAATCAAACTCATGGAGAATGCCGCGGCAGCGCAACAGCAGCAACAACAGCAACAACTGCAACAAAGCAATGGTGGCGAAGCCGCCACAGCTGGCGAGGCGGCAGCCACGGGGGGTATGATGGCCACAGCTAATGGCAATGGCACGGCATCCGCCGCTGAGGCACAGCCATTGGGGGGCTCGGTGCAGCGGGGCGAGCCTGGCCAGGCGCAGGCAGTGATTCCACAACAACAGCAGCAACAAATCAATGGCTTGGCCACAGCGTCAAACATCAAATTAGAATTAAATTAACGATGGCAATTGAAAGTTAACAAAATAAACTAGTCTAAGTCTTCTAAAAGTCTCTCTTTAGCTGTCTCCCCGCCTCTACAGTCGTCTCCTTTTGTTGGTAGTAAACGCCTTAGTAATCCCCATTTTAAACTGCATTCACAGCCACACTTGAAGATGCCGCCGCCGCCTGAGGATGAAACCATCGCCCACAAGGGACATTTCTATGGCGTCTACTTGCTATGCAGCCAGAGTCTCGACTCGCGCTATCGTGGAAAATGCTATGTGGGCTTCACCGTCAATCCCAAGCGACGTATCAAGCAGCATAATCGTGGCTGTGATTTCGGTGGAGCAAAGAAGACCAGCAAGAAGGGTCCCTGGCAGATGGTCATGATTGTCCATGGCTTTCCCAACAATATCTCGGCCCTGCAGTTCGAGTGGGCCTGGCAGCAGCCCACGCTCTCCACCCGCTTGAAGATCTTTTCCGATCTGAAGCGCAAGAAGCCCAAGGAGACGCATTTTGATTACAATTTTAGGATTCTCAATCGCATGCTGGGCGTGGGGCCGTGGCATCGTCTGGCACTCACCATCCGCTGGCTGGAAACGGACTATGAGCGTGCGTTTGACCTGCCGATACCCTGCCACATGGAGATTGTCAGCGGCAAGGTGTCCATCTCCGCCTCGCAGCGTAAACTGGAGGAGGCTACCGGTACTGCTCCGCCTGTTGCCTGGGCCCACGAGTGTCACCTCTGCATGCAAAGCATCGAACAGCCGGAGCGCTCCCGGCTGGGCTGCACCAATCCCTTTTGCCGGCTGACCTGCCACATGCTGTGCCTCGCCAGCTATCTGCTGGGCGATGAGCCCGGCCAATACATACCCATTGGTGGCGAGTGTCCGCTGTGCGAGACTCGACTCAGTTGGTTCGCCCTGCTGCAGCGGAAACGTCTCCAGCTGGGAGTGCCCGGGGAGATGCAGGACAACGAAGAGGAAGACCTGAGCGATGATGGGCCCGATGTGGACAGCGATGTAGAGGTCCAAGAATTCAGTGATTAATGTGATGTCCTGTCTTATTATTTTACGAGGATTTTTAACAGAAAACCCATCGACGGTAAAATAGCGCTGTAAAAGTGTCAGTTAGATTAGAAATGTGGACTTTTAGTTTGAATCTCATTTTAATCAGCTGCTCCCATGGTGGGGGGCCCTTGCCGATAAAAAAAACGTTGGTAAAATCATAAATATCGAAATATCGTTAAAAGTTCAAGCAATATTTGTTTATTTATATATAAATAATGTTTGTAATATATCCTCACTTCGAGACGTTTTTCTTTCAGCTGCAAAAGCTTTCGCTGTCACTGAAAATATCCACCAATTGAGCATTTACACTTTCAAATGGAGAAGAGCTAGGTCCTTGTCAGCCCCTTAGGCTTAGCAGCTTTCCCTTTCCACAGCGGCAGGTGCCTCGTCTACTTTTACTTCATCGGCATCCTTGGACACCATTTAAAAAGGGAATACAATGATTATACAATTTAATATAAACCACACATGTGGTACCTTCGTCAGCTTTGGAATCGATCTCGACTTTTATTTTATTTATTTATATTATTTATTATATTATTATTTTTATTATTCTTCGCCATTTTTCTCGCGACAAACAAAGTTACTGACAGATTTTGGAAATTTGAATAATACAGATAAAATTAACGTGGGGTTGTCTTTGAAAATATCGAAACATATAGGTATAAATTTTAAAATTTTGTTTTTTCTTTGGCGTCTAGCTTATGTCTCCTGCAGTTATTCTTTGAATTACTTGTCATTGCGGCGACTCTTACAAACTTCCCAGAGCATCTTCTGCTCTTCTCTTATATTCGCTTCACGCTCGTCCAAGGGATTAATCGGTTCGTTGTTATCATCGTTGGGTTGTTCCATTAAATCGGGTCGCAGTCTTACTATCTGATCTAGGACGTCGTTCATCAACAGTGTAGTCTGACCGTCGTCGTCGTCTTCAGCAGTGAATAGGCCATATTCCACGGCATTGGCCAGGCGATGGGCCAGCAGCGGCTCATAGGGACCATGCAAGTGTGGTCGGGCTACATCCTATCTGATGGGTGAATATTGGTTTGCCGACTGCTCTCTAGGTGTAGTCCGCAACAGTGCAGCGTGTTGCAAGGCATGGTACCAGGATTGAGGTACAAGGCGTCCCGAGAGGGTATACGTGTTAAACTGTCTGCTTGATAATACACGTCGGGGTCTAGCAGCCTCAAACTGAGCAAACTGACTTGGAGTTGCTGGCAGCATCTGCATCCTCCCAAACTGGCTAGTCGACTCTGGCCACTGATCGGTTGAATATCCAGCTCGTCGCATTCTAGTCCACAGTTGATATGCTGGGTCACTCCCGATGAGAGGTTCGTGCCCACTCACATAATACCTCTCAAAATGTCCAATTTCAAATGTTGGATGTGTACGCTGAGTCACTACGATCGGTAAACGTGAACCAATGAGTGGTTGTAGTTGCGCAAGCATGTCCAATCTGGAGCTGACCGGACAGGGGTTGAGTCGTAGCCCGTCGATATAGTGACGACGAAGTTCCTAGACGATATAGTGACACGAATATATTAAGTTAAGAGGAGATGCTTGGCGGCTATTAATACTCACTTCATAGCTTTCCTCCTCATTTTCGTCCTCGTCATCTTCGTCATCATCTTCTTCTTCTGTTTCGTCGTTATTCTCGTCGCCATCTTCTTCATTTGGAGCTGCTTCTTCTTCGTTTTCTTCGTCAGCCTGGTCGTCCCCGTCCTCTCCTTCTCCACCATTGTTCCCTGGATCACCAAGGCGTTCAAGTTCGTCAGAAATATTGAAATATTCGTGTGCGCCTGGAATTAGCCTCAAAGTTTCGCCCAAGTTTGCTGCCGGTAGCACCAGTAGCTTTGATGACTCTGAATTTAACTGCGTCTCCTGGTATAAGCGCTTGTACTGCACCCGTTGATTTTCAAACTTTATTGCATTCATTGTCCTAATTTTCAACGCGAAACAAATATTTTTCATAAAATTCAAACAGTCTCATAAAAGAAGTAAGTACTCGTGAAATATTGCCTTACAATTTTGAGTTTTGAGCCTTTGAAAAACTTTTATATACCATCGATAGTATCTATGTTATAAATCATTCCATTCAAAACTATCGAGTGGCGCCGCTATCGATGGTTTGACAGCTCTAGGTCGCGCCGGCTCACACAACTGCCGTTCAGTGTGACTGACCCTCAGAAATATACCGAAATATACCGTATTATTTTAAAATGATACCGTAAATATACTGACAAATTCAAGTTCTGTTTTACACATTCCACGTTTTTGATATTCCGTAGAACATAACTAGCTATATAGAACATTTAGCCATGCCCAAATAATTTTATCCGATTAATGAATTTATTTTCTAATTGACTGGTTTATTTAAAACACTTCCTTTTATTGGATTTTTATATACCGTTGAAATTTAATTTAATGGGTTAAATATTAATTTAAAATATACCATTATATACCGATATACCGAAATATGTTGTCTTATTTTTCCACGAAAAAGAGCTACCTACACACCTGCTACATTTCTACGTAATTATCAAGAATTGATATCGATACTATCAGGAGTGCGATAGGTGATTTACCAGCTGGGCTGGGGAAAAATAGTGCAAAGCAGTCCGAGAAATTGTTGTTTTTGCCAACAAGAACAATATAATTGTTATTAATTTATAGCCTGCTATTTTGTTTTCACATAAATACCATGCCGGTGAGTGGGTTCCTGTTGGAGGACATGTGTGTTTTTTTTTTGATTCGATTTGCTAAAGACCCCCTGCAAAGCAAGGGTGTACGAAAATATTATTATCATACATTTACTGAGTTTTTGTTTGTTAGGCCTACCACTCCCAGATCAAGGAGTTCCCCCAACAAGTGGGCAACATGGCCATCCTGCCCCTCCGTACCCAGGTGCGCGGACCAGCGCCCAGTGCCAATGTGGAGAACGACATCATTGATGAGTCACTATACTTTTTCAAAGCCAATGTATTCTTTCGCACATACGAAATCAAAGTAAGAATCCAATATCTACAGTACATACATATATGACTATACTCTCGCAATTCCAGTCGGAGGTGGACCGCGTTCTCATCTACGTGACACTGTACATAACCGAATGCCTGAAGCGGCTTAATCGATGCACCAGCAAGGGTCAGGGACAGCAGGAGATGTACAGCCTGGCCATTTCCAAGTTCGACATACCCGGCGACGCTGGCTTCCCCTTGAACGCCGTCTATGCGAAGCCCCAAACGGCCCAGGATTCGGACCTGATGCGTCAGTATCTGTTGCAGCTGCGCCACGAGACCGGCAATCGTGTGGTGGAGAGGGTCTTTAACACCGAGGATGGCAAGCCAAACAAGTGGTGGACGTGCTTTGCGAAGAAGAAGTTCATGGAGAAGAGCCTGGCTGGCCCGGGACAGTAGAGCCGTTCCCGTTCCATTCCAATGTCGAATTGCATTGAAACACTGGTAGTATTTCGTTCTATAAAGAAATTTAATACATAAATTATTTAATATCGTTCCGCCCGCTCCTTTATGCAGTATTAACTGTACAATAACAAAAGGTCGTCTATTGAGACGCAGCCACGGCAACGATATTTAATTGGAAAATCGTTCTAAACAAAGGATTCTAGTATATGTACAACCGACATTAACGATAGAGATGATCCGCTTGCAGATTGGACGCAATCTCAGACTCCCATTTGTCGCCGTTGCAGAGCAGCTTTTCCTTGTTGCGTCTCTGTGGAGAATTCGAAATTGGGTCCCTCGACAATGGCATCCACAGGGAAGGCCTCCTGCCACCAAAAAGTCAATGAATCGACTTGAAATTATGTAAAAATTACGACTCCCATTCCTTACCTGACAAAAGCCACAGTAGATGCACTTGGTCATGTCGATATCGTAGCGCGTCGTACGTCTGCTGCCATCGGCAGCGATCGATGATCAGGCCATACTCCAGTGGCAGCACTACACCAGGAAGCGAATCAAACTCATGGAGAATGCCGCGGCAGCGCAACAGCAGCAACAACAGCAACAACTGCAACAAAGCAATGGTGGCGAAGCCGCCACAGCTGGCGAGGCGGCAGCCACGGGGGGTATGATGGCCACAGCTAATGGCAATGGCACGGCATCCGCCGCTGAGGCACAGCCATTGGGGGGCTCGGTGCAGCGGGGCGAGCCTGGCCAGGCGCAGGCAGTGATTCCACAACAACAGCAGCAACAAATCAATGGCTTGGCCACAGCGTCAAACATCAAATTAGAATTAAATTAACGATGGCAATTGAAAGTTAACAAAATAAACTAGTCTAAGTCTTCTAAAAGTCTCTCTTTAGCTGTCTCCCCGCCTCTACAGTCGTCACCTTTTGTTGGTAGTAAACGCCTTAGTAATCCCCATTTTAAACTGCATTCACAGCCACACTTGAAGATGCCGCCGCCGCCTGAGGATGAAACCATCGCCCACAAGGGACATTTCTATGGCGTCTACTTGCTATGCAGCCAGAGTCTCGACTCGCGCTATCGTGGAAAATGCTATGTGGGCTTCACCGTCAATCCCAAGCGACGTATCAAGCAGCATAATCGTGGCTGCGATTTCGGTGGAGCAAAGAAGACCAGCAAGAAGGGTCCCTGGCAGATGGTCATGATTGTCCATGGCTTTCCCAACAATATCTCGGCCCTGCAGTTCGAGTGGGCCTGGCAGCAGCCCACGCTCTCCACCCGCTTGAAGATCTTTTCCGATCTGAAGCGCAAGAAGCCCAAGGAGACGCATTTTGATTACAATTTTAGGATTCTCAATCGCATGCTGGGCGTGGGGCCGTGGCATCGTCTGGCACTCACCATCCGCTGGCTGGAAACGGACTATGAGCGTGCGTTTGACCTGCCGATACCCTGCCACATGGAGATTGTCAGCGGCAAGGTGTCCATCTCCGCCTCGCAGCGTAAACTGGAGGAGGCTACCGGTACTGCTCCGCCTGTTGCCTGGGCCCACGAGTGTCACCTCTGCATGCAAAGCATCGAACAGCCGGAGCGCTCCCGGCTGGGCTGCACCAATCCCTTTTGCCGGCTGACCTGCCACATGCTGTGCCTCGCCAGCTATCTGCTGGGCGATGAGCCCGGCCAATACATACCCATTGGTGGCGAGTGTCCGCTGTGCGAGACTCGACTCAGTTGGTTCGCCCTGCTGCAGCGGAAACGTCTTCAGCTGGGAGTGCCCGGGGAGATGCAGGACAACGAAGAGGAAGACCTGAGCGATGATGGGCCCGATGTGGACAGCGATGTAGAGGTCCAAGAATTCAGTGATTAATGTGATGTCCTGTCTTATTATTTTACGAGGATTTTTAACAGAAAACCCATCGACGGTAAAATAGCGCTGTAAAAGTGTCAGTTAGATTAGAAATGTGGACTTTTAGTTTGAATCTCATTTTAATCAGCTGCTCCCATGGTGGGGGGCCCTTGCCGATAAAAAAAACGTTGGTAAAATCATAAATATCGAAATATCGTTAAAAGTTCAAGCAATATTTGTTTATTTATATATAAATAATGTTTGTAATATATCCTCACTTCGAGACGTTTTTCTTTCAGCTGCAAAAGCTTTCGCTGTCACTGAAAATATCCACCAATTGAGCATTTACACTTTCAAATGGAGAAGAGCTAGGTCCTTGTCAGCCCCTTAGGCTTAGCAGCTTTCCCTTTCCACAGCGGCAGGCGCCTCGTCTACTTTTACTTCATCGGCATCCCTGGACACCATCTAAAAAGGGAATACAATGATTATACAATTTAATATAAACCACACATGTGGTACCTTCGTCAGCTTTGGAATCGATCTCGACTTTTATTTTATTTATTTATATTATTTATTATATTATTATTTTTATTATTCTTCGCCATTTTTCTCGCGACAAACAAAGTTACTGACAGATTTTGGAAATTTGAATAATACAGATAAAATTAACGTGGGGTTGTCTTTGAAAATATCGAAACATATAGGTATAAATTTTAAAATTTTGTTTTTTCTTTGGCGTCTAGCTTATGTCTCCTGCAGTTATTCTTTGAATTACTTGTCATTGCGGCGACTCTTACAAACTTCCCAGAGCATCTTCTGCTCTTCTCTTATATTCGCTTCACGCTCGTCCAAGGGATTAATCGGTTCGTTGTTATCATCGTTGGGTTGTTCCATTAAATCGGGTCGCAGTCTTACTATCTGATCTAGGACGTCGTTCATCAACAGTGTAGTCTGACCGTCGTCGTCGTCTTCAGCAGTGAATAGGCCATATTCCACGGCATTGGCCAGGCGATGGGCCAGCAGCGGCTCATAGGGACCATGCAAGTGTGGTCGGGCTACATCCTATCTGATGGGTGAATATTGGTTTGCCGACTGCTCTCTAGGTGTAGTCCGCAACAGTGCAGCGTGTTGCAAGGCATGGTACCAGGATTGAGGTACAAGGCGTCCCGAGAGGGTATACGTGTTAAACTGTCTGCTTGATAATACACGTCGGGGTCTAGCAGCCTCAAACTGAGCAAACTGACTTGGAGTTGCTGGCAGCATCTGCATCCTCCCAAACTGGCTAGTCGACTCTGGCCACTGATCGGTTGAATATCCAGCTCGTCGCATTCTAGTCCACAGTTGATATGCTGGGTCACTCCCGATGAGAGGTTCGTGCCCACTCACATAATACCTCTCAAAATGTCCAATTTCAAATGTTGGATGTGTACGCTGAGTCACTACGATCGGTAAACGTGAACCAATGAGTGGTTGTAGTTGCGCAAGCATGTCCAATCTGGAGCTGACCGGACAGGGGTTGAGTCGTAGCCCGTCGATATAGTGACGACGAAGTTCCTAGACGATATAGTGACACGAATATATTAAGTTAAGAGGAGATGCTTGGCGGCTATTAATACTCACTTCATAGCTTTCCTCCTCATTTTCGTCCTCGTCATCTTCGTCATCATCTTCTTCTTCTGTTTCGTCGTTATTCTCGTCGCCATCTTCTTCATTTGGAGCTGCTTCTTCTTCGTTTTCTTCGTCAGCCTGGTCGTCCCCGTCCTCTCCTTCTCCACCATTGTTCCCTGGATCACCAAGGCGTTCAAGTTCGTCAGAAATATTGAAATATTCGTGTGCGCCTGGAATTAGCCTCAAAGTTTCGCCCAAGTTTGCTGCCGGTAGCACCAGTAGCTTTGATGACTCTGAATTTAACTGCGTCTCCTGGTATAAGCGCTTGTACTGCACCCGTTGATTTTCAAACTTTATTGCATTCATTGTCCTAATTTTCAACGCGAAACAAATATTTTTCATAAAATTCAAACAGTCTCATAAAAGAAGTAAGTACTCGATGAAATATTGCCTTACAATTTTGAGTTTTGAGCCTTTGAAAAACTTTTATATACCATCGATAGTATCTATGTTATAAATCATTCCATTCAAAACTATCGAGTGGCGCCGCTATCGATGGTTTGACAGCTCTAGGTCGCGCCGGCTCACACAACTGCCGTTCAGTGTGACTGACCCTCAGAAATATACCGAAATATACCGTATTATTTTAAAATGATACCGTAAATATACTGACAAATTCAAGTTCTGTTTTACACATTCCACGTTTTTGATATTCCGTAGAACATAACTAGCTATATAGAACATTTAGCCATGCCCAAATAATTTTATCCGATTAATGAATTTATTTTCTAATTGACTGGTTTATTTAAAACACTTCCTTTTATTGGATTTTTATATACCGTTGAAATTTAATTTAATGGGTTAAATATTAATTTAAAATATACCATTATATACCGATATACCGAAATATGTTGTCTTATTTTTCCACGAAAAAGAGCTAACTACACACCTGCTACATTTCTACGTAATTATCAAGAATTGATATCGATACTATCAGGAGTGCGATAGGTGATTTACCAGCTGGGCTGGGGAAAAACAGTGCAAAGCAGTCCGAGAAATTGTTGTTTTTGCCAACAAGAACAATATAATTGTTATTAATTTATAGCCTGCTATTTTGTTTTCACATAAATACCATGCCGGTGAGTGGGTTCCTGTTGGAGGACATGTGTGTTTTTTTTTTGATTCGATTTGCTAAAGACCCCCTGCAAAGCAAGGGTGTACGAAAATATTATTATCATACATTTACTGAGTTTTTGTTTGTTAGGCCTACCACTCCCAGATCAAGGAGTTCCCCCAACAAGTGGGCAACATGGCCATCCTGCCCCTCCGTACCCAGGTGCGCGGACCAGCGCCCAGTGCCAATGTGGAGAACGACATCATTGATGAGTCACTATACTTTTTCAAAGCCAATGTATTCTTTCGCACATACGAAATCAAAGTAAGAATCCAATATCTACAGTACATACATATATGACTATACTCTCGCAATTCCAGTCGGAGGTGGACCGCGTTCTCATCTACGTGACACTGTACATAACCGAATGCCTGAAGCGGCTTAATCGATGCACCAGCAAGGGTCAGGGACAGCAGGAGATGTACAGCCTGGCCATTTCCAAGTTCGACATACCCGGCGACGCTGGCTTCCCCTTGAACGCCGTCTATGCGAAGCCCCAAACGGCCCAGGATTCGGACCTGATGCGTCAGTATCTGTTGCAGCTGCGCCACGAGACCGGCAATCGTGTGGTGGAGAGGGTCTTTAACACCGAGGATGGCAAGCCAAACAAGTGGTGGACGTGCTTTGCGAAGAAGAAGTTCATGGAGAAGAGCCTGGCTGGCCCGGGACAGTAGAGCCGTTCCCGTTCCATTCCAATGTCGAATTGCATTGAAACACTGGTAGTATTTCGTTCTATAAAGAAATTTAATACATAAATTATTTAATATCGTTCCGCCCGCTCCTTTATGCAGTATTAACTGTACAATAACAAAAGGTCGTCTATTGAGACGCAGCCACGGCAACGATATTTAATTGGAAAATCGTTCTAAACAAAGGATTCTAGTATATGTACAACCGACATTAACGATAGAGATGATCCGCTTGCAGATTGGACGCAATCTCAGACTCCCATTTGTCGCCGTTGCAGAGCAGCTTTTCCTTGTTGCGTCTCTGTGGAGAATTCGAAATTGGGTCCCTCGACAATGGCATCCACAGGGAAGGCCTCCTGCCACCAAAAAGTCAATGAATCGACTTGAAATTATGTAAAAATTACGACTCCCATTCCTTACCTGACAAAAGCCACAGTAGATGCACTTGGTCATGTCGATATCGTAGCGCGTCGTACGTCTGCTGCCATCGGCAGCGATCGATGATCAGGCCATACTCCAGTGGCAGCACTACACCAGGAAGCGAATCAAACTCATGGAGAATGCCGCGGCAGCGCAACAGCAGCAACAACTGCAACAAAGCAATGGTGGCGAAGCCGCCACAGCTGGCGAGGCGACAGCTAATGGCAATGGCACGGCATCCGCCGCTGAGGCACAGCCATTGGGGGGCTCGGTGCAGCGGGGCGAGCCTGGCCAGGCGCAGGCAGTGATTCCACAACAACAGCAGCAACAAATCAATGGCTTGGCCACAGCGTCAAACATCAAATTAGAATTAAATTAACGATGGCAATTGAAAGTTAACAAAATAAACTAGTCTAAGTCTTCTAAAAGTCTCTCTTTAGCTGTCTCCCCGCCTCTACAGTCGTCTCCTTTTGTTGGTAGTAAACGCCTTAGTAATCCCCATTTTAAACTGCATTCACAGCCACACTTGAAGATGCCGCCGCCGCCTGAGGATGAAACCATCGCCCACAAGGGACATTTCTATGGCGTCTACTTGCTATGCAGCCAGAGTCTCGACTCGCGCTATCGTGGAAAATGCTATGTGGGCTTCACCGTCAATCCCAAGCGACGTATCAAGCAGCATAATCGTGGCTGCGATTTCGGTGGAGCAAAGAAGACCAGCAAGAAGGGTCCCTGGCAGATGGTCATGATTGTCCATGGCTTTCCCAACAATATCTCGGCCCTGCAGTTCGAGTGGGCTTGGCATCAGCCCACGCTCTCCACCCGCTTGAAGATCTTTTCCGATCTGAAGCGCAAGAAGCCCAAGGAGACGCATTTTGATTACAATTTTAGGATTCTCAATCGCATGCTGGGCGTGGGGCCGTGGCATCGTCTGGCACTCACCATCCGCTGGCTGGAAACGGACTATGAGCGTGCGTTTGACCTGCCGATACCCTGCCACATGGAGATTGTCAGCGGCAAGGTGTCCATCTCCGCCTCGCAGCGTAAACTGGAGGAGGCTACCGGTACTGCTCCGCCTGTTGCCTGGGCCCACGAGTGTCACCTCTGCATGCAAAGCATCGAACAGCCGGAGCGCTCCCGGCTGGGCTGCACCAATCCCTTTTGCCGGCTGACCTGCCACATGCTGTGCCTCGCCAGCTATCTGCTGGGCGATGAGCCCGGCCAATACATACCCATTGGTGGCGAGTGTCCGCTGTGCGAGACTCGACTCAGTTGGTTCGCCCTGCTGCAGCGGAAACGTCTTCAGCTGGGAGTGCCCGGGGAGATGCAGGACAACGAAGAGGAAGACCTGAGCGATGATGGGCCCGATGTGGACAGCGATGTAGAGGTCCAAGAATTCAGTGATTAATGTGATGTCCTGTCTTATTATTTTACGAGGATTTTTAACAGAAAACCCATCGACGGTAAAATAGCGCTGTAAAAGTGTCAGTTAGATTAGAAATGTGGACTTTTAGTTTGAATCTCATTTTAATCAGCTGCTCCCATGGTGGGGGGCCCTTGCCGATAAAAAAAACGTTGGTAAAATCATAAATATCGAAATATCGTTAAAAGTTCAAGCAATATTTGTTTATTTATATATAAATAATGTTTGTAATATATCCTCACTTCGAGACGTTTTTCTTTCAGCTGCAAAAGCTTTCGCTGTCACTGAAAATATCCACCAATTGAGCATTTACACTTTCAAATGGAGAAGAGCTAGGTCCTTGTCAGCCCCTTAGGCTTAGCAGCTTTCCCTTTCCACAGCGGCAGGCGCCTCGTCTACTTTTACTTCATCGGCATCCCTGGACACCATCTAAAAAGGGAATACAATGATTATACAATTTAATATAAACCACACATGTGGTACCTTCGTCAGCTTTGGAATCGATCTCGACTTTTATTTTATTTATTTATATTATTTATTATATTATTATTTTTATTATTCTTCGCCATTTTTCTCGCGACAAACAAAGTTACTGACAGATTTTGGAAATTTGAATAATACAGATAAAATTAACGTGGGGTTGTCTTTGAAAATATCGAAACATATAGGTATAAATTTTAAAATTTTGTTTTTTCTTTGGCGTCTAGCTTATGTCTCCTGCAGTTATTCTTTGAATTACTTGTCATTGCGGCGACTCTTACAAACTTCCCAGAGCATCTTCTGCTCTTCTCTTATATTCGCTTCACGCTCGTCCAAGGGATTAATCGGTTCGTTGTTATCATCGTTGGGTTGTTCCATTAAATCGGGTCGCAGTCTTACTATCTGATCTAGGACGTCGTTCATCAACAGTGTAGTCTGACCGTCGTCGTCGTCTTCAGCAGTGAATAGGCCATATTCCACGGCATTGGCCAGGCGATGGGCCAGCAGCGGCTCATAGGGACCATGCAAGTGTGGTCGGGCTACATCCTATCTGATGGGTGAATATTGGTTTGCCGACTGCTCTCTAGGTGTAGTCCGCAACAGTGCAGCGTGTTGCAAGGCATGGTACCAGGATTGAGGTACAAGGCGTCCCGAGAGGGTATACGTGTTAAACTGTCTGCTTGATAATACACGTCGGGGTCTAGCAGCCTCAAACTGAGCAAACTGACTTGGAGTTGCTGGCAGCATCTGCATCCTCCCAAACTGGCTAGTCGACTCTGGCCACTGATCGGTTGAATATCCAGCTCGTCGCATTCTAGTCCACAGTTGATATGCTGGGTCACTCCCGATGAGAGGTTCGTGCCCACTCACATAATACCTCTCAAAATGTCCAATTTCAAATGTTGGATGTGTACGCTGAGTCACTACGATCGGTAAACGTGAACCAATGAGTGGTTGTAGTTGCGCAAGCATGTCCAATCTGGAGCTGACCGGACAGGGGTTGAGTCGTAGCCCGTCGATATAGTGACGACGAAGTTCCTAGACGATATAGTGACACGAATATATTAAGTTAAGAGGAGATGCTTGGCGGCTATTAATACTCACTTCATAGCTTTCCTCCTCATTTTCGTCCTCGTCATCTTCGTCATCATCTTCTTCTTCTGTTTCGTCGTTATTCTCGTCGCCATCTTCTTCATTTGGAGCTGCTTCTTCTTCGTTTTCTTCGTCAGCCTGGTCGTCCCCGTCCTCTCCTTCTCCACCATTGTTCCCTGGATCACCAAGGCGTTCAAGTTCGTCAGAAATATTGAAATATTCGTGTGCGCCTGGAATTAGCCTCAAAGTTTCGCCCAAGTTTGCTGCCGGTAGCACCAGTAGCTTTGATGACTCTGAATTTAACTGCGTCTCCTGGTATAAGCGCTTGTACTGCACCCGTTGATTTTCAAACTTTATTGCATTCATTGTCCTAATTTTCAACGCGAAACAAATATTTTTCATAAAATTCAAACAGTCTCATAAAAGAAGTAAGTACTCGATGAAATATTGCCTTACAATTTTGAGTTTTGAGCCTTTGAAAAACTTTTATATACCATCGATAGTATCTATGTTATAAATCATTCCATTCAAAACTATCGAGTGGCGCCGCTATCGATGGTTTGACAGCTCTAGGTCGCGCCGGCTCACAAAACTGCCGTTCAGTGTGACTGACCCTCAGAAATATACCGAAATATACCGTATTATTTTAAAATGATACCGTAAATATACTGACAAATTCAAGTTCTGTTTTACACATTCCACGTTTTTGATATTCCGTAGAACATAACTAGCTATATAGAACATTTAGCCATGCCCAAATAATTTTATCCGATTAATGAATTTATTTTCTAATTGACTGGTTTATTTAAAACACTTCCTTTTATTGGATTTTTATATACCGTTGAAATTTAATTTAATGGGTTAAATATTAATTTAAAATATACCATTATATACCGATATACCGAAATATGTTGTCTTATTTTTCCACGAAAAAGAGCTAACTACACACCTGCTACATTTCTACGTAATTATCAAGAATTGATATCGATACTATCAGGAGTGCGATAGGTGATTTACCAGCTGGGCTGGGGAAAAACAGTGCAAAGCAGTCCGAGAAATTGTTGTTTTTGCCAAAAAGAACAATATAATTGTTATTAATTTATAGCCTGCTATTTTGTTTTCACATAAATACCATGCCGGTGAGTGGGTTCCTGTTGGAGGACATGTGTGTTTTTTTTTTGATTCGATTTGCTAAAGACCCCCTGCAAAGCAAGGGTGTACGAAAATATTATTATCATACATTTACTGAGTTTTTGTTTGTTAGGCCTACCACTCCCAGATCAAGGAGTTCCCCCAACAAGTGGGCAACATGGCCATCCTGCCCCTCCGTACCCAGGTGCGCGGACCAGCGCCCAGTGCCAATGTGGAGAACGACATCATTGATGAGTCACTATACTTTTTCAAAGCCAATGTATTCTTTCGCACATACGAAATCAAAGTAAGAATCCAATATCTACAGTACATACATATATGACTATACTCTCGCAATTCCAGTCGGAGGTGGACCGCGTTCTCATCTACGTGACACTGTACATAACCGAATGCCTGAAGCGGCTTAATCGATGCACCAGCAAGGGTCAGGGACAGCAGGAGATGTACAGCCTGGCCATTTCCAAGTTCGACATACCCGGCGACGCTGGCTTCCCCTTGAACGCCGTCTATGCGAAGCCCCAAACGGCCCAGGATTCGGACCTGATGCGTCAGTATCTGTTGCAGCTGCGCCACGAGACCGGCAATCGTGTGGTGGAGAGGGTCTTTAACACCGAGGATGGCAAGCCAAACAAGTGGTGGACGTGCTTTGCGAAGAAGAAGTTCATGGAGAAGAGCCTGGCTGGCCCGGGACAGTAGAGCCGTTCCCGTTCCATTCCAATGTCGAATTGCATTGAAACACTGGTAGTATTTCGTTCTATAAAGAAATTTAATACATAAATTATTTAATATCGTTCCGCCCGCTCCTTTATGCAGTATTAACTGTACAATAACAAAAGGTCGTCTATTGAGACGCAGCCACGGCAACGATATTTAATTGGAAAATCGTTCTAAACAAAGGATTCTAGTATATGTACAACCGACATTAACGATATAGATGATCCGCTTGCAGATTGGACGCAATCTCAGACTCCCATTTGTCGCCGTTGCAGAGCAGCTTTTCCTTGTTGTACAGCAACTCCTCGTGCGTATCTGTGGAGAATTCGAAATTGGGTTCCTCGACAATGGCATCCACAGGGAAGGCCTCCTGCCACCAAAAAGTCAATGAATCGACTTGAAATTATGTAAAAATTACGACTCCCATTCCTTACCTGACAAAAGCCACAGTAGATGCACTTGGTCATGTCGATATCGTAGCGCGTCGTACGTCTGCTGCCATCGGCAGTGATCGATGATCAGGCCATACTCCAGTGGCAGCACTACACCAGGAAGCGAATCAAACTCATGGAGAATGCCGCGGCAGCGCAACAGCAGCAACAACAGCAACAACTGCAACAAAGCAATGGTGGCGAAGCCGCCACAGCTGGCGAGGCGGCAGCCACGGGGGGTATGATGGCCACAGCTAATGGCAATGGCACGGTATCCGCCGCTGAGGCACAGCCATTGGGGGGCTCGGTGCAGCGGGGCGAGCCTGGCCAGGCGCAGGCAGTGATTCCACAACAACAGCAGCAACAAATCAATGGCTTGGCCACAGCGTCAAACATCAAATTAGAATTAAATTAACGATGGCAATTGAAAGTTAACAAAATAAACTAGTCTAAGTCTTCTAAAAGTCTCTCTTTAGCTGTCTCCCCGCCTCTACAGTCGTCTCCTTTTGTTGGTAGTAAACGCCTTAGTAATCCCCATTTTAAACTGCATTCACAGCCACAGATGCCGCCGCCGCCTGAGGATAAAACCATCGCCCACAAGGGACATTTCTATGGCGTCTACTTGCTATGCAGCCAGAGTCTCGACTCGCGCTATCGTGGAAAATGCTATGTGGGCTTCACCGTCAATCCCAAGCGACGTATCAAGCAGCATAATCGTGGCTGCGATTTCGGTGGAGCAAAGAAGACCAGCAAGAAGGGTCCCTGGCAGATGGTCATGATTGTCCATGGCTTTCCCAACAATATCTCGGCCCTGCAGTTCGAGTGGGCTTGGCATCAGCCCACGCTCTCCACCCGCTTGAAGATCTTTTCCGATCTGAAGCGCAAAAAGCCCAAGGAGACGCATTTTGATTACAATTTTAGGATTCTCAATCGCATGCTGGGCGTGGGGCCGTGGCATCGTCTGGCACTCACCATCCGCTGGCTGGAAACGGACTATGAGCGTGCGTTTGACCTGCCGATACCCTGCCACATGGAGATTGTCAGCGGCAAGGTGTCCATCTCCGCCTCGCAGCGTAAACTGGAGGAGGCTACCGGTACTGCTCCGCCTGTTGCCTGGGCCCACGAGTGTCACCTCTGCATGCAAAGCATCGAACAGCCGGAGCGCTCCCGGCTGGGCTGCACCAATCCCTTTTGCCGGCTGACCTGCCACATGCTGTGCCTCGCCAGCTATCTGCTGGGCGATGAGCCCGGCCAATACATACCCATTGGGGGCGAGTGTCCGCTGTGCGAGACTCGACTCAGTTGGTTCGCCCTGCTGCAGCGGAAACGTCTCCAGCTGGGAGTGCCCGGGGAGATGCAGGACAACGAAGAGGAAGACCTGAGCGATGATGGGCTCGATGTGGACAGCGATGTAGAGGTCCAAGAATTCAGTGATTAATGTGATGTCCTGTCTTATTATTTTACGAGGATTTTTAACAGAAAACCCATCGACGGTAAAATAGCGCTGTAAAAGTGTCAGTTAGATTAGAAATGTGGACTTTTAGTTTGAATCTCATTTTAATCAGCTGCTCCCATGGTGGGGGGCCCTTGCCGATAAAAAAAACGTTGGGAAAATTATTAATATCGAAATATCGTTAAAAGTTCAAGCAATATTTGTTTATTTATATATAAATAATATTTGTAATATATCCTCACTTCGAGACGTTTTTCTTTCAGCTGCAAAAGCTTTCGCTGTCACTGAAAATATCCACCAATTGAGCATTTACACTTTCAAATGGAGAAGAGCTAGGTCCTTGTCAGCCCCTTAGGCTTAGCAGCTTTCCCTTTCCACAGCGGCAGGTGCCTCGTCTACTTTTACTTCATCGGCATCCCTGGACACCATCTAAAAAGGGAATACAATGATTATACAATTTAATATAAACCACACATGTGGTACCTTCGTCAGCTTTGGAATCGATCTCGACTTTTATTTTATTTATTTATATTATTTATTATATTATTATTTTTATTATTCTTCGCCATTTTTCTCGCGACAAACAAAGTTACTGACAGATTTTGGAAATTTGAATAATACAGATAAAATTAACGTGGGGTTGTCTTTGAAAATATCGAAACATATAGGTATAAGTAATTTTTAGAAACTATCTTGTGCGAGTATAACACTTGTATAAATTTTAAAATTTTTTTTTTTCTTTGGCGTCTAGCTTATGTCTCCTGCAGTTATTCTTTCAATTACTTGTCATTGCGGCGACTCTTACAAACTTCCCAGAGCATCTTCTGCTCTTCTCTTATATTCGCTTCACGCTCGTCCAAGGGATTAATCGGTTCGTTGTTATCATCGTTGGGTTGTTCCATTAAATCGGGTCGCAGTCTTACTATCTGATCTAGGACGTCGTTCATCAACAGTGTAGTCTGACCGTCGTCGTCGTCTTCAGCAGTGCATAGGCCATATTCCACTGCATTGGCCAGGCGATGGGCCAGCAGCGGCTCATAGGGACCATGCAAGTGTGGTCGGGCTACATCCTGTCTGATGGGTGAATATTGGTTTGCCGACTGCTCTCTAGGTGTAGTCCGCAACAGTGCAGCGTGTTGCAAGGCATGGTACCAGGATTGAGGTACAAGGCGTCCCGAGGGGGTATACGTGTTAAACTGCAACAGCCGCAACAGTGCAGCGTGTTGCAAGGCATGGTACCAGGATTGAGGTACAAGGCGTCCCGAGGGGGTATACGTGTTAAACTGTCTGCTTGATAATACACGTCGGGGTCTAGCAGCTTCAAACTGAGCACCGAATTGAGGACAATTCCGATGGTGGCATATACATGAAGTTCGAGTTCGAGCCTCTCTGTATGATGGATCCGATTGGAGTGCATTTCGCACGAAATCCGACCGAAAGGGTGCTGGCTGATAAGATCCAGGGATTGAGGGAGAATATAAAAAAGTATCTCCGACTCTATATCCGCTATAATCAAAGCGATTTCTGGGTGGATTTGCATTGTTTGGATCCACTATGGCGAAAGCAGACGCCTCTCTGTGTGATGGATACGACTGGAGTGCATTTGAAGATCGCACGGAATCCGGCTGATGGGATGCTGGCTGATTGGATCCAGGGATTGGTGGAGAATATAAAAAAGTATCTCCGACTCTATATCCGCTATAATCAAAGCGGTTTCTGGGTGGATTTGCATTGTTTGGATCCACTATGGCGAAAGCAGACGCCTCTCTGTGTGATGGATACGACTGGAGTGCATTTGAAGATCGCACGGAATCCGGCTGATGGGATGCTGGCTGATTGGATCCAGGGATTGGTGGAGAATATAAAAAAGTATCTCCGACTCTATATCCGCTATAATCAAAGCGGTTTCTGGGTGGATTTGCATTGTTTGGATCCACTATGGCGAAAGCAGACGCCTCTCTGTGTGATGGATACGACTGGAGTGCATTTGAAGATCGTACGGAATCCGGCTGATGGGATGCTGGCTGATTGGATCCAAGGATTGGTGGAGAATATAAAAAAGTATCTCCGACTCTATATCCGCTATAATCAAAGCGGTTTCTGGGTGGATTTGCATTGTTTGGATCCACTATGGCGAAAGAAGACGCCTCTCTGTGTGATGGATACGATTGGAGTGCATTTGAAGATCGCACGGAATTCGGCTGATGGGATGCTGGTTGATTGGATCCAGGGATTGGTGGAGAATATAAAAAAGTATCTCCGACTCTATATCCGCTATAATCAAAGCGATTTCTGGGTGGATTTGCATTGTTTGGATCCACTATGGCGAAAGCAGACGCCTCTCTGTGTGATGGATACGACTGGAGTGCATTTGAAGATCGCACGGAATCCGGCTGATGGGATGCTGGCTGATTGGATCCAGGGATTGGTGGAGAATATAAAAAAGTATCTCCGACTCTATATCCGCTATAATCAAAGCGGTTTCTGGGTGGATTTGCATTGTTTGGATCCACTATGGCGAAAGAAGACGCCTCTCTGTGTGATGGATACGATTGGAGTGCATTTGAAGATCGCACGGAATTCGGCTGATGGGATGCTGGTTGATTGGATCCAGGGATTGGTGGAGAATATAAAAAAGTATCTCCGACTCTATATCCGCTATAATCAAAGCGATTTCTGGGTGGATTTGCATTGTTTGGATCCACTATGGCGAAAGCAGACGCCTCTCTGTGTGATGGATACGACTGGAGTGCATTTGAAGATCGCACGGAATCCGGCTGATGGGATGCTGGCTGATTGGATCCAGGGATTGGTGGAGAATATAAAAAAGTATCTCCGACTCTATATCCGCTATAATCAAAGCGATTTCTGGGTGGATTTGCATTGTTTGGATCCACTATGGCGAAAGCAGACGCCTCTCTGTGTGATGGATACGACTGGAGTGCATTTGAAGATCGCACGGAATCCGGCTGATGGGATGCTGGCTGATTGGATCCAGGGATTGGTGGAGAATATAAAAAAGTATCTCCGACCCTGTATCCGCTATAATCAAAGCGATTTCTGGGTGGGTTTTCTGTGTTGGGATCCGATCTTTGATACTCTACCATCGGCGAATATTCGGTTGAAGTCAGCTCTCCGCGTGGACTATAAACATTCCATCGATTCACCTCCCCGTTGGGAGGATATACTATTTCTCTCCCAAAAGCTCCGGTTTGAATATAGGCATCTCTTCGTGGATTTGCTGGATTTGGAGTTGCTGGCAGCATCTGCATCCTCCCAAACTGGCTAGTCGACTCTGGCCACTGATCGGTTGAATATCCAGCTCGTCGCATTCTAGTCCACAGTTGATATGCTGGGTCACTCCCGATGAGAGGTTCGTGCCCACTCACATAATACCTCTCAAAATGTCCAATTTCAAATGTTGGATGTGTACGCTGAGTCACTACGATCGGTAAACGTGAACCAATGAGTGGTTGTAGTTGCGCCAGCATGTCCAATCTGGAGCAGACCGGACAGGGGTTGAGTCGTAGCCCGTCGATATAGTGACGACGAAGTTCCTAGACGATATAGTGACACGAATATATTAAGTTAAGAGGAGATGCTTGGCGGCTATTAATACTCACTTCATGGCTTTCCTCCTCATTTTCGTCCTCGTCATCTTCGTCATCGTCTTCTTCTTCTGTTTCGTCGTTATTCTCGTCGCCATCTTCTTCATTCGGAGCTGCTTCTTCTTCGTTTTCTTCGTCAGCCTGGTCGTCCCCGTCCTCTCCTTCTCCACCATTGTTCCCTGGATCACCAAGGCGTTCAAGTTCGTCAGAAATATTGAAATATTCGTGTGCGCCTGGAATTAGCCTCAAAGTTTCGCCCAAGTTTGCTGCCGGTAGCACCAGTAGCTTTGATGACTCAGAATTTAACTGCGTCTCCTGGTATAAGCGCTTGTACTGCACCCGTTGATTTTCAAACTTTATTGCATTCATTGTCCTAATTTTCAACGCGAAACAAATATTTTTCATAAAATTCAAACAGTCTCATAAAAGAAGTAAGTACTCGATGAAATATTGCCTTACAATTTTGAGTTTTGAGCCTTTGAAAAACTTTTATATACCATCGATAGTATCTATGTTATAAATCATTCCATTCAAAACTATCGAGTGGCGCCGCTATCGATGGTTTGACAGCTCTAGGTCGCGCCGGCTCACAAAACTGCCGTTCAGTGTGACTGACCCTCAGAAATATACCGAAATATACCGTATTATTTTAAAATGATACCGTAAATATACTGACAAATTCAAGTTCTGTTTTACACATTCCACGTTTTTGATATTCCGTAGAACATAACTAGCTATATAGAACATTTAGCCATGCCCACATAATTTTATCCGATTAATGAATTTATTTTCTAATTGACTGGATTATTTAAAACACTTCCTTTTATTAGATTTTTATATACCGTTGAAATTTAATTTAATGGGTTAAATATTAATTTAAAATATACCATTATATACCGATATACCGAAATATGTTGTCTTATTTTTCCACGAAAAAGAGCTAACTACACACCTGCTACATTTCTACGTAATTATCAAGAATTGATATCGATACTATCAGGAGTGCGATAGGTGATTTACCAGCTGGGCTGGGGAAAAACAGTGCAAAGCAGTCCGAGAAATTGTTGTTTTTGCCAAAAAGAACAATATAATTGTTATTAATTTATAGCCTGCTATTTTGTTTTGACATAAATACCATGCCGGTGAGTGGGTTCCTGTTGGAGGACATGTGTGTTTTTTTTTTGATTCGATTTGCTAAAGACCCCCTGCAAAGCAAGGGTGTACGAAAATATTATTATCATACATTTACTGAGTTTTTGTTTGTTAGGCCTACCACTCCCAGATCAAGGAGTTCCCCCAACAAGTGGGCAACATGGCCATCCTGCCCCTCCGTACCCAGGTGCGCGGACCAGCGCCCAGTGCCAATGTGGAGAACGACATCATTGATGAGTCACTATACTTTTTCAAAGCCAATGTATTCTTTCGCACATACGAAATCAAAGTAAGAATCCAATATCTACAGTACATACATATATGACTATACTCTCGCAATTCCAGTCGGAGGTGGACCGCGTTCTCATCTACGTGACACTGTACATAACCGAATGCCTGAAGCGGCTTAATCGATGCACCAGCAAGGGTCAGGGACAGCAGGAGATGTACAGCCTGGCCATTTCCAAGTTCGACATACCCGGCGACGCTGGCTTCCCCTTGAACGCCGTCTATGCGAAGCCCCAAACGGCCCAGGATTCGGACCTGATGCGTCAGTATCTGTTGCAGCTGCGCCACGAGACCGGCAATCGTGTGGTGGAGAGGGTCTTTAACACCGTGGATGGCAAGCCAAACAAGTGGTGGACGTGCTTTGCGAAGAAGAAGTTCATGGAGAAGAGCCTGGCTGGCCCGGGACAGTAGAGCCGTTCCCGTTCCATTCCAATGTCGAATTGCATTGAAACACTGGTAGTATTTCGTTCTATAAAGAAATTTAATACATAAATTATTTAATATCGTTCCGCCCGCTCCTTTATGCAGTATTAACTGTACAATAACAAAAGGTCGTCTATTGAGACGCAGCCACGGCAACGATATTTAATTCGAAAATCGTTCTAAACAAAGGATTCTAGTATATGTACAACCGACATTAACGATAGAGATGATCCGCTTGCAGATTGGACGCAATCTCAGACTCCCATTTGTCGCCGTTGCAGAGCAGCTTTTCCTTGTTGTACAGCAACTCCTCGTGCGTCTCTGTGGAGAATTCGAAATTGGGTCCCTCGACAATGGCATCCACAGGGCAGGCCTCCTGCAAGCAAAAAGTCAATGAATCGACTTGAAATTATGTAAAAATTACGACTCCCATTCCTTACCTGACAAAAGCCACAGTAGATGCACTTGGTCATGTCGATATCGTAGCGCGTCGTACGTCTGCTGCCATCGGCAGCGATCGATGATCAGGCCATACTCCAGTGGCAGCACTACACTAGGAAGCGAATCAAACTCATGGAGAATGCCGCGGCAGCGCAACAGCAGCAACAACAGCAACATCTGCAACAAAGCAATGGTGGCGAAGCCGCCACAGCTGGCGAGGCGGCAGCCACGGGGGGTATGATGGCCACAGCTAATGGCAATGGCACGGCATCCGCCGCTGAGGCACAGCCATTGGGGGGCTCGGTGCAGCGGGGCGAGCCTGGCCAGGCGCAGGCAGTGATTCCACAACAACAGCAGCAACAAATCAATGGCTTGGCCACAGCGTCCAACATCAAATTAGAATTAAATTAACGATGGCAATTGAAAGTTAACAAAAGAAACTAGTCTAAGTCTTCTAAAAGTCTCTCTTTAGCTGTCTCCCCGCCTCTACAGTCGTCTCCTTTTGTTGGTAGTAAACGCCTTAGTAATCCCCATTTTAAACTGCATTCACAGCCACACTTGAAGATGCCGCCGCCGCCTGAGGATGAAACCATCGCCCACAAGGGACATTTCTATGGCGTCTACTTGCTATGCAGCCAGAGTCTCGACTCGCGCTATCGTGGAAAATGCTATGTGGGCTTCACCGTCAATCCCAAGCGACGTATCAAGCAGCATAATCGTGGCTGCGATTTCGGTGGAGCAAAGAAGACCAGCAAGAAGGGTCCCTGGCAGATGGTCATGATTGTCCATGGCTTTCCCAACAATATCTCGGCCCTGCAGTTCGAGTGGGCTTGGCATCAGCCCACGCTCTCCACCCGCTTGAAGATCTTTTCCGATCTGAAGCGCAAAAAGCCCAAGGAGACGCATTTTGATTACAATTTTAGGATTCTCAATCGCATGCTGGGCGTGGGGCCGTGGCATCGTCTGGCACTCACCATCCGCTGGCTGGAAACGGACTATGAGCGTGCGTTTGACCTGCCGATACCCTGCCACATGGAGATTGTCAGCGGCAAGGTGTCCATCTCCGCCTCGCAGCGTAAACTGGAGGAGGCTACCGGTAGTGCTCCGCCTGTTGCCTGGGCCCACGAGTGTCACCTCTGCATGCAAAGCATCGAACAGCCGGAGCGCTCCCGGCTGGGCTGCACCAATCCCTTTTGCCGGCTGACCTGCCACATGCTGTGCCTCGCCAGCTATCTGCTGGGCGATGAGCCCGGACAATACATACCCATTGGTGGCGAGTGTCCGCTGTGCGAGACTCGACTCAGTTGGTTCGCCCTGCTGCAGCGGAAACGTCTCCAGCTGGGAGTGCCCGGGGAGATGCAGGACAACGAAGAGGAAGACCTGAGCGATGATGGGCTCGATGTGGACAGCGATGTAGAGGTCCAAGAATTCAGTGATTAATGTGATGTCCTGTCTTATTATTTTACGAGGATTTTTAACAGAAAACCCATCGACGGTAAAATAGCGCTGTAAAAGTGTCAGTTAGATTAGAAATGTGGACTTTTAGTTTGAATCTCATTTTAATCAGCTGCTCCCATGGTGGGGGGCCCTTGCCGATAAAAAAAACGTTGGTAAAATTATAAATATCGAAATATCGTTAAAAGTTCAAGCAATATTTGTTTATTTATATATAAATAATGTTTGTAATATATCCTCACTTCGAGACGTTTTTCTTTCAGCTGCAAAAGCTTTCGCTGTCACTGAAAATATCCACCAATTGAGCATTTACATTTTCAAATGGAGAAGAGCTAGGTCCTTGTCAGCCCCTTAGGCTTAGCAGCTTTCCCTTTCCACAGCGGCAGGTGCCTCGTCTACTTTTACTTCATCGGCATCCTTGGACACCATTTAAAAAGGGAATACAATGATTATACAATTTAATATAAACCACACATGTGGTACCTTCGTCAGCTTTGGAATCGATCTCGACTTTTATTTTATTTATTTATATTATTTATTATATTATTATTTTTATTATTCTTCGCCATTTTTCTCGCGACAAACAAAGTTACTGACAGATTTTGGAAATTTGAATAATACAGATAAAATTAACGTGGGGTTGTCTTTGAAAATATCGAAACATATAGGTATAAGTAATTTTTAGAAACTATCTTGTGCGAGTATAACACTTGTATAAATTTTAAAATTTTTTTTTTTCTTTGTCGTCTAGCTTATGTCTCCTGCAGTTATTCTTTCAATTACTTGTCATTGCGGCGACTCTTACAAACTTCCCAGAGCATCTTCTGCTCTTCTCTTATATTCGCTTCACGCTCGTCCCAGGGGTTAATCGGTTCGTTGTTATCATCGTTGGGTTGTTCCATTAAATCGGGTCGCAGTCTTACTATCTGATCTAGGACGTCGTTCATCAACAGTGTAGTCTGACCGTCGTCGTCGTCTTCAGCAGTGCATAGGCCATATTCCACTGCATTGGCCAGGCGATGGGCCAGCAGCGGCTCATAGGGACCATGCAAGTGTGGTCGGGCTACATCCTGTCTGATGGGTGAATATTGGTTTGCCGACTGCTCTCTAGGTGTAGTCCGCAACAGTGCAGCGTGTTGCAAGGCATGGTACCAGGATTGAGGTACAAGGCGTCCCGAGGGGGTATACGTGTTAAACTGCAACAGCCGCAACAGTGCAGCGTGTTGCAAGGCATGGTACCAGGATTGAGGTACAAGGCGTCCCGAGGGGGTATACGTGTTAAACTGTCTGCTTGATAATACACGTCGGGGTCTAGCAGCTTCAAACTGAGCACCGAATTGAGGACAATTCCGATGGTGGCATATACATGAAGTTCGAGTTCGAGCCTCTCTGTATGATGGATCCGATTGGAGTGCATTTTCCAAGACCTGCCAAGCTGCATTTGTAGATCGCACGAAATCCGACCGAAAGGGTGCTGGCTGATAAGATCCAGGGATTGAGGGAGAATATAAAAAAGTATCTCCGACTCTATATCCGCTATAATCAAAGCGATTTCTGGGTGGATTTGCATTGTTTGGATCCACTATGGCGAAAGCAGACGCCTCTCTGTGTGATGGATACGACTGGAGTGCATTTGAAGATCGCACGGAATCCGGCTGATGGGATGCTGGCTGATTGGATCCAGGGATTGGTGGAGAATATAAAAAAGTATCTCCGACTCTATATCCGCTATAATCAAAGCGGTTTCTGGGTGGATTTGCATTGTTTGGATCCACTATGGCGAAAGCAGACGCCTCTCTGTGTGATGGATACGACTGGAGTACATTTGAAGATCGCACGGAATCCGGCTGATGGGATGCTGGCTGATTGGATCCAGGGATTGGTGGAGAATATAAAAAAGTATCTCCGACTCTATATCCGCTATAATCAAAGCGGTTTCTGGGTGGATTTGCATTGTTTGGATCCACTATGGCGAAAGCAGACGCCTCTCTGTGTGATGGATACGACTGGAGTGCATTTGAAGATCGCACGGAATCCGGCTGATGGGATGCTGGCTGATTGGATCCAGGGATTGGTGGAGAATATAAAAAAGTATCTCCGACTCTATATCCGCTATAATCAAAGCGGTTTCTGGGTGGATTTGCATTGTTTGGATCCACTATGGCGAAAGCAGACGCCTCTCTGTGTGATGGATACGACTGGAGTGCATTTGAAGATCGCACGGAATCCGGCTGATGGGATGCTGGCTGATTGGATCCAGGGATTGGTGGAGAATATAAAAAAGTATCTCCGACTCTATATCCGCTATAATCAAAGCGGTTTCTGGGTGGATTTGCATTGTTTGGATCCACTATGGCGAAAGCAGACGCCTCTCTGTGTGATGGATACGACTGGAGTGCATTTGAAGATCGCACGGAATCCGGCTGATGGGATGCTGGCTGATTGGATCCAGGGATTGGTGGAGAATATAAAAAAGTATCTCCGACTCTATATCCGCTATAATCAAAGCGGTTTCTGGGTGGATTTGCATTGTTTGGATCCACTATGGCGAAAGCAGACGCCTCTCTGTGTGATGGATACGACTGGAGTGCATTTGAAGATCGCACGGAATCCGGCTGATGGGATGCTGGCTGATTGGATCCAGGGATTGGTGGAGAATATAAAAAAGTATCTCCGACTCTATATCCGCTATAATCAAAGCGATTTCTGGGTGGATTTGCATTGTTTGGATCCACTATGGCGAAAGCAGACGCCTCTCTGTGTGATGGATACGACTGGAGTGCATTTGAAGATCGCACGAAATCCGACCGAAAGGGTGCTGGCTGATAAGATCCAGGGATTGAGGGAGAATGTAAGAAAATATCTCCGACTCTAAGTCCGCCATAATCAAAGCGGTTTCTGGGTGGATTTGCATTGTTTGGATCCACTATGGCGAAAGAAGACGCCTCTCTGTGTGATGGATACGATTGGAGTGCATTTGAAGATCGCACGGAATTCGGCTGATGGGATGCTGGCTGATTGGATCCAGGGATTGGTGGAGAATATAAAAAAGTATCTCCGACTCTATATCCGCTATAATCAAAGCGGTTTCTGGGTGGATTTGCATTGTTTGGATCCACTATGGCGAAAGCAGACGCCTCTCTGTGTGATGGATACGACTGGAGTGCATTTGAAGATCGCACGGAATCCGGCTGATGGGATGCTGGCTGATTGGATCCAGGGATTGGTGGAGAATATAAAAAAGTATCTCCGTCTCTATATCCGCTATAATCAAAGCGATTTCTGGGTGGATTTGCATTGTTTGGATCCACTATGGCGAAAGCAGACGCCTCTCTGTGTGATGGATACGACTGGAGTGCATTTGAAGATCGCACGGAATCCGGCTGATGGGATGCTGGCTGATTGGATCCAGGGATTGGTGGAGAATATAAAAAAGTATCTCCGACTCTATATCCGCTATAATCAAAGCAGTTTCCGGGTGGATTTGCATTGTTTGGATCCACTATGGCGAAAGCAGACGCCTCTCTGTGTGATGGATACGACTGGAGTGCATTTGAAGATCGCACGGAATCCGGCTGATGGGATGCTGGCTGATTGGATCCAGGGATTGGTGGAGAATATAAAAAAGTATCTCCGACTCTGTATCCGCTATAATCAAAGCGATTTCTGGGTGGGTTTTCTGTGTTGGGATCCGATCTTTGATACTCTACCATCGACGAATATTCGGTTGAAGTCAGCTCTCCGCGTGGACTATAAACATTCCATCGATTCACCTCCCCGTTGGGAGGATATACTATTTCTCTCCCAAAAGCTCCGGTTTGAATATAGGCATCTCTTCGTGGATTTGCTGGATTTGGAGTTGCTGGCAGCATCTGCATCCTCCCAAACTGGCTAGTCGACTCTGGCCACTGATCGGTTGAATATCCAGCTCGTCGCATTCTAGTCCACAGTTGATATGCTGGGTCACTCCCGATGAGAGGTTCGTGCCCACTCACATAATACCTCTCAAAATGTCCAATTTCAAATGTTGGATGTGTACGCTGAGTCACTACGATCGGTAAACGTGAACCAATGAGTGGTTGTAGTTGCGCCAGCATGTCCAATCTGGAGCAGACCGGACAGGGGTTGAGTCGTAGTCCGTCGATATAGTGACGACGAAGTTCCTAGACGATATAGTGACACGAATATATTAAGTTAAGAGGAGATGCTTGGCGGCTATTAATACTCACTTCATGGCTTTCCTCCTCATTTTCGTCCTCGTCATCTTCGTCATCGTCTTCTTCTTCTGTTTCGTCGTTATTCTCGTCGCCATCTTCTTCATTCGGAGCTGCTTCTTCTTCGTTTTCTTCGTCAGCCTGGTCGTCCCCGTCCTCTCCTTCTCCACCATTGTTCCCTGGATCACCAAGGCGTTCAAGTTCGTCAGAAATATTGAAATATTCGTGTGCGCCTGGAATTAGCCTCAAAGTTTCGCCCAAGTTTGCTGCCGGTAGCACCAGTAGCTTTGATGACTCAGAATTTAACTGCGTCTCCTGGTATAAGCGCTTGTACTGCACCCGTTGATTTTCAAACTTTATTGCATTCATTGTCCTAATTTTCAACCCGAAACAAATATTTTTCACAAAATTCAAACAGTCTCATAAAAGAAGTAAGTACTCGATGAAATATTGCCTTACAATTTTGAGTTTTGAGCCTTTGAAAAACTTTTATATACCATCGATAGTATCTATGTTATAAATCATTCCATTCAAAACTATCGAGTGGCGCCGCTATCGATGGTTTGACAGCTCTAGGTCGCGCCGGCTCACACAACTGCCGTTCAGTGTGACTGACCCTCAGAAATATACCGAAATATACCGTATTGATATACGGTAACTAGCTATATAGAACATTTAGCCATGCCCACATAATTTTATCCGATTAATGAATTTATTTTCTAATTGACTGGGGTTTATTTAAAACACTTCCTTAAATTGGATTTTTATATACCGTTGAAATTTAATTTAATGGGTTAAATATTAATTTAAAATATACCATTATATACCGATATACCGAAATATGCTGTCTTATTTTTCCACGAAAAAGAGCTAACTACACACCTGCTACATTTCTACGTAATTACCAAAAACGACGTGTACGTGTCAAGAATTGATATCGATACTATCAGGAGTGCGATAGGTGATTTACCAGGGCTGGGGAAAAACAGTGCAAAGCAGTCCGAGAAATTGTTGTTTTTGCCAAAAAGAACAATATAATTGTTATTAATTTATATATATAGCCTGCTATTTTGTTTTCACATAAATACCATGCCGGTGAGTGGGTTCCTGTTGGAGGACATGTGTGTTTTTTTTTGATTCGATTTGCTAAAGACCCCCTGCAAAGCAAGGGTGTACGAAAATATTATTATCATACATTTACTGAGTTTTTGTTTGTTAGGCCTACCACTCCCAGATCAAGGCAACATGGCCATCCTGCCCCTCCGTACCCAGGTGCGCGGACCAGCGCCCAGTGCCAATGTGGAGAACGACATCATTGATGAGTCACTATACTTTTTCAAAGCCAATGTATTCTTTCGCACATACGAAATCAAAGTAAGAATCCAATATCTACAGTACATACATATATGACTATACTCTCGCAATTCCAGTCGGAGGTGGACCGCGTACTCATCTACGTGACACTGTACATAACCGAATGCCTGAAGCGGCTTAATCGATGCACCAGCAAGGGTCAGGGACAGCAGGAGATGTACATCCTGGCCATTTCCAAGTTCGACATACCCGGCGACGCTGGCTTCCCCTTGAACGCCGTCTATGCGAAGCCCCAAACGGCCCAGGATTCGGACCTGATGCGTCAGTATCTGTTGCAGCTGCGCCACGAGACCGGCAATCGTGTGGTGGAGAGGGTCTTTAACACCGAGGATGGCAAGCCAAACAAGTGGTGGACGTGCTTTGCGAAGAAGAAGTTCATGGAGAAGAGCCTGGCTGGCCCGGGACAGTAGAGCCGTTCCCGTTCCATTCCAATGTCGAATTGCATTGAAAAACTGGTAGTATTTCGTTCTATAAAGAAATTTAATACATAAATTATTTAATATCGTTCCGCCCGCTTCTTTATGCAGTATTAACTGCGTCTGCGTCTATTGAGACGCAGCCACGGCAACGATGTTTAATTGGAAAATCGTTCTAAACAAAGGATTCTAGTATATGTACAACCGACATTAACGATAGAGATGATCCGCTTGCAGATTGGACGCAATCTCAGACTCCCATTTGTCGCCGTTGCAGAGCAGCTTTTCCTTGTTGTACAGCAACTCCTCGTGCGTCTCTGTGGAGAATTCGAAATTGGGTCCCTCGACAATGGCATCCACAGGGCAGGCCTCCTGCAAGCAAAAAGTCAATGAATCGACTTGAAATTATGTAAAAATTACGACTCCCATTCCTTACCTGACAAAAGCCACAGTAGATGCACTTGGTCATGTCGATATCGTAGCGCGTCGTACGTCTGCTGCCATCGGCAGCGATCGATGATCAGGCCATACTCCAGTGGCAGCACTACACCAGGAAGCGAATCAAACTCATGGAGAATGCCGCGGCAGCGCAACACCAGCAACAACTGCAACAAAGCAATGGTGGCGAAGCCGCCACAGCTGGCGAGGCGACAGCTAATGGCAATGGCACGGCATCCGCCGCTGAGGCACAGCCATTGGGGGGCTCGGTGCAGCGGGGCGAGCCTGGCCAGGCGCAGGCAGTGATTCCACAACAACAGCAGCAACAAATCAATGGCTTGGCCACAGCGTCAAACATCAAATTAGAATTAAATTAACGATGGCAATTGAAAGTTAACAAAATAAACTAATCTAAGTCTTCTAAAAGTCTCTCTTTAGCTGTCTCCCCGCCTCTACAGTCGTCTCCTTTTGTTGGTAGTAAACGCCTTAGTAATCCCCATTTTAAACTGCATTCACAGCCACACTTGAAGATGCCGCCGCCGCCTGAGGATGAAACCATCGCCCACAAGGGACATTTCTATGGCGTCTACTTGCTATGCAGCCAGAGTCTCGACTCGCGCTATCGTGGAAAATGCTATGTGGGCTTCACCGTCAATCCCAAGCGACGTATCAAGCAGCATAATCGTGGCTGCGATTTCGGTGGAGCAAAGAAGACCAGCAAGAAGGGTCCCTGGCAGATGGTCATGATTGTCCATGGCTTTCCCAACAATATCTCGGCCCTGCAGTTCGAGTGGGCTTGGCATCAGCCCACGCTCTCCACCCGCTTGAAGATCTTTTCCGATCTGAAGCGCAAAAAGCCCAAGGAGACGCATTTTGATTACAATTTTAGGATTCTCAATCGCATGCTGGGCGTGGGGCCGTGGCATCGTCTGGCACTCACCATCCGCTGGCTGGAAACGGACTATGAGCGTGCGTTTGACCTGCCGATACCCTGCCACATGGAGATTGTCAGCGGCAAGGTGTCCATCTCCGCCTCGCAGCGTAAACTGGAGGAGGCTACCGGTACTGCTCCGCCTGTTGCCTGGGCCCACGAGTGTCACCTCTGCATGCAAAGCATCGAACAGCCGGAGCACTCCCGGCTGGGCTGCACCAATCCCTTTTGCCGGCTGACCTGCCACATGCTGTGCCTCGCCAGCTATCTGCTGGGCGATGAGCCCGGACAATACATACCCATTGGTGGCGAGTGTCCGCTGTGCGAGACTCGACTCAGTTGGTTCGCCCTGCTGCAGCGGAAACGTCTCCAGCTGGGAGTGCCCGGGGAGATGCAGGACAACGAAGAGGAAGACCTGAGCGATGATGGGCCCGATGTGGACAGCGATGTAGAGGTCCAAGAATTCAGTGATTAATGTGATGTCCTGTCTTATTATTTTACGAGGATTTTTAACAGAAAACCCATCGACGGTAAAATAGCGCTGTAAAAGTGTCAGTTAGATTAGAAATGTGGACTTTTAGTTTGAATCTCATTTTAATCAGCTGCTCCCATGGTGGGGGGCCCTTGCCGATAAAAAAAACGTTGGTAAAATCATAAATATCGAAATATCGTTAAAAGTTCAAGCAATATTTGTTTATTTATATATAAATAATGTTTGTAATATATCCTCACTTCGAGACGTTTTTCTTTCAGCTGCAAAAGCTTTCGCTGTCACTGAAAATATCCACCAATTGAGCATTTACACTTTCAAATGGAGAAGAGCTAGGTCCTTGTCAGCCCCTTAGGCTTAGCAGCTTTCCCTTTCCACAGCGGCAGGTGCCTCGTCTACTTTTACTTCATCGGCATCCCTGGACACCATCTAAAAAGGGAATACAATGATTATACAATTTAATATAAACCACACATGTGGTACCTTCGTCAGCTTTGGAATCGATCTCGACTTTTATTTTATTTATTTATATTATTTATTATATTATTATTTTTATTATTCTTCGCCATTTTTCTCGCGACAAACAAAGTTACTGACAGATTTTGGAAATTTGAATAATACAGATAAAATTAACGTGGGGTTGTCTTTGAAAATATCGAAACATATAGGTATAAGTAATTTTTAGAAACTATCTTGTGCGGGTATATAACACTTGTATAAATTTTAAAATTTTTTTTTTTCTTTGTCGTCTAGCTTGTCTCCTGCAGTTATTCTTTCAATTACTTGTCATTGCGGCGACTCTTACAAACTTCCCAGAGCATCTTCTGCTCTTCTCTTATATTCGCTTCACGCTCGTCCAAGGGATTAATCGGTTCGTTGTTATCATCGTTGGGTTGTTCCATTAATTCGGGTCGCAGTCTTACTATCTGATCTAGGACGTCGTTCATCAACAGTGTAGTCTGACCGTCGTCGTCGTCTTCAGCAGTGCATAGGCCATATTCCACTGCATTGGCCAGGCGATGGGCCAGCAGCGGCTCATAGGGACCATGCAAGTGTGGTCGGGCTACATCCTGTCTGATGGGTGAATATTGGTTTGCCGACTGCTCTCTAGGTGTAGTCCGCAACAGTGCAGCGTGTTGCAAGGCATGGTACCAGGATTGAGGTACAAGGCGTCCCGAGGGGGTATACGTGTTAAACTGCAACAGCCGCAACAGTGCAGCGTGTTGCAAGGCATGGTACCAGGATTGAGGTACAAGGCGTCCCGAGGGGGTATACGTGTTAAACTGTCTGCTTGATAATACACGTCGGGGTCTAGCAGCTTCAAACTGAGCACCGAATTGAGGACAATTCCGATGGTGGCATATACATGAAGTTCGAGTTCGAGCCTCTCTGTATGATGGATCCGATTGGAGTGCATTTCGCACGAAATCCGACCGAAAGGGTGCTGGCTGATAAGATCCAGGGATTGAGGGAGAATATAAAAAAGTATCTCCGACTCTATATCCGCTATAATCAAAGCGATTTCTGGGTGGATTTGCATTGTTTGGATCCACTATGGCGAAAGCAGACGCCTCTCTGTGTGATGGATACGACTGGAGTGCATTAGAAGATCGCACGGAATTCGGCTGATGGGATGCTGGCTGATTGGATCCAGGGATTGGTGGAGAATATAAAAAAGTATCTCCGACTCTATATCCGCTATAATCAAAGCGGTTTCTGGGTGGATTTGCATTGTTTGGATCCACTATGGCGAAAGCAGACGCCTCTCTGTGTGATGGATACGACTGGAGTGCATTTGAAGATCGCACGGAATCCGGCTGATGGGATGCTGGCTGATTGGATCCAGGGATTGGTGGAGAATATAAAAAAGTATCTCCGACTCTATATCCGCTATAATCAAAGCGATTTCTGGGTGGATTTGCATTGTTTGGATCCACTATGGCGAAAGCAGACGCCTCTCTGTGTGATGGATACGACTGGAGTGCATTTGAAGATCGCACGAAATCCGACCGAAAGGGTGCTGGCTGATAAGATCCAGGGATTGAGGGAGAATATAAAAAAGTATCTCCGACTCTATATCCGCTATAATCAAAGCGATTTCTGGGTGGATTTGCATTGTTTGGATCCACTATGGCGAAAGCAGACGCCTCTCTGTGTGATGGATACGACTGGAGTGCATTAGAAGTTCGCACGGAATTCGGCTGATGGGATGCTGGCTGATTGGATCCAGGGATTGGTGGAGAATATAAAAAAGTATCTCCGACTCTATATCCGCTATAATCAAAGCGGTTTCTGGGTGGATTTGCATTGTTTGGATCCACTATGGCGAAAGCAGACGCCTCTCTGTGTGATGGATACGACTGGAGTGCATTTGAAGATCGCACGGAATCCGGCTGATGGGATGCTGGCTGATTGGATCCAGGGATTGGTGGAGAATATAAAAAAGTATCTCCGACTCTATATCCGCTATAATCAAAGCGGTTTCTGGGTGGATTTGCATTGTTTGGATCCACTATGGCGAAAGCAGACGCCTCTCTGTGTGATGGATACGACTGGAGTGCATTTGAAGATCGCACGGAATCCGGCTGATGGGATGCTGGCTGATTGGATCCAGGGATTGGTGGAGAATATAAAAAAGTATCTCCGACTCTATATCCGCTATAATCAAAGCGATTTCTGGGTGGATTTGCATTGTTTGGATCCACTATGGCAAAAGCAGACGCCTGTCTGTGTGATGGATACGACTGGAGTGCATTTGAAGATCGCACGAAATCCGACCGAAAGGGTGCTGGCTGATAAGATCCAGGGATTGAGGGAGAATGTAAGAAAATATCTCCGACTCTAAGTCCGCCATAATCAAAGCGGTTTCTGGGTGGATTTGCATTGTTTGGATCCACTATGGCGAAAGAAGACGCCTCTCTGTGTGATGGATACGATTGGAGTGCATTTGAAGATCGCACGGAATTCGGCTGATGGGATGCTGGCTGATTGGATTCAGGGATTGGTGGAGAATATAAAAAAGTATCTCCGACTCTATATCCGCTATAATCAAAGCGGTTTCTGGGTGGATTTGCATTGTTTGGATCCACTATGGCGAAAGCAGACGCCTCTCTGTGTGATGGATACGACTGGAGTGCATTTGAAGATCGCACGGAATCCGGCTGATGGGATGCTGGCTGATTGGATCCAGGGATTGGTGGAGAATATAAAAAAGTATCTCCGACTCTATATCCGCTATAATCAAAGCGATTTCTGGGTGGATTTGCATTGTTTGGATCCACTATGGCGAAAGCAGACGCCTCTCTGTGTGATGGATACGACTGGAGTGCATTTGAAGATCGCACGGAATCCGGCTGATGGGATGCTGGCTGATTGGATCCAGGGATTGGTGGAGAATATAAAAAAGTATCTCCGACTCTATATCCGCTATAATCAAAGCAGTTTCCGGGTGGATTTGCATTGTTTGGATCCACTATGGCGAAAGCAGACGCCTCTCTGTGTGATGGATACGACTGGAGTGCATTTGAAGATCGCACGGAATCCGGCTGATGGGATGCTGGCAGATTGGATCCAGGGATTGGTGGAGAATATAAAAAAGTATCTCCGACTCTGTATCCGCTATAATCAAAGCGATTTCTGGGTGGGTTTTCTGTGTTGGGATCCGATCTTTGATACTCTACCATCGGCGAATATTCGGTTGAAGTCAGCTCTCCGCGTGGACTATAAAAATTCCATCGATTCACCTCCCCGTTGGGAGGATATACTATTTCTCTCCCAAAAGCTCCGGTTTGAATATAGGCATCTCTTCGTGGATTTGCTGGATTTGGAGTTGCTGGCAGCATCTGCATCCTCCCAAACTGGCTAGTCGACTCTGGCCACTGATCGGTTGAATATCCAGCTCGTCGCATTCTAGTCCACAGTTGATATGCTGGGTCACTCCCGATGAGAGGTTCGTGCCCACTCACATAATACCTCTCAAAATGTCCAATTTCAAATGTTGGATGTGTACGCTGAGTCACTACGATCGGTAAACGTGAACCAATGAGTGGTTGTAGTTGCGCCAGCATGTCCAATCTGGAGCAGACCGGACAGGGGTTGAGTCGTAGCCCGTCGATATAGTGACGACGAAGTTCCTAGACGATATAGTGACACGAATATATTAAGTTAAGAGGAGATGCTTGGCGGCTATTAATACTCACTTCATAGCTTTCCTCCTCATTTTCGTCCTCGTCATCTTCGTCATCGTCTTCTTCTTCTGTTTCGTCGTTAATCTCGTCGCCATCTTCTTCATTCGGAGCTGCTTCTTCTTCGTTTTCTTCGTCAGCCTGGTCGTCCCCGTCCTCTCCTTCTCCACCATTGTTCCCTGGATCACCAAGGCGTTCAAGTTCGTCAGAAATATTGAAATATTCGTGTGCGCCTGGAATTAGCCTCAAAGTTTCGCCCAAGTTTGCTGCCGGTAGCACCAGTAGCTTTGATGACTCAGAATTTAACTGCGTCTCCTGGTATAAGCGCTTGTACTGCACCCGTTGATTTTCAAACTTTATTGCATTCATTGTCCTAATTTTCAACCCGAAACAAATATTTTTCACAAAATTCAAACAGTCTCATAAAAGAAGTAAGTACTCGATGAAATATTGCCTTACAATTTTGAGTTTTGAGCCTTTGAAAAACTTTTATATACCATCGATAGTATCTATGTTTTAAATCATTCCATTCAAAACTATCGAGTGGCGCCGCTATCGATGGTTTGACAGCTCTAGGTCGCGCCGGCTCACAAAACTGCCGTTCAGTGTGACTGACCCTCAGAAATATACCGAAATATACCGTATTATTTTAAAATGATACCGTAAATATACTGACAAATTCAAGTTCTGTTTTACACATTCCACGTTTTTGATATTCCGTAGAACATAACTAGCTATATAGAACATTTAGCCATGCCCACATAATTTTATCCGATTAATGAATTTATTTTCTAATTGACTGGGGTTTATTTAAAACACTTCCTTTAATTGGATTTTTATATACCGTTGAAATTTAATTTAATGGGTTAAATATTAATTAAAATTGATATCGATACTATCAGGAGTGCGATAGGTGATTTACCAGCTGGGCTGGGGAAAAACAGTGCAAAGCAGTCCGAGAAATTGTTGTTTTTGCCAAAAAGAACAATATAATTGTTATTAATTTATATATATAGCCTGCTATTTTGTTTTCACATAAATACCATGCCGGTGAGTGGGTTCCTGTTGGAGGACATGTGTGTTTTTTTTTGATTCGATTTGCTAAAGACCCCCTGCAAAGCAAGGGTGTACGAAAATATTATTATCATACATTTACTGAGTTTTTGTTTGTTAGGCCTACCACTCCCAGATCAAGGAGTTCCCCCAACAAGTGGGCAACATGGCCATCCTGCCCCTCCGTACCCAGGTGCGCGGACCAGCGCCCAGTGCCAATGTGGAGAACGACATCATTGATGAGTCACTATACTTTTTCAAAGCCAATGTATTCTTTCGCACATACGAAATCAAAGTAAGAATCCAATATCTACAGTACATACATATATGACTATACTCTCGCAATTCCAGTCGGAGGTGGACCGCGTTCTCATCTACGTGACACTGTACATAACCGAATGCCTGAAGCGGCTTAATCGATGCACCAGCAAGGGTCAGGGACAGCAGGAGATGTACAGCCTGGCCATTTCCAAGTTCGACATACCCGGCGACGCTGGCTTCCCCTTGAACGCCGTCTATGCGAAGCCCCAAACGGCCCAGGATTCGGACCTGATGCGTCAGTATCTGTTGCAGCTGCGCCACGAGACCGGCAATCGTGTGGTGGAGAGGGTCTTTAACACCGAGGATGGCAAGCCAAACAAGTGGTGGACTTGCTTTGCGAAGAAGAAGTTCATGGAGAAGAGCCTGGCTGGCCCGGGACAGTAGAGCCGTTCCCGTTCCATTCCAATGTCGAATTGCATTGAAACACTGGTAGTATTTCGTTCTATAAAGAAATTTAATACATAAATTATTTAATATCGTTCCGCCCGCTCCTTTATGCAGTATTAACTGTACAATAACAAAAGGTCGTCTATTGAGACGCAGCCACGGCAACGATATTTAATTGGAAAATCGTTCTAAACAAAGGATTCTAGTATATGTACAACCGACATTAACGATAGAGATGATCCGCTTGCAGATTGGACGCAATCTCAGACTCCCATTTGTCGCCGTTGCAGAGCAGCTTTTCCTTGTTGTACAGCAACTCCTCGTGCGTCTCTGTGGAGAATTCGAAATTGGGTCCCTCGACAATGGCATCCACAGGGCAGGCCTCCTGCAAGCAAAAAGTCAATGAATCGACTTGAAATTATGTAAAAATTACGACTCCCATTCCTTACCTGACAAAAGCCACAGTAGATGCACTTGGTCATGTCGATATCGTAGCGCGTCGTACGTCTGCTGCCATCGGCACGCTCCTCCGCCTCAATGGTGATGGCCTGGGCGGGGCAGATGGCCTCGCAGAGCTTGCAGGCGATGCAACGCTCCTCGCCGCTAGGATAGCGACGCAGGGCGTGCTCGCCCCGGAAGCGGGGACTCAAAGGTCCCTTCTCAAATGGATAGTTGATGGTGGCCGGCTCCTTGAAGATGTGGGCCAGTGTGACGCCAAAGCCGCGGAAGAGCTCGCCAAAGAACATTGATGTCGCCGCCCGGTCGGTGATGTCCTCCATCTCCATGCTCAGTTCCTTGTTATTCACATACACATAGCCCTTGGGGACCTCAACAATGTCTTTGGGTTCGGTCCGCTTGGCGGCCAGCGAGCAGGCGCCATTGGTGCGAAACATGCGCTGACCTGCGGGGGAGACATATCGTTAATACAGGGCACTTGTGTGAGCCGCCGCGGAACAATAATTGGCCACTTTAGTCCTTTGTTTTGCTATGACATAAGCTTACATAACCTCACTCAATGCGATGCCCATGGAATAGTCGGGTATTTCGCATGTCGCGCTTTGAGTGCAAGGCAAGCTACTGCCCAACCACTAACCATTGCGCGATGCTGTGAAAATTCGCATAGTAAGCGACATGTCTGCGGCGGCACAATTCAGGTAAAATTTTTAGATTTTGTTTGATATTTCCCCGATAAGCAGTGTGACCGCGGATTTATCGTTAAAATATACCGTCCGACCCTCAGAAATATGCCGTCTCATTTTAAAAATATACCGTAAATATACTGACGAATTCAAGTTCTATATTTCGTCGAATATTACTAGCTGTTTAGATCTCTCAGCTTTACCCACATAATTTCATTCTATTGCTGAATAAATTTTGTACAAGATTAACTACCTTTAATTACTCGCATGTATTGTATTATGACTAGAAAAAGAGAAGAGAGCCCGATTCAAGTTCGATTATCGATACTATCGACTGTATATAAGTGGTGCGCGCCAAATAGAAATTGTTTGAAAGTGAATGAGCGAAAAAGATTTAAATGCAATCTATTGGAACAAATGATGCACGTAAGAAAGATTTGTGAGCGAAATTCAAAAGATGTTTCTATACCCTTTCTTCTTAAATATACCATTATACCATACTCCGGTTGACAAGCAACATTGACGTGACAACATTGCGACTGTTTTTTTGTTGAACTTTTTTGTTCAAACCTTGTTTTAGTCAAAATACAATAAAAGCAAGGGCTAAAAACTAGCCAATTTTGTACAACATTGATAGAACTTGGATAATTCGTCAGTATATTCGACGTATATTTCTGAGGGTCAGACCGTGTATTTGATCCGCGGTAAATCCGCGGTCACACTGGTTTACATTTACAGTTTAAATCGTAGAACGCCGAAAAATTCCGAAAAAATATTTCCGCGTTAAAAATGGACCAAGAATTAATGGATTTCTTCGACTTTTCGAAGGAATTCGTACGAAAACAAGCACCACGCGGCCATGTATCGAGCAATGTGCACGCTTTTGTGACGGAATCTGACGAATTAGAGAAGCCGATCAAACGCGAAATTGTGGGCAAAGACTATGTGAAGAGCTTTGTCGAAAAAGAGAAGAAGCGCATGAATGGGGTAAGAGGAGGGCCAGCACCTAAAAAGTGCTACAATTGCACTTTTATAAACTTTTTGCTTGCGTTGTTTGTTTGCTTACAGATATTCAATTCTGATGAAATGGCGTCAAGGCGCAATAAAAGCCTCGACGACATGGACAGCGATGAGGAATACGAAGCGTCTTCTAAAATTCGTACCGATGCCGAGTTTTACGAAAAGTATTATTTCAACCTGAATCGAGACAAAACTCTTCCGATCTACGCAAAGCGCGAGGAGATCATCAACGCCATTAACGAGAATCCCGTTGTGATCCTGAAGGGTGAAACGGGTTGCGGCAAAACCACGCAGGTGAATAAAAAAAATATAGTTCAAAAATTGAACTAGTTCGTTTTGTATCAGTAGAAGCGTAGAATCAGTGCTAGTTCGTTTTGCATTTTTTTTTTTGTTGAGATTCTGAATTGAATTACATATGTAACTCTTAGCTTAGCTTTTCGGCATATCCATAAACTCTTCACAGTCTTCCCCTTCCTCATCCTCATCCTCGGTGTAATCATCCATTTCGTACTCTCGCTCCACATCTTTTGGCAGTTGCGGCAAAAAAATAGTGACCGATGATGTGCGTCGTTGGTACGGATCTTGCACTTCCTGCTCCTCCTCTTTATCGAGCTCAGCCTTTGGCAAGTCGTCCTTCTCTTTGCCGTATATGGCTTTGTAGCGCACCCGCTCACGCAGCTCCAGTTGGTGGTTCGTAGACGTTGTAGGCTGCTCATCATCGTGCTGATTCTGATTCTGTCCTCCGATAATGTTTTGTATGTCACTGAAGATCTCCCGAAGCTGACTAAAGATCCGAGTAGGCGGCAGTGTCTGTTCTTGGCCGACCAGCTGCTGTTTCTGCCTGTTATAGGCCGTCTCCAACTTACAGAACGGGTCGCTGGCCAGGTCCAGGTTCCTAAGGTCCTCCAGCTCATAAATCAGGCTGACCTTATTGGGTCTGTGTTGCTTTAAAATCAGTTCGCTCTTCTTCTGCCTGCTGATTCCCGCAGCAGTCTCCACGTTGTCATAGTTGACCAAGCCATCTAGGCCCTGGCCATAGTCCACGGCCGTGAAGCGGAAAGCTTGCTGCTGCACCAGACGCCAGAAGAGATAGCTAACCTGCTCAGTGTCCTTTTGTTCGGGGCTGTCACGACGCAACTGCAGCGCATAGTCGCACAGGCTCTGCCAGGTGGATGGTGACACCTCGATCTTGACAAAATTCTGTGTCGGCTGCTTGTTGTAGACCACGTACAGCAGATAGAATCCTGCAATGCGCTGGAAGCGGGAGGCAGCGGGATATAGTTGCCCATTGGTGCGGCGGCCGCAGGCTACACGCTTGCCCACGTGCAGGGCGGCCAATGTGGTGGCAATTATTTCGATATGGTTAGTCTGGGCGGAGAAGAGATGCTGCAGTTGCAGCTCCTGCCAGCAACGGCAGAAAACCTCAAACTCGCCGTTCTGCTTGTCATTGGCTGCTTGGTTGAAACGTTGCACCAGAAGCCAGCAGTCGTCGTACACATTTACCTCCATCGAAGACCAAACTCTTGCTTTATTGCGCGCATTCCACAATAAAAAATGTAAACAGAAGCCGGTTCAAGTATTTTCTATCATCGATATCTGATATCGATGGAACTAGTTCCGGTTCTGGTTGTTTTATTTTCCTATTTTTCAAATTTGACCGTTACTCAACACCATACTGTAATTCTCCCGCCCAGGTACCGCAATATATTTTGGATGAGGGTTTCAAAAGCAAACAATATTGCAACATCGTTGTGACCCAGCCTCGCCGCATTGCTGCCATTTCCATAGCGAACCGTGTGTGCCAAGAGCGTCAATGGCAGCCGGGCACCGTTTGCGGCTATCAGGTGGGTCTGCACCGGCAGCTGGAACATTTCGCGGACACACGACTTCTATATTGTACTACGGGAGTGCTTCTGAACATTCTCATCAACAACAAGACACTCACCCACTATACACACATTGTGCTGGACGAGGTGCACGAGCGCGGCCAAGAAATGGACTTCCTGCTGATTGTGATACGCCGCCTTCTGGCCACAAACTCGCGTCACGTCAAGGTCATCCTGATGTCGGCGACCATTAGTCCACGCGAACTGTCCGATTACTTTGCCAATGAGCGCGGTGCACCGCCTGTGATCGCCGCCAGCTATGGACGCAACTTTACTGTGGAGAAATACTATCGCGACCAATTGCAAACCATTACTTGGGAGGGCCATCAGGAGGATATAAACAGTCCAGGAATTACGCAGGAGGGCTACAGATCAGCCATTAAAACCATTTTGGTCATTGACAACATGGAGCGCAACGAAAGAGGCACCGGGAAGAGTTACAATCAGTCTTTGCGTGAGGGTTCCATTCTCATCTTCCTGCCCGGCGTTGGAGAAATAAACAACATGTTAGATATGCTCAAGGACATGGCGAATCATGAGTACGAAAACGATTTTGAATAACACTCATACTATATCCATTGTATCCATTTTTCAGTCCCCTCATGAAGTTCAATATGGTGCGCTGCCATTCCCTGATGACGTCCGAGGATCAACGGGAAATCTTTCAACCATCACCTCCCGGTTATCGCAAGATCATAATGGCCACCAATATTGCCGAAAGTTCCATTACCGTTCCGGATGTATCATATATCATAGATTTTTGCTTAGAGAAAATACAGGTCACCGATACGTCCACAAATTTTAGCAGCCTGCGGCTTGTGTGGGCCTCAAAGACCAACTGTCGCCAGCGCGCCGGACGCGTTGGTCGTCTTCGAAACGGTCGTGTTTATCGCATGGTCACCAAATCATTCTATCAACGAGAGCTATCGGAGTATAGCGTGCCGGAGATGCTTCGCTCACCATTACAGAATTGTGTGCTCAAGGCCAAAGAGCTGAAAATGGGCACCCCGGTTGAGCTGCTGGCCTTGGCACTGTCACCGCCCAATCTCTTGGATATCTGCAACACCATACTGATGCTCAAGGAAGTGGGCGCTCTCTTCCCCACTATGGATGGCAATTACGACCCCATGGATGGTGACATTACCTATTGGGGTACCATTATGTCTAAGCTGCCGCTAGACACGCACCTGAGTCGACTCATAATATTGGGTTATGTATTCAATCTTGTGGACGAAGCGATCATTATAGCCGCTGGTTTATCGGTGCGTGGCATTTATATAGATAGTGCGCGATTAGGAGCTGACAACTATTGGATGCATTATGTTTTTGCCGATGGCTCTGGTTCCGATTTGGTGGGCATTTGGCGCGTCTACTTGGTAAGGCTCGTACTCCTACTAAACACTCAAATATTTTCTGTATGCTGTATCTATTTATGGTACTTCTAGACCTACTTGAACATGTGCGAGAATGGACTGCAAAAGGATGCATCTATACAATGGGCCAAGCGCTTCCATCTCTCGTTGCGAGCGTTGAGCGAGATGCATTTGTTAGTGCAGGACCTGCGCTTGCGCTGCGAAAAACTTTGCTTGCTGCCGTTAAACTTCCCCACCCACCGGATCTCCGATGATCGCGAGAAAGCTATAATGCTCAAGGTCATTATTGCTGGGTCTTTCTATCCCAACTACTTTGTGCAATCAAAGTCAACGTCAGGCGACGATCGTAATATGTTCTCGGCGATCTCTGGATTGGATCCCTGCCGCACCGTATACTTCACCAGCTTCACCGACCGTACCATGGGAGAGCTGTACACGCGCAAAGTCAAGCAGTTGTTCCCCGAGGCACAGTTACCGCCCGAAAACATGGATGTGACCTTTGGACAGGGCTCGGAGAAGATTTTTGTTACCTTCAAGAATGATATCTACAAGCCCGAGGGCACCACATATGTTCATGTCCCTGGGCGCATCAAAGCGGAGGTTTACAAGGCCTTACGCTTGCGAACATATTGCAATCAGCATTCACTGCGAGTCATGGAGTGAGTTGCGGAAAATTCATTCGGTTTTATCGTATCTGATTCTTCCGTAATTTTTAGACCAAGGAATGCCCTAAAGTATGTGAAGGACAAAAAGATAGGGAAGGTCGTCGAGGGTCGTTGGATTCCCCCTTCCAAGCCAGTGGCCGTGGAGCTTCTGGCCCTGCCGTCTGTCTTCGACAAGATTATAGTCGGAAGGATTACAAATGTGAGTGGGTTGTTCCAAGAGGATACTGTATTGCTCTTATTTTATTTATTTTCTGCAGATTGTGAGCTGTGGAAAGTTCTTTTTTCAACCAGAATCATTTAAGGACTGCATTGCCAACATGTCGGAGCATTTCAATATCCCACAGCAGTTGCAAAATTGTGTGAGAAATGCGGGGGCCATAACCAAGGGGCTAATGTTGCTGGCCAAACGCCAAGGGAAGTACCAGCGTGCAACTGTGGTTCGCGTGGATACGCAGGACAGTCGGAATGTGAGGTTTTACGTTCGTTTCGTTGACTATGGAGATATTGAAAGGTTGCCGATGGCCCAGCTGCGTCTGATGTCCCAGGATTTGTTGCAGCAGTATCGCGATTTGCCGCCGCGTTTGTTTGAGTGTCGGTTGGCCCTGGTGCAGCCGGCGTCGATGATCAGCACATATAACGCCTGGCCGCAGAAGGCCGACGATATGCTACATGCCCTGGCCAAGGGCGGTCACGTCCAACTAGAGATTTACTCTCTGGTACAGAACGTGGCGGCAGTGATAATACACTTGCGGGAAGGAAACCTCAATGATCTGTTGGTTAAGGAGAAATTGGCCCGTCGCACCGATGAGGATTACATGTCCCGCGTGGATCATGATTTTCGTATGCGCAAACAGGAATGCCGAGGCTATGTATCACAGCAAGAGCGGCAGCAAGTAAATGAAGAGTATCTGCGGTCCAAGCAGCTGCCACAGGATATGGACTTATCTCCGCCACCGCCAGAGGAATGCAACTCGTATATTAAACTCAAGGGACCTTTCAGCACCCTAGAATCGACAGTATTCTCCACCATGCGTTCGGGCATGTCCAAGACGGTGAGAATCGATCCTTGCTCGGTGAATTTCGTGCTCCTGGATGCTGAACCGCAGGATCAACACGACAAGATGATTGTGGCCGCTAGTATAAGCGCGACTGGCCGAAACAATGATGTTTTAACTCTACGTAGCACCAGCATAATGCCCAACATACCGGGTTTCGCAGCAATTATGACCCTGATATTCTGCCCACGTGCACAGCTTAAAGCCAACACGGCAAACAGCCGATATGTGTCGATATTGGCCGGAATTGGGTACCATCCACAAACTATGCAATCTTATAACGAAGATCATGATTTGGTAATAAACTTGGATGTGGACATAGTCGAGCATGATGTTCTTCTGGTAAGATTATATTTGAAACTGAGGAGCCCAATATCCGATATTAATGCTCAAACCTATCATTCAGATCAATCAAATCCGCTACATGATTGACAGCGCATTCTTCAACCTCGAGGGCGAACTGCGTCCAACAGCGGGTCATGCCGACCGCGTTCTAATACATAATACAATTTATCCCGCACTCAATCAGTATGCTTCCCAATTATGTGTGCTTTCAGCAAATTGTATCCATTGTGTTTTTCATCTTTTACAGACTTTTGAGCAAGAATCGAAACTTTATTGAGTGCAATCCGAATAGCAATGACTACGAATGGCAAGATATGGAGGTGACCGGAGGGCCGGAATCGCAGCCTTATGGAAAACGTTCCATATTTCCTATGCACACCATTCCCGAGCTGCACGGAGAGAATATGGACACTGTTTTGGATTTGATTGCGAACTGCAAAGAGATGTACGATTATCGTAACTTGTAAGTGGCTCTATCGCCGGTTGTGCTCTACCGGAATCTAACATGATCTTTTGTGATTACAGTGAAGGCTCTTTCGATCCCATGACCTGCAGGCTGTGCAAAAAGTATTTGGAATCGGTGGGAGAGCTTCGTTTGCATCTGCTCACCCAGCTCCATCTCGATCGTGAGAAGGAGGTCGGCTACCCCATGGATTAGGGCTAAAAAATGTCATATTAACCCACCATTTGACCATACTGTTACAACATTATAGACAGCAGAAGCTAATTTTCTTATTTTTTTCAGTATTTCCATAAATGAATATGGTATTCTCTAATCCTATGGATTACTATTATTATTTTCTTCAATTAATCTAATTCCGATATGAAAAATCGATGAATTCATTTGATTCATGAGATAGAGATTCTCTTGGTCATACGATTAAGTCATACCTATTACAGTCTTCCTGCATAGGTTGAAGTACTAAAATTCCAATCAAAACGGATGCCAAACATCGATGCCAAGCTTTGATTTTTTTAATAGTCGATCCCCGATTATCGAATTGAGTAGAATTTATCAATGTTCAAAGAATATTATATTCAGTTCCTACACAATTAAAATTTGATCACAAAAATGCATTAAATTGATGTTAAATAGGATTAAAAAGCTCCTCCAATAGGGCTCCTCTTTTGGATTTATTTTAATTTAGAGACACACACACATACGTCTTGCTTATACAACTACGACTTTTTCGGTGGAATTTTCATGCTGTGGCGCTGGGAGAGGAGTACTACTGCTGATCATCTCAGGCTCGCAGAGCGTATAGTTCCGCATACGATTCAGTGGCTTGCTGCACAAACCACACATCTGGTGCTTGTAGACGCCGTAGATCTCAAAGTTGAAGATGTTGAACAGATCGAACTGGATGGTGGCACTTATCTGCGAGCACTCGACGATCAGAATGTTTTGTTCGTTGAGTTCCACACTGCAAGAGGCGGATTTTAGGATTGGATTCAAGTAAATAAGGTTAAAAAACTAACCGAAAATCGTAGTCACTGTCCTCGATGGGCCATTGGTAGGGCTGCTGGCGTACGTCGTGCGGCGTCTGGTCCTGGTTGACATAAATGAACACGGGCTCGTCATTCGGCTGACTGCTGTTGTCTGTCCGCGAGTGTAGATTGAAGTAGTTCCGGCCAATGTGGATGCGCAGGCCGTAGTTGCTGGCCAGCCCATGGGTCGGCGAGGGCGTAAGGAACACAGCCATCTTGGGCAGCGGTGAACAGTCGGCCACCAGCAGCGTCAGACACTCCGGCTGCGTGATAATCTCCCCCAGATTGATCAGATAATCGTCGAAGGTGTTGATCATCCCATTGATCACCGAACAGGAGCGTTTTAGTCCAGAGTCATAGGTCAACTCGTGCGAAGCATCGAATTTGGAGTCCAGCTTGTAGAGGAAGGGAATGTGGTAGATGCGCCAATTGACGCCGTTCACCTCCACCGTCAGCCAGAAGTAGTCGTTGGGCGTGTGCATTGTGATATTAATCTCCTGGCTCATGTGCAGGCTGTCCACCTTGTGCGCAGACAATGCCGACACAAGGTGATCCAAGCGATTGGACCACAGCTCAAACCACGCAGGCATCTATCGGTGAGTGATAGCGATTGATATATGTAGATATGCAGATTCTTAGATAGGATAGTACATTCTCTATCACTTACATTATTAAATTTCAGATCCATATCGTACTGCGTTATCGAGGTAAAGTTCTCGAAATTGCTGCGCTTGCAATACTTGGATGTGGGTATGGGCGAGAACTTGAGCACCTCCTTGGGACAGAAGTCGGTGTCCGTTAGCGAGATCTTGTCCGAACGCAGAAAGGCCCTGGCATGCTCCGAGGGCTGTAATCGGAAGGAATGGGTTTAATATTCATAGCTCCATCAATGGAAATTGTGTACTTACACCAGCACGTGCTGCAAACTGTACTGTGGATCCGTGTTCGGGGCAAGCGCCCTCCTCGGTGGCCAGGCCAAACACCACATTGCCGTTGAGTGTGTGAGGTCGTTTGGTGAAGACCAGCGGTTCATAGGTCAACTTGGTGCAGGCCTTCGGGAGGAAGAATCCAAGGAAAATCCCGTTTAAATGTAAGTCAAGAAACGACCCAAGTGGCTGTCACTAAAGCGAGTCAAGTGCTGAGACCCTGTATGTGGTCATCAACAGACAGACAGCAGGCAGGTCGTGTGTGTGGGGTAGTGGGCCACACATTACCATGACAAACTGGTAGACAGGCAACGACAACCCACAACAACTGCGGCAGCGATTAGTGGGGTCCAACCTACACTCATACACACATCCTGGTTGTCTGTCTGTCTATCTGCGGGTACCTGTCTCCAATGTTCGTGCCTGCCACCTTATTATACCTGTATGAGTAAAACAATGCTTTCCTCTCGAGTGCCTGCCTGCCACAATTGTTGGCCCACATTTGACTGACGTTTGGAGCTCGGGAAACGGAATCGGGCCCAACCGAACCCCGAACATAGTAGGTCCTGGACTTTGCGCGACGTTTGATCAATACAGGGGTTTTTTCGTAGAGCTAGACAGAAGGCAGATAGCTACGCTACAGTTCGGACGCATTTCTCCCCAATTGAAAAATTTAGTAAAATTCCATTTAAACTCCGTACATTTTTTTTAAGAATATCGTTTTGCGTTGTGTTTCAATAATATAAATTTAGGTTTTCTCTCTGCAAAATAAATTGCAATCATGACTTCGGTAAGCGCACAGTTCGCTACGGACTAGATAGAATGGCATACCGAAACATTACTGTAATGCATTCCATTAACAGATTGAATCGAAACGCGTACAATATCGCAAGTATCTGGAGAGAGCCGGCGTCATTGATGCCCTGAGCAAGGCCCTCATCAAGTTGTACGAGGAACAGAACAAGCCAGAAGATGCCATACGCTTTGTGCGCAAGTTCATGTGCGAGAGCTGCCCGGACGATGCCCAGTACGATCTGATGAAAAATGATTTGGAGGAGGCAAAGACGAGCATCTCGCGTTTGGAGCAGGAGCTAGAGCGCCTGCGTGGTCAAATGTAAGTCTACTTTAAGCGTATACTGAATATGACATTGATTCCTCTAGCACATTTGCAGCAAAAAGTCACCGGAGGAGTACCAAGAGCTCACCCTGGCTGGCTACAAATCCCTCATGGACGATGAGGAGAATGTTAATTCGCTGCTCCGCAAGTACCTTACACCGGAGCTGTTGGAGGAGTACATGCTGGTGACCACATCGCCGCCAGTGGATGCCTATCTGTACGATTGCGCCGTCTCGGGCTTTGAGCATCACGACTCGTCGGTGGGCATCTATGCCGCCGATCCAGACAGCTACGATGTGTTTGCCAAGATCTTTGATCCGATTATCAAGGACTACCATGCCCAGCAGGACAACGATTCGGATACGCTGCAAAAGGACAGCGACTGGGGCAATGTGGATGAAATCGAGAACCTGGATCCGGAGCGCAAATACATCATCTCGGCGCGCATACGCATCGCTCGCAACATAGAGGGCTTCCCGTTCTTCCCCAAGCTAACGGAGAAGCAGTTCATCGAGGTGGAGGAGAGGGTGCGTGCCGCCACTGAGACCATGGATGGGGAGCACATCGGCTCCTATCTGACATTGAGCGACATCGATGCCGAGACCCAGCAGGAGATGGTGAAGCGTCACATAATGTTCCATCGCGGTGATGCCTATCTGACCACCGCCGGTTGTTATCGCTTCTGGCCAACGGGCCGTGGTGTCTACCATAATCCGGCCGCTACTTTCCTGATCTGGGTCAACGAGGAGGATCACTTGCGCATCATTTCCATGGCTCCGTGCGGCGACTTGGGCGATGTGTACAATCGTCTGGTCAATGGCCTGCAGGAACTCGAAAAGACACTGACCTTTGCGCGCAGCCCTCGCTATGGCTTCCTCAGTGCCTGCCCCACCAATCTGGGAACCACCTTGCGTGCCTCGGTGCACATTCGTCTGCCCTTGCTGAGCAAGGATAATGAACGTTTGGTCGCTTTGGCCGATGAGCTGCAGCTGCAGATACGCGGCACCGGCGGCGAGCACACTGCCATCGAGGATGGCGTCATGGATATATCGAACAGACGTCGTCTCGGTTTCACCGAATTCGAGCTGGTCAAGTCTCTGCAGGATGGCATTGTGGCCCTGATCAATGCCGAGGAGGAGCTCGAGACAGCCGGACAGGAGGGTTAACTATGTTTTCCACACACCCGAAAAGAAAGCTGATCCCGACACGAAGTACGAAACCACAAAAATACACAACGACAACGACACATATTCAACAATGCATCATATTTGGTTAAATAAATAATTATAATAGTCCGGTAAGCACTCACCTTCCAGTCCTCCTCATCATCCTTGGAGTTGCGCTGTATCTGACCAATCACCTTGAACCAACTGGATTTCGTGGAGGTCTGCACATCCAGTGTAATATTCCAGCTATGCAGTGCATCCACATTCTGGGTCTCGTCCGTGTGCTGGAGCGTCAGGGCAATCTGTCGGCCCTTTAGGTCAGCCGTCTTCAAAACATCGTCCGCACAGAAGCTGCCTTCCAGCTAAAAAGAGGATTGGGTTTCGATTCATCATGAATCATGAATGAGGTTTAGTTTTGGGTAGAATGGGTTTCCTACTTTGGTGGCATTTTCATTGTACATTAATAGCGTAAAGTTGCGATCGTGTCCCAGATGAATAGAACTCAATTGTGTGAAGCCAAAGACATACATCAGCAGGCTGACAATCATGTTCCGTGAGAAGCCACTGGAAAGACGGATATATCAATAGAGTTGGGTTAGTTCTACCAAAGATTGTTGTAACACGTAAATGATAAAGGCTAACGAAGAGAATGAGTGAGAGATGTATTCTAACATATAGTAATTACTTCTCTATAAACTCTGATTTGAGTAGCATCCCACGATACTTGATCAGTTCGTTGAGATTCGTATTGATGGCCAGCTGGACGCCCAGGTCCGGAATGGTATACGTCAGGAATTGAAACTGAAAAACAAGATGTGTTCTTTATTCTTTCTTTACAACATTGCAAAGAGTGTGACATGTCCATACCACATCATTACTCCTTTCGGGAAGCATAATCTCCTCAAAGGGAGCCGTTGCAGTCTTTGTAATGAGACCCCGCGTCTTGGTCACAGCCCGTGATTTGAAGGACAGACCGCTGGTGAGGTTCTGTGGTCGCGAGAAGGAATACCGAGTGCACGGGCTGCCACTGGTATTGAGGTTGAGCTCATTGCTGAACGGAATGTAGATGAGGAAGCCCTGTTCTCGGTTTATCTCGTGATCGAGATTCAAGAACGGATTGTAGCTGCGACTCCTGACAGAGGCATACGAGGAGTACCTTGCATCGATCTCCAGCGTATGCTTGGATATGGGCGGTGTGCGTTGCTCCGTGATGTTGCCACGCAGCGAGGTGAGCACCGTTGTCTGCAGCAGCACATCCGATGAGGTACCCAGCACAGTGGGCACTGAATAGCGATTCATGAAGGGCCAGCGAACGGTCTGCATGTTGATGTGACTGTCAGTGCGAATGATCTGCTGCAGGCGCTCCAGAACTAAGGGAAAGTGTTGTATAAATAGGGAATCAAGTGGGGAGGTTCTGCCACTTACGGTTCTCGTATGTCAACTGTGTAAACATGCGCTGATTGAGGAAGTACGACAGCACTGTCTTGCCCTCCATTTGCAGGATAAACTCTAGATGTAGATTCTTCGAATTGATGGCGGGTGCCTGCAGCATACTCAGCAGAGTCTTGATGCTCTTGTACGTGAACGGATCGCTGCTGTTTCTCGACTGCATCGCGTTCAGTACGGCATCCGGCAGCCCCCTCGCCTTAATGTACAACTAATGGAGGATATGGAATAGAATTTAGTACAGAAAAAGCTTATGCTAGGGGGACACTCACCGCCAGTTGTCCCGTGAACTTCCCTAGGGCTTCCGTATCGAACTTGAAGAAGGCGACCACGGGCATATCCGACTTGGGATCGCCCACTAAAAAGACTTGCAGCATGGCTCCGATGCCGAACTTGGAGTCGCGGTAGTCGAAGATGTAGTTACCGGTCACCCAATAACGTGGCTCTGGCTTCTGGGGCAGATGGCGATGCATGTAGGAAAGCAGGCGTCGTCTGAGGAGTAGACAAAGGAAGTAAATTGGTTTGTACTGAGAGTTAGGCGCGAGGGGATCACTTGCAGATGCTGGTAACATGGATACGTGGTCTCCGATATGCTGGTGACCGTCGTGCGGTAATAGTTAATCATATGCGGATCCGTTTCGCTCTGTATGATGCGATGGATGCTGATCAGTCGTGCTGCAGTGGGATTGGAGATCAGCAGGAGGGTCACAGCCGCCACACGCAGCTCCAAACTGGCGTTGCGCGACTCAAAAATCGGCCAATAGATCTCGTAGATACGCTCGGGTCGGGTGGGTGCCAGCGGCAGCGTGGTCCAGGCAGCCATAAACTTAAGATCCTCATTCTCATTGGGATCCTGAACAATCGGCTCCAAGTAGTTGGCCACGTTTCCCAGCTGTAGGTTGTTCAGGCCCTGCAGGTACAGCATCTTCTGCTCAAAGTCGCGGTCATCTGGAGAGGAAACAGAGGACAGAATCAGTGGGCGATCATTTAAAGGGAGGACCTGCTACTCACTCAAATATGCATTAAAGTACTTCTGAACATACTCTTCGAACTCATCCTTGTCGATTCCTCGTGCCACATAGACATTGTGCACGAGCGTGGCAAAACTGAGGATCGCCGCCTGTCGCACGTCCGGGCGATCGGGTCCAATCTTCAAGAAGTCCTCGCACACGTGGACCAGCTCCGCCGACAGTTCAAATATGTGGAATGGCATGGGAATAAGTAGCTGCACGGCAATCTGCGGCTTGGTCATCTTCCGCACGATGAGGTGGTGGGTGAGAAACACCGAGGCCTTGGTGCCGATGCGGGGTATGATCTCGTGGAAGATATTCCGGATGGTCTCCTGGCGGTACGAGGTGCCAATGTCCACCTCCCGGTAGAGTTTCTTCAGCGACTCGAAGTCCATTTCGCTGAGCAACTTGATCACGTCCGACAGCGTCGAATCGTAGGGCTCACTGAACTTGAACTCCGTGCTCTCCAGGGCCTCGGCTAGACTGTCCAGCAGTCCGCCTGCCTGGACGATCAGTGTCTCCTGCTGCTGGGGATTGCGTCCGCCCGTCGGATCGTTGGGTTCCAGTGGCTGCAGCTCCAGGCTAGATGGTTCGGCAGCCATGGAAGTCTCAATATCAATGGGATTGTCGATGGGCGTCTCGTTCTGAAAATTCAGCAGCAGCTCGGAGTTGATGTACTGCGCCTCCCCCGTGGATTCGAAGGTGTGTATTAGAGTCGTGCCCTTGGCATGGGCCATGCTCAGGAAGTAGCCCGTCTCGTTGTGCGGCAGCATCCCATAGATGGCCTCGTTTCCGATAATGACGCTCTTCTGGTGATCAAATTCGCAAGTGTTTGGTGGGACATTGCTTCTGGTGATGTGCACAGCCTCCGAATAGGGAGTGCAGGTCTTCAGCTCGGGGGTTTTCCTAATGGATATGTAGTTGGTTTTGTTAGACACAAAGTACTCCGTCCGGCAGGTGCCGTGAATGCCAAGCTGTTGAAAGATTCTTTTAATTAAACGATTATTTAATTATTACATGCCGAAAAATTACCTCATCTAGGACAAAGGCCCCGCTAGACTTCATTTGGAACTGCAGGACAGAGGCAATGGCACGCTTAAAATTCATGGACCATATGGGATCCCCCTCCTTGAAGACCACATGTGATATGCTGCCGTTTTCTGTGAGCACGATCTTGAAGGGTTTATAAGGTGGATACATCTCCTTATTCTGCAGGAACTTCTCCCCCGAATTGTTAAGCGTTACATCATCGATGACCAGCTGCAAAAGATTCGATTTAAAGATTGTGCTTTAGTTGGGGATACCCACTCGTGAGACAGGGATAATACGGGGGGTTGGGTTTATCTGACAAACTAAAAACAAACATTTTACATATGCCAAACACATGCATCGCGCCGGATCGCATGGCGGTCCGCTGATAAGGTAGGGCCTACTCCTAGAACAGCAGCCGCCTCCAGTCAAAACAATCAGAACTGATTACGAACAAACACACACACACACAAACACACACGGATCTTCAAGAGATATACATAGTATATATATTATGCGAAGGGGAAGGGAACACTGAATTGAATGCATGTATTGGCAGCAGCATCTCCGACAATGAAAGAAGTTCACAGCCCGAGTTCAGATCATTGTGTACTCTCGTACTCCCCATCTCCATCATCTCTTTCTCTCTCCGTGAGAGTCGTCTCTGTGAATGGTTAAATTGTTTTTAATTCATCTGCGAATTCTTTTTTTCCTTTTTGCAATGTCTGTTGTCTGCACAGAATTCTCTGCGAATGGAACTGTATGTAGAATGGGTGTACAATGCCACTCCACAGATCTTCTGACATCTCGATTGACTGAATTGTACAAATTGTTAATGAAATCAATAAATTGATTGAATATTTTAACTGATTTTCAATTGATTTATATATATACATGTGTGTGTATACTCATGATTATATGGGAAAAAGGTATACATCGTATATAAATTTAGGGGAATTTCCATAAGAATATTCCAAAATGCAATCTTCAATATACAATAATCAAAATATGACTCTGTTTTTGTTTTGTTTTATAAACAATAATATTTTTGCAATTATTATTTGTAACCTAAGGAATTCAATTAACAATTAATTATCGGGGGTCGCCTGAGAGATTAGAAATAAAATATTTCCAAGGGGATACACTCACCGCTGCTGCCATGACCAGTTCACTCTGCCTCTGCAACGTCAGCTTGCCCCGCACAATCCAGCCTGTCGTAGGTGGTGATGGATGTCCCTCGTCCTGGGGCTTGGCTCCCACCAGTACATTGCCGACATACTCGTAGAGCATCTGCTTGTTGAGCCCAATGATGTTGAAGGCATGCCCGGCATCGAAGATCAGGAAAAGATCTGACAGATAGATAGATAGATTGGGGAAATTGAATTTCAATTCGAGATGTTCGCTCGCTCGCTCTCTCTTGCATTTGGATGGGCAATAAACTCTTCAATTATCAATTGAATTTCGTTTCTTATATACATGACAGGGCATCCATCTATACCATCCATACAATAAATTGTATGGGCATGCTATATATATACATATATAGCAGCATACTGTATGTATATGCTGATGATTTATGCGAGTACGAGTGTGTACATGACGATCGCGAAACGCTTTTAATCAATGTTATTTATTTTTCAGCTTCTTCAATGAAACATTACGTCATGTTCTTGAATTATTTTCTGATATAGTTTTTGGGATTATCAATTAGGTTAATTTACGTACACACAAACACGGAACAATTGAGTCGCCTCATGGCCAGAGACGTGCTGGTGGACTCTCTTTTCACAGTTTCACAGGATTCCAAAATGGTTTACACTCTGCGCAAATCTCTCTCACTTTCAGGATATTTTTGTAATTTATATATATAAACGTATATATGGAGTATTATCTGTTTCGATTTAAAAGAAGCCGACGCTATTCCTTTATCACCACAAACGCCGCGTCTTGTCTTTATGGAATTTCCACGTCTGCTCAGCTCGCGTTCCACTCTCGTACTGAGCCTCAGAGCGGACTTCAGGGCCAGGGCTGGCCTTGCCGGAGTTTCAGTGCTGTGCTGATAAGCAGAAGAGCCGCTCGAGAGCAATCTCAGTCTCTCTCTCTCTCTCTCTTTGCAAGATTCTCTTAAAATGTATCCTAGAACAGTCGTTATGGTTGGGTCTATAAAAATCTACGTTATTTATTTTAAGAGTAGCGCATAAGATTACTTATAAACGAACTAAGACTTTCGACAAATTGCTCATGCATCATAAACGTATAACAAAATACCACACATCACACATGGATATAGGAATAACAAAAAAGTGCCTACTTAAAGCTACGGTTAACGCGCTCCACCATGAGCATGTCCTGCTCGAAAGTGGGCACCACCACTGGGACCAGCACCAGCAACACCCGCAACACCCGCACCACCGCTAGCATCACGTGCGGGCTTTGGTTTTTCGAAGCCCGCATTCTCTGCCTCTGCATTGTCTGCGGCATTTTGTTCTGCATCCAGATTTTTGAGCTGCTGCTGCCACATGTCCGCATAGATGCCATCGTCACGCTGGACCAGCTGCTCGTGCCGGCCCCGCTCCACAATGCTGCCGTCCTGCAGCACCAGAATCTCATCCGCATGAATGATGGTCGACAGCCGATGCGCCACAATAATTGTCGTTCGATTAGCGCATACGCGGGCCAAAGCCGCCTGGATGTTGCGCTCTGTATGCGTGTCCAAAGCGGAGGTGGCCTCGTCCAACAGCACAATGATGGGTGCCTTTAGCAGGGTGCGGGCAATGGCCACTCGCTGCTTCTCGCCGCCACTCAGGCGCAGTCCACGCTCGCCCACCTTCGTCTCGTAGCGGTCGGGAAAGCTGAGGATCTTCTCGTGAATGTCGGCTGCTCGGGCCGCCTCATAGACGGCTTCGTCAGACGCCCCCAACTTTGCGTACTCGATGTTATAGAAAATGGTGTTGTTAAACAGCACCGTGTCCTGGGGCACCACACCAATAGCCTTGCGCAGGCTCTGCTGTTGCACGAGCTTTATGTTTTGGCCGTCGATCATGATGGCTCCCGTCTGTACATCGTAAAATCGGAAGAGCAAACGCATGATTGTGCTCTTGCCAGCTCCCGAAGGGCCAACAATAGCTACAGTCTTGCCGGCAGGCACTGTGAAGTTCACATTGCGCAGGACAATCTTCTCTGGGGTGTAGCCGAAGGTCACATTTGAGAACTCAATGCCACCGCCTGCTGTGAGAAGGGGGGCACATCCGGGCGCATCAACAATCTCCTCATCCTCACGCAGCAGATCAAACATGTTCTCCATGTCCACAAAGTTCTTCTGGATGGCCCGATAGTAGGTGCCAAACCAGTTCAGAGGCATATACAACTCCATCAAATAGGTAGAAAACAGTACAAAGTCACCCACGGTGAGGGTCTGATGATGGACCACCAAATACACGCAAAGGAGGGAGCCGGCTAGGAGACCCAGGCACAGTATAATATTCTGAGCGGTGTTGAGCATGTTGAGGGTGAGCATCGACAGGAATTCCTCCTTCTGGTACTTGAGAATGGCCTCCCTGTAGCAATCCACCTCGTAATTCTCCGCTCCGTAGTATTTAACAGTCTCAAAGTTCAGCAAAGAGTCCACACTGCGTGCACGCTGCTCATTGTCTGCCATATTCATTCTTCTTTGGTATTTCGTGCGCCATTCCGTAATCGCAATTGTGGAGGCTACAAAGAGAAGACGTTAGATGAAACATTCGATTCCAAATCCAAGGGATAAGATCTCTTACCTATATACAAGAACATTGTGAGGAACACAATCAAGCCGAACCACCAGTTGAAGGCATAGATAAAGAAGGCCACAGCCACCAGCAGATCCAAAATTGTGGGCATGATGGAAAACACAATATAGTTTAGCAGATTATTAATCGAGTCCGTGCCTCGATCCATAACACGCAGCACCTCCCCCGTCTTTCGCTGCAGGTGCCATCTGAGAGATAGCTGATGTAGATGACGAAACAGATCGATCTCAATCTCACGGGTCGTGTACTGCTGCACACGAATCCAGAGAAAGGTGCGCAGATTGTTGAACAGGCCCATGGTGCCAGTGCCGCCGCCTTGGAGGAACGACAGGGCCACATAGATCAGCACAAAGTCATAACGGAAGATTATCGGCTCGATGGTCAAGCTGTCCACTAAAGAAGGCAAGGCGAGAGATTAGCAAAATGACTGTAGGAAATTCCTCACCAAAAAACATGACCTACCCAACTTCTTGCGATAAATCGGCAAAAACAATTTAATGACGCGTCCGGCAATCAGCATCGTGATGCAAATGAGGACAGCGATTTGCAGGGCAAAATCCTTTTTGGGCCACAGATAGGGAAAGATTTTGCGCAGCTTGCGCCAGCCATTCCTAAAGGCGGAACCCGTCTGTGCATTCGCCTGCGACTCGCTGGAGGAGTCATTGTCCACCAGTCGCTGATGATAGGGCGCCATAATTCCAGGGGCCTTTAGACCCAGCACAAAGATGAGCAGCGAGACTAGGAAGCGCGTGACAAAGAGTCCCATTTCGATTTGGTCCTTGTTGCTGGAAGGGCAAGATAAATCATAAGTAATTTATGGAATTGGAAAGGGTATTTCTAATTACCTCTTAAGATTGAACCACCAATCCTCGTGTCGCAGATTAATAAAAGCCAGCGACTCATTGATAAAGGCCAGGGTCCAAAACAGCAGCAGAACAAGTCCATGCCCTCGCGTTGGCACCGATGGGAGTAGATAGAAACGCTCCTTGAGTATCAAACAGATGCTAAATGGATATGCAAAGCACACCACAACAGTTGAAAAGATCTAAAGCAAGGTCATAAAGAGGTCATCAAATGGTTTCCTGTGAGACAGAGTGCAATGTACTCACCATATAGCCATAAACAGCACTGTCTGTGTAGATGCGAGCATTCAAGAAGAATCGCATTACAGCCAGCACGGGCAACAGGAACAGCAGGAACAATTGCAGGGCATAAAGCCGCGACTTGGAGATCTGTGTGGGATCCGTGATGCGAGTGGCATACCTTCGGTACATCAGAAGCTGGATGCAGCCAAAGAGCAGTATAAATCCACCATAGACCGACGGACCCACGGTGTCCATGAAGCAGTGAGAGATGCCATGTTTGGTCCACACTTCCCTGAGCGTCACATTTGGCGGGCAGTACAACATTTTGCCTGTAAGCGGTTGAACTATTTACTCATTTGACTACGACTACTATGATAAGCTGCTTCTGATATCAAAGCACGTCCGACGACGACTGGCGTGCGTTCAGATAAACCCAAGCGCAAGCAATGACTGAATACTTCTATGACCAATTGCCTTTGTTTTATGGGGGCGGCCGTTTCACAATTAATCTCCGAAATTATCAGTCGCCGAAGCGGCACCAAACGGGAATCACATTTGCCTCGACGACATCACACGGGAAGAGATAGGTGCGCAAAAAGGGTGTCGAATGTTCTACTATTAGCACCTACTCTTTCTGGCACGGCACCAAAGTTCACTTCACTTCACCGAAGCGCAACAGCATATCAATCAATGAATTTTGCAATTCATTCAACCCATTTGCCATGTAAAATTATGCAATGCTGCGCATGCTGTCTGCACGCCGTATGGCTTTATCTACTTACCCGCTATTGACGCCACACACTAGTATCGGCTATATAATTACTGCTAAATAGTCTGACAGTTAGAATCAGCAGACAAACAAGTGGAAAAACGCGTAAAAAACAAAACTTCTCCGGCTAATCAACAACAACATCAGTGTGACCGCGGAAATATCGCATATCGAACATACGGTCTGACCCTCTGAAATATACCGAAACTACGTCACAAATTTCAAAATATACCGCAAGATTATACAAATATATACAAGATTATTTAAATTTAGATTCTCATCTGTATTGAGTACAAAATAAGGCTTAGGCAAAAACGGTCCCTAACGCGTCTTCAAATATACTAGAAAATGTTATGAAAAGTATAAAATTAGCAAGGTGTGTGAGCTAGACATGGTGGCATGAAAATCAGTGTGGCCAAACATATGAAAATTTTAACCGTTTGGCGCCAGCTCAGCAGTTTAAGTTTGCATTCAAACAAAGAATTGATTACTCAGAAAACAATTCAATTCCTTAATCTATAACAGAAAGTTAACACAAATGCTTATATTTCTCAGGCATAACCTCTTTATTCGTAAATTTTTCAAATAAATATTCATGTTCCTCTAATACTTTACACATACACGAAAAAAATTTCACAATTTTGTCTACGCTTAACTTCTAGATCTAGGTTACTTTCAGTTTAAAGTTTAAACTAGTTGTCTGAGTTGCAGAAATGAATATTCAAAGCACAAGGAACAGATCGGTTGCGGGGAGGGGGGGAGTAAATATCCTATTTACACCGATATTATAGATAAAATTCGCTACTTACGAGTAAGGAAAGGAGGTGATTAAAAGCTAAGCAAAACACTTTCGCAGAGTCTTATAAAAATTTCGAATTTGATTTCCGTCTCACTTATCCATCGACTGTGGGCTCCAAGTCGATGGCTACCAACTAAGTTGTTCAACTTGGGTTTAACTTATTATCACAAACAAGTACATGTACATAATATGCATAATTACGAGTATATCCCTACGGGGGAGACAGCCTCTGCTTTGGGCGGGCAGTCTCCCCCCGCTTACAACTACGAGTTGATCTTGGCCAGCAGGGGCTGTGTCACGGCACTGCCGGCACCTGCTCCACGACCCGCCACCTGGGGCAGCTGCTTATAGTTCTTCACCAGGTATCCGTAGTGGTGGGTGGCGTCTGCGCCCGAGTTGGCTGTTGGAATGTTCTGGCTGCTGCAGCTGCTCGCACTCCGCTGGGGACTGCTGCCCATCACCAGGGGTTTCGCCACTGTCGCCGGCGGCTGCATCTGCATCTGTGGCTGCATTCCCTTCTGCTTCCCGATTAGCAGCGAGGTCTCATCGCCATCGGCAAACTTGATCCTCTGGGCACTACCCAGGCTGCCCGTGTCCAAGCCAGAGGCATTGGCATCGCTGCGACTGCTCGTCAGCAGCGTTGAGATCGTGGGCGAGGGCTTCAGCCGGCTGCGGCCGGACGCTGGCAGCGGCTGGAGGATGCCGCTCAGATTGGAGTTCGAATTCGATTGGACATGTCCGTGATTGTTGTTGTGGTTCTTGAGGGCCCCACTGAGGGGCAGGCGGAAGTGGGCCAGCTCCCAGCTGTCGTTGGCCTCCTCCATGTCCCGCAGCGAGCGGCTGCTGTAGATGTCGCACGCTTTCTGGCCGGCCGCCTCCGCATCCAGATAGTAGTTGTTCTCAGTCTTTTGGTAGTCGAAGCTGCTGCCATTCAGCTTTGGCGAGCTGGAGCTGATCTTGCGCTTCACGCGGAGATTGGGCGAGCTCTCTTTGGGCGGCGGCAGTGCAATGACTGGCATGGCGGCCGCTAGCAGCGGCGGTGGCGCTGCCACAACCAGCTCTGAGTATTGTTTGTGGAGTGAGTGCTGGCGCTGCGGCTGCTTGAGTGAGGATCGCCGCGAGAGCATGAGTTTGCTGGGCGAGAGGTGGTCATCCGGCCTGGGCACCTCTCCCTCCAGCCAGTAGGTGAGCATCTCGCCCTTGCCCTTCATGGGTACAAAGCCCCGACGGGTCGTCACAAAGGTACCGAACTCGTCCAGAGCCACCTTTGTGGTCTCGCTTATGTGGATCTTAAGGGCCTCCCCATTGGACTCCATGCGAGAGGCCGTGTTCACGGTGTCCCCGAAGAGGCAGTAGCGGGGCATCTTCAGGCCCACCACGCCGGCCACGCAGGCGCCCGTATGCAGGCCGATCCTCAGCTTAAGCCGATCCTCCGGCCGATGGTGGATCCTGAAGTTGTGCACTGCCTCCAGGAGGGCCAGTGCCAGGCGGGCAATCTCCCTCGCATGCTGATTCCCATTCCGAATGGGCAGGCCGGAGACCACCATGTACGCGTCGCCAATCGTCTCCACCTTGTACACATCGAAGTTCTCCACAATCGAGTCGAAGCAGGTGTACAGATCGTTGAGGAACTGCACCACCTGCATGGGCGTGCTCTCCGCCGAGATGGCCGTAAAGCCCACTATGTCACTGAAGTAGATCGTCACCTGGTCAAAGGTCTCGGCCACCACGGGCTGTCCGCTGATCAGTTGAGCGGCCACACTCTGCGGCAGGAGCTGGTACAGCAGCTTCTCGCATTTCTTCTTCTCCTCGTGGTAGTCCTGAGTGCGCTCCTCCACGAGCTCCTCCAGATTGTTGGCATACAGCTCCATGCGTTTGAGCAGATTGTCCACGATGTTGCCAGTTTCATTATCCCTGGAAATGAGCAAGCCACATGATTATCTAGAGATCTACAGATCTAAGCTGTTGCCCCACTTACTTGTTAAACTTCCGTATCATGGATTTGAGGGTGTTGAAGTCTGGCCTCTCGGCAGGATCCTCGGCCCAGCAGCGTCGAATGATGCCATTGATGTCGGCCTTGGTGTCGCCAAAGGGTTCGAGATCGGGACGGAATGGCTTCGGCATACGCGACGGATGGTAGTTCTTCACCAGCTCGATGATCTCTGTGTTTTGGAATATTAGAAGGAGAGGCCTTGGGTTAGACTTCATTCGGGTGAGAGATATTTCCATTCAAGTTTCGATCCACTGCCCCCGAAATATGTAAATTGTTAGTGTCTAATGTCATTTTTTGTCCTGCTCTGGCTAGGGAGCTGGCTGCTACACCTGATATAAGAAAACACACACAAACAGACAAACAGATGTGCACCGAGGACCGATTGATTTGTCCACATCTTCTGCGGGGCAGATCGTCCAACTCAATTGCCTACAGTATGAATCCCAATTGGTTTCATCAGGAGGACCTGCTGCGGTCCGTCTACAGCGAACAGGACCTGCAATCGGAATGCCAAATTATGGGTCTAATGATGTCCGTGTCCAGGTCAAGGCGGTCGCTGCCCCCATCTGCCCTCAGACGGGTCGGTGGCATGGACAACAAAACGCAACCCGAACCAACCGATGCCGACGTGGTCTTTGGCATTTGCGACAAATCGCCACCAGAGCTTCACTGTGGCTGGGGCAAATCCCGCATCGAGTGGCTGTGGCAGCTGGAGCGACAGCAAAAGCTGAACCAAGCCTGGTTAGAGCCGTGCGGCAGCATCGACCTGGCCAGAAGTGGTAGCCGCACTAGTACTGACATCCGTGGCAAGAACAAGGGCAAGAGCAGGCGGCATCAACCAGGCTGCTGGTCCTGGATGCGTCACAGCTGCGGCTTGGGCATCGATTCCGGCAGCCTGGACAGTCTGGACGTGCCCTACTGCTGCCGCGAGACGAGTTCGTGAGTTCCGACAACTTCTTCGTCGACAACTTTTTGGGTCAGCCGTGCAATTTGATTTCGATTTCGAGTGTGTGCTGAGACCGCAATTAAATTCGTCTTTTCCAGGCACAACCGAAACTCTCCAAAAACTGTCTGCAAAAGTTCCACTCTGTGGCGGGCAACTGGCAGGATGGGACCGCCGCCTGATTCCCTCAAACTGCATAATTTGATGAATTTGTCAAGTGCTTGCCATTGGTATCTTTCTCTCTCTCTCCCTCTCTTACTATCTGTGGCAAGTTGTAAACCAAGTTTTCAGCGGCAATTGAAATCGGTGCGAGATCTGAATATGGCCTTAGGCTCTGCCAGGCATTCAATGACTTTAGTTTCATAGGAAGTTGGGGCAAAGAGTAAGACTGAAGTAGTAGTATGAATAAAGTAGCATAAAGTCAGTGCTACTTTTAGTTGAATCGATTTATTAACTCTTTTAATCCTTTCAAAGATTATATTGAATAATTCATTAATTGAGGATTTCTTCTATTTCTATAGGGAGGGTTTTAATAAACTCCATATTATTCCTATAAAATATAGTTCTTGGCCCATTCAAAACATAAATGATTATTAATTTAGTGTCCATTTAGATATTAAAATCTCTTTAAGTCCCATCTTTTATGTACACATCTTTAAGCCCTTAAATCACTGTGAACCCAGTCACACACATTGATATCAGGTCATTCCCGAGGCTAACCATCAATTTAGTGATAGTCAGAGACTTTCCAGGCAGGACATTCATGTGCTAATTTGTGCACGAAATCGGAGACCGGCACCCACAGCCACATGCAACAATACTCGTACAACACCAAACCACGGAGCAACCGCAACATGTGCAAAAATCTGGCATTAAAATTCCGCACAAGCAAAATCAGCCGCAGCACGAACAAAGAAGAGAAATACTTAGCCCCGGACGGTGGACGGTGTAGAGGGTACAGAGGAGCTGTTGCAGTGGCAGGACAAAAGCAATTTCATACCTTGTGGCGATTTCTCATACGCACACTTTCCGAGAAAGAAGGGGCCCTGTCGTGTGGTTATCTCGTGCACAATGACGCCAAAGGCATAGACATCGCCCTTCTGGGTTCCCTCGGGGGCACGCTGCTGCTCGAGCTTCAAGAGCTCCGGGGCCGTCCACAGGAGGTCTGCAATGGGGAGGAGGATTGTGAGTGAGAAATGTAATAAAATGGGTTTGCGGTTACGTACTGCTCCAGTAGGCGTGGCTGTTGCAATTGCCTCCATCGCTCTCCAGGTCGTAGCGCGAACGTCGCAGTGTGTGTAGGCCAAAGTCGGTGATCTTCAGGACGAAGCGGGAGTCCACCACGCAGTTGGAGGACTTGAGATTGCCGTGTGATCGAATGTCGGAGCTGTGGAGGAACTGCATGCCCCGGACAATGTCGTGCATGAGAGACAGCTTGAACATCCAGTCCAGCTGGAATTGCTCGTTCTCTAGGATATCCTGCAGCGAGCCCTTTGGACAGTATTCGGTGAGCAGGAAGCTGCGCCTCTGGTCGAGGCAGGCACCATAAAACTTCACCAAATGATCGTGCTGCAGGTCCTTCATCCGCTTCAGCTGAAGCATAAGGTTGCGCGTGAGCAGCGCCTGGACATTGTCCACTTCGATGGGTTTGATGGCCACCTTGCTCTTGCGGAACATGCCCACGGGTATGAAGATCTGGCGATCCCCATTAATCGACACCATGTCCTCGGACATCAGCGTCAGCTGGGAGCTCTGCTTCACCAGCGAGTGAAAGGATCCACGCAGACCCCGCTCGGCGGTATCCCGGAACATGACATCCTCCAAAGAGACTTTCCAGCTCATCGAATTGATCTCCGCTTCAGCGATGTAGTGGCGGTAGCCAAAGAAAAAGCACACGACCATGATGATCACCATAGTGCCCAGGACTATCGAGAGTATGGCATAGCCAGGAAGAGCTGAAAGAGTCATTCAAATGAATGGACGATACCGGTTTTATATGGCTTAAATCCACTCACAATTGTCGGGGCACAGAGCGCCATCATAACCACAGCTTGGATGATCCGATGGCGCCTCCTCGCGATCCCCTGCCCAGTGGATCTCCTTATTTGACTCGAACTCCAGGCGATTGTGCAGAAAGTGGGCCACAATCTCAAAGCGCCCCGTATTGGGATTCATATCGAGCAGGGAGTAGGCCGACAGACGGTCCCCATTGGCATCGATGGTCACGTTGCCGGTGATGCCCGTGAAGCTGCGGTTCCACATCCGTCGCACCATGTCCGTGCCATTGATGGGGCGTGTCAGCATGCTGGGATCCTCCCGGATGCTGTCGTTCAGGGCGTTCGCATAGAGCAGGACCCCATCGAAGAAGGACGTGACAAATGCCGAAATCGGTTCATTGTCGCTGAACGTGTAATTGTATTTGTCCGCTGCAATGGCTTTGATCTGTAAAAGGGTTTAGTCCCCAAACGAATTAATCTCAACTGACTCTCTTATATTGTAGCTAGTCCCTAGCCAAAAGGCACCATCAATTGTTGTTCGTGGCTCCTGGCACTTTTGTTCTTTAATTGCTTTGGCCGCCACCTCCCCCGTGAAAATTCAATTACGCGTTTGCTCGCCTGGAAAATGCAAGGGATTGCGATTGCTACACTGGAATGTCTGTGACTTTTTGTCACAATCCATGTGGAAATTATTGCAGACCGCCTGCCGGGAGTTCCCCTGCTCCAGAGCCAAAGTTGTGCCAATGGCGGGATTTAGTTCTGGCCTCCGACTTTGACAGGGATTTGGCCTGGCAAAGAGTTGCAGTTGCACAAATATACATTGAGCGGAACGCACAAGATGCCAAGAAAGTACATACTAACTTGTTAAGAGGGACTGAGAGACTTGAGATTAGAGACTCTCCACTGGCCGAGTATTGATGGAAAATGTGGCCAGAGATCCAGAGTCTAGGGCTCTGTCAACGATGGCAGCTCATTAGGCCAGGCGGCTCTTATGTTTGTCTGTGTCTCTAAGGACTTAGTACGTGTATCTAGCAGATACATAGAGAGGCAAGTGTCTGCTTATCAGCAAGTGCAGCAGCAGCAGCCCCATTTTCATTTGCTTTCCTTTGGTTTGGTTGTGGGGATATTCTGTGGGTTGGCTTTTACGAGTGCACTTCAGTGTGAAGTTGGGACAACAAATGCTCTCAGGTGTTGTCGGGGCTGTGTTTGTTGTAAATTTACCATGTATCAACAGAAAAATGTTTACGATTCCTCTCTAGCCCCCGCTCCTGCTGCCTGCTGCAGCTCTATGCAAAATAGGCTCTGGTCGAAAGAGAGGGAAAGGAACGTGCACTGGCATTGAGTATGCATGAGGCTGAGGCTGGCCCAAAAAGCGAGGAATGCCTCGCAACAGCAGCAAAAAAGAAAGAAGGAAGTGACTACAAAAGAGCAACAAAAGAAATCTGGGAAAAATTTTCAAATTGGCTGCCACATCCATTTCGATGCAAATATCCATGGACCCCCATAACCACTCACCTCATTGGACACCCGCGTGTACTCATTGTCGTTGGGCTGTTTGGGGGTGACGGTCAGCATGGCGGTGTACGCCTTCTGGGCACGCTCATTATTCAAATCCGTATCGTTCTTATCATACCATGGCTGCGACGTCAGATAGGGAACCCTGCAAAAGATAGTAATAGTACGAAAGAAAAGTTATTAATCAAGTCGCTCTCTCTCTCTCGCTTTCTCTCCCACCTGCTCTTATGTACAGTCTGCCCTTTTATTTGTAATCAATTTCGTATTTATTTTTGACATATGTACATATTTTTTTGCCTTATCAATGCAGTTTTTAATTTGCCTTTGTGCCGTCCCGTTCGCCGACGTGTTAGGTTTATTGCCAGCTTTGATATGCGTCATAAATTGTTTATAAATAGATTGGTAAAGTGTGCGAAACCAGCAAAACCCACACAGCTACAGCCACAGGGACAGACAGAGATACTTCTGTTCGAAGATGTTCGGTGTAAATGCATTTGAAATACATATGTACATTACCCTCTCTCCACGGGACGTTATCATCTGGTGTTCGCATGTATTTCGGTCTTGTTTCAATGCTAGAATGACCCCTGGTTACGAATACATTTTGAAAATTATTGATTATGAAGAGTGCAAGACATCCATGTTTCGTTCAAGGTTCAATCTGAATTGCATTTATGAATGGGGTGTAAGGCGATTCGATTGTGGGTAGAAATACCATGAATAGTAGATGCCTATGGGCATAAGAGATTGAAAGAAAGAACGAGGGGGAGACATCTGTCACTGACTTATATGCTTTATTCACATTTGCAGTTCTTATGCATGAGATATGCAGTCGAATGGAGACCTTTTTTTTATGTCAATGCGACTGGGAAAGATTAGGGCGAAGGGTGAGAGAGTCTTCTCCATCAACTCTCGCAAAGTGCACATGCACTTTGTGGACATTGAAAATAATGAGTTATAGTAACCCATATTCCCGAGAATTCCATCGAGAATTTTGTTCAAAATACATAGATCTCAATACAGTTTTTTCAAGCAGGAAATTGATTAGTTAATCCCAATGTACTCGTATATACCGGCATTCAGACAAATGCACTTGGGAGTGCGGGTACGGGTACGACTGGGGGTATATATAGATTACACTATATATAAAACGCAACATTTTTCCATTGATTGCAAGTGTCATGAAGGTCAGAAGGCGATTAGAATGCATTTAGTGCACATGCAAATAAATATAGAAATTGACTGCAAATGTTCGGGTATTCGAGTATTCCCGCTGCTTGCATAGCTGGAGGAGGAGGAGTTCATCCATCTCCTTTCAGTGCAACCCGAACATTTTAACCTTTCGTATTGCATTTATCATTGGGAGATCTACTATACTATCTATACTTATTCTGTATTAGAGCAACACTCTCTTAACATAGCTCTTTCTTTTTGATACTCCGCCATCTCCGATACCATCTTTGGTGTAGATCTATTCTATCAAAGTGCTTGCTGGGGTGAGGCTGTGGGGAGGGTGTGCGATGGGAGACAAAGAGACCCGAGCATTACTCAGCATTTATATTTGTGGGTAATCGTAATGAGTCGAAGTCCAAGTCCAAGTCCAAGCCCGACTCGGAGTACAATTCTGAGGTGCTCTTAGAGTCGATTTGTTGGCTTTAATCGATCTGCCCCTGCCATGTGCCGAAGTGTGGAATTTCCTCAATTTAAAAATAGCTTTTGTGGCTGCCTCAGAGAGAGAGGGGCAAATGCAGATGCTATTTACGGACAACTCCGATTGCTACATTTCATAATTTTAATAACCTTGACTAATGTTTGTACGTTGTACAGTACATATGCCCGCACCTCGTGCGCAGTTTGTAAAGAATATTTTTGTTTGAGAGTGCGCGTGGTGTACTTTTTTGTGTGTTGTTTGTGATATATTATTTTTTATTGTGTTTGATCAAAGTGAAAGGCAACAAATTGATCACCTTTTGTAGCTGTGGCATCTGTGTATCTGTGGTGTCTGTTAAGTAATTCAAAGATTTACTCACCGCGAAAATAACTCAATGTTGATGAAAACATATTCGCCGCTATCGATCATATTCAACTCCTCGGCTGTCAGCATAATTTGACGTATCGACTGCGGATCGGCGCACATAATGACAACTGCAAAAAAAGATACAAGCCAAAATTGAAATCAAAATAGTCATGTTTTTGGCCAGATCTGGTGGCTCTCTTGTCATTAAAAATGTATTAATTTATTTAAAAGCTGTCGATTGTCAGTGGCTCTGACGTCAGTGAATGTAAAAAGCGTAAGGAAGATAAAAACACGTTGTTTCTTAAATTAAAACTCAAAAGTATCTTATTGGTGCTCCACACTGAAGTTGATATGAGTCTGACAGCACTCGATACAGCACTCGTTTTCGATATGTTTTCAGAGCAGAGAAGAGAATGGGGAAAGGATACAACAATAAGCAAGTATCTAATATAATTATTTCTAGCCAGCAGGAAATTTTCCTAACGCAATTAGGTGCCAATATTAGCTAGGTTTTGCTTCAAAGCTAGAATGTGTAAAAGTTTTTTAATTAACTCCATTCAAACTTATCTGAAATTTGCATATCAATTAAAAATGTAATCCAATTGAAACTCACAAATAATATTATTGAAATAAGTTGCATTTTGTATATGTTTCTGATAGGTAGAAAATTGTTAAAAGTTATGCATTCTGCATATGCATTGGCAACATTTTGATTACAAATTTTCAATTTATATTCATGCGCGAAATGCTAAAATAATACTGACAGTTGCTAATTATTTCTGGCTAATGTGGAATGAAATTGATCCCACATGCACGCACAATAGATATAATGAATTCCATTAATTAAAAATTGAATGTCAATCAGGAGAAGTATTAGAGGTTTTTAGCAGACTTCAGGTATTCATTGAGGTTTTCAAATGGTATCACATATTCTCTTCTAATATAATTCCATCTAAATCCCAAATGAAATTGCCCACACACTCGAGAGTTCATGTAAATTCCATCAATTACAAATTGAATGTCAAGCCATAAGCCATCATAAACTGGCCAATGTAATTGCGCATACGACTTGTTGTGCGGCACTCATGATTTGCAAACACCGGTTCGTTCCCATGTAGGTATTTGCATGTCAAATGTATTGCCAACAAGTACATAAACTATATTAATAGCAAAATCGGAAACTTCTGCCTCCGAGAGAAGAGACAAAGGTATGCACATGTGTATATGATATGTATCACAGCTCAAACACAGAACAATCAAGTGCAATTTTCTCAGTCGCCTACCCTCTCGGTAATGCAATTTTCAACGTCATCTTTTGAGTTTTCTTTGCTGGAATTTAATTACTTAAAAAAGATGGGAGCACAAGCCCTGGGCCTGGACCTGAACCTGGGCTTGGGCTTGGCAATTTCAAGTTCAGTGGAAAAAACTTGCAATTGACTTGATTTAATTATGCAATTTTTATTTTCTTTTTTTATTTGTTTCTTGTTGTTTCTCTTTTAAATGTTACATCTCGAACTTTTGCTGTGTTGTGTTGTTTGTGAGTATAAAGTTAGGTCGTGAGTGTGTGTATTTTTATACCATGATATGAATAAGTAATTAAAAGTTGTGCCCTGAGTCAGACCGAGGTGTTCTCAAGCATAATTGTTGTGGCAGAGGACTCTGAACTTTGTTTCGGTTCATAAAATATACTCGTATATATAAATCAATAACCAAAGCAATATAAATTATTGTAAGCCATAAAAGAATCATGTTTGTGTAAAGATTAACATCAGGAAGATATCAAATAACAAATTGAATAAGTCAAAGTTCAGAATAAAAAGGCTTAAAGTGTATTTCCTGAGGTGTAACTTAACTTATTTCTTGAGTAAATTATTAAATCAATAAAATAACAAAACACGTACAGATTCATGTCAAAAGTGGGCTGATTTATGATAAAGAAAGTACTCCTATGGACTGCCCTTGAACTCTGTTTTATTGTTATATATCATCATAAGAAATAATTAACTTTCTTTGTCGGCAAACCCAAAAATAATAATGCACAGACAACAAACTCATTTAGCATTCGAAACAGAGCACTTGTCGCCATCATTATGTTTTAATTAAAATTTATTATATGGCAAACAGAATCTATTTGGAAACAGTGCTTCCAATATATGGAGTTTAACAGCAGTCATGAGGTTTATAAATATCCCATTGTACGACAGATGAATGTTATATCAATGCAGAGCCCTAGTGGATAAGGCTTTTGGTTTTTGAGTGCTGTGGATATCCAAGCATTTTAGGAGGCATTTTCATCTCCTTTAAGCCCTGTTTTTGGCCTCTACATTTGCGCTAAAGAAAAATCTTGTAATTTTTTCCGAAATTTCCAAGACAGAAGAACCAGAATAGCCTTTTTCTATTAATACTCTTGGGGGTTCCTTTGATTTCGAATGACTTTTAGAAACAATAAAACCATAACTTAATTAACTACTTCTTCAGATGTAATCCGTAGTCATTCCCTCTTCGTTTCTTGTAACCCCATTAAAAATCAATTAGCATAGCACTGTGAAGCGTATTGCCGCGAAATGCCTCACAAAATACATATGCATAACGATTGTAATTGTTTATTGAGTTAATTGCCAATAAATGAAATGAAATGAGCTGTAATTAAACAATTTCATGCGATCCAAATGGACAGAGAGAGAGAGAGAGCTAGAGACAGAGAGAGAAGGTAGCACATCACAGGCACACAGGCAGACAGACAGGCATCAAAACGACACAGGCACTGGCTTACACTACGTATGCTTGATATTCGACTATTTGCTGTCACTCATATGTGTCCATGACAGCTGACGGCTTCATAACTAGCCGGCTGCTAATTTGATATTTTAATTAACAGCGAATCATTGCAACGGGCAAAATTCATGCCCAATCAATTCACATTTCAATTTACTTACAGTCGACTGCAAACGTTGCTCATACGCACCGTTGTGCACACAGGCGCAGTCCAACTGTTGGGACTATTAATAGTATGAGAGACTATTTAATTCAGAACCTGATCAGATACACAGGTATCTATGTATGTTTGCTCTGCAGATAGTATCTATTCCTATTGGACTGGTTTCTTGAACTTGTCTTTGGCACACTCATTACAGCCGTGTCGTGTCTATAATTAAATCGTTTTCGCTTTCAATGACAGAGAACGCAATGAGGTTAAAAAAGTTCAGGGTGGGATGTACGCTCAAATGCACTGGCAAGTGTAAGCGCATCAGATGGGCAAACAAATCGACAAGGTCGTCTCTCTCTGTTGCATGTCTCTCTGTTGCATGCCAAGGAGGTCAAACTATAAATATTCCTAGAGAGAAAACAGATGGGATGAGCCAGAAGAACATCAAAAAATGCATGTCGGAAGTGGGAATTGAAGGAAACGAGTGCAGTTAGCTCTACCATAATGTTTCTAGACACTTACTTCTCGTCTGCATGGCCACGTTCTTCAGCATTCGTGTGATGTCCGCCTTGGTCCAGGTGGTTGTATCGAATCCCAGCTGATAGACCGACTGCTTTTCGATGGTATCGTGGATGGCGGCCAGGCACAGGAAGCACACAGAGTTCCCTTTGACCTTGGCATTCTCATTCTGGTAGATCAGGGCTGTGCGCGTCCAATTAAAGCTGTTGAGAATGGCTCGCACCACATTTCCCAGATTATTAACCTGGGCTCCCTTGAGACGGGTGAGCGTGGAGTAGCTCTCGGACTTTTTGTTGAACTCCTTGGCATTGCCGCCGGTGGTGAGGACAGGCACCTGCCAGACATCCGCATAGCGGGAGATCGGAGCCAAAACATACTCGCAGGGTAGTCCAAACACTGCATTCACCTCCGGCCACTGGGTGTAGATCTCGAAGAAACCGATAGGTCCGTACTTCGAGGAGCAGAATGTATCCCTTGAGATCAGCTTGATGTCGAAGTGGGTGCCGCCGACAAAGCCCTTCCGCTGGATGTGCCGGATGCCCAGCTCCAGAACGGGCAGCACCTTCGGCATTATGCAGTCGTTCTTGTTGTCCGACTCCACAGAGGGCAGCAGGGCCACAAAAACCAGCTGTCGATGGGCCACATGGTGGTGGTTGGGCATGGCCTGGGCGGGAATGCTCGGGAAGTGCTGCACCAGCTCTGTTATCTGGGACTTGTGTGAGTTCTTGGTCTCGGGTGTCTTGAAACTGTGCTCATCGGAGCTCGATCCCATGGGGGCCACGCCACCCACAGCCTCGACATCGTAGAACCAGGCCCGGGCAGGTCCTCGACTCGGCAGCAGCACCACCAGCAGCAGGCACAGGCTCAGGCCGAGGCTCAGTCCCCGTAATGTTGGCCGGACCGATCTGCCAACGGGGGGCATCTCGGATGGGATCTGTTCCGAGCTCTCCTCCACTCTGGGGAACGGTGTCGTTTTCGTGAATGTCTCTCTCTCTCTCTCTCTCTCTCTCTCTCTCTCTCTCTCTCTCTCTGTTGTTCGATTCGGGATACTCGTTTGTGTTTTTTGTCAAGCGTTGCACTTTGTCACTGATTTTGATTGCATTATTTATGCGAGTGCTTTTATTGTTATCACAGCTCCTTCTTTAATTCATTTTTTTTTTTTGACAATATATTTAACCTTTGCAGCAAGACCTGCATTGAAATTGAAATTTCGATTATTAATTACACTGTTTTGTTTGCTTCGAATTTTTATTAATGATCGCCGATTGTTCAAATTTAATTAAACTTTTCATTAGCCAACTGGTTGTTCCTTCCTTTATTTGGTTGCCATCAGTTTAATTAGTATTCTTACATTATTTTATCATCAATTTATTGAGGCGTTCACAAATATGCACAGCCGCCAATTTTCATTGAAGGATAAGCCGAAAATCCAAAATAATATTTACTATTCGAATTTATAAATATTCGTAAACGCAGCCCGTGAATAACAGCCACATTGCAATTTTCATTCCATGTAAAACACTTGTGTGTGCTGGAGAATATGAATACGAAAACACACACATAATAATCGAGTTTCGTTTTAAAAGAAGTCGTACTCTGAATACTCTAAATATTTCAGAGGCATTTTGGTAGAGAAAGATACTTGTAGGGAATTTAATGTCCCCTTAATCAGGAAAATCCTTTCGACTTTTCCGATATTCTCTTAGAGAGCGTAGGGTACTGGGATTTTAATAGCCAAGAAAGTACGAACTCTCAAAGATCAATTTTAATGCATCTCAAATTTCTGGAGCTTCATTCACACAAAAAAGGGTATACGAAAGTGGAGTGCCCGCAAAACTCATAAACAACCTCTTGACTATTTTTAGCTTTGAATCGCATTACAGATATATGTATTTATGCGAATGTTTGTTAGGGCCAGACGCCGGACGAATAAATTGGAACAGTCCGAACGAACCGTTTGGCGTTTCCAAATCGTCTTTCAATGGATCTTAACAGATACAATTCTTAAGAAGCAATACTCGAGATGTGAGAGAAACCCGCTTGACATCTTTTTTTTCGGGTTGAACTTTTGGTATGTATAAACAAAAAATAAACATAATTGATTGGAATACCCGTACAATTTGTGGTAAGACTCACTTGAAGTCTGACAACGCAGGCTACTAAAACAAAAGGGCTAAAAATAAACCCAAAATGAGGCATTTAAAATTATTTTGACCTTCACCTGAGCCTCAGCCGGGGAATACGTATTTTGTTTTACTTTGTACTGACACGTATTTCGCTCGGCTTACATTATTAATTTAGTAAAGAGAGATTTCTCAGAGCGAGAGAATCTTATAAATCTTTAAGCAGATTTCCGAATTCGTTACAAATTTAACGGCAATTAGAAAAGTAAGTAAAGAACGTGTCCAATCATTTTAATAGAGGAAAGAAGTGAACTGAATAATGATTCAACAGAATTCCGAAAGCGCATTAATGGGGACAGTAGTAGTTCCTGGTCGGCGAGCTGCTGACCAATTTTTCGGTTCTCTATTATCACCATCATTATAAAGCGGCGGCTATGCGTTCATTAAACTCAAATCCAAAGCCGAATAACGTCGAAAGCCTAAAGCCACAAAGATATATTTTTGTAGCTAAAAATAACCTCAGACAAAAAAGAGCCCTCCAAGCCATTCAGATGTGGCCAAAAGCGCCAAAAGACACAACAAACAATGGCAATAAACACAATGCGATGAAGAAAAAGTGGATTCGCCATTCGAGAGATCTATATAAAAAATCAAATCAAATAAAATAAAGCTACCATAATGATGCCCTTTGGCGTTCAACTTTTTCTCATATATGTATACGCGTCTTTCTTAAGATTTGCGGAGCGGTAAAATATGAGGAATATGTTCAGTTATGACCGAGTCTAGCAGTAAATGGGCAGTAAATGATGTTTGGAACATTAAAACTGACTTAAAATGGGGTAGAAATTGAGACATACAACAAAACAAGATCATAAAGTTGCCCCATTCTGGAAATGGAAACGAAACACAGGACCCTTATCCAAGCATGATGATAAATGAGACGGAAATAAAAAGTACATCTACCCCAAAATGAACAAATATAACAGATAGACTGGTTTTTGAACGAACTTGAATGAAATACTCAATCTGACCTATGAATGAACTTGATTTCATATGTAAATCTTGTTCATCAAATTCCAAGCCAATAAAATACTATAAATCAAGATGTTCGGCATACTAAACGTCTTATGATGATATTTGAAGAATTTTTCTTTCTTCTCATAATCAGTTGTTTATATTCCGAAATAAGAACCCCATACCATAAAAAAACTCCTACTGCGGGAGCTTTAAATATTTCACAATTTTACGCCTTTCTCCTTGCTTAAACATTTTATCGATATATTGGACATTTAGAAACACTTTCAATCATTTGAAGATTGATTGATGCCAGGAGACAGATACTCTCAGTGCTGCGCAACTCCCATTCTCAAGGTTGGCCGACAAACAATTCGTCAAATGCCAAAAGGTAGTAGAAATATGGGTCAATTTGGGGCTTGAGACCAAGCCAAACAGGATAGACAGAGAGAGGGATGAATACAAGGAAAGAGATAGCAAATGATTTTTTCTTTCTTTATATTTTATTATTATTTGAATTTTGTTGTTTTTTTTTTATTTTGTTTTGTGGGGTCTCAATTTTGTACGCTTTTCGGTGTTGAGTATTTGAGTATTTTTGGCCCAAGCGGGTCTTAAGAGTTTACACGTGCCGCGGATTAACAGATCCCCACTCTTCACCTCTCTCTAAAGACCTCTAAAGACCTCTACTGGCCTCTATAGAGACCCTCTCCATAGGGGTGCCCCATCGTTCAATCAGGTAGCAATCGTTAGATGTGTCTTGGGATGCCGTTAGACCTCACTCTTCCACTGTGATTGGGGCGAATGATTTATGAGATTTTAATCTACAATTCGCACATTTTGTGGAGATACTATCTTTCATCGTTCCATGTTGATCGGTTTATGGTAATTCGCTTATTTGTCTTTCGTGCCTCTGACTAATGAAGTTCACGCTTTATTAATAGGTTGCCTAACTGGTCAACTGGCAAACTGGTCAACTGGTCAACGTCACCTGTCATTTTGGCTTATGGCTATTTTTGGAGCGTAAAACCCAGACGAAAAACCCCCTAGCTCTCCCCGGTCCAGCTGATGATTCCGTACCCTTCGTGTATCCGCTGTCATCGACTTGGTCATGTTGCTTAATTACTTTTCGGAGACCCACAGACTATGCAAATAGCAAAATGGAACTGATTTGTTTTCCACTTTGAACAGGCGGCTGGCAGCTTGAAACCGTTCAAAGTCGTTAGATTTATCATTTAGTTAATTAAATAATTAGTTAAGCTTCCATTTTTATGGCTCATTTATGTGTGATTAGACACCTTGGTGAAAAATTTCATTCATATTCAGTGGGGCACTAAACGAATGTGTTATTAAAAAAGACTTCATTAAGAGGTAAATAAAATTCATAGGCTTTTGTCTGACAGAGGACTTGGTTACAGTTGTCATGTTGAATGGATAAAGAATGAAATAAAATCAAATTTCCAGCAGAAGAATAGCCTCTTAAATGTTTATCTTCTCAGAATAATTTATGGTTTAAATAAAGAACAGATAGATTAGCAGAAAGACTGCAAATTGAAGAGAATTCTGTACTAAAAGTAAGTAAAAGTAAATGAACCTTTCTGCTGTCAAGCATCATGAGTGAACATATATAAATTTCCCTGCATACGTGTACAAATCTTTTCTTATCATCCTCTCTCACATCTTGGATTTTAGGGTATTACTGTGTCGCTGTTTATCTGTTTGCCCATAGCACATTGCGTAGCCTTCTTTACGGTCATTACTACTTACTACTCTTTATTTGTGAGCTAATATTTTTGTTTTGGTTTATTTTCAATAGCTTTTTTCCCCCCGATGGATTTATTCGTAGGTGCTGTCCAAGCAGATTTTTGCTAGACCGAAATATGAGCTGCATATATTGTTGAGTGCTCTGTTGTTATTTTTAGCTCTACTTGAACAAAATGAAAACACAATCGTACGGCGCGTAATACTGAGGGTTAGGTAATCGGTAAAAAGCAGGAAACACTATGGAAGTGTTCTCCAGAATAAGCCATAACTAATTATAAAGTACTCGCATTGCCAGTTCGTAAGAGTTAAGATCATTAGTTAGATATACGATCTCTGCAGTTCGATTTAATGAACTCATATCAATCACTGCTCTCGCTAGGCACTCATTTACATCACGAACTGTAATCATGAATCATTAGCATATCTTGATTCATCTCCGGCACTCACAGACTCGGTTGATCCGCTGTGCGACACCCGAGACAGGTGTGACTATGAGCTGCCTGTGTGAGCGCATTCATAAAGTTCCACTGTACATATCCAATGGTGGGCGTTTTAATTACACTCATTGCTCATTCACTCGTCATAGTGGCACCCATCCACCCACCCCCCCCTTTCCGTGGAAACTTTATGCATAAATGTTTACGGAAAAACATTTAGTTGGACATTGCACTCTTTATGCTGTGAAAAATCAACAAAAAACAAAAACAGCGTCAACAAAAACATAGAAAAACAAAACAAAAATGCGAAAATGGAACTAAAAATGCAAGGCAAGCGATGCTGAATATTCCATTGGGGGATTTGAATAACAAAAAGAGAACAACAAATTGTTAAAAGTCGCTGCTTAGATGCTCTAATGAAGATCGAACATCCTATATGATTAGTTATAGATATAGAAAGAGGAATCATTCGGTTCGCTATTTAATAGCATTTTTTATATTTTCTTTCTTAAATTTTCCATCATATTTTCCATTCATTCCCCTCCACAAAGCTGCTATACCCTCGACAAATTTTCCAACGGAAACATTTTCGAATAGCCGAATAGCAACAGTGAAAAATTTTACAAATTGTATTTCAAGTTCAACACGTCTGTCAGCACTGACCCCACGCTACTGCTGCCGTTTCTCCCCCTGGGGACTACTGTGTCCACTCCACTCCGCATCGATACAATATACAATATTGTGCACTGTCCGTTCTATGAGTACTCTCGGATGTCCGATGTCCGATTGCGCGACCCTTCCAATTGTTTCTCCCATCTCATGGATGCGAAATATTTCATTTGAAAAGCAATTAAACGGGCCGCAAAAACGGAAGCCCAAAAAGAAAAAGAAAAAAAAAAAAAAGAAAACCAAAAATTGCTGTATTTTGAAGGAGTAAACACGTTCTTCTGGCTACTGCGACTGGATTATGGCTACTAGCTCTCCAGCAATTTGTTTGCCTTTGCGACAATTATAAATAACATATGAAGAAAGAGGCAAATAAATAAGCTGGGAATTAAATTAGCAAAGGCTTAAAAACGTATTTTTTTGTGTGTTTTGAGTGCCACAGATTTAATAATATTTTTTTTTGTAACCGAATTCATTTAAAATTCAACAAACAATGCTTGCTCATATTTTTTGAGTTATTCATTTATATTATTTTATAAGCAATTAGTCATGGAATCAATATCCCAACACCTCAAATCTGATCAGAAAAAGTTATTTATGGCCATTATATATAATTAGTGGTTCCAAATATGACCAAAACCGTTTATAATAGGAAACTCGGGTCATAAATTAAAAAGTTTTGTTTACAGTACTCTCATCAAATTACAAAACAATCGGAAATGATATATAAACGATGGCAGATGCCATAAATATTTTGCAAACAATTCGAATTTTGTGGTCGACGCGAAATGATTTGTGAATCTCTTTGGCTTCGTGGACAGATCTGACAGATTTGTTGCTTATTGATTAACATTAATTTCGTTGCGGTTCCATTGTCGCATCAGTGTTAATTGTCCGCAAGGGTTAAGTGTCCGCACTTCCATTTCACTCGATCAAAGCGTTCATTAATATCATTATTTTCCTTTCTAATTTCACTTTTTCTCTCAATATTTTTTTATTTATAGATTTTTTAGTATCGCCTGCACATTGTGCCCAGTTTTCAATTGTATTTACTTTTAATTATGCGCTTTTTATCTTATCACTCTTTTGTTTTGTGCGGGGTTGCTGCTATTGATAAGGCATATCATTGAGCATACAATGTGAAAAAACCAAAAGCCGTCGCATTTTAAATATTTATAATTAAAATTTTTGAAAAACTCGAGTTTTTTTGAGTTTTTTCTATTTTATTTGTCGATGCGTTTTATGCGCGGTTCTCACGCCGCTTCGTTCGCGCTCGAATCGTAAAACCGAACTGAGGAATCGGAAGCAGCCGGAGACGAGCGACACGACGATGGCGATTCCGAAGCGTTGGCAGCGACGCTAACGCCGACGCTAAGCAGCGACTGCGCTGCCAGCTGCTGCGTAGGTGATCCGCAGGGAGGGAGAATGGAGACAGACAGATGTAAAATAGAGGATCCTACAAGGGAAGTACCTTATTATAATGAAGGTACTAACTCAATAAATTGAGATTAATATCTCTGAAATCTATCATCCCACTAAAGTCAGTGTACATCTTCGTATAACTGGGAAAACTATGATCAAAGTTTAAATTTGACAATGGAAGAAGTTTTTTATTCATCTTCTAGTAGAATATTTACTTTTTATTTAATATGCTCATACCTATGATAACGAGACCAATGTGCTTGTAGTTCTGATTTTTATGGTAAACAATTCAATTGATATTTTGCAATCGGAAATGAATAATAAATCCCAATAAACAAAAAGAATCCAGACCCTTGGGTAGAACACGCATGTGTTCAGGCTTTCTTTGGTCCTCCTTTTGCTTTCTGTGTGCCTGTTGTCCACGTCCACGTTCTCACATGGCCAAATCCAATTTGAATTTCAACTACGTTGGAGATACATTCGCATAAAGGACTTGTCCTACAGCTCCGCTCCTGCTTAGATTGCACAGATACACACACGCATACAAATGGGAAGAAGATAATACGCATACGCAGCGTGGCACGCATAAAGTGTTTGGCTCAGTGTGAGTGTGGTGCACCCATGCCTGTGCACTCCATTTCCTTGTTGGTCCCATGCTTTCATATTTCAGTTTTATTCGCCCTTTCGTTCCATCCATGTTTCTTTCTTCCTTTTTCCTGGCACTTGAACTTAATAAATCATATGGATGAGACCGAGTGTTTTGGGTTGAGGTAATGAATGAAATGCACTTGTTGCCACCATTTTGCCTGTGCCTTGGTTCCCTGCGTTTCCTTTCTATATAAATTGTTTGCAATCCTTGCAGGTCTTCGTGTTTGTTGTGCCAGCAATTTTTGAATTAATTTAACTGATGCCTAGGATTTTTAGGAGAACAGGATCAGTAGTCTGTTCACTTTGTGCATCACCAATCGACTCGCTCAGACAGTGTTTGACTGACGGTCTGTAGTTCTGTCTGGGTCTCTCTCTGTGTATGTGGGATAGCCATAAATTAGACGCTTCCTGCAGCTCATCGCATTCAATGCCAGCCATTTCTGCAATTTCCTGTTTGAGGCTGGCATTGCATTCACAGAGTTAAATGGATAGATAGTTAAATGGATGGATGGATAGATAAATAGCTGACGGCCGTGGCAGATGGCAATCAGAAGGAAATCTACCAGCTTGACTTCTGCCTGTATGGGAGGCCATAGAAGTTGTTCCTGTCTGTTATTGAAGGAGACAGAGAGCATCCTTTCCTTTGAAACTGAAATTAAATTCCTATTCCTTTGCCACTCAGCCGCCCAACCGCCCAGCCACTTTTGCCACTCATCTTTATATGCAGCGCGGCCATTTACATTAACATTTTATTCAGACGATTCTGGCTTTCAGTGCTTTGCCCTGAAATCCATATAAATTGTCAATAAAGCGCAAATGACTCAAATGAAGTTGTCTGGTAAAAATGTTAAGCATCCTCACTTCTGTGCCCTTTTCCTTATCCGTTGCCATCCTTCCGGCGGACTGGAAATGGCAGCAGCTGAAGTAAGCAATAGGGGAATGCCATCGAAGAGAAAGGGGGAGAGAGAGACAGATGGAGAGTAAGCTGAAGAATGCCAATGTTGATTGCACCGGGCAAGGACACCAGCCGGAACCAGCACAATGACAGGCCACAGACACGCACGCCCTTATCCCTTTGACCGAGAAAGCGATGTGTTAACGAATTTAAATCAATTCCTTAAGTATCGTTCTTATTGAAATTAATAAATAAAAGTCTGTTAATGCTTCCTCCATCTCCATCTCCCTGTCTCTGCAGACAGAGGCTTTTCCTTTTCCCTTATATTACATTGCCCTGCATTCCATTTGTTCATGGGCTGTGGCTCTTTATGGGTGTGGATGAGGATAGCTCCAAGCAATAACTGTAAATGAAAATAACAAACAGGGAAAAGCGAAATCTTTGTGATAAAGAGTGGGAGCCATTATCAGCAGAATAATGAATACTCTTTTCTTTCCACTGATTGAAGGGATTAATTCATTTCGAAATCTTTTCGATGCCAAGGAGAGCAGAAGAAATGAATTATTTCCTCTCACATGATTATCCCCAAAATGAATACCAAAGGATTATATTAAAATAGTTTTCGAGCATAAACATGCACTTGTCTTGTCCCAAGCAATTTGTAAATCTTCCACTTACACCCCAAGCTCCATTTTCTCTGGCGAGTTGGCTCTGCCTTTAGCCTGGCAATATGCCGCATCAAAGGGATTCCACAGCTTCCACTATAAAATCTCGCAACCAACTCGTTTACAACTCGTTGTCTAGCACACATTTTTGCAGACTGCATAGTACATGCTTCTGTCTGAACAATTGTTCAACTAATATCTAGATAAAGAGATAGCAGGAGAGCTGTAAGAAGCTGCATATGACAGAGAAGACAGGACAGCGCTGGGATGTGTGGGGATGTGTTTGTTTGTGCGTTTTGTGCAATTAACTTGAGCTCTGGATGGATAAATAACTCAACATGGTCTCATGCTCTCAGATTGGAAACTTGTCTTCCTGGGATTCCCTTTTCCTATTAGTACTCTGCTCAAGATTTGTGTACAACTTTTCAACGTAATTAAAGCAAATAACTTTTCAACAAGTTGGCGGGAAGAATCTATATGGGTTAAAAGGCGGAACAATGGCAGAATTTTATAATTAATTCTATTTGCATGCTTAATCAAAAGGTTGCCTCGTCTTCCACGAAAACTTTTCGACAAAACTTTTCTTTCCGCACTAACCTAATGTGCTGAGTACACTATTCAGGCGAATGGGGTCTCGGGTCGGGTTATAGTCTATCAAAAGTTTAACTTCTATGCTGGAAAAGTCAGGAAAAGTCTAGAGAAAAATTTCGTGCAGCATTTTCTATCACTGCTTCTCTCTCATTCTCTTTGTGTATCTGTGTGCCCTCGCTTAGGTGTGTGCGTGTCAGTTGTGGCAGCCAGTCCGTGCCCGTGTGGCTTGTTGCAGTTCCCACTGTGCGAACCGCATCAGAACATCACAAACTAATATCAAAGCCCCAAAATGGCTGCAAAATATGACTCTTTAATACCCTGCCAGGGCAAAGGACTTTCGCTGTGTGGGTATATTGACTATGATGTGGAATGCAGGGAATTTTTTTCCAAACAAACAATATTCACTAAGGTTATACCTAAAAAGATATATATTCTTCAGAATTAATCCCTTTAAAAAGGGATTATTATACTCTGAAGTATTTTTCCAAATATAATCCTTCCTATTCACACTTTTCCACTGAGATAAGTCTCAATTTCATTCAAGTGAATTTACAGTTCGTTAGTTTCGACCAAATTTGATTGCCAGCTCGACTGGCTTTTGGGTTTTTGGGGCTTCGGCTGCTAGCAGCTGGGGAATGCTGAGCGATGGCCACATCTGGTGTCGGCATTATTACCGAGCTCTCAGTCCTGTTAATGATGCACTGCGGCGGTATGACAGGCAGTTCGGCCATGACACCAACCACACTGTGACACCACGATCTCCCTTCGCACTCCTTCGCCTTCCCGTGATGCCCCTTTCCAACACTTCTTCCCTTCTGTTCCATCTCGGTCTCTCCCACGTGGATGAGAGCTTTGGGAAATTTATAGTTTTCACACTTTAACGATTTAAACCGCACTGCAGTGGCCCCAGGAGAAACAGGAGCAGCAGCAGCCGCATGCAAATAATTGAAAAAGTCATATACTCTGTGGCATTATGGATTTATTTTTGGCCAATATGCCTACACCATTTGGTCAGCCAATTAATTAGTCAAGGAAATTGAACGAGACAGCTACGGTTGCAACAATTTTTCCCATAGCCTGCGGTGGTAGCAAAAATGTATGGATATCTTTAGGCTAAAATCGAAAAAAAATATTTTATGTGATAAAAATTTAATAAATTTCGAATTTATGTAAGTCGTGTCAAGTGCAAAAGAAACATTTTCTGCACACTTGTACACACATGTACAATGTACAAATATATTATTTATTTTATGGTTTTTATGAGCAGACATTTTACGTTTTTTTTTTGCCATTTCAAATTCAATTGAAACCTGAGCAAAATCAATGCGAAACACATATCTAGCTGTCTGACCTCGTAGCGGAACAATTAAAAAAGTAGTTTCCGGGCGCCAATTACATGTCCAAAAACAAGTCCAACAGCCAAAATGTATGCAACACTTTTTTACATTTGGCATTTGGTAGCTGCAGAATTTGATTGGAGAAATGTGCAACTGCAAACAGCAAACAATTATATAATTTATGAGAAACTTGTGCAACCGATTTCCCTTTAATTATTTTATGGAAATTTTCGACTCTAGTGCTCCATCTAACTTTAAGCTTTTATCGCAGCTATTTTAAGGGTTGAAGGTGCAGAGTCCTGTAAATAGGTTACGCCCTGGGGCAAAACAAAAACTTGTCTCACATTTTCCTGAAGGAAGGGGAAAGAACTTTGGTGAGTGATTTGCCACATTTGAATAATTGATTAGGGCCTGGAGTTCAACCCGGTCAAGAGCTAATTGTTTGTCATATTGATAGTCTTGTTTAAGGTAAATATCCATTTATTCCGAATTAAACCAAACCAGACATATTAAATGTCAAGAATGCATACAGTGAACCCATGAGGGGCCCTGTCAGTGGCCAATTTGGGGTTAAATTTAATTGAATTTATGCTTAACTTTTATGTGACCCAGCTGCATGGTTGACTTTGCTGCGGTAGGTGGAAAGTGGAGGCGTATCTTTCCCAATAAATCCACACTATTGTTCTCTTCTTTTGTTTTCCCATATGCCACCATCTATCTTGGGGGCTGCTGCTGGTGCAAGCAGCAACTGTGAAACGTAGGGGCCTGACAGGCGAATAATGAAAAATTCCAAAGATGACATTGTGATTTTGGTTTGGGGCAAACAAGATTATTCTTATACACAGGCTTCTCTTTGAAGACCACATAGAGAAAGAGAAGATAAGCCAGCTGAAGCTTTGAGTGTTTTTATGCTCATTTAAAATCGATTTCAAACTCAAAGATCATACACACAAAATCTGTGGAATAACTAAAATTTAAAGTCGTCTCACAGCAAGCAAAATGTTTTCACTTTTATGCAGATTGAATCCACTTTTAATGGTTGTTAAATATGCATACAAACAAATATAAATGTTTCTTTTAGCTAAAAGTTATGGTGGTATCAAAAAGAGATGTCCTCAAATGGGTCCCCAAAACTATCTAAATGTTATGGTTATACAATAGACACATACATGCATGCGTACATGTATCTGTTATCTAGAACTACTCACACACACACACCTTGTCAGACAATGGCACAATTTGAATTTAATTTTGTTTCATAAAAAATTATTAGAACGGTGACGATGTGGCTGGCAAAACTAATTTGCATACATGGCAGGCAGGGCAGGCAGTCTGTTTGCCCAGAAAAAGATGGAAAAGACGGTTGCTGCCAACAGAAGTGGCTCCTCCGGCATTGTGGTCTATTGTGCTGCCAGTTAATGAGGTTTACAGTGCTCTCTCCTCAGCTCCATGCTGCAGGCAGTTGCATGTAGTTCTGTGGGATAATTTTGTTGCCACAACACGACGGTCTGGAACTCAAAACTTAGCGAATAAATGTAGAAAGTTCCGCCTTTTTATTGAATGAATTTCCTTAAAGGACATGCAGTACAATTTTCACTAAGCTGGTTTTCAGTTGAGTGAAAATTAAATAAAAATTTGGCAACTTTCTGTCGGCGCCAACGGATAATCAACGGCGAACATGGCTTTTCACTCAGCGATTCTAATTGTATGCATTAAAACGAAACTTTTTTCACCCATCTATTTTCACACCGTTTTTCCCTCCTCCACTCCGAGGGTGGGGCTTATCTAACAGTTTCCACCTTAAGCGGTAAATCAGTTGGAACAAATTAGTTATTTCAGACAGTTCCCCGGTCCAACAAATTGAATAGCGAAAATTACAATTGCAGCGAAAATGAGCGAATGAAATTAGGGATGAAAGCGGAGCTCAGTTCAAGTTGCAAATTTCCCAGCAAATATTTGTAGGACTTAATCCCATTTTCCAGTCGGCCAAATTGCTTGCAAACACAATTAGCTGAAATATATTTTAAATTTTAGCTTGAAGCCAAAAGTTTTTCAACCCTGAACCAACAAAAGTTTTCGGCTGTCCGCCCAGATAAGAACTTCATTTGATGGCTTGATTGTTTCAGAAATTGAAAGGAAGGAAAATCCGTTGATTTTTTTATGGATTTACAGTCACGATTTTCTGGTATTTTAGCCAAGCAATTTTTCGCACGGGAAAATACAATTTTCCGCTGGCTGACGGGCGACAGCTTACCATATGCGCTGACAGATGCAGGTGCCAGTGCTAAAAAATGCGCGTACATATATAATTGACACGTGAAATGGTGCGAAAAACTGTCATTTTGTTTTAACGAGTGTATAAAAAATGACTAGAAATGGATAAAGCATAAAGAAGGTGTGAAATGGAGAGCACTTGAATGCGCTAAAGAATTTAAGTGGGAAAGGGAAAAGGTCGTGGAAAATAGGGGGGAATTCCTCCCGAAATAATAAATTATGTTGAACGCAATTTTATTGCATACTTGCAGGGGCATTGTGGGATTTCCCCTCTGTCTGCAGGAGTGTCTGTGCGTACTTGTGTGTGTGTGTGTCTGAGTTCGGGCTTGGCTGCTTGGTACCCTGCAAGCTGACGCCAAAGCCAAGGCAAATAAAGGCAGTACAGCACAGCGAAACGAATGGGGAAAATCCCCGAAGAATGGAAGCGGAAATGCAACGCATTTCATGGCACTCTGAACAGAAAAATACATTTAAGTGGCATATAAATTTCGCACACTCACAAACAACAGCCGTAGACACTCAGACAGGGTCCTGCTAAAGTCGCAAGAGTCCTTCTGGCCGGTGATAAGTGCCAGAGCCAACAATTTGATTGTTTTGCCCACTAGTTGGGTAAATTTAAAGCCTGAAAGGCGACGGGAAAAGCATTTTAAACTTTTGTCCGGCATGTTAATTGAGTTTGGGGTGCTCTCGCCTCTCGCCGAAAGTAATGAAGTGGTCATGCAATCATTTTCTATGGTTTCCACAGGAAAATGGCAAGAAAGTAAAATGGAAAGCAGTAAGCGACAGAGGCTAATGGTCTTGAGGCGGCTGGCCAAGGCAATTAAAAAATAATTTTCATTCAGTTTCGCAAACATGAAGGACGGTAGAAAAAACCTCGGAAGAAAAGGTCTAAATTGCCCTGGCTGGTAAAGTGAGGGAAATTAGCCATTATGCACAATAAAAAACTATCTAATTTTGTGGCAAAGATTATCTAAACTAAGAAAAGATAATCTAAACCTATAAATCTCTTTGTTCCTTTAACGACTACTGAGGGGATAGTTTTATTACAAGTTTTATCTTGGATGAAAGCGTGTACATATTTTAAGGAATTCTATGTGGAACCCATAGCTTTGGGGAGTCTAGTCTTTTATATATTTTAACTTTGCTTTAAAGTTGTTAAACATATTTTTGGTACAACGGAGTTCTAACCAACGAAAACCCCAGTGCAAAAAAAGCTTTTATGGCCAACGTCAAGTTGTGGCCACGATTTTTTTTTCAAACATGACTGTCCGGCCACTACTTTTGGCCCCGCCTACAGGAGGTCTTTCCGGACGCGGTGCGCCCTGGGAAAGTTGTGGACCTGAGCACAATGTTAACGACAGCCGTGCGGACAGGGTAGGGGGGAGGATAGGAGTGCGATTGGGGATAGCGATAGATACATAGAACCCTTCTATGCACAGACACATGCGAGTATACCATAAAAAGTGGCATAGACAATGCAAAGCAAAAGCGCAAAAGCCGGCAAGCAAAACAAACACACAAAAAAGGGAGAAGAACGGAAACTAAATAGGGTTAACAAGCCCTCTGCTTTCCGGCTAGAAGGTGAGGGTACAGACCTAAAATCGAAAGCTTGTTATTTTATTTAATTGCATGGCCAGCATGGCAATTTTCATATTTGTACAGCGACAGGGCTGTACACACGAATAGAAATGGAGCAATTGAATAATGCGAGTGTGTTTGCGAAACATGCTTAACGGCCTTTCCTCAAGGGATGGCCCATGTGATATTATCACTAACAGATGTCGGCTAATAAAATGCTGAGGTCAGTGATGGGTAAGAGCATGTTTTGGCAATAAAATAGATCAAATTTTGAGAGCTTTAAACTCCCCATAAATGACTGCTTTAGCGCTAAACGATAGTCACGTTTCATTACACCGCTTTTGATTTTTTTGATTCGACTGTCGAAGCTGCAGGCGAATGCGTAATTTAAACAAAAACAACCAAACCACATTCCACAAATTACACAGCGAGCAAACAGAAAATTCGTGCTACGTGACACGCAGCGCTCTTTATTGTTTATTTACAGTTGAGTGCAATTTTCATTTGTCAAAAGGAGAATGAAATGTGTTTACCCTTGGCACATTAGCAGACGGCAACTGAAGGTCCTTTTATACTAGTTTTTCTCCTATTTTTCTGCGGTTACCCACGGCTCATGGTAAATTAATTGCGTATACGCCGGGTGTGCGGAATTTACTGATGATTTTCGCTCCAGATTTGATTTATTTATGCGTAGTTAATGTAAATACTCGTACATTATAATTTAATTTGAATTTGTGCTCAGAGTTTCATAGTAAACTGCTGGTGCTTTCAGATTCCTTATATTTATTCCTCTTATTCCTCGAAGAACTACCAGCGAGCGTTCAGTGCATTTAGTTCTGTTTAACAGACAGAAAACTAGCACTCAAATAAATGTATTAAGCAAAATTGAAACGAAAGAAGAAAAGCCAGGGATTGCCACTGCAAAAGTTCAATTTTTCGCTCGCATTGAATGGCAGATTTCCCAATTTGTATGTTTTCTCAATTTATTATAGCAAGCAAAATCTCTCATGTCTTCACCCGCTTAAAAAAACCAGAGAAACTCATTAAGTCGACTAATAGTTGAACTTTTGCCAAAACTTGTTCCCATTTTGGTTAGCGGTATTGTTAAACTCAGCTTGAATTTGTTTTTATCATGTTTTATTTGGCCAAGTTGGACTCTCTTTGGACTTATTTTTCAGAGCCTCTGCCACTGATTTTTTTATTTATGGCCAACAAAATAAAAACTGCAGCCAAACACTGCACCCAAAGGCGGTGATGGTTTCGGCTTTGACAAATGCACAATTTATTTATTTATTTTATTTATTTAATGTCTTTCAAAGCATTTCCTAAACGATTTTTCTTTTGGTTTTCGCTTTGTGCTCTAAGCGGATATATAATCGCCTACATTCAATTCCCTGACTAACTGCAAGGCTTGGAAATGTGTTGGTGTGCTGCAAAGTTCTTCTTCTCAGCTTCGGCTGGATTTTTCTTTTATTTTTCTTATTTGGCCTGAAGAGGCGTAGTTTTATTTTAGTTTGTTGCTGAAGAGTTTCAGTTAAAGTGGGCCAGAGACTTTGGTCATCCTTGAGGGGGATTTAACTGGTCGATTTTTATCAGTGGAATTGAAAAGAAAAGCAATCTTAATTATGTCTTTTGGGGGAACAAAGTACTTGGATATTCTAAGATGTGTCTTAAACACATCATTAGAAAGAAAACGTCTCAAGACTAGATCTCAAAGCATGTTTATTTGTCTTTTCATAATTGTCTGTAATTAAATCCAAGTGTATGAATATTCTTCACCTTCTACAGCCCAGACCATTCAACAGTTAAACGTTATGGTATTGCTACAATTATATTTATACACCTTCGTAACCCCACCACTTTCCTTTTGAGATGCACAATCGACTGGCACTCTTCCCCTCACCACCCGAAAGTATGCAACAGTGTTTGTCTTCTGTTCGCCATAAAATTACATGGACTTCGCCCTGTATTTCCGCTGATGGTAGAACGGCAGAACCATTTTGCAAATGACAAACATGCCGGCTTACATATTGCTCTCCGCTCGGATGTAGGTCTGGGAAGTCTTAAAGATTTTCTATGGCACATTGCACATATCCGTATCACAGGCTACAACAGTGTTTGTACGTCAAACGCAGTGACAAGGTTGCCATTTTTTCCACACAGCCCCTCCCCCCACTTTTTTGCTCTTTACTCGCATCTCTCTATCATGTCTTATATGCAAACATTTGTTTTACCCTCTATCAAACGTTTCTCTTCAGCTACCATTTCTTTCAGATATTTTTTTGCTATTGCTCACTTTGCTGTCAGACTCAGATGCCTTTAAGCTGCTTGCTACATGTCGCATGAAGACATCTTGGATTCTATCAAGTCCCAAGTCTGCTGATACTTGTGGGAACAATTAGGAACTTCAACTCGTTGCATGCATTTTGGATCAGTGGGCAAAATTCCAACTGAAATTTCCATGCAAATAGAAGGGCAAGAGTCTTGTAATGCAGAAGTTTATTTGCTTTCAGCAGCTGGGACTGCTGCCCCGGATTATCATCATCATCATCATCATAATCCAACAGAAAATGTTCCCTTGACTAATTGTTTTTCTAGCATTTCACGCAGACAACTTGTTACGAAAGTTTATGTCATAAGGCGGCAAAAGTTGTCCTTACTAATCAGGCAAGTCGGTGATAAGAACACGTACAGCAGACCAGAGAGGGAGAGAGAGAGAGAAAGGGGGCTATAAATTATAGCCGAGAGCTCGAGAAGTCCTTATTAATCACAGCAAAAAGCAAAAAGCGATTTGGTATTCAGGTGTTCTTAACTGTTAACAGCTTTTGGCTTTTAGGGCAGCTTCAGTGAGCACGTGACGCTGGCCAAATAGAGGTGAGAGTCTGTCCTGGGCCCCGTCCTTCGGTATGTCCGTCTGTCCGTGTGTGAGTGTGGGTTAGCCACATATGCACTTTAGTTTTTGCGGGTGTTTGCTGGAAGCCAAAAAATGTTGAACAACTTGCAACAACAGCAGAAACTTTTTAATTCCCCGGCAAGAAGGAAAAAGTCACACATAAAAACAAGCGAAAAATGTTTTGCTTAAAAAATTTCAATTAGTAAAAGATTCCAAAGTAAAATTTAATTAGAATGTTTTTGGAATATTTATGTGTGTGTGTTACGTACACAACGACATTTATTTTCCATTCGATTCGATTGTGTTTTCAGTTCCGATTCCGTTTGGGCTGCCATCTGAGCCCCTGTCCCCCATATGATGGCTAATTGCAAATGCACTTAGCACCTACATATGTATGTATGTACGAGTACAGAGGCAGATACGAATACAGAACACACACAATCAAATATATGCTCATTTGCATTTAGTACTTGGCTTGGCTCTCGCAATGCCTTGTGCAACATGGCCTACAACATTCGACTCTGATTGAACAACTTTGCTTGGCTCCAGAGCTCTACCCAGACAGAAATGGCAATCAAATGGCTCATGTGTTTCCACTGAAAGCCAATCCAATACCCAGCCAAGGATATGCTTCCACTTTGTTTGCATTTCCTGCTTGCGAATAACTAAACGAAATTTAGCGAAGACTCTCCAACAATCGTTGCTCAAAGTTTTTCCTTTCTTTGTTTTTTGTTTTGCCATCCATTTTTTGATTTAGTTCAGGGTAAACTTTCGAGTTTTGTTTGGATTTCGAATACAGGGGGAGGCGTACTGCTATATTTTTATTGAAGCATAATAAATATTTAAGAAAACAATAAGAAAAGTTCTTTTGCCTAAGAAAAGGGAACAGAACTCTGGATCAGTGCAATGTTCCTGCAGGACAGTCTATGGGAAGGCATACATTTTACATATAGAGATTTAAGAGAGCTGGAGGAACCATATATTGATCTACAATCCTCGACTTCTGCAAACTTCTGTAATGATAATGCATATCACATTGCGAAAAACTGCTGTGGAAAATCCTCAATAAAAATTAAACAGTAAAAATCTTACTATAATCTACCAAAAAATATTTACTACAGTACTATTATTTATTTTTTGGTGTCCGTCTCATTAAGATCTCAAGTGTTTTGCGGCTTTTGTGGTTGTGGCTTGCAACCGAAATAAATTGCCCAAGCATTACTGCATTAATCGTGCCGTGCACTTGTGCTCCTTTCCGCCGGGACTAACTGCCAACATATGTTAATTTATGACTCACTTTTTGCTGTCCTACAAACTAAGTTAGTTAAATGGCTTTTGTTGGGATGAAGTGGTCATCAAACCATTTAAAAGGGACCTGCTGGAGCTTCTCTGAGATGTAATCTCAAAGGAAGTAAAATTTTTGAAACAATGCAATTCCAAGGAGAATGATTTATGAGCCCAAGTAATGTTAAGGGATGCGTGCACCTTAAAGTTGCACTCGTTTTCTTTTTAGTTTCTTTTAAAGTTCAACTAACGAGAAAAATAAGGTAATTGTGGAGGCAAGTCACATTTTAATTGTTGTTGCAGGCTGCTGATGCAGCTGTTTTTTTTTTTATATATATATGGCCCCTGAAAGCTGCTGTGGCGCCTTGCTCCGGACGTGTGCCAAGGAAGGAATCAGCCTGAAATGGCAGCTAAGAGCGGAATAGACGGCGACGTTGTTTGCATGGCAATGAGTAAAGCAGCCAAACGTTTTTGTTTTTTGTTTTTCACTAAGTGAAGATGCTTTAAAGAAGGTATTGAGATCATATTGTTTGACATTATGACATCAGTCATAGTTTGTGAGTGAAATTTTAAATGCATGATAATTGAAAGAAGCCAGGAAAATCCACTGAAAAAGTCCCTATTTTTCACATAGAACATATCTTTTATCCCCACATTATTTCAAGGAGAATTCCTGAGTAATTCCTTTCGAAATCTTTTGCAACAACTCATTTATAAATACCATAAGTAAAAACTGACATGAAATGCTATGAGAATCAAATAAATATTGTGCGAAATTGCATCAGAAAAAATCTCCCTCTTGCAGCCTTTATCCCATTGTGTCCACACATCCACCGATCATTTATCAAAATCGCAGCTTTTCCTTGTCAAATTTGGATCCAATCAAGGAATTGCTTGGGGGATGCGGATGCCACATGCAGCGAATTATTCATTATTTTTCTTGTATTCTGTATTCTGCATTTGCAATTTGTATTGTTCTATAAATCCATCAATCATTACATTACACTTGGGCACTTTAATTTCCACTTGGTTTCGTGACAACTTAAGTTTTTCCACACTTTCACCTAATTCCACTTTTCCGCTGCTTTTCCGCCTTGGCTGTTGTTCACTTAACGGTTTATCACCGGCTTCTGGCGCCATTTCAACGGCGGAACGGGAACCCGAGTGAGTAGAGTCCTCGGTTCGATATCGATATCGATATGCAACCGGCATTTTTGGCACGCCACACAGCTGTGGCAAGCTGCACGTGGCATCGTCATAAAGCTCTTGCCAGTGGGCTGGTCCTAGCGGCGTGTGGAGTGGGTTTGTTTATGTTTTAGCTTGGGCCGAGAGACGGTAGAAAAGTTTGGAGGCGCAGACAATGCTTTATTTCAAAGAATCAAAGGATTGCTGTGTTCCGATTGAACAGACTTTGCTTGGTGTAAGACATTCTATAACTAAATATTTAATGCCAGACATACATACCTGAGAAAAACTGCTGAACAATGTCTAAATCAGATAAAAACCTGATTTTAATTGTATATAAATTTCCCAATTATGCTTATATTAAACTATCAAGTATACGCAATGGTAGCCACTTCCTGTAGGCCTTTCAAAGCTTGCAAAAATGAAGCATATTTTTTGGTGGAGTTTCTCGCTGCGCTCGCATTGGTTGCGGTCTCGGCTAAGCCGATTCGTTGGTGAAACTTTTAACATAATTCTGTTAGCGGCGCTAACACTAACATTACAGATGCCTGAAGATAACATAGAAACTCTCTGCTGTTTTTTTTACTCACTTGAATGTTTATTGCCAATTTCCCGGCGCATTTCCTCAGTGCGATTTTTCAAATTGGGCTCAAGTGGAAACTGTGCGAATGTCATGTTCTCGTTGCGCATCTGCTTGCCCAGGGATTTCATCATGAGGAAACAGGTGTGCATCCCAGCCACACTCCGCTGGCCATCGCGTTCGTAGTAGAAGATGGAATGGGACCAGTTGTGGCTGTAAAAAGGTGTGAAATTAAAGAGAAAATAAGTCACCGGCAGCTTTAAAGGATGAATGTATATACGAGTATGTATATTGATATCCCTGTTGGTTTTAGAACTTACCGCTTCATTACATTTATAGTCAACTCAGAGATGGTCTCAAAGCTGACCATTCCAGTACGCAGTAGCATATAGAACTCGTCGTTGCAATCGGTTTTCTTCTGCTCAAAGTCATAAGTGGATCCCCCCACAGAGATCAGAGGTGTTCCCTGGCTGTTAAAATATTTTGTAATTCGGCTAACAGCAGCTGCAAAAGATCAACGGTTCAGATTAGCCAAAGCTCAAATTAATACGCAGATGTTGTCTCACCCAAGGAGTAGTCACAAACGGGGCCAAAGATCACCTGCGCACACTGTTTGATGATCCCATCCATGGCCTTGATCACGCCCAGCGAGGCATCGCACTTGGTGTCGTGGGCCAGCCACTCAAAGTCAATGTGTGGGGGAATCAGGGCCTTGGAGCGTATCTGCTGCTCGGCCACCTTTAAAATGGGCAGCACTCGCGGCAATGAGGCCTGGTACATGTTGTCATCCGGCAGCAGGACCAAAGCGCGAATAGTGCAATTTTTCCCACTAGCATCGCAAATGGATTCACAGTCACGGGCCGGCTCAACCCGGCACTCGGCCTGACAACTCTCCAGGTTGAGGCAGAGGCAGAGCAGACCCAGGAGTAGGATGAGCTGGAGCCTCCCCATTGGGATATTGTTTGCTCCTATCATGGGAAGAACTGTGGCGGGGACTCCAATCAAATCAAATGATTTGCAACTCTGCTGCTCGTCCGCTGTGTCATGTTGTAGTCCGAGTTGCCTATGAGCCGCCTTGATTTGGCTCATTTGCATATCCCTTTCTCGCTTTCTATTAGTTTGCACTGGAATTGTGGTTTCCTTCTACAATTTCTCATTCAACTTCACTCAGTCAGTCAATCCTTCTCTCTGCTTGCTGGAGGACTCTTGTGACAGCCGGCGGCTAATTAAGTTGCTTTGATTGTGCGCATAATTGAACTGAAGTTTTGCCGCCGCATGTTGCTCCTCTCTGGGGTTTCAGAATTTCTGGGATGTTGAGGGTGCTACTGCTGCGGCTCCTGTTGGTGTGAATGAAGTCATTGAAGTCATTAACAGTGGCGCCTTCTCTGCGGGGATATATGCATAAATCATTAAAGTTTTAATAGGTTGCCCTCGAGGCAAGAGTGCGCTATAATGGATGTTGGCCTGGCGTATGCCAAAAACTACTTTAAGGCAGAACTTCTGATGAAATTATGAGATTTTGATTATTATTTATGGGGGACGGGGGGTCTTTAGACACAGAGGAAATAATAGGAAGCATAAGGAGAATTTCCGATTAAGAACAAAAAATACAAATTTCCAAAACCCATTCCAAACAGTACTTATCTTTTCCTTAATGGAATACATAAATGAATATCCGCGTCACTAATTTCTAATCATTTGAACTTTCTTCAACAGGTAATTCCGTAATTAAATATCATAAAATCCACCCATTAGCAATGCCTGGAAGATCCCCAGTCATAAAAATCAATGTCTTTGCCCATCATAAATATCTTTATTTCCCATTGCAGCTGTCACATTCTTGAGTAAACAAAACAGTTGATTGATAGCAAAGAAATAACAATCTGTATCTTCCATTGAACTGCAGTTTGTGACTCCCGAGTGTCACGAAGTAAGGAAATTTGTCCGGAATAAACATACACATATGTGCATATATAAATGTTGGTAATATATGATCCCAATACCCCATAAACTTTTCACGTTGGCCTTTAGCAACACAATTTCGGGTTCAATGAGTTGGAGGTTGTGGGTGTTTTATGAATTGATTCCCCTGCTGATTCATCGCTTCTGATGTCCATAATTTTTTGCTCGATTTCGATTGAAGTTGCTGCATCAGATAATGGACAAGACCCCGTGTGCTATTGTTTATGCCAATTTCCATGGAATTGTTTTGTGGACATTGCATGTGTGTCCCCCGATAAGGCTGCCATCAAGGGAATGTGTTGAATGGTAACGCATTCATGGAAATCTCATACAAATTGGCCCACTCGACTGGCTTAAACTTCAAAGCGTCACAGTATTTCTGCCAGCAATCTATTGTTTAGTAAAACGTCATGAAGGTAGGAAACATCCGAAAAACCGAAAAAAAAAACAGAACCATCCGGCAGCAGCAGCAACAACAAAAACGTGTCAAATAGTAGCGAACATGCTGCCAGATCTAGTTTGCGGTTCAGGCGATGCCTAATCTTATCTAACGAAAAGCAGTAAACTTATGATTGCTGTGTATTGTCAAGAGTGGTTTCACTTAGTCATGCGGTACCCAGAGTCAGTTCTAAGAGTATCTCTGACCCCTTGAATGATCTAATTTGATTAGTTGATCGAATGGACTTTGAAATGGAACACACGTTTGAAGTGGTACAGGTAAAACGTTTAATTATAAGATTACCCCCTATTTTTTGATTGAATTTTTAAAATAATTAATCAAAAAGGCAGGATCACATGGACTTGATTAAGTATTTACATAAATAGGAATAATATTCATTGATTTTCGTAAAGTTTATTCAGAAAGAAGAGTATTCAACAAGTACTAGAAACAGAAACAGGCATGATTAGCAGTACAATTTAATCAAAAATCCAAAAAGGTATCCAAATACAATATCCACCGTTCCCTTTTCTTTAATAACATCCACTGTGGCGTCCGGGTCATACTTTTGGGCACCACCAGCCAGTATTTCCCTTTGGGGCCAGCACAGGGCACTTTATCTGCTGTCCAACTGTCCACAGAAATCGCCGTGGGCCTGAACGAACTTCAGATTGCGTATACGCAGCTTGTTGCGGAAAACCCCAAGCACAAATTCGAGAGTACTGGCTGTTGTTGATGATGATGATGATGGAACGGGGAACCCTGCGTATCTCTGAGCAAACACCAAGAAACTGCTGTATAACATTTCTTTTGGTGGGGGGCAATTGGAACTGTCAGCAATTAATAAGAATTCATCACCAAACCCGCTGATACTCGACACGAACTGTGACAATGCAGAAAATGGTGAAATATTAATGATGTACAAAAAAACAAAAAAAAAAAAAAACACTCTGGGTCATGTGCCTGCTGCCGACTGCCTGCCAGTAACCTGCCGATATCAGCAGGTGGCAGGAAGAAGAGAACTAATTTCATTTTGCGAAAACCAGAAGCACAAGCAGAAGCAGAACATCAATCATACTGGAGGCACACACTATTTGCATTGATAGAAGCACAGAAATAGAACTGAAAGTACTATGAGTAGAAAACAAATACTCGTATTCCACAGTGTCATTCAAGGTGCCGACGCGACGAGAGTGTGAAAATCAAAATAATTTTTTAGAAAATTGGCATGGACATCATCGAGGCATTTCAGCCGGCTCTTATCAGTTTCAGGCTCATTCTTCGGCCGAACGTCAGTTTATTTTTAGGCCCTGAGCACTCTTAGCCCCCTGAATGATTATGATCGCCTGAGAGACCGATGGCCGAACGACTGACAGAGCCCTGAAATCGCAGAAATCACAAAAATCGCCGAGCTGTGCGAATCAATCATGTTCGGCGGCATTGCTAAACATGTTGCCACTTACGGTGGGTGCTCTGAATGGCCCCGGACCCGGAGCCTGACCATAAGCCCATCGAGCATGCTAAGCCCCAGCACTCAGACACACATGGACACAGTCGTCGGCGATTCACGGCTGTACTAGAGTATTACAATGTTCGGTTTTTGGTCGTGTTTTTATCAGGCACTCAACTTGTAAAACAAACACAATAAAATCTATGAGATTTTGGGAGTTGTCTGTCAGGGGAATTCCACGGTTTTGCATGTCGAATACATCGCTTGTCTGGAATTATATCAAACGAACCCCCAAAAATATAATTCCAATCACTGATCCAAAAAATCTTGTTTACCAAGAAATTGTAGCACAAGAGATTTCCAGGGAATCCTCATAAAGAGGTTCATGAACCATAGTATCGCTCCTCTTTGCCAGTTTTCTAATCAACGGCATTTCTATTTATAACTGCAGTTACCCAATTCCAATGCCAATAAGTTTTCTAACACTATTTATATAAAAACTCAAGTAGAACAATCTATTAGATGTCCGACACTTCAAACCATAAAAAGCACTCCAGCCCAGCAAATGCAATATCAATCAATTTATCGACTATTTTTTGTATGAAGAGAATAGAGCCTTTTGGGATCGAAGAGTCAAAAGACAAACCGTCTACGATTAGGCCTTTTGCAGTCTATTTATAGTAAATTGTTTATTTTGAATGTGCAATCAACCGCCGGACTCCCGACCGCCTGCCCTGTGCCTCGATAAGATTACGGAAAACTTGGCAATATACAGATATATACGATATATACGGGGACCTGGGGAAGCCATATGGGAGATATCTGTTACCAAGTTTCCAAGCCAAAATTATAATATCTTTGAACTCCAATGTCGGGTGCCTGTAACCAGGCGAGTTAATTTTGGTTTATGAATCGGTTTTAGATCTCTTCGATTTGCATGAAACTTAAATATCCATTTGTCATGTGCGGGAATTTACTCGTACTCTTATTAATTATGAATTTTAAATGCCTGCATAATTTCGTTTAAATTTAGACAGCCATGAAAAACCGCAATGTATATAGTAAGCACTTAATGCCTGTCACACGTGTTCGTTCTACTGTCTAGACAACGGGGGAAAAGCAAAGTTTAAACTTTATCCTTCATCAGGTCATAGCCAAGGGATTTTTGTGCCTTTAGTACTGGGTAAACAGCCTCTGAGGTTACCCTCAGAGAACATGCGGTGGCATTTATGGCACGCCTGTTAAATTCCATGGAACATGGCCAGCAGCAGGCGTCCAACGAACCTTAATTAAGTCCCCCGCTTAAACGGATTTCATTAATTTTTGTTCTGTTAAAGTGCCAGGAAAGAGATGGGGGAATGTGAAATAAAGCGATTACAAGGATTTATGAGAAACCATTTAATTGAAATGTGTGGAAACGTTCTCAAATTGGAAAAGGAGAGTTTTTTTCTGGAAGAAAAAGACAGTGGTTTTTTTCATAATGTGATGGCCTTCCTCTCAGGATCGTAGAAAAACTACAATTTAAAATCCACTTATGCATTTAATCTCTATTTAATCTTCTGTTGAAAGTTCTGAAAAGTATGCACATTCTTTCCGCGCGTGAACAATTCCCCAACTAGATTTAATTAAACACAAAAAAAGACGGAAACAAATCCACAAAAAGACCAGACATTTTATGACCATGCCGTTTTATGGCTTGTTTTCCTCTCTCGCTGGAATATTGTACCGCTCTCGTGGCTAACTCAATTGACTTGGAAAAGTTTTCTTTTTGCACCCACATATCGTCGAAAACAGTTTGAAAAGTTAGTCCACAGCAGCAACCCATTAACTGGGCGCCCAAGCCACAAGGCAGGAACAAAAACTTTAATCTCTAAAATATCACCAGCTTAAAGCAGCTCAAACTGAAAGTTTACTTTATTTTGCTGGGCCAATCCTTTTCTACAGAACTTGCTCATATTTGTTTGGGTATTGGATTACCAATTGATTAATTTGTATATTTATACAATCACGTGGCTCTAGGCATGTCCGGCACAAGGGTGTGACCATTGGTCAGGCTCTTTCGCAAAATTATGTATACGCAGTGTGGCCTTTGGCCTGGCATATGCTGCATACTTCAGTGCGTCGTCAACGGATGTCACTTTCGCTTAGAAGTGGTTGGCAAATAGAGCTTAAACTTTATGCTAAGCATGGCTAAAGAAGTCAAAGACCAAGCGGAAGTCTGTTCGAAGCAGCCACAAAAATGTCCACTGAAAATGAAATTCGATAATTGACGCTTCTCCGCACAACAGGAAAATTAAATTTTAGTCGTGCAATGGTCACAATAACAATCGGACGAAATTAATGTAGTGCAGACTTCATTTTCTGAACTTAATTTTAAATGGAAAAAGGTCATGACCATTTGTTTATTAAATAATGCACTTGAAGAAGTTCTAGAAGGGATTTAAAAAGAATTGTGGCATGGACGTGACTTTAGATTCAAAAGAGACTTTCTTAGGGGCATCTTAGGTTGTTGCATTATCCATTATAATATATATAATATAATTTTTTTTCCCTATTGCCAAGCCCTTCTGTTGACTTTTATTGCCCTGTGGAAAGAAATCTAATTTGATGCTGGCATACGAGTACTTTTATCCGCACATAAATCCTTAGCCAGCTAGCATAAAAAGAAAGCGCTTCAATGATTTATGCAAATTCAATGAAAACACAATGCGGCGTATGAGTAATATGCGTGCCAGTCACAAAGTCAAGAGCGGGTTGTAGCGGTATTTTACAAATTCCGGCAAGAGTCTAGAGTACGTATCCTAGTCTATTCCCTCATCTATAGTGAAATTTGCATTTCGCTATATATTTAATTTTACCAACATACATAGTTGCCAATATTTTCCCTAGGGCAAAATGTTATTTTGCAATCATTTACTTTTATCCCAGACGGATGCAGGGGGGACGAGGGCTGCTGAAAGTCGATTGAAAGTGTGAGAGAGTGAATTTACATAAAATGCGGCATAGGGGCGTGTCTAAGGTCGAGCAAGAGTATCCTGTCAATGACATGCCAACCATGGAATGTTTTCGGACCAGAAATAGAGATGGATGAGAGAAGTATCTTACCTACGCTTTTGTCTGCCAAAATATTTAAACCTTTGACAGATATCAATGCAAATTGCTGGTGCAGTTTTTTCCTCAAAAAAATTTTATATTTTTTTCTGAACTATTTGTGCTTATTAACTTTTAAAGATTCTCCTTTTAGCAGACTTACTAGGGGTTGCTTAGATGTTTCACTATTCAAAATGTATTTTGTTTGAAGTTTATTGGGTAATTTTAAGTTTTGCTTTAATAACTTTTTTGGATTATACTTTTATTTTAAAAATATCTTCCTACAACTATTTCATTCTTTTATGGGAAATATTTTTCCTTTAATACTGTATTTGTTGTTTTCCTTCAGAACTTTTTGCATTCACTTTCCATATTCATTCCTTTTCAGAATTTGACAGCGGCAAACAAATTTTTCTTTCTTTTGTTTAAACAAAACTGCACCACAACAGCAGTCACACGATTTCAGAGTCAAAAGAATATATATTTTCACGCAATCGGCCGCATTAAAAAACGTTCGAAATAAATCGCGCGCGATTTATTCGCATCGAATAAGAATTTCTTTTGTCGCCCCGCTTCAGTGCGCGCCCGTTGTCGAAATTGAACTGAAATTCGCGGTCGCTTGGGTAAACTTTGTTCACTTTGTTATTTTTCCGCTCTTCATTATTGGCCAAACTATTGAAAAGCTCGGCCGGAGACCTTTTTGTGGAACATTTCACCAATGCAGCACGCACACAAAGATACAGTTACAGATACAACAACTCAACAATGCTCCATGTTAACTGATAAGAAAGCCTGCTGATAGCAGCTGACCTTAACAGTGGGCTCTCTGTTAGGCCACTTCTGGGTCTGTTAACTGCAGCTGATGTCAGATGCCTGATAGGCGGGGGTAATAGTGTGGGCCAAGCAACGCCCCCAATTAACGCTCTAACAATGTCTCTAAAGGTGTGAAAATAATGGATTGTGTGGGTATAAAAAAGTGACTATAAAGCATGTGGAATGGTGTATATAAAAGAAAAGACAGTGTAAAGAAAACAAAGAGACTACTTTCTAGTTAAGGATAAAGTAATTTGTTCCTAAATGAGATTTATATTGTCCTATGGCGAAAACCCTTTTCCTAGATCCAACCCATTATTCTAGTTTCTTGTTTGGACCTGTTCTTGGTCCTTTGTTCTTGCTTGTAATTTTCCACCACTTGAAGCTTTTCATCTCGCTTTTTTTTGTACCCATTACTCGTTGAACACTAGGGTACAATCAGTTTGTGTGAAGGATGGGCTAGAAGGATGTGTTTCTGGTATATCGCACATGGTTCATTAGGGAATAGAATCTTATATCCATTGCTCTTACCAAGTAAATTTATCTGATGCTCTCTCCTCCTTAGACTATGTCCTATAATAGGGTATCCTTAAGTGCAATGTACCACAATAGCACTTAAACATATTTTCACTTGCTAATGCTTCTGTTGGACGCACACCGCGTACACGCAATGTCATTATGGCCTCATCGCTCATACGGCACAGCATTGTGTGCCAGAGCACGCATGTTGGCTGTAAACGGTTCCTGGTCCGCTCTCTGGCTGCCTCCCACCCCCATCCTATGATCCTCTGGGAGTGTAGAATGCAAAAAAATGAATGGCATTTTAAGCAACGGCAGCCGCGGCCGTTTCAACGATGCTCGCAATTGTTGTTTGCCCAACAGGAAACTTTTTGCGTTCTCATAAGTGGGTGGGCATTGTGGGTAGTGGGTGGCGGGTTGCGGGGAGGAAACAGGAAATGGTTTTCAAGTGCGCTTAAATGCTTTTTCTGTTGTCCTCCTTATGACTGAATGAGCAATTATTGTATAATTGTAATTTTATGTGAATTTTTTTAGAAAAGGAGAAGAAAATGAGGAATGAAGTGTAGCTGGGGATAGGGATTGGATATCAAATGAAGGCTGATGTTAAATTCTTTGCATAATCTGATTATGATTCGGAGCTTCCTTAATTTGGACAAGTTGTACGTTGTTCATACGTTTATTTAATTATAATATCTCTTGTGATCAAGCGCTTAAGGCTGACTGAATGGGTTAAAGCTTTACAGAGCAATGTGAGTGAGTGTTTTGAGGGTATTCGTGAGTGTTTGATTGTGTGTTTGTGTGTGTGTGATTCTACGCAGACATATATATAAGTATTGAAAGTGTATTTGTTTTTGGACATTCGCAATCATGAATACAAAATGAGAATAACTAACAATTATCATTTACTTAAAACTACATAAGCTGTGCATGCGTGTGTTTTTGTGTGTGTGTGTGTGGCAGGTGCCGCGTGCCACCATCTGTTGCAACCACTGTCATCGTCGTCGTCTACTGGGCGGCATTGCCATCATCATCGATCGCCTTGAAGATAATGCCATAGATATGATCCACGAGCTTGGCCCACGTGGCCGCTTGGCTCTCGTCCAGACTGCAGGCTGCGGTAAGCACTTCCAGAATCACGCCTTTCAGTTGCTAAAATAAAGAGAAAGACTATCAAGGATCGTAAATACGAATACAGAGACATGTAGGTCTTTTACATTGTACGATTCCTTGGATATGGTACGGGGTATATGACTGACGGCTATCTTGGTCCAGATCTCTTCCAGCTTCTCCACATCCCTCTCCTCACCCAGGACCCGGATGGAATCGTCAAAGACGCGTATGATTCGGCCAGCATGTGCGCGAAAACGAGAATTTCCCTATAAAATAGACAAAAATATTACTATCTTGAGGGTTTACCATCCTGGGGAGTACCAAAACTTACACTTAGATCCTCCAGTGGCACATCGCGGAAGGGGAACTTCTCCAAGTTGGACGGAAAACGGGTGAAGAACTCCTGCAGTATCGCTGCACCCGAATCTGTGGGTGTTGCCACGGGTATCTCCCAGGTCTTTTTGATCACTTGCACCTCATCGCTGTTCATGTTTCTGCTCCGTTTTGCTCAGTGCACGTGGGCTCTTTCTAACTATCTCTCTATTCCTCTCTCTTTCAGGTAATTGCCTCTCTCTTTTGTTGGCTCTTAAGCTGAAAATTGAGTGAGAGAAATATATAATAAAATCAATTACCATCATCTCTCTTAGCATCTCTCTCGCTTTCTCTCAAACGTGAAATCAAAACAACAAACAGTGACTTATATAAATATGTGCACAGCACGTGCTAAAAGTCAATGCCTTCGCCATGTCACGGCAACAACAGCAACATCACGGGCATCAGCATCATTATTTCCCAGCACAAATTAACGTCTGTCAGTCTGAAGCAGAAGCCCAGTCCCAGGCTCAGCCCCAACCCCCCACAACGCCTCTGCCCAAAACCCCCTTTCAGCTTTCAGCAACAACAACATCATCATCATCATCAAAGATGAGGATTAGAGATGACAACGTGAGTTGGTCCCATGATTAAGAGCGATTGTTTATGCGATAGGACAGGATTCTAGTGGATAGTGATAGGATTCCGATTTAGATTCGAAAGGATTCAATAGTCGAAATGGATAGTATTTCAGACCAAAAACAAAGAAATAAAACTGAAATCAATCATAAGTTTCCACAAGTATATAAGCTCTTAAAACCATCCTCTTTTTTTTAAAGGAAACCCCACTTAAATATCGTTTTATGTAATGCTCGCCACATCTCTAATTACCTTTTGGCAAAGGCATGGTCTCTGCTCTCGAGTTCATTAGCTGACCCCCTACTAGTTCCCTTCCCTGCCCTGGCCTGCCGCTACCGTGCCGTGCCCCAGTCTGCCCTCAGCTGACCTCCCCTGCCTGCCACTGCCACTTGGCTGTGTGGCACCCATCACCGTGGATACTTTGTGGCTGGCACTCGTTTACAAAAAATTATCATACCCCTTTCGCTGTGCCCCACTCGAGTGAGATGTGTGAGAGGTGAGAGTGGGAAGGGTATGACAGTGGGAGTGAAATTCTCGATGCGGAAAACGGAAATGTAAACCGCAAGAGAGCAAAGAAATGCGAACAAATTGGCGACCAGGCGGGCGGTCGGTCACTCCCATTAGATATGATTATTGAATGAAATTATTTAGAAAAGAAAATATTTTTCGAAAATCCGTACCGTATTTTGGCAAATGCAAATGAAACAGAAGGCAGAACAAATCTAGATTCCCACTCATTTCCATGCAAATCGCAAATCAATCTAGGAGAAATGCATAAATATTTATGAGGAGCGGAGCGCACAGGAAAATTCACATTTAACAAACGGAATTTTGATGAATAATAAATAGAGATGAGTTTTCCCTCACTCTCGTGTTGTTATTGTTGTTCTTGCTGCTGTTGTTGTGGTTCCATGGCTTAGCTTTTCCGCTTTTCTTTAATGACAGAAACACTTAGAGTAGTATCCTAAAGGCATGTCAGGCGGCCCGAGGAAAGTTGTTTTAAAAAGTAAACTGAAAAGTTTATTAAAAATTTACAAACTGAAGGAGGGACATAGGGAGGGATAGATAGACCACAAGAGGGGGAGAGTGGGCGAAGGGAAAAGCTAGAGAAAGAGAGGGGAAAATTGAGAGAGAACAGTATAATAAACAGGCAGAAAAGAACAGGAAAATGGACTCAAGTGCAGCCGCAGCAGGTGGCCGACATCGTATTGTTGCTTGGAAAAGCCAACAAGGGGGGTGGAAATGTGGGAGAAGAGTGGGTTTGAGGAGCTGATGGTGGATAGATGGCAGTGGAGGTGCAGGTGGAGAAAGGGTGGAGGCGGAGGCAAAAAGATAGTACTATAAAAAATTGTGCCATCTCTCAGAGTAACCTTGTCTACAAGACCCCCTTTGGGGCACAAATACACACTCACACACTCATACTCTTACAGAGAGATGACTGCGTATGTGTGAGGGGCACATATGTCTTTCAGTGTGTGTGTGTGTTTTGTAATATCCTTCATGCCCAAATGGCCTGTGGCTTTTGCGGTTGTACTAGCTCTGAAGGGGCTGGCCTGCAGGGGCAGGAGGCCTGTAAGTGTAAGTGTATAAGTGCCGGCCACTCTCTCTTCCCCCACTCTCTATCACTCTCTCTCTCTATATCGCTCTCGCTGTGTGTGTGTGTCGGCTGCAGTCAAGAGTGAAAAAAGGCAGCAACAAATCAAGCGTTGCCTTCTGTATCCGTGTGTGTGTGCGTGTATGCAGAGGTATGTGTGTGTAAGGACATTGAGCGCTTAATTAAATTAAGGCAAACTTGATGGACAGCTACTAGACAGACAGCCAGAGTGGGGTTGGCTGGCAGGCAGTTGAGGCAGGTGTAGAGAGATGTTGTGGCAGCTGTAGAAGGGGGTGTGGCAGCTGAAGGGGGGATGGGGGCACAGGTAGGTACAGGTGTTGCTAAAGTGCGGCTCTAGCCTTGTGTATTGGAATGTAGCTGTGTGTGTGTCTGTCTGCCTGTGTGATGCTGCCACTCAAGTGTCGCCATGGATTTGGTTGCAATTCCCTCACTACTACTGCCTCTGGCTGCCTCTCTCTCTATTCATCTGTGTATTTATTTTATTTTACTTTCAAAAAACAACATTCTGTCGGCTGCCAAGTCCCTGCATGAGTTCGACCTGAGAGCCATTGAAATATGACATCCTCTGGCATCGAATATTTTTAACAAAATATTTCTAGAAAACAACTCGGAAACAAGTTGAACAAAATTTAGTTGGACATTTAAAACTTTGATGGGGGAAAGAGCCCAAGGGGGAGCAGGATACCCTAGAGGCGTGCCCAGGTAATCGTCGATATTGGATATTTTTAAATACTGAAGAATAAACACCCGCGTGATATGTTTTCTGATTTAAGCGGTGTTGATATTTACTTAAACAATAAACATTTCCCTTTCCCCCGGCAAGCATCCTTTGCCTGTGGAACCCGCAGAGACTTTCACTCTTATTGAAACAGATTTATGCGTAAATTAAGTCAACTTTCATACAACAAACATTAATTTAAATAAATAAACGCATGCATTTAAAAAGGCTTTTAAATTCCGCTTAAAGCAAAAAGCTGAGTGCTCGACCCTTGGCCATACACAGTTGTACACACATACACAGTAAGACAGCCATATGCTCATCACAGACATTAAGGATAATGACTACCTCAACAACAGCAACAACAATAGAAAAAACAACAACGACGGTAATACCAACAATAAAAATCTGCTGCTTTTGTTAGAGACGACACTTGTTCGCAAGGACATCACAGAAATCCATAAATTTAAAGACCGCTTTTGTGCAGGTTATAAAAAACCTGTGAGTCGATCATACATATGTTATATATTTAATTTAACTTTAAATATTTTTTTAATATTTGATTGAAGAGAAGAATATGAAACGATCGTTTGCTTTAATATGAATATGTATATCATATGATATGGTTTTCCTTGTACTGTCTTCCTCTAAAAGAAGAGCAGATCTTGACTATATTGTCCAAAGAGTTTATACGATCACAGATATTAAAAGAAGAAGAGTTCTGCGAGAGAGTTTAATATTCCGACCAAAATGATAATACCTCCAAAGCAACAAAACCTCTATACGAATAATAAAGTATAGGTCGCGCAATGAACGACTATCATCAGCTGTTTGGCCTGTTGAGCGCTCTGGATTCTAAAGATTATTTACAGTTGGTTCTGTGGTCTTCCTTTTATTCACTCAATTCTTTCATAATTCCACAATCGCAATCCACTATCGTTTTCTATCGTTGGCTCCTTCTCTTGTATTCTTGTTTGTGCAGTTGCAGCTTTGGCTTTATTTGTTTATAATTTTTGTTTTATTTGCAAAACTTGATTGGCTTTTTGTTGTGCCGTTTTCCGTGATTATTCCCGTGTCCGTTCCCGTTTGCTCTGGCTCCGACCGAATAGCGGAAAGCGGATTGCCGATAGCGGATACCGGAGAGAGAGGACCGCACGATTTGCTTTCAAAAAGAATACTGAGCGCGGGCTCCCCGTGTATTACTGCTCTCTGCCGGCACCAGTGCACGTTTTAGTGCGCGCCAAAACTGTACTGAGCGAAAGCTGGCCCCAAGAGAGCCGCACAGAGAGAGAGCAGCTACAGTGGCGTGGTTGCAGGGGGATCTAAGGTGTGCGACACCTGGCCAAACAATTTGTATACCGTGCAGGCACAACATTAACTTATTGGGACCGTCCCTATATGGCAGGGTATTTAATGGCACGTGCCTAAGCGGACTAAAAGGGGAGGGTATGACCACCACCCGCACAAAACGGAGTCAAGGGCCACCTGTGGACAGCAGAGCAGGCCAACGTTGGCTTCGGTTAAGTACGCTCTCAAAAGCTTAGTCTAGTGGAAGAGCGAAAGCTTTGCTAATCGTTGATGGGTAGGGCTTTGTAGGGTTCGGTTTGCAACGGTTTTTTGAAATAAATACTTGAAGCATAACCGAAATGGGATAAAAAACTAAAAAATTATAAGAAAAGTTTACGTTAAATATCGAGGTTTCTATACGATACATGTCTCCGAATGTCGGAATGTTGAGAAGAATGCCTACACAGTCAAAAACCCCACCTATTTCTCTCTCCTTTTCACAGGAAATCCAACATTTCTATAAAAACTAATAAAAGATCGATATTTTTCATTCTTCTTTATTGTTTAATGTATCAAAAACACGTTTATTTCCTTTGTACTTGCCGAGTTATGATCCCAGCTTAAAAATGTTAATCAAACTTAACTTCGGTTCCAATCGCAAAGAAAACGATGGGGAGCTATGAGTCGCAGCTAGGGTCGACACTCTACATTTATATTCGATACTCAGTTAGTACATTGAACGACAAAGAGTGTGTGAGAGAAAGGCAGACAAAAATGAGTTAGCCACTGCAAATTGATTCGTTCCTTATGGCTATTATAATAGTCCGATTTTATACAGATTCGGCAATCTAGCCATTCTCTACGATTCTGTGCTTTTGTTGAGCTCGTATTTTTAAAATTGTGGATCTCACAGATTTTCGTCGTCGGACGAAAGGGGCATGGCAAAAACAAACTTGATTCAGTGTGATATCACAGGAGTGTGAATGAGAAACAAGGCTATATCGATTCGGCTTTTAATGCTGATCAAGAATATACATAGACTTTATGCGGTCGTAAACGCTTCCTTCTGGACGTTACACACATCTGACGTACCCTAATACTCTTTTTGAGTATCGGATATAAAAACCTGTGCTAACCAAAATAAACCTGTTTATTAACATTTTGACAAATAATCGACTGCATCGTCGTGTTCCTAATCAAAAGATGTGTATTTTAGACATTGCCAATGCATTATCAGCAGCGCAAAGCAGAGACCCCAATGGCTTATTGATAGTACGGGTACTTAGCAAACAAACAAACTAAACTGATAGGCATATGTAAAAGACAAACAATATGCATAGAAAATCGCACTAAATTCCTTGCAATATGTCACGCCACGCAAAGATTGTTTGCTGTATGCAAATAAAAGTCTGGACAATTGAGAATTGTAAACATTTCAATTGGAAAATATTTACATTAATCATAGATACTCGTACGATGGACACTTCAATTCAATTCAAAGTCCGTTCACACTCACACAAGCTATACTATGGAACCCCAGAAACAACTGCACACGACGCCGTTAAAATTCAAACTGAACAAAATTTCTGACCTACCGAGACTTTATAAAAGATTTTTCGAATAGACAACAGCAGCAACAAACCAGCAGCAAGCCAGCAGCGAAGACGATGAGCGTAGTAGTGCCCGAAGTCGTAATCTTCGTTTACTTTCCAGCAGCCGAAACATTTCGATGGGTAGGTGATAGCGTGTTAGAGATAGGTGGGGGATCGTGTTTGTGCCTGGTGATAGGAAAGTTCATCGTGTTGTTTTTCTATTTCTCAAGATAGGGTCAATATTGCAGGAGAGTATTCGTTTATTCTAAACAAACATGTTTAATATTCCAATCAATTGAAAACAGAAGTTCGCGTAATATATTCTTTAAACTTTAAAGTTTAAAGGCATTAAATGTCCTGAAATAACTCTAGAAACCAAAAAATATTAATTACAATCCAATTGATAATTCATCTACAAAAAAATCTTAGAACTAACATTTAAGGTGATAAAATTGTATTTAATAAATTAATTGCCCATCTTTCTTTCTCGTTCTTTATTTTTTATTTATAAACAGCAGCATGATTGCCTAACCAGATGGTGTTATTAACAGACTATATTCTAGAAATTCTACAATTCATTATGGAAGATCACGTTGATTTGAGCTGCGCTTGGTGGTGAAATATAAAAGTTTTAATCTAAAATCTCAAATATAATTTCTCACTTTGAAAGTATTTCGAAATCTGTGGGTTGGTGATAAGCCAGATTTAATTGCAGATTATGTTTGTATTTGGTTTAAATTTCTAATCAGCTAGATACACAACTAAACTAGAGGGGGCTCTTCATATGGGCAACAATTTTGCAAATATTAAACCTGGCAATAAATAACTGGTATTTCTCTATAACATATGGGCTCCACTTTGTTCACAATTTTTCAGGTGAAAAATAAAATGTACTCAGATCAATTAGCAAAATTCCAAAAATATCTTCACTTATATACTCGTGTCTCTCATTACCGTTTCGTGTTATATTTTCACTTTTAATCGAGGTGTTAGCTTCTGCTGATAATGAATATTTTGCATGTTGAGTGGAGTGTTTACTTTATGAAAATATCGTTTGCAAATAAAAGAATTTTGTATGAATAATTAGCTCCACCTAATTTTTAATTGCATAATTATACCGCGTTTTGAATCAAATTTAAGTTTTGAGTTTTTTTTATCACGTCAGAGCTTCCTGTTCGGGTGTGTCTCTGAGACAGACAATTATTTAGAGCCCAATTCGGGTGTAATTATAATGCAGTCGAGACGGCAATACAAATGACATGACACTCATATACGAAAATTTGTCCAAACAAACAAATGGCTAATTTCGTGAACAAATTGTTTGTTTAATTCCCCGCAGTACACTGTGAGCGATTCCAGTCACGTTGACGTTGCTGTGGAATTATTTATGCGTTTAGGCAGAATTTTTTAACCGGAGAACATTAGTATATTCTGGCCATCTGTTATTCCTAGAGCTTATTATTTGTTGTAACTCCAAACAAACGAATATTTGCATCCATGAAGAGAAGCAGCGGCAATTCGAAAACAACAAAATGCAAACAGGTGAGATTGCTTTAAGAGCGGATACGACTATGGGACACCCAGTGTACACATTTATTTTTAGTTCACTACATAGAAAAGTGGCATAAAGAGAGCATAAAATTGGATAATAATAAATTTTCTAACAAATAATCATAATTCGTATTTACGTATTTTACGTACGTGTATTTCTACCCAAAACAAATATACCTCTGCTCTGCCACGAGTACCGTGTACAAAAACAACAGATGATCCCCCAGAGAGCGCAAAAAAGAGCACAAAAGAGTGTGAGAGAGTTATCCAATTCTCATGTACATACATATGTGTGAAAGGGAGAGGGGTAACATATTCAGCCATATAGCAGGGCAGATCTCCGCTGGAGCAAAGCCCCAGTGGAGCTCTCAGTGTCGTTTTGACAGTTGCCACAGTCAGTAGTTCGGTCGGAAGTGACCAGATATAAAAAGATCACATAGAAACGATAGACAGAGAAGGAATACAAAGAAAGAGCGGACACAAACAAAGACGGAAAAAACAAACTTTTAATTAATTATAATTAGATAATAATGGATGCTGTGCAGCAGAATACGAATACAAACAACAACAGCAACATCGACAGCGATAAATGCCAGAAGTTAAAGAGATTTGTGATCGTGGGCCTACTCATCACCATTGGGATCTTGAGTTGGCATTTCTATGGTGAGTCTCTCTCTTGGATGACTCTCTTTGGTCTTAAGAGTAATTTTGTATGCCTCTCTTAGAGTACTTCCAAAGCAAACCGCTGCCCAAGGCGCCCGATGACGTCTTGGCCCTGTCCAAGTCTCTCTATGCGGAGGAGACTATCGTCAGTCCATATCTCTATAAGGTGAATCTTCAGGGAAAGACCACATCTGGAGCCCGTGATGATAAGGCGCCAAAGAAGTGAGTAAATGAAAGGAACTTTCGCTTGATCTAACTGTTCCTTCCCTATAGTCTCTTTGAGCTCCATCAGGATCTGTTGGCCAGAGATGCCAATTCTACGACAGCTTTACTCCTGCGCCTCTTTGACAACTACGAGCTGGATGTGGCAGCGGCCGAGCATACCACAGCCGAACATGAAGCGGAACAGCATGATTTTCTCAGGGCTGTGATGAATACGCGAGTGATGAAGCTAACGATGAGATTTTTGGTGCACAGAGGTGAGCTGGAAAAGTGCTTACTTGAATACTCTTACATGAATACGGTCTCTAGATATTGTCACAAGCGATTATGATGACCAGCTGCGTCTCCTGCAGGAGCTATGGTTCACCCCTTACTCCCGGGGACGTGGCATTGTGGGCAGCTCTAGTTTCGAGCACGTCTTCATGGCCGAACTACGAGATCAGAAGGTGCTGGGCCTCCACAATTGGATCTACTTTGCCGATCAAGAGCAGCGTGGAAATATCGACTACAAGGGCTGGCTCAGCCACTTGGAAATGGGAAAGGTAAGTCCCAGCTTAGGAACTCCCATCGAATAATGATACTGATTCCATCTCGAACTTGCAGCCCAATCAAATCTCCCTGAGTCTGCGTAACACCTTCTATGGCATACAGAAGCCAGTAACCGGCTTCTTTGTTGGCACCTCTCCCGAGCTGGAGATGAGTCTGTACACCGCATGCTTTCTGGCCACCCCAGAGAAGGACCCATGTCACATTCAGTTGGGACATGCCCGAGTCTCGATTGTCTCGCACTCGTGGAACTGGAATGGCAAGCGACTGATAGCCACCGCCTATCCCGACAATCTGCCCTAGAACCGGCCCACACCCAGTGCCGTCCTTAAGTCAATTAAATTAGTTAAATTCGTGTCTCAGCGCCGCTACCTCATAACTCACATACCTACAAACGCATCTAAGATCCAATGTCAAAGTCAAGTTCATTTTATTATCGCACTTTATGAGTGCCGCGGCGTGGGGGCGGGGATCCAAGAAGTTCTCATGACTGTCATTGCCAATTGCCAAACATGTCAGTCAGGCACTGTCAGGCTGTCCATTCGTCAGGAGTTGGCCTTGAAAAGGGCAATATAATGAAGGCCAGCACGCCAAAGAAAGCTTTACGGAGGTGTCTAAGTGTCATTGAATGTTAAATAATATTAATAATAGTCCAGAAACTTATCCTTCTTGCTTTATATAAAAGGGAATTACCAAATCTTAAAGCTCCCAACGATCCTAAAGAAAAACTAACCAAACTACAAGTCTTAGGATGTATAAATCTTCAGCTTCCTTCAACATTTAAACACCATTTTAATCTATACTTCGGTACCATTGTATACTTCTCATAAAAATTATACATTCATCCATATTTCCGATATATCTCCAAGTGTATTTAATGATTCGACCTTCCGATGAAAGCCATTCTGACTTGTCTTAACCTTTCAGTTGTTTTGACAGCTTTGCGTGGGCCTTAAATCATTAAGTTGTTTATTAGTTTTAACATTTATGTTTATTCCTTGACTTGGCAAAGGGGAAATTGAGGAAGCAGCCCACCCCAAACCATTGAAAGTAAAGTGAACAGAATGCCTTGCCTTGAATATCCATTAGTTTTAGTAAATTGAAGTGTTTTAGATCAGCAAAAGGAGGACCTCGTTTGGAAATGATAGTCCTCTAAAAACATCTTCAGAATATTCAATTTTTATTGCATTTAAAATTATTTGTTGTAATTACAAAAAATACGGAATATTTATGTATTTGTTAGGCTGGAAAACATATGAGTAGAAGTACGAGTACGTTTTATGATTGAAGAAAGAGTCGCTCGAAGAAAACATGGTGCTGCTGTTCCCTATCCTTGGGCATCTAGATGGCGCTCTATGATGACCGTTGCGTTGGCAATGTCCTCCTCCTGTTGTTGCACTATGGCCGGAGCGCTGGATCGACGGGCCGTGATGATGGTGGTCTGGGCGGGCGACACGGTCTCGTCGGAGCCATCCGGCAGCACCACAAAGGTCTCACTTAGATCGGCCAGCTCGGAGCAGGTCTCGTCGTTGGAGGAGCGCATCAGGCTGGGGCTGCTGATCGAGCACTCCAGCAGCAGGGGATCCTCCAGGTCGGGACTCCAGCTACTTCTTGCTAGCGGCTGCCGGGGCAGACTGTTGTGGCAGAGAGGATTTGCTGCCGGCGACTGTGGATCCAGCTCCTGGCCCCACAGCTCCACCGCTCGAGCGCGGTTGTGGTCGGCTCGCGGTGGATACCGCTCCGACTCCTGCTGCTGCTGCTGCTGCTGCTGCAGGGCCGCCTCCTGTTGCTGGTGGGGACGTGATCCCCGTGACGGGCGCCGCTGCCAGCGGCGGTGGCGATCGGTTGTAGTCCGTTGCGACTCGCTGAGCAGGCGTCGCAGCTGTTGCCGGATACTGGGGCTGGGCTTGGGGCTGCTGCGATTGGGGCTGTGGCTGCGGCTGGTTGGTAGCGGCAGCTGCTGGCGTGGAGTCATACTGGTATCCAGACTGTCCGTAGTCGGCGGCACTGTAATCGTATCCGGCCGTGGCATCCCCGTAGTCGTACTGTTGGCCATCGTAGGGCTGCTGGGCGTAGGCATTCGGATCGTAGGCACTCGCATCATACTGCTGCTGATCGTAGGCACTGTAGTCGGTGTTGTATGCGGCCAGATTGGCGCTGCCGGCATTCGAGATGCTGCTGCTGTCGACGAGAGGCTGTTGTTGCAACTGTGGCTGTTGCTGTTGTGGCAGTGACTGTTGCTGCTGTTGCTCTGCTTTCTGCTGCTCTGCCTGTTCCCGTTCCCGCTCACGTTCCCTCTCCCGGTCGCGTTTCTCTCGCTGTTCCCGCAACTGTTGCAACTCTCGATCTCGCTCCTCGCGTTCTCGTTGCCTGTCCTGCTCCTGTTGTTGTTGTTGCTGCTTCTCGCCCAGGCCAAGGTTGTCCTTAAGATTCTCGTCATCGTTATCTTGGAGTCCATAGTCGGAGAGGAGTCCCTTAGTACCGCCGCCGTTACTGATGCTGCTCTTTCGCGCTCCTGCTGCTGTTGCTGCAACTGCCCCAGCAGCAAGAGTTGTTGTTGTGACTGCTGCAGCTGCAGCTGATCCTGTGGCAACTGCCTCCCCTCCACCATTGCCAATACCTCCGCCTCCTCCGCTGTAGTCATCGTCGGCGCTGTTGTGTAGTTGTGGGGTGCTTTGTATGGGTTCGATTGTTGTGCCATATGTCGCTGCCTGGTAGTCGTAAGCGGCTGTGTGAGTACAAGAATTTCGATTAGTGTGACCAGCCAATTCAAAATAATAGAGTATCGAGTATCGAAAGTGTGGCAGTGTCAGAGTGTGAAAATGTAGTCTAGACTGCTTTCGTTTCCTCTTCCGGCGCGGCAGTTGTTCCTTCGGTCTCTGACGAATAGAAAATACCTTTTTTGGGATGTGTCTGTATATGTTTTGGGGGCTCTACTTTGAAGGGGGCTCTGGGATTTACCTTTTCCAGGAACTAAGCTAGTATAATCATGTGGTGTGGTATCTAATTTACTCATATGCTCCTCATTGCTTAACATGCGATTGGATAGATATTCTAGATTCGATTGTAAAGCAGATATTTCCTCTCTACAGGAAAAGATAGTTAGGTCAAAGAAAGGCATAGATAGACACAGACAGAAAGGGAGAAAGGAAGAAAGAAAGAGAAACACACACAACCATTAGTCACATACATCAAAACCAACTTTTACCTGCAATTTCTCTAATCTGTGCTCATCTTTCGACTCCTCAGAGCTCTGCTCGGGGGTTCCATTGTGCACTTGTGGCAATTGTGATTTATATTTGGCCCAGATCTGTCTGAGACGTGCCATCAGCTGCTCATTTGTGGCACGTAGCTGTTGCTTCTCCTCGCTAAGGTTAAGCCACAAAAAATTTAAATGAATCAATCAACGAAAAATTAAATTTAAGAAATAAAACAGATCTAAGATACTTAAATGTAGAGATGATGGATAATGGATGATGCACTTTAGATCTTTGAGATACAGACTGACAGACAGATCCTGACCAAAATGATATATATGTGCTTTCGGATCGTTATCGATTCATTCTTTGTGCTAAATGTATACCTTAAACTTATGACTATATTATGAATTCAAAGCACTATCAAAGTTTGGTGGCCTGCTCTTGCTCCTCATCGTCCTCATCCTGCTCCTCCTCAACCACATTCCTATCCTCTTCCTCCTCCAGCTCCTTCAGCTGCTTGTCGATCTGGGCCAACTCCGGGGAGGGCGTCTCCTTGACAAAAGTCTCGTTGAGGGCCTGCGCCACTTCATTCAACTCCTTGACGAATGTCTCATTCAGCGAAGGACTGACTTTGGGTCGCGCCTGCTTGGGCACCAGTCGCACATTAACATCTACTTTGACTGGTGGACGGGGCTTCTTGTGACAGCCATCGCGTTGCAGCAACTGCTCGAAATATAGCTTGGGCTTGATGCTGGCACTCAAGGCATTGCTGCCCTGACCTCTGCAGGCTGTTGATGTTGCCGCTGTTGATGATTCCGCAGTTGTGGCCAGAGTATCAGTGTCCACCGTCAAATGCTGCGTTTGACATGGGGCCTGACAGGGACTGGCACTGCTACTGCTGATGGTCTGATTCAAAACAAGATGCTGTTGCAACCAAGGCAACGGCTCCGTTTTGCATGGATGACAGCAGCCCGCCGACTGCTGTTGATGCTGCTGCTCTCGCACTGTCGACGTTGATATTGTTGCTGGTTCGGTGGTGCGATGTTGGTGGTGCTCGTGATGCGTGGTGTGAAGGTGATGGTGGTGCGTCGTGTCTAGGGTGTACTCGTGGCCGTGACAATGCATGCTCTTGCTGTGTGTAGTTTGTGTACGCGCTTTCGCTGATGTTGCAGATGGGGCTGCCGATGTTGCCGATGAAGCTGTAGATGTTGCTGCTGGCCTACTGCTGCTGCTGCTGCTGTTGCGCCTGCGCATTGCTGGCATCGCAAAAATGTGCTCATGTTCGTGCCTGTGTCGCATAAAACTGGGGCAAAAACATTTTGGCTTGGAGCCCAATGTCGATGTTGCTGTTGTCGCTGATGTTGCTGTTGCTGATGGTAATGTCTCTGCTTTTCCTCTTTCCGCTTTAAAGTTGCTTCCAGCTCTGGCCTTCTTATAGCTGGATAACTTTGGCAGCGGTGGCATTTTGGCCAGCTCCTGGGCCAGGCGTTCGTTGCTTCTGATTATGTTCTGCAGGATCTCATCGCCTTCGAGAGCAGCAGCAGCAGTAGCAGCATCGGCATCAGCAACATCTTCTGGAATGGGGCTCGTAACATCTGGATCTGGGATTTCCAAGTCAGGGATCTGCAAAATGAACTCGTTTGCGTTTTCTCTGATTGTTGTAGGCGCTGTGGTAACTGTGGTTGCTGTTGTTGTTGTGGTCATGGGCACGTTTGTGGTTGTTGCTGGCATCACACGATCGCAAATTGGTTCTAATTATCGTGAAAATTGCGCAGGCAGCCCAAAAGAAAAGGTTTGAAGAAGTACAAGTACAGGCGTGTTAATCCAGTCTCTAGGTAGGTCGAACATTTTTCTATTGTTTTTGCTTTTTGTGTGGAGCGAATCTCAAATAAAGGAAATGGTGAGAGAGAAACTTTGGGTTGGCCTTGAATTTCAGATTGCGCTGTGCGGTGGTTTCCATATCTTAGAGTTATTTTTCTATCAAATATCCATATACAATTACATTAAAGTGTCATTATAATTAAAACGAGGTGGAACAACTAAATGAAACTGCAATAATTATAGTTAAAAATACGTATGCTTTCATTTAAAAAACATTTCATTAAAATCCCTCAGATAGAAGTCGAGTTACTTAAGGTTAGCTAGGAATAATGGTAGATAGAAGCATGCAATGAATATAAAAAGTAATTTGCATGTGTTCTAGGACTAAAATGATTGCAGTTTCTTATAGCATAGCATAGGTACATAATGGGATCATAATTACTTGTGCTTGTACGTTGTATCCTCTAATTTGCCCGTTAGGGTTTTACACTCGCCCGTCAGTTTATCCATGAGTTGCTTCTGAGATGTTATCATTTCCTCAAGCTCATTTACCGTATCCGCTACAAACAGATATTATACGGTTTAGTGGATATCTTCAGAAATACTACATACATATATAGGATGTTATGGAAATATATAATGCCAACGCGCTACAGAACAGAAACTCATGGATAAACTATTGAACTTTTCTGTATGACTATCATATTTAGATCGAATATGTATCTTTGGGGATTGTTTTTCGTTTTTCTTTAGAATGAAACCAACGCACGCTTACGATATGAGCATCAATAGCTTAACCAGAGTTTATATAGGGTGATAGAGGTTGTGTATAAGATAGTGATACAATAGGTGAGAGAAGAGGGAAGCTATAATAAGCGAACATACCATGCTTATCCTGCATTTCCGAGATCCGCTTGTCCAAATCTTTCTTGGTGGGTCGTATTTCGTTCTTCAGTTCACCATAGGCTAGCTAAGGGTTTGACCTGTACAGTATATGATCTCTATAGTGATCCTAAGCCACTTACCTCCTTCTCCAGATTGGCTATCTCATCGTTGAGTCGCAAAACCTCCCGCTTCGAGTGCAGCAGATCCGCATCCCCGCGATCCAAGCGCTGACGCAGAGAATTGATCTCCGCCTGGAGGCGAGCCGCCTCTGTTTTGGTCTCCCGGGCAGCCCGATCCAACTGGAGACGCAGCGAAGTGATCTCCTGTTCGAGGGACTGTTTCTCTGCATTAGAGGTAGCCATGTCCGCCAAGAAGTTGGTGCGATTCGCCCTCAGTTCGTTCTTCAGCTCCTCGATCTGCGAGTTGCGATTGGTGACGTCCCTCTTGAGGTCGGTCTCGTACCGCTTCTGGCGCTCCAGCTCCAGCTGCAGCTTGGTCACCTGCTCCCACTGGCTGCTCAGATCGCCACCCAGCTGGTCTACTTGGGTATTGTAGCGCCTCTCTGCGCTGGCCCGCTCCTCGGCCAAGCGACGGGCCATTTCGTGTTGCAGCTCACGGACACGCTCGTGCTGACGATCCAGCTCGTCGCGCAGGTGACGCACCTCCAGCTCGGCCTGAGAGCGTTCCATCTGCACCAGATCGCTGATGTAGCGCTTGGAGGTGGTGCTGCCCTGGCCTTGGGCCTTGGCGTCGTCCAGCATGCGCTGCAAGTGGCGCACAGTCTCCTCCAGCGTGAGCTTGTCCTGCTGCAGGCAGTCCAGCTGCTTGCGATGGGTTTCACAGTTGCCACCGCCAAAAGTGGCCACCGTCGTGATGGGATCCGTGTGGGCCAGCTTCCGCTTGAGATCCTCGTTCTCAGTCCTCACGCGCTTCAGGTCGATGTTGGCCTGCATCAGCTCTGCCTCCAGTTCGCTAATGCGAGCCTCGTACACGATATTGGGGGCACTAGCATACCGTGGACTCTGCACCTTGAGATTGCCCTTCCTTGGGGTGGTCGGAGTTTTACGGCCGCTGCCATATATCAGGTGCTCATCGCTGTCGGATGACGGACTGGTCGTGACCGCAGTTTGGGCCATACCCGACTTTCCAGAACCCATATTTGCCAGCTCCGAGCGTGCATTCTCCGTGATCTGTTCATTCTCGTTGATCACATCCTTCACCTTGCCCAAGAGATTGGTCAGCTCGTTGCGACAGTACTTCGACTCCTTCTCCAGCTGCTCGATGTAGTCCTCCTGCTTCTCAATGAAGCTGAAAATCTCCACCGGGGCCTGGACACTGTCCGTGGCCAGTGGCGGAGGAGGTTGAGCAGGTTGAGGGACACTGCTGCCCGTATAGAGCGCCGCCATGGAGGACAGGTTCTCCTTGGAGACGGACATGCCATAGCCCATAGGTTGCATGCCATAAGTTTTCTTGGGACGGTACGAGCTCATCCGAGACTTCTGGCTGGGCGACAAGTACTTGGAAATGTCCGAAAATACCGGACGCTCAATCACCTGATAAAATATTAATGAAGTCACGAATATTTTCTTCCCTTTTAGGTCTACCTCTCACCGATAGATTATCCGAAAAATTGTCCCCGGAATCCTCATTGAAGTTGCGCAAATAGGCGGCTGCACTGCCTCCGACCTTGGGTGGGGTATAGGAGTTGTCGGCCAGCATTACCTTGAGACGTCCCACAGCCTCATTGTAGGCGTAGTTGGTGTAATCCATGGTCTTGGTCTTCTTGGTAATGCCCCCCTTCGAGGACTTCATCGAGAAGTTTCTAAAGTTGTCAACGAAAAGCGGAAACCGTATGCTTAAAGGTCTTTCATCAAAGATCACATTTTAATTCTTAATTTTTTGAAAGGAAAATGACTAGAACACGGAGTTGCTCGGCAACTGAAACTTAAATTGAAACTGAAACCGAAACCGAAAGCAGAAACAGAAACAGAAAACTGAGGCTGTCGTCCACATTGGGGTGACAATTGGAGTTGTAGTGTCAGTCGTTGCCAGGACAACAGGTTGGCCAACATACAAATGTTGCAGGTTTTTAACCCTGCTCCTTTTCTGGACGTGTGTTCATGCGTCATGGTTGAGCCAACATATTTGTGGGGGTGGTTAAATCCTTGCTATCCTGAATGCTTATAAGAAGAACTCCTGGCAGGAAAACCCCGCAGATCTAGGCGGCAACGAATGGGAATACTTGACTCAAAGAATTCAATAACCATGTAGAAATGATTACCATCTAATGTATTTTCCTTTGCTTTCCTATTTGGAATAATCCCAAGAAAATTGTTGAAATTAAAAATGCTTAAAACTGTTTGTAACACTTGAAGTAGTAGCTCTTTCTTTAGCTATAAAATTTCATATATGATGTCTTGAAATCAAAGATTTATCCCGCTTTAAAGAGTACTTCAGTTAAAAGTTAAATCTCTGCTAAAATTACCTCGATCGCCTCCTAATCCTGCCACCAGCACTGCTGCCACTGGCGACGCTCTCCCTGTCCGAGTACCCAGAGATGCGGTGCTGCTGGGTGAGATGACGCAGGTCGTCAGTTGTCAGGTGGTGGTGGCCTGTTCCGTGGCTGTTACCGATGCCACTCGCTTGCGGTTGGTTCTGCGAGTGAGTCCGAGTACTTTTCAAATTGTACAAAGGAGCGCCGTACTTGAAGAAGTTTTCTGTTTTCATTTTACCAACATCGGGGTTGGAGGCAGGAGCACAAGAACGGTTTGGGGCAGAGACACAAGAACAGGGGACTGGGTTGGGCTAAAAACTTTGTTGCAAGTTGCAACTGCTGGCATGCAACTTGAAGGGAGGCAGGGAGCGAGGGGGAAACACTTGTGGTATGCACTTCCTTCCGCCTTGCGGTCTGCACTTTAATTGTTTCTTTGAGTGAGCGACAGGCCAGGACGACAGGACGACAACGCGTTGAAGTTGCACTGAAACGGCGGCAAACACCAGTCAGGGCTTTTATAGACTCGGCACCAAGAGAGGGGCGGGGGCCCCAGATATAGTTTAGTGTGCTTCCATAATGTGTTTGGTGCCATGTCGTGCCCTGTCAGGAGTCAGAGTTTGCCTCAGAGAGAGAGAAAGAGAGATTCCAAAACATTCCCATTAGCATTTTGCCTTTGCTGCAATGCAATTGTCGTCATGGGAGACGGCCGTCCCTTCCGAACGGGGACCGGGATTGGGTGATGAAAGTTGAGGAATCTTTTGGGCATTGGCGCCTCTGGTTTTGGTTTTGGTTTCGGATTTTGTCTCTGTCTCTGTTTGATCGATACCAAATGGGGGAACTCGTCAATGTATTGAAAGCACGCTCATTTGTGCCAATACATGACCATATATACATAGTGGCAGACCCTCTCTTCTGTCCCTTTTCCCATCTTTTGCATTGGGTTGTTCAACTCCCTTTCTGTACTCTAAAGGAATTGAGGCCAAAAACGTTTTTCATTGCCTATTTTAAGGGTTTCTATCTTGGGCTTGTTTGCTGTTATTATATTCGTATATAAAAAGGTTTAGGTGTTGCCTTACTTACTGCCTCAAACCCCTATCCTCAGCGGAACTTAATTAATAACTTACGAGCATAACAAGGTCAGAAAGTCTGAATGACATTTCAATTAATTGAAGGGCAAGTGAAATAATAAGTAGAGGTTTTCGGAGCTTAAGAAAGTATTAAGATTTGGAAAAGGAGACTCTATAGACTAGAAGAGAGAATATAGTAGAACCTGGTAGATATCCGGAATCCTGTCAGGGAGGGGAGGCTGTCTCTGTCCACTGTATGCACCTTCTGGAATTCCCCCCGCATTTTGAAGACTATTAAATTTCAGAGTTTTGTTGCCACAGGCCTTGGGCTCTGGCCGGCCAACATGTGGAATCCACCTAGACCTGCCAACAATTGATTGTCGATGTACCATAACTTATGGCCAAATCACAGGCATTTAATAGCTCAAATAACTCAAGATCAGGAGCTATTCCCTCGCCAGCAACACAGCACACAACGGATCCGAGCCGAACCCCAAGTGCAGCCACACAATCAATCAATGCAATCTCTGTTATCATGAATAATTTCCCATCGGGCAAATGCACAGCAGCCGCAGCAGCGGCAGAGAAAAATAAAAACCCTTTTGGCCAAAATAAAAGAAACAAGTAAGAATGATTTCATTACCAAATTTCGACTATGCGATACCTCATGCTATAGAGGGGAGAATTAGAAATGGCATTTTCACAGATTCAAGATATAAAAGGAGTCAGTGGCAGATCTATGGATCTATCCACCTGGGGTACATAGAAAACTGTATTAATATCTTATAAAATATTCAAGATCTAAGCGTTGAGACATCAATATTAAGTCTGTCGGTAATTCCAGAAATTCTAAGTCGATTAAGGCGGATCGTCTGTTGATCCTGTAATGTATGGTTATGAAATCCCTCCCATCTGCCTGGAATACAATATACCCCATTCCTACAGTTCGACTAACGGGTATTAAAAAAACCCTTTTGGCCAAAAAGAATACAATTTTCCTCTACACTTGGGAGCCCTTTTTTCCCCCTATACATTATCAGCTTCTTGCGATTTAATTACCCGGACTAGGGAAAACAGAGGAACAACATATGTACAGTAGTAGGAACAACACATCCCAGAAAAATTAACCCTCTGAGATAAAGGCATAATTCCGTGTGTTCAGAAATCTGCAAGACAATTCATAAGCATGGCCTGCCTGCCTGCAAGAGTGTGTATTACGAGTGCTGTTGTGATGTAGTCTGTGTGTGTGTGTGTGTTATCGATCGTGGTCAAGAGCAGCAGCGCGCAAGAGACCCGAACCATGTCCAGTCCCCAATCCCAAGCTGGAAGCCCTCGGGGCGCTCTCAGCAATTTTCATTGCTGCCGTTGCTCCAGCTCCAGCTCCAGCTCCAGCACTTCTCGGTCTCTGGTCTCTGGTCCCTGGCTGTGGCTCTGATCGTTGTCGCGATCTGTTGGCCTGGCCTGGACCCGGCCTGGGTCTTCGACTTGCTCTGATTCTGCGGCCAACAACAATGTCGCCAGGGCCGTTTGAGTGGCTGGGGCTGCTGCCGCCGCTGCAGTTTCAGCTGCAGTCGCTGCTGCTGCTTCAGCTGGCGTTGCCGCAGCTATTTACAACACTGCATTCCTGTGCCGCAGTCATTCAAGAAGCTGAAGCCGAGGCTCTGGCTATGGCTATGGCTCTGGCTGTGGCTGAGCCAAAGTCTGAAGCTGAACTTGTTTCATGCCACATTTCGGCTTAGTGTGTGCTCTAGCTCTCTCTTTCTCTCTTTGCAGCACCGCTCTCTCCCTCCCTCTCTCATAAATGCTGTAATACGCTCGAAACATGTTTATGAAAAGAAAGAAATTCCATTGCAAACAAAAGAGGGGGAAGAAGAAGGAAGACTTGGGAAAGAAACGGCAGAGGGCGAGGGAGAGGCGTGCGCTGCGCATGCGCGCATGTAATCCAGCTCACACGCACACACACACACAGCAGAACGTGCTCTTAGTGGAAATATTTTTATGAGCAGGGGATCTCCGCTCTCTCGGCTTACGCTCTTCTAGTTTGCCTTTAAAGTACCTTTCAAGGGGCTCTCCCACAAGGTGAGGCCTTGCCAGAGAGAGCTCTCCCGTATTTAGTTTCAGTTGAGTGTGTGTATGAGAGCGGCAGTCGAATATCAGCAACAGGTTTGCTCTCACCTTGTAATCATACACCTTGACTATCTCTCTCTTCTCACGCTCTCTTTCTGTATGCCAGTTTAGCCCAAAGGCATGCGGTGGGTCTTTAGTTATGCCATGGTGGAAATGGCTTTTGCGATCTCCAGAAAACCACAAAAGCTAAATAAAAGTAGCACAGCATAGAGGCAAGGCATATCATAAGAGAGGGAAAGAGTGAATGTAACGTGCAAGGTGAAATTGTTTTAGCAATTGGTGGTGACTAATGATTTTCAAATAAAGAAGGTGGGAATTGTCCTCCAAATAAATAGTACACAAAATAAAATGTTTATAATATGTATTTTATTATAGTGAGTAGTAATTTTGAATTCACCTTCAGCTGAATATTGAAGAATTATGTACTTACTTATTCTACAATTATGAAAAATATTTAATTGACTAACATAATATATGTATATTTATTATCCCAATACATGTATTATTTGTAAAATCAATTTTATTTTAAAAACCCACCAAGTTCGTTTCTTGAATCTTTTGTTTTTGCGGCTGGCAATGCTGCTCTGCCGAATTGGTGGGTTTCCAAGAGAGCGAACCTGGCTGCCTCTCTTGGCGTACGCTCTGACTGCGATCTGCGCGGATGCCGTGGTCGCTCTTGCCACTCACCATTTACCTGTCGTCGTGCGCTGTTCCAATCCGACGTGTCCGCAGCGGATGAAACTGAATCTTGAGGCGCCGCATTTCGTTGCGTGCCGCCTGCCTGCCTTCGTGCCTGTGCCTGTGTCAGTGTCAGTGTCTGTGCCAGTGTGAGTGAAGTGAGCGCAAAAAAGAAGAAGAAGGCGAAAGATAACAGCAAAAGCAAAGCCAAAAGAGCCACACAGTGAAAGATCGAAAGAAAATAAAGCAGAGAGAAAATTATTGTTGTGGAATAACCAAAAAAAAGATAAAACGAAAACCAAACAAAAAGCAAGAATAAAAGAGAAAAAAAAAGCGAAATTAAATGGAAATTCAATGAGGAAGCTGCAAAAACTGCCAGATAAACAAAAAGGAAGGAGAAGCGTTGCATAAATGAGCACCCAAAGGGAGTTACCTGTATAATCATCAAAAAGGTAGAGAGGAGGAGAGGACAGACACAGATCACAACTTATTAAATTGCAATTCCCCCAATCAGGTTTTTCGCTCTCTCTCGCTCTCTCTCTTTCTTTCCATCATTATTTATGCCCCCGTCTCCTTCTGCCGTTGTGTGGCTTCATGCAAAAGAGTGCCCCTTCCCAGTGTTCTTAGTGTTTCTCTTTTATTATTATTAATATTGCATGATCGTAAAACGTTAATGAAATTATTCGTACATTTAAAGCGAGTATTCAACCCGATAGGCCGACACCTCGCCTCGGATTCCGATTCGATGGAAAACCCTCGGTTTTCGAACAGTCCGGAACCCCTCGAACCAGTTGCAAAAGTTGTCACATTAAAATCACACCTTTGAAGATATATATTTATTGTTGTTGCTGTTGCTGTTGCTGTTGTTGTTTTTTCAGTTGTTGCATGCACCACTTTGGCCCGTAACTCGTTCGCGCTCTCTCACATACGCACATAGTCCACACACACACAGTGCGAGAGAGGGAGAGAGCGCGATGCGGGCACACACAGATACAGATAGACACATATGAGATACAGATACATATGTACTCCTTCTCTGGGCTGCTGCATGCAAATTATAGTAGTCGAGAGTCAAGGAAGTTGGCCGAAAGAGGCTCTGGCTCTGGCTTTGGCTTTGGCTCTGTCTCTGGCTTTGGTTGTGGCACCACTGGCCATTACCCCAACCAGAAGTTGCAGCAACGGATATGTTTATGGCCAAATGATTGAATCTCATGCCTGTCTTATAACATAACAGCTATCCATCTATCTATCAATCTATTAGTTGCCAATTATCTCGTGGGGAACGACTTTCCTTTTTTTTTCTATGCGATTATAATATAATATTTAATACCCGGGTATTTGGCACTGAAAGAAGGAAGGAAGTTTGTTTCCCACCACATAAACTGTGGAGCCAATGGGTCTCAAATATCTAAGATTTCTAAGATATGCAGCTCACACTCTTTGGATTCATATAAATCAAATTACAGCCAGAATAAAGTACTGTATGACACTGTATGGGCATATTTTTCTTTCACATTTTCCCATAAAAGAAAGAGTGTTATTAAAATAGTACGTGCCCCGACGTCATGTTCCACTTAAAGCGCAACGAATGAAGATCGCCTGAGAGCCCTCCTCTACTTCTAGAATCCAGCATACAGTAAACATAGATTTCCCATTCTTTTTCCCTGGAATCATTGGGATTTCCCTCACTCATTCGTGGGATCTTCTCTCACGCAGATTTCTGAGGGTCGCTCCGGGTCGGGCCCAACACGTGTTGGCCAAATGTTTTCAGCTCTTCACATCATTAGCCAATCGCCCGAGGGGGTGCCCCTGTTGATGTTTCTTTTTAGCTAAAAAATTCGTTTACAAACCGAAAAAAGCAAACAAATTTATTATATTGCATTAATTTTAATGTTTTTTTCCTTTTGGCTGTTGCTTTTTTGCTGTAATTTGTGCATGTTAAATGATTATAAATTGGTCATTTGATATCTGTCAGACAGAGGCTTGACACAACATTTTGGCATACACTTTCCTTGCCGGCGGCGACACAGCAGCGAAAGCACCACCATAGAGTTGTCCATTTATTTATGCATTTACCAATAATTTAAAATATTTCTTACACAAAAATGTCAACATATGCGCATTGCAATGACAAGGCAGCCGCCAGCAGGCGCAGGCCAACCATTTGGCCAGCTCATGGAGAGCCAAGTCCAGAGAGCCAGTCGGCCACAGTCCAGTCAGCCATGGCCCGCAGCAGCAGCAGCGGCAGCAGCCCCAATCCGGCGCTGGCAATCAAAGCCAAAAAGCTTTCAAGCCAAAAGGCTGCCGCCGCCACAAGTCACAGACATGGAAAAGCCGCTCGCCGATTTCATGAGATTTTCAACAGTTTTTTCTCTCTCCTTTTTTTTTGTATTTATTTCTTATTTTTATATATTTCGAACCTACCTTAATGGGGGGCTCCATTAGCTGCGTGGAATGGGTTGTTGCCGGCAATCAGGCATTAATGGGGGATTAGTCAGAGGATAAATATTTAAAGATGTTTGCGAAACAATTTTAAGTGTCTCCTTAAAGGCATCAGTGTCTGTGTGGACTTTAAAGATTAAACATACTATAGTATTCAAATTGAAACGGTTTGTCGGCTTGTCGGCTTCTGAGCGCGGTGCTGTGGCTGTAATTAAGATTTAGAGAAGAATAATAGAATAATATGGTAGAATGTGGACTAGGTTAGTACTACGCCGTAATACTTCTTTATGGGTTCATTGTAGATTCAGAACCTGCCCATTTAATCTATGAAATCTGTTTTAAACCTGTTCTAGAATTCTTTTAATTAGTTCACATGAGGTTCAGCCAACAGACTTGGTTTTTATGTTAGAAATCTGAATAGCTTTGATGCTGGAAGATGTTTTCCCTACTAAGGGTTAAAGGTGATATAGAAATGGCACAGAAATGACTATTTTCTATATTGATTGGTTTCGTTTAAGTAGGGTTTCCTAGACTTCCACATTCCTCTTCTACTAATTAACGAACTTTTGCTTAGATCTTAAGTTTGGAAGCATTAGATTAGTTTAAGAAGCACTTACTTATCGGCTAAGCAGTGGCTTACTCTGGTTTGAACAGTTCATCCATCGGATAATCAGTAGATTAATCTCAGTATCTGAGGAATTTGTGTCTTAATTTCTGCCACTAACACAACATTCCCCTTTACCCCTCCTAGAGTATTCCCCACTTCGTTATTAACCCTTGACTAATCGACTTTCCTTTCTTGTCCGCAATTTTTATTGTGTGTCTCTTTTTCCATCTCAGCTTTGTGTGTGTGTGTGTGTCGGTCTGTCTGTATATATGATTCCATAGCTCTTGGAAGTTGCAACAGCAACAGCAACAGCAACAGTGCAATCAGCAAATACTAAAATGCAATGCGACGTATTTTTTATTATTTATTTTTTTACCCATTTTTTTTCTTTTAGCTTTTTGTGTTATTTTGTTTCGAGTCGAGTTGGGGCCAAGAGAGTCTCCGTCTCCGTCTCCGTTGGAGTCGAGAGTCTCTCACGCCACAAGCGACAGTTTTGTATTAGAAACGGCAAACTTGTGGCAACTTGTGGCTGCAGCTAGTTACGGGCTTGATGATTGCCCCAGCTCCAAAGGGGTGGCCGGCAGAGGGGAGGGGCTGTTGCTGTTGCTGTTGGAGTCGAGAGCTGAGGCAGGCAGCTGGAATGTTGTTTCGCTGCTAGTTGGCCATGTTGCCGAGTGACTGACATAGTTGCTGCTTTAGTTGTGGTTGTAATTGTTGCTGTTGCTGCTGCGGCTGTCGCTGCTGCCGCGGCTGCTGTGGCAGGGCATTGCAGGCTGAACTTTAAAATTTAATTTGTTAAACAATTTATGTGCGGCATATTAGCTCCAGGTCCAGGTCCAGGCCAGGCCAAGAGCACAGTTGTGGAAGGTGGATGGATGCGGTGGAGTCTATGCGGGCGTCGTTTCAGAGAGGAGCTCCCATGCGGGCGCGAGGCAAAGATAACCTGTTGAGTGTTCGTTTCGTTCCTCTCTTCCGATCAGGCTCTCTTCTGAAATCTCCGCTCTTCTGTGTATGCCTGTGTGTGTGAGTGAAAAGTTGCCAAAGAGATTCAGACAAAACGGTGCTTTACATTCGTTTTTGTTGTTGCTGTTCTTTTGGTTTCTTCTTTGTTTTGTGTACCCTTTCGTTGCACCAGGAGAGAGCATGATGAGCTTGGGGGAGACGTTTGTAATGCAGAAGAAGGAGATACTGGTAGAGCTTTGTCCTTGCAGAGAGTCATGCACAATCTGCACATCTGCAGGGTATCTAATCATTCGATATGCCACTCGATTTGTGGCTGTCCATTTCTCTGCCACTTATCATTCGATCATCTGCATTTCTCTGCCTCTCTCTCTCTCTCTCTCTCTCTCGTTCGCTCTGGCCATCTCTCACTGTCTCTGTCGTTCCGTCGCATGGTCTTTAATGAAATGTAATTTGAAAAATTGCGCGCGGCAAATTGCTGGCTTCTTGTTAGAGAAGAGATCTCGTTGTCGCTCATAGAATTTCAAATATTTTGTCTTAATTAAAATTGTCCGCTCTCTCTCTCTTTGCCTCTTTCCCCGGCTGTCTCTCCCGTCTGTCTGTCTCCTTCTGAAAAGTCGGGCAGAGCTTTTAGATAAATTAACTCTGACATTTGGTCCGTCAAGCATTTGTCGCTTTTTTGCATTCGGTCGACATTTTTATTGGACTTTGACTTGGCCTGGATTTATGTCTGCCTGGATTTGGGGATCTGGCGGATCTGGATTAGCTGTGCCATCATTCACGTCCGCAATTGTTGGCCCCGTCAACGTCAACGGCCCTCCTCCAGCCCCCCTTCGGGGAGCAGCCATGTAATTTGCCTCGTTTCTGGGTCTTACGTTTTTTGTGTGTGATTTATTCCGCTGTTGCTGGGTATTTAATTCTGGGTTAAGCATCGCTTAAGCCAGCAGTCTCAAGAACAAAAGACTCTGACCACGAACTGGTTCCATTCGGTTTCGACTGGAATTCGAATAATGCTCTCCGAACAAGAAGGAGAAGCTCTCAAGAATTTGCCTTTGATTGATGGCAGTCTCAATGTTTCAATCTCCTCCTCCACCTTTTCGCCTCCTCCGCCTTTCCGCTTCTCTTTTCGCTCGCCTCGTTTCGCTCTCCTCTTGGGACGTATTTTCTTCACGGTTCATTATATAAGATTCGGTTTAATTAGTTTGACTAAAATTTTCGAATTCCCCTTTAATGGCTGTGGGGTGAAATCTCGCGGAGTTACAGATAATGACGACGAAAGAAATGGCACAGAACCATTAAAGAAATTTCCCAAAAACAAAAAACCAACCGAACCGAACCGAAACCAATTTTGTTGGATAGCAAAGTCATCAAGAAATCAATTTATATTTATATCTAGATATATTTAATCATTTCTTCTAGTTAGAAAATTGAGTGTCCGAAAATGGGAAACGAGCTTTCATCAGTCTGAGAAAGTAATTGAAGATTAAACAATCTACAAATTGCAACAAAATTCCAGTCATTTACTAAAGAGAGAGAGATCCGACGCCTGCCATATGCTCTAGTTAATTCTCTTACGACCATGAATCTTCCAGCCATTCCATGCCATACTTTCTACAAGATCAATCTTTCTCTATTTTGCGTATTCATATAAAGACATTCACACAATTCCATTTCAAAGCACCGCCCCATACATTCTTCGCTCTTTCTATTTGCGAAAACTCTTTTGGAATTCTCTGTGTGATCAGTGGTCTGTGATCTGTGTCAACGACAACTTTCAATTCTTTTCATTGAGATATTTGCATAGAGACAACAGAAACCCACGAGAAGCATCCACATCCATCGATACGAATTCGTTTAACTCAAACTCAAATGAACCGAACCGTTCGTTAACCGAACTCCAAATGAAAACAATTCGAATACATTTCCCTTAAACAAAATATTTATTTATTTAGCTGTTGTTTCAACAATTTTAATGAGTGCCAGAAGGTAAATAAATGTTGGGGGATACCCGTTTTGGAAGGGTAATTAGGTTATCATACCTTGTTTGCTCTAGTTAATGGGATACTAAATTTATACCAAAATATGCACCCATAAAATCTAACAATGAATATAAATAATCCTTATTAAAAGCAAAGACTTAAACATGGGTTTTATAGGGTATTTAAGTTGGGGGCTTTCACATGAATTATTAATTCCCCTATAAAAAACCTTGTTAATATTCGGTATCTCTGACATTTATCCACTTACAAGTCAGTGCTACATTAATCATGCTGTTGAAATGGTTGTATCTATGTCTGATCTTAATGATCTCTGCGCCACACATCAGCGGTTGTAAGTAGAGGGTTTCGAAAATAAGTCTTTTCCGTATGTTTGCTAAATTCAATTGAACTCAGGCAAAGCGAGGTGCTTGCAACCGATGAAGACTGGACCTGGAAAGGCAAATATTATGCGATATTACTACAATAAAGCCACGGGAAAGTGTCAGAAATTCACCTATGGCGGTTATAGTGGAAATGGAAATAACTTTCGGACACTTAAGGCATGCCAAAGAAATTGCATGTGAAATTTAATGGTGTAATATTTATTTAGAGAGTGTTAGAAATAAGAGTTCATTGAATCCCAAAGCATAATTAGATATAAACTGATTCTAGGTGATTGAAAAGGGATCAAGCAGATACATTAAGCTATACAAACAAATTCTAATATTATTATCATATCGAATAAAGAACATGAAGATCATTTATCGAATAAACTTATTGCAGTCCACTCTTTTGGATGACAATAGACTGTATGGTGGATCCATTTATAACTCTTATAGCCTATTGTTTCGTTGATAACCAGATGATCTTGAACTACCAACTATTCCAATATTTACCGGAGTACCGCCTGACTAGCACTTGCGTTTGTTTAGCAATATTTTTTTGGAGCCATGAGAGCATACTCTTTTGTATAAATATATATTAATAGAAGAGCAATCCGATTCAGTCTCCATTGTGCCATCCAACATGCTGTTGAAGTTCTCGGGTTTTCTCATTCTCCTAGTGCTGTTCCTGCACCAAACCCAGCCCCAGACGAGTAAGTGGCTCCCAGACGGAGAGCAAACCCACAGAAACTTTTAATAAATATTGGTTTTTAGTTAAGAAGAGATGCCTGCTGCCGCTGGAACAGGGCACTGGCAAGGCCATCCTCCGCAATTGGTACTTCAATTCGACGACAAGCAAATGCCAGAAGTTCGTCTTCTTTGGTGGCGAGAAGAATGGCAACAATTTCCAGACCAAAGCTCGCTGCAATAAGATTTGCCTGGCAAATCTATCCATGACCATCGGAAATGATCCAATAGAGGTTTAATTAGGATATAAAATAGATGATCTTTGACTGACACAATTAAAAATATCCTGAGTTTGCCCAGTCCTCTTATAGTCTCCGAGTAAATATCCAGGGTATATATTAAATATACATATAATTTTCTTTACTTAATTTCATTTCTTATAAAATCTTTGTGGTGAAAATCCAGTTGATGCTGCTGCACCCAGTTTCTACTGTGGCTGGGCTGTGGCATGCGCAACAAATATTTTTCTGATTTTTTTTTTTTTCGAAAAAACTTGTCAGCGCCACCCACTTTCTATGGAGCTTACTGTTGTGTGTGTGTGTGTATCTGTGAGTTTTGCCAGGAGGTGTTAGGCGGGTGCGCTGACAGCACGATGTAACCGCAACAACGGTAGGCAGAGGCAGGGGCAACGTTTTGCTAAATCAAAATTGACACTATGCAAAAAGCCAACCCACAGAGCGGCGGCGGCAGCAACAGCAGCAAACAGTAGCCGCACACACACAGGCAGGCGAATGATAGAGATACAAACACAAACATACACACATGGATACATGGATACAGTGTGTCGGGCCAGAGTGGGGCCAGGCGCTCAGCATGCCATGGCATGGAGGCCAAAAGGTGCTCCCCCCCCTGTCCGACTCCGACGCCGACGCCGACTCCTCTCGTGTGTATGGTCGATGTGGTGTTGTGTTGTTCCTGTGTGGCGCCACGCCACGCCAAGCACTCGCTGTAGCCTCTTGTTGGTGGCTCTTGGCGTTAGATTTCAGCCATGTGCAGACAACGGACGCCGCCACATACACAACCACACACACACACACACACACACACACACACACACACACAAAACTTACAAAATAGCAGTTATTAGTTTTGTTGAATGCACGCACAGTGGGGCAGGAACATAAGAATGTGAATGCCGCAGGAAAAATGCCTTCCTTGAGGCCAAGGAATTTCAAATGACAGATAAGCCTGTCTTCGATAGATCTATAGCATCCATTCAACCATTGAATGTATCCTTCTATCTAGGGTATCCATAAATCCAATGCATGAAAGTCTTAGTTCTAGAACATGGCAAGAGCTAATGCTAACCACTGTTCCCCTTTCCAAAAACCAAACCTTAAACGTACCAAAACCAAATTATATACCCAAAAACCGCTGAAAGAAACAGTTAACGCCATTATGGTGCTGCACGTTTTGCCCCACTATGGCCCAGCGGTATCCAGACCAGACCCCACCTTGTACAGTATGTGTATGGGGCACTGTGGGCCTCCAGCATGGCGACATTTGCTCATTAAGCATATTAAATAATTAGTACTTGTTGTTGTCATATTTTAAATGCTCGTTTGCGCTTGTCGAGCGCACTTCAAGAGGCTTGGCTCTCGGACATGTCTCGGACTGTCTATAGAAATCTATCTGCGGAGATTCAGATACGAATCCGCACGTAGACCAGTTTCCCATACGAAGCCAGATGAGTGTTGTTTGGCCTTTAGCTTTGGCTTTTAATTCTCGCATTTTTCACAATAAAAATTGTAATATATATGCGGATTTAATTGAAAAGGCAATTGGTTTTATATTCGTTAATACAAATCATAAAAAATATGTATATTCTTGCTAATTGAATGGCAATTGATTGAACAACTTGGAGGTTGTATGCGACTGAAGGCAGTCTGGTACATTTATTATAGATGAAAAGCAAGAGAAGGACAAAAGATATATTTTTATCTATAAAATAAATTAAAGAAATATAATTTTAAGCCCGTAAAAGCGGAGTATATATCCGCTTTAATCAAAGACACCTCGATGGCATTATCTTAAGTACTTTCAAAATTAATTTCCCACCCAAACCGGACTACATTTTATCCCGAAACAGGATCTCTTTAAACTTATCAAAGTGCAGTTTAATATTCGATCTCAATTTGATGTTTTCGTGGGGTGTTGCATAACACAAACACACCAATTGGTCCAACACCTTAGCTCAGTGTTGTGCAACACCCCAAAACTGCACTCTCTTGTATTTTAGTGTCTTTTAACTAGTTTTTCCTCATTGAATTATTTCTGTAATCTTATCAAAAACTCTATTAACAATTTTCTCCCCATATATGCCGTCACCCTTGACACAATCTATCCCCAAAAAGTGTTGGACAACAAGAACATGGACACGATCTACTAGCATGTTTACAGCACTTAATGGCTCTGACTAATCGCATTTGCATGGCTCTCCTAAAAGAATAGAAACCAAACCCAAAACGAAATGAATTACATTTGCATGTAAATTTATGCAAATTCCATGCTGTGTTGCCCAATGAACCATTTGACACTTTTGTCCACACACCAGAGCCCAGAGCCCAGAGCCAGAGCCAGGGCCAGGGCAGAGTGCTTTATTAATTATTTATTGTCTAACTATTTGTGAATTATGTCAAGAGATCGTGGGACAGAGAGAGAGCGAAATCAAAAACTCTCAGCCTCTCAAGTGGAGTGATCTCTCTCTGGGCTCAAAGCATTTTCCTTTTCTTTCTGTTTTTTTTTTTTTTGGGGTCTTGGGGCGCTTCGAACCAGTTGAGCGACATTCCATATGAGGGGCGACGGCGACAGGCTTTGGTTTCGGTTTCGGAGATGGCTAAGATTAATCAGCTGCCATAAGCCAAATGACAAGACATATTTGCTGTCCCCGTCCTCCCGTCTCAGTCCCCTCCATCAGATCCAGATGTGCTCCGTCCCTGGTGTGGCATTTGGGTTGGGGTGTTATTTTTGTGGCTTATTTGTGTTTATTTATGGCAAGGCTAGAAATGATACAACACAAAAATACGAAAAATTAATTTCAAATTTGATTACAATAAAAAAATAATGCCACACAGAGGATCGGAACGGATTGGTTCCACTTGTGAGCAGAGCAGGGCAGAGCGAAGCAGAGCAGCTTTTGATTTACTCATTTCGTCTCGTCTCGTCTTAAAGTGTGCCAGGCAGGCCCCCCAACCCACCATCCCCACGCCCAAGAGGTGCCCCATCTATAGGTGTGCCTCTTCCCAGTCGCAGCCCAACCCAAAAAACGCTGAAGAAGATTTAACAACCGCTTACAGGCCCAACCAGCCGACAGAGAAAAAAATGTGAAATAAATTTATAGTTTTCTATTTAGATAGCTGGCCCGTAAATTATGCAAAGCCTCCCTCTCCTGCCAAACACAGATATTATGGATGGGAATCGGAATGAGAATGGCTGCTGCCGGTGCCTGGCTAGATTGCTAGCCCGAATTGGGTTACTTTCAACTTAATTTAAGGTCTTAAGGTTAGGCCAATAACAGCGGGCCAAATTGCGGGATGGGGATGGGATGTGATGGCCACAAGCCACAAGAGCCACAGCAATAGAACGGCCCACGCCTGCTTCTGCTTCTTCAATGCTTTCGTACTCCTCCGAAAAACGATCCATCGATCGAAACTGGTTTCTCTGCCTAACAACAATATGAATGAAGCTGGAGCTGAAGCCGTAGCCATCCAACCATCCGGAGCTCAATGCTCAATGGAAATGACAGCATACGTGTGGCCAAATAACAAAAATAATACAAAGAATGATTTGATAGAAGCGTGGGCGATCCCCGCTTATTAATTGTATTAAAAAAAATATGTATATTGTATGCATATATGGCTAGAGATTTGTTGGCCAATCTTAACTGCTTAACTTATTTCATCCACAAATTGCTGGGAGTTTTTGTATCCGCTAATGCTGAATGTTGTTGAAAGGTCAACTGCAGCAGCAGTCGAGACTGTGTTCGAAGGAGTGGTTCCCCAATAAAATACTTTATACATTTTTATGACTTCAAGCTATGTCTGTCTACCCCCTGTCCCCCTCTCCCCCTCTGTCTGTCTGTCTGTCTGTTTGTCTTTCTCTAATAATTGCGAATGGCATGGAGACCCACTTAGAGCTGCTGCCCACACACTACACACATCAATAAAAAACAAACGAAACAAATCTGTCCATGGCCATCTTGGAATTTAATTGCATTTGATATGCGGGTCTCTCTGGAAGCGTTTGGCAACACTGGAATGCAGTTTCTGCAAAAGATCTCCCCTTATGGAAAATACTTAAATATTCGACTCTCAACTAAAAACAGACACACAATCGTTTACAAATCAAATAAAGCTGAACAAGACGATCATAAATCTGGCATTTCCATATCCATTTTAGTAGTGAATTCCATTCTAAGAATGCAGATTGTGCTTTCAAATGTTTTGTCCAGATTTTATTGCCATTTTTAGTGTATAGCTGCCCACACCAATAAATCACTTCCATGACTATTGCGGAATCGAGTTCTATTCCTCTAGAGTAGGGGTCGGCAAGGCCCTATCTTATATGCATTTCGCCTTCTGTCTACACACACAAACGCACTGCCGTGTGCCATTTTCTTCCATTGCCTATCCAACACTCAGTATTTTCCAACACTAGAATTCAACACGTGTTATCGCCTGTTACTTAAAGATATCCCCTCCATATTTCAAACTCTTTCCAGACTTCAGCGCCATTCTAGAAATCCATCAAATAGATCCAAACTATGTCGCACAAGACGAGCACACGACGTGCCACCGATCTGGAGTGTCCACTGGCCTCCCTGGGCAGGAATAGCAATGCGGTGCGCGATCAACTGGCGGCAGCGCACTATCACCATCCGCATCCACTCAGCTCCAGTCCGCTGGATCCGCAGGCCTACAAAATGTCGCGCAAGTCACCGAACCTGAGTCTGGACACCAACGATGCACTGGCGTCGCGCAGCTCCACGCCGCACAGTGAACAGCAGGCCACAGCTACGACGGCGGCAGCGGCAGCCGTGCTCCACATGGTGCAACAGAAGGCGGCCACCTTTGAGCTGAGGGGCAGGCACACGCGTCAGGAGCAAAGTATCTACGGGGCCCACTCGACAGCCTCTGTGGGGAGGCAGGTCAAGAAATCGCCTGATATCCCGGCTCCTGCCTCGAGGGGCACTGCTCCCGTGCCACAGCCGCGCAACTTTCTCACCCTGGAGCATGTGCTGCAGTATGGGGCCCAAAGGCCTAGCTGGTTGCATGGCAACAGTGCGGATACTGAGGACTCCAGCGACAATAATGTGGGAGGCGGCGGTGGGAGTGGCAGTGGCGGAGGCGGCGGCGGCGGCGGCGGCGGCGGAGGTAGACGACGCACGCAGGGCGGACGATGCAGCGTGCCCACTGTCCTGAGCAGCAACGGTGGCGGCAGCAACGGAGCCCAGTATCTGCTCGACAAGAAGATGGAGTCGCTGTATCTGGGGAATGCTCTGCGAGCCCTGCCCCTCGGTGCCGAGGCGAGTCAGTACCAAAACGAACGCTACTACCTGGAGGACTACAGCAGCGGCAGCGGCAATGAGCGGCTGCCAGGTGAGTGTCCCTCGAACTGATCTCTTAAAGAACGCAATCCCAATCGATGGTAATCCCTTGCAGAACGCCTACATCATCCGCGCACCTCCAGTCCCAGCGAGACGAGTGGTTCGGATCGCTATCTGCTGAACCGCAGCACCAACTCGCCCGCCAATGCCTTCCAGCTGGACCACCACCACACCAAAGTGCAGAGCCTCTCCGACGGCCTGTGCAACCTGGGACGCTTCTCGCCCAGCCTCGACCAGGGCTATGCCACGCTCGTCTCACCCTCACCCACCGGCCACCACTCGAGCGGAGCGGGCAATGTCACCACATCCACGACCACCAGCGGCGGAGGCATCATGGCCAGCAGTACGCCCGCCACAACACCCCGTCGTGGGGCATCCAGTGGCGGAGGAGGAGGAGGCGGTGGCGGCACTGTGCCAGGAAAATCCATCGGTCCGCCGCCCTGGAACCGCAAGGGTCCCTTCCGCTGTGGACCCTACTTTGATCGCCTGCCCGACGAGGCCATTGTCCGCATCTTCAGCTGGCTAGACAGCTGCGAGCTGTGCACTGTGGCCCGTGTCTGTCGGAGATTCGAGCAGGTGGCCTGGCGTCCCGTGCTCTGGAAGTGCATCACTCTGCGGGGCGAGCACCTGAACGGGGACAAGACCCTGAAGATGATCTTCCGGCAGCTGTGCGGCCAGAGCTGCAATGGCGCCTGTCCGGAGGTGGAACGAGTGATGCTCGCCGATGGCTGCCGCATCTCCGACAAGGGCCTCCAGCTGCTGACACGACGCTGCCCGGAGCTGACGCACCTGCAACTTCAGACCTGCGTCGGCGTCTCCAATCAGGCTCTGGTCGAGGCCCTAACGAAGTGCAGCAATCTACAGCATCTAGACGTGACAGGTGAGTGGGGCACATCCTCATCCTCTAGTTAGCCAAAACTAACCTTTCTCCATTTATTTAAAGGCTGCAGTCAGGTGAGCAGCATCAGTCCCAATCCGCATGTGGAGCCCCCGCGTCGTCTGCTGTTGCAATATCTGGATCTGACCGACTGCATGGCCATCGATGACATGGGCCTGAAGATTGTCGTCAAGAACTGCCCCCAGCTGGTGTACCTTTATCTGCGACGCTGCATACAAATCACGGGTAGGCACAGCACAGGGCAACCATCCCTCCAGAGCCCCTCTAAACTCTTCCTTGATCTCTTGCAGATGCGGGTCTGAAGTTTGTGCCCAGCTTTTGTGTCTCGCTGAAGGAGCTGAGCGTCTCCGATTGCCTCAACATCACCGACTTTGGGCTCTACGAGCTGGCCAAGCTGGGGGCCGCCCTCCGCTATCTGTCCGTGGCCAAATGCGAACGCGTCTCGGATGCCGGCCTGAAGGTGATTGCCCGGCGCTGCTATAAGTTGCGCTACCTGAATGCCCGCGGCTGCGAGGCCGTCAGCGATGACTCCATCACCGTCCTGGCCAGGTCCTGTCCGCGCCTGCGTGCCCTGGACATTGGCAAGTGCGATGTGAGCGATGCCGGACTGCGGGCCTTGGCCGAGAGCTGTCCCAACCTGAAGAAGCTGAGCCTGCGCAATTGTGATATGATTACGGATCGGGGCGTCCAGTGCATAGCCTACTACTGCCGCGGGCTGCAGCAGCTGAACATCCAGGACTGTCAGATATCCATCGAGGGCTATCGGGCGGTGAAGAAGTACTGCAAACGATGCATCATAGAGCACACCAATCCGGGCTTCTGTTGAGCAGCAGGAAGGATCGGAAAATACAAAGCAAAGAGGCAGGCCATAATGAGCAAAGATTGTTAAGAACAACAACTGCAACCACACACAAATATTGTAATTTGTTTTAGTTCAAGGATCAAGGGGTTAATCCGAATGCCGAAATGATCAATGATTTTAGTTGTTATTGTAAATTGTATATACCGAAACGGAAGCTGAACAGGATTTTAGAGCATATATTATAGCAGAGGATTACGTTTAAGTAGACTAATTCTTGCTTAATAAATTATTTTCCCCCGATTATCAAGATAGTGATACATATCGGGCATTAATTCGGGTATTTTGAGTAGAATACTTCGAGGAGTCACCTCGAGAACATCCCGCGTTAAGTGCCTGCCCTTCTTGCCCTTCTTCTTTCGCAGATGATCCAAGGCAATGGTGGCCTTTACATCCGCTTGAGTGTCGGCGGCCGTTGTTGGCTCCAACCAGTTGCCACGATTCACGTAGGGTTTAATCTCGATCCGGGTGCAATTTTCCTTCCGTAGATATTTCCTTATGGTCTCAAGGCTACGTATATCCTCTATGGTTTCCATTGTCTTGTTATGGATTCTCTTAATCTCTCGCTTATCGGCATTCATCATGGCCATTTGCTTCTCCAATGCTGGCTGACCACATGGCCAACACGCTGACAGCTCCGATATCTCCATTATTCTCACACGCTCCTCCAGCGAGTGGACGGGCATCTCCTTCTGTAGTGCCGTTAGGTGCTGCCTCTCTTTTGGTGTCAACGTATGCTTTGTGCGCTCAAGGCGATCCAATTCTTCTCGTATATGGTCCATCCTTTCCATATAGTCCTGGAGATGCTTGGCCTCGCGCTGGATGTCCTTCTGGAACCGTGTCCGAACGACCCGGTATCGACGCAACTGATTGCTTATGATCTGCACTTTCCGCTGTTCATAGTAGAACTCTCGTACCAGTCGGAAGTACAATTTCATCCAACTTTCACCGCTCTTCTTGCCCATTGGAGTTAAATTTTTGAATTTAGAAAATCAATTGTGAATTTAGATAAGTTTAACGGCAAACATATCGACAGTTGTGATTTCAAAAGAGTTGGCAGTCTGTGATACCAGAGAAAACCGGTATATCATGGTATATTCTGTCAATTTCATCAACCTATTAAATTTTATTTTCAACTTTATATAGAAATCCAATAAAAGCAATTATTTAAAGTAAGTCAGTCAAGTAGAAAATATATTCATCAATCGTACAAAACTATGTGGGCATGTCTAAATGTTCTATAAAGCTAGTAATATTCGACGGAATAAAGAATTGAGCAATTGGTTCGATACTCGTTTGTTTATGCTACTGTTGTATGAGCAAAAGTGCCTTGTGCGTCTGCCTACAGTGGCTTTAAATGACAGTAAGTCCTGATGTCACAGGGCACTCCCCAAAAACAGCCGCTGTTCCACGGCTATTCTGTGCCTTCCACCTTCTTCGCATTTACAGTTAAAGTCCAGCCACAGAGTCTGCAGCGACGCCCTTTGTGTGGCCCACTACTCCCTGCCTCAGCCCCCAGAAGATGAATTTCATAGGAAAACAATTGAAAAAGGAGGAAGAAGAACAGATCCTGGACTAGGGGTAGGGGTAGAACAGCTGTTCGAACAGCTGAGAACGGCATTGGGTAATGGGGCCTCTGCCTGTACCGGCCCCGCGACCCCCTGCGTGTCACAGTCACAGCATCAAGCGTTCTCTGGCAAATGGCACAAAGGTAAGCCTCTTGGCCAACTCCGGACAGAGCGGCTGCTCTTCTGGACCTACTCCTACTCCAACAGCATTAACGTGACCATCCGCACAATTGTGTTCCTAAAACGTTGCCTCTTTTAGCTTCCTGGGTGAATCCGTAGGCGTCAACGATACCGGGGACTCGGTAAAGCCTCGCAAGACAAGACCGGAGTGCAACGGATCACTGTCAACGGAGAGCGTTGTTCCGTGGAGCTGCATCGTCTGTCGCAGTTCACAGACATCCGGGCCGTGTGGACACCGGATGCGAAAGTGCTGCACAATCACACGGCAGAGTTGCCCAAAGCAACTGCTTGTTGTGCCACAAGCATCTGATTCTACTGGAGAGCCAGGAGAACTACGGCGTGTGTTCGGCCTGTGGGCCAGATCATTTCACGTGCACGGCCCCAGTGACGGGGAATGGTGACATGAATAAGGACTTCGTACCCGCATCCTGGCACTGTGATGGCCAAAATGACTGCCCGGACAAGTCGGATGAAGTGGGATGTCCCACATGACGGGTGGATCAGTTCAGCTGCCAGTCCGGCGAGTGCTTCGACAAGGCTCTGATCTGCTATGGTACCACCTTTGAAAACTGTGAGAATGTCCACGATGAGGCCGACTACTCCCATCAACACGGTGATTGGAAAGACACGATATCTGCCTAAATTCTTAAACTAACAATATACTACTCCTTTCTACAGCTTTGCATATCGGCCGCCCTGCTCTCCGATGGCTGACAGGACTGTGCCGATGGTGCGGGCGATTCGTTCGGCGCATTGCCCTGCCTATGATATTCTTGCGCTCCGGGAAAATCCGCACAGAGCCAATATATCGAGTTCTAATAGCTCCATCGAAGAAATTAAATAAGGCAGTAAGCAGTAAGCATAACCAAAAATAATTGACAATCACTGCATACTGATGTTCTTCTCGCAGGGAAGCACGCCGTCAAGCACTCCCTTTTAAAGACTTTGAAAATGCAATAGAGAACCTGCCGGATATTGCATTTCAGGTGCAACGCGACCAAGCTGCGGATGAAGATGGAGCGAAAAGACACTGGACGAGTGTGCCAGGTTATTGTATTGCGTGTATTAACATACATATAAAGAAATTAATTAAGTGGAAATTGTTTTGGCTTAAACCTTATTTTAGACACAATCAAAATCAATAGTACATCATCCCATCTATTAAAGCCCTTCGGCCGAGCGTCAGACTTTACACAAGCGCAGAGCTAACGGGAACAGCCACGCCATCGGTTTGGAGGAGAAGCGTTTCCGATCCGACAACAACAACAACAGCAACAACCGGCAGCTGCCGAGGTAGATGCCACTCCACCATCCGAGTCATCCGATGACTCGGGCGTCAGTTGGGATGAGCTGAACTCGGTCAGCCGTCTCCGATTCCTCGCGCCGCAATATCAACAATAGCAACGAAATCAATGCAGATTAAATCCACGAAGCGGATCCCCATACCATGCGTCGCCACCTTCCTGTCGGGCTGCGCCTTCAGCAGCAGGACGCTCTATGTCCTGCTCTGCGGGCACCAGTCCTTCCCCTTCGGCAGGCTCCGGTTTTTCTGCCGGATCCACTCCAACATTTGTTGCGCTTCGTATGTTGATAATGTCGTAGATAAGCTTGAAAAGAAGCGCGAGTATGATGGGTCCAGCCGGGACCCCCACACAGTGGGCGCAGTGGGAAGTCCAGACGACGACGACCGGTGGCTCAGGGGTCGGTGGCTGGAAATATCTGTATGCCTTCTGGCCGACTTTCACCACAGCCGCAATACACTCGGAAATCATCTTACAGGAAGGCACTTTATTCGCTATTTGGAAAAAGAAAACTACTATGATTCGAATTAAACTGTTTTCAATTGAAATCGCACCTCTGGAAAGAACACCAATAGCTCCCTGAGGCTCTGATTCGTTCGACACGAAGACTGCATCCCGTAATTAAATGAAGACCACGAAATTTCGTTAACTGGAACAAAAAATTTTGTAGGAAAAAATATACTTGAGAACTTAAATTTAGTCAGTCCTTTAGGAAATTGATGAAATAATCGAATGAAATTATGAATTCAGAGCTGAATGTCTCAGCTACTAGCTAGAAATATAGAAATAGAAATAGTATATCAAACTTGTCAGTAATTGTTTAAAAGGTACTTGGATCAGGATATCAATGTGAGAACATGTATTTATTAATTATGTTTTAAAAACAGTTTGAACAATATTTTCATATTAAATTAACGAAATAGGGTATACAAAGGCCTATACACACATCATGTCTTCAAATACCAGCAATATTGCGACTTTTTTTTTTGTTGAACTATTTTGTTTAAACCTCGTTTTAGTCAAAATACAATAAAAGCAAGGACTAAAAACTAACCAATTTTGTAGAAAATGTATTCATCTATGGCCTAAAAATATGTGGGCAGAACTAAAGGTTTTAGATAGCCAGAATTATTCAACAGAATCTCTAAATTGAGCAATATGAACGACTATCCTCTTTCGGTTGTTTTGTTTGACCTATTTCGCTAAAACCATTTTTTAGACAAGATCCAATAAAAGCAAATATTTAGAATAAACCAGTCAAGTAGAAAATTAAATCACTAATCGGATAAAATTATGTGGGCATGGCTAAATTTTCTATATAGCTAGTAATATTCCACGGAATATCAAAAACGAGGAATATGTAAATTAGAACTGGAATTCGTCAGTATATTCACGGTATATTTTGAAAATGAGATGGTATATTTCGGTATATTTAATCGAAGGGTCCGACTGACAGCAAACAGCTGGTGTGCCGATTTTAGGTTATGAGCATTGTATAATTTTTGGAAACTCGTTGATTGAAAACAAAAACGTACGCTAGTAAACAGTGTGTATCAGAAATAAACCAAAATTCAGGTGCTACCGTTTAGGAACAACAGCAATGGCTAAGTACATTGCACAAATCATCGTTCTGGGTGCTCAGGCAGTGGGACGCGCCTTCACCAAGGCGCTAAGGCAAGAGATAGCCGCATCCCAGGAGGCCGCCCGTCGGGCAGGTGGCGGCAAACAGGGCGACAAGACCGCAGAGTCCAACCTACGCACAGGTAAGCTGGTGAAATCAATTATAGGAGAACCTTGACTCATTCTCCATTCACTTCTAGGCATGACCGTTGAGGAGGCCAAGCAAATCCTGAACGTGGACGACCTCAAGAACGTGGACAGCATTATCAAGAATTACGAGCATCTGTTCAGTGTGAATGATCGCGGGAAAGGCGGTTCCTTTTATCTACAGTCAAAGGTCTTCCGGGCCAAAGAGCGCCTAGACACCGAACTGAAAGCCCAGCGGCCGCCGCCACCGAAAGCGGAGCCCGCGGCGGAGTCAGAGGCGGAAGCGCCTCCAAGGAGGGGCCGGCAAGTACGCTGAATCCTGTTGTACCTCCAAACGAAAATAATTAGCTTCTAATTGATTTATAAATTTATGTGTTAAGTACAAAGACGACTTGTGTGTTGCTGTAAATAGATTTGTATGAACAAAATGATGTAAAAGTGGAGCTTTATGTGCAATTGTTCTTGTTTCGCTTGAACATTACAGCGAGCTAAAAAAAACATCGATGTTTGGATGTACTCTGCAGATATCGTCTGCAATATCTTAAATAATGTCCTCGGTGCTCCAGTCGCTCCAGGATACGCATTGTCGTTGTACAGATGAACTAGCTTCATTTAGCTTATTCGCCCGCTGGTCCTGCTGACCTGTTGAACAGTTCCGTCTGCAAAATGCACGTTAGGCTGCACAGGATGTCCGCCGGTAGCGGTAAGTGCTACAAATTTGCTGTTATTTCCTATATGTCTCCAATAGTCCGAACAAACACGGACGAGCACCGATCGACGCCGAATTGGAGCTTTTTTGAAGCGTTTCTTACTCAAATTTCAAATTCCAGCCGTCCTTTCAAATCCGACCGCTGAGAAAAAAGAGGGCATGGACAACATGCAACACGGCCCAAAAATCGCAACGCAAGCAAGGTAAAATCCACCCCTTTTGCCTAATATACCTTGAAAACAGAGCCAGCTGTTTGCCCAACTGGAGATGTGCAAGCAATTTTCTGACAAGTATCGATATTTCCAATTACCACTAATAGAAGTCAGCTGTTTGATGGGCAGCACTTAACATATATTGTATAGATTTTCTGCGCAGTTGTTGTTAAATTCAGACGTGTCAATTGTTTATTTTATCGCATTCATTAACAACGCAAACAGCTGGCACATGCGCAGACACTAGCCAGAAATTCCAGCGCACAAAGGAAAACCCTCCACCACGAATACGCACTGCAAACAAAAGTGGGTGTCTGCCAGGAAGAGATTCGTGGGTCCATTGGGGCTTTCCAGTCGCCACCGACGACTACGACGACGAGAGAGAGACTCGACTCAGAGAGACGCCACCGAGAAGTACGTACACGGTATTTGAACAACTGAAATTCCTCTGCTCTGCCAGTTTTCAGAGGACCTTCGAAGTAGGCAGCCGTAAAAACCAACAGATTCCACTTGTCTTTGGAGCCATTCCCCCAATCCAAACCGAGAAAAAAGAAAAACCTCAAGTGGTAAATTACCATAGCCAGGGCGTTAATATTACTATATAGTCAGACGATACATCCAAGTGAATTGCGAACGGTGGCGAGGTATCGATCGAATCGTGAAATTGTGCAAAATAGCAACGCATTATTCGCTCGTTTCAGACAATTTATATGCCTGTTTTATTGATTTTCCCTGCCTGCCCTCAGCGTCAGGTCTCTTGTGCAACGCCATATTGCGATAACAAATCTGAATTGCCTTTCTTTTAATCATCTTGCAGCGTGCGAAAATAGAAATTAAATGCGAAAATTTACATAACTCCCGAGCGAGAGTTGAAAGTGAAACTTCTGTGGTGCGACACACTGAAAGAAACGGAAACAAGAACAGAACTTATTACAAAATTTCTGCCAAGTGTAGTAAAAGTTGAGCGAAAGGAACGAGAGAGAGAGAGAGAGAAGCAGCAGCAGCAGGAGCCTTTGCAGAGAGCGAGAGTGAGAGAGACCCGAACGTGCGCACGTTTTTTTGGTTTTGGAGCCTCGTGGGGCATTCGTTTTGTGTACATCTCCGTACAGGACAGGACATACCACACGACACTCCACTCGGACGCAGCACGCGCAAGCAGCACGTAGCACGCAGCAGGCAGCAGGCAGAGCCCCAAGCAGGCTAATCCTTTAAACCATCATCAACAGCCACACAAAACGCAGCACCAAACATGTTTTCGGGTCTTACAAATCAATTTACTTCGCTGGTTGGCGCCGTCAAGGGTGGCGCTGGCGATGAGGAGGTCCCAGTACCCACAGGAGATGCGGCACCCGCTGCCGTCGCACCCACCACCTCCGCCGAGGCGGTGGCCAGTGCTTCAGTAGATCAGGAAGCAGCTGCCGCTGGCGGCGAGGGACTCGAAGGCGAGGAGGCTGGCAAAAGGTGAGTCCATTCAACCCTTCTTACTGTCATACTCTGTACACACTCATTCATGGTTTGCTCATCTTCCTAGTGCCCTTAAGCAGGTCCTGCTCCTTTGGCCTTTTCCCTGCACCTGTCATGTCTCTGCTTCTGCTTGTGTCTCTGTGCCGTGCGGTGCCTCTGTGCCAGTGTTCCGCCCGTCTTGACATGGCGTGCCAATATGACCTTGCTATTTGTACCTTTTAGCATTTGGCCAACTGCAGGCGGCCCCTGTCTACTGCCCCGCCTCATCTGCCATTTGTCATAGTTGGGAAGTTCTCTGGAGCTCTGCTCTGTTCTGCTCTTCTCTTCTCCCCTGCAGCAGCAGTCATGCTTCCTATCCATTGCATGGCATTCCACACGCTCTCACGTGACTGAACATAATTGCTTAAACTGCAAACCAAATGCCCGATAAACTCCGTATACGGGTCGCATTATATATAGAGAAACTTTTGATTTATTTCGTTTGTTGTTGCCTGCCTGCCACAAACCAAACTTTGATTGCAACAAATTTCTGCTTCTGCTCGGTTGTGCTGTGCTGCAAATGCAAAGAAAATTGCCCAAATTGGCTTGTGGTTAGATTGTTCCACTGAATTGGGCTTAGAAATGAAGATTTCCTGAGGTTTTCTTTGATTATTCAATTCAAAGAATTGGCCATTTTTAATGGGCTTTACTTTATTCAGGTCATAGCATATAGATTTTATATAGATTTCTTTAATAAATGATTAGTCATGACACAGATACGTTTTATCTGTAGAAATACTGAGAAATATACAATGAAAGGGCAACGAAGGAAGTCGTTTTCCCATTTCTACGGCATTTAGTACTTAAGCAAAGGTTTGCCTATGCAGAAAACGTTGAAGGGAATTGTTTAAAGGGAAATTTAGATAACTTAGTTCCTATATTATTTTATATTTTATAAGCATTTGTTCTGCTTTTTCAATTAAGAAATTCGCTTACCCAAATTCATTTTCCAAAATAAAAATGTAGCAAACCTTCTCTACTTGACTTCTTCCACCGAAAAATGAATGATTGTTTATCCTCTATTTACGCTTCCTTCTCCGCCATACTCTTTTGACCTTTTCCCCTCTGTTTGTTGCCGACACTTCATCAATCTCTGGCAAACAATCCGCACCCAAAACTATGCCTCCTCCATTAATTTCTGGGTAAACAAAGTCCACCTTAGATTGCCACGATAGTGCCTCCTCCTCGTAGTTCCTTTTCCGACACACAAATGAAAATAAAAACCAATTATTTCTGGTTGTCTTTTTTTGTTTTGTTGCTGTTGGACAAGTTAAGCCTCGTGTGATGTCCGCGTTAATGCCACAAGTTGCTGTCTAATCCTTTACACAAGCCGGAGCCAGAGGAGGGAGGCACACCCACGCTCACACCCACGCCCACACCCACACCCACACCATTTCCATTGCTAGCTATTTTTCACTTAATTTCGCGCATTAATATTTAATTGTGTGTGGAGCCAGAGCAGAGCTGGAGGATGTCAAACCCAAAACGATGAAGGGGGAGCACGTTCTGAAAGCCAACAGCTGCCAACAGCTGGTGCCAGACGACATTCTGGTTAGTGGCCGCCTCTTCTCCGCTTCCTTTGACTTTGATGTGGATGTGTCACACGGCCTATTCCATGTCCTGGAGCGGAGCCCCGAAGGACCCCCTGCTTTCGCTATCAATTGACATTGACAAGTTGGACAAGCTTCCTTTTTCGTTTTGGAGGGGGGTTTTCATGTACGTTTTGCTCCGCTTTTCCATGCTTTTCCCTGCTTTTGTTTTGATGGGGAAAATAATTTGCACGTGGCTTATGCATAACCACAAAATGTTGAGTCATTCAAGCAGAGGGCTCTCCCGCTGAGGACGGCCCGCCTCCTCTCTCTCCCTCTCTCTCTCTCTCTTTGTCTCTCTGCATTGTACAAAGTTCAGTTTTTTGACCAGCTCTTTGTGTGTGCGAAAAACTGTCACCAATGTCAGCCAGACCCAAAGCCAGAGCCAAAGCCAGAGCCACAGCCAGATGGCGGAGGCGAGGGCGAGGGTGTGGGCGGTGGGGTGTCAATGGGTCGGACAGGCAGCCAGGCAGGATGTGTTCCTTTTTGGTGGTTGCTTTCCAGTTTCCAGTTGACTTTTGCTCGTTTTGCGGATCGATACAACGAGAGCGAACTGTTACGCTCTCGCCACGCTCGCTCTCGCTCTCTCTGAAAATTGTGCACATGTGATGTAGCCCCCGAAAACGAGTAAAAACGACGCCATCTGCCTTGGCCTCCTGCTCCGCTCCACTGGCTCTCCCTGGCCGTGGCGGTCCGCCTTTTGTCAGCCTATTTAATAATTGTGCATTCAGAAAACGTGTGGTGTGTGCCGATGATGGGCCTCTTTATGGCACAGCAATCCCCGCCAAATCTCTATAATTTTCAATGAATTAATTTATTTCATTTTCCCTGTCATGCATACAGTGTCGTTCATTAGAGCAACTCTCGCAAATTGGGCCAAAATCGATTGGTATTCAATTAAAAATGTCGTGCAAATAGAACCGGGGGAATATTTTCGTAATTAAAAAGTGTTCGACCAGGGGGCTCAAATGAAATACGCAGAATTTTCTCGGTTCAAATGGAAAACCAATTAAAGAAGTTTCCCCTGTGTGGAAATTCACGAAAATTGAAATGCAATCCGCGCCCCAATAAGTATGCTACGGAGGACAACGCAGAATTTCAAGGGAAATCGATGTGTAACGAGAGTTTCCTCTGGCAAAGGATTCCATGGAAATGTAATTATCGAATTGCATTCCCCCAAAGTCTTAACCCTAGAAAGCCTTCACCTGTGCTTCTGTCCTGCTGTACTGCTGCGCTCCCCTGCATTGGTTTGTGTTTCGGTTTCTGTTTTCTTTTTTTCCTGTTTCGTTTGTGCTATGCGCCAGGGCCAAAGTTGTTGGCGCTTTCAAGGACATTTACACTATTTGCACTGGCTCTCGTCTCTGTTGCTGAATGTGTGTGTGTCTGTGTGCCCTTGCCTTTGTCTAAAATTATGCCAAAAATAGAAGGCAAGAGCAGGCTATGGCTATGGCTAGGGCTAGGGCTAGGACTAGGGCCTAGGCTATACGAGTAGGCCATAAAAGAAACCCAAAAGCAAGGCACATTTCATCTGGTTTTCAGCTCTCAAATTGCTTGGCAAATAAGAAGCAGGACACAGCGCGAGGCAATGCATTTTTAACGCCACTTGACACAATTTACCCATGTCGCATGTCCTTTAAAAAGGAGAGGCAAAGTAAGCGGCAACTTTTGATTGCCTCGCACAAGGAATAACGCAAAACATGAAAAGTTTTCCTGGTCATCATTAAAACAAGGCTCGAAATATGGGCAAAATGGAAAACAAAACAAGGCTCCAAAAATTGGGGAAAGGAAAACAAAAGTTAAGCAACAAATATTTGCATACTCGTCGGCATGTTGGGGCCTGATTGAAATATGTTTTCTAAATGCAAATATCAGGAAAGGAAACAACTTAAATATTGGAATATGTTCTCCCATATGCAAATAGCACAAAATTGTGCCCCTCCTTTGTTAGGAAACTCTCTCGTGCCACCGCCTCAAAAATGATATAAATATTATAATGGAATCGACCTTAGACTTGTCTTTCTTTCTGTATTTTCCACCTGCCCAAAGAAGGACTTTCCTTCCACCCACAAAGACAGCGACAGAGAGACACTGCAAACATAATGAAATCTAAGCGCTGGCCTCAATATAAATAAATAAATGAGAGCCAACGGCAAAACACCTCCACCAAGAACTTTATCGACGCAACATTTGGCCTCCCCGACAAACAAAAAAAAAATACAAAATACATTTCCCAAGGATATACAAATATAAATAAGAGACGGAAGGAAAGTGAGGTAGAAGTGTCCAATTGAAACTCTGCCAAATCAAATGCAAAAATTCACAACAAACTAATTTCCATGAACCGAATATTTAAATACACTTTAGGGATCGGGAGAGAAAAGGAGAGCCCACAGTGTCACAGCTGCTGCCTTTTCGGCCATGCCCTCGCCCGAAAAGTGTATTTAAAACCACACAAATTTTTGGGGGCTACTTAAATTTAAAGGCGGTATTAAAATTTCATGCCCGGACAGGACGACACATAACCGTGGCTATAGCCGCATAGCCACCAGCCACCAGGCACCAGCCCCCGCGTGGGTGCTAACGACGCCTTGTTCGGTGGTTCGGTCGTTCGACCGTTCGCCATTTGACATTTTCCAGGCAAATTAACGGCCAGACTCAGACCCGAGCCGAAACCCGAAAGCAACAATTTGTGTGGTCAGCTTTCTCCCTCCCTCCCCAAAAAAAAAGAAAAAATAAATAAAACGAAAATACGGCAATTGCTGTTTTTGCAATTTCATTTCGTTTCCTCGGCTTTGGGCCTTAATTGCCAGCTGCGCCTTTCGGTGTCGGCTGTCCGCCGTGGATGGTGGGTGGTGGGACTGGGCCTCAAAAAACTATTTGTTTGGTTTATTTTTTCAGCTGTCGCAATTTAATTCAATTTATACTGTCCCTTTTAGACTAGTTTTTGTGTTTAAATCATGTCTGTGGATTTGGTTGTGTCTCTGGACTATGGTTTTGGCTCCCCCCGCCCCCTCTCTGACTGGGACTGTGGTTCTACCGCTGGACTGTGGTTCTGTCTCTCGGGCTCCACCTCTGACTGGACTGTGGTTTTGCCTGCTGACTAGACTCTGGACCTGGTTCTGCTTCGGCTTCTGTCTATGCTTCTTGTTTGGGCCACAAAATTAATATTTATTGCCTTGGGGGCTGGCGTTTTTTCCCCCATTTGTGCCATAAATATAAATACAAATATGTATGCAAATTAAATGTTTTGTCACGAATTTTTCAACACCTAATTGTTGGTTAGGGAATTGCACACACACACACACAGACGCGAGGAAACGTGTGCGGAAGTGGTTTCATTTGCTGATCTTTAGCTCACGCTATGGGGTATTTATGTGTATGGAAATCAGGTTGATTTGGTTGAGATTTCATTGGTATTTCCAGGAAATCGATGGGTTTAAATAACCAAGGGTTTTAAATAGGTTTAAGGGGGGGGCTTAGGAGATTAGTTTGTAAAAGAATTTATATATTTGAAAGCCTTTAAAGCAGAGCCTAGCTGTCCTGGCATTTGTCTACAGATTCCATACATTTAAGGAGCTATCAAAATGAGATTTTGAACGTAATCTTCTTATAGATTTACTTAGATGTGCTTCCCTTTTATCTTTAGTACTATTGTCCAGCATATTTTCAATATTTTACAGAATTGCCACAAATTTGTGGTTGTTTTTATTATTTAAAGCTTTGGGGTTTCACTTCTCGTGTTTCCGAGTTCTGCAACTAATCAAAGGCCATCAAAATGTCCAATCAACTTAACACCGTTTTTATGGATGCACTTTTCGATCCTAAAAACCGCTGGACGGTGTCCGTGCAACCGTTTGGCTTGGGCTAGCGGTGCCCCACTTCTGCCACATCAATTGGCGGTCAATTATGCCGCAGAAATCTAAAGTGTGCCAAAGGTTTTTGGCAAGCGGAGAGACTTTTATGGCCCTCACACGCAACCACCGCGGGAGAGGGGAAGCGAATGAATAAAATTTTATGCTCCTCGTAAAGTGACCCCAAGGCCTGGCCCTGGCCAAAAGGTGCTAATAATGCAGATGTTCGGACTCCCTCTCTCTCTCTCTCGTTCTCTCTGTCTCTGTTTCTCGATTCAAAAGTGAAATGAAATCAGGACACGGCAGTCAGCAGCATATGGAAATTCTGTGGGAAACATATGTTGGCAGCTTTTCCTTTTTATTCTACAAATAAAGATAAATGATACTGGAGGATGGCGGACGGAGGATGGAGGATAGAAAAGTGCACGCACGGAAGTCAACTAAAGCGAAAGCGCGTGGGCGGAACAGTCAGTAGTCGGCGGGCAAAAGTTGAGCCCCTTCATGATGATGATAATAATGTTCTGTTATGGTGTCCTGCCCGGGACATAGACGATGATAAAGTTACGTTAACAGCAAAGAAAAGCGCTGGCAAAACATAAATATTAACGCTCTGGGGGGCTAAGGGTGGTCCGGGTCGGACGGAAGTGACAGGCCAGTAAAAGTAATGCCAACAAATGATGCAAGAGACGGCAGCAGAGAGAGGGAGCTAGACGACCCGCTGGAGATGAGTAAACATCGACTAGAGGATACCTCTGTTAAAGGTCCTTAAGCTAAAAAATGGAAGAGAGCTTGAGCCTCGCAGGAGACTGCTTTAAAGCGAGATGATCGATCTTCTTTTAGTATCCGAGATGTGGGCACAAAGTAGAGGTCCTTCTGTAGATCCTCTTAGGAATGCTTCTCTGCTCTCCCCCATTACACGATCGTATGCCTGTTATACCCTTCTGTACTCCCATCAAAACCTCGGTATAAAAAGAGCACAGTGTATGTCCTGTTCCCCTCCTGTAAGGCGTAGTGGGTGCAGTGGTTGTCGTGTGCCAGCACGCACACACATAAAAATGTTTGTATCTCTGTGGCATTTCGCAGTAGGAATTCGCTACAAAATAGGAAATTACGTTTGGATCGTAAAAATGCGCAGCCCGTGTACTACGTGTTTTGTTTCTATTTTTTTGGCTTTTCCACGCTGTCATTGCGCCATGAAAAATGTTTTTTGCACCCCAAAAAAAGTAAGACAAACTTATATTAAAACTTTCTCCTTTGTTGAGTTCTTAAAACAAGTGTATGTACATATGTTCCTGGATGAAAAGATAAACTTATAAAGAGATGTATTTGTTTGAAAGGGGATCAAGAGAGCTTCTTTTCTGAGCCTGGAATCACTTTGAATTTAACCCCAAATGTGCCCATCCACAGGCTGTACAGACCTCCATTCCTATGTTATCTGCTTTTTATTTTGTAGACCATTAAGTTCCATATCTGTAATGTCTATCCAACTAGGCAGACAGTTCATAGGTCGTATACATCACACATCATTTTATGCCGCCCCCCCTGCCGCCCTCTTGAGTAATATTTAAAAATTAACATAAAACTCTACACGATCTATAAAATGCCAAAAAACAACAGAAAGTAGAAAGCATCAACGTTTGATAAGGATTGTTAGGGAGAGGTGAAGGTTGGCTGTTGGCTGTTGGGGATGGGGATGGTTGGGGGTTCTATTTGCATTGCGTTAATGGCAGCTCTGTTGCCAGTTTTAAAAGCCAGTCCCAATTGCTCATGTGTCTGGGACCCCTCCAGCGGCCCCTCCTTGTTCTGGGGGTTTGTGCCGATTTGGTCGACTGTAAAACACATAGCCCGAAGCCCTGCCTTTCAGAGCGGCCATTTTGTTTTGCGCTGTGGTTCATAAATTTTTGGTAGCTGTTGCTGCTCCTGTGACTCTCATCTGCAGCGGAAATTTATGGCAGGGCATTTCCAAGCTCTTGCCTAATCACAATGACGGGCCACCCAGGGGGGAGGCTGGAGCTGTACACCTTATGCAAAAGTGGTGGGTGGAACTGTTGGGGGGGCCATCTGTTTGGCAGTTCGACGCATACAAAATGCTTACAGGAGCACACATTTGTTGTGGAAACACCACGAGTTCGGAGAACATTACTGAAAATACAGGTGCCCAAATTAAATGAAAAATGTTCTCCAAATTTTGTTAAAGACTTAGTGAATACCAAAGCAAAGGAGCCCAAAAAATGTAGAATATATTCCAGAATTAATTCAACCATTCGGAACTTGTAGGTCTTTACTCTGGAAATGAAAATTGGCTCCTTAATATTTACTTTAAAAGAATTAATGTCACTCTAATAGATTTTGTCTTTGTTTGGGTTTTAGGAAGCAATTCTAAAATCTTTTAAGACTTATAGATTTTCTGTCCTTAGGGGGGTTTATTTTTTTCTTTATACCTTCCTTAAAGACCAAACCCGTTTAGTTTTGCTTTTCTTTGGTGAAATGCCATGGAACAAGCGACAGCCGGCAGCAAATGTGTTTATAGTTCGACGGAGAAAACACTGGTAATTCAATTTCAGTTTTTAGCTGCCACCGGCGCGGGTCCTTCGTCCTGCCGCTGTGGCGCCTCTGGCTCCTCCTCCTGCTGTCGTTGGATGGAATTCAATTTTCGGTTTGTGCGCTACTCGACGTTAACGTGAGCAATTAATACTGTCAACAACAGTGTCAGTCTTTCAGTCAGTCAGTCAGTCAACCGCTTCGTCAGTCTGTCAACCATGGCTTTTGAGCTTTGGGTTCTCTTCATTTTGGGGAATTTGCAATTTAAATGGCAAGCCTGACATTTCGACTTTTTCTATTTTTGGGGTTCCGTTCTCCCCTTTAATCGAATTTGCGGAACCCTTTTTCGGGGGCGGCGCCAAGAAACGTAACTTTTAATGAGCATTTCTTGTGATATTGTGATTGTAATCAAAACTTCCTTTTGCTACTTTTGATATGCTTGAAAATTATTTTTCGGTGATACGAAACTTTACTGCTAATGACATTATCCGCATTGTATGTTTGTCTTCCAACACTCGTTCCCAAGTTCTACGATAAGAGTAGCCTTTAAGTGAAATTCCCCCACACACACACACACACACATTCCCAGTGACGCCTGTACGTGACAGGGCCCCACATTTTACGAGCGCCCCAGACCCCCGACCCGAAAGAACCTGTTAAATTTTCATGCCCAGAAGCGTCCTTAAAAGGTTTCCCTGGCTCTTCCAAATGGCTGTCAAAAGTTGCTTTACAAATGAAAAAAATTAAAGTCTTCAGGTTCTAGTTTCGGCCGCCAAAACATTTTATGGTTAAAACAATTTTTGGCCCCGGAAGCGAACATTTAAGGTTCAACGAATAATTGCTGTTGGAGTGAAGAAGGGGCTTCATTATGTATAGAGAACATTTTGGGGAAGAAGTAAGGTGGAAATATAGTATGCTCCCACAGTTCAGATTACAAAAGTTGTATCCTTTTGGGTGGGAATACGTTAATAGTTTTAAAATAAAAGTTGTTACCTTTTCATTCATATTTTCACTAAAAAAAACCTTGAATATTGCTACCAAAAGCCGATAAAGTTCTCAGGTTAAGATCGAAGGTTTCTTCTTGGATAATGTGGGTCTTTGGGGTCGGAAAGAGTCTATTGTAAAAGTATATATATCTCGGTGTATGGAATTGTGTTTTTCATGGGTAAATGTCTGGGGAAACCATAGATCCCAAGTCCCTCAAAAGCTGTACTTCGATCTTCAATAGATGCTAGAAGGGACTACCCCCTTTTGTTGTCTCCCCTCTTCGATTGTTCCATTCAAACAGGTTTCACTGTAATTGGAAGAACCTGTACCCATTTATTAGCTAAACAATAAATACCTCCGCTCGCCATCCTTTGGCAGGCTTTGTTCCGCTCGCATTCCAAAGTCAAAAGCATTTCGTAATTAAATATTCTCTCTTTTGCATTAGAGTGAGAAATGGAGATCCGACCCGACCGCCGGCTGGCTGAATCATTCTGCCATATTGCATCTTTCATTAACTCTCGGGCTGGAGGTGCTTGAGAGGGTGTTTGGGGTTGGAGGCGGTGGTGAGCACAACTCATCAATCCATTCTTTCCAGCGATTCATTCATCTGTGAGTTGGCATTCTTCGGCAGGAGACTCACATCAGGACTACACGCTGCCAATCCCCACGTGTTTCCGTGGCTGTTGGACAGCCAACGAGCCATTGATTATCTCTTAGGGGGCAAGCATTAGGCTGGAGGTTGATTTCTGAGCTTTTGTGGGGGAGTATGCCATGTATCTGTATCTGTGTGTGTTTGTGTACCCGTTAATTGAAAATTGCAAACGGTTTTAGTCCCAAGACAGAGAGAGAGCGAGCGCGAACGAGCGTTTGCTTTGTAATTGAGTAATGAAATATGCCAAGTCATACGACACACACAAACACAACTAAATCAACACCAATACCAGCACAGTTTTGCCTGCATACCAATTAAGATAATACAGCAGAGGGGAAGGGGCAGAGTAAGGGGCGAAAGTGTGCTAAAGGTCAACACGTTGCTGCTCGATGGCGCAGTCCTTGGATGCTTCGTCGCGAGAGGGGTGTGCCGCCATTTGCCTTGGCTTACGCGGCGTATGAGCAATGCACCGCGACTACCCCTTGACCAGTCCCAGTCCCAGTCCCAGCCCAGTCCACCCTCCACAGAGCTGAGCAAACTACAGATTGCTGGATTATAGTGGAATATACATACACAGAATGGGGGATTTCTTGGAAGATTAAATTCTCTTTCAAAAAGGATAGAACGAACTACGGATTGCTGGATTTCTTGTTTACTTTGTACGATTTCCCATCCAATAAATATCTATATCCTCAATATGGTATTGGTGTTTGCGTGTACCATTTCCCATATTGAAACTATTTTGCTCGGCCAAAGACAAACAATAATTATCCCATCAAGCAGGCGTCTCGTGGGGGCGTGGTCCAATCAAACTAATGCCGCCTGCCATATGCTGCACGACTCGAGTATCGATCGGCAGTGCATCTGCTATCTGCCATGGAGACTTTTACTATCTAGAGCGCACACCATGACACCATGGCGTATACTTAATTAGCCCTATAATGAATGCAGCAAGAAAACTGATGAAGGACCTCCATACAGCGCCTGAAGGAGAGGAACTGTTGCTGGTGTTGCTGCTGCTTGGGTATGTGGCTGACAATTTGCCATAACCAAATGGTTGTTGGCGGTTGCGGGAGAGAGAGAGAGAAATGATGATGGAAAACTGGTGGGGAAAAGCGCTACACTTAATTGAATAAAATTTGCAATTTTTCCGCTGTTTGCATGATGCGGCGGCATCAGTTGGCATAAATTACGCATGGCCAGGCATCGTCCCACTCCTCCTTCCCAATGTCCTTGTCTACGATATGTGGCAGCCTTAGACTTTTATCTTGGTTGCCCTTTGCCTGCCTGCCTGCCTGCCTGCCACACTGGTGTACTGTTCTTCTGTGCCACAGGACACCATGGGACCACGGGACCACATCGGCTCGTGTGGCATTTTCCCGCATTTGGGTCAAGGTCAGGCCGCTGCTGTCTCGGGGGCACGATTTACCTTAACGTTTCAATTGGAAACAATTGTTTCACCTTCTGTTTGTGCGCCGCCCCTGCCTACTCCTGCGCCTCGGGCTCCTCCCTCGATTGAATTCCATTCGATTTGTATTGTTTATCAATGGTGCTGTCCTTGTTGTATCCTGCAAGAAGTACCATATTCTGCACCTCCTCCTCCACTCAGAAACGAGTTGATTTATGTTAAGAAATTGTTTTTCTTGGGCGGAGAGATTTATGGGCAGTGCCTCCTCGTTTGGCGTGACCTTTGCACTTTCATTTCATTTTCGCTTTCATGTTCGCGGCTCTGTTTCGCATTTGTAATATCATATCCTTCTGGCTTAATTAGAGAGGGTCAGGTCAGGACGGGACGGGACAGGACAGGTCGGACAGGAAGTATTTCCAGCCGGGCTCCCTTTTCCCAACACGAAACTGCCTAATTAATTCCCACTAACACACTGAAAATCACTGAACGATATACATCTTCATTAACATTGGAAACTTTTCACTCTTCTCTTCCTTTTTTTTTGCAGGTAATTATCCTGACGTTTTGCACAAAAGGCGATTCCATCTGCAGATGGAAATGTGTATAAAATGTAGGGGGAAAAGGCGCAAAACACGACGTACAAAGGCCGGCTTTTGCCCCAGGAAATTATTTAATCTAATTAGTTTATTAAGCCATGGTAAAGGGGCAAAAGCCCATTGAGGTAATACGTATAAAAACGAAGGAACGGAACTCATTAAACGGAAAGCCCCTTAAGTATACGAAAGACAGACCCTCAAGGATTCGTTCCACGACTTAAAAATATCGGAATCAGTAGACGTCTTTAATTCGATTTTTATTATAATATTTTTACTTTTAAGAAGTTTATTTACTTAATATTCGTTTTATTTCTGTTTAAAATCAGTTTTATTCGATTGCTTATTATTTCTGATATATTTAAACTTTATTTCAATTTATTTCCTTTTAATTTGTAAAGTTTTACTCTTTATTTTCTTGTATTTTGATTATTTTTAGTAGCCTTCCCAAATCCACATCCCTGGTTGATTCGTTTGTGACCGAAGCCACGTAAGTTTGTTGTTTGGTTTTCATTGTCACAGCTAAGAGTATAAGTATATTTCTAATTAAACCTAATTAGAAGTCATTATATGGGGACCCTATGCTATCAAACTATTAACCTTTTTGCAACTCACACAAAGAGTGGAAAAACTTTCTATGGCAGTCGTAAAATCATTAACACACAGAACAGCACAACTTTTGTGTGCAACACCCACTCGGGCTAACTAAGAGGCAAAACAAGAGGGGTGGGGGGGGGGGGGGCTTGGTGAGACCGCCAAAGGTTGCAAAAAGTTGGGGGCTAGAGACTAGCGTTCATAATCGCTAAAAGGAGGAAAGAAGTCAAATAAAAATTGCAATTTGGCGGCTGCTCTGGAACTTTAATTGCAGCAAAGTGGCCCTAACACACACACACACTCGTAAATGGAAATCCAGTGACACTTGAGGAGGACCCACCTCCGCAATGACTCCTTTTTTGTGGCATAATTACATGCGTGGGCGAAAATCGCCGTGGGAAATCCGGCTCTCAAGTTTAATGGCGCGCCCACGTGTTGAGTGGAGCAGAGCCCTTTCCCCTCCTTTGATATTCATTTCAAGTTAATTCATCTCAATCAGCTTAAATATCAGACTAAATAATTCATTTGCATTTTCTGGGGCGTGTTCTCCTGCTTTTTGCGTATAATTAATGCGCATAAAATTCCTTTGCCTGGCATTTGGCACCTTTTTCGGCTCGCTCCTGTTTTATTTGAGCGCTCCAGAGAGCCCTTTGGCCAGTACGGCGTACGGCCTTCAGGGCCTACTGTATACTCGTTCCATTCAGCGCTTGATTGAGTGCGAACGAGCCCTGAGACCGAAACCCCATGGCAACAATTGTCCCAAAAACTCAAAGCCCTGGGACGTTTATCATTTCAGGGATTGTCATTCCGACTGTCAGGAGAGTCCTGTTGGGGAAGTAGGGTCATCGCTGGCTATAAATAAATATTGTGCGTATATAACCCATGAGTTGGTCGCATGAAATGGTTGATCATTGGCAGGGCTCCCTTCTATTAATAGGATTTTCCAATCAGAACTCGCACACAATCATTGGTTCGTGCGTTTGATTGGTCCCATATCCCATATCCCATATCCCATATCCATGCCCCATTGTGTTTTTCCCTGGTTGAAAACCGCAAATCAAAGAAAAAAAGTGTTGGGTTTGTTTAACATGAAAGAGCCTTGGCATGTCCTTGAAAAAACTGTTAGTGGTAGAGAGAGAAGGAATGTAAAATGGGATCTTTGCTTGGGCTGAAATGTGGGAAAGCGAAATGTATTTTTAATTGAATTATTGCTATGGAAGCTCCTGGGAAATATCAATTTGCTCTTCAATTAGTCCTGGAATAATACTCCATCAATCACAGGGAAACTGAAGGCTGGACTTTAAACTGTTCCATTTGCTAGCCTTAGGAACTGTCCGACTCTTACAAGAACCACATGTGCCACAGAAGCTGTGTCTTCTATGGCCATTCGAAATGACAATACTCTTTGTTTTCCTTGGGAGGACACAGCCCGTGACGAGGCCACCGCAGGTGTGGGAAACGAAAGCGAAATGGCCTTTAAACGGAAACAGAAGCAGAGTCTACCTGTCGGTTTCACCTGTCATTCGCAGGCAGGGGCTCTTTCACTGTCCTTTCTGTTGATTTTATTTTCGGACTGCAAAGCAAAGTTTCAGCTCAATTAACCTTGTACATCTTCATTATACTTTTTGCAGGAGTTCTAGCATAGAGTGGAGACAGAGATTGATTTTGCTTAAATTATGCCAGAATTATCCCACAAGTAGACTAGAGATTTGGAGGCAAAGCCCCCGCAGACTATATCCTTTGGTATTCTTAATTTCTATATAGAAATTCCTACCCTCAAGTATTGCGCACAATTTTCTTTGATGATTATGTTTTTCTTTGGGTATAATTTTTGCCGCTTATCGTTGTCGTTCCTTCGAATGGGCATGGGGCTTAGATGATCGTTTCCTTTAATGTCGGTGGGTACACAGCCAGCCATTAGGCGGCAATCATATTAAGTGTTCTAAGAGGAGAGTTGGGTGGGTGGCTCTTAATTATCCCAGCAGGATTATGTCCAAAAAGGTGCCAGCTACTGTAAAGGGTCCACAAATGGAGTTGTTTAGCCAACTCTAGGGCTCTGCTCTGTAATTATCCCCCCTAAACAAGCTCAGTCTTAAGGTCAGATTTTATAATCAGCTTAAAGTTGGGCGTAAGCGGCTGTGCCACTGAATTATCAATCGGGTAAGCCGTGACCCTTGAACTGATTGGGCTTTATGCCAATCCCTCAATCTCAGCTTTCGGCCAGTGCGGTTCATCAATTCACGCTTTGAATAATTAATACCCGACATTTTGGCTTTGTTTTTGCTGCCACTTGGGCGCCGTTTGTCATGAATATTTGATACCCTGAGTACCCACATATATCCTCGCTTTAATTGAAACAACAAAAGCCAAATAAACAACACACAAAACAAATAACGAATCGAGGGGGTGTAATGTGTTGCAAAAATAGAAATCTGCTGCACAGAAAAAGTCGAATGGCATTTCATATCCTTTTTCTGTATGCGTGCCCAACCAACACACAGGGAAAGGTGGTGGCAGCATCTCCTTTCTTTTTCTGCTTTTTTCTGGGTGTCTCTAGAGGCATTGAATATTGCACTAGGTGCATGTAATATCCGTCCTTCCTAGAAAACACAGTCCTTCCCCTTCATCGATTAGGCTGTGTGTGGGTCGTTGTTTGAGCCCCAAGACTTAGAGGGCTATATCAGCAAAGGCATCTCAATGCGAGTACTGGCTCGTACAGTAAGGCAACGGTTAAGCCGGATTTTTTCTGATTTTATTTAGTGTTAAGTGCGCTGTCGGATAATTATAAAAAAGTCTAAGTTTATTCAATCACCGCCATTCTTTAGGCAGGGGTGTTCAAGTGCTGCTTTCAATCTATAGGATATATGTATACATGTATTTAAGGATTCCCCCTTTCAAAGGTATGTTTCCTTCCATCCTCCAAGTCACAGAAACTTTTTTTCAGACCTGTTTCCTTACAATTTTAATCAGTTACCTTAATCTATAAAGGCTTGAGTTCCTTGTCAAAGTACATACCTGAATGGTCTCTTGTTTATACATTATTTACCTGATTTACTTAGCTGTCGAATCAGTGTGGCACAGAATTATCTCTCCATTATATATCTCCAAAAGTTTTGGGTCTTCGCAGTCCCAATATTTTGCTCATATCGGCAGATGAACGAATCGAGTGTTCAGCGGTCTTTTCCCCTAGTATTCTGTAAATATTCTAAAGAACCCACCAAAAAATCACAACATTCCATGGCCTTAAAAAACAAAAGAATTTGAACATTTAAGCCATAAAAAAAAACTAACTGTTAAACAGAAACAATCTGATTTTAACGAATTTAACGAGACCATGTGTATGGGAGAGACGGGCCACCATTTTCCTACTGCATTTTGTCCGTTTTTAGTTGAGAAAGACAACTTTGATGTTTCTGCGGTTCTTGCGCTGGGGATGCGGTGGAAGATGAGCGTTAAAGGACCTGTAGTACTTCCATATATACATATGTGCAGATCTGTGCACTGACCAAATAATAATCGAAGGGAGCCCGGCACAGGGGGCAGTTTCTGTTGGCGCACTCGTAGTAGCAGCGGTGCAGGCAGCGCCGGCAGAAGGAATGCTTACATGGCGTCTGCACCCGGCAGCGCATCCTGCACAGGCAGACGGTACATCGATCCCTTTCTGCTGGCATCTTTCTTTTTAATTTTGAACGAAACTATTTTTTAACAGAAAATTACGATTATACAAAATTTTGTTTGCTTTATTTTGCGTTCGTATCCCAACGATCCTAGACTCTAGACTGAATGACAAGTGTTCGATGTGAGCACACTCTGAAGTATATTCAAAAGGCATCTCTGGCAGGATTTGGAGCAGAGACTCGAGCACAGTCGAGTGTGTCTCGTGGCCTATGGGCCTTCTGCTGTTTACCTGCTTGCCGGTAATTTGTCAAATGTGGATTTTTCTTGGCGCCTTGGCTGTTGCGCCACTCTCTCTCTCTCTCTCTCCCTCTGGCAGGGAGTGGGTTGTTTGAAGAGTTTTTGGCGAAAGTATCACTTTCAGAAGGTTCTAGCTTCCTTTGTACTCATGTATCTGCCCTCGTTGAGGGCCTGCCATTAGGGCTCTGCTCTGCTGATGAAAATGATGATGGTGGAAATTCTCTGTTACCGAAAACGGAAGCTCAGCAGGTGTTCCTTCTCTCTTTCTCTCTGGCCATCGCCAGGGTATCATTTATTTTGCGCCTTATACACGCATTTAGCTTTATTTCATTTTATTTTCCCCGCCTCGTCGCACGTCGCAAAAGCAAATGTAATAAATTTCCTATAAGCATTATCTTTAAACACAGGGCCATTGTGTAGGTCTTACGCAGGCGGGGATCAACCTGACAACGGAACGCACTGCTAACGCTGTTGCCATGCGGCTTAGTTATTGGCCCTTCAACATGAGGCAAGGGCATGGGCAGGAGTATGGCGTGTCACATTTCGATTGAGCCCCTTTGAAATGGGAGAAATCACAGCAGGGCTTCTCGGGGGCTCCCGAGGGGCACGGGAGTACCTTCCAATTAAATTCTTTCACTATTCAAATGTGCAAAAACTCACACTCCACTGAAGCCCAACAAAAACAAAGAGATAAAGAGAGGAAAAGGAGTAACAGCAACCAGCAACAGTTGACGCCATTCTCTAAGCTGACAATGCAATTTTCGCATCAGAGCATCCCCTCCTCCTCCCCCAAAAAAACAGAGGCGGAATGGGGGTGTCAAGCTTTGTCACTTGCAACCGAAACCAAACCCATTCCCTGTCTGTAGTGCTACTTTTACTGCCAGCCTTGCAACATTTTGCCATTCTCCATTCCCCATTGGCAGTTGCAGTTGCAATTTCAGTTGTCGTCGTGCCGCCCCCTGCCACAAAACTCTAGACCTCCGAAGCATTTGCTTCCTGCACAGGCTGCAATTTACATAAGTGCTATGTGTGTGTGGCATGTTGTTTTGTCATTCACTTTTCGTCCCTTTTTATGTGAAGGGTGTCATACCACGTTTCCCTCCCCCCCCACTACAATGTTTTGCCTTACAAAAGAATAGCGACAAAATATGTAAAGTCCCAGTAAATAGATTCAATAAAGGTAGAAATTTCACTGCGAAAAAGAAAGCAATTCTAAGAAAATGCAGCTGGAAATAAAAAAAAGAAATTCTAAGAAAAAGCCACGAAATGGGAAAAGCGAAATGGTAGTACAAGCAGCTTCTTTCGTCGGCTGGAAAGCGGATCAGAAAGTTTTATTTACTCAAATGTCTGTCAGAAGTTAACCAGCAGTTAAAAGAGCATGTCCTGGCACTGAGGCTTATCTGCCAGTTAAATTTAACAGGCTCAAATATAACTAGCAGTTAAAATTTAGAGTAAATTTCAACATTCACGGCATGTATGCGGCAGTTAAGGCTTTCTTCGCGTCATCCAATGGGGAAAACTCTCTGCCGGAACACTTTTAAAGCTGTCTTTAATCCTGGCAGCTATTAAACTCCACAAGCTCCCTCCCACTATAAAAGCTGGCTTGTGTCTATTAAATGGCAAAGTCCTGAGTCTCTGTTTACACCACAGCTAGCTGACAGACAGCTGCTAGCCTTGGATATCGATCTTATAAAACTGCATATATACATAGTTTCCATAATACATAAAGACCTTAAAGCTATTCCCCCAAAACGCCTGCCCTTTTTACAGGGGAAGCCCCTGCATCACATGGCAATTATCATTTGCATTTGCATTCATTATTTGGGTTTTTCAATGGATGGAAAAAAACCAATCTGAATAAAGAAATGTAGCAATAATTAATATTTTTGTTGTTTTTGCTGGTGTAAACGAAACCCTTTGGATTTATGATGGAGATGTCTGGAGGATTGAGGCCACTCTCTGCAGGGGAAAAACTCAATTTGTTTTTACACATTTTCTTGGTCTCGACCTCCGACCTCCGGGTATTGGTCTGGCATTGCGGGCTGTCGTATTTCTTGTTCTCTACGAGTTGCGTTTGCCGCAGCATTTGCCCCCAAACTTTTATAATTAAAACTTTTCACTCTCTGGCACAAACAAAAAATCACAAGAGAGAAAGAAAAAACCCGAACATGAAAGCAGAAAAGTCAATTTTTTTTTAGAGAAAACATGCGTGGAAAATTATGAACTTGGATGGAAATTTATGATTTTTATTGGGAAAGTTATAGACATACGAAAGAAGGAAAAGTAATTCGTATAATTCCAGAGAGCTCGGTCTTTAAGAAGCAGACTACCAGCCCCCCATCCCATCAATGGAACCACTTATCGGGCTGCTCTGCCACTAAGTTATGCACGGCCCCAAATGGGTATCCATGGACCCATAAATAAAACCGGAAAAACCGGGAAAACTGTTGCCGCCTGACAGGCCAAACAAAATTGCGTAAAAGCCTGCGCTCCTTGGCTCCCCAACAGTCCGAGACGAAGGCATAAATCACTAAAAGAGCAGGAAGGGGAAGCGACTAGCTTGGAGCTTGGAGGCTGGCCAATTGGCGACTAGCTAATGCTAATGATAAGCTCCATGTATAGCGATAGTCAATTGACAAACGATATGCACTGAGAAAAACTCTTAAATATTGCAACAATATTTGATTCTCTCTCCTTGGGGCATGGACTTCAGGCTTAAGACTTTAAAAATGCAGAAACTCCATTCTGCTTGTCCATTTTCCATGCAGTGTATATACATGGCAACGTCCTCCTCTCATTGCGCATCGCGTTGGCTTCCTAATTGGAGCGTGTGCCCACATGGCGTATGCTTGATATGGCCAGACATACTGTTTGCTGCTTTAATCTCTTGACCCCAATTCGCTTCAATTTGATTTTCCACCACAATTAAGTGCAGTCCTCTGAAATTTAATGGTTTTTTTTTTTTTTTTTGCTAGAATTTAATTCGATTTGCGCAGCCATTTTTTCGTTCCGCTCCTTGACGCATGAGTGAGCACTTGTCACGCGGCATGTGCCCCGCACGGAGAGTGCCTGGACTCCTGTGGCCTTGCCTTGTCATATAATGAAGCATAATGCATATACTATAGATACACACAGATATTCGTATCGATGAAGCGGCATTACGGCCGGAGTGCCATCACAAAGAGCCATAAGAGGACGAAGTCCTTTGCTTGTCATTGTGTGAATTTTATTTCATTTCCTTTTTTCTGTATGCGTGTTGTGCATCATCATCATCTCCTGCCCCATGCCCAACCAGTACATGGAGAGCGATGGTGGCGGCATGTCCTTTCTTTTCCTCCTTTTCTGCTAGATGCCACCACAGGGACCACAGAGCATTCAGTATTGCACTATGTGCATGGAATAACCGAGCACATGACCAAAGAGAAAAAATAAATAGAATCCCCCTCATCGATTGGCTTGTATGTGTGTGCCCCACGACTTAAGGGGCTTTATCAGCAAATGCGTCTCAATGCGAGTACTGGCTCGTACAGTAAGGCAAAAGTTAAGCCGCCTTTTGCTGATTCTATGCAGTGTTATTTAAACTACCATATGCATAATGAATTTCGGAACATTTCACACCTCATTTTTGAAGTAGATTAATAAAGCCCGAGTCTTCTATTGGGTCTATTGTACGGCATAAATAGACCAGCTGGATTTCGAGAATTTTCGATAAGAAAGGCTCCTCCAACCGCCTACAGACTTTCCAAGACTCCGGACCCGTCTCATTCAAATTTTAATCATTTACTTTAATCTATAAAGGCCGTAGTTTCTTGTCCAAGTACATATTTATTTATCCTATTTATCCTTTATTCTGCTAACTGCTAACTTTAAAATCAAAGAATTTTCAACTACATTAAACCATAAAAAAACCAAACACATAAACAAAAGTAACTGATTTTGACGAGACATCAAAATTGTATATGGGAGAGAGGGCCACCTTTGGCAAGCTGCTTGTTTTTTATTTTTTCCTCTAGGAAGACAACTTTTATGCATTTGCGGTGCTTGCGCTGGGGATTAGATGAGAGATGAGCGTTGGAGGATCTGACGTTGTATTTTAAATAGATCTGTGTACTCACAAAACAGTATTCAAAGGGAGCACGGCACAGGGGGCAATGTTTACAAGGTATCTGCACCTGGTAGCGCATCCTGCACAGGTCCTCCTTTTCTGCTGGCATCGTTTCGCTTAAGTTTGGAATTGAAATATTTCTAATAATTACGAACGTTTCCCAACGATTCAAGACTTGTGAATGAAGACTTCGACGCAAGTATACTTTGAAGTATATATGTATGCTCGTAATATATTCGAAAGATCTCAAGCAGGAATTGGAGCAGAAACTCGAGCATAGGCGAGTGTGTCACGTATCCTATGTGCCTGTCAGTGGGATTTATATTTATGACAGTGTGAAAAAAATTACTCAATAAATCGGGCTTGAGCACTGACGGGGGGACTCTCATGTACAGTACAGGGTGTCTTCTGCGAAAACGGGTTCGAAATGGAACGAGAATCACTCGTTGCCTATTTATGGAATACAGGGTAGCCTGTAATACAGGGTGTTTCCAGTTGAGGAGAAAACATAGAAGCTTTTAGAGAGTTCATAAGCAAATATACCCATAGATGATGCCATTCCTCAGGAGAGAAAAGAATAAAATCCCTTCCGATGTTACCCTGTACATATTTTATTATCTTCTTATATATGTAAGTTCGAGTATATTTTTAACGTGTGAGTGTGTGGGTGTGGGTGTGTGGTTGTGGCTGACATGTTGAGGCGTCTGCTTATTGTTTGACATAATACATTATAGATTTTTATCAGGCCCTCAGCAACAGCCACCCACAGCCACATGCACACACTCATGCATTGAATATTGTCAAATTAGGGCAAAGATTGATTGTCATTTTGTCAGTCAGTCACTCAATCAAGGACCTCCCACTAATGCTCTCTTCTCTTTTGTCTCTCTCTCTCTCTCTATCCCTCTCTCTATAGCGGATGGCTGGGAAGCGCCAAGGGTTGGCTGGGCAACGCCTCGATACCATCGATGCCAGCCATGCCGGCGATGCCATCGATGCCGTCGATGCCAGCCATGCCAGCGATGCCGTCGATACCATCGATCCCGGGACTACGAAAGACCGGCGGTGCCGACGGGGCCGAGGGCGCTGAGGGTGCCGTGGAGGGTGGTGGCGGCGCCGCAGCCGGATCCGGAGCCGTGAGTGGTGCCGAGGATGACGACAAGTCGAGGTATATTAGGTATGGGTGCCAGCTTAACAATGACGGAATTATATACTCAGCAGAGCCGCAGAAACCAAACTAAGAAAAAAAAAATAATAATACAAAATACCAAAAATATAATGAAAATGAGAGTCGCGTTTGTATTTTAGTTCCTTGGTCCGTACCTTGGTTAACCTCCGGTTAAGCCTTCCCCCAGCCACCACAAGTTTTTTAGCCTTTTGTTAAAGTTTTTCCCTTTTGCCTTTTGTTTGAAGTCTTTGACTGAAAGTTTTTCCCCCTCCTCCTCTTCCTCCTCCTTCCCCCTACCCCAAAAAAGAATATGAGAAGACCCACAGCAGAAGCTGGAAGTTTTCTTTGGTTTTGCCTCAACCATTACAATAGTTTGCCTCTAACCAACCGTTGAGATGCCATGCCTCCTGCCACACAGTTTACTTGAATACTAACCAAAAACCACTCTTAAACTATATACTAACTAACTATTTACTACTCTTTGCCTATAACCATATCCAATGAGAATATATGTACCTGCTCTCTCGAACATTTAGTTTGCAGATACTATTGTTGCGCATTTTTCACTCTTAACCAAAATATATTTACAATTATAATTGCATATTTAGTTAAAGCCACACGATTTCTCTTCTTCTGCTGATTCAAAGTAACACTTTTTCACCTTTAAATAACTTTCTGTACAAATCGAAATACTACTCCCTCTCTATCTCTCTCTCTCTGTCTCTGTCTCTCTATAAAACCCTTACTCGTATCTATCCCCATCTCCTATACAATACCACACACTACTAAATGAAACTGTTTTAAACGTTTTAGTATGTATAATAACAAGTGGAAAGTCCAATTGAAAATTGAAAAGCATTAAAAGACCTACAAATTGGCTTAAGACATTCAACAAAATTATGTTCCTTTACACAAATGTTGGCAAAATAGGGGTACAGTATCTGGTTATGATTTCACAATCTTAAGATCTTATTTCCAAAGATTTTATTACCAATTTTTGAAGAATTTGAAAGTAATTGTAGTAGAAACCTATAATATATCCTAAATATATCAGAAAAGATACCTTTAAAAAGTTGGAATACAATCGAGAGGACTCCTCAAGAGGCCCCTAAACTTATGCCTATAGATAATAGAGCGGTTATTTATGATGCTCCAGAACGTATAAGGATTATAAGTACCTATTCTAGTTCTTTGGTACGATATAAAACATAACCAGCTACTTGACCCATTTCAAACCCATCCCCATTTAAAGGTAAGTTCTATAACCAACTCGTAAACGAACACAATTTTGTGAAAATTAAATAGCTTCAAGCCAGCATTCAATCATTTCATTCAGATCATGATCAAGTACAATTCTCATATGGCTAGGTATACTATACATATCTGTAGTACACAACACATTAACCCATACAACATACATAAAGCCAGTCCCATCTCTATTTTTCTCGTATAATTTCAAAACATTTCATTTCGTTTGATTTTTTTGTGTGTCTGGGTGTGTGTGTGTGTGTGTGTGTGTGACGCGTCCAAAGAAGAAAGGATAAAAGGATAATATTTAACTATCATTTGTCGACTTTTGATAATTGCCCAAAGTATCAGATTCCATCATTATTGAGCGGCCCATCAAAACCAGGTCAAGGAGAACCAAATCAAAACCAAATCCACAAAATATATCTGGAACAAATGTCCTATGGCTACCCATCAGTACCGTACAGTAGATAAGAACAAAAAAAAACCCTCAAGCTCAAGCCTAATTGTTGTTGGTAGTTGTTTATCATTGTCATTATTCCGATCATAATCCGTATCATTATCATTGTGCCTCCTATATTGAGTGCTTGAGTGCTCTCATTTCGCTGTGTTGTTGTTTAGCTCTCTCTCTCTCTCTCTCTCTCATCCGTATCCTTTATCCTCTGTGTATCATTTTTGTGTACCCATACCTGTACCCCTTTTATCATTTGCACCTCTGTTCTCTTCGGACTTGTTTCTGTGTAGCCGCTAAAGCCTATCCTTTTGGGCCAACTCTTTGAGCCACTCTCCTCCTCTATGTCCTTCTCCTCTCCCTTCTCTCTCTCTCTCTCTGTTTGTGTGCTCGCTCTGCACTTGAATGTCGCTCTAAAATGGAAAATGATGATGCTGCTAGTTAGTCGTTGCATGCCTTCTTTTAGTGCGCTCCGTCAGGGGCTCTAAAACTCTCTTTCTATGTTTTATTTTCATAAATTTATGTTCCACTTTTGTTTCTCTTCTGTTTCCCCCTTTGCATCATTCATTTGGACATCCTTCATGACATTTTGCATTCACAAATCAAAAATATCAAGTAAATACATAAAATATGAAAATATCTGTGTGTAAAAAAGGCATAATGAAGACGTGTAAATACACATAAACGTTATAGATGTTGGACATTTTTTTTTTTAATATAATACCAGTCAAAATAATATCAAAATGCAGAACCCTTTGAGGAGACTCCAAAGATTCCTGTAAAACATTCAAATTTGAGATTCTTCAGATTCAATTTATTGACTTTCTTGATTTGTCCCGCTGATCCCGTACGATTCTGCAAAGCGATGATTTTCGTTGCTACTTGATTCGGATCCTACTCCCAATCCATTGGGATTCTTAGACAGTAAGCTAGAAGTACTTCAGAAGTTCTCTATACGATGCTTCAGTGCTACCATTTTTAAAACTCAAGGACCTCGGAAGACTTTCATGATTTATATTGGAAATAAAACTTCTGCATTCCTGAACTAGCAACGTATTGATGCTAATTTTAATCTTATTAAAGATCTCATTCATAGAAAAACCCTGAACTAATATCAAAAATCTATTGAGCAAGAAAACAAATCAGAAATAAATAGACATAGTTCCGATGACCAGAGAGACAGAATCCCAAACCCAAGATGAATATTTTTCTTAAAAGCATGTTTTTCTTCTCCTTGCCTTCTTTTTCAAATAATAATTTTCCTACTATTTACTAAGATTATAGCATTTAACTTTTATCGCGAATTTCTAGTATTAAGTTTTGTAGTTAAAAATTGGTTTGCTGCCTGCCTGCTGCATGAAATGCGTATATCTAGAATTATTCCTATAAAATATAGTATATGACGCCACAACCATGACTTTCGCTTATGTATTGAAAAACGCAACTAATATAAATTTTCGCCCTCTTTTTCTTCCCCCCAAACGCACGAAAAATTGTATAATTACAGTGCCACAGAGGGCGCCGACTCGCATCCAGCATCGGGCGGCGGAACGCCCACTGGCGATGAGGGTCAAATTGGACAGGGTAAGGGCGATGAAGTCAAAAGTACGTGTCACACTTTGATTGGTAACAAAAAACAACAACAATTCTACTAAATGTCGAATCAATGTCGAATGAAATGAGAAAGATATAATCGAAAGCGAAAGTCGAGTGCCGAAGTTGCCAATTCAAAAAGTTAATGATAGAAAAGCGGTGACAGGTTACTAATTCAAGAGTTATTTGTAGCATAAAATAATCCCTAGCTCAACTTTGAACCCCCTCAATCCCTCAATCTGTTCTTCTGTTCGAACCGAAGTACAAAACCCTTGAACGAAACGTTTACTTTGTAGTTTAGTTTAGTTAGTTGCAACCCCATTTAGTTGAAGATACTAATTGATATCAGATGAACCATTAGCTAACCTTCGATCTGCTTTGAATCACTTTCGAATCTCGTTCCAATAGTTACCACAAAAGTAACACAACAGGCCAAACACTTTGGCTCCTTCTTGTCATCGGCCATCAGCAAGGCTGGCAGCAAAATCAAGGAAACAGTCAAGGATAATGTGAGTAGAATTATGATCCTTACAATTTAAATTTCTAATTATGAATCTCCCCCATTCCCAGACTATTCTCGATTCATTCAACAAAGAGCAGGAGGCCTTCATCAAGGGCCAGGGCGGTGCTGGCAATGGTGCTGCCCCCTGGATTGGACATGCCAACGAGGCCAAGATCAAGGAGGAGATATTGGGTCTGGCCCAGGATCGTCGCAACTTTGTACGCGCCCCGCCCGCTGGCGTGGACTTTGAGTTCAGCTATGACACCGCCTATCCCACGGCCATAGCCATTATGGCCGAGGACAAGGCGCTCGAAACGATGCGATTCGAGTTGGTGCCCAAGATGTGAGCAGTAAACTCTTTAACCACAGAAATTCCCCACTAATTCTGTACATTTTCTTACTTTGGATTAGCATCACTGAGGAGAACTTCTGGCGGAACTATTTCTACCGCGTCTCACTGATCATCCAGGCCGCCGAGCTGGGAACTCTGGGCGCCGATGGTGTGGGTCAGGCCTCCAGCGGTGAAGATGGTAAGTCAGCCCCAGCTCCTTGTTCCTTCCTTCTGCGGGTGGAGATATCGAACAATGATATATGTATAGGATCAAAACAGGATACAACAGACTCTCTATCCACCTCTCGCTCTCTCTCTATGAATCTCTCGCTCACAAAACACACACTCGTTACTCGTTACTCGCGCGCTCTCTCCTCTATCTCTATCTATCTATCTATCTTGTATCTGTATCTGTATCTATCTACCCACCTACCTCTCTATCTTCTATCTAAGTCTAAGTCTTTCAGTTATTTATTTGGTTCACCTTAGCCACACGCGCCTGTTTCGTTTATGATTTGTCTCTTAGTCCTTTTTCACACACGCTAGCTAACCAAAAAGTTTTCCGTTCTCTATAAATCTCTCTGTATCTCTCTCTTACTATCTCTTCGAGTCTCCCAAAAACTACTATCGTAACTTCTTGGCTAGCGTCTGTACTACACCGCCTCCAGAGTATGCTCAAATTTTTTAGTTGAACTTTAACGATCGATCCTCTTTGATTTGTATTTGACCTTCCACCACCTGCACTTGGCTTGTGTCGTCAGCGATTCGAGCTTTTTCGGTTCTATCTAGCACTTTTCCCCAAAACGCTCATCCTGTCAATCGCGATCCTCTCGAATCTCAGCCGCCCAGCGCCTCACCTCAACTCGACTTCCTTATCATTTAATTATATTTCTTTTTAATTTAATTTGTATTTTATGATTTTCAAACACGAAATTACAATTACACGAAAATCAAACGAAATTGTTCCACTCAACCTCTGTCAAACGATCAGCCAAAGAAGTGGCCCTGAAAACTGAAAACACAACCAAGACTGTCGCCAGCCCCGTGAAGGGGGAGGCTCCTTTGAGCACCAAGGCCATTGCCGAACAGCCCAAGGCCGTGATAGAGCCCGAAGCCAAAGAGGCAGACCAAAGCAAGGCCGAAACGGGCATGAAACACAAAATCTCTGAATCGGAATTCGTTTCCGACGACTTTCAGACCACAACCGATTCAGATTTGGCTGAAATCCAAGATGGTATGCGAAAATTGGGCATCGATAGCATGGCCCAGCAAGCCCTAGCCCCAAACGATGGTAAGATTTCTTAAGTTTTTTATTTTCCTGTATTTATTATTATTATTATTATTGTTTTCCGTTCTGTTTAATTAATTTGGTTTGAAGACTAACATTTATTGTACATGCATTTGCCCCCATGGAAATTGCTCGAACAAATTTCATTGGTTTCCTGGACAACACAAAGAACATTCATTCATACACCAAAGAACACATTTGTAGACCAGGAACTACTATTTTTAGATACTCGTAAGCTTGGCCAACGATTCAGCTAGGCTTCAGCCGTCTACTCTTCATCTAGAATTTAGTGGCAAGACTTCCTTCATGCCCATTTTCCACACACACACACACACACACAACAATGTCTCTTGTCGAAATTCATTTCATATTCTGTTTTGCAAAACAAAACCAATACCTAAGCCAAAACAAAAAAAAAATATGCTGAACAAATGAAGAAAAAACATAAAACAAACAGAAAATGTGTGTACAAAACAAGTGTAAAAACCAAACAATTCTCTTTTTTCTCCTCTGCTCTGTTTCTTTCTTTTGTGTAAATTACATTTTGTGTGAAAATCGTTTGTTACTTATCATAAAAGCTCTGGCATTTAATTACTAAAAACGAAAAGCTAAACAATCTATCAATTGAATGTAACACTAAACCAAATAAACCAATTCCCATAAACAAATATAGAATTAAAGCCACTAAAGGATAACAGAAACAAAAGTATTATATAAATTCAATACACACACGTATACCGTACCGTACTATACAATATATAAAGAAAACGTATACCCTGGATAAAAACCAACTTTCGTTTGCCATTTATTACAAATGATATGAGATATGATTTGATATCGAGATGATAATGATAGTCGAGAAAACAGTCTAAGAAACAGTCTAAAGCCACAAAACAAATTTCGAACAAGTTGAGTATGACCAAACCGATCAAGAAATTCTTATATACCACATATATCCTATTGATACTCTCTCTCTCTCTCTATCTATCTCTCTTTGCAATTTCGTGCTCCTTTTTATTCAATTTGCAATTCAATTTCATTTATGATAATTCGCTAGATCAAGTTTCTGTTCTTTTCCCCGAACCCCAATGTTTCTTTTTTGCCCTTACTTTTTTCACACATTTCTCCACATTTTTAAAAACTGGAAAAATATCCCCCCAAAAACTACTAGCCGCGACACAAAAGACAACCTTTCCTCCCAACAAATACACAAAATTTTCCAAAAAAATACTCGTAATTTAATACCAAAAATATCTGATGCGAAACAATTTTAACAAAACATTTACTTTTCTTCATGTATTTCTTAATTTATTTACGAATCATCTTGCAGAAGATTGAATGGATTAAAAACAAAAACCAAAAAAAAACCTAAATCTAAATTCAAAAAATGCAAGAAACAAAAACACAACTAACAAAATAAACAGCAACAAAATTATACAAAACAAATCGAAAACAAAAAGAATACTGCGAAATTGCCCAAAAGAACAAGCGAAAAAAATTGTTAAGCGAACAAAAAAAGAAACCCAAAAACGAAAACGAAAGAAACTACTACAAAACAAACAAAATTATATAAATACATATAAAGATATTCACTTGACAACAAAAAGACAATTTAATTTAAACCCAAACAAAAAAGAAGGCATTATTTATATATAAACCGAAGAAAGAAACCTCAAAAATGTTACTTAAAAAACGAAAACCAAAAAAAAACGAAAAGATAAGAAACCGATACAAAATTTTGTGTGGTAAGTTAGAAATTGTTGGTTAAACAAAAAATCCAAAAAAACAAAACACCCAAAAAAACCTACACATAAAATTGCAACAAAACTTTAGTTGTGACAATTTTTTCTGTTCCATTGTTGGTTTTTCAATTGCATAAAATATTATTACTTATCTGTTCGGCAATGCTAGATGTATATATTGTAGATATCCCAAAAATAGTTGCAATTTTCAGTAATCATTTCCCAATACGCTCTCGTCTGTGAGTCTTCTATATGTCGTTGTTGTGTGTTTAATTAGTAAAAGCTTAATTTATGTTTGCGTTTTTAATTTTTAAAAAAGATTTGTAACGATACTAAATAATCGATGTAACCATGGAGTGTCTGTCCGCCTTTTAATGATCAGCCAAATAAAATAGAGATACTTTATATCCGCTCACTAGACATATAGTCAAATACAGAACCGTTCAGGGGATATGTTCGTACATTTTGTATTTTTTCCAAAGATAGAATTCCTTCAAAGTAAAGTATATTTATATAAAATTCGGATTACTTTATGATTGAAACGATCAATCTGCAAGGGAATCTATATCTTCAAACCTTCTTGACTTATATTGATGTATGTGCTTTATATTAGAACTTTCGGGAGGGATTGAGGAAAGAAACCTCTTACAAAAAACGTATCGCTTCTAATAACGGAAATTTGAATGCTTTTTTTAACTGCACCAAACAAAAATCGATTAGAGATAATTGAGATTACACTTTATGACTTTCTAACCAATTTGATGTTCAAGTGTACATTTTTTTGAAGACCAACTCATCACACAAAATCAATGAGATTAAAATTAAAAATTAAAGCTTTCTTCCCGAAAACCCGAAAACGAAAACCAGGGGAAGTTCCACAACTCTAAGTGTCGTGTCTCTTTCTTTACCCCAAAACCCCTATCTTTCTCTCTCTCTATCTTTACATATGGCATTTTCAGTTGATTAAACTATAAATATTTGTTGCCAGCTTTTAGAAAATCGTTCATATTTGGCCCCGCTTTATATTACTTTAACTGTGTAATTATTATCTGTAAATAGATGTAAAATGTTAATTTTGCTTGCTTTTTATGCGTAAATGCTGTAAATACACACCAATATATAATTATTATGGTAATTATTTCTGTTAATTGATGGAGTGTGAAACTCGAAACAAGAACTGGTGTTTGGGGACAACAAGCAAGTCATGAATGGGGTGGAAGTTGAAGTGGAAGTGGAATCCTACCCCCACGAATGATTGGGCGCACGCTATTCGTTAATTACTGCTAGAAAATATTCGTATATACATACATATTGTGTACAGCCTAATTGCAACATTAATTTGACCTTGATTTTGACGATTGACTAAGTGAAAATATAAATAAATTTCCCACTATTTGTAGACGGCTATTATTCAGTCACGGTGCGCATACCCAAACGTATTACAGTCTGTGAAAATCTATGTCTTAGTTATAGGCTCGCCGATTAGAAGGTAAACCCCAAACCGATGAAATGAACTTGATCTTGAGTATCAGCTAAACCATGTACTTGCTTGGGACGGTCACTAAAAACCACAATTCAACTGCTTGCCTAGACACTTTTGATACTAAACTAAATACAATATATTCTATATGTAAACCATGTATGCTATACCCTATATATTATATGTTTACCCCATATTTGTAACCCTATATACAATACTCAAACCCCTCTAAGCCACACACATTCTAATGATTGATCCTTATTCGTTATTTGTTAGAAGAACAATGGGAAAAGGATCTGGAAGCTGAACTCAAAGACTACGAGGTGGTGGACGAAGGCGGCACTGGCGGAGGTGGAGGCAGAAAACCGAGGAAACAGCAGGGCAATGCCGGCGATGAGGAGGACGAGGAAGAACCGACAATATCAAACTTGCGCACGCGCTCGACCAACAACGACTGGGAGGAGTACGCCGATTTAATTGAGGATACCGATGATTTAAAGTAATTAAGAGCTTATATCGTAGTTTCTTCTAAGTTGGCTCTAAGTTTATAACTATCTTTAACTTATCTTTCTTTTCCATTCCTTTCTACCCCTTGTTTACTCTTTGATTGAAATACCCATTTGATTGTTAAACCCCCTGAAAAATATTGAAATATTAAACCAATACCAACTGCAACCATCACACAGAACTTTGAAAAGCCTAAAGCGCACGATGTTGGGCTATCTATGAGACGAGGCTCGCCCAGTAGCACTCTTCTAGTGCCCGTCTGAGGCTTGCCTCCTGGTGGCCTATTGGAAAAGTTGGTTCAGATTATTGGCCCCCCTCACTCCCCAAGCAGATATGTACGTTTTATTCAGTTCACGTTCAGACATGATATAAGACACTAAAAACAAAAGAAAAGCGATTTTATTAAACCTTAACGTTTTAGCCGCTACAAAAAGCAAAAATCCAAAACCGATTCGATTCCGGTACACCAAAATATATATATACAATACCCATATATAAATAGGTATATGTATGTATATCTCTTTACTATATTCTCTTTTCTTTGGTTGAGCTCGCGGAAGAGCGAAGTACGGGGAAGAGTCGTCGGTATTACTTGCCAATTGTTCAGCACACGAAAAGTCGAGAGAGAGCCGATGGCAGTCAGTAACCCAGTAACCCTATCAATAAGTACATACATACTATATAGAAAACACTCGAGAAAACTGGTTAAAGCTATAGACGCAGGAATCGTATTTGAATATAGAAACAAAAACAGTAAAAGAATACGAAAACGAAAGATAAAGATAAAAACAAAGCTTCAAAGGGAAACATTTTGTTATTTATATTTATAAATAAATTATATATAAATATATATATATATACAGAAGATAAATTAATGCATTTGAATTTAATGTGTAAAAAATTATTATAATGAAATAAAGATATAGATATATGAGATATATATATGTATACTCTATATAAATATGTAAAGATACGAGAGACACACAAAATAAAACGTTGAGAAATTTGAGTTGTACTTTTTCTTGAATAAAATAAAGACAAAAACATAGCATTCCATTAGTTGAGAGCAGGAAATGAGAACATTCGAGAGTATTATATTATTTCCTTTCTCCCTCAAATAGTTTATAACTAAACGGAAACTAGATAAAAACCTCATTGATTGATGCTTAACTAAATAACGAATGAAATGAAAATGAAAATCAGATTGCAAATGCAAATGCAAATGAAATATTTATTGTTTTAGCTCAATTTAAGGCGCGTCAACAAGTTCTCTCATTTGAAGATCCCCACAAATATCTCACCTTTTGCTGTTCCACTAACGAGACACTAACGATACTTCCTTGAAACGAAACTATAAAAACAAAATGAAATGCCAAAACAATAATTAATTCTGAATTGGACTAAAAACTAAAAACGAAATGCAATTAACAAATTACAAATAAAAAAAATGAAAAATAAACGCAATTATAACAATAAGCAGTTCAAAACCCTTGAAGCAACATATATATTTATATATATTTCACTAGACAAATTTTTATGCATAAACTAAAAAACAAGACAAATTCTATATTATCAATGTTTTTGCTCTAAATGTCTAACTAATTGTTAACAAAAAACCAAACCAAACCACACAAAAAAACAACATTATTTTCTGCAGAATGAAACGTTAAATGAAAATGCTATAAATGTGTAATTATTTGTTAGCGAATGGCAAAAATATATCTTAACAAATAAAAACGGGACGAGCAGAGAACAGAAGAGTACGGAGTACAGAGTACTTAAAAGTTATGGCATTAAACTGTATATTGTACATTTACTTTTAAAACGCAAATGCAAATGAAAATGAAAGTATTTACAAGACACCATATGGATTATAATTAAAAACGAAAAACATATTTTAAGTTTTACATTTACTTTGTGCGTTTTTAAACATGTTGGCGACACAATGACAGGCGAATTAGTGCATAAACTAAACTAATAACTAAATAATATAATACTAACAATTAAAGACAAATAATGTAATGATGTTGACAACATACATATGTATTTTACAAGGCAGAACAGCCCAGAACCCCCAGAACCCAATCCAAACCCGAACCGAATCCCAAAAGATACATACCACTACTATATCAAATCCCCCAAGCATCAGGACACCCCTTCTCTCACACACATATTTTATTGTCTATTATTAAACAAAACCCCGAAAAAGGCAAAAAAATTAAATAAAGTTGTATGAGCAAATGTTTGTTGAGCGGCATTCCATAATTATAGCATTTCAAAAAGGAAATAAAATAAATTATATGTATATGAACTAATTAAAGTATATCACCTACGAAACCAGAATGTATAATTTAGTTGTTTAATAATTGATGATATTTAGAGGACCCAGGTGGGGGGACCCCCATAAATCCATTAATGGGTGCTAAATTAGACACCCAAACAGACAAACAGAGAAACAGAGAAGAGCTCCCTGAAATGCCATAGATCGTTCTCAAATCGATGTAGACCCAGAGAAATGGATTGGTTTTACCTGAATACTAGGCACACACCGCAAACAAAAAACATTTTGTGTAAAGATCGTACAGATAGCGCTCCAGGCGACACCACATACGAGTATATACATAATAACTATATATGAGAACAATTTAATGAGATTAAAATCAACTAAAGTAATAAAGGGAAAGTGTATAACTATTAAAACTAACAAACAAATTCCCATTGTTTCATTTTCTCCGTGCATTTAATTTACAAAAAGATTACAATTTAATACATCGATAGACGAGACTAAACACTAGACGGGTTCAAAAGATTTTCGAATAATTTAATATATGCATTGCATTTTTGGCTTACAATCTGGAAACAAATTTCTACATAATCGGATCGATCTGAGGTTGCTTAACGCTAGTAACACAATTACAATTTGAATCTCTTTCACCTTACATATATATTATACTAAATACAAGACATGCTAGTCCATTCCACTTTTGCTGGAGGATTTTGGCCAATGGCGTCTATCCCTACGCTCGTAGGTTATGCTTTTGAAGCGTGTACTTCCTTCCAGCGGCTGCTTAGGGGTTGGCGGTTGACCACGGGTTATAATATCCTTCCATATCATAGTGAACAATATAAAAACGCCACCCACAATATTGTTCAAAAATTGTATGATTTGGAGAAGAATGGGCGTGAGGGTGTGTGATAGCCGACTTAGCTCAAAGAGGAATCTCACGGAGAAGATTCCCAAGAACCGCAAGGCAGCAATGGCTCCGCCACCTATTGAGAATAGGAGCAGACCCAGGAAGCGTATTGTGCCCATGATGTTGTGCTTGTTCACATCGTTGGCTATAAAGTCGTAGGTGGTCTGTTTGATGCCTTCACCCCACTGCCGCGGCACTTCCAAGAAGTCGGCCAAACCAAGTGGAGGGGGTTGATCGGTCATCTGGCTCTCTGTGGTCGAACTCTCGCCTGCTGCTGTTATGGTATTGCTTGCCGTTGTCCTGTTTATCGAGACGGATCTTCTCGGCGTTGCCATTGGCTCTGGCTCAACAGCTCTTACAGTCTTGAGCTTTAGCAGCACTTCCTGATCCCGAAACCGCAGCGTTTTGATACTAAACCAATATTCACCAAGGGCCAAGTCGTTCAGCTCTGCCCAAATGCAGGTCTCTAGTTGGGCAGGATGTGGTATGTGCTTGTAGTTTCCCAGACTACCATATGATATGCCCACCCACATATTGGGCACACAGCGCTGGTAGAACATTTGCAGTTGGCCTGCACCTCTGATCAGAAGTTTCTCCAGTTCCCGTTCGCTGCGTTGCAAGGCAATAACGTCTCTATAATCCCCGATCTGCTCCACGAAATAGCGTCCCAGGTAGTAGCCGCGAAAAAGTCGCGATTTGAAGATTTGTTTGGTGAGCGACTGCATCACCAGCTCTTCCGGTGGAATCATACGAGCAGGCGCCCTCGGCACCGTCGTTGTTGTATCCATTTCGAACGCTATTCTAAATTCACAATAATTATTCCGCTGACTGATACACTATTCCAACGTTGACCTTACCTGTGATTGTGTGGTGATTGTCGATGGACTTTGCTGCAATCCACTTTCGCCGCTTAGTCAGCAATGAGTTTTGTTATTGTTTAAATAACAAAGTTGACCAAATATGGTCAAAAAGCACTCAAACCGTTGCGAGCAATTAGCTAGTAGAGGTTTACTATTCTGTGTTGGAGCCTTGGAAGAGTTTTGCATTATTGCACATGTAATTATATTATAAATATATAAAATTTTTCTAAAAATTCAACTTAAACAATAGATGAGATAAATATAGTGGGTCTATAGGTATTGATCGCAGGGTTGTCGCACATGGTATTTTTTGCGATATTTTTTCCTCCAGCCGATGCTTCCTCATCGATAGTTTTGTATGACGCAAAAAAGGAAAAAATAAAAACATTTTTCTATCCATTTTTCGTGAAAATTTTACCCCAAAGCCTTAGTTCAACCACCGTCAAAATTGTCTCCAGGCACCGACTGAAAGAATTCTTCAGGATGACTTTGGTAGGACTCGCAGCACGCAAACTAGCGCAAAAACAGAGGTAATAAAAGTAGCCGGGCGCCGAGAAAAAGTAAACTAACTAACCTTCACGCCTCCATAGGTCGGCAAAACTGGCCGCCGCCTTTCCGAATGGCGTACGCTGCCAGAAATGTCTGCAAATGGGCCACTGGAGCTACGAGTGCAAGGAGAAACGCAAATATGTGCACCGTAGCTCACGCACAAAGCAGCTTAGCAAGCATTTGGCAGATAAAGAAGATGCCATTGCCAACAAAACTGCTGCCGAGGCGGCAGCAGTCCAGCCAGTGGCAGCTTCGAGTAAGAAGGAGAAACGCAAGCGAAAGAATAGCAACAGCTCCTCCTCCTCCAGTTCTGGGAGTTCTGGCAGCAGCTCAGGGTCAGACTCGTCTGGCTCGGACTCCAACGATTCCAGCTCCGATTCGGATGAAGACGGCAGTTCTTCGGGCGAGGAATCGGGCTCGTCTAGTAGCTCCAGCTCCAGCTCAGACAGCGACAGCAGCGATGATGAGGTTTCCAAGAAAAAGAAACGGGTCGACAGCTCAGGAGAATCCTCTGACGGTGGCACCCAAGACCCAGAATAATTGAAGGCCAACAACGGTTTTTAGCGCATAGCTTTAGTAGTTTAGTTACTCTTTCGTTCTTTGGTAATTGTAATTTTACCCCTATTTAATTGTACACGTATTTAAGTGCACGAAAGATATGTTTATTTAAGTTCCGAAGTACATAAGTACACGTATGGTCTGTGTGAACTGGCAGATTCATCGCCAGGAAACAAGCACCACGAATAAACATTTTAGCTATCGAATCTCAATCCGAGTCCAATTCCTCACCGCCTTCCAACTTCTTTATAAAGAGGTCCAAATCGATTTTCTGCTGGTTAATTTGATCCGGTTGCATGGCAGCAGGAGTTCCATTCATATCAAAGTGTGTGCGATGAGAAGGCACAGCTCGCTGTGACTCGATGGTACGCTCCAGTCCCAAGGATTTCAGATGCAGTTCCTCCACCTTTGAGTGGGGAATCAAGTTAGTGATTTGTCATGGTTTTAGGCGCGATGCCATACCTTTAGCGAATTTAAGGCCTCCTGGATAACAGGCACCACCTTCAGCAGCTTCTTTTCAATAGCAAGGAGCTCAACTTGTTCCCGCTGCAGCACACGATTGGATTGCAGCATTGTTGTTGTTCTGTTGTTAATGTCAGTGCACATGCACCCCCACATATCGCTTTGAGAAATATCGCCCGCGATCCACAATCGATAGCACTAAGAATGCAAGCCTAGCGGCAGGGCTGATATCGGAAGCAAACCTGGTCGCAAATGGCAGCAATTTTAACCATTCGCGCCTTTGGAAAAATTCACATTTTGTACAGTCAAAACACAACTTGGGGTAAATTTCAGGGTAGATCAGCAAATAAATAGAAAATAGCACTCATATCTTTTCGAATAGTGAACAATGAATATCTGCGCGGAGGGCTGGGCGGCCGAGATGAACAATTTACATTTTACGGCCACTTGCGATATGTTGGATCTGGACCCGGAGATCAAGTTGAAGGCACTTGCCGCCTTTCAACAATCGAATAGCGATGGCGGGCTAACCGAGAAGCGGGATTTGCAAGAATGGCTCTGCTGCGCCGTCTATTGTGAGCTGCAGCGGGTGAAGATCAAGGACATGCTCGATGCCAAACTCATCACCGACTATCCAACGAATGGAGCGGAAAAGGCAGGCACCAGCTGCTGGAACTTGTCGCTGACCAAATTACTCACGGCATTCAAGTTGAACATTAATCAGTTTATGGAGAGAATGAAGCAATGGAACGTGCTGGTCAAGAACGAAAAGGTCTTTCAGCAGGAGATCGACGATATGCAGAGACGGCTATGCATTACCCTGATCCTTAGGAAACACTACCAGCGCGTATTCGATCACCTGTTCGTACTGCCAGAGGAGGACACTGAGAACGTAGAGGCTCGTTCCATCCACACATCACTGTACGAGTTTGGCTGGCTTCTGTTTTTGACCATCCGAAACGAGCTGCCCGGCTTCGCCACCTCGAATCTGGTGAGTGGCTGTCAGGTGCTCATCTGCACTTTGGAGCTTCTCTACGTGAATGCCTTGGAGATGGGCAATCCCTGGGTGATTAACAGGACGTTTCCAGGTGTGCCCAGAAAATGGGGCAGCGATGACTTTGACGATGGCCTGCTCCTCAGGTACAGTGCACTGGAGGACATCTGCTCACTGATCCCAGATCTGCCGCGGAAGGATGTGCGTATCATGAAGAAGTCCTTCTTCCACAAGGCTCTGGTGGTGCTCTTCTCGAATCAGAGTCTGCTGGGCAACGACACCTTCATGCGGGAGATCATTAAGGAAGGCCTCTTGGACGTCAATTTGGCTACTCTAAACCGGAACTACACGAACCATGTGGCCGACATCAGTGAGATCGATGAACGGTTCCTGTCTTGCTGCAAAAAAACGCCGCCCGCGAGGTATAAGCCTAGGGTTCCTTACCGCTACAAGCCGCTTCAAAAGCTCCCCAATGCGATGCCTTCGGTGATCACAGAAGCCTTGGACCCAGAGGACGCTGATGTGCTCAGCAATGTGGAGAATCTCGTGCTTGACATGGCCCGTACTTTTGGAGTGTCCTCGCGAGATCACTTGAGCACAGATGCAGCCGGTGAGTGCTTTACGCTGGCCTGCCGAATCTACTACCAATTCCTTCAGAGGATCATCGGCTCAGAGCTGTTGTTAAAGCCCCATCTGAAGATAGTCCAGCTGCTGAAACAGAGAACTCTGAGTGTCACACTGGTCGCTTGCTGCCTGGAGCTGGCCCTGCGCATCCGCGAGGATCGTGTGGAGGAACTAAAGTTTCCCTTTATCTTGAAATGTTACTCGCTGGATGCGTACGATTTTCAGAAGATCGTGGAGCTGGTGGTGCGGCACCGCACAGGTCTGATCGGTCGCGATCTGATCAGGCACCTACAGGCAGTCGAGGACGAGTGTCTCGGATCGCTGATGTTCCGCGGAGACTCGTCATTTTGGAAAATATTAGGCAAAGCGCAGCGTGTGCCCAGCTGTAAAGAGGTTCAGGCCAGGGACAAGGAGAATGCTTTGGGATCAGGACTGGAGGAAAAACCAAGGACCGGCTTTGTCATCTGTCTGAGCAAGTTCTATTGGCTGGCCAACCAACGCCTGGTTAACCTCTGCCAGAGCCTCGTCTTGATGGAACATTTTCCCAAAATATGGCTCATTGCCGAGCACTCGTTCATCCAACAGGACGGAGATCTCCTCAAGCAGCGGAAACTCGATCACCTGCTGATATGTGCCATCCACTTGCATGCCCGCCTCAAGCGCCTGCGCCTCAACTTTAGTCAGATCCTCCAGCACTACCGCTGGCAGCCCCACGCCCGCAGGGAAGTCTATCGTGCGGTTCCTCTTGGCGATGGCCAGTCCGGGGACATCATTGACTTCTACAACAAGGTCTACGTGAAGAGCATGGAAGACTTTGCCCAGGGTCTGCGCAGTGCAAAGGAAGGTGTGCCACGCCCAGCGCTTCAGGAAACACCGCCGCAAAAAAATCTGGTTTCATTAAATATTTCCGTTTGCACGCAAATCAAGCCGTGGATCAAAATAAACAAATCCAAGGCGGACGCGGAGGATGAGCCGACTTTGGAGGAGCTAGATCAACTGTTAATAACGCCCCTGAAACGTGCCCATTCCAGCAATGAACTTGATCTGCTGGGATCCCCGAATATACGCCAGTGCATTCAGTGATCCGACCTGAACCCACCCACATTTCTGGCTACATTTTACGTAGCATATAGATTATGCTATCACCTTAAGGAAACTCTCATTGTAAATGAAGTAAGAAATAAAGTAAAGACAAGTCTGTACAAACGGTTCGAGCATTTGTATTTGTAAATATATTTTTATTGAATGGATGTTTGTATTTTGAAACTTAGATTCAAATAATTGTGCACCGCATGGGCGGAGGCAGAGGCAGAGGCAGAGGGGACTCGACTGATACGAAACGAAACTAAAAGACATATACAGCACACGAGGAGCTGGGCGGGATTACAGTAGAAGACTTTGTTTTGGGCTTTGAGTGGAGGAAAATAAAAAGAGAGAGAGGAGGAGGAGTGTACACATAAGACATAATGAGAGCGTACGACTTAAACTTAAATAATTTTTGCTGGCTTATACGTTAAATAAAGAGTTAAGATGGAGGAGCGACGGCTGGAGCAGCCACAGTAGCCACAACGCTGGCCGGAGGAATGCTTGAGACAGCGGGCGGCAACACCACCGGTCCCCCCGGTGCACTTGGGGCCTCGGCAACAGGTGCACTGATTGGCGGTGTGGTATCTAGATGAAAAGAGAAGTTCATTTATCTTTCCTATTCAATTGGAAACCTTTTTTTAATCACTTACCCATCGCTGTGGGTACCTGAGGTTGCGCCGCCGCTGCTGCTGCGGCTGCTGCTGCGGCGACTGCTGCCGCTGCTCCTGCTTGTTCGCTGGCAGTGGCCAAAACGGCAGGTATTCCGCCTCCTGGTGGAGGTGCTCCACCAGCAGCTGCCGTCGCCATGGGCGGCGCTGCAAAAGGCGCCCCATTTGGCGGCGGACCCACGCCCACAGCTGATATGTGCGGCGGCAGGGGCTGATGCTGTGCCGATGGTGCGGCCAACGGCTGGGGCTGCACTTGCGCCTGATGGGGCGGCAGTGGCTGCTGCTGCTGCGCATGCAGATGCTGTGGCAGTGGCTGCTGCTGCTGTGGCAGTGGCTGCTGCTGTTGTGGCTGCTGCGGTGGCGGCGTCGGCTGTTGTTGCTGCTGCTGTTGCAGGATCATGGTACCGGCAGCGGCTGCCTGGCCCTGCAGCTCCTGCTGCAGACGATGATGCGCCTGCTGGCGGGCCCGGAACTCGGCGGCCTTCAACTGCTCCAAATGGAACTGCTGACGCTCTGTAATCAGCTGCTGTCGCTGGTACTCCAGGCCCTCGCGCTCCCTCTCCATGGTAGCCTCCAGCTCCTCAAAGTGCCTCAGTTTGATCTCCAGCTTCTTCATTTGCGTCTCGACCAGCAGGGCCACCAAAGACTTGATCTTGCGCTCCTCGAGGGCAGCCAAATGCTTGGCCTTGACGGCCGCCGAGGCCAGAGCGGCTGCTGCTGCCGTCTGCATGTTGTTCTCACTGAAGGCTCCCTCCTTGTTGCTGCCTTGGCCACTCGAGCCATCCTTGGAGCCATCGCTGCCATCCTTTGTCTCCCCGTCGCCACTGTTCTCCTCCGTTTTGATGTCAACATCCACTCCGCCTGCTCCACTGCCACTGGGGACGACTGCTGCTGATGCGGCTGCTGTTGGGTCTGTGGGTGAGGATTTATTTGATTTGTCTGTTTTGCTGGCTTTATCCGACGAATCTTTCGGTTTCTTATTATCTGTAGTAGTGTTCGTGTTGCTTGTGGCTGTCGATGATGATGATGATGATGATGTGGAACTAGAGTCTGTGTTTGTGTTCGTCTTGGTATCCGATTTCGTTTTGTCTTTGGACTTGGCATCGTCTGTTGTGTTGGTGGTTTTTGTTGTTGTTGTTGTTGTAGAACATAAAAACGAAACAAAAAACAAATAAATGACGGCCACATTTCAAACGAATTATAAATTTGCGCATTAAAATCAAATTCAATCAACAAAAAAGAAAGGAAACAGAACATTCCCTCTTAAAATCTCTATAGATATCCATTGAATTACCGTCTTTCTTGGTAAGGTCCTTCATTTCCTCATCACTTCCTGCTCCTCCGCCTGCGCCACCGGCAGCTGTGGCCGAGCCGCTGCTACCATCCTTGCTCTCCTCATCCTCCTTGTCGTTGCCAGTGCCCGCAATCCCGCTGTTGGACAAACCAAAGTTCGGATTGAACTTGCCGCCGGCGGAGGCCTTCTTCACGCTCTTTATATGGATGTCCATAATGGTGGCTGGCACCTCGTCCTAACGACAGGAGAGATTACGATTGCAGGTTGAAACATCAAAGGTTAACAAAGAACAAAGAAATTATGGAATTTCCCACACCTTAATGGCTGCAAATTCCTCCATGGCTGCCTTGGCGGCTGCGGCGGCCACCCGGGGATCCACCACAGAGGCTAAAAATGCCACCGTGGACATAATGGGATTGCCGCTCTTGCTGAATGGGATGGGCTGACAGCCCAGGGGTCCCAGGAAGCCGCCATCGTCCTCCAGATAGGGATCTTCGATGGGCAGCCGAAGGAAATGCAAAATGCACTCGTCCTGGGTGCGGGAGCCCACATGCTCGCACACCTTGTTCCAGTCGTCCTTGTGCATCTCCAGACCCTCGAGCAGAAGCAGTGTCTCCTGGTCGGTCCACTCCCTGGACATGCTGGCCGCCGTGCGGTTTCTCATGGCAGCCGGCTTCTTGGCATACTGATCCAGCTTCAAGCCAAATTGGCTCACGCCAGAGCTCAATCCACTGGCGGCTCCATTCTCCAAGGCCTCCGTCTTGATGGCGCCAAGGGTGCCGCTCTTGTCGCCGCCCAAGCTCTCTAAGCTACCATCCTTGCCCAGCGGCTTCTTGTCGAGATCCAGCAGCGTCTTGGCGGCCGATGGCTGCTGAGTTTTTTGCGGATTAATGGCCTGCAGGCCCGAGGGCGTGTCCGACAGGATATGGAAATGCGAGGTAGGCGGCGGTCCCATGGGCGTGGGACGCAGATCTGCATCGATCTGGTAGTTGATCAATCCCCACTGCTCCAGGAAGGCATGCACCCGCATAATGGCACACACATCTCCCGCTAGATTGCGTCTGCAGGCGGTGCTGGTCAAGTACTCCGTGGGATTGAGTCTAAAATGAAAGGAATACGATGTAAACTGGCAGATAGAGCAGTATTTTCAGGGGTACGGCACCTGTAGGTATCTATCATAAAGTTTCTATAGGCCATGTAGATCTCTGGGGTCTTGGATTTGTTTTTGCTGTTAAAGAACTCTGGCATCGCGCGCTTCTCGATCACGTGGATGGAGTTGTAGTCAAACCATGCCGAATACGAGGGCACAATGATGTGGTGCGTCTGCTCGGTCACATTATCCTCCATATCCTCCTTGACGGACGAGGAGAACTCCTGGGTGTTGCTGTTGTCGCTCGTCTTGCCCGTCTGCGAGTTGTCCCCATCGCCTGTGGACAGTGCCTGGGCAGCACTCCCCCCAGTCATCTCATCGTCCAGATCCGTCATCGTTCCACCTAAAGGGATGCAAAAATATGCTCAACATACAATCCTAGGGAGAAAAAGAGACTTCCACTCACCCTTGATGGGCATCATATCGTTGTCGCCACGCGATTTGCTACCTGGTGCTGGACTGGAAGTCGATTGCAAGGCCGTACTGGCCTTGTGCACCTCCTGAACATTCGGCTCGGCCGGCGGATCATCCAGGTCCCGCGTCAGATCTTCATCTTCCTCATCGTTTCTGGTTTTCTTGTGAATGACGGCCGGGGAACGCTTGCGCTTGCCGGGCTTCGATGTGGATGTTGTGGGCGAGGGCGAGCGACGTCGCTTCTGCTTGCCAGTGCTGGTGCTGGGCTTTTTCTTTTCATCGCCAAAGGACATGATGTCGTCGATGGACATGCGCTGCTTGTGGGTCTTCTTCTTGCCCTGCTCATCCACCTCATAGTCCTCCTCGGCCATCCATTCGTTGTACTGCTCCAAGTCGAGGATCCAGGAGGCCGAGACGCGCCACCTCTCAGCCGGCGATTCCGGATTCTCGGGAATATTCTCCGGCAAATCGAAGCTGTTGACCGTCCACGAATCATAGGATTCGGGAAAGTAGTACCAATGCAGCATCACATGACTGCCACGCTTGAAAATGGGACGCGCATACTCGTCCGGATGCGGATCCACAATGGGATAGACAATGTGCGTGGCATCCTCCTCGTCGGTGACGATTTCTACCCGCCGATTGTCGAGAATCTCGCGCAGCCTTCCCTCGAAACCCTTCTCGATCTCCGGCCTTATATAGATGTAGGGTATGCGGTATAGATCCGCCTCCACCAGAGCCTGCTCGATCTCGATCAGCAGCTGAATGTTGGGATCCTTCCTCGTGGGATTCTTTCCAATGGAAAAGTCAAACTTCTTTCCCCGCTGCTCCGCGCGGAATCGGAACATCGTGGAGAAGATGATGCACAGACCTCCGCCGTTCTTAAAGTCCAGAAAGCAACGCATCTGACGGGAGGAAGGGAAGACATTTCGATTAAAGCTGCTCGCTCCACAAACATAATATCCAAATCCCATCCCCGAAATTATAATATTCGCATGTACACACGAACACGGACACAGAACACCCTGTACAAAGAGTACCCTCCCCACACACGACTACTAACCGGAATTCTGGTCGCCGGCGGCTCGGCCGAATTTTTGCCCAGCTTCGCCTCCACATATTGCAGAAATTGTATAAGCAATTGAGCCAGGGACTCCTTGGTAATGGGCTCCGAGCTGTGCGCCAGGTACTAAAAGGGAAGAGTTTTTGCAATTGATTGTTTTTTTTTCCACGAACTAAAGCGCCATTTTTGTTTTGCGTCGGCAGCGTTGTTGTACTCACCTTTTTACAATTCTTTTGCAGCCATTGCCTGATTGATTCGAAGCCCTGCAGCGTCTCTGACGACTGAAAGAAGTCAATATTCGGACTTCCGTCCTTCTTGGGGCCCAGTGTGTTCATCATGCAACACTTTTTATGGGCTTTTATCAATTATATTTGCAGTTTTCCGGAAAAAGAAATCACTATCGAAAACGAAAAAGGGACGCACACAATTACCGAAATAATCGATTGTGGGAGTGCATCCCTGGGGAAACAATCGGTGCGGATACCGATGTTTTTCAAACCTGTAAATGTTAGTGGTGTGCTGTGATATTTTCATATGTTATTAAAGGTATCGCACACAAATACCGATATTTCTTTTGCGCTACCCTGTTCATCGATAAGTATATTCTTATCTAACGACGAGAAACAACAGAAAAACAGTGTAATTTGCTCAAAATTATTCAGAAAGCTACTTCCGTTGATGCTATATTCCACAGAAAATATCCGCATTCCCGTTCAAAACAATATTACCAATACTTTATCAACTCAACCAAAACTATATATCGATGTATTGATATATCGATACCCAGTTATATCTCTATCTCGCTCTGGCATCTGCCGTTCATCTATTTCTGTCTCCCTCACACCGCCTAAAAACTGCATGTTCCGTGCTGAGCCAAGCACACTATAAATGTAACAGCCATCGGAACAACATGACTCCTGAAAACGAAAACCGAAAATTAAAAAGCCCCGTGCGGACGGAGAGTGTTTGTGTCAGCGTGAAGCCCAATGTTAAGTTAAAACATTGATTGTATGCGACCAAACGACATTTGCCGCATTCTAATCAAATACGCCACACCGGACCCCAGACCGAAGCGCGTATGCAAGTGTGTGTGTGCGTGAAAAATCAATTGTGCGTGCGTGTGCGAGTGAATAAGAAAACGCGATTTGTGACGCTGCTTGCAAAAAAAAAAAACGTTGAACGCTGCAGCAGCAGCAGCAGAGCAGAGCAAGGAGTAGGGGGCATTGATTGTACAGTTTTTGGGAGCATACAAATCAATTAGAAAATGCAGAGCGCATGAGTTGAATCGCAAGTTGCAAAACCTTGCGCGAGAGACTTGCCAGTCGCGTGTCCCCTCACAAAAGCTGATTGCTTGTTGGGAGGGTGAAAGGCAGGCCGCCGCCGCCGCCACAAACGCAACCATTGCCAAAGGTGAGTGATATAACATTAAAAAACATGCATATCTAATGAGTACGTACACGTTCTGTTCTCCATAATAGCAGCAGTCGAGCTTTATTCTCGCCAGAGAGATTATTGCATTGGTATTATTTCACATGCGGCACGGGGGGCGTTGTGTTAACCGAGGGTCGGGTCTCCCTCGCGCTGCTGCCAGTTTAGCGTATTTCAGGCTAGATCTGGCATTCTGGCCTATATTAGCTGTTGAGCTTGTTTTAGCTTTAAATGTAATTTGCATCTCTTCTGTAGATTGGAACTAGTTTATTTGTGCATCTCCGATGCTGCTCTCTGTCCATTTGTCCACAAAATGTCCCTTATTTTTTTTGGTGGTTTGGGTTTTAGCTGTATTTGTTTTCTAGCTAGCTTGTATGGACTCTATTCTGGCAGCACTGACGGAGTCTGTCGTCGTCTCCGCTTATCGTCGACTGCGACAGCGGCAGAGGCGTTGCCAGCGTTTTGCTTCCGTTGCCCGTTTCCATGTGTGTGGGTGTGTGTGTAATGCTTATGTTATTGCTGTGCTGCTCTCTCGCACTCAGCACGCGGGGCCAAGGGGGCACAGTGTGTTTTGATAAGAGAGGAGCAGCCATTGAGGAAACTTTATTCAAAGCTCTGGAATATATGCTCTCGATATGTCCGTGCACTAATTTCATAGGAAGTCCATTCTGAATGCTGTTTATCCGCTTGGGCCGGATAACAGTTGTTACAGATGTACAGTCGCGCTCACAATTATATGACCCAGTAAGAGCCATCTTTTGCCTGAAATTATTGCCAAAACAAAACGAATTTTGTTCTTCTTTTGTGAGTTTTTGTTTTATCGCTTCGATTTTTTCTTTGATTCTTGGCAGCTGAAACCCCTATCCCAAGTGAAATGCGCCTCGTTCTAGTATTTTTAGTCGGCAGCACATTGCTCAATTTGTTTTTAGTCTTTTGCTATTTGTGTCGTCCGGCCAGCGGTGGGGCGGATGGTGGTGGTCGGCAGCCCATTCATTGGACTCTATTCTCTGTTGTTGCCTCTCGGTTTCAGTGGGTGGACGAACTACAGTCGCCAGCCATCAGCCATCAGCCGCCACCATCAGCCACCAGCGTAGCAAAAATGTGGAATGCCCATACGTTGCGGGTGTCCACGTTGCCGCACAACAAGGCAATAGGCAATACGAGTACGAGTACGAGCAGCAGCCCCAAGCCGCAAGAAACAGAGCTCCAGCACCTGTATTTATTTATGGTCTGCTGCCGTAATCGACGACAAGCCCCATTGACGGACTCACACTCTGGGTACTGCTGCAGTCTCTTTCTCTCTGTCTCTTACTGGCTTCTCCTCTTTCTTGCCGTCTCTCTTTGACGCTTGGGGTAGGGCGGCTCTTGAACTAGTTTCCAAAACGGAGCCTCAACTTTTTGCATACCCTACTACCCTTTCTTGTGGGGGCATAATGGCCATTGCAAAGCTGTTGGAACGCACAGAAATTTGAGTTATTTCTTGCATTCAGGAATGTCTTATTTTCAGGAATATTGGTTGCTCAGCTTAAGGGATATTGCATCTTCTAGGGTATCTAACGATTCGTCATTGTTTTCTTGTCATAGTTTCTTTTTTGAGGAACAACAATTGAATATTCAAAAGGTTTTAGTTGAAGAACTAGATGCTCTGCCTCCGAAAGTGCGTCATTCCATCCATACCATATAAGCCATCCCCATATGATTCTCAGAACTCCTTTCAGTTCTGTTTGTTTTGCCAATAAATTCGATTGGGTACTCTGTGCAGCAGTGTGTGCAACATTCTGCGCTGCAGCTGTTATAATATCCCCACCGCACCCCCCATTATTGTTGTCGAAATAAATATTGAACTTTCATCTAGCAAAAACAGTCGAAATTTGCCCCCAAAAATGGATTGGGAGCACAGCCACATGAAAATCGAGAAATATGCTTTAATTTTTAAAGAGTAAATTTCTTTAAAAACCTATAAATTGCGACAAACTAACCTGTGGATTGTATGTACATACTAATTTCTAAATAAATGGTTATGGCCATGTCCCCATGCCTTAATCGTTCCGTTTATGTGTCCACACCATATTGATAATAATGAAAATGTGGGCCCATTCGGGCGGCAGGCAGGCAGCTTATCTATCGCAGAAAATGTATAAATAAACGTGCAACCCCGCTGCCCCCCACACGCCCCACCGTCCCACTTGCCACATAGTAGACCGAAGAACAGCGCGACAATGGGTGGTAAAATCAATACAATAATTGCGATGGCGATTGCCGCATTTTGTATTTGTCGATTTTCATCTAATGGAAGTTTAATTACAAAGCATTTTCCAAAAGGCCCGCTTTCAGGGGCAGAGCCAGAGCCACGCCACCTGCCAAGGTCTCGGTACAATATATAGATATAGTCATCGATATAGTAGGGACTCCTCTTTAAATGGATTATCCATGCGACACATGTCTCCCCCTCATACAAATGCTTTCATTATTTGTTTATTCTTTTATTTATGTTTATGTAAGTGTGTGTTTTTTATTGGATATTAAGCACGTGACTGGGTATTATCATAGGATAGGCGATTACGTATCGTATTCTTGTAATTCTAGAATTGGTTTCTACGTCGTCAGTTCTTTTCGAGAACTTCTTTGCGTTGGTTCAGTGAACCTTAAGTTTCTGTTTCTCTGCTGCTTATCTCTCTTCTCCCCCCCCCCCCCCCCCCCCCCCTCTCCCCCTCTTCCTTCCAAATACCCCGCTGATAAGACATCTAAAAAAGAAAAGGGAGTGCTCTTATCTTTTCTGAATACTATATTGGTAATCCGCTTATTGGGTAAACGAATGCTTGTGCTATTCACCTTTTTGATACCACGACGTCCACAGTGCAGTGCATTCCACGTTCACACGTGACTGGCAAAACCAAACACAGCTGATTACCCAAAAAGCGACTTATTAACTCAGTAATTGTAGTTTTTTCTTATACTATTCGAATATTTCGCACCTCAGTTCATCTAAAAGCCACAAGTTTGGGTAATTTCGAATATATTTTAACATTTTTTTGTTGCTATTTTATCCAAATATATCCCTAGAATCGCTCGTGGCGAATGGTCACATTCGTGCCACTTGCCAGACATTTTTCCTTGGACTTTTTGTCAGCGTCATTTGTGGGGAATGTGCCCCAACAGGGGCTTCTCCGCTTGATAGTCCGCTTTTCAATATCTTTAAAGACAAGCGTTGATATAGCCCTTTGCTCGTCACCTCGTCAGGTTCGGCGTAATACGGTTGCGCTTGTCCGTAGTCCCTGGTCGTATGCAAAATCCCGTAATTTACTCAATTGTCACGTTCTGCTCCCGAACGAACGCTCACGCCTCAACGGGCCAGTCAGGCACCAGAGCACAGCACAACAGAGCCATTGAAGCACCCATTCAAGCAGTGAATGAGTCAATTTGCGAGAGGCCCCTAGCCCACCTCTTATCGACCAAATGAAATGGATTGAGGCACCACTGAAATCCACTTCCTACCCCCTACCCCCTGGAAGCACAGTCCAAGCCTTTGTCCACGTGGCTTCGCTTATTGGACAAAAGAGGCACTGGAAAATGTCATAAATCTATGTTTTTGACCCCACAGACCAGACCACCCCCCCACCCCCCACTGGAATGGCGGCAGTAGTTTATCGCACATTACTATGTGCATCTGTCTAATGCTAATGCAAATGCAACTAACTAAAAGTTAGAATAAATATATGTATAGTTTATAGAATAATATAGACTGCCCAGAGGGTACAAAAGGTCGCTCTCTCTCTCACTGTCTGTCTGTCTACAATTATTATACAAATAGTACCCACATCAGAACCACGAGATAGATGTAATTTTGATTGGCCTTGACAATGGTTTTTTATTTCTACCTGTAGTACAAATGTGCGTCCATTTATGAAGTTTTAGGTCGGCTTTTTCGCCGGATCCTAAATTTCCAACTGGGGTTCCTGGGCATCAATGTGCCGCGTCATGCACACTGCATGTATTTTGTTTTGGGATTCGCGGGCTACCGGCTTGGAGCATTCAAAGACACTGTTAATCTTATCCTATTAATAATTCTCCCTCTTCTCTTGTGCTGTCCAGATTAGTTACTTAGCGGAGTAGAGGAGAGAGGAGACCCGTCGATCCAGGGCGGACGGACGGACACTCAAATTGTATCACAAACCTCTTCCATTTATATAATGACATCTCGGTAAGAAGCAGCTCTTGCGCAAAGAGAACACACAACTAATCCCGTGCTGTTACCCACTTTGCAGACTTGATCGACTGTTCATCCTACTCGAGTCGGGGTCCACAGCGGCCACACGTCAAGCGGCCGCCAAGCAGATTGGCGAAGTTCAAAAACTCTATCCGCAGGAGCTGCATGTGCTGCTCAATCGGCTGGTCGGCTACCTGCACAGCTCGTCATGGGAGACGCGCATTGCGGCAGCCCAGACCGTGGAGGCCATACTCAAGCAGGTGCCCGCATGGCAACCCGAAGAACAGTTGGGCGGAGTGGCGGGCGCTGGAGCGGGAATCATAATAAAGAAGGAAAGACCGTCGAGCGATGGGACCGCCGAAGAGGATAGCTGCCAGTCGAGTGGATCCTCGACAACTGGCGGCAGCGAGCGGATGCTGAGCTTCGACGAGTTCGATCTGCAGCAGATCCTCCACAAGGGAGCGCGTCTAATCGGCTCCGAGGGCAATGAGTTCGATGTGCAGGAGGAGCAGCCGGCGAGTGGCGGGGGAGCGGAGGAAGAGCAGCAGCGGAGCGTGGCCAGTCGCCTGAGTCGACAGCGAGCGCTGCTCAACGACAAACTCGGGCTAACGGCAGCCGCCAAGATGGGTGTCAATCTCACGGACATGATCACCGACGAGGATGTGGCACTGGCGCGGAGTGGCACCAACTACAATGTGAACGCCGAGAAGATGCCCGTGGAGCATATACTGAACATAAAGCCACAGGCGGCGGCAGCCAACGGGAAGACCCTGAGCTGCAGGGAAATGAATCGAGCGAAGCGCAAGGCCCGGCAAGGGACGACCACGACGGCTGCCTCCTCCGTGACGCCCACCTGCAGTCGCCGCAACTCGAACAGCAATCACAGCACTGGCAGCAACAGCAACGGCAACGGCAATGGCAATGGGAATGGTGCCACAAGCGCGCCAGTGGCCACCATCGCAGCGGCAGCGACAGTCGCAGCCCCCGCCGGCGATGAGCCAGAGAAAAAGAAACTAAAGTCGAGCGTTGGTCAGGAGATATTTTACAGCTTAAATGGTGAGTGGGCGGCGGAGTGAGTGAGTGGCTGGAGGCCATTAATTACACTTAATTCATGGATTAACCTTCTCTCTCTCTATCTCTCTTTCTCTGTTAATTGTAGCCGCCGTACCGGATGCCACTGGCACTTGGGTCGATGCCATTTCGTGGCCCTTGGATAACTTTTGTTCGCGCCTCTTCATCGATCTATTTCATGCCAAATGGGAGGTACGCCACGGCGCAGCCACAGCCCTGCGCGAACTGATCAACCAGCATGCCCAGGGCGCTGGGAAGTCGCTCACTCAAACGAGAGAACAAATGCACGAGGCGCACAGTCGCTGGCTGGAGGATGCGGCACTACGTCTGCTCTGTGTCCTGTCCTTGGACCGTTTCGGGGACTTTGTCTCCGACCAGGTGGTGGCGCCAGTGCGCGAGACTTGCGCCCAAGTACTGGGGACCCTCGTCAAGGAGCTTGAGGCATCGAAGGTGCAGCGGATTGTGAACATACTGCTGCAGTTGATCCAGCACAAGAACGAGTGGGAGGTGCGCCACGGGGGGTTGCTCGGCCTGAAGTATGTGTTTGTGGTGAGGGAGGAGCTGCTGCCGATCTACATTCCCCAATCGATCTCCAACATACTGATCGGCCTGCTGGACGCCGTGGATGATGTGGGGGCTGTGGCTGCGGCCACATTGATACCCGTCTCCGCCTGCCTGCCGAAGCTGCTGAGCCCCGTGCAGGTCTCTTCGATCGTGAAGATGCTGTGGGATCTGCTGCTCGATCAGGATGAGCTGACGTCCGCCTGCAATAGTTTTATGGGCCTCCTGGCGGCCATTCTGTGTCTGCCGCAGGCTGCCAACTGGATAGAAATGGAGCCGATGGCCACTCTCGTGCCACGCCTGTGGCCCTTTCTCTCGCACAGCACAAGTTCGGTGCGCAGATCGACGCTCAAGACGCTTCTCACCCTCACCAGTGCGGATAAGCAGCTGAAGATTAAGCAGGAGAAGGACGAGGAGGATCAGCCCAAAATGAAGCTCAACTTTGGCGTCAAGGATTGGAAGTCGGAGCTGCTGAGGCAGGCCCTCAGGCACATCTATCAGCGGATACTGGTGGAGCCTCAGGCGGATATACAGGGACTGGCGCGTCAGGTGTGGTCCAATCTCATCGAGCATGCGGATCTGGGCGCGCTGCTGATTGCCGCCTGTCCGTATGTCTCCTCCTGGATCTGCCTGTCGATGCAGCCCCCCAAGTTGGCCTTCGATCCATCGGTACTCATCAGAGCAGGCAGCGGCGGTGGTGACCCAGCGACTGGAATCCCCTCTCGAAGGCGGACTGCACGGATTGGCGACGACCTGGGCGGCGGCATCCTGGCGCACGCGAATGCCCAGCAAAAACTGTATTTGGGCGGCAGCGAGGCGACTCCGTTGGACCTAAGAGAGGCGAACTTTATGCGCGCCAGGATCTCCTCATCGCGGGCACTCGGGGCACTCTCCCATTACCTGGTGCAGCCAGCTCCCGGAGTGGTGTACACCCCCCAGATGGAGAGTCCCACGGATCTGTACACGAAAGTGCTTCTGGGGCATCTGAATGCCCACTCGGCAGTGCAGCGGATCGTCTGCGGGCTGATTATTGCCTTCTGGGCGCTGGAGGATGAGCCAGTGCGTCCGGGGCCACCGAATCTGCAGGAGAAACTGCATCAGTGCGTAAGCGAATACGTGTACTACGATGAGGTGGCCACCTCCCTGACCAGACTGCTGCAGGAGGCGCAGGACTTTATAGCCACGCTGAAGCAGAACAAGATCCCCATCAATGACTTTAACAATGCCAAGATCCTGACCCTCGAGCAGATCGAGGCAGTGGCCACCACACTGAGCGACAATCTGCGCAGCCTGGCCCTCAAGCCGAAGCTCCTGGACATGCTCGAGGAGCGGCGACGCAGCCTGCAGGCCTCCTACCAGCAGACGACCAGTGAGCAGGGCGCCTACCATGTGAGTGCCCAGGCAGCACTCGCCGGAGCCATTTGCGCCCTCCACTGCCTGCCCGAGAAGCTGAATCCGGTGGTGAAGCCTCTGATGGAGTCCATTAAGCGGGAACAGTGCGTCCAACTGCAACAGCTCTCCGCCGAGTTCCTGGTCCACCTGATGGATCAGGTTTGTGATAGAAATCCTAGTCCAAACAGCAAGATTCTGAAGAATCTGTGCACTCTTCTGCGCAGCGATGCAGACCATACGCCTATGCTGGTAAGGACGCGATCGGAATCACCAGAATCCACAGCCACATGACAGCCATTGCTCTCTTTTCTTTTAGGTGATGCCACAGCAAACCCTCACGCAGATACAGGGACAGCCACAGAACACTTCGGGTGCCAGCAGCAGCTGCCTTTACTACGGCATACTGACACTCACCCTCCAGCAGGCCATGACGTCTGGCAGTGGCTCCAACAGCAGTGGCGGCACGCGTGGCACTGGAACAGCGTCCACCGGATCTTCGCGCGGTCCCGGACGACCGCCGGCGAGCGAGATCTTGGCTGCCGCCGCAGCGGCCTCAGCGCACGTGGAGCTGAAAGTGCAGCAGGCCAAGGAGGCAGAGGCCAAGCAGTGTCGCATTCAGCGCCTGGGAGCCGCTTGCACCATCGCCAAGCTGTGCAGCACCTTTGGGGAGCACATGCTCGAGAAGGTGACCATATTCCAGCAGCTAATGTTCGGGAAGGTCGCGCAGTTTGTCCAAGAAACGGACCTGCTGAAGCTGGCCAACACTCTGCCAGAGCTGCAGGCATGCACCGAGCTGATTGGCTCCCTGCAGCTGATCGAGACAGCGGCCCCGCATCTGCACCAGGCACTGCATCCGCAGATGTACGCCCTGCTCCCTCCCCTGGGATTCATTGTGAGGCATCCCCTGAAGGCAGTGCGACACATGGCGGCCCGCTGCATTGCCGTGCTGGCGGAGATCAATGCCTGCATGACGATGAACTTTGTGGTGCAGGAGCTGCTGCCGTTGCTCGGCAAGATTGAGCAGCTCATCGAACGACAGGGTGCAGTGGAGGCCATTGAGCGTGTGGTCAGTCGGCTGCAGATCAAGGTGGTGCCGTACATAGTCCTGCTGGTGGTGCCCCTGCTCGGGGCCATGAGCGACCCGAATGAGGCCGTGCGCCTGCTGTCCACCCACTGCTTTGCCAATCTGGTGCAGCTGATGCCCCTGGACGGCGGCTGCAAGACGGAGCAGCTGAAGAGCGAGCCGTTGCAGGCGCGAAGGACGCGCGATCGGGAGTTCCTCGACTACCTTTTCAATCCCAAGTCCATTCCGAACTACCAGGTGCCAGTGCCGATCAGCGTGGAGCTGCGCTGCTACCAGCAGGCGGGCATCAATTGGCTGTGGTTCCTCAACAAGTACAACCTGCACGGCATACTCTGCGACGACATGGGTCTGGGCAAGACCCTCCAGACCATCTGCATCCTGGCCGGCGATCATCTGCAGCGCCAGGCGGCGGCGCACACCAATCTCCCGAGTCTCGTGATCTGTCCGCCGACCCTCACAGGCCACTGGGTGTACGAGGTGGAGAAGTTCCTCGGCCAGAGCTCTGTGCTGCGGCCCCTCCACTACTTTGGCTTCCCCCTCGGGCGCGAGAAGCTGCGCAGTGAGATTGGGACGACGTGCAACCTCGTTGTGGCCTCCTACGACACGGTCCGCAAGGACATCGACTTCTTCCGTGGCATCCACTTCAACTACTGCGTCCTGGACGAGGGGCACATCATCAAGAACGGCAAGACCAAGAGCTCAAAGGCCATCAAGCAGCTGAAGGCGAACCACAGGCTGATCCTCTCGGGCACGCCCATCCAGAACAATGTCCTGGAGCTGTGGTCCCTCTTCGACTTCCTTATGCCGGGCTTCCTGGGCACCGAGAAGCAGTTTATCCAACGCTTCTCGCGCCCCATTTTGGCATCGCGCGATGCCAAGAGTTCACCCAAAGAGCAGGAGGCCGGTGTCCTGGCCATGGAGGCATTGCATCGCCAGGTCCTGCCCTTCCTGCTGCGCCGTGTCAAGGAGGATGTGCTCAAGGATCTGCCACCGAAAATAACCCAGGATCTGCTGTGTGAGCTGAGTCCCCTCCAACTGCGACTCTACGAGGACTTTAGCAGCAAACACCTGAAGGGATGCTTGGATAAGTTCGGGGAAACGACGGCGGTGGCCTCGACGGAGAATCTCAGCAACAAGACGCACATCTTCCAGGCCCTGCGCTACCTGCAGAACGTATGCAATCACCCCAAGCTGGTGCTCCGCCAATCCGAGGAGCTGTCCCACGTGTCCGCCCAGCTGGCGCTCTCCAACAGCTGCCTGGACGACATTGAACACTCGGCCAAGTTGCCAGCCCTGAAGTATGTGTACCGATCTTCTCTCTATCGAGAGCATCATTCATTCTCTTCATCCACAGACAACTTCTCCTCGACTGCGGCATTGGTGTGCAAACGGAGTCAGTCAGCCAGCATCGGGCGCTCATTTTTTGCCAGCTGAAGGCCATGCTGGACATTGTGGAGCACGATCTGCTGCGGCGGCACCTTCCCAGCGTCACGTACTTGCGGCTGGATGGCAGTGTGCCCGCCTCCCAGCGCCAGGATATAGTCAATAACTTTAATAGCGATCCCAGCATTGATGTACTGCTCCTGACCACGCTGGTAAGACTCTGATCTGATACATCTCCCATTGGAAGTACTATCAATATTATGTGCTTGTAGGTTGGCGGCTTGGGTCTGAATTTAACTGGGGCCGACACCGTCATCTTTGTGGAGCACGACTGGAATCCCATGAAGGATCTGCAGGCCATGGATCGAGCCCACCGAATCGGCCAGAAGAAGGTGGTCAATGTGTATCGCCTGATCACCCGCAACTCGCTCGAGGAGAAGATCATGGGGCTGCAGAAGTTCAAAATCCTCACCGCCAATACGGTGGTGAGTGCCGAGAATGCCTCGCTCCAGACGATGGGCACCTCGCAGATCTTCGATCTCTTCAATGGAGGCAATGGCAAGGCTGGCGGCGGATCAGCCGCCACGGAAACACAATCTGCTGCTGGTGGCATGTCCGTGAACACGTTCATCGAGAACATGCCGGAGCTGTGGTCCGAGCACCAGTACGAGGAGGAGTACGATTTGGGCAACTTTGTGCAGGCACTGAAAAAATAAGCAATCTTCCCCCCATCCATCCCCCAGTCGCTTCCCACACTCTAAGACTTCCAGAGAAAGAGAGTTCTGTTTTAGGCTAAGGTTGGAAAATGCATTCGGAAGAACTGTTTCGGAATGTTTTCTTGTTCCTTTTATAAAAAATTGCAAAACAAAACAGGAAATTTTTAGAAATAAACAGAAAAAACGTTGGAAAATTCAATTCTATTTGCGAATTGCTTTACTCTTGCCAGACGAACATTGTCGATGCAGCGGTTTAATTTAAATATATGTAGATAGAAAGAAATAGATCCGAAAATTGATATGAAATGGGTAGAGACCATGAAGTCGTTACCGCCTAACATATGTATGTACACATCCTCCGCTGCCTACAGCTCTGGTCTACCACTCCGGTCCCCGTTGTGCCAGGCCTAATTAAAGGCATTTAAATTAAACGGCATTTTATACAACGAAACGAACCTTAATTGCAAAAGGGAAAAAATAGATGACTTATTGATGCATTAACATAAACTTGACACCTATATCAGGGTAATTTAACTTTTGCTTTCTTTATAAATAATTTTATTTTAACCCAACCTCAAAATTGGCTCGGAAAAAAATTGGACGGGCAACAACAACAACACCTTAAAACGAAGCGTTTTGGCTGAAAACGTAATCCGCAAAAGTGAAAAACGGAGCCTGCCTGATTGTATTCTCGCAAAATTCTACAACCATAATTTGTTGTTGTCAATTGTTTTACAACAACAACCTTTAACTAGCGACCTCTCAAATGGCCGAAAACGAGAAATTTACAATCGGGAATACCAGGCGAACAGAAGGAGGAGGTCGCTGGTTTTTTTTTTGTTGGCCGATTTGGGGCTGCACTGGCCTCCTGTGATCGGAAAAATATGATTTCCCTGATTTGGAATGGTTTATAAGAAGCAATCTTGCATTTCTTGTATTCTATGCTATTTGTGGGCCGTTCTGGGCATGCCATGAGTTCTTGTGATCGGAAAAATATCCTTGATCCTTGGATAAGGACTCCAACATCGACAGCCGCAAATATTTAGGTAAGTTATCTATTTTTGGTCCGATTTGGGGATGCCATGGCTTCCTGTGATCGGAAAAATATACCGAGTCGAATGATGATGGGCTTTGAGAAAGGTTTTTCCATCCCTAAAGACCAATTTTAATGTAATAATACTCGGCAAGGATTACAATTGGATGTAATTTTTATTCATCCTTGTTTTCTATACCGTAAATTGCTCTAGGACCGTGCGCCTTGAGGACTCTGCAGCTCCTTGGCTGGCCTCGTCATAGTGGCCCTGCTGCAGGCGATGATTCTTTAGGGCCGTGCCCTGGATAAAACGCTCGCCACAGACCCCGCACTGATAGGGACGCTCGCCCGTGTGGCGCCGAATGTGGAGCGTCAGGTCGTTTGACTGGGTGAAGCTCTTGTCGCAGTAGGTGCACTTGTAGGGCCGCTCGCCATTGTGGATGCGCATGTGCTGCTGAAGTTTGTAGGATCTGGCGAAGCCCTTCTGGCAGACGGTGCAGATATGGGGCCGCTCTCCGGTGTGCGTCCGGCGATGGCACTGGAGATCGGAGGAGCGCGGAAAGGCCATTTCGCAGTAGTCGCACTTGAAAGGCTTCTCGCCCGTGTGCCGACGCATGTGGATGATGAGGTTGGAGGAGGAGCTCACAGCCTTGCCACAGAAGGCGCAAAGGAAGCGTTTCGGCTCCTTGGGCGACGTTGGCCGGATGGCAGCCCGTACGGCGCTCGGAGTCCCTCCCACTGGGTTGTGGAACTTCTTCACATGGGCCGTCAGCCGGTCCTTGCGATTGTATTTCCTCGGGCAGAGGCCGCACTGAAAGATTGGACACACAGCTTTCTGCTCCGCGGGCTCATCCAGGGGTGGATCTTCCTGTTCTTCGGTCTTCCCGTGCTGCAGCTGCATGTGCAGCTGGAGATTGGACTCCCACATGAACTTGTAGCCGCATTTGGCGCAGGTGAACTGCTTCTCCCGGTTGTGGCACTGCACTCGCTTGTGATGCGCGATAAGATCGGGAGAGACACTCTTGAAAATGCACTGATCGCAGCCGTCGGGGATCTTCTCCAGCCTGTGCATGGCCTGCTGGTGCTGATGCAGCTCGTACTTTCGCACACACCGCAGCTGGCACATGCCACAGGTGTAGAGAGCAGGCGTGCCCGGTGGCTTGGACTCCTCCTCGTCCGTCTCTGAATCGTCCAAGTGCAGCTCGAATCCCATTTGGTTGGTTATCGAGTAGTTCTGCAGGGACGAGAGCTCGTGGTGACTGCCCGACGCCGTGGTCTCCAGATGGACGCGAAGGGCAGCAATGCTGGGGAAGCTCAAGCTGCACACTTTGCACTCCACGCTCTTCTGGCCATTGGCTTGGCCATAGGCACTGAGGAGGGCTTCCGCGTAGGGCAGCTGGCTGGCTCCGATGCCGTGCCGCTCAATGTGCTGCAGGAGATTGGCCTTCCTGTAGAAGCGGCGCGCGCACCAACGACAGCGATATATGCTCGATTCCTGGGCATGCATCAGCGTGTGCCGCGTGAGATCCTTTTGCATCTTGAAGCTGCGATTGCACTCCCCGCACTGGAGGTCGAACTCAGCCTGGATGCTGGGTTCCTCTGCAGCTGGCGGCTGTCCTCTTTGCTGATGCGAGGCACTGGCGTGCAGCTTCAGGTTCTCCCGCCAGCGGAACCGGAGCGGGCACTTTCGGCACTGGAAACGCTTCTGCGGGTTCCGGCAGAGGGTCCTGTAGTGATGCTCCAGCAGCGTCTCACTCACGAACCGCGCCTGACAGTGGGCACACACAAGCGAAGCCTCCTCCCACTGGTGTTGCTCCAGCTGGTGGGCATACAATTGATGCTTTCGCCTCACCTCCACCTGGCAGATGTTGCAGGCGTACCGCTGCTGGTCAGCTTCTTCGGAGCTCTCGTCATCATCCTGCTCTGAATCCGTTTCCGTTTCACTGCTCTCCAGCGAGAGCTCAAGGCCAGCCTCGTTGGTTATGGAAATAAAACGCTCCAACTCCAAGCCGCCGGCCACATCGCTCATGATCCTCTCCGCCAGCTCTTGTTTATCCAGGGCAGTGCCCAGCTCCGGATAGAACGAACGAGAGGCACTGGGAATATCTCTCTCCTGTGGAAAGCACACGCTATATTGGTGCGCACTTAGGTGATTCCTCAGATCGGAGATCTTCGAGTGGCGCGAGAGGCAAATCATGCACTGGATTTGCTTGCAGCCATTTGGACGGCATAGTTGGGCCAGCTGCTCCCCTGGCATTCTCTGAATACTGTTCGTAGAGTTCGATTGGACGCAAGGCTGCTCCTCATTCACAGTCTCCTGATGCTGCTCGCTGTGCACCCGCATGTGGGACTTGAGGCCATCCTTGCGGTGGAACTTGCGGTCGCAAAAGGCGCACTCGTATTGGGCTGCCGACGGGGGGCGATGCATGCGCTTGTGACGGGTGAGATCCTTGTGCCAAATGAAGACCTGGAAAACAATGGGAATTTTAGTGATGCTACGACTGGGGCTGCGGGAGCTCTCAAACCTTTTCACATTCATCGCACTGAAGCTTGGCGGCCGAAGATTTATGTTTTCTACCCTGCTGGCAGTCCTCCGACTGCTCCTGATCCTCATCCTTGTCGTGGTACAATCGCAGGTGTTGCTCGTAGTTCGATTGCCACACAAAATGAAGATTGCATCGCTGGCAGTGGTATTTCGAGTGCTTTTTGGCACAGGAACGTCTGCGATGTTGCTGAAGCAAAGGATTCGAGACGAAGCCAGCGCCGCAATCCTGGCAAGAGCAGGGGTACGTGGTGCCCTCTTCGGAGTGGAGTCTCCTTTGATGTTGCAGCAGCTTGAGCAGCCGAATGGTAGTCTCTCCACACAGGAGGCAGGTGTGGGAGGGATTCGGCTTTTCCTCCGTTTTGTCTGCGTCTGCATCGCTCTCCTCCGTGTCGGAGTCAAAGAGATCCAGCTCTTGACCACTTCCCGTGCAGGCATTGTAGTAGCGTCCAAAGTCCTGGGTCTCATAGTCCCCAGCTATGCGGGTGCTCAGCTCGGAGAGGCTGCTGCCCAATCCGTTGGGATAGTAAGAACGGAAGAAGGCAGAATTCTGCTGCGGATCAATGCCACTCAATCCATGTCGATGGGTGGCCAGGTGAGCGCGCAGCTGCCTTAAGCTGGGAAGCTGGGCATCGCACAAGCAACAGATGATTTGCCTGTATGACTGCTCCTCCTTGCGATGGGAGCAGGCATGCCGCTCAAGGTTCTCCAGCCACATGAACTGCCCCGGACACTTGCGGCAACGATAGCGCTTCGCTTTGCTCTGGCACTGGGTCCGCTGGTGCTGTTCAAAGAGCTTTGCACACACAAAACCCACTTTGCATAGGTTGCAGCGCTGGGGAATGGGCGATTGGGTGTGCTCCTCCAGGGTGTGCCGCATCAGGCGGTATTTGCGTGTGTACGACAGATTGCACAGGTCACAATGGTACGGTGGGTCTCCGCCGGCAGGCTCATCGTCAGAATCGCTCAGGCACAGCTCGTAGCCATGGAAATTGACCACAGAAGAGTACTTTTCCATCTGCCCTTCGGCAATTTCCGAGCAAATTTGCTTCTTGATCTTTTCCAGGTCAAATGGCACACTGGCAAAATGTTCTTTGACCACATCGTTGTCCGCTCGCAGACTAAACAAACTATCCCCGCGGACGTGACTCGCTAAATGGGATCGGAGCTCCTGCATGCGCTGGCACTTTAAGCCACACAATTTGCACTGTATTCTCTTCAGTCGCCCGGAGCTGTACAAACGCTCCGCGTATCTCCACTCTTTCTTCAGCTGGAGGGCCTGGCACTTGGCCTCCCGCTTCTCGTGGGAGCGCAGATGGAACGTGTACTTATCCTTGCGCAGAAAGCCCTTGCCACAGGTGTCGCAGACGAACGAGGCCTTCTCGTAATGAATGCGAGCGTGACGCTTCATGTCCCGGAACCAGGAAAACGTTTTGCCACACACCTCACAAGCATGACGGCCTTCGGAATTCCTTGACTGGCTTTTGGCCAGACCAGGAGGACGTCCACGTCGCCGCTTGTTGGTTGAAGTACTGACCTCCTCTTCACTGTCTGCCTGTAGCTTGACTTTACGGGGACGTCGCCGCAATATATAGGGCTGCTGCTCATCCAAATCATCATCTCTGCAGAGCAACAGGTAAAGCAACAATTAAATAAGTTGTTTTTTCTTTAATTTTTCTTACTCACTCATCGTTTGAGAGTGCATCGACGGCCTTCTCATACTCGCTGGCACTTTCTGGCGTCCATTTCAGCTCAACGGAGCTCAACACGCCAGCCGACTCCACATCCACGTCGGACGACCTCTGTGCCTCTCCAGAATCGCTAAAATCTCTTTGCTCCTCGTCAATGTCGATCTCTGTTTTAATCTGCTGCTGTGGTATGTCAATGGGGGTCTCCTCCAGACATTCCCGCAGCCGCACCAGCAGCTCTCCATTGACTTTTCTGGCCTGCTCCACAAAGGCGTAGGCGTTCTCCAGCCTGTCCAAGCAATCTGCGCACAGATGCTGGGGCAGATTGTCGTCAGCATTCTCCAGCAGGGGCTAAACAATATATTCAACGAACGGTATTCTTTTATTGCAATGCAATATAAATAAATGCAAGCACTCACATCGATCTGTGTCAGCTCTTGGAGCACATCATAGAAACTTTTATTCGTGTACTTGTCCAAGGAAGTGGACAGGGGCAGCAAATGGCTGTTTTGCACGGCACACGTACGGCAAATATTGCTAGGCAGCATTTTTACTCCCCCTAAATGTTATTTAAACATATTTTTAAATATAAGTTCTTTAAGAAACACGATATCTTTCACATGCGATAAAATGATTCAATTTTCAATATTTTCGATGGGTTACAATCGGGTAATCGTTCTCCGTCAAGGATTGCAAACCATATTCCTCGATTTTGATATTCCGCTGAATATTACCAGCTATATAGAATATTTAGCCATGCCCACATAATTTTATCCGATTAATTAAACTATTCTCAACTTGACTGGCTTATTTTAAACACTTGCTTTTATTGCATTTTGCGTAAAAAAAGGTTTTTGCGAAATAAGTCAAACAAAAAACAAATAGCGAAATAGGTCAATCAAAGCAAACGAAAAGGGAAATTCGTTCATATTGCTCAATTTTGATATTCCATTGAATAATGCTGACTAACTAAATCTTTCAGTAATGCCCACATAATTTTATCCCATTGATGAATAAATTTTCTACAAGATTGGATTGTTTTTAATCTCTGCTTTTATTGTATTTGTTGTAAAAAAAGGTTTAATGGAAAAAGTTCACCAAAAAAAGAGTCGCTATGTTGCGTGTAGGCCTTTGTATACCCTATTTTGTTAATTTTATATGAATATGAAACGTGATTTATAAAGACCTTTTCTCAAATTGATATTCTTTAGACATATTCAAGTACATTATTAGTATCTTGTGTATATTTATCTCGATTCTGATACCTACGGAGTCTTGGATGACAAACGTATTCACAATTCTATAACATCCATTTCCCCCAGGGTATGTGTGCATGGAATTAGCAACATGTTTGTGTATGGAATGAGACTCATTGTTGCAATAGCGAAACTGCGGCGAATCGGTTATTGCCTATATTTCAAGCTATATAGATTTGCCCACTTAGCTTTATCATAGATAAATGCATTTTCTACAAGATTGCTTCTTTTAATTACCTTTATGTATTTTATTTTGACCAAAAAACGGTTTTCAAGTAAATGTTGCCGCAACATTTGTTTATGGAATTAGCAACATTTGTGTATGGAATGGGACTCATTGCTGCAAAAGCGAACTGCGGCGAATTCAAATTTTGGTCAAGCCCAGTGTGACCCTCAGAAATATACCGTCTAATTTAAAAAATATACTGACGAATTCCAGCTATAAATATCGATGGTGTTATTGATTAAAAAATTAGTATCGGTGGTTTTATATCGATGGTTTTATATCGATGATTATAAAATTTTCGATATCGATGCTGTTATTGATTATTTTCAAATATACCGAAATATACCAAAAAATACCAAAAATTTTGCTGTTAGGCGCAATCAGCTGCACTTCCTAACAGTGCTGTTATCGAAAAAACCAGCTTTTCAACACTAAGCCAGGCACAACAGCTGCTATTGATAAAAAATATTGTTGTTGGGAAGCTTTATCAAATCCATTTTTTAAGCTATGACCCGGACCTGCAGAATCTGTGGCGATGCAAATGGGCGTAACTGGATCGAGACGCCGGTGGAGAAGTATGCCGAGAAGACCTTCAATCAGCTATTGCTGGAGCTAACGAAGATTGAGGTGAGCGAAATGGTGGCAGTTCCAATTTCCCACTTAACAAACGGTGTTTTTGCAGTTGACCATGGTCCAGGCCGAGAAGCTGCCCCACTGGTTGTGCTCCAGTTGCTCCCAGAAACTGGAGAGCGCCTACGATTTTGTGTTGCAGGCGAAACAGACGCACAAGCTGTGGCTGCAACAGCTGGAGGATACGGGCCAGATAATGAGCTGTGGGGGGGCCTTGGAGTGTCTGCGGGAGACCCCCATACATCTGTTCGAGATCGAGGGCGTAACCATCAAAACCGAAGCGCTAGAGTCAACGGTTGCAGATGTCGGTAACAGCTCCTCCGATCCTCTAGTCCGCACACGCATCAAAAAGCGTACCGTCTTTCACTTCAGCGATACGGAGGATGACCAGGATGATGTGCCGCTAAGGCATCGCAGGACTGCCAGTCAAGCGAACAGCTCGTCAGCAAAGCTGCACAAGTGCAATCTGTGCGGCAAATCCTTCAGATATATCACAAATCTCTATCGCCACAAGAAAAGAGATCACGGCTATCCCGGGCATTCCAAGGGTGAGAGCTCCGAATCATACCAAAACACACAAAAGAGCGCCGGGGCAGCGCAAGAAACTTCCAATTTGGAGTAAGTAGATCCCCATTAGAAATGCATGCTGTTTCTGACAATATTTAATTTGAAAATAGACAAAACGATCATAACGATGATGATGATGATAATGATAACTACTACAAATGCGATCAGTGCGACAAAACCTACAAGCACATAATGGTGCTTATCAAGCACAAGCAGAATGTCCATGAAACCAATCAACTGCCAATCCAATCTGGGCCCAAGCGAAGGAACAGAAGGGACGTGGGTGAAGCAGCAAGTCCAGCTTCTTCCGGGAAATCCATACAACGAACCAGAATCAGCACCGATACCCTGGTCCATAGCCTCATCAAAGCAGTGCAGTAAGATTAAGATAATACCTTGTTTAGTGTTTTTCACTGATATATTTCCATTTCAAGGCTGTCGGATGAGGATGGAAACAGCGGCACCGACAACTATTACAAGTGCGATCAGTGCCACAAATCGTACAAATACATTGTAAGCCTCATCAAGCACAAGCACAAGGAGCATTCGGAAGCTGATAAAAACTGGGACGATGAGGACAATCAACCATTGGCCTCCACATCTGCTCGCGCCTCCGCTGCCTCAGGCTCAGGCTCTCCCACCAAGGCATCGCGAATCAATCGTCGCGTTCAGGGCTTCGATCTGCATCGCTGCGAGCCGAATGGTGCGAAAGAAATTCAGTGCATGATCTGTCTGCGGAAATTCACTAAATTGCGTGAGCTGAGAGATCACCTCAGGTCGCATCCCACCGATTTTAATTTCCAGGCGCACGGTGAGCCTATCGAACGCATTGCCGAGGGCTTTTTCAAGACGGCTGTGGAGTCCACTGTGGAGGGTTTGAAGAGCAGAATTCTGCACGATCTAAGGATGGGTGCCTTCGGACGCTTCTATTCCATTACCAACGAGGCGCGCTACGAGATGAGTCTGGACAGCTCCGACACGGACAGCGACGGCGATGCAGATGTTGTACTAAGGCGAAGCTATGCCTGTGAGCTATGCGACTCCCCGGAGGCCAGATGGCCGCGCAAGTATCAATTGCACGAGCATCACAGGCAGCTGCACACCTGGGAAGAGGCTCCGCATGTCTGCCAGCGGTGCGACTCGCGTTTCCTCAGTCTCCAGCTGCTGGAGCATCATACTATACAGCTCTGCCAGAACACTCTGAAGCGATACATGTGCGACAAGTGCCCGCAGCGCTTCTTTTGGCGAAAAAATCTGCGTGCCCATCTTGTCGAGCACAAGAGCAAGGTGGGATTTATGACCAAATATTAAACCGAATCTAACAAATCTCTACTGTGTTATCCTTCTCAGCAAGACAACTATCCGTGCGACCAATGCCAGCGTAGCTTTCAGGATAAAAGCGCCGTGACCAAGCACAAGCTGATGATGCACCGGGATGAAGCGAATCAACTTATTCCCTGCCGCTGGTGCTCACGGACATTCTATCGTCCCGCCCTCTTGCACAAGCATGTCGAACGGCATGGCTTCACCGGCGAAGATTTGCCTCTTGCAGAGACATTACTGGCCGATGCAGCCAAGCCATTGGGCCCAAAGACTGTCCAGTGCAAGATCTGTGATCTGCAGTTTGTAAGCGTTGCAGATCTGCGCCGTCACAATGCTATGCTGGGCCACAGTGAGCGGATTACCGATTACATGATCAGCACCGAGGCTGGCTTCGAGCTGTTATTGGAGGATACAGATGACAGCGAAGACGACACTACGGGGGGCAGATCCTACTCGTGCGATCTCTGTCAGATGACGTTCCGTCGCCGAAGGGAGATGAGCGAGCATCAGTATTCATTGCACGCATTTGACAAGTTGCCGTATGGCTGCGAGCATTGCATTTATAAGACCGTGGATAAGGTAGGAGTAGTCACTAAACATCAGTGCAAATCATGACATTTCTAATTATTTCGTTAATCCCTTTCAGCTCATGCTGGAGCATCATCTGCGCACACAATGCCTGAACAACGAGAAGCCGTTCAGCTGTTCCCGCTGTAGATACAAGTTTATGTGGAAGGAGAACCTGGAGCAGCACTACACCATTCAGCATTCCAAGCAGCCGCCCACCCAAGAGCAGTCGTCCATGCCCTTAAGGAGAAGGCGACGCTTCAGATATCAATGCCCTCAGTGCTGGCGATCCTTTGTGGCACAGCCCAGCCTCGATAAGCATATAAGGGACATGCATGTGGCCAAGAGGAATCCGGGCAAGAAATACCTCTGCTCCCTCTGTGGCCTGGAGTCGCTGACGCCCAACAAGCTGAATATCCATATGCGTCGCCACAACGGAGAAAAGCCCTTCAAATGCGATCTCTGCGACATGCGCTTCACAGTCCACTACGAGCTAAAGGTCCATCGGCGGAAGCACACGGGCGAGCGGCCCTACCAGTGCACCTTCTGTGACAAGCATTTTGCCCGACCCGACAAACTGAGACGGCATGTCTACATGCACAGCGCTCGTCGCTAGACATGAATCTATTACGTTTAAATAGAGATCCAAAGATGTCTCTCTTTAGATCACTTCCCAAACGCGCCATGGGAAGATCGAGAGAGAGAGGCAACGAGCTTTTTAAAAACCAAATCTGTGAGATTTATTGAGAATGGGAGGGTGGGATTGTAGTCTCTAAGTCAACCAGTCTGTTTTTGAGAGTAGGCCACATCGCACACGGCACCGCATGGACAGAAGAGACACAAAATGACTAATCAAACAGCCCCGGAATGGGTGAATAAACAGCTTTTTAATGGTTTGCTGGAACAGACCCACGACAATTTCAAGGCAATAACTAATTTTGCCACCAAAGCGGCCATCAGCGAGGGGGAAAACTACCTAACGATCGTGCTGCGTATTCAAATAGGAATGCAACTGCAAGGTAAGCGAGAAGGTGGCTTATCAGCAAGTCTCATTGACTAACAACTCACTGCAGATGATAGCGAAAAGGAGGTCAGCTATATACTGAAGATACCGCTGGTCAACGAGAGTGGGGATGATGAGTTTCACGATTTGTTCATAGCGGAATTTGAGATGTACGATCGTGTAATACCGGAACTGGAGGCCCTCTATGCTAGCAATACTTCACTCTCACCCAGCTTTAAGCCATTGCACATGAAGTTCCCAGAAATGACAACCAAATGCGACTATATCCTCTTGGAAGATTTACGCACGAGGGGCTACAAGAATGCTGAGAGGACTGTGGGTCTGGAACAGTTCGAAGTTGAGGCAGTTCTGAAGAAATTGGCCCAGTGGCATGCCGCCTCTGCCAAGAGAGTCACTGATCTGGGAGAATACGAACAGGGTCTCAGGGAAAGCTACTTTACGCCCGAGCATCTGAAGGTGATTGAAGGATTCAACATGAGTTTTACCGTCCCTTTTCTGGAATGCATGCAGAAGTATGGTCTTGAGCCGGGTCATCTTCTTCTGATAGTGAGTAAGATAACGAAGATGAGGCATAAATTTAAATTTGGGATAATCCGCAGAGCGACTACACTTCCCGCCTGACAGATCTCTATATGGAGTTTGGAGCCAACGATCCTGAAGAGCTGAATGTTCTTAATCATGGAGATTTCTGGTGCAACAATTTCATGTTCAAGTACAAAGAGTCTGGGGAAGTAGAGGATGTGTGCTTTGTGGACTTTCAGCTGCCTAAATATGGTAAAAAATATTAACAATCCCTTTTGTAATATTTTGATACATTTTCTCCACTTTTAGGGACACCTGCACAAGACCTATTCTGTCTGCTTATAACCTCGCCAAAGTTCGACATCAAACTAAAGAAGTTTGATTATTTTATAGAGTATTATTATCGGCAACTGGTGGAACACCTTGCTCTTCTGAAATACAAACAAAACGCACCAACATTGTCGCAGCTTCGAGATAATCTCCACAAAAACAGCCTCTGGGGTAAGGCCTTATGGGGGGTTGGGTGTTCATTGTCATGATCATAAATCATGATGGATCTCTTTATTGCAGCGTTCATATGTGCCCAGCGGATGCTGCCCATAGTTCTGATGCCTCCCGACGTGGGCTCAAATATTGGCAATGTCATGGGCGACTCGGAAGAGGCGTCTGCATTCAAGCGTAAGATGTTTCAGTCGCCAGCCTACGTGGAGCAAATCAAAGCCATTTTGCCCTGGCTCATTCAACACTCGTTTATAAGATGAGCGGGTGATTGCAATGGCAAACAGGTTTAGACCCGACCCCTCTCAAAGTATTTAAAGTATTATAATAAATTTTATTGGACACAAGGCAAGCTTTCTTACTCAATCTCATTATTTCCTACGAGGATCGCTTATATGTAGATCGCCCCATTCATAATATGATGAGGAAAGTATCCCCCCAAATATTTCAATGCCATACATGATCAGAAATGGTGGAGAGTGCTTTAGTTATTGAGAGAGATGATTCAATTGAATTGCTGAAGCTTTTCGAAGCCGATTGGAGAGGAGAGGAGACCGAGAGAAAGCTCTGGCTATCTGCGATTTGTTCTTGGTGGTCGGTCTATGATAGCTAGAAACCGATAATTACCAAAGCTCTAGAGCTAGAGTCGGTACGCTGCGAACACAAAGCTATATAAAGCTGAATATAAAACTATCAGCTTCTACCCGACTGGCGGCAGTCCACAAAACCCTGTCCAACCAGGCGTATACTTGATTTGCGAGTGTAAACTTTTGTGCGAAACGAATTTCAACAATATGGCGGCCAGCAAAGTACCCGACTGGATAAATGCGGAAATATTTGAAGATGTTCTCAAGTCAACGGTGCCTGGCTATTCCAAAGTGAAGACCTTCAAGGCTGACAGTGGCTCTGCCGCGGGAGAAAACTACGCAACGATCATGCTGCGTGTCAACATCGAAGTGGAGCTGGAAGGTAATATCCCTTGCCGCTGGAGTGGTGAATTTCCTCCATTTCAAACTTATCTTTTTTCAGATGGAAAAGCCAAGGATGTTTCGTACATGGTGAAGCTGCCCCATCAGCTTGAGTTTTACCAGGAAATGATGAAGAAGACCAACATTTTCGAGACTGAACGCTTGATGTACAATGACGTTGTTCCCGAGATGGAGGCGCTGTACAAGGCAGTGGGCGTAGATTTGATTTTCGGTGCCAGGAGCTACGATTTCAAAGGAGCCAAGAGCGATTATGTTCTGCTGGAGGATCTGGGCCCAAAGGGATTCAAAAATGCTAACCGTCTGGAGGGATTGGATCAGACGCACACGGAAAGAGTTCTGAAGAAGTTGGCACAATGGCATGCGGCCTCGGCCGTGCGTGTGGCCACGAAGGGCTCATATCCGGAGATACTTACCATGGGCTTCTTCAAGGAGGAAAGCAAGCCCATGATGACCGAAATGATTAATGGAATGATGGCGAGATTCCTCAAGGTCTGTGTTACCTTCGAGGGCCACGAGGAGTGGATAGAACAGATTGTAAGTAACCAAATATAATCCTGGAAAAGGTAATTCTGGAAGGTATAGCTGATATCCCACCTCGCCAATTCCAGAAAGCACTTATTCCCGCATCCATAGATGAAATGTACAAAATGGCCAAGATCGATCCCCAAGAGTTTAATGTTCTGAACCATGGAGACTCTTGGTCCAATAACATAATGTTCCAATACGATGCCTTCGGTACGATTAAGGAGGTGTATCTTGTGGATTATCAGATTCCCAAGTACGGCACAGTGGCCCAGGATCTGTTGTACTTCCTGCTTTCGTCCACCAGACTGGAGGATAAGCTGAGCAAATTCGATTACTACATCAAGTTCTACCACGACAGTCTGATCGAGAACTTGAAGATCCTTAAGTACACGAAACCCTTGCCCACGTTGCGAAGCATTCACTTGGCCCTATTGAAATATGGAGTTTTCGGTAGGTCAATCTATAATAAACTCTTTAATGTTCATAATAACACTCTCAATTCCAGGTTACTCCGTTGTAACTGGAGTTATGAGTGCAGTTCTGTTGGATCCTACGGAGAATGCCAGCTTTGAGAACTTCGTGGGCGACAGTGCGGCCGGGGAGGCCTTCCAGTTGCAGTTGTATACCAATCCTCGCTACCGCAAGCATATCCAGGCTATCCTACCCTGGCTCCTCAACCGTGGGGCCTTGGAGATCAGTGCTCCAATAAGCCAATGACAATTTACAAAATGTATGCCCATTTTGCGATAGAATTTAACGCAACCGACCGACCGTGTGATAATGCTGATACTGATAACTGTTTTTTTTGATAATGTGCATACACAAGTATTAATAAAAAACTAAAATTATTCTCCAAACCTAAATCGATAACGGGTTTTACAATCGAATCAGTTTGCCAAAAGTCATTGTGAATCGTATTTTGGGTCGATGGGAGGTTGAAGTGGGTTGACTCACGCTTCCATAGAAAAAAACACAGAAGATAGCGACACTACGCAACTGATGTTCAAACAAAAAACGAATACTTTGACATGAATGCGAAATTGTCGTATCAAAACAAAACACTTGCTGAAAAAAGCTTTCATCTGTAATATTACGAGTACACTACGTATACTACTACTACGATCTTTCCGAACATTGTACTCCCAAAGCTTCATCGCTATGGTATGGTATGGATGGTATGGACACTAAGAGATCTGTATAGAGTGAAATTTTGATGTTAAAATGGAAGTAAAGTTCAAACTGAAGGCCGTCGAGATTTCCAAAAGGAATTATCTTTTTAACCGATTTGTTTAATACTAATTATAAAACGTTATTACTTATGATTACGTGCACAATTTCTGAAAAACTAAATAAAATGTTGGTAATTTGTCCCTAGAAAAAAAGACTTTTCATGTCATTGACCTACGTTTCTGAATATGAGCAAATTCTACACTTCTAACGTACCATATATGGCTATAACTATTTGATAGAGAAACGAGGGGGAACGTTGTGAGTTGCTGCTATGACCGCAACTCTACTATTATACCCGATACTTTGTAAGTATGGCTTTCCCTCGGCAGACGACGAGTACATTGAGCGACAAAAAGTGTGTGAGAGAGAGACAGAAAATCAGTCTGAACGTGTCGTCGGGCGCTGCGAACGAAAATTGATTTTTACCCTTGGCTATAATAATAATCCGATCTGATCTAAATTCGGAAATCTGGTACATATGGTCATTCTCTATGATTGTTAATTTTTATTTTTTAGTTTTCCCGTTCACTTTTTGCAATTGGCAAAGCCGACCATGAAACGTCTGTGTTAAAGAGAGACAGAGCGAGAAAACAATTAATTTTATTCTTCATTCTGGCTATAATAATGATACGATCTGGTACGATAATGATAGATTCTGCATTCTAGAAGATATAATACTTTTCTTCGATTCTGCGGATGGTTTTCTCGTATCCTTAAAATTGTGGATGCCATAGATTTCGTCCTTTGTGGGGGCGGAAGAGGGCAGGGAGAAGTTTTGAAATACACTTGTAGCAGTGACATATCACAGAAGAATACAAAATGTCGTTGCTCTAGCTCTTAAAGTCAATGAGCACTAGGCGCTCATAGGGACGGAAAGACGGACAGACAGACAGGGCTCAATCGACTCGGCTATTGATGCTGATCAAGAATATATATGTATACTTAATGGAGACGGAAACACTACCTTCTGGACGTTAAACACATCCATTTTCACCACAAATCTAATATACCCATTTAATCATTTTGAGAGAACCAGAACCAGCGTAGCAAAACAAAACGTGATGAACGCCAGTGCTAAAAGCTCTCTCTCCCCCAGCGACGACATACCACACACTTCCGATTAGATCTTTTATTATATTAAGTAATACAATCAGCAAACACCTTGCTAGCATAATGCCACTTCTCTAATTTGGCATGGAACTCGAGGACTTTTTTGTAAATTTCACTTTATATTTAATCAGAATAATACGACTAAAGTAACTAAAGTAAGTTTCATTAAAATGAAAAAATGAGATATCGAAAATATATTTTGTGGATCTGCAACTGATAAAATGAGGAACAGTAGCACAGGTGGGTAATGCACTCGTATTCTATCCTGCAATGGCAAACGGGCTTAGATCCAACCCCTCTCAAAGTATTTAAAGTATTATAATAAATTTCATTGGACACAAGGCAAGCCTTCTCAATCGCATTATTTCGTACGAGGATCGCTTATAGATAAGCCCCATTCATAAAATGATGATGAAAGTATCCCCCCAAATAATTCAATGCCATACATGATCAGAAATGGTTGGAGAATTCCTTTGTTATTGAGAGACATGAGAGGAGAGGAGACCGAGAGAAAGCTCTGGCTATCTGCGACTTGTTTTTGGTGGTCGGTCTATGATAGCTAGAAACCGATAATTACCAAAGCTCTAGAGCTAGAGTCGGTACGCTGCGAACACAAAGCTATATAAAGCTGAATATAAAACTACCAGCTTCTACCCGACTGGCGGCAGTCCACAAAACCCTGTCCAACCAGGCGTATACTTGATTTGCGAGTGTAAACTTTTGTGCGAAACGAATTTCAACAATATGGCTGCCAGCAAAGTACCCGCCTGGATAAATGCGGAAATATTTGAAGATGTTCTCAAGTCAACGGTGCCTGGCTATTCCAAAGTGAAGACCTTCAAGGCTGACAGTGGCTCTGCCGCGGGAGAAAACTACGCAACGATCATGCTGCGTGTCAACATCGAAGTGGAGCTGGAAGGTAATATCCCTTGCCGCTGGAGTGGTGAATTTCCTCCATTTCAAACTTATCTTTTTTCAGATGGAAAAGCCAAGGATGTTTCGTACATGGTGAAGCTGCCCCATCAGCTTGAGTTTTACCAGGAAATGATGAAGAAGACCAACATTTTCGAGACTGAACGCTTGATGTACAATGACGTTGTTCCCGAGATGGAGGCGCTGTACAAGGCAGTGGGCGTAGATTTGATTTTCGGTGCCAGGAGCTACGATTTCAAAGGAGCCAAGAGCGATTATGTTCTGCTGGAGGATCTGGGCCCAAAGGGATTCAAAAATGCTAACCGTCTGGAGGGATTGGATCAGACGCACACGGAAAGAGTTCTGAAGAAGTTGGCACAATGGCATGCGGCCTCGGCCGTGCGTGTGGCCACGAAGGGCTCATATCCGGAGATACTTACCATGGGCTTCTTCAAGGAGGAAAGCAAGCCCATGATGACCGAAATGATTAATGGAATGATGGCGAGATTCCTCAAGGTCTGTGTTACCTTCGAGGGCCACGAGGAGTGGATAGAACAGATTGTAAGTAACCAAATATAATCCTGGAAAAGGTAATTCTGGAAGGTATAGCTGATATCCCACCTCGCCAATTCCAGAAAGCACTTATTCCCGCATCCATAGATGAAATGTACAAAATGGCCAAGATCGATCCCCAAGAGTTTAATGTTCTGAACCATGGAGACTCTTGGTCCAATAACATAATGTTCCAATACGATGCCTTCGGTACGATTAAGGAGGTGTATCTTGTGGATTATCAGATTCCCAAGTACGGCACAGTGGCCCAGGATCTGTTGTACTTCCTGCTTTCGTCCACCAGACTGGAGGATAAGCTGAGCAAATTCGATTACTACATCAAGTTCTACCACGACAGTCTGATCGAGAACTTGAAGATCCTCAAGTACACGAAACCCTTGCCCACGTTGCGAAGCATTCACTTGGCCCTATTGAAATATGGAGTTTTCGGTAGGTCAATCTATAATAAACTCTTTAATGTTCATAATAACACTCTCAATTCCAGGTTACTCCGTTGTAACTGGAGTTATGAGTGCAGTTCTGTTGGATCCTACGGAGAATGCCAGCTTTGAGAACTTCGTGGGCGACAGTGCGGCCGGGGAGGCCTTCCAGTTGCAGTTGTATACCAATCCTCGCTACCGCAAGCATATCCAGGCTATCCTACCCTGGCTCCTCAACCGTGGGGCCTTGGAGATCAGTGCTCCAATAAGCCAATGACAATTTACAAAATTTATGCCCATTTTGCGATAGAATTTAACGCAACCGACCGACCGTGTGATAATGCTGATAATGATATCTGTTTTTTTTGATAATGTGCACACACAAGTATTAATAAAAACTAAAATTATTCTCCAAATCGATAACGGGTTTTACAATCGTATTTTGGGATCGAGGGGGGGTTGAAGTGGGTTGTCACTAACTCTTCCATAGAAAAAAAAACACAGAAGATAGCGACACTACGCAACTGATGTTCAAACAAAAAACGAATACTTTGACATGAATGCGAAATTGTCGTATCAAAAAAAAAATACTTGCTGAAAAAGCTTTCAAAAAGCTACTATTACGATCTTTCCAAACATTGTACTCCCAAAGCTTCAGCGCTATGGCATGGTATGGATGGTATGGACACTAAGAGATCTGTATAGAAATTGTAATGTTGAAAAGGAAGTAAAGTTCAAACTGAAGGCCGTCGAGATTCCAAAAGGTATTATCTTTTTAATCGATTTGTTTAATACTTATTATAATACGTTATTACTTATGATTGCATGCACAATTTCTGAACAACTGAATAATATTTGTAGCCCAAAAAATAATGTCATTAACGTAGGTTTCTGAATATGGGCAAATGCTACTCTACTACCGTACCATATATGGCTATAACTATTTGATAGATCTATACATATAGTGCTCTTACATCCCAACGCCCTCTGCATTTTCAACGTACATGCTTCACACTGCCCATTTTCAATCTTTTTCGATTGAATTTTCCGATTGTCCGATTGTATTTTCGTCCTTGGAGATTTTAATCTTCCAAATATTTCCTGGTCTCCATCCAAGGACTCTAATCAGATGTTTCCATTCATGCAGGTAAACAGCATTTGCAATAGCATAGGTAGGATTTTAGAACTTGTCTTTACCACCGACACAACGAATACTCTAGTCTACAGAGGATCCCGTCTATATTTTCCCGAATACCTTTACCATCCCACCCTGGAAATTGATACCCACCAAATGAGATCGAGCCCGACACTAACGCATTCTACAGCACAGATAATTTTATGACTTATGGTTTGTACATTCATCTTTCTACACAGTTTACCTGATCATAGTTAAACTCTAAACAATAAACAATAGCTAGAGAAAAAGCTTAGTAGAACCAGCGTAGCAAAACAAAACGTGAAGAACGTCAGTGCTGAAAGCTCTCTCGATTAGATCTTTTATTATATTCAGTAATCCAATCAGCAAACACCCTGCGAGCATAATGCAACTTCTCTAATTTGGCATGGAACTCGAGGTCTTTGTTGTAGACTTGACTTTATATTTAATCAGAATAATACGACCGACAGTAATAGAGCGACAAAAGACTGCCCTATGCGTTTATTCGTTATGCGGTGCAGAGTACTGTCTGACGATAAGTGTATTCTCCAGATGTCTGGTTTGATTAAAGAAATAAAAAAGGTTATGCAGTCTACAATATAATATAGTATATATGCACTTTATCAGTGATAGCACCTTATCACTTAAGAAAGTATTAGATTTTATTAGTCGCTTCAAGAGCAGTTAATTGCTCCCGAGACTATATAAAGGGCTGCACTTAAATAAAAAGAAGTGTAGTAGGTCTGAGGGCGAACGAAAGTACGAGGATTCCACAGACCATGGACACACAGAAAGCCATCGAAACTCCAGAATGGGTGAGACCTGAGATCTTTGAAGATCTCCTAAAACACCAGGTCAAGGATTACAAAGAAACGAAATCTCTGAGACCCAGTGCAGGAGTCGCTAAGGGCGAAAACTATGCCACCATAATGCTGAGGGTTGAGTTGGATGTAGAAACTGAAGGTAGGTACTTCTTAAATCAGTCTGTTCTAGAGTCAAACCATACAAGCAAATTTGTTTCCTTTTCAGACAAATCACAGGTGACAAAGGCCTTTATGCTGAAGACACCCATGGCTGCACATCGCCTTATATTAATTAAAGGAGATAATATTTTCGACACAGAGCGAGGAATGTATTTGAAAGTAGTCCCCGAGTTGGAGCAAATGTATCGCGATGTGGGTCTCGAGGTGAAGTTCGGGGCTGACGCCTATGAGATCCCCACCAGCGATTACTATGTTCTGCTGGAGGACCTGAAGCCCCAAGGATTCAAGAATGTCGATCGTCTACAGGGTTTAGATCAAGCTCATACCGAGAGTGCTCTGCGGAAATTCGCTCAATGGCATGCCGCATCGGCAGTCCGTGTGGATACCAAGGGGCCATACGAGGAGAAGTATACAAGGGGATTCTTCAAAAGCCAGCCAGTCTTAAGCTCCATCTGCAATGGTAGCATGAAGTCGTTTCTGAAGTACATTGAACTCTACGAAGGACACGAGACGTACTTAAAGGATTTGGTAAGCAAAGAAATGGGACAAACGTCCTCTTAATGCCTTTTCTAATTTGTACGTATATCTACAGCATAATATTTCGAAGAAGTTAATGGATGTGGTTGTTGGTCTAGGAGAGCCGAAATCTGATGAGTTCAATGTTCTAAATCATGGAGATGCGTGGAGCAATAACATTATGTTTCAGTACAACGAGAAAAATGAGATATTGAATACATATTTTGTGGATCTTCAATTGCCAAAATGGGGAACAGTAGCACAGGTGGGTTATGCGCTCTTATGCCATCACGATTGCTATCTAATACTATATTTTTTCCTCAGGATTTGTACTACTTCCTCCTTTCATCTCCAAGCTTGGCTATTAAAACCTCGAAATTCGATTATTTCGTTTGGTTTTATCACTCGGAGCTCGTCAAGCACCTGCAACTTCTAAGGTATTCAAAACCTCTGCCTACGCTAAAAAGTATACTTCACGATCTTTCCAAGTACACTGGTTGGGGTAGGTGATCCTCTTGAAATACGTTTTACAATATTTTTTCAATCTTATCCTCATCTATCTTTTAGGTTTAATTTCCACCATATGGATACTAGGTTATGTTTTGATGGATCCCACTAATTACACTGGCCTTGAGGCACTCTTTAGTGACGAAGAAAGTAGTTTTAAGAAATCAATGTTCACTAATCCCAGATACCGAAAGCATGCGGAAGTCCTTTTGCCATGGCTCCAATATCGGGGCGCCCTGGAATAAACAATAAATTATATATTTTCAATATATTGTAAAGGGAATCTACCCAATTCATTTTTTTTACACTATTTTATAGCCTAGGAAAACGCTATTTCAACGCTAAAAATGCAGTGTAACGGACAGAAATAGAACGGAACGAACATGTTCATGTTGTCTAAATGAAAACTACATCTACAAGCATACATACATACATACATTAAAAGAAATCTCCATGTTACTTACATTATATCGACATTAAAATGTTTGATTATGACATATACATGCTTTCTACCTAATATCTACATGATCTACACCATCATAATCTTGCGAGGGTATTGGGGTATATTAGGTTTGCGGTGAAGTGGATGTGTGTAAAGCCCAGAAGGAAGCGTTTCCGACCCGACCCTATAAAGTATATAAATTATTGTTCAGCATCAGTAGCCGAGTCGATTGTGCCATATGTGTCTGTCCGTCAGTTCGTCTTGTTAGACGCATAGTTCTCAGAGACCATAAGAGCTAGAGCAACGAACTTTTGTATCCAGACTCGTGATATTAAACTGATTTATAGAGAATGACTATATCTAGCATCTGAATCAGTCTCTCGCTCATACACTCTTCGTCGTGGAGGGACCCATACTGCCTAAGTAACGGGTATAAATGTAAAGCCGCGGACGTAGCTGCGACTCACAACGATCCCTTTCGGTTTTGAATGATTTTTGTCATGACATGATTTTGCAAATAAAGTTGAGATGCAAGTCCTTACGAGTTACGTATATAACGTAAACCGTGATAACAAGCTTATCTTCCGGATGATGATTTTAACAAACCTTGGGTTTAATGAAAGTAATTAATGAAAGTTGGACCTTTTGTGCCTAATCACAATGAGAACGTAAAGATTTGAGATAATCAACCGTCTTGTCTGTCTTAAATGATAATGTTTATCGCTCATAACAGAACAATTTTTTCGCGAGAATATTTAAAAGACTGCGGTAGAAGGCAGCCAGCACTACGAGTAGATCTCTTAAAGCGAAAGAATCAACACAGTTCTCCTAAGATGCCGCCACAGACCAAGGACGAGGGGGAATGCAGGGAAGCTAACCAAATTCCGGAATGGGTGAAACCAGAGGTCTTTCAGGATCTCCTAAAACAGCAGGTTAAGGATTATAAGGAAACAAAATCCTTGAGAACCAGCGCTGGTGTCGCTAAGGGGGAAAACTATGCCACCATAATGCTGAGGGTTGAGTTGGATGTAGAGACTGAAGGTACTCCTCATATCGAATCAGCTTTGTTTTGTATGTTATAATAGAGGATCTTTTTTTTCCGCTTAAGATAAATCCAAGATCACAAAGGCCTATATGCTGAAGACCCCCCACGACACAGACTCCTATCGAAAACTATTGCAAAAATCAAATATATTCGATATAGAGCGCGGAATGTACATGAAAGTGGTTCCCGAACTGGAGCAAATGTATCGTGACGTGGGTTTCGAGGTGAAATTCGGTGCTGACGCCTATGAGATCCCCTCCAGCGATTACTATGTTTTGTTGGAAGACCTGAAGCCCCAAGGATTTAGAAATGCCGATCGTCTAGAGGGTTTGGATCAAGCTCATACCGAGAGTGCTCTGCGGAAACTCGCTCAATGGCATGCCGCATCGGCAGTCCGTGTGGATACCAAGGGACCATACGAGGAGAAGTACACGAAAGGATTTTTCAAGAGCCCAGAAATAGTTCATGCCCTGTTTGACGGCAGCATGAAGTCGTTGCTGAAGTACATAGAACACTATGAGGGGCGCGAGACGTACTTAGACGATTTGGTAGGAAAACTAACTAACAAAGTAAATTATAATGAGTACTTAGTATGTTATCTAAAAATGTCTCTACAGCTAAATATCTCGAAAAAACTAGGGGATATAGCGGCTGATATAAGCGAAGCGAAACCTGATGAGTTCAATGTTCTCAATCATGGAGATGCTTGGAGCAATAACATTATGTTTCAGTACAACGAGAAAAATGAGATATCGAATACATATTTTGTGGATCTTCAACTGCCAAAATGGGGAACATTGGCACAGGTGGGTAATGCACTCTTATTTCATCTCGATTGCTAGCTAATATTTTTTTTTTTTTCTCAGGATTTGTACTACATCCTCATATCGTCAACAAGCTTGGGCATAAAAACATCGAAATTTGATTATTTCATTTGGTTTTATCATTCAGAACTCGTTAAGCACCTCCAATTGCTGAAGTATTCAAAGCCTTTGCCTACGCTGAGAAGCATTCGCAATGATCTTTCCAAGTATAGTGGTTGGGGTAAGTAGTTCCATTCTAAAATACAATTTTCCAATTTTTAATTTAATCATAAATCTTTCAGGCTTGGTCTGCTGCATATCTATAATGGGATTCGTTTTACTGGATCCCATACTGGATGATGATGGTGATTTCGATCAAATTCTTAGAGGCGAAGACAGTAATTTTAAGAAGTCAATGTGCACAAATCCCAGATACATAAAGCATGTGAACTCCATCCTGCCATGGCTGCAGCATCGTGGGGCAATGGAATAGTAATATAATTAATGTAAGTTTTAGATTGGCTTTCAACCTACCACAAAACACAAATTCAAAGAGCTCATTTAAGCCTCGAAAGATTACAATAAGTGATATCGCTGTACTTATATTTGATGATATGTCATTCTGGTAATTAAATGCACTTTTGTTAATCGAGAGAAGAGAATGTTCTGCCCAAAGCTCTAGTATATGTGCTTTAAAATAGCCGATTTCAGCATATATCTTTAGTATTTCATCGGGTCTTGTAAGTACAGGGACCCGACATAGACCTTCAGAAGCAAACATAAATGAACGAAAGTGCTAGCAATGACGACTTCAACACCGACGAGCTGGTGGCACCCGAATGGCTGAATGAACAGTTTGTCACAGAAGTTCTCAGCAATCATGAAATGAGAATCAATATGTTGACCTTCTCCCCGGCCAGTGCCAAGGGAGATCACTATGCCAGTGTGATGTTCCGGGCCAAAGTGGAGTACACCATGCGAAAAGGAGCAGGAGCCTCCTCCAAGTCGCTAATCATCAAGACGATGCCCGAGCAGGAGGGACATAAGAAGGAAATGTTTGCCGAGTCCTTTCTCTTTAAAACGGAGATAGGAATGTACAGCACAGTCCTGCCAGAGTTTGAGAGGATACTCCGCCAGGCGGGAGATGACACCAATCTGCATGGGGAGTGTATATTTCTCAGTCTAGAGCCACGACAGGTGATGATTTTCAAGGATCTCGTCGAGATCGGCTATTTTATGGTGAGGGATCGTGCACCCACTTTTGAGGAAATACACATTTTTCTGCTACTTAGAATCCAGATTTCCTTAAAGACTATACACTCGGATTGTTTGGTTTACGTGCTATGATGGAGGACCCCATAATGACAAGCGGAATGGCTCCCTTTATTGAACTGCTCGGCAAAGTGCCGGAGTTGAATAAGTACAAGCCATACTTTGAGAAAATCAAAGGAAACTATCTACAACGCGTGAGGGACATCATGGAGGAGCATCGTGAGAATCAAAGGCCGGATGGGTATTATGTGCTTTCCCATGGAGACTTTCACCTGCGCAATATGATGTTCAAGAACAATGACAAGACAGGTGCCTTCGAGGACTGTATGCTGCTGGTTTATCAAGTCAGCAACTTATGCCCCATTACCATAGACGTGATATACTCGATATATTTGTTAATGGGTCCCGAGCAGCGTTGGAATGATTTGGATGACTTAATTGGCTTTTACTTTTCGGTTTTAATAGAAACTCTTAAAATAATTGATTTTAAAGGAGAATTTCCCACCCTAAAAGATCTGTGGCAGCAAATGTATCGTCACAAGTATTATGGTGAGGTGATTTTTATATATTATATATATATATATATATTATGTTATAGCGATTTTATTAATGCTGTTTTTCTGCAGACTTCTTTTCGATCAGCACAACTTTGCCCTTCATTTGGGCGTTGAAAATCAAGGCCTTTGAGATTGAGGACCTGATAAAACAGAAACAATTGCGTGCAAAATGCTATAGCATCGGGGGATTCATTGCAGATGTCACAAGAATGCTGGAAAGATTCGATAGATGGGCTACTTTGAAGAACTATGAGCAAAGCATTGACTTGTTATGAATTTTCATGAATTTTATATTAATATTCTAAAAAAGTCAATATTAAGAAAGATCCAAAAGATCTAAAGCTTCTAGCTGTGCTTTCTAAAGAGCTTATAGGTTGTTCTCTCTCGTTCTCAGATTGCTCTCAGTATTTGTCGACAAAGCTCCTACAATCATTGCATCAATGATGGCGGAGGAGACCGTATCGGTAGGGTCTTTTCTCTAATTGAATTAAAACTGTAATACTTTTAACATGGAAAGATAGTATGGATTAATGCTAGTCCGCATATTTAGGCAACTTCTTTTACGAAATTTTACTGGTATTACTATGGTTTTAAAAAAAACCGGCCTCTAACTGGCTGTAACTTAACATTTTTGAGAGATTTTGGAGTTCTATCGAGTTTTTTACAGTGTAGCCATGTCCTTCGCAATAACTGAGAACATTTTAATCAGCTATTCCACCTAAAAGATAGACGGAAATAAGATAGTATACTTGTATGCTCTCTAATTTGAATTTTTTGCCAACGCTATCGATAAGGAAGTAAGGCAATAACAAAACCAACATGAATTTAATTTGCATTGTAAGAAATGTGAAGATATTGATAGATCGAAGCAACACTTTGACATGCAAATGATGGTCTTTAACGATTACCAAATTTTCTATCAAAACTTCGGAGAGATTCCCCACTTTCGTTTATACCCATCACATGTCTCACACTGAATCAGAGTGTGCTGGCGTACAGCAATTAATAAAGTATCAGAAAATAATTAGATCGAATGGCAGGGGCAAAGAGAACATCAGCAAACGATAAAGACATGGAAATAGAAACGAGTAACAGTTTTTTCTGTTATCAATCAAACAATAGACGACGTTTCGTTCCATATCAAATGTTTGTATAGACATCACTACACGGCGTACGGGTGATTGTCGACTCTTTTTGCCGGTTTTGGCGAATTGAATTACAAAATAAACTTCAATCAAATGCAGGCGATAAGGAATTTCTTTGCTTATAGCCAAATCGGGGCAAAACGGCAGTCCGCGTATCGCGGTGCTCGTATTTTCAAATCGACAGTTGCCCGGGACTGCAGTCAATCGAGAGCTGCTCGAACTATCAGGCACGTAGCTCCCTCCATTCACCAATTAAGGAAAAAGGTTTGCACGTCCAAAAATCTCTTCGTAGCTGGGTGACACATTCGCGGTTTCCACGGAAAGCTCTTTAGTGCCTTATACGGTCAATACTGTGTGGAGTGTGCTGTTTGCTGGCAGGGCAGGTGTGAAAACATATAAATAGGGCTACGAATAAGACCCAAAATTTAGTCTTAGGCCAAGGTTTTCGAGTGAAGATAATACATAGTTCTGTGCGTTATTATATTTAATTATCCTTATAAAAGGATAATAGCTCTGTGATCTGTGTGAAGTTTGGTTTTTTCTCGTCATAAAAAAGGTACTATTGTCCACAGGTTTCGTAATATTATCGCTTTAGCGTGTGTGTCCATTAACTGACATGTGACCTGATTTATGATTTGCCTTCATTAAATAGCGATTGGCTTGATAATAGGCTAATCAATGAAAGTTCGGTAATTACCCCGATTGCAAGTAAAGCCCTATTACATATCTATATTACTGATGATTCGCAATGAATTTATCTATGAACAAATATATGTATTCTATATATTAGTATATAATATTATATATATTTCTGACCGTATATCGATGCACTTATACTTAAGTTGGAGTGTTCTTCTCTATCATAAATTGTCCTAAATGGTTCTTGATACCGAGAAAACACTTGATAAGCGGTATGGTACTCTGCTGTCTCATAGCCCATTTACTCGTATATATTAAAGATAGAGGTTCCATGGGAGGTTTGATTGGAAGACCAGATACCTCGTCTATATATTATTATTGTGAACTGATTCCACAACGTTATCTCAATATTCTTTGATAGTTACCGACATGGTAATCCCTATATAATTATAGTGCATCTAATATAATGCATGAAAAAAAGATATTTTATGTCAGATATCTGTTGTATTCTGTTCTGTTCAAACATGGGTGTTTTTGATGGGATGGGTTAAATTTCTCGCGCCTCAAAATAAACAGCCATTGGCGCCACCTATGTGTGATTAAGTTTTGATAACCGTTATAAAAACTCGACGAAACTTGCCTTTTTAGTGTGACTGTACCCTTATCAGGGTAAGATTATTTTTTAACAAAATTTAAAATTTACTGACAGAAGTTAACGCGATAATCTTTGACAGGTCGAACATGTCTGCGGCTACCAATGGTCACGATGAGGCTACGGCTAAGCCTGTTCCTGCCAGCAATGTGCCCGAATGGCTGTCGAAGATCACCCTGGAGAAGGCTGTCCAGGCACAGATCGGGGACTTTGCGAATATCATCGCAGTGACGCCACAGCAGGGAAGCAGCGAGGGCGAGAACTATTCCTCCCTGTTTCTCCGGCTGCTGGTGGACGTGGAGTTGTTTGGTAAGTGCTCTTGCCTGCCCCCACGACGATTGTGAATAAATAAGCTGGGAATCTACCGAACCTTATGATCTTCCAGATCACTTCACCAAGAGTCTGTCCTTTGTGCTTAAGGCACAGCCCAACAACGACGTGATGGCCGCCATTCTGGGCAAGCTGAAACTCTTCCAAAAGGAGGAACTGATGTATCACTCTATATTGCCAAAGTTCGAGCAGCTTTACGCGGATGCCGGGAAGCCCATACAGTTTGCCCCCAAGGCCTTCAAGGTAGACCGCGATCTGGGCGTGGACTACATCCTGCTGGAGGATTTGCAGAAGAAGAACTTCAAGAATGCCAATCGACTGGCGGGTCTTGATTTGAATCACATGCAGAGGGTCCTGGAGAAGCTGGCTGCCTTCCATGCCGCGTCCGCCTGCTATGTGGAGCATCATGGATTCTTTGGTGAAGAGTTCGTGGTGGGCGTGTTCAGTGAGGCCAATCGACAGCTGTTGCAGGAGTTCAATGCCTCTGGAGCCTTTCTGGCACAGCTCAAGAAGTGGAAGAATGCTCAAAAGATATATGAAAAGTTGGTGGGTTTACAGATGGATTTCCCAGGAACCATAACAAAATATTTAATATCATTTTTGGGATCTCTTAAGGCTGATAGTGACAACTATCTGGTGGATCGTCTGCTGCAGGATCAACAGTTCAATGCCAGGGAATTCAATGTCCTGAACCATGGGGATTGCTGGGCGAATAATATAATGTTTCAGCATGATGCTTTTGGAACTATTAAGGAGACTCTTTTTGTAGACTTTCAAGTGGGAAAGTACGGCAGTCCGGTAGAGATAATATTCATTTTCATGGCCTGGAAGTTTCTTATATCTTTTTTTTCCCCCAAAAAAGGCCAATGATCTTTACTATCTTATCTTGTCATCGGCTGCCCCAGAGCTAAAAGCGGCCAAGTTCGACTATCTTGTTCGTTTCTATTTCGATAATCTAATCGAAAACCTGAAGCTACTGCAGTACCATCGACCCCTGCCCAAACTAAAGAACCTACATGCAGCGCTCTTCCGCAATGGTTTGGCTGGTGAGTAATCAGTGATTTCTCCTTTTTGTATTTGCTAATAATTCCCACAACTTCTGTCTATCGATAGCCTACATGGTGGTATCCAAAGTGCTGCCTGTGGTCATGTTGGACAAGACAAACAATGCCAATCTGGAGAGCTATATGAATGATGAGTCCAAAATGAAGGTCGCAATGTTCACGAACCCCAAATACGTGCAGGTGATGACGGAGCTGCTGCCATGGTTGGATAATCGCGGCCTGCTCGACTGGAAATGATTATATTAAGGGGCCAAATTACGGCTGCTAATAATGTATATTTAATAGCAATACAGTCACAAGTTGTACAATTTTTGGCAATCAAATACAATGGCTACAAAATACATACAAAATGGATGTAAACACTTTACATTTTTATAAATAATTATTATAATAATCATAGAAGCATAGTTCCGTTTCTCTTAAAATGTTTTTGGGATAACCCAAAGAGCCCGGAATGATTGTGATCAGATCTGCTGTTCCTTTAAGTTTCATTGATATACATTTTCATTGATATATTTTCTATATCTTCATGTAGGCTTTTGGGTCTATATCAAAATTCTTCTGTTCTTTCAGTTCAGAAACTGTTTATAAGCTACAAGTGTATTTTTGTATTTATATAGTTCTTACAAAACATAGTTTAGAAAACCTAAAAAGTAAAAATTCAAAGTGCAATGACAAATCAAAAGATACCCGAATGGGTAAATGGTCTCTCGCTGAAGCAGGCGATACATGCCACCCTAGGAGATGGCGAAAAGGTCCTGGACGTTACGCCAGTCATTGATGAGATACAGTACCGCAACTGCACCGTTCTGCTGCCCATCAGTGCGAAGGTTCTCATGATGGATCAGACTTTGCGGAAGATCACGTTCATGCTGAAGGCCCTGCATTGCAGCAAGATTCAGGCCAGGATCATGACCCACCTGAAGCTGTTCGCTCGAGAGGATCACATGTACCATAAAGTTTTGCCCAAGCTCGAGCACTTGTTCCAATCGGTCGGCAAGACGGTGACATTCGGGCCACGGGCCTTCAAGCTGGACAAAAGCATAAAAGTGCACTACATACTGATGGAGGATCTCAGGACCAAGGGCTACCAGAACGTGTGTCGGCAGGAGGGCTTCGACTTGGTGTCCATTAAGGCGGTGCTCAAAAAACTCGCCGAATTCCATGCCGCCTCGGCTGTCTATGTGGAGCGCTACGGCATGTTTGGCAAACTGTTGGCCGATGGGGTATACACGCGGAACAACAGGAATATTTTGAAGAAACTGAACGATGTGGATCCCTTTCTGTCGCAGCTCAGGGGCTCGAGTCTCGCAAGCCGATTCCACAAGCGGCTGATCAACAAGGAACGCGTCCTAGTGGATCGCATGCTCGAGATGCACAGCCGACAGACGTCAACAGACTTTTGTGTCCTGAACCACTGCGACGGCTGGGTGAACAATGTGATGCTAAAGTTCGATCTCTTTGGCAAAGTGGAGGACACTGCTCTGATTGACTATCAAGTAGTCAGGTATGGATCTCCGGTGGGTATTTTGCACTTATTCTACACCTATATCTATTCATTATTCATCCCCTTAGGCTCACGATCTGTACTATACCATCCTCTCCTCTGCCCAAATGGAGATCAAGCTGGATAAATTTGATCATTTTGTGCAATATTACTATTACCATCTGGTGGATAATCTCAAGATACTCAACTACCGAGGCCGTACGCCGCAGCTCAAGAACATACGCGATGGTCTCCACAATAATGGTCTGGCAGGTAAGATCCTAAGAGATCCCAAGAGATCCCATGTTCCAATGATACCACCAATAATTCACTTCACAGCATATGTGGTGGCGACACGGGTATTGCCCATTGCAATGATGAGTCAATTAGAGGACGAGGTCAACGATCCATATTCATATGCAACCAAACTAAAGGGTACCATGGCCAATAGTAAGTACAGTCAAGCCATGAATGACATTCTGCCTTGGATGGACGATCGCGGTCTTCTCAATTGGTGTTAGGTCTCTCACCACAAAATGTTCTCAGTGTCATTATTCATTATTCATTATTTAATTCCCTACTTTCAATTAAATGGGTTTTCTAATCACAAAAACCAACTGTGTTTATTACCTCACTCCTCTTATCATTATAGTCTTATAAAAAAAAGTACTGTTCGCACGCCCATCTTTCAACCCTAAAAGAACAAAGTCATGGCACGACGCTGTTTCTACGAGTATTTGCATTATTTCGAAAATTTTGTGGGTATTTCGTTTGTTATTGATACGAGTCGAGTGGTAAAGAAACCTAATCGCTGACGACACAACAATCTAAATTGATAATAATATTTCTGTTTTATTAATCAGACCACCACGACCGAACCGAATTGGAAAGTAGCACGCGCCATAGCGTCAATTGTTCCAATGTAGGATGACGAGACGGGATTCAATTCATATATTTCCCATTTCCATTTCCTATTTTGCTACTCTACTCAACCGAGAATATGTAGTTCTCTCTACAGACGATTGATCGTATGCCTGGCAGTGGCATTGGACTACACAGTGTTTGGAATTTTAATTAATTTGTGGGTACAACAAATGCTTTGTGTTGTTCGTATGTCAACAAGTGTTCTGTAGGAATACATAGAGCGCACACAGAGAAAATAATTAATCAAACAATCAATAGCTATACGAGTATACCAATAATTAACAACGTAATTGCATGTTTCGATCAGATTTGCCTGTTTGTGTGTGTCAAATTAATGATGATAAGGTTTCCCGTATTCTCATAAAACCTGTTCTCCAACCTGATAAAATTTCACTGAATATAGGAAACGGATGCTACGATTCGATCAATGGAAAAGATAGGCCACAACTGTTTCTTCAGCTACAACTTCAGTACGTAGACTTTTTCAGCTTATAAGCATTACTTATTTTATTCTTTATCAAAGCATTCCAGAGTACAATACATATAAGACACACCAGCTAACGCGAATTCAGTTAACGTTTGTCTTTTCTTAGAACCACAACAGAACTTACGCTACGCTACCCCGCAGCGCGTTGTTATTATATAATACATTAACCTTTTTTTTCTGGACAGAATAGATAGCCTAGGAAATTACTTTCGTAGTTATAGTTAAATAATGGAAGAGAAACCCGTGAATCCCAATGAATACCTCGAAATACCCAAGTGGGTGAATGAGGACTACTTCCAGCCCATTCTCGAGAAGGATGTGAGCGGCTTTCAGAAGATCATCCGCTTTACACCCATTGCGGCCACGGCTCCGGGTGATAACTATGCCTCCATCATGATTAGAGTACATATTGACACCCTGCTGAATGGTAAGTGTGAAATTCTTTTTAAAAGAACCAAAATTTCCAAAGTTCTTTCAGATGGTAGCGAGCAAAAGATATCATATATACTGAAGACCCAGCTGGACGTTAACAAGGGAGGCGCCATGATCAGTCAGATGGGATTTTTCGGCAAGGAAAAGGAAATGTACAAGGACCACATACCGCAGTTTGTGAAGCTCTACAAGGAGGCGGGAGTGGACATTGAGCTTGCCCCAAAGTGCGTGCACATTGGGGAGACTCCCGAAAGCATCACACTGGTCTTTGAAGATCTGAGTCGCCAGAATTTCAAGAATGCCGATCGTCTGAAGGGTTTCGATATGGCCCACATGCGTTGCGTGCTCCGGAAATTGGCAGAACTCCATGCGGCCTCGGCGGTCAATCGTTTACTGATCGGGCCCTACGCTTCGAGGTTTTACGACTCCTTTTTTAATGAAGAAAATAGGGGGATGTTGACCAAGATCCGAGAAATGCGTGAGCCTCAATTTGTAAAAGCCATGCTCGAGTGGGGTGTTCCCGATGTCGAAAGATACCTTAAGAAATCTCTGACGCCCTCACAGTACTTTAATGCGGGGCTAAAGCTAAGCCAAGTGGATGACAGCGAGTTCAATGTGCTGAACCATGGTGACTGCTGGTCCAACAACATCATGTTCAATTACAAGGAGAATGGAGAGATCGACAGGACAATTTTTGTGGATCTGCAGGTGGCCAAATGGGGCTCTCCAGCACAGGATCTTTGGTACATGATCACTACCTCCGCCTCGCTGGACATCAAAGTCAAAGAATTCGATCATTTCATTCAAATCTATCATGAACGTCTGGCCGAGTGTCTGAATATCCTTAATTACTCGAAGCCCATTCCTTCTTTGAGGGATATCCAGACGCAGATGTTGAAGTACGGTTTTTGGGGTGAGTCTGACAAGAGAGTCGCTATAGGATCTATCTGATTAATCTGATTCTGTTGCAGGTCCTATTACGGCAAATGGTGTGATGGTGTTCGTCCTCTTTCCGTCGGATAAGGACGCCAACATGGACAAGTTAATGGGTGTCGGTCCGGAAGCAGAAGCTCTTCGAGACAGGAGCTTCAGAAATCCCTACTATGCCAAGGCGATGACACAGTTGCTTCCGTTTTTCGATAACAAGGGTCTCCTGGATGAGGAGTAGTATGATATAAGTATACTGTTTGATTTAATGTGTAGCTTGTAACATATTGTACGTGAGTCGATTCTATCTCTATCTGTACTCAGGTCTCGTCTAGATTTGTATTTAAAATACGAATAAAGAATTAATCATTACAATAAAGAAAAAAGTTATATATATTATACTCATATGGGCGCTAAAGACCGAAGCGAGGGAGCCGGGGGTCGTTTTCCGTATTTTTAAAGATCACATTTGTCTAAGGAGATTGGGATAACGATGAACTATAGGACTTCGAAACAGGATCACGATTTCATTAAATAGGGGTGCTATTCTTAAATAACGGAAACAATTAAATAGATGTATTGTGGTTGTTTGTTTTGCCTCGCCAATCAATTTGTGGGTGTGTGTGCGGTGGCGTCCAAAGAAAAAACCAGTTTACGCTATCAGCACACACAGATACACACTGCAACAGTTACACTTGTCGAACTGTGGGGCTTTTGGGGCTTACAGTACATAAATGTGTGACCCGCCGTGTGGAGAGCTCAGTATTTGTTTGTCGTTAGAAATCGTCGGAAGCCCAGCAGCAACGCAACCCAATCAGTTCTCCCTCCAAGCGGGCATCGCATTCATTCATTCAAATTAGAGATTCACAAAAGTCGGTCAGTAATAAATCGCAATAAAAGCGACATTTAAGTGAAATGCGAAAAGAGATTAATTACGAGATATGCCATCCAGTGATACTCTTAAGAATATAGTGCTACATATGTACTTGTGACTGCTTGCGCCATACCTAAATGAATGAAATTATAGTTAATTATACGTAGCGTAACTGAAAGATAAAGCCCGTTCTAGACTTAGATAAGTCAAAAGGAAACGAAACGACAGTGTCTGAAAATGTAATTTGGCCTCTCACCATGACGCAACAATTTCTATACACAGAAAATGCTTTAGAGCCGTTTTATTGTTTTGATCTTGAACCCACGATCTCTGATCTCTTACTTACAGTCAGTCCCAATATGTCGCCAAACAGCAGTTCAGAGACGCCGGTGAATCCCAATGAACACCTGGACATACCAAAGTGGGTGAATGAGGAATACTTCCTGCCGATCCTCGAAAAGGATGTGAACGGCTTCGACAAGATCGTCAGCTTCACACCCATTGCAGCCACAGCTCCAGGGGAAAACTATACTTCCGTGATGATCCGGGTGCACATCGATGCACTGCTGAAGGGTAAGTCCAGAGGAAATCTCATGGGAGCATCCATTTGCTTATCCAAAATCATCTTTAGACGGCAGCAGGCAGAAAATTTCCTATATCTTGAAGACCATGCTGGAGTCCAGCGAGGGCGCGGATGCCGTCAATGCCATGGGTCTCTTCCCCAAGGAAAAGCAAATGTACGAAGTGCACATACCCCAGTTTTTGCAGCTCTACAAGGAGGCGGGAGTGGACATTGAACTGGCGCCAAAGTGTCTGCTCGTCGATCAGACGGCAGAGGCCATCAGCCTGGTTTTTGAGGATCTAAGCCGGCAGAAGTTCGTGAACTGCGATCGTCTCACAGGCTTCGACATGGAGCATATGCGTTGTGTACTCCGCAAGTTGGCCGAATTCCATGCCGCTTCGGTGCTGGTCTATGACCTAAACGGCCCCTACGACGAGTTGTATACCAAATCCATGTACAATGAGGAGAGTCGTCCCCTATTCGAGAAAATGGGTGAGCTGCGTCAGGCGCAGTACATCGACGCCATGCGCCAGTGGGGCCTTGAAGATGTTGAGAAATACATTGAAAAGTACTGGGCTGCCGATGAGTTTTTCGACCTGGCGCTGAGTGTGAATGCGGTGGATGAGAGCGACTTCAATGTGCTGAACCATGGTGACTGCTGGTCCAACAATATCATGTTTAACTACAAGGAGAACGGGCAGGTGGACAGGACCATCTTTGTGGACCTGCAGATTGGAAAATGGGGCTCTCCCGCACAGGATCTTTGGTACTTGATCTGCACATCCGCCCATCTTGACATCAAGATCAAGGAATTCGATCATTTCATTCAGATCTATCACGAACGCCTAGCAGAGTGCCTGAAGCTGTTAAATTACTCAAAGCCCATTCCCTTATTAAGGGATCTTCATATAATGATGCTAAAATATGGCTTCTGGGGTATGTTTCTGAGGATTCTCTAGATAGATTTTACATTCTAAGGTCTCCGTTTCTTTGTAGGACCCCTAACCGCCAACGGTGTAATGGTGGCCACCCTGATGCCCTCCGATAAGGATTCGAATATCAATACCATGATGGATCCCGGTCCAAAGGGCGATGCCATGCGTCTGAAAACATTCACCAATGTCTACTATGTGGAGGCCATGAAGCTATTACTTCCATTCCTCAAATTGAAGGGACTTTTGAAGGACTAGTATGTTTCTTTCTTGTTAGTGTTTATACCTGATATATTGTGATATTATATAGTATCATAGAAATGTGCAATAAATAAGAAATTCTATTTAACTTAACGAAATTTTTGATAAACTCTGTCAATGGTGGAACTTTGGACTTTGCAAGTTTCACTAGTAAACAAATCATCATGACTGGCTGAAAATGTAAACACGCGAACGATTTTTTTTTTTTTAATAGCCTGGGGGTAATCGAGGGAGGCAACAGATGCGAAAATAAGTTGGTTTTAAAAACCTAAAACGTAAAAACTACGACAGATACAACAGATAAGTTCCCAAGGTTTTTGGTTGATCAATATTTGCCATAAGTTCAGCAAACAGTAAGGCTTTTAAAATCTTGGAGCAGATGAAATTTTACAACTGATTTAACAAGACCACAGAATTGTCTCCACACTTGTCAATCAAGGTCGAGAGAACTGGTCAACCACACTCACACTTCTTTCTATAAATTTATTCATACAAAAAATTATTATTATCCACTTGACTTGATAATGAATGACATACTCGTATTTATGATGGCGTTGGCCGACTGTTACGTATGCTATTTATGGGAGGGCAGATCTTTAATTAGGAACACGCAAATAATTCTCATTCAGGGGGTGACCATCGCCCGATTGAAATCAGCAATTCAAATGAGATAAACATTCCGACAGTCTGATAATTTTCTTTAATTATCTTTTTTAAGTGTTGCGGAGTCACAAAATTCTTATATTATTGGGGTTCCAGAGTGGTTTTGTTTTCAAAAGCTGATTTTCTCAGGTTTAAGAGAAGTTGAAACTTTCTTTTCTGGGAAACAAAGCTTGTGATAGAGAAAGTTGCGGCTAAACATTTTTAAACGACGCCTCGGTTTGATGCTGTTAAAAACTTCTTTAAAACAGATAAGGTATATCATCTGATGTACATTTATTATACAAATTGGTATTACACATCGAAATAAACTTTTAATCAGGATTTTTTGGTATAACAAATAATTAAAATCTGCTTTAGAAGCAGTTTAATTATTTAAATGCAAAAGTTCATCTTGGATGAAACAGAACACATTCCATACTTTAGGTTTGTTTAAAGTAGCCTAATTGATCTAATCGTGGCAACAATATTGTGACATCTTTGACATAGCCCTCCAAAAATGAGCAGTTTCTACGCTTTTCGTTGTTCTGCAACAGATCACCGAAATCAGTTCCGTCCTCCCTTAGGGCCCACATTAATGGCAGGAATGTGCTTATCAAGAGGAAGTCTGAAAGGAGGGGATATAGGGATATATACCTAGGAATCATAGTAACAAACTTACGATAATATTTTTGTTGATGCAATCGCTGCCAGAGTCCATCTTCCGTGGGCATTTCTCCTTTGTATCCGATCTTCTTCAGAGTGTCCACCAAAACTGAGAAGTAATGCTTGAGCAGATCCTCCCAATGATCCCATCGTTGCTGTGGCTCCATCAGCATGTAGATGGAGAAGATCAAATCAATGGTCAAAGGGGAAATACTGCAGATTTGAAAGTCCAGCAGCATACAGTCTTCAAAGACTCCTGTCTGCTTGTTGTGCTTGAACATCATGTTACGTAGATGGAAATCTCCATGGCAGAGCACGTAATACTGATCTGGTTTCGGGTTCTGACGCATTTGCGTCCACTCCTTCTTCAATCCCTGGAGAAAGTCTCCCTTTATGCTCTCAAAGTAAGGCTTGTACTTTCGCAGTTCGGGCTCTTTATCCAACAGTTCCAAAAAGAATGTTATCCCGGTGCCAATAAATACTTCCTCTAAAAACTTTGGCATTTCAAACAGTCCGGTGGTGTAGCCTTTGAGCACAGTGGGTTGCTAATTAGAGAACCTGAGTGACAGTTGAAATATATATTTCCTTGTGACTTACCTCGTTTTGGACTTTAATGCTCGCAGCATGCCATTTCCCCAGTTTGGAGTACACAGAACGGACCTCATCAAGGTTCAATTCACGATCCCGTATCACAGTGTAGCCCATCTCCACCAGATCCTCGAAGATCATCACCTGACGCGGCTCCAGGCTGTGATAGATGCAGTCCACGTAGAGTTTTGCATCGTCCCCAGCGTTGCGGAGTATTGACTCAAACTCTGGCAATACTTTGCTGTACATTCCGATCTCTGTTTTGAAGATTGGCGAATCGCCCAGCATATCCTTCTTGTGACCCTCTTGTTCCGGCATTGTTTTGATGATTAGCGACTTTATGGAGGCTCCTTTCCGAGTGGTGTACTCCGCTTTGGCCCGGAACATCACACTGGCATAGTGATCGCCCTTGGCGCTGGCTGGAGAAAAGTGCAGCCCGGTGACCTTTAGCTCGGGAGCCTTTTCATGCTCGCTAAGAACTTTTGTGATAAATTGTCCATTCAGCCATTCAGGTGCAACCAGTTCGTCGGCATTGAAGTTATCATTATCTGGATTCGCCGACATTTAGTTGGTAATTTTTTTAATTATGAGTACTACCAGATGTTCTCCAAGTTCGTTCTGCTAACTGAATGGAGTTACTTAATATACCATCCACTTAATATGGCTTTCGGAGAGCATAGCAGAACGTTTTCAATGCAAAATGAAATAGCGTAAGATTGCGGAGAGCTTTAAGCTTGCGATGAGCTTTTGTCGATTGGAATACAAAAGAGATAAGAGTGGATTGTAGGCTCTCTCACTCTCTCTCTCTCTCTCTCTCAAGTTTAAGCAACGATCTCTGTCAAGTTTAAGGTTACGTTACCATGGAAACGATCCTAAGTTATGTTTACATTCCATTAATCGTTTAGTTCTTAATTTCTATGTGATTCTCCTTGACCTGGCCAACATTTTGGTGGCTTGTTCCACATAATCCTCCAGATGATAGCATGAACAACGGGTTTCATCTTTTTCCATCAGATCTCCTATATCAAAGGAATGGGCTCGAATAGCCGCGGCCACAGGCAGAAACGTGCTAACCAAAAGAAAGTCTGGATTGGAATGAGATCATATTATACGAAGATTACCTACAAGCATTCTAAAGGACGACTCACCGTAGTATTTGTGAGGCTTGATTTCGCGCCAGAACCCTGCCAGCGTTTGCCAGGGCATTGCACCTTTGTAGCCGATTTTCTTCAGGGTTTCCAGCAGAATGGGAAAGTAAAAGTTGAGCAGGTCGTCCAACTCCTCCGAACGCTGCTCGGCGCTCATTAACAAGTAGATCGAATAGATCAGATCACGCTAATGGGCGTCACATTGCAGGGCTGAGAATCCAGCATTCAGTTCATTCAGTATTTTCATATGCTGATGATGGTGAACCATCGTCGCACCACCACGTAATCCATATCCACCAGATCCTCGAAGATCATCACATGTCGCGGCTCCAGGCTGTGATAAATACAATCCACATAAAGCGTCTCCCACTTGGCGGAGCATTCTCTCAAACTCTGGCAGAACTTTGCTGTACATCCCGATTTCCGTTTTAAAGAGATAGGACTCGGCAAACATTTCCTTCTTGTGCGCCTCCTGCTCGGGCATCGTCTTGATGATTAGCGACTTGGTGGAGGCTCCTGCTCCTCTCCGCGTGGTGTACTCCACTTTGGCCCGGAACATCACACTGGCATAGTGATCGCCCTGGCGCTGGCTGGGGAAAAGTGCAGTCCGGTGACCTTTAGTTCTGGTGCATGTTCGTGGTTGCTTAGCACCTTTGTTAAAAACAATTCATTCAGCCACCCGGGTGCCACCAATTCGTCGGCATTGAAGCCATTTGCATCTATATTGTCATCCATTCTGATGAAAAGTGAAGAGTTTTTAATTTGCCGAAACTTTTTATGTAAGTGGTGTAATGACGTAAGTATTTCTTTAGTTGCGATAATATTTTAAATCTTATCTAGTCTAAAGGGGGTCTGGTCTAGTTGTCGATTTGCAAAATTCAATAATCGAACTCGAACCAAAAGCTCCCTCTCCGCTCTCTGGTTCCGTTTTCAAAAGCATTCCCATTATATCTTATTATAGCGAAAACAACAGCTGTTTTTGCTATATAAGTAGTGAGAGAGTGAAAATTGAAGTCAGTTTGAGGTAAACTTTTGACGGGAAAAGAACTATGGACGAGATCAAGAATCCCAATGAACACTTGGTAATACCCAAGTGGATAACTCAGGAGTATTTCGAGCAGATCCTGCAAAAGGATGAGCCTGAGTATGTGAAAATCCTCAGCTTCAAGCCGGTGGCAGCCATACCACCGGGGGAGAATTTCACCTCCATCATGCTGCGTGTTCATTTGGAGCTGCAGTTTAAGGGTAAGCCAGCCACAGATATGGGATCCGATATAACCAGAACTGAGATCGATTGGGGCTTCAATAGATGGCAGCACCAAGCCGAAGACGTACATCTTAAAGACGGAGCTGGCGGAAGACCGTGGTGCCAAGGAAATCCGCGAAGGTGGTATCTTCAACAAGGAGTTACAGATGTACCAGACCATTCTGCCCGCCTTCGAGGCTCTCTATAAGGCAGCCGGTGAGGATATTCCTCTAGCACCCAAATGCTGGCATGCAGAGCAGCGCGGGGATAACATAAACTTTGTTTATGAGGACCTGGCGGTGAAGAGATTCAAGAATGTCGATCGTATTCGGGGCCTGGACCTTCCACACATGCAACGTGCGCTACATAAGCTGGCGGAGTTCCATGCGGCTGCATCGGTCTATGTGGAGCAGGAGGGTCCTTTGCCCGCGGAGTTTAATGAAGGATTTATTGTAAAAAAACAACTAGCTCTGCAAGAGCATGGATGGGCGGTGAAATCGGAAGCATTTCTAAAGGCCATGGCTGACTGGGGGTTGGAGGATCAGGAGAAGTATACAAACAGTTTTGTAAGTCAAAGAAAGCTCTTCTATTCTCTAGAATTTATATTATGTGAATCCCTTCTATGTCCGTCAGCCAACTGCTAAGCAGTATGGAAAAGTGTGTGCCAGTAATTTGACGGAAGATCCTTTGGACTTCAATACTCTCACCCATGGCGACTTCTGGTCCAGCAATCTGATGAGCAACTATCTCGAAAATAACCAGATCGATGAGCTCATTATGGTGGACTTTCAGCTCTGCAAGTGGGGCAGTCCTGCGCAGGACCTGCTGTTTTTCATCACTCTCTCAGCCGCCAACGATATCAAGGTCAAGAAGTTCGACTACTTCATCAGGATCTACTGGGAGCGTCTTGTAGAGTGCCTAAAGTTACTCAAATACCAGAAGAAATTGCCCACATTACGTGATCTTCAAACTTCTTTGTACAAGAAGCACAATACTTTCTACGGTATTTTTAGCGATTGACTTCCTTTTAAAACGAATAATGAAAGGGAATTTTCTTCAACAGCTGTCATGGCGGTATTCAATCATCTGCCGCTCATCAAATTTCCCACTGACAAGGATTCCAACTTGCATAACGTGATGCGCGAGGACGAGGTGGGGCACAAGTTCCGTCTGCGCCTATTTTCAAATCCCTCATATGTGGAGGCTATGAAGGACCTGTATCCCTTTTTCTATAATCGCGGCATTTTTAACTTTAATGATTTCAATTAAAAATAAAATTACCAAATGGAAAAATATTACTTTTTGGATTCAATCATTAAAACCCAAATCAAGCAGCTCAGATCTATGGAATATACATACATAGATTATAAAACTGACTCAACGCTTAGTTGCATTAATTGTTGTGCTGATTACAGTATGGTGTATGCTGACGTCTTACGGTCCGGCCCACATTCTCACTATAACTATGACGGGGCCAAAAAATAAACTGTGAAAACAAACACAAAAATACAGCCAGCCAGCCCCAAGCAGGTTTCACACACAATCACACGACACACGTTCGCAAACAAAAATTAATATTTGTATACATATATGTATTTCTAATCATGCGTGTGTCGTTTCAATTAAGTTTTTGAATAGGGTGTACACTATCTCAGAAATGTATATATAATTTATTGAACGCTTATTTCTTTAGGCATTTATTTTCTACAATCAGCAGGAAATATTCGTAATGGTGAAAACCCAAAAATCTTGTACGTGCTATCATGCTATCGTGCTGATTAGTTTCTAAGTTGAGTTGGATTTCAGCAATATTTATAATTGATATAAACAAAGTCACTGATACAGACTACTGGGAAAAACTAAGAATTTAATAGATTTGCGATTCTATCGATTTCCTCGCTTCAAACTGAGAAAAATTGCTATCAATGAAACCATACCATGAATGCAAGTACTCTATTATATAGCGATACGACCCCAATAGATCCGTGGAATAATTTCACCATAAGGTAACCCAGTACCGACCGATGGGCGCTGTTGCATGATGTGCGACACTAAATCAATAAATCTAATAGCACTTTCCCCCAGAGACTTGTAAACCCCGACAGATGGACAAGCACTTACCATAGCTATCTCTATATATCTCTATATAGTTACGATTATATGTCCCTCTTCCAGACTATACAAACGAGACACTTGACAAAAATCACAACCATGCAAATGAATACTTAAATTGTAAAAACCACTAGAGTCATAATATAGATAAGATTGAATAGATAGTTTAGCTAACCAAAACAGCCAACTCACTAGAAGAGTATCTAATATTTGCTAAATTTTTTTTGCAGTCGATAAGGGGTTGGAGCCTATAAAAAATTGTGCTGTGCTCAGTGTCCCAGTAGCAATTGAAGGGAGAAGTCGTGCTGGCATTAAAAATAGGAGACGCTACGATGAGTGAGGAAATAGTTAATCCCAACGAGCACCTGATCATTCCCGATTGGATCAATGAGAAGTACTTCACTGGAGTGCTGGCCAAAGACGAACCAAATCATGTTAAGATATTAAAGTTTACCAAAGTGGCGGCGATTCCACCGGGGGAGAACTTTACCTCGACTATGATAAGGGTTTATATCAAGTTGGAAATGAAAGGTTAGGGGTAGATACATAAAACTATAACTAAAACTTAGAGAAAGAGTAACATAATCTTCATCAGATGGCAGTGTCAAAAGTAAAACATACATCTTCAAGACTATGCTTCCCGACGAGCGTGGCGGCAGTGCCATCAACGACTTTGGTCTGTTCCCCAAGGAGGCCAAGATGTATGACACCTATCTTCCTGCCTTCGAGGCTTTATACAGGGCTGCCGGATGGAAGATACAGCTGGCACCGCAGTGTCTCCACACGGAGGAGCGCGAGGGCAATATTAACTTCATTTTCGAGGATCTGTGCGTCAAGAGATTCAAGAATATTGATCGCACCAAGGGCCTGGACTTGGAGCATATGACGAGGGCTCTGCACAAGTTGGCCGAATACCATGCCGCCAGTGCGGTCTATGAGGAGCAGAACGGACCCTATCCCAGTGAATTCCTTGAGGGTTTCGTCACCCTTAAGGCATACAAGTTCCACATGGATGCATTTAAATTAAAAGAATCGGCCTTTAAGAAGGCCATGCTGACATGGGGCATGACGGATGCGGAGAAATATGTCAAGGAATTCGTAAGTTAATGGAAATACCAAAAGAAAAGGGACTTTAAAGATCTCCTTATTCCAGCCCACTGCGGATCAGTATTGGGCTCAATCGTTGAGTTGCTTGGATGTGCTTCCAAATGACTTTAATGTCCTGAATCATGGTGACTTCTGGTCCAGTAACCTGATGAGCAATTATCTGCCAAATGGCAAAATTGATGAGCTAATCCTCGTGGACTTCCAGATCGTCAAATGGGGCAATCCTGCACAAGATCTTCTATTTTTTATTATACTTTCGGCGGCCACAGATATTCGTATAAAGGAGTTCGAAAACTTTGTAAGAATTTACTGGGATCGTCTGGTCGAGTGCCTGAAGGTTTTAAAATTCAAGAAACCCATTCCCACACTCAGAGACATTCAGAGCTCCATGTATGCGAAGGAGAATTCATTTTACGGTGGGTTTTTGAAAGAGTTTTTCTATCGAATGTCTGAAAAAGTCTCTCTTTCTCTCTCTCTCTGCAGCGTTCTTTAGTTTGATGAACCACTTGCCAATCATATTGTTCCCAACCGACAAGGATAGCAATCTTCACAATCTGTTAGCAGAAACCGAAGAGGGCGAAAGACTGCGATTGCGCCTTGTATCGAATCCTGCCTTTGGCAGTGTGATGAAGGATCTATATCCCTTTCTGTACAATCGCGGTTTGCTTAACTATGGTGATTACGATGTCTGATTACTTTATGGAAACTATTTTGCTGGCAAATAAAATATAGATAGTAGGAATCTATACTATGTTTACCTTAAAATGTTTAATTAGTCTTATCTGTTCCTGATTACTAGGGACAAATTTATCTAAAGATATGATATCTTTGCTTGATAAAATATGTTTTAGAGTCAGTCAAGTTTAGGTTTCAGTCAAGATCAGTCAGAGATCAGAGCCATGGCGAAGATAGAGAACCCTAACGAGAGTCTTGTTATCCCTAAATGGTTAAACGAAGACAAGTTCAAGGTCCTGCTGGCCAAAGATGAGCCAAATTATAATAAAATTGTACAGTTTACAGCTGTGGCTGCCATCCCGCCAGGCAGTAATTTCACCTCAATTTTGGCACGCGTCTATTTGGACTTGGAACTAAAGGGTAAGCTGAGATAGTGAATCTGCAGAATCAGAGACTATATGTCCTAAACATCTCTAAGATGGTAGCCTTAAGAGACAGAGCTATGTAGTCAAGACCACCCTCGAGTTGGACAAAGGTGGAAGGGTCGTCGAGGAGTTTCGGTATTTCCAAAAGGAGCAGCAAATGTACTCCACTTATTTACCCGCCTTTGAGCAGCTCTATCGCGAGGCTGGACATCCCATTCAACTGGTGCCCAAGTGTTTGGAAATTGGAGAAATGGATGGCTACCTGTACTTCATATTTGAGGATCTGTCATCGCAGGAATTCGTAACTGTGGATCGCAGCAAGGGTTTGGATATGGAACACATGAACATGAGTCTTCGTAAGCTGGCGGAGCTCCATGCCGCCAGTGTTGTGTACGAGGATCGGCATGGACCGTATTCCATCGACTTTGAGCATGGCTTCGCACATAAGGATAATACAGAGCACAGCAGACGAGGATTCGATGCAAAGGTCAAGGAATACAAGGCAGCCATGTTGACCTGGGGAATTGAGGAGAGATGTTTAAAGAATTTCGTATGTGTTTTTAAACTTAAAGAAAATTTCAAATCTTATATACTTTAATCTCTATTTCAGCCCACTCCTCAGCAGTACATTCAAATGAGTTTGGAATCCCTGAAAACCGATGCCAATGGCTTTAATGTTCTCACTCATGGCGATTTTTGGTCCAGCAATATCCTCTTTAAGTACAATTCGAATAACAATTTGGATAAAGCTCTTCTCTTGGATTTTCAGCACTGCAAATGGGGTAGTCCTGCCCAGGACCTGCTCTTCATCATCACCATTTCAGCCAGCAGGGAATTGCGCCTCAAGGAATATGAGAATTTTGTGAGGATCTATTGGGAACATCTCATCGATTGTTTGGCTATACTAAGCCACAAGAAATTGGTGCCCCAACTGCGGGATTTGAACGCTGCCCTCTACAAAAAGAACAATACTTTTTACGGTGGGTTCTCTGTGAAATCTTTATTTTTATGGTCCCTTTAGATGCACTTTTCTTTCAGCTTTCTTTCCGGTGATGGGTCATTTATCTACCGTTTTGCTGCCGACCGATAAGGATAGCAATCTGCACACCCTCATGTCCCAGGACGATGCTGGCAGGAGTCTTCGAACTCGTCTCTATACGAATCCGGCATTTGTGGATGTCATCAAAGAGGTGTATCCCTTTTACTGCAACCGGGGACTGTTCAACTTCGTTGACTACGATTGAATACCGATCGATGCAGTTTTCATTCTTTCCATTGAATAAATTTGTGTGAACATTGAATCTGGTTTCAACAAGCTCCATCAATTGATATGAGCAGGGTCAGTACTTGAAATAGTTTCGATTGCAAATGCGGGTGGGGTGGGGGGTAGAGCCCCCCGGATTTTAACAGACAGTAGAGATTGTAGGGTCTGAGAGATACGTCTATCAAAAATGGGAAATAAACAAGGGATAACATTTGCACCCCCAAGAGATAGAAGAGCTTCCCCCTACACCCTGTTATCAGGCATTCACATCATCAAAGCTGATAAGACTCGACCATCCCTATCCCCATAGTATTCTCCCACATAGAACTTTTAATGAATATAAAGAGAAAAAGCTCTTTCAGTTATCACAGTATCGCCTGCTGTCGCGTGAGAGCGACTTTCGGGCCAAGACAAATCAGGCAAACGAGCGATGAATGCGATGCTCAGTGTCCGAGCTGTTGACGAACCAGTTAGACGGGGCGGGCAAATTGGCATTGCCTGATAAGTGAGCGCTTACCTTGCCCGCCACCTGCCACCCCCTACCTAACACAACCGAAATAAGAAACAACATTCTCGATAAGAACAGGCAAAACAGAACGCCAGAAAAACAGTTGCGCCTCACTGTTCGGTTCGAGAACAACATACCACAACCGAGAACTTAAACGATCCGATCCGAAAGCAGAGTGAAGTGAAATCTTCCATCAAAATGCCCGATAACAGCAACAAATTCTGCATAACAAGTTCTGTCCGCATACCGGAGTGGGTCAACGAGGCCTATTTCAAGAAACTACTGAAGCGAGAGTTTCGGGAGTTCCGACGCATCTTGAATCTCTCAATTATACCGGCCACGCCTCCGGGCGAGACCTATACTTCGCTGCTGATGCGCATTATCGTCGACATTGAAATGAAAGGTGAGAAAAAGGGGGTGGACCCTTGAGAGGTTGATGTTTGCACTGACAATTACCTCATTCACACTGCGCGCAGATGGATTCTCACAGCAGAAATCCTACGTGCTGAAGACCATGCTGGACGATGCCCAGGGTAATGGCTTCGTCAACACCCTGAATATCTTTCCCAAGGAGAAGCAAATGTACGATTTGATTATACCACAATTGGAGCAGCTTTACGAGCAGTCAGGCTTGACGGTACAGTTTGCCCCCAAATGCCACTGGTCGGAGAATGTCAATGGTCGCATCTGCCTCGTCCAGGAGGATCTCAAAACTAAGAAATTCCGAAATATCAATCGTCTGAAGGGCTTCGATATGCCGCATATGAGAAGGGTGCTCGAGAAGCTAGCAGAATTCCATGCGGCCAGCGCTGTCTGGCGTCAGCGGAACGGCCCCTTTCCAGAGGATTTCCAACGAACTTACCTGCCCGCCAACTACAATAAATCGAAATCATATCAGGCCCGTGTACAGAGCTACAAGGCGGCCATGGCCAAATGGGGTCTGGCGGATCATGAGCAATACGTGAGTCGCATTGTAAGTACAGATTTAATAGCTGTCCACAAAGGAATTCAATAATGTTCTCTCAGCCCACAGCCGATCAATTTGTGCAATCTGTGGCCCGCTGCTTCAACACAAATCCCCAGGAATTTAAAGTGCTGAATCATGGGGACTTCTGGTCCAATAATATAATGCTAAGCTATACCCAATCCGGGGAGATCAATCAACTGCGTTTTGTGGACTTTCAACTGTGCAAGTGGGGCAGTCCCTCGCAGGACCTGTGGGAGTTGATTATCTGCTCGGCCCACCATAGCATAAGGATTAAGCACTTTGATTGCTTCGTTAGGATCTATCACACACATCTGGTGCGCTGTTTAAAGATCCTGAACTACAGCGAACGGATGCCTCTTTTAAGGGAGCTCCATATGAGCATGATCAAGTATGGGTTTTGGGGTGAGTAAAGATCTAAACCCAGGGATTGTTACGTATTCTTATAACTCTAATTCTTAGGTTATTTTACAACCTTCACCCATCTGGTGTTCATCCTTCTGCCCGTCGATACGGAGGCGAGTCTCCAGAAGCTCATGCAGGCGGACGAGGAGGGAGATCGCTTTCGCTCCAAGGTCTACACGAGTCCCCTGTACGTCCGTTCTGTTCTCAGCATATTTCCGTTCCTGCATAGGCGTGGCATTTTAGACTTTTGAATGCGATTCTACTTAGGTGTACCTATGTATATATAATTCTACTGTATCTTGTGAGTGACTTTGACTATCTTTAAGATTTATCTTTTATTTAGCTGCGGCAGTGTTTGTCTATTATACTTCTTAAGAAAATAAGCCAAAGAAATCAACTGGGGTTTTGTTTTCGTTAGTCCGTTGCCTTCTTATCACACCGGGTACCCTATTATAGGAGAGTCTATGGATGTTCCTATGGAGCTGGAAATAACTTTTTGTAGAGCCGATATGCCCAAGCTGTCACAACAGCTGTTTCTATTTAGATCATGTCGTATCTTGTCAAATTATTATCTTTGGAGAGAAAGAGCGTGTGATGTTTGAATAGAGCGAGGCACAAGTTCCACAAAAGCAATAATACCACACTGCGAATACGTTCCAAAACATAACTGATTCGCTTTCAGCGCCACCCAGTTTGGTGTTCCACAGTTCACACACACACAGACCCACACTAAGGCAGAAAAGGCAAAGCACAAGGTGTATTAATATCAGGTAAGGAAGAGATCTGTTTTTCTTCAATGCATACTGGCGCTGCGTTTCAGACTAACATAGCGTGGCTGATAAAAATGCGAGAATTCCTCACCTAGCAACCTTTAATAAATACAAGTTTTTTGCTTTCGGCCAATGAAACTTGACATAAATGCAAGATTTTATCATTTATTTTCTTCTTCATTCAAACGTAAACAAATGACGCCTTGTTTCGTTCCCTTTCAATTTATGCTCAGCTCATTCGTGTATGTACGAGTCAGCGGGTAAGTAAGAACAAAGTACAAAACAAAACGTAAAAAGTTCAAGAAATTTAAAATGTTGCTATCGATTACCTTTTATCGATTTCAACTGAGAAAATCAGCTGGTTTTTTTTTACATTTTATCAGTTTCAGCTGAGAATATCAGCTTATCAACAGAGAGAGCTTCCATAAAAAGCTTTCCCATCGTCACATGTTTTGCCCCCATACTCTTACTTTGGAGCCACAGCTGCTTTGGAGTCTTTTTTCTGTACGCTGCTGCAGTCAGGTGACTTGGAAAAATAAAAGAAAGAACACAGAAAAATGGGAACCGGCACGAAGAACTACCTTGCACCCGAGTGGCTGACCGTGGAGTTCCTGCAGGATGTGCTCAAGGAGCATTTTAAGGACGAGACGCTAACCGTCAGCGATCTTCTGGTTAAGAGCGCCCAGGTGGAAGACACTGCTGTGGGCTTTGCCAGCGAAATGCACCGGGCCACCTTCAATCTGCAGCGAGGCGAGGCTGCCAAGAGTAAGTTCTCGGTGATCATCAAGGACCATCCGAAGGGACAAACTGGAGCCGTGGCCCAGCGCAGCAGGCTCTTCAAGCGCGAGATTCTCTCCTACAAGGAGGTACTGCCAAGGGTGCAGGCTCTGCTGGAGTCCATTGGCGACAAGAGCAAGATAGCCCCTGCGTGCTACTACACAACGGAGTCGCCGGAACCGTTCCTCATCCTGGAGGATATGAAGATGAGCGGCTTTGAGAACTTCGAGCGCGGTCGTCTCCTAAACCTGGACTATGTTCTGCCAACCGTCGAGAAGATAGCCAAGCTTCATGCCTGCAGTGCCGTCATAGCAAAGGAGAGTCCCGAGGTCTTGGAGTTCTTCAATGAGGCGCCCATTTCCCGTAACCCCGATCGGCGGGACTTCCTTACCTACTTCCCCGTGAACCTTCGTTGCGTAGCGGAGGAGCTGGCCCACTGGAAGGGCTATGAGGAGATCACCGAGAAGATGTTCATCCTGGCCGAGAATGTGCTCCAAAGAGCTCTGGCCATGTTTGACGAGAGCGAGAAGGGTTTCCGTGTGTTCAACCTCACGGATCTGTGGATCAACAATCTCCTGTTTCACATCAACAACGAGACCAAGGAACCCGATGATGTGGTGACTGTAAGTAGCATCCTCATTCAATCATTTGGACTCTTCATTTTACAAACTATTTATAATTTGTTTCTGTAGCTGGATTACCAGTTGGCATATGTGGGATCTCCAGCCATAGATCTCAACTACTTCCTTTATGGCTCTCTCAATGAAAATGTGCGCAAGGTTCACTTCAAATACATTGTAAGGACGTACCAGCAGGTCTTGAAGCAGACCCTGGAGAAGCTCAAATATCAAGGACACATTCCCACACTCAAAGAAATCCATATCGACCTTATCAACACCAGCCTGATGGGTAAGTATTTCCCCTACCCCTTTTTCAGACGTTCTTTCTATAATCATCATCTGTTCTAGGTGTTATTGGCGCCACTTGCCTCACGCCTCTGATTTTCCGCGAGGGAGCTGGCTTTGAAAATCTCGAAGACCTCAACTCCCGCACCGAGAGCGGCGATCAATTCCGGCGGGAAAATGTCGAGAACCCCAAATACCGTGCCTTCTTGCAGCGCACAATTAAAGAGTTTGAGCTCTCTGGATTTTTGGATAAATAAGGTGATCGGAGAGCCAGAGAGAGAGAGAGAGCATAAATCGAACAATAGTATTCATATTAATTCATTGGTTCCATGGGTATGAGATAGACCCATTTGTTATAGGAAGAGCACAATCAAAGTAAATGTTGTACAAATAACTGTCCAAATCTGTAAAAATATGTTTTAAAATGCGTACGGTTACACACAAAAGCCCGCGATAAGATAATTTAAGTTAACCTGAGTGCCAGATACCAGTTATAGTCGGAATCTTCGACTATAAGTACGATAGAAATACTGGTATGATTATTCTATTGCTTGGAAGAGCAGCTTTTATTTGTTATATAATGTTAACTTATCATTTCCAACTGACAGTGCATTATAGAGATAACAAACAGTTGAGAGTCGTATTGACGGTGCTCAAATCAATTAAGTACTCGTAATCTATAGATACTCGAAATACATAGATCAGAACCAGATGTGCTTGTTGCTTTGGACATAATCAATTTCATTTTGAAATATCTTCCCTTAAAGATCCTTAAAGTAACCCATTATCTCGAATTGGGGCAACAGTTTCCTTACATCTGCAATGTAGGAATCTATGAGGTAAGCCTTCTGCCGCGTTGTCGGTTCTTGAATAATGTCATGCATCTTAAGGGTATTTGATTTGACGGCCAATATCATGGGCAGAAAAGTGGTAAGCAAGAAGAAGTCTGGAAGGAATGATAGAAAGGAGCTGTTAGCCAAAAGTCCCCACTTTAAACATGATGAACTCACCATAGAATTTGTGGCGATGGATCTGCTGCCAGAGCTTTTCCTGGGTGGGCATGACGCCTTTGTATCCAATTTTCTTGAGTGTATCCGTCAAAACATTGAAGAAATAGTTGATAAAATCTTTTCCATGGTTCCAGCGTTCCTCTGGCTCCATCAGCATATATATGGAGTAGATCAAGTCAAGGCTTAAGGGGACTATATTACAGATCTGGAAGTCCACCAACATCACATCCTCAAAGACACCTGTGTCCTTGTTGTGCTTGAACATCATGTTACGCAGATGGAAGTCTCCGTGGCAAAGCACGTAATATCCATCAGATTGGGGGTCTGCGCGATACTCCTCCATCACGGCACGAGTGCGCTCCAGATAAGAGTCCTTTATTTTCTCAAAGTGCGGCTTGTACTTCTTCAGATCAGGTACCTTGTCAAGCATTTCAATGAAATTGGCCATGCTAGTGGTTACCATTGGATCTTTCAACAGAGTGGGTAAATCGAATAAACCATACTTAAATTCCTTGATAAACTCGGGATTCTGATTTGGAAGAGAAATATATTTTGATATGGATTATAGAGAAGATTTCTTAGAAACTTACCTCATTGTTAACTTTCATGCTGACGGCGTTCCATTTGGCCAATTTGGAAAGGGCAGAGCGCACTTCCTCCTCCCTAACCGAACGACCGCGTATGACAGTGTATCCCAACGGCACGAGATCATCGAAGATCATTACCTGACGTGGTTCGACGCTATGGAAGATGCACGGTACATACAACTTGGTATTATCTCCCGCCTGCTTCAATATCCTCTCGAACTCTGGTAGAACCTTGGAGTACATTCCGATCTCTGTTTCAAACAGATGGGTTTCACTCAGCATTTCCTTTTTGTGGCCCTCCTCCTCGGGCATTGTCTTGACGATCAATGCCTTGTTGAACACGCCCTTCCCGGTTGTGTATTCCACTTGGGTGCGGAACATAACACTGGCATAGTGATCTCCCTGGGCGCTTGCGGGGGATATTTTCAGATCGGTTACCTTCAATTCTGGTGCACTTTCATACGTGCTCAGAATGTTTTGCAAATACGTAGCATTCAGCCACTTTGGGGCCTCCAACTCGTCGGCGTTAAACTGTTCCGTATCTATGTTATCTGGCATTTTGTTTGTTTGGTGGCAGAACAATCTAATCACTTGTTGTTAAAACTCTTGGGACGGGTGGCAAACAGGTTGTGTTTATAACAAATAGTTGCGCACTCATTTTAAATAAAAATTTGAGCTTTGGCAGAGCTCTGTCTGAGCTTTTTTGGCCGAGGTTACTTTACAATTCTCTGTGAAATTCATTTGTCTTATCGGAAAGCATAATTAGGCCTTACTATCCTTTCCATTAATTGAAACATGCCTAGAAGAACGTAATTTAATTTATTAAAAATAAATTTAATAAATAAAGTTTTGGACAGGTGGTAGAACTAGAACCGATGCTAAAGCTTTTATTGCAAACAATTATTTTTTGATTATCTTTTAAGTAGTATTCTATACTATACCCTTTAAAAAGGTATTTTAATTTTACAATAATGCTTAGAACTAAGAGAAAAAAATAATTTCTACTTTATAATGAACATATAATCTTATAATATAGTCCATCTAGTCCTTGCGCTTGGATGAGTTTTAAATTCACAAAATGCGTACCCATATGACCCTATATAATCATCTAAAATTACATTAAAAAAATATTGCATTATTTTGTAGTTTCCATAATAGGAACCCTTTGAAAGAGTATATTTAAAGCCATATTTCCTATCTAGAATTATAATTACTAATAGTTTTTGTCGAATAAGCATGCGTCTGCTTTTCTGCTACTCGTTATCTCATAGAAGCTTTGACGATGAGGAACTAGTTTTAGTGGAAAAGCTACCACATAGCTACATATGTATGGATGCTGTACTTGATCGAAAATATATACTTTTCTTCGAATACCCTGGTGTTGGGATAACAATAAAAACAAACAGATACAAAAATGCGCATTCATTGTACAATTTATTCGATAGTAACTAAAAAAAACTATCTATAGATCCTTAAAATAGCCTATTTGTTCGTATTTGGGTAATAATTTCATGATATCCTTAACGTATACATCCTGATAGTAGGTTTTCTGACGCGTTTCTGCATCTTGAAGCAGGCCATTCATTGTAAAAGAATTCGTTTTGATGCCCAAAATTAATGGCAAAAAAGTAAACATATTAAACAAGTCTGAAACAAAAAGAAATGTAAATTCTAACTAAGTTAGTTTTAAATGAAATGCATGACTTACCATAATATTTCAGCTTATAGATCTGTTGCCAGAGCTTCTCTTGGGTAGGCATTGCACCTTTGTAACCCACTTTCTTCAGAGTATCCACCAACACAGAGAAGTAATAATTGATCAACTTCTCGCCATGGGTCCAGCGCTGCTCTGGCTCCATCAGCATGTGGATGGAGTATATCAAGTCCACGGCTATGGAACCGGTATTACACAGTTGAAAGTCCACCAGCATGACGTCTTCGGAGTCGCCTGTCTCCTTGTTGTGCCTGAACATCATATTCCGCAGATGAAAGTCTCCGTGACACAGCACGTAATATCCATCAGGTTGTGGATTTGTGCGATACTCTTGCAGAACGGTTTTCACCATGTCCAGGTAGGTATCTTTTATTTTCTCAAAGTGCGGCTTGTACTTCCTCAGCTCTGGCCATCGTTCCAGCATTTTAATGAAGGGAGGCATTGCTGTAGTCATAAAGGGATCGTTCATCAGGGCTGGCACTTCAGTCCAACCATATTGGAACTCCTTCAGAAAATCGGGTTGCTATTGAAAAGAGAATCTTATTCGAAGGTTGAGTCAATAGTTTGCAGATTCAAGAGCTCACCTCATTGAGCAGTTTCATGCTGATGGCATGCCATTTGGCCAGTTTCGAGTAGGCTCTGCATAGTTCCTCCTCCCTAACCGGACGATCCCGGATGACAGTGTATCCCTGCGGCACCAGATCCTCAAAGATCATAACCTGGCGGGGCTCAAGACTGTGATAGATGCACGGGACATATAGCTTTGTGTCATCTCCTGCCTGCTTCAGTATCCTCTCAAACTCCGGCAGGGCTTTGGTGTACATTCCGATTTCTGTTTCGAAAAAATGAGATTCACTTAGCATGTCCTTCTTGTGGCCCTCCTGTTCGGGCATCGTCTTAATGATCAGTGGCTTGGTGAACACTCCCTTGCAGGTTGTGTACTCAACTAGGGAGCGGAACATAATACTCGCATAGTGATCTCCCTGGGCGCTCGCGGGGGATATTTTCAGATCGGTAACTTTCAGTTCTGGCGCTCCCTCACACGTGCTCAGAATTTCGCCTATAAATTTAGCATTCAACCACTCTGGGGCCTCCAGCTCGTCGGCGTTAAATTGCTCCAAGCTTTCAGTCGTCATTTTGTTCAGAGTAGAGGAAAAACTATATTAGCTTGAACGGCTACGTATTCCGTGCGAGCTGGTTATGGAATGAAGCAGTTGATTTGATGGAAGGCACACTTTAAACGAAATTGGTTGAGCTTTTCGAAATTTCGAGTTTTGTGTTGTGAAATACATTTATCTAATCAGAGAGCCTTATTGTCCTTATAATTGTTGCTTAGGAAAACACATTGATTGCTGGAAGTGCAAAATATTGAAAAATATTGTGAAATAATTTTAATGGTGAGCAAATCCTTTGGATAATTTTACTCTTGAGAGCTTTCCAATTTTCATACTAAGTTCATTTAAGTCCGAGGTATTCAGAATCAACTGATAAGAGTTATTACCCGCAAATATTAATTTTCACCGGGAGAGGTCTACGATTGTATGCAATTGATAGTTCAATAAAAATTTACTGATTAGCTAACATTACTATGCGAAAAAATATACTCAATTCTAACAGTTACGAATAGTAGATATTTTAGATTGTAGTTTGTAGTTTCTGTTACATATGTATGTACATATTTGTTTAAATAATCGTAGTTACACCCACTGAAGCGCTTATATACATACGTAGAGTATCTATTGTAGACTCCACAAATCTTGAAGCTTTTGGAAAGCTTTTCAGCTAAAAATATCATTGTCTATGAACCTGTATTCTGATCTCTTGAAAGCTTTGTTATAACTACTATTATTCATTACCTTTCTCTCCTTTCCTAAGCGCCATGCTACAGATCCTTTCGGTTGGCTATTTTCATGTATACAATGATCAATTATATAAAGAAAATTAACTAAAATACATTTTAACTCTATAAGAAATACCTATGCTGAAGTATTGAGAATCTAGCTCTACATAATTCAAACATTTACTATAATCACGAAGAATAATAAACATATAATAGGTATATACAAATACATATGGGTGATTAACTATTGACTAGCCTAAGGAATATATGTACATTTGTCCATAAACATATATAAGATTTATCTAATTTTTATATACAGTATAACACAGTTTTAAGGATGACACTTTCGATCATTGATCCGCATCGAGCAAGCCCTCCTGCTGGAACTTGGGAAGGAGTTGTCGCATTATCCTCTGAGTAGCAGGATTGCCATAGCAGGCGTTCTTGAAGTTGATCGCCCGCTGATTGTTCTGCATTAAGGCATTGAAATCGGCATCAGCCGTCTCCACATTCCTCTGAATGGGTAAGATGGAGATAGTTGTGTGCATGCCTAAGGATCAGAGAAGAAACCATACAGTTATTCCAGAAATAAACGCAGGAGAATCGTGTACTTCTCACCATAGAAGGCCTTTTCTTGTAACTGCTGATGAAACTGGTGCATGCTGGGAATGGCAGCCTTGAAACGGAGTTTCCTCAGTGTTTCCGAGAAGATGTTGAAGTAGTAGTGGATCAGCTCCTCCTGGTTGTTCAGATGGAGATCAAACTCCAGCGAGGAGTTCAGGAAGTAGAAAAGATCAATGGCTGGTGAACCCCAGGCGGCATATTGGAAGTCAATGATAATCACATCCTCCGCTTCGCCAGTCTCCTTGTCATACTTGACAAGGACATTGTTGGTCCACAGATCGCCATGGGCCAGGACGTTGATCTGGCCGGGACTCACATCGAAGACGCGTTTGCCCAGCTCCATGTAGACAGGCAACAGAGCCTCCAGTTTCTCGGCATACAGCTCATATCCAGGCCACTGGGCCACTCTTCGACTGGCAGCCTGTAGCATGCCTAGAAAGCAGGGGGCATAGTTATCCGTGTGACGGTTGAACATTCCTCGATCATAGCTCTCCAAGGCATGATCCTCGCGCTCGTTCAACACCGCCGATGTGGCATGCATCTTGGCCAACTTCCGAAGGACAAGACGCGCCAACTTCAGATCGAGTCCGGTGAGACGATCGGGCATCACAAATTCCCGCGCACTGAGATCCTCGAAGATCAGCACCGAACGATCGTAGTCCACGGCCATGGTCTCGGCAAAGATCTCCTCCCCATCTTCGATCTCGTGGAGCAGAGCCTTCAGTTTAGGCAGAATCTGCTCATAGATGGACATCTCGCGATTGAAGATGTCATACGGTTCCATTGCATTCCTGGAAAACTCGTCGCTCTCAAAGGAGGACTTTATAATGTAATGACCGATCTGGCAGGTGCCATCGCGTCTCGTGAACTGGGCCTTCACTCGGGTCAGCACTCCGCCATAGTTTTCACCCTTTCCCAGGGCGGGATGGACTTGCAGGCAGGTGATCTTGATCCTCTGATCGCCATAGAAGTCCCTCAGCGCATCCTGAATATAGCTCTCTGTCAGCCAATCAGGAGCATCCATAATAACGGAGTTGGAGTTGGTAGAAGGAGCCGCGGATCCACTAAGCTTGGGAATGGCATCGAGTGCCCCGATCAGATCCGAAACCGACATGATGATAAATGAAATTTGTTTTGCGATATGGTGTTTAAAAATCAGAGCACCTCAGCTTTTATATGAAAGCTGCAGCTGTTCCCACGTACATTCGTCACAATTGTGATTTATAATACCGCCATAAAATCACAGACGTATGTAAATATAGACGCGGGCTTACAGATTACTCTTTTTATTGGGGCGCAAGCACCCCCGAAACCCCCGAAGACATCTGAGTAAGATGCCTCGTGGCTGGCACTCTCACGCCGCGGCATAGCTACTGCCTAATCGGACAGATTGTTTGGATTTCGGTCGCTGGCAAACCTGTTAATCTATATAGCACTTCGTGTGGGTTTAGGGATGGACGAAGACGACAACGAAGCCGAAGACGACAAGTGTTTTATGCCAGAGCTCAGAAATGCCAAGCATTTCTTGACTGAAATCATCTCTTAAAAGAGTGAACAACCTACGTCAAAGGCTGAATACTAAAACTAAGGGATACGTTGAAAAAAATCGATAGAGACATTTAAGGAAACTACTTTCTTCATGGATTTCTAAGAATAATATATGTGGATTGATGGATTTAAATTGAAAGAAAGTATCATATTCTATATTATATATAGTATATTCTATTTTTTTTCGACATACATTATGAGCATTCGGGTGAAATATGGAAAATTGGAACCGTTATAAAAAATTGTATAAATATGGTGCCTTTTTGGAATTAAAAAACATGTATTATATGAATATTAAAATTTGGTCACATTTTCTATCTTCAACTTTGTTTTAAAATTATATAAAAAGAGTTTTGTATCACGCTTTAAACGGTTTCCTTAAAGTTCTAGTCAAATATTAAAGCACTTACTAACTGAGTCTGGGCAAACAATCCTAAAGATACATTGCACTTATGAGATACGAATAATAGGCTGCCATCATCAAGAACTCAAAATTGTTTGCATAAGCAAATGAGCGCCTGTCGATGGGAATCTTATTGCCTTGAATGGGAATCTGCGTGATACACCAAGCAACAAAACACTGAAATACAAATGTCTTACTATATATTCTATATATTTAATGGAGCCCTACTTTTCCTGCCTTAGGGCTCCAAAAGAAATGGTAATTTTCCTTCAGTTTAAGGTATTTAATCAGCCAAAAAACTGTTCCCAACCATATAAAAGACATTAATCTTGAGACCTGCGGGCTAGTAGTGCTTGGCACACGTTACGCATTTCTGGGGCCGGCCTGTTGCCAAACGAATCTCCAGAGAGAACAGTAATCCCCACAAATGTTTGCCGAGGGGAATAAAAACATATAACGCTTCCATCCCAAATCTGGAGGAGCGGAATGCAATTAAAGAAAGGCAAACACACGATACGCAGATACAAATACAGATACAGTTACGAGAGCATCAGCATTTCAGTCTAGTAACATTTTCACCTTGACAAAGGCATTGCCTGCGGCAGATATAAAGGCGGACGAGTGCGCTTCGGTGATCATTATTCACTCGGAGATTGGACAAAATGGCAGGCGTACCAGAGTGGCTGACCCACGACTACCTAGAGCATGCTCTGCGCTCTTACTACAAAGACGAAAGCCTGAAGATTGTCAAGCTGGAAATAAATCCCGCCTTGAGTGCTGGGGAAAACTATGGCGGTGTTTTGACCAGAGCCCGCCTACGGTTTACGCTGTCCAAAAATCCAGAGAAAGAGCAACTACAGAACCTCATTGTGAAGACGGCCATCGATGACGATGAGCTGAGCAAGGAGCTGATGGCGCCCTATGACATCTTCAATCGTGAGATGAACATCTATGAGGACGTGCTGCCCAAGCTGAACGCTCTTCTCCAGGAGATCGGTGACTCTGAGCCCATCTTTCCCACCGCCATCTATGTGGATCGCGAGCGCACGGCGATCGTCTTCGAGGATCTCTCAGTGGCTGGGTATGTGATGGCTGATCGCGTGCGACTCCTAAATGTGAAGCACACGCATCTCATCCTGCGAAAGCTGGCCAAGATGCATGCCACCTCGGCGGTGCTGAATGAGCGTCAGTCCGGCTGCCTGGAGAGCTACGATCGTGGATTCTTCAATCGCTATACGAACGCTTATAGTGGGTACTTTGTGGGTGGCCTCCTGGCCGCCGCCCGATGGATGAGTCAGGTGCCAAAGCTGGCGGATTATGGACAGAAACTCTTCGAGCTGGCACCTCACTACATGGAGATTGGCAAGAAGTGCTTTACCCCCACGCCGGGACATGTAAATGTCCTGGCACATGGCGATGTGTGGACCAACAATGTCATGTTCAAATACGATCCATCCACGGGTCGTCCCGTGGATGTCCTGCTCATCGATTTCCAGTACTCCTTCTGGGGATCGCCCTGCATCGATCTGCATCATCTTTTCAACACTTCGCTGAAGGAGCCACTGCGCCGAGATCAGCAGAGCGGTCTCTTCCAGTTCTATCATAGCATCTTTACCGATACCCTGCAGAAGCTCCACTACCGTCAGAATCCCATACCCAGTCTTCTTGATTTCAAGCTGCAAACCGAACAAAAACGTTTCTTTGGTGAGTAGTCCCCTGGGGGATCTCCAGATCCTTAGAACTAGATCTCTACTAAGGGTATTTCTTTGTCTCTCCATAGCTTTGCACTCGACTGTGGTTGTCCAGCCGGTGATGATCAGCGAGGATGCCACAGATGCCTGCTTCAATGCCCTGATGAACGATGATGAGCGTGGCATTCGTTTCAAGAATCGCCTTTACCACAACCCCAAAGTACAGGAAAATTTGAAGGCTATGGTGCCATTCTTTGATAGGAAGGGACTGCTGGAAGTGGACCAGTGCCGCTAGGCGGCAAAGATACGTTTTTTGGTTAGGTTAATAATAGTTTTTAATATAATATATAATACATAAGAGTATTATTAAATATACATACGTATATATAACCATTTGGAATGGTTAATATGGATTTGATCAAAGTTTTGTCACGCAAATCTCCGATCCCATAAAATATATATATATTCTTGTTTTAAAGCTATCCTTGGTTTACCTTCATGAATACGCAGCTCAATATCTCAGCTCAAACACATACATATGTATATCTATCATTATATTGTATGCATATATGCCATGTGGAAATCCCTTGTTCGTATTTAAACTTGGTAGTTAGGTATAAAGAAGGAATAACATCGGATCCAAAGGTTAAAATGTGGGCATTCGGTGGGCATTGCATTGAGTTTCAGTTTCTGACTGGAATCCGCAGGTAACGAGCTTTGACTTGGTGCAGTCATTGCACGTTCTCGTCTCCATCTATCTATATAACTATTGGTGATCAGAACTAAAGAGCATCACCCAGCCTCACACATAAATCACTGAAAGATCACTTAAGATAACAGTATATCATCCATTGCCACTGCGTGACATTTGGCGACATTTCTTTATCAGATAACACACCGCCCCAAGGCACGAGACCCATCACTACGATCCACAGATATTCTCGTAATCGTGTATAGTATCTATAAATATATTTATATAACAAGGGCTTTGCATAACAAACATTAAGATGGATTTATGGGTTGTGAAGCAGATAAATTTGTCTCTGGACCGAGAGTGATCTTAAAACACTACGTAAGTGGTCGTCAGTCGGTGTGGAGATGATTTACGGCAGTGCCACACTTACGACACATGGTGAAACTTACTATATAGCCCGATATAGTAGGTACGGTACCTATATACTTGTATCGATGTCTGTGGAGGTGCCACTCACACTGTACTATCTCATACGTACGCGTACTCGTATGTGTCGCGAGCTCTAAGCGATTCCTTTATCTATTCAGCTGTGGATAGATCTGGAAGGCAGTGAGACCCTGTTCGGAAGGTGCTACGTAATCGTCTGAGTCGGGTTGCTTTACAGCCATACCATAATGTGGGATCTGACGGAGAATGAGATTGCGGCCACCCGACACCGACTGACTATAAATTGGGCGCTTTTTCCGCCACAACGATTCAGATTCAAAAGTTAAAGCAAGCATCATGGTTGAACAGAATAAAGAGAACAAAGAGGAGGCTCCGACAGACTTTCATCCCTCCCCTGTGTGGCTGAACGAGTCCTATCTGGAGTCTTTGCTACAGAGCAAGAAGAAGGATGCAGGACTGAGAATCACCCAACTGGACATCAAGCCAGCCACAGCCAAGGGGGAGAACTATGCGAGTGTCATGACCCGAGTGAAAGTGACCTACGTCAAGAGCGGCGCCAAGACTCCCGAGGAAGGATACTACATTGTGAAGACAACCTACGAGAACGATCCTGTCATATCCAGCATCTTTTCCGGCTACCAGGCCAGCACGACAGAGATGCTGATGTACGAAAAAGTCCTGCCCAAGTTGAGTGACCTCATCGATGGTACACAGGAGCCCGAGAAGCTGTTTGCCCAGACCTTGCACGTGGACTATGAGCACGATGCGATCATCTTCGAGGATCTGGCTGTGTCCAAGCATGTACTGGCCGATCGGTTGGCGGGCTTTGACCTGGAACACACGCACATGGCTCTCCGAAAGCTGGCCAAGATGCATGCCGCCGCCGCTGTCCTCAACGAACGACAACCGGGGGTCCTGACAAAATTGGATCATGGCATCTTCAATCGTCACACAGAGGGCTTTGCTCCTTTCTTTCAAAACATGATGATAATGGGGGCAGAGTTCGCCGACAAGTGTCCGGAACTGGGCAGCTACTATGGCAACAAGCTGAGGGCCTTGGTCAAGCGTCTGATGGAGTACTCAACGCGGGTGTACGATCCCCAGCCAGATGAGTTCAACACGCTGGTGCACGGCGACTTTTGGGTGAACAATGTGATGCTACGATATGGCGAGAAAAAGGAACCCCTGGACATGATCCTCATCGACTTTCAGTTCTCCAGTTGGTCTTCGCCGGCCGTTGATCTGCATTACTTATTCAACACCTCTCTGCAGAATAAAATACGCTTCCACCAGCAGGATGCGTTGATTCAGTTCTATCATAAGGTGCTAGTGGACACCCTGAAGGATCTGAAATATGGTGGCTATATACCCTCGCTCAGGCAGCTTGTCCTGCAGCTGGAAAAGGGGAAATTCATTGGTGAGTAAACACAACAGACTCTTTATAAAGAAAGAGAGAAAAATAACTCCCTTTTCATTTATACAGCCGTCAGTGTGTCTTTCGCCTGCCAGGCTGTAATGGTAAATGATCAGACAGACGATGCGGACTTCAATGCCCTGATCCAGGACGATGAGCGAGGACGCAACTTCAGGCGGGTGGTCTACAGCAATAAGAAGCTCCAGGAGATAGTAAAGAATTTGCTGCCCGCCTTTGATCGTATCGGTCTTCTGGACGTCACCGACTAAGAGACTCGAGACTTATGTGTTATATGTATTGTAAACCAAATGAAATATAAAATAATTACTATTTACTTTCCCCCTAATGTGTGTGCTCAAGTGTATTTACCAGACAGCTAGTTAACTATCTTCAGCACAACGAATTTAAGTGCCTGTAAGTGTTATCAGGTAGATTTTATTTAATGTTTGCCTTTGATGTTTGACAAGAGCTCAACGCTATCTCAATTGCCCACAACCATGAGGACCTATCCCTCTGTTCCTGTACAGGTCAGTTTTTTTGCCAGAAGGTACTAATGGTGAAATTGCAATTTTATTTTTATTGTTAAGTAAATCACATTTCATCCAGCAATCCCTGCTGATCCAGAAACGGAAGTGTTAGATGCAATTTCTTTCTGATGGACTCCACCTGAAAGATACTATCTTTGTACCGTATGGCGCCTTCGGACTCTGACAGGATCTGTTCCATGGATGACTCTTCCTTGCCCTCATAGAGCATCACAGGCTCGAAGAGTAGGGAACAGAAAACAGCTTAGGGAAGAGAAATTATAAGTACAATTATCCCTTAGCTAGGACTGTATTCCACTCACCGTAGAAGGCTCTTGCCTTGAACTGCAGTTGAAAGTCAAACAAAGTTGGGACCTTGCCGCCATAATTGACCTTTTTTAGGCCCGCCACCAGCTTGTAGTAGTAGAACTGCACCAGCTCCGTCTGATGGTGCAGCCGAAGATCATCGTGCACCGATGTGGAGAAGAAGTACTGCAGATCGATGGCCGGAGAATTCCACACACTAAACTGAAAGTCTATGAAGATCATGTTGCTGGGATGTCCCTTTGCGTCATATTGGAACATGAAGTTCGTGGTCCAGGGATCCCCATGGGCCAAAGTCACAAAGTCCCCGGGTCTTATGGTTGTGGATCGTTCACCATAGTCCATGATATTATCCACGAGCCGATCGATCTTTGACTGGTAGCGTTGCTGTAGCTCCTTGTCCAGCTTTAACGAGCGAGATAGGGCCTTGAGAAGATTCCTCATGATCGGCTGGTAGGCACGGGTATGTTTATTAAAGAATCCCCGATCATAATCCTTGGCAAAAATGCCTGGCTTCCGTTCGCTTAGAGCTGCAGCTGTGGCATGAAAGCTAGCCATTTTCTCCAGCACCAGATGCGTATGCTCCAGATCCAGTTTCTTAAGCCGATCGGCAACCTTGTACTGCCCCAGCGACATGTCCTCAAAGATGATGGAGCCCCTATCGCGATCCACGTTGACGGTGGCCGCAAACAGTTTCCGCTGATCCTTGAGCTCCTGTCTGGCTATCTCCGCCAATTGCGGCAGGATGTTCTCATACATATCCATTTCCCTGACGTAAACGCCATAAGGGAAGAGCACATCAGCAGCCGGATCCTTGCTCGTAAAAGTAGTCTTCACCAAAAACGTAGTGGTCTGTGTGCCCTTGGAGGGTTTCGTTGTATATTCCAAATTGATACGAGTCATCACACTGCCAAAGTTCTCGCCATTCGCAATCGCTGGCTTGATGATCAGCTTTTCCAATTTGAGAGTGACATCTTTGAAGAAGATCCGCAACTTCTCCTGCACGTAGTCCTGAGTCAGCCATGCAGGTGCCGGATGTGTCTTCTCTGTGGCTTCTTTGGGCATGGTCGTAACCGTAGCTCAGGTCTTGCGTTTGTGCGCTTTTGTTAATAGAAGTGCATTGTTTTTATATAGCCCTCCTCTAAAAGGTGGGAGAAATGATAAGTGCAAGTGCGCCATTATCATGCAGCAATTGAACGAATTCCGTATGGGAAACAGCGTGTAAATTTATTACAATACATGTTCAGTTCTCCGTCTATTTCAAGTGCTTGACCGAACCGCGAACGCCCTAGGGGACAGCGAGCCCTCGTGAATGGAGACGGAAGCCTACGAATCAAAGCACTCATTCTAACGAAAGAAATCATCCTACTATAATATGAATGGGTAGCATTCCGCTGAATCACAGAAATCTCGAGCAAATTGTTTGAATAGAATAGCGCTCTTTGTTGAGTTTACAGATTACATTAGATAAAGAACGAGCGAGTGCTGTTTATTACAAATGTACATAATAAAAGTAAGTTTATTCTAGCCACGTGTTACCCGAGATGAGCAGATCGCCACAAATTGATCTTCAAATCTCGTTTATCTGGGATGGCTTCGTTTTTATCATTAAATTAGGTATCACTAAAGTGTAAGGTACAAATAAATTATATACCTTTTCGATTTTAAAAGTCCCAACCGGCATACTCTTTCACCACATCCTTGTTCTCCTTGCGATGGCGATGAATGGCGCTGGCTTCGCCCTTGGCCACGCATTTCTTGCGCTGATCTCTCTTCTCCTTGATGTCCATGTTGCGGCGTATGCGATCGGTGATCACGGATGGTGCTATTGTGCTGGTCGTGGTGGAATACGAGCGCTGGCTTCGCGCATCGTTGAGCATTTGCTCGACCATTTTCAGGCGATACATGCGGGAGTTGGGATCCAAGCCGGCCAGCTCCGGCATTTCATCTGTTTCCAGGTCATTGGAACTAATGGATTTGGCATCTTCTGCGGGTGCGTCGGCAGCTGGAGCCACTGGTGGAACAATGCCTTGAGGTGCAGGAGCAACAAGTGGAACATCGCCTTGAGGCCTCGACTCTGGAGTTGGAACTGGATCGGAGGCTATTGGCTTTGATGGCAATTCCGCATCGATAATCTCTGGACCCACAGCCAGATTGCCCAAATATTGTGTACACGATTCAATGTAGCGACGAATGGCATCATCTGATTTCTGTGCTGGCTTCGCCTCGCTATAGAGCACCTCATTCTCCACCTGACGACGGCACTCGTCGATCTCTACAGCTGCCGCAGTCACCAAAGCAGGCGCCTCATCTTCCTCACCTTCATCTTCTTCGTCCTCCGATTGTTCCACCATGCCATACTCCTGCAACAGATCCTGTTCCATCTCCTTGGTGAAGCCATACCCAGTGCAGTGCACCTCAGCATCCAGATCATCATCGCGCACCAGATCGCTGAACTTGGGATAATCTTCGCTTTCGTAGGCGAATTTACGACGGAACATTTCGCGAACGCAGTTCACATCGCGATCAAAGAAACTATAGAAGATTATATTGGATTACTAATAGAGTCGTTACGAGGAACGTTTGGTGATGCTTACAATTCAGCATTTTCATGCGAGGTGGACATCATCTGGGGAAAATCTATCAGTATAGGCTTTCCCGCATCCGTGAGCATCAAATTGAACTCGTTAAAGTCGCCATGGATGACACCAGAGTTACCCAAACGGACAATCAGATTCATGAGGTCATCATAGACTTGTGGAATATCCAACAACTCGTGCACTTGGGTCCTACGAAAAAAGAAATGCATTAAAAATGCAGTCAAAGTGGTGCGAATTCGGATCTTACATGGGCCAACCGTTGACCAGATCCATCAAAACGCAGTGACGATTGAAATCGATGGGTTTCGGGACAGGAAAACCGCGCTCATGCAATGCCGACATGTAGGCAAACTCTCGGGTAGCCGAAATTCGCGATAAATACAACCAGGAGGCTTTGTGCCGACGTCCATGATAATCTCGCTTGGCTTTCACATTCCTGAAGCAGGTGCGTCCCAGACGATGCAGTTTCAGGCAAATGGGAGTTCCCTCCTCATCGGCCACTACATAAATGTTTGACTCCTTGCCAATCCCAATTTGGTTGCCAAAAGAGCTCACTGACCCACGCAATGTAAGAGATTTCAGAGCCAGATAGTCATATCCAGTGTTTGTCAAGCGATAGCCATCATCTGTAAGGCCAAATGCGTTAATATTATTATGGTTTAGCTAATTCGCTCACTTACACTTTTTGCCACGTTCGTAGGACAGTAGTTTGTGCTTGCAGAGCTCCTTGAGCAGCTTGTGGACACCGCCAGTCTTCAGGTTGGCTATGGCCGCGGCCAATGGTCCCGGCACCAGCTCGTGGTTTTTCATGCCCATCTCGATGGCGGTGAGGACGCGGAAATCCTCCTTCGTTAGATAGCGCAGCACGGTGACATTTAATTTACCCATTTTCACTGAATTTTGGCAAATTACAACGCATTTAATTAGGTTTTCGTTTTACACGTGCGAGCACTTCGATAGCAACAGATGATTCGACTTGTTCTGGTATCAATAGCAATCGTTAATAAGGGGACTCGTGGAACTGATTATGATTCAGCTTTGATTTTCTTTTATCAGAAGTTCAGGTTTATTTTAGTCAATTCAAGTTCCTTTAAGGAGGAATTTAGTTCATTCAGGTGTAACGTCATCCATAATATCGTCCCGATTGTTTCAGATTTCGGTTTGATGAAAGCAAATTAAAATCAAATTAAAATCAGGTGCTGGAATATCATCTTTAACATATTCTATTGTTTAATTTGCGAAGTTATCGCTGTTTCGACGTCATCGTCATCAAAAGGAGAAGAAAACCAGGATATGGCAGGCGAGGATTTGATTGCCCAATTCCAGACGCTCGGCATGAGCGAGCAAAAGGCCAAGGAGACGCTCAAGAATGCCAACGTGACGAAGAACCTACAATTGGCGCTGGCCCAGGCAGCCGGCGCTCCCCTCGCCGACGGCACGGGCATGTTGCTCTACCACATGGCCAGCAAACTGAAGGCGCAGCAAGCGGAGCAGCTGCCCCTTCTGGTGCGCTACATTGTGGAGCGCAAGCTCGACAACACCCAGCGCGTGGATGCCGCCCTGGAGTATCTTCTTAAGTGTGGCCAGAAGCTGAAAGCCAGCATCAATGTGAAGCAGCTGGAACAGGAGTGCGGAGTGGGTGTAGTGGTCACGCCGGAGGAAATCGAACGCATCGTGCAGGCCAAGATCAAAAGCAGCTACAAGGATGCCCTGCTGGAGCAGCGCTACCACTTCAATTCCTTTAAAATCCTACAGGATGTGAGGGGCGAACTCAAGTGGGCGGATGCCAAGTCGGTAAAGGCAGCCATAGACGTGGAGATATTCGATCTGCTGGGACCCAAAACGGAGGCGGACTTGAAGCCCCCAGTCAAGCAGAACGAGAAGCCCAAGGCGGCCAAACCCAAGCCAGAAGCGAATCCATCTTTGCAAGCTGTGGAGGCTGCGTCTGATGGAGCCAACACCATAGCGGAGCTAATGAAAACGAAAGTTCACTTTCATGCACCCGGTGAGAACTTCAAGACTGATGGCTATGTCGTGACCGAGCATACCGAGAGATTATTGAAGGAGCATCTCCAGAAGACTGGCGGACGTGTACACACGAGATTTCCCCCTGAGCCCAATGGCATCCTGCACATTGGCCATGCGAAGGCCATTAACATCAATTTCGGCTATGCTGCTGCTCAGGACGGTATCTGCTATCTGCGCTATGATGACACCAATCCCGAAAAGGAGGAGGAAAAGTTCTTTGTGGGCATCAAGGATATGGTAGAGTGGCTGGGATACAAACCTGCGAAGATTACCTACTCCTCGGACAATTTCCAGCAGCTGTACGAATGGGCTGTGGTCCTCATTCGCAAGGGATTGGCCTATGTCTGCCACCAAAAAGCGGAGGAGCTGAAGGGCTTCACTCCCAAGCCAAGTCCCTGGCGTGAACGTCCCATCGAGGAGTCGCTGCAACTGTTCGAGGACATGAAGAGGGGTAAGATCGATGAGGGAGCGGCCACCCTGCGACTGAAGGTTACTCTGGAAGAGGGAAAAGTTGATCCAGTGGCGTACCGCATCAAGTTTATTCCACACCATCGCACGGGCGACACGTGGTGCATTTATCCCACGTACGACTACACGCACTGCCTGTGCGATTCCATCGAACAGATCACCCACTCCTTGTGCACCAAGGAGTTCCAATCCCGTCGCTCCTCCTACTACTGGCTGTGCAATGCGCTGGAGATCTATTGTCCTGTGCAGTGGGAATACGGCAGACTGAACATGAACTATGCCTTAGTCTCCAAGCGGAAAATTGGTAAATTGATTACAGAAAAGATTGTTCACGACTGGGATGATCCCAGGCTCTTCACCCTGACTGCCCTGAGGCGAAGGGGCTTCCCAGCGGAGGCCATCAACAATTTCTGCGCCCAGATGGGTGTAACAGGCGCTCAAATCGCTGTGGATCCAGCCATGTTGGAGGCCTCTGTGCGCGATGTACTCAATTTGACGGCACCGCGTCGTCTGGTTGTGCTGGAACCCCTCAAGGTGACCATCAAGAACTTCCCGCATGCGGCGCCCGTGCAGTTGGAGGTGCCGGATTTCCCACAAAATCCAGAGAAAGGTTCGCACAAGATCACCCTCGACAAGGTGATCTACATAGAGCGAGGCGACTTCAAAGTGGAGCCAGAGAAGGGATATCGTCGTCTGTCGCCCAAGCAATCGGTCGGCCTTCGTCACGCCGGCCTAGTGATCAGCGTGGAAGAGATTGTGAAGCATCCAGACACTGGAGAAGTCGTCGAACTGATTTGTTCCAGCCAATCTGCGGAGCAGGCCGAGAAACCCAAGGCTTTTGTCCAGTGGGTCTCCCAGCCCATACCGCTGGAGGTGCGTCTGTACGAGCAACTGTTCAAGCACAAGAATCCTGAGGATGCAAATGAGGTGCCCGGTGGCTTCTTAACAGACATCAGCGAGCACACCATCTCAGTGGTCCAGGCTTTCGCGGATCAGGCCCTTGCCCAGGTCAAGGTCTATGACAAGTTCCAATTCGAGAGAATTGGCTTCTTCTCCGTGGATCCGGACACCTCAAACAATAGAATTGTTTTCAACCGCACTGTGGGCCTCAAAGAGGACGCTGGCAAAAAGTAATGCTCATTTACCGCCCTTTTTACAGAAAAAAAAAACTGTGCGCTCATTAAAGTTTGATTTATAAAATCTGTAAAATCGGTGTTTATTTCTTTCCCTCTACCATTATGATGTGATAGCCAAACTTGGTCTTGACCGGAGGATCTGTGTACACGGGATTGTTGACATTCGATATGGGCAGGGCGAAGGCGGCGTCTTGGAATGGACCCACCATCGCACCGCGAATCTGCCAGCCCAGGTCGCCGCCCTGACGTGCCTTGTCCTCGCTGTAGGCGGTGGCCACCTCGGGGAACTTTTGGCCAGCCTTTAGCTTCTCCATTGCCTCCATAATCTTGCCCTGCTTCTCGCACAGAATGTGGCGCACCTTGACGGCATTTCCTCCCTTCTTCTCCTTGCCGGCAGCTGTGGGTGGGAGTGGATTTCTCTTGATCCAGTTGCACATTCAATGGTTGCCGACAATCCTACTCACACTTATCTTCCGCTGCTGGCTTCTTTCCGCCTTTACCGGCATCCTTGCCACCCTTGGCGTCCTTCTTTGGTGGCATGATTTTGTTAAAATTCGTATTTTAGTCGGAATAACAATAAATTCGTTGGGGGGGCTGCCAATCTGTTGCAAAACACATGTGACGACCAGGGCCTAGAGCTGGAAAAACATCGATGGTTGCGGACATCGATGTTTTCGATGTTTTGAGAGCCAAATTTCCCTTGAAATTAACCCATTAAGGGCCGATGGGTGTTTAAATGCCCATGATAAATGCCATTATCTCAACATTTTTTGGCGGATTCGGGTGGTTCCAGCTTGTTATCATGGAATTCAGCTGGGACATTATTGTCTCCCTCGGCCTTGTGGTGCTAGCACACAGTATAGGCTACGTTTTTGTAATGAAAAAGCGAGCCAAGAGCATCGATGGACGCCATGTCGTGGTCACCGGCGGCTCGAGCGGCATTGGGGTCTGCCTGGCCATAGAATGCGTCACGAAGGGAGCCCATGTTACGATTATAGCGCGTGACGAAAAAAGGCTCAGTAAGTAATTTTCGCTCAAAATAATGGAGAACCACACCCTATACCCTTATCGTTCCGCAGAAGCGGCCGTGGACCAGTTGGAGCTTGTGCGCCAGCGAGCGGATCAAAAGATTCAGTACCGCAGCCTGGACATTGGTGGAGACTATGAGGAAGTGGCTCGCGTGCTGGCTGATACCGAGGAAACTGTTGGCCCCATTTACGCCTTGTTCAATTGTGCGGGCATGGCCATTTGCGGAGTCTTCGAGGAAGTTTCTGTTCGTGATGTCCACAAGCTGATGAATGTCAACTTCTTTGGCAGCTACAACTGTACCCGCCACGTCCTGCCCAAGATGAAGCGGGCGAGGGAGGGCATTATTGTGATTACCTCATCGCAGGCCGCCATGTTCGGCATCTATGGCTATGGACCGTATGCAGCCAGTAAATACGCGCTGCGAGCCATGGCCGAAACGATCGCAATGGAGTCCAGAGAGCACGGCGTCAGTGTCACCTTGGCCTTGCCCTGTGACACAAACACCCCAGGGTTTGAGGAGGAGGAGAAGTCCAAGCCACGCGAAACGAAGATCATTTCGGGCGGTGGAGGTCTACTGAAGCCGGAGGACATGGCCAAAGCCATTCTGCAGGATGCCTTGGTGAGACATCCTTATTTTTTTATTTCGTTGAAACTGTATCTCATATCTTATGTGTATTTTTTCGTGCAGAAGGGCAACTTTATCTCGACTGTGGGCGCAGAGAGCTGGCTGATTACCATGTTGGGCGGCGGTCTGCTGCCCTGGGATGGCTTCTTCACAAATCTCCTGCACGCCTTGGTCATAGGTCCACTGCGTTTGGTCGGCTATGGCCTGCACAAGTACTTCAATAGCATCATACGGAAATGTGCCAAGGAGGATCGGGCTGGCGATAAAGTGGGATCGAAGTGATTGTATTTCCATTATCTCCCTGTGGATCGTACATTTAAACACTTATTGTTGTATTTCTAACATTGCATGGCGCGTGTTTAGGCAACTGCTATTCCAAATATCGCCTGACATCAGCCACTTTAGTAGCACATCATACGAGTATTAACGTAATCGAATTGTTCTATATCCCACATTTTCTTATATAGTTCTAGTCTTGTTAATGGTCAACGCACGCTTCAGGGGAATTTAATATGTAATTAGAATACAACAAAATGTTCTATTAAATTGATAAATATTACATATAATGACGGACAATAGGTATTTAATACTTTTAAGGCATGTAATCGGCAACGAAAACCAAGAGTCACCATGGTTTGCCGGCTGTTCTTGATAAGATAAACCCATTGGCCACTTGTAGACCACTCTCTGTAGACTCCCTCTGCGCCCCAACGATAAGCAACTTTTGAAAATAGGTCAAGATATGCACATATTTGAGTTTAGTTTTCTTTGTCTTCCTTTATTCATAAGACGCACCCAGTTTTACACTCTTCCTTTAGTTCCGTTTTTCATTCCGCCTTTTAACATTTTGTATATAGTTAACGCTAAACAAAAATTGTTGTATAATTATAATGCAAATTATATAAATACATACATGCTGGTAGGCTGTTATATATATTTGTAAACGTAAAGTGGTATAGCATCTAAGCATCTGATAATCAAAGAATTATTATTGGCTCTCAATACGTTAGTTCTACATTTGGATAGAAGGAGAATTTGTAAAATTATGCTTTAGGATTAGGGTTTGAATTTTAAATTATATAGTAGTTAGACTTTAGTGATTTTTGGGTATCCGGCTGGATTGCCAATGAAATTAAAATATGTATACAAGAAATAATTAAACAAAGGCCTTTATGTTGCACAAGACGCCGTGCGACAACTCAATAGTAAAGAAGAAAAATGCTACGCAAACCAAAAGAAATTATTTCACGACTACATGCCGAATGCTGAACTTAATTTTGGGTTTAGATTGTGGATTCTCTTGGTTCTCTTGGATTGGTGTTGTGTGTGTTGATTGGTTGGTAGCTTTCTCTAGTCCTCAATTGCAATGATTTGCGGTGGTTTAATGGACCCTCCTCCCACTGTTGGCGACCCCACATCCTTGGTCGCTGCGTTGTCGCTAGTTGATGTTGTTGCTAGGGCAGCAGCAGCACTTGGTGTTGCAATAGCAGTGGCAACTGCCTCGTCCGCTGCTGTCCGTGTCTCCGGCGTCTGTGCGGCTAATTGTCACTTTGAGTTGCCCGCCACTGAGTTGGTGCCCGCCAGGTCGTTAACTCTTTGATAACGGGGCTTATTGCGCGTGAAGGGCAAGTACTTGAATTTGATCATATGTTTGATCTGTCGCTTCATCGTGATGCAGAACAGCGTGATGAAGTACATGACCAGTATGGGCCAAAAGACGGGTACGTTGAAGAAATCGAAAAACGTGCAGAACAAACCGATCCCCGTACTCTTTGTCACCGACAGCCAGAACTTGAACTCCGGCAGACGGCGTATGAAGGGCCGGAATTCCTCATTGCTGCGCGTCGGCAGATTCGGCCCGTCGTCTTCGTCGTCCTGTGCATAGGGATCGAATTCTGGATCAATTTTTGGCGTTAGAAATGCTATAAACAGATTCAGATGATAGATGCCCAGCGCATAGCAGATGATGTACCATCCTTGGTATATGAAAATGCGCAGCACGAAGAGCAGGAGTACAAAGCCAGCGAACACCCAACGCAGTCGCGTGTGCGGCGTGGAGCGATCAAGTGTTGACTGATAAGTCTGCAAAGAAGTCATATATGTTTATGGACGTTCGATTGCCTTGGGTGCCACCACTCACCTGTGAGAGGCGTTGAAACACCTTCTTAATGCCGCCGCCGCCGCCAGATGACGATGACATCGTGGCACTGCTGTCTTCATTCATCATAGTTGCCACAGCACCGCTCTACTCCCTCACCATTAATCGGTGCGGTCGTGTGTCGTCCACGTTCTTGTTTACTTTGACGTACAGCTTCAAATTGTGCTACGATGCTGCGCTATCGATTTGGCTCGAAGTGGAAAAAAGTAGAGGCTAACTAAACACAAAATAGGCAACACAGCGCGTTCTAAGTCACTAATTATTTCTTTGCCGAGACGTTCCGTTTCTCCTCTGCCTCTTTCGTCGTCGTCTTGTTCAGCCCCTGCTTCTTCTTCGTGTTCTCTCCCCTAGTACGAGTTTTTGCGATTGTCAGTTGTGTAGATTGAACTGTGCTCTGTTCTCAATGCCTCCTTGCTGTTATTCAATAATTTCTAACTATATATATAACTGCAACTGTTAATCCCTTGCAGTTTTATTTCCTAATTTGAAAACACTATTGTATGTGTCGGCAATTTATTGTTCTTTTTTTCACATCCACGTCATTATAAGGTATATCGATATATCAAAATATCGATATATCTTCTTTGTTGATCATTTGCGGGCGATTTTTGTGTGCGATAAGTGGAAATATTGGTCGTTTTGTTTTGAAAATAACGATGTTGCCAAGAATGAGTTACATCATATATAGTTTATTAATATTAGTTCTTAATCTTGAGCCTCCGAGGTTTCGTAATTCGCAGCTGCTCTGGCTATATAGACATAGCTGCCCGAGATCGTGGAACTATCTGGAGATGTCGTCGTCCTCATGAGTCGCAGATGTTCTCTGCTCGTTAGGTTCAGGGGACCTGCTTGGGCGGCCAGTTCTGATGCCGGGGCCACTGGACCTCCTCCACAACGTGCAACCCTCTGCGTATAACAGTTGTTCATTGAAATATGATTAGAGCAGGGTTTTAGTACGTTACTCACGGCTACGCACAGAAACGCCCACGCCCCTGCGAATCGGGGGAAAAACATCAAAAAGCAACAATATTGGAGAATGACCGAAAAGGGCATATACACTCGCTCTCGCTCTGAGCAAGAGGCTCCATTTCCTTTCGTTTTTTTTTTTTTTTTTTTGAGCGCTTTGAAACAAGATGTCAAGTAGCTATACATTCAAACTATTCGTCATTATGGGGTATCTCGATACATCGATATCAATATATCGAGTCTTGTAAAACATAAAATAGAATAAATATTATTTCATTTAGACAAAAGAAAGTCCCGAAATGGCGCTTCCATGTCGAACTTGCGGGGAGCATGCAATAAATCCAAGGAAACTTTTTGACGAGAATGGAAACGAAATATTGAAAGACATTCTCAAATTGACAGGCGTCTGGGTAGGAATGAGGCTGTGGAAAACATTCATACGCACCTACATATGTCTGTACATTGATACAAACACTAAAACGAATTCAATTTCAGCTTACTAACAGGACAGGATTTCCATCACATATATGCGCCTCCTGCCTGCAACACTCAAATGATGCCATGGCATTCAGAGAATTGTGTATAAGGACCAACAAACTTTGGTACATATCTGCCGATTCCAAACCAGCTAACCAACCACTGAACCTGGACCCCCTAATGGAATATGATGAGGCGGCGATACCTGAGGAAAACAACGAATATGCCAAAGTGCAAATCGAAGCTGTGTGGAAAGAAAGAAATAATTCAAGTCCTTTAAGCCATCTTACTTCGTCGCAACATCAGAGGGAACCATATACTCGCAGAAAAGAAGCGAAGGAACAGTCTGAGAAAATAGATAACAATGGAGAGTTTCATGATGAGCTTTTGGATTTCGACCCCCTTTTAAATGAGGATGCTGGGTTTGTCCCTAAGGAGGAAAATCACGATGAAGTCAAAGATATAGGCAGTTCTTTGTCAAGCCGCAAGTCACGATTAGATTCGAGCTCTGTTCCTAAGAAGGGATTACTGCGTGGTTCCAGAAAATCAAATATTGATCCACTGGCAAAGAAACACCGGTATCGATCCATTCGGGGTTTTTACTGCGACCAGTGCGGAAAATGCTTCAAGGATAAAAGCAATCTTAATGTACATTTGAAGCGGCACACAGGCGTCAAGCAGTTTGAATGCGAGGAATGTGGTCGCAAAGAGTTTACTATGCACCTTTTGAGCCTTCACATGAGAATAAAACATAATGGGGAGCTGCCATACTCATGCAAGCATTGTGGACAAGGCTTTGACAACTGCACAAAACGTTTAAGGCATGAAAGGTGGGTAATTGCATAGAGTCCAGTGATTTTCAGACCAACCACAGATTGCATTTTTCACAGGACAACACACAATGAGTGCCCAGATACTCGAGCTCACGTTTGTCATGTTTGTAGAAAAGCATTCAAACGAAAGTTATCTTTGAAGCGTCATGAGCTCGTACACACGGGTGAACAACCATTCCAGTAAGTTGAAATACATATATTTGCACAGTATATTTGTAAATGTTTATCCACAGTTGCGAGACTTGCCACGTATCTTTCAACCGCAAATCTAGCTTACGAACCCACAACCGATCGATGCTGCACATTAAGAAAGTTGAACAGGAAACTCAGATAAATTAAATTATGGACGAGGGTACATAACGCGACAGGTTTTACCCTGGATGGTCATGCTTGTTAGATGAAAATCTAAAAGTAGTCAGTTCGATTAAGCATGTCCATCTCGGGGGAAGAATAATTACCCCCTTTAATGGGTTAGTTTTAGATTTTTGAACATTCGCGCATTAAAAGAACACTGCAGAAAAAGCAAAATCTGAGACCAAAGCAATCAATCGAAACTGTGATGTAAAAATATTTGAAAACGTTCGCACGTTAAACAGAACTACAGTCGTTTCCCTAAGTACTTCTTAAACTGGGCATAACCAATGGGTTAGTTCAATGCACATTTTATTCATTCAGTCGAAATGTCCTTGCTACATTAAAAATAAAATAACCATTGATGATCTATTTTATTGTCAAATGGATTGAGAAAATACGATATAAAATGGATTTTTTGCAAAATTTGTTGTCGTTTGTTTGTCTGAACCACTCACAATGCAACGCCTTTGCGGCAAGTGCCAGTCACACTGTTAGCGGACATTTACAGAACAAACAAACACAAAATAAAATATAATAATCTTCTTTAATCTAGAGAGTAAGTCCCGAAATGGCGCTTCCGTGTCGAACTTGCGGGGAGCATGCAGTAAATCCAAGAAAACTCTTTGACGAGAATGGAAAGGACATATTAAACGACATTGTCAAACTGACAGGCATCTGGGTAGGAATGAGTTCGTGGAAATTAAGTTATTCATACATACATACTCTAAATCAAATTATATTTCAGCTAACTAACAGGGTAGGATTTCCATCACACATATGCGCCTCCTGTCTGCAACAGACAAATGAAGCCATGGCATTCAGAGAATTGTGTATAAGGACGAACAAACTTTGGTACACAACTGCCGATTCCAAAACAACTGACGCAGTGCACCCGGACCCCCTAATGGGAAATGAGGGAGCGGCAATACCTAAGGAAAACAAAGAATATGTTAAAGTGGAAATTGAAACTCTGTATGAGGAAATACAGCCAGCAAGTCCGTTGAGCCCTCATGCCTCGTCGAATCGTCAAAGTGAACAAGACAATATAGCTAATGATGGAGAGGTTCATGACGACTTCTTGGACTTGGACCTCCTGATAAATGAGGAGGATGCTGCGATTGTCCTTGAAGAGGAGAATAATGATGAAAGCAATGATATACCAAGTCCTCTGTCAAGTCCTAAATCACGATTAGATTCCTGCTCTGTTACTAAAAAAGGAGTATTGCGTGGTTCCAGAAAATCAATTGTTGATCCTTTACCAAAGAAAAAACGGTATCGATCCACTCGTGGTTTTTACTGCGACCAATGCGGCAAATGGTTTAAGGATAAATGCAATCTTAATGTACATTTGAAGCGGCACACTGGCGTTAAGCAATTTGAGTGCGAGGAATGTGGTCGCAAGGAGTTGACTATGCACCTTTTGAGCCTTCACATACGAGTAAAACATAAAGGAGAGCTGCCGTACACTTGCAAGTACTGTGGACAGCGATTTGACAACTGTATAAAACGTTTAAATCATGAAAGGTGGGTAATTGCATTGAATCTAGTGAGTGCTCAGACTAACAACAGATTGTATTCTCCTCAGGCATCACAAGGAGTTCCCAGATATTCGACCTCACGTCTGTCCTGTTTGTAGAAAAGCCTTCCAACTTAAGGCAGCCTTGAGGAGGCATGAGATTGTGCACACGGGGGAACAGCCATTCCAGTAAGTTAATGTACAGCTTATCTTTACACAATAAAATTGTTCATAAATGTTTCGCCACAGCTGTGAGACGTGCGACGTATTCTTTAACCGAAAATCCAGCTTACAAACCCACAACCGATCGAAGCTACATATTAAAAAAGTTGAACAGGATCAGATCAAAACTCAGATAGATGTATTAACGGACGAAGATAACCAACGCAAGAAGTAGTAAATAAAATTGCTCTTGATTGTGTATGTGTGTGTGTTACTGAGGCCAAAATAATAGTTCCAACCAAAAATTTTCTAATATTTATATATGTTGGCACGTTAGACTTCAGTGCATGGGTCAATGGGCATTTTATCCATTGAATCCAAATACTCGTGCTACATTAAATATAAAATAAGACGATATGAAGTATTTTTATTGTATTAATTGACGAATGGATTTAGAAAATACGAAAAAAAATATGTTATTTTGCGAATGGCCTCAGCAGCAGTCACAATGCAACGCGTTTGCGGCAAGTGCCAGTCACATTGTTAGCGGACATTTACAGAACAAACAAACACAAAATAAAATATAATAAACTTATTTAATTTAGAGAGAAAGTCCCGAAATGACGCTTCCGTGTCGAACTTGCGGGGAGCATGCAGTAAATCCAAGAAAACTCTTTGACGAGAATGGAAAGGACATATTGAAAGACATTCTCAAATTGACAGGAGTCTGGGTAGGAATGAGGCTGTGGAAATCACCTATGGATGTGTGTATATTGATACAAACACTAAATCGAGTTCAATTTCAGCTTACTAAAAGGACAGGATTTCCATCACATATATGCGCCTCCTGTCTGCAACAGACAAATGAAGCCATGGCATTCAGAGAATTGTGTATAAGGACGAACAAACTTTGGTACACAACTGCCGATTCCAAATCAACTGACGCAGTGGACCTGGAACCACTAATGGGAAATGAGGGAGCGGCAATACCTAAGGAAACCAAAGAATATGTTAAAGTGGAAATTGAAACTCTGTATGAGGAAATACAGCCAGCAAGTCCGTTGAGCCCTCATGCCTCGTCGAATCGTCAAAGTGAACAAGACAATATAGCTAATGATGGAGAGGTTTATGACGACCTCTTAGACTTGGACCTCCTGATAAATGGGGAGGATGCTGCGATTGTCCTTGAAGAGGAGAATAATGATGAAATCAATGATATACCAAGTCCTCTGTCAAGTCCTAAATCACGATTAGATTCCTGCTCTGTTACTAAAAAAGGAGTATTGCGTGGTTCCAGAAAATCAAATGTTGATCCTTTACCAAAGAAAAAACGGTATCGATCCACTCGTGGTTTTTACTGCGACCAATGCGGCAAATGGTTTAAGGATAAATGCAATCTTAATGTACATTTGAAGCGGCACACTGGCGTTAAGCAGTTTGAGTGCGAGGAATGTGGTCGCAAGGAGTTGACTATGCACCTTTTGAGCCTGCACATACGAGTTAAACATAAAGGAGAGCTGCCGTATTCGTGCAAATACTGTGGACAGCGATTTGACAACTGCATAAAACGTTTAAATCATGAAAGGTGGGTAATTGCATAGGGTCTAGTGTCAGACCAACCACAGCTTGCATTTTCCTCAGGACAAAACACAAGGAGTGCCCGCATATTCGACCTCAGTTGCATATTAAAAAAGTTGGACAGGATCAGACCAAAACTCAGATAGATGTATTTACGGACGATGATACTTAACAAAACAAGTAAATTGCCCTTGATTGTGTGTTGGTGTGGCTTATTTTTAAATGATTTCACATTTGCGCAGAAAGGGAAGACTGAAGAGCAACTAATACTGAGGCCGAAATAGTAATGTTAATGGATATTTTATCCATTGAATGCAAATGCTCGTGCTACATTAAAAATAAAGTAAGAAGATAGTATTATTTGTATTGTATTGATTTTCAAATGGATTGAGAAAATACGAAATAAAAATGATTTTTGTTTAATATAATTTAGTTTGCGAATGGCCTTAGCAGCAGTCACAATGCAACGCGTTTGCGGCAAGTGCCAGTCACATTGTTAGCGGACATTTACAGAACAAACAAACACAAAATAAAATATAATAATCTTCTTTAATCTAGAGAGAAAGTCCCGAAATGGCGCTTCCGTGTCGAACTTGCGGGGAGCATGCAGTAAATCCAAGGAAACTATTTGACGAGAATGGAAACGACATATTGAACGACATCCTCAAACTGACAGGCATCTGGGTAGGAATGAGGCCGTAGAATTCATTCATATAAACATTAAATCGAGTTAAATTTCAGCTTACTAACAGGGTAGGATTTCCATCACATATATGCGCCTCTTGCCTGCAACAGTCAAATGAAGCCATGGCATTCAGAGATCTTTGTATAAGGACAAACAACCTTTGGTACGAAACACACGATGCTGATTTCAAAAGGGCTGACGACGCAGTGCACATGGACCCCTTAATTAGTAACGATAAAGCGCCGAAGCCAGATGAAAATAAGGAATATTTCACAGTGGAAATTGAAACTCTGAGTGAGGAAATAAAGCCAGCAAGTCCTTTGAGCCATCATGGTAAATCAGATGCATTTTACAAGAACATTTCGTCGCGTCGTCAGCGGAATCCATCAAATATGCTTAAAAAAGCCGTGAAAGAACAATCTGAGAAAATAGATAATAATGGAGAGTTTCATGATGAGCTTTTGGACTTCGACCCCCTGATAAATGAGGATGCTGAGCTTGTCCTTGACGAGGAAAATCATGATGAAGACAAAGTTATTAAAAGGCCTTTGTCAAGTCGTAAGTCACGGTTAGATTCGTGCTCTGTTCCTAAGAAAGGAGTATTTCGTGGTTCCAGAAAATCAGATGCTGATCCAGTTATAAAACCTGAAAAGAATATTGCCAAGAAGCGATATAGAAGAGCCATTGGAGGTTTTTGCTGCGACCAATGCGGGAAATGGTTCAAAGATAAAAGCAATCTTAATGTACATTTGACGCGCCACACAGGCGTCAAGCAGTTTGAATGTGAGGAGTGTGGTCGCAAGGAGTTTACTATGCACCTTTTGAGCCTGCACATACGAGTAAAACATAATGGGGAGCTGCCATACTCGTGCAAGTACTGTGGACAGCGTTTTGACAACTGCATAAAACGTTTAAGGCATGAAAGGTTGGTAACTGTGTGGGGTCCAATGAGTGTCAGACCAACCAAAACTTGTTTTTTCTCAGGCAACACAAGGAGTGCCCAGATATCCGACCTCACGTCTGCCTTGTTTGCGGAAAAGCCTTTCAACTTAAGAGAGCCTTGAGGATGCATGAGATCGTGCACACTGGGGAACAGCCGTTCCAGTAAGTTGAAATGTGGCTATATATTTTCACTTTATATTTTATCATACATGTTTATCCACAGCTGCGAGACCTGCGACGTATACTTCAACCGCAAATCCAGCTTACAGACCCACAACCGATCGAAGTTGCATATTAAAAAAGTTGGTCAGGATCAGAACAAAATTCAGATAGATGTCGTTACGGACGAGGATAGGTAATGCAACAAGTAGTTAATAAAGTATCCGTGATCCGTGTGTGGGGTGAAACATTTCAAACATGTTGAAACATTCGCGCTTAAATAAATTGCCGTTTAGATAGATATCAAAACAAAACCAAAAGCAAAAACCAAAACCAATTGATCAGACTTCCTGGCTCCCCCTGGCTAGCTACAGAAACTTGGGGAAATAGATAAATATCGTGTTTGCTATCGGGACTTACTGGTTGATGACGACGCTAAAGATCTTTATGATGAGAGGAACAGTGCCCTGTTGTACCACATAGAGGCAATAACTGGAGTCTGGGTACGCATAAAATTCACATAATCAATCGGCTTTATCGGCTTGTTAACTTATTGTAGATAAGGGGACTGCAGGGTATGCCAGGAAACCCTGCAGAAAGCCATTGAGTTCCGGGAGAACTGTATAACCACTGAATTCAAGCTCACCCAAGAAGCCCAGAACACCGATATAGAAACTGAGGAAATGGAAACTGAGTTGGAGAATGTATTATACGAACAGTCAACGGAGCAAAACGAAGAATATCCGCTAAGCTATCAAAAGGAACTGTGTGGACCAGCAGGCGATGGTCCGTGCCCAACCGAACCCACAGTGGAGCTTCAAACAGTAGTATCATCGGATGCATTCAGTGTGTTGTACAGGCCTATCGAACCAAAGATCCAAACGCCAAGGCCAAAACGATCCAAGCTAACTAATGAGGAAAAGAATCTTAGGCGGCGGGAACAATTACGATCCAAGCCCCTGAGCTACGTCTGCGAGCAGTGTGGACACGATTTTCGTATGGCTGGCCACCTACAGATGCATATGCTTCGTCACAATCGTTTCAAGAAATTCTACAACTCGTACTTGCGGGACAGTCATCTACGTGTTCGTCACAACGGAGAGCGTCCGTACCAATGTAACTATTGCAGCGAAACGTTTGCCTACTGCAATATTCGTCAAAAGCAGGAGAGGCAAGTAGTGATGCTCTGAAACAAGACCCAAACGAAATCTGTCAATAACGTAACCTTTATTAACTCTGCAGGGAGATTCACGGAGCACCTCCTCGCATTCTCATGAGTCGCAGCACCACAAATCGAAAGGCTCAAGAGGTCAATAGTAAACGGCACTTTTGCCATCTCTGCACAAAAAGTTATGCCTCAAAGTATTCGCTCAGTTGGCATATAAACTCGCACACCGGGGTCAGGAACCTTAAGTGCAAGTCGTGCGACATGACCTTCGCCGATCCTTCTTCAGTGAGGCGACACGAGCGTTTCCATGAAAAGAGGCCTTTGCATTGCGATGTCTGTCTGAAGGGTTTTTTCGTTCTCAGCAAGCTCAATGAGCATAAACTCATGCACTCCGGCGATCGTCCATTTAAGTAAGACACCACATTCCAGTCGTCAATTGAAGACAACATTTATCCGATCTAACTTTTTCCTGGTGTGAAATATGTGATGCGTATTTTCGATACAAATATAATCTTACTTCACTCAAGCAGTTTTTTTCTTTAGTTTATTAAAAACACACAAAAGTCCTAACCATTTCTGGTATACATTGGGACAAATAAAAGATTTCAACAATGAATTAAAATATGAAAAAATTTCAAAATTTGCACAAGTACTGCTTATATTGCCAGTTTCGAATGCATCATGTGAAAGAATTTTCTCCGAAGTGAACTTAATAAAAACAAATACAAGAAATAGATTTAAATAATATAAATGTTTCAAATCTTTTATATGTGAGACAAGGTCTAAGGATGAACAACGGTTGCGAGAATTTTGAACCAAACACTGAAATGCTGTTAAAAAATCCCAGCGACATCGTTAGTGACGATAGTGATGTTAGTGATTAGTATATTTATTATTATTAATAAGTCTTATTAAGACTTAAGATTATTAAATGAAATGAATGAAACAATTATTTCGAATAGGCCAATCAAGTAGGAAATAGATTCACCAATCGTATAAAGTTATTTAAAAACAATTTATTTTCATTATATTTTAATATTATTCAATATTATTTAATATTATTTTCAATATTTCAACGTTATTTTTAAGTTTATTGTCTTCTTGTAGGGACCAAGAATAGGTATCAGGATCGAGATATGTATATATACAAAACACTCATCATATACATGAATATGTCTAAAAAATGTCAATTTGCGAAAAGGTCTTTATTAGTTACGTTTTATCTTCATATCAATATTTATACTTTCATATAAAATTAACAAAATAGGTTATACAAAGGCCTATACTACGGCTGACACGCAATAAAGCGACTCTTTTTTGTTGAACTTTTTCGTTTAAACCTTTTTTTACAATAAATACAATAAAAGCAAGGATTAAAAACTATCCAATCTTGTAGAAAATTTATTCATCAATGGGATAAAACTATGTGGGCATTGCTGAGTTAGTCAGCATTATTCAATGGAATATCAAAATAGATCAATTTCCTTTTTCGTTTGCTTTGATTGACCTATTTCGCTACTTGTTTTTTTTTTACTTATTTCGCTAAAACCTCTTTTTACGCAAAATGCAATAAAAGCAAGTATTAAGAATACACCAGTTAAATAGGATATTGATTCATCAATCGTATAAAATTATGATGGTATGGCTAAATGTTCTATATAGCTAGTAATATTCGTCGGAATATCAAAAACGAGGAATATGTAAAATAGAACTTGAATTCGTCAGTATATTTACGGTATATTTTGGAAACGAGGCGGTATGTTTCGGTCTATTTCTGAGGGTCGGACGGTATATTTTATCGATAAATCCGCGGTCACACTGATCACTAGCATCCAAAACATAAGTTCTGTTGTTTTTATCCCCAAAAATTGATCTTTTGGCATCTATTGGGCACGATGAATGCAAATACAGCGTCTGCAGTGAAACTAAAATGCAGAACATGCTTGGGAGAGTTCGAAGAGGTGACAATGAGTGCTTTGTTTGAAGCAGACGAGACGGATGTGGATGCAGAGGACGCCGGGAATGAAGATCTCAGTGAAAAGTTTCAGTTCTGTTGCGGGATAAAGGTAGGCAAATCAAACTATAATACAATTTTCCATCATCTAAAATTTGTACAGATTCGCCGCTCTCATCGGCTGCCATCGAAGGTGTGCAGCAAGTGCCGTGAATTCGTTCACATGTGGTTTAGTTTTCGCCAAATGGTTCTTAATTCGCAAGTTTATTTGGAGACATGCTTTTCGGATGGCGAGCAGGCCGAGGATTTCAAGCAAGTCAGCAAAAGCGAGTTTATGAAACACATGTACCAGAACCTTCAAGTCAATTGTGGTCTTGAAAATCAGTACCAGGATGACAGCCCCCAGGAAGAATTGGACGATATAACTGCGCAGTATCAGGAGATTCTCGACGGTGTCAACTATGTCACTGATAATGAAGAGCTTGTGGCCAATGAGTCAGTCACCGATGCCGACGACCAACCGAAGGAACAAGCTGAGGAAATTATAGTTGTAAACGTTCAACCATTTGATCAAGATCTAGTTGCGGATGAAACCATCAAGCCCGTCGACGATGGTCAAATAGTCGAGGACTCTCCCCTAGTGAATGAGGACTACTGCGATGTTGATGATTTTGATGACAGTTATATAGACTTTCTGTCGCCAACACCATCGCCAAAACCGAAGCCCAGCACTGCCCAGAACAAACGCCGGCCAGGTAGGCCCCGCAAGCCAGACAATGAACTAAAATGCAAGCGCAAGAATAAAAATCCTGGGGAACCCGAAACAGAGTTTAAACGCTTGCCCATGAAATTCATATGCAGCCTGTGTGGCAATGTGTATCATAAGAAGTCTATCTTTACCTCACACATGATGGCCCATGCCGACTACAAGCCCCACCAGTGCGAGTAAGAAAGAAGGCACTGTCTTACTATGTCATCTTCCTAACCATGTCTCTTTGTAGGATATGTAACAAATCGTTCCGCCAAATGGGAGAGCTACGGGCCCACATTCGTCGTCACACGGGCGAACGACCGTACAAGTGTATGCATTGCGAGCGTCACTTTTACGACCGCAGCGAAAGGGTGCGCCATGAGCGAGTCCATACCAACACTCGACCTTACGAGTGCAAGGAGTGCGGCAAGGCCTTTACGCACACAGCCATCCTCAAGAACCACAGTCTGGTGCATTCCGGCAAAAAGAACTACAAGTAATAGAGCACCGCACCGCAGTAAAGAGTGTATTTTTATTTGATGCAAAACATGGTTTTCTCCGATTTCAGTTGCGCCGTATGCTCCAAGTCCTTTACCCTGATGCACCAGTTGAAGGCCCATCAGCAGACAATAACCCACAGAAACAGGGAGGAACACGCAATGGCTAATTCCACGGACTACACGGACTAGCTTAAGCTTTTTTTAAGACAAACTATTTTTAAGAGTGCAATATAAGCTAAACTTATAGGAGAACCTTTGATTTGTATTCGATTTGTATTTTCTGGCTATGACGATGGATCACGATCCTCGATTTCCATCATCATATGTGCGTAAGTGTTTAGGTGGGCTTTTAACTGGTGCGGCAAGCGGAATTTTTTGTTGCATTTTAAACACGCGTGGGCCTTTTCCTTCGAGTGCGTTAGAATGTGTGCCTTTCGGGTGGAGGATAGGGCAAAGGTTTTTTCGCAAATGTGGCAGGCATATGGTCGCTCATTCGTGTGCATCCTGAAAGGTAAAACCCACATAAGCATTAGCGATAATTTCCATGGAGCGCTGGACGCATCCTACCGTTCGTGCTTTCGCTGTGTGCTGCGATCGGCAAAGCATCGCAAGCAATGTTCACATTTATAAGGCTTCTCCCCCGTGTGGGTTCTGATGTGTGTGTTCAGGTTACAGCTGGCGCTGAAGCGTTTGAAGCAAACTCTAAAAGATATCTTGTGTTATTTTGGCTGCGCTTTATATTATTCATCTGGAGGAGACTTACTCGCATTCGTATGATCGCTCGTTTAGGTGGGTGCGCATGTGGTCAGCTAACTTTGACGAACTGTTGTAGGTGTTGCTGCAGACAATGCACCTGTGTCTTTCCGGAACACAGGCTACTGCGAGATCTATTTCATATTCGGTGGAAGGTTCCGGCTTTATTGCAGAATTATCCTGTGCATCGTCGTTTTCTGCGAGATAATCTTCATATGAGCCCACGTTAATGCATAATGCAACGTCCCCATTAGCCTGGTCGTTTATTTGGTATTCTATGCTGTCTGTGGAGGTCAGATAGGCCGCATTTTTTTCAGAAGACTCGTTCATATGTGAAATAGCTGCAGGCGAATCTTGCACTGTAGGCGAATCTTGTGATAATTCAACGAGGGTTTCAATTTCGTCGTCCAGACTTGATTCGTCTGTTAAAATACTGTCCCCGGAATAGTCAATTTTATGATCCTCCTCCTGTCTTTCTAATATCATTTGTTTCCTCGCACGCCTTCGCTTTTCAACGACGGCCTCTGTACTTGTGGGTATTTTAAACACCGACGAGGACATTGCCTGGCGCACGAGACTTTTAAGCTGCTCATCGGCCTGCTTGCAGGTGGTGACAAATTTGTGCACTTTCTCCAACATGTGAATGCATGCTGCGCATATTTTATCAGGCAAGCCATCGTCCAGAACCACCTTAAAACACACAGAACAGAAAGCATAAGAAATAAATGTTTCTGATTTTAGCGTCGCGTACTCACATTGAGCCCCGCATACTCGTTCAAATACTTGGGGGCATCAGAATTGAACAGCGACTGCAGATTTGTCGTTTCCTCGCTTTTGCACGTTCTACACATGCTCCACTTGATGATGATCTCCATGATTGCTAATTCTTTCGTGCCCTGTGGCCTGGTTTGCTCGACTAATCCGTTTCAAATATGCTAGTCCAGGTTCTTTACTTTAGTGTGGCTGTATGGCGACGCACTTAACCCTTTGATGGCCACTGGGTATTGTAGTACCTGCGAAAATTCTATACCGCACACTCATTTCAGACAGCTTCGGTTGTCACTAATGGAGTGGAAAAGATTTAACACTCATATGCAAACACACCTGGCGCAACTAACAGATTTTGTGAAAATAATAATAATTATCATCAAGAATAGAGTTAAATGTTCACACACAGTGTTATTGGGTAACCATATATGTATAATCACTTAAATAGGTCCTTAATGGGTTAAAAGTCCCGAGCTGCTTTTCGGCAGTGTGCCCATATATGCAAAAAACCAAGAAGGCAGTGAAAAGTTGGAGGACAAGACGCTTGTTTATTTTTTATTGCAAAACACTTGGAGTATATTTCAAGAAATATGCCCGAGTACATGCTTTGTAGGATCTGTTTAACAGAAGATTTAAGTTTGGACGAAATGACGACCCTATTCGACGAGCAGAATATCGAGTGCCCAGAGCTCGTGCGCAAAATTGAAGAAGTTGGCAGCATCAAGGTACGTGTGTGGACGAAAGCCCCCAATTTGACGGCAACTACTTCCTACATATTTACAGCTAGCCCCACTTCAGGACATGACAAGCATGCTGTGCTTTAGTTGCGTGGAGCGGCTTACGATTTCGCACAAATTTCGGGAACTGATCCAGGCGAGCGAGCGAGCTTTTTCCAACAATGTTGTCAAGGTATTTTTTTTGTATACTTGCAATGCCTAGTCACACAGATTCTTTGGTTTCCTTAAGGCGGAGATGAAATCCGAACCTACAGACGATTCCACGAGCATAGAAGAGCATCACATTGAATATGTCTACGAGGCAGCAAGCGAATTCATTGATGCCGATGGGGATATTGAACTAGACACAATGCTTGAAGAGCGTTTGGAGAATGGAATTGCAGATGCTGAAACCTCATACGACGACGACATAAATAATGTGGTGGAAGAGCTCAATGAAAATGACCTGCTAATAGAAAACGCCAGCGATAGTGACTACGATCCGATTGAGCGTCTCCGCAAGCCCAAGATCCGCAAAACACGCCTCGCCAAACGCGGTCGTGGGCGACCACGGAACTCCACACCGGAAAAGGGTCAGGAAAAAGCACACGGTGTGTACAAGTCCAGCGAAGCGCCCACAAATATCATGTGCGATATCTGTGGAAACATCTACTCCAAAAGAGCAGCCCTCAACATTCACATGCGCCGTCACATGGCGGAGAAGCCTTTTGAATGCGAGTGCGTATAAACACACAAATCAAATTTTTTATTGTATGATTGATTGATTGACCATTTCCCACAGAATCTGCAGTAAAACGTTTGCCGGTCCCTCGGAGCTAAGTCGCCATATACGAGTGCACACGGGCGAGAAGCCATTCAGATGTAAATACTGCTCCCGCATGTTCGCGGATCGAAGCTCCAACATACGGCATGAACGGTAAGAGGACTGGATGCCGAAGGCGGCAGGCTATTACTGACCCTTGCTTATCTTGCAGGACTCATACAAATGAACGGCCCTTTACCTGCGGAACTTGTGGCAAGTCCTTCTCTTATTCGAATGTGCTAAAGAACCATATGCTTACCCACACGGGGGAGAAGCCGTTCTTGTATGTACTTTCAATTTAGCAATGATATATGTACTTGAGAAAGGAAAGGAGTTTTCCATTTCATTTCAGGTGTCAGCCCTGCAACAAAACCTTTTCACGTAAGCACCAGCTTGAGCAACACATCGGCACGATGACCCACCAGCAAACTATGAGAGCGCTCGAGACAAACGAGGTTATGCGGGCTTCGGAAATATACTAGTTCGTTAAAGATTCAACTAACATACATATATGATAATGTGTAAATAAATGTTCAAATATATATATGTATAACAAATAATTAATTCTTCTTGTAAGTCCAATTTTCCAGTTTCATAATGATTAAATGTTGATGAAACAAGAACAAACAAGTTAATGCGGTCTCTATGATGCGTATTTACGAGTCATTTATATATACGGCACAACACTGTATATTGTTTAGAAAATAAAACAAATATTAAAATTAAATGTTCTACATGGTAACTACACATTTTGCTACACGGCTACTACATATCTATGTAGTTATCGGTGTGACGTTACTGCGATAACGATTACAACCAGCTGACATATGTGTAGATGTGCGCATGCGCGCAATTTTATTTTCTTTGTTGATAAACAAAAATAGAAAAATGTCGCAACAATGTCGATGTTGTGCAAATACCAAATGTGGCACAACAGCCAATATATTCCAGATGGAGAACATTGAAATGTTGGAGGTTCTCCAAGCAGTGAGTGGGATCAATGTAAGTTCGAACCAACAAACAAAAATAAGATTTTTGCCTAATCCCCATTGCAATTTGTAGTTCGTGAATGATCCGGGTCTTCCCAGCTGCATATGCGTTTATTGTTTACACGATTTGGATCAGACAATCGCGTTCCGAGATCGCATTCGGACCCAAGCGAACTTGCTGCAGCAGCAACGTCGTAGAAAATCTCCGTCCAAAATATCAAAGTGGCACATGCCAAATGTGGACGAGGACATGCCCTCGGATGATGTTCACGTTTCCTTTGATGGGAAGGAAGACTTGTCTTATGGATTTCCAGAATCGCATGAGAATTCAGACTTCTTGGCTCCGCGTCTGAAAGAGGAGCCAGACGAGGAAGAGAATAAACAACAAATATGCGCTGATGATCGCGACTCCCCGATGAGATCCCGACTAAAGGAGCCAGAAGAAAATAATTTCGACGACCAAACACCGGATGCTGATTATAATGCACAAGTACAGGGTGATGACTCCCTGATTGCGAGTCTGAAAAAGGAGTTGGAAGAAGTTGATTTCACCGAAAGTGATGCTAATAAGACATCACAGCCTCGTAAACTCTCGAACAGAGGGTCCAACTCTAATAGTCCAACTCCTTTGCCCACTGAAAGCAAGCAACGCAGCTTAGCGGAGAAGAAGCCAATTGAATGCGCGTGCGTATGAAAAAAAAATTTAATTATATGTATATAATCATTGTATTCGTTGATCGATCCTCTAGAGTCCTGAAAAAGAAGAAGAAACGAAAAACGGTCGAGAAATCATTTAAGTGTAAGGCCTGTTCGGAACAATTTTTGACTCCTGGCATCAGAAACCGTCATGAAAGGTGAGAGAGATCAAACACACTCATTCTGAATGGTTTTTATGATCCATGATCGATCCTTAATTTCCTCTAGAGTTAGTTGCCCAGTGATTATGGAAACGCACACGGATGAGAAACGATTCAAGTGTAAGCACTGTTCGAAACACTTTTCGAATTCTGGCAACAGAAAACATCATGAAAGGTGAGAGAGATCAAAGGGGTTGGATTGGCAGGATCATACTGAATTTGTTGTATCTTGCAGAAATCACTTAGCGTTTTCCTGCGAGATTTGTGGCATGGCATTCCGCTATAAGTATTGGTTGGAATTCCATCTTTCGAATGTCCACAATCAAACGAGGGAAAAGACCTTTCAGTAAGTGCATTTAAGTCCCGCAATATGATTCGGACTGGAAATGTAATGGATTTTGACATTTCAGATGCGAGCCTTGCAAGAAAACGTTCTCACGTAATCACCAACTGGAGAGACATCTCTCCACGATAGTCCACCAGCAAGCTGTGAAAGGGCTCAATGCTATACGAAAAAAGAGATATACTACGCATATATAATGCTAGATCAACACATCGACGCAGCTAGACTACCAGCAAGCTGTGGAAGGGCCCAAAAAGATGTGACAAAATATATATACTATGCGCATATGATACTATTAATATAAATACATAAAAATTCAGTACAAAATGTCAATAAAGAATCGAATGATCTCTAAGGAATGCTTGTGATTGAAGGGTTATTTTCATGCACGACTGTCTGAGATGCCTCCAGAGCCTTTTCCAAGTGAGTGGTGGTAGTCAAATGATTTTGCAAGTGGGCTATGCGTAAGAAGCGCTTGTTGCAAACGCCACAGCTGTATAGTAAATAAATTTTGAATAAGAATGATTTGTGCATTGATCTTAGACTAAAATGCGTACAAATATTTGCGCTCGTCAGCTGATGCGTGCGTTAACACGTGCTTCCTCAGGCAGCCAGAGCTGACAAAGCTCTTGCCACACGTTTTACACTCGAACCGCTTTTCATTCCGGTGGCGTCTGTGGTGCTCTTCGCGAGAGCTCGCGTCGGAAAATCGACGGGAGCAGTAGCTACAGACGAAGGGCTTCTCTCCCGTGTGGCAGCGCTGGTGTCGCACCAACTCCTTGCGAGTGGCGAAACGTTTTCCGCACTCACTGATGAAGATGGAAGCCGATTAGCAGGTGTAGTGGCATTTATTTGGAACAATATGTTTCACCTGAACTGACACTCGAATTTTTTGACTCCTGTATGCCGCAGTTTGTGTTCTTGAAAGTTGCTCCTGCTGTTGATGGTCTTTCCACAGTCATCGCATATATAGGGCTCTGCATATTTGCTGTGCTTTCGCTTCGTGCTCGTTTCTGTGTATTTTTCTGATTCATATTCCAAAGCACAATCATCAGATATCTCCTCATCGGTGTTCAGCTCATTAGACTCTATATCAGATTCGGCATCCTCCTCATCCTTAGGTTCCGAATTGACTTTCTCCAGATTACGCTTCTCCGAGATGATGCATCGCTGCCGGAACTTTATGGCACAGTCCAAGTCGAAAACGCACTTATCGCACATATGGCTGGAGAGACCTGCTTTTTCATTTAGCTGCGAGATTTATTTTATCATGTAAATACAGTGTAATTTATTTTACGTATAGCATTACCCCGACCCCAGTAATTGATAGAATTTGGCGGATCAAGTGACCGTTCTTTGGGCAGAACAGGTTTATCGAAGCCTCATGGCCACCGCAAATGCGACAGATCTTATTGCGCATTTTCAGAAAACTATTTTAATTAGATTTGTTTACTTCGTTTTGTGCAGAGTTTCGCAGTGCAGAAATAGCGCGTATCGTTATCGATAGTGATGACCCCGCGTCGACTCCAAACAGCTGCAATAACATGCAGATTTTAGTTTGTTTTGAATAAAAATTTTTTTTATTTTTCATATCTAGAAACGAGATTTAAAATGACGCTGCAATGCCGAGTCTGCGGGGGCGTCATCTACAATACGAATGCCAAAAATCTATTCCAGAAGAAGAACTCTAAGCTGTTGCTGAACATCCAATTAGTGTCTGGGATCTTGGTGAGTTCTTTCCATCAAGTAACCCAATCCTAATGCTCATTCCAATTTGTAGCTCATAAATGATCCGGAGCTTCCCAGTTGCATATGTGCGGGTTGTTTACACGACTTATGTCAGGCCATCGCGTTCAGAAATCTCTGCATCGAGACTCAGGAGAACTTGCTGCAGAATCGCAGCAGGTCTCCTACGGAGTTGGCGACGGACTATTACGAGGACACAGAAATTAAGCATGAGATTGAAATGGATAATGAGCTTGCCATGTCGTCGGGTGATCTAGACGATTCTTTTCAAAATATTGATGACTTGCTCGAGGAGTTCCCAGATAATGATGCCGACGATCCACCAGACAAAAATATTGATGAGGTGGATGAGGACACTGCACAGGATGCAGACACTCTGATTACGATTCTGAGGAAAGAGCTTGACAGCATTTATGATAGCAGTGATGACGAAAACGGGCTCAACGAATTAATAGAATTCTCTGACAACAACTCAAACGGCAGATCCTCTCCAACCAGCATAGCTTCCAACAATGTGTCCCCTCCGCCGGCTACCAAAACAAAGAAAAGAGGACGACCAAAGAAAGTGGCAACTGCAATTCCTTCTAGAAGAGCCAAGAAACAATATACGACTTGGAAAAATTTGACAGAGGAGGAGATAATCGAAAGAAAGCGGCAGCAGCGTCGCCGTGATTGTGTCTGCGAGCAGTGCGGCAGGCACTTCACCGATCAGAGCAACTTCAAATTGCACATGCTGAGGCATACGGGCATAAAGAAATTTGCATGCCAGGACTGTGGTAAAAAGTACTACACCGATCATTTGCTGTCGCTCCACCAAAGAATCGTTCACAGAGGAGAAAAGCCCTATGCCTGTAAATATTGCGGCAAGAGTTTTCACAATAGCACAACCCGCGTAATACACGAGCGGTCAGTAAAACTAACGTGTTTTGTTTGGCTCCGATTCTAACCAATATCTATATATTTATCCTCCTCCCAGAATTCATACAAATGCCCGACCGTATGCCTGTAGCTATTGCAATAAATGTTTCAGCTCGGCTTCTGGTCGCAAGCGGCATGAGCTAACACACACTGACGTGAGGGCGTTTTAGTAAGTAAACCGACACATTTGTATTCTTTCCGCAAACCCTTGATTGATTTATATTATCTTTGTAGTTGCGCCACCTGCGATCAAACTTTCCAGCGCAATACACACTTAAAAGCTCATCTTCAGTCCAAGATTCATGTCATGAGAGCAAAACAAAAGGAGCTCGATTAAAAGATTAAAAGCAGGGGTCACAGATGAGAGTGTGTTAATGTGTTATTTTTGACAAGGTATCCTTTAACATGTAAACTTTTAATAGCACGGTTTTATTATATGTTCTTCTTTCTTGATCGGCGTATTCGAATGAATGTGTGTTGGCATATCGATACTTGTCGAGGACAAGTATCGATATATCGAGTACATTGGTATTTCTTATAATACTATCGATAAGTAAATCTTAAACTAATATTCAAATCTTATAAACTAATATTCATATCTTACAAACAGGACACACTTTTATTACCAGTTTCTTAAAAAAATGGTTTCATAACTCTTAGTTTTAATTTTTATAAAAATTGAAAATGAGAGTTATAAGATTTTTCCTTTCCAACATCACCAACTATTCTAACTAGTTCTCATTTGATAAAAATCTAACTGAATCATATTGTTAAATCAAGGATATCGGCTGCCAGTGGCAGATTCATTTTCTTTTTTTTTTAGGGAGTAGCGTGGGAGATTAATTTTCTTTATCAAGACCTAAATTAAATATATTTAAGTCTGCCGGCATAATATCGAAATATATCGATAAGTACTATATTAAGTATCGGTGAATGCAAATTAGCGTGACAGCTTAAAGAATATTCTATAATTTGCTTTGCTAATGTAAAAAAAACGGCACTTTAATAACGGGTAATCTCATATAAGTACTATTTAATATTAGAAACACTAAGCAAGAAAGGAAAGAATGATCTCAAATAATGGAAAGCGAGGTGTTGTTACTTTTTTATCGGTATATTTCGAAAATGAATGAAACGGTATATTTCCGTATATTCTATCGCTAAGCCCGAGGTCCGAGTCAAGGAGAAAGTAAGTTAATTAATCGGATAAAATTATGTGGGCATGGCTAAATGTTCTATCTAGCTAGTCATATTCGACAGAACTTCAAAATTGAGCAATATGTAATATATAAGTTGAATTTGTCAGTATTTTTACGGTATATTTTTAAAATAAGACTATATATTTTGGTATATTTCTGAGGGTCGGACGGTATATTTTATCGGAATAGAAACACGGGTCGCGTGCCTGCATTTCACCAGGTGTCGTTCAATTTTTCAACTTTTTGAGTTTGCTGGTAAATTGATTGGTAAATCCAGTTTGGATTTGGCGGACTGTTTGACACTTTTAAAGTTGACTTGGATTTGAATTTATCGTCAGAAACCGGATCGGCGTGAACCAGAATGAACCATCAGGCGCGCTTAAGTTTGAGCATCATGTCACCGCATCACAGCAATCCGATTGCTGACTCTACCAGAATTGATGGGAGTCCAGTGTAAGGACTGGAAAATCTCAGACATATCTGGTGTGTTAGTAAACTCCTTTGGTTTCTCTTTTTTGTAGAGCTCATCGCCATTCGCCGGCGAATCTCATGCACAGAACTATGAGTCTCGAACGGAGCCAAAGCACAACTAATGGCACCCCGGGGAACCGCACCGCATCATCGACAACAACAATGTCGCGACAGAAACTGAACCTCAGTCTGATGGATCCCAAGTATGAAAAACGCCTCGACAATTATACCTTCTTTCCCCAATGCAAATTGTACGCTTGCAGAACATTTGCGGATGTGCACAGCAGTGGACTGGCCTCTCGGATCGTCGCATATCATAACGACAGCACCGTGGGCGGCCGTCGTGGCCTGCAGCGCAGCATATCTGTGAGCAATCTGTACAATCCACTGAAGCAGCCAAGAAGGACCCCGTCGTCCCCACTGCCGTACAGACCATCGCCACCGTCACTGTCCATGACTCGAATCGCGCCGCCAGAGCGCAGTTTCTACTGCGGCAGCTCGCTGCCCGGCCTGCTGCGTTCCAATTCGGTGGTGGGTGTCCACAAGGTGTCCAATAATGAACACGAACAGCTATCGCGGGAAAATCGCCCCATCCTGCATCCACATCCGCCGCAGCATGAGAGTGAGCCCACCAGGAGTGTTCTGGAAGAACTCAAAGAGATCTCCCGGAAGCGTATCAACAGTGGGGTAAGTTTGTCCGTGCTGGGATCTGGTGCCAAGTGCTCAGGCTTAAATATTGTTCAGGACACACAGAAGCAGCACGAGTTTTTCAAGAGGAGCTGCCACCGCATTGGCGACTTTGTGGACCATCATCACCATCCGACTCCCGTGACAACTTTCAAAAGGCAACGAGAGCTGAGCGTGGCAGTTCCACTGAGGCACCATCATGCGGCGACAATGGTGCCACCGCTGGCGCCGCCGACACAGACGCAGCATCACCTGCAGCCCACTGAGGCCGTTTCACCGGAGCAGCTGGCAAAGCGGCGCAACTGTAGCTACAACAATGACATCGCCTCCTCGTTGAGTTCCAGCCGGCGGCACGTGACCAAGCGCAAGCTGTACGAAATGAGGGAAAGTATGCGGCAGACGAGCATGGAGGGCACAGCCAACGGCAGCTCGCCCGAGAACTCCCCCAGCGCACCAGTGTCCAAGATGCAGCGCAAGACAGACGCAGAACCCATAGCCATAGCAAACAGTCTGCCGATTGTAGGAGTACCAGTAGTGGCGCCCTCACGCACCATCTCAGCACCGGCTATGGGACAGCAGCACCAGATAAATACAGAACTACACAGGAACACCGCAGTGGATCTGCCATTGGCTGCCTCCAAGCCGAAACTCACGCTGTTCAATACTAAGCAAACACAACAGCAGGTGCAAGAGCAGACCAAACATTACGATCTCGAGAGTCCCGACGTGGATGCTGGCGAATACGCGGGCATAAATTTTGTGAAGCCCAAGCAGCAGAACTCCTTGAGTGGCGTCAAGAATCCCAGCGTCGAGCGCACACATAAAACGAAGCTGGCCATTATGCTGAGTGGCCTGCGCGGCGAGATCTACCAGGGAGAAGAAGAAGAACCAGACGAAATGGACGCCCCCGTCAGTCCAAAGACACCCATCAAACCGATTGTTCTGACGACAACCAAAGCGGTATCACTCAACACAACGACCAAAGTCAGCCTCTCGACAATAACCAAGACCACGACAACGTCCAGCAGTGACAAGCCAATTATATTGAGTGACAAGGTGATCGCACCAGCTCCAGGAACAGGAACAGCAACAGCAACAGCCACAGCTACCACGACTATGACAAATGGTTTGCAGCCGAAGCTTCTCTTTGGCCAAGCACCAACAACACCAGCGACAGCAGAAGCGGCAGCACCCAACGAGTCATCCAAAGAAACGCCAACTGCTGTCAGCACCGCCCCAACAACATCGAGCTCAATGGCAGCCACACCAGTACTGACATTCGGAAGTCAAAAATCCACTGCCACGGTTATCGGGGCCCCTTTAAAAACAACATCAGTCTTTGCCCCCACAATCAGTGCTCCAGCGCCCGTACTGTCATTTGGCAAATCGCCGCCAGTAGACACTGCAATACCATTCAAACTGGAAAGCAATCCCACAAACAAGATGAATGGAATACCAACCATTGGGACAGCAACTACATCGGTGTCTACACCTGCAGCGACTGCTAGCCCAGCAGCAATGACCTTCGGAAGCACCACCACAAACAATGCGACAAGCACAGCCGAGTTTATGTTTGGAAAAACAGAGGAGTCCAGCGCACCAGCAGCAGCCAAGCCTCCTGTCTTTAGTTTTGCGGGCAGTACAGCATCTGCACCAACACCAACACCAACACAAACACCAACAGCAACAGCAACACCATCTCCAGCAACAGGAACAGGAACATCTTTGTTTGGGAACCCACAGCCACATAACAACAGCTTTGGCAGCGCATTTACGCAGCCCGAAGCGAACAAAGCCGCCACAACAGTTCCAGAGCCAGCAAAGCCGTCAGCCATAATCGGAGTTAAGCCGAACTTCGGGGGCAACAGTTTTGGCAGCGCATTCAAGCAGCCCGCAGCCACAGTCGCAGCCACAGCCACAACCACAACCACAATTGCGGAGCCAACAAAGGCATTCAGTTTCACGGGAACAACGAACACAGCGGCTGCGGCCACATCAAACCTCTTTGCATTTGGAAGTGCAGCAGTCGCAAAGCCAGCAGAACCGGCACCGGCACCAGCACCAGCGCCAGCGCCCACCTCAGGTAACATCTTTGGGCAGAGTGCAACTGCCAGTACACCCGCATTGTTTTCTTTTGGTGGTGCTGCAGCAGCAGCAGCATCAAACACCATCAAGGAAACAAAGCCAGCATTTGCATTCGGAGGCGATGCCAGCGCGACAACAGCTGTGCAATCCAATGGCAGCAACAGCAGCGGCAGCAACAATTTGTTCAACTTCGGTGCAGGCGTCACGAGTGAAGCCCCTCCTTCCTTTGGCGGCGCCACATCGACCAATGCCCCATCAAATAGTGCCTTCAGCTTCAGTACAGCTCAGAAGCCGACCTCTCAGATCGGCAATAATGCAGCTCCAACAGCCGCAAAACCATTTGCATTTGGTGGCGGACAGCCACAGGTCCCTGAAACAACCGCATCCACCGCTGGCTCAGCTGCATCGCCCGGAGGATTCTCCTTTGTGGCCGCTGCAGGGAAGAAGGAGGCAGCAGCCAGTGGAGCGAGTCTTTTTGGAACACCGAACAACGCCAGCACAGGCGTTAAGCCGAGCTTCAGTTTCGGTGGAAGCAGCAACAATCAGGGTGCGGCAACCGCAACCCCCCCAGCAGGGCAGCAGCAGCAGTCGGCCCCGGGTCAGCCGGGAGCATTCTCCTTTGCCGCTGTCGCCAAGAAGGAGACTAGTGGCGCCAGCATTTTTGGCCAGCCCGCCGCCACCGCCACCCCCAGCGCGTCCATCAAGCCGAGCTTCAGTTTTGGTGGCAGCAGCAACAACACTCAAAATGCACCATCAGCACATGTTGCGGCGCCAAGCTTTGGCGGATTTGGGGCACCTGCCGTGCCCGCTACTAGCAATCAAAGCAAACCCTTTGCATTTGGTGGCACCACAACCGCGGCGCCCAACGCCACTCCTGCCATAGGCGGCAATTTGTTTGCCAGTGCGGTGAGCGCCGTGCAGAACCAGGCCAAGCCGGGAGGTTTCGCGTTTGGCGGAACAACAACCAAGACCAACGCCCCGGCACCACCGGGCAACGCTCCATTCTCGTTCGGAGGAGCGGCAGCTGGCGGCATGGCCTCTCCGCCCAGCAGCCAGAACGTTAACACGGCGAAGCCGTTCAGCTTTGGCGGCGGTGTCAGTGCTTTCGGAAGCCCCAGTCCGTCACCGGTTCAGGCTGCAGCAGCCACCAATCCAGGAGCAGGGGCCTTCAGTTTCGGCAGCCCCGCCCCACCATCGGCGAGTGTGGCGCCCGGCATGTCTCAGCAAATCAATGCCGGCAATATGTTCGCCCTGCCGCCGAGCACTTCGGAGCAACGCCCCATCCGACGAGCCACCAGGCGGCTGCAGAAGTAGGCGCTCTATGTTTTGAAGTATATTTAGTACAATTGATTTATGAAAAAATAAAAACAACAAACAGCAACGTCAATGTGCCTTTTCCTTCTTTGATCAGTCTTCTCATTAATTTAACACTCGATCCATTCCATGGTTGGTTGTGGCATACTACCTTTACTGTACGAGCTATTGGATGGATAGACTAGACACCAAAACAGAGACGGATGTAATGCTTGCACTTCGCCCACGATCATCGTTTCCACATCCAAGTTTCGATGAGCCTTTATGCCACTATGAACTACCCAGACAGTAACGCAAACCGACCGACGGCTCCAAATATTGATCCCACGAAAATTTGTAAAACTAAAAACTAAATCCGCATCGATGCAGCGTTTCCCTCTCTCGCTCTGGCGCTCTGCTTCCCAGATTGCGTTCAGTTCCTTTGAGAAGAAATTTGTACAGCGTTTAAACTAGTTGGCCGTTAAGGATGCTCGCCTGTGCTGTTTTTGGACGTGCTCTTGGACGCCAACGCTGACCTGTCGAGATGCTTCTAGTTGCTGTTGTTGCTGCTATCGCTGTCTGAGCTCTGACACCTTTCAGTGGGAACAGACCCTCCCTTGCTTTCGTTACCCCGCCATAGTGCAAGGGCGAGCCCTTTTTCGAGCCCCTTCCGGTGCTTTATCTGTAGGTAAGCCCTTTCCCGCCACATACTTTTAGGCCTTTTTGTGGCCGACAAGCCACACTACATGGTATTTTTTACTTTTATTAAAAGTTTCAGAACTGCTGCTCTGGCGGCTGCCTTCCTTCCTTAAATCACCTTCTTGTCGTCCTTGTATTTTTTTAAGTGCAATTTGTGTGTGTGGCGTGTGGCTTAAAGAGAACGAACTTGGGTCGCGCTTCACATTGATTGATTGATTGTTTTATGTTTGATGTGTTTTAAAAAAATAATAACTTTAAAATTAATTAATTATAATTAATGTGTGTCATGTGGACGTGTGTGTGTATGTGTTTTGTTGGTGTGTATAAAATATATAGTATAAATGTAAGTGTTAAAGCAAAGTGTGGGCTAATCGGGGGACAGGATATTAAAAAGCAAATCGCAAATGTACAAGAATGCGCCGTAAACGTAAACGTAAACATTACGTACGTGTTAAGTAAATTACGTGGTATATATTTAAAAAATAAATTACAATTTTTTTTTGTTTCCTTTGCCTTTCCGCTAGCTGCATCGCGTTCTAGGAGTAGGAGTACAGAGAAGGAGAGAGATTCCTTGGACATGGACCGAACAAATTAAGGAATTTCAATTTGCGCTTGCGATAATTGATAGTATTTGTATATCGATAATTAATGATAATTAATCGGTATATGCTAAATACATGCATAGTTTATGTACGACGATTAAGTGTATTCGTATTCTTATCCGTATTATGTGTGTGTGTGTGTGTGTGTATTCATTTTAATGCATATTTTCACAAGTGTTTTTTGTTTTGATTTTTTTTTCCATTTCAATCCTTTTCCATTGCATAATTTTTGTTGGTTTTTCCTTTTTGATTTTTTTTATATTTTCCATACAAATAAATGTAACTAAATTTAACTAACTTTCTGCTTGCCTTTTGCCTCCCCTCCCCTTCCCTCCCCACCCCGACAACTTGTTGGACAAGTTCTCTTCCCGCTCATCTTTTGTGCTACAAACAGAAATGGTCAACAGAAAAGTAGTGTATAAAGAACTAGTCGTAGAATAAAACTTAAGAGACGAAACATTCTATAAACAATTGATTTAGACATGCGCCCACTCCTCAGCCGGGTTGGTGGTCAGGCGGGGGAGGGGGCACTCATATGTATGCGTATTCTATAACATAAATGATACGATTATAACGATTTGATTTACGAATTTCCAGAGAAGCGAAGAAACGTTGATCGGAAGAGTGTACACATAACATATAATAATGTAATTAATGTTGCAATTAAAGGTAGTAGTAGTAGTAGTAGTACGAGTATCCTCCTCTGCCTCTGCCTCTAAACTCCTCTCCCTCTCTCATCTTCTGCTGGTTAATTTATGATTCAAATTTATTGAGATACTCGCGCGTACAACGTTATATTGTATATGTCGGAAGCGAAGCTGTGGGGGCTGTGGCTGGGGGACGGACTCTCACTAACATCTGGAGTCACATTTGGATGATTGATTGATTGTGTTGGGTTCTCCTTCTTTAGCTTAGGCCTACGTTTACGCTTACAAAACTTACTCCATAAATTATATATGTAAATAAATTTTGTGGTAAATTAGTTGTTATATATATATTCCATGTATATAATCGTACGAAAAATTGTTGCGTTCTGTGTCATGTCCAGTGTCCAGTGTCCAGCTTCCACTGGAGTCTGGAGTCTCGAAGGGCAAGGGCTCTTTACCCTTTCTGGGGGCGGCGCCCTTCCTCGTTTTAGTGCTGCTTGAAGTTCGCTTTGGATCCTCTGGGATCTCCTCACGCTGTGGCATTGTTCAGCAGCTGCAGCTTCACTTTCAGCTCTGCGAATGTGGGTCGTTTGGCCGGATTCAGATCCCATGCCTGGCGCATCATTTCGTATATTTCCGGTGGACAGCCCTCGGGCGCTTCCATTTTGTAGCCAACTTCTACGTGTTTGACGACATCGGCCAGGGGCTACAGATACAGATACAGATTGAGCTTAAGGGATTCTTGAAAGATTCATTTGATTTGTACATACAATTCTGGGATAAGGCACACGCCCAAAGGAGTAGATTTCCCATAGGAGTATGCCAAAGCTCCACATGTCCGATTTGTTGGAGAAGCGCTAAAGGGAAAGCCAACCAATGGTTAGACAGTGCAACAGGCAACAGGAAACCGGCAGCTGTGGATTCTTACCCCATTCTTGAGCGCCTCGGGTGCTGTCCATTTGATGGGCAGCTTGCCAACATCGAGATTATAGCATTCCTCGCGTGCCAAACCGAAATCGGATACCTTGGCCACACAGTCCTCGGATATGAGGACATTGCGCGCAGCCAGATCGCGATGCACAACCTTTTTGGCTTCCAGATACTCCATCCCAGAGGCAGTGTCGCTGTAAACCGGATGAGGAAACAACGCTTTAAGGGACTTCTAATCAGGGGATCAAAGGTGAATGCTTACAAGGCAAATATGATTTGATCCTTTTTGGTTATGTGCTGTCGTCCGCGCGAACGTAGGTAATCAACCAGTGATCCCTTGCTCATGTATTCCGTAACCAGATACAGATGCTTGCTGGTGAACACCAGACCAATGAACTTGACCAGGTTATCGTGCTCCAGAGTGCTACCAACGAAAAAAACGATACAGAATAAGTTCAGGCAAGGGAAGAGAGCGGATCTATAGCCTACGTCATGACGGATGCCTCGGCCAGAAACTTTTGGACGGCGCCCTCATCTTTGAGCATCTTGACGGCCACCTTCTCGTTGCGTAGAATGCCCAGCATCACATCCCCGAACTCCCCCTTGCCAATGCTCTCGCGCAGCTGCAGCTCTGCTTCGGGTATGACCCATCCCTTGTCCACGAAGTCCTTGGAATTGATGCAAAACTCCTGCTTCCCCAGCTTTGGCAAACACTTGATCAGCTGCGTGCACAGCCCATCCGCATCTGCTTCGTAGTGCTGCAAAGAGGAGAGAGATCAGAATTAGCCATGGACTAAGGATATATTTCCAGTCGTTTCTTACCGCTACAAGTTGCCCCAGATTCTCAAAGTACTCCTCGTCATCGATTGTTAGCTTATTCTCCAGATACTTGACGCGATAGTGCTCCACCTTCGACTGAAAGCAGACGCAGAGCGTGTAGTCCCCCGGAAAGTTTGTGGATTCGCGCACCAGAAAGAGCCCATCCTCGCGCGGCTGCAGCAGATGCTCCGCCTCGTCGCGCGTTATGCTGCCATGGAACCACCTAAAGAACAAAATAACATCGCCATTAACCCGACTGATTCATTCCGGGATTCACTCCAGAGATAGCTTACGGCATGGCATTCAGCTTCACCTCGCACTTCCGCAGCTGCTGCGGGGCTAGAGCTGTTGGCGATAGGGAGGCTGCATGGTTCATGGCTGTGGTGGAGCCGCTCGACCAAGAGCTTGCCGCGTTCACATTCACGCCTCCTCCGCATCCCGCTGCCCCGTTGATGTCGAAGCTGTGCAGGGAAGTGGACATGCCCGCCGTCCCACTGGCGCCGGATGATGGCTGGGGCGGCACTTGGGTGCCGGAGGAGCTGCCGGTGGGGGCCACAGTGTGCAGCAGCATGTTGCTGCCGTGCTGGCTCCCACTCAGCGCGAGGCTCTTTGGCGGCAGCGCCCGCTCGGCGGCATGCAGGGCCATTTGAGCGGCATTCATCGAGGAGGACATCAGATTACCGCCGGACGCAGCAGCACAGTTGGCCAGCAGCTGGAGATGCTGCTGCTGTTGCTGCTGGGCAACGGCGGCCACGGCTGCGGCGGTTACCCCCACACCCGCCCCCGCTGGCTGGGCAGGCGGCTGTGCGGCAGCCACAGGAGCAAATGTGGAAAGTATACTATGTGGTGGCTGCTGCTGTTGCTGCTGCTGCTGCAGTTGCGTCGTCTGCTGTAGCTGCTGCTGCTGTGTCTGGCTGGGGGATTTGGGCGATTGGTGATTGCTGGTGCTGCTGCTGCTGATTAAATTATGACTATTAAGCGCATGCGATGACAAATGCAAGGCGACCGCTGACGCCGCCCCTCCGGCCTGGCTGGGATGCTGAAATGAGCGCAACGGCGAGAGGAGGAGGGTTTTTGAATTAGAATCGAGGCTTAGGCATGGCTTTGGGGCACTCAAATTACCACATTGTTCTCGCGATGATGGTGATGGTGGGGCGGTATGCTCGGCGGCACAATGTGCGGCTGCGATTGGCTCAACTGTTGCTGGTGGAGCAGCACGGCCCCCACGGCTCCCGTTCCTCCTCCTACGATCCCGGCGACATTCGGCTGTGGCGCCGGCCGCTTGTTGTGACGCAGCGGTGCTGTTGGCGGCATCTGGTGCCCGGTGGTCTGCAGGAACCATGGATCCCCCGATGTGCTGCCCGTCGCCGTTGCTGCGGCGGCCACCGTCACCGATGGCTGCGAGAATCCGCGATGGTGTCCGACGACCGTTGTTTGTCCGTTCTGTGTGGCGGTCGCGTGACTGTTCATAGCCGGTGACGCTGCTTGTGGCGTGCCAGTCGTACCTGTATCTACTCTATCTACTGTATCTCTATCTGTATCTGTATCTTTGGCCTTTGAGAGCTTCCTTAAATGTCCTTGCTTGATCTCAACTGTGATCAGGTCCTGGCCCTCGCCCGAAGATGTCCTCGAGTGAAGCTTCTCCTTGGGTTTCTTCTGCTGTTTTCCTGCTTTGCAGTTTTCCTTCTCTAAGGCTTCGTCCTCGTCTGCAAATATAAACGACAAATAATTCGTTTTATTTTAGATTTTTTTGGCCGTAATTAACTGTAATTATCTTATCTCTCTTCCATTATCTTTGCTGTTAGATAAAGAGACGTCCACACACACACACACACAAATAAATAAATTAATTAATAGCTCTTTCGATAAGAAGACCTCGTTATATATTCATTTCCATAAGATTTATCACAAATAAATTGCCATTGTAAAAATCAGAAAAAATAGATCTGATTCCGTACGTGATCTGCAGATACTCTTTGGTAGAAAAAAATGCTGCATTTCCACACACATTTCAAGATGGTTTCCAGATGGCCAGAGAGGGAGAGAGAGGGATGGAGGGGGGGAAGAGTCTCTTGCGTGTTCGTTTGGCAGACAAACGCATGGCACGTCTATTTAATCAGTAAGTCATTCCACACTCCACACACATCGATCCACAGATTACATAAAAGCCATCCATTGCAGATGCCCCACGCTAATTGTTGGCCAACAGACACACACACACACACACACACAGGGGCAGTGGCAGTGGCAAGGGGAAAAAACAATTTGCCAAAATGTAAAACATTTGCATGTGACATGAATCCTAAAAAAAACAACGAACCGAAGGTTTTTCAAGCTACTGTTCGGACTCCAAATCGGACTTGGAATGACTCAGATATCCCCCCCCCCTCCCATAGATTCCCAAAGAGAGCTCTGTGCTCTTCCAGGCCTAAGTTTTTCTTAATTTTATATATGCAAATTTTTCATTTGGTGAATATCGTTCGTTCTGGGGCGGAAACGAAACGCTTTTTGCATATTAAATTCTCATTCTTTGGGCAGTAGATCGTGGACGGATTTATCGTGGGAGTGAGTCGTGTGGGCTTTGTTTTAATTGCGACAGGTTGGCAGGGCCTGCCACCCCTCCCCTGACCTTCGGAGTAAACTTCCGCCATGCCATCCGCTCTCTCTCTCTCTCTCTCTCTCTCTCTTGCGCTGCTCGGTTTTTCGGCACAAATTGGTTTGCCATGACTGTTCGAAACTGCTCTGCAAATTGCATTCAATCATCGTTCCAGTCATAGCCATCGCCTAGTCATCGTTAGGGGCGGTGGCTTCCTGCCACTCCAATCCACTTATAACAATACAACGTTCCCCCCCCCCGGTACCCCGTGTTCTACTGCCTTTTTATTGTTTCAATTGTTCGAGCGAAAAAAGATAAATCGAACCTGGACTTTGTTTTGCTCTTTCTTTCGCGCAATTGTCAGGCGGTCTGTGGAACTGTGGAATGGGACAAGGTCTGAGGATCTCTCTCGCTATCGATTTCAATCTCCTTGACTTGACCTTGACTCTCAGAAGCGGAGTCACAGCTTCACAGAATGTGAGTCAGAGAGCAAATCCCACTCGAACGGAGTCGGGGAATTAGTCAACGCTGATGACACTGGAAACGACTGCTGCACTGCTCTCCCACTCGCACTCTCTCTCTCACTGGAAGGTGCAGTCCGTCCGCTTCGACAGGTGCGCTGCATTATTGCAAAACTCCCGCAATCCGCTGCCGTCGGAGTGGAAACAACAATTCTTGCAAAATGCCAAACATAATTAATAATAAAGTATGTATTTTTCATTAGCTGCGAGGCGGCGGATTGGCAAATCGGAATTCAAGAATTCCGCTCTAGCGCCACGGATGCGAGACGAGCGAAAGAGCACTTATATGGTGGCGTTCCCTTTGGAATCCGTAAACAAATGCGGAGGCACAGGCGGGGGGGCAGGGGGCAGGGCAGACAGCACACGCTCCTCAAATATAAATCATTCAATAAACAATTGTTTTGTTATGGACCCAAGGAACAGTCGCCACAAAGGGGAGTCGCCACAAAAAATAAATGGTAAATGGAAAATGGAATACAAATTCCAAATATAATAATAATAATAATAATAATCGTAAAAAATGCACACATAAAATTTAAAATTAATGACAACGATCTGCCTGCCGGACATGAGTGCAAAGTATTTCCAAATACTCGCGAAAAACAAACAACAACTAATTGCAGTGAATGATTCATTTGGCAGTTCATTGTACCTATACTTTTGTACTGCACTGTCGACAGTCGGCCGCGAGTGGGTGTTCGATGTTCGAGCGAAATGCGCAGTAATGTCCCGCCGATGGATGAGGTAATACTAATTAGGCAAGCCAGCAATAACCCCACCCCCATCATTCCGGGGGATCGGGAAGAGCGCAATTTGTAGAATGCCTTGGCTATTAGCTATTTTCCAGTCCAGTTCTTCTCTTTCTTTTGCATTCATAATGGGTTCATTCCTTACTCTCTCCATTCTTGAATCCCTCTTCCCGATTCCTCTCGCGCTCTCCATCTAAATGGGCCACCAGCTGACAGCCAGAGAGCAGGGTTACCCTTGGGCTGCGTCGCGCGTCTTCGTGTAGCAAAGCGGAACAGAAACAGAGGGAAGTGCAAGACAGAAGAGGGGGGGAAGTGGGCAGAGGAGGATCAAATAAACAGTTCAACACCTATAGAGGTAACGAATACGTGAGAATCTATTGTACACACACACACACATATCACTCACACATCACTCACACTCTCCGAGAGAGAGAGAGAGAGAGAGAGGAAAAGAGTTCAATTCTGCTTCTGCTTCAGCCAACAGATGTTGCTCTCTCACAAAAGACACGCGGAGGGATAGAAGAGGAGACAAAGGAGACATTTAAATACCCTTAGGTTTTACCCTCTCCACCTCCCTTCCCCCCTCCCTCCCTCTACGGCATTGTGCACCCAAAGAAATGTAAACTTAGAGTCGCTTCAAAAGAAGGAATGGGGAATGATGGGAATGGGAAAACAAAAGCCATGAATGGAACGTCCATGAATGGTGTGTGTGTGTGTGTGTGTGTTGGAGTGATAGCGTGCGGACGGAACGGACTGGACGGAGGGGCGTTTGGAAATTTGCATATCGCATGCGATGAGCCGATGAGCAGCAGCAGCAGGAAAACCGCAAACATCGAAGCATTTTTGTTGTTGCCATTCAGCAGGAAGAAGGAAGCCACCAAGTGGCAGACAATACGTAAACACATGCACCTGTTTCCCCCCACCAATCACTGCAGCCGCCAATTAGTTTGGCAGAGTGATCTTTGCCCAATCCAATCTCAATTCTCAATGCAACTGGACACCGCAGACACTCTAGCACCCTCTGGCACCCTCTGGCTCTACTTTGGCCAACACCCAATACCCCAGCCCAATGCCAGCAAGCGGAAAGAGAATGAGTCTCTTGGATTGAAAGGTAACTAAATCCGCACGAGAACCGCAATTGGGGGCAGGGTTGGGCTGGGCGGCCGGTCAACGACCTGCAGTCAAGAGGAGTGGATCAAGAGAGGGGGGCGGGGGGGCAGGGCCATACTAACCAAACCAATCATCGGTCGTCACGATGGGCGGAAGGGAGCGATGGGTCTGGCTCTGGGTCGGGGTCTGGGCGGCTGGCCTGGCCGGGCCCTTTCCTCTGGACGACGTCGACGATCTCTCTTTGGTGTGACTGCTGGTCTGCTGCTGCTCCGATCTGCTCTTGGCCGCCTGGAACTTTCGATGGGCGCTCCTTAGGAAGTTCAGCAAACGGGCATCAATGGGTTGGGCCGTGGGGGCTGCGGCTGCGGCTGCGGCTGCAGCTGGAGGCACGGCTGCTGCACTTTTGGTAGGGGTGGCGCTTCTTCCGCTGCTCGTGGGAGCAAACTTGTCGCAAAAGTAGAACTCCTTGCGACGCGGCGGGGCGTAGGCGGCGCTGAGGCTGCTGCAGAGGAGGATCGGCTTGCGGCGTGCCTTGGCTATCACCTGACCCCCCGAGAGGGTGCCGCTCGTGGATTTGGATTCCTTGTGGGTGACGCTGCTGGCGCTGCGCGTCAATCCGCCCCCACCAGGCGCAAGGCTCTGCTTGCACCAGTAGATGTCCTTGCTGCCGAAATAGTACCGCCTCCGAGGATCCTGGCGACCTCCTGTTCCTCCTTCTCCTCCGCCGCCGCCTGCCGATCGATGGGATCGCCTGCCGTGGCTGGAGGCGCTCTGGCTGCCGCTGCTCGTCTGCGAATTGTCGCTTTCGTTTAGATTGTGGTCTGATCCAAGGGATTCCGCTGCTCCCCGCAATCCTGGCAGGGATGATGCTCCACCGGGTGCTGCGCCTGCCGCTGGCGTGGGCATGAGATCGGAGTTCGATGAGGATTGAATGAAGATCCCATCGCAGGTTATCTTAATTGTTGTCACCATGTTCCACGGATGGCGGAGCCTTCATTTGGGTTCACTTTTTTTTGCTTGGTTCTTTCGGGGATCTGCTTTTGGTGGCGCAACGCATTAGGAGTCTCTGTGGTTTAGTGGCACTCTCGAATCGAGGCTAATCCCCACAACCAGAACCTTTTGTCCGACTACAAATTGTTTTCATTTCAGTAATAATACTAATTAAGGTTCTTCTGTTCTCTGTTTGCTACTCTTCGATTTGCTCTCTCTCTCTCTCCTGCCACACAATGGAACGTCCGTTGTCCAATGGAATCAATGGAGAAGGCCAGAAGCCAGAGCCAGACGTCAGACGTCAGGCCGTGCAAATAATGGATAATGTCGGACAAGTAAAAAAAAAAGTGCAAATGGGAAATTTCTAAAGAGAAAACTCTAAACAAAAGCCAGTTGGAATAATAGTTGAATCGAAGGGGGAAAAACAGAGTGCAAACAATAATAAAAAAAAGAAGAAGCAGAAGCAGAAATTGACTTTGAATCCGCCGTAGAACGGAGTAGGAGGGGTGCCTCTGGATAGGAGGGAGATACCTCTACTGAAAACTGCTTTCTTGGCTGCTCGACAAGTCAATTTGCCACATTAACGGTTACTACTTCTTATGGGGCTTGCGGGCTTACAGCCCGACAATGGGCCAAAAGAGTGCTCCACTAACTGCTGTACGAAATGCCATGCCACTACCTTATTTCTCTACCCCTCTCTCCCTCTCTGTCTCTGGCTTTGGGTTGGGAAAACACGAACACGAATGAAGGCGCTTGAATTGAATTGGAATTTACGGGAGCTGGAGCTCTGCTTTTTTGCCACATATTGTGCAAATAATTTGGGCGTGGCGTGGGAATGCCACAGTCATCGAGGAGACCCCGGCCATTGTCTCCTCTGTGGCATTGTGCGTTGGGAAAGTGGCCAGAATCCCATTGCGAATCATTGGGCATTGGACATCTTCGGGGAGTGCAGCCGCTTTTCACTTTCCACTGAAGAGAGCCGTATTTTCCCCCGACACAATTAAAAATGCAAATGAGAAAAGAATCGGGAGCGAGCGCATGGAAAGTGATTGCCTATCGGGCGACCCACAAAACAGGTGGCAGACGAGGGGGGGCCCAAAATGAAATTCTCTGCACGAAAAGCAAAGGGGGAAAAGTGTGCGGTGCAGGGCCGCAGAAAGTCTACACAGAAAACTCAACGAAAGCACAAAAAACCAATTAAAGAAAACAATAACAGAATTATGTATGACACAACCACACTATGTCTCTTTCTCTCCCTCTCTCTGTCTCTTTTTGGCTGCAAAATCATCATAAAAGTTAACTAAAACAAAGTGGCAATAAGACAGGCCCTCACCGCACCCCCCACCACTCGAAAGAAGTCACGAAACAAAACAGAAACGAAAGAGACAATGGGAATGGGCCAATGTTCAAAATATGCGTAAGTCTCTCTCTCTCTCTGTCTCTGTCTCTCCACCGGATATCCTCGGGTGCTTTGGGGGGGATACGAATGGAGGATCGCATTTGTTTGATAGCCGGGGGGCCGTCTGCTTGTCTGGTCGGTTGCATTTATCATTTTGGCAAGCCGACACTAAAACTTTCACTCCCATCATACCCTGCCGCCTGCCAGAAGAGAGAGAGAGAGAGAGGTGACTGCACTCTCTGTCCAACAGAGAGAGGATCCAACTCTCTCCCTCTCTCTCTCTCTCCGGCTGCTTCTTCTCTCCATTTAACATTCGATTAATAATCAAAGTCTAAGTTTAACAATTATTTTGAACGTGCCTGGCACGCAATAAAGAAAATTAATTGAGAAATGAAATGCGCCATTGGCTTTGGCCAGAAGGGGAGGGGGGGGAGTGGGGAAGGGTCTAAGCCGCGTCTTCACATTCGCCTCGAAGGCGTTTGTGTGTGCAGTGAATGGCAAATTGAATAAGTGGATAGACGGATGGATGGATGGATGGTTGGAAAACGCAGAGTGCCAAGAAAAGCTACAAAATTGTTTCACGCGTCTTCAAATTGAAGCTGAAACTACAGTGCTTTCTGCGTCTTCAGATAACAAAAACAACACACTTCTCCTCTCCAAGCGCATTGTCCACTTTCACTTCGTGGTCCAGCCACCAAGACACGGATTCCCTGCCTCCTCCTCACCGCTCCAGGAGAGTCTCTGCTGCCATGCCGCCATGCCTCAAGCGTCTCCGGTCTCTGCGTTGGCGAAAACTAGTTACAGTTTAGGCAGCCGCCAGTACTCCCCTGCCTGGAACGATTAGAGTGGCCGATGACTAATGCGCTGGAAAATTGAAAATCGCTTTTCGCAGCTCGACACAAAACAAAAAAAAAATGTTAAGCCCACGATCTGTCGTCGCGAGTGGCATGCACGTCGTGTGGAAATTAGCGTGGAAATCAATTGAAGGAAGGGTTTTCCACAGCCTGCATGATTCATGCAAATCGGAAGAAGAGACGGAAGAGAGGAGAGTCTCAAGAGAGTGACAGAGCGATAGGGAGGGGAGGACTCCACTTTCATTGGCGACTCTCAAAACATCGTCCAACAAAATATGCCTTGAGCAATATTTAATTAAAATATACACACAGACGAATGATGGGCAATCATTCATTTGTAATACATCTGTGATCCCAAAGCCATAATTAAATGGACATCCCCCCCCCCCCCCCCCCCCCGAAAAAGAGAGAAAAAGCGAATCAAAAGAAACCATGGATAGAGGTCATTGCGCCACCAAATAGCATGATCCGACAGATCGGATATCCATATCCATGTCCACAAAAAAAAAAACCAGCTCAAAAGTTCAGCCCGAGGAAGCGGCCGTGCGGCCTCCTTTGGGGCTGAATGAATGAACATTCGATTCGCGTTTGTATAATTAATTATTACTTTAGAGAGCGAAAGATGACGATTTGCTGTTTGTTAAGCGATTACGGGGCGGGGGGTTACATCACACACGAACGGGCGCTTCTGTCACCTTTTGTTGCACTTTTTTTTTGCCATTTGCCATTTCAGCCGATAGCTGAATCAATTATCGCGCCGCTTTGCATACCGCCGCAAATTTAATTAATTGTTATTATGTATTGCAAAAAGCGGATTGCAGTTGATTATTGGCCAACACACACACGGAGAGGCAACGAGGCAATGCGCCTGGGGAGAGCCGCGAGTCGAGAGCCTGCGCATGCGTGACTTTTCATGACCGAGCGCTTCGATCGCGAGTTTTGGATTGAAAGCTGGAAGATTGAAGCCAGAGGCCCAAAGCTTCAAAGTCGGAGAGAGCTTTGCTTTTCTTCTCTCTGCGTGTGCTCTCTCTGTGCATGCCGGCTCCGCTCTCTCTCGAGTCTGGCATTTATCGCATGCGATATTTGTCGACTTGTTGCATGCCTTTTAAAAGCTTAGATCTCTGCTGCCCCCCTGCCACTCAGGTGCACAGCGACGTACTAATGAAATCAAACACATGTTGCCCCACACTCTTTAGGCCAATTTTGGTGTTGCCAGTGGTTTTTGGTATCTCACTTTTTGGACATATTCGCTGAAAAGTAAGCCAAGCTGCGGTGGCACACACACAGACACACACACACATATATAAATATATACAGGGGGAAGGGTATTTGCCAGTTCGGATCGATTTCCTTTCTAATTACAGCCTCGGGGCCATGGTTTTTGGTATTTTTGCATGTTTACAATTTCATCTCCATTTCTAGGCAATTTGTTGCAGCCACTGTTTGAGGGGGAACGGAAGGGAAAGAGAGAGATGGAATGTTTGTTGTTTTTTCTTTCGGTTCGGACTCTGCAGCTGCAGTTCGTGATATTTTGCGATTTTTCTCACTGGAATTTTTTGTTGTTTTTTTTCTTTGCATATTTGAAGTACAATTAGCATCGCCGATTGGAGTCGGACTCCCTACCCCACCCCGCACTGCATTTACAGATAACAGTACACCGTGACTAGAGAAACCCAGAGAACGAGAACATCTCCTGACGTCATCAGCTCGCCCAAATGGAATTCGCATCGGGAAAACACACAAAGAGAGGATGAGAGGGAGATGGGAGAGGACCAGGCCGCGTACGTGAGCTAAAAATAGCCCAAGCGCGTAAAATCTGTGCGAAAGCAGCATAAAAACAAACAAAGGAGCAAAGGAGGAACGAAAAATGAAACGGGAACAGTGAAATGAAATGAATGCCGTATCAGTAAAGCAGCAAGACGATAACGGGAATCAGCAGGTGCTGCAGTGCCATCCATCTCCCCCGGCACAGTCCGAGCAGATAACCAAAGTATTGCTGCCAGCTGCCAGTGTCCACCTGTCATAATGTCACAAAAATATAACGGAGATAAGAACCGATCCCCCCCAATTTAAGAATGATGTAAGCCAATAACCTGGTCACATGCCCAATTGGAATAATAGATACCCCCAACTGGCATTCAACCCTCCCGCCCTTTTCTACCCACAAACGGCAAGAGTGTAATGCGCATGCAAAAGTCCAATTAGCGCAAGTGAAGATGGCAGAGATAATGAGATGCCGCCCCCGCTCCCGCCAAATGAGATACGTCGCACTCTACTCAACCCAGTGCAAAAAGTTCACGCAATACTGACCTCACGCACACACACACGCCCAGGAAGAGGCAGAACCACAAATGAAACGGGTACAACGCCCACGCATGTTGCAATACACAAACAAAAAAACGAGAGCGACAGAGCGACGGAGCTTTGTGGCGCCGAATATGACGGTTGTTGCGAACAAGCTGTATGTCAGTGGGGTTGGCACTCTTCGAGTGGCTTATTCTCTCTCCATCTCTTTGCGGAGCTCAAGATACAAACTTTACTGAGAGTACTGTGTGGGAATGCCTCACCTTGTTTAAGTACACCATGCTTGCGCCTATACGTGACGTCAGCGCACGAAAATTTCTACAGACGACGCAGAAGCCAACTGACCAGCAGCAACAACTCCAACAACAACAACAACAACAAACTATTACTACTACGAACGGAAATCCATAACAAAACTACGATGCGGTTACGCTTCGGTTATTGCCTTTAATTATTGTTTTTGTTGTAGGTGGCGCTGCTGTCGTACGCATTTATCGGCCTGGCCTGTCGTCCCCCACTAGTCATTCATGGCCCGATTGCTGTGCATACATATGCAAATGTGTTTGCGAGAGTGTGTGTGTGTGTGTGTGTGTGGAGTCTCGTTCGCGACAACAACAACAACAACAGCAAGAGAAACGAAATTTCGCGCCGCGCCGCTGAAGGGAGCCGAGCCGCCGCAGAGTTGTAAAACGTGTTTTTGTTTTGCCCGTATTATGATTGAACAAAAATGCGTAGTTTTTGCTTTCATGATACTACTACGGAATAAACCAGTTGACCTCAGACAACAGCACAGCCGTAAAGCAGATATTGAAAAGAGCGTGTTTTGGTTGGTCATCAAGCATTCAAGTCATCAATGGGGCCCCAGCCGATGGACGGATGCAGTCTGTGACCCAAAAAGTAGCAAACACTTTCAAACGGTTGCCAATTTTGCCTCCTATATATGTACATATACATTTATAATTATCATCATCATAATGATTAGGCAAACAAAGCATTTATGCAATCGAATATAACACAGAAATTCCACGCCTTTGGCTTATTGGGCACCACAGCCCTGTCTGAATAGTGTTATCCTTTTTTCGCACGCTCTCGTCACTTTCACCCACACACACTCACACACACATGCCCAAAGGGTATTAAGGAAGCAGACAGCGCGACGCTTGAAAAGGGCGTTGGGCAATCCTCGCTCGGGACGCAGAAGCTTCAGCTTCGTGCCACAAAAACAAAATATCTCCACTTACACACAGCCAGACAACATTTCTGCACCTTGCTGCTCCGATGCTTACCCAATTCTCAGTGTGGATGGGGAGCTGGGGTTGGGGCTGCTGCTACATTCCAGAATGCCTCCAACGCTGCTGCTGCTGCTGCTACCTCTGCTGACGTCTGCGACGATGCTGATGCTGCTGCTGGCGCATCAAGCAATCGGACACATGCACATTATTTCACTTGACTTGATTGCCCTGCTATATTTTTCAATATTATGCATATTTATAAGCATTTGCACAACACCCACACACACACTAATGAAGGGATAACACGCACCTTCCACCTTCCCGATCTTTCCGATATTGGTGTGTGTTTCCTCCTGCCTTTTTCCACATCCACATACATATACACTAGACGACCAGCAACTGGCTGCTGGTTTTATGGAATTTTCTATTGCTTTTTCACGACTGTTCGCTGGGCACGCTGTCCGTCTGCTGATGATGCATTCCGCGCAATTGCATCTAATCTGAGTGTAGCCCACGCACGGCCATTTCTTTTGGGACAAACAATATTTTGAGCACAAAAATACAAATTTGGTTTTAAAACAAAAAATTCACACGAGAGCGGCCATCTTGCGAGCAGTGTGACCGCAGATTTGACAATAAAATATACTGTCTGACCGTCCGAAATATACCGAAATATAAGTCACAAATTTCAAAATATACTGATAAATTATTTGTATTCAGATTCCATCATATTCCTCGTTTTTGATATTCGGTTTAATATTACTAGCTAGTTAGGACATTCAGCACTGAACACAAGGTTTTAGCCGATAAATTCATCAATTTTCTACAAGATTGGTTAGTTTAAATACTCCCTTTAATTCGATTATGTCTAAAATAATAAAAATAAAAAATCAAAGCATAAAACGTAAGCGTGTATGGAATGTAACGTAGTGTGAATGGAATGTTACGTAATTGTTGCTGGTCAACAGGTATCCGCTTTGACTGTATGGACATCTTTATACCCTATTTCATTTAATAAACATTAAAATTCTGTTTCCCAGCTGATTGGAAACATAAGTAATCAGTTATGTCTCAGATTGAAATGTTGTAGACCTATTAAGGCAATCAGATGCAGTGTCCTGTAAATAAATATATATTTTGAAAACCATAAACTGCAAAATATCATGGATATAGCTTTGAAACAGGGACGACTAGTTAATTGTACCCTAAGATGCCAAACATTTGCTCAAATCTATACTTATTATTATTTTTAGGGACGACTAGTTAATTGTACCCTAAGATGCCAAACATTTGCTCAAATCTATACTATTATTTTTCCAAGGGTATCAGAATGTTGCGGGACTATGTGGCTCGATAAATGCTACCTGTCACGGATACTTTTAAGTCACACTTTGCCTATCGGTTCTTCGCCAGCTCTAATTGGCGCGCCAGTGTGACCGTATTAATCCAAACAGACCTGCAGCAATTGTTGCGCCGTTTCCACACGTGCAATATTTTGAAAATATGCGCAATTTGAAGCTGCAATTCTGCAATGAGCTGCAGACGAAGGTGCCCCAGCCCCGGCAGATGCTACAGGGGCCGGAAGTCAGGCTGGAGGGTACGGAAACCACCTACATCGTCACCGACAGCAATGTGTACGCCGTGACGGGGACCGGCAATACCCCACCGAAGGTTATCGCAGATCTGCCCGACATCGTGGCAGCCGAGTTCCTGCAGCTGAACAATGTAATCTGTGTGGCCACGCGAGCCGGCGAGGTGCTGCTCATCGATCCGGATACACTGGCCACCAGCGAAGGCACCTACTGCGACGTGGGGATCGAGCGGATGGCATGGTCGCCCACCCAGGAGGTGGTGGCCTTTATAACCACCTCCCACAATGTGGCGGTCATGAACTCCACCTTCGATGTGATCGCCGAACAGCCGCTGGAGGCGGAACTGCCCGCCGAACAGCAGTTCATTAACGTGGGATGGGGCAAGAAGGAGACACAGTTCCATGGCTCCGCTGGGAAGCAGGCTGCCAAGCAGTCGACGGATCAGACAGCTCAGATGACGCAGGAGCTGCTAAGTCAGGATGTGAACATTGCCTGGCGCGGGGATGGCGCCTACTTTGTGGTGTCCTATGAGTCTGGAGGCGGACGCACCTTCAAGGTGTACGACAGCGAGGGTAAGCTCCAGCACACGGCCGAAAAGAGCAGCAATCTGAGGGAGATAATCGCGTGGCGTCCATCGGGCAACTGGATTGCTCTGCCCCAGTGGTTCCCCAACAAGTCGACGATCTCCCTGTTCGAGAAGAACGGCCTGCGGCATCGGGAGCTCGTCCTGCCCTTCGACCTGCAGGAGGAGCCCATACTGCAGCTCAAGTGGAGCGAGGACTCGGACATACTGGCCATCCGCACGGCAAAGGAGAAGGAGCAGCAGCAGAGGGTGTATCTGTACACGATAGGAAACTATCATTGGTACCTCAAGCAGGTTCTTGTCTATGCAGACACCGATCCAGTGGCCGTCGTCCACTGGGACACTCGCATGGGTGCGGAACAGACGCTCCATGTCGTCCTGGAGAGCGGCAAACAGCTCGCCTACTGCTGGGCCTTCGATGTGGAGCCCTATGCCCGGCACGGCATTGTCGGTGTGATCGATGGGAAGCGGCTGCTCCTCACAGACTTTGCACGGGCCGTGGTGCCTCCGCCCATGTCCCAGCGGGTGCTCCAGCTGGACGAATACATCAATGCCATTGCCTGGGACGATCAGCAGCTGTGCGTGTACACCTGCGACCGGAGGTTCCACTTCTACGAGCTCAAGAATCGCCTGCAGCAACAGCCAGAACCCACCAGCGGTTCCATTAAACTTCCGCCACTCCATGGGGAGCAGCTACTGGAGCTGGCAAACTTTACGTACTTCTCCAGAGATGGCCAACTGCTGGCCACAACAAGCGCTCTGGGAATCACCCGCCTTCTGTGGCTCCAGAAGAGCGAGAACGAGGACTGCCACTGGATCGATGCATTGACGATCGATGGTCTGGTGAATGCCCTTTCGAGGGCCACCCACAACTGCAGGCATATCTATGCCCACACTCTGGACAGCGGAAAGACCTACGATGTCAGTCTCGCATCGGACAACGTTTTAGCTATGGAACAGGTTTCGGCCAAACAGTTTGAGCCGTCCCTCGAAAGTACGTATCAAATGATTCGATTATTCCCTTGAATGTTCTTGAATGAATGAACCTTTTCCTTTTTAGGGGGACTCGTGACCCTGCGTCGTCAGAATCTGCTGCAACTGGGGCGGAGTGGCGAGCCCATTGCCGAGGATGTCACTTCGTTCCTCTTTATTGGCACCTATCTGGCCTACACCCAAATGAACACTCTCCACTTTGTGGACGCCGACAATCGTCAGCATTTGGCCTCGCGGAATATCGAAAGGGGCGCCAAACTGGTCACAGTCATTGACGAGGAGGCGCGAGTGGTGCTCCAGCTGCCGCGTGGCAACCTGGAGGCCATTTATCCGCGACTACTGGTCCTTGATCACGTGAGAGTCCTGCTGAACGCGCTAACGCGGCGGGACAAGTATTTGGAGGCCATGAAGCTGCTGCGGAAGAATCGTATCAATCTGAACATTATCTGCGACACGAATGTGGCGATGTTTGTGGATCACGTGGATGACTTTCTGCGCGATATCCAGGAGATCCAGTGGCTGTGTCTTTTCATCAGTGAACTGCAGAACGAGGACACCACCGCCATGTACCCGAGGAGGGCCAATGAGAGCCCACAGCGCCTGCCGCGTGGATTCAAGTTTGAGGATAAGGTGTCGTACATCTGTGCCCTGTTCCTCAGTCGCATGACGGAGACCGCCAAGGACCGCACTCGCTTCCGCTTGCCCCTGATCACGGTGTTTGTGCGACTCGGAGATGTGAACTCGGCCCTGAAGCTCATTCGAGATTTCGGGGATCCGGCGCAGAAGGATCAGTTGTTGAAGTACCTGATGTATCTCGTGGACATCAACGAGCTGTACAACGTGGCTCTCGGAAGTTATAACCTCGGCACGGCCCTGTTTGTGGCCCAGAAATCGCAAAAGGATCCCAAGGAGTACCTGCAGTATCTGAACGAACTGAAGGCCCTGCCCGAGGACTATCGGAAGTTCCGGATCGACGATAATCTCAAGCGCTACTCGTCAGCGGTGCAGCATCTCGCTCGCTGCGGGGAGGAGCACCACGACGAGGCCATGGAGTTTATACGGAAGCATAGCCTCTACACTGTCGCATTGTCCTCGTACAAGGCTCATCCGGAGTTCCACCGTCGGTTGTGCGTGGCCTATGCGGATCATTTGAGGGCCAGTGCAAAGCTGGAGAATGCCAGCCTCATGTACGAGCGTGGAGGGGAGCTGCAGCAGGCGCTGTTCAGCGCCCGACACACCCTCGACTGGCAAAGGGTTATGGTGCTGGCCAAGGCGCTGGGGGATCAGTCTCTCGATCAGGTGGCTCTGTCGCTGGTGGGGCCGCTGCAGCAGCAGGGCAGGCACCTGGAGGCGGCCGAGTTGGTCAAGGAGCATGTCCAGGATAAGGAGAAGCACTTGGAGGTGCTGCTAGAAGGACATCTCTATGGAAAGGCCATCTACGAGGCGGGTCTCCAGGGGGGAAACGTTTTGGGTAAGCGAGGGGACTCTTTTTCTTCTCTATTTGTATGCCCTGAACCCTATCCCTGTCATCCCTATCATCCTGCAGATGAGAAGGTAGCCCCCGCTTTGGTGGCCCATGCGGGACAGATGCATGGCTCCCTGAAGTCGGATCTGCAGCTCTTTCTGGAATACAAGCAACGGCTCCTGGACATACGACAGCGCCGGGCGAGTGGTGCGGAGATGGAAGGTGATGGCGACGTGGACATTGACGAGGTGGATCTGCTCTCCGATACGACGAGTATGCACTCCTCCCGCTACAGCGGCACATCCCGCGGCACAGGGTAAGAGCACAGAGTCAGCACAGCCAAGGCTATAGAGAGTTTCACTTTTCCTCTTCCTTCTCCTCCTCCTCCTCCTCCGTCTCCTCCTTCTTTCTGTAGCAAGACATTCCGCTCGAGCAAAAATCGACGCAAGCACGAACGCAAGTTGCTCAGCCTAAAGCCGGGCAACCCCTTCGAAGACATTGCGCTCATCGATGCGCTGCACCAGCACGTCACGAAGATCGGCCAGCAGCAGCAGGTTGTGCGTGACACATGCAAAGCACTGCTACAGCTGGGCGGGGGCGAGGACACACTGGCTAGTGCACTGCAGCGTGAATTCAAGACGCTGCTGCAGACAGTGGAGTCGGCCCTGGACGAGATTTGGATACCCGAACTGGTGGGCGGCGGCGCTAGCGGATCGCTGGCGCAGCATCTGACGGGCCCGAATGTGGACTACATGGCCCTGCAGAAGGAGCAGCGCTATGCTTTGTTAAGTGGGTTGATGAAAGATGATTTGCGCTGGCTCTACGACCTCTCCTCTCTTTGCAGGTCCCCTGAAGCGCTTCAAGCCCCAGCTAAATGCCGTCGACTGGCAGCACGAGATTCTCCAATGAGCCAATCGATTTGCGTGCAGGAGGATGGCCGCTTTTCCATTTACTTTCACTCTGTGCTGGAATTAAATGTTGCATTACATTTCGCATTGCTAATTGAAACGAAACGAAACAAAGGAGTTCCCATTCGAGTGTTGGGTGCCAGTCGCCGGCAGCTGCCAAAAATGGGCGGGATATCATTTAGTTTGTAATTCGAGGGGCGTTTGTACCCCATCCCCATCCCCTCCGAATCCCCGTCCCCACCCAGCCATACTTATCAGGCGAGGAACGCCCTTAAAATGTATCCGTAAAGCAAACATTCCATGTTTATGTCTGTCGAGCGATTTCCGGTGTGAGGAGGCGTCTGTCTCAGCTGCAGGCAGTCATGCGTTTTGTTTGGCAAACACAAACCTCAGAGTAGGGGGCGGAGAAGGGAACTGGAGATGTGTGGAACCTGTTCTGCTCCTGCCACAGGCCTGAGATTTGTTGTGGGTGTACACAGGCGGTGTTGCCAGGTAACGTCTGGCCACACGCACACATTCCTGAAGGAATCACAGGAACGTGGCTTCTCTGATAAGGGGATTCGAAAAATGCATTCTGCTTGCAGACATGCGCAGCTATGCGGCTGCCGTCGGCGTCAGCGCCGCCTACTCACAGCAGCTCCACTCTCTGCTGCGGCTGCTGTCTGTTCATGTGTGTGTGAGTGTGTGCATGTGGGGGCTCTCTCTCCCTCTCATTTCCACTTGCTCCGTGGCAGAGACAGCGGCACCGCAGCCGCAAAGCGTGTTTGGCCATCGAACGAGACGGACGTGTGTGCTGCTCTCCGCTGCTGCTGTCGGGGCTTGTTTATAGATAGTTTTGGTGTTTAATAAATATACAACAAGTGTTTAGGAGAGGCACAAACAAAAAAGTTTGAAATTAATGTGTGTGTTCTAATTTACGGAAATCGAGTGAAGTAAACCCGCAAACAGAAGCAAAGCAAAAAGCAACAGACGGCCGGAAAAAGAGCGCGCGTGTGTGTTGGCGGAGGAGGAGGAGGAAACCGAAAGGAAAGAGCCCGAGTCGCCTGAAAGTGCAATTCCAGTGAAATATGTTAATTGAAATTGCAATTTAATGGCCATTTCCAGCCATTAGCATTAGAAATTGCACAAGTCAAGTGTTTAATGTCCGAGAGAGAAAAGTGTAAGGCCAATAATCATCAGAGAATCAGGAAATATCGAAGAATCGCAAAAAACACAACACCCACATTTCATTTACTCACATTCTATTGTTGTTGGCAACGCGGAAGCAACCCAAGCCGCTCCGAAGTTCCAAGTAAATAAACCAAAAAAGTGAGTGTTTCAACAACAATAAGCCATTAAACCGTTAAATTAAGAAAGGTGCTGAAATAGTTCATTTACAATTGGAGCTACCTGGTGCCAGGCGAAAAAAAAGGGGGGGGGGGGGAACACTACTCTCCAGAAGTCTATAAAAAAACATTTATTTTGGTGAGTAAGTCTGTCAGCCTCTCCTCCTCCCCTCTCCTACTCCCTTCTCTTGCTATCCTACTCTCTGGCCTGGCCTGCGCGGTTGACAATCTAAAGCTTAAGCTCTCGGCAGCAGAGCTCGGCTTTGGGTGAGAGATCGGCGAACCACGAGAGAGCGGAGCAAAGCACACAGGGGCCGTCAGTGGTCAAACCCGCAAAACGACTTTCAACATCATTCACTGCCTTGTTGTTGCTTTTTTGTTTTTGTCTTTTTTTTTCTACTTCTGACTCTGTGCTGTTTTAATACCCAGTGTACAGGGGGTACATTGTTTTAGTGTACATTTTAAATGGAAGCTAGCTTGGAGAGAGCGGGCAGGGCGGCGATCTATACCCCGTGCTCCTGAAGAAAGCTTTTCCACCCATCGCCCCTGTAGTTGGGAAGAAACAGTTAGTTTCGGAAGCTTATGCACATATGCCTTGGCCTCTACTGGGTATCCTTTTAGTCGAGTCCCTCCCTCTATACCGTTCTCTCTTGTGGTTTTTTTTTGTTAATTACTTCTTTTGTTGTTGGTGTTGCTTTTCCTTTCTGCGCTTTGTTATAATTCGGATTCCATTTTAATGCGCGCCAGAAATAAATACATATAATATCGTCCGCTGTACTAAGTTTCGCACATGTGTGTGGTGTTTGATGTGGAAACGCTGCTGCTAAAACAATTATTATTATTAAATAAGCCATAATTCTGTCCATTGCGAAACGTGGAACATGTTGCCTGCCTGCCTGCCCGCCTGCCAGGCGGCACATGTGGCACGTTCGGTGCAACAACAGCATTTTAAGCGTTAAAAAATATCTAGTTCTCTTTACGGCACACTTCAATGCCATGGCATTGGTCTTTCCACCGCTCGTTTGGGATATTCCCAAGGAGCAATGCAAGGATCTCTAGCTAAAATGCTCTTACGACATCATATTTTCGGGCTTCCAATGAGTTAACGAGGTGGGAAATTCCAAAGCAACAACGCAACGAATTGTTCATGCAACGAAGACTCTCGGAGTTGCAGCTTTAAGCCAAGGCCGAGACGCTGCTGCCACAGACAACAATTTAATTAGAGGTTACTTAGCAGCGGCAAGAGCCGAAAGGCAGCAACAATGGTTGCAACTGCAACTGCAACAGCAAACAGAGCCGAAGCCTCAGAAAAACAAATGCGAGTGAGAATACATTATGCATTATGTGGCGGCGTGTCGGGTTTTCAGCATAAATCGCTGGATAATGGGCTGGGTCTTGGGTCTCCGACTGGGGGCTGGGGGCCGGGGGCTAAGCTAATAAATAAACGTTTTGAATGCCAAATGAGCCGCAGAGGCTCGATGACGAAACGAAAATCATTTCCAGGTAGCGGCGGCCGCGGAGGAGTAGGCTCTGGAATGTTGCCACAGAGAATCGAGGAAACCGGTCGGTCGATGGTCGATGGGCGATGGTCTCCTCTCCTGCTGAAGTGCCCTATTCGCTGGTTGGCGATGGCGAAGGTCTCTTCAGTTCACAAAGAGATCGCTGGCTGTGAGTCACGTTTCGGACGAAGAATTTTTTGTGTGTGGAACGACGACGACTGTTTGAGATTCGAGACGTGCCTGCCTTTGTGTGTGGCGAGAATCGAGAATCGAGAATCGGAGGAGAATCGTTGGGTAACATGTCGCTGAGTGCAGTGCAGATATTGGAAAGCTTCTTAGAATACCGATTGCCAGAGAGGGAAATCCCCCAGCCATGCCCATCCACACGTACCAGTGTTTGGATCTTATCATCCCTCCCCCCCCCCCCCCCCCCCCCCCCCCCCCCCCCCCCCCCCCCCCTCAGCAGTGGCTCTAATCTAATACGTTGAAAGATGATCTTGATCCGTGCTCAATCGCTCTTTAAGCGGCATCGTATCTGCTGGGATGCTCCATGCCCCATGCTCCATGCTCCACTTTCACACTCCACTCTTGCCCCTAATTGCATGCATCACACCTTGATGACTCCCCGATGTGTGGTCATTAAGGTCCGTCTTACTAACATAAATACTATACTTGGTGCATGCCTCTTCTCCTTCTTCTTCTTCTTCTTGAAGACACAAATACTGCCATCGAATGGTAGGGCAGAGAGCAAAGAGAGCAGCGCTTGCCCCCTGAGACCTGACCTATGAGCTTTGTTTTTGTCTCCCTCTCTCTCTCTGCCATTTGCTTTGCTTTTGTCTTTGGATTCGCATTCGTTTCTCCCGTTCTTGGCTTTTGCTTTGTGTTTCTGGTTTCTGGCTCTCGTCTTTCATCGCTTCGTCGCTTCATCGCTTATCTTGTGGTTCGATTCGTGCGGTGTTCCTACTTTTTGGGTCTTGCTTTCTTTTGCTTTAAAAATTGTTCTTTTAGTTCAGAGAATCACAGAGAAAATAGACAAAATAGACAACCCCTCCCTTGGAGCATCGTTTCCTCTGTCCCGTAAGATGCCCTTCCATACGAGACGTATCAGTGATCTCCCTCCCACCCACAGCATTGCCATAGCAGTGCATTCCGTTCCATTCCATTCCATTCCTCTTCTCTTTCCACTTCTCTTCCCCTTGCTTTTCCCTTTGGCTTAATTTAATTAAAACTTTATTTCAGTTTCAGGTGACAGGTGGGTTGAACTTGCCCCAACTTTTGTGGCATCTCCAGGAAGTTGCGTTCTTTAGTAAATCCCAGGCAGGCGGGCGGGCAGGTGCGGGTGCGAGCTTTTCCACTAGCCAGAGAGCTTTGACCATTGTAATATTAATTCAATTCTAGAAACGACACTTGCCACACATGCCCCAACGACAAGCGAACAAGCGAACAACAATCGCCAGGCAGCAGACACTTGGGCGGGGGCACTGATTGGACGTAATTGAATTAAGACCAGCATTTTGCCATCATTTCGTAGTTACATCTTGGGTTCTGTCTCTGTCCCTGTCTCCGGGGGGGTCAGTGGGGGGTGTGCAGGAAGTCAACCTCGTTTTGGGTGCATGCCACACACCACACACCACACACTCGTGTGCTCGCCTCAAGGCAGCCTCTGAACTAGTTTTCGCAGAAAGCCATTTAGCAGAATTTATAATTCTGAATTCGGTTTCTTGTGCCGCCACACACAGATGTTGCCACACATGCCACATCTTATGCATTCTTAATGCACGAGTATTGCCTTTTGTTTACCTTTTCGTATGGGGCCTCCATTTGTTTGCCCTGCCTTCGGGCTGCGAGTGGCAAGTGTGTCGGTGCCACATTTGCATACAGATGCTGTCTTAATATTTGTGTAGTATTTTTTGCTGTAATTTGGCGAATGAACTCGAGATCTCTACTGCGCTTTGGACCAAGTTCTCGGGGGAAAAACCAGTTTGTGGTGCCCGAAAACCTGCTCTCTAGGGGCATTCCCCGCTTTGTTTTATGATATGCAAATGAATTTATATGAATTCGATTATCTGGACAGGCACAAACAATTCGTAACTACAATATTCCCCACCTGAAAGCCTGGCTTAAGAGCTAAACAGTTTATTGCGCACTCGCCGGAGCTGGGATCGGGCCAAAAAGGGTCTTGTCTGCCTATCTGGAGCGAGTGGAGTCCCTGGGCTGGCGGTTAGCGGGGCAGTGCTAATCAATCAACTCCACAGACCAGACCTTGAACCCTTGGGGCTCCTCATTTTCAATTAGCACTCGTCATGGGTTGAGGGGAGATTCGCGTGTGCAAAGGCCGCAGAGGGGAGAGGGGAAAGGGGAGAGCGGAGAAGACTTGACCCACAAAACAAAAGAAAAAAAAAAGACAATTTCCGATAAGTTGCTCTCACTCTCTCTGCGGCGGTGGAGAATGGAGATGGGGGAAAGTGTCTTGGTGGCGGCTAATTTGTGAAAAGTAATAATTATAATGAATGCCGCAAAGAAAAAGTGCCGAAAAAAAAGAGTTTGAATCGGATGTTAGCGTGGGAGAAATCTCTTTCTCGATAGAGAAGAGAGAGAGAGAGAGAGGCAGCTCGCCGGGTGGCGGATTATATAACGATCTGTAACCTGGAGGCGGCAACGCCCACTAGTGACAGGCAGACAGCGAGAGAGAGAGAGAGAGAGAGAGAGAGAGGGAGACACTCAATCAGTGACACTCTCCTAAGCGAATGGAGCGTGGAGTGTGGAGCGAAACCCGTTTAGTGGCAGCAGCAGAGAGGAAAACTTGTCTCGAAAAACGATCTGCCACTGGCACTGTGGAAATTGGAAATGTATCTGTGGGATGCTCTGCTGCTGCTAGAGCGAAAAGTAAAAGTGCTTTGGTTGCACCTACTTTTGCTTTCTTTGGAGCTCCATTGAGGCGTGAGGGGGCAGGGGCAGGGCAGGTGGTGTCGCGGCGGTTCTGCTGCAGATCGCTTACCTTGCGCAAAATTATTCGCTGCCATCGCTGCTGCTGCTGCAACATTTGCATTGTTACCCCGTGCTCGCCCTCCTTGGGCCTCTAGAGGCGGCGGATTCGTACGTAACTCCCCCCCCCAAAACAACAATGAACCCATCCCACCAGCACATCATGAGTCACGTCTGTCTAATGCATTCCCAAAGCCACTGCCGTGCGAGGGGCATGCGTGAAATGTTAACTCATCTCCGTCCCTGTCCGCCTGCCTGCCTGTCCGCCTGGTGATGGAGTAACCTCAATTCGGTTCACTTTGCGGCTGCGCTGTGGCTGTAACTCTAGCGCCCCCCCATCCCCGTCCCCGTCTCTCTGGCCCCAAACGAACAAAAAGACAACCAGCCAAACTAGTACACGTTACAGCAAACAACAGCCATGGATCGTGGATCAGCCGAACAGCCAGCAGCCCCAATGCTGTTGGAATTACCTTGCTTTTTTTTCGGCCACAGTCAGAGCCACGTCCGGCGACAGTAGCAGCGGCAGTACCGCCGGCAGCAGGCCCCAATTTGTCGAACGCTGAAATGCTGCTCTTTTCGGTTCATTTTTCGTGACATTCAAATCGGTTTTGGGCTCCAATCCAATGCGAAAGGGCAGCGCCACAATACATTTCAGAGAGGAATTTCCCCAGAATGACGAAACATTGCTCCAGATTCGCCTCCCTGTTGCCTGTGTGTGTGTGTGGTGTGGCATCAATCAAATCAAGCCATACATATGAATGGAGACACATCCATAAACCGCTTACTGCGATGCCGATTGCGATTGCTCCAACAAAGGAGCACAAATTAAAAGCAAACCAAGCAAATTTGTCAGCTGGGGCTGGGGCACGCTCAGAGTTGACTAATTTCACGATTTGCAGGGAAACGAATTGAGGCACAAAGAGCGACAGAATGGGAACATGAAATATGGCCACAACATTAGATGGATATCTATCTACCCACGGGACATACGACGGGTCTATGTTGTACGGTCGTGCGTCGTGTTTGATTTGCATTTGTGGCAGGCCTCCTAATTGTTCAATTGCATTAATGGCAGGCACAATTATGCAGCACAAGTACTGCATATGGTACACCCACCCCTCCCCCCCGTGCGCTGCAATTACAGGTAATTGCTGGAAGCATGCCCCACGACAGATAAGCGACAGAGACACCAGTCTCTAGAATGGACAAATGCTCGGCCATTTCGTGGTTTTTGGGTTAACTTGCAGGTTGCGTGGCCAGGACTCATATCTGGGAGGACAGGACATGCATATCTGAACGATTTATGACCGAAGGATCTAATGGCCACCAACAAAGGAGAGGGGGGAGGCACTCAATGAAGTGAATTACCGTGAATTGGGCATTGGGCAGCAGATGAAACATTGATAAATATACCAGAAAATGGAAAATGGTGATTATTTTCCCACAAATACACAAAATTAATGAATCCAAAAGCTACTTTTGGAACTTGATTAGCCAACGTCCAAGTAGTTTTTTTCTTTTGGCTCGGTTCAATAAACGCCAAAAGCACTGGCCCCAGCAAGGTCAACAATTGATGAATGATGAATGTATCTGTATCTGTAGCTGCGGCATTTGGCAGCGGATTCGCAGCAACAGCCGTTGGCTTCCGATTGATGAATTTTGACTCCGAACTGGAGATTGAAGTTCGATTTTGAGTTTGGGAATTAATTTCGATTTCTTTTATAAACCCATGCCGCAGCCCCGAAAGTTCAGCCTCGGGGGGCAATCTTTGCCGGAAAAAAAAGAAATTTATATACAAATTCGTGGCTATATAAAACACACATGATATAAGCAAATTTGAAATGCAAATGAGTCATCCAAAAGGCCAACATCGATGGAAGGGAATCTCAACGCCACAAAAGAATATCGAATGTGGTGTGAGAGATCAATGAAAGGAGGCGTGGAGTGGATTGTAATGGAGTCCATAAATAGAAAAATATAATGAAGATCAAATTCGCACCTGCCATTCGCTGGCACCATCCCCGAGTGGAACCTCTAATAAATACTTCTTCAATAAACAGAGAAACGAGAGAGGCTTACAATTACAGTTATGTGTGTCTCTTGCGGTAAATCACAAGCTCAAAACAAAACAAAACAAAACAAAAACAAACAGCATTGCCACAAGCAGAGGCGCCTCTTGTCTTTCCCATTCCACTTGGTTGATTTCGGAGCAGCACACCAGACCCGCTTGCTATTTATTATTGATAAGCATCTGCCGCGGCAGCTGCTATTTCCCTGGAACTATGTAGTTGTTCCTAGACTCCAGAGCGGGTACGCAACGTAGCGCGAATCTCAAAGATCTCGAGAGACTAACTATTAGAATTCCATTGAACTCCACAGCATCTCCAGATTTGGGTTAAGTCAGAATTGGCTTTTAATTGGGGAAATACCCACAGTATTATAGCCCATCATCTGATGAGGATCCATCACAAGTCCGGAAAAACATAAACCCCCCGCAGAGACTCTCCAAATGACTATTATTATCGCAAGATCATTCGGATGGCCGGGGCTTCTCCTCCCATTTCCACTCCACTTTATGCGGCAATTGAAATGCAAGTGAAATCATAATTGCAAATCGAATTCGAGGCGAGTCGTTGCAGCTTTACTGGGCCGCAGAAACTGGTTTAACATTCTTACGCGATCTGCCATAATCCTCGATCATCAGACGATCATCGACAGTCAGCGTCATCGTTCTTTGGGTCTTTGGTAAGCGCCCATTCAACGGACCATCAGATCATTCCATTCTAAGTCATTCGTTCATCCTCAGTGCGTGCTGCTGAAGCGGAAATGGTTCTACTCTGCAGCCACATTGCTGGTTGCCACACCGCTGCTGCCCCCCCTTCCTCCCCGTCTGCATCTTCTCCCATTACCCCCTCTTCATGGCCATGAGATGCACTTGCCATGGATGCCCCTCTATCTCTCTGAGGAGAGTCACGTTTCCAGCCCCAAACCCACAACACAACCTGCGGGCACTACTGTGGGTCTCATTTGGGTTAAGTGGAGGGTTCAGTACATCCAAAGTGTCTGCTCTCCTCCCCTGCCGCTGGCTATAGCGCACCCAGACGATATTGATTACGTGGTACTGTCTGCAGTTTTTCCATTAATGCAATCATTTAATAGCTGAAAAATAGGTGGAAAAGGAAATTGGGACGCCTCTCCATCTTCCATCCTCTTTCCATACCACTCCAAGTTGCAGCTTATCTGTGGCATATTTTTGGGGTTTAACAGTTTAGGGGCCAGTTCTTTGCAAAATTTAATTATTTCATGGCATACTTTTGGGCTGCATTAATATGAATTTACACAATTCGAAACATTAGCTAGCAGCATCGCTTGGCAACATTTTATTATTTCATTGCATACTTTTTGGGTGGATCAGATGTAGCATGTAGAATGACATGTATAATTGACATCTGTTGACATGTAGAGCCCATTAGGCAAAATAAAATTCCTGATCTTCATCGAAATCGAGTTCTTTATTTGTATTGTGAGTACCATGTGGCCTTTTTATGTTCGCTAGAATCGACTTAATCGATTGGGATTCATTTTATCAAAATATCATAAGAAAATCTTTCGAAAAAAACTCGATAAAGCTGCAACGAAATCAATTCAACAGGAACCCTCCCTCCTGTAGTCCGTATTCTGCTCATGTTGTCTCTGAAACTGCTCCCTGTTCTCGAGGGGCAATCATTGTGGCATATTTTATGACTTACTTCTGGCCTCCACCTGACAACGATTTACCTTTACCGTTGGCTTCTTATCAGCAGCGGCAGCAGCAACGGTGACATTCAAAAAAAAAAAAAAAAAAAAAGAATTACAAAATATTGTACTTGTTGCGGTGATTTTTGCTCCCCCCCGCTCTGCCTTTGCTCCGTTTGTGTGTTTTGTTTTGTTGCTTAAACAAATCTTATCAGTGGCACGCACACACACACACACGCACACACGCACACACGCACACACGTAGACGTATATAGAGAGATACCATATGTGCGTATAATTGTGCAGAAATTATTAGTCATCCGAACGAATCTGAAGCTACGAAGGGAGTAGCCATGATTCTGGACATATATTAGGCCCGAAACGAAAACAGTCCTCCTGCCCCCCCCCCCCAAGGTAGAGGGAGGTGCCACACCTGCACCGCTCCCACTCCCACTCTGACACCCAAAGGGAAATGTCATTAACGGGGGCTTTTAGCGTTAATTGCCATCGTGGGATGGAAGGCTTACAGGCAGGGAGGGAGGGGGTTGCCTTGAGGCCGCCTTGAGGCGGTGCGGTGGGTGGATTGGGGTTGCATGCAATCGGTAGATAACAACAACCCCAACGGGCCAGCGATAACCATGGTGAATGGAACACTCCACTCCCCTGAGACACCCACCTACACCCGCACCTATTAATGTATTTATTTTTGTGTACGAGTTATTATTGGGAGTTGAGTGTTGCTCGGTTTCTTTCTGTGGAGACGAGACCATGGGGCATGCCATGAACTGAACCCGCAGTTGAATGAACCCGCAGCACTGCACCTCGTCGTCGTCGCATGGAGGCGTCGGATATGGAGATGGCGGCGGTAAACACTCTCTGACACGCCGATACTCTGATATTTTGACACTCGAGTGGAATGAACTTTTGTGGGGTTCCGCTTCAATGGAGGAGAGTCCCAGAGAGTGGCAGCTGAACTTCAGAGTCTATATTTGTCCGTAATTGGGTTTATATTTAACTATACCCCTAGCCCCCCTCTGAACAAACACTCGACCTTGAACTTGAGGAGTGTGTACCCCGACAGACCCGGAGGGGACTCCGGCATGTCAACGAACGTGTCTTAATGCGACAATAATTACACAGACCAGATACGGAAAGACCTCCGGTTATAGAAAGGGAAAACTTTCCCTATAGAATATTTAAACGTATGAATTCCATCGAACCTCGATGTAGGTTCCATTTCACACAAGAAACTAAACGGAATTCCCTCTCTTTTCTTTCAGATAGTACTCTGGACAACATGGAAGCGAGGAATACCCAAAGGAATGGCGAATGAATCGAGAAAAATGTATTTTTAAACCTTTGAACCCGCAAAACAGCAACCGAGAAACACTAGACTGCGTTTTAGGGCCCAAAGTAGAATTTTTCACTTGACCCACAGACCCAGACACGAGACGGGGGGGCCAAGCCAACGAGCGAGTGCAACAGAGACAGCTAGAGCGTTGAGTGTGCGTGTGTGTGAAAGAGAGACAAAATGCGTGCGGGCCGTGGGCTAAGCGACGGCTTAGCGCTGGTCGTCGTCGTCGTCGTTTTGGCCATAATGCTGGCCGTAACGCAGGCACGTTTCATTGCGAAAAGAGAAACCAAAAACGAAACCCCTGGCAGTGGCATGGATGGTGCCACTTCCACATCCACAGCGACTGCGACTGCGATTGGCACTTCCATTGACCCTGACATTGTTACAGCAGCAGCAGCAGCAGCGCAAGAGACACCAAGTGTGGCAGTGGCAACCACAGAAGAAGCTTTAGTAAAACAAGATCCTGCCACCACAACAACAACAGCAGCCATCCAAAAGATCACAGAGGAAGCAGGAGAGGCGGGAATCCAAAAGATCACAGAGGAAGCAGCAGAGGAAGGAATCCAAAAGATCACAAAGGAAGCAGCAGAGGAAGGAATCCAAAAGATCACAGAGGAAGGAGCAGAGGCGGGAATCCAAAAGATCACAGCAGCAGAGGAAGGCATTCAAAAGATCACAGAGGAAGGAGCAGCAACCAATGCCAGTCGATCCACAGATCATGGTCGTTCCATGCAGGTCGTTGCATCCACCACAGAAGCCCAGCCGCCCTCTTCAGTCACGCCCATGAAGCTAAGGGCACTGCCAAAGACCACGACCACGACTACGACTACGACCACTGCTCTGCCCTTTGCCTCCAATGAGAATGCCATTGAAGAGTCCACGTCCGAGTCCACGATCCGCCAGCTGCCGGAAAAGCGGGCAAAATTCATTAGCGAAAACTCCACCAACGCCCAGCAGCTGATGCTCCCCAACACAGCGGAAGTGTGGAGTCTGGCGGGGATGAAGTCGGTGCCAAAGAGTCCTCCGATGACCATGGAAATAACAACTTCCATGCCAGGAACTGCCACAACGATGGGGCCGCTATTTCTGCCTTCAAACAGCTCTGCCACAGAGCTCACAAACGATATAGAGCCGCCGCCACAGAACCAAACGGAAGTGGAGCTCCACAAGGAGAAGAATCTCCTGGACTGGCAGCAGATCGCAATGATGCAGTCCCCATCCTCAATGCCCGAGAACCGAACGGAGTTTGCAGTCAGAACCACACTGGATGCCACCGAAGAGGCAATGCAGGGCACCACAGAATCGTTGGAGGAGCAGACGACACCTGCCAAAAGGGAGGAGACAACAGTCGTTCCTTTGATAGCGGCAGGAGGTGGAGGAGGACTCAATCTCACCACATCACCCGAGCCTGTAGAAAACTCAACTGTGGCAAAGGAATCCTTAGAACAGGATGTGCTGACATCCACTGCCAGGCCAGAGACCACTACCAGTGTCCGTTCAGCGGAGCTTGTGGCACAACAGCTGGCGTTTACAGAGGCAAAAACATCTAAAGCGAATTTAACAGAAGGACATGCCCCTGCCCCTGCCCCTGCCCGTGCAACAACAGAAGAAGAGCCAACCGAAAAACTAGAGCTAACAACAGCTGCCATGGCAATTGCAACTGCCACTGCCACTGCCACTTCCATGGAAACTACAACGGAGTCATCAGCCCCGTTGGCGGCCGTTCAACATGTGTCACCTGTGTGGGCGGCAGAGCCAGATCCAGAGATGACTACGGCGGCAATAACGACCACCAGCGATGAGGGTTTAAGTGGATTGAACGACGACGCTAGTTCCAGCCCCAGACCCAATCCCAGTCCCAACACAACTGAAATGGCAATGAAAGCACCGCCACCGCCATCGTTTAAGCACTCGAACGAAAGCGACGACGTCATCAATGTCTCCCCCAGCCCCAAGCAGGCAGAGACCCAGGCAGCGCCACAGCCAGAGAGGCCCCACGAGAGGGAGCAACAGCAAGAGACGACCCCCACGACAACAGCAGTTAGTATTCGAGCGGCTGTCGAGGAGAGCGCAAGCACGAGCCCGACGGCGACTACGACGACTACTACGACGGTGCCGCAGTTCGAGTTAAGTGAACAAAAAACAGAAATTGTTATTGCCACAACAACAACAGCAACAGCAGCAACAACAACCACTACAACTACGAGTACAACAACTGTGGCAACAACAACAACAACTGAAGAGGCAACGCCAACGCCAACGGAAATTGTCCAAATTAGCAATGAAGTGAATTTAGAAACGGCAACAGTGCCACCTCCTCCAGCAATAGATCCACAGAGAAAATCAAAGGAAGAAGAGGGAGCCCAAGATGCGGCCAATGAAAAGAAAACCGATACAAGTGAGAACTTTGTGAACAACAGTGTGGCCCAAAGCATAACAGAGGCCAACGGAGGTGAAACACCTGCCACAACGGCCACACAGGCTACCCCCCTGTTCAGTGACCTCGGACCGAAGGAGAACCCCGAACACGAATCCTCGCTGGAAACGAATAACATCGGGGAGGCGGCCACAACAACAAGCCAGGGCCTGGCAACAGCAACAACAGGGACAGGGACAGGGGCAGCTTTGGACGGGAGGGAAGCAGGCAAAGCAGCAACAGGTGCAAAGGGACCTCCACTGTCGCCGTCGCCGTCGTCGTCGTCGGATGAGCATTACGATGAGGAGAACGACACTGGCAAAGGCCAACAACAGGTGGATGAAGTGCACGAAAAACAAGTTATTGAGGAGCCAGAGCAGTCGTTAGCCAAAAATATGGCAGGAAACGGCACAACCACAACAACCACAACAGAAGACACAACCAGCAGCAGCACTACAACTGCAAAAACAACGACTGAAATGCAACCACCTTTGATATCCCTGCTGGATGATACCACAACAACGACCACAACGACGATCCCAACTCCAACAGAAGCCATCTCCAGCAGCAGCAGTTTTAGTCCACCGATCAGTATGCTGCCGGAGAACACAACCAGCATCCCACATCCTGTGGGTTCTGCCACCACCGAAGACCCTTTTATGCCTTCGATCCTGCCCAGTGATACCGGTGCTCCGCCCATGATTATGGCTGCATTTCCCAACGATATGGGCAACAGCGGCCAGGGCGGAGGCACCGACGTGAACGTGATCATTGCCATCACGGTGAGTGTCATCGGAGTGGTGGCCTTGATCCTCCTGGTGGCCTTCCTCTACCTCATGCGAAAGCGCCAGAAGCAAATGTCCTATGGCCAGAGGTGCCGGCCCGTCAGCCTCGACGCCTACTCCCTGGACAATGTCTCTGTGCTGGGGAGTGTGCGGCGCAAGGGCAGGGACCTGCGTGCCTCGAAACGCACCTACGGGAATGCGGCCTTCGACGATCCCTCGCTGCGGCACAATCTCCTGTCCGCCGTGGAGCTGGGAAAGTTTTTGGAGCGACGCTCCAGCATTTTCGAGGAGTTCAGAGATGTGCCGCAGATAATAGCGCGAGCGGACGAGGTGCCAGCGGGCTGTGAGGACAAGAATCGGTGAGTGACCCCCCCATACCCATACCCATACCCATCCCCAACCCACTCCATAAAGTTTATAATTAATTGATGGTTCTCATCATTGTTGTTGGATTAATAACTGACATATCTTCCTGCTTTTCCAAACAAATATCAAATCGAATGAATGGTGACTCATCTTGGAACCGCAGCTACGCCAACGTGATTCCGCTTCCTGAGACGCGTGTGGTGCTCCAGCGACGCGGCGATGATGACAAAACGGAATACATTAATGCCAATTATGTTCGGGTAAGCAAACGATGAAACGAAGGCGTCGCCGAGACAGAGAAACAATCAACTGTCGAGTGGGGGGTAACGATGCCCTTCCTTCCCTAGACACATGAATGAGAGGCAGAGATGGGCCTCTGGATGGGTTGTGGGCTGTGTTGCAGCGGCCGTTTTTCGGGACGAGCCTTGCATGACGAGGCGGCGAGGGCTGCTTCTTCTCCCGCGAGGGCCTATTAAACATGGCGCCCGAATAATTACACGCCTCATGAGACTGGCCATGACTGTGAAATACTTGTAGATTCAGCAGTCTTTGTTTTGTTGCAAGAGCCTCCTCAATTCCACTCCACTCGACTCCACTCTGTGAGCAAGCAAATGAGCTTTAGCTTGAGCGAAAGGCAATGTAATGATCATGATAATTGCCAGCAAGAAGCGAAAGTTGTGCCGTCAAGCGGCAGCGAAGTGTAAATGCCCTTACATCACGAACCGTCGACTGTCGAATGCAGGACAGAACACAGAGATCTCACCTGGACAGCGGAACACCCTCTGAGCTTCAGAGAGGAGTCGCAGTGACGCGTGACGACTTGGAGGGAGTGCAATCATGCGACACAATGCACCTGGTGATAGCGCTAGCCCCCGAGATTTACATCGCCAGTCGGCATTCGGCAGTCGTGCGATTTTATGGCCGTTTATCAGAAATGCGCGCGCACAACTGCTCAACAAACATTCATTGAATGTGAGAGGGAGAGGGAGTGGGAGGCAGTCACAACAAGTTTTAATTAATGGTTATGTCATTACTCACGCTATTCCCTCCCCCTTGATCTACAGGGCCCACGAGATGCCCCCAACTACTATATAGCCTGCCAGGCACCAATGGAGAGCACAACGAGCGACTTCTGGCGCATGATCTGGGAGCAGCAGTCGCGTGTGATCATCCAGGCCACGGATCTCAACGAGAACGGAATCGAAAAGTGCGCCGAATACCTGCCGCCCTCGGCGACGCTGGACAATCACAGCAGCTATGGGGACTACCAGGTGACGCTCAAGAATCGTGAGGTCAAGGACAAGTACGCCATTTCCACGCTCATGCTGAAGCGTGTGGATGGCGAGGAGTGCCGCGAACTGACGCACTACTGGTACAAGTGGCCAGAGGCGGGTGTCCCAGCGGAGGAGGCGCCCATCATTGCCATGCTGCTGGAGGCACGCTCATCCCTGAAGTCGTATTGCTTGGAACAGCAGGCCAGCGATCTGAAGGATAAGTCATCGACGGCGGAGTCATCGGTGGATGCAGAGGCAGCTGGAGGCAAGGCTGAGGTGGGGAGCACCTCCTCCAGCAACGAGATTAATGGAAACGTGGGCAGCAGGGGCACAGGCACTCGCACCCAGCAGGGGTAAGTGTGGATTAATCCGGTGGCGTCTTGCATGGCTTGTTAATTGTTTCGTTTCTTTGTACCTCCCTCCTCCCCCCGTTTAGACCGCTAACAGTTCATTGTTCTCCAGGTACGGGTCGTACCGGCACCATCATTGCCTCGGACATGGCCATTCGCAGCTTGGAGACACCCAAGCGTTCCGTGGACATTCCGCAGCTGGTATACTATGTGCGGCGCGGACGCGCCAGCGCTGTTCAGACCAAGGAGCAGTATGAATTTATCTACAAGGTGGCCAGCATGTACGCCACAAAGATCACAAATCTATCCAACAATGATAATTGAGGGAGGGAGAGGCGTAGTCGTCGGCGTCCCACTTTGAGTCGAATCCGAATGCGAATTTTCGGATATTTCCAGCACTCAAGAGCCGCAACTATATAGATATCGACATAGAGAGTTTATGAAATATGATTCTAATTTAGTATTATCTCGAACGCTGCTACGCATGCAATTGTGTTGAATGTTTTTGCACCTGATTGATTTATCGTCATTATTTTGTCGGGCTTTGAATATCATTTAAAAAATGTATGTATTCCTTTATTATTGTGATATAATCGTACATTTTGTATATCTCTTGATAATCTGTTGCATATTTATAATGTACATTTTTTTTTTGCACTGGATCGTATAGATGTACTGTACAGGGGGCCCCTACCGGCCGGAACAGGTAAAATATGATTGGAATTTTTCCATATTTTAATTGTAGAAAGTCATTATGTAATCAAAATTGTATGTATCTATTTTAAACGAGCTTTAATGTACATAAGGTATATCTTAAGTAAAAGAAAATCTGTATTCCACTCATATTATTGCGAAATACAAAGAAAAGAACCAATCGTTCAATAGAAGTAACAAAATCTTTTAAATGTACGCGGGCCTTATCGGTTCAGTTGCGAAATATTGTTTCACAACACAACTATCGGTGAACCGTGTAACCGTGCCCATATTTTACAAAAAAATAAAAAAATTACTAGAAACTAGCCAGTCTTTTAGAAAATTGATTCATTTATCGGCTAGAATTATGGGTTCAATGCTGAGGATCCTAGCTGGCCAGTAATATTAAACCGAATATCAAAATCGAGGAATATGATTTCCGATCATGGACAGAGAGCGATTAGCCCATTGTCGACCAGTAAGTATTAAAATGAAAAAAAAAATGCATAAAGAGGAAGAATATGATAGATCCACAAAAATAATAATTATTGTTATTAATATAAGTATTATTTCCGTCGGCTTACCTCAAGTTGAAATCCTGTTTAAAGAAAGGGGTGTTAAGTGGGTTAAGTTTATTTTTCATCGGTATATTTACGGTCTATCGATAGAACCGATATTGATTTTTTAATTTTAAACTTTTTAAGATGAAATTGGTTTGTTTGTTGTTATTCTTCGCTTTCCTGGCCACAACACTGGCCAATGAGTCGGCCAAGGTGAAAATCGGCATCAAGAAGCGGGTGGAGAACTGCACCAGAAGGGCTAAAAGTGGCGATTTGGTCCAAGTCCACTACAAGGTAGAAAAACACCATCTTGCGTGCCGGCTCCGGCCTAATCTAACCTCTAAAATATCTTTATTTAGGGCTCGCTGCAGGATGGGACAGAGTTCGACAGCAGCTACTCCCGCTCCACTCCATTTTCATTTACACTGGGCGCCCGCCAGGTAATCAAGGGCTGGGACCAAGGATTGTTGGGCATGTGCGAGAGCGAGAAGCGAACGTTGACCATTCCCCCCGAGCTGGGTTATGGAGCAAGTGGAGCCGGTGGCGGAAAGATACCGCCAAATGCCGTGCTGGTCTTCGATGTTGAAATGGTCAAGATTGAGCCACGTGCCGGATCTGAAGAGTTGTAGAATAAATGCCAAAGAAGTGCAGCCAAAAGGAAATCTTTTGTTTCAATTGAATGTGGGAACACTCGTGCTTCTTGAGCCCGAGCCGTAAATTTTTCGTGTGCCTATCGGTGGACTTTCCTCTCAAGCTCACGAAAAGCCGTGCCACGCCCAGATGTTTCATCATTAAAAACGTTTCGGGGTAGATCTCGTCAAAATAGGGCCAGATCGGTGAAGGACCTGCTTTCCAAGGATCGTAAGGCTATAAACTAACAATGTGAACTATTAAAACTGCATATTGAGCTGAATAATCGTCGAGCCCTGCAATGCACAAAAAATGGATCGGCCTTCCTTGTACTTAGTATCAAAAAATAACTAACTTTGTTTATTTGGAGTAATACACCTAAGCCTAAGGTACTTCCTGCAGGGGGCTCTGTCTCAGACCATTTGGATTTGGAGTCGTCGCTTGCTTGCCTCCCGTCGCTTCTTATCGCGCTTGCGACGAGCCTGGGTCGCGTCTCGGAACAGCTGTACGCCCTCGCGCTGCTCCACTTCCGTCTGCAGCAGTGCCAGGCCGTGCAGATTCCAGCCGAGGATGTCCCGGAGCTGGCCGACATCCCGCTTCAGCATTGTGAGAAGTTTCAACAGCAGCGGCTTCATGCTCTTGGTCGCCGAAATGGGCTTCATGTGAACCTTGAAGAGGAATATGGTGACGCGACAGAGCAGCTCCAGTTGATCGGGTCGCTGGGTTAGCAGGATGGGCAGGCGCTCAAGCAGCTCGCATACGACGGAAAAGGGCAGAAGGAGAAGCGCCTCTTCCAGGTCGGATGCACGTATCCGCATGAACGTGTTGACTAGAAAATCAACGGGGTTCTTGACTTGCAGGGCTTGCATCAGAGGGTGCAGTTCCGGTTTCTCCTCAGCCTCCAGCTCGAACTGCTTCGATATCTCCAGGCACTCTAGAATGGACTCGGCCGCTTTCTCCGAGCCCACTGTCTTGCGCGAGGCCATCTTCAGGCTGGGCAGCAGGGGCACGCTGTTGTCTTCTCCAGTGGCAAGCTGCTCATTCTCCATCTGCTCGCGCTCCTCCTCCTGGACGTCCTTCAGCACGATTGTCTCGTCCGTCCGCTCGTACATTCGCAAAGTGCGGTCCGAGCCGCAGGTGACCAGGAATCGGCCATTGGGCGACACTGCCAGGGAATAGGCCTCGCCTATGTGACCGGGAAGTGTGATAATCTTTTCAAAGGAGTCGCCGTCCCACTGCTTGACCTTGCCGTCCTTTCCGCAGCTGAAGATCATGTGCGTTTTGGGTATGAACTGCACGGACATTACCGTGTCGTCGTGGGCGAAGATTGAGCGATGACAGTCGCCAAAGTTCAGTCCCCAGATCTTTATGTTGCGATCAGCAGACCCGGTGACGACCAGATTCGAATCGTAGGAGATGTCGAGGCAGAGCACGGGCAGCTTGTGGCCGTACAGCGACAGATAGAACTTGAAGGTGTCCAGAAAGAAGATCTTGACGGTGGCATCCAGCAGTCCGACGGCCAGATACTTCATGTCCGGACTGACGCCCACACAGAGCACAGTCTCCTCCAGCTTCAGGGTGTTCTTGTGCAGCAGTGACAGGACCTTGCTCTCGCCCGCTCCCTCCGCAGCATCAATCAGCTCAAAGGTCCAGATCTTGAGAGTCTGATCACCGCTGCCCGTAATGCATCCCTTCTGATCCGGCAGCATAGCAATGGACCAGAGTTCGCTCTCGTGGGCTGGAATCTCCTCCACAATGTCCGCTGCACCCACGTCCACAATGAGCAGCTTGCCGCTCTTCATGCCCAAAAGCACATAGTGATCGCCGGGCACGAACTTTGAGCACAGAATATAGTCTGTGGGAACTGTGCGGAGACACTGCATGGCATCGCGGTCCCAGAACTTGAACGATTCCCCAGCACCGGAGCCAACCGCCAGGGAGTCATTGCTGAAGCACACGGAGCGCACCTCGGACTGGTGGCCCAGGCGCGTGAGGGATCGCAGAACTTTCACACTGGGATCGGCTGGTTTGCGGGTCTTGGGCGAAGCCTCCAGGGAGTGCAACACAAGACTATTGTTGGCCAGACTGACCAGAACACGCATCTCCTTGTTCTGGCCCAAGACCACATCGATGGACTTGATTTTCTGTTTGGTTCGGATGCTCTCCAGTCGCTTGATTTCATCGCTCAGTGATTGCTGCTTCGACAGTTGCGCCTCGTCGCTGGCATCATCGCCAGCGGCCTTCTTCTCCTTCTTCAGGCGCTTGGCCAGGCGCTGCTTTACCTCCTCGGCAGTGCATATGTAAAAGTTCTCTATCAGATCGTTGGTGCCGTGGCAGCTCAAGACGCGCTCAGTGTAATCGGTGACCAGGTTGACAGTGCGGCCCTTGCCTGCGCGCTGAATTATGCCGCAATTGCTCACGCTTATGGGACTTATCGTGTCCTCATCATCTATGCTTAGGCCCTCGACGGCCGACTCCAGGGTCTCGGTAACAGCGCCGTCGTGTTTCTTCAAGCGATACACATTCATTCCACTCTCGCTGGCTCCCGCCACCATCAGGTCGCCGATGAAGGCCAGTGCCCAAACTTCTGTTCGATTGTCCACGATGGTTTTGAAGCAGAACTGAGTCTCCAGGTTCCAGAATTTGATCTGTGTGTCCTTCGAGCAGCTCACCACAATGCTCTGGTCCACCACGCGCTGCAGAAAGTGAGCATCTGTGATGGCAGCATTGTGTCCGCTCAGCCGCGCTCTACCCGCCTGCTCCACCACATCCACGACCACCAGCTCCGTGTCCAGGCCTCCACTGACCAACCGCATTCCCTGCTGGTCATACCGCAGGATGCTCACGGCATGCTTGTGAAGGGCCAACGTGCAGATGGCCTCGTAGTACCTCTCCGAGCTGAGATCAAAGATCTGGACCATGCCATCGGTATAGCCCACGGCAATGTGTAGATGATCCGGCGAAACACGCAGGCAGGTCACCTCGAACTTCTCCCGGCGCAGCGTCAGCTTCCGATCGCCCATGCTGGAGGGGATAGACATTAGTTAAACCCTGTTTTTGCTGTTTAAGAAGCAGCCACTCACCGCAAATCCCAGATGATGACATTCTCGGCAGCAGGTGCGGCCACATACCGCCCTTCGGTTTTGTCAACGATGGCAAAGTTCACATTGGCGCGACCCGATGTGATTATATTAAAGCTGTCTATAGCCCGATACGCTAAATATTGTTTAGTTAAGCCCATTCTAACATTTAAAAATTAAAAAATCAACAAGCGCGTTTCACGTGTTCGAGTGATATTTATCGACCTATCGATCAAATCTATCGCCAGAAATATACCGTCTCATTTTAAAAATATACCGTAAATATACTGACAAATTCCAGTTCTATTATACATATTCCTCGTTTTTGATATTCCGTCGAATATTACTAGCTAGATAGAACATTTGGTCCTGCCCGCATAATTTTTCTCGATTAATTAATCTATTTTCTACTTGACTGGCTTATTTTAAACACTGGCTTTTATTGGATTTTCCCAAAAAAAAAGGTTTTAGCGAAAAAGGTCAAACAAAAAAAACGTAATAAAACGTAAGAGAAAAATCGTTCCTATTGCTCAATTTTGATGTTCCCTTGAATAATGCTGGCTATCTAAGACTCTCAGCTCTGCCCACATAAATTTGCGGCATTGATGAATAAATTTTCTACAAGATTGGCTACTTTTCAGTACTCCTTTTTTATTGTATTGTATCTAAAACAAGGTTTGAGCAAAAATGGTCAACAAAAAAACAGGTAACGTAAGTGAGTATGGAATGTCACGTCATTGCTTACTTGGAACTTCTCAACCGGAGTGTGGGCATTTGTATACCCTATTTCCTTAATTTGATATGAAGATACTGTTTTCCAAGCTGTTTTAAAACGTAATTAATAAAGACCTTTTCTCAGATTGATATCTCTTAGACATATTTATGCATATGATGAGTGTCTTGTATAGGAGTATAGGCATTTGTATAGATACATAGATACTGTTTTCCAAACTGTTTTTAAAACGTAATTGTAAAGAAATTTTCTCAAATTGATATGTTTTAAGTTTAGTTTCTTGTATATATCTCGATCCCGATACCTATTCTTCGTCTCTGAAAGAAGACAATTAGCCGAAAAATATCGTGGAAATAGCTTTTAAACAGAAACTGACTAGTTTCTGCATATATTGAAGCTTGAGATGACAAACATTTTATCAATTATATAGTATCCATTTCCCCAGGGTATGCAGAGTACGGTTCGCTATCTGTTTACCTTTTTTTTAACGATCTGGCAAGACTACCCGATGTCCGTTATGCGCAGGCGCTGCTCGTTATATTTTATATACCACCCCATACCAGAATAAAATATTCATTTAAGCTAGCTCCTGCTGCGTTTTCTGCTCAATTAATAGTTTATCAAACAACAAACAATGTCTGCCTACTCAAGTGCTTCCACTACCCAGGCCACTGGTAATAGATATGCATCCAATTCATTTGAATTTTCAGTAAAAAACTAACGATTTATCGCACGTCACAGGAACAGGAGCATCGGACTTGGACACAGAATCGGTGGAGGTGCTGCGGGAGCGCCTGAGCACCATGAAGCGTCTGATGGCAGAACGCACGGCCCAGCAGCAGAACAATCCTGCATCCACAGAGGAAATTTTTTCCACCAAGCGTCACCGGTCCGCGGGCATTATTGACGGAAACTTCCTCAGCATCGCCTTTGGCGGTGCTCTGCTGGTGATTATCACGGTTTCGGTTTACGCCTTCTACAATCTGTACCATGCCATACTCAAGAAGTTCCCCTCCCACCACGAGGAGCTGTAAGCTGCAAGGCTTTCCATGTATTACCATTATGCATTTAATAATAAAAATACGTAGTTTGAATTGAAGTGAAACCGACGAGCAGAAGAAACCACTTGGTGGGGGATGATTATTTGCTGTTTAGCATTCGGGTTAATCAACGCCATTTATTGGAGTTCAACTCAGTACAAAAAATCAATGTTCTTTAGTTTTTACACGTTCGTTAGGCTCGAATTAAACTACAACTAAATAGGGAAATAGGGAAGGGGCTGGGCCGAATGCATCGACAGCAAAAACAAAAGGGGCGTTGGTAAAATATGATATATATAGCTATGAAGACCATCAAAAATAACACAAAAGTATCAAGTATCCAGTATAGAGATAGAGTTAAAACAAGACGAGAAGGAACACTTTTGGGGGGGCAAAACCACCATGGTTGGTTGATTTAATTTGATTTGGCTTACTCGCTAGCTACAATGGAAACTCCTATACCTTCCGCTTTCTCATTTACACACATAAATGTTAGCTAAACTCCTATTCTATTATTTATGATTTATGAATTTACTTTATTCTGCGTTTTATTTTTTTCTAGATTTTTGTGAATAATAACTAGTATCCGTTTTGTTATGGGTTTTCTTTGCTTTGTTTAATTGCATAAAGATTTAGTGTTCTGATCTTTGCTACACTGTGTGGCATGGTTTGCTGCTCAGTGCAACAGTTCTACTAATTGTATTACATAGTTGTTTGTCGTGTCGTTTGCGACGCGGCATTAGATTAGACAATTTGAATTTGGAACCTAGTCGAAAAGTTTATAGAAAGACATTAAAGTTGTTGAAAAACTGTGGGCTATTATCTGTAATTGTTGTGGCTGTTGTTGTCGCCATCTGCTAGTTGTCGTGTCGCCAATCTGTGGATGTTGGGGAGAGCCTGCTGTATGTCTGGCTGGGTATGTGGTTGTGGGGGTTTGGTTTTCTTTGCTTTTTACAATTTTTTTAATTCCCTACTCTTTGACTGACTTTGCACCGCCGGACATTCCTGCCGCACTCGCACCCGTCCCTCCCCCTCCTGATGATGCTGCTGCTCCTCCGGATAACATCTTCCTTTGCTTTCTTGTTAATCAGATGTTGTCAACGGAATCAGCATCGTCCTCTGAGCTGATCTCGTCGCCGAACTCGATGTCCTCGTCGAAGCCATCCTCCACGAATGTGACTGTCTCGTTGATGCGCACCGATTCGGGGAACTCACCGTATGTCTTCAGATTCCTGGCCTCGTCGGGCGTGTACTTCAGGATGACATCGGCCTTCGAGTCCTGATAGTCACGCAATCCGACCAATATGATATCGCCCTGATTGATCCACACCTGCAAAAGAAAGCACAACAATGTTATCATCATCATTCAATTGGGAAAAGCCACAAAGTACACGTCTCTTTCTCCTTGTCTTTCCCTGCCCTTTTTCTGTTATGAGTAATTCTTGCGGCAAAAAGAGCAAACACAATTTGCAGTCTTGTATTCTGTGTAATAGATAAAAGATAGCTGATCTTTGGGGCAGGCCCCGTGCCTGGCCAACAATTCGGGGTATTTCACAAACGTGCGCAACCACAACCACAACCTTTGGATTGGGGTGCCAACAAGAAGGTTCCATTTTTGGTCAGTTTCGGGCACATCATTTCACCAGGAGCCTATGGCCATCCGTAAAGGAGGGGCTCTCCACTCAGTTTGCTCACGTGAGGGCTTTGGAATAATTAACTTTTCACGGATTGCAATCAGTTGGAAGTACTTGAAATATCATCACAATACACATTGATAATAGTCAGCAAAGCGAGTGGAATAGCAAAAGGAATGTAGATTAGAGCTAGAGAACAAGTCCAAACGCGTCGCGAGTCACATATCAGTGATAATGTGCAAGCCAAAAATTGGTTAAACCAGGTCTTAGTTCCAGGAAATAATGCGCGTTTGGCTGTACATACAACTGATGCGATAAGGCAAGGCTGTATCGAGATACCTTTCAACCGCAACCGAGGAATAACAATGCTCTTGAGCAAACATTTGCCTAATCAGATGCCAGATTTCAGATTCCAGGAGTAGCAGCGTGACAACAGATTGAGATTTCCTCACACTCGTGACGTCAGCGGAAACATTGGCAGATTATGTGGAGCAGCGCTGATACGCAACGATACGAAACGATATGGTATGATATGAATGCAGTAAACAAGAGAGAAACCCCCAGCCTGGTAGTTGTTTTATTTGTTTTATTACTCAACCCAGAGAAAGAGAGTCAACGACCTAGGGCAAGCTGCACTTGAATTCCATTCGATTAATGATTCAAAGCCCATTCATAAATTCACTTCCTCCGACGGCAGCGGCAGCGGCATCGGCACTCTACTTCCTGTCGGTTGTACTAGGTGCAATATAAATTCCAATCCTCCGCCGATTTCAGATGACACATATATCCACAAATATAGTAGTGCTTGACCAGCCACGTCGGTCGATAAGACCCGATAACGCGGTTCGGCTTAAAAATTCATTAACAAAAATCAGAGAACCCGAAGAAGCACAAACACAAGCACGTTATTCCCACATTACGTCTTCGCTGAAAATAAAACCTCTCTGGGGCCCCTGAACTTTGGAACATTTATCATACGGCCCAAATAAGGCGATGGCGTCGCCCTCTCCCTCCCTCTCTATAATGGATTCCCTGCCAAACACGATAGATAGATCATGCGCATGCAAACCATCCAGGCAGAGATACAAGAATTGTGACTAAATCGAATCGAAATTGGCCATTACCATTACCCCAGGGCAGACGAGATAAGCGAACCCCTGGGGCAGGCAGGCGGCACACTCCATGCCAGCGGGAAGCCCCTGATCGCACAACCACTGATTGCGAACACCTCCGAGTATGGGCCTGAAGGAGCACCCTGGGAGTGCGGGTGAGTAAGTTTTTTGTGCTCGTCAGAGGTTTGGTATTTGAGGCAGCAGGTCTCTTGGAACACTATATATAGCCACAGACATCACTGAACCGAACAGATTCTTATCGCCTCGCAATGTCATCAATAATGTCAGACAGCAGTTTGTGCTGGTTTGCTCTGGTTTTGCCCCAAAGAAGAAGTACTTCTGCAATTGGAGAAAGTATTAGAAATGCTTTGCATTTGCTTCTGGTTTTACCATTTGTTCTGGATTTTTATAAACTGAATCACAGAAAGTACTCCTCATGAATGATTTATTTCTTTCGCTGTAATATAAACCCAATGCCGATGCGTCATAAACATTCCTCAGCATGGGGTTCATGGCACCCGCTATTCAACGAGAGAGGCGGTGCTTTCTTCCCACGATAGTTAACAGTTATCTTCGAAATTATATAACAAAAGGCAGGTGTAGATTATGTTTGATCAAAAAGAGGGATCTGCCTCCCTACATTCGTATAGGGACAGGGGTAGGGCAGTCATCCCTGTGGGCCCAAAACCCGAATGGCACTCGCCGAATTTCGGCCTTATCTCGACTCGTCACTGATTAGATTTGGCAGTCGGTATACGACCGACCCTCTCTCTTTCTGCGATAAGAAGACACCCAATGAAAGGGGAGACTCTCTCTGGAGGGCCCCCTATAAATACAGCCCCCATTCCGGCGGACCCTGCAAATTTAAAATCGCAATCAAGCAAACAACAGCCAGCCCGGAGAAACCGCTGAGAAACAAAAACGTGTGTTCCATGAACGATAAAAACGGAATACGAGTGAAGTGTTACCACAAATACGCCAGAGGCAGAGCCAAGGCGAAAGCAAAAGAAAAATCAAATCGAGACGCGTTTCGCGTGTCCCGCAAGACCCATCAAGTGTCAAAATTCCGACCTACTACTCGACGAATACGTGCGGCGCGTGCTACCAGAGCGAGGACATTATGCTCTTATCCTACCGATGCATATACTCGGTGCTGCTGACGACCATAGCCAGCATTATGGTCGTGCTCAGCAGCAGTGCCTCCCAGAGTTCCCTGCTGCCCACCGTCCGCAAGTGCGGAGGTGCCAACAGCGCCATGGGATCCTCGGCCCACACAATGGCCATGAATCTGGCGGCCTACGGGCTGCTCGAGAATCGGATTAGCACACTGGAAGCACCGCGAAAGACGCACTGGAGCAAGAAGTTCCTGGCCAAGCGCGAGGCAACTCCCCACACGGCGCCCTACGTGGTCAGCATACAGATGATGACCCCCGACCAGGGCCTGGTACACTACTGTGCCGGCACTGTGATCAACGAGCACTGGATCCTGACGGCCGCCCACTGCCTCAACTCGCCGCAGACCGTCGAGAACTCGGTGATTGTGGCAGGCAGCCACGACATCCACGACCACCGGGGCGAGGCGGCCAACATCCAGATGCGCCACATCGACTACTACGTCCGCCACGAGCTCTACCTCGGCGGCGTCAATCCCTACGACATCGCGCTCATCTACATCAAGAGGCCCCTGGTCTTCGACGAGTACGTCCAGCCGGCCATGCTCCCCGAGCAGGATGCTCATCCCGAGGGCTATGGCACTCTGTACGGCTGGGGCAACGTCTCGATGACCGCCGTGCCCAACTATCCGCACAAGCTGCAGGAGGCCAACATGCCCATCCTGGACATGGAGCTGTGCGAACAGATTCTCGCCCGCTCCGGCCTCCAGCTGCACGAGACGAACCTCTGCACGGGCCCCCTCACCGGCGGCGTTAGCATCTGCACCGCCGACTCTGGCGGTCCGCTCATCCAGCAGTGCTGCGAGGACTCCTTCGAGCAGGGCAACATCGTCATCGGCATCGTATCCTGGGGCAAGATGCCCTGCGGCCAGAAGAACGCGCCCTCCGTCTTCGTGAGGGTTTCGGCCTTCACCGACTGGATCCATCAGGTCATCAGCTCGGCCACGCATATCATGTAAAAGGCCACTGCCAGGGAGAGAGACGACTATGGAAGCCCACCAAAGAGCTCGAATGTGAAAATATCGAAAAAGAAAATATACCCAAACCAAAAACACACAAAAAATCATCAAAACCCAAAGAAAAAATGAAATTCTCTAGACAATCTCATTAGGATTAAGAATTAAGAATCAACAAAGAATATATACTGCCCCGATCCTTCCAATATAAGTTAGTCTTAAGCAAAGAGAGAACATGATTACAATTTTTGAATATCATTTGAAAGAACCAACAACTACTGTCTTTAATTGTGAAATAAGCTGCGCGAGATAAGATTCGCTCTATATTCCGTCGTTCCTGTTGCCGGGCGGGGAGACCGTTTAATTGGGGGAGGGGAACGGACGGACTGGCTGGCTGGCTGGCTGGCGCCCGTCCACACGCATTAGTCATGCCCAAAGCCAGTGCCATAGCCAGCGTCTCGCCAAAAGCAAAGGGCATAGAATGTATGGCATGGAAGGCGTGTCCATGTCGTGCCGACCGCCGATTAGGATCCAGATTACGTGGATCAGCTGACTGCCGGTTGATTGACAGAGAGATTTTGGTAGCTGACTGTCGTCTGTGCAGAATATGGCTCGGAGTTAACGTCCAGACATCTGAGGGAAAACTCGTTGAACTTTGATTCTCGATTGGCTGCACTTTAAGCCGCAACGCCCCTTAAAAGTAATTCATAATTTCCAGGAAAAGTGCGATCAGATGACCCAGATAGGGAGGGTGAAACCCCACCACCACTGGATAGAATTCCAATTTTGGTGTGTTCCACCCACATCATATGATATCGTCATTTTTGGGGTAAAACTATAATGAATAATAGATAAAATATGCACCAAATAATTAAATGAAGATGTTCCTCTATCAGTAGGCTCCTGAAGCATTTGTGGTCCCGTGCAATCACTTGTCTACGCCACACAGAGAGGCCCTCTAAACGCACTCAAAGACTGCCGCTCCGGTATAAATCCACCTGTGCAATCGACCATAAATTCCTTAGGGAAACTACTTGAGCGATTAGAGTTCAAGTAAATGATAATGGGTCCCACATTCAAGGGGGAGTGCATCTCCCAGACGGCCTTGTGTAAGCGATTCATTCCGCGTGTGGGTGTGCCTCAAAGGGTGGTATTACAAATCCATTTACAGGGATTTAGAAACTCGCATTTCTGAACAAAGTGCGAAAAACTGCGTCGTAGCTGGCGGCGAAACATATACCACACGCTTTTCTTTCAATTACTTTGGCTTTAATTATTTTGAGTTGTAGATTAGATAAATGTGGCGGGATGCCATAGGCGCCCCCACGCTGACCAATCAGGACAAGCTAATTAAGTGCCAAGTCAGGATGTTACTGGAGAATTCGGCCCCAAAAAACGTGCTTTTGTGTCTTTGAATTTCGTGAGAACTGAAATGGCAGTTTCTGTTTTTGTCTGTTTTCGCCAGGGAAAGATTAATTTGCATTTTCATTTTGGTTTACTTTCCATATCAATCAATTAGACGGGGACATGTCTCCTCCCAGTTTCCCCCCCTTTTTAGACTGTGTTTTGTTTTTCGGTTTCGTCGCTCTATATGTTTATTGCACCTTGTCTGATTTGTCCCCATTGATTGGCGACTTGTTCTGGGACTTGTGGGTACTTTTCAACTGACATCTACGACGGAACAGGTAGTGACGTACTAACTCCATGAATCTTGACGTAGCCACTGATTCGAAATCTTATTTATGACGACCGCTCTCTGTCGGGTGAAGCACCATTCAAGACTTGACGTGCGCTCACACTGCTTTTCATAGGAATATGTAGATCTAATCGGTTTATGGACAATCCCGTTCCCAAGGCTATGGAAAGGCCAAGGCAGGTAGTATCTTGGGCTTGTACGGCAGCTGTATTTGGTAGTCCTGGTAATTCCCGCCCATCTTCTGCTTTCAGGAGGCTGTACAAGAAACTTCGATGAAGTGCAGAAAAATTTAAACAAAAGAGGACTATCCACAGGGGGTACAGGCGGAAAATACCCTGGAACATATGCAGATGGTCTATGGCTTTTTGATACTCGTCTGCAGTTTAATCGTTATTTGATGCTGCGATTAAGGACTGCTACCACATTTGTATGTATCTCAAAACGAAGGTTTGGGACCCTTGGGATGATTAAGAAATGCCGGCATGGGGGGCGCCGTCAAAGAGTAAACTGCTTAGGGGCACGCACACCGCTCCTCTTAATACATAAACATAATTAATCAATGGCTGCCCCGCCGACCCATGCGTTGCCTTTGTTAATCTTAGACAAGGACAACAAACGCACTGCATTACACTCCCTCCCACACAATGTGGGCTCCATTATATTTCGAGCCCCCTCCCAAAATAGAGCCACCAAAATGGTCATCAAATATTTATAATAAACACATTTGCCACCTATACACATAAGTACATATGTATTGCGAATATAATGCACAACAACAATAACCAGGTATATAGCCTATATTGGCTCTGGCAATCAATGCCAAATGCTAAATAACGTGCACTTTTAAGAGAGCGCGCATACACACACACACGGCCAAAAGAAAGAGTAAGCGAACCAGACAAAGAGAGCACTTTCGAGCGTTGTACTCACCTTCTTGCGAAGTTTCCCCCGAATGTGACACAGGCGTTTGACGCCATCAAAGCACATTGCCTCCAACCGACCATTGCCCAGCATTTTGGTCACCTGTGCGTACTCCTGTTGATCCTCCTTGAAGATCAGCTCGCGCTTCTCGAATTCGTTCTCGTTCTTACCACGACGACGATTTTTGCCACCTTTTCCTTTATTCTTGGGCATTTTGCTGCTGCTTTACTGAGTATCTGCTACTGTCTGGGGTGTTGCTGCTTATGGCGCTGCCTTGGCGACACAAATGACAATATTTTACTGTATATCACTTTTACTAGACTTGGAAAGCATCAAAAAACAATTTAAAGTCGATATTGACGAAAGATTCGAGGATAAACTTACAATTTTGCTAAATAAATGTGACACGCTGAGCACGCGGATTTATCGGTCTGACCCTCGGAAATATACCGAAATATACCAAAACATACCGAAATATACGGTCTCATTTTCAAAAAATACCGATAAAAAACGAACTTAGCCCACTCAACCCCCCTCTATTTAAACAGTTCAACGACAACGAAAGTCAATAATTACTTTTTCTTGGATTAATATGTTTTTGACTATATATCTCGATCCCGATATCTATTCTCGGTCTTCGTAAGACAACCATACACATTAAACCAGAGACTGGATTCATTGGAGCAGCCTGTGATGACAAACTTTTCCTCTATTCTATAATATCCTTTTCTCTAGGGTATGCAGAATGTTCCTCATTTCTAGGACATCGAAATCGTTTTAAGGAACATTTGACAAACAAAATCCGTCGTTCCGTTACAAAACTGTTTCCGTTATGTACGATATATTTTAAGCTGTGGAAAGGGGTACCCCATCCATCTTCCTTAAATGGATAATGTCGCACAGGACTGGAACTGAATTCAATATGGAATGAGACACATTTTTGCTACTTATTAGTACCGATTCAAAAAGATCGAAAAAGCTATAGCCGATTCGAAGCGAGCCAATAGCTGACTGAATCTATGATGCACGGAAGTACGATCTGAGAGATCGAAAATTAAAATTAAAAATCTGCGTAATACTAGATTGATTTAATAGATTGATGAAATAAACCATTATATACCGATATACAGAGGATGTGTTCCGTCAGCCGGTAAATGAACAAAGTTAATGGAGAATCTAAAAATATTTGCTTGAAAAATCCGATAGTATCGATGTTTTTGAAAACCATCGAAATCATCGATGCCTTGCCTGCGATATCATCAGCCATCACATAAACATTTATTTTGCATTTAATAAATAGTATTTTGTTGTTTTCTGTATCAATGGCTACTTTTGCCAAGGTTATGCTGCTCCTGAGCTCGGTGGCCACTTTCGGGTATACCTTTTTCGTGCTTGGCAAGCTGATGCTGTTTCTATCAACACCTCGATCCATTTCGAAGGCACACACCTGGATTTTCAATTTACTGGATAACAAGTCCCGGCTGGAAACCGCCTATGGACCCATTGTATTTGACACACTCTACCTGATAGGATTCATCTTCCAGCACAGCTTTCTTAAGTCAGCTCTGGTGAAGAATTTGTGGAGGAAATTGGGCTTGGCTGCAGCCGAGCGAACTATTTATAGCCTGACGTCATCGATTTGTTTACATGTTAGTATTGCTACAGCAACAGCCATGAAAATAGAACAGTCAATGCTAATTTCACAGATTTCATTCCATTGCAGTATCTTCTGAAGAACTGGCTGCCTGCCCAGTCGATTGTCTTGTGGCAAGTTGATGTGGACGAGAGTGCTCCACTCTGGTGGACTTTTGTGGTCACCCATGGCCTTGGCTGGGCTGTCATCTTTGGCGGTAGCCTTATAATGGATCTGCCAGAGCTGCTGGGCGTCAAGCAGGTCTACTATGACTTAAAAGAGTACGGCGAGCCCGTAGCTTACAAGTCGAGCGAGCTGCGTAATCTGTACTCCCATGTGCGCCATCCGTCGTTTGTGGGCCTCTCCGTCATCCTGTTTGCCACGAATGTGATGAGCCTAGACCGTCTGCTCCTGGCCTCGCTGCTTACCGTTTACATGTACGTGGCCTGGTCCACGGATGACAAGGATGTGGCCTACCAGAAGCAACAACTGCGGAACAAGAAGCACGAGCTGAAGGCTCAGTAAAGCACAACTCTTCTCATTTAGCTTTAGTTATAATTTAACCCGAAATACGTTGTATACATTACACACTAACTCATCCTGACAATAGACGGGTCAAATGGTTGTCCTTTAAATGGCGAACCATCAGCGTCCCAGGCGGCCCGTAACCGTTCCATGGTTTTGAGCTGTTCCTGATTGGAAGCCTGCAGTTGGCTTTGCTGCTTATCCGCCTCCATCTGTTGCACCCGGAGCTTCTCTATGGTCGCCTGAGTGTCGTCGGGAAGATCGTCAATATAGCGCTCGCAGTCAATTTTCTTTGTATCGATTTCGGCGTCGCCCTCGAAGAGTCGGTCCCACCAGAGCTCCCTGGCCTTGTCTAGTGGAAGGGATTGAGATTATTTGAACCATTCAAGGATTCGTGGACTACTTACCACAACTGATGTGCAGCATGTTATGGTCAATGGTCCACAACGCTTCGTTATGCCTAATCCGCTGGCTAAGATTTCCCTCTAGAATCACGTGCTCTGGCTTTTGCTTGCTGCTCACCTTAAGGTGGCCACCTTTGATGTCTATATTCAGGTTTTTGGATATTTTCAGTTCTTCGGGCAATTTCACTTGGACTTCCACATCCTTTAACGTCTGAGACCAGCAGTGGCCTGCAAAGGCAGCTCCATTCTTGTAGTCAATGGGGGAAAATACAGCCTCCGCTGAATCAGCCTTGTGTTGTGTGATTTTTGCCTCACTTTCCACGATTACTTCCTCAACAGCAGGAGGAAGAAATGTACCATTGCCTCCAATTTCACTCTCGACGTTCATTGATTGAAGAATGCAGTCCGGGTCGTAGCGCTGCATTGCTCCGTAAAGAATTTGATCGCGCATTCTCTTGGGAAATCCAATCTTGTCAGCCTCATCCTTTTTCGTGTGGTAAAAGTCGGTGCTAGAGTAATCGCAGCAGGGAGGTTAAATTTATCAAGTTTCTGGTCTAAATCTGTGTACTTGCGACGCAGAAATCCAAAGATGGAGTCCAAGAATCCGACGATGGTCTTTCGACTTTGCAGAATCTCCATAAGCATGGCATCACTTCGCTGAAATTCCATTTTTGTCAGCCGTTCAAATAAATAAACAAAATTCCCAGCCAATTTAAACTTCACACCTGTTTGAACCATTCGCACGTAAACGTGGATGTACACACGATAGCTATCGATGTATCGAATATGTGAGTCGAAAAAGTTTGCCTTTGTTGATCAATTCAACAATTTTCTAGAAACAAACAAAATGATTGGAAGACTGTCGTTTTGGAACAAAGACAATACCAGCAGTGAGGTGGACTGCTTGGGCTGCCGCCTGGTTAGCGGTTTCGGGCTGATCGGCATTGGAGTCTTTCTGTTGGCCCAGGCAAAGCGGCGCAGCAAGCCTCTCGAGAACTACACAATGAAAGGGTTGGCAGCCGGTGCGTACTCCATTTCTACTTGGCATTTCCATTTTTATTGGTTATATGTATGTATCTTCATTAGCTGTTGGAGCTCTGGGCGTGGCTCGGCTGGGAAATGCAGGATTCCTTAAGCCAACCGCCAAGGAGAAACCGGAGGAGGGGACGACGCCCACAAAGCCTATAACAAAGGATCATGGATTCTTTTCTCGACGCTAGACAGGCGGTTGTAATTGCTAGCTGACTCATTAAATTTACAATTAGTTATGTACTGTTCTTGATTGGCTATTGAATTTGATCGATGGGAACTGCGTTCAGAATCCCACTTTTCCCAGCTTGGTGTCAGTCTTTGGATTGGCAGTTAGATTTTGAACCGACACGATCGTCTCGTTGATGTGCGTCTGTAGCTGACGCAGGCTCTGGATCTGCAAGAGGCGCAGTATGCGCATTGGAAGGTCAAGGGCGGGATCGTTGGCGGAGACCACATCGTTGCCCTTGTCAAAGGGAAAGGGTGTCCCAGTGATGGGCTGGCGTCCCCTGGCAGCAGGCGAAAGGCGTTCGTGTACCACCCGGGCTACGCCTTCCAGCTGCAGCAAATGATTGGGATGATGAGGCACATTCAGTTGGCCAGCTAGAGTGCGCACTCCAGCAATAAATTCTTTGTCATCCACTATTTGGGAAATAAATGAATGCGTTACAGAGTCGCTTTTCTAAGTGAAACCTTTTACCATTCATTTTTCCTTCAAAAATAACCTGCACTTTTTTTTGATGTGGTTGGTTGCCGTTGATCTTCGGCAGCCTCTGCTTGCTGTTGATCGACTCATACTGCGCTGGATCGTCCAGAAACTCCAGACGTATGGCATGACCCAAAATCCAAGCGAGCTGTTCGTTTTGTGTTCCCAGGCTAGGCATATTCAGGTCTGCACAGTACTTCAGGTAGCCATCCTCCCACAGCTGGGCATTGTCTACGTTGCGCAGAATTTCGCGATCTTCTATTGCATATAGTCTTATCTTTTGGTCCTCCAGCCAGAGGATTGTGCTCGCAAAGTCCTTGCGGTCTGGTTTTGTGGTGAAATTACCTTATTAATACCCTCTAAAAATCTGCCTAATCAGTACTTACTGCTTAGTGCCAGATCACTGGGTGTGGGATACCCCAAGGCCTCTAGTTTCTTCTTGAGCATTTTCTAGTTATAATTGTTTTTAATAGAAAATATCAGTTTTTCTAGTCGGTCTGCCGGCTCTCTTCTTCTTTTTCGTCGCTTTTGAGGGATGGTAATATCGCAGCTGATTGTATTCGATATGGTCAGCTATCGGTTATTATCTTACGAATTTTACCACCACTAGCAACGTGAGGAGCACGCGTATTTTATTTTTAAAATTTGTTTCTGTTTTCTGACCGAATAAAATGGCTCTTCTCACTGCGAAGCGCCCGAAAAAAGAGGCTGCGCCGGCCACAGACAGTTCCAACAACGAATCTGACTCTGAAGACAGTCAGAATGTTGACGGCGACACAGGGGCCAACGCCGGCTGGGCAGATTGCATTAGAAAGGTACTGAAGAGCAAATCAGTGGGACCCACCGTGCTGTCCCGGGCCAAGAAGAATCCAGCGGTCGTTCGTTCCAAGACCAGCGAAGCGGCAAAGAAGCCAGGATTTGACTTTGAAGTCGTTGGGGGCGATGTCAAAGAGGAGGACGATGATGATGAGGATGGTGACGCTGACAAATCCGCATTGGATGCCACGCTGACCAAGACAGAGCGAAGAAATGTTCCCCTGCAGCTGAGAGTGAAGCCCAGCTACCAGGACTTAGAGAGGGAAAGAACACTACGCAAGGTGGCCACTCGAGGCGTGGTCCAGTTCTTCAACGCAGTGCGCATTCAGCAGAAGGATCTCGAACAACAGCTGGCAGATGCAGGGCCACTGGACAGTCGTCAGGATGCAGTGCTCAATAATATTAACAAGAGAAAGTTCCTGGACGTGTTAATGAGCGGCAAGCGGGCCAAGTCCACGGCCATAGACAATGCTGTGAAGAAGGAGGAGCAAGAGACAGATGATGATGACGAAGATGACACAGCAGAGGCGTCTTCAACTGGAAAAAAGAAGTCTGAGTGGAATGTACTGCGAGAGGACTTTATGACCAACAAGAAAATCAAACACTGGGACGAGGAAGATGATGAGGGCAGCGATCAGGGGGCAAATAACGATGAGGCGGACGATAGCGACGACGATGATGAGGAAGATTAGCGTTTAATTACTGTAATAGGCCTTAATAAATAGTAGTTTTTGATTTGTAATCGGGTTTAAATCATATCCGCCTTGGATGTCAAGTATATGCCCACAATCAGTCCAAAGAGACCGATGGCCGAGCCAAATATCTCCACAATTAGAACCTTGACGAAGAGCGACGCATTGGCCGAGTCGGCTAGGGCTGCTCCAGAACCCACAATGCCAACAGCCACGCCGCAAGAGATGTTGACCAGTCCGACAGCCAGCCCGGCCCCAAAAACAGCGAATCCCGTGAACATATTTCTGGCCATTTGGCCCTTGTCGCTCAGCATCTTTGCCAGGCGATAGTTGTTTATACTCCCGGACAAAACTATGGCCATGATCAGCCCGTAGATGGCCACTGCCTCGCAGAATATAATCGAGATGAGGTTCTTGGTCTTGATGCGTGGCGAGCGGACCCCGCCCCCGACGATGCTGGTCCCCGTAGTATAGATTCCAACGGCGGCTCCCACCACGGATAACGACACCGACAGTCCAATGCCCAGGCCAGCCCACAGGTAGGGACTGCTGGTGTACAGAAACCAGCCAAATCCCAAACGATCGCCGGTGTCCGTCATCACATGGCTGAGAATCAGACCCGCCACTGCAACGGTGGATACGGTAGCTATCAGCAAAATGAATCGGGTACGAAAAGTCATTTTTACAGTTGATATTCCAGACGATAGCACTCGCTCCAATGAATAGAAGTTGATCTCTACATTGAATGACTGATAAAGAAAAGTGGGGGCTGACCAGCACCTTGCGCGCCATCTAAGCTCGCAAACAAACGTTAAATTTTTTAAAAATTTGCATCTCCAATTCTATGTTGCCTGCAGCGAGAAAGGGACGGCTGTATACACAATGTGCGTTAGAGTGAAACACCTATATGGTTTCGAAAATACAACACTGTATTTACAGTTACATTTGTGGAATGTGTGCATACATAGCGCATATGTATGTCTGTATTAACAATGAAATGGGCAATTTAACGATTCGATTTGGCCACACGCTCCAGCTCATCCTTCTTCTTGATTGCATACGAGTTGGACGATCCCTTGGCGGCATTGATCAGCTCATCGGCCAGGCACTCGGCCACGGTTTTGATGTTGCGGAAAGCCGCCTCACGTGCCCCAGTGCAAATCAACCAAATAGCCTGCAAAGCAGATGGTAGGAATAATGATGCCAGCACTTTAAGCCGTATTTTGCCATATACTGCTTACCTGATTGACGCGACGCAATGGCGAGACATCCACAGCCTGACGGCGCACAGTTCCAGCGCGTCCAATGCGTGTAGAGTCCTCACGTGGCCCAGAGTTGACAATCGCATTAACAGTCACTTGCAATGGATTTTCCGAAGTCAGCAAGTGAATGATCTCAAATGTGTGCTTTACGATGCGACAAGCCAGAAGTTTCTTGCCGTTACTGCGACCCTTCATCATCAGCCCGCAGGTAAGGCGCTCCACAATTGGGCATTGAGCTTTGCGGAAGCGTTTGGCCGCATAGCGTCCCGCCGAGTGCGGCAAGTAGCGAGCGAACTTCTCCTTCACGGCAATGTAGTCTTGCAACGAAATATCACTTATGGATATGTCATCGCAGGCCCAGCGGCCGAAAAGCTTGATTTCAGGCCAGTCATTGGCTTGCTGAGTGGCTACGTCAGCCACTCCTTCTTCCTCCCATATTTCGTCAATGGCAGTTTCTATAGGCACCACAGTCTTCTCTGACGCCACCACAGTAGATTCGACATCGGATTCAGACATTTTAAAGCAAACAAATTGCAAATTACGATTATTCTCTGCACTGCGTGCGGCTCCGCTCACGTTTCAAGAAAAGAAAGAGGTTTCAAAAGGAAGAGATGTTAAGATGGCGGACGCTTTTCGAAAATGGCGGCAAAGGCAAAGAAGAGATAGCGATATATCAATATACCGATACATATTGTAGGTGATATTTGTTTGGAATGCATTATTGTTGCTTCATTCCACACACGTTCCCGTTAGTATAACTGCATCCTATCCAGCAGAGAGAAAAGAGTGAAACCAACCACGAAACCAGCAAAAAAGACCAGGAAAAACAGTCGATGGTACTATCGATAAATGGAATTGGAATGCCGCCCTGATTTTAGTGCTATAAATTGAACAACATATGAGCGGCAAATTTATGTTGCAAATATTAAAACAAGAAAAGTTTCAAGTTGAATGGAGCCATGTTAAAATCTTAATAGAGCTCAGCATCTAGCTGAATCTATTGAACCATTCTATAAGTATGGTATGACTTCCTCCAAAGTCAGTGACTTTCCACATTACAATTTTAGGTAACCAAACACAGCTGTTCCAATTACAGCTGAACGATTAATCAGATTGTACCGATTGTAACGATAGACGAAAGATCTGCGTAAAGAGAGTGACCTTAGGTAATCCCAATATGATACTTCACATATGCACCTAGATATAGGTGCTATGGGTCTAACAAGTTTGCGCGTGCTTTTGATAAGCCCCCGCCTCGCAGTCATTCACATAGATTGATAAACAAAACGTATAGATTTTATTACTTTTTTAATATGGAATACTTGCTATGTATAATAATAATAATGCGACTGTTGTGTATCTTCCTTTGCTTCTGCCATTGAGAGCAGCATAAAATATACATGTTCATCGTTTTGTAGTAAATATAATACATTCTCATTTAGAAATACAAGAGCCAGTAGAAACAAAAACATAACAAACTTCTTAGAATCATAAATATACACACACATGCACACACAATACAATTGTCTTTCGTTTGGCAAAAGAATAATTATTACATAAACAAATCGTTGTCATTTTTACACCATGCACACTCAGCAATCAATTGAAATTGGATGCTGATAATTGCGCGAGTAGGCGTGGCGTAAAAATAAACATCTAAATTATCAAAAAACTATCAACTTAATAAGTAACTAAAGTCCCAGTTTAAAGCGTGTCTCGACTCGGTAGGGATTCCTCGAGCAAACTGTAACTGCATATAACGCAAGCTTTTTGTTGTAATTTCCAGAAAAAAAACTCGGCCCCACTGATGTTGCTGTGCGGGGCCCTCGTGTTAAGGGGGGAATGACTTGATGGCTGATTATTGTTCTCTTCTTGCCGATGAGTAAGTGAAGTCTGCAAAGGAAAAACGGCATTGAGAAGTGGCTGAAATGCATTGAGCCGATGCACACTTACTCTGAAGACTGGCAGTCTTACTCCTTGTCACCCATCTTCGACTTGGACGTCATGTAAATGCCCACAATCAGGCCAAACAGACCAATGGCCGAGCCGAAAATCTCCACAATCAGGATCTTGACGAACAGGGCCGCATTGGCGGCGTCCGAAAGAGCAGCACCTGAGCCGACAATACCAACAGCAATGCCGCAGAACAAATTGACCAGGCCGACGGCGAGACCAGCACCGAATATCAAGTAGCCCGAGAACCAGTTGTTGTTCATGATGGCGACATTGTTCAGAGCCGTCTCCATTTGGAACTGCTCCAACTGGCCGGAGAGCACAATGGCAGTGATCAGGCCGTAGATGGCGACGGCCTCACAGAAGATGACGGAAATCAAATTCTTGGTCTTGATGCGGGGAGCCTTAACACCGCCGCCAACAATGCTGGTGCCCGTCGTGTGGATGCCAAGGGCGGCGCCTACCACAGACAGCGAGACGGCGAGCCCAATGCCGAGGCAGGCCCACATGTAGGGATTCGACGAGGTGAGGAACCAGCCAACGCTCACCCGCTCGCCCTTGCCCGTCATAACAAAGTACAGGATGAGGATGGTGGCTGCGGCCGTGAAGAGCCCCAGGAAAGTCGTTGTCACCACTGTGCGTATTTGGGCCGCCATTTTGCAGGTTTTTCTTGTCTAGCTGAGATTAAACACGTTGCAGGGTGTTGAATTTTCCATCATTCGCAGGACACTCACCAAATTGAAGGCGTAATTGTATTTTCTCGGCGACAGGTGACTGCTTCGTGAGAAAAAAAATCACAATCACATGACGTTTCTCTATTCACATGATATCAGTGTGGCCGCGGAGTTTTTCGATAAGATGTACGGTCTGACCCTTAAGAAATGTACCGAAATGTACAAACTCGTTTTAAAAATATACCGTAATATACTGACGAATTCGAGTTCATATTCCTCGATTTTGATATTCCGTGGAATATTACTAGCTATATAGAACATTTAGCCATACCATCATAATTTTATACGATTGATGAATCAATTTTCTATTTAACTGGTGTATTCTTAATACTTGCTTTTATTGCATTTTGCGTAAAAAGAGGTTTTAGCGAAATAAGTCAAACAAAAAACAAGTAGCGAAATAGGTCAATTAAAACAAACGAAAAAGGAAATTGCTCAATTTTGATATTCCATTGAATAATGCTGACTAACAAAATCTCTCAGCAATGCCCACATAGTTTTATCCCATTGATGAATAAATTTTCTGCAAGATTGGATAGTTTTTAATCTTTGCTTTTATTGTATTTATTGTAAAAAAAGGTTTAAACGAAAAAGTTCAACAAAAAAAGAGTCGCTATATTGCGTGTAAGCCGTAGTATAGCTCTTTGTATACCCTATTTTGTTAATTGTATATGAAAGTATATATATTGATATGAAGATAAAACGTAACTAATAAAGACCTTTTCTCAAATTGACATTTTTTAGACATATTCATGTATATGATGAGTGTTTTGTATATATATCTCGATCCTGATACCTATTCTTGGTCCCTACAAGAAGACAATAAGCTTCAAAATATCGTTGAAATATTAAAAATAGTATAATAAATAATATTGAATAATATTAAAATATTTTAGAAATAAATTGTTTTTGCCTGGGATGACAAACATATTCACAATTCTATAACATCCATTTCCCCCAGGGTATGTGTGCATGGAATGGGACTCATTGTTCTGAACCGGTTATGACGACTAATTCTTGGTTAGTCTTTCTTCCGTCGAATATTCCCAGCTATATAGATCTCTTATTTTTGCCCAGATAATTTTATATGATTGCTGAAACAATTTTGATCAAGATTATCGTTTTTTAAGTACTTGCATGTTTTTTGTTTTGACAAAAACACGATTTCAACAAAATTGTTCAATAGTCGCAGGTTGTGACGTCAATGTTGCTGGTATTTGCAGACTCATTTGTTGTCAACCAGGGTATGGGCGTTTGTATACCCTATTTCGTGAATATTATATAAAGATACTGTTTTCCAAGCTGCTTTCAAATGTAATTAATAAACCCCTTGTTTTAGATTGCATTTTTTTGGTCTATTCATGCATTTGATTAGGTGTTCGTATATAAATCCTGATCCCAGTACCAGTTCTTTGTCTCTGTAGACAGACGATGAGCTGCAAAATATCGTTTAAAACAGAGACTATCTAGTTTCTGCATTAATTAGAGCCTGGAATGACACACATTTCCGCAATTCTATATCATCTCTTTCCCCAGGGTATGTGTGCATGGAATTAGCAACATGTTTGTGTATGGAATGGGACTCATCTGTTGCGAACCGGGTATTGCCAAATCCGGATATTTCAAGCTATATAGAGTTTTCAGCTTTGCCCACTTAGTTTTATCCCATAGATGAATACCTTTTCTATTTTCTAACATCTTTAAATTGCTTGTAAGTATTTTATTTTGACTACAATACGGGTTTCAAGTAAATGTTGCTGCAACTTTTGTGTATGGAATGCGCAACATTTGTGCATGGAATGGGACTCATTGTTGCTAAAGCGAACTGCGGCGAATTCAAATTCGATTCAAAAAAACGACCAATTCCTCATATTCTTTGTTCCGTTGAATAATACTATCTATATGGAACATTTAGCCAAGCCCACTTATTTTGGACGATTGATGAATCAATTCTATACATGATTGGCCTATTCGAAATACTTCCTTTTATTGGATTTTTATATAGCATTGAAAATTAAATTAATAGATTGATGAAATTGACAAAAATACCATGGGAGCGCGGCGAAAACCAGTATTTCTACAGTATGACCCTCAGAACAGCACCGAAACATACCGCCTCATTTTCAAAATATACCGTAAATATACTGACGAATTCAAGTTCTATTTTACATATTCCTCGATTTTGATATTCCGTGGAATATTCTCAGCTATATAGCACATGAAGCCATGCCCACATAGTTGAATCCGATTAGGGAATATATTTTCTAATTAACTGGTTTATTTTAAAAACTTGCTTTTATTGTATTTTGGATAAAACAAGGCTTAAAAAAAAATACTTCAACAAAACAAAAAAACAGTCCCAATGTTGCTGGTATTTGAAGACATGATGCATGTATAGCCTTTGATACCCTATTTCGTTAATTTAATATGAAGATTCTGTTTTTCAAACCATTTTTAAAACGTAGTTAATAAAGACATTTTCTCAGGTTGATATGCTTTAGACGAGTTCCGATTCCGAACTCATTCTTGGTGTCCATAAGGAGACAATAAACTGCAAAATATCGTTGTGATAGCTTTAAAACAGAGACTAAATAGTTTTTGCCTTTATTGGAACCTGGGATGACAAACATTTTCTCATGTCAATAGTATCCATTTCCCAGGGTATGAAGATGTTGTTGTCCTCAATCACATGACTTGTTCGGGGGGTATGGTAACTCTATGAGAAACTTTCAACGGAGTTCAACAGATGGCGCCTAACAAGTGAGCGGGGAAAATTCAAAATTCAAACATAATTTCATTTCATGGAGTGCTCAAAGAAAATTTGCTACGGCTTAAGAGATTTACCTTCTTATACTAGTAGTAAAATTTTACTGATGAATTTCTTATTTACGCTCATTAAACTTCCCATATAAATGCTACATCTCATATTTACTTCCATTTGCATATCTGCTGCCTGCTGCTTTTTGCGGTTCACTGAGTGCCGCTCAAGGAATTACATCAAGTCTTGGCTTCTGCCAGTGCGTACGCATGTAAAAAATACCCTGAAGGTAGCGACATTTCCAGCTCATTGAATTGGTCAGGTCAAGCTCGCCATGAGAGAGGTGTCCTGGCCCAGCCTCCTCCATTGCGAGGGTGGTGTGAATGTGCACGTTTAACAACAACCACGTGACGGCAGTGTAATCTAAAGCCACATCATCATTAAATATTTACACTACATTATAATTTCTGTTCTTTTCTTACGCGGCGAGTGCCTCTGAGTGGGGCAGAAAAGACCGAATGAAGAAGGAGTCAGCGTGTCGGCGGGACAGGCGACACAACCGCAACATTCAATTAAACGTAATGTGTTGTTTGTTGTCGCATGAAGGACAGGTTCTTGGGCCTATGCCCCCGACTTTCCCTGCACACTCGTACACCTTGATAATAAATGTAAACTTTTCACTTGAAAAATTCACGACGCGCATAAAGAACGAAATAAAATAGGATGCCTAACGAAAATATAGAATTGTTTGGGCTTCGGGTCTTGGGGTTTGGGTCAGTGCTCAAGTCAAATATCACAAGAGAAATCCATTAGCTTTTGTCTCTTTTTTTGGTTTACCTATTACTGCTAGAGTATATTGGGTGTATTCTATTCGTGTAAATGTACATATGTACTTATATGGAAAAAGGCAGGATTTTCTAGAAGAAAAATATAAGGTATCAACAATTTTAAGAACGTGACAATATATTTAAGTATAGTGATATATGTATTTAGATATTATTTACCAATCCGGTGAACATTTTAACATTTATTATATCTAGACAGAGGTAAGATATATAATTCCTATATGTTGGGGTTAGAAACAAGAAATAAATCCTGACAAGAGATATCTTACAGTCGGAATGTTGACTGTATTGTACTTTCTTTGGTACTTTTTTTTGTCTTCTCCTTGAGTAACTTTCGTGTGCGGCGCTTTATCTTTAGGGTCGCTGCTAGAAAGATAGATACAAAGAGAGAAAGAGAGGACAAAAATCCAACCTGTGTTAAAGTAATTTGCCAAGTTTAAGGCCGCACCGCCACCGCCAACGCCTGCACTCTTTATTGCCGCTTGACTGCGGCTTGAGGAAAAAAAGGAGAAAAAAGAGCAACAACAATGAGCATGCGGCATATGCATAGGCGCACCTTTTGTTAACTTGCCACCACTTGGGGCAACCAACAAGAAAAACAACAGCAGCAGCAGCGGCAGCGGCAACGGCAACAACAAGTGGAGCTCTCTAGTAACTGAGTTTAGTTTTCTATAGACCGGAAGTTGGACGGGCGTATATAAAAGACTTTCCGCTGCTTTCCGGTGAAATGTTGCATTTCAAGAATGCCCCAGACATGAGTACAGCACACAACAATGCACAGTGCAACAGTGCAGCAGCGTGGCGTCAACTGAAGCAGAAGCAATGGAGCCTCTGAAGGAGCCACTGGCTCTGGGCCCAACGAACTTGAAAGGAATGCAGAACGTCAGTCATTCAGACAAAGGGAAGAGGACTCAGAGGCTAATTTGAAGAGTCATTCAAGAAATTAAATCTACTTATATGTTTATTGTTCACAAGGACTTACATAGCTTTCCTTACAGACATTTTGATAGATACACTCTATCTGGATCTATTAGCACGTCATCCTCTACCTCTAATTAAATCGAATCAACACTTGGATTTAAATAAAAATGTATTAAAAAGAATTTTTACTACGGTGTACCCGTAAGAGGTAAAATAATGAATATTCCGCTCAGCCGAAAGTGCTGATTGGCGCCATGGACAACGAATGTCCCTATTGTCATTTATAACAATCTATCATAACCATCTATAAAAAACTTTAAAACAAATGTTAAATTTAAATTTGGGAAATATATGAAAATATTTAATATAAATATTAATTAAATTGAAATCAATTATTTTTATATTTTTGATGAAATTTAAGTGAAAAGCTTTGTTTTTATATTTTCCACATTCTTAAATCTGAGTATAACTATTCGATTCGCAGTGTTTTTCTCTGGGTGTAATGGAAATAAAAGATGGAAAATCACCATAGCGCGTAATCCATCCGCTTTCCATTTCCGCGTGTCAGCCCCCAACAAAGCATGGTTCCTTTAAGCTGTTGTTTTCCCAAATGTTCTGCCTCTAACCCATTAAATGGGCGTTGGGTGCAACACCCTCCGAAACTGCAATAAGCTCCAGTCTTGGGCCTTCAGAAACGAGTATTCGCCAGAGAGCAAACATTTTGCCAGCCACTGGTCAAGCACAAAATCCAATCCCAAGCTCTGCTTCGAGATACGATGTAGAACACAGCAAAAGTGGACGGATGGGCACTGGATGGGTTTCAGTGTGAGTAGAACACAAAAGGCTGTTGAGAATTGATTTCCTGTTTAGACATTTAGGCCGATTTGGTAACCGTTGGGCAAAGTTCAAAGGAAGGCCAGAATGGCCAGAATGGCCAGGTGTACAAGTGGACAGAGCAGAATGGCCTTGCTGCAGCAGATCAAACGGCCAACTTGGACTTTGAGTCCCTGGGATTATGGATAAGGATGACTGCCCGCCTACAGTGGAGGTTAAGTACGTCCACAGCTAGGGCTTTTCACAGAGAGATGCCTTATGTCTCGTGGCACAGTCCTCGACATAATCTTATTTATTTGTTTGGATTTGAGGTAAGCCTGATACCGGAACCCGCTACCAAAATGAAATGTTTTTGTACATATTTGTTTGTTGTTTCCATTTCCGTTTCCGTTTTTTATTTTAATTTATTTTATTTCGGTCAGTCTTTAACTGCTTGTGTGAACAATATCAATTGGTTTTATTCACCCTAAGTGGCCATCTGGCATAACTTTAATGTAATGTTATATAATGTTCAATCCGTAAGTTATGCAAATGAAATGGCTTTTCAATAAAATTTAACAGCCCTGACTGATTTTTTGCTTCGTCTTTTTTCCACCAAGCCATTTTGTTGTTGCTGTTTTCGCACGTGGCAAGTGCGGTGAGCTAATGAAATGCAGTTCATTGTACACATCGGTATCGGATATGCAGGCATTTATCGATGGATGGCCTGCCTGGATGGCAGAGGGATATTTAATAAAGTGGATCGAACATATGCTCGAAATGTGAGTATTCCGACCCCGAATACCACATTCGTGGAGGATAATTGTGTAAACAATGAATTAAACAAGTGCAGACCGTGGAGTGGCATCAATGACATCAAATGATTATACCATGGAGATCTCCTCTTTAAGATGAGTGGCACTTTAAATTTTGAATGGAAAATCTTAAAATATTAAAAACATGCCTTAAGTTCGTATTATTACTTCTTATTTTATTTTGATTTTTCCCTAGCGATAGTGCACGTTGTTTTTGTTGCACTAGTTACTTAAGATTACAGAATATTCTCTTAAACTTAAATCGAAACAATATTTGATCAATACCTATGTATCTAAAAATTACAGTGTGTTATACGTTTATTATTAGTTTATATGGATATATTCTTGGTTATTAAATTTTCTTTTGAATTTATTTTTAATATTTCAGACAGAAGGGCCTATTGCTCTAGAGATAAACTTTAATTTTACTGTAGGATTCATCTTAGACTAAAATTTTGAAGATAAATAAATACATTTTCTCCTTTCTTAATTTTTATTTATTTATTTGTATTACTTATTTTTTTATATTTTATATCGTATGCGCTATAATGTTAGCTGTTTTTTTAATGTGTTTCATTAACAGAATATTCGATAGCAATATGTGTTAGATTCAATTGATTCAACCGTTCTTGATATATACTTTCTATACATTTTTGTATCTGTATCTGCTTTATTTGCAGCTAGTAATGTATAAACTTTGATAACAACTTTATTTCTATTTAATTGTATTGCATTTGTGTCATTACACCATATACAAGGACTATTACACAATACAATCTCCTGTTAATTTTGGCCTACTCCATGGCCTATCAAGCCACTCATAATTCTTGAGGCAGCAACAAAACTTGGCAATTTGCAATAAAACACTGTCAGAAATATTATGTAGATTTCAGTGCGCCCATCTGGGCTCTGGCTCTTCATTTATTTCATTAACTACAAAGGAGTCTAACAGCAAGAAACAAAGAGAAAGAGAGAGAGAGAGAGAGAGGGAAAGGTAGACCAAAATCCGCCACAGGCAAATACTTGGCCAAAAGTGACAAATTGTTTCAATTCACAAAAGGACAAACAACAAAAAAAGGAGTAAGAAGGGAACAACAACAGCAACAAAGACAAAAGCCTCTACAATAATGGCCTAGACCAAAGATAAGGGGGCGAAGGGAGCCTGGCTCAGAGTTAGGAGGGCACGTGCTTTATATAACCCTTTTCTGGTTCTGGGCCTGAGCTTGCTTTCCATTCATTTTTTGGTTTTTTTGTTGTTTAATATCCCTTTTCGTTGTTTTTCCCGTTGTTGTATTCTTTGTGTCATTAGCCGCCGTGTCCGTGGCTGTGTCCGTGTCCATCTCCGTAACCCAGTCCGTTCCTCTGCCAGTATCCTTTTTATCTGTTGTACATGACATTTTGGCCTTTCTCATAAGTCCCGGACAGGCCAGCAGAAAGGCGGACAAAAGGTAGTCCAAACGAATGATGACGGCAATTTGCGGCTGATCCTTGGCTGCTCTTACTCTCTCTCTAACTCTTTCTCTCTGCTTGCATCCTTTCTCTTTCCATAGCACCTCTTTTATGACTATTCTACATAATTATCTTAATTTTGCCTAAAAGCAGGCACAGAAATTCTCTTGGATTTTTAGAGTTCAGAAGCAGCCCAATTGCTGTTTGGCAATGCGCTTTTTGGGCACGCTCTGTTTTCTTGGTGACAATCGCATAGTGGTGCAAAGGTGAATGAAATGAAAGATTTTTTAACATGTTAGGTTAGAAAGAGGTGGATGCCAGGACTCACTCGGAGCTCACTCGGAGCCTGTCACATTTAGGCCGGTTTCGGGTAGTTGAGATATTTGAACATACCCAAATAAAATATTGAATGATCTTTGGATACCCGAAAAAAACTACACTTGAAGTTCAGAAAATTACAACTGTAATGATGCGATCTTTTTGCTTGGTTTATTTAGAGATGGAGATCTATCATTTTATGAAATGTTTTCCCAGAACACATCTTTTTACACTAAAAATATTTACACGGAGACAAAAATGGACATATTAGTAGTAAACACACCCATTTTTAAATTCAATAATCGGGTTTTTAATAAAAACATAGTGAAATTAAATGTAATTTTCTTCGAATTAAATATAAACGTAATAAGATTACATTTTTTATATATCATATATATCCAGATCAAATATTTTCATACTAATGTCAAAAAGACCTTTCGTTTTATAATTTCCACTCTAGCAGCAAAACTTTTGGTATACATTTTTATATCTAAGTATAATTATAATTCAATTCTTATAAAGAACAACATTTTTGTGTTGGAAAATGTAGTTGTAGAAATATATCGATTCTTAAACCTTTGCCTCAATGTGCCTGCAATTGCTGGAAGCCCGCAGAAGAGTGAAACTGCCAGGTCCGTATGCAAATTTCAAGCGAGTGATAAAAATTGACTCCTGCTCCGAAATGGAAATGCAGTTGGGGCAAAGCAAATATTTCAGCGTAAGTAAACTACATTAGCAACAGGAGCATACACTCAGAGAGGGAGATATAAAGAGAGGATGGAAACGAGGTGCAGCGAAAGGAGCGGCATCAGCTAGTTGGCCCTTGGTGTATTTGCCCGTGCGTCAGGTGCAGTTCGCTCTGCTCGGTGCCTCTCGAGAGTACCGTGCCCCAATGTGGAAACCTCTCTCTTACCTTTGATTACCCATCCCAATCTGAGTCTGAGTTCCGCATCCTGTATCTGTGCGGTTGACAGCCTGGTAGCTACCGCTTGACTTGTTTTCGAGAGAGAGAGAGGAAAAGATTGGTTAAACGAAGACCAACCGAAATACATACATATATAAAATATATAAAATTGCCACGGGGATGAATTGCAAACGGTGGAAAATGTAATGAAATGTTTGTGCATACGCGATGATCTCGAAATTTAGCAGAAAGGGAATAAGCTAACGGGTACTTAAATATAAAGAAATATATAAAATAATGTACCCCAAGAAGCACAGAAAAACGAATGCATTTGAAATCTAAATTCACTTATTACTATTATCATGTGAATTAAACATTCATTTCCAAACTCAATATTAACCTGTGGACATCTAGATTATTTAAAGTTTCCAGTTTGTTAAATGGTTTTCCCTGCACATTTATAATTAACATAAATGATGAGTAGTCCCAGTGGTTTTCCTTTCTAATCTTAACATATTTGAAGGAAATTTAGATTTATAACCAAAATATTGACTTAAGCCAGAAAGCCAGATGGCATCCAAAGATGGAGAGACACAGAGAGAGCGATGTCAAACAAATGCGATTAAAACTAAACTCGAAGACAAACAAGCACACGGTTTAGAGACGTCTGGGACCACAAATTAATGAAATAGTTGTGTTTACTTTTTCGGGGAATAAAAGGATACTATACCCCCGCACAAGCCTTCATCATGTGTGCAATAAGCAGAGAGCTCTGTGGCCAATTAATCGAGAGTGTTTGTTGCATAAATCAAGACAAAGTCGGCCTGAATACCGCTGGAGCCACCAAAAAGTATGCAAAGTTATTTGCCAGCCAAGAATGCGGCATGCGCCTCAAGTTATGCAAACTATGCCACATGCAGGAGAATTCTACCTCCTTCTGTGCGGTAAGGCAAGTGGAGTGGAGTGTGTTTTCGCTTTTGGGTAATCAGGCAGCAAGTAGGTCAACGGCAATCAAAGCCAGAGATTCAAACCTAAATGGAAATCAAATTGTATTGTACAAGTATTTCGAGATATTTTTGGTGGGGGGGAGGGGCTTACAGAAATACTTTCCGTCTTCCAAGCCACTGACCAACACAAGAAATCGTTGAACTTTTGTAATACTTTTCTCTTTTTAGAATTTAACAATTCATCGGGATAAATATGTGCGTATTAACTTGAAAGTCGGTTTCCCAAATTGTATTACCTTTAAAAGTTATGGATATGATGTGTTATAATTGCTTTGATAGTTCAAAGAGATTCGAGACCTATCGAATTTAATCCAACAGAAATTCCTATCAATTTTCGCATAGGTTTTTCCTTACTTGAAATGATGGTATACACAGAAATAATAGAACATAGACTATACTTTTTTATCGTCTTGCCATCCTGAACGCTTCAACCATTTCGTATTGTAAGCCCAAAAATAAATTATTCCATTCCGAAAGTGGTCTAAATCTCAATAATTTTAAGCTTTTATGTAGCAGTCGATGGTATGCAATTTCAACTTTTGAATCTCCTGTAAGATAACATTTAGCTAGCAAACCATGTTGCTTTTCCCCATCATTTTTATACCCGGTCCTCAAAATGAGTATCCGGGTATATTCGATTTGTGGGTAAAGTGTATGTAACGCCCAGAAGGAAGCATTTCCGACCGAAGTATGGTTCTCAGAGACTATAAGAGCTAGAGCAACCAAATTTTCTGCCTCTCTCTCACACACGCTTACTCGTGCAATGTCTGCGCCCTTTGGCGGAGACATACTGACTGAGTATCGTGTATAAATGTAGAGTCGCGTCTGTAGCTGCGACTCACAATGTTCCCCCTCGTTTTGGGCTATTTATGCGGGCAACACATTTTTAGAAATATCTTCCATGAAGGATAATGTTCTTATGAAAGTTTTTAGATTCCAAATGGATCTTCAACCTGTTTCCGTATCCTATTCCCAGCAAATTGCCTGCTCCCCCGGCAAATTGGTTGCCAAGTCTAACCCTAATAACATTTGCTTTTTATAGCAATGGGCCCTTCCGCTTAGCAGGGTCTCTAATGCCAATTCAATTTGACTCTTCCTAATTACTATAAAGTATCGCAGATATTTAGCATTAATGAGATGGAAGACGTTCAGCTCCGGAGGAAGAAGTTCAAGTACAAGTTTTAATTGAAATTTAAGCACTTAATTTGCCTAAATTCGGGAGAAAGGAGAAATGTAAGACGTTGTCTGGAATGGGCAACTCATTGATTGGCAGGGTGTCTCTGGATTGGGTTGCTCTATAAATAGGTTACCCTCTTAATGGTGACCCCAAATGTAAGGTCCTTCCGTGCAATAATTTACATTGGTTCTCCTCTCTCATTCGCTTTATTTATGTACCGCAGATGTCACGTGTTCCTTTTGTTACTTTTGGTCAACGCCATTTCGCTGAGGGGTCTGTGGGCGTGTGCTCCTTTTGAAATGCTAGCCTTGAGTGAAATATGGCGCAACTTCATGAGGAGACGACACCAAAATGATGATGATGATGCCCCCCACGCGTTGGGGTCGGCGGTGGCGGTGACAACATTGTCGACGTCTATTGCAATCAAGAATTTATGTTTTCAACGCGCAGTTTGTCTTCCCTCGAAGGTGGGCCGGGCCTCCACCGTGTCCGGGTTCGGATTCGGCTGCGGATGGGTTTTTGGGTTTTTGGGGGTTCTGGTCTGGGTCTGGGTCTGGGTGTGGGTCTCTCCAATGCCTTTAGTTTGAGTTTGCTCGCTTGCTTGGTTAAACGCAATTTAGCTGCATTGCTCAAATTTCCGCTTCGCTATCGCGTTACCTTCTCCAACATCTTCAACTCTCACTATCTCTCTCTCTCTGTCTTTCTTTCACACTCTCTCTATCTCTATCTGTATCTCCTGGGGTGATGACACGCCGTTGGTGTTCGTATGGCAAAAAGTCAGCCATAATATTTGAGTTAAGTTTGGGGTTGCATGGCTATGGAGAATGGGCCCGTGGGTTTATCAACTGTTTGCTTGATGTTTTGATAAACCAATTTCAGTCTGGTGGTACGAGGGTTCATCATAAATTGAATTGACATGTGGGATAAATAGAAAGCTTTCTTTAATAGACGCAAGTGTTTATTTAGAACATAAGTTGCCTTATGGGAGGGCTAGAAAATTGAAAGATAAAGGTTTTGGCAAATTACTTGTGAAGGGATTTGCTAGTTGGAAGAACTTTAGTATCGAATATTCGTAGCTTAAAACCTGTAACATAGAGTAAATATCTAATGGTTAATGGGAAAAATGGCCCCAGAATCCACGCATCTTTTCAAACTAAATTTCCAATGCATGGAAAACTTTAACCATAGATCACAAAATACCCATACTTCCAAGAAATCAATCAGTTTAACTCATTGTCTTCGTTCCGTTCAAGCCCAGTCCCTAACCATTACAAGTCCATAAACTTTTACATTGCGCCTTGGGCAGCGCCACAGTTTATGCAGTAGGAAAGTAAACACCATTTGACTGACATTTGGGGCATATTTATGGCCAGTCCATGGTCACAACCAGGTCCCAGGTACAAAAGGCCGCTCTCTGCTGCTGTTCAGCCATGTCAAGTGCAGTGACTGAGAAGAGACTTAACTTTGGCCGGCCACACCTTTTGGAAAAGACTCTGCGTTCTCCATGGGCTGTCTGACGATAAGAGCCACTTGTCGGTCTTCCATTCAACATGCTCGTAATGGATTATTCGGCATTTTTCACGTGTCTTGAGCCCGGCGGCGGCCAGCGCTTAACACATCTCAGGCTGTACACGTGGCAAATATTAATTTTCCACCTGCCCCTCAGTCTCTCCTGCACTCTCTGCCTCTGCATAAGCAAATTCTTTGGAGACTATTTACGGCGCCTCAAACTATACATTATCCAGGGTGCGTCTTGCGCAGGAGATAGTCATGTCAGCTGCCTATAAATAACCCCAGAGCTTGACATCAAATAATCATGGCCGTGTAAGCTTTGACTGGATTTTACATAGACACACGCCCATTTCTCACGTAAAACATTGCCAAACATTGAAATTTTGTGGTGGCTGCGAATTGCGATGGAGTGGTTTTGAGAACGTTTCTTATGCGGGGGTTTTTTTTAATACTATAGTACTTGGAAATGGTCTGCGAAATTATAGGGAGGAAACAGTTTGGGGATATCTATCTTCCATTTCTGATGGATTTATTAGTAGTTAAAGGTTATGTAAAAGATGAGCATTGATAAGGAATTCATTTTATGTTTTTTTTGTGTCACCAATAATTGTGTGTTTGTTATTAGATTTTTCGGACCAAAAAGTAAGTCTTTTCTGTACCTCGCACAAGACTGTGTATATTCTTGTTGGATTCTGGGACCGAATCAGCTGCCCAAGGCATTGACGAACAGATGAAGACGAGTGGGCAGAAGGGCAGTGGTCAGAGAAGAAGCAGCGATGAAAAGACAATAAAAACGCCACGCGAAAACCCCCGCCATAGAAAATTAACATTCTCTTGAACTCTTTTCATTTTTCATTGCATACTTTTTGGCATTCATTTAAAATCAGGGCTTATAAATGTTTAGAGATTAGGAGGTCTAGAATTATTGCACATCGAAATCTTTCTAGTAGGACGAATGGAATTGAATTGACTATTGAATTCTGACATTGTATTCGCGTTCAGTGACTCTCAACTTTTACCGATAGAGACTCACGACTGATAAGTCTTCCATCTGTTGCACCTGAATTTCAGGCAATAAAAATATAAAGGAAAGTTGTAAACTTAGATATATATTTTAATGCTTTTACTTGATACCAGAGTCTTATTTTTGCAAGAATATAGCCACGCTGTCGTGCTTATCTTATGTTGGCGTGCTTATCTTCTGTTTGTCCCGAAACTCGTGTGGCTGCTTCTATAAAATGGGCCAGCAGGCCACGAATCACCAACAGTTAGTAAAACATAAAACCACTGATAGATCGCAGAATGCCGTACAAGCCGCATATCACCTACGATGACAATCTCAAGGTCTGGAGTGGAGGCGAAAGTTTGAGCTGCTTTGAACCGCACCTATCGATTGGGGAGATCATCTTTCGGGAGCTGGAAAGCCATCCGAAGCTGATTGCCCAAGTAAGCTGCTTCATTTATTTAACGAGAAATATCATTGCAATGTCAACTAACCTTCTAGATCTCAGCCACTGAGAAGACTCTGCTGACACGGGAAGAGGTACGTTTCAATGCAATGCGAGTGGCTAGCTATATGCGGGGACTGGGCCTAAAGCAAACGGATATTGTGGGCCTCATAGCCAGGAATACCACGCACCTGGTGGCCGTAGCCTACGGCTGTTTCTTCAATGGTATGCCATTCCACTCCCTAAACATTGCTTATGAACAGGACACCATAGAGAAACTGTTCAGCATCAGCAGACCGCGTCTGATCTTCTGCGATGGGGATGAGTACCAGAGAGTTCTGGCAGCTACTGAAAACCTCAAGCTGGACACCACAATCATTACCATGCGAAATCATCCCATGGGATCCCTTTGCATTTTGGATATCCTGACCACACCAATAGAGGAAAACTTTCAGCCCGCTCGCTTGGAAACATGCCACGATCAGACTTTGGCCATTCTCTGCTCCTCCGGCACCACGGGGGTACCAAAAGCAGTTACGATTACAGATAGTCAACGGCTTTTATTGCCTTTTTTGTAAGTTAGACTTGAATGAAACCCGCTGTAAAGACTGTTACCATCTTATATATTCTATTTTTTCACAGTCGTCTGACCTCTAATGATGTGCAATATACACACAGCACCCTAGACTGGATTTCAGGTCTTATAACCATCATCCTCGCTGGAGTGTTCAACAAAACAAATGTTATTGCTGACAATGATTTCGATCCCGCCTTCACGTGTCGTATGATCCAAGAATATAAGATCGGTTTAGTCTTTCAGTGTCCTTCCCACATGGCAATGTTGGCAAACTGTCCGGAATTCGAAAGGGCTGACCTGTCGAGCATAGAGAATTATATTTTTGGTGGCTCCCGCAGCTCTTTGGAAGTTCAGAAGCGTATTCGTAGCCGAATCAACGGAAATCTGATCTTTACCTATTCCATAACAGAGATGAACAGCGCAAGCACGCTGAACCTTCACTTTGATGAAAAACCCAACTCAGTCGGTCGACCTATATCTGGGAATAAGGTCAAGATAATCAATGAACAGGGTGTGGCTCTGGGCCCCAATGAAGAGGGTGAAGTGTGCCTCTTCAATGGCCAGCATTGGTCTGGCTATTATGGAAATCCAGAAGAGACGCGAATGATTCGCGACTCCCAGATGTGGTTGCACTCCGGAGATTTGGGCTACGTTGATGAAGATGGCTTCTTATTTATAGTTGATCGCAAAAAGGACATGCTCAAGTACCAAAACATTATGTACTATCCCAATGAGATAGAGACAGTCATCTCCCAGATGCCGAACGTTGCCGAGGTCTGTGTATTTGGCATTTGGGATGAGGTCAATGGCGACGAGGCCGCAGCCTCAGTGGTGAAGAGGTACGGCACCGAATTGGTGGCCCAGGATATTATGGACTATGTAAAGAAACATATTTCCACCAAGTATAAACAGTTGAATGCTGGAGTCATCATTGTTGATGATCTGAAGCGAAGTGGGAATGGCAAAACGAATCGACGAGCTAACAAGGAACATTTTCTGAATGTGCAAAATAGGAAAAGTTTGAACTTAATAAGTGGCTAAAACTATTTCTTTAACCACCTTATCGAAAATAGTTCAGGACAGGAAAGATAAACCATTCCTTTCAAATTTTAGGGATCAGAAATCATTGCCTTATAAAATATCCAGGAAGATTACTTTGTAAGGAATGTATTAATGTGTTCAAAAAATAACTAACAGCCGAAAAGCGAAGCCATTAAAACTTTACGTATGTGTACATATTCCTAAAAACTTTATTATTTATTTTTATGGACTTACATATCTACATATATACAAATAATTGAATATAATAAATAAATATATTTAAAATTTTTACATTTATTCTATTTAAATTAAATCTGATGTCCCCCAAATTTCTAGAGATTTCTGGAACACTTCAGTTTAATTGAATTTGAGGCGAATTCAAAAAGGGAACTACTCAGATTTGCTCCATATCTTTGTCCATCATTTAGCCTTCATTCAAACACTACATCAAATAAAAATGTGCTAAAATATAGCCTCAAATGTAATTTCAATCACTGCCAGTTCCTTAACTTATCAGCTTAGATAGAGATCTAGGGTAGACCCAATTCGACAGCTTTAAGACATAGACACGACCATGTACAATACCTAAGGCATTCTTTCCCCCCAGCAACTTTCTACTTGGGTTACTTTGTTTATGTTTCGGCTAACCAAAAACAAAAAGAAAATTTTGCGATTTCCATGCACGTTTTGCATGGTAAAAGGTAAAGGAAAAAGAGAACAACGGGACCCAAAATGAAAAACGAAAGAACGGCTAGCTTGGTGCCGAACATTAAGATACCCTTTCAGATTGATTGCTGCTATATTGCGATACATAGAAAGTATCGAAAATGATATAGAATTTACAGATATAAACTTTGCTATGGTCGATATAAAAATTGTCAGTATTATTTTTTCGAAGTGGAACTTGGCTAGGAGATCCAATCATACGGCCGGATAGAGCGGATCCTGATTTTAATCATTAATGTATGTACATCTTTACCAATTATTATCATATTTCGAACAACATCTGTTTAGAAATCGATTACCTTCTTGAAGGGTATCACAAGAGCAAAGTAACCAAAAAATCCTGGAGGACGAGCAGAATGAGAGACGAAGGCAACTGAAAATAAAACATCAATTTTTATGCGACAATTTATTGCGTTTTCCCTCTGCCGTTGCCGGTTTTTCTTCGGCTGTTGGAGTGTGTTGGGCACGTGTTCTTTGTGTTTTTTGGGCATACCTTTGGGCGTCTGATTACATAACAGAAAATGTCAATGTTTGTCAGCCGGCAGCTATTAGATTAGACAAGGCGGTTACCTCGAACCTGTCCCTGTCTCTGTCCGTCTCCGTGTCCATGGCCGTGTCCGGGTCCCTGTTTCTGTTTGTCCTCCTTACGCTATCCCCCATTTCTGTGCCTATTCTCACTCCCAAGCTGTCGGAGAGGGTCCTAGGTCCGGGAGATTGGCAGAGATGGCAGCGTTGACTGTGTGCGAATTGTCTGCTAATCTTTACAAATTTGAGGTGCGCATTTGTTTACGAGCTCCACGAGGGATAAGGCTGGAAACGGAGCAGTGATGACTTCTGGCTAAGCTTAGGCTTTGGCTCCCGTTTCATTCTCATCCTAAAAGAGCAAACCAAAGGAACTCGGGGAGCTGCGGGGCAAACTAATGAACCAGTTGTAACCGTGGGCTACTGCGGTACTTAATGTGTAAGGAATATATGTTTATATAGTTAAATTTTAGACATATTCTTCGTGATTTTTCTGATTTTTTAATAACGCACTAGCCCCCAATGTGGAGGAAGTAAAATAAAGTACATTTATAAGCTGCGTACATACTCATCGTTGAATTCCTCCTTCTACAACCACCATGAAACTATTAAAGTGAGCTGCTATGAGCTGCTCGTTTCAATTTAAGCCTTATTCTAGATTTGAAAATTCTGCATTGCATTCAATTTAAGACCCAGCTAAATCAGTTAAATCGTTTCCACCTGGCTTCAATGCCGCATTCAACCTTTGCTTCACCAAATAAAAGCCCCCTTTCAACCCCATTCAGCTCAATTAAACACCATTCGAACCTATCTTCAAATGCGATTCGTATCACATCGCCATCGTTGTTGGTAATCCGTGACGCATTCGGGCACTCCATTTCCCGGCATTTGGAATCAGAGAGCTGGCCAGTCAGGCGCATTCACACCCTCAGACAGCCCCATTTCCATTTCAAATCGCAAACAAAGTCATTGGCGAATGAGCGGGCCAGACTTGTCTCAACAATCAGCCCGAGCTCAGCATTTGGGCCCGGCCATGCACAGCAGTCTTAGAGCCACATCAGATATGCAATTAATTTGGCCATCAACACACCACAAGGCTTAGCCTCAGTCTCAGTCACCACCATAGCCTTCGCACTCAGCCATGAAATTTAATAATGGCTTTAATTTAATTTTGATAATGTGGAGCCCGGGATCTTTGAACTCCAGAGCAAACTATGAAGGCTGCCAGGTTGACAAGGCCCCTTCTCAGCCATTTTATGGCTTGTTAAGCCTTTTGAAATATTTTGCACTCATTATTTAAAACAAAATTCCGCAATCGCACGCAAAAGTGAAAATGCCAGAGACGCCACGGCATAAAGAACCCTTTTTTTATTCTTGTCGAGGGAATTTTAATTTTGACAGCAATAACCATAGAGAAGAAAAGACCCTAAGAGTATATGCTATACTATATATCGTCTATCAAAAGTAACAAAAATATAATAAAAAAAATAAAATAAAAAAAGCTTATATGAATCAAAAATGTGCCAGGATACCAGCAAGGGTATCTAAAGTTTCGGTCCTGGAGCCCAGCACTTCTTTCATATTCTGTGTGTGAGTGTGTGTGTGCATTATTAATTTTCTTTGATAACCAAATTTCTGCCCGCTCGAAAGAAGGGACTGGGGATAAAAATGATTGCAACTTCCTGGCCAAGCCGGGAGTAAAAATTCCGAGCTGCAAGTGCCAATAAATTAAGCTTTATGCGTGGCTAATAGAAAAATTTTTCCACCTGCCACAGGCACGCGTCGGTTGCGTGTGAGTGTGTGTTGGCAGAGCTGCCCCACATATGCAAATTGTTGTGGCACATACACTGCCACACACTCAGGTACACATAAATTACATGCTTAAGCAACAAAGGGAGAAAAGTTGCATATAAAAATGTATGAAAAAAAAACTATTTTTCCAACGATTTGCATTGCATGAAAAGAACGCATAAAAGGGGGCAGGAGAAAGGGCTTTCAGATGGGGGGGATTGGGTGTGTGGACACTGACATGGGGTTATATGGATATTTAAATAAAAATGGAGAAATGCAAAGAAGGAAATGTGAACTGTGTCTGTGTGGATGCAGCAACCTTAGCACAAACTTGAAGATTTATCCGATGACACGGCGTATGCGTAATGCAAATGCCATAAAGGTGGCCCACATCCTTGTAGCTAAGGGCAGCTGTAGCTTCCTTCCTTTGGCTTTATGGCAGCCGTAAACTATGCAACGCTTCTGGCCAGATGCATTGACAATGAGAAGACCGTGTGGGAGAGGAGAGGAGAGGAGAGAACATTGGTTGGACAGTAAAATTATATGGGAAAACTCTGCTTCAATAAGCCATTAAAGGGCTAGGTAACAGATGTGGTAACACGCGTTTGCATTGATGGACAACCATGATTGATGTGAAGAGAACCACTAAATTACAATTTAAAATCTTTAATATGAATTCTTATTTAATTGTCACCTTTTTAGTTATTATTTTCACTTTAACATTTACAATTTACATCCAAGTCATTTCAACAGAATTAGAGAAGGGATTTTTCTAAGTTTTCTATACTATAATTGCATCTATTTTTTAATCTATAACTTCTGCTCTGGTAGTCATCAAATTCCATCAACTCTTGCAACTAAACTTTTTATTCCAATTTTTCTTTTAGTATACTTTTAAGAAACTTTGGCATGACATTTGCCTAGTAAAAATGCAACTTAGGCCTGGAAAAGTTAGAGCCAATTAGGTAAACTTTAATACTCCAACTCCCACTGGATTTAAATGGATTTACCATTTCCATGGCAGCAAGTCTTTAAACAAACAAGTCTTTCTGTTTTTCATAGACTCTGTTTTCACGCCAATAGAAAATATCAATGTTAATAAAATAATTAAACACTTCAGATAAAATCTACTTTTTATTCATACATCGTAATTGATGTTTTAGTTAGTATTTATAATTATATACAAATGTTTTCCGATTGCTGTCATGTGTGATTAGGGCTTGCAGAGGCTCAAGTGGCTTATGTTTTTTTTTTGTCTGAATGAATATTCAATTGAATTTATTATGTTTGTTCACTGATTTAATTCCTCTTATGCAATCATTTGGGACAAGTATATTTAATGAAAACATTTATTTAAAATTAAATCTAATATAACTAACAAAAAAACTTGGCTAAAATTAATTGACCCCAATTAAATTATCTCCATCATTTTTTAGCTCATTTTATAAACTTTATAATGAATGAAGTATATCATTTTGATTAAAAACGAAATGTTGTTGAAAATTATCTTCAGTTCACACTGAATTTGTTTCAACTCGTATGATACTTTCTTCGTTTTTGTAAATTTTCCAAAAGGATTTCCAACTTTCTTTCAGAAAGTTAAACAAAATCGTTCCTAAGAACACCACTTATGTTCTGTTTTTGGCCAAAAAGCTTTTATTTCTTTCCAGGCGAGGCCAGCAGTTGGCCGTGTTAGATTTACCATGCAGTATGCTTTGTCATGTGTCAAAGTGCATCACCCACTCAAGCTCAGACTGCTGTCAGCTGCTGCTCGGTGGCACATCAATCACACTGCAACCGGCTGGACTGGACTGGAGCTGGAGTCCGGGACAAGCTCAAGAGGAACTCGAGAGAGAGAGAGAGCGAGGCCGAGGATAAGGCAACCAGCTGCTGCCTTTGTCTATTTGCTGGATTGCATTTTTGCAGGCAAACTTAATTAATTTTCAAGTCTGTCAGGGCCCGTAATAATAATAATAATAATGGGTCATGATGAGACAGCAGCCTGGGTCTCATTGAATTGGCAGAGCTATAAATTGCATCACCGTTTGATTTATAGATGACTGCCATGTGCAAGGATACGGACGGACACGGACTCCCTCCGATCTGGAGTCCGCGGCCGTGGCCGCCTTCTAATTTGGCACTTAAATGCAACGACGTGCGTGGGACGCTGGCTGAAGGACTGACTTATGTCCTCCACTCAACTAAGTTTGGTCTCTCAGCCTCCAAACTCCGTACCTCTTCTTACTTTGCTCCACTCTTCTCGATAGGCATATGCACACGTCCTTGCTAGGGATTCCTATCACGCGCCGCAAAATGGCGTTACGTGTTTGCCGCCTCCGATACTGGCGGTTGGTGAAGTCCTCCTCGTCTTCCTTCCAACTCCCTGGTGGATTATTTCGCCCATGGCTGTTGCTCCTGCTCCCGCTGATACTGCTGCTGCTGCTGCCCCTGATGTTGCCCCTGGAATATTCAATAATTGGCGCCTCTGGTTGTGTGGGTTGTGGCATTGGTGTGTATGCGTTGGTCTACTCTCTCTTCATAGTTTGACGTGCCGCCGGAAAGTATGCAGCATTAAATTTTCGCGTTATGCATCAGTGCAGGCCCGACAAATTACTGCGAAAATTGATTCGCAGCCAAGGGAGGAAAAAAAGCAACGCAACGAACAAAGCGGAAAAACTGATAGTTGCGTCTGTGTGGCTTTTTCACACGTTCACAGTGGATTTTGTAGTAGCTCTTTTTGTGTGGAATTGTGAATTTTGTGCTTGTTAAAATGAATGCAGTTTTGGATTTCGTTATTTTAGTAAATTTGCATTATATACATTACATACATAAGTACAAAAGAGGGTAAGTTGTGGTCATTTTCAGTTATCTGAATAAAAATTGAATGCTCCTCTCCCCGGTAAAAGAGTACAAAATTTTGGAACCGAAATCATATAATAAATAGGACAACAAATAATATGCTCATTAAATTTGATTCTAGTTCATATAAAAAGAAGATGTATGTAGATGTGTAAATAAAATAAAATAAAATAATATCAGCGGAAAATAATAAATTGATTTTCCAGCTTATGGTATTTAGTATTTATATAATTGAAGATGTGTATTGGAAAAAAATTTGTATAGAGTTTTATATAAACCAATATGCATTTATTATTCATTTGATGTGTTCCCAGTTCAAAGTCCTCCTATTTGAATTTCTTTAAATATACATAGGTACTCTTCTTTTTATAGAAAAGCCAATTTCAATTGAGTTTCCTCAACGTTACGTGCACTTTAATGCACTGCCAATTGTTTATTGTTCACTGCTCGCTGTGTAGAGTAGGGTTCCCGACTGAGTCTGCATCACTACGTTTTGAATTGGGTTTGGCAAAGCTTTAGTTTTGGTTACGTATTGGTACCCTACAGTCAATTAGTTGAGGGGAATATTGTTCAAATTATTTCCAGACCGCTTTTGCTCTATCTATTGAAGAAATACCTGTGGTATCCACAATAATTATGCATTAATATTTATTCGTTTCACTTTACACATGTATTTTGGATAGCTTTCTTGCTGACGCCACTTAATTGAATTCATAATAAAGGGTATCCTTTTTCGGAATATCAATTCTACTCTTCCTTTCCTGTCTTCTTGTTTTGTTCGCCCCCTCTCTAATTGAATTGTTCGTCGGTGCAATTTAATTTCTACGCAGCAGTGCATTTTCGTTATCACTCACCCCGCGCGGACGAAGAAGCAGCAGTAGACAAAGAGGCAGCGACAGCGACCGCGCAAGCACAGGCAAGTCAAGCCAAAGCAAAAGAAAACATCAGCAAAGGAAAAGGGTGAATGAACAGCGATAGAAGGAGCAGACAGAATGGAATGGTTAACCGGTTCGTCTGCTGCAAGGTCGCAAAGGATGAGAAGGGAGATACGGGTGCAGGAGTAACAAGTGTTTTTGGGCTGCCGGCAGTAATGAAGCAGAAGAAAGAAACGACGTAAACGTGAATCGTAACAGATGGACAAAATGATCGCCCCCCGAGATGGGGAGGAGCACAAGAATGCCAGAGGCGGTACACCAAGGGGCAACAAGTTGGGAGAGGGGTTGTTTATCCTAAAAAAACTACATATTCCCTTAATCTTGCGAATTATGTTTACTCTTCTTAATGTAAACACTCAAAATGTTATGCCACAAAATCCAACCTCTCACAACCCCAGCCTCTGACAGCGGACGCCCTAGCACAGCCCAGCCTTCACTACACCAGCACCAAACAGAGAGCACACGCAAGTAAAACAATTAAATCTTGGCGTACAATAATTTTGCAGCTGGTGTAGTGAACCGATTAGAAGAAGAAGACGGGCGCACGAGGAGAAAAAAACAATAACATGAAAGAGGTGGATTCAGCGGCCGACGTTTTTGATACCCTTGCAGGTATATGGTTCATATTGGCGCTGCATGAGATGTGTATTTATTTATGTAAATATATTACGTCGTACAGTGATTTTGTGAAGAATTAAAGTTTATCTCTTCAAGATTTATCCTCCCTTTGGAAGAGTACTGCTTCCTTACGAGAAAGAGGGCTGTCTGATTGATTACTTTCCTTTAGAACAGATCCGAGAGACAAATTTCCAATAATAATGACTCAGCTGTCTATGCCTTCACAGCATTGCAAACATCTCGTCAAAATCATCACGCTATCTGTTAGGGTATAAAAACGAAAAGGGGAAGAAGAAGCAATGCTTAAGCTAATTGAAGCGATCGAATATGGAGAGGCCGCTGTCGCTGCTGCCGGGTAAATCAGTTAAAATCGAAGCGTTCGCCGCAACGGAACGCGATCCAGTGAGCGAGTCGAGAACTATCTAGAGATCGCCAGAAATAACACATCCAGAAAGAACGACATTGACATTCAAGCAGGCGTTAATTGCTAACTCCCTACCTCCCACCCCTTCTACTCATCGATCGGGCGGCCGGGGTCAAGTGCTGTCAATTGAAAGTGTCAGGTGGCAGCCATGAGGCAACTGCCGCTACTGCTTTGGTTCTCACTGTGGCCGGTTCTGGCCAGATCCGACACCATTTGCAGCTCCCTGGAGCTGAACAAGGTCGCGGACTTTCAGAAACTCCAAAACTGTACCCACGTGATCGGACACGTACGGATTGCCTATGTGGACCTGCCTGCAGCGGGCAATACAAGCCTGGAACTGCTCGCGAGCAATGTCACGGAGATTAGCGACTATCTGATGGTGTATCGGTGCTCGGGGCTGCTCACCCTGGAGGCGATATTTCCCAAGTTGCGCATCATTCGGGGTCAGGCCTTGCTCTTCGATCAATATGCCCTCGTCGTATACGAGAATCGGAATCTGCGGGAACTGGGCTTGGTCGAGCTGTTGCGCATTCAAAACGGTTTCATTCGCATCGAAACGAATCCGATGCTGTGCTTCGTGGAGACCGTGGACTGGATGCACCTCCTGGGCAATAGGAGCCAGCAGCATTTTTCCCTCAAGGTAACAAAAGGCACTTATTATAGAAAGGTTTTGAATGCATATGGTGTATCTTTACAGCACAACAAACCTCCTAGTCATTGTCCAGTGTGTGGAGGCTTGGCAGCTGACTATGCCTTCCGCAAGAACATCTCTGATTTTTGCTGGAACATGAACTCCACCCAGATCCGACCTACTCCGCCCCGCCTCGAGGGCTGTCCGGTGGCCTGCGGTCTTAATGGGTGCGACAATGCGGGCAACTGTTGCCAGCATAGTTGCGTCACGGAATGCTCGGATCAGAACTGTACGCTGTGTGCCAAGTATCAGAGTAAGGGAAAATGTGTAGATCAGTGCGTGATTAGCTACGAATTACATAAGAGGCAGTGCATCAGCCATAAGGAGTGTCGTCAGTTGGGTATGATACCGCTCACTTGCGGATATCGCTGTGCGGAAAAATGTCCCCCCAATCAGAGGGAAGTGCGGGATCCAAATGGATTGGCCAATTGTCAAGTGGAGTGTAAGGGTGTGTTCCATGTGAAGAGTGGGGCGGACCTGGAACGTTTACAAGACTGTGTGACCATCAATGGATCACTAATCATCGAATTAACTAACATAAAGGGTGAGGTTTTTTCTTAGATTAATTTATTTTTAGCTAATTTTTCATTTTAGAGAAAATTGTGACTTCTTTGGAGCAGTCATTGGGGAGTCTCAAGGAAATCACTGGCTATCTGAAAGTCTTACACTCTGCCCAGCTGATGTCTTTGTCGTTTCTACAGAATTTGGATTTAATACGAGGTGATCAGCTGATTGAAAACAAGTGAGTGACAAGAAACTTTGACAGAACTTATTTATTCTATTGTATTCACTTCCAGATATGCTCTCTTTGTGGTAAACAACTATCACCTGGAGAATATTTGGCCACCCAATCATCAGGTGCTCGTTCAACGTGGCTCTATCTTCTTTCACCTGAACCCCCGCCTCTGCCATGAAAAGATTCTACAGCTGGAGCCTTCGCTGAAGAGTGTTCAACAGATATCAGTGGCAGATGTCTCTCCTAACTCAAATGGCGAGCGCATCATCTGTGGCGATGCAGTGCGGACCTTGAATCCACTTGTTGACGATTTGAGTGCCACCGCAGTACGCATTATCTTGGACTATATGGACTGGGAGGGCATGGAGACATTGATTGGATATTCCTACTACTATAAGGAAGCCCCCCAACGCAATGTGACCATGTACGATGGACGCCATGGTTGCGGGCACGATAAGTGAGTAAGGGTCTAGAAAAATTTAAAATTTATCCCAAGCTTACATCGTTTTGCAGTTGGCTCATGGATGTCTCGGCCACCAAGAGTCGTCGTCATGTCATTTCCGGCCTTAAACCCTTTACCCAGTATGCACTTTTCGTAAAGACTCTAACACGAACCGACTATCATATGCAGATTGATGCGTATTCAAAAATCTTCTACTTTCAAACGTTGCCAGACAAACCCAGTCCCGTGGCAAGGATTTATGGCAGTTCGGAGCTCAGTACACAGATTGTAAGGATATATAAAACTTTGAATCTCTGCCTACTTATGCTATTTTCTTCTTCTATGACAGCTGCTTCATTGGTGGCCTCCACGTCGTCCAAACGGCATCATCAACAAATACTATGTGACCTATGAGCCTCACAATCTCACTCAAGCAGAGCAGGGAAAAAACTATTTGAATCCGAGGCCTACTAATGTGAGCTACTTGGATTGTCAGTGCGATGATGTCACGTCCTACGATTCGGGCCCACAGCCAGACGACGAGGATTACTACAACAAGGAGCAGATCACCTACGAAGACGCCTTGCCCAATTTAATCTATGTTTCGTAGGTTTTTTCATAAATTAATTCAAATCTATAAGAGGATTACATTTGTTGTTCTCTTTAGACGGCGCCAGGAACAGCCAAAGAAAGATAAGTTTGAGAAAGTAATTGACTTTGATGATCTCAAGGCTGGCAAGAAGAAAGAACAACGATCGAACCCAGCAACAACCACTCCATCGCCCACCAATCTAACCATCAATCAGGAAAAGCTGGCTGCCCTCCAATACGAACTATATCGTAACTTTAGTGAGACCCGGCAACGGGCCGTCCAGGATGTGGATATCAGCAGTTTACAGATCCCTCATGCCATGAAAAAGTGCCAGGATGCCCATGCCTCTGTGGGCCAGAGGGTGGAGGAGAAATGCACTGTCGAGGAGGAGATGAATGGCATCGAATTGCCTGGCACTCAGCATTACTATTACCTTAATCAACTCAAGCCAGAGTCCTTCTACCGGGTTACAGTACGAGCCTGCGCCGATGGAGTGATCAATGGCTGCTCCAATCCCACGGAAGCCCTGGTCAAGACCACCAGCCTGCGCGTGGAGCAACTGATGAAGAGCACCTAGGGTGCCTATGGGTGTCTAGGGGTGAAGAAATACTTGGACAATTTCTGTGGAAGAAGAAAGCTACAACGGGATGATCCCCGAAACCGATTTGTATTACCTGACAAGTGATAAATGTTAACTGAGTATTCGTAAATGTCTTAGCTGTAGTTGCTCAATGTTCCTCGAAATGTATTGTAAATGTAAAGCAAATCCTCCAAAGCGACAACAGTTTTCATCAATCTATGCTAATTTGACTTATCAGCCTCGTTTGAGCTTAACACAGAACGGAGGAGCACTTGAAACCTTTTGGCAGGCTGAACAGGCAAGGAACGGAACCCTAAACCATCTAAAACCTCCCCACACTCGCACAGAGACGACAGCTAGCGAAAGGTAATCCTAATGCTGACAGCAGTGATTTTTATACCCTTGGAGAGGGTGTTGAGACTTCGTTGAGAAGTTTGCAGGACATAGAAGGATATTGTGTGCCTTCGGCTAAGCACATTATTTTTTTTTTTTTTTGGCATATTATATTGAATAATAATTTTGTATTAACTAGAACTTAAACGATTCCTTCGAAGAGTCTGCTAGAGTATTCAATGCTTCGATCTAAAGTAGTTCTCTGTTCTGGTTGAAATTTTCCACTTGGCCCGAAAACGGTTTCCGTGTGGGTTAGAGAGTTGGCTCAAGCGTAAGCCTAGGCAAAACTAACAACATCACCACCTGCTCCCGCCCCTCAAAGGCTCTCTAGTGCCTCCACTGCCTTTGTCCTCTAGCCCTCCGACGCATGCCACTTAATATGCAAATATGCCACAAAAGAGCTTTAAACTTTAAAACACTGACAAAAACTAAAAATAATCCCCGTGACTAGGAGGGGTTCGGGTGGGAATGGCGCTAGGATGGTGGTTTGGATGGGTACGAAGCTCAGTCGAGACGAGGAGTGTAGCTTCAAGTCGAGTCAAGTCGAGTACGTGTCATGTGTCGCCTTGTTTGTGGCGAACTTTTCGGCGCAGCTGGAAAAGTTCCATGAAAACGTGTCCCACTCAATGCTGGAAAACGCTTCGTGATTGACGCAGGAGCAGTGTGTTCATCGGTGGAGAAGGAGGCAGCAGTGTATGTAAGAGGATGAGGAAAAGTGCCTGCAAGGGAAAAGGATTTCAATTCTGCCGCTGACACTGACGCGCAATTTAACTACCTTAGACCAAGGACAACCTGGAGTACCTTGGTGGCACTTCAATGGGTGGTTTAACCAGTTTTTCGAGTCACCTGCTGCTGACTATCGCCATTAATTTGCTTGATCTTTTGTCTCAGAATTGAGCTTATAATCTAATATCTAATATTTGATGTGCGTTATTTAAATCAACTCTCCAAACTTTAAGTAAAAGTTGCCGCAAACCCTCTTATCCCATATCCTTCACCTCCATTTTGGGCTGTGGCTGTGTCCCTCCTTAAGTGCCATCCTGTCTGCCTTGAGGGGAAAAGCAGATCCTAAACCAATTGTATTTCAATATTTCAATGTCTATCGCTGCTTTTACTGTTGCGCCATTTTTCGCGTTACTTCCGTAGTGGTAGTCCTTGCCGTGTATCCTCGTTATCCTTGCACTCGTTTGTTATCTATGCACTGCCAGGGCAAGCACTTTGGGTGCGGTTGTTTCGCCGTGTTTGTCAGTGTGTGTCAGTCAGTCGGTCGGACAATATAACTGAGTGCTTCACGACTCTCTCCAGTTTGCCAGGGTGCCGTGCCGTGTGTGCACTTCAATTGTCCTTGCCCCAGCTTGGGAGTGTCTAGTGTCGGCAACACCATCGCACCATCGCACCATCGCACCATCGACGCATTTAACTTTGCGTTTTCGCATTTTTGTCTGGGGATAGTTGTGCGTTGAGTCGAGGAGCTGCCGGTAATGGTAATGATGTGTACTAGTTTGGTTTTGAGGCATTGATATATACTATATCCGTACACTTCCAGTGGGGTTACAACTTGGGTGGGGGTTACTCTCCCCGCACTACCAAGGCGTGTGTCTGATGGGCTGCGGTTAAGGTTGTGCCATAAATCTTTAGCTGAAGTAGAGGGAAATCTATTTAGAGTAGAGCTAGGGGAAACCTTTCTGCTGAAATGGAATAGAATTTGAGTATTTTAAACGCAATGTTCAGGTTTACTTCAACTTCTTCGAGAAAGTTACCTTTATAGGTGAAGGTCAAGCCTGAACTATACCTTTCAAAAAATTGAGTAGGAACCCTACTCATGAAAAATTTAATTTATAATATGTAAGCAATTAAATAATATATACAAATTATCCCATCTAACTAATAAGATCAATGATGCTTTTATCTTCGCCGTACCCTTATTAATTCTGCACCCTTAATAACTTAATTTAATTTAAAACGCAGTGCTTAAGAACTGTTCAATCAGAAACCATTGCAAATGAATAAAATCGGTACTCCAGCGAAAAGGTCAAAACACTTTATTTGAACCTCAGCGATTCCATGGCGTAATCTTAAGCGAACAAACGTACAACTGTACCCCCGTCGAGCTGTCCATCAAGACTTCACGATGCACACGACACGTCTCACAAACACACACATACACGCACACAAATACACAATTGTCCTTTTCAATGACCATTGCCATTGCTTTGTTATCCTGTCGTTTTGTCTGGCTTTGGTCACATTACAAATCCAATTGCCAATGCGAGATAAATGCGCTCGGATAATATAAACTGACATGTGTGTGGGAAACGGTCACTTAGTCGACAAGGACATGCAGTTAAAAAGAGGTGGTGGGTGCTGGAAGGGTGACTAAGGAAGCGAGCGGGGACACGCAGCTGATTTTAATTTTAGTTAAATCAAAATCTGCTGAGACAGGAACCCAGTTTATTGGCTCTCCAGTTGCACTTCAAAGGGATCCGACACGTCTGCACTTAGTGCGTTTGCGCCTGGCAATATCTCTCTCCGTCTCTTTCTATCTCCTTACCCTCCATCTCTTTCTAAGCTTGCATGATGCCAAGCCACACAAAAAGGGGGAAACGGGGAGGTGGTCTTGCCTGGCCCTGGCCTGACTTGAATTGGCTCTGGGCTTGCCTTTGCGTGGCTTTTGGCCCCCGACTGCCTGACATGTGTTTGGTTTGCTTGGTTTTCATAAATAATGAAAAGTGCTGGAAATAGTTTTTCATTCAACGCCACACTTTTCCTACGTCCCAAAGCTCTATTAAAAGTCAAGCACGAAACATTCAGATGGCAGATAGCTAGTTTTCCACTTAATTGTTCCAGAAATAATTTAACCCCGAAAGCAGTTGTCAATTTGTTGTGAATAATTTACCACATCATTGACTCAACGACCTGTACGGCTGTACATATGAATGTATGTGTCACATAATTGAATTCAATTGGTAGATTTTCGTGGTCATTATGTATTGGTTTCTATGGATAAATATGTGATTCCATATAGTACATGGGTCCTGGCCAAAGCCCAACAATGCGGCAGGCATTGCTCTAGTTTATGGGTTCAACGATTGTCTGGATTGAGGGAGTTCGCTCTAACCACAGCTAAGTGGGTGCTGGCTGAAAGGACCACCCATTAAAAGTGGGAGATGGAATTATGAATGGTAATGGTTCGTATAGCGGATGACTTCTATTAAATGCTCTTTGTTAAGGCTTAGGGTGAATTGAAGGTATAATATAAAGGATAATCCAATGATCCTATAAACTAAACATAAACGCTTTTATTATACCCTTACAGGGGATATGTAGTTCACCAAAATGATTCACAAATGATTTCCTCAAAGTCCAAATCTTTTAAAAATTGCAAAGCTTCTTGAATAATTGTTTATATAAATTGCTTATCACTTCCACTTTGCTTGAACCTTTGCGATGGGAACTTGTTTTTTCTTGGTTCTATCCAAATACTTTAAACTGCGAACCGTGGTTTTTTTAACCTCTTTTGCCACCGTTATAGTCAGTTCTATCGGCTCCTTGGGGAACAGCATCGTGAATGAGTTGTGTTGGACCCCCTTCTTGGTGATATTTTCCGACGGGGTCTTACTCAGGTCCTTAGCTTCTGGCTGCACATTCTGTTGCTTCTTTGGGAAAATCGAAGAGTTTGGTTTTTGCTGGATTCCCTTCACATTGCCAATCGTTGCCTCCTTTTTCTGCTTCTTTAGAGGCTTTTTTCCACATTTCTTTTTAGTGTTCTCCATAGATGTTGAAGTATGTTGTATGTATGTTGAAGTTCGTTTTGTAAATGATATATTTCTAAGTTTCTAAAGTTTCACCCAAGAATCGAATATAAAAGGGCATGCTTTTGCTCCATAATCTCCATATACTGAACACTCTTTCACGTTCGTAACAATACCATCAACCACTCCTGGAAAATTACGTAAAGGAAACCAGCACATCCATTGGAAAAACTTTGCTTTGTCTGCCTCACGTTCAAAATTGAAAATTACACTTTAATTAAGAGCTGTGAACGTATTCGAAATGTCAATAGACCAATGCTTTTCCCCAAAAACCAATATCCTTTAGCACTTGTGGCCGCCAATTCCTCCTAACCTCCCCTCACCTCATCAAATCTCCCAGCAGCAGTCAATTCTTCTGCAAATTTGAACAAAAACGGTTTCAATTGTTGCTGCGACGCGTCGCGTTGCCATATTTGTCAGCCATTTGCGAATGTTTCTAGCTCGCTCATCTACTATCTTCCTCTCCCTCTCTCTCTTTGTCTGTGTCTCCAAATCGCCATTTTGATTGGAGTGAGGTGAGGCTTTTGAGGGGGGTTTATTCCATTTCCGTTATGGCAGAACGCATTCATTTTGGCATCATCAAGGTTGTATGATGCGTTGGCAAAACGTGTCATCGACACAGAGACTCGTTCCGCCCCGACAGTTGACAACTCCATCAAAAGGTAAACTGACGGTAACACAGGGGGGTGGCACGCAATGGATGGGGGAGGGTACTGGTTCTGGTTATGCTGTACCCCTGTCGATGCTGCTCAATAAAATGTCATTTAATGTCGATGTACGTGTCCGCGGTAGTACAGCGGCTGCCATCTGGAGCTGGGAGCGATAGAGGTGGACCGATGACACGTCCGAGCCAGTTTGGGGGGGCTCAACTACTCGTAGGCCATGGAAAATTCCACGGACAGCGCTTAAAGCTCATCAATTAAAAGTTAGTTATTACTTTAATTTTATTAAGATTGAACTAAATCTTGGATATATTATTATCAAAACTTGAATGTTTTGACTTATATAGTTATATACCGACAAAAATATCTTTAAAGCGGACTCATTTTCTAAATAAGAAAAAAAAGCGCAATATATTGGGTAATTTTCGATTTATTTTCGGAAATGTACCAAAATCGCCTTAAGCCTTTAATCAAACGGATTAAAAATCAATTACATCTCGTCTCTTAAGTACAGAAAGGTTTCAAGGTATATATTTTAAAAAAGTTTTAAATGAAGACTTCACTTTAATGGAGAAAATTATTTCCGAACTGGCCAGTACTCGAATAGTCTAAAAATTGAACATCAAAGAGAGTAATAGAGCGCATTTAATTAAAGTGTTTAACCTTTTCCGATTCGCTTTCGAGAGTTTTCACTGTGTCACGAGGTCTCTTTTCCTTTTAATCCGCGTGTGTGTATGTATCGCTGCGTGTGTGTGTGTGTGCAATTGTGGATGATGGCCGGGCGTAATTGGCTTGTAATTGAAAACTTTGCGGATAATTAATTGCTGAAACTTGCCTCACGACATTTATATGGTTTAAGCTGAGGTTTGTACGCGACATTCGCTCTCATTCTCTGCAGCTTCTTGGTGGCTTTCTCTTTCTCTTCTGCGTTTTTTTGTGCTTCCTTGGCTGCAATTGTAAGTTAATTAAGCGACAGCTCGAAAGCAAGTTGCGACTGTCGTTGAAGTTTCGCTGAGAGTGGAACTGTGGTGGGTGTTTTTGTGGAGAAGTTTCCGTCTTGGCGGATTCCAGGATTTCAGATGTTTCGCTTTGGGATTGAGGGGTTACTAATATAATAAGATTAAAACCTTTTGGACTCTAAATAGAATTTAATTATACACCATACACAGATGTAGTATGTTTTTGGTGGATGTGGATGTGTGTAACATCTAGAAGGAAGCGCTTCCGACACCATAAGGTGTATATATTCCTGAGTGCTATAAGCTATAAGTGGGTGTGAGAATAGACAGAAAGAGAGCCATATTCGAGATGCATAGTACAAGAATTAACATGAGAACTAGCGGTCGTGGATTCTCTCCTTATCCCTATGTTTTCCCCAACTCGCATCACAAGCTAGAGAGATTAGAGAGATCACTCCCTCTCCGCATTAAACAACATATCAATTGGTCCCTTTTCCGAACAGCAATGCCAAAAGGGATAGAGAGCATGCCGCAGTCATCGGCTCAATACCAATTCCGGCGCTTACGTATAATTGCGTATAAAATATATTATTTGAGTTTCATAAATTATAAGATTATAGTACATCTGTGTATCGGGTATAAGAGTCGCTTATTTGATGGATATACTTCAATTCAATTTCAAAAAGACGTAGATTATTACCCAGAACAAAGATGTTAAAAGCAGGAAAATGACGGCATAGATTTGTGTGTCTTTAAAAGGACATTAGTATTTTGCATTAGTATTTGCGTGTTAAATACCATTTCCAGGTAACCTTTTGTGCCCTTCGTAAGTTTTAATTAATTTGAACTTGTCTCCTGTTGGGCTCCTTTTCTTTGTTTCAATCAAAGAAATATTTTCCCTTTGTCAATGATGGCTTTACTTAAAATCCAAAAGCATTGACAGCATTAGTCTGGCCTCTCTGAGCCATTGCCCGTGGAGTGGAGAGTACATTTGTGAGCCCACAAGTCAAAAGTTAATGCCATCTGTATAAAATTAATGCATATTTAAGCATTGGTCGTTGACACGGCCAGCAGGACATTCGAATTTCGAGTATTTTCGCACTGAAACTAATGAATTCCTAATATCTTAATAATACCTTTAATAACAGATTTCAAAAGGCGCCACACTGGCATTGCTGGCTTCGTGGGGGTTTACTTGGGTCGTTAACATTGAAACGAAAGTAATTTGTCTGCCCATTCGGGGCAGTGCCCTTCTCAGTGCCCCGCCCCCGGGCCATATGTCGGTTGCCTCATCAGCAAACGGACATGCATTGGCCAGGGCTATAAACAAAGTTCTTAACTTCCGCGCCACATAAAACTTATCTTCATTTGCTGGCCCAAGCCATTGGGTGCAGCACTCCACTCTCTCCCGGTGCTCCTTTGGGGACTCCCCTCCATGCCTTTCCTGGGCTATAAAAATCACAACATAAGCTAAAAACTTTATGCTGAATGCAAACTGGCAAATGGCAAACGCAAGTTTCCTTTCGACTTTTCGTCCAATGCATTTCGCCCAAGGCTCCATTTGCACAGTGGTCTGTCGCCATGTCAAAACTGGCGAAGTGGGCTCTGGTACCTTACGAAATTATACTTAAATTTAATGATCCTTTCGATAATAACAAGTTTTTTATGATTTTTTTAGTGCACAGTGGGTGGACATTACACGGAAATGTGGAGTCGGGTTTTACGAGCCTGGAAATTAAACAAAAGTTTTGATTTCATTAACTTTTGGACATAAATAAATTCATTACGTGAATACAGAATGTTTTGCCATTATAAGAAAATTGTGAAAATATTTTTTAGGAAAAATACAATAAAAAACTAATATCCTTTCGATATTATTTTTCTTTATGATTAAAATACATTGAGTCAGGTTAATGCAAGTGGAACAATTAATTATAAATATGATAATTAAATAAATATGATCTTTTAACTTTAAGTTATTCAAAGATCAATTGGTCTTATTCTTTTGGGTTGAAATAGTCGATTTGTCTTACTCCTACTTATGGAATCACTTATGGAACATTTTTTTTTTTACAAAGTCTCTAGGAAAGGTGTAATAACGCTGATTCTAAGATAAGAGTTCTTAGATTTATATGTAGATTATGAAAGAGCATACGAATTGAATATATATTTTTTATAAATATTCGTTTTGGCAATCGCGAATAGGAATAGAAGGTGTTGAATAACTTGATTAAATCAAAAAAAAAAAATTTTTATGGATGAATGAAAATCCCCAAATAGAGAACTGTCGAACTGTCTTTCACTAAAATGAACATCGGGACACTGTGCCAAGTTTGTTGTCCTCCTCGAGGTTGTTGTAAGCAAAAGTTTTGCGGCTGAGGTCGAATGCAGAATTATGTAGCCAGGCCATGGGACAGGGACTTTGGCAGGGAAAGTGGTGAGAGCAGGCGGGAACACTGGACCCGGGACTCGTTCCTCTTAGTTCCTCTTGGTCTCGCTGCGGCTGATGTTGTTCCTGATGTTGTTGCATTATCTTAATGTTCATTAGGTTAAGTTTTTGTGCATTTCCTTGGCGCTCGCTGTGGTGCTTTGGCTGCTCATTTGTGTGGCAATCTCCCGTCGACATCCTGCATTGCCCTCAATCCACCAGGGGCTTCTACTTCATCTATGGGGATGGGTGCTGGCTGGCAAAAACTTTTGCATTCCGTTTCCTAGGCGAACTCGTCACAAGTTTTGTGTCCAAGCCTTTATTTCTTCGTTCTTTTCTAGGTTTTTTTTATTTCTTTTCAGTTTTCATTTTGAGATAGTTGCCTATTCTGGATTCTCTGTCTTCATCTTTCTGTTTATGTTTCCTGTCTTGATCGAAGTGTACCCCCTTTCACCAGGATAAAAATTTAATTAAAAATTTCTCAACTTTCAAATGAAAGTGGCTGAGTGGCGCCTAGAGCTTTTCCCCATTTCCATTGTTAAAGCTCGAAAACTTGCTACCAATCGATTTAAATCGAATCGAAATCGCGATAACTTATTCCGTTACAGTTGTTTCTCTTTTTGCCACTTCCGGTGGTCGCCTGACAGTTCATTAGTAACGTACATCCTGTCATATTTGTCGCCATTTGACATTTTTATTATGGCCCGCGTTTGCATGGGTGAAAGAGGTACCAGCCAGAGGCGCAGCGGCAGGAGCCAGAACAAAAGGTGGAGTACAATAAAAAAAGCAAGGAAGTGAGAGAGAGAGGAAGAGCGTGAAGAAATTGCTGGCGGCTCTATGCTCGCTCTCTCGCCCTTGCTTTGTTCGCCTGCTTATCTCCTGCTTCCGTTTCGGAATCCGCTGTATTACAATACTCTGCCATGGAAAGGGTTTTTACATTATTATAATGAGTGGTAAAAATATAACAGCTAGGGCTTTGATTTTTGTTATTCTATTTCGTGCTCTTGAAGGGAATGATTCCATAGAGTAGTGACTGATTTACCAAGATGAGATCTTAACCTACAATGTCATTTTACTGAGCCCATTACAAGTCCTAGCGATTTAATTGTGTGAGTTCCTTAAACTTTAGGCTAATAGCATCTGGTAACGTTACACACAGAATTCGAAATGTATACCAATAGATTTTTTAAATTTAATTTTTGTTTAAATTAAATACATTTCCCACAAATTTAATATAATATATATATTTTAAGATTTTTTATATTCAGATTTAATATGATCCCTTCCAAAAAGACTTTTTTAATACATTTATGTTTAAGTCAAAGTGAATTCTATTTAATTAAAAAACTGAATATATAATATATGGGTTTGTTTCCTTTTAACATACTATACCATTTATTTTCGAGTGTCATATTATTTATTTTGTTATTATTGGTGATAGTTTATGTCTTAAACGTAAACTAATAATAATATCCCCATTAATTCTAGCATATCTAAAACCTTAATAGATTTCTAACCTTTTAGCCCAACCTAAAGAGTATGCGAATATCATCCAAGACAAACAAATTTATTTTGTTCTACTTATTTTTATCATTATGCTTTTCTCCTGGCTTTAGTTTTATAATCAGGCAACCAGTCAAGCCAGTCGTCGCACTGTGGGGATGCTGCGGTGCAGCAGGATTTATTAAGTTTTTTGGTTTTGTCTAGTTTCTGTTGCTCTCTGTTTCTGTTTCTGTTGGCTGGTCCTGGTCCTGACTTTGCCACTTCTGTAGTAGCTTTCCTGTGTCGGTGCTGTGGGCAAAAGTAATTTGTATAAAAATGCAGGCGACTTTTATTTGAAGCGACACAATGCAACTTCTCTGACGTTGGGGCAAAAGATAATTGAATACATTTCTTTAGCTATGGGCGAGGGAACATTCCACAGTACGGGGGATAACAGACCAAAGCCCTAATTGGTATTACCAAAAAGAAAGAATTTGCAAGAGAGTATTAGTTGCCTTGGGGTTGGAGTTAGCTTAAGGAAGGTCCATCATGTCTGATTGGGTCATTCCTTTAAGTACACTTGTTCTGTCGTGAAACGTTTGTGATGGATGTAAAAATACAGTTGAGTGCACCCTTTTTAAGCCATTGTCTATTCTCATTTAATAGTTAGTAATTAGCAAATAAATTAGTCACCATGTGCTGATAAAAGTAAGTAAAAGGACGGAGGCACTATAATGAAAGACAGAAAATATAAGGGACGGAGAGTTAGTACAGTTGTTGCCTTAGGCAACAGCAGAACCTATTAGCAGTAAATACGAGTACTTAATCGAAAGTGCAGTATTGTCATCAACTGGTAGTAATCGTTAATAAGATCATAGGAAAACATTATACAAAAAAAAGTACCCAGCACTCAATTAAGTCTTAAGGACTAATCTATACTTAGTGGAAAGGTGCTATAAATTCCTAATTGTGGTGCCAATGGATGATTGGACCATGATTTTTTGTTGTCTCATGAATTCTTTCGGGAGACAATATAGAAGTTCCGTATGTATGGGCATTTTTGTGCGCAAAATAAAAGTTCTGTTAACATTTTTAGCATGAATTGTATAACTTAATTATAATGAAATATTTTAGATCGGGTATAGCTATGCAGCCTATAAAACTCAGACAATTTCCATTCGATTCAATTTGAATTTCCAATTACTTCTGTACGCTATCAAATCCCTTAGAATACCTTGCTTAAAGTAACCCACCATTCAATTTGCCATCAACAATGGCTGGGAACATGTGTAGTACACCAAAACCAGGCAGCAAGATTCGAAAAGAGGACCAAGCACACCTCCACCTAGGGAACGGCAGATAGTAGGACCCCCGAATCAAGTCATGGGCGGGCATTGTTATGTTGGTAAGCCCGAATGGTAAACGACACCCGCACCGCATCTGGCATCGGTCGCCTCTAGTTGTACCAATCAACGGCCGTGTCACTAACAGCCCAAGCAGCACTACCACGGACCAGGCCCAGAGGCTAAACGTTGCACTTCGAGAAAGCATCTTTAATTTGGGTAGCGTATCAGATATAAAACTGGAAGGAAATAGGAAAAACCGGAGACTATAGAAGGTAGTGTGGAAATAAGCACTCAACGGAGATTGAGTATATCGACAATACCTTAAATTATGTCAGAATTTCAGAAAAATTCTAAAATAAGACAAACATAGTTAAAAAGAGAAAACATTTCACTCCCTTGATTTTTTTTTTGTAGTGTAGACCACATCTCGTGCTGGGCAGATAGATGAAAAAAAAAAATAGCGAAAGCTGCAGACAAAGGCAAATCGGAAACGGAAGTTGCATGTGAAAATGGTCGCACTGTCGTTCTCAGAGCGGTTGCACAGTGAGTTGGCTTCGATTTTCTTGTTCTCATTCTGTTGCTTCCTTGGCCCGGTCCAGTCTGTCCTGTCCTGTCCTGCACGGGCCTGGCTGGGATAGGACCCTTGAATGGCTGACTGAAAATGACAGGTTTTGCCTTTTTGTGCCAAGTTTTACTTTATTTTTTTTCCTGTCTTTGACTTGTCAATGTTAGCTTCCGTTTTTCTCTTATTTCTCTCTCTATGAAATAAAATTTTCAAATTTTTCGACATACTGAATAATAGTTGAATCATATTACAATGCATTCTTTCCGCAGAGGAGTATGAATTCATTGTGTCTGTGGTGTCGCGCTAAGGGGCACTTAATTTGTCATTGATGGGTTAGAAAATGCATTCGGTAAATTAGTTTCATTCGCAGGACACGACCACAGGGCTTTCGTCCTGGGGTTTCTCCCGCTAAACAATTAATTGTTTTGTTCAGGAGCCAGGGAGCCAACTTCAATGACATTTGTTCTCCCAGCTTCGCAGTGTGTCTGGCTGTCGTCGGCTATAAATTTTTGATTGCCTTTGTTGGTACTTTTGGTACGTACTGGCTTGCTTACTGCTGATGCTGAATGCTACTCGTACTGCTCCTGGCATTGGGCCCACTGAAAAATGGCATTTTGTTTGCGTTTGCGTTTGCATCGTTTTTGCAGCGGCGCTCTCGTCGACTGAATTTTACGCCTCGTTGGCTTCCCATGCTCTGCGGTCGACTGCCCCACCCGATCGACTCCCATACCTCTTCTGGCTCGGCACAGTCACCAGACCCTGCCTGAAGGGTCGCCGGGGCGGGGAGCGGGCGGACTCACACACACAACAGACACATTTCAATAATTGTGCAACAACTGGAAGCGATTATGCAATTTCATCAGACCAAGAGGGAGACACTGCCACACACTGAGATGGGGTGTAAAAAATCAAGCAAATAGGAAGGGGCAGCTGGGAGGTGCTGGAGATGGGGAATAGCTGGCGGACTCAGGGAGCTCCTACAGGAGGGATTATGGTACAGGCATATTTGTCTCTTTTCTTTAAGGAGCTGTTCGTTAAACGTTGTCATTTTAAAAGTGTTTTGCCATGGATACTTAATTAAAACTAATTAAATATTAATTTTAGAAGAGGACACATGAAGTATTCATGTTCATTCATTCAACTTATTAAAAAAACAGTCACTTCAAACGAAATAACTAAAGTACCAGTCACGAAATAGTCACTATCCTTGCGAATAGAACATTTTAATTGGAAATAGACATTTGAGGATCAGTTTAAAGTGAATTTAATATCCCAGGCTATTTATCTTGGTCGGGGTAGATTCTTATTATTAGCCTAATTTTCAGTTAATTTGAATATCTATTACCAAACTGATAAAAGTATTTCCCAACATCTCTTTCAATATGATGAACCCTTTCTGCTGTAGGGTATACGATGACTCGTATGGGGAACCCGTCTGGTGTGTGTGTTTTCAGATTGTACTCGTAATACGCAGAGTCCCGTATGAGAGAGGGAGATGTAGTTTCGTTCCGTTGTTATATTGTATCTTTGCCTATACATCTGCTGAGCTGATATGGCATTTGGGGAAAACGAGCTTTATTTCATTTGTGTGTGCCCACACCGCTGGCCACCAATCTCAATCCGAGCCCCATCTCTGGATGGATCTCTGGCATTGTGTGGACGTGTGGGTCGGGTTGGGGGTATGGAGGTGGTGGGAAATGTCTGCCTTTCATTTTGAGGTTATGCAAATTGTTATGCTGATATCATAATTAATTCGTTGGGGAAACAGGCCGGAAACAAATTGGGTTTTGAATGAGTTATTGTATTTTTGCGGCATGCTGCATTTTTGTATACATATCTCTCGTTGGTTCTCTCTCTCGGATGCGGTGTCCCTTTTTGTGTGCCCCTGCAATGGACATGGCCCCATGCAAATTCTTTCATATGCGGGGATATATTTTTAGCAAACTAAACCATAGAGCAAAACACAAGCGACACATTTGGAGAACCACTCTCTTTCTGGACTCGTTTAATGAGTTTTTCTTCTATTGGTTTTAGTTTCAGGGTTTTCCACTTCCAGCTCTTTTATGGTTCTAACGCAGAAAATTATAGTTGGCCATAAAAAGAGCCACAAAACCCAGTAGTAGACGTTAAGGAAAGCAAACGCAAGCATCAAAGAGCTCTAAAAATGTTATAACTCAAGTAGTCTGCGGTTTAGCCACAAATTATCAGCACTTTACTCTCGAGGTTCTCTTAATGTTTAATGTTTATTGTTTCATTTTTCTGTTTTGTTTTCTGGCGAGCAAAATCTAGATGTTCGCTGTAGTTTTTCTCCCACTGGCTCTCCTATTTTTGACATGGCAAAAAGGGAATGATAAATTAACTGCATATTATAAATTCCTTTGAGTTGAGTTGTCACACATGCGATGGCAATGGGGCGTGGTATATGGGCAGGAGGGAGGAGGGCTCATGGTTCATGGTTCATGGCTGGCAGCAATTGTCCGTGCATAAGTGTGCGTGTGAGGCGAAAGTAAGCCACATTTGCATATGGCACGGGTGGTTCGAGAAGTAATACAATTTAAAATATTACAGAGGAGTAAACTGTTGTTGAGGTGGACGAATCAGAGATGGTTTTGGGCGAGATATGCCCATGATCGTAAGCTAAAAACTTTTGTTTGAAGCGCTGCTGATCATGCATATGCATAACATATGAAATAATGTCCGTGATCCATTTTAAGTAGAAATGAGAAAGCTAATCCATTTCTACCTCTATGCTTGTTTTAGAAGATATATCCTGTAGGAAGGCATAATTATTTATGTACTTATGTTCATTCAATTGGTTAATGTCTAGTCATAAAAGCCGCTCTGATTATTTTTGTATGCCGACTATATCATATACCTCTCATTAATTGTTTTTATTTACATAGATTTGTTTTGAAAACTACTCAATCCACCCGTGAAACCACAACTGTCTCGCGTCTCTGCCTCTCGACTGGTGGCTGGGCTGTGCTTGGGTTGAGCTGTTTGTTTATTTGTAGGTGGATGCTGCCCCGCCCGAGTGCCTGGAGTGTGTTTCATTTTGCCACCAAGGCCGTAAATACTCAAGCAACAACAGCAACAATAGTAGCAGCAGGAGCAAAGTGTCTCACTCTCTATACCATTGCCACCGTGCAACCTGCCCCACGCCGCATGCCCAAAGAGTGTGAGTATGTCAGAGGGCGCGGAGCATTTGCCTGTTGTGGTGTGGTCGGTGGTGACTGTGGCGTATACGCAATGTGGCCGACATTTTGCCAAAGTGTTTGTGTAAACAAAGTTGTAGGCCGTCTATTTGTTTGCCGTTTGTACGCCATCTTGTTTATTGTCACCCACACAACACACAAAAATACACACAAAAATACACACACACGCATGGTAGGCATTTACCGAAGACATTTCCTTCTTGGCCATTGTTTGGCTTACCTTACACATTATTTTTGGCCCGGGCTCGTTATACTTCCGTTTCCGTTTCCGCTGATGTTTTTTTTTCGACATTGGAATGATCATTTTGATTGATGGGCCACGCATTTATATTGGGCATTTTTTGTTGTTGTGTGTGCTTTCTTTTTACTTCCTCTCCTTTAAGCTCACTCTCCTTGTCTGTCTGTGTAACGCTTCATTGCCTGCTCCGCCTGATTATGCCCCACGGTCCATGTGACATTTATGTAATTGTATTCCCTCCGAGTGCATAATAGTGAGTGAGTGACGGTGTGGGATATATATAATGCGTAAATATATACATACATATGTAAGTATTTGGTTTCACACCATTCAGAGAGTTAAATGGCATTCAATTCCGAGTAAATGGTCAAAAGGGTTATGGATGATGGAAAAAGTTTTGTAAGAAAGTTAGGCGTCTACACTGAAAAGGGAAGAGCAGATGCAGTGGAAAATGGAGCATTAGTTTTGCAAATACTTCCAGATGCCGTCCTGTAATAGCTAGAGAATAAACTCGAGTGCTTACCAGAAGAGCACTGTAACTAACCAAGAAATTTACATAAGAAAAATTGTTGCAGTGTGATTCGAATTAATGGCCTTTTATTTGAGCGCTGCATGACTGAAATCCAATTTTTAATGGTACTCTCTCTTCGGACAAGCAACAGCACGATTGTAATATTCTAAATAAAATTTCATTTTAATCAGCTCACAGAGTAAATATATAAATACATTTTTTTTATTTTTGTACCTATTATAATAAAGTTATATGAATGTATTCAGTATTTCAAAAAGATTTTCGAGACATGAGGAATTTTTCAGAATTTCCTGCGAAAATAATTAACAGACTTCTTGTCCCTTTTTTAATAATAACTTAATGAAACTTAAAACTCAAAAATTTTACTTGTGGCACTCTTAATTCCCTGGAATTTTAAAAGAATATTTTCTTAAAAATTTGTTAATAGAAATACAAGAACCTAAACCTAGTTTTTCTTTGGACGTTGACATGCAATGACTGCATCTATCAAGAGGCGATGCAGTTACTGCACCGTCAAGTGGCCCGTGTGACACCAGCAGAAGGCTGTTACGCGCGGATCCCAGGCAAAACGCAGCCCTCCTCCCGCCCAACCGACCGAGGGGCATTAATATTTTATGGTTTGAATGAAAAATGAAATTTCTAGAAAAATTTTTCTTCAACACATTTTGGTGGGAAAACTTTAAGGAGGTTGTCAAAATGTCTACACCAGTTCAAGGTCAAGTTTTTTTTTTGGTAAGGAGTTCTACAAGGGTTTTCCATCAATGCCTTCTACGAGTATGTGTGTATGTGTGCTTTGCGGGTTTGTCCCCCATTTTGTCTGGCTTGTTTGATATCTATTATCCTTGAAATAAGACCTCCTCTTTGGCTAAATAGATGGCGTCTTTGTTTAGGCGCTGGCCGCATTTGTTTGCCTTGTGTCCTGTCTAATTCAATCTTTTTTTTTGTTGTTTGCTTTGACTGGGCTCCTGTTCTGACTGCTCTGGTCTGGTCTTCTGCCTCCTTTGTCTTGGCCTAGATTTGCCAGCGGGAAAATTAATGTGGCAGGTTTTTGTGTCAGCAAATGACGGTCGGCCAATTTGTTTTGCTGCTGCTCTTTTTTTCTTGAGTCTCTCCTTGAGTCTTGAGCTTTTCCCCGGAAGGATCAAGGTGAGGCGGCTGCTCTCTTAGCCGAGTTTCTTCTACTTGGCTTGAGTGGCGCGGCCGCGGCTTTTTCCCTCTAAAATGCACTTCGCTTTAACAATTAAGAGCAGCATTTTCCCGCGTCCCCTTTTCCAACCGTCTCTGGTCCCCCTCTCTAGGCCACAGTTTTCCATTACCCTTCTCCTGTCAGCTATTTTCCTGCTACCATGCTTTAGTCTGTATTTTTCCCGTTTCCCCATTCCCCCGTTTCTTGTCTGCAATTTCTGCTAATTTGCTGGCACTCATAACATTTGAGAGCGTCGTAAAAGTTAGGGGAAGAAGGATCTCAGTGTTGCGGGTTGGTAGGGAGGGGGTGTGGCCACCACCCGGATATTAGCGCAAACAAAATGCAACACTTGAGCTGAAAAATTGCCGTAATGAACGAGCCACCCTCCTCCAGAGCCAGAGTCACTGCAGAAATTGTTTAATTACTGCAAATTCTTTCAATGGTTTATGGCTAGTGTGGGAAAACAGGGAGGGGTAAAGAGGTGTAAGGTGGAGCTGCCTGATGGTGGGGCATTGGCTTGACACATTTTCCCGGGTTTTCCCTTTTCCCTGCACCCATTTTTCGGGTTGGCTGATTCTTAGCCTCAACTTTATCCACTCTTAGTCTCTATCTAAAGCGCCCTCCCTCTCTCTTTCATCTCTGTCCCTCCTCTCTTTGGCTACCCTCTCATTACCATTTCCCTCTCTTTCCTTCCGCTCGTCTGTGTCTCCCTACATTTGCTATTTAATTTGCTATTAATTTGTATTTTCTTTGCACTGGCTTTCTCCTTACTCGTTTTTTCTGTCGCATTATTTCAACCCATTTGGGGGCTAATGAACTTGCTGAAGGGCTCTTATTTACCCCGAACCTATCCACCCCTTCTGCTGCTCTACTTGACGTGTGCCAGACGTCCGTGGACCGAGGCTCTGGCTTACTTTTTGACGAGCAGCCCTTTTGAAAATACTTCGAGTGCCTGAAAGTAGGCAATGATAAATTTGTTCACTGGAGCTTAGAAAAGCTGGAGAAGGAGAGCAGTGAAAGATGTTTGAGTTTTTCGGTTAATTCGAATGACAAATGTGCCTGGGAATTGGGAGCACCGAAAACCGAAAACCGAGCACCCACAGCAGAGAGTGGACCGGGTAAATGATTGTTGACTCTACTTGAGTTCACTTTGTTTCAATCTATATTGCTTAACATAGTGAAGGGGAGACATACAAATGAAGGTATGTATATACATATTTCTAAGGGATTTTATTTGGCTTAAATACAAGTTTTCACATGTAAATCCTCTACGAATTTTCTTCCACGTAACAATACATTCTATACCCAACATCAAAAATAGGCAGACAATGAGAACATGATTTCTTGTCTGCTCTGATCCTAGCACCATTTATATGATTAAATGAGCCCTAATGTTCCTTCCTCTGTCTGGTCTGCGCACTTGACCTGCTGCTTGGGTCGCCTTTTCCCACTAATAAACAATAATTCTTGGGCTGGTATTTTGACATGAAACCGGGGCGAAACGACGACAGGCAACACGATTAATAATTGTCAGAGAGTATGCTGTGCTGTCCCATCTCCCTCTAAATCTCTTTGGAAATCAACAAAACGAGAGTGAAAACTGTAATTAATGACTGAGAGACAGACGGGGATACAGAGAGAGGGGAAGAAATGGTCCATTTTACTAATCTGCAATACAACTATTTTATGACCTAACTAGAGGCATGACCGTGTGTTGGTGTATCTGTGTGTTTGTCGGCCACTTTTCTCCATTTCCCTCCATGTTTGCCTAACATTATGAACTGGCTGAAAATGCTCCATCGTTACCCAGGGCCAATCATATTCAAATTAATATACCCAATGTGTTGTGTAGTCATAAATTTTAAGACCCCAGCCAGTAAATGACTGCCACTGCCACTACCACTGCTGCTGGTTACTGCCACAATTTGCTGCTTGCTGGCTTTTTGTGTGTGTGCCTGCGTGTGTGTGGGGTTGAGCGCCCGGACCTGGGCCTGGGCCTGGAACCTTCACCTTGTAAACAAGATAATTATGGCAGCAACTATGACAGCGAGCTTCCGGTTCCTGGTTCCTGCTTCCTGGTCTGGGCCCCCAAAAGTAAATTCATTTCCTTCCAGACCATTTTGACTGCTGCACGAAATGTTGACAATGTCCTACTAGAGGTGGGGGCAACCTCTGCGGACGGGGGATCCAGCTTAGCATTCTGTATATTGAGGCCTGTTGGGCACCTAATGAGACTCCAGCCTGGGATTCTCTCTGGCTAAGCCAGACGCCGGTCCTCTATTTACCTGGCTTGTTAGCGCGGAGCATGAGCAAACAATGCTTGTTGTCAGGGGGAAATGGAATGTCTGAAAATTACCTAATACTTGTATTCTCGGCTAACACAAAACCCAATCTTGAGGTGTCGACGACGAGATTTTAACACTTTTGTGGTTTAGATTAACGCGGCTAGAATTTGGATGTAAGAAGTGGATTTTGACGGAACTATTGGAATGTGTTACAGGCAAAAGAAAGCACACCTTAAGTCCGTCTTTACTTATAAAAGATGTCTTTCCGACTTCTTACTATCATCTACTTATATAGTCCGAATTAAAGGGTTTTTCTTTCTTAAATTGGCACTTTTTTAAGAAAAATTGAGGCTAAGTCAAATTTTGATTATTCTATTGAAGTTCTGCAAATCCTTACTAATTTCTTTTAGTTGTTTTTTCATTCAGGATTTGATCTTTCCAGCATCCAATAAATTCCAATTTAACAAATTTGAAGCTTTTCCAAGATTTTCTCGTATTATAAATGTGACTTTTCAATTCTCAAGTCCCTGACGGACCTAATCTGTTTATCGAATCGCCCCAAAAACATAAAGACATACATCAGAAAGTTTGGACTGGCTTTGGTCCGCGGCGGCTCATTGCAAATCATATTCATTTGAGCCTATTATTGGAAAAGTTACTGCGATAAGCTTTTGTTATGATGAGCCACGATGATGATGCGATGAGCCCGACGGAGATGATGCACAGGCATCCTCTTCCTCGTCGTCGTCGTCGTCTCCTTGACGGCCATTAATAAGTGGCATGCCACAGTTTGGTGTATTATCAACTCTCCAATGGCCAACACGTGTCGCCCACGCTTCCCTCTTGACCGCAAAAAAGGGAAAACTTTTCTGTATAGTTTTTGTTGTGCCTCTTCCCATCGATGAAGTTATCGACAGCTTGAGCCGAAACCCAATTCCAAAAACAAACAAAAAATAGAATTAGATACTCGGAATACCCTTTGTAATCGATTGTAACTATTAAAACTGTATGGAATTATAATATCTTCCTATTTTAAAGTATTTTTCGCTTTGAAAAATATCATTAAACTACTGAATAATACTGAAGGAAATGGGTATAGAAATTCTGAGCTACCCTGCAAATATCTAGTAAAAATAACCATACCTCTGCAAAGATAGAGATGCAAAAAGTTTGTGAACACAAAACCGCCAGGAGCTATGAGCACTGCTCTGGTTCTCATCTTTTGGTGTATCTCCTGGCCAGCCATCGCCATACAGCCCATCCTCTGTGGAGCATTAGAGCATGACACGTACGCCAAACTTATTGATTTTCGGTTTTTGTGGCATGCAGTTTTTGCGGCTTTTGGGTTAGTTAGCGAATTATGAAAATATTTGCTCTGCGCCAACCGGAAGTAGTCCGCGATGAATCACCCGTGAGCAAGAGCCAGTTGCCAGCAGCTAAAAGGGGTGCTGATGCTGATTCTGTTTGAAGGATGGTGGCAGAGTCCTGGCAATTCAGAAATTTCTCGTGCGTGTCTCGCGTACCCACAGATGTGTCCCTCATCCCGTGCATATCCTCTCCTCTGCCACTGCGAAATGCTTTCGACCCATCCCGAATCAGACACGTTTCAATGGAAAATACAAAAAAAAAACGAGGGGGAATAACCGATACTCAGTCAGTACGGCTCCTCTCTGCCAGAGGGCGCACACATTGAACGACGAAGAGCTAGTGCGTAGCAACTACAAATTGATTTGTTCCTTCTGGCTATAATAATTATCAGATAATGCTGTATTTTGCTGCGTTTTTACTTTTCTCGTATCTTCAAAGTTGTGCATGCCACAGATCCACCTCAGTTCCGTCCTGAGTTTCAGTCCGAGTAACGGAAAGCTCTTAAGCCACGGCATTGTGAGCTGCCCCTGTGTCACGAATATTGGACATCCACGTCGTCCATAGAGGTTCTCTACGAACTATTACCAGCAACTTCCAATAGGAAAGACTATCGATTCGCAACCAGATTCACTTTATTCCAGCTGGTCCACAATCATATTCCGCTAAAAGAGAAACAACAAGTACCAGAAGAATTATGTTAAGGCGGAGGTCGAGGCCTATGTTCACCAAGGAAACTAATAAGGTTGTAGTAGGACTCTAAAAACATGAAGGAATCGGTATAAAGGTCCGACCTTATTTTAATAGTTTCCTTGGTTAAAAAAAGACTCGACATCACCCTCATTAAAATTCCTCTTAATCTTCTCGTTGCTCTTTTAGCGGTATATGATTTTTGACCAGTTTGAGTTAAGAGAACTTTTGGCTCTGTATTGTGGCAACTCTAGTTGCTGGAGCACCTAGCGTGCTATCTCTTCAAGTTGTTCAGCCCTCTCTTGGCCTGTGCTCTCTTCTGGCTGATTTACCTGAACGGTTTACCTGTGTTTGAAGTGTCCCAATCATCTTTTGGGTCATCTACACCCTTTCCTTTTACACAGCAACATTTTACACAAACAAAACCCTAAAAGCATAGGAGACCGGGAATGAGCAGAATGAGAATAGCAGAATCGAATACGACAAAAATTAATTAAGCAAAAAGAAAGAAAATCAGAGGAAGATTGGGAATGACAATAAATATTATAAACTTACCGTTTTGATGTTTTGTTATGATTTATTCGCTGATCTCTACCATAATCTATACATAACAAAACATAACCTAGTCTATTATACTGTTAGGGACTCTTTTAATCTCTTCCTTGGCCTAACCTATTTTTTCTCGTGCAGTCCTTACCCATTTCTTTTACGAAAACTTTTTCATTCATATGAAGCCACCTTGCCTCCAGCATTCCCACCTAGATTTACTCACCTTTACTGACTTCCCACTTTTATATTATGGTACAAACAAAAAGAATTCTTTCAATCGATTAACTGATTCTTCCTGTTTCCCTGCATTTTTATGGCCAGGCACTACGAAAATGACCGTAAAAACAAAACTCCTGAAAACAGCAATCCAAACGTAAAAACAACTTGTAACAAACATACAAAAAAATGTGTTTCTCCCAGCTAAAAAATTGAAAACAAAACCTGGCCATTGAACGAGAGGCCACAAGAGTTAGACAGTTGGCATAGGTTGGGATTGGATTGGAGTGGAATGCATTGGAGTGAAGAGACGGGAGAGACCTACAGTGCTCGAGCCATATACATATGTGTTAAAGTTGAAGCATTAAACACAAACCCAATGGCCCGCCAAAGGGTTAAGGAACTCGACTGCGCCTGGGGCAGAAAATGTGTCCGAGCCCCCATAAAAATTGTTTGTAGTTCGTTTCCTCGTTTTCCATATAAAATGGATTTGATGGATGATGTTGTGCCGCAACTTGGGAAGCATGTGTTCTGAGACTTGTGCCAAGAGCTAAGCAAATGGTTGAGCCCTGGCTGCCACTGGGGACTGGGGCCTGGGGAGTGGGAGAATAAGGAAAGGAGTTGAGACCCGTTTGAGTTGAGTTGACTGCCTGGATGCGCTTAGATTAGAGATGAGGCTGGAACAGAACATGTGGTTAAATGAGGTGGAAAGTGTAACATAAATGAAAAACAAAAGCTACGAGTATGTGGGAGAGAAAATATTGTAAGAATTATTAATTTGATATACTTTATGGAAGAAGTCCGCTGTAGGTGCGAATATTCTACAATATTCTCAGGCTATTAAAATATTTGTATGATATATATTCTAATCATTAATAAATATAATTAACCAGGCCGTAAATGTACCTTCGTTTGATATTATTAGATTATTTTCGATACAATATTTTCTTTGATATTATATTATATACAACCCAAGTCCGAGGTATATGTAAGCCATTTCTTGGCATACAACCGAATCCTTTCGTAAAAAAACCGAAAAATACCCACAAAAAAACCCACATTGTAGCGACCGTTTCACAGCCTAAGCTCCGGTTGGAATCCCTTGAAATCCCGACACATCTCCTAAGTGCATGGAGACTCTGCTCCCCTATCCTCTTTGTGCTTCTTTTTTCCGTGCTTCTCGCAGGACACGGCTGTCAAGTTTTACACCGTTGGGTGCTAAAAATCATAAAATCAATGCGTCATAAAAACAAACCCAAACCAGCTTAAATCCCAGACCAAGACCAGGACTAGAAGGAAATTGTTTGAGCTGCGTATTTTCATTTTATGGCTTTTCAATGCCTCAGATCTCGAGAAACACATGTGTGTGTTGGGGTTTGGGTGGAGTGAGAGTCTGTTTATGACTGCCCAGAAATACTCATAACATTAGGCTCTACCCAGTGCGCGAAAACACTTTAATCAGTGTTGGGTAACTGCTGTGATTTCTCGGCTCGAAAATGGTTGAAAACTAATTTCTGCAATTTCCTGCAAACAATCAAATGTTTGCACAGCAACAACAATGCCCCAAAAGAGAAATATAACAATAAAGTAAATTACATAAAGTGAGTGAGAAAGAAAGAGCAGACAATCAGAGGGGCTTCCCGCTGTGCTGGGGAAGGGCTCTGGGCTGGAAATGGAACCCCACTCGGAAATAATTAAATAAATGAAGCAGCTGCAGAAACATTGCTGGATTCCGCATCAGACAGTCGCCGACACAGAAAAGATAGACATCGAGCCCGTCCCGGGCCGTCTGCCGGAGAATACGCAAGAAGTCGAAGAAAGGAAGGGTGGGTTACCTGCTTAGAGGTGGTCCCTTCTAGTGGAGCAGAGAGTCGTGAGCACTCATTGCTCATGTGACAATAGTGGTGCTATTATGGGACACAGTAGTAATCAATTTTTATATGTGTAGCTCTGTTTCCAAAAGCAGAGGACTCGTTATTTATAATGTTACCTCTTTTAATGATTTATGTTTCCTCCCTGAATCTCTTTTTATTTATTTATTTTTTTTTTTATCGTGTCACGCTGTCAACATTAAGACCATTCCTACAGCTACATTCGTAACTTTTGTCTGGTGAATGGTAAAGATTTTTAAGCGCCCGTGTTCCTGCCACCGTTGCCATGTAATTTGATTTGATGTTCTCTGCTGTTCTAGATTCTACACTGCATATACATACATACACGTATATATTTTTTTTGTTTCTCCTGGCGTTCAGGCTTGGCTTCCTACTTTGCACATTTCAGGCACATTTTGTGTCGCCTAATGAATGACAGACAGCAGCAGCGGCAGCAGCAGCGGCAGCGGCAGAGGCAACAGCAACAGCCGCAGGCTCGGCAGATGGGGGCATAAATGGGTGCCGCATAACGGCCATAATGCTGATGATAATGTGGATGATTTTAAAACGCGCGTGTTTCCCCAGCAATTGCTGTCATTCCGAAGTCATTTGTGGGCCCAGAATCCTGTCTGCGTGCCAGAAAAGTGTTGCCTGATTATTTGGATAGTTGGAAATGGCAAGAAAGGTGGCACTACAACATTATTTCTTAGGATTGTGCACAGTTAAAAGATTTAAGGTTATTTTTCTCATATTTTAGTTAAACTTAAGGCACAGCTTAAAGCCATTTCTTTTGCTAATTGGCCTAATATCCAAAGCCGAACCAAGCCAAACAATAAATAGGATAGAAATAATGGTAACTTAATTGAGGAACACTAGATACTCCAGCTGAGATATAATTGGTATGCATCCAATTCAAATTGGTATAATTTATATAGAACAAAAACCTTGATTGGTTTCATTTTTCATAAAGATCCCAGCACACATACGTATGCTCATATTTATTAATAAAGTCACCAATTTTTCAATGTGCTAAGCCAAACCGGTCATAAGCTCTCTGACCAATTATTTAAACAAAATAAAACAACAAGAACAAAAATAGCAACAGCGAATGCAGAATGTGCTAAGCCTCGCAGAAGCAGCCCCACACCGAGACCCCCGATCCGACACGTTTGGCACTTGAATAAATGCAAACAAATAATAAAATTGTTATAAATGCACTTTATACAAATATTTTACATGCCAACATAACAAACCAACTTCCAGACTGGACCAGACCAGTCCAGAGATCATGCCAGGCCCACTGCCACTGCCCTCCTCGCCACAGAGCATATACGCAGAGCAAACTGGTAGAACACCAGCAAAACATCGTCGTAAAAAGCAAAACCGAAAGAGAAACAGCCACAAATACAACAAAAATAAACAAATAAAATATAGAAAATATAGAAAAAATCATGAGGCAATAAAAAAAGGGGAGAGAACTGAAACAAATACAATGACTGTGCGGGGAAATGCATAAAAAGTTATGAAAACGTGTAAAAGTGAACCGCTTCGACGGGCATGGAATGGCCTCCTCGTCGTGAAATGTCGGGGTGGCGGGCGGATGGAGGCAATAGCCGCAGAAATACAGGCAAAACGAATTGTTAGCTATGTAGCTATGTTGGAGTGAGTGAGATGCCAAACAGATACATATTCAGATGCATTCCAAAACGAAAACAAGGGAATAACAAGGAAGCGATGAGGGAGCGGAGGAGGGCTGAGTGACTGGTGTGTTAAGTGATTGTGACGCTAGGCCCCATATGGTAGTGGCCATAACCACATTTCCAGAGCTGAGCTTCGGTTGTGTGGCCCACCACAAGAACTACAAATGAAAACGAAATAGGGTATGTGTATAAAAACATTTAGAAATTCATTGAAATATTAATAAATCCTAAACAAATTTGGGACCAACTATTGAGACCAAATATATAGAAAAACCCCATATGACTGGTTCTTTTCCGAGTACATTCTGCGAAAATATTATTAATTATTATTGAAGATATTATATATTATAAAGTTATATTCATAGATTTGGTACTTTAATGAAGTTTCATTGAATGAGTTTTGCAATTAGAGAACTATTTATAAGACGGCGTTAATATTTTTTTTTAATTGACTGAAATGTTGATAATAATTTGGATAAATTAGTTCTGTCTCTGTTGTCCACGCAAATGCACTTTCAATATTTATCACACCCTAAAATGCTGGTCAATTAGAGTGCTTGATGATGCTTATAATTTATTGACATATAACATTAAATTTATTCTACACACCCACACCGACTTCCTTTTCAAATCAAACAATTTAATATAATCTCAATACGACTTCCTTTTAGCTTTGCTTCAAGAAAATAATCTCTACAAACATATGAGGATTTCTACCGCCCCGACTTTCCTTTTGTTTCGCTCTGTTTTTGTTTCAGTTTTTGTTTGTTTTGTATTATTTGTGTGTTTTCTGCTGGCAAACACAAAGTTTCCTGCCTTCTTTTTTCGCTGTGTATTTACTGTATATTTGCTGTGTATGCCTAGCGACAGAAATGAATTTATTTGGAATTGTTTTCAGCACTGCACTGTTTCGGGACTTACACACTCTCAATTTGAGCTACGACCAGAGGATACAGAGTTCATATTTGTTGCTGAAATTAGCGCAAAAGTTAAGGGCCTATTGTGTGTGACTTCGCGAGAAGTACTGAAGTTTCGTTCATAGAGAAGGGCTTCGTACTCGTGTTAACCAAGGGAGAACTTTGTGCAACTGGTTTGTCGAACATAACGCGAGGATATTCTTTGAAATTTCTATGTGTGCAAAGTGTTTCTAAGCAAACTTATCCTTAATATCATTGGTCGTTTTATTAAGGTTGATCTCAGGCTCCCATAGAACTTCCCACATGATTGTTTCGAAGGAACTGTATTAGTAATATATTGGTTGTACGATATAAATACTGTTTGTCTAACCTTTATCCTGTCTACCAAGTACATTAAATTAAAATATTCAACCACACAAAAGAAGGGATTAACGATCTTCGACAGTTTCCAACTTTAATCTATGCCTTACATTTCATAGATATAACCCCAAAAAACCATATGCCCTTTGTACTCTGATAGTAACGAGCATCCAAAAATGTCTCAAGTAACTTTGTTGGCTTTGAGTTAAGTTGACACTTGCCAGTCTGAGCCAAAGACAGACTCGCATTCGCATTCCCAGCCACGAAACAGCCCAGGAGTCTCCGACAATTGGACTTATTTGCTCTGTTGTCGACGTCATTAGCCGCATTTGTCTGAAATTAAGTTGAGTTTATGACAAAGACAAAAAGGGCCAACCCAGGGCGACAATCGAATTTTCGTTTCATGTCGTGTCGTTTCTTTGGGAGTTGTCTTTCCTTGGGGCTGTCTGTGGCTGTGGCTTCACCATTATGGTTTTTATTATCATCAATATCGCATGTTATCCTATATCCTATATATAGTATGCCATGTGGAGCAATTAATTTGGTTGGTTTTTTTATTTGTTCTTGTTTTAAGTGTTTTTCGGTGTCGCTCTCTCTTTCTGTCTGGCTTGTCGTGTTTCATGGTTCTGATTTTATGACAGCGACAGCTTGAGATAAATAAAGGATGTATGTACGATTGTCTATGTATGTATGCCTGTTCATTAGGTTTTCGCTTTCTAAGTGCTGCGTCTGTTGTGTTCGGGTGTTGGCTGTTTGTGCACTTTGTTTCTTGCGGTCGCTTGAACTTTACGACAAAATAATGCGGCTCATTAAAAGCCTTCGGGCCTGGTCTGGTTGGGTCTGTAAACAAGATCTAATGCTTAATGGTTTGTGTGAAAGGGAGGGTCCGTCCGTCTGCGTGGGTGCACTGGAATTTTTGATTGATTTGCTGATGATGATTGAATTGTATTGGAAACTCTGAAACATTATATCTATCTTAATTTGTGTTCGGTTCGTTGATGATGAAGTCCTCATATGTTTGTTTGTACTGATATTGATTTATTTTTCATGCGAATATTTTTAATTAATTATGGGTTTGGAAATACTTCCTTGTCTGCGGTAAAAACGTCCTTATATTCAATAATGTACTGGATTTTGTATAGGATTCTTATATATTCCAAAGTAAACAAAATATAAAATCCAATCTAACCATCACTTATTCATTTTTTCATGTGGTCTTCTGTCTATGAATTTAAGACCTCTTTTAATCACTCTTAAATCCCGGCTCCATCTCGACAATATCACATATTATGAATATGAAAAAAGGTATGCCGTGGACACACACACATACATAATCAGTCAAAGAAAGCAAGCAAGCAGCAAGGCGATATTTCCGTATCCGTTTGCCATAATGACAAGCGAGAAGTGAGCGCAACTGTACCGCAAGATGTCGCTGAAGAGAGAGAGAGAGACCGCGTGTGTGTGTGTGTGGTGTCCTCTAAAATGAAAACAAGAAAAATAGTAAGGAAAAAAATATGTCAACTGTCACGATTTGCTGGCAAACAAAAGGAATACATACGTTGGGTACAACCGAACACCAGTTAGCAGATGAAAATCGATGGCGCAACGTCTTTCTTGTCTGCTCTCTTGTTGGTGGCTGGCTGTCTCCTGTTTATATTTGCTTTCCCTGGGAAAATGAAAAATAAACAAATTTCCTAATGACAATTCCGAGCATCGCATCGCAACATGAAACAAGTAAATTGATATTGATGCCGAGTGCTGCTGCTGAGTGAGAGGCCAAGGGGCGTGTACACTCTCTTTGGTTGAAGTGCATTAAAGCTCGTTCTGGTTCAGGTTGAAGTGGCAAAACATCTCTAATCTTTGCCTTCTTTATATCCATTTTGAGTATGACCTACTTTTGAACTTCCTGCCTTGGGGGCTCGGCTGGCTTATCATCGCTTCCGATGTGGCCAACTCTCTGGACAGCTTTCTTAACCAATCAAGTTCTTCCTGCCAGAAAGCTGATTACCACAGCCGACTGTCATCCCCAATCTTTTACCTTTGGAGGAGTATATGCTCTCTAATCGTATTTGCATATTGTTTTGTTGTTCTACTCTTTTGTAGCAGCATTCGCATTCCCCCCATTCACACAGAAAGTGAAGTGTACATACACTCGCTCTATTTCCATTTAATGTTCTTCTTTCAGGGCCCTGGCCACTTTTTAAGCATACTTCTGCCTTCTATTCCGTTTTGTTTGGCTGTCTGTAAAATATGGTATAATATGCATAAATCACATAGACAATTAAATTCGTTGTTTTTTTGTTTTCCTGTACCGCATTTCATATGTAAATGAAATGGGAAATGAATTGTTATTGGGCCACCTTCACTCAGTTGTTCCAGAAAGCATCCCTCTGTCACACAGCAAAAGGCAAAGCGTGACAGCAGCCAAGGAAAGTACAATCTCAAAGAAATGGGGTAAGAATGAGCTTTTCGGCAGCGAAGATTGGATGCTCTAACTCGGGGAATGATTGATATTACATATACTTTGGTATAATTTGTATGCAGAACAGTAAGCCTTGACTTAATTGATGAATAGAGTCAATAGAGAGAGAATACAAATAAAACCTCCCAACCTACGAGTAACGAAAACAAACATGGAGGATAGTAAAGGAAAGTCCAATGATAATCGGACTCTCGTGTCTACTGCGGCAGCAAATACCAACCTGAAGAAGGCTCAGTTTGTTGCCTATACTTTGCTGTTCCCAAAGAATTCTGTTAAGGACCTGAGCAAGATCTTGAATGTCAAGTTCAAGGCGATCCAAGGCATCCAATTTACTATTCTGATCCCCAAGGAACCCAAAAGAATTATCGTGACGACACCAAATTTGATCGATGAAAAGGAAGAACAATCAGAATACATCGATAATTGCAAGAATAAAGGATTTTTGATGTCATGCAACGACAAGGATATTAAGACGATCAAGGAAATGCCCTTGCAAGCTCAACACGAAAATAAACTCAAAACTTCTTTGGTACAATTCAATTAGAATCGTTCAAAGAAGAACTAAGAAGACGTTGAATATATATATTTTATATATATTATACAAATTATTTTTTACGTATGTAATTCTATGTAAGGTTAAAAAAACGATCATTACTCATTATATATTTGAGATTTAACACCTCCCATCTGGCATTTTTGATATGTATCTTAGAGCTTAGAAGTTCTCTAGTTTCATCGTGGCAAACACATAGTCAGAATCGTGATACCTCCATGGAGGCCAGTGTATAGAAAACATGTTAAAGTAGAGGAAAATAAGTTGCCACAGACGCACACACACACACTCACACCCCCACTCTGGCATATAAATCACATAAATCTTTTTATTTGTCACTTTTATTGGTTTTTATTATTGTACCTTTTTTCAGTAGTATCTGTGTAGCTGCATGTGAGTGTGAGTGTGTCAGTGTGTGTGCCTGAGTCGTCGGCAGTTGACACATGCGTGCCCGATAATGTCGCGAAAATTTCGCTGGGTTCCTGTCAGACAGTCAGACCCTCAGACTGTGGCGGCTGAAAGGAAAAACGGAAAAGAAAGAAAATATTACAATTGCGGTCTATCTGTCTGTGTATGGGCATGTGGGCGGGTGCAAGTGTGAGTGAACAACTACATTTTCATAAAACGCCAGAAATATTAAATAACAATAAAAGCAAGATATATGTTTTTTTGTATAAATGTATTTATGTGTTTTGCCATTTCGTTTTTACGGTGCGCACCTCTCCACCATTTGTATCTCTGCCTCTCGGAATGTGTTGAGTATGTATCTGTGCGTGTGTGTGAGCGTTGGGGGTATCTGTGCTCGTGCGATTCTAATCAGGAGCCAGAACTACATACTACAATGACAGCAAACAGAGACTGGCAAACAAATAAACAAACAAAACGCACGAATAGGCAAAAGAGCTCTCTCTTTCTCTCTCGCACGTCTTTTGTTCGACCTTTTGGCCCCCTGCTCCTGTGGCACCCCGACTCCAATACCAACACCGACCTATTGCCATGGCCAGACAGCAGGATTTTTTTGTTTCCTTTTGGACACACTAAACTTGTGCCTCCTTCTCTTCTGTCCGTAGAAGCCTCAGCTGGCGTCGTTTGGTCTTTTGTCGAGGTTCTGTTGTCGAAGCGATTTTAATTTGTGTGGCAACCGAAATTGAAAACTGTCAAAACTGTTAACGTAGCCTTTTTGCTCGTGAATGAGTGTTCCAGAGAGAGGGTGGTTGGGTGTGCTTCTGATTATAGTTGATTATAGTTATTTATAGTTAACCCAAGTTAACCAAGTTTACAGTGCGTTTCGAATGCGTCCCAAAATGACAAGGCAAAAGAAAATTTTCTGAAAAGAAATTGTGTACTTATAGATTCCTTTAAATGATTGGATTCAATCGTCACTTCACAGATTCATTAATTGATATGTCCATTATTTGAAAGCTTTTTATTTAATATATATTTACATGTTTAAATTACTTAAAGGACGTAACTAAATATTTAATAAGAATATTAGAAAATTAATTACTTGATGATAAGGAAAAACCCATAGCTCATTCGATAATTATTGAATTATTGATATTTAATTATCTTTAGAATTCAAAAGAGAAAAAAAATATAAATAATTTTATCAATTGTTTCTTGTGTTGTTCTTCCTGGCAAAACATTTCATGCTGATTTTACAGACTATTTCTGCAGCTTAAGTTAAATAATAAACAGAAATTGGTCGACTTGTTCTCTGTTTTAATTAAAATTCAAATTTAATGCAATTAAAAAACGTCCCCTCAGACCGTCACAAATTAATCAAGCGGTAAAATCTTGTTTAATATTTTTGCCATCGAAGCGGATGTATAACAAAAACACAAACACACAACAGGGGGGAAAATATTTTTAAACCATAGTAAAATTTAATATTTATAAAGCGTACAACGAAGTAGGTAGAGGTGGAAAGGGAGGGGAATGCGTTTCAGAACGGGGAGGAATTCTGAAAAAGTGGCGGAAAGCAATTTTGCTGAAAGGCGTACACCATTTTTATCGATAACCGGCAATAGTTGGAGCTTTAGCTGGTATGTAAATGTGCGTGTACGTGTGTGTGTGTGTGTTTGTGCATGGCTATGGCTATAGGTGGATGGATGGCTGTGGGTGGGGGACTGTGTGTGGATGCATTGGTGTGCGAGTGTGTCTAACGGTAACGGTGTGAAATGGCGCATATGTAAGCAGCAACCCCATGGATTTATGGGCCTTTACACAGGAATTATAGACGGTTGAGCTCTGGGGCCTTCACTTCTTGTTCGTTGTTTTGCTGACTGTTGTCTGTTTTTGGTGGCTTAAAATCCAATCGACACGACGTCCATCCACATACATACAGACATATACATATACCGGAGGTATAGATATAGAACATTCTTTTTGGCATTGGAGGAGGCGTGCCTGTTATTTACTGACCGGAATTACCACTTTCAGCGGAATAATAGATTACACGCACCCTTCGAGACACAGATACACACGCAGACACAGAAACAGACACAGACATACAAAACTTGTAATTGCTTTTTGCCTGTTAACGTGCGAATACCGATTGAGAGGAGGCGTGACCCGGGCTACTTGGGCATACTTAAGGGGATTTACCACCAAGGAAATGCAATTTGCAAAAGTTTTAGCCTAGGATACTTAGAAAATGTAATCAATTTCAATAAATTTACAAATTTTGTTACAATTTTGGATTGCCTTTCGTTTGATATTCTTAGAAAGGTCTTACATAACCTTTTCTCAGTATATGGCTTAAATCGTTCTTTATTACCATCATTAGATATACAAAGAGATTTCTCTTTAAATCTAGAAATATTAGATATGATCTAATTTAATAAATTTACCAAGTTTTCTAGCCATTCCTTCAATATCAGTTCTATGATCGTAAAAGAGCAGCGCTTTCTCTCAGTGCTATCATTTGTCCATTTTCAAACGAACTTAATTTGATTTCAGCTCCAAGGCTCATTTAAAATGCGATTTCCGTTTGGTATTAAGAGCCTTCCCATCATCCAGAAATAGCAGACCCAAGGCTCAATCACCCCTCTATGACAGCAGCATTGATGTCGGATTTTCGGACTGCACATTGGTTGGCTGCATTGGTGATGAGTGCAGTGCAAGCAGCTGCAGGACATTAAGTGAAAATATCCAAAGTACACACAGACTGAGAGACACGAGTATTTGTAAGGGTTGTGAGTTGCTTGACATGTCCTAGAATTTAAAGAAAGGGGAGGCAGACTATTGGTAAAGAAAATACTGTGATAAGAAGGGAAGAGATAAACAGGACCGAACTGGACAAATAATGATGTTGAAATACAAATATTGAGTGCAGGATGAAGTTATATAAAGCTTGGTTAAAAGAAAAATCAGACTAGAAAAATAGTTTCTGTCAATTTTAGCTAAAAAATGTGGCTCATTAATAACTACTTGTAACTGATTCTGGATTAGCCGTATAGCTTATATCAGCTTATATCCTTAAAAGAATAGACATCAAATAAATTATTAATCCATTTATACAATGTGCAAGATTGTATAAGTGCAAACACAACTCAATCACCGCTTTCCATGCCCCTAATTAACCGCACTTCAACACCATTTCATTGACAATAAGACTAATTACAGATCAACTTATTGATAGCATTATACTTGTTGTGTTCAATCGCTCTCAGTTGAGAACAATTTAAGGCCTCCTGTCACGCCTCAAGGCCAACCCTTCGATAAGCCATCATTCATTATTTACTCGCATTATGCCGCGTAATCTTTCATTAAGCCCGAACTTTTAACAACAATTTCCAATCTCTCAGTTTTTCAGCCTCCCCCTTCCCCCTCCCTCGTTACGCCAAAAGTGTGCTACGGTTTAATTCTCACATTGGCCACAGCACGCGCCCAAAGAGTCAATAATCTCGACTGTCAGCACATTCAGCCGGTCCATAAAGAAAAACAGAGAACCGGCGGCGTGCAAAGAGGAGACGAAAGGGAGGTAGATTGAGAAACATTTACCTATTTTTTAATTACCATAAACAAAAACAACAACAAACGCAAAAATATAAAAACTTTATTCATTTATCAAGAGGCCACGCTGGCCGTTGTTATTGTTTGTTGGCGATAAGTGCAATAAATCAAAGCGAAAGGAACGCCACGTAAACAATCAGGAGAGGACCATGGGGCCAAGGATGAACAGAGGAGTGGATGGAGATCCAAGGTTTGGGATGAGTCCAGACTCAGGTTGGTATGAGAAGGGGACCCAGATGATTCTAGATAGTAGGATGAGCTGAGCCCCAAAGACTGGTAGGAGCGAACGACGGGAATCAGCGCATGACTAGACGCGGATAATATCCCTGCCTGTGCGGCTGTGTTTGTGCACTTACCCTCTAGCATTTCTCTGAAAATTTCATTATCTTTCAAGGCTATATACATATCTTGAATGTTTCACAACATATTCCAATATTAGGTATTTTTTTTAGCAATTTTAAAGTTTTCACATTGAACTTACCCTCTGACGAGAAAAGTCGAATGGGTTTATTGAAAACATTTTTTGGGATTTGATTAGTAGAATGAAATTGTAATCTATTGAATAAGAATGCATGTAAATTTGTTTGGGCTTGTCAGACTTCAAAGGATGTGCTTAGATACGCATCTTATAAGACGAAGTTTATAAGATTGAAGGGTATTCTTAGTGCCTATTGGTGTCCTCCATTGTCATGCTCTCAAATTCAAACACTACTTAGATGGCATATGATGCGCCTGAGGAAAATTGTAACTACTTAAAATTGAGACACCACCACATATTCAAACCTATTTCTGAAGTGCATTCGCACCTTCAAATTACATCGTTTAAAACGACAGATTGCTATCAAAGATAAAACTCGAGACTCTAAACGATGCATTTAAATTAATTTCACAATTAATTTACCCATGCAATTGTTAAATATTCACAGTTTTTAGTCTCCGCAGGGGCCAGGTAATCCCTGCTTTTCCAGCCAGCTCAACTTTAATTCCACTAAAACTACAGCGCCTCGTTGTTCTCAATAAAAAGTGAGTCTTTAATTACTTGTAATTTGTTTTAATGCCACTTGGCGAGTCAAACCCAGTGCAGCGAAGCGTTGAGGTATTAAGGGTCCAGGTGCAGGTGCAGCTTCTGGTGCCGCTCTTCTTGGCGCGGCTTCAGGAGCATTTGGCTCATTTGATTTGATTCACTGGGCTACTTAATGAAAGTTTTCCACTTGCCAACAGCTAACTAAGTTATGAAACAGTTTACGAGTTAGCTGGATGGGTTCAGACATAGAACCCCCCTACTAGCAATTGATCCTTAAACATTAAAATCGAACGATGACTGTGGTGGCGCGACAATCCATAGTGGAAAATCTTTTCCCCGCTCTTGGGTCCCATTTTTATGGTCAGAAGCCACAGAGGGTCACCAAGATAATTTCGTCTGAAACTCATTTCGTTTAATGGCGTTCAGGTTTATGCTTCAAACAGAGGCGACGACGGGCCGGACCAAGGGTTGCCCAATGGCACAGGAAACGGACGCCATTTCGATGATGTCGCGCATTCAAATTGTGGATTGACAAACTTTTACATGTGTGCATGTGGGAAAGTGTGTGGGGGAAAGTGTCGAACTGAGTCCTTGGCGGGGAAAGGAAAACTGGCGGTGGCCATTGTGCCACGTCCCTTTCGCATGTGACCACAGTGGACCTCATTTTCAATCGATCGAAATGGGTTGGGGAATGTTTTTCACAGCATATGCACTGTTTTGGGGTCAATATATAATTGAGTAAAGTGCCTGCATCGAAATTTAATCTATCTGCATATCAAATTTGGCTTCAATAACTACCTACTCGTACCTGGTGAATAAAAATACTGTGTTCTACTGCCTAGACTTCAATCTGTCTTAATAATAGTTTTGGAAAATTATTAAATGTAATTGAAACTATTAAAAAATATTTAGAAAGATTAAGCTGGGTAGCGGGAATATCTAAAACCGTTTCTGGGTTGTAAAAGGTTTTCAAGTTGTATATTCTCTTTTTAATTTGGTTTTTTTACATTCACATAACTATTGATTAATTGATCATATTCATTTAGTCCTTTTGTTTGAATTGGTTCGTTTTTTTATATCAAAAGAAAAAAAGGGGAAAACTTCATATATGTATATTGTATGTATGTCTATTGAACAAGATTTTTTTCAAATCAATTATAATAGTTTGCAGTCTACAAACTTCAGTCATGTAGTTAAGAGAATGTTTTCCGCTAAAAAAGTGAATATGTATCAAAAATAAATCAATAAATTACTGAAACTTTTCCTGATCATGGATCTGTGTATCTTTTCGAAACACGATTGTTTAAATTCCATTAAAAATCTTAAATCTGTAAAATTAATAGTCGTTTTACCTCAGAAACCAAGAATGGGGCTAAAAGGGTATATCATTTATTATTTACTCCAGTTTTCGCTTTAGCCAATAACCACTGTACTGCTGTGTGATGTGAGCAGAAGCAATTAAAATGCGGCAAACGACGCAGTAAATGAAGCAAATGCTCCAAATGCGTTGCCCAAAAGCATCCTGTGGCCCCCTTGCACATGTCCATGTATCTGTGTGGCAGTGCGTGTGTGGTAATGTGTGGGTCTGTGTGAATGGCTGTGTGTGTGTGTCTGTGGTGTGGTGTGGTTTTGGGAACTAAATTAACAAAGCCAGGCAGCAGTGGCTGCAGCAGCAGGAACCAGACGACCAATAACCAAAAGCCCGCAACTTGCGTCATGTTACTTTGGACAATGAATGGCGACGATGATGACAGAAAGAGAGGAACACTCCGAAGCGAATGAGATGGATATAGAGCGAAAGAGAGGAAGAGAGAGAGACAGTGGATGTTAAGCCAGGCGCTGATAATAATGGGCGGCATGGATAGGGTACATGGACAACGGTACGGACGCGGAATGCCATCTACGTCTACTATTTCTCCAGCTCTATATCCTTCCATTGTCTTTGGTTCGCTCTGCGGCTATTGGGAACCGCAGTGTAGCAAAAGGATTCAACTGCAAAATTACTCAAATTGAGTTGGGATTTGAAATTGCGTGAAAAGACGGCAAGGCAGCAACTTGCCATTACCATTCCGCAGCAGTCAAGCAGCAATCATAAAAGTCAAGCGGAATTGTTCTCATCCTCTGCCCCCTGCCCCCGCTTTGATGTGCGGAAGTCCTTGGAGCAGCACCAGCCGAACCACCCAGCCATGGCAATCACTTTCACTTTCTGCCATTCTGCATAGTTGATGGTGCCACCAACTGCTCCACAGCTCTGGACCCTCTACTACCATGCGCCTTTGTTTTGGCATTTTAATTAAGTTCTCGCACTTGTAATAAACGACATCGCTTGATTTGCTCTCACTGTAGGAGTCTTGACTACCATCCTGGTCTCCATCTGCCCTTCCCCCGAATTCTCCCTATATTATTATGGTAATTGGGAGAGCAAATTTGACAGTCAGAACTGATTGAGCCCACGCCATCGACAGCGCCATCGCCAGCGACAGCGCCTTCGGCTGTCTCACAATTTGCGCTGATCAGACTTATTTTTGTTTATCTCCTCTTGGATTGTAGTTAACCCTGGTAGTGCCCTCAAATTGGCTGGCAGCTGAGTGGAGAATACATGCTTGAGCAAGTGGAAGGGTATTTGGAAAAGTGTGAAAGGTATTAAGGGAGTTTAAGTGCTCTTAAGGAATAGAACGAACGGTTTCTGGAGTTTAAGCAAATCGTTTTCAGAAATATATGGTCTATGGAATATTGAATCAGAATCATTCACACACACACCAAAGGAATTTATCTGGAAATTTATTTCGAGCGTGCGCTGAATTTCTGGACGATTTTCTTACATATTCTCAAAGCGTTCGAGTTCGAGTTCGCTTCAAATTCAAATGAATATTTGATGGCCAAAAAAGAGTCTTAAAACACTAAATGCATATCCGTAAAGAAACAATCAAAGTTTCAGCCCATTTGTAGGTCACTTATCATACTTTACAAGCGTCCAAAGGTCCGACCGGGCCAAGCTAATGCTTTCTTATCGAGCGGCAGGCACAGGGCCCGACCCCGACCCAAGCAACCCCGTGATTTGTGGCCATTAAAAAGCAGACCTCCCTAACATACAAAAAAAATAAAGAGTAAACTGCCTTTGATTTATTTTCCAGCTTAAAGGAGGTTCTTCGGTGCTCAAACGGAGGCAACAGAAAATTGCCAAAGGCAAGCCCACCTAGACATGCAATATTAAAATTAAAGTAAACTTTTTTCGCGTGATGACATATTTATTTTGTTCCTAGTCGACAGGGAACTTTTAACTAGCTAGAAAACTTGCAAAAAGATAATTGATAGACAGAACAGACTAAATGAATGCAAAATTTATATAACCTTTGGTATCCCGCAAATGAAGTCTCATTATGTCTGACTGAGCTTCGGATAAATTAAATTTTAATAACGTAACAACCTTGTAGACTTTTTGCGGCTCTTGAACTTAGCATACATTAATATTAATGAACTAAGTTTACCAGCTCGAGGCTCATGAGATATTTTAATTGAAAGATTGAGATAATTATTTGTAACATTAAAAAAATTGAATATCAGTCTATCAAGATTTAAATTCACTGAGATTTTATTCCAGTGCCCCTTTATAACACTGCAAAAGTACTTTCCACTGCCACAAGGCATCAATGAACGGCATTCCATTCTATTTACAGAAACGGCACACCTATCCAGTCTGTAATTAACGCACTTTAACTGAAACCCAACTTCATTATGGACACATTAGTGTCATTCGACTAGTCCACAACCCTTTCATGCGACTGCAATCTGCCCGTGAATGGCAAATCCTTTTAATTTTGAGACACTAACGAATTAAATTGCATTTTAATGCGTCAATTTTCTTTATTTTCACTCGATCCCGGCTGCCATTGTTTTTACTGTTAAGTTTTATGGAAATTGTAATTTATTCATATGCTGCGAAATTTACATGTGACTCGAGGGGGCCTTCGGTGGGGTCCACACAGAATGAAATTTAATCCACGTAGAACAAATAATACGACGCAAAAAAAAAATTGTTAAGCAAACATAAAGTAGAAATTAAAATATTATAGCGATATTTGCCATGAGTGCGCGGAATACAATTTCCTGATGGAAAGTTGATTATTAATGAGCGGAAAGTTCGAGTCAGAACAGTGCATTGTGAAGCGATTGATCTATAATGCTGTAAGTTATGTAAACTTCGAACTTTATACCTTTTTTTGTTTTATAAATATGGTTAAAATTAAGTTTCTACAGCCAATAATTTTCAAGGCAACAGGCAAGACATCGAATTGATGAATTGCGAATTGTCTAGAATTTACGTGCAGAAAACATTGCCTCAAATATTATTGCTGTAGTACTAACTAAATTTAAAAACATGACACGGATGACAGTTTCAAAAGCACCAAAAAGAAAACGCTCGATAGACTACGATTTTGCATCTTTTTATCATTTGTAACTGTAAAAATAAAATTTCGACCGACTAAGACGACCCAATCAGAAATCTGATTAGAATTTAGGAATGTAAAGGATATAACCAAATAAAGTAATAAATACATACATAACAGAAATTGTGGCAGACAAAATAAACCAAATAGTTTTTTTAAAGGGCAAGCCACATACAAATTTCCCCCAAAATGTATGGCAACCCATTGCTCCAATTTCCGGAGATAATTGGCCACTCGATCTACCTCAACGCAGTTGTCCCTGCGACAACATAATTGCCATGTTAAACAGAATGAAATTAAAATTTACTCGTACTCGTACAAGGGAATGTACAGAATGCACAGACCCATGGACACTTGTCGAAGGTTGGCAGTGTGAAAAAATTGATCAAATGATAATTAAAAATGAGCGCGCAGTGCAATAAAAAGGGCCCTTAATGACATAATAACAGATGACAAATAATAAATTGTCGGTCGAACGAGGCGAACGAACTGCGCAAATTACGAGTATTGTTGCCAAACAGACACCACACACGCTATAAGAAAGGACCTGGACCTGGGCCTGTCCCATAGCCAAGTGCCAGTTGTTGGGGGCATGTGAATTATGGCAGTAATTAATACACAGAGGCTATGTTCATTATTTTCCAAATGCCGAAGCACAGTAACAGAACAAGATGGAGCTACAGGACATGGGCAGGAGGGCAGGACAAGGTATTATGATTGTCATTAACCATTAAGAAGACTGAGGGCAGCTCGATTCCTAGATACACAAGCCAGATATATGGTGGAGAGCATCATTATCATAAGTATCAACATAATCTTCGTGTAGTACACAGCCACGAGCCCCAAAAAATATGTAGTATGAAATGAACTATGGCTACCCTGTCGCCACATCGGCCTTCTCATCTCGTCCCGGGTTTCACGGGGCACGGGGCACGGGGCATAACTTAATTATGACGAACGCAGCGAAACGAGGCGAATCTCAAGGCAGCCCCGGATGGGGTGGAGGTGAGAAGGACGGCTCTGTGAGAAACTGTAACCCGGCCGAGCAGGAAAAAGTGTAATAATAACTATTTGCATTTTATGTGGCGCTTATTTTAGCATAAATTTTGTAGCTTATGGAAATTATTCGTGTATCCACCAGCTCCCACTCCTCCCGCAAACGTTCCACCCAATTCCCGGTTGACTGCGCCACCGAAAGTCACAAGGTGAAGTAATGACCCGACCCCGAGCCGGTCGGTCACACGAGGCGTATGGGTAATTGTGAAAAATGCATAAAAATAGTCGTAGTCCTTGTCGTTTGGCTCAGTCGACGCCTTTCAGCTTCAGGTTATCCGAGCTAAAAGCCACTGGCATGGGGCTGTGTTTTAATTTAAATGTATGCCTAGGAATTGGTGTTTTAAAAATAGTTGTAGAAACTTGCCATTCAAATATATAGCAATTATGCAAAAAACCTCCCCAAAACGCACTTAATTACATTAACAGTAGCTGTAAACTGCTTTTAATTGCGATAATTTACCTTTTCCTGGGCTCTGAATCTCATTCGCTGTTTTGTTCGGCCTTACTATATTTTTTTATTAAGGTTTTTTAATGGCATCTTTAAGCAAAAAAGCTCTAACATATTTTTGTTGAATAATAATTCATTTTTGTAGCATTTTTTTATTTCCGTACGTTTCAAGACCTTATATATTTTTCTTGTTAAGACTCAACCATTTTCAAGGAAAAACAAAAACTAAATCAACAGTATTAGAACTTCTGTGTCAACCAACTTTCAAAACTTACTCAGACTTTCTATGGTGACAACTTGAATTTGTGTTTCCCCATTTCTCACTCAATTTCAATCGCTTTCAATCACCACATTCCCAAGACCAAGACCAAGACCAATCCCAGTCCCAGTTTTCTTCTTCCAAGGTCAATTACAGTCATTAGGTCTAAGTGACGGCTTTCATTCGTCGTCGAGCTAAAAGCCTGCCCCACAGAACAATCATTAGCCACTCTGGCCATATTCAAAACGCATTTTATAATGTCGCAGAGGCTTAGGGGCTAAGCCCACTTTGGTGATGGGAAGGCGACAAATGCAGACAATTTCTCTCTTGGGATAGGTTCCACGACCATCGATTACGCTTTTGGTTTGCGCAATCTCCTCGATGCCCTTAAGACTGTTTATCATGGCCATTGCCGTAGCTGAGAGGACACAAGTACAATCAAGATAAATCGACGACAATTGCGGCTATTTGGAAGGAAATTCAGTTTATTGACGGGAGACGCCGCTGCGGAGCATTTATTGATTTTGTTATTATTGCCAAAAATGTTCGAGTGCGGAGAATGCAAAATAAATAAATTTAAATAAAGTATAAGTATAATAAGTAAAGTATTTTTCTATCATTTCACTGGGTACTCTGATTTTAAGCAGATGTTTGTAACGAAGATAAGAATATTTCTAAACTTGTATGCAGCTTATTTTTTTATTGATCAGCAGCTTAGACGATGATCATCATGTCCTCCACTTTTTGCTGCACACAATATATAAGTTAGATGGATCTGCCCTCGGAATGATCAATCAATCTGTGTTGTTGTGGCAATAAAGTTTTTGTTTCTAAACATATTTTAGAGAAATCTTTCAGGGTATATAAAGCTGCGGCTGCCAAAAGTTAGTCTTGTTTTCTTTATTGTCGTTGCCCATTTTTTAAATGATTTCATTTGCCCGGTATCTCCCTGTTTGTGGGTCTGTGTGGGAGGTTCCTTGCCAATATTTACCGAAAATGTATAGCCCGGCTCTTGGAGACGAATAAAAACTGCAAAAATATTTTGTTTCCGTTTGTTGTTCCTTTTTTGCCGTTTCGGCAGGCGCGTGTGTTTCACATATTTAAATATTTAATTTGGCCAAAGGCCACCGACAGCCGACAGCAGCCTCCTCCTCCTGAAAAAGGTCATCTGAAAAGTGGCATCGAGTCTGCTCTGCATGGGCCTGATTATTTAAGCAAAAGCCAATTAATTAAGAAGGTCAATATTTGTGAGGCGGCCCGGAGAAATATTCTCTGGAAGAAACCATTAAATATTTTTAAAAAAGTTGAAACATTTTCATAAGAAATTTGAGGAATCGATGAGGAATCCAGAAAAGGCAAACAGAAATTAATGAATAAAACAATTTGGAAAGTGGCGTGAAGTAAACAGTAATTGACTTGGGATTGCCCCCTACGAAATGGTTTGATAAAGTAGGAAATACTCAAAGAAACTAAAAGATATATTTTTGAAGGAGATGAAATTTTTTTTATTAATTTACAGCAAAAACTCTTTAGCAATTCAATGAAAATATTGGCTATAAATCAAGTGGAATTTAGAACAGTTTCTGATTTTTGAATGTCTAAGATACTTGCCAGAATACCCATGAAGTACTATTTCACTAAAAATATGAATTTGTCAGCGCTCAACGGGCAGCTAAACGACATGTCCAGAAATTTAAAAAACACTTTAAACTTGTTACTCGCCACGCCACCCAATTTTATCTTCATTCTCTTGTAATTTATGTTTATATAATTGCCAGAATGAAATGTAATTTCTAAAATATATGATGATATAATAACATCGAAAAAATGTTCCGTAAAATGAAAGCAAAGCAAAAGCGAAAACCAAATGTCCCAAGGCGATTCATAGTCCCTGAGTTGGGGAACAATCCGGCTACACGAAAGAGAATCATCTGAAAAATGAGCAGTTTCCCAATTACACACCCACACACACACAGACACAGAGACAGAGTGAAATTTTTCGCTTTTGGCACATCAGAAAATGTTAATTAAACACAATTGTAGTGGGGAAGAAAAACGAGTACAAGTCGGTCATCCACATCCGCTTCCACATTGTTGCCACAGTGCGGCATTGGCCCGTGTTGTTTTCTCTTGTTGCTTTTGTCCAACGCACAATGTCAGGAAAATGTTGCCATTTGTCATTAACAAAACGGCCTAACAGACCGTTAAGGAGAGACTGAAACCCCAAACGAAACGAAACGAAACGGAAGTAACGAAAAGTCGTGCCATTGGCCATAAAAGCAATTCAAAATGTAATTATGCCATGAAGGCATGAATAATGTTGTCTGGCTGGGATGTGCACCGAGTACGAGTAAGAGAACTTATTATAATGTGCCGTGTCGTGCCGTGCGGCCGTCTGGCACGCGATTCCGACAGGCGACAATTGATACTGTCAGCGGAGAGAGTAGTCGAGTGCCACGAGAGTTGTAGAGTTACTCCGTGTCATATGCAGATACTGGACTCTGGCCAACTGAAGTTACGGGTACCTCTGAGAGCTGTTAAAATCAGATGAGCAGCCGGTCGGTCACCACTGCGAATGGAGTTAATGGCGACCATAACGTTGGGGAATGTCATGCGGGATTTAATTGCACTCCATATGCATGCCTTGTTGCGGATTTAGCCACAAAATGAAGCAATTAAAGTGCTCGGAGGCCGCAAAACTTCTCACCAGCTGTCCCCCAGCGAGGATAAGCCAGAGAGTTTTTGAGTGAGAGTCCGACTATAGGATACCCGGTAATAGGATTGGGAAAATTATAATATAAAGTCTGCTAAATCTGCCATTCTTTTCCATTTATGAAACACGACAGTTACATTCATTTACACAAATAAAATATTCCCCTTGGCGCTAGGACATCCAGGTACACCAATTTGAATAACTTAATTAATGATAAGGTCAAACAAAGACCAAAGCAACAAAAGGACAAGTGGAATAACATTTGTTGAGGGAGAGCATTGGGGTGCCAAACAAAGTGAGAGAAAAACAATTTTGATTTCAATTATTAAATTTGCTGGGGAAAGGAAATAAAAGATTCACAGACAGACACTCCGGCCCGAGAAAGTTATATTAAATATTCATTATAATAATCCACCAGGCTGAAATAAGTCAGCAGAAAAGTTGGAATTTGGTTTTTCTCTCACACAGGCAGACCCCCGACCCAAAGACCTAACCAAAATGACTTTCACTTCGCCTAGAGATGGTGGGAAAAGTTTGCCCAAGAGGGAGCTACACACAGAGGATGGTGGTACATCCAATTTATATGCCAGCAAACATATTGAATTCCAATTCTGCGCTTCAAAGTTAACATGCCGTCATTACATTAAACGTGATGAGAATTAACAGCCTCCGCTCCGAATCGAGATGGGATCGGTTTCTGTTTCGGTTTTGGTGTGTTCTTCGATGTCTGTCCTCCTCATTCATGTGTGTATTTCCGTGCTCATGGAGGGGGCGTGGTCATGGGTAACGCCTGACCTTTTGCCAGCACTAAATTAAATTTGATGGCCCACAAATAATGCCGAGTGTCTAATTATTTTCCTGCCCCATGCCACAAAATGGATCGTCTCCTCAAGTATCCCAGACACACACGCTGCTTATACACAATTAGGCAATGAACAGAGCAGAACGGAGGAAATGTATGGATGGTCATATGCAAAGTATTTGCTCAGCATGTTAACTGCAGACATTTGCACTTGAAAGCAGTTAAGTGAATGGAAATACACAGAAACTGACACACTTGGGGATATCATGTAGCAGTGCACATCCAAATCCAATGACTGCAACTATTTGGAATTTATTTAATCTATGACGAAAGAGAGAGGCAGGGATGTTTTCGGCATGTCATTTGAGAAGCTGTGTGTGTCAGAATACTAAGTGGAGAAGGCTCTGTTATGTGTTCGTAAAGTGGTCATGTGTCCTCAGAATAAAGAGGCAGGGTGAGAAGTTTTCCTTAGAGATTATGAATAAGAATGGAGACATCTCTTGTTATATTCAGTTTCAAGACTTCAAAAAATTTAAGTTTAACCAGTTAAGCCAATTGTTGAGTGGAGTTTATATATCTTATAATTTGATCAATTTCATTTCAATAATTATATTTTAATTTCTTGATTTACGACATATCAATCATTTAAGAGTTTCGTATAGTTTTTAAGTGACTGTCGAAGTCAAAAGTACCTCGATTAGAACCACAATTGAATTGTAGTTTTGTTACATACTACTGGGCATACTGTATTAGATAATTGAAGCTCTTCAATGATTCAGGGCCAATTTAATGTTTCCATTCAAGTCTCCTGCTGATGAACGTGTGTGCTAGATCTCACAGGAGGGCATTGCTTCAATGAAAGTCAAAGCCAGAACTGACTGATTGGACAATTTAGAGAGCGTGCAGGAGGCCACTACTAATACTCTTTTAATTACAATTTGCGGTTAAATGGCATAAAATACTGCACAAATACTGGCGAGTACTCAGCGGGGGGCAAAAAGTAAACAAAAACTGTGTAACTAATTTGAATATTTGATCAAATTGCCAGTCACAGGCACGGACAGGCAGAGCAATCAAACTAAACTAATTTAAATCAAATTTTGCCAATTCTCCAAACGTGGCCACAAAAGGACGATGAACGATGGCAAAAAGTGCAACATAATGAGTGCCATTAAAAGCACAAAAGGGGCATCCCCAAAAACACAGACACAATCACACACACACATGGACATATGGACACATGGCAAAGTTGGCAAAAACTTTGGTTTCTCTTTTTTTTGTATGACTTATTTAGCAATTTGTCATTCCAATTTGCGTATGCATTTTTTCGACCGCAAAGTCAATAAAACAAAGTTCAACGAGCGACAACAGCAGGAAAAAGGGAAAACTGAGAAATCAAAAGCCAAATCAGTTTATGCCAAAAACCCTCTCAATGGGTCAACGGAAACTGGGGCACACTTACACACAGGAAAGAAAAGAAAGAGAGAGAAAAAGAGAGAGAGAGAAATAAAAGAAGGGGAAAAATGTCCTGCGAAAGCAAAAGAAAATCAGATATCAAGTGAACAAGTAGCCAATGAAGGATAGTGCAATCAAATGCATTGGCACTGGCAACCTAACGAGGGACAAACTTCGATTCATTGTCTTGCAAATTGATATTGTCCCATGCCAAAGAGAGAGCCCCGGACAGGGACAGGGAAGGAGAGAGAGGGAGCTGTCAAAGATTTGGAAAGAAGGTGGGGCCATTGGGTCGCCAGTTTGTTGGGCAACAATTCGTTTACATGATAACAATAAAACTATCTCCCTTCTCTTCTGCATTTCTTTAAATATTTGCCAGATTTATTAGCCTGCCAGATGCACACAAAACTTTTGCGGCCATCCAGCATTTTCGGTTTACATATACATTTTTTTCCGTTTTAAGTTTCCATATTTTTGGTTCCCCCATTCATTTTTTTTTGGCATTTATTTTTTTCATTTTATACACATTTTGTTGTACTATTTGCTGTACGAGTAGTAGTAGTAGGAGGTATGTGTGTGTGCGGTAGTGGAATATAAATTGCAAGCCGCACAGCGGAATGCGCAATTACAGTGGCGAGAAGGATGCTAAAAAAACGATGAGAGCATATGAGTCTGTGCAGGCGACAAAAGGTGTCAGCGGTAGGATTAAATGCGTTCAGCAGGGCTAGATCTTGAGTTGGTGATGCTTTCTATATTCGAAACTAGTTCTTGTTTATCAAACTGGAAGGAACTGGAATTTAACTATAAGGAATTTTACGACGAAAAGACGAACGACTTCAGCAAGTTAATAAATTGTGCGTGTCGAGATGAACGAATTCAACAACGACAAACGCGATTGCACACTTTTGTCGGCTGGCTTCTAAAACTTGCCACACAACATCCGGCACACAAATGCTTTGTGTGTGCATAGGTGTATCTGTGTGTGAGGTTGTATGTGTGGGTGATGGTAGAAACTGTTATTACAAAGTAAAATTTCCAGTTGGTGTTTTCTTTAGCGTTTTTTTTCCCCCCCAGATCCCAGCTAGTGCTTCAGATCCAGATCCAGGTTCTAGCTGTGGACCGTTTTTGTGTCTGGGTCTGACTTGGGTGCTGGCTCCCACTTTCCGTGGGACTCTCTGGTGCGGCGAGGTTAACTGCTTGATGGAAGCAACATTTTGCAAAGCAGAGCTTTAAGTTGTATTTGTGTTGTCGAGTCTGCACGTGTGTGTGTGCTAACGAGTTTATAACAATTGTGGCCTGGCCGTGGCAATCTGGCACTGTACTCGTAATTACACCCATCCAAAAGCTGGGGGTAGTCGCATTACCAGCTATCAATGTGTGTATAACACCTTTGCGTATGGAATCCACGTAACCCGATGAACATTTTGGACACGCGCGTGATTTTTATGCTTATCAATAATACTTTTCCAAACAGGTGGGCTGCAGGGCAGGTGTACAAATTTCACTGGATTTGGCCCAACGAATTTATGACCTTCATAAGGCCTATAAAAATGCATGAGGCGTACGTGTTGAGAGAGAGAGAGACAGAGAGCTTTACGCCAAAGTCAACGCTAATGTGTGCGTCAATTGGTGGCAGAGTTTCGGAGTCGAGTTCATCGGCAGTCCAGCGAGTACTCATATAATGGATATTTGCTGCCGTGTCGTTATCCCATTGTGATTGACATTTTTATTTGTGTGACATATTTTTCAATTACTTTCATCTCTGCCTCTGGTCGTCTTAATTGCATGTCTGTCACTTACCACATAAATATGAAATATCTTTCATGTCCTGCCCTCATTTTTATATTTTCATTACACTCTCTGCGGTTTTATCTGCCACTAGTCAAGTAAGATTTTCCAATCATTAACATGCCCGTCAGCATAAAAGTCTGTTATGGCCATCACTCTGGACTTTGATCTGGGCCGTGCTTCTGACTTTGATTAGTCAGGATCCAGGACCCAGGACCAGGACTCTTTCTGGCTTTAACTTTTGTTTGTATGGAAATTTTTGTGGTTATATTAAAAAGTTGTTCGTAAATATTTTCATGGTTTTCATAAGCACTTCTTCAAAGGGAAACTCAGGCATAATTCTCTTCCCTTTCTTTGTTTAATACTCACTGTTGTTAATAGTTTGATTTTATAGTGTTGTAAAATTCGGCCATTAATTGCTTTCGCAAAAGGTTGTTAAAGTTTTTACGATGGCCGACACTGTTCTTCGACCGGACTGGATATCGGGTGGTGTTAGCTGCTTGATGAAGTGAGAGGAGAGTTGAGTCAGCAGTGAGTCAGACCAGGAACAGGACCAGGACCATGCCGTGGAGCTAATTGCATTCACTGGAAGTGTTTACTATGCGCAATCTTGCACTTTTCATACTGAGTGACGGTAAACACAATTTATGGGAAATTCTATTTTTATGGAGATGGGATGGGATGTGGAGTGTCCTGGATTGGCAAAATATTGATGATGAAATAATGACTTTATACATGTGAATCTACATCCTTTCTACTACAACTACTGTAGTAGAACGACTTTATTAAGGTGGATCAATATAGGATGTATTTTTATTTTCGAATCTGTTCGGTTCGAGTTGGATCCTAAGATCCGCTCCACCTGTAAATCGTGTATTGCTTTAGAGAGTGAAATTATAATTATAAACAAAGTTTATCATATTTAAAAACTTACACAGCTCTAGGAATGTAGGTGCTGCTCTAGGAATAAAAGTAGATAATTTCTTAACCAATGTTCACAGATTCTGAGTTTCAGGTAAAACTGCCAGGTATGGACTTCATGGACGACTTTGTTTTCAAGGAAGTCTTAGATAAGGCACATACATTCACTTTACTCCTTATATATATGTACATACTAGTAGTTGTATTCGTGTATCCTTGGCATTTATATCTTACCATGAGTCTTCTCCATTATTCATTAATCCCATGCCAAAGTCTCCTCATTTGGCTCCTTCATGAGGTCTACTACATGCTGATTGTCCGAGTTAGTATGCAAATTATGATTTGCACATACATTACATGACTTGTCTTAAACATTGCCATTACAATATCAGAGCCATCAAATCAGCCACAATGCCCTGACCTAGATATGTACTATCTATCCAGTCATCTATCTATATATCTGTACAACTGTCCCACTCTTCTCCTGTATGATCCCACACGCGTGAGTCGGGGATATGTCAGAAATAATAACGCGAGATAAACAAGCGCAATTGACATGCAAATACAATTTTCCTATAAACAAAAGAGCATGGGTAGGGGAGAGAAAAAGAAAATTCACGGCGCCAAGCGCATGTGGAACTCCTGACTTTCCTCCTAGGGATTTTCTCTCAGACTTTTGTGGGCTCTGGCTTTTCTCCTCTTACTCCCCGCATCCCAGTCAAATATTTTGCAATGCCTTTGTTTTTGAGCTGCTGCCTGCCGCATTTGGCTACGAAACAAATATAAAATATTTGCTCTGCTCGATTCCTGTTGTCACAAGAAATCAGAGTCTCACACAGAAAGCGCTGTTCCCGGTTCTTATTTCTCCAAATTTGATAAAAGTAAAAAAACAAATTTAGTTGTAAAATATTGTCTATTTGAATCTATTAGGTGTGTATAGGAATCATGAAAAAATTCAATTAAAATTCCTATATCTGGTAAATTTTAGTTAATTTTCCTTTTTGTATAAATTCCACCTTCACCCATTAGTGGAAAATGAAATCGAGAAGTTCCTTGTGTCTGTGATCCCAGTAACAACCTGCTTGCGGCTATTCCTTGAGAAAAACAAAAACCAAATTGAAGACGTCAGCTAAACGTTCCAGTAGACCTCTCCAAGGCTATATATATGGGAATATATACATATACATACATTCTATTATATATGTATGTATATATGTGTACTCATATTCTGGGGATACACGCACGGGTAAACAAGTTCAATTAGCATAAATATTTCGGGGCATAGAAATTCGCATTTATTGCCAACGTTTGCGTTTTTATGTTTATGTTATAATCCCTCTAGCAGCCCAGTCGATCGGTTGACATTGAGCGGAAATGGCAAAGTTAATTTACTAATTGTTTTCATTAATTAGCGGGGGATACTCCGTATGTGCTAGTGCTTATATGCTTAGTGACTATTTGATTGTTGCCTGCAGAAGAGCACAGCACAGAGTGGGGGGAGGCCATACATACATATGCCAGCGCTCAGCTGGTACAGGAAGTGGCGGGGCATGTGTGCTCAATGACCCACTTGGAGAGGGCATGTTGTCGGAGTACTCGTACTGCCACAGTTTGCCGTTTTGCCATAGTAAACCAAATAAATAATCAAAGAGGAGAGGACTCCAAATCTGATTGAGTTCAACACAAAGTATAAATGCTCTTAGGGAATGCTTTTAAGGGTTAAATTTACTTTGAGAACTGGCTATTTTGTATATTTGCTTGTGTACCTATTTTATGTACATATTGTGTAAATGTCCTTTTGTCCAAGGAATTATTTCCTAGGTTAAATCTTAAGCAATTCAGCATATATCTTTAAGTCTTTAATGAATCATTTCGTAGGGTATTTGGTGGTACAGCTGTTGCCTACTGCCAAAGTTCTGGCACCGGCCGTCGGCAGCTTAAGTTTCTACTTCGTTAGCTCTCTGGCTGAAATGCACTTGATCAAAAATGGCGCGTTGTGGAAAATGTACGAAGGAATAATAAGGGGGCAAAAAAATAGTGTAAGAAAAGTAAAGTACTATTCTGACAGAGGCAGAGACGGAGACGGAGCCAGAGCCGGCAGAGTCAGAGGCCACATGTCTGTCTGTTTCCATTGAGTGTGCAGTTGACCTATTTCGCAAAAGATACAGATTTGAGGGCAGCCAGTCAGGCATTCTGGCATTCAGGCATTCAGAGGCAGTCGAGAAGTAGCCATTTTCATCGAGAGCCAACCCTGGCAGCTGAGCTCTCGAGTTTATTCCTTCCGTTTCCGCTTAGCTAGGTAATGCTTGTAATTGCAAAAGTTCAATGCCTGTGGCAACATATGTATGCAGGGAGCGACAGAGACCTCTCAAACCAGCCATAGCCAAAAGTTGCCACATAATTCTGAGGCCTTCTGCTGACCAGCCCCGGAGCAACATGCATCATTAGTTGGGGGCAAGTTGGAGTCGCAAGTGGATGCAGGATTGCAGTTGACGAACTTTCAGGGCAATTCACACACATGAAGGTTGGTAATGGCAGTCACAGCCATAACCTATTACAACGTAAAGATTTGCTGCCCTGCCCAAATGAAATTTCTCTGGAATATTACTCATGCATCGCTTGCCGTGCTCCGGACTCGACTTGACTTGGAAAGTTGGCCAAGATTTGAGCTTCCCGTCTGACTGCCTGGCCTCAAAGCCTTGCTTGGCTGCCTTGGCTTATTAAAATGCGCACGTGTCGACATGCACTAAGGCCAACTGCCACTTAGAGATCCTCTCAGCGGCAGGGCTAAGTAAATATGTAGTCTGGCTTTGGCATTACTCATACGACATGGTGGATGACGGAAGTTGGCGCGTTATACGCACGCGAAAAATCAATTATTAAAATGGAAATATGCGTCCCCAAACCTACTGTCTTCTACGCCCTCTTTCCGTATGCATATGGCAAGCCGACAACGTGCCGAGTAGGGGCGTGGCTGGAGCGGGGCGTTCACTAAAAATATTTTTTAGACCAACTTTGGCAACATTTTTAATCAAGTTGGTCATGCAGCGGCATAGAGTGCGCACCGAGGATGAAAAAACAAAAATGATAAAAAATATTTGAATCTGCCCCATGCAGCACATACACCTTATAACATATGTAGTGTGGGGCCTTTTTGAAACCAAATAAAAACTTTAAAGAGCATGTCTCAACTGTAATACACTTGTCACGACCAAAAGACACCTGCTATCTACATTTATTTGCTATGCTAATGATAATCATAACCTATCAAGAAAGGACTTATTTATAGCTTTTTGGCTCGCGCCAAAATGAGTAGAATATCGGACGACGCCAACGACCCAAGACATTTGTAAATATAAGAGAGAGATATTTTTAGAGCTACCATATTACAGAATCTTACTTTGTTTGTATTTTTTAAAATTTATTTTGAATTCTAGATATCGCAGCGATTTGTACATTTGCAGTAGGAATAAAATCTCCGCGGGCATCACAAAAGTTCGAGTATACCCGTCAACTCCCAATGTCCTATATCCGAAATAGCCATTCAGTACAAGCGAATAGATTCTTCTTAGTCTCGGAAGAAAGCAGATTACCTCATGAATACAGGGTATACAAATTTGCATAAAGAATAACTTATTGCATACTCGCAGGCGCGACACGTTTTTGGTGTGCCGCTGTTTTGCGAGTGTGTGAGTGTGTTGAGGCTGCTAATTTAATTGCAAGCGCTAAAAGTTCTGTGGCACGCATGGAATTTCTGAAAAGTTTTTCAGTTTTATAATTTTTGGCGTCCTGTGTTTTTTTTGCGAATTTATGTGAAATTAAGCCACCCTCGATGGTGCCCTATTATCTGTGGGCAACTTCAAAGGGCGAAAACACACGTGTACCATTGCGGCTTCCCTGGGGCTAATTGAACTTAACGCAGACAGAATTACTTTCTCGCACACACAAAACATATATATTTTAATTAATTTTCTGGGCAAAATGCTGCCAACATGTGACTACGCTACACACAAAGCACACAAATAAAATCACTTCGAACTTTGCAGGAGCGTCTTTGTAATTTAAATTGAATTTTCATTTACTTAACTATATTTACTCTGCAATTGCCAAAGTGTTTTACCTTGCCACTCCAGCACATTGGTGGTTGAGTGTGCTACAAGGTTGTTATTGCCATGTATTTGCCGAAAGCAAAAGTAATTGCGGTCTATGATTTGTTCCTACTATACTGGTCAGATTTTAAGTATTGACACCTATTTTGAATTAATAACTACATGGACCACACGTGAAAATACTATTCCATAACTGGCTTGTTGTGGGTTTATATGCGAAAATTATGCAGAATTTAAGCAGAATATTCGCCAGACAACCTATTTATGTTGCATAGTGCAGTAAAATCATTTTGCGCATTAGCTAAAGGCATTTGCTGTTGCAGACAAAAGTCGATGGTTAATTATTATATGTATGACTAGTTTGGTAATTTCTCAGCTTTATTCTGTGTTCTGCATCCGTTGTTATATGCTTGGCTGTCTGCCAAGAGAGATACAAGTGAAAATTGAGGCTGTACATACATAAATCATGAAATTATCTAATAAGACCCCGCCGCATGACTTATTAAGCATAGCTCTCGGCGGACCTGATGGATAAATGTGTATGCCGTGCTGTGCTTTGCTGTGCTGTGCGTTTGCCGAATAAATAAAAGCTTTAAGCATATTTTCAACTAATTTACTAGAATATGTTTGACTAGAATCCACTTTAACAACAGCCCACCCCAAATCGAGTTTCAGTTTGTTTTCTTGAGAGAAGTCCCCATTCTTATTGGGCAGTTGAGTGGGAGTTTGAGATTTTACCATTTCTTTATCGTTTGATGTCTGCTGGGTGCAAATCCCATAAGAAAGTTATAAGCCGATTTTGCTGGCCAACCGCTTATTGACTTAACAAATGAACAAATTTTGCAGTAACTGAGACTCATTAAAGCCGGTTCGGTTGACCAGCGGGTTGGTGTTATTTATGGTCGGAAACAAAGCCGAATTTACTTTTTCCCATTAATCTTAATAATTTTTTATTGCTGCTTGTTTCAAAAGTTTTTTGTTTAGTTAAGTTTTGCAAAACATCAACGAGTTTTTTTTATGAGTAAGTTAATGAGTAAATATGGATATGAGAAAGAACAGTGCGAGTAAATACTTTGTGGTACGCTTTATTCTCCTTTTGTATCATTGTATTCTCCTTTTCTGACTGTTCTATATGCCACTGTGTTTTTGTATTCCCCATATGTTCTCTCCAACTGCACGTATCGCAGACTTTTGCAAACCGAAAACCATAATTGACTTGTTCGAGCAACGAGTGCTATGGTCAGGCGGGGATTTAATACAATTGAAATTGGCTTGGCAATGGAGAAAGTCATTAAAGTTAATTTAAAGTGGCTCGACAGGCGAAGAGTAAGAGCATTCGCTTTCTGACTAAATTAATAATGGTTTATGTGTGGGGTCTGGGGTTATACCGAGCGAGCGAGCGGCACACATGGCGTATGCGCAATGTTTGTTTGTCTGCTTTGCAGTTATTAAAATGCAGCAGGCAACTTGCAGCTAGACTCATATGGTGGCAGCTGTTGTTAGTGCGCTAATTTCGCTAAACATGCAAATCACATGTACAAGAGCTAGTGGTTGCCAAGCCCCCCTGCTGTCCCCCCTGCCATCGTATGCCTGTAACCCGAGTTCAAGCACTTGAGTGGATGTCGCGGCCCTGGCACGCGATGTTCGCGCTTGCCGTAGGCATTCTCTGCCCTGCAGGTTGTCATTACGATGAAAATTGTGCGCGCAAGTACGAGTACTTAATAACAAGTGCAACACAATGTGGCACACAACAACAACATATGTATTAATATACACATACGTATAAGGATAGCTTACAACAAAGTGTTGCCAGTGCGACAACGTGTCGCATTAGCAATGTGTTGAATTTTCAATGATTTGTAAGTGGAAGTGCTCGCAGCAGCAGCATCGCCCACTTCAAAGTAACGGCTGCCTGACATCGTCATACAAGGCATACTATACGCAACATTGTTGTTCCTGTCTTCTGCAGCAGAGCAGCAGCTGTTGCCTCAAAACATGCTCCTGCTCCTGCTTGCTGCTGATGCTCCCCTCCCCTGCTTATAGCTGATTGCAATTGCATAAATTGGCAACGCTGTTCAATGTATTTTTAACTATTTTACATAATAGTCCCCGCAGAAAGAAGACACCAGAAAACAGCTGGCAGCAAAAATGAAAACAGACAAAGAAAAGCCTAGGGAGCACTAGGCCACAAAATCAGTTTTTACTATCCAAAACTGGATTATTTTTAAAAACCATTTACTTAACGACTTAATAACATTTTGAATTTTTTTAAAGCAAGTAAAATAAAATACCAATTTGTTGCAATTTGTTTATCAAGAACAAATTTTCATTCAGTTAAAATTCCCATAGCTAAGAGAACTATCTGAAAATTTCGAGCTATCTTCTTACTCAATAAAAATATGTGTATGTTATTTAGTATTACATTTGGCAACATGCCAAAACAACCTAATTCGTTGCATTTCCAAAAATAGCCAAAAATCTGAACTACGAATTCCATTTCAATCTCTCTGATTAATAAAGAATTCATCCAACCGCAGCACAGACCATCCCGCCTCCCAGCCCCTCCGCAGCTTAGTTCCCAGTTCGACGAGCATTGTATTCAAAGTTGGGGCAAAAGTTCATCGGCGAGCATATAAAGTTTAGCAGCATTTGCGATGTTTGCATTCTTGAAATTCAGGGCCTCTAACAGCTCTGATTGCTGTCTTGCCAGCCGCAACAGCAACAGCAGCAGCAGCAGCAGTTGCATGTTCATCTGTCTGGCAGGGGACAAACATCATCAAGAAGCAGCTGCCTCGCATTCTAGGACTTCTTCTCCGGCTTCGGCTCTTGACTCAATCTCCCCTGTGGCTGGCTCTGCTCAGATGGGGCTGACTCTGAAGGAAGCTCTGAAGCTCCTGCGGTAAGAAAATTCTGAGCATTTCTTTGGGTTTGCTGATATCCGCCTCCCTTGCCACCTCTCACAGAGATTTCCTGTTGTGTTGTGTTGCTGGCTGTTGTCGTAAAAAGAAAATTAAATAAAAACAACTACGGGCCAAATGCTGTTTGTTGTTGCAAAATTTAAAAGAAAACTGCCTCGTTTTTATCTCTTCTCGAGTATGGACTAGTTGTAGGCAGCCGTGCCGCCGCCTCGAGCTAGGGAATTCTCGCTCGGTTTTTTATTTCAAGCAATTTACATGCGTCGTCTCCTGTAATTTGTATCCAGAGAAGGCATCAAAATTTCCTCCGCCCCCCTGATTCTCATATCCGCAGCAGCTCGCCTTGAAGGCAGCTTTCTTTTGCTTTCCCGTTCGGCTTTTCCGTTTCCTTTTGTATTGTACTCGAGTGCGCGTACGCGTACAATTTCTGCTTTCACTTTTAAACGTGAATTTATATTCAATTTGTTTGATTGTTTGGCGCGAGTTTCGTGGAACAAAAGCGAGAAATTCGCATAGTTTTGGAAAATTTGCATGTGACATCATTCAGTTTGAATTTCATTTGCCCCATTTCCATTCGACTGCCCGCTGGGTGTCCCGCCCCCATCTTTCTGCTTTCCACATTCAATTTCCCTGAGCTTTAACTTTCTGCAATGAATGATAATTGAGTTTCACTTGCTTTCCGCTGGGTCTTCTTATTGTGCCTCTGGTTTGACATGGTTTGCAGTTTGGGCCAATAAAATAACACGGAAAAAAGCCACAAAAAAATAAATTGCTATACATAATAAATGCAGCTGACCTGAGGATTTGAAAGATTTTATTCTGAGAAGTAGAATTCACAGAAGTACATATTGAACACAAAGTATGTTTCGAATGGTTCATAAATCTAAACATATCGGTATCAGAAATGTGTTATATATTTTATAATTTACGGCATATTTCGTCATGCCTGTGAATCTAATTAATGTGCCAAACGAGTTTTATTGGCAGCGCTAAAATCATTCATAAGTGCATCAATAAATTTTCACAAAGCCTCCAAATGTTTTACCTAATCAACATCCGAAATAGGCTTAATGGTACCATTTCCACAGTCCCTGACCAAACCCTACAACCCCCAGCATACATTCAGTTGTACAATTAATAAACGCGGCCAGGGGATTGTTGTCGCATTGAAATTCAAAAATGTATTGAACTAGTTTTTAGTCTGGTTAGACCGCCATCCAGTTCTATAGAGAGTGTGTGTTCAATTATTTTAATTACAGTTGTGAATCCGAGTGCTTGGTAACTGTAACGCAATTATTTGCCAATTGCGGTTGCCGCTTTCCAGCCATCCTACTGTCAGTTCGCATCAATTTGTGTGGCAATTAATTTTACATAATTTTTATGACTCTCTCACTCGTTTGTCTGTAGCTTCAATGGTTATGGCATGCCACACAGGTTCGACTCTAACTTTCAGCCTCAAGTGCAAATTGAAATCAGTCGAAATGTTGCACCATGCAACTGCCACAGCGCGGGGTAATGAATATGTAAATAATTTATTAGCTCGCAGAGTGAATGTGAATGTGAACGGGTGGATGGCTCAACAGAGGAGTTATGAAAGCGACATCGAGGCAAGCAAAAGCCCTCGGGACAAGTGTTAGCCAGACATTTCTCCGCCAGTTTCGGTGGAAGTTAGCTTGTTGGGTACTCCTTAAAGTCCGATTCAGGTGAATCCAATGTGAAATACCCTTGTCATGCAGTCTTTTTTTGATTGTCTCCACCCCTGACTGGCAATCCATCAGGGGCTCCTCCAGGACAGGCCTGACTCCGGCTAAAAGCAGCCACAACTTCAGTTCCCTTTGCTGCAGCTGCTCCATCCAATGCTGCTGGCCCTCGGGCCATGCATCAATGCAATTTTTGAGGTGTGCAATTCTGCCCCGAAACGCATGAAATGCATTAGGGCTGCTTAATAATTCAGCAGCTGCCTTTAAGCCACTGCAGCGCCCGGCTAATTTCAAAAGGCTCCACAAAATGAGATGTGGGTGGCATATCCTATCCTGCCCCTGTCCGCACCACCGCTTCCACTTGGCAGCTTCCACAAAATGCAAATGCTGAAGAAAAAGTAAAGAAAGTAGCAAATAATCGCTTAGCTTAACGCAAAGTGTTTTGAGGGTACGAGAAGGAGTGCGAGCATGCTCTCCATTGAAAGCACTTTGAAGGGTTGGCTGTCGAGACAATCAACTGCCATTCTGGACTACACTGGAGATCAGAGAGGGGTTGGACAATGTAACCAAAGTATTTCTATAGAAGGATGCAGCCATGATGTAGGGCGGAAGCGATTTAATGGAATGACAGCAAATCACCGATGGAGAAATAAACTTGTCTTAATATTGAATAATTATGGACTTTCTTAAGAGTTTTTAGCAATGGAAAAATATTATTCAAATTTATTCTGGCTGACTCAACCAAATGGCAGTTCTGTAAACATTTTAGTATCCATTCCGTTGCAGATCTTTGTCTTTTTGACTTCATTAAGACACTTGTGAAAGTTCGCCAAACTTCCTTTTTGGTACTTGGTTCTTTGCCACTTGAACCATTCTCATTAGCGTGTTGCACGAACCAAATTAGTTGCTGAAAATAATCGTGTACCTATAGGCCCACTGGATACCATATAAGAATGGAAAAAAAAGATTTTCCTTATATGCTGTAGCTTGGAATGACGGTCTCATACCAATATATATGTATTATAATTATACCATTTTTAAGTGTGTTATCAGTCGTTCTGATCATCCGTTACCTTCCCCATGAACAACTGCCTCTAAAATGCTTAAAGACCATAGCATGGTCAGCGTCAGCATACCCTTTGTTATCCTCCACTTATTGCTCAAAGTATTAAACACTCATCAAACTTTTTTTCGACTTCCCTCTGGCCTCTTTTTTCAGGGCACTTTTTGCCTAGTTTTTCGAATTCTGAGAGCAGCAGCAAAAATCTTTGTGCACTTTTCGTCAGCATAATTAACCGTTCACTATTTATACCCTGTAGTATTTTGAGTGGAAAAGGATATTGGTGTTTAAGCAAACAGAGTTTTGGTTTTTTTAAAAACTGAAAAATAAGCGTTTGTGACCCAGAATCTTTGAGATTTTATTAGCCCTGTTTCCTTTGGAACTGTTTTGGTAGCTGTAATCTGTGGGATATGGGTCTGATTTGGTGATTAATTTTTCATTCTGTTCTTCCATTGATTGATAATTTCCACCAATATAAATCTGAACAGTGGCCATTCCCTAAGGTAACACTTGACTCTTACTTGTTTTTTTTTCCTCCCCCTAGATGCTGTCCAGTCAATGGTGAAACGCTATAATTATGATTCATGGGCGCTGCCAGAGCGTAGTTCTCAGGGGAGTAGGCTCTTTTTCTCTTCCCTGATTAATTTTGGGTAATGAGCGCACTTTTTCCCGCCCATCTACCCGCCCACTGGTTCATAAAGAATGCGTTACTAATTATTTGTAATTTGCTTTGATTTCTGCCGCTTCTGATGCTGATGCCGTTGCAAGCTGGTAGCCAAAGTGCCGCTTAAGCGCATTTACGTGCCGCCCATTAATTGCAAATATTTGAGGAATACGAGAGGGTGCGCGCGGAGATGTGGAAAGGGAATTCTTGCGGGCTGTATCTTTTTTGTATGCTAGGCTACCGGGTAGCTCGTTAAATCATTTATGTTCGCCCAATTAAAAGTTAACTTCTAATTATTACGCACACACACACACACACACACACACACACAAATGCAGCTAACCTGCGGGTATGTAAGCGGCATGCAAGCAATTTGGCGCACATTGCGTATGAGTAATGCGGGAGGCAGTTTGGGTACCCAACCAGTGTGCGGACGGTCACATTCTCTCTCTGGCCCTCGCCGATATGCAAACTATTTTCGCGTGTAAAATGCAAATTAAATAGATACTTGCACTGCAGCCGCACGGTAGAATTTTTGGTTTTTTCCTTTAATTTTCGGCGGAAATTTCGGGGGAGAAAGGTTAGGCCAATCAAGGTCTAATGAAAGTTGAAGCTGTTGGCAGCTTGTTTTCGGAAGCAGACTCAACTCTGGATAATTATGGTTGATAGCAAGTGAGCACTGATCAGCAGGGATTGGTTGTTATGGCAAGACATTTAGAGTATTACTTAGATACAACTAAAATTAATTAAGTTCTTGAATTGTTCCAAATTACCTCCTTTAAAAATTTGTCTCCATTTAAAATCTCTTCCGTGGAGAAGTCCCTCCCATTTTTGTTGCTCAGTGTTGCCAATGTTAATTTTTGCCCAACGCTAAAATGGAATATCTGCTTTTTTTCTGCCGCCTGTTGGCTTGGCCAGCTGCCTGCTGCTGATGTCGCTTATCTTCTGCAACACAAACAGCTAAATAAACAGGTGCATACCCACCCACACATCCACACACCCACACCCCAACACTACAGCTGCTGAAACACCAACAAAAGACTTGCTACACATCGTTGCACGTTACAGAAATCCAACAAAATGGGATTAAAACTTATTTAGCTCCGTGCAGTTTCAACGTTTAATTTTTTCCTTTTTTTCCCCTGTCTCAGCTCGGGCTTCTATGAATTTATGACGCGATTCGGTGTCCTTCCGCTGCTCGTATCCCTGGATGCTGATGCTCTACCCCCCACAGAGAACTCACTTTATCCTCAAGTCCGCGTCTCAAATTCGAAATACGCAAATAAACTGGGCAACACAGCTGCGCAGCTGCATGTTTGCATTTTTGCTTTATGCCCCATGGTTTATCTGGCTGTTTCAAGGTGCTGCCCACCCGCTCAGCACCCTCCATTAGCCACCCTCCATTTTGCAACCCCTGGAATGCTGGCAAATGCTAAAGATAAATGTGATAAATGCGCGCAAGTGGGCAAATAGCGCTATAAGCTGACCACAAGCTCTCCGATGATATAGTTTGTTGTTCCTGCTGTTCCTTCTTCCATCTTTACCTCTCTTCCCTGAGAGTGTGTTCACTCGCTTCCCTTTGAGTGAATGTTTGTGTGTGTATCTGTGTGAACAAGGCTAATATGCAGCTTTATGTTGCGGCCCATGCGGTTTTGTTGCATTCATGCGGGCCGCCAAACCAAAAATACCTCAAACTACATTCAAAACATATCACAACATTTGAAAACTTCTCAAATAACTTAATTTTGGTGCGCTAAAAGTTTTTTCTTTCAATGTCAGGCAAATAAATCAAAATCTTTTGCCAGTGCTGCCTTACTTTCGAATGGCGTTTGCATATTCAAAATATTTGCAGCACTTTCACCTTTCTCTCTTTTTTTTGGGCGCTGGTTTTTTAGCTGTTGACCTCAGCAAACGTTTTTTATGTGTATGCAAATTCAAGAAGCCCACAGTTCCATGGCTTGTGTTTTCTTTTGTGTTTTATTTTTTGGTAAAAATGAGGACTCGCATGTAAGAGAAGAGAAGAATTTTTACGGTGCCTCACACGTGGCTGCATCGGCGGCATTTGCTGCAACTTTTGTTCGCATTGCGGTGACGGGTAATGCTTGTCCTCCATTTTGATAGCCCCCCGCATTGTGGGGCCGCTTCTGTCCTTCTCATTTCTATTTAATTAAAAGTGCACATTTTTACATATTCGCCAAGTTTTTAATTTCCATAATTAGCGTTTCCATCGCTGTCGTTCTCGTTGTCGTTGTCGCCGCCAGCCAGTAACCAGTAACCAACAGGCAAAAGCAGCAGCGGCAACAACTATGGCCAAATGACATTTTCGAGTATGTTGTGACACCAGAGCTCACACACACACAACGTCAACGGAGAAAAGTGAGCGCAGAGGAGAGCATAGCAGTTTTCGTTGCCTACTTATCTGGGCAGCAGTGTCACATGTAAGCAGCTGCCAAAGTGCTCTACTTACGGCGCCCCTCACCACCCTGCCACCCTGTCGCTCTGTGAGTGTGTTGTGCAACATTGTGAAGTGCGCTTGATGCTCTCGCCTGCTGCTTTATGCACTAGGAGAAAAGTGCTAGTAGGACTCAGGTATCTGAATGTAGCGCTTAGAATTTATGAAATGCGAAACCATGAATATCTATTGTTAGTTAATTTATAACTTTGAAAATTATGAGAATATACATATCGGTTTTGGACATGTTCTTAAACTTCTTTCTTCAATATACAATATACAATAAATATGTTACGAGTACTTGCGATTTGTTGTGTAAATCAATTTCCTGTACTCATAGTATAGTCAAGTTGTATTCTCAAGAGTACAAATTATTCTTAGTTAAAAAAAATGTATTTTCTCAGTGTATTGCTTTCCTTGCCATAGCTGCTTGCTGCTGCTGCTTTTGTGTTGTGTTTTTGGCGTTGATTTTGTTGCTGGGTTTTGATGAAAGTCATGTAAATTGTGCGACAGGCATGTAAGTGTGTGTGTTTCTCTGTGTGATTTGGAAGATTTTGACGCTGAATTTGAGGGTGAAGTTGAGGTTGAGCTGGGCGAAAGAACTCGTAGGGCACCCTCCCGTTTGATTACACCGCGCATATCCTTTGTGAGGGGCTCGACAACAACTTGAGATCTCAATTGCCCGACCGGTCTTAGCCGCATTATTAACTCGTCTTGGGCCTGTCTGCCGTAATTTGTGCATTGCCACTGAGCAATTTCCCTGACTGCCATGAAGGTTCTGAGTGGCTCCCAGCTGATGTCTTTGGGTGATTTAGTTTGTCCCCTGCCTCTGCCTCTGACAGTGACAAATCAACTCCACTAATTACTTCTAATTTCAGTTTGCGGTTTGGGGCAACCGAAAGGGCACAAAACCCACAACAATTATCTTGTCTGTCGATTGAAATCTTGGCTCAAAGTAAATACTCGCACTTGCAGACCAAATGAAATTTCATCCACGTGCAGTCGAAAATTTTTGCTTGCCAAACGAAGGAAGAGGTGGTTTAATTGGGGTTTTGGAATACTCTGAACTACGACCATTAGAATTAGAATCTAATTTCATTGCAAAACAATTTTCGAACTTCAAACGACATGAGCAACACAGCAGAATAACAACTTGAAAATGTGTTTACCCACTCATTTTGGGTTTTTGGTCAAACAGAAACTGCCAGAGAAAGAGAGAGAGAGAGAGAGGCAACGCCCCCAATACAAATGGGCTAAAGCACCGCAAGGTGATCGCCAGTGTCCCAGGCACTGTGTGTGGGTATGTGTGTGTGTATTCAGTTAGCCACAAAAGCCGGAAATAACAGCATGACCTAGATTTGCATACACCCTCACACAGATACAATAAAAATACACACACGGGGTGCTCTCCCCTCATGTTTATATAAACACCCCCATTGCTGGGTCGCCATTAGCTGCTGCTTGGCTGCTTCTTGCAAAAATTTAAAGGCCAAATTGCATTACACATTTTGCTACCATCTGCTGCTTTGGGCTTAAAGTTCAAAAACAGTCAAGTTGTAACTGCCCAAAACGAAAAGAGAAAGTGTTTGCAAAGAACGTTATTAGGTTAAACCAAAAAGACAGCGTAAGTCACAAATTTAAGTAAATATTTTAAGATTACTTACATAATTCAATTTAAAATTGTATACAAATTGTGTACTAGCTGACCCGGCAAACTATATTCTGCAGTATGGAGAACTATTTGTCTTGCTCGGAATGAAGTCATTCGCGAATTGACTGCAGGAAATGGTTTTTATCTAAATCCGTAACAATAAGCAAGACGTTCTGTGGTCTCAATTTCAGGTAGTTTCGCTTTTCTCGTTGCGCAACACATACCATCTATATATACCATCTTGTTTGATACCACCTCTGTCCGTGGCACCAATCAAGACTTTCGGATGAGCGGACATCTGTCTCGTAATCGAATGCGAGACGAAAAAACGAAGCGGATGAAAGTGCTCTATGTACTTGTTGACGTTCTTAGCTATTTTCTCTAGGAGTATCAATTACGTAGAGGCGCGCTTGTCTGCCTTCCTATTGCAGTGGTTAATTTCGTTCATCTCGTGCCTCTTCTAATTGAGATTTTCTTTATCGTGTATCTATTTTCTGCCTGTTCTACTTTACGGCCTGTTTGCATAGGAGGAACAGAACCACAAACACTGTTACATGAGATTTTTACATATTTGATTATTTGTATTTAAATTAAATAGTGTAACGAATGGGTAAATCAAGTAGGCCGACTATTGGATTTGTCATGCCATTGACTGTAGATATTTAGTCGGAGCTCAGCGATTCTTCGGAACGGAACCTAAATTCTCTCAAAAATAAAGTCTTGCGAATAAGTAGAGATAGAATCTGAATCGATTGCGTCTTCCGAATGGTCGGCGTTAGAGCCCACTGTCACGACTGAGTCTTCCGAAAGGTCAAAGAAAGAATTCGAATCATCGTCATTTTTAAACTAAACTGGTGCCTTTACAGAGTCTTCGCATGGTCAGTATAGAACCCAGTGTCACGATTTAGACCTCCGAAAGGTGTGTAAAAACATTTAAATCATCATCAACTGAAGCCTCGACTGCGTCTTCCGAATGGTCGGCGTTAGAACCCACTGTCACGGCTGAGTCTTCCGAGTGGTGAGAAAAAGAATCAGAATCATCATTACACTAAACTGGTGCCTCTACAGTGTCTTTGCATGGTCGGTTAGAGGAAGAATACGAATTATCATCTTTTTCATCGCTTCAACAAGCGAATGGATAACATTATTGTCGTTAAAATTGCGACTCTGGTTCTGGGAGCACAATGGTCTCGTAGACGGTGGTAGTATGACCCCACTCCCAAAAAGGATCGTATGACTGCAAGCGTGAAGGATACCATTGTATAACCGATTTCTTTCTCGCAGGTTGCAACCGAAGCCAGGCCTGTGAGGTTGAGCACTAGTGCTGCCTTCGGAATCCGAATCCGGGGAACTGCTTATCATTCTGTTTGCAATTTCCAGGAATATCCGCCTTTCCCTTCTTTGCTATGATTTCTATACAAGAGGGATGGATGCTGCTGGATATGACGAACAGAACGATGGCTATATCATGGAACCCGCCTTCAATGTCTCCCGAGGCGGATCCAGTGCTCAACAGCAGAGTCTTTGTTTCAGTTGCAGCCTTGGAGAGAGGAGACAGTTCCACAACGTTGTCGTTCACATTGATTATTGTACGATCTTTATAAATTTGTAATACTTTATATTAATTATATGATTACAAATTATTTTATATCCGATTTTTGTTTGTACTGAAAGAAAAGACTAAAAAATGAATTTTGCTGAATTTGCGCAAAAGTTCTAATTATAAACAAAATATATAAATTAGTTTTGGACCCCGGGCTGTTCCATGAATATTGGGTATATTCTGTACATATCATTTATGTATGCTCTACATCCTCATTCCACGCTTTTCACACAACACTAATTAGGCATAGCCACTAAGCCCCCTTCGCCTGTTATTTCCATACTCTATCCCCAATAAATTGTCTACACAATTCAACGCCCCAGCAAAGTTCTTATCTCTGTTAATATACTCATTAACTTTTGCCCATATCAAAACAATCATCACTTTGCCTCTACACATGGAACTTTGTGCGGACCAAAATAATTTTTGTTTTACCAACACAAACAAACCGCATCTCACACACACAAACTCTTGAACAAACACACGCACACACGTACAAAGAGATACATACATACATACATGGGTGGGTGGTAAATGCAGCCAAAACGTTGAGTCGGGTAAAATTATTTCATATAATTTGTAAAAGAGCGAACAATAAACGGGCTCAGCAGGTTACCCACCACCACAAAACCCATTCATTTCCATCCCTTCTCTTCTACCCAGGACACCCACGTCATATAGCTACCCTCCCGCATACTTTATTAGTTTTGAGCGCTAAATTAATAATAAAAAGTTTTGTATTTTTGGCCAGTTTGCGAGTTTATTCGGTTTTTCGGCAGAGGACACAAAATGTTACGCATACGAAGTGTGGTATAGTGCGTTCTGGGAGCTATTAGTATACCTACCCATTTGGGGTATTGTTCCCGGGCTGTAAATTTCAAAATTATGCCAAGAACATGTCGATTGAGTGCAAATCGTGATAATGGTGCCAAGATAATGGCCAAGGAAGGGAAGAAGCCCAAAGCCAAGGAGAAAGTTAAACTATTTTCAACTATTGTTTGAATGGTTTGATAAGGTAATCTAGACACATACGTTATAGATTGCATATCAAGAAAAAGCTGATTCAAATCGGCTGCAAGGGTATAAATTGCCTCGACTTCCACAACTTCTTTACCATTTATTCTTCTCTCGTATGAGCGTGTGTGTTTTGTGTATGTGTTGTGGGGTCGGGTCAAGCTTGATTATTAAAAAACAAAAGTAATTAGAAGCGGAAAATTTGGGTAGAAAATTATCCCCTTTCGAATGGATTGAAAACTGTGCGCAGTTAGACATATTTTTCCATACTTTATTTTAATATACAGACGCTGGTTGCCTGGGGTGTGGTATGGGCCTATGGGCGTTTGGTTGGGGCCCGAAACTGATATGCATAATGTATATAAAACTTTTTTGCTTGGCCATAGCAGAAGGCTGTGGAAAAAAGAGGTTTCTGTTTAAATTGCCTCTGAGAAAAGTTTATGAACAGCACACGAGTGGCATAAATCTACAAAAAATGAGCTCGACACATTTGAAAATGGCGGACAGCCTGGCAGCCATTTTGTGGCTGTGGCTGTGTGCGCGCGTGTGTGTGTGACAGACTTAAGCCGCTGCAAAAGTTGTTGCCAAGATTTCTTCACGCACTTGCACTTCCACTGCCACTTGCAACCTCCACAGTCAGTGCCTGTGCCTCTGACTCCAAACAGTCGCAAAAGTTAAGAAAGTCAAAATGCAGAAGAGCAGAAGAACAGGAGAAGTTTCCAGGAATGCATTTGAAGCTGGCTTAAATGCCTCGCGCCCGTTTTTGGCTCTTTTATCTCGAGCATAATTTACAAAATCAACTTTAATTTCATCAGACAAATTGACTTTAGAGGCCAGTTGGCCAACAGTCCCCCCACCCTGTTGACAGGCCAACTCTGAGTCCGAGTGTCTCTGACCTCGTCACCGAATTCAATTATTCAGTAGCTGCAATCCTGAAAATGTGTAACCGTATAACTGGGGAGCTGTGCGCAGTGCTCCGTGCCTTGCACCCCCCGACTGTTGGCCTGTTGGCAAGCCCTAAATTATTAATTAGAATTTCCCAGCCAGACAGCCAGAGAGCCAGTGAAAAGTGGTAGATGGTAGGACAGGAAATGCCTTCAGCTGTTGTGTAGCAACATTCGCCGAAATGAGGGCGTGGCAATGTCAGAGTAGAGCAAAGGCGACAACGCCTTTTTAATTATGTTGTTTGTTCTGGAGCTGCAGCTCCGCCTTCTTTCAAGTTATGCCTGATTACAATGAAGCATTACAAACCAAATGAAATGGCCCAGAATGAGAGGGAAAGAGAGAGAGAGGGACAGAGGACAGATGAAGCCATTTTGCCTTTGAGCGGAAACGACATAGAGTGCGCTTGGCCTGACCCATTATGCACAAGTTGTTGCTCGGCTCTTGCACTTGTTGCTCTTAAAGTTAATGGTCCACGGTCCTGCTCTGTCCGCCCCCCTACCATTTTGTGGGCAAGGTCAAACGCTGTAATGTTTTTAATTAAGCAGCAGTACCCCCCGTGGCGGGGGTGGGAGGGGGTCTTGGCGGTTCTTTCTTTTAGTTCTCGCAATCTAAGTGGGACAATGGCAATTTCCTGGAGAGGCTTCTCGAACGGAGGTAAATTTTAGAAATTGCTGCTGCAGATATCATCAGGCTAGAAAGAAAATGGCCAACGCTTTCTTTGATATTTATGGGTTCAAGTAAACTTCAGAAATACATTTGGTATTTATGTAACATTATTTTTTTCTTAGTTAGCATTTACAAAGCGTTTTTTTAATGTATTCATTTTAACTTTTATGATGTTAAATATAATTCATGGAGTTTTTGCTCCGTTGTTGTATAAAGTTATTAAAGTATTTACGACATTTTTGATGCCCCGTATAATTATTCATTTGTTTTGTGCTTATATTAACATTCAATACTCGCATATCCATCCAAGAGTCATTCACATCCACGGACGATCACACTCGGCGTGAATCAAACAAGCCGCGTGAATTTCACACTTGAATCGCTCTTGCATTTTATTCATACTCATATATATTCTTTATTTATATATGTTTTCAACCAAATTATTTAAATTAATTTCAGCAATTCTTATGGCTGGAAAAAAGGGGCGAATGACAACGGCAATTTACTGTCAAACGTCGCATGCATTTTTATTGAAATACCTTCACTGCACTTTTTTATCGAATGGCGTGCAGCATGTGCATTGCGGCGTATACGCAATATGGGGAAATAGACACACAGCTCAGAGAAAAAAACTCAGAGAGTCAGCGAGAGATGATTTGCCGAAAAACACTCTATGAAGTGTATTAAATTTGCCCCCGACGGAAAATTTATATGCCAAATGGGGGGCCAGCCACGACTATGACTGTCCATAAAAAGTGCATAAATTTGCATTTATTTCTTTTAATCATTTTTTCAATTTTTCCTGGCTCCTGGCACGGGGCTGTGGCTCAGGCTCCGGTTGGATATAAAAATAAGTAACAACAAAATGGGGCGCCGAGGCCCAGGCCGATGATTAATGAGTGCACAATTTAATAGGTGGTCTCCGGCTGCACCCCAATCCCAGTCGCAGTACTCATCCATGCTCCCATTCCCGTCTCCGTCACCATCTCCGGCTTGTATGAATTTCCCGGGCATTTCCACATGATTGCACTTAATACTTATATATACAATATACATATACATATACATATATAGTATATGTGAAGATACAACTATGCCTGACACACACATACAGTCATTTCAGTGAGCATTTTCGCCGTATTTTTTCCTTCAGCTTTTCAGAGAGCTGTACCCCCAAAAAAGTTGTGTTCCCTCTTCCCCGTTGTGATTTATTACTTCAATTGTGTAGTCGCGGAAAATGCATTTTGCGCATTGCATTTCATTGCCGGCGGCGTTTGTTTTTTGCCCCCCATCCCTTCCTGGTTATTCCTGGTCCAACTTTTTCCCTCTTCCTCTCCTGCTGCACATCGGTGAGGTGCGAAGTCGGTTTCATACGCACACATACACACCCATGTTTGCGGCTGCACTCCCCCATACATGGACAAGTTTTTTGCCTGGGTCCGTGCAACCACCAGATGATGGCTTCCATTGGAACACGGGCATATTGGACTCGGCAAACAGATGGAATCGGGATCTTATTTGTGTTTATTTGAAGGATTTGTCCATCAGGTGGGATGTCGGTGGTTAAACAATTCACTCAGAGAGGTGTACATATATTGTTTATATGTCTATAGAGCCAATAGCAATGAGATAAACGTTTCGCAGCACTCGTATTTTGAAGTCACTTATGAGTAAGTTGCATATTTATTCTTGTTCTATTTATACATATATTTAAAGTTCCTAAGAGTTGCTTTTAGAAACTAAGAACTATTGCAATTTGTAAAGCGTTTTTTAAAGAAAAAGAAAGTGGATTGTTTGACTCCGGCATGTAGCATCGACTACCCATGCCATGGTTATATGTATGTATATTCCAAGATTAATTTCGAATGGATCTATCCATATTTTCATAATCTTTGATACTACAACTAAGTAATGCCAAGAAATATCTTTATCTGCTAATCATATATCATTTATGGTATGTTTCTAGTCCAAGTTCCACTTAATTTCTCTAAAAAGAGCATTGACTTTGTCGACTTTCAACTATCTCCTTCTAGCATGTGTGCCACATTTCGTGTCTCTTTGTCCGTCTCACTCCATCCCTCATCTATTCATACAATTTTTGGGAGCATGGATTTTTGGCCTGCATGGCGCGTAAATCACACAAAATGTCGGGCGGCTATAAAATCGTAGCATACTTTGCGCGCAATCAAGCAATGGAGAAGGGGCACGAGGCACGAAGCAGAGCCAGAGGCTTTTGCGCTTGCATGTAATATAATTTGTTGCCACTTGCATTTGTGGCATGCCATTTCTCTCTCTCTGCCTCCTTAGGTGGCCCAGGTCTGCCAGCTCGTGCATTTAATTACGCTTCCAAAACTGGATCGAGGTTTCCTCCACTGCCACTTCCAAATTCAAGGATGTTCCGACAGCGCTGACCCTTTGTGTGTCGGTTGTTCTGGAAGGAAGGGCATGCATGTCGCTGGAATTATTTTAATTATGCAGCAGAGCAGATGGTAGCTTAGTGCCTTCGAGATGCCCGAGACTTTGGGTGGTGTAACATTTGTAGCTAATCGTGGCGGCAATTCATGAATTTTGATGATTATGCTGATCAGTCCGATTAGGGGCAGGCTTTCTCTCTGTCTGCCACAAAGTGTGAACTCAATTTGTATGGCTTTTCATCATCGACACACTGGCAGTATCAGCTGCATCAGTCCGACTTCCGAAGCAGAATGAGTTTTTCATGTAAATTTTGGCCAAACTATATGTGGTCCCGAGTCTCCCCCAAATCCCAGGCTCATTCCCATGCCCATGGTCAGGTCTCCATGTGCGTTTATTATAATTTATGTAGCAATTTATCATGCTGACCAGTCTCTGGCCTTCCCCCACTGTGTGCCAGTACCAGCCGTAACTAATGCCCCATGACCATCGGCAGTGGCAGTGGCAACAAAGGCAAAAGTTGTCCATAATATCCATGAACTGGTCTGCATTTTCAATTAGAAAATTCGGCCATGTGTGTGTGTGAAGGGGCTTGGGGAATACACCTGGAAAATGCATACATTTTTAATAAATTCTATTGAAATTTCCACTATGCCCGAGCAGGAGGTAATTTACCTGAAAAGGGGAGAGAGTGGGTAGGGGTAACCTCTTATCGGGCTTAGAGAATAGAATTTTAAAGCTAATTTACGTAACCAAAACTAAGGAAATCGATGACCAGCATAGCCATAATTTACTGAACTTAAGACTGACACAATTGAATGGCTAAGTGAAAGGTGGAACTGCCATTCGAAATGCGATTTTGTAAAGCACTTAAGCGCGCCGATAGAATTGTCGATTAAAATTCTTGGCAAATGGTCGGCAGCTAGCGAAACAACATTACAAACAAAGCTTATTTATGCGCAGGAAGAGGCAAGACCCGAGACCAGGAACAGGATAGGAAAGGATAGTCGCCATCGAGGTGACGACGGCATATCAATGCAATCGCAATCCGCTTTGGCTCTAGATTTATAGACACTGCAACGCAGCAGTCGAGTAGAAGTCGGAGTTGGACTGCATTTTTGAGGAAGTTTGGCTTACAGTAAATATAAAATGGCTGGCGCTGGGAAAATCAGCAATTCAAAAGGATTTGCGTGAGCCACTTGGCGACACTCTCATGCTCTTAGTGAGAGAACCAGAGCAGATAACCGAGAACTACGAATGAGAGGGCCAAGACCGGTTCAAGTTGTGTGCCATTGCAGTGTCAATACAATCTGGCAATGGTTCAATAGTTGGGAAAATGTTTGCCTAACCGCGTGTGCACACACAATGCACATTGGGGACATTGTTTTTGGTCGTGCTGGTGCCAGGGGCCATCCATGGAGAGGGATCTGAGCATGTGAATGGGCGCCATGTGCCATGTGGCATGTGCATGCCTCGGCGAGCAAACAATTGGCATGGGGTCGCGTCACCGCAACAAATGAGGGGCAATCAAGGCTGCCCCAGACATGGCCGAGACTGCTCGGAGAGCTGTTGCGATTCATTTGCTTGTATGGCTGTTAAATTAACCAAATAATGGAAAATAATGGCATCAAATTAGACATCTCCGAGGCATAGATTTCCCTAGCTACTTTTTAGAAATTCCCAGACAGCATGGCGATTTGTCCGTACTTATTTTTGAATTAAAGCTAGGTAAATATTGTGATATCCATATATAGACACAATCATCGAGAGGCAGTCATGGGATATGCAGGTGAATCGTACCCCGGCATGTTTGTTAGTATATTGTTGTAGTTGTGGCAAAGCCAAACACGGCAAGAATTTAATTAAAATCTGAAATTACTGCCAGCGGCAAGGGCAGGATTTTGTTCATTTTTAGATGAGATAGAAAATGGTAAATTTTCTTGCTTCCTGCAGTTTATTAAATGCACAGATTTTGTCTCGATCTTCCTCGGTTTAACTGTGCCACAGATGTCCTTGCCATATTGACAGGGACCAAATATTGGAGCTTCTTAATGAAATGTGCACACACACAACCAGAGAGAGCGACAGAGAGAGAGATGAAAAGTGGCAGTAAAGTGGAAAACTCTGGCCAGAGCCAGTGAGAGTTTTCTCTTGGGGGCTCTTGACGTTTTCACGCCATCGACTGTATTTAAATACTTTAACACTGCAAGAGCCAGCAGCCAGCAGGGGCAGATTGAGAGTCGGAGTCAGAGAGTCTGGGGCATGCAGCATGCAGCAATATCCAGGCAACTCAAAATAATTATTTATTGTCCTGTGGTGGCATTAAGGCACACGCTCCTCGCACACTCGCTCCTCCCATGAGGATGTCGCTTCATGCTCGGAAAATTAAAATTAATGCCATTCGATCCATTCGATTCATTGGGGCGGGCGGGCAGCGCAAGAAGAAGGAATCATTGGAGGGAGCTGCGTTGCGTTGGGTGTTCAATATGATGCATTTTAAATTTTAATAGGATAAATAAGCACGCATGTGTGCGCGGCGCTGCTTGAGTGTGACGCAGATTAAATTATAGCAAAATATTGCCATCGGCATCGGCAAACCTATAAACAATGGCACAAAAGCAGCCCCCGTGCCGCCACGATGTCCGTCTACCGCAGCAGACAAAAGGCCTTCAAGCCTCGCATGCCACGAACTCTCGGCTTCCATTTTTCTTTTGCTGAGGTTGCGCTGTTTTTGCATTGCGTTTGTATTAGAATTAATTTATGGCGAGGAACAAAATATTTTATATATTTTCTAATTCATTGGAAAATGATTTTATGCGCTGACCAGGATCATTATACCCTTTGGAAGGGTATACAAAATCAATTGAATCAGAATATTTCGTAGTGCTATTTATCCCTTAATATATCGAATATTTTCCTGCAACAGCATTCAAAGTTTTCCACTTGTTGCCAATTCTCAATTTAATTTAAAAAAAAAATAAAATATGAAATATCCCCTGACATGCGTATGTTCTTTTTTTATTGCAACAGTTTCTCGTTGTATATTGTATGTATAGTTGTTAAGGTCATCTGTGAACCGGGTGTGTTAAACATTTCCGTCTTGTCTTTTTGACTCGTCACTTACACGTCGTACGTTTAATGCAAACACGCAAACAATTATAAATTTAATTATAAAATTAAAGAGGAAGAGGGTGTGTGTGTTCTCGTGTTGGTTTAGCAAAACATTACGAGGGCGGCAGCAGATACAGACATATATTTTCGTGACAAGTTAGAGAAAATTTACACGATAAATTCATTAAAAAGGTACACAAAATGTTGCAAATACTCGTAGCTCACCGATTTGTAGCGCTATTGCTGCTGCTCTTGTCAGTGTGTTGCAGTTGCATGTTCAGTGGATTCAATTTAATTGTTTTGCAACATGCACACACAGAAATGACGGGGCAGGGGATGGTAGTAGATTTCGGAAGGGGGTATATATTTTACAAGCTAAAAGAAACATTCTGCGGCATCCGCATAAATTATCAGTTTCCCGCTCTTCGTTTTCAGCTCGTGTTCTTTCATTGTTTTTGGTAATGTTGGCTCATTTTAATTAAAATCTTTTTTGGCTGTGCTAAAAGCCAAAAATTAATGCATGGGTAAGCTATGGGACTGGCATACCAATTCGCATTGCTTGTTGCACATGCAAATTGAGACCCCAACCAAATTGGAACACACGGCCGGGAAATGTGCTACAATTTATCTATAAATATTTGTGGCTCATTTGCAGAGAAAATTTAGAGGAGTTAGGCAGCAATATAAATGTCAAATGTTGCTCATTTATTTTATGTGTGGAACAATACGTTTTATTCAAATCTCAAATTGTTCATTGCGACGGATATGAAAATATTTAATTGCCTCTGAATACTCGTATAAACTTTAGATAAGACCGTTGTGTTTTAGCATCCTTCCCTAAAACTTTCGCCATATGTTTGAGCAGAGTATGGACACTAAAAGAAACACCACCAGGCTTAGTCTAGGAAAACAATTAAAGAGCGAACATAAACCTAAAACACTCAAAGAGAAATCAAATGGAAACGCACTCAATGAGAAGCGATTTTATGACTGCAATATGCGAATGGCAACACTGGCGTGATTTGTAGCAATTTAACCATAATTCCATGCTGGAAAAACAAAAAAAACCTCACAAGCAAATGGAGGGAAAAAAGTTGCTAAAGCAACACACCATTATTTTAAATATTTCATTAAGTTTTAAGTGCCTTCGCGGAGCAGCTAAACAATAAAAATGGGCCAGTGGGACAGGCACGGGCGACACGAGAAGCACCCGGACCCCAAGCACAACGAAGGCAATTTCCCCAACATTACTCATACGCAGCGTGGTACTGTGTTGATGCGTTGCCAGCGTCGCGTCGCCAGTCAATGATTGCCTACTTGGGTGGCTACTCCTCGTCCTGGATAATGGTGCTCCTTCCCTACGATGCGCTCTGTTGACTCAATAATTTTAATTGCTGTTTGGTTGGTGTGTGCCGTGGCTTTCCTTACCTCCAGTCGCTGTTTTTCCTTTTTACAATATACATTAATGTACACGCCCGGAAGAGGACCGCCCGCAGATGTTAAGTGTTTTTATTGGCTGCACAGGCTTTTAGCATAATTGAGTACAGGAAATCACATTATTGACAATTATAAGTGTCAATAAGTCCGTTTTTTATTATCATCCAATCATCGATCAAACTCAAGCGTGACTTCTTTATATTTTGGATATTTTCAAGAGAATTATTCCATCCTCATGGTCCTACTGGGTACCACTTAGTCTGCTACCATTACAATTATTTGCCATTATTGCCATTCAGGACAGTGCTGCCGCAGTGACTTGTTAATTTGACTGCCTCAACTTGACATTGATTTTTATTGACATTTCTGTGAGTGTCTGTCGGTCTGTGTGGCTGCCTGTCTGTTTGTGTAAGCATTTGAGAGATTGAAAACATTATTTTTTTTCTTATTTGATTGGGGGGGGTGGTCCTGGTCTCTTTGTTGAGCTTTATCCACCTTCAAGCTCAACACGTGCATGAGCCTCAAATCCCGTATTGTCCTCCGGCAGGCATGACAGAAATATTCTCTCTGACTGATTGTTGGAGGTTCTTTCTTTGAGTTTTACATCTGTTAATTAATTTTGTGTGTGTGTTTTCCCGGAATTTCCGGTCAGGTGGTTCACACACACAGACAGTGTACCTGCCTCCAGATGGGCATTCATTAATTAACATTTTGGACATGTGGTGGATTAGCTTTGGTGATCCGTGAGGTTATTAAGTTATGTTGGAAGCTTATCAAATGCTTGGATAAATATAGAAATATTTGTAAGCTGCTTAAAAATTTAATATCTTTTGTTTTTTCAGCTGCAAATCAATGCCATTCGTCATCAGAAGTATTCCCAGCTGCTATTGGATTCCGGACGATGCCCTCTGGCTGGGCAATGAAACAATATCCTGAAGCAATTATTTCTATATTTATTGAAATTACATTTACCTCAATGCCATTTCATTTTCGTGTGCTGTGCCGCCTGTTGTTTTTTTTCCATTCCCATTTTCATTTTTTTTTTTTTTTTCATATCACTTTATTTATTTTGTTTGAGTTTTTTTTTCTCTTGATATTTTTGTGCTGCTTTATTGCGTGGGCTGTAAAATTATAAAGGCAACAAGAGAGCGGCATGAACAGACATTCTCTGGCAAACACATCTCATCAGGATTCTTTTGATTTCTTTGCCACACTTCAATACGCATTCGTGGCAGGGCAAATAAAAACGGGTCGGAAAAGGAACCGAGAGCAGCATGGGGCAGGAAAAACTGGTGGAAAGAAATGAAAATGCTTCAGCAACAAAAAGGAAACGAATGACGAATGAATAAACGCATGACAGCCTGACACACTGCCCTCATGCCACACCCCATGCCCCAATCTGTGTGTGTGTCGGTCTGTCTGTCTGTCGCTGAGAGGGGCAGCAGCAGGAGGGGCAGCATCGAGAGAAGTGTGACGGGCCCAAGCCAAACACGTTTGACTGGCATGAATGACAAGAAAATCGTTACGTACGTACCCAGGCTGACATTAATTGAGGCTGATACATAAAGAGTAATACATAATAATAATAAAGCAGAAGGACCCACCGCCGCAATACCGGTAGCATGTGTGCCAAGAGGGAATCCAACCGGTGTACCAGTAACTTCAAAAGTTGTATTCAAGGAACTTAAAAGAAGAATACTCTCGATACTACTCGACTATGGGATAATTTATACTCAGGGGTTTTTCTTTTGCAAAATAGGTAAAATGAGTATTTTATCTAATAATACGTACGTATACGTACAGGTCCAACTCTTCAAAATTTAATTGATATAGGAACTAAAGAAACTGTTGAAAATCAAAGAAAAATCTAAACCTGTAGGGCTTCTAGAATATAATGTATTTATATTTGTTACCGTCTTCAAAGCTTTCTCCTTTAAACGAATTGAACAAATCCTTTCCACTCTACAAAATACCCCGGGTATTCAAATTGAAGCGAAACATTTCAAGAGTTCGGAACTGCACTCCTTTGGCTTTGGCTTTAACCGTAAGCTGCCACGTAATGAAGTACTCTGGTAATGCTATGTAGATTGTGCAGCAATGCCACGTGATGACGATGATGAGGCTGCGACCAGAGCTGCAGGTGATTAGAAGTGTATAGAGCATAGCAGGCGGCTGTTGGGGTTCACCATCGAATCAACTGTGACTTGATTTAACCTTTCTACCAGAGAGTGCACTACAGTGCATTGCCAAAAGGGGAGTTTTTGTTACTTTATTTCGGCAATCATTTCCATGAAGCATAAAGCCCTACGTGACTTGGCTTTAGAGGTGTACAAAGTGAAACTTTCTTTGATGTGGATTGAAATATGCAAGCTTGGCCATATCGTATTTATTTTATATTCAAGTTTATTTAATGCTTCATAGCATGCATCTTTATTTCTGCACAACCATCTTGACCGTAATGCCATAAAATGTACGAAAAAAGTACCATTATGCCACATAACATACATACTTATACAACTCTCGAAAAATATTTCTACACATTTAATGATGCCGAGAAAGTTATTTCCGGATATGAAGTACTTATATATTAATCTGAAATATTAAATACTTATAAACAAGAACAAGTTCGTTAAACAAATGACCAGCTGGAGTCCATTCGCCAACCGAAAATGGTAACTGGCCATAGGTACACCCACGCACACACTCTGTCTCGCACTGCCGTAAGGCGAGGTTCAATCGATCGAAAAAGTTTTTCCCCAACAACCGGAAAGCCAATTGCTAAAAATAAGACAAGGAGAATTCCAGGGCATGGTGAAAATAAAACCCAATCGTTTGCTGATGGCCACTTTGTAGTGTGTAATTACCGACTGGAATTAAAATTGGTTCGATCCACATAAACAGAAACGCATACGGATACACACGGATGGAGGATGACGCCTACGAAATGGAATAAAAAATAAAGAATAAAACTGAAGAATTTTCTCTTTTCTTGCAGCAGAGCTGCCAGGTAATGGCTGCGTGCCTGTGTGTATGGGGAAAATTGGAACCAATAACCCTCACCTCCACCGAATTCCCGGGTACTTCACTTAAATTTAATATATTTTCATTCGACTGCCGGCGAAGAAAAAACAACCTCACAAAAAACAAACAGTGAGCGAAATTAAAAATTCAATATCCTGTACAAGCAGAAAGGAAAATTATAAATAAGTATTTATTGTAATTATTGCATTTTATGTCTCTCTGGCCGACATTTGCGCGATAAGCAGGCCGGAGGAACCATCGCAGCTGCTGTCCTTTAACACAGTCGCTGGCCCCAGTCCCAATCCCCTACCGCAGTGAGGGCCTACTTTACTTTCATTTTATTCATGGCTACGTTTTGTTTTCCCAAGTGTTAAATTTTTTACGTTTATTGTTCGAGATTTTCCAGCAGCAGTCACCAGCTGCAGCCGACTCTCCTTCCACCGTCCACCATCCCACTTGAAATTAATTTTTAACTTCCGTCTATATTTCTTCTTCTCGCTGGCCACCCTACTCCGCTGGCCCTCTCATTTTCTTTGTTTTCCCTTCTTATCGTACATTTTCTTTTTGCTGGTTTTTTTTGTAGCTGTTTTTTCAGTGCTGTGGCACGTCATTTTTGGCTCATTTGCCACACGCCATTTGGCGGCTGCCTTCCGGCCTAATGAGGAACATGCATCAAAATTAGTTGGGAGCCCAGGCGTCATAAACATAAAAATGAGCCTGGCTCCCCTTTGTTTCCATGGAGTGGAGCGGGCCAGAGTGCATTTGCCAGGACGCAGGAGCAGAGTAACTAAAATAAATAAATAAATAATTGTGATAAGCCATGATTCTGCTGTTTCGAGGCAAGACCCATTATCAAGGATTTGTGAAGGAAATTTACTTTTCTGATTGACCAGATTTATAACGTGTATATTTTTGTATAATATTTATGGGAACAAAGTTTATGGAGTGTTGAAAAGATGAAATAAATTAGTCAGGTATTGATTAACTTTTAGATTTAATTAATTATTATTTTGTGTTCGATTAATGTTACTGTCTTAAATGCTAAAACAAAATTTCTGCAGGAACCTACATATCTCTAAATGTATTTAATATATTTAAATAATATTAAGTAAAAAAAAGGTAATTTTCCATTTAAAGTCTTCAGTTTACATTTATCGGTATGGTTTTAAAGACCAACCAGTGCCTGAAACCCAAAACCGACCTCAAATTATTATTAGCCAGAATCCAAAGGGCATATGAAACCTTAAATAAACGTTCCCAACAACTGTTGGTGGTGCTCTTTTACGCTGTCCAACCGCTGTGTCACCTAAATCCCCTTACAATTTTCGGCCAACTTTCAAAAATGTTTGGCCACATTTATGGCTACCACTGTTTTTGTTTTTATTGCTGGGGCATGCCTCTGTGCGGAATGGTTATGGCAGGAATACGGCCGCGGCGAGTGGCATGTGGGCTGGCTAACTGGAAAAGTCGGCAATGCGTGAAATCTACTATTCAAATACCACGCCCACGCCTACGCCTATGCCACCATACAGAACCACATATGCATAGAAGGGAGAATTTTCCGATTCCCATTTGGATTCCGCTTTCCCTGTGGCTCATGAGGCATGGACAGGGTAAGGCATGAAATTTTTAATCCTTTTGCTGAAGCAATAATATAGCATCCCTCTCTCTCTCTGCTTTTGTATGTGTGTGTACTAGTATAAATTAAACAGCAGGGCCTTAACCATACACACACACATTTACACACTGATTCGAATAGGGAAAGTTTTTTGCTAAATCCTTTATGAAAAGTTTCGCCTTTTATGAGTTTCACAGTCAACCGAGGAGCAGAGCCCGAAATCTCCGTGCATGTGTGTGTGTGTGTGTGTGTGGGAAGGTCGTTTATTGTAAAAGCTAATTAAGTCATTATCAATTGCATGAGTGAGCGAAAGCTAAGGCTAAGGGGAGTATGTATAAAGTTATGCCCGCTTTTCCCGGGTAACTGTCTCCAAATCCCCCACTGTCACACCCACACATCCTCTGTCTTTGTGGAGCTTAAAGGATCTTGAGGCAAGTCTTTATCAAACATCAATGATTTACCTGTAGTCATTCTGACTAATTTTTTCCACTCTGTTTTCCCAGGCATATTAATCAATTAGTGACCTTCAGTCCACTCTGCGCCCCACATGGCACAGCCTGCTTTCGAGAAACAGAACCATAACCATAGCCACTAGAGCCCCAGACCTGGCAAAAGGTTAAAAGTGCCAGAGCAACATTGTCGTATAGTTGTCGATGGTAAGTCGTTAATAGAGCTGGCTGCCATGAAGAGAGAGCGGCACGATGAGAGAGAGAGAAAGCTTTTTCGAAGGACCGACCCACTGGAAGTTCGAAACGAGAGAGGCAGGCTCTTATGCTAAGAGAGCTTTGTGGGGTAAAAGTTCTCTTGCTTGCGAGGCTTTCACCTCTATTTGCTTTACAGACGTCAGAATTAGAAATTATAATTGCCGCACATTATTCAAATCGTATACATGACCTACACCCACGCTCAGGTGAGCTTTGGGGAGAAACAACAACGACGCACTCGAAACGGATTGAATTTGAAATGCCGTTCCATTTGGCCTTTGCTACGAATATCCTTAGTACTACTTCTGGCTCTGATTGTTGCTTCATTGATTTGGTACGAGTATATGGTATATATCGTCATCGGTTCTGCACACGCCCACGCCCACGCCCACGCCCACGCCCACGACTGACATTGTGCTATTGCACTTGACAACCGCAGCGAGGCTGCCTGCATATTTTAGCACTTGACCTTTGCTCCATTCCACTCCAGCCTCAGAAGCAGACTCAGAATCAGACTCGGCAAGAAAAGTTTTCTACATTTTCATTTCCATTTTTGTTTTACTTTAAATGATTTTCCCCCCTGTGCTGTACCAACTTTAAATGGCCCGGTTCAAGGGTTAGACAGCTGTCAGTTGGATTTCATTTGTTCGGTTGCCTTCCTTCCACCTGCCCATCAGCCTTGAGGTTGAGGCAGGTTGAAATTCAGCTCGGATGAGGGCCAGAGCAGGAATCTGTAAAAATCCGATGTCTATAAGGCAACAGTGCAACTTCGAATGGTTGAAAAAGGTGAAAAAAGATGCCTGCCCATGCCATGAACTTGGGAAGATATCATAAAAAGGAATACAGAGAGCTTTCTCAAAGGAAAATATTCGTAAAAGTAAAACATAGTTAAATCGATTAAATCTTCCTAATACCCTATACAGAGAAAAAACCCTGAGATTCGTATAGTTGCACTTAGAATTAAAAATATATACCCATATATTTGCATCATTATTGTAAGATATCTATATTAAGCTTAGCTTTAATATTTTCATATAAAGATTAAATTTATTTGAAAAATGTTCGGTATTCAGATTACTTATGGACCGTTTTAAAAGACATTTATGTTTAAATCAAAGTGAATTCTAATCAATTTAATTATTTTTGTATTTAATAGTCGCATAATTTTATTGGAAACTCTGGTTCGATGTAAGGAAGTTCTACTGTATAGTTGACTGTCAGTGAACGGTTCCTACGGTCCTGGCTTTGATCTCTGAAACGAACAAAGTACAGAACTTTCTCTTGGCTTACAATTTATGATAATTAACGATGTTGAGTAAAATTTATCATACATATACCGTAAACCCAAACTGGCCCAAAGTTCTGGCCTCTCTCTTTTCTCTTTCTCTGCCTCTGTCTCTGTCTAGGTTCCTTTGACACTTATTAACGATCTGGTGGAGTCTCTTTATGCCGACTGTGAACTCTCTGTGGCATAGTTCTTCAGCTCTCGGAAAGTTTTTGTCAGCCCTCTGCCTGGCCATCAAAGTTTTTTCACATCAAACACATCCTAAATCATGCATGGAAGCTGAGGGTTATTCCCCAGTCAGCCAGTCTCCACCCCATATATGAGCTGTGCTGTGCTTTCTGTGGGTAAACTAATCAACACTGAACGGAAACCCTTCCTCGCCCTTTAGTTTATGCCCAACTTTAGCACTAAAAATCTTAAGTGAAAGTTTAAAAAGTTTCTCTTTCTTTGTCTTGGTGACGTTTCCCTCATATACTCGTAAGTGGAAAACTCATTAGGGAATTTCACAGCAACAGCATTCTTAACATATTTCAGACACAGATGATACTCCGCCCCCATCCTGCCTTTTGCCTCTTACCACACATGTGACCACAAAAATGAGGCGTCAACCGCATATGCTGCGCCGGCATGCAAATTATGCGTAGTTAATGTGCCACGGTCCCCAGCCTCCAGCCCCCACTCACCATTCCGCATGCGTTTTGGTTAATTTTCATCTTTAAGACACCCAATGCTGCGGTCGAGGCTGAGGTCCTTTGAGCCATAGTGGGAGGTATAGCCGGCGGAACGAATGGAGAGTAAAAAGCATTCCATGTGGCCCGGCCGCACGGACCACAAAATGCCTTCAACAGGATGTGTATCAACTGCAGCGTAGCCTGGGCCTACCCCAGAGTCCGAGGCAGTCAGTTGGACAGTCGTCAGGGAGTGGGTTATTCAGTCGGTTGAAGTTGAAATACTTTCCCCACACAGACAGGCATTCCTCCAGGAGGGAAAGAGCCTTCACTTAACTCTTTAAATATCTAGTGAAAATAAAGAATGTGAGGGAAATTTGTTTGTTTGTGCAGAGAGTACAAGGAAACCTTTACATTTTCTTTTTTAATAATGGCTAATATCAGACCATTATATGTGAAATATTTCTAAATGAAATACAGTTTTAGATATTAGCAATCGTACGGTTGGAGATTTATAGAATCTAAGACCTTTATTCCTGTATGAACTCTGTCCTTGGAACAACGAAATCAGACAAACTTAAATCAATTCTTTAATGCTGTACCCATCTCTAGCCAAATGTCCTGAGAGCATTTGATATCCATGGCTGGCAAATCCAATCAAATCTTAACCATTAAGCCACTCCAACAGCTACTACGAATGGCTTTTGGGTTGAGATTCAATATGGAAAAACCGAAATATTCCACTAACCCGAAACCAGAACCCCTGAAATCAGTTCAGTTCAGTACGGTTCGGTTTGGTTCAAGTGTCTGCAACACATAAAACTGTAAAATGATAATCAAAATTGCACATTTTAATATTTTTTATTGTAAATTAAAACAATAAACATTCAAAAACTTTGGCCCTTATCCCCGACCCACAACATAGGAGCTCTAAGTGTTTTGGTTCGTTGTTTGTTGGCCATATCAATGGGCCATCTGTTTTCATTGTTATGGGGCAGACACACGCATGCTTCAAGGACGAGGACATTCTGTTCCAAATGCATCCCCATGCCACCTCCCTCTCATGCTGTCTAAGTCAATAACGACTGAGGGAAAGGGGTGGAATGGTCGTGTGCGAGGAGACAGACATATCAAACCGCTTTACGTTTGACAAATTTAATTTGATTTTGTGTGAAGTTTATTGGCAAAACGTTTTGGCCAAAAAGGGGGTTGAACAAAGGGCCTAAACGTGCGTGTAACTCGACTCCACACACCCATCCTTACACCCTCTGCTGCTGTCAGTTGATAAATGTCATTTGGCTCTGACCAAATGAAAATTAATTTAAATGCAACATTTGTCATAAAAAAGACTTGGCTAATTCCAATCAAATATTTATGATAACATTTTTGTGGGTATACAAATCAGTTTTACATAATTTGTACCATATTTGCTTAACGCATTGACGCGGGGCGTCAAAGTAAATACCAGAATTTCATTTGAAATCGAATAATCTTTTGGGGTAGTCAAAGGTCATTTGTAGAGCCCGAAAGTATTTACATAAATTAAAATTATTCGGTCATTCTTATATTGGAACTGATTTCAGGGAGCACATCCCTATCATCGCATAGTGGTAAACCACTTTAGCAGACCGCAAAACTGAGCAAACATCGAGCAAAACCGAGAGCCCTGTTCTATGTTCCATATGTTCTGGGGTCTGGGGTCTGGGGTCTGGCTGAGGCGGTGTCAAATGTCAAAATGACAAATGTCAGAGCTTTGGGCAGCTAAAAATAATTGATGTACGCAGAGCAGAGTTTTCCGGCCTGCTAAAAATACTACTATACGAAATATGCGGCGAAATGTTTTTAATTGCAACATAAATGAAATGTGGCAGCAGCAGGATCCCCATGGCAACAAAAAGCTTTTTGGTATTGATTTAAATTAAAATTTTGCAATCCATTTGTGAATATTTACCAATGGAGTGAGATGCTGCTCTCGATAAGTTTCCTCTCCTTTGATTGCTATTCATCAATGAGGGGGAAACGATTGGTCAGTGCAATTAAAATCCTTGAGTTTTTCTTAAGTTTCTTAAGAGTTTTTCTCGTTGGACACTCGATTGTATCACTCATTGGATTTACGAGTATTGTCGATTGAGATAAAAGCCATAAAATGTACAAAGGAAGAACCCGAATAAAGTGCAACAAACGCTCGAAATTTCATTTTTTCTTTTCAGCAATTTCCCACCTCTTGTGGGGGCTTGTGGAGGTTAAGCACGCCTTGGTTACAAATTAAAAATTTGTCGTTTCAGTCGAATTTTCGGCACAAGAGTCAGCAGGAAGTCAGTCGAGCAGTCTGGCAGTGTGCCGCCCCGTGTCCTTGTAGCTGTAAATAAAATAGCCACAGTGGAGGCAAAAAGCCAATGCCCAGTCCACTGAACCAAAAACATATAAGGCAACTTCGTTGTCGATGTCGATGTTGATGTTGCTTTTTTTTTTGTTTGTTTGCTTTGGTTTCTCCTCTTTTTTTTGCGCCCTCTCCCCTGTTTTTATTCTCTTTGCTCATTTAGGCTCTTTTGTGTTGAAGTTGAGGGATCAAGGAAAGACAGTGTGAGAGGGGGAATGGTACATACATATGTATATAAATACAATACAAAATTAATACAACGCGCAATTATGAGCAACAAGCAAGAATGGGGAGAGGTCTACTCGAGCAAGTGCCGTGGTGCCCCAGGGCAATGTTGCAACATGGGCGCCAGAATCGTCAATTACTGCGGGCAGAGACATAACCGGACTGTGGTGTGATGATAGAAACTGTTCCACTACTTCAAGTACAAATATATTTGCTCAGTTCTGAATGATCCAGATGCTAGTAAATTTAATAAGAATATTATAAAATACTGCTTTAGAAGCTTAAACGAATAGCCATTACTGCTAATCGAATAAACTGAGGTTTTTTCATAAATACTCTTAACTCTATAATGTTGAATTTTACCTTAAACGTTTTAATAGAATTTGTTAAATATTTGATTAAAATTTCCCCTCTTAGGAATTTCAAAGTACAATTCCTAGAGCAGTTTCCACATATCAGCCGGACTTTAACAGCACATTGGACCCTTCCTTCATTGTCGTTATCGCTGCCATTTGGGCTTCACATTTTGGCACATTGTTGGCTTGAAAGACATTTATTTAATTGCCAGATGCCTGGGGGTACAGGAAGTACAGTGCGGAAAGGGGGCAACAACTGGCCAGACCAGACCGGGAAAAGAAACAGCACCAGAAACAGGACCAGAAACAGGACGAGAACCAGTGAAAAGCAACAAAAAAATACAAGCATATTAAATGCGACAATGGCGCCGACCGGAAGTAAAAATTATGTTGAAACTTTCTTTGTGTGTGTGTGTGTGTAAGCATGAGAGTGTGTCTGTGTGTCTACGTTTGTGGGGCGGTCATCATGATGTTACCAGGGCTTTGTTTCGGTTGTGTGTCCTCTGTTCTGCGGTTCATAAAAAGTCAATAAAGCGAGTTTATTTGTTGGAGTATGTCAACGTCATTTCTGTTGAAAAGTCATTAAATCAAACCCAAAGGGGGCCGGTCCATTACAAAATGTGAAATATAAAAAAACATAAAGTTGAAAATTTGTTTATGCAAATAGTTAATGGATAAATGCTGTAAAGAAAGGTGTAGGGTAGAATTATGTCATCTGATTGGGGATGGGATGGATGGGTAATAGATTTTGGTGTTTGGTGAAATCTCTAAGCTGTCGAAATATTTGCTTTTCAATTGCCTTTTGGCGTTTGCCAACTTTTCAAAGCCTCAATCTGCTGCCAAATTTTATTTGCAAATTAATTCCATTGCAATGCCAGAATCGATTTGCTTGAAGAATAAAGGAGGCATCGTAAATCTCACGCATAAAAATAAAGTAAAATGCCAAAAGACGGAGACATTTAGCAATTTAAAAGCGGAATAAATCACGTAATCCTTCATCTAGATGAAAGTGAGAGCAGAGAAGGACTTGTGCGCTCTTTGGAGCAGTCGACCCACTCCCTGCTGCCTGATGTATTGTGTAAATTGAGCGCAAAACTTTAGGGCTTTCTGAGAAATGGCGGCATTATTAAAGTCAGACGTGTACCCAGCAGAGAACTGCTTGCTGCTCCTTTATTTTATATTTTTTCCGCCCTTTTGTTGTCCATTAGCAATTTAGAATTTGCTAACCAGAAGGTTGCACAGGTGCGGTGGCAGTTGCAGTGGCAGGTTCAGGCAGTGGCAGCGGATTTTTCGTGCCAAATGCTGCTGCTCCTGGTGGCAAATGCGCAAAATTTTTCAACTATGAAGCGGCTTTGCCAGCGGCTCAATTGAAAGAGAGAGAGAGAGAGAGAGAGAGAGAGAGAGAGTGCGGTGGAGGTAGAGAGGGATAGATTGAAAGTGGGTGGGTGCTGGCAGGAGGAGAGACCTTTCCCTTGGCCAATGCGCCTGTCTGCATGCAAATATTTATGCATAAAGTTGGCTCTGTGCTCATTTTTTCCCTACCATATTTGTTGGCGCGGCTTCCACGCCCCCGATGTCCCATTCTCCAACCATGAGAGAATGGCCGTCGCCTCGTCTAGGCCATGTTTGTGGCTTTTGGTATTGTTTGCCAGCTGACAACAGTCGGCAAAAGTTTATGGCACCAGCGCTTCGGTGCGGCTGCCTCTGCCTCAGCCTTTAACTGTGCCTCAGATTCAGTTTCAGCTTTTGCCGGGCCCATAAATCATCTCTCTCTCCTTCATGCTGCCTGCTCTGTGGCAAGTTGGTTAACATGCCGCCGACTGCAAGCTTAGACAACTCTTACAATGCAATTCTTGGGTCCTCCCGGAGGCGTAGCCGATGGGTGGCCAAAATGCAATGCATGCAAATGTAAAACTGATTTGTTGTGACGCAGCTACAACAGACTGCAGAGAGATACGAGAGTGGCACGAGGCCCGGCAAAATTCCTCACCCACCCAGAGGCTGCACTCCATCAAATGGGTGCCACACAATGCCCAGGTCAATCCTCCGGACCAGCCCACGTCCGTAACCTGCAGCCAGGCCAGCAAACATTTGCGAAATTTTGTCATTTTGTGTCCGACAGTTAACCCATTGATGATGGGTGGGTGTAAATCCACACGGTCAAAGATTGAGGTGGAATTCAGGTATAATTGCAGTTAATTTGTTATGGAAAAACCATCTGGATATTCGCAGGATGATGTTATAAATTTAGAATTCATTTTTGAATATTTTTGGCAAATCTTTCTTGATCTCTTTTTCCAGCTAAGGGATTCACATTGAAATGCATATTGGATATAAATATATTGAACATAATCGAATCTTTTGCTGGGTTCCCTGTTTGATATTATTCGCTTTTGTATCCATACATATTTTTAAAGATGAAATGCAGCAGTAAATTCAGTAATAAGCTATCTATTTAATTCTACCAATATTCCTGATATCATTCGATCTGTTTTAAATATCTGAAACAATTGTCGTTACAATTTCTATTTTAATCCCATTTCACTTAAGTTCGATTTGTTTGCCAGCATAAACTACAAACATCAATACCCGCTCCCCCAGTGAGTCATGGGTTAAGCCCCATCCGTGAGTGTCAGCAACTTGTAGCCAGGGCCAAGTCCTCTGCTCTGTCTATGTATGCGTGTATCTGTGTGTCCTATGCTTTTGCAATAGTGTGTGTGTGTGTGTGACCCATGTGCGATTATCATCACGTAGCTGGAGCATTGCATTCATTTCACATGCCTCGCCGTGTGCCACTCGCCACACAAATTGCTGCTGCTGCTGCCACAGTTAATGTTGTTGTTACTGCCACAGTTTTTGCTGGTGCTGCTGCTGTTGCTGATGTTGCACCTCCTGCACTTTGTTATTGTCCTTCACGATTGACAGCTGTGCCCCGGCCCCAACCTCGGCCTAGGCCATGCCCTCAGACAGCTTTCTGTAATGCCCGGGCATCATGTGAGATGAATCCTTTCTTTTCCGACTCTGGTTTTGCCCCAAAAGTTGGCAATGCATCTAGGAACCAGAGATCCAACAGAGAATACTTGATCTTCTCAAAGAATACGAAGAGTCGCAAATGCATTTATTAATTGCAATTTAAACACTTAATTGCGTTTTTCAGGCAAAACGTTCCTTTTTTGTTTTTAGGTGCTCCCTTTTCGAAAGATGTCGTCGATATATTTCATTTTCACACGTCCTGTTAAACGCACAGTTTAGTGCTGTTAAGCGCAAAAAAGCCTCGTTGTATGGGACAGAGATTTTGTTGTATCGATAACTGAATCGGGCTGCGTCAGCTGTTGGCACAAAACTGCAGAATTTTGCTGCATTGACCAATAATTTCCGAAACAAATTAGAGGTTGAGTTACAAAAAATAAAGAGGCACTCCGGTAATTTTCTAGAAACAAATACGCAGACTTTGAAATATACCCCTGTATGTACATACAACGTGCGAATAGTAGGCCCCTCAGAAGGCCTGGACATTTTGCTCCGAATTTGGTAAAATAGTATTTAAAGAAAATAGTTGACTAGTACAAGTGTTCTATCATTCGTCAAAGTAACTCACAGCTATAAATACTGTTTTAGCGGAAAATATGTCGACAAACAATTGTAAAAGCTTGAAAGTAAGTTTTTCTTTTCATTATATAGATCTACAATGGATTTTATCAAATCCATCTACTATTTAGCGTCCAAGCGGTGCCAAAAGAAGCTGCAACACGGCAGTACCACCTATTCCATCAACCACAAAAGCTTGCAAATATTCGGCAAAGGATCTTAAAGATTCAGCAAAGGCTCTTGAAGATTCAGAAAACGCTCCTAAAGATGCTGTCAAGGAGTTCATAATTCGTGTGCCAAAGGTGCGCAACAGCCGCCATATAATGCGCTTCAATGACAATTTGAAGGTAGATTTCGCTGAATGGCAAAGTGCGAAGATGTCTCGGGAGAATAACAAGCATCTATTAATGGTCGAGGAAGAGAAAAAACCGAAATTTGGGGGCGGCACAGAGTACAATTGGCGTCAGTACGGGGGTGCACGCCGCAAGAAGAACGCCAGCGTGGTCGAAAAGTATAGACCGGAGGCACAGCCCTGGTTATTGCAAATCGATGGGAAAACGGGGAAAAAGTTCAAGGGCATTCGTACTGGGGAAGTGGGTGCGAATGCCGCATACTATGTGTTCACCCATGCCCCAGATGGTAGATTCAATGCGTACCCCCTCCATGAGTGGTACACGTTCCAGGCCATTGAGCGCTACAAAACCCTCACTTCGGAAGAGGTGGAGCTGGAGTTCGGTCGTCGCGAGAAATCGCTTAACTTCTTCAACCTGATGATGCGCCGTCGGTACCAGAACGACGAGGAGGAACAGGATGGCGATTCGGCTAAACTCCTTAAGGCAACCGATGAAGGAATCAGCGGTCTGAAGATCTCTGATGAGGTCGAGTGGATGGTCTCCTCGGGTGAATCCGAATCGGACGATGGAATCGAAGAAGTGAAGCAAAAAGAGAAGGAAAAAGAAAACGGCATCATCGATGCTACTGATGGCAAAAAGGCCAAGCCTAAGGGCAAAAAAGAAGTTAATATGAAGACGTTTTTCGAGGCTTTCGAAGACTCGGACGATGGTGACGAAGACAGTCGTGAAAGGGACTACATTTCCAGTTCCAGTGAAGAGTAAGCCTTCTATAATTATTAGAAATGCATACAAAGCATTTTTCTTCCACAGTGAACACGATCAAGAAGCCAAGGTGATCAAGGACCTAAAGGGAGTATCTGAAGAGGAAGCTCTACGAAAGCTGCTCAACTCAGACGAAGAAGATGATGATGAAAACTCGGATAACCAGAAAGACGAGATCCAGGAGGAGAATCCTGAGGACGGAGCATTTAGCAATCACATGGTGGAGACGCCATCAAATTTAAGCAGTGGAGAATCATCCATAGAATCCAGTGCCGACAGTTCAGACTCCGAAAAGGATCTCAGCAATGGGCCTCCTAGAAAGAGGGTCACCTTCAATGAGAAGGAGAAGCGAATGTATAACGCGGCCAAAAAGTCTTCCAGCAAAGACTCCACCAAGCGCATTGGCAGCACTCCGCGAAGTACTCGTAATCCTACAATTTCGAACAACGCGAGCGCTCCCAGGAAGAATATCAAGGCCCCACTGAACCCGTCTATATCTTTGCGTAAAATTAAGTAAGTTAACTATTGTTTATTTTTTAAAAGTACACTAATAAATATGGCTAACATTTCAGCCAATATGGCGTCAACGAGGAGGCAGTGATGCGCTACCTTAAGCGGAAGCCATTGACACCCACTGAGCTGCTCTCCAAGTTCCGAAACAAAGCCACAACCGACTCAAAAATTCGTCTGGTTGAGACCATGACGAAAATACTGAAGAAAATCGATCCCGTGAAGAATACCATTCAGGGAAAACTTTATTTCTCGATCAAATAGAAATTCCACCATCATATGTATACAAATGTTCTTATCAAAGCACAATAGGTATCAATAAATCAATTCAGTTTTTAAGCTTGTGTTGTTAATTAAGGAAAATATGAGCTTGACCTTAACATATTTTACATTCGACTTGCCAATGGGTATTCTGAACACTATCTTTAGGAAACTCTGATTTCTTAATTTGAAAGAATATTTATTTATTTGTATTTCTAACAATAATTATTCGTTTAATTAATTACAATTTTATTTTCTGGTGGCTGTCATACCGCTTACCCGATACCATACATACCATGGTAAATCTTTCGGCGTATTTCGTTTTCATTTGAATAAAAAAATACATCTTATGCGGTACTTCATTAAATTGAATTAATTATTCAAAGTATTCAGCTTCAAAGAGCGGATCAGGTACGGTAAAGGGACGCTCACGTATAAAATTTTCGCATATTTTAACGACTAACAAATTATAATACGGATTCGAAGTCCCAGTTCCTTGGTTGACATCTCCGAATGATTTTAAATGAACAGTAAGAACCAATGGATTCTCTGGTTGAACGTTATTATTCTTCAGAATATTAATGAGCGGACCAACAACGTTCTTGTTTGCTCTCCTACATCCAGAGACATCGAGATATCGGAGGTTCTTACACCCTCGGAGTAGGCCAAGGATTCCCGAGTTGGTTATTTTATTGGAGGATAGTATGATCACCTTCTGGAGCTGATCCGACTTGATGAAGTGCAAATATGTACTATTCAGATTGAAGAAGACAAGCGATTTTAGGGCTTTTAGTAGTCCGATGGTCTTGGCATTATTTTCATGGCTGGAGCCTTTGTCAGTGCAATACAAGCGCAGCGCCAGCAAGGTGTTTGAATAGCTCGTGACCGATCTGCCTAATATTTTGCCCAGTTCTATATCGGAGTTGCATTTAATGTGCAGTATTTTCAACTGCGGTAAGTACGGCATTTCGTTTGAAACACGTACAACCCTGATTTTCAAGAACCTCAGCTTGGGCCACAGCGGATCACGAATTAAAGTAGCCGGAAAGTTTATGTGAACGCTATCCAATTCTATAGTTTCAATCTGCGCCATGCCGCGGCAGAATTCGTAGATGTTGAACACAACGTCGACGTTCCTTATACATAAGTTCTTCAGTTGCGACAAATTGACGACTGGCAGTACTGAAATAGACACAGCAAATATGTACAATATGTATAAACATTTCAATGGCAAGACTTACCGTCTTTAGGGTTAAACGCAAACAATAGCAGGGCGATCAGTTCGGGGAGATTCATTAAGTCCGTTAAATCAATTGGAGTGTAGTCATTCCTCAATATCAGATTCTCCAGCTTCTCCAGTCCCACTAGCAACGGCTTAACCTCGTTCCAATACTCGTGGCGTATTGGAATGCTAAGTTCCTGCAAGTTGGGACAATATTCGGATGCCAGCTTGACGGCAGCCGAGGCAATCTGCGCTCTATAACACGAAAATTGCAGAACAGTTGAGCCGCATGCGGATAATATGAACGACCAGTCCTCAATAGGCAATCTCTCAATTTGTATTTTCTCGTAGCATTTGGTTTCGACGGCGTAAATGGCAATAGCCTCCTTAAATACTGGATGACTTTTGGCTAGACATTGTCTATCCTTCGTTTGCTCAAGGTATTTAAATATAGTGCTGATCATCTCCGGTGCTAGGTCCACAATATTCATCATTTTTCAACACAAATTATTACAAATTAGACGATTGTGTACGGAAATTAAATTTACATTCAATGCAAAAAACGGCATGTGCTGTAAGAGTGATTCGTAGGTTTGTTAACTAGACCCGGAAAGTATTTGCCAGTGTTGGAAAGGGGCCGACTGAATTAACCCATTACGGGCCACTCCTAATGGTCTTCCTCACTGATGAAATTTAAATACCAAAATAATCGTTTTTGGAAAAATATTAAAGTGTATCCCACGACCACAGTTATTAATTATTGCAATGAGTCATTGAGTTTGGTGGGCAGGTTGCAATCGCCTGCACTGTCTACATGTCATGTAACCTGGCCTTGGGCATGCATGACACCTCGGCAAAAATGATTAATTGCTGCTTGTTGGCTTCAATCCAATCCCTTTGAATTTTAATAGAATTTGGATCAAGAGCGCCGATAGTCTGGAGGATCAGCTGGTCGAGCTTGGATCATATCGATAATTACACTTCGGATTATGGTGTGGGCACACTGTTTCTCCTATTGGCAAAATAAAACAAAAAAGTAATGTGAAAAAGACGCATAAAATGCCTGAGCTCATAAAGAAAATCCCGCAATCTATGAAAATTAGAGTCCAGATATAACAACTAACATAAAAAAGGAATGTGCGTCTGTCGTGAAAGAGGAACCAGGAGAAAAGGCGGGGATTTGGAAATCCAGAGCATATTTATAATAATCTAAATGATCTGTCGCGCGCTGAGCGCAGGTCGCTCAGCAAGGTGCGGGCGCCTTGGGAGAAGATATTCAATGCGAGTCCGATCAAAGGCCATTGTCACCACAGAATCCAGCGAAACGCATAGGCTGGATACCGGTCGTCTAGCGATAATAATATAATACCAAATTATACCTCATACCACTTTGTTAACAAATGTGTCCTTTATGGTCTCAACCATAACTCAAACGAGGGGGAACGTTCTGAGTTGCTGCGGAGACCGCAACTCTACATTTATACCCGATACTTAGTCAGTATGGCTCTCCTCCGGCAGACGCCGCGAATATTAAACGACACGACAAAGAGTGCGTGCGAGAGAGACAGAAATCAGTCTGAGCGTGACGTCGGGCGCTGCGTAGCCACTGCAAATTGATTTCTTGCTTTTGGCTACAAAAATGATCCGATCTGATCCAGATTCAGCAATCTGATAGATATGGTCATTATCTATGATTTTGCGTTTTTAGTTTTCTCGAATGTGCAATATTGTGGATGCAACAGATTTTCGTCCTTTGTGGGGGCGGAAGGAGGTGGGGCGAAATTCTGAGATATACGTTTTATAGTGAGATCTAACAGAAGTGCGGATACCAAATTTGGTTACTCTAGCCTTAATAGTCTCTGAGATTTGTGGATGCCCCAGATTTTCGTCCTTTGCGGGGGCGGAAGGCGGTGTGGCGAAATTTGGACACGAAACGGTCAAGGTCCGATATCACAGGATTGTGGATACCAAATTTGGTTGCTATGGCTCTTATAGGTTCTGAGATCCTTGAACTCATATTTTGCAATTGGCAAAACAGACCATGAAACCTGTGTGTTAGAGAGAGACAGAGCGAGAAAGAATGAAATTGTTTTCTTGATTCTGGCTATAATAATTATACGATCTGGTTGAGATTTTACACTCTAGAACATATAGTCATCCTCTACGATTCTGCGTACATACAACGTGCGAATAGTAGGCCCCTCAGAAGGCCTGGACATTTTGCTCCGAATTTGGTAAAATAGTATTTAAAGAAAATAGTTGACTAGTACAAGTGTTCTATCATTCGTCAAAGTAACTCACAGCTATAAATACTGTTATAGCGGAAAATATGTCGACAAACAATTGTAAAAGCTTGAAAGTAAGTTTTTCTTTTCATTATATAGATCTACAATGGATTTTATCAAATCCATCTACTATTTAGCGTCCAAGCGGTGCCAAAAGAAGCTGCAACACGGCAGTACCACCTATTCCATCAACCACAAAAGCTTGCAAATATTCGGCAAAGGATCTTAAAGATTCAGCAAAGGCTCTTGAAGATTCAGAAAACGCTCCTAAAGATGCTGTCAAGGAGTTCATAATTCGTGTGCCAAAGGTGCGCAACAGCCGCCATATAATGCGCTTCAATGACAATTTGAAGGTAGATTTCGCTGAATGGCAAAGTGCGAAGATGTCTCGGGAGAATAACAAGCATCTATTAATGGTCGAGGAAGAGAAAAAACCGAAATTTGGGGGCGGCACAGAGTACAATTGGCGTCAGTACGGGGGTGCACGCCGCAAGAAGAACGCCAGCGTGGTCGAAAAGTATAGACCGGAGGCACAGCCCTGGTTATTGCAAATCGATGGGAAAACGGGGAAAAAGTTCAAGGGCATTCGTACTGGGGAAGTGGGTGCGAATGCCGCATACTATGTGTTCACCCATGCCCCAGATGGTAGATTCAATGCGTACCCCCTCCATGAGTGGTACACGTTCCAGGCCATTGAGCGCTACAAAACCCTCACTTCGGAAGAGGTGGAGCTGGAGTTCGGTCGTCGCGAGAAATCGCTTAACTTCTTCAACCTGATGATGCGCCGTCGGTACCAGAACGACGAGGAGGAACAGGATGGCGATTCGGCTAAACTCCTTAAGGCAACCGATGAAGGAATCAGCGGTCTGAAGATCTCTGATGAGGTCGAGTGGATGGTCTCCTCGGGTGAATCCGAATCGGACGATGGAATCGAAGAAGTGAAGCAAAAAGAGAAGGAAAAAGAAAACGGCATCATCGATGCTACTGATGGCAAAAAGGCCAAGCCTAAGGGCAAAAAAGAAGTTAATATGAAGACGTTTTTCGAGGCTTTCGAAGACTCGGACGATGGTGACGAAGACAGTCGTGAAAGGGACTACATTTCCAGTTCCAGTGAAGAGTAAGCCTTCTATAATTATTAGAAATGCATACAAAGCATTTTTCTTCCACAGTGAACACGATCAAGAAGCCAAGGTGATCAAGGACCTAAAGGGAGTATCTGAAGAGGAAGCTCTACGAAAGCTGCTCAACTCAGACGAAGAAGATGATGATGAAAACTCGGATAACCAGAAAGACGAGATCCAGGAGGAGAATCCTGAGGACGGAGCATTTAGCAATCACATGGTGGAAACGCCATCAAATTTAAGCAGTGGAGAATCATCCATAGAATCCAGTGCCGACAGTTCAGACTCCGAAAAGGATCTCAGCAATGGGCCACCTAGAAAGAGGGTCACCTTCAATGAGAAGGAGAAGCGAATGTATAACGCGGCCAAAAAGTCTTCCAGCAAAGACTCCACCAAGCGCATTGGCAGCACTCCGCGAAGTACTCGTAATCCTACAATTTCGAACAACGCGAGCGCTCCCAGGAAGAATATCAAGGCCCCACTGAACCCGTCTATATCTTTGCGTAAAATTAAGTAAGTTAACTATTGTTTATTTTTTAAAAGTACACTAATAAATATGGCTAACATTTCAGCCAATATGGCGTCAACGAGGAGGCAGTGATGCGCTACCTTAAGCGGAAGCCATTGACACCCACTGAGCTGCTCTCCAAGTTCCGAAACAAAGCCACAACCGACTCAAAAATTCGTCTGGTTGGGACCATGACGAAAATACTGAAGAAAATCGATCCCGTGAAGAATACCATTCAGGGAAAACTTTATTTCTCGATCAAATAGAAATTCCACCATCATATGTATACAAATGTTCTTATCAAAGCACAATAGGTATCAATAAATCAATTCAGTTTTTAAGCTTGTGTTGTTAATTAAGGAAAATATGAGCTTGACCTTAACATATTTTACATTCGACTTGCCAATGGGTATTCTGAACACTATCTTTAGGAAACTCTGATTTCTTAATTTGAAAGAATATTTATTTATTTGTATTTCTAACAATAATTATTCGTTTAATTAATTACAATTTTATTTTCTGGTGGCTGTCATACCGCTTACCCGATACCATACATACCATGGTAAATCTTTCGGCGTATTTCGTTTTCATTTGAATAAAAAAATACATCTTATGCGGTACTTCATTAAATTGAATTAATTATTCATTCACAAAGTATTCAGCTTCAAAGAGCGGATCAGGTACGGTAAAGGGACGCTCACGTATAAAATTGTCGCATATTTTAACGACTAACAAATTATAATACGGATTCGAAGTCCCAGTTCCTTGGTTGACATCTCCGAATGATTTTAAATGAACAGTAAGAACCAATGGATTCTCTGGTTGAACGTTATTATTCTTCAGAATATTAATGAGCGGACCAACAACGTTCTTGTTTGCTCTCCTACATCCAGAGACATCGAGATATCGGAGGTTCTTACACCCTCGGAGTAGGCCAAGGATTCCCGAGTTGGTTATTTTATTGGAGGATAGTATGATCACCTTCTGGAGCTGATCCGACTTGATGAAGTGCAAATATGTACTATTCAGATTGAAGAAGACAAGCGATTTTAGGGCCTTTAGTTGTCCGATGGTCTTGGCATTATTTTCATGGCTGGAGCATTTGTCAGTGCAATACAAGCGCAGCGCGAGCAAGGTGTTTGAATAGCTCGTGACCGATCTGCCTAATATTTTGCCCAGTTCTATATCGGGGTTGCATTTAATGTGCAGTATTTTCAACTGCGGTAAGTACGGCATTTCGTTTGAAACACGTACAACCCTGATTTTCAGGAACCTCAGCTTGGGCCACAGCGGATCACGAATTAAAGTAGCCGGAAAGTTTATGTGAACGCTATCCAATTCTATAGTTTCAATCTGCGCCATGCCGCGGCAGAATTCGTAGATGTTGAACACAACGTCGACGTTCCTTATACATAAGTTCTTCAGTTGCGACAAATTGACGACTGGCAGTACTGAAATAGACACAGCAAATATGTACAATATGTATAAACATTTCAATGGCAAGACTTACCGTCTTTAGGGTTAAACGCAAACAATAGCAGGGTGATCAGTTCGGGGAGATTCATTAAGTCCGTTAAATCAATTGGAGTGTAGTCATTCCTCAATATCAGATTCTCCAGCTTCTCCAGTCCCACTAGCAACGGCTTAACCTCGTTCCAATACTCGTGGCGTATTGGAATGCTAAGTTCCTGCAAGTTGGGACAATATTCGGATGCCAGCTTGACGGCAGCCGAGGCAATCTGCGCTCTATAACACGAAAATTGCAGAACAGTTGAGCCGCATGCGGATAATATGAACGACCAGTCCTCAATAGGCAATCTCTCAATTTGTATTTTCTCGTAGCATTTGGTTTCGACGGCGTAAATGGCAATAGCCTCCTTAAATACTGGATGACTTTTGGCTAGACATTGTCTATCCTTCGTTTGCTCAAGGTATTTAAATATAGTGCTGATCATCTCCGGTGCTAGGTCCACAATATTCATCATTTTTAAACACAAATTATTACAAATTAGACGATTGTGTACGGAAATTAAATTTACATTCAATGCAAAAAACGGCACGTGCTGTAAAAGTGATTCGTAGGTTTGTTAACTAGACCCGGAAAGTATTTACCAGTGTTGGAAAGGGGCCGACTGAATTAACCCATTACGGGCCACTCCTAATGGTCTTCCTCACTGATGAAATTTAAATACCAAAATAATCGTTTTTGGAAAAATATTAAGGTGTATCCCACGACCACAGTTATTAACGAGGTGGAACGTTGTGAGTTGCTGCGGACACCGCAACTCTACAGTTATACCCGATACTAAGTCAGTATGGCTCTCCTGCGGCAGACGCCGCTAATACTGAACCACCCGACAAAGAGTGCGTGCGAGAGAGACAGAAAATCAGTCTGAGCGTGACGTCGGGCGCTGCGTAGCCACTGCAAATTGATTTCTTGCTTTTGGCTACAAAAATGATCCGATCTGATCCAGATTCAGCAATCTGATAGATATGGTCATTATCTATGATTTCGCGTTTTTAGTTTTCTCGAATGTGCAATATTGTGGCGGAAGGGGGTGGGGCGAAATTCTGAGATATACGTTTTATAGTGAGATCTAACAGAAGTGCGGATACCAAATTTGGTTACTCTAGCCTTAATAGTCTCTGAGATTTGTGGATGCCCCAGATTTTCGTCCTTTGCGGGGGCGGAAGGGGGTGTGGCGAAATTTGGACACGAAACGGTCAAGGTCCGATATCACAGGAGTGTGGATACCAAATTTGGTTGCTATGGCTCTTATAGGTTCTGAGATCCTTGAACTCATATTTTGCAATTGGCAAAACAGACCATGAAACCTGTGTGTTAGAGAGAGACAGAGCGACAAAGAATGAAATTGTTTTCTTGATTCTGGCTATAATAATTATACGATCTGGTTCAGATTTCGCAGATTTCGTTTCTTTTAAGTTCAGTTTCACGACTCGGATAGCGCTTGAAAAAATAGTTTATTAAGTGCTTTGCAGTTTTGTTCGTTCTATCGAAAGGAAAATTCCTTTTTAATTTCGATAAAACGCAATTTAATGAAATTTTTGGCGCTTAGCAAGCAACAAATCAAAAAGTAAAGCATACAAAAAATAAGAACAAATCAAATGCTCAAAGAAAAAACAAAAATCGTGCTGCGTGAACCATTCGGAAATACTTTTTCTGTGGCGCAATATGGCACAATACATCGAAAAGGGATGGGATGGATTCCCGAGGGGCCAACTTTTGGCTGGTAGGGTCTTGCCACAAATTTCTAGCAGCCGCGTAGCTGGACCAATACAAACACAGGGAAACAAAAATAAATCGCATGCAATATTTTTGTACTGTATACATATTTTTTATTTCACTAAAATCGTGACTCGACTTGATGGCTTTTTGGATTGTTGTTGCTGTTGTATCGGTTTGTGCTCGGGGAATGCAGTTGTTACTGTTTTTATACCCGATACTCAAAATGAGTATTGGGGTATATTAGATTTGTGGTAAAAGTGGATGTGTGTAACGTCCAGAAGGAATCGTTTCCGACCCCATAAAGTATATATATTCTTGATCAGCATCAATAGCCGAGTCGATTGGGCCCTGTCTGTCTGTCTGTCCGTCTGTCCGTCTGTCCGTCCGTCCGTCTGTCCGTCCCCTTCAGCGCCTAGTGCTCAAAGACTATAAGAGCTAGAGCAACGATGTTTTGGATCCAGACTTCTGTGATATGTCACTGCTACAAAAATATTTCAAAACTTCGCCCTGCCCACTTCCGCCCCCACAAAGGACGAAAATCTGTGGCATCCACAATTTTAAAGATATGAGAAAACCAAAAACGTAGAATTGTAGAGAATGACCATATTTTTAAGACTGCGGAAGCTGAATTGGATCGTATAATTATTATAGCCAGCATCAAGAAAACAATTTCATTTTTTCTCGCCCTGTCTCTCTCTAACACACACGTAGCATAGGCGGCTTTGCTTAGAGTAAAACATTAGCGCCTAGATCTCAGAGACTATAAAAGCTAGAGCAACCAAATTTGGTATCCACACTCCTAATATATCGGACCGAGACGAGTTTGTTTCAAAATTTCGCCACACCCCCTTCCGCCCCCGCAAAAGACGAAAATCTGGGGATATTCAAAAATCTCAGAGACTATTAAGGCTAGAGTAACCAAATTTGGTATCCGCACCCCTGTTAGATCTTACTATAAAACGTGTATCTCAAAATTTCGCCCCACCCCCTTTCGCCCACACAAAGGACGAACATCTGTTGCATCCACAATATTGAGGATACGAGAAAACTAAAAACGCAGAATCATAGATAATGACCATATCTATCAGATTGCTGAATCTGGATCAGATCAGATCATTTTTATAGCCAATAGGAACAAATCAATTTGCAGTGGCTACGCAGCGCTCGACGTCACGCTCAGACTGATTTTCTGTCTCTCTCGCACGCACTCTTTGTCGTGTCGTTCAATATTAGCGGCGTCTGCCGGAGGAGAGCCATACTGACTAAGTATCGAGTATAACTGTAGAGTTGCGGTGTCCGCAGCAACTCACAACGTTCCCCCTCGTTACTTTTCCATTTGTTGCTACCATCCCACCCGATGCGCAATTTACAACGCTCTGGAAAGTCAACAGTTTTTAAAAAGATGGGTAAGGTCCCTGGTCCCTGGTGACTGGAAACTGTAAAGGGATCGATTTGAATTTGCTTTTAAATTTGTCAATTTTCGCTGGATAGATTTACATTATTTCATTCTTCTTCTTAAAAACTATTTCAGACTCAAAAATTCTTCCTAAATTTTTAGGAATTTTATATAACATTTGTAAACGCATTAATGAAAATAGTTCTTTATAATAGCCCAATCATGCACCTCTTAAGTGTAGTTACCTTTTCTGGTTGCCTAACGAAAGGACTTTTAAATGGAATGAAAAACCACCTCAGACATTTTGCAGGAAATTACGCATTCCAAATATTTGCTTTAAACAGATGAAAAGTTTTCCTGGCCACGGCCCAGGCAAATTGACACCCGGCCAAAAAGCCAAAGTGCAGGCCAAAAACTTTGCGCTGCAATTTGTGGCACGGAGGAGGAGCATTGGTCCGGGTCTGGGGGTGCAAATTTTTGTGCTGAAGTGCAGTGTTTAGCCAGGAATTTGCTTAAACAAATAAAGCCATAGATAAGGGCCATGGATACGGATGCCCAGTGGATAGACCGGATGTATCCCGGGCATATGGCCGCACTTCTTAAGAATTTGGAAAGCGGAAAACTTTTTGGCATATTTTGATTGACTTGACAGTCTGGCCCATTTTTCCGCCCACGTCCACGACCACTTTCCTCTTTCCCTCGGCATCTTTCCGTGCGCTTTCCGCTCAAAGCCGCTGGCATGCCGGGGGAATTTTTTTGCGCTACGCCCAAGCAAAAGCAACAAGCGAGAAATGCTGATAAAAATATTTTACTTTGTCGTATAATAAAAATTTCATTACGATTTTTGCGGTGTGCGGAGTTTTTTCCCCCAAATGTCGTCGTCGTCGCCGTCGTCGTCTTCTTCGTGTCGCTCCGCCTTTTAAGTAAAAATGTAAAAATGTGCAATGCATAATAAGCCCGAGAACGGAAAAAGAATGGAAAGGAGAAACGACATGGGTTGGAAACATGGCATGGCGCAGCGGAAGCAAAACAAAGGCAAAAAGATGCGCCGCCAATGGCAGCAGAATGTAGCCAAACCGAGGGGGAAAACCAGGCGGGTAAAAGCAGGAGCAAGAGCTGAGCGAAAGAAAAACTCAGCTAAAGTAAAAGCTGCAGCCTGAAGGGAATTTGCATATTAGCTGCACGAAGCTGTCGAGCGCCAAGCGCCGGGCGCCTGTCGTTAAAGCTCTGTACAGGACAGACCGATTGATGGTTGGAGTAGGAGTGGCGCACTGGCTCCTGGCTCGTCCTGACCAATGGAGCCTGCTCCACGGCTGGCCAGCCTGGTTACCATTTCGTATGGCAAAAGGAGAATCCACTGAGATAGAGACGTTTTGCCTGTTAGCTGCCTGCCAATTAGATGCAAATATATGGCAGTTTCTATTCCCTATTTTGTTTCTCGTAGAACTGTCAAAGGACAAGCTTCAACTAAGAGATGGAATAATTCCAAATACTTTCAATAGATCCATATTATAGATACGAGTTTCTAACGGGAAGGACTGCACATCGCACTAGTGTAAGCCACAATTAAGAAGATATGACGATCCTTGTTGGTTTTTTTTTAAATCTTTTAAAACTAGTGAGAGAGAGAGAGAGAGTAATGGAGTCCACAACTTATGAAGACTGCCAGCAGGACGCTTAGGTAAATTCTTCTCCCAAAATATTCCGAAGGCGAGCTTTAAAAGAGCACATCCACAGAAAGAGTCTTTACGACGATTCCGTAGGGTAAAACTGTACATACAATAAAAATGCCAAGCATGCTGCAAATAATGCTCTTGCTCACTTCATCATCTCAGCCGCACGGTGCATACGTAATTTCGATGAAGACATAATCAGACAGCAATCCAGAGGCCACATCTAGAGACCTCTCCAGAGATGTGCTCAACTCTACGGGGCAGAGGACAGGGCACTGCAATGCGCTTAGAGCATAATTTGTTTCCAATTGCGACGTCTCGACATTCGGTTGACACACCGCAGCGCTTAAAAGTGTGCTATCATTTCTGCGGCCTCCTCCTTTTCGTCCTGCCTCTACTGCTCTACTGCTGTGGCACTCCATAAACAAATCAACAGAGAGCGGAGCTGTGGCTGCAACAAGCACACATCATAGACACCGTTGCCATCGTCATCGCCATCGCCATCGCCATCGCCGTCGCAGTCGTCGTCTTCGTCATTCATCATTATGCAAAACGTGCTTCCTGGTTCTCTGGTTGCCATGCTTTTAGCCCTGGTCGCACCGTCCCTGTAACCAGAAATTGTAGCAACATTTGGTTTTTATTGTTGTGGGGCATCCGTGGCGCTGTGGCGCCCCCACATAACACCCTCTCTGTGTACGCCATATCCAAGCTGCGGCCACTGCGGTTGAAAACTTTGTGCCCTGCATTATTTTACTTAGTTGATAAACTTTTATGCTCCTCGCGTCTGGTTATGGTTCTGGGCTCAGGTTCTGCTTCTGAGCCTGTGCTCCCATGTCTCTCTCTGCCCCATTTCCAGCTCCATTCCTCTTCTCTGAATATTCTCTGTGGCAGTTGTAGTTTCCATCCCCAATTTTTTCCGAGTTCTTCCAATTTGTCAGTTTTGGCTGACCCCGGCTTTGTCCTTTGCTGTGTTTCTGTTTCTGTTTCCCAACTGCTTTGTGACAGTTTGACGCTCGCAATTGAAGTTTTTCATTCCGCTCCACTCCACTCCGCTGCGTTGCGCTTGGCATTTCGTTCGGCAACCGCAGAGCTGCACTGGAGGGAAATCATAATTTTAATTATGCAGACGGGGAAAATAAATTTGTGATTGATTTTCCTGTGGCATTTTGGCTTTACGGGTTCCGGTTAGATGAATGTCAATAAGGGGGGAAAAGCAAACCGAAAAATTATATTCAATGTGCAATCGTTGGGGGTTATAAATTCATTTTGATTCATTTTATAGTGCGCATAAATTGTAGCTAAAATAATTGCCGGAAAGGTTAGTTTTGTGCATATGTCCCAGTGATCAATAAATTCCCAGACTGCCACTTTATTCTCTTATACCTTCTTAACAGACCCGCAGGCCTCAGTCAGTCAGTAAGTAAGTTACTCCGATTTTTGTCGCCCATCCTTCTCCACCCTTTGGCTCCCTGTTGGTTGGCAGGAAAAACTTTTCTTAGCCATAAGGCCAACTGCGATTGCTCTGGCTTCTTCAGTGTCGGTGTTGTTTTTGTTGCCATAACTGCTGTGCGGCCTCACAGCCCTGGTTCTCTTCTTCTCTGCCGCAGCCTTTTCCTTTTGCAACCTGCGGCAAATAAATTGAAATTCGTAATTATTCCCAACAGCATGGAAATTTATTCTGTTTTAATTGAGTTTTCTTTTCTGTGTGTGACTGAGTGTGTGTATGTGTGTGTGTGTGTGTATTCATTTTTGGCTTCGATGTAAAAGTGAGAAAAGCCTCAGGGCAAAGGCAACTGAAATATAAATTGAAATGGAATCTGCATTATTATGAAATAAAGATTGAATGAAGTAAGAGATGGAGGAGGAGCCTTGGTGGGTAAAAGTTTTGAATCTCTTTTAACTGTTACTTGTGGAATTTTTGCAGCTCAAGAAAGGACGCTCTGACTTTACTTGGAATTAACTTAACAGAGCTTAATACTTAATAAATTCATTTGCTGGGTGTATACCAATGCATCTCTCTCCAGCCTATAATTACATATGTATATTTCAGTTCTAAAACGTGTCTGAAAAATGTTGTTCTGCAATTGTCACAGAGCTCTGTGTTGTTGTTCCTTTCAGAATGTTGACATGTTTGTGGGTAAATTTTCAATTTAGTTGAACACATTCCGTTAAACACTTTCGGCACGGCACGAACTTTCTGCACATTTTAGCATTGAAATCGGGGGTCAGAGTCGGGCCATTGGCAGTGTATCGGAATTGAGATGCAGATGCAGAACGTTGCTGGTAGGAATTGTCGGTTCAAGCCAATGTTAAATGATTTCAATTGTTGCTGCTGCTGTTGTCGTTTTGTGTGTGCATTTCATTTGAGCAAGGTTTTTAGAGCTGCCACTAAGCACGTACCAGATCAGAGCAGGGCAGGACCAGGGCAGAACGGAGCAGACTAGAGCAGAATAGTCCAGACCAGGATGGCCCGTATCCAACCCAGACAGAGAGAGACAGAGAGAGAGAGAGAGAGAGAGTGAAAGAGAGAGAAAGGGAGAGGAAAGTAGAGATCTTATGCAACACAAATTGCAAGCTGTCGTGCGTGTGTGCGTGCCTGGGCTTCATCTCGTTTTGTCTTTTATTTAACATTTTCATAAACTGCAAGCTGCCATGCACGGGCTGGGGATTTTCCCGGCTCTGTCTCCCGGATGGTTGTCTTCCCTGGCAGCGTCTGTTGTTTGGCTGCATTATTTGCCTGGCAACTTTTGCCAGCATATCATCAATCAGCAAACGGGCCACAGAATGCTGTATCTTTGTCTGCCGATTTCTGGTTCGGCTCCTTCTCCTGTAATCCTGCCCACACATGCCCCAAAACATGGGAAAGCAGCTTTGTGTGCTTTGTGTGCTGTTAGGAGTAGATTTTCGACATTTCCCTGGCAACATATTATTTATGGATGCAGTCTGTTGCCGCCTCCCTGCCTGATAATGGCAGCCATGGGCTAATAGTTAATTTAAAATAAATTAAATTATAATTACGAAGCACATGTTTTGTGAATGGTTTATTTTTAAATTAATTTACAGCGAGAGCAATGAGGCTGAAAGATTACCGAATTTATGTCAGTTCAAAAGAGATTTTTGTTTGATAGATGGGAGCAAAGTTCTTTCCAAAACATACAACATTTCTGCCTAATTGATCAATACATTTTACTCTTACATCCTTCCTTCCTTCCTGTGTCCTATGTGTGTGTGTGTGTGTGTTTTGCGTGTGCCTGCCATTTGAATAACAAATTCGAGCGAAAGGGTTTTCCGCGCCATAAAAAAAGCATAAAGCGAGAAAAAGCAGGGTTGGAAAATAAGGCATAAGGAATTCTTAAGGAAAGGAGGCACTAAAAGTAAATATTTTGTGGCATTTCTCAGATGGGACGTATCATATGAATTAGAGATAATCAGCCTAATTAACATTTAATTTCATATTTTCGTATGCTGTTTGAATTTCTTAAACAAATCTGATGAGATATATAAGCATTTAGGATAACATAGTACATTTGATTTAATTGATTTATAGATCTCCTTTAGTGCTTGAAATTCAACTAAATGCGGACTTTCGAGGCGATGATAAATGAATGAAATGAATGAAAATATAGCAACATTATCTTCGGCCTCTTAAATCTTAGTTTGTTTTTGATAATTTCCTTTGCCATCCCTGGCTGCCGGCTACATGAATATCCTTATGCTACACCTTCTCTGCCTCTCTCTGTGTAAAATCATTTCGCTCCTTCGTCCTTTGCGATTTCGATGTCGATTGCCCAGAGAAGGAGAGATGGTAGTAGGAGCAAAAGAAATCGCCAAAATCGCGTTTGTTGCCGCATTCAGTGAACTGAAATTTGGCACGCCAGAAGACGTTCACTTATTTTTATTTACTCACCGGATTATGCTAATTTTTAAAGTGATTTAGTGTAGCCAGTACAGAGAGCAGAGAAACAAAGCCAGGACCCGTCAAAAAAATTGGGATTGGGAGATTGGGAAATACCATTGCTGACTGCCACCGAATAAAAATAAAACGAACATGAAATAAAATAAAGTAAAGTAAAATCTAACTGGCTGCCATTTAAGAGGCACGTCACGGCCATCCCCAGGACCTCCCTCGCTCTCAGGACTGCTTGCATTGCGTGTGCTGCAAAATTTCCGTTGACGCACTTCCTGGCAGAAGGAGCAGCAAGCAGCGCGAAGAAGCGGTTTCGGATTCCCAGTCGTCTTTCTTTAAGGCAAATCAACGTAATTCTTCAAGTTTGATTTCGTGTGTTTAGCTGCGTGTTTGAGTTGGCTTATTTAACCCAAGGCTGCCGACGAGCTGAAAAAAGAGAGCGAAATACTCGTATATAGCAATGTGAGGGGAAAAGGGAGAACAATAACAATGAATGTGCGATAATTTTACATTTTATCAAGTTTCGAGGACTCTTTCCGGGGTCTCTCGCTCTCGTTGTCGTCGCCATTTTTTATGCGAGCATTAAGCGGCTTTTGCTCTAAAGCCCTGCCACTTCACTTTGCTGGGGATCCCAATGCCTCTGCTCTCCTTTTCGGAATTTTTATGTATGTGTGTTACATATACAAAAAAGAAACAAAATGTTACGTATACGCCCCAGCGACCAAAGGCAAATGTCACACACTGAGCCAAGAGCCCAAGAAGGAGCCCCGGACCCAGCCTTCTGTTAACCGTAAGCAGCTTAGTGGTGTCGTCGATGGGGAGTCCGCCTGTGGCTGTGCCTGTGCCTGTCTCAGTCTCAGTCCCAGTCCAAGTCCCCCACCATCTGGCATTTCTGCGGTTATATAAGTAATTCGATTATAAGAAATTTAACCAAAAAAAAGAAGGCAGAAGGCAGCAAGAAAGCCGCACGCATGGCGTTCATTTATAATTAATTAGTCGAAATTTTCGTTAATGGGCATCAAAATTAAACAAATGGGTATTTGCATTTAGGCATGTAGGACCTGCTGCCGTTACTCTTCAGGTTTGGGTAGCATATTCATTAAGAGGAATATTATTTTCTGTTCAATCACAAATAGAAAGATGATACGCAAAAAGCTATTGATAAAAAACCAGGTGAAAAACTGTAATTTACATTTAATTATTTTAAAGGTATATAAAAATTATTAAACAGGCGCTCGCTGCTCATCGCTTTTTATCTGTAAATTTTTTGAAATATTTAAACAAAAGAGAGTCAATGGAAAAATATTATTAATGCGAATAGCGCAACGCCGCAATTTAATTTAATTTGCTGGCTGCCTTTGCATTAGCAACAACAATTAATTGGAAAAAATATATAGTAAAATATTTGTGCTTTTTTTGTGAAAGGACACGTTTGTGCCATGCTCTCAGGCATTTGTTCCATATAGTAGAAGTACTCTCGTTTTTTTGGGATTTTAATTTGTTACAGTTTGTCGTCCGTCAGCAGAGACAGGAATATAAAAGTGAAAGCCGAGGGACAAGAGCTGGAAAATTTCATTTTGAATTGTTGCTTGTTGTGTGTTTTTTTTTCTCACATATGCACTGTGGTACACGGGGAGGGGAAGCAATGGGGCTTGGGTTGGGGAAAACAAAAGCGCAACTAAAGTGTCGACAGGGCCTGTTGCCACCATAAAACTGTTAAAGTTTTAATGACGACAACGACGGCCCCTAAAGTGGTATGGAGCATGGGGCAGTGGGGAGGGGGCAGGGTCAGTGGGCTGTCAGCAGTTAGAATGACATTAACAAAAGTTGGCAATGCGGCAAAAGCAATTTCGTGCAACGAAATAAAAGGCCAAGTCGGTAGCAGTGGCAGACAGCTGGATAGTTGAGGTGTATGTCAGATGCTAAATGTCATGTGGTTTGACTGATATTTCTCCCGCCCCCTTTCCATGGACTCTTGGCGTTACTGACATCATTGTCTTTGTGCTGATGCTGCTCCTTGTTGCACATTCGTGTTGCAGTTGTTCTTGGCTGACTACTTCTAATTGCTGGCGAGCAGGGTTGCCCGTTGCCCGTAGCAGGGTTGCAATTAAGCAGCAACACGTTTGTGCAACCCCACGCAGTTCCAATAAACATGTACTGCTCTGCATATAAATTGTGTGGCACGCCCGTAATTGGACTGCAAAAGAAAGAGGAAAGGGTACTGCTTGAACATGAAATCAACTGCAATGGCAAAATGATTTCTTCTAATTTGCTGATGTGCATATAGATCCAAGCGGAGCGGAGGAATACTCCCAGAGAGTGAGACAATGGGAATTGGCGGTGGAGTCGGGCTCTGGTTTCGACTTCTTGCTCGTTTGTGTGCGCTTATGGTAAATCAATTTAAAACCAATTTTCCACAATGACTGAAAAGTGAAAGAAAAAAGGGAAGTTGGAGCAGGATCAGGGGCAGCAGCAGACCCTTAATAGGTGGCATAGTCCTTGCGGTTGTCGAGCAAATGAGAAGTGGAAACTGAAGGGAAAGCTTTGTGGCTGCCCTTATTAAATATTCATTACTCTAAGCTACTTCTTCTCTCTGGGCCACTCGGCAAGGTCCCAAGATTGCAGTTGTAGCCAGCTCTCTCTCTCTCTCCATTTTTGGCAATTCCTATCTCTCTCTCTCTCCTGTGTCTGGCTGGGGGGAAAAAGCTGTTTTTAAAGACATCGAATTCCAATTTCCTTTTGCCAGGCTACACGTTTTGCCATTTTGTTGAACGTGATGCGAATTTACACACACATAAAACATACGAGTATGCAACAAGATGGAGACGAGGACGAGGCCAAGGCAAGACCTGGACCTGGACCCGGTGTAAGAAATTTTCCACGCACACAAACAGAGTGTGTGCCCAATGCGGCGTGTAAAATGCTTTGTTCTTGTTGTGTTACAGCACAGCTATGGTGGTATGGTAAGAGTGGTAGAATTTCTCTGAGCTATCAGCCTCAAAAAGCATCAGACAGTTCAGCAGAAACTCCATTTGTTGTGTCCAAATTAGTGCTGTCCGGTGTGCAACAGACATGGATTGTCAGTGGCGTTTCCACTTCCATTTTCACTAAAACTAATTGCATTTTCTCGAGTACTCATTCGCTCTCCCAGCAGATCATCCATGACGCAAATGCCCAGGCATCTATTATAAGATTTCAGTGGTTTATTTATGGCTACCACCTCCTTACAAAACCCCAATCCAAAAAAATGTGAGCGGGATACAAATTACTTTCTGACAGATAGCTCTGCCTCGAACATCTGATTGGCGGGGTAGCAGGTATTTTTAGCTTGAGCGATATTAAATTTGCATAAGTCTGACAAATACGATAACGGAGAAGAAAATATAAAGAATCAACACGCACACGAACATGATATTACAAATCAAACTAATTAAAATCGGAAAACCAGGTAGAATCGAAAACAAATAAATGATTAAATTTTAGAGAGGGAGAGACAGAGAGAGATAGTTTAACTAAAGCAAAGAGTTGAGCAAAGAGTTTTCCAGGTTTCACAGAGAAATTATCTATCTGTCTTTGGCAAATTTGTTTGTGTATATGCGTGTACATCTCTGCATATTGTATGTTATTTGGGGGGATAAACGACAAACTGGTTACGATTATGCCAAGTGTATTTAATTGCTGCCTTGCACATGCGTTGAAAGCAAACACAAACCATCGGCAGACACCAGCAGCAGCAACAGCAGATGATTCTCTGATGCACACACACACAGTGCGTAAACGCAATGTTAATATTTTGCCAGTTCTTATCGCACGCTCGGCTAAAGGTAAGGCACACGCTTCGATGAACGAGCATATAAGTCTAGGAAGGGGGTCCCCAGGGAGAGACAGAGAGATAGATAAAATTAACAAAACACTTGGATAAACATTTGAATGTTGATAGCAAAAATTACGCATACGCCTAGTTAGACACAAAGCTGATTTCATTTAAGGCCTGTGAAGTCTTGCGTGCACTGCTGCACTTTCAGTAACTCATCCTCATAATATCGCTCTGTGGCTTTCATTTCAGCATGTCCTTCGCAGCCTCATTAACTCGTGTGTGTCGTCCTCCCTACCAAGATGTTTTGCACAGGTAAGAGTCCTACACGAAACTTGAGCTATTTAACTACATCTATCCCCGTTTGCATTGTTTGTTTGTCGCTGTCTGTCTGCCTGGGGGTCCAAGTGCGTTGTATAAATATTTATTTGACTGCTGACTGACGTCAAGAGGAAGATAACCCTCGTCGCCCTCTTTCGTTGCAAATCTAATTTGCTTGCGCGCTGCACTCTGGGGTCTGATTTGGCATAGCATACTTTTCAGCGCCCGACTTTATTGTTTGTTTGCCACTTCGAGTCGCTGTTGCTGCTGTTTATGCTGCTATTGCCTGTAGTTGAAGGAACAACTCCCAAAGTCTCCTGCTTATTACAAAGCAAGCACACGTGCACGTTCTGCACGGCAGGATAGACGAATGGGGCTGGGTCTGAGACTGAGACTGGGGGCAATATGTAAATCTTCGCACTATTGTCTGCTGCAAAATCACAAATCCAACAACAGCAGTAACAGCAGCAGCAGCCAAGAAGATATATGCACATCTCAGATGGGGGTAAACTTGTCTCTGGGGCACGCTTAAAGCAAGCTTAATTTTTCATGTACCCGGCAATAACTGGCAACGCTCTGCACAGCTTTTCCTCTATCTCCCTCGTCTTCTCTCTCTTTTTCTCTCTCTGTATGTGTGCTGCTCCTCTATCAATTTGATTTTGATCTTGTTGCTGGTGTTGCTGTTTCTGTGGGTTGCTATGTACATATTTTGACTTATTCGGGCGTCAAACCGAGCCAGAGATTAGCATCAGCCATTGACGAAGTGTGCAAAAAGTGGCTGCCGAGAAACTCTCTGTGGGGAGGAGGTCTTAGAAATTTGTTGTACCCTAAAAATTATAGTGTAGAATTTATCGAAAATATGCGTTTGAAGCTGCTTATCAAAAACATCGTATACCATTGAATGATACATGCTATAAACAATACCAAATTTCATCTTAGATAAACATGATAATCATTTAATTACTTGAATTTCAAACTGTCGGCTGAAGCAGAATTAATATAATAAATTATAGCCAGAGGTGGAGCATAAAGTAAACCCATACTATATTGTTTCGCCTTCGTTTCCGTACTGCATATGTATCATCTAAGCAGTTCTTTACTCTCTATCACACGTAGTCGGCAAAGCAGCAGCCCCGAACTGTTCAAACGATGTTTCTTTTTCAAATTAGGAGGATTGTTTGCGTAGAAGAAGGTGTTTTACAGCAAGTGTACAATTTTTGCGTTAAAAGGAGCAACAGAAAGTTGTCCCACGTATCGAATCCTTCTAAAATATCGCTATATAATGATCACCCTGGCATTCATATGGTATTTCTGTTTCCTTGCGTTGCTTGAAAGGGAATCGGGAGCTGGGCACTTAACCAGTTTTTAGATCGTCTCCTGGGTCACTGGGGTCTATAGTTATGCGTATAAATATGCGCTGATTTCCGGTAATGGGAAATAATTTATTGAGGTTCTCTTTGTTGGCCATACAGGGGCTTGAAGGTTGCTTCTGGACTTCCTTGGAACTGTGCTGGTGGCAATGTACATTAATATTTGGCTCCTGAGACACTTGAAGCTCCTCGTCCATCGGTAAGTGATCTACTTCGGATATCTCTTGCTTTTCGCGATGATGTCCATCCAAAAGTGGATCCGCAATGGAACTATACTACATCTTCTGATTTCTTGTAATCTTTCCGCCCTTCTGCCTAGGCCCAAAATTCAAATTTTGCTTCAAATATTAGTTTTCTGATCTAAACAAAATGTGATGTATGGATATTCAAAATGATGTGTTTATGTATATATATTTGTGGTTATTTTCCAACCTTTTAAGACTTTCATAGATATTTTGGAATAGGCCTGCTTTGTCGTAAAACATTTTGAGACCATTTAACCATGACCCAAATTCATTCCTAAAAGTATCGTTCTTATAAATATATTTGTAAACAAATCCATACATATTTTTGGTTTTTTATATCAACCGTTGATATAAATTTGATAATATTTGGATTTTTAAAATGAAAAATGTTATATATTCTTTTGATTACGTATGGATAACTATGGAAGCTATGGTTTGTGAAAAAATTGGCTACAAAATATCAATGCTTTTATGGACAAATTTGTCGCATATGTACTTTCTATAAAATTGTATCGATAAAGTGAGTGTCTTTTTCTCAGGCAACCTATTTATTTTCTGGTCGTGTGTATCTTGTCATGTCTCGCCTATTACTCATACGCCACATGTACCGATCCCACACTACACTGCCATTCACACCGCATTGTGTGCACTACCACCCCTAACACCCCTTACCCACCCTTTCAAACAAGCTGACGTGCAATTTCAATGGTCAATCAGAGCAGATCAAAGCAGCTTCCTATGGGTTTTGGCTTTCTTTTTTTATAGCCATGACAATGGCAAGTGAAATTGCGCCAAGCCCCAATCGAAATTGCCAGCATCGATCGCGGGAAAGCGCAGAAGGAGAAGCCGGATGTGGAATGTAGAGGAGGATGTGGGGGCGTGGCAGAAGCAAATCAATGATGCGAAGGAAGCATCACTGGCAGGCAGTCTAGCAGTGGCAGTGGCAATGGGAATGAAATGAAGCAGCTGCCGCATTTGGTTTTGCTTCAGTTGAGTTTTTCTTCGTTGCGGGCATATAAACTTATGGCACACCATCTGTAACTGTAACTGTATCTCCGTGGTATCATCTACAAGATGCATCAGTAACTTCATCTCTCTCTCTCTCTCTGTTGCAATAGGAGTCACACCTGGAGAGTCTCACTTGACAGAGTGCAGAATGCGTTGCTCGTTTTCGTTTATTTCATGCTCTACTTGTAAGCCGAGTAAGTAGAATAATTTCAAAATTTGACAGCAGACATATGAGATGCCGTTTCGGCCTCTCAGACTCAATCCCGTCCGTCCGTCTGTCTGTCAGCCTCTCAGACTCGCAGCCTCCCATCTGTCACGCCCCTGGTAACGGTAACGGTAACTGCTATATGCTATATACCATGGGATATGGTAACGTATGCCAAACGGAAACTCGAACGGAAACATTCGCCATGGCCGTGGGTGGCAGGTGGCAGGAGACAGCCAGAGACAGAGAGAGAGAGAGAGAGAGAGAGAGAGAGAGAGAGAGAGAGAGAGTCTCCGTGTGACGAGGTCGAGTCGAGCATTCTTATATATTCAATGACGAAAAGCTCTATTGCTCTTCCCCTCTTCCCTCTCTTTCCATCTCTCTGTAGCCAGATGCAAATGTATGCATGAATGGGATAGTCAATGGCATAAAAAAGCGGAGAGGATATCGTAAAACGTATAGCCAGAGTGAGTTTCCGTATCCGTATCCTATTAAGTGTGGAAATTACTTTCATATGCACATTTTGATTTCCTAGTTGCATCCGATACTGATGCCACTGCTGGGGGCAAGTGCCTCGCCTCAGGCAACTGGCCAGAATGGCCGATGGTCCATAGGTGCACCTGAGCAGAATGAAATAAATAAAATATTTTGGGTAAAAGAGATGTGAAGCATTGGTTTAAATAAAACTGGTTGTAGTGGCAGAACTTAGAAAAAACGATATGCTTCGGTGGTCTAAATATTTGATTAAATTTTTTCAGTTGGCTTAACATTAAAACATCTAAGAATATTCTCTTACCAGACACATTTCTTTAAAAGTTTTTTCCCAAAAGACTAGAGGAACTTCGCTTGTTATATAATTTCTAAAGATCGGAGCCAACGCTAAAGAATTTTTATGTGTCAAGCCGTCCGACTCCGTATTGTTATGGAAACTATTTGGGTATATATGTAGTTTAAGGTACATTTTATCCACGAACTATTTGTGAATATTCATATTTTTTAATGAAGCTTTTCTCCACAATTAGCAAACAAAAAATGTACTTAAATAGCCTTAAATAAATTCCGAAAAACAGAATAGCGGATAATTTAATTTAATTATTTCAATACAAGTGTTAACTGGCAGACTGGCATTGTCCGAAATAAACTGCATTAAGAGACAGCATCGTGACACCGTGTAAACAGGACAACAGACCCAAAAAAAAAACTTGTTAAAATTATCTCCCATTGTTATATATCTTCATAATTAAATTGTTATTAGTATTACAAGCCGTGGCATGGCATACGTATTTAATTATAATTGATGAACGCAATCCAGGCGAACAAAAAAAGGCGAGAATTTGGAAATGTATCTGTTCTTATAAGTCATGCGTGTCGTGCTCTTTTTTCGACTCTGTTCTATGGCTGATTTATTATAATCAAATCTATAAATTTGTATGTTTCAATTTAAACAAGGACCGATCGAGGCGCGGCGTCCATAACTTATCGTCGAACATTTCAATAAATCAGCAAAATCAATGATGTTTAAAATTAGCAAAAACCCGAAAAAATAAACGAAAAGAGAAAACAAATAATAATAAACCTTGTTACCGTGACCATATAGTATAGGAAACATGTACATATACGACACGAGTGTAGGCCAAATGAAATATGACACAACAGCGAATCGGGAAAGCGAATGGCAAAAGCAAAAGCAAAATCGAAAGCAAAGGCAAAAGCTAAATAACACGTAGAGCAAAACAATAATAATAAAAATGAGAGGGGCTCGGGTCCAAGGCCAGAAAAAGCTATTGATGAAGGGCCAATAAGCACGATGGTAGGCAGCTAAACTGTCGCACACCAACGAAGCTTAGAATACCCTTACAAATTGGGAATAATTCTAGCTCTCTTTGCGTTTTTCATTGCAACTGTGACCATCGGGGAATAGACTATCTACACGCTTATTTATTTCTGCATTCAAGGTATTCGAAACATCTCTCTAAAAATGCAAAAAAATACCTGAGAGCTGCTACCTTGCACTGACGCTCACAAACTTGCTCTGCAAATGTATGGCATCCTGAAAAAAGAAAGCGTACTCGAAACAACAAAGAACAGGCAGGCAGCGTGGCCTGCGTTTTCTTCAAGCGATAAACCTTTACACTTCATTAGGCTTTGGAAATTTCATGCTTCAACAGCTTGGATGCTGTGCAGCAGTGGCATCAAGGGGTTAAGGGGAGGAACAGGACCGAACCGACTTCCACAGCCCAAAAAACCCCGATTCTGTGTTTAATCAATGAATCAGATGATTCAGTCGATGCTCCACCATCACTCAATATGCAAAAAAAAAAGGAAGGAGCAGGATGGAAAACTTCTCTCAAGGATTGCTGGAAGAGTTTTTCCCCTTTTTCCATTGGCTCTCGAGTGTTTTGCTTTTTGGAAAAGTTGTTTGTGCATTTCACTTACACCAATTTCCGCTGGAGATCACATTGGGTGACATTGTGTTGACATTCAAGGCGGCTGCGACCGCAGCCAGCGCCTCGCTCCAGCGTATACGCAATATTGTGAATTATTCGCAAAACAAACGAACGGAACGAGTGTCCGCAAAGGCAAGGGGAAAATAATCTGCAGGTGCAGATGCAGTGCGGGGAAATACTCGTAAGAGTGCAATGGAAAAATGTGGATTTTATTGCAATTCAATGGAAAATATTTATGCGTCGGGGGGAGAGTGTGGGCCAGTGGGTGTGCCAGTATGGCCGGGGCAGAAATAATTGCACGTAAAAGTTTTTTAATTAAAAACTACGCGTGACTTGTGTCAAATGTGCATGAAAGGTGGCAAAAAAAAAGGAAAAATACATACGTATAATGGAAAGCTCTGATAAAATTGCACCAGTAGAAAGAGAGAGTCCTTACAGTCTCCCTTTTTCCATTTCTGCCCATATTCATTTGACAATCCAACTTTTAAACGGTCACTAGTACCTTCTGGGCTCTCTATCCTGTAACTGTAAGCTGATAACTTATCAAGCAAGGGATGCAGTCAGAGACAGACAGGTTTGACTTTGAAAAGCTGTCAGGACAACAACTGCCAGCTGACAAAGCCAAAGCCAAAGCCAAAGCAAAGGCTTCTTACACAATACAGGAATGGGTGTTACGAGGACAGCCATGCATAGACATTTTCCATCTGTAATACTGGGGAAGCACGCTCAACGTTATTAATTTTAAACGCCCGCTGTGCTAGGCCCAAGAACAGCAGGTGGCGGTCTCCAATACCCCACAATGGAAACGGTAACGGCGAACGGGCCCAGAAGATAGTCAGGGTACGTGGTACGTGCATGGTACGAGCACGAGTGGAGTGCTGGCGGAGGCTGCTTTGTATTCAGGCGCTCATTCATAAATTTTGTGTCATAAGCGCGTGAAAATGGTACAAGTATTTGAATTTAATTATGAACTGTGTCACAGGGAAACACAATGTGACTGGGACAGGGATAGGGACAAGGGAATGGGGAAAGTGACTCTAAAGTCGCTGTTATAAATGGCACACACACACACACATACGTGTAGAGACGGAGAGCCAGAGAGAGAAATAGAGAAAGAGAAGGAGACGGAGAGGAAAAGTGAGAGTTGGCGCCATTAGGTGGCCGTTGTCATCTAAAGCATACTAAAAATGCTGGAGCTGCATTTCATTTTTATCTCACACGCTGCGCTACTGCCCCGCACACACACACCAACTCACTCAGATTTATCTCACACGCCACACTGTTGTACATATGGATATGTATACCCTTACGGAGGGTATTCTATTCGAATTTAACTAGAAATTTGCTAAGCCGAGTTAATTGCTTTCTGGACGGAATATTACACACATTTTTCTTCATGCTGAAATCTTTTTTCTTCTAGAAAAGATCAATAACAGATTAATATATCTTCAAACACAACTACCCATAAAAAACGTGGGATCTGGAAGGGTATGTGCACCATCGACTCAAAGCAGGCTTTTGTCTTTCATGTTTTATTTTATAGAAATATTATTTACCTGCATGCTGGCCCATTACCCGGGAACCCCCTCTGCCCCACCACTCAAAGGGTTACAGCTGAGTGCCGCCTGGTGGCGGCGTGCTGTGCTCAAAGGAAACGCCTCACTGCATGCAACAATGTGCAAGTCAACTCGAACGGGCTCCTGCAGTGTGCAGAGAAAGAAGAGGACCTCAGACTCCCTGCCGAAGTCTTTACCCTCTTGCACCACTTGCCAGTGTGCAACGTGTGACTCTGCTGTGCAAGGCAAACGGTGGCAACAGCAGCAAGAACAACTTGACTTTACACCTTATTGCAATTTACTGTAAAATTGCATACGCTGCTGGCTGCTTGACTGCCACTATCCCTACCTACTCCCCATCTGCACTTTCCCCAGTGCTGTTCCTGATCATTTCGCCTTTTTCCACTTTTCGACCAATCCTTTTCAGACTGAAGTTTACTTTGGGTACACTTTTGCTTTCATTTTCCTTTTTTCGGGGTAGCCGACATACACAGTTATGCACTTTTGATTGGGCAAAGGCAGAGCGCCTCCACGCAAGGCAGCGGCTTCTGATTCAGTATTCAGCATGCGTTAAGTGCTCAGCAAATATCCAAATAAGCGACGGATTATAAGATTCCAGCGTTTACTTTTATTCATTGCTTTGTGCAGTCATTTTGGTCAGGGAAGGAAACATTTATTTCTACCAAAATAAGGTTGATATTCCTTTGATGAAATATGAATTCCTTCAATGAATAGCTATTACACTGTGCGACAGGTGTTTTTTACTATGCACGAAATATAAACTCCGAACAAAATCAGGTTGTAACCATTATAATTGTCCTGAGAAATATACATGGATTCTAAGTTGGCTTCGGTTTTTAGGAAGTGAAGACCGAAATATATTTTTAAACGTAAGAAAATCTCAAACAAATGGAATACCGCAAAAACAACCCAAGTTCGCTCTGCGCTCGACCAATGTAACGTCAATAAATGACGTTACGCACAAGTCGTTAAGCGGCCGGAACGTAATGCATCCATTAAAGTTAGCGTTAACGTTAGTAAGTATTCGTTAAGATGCGATTTTTATGAAAGGCTCTCAGAGAAACGTGGCCATATGACACTGATAATATTAAGGCAATATCGAATTACGTAATTCCATTACGTAATCCAATCAGAATGCACCCAGCAAACATATGCGTCGCACAAGAGAAGCGGAAAGGGGAGCGGTGGAGTACGACTGGGATATGTACTCGAGAGGAGTCTCCAGGACTCCAGGCTCCAGGCTCCTGGCAAAGGTTATGCCATTAAATTGCAATTCCTTTCGATTTGTGCTGCGTTGCCTGGCCATTTATCTCGTCCTTCCCATTCCAGAGCCATCCCCATTTTATCCTCTGGACTATGGATCCCATCCTCCTCCCTCCTGGGTGTCTGTGTGTCTGTGCCTTATGCAATCTTCCAGCGTTGTACCCTTTAATCTGCGTCCTGTACTTGACACAAATGCCGCACAAAAAACAACAAAAAAACAGAAGCAGAAGGAGCAGCAGCTAAAGTTTTATGCAGAAACTGAGGCATACATAGAAAGAGATGCAGAGATATCTAGAGATGGGGCAAGGCGCTGCACTTTGCATAAAGGTAAAAAGGCAAAAGCATGAACCCATATGCAGCAGGCACCGGAGTTGGTTGTGCATAAATCTTGGCGCTGAAATGTATGCAACACACTTATATGTATATCTACCTTTATTTGTGGATGTATGTGTACGCCAAGACAATGGCAGGTGAAATCAACTGCTGCTGGCGACAGGATAAAAATGCACTGCCTTTATTAATTCTAAATCAGTGGCAACGAACGGAGGGCGACCGACCTCCTCGAACAGATTGAATGCAGCAAAAAGCAGCGCCCCTGGGATGCCTATAAATCGAAACAATGCGGGCGGAAAGAAACGGAAACAGTTGAGAATGCACTTAGGCGGCGGCTTCTCTGCTCCCCACACACTGCTCTCAGCCGTGATGGAGAGCACTTAGAGGTGTTGCCAGGTGCCATTTGTTGCTATTAGCGCTGTGTTGGGTGATTGGCACCTGATTCACCTGGCACACAGTTCAACGAGTTCACTAAGCAGCGTTCACTGTGGCAGCACAGTAAAGCGGAAACGTTGAGAGACCACGCCTAATTCTTGCCTCAAATATGCACCATGACACCTCGCATGCCGCATCACGTACGCAGCCACTGTGGAAGAACTTGGGGAAAACAAAATGTATTCATGCACACACACTCGCACACAGACAACGACACCAAGAAGCCATGCAATGGCATTAATGGACAAAGACAAAACAAAAAATACAAAATGCTTAGACGTGCCCGGGCCTAGTTGGCCTATTCGGCCTAGTCTGGCCAACTTCCAGAGGAAGCAGCAGCCACAATGCCTTTGTATGCCATGACCAACGTTGCGTATGAGTAATGTGCGGCTTTCTTTTGGCCGCTCCCTCTATCTACTATTGTTGTATGAGTGTTTGAGTGTTTGTCTGGGTGTGTGTCTGTGTGTTAAAGTGTGGGTTTGGGTGGACGAGCACTCGAAAGTAGTTTTCAATTAGCTCAGCCTCAGCCCTCGATAGCAAACGCCATTGAGGCAGCTCTGAGTGGTTTGTTTTTCGAGTTACTTCCGAAGAGGTCTTCCTGCTTTGGGAACTGATTTGATGGAGTGAATTTGAATGGATGGAGCTGCTTCAGATATGCAAACGATGTCAGATTTGTGGAGAGTTAGTGCACATTTGAATCACTAATTGCAGATACAGCTGGCTTCCTATGGGAGTCATACTTGAGGGAATGTGAATTTGAAATACTTTGGCATGAGTTCCATTAGGTAAGAGATTCCAATGAATGGTTGTAGAATGAGAAAGATTCGTCTTTGTCATCACAGTTTGATAATAATCCTACATATTTGTTTCCCTTTTTTCCTGGCAAATTTCCCCTATATACCACTAGTAGTTAGTCCAAAGAGCTTTTCCTATACATATCTTTTTTTAACCTATCCATTTAGAAAAGAACTGAAAAAGGAGAGGATATTTTAAGGGATTGCCATCCAAGCATCTCTTTTCGATTTACCTTAGTTTTGACTTCGTTCGCCGCACCAATATATCCTCAGGGTATTTATCCTTCGCTCTCTCTCTGCCATTCCAATTCCTACATCTTGATGCGGACCCTAATAGGAATGGGTTTCTGGCCAAGTTGAGCTTCTGTGTTGCTCGAAAAACAACTGCGAAAACAGAATCATCTGCAGTGGACCAGGCCAACTGGTTGGATGAACAGTAGGCGGAGGTGGAGATGGAGAGGATGGCAAGGCGGAGACGGGTGGGGTGAACGCATGGGCGAAGGACTGCGGCACATTTGTTTTCATCGGCAATTGGCAAGTGAAAGCTTTTAGCGCGAATTGTGCACGGCAATCACTTCAAATGGAGAAGAAGCAAGCACCAAGAGCATCCTTTTCCGTCCCCTGGTCTCTGCCCTGCCATGCCTCTATTTTTTCTTCGCTCTCTTTCTGTATCTCTTTTTTGGGTTGCTGCTAAATTTTTGTGCAATTCAGAAAGGTTTTAGTAAGGGTATTTTAGCTTTTAGAGAAAGTTTGATAAATTCAAAGCGTCAAGGAAGATATCGGAAGAAAATAGCATTTGGGACTATTAGGGATATCAAATGATGTTTTCTATTTTTATTATAAGTTAATTGCACTACTCGTTCGATATATATTTAAACGATTTTCAAGCTTTCAGATTTCTTCGATAGGAAGTAAAAATCCATACAATTTTTTTAATATTATATTTTACACTTTCCACATAAACATTTTCATATTATTATTAATTAACGAAGGGCATCCGGGCATCACCATCTGCATTCATCTCCTTTTGCCATCCTTTAGCCACCTGTTTCCACTGGTCGAATAATTTCCCGCAAAATGCTAAGCAGATTACTTTTAATGCCTCGAGCGTAACGACTGCGGCAGTTAAATTTTGTGTTCGCCGCTGGATCTTTATGTAATGCAGTAGTAAATTTTTTAATGGTCTTGCAGTGCTGATTCTGATTCTGCTTCTAAATCAAATTCCAGCTTAGCCAATCACGACATCAACTTCTTCGCCCCTTTCTGAGCCACTTTTCGGGGACTGTGATTATTTGAGCATTGACTTCAATTGACTCGGATCACCGGGAGGTGGATTGCTGTGCTGTTGAATCGACTGTGACCATGGTGGCTTGATAAATAAAGCCACAGGCCATCGCCAACGCCGAATTGGCTTTATTCATAAATTTATAACCGGAGAAGCCATAACGTACCGAATGGCAGTGTCGACCAGCAGTTTGGCAAATGTTTTATTGCGTACATAAATTGCAATTAGTCCCGGCTCCCGTCGGGATAAATGCGAGCACACGCATGTCGATGGCCGCCAGGGAGCTGCTGCCACTCGAATGACGAACTGCCTCCATCTCGGCCTTCATCTCTGGGCTCCTCTCGGTGGGTTAACAAAACATCAATTGACTTATTAATGTTTGGGCTGCGATGGCAGGCAGACCGAAGACCGAGTCCAGAACACGATAAAAACTGCTGGGAGGACATGGGCATGGGCCCTATCACAATTGTGTTCATGTGGCGCCCGTTGGGATATTTCGGTGGTTCGGGCACAGTCACGTCTGCACTTAATGTGAAATTATGACTTTAATGGCTACTGAAATATATAAAAAATAGAATACAGATATTCTGGTAGATGTCTAATTTTTTTCTCAATTTTTCGAGGTCACTTTAATTGCCAAACGCGAAGAACGGAAAAAGGAAAAGATTGTGACCTTTCCAATGAAAAGTATATACAAATATAATAATATCTCAGTCATTAGCCATTTTGTTTTCCTAATTAGCTCGAAGCTAATGAAGCTACCAAATGTAAATTTTATTACACTTAATTTTAAGAGTCAGAACTCTGACAACTCTCAAATAACTTATTTGCACTCTCAACGTTTGAAATAAAAATAGCAAAAATAAAGTCCAGCAAACACAAGTTGATTGATGGACTTTCGCGCTGTGTGAATGTGTCCCTACTGCTTCATGTGTGTGTGTGAGAGCTTTTTCTACGGAATCGCAAAAAGTATGCTACACTTTTTTTAAACTTCATTTTACACTGCCTTGGATGTATGTATGTGTGCTCTTGTGTTTGCTGTGGCTTTCATTCTTGCTGTAGGCAAACGCAATGTAAAAACATTTAAGGTTTCAATTAAGTGAAATCCCAAACGACCAAAAAAATAAATGGGGGAAAAAGGGCAAAGCAAAGACCAGCCCTCGCCCCAGCTCCAGTCCCAGTCCCAGCCAAGAGGATGACCGAAGATGCCCGAGAATGAGGCTGAAATTTTTCAAGCAATCAATTTGAGCTTTCACGAAAAAAAAGAAGGACAGGGAAAAACAAATATATATGTATATGTATTTAAGTAAAGGCTGGTCTGCTCCCTGCCCGGTCAAGTATTTGGACTTTAAGCTGGACCCTTATTGGACTTACGTGCAGCATGACAAACGATGGCTGCAGGAGCAGGTCCGGTCATGGAAATGGTGAAAAGGCGAGTGTGGAATGCCCAACCCTTCCATCAAATGTCAAAGTTTAGACTGTAACAGTCACTTGAGTTATATTGAGATTTATTATGCCCCTCGAAAAGGAAAAGGCAGGGTCTGCCTGTACCCATCATTAATTATGATCGGCAGACTCTTAGAACGGTTTTATTTGTTTTTCCCCCATGATGCAAGGTTGCAATTTATGCAGCAAGTTGGGCGGACGTCAGCCTGCATTTCAATTTCACTTGCTTGCAGTTTTTCATGAACTTCTCTGAGCCCAACGGAAAATAGTGAACCAAAAAATAGTACGTTTTGGCCAATGGCCAACTCCCTTTTGGTGGGCGTGTCGCACCTCCTTTGTTCGCACTGGCTTACGAAATCAACAACTTACACTTTCTTTGGCCGTAGGAGCGCCAGCCTCCGCCTCCAAGCCAGTTGTTTTGACACTTTTGGGCCAAGCGAAAGTTTTACTGGCTCAAAAGTAGGCACACTCAGCAGGGGATGTTCCCGAAAAGAGATTCGAAAATTGTACTTTTGGATAGGAATCATTTGCTGATTTATTGATTGAACACAGCACGATTTTTTTATTTGACAATTCATTCTAATTTACTCATTCTAATTTATGAGCTCAGCTCATAAGAAATATTGGCCTCGTTCCAAACTTCAAACAAATTATTAGCTACAAAATTACACATAGAAATATTTTGAAAAAGTTTATAAATTACCAGTAAAGATTTCTCTTGATATTACTTTTTGGTGGTGTAAAATTTTCGGCTCATTAATCTGCTCATTCTTCAGACACTATCTCAATCAAGTGAGTATTTTCTTATATTACAAAAAATATTTCAATGGGTTTTCGTTTGAAAAGATACTTCTGGTTACCTTAAGTAGAGACAGTAGTTTCTTGCTTATTTGATTTCTCGTCTGAAAGGTACATTGTTCAATATATTATTGTTTTCCGTTGTTGTCGTTTGTTCTTTCTCTATAGTTAAGAAATCGTGCAATCTGTTTCCTAACCTAAATGGGCAGTTTGGAAGCGAAAGTAATTCACAGAACCCACAATTGCTTATGATTTGCCTATATCTGAGTTTATTTGTGTTGGTGCCTGATTAAAGAGCTGCAGAACTTTCTGCACTCAGCTTACCTTGCACCCTCTCTTCACCTATAAAGCCCTGTTTTTGGGGACAAATTCGTTGATTTTTTTGGCGCTTTTTATCTGGTTGTTGATGTTTTTGCGAGCCTCCGGCCATCCGTACATCCACCAGAGCTACTCCGGGGTTAACCCAGTTCCCAACTCGCAGTTCAGTTCCCAATTTCCTTGGCCATTTTATAATCAGCATTCTCGAAATAAGGAAAAACTTTGCTATGTAAATTAAATGCCGAAGCCGGCAACTTTTTGCTGACATTTCTTGTTCCTTTCCCGTCCGTCCCCGTTGTTCGTATTTCTTGTATGGCTAACGTAAAAAAAAATATACATATATACGGAAAAATTACTTTTATATATGTATGTATATGTATATACACATATATACATTTTTTTATTGTCGACGCTGTGGAGAAAGCACAGCAGCAAATAAATGTGGTTTAAACATGACAAGTCGCCGTGGGCTGCCAGCTCGTTATCACCAAATATTTTTGCACACGAAATGAGTGAATAAATAAGCCGTAGACCGGTACCGCAGCGGTGACGCCGGAGTCAGAGTCAGAGTTGGATTCCCGGACTGTAGCCGCAACCAAAGCGGTGCGTGGTGACGGTCTCCTTCGGCTTTGGGACTGCGTTGGTCGTTTATGGTCGTCACTTTTTGGCCGCTTGTTTGACAAATAAAACGTGAAATGTCCGTCGGTTCGAAAGCCAAACGAGAAAAAAGAGTAACCAATAAAAGCTTAATTAACTGTTTATGGCCATGGCATGTTAACGTGCCGAAATTCGACTTCAGTCGTTAATCTCAAGTGGACAGCGGACCAACTTCTCTCCCCTCTGCCCAAGAAGTTGTGCAAATGGGGGCTCATTCAAGAAGCCCAAACCATTTTGAAGAGTGTTAACATTTGGGAGTTCTTTGTTTTCCATGACAATTTTATTCGATTCCTGAGACACTCAAAGAAAATTCCATCATCATATCACAGACATTTTTGGAAAAGATCGTAACACATTTTATTGAAAAAATTTATAGTTTTTTTTTTTATACTAATAGCTTTTATTTTTAGAACATCGGTTAAATCCTGCGATTGTCCACAATGTCGTCGGACGCAGATATGACTGACGGTGATTATGTCGTGTCGATGAGTGTGAGTGTGAGCCAGACGACGCTCAAAAATGGGCCCAATGATTCAGAAGAGCAGGCCGTCGTCCCACCGGAGTCCAGTCTATCATCCAAGGCATCAACGGTGCTGCCACAGGACTCTGCGCAGTACGAGCCAGAGGCGTCGACAGAGGAATCTTTCGGTGATATAGAGCGAGAGGCATCAGGGATATCGCTCAACGAGTGGGACAAGGAGTCGGAGGAGAATATGACCACTGCGAGCATGTCATGCTCATCCTTTTCCTCTTGCGAGTCGTACCATACCATTCGAAAGATGATCCTTCGGCGCGATCCTCATACTTCCAACATGAGCTTGGACAGTGGTAGCAGTCTGCCGCAGATCAACTCCTGCGACCATTTGATGCATCAAAGAGAATGTAGGGCAGTGGGTGGCAAGGACTCGTCTCACGGCTCAATGCTCGTGGTTATGGAACCTAAACCAAACTTCACACAGCACAGCTGCATGGACATCAGCGTCAAGGAGGGGGACATAGGCATGGAAGAGGTATACCACAAGTTTGTTGCCTGGTTCAAGCGCCCCGAGATCGATGTGGCTTTCAAGGTATTCAACGAATTCGACCAGGATGCCGACGGCTACATTGCCCTCGCCGACCTGAAACGGGGTCTAGAAAAGCTCTCAGTGCCGCAGACACACCGGGAGGCCAAGAGCATCATGGCCCAAGTAGCTGGGCCACGCTGCAGTGCCGTGCACTTTAGCCATTTCCTACTAATATACGCCTCACTCCTCAACCGCCTGCAGCTGGACAAGTGGCCCACCAGAGATGCCGAAACCGATCGCTTCAGCCGCGTGGACGAAGTGGATGTCTCGCTGGTGGGCGTTCATGGGGCCAGACGTTACTTCGAGGCCAAAATATCCCTCGAGGGGGAGCGCCTCAAGCCGCTCTCCTTGATGTGCACTCAGCCTGTGGCACGACCTTCATCCTTTTCCTCTGTAGCCACGAGTCGTGACGTGGGCGATGGCACTGCTTCCGGCTTAAAAAAGCGCAATGAAAAGAAGGAATAAATATACTTTTTTTTGTGACCTATCAAAATTGCAAATGTTTAAAAATGTATAGTGACCTTGTGTCTACCTACAACCTACCATATAAATCGTCGAACAAAAAAAACCAGCAACAGAATGAGAACATTGCTTAAGTGACCAATCAAAAGGTAATTGCCAGGTTGCCAGAAGCGAAGAAGGAGCTTCAGTTTCAGCAAGACTTTCGGGAAAGGGCGGGTTACCTTTCAATGTTTTGCCATTTGGGGGGCAACGACTCCCTGAAGAGCGAAATGTGCGCCACACACGCCAACTGCCTGGCAGGTTGTAGGTCTCGACCGGAAGTGGCTCTGCCCCAACCTCATCCCGTTTAACCTTAGGGGGAATAAAAATAGTTTCGTGCAAATAATTTGAGCGCTTAACTACGCTAAGTATTTTGATATGTGCCGCGACATACTCGTATGCCACGAAGCGAGAGCGTTCCTCCTTTGATCATTTGCACAGGATATCCAAAAGTTGGCCCAGTCCCTCGATTGGCCAGAAACCGAGCACGCCATATAATTATGTTACCATTAGCCCCAGCGGCAGCGGCCTCTACTAATATTTATAGCAGATTTTGTGCCTTATTCCCCACCCCATTCTCCTCACTAAAATCGGGTGCACGCCATATACAAATTATAATGAAAACGGTGGACAACGCTGCGTAGACGCAATATCCAGCGACTTGTGTAATAAAAATCCAACGAAAGTCATGCGAAAATAATGAGCATAAGCGTGATCGGAAGCGGAAGCAGAGAGGCAGTGGAAGAGGTGGGCAGGGCGGGGTTGGGCAGGGCCTAGGGGTTGCAACCGGTTGGTTAGAAATAAGGAAGGACGAGGAAGGGAAATAGTTTTCAAATTAAAATAAATGCCGCAGCTGAAACAACTTTTATGTGCCCACAGCAGCAGCAGTAGGAAGAAGGGGGAGGTGGAGGATGAGGACCACTCTCAGCTAACCAAAATGCCATGAAAGTAAATTCAGTAGAAAATTAATTATGAACGACGACGACGACGACGATGGCGATGGCAGCGATGGTTGGGACGCTGACAACCCAAAGGGAAAACCAATGCAGCGTTTAGTGGGGTGTAAGCAGGGTAAACGCAGCAACAGCGGGGGGGTAGTGGAAGCGGAAGGCATGACCAGCCATACCTTTTAATGGCATTGCCATCAATTTCGCTCAATTGCGCGCACAATCGCATCTAATCACGTTGGAACGACCCCAAAAAAGCTAACAACAACAATAAGACAGTGGCATATTTCGGTGTGTCTAGACTATGCGATACCCCTTAGGTAAGTTGATCAGATGGAGAACTGTGCATGCTTTTTTATAACAAAAATATGACAAAATATTTAAAAAAAAACACAAATTGATTATACTGTGACTGAGCAATAAACAAATGTTTGTATGTTTTCCTGGTCTGGTATACCCTCCGTCACTTGAGCTGTACAACGGTACAACTTTTGGATGCCCCTGACTAAATGTTTATGGTTATTGCTTTATGGCAGCCTGCCCCACGGTACATGTGTACGGCAGAGTCTCTTCCTGCATCTGTGTGCGTGTGTGTGTGAGAGGATGTGTGGCGAAGTGGGGTAAAGGGTCACGTGTCAGATGTCATTGACATGGTTTGCCTCGCCTTTAAGCGCTTGCAAACAAACCAAGACAAGCACGGCACGCACGCTCACACACACACACACGCAGATGAGAGCGCACCCAAGAGCAGCTTTGAACGAATGTGCGCCGAAAAGTATGCCACGTTTTTTGCCTCATTTGCGCTCAACTTTTTCAGAGCTCAAGAACCAACCTCTCTTGGTGCCTCCAGCACAACCCTCGCAGGGCTTCCCCTGGCCGCCGCCTTCCACTTGCAATTAGTGGAGGTAATGATTTTTGGCAGATACGTAGGACCAACCTCCTCCACTTATAATTGACAACAGCCGAGATACACATCTCATTTCTCTGGAGAGTGTTGGCAGCGTTCTTCGAGAGAGAGAAAATGAATAAATAGACACATGTCAGAGCTGTCGGTAGGCCTTAAATTCAATGTCACTTGGGGCTGGATGCCAGTGTCTTGTGTCCTGTGCCTTGCAACCCAAGTCACTACTCCTGTTTGCTTTGCATAGAAAATGTCGAAATGGCCTTCATAGACCTGCTGGCTGCTGGCCAATACTAAATTTAGAATTCGAGTCGGCCGTTGCCCCATCCCGGCCCTCCTCGATACATACCTATTTCTTTTATTTGTCTGCTCGCTCTCGCTCTGGTCACTTCTGGGCGAAGACAAACCATCTTTTTCCTATCGTATTCCCCCATGTGCGTGAGTTATGAAACAGAAAACTACTTAACAATTTCCATTCCGTTTACAGGCCTCAGAGCAGGTCAACTTCCAGCCGAAAATCCAAATGGAATTCGGCTTTCAGGCACGTAGACAGCTAATTACAAACTGATCAATTTTTAAGTGGGAAATCAAGCATTTGTTCGCAATTATAATTGACTTTCAAATGAACTTATGCCTTTCGAAAGCCAAAGGCAAAGCTTTCTTAGGCTTAAGGAAAAATATATTACATATTATACTAGAGAATAAGCACTAGTTCTGTGCTCCGCCGTCTTTAGCCAAAATAAATTAGCTCCATGATTTTAATGTACCGACGCTTGTCGTTATTGATTTCGTTTATCTCGTTCCTCCTGCGATTGGGACTCAAAAAATTGCATCATGCTCACACTTTTTTCGTAATATTACCCTGCTGCATTCGGGGTCGGGAGGCGCTACTAGAATCGTCGGGGCTAGCAGTGCAATGGCCCTCTTCCCTGCCCCAGACCAAGTCTCTCGAAGGTACCTTCTCTCACTGTGTAAATGTCTCGCACCCCGATTTTTATTCTTCTTATGGAATCGAATATCAGTATATGGTATCGGAATAAGAACAATTGTTTAATGGTCGCATGTTAGAATTTACGAAAGGTGAACTCTTTTAACTCTTTCCCAACAGAACATTCTCGGAACAGACAAGCAACATCCGCTAGCAGCTTCAAAAAACGTAATAAACGAGACAACGAAAAAAATAAATGCAATTGAAAATAAACAAATTCGTTCGTTTTGTGGCTGTGGCAAAAGATTGAGCTGCCAGCAGCGAAATTTTTACCAGAAAAATGTAGAATGAAATTGGGTTCTGGGGAGCACTGGACTTGCAGCAATGCTTTTGAGGCCGAAATGGAAAATGTTAGTTGAAAAATAACACCACGAGCAGGATATCCAGCAATAGAAAAAAAGCGAAACAGTTGTTCAAAAACTCCAAAGTGGGTTTCCATCCCTGGATATTCTAATAAAGTTGAATCGGGAAAAAACCCGAAAATGTTTTTAATTTTCGGTTCATTATTACAAGTTATGGTACGGATACATCCATGGCAGTTAGCCCTAAAACAAGGGTTGGAGAAACTTGGAAAAATTGCTTCCGTGGGTGGGTGTTTCTCAATTGATTCCGCCCAGCGAAGAGGCACTAAAAATCAATCGGTTGCCACTTCCACTCCCTAGATCTGCTGTGCAAAGTTTGCCCCTGCCCCCTGCCAGACACTTGGCCTCGCCCTAGCCTCTTTCTACCCGTACATTTGCCTAGTTGATGTTTTTCTTAACTTTATTGCAAGAGTATTTTTGTTGGCCCAACTGTGGAAAACCCCAGCAAAAACCGAGAGCTAAGGCAGCCGGCAGCAGAAACCAGCTTTTCGATTCAATTTCCGTGCTCACAATGCTGCTGCTTGTTGCTATTTTGCATAGCCAGGAAGGAGCAGGAGCTTGGCTTTGCTCTCAGGCAGCGGTCCCGGGTATGAGGGTATAGGGTGTTACTTGGATAGAGTATTGCAAAACATTGGCAGCTTCTGGCATAGGCGTAACTTAGTTTCTTGTTCGCCACTGAAAAGTTTCTGTTTTTCAGTGTTTTTTTGTTTTTTTGCTATAAGTAATTCGCGAATAGTGCAAGATTTATGCGTTCGACAAATGCAAAAACTTTGGATGCTGTCGGTATTGCCATTGCAGTTGATATGTGTCGGGGGGATTAAGTGGAGTTGGTTTAACACTTTCCTGAGTTACGATCGCGGCTCAAAGTTGGTTTTAAGTTGATTTGTGGATATCTCGATATGCCATCGAACAAGGTATATCGAACTATTCCTCACATTTATCAAATACTGATGCATTATAAGGATAACTCCTTAAACAGTTTCTGCAAGGCTAAAATATTTATTTACAGATATGCCACCACCCCAATATAGTTTATATTTGTGAGTCCAGAAAATTATATTATTTCCCTATTGACAGCTCTTATCCCACCCAGCAAAGGGTATTTCTCTAGCCAGCGAATACCAATCTCGAACCATCTTTCACTTATAGCAACATCCTTGAATTCGCCTCCCCTTCTGGGGTGGTGCTCCAGAAGAAAACAAAAACTTCCGGCTGCATATCAATAACGAAATAAACTTGTTACATACTGAACCAAGGGGGGAACTCTCAGGAAGGAAAGGCAGAGAGAGGGCAGGGATACAGGAAAATTTGAGGAAAACTTGCCAAGAGATTGAACTGCATCGTTTAGCTAAACTTTAACCCTCGATACCTCGACACATTTATTCAGGGCAAACATTATCAGGAATGATGATAAGGGATCAGGTTACAGCCAGGCCAACGGACAACTTCAATGAAATTAAGTGTAAAATTATCTAAGTTACCAGCGAGCTTCTAAATGTCATGGATAAAGCACCCAAAAAAGGATGTAGGGAGAGTAGAGTGAGGAATAAGGAGGAGAATCTATGCAACCACGCCGCCAATCTATGCAACATTCATTTTTCTTTTGTCATATATAGTCGCCCCCCGTCTGGGTTTGATGTTGAAAAATTGAAAAAACGAAAGTCAATGTTGGGGCAGGACCGCAAAAAAAAGGGATGGAAATGAGGAAAATGGCTAGAGAGAATGAAAATCTTTGCCTGACGCGCTTAACCCTTTGGCTGCCAAGTCAAACTTCGTTTTTTTTTTTTTTTGTGTGCCCTCTTTCTTTCGGTTGATACTGAAAGGCAACTTTCATAATGATAATAATTTTGTGCATGATTTATGAATGGAACAAGTTTTATGGCCACGAAACGAACCGAAGCAAAGCATGGCCGTAGCCATGGCTATGGCTATAGACCCATAAACCTTATGCAAACGGTAATTTTCAGCAGCTAGGGATGGGAAAGCACCTTATTTTACTTTAATATTTATTTCAACTGTCGGACCGCTTTGGAGCATAGTAAATTTGCATCTTTCAGCGTTCAAATTTCCTAGAGAAAAACCAGGTGAGTGCACGGAGAAAAGGATGAGCAGGTGGAGTGGGAGTGGGTGATGTGTCGACCCCTTTGAAAATCATTTCGGTGTGAAATTGTGTCCGCACAAGAGCGAGAGAGAGTGTGTGCACGTGAGCTTACTGCAAATGCGCGCTAGTAAAAGTTTCCCCAGACTAAACTCGACCCATAGACATAGTCGGGCCCCTCGTAGTTTGCCTCGTACTTCGGCTTCAGCTCCAATTCGAGTCCGGTCCGGGTCCGGCGCTCTGTTGGCCATTAAATTCAGGCCCCAAAAGTATGCTAGACTTTCTCCGTTCTGCGTTTTTTCTCTCTATTTTTTGTTCGTTCCGCCACAACAGGCCATAAGTTCCGTTTGGGTCTCGCGTTTTATAGCCCCTGGGCAGCTGATAATATGAAATTAATGCCTAGTACCCGCTCAGGCCCATGGCTGACCCCAAACCCCAGCGAGGCCGAGTGAAGCCAAGCGAACGGAGCGTACCAGAGGCCGGAGACTTGTGAAGATTTACGGGGCATGCAATCGATGCCCAAATGTGCGGCATGTTGCATGCTTGCAATTAGGCGCAGCGCAGTAGATCCCCGAAATTATGCACGACCAAGAAGGTCACTTTATGCACTCTCGTGCGAGTGTGTGTGTGTATGTATCATAAATGGAATCCCCTATTCACGTGTGTGTGGTGAATTTTTCTTTCAAATTCTGCTTTGACGAGGCGACGCGGCGTTGGCCTTTCACCCAGAAATCGCACGCAAATCATGAAATCCAAATTGTGGGGGGGCTGTGTTCCCGATTACCATTACTCCGGAGAATGTCTGGACTTAAAAATGAGTTTTAGGTGCGGCTATGTAATACCAATTTTCGGAGTATTGAAAAAGAGGAATTGCTTTTGGGAAGGCATCCAAACTCCATTTTCCGTTGCTTATTATCCGTAATGTTACATGGGTGGCTAACACATCCACAAATACAAACACACACATACACACACGCCCTCATACGAACATAAGCACTTGAGTACGCCTGGCTCTGGCTTCGGGCCACATGTGTGTGGGTAAATTTTCACATAAATTCCCCAAATGTGACAAGGACATTTGCATAGAAATACTAATACGAACGCAGGCAGGCACACAAACACTCCGAAGCCCTCGGAAAGAAAGAGCCCCTGAGAAGGTTGGGACTCAGGTGGGGTTACGGACACCGGAGTGACGAGTTCTCGGCAAATGTTTGTTGCAGTTTATTTGCGCATGTAATTGAGGTCGTAAGCAAGAAGCCACCCAGGCACACAGACGGACAGAGAGATGAAACCAGGCGCCACATGAGGAGCAGGATAGGGCAGGACACGACAGGATAGGAGAGAATTGGACAGGACTGAACACTGTCTATGTGGTAGGGTGTAGCCCAAACGGGCCTAAGTGTGTTCCCTTGTTATCCATAGCGCAACGAGAGCGAAGGGGGCACGCGTCGAGGCAGGATGGAATCCATCGATGGGGAATCCCAATTGAAATGAATTCCCATCAATTGCTGTTTGACATGCAATTAATTCACTTCCATGAATTCGAAATAACGTCAGTTTAATATCAAACAATTGTGGCAAAATTTAATTGACTAACATCGACTGCACATCGTATAGCTCAGGGGCTTTTCCAACTAGCTTTTGTAACCGCAACTACTAGGCTAGGGAAATTAATCAATTTGCATGCAAATGAATGGCAAACCACTTTTCCAACCCAACTGGAAAGAGTCTTTCGGAATATTATTCATCATCGGGTGTCAAAGTATTATTCATCTAAACCAGCAAGGTGACACAGGTGGGATAACAATGATTTTTCGAGTATAAATATGACCCCAATTCAGAAATTCAGTTTTAATGGGATTATTCGAGAAGAAAAACTTAACTGATTATTGCAATCAATGGAAAAACATGTTCTAACTTTGTATTTCAGCCCACTATTGTAGCAGGACACACTTTTATTGCATATACTTAATCAAGATCAAAATTATACTCAACTGAAAAACCTGAACGACTAAAATACATTAAGTCAAAGACTATATAATACCAATATGACTATAGTGTTGTATTGAACGCTTGAAAGCGAATTTCCCAATAACACAAAAATAAATTGTTAATCTTTGGCTTGACGAGGAATATTTTCTCCGAGTCTGGGACCTCAAACTAGGTCCAGGTATAGTTCTCAGTTAGTATTTTATGCATCTCGCCAAAGACTCTAAATATTTTTCTTGGATTCTGGGGACCGACTCAGCGTTGACGAACAGACGAAGAAACGATGTATAAGTGAAAAGATAATTTAAGTACCTTGAAACATTGAACACTTTTTCTTGTGCAATATCGGGGGGGAAAAAAATACGTTGAACAAACAGCGTGTCCGATTTAAGACTCCACAATTTTCCAATTTTGCCATGGTGTTCTATGGTTTTTATTGCGTTTATTAAATATTGATATTCCACCAACCATATTTGAAATTGAATGATAGTTGTGCTGTAATGCATTTCTCTTTTGAAAATAAGTTAAAATATTGGAAGAATAGGGTGTCCATCCCTACTCTCGTGTTGCATAAACACTTTTTGTAACCTTATATTTCCGTTCATAAAGTAATTCTATATTGTTCATAATTTGTTCTTACTGCTTGTCATTTCAATTGAATATTGAATCGAAAAATAACCGAGGTTTTTGTTTCTGTTGTTTTTTTTTTGTTGCAAGCTGCCATTTAATTAAACAGCGGAAATAAACAATTTAATTAATTTATAGCATATGACAAAAACCATTTGCCGTATAAACATAACAAAAAAAAGTGCATGCTAAGCGATAGCTTTAGGTTTTTGCGCACATGAAAAAAATAGCTATCATTTATGCGGTGTCAAATGAAAATTGATGAAGAAGTAGCGAAAAAACAGACCAGCTCTGTGGAATAACATTCCCAGACATTCTCTAATTGTGCCCAAAGCCTTATGGTTGCGCAGACGTCCAAGTGTCTGGTCTCTAGCGAATTAGATAGGGATCTCTCTTCCACTCGAGGCTTAAAAGCTACAGCAATTGTTGAACCCCAGACTGTTGCTAATCACTTGACAACACGCGAGCTAAGCGCCCCACATCACAACCCGTAACGATTTGTGGTCGGAGGTGCCACAAGCGGGGAGAAGAGGAAGAGCCTTTCCCAAGCAGCATAAACCAATAAAACAGTCACACCCATCATTTAATATGTATTAAAAAAATAACTCAATCGAAACGGAAACAATATGTAAGTACACGTGAAAAAGCCCATGGCATGTGTGGGCAATTCATTTATTTTAATGAAAAGTACATTTTGCATTTACGAGTATATGCCACAGGTAAATAGGCCGCGAGGCAGAGACAAAAAGCAGACAGACGAAGAGGCAGGCCCATATGTAACTGGAGGGAAAACATATCTGTAAATACATAGGATAATAAACGACTATAAAGATGAAAGAAGATTAATAACAAAATTAACTGGTTTCAAAGAATACCTTAAAACTTTCAACTTTCAACACAATAGAGAAGCTGTTACCCAAGAAGAAGTTAAATGAAATTCTGTTTCCAAATGAAAATTAATCCAATTTAAACTTAATTACAAAATATTGTGGCATAAATCTAACCTGAAATATTCATTTTTAAATAACTAAAACCATTTATTAAGTCTGGGAAAATTCATAAAATTTATAGAAATAGATTGATGGACCTGGCAATATTTTCTCTACTGTATATGCTGATCAAGAAGATTTATACACCTAATGGTTTCGGCGACGCTTCGTTCTATGCTTCTGGGACCCTCTGCACGAGCATACAATTTCAAATAGAAAATGCTCTGTCTCCTTTCTACCTTTTCCCAACAAATGCATTTGAATTGCGGAATTTCTATGAAATTTATAGTCGTCATTTTTGGCGCAAAACGCACCTTGAACTCTTGACAGGAAGGGAAGCTTCTCCCATAAGCTTCTCTCGAGTTTAATTAAGGCGCAGCTGGTGGCACCATTATGCCAAACTCACACATACATACACACACACACACACTCTCCAACATAGAACTACACACAGTGAAACAACAAATGTCGATGTCAACGCTGGCGTTGATTTATTTAATGCGCGCACTGTTGAAGTCGCGCCAGAAGTCACGCTGAAGCCGCTCTGAAACCGCCTGATAATCAAATGTCATTGCTGGCATGCCACACAGAAGCAGCACAGAAGCAGCAGGAGTAGCGGCGTGGCAACACACGACAAGTGCTTAATTTATTTTGCATTAAAGCCTCATTTATCTTTTCTTATCGCCTGTGCAACAACATTGAAGATTTACTCAGCCAACCACACCCCACCACAGAGGCAAGAAAATAGCGCTTCAACTCAAGTCGGTCGCCCTTCCATTTGTGTGTGTGTGTGCGCCGCACGACACGCCCCTAATTTATGTGCCTTCAGCTGCAACCAAGTCTATGGTCAACGCCTTCTTGCCACAATATTTTTTTCGAGTGTTGCTTCTCCTCATGGCTTTTTGTGAGACTTCTGTACTGTGTCTCGGGCAAGTTGCAAGTTGCTTCTCCCTCAATTTTGTTGCCATGTCAATGGCCTGTGTGTCCTTCTGCCACTCTGGCTCTCTCTTTGTGTTGAGCGTGTTTGTGGCCTTTATTAATTGCAACGCCTCAACAAAAATTGTTTGCCATTTTCGTTGCATGTTTGCCCGTAGACAAAAATGGTTTTCTCTAACACAGCTCCCACAGCTAACAAAAAAGGCAGGACAGAACCAAAAAAGAATATGGACAACGCCTGCGGTTGGGCTTCAAATTGTTGCCATTTTTTTGTGTCTAGGCCTTGTTGCTGACGGCCATTATTGAATTAGGCTTTGCGGTTCACCCCGGAAAAGTCGCAAAACAAAAAAGTAGCAGAAAAACAGGAACATGGGGGGAAATGAAAACGAAAAAGTGAATAAAACTGATTAAATGTAGAAGAGAAAAGGCAAAACCCAGACTTAACTTTGCACAAATTCCATCAAAAGTTAGGACTCGAAATTTAGCTCGAATTGGGGTATGAAATATTAAGGTCTGCCTTAAAGACGTCTATAATTTCATACACTTGCGGAACTTTTGCAAATTTGCTGGCAAATTGAGCAGAAATTTGATTATTAATCGAGTTAAATGGAGTCCAATGAAAGTATCCGGGACAACGCGGAAGAACAGAACTTCCAGAATAACTCCTCCATGACAGACTGCAGCAGACTGACAGATTTGCAGCATCAAAGCCTATTAATGATTGAATTATTCTACATGAATGACAGAAGCAACAATCAAAGACAGACTCTTGGATTGGCTCAGTATTTGGACCAGGAAATGTCCTTAGAGAGTGGCATATGGCACTATGATTTACGGCAGTGCAGAGTCGTAAAAGAAAATAAGGAAATGTTCTCGAAATGTATGCAGTCATAAACTAATTACATTTGCTGCCTGCTTCCGCAATTAATTTTTGACTGAGAATTCGTTTTTGTGATTTGTTGGTATTCTTTATGGCCCATACACGCATACTCGTACGAGCAGAGCGAAGAACAAAGTTTTTCCCGCTTAGTGGGTCAGTGTAATAATTTGCACAATAGCAAAACATCGAGCAAAAACCGAACGATAACATGGAAAACGTGCAACACGGCATTGTGAAAGTGCGGAGGGGAAGAAAACAACATCCAGCCATGAAAACCCGCAATCCAGAGGCAAGCCCCTTCTCGTTGCTGTTGTTCTGTTTTAGTGTTTCCATCGTTTGCTAAACGGAAATCGATGGAAACTCTTTGCTTGAGCTCCGGCACGTCGCCTGGCTTATCGCAATGGAGAAATGAAGAAAAAGGGAAAGTGTTCTCAGTTATCGTTATGCGAATCGGTCTTTTCCCTCAACTTTGGGCGACACAACAAAGTGACAACGATTGAGCGATAGAATAGCAAAGAGTTTTGAATTCTGAAGAAATCGAGAGAGCAACTTTAAGATTTCTTGGCTGAGTAATTCTTAGTTCTATAAGAGTTACAATTTTCTGAAGTTAAAACAGTTTTTTGTAGTCCCAGTGACTAATAAATGTGAGTTTCTCAGGCTTAAACTAGTAAAATTATGCTTAAGCAATGATTGCCTTTTAAGTGCCTCTCATCCACACATGCATAGAAGTTACAAAGGTTTCTTTTAGTTCCTTCTGATTTAATAATATTTCCTTCATGATAGGCCCTGAATTGGCCCTGAAATTGCATACCCGTCACTCAAAATTAGTAAAGGGGTATATTATGGTGAAAGTCGATGTGTGGTATCGACAATTTTGGAGAAACGTGAAAACCAAAAACGCAGAATCATAGAGGATGACCATATCTGGCAGACTGCCGAATCTTAATCAGATCGGATTATTAAAGTAGCGAGAAGGAAAAAATTAAAATAATAAGCTCACATACTATAAATTCTGACTGAGAACCGGGTATAAAGTAGAGCCACTGCCTTTGCCGCGGCTCACAACGTTCCCCTCGTTTAATCTGATCCGACGTTTCTGATTTGTAATCTACTCAGGGTGAAAGGGCCTTAAAGGTGTAATATAACTTTTTAGAATATTATCCTTGATATTACTATTGAACCATGCCTGGTCTTTATGAAACTAGCTAAATGCTATGTATAAAAATGATACTTTCTGCGAATTTCTGTTGACTAATTCTATAAGTAAGTATCACAAATTATGTATGTTTCAGGTCACTGTATTACATTTTCATCCAGTTTAAACAGCTAATTTATAATTATTTTTCGAAGAAATCAAAGCGAAAACCCTTTTAGGAATGGTAGCTCATACGCATGTATGTGTAGCTGTTGGAGCGGTGGAGGTTTATGTCAGTTTTATGCATTAGCATTTAGCAGGGCAGCAAACTGCATTGCTAAGCGCCTCCGCAGCCTTGACCATTGTTGTGGGATGTTGGCTGCTGGCTTTTCTGAGGCCATAGCGGTGGGTGTTCCAGGGTTGGGGCTGGCTGCTGCCTTCGGAGGCCATAACACGCATAATTACATGCCGAGCAACAGTTTAGATGCCAGCTATTAAAAATTAACTGCCAGCGCAGTAAAAAGCAAACTTGAGGGGGGGTTGCGAATGGCGAATCGGATGGGGGGTGGCACAGCGAACATAAATGAAAACTAATTTCGAGTTTTTTCAATCTGGGTTAAAAGGGTCTCGTTCTTTCGATGCTCCGATGCTGTGGCTGCCACTGCTGCTGCAGCTGCCGCTCGCAATTTTTAATCAGAAGGAAAAACCCTTTGAGCTCGGCGAGGAGCCAAACGAGCAGCCATTCAGCGAGTTTTCCGGATGTTCGGTTTTTCTTTTTCCTTGCTGTGTGTTGTTTGTGTTGTGGAATTGAAAACTGCTGGCTGATGTTTTTACAAATCATTTGCAATTCATTTGCCAGGCACTTATAAAACGTTTAAAAGCGAGTTTTTAATTACGACCAGCTCGGATGCCTCCTCTCTAGCAGAGATACAGCTATGTTTATCCACTGTAGATACTGTATCTTCATTTGTATCTGTATCTGCAAGCGAGTCAATGACTCGGCTTAGCTGCTGCTGGTATTTGTGTGTGTAGGAGTATTTGTTTCGCATTAACTAAATCAACCGTATTCAAGCGCCTGCTGCTCTAGTGCTCCACTGCTCCAGTGCCGCCCTCCTGCTCCATTGCCATGGAAGCGGCTTACTCTGAGACTCTCAGGGCGGCTTTTTATTGCCATTCGAGCCCAGACAGGAAAAGGAATGGCTGGTGAACACTGACTCGTGTTCGTATGCATCCCAGTTGCATGATGATGCCTCTTTGTTACACTCCCCAGGCTCGACTTTTGTAATCAATGTGGGCAACTGGAGAGCTGGATAGCCCGAAGCCATGGGCACAGCCAGCCTGCATTTAGATGAGCAGATAGATTTGGAGATTGTAGCCAGACCTCTGGAGGAGATAACTTCAGTGGAAACTCCTTTAAGCCTCAGGTCTAAGCCTTCATACCACCTTAGCCCACTTTGAAAGTGCCGCCCTGCCCCTGCAACGGCAGCTAAACATCTTGCGACGAAATACGAGGAGTACTCTCGCAATCAGCGGCAATTGTAGATGCAGCAGCCAGCACGCCAGCCACCCAGCCAGTAAGTACTTCGGTGCAATGGCCCAAGTGCAGCATCGATGCCTGTCATTGCCTCGGCTGCTGCCACTCAACGACTCCTGCCTGACTGGCAGGACTGCTACTGCTAGTGGTACTGCTACTGCCACTGCTGGATGCATGCATCATGCATGATGGCTGGGCTGGGGCACATGGCGAGGACAGGCACAGAGTCGGAGCGAGAGACGCTCGCTGCTGACATTCGTTCCGTTTCGTGCAGTTTTTGTTTGCTTGCCTCCCTTTCGAGGCAGTTTGGTGTTTGTCTTGTTGGTTGGTTCTGTGGAGAGAGTGGGGATTGGGGATTGGGGGACAGGCGTTGGGCGGGTGGTCCAGCATCAGATCCACATCCAGATCCCTCTTCGGTTGCTGTGCTGCGGCGTTGTTTGTTTGCTTTTTAAAGTTGCAATCATTCTACACATTACACCATGGCAAACATGACCTATTTTATATCCTACTCCTCCTGCTGCTGCTGCTCTTCTCGGCTCTCGGTCTGTCCCTGTCCCTGTCCCAGCTATTGACTTAAAAAATTCATTTCGCTAGATTTTTTCATTAATTGCAAAATAGGCTGTCTGCAAAATTGGTCTGCCTCTTTCAATATTTTATGCCTTTGTCTGCCCCTCGGAGCGGAGGAACATTGCAGCGGGACTTCTCGTTCCGCAGCGGCGCGCCGCCAGGCAGCAATGAGAACAACCAGGAATACCAATCAGAGAGGCCATTCCCCTTGTCGGGTCGGCCTGTTAATGACCAAAACGGAGTGGTGGTTTTTTCTATTTCTCTGTGTAATAAAATATTCCGACCAAGTGAAGATGATATCTACGACACACAAGGTTGAACCATCCTTTTCTTCCTTCTGCAGTGTTTGCCGACATTCTTCTCCAGTGTTCTCTATTCTTAATGGGTGTCATGAGGGCATATCAGGCTGCATCATAATTGATTTTTGAAGATATTGGGTAATTGGGTGAACGGGTTGGTGGGTTTGGGGTAATAGCTGCGACGATTAGCTCAAGACTGAGAATGCAAGGGCTGACGGGGCAAATTGCAGGGCCCTATGCTGCAAGCTTAAACGGAAGCGAGAGAGTAGGATAGCCCGAGAGCGTAAGAGCTACTCGGGGCCGCTGCTAAGCCGACAATATATTTAAATCGAGGCTTAAGCTGGATACTACTAAATCTGGCAAAATATCGTTCTTAAGTGGGGTTCATAGAGGATCTTTTTAGATGTTCGTAGCACGAGGATAGTGATTAGTAAGTAGGTGAATTAAAGAAGTTTAACGGACTCTAGCCAAATTGTTTGTTTATGCTAGACTCTTGTTTGTAGAAGGGTTGATACTTTTTAGATTTAGGAAGCGTAATCCAACGATGATCACACAGAATGAAAGTCGGGATACGCTATATGAACTTCACTATATATTTTCCTTCTGTTCACATTGAGCTTTGGTGCGTAGTTATTGTTAGCTCACTAGCTAAGGCCGCTCGATCATGAGAGCGCTAACAGTGAACTATATGTAGCTATACGCTATACCCCGGAGCGACCACTGGCTGTCAGAGAAGAGCCGTAACTTCTGTTAACCTGGGGTCTTAACAGCGCTGCTGCCCTGAACAGTGGGTATTATTGAATTATTCTAATAGGACATTCTAAGTACTATGTGATTGAATGTCATAGGCTATAGTTGCTACAGGCCTGTGATATTCCTGAGCTGTTGGTGTGCCCCTAACAGCGCTGTTGCGATATTACACCTTCGTTCTTTAAGCATTTTTTGCTGTTGTATGTATGTTTTCCATTTGCATACCAATCTTTCAAAAGGTTCCTCTTTTTCCGCTGGGTAACAATAGAGTCGACATTCCTTTTTCCATACCTTTCACATTGTTGCCATTATTTTGGCAGTCATTCTTCTGGTTTTCCGTCTGCATTTCCTTTTGCTGCAGTTTTGTTTGGTTACTGGTGCTGCTGCTGTTGTCGGCGGCAGTGAAAATTTATACATACACATGCGAAAATTCCTAGATGCCGACAGGGTCTCCGTCTCCGTTTCCCATCTGCATCGTCGTCGCCATCGTCATGCGTCAACAATGAATTTTATGGCTGGCCTTGTGCGTGAGTTCGTATGGGATCTGCCTCTGCCCCATCCCCTTTCCTTCCGTTCCTTGCCGTTCGTGCTCGGCCATTTTTATGTAGATTTAAGTTAGTGCCGAGCACTTGAAATTGATTGGACAACTATTGGCTTCAAAAAATTAGAGCGCAACGCTCCCATAAAACTCAACTCCAGTTGTGCTCTGCGTGAATGTGTGTGTGTGTGTATGTTGGTGTTGGTGTTGGGGAAATGCAAACATAAAAGTCTAAAACGGAAATGGGAAATGGCCCTAGTCGCTCGAGAAGAAAGAGCTCGTCTCCGCTCCCTAAGTGAGTTGTTACAATATGAGCAATTTGTGGGCAATTTGTGCCAGCAACTTTTGTTTGCCAAATGTTTCCGAAACTTTAAGTGAGAAGAACAAACAGCAGGAGGGCCACACAATTTATAATAAATCAGAACGTTCTGGTTTCTTATAAATTGTTTCTCCTTAAAGTACTCAATATTTGTATTTTTCAAGCTAAAAATTTACTTCATAAAACCAAATTTAATGTAATCTAATCATTCCATTGGTGTGAAAAGATGTTTTACTTTAAGTAAGATTTTGTTGCCCTAGGTCGCAATCAATCCCCTTCCATTAGCATTGACATTCGACAGCACTGCGAGTCATTCAAATTGATTTCCGCCTGACTGACAGTGCACTTAATTCCTTCAATTCAGACCAAAATCTTAATTACACTTCACCTGGCGAAATTGATTTTCGCCGTAACCGAGGCGCCAATCGATTCTGTGACCTTTCGCCATGGGATGGACAGAAGTACTCGTAAAATGGAAATACTGCATAACTTTTGGCAGGCAGCAGGTAATACGAGTAAGTGGGTTAATAAACCACAAGCCAGTCGGGAAAATCTAGCTGAAATTCCGTTAAATAAAAAGCAACTGCCGAACAGGGTCGGCCCCAGGCCTCCGGGCTATACGATAATGGAAATTGAAATAATTTGCCCACTTTTGAGCCAGCATACTAGAATTCTTGTTGGCCGCCTCATAAATCAGAAATGTGCGGCCAAGATGACAGCCACTGAGCGGGGGGATTGCGACGAGCGGCGGTCGAAGGGCCCAACTTTAACACACAACAGCCACGCAAGCTGAAAAATATCCTACACAGGGCTAGTAAATACACCAGCACACACACAGCAAACACTCACATGCAAATGGCGCATATAATAATAACTTCATGGCTGGCGCGGGTCTCGCAACAAACAACAAAGAATATTGTTGCCTACTTACAGGCGCAGCGCGGAAAGCAGCAAAAGTTTTTTTTAGCCCGTCGCTCGTCGCCGACTTTGGTGGGGCGCGCACGCAAAAGTCAGCGACTGCCACGCCTCATGTATATGCACTGGGGGAAAATTTACCCACAAAATGATACCCTAACTGCAAGTGATTTTGCCACACAATCGGCTTGCTAACAAATCGATTTACGGAACTCCCAACATGATTAATCGACTGTTATTAATTGTAGGGTAATTTTTGTGGAAATCTATCAATAGAACAAGTTAATTATCTCCAAGATACAGCTTGAAAATATATTTACGGTCCCTTATTTTGTTTTCTCAGTGCAGCTTTGGTCTAGCTCCTTCTGCCTAGTAGATTTTTTATGGCCGCACAAAAGGAGCTAATGTTAAATTTACTGAAAACGTTTGTTTCAAGTGCTTTATTATTATTTTTCTTCTTCTCGATTTTCTTCGTTCCCTCTTTACTGTTTTTCGCTGTTGTTTTTCATTATGCAAGTTTTGCAGACATGCGGCTAGGGCAAAGAGGAGTTGGAGTAGCAGTGAGGGGAAGGTTTTCAGAGCAGAGCCCTGAGTGAATGCCTTTCAATGCATGTTCAAGCGATGGCATAGCCTTTAAAACTGAAACAATTATGCGACAAATGCAAGGAGCAGGTAAATGAGACGGGGCAGAGGGGGTTAAGACAGGACAAAGGGTTTGTAAGAGAGGGTAAAGGGAAGGGGGGCAGACCACCCAGACAGGGGTAGGAGCACAAAGCATTGTAAATCATCTTGTACTGGGGGATCTCCCTGTAAATGCCAAAGCGAAAAGGGGCAAAAAATGTTGGAGCTGGACATGGCGCATACTGTTTATTTTTCATCTAACAAAAGGGGGTTGAGTTGCCAGTGTGGGGTGCATTCTACGATGGGGGGGTGGCTGTGGCAGAACACCTGCAATGTGCCAACGTCATGTTCACCTTTCAACCGCAACGGACACTTGTGTAAACAAAAAAGTAGAAAGCAACTAGAAACGAGATCCTCTTGCGAGAGTCTGCTCCTTCTCCTTCTTCCTTTTCTCTAGTTTCCACCTTCTCCTCCACTCCTCCCCCTGGTCTGGCATAGTCTCGAGTCGGAGAAAACATTTTGCATGCATAGACATGCACTGGCCAGCAACAGGGAGCTGCCAGAAGAGGAGGCTGTGAGAGCAGAACTGAGCAATCAATGGAATGCCAGGCCACAAGGCCAACACCCACCATCGGGAAGGAGTGGCAGGACGATTACGTAGACAGAGAGCTCCTCCGTTAGAAACATATAAATGGCCGACACGAGGCGACACCCGGTGCCAGACAGAGGCAGAGCCGGGTAGGAGGAGCAGCAGCAGCAGCCCCATTGGGCATGCATTTAATTTGTATTTTATGCGATTTATGTTTACTTTAGTTGGCACTCATTTTGCATTTTTATTGGCGCGCATAAAAATGGCACAGAGAATCCCCGTCGCCTCCGATGACAGTCGCGCTGAATGAAGGAAGGGGGTCAACATTGCAACAAATGTTGCAATCAAGCCACACAAAGGTCGCCCACAAAATGTTTGCCATTTATGGGCGTCTCCTTCTGCTTCCTTTCACTCGCTTTCCTTTAGCAAACCCAGCCCTGAAAACCCATTGAGTAAACCTAATGCTGGGTTATTAAAAGGGGAGCGGAGCAAAAACATTTGCGGTTGGTTAAGCTCTAGCTCTAGTCTCAATTCGAAGGACTAACAATTCCAATGAAAACTTTTGATTCATATTAATTACATTTTTAAGCCCGAAGCAGCGTGGGGGTGGAGGTGGGAGTGAGTGCTGCCCGTAGGCCAAAAATGTACTTTGAAAATAAGCTATTACTTTGCTTGAATGTTAATGGAATTTGATATTGGTTTTAATTAGCTTAATCACGTACTTGTTAACGGCTGATAATTGCAAAAAACTCTTAATTAAAAATGGGAGATCACTGATTTATATTTTTACATGTAGGAAATAAATCTTTTAATTTACCCATCGTTTCTCGATTTATTTCTAGCTGTTTCTTAATATTCATGCATATTCAACAATGTAAGAATAATAATTGAGATATACTTCTTTGTTTATTTATTCTTCCCAAAGTTCTATCTTAAATTTTGACAACTTTTTTCTTTTTAAATATCGAAAAGCCTCCAAGAAAATTATTTTTTCTCCTCTCAATGAGCACTCACTTTCATATGTTTCATTCTTTCGGTTTTCAGTTATTTTTTTCTCTTGTGCCTATTCTTTAAATTTTGTTGAATTTTTTTTTATAATCTTGATAAATTTGCCTTACAACTTTTAAGTGCTTGGACCTGGATGGCGGCCATTGATCAGTTGCCGGCCAAAAGAGCCAAAGAATTTGTAGCTATCAGTTTTCCGTTTTTCATTTTCCCCCAGTGGTGGCTGGTGTCTGGTGCCACTCATAGTAGTTTACGAGAACCGCCAAACAAGCTAACCAAACCGAGCACCCCTCTGTCCCTTTCTGGGCAGAAAAGCCATTAGCAGGCAGGCAGACGTTTCGCCTTTAAGTGGAGTCGAGAAAGCAGAGAGCACAAAAACCCACGGAGAAAAAAATCTATCTAAAATAAAAATAAATTGTTAAAAAACTTGCAGAAAAGGAAATATAAACAAGCTGGCTCTTGGCCCGTGCCGTTGAATGTCCTTTGCTGAATTTAGTTATTAAAATTTTTACTTCGCCAAAGGAAAGGAAAAGCTGGAGCTGGAGCCGCATGGCCAAGACGATGATGATTTTGATGGCGATGATGGCTTTCATTCTGGCTGGCATATTGATAGGCACAACTTTCTAGCCTCGAGGACGGGTTCGAGTTGGGCCTCTCGACGAGCTGACGAGCAATTACCTCCCAATTGCTTTTCGCCTTGCCCCCATCCTCTGTCCACGACCTTTGGCTGACTTAAATCCACTTTACGCCCTGGCCCGGCCATTAATTGGAGGCAACATCGGTCGGAGACGCCCGAGATGCCGGAGAAGAAGAAGAATCCCAAAGAAATATGCTACTCAAATATTATTTGTTTAGGCAAGCAATTAAAAGTGGATGGCCACAATATGAGTTCCTGAAAAGCCCCGGCAGCAATGATTGTTAAAATGTTGGCAAATTGGATTTTTGCCAGCCAAACGCAGACAGCAAACAGGACAGCAAAATGCAGAGATGGACGGGGGGCTTGGCAGGTCAGTTGGTCACTTGGTGGCATCCTTCTCTCTCTCTCTGATAATGGTGCGCTCGTCCTGTAAAATAGGCGTAAAATGAAACTTTTAAGTACTTTATGGGCAACACTATAAAAGAAAAAAAAAAACCAAACACCAACACCCAGAACAACCAAACACATCTGCCATGTGGCGCTGCTCCTAACTTTTCTGCCTCCTCCATTGCTCTCTGGGATCTCTCTCCATGAACTAAAACAACAATTGCTGCAGGGCTAGGGGATCTGTAGGACGGGGTCTGCGGCACAGCTGAGATAGGTTGTGGCCAGAGTAAACTTTCAACCGAAAACTGAAACGATGAAGCAACTTTTGGTCATATTCTAAATATCACACCGGTTGTAAAATGATTATAAAACATAATGTTGCAGCAGTACTGCCAGGACAGGGGGCAGGATGTGGTGAGGAGATGCTGCAAGGTGCCCACTCAAGTATCAAAAGTGAAGCAGCTTGTGGTGGCAAGAGGATTATTGCGTGGAATCAAGGAAACAAGCAGATTGTAGAGTTAGCAGATGGTACGAATATATTTTTTCATCATGTTTAGAAATTATTCGTAGAATATGGAAGTTAAGGGCTTTTATTTCTGTAATCACTCTTAATTTCTAGTACGCTACACTCCCACATAACTTCTCAATCAACCCCCGCGCATGCCCATTAATGTGGGTCCTCCTGTGTGGGTTCGCAGAAATAAAATTATTTCCTAAGAAAAGTGTGCACATCAACCAAAAAACTATAAAATTTCGATAAAATTTCATTATTATTTCTGGCTGCTGCTGCTTTGCTACTGCTTTGCTGCTGCTCTGTGGTATTTAGTGGCCCGAAAGTATGCTACATTTTGCTGGATGCCTGCCTATTTTTGTGTGTGGCTGCGTGTGTGTGGGGGTGTGAAAGAGAAGCGATGACATTTCATGCACGTTCGTGACTGATGCGAGAGAGAGGAAGAGAGCGAGCAGCAGATGGCCAGTAACAGAAAATGCTTTGCATAGTTCTAGGCGCGTGCCAAGATCAAAGACCGTCTCGGTTATCAATAAAATGACAGAGCAATAACAGAAATATATCAGGAGTAGGAGTAGGAGCTGTATCTGGGGCAGCATGAGTATCGGGAACTCCAGCTGTAGAAGGGGCCTGGGTGAAACAAAAGCCTCCATAAACAAACATCAGCAAGCAGTTGACAATTGAAGTTTTTTGTTTGGCACTCGCATTACGGACACGCTGCGTATGCGCCATGTGAGACCAGCCAAGGGTCGCCGTCAAACGGGGCTGACTGACTGACAGGCAGAGTGACAGACGGCACAGCAGCAGAAGCAATAAAAATCGCCTCCATTCGAAGGCCCAACAGCGAGTCCAATAGCAACACCCATCTATAAACGAGTCCAACGCAAATTCGGGGCCATAATCATAAAGATTTTCGGGCGCACAAGTCAACGAAAGTTCTATGCACTAACTACATGGATAAAAACAGTGTGGCACTTGTTGGGAGGATAAAAGTATACTTTAATTATCATCTTTTAGAAATATAGCATGCGTATTCACCTAGCTCAATAATATTCGATACTCTTTGACAAATAATATTACTAAAAATACCATCAATGGTTCCACTGTATGAAAAGCCAATCCTGAATCCATTTTTATTCATTTACAATCCTTGCGAGTATTGGAAGTCATAAAACTAATTCCCTTCAATTTCCCCTTGATTTCCAATTCACAGTTTTTCGCAGACAATTTAACAAAGTTGAAATGGTCCCGGCAAGAGTATTTAAACTTTAGTTAGTCCCTTGGAAAAATCTCTAAAAATCCATATGTATATATGTAGATATAGCGATTGAAATGTATTTGAAAATGGCAATTTACGCACTGTTAGGGACAGTTCAAAAAAAGATTCTGCTGCAGGCAAGGCACATAGTGTGTCCCCTTTTTTTCCGGGTGGCAGGGTCTGCAGAGAGATCCAACCCAATGTTTGCTAGGGCCACCGAGTCGGGGATGGAGTGAATGGGCAAATGGGAGGATGTGAGCATTGGGATGATGGTTTGGGGACACATCCTGGGCCCAACCCTTCGGGCACATTGATGCGCATACATATCTCTCACTGATTGTCGATTTGATTACGTCAGTGGTCAGTGGAGTCCCCGTGTCCCCTGGCGTGTTGAAGTTCCGTCCACATCCTGGCTCTGGACCTGGACCGAATTATGCCAAGTATTTGCTTATTACTTTTTTTCCTGTGTGCCTCCCATCTCCCATACCAAATAAATTGACATTTGTTATGAGAAAAAGGTTTGGCCTGAAAGTGCAAAAATGCGAAAAACTTTGCCAATGTCTTTAACTATGGGGATTCTCGTACGAATGTATTTCATATGATATGGGAGAGAGCACATTCACTGAACGTTTCGGCATTTACAGATATAGAAAGAATAGAAGGAGGGTATCTCACATTTGTATTGAGTTAAGAGATGGCTTAGGGGAGTGTTGTTTGCTGATTATGGCAAATAAGAGTTGAAATCCAGATGTGTTAGAGAGCTCTTGTTGTGTAAACAGACTCTGCGGACCTCTGTGTGTGGGAACAACTAGAGATACATACTGATGGGAATACAAAATAGTATATAAGAGACGTGTTCTTTACTAGTGAAAGCATTACAAAGATCGCAAAACGCCATTCGACATAAATATCAATAGCTGGTTAAATATGTCAAATATAAGATAAGTACCAAAAAAATAACAAATTGTAATTCGATGTATATTTGGTACAGAAAATGCCGTCGCAGCGACGAAAAGAATATGTGTTTATAGTATAAACTTTGTACAGATTTAGCATCTCTTCCATTTTCTTCTTGCTCCCTTATCGCGACTGCTTCTTCGCTTATCGATGGACTTATTTCTAAATATGGAAAGTCAAGAGATCGTCTGCGTTCCTCAACATAAAGATAGCTACTGAATTAATTCGGGAATATAATATATTATCTAGCAATTCTCATCTCGATACACGGTTTAACTCAAGATTCTATCCATATTCATCGAATGATATTAACCACCGATTAAATACTGCTTCTCGTAAGGGTCTTATTCATATTGTTTTTCAAAATCGATTAATAATTTCCCATACAAAAATTTTCAGAGACTAAAGATTTTTCCTTTTCTCACCTGATCCCTCTTAAGCCTGCTGAACGGGACTGTACCAGCAAATGGGCGACTCCCAACTCTCTCGGAGCCATCCCTGGGCTTAAATGGCGCCACTTCACTCACAATTCAATTGGAAGCCAGCAAATAGTAGCAGGCATCTTGATAAAGCCGCCGAAGGAATAGGCGCAGCGGAAGCGGAAACAGAAACTGAAGCCCAAGTTGAGACTGAGGGAGTAGGCACCATGACACAGTGAAATCCCGAAGATGGCACCCAAGAAGCTCAACATAAAATAATCTTATGGCAGTCGCAGACCCGGTAAGTACTGCCAAAGCACTTACCAGGCCGAAACCTATCGCCACCCCAGCCGTCTGGTGGCTCCCCCGTTGGAAAGCTGCCCAGAGGAGTGGAGCGCCAGCTCTTGGTACTGCTCCTGTTCATGGGTTGGCTGTCGTTATTCCCAGGACGCAAATTATGCATTAAGCTATAGAAAAATGCCGCATAATGTTATCAGGCAAGACGATAACGATGGAGGGGAGCAAAGAATATAGGGACGAGCTGGAGCTGGAGCTGGTAGCCATGGTGATTCCATCTCTCCATCAGCGCGAATGAGTCAACTCGAGCGCAATCAAAATGTGTAAATTAGCACTCAGCAGGCAACAAATCCTCATTGCCCGGTGGCAGTCCCACCTTCATCTTCATCTCCATCTCCTGATCACAGCGGACGGCAATGGCAATTTCCACTTTAATCTCCGCTGCAGTTGGTAGTCGAGCTGCAGTCTGCGGCACATGGCCGCAGCTTATAATTTCGTTTATAATTACACGCAAAGCCCCCAAATGTCAAATGCCAAGCAGGAGCAGGAGTCCCTGCACTTTCAGCTGTATTTCGGTAGCGGCCAACGACCGACGCGATGACAGTTGTAGTCGACGATGCAAAAATTTGTACCCAAAGCCTGGCGGCAACACTTTACCTAATTACCACAGCGCACGCGGCAAACAGGGCAAGGAGAGCTCAACGGATGTGGACTGAACCGAGAAGCTCCACTCTGGTCTGGCGAGTGGCACGTGGCATGTGTTATATGGCAAGGGGCAAGGACCAACGACCAGTGGCCTGTGTAGGAGCAGGGGAATACCCGAGTCTTTGGAACCACCATTGCGACTGCAGTTTTAGCCATTCAATTATGCACAGTCGGAGGGCATAAATGGAATAAAGAATTGTCAAGTTTTCTACAGTTCCTCTGCAATTGCGAATGGAATCGAATTAAACGAAATAAATAAATCGAATATGAGGGGGAATTTTTAGGTGTTGCAAATAGAGATTATGATTATTAAGTGCCACATGTTCTTAATCAGAAGTCCTCTCTACACAGAGACTAGATTACAGAAGTTTCACTTTTGTGTTCTGTCCAGTTGACTAGATTCTACACAATTTTGAACCTCCGAACACGTACTCGAATTGGCCACATTGCTAAAATGGTCGGGATAGTCATTCCTTATTAGAAAAGAGCACAGAAAACACTATGACGCGCATTCATATAGAGGACGCGGAATGACTTGACCACCATTTCATACTCTTCGGTGTCCTAGCATATGGCCATATTGGTCATGCAAATGGGCAGCAACGAACCTAGAGGCTATATATGGGAAATTATTATAGTCAGGCCTGCCAGAGCCGAGCAGATATTGTCCGATTCAAGGGCGACTTTTCTTCAGCACCCAGGCCGAAGAACAAGTACTGGCGCGCCTTGGGTTCGCTGTAGTTGGTTCCCCCTAGGAGCACAGGACAGAGGGCATCTAAATAGGTGACCTGACTGAGGGCCTCGATGGATTCCTTGTTAATGACTTCCTGGTTATTTTCATTTTTCGAGTGCCAGTTAGGGTTAGTACCCGATGGTTAGGGTTAGGGTTAGCTTTCGAATTCGTATGAAGTTCTTTTGGTCCATGCACTCGAACCGACTAAGAATAATCCGGGATTACTATGAACACAATAGGCAATACAAATTATAAATGACCGATCTATCAATACCGGCAATCTCATCTTCATGTCCTCACATAAATCTTCCAAAGGAAGATTCAATTAATATTGTAAGGTTCCTCCGAAGAACCATCTATAGCTCCACAAAGCAGAACGCTTGTCCCCGTTGCAATTGTCGTATTCTATTTCATTCATCTTATTCCTTGTTATGCTATCTTAGTCTAATTAGCTGCTAATTAGCAGACAATTGTAAGTTAAATAAAACAATAAATTTCAGCTGTGTATTTTAAAAAGATCGTAAAATGCATTTTATTTACAAATTTATCCAAAATCAACAGTTTCAGGGAAACACCACTTCTTAAATATCATTAACAATTTGATCGGAATAATAATTTAACGGTCTCTAAAGGGTAATTGAAACTTTCATACGCTATCTTACTGAACTCATCGCCCTCTTACTTATTGTAAGGAACCTGCTTTGATATCCCAGTAATCTGTGACATAATTTCTCTTGCCTCCCTCTCCCACGAAATCCACCGTTAGCCTTCCTGGGCGTATGAGCAATCCCTTTTGTTAGATCTGAGATACATTATAAATTCGTTCTTGTTCTTTATTTTCTGGGGTGAAAGGAATGGGGCAGGCTAGATAAGAGCAGTTCACGGCAGCACATGCTGAGCACGCTAATCAGGAAGTCCTTTTATTGGGGAGCCTAGGCCTAGTCGGAGGGCCAAAAAATGTGCTGCGCTTGACTTATCCTCAATAATTATGGCCTCTTTGTTGCTGTGTCGATAAGAATGTTGAAATAATTACGGCCTAAGCTAAAACTTTGAGCCGGATGAGAAACCGCCGCCAGAAAGGCGCCTCCGCTGGAGAGAGAGTGAGACAACGGAAGAACAAGGGGGAAAAAGCGAATTATAATTGCATATGGAAAAAAAAGGATATTTGGGAAAAATATCTCAGCCTGAGCAAAAGTTGCTAATGTCTTATTCAAATTGAATATGAGAGGCAGCAGCATCAGCCTTGGGTTTGTGCTGGCTGGAGGAGAGTGAAGCAGAAACATATCGAGAAACTCAATTACGAATTCATTTCGCTTGTCAACTTTGACAGACGCACAAATGGAGATTGAGATGGAGACGGAGGCAGATCCAGGACGTATCCAGAATCCAGAGCAAGAATGGAAAAACTCTCCTTTACTAATTTCAGCTTGTAAACATATTTTAACAAAGATGTCAACAACGTGTGAGCGACGCACGGAGAGAGAGAGAGAGAGAGAGAGAGATACAGATAAAGAGCGACATCTGCCCTAGTGATATATGTCTTTCATATAGGAATACCATAAACAATGTCATTTGACATGCAAATTTATTTATGAAAATAACAGACGCACGAAATACAGAAATACTGAAGTGGAGAGACAGAAACAAAGCCGGCCCCCGAAAAGGAGGAAAAATCACAGAACCTACGCACACATGCTCGATGGAAAATGAGCTGCTGAGCTCAGCCGAAAAGACGAAAAGGCTACGCATGGGCTGGAGGATGGAGGAAAGTCAGACGGCAAAAGGCAAAGGACCCGGGCAGAAAAAGAAATTCAAGCGTAAAGAGAAAGTAACTTAAGCAGCGGCAAACTGAGCAAATAAAGTGGGGGATATATGTACGTATATGGGGGGGTGGAACATGGTGGAAGGGGTAGTACCCGGTCTGGCCTGAACCCGGACAACAAAGTGGAAGTTACGGCACTCGCACAGGCACCAACACGCACACACACACACTCGCACATGCTGAAAAATTCAACAACATGTGGCCGAATGCAAGAATTTTTTGTGTGTATCTCACCCTCCAAATGTTCTTTGCTAAGGGGTATTCCGATTAACTCAGGGGGTTTATATTTCGTTCAAAATATTCCATAATGTTTCTAGATATATTTTATATATTTTCTATAATCGTCTGTACAAAATCATGCTATAACGCGATCTGGGGTTGAAATGTTACCGAAAATCCTTAAGACCTTGCTACTTTCTAACTTTTGTTCTGTTTCATTCTGAATCCATTTTCGACTCGCTTTTGTCACAGGTATACTTACTCAGACGTATTGCGTTCGCCCTCGAAAACATAACCAGCAAATGAAATGCTTATACATTTTTCAAATAAGGCTAACCAAGTGGGATAAATCATTTTAAAATTTTCCGACAACTGAAGAGCATCTTAGTTTCGTTTATCTTTCCCTCGCATTTCTCTCAACTTTCATTTATTTTCTGCTTTTTATTAAACTGTGGAGCTTCAACTTCTTTAACGTTGCACAAATGCATTAGATAGTAAGAGATTTTTCAATAGAAAATATTATTTCAAACCATCTATTACTTATTAGATGGTTATTTCCCCGCTGACCTTTTAAGAAATTAAAAAATACTTCAATCAGAGCAGGCTCGGCAGAATATTTCGCACATACATAATCGTAGTCGGCATACTTCAATTCCTGTCGAGATTTCGTTAAAGTAAGTCATCTACTGTAAGAATCTTATTGCCTAGATTCCCAGACTTGTCTGCTTATTATTCAAAAAGATGGACGAAGACATAAAAATGGCCGACCTGTCGCAGGGGCCCTCAGACGCCGCAATGTTAGCTGGGCCATCGAAAAATTTGAACAAGAATAAGATGGGAAATCAGTCTGGTATTCTCACAACACGACTAGCTTACAAGCATTTCCTTGAAGAGTTTCGCAAGACAGTTCCGGAGAAGACCGAGTCCGAGCAAATGTTGGAAGCTGCAGCCAAGTGGAGCTCCATGTCCCTCGTAGAGCGTCAAAAACTTTGTTACCCTGAAAAGCAGCTGAAGAACGACGATAAGACTGAAGAGGGCGACGCAGAAGAAGATCTTAAAAAGATGAAAAACTGCTTTGTGTCTTAACGAATGTAATACATATCTCAAGAACTTTATTAAATGTGTCCAATCCACTGACAAATTTTGTTACTTATTAGAGATAAACCATTCTCAACTAGAAGAGTTTATTTAAAGGATAAGTTTAAAGTCTAAGAAAATTCCTTAAAGGTCCAGTTTAAGCTGTATTTCATAGATAAATAATCGCTGAGATGGCTCTGAGGCTATATATCGATATATCATTAAATTGTGGAGCTGCAGCATCTTTAACGTTGCCCGAAGCCGTCCAAATTATAAGATTTTGGCTTAGCAATAGCAATAGCAAGGTTTATTTCAAAGCACTGTTTCTATCGCTTTCATTTCAGTTTTCTATTATTGTTTGGGTTTAAAGCAGGTCCCTTTAATATTTATTCCCGAGCAATTCAAGAGCATCTCCAGTGCGGCGCTTACTTAATCTCCCCTCAACCGACTCTTATCTGCCGCTTTTGTTTTTGCGTTAGCAAAGAGCACACGGAGGGTTTTGTTTCAGGGGGGCTGGGGAACAGAGTTGACCCGACTCCGATATCTTTATGCTGGATGCAGACAGGACAGGCTAAACAATATGTGGATGGCCAATATTTTGATAAGTGTAAGCAAAAATAAACAGGCCGTGAAGGGCAGGACAACCCAAGAACCCAAAAAGAACCGAAAACCAAAAAGTTGTGCAATCCTCGGCCCAAAGCAAACTGAAAGTCGAACCAAAAGAAAGTGGGAGGAAGAGATTTCTTTTTCCTCTCGTTTGGACCAGCTCCAGTGCTGAGTAGTCTAGGGACATTGACCATTGTTAGGGAAAGTTTCAGACAGCAAACAGTTTTTTGTTTATGCGTACGAGTAGTCTGTCTTTCTGTGTCTCTGAGAGTGTCCCTGTGGGAGGAGGTGTATGGCTTCTTGAGTGAACTACTTTGGTTTTTATAGCCAGCTTCAAAGCGCCATAGAGACAGGAATCGTAAGGTGATAAGAGGGAAAACCCTGTTAAAAAGAGCAAAAATGGGAGGGACAAAAAATGAACTATAAGTAAGAGAAAACTGAGCGTCTTAGCATATACACATCTCCTTCTCGAAAGAAACAATTGATATTCCATGTCCGATTTGTTGGAGCTGCCTAAGTCGCAGTTCCGCTCCTATTATTTGTCATCGTTGACAAACAAAATATAATTAGGCATTTGCTTTACTTGTTTCAATCTTGGCCACATAATATTATTATGCCAGGCGGCACTTGGGGCCCCCGAATGCCCATGGCCATGGCCAATAACCAGAGCTAATTTATTTAAGACGCCAGCAACATGGCCTTAATACGAGTATTTGCCCAGGCAAAGAGCAAAGGGCAAACTCGTGCCCCCCAAATTATTACTTGGTCACATATGTACTGCGCATATATCCGAGCGAGTGCTGGTACATACTCGCTTGTAAGTTCATCCAATGATTCTGGAAATAAACCGAAACACAAATTGAGGTGTAATCAAAAATACATTTTTCTTTAATTAGCTGAGAAAGGGAGGAAGGGTGGGGTATGGTTGCAGGGAAAACTCCTGACAAAACCGTTAACATTTACACATCATTAGTACGAGAGCACGACGACCATCAGGCATTTACGATATGTTGATTTTTTCAAGGAATCCAAGTACATTCTTCATATTACAAGTAGGCGTGCACTTGAAATTTAAAAAATGAAGGAAGCTCGAAGGGGGTACGCCCATTGTTTGCATCCCCTAGCCACGGCTGATGGAGGGGAGAACTCAAGAAACTGGTTGGTCGACTAGGATGTACCCTGCTTAAAGCAGTTGGACGAAAACAAACATAGAACACGAATCATAAAAACCTTTTTTCTCCACCTTGCCACCAGTACTCGCTGTGACACCCCTGTTTTGAAACCAGTTGGTCGGATGGAGAGTTAAGCACTCCCCCTGAGGGTGCCATATGCGAAATATTTGCATAAAAATAACACCAACAACAATGTTGATGTCTCAGTTGAATGGTGATTGTGACTCCGCCTCTGAATGTGATTCTCAAAATTCCAAATTCCCCCTATATATCCCCCCTGTCTGTAAAACAGCCCCAGCCCAAACCAAAGGATTTTGCGGCTCAATAGCTTATACCCGAAGGAGACGGAACAGACCGTAAAACGAAGGACTTGTTGATAGGATAGAGGGGTTGACCAACCATTACCAACAACTGAACGAAATCAATTCGGATTTAAATGTATATTTTCCATAGATAAGCCCGAAATGCTCCAGCAACTGGCTCCATGCCAAACACAGACAAAGTTATATATTTATATGTATAATGCACTTAAATGTATATATATTTGTGATTCTGATAGATGTGCGTCAATAACGCGAGCGCATACAAACGATTTCACTTCCAGTTGAATTCGGCAATCGAGCAATCAGCCAATGGCCCATCCAGATCCTCATGAAAATAGTTGTGCAAATCGAAAAACTTGATGCGTGTACGTGATGGCGGGGGGATTCGGGGGCATACTGGTACACGTACAAACTGTGGCATAAATTGCGGTGGCATTGTTTGAAGTGCCAGCAGCCAGACTCAGAGTCGAACCCTGGCCAATGGCAACAAAATTCATGAGCCGCAAATTGTAGTTTCGCTGCAGCGAATGTGTCTATCAATGAATGGAGTAGCCATGGAAGCCAAGGGATGCATCAACGTTTGCGCTCTGAATATTTGACATTATGTCACACGGACTCATAAATGTTCCACCTCAAATGGACTCCGATCCCGTCCCCCACCACATCCTACTGTTGTGTTCTGCTGCTGACAATGATGGAATACTGTTTGATGTTTGATTGGTTTTGCTATTCGGCTCGATGTGGGGGACACTGAGACGAGTACGAGCTGCTAGGGGTGAGGTGATGGGTGGTGGATTCTGTTGTTCAGGGGAGGAATAAAAATGGTAAATATAAATAAACAAGCAACATTTTGGTGTCGATGGGTGGATAATGATTGATTTCGGGCACAAAAACGAAAGTGTTAACTATGCTCGGTCCCATGGTTACGCCTAGCACTTCCATGAGCATCGATAAAAGTGTATCCATAACTTTAATCCAGATAATAAATCAGCCTAAAATATGGAACATCTCACTTGAATATTTCGCTATAAATTCGAAGGTCAGCTCTCCCAAAGATCGCTAAAGTGATCCGCATTTGCTTTGAACATCGGTGGTTTCATTGAACATCTTGAAAATATTACCAGAGAGAAAATAGGGCCTCCACTAAGTACTAGCGAACCCTCTGACTATTTTCAATACTTTGAGGATAAAGTAAACTCCTCAAAACCTATCGCAATTTAGTTGCTTTAAGTTCTCTCTCTCTCTCTCTCTCTCTCTCTCTCTGTTTCTCTCTGCGAAACGTGTGGCCGGGCATTTATAATGATTACGAGAGTTCATGAAGTGCCACACGTCCACATTCAACCCCATCCTGGTAGCTCCTGAAACTATTTCACGCTAAAACCAAAAGCTAAACCTAAATGCACATAAATCAAAAGCAAAAACTTTTGTTTTCAGCTATCACAAGCCATGCAGACACACAGATACGCACAGATACTTAGGTAAGATTTACATATAAATACATACATATATGTATGTATATGCATATCAGGGAATGCATGTGTGTGTGTGTGCGTCTAACAAAACAGTTAGTTAGTTGATGCTGTTTTCTAAGAATTTTCAACTGGCGAAACACAAACAAAAGAAGATAGAAAAGCTTCCTTCAGTGGCCGAAGCTGTGTATACCCTTCCGTACAGATCGCAATAAAAATGCTGACAATTATTGTCAATATTCTGAAGCTGAGTGGTTATTAAATTGCTATAAGAATGGATAAAAAAAGATGTTGCATACTCACAAGTAGCAATCCAATTTTAATAACTTTTAAACTTTGTTCCACACAAATTATATCTTGTCGACAGCTAATAATATACTATTCCAATTTCAAAGAATCTACTTATAAAAAAAATAGGAACAGGCCTATTCAGATTCTGATATAAAATATCGATAGACATCTGTATGTACAAACACATGAGTATATATGTATGCTGTTATAAAGTTTTAGACCTTGAAAAGTATAAGGTTTACTTCAGTTACTGTAAGCCATCTATTATGTTCAATAAAATAAATGTTAGAATTGTCTTTCATTGATTCCCAGACTTGTCTGCTTTTTGTTAAAAGAGATGGATGGCGACATCAGAATGAACGACTGACGCAGGGGCCCATCGACATCTCAATATTGGCTGACCCATCTACTAGTAATTCGAACAAGAAGAAGCTGTGATAGCTGTCTGGTATTCCCACAACACGACTATCGTACAAGCATTTCGGGGAAGCCAGAGTCTGAGTAATTGAGGGGCAGCCATTTGGAATTCCATATCTCTGGAAGAACATCAAAAGGTTTTTTACCCTGACTTAAACTAAAAAAAAAGACTAAAAAAAGGCTCAAGTTGCTTTGTGTCTTAAGGAGTGTACTACATATCACACGAATTTTATTAAATGTTTGTTGAATGAGCCAGTACTATAAGTGTTTCACTCTTCCACTTTCATAGACTAAAACATAGACATATGACTTTGCTAACTGACTATCTGCAAAAGCAAAGACAGCCTTATGGGAAAAGTAATCACTGAGAGCGAGAGAAATTTTTGCGAAAGCTTTGCTTTCTCTGCGGCATAAAAGATTGTTGCACTTTTGAGATCCAATTTTGCTTGCTGGCTGTATGCGTTGTCACAAGTAGTGCCTCAGTCCTTCGACCAATAGGGTATCTCTCATGATATCTATGCCTTCGCAGCATAGTAAGAAAAGTTTAATGTCATAAGGCTATGAGGCTATATGTATATCGATATTCATGCTGCTCATAAATATACAAATCTGTCTGTGTGCAATTCAACATGATTTTATCTCAGCGTTACAAAAATCTCGCCAAACTTTTAATACCCTGCTCCAGTGTAAATCACACGTAAATCAACAACAGCCGCAGCAGCAGAAGCTCATCATAAAACTCATTTGGTTCAGCCAACCCCTTCAACTCCCTCCCTTACCGAAAAAGCACTTGGCCGAAACGGAGAGAGATTGCCAGAGCAATGCCAAAATGCTCATTTCGTTGTCCTTTTTCGTCTGTTTCCGTTCCATGACCACAAAAATGCCTTTTACACACACAACCACACACACACAGAGAGACGAATGGAACCCAAATTAAGTACAACAAATGAGTTTGTAGGCCAATGCGGGAGTACAGGACGACGTATCGAGGCATTTACGCGTATGTGTGGGGGGCTACGGGGTATATGGGCTGTCCCGGTCAATCCCAGATCCCAATGCCAGAGCAAACAAGGCAGGCAAAATAAATTTCCGTAATTGATGTTGCTAATTTGTCATTTTCCATGGCCATATCTCAGGCACATTTACAGGTGGTCCTGAGCCCCCCGTTGAGTGATATGTCTGTCCTGTCCTGTCCTGGCCCATGCTCCAAAGCTCACCAACTAGGCAAGGATCAGGGAGCTACTCTCTGGGTAGAGCAGCCAAACAAATTTGTTACGCCCGATGAAATTTTTGATTCTAAAGCCGAGACACGCGCCACAAAAGCAGAGCATGTGCAAAAGGAGAGCGTTGAAATTTAATCGCATGCGCCAAATTAAACATCAAGAAAAAAATATGAAAAAATAAAGTATTGAAAAAGGCAAGTTAATTTATTTTTTGAAGCCAAGTCGAAGCTGAGGATACCCTTGAATGTTGATTAGTTCAATAATTAAATCTGGAAATTTACAGATAAATCAATTTAAACTAGTTCTAGAAAATGAAATTGGTAAAATAATACAAAATAATGGTACAGATTTTTATATTTATATATAAATTATATACAAATATTAACTATTATGAAAATTTATGTAATCCAAAAATCAATCTGTCCAATATAGTTTATGAATAATAATGTTCAAAATTATCAACATTTTCATTATTAACTTTTCTAAAATAAAACTAAAACGCCATTGAATTAAATAAATGAACAGATATAAACGAAACTTTAATTAATAACTTTATTATTGTCTATGGAAATATATAAATTATCTATATGTAAATATTATTCAATATATATGTATGTATTTCTCGCAACGAAATAGATCATAACAGAGTCGTCGCTGACTTGCATCTGCAGAAAAGTTATCAAGGCGCAGCATGAAATTTCATGAGTAAATTTTCCTCGTAACTTTTTTCGCCCCTTCCCTTTTACTTTTCGGGACTGCTTGAGTGTTGAGCCTTGGCTGGGACAGCCCAAGGGAAGCGGAAATGTGGTGGCACAATTAAAAGCCACGCCTCTACACCAAAAAACCCCGAAAACTTATTGGGCGAAGAAGGACGAGGAAAAGGGTTCTGTTCCTCTAGTTCGCTGACGTTGGGTGTAATTAATTCGCTCTTCTCAAACATTTTACGCACTGTTTGCTTGCCTTTTGTCTTTGGTGTAAGCACTCGCAGAGATCCTCATCCACGCTGACAACTTTAAGTCGAAAGTGGCCCGAAAAGAACTTCGGGCCGAAGAGAGCTCGAGCGCAACTCAATCAGCGAAAACTTAATGCCAAAGCAGCCAGAGATTCGCCCACAAAGTTATCTTGGCCTGCTCTGAATTATTGAGGAAAGTCCCGCCCAAACAAAGCATAAATAAACTAATTTAAGTTTTCTCTTTTGGCCGCCAGAAACACCAGAAATGAGTCTCGTTCTCGTTCTCTGTCTCTCTTTATGTCAGCTTTTTAAAGCACACTCGGCAGAGCCGAGAGTCCTGAGTTCCGAGTCCAAGCCGCGACTCGGCCAATTTGGCACGCAAAACAGATTTCTATGCGCTCCCCGTGAAGCACATCTTCATCATCATACTCTGAAGAACCAGCAACGAATTCCTGATTCTAACATAAATGTAAATATGATATATATATGATATGGATATCAACATTTTGGCAAGTCCGGTTTTTGTTTTCGTGCTTCTCTGGTGTATGCTGTCGGGGTGACGGGGCAACGTCAACGTCAACGCATTAGTGCGGCCAAGTCAAGACTCGGTTCAAAGTTCAACATTCCATCCGAGCGTAGGATTCTCGATGGCCTTCCTGGTCTGTCCGGCAAAAATTTGCATATTTGCGGTTGCGGTGTCCGCAACGCATGTGAAATGTTTTTCCTTTTCCACTTTTCTCCTCGGCTTTCTCCTCCTTCGCCCTTTTTCCGGGCTCGCTCTCACGTTTCTTTCGTGCGTGTGTGTGTTAGTGTGAAATTTAACGCCACTTTTTGCCGCATTTTTGGCCTCGGCTACTCCTCCACTCTTCTTCCATAATAGACTCTGCATAGAAAATGAGACCAGTAATTTGATGGCACCACATTGTAGCCAAATATAGGCAACCTGTGGTGGGTCGTGGTTCGGGTCCGGCTGGACAGGATGGGACACTCCCTCTACCAGCTACATCTATATCAAAGTAGGGGGGAGGAGAGGGTTTGTGTGGCTAACATTCGTGTGGCCAAATTTTTAGATAACATATCAAGGATGTTTGCTGGGGTCCACATAGTTCATGACTTTGTTTGTGGCCAGATCCAAACAAAGAGACATGCAACCGTGACAGAGAATCTGATGGCTCTTGGACTGTGGAAACTTTTGACAATAAATTTCTTACCAAGTTGAGTTCAGTGTTCTCTGTTTCGGTCTTAATTTCAACACCAACTTCTCTTAAATGCGATATATTTTCAAATATATAAAAGTATTAGGTACGCCCGAACGTGGATGCTAAACATAGCAAGAACACCTTTGATATTTGATCGATAATTATCGATTAATTTTAATTCTTTATTGATAGATCTTTATTGATCGAATCGGTTGTAAATATATTTTTTCTCTGTGACTGTCAATTACGTAAGGGCGTGTTTGTCTCCGTTCCAATTGTCGTTGTTTGTTTCATTTATTTCGTGATTGTGTTACACGTAATTGCGACTTGCTCACATCCACATTTTCGTAGTATTGTTGGATTCGTTCGTCTGTTCTTTCTACTTTACTATTTCTTACGAACTAACAAATTGAACAAATTGATATTCCTACTGATGGAAATAGGAATGCAAACCGTTCACAGTCCCAGTTACAATAAAAAACTTTACAATTGTGTGCGTATTAAAATGCATACACACCGAAATTTCGTCGTTTGATTTGACACAATAATACTTTTGAACATATTTTGTAGAAATATAATCTTGCTTTTTAAATCGGCATAACCAATATTAAGGGATTTTTAGCTACGACTGGCTTAAACAGAAGATAGAAGCTTTGCACGAGCAGCATCACAAGACCAATACCATCGCCAAGTAAACTTTCACCTGCAATTTCCACCCACCTTCCAGCCTCCCCCTGCCTAGCCAGTCCACGCACTTACACAGAGTTCGCGCTCAATCAACCCTGTCTTGAGCCCACTTAACACGCCCGCACCTCTTGCACTCGCACTAGCAACACTCGCTTTGATTTATTTGCCACTCCCCCGCGTCAGAGCAAGCGAGCACGCCATCCTCCCACCCTGCTCGACAATTGGCTTTGCGGCTACTTTGGGCCTACACTACCATGTAATTCCATGAGTGGGTGTGCTCTTCGGTGTGTTTCCCTTTGTGTGTGTGTGTTTGCACGTGTCAACAGTTTGGCAAAATGTCCAACGCTGCGTATACGCAATGTGCCGGGAGTTTCTTGTATGTATTTAAGCCTAAATTATTAACCGAAAGGCAGGAGCCGCAATGCCCATGCCCCTGCCCCGTCCCTCGTTCAAGCACAAACAATATTGCTTTCCCATAAACGAGCACTTGCAACTAACACAGACACATGCACAGGAAATACAAATACAAACAGGGAACACACACCCAGTCACACTCTCATAAAAGCAAAATGGGTCGCAGCAGCAATTTCATGAGTCATTTAACCGAGTTGTGCGATGCGATGTGAGCGAGAGAGCAACTGAAAAGAAATGAGAAAATGAGAAGCGTCACAAGAAGGATCGATGAATGTTTCGGGGGCTGGTTCCTATAGTCGTATGGCACATGATTATGTTTATGAAACCCTGTCTCTGTATGTCCTCGTGTGTGTATGTGTGTTATTGGACATTCATGCTGTTGAAGTGCGCACAAAAACATAAACACAAAATCGAAACGGAAAAGCAGAGATATCTTTGAAGGGGCGAAGAATGATGTACCCTTGAATATCGCTCGGTGCCAAGAAAGCTATCTATCGATAATGGTAATTGTCAAGGAGATACTCGTATAAACGTACTTTAAAAAGTTTCCAAACCTCCATTTTGTATCAAACATCCGGTCAAGCCGTAATACCCGTCTCGAAGGGTGTACAAAAATAAAAACTTGCAACGGATGCGAATGGCCAGTGTCGGACGGACCCCCTCCATGCCTTAGCCTTTACAAAAATGAGCAAAAATGTGCGTGTGTGTGTGGCTCTCCGTGCCAGTCTGTGCTCATAAATACAAACAAGAGACCGGACCGAAGAGCATACGGGGGAAAACGGAAACACGCAACATTCACATCCGCATTTGCCTTTAATCTGAACCGCATTTTGACATGGCTGCTGAATCCAGATCGAGCCAGATACAGCGGGGATGCCAGGACTGACCCAAAAGTGCGGAAATTAAAACATATGTATTTATAGCACACACATGGGCTCTCGTATCTCGTATCTCTCCATCTAACTACAACAGGGAAGAGTACCAACAGATGAAGAACAAGAACACTTTGCCTCGAGCTTAAAACTGACCCCTATTTCGGGGGAAAAACCTTTATGCTCACAACAATTGCAACAGCCGCAGCAGCAACAACTGTGACCACAAAATGTGTATCTATAGGGGAGTGTTGGAAGTAAAATGCAAGCAATTATAAGTGTTTGCTGATATTAATTGCATGCCACCAACTGATAACGAAAGTAGGCAGCGGAAAAGAGGGAAAATACACATGAAATATTAATTAAAGCAAGAAAACATGAGCTAAGTGATACAAGAATTAATCATTCACTCTTCAAAATAGACTTCATTTGGATTTTGACAACATCTTAGACATTTTCCTTTAATGTTTGGCAAATTCTTTGGCATTATTTTATTCAAAAATATTTGTACAAATAGTCTTTCTATCTATTTGTGCAAACTATTGATCGTTTCAAAATATTTCGTAAGCATTTCATTGAGCAATTCTGGTTTTCAGATATTTAGTTGATATTTCTAATCATTTTGTTAAATTATTCCGTTTCTCTTTATTTGTAAGGAATATTCCAAATATTTAAAATGGAGTGCTCGAACTTCATTTAACATACGTATTTGTTTGGAAGTTTTTAATATTTTCTCTCCTCGCAATATTCCATATATAGCTATTTTTAAACATTTTCTTCCCCTTAAATTTTGTATTCGAGAGTAGTCGAACTTCATCAATGTTTGGCAACAAAATGTGGATTCCCTGCTCAACTACAACTTTTTACTTTAGTATGGTAGAGCTAGTCCTGCTCCTCCTACAGGACGACATCCGGCTCCACCCCTGAAGAGGCTAAAACTTTTCATTCCCAAAAAAAAAACGAACAGAAAAGAACTAACGAAACGATTGCATTTGGACTAGGCCACACAAGAGGAGCCCAGGATAAGGCCCAAGTGCTGGTCAAGTTGAGACCGCTTTATTCCTCTCTTGGCCATTTTGTTGTTGGTTGCAATAATCCGATCCGCTTTGCCCCAGGACCCAACCAAAAGGAGATGCAGCACCAGCTGGTGCTCGATGGCTAGAGCTAAGTGCTTGTAAAATTACTGTTTGTGGATTCAACTGGAAATTAATTTGCAGTAAGAGGTAGAGTTATTAAAAAAAGTATGAAAGACAGACTGAAGACTGAAAGACATTCGTAGTTGTGATTAAAAGAAGACCTGAGTGAGTCAGCAAAAGCAATCAAAAAATGAATTAAAGAAATATTTGTTGTTGAAAAACATGCAAACACTTTGAAAAGTTTATAATATGCTTCAATTCTCAAAAGCACATATTTTAAATGTTGTCAAATGTTTTATATTTTAGTTGCATATATGATCATAGTTAAAAAATGTAAATCTTTTAGGACATCTAGAAAACATGTATTTCTTTCACTCCGAAGAGGTTACCCAAGCCAAAATCTAGTTCGCTAGAAGTCATACAGGTCAATAGATTTTCCTGACCCTTCTTTTCGCCACAAACGAACCTCAACCACCCTCGCATTGCTATCCACTTAAGCCGCATTGCGGCTAATCCGAAAAAACAGCTTACCGTATTAAGTATACGACGTGAGGGCCAACGACCGCTCCGCTGCGAATACCAAAGCAAACCGAGCGTATTCCGTTCATTGTGTTGTGTGTGTGTGTGTTTTTCTTTTTCTTCCTGCTCTATAATTTCATTTTAATATGGGAAGAAATTTCTCTCTGGCTGTTGGCTACCCTTTTTTCTCTGGCCTGACTCCGAGTTCTGGTAAAAGTTTTAATTTAATTATAGTTCCATTTGTGGGTACTGCACATATGCGGGATGGCAAGAGAATCGGGGGAGGGGTTTTCGAACAGACACGCATAAGACTTTGCGGATTATGGGCGGTAATAAATGTCGGTACACACGTAAGCAACTGAGCAAGCCTTTGTATTTGTTCAACCATACATACATATGTACATATGAATACCCATACGATCCGCACACACAGAGCGGCACTTAAACCAATAGAGTTGAACGTTGCAGTTTTCATGCTGCAATAGGAGACCCAGCATAGTCCAAAGTTTCCTCCTCTTATATATACAAACCTACATATGTACATATACATATGTATATATATATGTATATGCACTCTTTTTCAATGCTGATTATCTTTGGACTGCTCAGCTGGGCGAAAAATCTAATAAAATATTTTTTGGGTGAGGGTGGATTGTGTTTTGCCGGACTTGGTAGATGGTAATCGGAGTGGGAAAAGCCACCAGCTTGGCCTTAATTAAGCAATGGCCTGGCCTGAATCAATATGCTGAGTGATGGCTTTTAAAATAAATTCTCGTATGCACATATATATTTATGGCAAATTAAAGAAACCACACGACCGACTCGTCCTTGCTCTATTTATTAACGCACGGTTTTCCCGGTCTCCTTGTCACTGATTTATCACAAGTGGCTGCTGTAACAATTCAATAACTTTTCGGCCAAAAAAAGCCGCAAAGAACTGAGTATCCTAAAGAGAAACGAACACACTCAGAGAGAAAGAGAGAGATAGAGAAAAGGGGAGAGTGGTCCCAAAATGTATTACGGCCATAAACTGCAGCAGCATCGGCAGCAGGCAACACCCATCGGCAGGGAACAACAAGAGTTTACACACATCCCCTGTGTGGCAGCTGTTTTTTTGGGGCTGGGGCTGGGACCAATTGACCGACTGACTGATGACGGGGCCTTTCAGTGAGGACCCACACTCTTGACGCTTTTTGTTGGCTGATATTTGCATATGGATTTTGTGGGTGAACTATGGAGAGCCGCTGTATATAAAATGGATATGGTTACGTCACCTTGGCATCAAATACATAAATTTCAAGCTTAGTGAGTGATTTCTATGATCTCCTTGGAATGTCCCTTTCCATTTACTTACGGTAATCAAACTACAACCGTATTTCCATGAATGTGATGTTTCATTTTGTCCCTAAATTTTCCATCTTTCTCTTTTTTTATTCAAAAATATAGACTCGTAATGGTTACATTATATGATATAACATTGATCCATCATTTTTATTATCATCGGATCCGTTCAGAACCATTAAAATACCATTCTAGCCAATATAGGTGGAGTTTCAGTAATATGATCTAGTAACCATCCTTGAATGGCATTTCTTATATTCCCACTCCATTATTAACTGATTTCTCCTCTAAAGCTGCTGCCTGCTGTCAATTGAATTGCCGCAAAACGGTTTGATTGATGCCACGATTAATTGTTTGAGCTGCTAAAGTAAATTAGCTTCAATCCGAACACACCACACCACACCACACCACATCCATCCCATTTAGAAACCACATTTAGTTGTTCCGACTAGCGTATAGGTCGCACATTGCGCAACAGCCATAAACAGCCTATTAACACCTAGAGTACCATAGAACTGGCGCATTATATGTACTCCCCCATCTACTTACCCTCCTCACATCCATCCCAAACGAACCATATAAATATGTACGCAGAGCAACCCGAAACTATCTCATTCCATTCCGCCATCCAATTGCAATTTGCTGCTGCAGCACTCTAGAGTGCCAAATTACATATGGAAATGTATAGAGAGCAGGTTGAGAGCAGGTCGAGCAGCAGGAGAGGTTTTAAGGGGGGGAAAACTCATGCATAAAGGAGAGGGAATTATATAGCCTGGACATAATATATGAAACATTATGATGCCGCTTGTACTCGACACGACAGCAGCAGCAGCAGGAAAACTTTCGCCAACATAAAACAATAAAAGTTTTTCGCTTATTGCCCACTTGTCCTTGAGTGGTTTTGCATGAAGTCCGACCGACCCACTGTCCCCGGCCCAATATCACCATGGAATATCGCACTGAATATCCGTGCAGCCCTCCTTCAGTTCTCTTCCTTGCATTCAGCGTGAAACTTTTCGTCAATAAAATATATGTACCTTCCAGTGTCCATTAGAACTGACTGGCGGCCGATTTCTGAGAGGAAGGAAGGTTTGGAGGTGGATTGGAGGCCTTATGTATTGATTTTCCATCAGCGTGCGCTCAACTATTTGACTATGTGCTAATATATATTAAAAAATGAAAACGGCAACGTAAGTGCGCCAAAAGTATCGTAATGGGACAAAACAGCATAGCAGGATAGAGTAATCGCAGAACAGAGGTCTACGTATATACAGGGAAATCTACATCATGTTAGTCAAGTAAGTGTGTGTGTAATGTGCTGCAAGGTTTGGCATTCATTATGCCTCCCAGTGGGCAGGCATACACGTCGTATGATTAATCTCATTTCATTATGTTATCGCTTATGTTACATCTTCTAGGCAGCTCTCTGGCTCTCTCCTTCTCACTCACTTACTGTGTGGTGTGTTTGGTCCTTTGTCCAGGCATGAAAAATGGTTCCTGCCTTTGTTTTCCAAGCATTTAGCTGCTGGCCAGCCAGGATTCGCTTCACTTTCAGTCTTACTTTTACTTACCCGTAATTTATTACCTTTTTGTTTGCCCCATTTTCCCACTCTAACCAGTAAAACAGCTCAATTAACAGTTGACATAATATGCTTTAGTTTTCTTTTAGTTTTATTTTTTTTCAGTTTTTTTTCCTTCCTTTCGATTCTTTGTTTTTTGCACATTTTAAATTCTTACACTTTTAAAAGATTTCTTTTTAGGTTTCTGTCGTTTTCGTTTTTCGGTTTATCGTATTTGCTCATATTTAATTGAAAGTTACTTTCAAATTTTACTTTTGTTTAGCTTTAATAACATTGTTAATTCGAGTTTTTTTTCTTTCTTCCGTGTGTTAAATAATCTATTTTCTTTAATTTATATATATATATATATTTATTTATATATATATGTATATAATTTTTTATATAATAGTTTTATAAATACACATTTACATATACAATATTACTTCAGTTTTATGCGTTCTATTAGTTTTCTGTTTTTTTCTATTTTCGTTAAATGTTTTTCCTTATTTTTTGTTTGCTTAGAATTTAAGTATCTTAAGAATTTGTCACTTTTCCAAATGCTCGAGGCATATGGGAATTTCAAAGAGAGAAAGACCAGAGTGATGGAGAAAACACCTTAGATATTCCGCATTGGGTGGGCGTGTGTTTGATGCTTGATAATCAACTGTTTGACAGAATTTTTGCAATAAATATCGAATGGCCATAAAACGCCTCATCAAACACAATGGGAATTCTAATTTGAATTCGTTTTTATGTATACAGAATTTTCTCGCTTGAAATTTCATCTGAATAGATATTGAATGTGTATTTGCAGTGTCGATATTTTACATGGTAATTGGAAAAAAGCTTATGGAAAATACATATGTCGGGCTGGGTTTTGGTTTTGGTTTTGGATTTTTCGATTGGATGCCTCTGATTACTCCTGCTGGATTTCAATAGCTTTCTGTTTTCTGTTTCTGTTTTATTTTATTTACTGCTTAGCTTGATTAATGAAACTTTTCCTTTTTTCTTTTGTTTTTCACTTTAATTTCTATCAATAGTTTTTAGTTTTTTTTATATCTGTAACTCTTTGTTAATGTGCCTTGCATTCGCTTAACACTGAAATGGATTTTATTTCGTTTACGCCTATTTGATTTTTGATTAGTTTTATGTGTGCTCGATGGCAAAGATTCATGGAATGATAGAAACTAGACTGACAAAAGCGCAGAATTTTAGAAATACACAAAAAATACAAAAAAAGAAAAGTGAAAACACTCGAACAAATTAAAGGAAATTCCCTTTAGAAGATAGCTTGAAAATACCTTTTACTCATAGCATTTTTTTGTATATATTTAAACATTGTCCCTTTCTGTTTGAGATGGTTTTATTTAACACTTGTCTAATTTTCGCATTTATTAACAACAAATAAATTTATGAAATGTGCAACAAATTTCCATCTATGCCGATTGTATCCTATACTCAAACCGTTCCTGTCTTACGTGTCTTCTCCTCTGCACTTTGGTTAATACTCGTACTTAATTATGCTTATTAAATTTTTACATTACACAAAACACAACTGAAAAAAACTTATTCGAGGGTTACTCTTTATGTATTTCATGACTTAGTCTCTAACCATTCAGATGCATTATCAGCCAAAAGAACAAACACTCTCCTTCTCTCGTTTCGCATTAACTTGTAGCTAAATTTCCCTCCCTCTAGGTTCGAATTTCCTTTTATATTTTACAGTTTTTGCCACGTGTATTGCTAGTGTTTATTTTATTTTTTTTCCTTTTGGTTTATGTTGTATTTGAAGTTGAATCTTTTCATATTTTTTCCTTTTTTGGTTGAACATTTATCTGTCTATTAGGACTTGACCAAATGCAAATGAGAGTTTTCGCCTTGCCTTCGAAGGAAACAGTCACAAAATGGCAGTCGAGAAGCGTTTACAGTGGGGAAAATCGTTTTTCTTTTTGGGGGTTTCTTTTCTTTTTCTGTTTTTTGTCTGGTTTTGTTCTATAAAAGTTTCATAGTTGTCGAAAGGAGAGTATCATCGTCAATTGAAAAAGCGACTCTAGGTATGCTATGCAGCCTATATACACAATTTCCAATCAAAGGTTTAGTTAACCGAAAACGTAGACAGCTTCATTGTATGATACAAAGTCGTACATAGAAAAAAAGGCGACAACTTGGCTTGATTTTCGTATTATCATTCATATTTTGTGCTAAATATTACGTATACGTCGCTGATTCATAGAAAAACCCAATAGCCACTAGATTTATGTATATTCATATAAGATACGTTATAGTTATTATAGTTACAGTGTGTCTAGGGTGTAGAGCTGTTGGTTTAGCGTGGAGCGGGTCGAGGGATCGCTCACCTTATGTCCGCCTCAAAGACCTGCCTTAACGTGTCCGTCTCCAGTGCCGTCTTCCTTGATTGTAGTCTCAGTTCATGTTGTGGCAGGGGCTGCTCCTCTTGCGGTTGCCACCAGCACCATGGTCTGCGGCCCTGCCAATGCCAGCAGCAACAGCAGCAGCAGCAGCAGCAGAGACTCAGAATGCACTCGAGGAGCTGTCGTATGCCACCAATCCCACAAACGGACACACTGCCGGCTGGGCCACGCTTTGGCCGACGATAGGCGGAGGCGACACGAGCTGCCGAAGCGAGGAGCGTGTGGAGCGTCCGACAAGCGCCCAGGTGCAGAAGCACACACACAGGTACACACAGAGATAGCGAGTGAGCGAGTGGCGAGGATGCGCTGGTGCCGCGTGCTGCATTGCTGCTGGGAACTCCCCTGGAAACGGAATGAGAAACACCTGTTTAATTTACATCTTTATTGCTGCTCTCATACTCAGACATTGGGCGAAACTGAAAGCGATTAAGAAACGAAAATTGTGTGCAGGTATAAGTGTGTATAGAGTACAGAGTGGGTGTCCTTGTAAACGTGGAATTTTCATTAAAACGTAAAGCGAATTAACATCGCATTCGTATGTATACCATATATGTATAATCCCCTCCAACACTAACCGGATTACCAGCTCCAACAGAGAGCGGCTTTCCTGTGGCAGGGCGACCCCAAAAAGCTGTCAAACAATCAAACTGCACAGATAAACCGAAAACAAAAAACAGAAAACAATGCCAAGATTGTCATACAATAAGTTGCACAAGCCAAAACACCAGAACACCAGAACACCAGAACGACAGCACAACAGGCCCACAAACAAAACTAACAAAAAGGATTCTCCCGTTACAGCCAACGAACAACTTCTGTCACTGAAACCATTGACTGTTTACAACTTATCAACAGCAAAAGCCAGGGAGAGACAACTGCAGCTGGGGGTCATGGTTGATGGCTGGGGAAGGGTGAGCCCTCGTACACAGGTAATGAAAGGCGACTCCGCTGCGGTGCAAAGTAACGTAAACAAGGCTTACCAGGATTCGACTTCCTTTTGCAAAAATAATGCACAACCACCTCTATCTTGCAAATACATAATCCCCTTTAGAGCTCTCCTGAAGAGCGCTCAAATTCAGAAATACTTGATTTAATTTTAGAAATATTTTTTATAACTCCAATATTTATCATTTTAGCGACTATTTTTTGAAGGCTGTGGTTTTAAATTCCAAAAGGTATGTAAGCTATCTTTGGTATAGCCATACAACACAAGTCTATACATTTCATTTATTTATTTTTTAAATTTAAATTTTCCATAAACTTCCTGACACATTTCGCATCCATTAGAGCTCGTTAAAAGTCACCAGGACCTTTTCGGGGGTACATTGCAGCTGTCTGGGATGGAAATGAAAGTCTCGGCTGGCACTTTAAGGCCACTATCCTTTGGGGTCCCAACTGAAAGTGAACCCGACAAAGCTCCTGACCCCATTGATGGTGATGTCGATGTCGATGCTGATGCGGCAAGCCAAACAAAAACACAATTCCCGGGCTTCGTATTGTCCCCATGTCTCCCTTTCGCTCTTACTTTCTCCCTCTGTTTGCGTGGGGGAGGGAGGAAAACAGGTAACAATAAACAATAAAAAGCAAAGTAATGCTAAAAGTGAAGCAGAAAGAAATGGGAAGCTCCAGTAGCACAAGGAGGAGCTCCATAGGAGAAGAGCCAGTGAAAAAGTTTTGCATTGCAACACGGTGACAAAAACAAGAACAGCACAAAGAACCGAAACTTTACATACCCTGGCGAAACCATATAAGATAGTATTATTTTTTGTCATATATGTATATATATTAATTTGTATATTGCTTAAGATAAAGCTACCATATGCAACGCTATAAAATTAACAATTAAAGCATTCATGACTTTTGAGGTCACAGATGTGTTGCAAGCATCTGTGCAAAATCATAATACCCTCCTTTTGCAAGAATATACAAATACTAACAGCCAACAACAATGCTGACGGCCTTATAATAATAATAATACTAACAAACAAAACAAACTGTAGCGACAAAGAACAATGGCGAAAGTAGCAGAGCGACAGAACAGGACTACTACCAGAACATCAGAGATCTGAACAGAACAGAACTGAACAAGAAACAAAACATAATAATAATCAGAAACAAGTGTGCCAAAGCAGTTAACGGAAACAACGCGCATTGCATGCACAATATGGCGCCAGGGATGAGTACCCCTCTCGTGCTCATACAACTTGGGGTGGAGATGTGTGTGTGTGTGTGTGTGTGTGGGTGTTTGGTAGTGTGCTTTGGCGTCTTTTCCGAGCAAAAGACAACACCGTGTGACATTATCTAGCAGACACGGTTGCTGCGACAACGACGACAACTTGACATTAGTGAAAGTCGCACAGGAAGTGGAAGTGAGCCAAACTGTGCTCTCGTCCTAGACAGTCACCAAGGGACGGGTGGGGCACCGGGGAAGAGTGTAACATAAACATAATTTTCATGTGGCACGCGTGCCAGATACTCGTACTGCATGTGGGGGCCAGGACCCCAAAAGTTTGGCCCGGGAGTTGAGTAAATTTAAATACTCTTTTTGTTTGTTTTGGCTGCAAAGAAGCAGATTTACATTTTTTTATTTTTCAAAAAGTTACACAAAGTTTTGAAGAAAGGGATAGAAAATAAGGGAGGAAGAGTGCTCTCCCCTAAGCTTGAATTTTTTTTAGTCAATTGGTGATTGCTGTAAGGATTTATTATGAAATACTTACGAGCTTACTAAAGAATAGGATATTGAATAAAGTACGAGTGTCAAAGATACAAATATGATTGAACCTATTACCCAATTGTTTCCACACTCTCCTACGCTATGTCAATACTATAAAAATAACCTTATGGATAACTTATCCCTTTTCAACACTATGACTATCTCAATCTCATATCCTTTCGAGTTACACGAAAAAGTTCGTATACTTTACAGAGAAGAGTGTAGCCTTCGCATCCCAAAACTTTAGCCCCCACGGCTACGTTTGTTCTGCAAATGATGATGGCAGGCGGAGTGGTTTCCTGTAGAGAGGGAAGATGGGTATACAAAAAAAAAATGAAGGGGTCGGGGCGCATAATCATTACACCGCTGGAGAGGGAAACGGGTGGGCGACAGCGGGAAGCTGTCTTTCCATTCCGTATAATTTCCACGTGCCACTTTTAGCAGTTTTCACTTAGCTGAGCTCATCTGGTTTTCGTTGAATATTCGTGGAAATATTGAAATAGACACCCCGGCAGCATCCCCATCCGAATACATGGCTGTGCTATCCACTAATCAATATTTGTTCATTGGTTGCCAATCGATTCCTCCTTGGGGGTGGCCAAAACACGCTCTCTTAGCTGCCTTTGTTGGTGTTTTCACTTAGTGTGTCTTTCAATTTAAACAACACTTTGTTGGATAGTTATTGTCACCTCTTTCGTGCTTACTTACTCTTCAGCTTTCCCCTATCTCTTGTCTATTTTTTCTAGTGTTTTTTTTCTGGCCTGGTTCTCCTGCTTTTGTGTCAGTTCTCGGGGTGCCCCGTGGAGCTTCAACAGCTGCAATTTCTATGGCTGCCTTTGGGCAGATTTCTACCATTGATATGCTGACTCAGGCTCGGGCGAAAGCATTAGCCTGTTCTAAGGGGATTGCGATCTATTTTCTAGGTCTTAGACACAAATCCTCTGGCATCTTTCAGTCTCTAGTTGGTAGTGTGGGAATAGCTAAGTAGTTCTTACTTTCGTATGCATTTCTTTGTTGATTATTTAACCCACTATTACAGGTGTGCATTGAGTGATGTTCTTCCTCGTATCTACATATATTTAAATGGGTTCAAAATACACGTAACTAACATTATGTCCTAAGGTAACTGTTACTCATCTGCAGCCTCACTCCATCCTTTGAAGCTCTCCTAAGTAAACTTAAATGCCTCTTCAGCACTGCTTCAGATTATCTTTCAAACACAAAAGCCTTGAAGTATTCTTTGTTACAAAATCACACTTCATAAAAGTCAGTTTATAATAGTTTTCGCCAAAGGCGATAGTGGCTTGTGGTACTTAACCTCAAAGTAAAGTAACTTAAAGTACTTAACCCCAAAAATGTATTGTAGCTACAATGAGCTACAACATAAGACTTTAAGTAAACTCAGTAAATGTTTCAATTTCTAATGGAAAGCCTGGCAGCTTTACGATATATAAAATAATTGAAAGTTGCAAAGTAATGTTACAATAAAATTGTGAGCATATCAATATTAATGGGAAAAGTTTAAGTGAAACGCTTTTAGTTGATTTATGATGAGTTTAATGATGCAACAATAAAGGAAAACACCCCAACTGTAAATCGGTTTCCGATGTTTAAGTGCTGATACAAATTAAAACGAATTTAATTGCAGTACCTGTTAGAATAAGTTGATAAATTTATTTCATAATTTTTATTATACAATTTATAATCCTAACGATCCCTGGTACTAGGATTGAATATTTGACAGTTGATTTAATGCAAAAATTATTGATTGCATATGTACATATATAATCCCTATCCACTAGACCATCACCTAATTGTTACCTACGATGATTAGAAGCAACTTTCGTTCAAAGTTATCCTTAATTCCTGCAGAAATGAACTTTGAGTACCTTTGATAAGTTTATTATACACCATTTTATTCTCTACTCTAATCCCTCTTTCACTCTTTCTTTTGCAGTTCAGTTTCGTCTCCCTACGACTATCTGTTGCCTTCCCATTACTCGTATTGTCTACCCCGGGTCAGGCCAAAAGCTATGGTGTAACCCATTACCATTCTCATTGTCTCATTCACATTTTTGTGCATTTTCAAATTCCGGGTCTATCCCTTTCGTCCACCATTGTTTTATTCGGATCCTGTGTATGGGTGGTCCTATTTCTCTTGGGTTGTGGTTGTGTTGTCGTTTATTTTACTTACCATTGAGCACATGTACCGTGACGCTGCGGGGCTTTGCGTTTGATGGATTACACTGATAATGCCCCGAGTCCGACGGACGCGCCGATTTAATCAAGAGAAATGATGTGGTCGTCTCGCCCTTATTGGTCACCACCGAAACGCCGCCGCGCGGCGAATCGTAGTTGATAATCTGCGGATGAGAATGGAAATCCAGCGACAAATTAGCAAAAGTCATAAAAGATATTCCACAAATTTGCTTGGGGAAAAAACTTGAATTCCTTTTTCTGCGCTATAAACATTTTCTAAGCCATAAAACAGAATCAAGATTACGCATACGCACTGTTGCACACTTGGCAAATTAAAATAAATAAAATAGAGTGGAGACGGGAGACAAGATAAGAAAGAGGAGCAGGAAATATGCAAAGTAAGGGAAGAATGATTGCAAATAAAACCGAAACAAAACAATAAAATTAAATCTGTTTTGGGGCACAAAGAAAGTAGAAAAAGAGAGAGAGAGAAAAATCTCCGGCACTAATGGCAATATTTTTCCCTTTCTTCGTCGTCAACTCGCTCTATAGAAAAGGCATAACAATGGCGACGACCGTCAACCCTTAGAGCACAGCCCCTATTTCACCCTCTTCCCTCTCTGGGGCCATACTGCGAATTCCCAATACAATAAGCCAAAAGCCCAGGCATGAAGTGTGAGGAAAACACACCTAAAGTGGAAAACTAAAACGTGGCTCAGAGACGGAACAAAACCAAAATCCATTTAAAACCCAAACCAAAAACCCTTTTCAAGCCCCCGTCCACCCGTCCATTTACCCGTCTGGTTCCCTTCCTAAATGGCATTACCTAATAAAAAAATAAAAAATAAGAGCGAAAGGAAAGTTTTGGCCCGGCAAAGCTAATTTAAAAGTTACTAAATTGAACACTAAAGGGTTCTCTGTCAGACTTTCCCTGGGCAGGGCTCGGTCTCGGGCCAAAGGGGAAGCGATAATGATACCCCAAAGTAATTGCATGTCCTCCCCGAAAAATGGAGGCAAAGGTAAAGGACTTCAACTCACTGCATTATTGTGATTCCAGAAGATATAAGCCGGCGGCTCCGGTGAGTTGAGTATGACACAGGTGAGATTTATAGTCGATCCACTCTCTATATACAGGTCGGGGGCGCCGATTATTTCCGTCGAGGGTTCTGAAAGAAAAATACGAGAAAATGTGAAAACCAAAGGTAGAATAAATCAGTAAAAATAATTAAACAAAGCGCATTTCCATTTCGAATCTACTAGCTGTGGAATAAAATAACAATTAGCTGGGAAGGAATTTCCTTTTGGTGGGCACTTGAACCGAGAGAGAGGTGTGAGAATTTCAAAAGATTCTCGCTTACCCTCATTGAAATATGCTTCTCTCTCTCAGCTCCCCGTTTTTCCTCATATTGTGAGGGTGAAATGATTTCCATCCTTTGAAATGAAGCAATTGAAGTGCCAGCAAAACGAAATGGAAATGGAAATATTTTGCTTTTACACTTATTTCAACTGTTATTTAACTCAACGATAATTAAATGGGAAAAGTTCCAGAGGAGAGCGGAAACCCCTCCTCTGTGGAAGGTTATAAATTAAATTCGCCTTGAGTTCCGTCTTGAGATTTCTTGAAGCTGCTTCTATGGATACTTTATCGTAATTTATACGAGTGCAAATATTAATTTATTTGATTAGTGAAATAATTGAGAGGTTTTGGCTGAGAAGAGATATAACAATGACCACTTATGCTCTCCCTTCAGATCTTTCATTTTTTTTTTTTACACTGAAAAAAACTTACCAACAACATTCAGGTGAATGTAGTGACTCATGTGCGGTGTGGTTGATACCTGGCACTCGTAGATGCCAGAATCACGATGCTGCGGATATTTGATTTGTAGCATCCAGTCTTCGGTTTGCGGCTGGTGTATGGCCCGAAAGCGCTGATCCGACGTGTACGTGTACCGGCCCACTGTCAGCAAGTGTATGTCCCGATGTCGCACCCAGGACACCTGAAGCAGCATCTACACAGAGGCGACAGAGAGAAAGGGAATAACATTTCATTTGTGGAGAGCCGAGATTCTGGGGCACAAACAGTTTAAAAAGTCAATTTCATACGCAACCACTGGAGTCCAAGGGGTTTCCAGGGGATGCGTCAGAGGCAGCAGCCTTTTGTGTCAGACACACGTGTAAAATGCAAATTTATTTCGAAATATTTTATATGATTTTTTACCCAATTTTTCTTTATGCCTCGTGTTGTTGTTTGGCAAAAGGAAAAAAAAAACTTTGACATGAGAGTGTGGAGGGAGGGGCGTCTTAGGCAGCTCACCCTCATCAGGCCGACAAATTGAAGCTGGAATACGACTCAGACATACACTCATATATGTATTTTGCATGTCTGTATGTATTTGGCAACCACCTGCTGTTTAATGCTCAACTTTCCTTGCCCCGGCCACAGCCCGAGAAGGGGGCGAAACATTTTTAAGTGACGCTGATTTAGGGGTTGCCTGAGGTCCTGGCAGGCCTTCAGGCATTGGTGCTGAAAGGACTGGTGGGAGTGCATGCGGGAGTGGTAGGAGTGCTGGAAGACACGGCCGACTGTGTTGCGTGTCATACGTCAGCTGTGAGCATTTTCAATTTCAATGACAACAGCTTAGTAACATCCTGCCTAACGATGAACGACGACGACGACGAGCACGACGACTACGACTTTGGCAAAGTTAATGGACAAGAAACACAGCGGCGTACCAGACGGCGGGCCGAAGGTTGCAGGATGAGCGATGGCTTAGGGGGGCTAAGGCGGGGGCCTAGGACCAGGTGTTAGTTAGCAGACACAAAGGTAAGCTTTGGCAGCTGCTTAAGCAAAAGTTCCATGTAATTAACACCAAAAGTCCCAAAGTATAAAGCATAAGAAGGAGGAAGCCCCAGAAAGACAGCCTCCATCTTGAAAAACCAACCGCAAACATTTTCCCTTTAGTCCCTCCGTTCATACCATTCCCCACTTTTTATGGCCATTAAGCTTGTTTACAGTATCGTAAAATTGTCTGCCATATCAATATATTTCCATATTTTTTTATTTATTTTTTTTTTTGGCTTGCGAAAACAAACATCAAAATCTGAAAAGATTTCTTTTTTACAGCTCAATTTGGCAGGCGAGAAAAGGGACATATATTATGGCAAAACACAGCCCTAAAGGCTTGGAAGTAAAAAGTAATACAATTTAGAGGGATTTCAATCTAGAGAAAACTAATGAAAATAGAAGGAAAATGAACTAACAGAAGAATGGCATCATTCGAAAGGAGTACATAACTGCAGAAGAAGTTAATTTATATACCAAATAGCTATACCAAATATTGTCACTATCCTAAAAAGTAGATTCAATTCAGAATCGTTTTTCGAGCCACGTGCTAACATTGAATAATAAAACTGATGAGAGCCCTGATGCTGTAAAGCTCCATCGACATCTCATTTTAAATCTCTCCCTTGTTTCCTTTAGAATCATAAAGAAAATTCTGAAATTTTCGAGGTGTAGCTCTACCAAACACAAACCTCTCTCCTGAGCGAAGCGCAAATGAAAAACGTCATTAATAATGTAGAGACCATCAGCATCCGTTCGCTGTTTATCATTATGGACGGTGTGAAGGAAAGCACACCCACACACACACACACACAAGCGTAATCGTAAGACAGAAGGATTTTCCTTTTTTTCTTTTCCTTCGCTCGCATTTCTCTGCTCCTCGGCTCCTCCCAGACCAGCTTAACGCTCACTCAGGTGCTGCCAAATCTCAGCAGCAATGATGTATTACTCCAGGTGGGGATGACTGTGAGGTTAGAAGGGAATGGGGAGACACGGGAAAATTACGGAAGAGGGTGGGGCAGTGGGCGGGACATTGGGGTTGTGGCTCGGTTCTGGCTCGCCGCAGCACAGAAAGCTAATTAGATTTTAAGCTGCCAACCCAAGCAAATGAATATATTTCATTTTACAGGTTACTTTATATCTTTTTTTTTGCAGTTGAGCGCTGAGGGCGGAGAATGCAATGAATATTTTGGTAAGCTGTCTGCCGGATATAATTTTCATGTTTTTACTGGGTAAAAACGTATAGAATTTAGAAAGGTATATTAGAAATAAAGGATAAAGGTAGAAGATAATGGAGAAGATTGTAAAAGCAAGCAAATCGCATAAGCTATAAAACTCCTTGATCTCTCTCCTTTGATTCTGGCTGCCTTCCTATCACTCCTTTCCACCTCATGACAGGAGGCATGAATCTGAATATGTGTAAAGTCCTGGCGAACTCTGAACAATTTAAACAATTTTCTATCAATTAACCCTTCCATTGGGTTGAATGGAGAGCGAGAGATCGATGAAGTTATCCCATTTAACACATCTAATGAAGTTATCTGCCCGCACATCCTCATGCGAAAAGTTTTACATTGTCCTACCTCAAGGTGGAAAGTCCTGTCCTCTTTCTGCCTGCCTCCAGTAGGAACCAAGGGTTTCCTTCGCCCTTTCCCCGTTTTCTACAATTTAATAATCACGCAAATTAGTTTTCGAAACCGCAAACTCAAACCGGCCGAAACCCAAAGCTAATCACTGCCTGCCAGCGCTCGGAGCACAGAGAGTAGCAGGTCCTGGCATGTCCCGGCATGTCCCGGCGGGACATGTAACATATTATTATCGGAAAAACGGGCAGAGACCTGCTCCGGCTCAGGCCGACGCCGCCGGAAGTGACGGAAGCCGAATGACTACGGCCACGGCCCAGCTCCACCCAAAACGGAGAAACCCAAAACAAAACGAAAGCATTTTCGTGGGCTTTTCCCCTCATTTGAATAGTTTTTCCTTCTGCAGCGACGGCCCAGGTGGATGAAGCCCCGTGGCCGGAAGTGCTGCGGTGTTGCGGTGGGTCCTAGAGAGATTGTGTGTTTGTGAAATGTTTGCGGCATTTCCTTCCGCACACGACGAAAGTTGAATAAAGTAAAATCTGTTTCCTGTTTGGGTATAATTAATCATTTTGTTCTTTGGCGAGCGGAACAATTAGCCACCAACCATGCACCCCCTGTCGGCCCTAGCCAGCATGTGGGCGCAGTCAACGTGCTAATTAGTCGCCTCCCCCCGAAAAACAAAAAAAAAAGAGAATACTCATAGGGAAACCCTGCTTTACAAATAGCATTTTGATGGCACTGGCAAAGGAATTACATGATAATTACAATATAAAACCGTCAGCTCATGCCCACAAATTACATCACTTGAAAAATACGGCCAGGCAACACACACCCAAGGGAAGATGGGATTACAATTTCAAGTACAGTGGTACTTAATGTAGATACTATCCCTCAGACGTGTAGATTCTTATACGGCAGGGAAGTTACAGGTATGAATGAAATAAATAACTAGCTTCAAACAGTCTTATGTGTGGATACAGATCGGTATCTCCAAATTTAACACATTTCAATGGTACAGGACTTTTACCAGCGAAGCTTGTTTTTGCCTTTACAAAAGTAATGACATTCGAATGATAAATAATAATAAAAGCAATTAAATAAAAATAATGATAAATAATGGCGGAAACCGCAGGTGAAAAAGCAGAATCTGAGAACAAAGGTTTATTCGGTAACCGGAATGAAGGTTATTCTTGACAGCATTTCATTCGCTGATTACAAACAATTCAAGCAGGAACTGATGTATCTTCCCAAATCAGTTCTCCTCTAGTAATAAATCTTTTGGGGACTGACGAATATAACCAGATTGATGCAAAAGATACTGCACGAGGGGTATACCATTTACATTATTTACCGATCCCTTACATACTATAATAGTCGTATGAATATATACTCAAAAGGGTACACATTTCCACTCTAAATTCTAGTAATAATTGATATCATGCATAGCTATAATGCCAACCATTTAGTGAGGTTCTGGAGCTTACCGTTTTGTTGCCCAGATTCTTGACGCGGCAGTTCAAATAGGCCGTCTTGCCCAGCAGGGCGGTGACATTCTTGGAGACGGCCTTGTCGAAGTAGGGTCCCGCATTGCGTGCCTCCTCCATCAGGTCGATGCTGTTGCGATGGATGCCGGATGCGGATGCGGCTCCCGATTGTGAGGCAATTGTGTTGATGCTGCTGCTGCTGGCCTTGTGCAAGCTACTGCTAGGAATGCCAGTGATGGTGGTGGAGCTTGAGCCAGATCCAGAGCTGGAGCTAGAGCTGGGCGCTTTGCTGGCATCGGTTGTCATTGAGCTGGACTCGGAGGCTGGTGAGAAGCCTGCTCCTCCTCCAGCTGCATGGCCATTTTTGTTATTTCCGTTCGCATTGTTGCTATTGCTGCTCATGCTTCCGCTTCCGGCGACACCATTGGGACCTCCTGGCGACTGGGAGGCCTCTCCCACGCCAGCTGCTCCTGCTCCACCATTCGGAATGGCATTATTACTGCTGCTCATATCCTTCGATTTGTTTGAGTCACGCTGTGCGGCAAACACTGCAATGGGAAGGAGGGACAGGAAGCAGATTTAGAAAATGTTTTTTTCAATTTCGCTTCAGAGAGCCCTTCCCCAGAAAACTGTGCCATAAAGTCCTTCAATCGACTCTATCGGCTTACGCTTAGTGCCGACAAAAAAGTTGATCCCCATACGCAAAACCCGAATTGGAAACCTTGTAACTCGTTTTGGCCAAACTTTTAATATGACTCCACCTCTGGCCACCTATTGTGGCAACCATTTAGGTAATTAGCGAATTACGCACACACAAACACTGAGGCACAACTTTTTTTATGGTTGAAACTTTTTTTGTTTTTTTTTTGTTGCTGCGCAGGTAAATCCTGAACTTTTTGTTCTGTTCTCCCTCTATTTTTTGGGGGGCTTGTTTGCAATTTTTCGTTTATCAAATTTTCATGTTTTCCCGCTAACATGTACGAGTATATGGAAGAGAATTCGCCCTCTGGTCCGGGGAGTGTTACATGTAGGTTGTTGTCGTAGTTACGAGCAATTTTTATCCGGCATTTATCCATCACTTAGCTACGACGACGCCACAGCGTCTGGCCCAAAAACTAAGCTCCCCTCTCCATGTAGTACACCCCAGAAATCCACACACAGAGATCCATACACCCATATGTCGGTCTTTAGACATTCGAGTATATATGTATGTATATTCGGATGTTTATATGTATACGTATATCTGGAGGCACTTGATACGCTTATTACGTCGCAGCTAACGTCTTTTTATGACACTCTCTCTCCCAGAGCTCTCCCTGGCTACTGGCAATTTTTATAGAGCCAAAGCCAAGTGAAGCCAAGGCTAACCAGTGACTGGCTAGCGACTTTATTAGATTAAACATGTTGTGCACGTCGTCGCATCGGGGAAGAGAAGATATCAACCAGCATCCCAGAGGAGGTGATGCCATCCAGTGACTCAGTCACTGCGATTCGGGGCAGTCACTCACAACAGCTAAAGATGTGATTTTACTTTGTCTTTATAAGTCATTAATGGAAAACAGATTTAATTTTTTCCAGTTGGGAGTAACAAATAGAAGATTATATCCTCATTTTATATTAAAATCAGTTATTTCCTGCTTGAAAATGTGATGGGACTTAGAGGTATAGAAGGTTGGACTCTTTCCAAAAAAAAAATAGTCAAGAAACGCAAGATCTAGCATTTGCATCTTGATTTTTAATGCTTTGTTTCTTATGTTTTTCTTGCCTAAGAAAATCCTGTAAGCACAAATCTCTTAGTTCACAAACTTCTGGTCACGAAATGCGAGCATTTCTCTCATCTCTAGCACACACACACACGCACATGTTATCTGTCTCCCTCCAGTGTCTATTCCCCTCACTCTGTCTCTATCTGTCTAACTCCGGAATCCCCCTCTTGGTTTACTGCCCAAACTATTAGCTGAGCATCAGCTTTGGCCCCGTTGGCCATGTTACAACCAGATAAGTCGCATATCCTTCATCATCTTCCTCTTCTTGAGCTCCCTCCGATGGTAGTAACATTCCCAACCCCTCAATTTCCTTCCTCTTTCCCCACTGGTATTTAAGCAAACTGCTATTGACAGGCCAAGCGTCTGCAGTCGGGCTGCTTGGATACTGGATGCTGGGTGCTACTTTCTGCCTTCAATTGGCAAGACCCAAACAATGTTGCTAATAACTCGACTCCACCAAAGCCCCGTATAAGGGAATAAGAAGAGGTCGTCTCTGGGAACACCCAGAATGATAATAAATAAAACGCCTCCGGCTAGAAATTAAAATAAATTGACTGCCTGGGACCAAAGACCGCAACGTCAACTGTTGGCTGTTTTGGCTGTTGGCTGTTGGCTGCCACACATAAATTAGACCACGAACGAGAAATATTTCTTATTTTTATTTTGTCTCTCTCTCTCAGTATTTTTGGCTTAAAAGCGCCCTGCAGAAATCGCAAAGTCATGTACCAAAGGTCGCAGCACCGGAGAGTCGGCGAGTCGGTGAGTCGGAGAGAGGGTCGTTTGCCGTGTCCGTGCTCATGTCTCGTGTCCGGGTCTGTTACGTCGACGTCGTCAACGTCAGCAACTTGAACACAAGTAGACCGCAGGGCATGTTCCTGTTGCTCATCTCAGCCTCGTCCTATTCCTCGTCCTCGCCTCCGTCTTTGGCTTGTTCTTGTCCTACTCAGGGTACGAGTACGGGTCCGGAGTCGAGGCTCTTACGTCCTGTGGTTTGCTGGCATTTTTACGCCCGCACAGTTATTATTAACATTCCAGGGGTGGGTTCTGGGCCTGTTGCGGTTGTTGTTGTCAGAAACATTTGAAATGTCAAAACTTTTAACTCCGATGTGTTTGTGTGTGTATGTGTGCGTGCGTGTGCGTGTCCGTATCTGTCTTCTAAGGTGAACTTCTCTTTTCGTGGAAAACAAACCATAACAACAACAAAATATATGATCGCAGTTACGTTTAAATTTTTGAATTCACTTAAAAAATTCAAACTCATCCTCTACTATCCCCAGTCATAGCCATGCCCTTCCATTACATTCCGCGTGACAGTCACAAGTCTCAAAGAACTTGATGTTTAAATATTTAAAGGTTTCCATTTGTCAGTTGGCCCTCCGGCCATGTCCGACTCTAACTTCAACTCCAACTCCGATTCTGTGTTCTCGGTATCTCCAAAGGTGTTCTCAGTATCGAATTGAGCATTCCTCGGGCCATCAGTTCCTTGTTTTTCTTTTATTTGAACGGTGCTTGTGCTCAAAATTATATTAAAAATTTCTTGGAATTCGCCAACAGTAATTTGAGTAGGAAATCAATACTGTTCGAGGAGCAGCTTAGAGGGCCTTGGAGTGTCTTGAATGACCGCGGGATAAGTTGGAATTATTCAAGGACAACAATTGATGAACTTCAAAATTAAAAATAAGATTAAATATCGTCTGGTAAACCTTCAATTTCAGCTTAACCTTCCTGGAATTCTTTATTTAATAAGAAATACCTAATCTATTAGGACCGGCAACGCAAGCCGCAATCTCTCTCAATTTTGATCATTTTCAATTTCAAAATATGTATCAAAAGTAAAAAGATTTTTATCTGAAGAAAACTATAATACTAGTACTATGAGAATATCCTCTGATTAATTAAGAATCTTGTCTATCTCTTTAGTATTAAATCTTCATTCGATGTATAATCGTTTACTGGCCTCAAGGAATACCTAATGCCCTCATTAGTTAGATAATGATATTATCGTGAACTGGAACTGGAATTGATTTCGCCTTCAGAAAATTTGGTGATTTAATTTGAATATACGAATGGGGGCCAGGACTGGCAATCGCATGTTCTTTATCTATGGATCTAGTGCACTATGCCCTCGACTGGCCGATTCATTAGGCCCTAATGATGATTTACCTCTTTCTCGCTCCTCAATACCCCGCCTGGGGCACCGATTTGGCCCAGAGGCAGGCTGGGCTCTCGTCATTAAGGCAGAGCACGGCATATGAAAAATGAAACTTAAATAAAAGCCCAACCGCACACACCGACACTCACACATATTGGCGGTTCAGGGCTCACACCCATTCAATCAGGACCTGGCACATGCCCGTCGCCTGGGAGTTTCCTCCGGGCCACACTGGGCCTGGGCCAAAACATTGATTTCCCAAGACTTTTCAGGCACACAAAATTAATTACCTAACCTAAAAACGCAGCCCAGAAGGCAGGCAAAACACCGAACAGCAACCGGGAAAACGGAAAACGGAAAAACAGGGCACACGAAAGAATGAAAATTATGTAAGCCAGGACCAGACAAGCACAAAATTGCCGAGCGATTCTCCCCCCATCTCATCTCTACCTCTCTCTCTCTCTCTCTGTTCTTTTCTCTTCTCGGCCTCTCGATGCTGATAGATTTTCCCTCTCGACTTTTTCTAGATGGTGTGTCCTGCTGCCGGTTCTGCTTCTGGTTCTGGTTCGGGGCCGGAATGGTTTGCTTTGATTTGGTTTGGTTTTTCTGCTGACTCATTTGGGCATGACAACGACAACAAAATGAATGATATCGAAAATCGAAATCAATAAATGAAATTGGTCAAATCAATTTGGCAACAATTGCTATTTCGTGAATGGGCACCAGGCACCCAGAAAGAAACTGGAGCACAAAATTTGATTAAAGTTTTCCCCGATTTTCCTCCGCGAATGGTAATGGAAAATGCGCTTCGCTTGCATGTGCAGAAAGAAAAAACTACGATTGCGAGTACCTACTTGTGAAATTAAGAATGGAAAAAAGCCCAATTTGAGTGCGAAATTGTTGTTATTCAATAAAGTTTTTATGAAGATTATTTCTGCTCGCAGTATGTATGTAGTACACTCATATTTTGGGCTAATTTAATAATAGTAAACATACGACTATAATTGTATTTTAATTCAGACAGTTAAGTAAAGTAATTACCTATTCATTTATTAAAATATTTTAAAAATAAAATAATGCTGTGAGCCGCGGCATAGGGTAGCTGTTTGCCATTCGCAAAAAGACTAATTTATTTCTTGGTTAATGCGGAGAGGGGGATTTTGGTAGAATAGGCATGGCAGACCGCGATCTCTCTCAATTTTGCATGCCCTTGTCATGAGAAATGGGAAAAACATAGATAGATAGAAAGCTCGCAACCACAACTGCAAGTTATGTATTTTCTAATGTTAAGTCTTGCACTCTGTTTATACTCTACTATGTACCTAATGGCCTATTTGATTAGAGTTTTTAAATATTTTATCTGTTTCCATACCGCTAGTCTGCACACAACTCGCCTCTGCTTTCGACAAAATATATTCTTATAAAATATTATATATGTATATTTCAAATATTTTAGTTCAAAAAGTGAGTTTCTGATAAAAAGTTTTTCTTGTAATCGAAATGCCATAAGTTCATAAGCTGACCCAATCTAAATTCAACCAAAAATGCTCTACGAATTTCGTTCAGTGTATTTTCCTCACCTCCATTTCCAGATATCAGAGCGATGATAAGAAAGAGCATGCTGAGCATTATCAGTGCCCTTTGACGGCCTCTGCAGTCCACGTAGAGTCTCTTGGTGTTGCTGCTGCTGCTTTTGTTGTTGTTGGTGGAGATGTTGCTGATGAGTGGATTGGTGTTGCCTCTGCCACTGCCACTGCCGCAACCACTGACCCTGACTGTGATGCTGCTATTGCAGGTGCCTGGCCAAAGCCTGGTGCAATCTGTGCTGATTTCTGGTGGGTCCGAGTGCTGTTGATCTCGCTCTGGTCGTTGTCTCCTGGCTGTGGATGTGGCAAGTGTATCCGCTCTTGCTGTTGCAGATGTTGCCGTTTCTCGTTGCTTTAAATTCGTTCGTTGCTCCTCCTTCTGCTGTTCCTGCTCCTGCTGCTGGCGCATTTCCATTTGAAAAGTGGCCATAATATTTCACTTCTGAGCCCTCCCCCGCTCGCTTACTCTATATCTCTGGGTTTTTCTGTGTTGGGATGGAGCTATTTGAAAATGTGTTGCCGGAATAACTGAGGGGCGTGGCTGGGAGCGGCCTGATTAGCGCCTGCCATCATCCCGCTGCGATGCGTGAAATTGCCGCAACAAAAAGGTCGCCAGCAAAAAAATTAAAAGAAAATCGTTTTGCGTAATGTATGTATTCTACCGCCTAGTCCGCTAGACTCGCTGTAGTTTTCCCTTTAGTTAGATAACTACTTTGCATTTGTTCCGCTCGACAGATGCTGACAAATCGCTGCCATTTTTCCAGCGATTTATATTCTGTTTAATTTCGGCTCGAACACAGTTCCAGCTGGCCGGGATATCACTTCATCTTCATTAGCCCTGGGGCCCGGCTCGACCAGCCTCGGAGTGGATCGCAGGACTCTGCCGCTGCCTGTAAGAATGAGACAAGAGGAGGAACACGAATACAGTTTTGGGGCGTTAAAAATGTTTGGAATTTCATTAAAAATGCAAACGTCAATGTCGAAATAAATGGAAATTTGTTTCTGTGTGTGTGTGTGTGTGTCCCGGCACGTGCTTCTGTCCCTGGCCCCCACCTCCAGGTGGCGTAGGGCACAAGGACAGATTTTTTTTCTATATATATTATCCGGCGGCGCGTGGCCCCATCGTCCCTCTTCTTGGATTGGCAGTGTTTGCTTTATGAATGTGTTTCTGTAACTGGCGAAGACAACAGTTTTCCCACCCGAACCCCAACCCCAACCCCAAAGGGAAAATCTCCGAAATTCGTGAGGATAAAACAGAAAACAAAAATTTGCGCTGCGTTGGCAATATCGTAATGTGATTTTTATTAAAGTCAACAAATAATAAATTAAATGCGCCCCAAGGCGGAATTCTGGAATTTCTAATTTGCCAAGACATCCGGCTGGCTGGACAGTTTTCCAGTCTGCTTTCCATTGCAATGGAAATTCCTAACTTGATTAGGAATTTAAGCAAGACAGGGATTTCGAAAAATGAAAATTTATATAAACATATATCTGGGAAACAATTCCTAATTTAAAAGCGAGCTTTGCTACACAGATTTAAAAAACTAAGCAATTTCTGTCGTATATTGGCCTAAGCCGGAAAATGGGAATGATTTGAAACCCCAACCTTAAACTTTAAAGCTTTGTAAAAGCCTTAGAAATAAACAATTCAATCGCCTTATCACTCTACCGTATCCGAACCTCGTGAGGATCTGGGACAAAATGAAGCTTCCAACAAACTTCTGACCGGACAATATGCTACCCATCTCTCTCTTTTAGGATGCAAGATTTAAAGGATCTGTTCTAGAAAAGTCACGATATTAAGTATCCGTAACATCGAGTATCTGGAATCAAACAAGGCCCGTTAGCCGAACACATAAATAACAGTTCAAGATCACTATTTCCAAACCTACTTAAGCGGAGAGGACTGTACTCGTATCATACAAATTGCAAACCATATTATAATATTTTATTGGAATTAATTATTTTTTTTTAAGCAAAATCTAACCAATTTTCAATATTTTTACTGTCGAAAAACTTATAAATTTCAAATTTAAGCCGATAATAAATTACTTATATGATAAAATTACTTTATTAAATACTGATCAAATATTCTTTGAAACCAAAAACCACATTAAGAACTAGATAAAGCAGTTCAAAAAAAATAATAGTTCAGAAATTTATGAAATTATCCATCATATCCAGCTCTCCAGATCATTCAAATGTAAAATTCCTAATCTATCCTCAAGCCCAGAGAGAGCTTTCAGCAAAACTCAAAATGAATTCGGCGTCCCTTGGGAGCAGTTTCATTCCATTTTCCAGAAAACTTTTCGCTAATATCTCCCTATGCTGATCGTATTATGTCTATTTACAAGTTTCATTATTCATTTTCCCAGTCACCACTGAGCCTCCTGCATCCCTCCAAAAGTGTATGAAAACAATGGGAGAAGAAGATTCATAGAATGTCCCTGACAGCATCCGAAATAATGGCACATAAAGCGTTAAACAAAAGCCAAAACAACGAGGAAAAAAGTGAACGAAAGGGAATAAAACAGAGCAGAATTCTCACTCGTCAGAGTGTAAGTTACAGCAAAAGTTTCATTTAAAACTGTCGAGCTCTGAGCCCCCACGAACTGGCAACATTTGGGGAAAGTTTTCACCCCCACCCCGTCCCCTTCGTTTGCAGCACTTTAAAAAGTTCGAGAGAGAAAAAAGAGCGCCCAACAGCGCATGGAATGGCATGGGGTACGGTACGGTACGGTACGGGAAAAGTCATCAAGTGCAATGTCGGGGCTTGACAAAATATGCAACCCCAGCCCCAGCCCCAGCCTCAGGGCCACCCCTTCCAAATGCCGTGGCGAGTGTCAATGCGTGGCAAATCCAAGAGAAATGTGCCACAAAACTTTTCCATCCAACAATGGCCGACGGTGCGGACCGGGCCCGTAAGGAAAACTGTCGAAAAGTGGCATGGGAAAAGCTTCAAGGTGATGGCTGCTGTAATATTTCTTCGGCAGGTTTTTCCATGCTTTTGTTGCTGGTTAGTTTTAATTAGTGCCAAGGTCCGTCCGTCCTGGGGCCGAGGGTTAAGCACGTCACGGATGATGGTCGGGCATTAAGTTGTGAGTGCCAGGGCGTGACCGGCTAACCAGCCCCCGAAGCCCACCCACCGACAGCCACTTCACAGCCCAGTCCAGCCCAAGTCCATGCATAATTAAAGCTCGACGTCTCATTATAATTTCCATTAAAAAGTGAGTACCCAGCCCACCCCACCCACTCGGAGCACCTTCTCTTTCTCTGAAGGATGGGTTTTATATTTAACCCCCTCAAAAAGTATTGCCCGATATCGAGCATTCACAATTGGCATTTAAAGTGACAGCTGTCAAACAGAAAGGAAACAGAAACTGCGTCCGATATTCCCGTGACGTAACTTGTCCTCCCTGATTAATGGAATATGCACGACCACTCTGTACATAATTATGTTTGATTAACACTCAACCCCAAGGCACTGACCAGATATATAAATTGTTGCCTTACTCGTAATTGTGTAGGCCCTTCCCTTTAGATGGAATCCCCATCAATTTGGTTCTTTTGTTTGCTTTTGATTTCCTGCTATTTGTTAAATATTTGCATAATATTCCATTCATTGCAAACAGAGAAAAAAATAGTATAAAAATGCAAATTAAATAAATGTGTCAATGGTAAGGCAAACACAAAGAATATTTTTCGTTTCAATCACATGAAATATTCGTATTATTGTATAAAGTTAATGACAAAAAAAAAAAGAAAACATGCTATAAGCTGATTAAAATCGAAACAAGAAAAGCAGATCAATTTGGGTCAAAAAACCACCGTGATCATCGATGTAGTCCTAAAGCATTTAGTCGCTCAATTTGATTGAATCAAACTGACCATAATACAAATTGCACATGGGAGATTTTAATAATAAAATCAATACCTCAGATGATAAATATACATAAGTAGCTACTACTTAAAAAGTTCCTTGACAATTCCATGTACGAAAACTAATTTTAAAAATGGCATATAACGAAATAATAACAAAAGTAAACTAATCCCACAAAAACATTCCGACTAAAATTGATGAATGAAAAATATAAGAAACCATACGCTAGATGATACAAAAAGAAATATGCCAAAGAACTTTCCATTTAACCAGTAAAACAATATATCCATATATGTACATATACAGATTGTATATTGGATGTGAAATAATACATAAATCCTAATAAAATATTGATGTTCAGTCCGGAACCAAGGAAAGCAACATTATATAAACAAAGCCTGAAATGTTTCCAAATTTATTTACTCTTGAGCTTGGGTTTAATTTTCATCGTGTTCCATAGTGTCAATATGGAATCAGCAAGGCCTTCCTTTGTCTGCGCCGCCCCACTTTAATGCTGCTGCTGCTCTCGTTTCATTTTTTTTGGGTGACTCTCATATACATTTTCCACCACATTCACGTGTATGCGTATATATGTATATGTTAAAGTAAGCTTATGAATTTCATTGGGGGACTTAAGCTGATTTGGGCCAGACAAGGCAGGAGTCAAGGCAATGGAAAAGGTTAAGTACAATAAAAATAATTTATGTATTTGGGTTTCGTTTTTGAGCAGAAATTTCCATTCCCAGAAATACGATTTGACCTTGCTGAAATGAAATGTGAGTGAAATTTCTAGAGAGAAAGAAAAATGTTGCATGAAAGGGAAAAGAAACAGGGACTAGATAAATATCAGAGGATACATCTGAATCCCTCCAGTCATAGCACCCCCGATGGCTATGCGGAAAGCTAATTTGTTTAATTAGAGTGCAAAGAACTAATTAGAGAGGGAACATCATTTCTCAAGTTTAAAATCCACCATAGGCAACGCAAGGTTTGTAAAATTCATTACAATATTAAGGGATTTTATTTCCTGAGTCTACTTTATAATATAAGAAGTAGCCAGTAAAGTATAATTGAATAAAAACTTAAAAGTTCTCAAACATCATTAATGGTAATTTGTAATGAAACCGCTACCTGTTTGGTAGTTTATATCTTTTCGGATACAAATTTTGTAGTTCCCCAAAAATTGTTGGATGAACCTCTTAAATTCCGCATACAAGAACTGCAATATTGAATGTCTTTCATATACCTTTAACGAATGGCCAGATGGCTAGACAAGATAAACACAGTCAGGAAAGAGCTCCTAACAATTTATACGGTAGATATGTTAGTTCCGCTTTCTCTTTGTAATCCCATTCTGTATCACTCTTTCATTCCATTTAGTGGACCCTTCCGTTCAATACATGTTTTCCTTGTAATGTTTATTTTCGTATGGTACGAGTATGCAAAGAGGCAACATCTTCAACTCTTTCGTGAATCCTTTATGTTCTGTCTGTTGTGGGCAAGGTTCGTATATGCATATGCCATTCCTAATTACCAACTCTTTTCTTGAGAGGCATCCAAATACGTATCCATTGAATAACCCTTTTCCAGCGAGCTGTCAATAATTTGATTGACCCCCACCACTCACCTGTATGCCTCAGGTGTATGTTTATCCATTAGGTAATTTCTAACAATTTCATAATTAAATTGAGTTCCACAACGTAGAACACCCGCTGACCAACCGCTTGGCTGTCGAGACCACAACAAAGATAAATAAAAACAAATCCTCACAATAAATAAATACAACAATGAGCCCATCGCTGGCCACCCGTTGCTTCCGCTACACCCCAGCCACCCCTAGACCACCAAAACCACCCAAAACATCAAGCCCCACCCCACTCAACCACTCAACCACTCACCCCACAACCACTTCCGAACAATGACACAATTGTGTGGGTTTTTTTGTCCGTACGAATACGAGTACGTATATGTGAATGAATAAATGGTGGTGCTATTTGGGGGTATTACACGATTATCGGTGTTAACTAGACAATAAAATAAGAAATTATCGGATAATTAGCTCATAAAATTAATCGGTTTTACCTTTCCTCTTCTTCGATTGTTATTCGATTGTTGGTTGATTTTGAGGTTACTGGCGCTGTCGTTGTCTCTGCTGCTTGATGATTGATTGAATTTGAATTGATTTTATTTTATTGAAAAGTTTTCAGCTGCAAGCTGACATTTTATCAATTTTAATCTGGCAAAAAATATAAGGAATTTTATGTTTAGGCATTTTCTTTTAAATCTCTAAAAAAGGCGTAAATTTTATTGCCGTATCCCTTTTATGCAGACGCGGGAGGGATTGAGTTAGGTTCGGTTTAAGACGAATAGTCCGTGGGCATGAGGATGAGGATATCTCAGCCGTGTGATTCCTGCGCTTAATAAATTTCTCGCCCTCTTCTTTTATGCAAATTTTTTCCTGGTTAAGCAGAATACGACCCTAATTTATGTGCCCCAGAGGGGGGCCTAAACCCAGCCACAACCACAACTGAAAAAAGTTCAAACGGAAAAGTTCAAATGAGTGAAAAATTGTAACATTTTCCGCGAAATTTAAAAAGGAAAACAACCAAAAAGGGCGCCTTCACAATTATTTCTTAAAGCTGAAAAAAAAAAACAAAAACTGTTAAAAGTTATTCCAGAGTCGACCTTCAGGGCTGCTGGCCACCAAACAAACTGAAAACAAAGTTGGAATAATATTTTGGTATTTTTGTTTGCTCTGTGCAGTACGCGAGTATTCCACCGTTATGCGGCCTTGACTGATGTACGGAGGATGGATCGTTATGCGGTCAGGCAGGGAGGAAAGAGCAAAAGGTGAGAACGGAACAGCTGACGGAGGAGGTGGAGCTATAGTGGGTCTTAGTGTGACCGTGTTTAATGCATCTTTTGTTTAATTTTATTTAGTTTGGGGCTTCTCGATTATTCATGGATTAGTCGTGGGGCACTTTCGCACATTTTCCTCGAACATATTTCCTCTCGTTTCTTGTTTCACTAGAGTGTTGCATATTTTATTTGCATGGCACGCCATGGCTCCGCTCCGTGTGCTTTCACATTGCGTGCTCGGCTTTATACATATTCGCTTTTTGGCTTATTTATTATTTAGCGTTATTGCACATTGAACAACTTTTACTTTCAAGCTTCTCGTCGAATGTGACTTTAACCGTTACCGTTACCGTTACCGTTGGCACTACCACTGACTGCCTGCCGCACCTATGTAGACGATGCGTGCGTGCGTGTGTGTGTGTTCGTTGGTTGGTGCTTCACTTGTATGGGTTATATTGAGGTTGTCCTTTCACCGAACGACAGAGTACCGTTGGAGCGAACCGAACGAAACGAATGCACTAAATACACTGAAAGCCATGAAGAACGAGCCGTCTGGCGACGGGCCAAACCAAGCCAAACCAAGCCAAAGCTCCTTCAAACGATGGCAAACGAGAACGAGTGCCAGAGTTGGAGCAAATGGCGCGCTTGTGCTTCTGGGAGAGAGCTTTTCGCGCCTAGCACAGTGGGTCGAAGGTTAGATAGCATGTGGCGCTGCCTTCCAGGCGGCATTCGCTCTCTTTGCCGCCAGTTTCGAACTTCCATGAAGCTCTCCCTTAAATTGCTTGATTGTTGGGCCATGGACTCTCTTTTGAGGGCAGCATTTTATGGACATTTGTTGGCATATTTACACAGCCTTACCTCCAAGATGATGTTCACACTGGCTCGCGTTAATTGCCGTCACTTTAATGTGGCCTTGCAATAAATGCAGAGCGAACAAAAAGCTGACGAAAGATAAGGGGTCCTAGTGCTAAAGTACACAAAAACTCGCACGCACGCCATGGAACTGGGTAGAGAGAGAGAGAGAGAGAGAGAGAAAGAGAGAGAGAGAGAGACAGGAGCAGACACAGTTCAAATAGGCAGCTTCAGACACTCGCCTTGCTTAAGCACTTAGTGCACCATTAAGTGCCTCGGATTTGGATTGTATTCCGCTCCCCTACATCTTTTTCTTCTCCTGCTCCTGCTCCTGCCACTCCTCCTTCTTCCACCACGCTGTCTGTAAATTTAACTGACACTTACACTTGCACTTCCCTGAAATCAAATGCATTCGTGTTCGGGTTTTTGTTGAGGCTGCACTGTTTGAAGAGGCTTGAAAGCGCCTCTTCCAAAGCTAACGGGCTATAATCGAATGGGAATGGTAGAAAGATTAAGGACTAACCATTGTCCTGTAAAAGTTTATATTTCGATAATAGTTAGACAATAGGTACATCGATTTATTTAATTCCTTTTTCGGGGATGCTCCCCACTTCGGCGCTCATGACTTGTAACTAATGAAACGGAAGAGCTTCTTGACTTGTCCATCAGAGCTAGATCAGAAGAAAATCGATGTCTTAGTGGTGCGCACTTTTACAATAGTATTTTATAGTTGCTCAAAGATAATTGCATGATTATTACTCGTCCAAATATAACGTGATATGTACATAGAGGACATATAGTTCTTTGTGCGGTTGATGGATATTCGATATAGGAAAATTCATGTGGCACCCAAACATCTAGCTCGATTCCAAGTCCAGCTTCTTGTAAATGGTTCTCTGTTATTGGGTAAATTAAGAGCTCTTGGGCCCCATTGCTTCACTTATTTGTACGAATTTATCATACTTTTTGTAAAGCCTATTTCCACAGAGACACAATCACCATCCATTTGCGGAATGGTCCATAATTCCTGGGATGGCATTCAGAAAAATGTCCGTGTGGTAGTAGCACAGGCCGCCAGAATTTAAATAATTAAATATCAAAAAATGTAGTGGACATTTAAAATTTCCTGTCTTTCATTCGTTATTAGTTACTCTTGGCATAAGTTACAACCTCACAAAATGTAGTATTCCCTTTAATTGATTCGATTTATTTATTGAAGATCAAAACGCAAAGATCTCTGCCAAAAAATTCACAGAGTGCAGGGACTCATACTATAACTATAAAGCAGTATTTTTTACCATTGCCGAAGCCCCAAATTAATAAACCTTGTTAAGTTTAGTAACGTTTGGGAACGTTCTGTGCCGCGCCTCTACTTTGTACCCGGTACTCAGACAGTATATACATACATACATATGTATGTATATATATCGCAAATTTTTATAAATTTGATTTTATCGGTTTCCATTTTTCAAAAAATTTATTTTTTACATCTATCTCTTTTTTCCCAGTCGCACATCAACACCAGCCGATTTATCTCGCTTCAGATTTTATCCAGACTCTGCAATCTGCAAGATATGGTTATTTGGCCACACATTTTTGGCAAAATGTACCCTTGTACTCTTCGAGTACCGGGTATAAAAACACCTCTTGGGACTTATGTTTGGCTACCTGTTCGACGACCAGTGTATTATGTAACTTCGATGCATTCCAGTGCTACTAGATGCCATTTATTGCGGAATACGGTGCTTCCAACCAAAGACAATTTATGTAGATATGTAGATACAATGATGAGCCACACCCATACATTATAATTATTATACGTATGATTATAATTATTATAATATGTCTAACCGTTTCATGAGTCAGCGCAGCAGAGCATTCAAATGTATGGGTGTTTAATTAAATCGATATAATGTGTTCGATAGGCGATAGCTGTTCAAATTTTTGAGCTTAAAATAATTTTGAAAAAACCGATAACTCCTGAAAATATTAAGTATACGACGAAGACAGTTCTTCAGATTCCTCTGCATGGTGCCGTTCTTTTATTCATGTCGATCTGATGGAAGCGCAACAGCAGAGGCTTCCTTTTTATTGCCTCGGCTATTGATTCTGATCAAAAATATATATACATTTTGAGGACGGAAACGCTTCGTTCTGGGTGTTACACAAATCTACACCTAATACCAATTATTCTGATTCGAAGTCATTTTGTAAATATGTATATTAAATAAAATATTAAAAACGAGGGGGAACGTTGTGAGTTGCTGCGGACACCGCAACTCTACGGTTATACCCGATACTAAGTCAGTTTGGCTCTCCTCCGGCAGACGCCTCTAATATTGAACGACACGACAAAGAGTGCGTGCGAGAGAGACAGAAAATCAGTCTGAGCGTGACGTCGGGCGCTGCGTAGCCACTGCAAATTGATTTGTTCCTTTCGGCTATAAAAATGATCTGATCTGATCCAGATTCAGCAATCTGATAGATATGGTCATTATCTATGATTCTGCGTTTTTAGTTTTCTCGAATGTGCAATATTGTGGATGCAACAGATTTTCGTCCTTTGTGTGGGCGGAAGGGGGTGGGGCGAAATTTTGAGATACACGTTTTATAGTAAGATCTAACAGGAGTGCGGATAACAAATTTGGTTACTCTAGCCTTAATAGTCTCTGAGATTTTTGAATATCCCCAGATTTTCGTCCTTTGCGGGGGCGGAAGGGGGTGTGGCGAAATTTTGAAACAAACTCGTCTCGGTCCGATATATTAGGAGTGTGGATACCAAATTTGGTTGCTCTAGCTTCTGTAGTCTCTGAGATCTAGGCGCTAATGTTTTACTCTAAGCAAAGCCGCCTATGCTACGTGTGTGTTAGAGAGAGACAGGGCGAGAAAAAATGAAATTGTTTTCTTGATGCTGGCTATAATAATAATACGATCCAATTCAGATTCTGCAGTCTAAAAGATATGGTCATTCTCTACGATTCTGCGTTTTTGGTTTTTTCATATCTTTACAATTGTGGATGCCACAGATTTTCATCCTTTGTGGGGGCGGAAGTGGGCGGGGCGAAGTTTTGAAATATTTTTGTTGCAGTGACATATCACAGAAGTCTGGATCCAAAACATCGTTGCTCTAGCTCTTATAGTCTTTGAGCACTAGGCGCTGAAGGGGACGGACAGACGGACAGACGGACGGACGGACAGACGGACAGACAGACAGACAGACAGGGCCCAATCGACTCGGCTATTGATGCTGATCCAGAATATACATACTTTATGGGGTCGGAAACGATTCCTTCTGGACGTTACACACATCCACTTTTACCACAAATCTAATATACCCCAATACTCATTTTGAGTATCGGGTATAAAAATTATCATACAAAGGAAATACAAGTTTTTTGATATTGGGAAGCAAGCGTCTTCAAAAAGTGTCATAATGCTATACAGAATACAGGCAAGAGCCTGCCTCATGTATAGAAGGAGCAATCGGCTGACTTTTTAACAAAAATATGTGTGGGCTAAATGAATCTTACTTACGTATTATATTCTCTTTTTTGTCAAACGCATAGGCTGAGAGCTAGGACTAAATCCAATCCAATCCAAACCATACCTGACCCTAACCGCACAAAAATATTTCACATTAGATAACCCAGTTTTATTACCAATCCAATTCCATAACACCATTATCGACGGTCTAACACTTGTACATTAAACGAATCTTGGTCCAATCGCCCTCGGATGGGCCCCGAACCTGGCCCAATTCGCGCTCCACCGGCTTGCCGTCAACCAAGGCCCGAATGGTGGGCTTGGTAGGATCCTTGGCAAAGGCATTCTTGGCATAATGCATAACGCTCTCGTAATCGTAGGGGACGTTGTAGGTGGTGGTCGAATTCATGGCCATGAACTGCGACCAGTACTTGCGAGGGATGTTGTCGTATTCAATCTGGACGTATTCATTGCGATCCGGGCGACTCTGCTCGTGGAAGAGACCAAGGAGGTGGAGCGTCTCGTGCTGGATCACAGCGGGCATGGTGAGGCAGCGCTCGTTAAGCTGGACATCGTGGGAGCCAAAGGGTATTGGATTATAGCCCACTCGGGTTCCGCACATGTTCGGGGACTTTTTGAAGTACACATAGCGACGACCTGCGGGCGGAGATCCATTAATCTCCTCGAACTGCACACACGTCTGCTCGTTGAAGCTGGTCATGGCCGTCCGGACATTGGCCACCTCCTGATCGCTGTAGTCCCCGGAAATGCGGTAGTAGATCTTGTTGCCAGGCCATCGCTGAAACTCCGACTTCAAGGCGTTGCGTGTTTTGGCCTCGGCCTGCTCGTCGTCCACATGGATCTCGTTGTAGTAGTTCTCGTAGGACTCTATTCCTTCTGATGCCACCAGACAGGGTCCGGCCACAGCTAACACCACAAAAAGACAACCCAATGGAAACAACATATCTTCGGTGTGTGGCCAAAGTTGAGGTCTGGCTTGGTTTTTATAGGCTTTCGTTTAAAATATATTATCAGTTTTATTTCTTCATTAAAATTGTTTTTTACTTTACACTAGGGCTTTGGATAAGAAAATACCTACAATTTACACTCGGTTCAGGCATACTTTTACTCGAACCTTTTGCACTATGCAACAAAATTAATGGTGTTCATTTGAACCCACGAAGATGATGTACATAAGTGTAATAAATATGTTCTGGTAAAGGTTAGTTTCTGGATTTTTCACCAGATATTATAGGTTTATAAAGATGATATCATTGTCTTTTCTGGCTGAAATAAAATCGGTGAAAATTTTCTGCTTTAGAGTTTTTATATTGTGTCTTTAATAGATTTCAGAAAACCTAACCTTAAGCTAAATAATATATAATTTGGAATTTTGTTATTGATTTTCATATTATATATTTTGTTAATCCAAAGAAGCAGAGGTAAAAAGAATCTTCCATTAATCTGTTGCATAGTGTAATCGGCCCAACAAAACCTACCGTCCCGCACTAAAGCCTGCTCTACATGGACGATCGCTGTTCCCTTGGTGCAATGGGGCTATGGTTGCACTTCTATCATTTTGCATAGCTTAATATACATAGATACAATAATTACACAGTATATGCAAACACCGCATATGATATCAAATTGCAGTTCATTCTATTTAGACTGGTGACTGGAAAAAGCTATATCTGCGTTAAGTAAATTTCCATTATCGAAAAGACCCTGTAATCCATGGAAAGTTTTAATTTCCTATGACCTGAATAACAAATTTATTAAAACGATTCAATTAAAGCTTGATCATTCTAATGATAATTTTTTAATGGAGAAACCATATTACATTATACTGCAACGTATGCAAATCAAAGTAATACAACAATAGAGTCCATATTTGTTACTCGAAAACTTTTCCAGGCCGCCACTGTGCAGTGCATGCAGTGTGATACTTTATTCTGGCCACTAGTGTACACATTAGTGTCCATTAGTGGGGACTCCACTTTATTTATAGTTTCAGGAATATTTGATTTCTGTCCAAAAAATGTAGAATTGTGGAAAACACTTCCTTCGGTGCTATACAGTCTCATGCCACTAGTGTTCATGTAAGATTTCAACGTGGAGTAGTATAGTTTTGAGCCCTCAGTGTAGCAACATTTAAAGCGATTGATATTGGCTCAGTTTTTTCTGACATTGACACTTTCATTAGTGCACAATTTTCCATAAGCGGATTACTGGTGGCATCAGTGTACCATTTCTCACATTTAAAACTCGTTCTGGACATCAGTGTAAATTTCGTTGACAGAATTTTGTCTCTTAGACAGAAGTGTACCATACTTCGTTTACAGCTTGACCTACTATTCCGGACTTTAGTGTCACTTCTGACACACTTTCTAGCCACCAGTGTTTGCTGGCCTTCCACTTTACAGCACCCTCATGGTATCACCTATCCACTGCTCCTTAGGCCACCCATTCCTTCGATCCAGTACATAAATATTTATAGACAGTAGAGATTCGAGGGCTCTGTTCTTAAGGTAAGTAAGTTGTGGGATACGGATACACCAATGAACGACTATGATTGTTAATTAGTTTTTATATTTCCAAAACTTAGTTCTTCTTCTCGCCTGTAAACATCACTTAAAAGTCGGTCGGTCGGTTTTCGTTTTTTTTTAAATTTTCTTGATTTCTGTTTTTTGGTCATAAACACTAAATACTCGTTACGCATATAACAATTTGGGCAGTAGCGGGGGGCGTGCTCACAGCAGCTCTGAGGAGTCGCCGGCGTGGCAGCCAGACAGGCGCTGGCCGTGGGTTAAGCTGCTCGAGCACGCCCCGACGCTGCAGCACATACACATAATATTATATTAATCATAATTCATACACAATAAAATAGCAAGAACACATAGTTAAGATAGAAGAAGGCTTCAACACATTTTTTGCAAGCAAAATTCAAAGACAGCAGCACTCTCGGTATCCATTCTCTCTGGTTCTCTGGAACTTTGATTTTTGCTTCTGTTGATTCCGCTTTCTGTCTCGTGATTCTGTGGTTCTGTCGTTGTGTCAATTCGTTATACACTGTCCTGTTCCGATGCTGCATCCTGGATACAGGCACTTTGCGTTTTGCTTGATCACAAATCAGTTCCTAGTCAATTAGTAACACTCTCCGTCAGGGCCGCAGCTCATCTTCATCATCGTAGTTCTCTCTCCATCTCTAAATATACACGTGCAGACAGTAGTCGTAGTAGTAGTATGTAGGTATTATATAGTGGATGGCGGGCGGGGTGGCGTGTGATCGATTGATCGAGCGTGTGAGCGATCGAGTGTATTGAGTGTGTGTTGACTCTCGTCCAAGCCACGGCTCTCCCTCTAGTGCAGCTCGATAAAGTCGTAAAGTGTCTCCGGGACCGTTCCCTTGTAGTGGATGTCGTGTCGCTTGATGGTCCGTGCTGCCAGGCACGCCAGCGTCGTGTATTTCATCGGATCAATGATCTTGTGCATGGGCGTGGGGCCCAGCAGGCTCTCGAATGTCTCCCCAGCAATGTTTTTCGTATCCTATTAGAGATTGGTTGAGAGATTAGCAAAGTCCTAAGGGAATTCCATCATCTATTACTCACCAGATGCGCCCCACCCTCGAGCAATATGTGCGCCAAGGGCTCCACATACGGCTGCAGTGTGGCCGCCAGATGCAGTGGCGTGTTGCCCGCATTATCGATGGCATTCGGATCGGCACCCACCTCCAGCAGGGCCTTCGCCAGCGTCGTCGATGGGAACTGGCTGGAGGGATAGCGACCCGCCAGTGTTCCCTCGCGATAGCAGGAATAGTGCAGGGCCGTCCTGTCGAAGCGCACGCGCACCTTGAGACGATTGAGCCGATATAGAGCGCCCATCACCTGGAGGCGCATCTCGGGACTGAGGCTCTCCGTGTCCAGCAGCGAGCTGAGCAGACAGCCGATGTGGATGGCACTTATCATGGTGCGACTGAGGGCGTTCGGGTCGTGATTGCAGTCGTGCTGATGCGCCGACAGCAGCGTGGTGGAGGCGGTGGCGGAGGTGGCCGAAGCGGAAGACGTGGATGAGGAAGCTGAACAGGATTTGCTGGCGGCAAGCAGCTGCTGCTGTGGCTGCTGCAGCTGCTGCTGCTGCTGTTGCTGCTGCTCGAGATTAAAGGCCTGTCCACGTTCCACCTCCTTGACGGCCTTGTAGAAAATGGTTAGCATGCCATCGGCCTCGATGGGCGGCACGACACGACCACGCGGCAGCAGGCGTCCCGCCTCGACCAGCATGAAGCTGAAGAGCTCGGCAAAGGAAAGAAGCGAGGACTGTGTCATGGGACTGAGCGGCTGCAGGATCTTCTGCTGCATTGTCAGGGCGTACGACCAGAGCTCTATGCAGCGATCGAAGCGTCCAGCGTCGGCATAGTGGGCACCCCTACGAAAGGAAACAAAAGCTGTAGCATAGTCTAATCTTCAATCAGAGATCCGTAAACCCACCTGAATCTGATGTAGTAGCTGGTATCTGGATGAGTGGGTCCTAGGATGCGCTGGCGAATGACCAAGGCCTGCATTCGCATCTCATCGGGATCGAGCACCATCTCCTCCAGCTCCTCCACGTTGGTCACCTCGCGCACCATCTCGTAGGCGGGCACTGGCTCTTGCACCTTCTTCGTCAGCGGCGGTTCCACATTGCGCTCCTCGAGCGCTCGACGCCACAGATTGAGGGCCGCGGCCATGTCTCGCTTTCTGTCCACATATGTGGCACCGAGCAGCTCCAGGGCATGTATCCGCGACTCACGGCTAACGCAGGGCAGCGTGATCAGGTGCTCCACAATGGGCATGTGGCCGGTGACACTGGCCGCCAGCAGCGGCGTCATTCCGTAGTAGTCCACATCCATGGTGGCGCCGTGCTTCAGCAGCAGCTGCAGGATCTGCAGGGAACCCGATTCGGCGCAGTCGTGGAGAGCTGTGTTTCCCTTGACGCTGCATCGGTTGACATCCGCATTGAGCGATAGGAGGTACTGGGCGATGCGGTAGTGTCCCTTGTAGCAGGCGATCATCAAGCAGGTGTGTCCATGGCGATTCGCAACCTCAAAGTCTGTCCAAAAGAATAGCAAGGGATTAGTACTTGCCAGGAATCGTTGCGCTCTATAAACTCACCCGCTCCATGATGTACCAGATACTTAACGATCTCGTAGTGTCCGTCGAAGCAGGCGGCCCTCAGCGGCGTTGAGTTCGTTCGCGTCGTACTGTTCACATTCGCCGCCCTGCGGACCAGCATCTTGACAATGCCCAGGTGTCCGGCGGCGGCGGCACACCACAGCGGTGGGGCATCCTCGATGGGCTCACCATCGAAGCTCACGGATCCCACCTGCTCCACATTGGCGCGACACTTTGTCAATAAATATTCTACAATATCGTAGTGTCCGTTGCGGCAGGAGATGACCAGCGGTGTGGCTCCGTTCACTTTCGCCGATATGAGGCTGCCCACCTCGCTGGAACTTTTGTTGTACAGGGTGGCCTGCAATCGACAGAACAGACAAAAAAACGATAGTTAGTTGCCGGATTAGGTAATCAGTTGATTTATGATTAGAACTTATTAAAAAATCCATTAAACCATTTGCGGTGTGCTTTGTGCTGGGGGAAACCCAATAAAGTGAATGTCTGTTTGCAAGTCTTTCAAGAGCAGTTCAGGGTCGGGTTCAGGGTCATATCAGAGAGTGTTCTTAAGTTTTGAAATGAAAGTGCTGTTTAAAGAACAAATAGGATGGTATTAGACACTTTTAGTGTTACAATAGCGTTTAGAATTGACGTATGGGGATGGGTGCATCGATTGATCAAGATAAGAATAATTAAGTACATTTTGAAGCTCTAAATATGAAATAAATAAATAAAATACATTTCTATTACATGTTGTTAAATCAAATATTTTCATATGAATCTCTCTCAGAATCTCTCTCAGCTAATCTATTGCGAGACATTTCATCTATATAAAATCTATAGTATTTCCATATTTTCAATAAAATTGTATAAGGGAATTTTTTCTCTGGTTGTATGATGACGAAATCTGGTTTGTAGGCTCGTACCATTCTAATCAATATTTTGATTCTAGAGAACCGACTTCGAAGCGGAATATGAATCTACACTTACCGTGTTTCAAACGGTATCTATATCTGAAGCCTGTTCCATGATCAAAAGAGATTCCGATAACGACAATAACAATCCCTGAGTATTGTCCACTTACAGTTCTGTAAACATTTGCTAATCGCATCAGCTGCTGTGTGTGCTCTCCCCACCAATACCCTTCTGCTTATCAGCTGTTGGTTCTGTTATTTGTATCTGTTTAAACATTGACATTGATACAAATCCTAATCTTCATTATGAACGATTTAATAAATGGTAGAAAAAGAGGAACAATAATTTATAATTGCTTCGAGACGATAATAAAGTCAACATGTGCTGGGGGGGATTGAACGGATCGGTAGAACCCGAGCGAAACGATAACGAATGGGTGGGTAAGACACACACGAACAGAGCCAGAAATAAGGCAAGAGTAAGAGAGAGGGAGATGGAGAGTAATCAGCTGAGAACTAGCTGTTCTATAGGGACTGTTGTCGTTGTTCTTGGGTGTCGGTCGGTCGTCTCGCATGCTAATTATTTTTTATTTTATTTTATTTTATAGGTTTCGCTGCGGTTGCGCTGTTGTTTTTTCCTATTTGCTCTCATGCCAATTTCAAATTGAAATTCATTTATGTCAAACGTGTTTCATTTTTCGCTTTATGCTAATTATGATGTTTGCCCGCGCGTGCAAAGGGGTGGAGGGATGGGAGCGGGCCGTGAATAGATTAAAGATATGTATGAATGGGTGATGAACAGCAGTTTCCATTTAATTTTTCAAATATTTATTTATTTATCTCTGCCCAAAAGTTTTTAATTGAAAAAAAAAAACAGGAAAACAAAGCATGTTCTTTGGGGAATATTTCCTTAATGTGATGGTCCCTGAAATGTCATCCTTTTTTGGAAGTATTTTCGTTTGATTTACATCAAAGTGGAAGAAAAAGTGTAGACCCCTGTTCCCCTGTTTTATTGATGCGAATGACGTGGATGTGCTGTGCCACGAACAGACACCCGATCAAGAAAGCTTTCACTTCCCCAGGGACTCCAACTTGAAGGAAACGGAAGCCCCTGACTAAAGCAAAACAAAAATCTATCAGCTCCAAGTAGAACATTTCCACAGAGACGACATGCGTTGTGCTCCAAACCAGAAGTTCAGGCACTGGCGAAAAAGGAGATAAGCGGCATGTGGAGCGGAGACGAAGGCAAAGAGCAGATAAAAGATGCCAACTACTGTTACGATGAAGAGGGGGAGAGGCAGGGGGAGCACCGGCGCAAAAGACCTTGTGAATGGCGTGCGATGCTTCTAGTTTATGTTATTTTTGTTCTTCCATTTCCTTCACGCTTTCTTTTCACAGTAAGCACTCTCTCTCTCTCTGTCTGCTTGCAGCCATCCGAAGCTCTCTCTCTAACAGTTCTTGCCAAAGGCACTGTCTACTAGTGTTGTGGTGAGGTCCCCTCTCACTTTTTTTACTTTCTCTGCAAGCGGAATATGCAACTATTATTCTACCGCTCCCTCGTACACTTCGCCTTGGCTTTACTCTCTCTCTCTCTCTCTCTTGCTCTCCGTCTCGAACAGTACTGGTCAGAGACCTCTCTGTTCTCATAACAGTTCTTTCGTCGATGCAAATACTCAGAAGAAGCTTTCGTTGACTTCCTGCTTTCTCTCCAAAGCATTTACTTTTTAACATTACGCTTTGTCCGATCTTCAAAACGACGTCACACGACGGCACAGCAGCGGCATTCTTTGTCTTAGCCCCTCTACACCCCCCCCCCTGCTTTTTTCACACCCCTCCTCGCCTACAGCAATGAAAGCCTCGTGCCGCGTGACAAGCAAAAAACGACCAAAAATATAAAGAAGGAAAATAAAACAAAAACAAATTAAAGAAACACATTTTTGGCAACAAAATAAAGCGGAAAATTTATCTTCAAAATAAACGAATATTGAAATGTCTTTTGGGCCAAGGAAAAGCGCAGCAGAGCAAACGCAAAACGTAAATTGAACAATGAAAATTACGCATTTATTTTTGCCTGCAATTAAGCGAGAAAGGAAAAATAGTGGCAGCCAGAAGATACCCTGTAAAAATAAAAAGCAATGGCAAATAAAGCCTTGTATTTGGTGTTATATCTCACAGTTGTTTTCCGATTGTATTGATTTTAGGTTACATAATAGACTTTTGCCTACAGATAAACAGATATAATTCTATTAAGAATCAATTTACTGTTATACAATGTTCAGGGAAGCAAGTAACGCTTTGGGAACATGTAAAAGATCCTTTGAAGACTACAGTGAACCCCATTGCACACTCCCAGTAGCCACCAACAGTAGTGGTGGTCCCATCCGTCGAGTCACCTTCCATTCCATTTGTGGCTACTGAACTTTTCGCTTTCATTGACAGGCGGTGTATGCCCCAAAGGGGGATCTGTTGATCATCATCATCACCATCAACAGCGGCAACACCAGCAGCTGTTCGTTTTCTTCCCCTTCCGCGTTCTGCTCAATTATGATTCAAGCTCCGACTGCGATGAATCAGCCTTAGTCACTCCCTCTCCTCTCTCCACCCGAAAGCAGGGTGAGGGGTGACCTTGTTACTTAAGCCCGGTGCCGAAAAGCTTCAAACGAAATGAAAAGTCAATCTGACAATGGCGGAGGGGCGGCCCCTGTGGCCCACAAAGCAAATGGCACGTAACCCGAAGGGACGGCCTGGCGGCGGATATGGCAACGGATAAGGCAAAGGAGAAGACATATAGCTGGAAAAAATCAATCAATTGTGTACAGGTTGCTCGGCCCTATGCTATAATAGATATGACCCCAACGATTCTGGTTCAGTGGCCCCAATTTCCATCCAAGCAATTGAGCATAGGAAATGATGGGAAATTCTTCACTTGGATATTCACTTTCATTCAATTACGATAAGTAGGCGGCTGTTTAGACGGAATAAAAACCAACGGTGGGAAAATGCCAAGCAGATAATTGCATAGAACAACTACAAAACATTTAGGGAACAAAAGAGTTCAAAGGAGTATATTATTCTATAAGAATATAAGATTGTATTACATATCTATATGTAAGTATTTTCGATCCCATAAGCATTGGAGAATACTCGAATGTTTTAATTCCAATCGGTATCAGAAGAGAATAGGACATTAGAATATAGACAAATATATGCATTAAATGTTTACTATAATGCAATGAAATATATTCTATAAATATAATTGCTTTCTCTACTGTTAAGGCAATATATTCTATAAGAATTGCACATTTCTGCAGCTACGCCACGTGTGGGGTATTATTAGATTTCCCAAAGAATAGTCTAGTCTGAATTAGCCATCTAATTAAACAAGGAAAAATCCCTTTCTATGACTAATTAACCCTGAATATTTAGAAGAACTTTCCAAGAATTCTTGTTTGCTTTCCCATTGAGACTCACCAGAAATCCCCTAAAAGTCAGTAAATTTCCCCCCTCAGATCGAAATGAATGAAAACAAAATTTTGAACGGGTAGGGGGAGAAACGCAATAAGCCAAGTAAATTTATGACTTAATTTCAGCGAAAATTGTTTCTTGCAAACGAAAACAAAAGCACAAAATTTCTCTTCCCGAAAATGGGGGGAAAAAAAATGGAAATTAATTTTCTTGTTCATATGATTGTTTGGCAAATTGTGAAAATGTGTAAACAAGCAGCGGAACACACGATTTCCGACTGAAAGGTTGTGCGATCTCTCATATGTATTTTTTCTGAATCGAAATCAAAATCCAGAGGAGAGTGGAAGCACCTTGAGCGCATTTTACCGCTATGAAACAAATGTCAGCCCGCAAAACGCGGCCTAAACACAGCAATTAACTAAAAAAAAACAGCAAAAGCAACAACAACAACAAAAACAAAGAAACAAATTTTCATTTCCGTGTAATAAACAATAAACACCACTTTCCATTGTTGTTGTGTGAATTGTTGGTTTTGGTGGTTCGTTTCTCGGTTTTTGATCAATTTTTCAGCTGTTTGCCCCCCACTGGATCTCCGAGCTCACACGCATAATTTATTATAATTTTGACATTGAACGAGTTCAATGTCGAGTCGATGATATGCACAAGCAGTAGACAAACGCTTTGCTTTGGATTCCAATTCCAATTCCGATTCCGATTCAAGTTCAGACTCCGCTCAGACGTCGCGGTCTTGGTCATCCAACTTTTGGTTCAATTTGGGATGGATGCCGTTCGACCGTTCCATCGTTCCGCCGTTCGCTGACGTCGCGTCGCGGCTCGACATTCAAATCAGTCAAGTCCCTGTCCCCCCATGCCCCCATCCCTCGTTCAATCTGTTGCTGACTCAAATTATTTGGTTTATTTGTTAGCTAAGCCATGACAGTGTCGCGGCTGCGCAGTCCGCTCAAGGGTGCAGACAGCGGGGGAGCAGCACAAACAGAGGCAAAAGCGCAGCAGCACGGCCACAAACACAAACACAAACACCAGTGCTGCCATTTTAGAGTCAAATCTAGCCAGAGATCAGAGCAAAAGCCGAAGTAACAGTTAAATCTGGCTATTTTTCACATAAAAGTCGACTCTTTTTAGCCACAGATCTGGCGGTTTTAAGCGGCGAAATGGGAGAGCTTACCATTCTAGCCTCTAGAAGAACATTTCTTTTATAAGTATAAATCAATAAATAAACTTAAATTCGAGGTATGCAATTATAGGTTTCAGCAGGTTTGGTATTCAATATACTAGCATAGAATATCGAAAGCTTGAATTGTTTGAGCATTTTTTAAAATCTACTGTTTTTGTTTAGCTATTTTGAACGATAGATTCAACTCCAATTGGCATCACTGCCGCTTTTTGAGGTCAACGGTGCTTTTAACGGAGCATCCGATGAGCAGCAGCGTCATTCGGTGGCAGAGGCGGTAGTCGATGGGCGCAGAGGTGAAAAAAAACTCGTTCAATGAAAGGGTTCACATTAGAGCCCGGCAGACAGGCAGAGCCAGAGGCAGGGTCGAGGTCAAGGTTGTTTGGTGGAGGTGGGGTTTTATGGGTGTGTGGAAAAATACAAAATCAGTTAATGATATGGAAAATTTGACTATCTTGAACTTGAATGCTATTCAGCTTCTGCCAGCCAGAGGCAACAGACATTCAGATATATCGATGGTCTCTATGGGACAACAAAAACACAGATAAAAGATTACCAAGAAGTCTACCAGACAGAGGCAACAGACATTCAGATATATCGATGCTCTCTATGGGACAACAAAAACACAGATAAAAGATTACCAAGAAGTCTACCAGACAGAGGCAACAGACATTCAGATATATCGATGCTCTCTATGGGACAACAAAAACACAGATAAAAGATACCCAAGAAGTCTACAGATAAACCACTGTAGAAACAAAACTCTGGCTCTTTAGATTTACGATTCTATAAGTATTTAATAAATACGGTTTACGGGGAGGCCTTTAATCTTTGCTGCTTTCGCCCTCCTGTGTTGTTGTTTTAGTTAATCGTGCGATGAACTTGACAAAGCGGAAAAACAAGGAAGAAAAGCAGGGAATGCAGTGCTACCTTGCAAATTTCAATGGCTATAAAGATTGTATCTGTAGATATCATGAGGGGAACATATATGTACTTTGTAAATGACAGCCATTTTACAGAAGATCTCAATAGATCTCCTTTATGATTCGAAAAGCCACAACTATAGGCTTTTCCTCATATTGCTAAAAGTTAGTAAAACAAAATTTAAGAAACTCCTATTTCAAAGGCTTCTTTATCCGCTTTATAAATAAATTATTGATCATGATCAGCATCAGCTTACAGCAGCTGCTTCTTCAGCTTTTTCGTAGAACCCTCAAATATTAAGAAAAGTGTAGATGTCTAGATATACGAGTATATCAATACTTCAATATACATAAATCAATATGGATCTGGTAGCACGCGTAAGAATTTTGACACGTTCTCCCCTCTCCATTTGTATTTGTGTCCCCGCCACTCGCCTTGTTGAGGGGCTTTTGGGATCGTAAATAGTTATGATGTGCGATAAAGTTGCACTGAGCGAAAATTCGTAGCGTAATTGTTTCTGCCTGTCAGTATTTATTTTCTAGGTTACTCGAGTCACAGTCATGGCTAATTGCGCGGGTTGTTAAACTTCAAATCCGGATGTGACCTTCAAGAAAATACGTATTATTACTTTTTGAATGATTTTTGTTGTCAGTTTCTTTGTTTTACTTTTTTTCCCTGGCGGCAAAATATAATGTGGTTGACACAGCGACTGTAGTATGGATCGTTGCCACTGCCGAAAACGTATTTCTGTGGCAAGACTTTTAATTTATACTTTAATCAATATAAATTCAGCTCTATTTAAAGTTTTGGGCGTTGCTATGATGCAATCCCCTTCTGCTAAAACTTTGAAATAGTCGAAAACACACTCGCAAGAGACTGAAAAATGGTTAGCTTAATTAAGAAGTTCTACTTTTGAAATTAGGCAACTTGTTTTAGCACTTCCCAAAGCCCAAAGTTTTCCAAAGTTTCTCATCTCTTAAGAATTTCTTTCAGTGCAATCAGTGAAACAATAGATTTTCGAATTCTTATATTTCAGGGTTTTCGCTATGTGAAAATATGCGTATCATAAACATAAAGCCAATGAATGCAATCATTATCGGAGGAGGAGACGGCGGGAAACCATAAGATCTCCATTTCTTTTCCTCTACTGGCGGTTTCAATTCTTTGTTTATCTTTTGTTGCCGTTAATTGCTGCTCCTCTCCTCTTCTTGGTGCTCGGGTTCCCTTCGTGTACTCAATAGCCACAGATGCTTGACTCTACCATATCGTATGTATTCAGTAAATATTCTCGTACTTACAGACCCCAACAAAGCGTGTGTATGACAAAGACAACATCAGCAGAGAATTGGAGTCAAAGTAAACCACCACCAGACGGGCAAGATTGGCTCTGACCTTACACACACCACACACCACACACACAGATACTCTCGTACTCGCACTCACACCACTGAAAACTAATAATCAAGAAGCAGTTAAATGGCAAACAAGTAGAAAAAGAAGCAGCGGTCTCCCCCCAGAGCCCCCACCAAGCCCCTAGCGCCAACTCAGGCACTGACTCAACGCGCGGTTCGAACTCAAACAAAAAACAAAGAAAAACAATGCCTCAAAGACTAGTTTGAAACGAGATTTAGATACCCTAACATGAATTATCCCGAAACAAATCCCATTTAAATTTTCAAGTATAGTAGAGTCTATTGGGTCCTTGCTCCCTACATGGCTCCCATGGCTCCTTTGCTCAAAGATTTATTTTTCGTAAACTGAAAAATAAAATTCCCAACATCGTTTCGAACGACAGATTTAATATATTCCCATAACAAAGGAAAAAGTGCAACCAGTTTACAAAATTGTACATAAGAATGCCATAAAATTACGCTTATAAAAATAAGCCAATCCTATAGAAAATTGATTAAAATATTGAATACAATTATTTGTCTTTTAAAAAATGTGATGAAATAACTCTTAAAACAGCAGCAAACTGAAAAGATAGTCCTGTGCCAAGACTTACTACGAATTCAGGCAGGAATATTCTAGGGAAAATACGATTGACTATTTGATTGATTGTTTTTAAAAATTCTAAGTTCATAGTGCCTACGGCTAATTCTTAAATTACTATTTGTCAAGTTCAATTTAGATCAATTTAGACAGGATGGTATTGATATTGAACTTGATAGGCAAGTAAACAGACTTCGCTAGATCTACTCTATCAAAAGAATAATAAAGTGCAGTCGGATCCCTTTTTCTATAAAAAATCACAATACCCCTCTCTGCTAGAGTACACTCATACACAACGTATTCGCATTTTGAGGTTACCCCAACAGCAAGCAACAAATTGCAAGGCACAAGAATCACAGCCTCAACCCCAAAAACAAATTTAAAAAAAAAAAACAGCTGTTGACCAACTAAAAAATCGGTTTTGCGGCGTTTTTTTGCATACAACTTTGAGAAACTTTGCAAAGTCAAGAGAAGAAGAAAAAGGAGACTGAAAGACAGAAAACAAAAATTGTACATCGAATTATCTTTAATGTTATGCCTTGGCAAATGTTTTGAAAACGCTCGAAAAACGCTCTGCCGCCTGATTGGAGTGTGTTGTGTCTTGAGAAAACGATTTTCATGAATTCAAATGAATTTGATTTTCGGACTTTTGCATGTAATTAAAAAACCAACACCAAAATTTAATGAGTCTTACTAAAGAATAATTAATCAGTTTCGGTTAATTTCTAATCATTTCAAGGCTTACAAATGATTATGAACTGAATTGTTGAGGCGCCCCCCAATGATGATAGTAAATGTCTAATTCTTTGGATAGATTTAGTCGCTTCCAGAGAAATGCGATATCTTATCTAGCAAGATATTATATGATTGATTGATGCATAACTTAAGGGCCACTAACATAAAAAAGATAACTTAAAGCCAGCTAAAAAGTATATAAAAGTAAATGATTTATTGGTCGTGTGTGAGAATGAAAGGGAATATGCCATTCAAGGGACAGACATTGTGTTACAATGTTCCTCAAGAATATATTTACTTCGTTAATGATTATAGAATTCCCTATATCTCTAGTTGATTTAGATGTAAATTATTTTCTGTTGGAGTCTGGAAATTATTCTACCTAGATCATTGAACTTTAATCGCTGGATCCTAAGCTTAAGCGTAATAAATTTAATTATAACCAGTTTCGAGTACACGTAAGCGAACCTTTAGAGTCTTGATCTTGATCAAAAAGGTTGAATTTAAATGAATTAAAATACTCTTAATGGATACAGATCGTATTCCTATACCCAACATTAATTTCCATCTTTCCATCGATCTTTTTATGGGAGGTTTTCAACCAGAGAGATCTTTGTTGAACTTCGTTGAACTACTTCTCAGATACCTTTCGTCCCCCCTCCCTGCGAAGCCTCATCAATCATTCGATCTTAGATCTTAGAGCCATATCACGTACGGCTGAGAAAACCAAACAAAATGGGGAAAAAACAACGAGGAAGAACCAAGAAATATTTTGTTGTGTGTACTCAACATAAAGTGGCACTCCAACATCGAGTACATCGTGGTTGATCTCTCCTCTCTCTCCCTCGCTACTAAAGGCGTTTCTTGTGGCAGTGAGAGAGAGAGGGTCTGGGGGCTGGAAGTTTCTTATTTTTGGAACAAACATAAACAACACCGAGAGCAAGAAAAACCAGTTCTATGAGGTGGGGGCTGGGGGCTGGCTAGAACATGCTGCACGTCGAACCAAGCAGGTTGCTTGGCTCTCCCTCTGCCCCTTCCACTCCCCTACCATATGTATATGGAACATTGAGTGCAGTAGCCACCCATACTTGAAGCTATTTTTGGGCAACTTCAATATCCCATCCACTCACGATTTATATTTATTTATTCCTTTGGAGGGGGACAACACTCCCATACCCCGTACGTCGCTCTTTCCTCTAAATAATGCTCACACCCCATAAATGACACATTTCCAGGGTCGAGAGACAGACCCGTCAGTCAGGAAGTTTAAAGAAAAACGAGAATACAGTGCACGATCGAAAGAGTGAACAAAAAGGGAACACAATTCCAAATTGTAATCACGTTTCTTAATGTGCTTTGTTTTTACTTTTTCAAAGAGGTCTTACGTTAAAATAAATCGAAACCGTTTGGTAGAGCTTGGGACCCGAACGCACGAAAATTTCGGCTACAGGCAAGTCAGATCTTGAGACTTTGGGCGACTATAAGCGGTTCTTCATTGTATTATCACTGTGGAAGTTATCCCCACCTTAATGATAAGCTGTTTTAGTGTCCTCCAGGCAGATTTTAATAGTTTTACGATAGAAATAATGTCTTATTTTGTTCAAATTTTTATGGGTTATGTATTACAGAGATCTACGATGTTTGAAAGGGTTCTTTATACATATAAACATCTATTCAAAACTATAATCTCGTTGAACTCAACCTCTAGTGAGTGTCCAATGTGGTGGGCCTGTGGATGGGATAGCCAGGCGAGCCGAGCCTTCCCTCAACTTTCGTGTGATCGAACGCTTTCAAGGATAATTGTCAACACGGCAGCGGCAGAACGAAGAACAAGAACCACAAAAGGTAAAGACAAAAACCCGAATGGAACGAACGGCTCTTTGTTCTCTTCTCTGCCGCTCCTGCTGCTGCTGATGCTTCCTCCTCCTCTGCCGATCATAATAATAAGCAAAGTGCGTTCGCCTGGTGGGCGTTGCTGAGGGGCATGACACCGGCTGAGAGAAAATCAAAGAGAGAGAATCGAAAAGCTCGTCTCTGGGCAAATGACAGACGCGACGCGGAAGTGAATTGTGATCAGACCTGCCCCGGGCTCGCTGACGACGTGATTTCCAGCTCTTAAAATTGGCCCGTCCATCAGTTATTAACGTGTTCATCCACAACGTGGCCCAAATACAAAAACAACAGCAGCGAAATAAAATTGCTAAAAATACCTGCTACGCATTTGGAGCAGTCAGCAACAACAACAACAGCCACAACCGCAGCAGAAATAAAAACCCAAAGCGAATACGAGTATTGTCTCCACTGATAAGATAAGCCCAGCCAAAGGAAATGATTCAAAGCCAGCGGGGAGGGAAAATGCAAAACAAACAGAGAGAAAACCCCAGGGTACCGTTTCTTGGTAAATTTGAAATGAGCGAAGAGCACGCTCTGTGGTGGTTCTAACTTGTGGCCCACGACTGTCAAAGCAAGCTCGACTTTTCATAGACGAATGGGGAATACAGTGGAGGCTCCCTTGAGGGGGAATCAATGTTAAAAATAGTATTTGCATAGAAAAGATATATTCCAGAGAGGCCCCGAATCGAAATGGAAGACATTTGTATTTAATTGACACTTTTTAGAAAAAATAAAATACTTAATGGACATAATTCCCCACAAACTAAGTGATTCTAAAAGGTGCCTGATGTGTTTACAATATGCTAAACACCACTGTGCTCGTAAGTGCATGGGCATAATGGAGAACAGAATAATTTACGGTCAATATTCTCCCTATTGATTTCCATTTGCAGCTCAGAATAGCTCCAGCACAGCTCATTTGCAAGTTTTCCAGCAAGTGAACTACATGATTTTCATGTCACGTATAATTTTTTGAAATGTCAGACAAGCTCAGAGAATCAAATGCTGCCCCAGCCACACTTATCATCGCAGATACACAGGCAGGCACACAGGCCACACTTATCATAAATATGCACACGGCGCAGGCACAGTCACAGTCGCAGTCACAATTATTCAACAACACCCACCCCACACAGTGGGGGCTAAAACGTAGCTGCTTCAATGCAACAGCGCCAAGTGCAGCAGGTTTTCTGCCTCTGTTTCACTTTTTCACTCAGCGTATGGTGTATGCCAATGTCAATCTGGCTCTCCAGCCATAGGCCACACATCCAAGGTAGATCCAGGCCCAGGCCCAGACGCAGACCAAAGCTTAAGAACTTTTGTTATGCAAAAAGCGTGCCTCAGCCCAAAGTATTGCAGTCGCAAGCAAAAGTTTTCAAGCTTCGGTACGCCCACAAACACGTTTCTCGGTTGCCGGGCGGGCAAACATATGAATATGTATATTTATATGTTATTTGTTATTGTTTGGCGCTAGAGCTATGCATTTGGCAGGTTTAGCGGGGAAAAAGGCCAGATATGTTGGCAAGGGAAATTGCTAAGCTGCCACTTCTAACTTTTAAAACCGTAACTGAACAACAAATCAAACTAAAATATTAATTCTGGTTTTAGATCTACAAAACGATATTTCCGGCAGCTTCTGGTTTATATATTTTAAAACTTAAGTAAAATGACTACTTTTTATATTAGTGGAACTGCCAGATTAGGCAAATTTGCAAAAAGAAAACCTGCTAAAATTAAAAACCTGTCCAGTGCACATGCTCAAAAATTAGCATATCACCAAATTTAGTTGTTCCTCAGCAACAAAACTGAATATTACATATTTATAATATTGCGAATGGAACACCCGTTCTTTTATCTGAGCGATGGGCATCAATCAACCCCAAAAAGATGGTATCAAATATGTTTTAAATGAACACCAGGAATAAATTCTGGGTTAAATTACGTGTGTTTGCATACTTTTCCTTGAAACGCTCCCATAATACACAGATTCTAATTCCAGCTAGCTGATTTTTTGCCTAAGCTATACGATTGCCTCTCAGTTCAGGGTTTAATCTTAATTTAATTTTGGACTAAGTTTTGAAAAACGGAACTGGTAAGAAATCTGCATAGAAGTTACCCATTTACATATTTTAGCTTCTTTCCAGCTAGATTTTAATGTTCGACTAGCCATCACATCACTGTGGGCAGAACATGCGCGTATACGCTTACCAGCCAGCGAGAGAGAGAGAGAGGGAGTGGGAGAGGAATTATGTGTGACTTGGTGAGAACTTTATTGATTAGTCACAAGGCTAACACTCTGCCAGCTGAGATTTCCACACAATAAAATAATTTGTTGTTAATATTACTGCTGCTGGCTGCAAGAATTGGAAGCTGTAGAGCTGCCTCGAAGCCCAGCATTTCCACCCACTTATCAAGCACTGCACACAGCGTGAGAGAGAGAGGGGCGTTTTTTTACGAACGCATATGAACTCACCTTCAATTGGGGCAGATTATTATCGCGGGCAGCATTAAAAACAATGAATTTGTAATCCATTTTGTTGAATCGCCTTCAGCATAAATCTCTCCGATTCTCTGGTGTGATGGTGGGTGGTGGGGAACAGGGGGTCCACAGCAAAGATTCTTGTTTCTCTTTTTCTGCCGCTGCTGCTTCGCAGAGAGACGAACAGAGAGGTTCTTGTGGATGCTGTTGATGTATGTATTTATTTCGAGTAATTTTATTTATTTTGCACAAAATAACTTTCAATCCGTAAACGCAAACATGTATAGAATTTTGTATATTCGACAATTGACAATGTTTTCTTGGCCTCCGTATTTTTATTTTCTTGCAATTACAATTCTCATTTCTTATTTGTTTCGCACTTTTCTTTCGTTCTTCTTGTGGCCCGCTGCCAAAAAGCAGGAAGATGAATAATCCTTCTTTCTTTTCGTGTTACTTGCTGTAGTTGCACTTCCGGGCTCACTTAATTCTCGATTTATATTTTTTTGGATCGGATTTCGGTTACTACTCTGCTGGGGCAGAGCATTTAACACACAACACACAATAACCAACAACTCTCGATTTGAACTAGAGGTGGAGAACTATCGACGGCGCTGTCAATGTTTTTCGAAAAACTATCGTCTACTATCGATATCACTATCGACAGCAGTGTGACCGCGGACTTATCGTTAAAATATACTGACGAATTCAAGTTTTTTTATACATATTCCTCAATTTTGATATTCCTTCGAATATTACTAGCTATATAGAATATTTAGCCATGCCACCATAATTTAATCCAATTAATGCATCAATTTTCTACAAGATTGGATAGTTTTTAATCCTTGCTTTTATTGTATTTTTTGTAAAAAAAAGGTTTAAACGAAAAAGTTTAACAAAAAAAGAGTCGCAATGTTGCTGGTATTTGAAGAATGATGCGTGTATATGCATTTTTATACCCTATTTCGTTAATTTTATATGAAGATGAAACGTGATTTATAAAGACCTTTTCTCAAATTGATATTCTTTAGACATATTCAAGTACATTATTAGTATCTTGTGTATATTTATCTCGATCCTGATACCTACTGAGCCTTGGAAGACAAACATTTTCACAACTCTATAACATCCATTTCCCCCAGGGTATGTGTGCATGGAATTAGCAACATGTTTGTGTATGGAACGAGACTCATTGTTGCTAAAGCGAAACTGCGGCGAACTGCGGCGAACTCAAATTCGATTCAAAAAACGACCAATTCTTTGTTCCGTTGAATAATACTATCTATATAGAACATTTAGCCATGCCCACTCAATTTTGTACGATTGATGAATCAATTCTATACATGATTGGTCTATTCGAAATACTTGCATTTATTGGATTTTTATATAACATTGAAAATGAAATTAATAAATGACAAAAATACCATTTAGCACTAAAAAACACCACATGGGAGCGCGGCGAAAACCAGTTTCTACAGTATGACCCTCATATACGGTCTCATTTGAAAAATATACCGAGTGGTGCGCGCCAAATTGAACTTTTTTGAATGTGAGCGACAAGGATTTAAATGTTGTCAACCGGGCCTTTATCTATGCCCACATAATTTCATACGATTAATGAATCAATTTTCTACTTAACTGGCCAGTTTTTAGTCCTTGCTTTTATTGTATTTTGACTAAACAAGGTTGAAGCAAAATAGTTCAACAAAAAAACAGTTGCAATGTTGCTGGTAAATTCGCAACATTTGTGTATGGAATGGGACTCATGCTGCAAAAGCGAACTGCGGCGAATAAAAATTTTGGTCAAGACCAGTGTGACCCTCAGAAATATACCGAAATATACCGTCTTATTTCAAAAATATACCGTAAAAATACTGACGAATTCCAGTTATAAATATCGATGGTATTAGCAGTTATCGGTGTCACAGCAGACAGCTAGCGACAGCATTTGCGGCTGTGGCGGGAAAAAACCTCATTGATATGAGACCGTATTTCGTACCGTTTATCAAGCTCGAATTTAAATTCAAATAAAAACTTGTCCATCGAATCTTTTGCCTTTGGTTTATTTATTGAATTTATTTTATACAATTTCATATGCATTTTTGTTTTTCTTGTTCATTTGTTTTTTTCGATTAAGTCATAAACAGTTACATTGTTTTACATTGTAAATTTGAATATGGTTTACTTAATAGTATAATATTAATATTATATTAATTTTAAGTCATATTTGTATATTTATTTAGTAATATCCCATATGGTTATGATACGCATAATATATGTGTGTGTTGTTGTGTGTTTTTCTTCCAACAAAAATTATAAACAAATAAAAACATTTTTTTATTGAGTAGTTTTGCTTACGTTTTTTGATAGTTTTGTTTTTATTGATTATTTTATTTATTAATAATTATTGTAAATATAATTAGTTAAAGCTACAACTTAGTGCGCGTTCTTGTACTCCAACAACAACAAAAACATCTACAACAAAAATTATGACACATTAACAATAACAAAAAAGATATAGTCGATCGATCGTTTATTAACAACAAAGAACAAACTATAAAAAAAAATAATAATCTGTTACGACTTTTATTGTTAAACAAAGGAAAATTACTTTTTATTTATTTATTTATTATTTTTTTTATGGATTTTATTTTTTTAATTTATTTTTTTGTTTATATCACAAGTTAAAATTTTGATTATTGTTTGGTCAATTTGTATATTTTATAATATTTATAAGGTATATTTATTTGTATTGTATTATGTATTAGGTATATATGTGGTATGTATGCATGTGTGTGTGAGTGTTTGTGTAAATTATGTACATTAGAAAATATACTGATAGCATAATTTAATAAACATATAGTTACATATGTATGTCTGTCATCATAGTATAAATTGGTCTAGATAATCAAGTCATGGTGTTCCTCCAAATTCAATTAGTATTTGGGACTGGTCTGGGACTGGGTTCAAGGAGCTCTACTAACAATTCGAGAGAGTGATATTTGTATATAAGTATATATAATTTGTATAGTTAAAAATATTTTGATTTTTGGAGAATACACATAGAAATTCGAGTTAGTTGCATGCTTTAAGTGGAGAAAGTGATTTTTTTTATGATTTAGAATAGATATCGTTTTTGTTTTTGTTTTATTTTCGAGATATTTTATTATGTAGATCGCTCAGATATGATGGAATAAGCTGTAGGACTGTAGACATATATGACAATTATGGAATAAATGGAGATTGAGATAGACAGGCTTTTTCCTAAAAATATTCAATCTGCTTTGAGCAAGTGATATATAAACGATTAAAGAAGAGTTCAGGTAGAAACAAATTCGAGAAAAATCCTACAATCGTAAATTCAAATGCGAAAGGAATTGTAAAGAAAATAGAATAGAAAATCATGCTCGGAATACTGAAAACAGGTACAAAATTACGAATTAATTACAGAGACATTGCCCCAGAGATTGCCCACAAAAATAGATAACAAAATATACTATAAACGCTTCAGGGAAAGTTCATTAAGATCCTTGAATGATTGAAAATTTTAAATGCCTGCATAGATCCCATCACATAATCCTAGCTGCCATTATATTTTTCTAAAATTACAAATCAGATTTTGTCAAGATCTTTCTATAGCATATAGTATATAGCATATTCCACCATACCACATGAAGAGACGATCCCATCGTTTGAGCTTCCATGTTCCATGTTGATATTACGAGTACGTAAGGATTTAGACTAAAGACATCAGACCAACGACTCTCTGACGTTGCTCTTTACCTGTAAAATAGTTTCGAGAGATGATATATCGCATATGTATACATATGTATATATATATATATATGTATATAAATATATATACTGTATGAGTCTATAAGGTTATATAGGGGCCATATAGGCAGCTGCCATCCTAGATGTAGGTTGTATATAGGGATTTACATAGAGAGAGTTGCGTAGATAGACGAGCGTGCGATATGTCAGGGTTGGGATTGGATCCGCCTCCTGTACTCCCGTTGGGCTATGGGGAGAACACCCGCAAGGATCGCAGCAGAGTGGCCAAGACATTGGCCAAGCACTCGGCCTGCAGGGCCAACTGTCCAGCTCCAATGGGTCCGATCTGCACACCCACCAGCTCCCGGAAACTGCTCGCCACATCGTGAACTTTCAGAACGATATTTCGCGTCTGCAGCGGAGCCGATGTATGCCGGGTCATGTCCTGTGCCAGCTCCGTGATCCGCCGTATGGCCGTCAGGCAGGAGGTCAGGTGCTCGGGCAGCGTAATCAGCGTCATGTCCGACATGGAGGCCACTAGGAATTTGCTGGCCGTCACCAGAGCCAGAGTCTGCTCTGTCAGCTCGTTGCGTGCCCGCTGGAACTTCTCCTCGTCGATGCTCGTCCCTCCGCCCGCCGACTGGGCTGCCGAGCACTGGGCTGCCACCTGGTCAAGTCGGATCAGCAGCCCGGCCATGGCCACATCGGTCTTGCCCAGCAGCGCCTCCCCATCGATCAGGTGGCCGTTCTTCAGGAACAGCTTCTCGCCGTGCAGTTGCTGGGGCTTCTTTGGTACGAGAGGAACCTGCTGCTGTTGCTGCAGCTGTTGCTGGTGGCCATTGGAATGAGCATTGGGTAGGCGTGTCGTGGCCGGTATGGGCGGTGAATAGTGGGCAGGTGGTGGTGCAGGAGTAGGTTGTGCTGGAGACATGCCGTTCGTTGGACGCGGGCGACTGGCAATGGGCGGCAGTGGGGGTTTCTTCGGACCACTCACCGACATCATCATGGCAGCCGTTGCTGCTGTTGCTGCCGCTGCGGGATGGGGACTCGCCTGCTGTCCATCGAAGGTGGGACTGCCTCTAGGTGGCAGCTGGGGCGGTCCCCTACTGCTGTCCCTCTGCTGCTGTTGCTGCTGTTGCTGGTGTGTGGCCATAATCCTCACCTGCTTTTTGGGTGAGTACCGTTGCAGAAGCTCGGCGCTTTTGGGTGGTCGAGCGGGTGGTGGCGACATCTGCTCAGCGGTGGGTGTCCTGGGCGGTGGCTGCACCTCGGGCGGTGCGGCTGCTGCTGCTGCTGCTGGAGCGGGAGACGACTCTTCCTTTTTGGTGGTGGGACAGCAGCTAAACTTGCTCTTCCGCTCCACAGTGGCATACTCGATGACATGCGGGGACTGCTCCTTGCCGGTGTTGCTACTGCTGTTGTTGTGGCTCCCATTGGCCACGGACTGGAAGAACTCCCGCTTGGCCTGCACCGAGTTGCTGTACAGGGATTCCGTCTCCATAGGTGGCCCTTGCTGCTGTGGCACCTGTTGCTGCTGCTCTAGATTAGGTGGCGGTGGGATGATAAAGGACATAATCTCTTCCGGGGTGAGCTCTTTGGCGGGTGTTGCTTTCTGGGTGGGTGGTGCCACCATTATCTGCTGCAGGAAGCTGTCCAGCTCCTCGGCCCGACCCTCGAAGCCCTTGGGTGGGGCAGCATTCATCAGAGACAGGGAGTCCAGCTCATCCGGGGTCTGGGGTGGGGGTATGGCACGCAAATCAATCAGATCCGGGTCCGTCTCGATGAAGGTGTCCTCGCGCACCTCAAAGCCGTAGATCTCCGACAGCTGGCGCGCCGCCACATCCGTGTCCGCCGACGAGGCATTGCTGATCTCCTTCAGCTGCTGGAGATACTCCCGCAGATTGTAGTCCTTTGTTTCGGCCCCAAAATGGCTGCCATCCGGGCTATGCAGCCCGAAGCTGCTGCGCTGCGAGAGCGGCTGTTTGGCTGCTCCCAATCCTCCGGATCCGGGAATGGATCCGCCTGCTGCCTGGAGCACCATTATCTGGGGTCGCCTGGCGGTGGGCGACTGGGCAGGCGAGGCTACCGACTCCGAGTCGCTTTCGCTCTGCGAAAAATCCGTGCCTAAGGCCTGGAGATCGCTGAGCAGCTGACTGAATCCGTTCATCTTTCGCTGGGGCCGCGGACTGGAGGTGCTGCAAAGGCTCGGCTTTCGCTTGGGCGTGGCTGGGGTGGCCGGGGCCGATGAGGAGACGGGCGCCACCGTCTCCGGTATGGCATTGAGGCCCTGCGTGATGCCGCTCAGATCATGGCTGATGGTTTCCGCCAGAAGCGTCAGCGAGTCGCTGTGCTTGAGGGGATTGCCCGGGGGCAGAGACACGCCCAGACTAAGAACATTCGAGGTCTCCTCCGTGGAGGAGACCTTACTGCTGTTGAGACTGTCGCAGTCCGAATCAAACTCGAGGACGGCCATTGTCTGGCCTCCGCCGGAGAGTCCCTGCTCCTGCTCACTCAGATACTGCTCGGAGGTCTGGACGAGATGCTGTAGCTCCTGAACGCGACGCAGTACCTGTTCGTTCTTGGCCTCCACACTGGCCATTTGATGGGAGGACTGGATGCGGCCCTCGCAGTAGTTGCTGCCGCTGCTGTCGCTCAGGCCCGAGTCCTTGGCCGCCTCCTCCAGCAGCTCCGTGGCCATGACGCTGTGCAGATCCAAGTCCATTACATAGGGCAGTGATTGCGCCTGTAAGGGAGCCCCCAATTGAGGGGGAAGCTGCGTCACGGGGTGGTAGGGCGGCGTCATCAGGAAGTTGACGCTGTGCGCCCGCGTGTGGTAGGGCAGCAGATAGCTCCAGCCCGCGGGCAGCACCGTGTGCTGCGACAAGAAACCAGGTGCATTATCCTCGTCCGAGGGGTCTCTTTCCCTCAGCAGATTCAACATGTTGCCTAAGAGAGAAATGGATCGAAATATATCAGGAATCCTTGGGGTATCTTAAACGGAATCTCACCCGTCAGCAGGCGATAGTAGCCGCCCAGCACCAGACTGAACTCGCACGCATCCCGATCCTCCATGATGAACTTTACGGCCCGATCGCCGAGCATAAAGATGGACACACTGCAGGTCACATCGTCCTCACGATTCACCACCACATGGGTGAAGTCCTCGATGGCCGAAATCGGTTGGGGCTGATTCATAGCAAAAAAAAAGTGAGTGAAGGGGTTTTGCGGGTTTTTGTTTTTGAGGATAACTCACCACCGAATTGCGGGCACTCGATATCTGACTGAGGCCGAAGCGTGGACTCACCAACAGGACACGCTCGACGCCTTCTCTTTGGTTTGTGCTAAAGCATTTGGCTCCATAGCTTGGTAAACTAGCGATTATATCTAGATAATGGAGTTTGGCCTGCAATTATACGAGTACGTCGGGGTTTTATAATTATTTAGAGATTCGTTTCACTGATTTTTTTATATTATATTTTTGGATTATGGTGTGGCATTCTCTCACTCGATTATTCAACACCGACTTCTAGGGATATTTAATATAAAATCGCACATATTTAGGTGATATTTGTTTTTGTTTGGCCGAAATATCAATATTATTTATATAAATTATTTAATATCAATATCTTTATGGAATAAATATCAAACGAAAAGCACATATTTTCCATATAAAGAATTGCTTAAAAAAATATATATCAACATGTCGACTTTCTGCAAAGATACTGACTTCCAAACATTTCCAAGTATTCTTTCTGAGCCAAATATTATCCATCTCACTCACACTTAAAAATACCAAGGACCACTTTCGACGTGGTCTCTCATCACCTCTCTATTGCGATCCTCTCTAAGAAGGTCTCTCAATACCAATAGAATAGGAAGGACAAGAATAACGGCCAGCCAAGTAAAGAGAATAATACTGAGAATAATCTTAGGATCCGACAAATATGTATACTTTCATATATTGGAATCCATTTCTTTGGGAAAGAACCATTCATATGAGAAATTTCTGGCGTCCTAAAAGTTACAATTTCTGTCATCTCTAGTCTATCTATCCTGAATTAAGTAGGAAGTCGTATCATTCCTAACACCATCTCCACTGCTTATAAGTGCGTTGATAGTTTCTTCTTTAGTTAAGTTATTTGTAAGTAGCACTTCTGGTTCTTTCTTTAATCCTTTGTTTAGTCGATTTGGTAGGTATAGTTAATCTGATTTGAAAAGTGTCCTCTGTAGAGTATTCTATTAACCCATTAACCCATTTCTAGTTGTTTCGTTTAATCAATAATTAAAGATTAGATATTTTGTTTTTTTTTCATTCTTTTTCTCACCTGCAGCTGTGTTAGGACCTTGCTCGATGATCCCGTCATCTCCGCATTGAGCTTCAAGAAGTGGGAGATCAGGCGGCGCAGCTCCTTCCGCTTCATGCCCTCGAACAGGCTGACTGGGACAAATCGCTCCAGTCCAAACTCGCGTCTGAAAGATCAGAGAAGTCAGAGATTAATCCATCCCTGTGGGGGAAACTGGGGGCTGCACTCACTCGACCAGCTTGACGGTGAGCTTCGCGGGTGAGAAATTGTTGGCCAGGGCGTGCTGGTGCATGTGGAGGGCGGCCAGGCGGAGGGCCAGTTCCGGCTGCAGCTCGGGGGCGAAGCGTTCCTGGTTGACATCGTTGCAGCACTGCATGTAGAGGTAGTCCAGGGCATGCAGATCCCTCTGTGCCAGCTCGGCGGCCGAAATGGGCACGAAGGTGATGCGGAATAGGCAGCGCAGCTTGTGGGCTCCCGGACGAGCAGCAATCTAAAACGAAAAGCAAATCTTTAATCTGAGATTCCCCATTGCTGGAAAGTTGAAACCTACCCTGGCCAAGGACTCTTGGGGATCCAGCAGCGTGAGCTTATTTCTCTTGAGGCTCTTCACATGTTCTAGGACCAGGCTGAAGAGCTCTCCGCAGCAGAGACAGAGCTTGTCCAGCAGAGAGCTAACCACATCGTGGACCGTGGTGGTGGCATCGTATTTGAAGGACTTGGTCTGCCCGTTCTCCAGGAACACCTTCAGCACATTGGCCATCGGCGGCACGCATATATCGCCCAGGGAGAACGCCGAGGGCTAATATAAATGAAAACAAGTTAAAGATTGATTCACAGCTCGAGGGATGTCCATCTGCTTACCGGAAATAGAGGTGCCCCATTGACGCACACACTCTCGGCGAATCTCACGCGACTCGGACGCGATCGCAGCTTGGCCCGCTTGCCCGCCGACAGGAGTGTGGACTTGCGGCCCGGCAGGATGCAGTGCGCCATGGGCTGGCAGACCAGAAGACTGACCTGCGACTCGCAGGCACGCACCAGCTGTATGACATGGTCCCGGGGCGCGTCCTTGACATCCTCCCCGTTCACGGCGAGTATCTGATCGCCTGGCTGCAGCTTCCCGATGCTGGGACCGCCTTCTGTCACGAATCTCACAATCACCGGCCGCTCGCTGCCGGCCACAAAACCGAATCCCAGGCTGGCATTCCGCTGCAGGTGGACGAGACGCGGCTCCGGCGGATGCTCGTCCCAGCGTATGCATTCGGGGGCCTCGTATGTGGTCGTTTTGTTCAGATGGCTATAAAGAATATAATTAAGGGAGTGTTCTCCTTAGGCATAGTACATATATGGCAGATAGATACTCACTTGATGTAGTAGGAACGACCCTTGGAATCTATGGCACGCTCCCAGCCATAGGAGAGCTCCTCATGCTTGCTCCAATCCTCGCAGGCGGGCAGCCATCCTGATGTTTGTGCCAAGTGGCTGGAAAACAGAACAGAATATCATTACAATTAAATTTAATTTATTATTTAAGGACTTTTCCCCGAAACACAAAGAATTTGGAATCGGAACTGAGTCGGGAGAGGTATGCGTATGTGGGGTTATCTATAATATACATACTATTAAAACAATTAACATGATCGAATCACAGGTATTAAATGACAGCTAATGATTGCGAATTAATTTTGGAAAAATATTTGAAATTATACAATATTTAAATAGATAATTTCACTCACGGAATAAAAAGCGGGCTGAGAAAAGTTTTATAATTTTATGGTTAGTTGGCGCATAATATATATATTGTGTTTATTTCTACCCCGGTCTTATACAAGGGTGTACTATATACATACATATTCCTATTAGAGATCTCGTAAATTCATAATCAGACGATTGCAAACTAGATCCATATAACGTATCTGCATTCATTTATCTCTATAAAAATAAATCCCACTAGAGTTACCCAAAAGCCTGCACACCCACAATCGACCCTGAACTTGTTGATAGACTTGTTTGTGGATTAGGTAACCCTACAGACACAACCAAGGGTATAGTTTTTCCCTGTGGCTGGGCCCTGCAAAATGCATTTCAATTGACATTAATCAACGCTAATTGGGTTATTTGCTTGACTATGCAATAAACAGCAGCCACCCATAATCGTGCCACAAGCCTCAGCCCCAAAGCAAAGCAAAGCCAAACCCACAGCAAGCCAAACCCAACTCAAAGCCCCAGACCCAGAACCAAATCCGATTTCAGCCCACATCAGGCCACCTTGGTGGCTTCCGCTGCTGTCTTTCTTCATTTCCTGGCTGCACACAATTGTGATAATTAGTTTTGCACTTTTGCACACTTTCCGAGAAGCAGAGATACATAGAGAGAGAGAGAGCGAGAGAGCGAGAGAGCGAGAGGGTGAAAGGGGGTCTCGGGTCCATGTCCATGTCCGTGTTTGTACCCGGGGACCCAACCAGAGCTGTTCACTCAGTCAGTCTCTATCGCCCCCAGTCCAAGTCCCATCCCCATCCATGCCACAGCGAGTCGCCTCGGCAATGGCATTTTGTGCGCTTTCAGTTTGATGTGCAACAAAGTGTAAAATTATTTAATAGAATTTTGCGCATAATCAATTTATGTGCAGCACAGCCCCGAGACCAAGACCCAGCCATTCAGTCAGCCACCCATCCACCCACCCACATTCACAGCACTCACATTCACATTCACATTCGCATCCATCTAACCAGGCCAGGACATCGTATTTCCGCCAGTCACTCCGTCAGTGGGACAGGCATTAAAATGTTGAAACTTTGCCCACGCTAATGGTTGCATAAATGTCAGGCTTTTTACACTGCTTAATATTCCTTTGTAGGATACTTTTCCTAGCTTAAAGCTTAAGGAGTTCTTTGATATTAAAAGCAGGATCCGAAAAGTTACCAAAGGAGAAAAATTCCCATTCCAAATATTCTCTTAGCAAGTGGAAATAGAACTCCCCAAAGGAGGGCAGTACTTAAATATTTTAAAACGTCACTTGAATGAAAACTTTTGTCGAAAAATTAAATATTTAATAGGCCTTCCAGAACTTAAAAAAAGGAAAAATTTCAAGGATTTTCCAGCAAAATCCTATTGTGACTCTTTAAGTTGAAATAAATCTTTAATTTAGTTTAAAAATGCAAAACAGAATTCCATATAGGTATGAAACCATCCTACCATCCTCTTATAAGTAGTTTAAAATTGTGTTTTAAGCGATTTACTATTTTAGAAACATTTAAATCTCGAATGTACTCGAATTTCATCATTCAAATGCAAAAGGATAATCAATATTCTGATTATTATCCCCATGATTGAATTAATTTTCTTGAAAATATCCCTGAAAATTATGCTATTATTCTTCAAAAATCAGGAAAAAGGTACAAGATTTACCAAAGGTTAGTGATAATTCTTATCAAACGTTTAACTCCTCGTTAAATATAATACGAATTTCGCACGAATTCTACGATAAACATTTACGATAAATTACTATTGAAACCTCAATATAGAATTGTTTCCAATAGAAAACATACCTTAACATTTGATAATAATTTTCTTAACCCCAGTTAGATCCCGCCCCCAACAAAAGAACGTTTCAGATCTCCTATATTTTCCAGTTAATAATCCAAAGCGGAGAGCAAATCGTGGGGATGGTATGATTAATGATACTTTGGCATTTCACTCACTTGCAATAATAGAGTCGTCCCTCCTTTCCCGAATGCACGGTCCAACCAGGCTTTAGCTTCTCCTGTATTGTCTCCAAGTGTCCATCAATTTCGGACCAATTTCCGGCAACGCCAGCAGCGTTACTTCCATGTCCATGGCTTTGACCCAAAAGTGGCCCATAGATGCCCGTGCCAGCGGCAGTGGCAGGGCCAACGCCGACCCCAATTCCACTGCTGACAGGCTCCGTTGTTGTCGCCTCCGTTGCTCCTGCCGTCGTTGCTCCTCCTGTTGCTACTGCTCCTCCTGCTTTTATCGGCTGTATTCCGGTCTGTGACTGCGACTGTGACGGGCATCCGGCGGCGGCTCCTGCTGCTGCTGCTGCTCCTACACCATTCAGTGGGCGATTGGGCGTTGTGTGGGGGGCGTTGGTGCCATTTGTTGTGGGCAACGTTGTCAATTGTGGCGATGATGTTCGTGTCAGTAGCAAGGGCTTTGCTCCGGCTGAGGCTGAGGCTGTTGTGCTGCTGTTGTTGGCACTTTGTAGCGGATAGACATCACTATTCGAACGCCCCGAAGGCAGTAACATCATTGAAACACATTCGCTGCAAGAGACAGAGAGGGGATAAAGTCAAGTCGTTGTCAGGCCATTTTCACACATTGTACAGGCTACAAATCACATTCCACACATACACACTCCCCGCATGACCAAGAGCAAGACCAACGACCAAGACGACCAAGAGCAAGACCAAGTCGACCCACTTTTGGCAAACAGGCTCTGGCTCTGTGGCCCATAAGTCAACATACTCGTACAGGACTGGATTGAGAGGCATTGCCTTTTCTGCTGCGGGGCCTGCACTGCAGTGGTCTTGAAAACAGGTCTCCGAACCCCAATCGGAGCAGACACCCAGCCATACTATCATCATTATGATCATCATAATCATCGAGGAATTTTTCGTTTGGTTTTTGGGATAGGTTCAGGTTTTACGCCAACTCGTTTTTACTGGTAATGTTATGACACAATTTTATCATTTGCTTTTTTCTTCTTTGCTCCTTTTTTTGCTTTTCTTTTTAATGCATGTATTTTTGTTCCCTTTTTTGGGGAGAGATGAGATGTAAACACGGGAATGGTCATGGTATGCGGCACCAGTTTCTCAAAAACTAGATCAAATTTTTTGGATTGTTCGGAGAGATGCGGCACAGATGCAAATATTTGTTGGAATATTAGTGCGGTTTATTGCAGTGCAGGGGGCTTATACCATACGAGTACATCTGTACGAGTTTAAAGAACATGATTAGATGGGATCTGAACTAAAAGCGCTCGTAGATCTAGCAATTGATTGCTGAATTCTGTAAAGACCATTTCGTAAACAGTTTCGCTTTGAAATATCTGCACTAATAACTATTTCTTAATACATTGCCACCATTCAATTGGTTTTACTTGATCTAAGGACCTAAGTATATCACTAAAAGGTAATAAATCGTTGAGTTTTTCTTTAGACTTCCTCCCATTTCTACAATATCCAATACCTCTCGAGCTAGACTCGAGCTTCCCTGATATGGAATCAGTGCTGTTGCTGTTGTTGGAATATTCCCAAATTCGAAAATAATGTGTTTTTGCTAATCTAAAGAAAAAACTCATGTAAGCTAGAATTTTTCTAACAAAATAAAAAACCGTTTCATAGTATTACAGATGTTAAAAGTGTTCTCCTCGTTTCTACCCCCCAAAGCCGTTCTGTCCATTCATCCATTCACCACAAAATGGATCAGTGTTTACTCTGTCTAAACTCTTCAATAATATCAAAGAGCATTTGCATAATGTTTAGATATTGGCCAGCATTGACAGCATTTGGATTTTTGGCTCGACATGGTCCAGAAATCGGCAAACGGCTGGCAAAGCCGATTTTTTTAATTTATTCCACAACGGAGTACCAGGCGGAGGATTGCCGGGATGATGATAGATAGATATATATGTATATATATATACACTCCTATATATGGTTTGTGTTTTTGTTGGAGAACAGAGACTGCCAATGGCCGATAGTGGGGATAGTCGGATGAATCCAAACAAACAACGGGGTGGCTTGGGGGACTCTGCAAAATGGATGTGTTTGTTTGCTTGCGCAATTTCATCCGCTAGGTAGAGTGGAGTGCAGAGCCGAAGAGAGTAGACGGGAGTCCACTGGAGTGGACAGCGGAAAGTGGAGCCATGATGTGGAGTGGCAGTCGTCGAGAGATGCAGCATCAATAAACGAGATACGACAGAGATGCAGAGCCAAACAAAGAGACATCCATTAGGCGAGTCGAGTCGAGTCGAGGCGATGGCCCAAGATGGAAATGGAAAAGGAGCAGCAGCCAAAGAGCGGGCCGGGCTCATCATCATGCCCCATGATGTTGATGATGATACTTGTAGGACGGATAGGCGACGGGGATCCACTCGAGTAACGGATTGACAAAAACAACGGCAACTGGACAAGTTCCACCATCTATGAGATGGTCTTCTACTGTACTTTGGTATACCCTTTCACAGGGTACTATTATGGTCTTTCATTAAAGATCCAACAAGATCAGAGATCCCTAAATCGTAGCCGTCTTCCATGGAAATCTTAATCCCACATACATTTATCACTTTATCTTTCACTAGAGTGATGGATCTTCCAGGGTATCTTGAGCTTCGGTCCCAGGAAATAGATATCTAGATAGCCTTCCTTTCTGTGTTTCAATTCCATTCTCATGTGTGGTGCAAAAGTTCTATAAACACACACACACTCGTACACTCTCTGGAAAAACTGGAACACTTGAACAATGTTTTGAATTACATATTATTTTCTTTGTTTGGCATGGAATGGAATGGATGGAGCGGAGTAGTGGTCCAAATAGACAAGTGCAAAAATGTTCATAAAGTTGTTCTCTCGTTCGTTTGTTTCTTGCTGTTTTCTAGGTTAGGTATGTTTGGAAACGGAATGTTGATTTCCAGTTGGCAAGAACTTGTAATGTAGATGAATGGAGTGCCAAAAAGGATACTTGGTAAATATTGGACTTTAAAGGAAAGGGATTTCAATTGTGAGCAAGCCAGAAGAGCAGGCTCAGATAGGATTCAGGAGTTTTTTTTCTGTTTCTGAGATGCGACAAAGTTAGAGATATATCCATACTTCGTTTTTAATATAAATAATAATTGTAAATAGATCCATGTACGTATGATTATTTCGATATCTGCGATATCTCGATCACAATCTATCGTTTCTATCGATTTAGATGTAAAGTATATAAATATTCCACCCTTTCTTGAATTAAGCCTGAAAATGGGACCTTTTGATCCTCTATTTTGAATTCGCTTGTATGGCATTTTTACTCCACTGCTGCTGATTTCCATTGGCTTTTGAGGATTCAAACGACCGGATCACTTGATTATGAGACAGTTTTATAAAGGCTTTGATATATCTTCTAAAAGAGAGCTTAGAAAGTACAAATCTCTTTGTATTCTTTAGAAATCTTAAAACAGTGATAACGAGACTCTCGCCCTACTATATCTGTGTTCCTTGCCCTTCCATTTGCCTCCTTCTTCTTTTACTTGAAAATGTACATAGATTAAATTCTTTAACTGCTTGGCAAACAGAAATAAATTTTAAAAGACCCTCAAAGGCTGTCCCTCTACCACTACCCATGTGCCATCCGTCCGTTTCCTACAAGAATCGAACAGTTTTTTTTTTCGTACAAAACATTGTACAAACATTTTTGCCATCGTCTAGAGCGTTTTTACATCCATTTTGAGTGTAACCGATACGGACAGGCAGGGCCTCCACACATTTGGACAACAAATCCAAACACAAAAGTAGACAAGAAATGCAGGCCGTCAGGGGAAAACGTCAGAGAGAGAGAGAGAGAGAGAGAGAGGGGTGGAGAGATACGTCAGAGAGGGATATGGAGGAGAAGTGGAAACGGGAGCGACACTTCCAGCGAATGATTTGTGTCAACAGAGAGAAAAGGCAGCTGAAAAATGTTTCCGTGCTATATGGTCGGTCGGGGGCATTGGACAGAGATCAGCTACTGGAAACCACACACACATTCATTCAAATACTCGTATATGGATTACATACATATATTCTTGGACATCTAAAAGGAAATGGTTAGAAAAGAATACCACATACATATATTACAGTAAAACTTGCAATATATAGTATTTAATGATTCTACGATAAGGATTAGTTCCCCCTACTCTATTCCGTATATTCGTTATAATACAACTTTCTGATTATGTTTTAAAACTACTATTTAAAAAATTAAATAAAATCTTAATTGTATAAAATAAATGCAAATGACTTTCAAAATTGTGTCTTTACCTTTAGAAATTATTTGCATTTCATTTAATTTAAATTAAATATTCATTTATTATTATATTTTATATTATATTATATACATATGATCTTAAGGTTATAACAAGATAATCTTAAAGCTGTCTTGCTAAATCCTCCTTGATTCTATTCCAAAATTCATTTCTAGTAGCATATCTTTCGCCCAGTGTATTTTTCTGTATGACAGTCATGGACAATTGTAAAATGTCGCTGCGGAAATTGTGCGGAGCAATGAAAAGAAATGAAATGAAAAGACAGCAAAAGTCTGATGACGTGCGATAACAGCCCCAGAAAGAGCATCAGTAGAGGTAGAGCCAGAGCCAGAACCGAAACAGAAACAGAACGAAAACTGTTGACCAACTTGTACAAAAACATACTGAAAATAAAGTTAAGCTTTTTGCAAATTGTCCCAGTTCCGAGGGCTTAACTGAAAGAAAGGTGCGGATGGCAGCAGCAGCCTCTCTTTTGTGGCAGAAATTAAACACAATTTGTGTGTGTGCTGTGCGAGTATTATTATTATTTTTTTTATTTCAATTAAAGACTTGAACCATTTTGTAGAGCTGCACCCGCGTTCTCCCCTTCGGCAACAGCTTTCTGCGGAGCTACTACTCTTGCTTTTACCAATTTCGCTTCGTTTCGTTATTGTTAATTGAAAAGAAATTACGCTGCCAGGCAGTGGCACTGGAAAGAGGCACGGCACGGGCACCACGGCACTGGACGTGGCACAGGCGGAGGAGGAGCGTACAATGAAATAAAATTGCTTGACGTCGCGCCATCGCCATCGTCGTCGCTCATTTCAATTACATTTAACTCAAAGTAAAAGTTAAATAAATGTTGCTTCGCTGCATATTTATTAAAACACACACACCCAGACATGGACTTTACTGTGAAAGCTCTCTCTCCTTCTCAATATTTCAATACTCAATATATTTTGTATATAGACCAAGGAAACTACGGGCTAAGAGCCCCAGCAAAACTAAAAAAAAAACACCCATCATGTACACGCAATTTATGTTGTTTTGGCAATTCACGGGCATCCTCTTTTGCACTTTTCGCTTATGTGTAAGGAGTCGAGCATCACATCGTCATGTGGGAGAGATGGAAGTAGTTGGGAGCAAGGACATGGCCTGTATTGTATGGTATTGTATTTATTAGATGTTCAAAGAATTAAATGAATTAAAAATTATCGCAAATCCATTTTTTACTACAATTAAATATGATTTCTTGGCTGGCACTGGTATCCAAGTTCGATGTACTATGATGAGAGGTGGGAATCTCTGCTTAGTACCCTCCAGGGAGCTGTGGTTCCACTGGAGAGCCTTTGAATTCTTAAACATCTGATTCAAGATACATTTTCGAATTCAGGTCGCCAGATTGATATGTGTTTGAGCTTCAGAACTCCACGTAACACCCTCTTCTACCTGTAACCAGTTATCCCATTGCATTATAGTTATCGGATCCATTCTATCAGTTTCACGTTTACAAGCGACGCGTTTTATGAATGGTTTTCGTTATCGCTGGCAGTTTCGAGCGAAAGCGTTTTTCATTGAATTTTCATTTTTTTTCCCACCCACGTAAACAGATTTACTGTTGTTTTTGGCCCCCCATCCACCACCGACATATCATTCCGTGTGTGCGTGACATTTGAAAAATCACGTTCAACCGCAGGCCAGGCCACAGCGTTCCCCGATATATCGATGCGATGCACGGGTTCGGGTAGTTATGGGCGTCGTGTCTATATGGATATGGATATAGCTGCACTCACACACACACGCACACGCACACGAGAGAGTGTTTTTATAACGATCTAACTAAATGGCTGGCACATGGCTCCAGGGGGGGGGTGTGTTAAAGTCGGGTTTTATTATTGCTCAAGGTTTTGCTTTATTTTTATTGATTTATTTTGTTGTGCGAATTTCTTTTGGGACTCGGAATGCAATTTATTGCAAAGCAAAAGGAAAGCTCTCAAGGATATAGGTATCGAGCTAAAAATCGTAGAATCTTTAATATAGATTAATCAATCAGATGACTATTCAGCTTCCTTGTTAATATTTACACACTCCACACGCAATTGAAATCTCCAAAAAAATACTTGTTTATCCGCTTATGAAGCCAACAATCCGATTGCCTCTTAAAGCCACCTTTAATCTAACCAATTAGAGCAGCCATTAGCATTAGATGCCTCCCTCCCTTCACACTGTGAACAAAAGCCCTTGGCATCCACTGAATCGGAAAACAAAGCGAATACAATATAACAACAAAATCTTTGCCGTGGCTGTAACCGGAATCATTAGCCCAATCACTGGGGCACGCCCAAAAGCAGGCTACACAGGCAACACTGGCAGCACTGGGAACACGGACAGGCACTGGGCACAGACTCCACTCAAACTGATTACAACTTGGGGCGAAACTTTTAATTGATATGTGATACAAGTACCACAATACACACACACACACCACACAACACCCAACAGACAGTGTCCAAATAGCAACACGAACCACATGGATACAAGACCTAACAAACAAGAATGGAAGGAGAGCTCGTCGAAGGCTATAGCTTTGGATATACTTCCCTTCGATACGTCGTTTCCATAGCTAGAGAAAGAGAAAGAGAGAGAGCTAGAGAGAGAGAGTGTCCGCGACAGCCGCATAGAATGACAGCAAATGTGAAGGAACTTCCACTAGAAATACCGAAATAATTAGACTCTGAAAACTAGACGATATTCTCTGTACAGCTATTCAATATTTTTACTAGCTGTTGCGGAGATATTTAAATAGTAAAGGTTTAAACCTGGAAAAATACATATATGATGGACAGAAATATGTATATTAAGAATTTAGGTGAATAAAGGGCGGTCGTTTTCCAAGAAAAGGAAAGATCCGAATCGCCTGCTAGCGAGCATATAACAGTGTTCGCAAACAATAATGGAGCATTTCATTAGGCTGCAACACTGGCTGTATAGTTGAAGGCAACAAAGTCTCAGCAAGCAGTGAGCTTCTAGGGCATATAACAGGATCAAATCCTATTCATTTTCATAAAAGATCTAAAACTGGACACATTCGAAAAAAATCAATAGAGTACGCTACAAATAGTTCGGTAATTGTATTTAAAATTCCTATAGCTTTTGTTCACTTGAAGTCTTCCTAAATCTTTTAGCTCGAATATCGCAAAGCTTGTTCGAAAATGAAGGCTAAGAACCACAAGAAGGACTGGCTCGCAAATGGCCACGGCGTGTACACACAGTTGTTCGACGAGAAGGAGTTTTTCGAAATGGCAAGCCATACGCCCAACATCGTTGTGCTGTTTTATCGGACTGGCAACCAGGGCTGCCGCATCATGGACTGGCACCTGAACATCCTGGCCGCCAAGCATCTGGAGGCCAAGTTCTGCAAACTGAACATCGAGAGAGCTGGATTCCTGCAGAAGCGCCTGCGCATCGAAGTAATACCCGAGATTCTTCTGGTAAAGGACAGCATGACGGCTGACTTTGTTGTCGGCTTCCAGGAGCTGGACAACTTCGTAGCCTTCTCCACGGAGATGCTCGAATGTCGCATCGCCAGATCTGGAACCATTTCGTACACGGGGGATCTGAGCAAATCCTCAGACGTAAAGCGCATATTGGGTTAAAACTGTGCATAGAATGGTGCTAAGTAAATATCCAAACAAAAACAATAAAAAAAACACCGACACAAATTAATCTACAGAACATATGTAGATCCATGTACACCAATTACTGTTACGATACTCGGCGAACAGGCTGCTGCTGCTGCACCACTCAATACTTTCAACACTTTCGTAAGCCATTTAATTAATTCTGTAAACCCAACCAGAATATGGATTAATGTTAATAATGTAACTATTGAATAAAGAATCCTCAATGGGAGAAACTCCTATTCGAAACTTTTTTTTCGAATGACATGAAAAGAGATGTTTTGGCACAAGCGATTAGGGACTTGTACGATGAAATCGATAATAATATCGATGTTGTGTTAAAATTATTAGTGCCAATATTCCAAAATGTGTCACGGATTCCGGTTAAAATTTTAAAAAGCTTGTCTCTCGTGGACCTTTCACTCTACTGGGAATGAATAAGATTTTTTTTTACTTACATTTTTTACTTAGCTGATGGAAAATTTGTTGATAGGAAAAAATTTAACAAAAAATTAACACAATACCCCCTGCAAGGGTATGTGAAAAACAGAATTTTACCTGTTCCCAACATAATAATGAGTTTTTAACAAGTTTACGCAAAGAAAAGAGAGAAGAACAAAGAGCCCAGAGAATAAAGGGAATGAGGAAAACAGATAGAGTGCTTTTGTGGGGGGAAAAACGTTTTTTTTTTTTCCAATTTTAATAAATACAACAGTGAAATGTCAAATGCAACAGAGCCCAACAGAGCACACTGAAGATGACAGGGCACACCGTGGCACATGCGACACATAACCGTTAGCGCACCTTCACCACCCGCCCACGCTCCCACCTGTCATGACAAGACATGACGTGACGTCTTCCCAATATGAGACACAGAGACATAAAGACATCGCAAGAGAGAGCGAGAGCGAATGAAATGCAATTTTCACGTACCCAAGTCACATATCATGAGCCAATTGAGGGAAGAGATTGAGGGGGGAAGGCTGGAGGAAACGTGTCTTTGCTTTTTCGGGTAACCTGATTGATTTCAACATATTCATCAGGCCATGCCCTAACATTGGCCTACGTTTTGGGTCGCCCACACCGGCACTGCCACGCTTTCAAATCCACCAACTCGCTCACTCACTCATTCTTCATTCATTCACTCATTTATTCAGTCACTCTGCACTGTGTCTTGCTATGCGGATACCGTTGGGTTTACCAAAAGGCTGCACGTGTCTATATCGAGCCTCTGTCTCGCTGTCTTTCGTTTTCCTTCTCTTTCTCTCCAGCCTCCTCTTGTTGGAGAATTTGTATACCCTAGAAAATTTCGGGGGATTGATTCGATTACGAATCTATTCCTTTGCCAGGGTATCCCAGGTCTCGAACCCCGCCACCTAGCCTTCTTCCTAGTTTCGACTGAGACCCATTGAGAGTCACGAAGCAAACGGCAATATGAAGTCGAAGTCTCTTAAGGCTTATTGATGCGATGTCTCAGTTTTCGTAGTTTTTCGCATGACGCAAGCAGACTTTTGCGGTGCGGCTTTTGTGGGCCAAGAAAATGTGTTAACAGGCCCAGATGTTGGATGCTTGGATGGATGGAGGATTATCAAATTGGCCCGGGGATTGTCTTGATTGAAGGGCAGCATCTGTGTGGACAAATGTCGTCAACATTTGCGGCTACCGAAAGTTTTGAGCAAAGAGTTTTACTCGCACAGACCCCTTCTCCAAATCTGGATAAACTTTTGCCACAGAAATGGTTAAGCTGAATAAATATATTGAAATTAAATGTCAGATATTTCACCCACATCATCAACAGAATTAAGTTTTAATTAAATTGGATTATATACTAAACAGGGGGGATCTGTGGAAATGTCATATTGCATGTGCTTTAACAGATTATAAGAATTTTAACGAGAAATTTTACATTTATTTTATGCTAATGAGCGATAATATTACTTGTTTGTAATAATTTGTTGGGAAACTAATTATTGGCAGGAGAATTTTATCGAAATATAAATATAAATTCAAATAAATTGATGAGTCTCATAAAAATTTATTGATTTTGTATGGGAATCCCAATGCAATAAATTGCATTATCTATTTATGATTTATGGAATCTTTTTCAACGAAAAGGGGACATCATTTGAATAATAAACGTATAAATGGTATCTACCCCCATCTGACAAATATTATTTCAATGAGATAGGGAAAAAAAGGTCTCCATTTAGTACTGTTTTATGTTAATAGTTTCTTCGATTTTTCTTTAAATAGTTCATCGTTCGCTGATTGCTCCTAATACTCCTATTGTGCCGAGATTTATTCTTCTAAAATAAACAGCCAAAGAGCCAATAAAACAAAATACATGCGTGTGCGCGGCCGAGAATAGAGACCCAGGCTTAGGATCGAGAGTGCAAAAACAAAATTCAGCCTCGCAGAAAAGGTTTTTGTCATTATTTTTTTTTTGTGGCTGTTGGACTGCCCCCAAATTAAAAAAACGTGCCCTATAATATTCATACTACTTCGATTTGTATTTTCTCCATCCCTTCGTCCAACATCCCACCAGAGATTATGTGCCATCATGCAGACAGAAATCTTGTAAGCATTTAGCTTAAGTAAATGGCCTCGCCAACACTTCAGAAGGGGCATTAAGAGACGGCCAAAGACAGTGGGAGAATAAAATGTAAAATTTTACGAAATAACGGAGACACTTGTATCATTAACAGCTGTTTCACATGACACATGACAGTGCGGGAGGCGACAACGGGCGACAGGGTGACAGAGCGCGAGCGACAAGGCCATCGCACACGTTGATGAGTGCAAGAGAGCAGGAAAGTGGGGAAAAGTGGGGAAAAGTGGGGGTGTACATGTACACACCCTCTGTCGCTAATGACTGTGAATGAACCTCCTTGACACAATTATGAGCAAGGAAGAAGATGGCCCACCAAAGGACGGCGGGGGTGGTGGTTGTGTCCTGAAGATGATAAAAGGGAGGGGTGATGCCTGCCCGCCTGCCTGCCTGTCCCTGAAGGCAGCTTAAAATAATGGAAACAAATTGCAAAATTGTTTAATGTTCGTGGCGCGTTTGGCAATTTGTCGTCCTTCATTTGTCGCACACACAAGGACCTCCTCGGCCTCAGCCACTTAAAGCGAAATGGAAAACCGGATGTAGGACACAATTGGCGGAAACATTCCGGCCGTGGCTGGGGTTATTGATTTTCGAATTTAACGGCTTTATGCTTTATTGGCCAAGTCAATTGTTGGCCATTTGTTTTTTGCCACCGGCTCTTTTTCGGCCTCGGTCTCGATCTCGGTTTCGTTCTTCTTATTGCGCCACTGGTTGTGCCCCTGCTTGGGTCTTTGCTGCGAATCCTGCTCTTTGCTCTGGCTTTGTCTCTCTGCTGCGCTGTGGTCGCTTCTTCTGCCTACAGGGCTTTGCCACTGCCCCAGCTATGACTGCCACTCCACTGAAACAAAAGGCGTTACTCATTTTTATGGGAGGCAGAAAGAGACAGAGAGAGAGAGAGAGAGGCATCTCTTTGCCTGCATGTCCATGACATGGAAGCCTATCGTTTGCTGCTAGTCTACACTGAAAAAAAAATGGCATAAAAATCAGCCCCGGTGAATTGTTTTCCACATTCAGGCTATAATACTAATATTTTGATTTGCTTATGATTTATTATTTTATTTCTAGTAGTTTTTTTTTAGAATTTTTAAAAGTTTGCTTGCCACAAAATATCGGAATTTGAGGGGATATAGTGTGATATCACAGGAGTCTGCAAAAAACATCACGTTACTCTAGGCCATAAGGCCACTGATCATAAGTGTACCCACTGTAAGAAACATTTAGATACATAGAACATTCAGATGAATCAGAATCTTTCATAAAGACAACAGTGCCACGATATACAAATAGTAGATCACGTAGTAATATTATTCTGCCTAGAGAAACCGCAAAATGAAAGAATCTCCTAAAATACTCTTTAAAATTGTTGCATTTTATATTTAAAAGTATTTTTAAAACTGTTTTACAGCTTTTGTTTCTTCATCTTAAATTAAAAACATATTATTCTTGTCTAGTATTTTTAATCGTTTTCTTATCATTTTTGTACAGTGCACCACTGCCATTGCTTCTGTCTCCCGTTCTGCCTTTTCTATGCTGCCTGCCTTTTTCTGCGGCCGCTGCTGCTTCCTGTTCGGCCTCCGCCACTGCCACTGCCATTTCCTCTTTTTTCGGTTTCTTCCTTTACGGCCTTTAGTTTCTCTCTACCTTTTGCCTCTTGCTGCTTCCTGTTCTTTCTGCTTCGTGTGCTTTGAAATTGGCTTCTCCCTCTTTGGTCTTTTTCACTTAAACCGAAATGTCATTTCGATTTGGTTTCTTACAAATGGCCGTCCCCATCTCCATCCCCATCCTTAGCCTTCGCCACTCCTCGACAATTTGTTTGCCGCTTGTGTTTTGGCGAATTAGCCGTTTAGCCTAAGCGGAGAGCCACCGGAGGGAGAGTCCAGTGAGGGGTGAAAGTCGATTGAAAGCTTTTTAAGGTGTGTTTTTGCTGTGTGTGTGTGTGTGTGTGTGTGCGCGCGTGTGGCAGTTCAAGGAAAGCCAATTTATTGCATACGTCGAGGGGCAGTCGTAGGATGTGGGCAGGAGTCCTGCCTACTCGAGCGGCACTAAGAAGCAGCCAAAAGGAACGGCTTAACCTTATCAATAAGGCCAGCCTTTGACCCTGAGCCATATCGTGGCATAGAAAATGGGATAAGAAAGATGTCAGAGCACTCACTCCTCCTCTCCCCCACGGGACCCAACTTCTGGCATAATTTCTGGAGCATAGAACTTGCCGGCGCATTCCAAAGCAGCTAGAACTTTGGCCAAGACTTCCTCACACACACATACACTCACAAAAGAGAAGCAGGAGTGGGAGGATGAAGATTGTCTATGGCTTTTCAGGATTTATTTATCCATACCACCATACCCCCGGTCCCAAAAAGGTTGATTCATTTTCCATTGAAATACGATTATCTGGAATGTGCCAACAAATTTATGTTTTTGTCAAACTTAATTGGAAAATTGAGCATAAGAATTTTTGAAAAGGGGACAGAAAAATAAGGAGAAGAATGAAGGACAGGGAGCAGCGATATTTTTAAATATGCATATTTTTTACCACATTTTTAGCATTAGGTATTGTCGATAATTAACTTTTTTGGGGAAAATATTTAACACGAAACACCTCAAAAAATCATTTAATACATAATTTAACGATTTACTTAAGTTGAAAACATTTTTTGGATTTATTCAGCATTTTATATATTTTATTATTACATTACAAGTCATAAATACTCATAAATAGAATATATAATATTTTTACTACTTTATCTATTTTCTAAAAAGACATTAACATAAACGAAATAATGCTTTCCCAAAGGCAAGACAAAACGACCAGAAAAATCGTACTTAAAGACGGAAAAATCTACTATTTTGAAATATATTTGAATGTTTGTATACATCAGAGGTATGCCTCAGAGCGAACAATAGCATGTAACGATTCAAAGAACTAATGAACAATAAGTCGCTCAGAACACATACGACATATTCTTTTTAAATCATTGTTCGTTAGCTAAAAACGTTCCACAACTTAGAATTCAAGTCCTCACATTCTAAAAGAATCGCAGAATGACCTTTAATCGAAAAATGGTGTTCAATAGAGCCCCTCTGTCTCTATTCTCACTGTTAATACTAAATTTATAATCTAAGCAAATCCTATAATTTATGCAGCTTTAAACAGTTAAAAGTTAGACCCTCGATGTCAAAAGTTGTGGCTGTAAAGTTCTGGAAATTAAAAAGTCTTGAATCATGTAAAATCAAGGAAGTCCTCTGCTGTACTGCTGTACGGATATCGATTCATGGGCAACGGCATTCGCTGTGCTCGTAGCTCAGGTGACTCTGCCCCACTTCAATTGCCCCACTCGTATGCAGAGGCAGAGGAAGAGGCAGAGGCACATAGACAAAGGTTCTCCTGTGTGCACTCCCTATAAATAAACTCGCCCACACATCCCACAGCCATCCACTGGAACACTCGAATATATCCAGAGAGGTAGACACAGACACGTAGCAGGACTTCTTTCTCTGTGAGGAAGCATGAAAACGCCCCCAAGGCGCGCATTAATTACAACTTCCGGTTCAAGCTTACCCCTGGCGTCAGAGGACAGAGAGGCACAACAGGAGGGAAACAGCAAATAGGGGAACAGGAGGGTAACATCGAGCATGGAGCGTCAGCGTCAGATAACAAAACAGAAAATGCCATTAAACTGATTGAATGACAGCCTGATCAAATGATTGAATGCAAGAGTGAGGGACCAAGCAAATGAATGGGGGAATGGGGAACAGTTTGAATGGCTCTTCTTCGTCTTCAAATGTCACGTTTTGAGGCGTGTGGGGTGGGGAAGAAAAACGAACCAAGACACAGGAAAAAACAAGTTGGAAAAAGATAGGAGGAAGTCGATAGATGGTTACTACTCGCAGGAGTTGTAAATTTAGAAAGATCTCACAGAGAAACGATGGTGAAAAAAAACAAAATAACCAACAGAAAAACCCTTATCAACGAATCTTTAACCGAGCATGAATTTGGGCACTTCATGCACACGCAATGTATGTTGTTTTTGCTATTCTCGGGCATGATCATTAGTGTGCTGCGTGCAGGATCGAAGGAACTACCACTATGCTAGATTGACAAATGATGGCCTTTATATCTTTATTTTGTATGGATTTTTCAATAATTTTATCTGCAAAAGCTCTTAGGTGTATAGTCTCGGATAGCCTCTCAGATGTAGAGACCCATAGAGCGTCGGCTGTTGATCTTGATCAAGAAAAGACATAGCCCATTGCTCCCCACAAGTACTCGATGCAGTAAAAACCTATCAGGAGTCAGGTGCTATAGGTATCTAGTGAATAGGAGGGGACTTTCCCAAACCAGAAGCACGTCAGTTAACTGAAAGAATGAGGAAACCAAATCGTGCAATCAATAAACAATGAAACGGCCAGCAGGCAATACCATTTCGTTCTCAGAAGTTTTTCCATTCTCATTTCCCGAGATGTTTACACGAGAAATTTGTTAACAAGTGTGAAGTGAAAAGCGAACGCTGCAGCGGCATGCGAGTATATTTCAAAATGCCAAAAGGAGTGGGGGCTAAATAGGGTATGGGAATGGGAATGGGCTATGGAATGCCGGGTGAACAAAGGGATTATTGACTTGAGGGCAAGTTTATTTTACGCCAAATGAGCTCAGCCGCAAAATATCGATTTAAATCAATGTCCATCCATCGCAGCACTCTCTATGCTGGTTGGGGGTCGGCCTCCGTTTCTGTTCGGTCCTGGTCTCTGCCAAGTGGATATGTCTATACGGAAAGGGCCCCCCTGATTGGGGCGATTGCTGCAGGGGAGTATGGGGCAGGTCACGGCGCCTCCATGAATGAGAACGCGTACACATGGCCAGGGCATGACGCCTGTGGTTGAGGCAGCTAGAGCTCTTTTCTCTCTGTGTGTGTGTGCGTATTTTGCTCTGATGGTTTCGTCTTTTATTTTTAGACATATCGACGTCTCAGCTATAAATATTATTTCTATTTTATTACACATTTTATTCCATGCGATGTTTGCTTTTGCTGGCTCTCTTAAGGGAAACATCTGGCCACAACACGTGCTAAAAATCTCTCTCTCTCTCTTTCTTTTAAATAATATTACATCGTTGCAACAAAAAAAATAATAGAAACTAAAATCAATGTGCTACCATCGTTAGGTTTATGACGAAAACATAAATTGTTTTTCTCTTTGATTCCGTTAGGGTTCAAGGTTTTCCCGTTCTTTGAGTCAATGATTTTGTTTGCTTTTGAAAATAAATATTTATGAGCTGGAAAATTCTAGCCTGATTCTAGGTTTGTTCTCTAGATAAGAATCAATGTTTATGGAGATATATTTGAAGATATTTTATGGTAAGTTTTTAGGAAAATTGAATTAGATTTAAAAACAAAAATAACAGATGATAGATAAATGTAGAGGTAAGATTATAGATTAGGTTGAAAGGTTTTTTACCATTGTATCATATAAAGAATGCTTTGGCACAGAAATCATCAGAAATATGGCCAAAAGAAGATCTCTTGTGTCTGTGGAAATGCAAGGCCCAAAAGCAGAGGCGTTGGCATTGCGTTGACGACCACGTTATGACTGACTGACTGACTGACTGAGGGATCGGATTGAGTGACTGACTGAGTGACAGGGCCCTTACATCTTCGAACAGAATGAGATCTTGACAAGCAACACGAAACGATGAAAACACAACAAAACGGAAAAGAAACGTACAAGAAAGAAAACGAAGCAAGATATCAAGATCAGGCCGATTTCAACGGAATCCATTTGGTGCTGCCAAATAAATACCACCAACAAAACGTTCAACGAGTTAACTTTTGTGGGGTGGGGGGGAGAAACACGTTCAAGACTCACCAAAATGTGAAGAGAAGAGAAATTTAGGTAAAAGTTCCCTGTTCTGATGTTGCATGGAGTCTCGAGTGTCGCGGGGCCAAGAGTCATAAAAAATCAATGTTTGAACTTGTCTTTTTACGACTATTGCTTCATTCTGTTTGAGGAGTGCCTTTGGGGAGCAAAGTAGGGCCACATTTTGGTTCTTATCAACATTTATCCAGGTGAGCAATAAAATACAATCTATTGTGTTTTGGGCCAGGTCATTACACGGCTTGAAGGAGATAGCAAGGTGATGGTTTTTTGTGTGAGGAGAGTTCCGGTACCACAAGGATTCAAAGTTGAAGAGAAACTAACATTTAAGAGGAGCAAGGAGAAGAATAGCTTGAAAATACATGTAAATATTTCCAAGGGTATGGAAATAATAAAAGTAAGTGTAGATTTTCTTTTTATAAATTTAAAGCTACAAATTTTTTTTTTAAGTTAATCTAGCACAAGATTTTTTTAGTATAGGACTAAATTTATGAAATGGAACGCCATAATATAAAATCAGATAGATAGTTTGAAAATTAAATAGATAATATTTTTTATTTATATTAAAAACTTTGTAAATAATAAGCGGATATCGGTTGAGGTTAAGGAATTGTTTTCGCCTCGAATGGAAATGGATAAGATTCCATAAATAAAATTTAATAATAGACATAAATTCCTCTAATTCACTAGAGAATATCCTTTGTTGATTAATTGTACAAATTTCCATATAAGCGAACGGATACAAGGAATTCAAGATCTTTTAAGATGCAATCCCATCTTTTATTATTAAGGGTGATATTTGATAGGATTATAGTTGAGTCTAAGTTTAGTCTCAACATTGAATAATATTATTAGTTGAAATTCAATCAATATATTAATATTTTTGTTACATATAACACAAATATGTACATATCTCCAACACTGTTGTTCAATCAAAAAATCACTTGAGTACAATCAAATCTAGATAGTTTCAAGCCTCCATCCAAGCACATAAAATAACCTTCCATCTTCCATCTTTTATCGACAGCACATACCACACACACACACACACACACGAGACACTTGAACATCAGACACCCCCGCAATCCCTTTCAAGTGACCCTTGACCCTTTTGGCCAGTAGGAAGAGACAAGTACAATGTATACAAGTATATTACAATAATCGTACAATATATTGCCGCAATGCCCATAAAAGTTGACCAACTTTGGGGGATTCCAATTCCAGCACTCGAACCGAAGAGCGAGAGACAGAGAGAGGGAAAGAGAACTCTCTGTCGCATACATATAAATGAACTAATTTGGTTTACGCTTTTTGGGTGATTTTATGGACCGCAGTGCCGCAGAGGCAGACCGTGGGAGGGAGGCCATGGGAACTTCTCACAGTGTACAAGAGATGTATGAGGATGTGCCCCTGTGCTATGGCCAAAAACAATTGTACTAAAGCATAAATTTACTTTATTAAATAAAGAAAATACAGCCATAATTCTTTGGCTGCTTTTAGGGCCCACATCTACATCTTGGCCGGCCCCCCATCCGGATCCGTTCTGCTGACGTTGTCTCTGCCGTTTTGTTGCCGTTTCTGTTGGCTGTTGCTCGCTGTTGGCGGGCGGTGGCGGTGGCGGTGGCGATGGCAGTGGCAGTGGCGTCATGGTGGGCGTCTCTGACATCCACGCGGCGGCGGCATCCGACAGACGCGACGCTCAATTTCTGGCCTTACTTAACCAAAAATAATTATGTGGGATACACACAGACATACAGACAGATACAAAGATATACTACTAGTAGCAACTAAATTAAGCATATTTTAGCTATTTTTATATTGAAATAATAATTTGGCTGCTTCTTGCCATTTGTTAATGGCTTTGAAATGAACAGTCGAGTCGAAGGAAATCCAAAATGAACCACAAGTCGAAAGATGTTCCACAGAAAATAAAAGGCCACAGAGACTGTGGATACCCTAGAATTCACCAAAAATATCACATTCAATGGGAGAAAGGAATATAGATAAATACTGCAATTGAAGATCATTTAGGAGTTCAAAGAAAAGCAAATAATAATAAGAAGAGATCAGGCACAGTTTATCTTGGGCCATTTCGAATAGGTTCCTTAAGGAAACCGATACTAATGTTTAGTGAAGAACACATTATTAAATTAGGACCTGATTTTCTTATAAATGATTATTTATGTTATCTCAAGAAGGATTTTATAGGATTACTATGGCTTTTAATTTCAATTAAAGAAAGATGTGTAAGGAATTGTGTAAGAAACGCATATGTCCACAATATGTTCTGGTGTACCAGGATTTGGGATAGAGCGGCTTTGATCGCATGCTCCTTAATTTCGTTTACCTTATATGCAGTGTCTCGAGCCCCCGCCTAAGTTCATAATACTTTCGAACGTTTTGTAGGATACAGAGTACCGTCCAAAATGATGGAAACTCTTTCGCAAGATGCCAACGACAACGATAACAGCTTCCACCTGCATACACAACCAACAAACACACACAGCAAAAAAAAAGACGAGGCGTCCCCCCAGCCTCCACGCCAAACTACAATACGAAGGGGGGACCCGTCTTATTTAGTAATTTATTTATAAAATCTTCCCCCTACACAACTTACAGACCAAAAAAAGTTGAGAGGCAAGAAGACGTACAACAACAACAGCAACAACAGCTACAAAAAAATTGACACCGGAAGTTGTGGCTGCCTCATCTGCTCTCTGGATTTGCATCTTCATGCCCCATCTCTGTGCCTGTCCCTGCTTTTCTTTTGCTCTCTTTCGGAAGCCAGACAAATGCTTCAGAGACAAATTACTTGATTTGCATAGTATACATATATACATATATATTCTTCTCCAATATATATATACATATACACCCGCATAAGTACAGACCCGAGGATTTTCTTTCGGCTGCAAAAGAAAAACCTCTCAACATTGTCATTTTTCTTGTTGGTGGTTGGTTCCCTCTTTCATTTGATTCTTTTTTTATGGAAATTTTTATCAAAAAAAGAGAAGAAAAAACTGCGGGGTTGCTTGTTAGGTGCGGGAGGCGCAACCAAGCGTGGCAACTCCCATCGTAACTCCCTCTCAGATGGGGCGCTCCGCTCTGATGTCAGTTGGACAAGCCGGCTTAGCCTGAGACGGGGTTTTCCATTCATTCATTAATGCCCAAAGAAGCGCGGTGCAGACCCAAAGAAACAGCGGAGTGACAGAGCAACAGAGGGACATCTATGATACTTTTGATTACATGATGCCCTGCTTCTGCTCTTTTGCAAAAAAAAAAAAAAGAAAGCAAAAAAACCATGCCAGCAGCATCCCAGTAATCCCCATAAGACGACTAGATGCCAAGGCATTCCTATAGCTATAGCACCGATTACAACCAAAGCCAGAAACAATCGCCGCCACAGTGGTCCACAGAAGAAGGTCCGTCAGTACATTGGGGAAATGGTTCCTAAGGGTGGATCAACAGATGGTCAATCGATGGGATAAAATTAAATATTTACGAGGCATCGAATTGAGAGTGTTGATGATAGTTTAATGGGGTACAAATATGGGGGTACACTTCATAGATTAGATTGCGGGAGTCGTTTAAACTCAAGTGTTTGTGGGAAGAACATTTTCCACAAAGCTACATCTACCTAAAATCACTTGGCTGCCATCGATCTGTACACACATATATAATAAATAAAATCTACTAATTAAAAATAAATAGCTTTAAAGATTACTTTACCTATTACTGATGCTATCTCTAATGCTTCACTGATGACTTTCCTGATAATGCTACCACCTTATAGATGATAGATGGCGCCTGGTTATGGACGATGATTAAGCGGAAAAGCCACACAATTTTCCATACCCACTATCAGTGGCCTTATCAAAATAAACTCAGGCAAATAAAATCAGGTGCAACTTCCAGCCTAATCTAATAAGCGTTTATAAATAGTATGGCATCGTTGCATCGACAAAAAATCTGTGATGTGGAGATTTGTGGTGAGAGCTAAATAAGGGGACAAACACACATCAACAATCGCGTAACAGGCAGAGGCCTTATCGAATCAGTAATGCATAATCAGCATCCAGTATTCCACAGGGAAATCGTTTTTTAATTCATTACCGTTTCAGAGTTTTTCCTATCCAATAAGTTAAATATTTTTTATTTTTTGATAATCTGCAAGCCTTTATTTTCAGTTAAAAAACTGATGAAAACCACTGTGCGATCCACAGAGCTCTCATGCAATCGTAAAAATGTAGGGAATTAAGTCAGTCAGTGACTGTGTGTAACAGTTAACTGAATTTGTCTCCCCATCTCTGCACCGCCCCTCTCTATACCTCTTTCTCTCTGTCTGTGGAAGTTGCACAATAGCAGAGAGGGAGCCAGTGGCACAGGGAAAGTCTTACTCAATCTTGGCTGCAGTCTGCAGACGTTTTTCCAGAGCCAGAGGAAAAAGTAAAATTCAGCTTGAATGCAGCGCAACTAATTAGTTTTGAGGCTGCTGCTGCTGCTGCTGGCGTTGCTGCTGTAATCGCAGTGGAGCGCAGACAGCGACAATTTTCCCACTGAATTTTCACTTTTTTTGTTTCTTACCCAGTTTTCTTTCTTCTACGTGTGCGCCAAAGAAAATCAAGCAAAAACAAGCAAAACAAAAGAATTTATGAGATACAAAAAAAACTTTTGGCCTCACTTGGATGGGAGCTCCTATATCTACGAGTGTACATATGTGGTACATATATCTCTGTTATGTCTCCCATTGGGATTGTTCTTATTTTGGGTTTATTTCCCAAAATAAATTCCATAATAAGACGTATGGAAAATCGTTTATTTGAAATACCTAAATTGCACACTCGAACCAGATAAAAACCAGTTGCTACGCATTCGAATTCAATACAAAGCGAAATATACGAGTATATGTACGATATATGGATGTAAGAAACATTATACTTGACTGCAAGGTCGAAATTAATTGGTTCTTGGGCATGGCATGGCATTCTTTTGATTTCGAACCGAGGTAAAACTGCCTTAAAAAACAAAAACAAATTTATAGAGCATGGAAAATGGCTTCGGTTTCAGTACTAATATATATTTAAGGGAACTTTTACTTTTTCAGAACTTTGTGCAAATATCTTCTTACAAATTTAAAAGATTATAATTACTGTTCATATGACTTAATGGAAGTATTCTTTGCAAATGTTTCACAAAGCAATAAATTGTGGATTTTCATAGATCGAAGGATAACCTGTCAATGGACAGCATTCTCTTCGGTGTTAAAACAGACCATATAATATTATTATTTGCCTATTTGTCCATTGGTCATTCAAAAAGATTCTAGATAATATACTCCAGTCTTTATCCCCCACCCCATCCGCGAAGTATTACATTTTACCGTGCGGGGACATTTGGTATATTACCAGGTCCATCTGCCAATTCTGTCATGTCTCCAAATATACTTTCCACTCCGATTGATGGAGCAACACTGTCTGTGTAGAGGGATAATCTCCTTTCATTTTTTAATTAAAACAAATGAAAGTCGAGAGTATCAGTCTCCACTAGGCCCTTCATGACTTGGACTACGAACAATAAACTTCCGCTAATAGACCAAAAAAAGACCAAGCAACCCAATAAGCAGAGTACAACGAGTACAACAACATCAGAGTGTCAAAGTAATCGATGACCCTCCCACAAAGGTATCGAAAAGATGCCAAGTGCCTCTTTATTTGACTTTATATTGGATTTCTGTTGACTCTGCCTTTTGTCGCTTATTGCCTGCTAAAAAAAAAAATCAAAATCAAAATCAAAATCATGGCCATGGCTACTCGTAGCATGCGATTGTACGTTTTCAGTTTCGGTTGGTCTTTCAGCCATAGAGACAGAGAGAGAAAGAGACACGAAAATAAATAAATAAACATGGCTGAATAAATGAATATTAAATGGCCAAAAGCTTTGACCAAAAAAATAATAAATAACTGAAAATAATGCATGCAAACAGAACGGGGTTTCGGCTCGAACGAAATTTTGTATACCCTTAAAAAACGGAACCCTCTAATTGATTATTATTATATTGTTATTATTGAATTCAAAATATATGGAGCTGAGGGGCTGAGAGTCTCAAATGTTGATAAATGTTAAGATTCAGTGGCACCTGATTTTCATTGATTGTAGTCATCCGGTAAGTCTTCCAGAGCTTTAAGATTAATGCAAATGTAGGGTTTTCTTAGTCTGTTAAATTGAAGACAGTCTTCCGCCAAAACTTGTTATAATACCACCCGTAAGGGTATACGTAGGTATTAAAGAAAAAACTAATGTACGGGGAATGGTAACCCAAAAGCGATATTCGATACGCAAATAGCAGAAAATGTTTGCGTGTTTGTTTGCCCTATCAGTTTTTTGCCTGGTAGTCAGTGTGGCACAGTGCGTTGCAGTGTCTATTTATGTGCGTGCCTGGCAAAGCCAGAATCGGATTCAAAATCGAATACAATCGGAGTGCGTCAAAGCGGGGGCTACGTTTGAAATTTGATTGACTACAAACCCATACAAAGAGGACGGCGGCACGAACGCGTACGACGACGACGTCATCTGCCAAGTATTTTTTTTTAAAGCTTCAATTGGAACTTGAGGCTTGAGGTTTGTTTTTTTTCTAATGCTGCCGCCCACGTACAGTCCGCCAAGAGATACTTTTACAGCACACACACACACACACACACACGCGGCAAAAACCGCGAGAGCGGAAGCAAACAACTTCGACAGCATAGAAGTGTGTGAGCGGGCGAGAACACGAGAGATATATGGTGTTAGGGAAAGGGAGATGGGGAAGAGGGAGTGACAAGCTTTTGCGGTTTTTAGTTACACAGAAGACCCTCGCACAGTGGAATGGGTAGGCAAAGAAAAGGGGCTGCAATATAATTACATTTGTGTTTTGTTTATTTTTAATGTGAGCAAGCCCCAAAGATAAATATTAAGCTCAAACAAAAATTTTGTTCGCTGCTTTCGAATTTTGAATCGGTTTTAACTATTGAATCTACTCTGATCATATCCTATCATATTGCACCACTGTGCCTGTGACGGTGTCGTTTTTTTTTTCCCCTTGGTATTGTCATTTACTTTGTGGCAAGCAATTACATGCGACAAGCCAAGCGGCAGTTGTTTGTTGTTGCTGGTTCTGCTGTTGATATTTGATGTTTGTTGCTTATGGGTTTCGTTTCTGTAGGCGTGGCCCAGTTTCTTGCTGTGGTTGTTGCCACATTTGGCAGCAACAATTTATGTCAAGCCGAAAGCCGCCTGCTTTTTGCGTCTCTGCGCGAAAACATGCGTAAAAGTAGCTGCGAAAAGACGGCCACACTGTGTCTGTGCCGTGCCGCCCCATCAGACACCCTTTCGCACCACACACCCGCGCCCGAAGACACACCCGCCCGCCCCTCACCGTAATTAAAATGCCTGGCAACAAACACAAAGTTTTTTTTGGCGAAGAGTGTGTGCGAGGAGATGAGCAGATCTGGGAATAGACTGAAGAGATGTGTAGGGGAGATGGAGATCATTGTGACAGTGGGTTGAAGAGAGCTCCTGGAGAGGGAGAGGGAGCGACGCCAGGCCTGCATTTAATGGCAGTGTTGACAGCCGCCGCATAGCGGGACGCTGGCATCTGTCATACATGCATGTCATACGGCAAATAGCTTAACTGTCATAAAAACAACAAGTGGGAAGGGCGTACGAGACGAGGGCGAGGGAGAGGGAGAGGGAGAGCAGAAGATCGTAAAACGGTTTATTGCAGGGAGTCGCTGCTGGAGGAAAAGACGGCTGGGGTTGTACGAAAGATTGAACGTAAAAATGCCTGTTCTTTTCTCTGGCATGTTTGTTGATTTCCAAACATATATTATTTTTATGTTTCATTTGATTTATTTATTAACTGCACTGCCCGGACCCTTCTTCCACAATCTGTACATGCTCGCTATCACTCTCACTCTCTCTCTCCTTCTACCTCTCCCCTTTTGTCGCACAGAACTACTGCTGGGGCTGCTGCTTATTCTTCCTCTTCTTCAGCTTCTGGTCAAAACGCCAACGCCTCACACACACACACACACACACACTTACACAACATAGTTGTATGCGTGTTAGGGAGGGAGTTTAATAATAGCACACACTCACACACACGTTATAAAAGCTCCCGCTGGAGCGGCGTCTGCTAAAGATGTTAGAAGAGGTGGAAAGTGGAGAGAGGAGAGTATAGAATGCAGCACTAAAAACTTCAACGACTCCTCAACCCCCTGCACTTCCGCACTCTTCTGGCAAATATCAAACAGCGAGAGAGTCAGAGAGAGTGAGCAGGCAGGGCAACTGAATGGCAGCAAAAATCACAAAAGCAAATACAAAAAACTTTCTTACTAACACACATGCATACACACACGTACACCCTCTCCCATTCCCCTTCCCACTCCTCAACGAGCCAACGCTAAAGTTTTGTGTGTGCGTGGGCGGGAGGATGGGGGGAGGGCTGACGGGTGAGGCACTGACTGCCACTGCCACAATAATGCTCTTGTTGTCTGCGGCAACCGGGAAAAGAGATGGCAACTGGCAACAGTTATGACGCGGAGTAAGAGTGAGAGAGGCAGAAGGCACAGGAAGTTTGTTGTTGATTTTTTGTTGTTTTTGTTTTTCTTTCAATTAACACTATGGAAAGGGTAGAACAAGACAGACAGAGAGTAGCGAGGGACGGGTAGAAACAGAGAGCAAGTCGGGAAAAGAGAGAATCATACAATTTAACTAGATACTTTTTTGCATAAACAATTTCTTATACAATGAACGGGCAGGCACAATTTTGTTTATTAAATATTATTACTGCACGCTGCACACGAACACACACACTCATACTCATGCATGTATGACGCGTACCTCTCTCACATTCGGTTCGTGCTCCACCAAGTAGACGCCGCCAACTGCGAGCGCAACAACAATTTAGGTGTGATGACGTTTGGGCAGGGGGCGGAGGTGCAGAGATGCAATTAATGCACTCTTGTTGTTGTTGCTGCCTCTGCTTCTACGACACTTTGATGTTTTTACTTTTTTACTTTTGTATTTGCAAACACACACGTCGCGCTGTTTCTCGATGGCTTTGATTTAATTCAAACACACTTTACTTTGCTTTTGGTTTTCTGTTTTTTACCGACACGCAAAGACACACAAGCTCACAGAGGGAAAAGCCAAAACGCGCGCAAGTCCGTCCGTTTTCTGCTCGTGACGCGACGAGTGAGTGCGTTCGATTAGTTGTTCGGTACGACTAAAAAGCCCCGTTGATTCGTGGACTCCACGAACCCCAACCGGCTGGACCGGAGCCGGAACCGGAGCCCCCACCAGTTCGATTGTAACAGCCGGCGCACTGAGCTGGTTCGCCGGGTAATCGGGCAATCGAACTAGTTCGCAGATGAAGGGACCGTTGCAAGCTGCCAGCGGAATGAAAAAAAAACGAGGGGGAACGTTGTGAGTTGCTGCGGACACCGCAACTCTACATTTATACCCGATACTAAGTCAGTGTGGCTCTCCTCCGGCAGACGCCGCTAATATTAAACGACACGACAAACGTGCGAGAGAGACAGAAAATCAGTCTGAGCGTGACGTCGGGCGCTGCGTAGCCACTGCAAATTGATTTCTTGCTTTTGGCTATAAAAATTATTCGATCTGATTCAGCAACCGGATAGATATGGTCATTATCTATGATTCTGCGTTTTTAGTTTTCTCGTATTCTAAATATTGTGAATATCCCCAGATTTTCGTCCTTTGTGTGGGCGGAAGGGGGTTTGGCAAAATTTTGAAACAAACTCCTCTCGGTCCGATATCTTAGGAGTGTGGATACCAAATTTGGTTGCTCTAGCTTTTATAGTCTCTGAGATCTAGGCGCTAATGTTTTACTCTAAGCAAAGCCGTCCTTGTCTTTGGAGTGGATGCGGCAAGCTTGAGTTGCAGCTGCCGCACTCGTGCACGGCTGATCGTCGTCGCTCTGCGATTCTTCTCTCTCGGCGATATGAGGAGCATCCCCCGAGACACTTGAGGAAGCCTGGCTCGTGCTCTCCGACAGGGTCCCGTAAGTACAATTCGGCGATAGCCTAGGCACTCTCGACGATACCTGTCGGTAATTCGAATCCGTGGTAGGACCCAGAAAACGAGATCTGGCGATTACCTAAATGCTCTCTCTAAATACCCTCATAAGGGCTACCGGGTTGTCCCCTCCAGTCCATTTAGGACGCCCTTCAGAGCCCCACACGCCCCTCGCCTCTGTCGCCCCCTCGTGGGACTGGTCCGCCGTCCACCATTGTAGGCCCGAGACTCGGAGTCCCGGCAAATTACGAATATGGCTGTAGTTTCGACCTTGGATGTAGACTGAGATGTGTACCCCAGCCAGGATCGCTTCCTTACAATGTACATATACATTTTTTTTTTTATTTGGACTGTACTATAAAGTTAGGATAATTATTTAAGTCTGATCTGTCATCTCTTTCATCTCATTGGAATTAAATGGAACTTGAAACAGAAAATAAATGGCATATTTTATTGTTGCAACACTCGGAACACTATTTTATTCTCATTTTACTTCTCATTTATAGATTAGATAGATGGAAACATTTATTTGGATCAGCCCGTTGGCTGATCGTTTAATAGCACTTCTTGTGGCACCAGTCCCAGATGCAACCATCGTCGGCGTTACAGCCGAATCCGCTGGGATAGATGCCGCAATAGTCCTGGGAGTTCATGAAGGAGCAGCTGCCGTTGGGACAGTAGTAGCTGTAGCAGCCCGGTGAGCATTTGTCCCGCTGGTCGTGCTTGCAGCCAGAGCAGTCCAGGAATTCTGCAGTCGAATTGAACGAATAACTTAATGATGTTCAGGATTAGGCACCTCTCACTTACCGCTCTCCTTGCACTCGGGCGTACTGCAGGCCTGCAGCGGAGGATTGGGCGGCATCACGAGGCGTCGTCGGTTCTCGCTCTCGAAAATCTGCGGCGGCTTGAGATAGATCACCGAATGGGTGCAGACCCGGGGATCGCACAACTTACGCTCCCGGCTGGAGCAGACCCAGTTGGGCGCGTAGTTGGTGCAGATCCGGGGACTCTTTACCAAACAGCAGCCCGGCGGAGGATTCCGGCCCGGAAAGACTTCGGATGTCGGCCGAAGCGCCATAGTCTTTGGTTGCCCTGTAGGATAAAGCCATGGTCTCTTTGTGGTTGTTGCTATTATATCGTTGGATTCCTCATGCCTGGTGGTGACATCGTAGCTCTTGTCGTACGCCTCATCGTATGGGGGGAGTGTGGAGTACTCCACACGGTTAATGTTCTCGGTGGCCACCGTATACTCGTGCTGGTTCCGGATCACATTGTCGATCTCCAGTATAGTGGTTATATACCCCGGCTCCTGGCAGCTCCCACCATGCCACACGGTGCCAGCCGGACAAGCCGGCAACAGGCAGCGCCCTGCGTAGTATTCACCATCCGTGCAGACAATCCTCCGGCATTGCTCCTCGAAGAAGATCGAGCCGGGCGGACAGCGCGCAAGTTCGACTGGACGTTCAACTGTTGGTGGAACCGGAGGTGGTGTTGGTTCCGTGGTTGTTGTCGTCGGTTCCTCTGTGGTTGTTGTTGAGGGTTCTTCTGTAGTTGTTGTCGTCGGTTCCTCTGTGGTTGTTGTTGAGGGTTCTTCTGTAGTTGTTGTCGTTGCGGGTTGGGTCGTGACCGGAGGAATGACTGTTGTGGACTCAAACGGACAGGGCAACGGATCCTTCAAATAACACTTTCCATCTGTGTTCAGGTAGTAGCCTGTTATGAAGATATCGAACATTTGTATGTATAAAAGGCATATTTAATCCAAGCTTCGAATATTTTTGCTCTATCTAATGCTCCCAACTGCTATCATCTTTATGTAAACATATGCTCGACACGCACAAGCGTTTTCCACTAAAATTCGAATCAAGCTATTGTATTTTGCTTTTTCAGTCTTGGGCATTCTCTTTTACATATATGTAATATATATACAGGAGGTAAATATATTTATACGTATGCCATCGGACGTACATCGGAGACACTATCCTGAAACAGAACTTACCCGTGGGACATACTAAAGCATTTTGCGGATAGCACAGTCCATCTGTGCCCAGGTTATAACCTGAAATGGATACACAGAAGTGTAAAAGCAGATAGAAATGCCCCTTCTCAGGCAGCTCTTACCCGCGGGACAATTCAATGAGCTCAGGCAATAGCCATTGACATTCTGATATCTGGGCGGACAGTAACCCTAGGAATAGAGGAATAAATAGGGATCACGAAGTCAAATGTCCAATCTATTAATGAAACCTTGAGCATTGAAGCTTACCGTGTTGTCTGATGTCTGATAACCCGTCGCGTAATTCTGAGCACATGCTTGGATCGCCAAGAAAAATATCCAGCACCAGAGCTTTGGGCGTGACGATGTCGTCAGCATCTTGAATATTTTTGATCCGGTACTGTGTGTCGATGCTCAGCTGTCTGAACCCAAGACGCGACTAACGAAAAATCGCTACAGATCGAGTGCAAACGTAGGCCAGGAACATAATTGTCGACGTCGCGATAACCCCCCGATAGAAGTGGTTCAGGTGAAGGTCGCGGCCAGATTGCGGCGCCCCTGTTGAGGTAGTGTCTGGAGAGATCGCAGTCTCGCATCAGTTCCACTCGGTATGTCGACCACCCAAGTGCTTATTTCCTGCCTGCCGGCAGTACTGCTGCTGAGCTTCGTCGCTCATCTTCCCGTGGAGGTAATCGCGAACAGTTCACCGTGCACATCCATAACCAATGTCGGCGCGAGTCCCTGTGTCCTGCAACCCGCCAACCCATGCGGATCAGGTGAGTCGGCTGAACGGTTCCGGTTCGCTTCCCCTTGGGATGACATCTTTAACCCTCGTCTAATCTCAGGTCAGGCCGGCTCCAGCACCATTGTGAATGTGTTAACCGGTGGCTGCACTGGACTGGCTGCCCAGACTCCAAGCAGCTCTGTTCAGAGTCCTAGTCCTTGCCCCAATACACCACTCCAACCGAGTCCTTGCCAAAATACGCCTGTCCAACCGAGTCCTTGTCCCACTACTCCTGCCGAGTCGAGTCCTTGCCCTAATACACCAGTCCAGCCGAACCCCTGTCCGAATAATCTAGTCCAGCCGAATCCTAATCCCAATACACCACTCCAACCGAATCCGTGTCCCAATACGCCCATCCAACCGAGTCCTAGCCCCAATACGCCTATCCTACCAAATCCTTGCCCCAATACACCAGTGTTTCCTATCCCCAACGTGCCTATCCAACCGAGTCCTTGTCCGAATACTCCAGTTCAGCCGAATCCTAATCGCAATGCACCACTCCAACCGAATCCGTGTCCCAATACGCCCATCCAACCGAGTCCTAGCCCCAATACGCCTGTCCTACCAAATCCTTGCCCCAATACACCAGTGTTTCCTATCCCCAACGTGCCTATCCAGCCGAGTCCTTGTCCGAATACTCCTGTTCAGCCTGCTCCCTGCCTTCCTCCGGTTCCACCCACTTATCCTCCTACCACCTACGCTCCCCCCACCTATCCTCCTCCCACATACGCCCCACCTCCCACTTATCCTCCTCCCACATACGCCCCACCTCCCACTTATCCTCCTCCCACGTATCCAACACCTACACCAACCACTACTCCACCGCCTGCACCCATCATTATGTGTCCCCATGGAACAATTCTGGTGAAGGGCATCTGTCGCCTGGTGTTCTGTGGAACAGGTCAACGCTATGTGAATGGCCGTTGTATGCAGACCCGATGCCCTCAGGGATATGTTTGGACGGGACTTCGCTGCGACAGACCCAAGATTACGGAACTGGGAAACATCCACCTGGAGACGACGATTCTCAGCAAGGCAACGGGCCAATTGGTTACGAACAATGTTAACAATGTGAATGTGGATGCACCCATCTCGATTCCCGGCCATGACTACGATGAGGAGGAGGAGGATGTAGAGAAGATACCTCCTCCGCCCGGACCATCAACCGGACCATGTTGTAGTGTGATTGCTCCACGCATCTGCAGCGCTCCACCCAATGGCACGGGCTACAAATGTGCCAGCCGGAGCCAGCAGCAGTGCGGCAGCATTTGCCAAGCCAATAAGATGGTACTGACTCCTTCGCAGCTGACCAGCTGGACGATGAACAATAACCAGATGCTCGTGATGCCACCGAACTGGGGGCAGGGACAGGCGTGTCAGGCCCCCGGATCGTGCCAACAGACCCAGAGTAAGATTATTTATACTATAGATATAGCTTAAGCAGCCGACTTTAAGTAAATCTGTACTTTGTACAATTCAACTGTCGCATTAGGGCCAAAAAAAAGAATTTATTGTCGGATAAACTCATCTCTTTGTAGTTTCTTAGAGCCTGGTTCCTTTTGGGGAAATACGGGGAATGAAATTGATTTCCTGTACAAATTTTCCATAAGTGAAAGAACACATTCGTATCGAATTGCCTACCTACCATCAAACTTTCAAAAATGTTTTAAGACTATTCAAATTACGCAATTTTTCGAATTGGAACAGTTCGTCAGCCGGTATATTTCGAACGATTTTTGAGATGAAGATTTTGTTATCGAAAAAGTGAGTTTTTGGAAGTCACGGGTCAAAGAAGGATTAGCCCACTGGAATTACAATCATCCGCATGATTGCTCATTTCTGAAGAATATTTTCAGAATCTAGGTTCTGACTGCTTTTTAATTTTCCAAGTGGATATCTAATTATCGATCTCTTTATCTTTTCGCAGATTTCTATGATTGCAGCGGCTGTGGTATGGGCGATGTGACCACATGCTCCTCGTACTGCTATACCTATCGGTGCAGTGGGCAGGGTTGCGCTTTCTACGATCAGGGACAGTACTGTGCCCAGTATCCGGGCCAGATCGGGTGCCGTAAGGAGGATGGCTGGTTCCAGTAATACAGAATATATATATGAATATTGTGCAAATTTGAAGATTCTTTTTAAAATAAGTATTCTGTACCTTATGATATTTCGTACAAGTATATTTTATCCTTAAAAAGATTACCTAAGGTCAATGTTGCACATATCAGAATCAATCAAATCATATAGGAGATAGAACCTAAATTCGGATTCAGAATAAACCGCTGGCAGTCTCCTGAAATACGTGTATTATATTTATTATTATATATTTTTAAGTATTATTTCTTTATTATAGTCTTCTCAGAATCAAGAGCATATACGAGCTAAGCCGCTAAGCGATTGGATAAATGTTATGCATAGCCAAATTATGGAACTCAATAGCTTCATACTTTTTGTGACAGAAAGGGAATCAAACAAAGCGGATAAAAAAACTGAGAAAAGCCGAAGGGGAAGACGAAGATAGCGTCGTAAAATTGCCAACTATATAGACTATACTGTCGGAAGAGTTTGATAAGGTTCGGTTTGGCTGCTTGACGTTTCAGTGCAAAGTGCTGACACTCTTATACACGTCACCCTGTTGGTTTTTTAAGAAGCACGGTATTGGAACTCCCGGAATCCCCTTAATATTACCAACAATAATTGGCAAAAAAGTCTGTTCGTTGTACAGAATTTGCCATCACTATGCAATTAATATAATAATAATTTAATATAATTTATGCCGCAGGCATACACGAATACAGCCGAAGTTGACTGATAGCTTTGGCAATAATCAATTCATTGATAATGTTATCTAGTGTTATCTACGAGGAATAGAGAAGGAAGTAACGAACAAGCTATGGCAGTTCTCTTTACCCGTTCATCGCCAACGGACGTACGAAGTTCCATTACTTAACTGAAAACGATTGAAAGAGCAGAAACAAAAGACCCACTCGAACCATGTCACGGACCAAGGTGAGTAATAAACTCTTTAAAACGAAATGGTAGTTCGTCCAGAACATTTTATTGCAACTGAAATCGGAATATACATATGGCTGCCAGTTTGAATTCTATTTATGTGCCGATAATGTCAACTTTAATGGCATAATCGGATTGGCAGTAGTTTTCTGGTGAGGTGAAATAATTAAGGGCTTGTAAATCATGGGAAACCTATGAAGGTGACGAATACGCCTTTGATACGACGAGAAAGTGCGAGGAGTATGACGTATGAAGAGTATGAATCCCGAAAAGTACAACTGTTGCCACATGGTTCGATATATCCCAGAGAGCAATCCCAATTGTAAACAATTCTGGTGTCTGAGAATCTTTGGACCGAATACAGGTGCCTCCTCCAAGCTTGGGGTAGGTTTATTTATCGGTGAAAACGGTTCGGATGAGCCTTATAACAATTCCCCGGAGAACTTATACTGGTTCGATGGGCACCTCGATTCGATGGCCGGCACGAAGACTCAGGGCGAATCGAGGTATTATAGCGCCAGAGCCAATATTGAATTGGAAATTAGTTTATAATATGGATCTGGGTCTAACTGATAACACTAGTCTATAAAAATATACATAGCTTTTTTCCGCTGCGAATCAAACCGAATTTTTATGATAGATTTGGGGCTTTTTTCACACAATTTTTGTATGTGAAAAAAGCACTACCTCTGAAAAAAAAAGTTTAAAAAATACCAGACCAAAAAAATATAAAAAAAACTGAACCTCGAAAAAAAAATTGTTAAACATTTTGAAGGCCCCCAAATCTGTCATAAATCTATCGATTTGGTTCACAGCGGAATTGTGGAACTAACCACCTTATTATGATTCTAATAAATAGTTTTGCACAACCTTGGCTACAATGAAGTCTTATCATAATACCGTCGAAACAATAGGAACTTTCGAGATTCAAAAACTATTAGTTAATTGAACATTTTATACCATTTGTACGAAATATTTGCTCTAGATGCATATTGGGAAACCTCGAATCCATAATGTGGATATTTAAGTACTAATGAGTAGTACTTCAGCTGCACTGCCACAGCTTTCAATATCACCTTATCCTTGAACCTAATCTAATCTTCTTTTCCCAATTGATATTTTTGCTATAGCTACACCTGTCAACGATTGGATGGCTGCTCGTTCTGCTCACCACAGTCTTAGTCCAGGCCGAGGATACGGTCAAGGCGGGGAACAACACGATTGTGGTGCACACTCCATTACAGAACTATGATCAGCCCACGCTGCGGGACTACGAGGAGTGCCAGGCGAATCGGGACAAATGCATAGATGTGTGTGGCGGGGATGGGGTCTGCCAGGACGAGTGTCCGCTGTGCCCGGAGCTGTACGACAAGCCGCTGATGGTGCAGGGCGTAAACGACACGGAGTTCGTGGCCCCCGCACAGAAACCCCTAAACACCACCAACATCATCCGTCTGACGAACGAGATCAACAACATCATCCAGCACGACATTAAAAATCGCAACGAGGTCAATGTCCAGGTGCAGCAGAATGTATCTCAGGTCGGAGGACGCTTCGGTTTGGGCTACAACGACCAGGGTTCCTGCTGCTTTGTGGTGAGGAGGGCGCGTGAGTGCGAGAGCAAGGACAACTGCCAGGAGCAGAGTCGCCAGCGAGTGTGTGGCGAGCGCTGCCAGGCCCGTGTGATGTTGGCCAAGCGAGTGGTCCAGTGCGATGTGGACGAGCCCACCAAGTGCCACGAGACTATCGAGTATGTGCCACGCCGGCGCAAATCCACCGTGCGTCGGACAGAATACCTTGAAGCTGCTGGTCCCTGCCGCTACCTGGGCAACTCCTGGCCGTATTTCAGCTGCGGCCAAGGACCGGCTCAAGTACAGCGAGTGAAGCGTTCCAGCTGCCAACAGTGCCTCAATCTGCCGTACGGCTATGTTCTTCAGAATGGACTGCCTGCCCAGTGCGCGGGCTGCTTCCAGGGCTATTCGGCTCCCTTCCAGCCCCAGTACTACGCTCCCTACGTGCCATACAATCCATACCCACAATTTGCACCCCTCCGCAACTGTGGCGCTGGTGGCTGCAGCAACAACATCATCGGTGGATCGCGATTGGAGCCCAGCGACGATATCCCTTCCCGCGATGACTGGATCCTGTGCGATAGCGGCAACATAGATGATTGCCTCAATAACGCCGATGGCAAGCCAGATAGTCCATCCATTCAACCTGATCCGACATCCCAGGAAAAGGAAGATGACGATTATGGCGTGCCGGCTCAGCGACGACGTCGGCGGCGTCAAAATCGTCACGAGTTTGTGAAATCCGCCTACAGCAAGCGCAATTAAACTCCAACTAAAACGGATTCCGTACTTATATTCTTTTTATACTCAAAATTGAAACATTCGCCTCTTAATCTCCTCTCTAAATGATCTTAAACCATGCCATATTCCTATGATTTTATTTGCCATAATGTATTTTGCCACGTAACAATTTGTTTCTTAATAAAGTTGCATTCTTGACAAGTGAAGTAGTGGGGGAGATGTAACGGCCAAATGGTACTTCGTTGGTGGTATTAGAAAAATAGGTCATGAACGGTGTGAATGGAAACAGCTGCAGTATTGGACATTAGTTAAAACCGGATTAACCGAGTGAAGATATATATTCTAGAAGTTACACAAATAATAAGATTGTATACTCGTATTTACAAATCGAGTGTCGAGGAATATTTGCCGCCACACCCAGCATCAAGAGTGGCTTAAATTTTGTAATCTTACCAAAAAGATTTCACATGGTTCCCTCTATCATGTTTCCTCTGCTAATATTTAATTAGAATGCTTATTTAACTAATTGTAAAATACATATTTTAATAAGAAACAAATCGGCTACAAGGGTTAATGTACTTTAAATAACGATTTATTTGATTGGCAGGGTGTAGAGCACAGGGCACAGGGCGGTAGGACCCTGTGTTTCTGCTTATAGACTAAACAACGTTTAATAAAATGTACTTCCTCATGCTATAATGGTTCTGGTTAACAGTTGCAAGCGATCTAAATATATTTATATATCATATGAATTGGATTTGATTTAAAGACATTTGTTCTTGCACTTTGCTTTGCATATAAAGGTAGTTGGTTTTCGTATAGTTAAAAAGGGGGGCGCTCGCTCATACTTCCCCATAGTTTGTTGCCCGTCTAGAAGAACAAGTGATGAAACGAAATTACTAGAACTTATGGTAATATTGCGCGTATGTGGTTTTTTAGTTGTTGGTTTATTCGTCACTATTTTGAAAGTGGTTCTTAAGGTCCACAAAGGGCTTTACTTGATGCCCAATTCCTTGAGTTCGGTCTCTTCGTCCACGGAGTCCTCATCTTCTGAGCCATGTACAGATGGGGCCGGGGTAGTGTGACCTATTGATAATTATAATGAAATTCGAATGTTTTACTGGAGGACTGCAATAGAGGTGGGTGGGCATGGAACTTATTTTCTTTGTGTCACGTCGTGTGCGTGTTGAAAAATTGAATTCTTACGCTTACGTCTTCGTTCAGCACAAAATCGCCACGACGACCAATTTATTCGCGTGAGAAATTAATGGTCAGCTTTTCCCTCCTAACTAATCGTTACATGTTTTTATGGCTTACTCACAAACACACTAAAATGTGTAAAATTAACTAAGCAAACAAAAAAGTGCATAGTTTATCATTTGTTCGGTAACTTGAACAATGATGCCTATGTTTCTTTATTATCAATAATATAATATAAGCCGGCGACGATTTTAAAAGAAATTGGAATGGAAAAAAAGATATTTTAATGTTTCTTGCTGGACCGTGCTCGGAAAATTATTATTAATTATTTAACCGGTCGTGGCGAAAAATATCAGTCCATGCCCATCTCTTGACTGGAATGCTTAATTTTCACTTACGCGATGAGGTGGGGCTAGGCGGTTCACTGTGGGGGCGCGAGAAGACCAGGTTACTGCGGGACCCGTATAGGCTTAACTCATCCACATAGTCCGGATAGACGGCCTGCAAGGCCTTGACCCTGGCCTGTCTGTAGTACTGTAAATTAAAGTAAAAGATTATGCTCGTTTAAGGAGAAACAATTGAAATAATAAAGGTCTAAATGTTTAAGAGTAATGCATACAATGCCCAGGGTACGCCAGTCGAGCAAATCGCTGAGACGCTCAGTACGATTGCGTTGAATGATACGCTGGCGGCGATTCAGACGCGAGAAGTCCATCATAAAGCTGGACAACTGCTGGATACTGTCCTCGAGGCCAATGTAGCGACGATCGACGATGTAGATGCCATACGACTTGGGATCACTGATGTGCTCCTGCATGAAGCAGCCGAAGCCCGACAGATTCGTGGTCACACTGGGTATTCCCATGACAGTGCACTCGGCGGGTGTGTATCCCCAGGGCTCATAGTAGGAGGGGAAGACGCCCAGATGGCAGCCGCGAACAAACTCCTCGTAGTCGATGCCAAACAAGGGATTAGACGAGTTTAGGAACTCTGGATGGAAGACCATCTTGACTCGATCGTTCACCGAATTGAAGAGATGACAGCGACGAATCGACGCCAGCACCGGATCGTTCCAGTCATCGGCCACATTGTGCGTAGTCACCGGCGGCATCGATTCGCGCTGCATGGCGTACATGCAACGCTTGATTTTCACCATATCGTCCTTCTCCAGCAGATCGCCTACTTCGGGTAGGCGGCCCTTGACGCATGTATCGAACATGCGCTTACCAACCGCCTGCTGCACGTTGTTGATGGTGTCACGGAGCTGCTTGATCACCGCATGGCCACGCAGCGAGTCTACATTAAAGTTGTTCGTCTTGGTGGGGAAAATGAGGAACGCCACCACCGTGGTGTCGGGGCGCTCGTGCTTCAGCATGGCGTTCACACGCGCCAGGGCCTCAATGAAGATGTCGGCGCCCTTGTTGCCGAACTCGTAGCGACCAGCGATGAAGAAATACAACGTCTTGTCCAAATCAAAGTCCATATGGCTGTGTCGCAAAATTAAGGCGAATGAACATTAGTGTTTCTGTAGGCATCAGATATGTATACTCACCCATAGAAATGACCCCGCACGAATTCATTGATCTTCTCCTTGGCCACGGCGTGCATGTTCTGGAACTCGTGAATTGCCGAGAACTTCTTCACGTTAAGGCCGTTGGGCGTGATAATGTCCGGCTTGCGCTTGAGCAGATGCTCGGCTTCGTAGCCAGTAATTTCCGAGACGGTTGTAAACACATGCGCCAGGTGCGTGGCGCCCCGCTCCAAGCAGTATCGATGGTAGATCTGCCTCTTGCCCGCCTCCTCGTCCACAGCGAACTTATCCATGTTGTTGTAAAAGTCCGTATTGCCCGCACACAAATAGCGACCCAGCAGAGTGGCATGGGTGGTGAAGACGGTGGCAATTTCCACCTGTCGTGTGCGCAGCACAATCAGGGCCACGCCGGCCTGCCACTCATGGAAGTGGGCAACAATCCGGGGCGGATTAAGGTCATGGTTTTGTGAGTATGTGACAGCAAAGTTGCGGAACTCCTCAAGGAACTCGGCGATCATGAAGCCCAGGATGATGGCATCGTTGGTCTCGATATCCAAATGAGGTATTCCAATGTGGCACTTCTCCCACATCTCCGACTTGAACTGGTCCAGCTTCCAGGCTGCAGAGCCAATGTCAAACAGAACGAGCTGGGGACTGCCGTCCACCAGCCAGCGTCCGGTGTGGATCTTGTAGCCGCGAGATCGCAGCGAATTGACGGCATCGAGCAGAGGATTGCCACGCGGAAACTCCATCTCTTCCATCTCGGTGCGGGCACAGACCTCCTTGTAGGGCCCCATCATGCACAGCTGTTCGCCCATCTCTTCGGTGGACACGTAGGCTTTGGACCTGATGACTGTGTAAATGCCGCCCACCTTGTTGGCCACCTCCCATGCCACCTCAAAGTTCCAGCGGTTCTCGCGCGAGGCAATATCGCCGCGATCGAAGTAATCCTTCAGGTCCACGCCGGACTCCACTCTCGAAAAGCGTCGATTCATCTGCAAAGAGTAATTTGAAGGTAAAATTAGTTTTATTTTTCAGCTGGGTTTCAGTATTATGTATAACCCTTAAGCCATATGGGGAGGCGTCTTGATCTTCAAACCGATAGGACATTTGTCGTCGCATCATGCTATTGATATGCTGTTCGGCTGAGTTCAGTTCGAAGCTAATCTGTTCTGACCGTAGCTGAAGTTAACTGACAACTGGAATGACTGAACCTCTCCGCTGAGGCTCCCGTTGCGAACTGATAATGTCAACTAAAATTAGCCACCGGCTTGACCCACATTACAAGCTGCGCTTCGGACGCGACGCCTTATCACTTCTGGGTCTGTGCTCGTTCCCATGCTCATGTTCATGCTGCTGTCCTGGTCATCGGCATCACACGCCGCCAGGTCGGCCCGTTGCATCATCATAGAACGAGGTGCAATCGTTGCTGCATTTCACGGTCCGGCCCCGATAAGGCCTGGCTGGGCCCAGCCCTGCGACATCGCCTCTGTCCCTGACACTCACCGGCCGTATGTTCATCCATTTGTTTGCCTGTACATTGGACTGGCACAGAAATTTTGGCCTCTATTTTTAGATGCAGGAAATTGTCCGCATCATCGGTCGATCATGAGTTTGCCAATTTTCCTTGCGTCTATGTATATTTTGCACCGACGCCACACGTTTTCATTGGTAAAATTGGTACAAAATCGAGGAGAGGTGCAACGAAACGTTCCAAAAGATCAGAAGTAAAATTGATTCGATGCACAGATCCGAGCACTGAATGAGGATTGGAGCCTTACCGACTGAGTATTGGGTATAAATGCAGAGTCGCGGCCCCAGCTGCGACTCACAATGTTCCCTCTCGTTTTTCTTTTCAAATGAAGACACTTTTTTTGAATGACCTTGGCAAACCGGCCTTATGTGCATGAGCAACATACGATTATACATACATATGTATGTACATAAAACACCGGAAGCTACATCTGAGTTATTCGCTAAACTTGAGTTTGACTAGCTTCCAAACCGATCGTTAATATGACATCTACTTAGTATTTATCCGATCTTATTTATGTAACGCGCACTCACTTCATATCTTTTATCACTCATTAATTGCACTATTTATTATCTTCCCTAACTTTAACGATAACTATATTTATATAAATAGTTGGATAGGCAGTACTGCTCTTCTTTCTCCTCATTTCTCCCTCTTGCACCACAGGATTTGTTTGAAAACACGGATGTGAGGAATGAGGAAAAGAAATTAGCGCAGAGATGCGAGAAGCAGGTACGCCGAAAAGTAAAAGTGCAAAAAGCCAGAGGGAATGATGGCAAAGCCTGCCTGGCAAAAAAACAGATTCTCTCAGTTTTCTTGGCAATTGAACAGACCATTTTCTTACACTTTTATTTTTATTCAATTAGAGCACTGTCTCCCTCGTACTTGCATCAGTACACACACGCGCGGCTCTCAAATGGTCTTCTCCTCCGCCCCTCTGCCAGCAACGACAAAACTCCGAAAATAACAGCCACAAAAGGAGGAAGAGAGGGAGCGACCTCGCAGCAGTGGTCTGAAAGAAATTGTCTGATACCCTGGCAGGGGGTAGACTGATTTACACCAGATTTTGACATCAGTGAGAGTAGTCTGCACCTGGAATGTCTTTGAGTATTTAAAAAATTACAATCACATATCAAAATTGGGTCGCTCGTATGCTATAGCCGCCATATGAACGAAGGATATGTGAGGGTATCACAAGATTCGGCCCCCGAAGCTGGCCTCCCATTCTTGTTTTTTTTTTTCATTGCCAGAACGGCGGCGTCGGTAGAAGCAGCTAAAAGTCAAATAAAGGTCAGTGGCAGTGCTGGGGCTGCTCTGCCGGCGTCGGCATGGGCAGAGCATTAAATATTGGTCTAGTTTCTGCGTGCTGCCGCTGCTTTTGTTGCTTTAATTATTGCTTTTTAACTCGCTCGTCGAGTTTGTCTTGATAATGTTCTTGTTGTTGTTGTTGCTGCATTCCGGAGAGAGCGAGAGAGTGTTCATTTTTTTTGTTTTATCAGGTAGCTGCCGGTGAGGCTCGGCGCATTGATAGCGCTGGCAGCGGCAGCGCTGCTTTTCCACGCGTTTTGTTTATGTTTCTCTTTTATCACTTTTTTTCTAAGCAGGTATTGCAATATTTTAAAAATACTATGTATATGTTTCCAGATTAATGAGGCGTCCATGTGGCGCCAATTGAAATCAATGCTGCTGATAACACAATTTGTTTATATATGTATGGATGGGTACAAAACGATTGGCACGCGCACTGCTGGCTGTAATTTGTTATATATTCATTTTATTCAAGAAAATCACCTTAAAGCTACAGCACACGAAACGAACGATTGAATAGGAATGAAAACAAAAATTCGGAGCATTAACAATAGGATGGGTGTACGGGGGGGGTAACGGTTCACACTGAGAGATATTGAAGCAGTGTGACCGACCACCCAGAAATATACCATCTCATTTTAAAAATATACCGTTAATATACTGATGAGAATACGAACTTGGGCCACATAAGCCCGCTCTATTTAAACAATTCAACGACTTGAGGTAAGACTTTCATAGCTGAACACATAATTTTATTCGATTGATAGATCCATTTCATACAAGATGTGTTAATTTTAATTACTCCTTTTTATAGAATTTTTTCTCAAATAAGGTTCAGACAAATAAAGTCAAAAGACAACAACTTAACTATATACGGAATGAAACGTAAGTGTGTCTGGTATCTGGTCCGCAACGAGTATGGACACATCAGTATACACTATTTCTTTTAATTGAAATACATCTTGAACAAACAAAACAACGAAACGCGGAATTGAGCATTGCGCTCTCTTTTTTGATCTCTAAAACGTGAAACCATTAATTGAATTTCAAATAATACCACAAAGCTGTTCTGGGCGCGGATTTCGAAATTGAATTTTGTATTAAGAAATTTACAACACACCGCAGATTTTTCAACCAAGCATTTCAACATTTTCTTAATGAATTCTTAAGAATGGGTAGGAATAATACGATACAGTGCTTGTGTGCTTTTATTCAGACTGTAACAAATATTCGATGGCAAAGATTTTTGATTTCTATTATAATTTGAATTTACCACACAGAATGCATTTTATATCTATACATTTAGATTCTAGAGTTAATATTCCCCTTGAACCAATTTTCTTTATGATATGAACAGAAAACGTCAGAACTTACCTTCAATTCCATTCAATTTTGGCATTAAAAGTAATATTTCACACAAACTTGAACGTAACCTTGCTCTATAAACATTTTAATGTTCTTTGTGGCGCGCGTCCGCTCGCTTAGCCCCAATTATAACCAAAAGATGGTCACGCAATAGCTTTCTTTCACTCTCTTTGACTCTCATTCCTTCCTGCTCTTTTTATGTTTATTAATTGAAAAAAAAAAATAAGAAAAGGGGAGTGAGAGAGGGTTAGAAGAGTTTGGTAAATGGGTCAATCGAGTGAAAGTTTGACTGCAGATATTCCAGTGCTTATTACGAATATTTCACTGGGGATATCACATAATTGATAAGAAGAACCTGCGGCAATATATGTAATTCTCATACTCAATACCATCTGGTTTTAAAGAATCGTTCTTTAAGGTATAGTGTTAAAGTAGCACTTGTACTTAGATCATAAAATAATGGAAAGGTGCTTAATTATGCATTTATTTATTAATTTGGCCTTCTGTCTTCTGCAAGACTTATTTATATTGCAGGCACAAGTCATAAAATTATTTCAATCGTAGGTATACACAAACATGCAGATGTAAATATTTATTTCGAATTCTAAAAAAAATTGCTAAATCGTGATTAATTTCTTTTCTTTCACACTTTAATGTGATTATTTAATTTATTTCTTTATTTTTGTTTGTTTGTTTTATTTTCAGTGTATAATACCCACGAATACTACGAAGCAAGCGCACTCAGCATTAAAAGGGAATCACTCATTTTATCATCGCGTCCGCCTGTCACCAGGTGGACCAGGGAGGTGGAGGCTGCCTTGCCCTTGTCCAGAGTTCAGCATCCAATGCCATTCTGTGCGCCTCACAAGGTCAAACGGCAATTGTTATCACATACTTTGTTTCGTCACTACACTGGAAATTTTTGGTGTCATAAAATTGCTTAATCCTAATATATAAAGTCCTAACAAAAATTCAGAAGTTATCTTACATTGAGTGGTAATTTCTGCTGCACTATGGGACCAAAGACCTCTTTTTATGTAGCCAGCCAGCTTCTTGGGTACGACGTTTCCTTTGTTCACATTAATTATAATTGTTTTAAGGCCGTCGTAGAAATTTCTGGCCATAACTGGCTATACCTCCTTCCGCCAAAAATAATGCAGGAGAATCACATAGGCCTGTCGCTAAAAAAAGTATATCTTTAGCAGTTGCACCCATCCGCTGCTCAGTGATTAATCTCCCACCAAATTATGAGAGGAAGTAATTTTGAAATTTAACTCCAGGGTTTCAAGACGTGCAAAGGGGCAAACAACCACTACTCAAGAACAAATATAACAAATAGACTATAGACGTTACATTTTTGTTTACTTAAAAACGACTAAAGATCAAGGTTTTAATTTAACCAAAAAACGGTTGTTGGTCCTATAGTGCCTTGTTTAAATGCTTAAAAAAATAACTTATGTATATTTATAAAAATTAACCATATAGAATGCCCGTCCTCTGTATATAATGGATGCCTACTGAGTATACCATTGTCGAGTCCCATTTTTCCGTCTTTCTCGCTCTCTAACTGTATCCGAAGTTGCTTCTTCTTATTTATGTCGAGTCTGCATTGAATGTCTTTGACGCGAGGAGCTCTCTGTGTGTCCTTGATAACAATCAATTGATAACAGGCACAATGCGGCAAAAACAATGGTGTAGGAGTACTGTCTGCGGCGTTTCTTTGCAGCAGGCGGGAGCTGGCTAGCAGTAAATCATTTTGGAATACCGTTTTCTGGCATTGAGCCAAAGTTTATTAAGATAAGATCGGGAATTCCCTGAGAACAAGCTCATAATGGTCGCATATTTTTGGTTTCAGCTCCTGCAGACACACAGAGCACACAAGAGGAGCGAGCGGGAGAGATAACGGGACACATAACATAATATGAGATTCGAAGGGCGGAAATAAGCATCACCTTTTATTTATACACTGTGCTCAATCTCTCTTGTTTCATACTCTCTCGCTGTCTTTCTCTTTTAGTTTTTAGTTCGTTTTTGCAATTTCCTGCACAGATACGCTCAGAGTGTGCTTATTTTAAGTACTTCCTAAACGAGGCAGCAGCCAAATTGCAGCCATAGCATTATTTCCGCTTCTGAAGCTGTGCAGGGAATAGAGGAATAAAGACGAAATGCCGAATCTTTTGGTTATCTTGCAGATCCATCCATCTTTTTCTAAGGCGGCTGTATGATATAGTCAACCGATTTTAGTCAGATTTGATCACGTATTAAGAAATGCAATACCTCTTTCACACAAAGAATAACTTACACCCAAATAACATTTAAAATCCGAAGATAGAATAGCAAAAATTATACTAAATTCTCGTGTACATATTATAAATAAAATTTTTAGGTTGATTCTTTAACCGGAACCGGAAATTAAATTGTAAATATTTTCATAAGAAAACTATTTATTTTGCAACTGCATTGAACCTTCAATAAAACCAGTTGCTGCCTCGTTTCGCCAGTACCTTAGTGATTATTCCTTACCCCCACATAACAAACATAAGCACCCGGCTAGGACATCTACTCGTTCGCTTATCTAAAGCTGTGGAAACTGTTGGCAATTTAAAAGGACACAAATATTTTTGTGGCATTGCGAGGTCAAGGATAGAAGCTGGAATTCTTGTTTATTTGTCACAAAATTTCAATTTTGCAGAGAACCTTTGAACAGAAATGAAATTAATTAATTATTTTCTTTGATGGCATTCTTCTTATAATATTTTGTAATGTTCTCGGATTTAATCATCATAAAAATTAATTATTCTTACAATGAAAAGAGTGTGTGGTTCCTGAATGTTTAATTAAAAAGTCAAACTTATAGAAATTTAACATATTTTTTTAAATTTTCCTTAAATCTTAAACAAAACTGGATTTCCCAGCGCTCCTTTAAAGAATCGTTTTTCTCTGCATACATTTATTTGGAGCAATGCCCAAACTCAATTCCAGAAATATCGCACCAAAAAAGGGGGAGAAACCCCCTCTAATAATAATTCAGACGTATCTGCTGGTATCATCCAAAAACTGTCATGGAACTAACAAAGAAATGAAAGTCCGAAAATAAACGAGTGATATCGAGGACAAGCGTTTTTGCCACGCCATAAAGAGCTTAATTAAAAACTTGGTTATAATTCATTAGCGACCATGGCCGGGCACGTGAACTTCACTCAGCCCGGACCAGGACCTGGAGGAGCGGGTGGAAGACACTCAACTTAACCGACTTAAGGTTAAGGGACGTCCAAGTCAAATGTGACTAATTTATGTCACGGCCCCCAAACACTAACCCCCATAATCGCCCAACCCAATGTCGAAATATTGCAGGACAATAAAGATAACAGCAAAAGAAGCTTCCACACGGAGTCAAGGTTTCGTTGATAGCATTGAGGCGACATAAGCATAGGCACCAAAGGCAGCACAAGCAGCAATACAAGCATGAAAAAAAGCAGCAACAGAAGTCGAATTAGACTAGAGGATACCCACTAAGCAAATTGATATAGTAAGGGCTAAAAAAGAATAATATTCCAATATGGTGCTCAAGATTATCGTGTCTCTTAAATCCAGGTGCCCATTTAGATACCATATATTATAATTACGCAATAGTTTCTGGCATATCTTAAAATATTAGCTCTCTATAATTATCCCAAGTCAGAGCTTCACATCCTTGAAATAAAGCTTTCGAACAAGACTGATGCGTAGGATGCTAGACCCTTTCTTGCGAACTTACCGACTACTGGTAATAATGAACAGAAACTCCTGTTACATACCTTCATATGATACTAACATACCCTTGTCATTATTAATTACCTCGCGTCAAAAGTGTTGCCTACTTTGTGGCGCATGCGTTTGGGGCTCGCCATACGTACATGCAACATGGTAAATGTGGTTGCTGTTGTAGGTGGCTGCTGCTGCCGATGAGGGTGGTGGCATTCTGGAGGATGCTCTGCCACTGTTTGTACACAAACTGGGGCAGAATCGGCAGCAGAGGCATCGGCAGAGGCGGCAGCAGCTGACGGCACGAATTCGAATTTCGAAAACTGTTATCACCAATGCCGAGTATCTGTGTTGGTGCTTCTCTCTGTATGTGTGTGTGTGGGTATCTGCGTGTCTCTGTGTGGCGGTGCGGACCTACCAGTGGCAGATGAAAGCCCATCAGTCGGCGGCTGTTGCACGTTGCGTGTGGTTTCGCTTGGCTCCAACCCCGCATCCTGCGTGACCCGCGTCCGTCCCCGGCTAAAACTCGTATTCAAAGTGCGTTTAGTTGTCGTTGTTGCTGTCAGTGTTGGCGTTGGGTGTTCGTTTTTTAATAACGCAACAGCAAGTAGCGAAAGTAGTAGCAACTATGTCCTCACAATCCTCCTGACAAGTTGCAGACCTGCCATTTACCATTCGCAGTCCGTGGTAGTCGGTTGTCATCGCGCTTATCTCCGGATTCGGATCTCCTCAGTCACTGATCGCATTGGGAGAGCATATTGAAACGGTTGAATATTTAAAAAATTATTATAAGTCCAATGAAATATTAAATATATAAAAATAAATAAATGCTTTTGAGCATATAACTCTCATCAGCTACAAATAAAAACAAAAAAAAACATTACAAAGTTGTAGAGCATATTATAAAAATTGTAAAAAACAACATTGAAACAGTTTAAAACAATTTAAGAAATAAATAAATAAAAAATCCAATTAATTATTTTATATTTTAATTTTTAAAGTGAAGTTTCCAGTGAATTGAATTTCCCAGCCCAAAACAATGATCCCTCAAAAGATTGTACCTAAATACAAACATTTTGAAACCTTTTTATAGAGGCTATCTCTCTTAAAATATTTGTTTGTGGTTGGGGTTGGGTTAATTGGTTTATAAATTTGGGTCCTTATTATATGTTGGAGCATTTATAAATTTATTTTAAAATTATTTGTGTAATATTTAGTTATTAAAAATGAAATAAATAACATTCGAACATAACTTTAAAAAACACCTAAAGTAAAATTTAATTATTTAAATAATTCAAAATCATTTAAAGATTAATAAACAGAATACTAGGTTTACTTTAACTTTAAAAAATTTTAAAATTTTAAAATATTCAAAATCACAATAAAAGCCATAAATTACGTTAATTACGTTAATAATTTACAAAAGCAATTTGCGCAATTAAATTATAATTCATTTGGAATCCCTCCAACGTTTTGCTTGTGGCGTTAAGCATACGCCTAGTAGGCCAATTTAAATGCCGTCAGATCTTTTCCCTTGTGGAGCAACCTTCCAGTAGCATCCAGCAACAGACTCTGTCTGAGCCACAGCCTCCCAAGGGGCAACATCAAAAACCACTTTATAATGCGATTTGCCAGAGAAACCAGTTAAATTGCGTAATTAATTCAAGCGAGCAACGACAGGAGCAGCTTCAGCTGCTACTCCTACGGGGAAAAACACCAGAAATATTACGAAAATAACTCAACAGCCACATGCCAGGACGGCTAATAATAATGCCCTCCCAGAGGGTATTATAATTAATTCCAAAAGTTGGAACATTTACGGTTTCTATGATCTATACATCTCTTTTCACGTATCTATGGAATTGATCTTTCTATGGAATCTATCCTTCATGGATAGGCTTTTATCACTTATTCCTATCAATCTGTCTTGATACAACCATTAATTGAATATCAATATATTCATCAGATCAGGTTGTACCATACAAAAAGTCTATCTTTAATCTATGAGCGACAGTTTGGATTTATTTTATAGACAGAGAGGGACAATATTTCTCTATATTCTGGCACAGGGTATTTCAAGCTTCCAACCGTTGGATCTTGTAAGTCCTTCACATTTTAAATTCTTTTAATTTTGTTGAGACCCCAAAAAAGGACATGCCTATGCTACGAGTATATGTATATGTTTGAGTTTGTAAGAAAGAGAAAGAGTGTGGTAAAGTGAGAGTGAGAGAGACGGAGTTACTCCTGGAGTTACGCTGAGCTCAACAATTTTACCACAATTTAATTGAACAGAATTCCGGAAGCAGCGAAAACGGTACTTCTTTAAACGAGAACTGAGAATCATTTATCGCGCCGCCAATTTAGTCGTCACGCCCCATACATAACCACCTCCCACCACCACCTATCCCCACATTCCAGACGTGCAAATCCCGCTAAAAACGAACGGAAATAAAAACACGCAACAAAAAATGAAATCAAATCAAATAAAATCAAATTATATGAGCAACGCGAGCCCCCCAGAAAGAAGAAATATATTCTTACTTCTGGCTTATCCCTGAATTCCCATTTTCCGTTTCCCCCTTTCTGGGGCAGGTTAAGCTTGCCGCAAGTCCGCATCACATCACATAATGAAAATCAAAGTACATAAATTTAAAATTAAATGTCGTAAATAAAGAGAAAATAATAATAACGTTAAAGTATATAAAATATACATATGTATAAGTGAATGTGCGGCGACGACCCACAGACCGCAAGACAACGAGAAAGAGCCAAAATTTAAGAAACGAGTCACATTAAATATTAAAGAATCAACAAGAGATACTTTGGAGACCTGAGAAAAGGAGCAATCTCCAGCTGTTGGTAAGTTTCCCACGTTAAATTTGGTTCATTTGGAATACAAAATTCAATTTTCGAGCCGAATGGGCTCTGGGAAGAGGAATCCTCATTAACAGGAGCCTAATAGTAACCCTTTCCATGGGAAGTAAATACATAGGAAGTGGTTTCAAAGTTGTTTAAATAATATAATATTAATAATTTGTTCGCTGAGATTTTCGTAGTAATATTTTGAAAAGGGTCTAAGATAAAATTAGCAAAGGAAAAAAAAATAAAACAATTTTAAGCAAAGTTCTTTTCCGACTTATCGAGTTGATTTTTAAACTTGTAATTTAATAATGTTGTGAAAAAATAAAATATATTGTAAGTCGTTAACCGCTTGGTAACAGTTAACAAATAAACTCAAATTGTTACAAAATTCTATGTGCAAAACCGACAAAAGCTTTGGATTTGAACTCTCAAGTAATTTGGACCTAATTACGTACAACTTTTCCATTTTTAGTTTTCCTTAAATTCCTTGGGGTGTCGCTCCGGTTTATTCAATGTTTATTTTATGTACCCCACAGTTTTTCTCAAAGAAGAAAGCAAAAAAAAATTAAGAAAAAAAATTATAGGCGCATCGTTAGCTAATCAATGACCGGAACCCTGATTTATCAGCTCCTTTATTGATTTATTTGAAATGCCGGGGAAAGCACATCTCTCCGTATTCCCCTCCATTTTCTGCTATTTAGGGAAGTGGGTGCCCAACTTGAACATTTACGAGTTGTGCATTTAGATGGCAGCCGATGGCGGCCAGGGAAGTCCCATAAAAACAAAGTCGAGGCCATAAAACACAAGAAGATGGCCAACCAAAGTGCAACCAAGAAAAAAATTCGCACATATGAAACATAAAAAAAGTTGCTCCTTGGCGTTTCTTAAATAGTTTTATGCGTGCCATCAGAAATGTATAAAGGCCGCATAAAATAAGGAAAGGAAACCCAAAAATATCTTTAAAAGGGAAATCACTCGAACTGGGGCGAAGTGTATTGTATTTTGGTTTATCCCAGCAAAATTCTATGCAAATGAGTTTTGGGCCGATAAAAGTCCTCCGATTTTTATTGTTTTTCGTTCCCAGTCTTTTTCTTTTTGTGTGCTTCATCTCTCAGAAGCTTCCGCGCGTTGAAGCGTTGGAATTTACCAAAAGCCACAGCCAAACAAAACAAAATGAAGCTGACGAAACGAAAAAGAAAAGTAGAAAAAAGAAAAGGGGGAAAATGAAAACAAATAGAAAATGCCTTGAAAGTTTTATGCGATTTTGTCTGCCACCGACGGAGGTCCAAGGAGGCGTGACAAAGGACCAAAGGGTTTGCCTTGGCAGTCTGTCGGAATATCCTGATGAATGTGGTGCCAGAAGATAATGGAAGGAGACTTCTATATATGGGTTCATATATTTCCATTTCTGCTGTCTGTTCTTAGGGGAAAGCGCGTGAGACAAATTCACTCGGGGGAGGGGTGCAGAGTATTAAGTTTTTCCTTAGTTGAGCAAAGTGTTACAATTTGAATTATAATAAAATTAGGAATATTTGTAGAATCAAAAGTGAGTGAAAGCCTACAACCGCAGCTTTCCTTTAACATTGCGATTTATAGGGTCTTACTTTAGCTATTCATTTTAGTTATAAATATAAAAATATAAAACACACATATCAAGAATAAGATATATTGTGTGACTAGTGTGTTAAATATAGGTTGTAGCACTAGGATCAGCACCAAATAAATAAACAGGCTAGTGCCAGTTCACTCTTCCTGGTAAAACATCAGGAGCAACTGGAACCGTGCTAAAGCTTTAATCAAATGTCAATAATTGATCATAATCGGAAGAGCTTCCGCGCCCGATAGGGCTTATCAGAAGCAGCCAAAGAATGATTAGCTGAATCAATGATGCGAGGAAGAGCGGCCAGGAAAACAAACCGGCAAGTGACAGGCAAATACAGGTAAAACGTAATTAATGCACCCTCATTCAGACTAGACCCAGAATGAACTGTGAGAGAGAACTGAGTAGTCCACATGGGGGTCATGGCTGTGGTATCGTGGTTTTTATAACCAGTTGGGGTTAAAAATAAACTAAACATATCTAAAAAAAAAGAGGAGTTACAATCTCTTCGTATTTCCCTCTCTCTCTATCTCTTTATATATATATTTGGGTTGGAACTCCCTCTTTGTCTCCCACTCATTTGGTTATCAAGTTAATAAACGTAAAATGAGCTTGTCCTAGCAGCAATAATAATGAAATTTCTTCACCCGGTCACGGGTGCGGACAATGTCAATCTCTCCTTTTTTTGGATGTGTCAGCTTTTTGCTTTTGTTAGGCGTATTCCAGTTTTAAATGCTTTTGAAGAACTCCATAAAATACACTTCTAGGTTTATCTTGTTTTCAAGATAAAGGTCTCTGAAATATTATGTAAATTAGTTATTTGGCTAATTTTCCTTTAAGACTAAAACGGAATTTTTGTTTGGTTTTCGGAATGTTCTTTTTACATAAGCGAGGCCATACTTTAGAATTATATTTATCATAATATTTAGGAGTGCAGGGTATTCAAAAACTCTTAAGCTACTGGAATCCCCTTATTATTGCTGGAGTGTTGATTATAACGATAAGCTCCTTTAACCACAGGCATGCAAATTGCTTGTGCACAAAACCCTTAAATTTAACTGCTTCTGTCCCCCTAAAATACATACACACACACACACACACATGTTTATAAATGCTTGCTATATGTGTGTGTCTATATGTAAATGAGTGGAATGGAAAAAGTCCTCGGCAAATTCAATTTGATTCGCTTCCTTTTCCGTTTTCCCACCTCATTGGAACCTTTTCTAGTTCAGCACACTTGACACTTGAGATGCTCTTGAGATGGTCTGTTTCCTCCCTCTCTTTTCACCTGGGCTTACTTATATATCCCAGTCTCCTCTTCTTCTCTTGCGTGGGTGTGTGTGCTCGGTGAACTGGTAAACAGCTGACATGGCCACTCAATCTCCTATGCCGGAGGCAACAGGTGAACAACAGGCATTCTGCTTATTGAAATGTTTTCGACACTTTTTTGATTGACGCCAGCAAAATAGAAACGAATATTTTCTGCTTTCTTTTCTCTTAAATTTGTCAGTTTTAAAGCTGAAAGAAGGCAAGTAAAGGTCTTTCAGGCCTTCTTTTGTTGTTTGAAAACTGGCAGGTTGGAAAGATTTTTGCCGCATTTATTAATGGACAAATTTTTAGGTCAACATTGTTACGTTCTTTTGTGAAAGAAAAGCTTTTATTTATGTAAGAGTTGAATGAATATTTTGACAAATTATGGTACTTCCAGCGAACACTGGACTGGGACTGCTCTTAGCCAAGGACTTTTTGTACTTCTTTTGAGACTTCTAACAGCGGTGTCCGTTCAAATGCCAGATATGTACATATATAAGAAATAACTTTTATCTGAACGTAAGGAAATAGTTTCCAATTTATTTTACTCGGAATATGTAACACAAGTACAATATGAATAAGTTTCATTAGGAAATAAAATATCCACACTTTTGAAACTCCTGTCAAAACCAAAGAAGCTGCTTATCGTTCAATGCAATTACGTAATTATTAAAATGTTCGCCTCTTCGCTGCATAAATCACGACACGCACGTGTCGATTATGTGTGCCAAAAAAGTGGCCAGAAAATACAAAAGGCAGCCAGCCCTACCCCAAAAAAGCCACAGCACCGAAGGCCAAGAAAAGTTGGCCAGAACAATTGAGGAAAGTTTTACCCCGGCTCCCTCCCCCCAATCCTCCGCCAAACTCTGGCTAATAATCTTCTCAGGCTGAAAATGCCCTGCAGTGTAGGCTGTGTGGCCCAATAATTCATTCTTGATTTCAGCTTTAGTCCAGTTGGAGGTTGAAGTTTTTTTTTTCGATTTCGATTCTTGCGGTGGTCCACAGCTGTCATCCCCCCAGCTGGTCTGCAGCATATCTGTGCTCTAATTTGCATTTTTATGTCTGTAAGTGATATTTCTTTGCACTTTTTCGTCCTCTTTCTATCCGTCTTTTTCCTCTGAAGCAGCCACAGCAGGCAGCAGCCAAGTGGAATACGGAATTTTTATGTTCAGTCACAAGAGTAAGTGAATATTTTTGGTTTGGGCTGTGGAATGTGAGCTGTGTAATGTGTGTAAAAAGGAAGAAAATCCTCCTGCTTGGTGTGATAAATCCTGAATTATTAAATATACATAAATCAAGAGAAAATGCTATCACTGCTGCTGGGAAAAGCGATATGTGGAGAGATCCAGTAACTAACAGCATTAAAATTGCATAGCATACTTTTTCATTTCGCCTGCCATGTGTGGCCCAAAGCTAAACCCCCGAATCGATATCATATATTACCTTCTCAAGCACTGTTCTTGCTGTTGTTTTTATGGCCTTATTTGCATAATCAGCTTACAACTAATTAAGAGGCAATCAACCAGAGATGGTGAGAGATACACGACTAAGGCATATTCAAAAGAAGGTAAGGTATCTTTGAAGCAGATAGAGGACTGCCTTACCGTCTGTTGAACATGCCTTGAATACCACAATGGTAATCTGCCAAAGCAAAACTCTCAACAATCTGGCAAAATACACACATTGGCACCTGGTCCCCCATCACCATTACCTCATACTTCCCGTCCCTTCATTGCCTTTCACCTGCACCTGTTACACGCGCAGACAGACAGGAGAGAACTCATGGTGGAGATAGAGATAGAACCAGGACCCAATCAGTGCTGGCACAAAATGGAATTTTCTCTTCTTTAATAGAAAACGGAAATGAAGTCTCTGAATATGCAAGTTGCGGGTGGATCAGTGTACGTAGATGCCTCTGTATGAGTGGGCTTAGGCAAAAGCAGTTATTGAGAAGTAAAGTCAGTCTGTTGGATTCAACATGATTTGATTGGATTTAGGATATGGTGGATATTTTGATATTTGCCTGAAAGTACATAAGTTTGCCATAAATTTGGTTCTGGGTGATGGAAAAGTTGAAATAAGTAGAAGTACCATCCTCAATGCAAGTAAAATAATAACATATCGCAATGGAATTCCAATAGCACTTAGCATATTTTGTATAATCGATTCTTGTAGCATCCATATTGCATATGTACACGCACATACACATGTAACATTCCTCTTGCTTATATTGCATTGCTTCGCTCTTTTCTCGCTGTCAGTTCAACTCGTCGTCAAACGAGGAACATCTCAAGGCCAGAAAGAATTGCCGTCGCGTAGAGCAACATTTCGTATTGAATTGTACTATCTTATTTTTCCGACACCTTTTCTTGATACCATTAAATTTAAAAGAGGTTTAAAGATAGAGAAATGTCTTAGGAAATCTTCCCAACCTTCGTTTTCTTTCAGCGAACCTTCTACCTACTGTTTGCCGCCTTTCACTTCCTCTGATTTATGTAGACTGAACAAATTAGCACTTAAAACTTTTCTGTCTTCGAGCCTTTGGCTTTAATTGGCAAGGTAAATAATGAACCTGAAGATAAAGAGAGCAACTCTTTAAGGCAGTTTCCTAGCCACCAAAGTTTAACTCCATTGGTGAATTTAAAGTGTAGGGGCAGCAGAGGATTACAATTTTTCCAAATGTTTCAGTAGATACATTTTGCATACGCCGTGTGGGCCCCATATGGAATGCACTCTATTGAATGACGAGTGCGTATACGCAGCGTTCGTCGTCGAGTTACGTACACGCAACTTTAGCCAGAATGAGATTTAATGTGTTTCGTCAGGAACTGTTGGTGTCTAGGCGCTAATTTGATATCAGCCAAGGGTAAACACAGAGCCCCACATCCAGACCGGGTCTAGTGGCTGTGTCTGTCAGGTTAATAGCTATCTCCCCGCGCTGCCACTCTTCCCCCTCTCGCTCTCCTCTTGCCAGCATCCAGCTGTCCCATTAAAAGGTCTCTAAACTCATATGCATTTGTCTCACGTGTCAAGCCATGTCGTTTATTGCCTATCTGATGAGTAGCTAGGGGTACAGCAAAGTGTAGGGTATGGTAAGGGGGGACGACACCACCACGTTTGCCGCTCATTAATTTCCATCGTGTAGGTTTTTAATGAAGACGAGTGCCTGGGAAAGGGCTCCCGTTCGGAACAGTCGGAAATAATTTATGCTAAGCCAGAAAGTTAACCCGCTGCTTGTTAACCGTATTACGCCTTGAGCCATCCTTCTCCTTGTGCTCTGAAAAATAACCCAAAAATAATGAGGGACAAACATCCTTTAGACAGGCAGGGCCAAAAGTTTTTTCGTAAAATTTTAATCACTTGACTTATTTCAATTATGAATAATTAGCGGGGGAAAGCATGGGTATGTAAATTTATACTCAAGATAATTTTGAGGTAACGGATAGGATAACCTACTAATATTTAAGGCCAAAGGTTGTCAAATTGATTCAAGGAATTTTGGTTTGATAAATATATGTATATTCAAAATATGGCTTACAAAGGTTATAGTATACTACAGACTCATTCCAATTCCGACATTCAAAGTCATTCAGCGAATATATAATACACAAAATCACAATACAAAAATTATATTCAAGACAAGTAGCTAAAAGTAATTGCATTCATATGTGTATATTATACACTGACAAAAAAATGGAATACTAAGAAGAATAACATTAAATATAACTTACTTTGATTTACTTTTTATATTTTTAATTCACTTCATATAAATGTACTCAAACGTCTTTTTAATATAGTTACAATATTTTACGAGCAAAATATTGAATAATCTGCTCATCCGAAAGTGCTGATTGATGCTATGGGCGAAGAATGTCCACATTGTCATTTGCAACCGTATAGGGAGTACAATATAATTAATTTAACCTAAACATCTATTTCCAAGTATAAACAAATTTTAAATAAAAATATTATTAAAATTGTAGAAAATTTATTTAATTTATGTATAAGAAATTCAGTTTAGCTATAAAAAATATTTATTTCAATATGAAATATAACTAGATCAAATACAAACCAATTTCATTTTAATATTTCCACTCACGGTGCAAAAATAAAAGAATAAATATATAAATCTAAATGTAACTAACCTGCTTCCCAGAACAAACCAAATTGCAAGAAATTCCGTTAAAACCAATACAGAAGGCAAATCCAAATCCCTAGAAAAACCAAGTCTGAGAACAGAAAAAACAAAGAAAAAACATAAAAGACGGGACCTAAAATAATAGAGCAAGTGCCCCTAAGGGCATTTAAGCGGCTTGACTTGATTTAAATTTTCCATTTACTTTCCGAAAGGAAATAAAATGTTTAAGCCAAGGATCCCTCTGTCCCTCTCAAAGGACGCACAAACATAGACCGCGTATAGGGAGATAGCCCACACTAAGACAAACTAATCACCGTTGACAGTAGTAAAACGAATGAAATACACCCCTGGACGAGTGGATATAGGACCACACATTGGGCAGGCAGCAGGAAGTAGAAGAAACCATACAAAATCCGATTTTATAGCATCTGTACTAGTATGTGTGAGGGTTTGGCTTTCCCTTTGTGCTTTTTATTTTCCTTTTAATTTAAGTTGATGCGCTCAAAGTGCAAATAAAGGCAAAAGATTTATAAACAGAGCATGGGCATCTGGCTTTCTCTTTTGTCCACTAAGTGAAATATTTACACAGTCAAGAAAACAAGAATACCGACAGCAAACAGTCGCAGCACAAAAATATAACAACACAAAAACAGTCGCTACAACAAGTATAACAACGGAAACAGTCACCTCAATAAGTATGACAACAGCAACGGCAACAGCAACAGCAACAGCAAACTAAAACTTAAACCGCAGTAGCACATGTGAGCTACCCAAAAGCAAACAAAAGCATTTCTTTTTTCTCTGTTTTTACATGAGTTTCCAGGCGGAATTTTCCTCCTTTTTTTAGGCACTTTCGCCGCAACAAAACGAACCACAAATGCCCCTAAAAATGTGTTGGGAGGAAATGTATTTCGGTCATAAAATTTCCGTGCCTGCAATTTCGAATGGAATTTTGAGCTTTAAGTAAAATTTAAGTAAATGGCACAACGTAAATTTGTCTCTTTCTTTTGGTCGGTTTGAACTCAATTTTGCTGAGATTTTCAAGGCAATTCATTTAATGAAGATGCTTGAAAGAGAAATTGAAACTTGCATGTCAGGAGGGTAAATTTGTTAAGTAAATTCTGTGTACTCTGTGTCCTTTGTATTCAACCTTTGTTAGTTTTGTTAGGCGATGCTATAAATATTTCGCAGTCCAAGCAGACAATATCTGTCCCTTTCCTTCTTTATGTGGATTTTTGTAAGCATACAAATATTTAAGCTGCTCAGTTGAAGCTTGAAAAAAGGATAATGAGCCGACATATGTTATGCCCAAAAAATGAGGATAACCAAGGCAGTGAACAAACAAATGAAATCCAGAGGAGGAGACACATAAGAGAGTTTAAGTCAAGCATGTCGACTATGGGATACCCAGTAGCTCAATAAGAGGACAAGAGAATTTAAGCATATTCCTTTGAAAAACTCGCATCTTCAATATTGGTGATACTGGAGATATATAAACCAAATTTATATCTTCAAACTATTATCGTCTATTGGATCCATTTTTATATTCATACTTACATATACATGCTTCATAAGGTCGGAAGTGGATGATTCTGACTATTAAACCTGAAGTGTACAGGGTATCCACCGCCTAAAGGCAGACAAAACAAATTTTCCGCCTTGGGGCAGCATATTTAAAAATTACACAGAAACAGAGGGAGAGAAAAAAAGGAAATGTGCCTAAAGCGTCCTGTCACTCAGGAAAAGCAGGGAATGAGCGAATATGTCTACTATAGTAGAGCAAGAAGTGAAGGAGAGAGAAAAAGAGACTGAGAGAGAGTAGAGGGAAGCGAGAACAGCTAATAATATTTATGGCGCTCATTTTAATACCAACTGTCAACACAAAAATAATGTGCATCTCCACATATGAGGATTCCATTTGACGTGGGTGTGTCTGTGTTCGTGTGTTTAGGTGTCGGTGTGTGCGTGAGAAAGAGCTCTCTAACGTTACGCGGCTTAGCTTCTCGCTCAAAAAATGACACAGAGCAATGTGTGAAAGGAGCACTGGCTGAGAGCTGTTGTTGTATTTAATTTGTAATAAAAATAAAGTGCACATTTATGGAACGAGACACGAAGTCAGGTAAAGGCCAAATGAATTGGTTTCGTTTTGGAACTTTTGCGACGGAATCGTGTAAGCACAAGACATTGTTTAGCCGAGACAAATCCTATAAAGCTATCGTATAGGTCCCATCCTATACGTCCTTACTAAATGGATCAAATATTACAATTCGAGAGTAAAATAAACAAAATAAAAATAGACCAAAATTGACTGTCAAATCGCAAAAGTCTGTGCTCCGGCTTTCGTAAATTGTACGATTTTAAAACCCATTGCCATAGCACATAACGAATATGTAAATACACACCAACACATAAATATATTAATAAAATTAAAAATTATTTCTAACTGCATCTCAAATTTTACTTCACCCAAATAAAAAAAAAAAAACAAGAACAAATTGCGAATTCCCGTTGACAGATAAGATATGGATATCAATAGTTGACACTCGCGAATTTTCCGTATTCGTTTGGTTTCATAATAACTAAAATATTTCCATTTCCAAAAGGTAATTTCGTTCCCAGTAAAATATTGAAAAACAATTTTGGAATGAAACACTATCGAAAGCGAAAAGTTGCGAAAACCGCAGCATGGCTGTATATACATATATTTAATTTTGTATGAAAGTGAGGTTCATATCAAACTCGCAGTTGACTGGAAAAATCTAAGATCTATGAGCTTCATCCAAGTAATTAATATTCCCTTTGACCCAAGAAAGTATTTCAGCAACACTTCACCTAGAGCTTATTTTATCATTTCTTTTACACCTCCAACTTTTTAAGCTTCACATCTCTAAGGCTTCCCCATAATTTCCCAACAACCAACCAACTTTGAAATCCTATACAAATATTCTCCTTAAAATAAATTTAAAGCGAACAGTATTTAAATAACAAAACAAATTTTTATCAGGCCCCAATGAAATTTAATACCAAGGGTACTCCGAAATAAAAGCAGCACAATTCCCATCCATTGTTTGCCGAAAACAAAGAGAAAAATAAATGTAATTGGGATTAAAATTAGGTAATCTTTTACGCATTTTCTCAGGTGTTGGAATTTTCCCCTCGCCTTTTTCGGAGTCTGCTTAAAGTGCTCTGGTCTCTATCCCGCAGACGGATGGTGGAAATTTTATTAGTCAAGCTTTGAGGAATTTCAAGCTGAATTGCAGTCTCTGCTCAAGTTTAATTAAAATTATTTCACTGGCATCTGCCGAGTGTTTTCAATTTGATTAAATGAAATGTGCAATTTCTTTGCTTCCTCCGACCCTGCGAAAGAAGATGGAACCACAAAAAGAAAGATATAGAGACAGAGCAAGCAAAAGTTTCCATTTCATTTTTTGCACTTTGTCAAATAAACTTGACTGCAGAAAGTCAAGACCCTTTTTTGTGGTTCACCAAGGCAGAAGAAGTCAAATGATGTGATGGTTGCCAAGGTGCCCCACGGCTTTGACAGTTTTCTTTTTTTATTGATAGAACGATTTCACACACCAAAGACGAAACTGGAAACCGCATCACAAATAAACCCAAAGAGTTTCTCCGAAAACGGCATTTGATAGCGTTTCAAAAAGTTATCGTTTCGCATTGCATACTTTGAAGAGCCCATCACGTGCGTATCCCTATCCTTCTATGTGTGTTCCTGCGGTGTATGGGAGTGTGTGTGTGTATTTGGCATGTTTAATCAGGCAGAAACCATAAGCAAATAGGCAAATTGTTTGCAAATAAACCAGTATGAAAAGTTTACGAGACCATTTGAAATGCTGACGTGCAAAGAGAGTGAAAAAACTCAGATGGCTTTTGTCTGAGATAAAACATTGTCTGCGGGAAGGAAGGGAAATTCGTTTGATAATGCTCTTAAAAAGTTTCGTATTTGTTGAATGTGTGGGCGAAAAGTGTATCGAAACCTTTTCTGGTAGCTTATTTAAAGTGTTAGTTTTGTCAGTGTTTATTAGCTCTTTAATACCCGTATGTAAAGTTAATGTGCTCACTTTTGCTCACTTTTACACATGTTGCTGCCTTGATAATTAAGTGTCTTCTGAATAATTGATTATATTAAGCTCTGATTAAGTGAGGAATATGTTGCTTTTAGCATTCAAAAGCTTGAATTATACATACATGGAGAAATCAATTCCAAATTCCTTTTATCATATTAAAAGCAGTTTCCACCTACTTTAGCCAGTGATAAACAACTGCAACTGATGGTTTCAACGGTATGCAAATTCAAAGCTCTGCTGACACTTGCATTATTAGCAGTATAATTTTCTCCTTATGTTCTTCAAGCTATCATTAAGGTACAAGTAGCTGCATCATCATCCACTTTTTCTGCTCCTGATGGCGGTCGCAATAAACGATTATTTGCTTAGTGCATACCCCTATCTCACATCTGCTAGTCTCAAAGCAAATTCACAAAAGGGACAGAGCAAGGCAGAATTTCCAGTACCGCTTTATTAGAAGAGCCTTGAAAGCTTGAAGAGCTCCCTATTTCAATGTGGCACTTCTATCTATTTACATCTCCCAGAACTCCGGTCGTGTTCAGCAACAATAACTTAATTTAAGCAAAATCTACAACTAAAGTAAAAGCGTTTTCAATACCTTACCTTTTATAAATATACGCTTGCTTTTTGCATCTCTCTCTCTCTCTTTAATGTAATTTTCAATCTGCAAAGCAGAGACTGCGCTGCTTTGAGCGACAGAGGCTGAAGTGCGCCATCGTACAATGCGGCTCATATAAATAGCGAAATGAGAGTACATACATATGTACATATTCCTTGAAGACAAAAATAAAATCCAAAATAATAAGAACTTTTGATAAAGTTTTCCTGCCAATACTTTGTTATTTGTGGGATACAAAATTTGAATAACAATTTACTTCTATCATCCCAACAGATAATTTACTTGGCCCCCATGTTCCCTTTACGGTCCATAAATAACTCAATGTACACAGATCCGACTGGGTGACTGAACCATAACATTTGATCGGTTGATTGACAAAAACAGTCATGCCGCAGTCTTGTGGCGTTGGCATGAAAAACAAGATGACAGGCTCCCGTTTGCTTTCACAGAAATGACTAGCAATTGATGCGTTAACCCCAATTTGATTTGTCTGATTGTCAAATGTACAGTCTTTCAAGTGGCTTCTTTGCTCCCATCCATTCTTTCCGATTCCCCGACACAGCTGCCCAGATTACTGTTCATTAACATACTACAATAGCAACAACATTGACGGGTCCCGGTCCCTGGCCTGTCTGTCAACAGAATCGGCGAAAACAATACCAATAGCAAAACCGTCTGAGTGCCATACAATGGCCGCTATGGTCGATGCATGTGCCGGCTCCCTGAAATACAAACAAGTAAATAAATATGCTTCAGTTCAGCATAAATATTGTTCGTTTTTTGGGGTGGCTTATAGAGCTGCAGATGTTGACCCACATTTTTGGGGAGAGAGAATATAACGGCAAAGAACGTCTCTCTAGCTTAAAGTGTAGGGCAAACACGAGAGAAAGCAAACAATAAAGGAACTCTTTAAGTGAAAGGACATGTGGGTAAGTATGTTCAAGGGTTCATTTTTGAGGGCGTCTTTAAGATGGGATAAGTTAGATAAGCTTATAGGAAAGCATCCTCTTAATATATTGAATTCTTAAAGAGTATATAAAAGGATGTATAAGGTATAAGGAAAGGATTTTTAAATATAAACGTTAAAGTAATCGATGTAAAACCGTCAATTAAATTTATATTCTAAGAGATATCTTTCAGACCAAAGATCAACATCGAAACTGAGAGAAAAATGGCATAGAAAAAAGAAATACACCCATATTTAAATAAAAAATTTAGCGGCTATGTACAAATATAATTTAAATAAATAAATTTCTCTTTGATTTGAACATAAATGTATTCAAAAGTATTTTTAATACGGATCATATAATCGAAACTCATCCATTTTTACATTTCCATGTTTAGTGCAATTATAATTATTAATATTACAATTATTATAATAAAAAAATATTCGATTCCCAGGACTTTTTCTCTGGGAAAAGATTTCAGTGAGGCGGAATCTGTCAATCGGCTACAAAGAAACGGATCGGTAAACATTTTTTGAAATTCTCTTCAATAAAAAAAGGCTCGAACTTTTCATTTCATTTCGCATTTGCAGCGCAATATAATTCATTTCAATATCTAAATTGTAATGCCAAATGCAGCTCAATAAATCAAGAATAACTGCATAAATCATATTGGCCTACTTTTGTTAATTTCCTATGGATATGTATGTATGTATGTATGTATATGTATAGATTACCAGCTGCAAAAAGTATCCCAAGCAGCCCCAAAACTACGGCTGTACGAGTAGTCGTTATCTTTTTGCACAATTTTTGCATGCTGCGGTGACTGTCAACAAATTGATTTTCAATTTTTATGCTTGCCTAAACGGAAAATTCACAAACAGGGGGAAAACACGACAACGACAAACGGTTTTGTGTGTGTATGTGTTTGGTTGGCATTGGCAATGCATTTATTATAAATGAGGAAAAGGCGGAAAGTTCGAGCGGCCATGGGTCCTACTCTCGACAGTAAACATTGAGCAGTTCCCCGAATTTGTTCTTTCTGCTCGGTCCCGTAAGTAGAATGCAAATATTCATCGAATTTCCATATATATTCGTTTATGAATTTGTTTTTCGATTTGAAAAGCTTATGGAAATCTCCTGGGGAAGAGTAAATTATATTTTCTTTGAATTTAAGAGACAAGGATTCTTAAAGATTGCTTTTTAGGTGAGGATTCACTATTTTCTATGCTAATTTAGGCTTATACATTTATCCAAATATGTAGGTGTAATTTGTGTTGACAGCCTAATTTATGCACAGCCATTCCGCCATCTCTGCCAGCATGCAAACATTTTGTATTTGTTTTTTAAAGGGTGGAAAATGTAATTATGGTGAAGCCCAGACAAGTTTGCTGCAGATATGTATGTCAGGAAAATGTATAATGCATTTGCTTAAATATTTGATTTTTACGGACAGGAATTAATGGCCATGTTGTCAGAAGGTGTTTTCTGATAGGTATAATACAAAAATGACATTTCAAGCGCATAAATATGTAATATTTACGATTACCATCTATTAGTTTAATATAAGCCTAAAAATTGGGGAAAATATTATATATTTCAGAATTTAAAGTCACACAATTTTCCCATCAACGATATGCTTTTAAAATTAACTGTATCGGGAAACCTTGTTCCAATCAACGTCCAACTTAAATTTCCAAAAAATTCGAAAACATTGAAACTCCATTTCCACATTAAAGCTTTAGAACGAAGAGGGAAAAATTGAACATTTTTCGGGCCCCTATACACACACACACAGAGGGCGACATATACGCACAGCTCGTTCATAATTCACGTGACAGAAGGAGGCCCCGAAAGCGCCACAAAGCCCACTCAGTGCTTCTTTCGAAAGAGACCTGAAAGTAATCACTTCCGCATCCCTGGACATGCTTGTGGCAAGCCCCAAGGCTGCCGCTACTGCGGAAATTGGGAAAGGGTTGACCTTCGTTTCATGCAGATTTGGCTGCGGTGACAGTGGGTGCCGGACGAACAAAGCTTATTCAATATAATGTTTATGACAAATGACCTGAACAACGGCCCTGAAGATTCTCTCCTCTTAAATTGTTCGCGGCTAAAGTTACGCAGCTCGCGATGAAACGAAGATGGATATGTCTTCCAGCTAATCACTTGCCGCATCGTTGCCATGGATTTTCCGGGCTACTCCGGCTGGACACATTAATCAGTTTATGGCTGATCAATCAATGCTGCAGTCCAAGGAACTGTAAAAGGAGAAAAACACCAGCTTAAGGCTTAATCTAAGAGTTTGTTTTTTTTTTTGCACGGCATTTGTGGGGTATGAATTTTTACGTATAGGTATATTCCAATCTTATGGATGTTTGTAGTGCTAAATAAAAATAATAAGCCAAAATGTATAAGAAATAAAAAATAGATATTTTCCTTTCGCAATGGAATTTGAAAATTTCACCAAGGATAGACCTAACTGTGAAGAAACAAATTTTTAAATACTCTTGTTTCAGTGTCAGTAACAGATATTGATTCAATGAATTGCCTATTGATACTGATCAAGAATATATATACAGTTTATGAGGTCAGAAACTCTTCCTTTACTCTTTGGGAGCCTGTCCCACAACAGAGTAGCGGGTATTCCATATTCGTTTTACTTTCACACTATTCTTACTTGCTTCCCTCAATTATCCGTGAAAGTGCACAAAACGTAGTTGGAGCTGCAGAAGCAGAGCTGAAAGAGGAATAAGTTTTACTACTACTACTTACCAGCATTTTTCTTTTAGTTTTGACTTACGCTTTTGTCGCGTTGCCCTGTTGGTGGTTCAGGTGTTGTGGCTGAGATAATGACAAAGTTGTTTTCCGCCCTCATACTTATTTCGTTTGCCTGGCTCTTGGCCCCCGCAAAGTTTGTTAGTCATACTCCTAGTACCTCCTACTCTCGCGCAGTTTGGTATGTGGGTAGGGATTTATTAGTAGGAGCAGCTGCTGCATTAAGAAAAAGCATCCAGCCAGCATGGCGTATGAGCGATGTGGGAGGGCATTGTAAAAGGAAACCTGATGCAGTTGGTGAGTGGAAATAGAGAATTTATCTTAACGATGCTTTAAATTATTGTTCTTGTTCTTGTACTTTTTCATTATCTTGTAGCTAGCTTAACTTTCATCACAATATTCTGGGAAAGAGGAGTCCTTACTCTTCTTACGCCTCAATATTCTGCTGAACACTCATTTAACTTTAACTTAACCTTCAGAAAAGCTTTCGCAGCCAGGGGTTCCACAAAATAATAATCACAAATAATTAAAGCTGCCTCCATAACAGACAGTTCAAACACCTTTCATCAGGGGTGTTGCCCAGATGGAGTTGATTTCCAGGATGCTGGTGGCGAAAACCATCAGTTAAAGGGAGGCTGATTGTCTGGTGGCTGTCCTCTGGGGTAGACTGCACTCAGCACAACCACGGGACACCATCAATTGAAACATTTTCACTTTCATTCTGCTTTAACTTCCTGTCTGCTTTTAGGATGGATAAATTAAATTTGTGTGTTTTTCTGTAATTAATTTCATTGACCCAAACGGCACTCAAGCAAACAAAATTCCACGCCTGACTTCGCTTTCCATTCAGCTTAGTCTAGCCAGCAATTTACAAATATACCCTTTTTAAGGAGGAAACGGATGACAATGGAATATGCAAGCCTTAAGTTAGACAATGCTTTTTCGGGGTGCAATTTTATTGGCCATATGTGTGTGAGGCATTCGTTTGTGACATGCATTTAAAGTGGCCAAGAGAGAGAGCGAGTGCGACCCATACCAATTAGCACAGGAACTGTCAGCTATGGCCAACTCTTAGGCACGTGTATTTGATGGCCAACAAGCCACCAGCAAAATAGCAGAAAAAAACTTTCCCGCACAAGACATAAATCTTCAGTTCGGGCCCAGACTGAGGCCCGTCAGCAACAGGCCTTGCCTGGCCCAAAGCCGCAGATGAGCAGCAGCCTGAAAAGGGACATCCAAACGTTTTGACAGATAACATGAACCGCAATTTGGTTTCAACTAACGTTTGGTTTGCTCAGTTTTTCTGGCATTGCAATTTAAAATATAATGGGGTGACATTTTTCCTGTTATTTAAACTCGAAACAAAAGTTAAAGGATGTCAAAGTTGGAAAAATTCTTAACTCTGCTCGGCAAAAGGCAAAAGGCAAAAATGTATATGATGATAATTAAGTGTGTCTTTTTTGAAAAGATTTAACCCATAACTTTATTCTTTTTACATAAAACCTTGTACACTTTTGAATTGTTTGCAATTTTTGGTTGATGTTTTTCGTGGTATTTTATGTTTAAAGGTTGTCAAAGTTTTAATAACGGCCAGCATTGCTCTCCTAGAAAATTAAGAAAAATATTAGAGGAAGGAGGACAGTATTCGAGGCTAAAATAATTATCTTTATTAATTTATAGTGCAATTAAAAATTTTTCAGGTTACATTTTTCCTGGAATGTGAACTTGAGCGAAAACAGGATGTGGTCAAAGTTTTTAAAGCTGTTTAAATGACAATATTTTCTGCTATGCAGGGTTTTCTTGGATTTGCAATTTCCACCTCTATTACAGTTCTTGGAACAATTTGAACTATAAGTAAAAGGAAGTAAAGCCTTGAAACGTAGTCTCATTACTTGGTTGAACCAAGTCAAGAGACTATTCGTGTAAGGATATGGTCTGAAAATTTTAATTAATGATAGAAAACCAATAAACGGAAACAAAATCGAGTATTTAATGGTTATTGAATGTCCATAGATTCCATCATTTCATCATGCCATCTATGTATATATTTATATATTCCTTAGAGATTTCCCTGTATTCCATCGCTCATCTTTGCCTGCTCATGTTGGCTTTAAGAAGTCAATTAAACTTGACAGGGCAACGGATAGACCAATGCGTGAATCACGGTCAGAAGAGCCCCTCTCTTTCGTTTTACCCTAAAAACATTCTCACTCAGCAAAAACCCAACCCAACCCATTGAGGAAGAAGAACAATAGACGAGGGAAAACATTCATCTCGTTCACACAAAGCATTTGCCATGACTGAGCACTACACAATATTGGTCTGCTTCCAGCTCGGATTTGGATTGTTAATGGGGGAGATTATAATACACATTTCTTTATACGAGTATGTGCATGTATTCTGTGATGGAAATTAATATAATTTTTAATTAAACGAGCCGAAAGGAACACGAAAATTTCAAAGTCTGCACGTGACTGGGCGAACATTTTCCATTTCCCCCACAAAACACAAAAAATTACTCACACACAGAGGAATACTCTGGAGGGAAGGAGCGTTGTTAAAAAGCAATTGAAATGCTATAGAAACTGGCACTGGAAATCCCCAGGAGTAGAGTTGAGTCTGACATTGCATTGACCTTTGGCAAATACCAAAAATTCGTTAGAATCAATAATTAAATAGAATGAATGAAAAAACGCAATATATATGTTGACGAAAAAGTAGTCACAAATGACCAGTGAATGGAAGAAGAAAAGAAAATTAAGGCGATTGGAGAGCAAACACCATTGAGCGTGCTCCATGCACCAAGTACTTGCCAGGATCCACGGCATCCATAGCTCCCCAAAGGAGACTCCGCCAGAGTCCTGGCATAGACAAATGGCTGGCGGCGGGGAATATGAGCGACCGAGAAGTGCGAAACAATTGCGTGCTAAACGCCAAAAACGTCAAAGTAACACAACAACAAAATGGAGCAATGAGGCAGTAAATGAAAAGATAAATGGCAAAAGCTGCTACACAAAGGGGGCACATTGGGGACTAGGGAAACGGGGAAAAACAGAACTCAATGAAAGTTGACTTGGCCTCATTTCGTTTACAACTCTGACAGGGTTCAAGGGTATATGTAGAAATGTATATACCTTCAATTTTTAGGAGTATCTAAATACATAAGAGTATAATCCATTAGAGTACTAGACATTTTGAGCGCACATTTGTACAAGACTTTGGTAAATCTAATCTAACAAGATGTATGGGCATTAGTCTATAGTCCCATCTGAGGCCATAGAAATAGTGAAATGAGTGGCGCCAAAAAATTTCTTTGCTACACACTTTTGAAAGTGGTAATTAAAAAACAATAATACTTTTCAAATGTTCGGTTATTTTAAAATAGTTAAAGGCGTTTATCATAAATAAAATAAATAGTTGATAAACGGCTTACAACTAAGTCAAATGAATTATCCAAGAAATCCTTTAAGTTTTTTTTTGTGTATTTCGGCACCCATAATAAATTACTTTGGGACTCAAAATGTATATATGTATGTGTATGCATATGTATGTACGGACCATCCGAAATTGTGAAATCATTAAACAAAAATTCTGCTTAGGTTTTTAGAAGTTTTTTTTTTTTATTAATAATTTTGTTGTTTTTTTTTTGAAGTTTTATTACAAATTGAAAGTGTCAGAACATGTATGGCCTAGCCGAATGTTGGATGTGGTTTGGCAGTTATCCATATCCATGTTATCCTATAGAATCATTCAAAAAACATTCATAAGTTCATCCGTTTACAGTTTTCAAAATGTTCTCGCTCTCCGCGACAGAGACGTTTGTGTTTTTTACAAATACAAATAGTTATATAAATATTCATAATTTTAGCATCTAAAATATACAAAAAAGGAACAATTTATGGCACCCATTTACCGTACGATGGTTCTGTTTCGAAAGGGGTGGTCATAAGATTTTATGCTTTTATTATAATAAATGTAAATCGATTTTTTTTCATATACTTGCACTTAAAAAATAAGACATGATCTTAAGAATTGAGAAAATAAAAATTATAGAAAGAGTTTGAGTTTGATTCGGTTTTCATTTCTTCTTTTTTATATCGTTTTAACTACGGGAAGTGTGCACTTCTTTTTGGCAAAAGTTTATAGATCCCCCAGCTTAAGCTCTGGGAGGATGTTCATCCCAGGGGGGATCTTGCAGTTTTGAAAAAATTCAAACGTTGTTGGAGGATATTGAGACTACGGAAAGGGTTTTACACCTTTTGCTACTTTGGACTAGGGTTTCCAGCTCTTCGGAAAGTCTAAAGTCGTTGTTTTTGGGGGCCCCTTGTGATGCATTCGTTTTTGTTGTTGTTGTTCAAGTTGCAGTGGTTTTAGTTCGTTGTTTCGTTCGTTTACAAAATTGAGCGGTGTGCTGTGGGGCAGTGAGATAATACGACTGTTTTAATACAAATGTTCAACATATTTCTAAATAAACACATAATAATAGTTGCAAGAAATACGTGGCGTGCAAAGAATTGAGCAAATGTTGGCTACATATGTTAAATACAATTTTTAAATAATGTTTAAAGGGTTTCAAGAGTTCAGGAAACTGTTTAATTAAAATATTTTAGTTTTCTTCAATTTTAAATACTATTCGAATTAAAAAAATATTCATAGCAGTTTTCATAACTGGTGAACACCTTTGCATATTATTCACATACATACTTTCTATATCTAGTATATGTTATCAACTCTACGTGGTGCGGACTACTACTAATACAGGGTACTACAGGGTTCATTTTAATGGAGTGCTCGGGTTCTGGGTGTGAACACTACATGTCAATGGCGTAGCTTCTTGAATGAACAAATTTTACTCTGGGGTTTTTCACATGCTTCGATTTGTTGTGTTCTTTTTCTTACCAATTTGTTTCTTTTTCTTACAGTTCGTTACATGTAATTTATGTAAAATTAAGTACAAAAAAATTACAGAATTGCTATATGATTGATATAGCGTCGCTTTTGTTATTATAGCTAACGATTTTTGTGATATTGAATCTATTTGTTTGTTCGAATTTAGTATATATCCTCTGCCTCAGCTGTTTATGACAATTAAAATGTAAATAAAATATAAATAATAAAGTTAAAAAAGAATTGTAAATGTTTTTGGGGTATCAAAAAATTTATCTAAAACATGAAAGAAAGTTGAACGTTTAATCCCAAATGGTTCTTCCTTGTAAACAAAGTCTCTTATGGAAAAACCAAATGAGATTAAATATATAAATTTTTTGAACTTGATGGAAGTTTATTTCTCTCATGCCTTCGTGGGGATCTGCTAAGTGCTCTCTAAGGGGATCGTTTACCAATTAAAAAATATGTACAATTGTTTCTATATACAGCATGGGTCTTAGCAATTCCATAAGAACCAAATATATAATCCGAAATTTACTACAAGTTTGCTAATTGGTAAGACCCAAATGTAAAACCAAACCAAGCTCTTTAAAGAAGAGGAGACTTACGTGTCAAGGGTCTAGCGGGGTGCTTGGACCACAAGTAGCGATTCTTCACCGGCGACAAGTACGAATCGCGGGCCACTGGGCTCGAGCCACGTGGCACCGAGGTAGCACGGAACGGCACCAGATCATCCACATCCCACCAGAAAGGATCGCGCACAATCGAGGAGATTGGCAAGTTGGGGCTGGGGCTCAGCAAATCCCTGAAGCGGTTGCGTGGATGGAAGATTGGAAGTCCTATTTGTTGTTGTTTCATATGGTAGCATAGTCGTTATAGTTGTTGGTATTGTTGTGTGTGTGGTGCATATTGTGGGGTATACGAGTACATGTTGTAGATTTTTTTTCGATTTGGTTTTGGGTTTGGTATTTTTTGATTGGTTGTTGTTGCAATGTATACAAGAAGAGCAGAAAGAAAAATATTTTTTGTTTTTTCTATGGTTTTTTTAAACTAAAATAAAAGTAAATCAAACAAAAAAAAAAGAACAACGCTTTAACAAACAGTAATTTTTGATATTTTCCATGCGTATGTTGGGGTTTCGTTGTGGAAAATATACCAAGGGTTTTCGATGCCAAATAAATAGGAATAGGAGTCAATGATGTAAAAATATGTGGATATATAGATATAGATATAGATAGACAAGATAGATAGAGATTTATAAAGTGAGAGAGAGAGATATATGTTTATAGAGAGAGAGAGAGAGAGAGATATGGCAGGCGCTACGGTAAGCATATCGATAAGCCAACCAGTTGGGGGAGAATGTGGGGTTCTGGTTCTTCTTACAAGAATGCAAATCGGTTCAACAAAGCTTTAAATGGTCTTTGAAACCGTTTCGATAGTGGATTTCATGTACATTGATTTGTATTGAATCGATTTGCATTCGTAGACTCAAAGCACGGCGCTTACGCTTTGGGCACAACTGTACTACTTTATGCTGATGCTGCTGCTGGTACAGAACACGACATACATATACGTACACCAGTGCGCTGACGAAGCCAAAGGAGTGGAAATAATTTTGACAAATTATAGAGCCGTACGCACACACACTCACGTGGAGTGTGGAGGAGGCGAACGCATCACGAAAAATATGGCAATCATTTTTCAACACGTTCGCTGCCCATTATCATCACCTTCATCATCGTTTGGTTTGGGTAGCGCGATTCGCTTTTCGGGAGGCAACAGAAGCCGACAAAAAATAGTCAAATAAAATTCAACAACAACACGCAACTTTCGCCTCTTCTTGCACCAATGACAAATTTGTTCTTTTTTTGGTTGGTTTTTGAGGTTTGGGGAAAGATAAAGATGAAATTTGGATTTTTACCCTCAGCATCGTAGGCGACTTCGGTGGAACGGGGTCCCCAGCGACCGGCTTTGACAGGAGTGGGACTTGGCGAGCCGGCGCGCTCAAAAATGCCTAAATGCCGTGTAGCAGCAGCCGCCTCGGCTGCCACCGCACCGGCCTCGGCGATCGCGGGCAACTTACTTTCAAAGAGTTCATCCAAGGGCTCCAGCGAGCTGGCCCTGAAGCTGGGACGCGTGAACGGGGCCAAGCTGGTGGCACGGTCGAACACCGAGGGTCCGCGACGGGGCACGCTGCCCTCGCGGTTCCAGTACACTGGCTCGGGCACATAGGGCTCGCTGCCGGCGCGTGTGCTGCGCGTTGGACGGAACGGCGAGGCCGAGCGACGAGCTGCAAGCAAATGTCGATAGAGCGATCAGTAATACTCCATGGAAATCCAACTAATCCTGCAGAGAGAGGCTGTGCATGGGTACTGGGAACTCTCGAAAAAAAGGTTATGTTTTCTGAGAAATATTTGAATAGCCTTTAAAAGTCTTTCAACTATTTTCATCGTGGGTTTTTGCATTATTAGTTCATCTCTTTCTGGGTAAATGACTTTCAAAGTTTGTGATCTCAATCTCCGTTGTAAACCTAGCAAAAGACTGAGAGAGAGTTCCCTCCCAATATACTTACCAGCAGAAAAAACAATCACCAACCCAACGTTGAAAGAAATATTGAAATATGTAAATGGAGAACAATCAACAATACTAAACAAAATACATAGTACAAAATTACACAATACTGTGGGCACGAAACACGAATACAAAATCGGTAATTACATATTGGGAGGAATTCCAGAAAAAATTCAATAATTGTCTGCCAAGAAGAAGGAGAACATGGAACATAGAGTTTGTTTCATTTGACAATTCGTTAAATATTTCATTTGTGTTTTGCATATTGGTTTTCTTTTAGTTTTTAGAGTATATTTTAGGATAATTTTTAGAGAGTATTTTTTGGCAGTTTATTTACAGGCACCGCACAGTGTAATGTGAATTTCTATGCTTTGATTTTAGTAGTGAGACGAGAAAGACAAGACGAGAGACGACAGCGATCTGGACAAGGATTCAGACATTGACAGATTAATATCGAAATGCAGATGATTTGTTAGAGAATTAAAGACCAAAAATCTAATCTCCTGGATGAGAAATAGTTCCAAAAACACACATTTTCTTCATTGGTATTAAATATGTTTTTTTTTATTATTAATTATGGTTGGTTTCTTGTTTTTTTAAAGTAATTTGAGGATCAAAAAGAGTGTTCTTTGTTCGGGGGATTTGCCAGCGGGCTACTGTGGGCTCGACAAGTTGATTTAGCGCAAAAAGGTAGGCTCTTTCTATGGTACAGCAGCTGTTAGAAGAAAGGCTTAAGATTATTTCAGGGGCTGTATGGATGGGGATGGGTTGTTGGTTTTATAGATGGCAAATGGTTGAATGGATGGATAGATGGGAATCGTTAAATATATTTAATGACTAAAATTAAAATTAGAATTTGTTTTTTTTTATAAATGTTTTGTTGGTGGTTTTATTACGTTTGTTTTGGCTGTTGTTGTTGTTGATTTTGTATAAGTTAAAAATTAAAATAAAGCATTTTTATATAAGTATATATCTATATATCATACAATGAAACATTTAACGAAATATTCAATCGATTGCGACTATTGCTGGGGGTTCGGGGTTGGTTCCTTTTTACAGACAGAAAGAATATACTCGTATCGGTGGTTGGTACAATTAATTTTCGTTTCGTTTAAGTTTAACAATTTCTGCATTTAAATTACAAGAGTCTTACTAAGTGCTAAGCAAACAAAAGTGGATATCACTTTAACCATTTATATATGTATTTTTTCTCTAACGCTCAGCGCTTCAAACTTTTATAGCTGCAAAAATATAGGTTTAAACAAAATTTCGATTAAGACACAAAGTCTGCAAAAATGTTTTTTTTTTTTATTTGTTGGTGGCTGAATTTGAAAAAATTTCGTTGAGTTCGTATTTGATGTTAAATTTGATTTGCTATTTTTTTTTTTTGTTTCTAAATGATTGTAGATTTTGTTGTTGTTCGTGCTTACATTTTGTAATTAATCATAATTTTTCGTTGATGTTGTTGTTGTTGTTGTTGTGATGTTGTTTACTTTTTTGCTGTTGATGTTGGTGTTGGTTTTTTTTTGGTTTGGATTTGGTTTTTGATTTTAGTAAATGTCTTTTTTGTCCTTACCCTTGTTGAGCTCCGCCAGCAGCTTGTCCTCTGGCTCATACTCCAAAGGCACCAGAGAGTTGGGTGTGAGTGGCTTGTCCCTCAAGTAGAGACCATAGCGAGATGGGTATCTGTAAAATAATAAAAACAATTAATTATCTGAGAAAATATATGGTCGGGACGGGAGACCCACCTGCGCTCGATTTCCTGCATGCGCTTCAGATGATCATTCCAGGCCTTCTCTGCATCGTAGTTGGCTGGAACTGTTTGCCGAAAAAAATCATTAAAATTAGTCATAATTTGGTTAAAAAATAGACTAAAGCATTCAAAAAAAATATTGAAAATAAAAGAACAAAAAAGGTGGCTTACAGAAAGTATTCTCTTGAAAGCTTGGGCTCACACGACGTATGCGCAATATTTGATACATACGCAATCCCAGAAAGCAAGGTTATCAAAAGCAAAAGCAGCAAATAGCAAATAGAATAGAAAAGGAATCGGGTAAATAAATATTAAGAAAGCCATATCTTAGGAATGATAATGCCAAATGCTGGATGAAATGCGGATTTTAGTGGGGGCTTATATAAAAATGGAGTTCATAGCAAACCCTGGATGGAGCCGATGCATGGATGGATGGATCGATGGATGGAAGCACCACAAAGAGAGCAAAATTCGTTTCAAATTATTCGTTTATTTCACACACCAAAACATACAGATGTAGTATTTTTATGTATACTCAATCTAAATTATTCTCCGACTATGATAATTTATCTAAATTCTACACAAAATCCTTTTCACTAAATTTAAGTTGTCTTTTTGCCTAGAGAGAACAACAAATATGTATTGTATATATACTATATTTGAAAATATATCGAGAGAGAGTGCGCATAAAATATCAAATAGATATATATCGCTCGGATATATATGTGTATTTTTTTTGACGACATAAATTTATGTATTTTCTGAAACATTTATGAAAGAGAGAGAAAGAGAAAACAAACAATTGGTTAGTCCAAAAAAAAACGGAAAAACAAAACTATAATTTAGGCGAACGGGGGTGTACAGGTCGAAACATGTTGAGGGAGGGGAAATGGAGAGCTACTGCCTGTATCTATGTGTGTGTGTGTGGAATATCTGAAAAAAAAATACAAGAAAACTCTTTATATGTCTGGGTGCCGGGGGTCTGCTCTTTGAGGGCCGCCACAGTCATTTGATCCCAGAGCAAGCACCAAAAAATTGAGTCAAAAATTGCTCCGCCTATATACCTGATTCCGATATACACTCTCACAGAATCCATGCAGCATCTGCCTTTGTGAGTGCCCATATGAGCATGTGTAAAATTTTGTAGGTCTTTTTGCCAAAAATCAAACACAAATACAAGCACGACGATACGATACGGTACGAAACGAATCTTTCATTGACGTAATACTATTTTAGCTTTTCTGCGCTGGCATTTTATTTTATTTTTAAAATTATGAAATCATAGCGCCCACAAAGAGCATCGGGAATCGGAATAGGTATAGGAAAATATTGTTAAATGATGGCAGAGCTGAAATATTCAAGGTGTTTGTCAAAAGCTGTTTGTGGCAGGAATGATTGCGGCATACGAGTATGAGGCATGATTGAGATGACATGACTCGTGTGAATTGGCCAAATTGATTGATGGCGCATCGAAGGGTGATAGAAAACCAAAAGAGCTTATGCCAATCGGTTCAACCGAAGCCTTATATAACCTTGCAAGCTGCAATCAGGTGATGTTCACACCTGTCTGGCTGCTATATATTTATGGTACATGGGTGGTCGAATGAATCTCCTGATTTTGCGTGATTTTCTTTTACGATATTTTGAGGAATATGTTAAAATTGTATCTTTTTGTGAAAGCTGTATGAGTATCTTTTTACGCTGACATTGTACGAGTTAAGATTGAGTTTGTTTTTAAGGAAGTAAACAAATCCCTATTTGATTTGATTGGGAGTTCCCTCAACAATAGATAGATCTTTTGAAAGATAAATATATATCCCTTTAGTTAAACGATAAAATATCAAGCAGTTTTTGAGATATAAAATGAAGTTTTTGCCAATTTTCTATTAATACCGGACAGTCACAGCTGCTTGTTTACCTCAGGATCAAACAAATAATGCACTTTAGAAACTCCCATAAAGATTATTGTCACTTGCAAGGCCATAGTGGAGAGTAAATGCTTCTCAGGCAAAACAATTCTTAGCTGTGTGTTGAAGTTATTGGCGGGGATTTGCTTAGGATGACGAATTCCCATTTATTGGATTTCCGGACTTACTTGTGCGGCTGTAATGATGATCGTAGATGGCGCGTGGCGAGTAGCCATAGGTGTCGCGGCTCACGGGCAGATATCTGTAGCCAGAGGACTGGACGCGCTCGTTGGCCGTGGCAGGCTCATCATAGATGCTCCTGTAGGTGGGATTGTCCAGGTATGCGCTGTAGGGACGGGATGCCCGTGGCGTCTCGTGGGCACGGATATCCTCAGAGCCTATAAATACACGCAGATACCATACCCCTGTGTGTTAGTTCATTGCTTTTCAAATATTTCAGCTATTTCCACTATTTGGCTCAATGCCAGCCAAAGCACAAAATAAAGTTGATTTCTATTTTGTTTCTATCATATACTCGGACACGGATACTCGGATACACGGATACATGAACGACATAGGAATACATCTATGTAAATTTTTTGGGTGTGAGGTTTTGCCTTTGTTTGAGGCCTGCTCAAATATTTCACTCTATATATTTCGGACTGCGAAAAAGCTCTCTAGCAAGTGAGCGTGGCTAAGTATATAGCCTGGCTGATATGACACCTGCCAAAAGAAATAGATTATATATAGAGGAGAAATATAGAATCTTTTCTATATGGGCCAGGCTATTTGCGTAGCCGTTGCCTCCTCTCTGCTTGCTATTTTTGTAGGCTAAAGTCAAAGATCTAAATCATTATTTATTGTAGGATGTAGCATGTTCCTTCTTAATGGGATAATGGTTACTTACCCTTCAGGGATCTAATGTAAGACTGCCAGAACTTGGCCTTCTTGCTGGGGCTCTCATTGCGCCCAATCATTTCCAAATGGTTCTTGAACATTTTGATCGATTTGTTTCTGTTCTGTTCTGTTCACGAATTATTCGTTGAACTCGTTCGCTGCAAACAAAGTTGGAGAGAAATTCGTTTTTAACTATTTTCCAATTTCAAATTTATTTCAATTTTCCGAAAGAGTTTTTCTCGTTGGTCTCTCTTTCTCTCTTTCGCCTGAGAAATGTCAGCACGCACAAGTTTGAATCTTTTGTCTCTCGTTTTCGATTCAGTTTGGATTGGATTTTGGCTCGGAAAGTCTCTCAGTTCGAAAATAAACAGACTGTGTGCCACTTTAGAGCAGTGCAAAGTTTGTAAAATATATACATATATAGTATATCTAATAAAATACCAGACAATCTCACAAGATCAATCTCACTAAAAATAAGTTGATTTTTTTGGTTCAGTTTTTTGTTTCAAATACATAAAAAATGTCACACTTGGATGTATGAGAACTGGCATAAAGCTATCTTCTAGATATCTATTTTTCTGTATCTGTGAGTGAGAGTATCTGTGTATGAGGTGCAGCTAAAATTAATTTTATTTTTAAATGTCCTTGAGTTTAATTTGTTCTTTTTTTTTGTCTGGCTTTCGTCTGAATTGACTTGCTTTAAAAAAGTTTTAGTTGAAAAATGTTCAACAAATATTGGAAATTCTTCAGCATTTTCCACTTAAAGTTTTTCTTTGTTAGGGTTTCACTGCACACAAAACTCTGCGAATAATTTCAACACTTTTCGGTATCAAATGTCATTGAGGGTCGTGGCCTCTTATGTAATCGTTGAGGTTTTTGAATTTTAAATTCTGTTTTATTCATAATTCGCTCATAATTCCATCATTTGTCAACAGAAATGAGTTTTATTCACTTTAAGTCGGTGATAATTGCACTTGAGTGTGTTTTAATCAATTTGAATTGATTTCATTTGATTCGAATTGATATTTATTATTTACTTGTATTTATTAAGAATTCTTTTCTTTTTGGTTGGATTTTCAGTTGGCTTACAATTTAAAATTACTCCTAAAAAATAGCGATCTATCCTCAACGAAGAATTTTTTCAAACTGCAAACCCCAAGAAAATTCGCCTCACCAATTTTACTCGTTTCAGACTTTTGCCATTTCGTTCCGGCCCCAAAAAGCACTGCGCATTCCTTTACGGCGTAGGTTGCTCTACATGTGTGTCCGTGTGTGTGTTCTGTATCTGTATCTGTGGAAAAGCTTCGAATGATCAGTTATGGGAAAAGCTTTCTGATAGATAGTGTGGTGGCTGCCACCGCGCCCACTCATTGTTTTTCGAAGGCCCAAAATCGAAATTTCTGACGCTGGCGATGATCGTAAAATGAAAGCCAACCAAATTAGCCCACATATAATCCCATGTTTCTTAAACAATATCTACACAATTTATTGTCGTTTCTCATATATTTTCTATACATATTTTTTATCATGTTAACTTTCTCATTTTTTCCATTTTGTTGCACTTCCTGAATGGTCAAAGGAAGTGCGTCAATTGTGGTATTGAATTGATCACTGAACTCTGCACTTTTTATAATACAAAAATTTAGCAAATTATCTAAAAACATAATTTGCCATTTTCATTCCGAAATTCCTATTGGCTTCCCCTCTTGAAAGTTCTTTTATTTTTGTGTTTTTGTGGAATGCACATTCAGTTTATTTGCTATTTTCTCTTCTGGTTATTTTTTCCATTAGCTCGAAGTTAGTTTCCCGGTAATGGAAAAGCCATTTTCACCCACATGCCTTCGACGAATAAATAAACAATTCTCTAAGAAACAAAAGCACCTTGAATAAATGAATCTTTGATGATAGTCCCATTTTGATAAAATCTAATTGGATTATAAAATAAAAATGCACGAAAAATTATTATTTGAACAATTTCTTCATAGAAAATAATATACATTTCAAATCATTGACCAAAGAAGATTAATTTGTGGTTTTTCTAATAATACGTAGGTATATAGTGGCAGTTAAGAGACTCTTTAAACTATATATATGGATATTTCGGATGCCCTCAATATCCATTCTCCGATCCGCACATCAGTATCGCCTTATTCCAAATACTGTTCTTTGCAAACTCCTGCCCATAATCCCGATACCCTCTCTCAAAGAGTATAAAAGCCTTCCCACGTGCTGCAATACAATATTTTCCAAATATCCGAATTCCTCTAAAATTGTTTATACAAAGACGAGAAAAGATTCCCCAACCAGCTACGATTACAACAAGCAGGGTTGAAGGGCAAACCGTTTCCGCCTTGGGTGGGAGTACATATGTTCCTATTTTTAGAGTATATTTCCATTGAGATCGATTTGACCTTTCCATCTTTGGATCATGTGGATCGGCTATACAGAGGTTCCTGGTGGGTGTCCATCTCGAACCAAAGCATTCAAGGCCGAATGCATTTGCATTCAAATGTTCTTTTGACTTTGTTTATCGAATAAGAATTTGTATTGAGAATTCGTTACCCTTAAACAAACTTTCATTTAAACTTGAACTTGACTTTGAGTACAATACGATTGCAGTTTCTTGAACCAATCAAAAAAAGAACTGCAAGAAATAAATAAAAAGAGAAACAATTAACACTATTGAGGAATTGGGAAATACCTGGCAAAGGTTTTTCCGATTTCGCCAATCATTGAGTTCACTTTTACTTTTCTGGCACACTTTTTTGGCTAATTACTCGGCCGAGTTGTCCAACTTTTAGTTGCACTATTTTTAATTCAATTCAAATGGGTTTTCCTTTGATGTGGTCTTGAAGGACACACACGATTTGGCTGAGATAAATGTGCCCTAAAAGGAAATTAAATTATGATATTAAAGAGAAATTTCTTAATTGTCTACAATTTAAAATAAATAAAATATAAAAAAAGTCATGTTTGAAAAATGAAATACATAGAAATAGCTTAATTTTCCTGAAATTAAGAATAATATTAATTATTGCTGAAATATCCCTATTATTGTCATTCATGTCTCTTATTAATGTAATTCAACAAGGTTCTACTTTAAAAAGAATAAACATAACTTCAACGGTAAGATCAAAAATAGATCAATGTATCCAGAGCTCCTTGTTTACTTTGATTTAAGTTCTTTGAATACCGAGTATCTTGGTGTCGAGACACGTGTGCTACTCACACGTTCCGTCTTAATAAATACCAAACATTTTAATTAATTTTACATCTCCTGCAATCAGCCCATACTCGTGTACCTATTTCAAACCAAGCGAATACCCAGAAAAAAATATTCATAAATAAAATAAATTTTTCTCTGTGGTCACTTGAGAAATGAGGTCAAAAATGAAGCTAATTATTTATGGGGCACATATGCAAAATAATGGCGTACAATTTGCTTGCCATAGAATTCCTCTTATAGTACGTATATAACAAAACAGAATTACACACAATTCAATTATAAATTACATCTGGGGGTGAAAGATATTTAGCTGTCACAGTCAGACACGACACGGACTGACTGAATGAAATTCCAACTATAATTTATCTACATTTTATTACTCTCACACTTGCTCTCTAATAAATCCCCCAAAAACCCAATGTGAAGGACAATCGTATATGGCTTTGTCAAATGAAATGAAACGCAAACTGAACAAAAAGAGCAAATTGTAAGAGCTCTACAATGTCAATGCGGCGGACGAATAATTTGCTTCGGTTTGCCACCACAGAACACAACAAAAGTACAAAATCATCTACAAATATACATTTTGAGTCATAGCAGATTATCAAACAAACAAAACAAAAAAATATACAATTATTGGCAAAACCCTGATTATGAGCATTTTGTCTGTATGTGCCGCCAAAAACACTTTTAAAATACACACTCTGAAAGTTTTGATATTTGCGGATTTACTTTTTTGATGAACAGGTTATGAACAGAACGCCCCACCTTAGCCTTGCCAAATGATTTAAGCTTAACGAAAAATGATTTATATAGGAAGCGGTATTTCATTTTTCATATAATGTGTCTAAGAAATTTAAAAATATTATATTTTCCCCCATTGCAATGGGAATCAAACACCTTTGAGAGCTCATATTTAGTTACCAATAAAACAAAAAATTGCATGCCCTTAGTTTTCCATCTAAGCCAACTACATCTCTATATTAAAATTTCTAGTTTCTCTTTATCTTGGGACTCGTAAATACAGCATAATGTTTTTTTAATGTCACACATAATTCCTGAAAAGTTCTCTTTAATATCTCCATCTCTATCTCTCACTCTACGATTATGCCGTTTAGAATACAATACTGGTATACGTTTATATACACATACATATGCCCCCTATGCGGAGCACTAGAACATAGTTTCCAAGCGAGTCTATATATATAGATATATATATGTACAGATATGTAGATGTTTAACCTTAACATATAGCAGACACCTTCAAATGAATTTTCTCTGAATATAAAAATAAATATTGTATGTACACATACATATACGCGATATCTGTGTGGATATATGCTCTCTCCTCTCGCATGATCTGTGTGCGTTCTGCAACCCGAAATCTGTATCTATATGGTCTATGGTCAGGCTAGGGTCTGATCGGCTCTGCTCCCCAACCGACAAACGGCCCACGCAAATGAACTTGAAAATTAATTGTTCCCCCCGCAATTGCAGAGGCAGAGACTGAGGAAGTGGATACATAACCAGCCAAAATGCTATATACCTACGTTCTCTCGATGCCTTCCATAATTTATTTGGCTTTCGAATACAAATTTATAATTTCATTAAAATGTAATGCCAGACGAACAAAGATTTTTCTTCTAGCTGGAAAATGGAAAATGATATTATCTCAGTCTCAGCTGAGCTCGCCATCTCTCTTTCGAATATTTCTACAGAATTTTCCTGTACCAATTTGATGTTATTCCATTCATCTCCCAAATCCCAAGGACACAAGGGTCAATGCATTTAAAAAAAAATCTATTTATATGGAAATTGCACGGATCTAACCTTGAATCTGGTCACAAAATGTACGCAGATGATGGATTGATGTTGATGATGCCATTAAAAACTGGCAAAATAGGCAAATGCTTTTCACGTTTATACCAATTTGTTTTGATTCTATGTAGAACATTGTGGCTGACAATTTGAGTCAAAAGTTTTTCGTTCTAAAAATATTTCTGGGATATACACATTGAAAAGCCATTAACAGTTAGTAAATGAACCGGTCAGTGGCCAGCCCCTAGGGGATCTGAATCTGAAAGGAAGTCATGCGTTTATCAATAGTCTGCTGACGTTACTGAAAACACAAATTGTACATCCTGTTTATTATTTTTGACTTTAAAAGTATACAAATTGATATATCCACACATACTCGTACGAATGTATCCCACTTTGCATTCCATTCATGAAACAGAGAAAACGTATAGAAAGGGGAGAGGGCCTGCTTTTACCAACCCCAACCCAAAACAAATATGTAATAAAAAATATATATACAATATATCTATATTATTACTCAAGTCTGTTCAGTTCAGTCCACGGATGACAGCACCAGAGTGGACAATGTTTTGATATGTTTGGGACAAGTGTTTCGCTAGATAATATTTCTCTTTTTTTTTTTTGCTGGGGGTGTCTACTGGCCAATGTTCAGATCTTGGAAGGTCGAAACTTTCAGTTTCATTTATTTTTTAGACTGAATTTCTTCTACTATATTCATTTGGTACAATTTTTTAGCTTGTTCGTTGTCTTTTACTTTGTGTTCTGTATTTCTTGCTCATCTCTCTTTTATAGTTCACACATGATTGCGTTTTATAAATATTGTTGAGAATAGCCATCTACAAAATATTCGAGTATATCACAAAGATTTATCTACGTATGTATTTATCTGAAAGATAGAAAATAGAAAGACCACAAGAAAAACACAAAACATTTATATTGGGATCATAGCAAAATAGATTCGTGAAAGCTGACGTCAAGACATCCCGGTTTCTTTGTTGATATGAAACGCTATATTTACTTACATTTTTTGGATCAAAACAAGGGAAATAGATCTAGTTTCTTTAAGAGAAATACAAATTGAAATTGCATAAAGGCGAGAAACCAAATAAGTTCGATGTGGCGAATGTTATCTCTGACAGCTCTGCCTTTTAATCCTTTACTTCAAAATAAATCCTCCTTTTTACATTAATCCTTTTTTACATTAGTTATGTAGTGGCACTTATCTAAAACAAAATAAGCTACTAATCATTAAAATATTCCAAAGAACGTCAAACGTATGCATTTATTAGTAAATGACATAACATTTGTTGTTATAGTAATTGTAATTGGACTTTACTATAGTCCCAACAGATGCAAGCCCATACAATCATCACCATATCCTATACCATAAAAGTCTTTAAGCTAAGCATTAAATTACACTAAAACGCACGCTAACCTTAAGCGAAATCACAATAAATTTACATTTGTGACAATCAGACCACAAAGTCTGCCATTTTTGCTCAACCCAAAGGTCGGTAGCAGCAGAAATTTAAATAAATGGCCTGATATGCATAAATTTATGATTTCATACCCGATTTGCCATCTTGTAATTTATGTGCGAATGGATAATGGGGACGATGCTCAAAGCGCATGAAATGACTTTTGTGACAAAACAAGTGGCAGTAAACCATAAGCCAGAAGGAGAACCCCTGAATAGATTGCCACCTCAACCTCATCTCATCTCGCATGTCAAAACGTATTTGGATTCTGTGTGCCATAGCCTATTTGTAATTTGGATGCAATTGTTAGTTGGTTAGTGGGTTATATGGGAATCCACATCATCCCCAAGAGCGAGAGTGTGGATAAATTCCCAAACGAGTGGAGTCGAGTGCATGACTCAATTTACAGTTGACAAATTGACTTGGTTAGCAATCGAGACGAACATATGCGGATTGCACTTCATTCAGAGCGAAGCCATGGCAAAAGGAAACATATGCTACCAAATGCTATTCATTTGCAACGTGCCGCAAAACCTCAAGGAGTCGCAGAGAAGTGGCAGTGAAGAGAATCTTCTCAAATGCAATTTATTCTTAGAACCCATGGCCGACGAACGAGCCTCCAAGTCAGAGCCAGGTGCATCTCTTTGAATGCAATTCAATTAGCCCAGATTCAGAGCGAGAGCCCGGGCAAATAAATAGCAATTGTCTGTGCCGCCTTAATTGTCGGCCATGTACGAGTACAACTCAATTGGACTTGGCTAAATTAACAGCACAGCCACTTGGGCCACAGGCAATTACATAGCTCCTCCAGTCTCGGCCCCAAGGATAATGAACTCTCTCTCGTTTCTCAGCGGCTGAGCAGAACTTGGGTTTCTTTTGCTGCTCCATGAAAATAATATAAGTTAATGTTTTAATGGCTTTATATATGGTCAATGTTGCCTGATACTTGCAAACTGCAACAAGGCAGGGTGAAAGCGCTACATGCCACATGATGTACCATATACATACATATAATGTAATTATTGCCACTAATTGAAAGTACTTTATGGCTTATTGGTTTGCGTGTTGCGGCTAATTTATTGAGGTTTCTTCACACTCGGCTGTGGAATTTGAAAGGGCAAGTAAGACGCATGAAGACTCAGCAAGGCTCGAAACCGAGAGAATTATAATTTCATTAGCTCCTAAATAGGGTTGAGTACTTTTCATATTATAAAGCTATAGGAATGCATATTTTGCAATGCGAATGCAATTTTACAAGGACGAAAATGCCAAATGGTCCTGGAGTTCCTTAAATTCTTCAAAATAAAAAATAAAAGAAGATTATATTCTCGTTGGAGCTGAAAATGCTTCCAGTGCTTCATACATTCAAACATCACTTTAATATTTCACTTCCACCTTAAAGTTCGAAAAAACTGAAGGCAAAAAGTAATTCAGCTCCTAAGTCAAACACCCATTTAAAGTTTTCCCTTGCAAAATTATATAATTTATTTATATTCACGCTCGTCACTGATTTTTTAGTAATTTTTATAAATAATCCAGATCCAGTTTTAACGTGCTTTTCTTTCAAATATACAAATAAATCCATTCTTGTAATTATAGTTATTTTCAAAAATGAATAGCCTACGGAATGATTTCGTTTTCGTTGATGTGTAATTATCTTTTCTGGCACTTCATCTCTGCAAATGCCAGCTAATTTATACCCTAAACGTGCGGCCATTCCATCTCCCTGCCAGCAGGTCTTCTCCACCATTGACCCTGGCAATTGTTGGCCCAAAAACCAGCAAAGAGGCGTTGAAAGCCACTGCGAGACATTTGGCTAAGGGGATGGAGAAGATTCGCATCGTTGACACGAAAAATCAACAGAAAGACGGGGCAAAACGACTGGCGACTGGAGGCGCCGAATGTCTGCTGCAAAGAAACCACATCAACAATCAATTTTCAAATGATTTGGGCCTCCAAGTGGACACACACAGAAATTTGCACAGTTGTGCGGACAGACCAGAGCCCACTGGGCGTATGTGTAATGAAGAAACACTCGGTGGAAATCCGGATATATGTACATCAATTCTATTCAAAAGTATGGCAAGTCATAAAGAAAAGCTATTAAAAAATGCAGAGAGGGCTGCCGAATATCGGTTGGGAATGTGTGTCAGGGATATTGGAAGAACATTTATATTGAGGGAATATTAAAGTAGTTTTCTACATTACCAATTAAGTTCCAAGCAGTCAAAGTGCCAATTAATTAATACCAATTTCCAATTAACAGGTCCCGCAATCAATGTCAGCCAAGTGAACCCTAAGGAAGCCAATTCCCCAGTGCCAACATGTACGGACTGCTATTGGAGAATCTCTCCGAATACATCAAGTCTGTCTATGGCGAGGAGAAATGGGAAGACATCAGGCGGCAGGCGGGCATCGATTCGCCCTCGTTCAGCGTCCATCAAGTGTATCCCGAGAATCTACTCCAGAAATTGGCCAAAAAGGCTCAACAAGTGGGTCTACAAAAAAACCATCTCTTTTTTGATAATTTCTTTACTCCAAATAAATATATTTCTATCTCAGGTTCTGGGTGTCTCCGAGCGCGAATTCATGGACCAAATGGGCGTCTATTTTGTGGGCTTTGTAGGTCAGTATGGTTATGATCGGGTCCTATCCGTTTTGGGTCGTCACATGCGTGACTTCCTCAACGGTTTAGACAACCTGCATGAGTACCTGAAGTTCTCGTACCCCCGGATGCGGGCACCCAGTTTCATCTGTGAGAACGAGACCAAGCAGGGCCTGACACTGCATTATCGCTCGAAGAGACGTGGCTTTGTCTACTACACAATGGGCCAGATACGGGAGGTGGCTAGGTACTTCTACCACAAGGAAATGCACATTGAATTGGTTCGCGAGGAGATCCTCTTCGATACGGTGCATGTAACCTTTCAGCTGACCTTTGATAATCGGGCCTTTACTTTGGCCTCGCTCGCCATGACCCGCGAGGAGAAACACTTGCCCATCAGTGCTCATGTGCTCTTCGAAATCTTTCCCTTTTGTATTGTTTTTGGGTAAGCATTTGTAGTAAGCACTATATTTTGCATATTATGATGCGTCCTTCCCCCTTTCAGTGCTGATATGGTAGTACGCAGCATTGGTAACTCTTTAATGGTCATATTACCCGAGCTGTTGGGCAAGAAAATCACGGCCTGGTTCGATTTGGTACGCCCGCTGATTGCATTTAAATTTCAAACTGTAAGTTACAGATCACAATATTTGATTGTATCCCTAATAACCCATTAAAAACATCTATTTTCTTCTCAGATACTCAATCGCACCAATAACATATTCGAATTGGTCACCGTGGATCCGGTTACGGAGCGTATGGATGCCCAAAATGATGATTTGCTCTTACACGATGATGGCAGTGAGCCGGAGAAGTCATTGAGGTTGAAAGGTAAAATAAGATTCATTTAAAGGCCCTCAAAATCTATCAATATTTTTGATTCACAGGTCAAATGGTCTACATGGAAAACTGGCGTATGATCATGTTCTTGGGCACACCCGTCATGCCGGATCTGACCTCTTTGATAACCACTGGTCTCTATATCAACGATCTGTCTATGCATGACTTTAGCAGAGATCTCATGTTGGCGGGCACTCAACAGTCGGTGGAACTAAAATTGGCCTTGGATCAAGAGCAGCAAAAGTCCAAGAAACTGGAAGAATCTATGCGATTGGTAAGGTCAACAAGGAGCAAGTTTCTGGAGAGACCTACATTTGTGTACCTTTTGTATTTTCCAGCTGGATGAGGAGATGCGGCGTACAGACGAGTTGCTGTATCAGATGATACCCAAACAGGTGGCAGATCGTCTCAGACGTGGCGAGAACCCCATAGATACCTGTGAGGTGAGTAGTGAGATTACTTCAACTAGAGTATCGTATAATAATATCTCCCCAAAATGTATGCAGATGTTTGATAGCGTCTCCATACTCTTCTCGGATATTGTAACCTTCACCGAGATCTGCAGTCGCATCACACCCATGGAAGTGGTGTCCATGCTGAATGCCATGTACTCGATTTTCGATAAGCTGACGGAACGGAATTCGGTCTACAAGGTGGAGACTATCGGCGATGCCTATATGGTGGTGGCTGGGGCACCCGACAAGGATGCCAATCATGCGGAGAGAGTCTGTGATATGGCCTTGGACATGGTGGATGCCATAACCGATCTGAAGGATCCCTCAACCGGTCAGCACTTGCGGATACGTAAGTGGAATCCCATTATATAGAACTATGCTTCAATCTCCTTTACCATCTATTCTTTGTCAGGTGTGGGTGTTCACTCTGGTGCCGTTGTGGCTGGAATCGTGGGTCTAAAGATGCCTCGCTATTGCCTTTTTGGCGACACTGTGAACACCGCCTCGCGCATGGAGTCCACCAGCATTGCCATGAAGGTGCACATATCCGAGTCGACGAAAATCCTAATCGGCCCCAGCTATAAGATCCTCGAGCGCGGCGAGATCGATGTCAAGGGCAAAGGCACTATGGCCACCTACTGGCTGGAGGAGCGTGAGAATCGACTTCCTCTGCAGTTGACCACTGGCATGCTGATGCATCCGATGTCCTCGGGTCCCGCGAGGGCCATAATGCCGGCTCCATCTAAGCCAGTGACTCCCATGGTGCCCCCTCTACCTGCTCCAGTTCCAGCAGCTGCTGCTGCCCCGCCAGTGGAGCATGCCAGCATGTCCGGTGTGGTCCTGACAGCCACGAATACCATAGCGGCAGCGGCGCACCTGACGCATCATCATCCTCCAACAGCTGGAGGTGTGGTGGGAGGGCCAACAGCTGGAGGAGGAGCTGCACCGGCTCAGGGAGACGATCGCAGTAGTCGCATCTACTCGCCGGTGACCTTTAAGGATGTGGCACGCCGAAGCATCGCCAACTCGCCCGTGCGGCACAGCTGCGGGTATTCCTATACCGATCAGGAGAAGCGACGCGATTCCCGATCCAACTCCACTGGCCATGTCTTTATGCGTTCCCCCTCCGATATTTTCGGCTCGCTTATTCTAGACACCGAGGAGTTCCTCGAGGATTTGCAGATGTCGCGTGGCTCATTGGTCAACAGCAACAACCATCCGCCTCCTTGCGGCTTCAGTCCTACGCCGCCGTTCCGCATCGGCAGTGCCCCGCCCAAACCGCGGCCCAGTAATCCGGACAAGTTCACGCCCGAGGAGCTGGCCGCCATGGATCAGCTGACGCCACCATCGACGGCTCCGGCCCGGGAGACGGCCACGTGCAGCAGTGCCAGCCTCAAGGGCGCCACCTCGAACGCCTCGCTGGACCGGGAAAAGACCGCATACAAGCTCAAGTAAGTCCTGGCATAACAAGATCAGCTCTCCAGCTCCACTTTTGAATAGGAAAATCACATTCTCCAACAGCGCTAGTCTGGAGGCTCCATCTCCACCAGCCATGTCGGCCGTGGTCTGCCCGATGCGATCCAAGTCTCCACCGATGGCAGTGGCCACTGCTCCCCCAGTGGTGCCAGTCCAGGCCAGCACAAGCCATGGCAGTCGACCAGGGTCAAAGTGTTCGGTGTCATCCATTTCGCTTCACTCGCCGCCCCCGCATCGCGCCCAATCAGCGCCAGCAAGGTCATTTCCAGTCTGTAAAGTCTGAGCAAACATCAGATAACCCTTTGATATTTTAGACCCCATTCCATGTCGAAGGCGGCGCGAAAGGCATTTCTGGCAGCCAAGCAAACCAAAGCCATGGAGAAGCTGGACAAGATGATCGAAGAGGTGCATGAGGTGGAGTCCCAGTCGACTGTAAAGGCGGCCAACATGCGGTTGGCCATCTTTGGACATGATGGTGGAGGAGGAGGTGGGGATCTGGCCGCTGGTGGTTGTCCTTTGTTCCTGCCTCCGCCGCCACAGCCCCAGCAGCGACTGATGGCTGGCTCTTTATCAGATTCGAGTATTTGTAATCATGGGTGAGTAGGGGGACAAATCACAGCCAGATTGAATACAGTAAACTGATGCTCGAGACCGAAGCCTGAACCCGGTTCTCTTTCCCAGCCAAAGACAACCATTTTGTTATTGTATAATGGCGAATTTCGTTTTGAACCATTCGGTGGTGCGAGAGAATCGACAATCAATTTTCTGTGTCACGGTAACGCGACTTTTTCGCGTTGCCAAAGACTGTATTTGTTGTTGGATTTTGAGGACTGAAAAGTAAGTCTCTTCTGCGCCACGCCAAATACTGTGTATATTGTTGTTGGATTCTGGGACAAAAGAGAAGAAAGCGTCATAAACAACACACCATAGAACAGTGGTTTGGTCCCTCATGCTACATCTTGTTATTTTGTAGACTTGGCTAATACTCAACTCTTTCCACAGGCACAGTCATGCACCCAGCTGCCATCATGCACTGGAGCCAAAGATGAGCAACAGTCAGAGTTTCCAGCACAGTCCCCGAGGCGGGATCACCCATCAGTGCTGCAGTGGGTTCGGTCATGGCAATGGTAGACACTCGCATCGCATGCACTCGAATGCCTGTAGGATTCTGTAGAGGAACTGGAGTGCACGAGTCCACCTTCACATTCATATCATGTATACTATTCTGATTCCGATTCTGCTCAATGTTCTCCGCGCGTGCTTTGTGGTCCAGTGATGAATAGTCGGCAATTATTAGAGTTTAGTTAGTTGTTGATACTCATAGAATATAGAAGGATATACCAGATGTACCTTTATGTACCCCATACTCCCACGTTAGCTAGTCAAACAGGGCTTTAACACTTGGCAGATCGATGTCTACATACGCTAAAGAAACTGTATAAATTGTTATAGTACATACATGTAATATCTAACTAAATGTTGATCAAAAGATTTCAAATTTCTTGACACCTCAAATATGACAATACCACAAGAAACACACAAAATAAATACAACATTTTCGAGTATGTCAGAAGATGAACAAAATATTGTAACCTAAGGCTTTTTCACGCATTATCATGATACCACCTGAGGCAAGGTTTGCTCCAACAAAAATATATTATATTCTATATATATGAATGTATAATATATATGTATCATAAAACTCTATATATTTACTATATATATATTTTTAGTAGTTACATGTTTAAGGAGTAATTTTTTTGTGTACACCGCCTATTAAATAAATGTCTCCGAAATCTTATAGAACTTTTTATTTTCCATACGTTTTCAGAGGAGGTCCGACAGTTTCTGTGGTGCATTTGTATTTTATGATATAGAACAAAACATTTGCTACAAATTCTACTGATTGACAGGGTAAATTAATAGAAGTAATGAGAGAAAACACCTACTTTTTTCTCCACATCATTTATCCACTCAATTAGTAGAATTTTAAATAGTTTTAAATTATAGATTTAAAAACAATTAAGCACATTAATATACCAGAAAACATATTATTATTTATAAACTTGAACTTTTTTAGATTAAATTCTGTTGCATAATATTTATATTGAGATTCGCTTTCTAGGAGATCTGTTAAGCATATTGTACTTTAATAACATTTTACACTTAAATGCATAGATTACTTTTGATAACATTAAACATTTTTTAGATTTTATTTTTTATAGATTTCGTTTTTAAATTGGGAGATCATTAAAAATGTTCCATTTAAATGCATAGACATTGAATATTATTTTTAAATAGTCTTTGAGCAAGGATATGCTCAGATAAAAATGCAGATCTGACAGTTGGAAATAGGTATAGATATACTTATTTTACATGGGAATCAGGCAAACGGAGATCATAATACAGTATTTTGTGCTACTTAGTTTACTTTCAATTAATTGTTCTTTTCTTTTTACATTGCCTTTTTGGCATATCACATCTTAACTAATTTTTCGCAAGCATACACGCCAAATAATAATTTAACTGAACGAATATCTTTATGGATTATACATATATGCATATAGTATGTTTATCTACACTTTAAGCGCAGCAGGTTGTCTTTTAACAGTGACTAGACTTGGTTGGGTTTTCAAGAGGAGTGTCTTTGGTTTAACATCGGTGGGTTTTGGGGCCGTGGTCTTAGGCCGCCTCGGTCAGGGGCGAATTAACGCCCTCGTCGTTGGAATAGATGAGCGTGCCATCCAAAGTTTCAATCGTCTGAATGGTGGTCTTGCAATAGAAACACACCTTTGAGTTCATCATGTGCTGCATGATGCAGTCGCTGCAGGACTGATGCCTGCAGGGCGTGAATACTGCCGTGATGGGCTTGGCGCAGCAGATGGGACACAACGAATCCTCCGAAGGTAGTGTTATGTCCGATAGCAGAGTCTGCTTCATGCGCAGACCCTCAATGAGCCGCCGGATATTGTCAATTTCCTCCGAGTTCACGTGAGTGGGAACTGTATGGAAAAATGGTTCAAGATTTGGCAGCTTTTAGAATCGATTTACTCACAATCCGACAGCGCAAACTTAATGATGGGCGGATCGGCCCGAATGCGCTTTGAGTTGTTGGGAAACGGCACCCTCACATCGTTGGTAAGCGGATCAATGTGCGGCCTGGCGGACGGATCAAAGTTCCCACGCGGTATATTCTTCTGTTCCAACAGAGGCGTACGTATCTCACCCAAGGCGAACTCCAGCGTGGCAAACTGGAAGCTCGGATCGGTGAGGAAAGCGCGCGATATTCGCGTAACTTTTTGCGGTGTTATATCCATGTCCATCTCGCTGCGCATGAGGGCTAACAGTATGCCCAAGGCGGCTGTAATAATGGGGTAGTGTGTGACCGCATTGAGGTCGGCCGAACACATGTCAACCACAAATTGGAAGCAGCCGGGCGGCACGGTGACCCGAGATAGCACCTGACTGATTAACTGGCAGATTCGATTCAACAGAAGATCGCTATTCGGACGTGAGGGATCTGTAACGATTTCCGGCGACACGGTGATGATCATCTCCAGACACCGCATCAATGACACTGTCAGTTCGAAGCACATGGAGCAGATCTTGAGCTGTTTGGGCTCGAACAGTGTATTCTCCTGGCGCTGGGCAGTATTTTGGATCTATTAGGGAAAAGAATGAGCGACTATTATTTGCTAAAACTTATCTGTAGCCTACCTCCTGCAGCAACAGTATGAATTCCGAGAAGGCCCAATTCAGTTGACTCAGCACCGAGTTGAGAAAACTGGTGGCAAATGGTTCATCCTCAATCAGTTTGGAGCCAATTAAGCGCTGGAAATACTTCGATGGATTTGCGGGTGCTATATTGTGGAGCAGTCCCGTGTGCGTCTCGTTCCTTGATCGACTGCGGCACAGACCCATATGCAGCGGTTGCGTACCGCCCTGCCAGACACAAGGCTGGCGGGCGTCCTTGTACCCATAGCCCTCGCCCATCCAGAAGCGCAGCAACAGCCAGTTGCTCTGGCCCCACGCCCGATTCTCGTACGGACGCAGTAGGGCACGCACCAGAGCCACTTGGGACCTGCGGGAGGATCGTTCCAGGGCTCGCACCCCGGATTTGTGGCAGGTGAGTGTGCCCAGGGCTTGAAGCAGCGAGTCCTTGCAGGAAGCAAGTACAATACGCGGGTCTGCCGAATGTACGCCCAAAAATTCCGCTGCTGAAGTGACGGCGCAGTCGGAATCCGTCGCCTCGAACTGGGCTTTCATATCGTGATGGCTAAAGTCCATTACAGCGTCAAGCAGAATAGGTAAAGTATTCACATACACCTCGGGTACGAAGGAGAATAATGGACCCGTGTTTGAGGCACTCTTTAGGGAAGGGTAATATAGTCAATGCATCGATGGAATTCTAACGAGCTCACCGTCAGGGTGCGTATCATACGCTCCAGCATCCAGATGAGCAGGGAACGCCTGTGATTATTTAGGGCCACGCCACGAAGCCATAGCTGCTTTCTGGACAGCGATATAGAACGGGTCTGCCAGATAATAAAACATGGATAATTCCTTTGCAGCCATTTCTCTTTGTTAAACTCACCGCAAAGACGTTTTGACGCTGACCGAACTTGGAACGCAGTTCTCCCATTACATTCTGATGTGCATCGTTCATGCAGACATTGGCATGCTGCTCGAGAGCCAGCAGCTTGCGTTCGATGTCCTCGCGGTAGTATTTCGTTTCCTTGAGTACATCGTTCAGTGCAGCAATCTCATCCCTTACAGAACCTATTTTCACAATATACTTGTGCCCCGCCGAGTAGTAGAACATGATGCAGAGATCCAAGAGATCGCAGAGACTGGCTTCTATATCGACATTGCCTGGCGGTGCTTCTGCGCCCTGATTGCCTCGCGGACTGAGAAATTGCGTAAAGGTGGTGTTGCCGCCCTGCGTGTGTGCAATAAGCGCCACGTCGTTCCCATTCTCACCCAGCAGGTAAAGGGCATCTTTAAAGAGAAACAGCATTAGGATAGAGGCATCCCATACATAGTTTAAGGCTAACACCTACCCATTGGGTTGCTCCGCAAATTGTTTCGATCCTCATCGTAGATCTGCTGTGTGCGAACCGATCCCAAACGAGCATCTATGTCGGTCCTGTGAACTTTGCGCAAATGCGATAGGACGCCGCCCACACGATCAAAGTGCATGTAGTCGAAAGTTCCATCGAAAAAGTAGTCGCATTTCACCTCCACATTCATGCCGGGCAGCTCCTCTCTAAACATACTGCGAGCCTGATCGATCAGGATGCAGACAAAGGCCAATGCCACCGGAGCGTCCAAGGGATGCTGAATGCTCGACTGCATGAAAAAGAAAGCATGGAAGGGCTGCCCCAAATGGAAAAGTAAATTCAAGTATAAGTTATCTACATTTAGAATAGAGATTATGAGTCGTACCCTCTGCTCCATACTAAGATCGATCACATAGCGACGCAACTTGGACAGAAATATTGTACGACTGGAGGAACTTAGCGCAGAGCCATCTTTATTTATCATCAGCGTACTCAATAAATCTTTTTGAGCTGCATAAAGTGGCTCCGTCAACTTGCGCACCTTTTCCACAGCGTTGAGATACTTGTCCTTGGGCCCATCAATGCCTTCCGTCCAGGCCATGTGGTCGGGCAGCAGCTCTTCCATAATGTAGAACTCCAGTGGATGGATGTACAGAAAGAATGCGATGCTGGAATTGAAAAAAATGGCATTTATCATAGCTTTATGTTGGATATGAATAGTCCTACTGCTCACCAATGCTTCTTAAATAATTTTCCCTCCAGCAAAAACTTCCTTGTCTGCTCATGCAGGCACAGACAATGCAACACGCCCAGCGCCTGACGATGCTTCTCATAGTCCAGGCCTTGTATCGTGTGCGTATAGGTGGCCAGCAGGGCATTCACCATCTTGCGCAGCACAAACTTGATTTCGTCGCCCTCCATGAAGTTCCAAAAGAGCGATAGCATACCCTGCAGCACACTGTGCGGATTCTCCTTCTCTGCCGTGAGACTGGTCATGCTGGAAATCCTTGCCAGCAGCACATCTTCAATGATATACGGGTCGAAGATCTCGTTCGTAAATTTTTCAATCAACAGGGTGGCAAAGATACAGTAAACTGTCTTCTTGGTGGACACTCGAGCTTCGCTCTGGTTCGCGGAGCCCTTGTACTGAGAATTGTATTTGGAGAAAATGCCAGAAAGGTTAGTGATATAGTTCATCAGCAAATTGGCGCGTCGAAGCTTGAGTATGGGCCGAGCCATCAGAGGCAGAAATCCTGGTACTGGATACACGAACGGACGATTGCCGAAGTTCGCCTGAATCCCCTGGGTGTACCCCAGAGAGATGGCTGCATAGAAGGTAATGCCCGGACCCTTCTCCAGCTTATTGAAGGCCACGCCCATCGAGCGCCCATTGCGATAGTACTCAATGAGCTCCTTATCCACATCGAGGGTCACACCAATAATGTCCCCAATCTGCCATTTGTCGCCGTATCTAAAAGGGAGAGTCGTTACTAAACATCAGTATTCCAGTTTTAAAAAAAAAGTCCTACTTTTTAGTGGATATATGCCAGATCTGCTGTTTGCTGCCATCATAGCCGTAGCTCAATTTGGTATCCCCAACACCGCTATTTTCGTTGAACTGACATGTGCTGGAGGCCCAGCCCATCTGCATGACTCCCTTGGTGTGGAGTTGAACCTAAAAAAAGGTCAAGTTCTCAGTACGTGCGCACGTGCAACTCACACTCCGCCTTCGAATGTGTCATTGAACGATGGCCAGCCCTTTAACCCGTAAATAGAGATTACCTCATACATCCAACGGCCGCCATAAACGCAACAATTTGTTCGCACTGTATTGAAACTACCTTGGGAGCGCAAGGCCAGCCTGTCCGAGGATACGCGCACTGTGGTGGTGTAGTCCACATCGAATATGGTCAAATCGGGCCCAATACGGGACTCTGTCTCCGTATATAAGCGACGAATTTCCTCGTTGCTGTCGGTTTGTATTTGCTGAAATTTGTCGTCCAACCATGTCTTCACGATGCTCATTTGCCTGCACGAAAAGACACAGAGATCAGCTGGGGTCTTTAGACTTTCAGATTCAAACAACCACTTACTTTGAAACGGACCACTCGTCCATCTTGAGCGGCTTCGGGTCCGCCACCGTGGAACAATTGGCTCCTTCCAAGTCATCGTCCAGGTCTGAATAGGGATTCTCCTGCTCCAGCTGCTCGAAGATATTTTCATTGAATACTTTTACGAATAATTTAGATATCGACATCTTGGCACTGTCATATCATTGCTTGCTTTATCGGAAGCACGCTCCTTTCAAAATCAATTCCCCGTCAGGATTCTATAGGCATTAGAGATGAGCAACAGCTGTCTAACGGTGGCAAATATGGAATCACGATGGGCGCGAAATTTCTCATATATTTAATTTTAACATACATATACAAAATAAACTGACCTTAATCCAGAAAGATTAATTAAGTAATTTTCAATAAAATAAACAAAATTTACACATCTTAAATATTTTCGAACAGTCTAATATTCAAGCGCAAAATATATCGCAGGATCTGCTCATCTCTATGTATGGCGCGAACAGCTGTTTAACTGTATACTCCACACTGTCACATCGATAACGATTTTAAAGATTTATTTCTGGCGAATTACGGGGCTATATATTATTCTCTTCTTTATATTTTGACGTCGAAATTGAGTCTCTGAAGGTCCGACCGTATATTTTATTGATCAGCACTCTCCTACAACGCAAAAATGAGTCGTAATTTTGAATGGCCGATAGAAAGGGGTATGAAGAACAGGCAAAAACAGCCAAAGCAAATTGGAAGGTTCGTAAGAACCGCACCTCGATATATATTATTCAAGATATATTAGGCAAAGGGGGTGGATTTTACCTTGCAAGCGTTGCGTTTTCTGGCCGTGTTGTTTGTTGTCCATACCCTCTTTTTCCTCCCATTATGTAGCAAATGTGTAGTTACCGTGTATTTGCCTTGTAAATGTAATAATTCAGCACACATTTTAGAGTCGAAAACAGGTAAAGACGTGTTTTTTTTTGCAACTCTAGCAAATGCGACTAATCTAATTATAGTTACAATTAACTATAATTTGATTAGCGCCAAAACGGGCTTTTTTAACTGTGACAAGTGATTTTCGCGTTTTAATTGCATTTTAAATGAATATCAAATTGTCTGCGTCAGCGGCAAAGTGTTTGTCTTTAGTGATAGTGATGCCAACGCTTGAAACAGAAATGGCTAGATTTGGCTTTAAAACAGCTAAAGCCAATTAAAGAGCCAATAGAAACGCAATGATAACAACAATACTACTAAATGTTGCAGTTTTAATAATTGACTAGGCTTAATTATACGACGCTTGACCTTGTGGCTGTAAGGTTGTAATGGAGTAAATTTGAGGCATGGTAGAATTTTGAAAAGCCAAGTAGTCAGCACAAGCGAACGGTGGACGGTAGGCGGTAGGTTGATCACGAAAATAGAAAATTCGCAAGAGAAAAAATAGAAGGGGGAAATAGAAATCAATGCCAAGCCATTCGAAAAAGAAAGAGCATTGAGCATTACAACACGCGAACGTACGGCCCATAAATGAATATTAATATTTCAGTTTGAGCAGCAAATTCTAAGCATTCAATTGATTTATCTGTACAGTTTCCCGACCCGTTTTGATTCTTTTTTTTGCGGAGAGAGCAATCAATGAGAGTCGTCCGTCTGTGTCTGGTTTTTCTGTTTGTTGTTTGTAATTTGAATTCAGTTTAATAGAACTGGAAATATATGTATTAGTTAATTATTATTGCCCCTGTCTCCCCGGACGTTGTTTGTGCAAGTTCAGCTAACTGGTGTAAAGCCGCCCGCCCCCGACAACAGGCTCCTGAATCGTATGTCTTATCAGTGCCCACTTGCGTTCTGTTTATTAAGAGTGTCGTTGTCCGACGTAACCGCCTTACGTACATACATATGTATGTTTATACATATATATATGTACATACATATGTATATACATAGTAGTCAAGTTCTATGTGGAAGAACAGGCATGTGTTTGCATAACGAAAGCTCTCCCTCTATGGGCGGTCATCCTCAAACCTTTTGCGTCTTGAAACCACTCCGAACTCGTTAATCTCTTATTTATTGAACAAATAAATATCCACTTTTTCCTCCTCCAAGTGCTCTGTGACGTAGGAGTATGATAAGAAGTACCCTTGCCGTTTCATGCATCTTTTTGTCAGATATACGTAATATTCGTCTGATTTTAATACAAACGAAAGGAAAGGTGGTGATGCTGATCAAGAATACATATATAACCATAATACCCGCTGAAAAAGTATAAGAGCAGAAATTATCATTAACACAGAAAGATGACGCGTAAAAAGAACAGAATGGATGATTTATGATAAGCAAATGGAAGCCCATGACTGTGGAACATCACAGAAAAGATTCCCCCGACCAGACTCTTTTGTCAACAAGAATTGCTCATATCATACGGATATTAAATTAAAATAAACTCCCCTCTGTTTGTGGGGTTTACTTATAGTAAATATATACTTCAGGATATGAAAGAAAATCTTCTTAGTCATGATTCTGTCAAATAATTGTCAGAATTATCTCTGAAATGAAAACCAGATAACAGTATCAATGCCTAATTTCCCATTGTAATGAGACTGAAACTATGCTGAATATGGAAAACTGTAGCAGGAAAGAATAAAATCATGAATTTACACTTTTGTATACATAGATAGCAATCACATCTTTTGTGTTGTCGGTCACGTACATCTATCTATATTTATACCCTATCTCTAGAGGGCTCTTCAATTGAAAATACAAGAAATTAATTGAATAAAAATGGGCCCGATTAAACGATTCTTCCGAATATTTCTTTCTTTATTTTCAAGAAAATTTGGCTTCCAAAATATTTGTAGAAATATAAATTTAAATAAATAAATAAACTTGCACGCTCAGTATCCACCTTTTCGGTTAGAATATCATATTTGTTTAGACCTTCCGCGTGGAGGTTAATTTAAAAGAAAAAGATAATAAAAGACAAACCTAAATATTTGTGGCTCCAACATCCCAGAGAGATATGCCAGAGATATAAAAAGAGTAGATTCCCCGCAGAGTATTAGGTATTCTGGGTGAACGAATATCCCCCGAAAACATTATCTAATCGATGGTTGAAGTGCCGCTGCCGTTACCTGTACCTCTGACGTATTGAATGGTCTGTCGAGCGGCCGGATCATAGCAGATCTTATGTTATAGAGTTCTTTATTACCTAATAGGAGTCTCTGCCTGCCTGTAGAAGCAGCTAATTTTCAGTTGACCATATCAGACGACACTTGTCGCAGTACGAGGCAGCCTGGCCTTATCTCTGGCCGGCCTGACATTCGCCTGCTATCGAGCTCAGATTTTACTTGGCCAAACACAGACATGCACACAGGCAATTTTCTGTGTTTGCCATATACAAATAAAGCCGCTGGAGAACACTTTTTGCCTGATTAGCGAACCGATTCTGACTTCATTTCTTTGCAGTCGGTCACACGAAACGGACACGCCACAAATCGTTACCACGGATAACCCAGAGAAGAAGAATACGCATACCATTTGTATGAGGCTGGCTTAAAGAGCGGATACAGCACAGACAGCACCAAGATGTCACAAAATCAATCCTACTTCTGGCAAACCACCAGAAACAATGTATACCTGAAGCGTTCCGCCAAATGGCACATGGCGCTGGCCCTGATGGTGGTCCTCACATTCTCGACGATATGTGCGGCAGAATTTCAACATGAAAACGAAGACAATGTGGCCGTACAATCGGGAGTACAGAGCGTAAGTCCATTGACCATACGGTCGATTCGATTTCATTATCTTATTTCTCTGATATTTTTACAGGGCGTGGTGGAGGATCAATTGGTTGGGAACAGAGCAACGGACCTAAATGAATTACCAGATAAACCCACAGATACGGATCATCGGCAGGCCAAGGGCAAGGGGAATTTTATCGATGCGTTCACAGCATCGATATCTGTTATACTTTTAACAGAACTAGGCGATAAGACATTCTTTATTGCTGCCATAATGGCCATGCGCCATCCCCGTTTGATTGTCTTTGGCGGTGCTATTGCCGCCTTGGCCCTTATGACGGTACTCTCATGCGTATTCGGCATGGCAGCGAACTTTATTCCTAAGGTAGGTTTGCATTTCCTTCGGAATAGGACTGTAACCTTAAACTCTTTGTTTCTCTACAGATTTATACGTATTATATCTCAACTGCATTATTTTTAATATTCGGCTTGAAAATGCTGTACGATGGCTACAAAATGAAACCAACCGATGCTCAAGAGGAGCTCGAAGAGGTCCAAACCGATTTGCGTAAGCGCGAAGATGAGGTAAGTTCTGTTTTCCTATATTTTGTATATTGTTAATTATTAGTAGTTATATGTTGTAGTTCTTTTCTTACTGTATCCAAGTAGTTTTTGCTTGTAGCATATCTATATTTATTAATTTTTTTAAGTTGACTTTACGCTTCTGTTAATAGCTCGCTTGATATGTGGTTTTCTATTATTAAGCCCTGGCAATACTGTACAGAAACAATCGAAATGCAAGGCCAAAGCGATCACTTCATAAACCTTAGCCTTGGTATTCAAAATCCAATTTGAACTTCAGTACTCTATTTCAATCTCATTTTCTACACGAGGGTCGCGAACAATTACAAATACTAATCCAACACGAGCCTCGAAGCTTTCTCATAATTTTAATTATAGCTTAATTGCATGGGAATACAAATTATTTAATTAACCTCTCGACCTTAAAAAATCCACAAGCTGGCGTCGTTGCGGAATGCTGGCATTAAAACAGCACCAGGGTTGCCACAACTCTCATTTTCTCTGGCTTTAAATTGTTTATTTTCTTCCTGATTTGTTTTATGTTACAAACAAAAAAAAACACACCACACACATACACATAAGCCTAATATGTGACTAATTGCACGTCTTCCGCATATCAACAGCCAAAGAGTTTTTGCAAAATTTTTTATATAAAAGAAATACTAAAACAAAGAAACGTTTGATATGGAAAAGCTTTTTGCAAGAAGACAATTCCACCTGAATATTAATCAAAAACACAAACAAAAATTTCTGAAATCAAATCTAAGCTAATGCAAATTTTAATTATTTTTTCTTTCAAAAAAAAAAAAATATAAAACGATTTAAATTGATTTGAAAACTGATTCGAAAACCTAAACCAACAAACTACCTAAAAAATAAAACAAATAAATGCTGAATTATGCGATAATTTCTCTAGTTGCTGCGCAAGGCAACGCGCAAGTACGAGGATACAGAGACCAAGCGAAAGAATAGCAACTCGGACAAGGAGGATGCCAGCGAGCAGGCTCTCATCCATGGCCGCAACTCCATTGTTATTGTCCCCGGCTCGGGAGCCGGCAACGACTCCGACATGCAGCATCGTCAGCGACGCAACAATAACAATAATAACACCACCAATTCTACTAGTAAGCAAAATAGCTGTGATAAAACTGGCAACGATGATGGCGACGACTACCACGAGTCCGAGGTGTTCCTCAAGGATGGCAATCGCATTGTGGAACAGCTCAAGCTGAAGACCTTCCACAGCAGCAGCCCGTCGCACTCGGCGGCATCATCGAACCAGACCGAACAAACCCAATGTGAAAGCCCACGCAACAATCTGAATCTGAACGGCTCCTCCTCCGTGGCGGGTGATCTGACTGATCCGGCAACTGGGGTGGCGCTGGAGCCGCGTGCTCCCCTGGCCGGACACGAGAGCATGCATAGTCTGAGTGGCAGCTTGACCGGCGGCGAGGACCTGGCTGGCACCGGCAATGGCACTCTTAAAGCACGGGTTAGGCCACCATAATAAGAACATATAACTATGAAAGCCATAACCGACCATAACTACTGTGGTTGTTTAATTTTCATATTCGTTTCACATGCTTTTTGCCCTCAAAAAACTGACACATTCAAACACACATACACGAAATACAGTGACACCTTCGCAGTCACATCACCATCCTCAATCATCGAAAATCGAAATTAGTTCCATTGTTCATCGATTTACTTTTAAAAATTTTTATTTTGGTAATTATTTTAAGTCGGATTTGGAGTATGGTTTGTGGGAGTCACTGTACTTTGGTCCACCCATACCTGCACCACACTGTTTCATTCTCATGCATTCCGTACAGTGTTCCAATTCATCTCATGGATTTTTTGCATGTTTTCTTGAAGTGATCGTTTTCTAGCTTATTACATTTTTGGTTTTTCCCCCACAGAAAATTGTTCGTTTCCTGTGACAAAAAGTCTTTCGATGTTTATGATTTGCAATTCCTCTTGTTTGCGCACATTTTCATCGACATTTTCTTATGGGCTTTCGCCCCATCATTTATCCACCTAATCCTGAATGGTATATATTTTCTCTTGTAGCTGGACCGTGATGTGAATGCTGCTCTTGTCCATGATGCGGAGAGTGGTCGCCGTCGTCCGCTGCAGCGACGTGGTGCCGGCTACTTCACCTGGCGCATCTTGGCCCAGGCCTTTACGATGACCTTCCTTGCCGAGTGGGGTGATCGCTCTCAGTTGACCACCATTATTCTCGCTGCCAGCAAGGTATGTATACGTGCTTTTTCCTGTATAATCTGTGTGAGCCAAATAGGAAATTTGATTACTTGATTTCCGTGCTTTTGTCCGGTTTTTAAGACAAATATTTTGTATTTTTAGTAGTTATGGCATTCCTGAGAGCCATAAAAGCTAGAGTTTCACCTGCAGGGGCTATTAGTTGGGCCATTCAAAGCAATGTATTCGTTCTCTTATGGGTAATTGGAAAAGATAAAAAACAACGATATATAACGATATGTAGTTAAATAGGGATGAACATTGCTTTAGACTTAGATCAGTATCGTAACTAGGAAACAAACCCTTTAATAATTGGAACTTTTTCTAAAATCTAATTATTGTTCTTTGCAAAATTTTCATTTTTATGCTCCAACAAATCTATCACACAGCTTATAATATTCTAAACTAATTTAACTAGTTTCTATACTAATTAAATACCATTTTGCACATTCCAGGACGTTTACGGCGTAATTGCTGGCGGTATTATTGGCCATTGCATCTGCACTGGCCTGGCTGTGATTGGAGGTCGTCTGGTGGCTTCCAAAATCTCTGTGCGCACTGTCACCATTGTTGGTGGCATCGTATTCATTGGCTTCGCTGCCTACGCTGTTCTCATGCCACCCGATGACTTGTAGACAACCAACAAAGAGATTTGCCGCCCGTTGACGACCACCACAAAAAATATATATATTCAAGATTTAGCTATAGTTAAGACCACTGTTTATTCGAGGAGCACCAGGCATTGCTTAATGTTAAAATGAATATTGGATTCGCTTGCTAACCGAAAACCTAACCTAATCGAAAAAACAAAAGTGCCTTCAGTGCTTTTCGCCTCGGCCATGACATATTTAAAACTTTAGTCCCACAATGAATTTCGTTTTTGCCCCTGCCTGCCCTTTGCCAATAGCCTGCCTCACTGTATGTCCCATTGTCTAGTATTGATTTGAATGTTCATTTATGTGTTTAGTATTAAAGTTGAAAGTTGATTATATTGTACATACGCGAGCTTGTGTAACCAGGTTGCCTAGGCTCCTCCTCAAAGTTGAAACAAAACCATCCCTTCCCTTCTATGCATGTTTACTTAAAAAACCCCCACAATGAAACTTTGTACAATTGATTATTTATGCGATTTTTGTATGAAGAATTTAGTAAATTGAGCAAAACTAAAATGTACAAATGGTGTTTGAATGGTGGAGTGAAATGAGCAACTAGATGGATCTTCAAGGCCGCGTCTTTTAATCGCCATTAAGGGAATAACCCCTTAATGCCTCATCTGCTTGAACTCGTAGATAAGACGATTCCAGTCTGCGAATAACACATCGTAGCGTGAGTCACGTGGGGGAAAAAGCACAATACCCGGTATTCAGTCATATGTAATCTTATGTCTTCAACAGCTTATATTCCTGCACTCCGTCCATCCTCTTTCCACATAATGATAATAATTCCAGCCTTTTCCATAGCGCACATTCGATTATACATATATTCCTTCTTCCCACCAACGAAGTACCTTCGACTGTTTTATCTCGCACACTCCGCTAGAGGTCGTCTCTAGAAGCGAATTAGAGCAAGCGGGTGGCAGGGAAGTGAGCCACGGGATCTCATATATTCCTAATTCTTAAATCTAGTAGACACTATAATTCTTTATCATTTTGAATCTTCGGGTATTCTCGTATCTTTAAAATTATTGATGCCACAGAATTTTTTACTTTTGCGGGAGGGTGCATGCACAAATTTTGGAATACGCTTGTTTCTGTATGATATCACAGGGGTCTGGATTTTTAAATTGGTTTGCTCTAGCTCTTATAGTCTCTGAGAACTAGGCATCAAAGAAGACGGACAGACAGACATGGGTATATCGACTCAGCTATTGATGCTGATCAAGAATATATATACTATATGTGGTCGGAAACTCTTCCTTCTGGACTTTAAAAACATCCATATTCATTTTGAGTATCGGGTATAAAAAATCTCTATGCTCTTTAAAGGTCACTGTACCTCCGCATGCCATATTGATTGCTGGGATGACCCTCGTGACTCAACTCTTCTTAGTGCCTTATCGGGTCGGTGCCTTTTTCATAGCGATAAATGACGTCACTTGTTATTGACATAATTTATTATCGTACATATATAATTAAACGTTTACATCGTCATTTACAGTCGAGACAGAATTTTTTTAGGTTAATTAGGAAATAACAAGGAGAAGTAGGATCGCGGATTTACTGTTTTATTGTCTTGGGATCGCGATAGATGCCCGTGAACAGGATCGCCTTGGAGGCGTGATCCCAGATGAGGAACACGAACGGATGGTTGCACTCGAACTTGGTGGGCTCGATGGGTCGGGCCGAGCGGTAGCTGACCAAAACAGTGGCGGCCGCCGCCGTGCTGCCCTCCTCATCGACCTTGATCTTGGCCACATGCTTGGCATCGCCAAACGAAACGCTCCGATCGGTGAAGTCATGGAAAGTGGCAGTCGGTTCGAATATCTTGGTGATTCCCATTTTTGCGAGTATCTAAGAGATTAAATTTACAGATTAGTAGAGCTAAACGTGGAGCAACACGTGTTCGTGGCTTACGGGGACCAATTCCAGACGCTGCTCGAACTCAAACTTGGGTATCGACACCTCAATCTCACGTGGCATGGCATTGTCGAGGGACTCCTCCAGGGTTTTGGCATTCAGGCGGGACAGTACGTCCTCCAGGGATCCGCTATTGAAGGGTGGCAGCACCACTACCATGGACATGTTAGAGTTTGTCTCCTCATCCTCCTCGGCCTCGTTATAGGATGTGCGGTAGGGCATCTGCAGGACATGGGCACGCAGCTGCTCATCCACGTTATGCAGGAAGGTACCTTTCTGGTGCATCATGGGCACAAACGAGGCGTTCGTGCTGGACGTATAGAAGGGCTTCTGGGCGGTGTTGTTAACCTCAAACTTGCTGACCCACTGGCCCTTGAAGTAGGCTGCATTGGCCAGAGCCAGTTGGGTGCGGGCATCGATGTCGCCCGGGGCCAGCATGTCCTTGATCTGATTGTGCGTCTCGGTGGCTATCCAGTCATTGATCTGAATGCGCGACTCCTCGGGCTTACCCTTGAAGTCCAGCTTCACGATTTCGTCGCTGAAGCGGGTCTCCAGGCAGCTCGCCAGAATCGTTTCCTGATCGAAGTACATGCGGTCCGCCGACGAGAACTCCAGTGGCGACTTCCTGGACCTGGTCTCGCGGTTCCGCTTCTCCAGGCTGTAGGCGCTGCGCACCATTTCCTTGGACTCGGCCCAGTCCAGGTGAAGGACGCTGCTCAGCTGCTGCTCCGTCTCACCGGAGGCCCCAAAGTAGGCCAGCAGCAGAGCATGGTAGGTGCTGTACGGCGAGAAGAACACGTTGTCGTTGGGCGTGGACGTGCGGATCACGTCCAGCATGGATACGGCAAAGTTCTGCTGACCGCGGTACAGATTCAGGCGCTTCTCCAGGAATTTGTTGTCGGGCTTTACGCTGCAAAGCTCGGCGCTGAGGAACGCCGGGAGCAGCACCAGAAACAGGGACAGGCTAAGAAGTTTCATTCTGTTTGTACCTGTTGGTTGGCAGGAGGAGAGGAAGGCCTATTAATTAGTGACCTTGAACTGTGGGCGGGTCTAATATTCAGCGCTCGCGCGTTATCTGTTGCCCCTACGTGACTGGAGCTCAAGATTTTGTTTGCTTGACAATTTATGTTCCGACGACGTGATTAGAGAGACTGACTCGAGAGCACTCAATTCGGCTAAATTTATGCAGGTTCCAGGCAGAGTTGACATATAATTCTCCCTAAAAACAGATCACCAAATTTCTTATCACCTTAGACTCATGAATAGTATCCCCTAAAAAAACCATAGATCATGGCAGTAATAAGGTTCAATTTGGGTTTTCCAAATAAATCAAAGTGGGTGGCAGCCCTGCTGGCAAGCGTAACAACACTCATTTAAAACCGCTTAAGCCGAATCGGGCGGATGATTCACTCCAAAGCAAAGCTTTCCCACTGCGTACAGTTATAAGTAGATAGGTATTTATCTTTAAACGACCGACAATTGCAACATCTCTCTGCAGGTCGAACAAAAGTGAAAGTTTCCCCGATCTCCCATGTCCCCCTGCACTGGAAATTCGCAACTATATGGCTGTTGCTGTCATACATAATGAAAAGTTGCTTTGTGCATGCACCGAAGCGAGCATAAAAGAGCAACAGTTAGAGAGAGAGAAAAAGCTTAAGTACTGGCTAGACTAGGCTTGAAGATATCTTTTATGTGGTCTCCCTGCGTAATTTAGTATCTCTTTTGTATTGTCATTGGTATTGCCAGTGGGCTTAGATTACATATTGACCCAACAAAAACTATATACATATACATATATGTATACCCCAGAGCAATAGTGCGTAAAATATTGTTGCTGGCAAAGCAGGCGCTGTTCCGTTTAGCCAGAAATTTAAGCGCCAGGCTGCAGCTTTTGTACCAGCTGAGCGGTGACGATGTCGCTAACGATTGCGTGATTGCAGCAAAGCAATGAAAATGGCTTTTGTATTAAAAATAAAAAACCCAAAATTAACATTTCCAGTAACCGGTTGCAGATTCAGAGCAGAGCCAGATAGAGAGACAGAGGCCCTCCAGAGATCGAAGAGACACCGCCGACACAACGTGATTCATAGACGGGACGGGACAAATAAATGGTCGGCGCTATACACCCGTATTTTAGCGCGTGTGTACTCATTGTTGACCCTGTACGAGTATTGGCGATTTTGTAATTGGTTTTTCTGCTGTTTGTATTTTTACTGTACGAGTATATTGACGTATTGTTTGCGTGATGCGCGCCTGCGCCGCCGCCGTTGAAGCTCTTGCGATCTGCACCCACTTGTAGTTGAAGTGGGAGACGAGACGGGTTTTTGGGAAAATCCCAATTATTGAACAACAATTTATTATGAATACTCGTAGGGGAAGACTCTCAGGCTGTCAGCTTAAAAAGCTGCACTGAACTTGGCTTTAAATAGATCTTTACTGTTTCATTGGAATTGCTTAGTTTTTTGTTTAGTTTTTTTATTCTTGCGAATTTCTGTGAACTCTTGTGTCACCTTCCTGGAATTCTTCGCGATCCCTTGAAACTGACCTCCGATTGATCTCAATCAAGACCATTTAAAATCAATGCTGATAACCATTCCAATTGAAACGCTGCTTCATTGGCAACTCCGCGGAAAAAATCCAAAAAATTATTATAAATACGAAATAGCGCAATTCATTGCCTCATTTAAATTGCGGGCGACAAATATGTACATTTAATTACATTGATATACGCGTATACAGACACACAGGGCACTGAGGCATATAGATATGCTGATTAAAATTGCGAAACTATACTACAAAAAGGCTATGACTCGCACTGGGTTCAATCTTTCTAGCACAAATATTGGTACTATAACTACCGATGAATAACAATTCAGTAATATAATGTACCTTATTTTATATACCGAAATTGTTATGGAAACTTGTCCGGGGCGGTTGCGTTTTTTAACTGAATTGAGTTTAATTATTAAAATGCAAAAGCTTCCCAAGCGCGGCTTCGGTGTATATATATTGGTTGATATCGATAGCCAGCAGTTTTCAGCTGTTTTAAGAGCTTTGCGATTATAATGGGCGTATGACACTAGACTTTGCTAACTGAATCACTTTTATGATCTAATTTTGCTACTCTAACTGGCTCTGCTGGTTAAAGATATAATGCGTGCGTGAGCGACCTTGATCAGGGATCAGTGATTTCTTACAATAGTTGTACTGAACGCACATGATAAGTGATTTATCCATAATGATTTTCAGTACGATACCTTAATTATGTTAATAATAATACGTTTGCGATGGCCTGATGTATCATAGGCGTTTACCAAAACTCAAAACTCAAAACCTAATCCTGTCCTGTTGAAATCACACAATAATTCACTTCACATTGTGGCTCCTGCGAACACAATTATCTATACTCCCGGGCATTTTTTTTAATTCCACAATTGTGATGGCTTTCCTTCGATGTAGTCCGCGATAGCTGGTCGCCGGTAGTAGAATTTCATCGCTGCACATATCGGTAAAAAACGTCACAACTATCGACTGCCGCTTTTTTCATCCCTAAGTAAGGAGTTTACCAACACTAGTAAGCAACCACCGCTATCGCTGTCGCGAAATTGACAACAAAACAAAATTGGGCGATAAACAAACCGAATTTGTTAGCAAATTAGAAACTATGAGTACAACGAACACCGCGGCAGCGTCACAAGACGCCTGCTACATATCGCTGCTCGGCCTGGCCGAATACTTTCGAACCTCCCAGCCGCCAAACGTGAAGAAGTGCATCCAGTGCCTGCAAGCGCTCTTCACATTCACGCCGCCATCAAAAGTGGAAGCGCGAACGCACCTACAAATGGGACAGATCCTGATGGCGTACACAAAGAATATAGACATGGCGAGGCAGCACCTGGAAAAGGCCTGGAACATTGCGGAGCCGCTGATGAATTTTGATGATGTGAAATTCGACACTGCGTCGGTTTTGGCCCAACTGCATCTGCAGACGGACCAGAGCTCCCACACGGCCAAGGCCATGCTGCGGCGGGCGGTGGAACTGTCACAGCACAACGTCTACTGGCACTGCAAACTGCTGCTCCAGCTCTCACAGATCCATGCCAGCGATCGGGAATACTCGCTCGCGTCCGAATTGCTGGCCGTGGGCGCCGAGTCTGCGGAAGAGGCGGGGGCCACGTACCTGAAAGTGCTCTTTCTGCTCTCCCGAGCCATGATCCTGATGATAGAGCGGAAAACGAACGATGTGCTGGCACTGCTGAACACCGCGGGACAAATAATCGACAATAACATACCTAATCCGCACCAGAAGGAGTATCTGAAAGTGTTCTTCCTTGTCCTGCAGGTCTGCTACTACCTGGCCCTGGGCCAGGTCAAGACCGTCAAGCCCAGCCTTAAGCAGCTCCAGATGTCGATACAAACGATAATGGCACCCAACTGGCCGACGGACGAGGCCATCTTTGGAGTCAATCAACTGGAGATGTTTGTGTGGCTTCCGAAAGAGCAGCTCTACGTACTCGTTTACCTCGTTACCGTGTCCCACTCGATGATGGCCGGGTACATGGACAAGGCGCAAAAGTACACGGAGAAAGCTTTGACACAGATCGAAAAACTAAAGATGCAGGAGGACAAGCCCATCCTGTCGGTGTTCAAGGTGATCCTGCTCGAGCATATCGTGATGTGCCGCATGGTAATGGGCAACCGAGAGCTGGCCATAAGAGAGATAGCGGCCGCACGGGATGTCTGCCTGGCTGTCCCGCATCGGAGTCTGCTGAAGCGGCACTCGGCACAGCTGCACTGCCTAATCGGGTTGTATTCGATGTCCACGAGTTTCTTTGAGCACGCCGAACGACAGTTTCTGGTCTGTGTGAACGAGACGACGGAGCGGGACCTGAAACTCTTTGCCAATCTCAATTTGGCCATTATCTATCTGCGGACCAAGCGGGACGCGGATCTGAAGCAAATACTCGATGCCGTCTCGACGGAGAACACGCACACGTATAGCAGCCAAGCGCTGATGGGTGGCTTCTACTATGTCCAGGGGCTGCATGCCTTCCACAAGAACAGCTTCCATGAGGCCAAGTGAGTGCCGGATCGAGTAATCCTTCAGGCCAGACATTTATTAATCCTTTATCCTGCATTACAGGCGGTTTCTGAGGGAAACCCTCAAGATGGCCAATGCCGAGGACCTGAATAGATTGACAAGCTGCTCGCTGGTGCTCCTCTCGCATGTGTTCCTCAGCATTGGCAACTCCAAGGAGAGCATGAACATGGTGACGCCGGCCATGCAGCTGGCCAGCAAGATACCCGACATACATGTCCAGCTCTGGGGCTCGGCAATACTCAAGGATCTGCATCGCATGTCGAAGGATGCGCAGCACGAGAAGGACGCCTATGCGAATCATGTGAAATACTCGGAGAACCTGATAGCCGACCAGCGAAAGTGTGTCCAGAGTGCGCACCATGAGCTGGTCAATTGGTTCCAGGGCGATCCGCCCGTAACGAGCGGTGCCGCCGCCCTCATACTGTCCGAAATACCCACCACCTCAGCCCTGCAGCCGACGACGGGGCAGCAGTTCGGACAGTTCTATTAACGATTCAGATGCAATTTATGTTTAAGGATCTTTCTTTTATTTTTACCAACCTTTAGGCGTATAAGACTAAAAGATGCTCTTCAAAAAATGTCTAATTTGTCGTAGATTCCCGCAGGGAGGTGGACATGTGTGCTTAAAGATACCTATAGTTTAAAATCTATCTGTGGATATGATTTGTCTGAATGATCAGGAGTCGGTGTCAGTGTCGTTTCTGTGATGTGCATATTAACCTAATTCTTCTTTTATATCCCTTATAGCATCAATGTCGAATTCGTCACTTCAGTGAGCTCATCATCCAGGGTCCCCCCATTCCCATTCTCCTTGTTGCTGAGCAGCGTAAAGTGCATCAAGCGCTTGTCCTCCTGCTCGTGTATGGCCAAATGTGTGCGCATCTCTGGCATTGATTTGAACTCCTCGCTGCACACCGGACAAATGTAGATCTTGTCGCCCTGATGGGTCTTCTGATGCATCTGGCAATCGCCGCGTTGTGTGAAGGTCTTCGAGCAGAAGGGGCACACATAGGGACGCTCGCCTGTGTGGGTGCGTCGATGATTCTTGAGCACATTAAGCGCCGTAAAGCGCATGGGACACAAGTCGCAGGCATAGGGTCGCTCGCCGGTGTGTTTCCGCTTGTGCTTGGCCAGCGAGCAGCTCGTCGTAAACTTGGACATGCACACCTCACACTCGAACGGCTTGACGCCGGTGTGGGTGCGGGCATGGGAGGTAAGCTCCGCTTTGGTTACAAACGAATGCGGACACTCGGTGCACTTGAAGCTCTTGATATCCGAGTGACGCAACTTGTGCTGGCGCAGATTGGCATTTTGGGTGAAGCTCTTGCCACAAATGTTGCACAGGAATGGCTTCTCCCCGGTGTGGATGCGCATGTGATCCCGCAGGGTTGATAGCATGGTAAACACTGCAAAAAGTAACCAATCAGAAAGGATTGATGGCTGTTTTTCAAGCGGAATCTCTTACCCTTCTTACAAACACTGCACTGATTGCGCAGGTTCCTTTTGTGGCCCTGCACCATGTGCTTGCCCAGCTGCTCCTTGGAATCGTACAGCATTCCGCACTCCTGGCAATTGAATGTGCCATGGGTGGCCTGGTGCTCGGCCAGATGTTCGGGGGAAACGAACACTCGCTCGCATTCGTTGCAGGGATAATTGCGATTGATGCACCCCTTCTGTCGACGATGTATCATCAGGGATTTCTCCAAGGCAAAGCCAGCATTGCAGCGATCACACTGATACTTTAGATCCATTATTTCTCCATGGGTGATGCTGACCTTGATCAGTTTTGGGAGCGGTGCCACCATTTCTGCTGTGGATTGATCTTCAATTTGTTTTTCGGCCTGGCGACGTCGTGAGGTTCTCTTGGCCGGTGTTGGCAAAGATTTTGCCTCTGGCTCTGAGTCTTCTATTTCCCGTTTGGGTGACTGCTTAACCTGCTCGTGCTGCTGAAGAAGCAGTTTGGCGACACTTCTTCGTGTTCTTAACTGCGGTTTGGAAGTCTGTGCGGGTTCGGGTGTCTCTGTGTCACTGTCGGGGGCCTCGAATAGGGCTATATTACATTCTGTTATCTTCTGGGTCTCGGGCTCGAGTTTATACACAGTGGTATCTTTTTCATTTTCCTCCTTTTCCGCAGCCTCGACGGGTAGCTCGTAGTCAAAAACCTCACACTCTTCGCCGTCTTCTTCTGTATCCTCCTCTTCGGGGGCAGAGCTAGACTTATCTAGACTGGTATTCTGTGCGGCATCTGTGGTGGGAACAGACGTGGTCTGCACTCCAGTTGTGGCTGTTGTCGGGGCACAGGGTTCGGTGGTCTGTACGGCCTTCTCGGCAGAGTCCACAAACTTTGTGGGGGCGAAATCGGGCTCCTCCGGCAGGGCATTTGGCAGCAGCTGGCGAAGGGTTCGACTGGAGTTTTCGCACTTGATCTTAAACGTGTAGCAGTGGTTTATTTCACTCAGGCAGCTCAGGCAGACCCGTTTGGGCAGATTATCCTCGGGGCGCGGCTGTCAAATGGAAGGATTAGGATTGTTGCGGTTTTGTTTTTATCGTCCGACGCCTTCGCGTACCTTCGTTTTGGTGAACTGCTTGAGCATATCGGCCAGGCAGCTGCCTACTCCGCCCTCATAAATGGATAGAAACGGCCCAGTCAGACTCAAGCAGGTCAGGCAAATCTTCTCCACATCCATTTTTATGGACAATTTCTGCGAAAACAACAATTAAAAGATAATACAAACACTCGCAGCAGCAGACAGCGCGCTTGGCGTTGCCAAATCAGTGCGGGTGTAGCCATTTTCTAGCAATCAACTTTGAAAATAGCCAGAACTAACTATAGAAAAGCTAAACTGTGCAGAACGAATTGAATTTCAATGGTTTTAATTCAGATTTGTGCTTATATTAGATAAAAGAGGCCTGTTCTCAATCTGCAATTATATTGCTCATACTCATTTTAAATATTTGTTTGAATATTGTATTTTATTTTTATTGTTGTATATATATATTATTATATACATATTTTAAAATGGAAAAAAGGCTAACAAGCAGTTCAAATGGATAGAGCTGCCACTCTTTAAGAAACACAGCTGTTTTCCTCGCCGGCATATAAATAAAATAATAATAAAAGTACGAAATATTCAACGTTGATTATGAACGATATCAAACAGTTGAAGGATCAGCAACGCGACAAACATCCCGGATTCGATGCCTACCTGGATTGCATGACCCGGTCCCTCTTCACGGGTTTGGCCACATTCTGCTTGGGTGCGTCGTAGTAGTTTTCCTTCTCAGTGCCAATATTGCATAATAAATTACAAATTACAGGCTTTTCCGGCACCTATTTTGCTCAGAAAATAATTCAATCGAAGATCCGCTACCCGGCAAAGTATAACATTTTGGTCGCCTCGCTTGTGGCCACCGGCATCTCGTATCAGACGACATCATCTCGCACCAGATCTTGCCAAGCCGCATGGATGGCCTTTGAGGACAAGCATACGATACTGAAGGAGGAAACCTTTTAGCAATTGCAATTTGCAATTCCCAATTAGCTTTAGTTATGACTAGTCTTAGGCCGCTGATGCGCCTGGCCAGGGCTCTCCCACTGCGTCCCGCTATGGTGGGAGTCCTTCATTCACGCTTTAAGTACACTCAGCATCAGGGCGTCAAGGGCATAAGGAATCGGAAGAGCTTCTTTGAGGCGCAAATGCAGGCGGGACAGCACGGCGATGAAGATTACGAGGACGCGGAGCGAGGAGATTCCAATGGGAATCTGGCTGACATGCGCTTTCTGGATGATCGGTAAGTGTGTACTTTGCAATCGATAGAGAACACTCATTTCTTACTGAATTCCTTTTTGACAGCGCCTACGATGAGGTGGCCGGCGGTGCCATGCGCATAAGCCGCGACATAGCCAGCGCCCAGCAGGTGCTCATCCTTCAGCCGTATGTAAAGTGGTCCGCGAAAAGGCAAAACACCCCTAGCGACGTTCGACCGGAGGATCAGTTGGCCGAGGCCAGCGCTTTGATACACTCCCTGCCCAATTGGCAAGTGGCAAAGGCCCTTAAGGTTCCCCTGGAGAGTCTCGAGCGGAAGACTCTCTTCGGCAGCGGCAAAATGGTGGAGCTGAAGGCCCTGATAGCGGATCTGCGTCAGGAGAAGCATCTCACCTGCCTATTCGTGAGCAAGGGAACGCTCTCCTTCGCCCAGAAACGTTTCCTCGAAGCAGAATTCCGTCTGCCCGTGATGGATCGCTATTCGGTGGTTATACAAATCCTCCGGCTGCATGCCACCACCGCGGAGGCTCGTCTCCAGGTAGCCATGGCCGAGCTGCCGTACATTTGGTCGCAGGCCAAGGATGCCAGCGTGACGCAGACGCGTCGTCAGGGCTACTCCTTGACCGATCTGCAGAAGGAAATCCTCCGCACTCGGGAGCGCAAATTGCGCGCAGAGCTGGACAGGGTTCGGCGTCAACGGCAGCTGCTGCGACAGAAACGCAAGCAGCAGAATTATCCGATTGTGGCAGTGGTGGGCTATACGAATGCTGGCAAGACATCCCTAATCAAGGCTTTGACGGTGGAGGATGCCCTGCAGCCGCGCAACCAACTGTTTGCAACCCTCGATGTGACGGCCCATGCGGGACAGCTGCCGTGCAATCTGCAGGTGATCTACATGGACACGGTGGGCTTTATGTCCGATCTACCAACTGGTCTGTTCGAATGTTTTGTAGCCACTCTGGAGGACGCCATGCTGGCGGTGAGTCTTTTCCCTCACAAGTATACCTTTCGGTTCAGTTAAAGGTATTTTTTCCTTCCTTTAGGATGTCATTGTGCATGTGCAGGACCTCTCGCACCCCTGTCATGCGGCCCAACGCAGCCACGTGGAGTCCACCCTCCGTTCTTTGGCCTTCAATGTGTCTGGCGGTGACCCAACCACCAGTCAATTGCCACCGATCATAAACGTGTACAACAAATGCGACTTGGTGTCTCAGCCATCGTCGGATGCTGCTGTTCATCATATCTCTGCTAGAGCCCAGACCGGACTGGAGCCACTGCTGGCTGACATAGAGGAGCAGATACTGGCCGCCACGGGGCGACGCAAGCTGCAGATGCGTGTGCCCAGCGGTGGCCCTGAAATGGCGTGGCTCTATAAGAATGCTGCCGTTGTGGACACCGTGGCGGATGAGGCAAATCCCAACCGTCTGATGATGCATGTGGTCATCAGCCACCGCACCCTGGACCAATTCAAGAGGGAGTTCTTGTGATCTTTCTAAATTCTTTATTATTGCTCTGGTTTCTTTTGTTTAATTAGTGGTTAGGATTGGTGTTGTTTCACTGTTAAGATCTATGATAAAAATAAAAATTTGCTACCACAAAAATAAATCAAACGTGTCTAAAATAGAACATTTATACATACTATATTGCTCTTTACAGACTTCCCTTGTGCTGTGTGGATCCCGGTACGCATCTAAGGAACTCTTTGTCGAACCCGAATGATCCATAATTATATTATTCTATAGCTAATCCGAAATAGTGCCCGCGCGACTCTTGCATTGGCACAGTAGAACTATACAAAAATATGGTATTTCCGGTGATGGGAATGTACTAAAAATAAAAACTCAACCAACTTAAAATAACAAAACAGAATTAAAAACTAAATGCAGATGAAATGTACAAAAAACGAATGCTCCATAAACTATACGATTAAATATAAAATACATGTACTTTTTTTAGCCCGTTTTATACCTCGCAATATTAAAAGTTTTAGATTTTTTTATCTGTTCAAATATTAGGATAAACATGTCAAGATTATTCCAACTCTAAATGGAAACAAATCTTGTGTGATGTTAATCTTGTTTTTCGTTAAAAATTGGTATTTACAGAAATTAAAAAATTTTCAATTTGATTTCGATACTAAAAAGTACTACATTGTACTTTTCCGATGCATTTTTGTGTTAAATTTGGATGGGGAAAAAAAATAAATAAAATGTTTGCGAAAAAATATCCCAAAAATGAAAAAGAAATGTGTACAATGTGTGATGCTTTTTAAGTTGAATTTGAATATATAAAAGTATGTAGAAGCATTATGTTTTTAATAATTATTCAAATGCGGGACAAAAATAATTTGGTTGTATTTCGCGATACTTTTACATACTAAAAATTTGATTTTAAAAACAAATTTGTGCATTACAATTTAAAAAAAAAAGTAATTGATAGATATTAAAATAAAATTTGTTCTTTAAAATTCTGTATTTTAAAACAAAATTGTGCATTCACTTACAATTGTGCAATCCCACTTACGACAGAAAATAATTATCCTATATAAAATATGTCACTTGTTCTGATTCAATTTAAATCTAAAAAAAAACACCCTCAAATATTAAACTAGTTCTTGGTATTCAAATAATTTCCTAATTGATTTTGAGTCTTGTTTGCTTTGTGTCCGAATTTTGTTTGGCAAGAAAAAGGGTTTCGTTTTCCTTTTGTGTGCTAAAATGTATTCTAAATTATTTTGTGTCATGCGAAAGTGCAACCTGCGTTCGGCAGCAGGCTTTCTAAAAATCGTTCGCCTACAAAAATTAGATTTTGTGTTTTAAGAATTTTTTTTCTGGCTTTTTTGTGGGTTGAAATGATTCATATCTTAAACCTAAAGATATTTGCTAAAGACACACTACAGCCAGAACCCCTGAACCCAGAACCAGGCATATACTGGACGACTCCTTAAGCCTACGTTGGGGAATGCGTTGAGGATGATGCAATGAGCCAACGCAGCAGTTGCCAGAGCGGCGCCAAAATCACAAAAACAAACAGTATGCAGATGATGCGACAATTCTTGAGCAGGCCGACAATGAAACGAATGAATTGGATGAACAAAGCAATGGAAATTGTACTAGAATGTGTGGAGGATGGTGGCTGATTGGCGGGAGCCAGTACGCCGTTTGCCATTGCCAGTTATAACTTTGCTATGTGGCACTGTGCCTGCTGGTTGGCCGCCATCGAGTACTGGGCAAAGGGCATCAGTTGGCAATACTCCAAAAGCTGCCGCTCTAACTCCCGCAGGCACTTTCCGGGCACATCAGCTACGCGCATCTGTCCTGAGTCGCGGCACTTGAGAATGTAGCCACGCTGGATGAGAGCTTGGATGGCAATATTGAGATTGTCCAGGGCGAGGCAATACGGATGAACATGAGGTGCGGCACCGCCTGGCTGCTGCAACAGTTGTTCCACATGCTTCTGCACGCGCACCAGCAGATCCTTGTTGCTGAACTCGATGTCAAAGGGTATCTGCAAGTATTCGAGTTATATTTATCATAGTTTCAGTTTAGCCGATCCACTCACTTGTCGCAACGTCACAGCCAGCTGGTAGTACAGACACAAGAAGGGCGCCAGGGCGGCCAGTATGACATGAGCGCACTCGTTGTCCTGCACCTTAATCCTACCGCTCTCCTCCAGGTCCAGCACCTTCTCATCGAGCAGCAGCTGCAGATGAGTCTCAAACTCTACCGCCTCACGATTCGATTCGATGATGAACTCGTGCTGAAACAGAGTATCCATGATGCTCACATGCGAATGCAGAGCCGACAGAGTGCTGTCGTAGGAGTAGCTATTGGTGCTGCTCAACTTCTCTTCCTGTTTCCTCTGCTCCTTGAGGGCGGCCAGCAGCAGATAGGCGGGTCTAGCCAGCCAGAAAAGGCACGGATTCACATACAGCTGCAACGCCAGCATGGGCACAGCCACGGCCATGGTCGAGGGACACAAGGCATGCGCTTTCATGCGCTTCACATCGATTTGTGTAGCCAGCTGTTTGGCCGCCAGCGGCGTAAACTCTAACCTTGCCTTCGAGAACTGCAAAATATTCGAGTGTATCTCGACGGCGTCAATGATGTCCGCCTTGATGCTGCTTGCCTTGACGCTGACATGCGCACCCAGCTGATTGAAGATGCGTTTCAGGTGCAGCAAGCCGCGTGATAGCTCGTCAATGTTCGCCGATCGTTGGGCATAAAGCTGGCTGGCGTAGTAGAGGCTGAGCAGGTTGAAGGTGTTGATGACAATGCGACGCTGTTGCTGGTAGATGATTTCGTTGGCCAGCTGCTTGACCAGCTCGATCTCCTGCCGATTCAGCTTCTGGAGATGCCCGCCCACACCGGCTCGCTGCATGCGCTGCCCACTGTCATGGCCAAAGAACTCACGCACCGAAATGGGGTCGCCAAAGTCCAGGAACATCTTGCCAAAGCGTTCGTCGATTATTTTGAGGGCCTTAAAGAAGCCCTTGGTTGACTCCTTGGGCTTTGGGACGCCCAGCAGCTCATATACGAATAGCTGCTCCTCCAGCACCCGCTCGTAGGCCACGCTTACTGGCACAATCATCACATCAGGCACCTCCCCAGTAAAGTAGGGCAGCAGGGCCATCGACAATAGCCCCACCTTGGGAACCAGAGCCTTAAAGTTCCTCGAACGTGTGCCTTCGATGAAGAACTCCACGCCAATGTGATAATTGGCCACCAAGGCATACATGTACTCCCGAAATATGTCCCAGTACAGCTCGTCGTTTGAGAAGCTGCGGCGCATAAAGAAGGCTCCCGTTTTCCTGAGCATCGTGCCCATGCCGAACATTGAATGGAAATCTGTAGAAGATCAAGAATGAATCAACAAGAATAGGACTCCTTTTATAGCTAAACAAACCCATTCCTGCTGCTATGCCAGGTATCTCAATGTCGTAGTAGTAGCATATATAGGACATAAGTATAAAATCCATGTAGCTGCGATGGCTAGGCAAATACAGGACCGGACACCGTCCCATGTCCTTGCGCACATTGGCCATGCTGGCCGAATTCACATAGAAACCATCACAGATCCGTTGGCCAATGGCCGTTATGGCAATGCCGCACCAACGTATTATAGCCATATTTCTGTCCAGCCCAATCTCATCGATGATGGCCTTGGCTTGCTGCTGCATCTTCTTCAGCGGCTGCTGCGTCTCCCGTGCATAGTGCTCCAGTATGGAGCGCAGTTTTTCACTGCCCAGCACGTGCTGTTTGAGCTTCTGCGGATTCAGATAGCGCTCGAACTCGTAGGCCACCTGCGGATTGAATTCCCTGGTCATGGAGGCCACCTTCCCTGGCTCTATGATGTTCTCGAAATTGCGCATGTAATCGGCGGCAATGGAGGCGGATGTTGGTGTGGATGTAGTTGAAGATGTGGGTGTGGATGCGTCATCCTCGATTCGTTCTCTTCTTGCTGCTCCTCTGCCGCCGCCTGTGGCTGTGGCTGTCGCTGCGGCTGGGTTCATTTCCATTTTGATGGACTTTACCTGGAAATATTTAAGGCGATTGAAATACAATTTCAGCAGCGCGACGTCCGGACTGATGGGGTTTCTGTTTGCCGAATCAACTGTCTAACAGCCAGCAGTCTGTGTCTTTCGGCCCCACTTAACAGACAGAAATGACACACAAACACACTTTTACGCTCACAATCGCAATCTCGAGCTAGGGGCAGGCACGCTGTTTGCTTAGATATCTCGTCCCATAAAGTGTATTATTATCTGCCCGTCTTTAAGGCTTGCTGCCGATCCAATCAGCAGCGGCAAACGACAGCAGCACTCGCCGGCGTTGCTGGTTAAAGGTGAGCCGCTACTTTACAGCTGTTTAAGCTCCAACGCTCCACTCAAGTCGAGTTCAAAAGATGACTAAAGTCAGCCAACAAGCATACGGTTTTATGCGGGTCATGACACCGCTACTCGTAAAGCTGACTCAAGCCCCTGCGATCAGGCCATACTCTGTACCTGAGAATTACAGATACCGCTAGTTTAAAGCTTTGACAACTCACTCAATCTACAGAAAACTGAGACCACCCTTTGTGGAAGCTTCAGCTCAAGAAACACTCTTATTCCACTCGTGTCACGACACGGTCGCATATCTAGTGGGGTGGGTGATATCCACCCTATCAACGTCACTCATCAGGTGAGGCGGCTAAGTCTGGCGGCAACAGCACCTGGTTGACAAAGTGCCTTTAACGACTTTAAGGCTGTAAATGGACAATGGAGGCCCGTTTCAACCCCAAGCACACACACACACACACACACAGGCATTCAGCCAAGATAAGGGCCAAGAAAACACCTGATATCACGCACACACACCCACACGCAAGCTTCTAGCCCTCCATAGAGGAAATGCATTATTGTAATAAAAACAGTTGCTGCGTTTCGCACAGGCAAAAACCCACACAGAGAAGATGCATTTAATAAGCGAGGGGCAAATATTATATGCCACCGGAAAAAGTGTATACTGGCAGCAAAGTTTGTAAAATGCATTTGCTCATTGAATTTGTATATGTAAACATTTACTTTGTAAAGTTAAGAGATTCGACACGACTCCACACTCAATGCAGTTTTGTAGGGAACACAATGTTATATTTGTTTAACAAATGCATTTTTTTATTTTTGCAAAATAGATTTCAAGGCACTTTCTATTTATATGGCCCCCGCGCGAGCTGAGGTATGAGTGGATGTGATGACTAACTCGTTGCGTATGTGACACACACTCTTCGGGGAGGTAGGCCTTTCGCCAGGTGTTCTCTTTTTATTGGCAAATAATCTACGAATGTGATTCACAACCTGATAACACAACAAATTGATAGCCCATTAACGTTTCACGCTTCAATCAGCGAAGCGTAACATATTCTGGCGTAGGGCATTGGATAGTCGTTGCCTGCACACCCGGTATGTGTTTACGTACCACAAATAAAATTCGATATGAGCTGACTTTCGGGGAGCCTACGGAAATTGTTTCACGGTGCACTGGGGTTTCACTTTTAATGCATTTAAATCTCAAAAGTATGTCAACCGAATTGCAAATCCAATTTTTAGCTAAATGTTCGATTTGTTTCACAGCAGCAAGGCAGCAGCAGCGCGACGGTGGCGGCGCACAGTGGGTGAAATTGTCGATCTAGCAGGACAAAATCAATAACTCACAAAGTATTTAATATATTTTAAGTTTAAATCGGTATTTACAGAAAGATGTAGAAAAAACGATAGAATTTTATAAGCAACAAACAATTTCTTCTAAAAATACATTTTTAACATTTTCAATTTTAATAACAAAAAAAAGAAGGGTTGATATTGCTTTTAGATGCAATCCAGACCAGGATACACTATTAAAGTGGCAACAGTTGACTTTATATGTATATAATTACTAACATTAATTTTTTTCGAATTTCTTGGTATTCTTGGTCTACATTTATTTTAAATAGCGACGGTTACCAAAATATGTGTCTTTAACGGCAGCAAATATCAATTTCTCAAAGGGGATTTTTATCTGCTTGATTGGTCATTTCAGCCACTGTCCACTGTGCGGCGGCGTGTTGTTGTTATCGAAAGTGGTGTGGCTCACCCACAGAAATATACCATCACATTTTCAAAGTATACCAAAAAGTATTTTATATAGCGTAAGTGCTCGTCCTGCGGAGAAGGACAAAAGTGATGGAACACTTGTCGAGATATCGATACGTGGGCTTAATATCGATTCAATCATGAAATCATATATTGTCCATACACGGAACGATTGGGGTATATTATGCATGAAGTATGACGTGGAATGGAATGGTGAAGCGACTGTTAGTTATTTAAGGAAAATGCTAAGATTACACGATTCGCTTGCCTAGTTATATATAACTAATCGTTTTGGAATAGCTTATTGCATTAAAATTTTTGGTTTTGAATAAAAAAATAATAATAATTAGAATACAACCGAGCATATTGTTAAATTGTTTTTTATTTGTTCTAATAAAATATAAATAAATAATATTAATAAATAAAAAGGTAATATTTTATAAACACAAAAATTTCCAACAATCTACTGTATGTTGTACCGTTTCTACACCCCCCACAAAACAGTTATAATTCAAATTAAAACTGGTTGTGCTCGTATGCAATGAAAGCTTTCGTTAGCTTTTTCCCTTGGAAAAAGTGGCAACGCCGCGTTGTTTTCATATTTACCGGGTTGTTAAGTTCATTGTAAATCCAATCTTAATATATGCAAAATATATTATTTTCTTATAAAATTTATCCCACAAAAGCATCATTACTAAATGATATTTAGGTATCACAAGGTGCCGCTCTCTCCACAATCTATGAAATTTAATTTTTGGAGGTCAAGTCATGAACGTAGGGTATAGAAACTTTCATACTCGTGGATGAGGTCGAACTTCGTCTTTTATTTATCGCAACTCAATTTTCCAGACAGTCAAGCTTCAGCCGCACCGTCGTATTGCACATTCGCCAAGAGGTTACGCAAAATTAGTTGAAAAATCAATAGCCATGTCGGTGTGGAATCGCGTTTTGGAGGCACTAATAGTAGTGGCCCACATTCTGAGCGACCGACTGCTGGAGTTTGTCCTGGGCTGGTTTCTGGGGCCGCACAAGCGTGTGTCCACGCCACCAAGCGTCGAGCAACAGGTTATACTGACCAAAAGCGCCGTCGAGCTGGCACAGCAGATACGCGAACGTAAGCTCAAAAGTTACGACATTGTCAAAGCCTACTGTGATCGCATCGAGGCGGTTAACCGTGACATCAATGCGGTAGTCGACGGACCCTTCCAGAAGGAGGCCCTCGAGCTGGCCAAGAGTATTGACACTAAGCTGCTCAATAATGAGTACACCGAGGAGGACTTCCGAAAGCAGCCCTTCCTGGGCGTTCCCTTCACCACAAAAGACAGCACATCGGTAGCGGGCAAGCTGCACACCCTAGGCCTGGTGGCCAGGAAGACGGAGCGCTCCGCCGAGGATGCCGAGTGTGTGAGACTGATGAAGGAGAGCGGAGCCATCATTATAGCCACAAGCAACGTTCCCGAGGTGAACAAGTGGATCGAGTCGAGGAACATGCTCATTGGCTGCACCAACAATCCGTACGATCTGCGTCGCTCGGTGGGTGGTTCCTCCGGCGGTGAGGGCGCCCTGATCACCTCCTGCTGCACTGGCTTCGGGCTGGGCACGGATATTGGCGGCTCCATCCGCATACCGGCTTTCAATTGCGGCGTCTTCGGTCACAAACCCACCTCGGGAGCGGTCAATATGGCTGGCTGCACTTTCCGCACTGGAAAGGAGAAGGAAACCATGGTATGTGCCGGGCCCATGTCACGTTCGGCCAAGGATCTGCTGCCCATTATGCAGGTACTGCTGGAACCAGAGCTAAAGTCTGTCCTGAAATTGGACCAAAAGGTGGATCTGAAGCGTCTGCGTTATTTCTACGTCGCTTCCAATGGCATGCCGCAGTGCAATCCCATCAACACCGAAACGGAACGCGTGATGTACAAAGTCCGAAAGCATTTCGAGAGCCTTAACGACGGAAAAGACGTGCGCCATGCTAATTTGCCGAATACCAAGCTGACCGGCAAGATGTGGCGCTATTGGATGACTCAGGAACCGGCCAATTTTAATTTATTGCTGGGAAACGGAGTCGAGCTAAATCCCTTTGTGGAGCTCTTTAAGAAGCTGCTGGGACAGAGTGACTACAGCATGGCTGCAATTTACGGACTGATCGATGGCGTTCTGCCCAAGGAGTCGGAGAAACTGATACGCGAAGCCACCAAGAAGTGCAAGCAGGCCCTGCAGGAGCTCCTCGGCGACGATGGCGTGCTCTTCTTCCATAGCTCTCCCCGAACAGCGCCATTCCATTATTATCCTCTAGTCAAGTTTAATGATTTCGCCTATTTCAGTCTTTTCAATGTGCTGCGACTACCAGCCACTCAAGTTCCCATGGGTCTGGATGCGAATGGCATGCCACTGGGCATCCAGGTAGTGGCCAACTCCAATAATGACCGACTTTGCCTGGCCGTAGCTGAGGAACTGGAGAGGGTCTTCGGTGGCTGGGTGCCGCCTTTCCCTCTGAAGAATTGAATTTATTTGTGATTACATTGATATTGTGTACTCCATTAGGTGTTGGTAATGCTTGAGACTGTTGCGTGCGAATTTTGTTCGAAGGAATTGAATAAATTGTATGATGCTTTTTCGATAATTCGTGGAAATGTTTTTTGTTTTTGCAAACACAAAAAGAATAAACAGGGAACAAACAGCTGCTAAATCTGGCAGTCTGGCAGTCCTCAGAAAATATGACAGTGCTGCCAGACTGGCTGAGTGAGGTTTCCATTTATACGTGACCATCAGTTAAATCCAAGCCAAGCTGCGATTCACTTTTGAAACATGTAGGTCTTTTAAAAAGTTAAAATAGAGCAAGAAGTCTTTTGAAAAGCACGAAATGTCTTTGATTTAGTTGTGTGGACTGTGCATAATGGAGTCACAAAGAATGTTCTCCAATCATTGGACCACATTCAACCTACATTCTCTCCCTTGTAGTTTGGTTTTATAATAAGATGTTTGCTAGTTAAGGTATTGATCTGAAAGCATCCCTTTCGTAGCCAGATAAGACCATGTAAGACCTCTCTGAACTTTTGTTGTCCCCACAGCAGTGATAAATGGAGCTTGATGTCAGGAAACACTTAACCTGAAACTTGTCCAAGGGCCTTTCCGTAGCCAGTGTCGGTACGGGTGGGGGCCTGAAGATGTTGTCGCGCTGTCAACAATTAATTTGCTCACACACGCACAGCACAGGCACACACACACTCTTAACACATTGACAACTTTGTGGTCTCATCGTGGCGCTCCTCCCTTCAAAACCTGGGATTGCAAGAGGAAAATGTGCAATCCCACCCCCATTCGATGGTCATAAATTTTGTGCAACACGAAGAAGCCTTCATCCCCTCCTTTCCCTGCCCCATGTGATTCGCCGTTTTGTCTAATTTGCCGGAGCAGGAGCAGAGGGCTCCCGCCCCCACGCCACACCTATTTGGATTTTGGATTCTGCTGACCAAGCGGCAAATATGCCTTAATATTTTGAATGGACCGACAAAAGTCAAGTGTGTGTGCGCGTGTGCAATTGTCTGAGTATTACGGCTCTTGTTATTACCGTTGTTGTCCTCCGAGCTGTTTTGTAATGCGTCTCTGTCCCTCTTTCTCTATCTGTCTTGTTTTCCTTTCGGTTGTGCTTCTGTTTTTGAAATATTAACGACGCCCTTTTGCTGTTTTTTTGTCATCCTCACCTCCCACCACTGTTCTGTCATTCGGTTCATAACTTTGCTTTCAAGTGTTTTTGCCTGCATTTTATGTACAATTTTCACAATATTTGCTGGGGATTATCTTTTCACTATGCAAGTGGATGCGGAACCATATGTAAATGTCGACAAATGTGATTGCATGTGGGTGTGAGTGTGTGGGGGGAGTTTTTAGATTGTCAGAGAATTTGTATTGTCTGCTTAGCATTCCGTTAAAACAATGGCAAATAAATACGAAATAAGGGAGAAGATCTGTTAAATCATCGCGCAAGTTTGAACTACTACAAAAATAAAAAAGACCAAAAATCAACAGATCGATTTTTATTCTAAAATCTATTAAATATATTCAAAACCATTAGAGGTCCTTAGAGGTCATTCTTATTTGGATGTCGATTCAAGCAATGCCTTACTTCAGTTTAATCTACTTAAAACAAACCTGTAATGAAGTCTTTTCTGCGCCTCGCTAAGGACGAGTTATTTTGTTGTTGGATGCTGGGGACCGACTCAGTTGCCCAAGACATAGACTTACAGACGAAGCTGAGTAGGCAGGGACGTAGTATAGGCGAAGAAATTTGATTTTCGAACCGAAAAATCTATTTTGGACTCAGATATAATTCTAACGCTGTCAATAGTACATTTACGATATATTCTGTGAGGTTATCCGTCTCATTTGAACTTGCTTCTCCATCCCTTCATTCCTTCAGAATTTAGGATTCCTTCTCCAGGCTCCAGGCCTTCTCTACAGCTTATTGATATTAAAATTATTATTAATTATGGATGATTAAAAAGATAGCTAAACTGTACCTTTTGCTTCATAACAACCCATTAAAAATCTATCAAAAAGTAAACTTCAATTCTAATTTTAAATTGAAAAGTTCCCTCTTTCAAATAATTATTATTTTCAAAAGTTTTATACTCATCCACACTTGGACATTCCATTCGGAGAGCCCTGTGCACTGTCAAACAAAAAACTCCACTTTATGCTTTGGCTCTTTGTGTCTTAAATGTGAAATTATGAAAATAAGGAAAAAGTCGTGGGGCATATTGTTAGTATCCGTGCATCGTAGTCGGGGCCCTTTGACAAATCCCCAAATCCAGCCACTAAACAGCCATTTTTTATAGACTCCTTCCCAAGCCTCCCACCAGCCGATTGGCCATAGGAAATTTGCCTATGCAAACGGGGAGAAAAAAATAGTTGGACTTTCCTTATTTTTTTGTTTGTGATTATTTGCTGTTGCAAAAACGTCTACATTGTTGAAATTCCTTTTGCGAAAATTGCCACGTGACACAAAGGCGTCTGGAGCACACACAGGGAGCGCCTTTTATTGGCCTGGGCCGTGGGTTGGGGGGCATTCTATGGGGTTTGGGGCAGAAAACACAATAGGCCCAAAAATGACGTTGCAACAATTAATGTGAACAGTTTTGCAGTCGTCCTCGACGTGGCGGTTGTCGTCGTAGTCGGCAGTGATTTATAACGTGCATAAAATTTGCGGTCTCTGGCAGGCACCCTACCCCCGAACACAATGCCAGAGCGAGCAGGCCCCAAAAAATTTGTCAGGGTGCAGCTAGGTTGGAACTGCGGTTTTTAGAAGATCTAGTTCGGTTCATGATTAATGAACATAACTGGATTAAACAGGTACTACCTATTATTATTATTATCTGTCTATCTCGCTATTTATGATATGAATTATAGTAAAGATCCTGCCTGTTAATTGTTGGCAAGATCATTAGGAATACGTATCAATCTGTTGTATTAATGAGAAGACAATAAATGATCCTATATTAAATATTATTGCTAAATATACATAAATACTCATATATTTTTTTTTAGAAAATTAAGAGCTTCGAGCAGGAGAAACTACTTCCCTAGAGGTCAAGTATCTTTTAAGTATTTTTAGTGAACCGAGTCCAAAGATAACTCAATATTTATGCATGGAGTATTTCCATTAGAGAATCTATTTCAAACAAAAAGACTGTTCTTAAAATAGATGCAATTTTTGGACATATTTATATTTTATTTTTATTTTAGATAAATATGTATTGAGGACAAATCTTTGCCGCTTGTGTTAATAGATAGATAGAAAGATACTTATTGTTCTGTTTGACAGTTTTTAATTTTAAAAACTTATTTGTAGTTAATATAGCTAATTCAACTAATACTGTAGTTGAAATGTTATTCCATACCTTTAAAGAGTTAAGCATTTTATAGATATACAAAAAGATTGTGGGAATATCTGGTTCATCAGGGTCCAGTTCATTTTCGGTTAGTTCAGTCAGTTTCAGCCCACTAGCAACACTCACATTTGTGTACTACGATAATTTCGGGTCTAGGGGGTTTGTGCCACGCCTCTTCATGTAATTTATTGATAGTTATGGGCCGTTTTCATACGCTTCTAATAAGCTGACTCCCTTCCCCACATTCGTTTCGCCCACTCTACAGCAGCATTCCATTCAGTCTGGTCGCATATTTGGAAACTATTTTCATTTTGCGTGATAATTTATGTGGCACATACAAATTACATAATCGTTTGGCCATTTATGCAAATTAATTGAAAACTTTACCAGCAATCCTTTGGCTTCTTCTGACCCTTCTCTACATCTGATCTGACTCGGGTTCCTTTCCCAATTGGTATTTATTTTTCTTTTCAATTTGCCTTTTCCTGCGAATCTTTCACTGACATTTGCTTGCCTTTCTCCTTTTCCGTTTTTTTCCTCTTTTCCTTGGCATTTGCAGTTGTAGGTGCAATTTTTTTCTTTCCAATTTACAATAAAATTCAATAAGGTGTTGGGGATGGACTTAATGGAGATTGACTGACAGTAACTGCCAAATGTGCTCCGGAAGCCGTAGGAGGAGGCTACGCTACGTGTGTGTCTTCCAGTGTTTTTCGGGTCTGTAATGCAATTTTATGTGTGTATTGTACAAGTACGAGATATGTACATGTGTTTCGGCTGGGTTTTACTTTGTGTAAATCTGAGTCTCGTTCTAAGCTGCTTCGTTTTGTAGAGAAAAATTGCCTTGAAATGCCGTGGGTTGACAAGTACCGAAGACTGAGACTGCGCAAGAATATTGCAGAACCTTGAGGGAATTCAGTACTCAATACTGTTCTGGGCTGGGTTTCCTTGCTGTGAGTCTTAGCTGTGAAACAATCGGTACAAGGAATAAAAGAATGCATAGTCTAAGGTGATATAATAGAAGCTTCAATTCAGTGGATATTATTAACTGATCCGTACAATAGATCGTACTTTTTATACTTTCCTTTATTTAATCCTCAAAAATACTCGACTTGGCTTTTGGCCTGATCCTTAAACAGGGTTTACATATGTGATTTATATGAAATCTAAGAGGAAGCTCCATTTAAAGTTTTCTGAGTGTTAAAATTTGAAAACGTATATTAGAAAATCATTAATTAGGTCTTTTCCTATATTTTTTTATAACCAATATACACTTTGATACAAAATACACTTTGTTTCCTATTTAAACTTTTAAAAGCAAGCATTTTTTATTATTTTTTATTTTATTTATTTTTTACTATGTGAGCTCAAAGTTATTAATTAAACTATAGGGGAGGGAGTGTTATTGTATTTATTCCATTTGAATAAGGCAATATATTTTTTAACCTACAAATATTTCAGTTAATATTTAATCTCTGGGATACTCTAATGACCGTATTGGTCATTAGCATTCTATGTATATTAGCATTCTTTGGCTCAGAGTTCAATAAAAGGCTTATGAATATCTATGCTATGCAAAGGATAATTTTTTTACCTAGTATCCTTTTAAGAAGATTAAAAAAAACAACTTCACAAATTAACAGCCTGAATTTGAACTCGTTTAAATTGTTAAAAAGTTTCAATCTAGAAAACTAATTTCCAGAAAATGTTTTTTAATAGTTTTTCTAAATTATTTCCATCATTATAGAAACAGCCTTACATGAAACGTAGATCCGCATCCATAACCATTCGCTTGCCGCGTGTCCACTCATGTATGTAGATACTCTCATTACGGGAGATACTCTCAGCTGCAACTGCAACAGCAACAGCTAGAGCAGAGGACAGCATTTTTGAGCACGCTCACGCCCTGTTGCACATGTATGAAAAATGATATCTCCATCTCTGTACTCTGCCTCCTACTCAGCTCTGGTACCTCTCTGGCCCTCCTTTTTGCTCTTGTAAAAAAGGGAACATTTTTAATTTTCAAAACTAACAAATACAACAAATTGCAAGTGAGCAGTGAGAAAGATACATAGACGGGGAACAGGGACACTCTCTATCTCCGTGCGGGGAGAAAGGTTACGGTTTACAGTGACTTCAAGTTGGTCTTCGCCCCGGTACTGGGTTTTTCCGAGTATTTTCCGAGCTCTGCACAATCAGCAAAAGTCAGCCAGCTATGAACAAAAGTTAAACAGACAAAACAAAGTGCAAACTGAATGGGGTGGTGATGGGGCATGCAGTTGACATTTATAAATTTCACACGCAGGGCGCGTGAAATGGCGACGCCATTTAAAGTTGAAACATTTGCGTAATTAGCAGCAGAGCAGTCTTCGGTGTCCTGAAGGTGGAACCAGACACAAAAGAGGCAGCAGCCAACGCCGACACAAAACCCAAAAATAAGTCAAGGAAACAACTTTAAGTGTTTGGCGCAAATTACGTACCAAAAACTTAATTAAATTGTAACCATTTCTCGATCTTTTTTGCGCACTGTCTTCACATTCTTCTCTCTGGTTGCTGCTTCTGGCCGTGTTGGCTTTTGGCCAAATGCATGTTTCCAAACTGAAACTGTAGAAGCTCTGACAATTAACTAATGTCTGTGGGTGGGTGTAGTACTTTGTAGGGTTCCCTGTTTACTTATGACATTGCTTTCTGTTTTGGTTACGAGATTTGTTTGTACATACAAACCCAAAAGCGGACAAAATTATTGCAAATTTGAAGGTAGCTTGGGTGTAGTTGGGTCCATCATTGAGTAGTGCCACCGTGTGTTTTGTTCGATAGATAGCCGTACTTTCGGCTTTCTCATTTGTCTCCACAGTTTCTCCTTGTCTTCCTGCTACTGTCAGTTGTTCTTTCATTCCCAGTAGTTTCGAGTGCAGAATGGCGTTGATTGAATATTTCGAAGAATGCCATTTCAGCCATCAGGGATTCTTTTGTGTTCTCACACGAGGATAATAGCCTTTTACAGTATACTGTTCCGATCCCAAGATTCTCGAGCGGCTTAAGCTTTTAAGCTATTTGTAATGCGCTACCAATCCTACCTACCAAGAAACGAAAAAGTGAATATAAACATTGAATATGTACTATATATCTCACCCCGAGGTTTCCCTTTTCTTACTCATCGTTGGATTACCAATTTTATCCACCGTTAAGCACTATACATACATAATTCAAATTTGCTAGATCGTTAAAAAACTTCTGCATCTATGTAATACGATGATAATAATTCAATAATATAGCTAAATCGTTCGAGTATTGTTAAATCAAATTATTCCATTATGAAATAAATGTGAGCAACCGCTCTTTTCAGTTCAATAAACATGAACTCCCCTTTCGCTTGATGGAGAACTCCTTCATTCATCATTAATTCGCTCTCAACGACATCGTTTAATATTACACTGACATATCTGCCTGGCCTGTGATATTGTGCGTAAAGTTGGGCGATAAAGGAAAACCATTTTTACTGCCTGCCCACCTGTTCCCACCCCCAATTTCCGTAGTCAATCGTCCGACATTTCGGTTAGCATCGAACCATTATCAATCTCGAATCAGCATCATCATCTGAATCATCGACATAATGGTCGCTGCTGTCGTGGCACGTTTGTCGCTTTATGCCGTCGCGTTGTCTGCTTATGAGCATTATATCTGCATTGTCACCTTGTTGGCCATTTAACATGAACGCCCGAGAGGACACTGGTCCCCTTATACACTCCGGCCCATTCCACCTGTCATCTCTCTTATCATTCTGGGGACCCCATGCCGTATTCTCTGTGCCTTGCGCCGTGGATTTAGGGACATCGCTGTCACCGTTACTGTTACGGTCACACCTCTCTTCCATCCTATAACGTGTTGTTGGAGACAGAGTGAAAAAATTGGCGAAAAAACGTTGTCCTTTGTTTCATTTTTTTCAAAGATTCACTTTCCGTTAGTCAAGCGTCCGGGAGATTTGCCCCTCTGTGTGGGTTTCAATTAGTGGATTGGAGCGCACAGTGGGTTCAATGTTATCAGAAAAGAGCGATATATAGAGCTAAGGGAAGGGAATATTAGAAAATACTAGAAAAATTGGCCTAGTTTTGGGGGATATAGAAAATAGGTACAATTGTAGAGTAGAGACCTTTTTATAGTTTAAATAATGTTGAGCCGGAACAGTTTTAGATCTAATTAGCTTTAGCAATTTTTAAGAAATTGTAGCTATCTAATTTCCATGTAACTAATGCAACGTTCTCATATTTCCACAGCGATATCAAACATCAAATCTGCCTTAAAAAAAACGCTATGAAAATTCGAAAAAAAGGTTGAGAGACCCCAACATGCGCTTCACATTTATCCTAACGTGCTCATTTGAGTGGAATCACTTAATGGTTTTATACGCTTATCATTATCATCCCAGTAACGGGCGGAGTCCGCCATCCGCTCTCCATCACTAACCAGTGGAGAAAGAGATTGTCGAGTCGAGGAGAGACCCGTCCCTCTGTGCTACGTGGCAGTTGATTCAATCAAAATTTGTGTGCGTGTGGCAAGCAGCTAGCGGACATTTTTATCTAGCGGATGTTTGGCTCGCTCGCTGTCAGCGCTTAAACTGTTTGCGCCCAGTCATTGTTTTAATGCGTACATGGGCGATACACTCACAGATACACGCACACAAAACAACGCGACTTCTGCGCTTAATGTTTCACTTTTCAGAGCGTGACAAAAGCAGAGGCAGAGGACGAGAGGCACAGGGCTAAAGGTCCCGGGTACAGCCCACAAATAAGGAAGTAATATGTCGCCGCCATCGCCATCGCCTGGCTCTCTGTGCACGGCCATCAAATCCAGACGCAGACGACACTTCATTGGGTTCTCCCATGCCCAGGACTGGGTTGGTTGCGTTTGGTGTTTGCCCCCGACACTGGTAGTAGCTCCCGTGGCGCGTTGGTGAATGCTCTTTTTGTGCTTCGACCCTGCGGCACAGCCATTCCTTTACCCTTCCAGCCATTGTGAATTGTTTGGGCTACATTCCCTGTAGTTGGTAGAGTAGGAAGCCATTGATCGACTGCTGCAATAATTTCAAGGTTTTATTTTGTTTAGGCATACAAACATAGGCTTGTATTCATTTCTGTTAAATAAATTAAACAATAATAATAATACATATGTCTGTCAGTTGTATCTTTAACTGGAAGGCACTCCTAAGCTAAACAAAAAGTTCCTGGGACCGTAATCATTGTAATAAATAATATATAACACAATAAAAATTGTTTTAAGTTTTATAATAATAATTGGATAAGATATTTTTATTAATTATTATTAAAAATTATCCATCATAATTATTTTTAATACAACTCAATAATAATGATTATTTGATAATTTTTAGTTTTTTTTAAGATTATGCGAAGCTGAATAAAAATATAAAAAAAATATATGGAAAATAAAAATTAATTTTTTCAGGTGAAAGGTCTCCCTTGCTTAAACCCAATCAACCAATTAACTAATAGTCTCATAATACAGGATATTCAGTTATTCGATCGGTGGTTCCTTCCGTGAAATTTATCTCTATCCGGTTTTCCCTTTTTTTCATTAGTTTTTCTGCTGCGTTTCTTCTTTCCACTTCGCTTCACCTCCACATTCCACCCCCTGCTGCTTCTGCTGCTGTCAAAGGCATTGAACCGCATTTGTTTAAAAGATTGATGACCAACAATTGACTGTGCCACCTCGCCCGTCATACCCAATCCCATCCCATTCAGGTCCCTCTCCCATGTAAAGTCCGACTGTTCCTGATGATGTGCGCCCCATATTTATGGGCCACAAATCTTGACAGACTTTTGCAAGTCTTGCGGAGATCGAAGATGTGGAGAATCTGACATCCATGACCTGTAAAAGTTGCCAAATAATTTCATTAATTTAATGTACAACAATGTGACTTGTCATTTGTCAACTTTCGGGTGTTTCCAGGCCCAGAACTTGTTTGAGGGCAAATCAGTTCATATTAGTTTTAATGCCGAAAGGACGGGACATAAAGAGGGTGTCTCTCGTGGCAGGGAGTGGGAGAACTCACTTAGTGCATCCAAAACTTTGCCGCCGACAACATGTCATTGATTTTATGCCCAGGATCGGGGCAGGACAGGACAGGACATGGCACTTTTAAGAGGCTGTCCCTGGGATTGTGTCGCATGCAGGCAGGCAGCGATGCATCATCATGGTTGTCAGAAACATTTACTCGACATTTAGCTTATGCCACGTCCAGATGCGAGACGAAAAGGGCACAGAAAGGAAGTAAGGATGGATGTAAGGAAAGTAGGTTGAGGATCTCAAGGCAACATCTTGAGGAAACAATGGTAAAAAAGATGACACCATAAAATGATGATCAAATAAACCATTCCCCTGTATACGTCCCTCAAAAATTGCATCAATTTACAGCAAGGAAAAATTTATGAAAATCATAGATGCCCCATGCATCTATATAGCAGTTCTATTTCCAATTTGTTTTTATATATATGTATATTTTATTTCACAATTAATTAATCTTTACCGAAGCACAGCGGACTTTACGCAGAATCATAGATATATAAATTAAAGTTAAGGCCATGGTTACGCTTCGATTTGAATTTGATGGTAGCAAACGTGTAAGTCGGTCCACCCTCTATTAGTGAGGCCTCACCACCTATTGTGGAGTTGTTGTTTTCTATCACAATGGCGCCGATAGTCTTGATATTTTTCTGCAACTAATGGATTAAGATTTTTGTCGAAAATGCTTTCAGCCATTTCTATCTTACGTCCTGTTTGAAAGTTACTCTTCTTTCTGTAATGCGAAAGAACTTGGAAGGCTCTGCCACATGCGTCGCGTAGAGTAATCGTGCATTTGGGCTTTGCTGGCCAAAGACCACGCTTTTACTGTGTACCAACAGGGGGCTGACGACGACAACAAGTGCCACGACAACTAAGGAGAGCCGGATAATAGTCTGCAGATCTATCATAGTTCTTCCAGAGTCTTTAATCAGTTCCGAATAACAACTGATTACTCCACAAGTTCGGAAACCGTGAAAACCTAAGCTAAGCGAATCAGAAAGGATTGATTGGATTCACCTAATGTATAGCACTATTTATTATTGTTCTGGCAGAATACTTTAAAGTCTGCTATGGGTCTATATCGCTTAAGAAATTAACACATTGTCTCGAATATAATAATAATAATAATAATAATACAAAATATGGTAATGTGAAGAATCAAATGGATTTTCAACGCTAGCGCATTTAGGGATGGACGACGCTATAAATAAGTACAAATGGCTATCGATGAGTAGTAAAATGGTAAAAATGAATTTCGATAAGTATTAAGTGTTAAAAAAGAAAATTGTAAATAATTAGTTAATTCATTACAAAGTGCAGTATCTCGGTATATATTTACCTGAAAGGAACCCTTAAAGTAGCACCTTACCTACCGATTGTACCATAGTTCCAAGATTACAAGACACCCTCCAGTTTCCACTGTCCTTTTCCACTAAATTAAAGATATTAAGCCCTGCCTGGAAATCAACCCAAACGACTCCCCCAAATAAAAGAGTCCGGGACTACTTTATTACCAACCAGACATTTACATCCCACCAAGAACAGAAGACCTTAACTAACCTCCTTCCCCCCCACCGATACCATTGATAGGACGGCCATTTGTGGTGCTTTTCATTAGCAGCAACACTTATTCTGCCACAGATACTACACGCGTCGCACTTTTGTTTGTATCTATAAAATGTCTTGGCCTTGCTCTTTTATTTCTTATTTCTCGCTGGCTTTGTGGGGAGTTATTAACCCTTAACCACACGTTACCATTTATTACCCAAATTGTCAGCCACACGGAGCCAGCCGGAACCGGCGCGTTAAGCTGACAATGGCAGCATTTTTTTTCTCCCTTTTTGTTGGTTATTGTGTTTGGGATGTGTGCCCTCTGCCACAATTTGATTGTACTCGTATTTGGCCGGGACGGCACGGGACTCGACTCTTTTTGTCTGCGGTTTATTGCTTTTAATTTGGTCTATGCCTCGGATCGTTTAGCAGCCCAAGTGCATTTTTGCAGTCGCCATTGGATGGATCTGTGGTGTGATAATTGCCAGCAAACGCCAAGGGGGTTTTTTTTTTGAGAGGAGAAAGTAGAATTTCCCTCTAGCTGGTTCCACTACAATGAACTAGTTCGCTTAGCTTGAGCTGCTAATATTTGACACTTTATATCTCTGGATTATTCCTTAACTAAATCTTTCACTCTAAATCCCCAAATATTTGCTAAAATTTAATTTACACATGTCTCAAATCGACAATACTTTAATCAAGGTGCGTGCCCGTCTCCGCGAGCGCGACATTAAGCTCTGGGAGGAGCCCTACTACTTCGAGGGTGTGGGCAGCATCGAGTCCGAGATGGAGCGCCTGTCCCAAGAGATGAGTACGGATCTGGGCATCAGTGTCTCGAACTGCCAGTGCGCCCTCTCTGAGATGCAGGATGGGGCCCTGCGTAAGCTGGCCGCAGCCAGAGAGTTCACTGAGACGGGTCTGGCCACATTCAATGTGCGGTGCGTGGAGGGCCGTGGCGGTACGTCCCAGAAGATGGAGATCAAGTGCTCGATGAATGGGCTGGGATCGGACCTGCAGGACACAGTGGCCCAGCGGCTGAAGGTGAGCGGTGGCAGCAATATCAAGATCATCTCGGCTGGGCGCATCATCTCAGGCCAGCAGTCGCTGTCCTCGCAGGGTCTGAAGAACAATCAACAGCTGATGGTTGTGGTGGGTCAGCGCGGAAATGAGGCTGCGGGTACGGCCTTGTACGACCGCATCCAAAAGATACGCAAAGATGTTTTGTTGATTGTGGAGTCCGATCGCCGTTTCCTGGAGATTGAGGACCAGGACGGTAATCCTGTCTTCCTGCCGCAAGCAGAGACCCATACACTGCTCACGGCCCTGAGCTTCAGCGAGAAGGCCAGGGCCGCCATGTCCCGGGAGGAGTACGACCTGGCATTGTTGCTTCTACTGGAGGGAGACGAATACTTCTCCCGGTGCAATACTGCAATACTAGAGGCGGTGGATAATTATGCTCTGATCAACCTAGACATAGTCTGGTGCTATTTGTGTCTGAAAAACATCACCCAGCTGCCGGATGCCCAACGACGTTTGGAAATTTGTGAGAAGAACTTTCGCCGCAACTACGGAGAAAACCTCGATCACTTCAAGGAACCGAACAGTTCGGAACGGGCTCTAATCATGCGCCTCCACTTGCTCCAGGGCGTGGTCTTATTCCATATGAATCGCCGCGACGCGGCCTACGAGCGACTGGAGATGGCGGGCGATGCTCTGGCCGATCTGAAGGTCAACCCCGATCTTCTCCAGCAGATGGGCGACATGGGATTCGACGTATCGGATGCCAGGGTGGCCCTGCGGGCCACCTCTGGCCACATAGATCGGGCTGTGGATTTCATTACTGAACGCGAAAAGAATCTGAATGACGTACGAAAGAAAACGCTTCAGGTGCGCAAAGTCAATCATGAAATCAATCGTGAAGATTGGGTCTGTCCCAGGTCCGTCTGTCATCTTATGGACATGGGCTATGAGCAACAGCTGGTCGTGGAGGCTCTGAGGCGCACCAAAAACCATCTAGATCGCAGCATCGATCTTCTGCAGAATGATGCAGATGAGCTACGTGCCAATCTGCCCGCGACCTTGCCGGCGGATGAAGCACTACTCACAACGCTTCAACAGCTTGGCTTTTCTTTGGACACTTCACGGGCTGCTCTTGAGACGAACAGCAATAACATGGAGGCGGCTGTACAGTTCCTGATGAGAAGTTTGACCACCGAAACGGAATTACTTAACATCATCGAAGCGATGACGCGCCTGTTGGACTACCAGGGTCCATCGGGATCACGGTCTGCTTCGCCAACCCTGATCCAATCGATTCTCGACCAGGCCAAAGCCGAGATGGAGTCGTACAAGGCCTTCGAACGTTTCCACGATGATGTTATTGACAGCTCCATTGTGTATTTGGACTTGCCATTGATACAGGAGGAGCAAATACTGATCGAATACAGGAACCTATTGGAAAGTTAATAAGCCAATAAAATATTAGATCTGTTCATTGTTTATCTGTACATATGTATATTATAATCATTGTTTTTCGGTTTCTTTTCTCAGGGGTTTCTCCCACTAAACATATGGAAAACGATTGTACAATAGTTTTAGGGGGCACATATGTACATAAGATATAATTCCTTAAGATATAATTTTGATGTTTCGCCTTGTTTAAGGAGCCATTTGACACGGAACTAAAGATTATTTAGGTTTTAAACTAACTCAACTTTAATAGGATTCATAGGTTTGTCAAATATCCATACACATTTATCGATGTTTCTTGCTGGCACTGATTTTCATTAAGAGCAGCTTCTTTTTACAGGTTTCTGTCCATCGAATGATACAGTCGAAGTTGGAAAACTTCTCTTTTGGCCCTTTTTTCTGTCGTTATCCCTAATTTTATTTACTTACAAATTTTGATTGCTTTCATTATAACAAAAATGAGCTGTCTTTAAAACGTAGCAACGCACTTTGGCAAATATATATATCGATACCAAACTGTTACTGGGATTGTATTTATTTGTTATTCGTTTGTCTTCTTGACATGAAAGAGGTAATGATTCGATTCCAGTCAAGGCTAAGGAGAATTAATTCAATGGATAATCTCATCGTGGAAGCTGCCACATGCGACTTTGGCGTGGCGATGGCAGTTTCAGTTTACTGCCAAAGCGAGGCTTCTCCGGCTTATCATCGGCTGACGGCTTCGAATCTGTGTTGGAGTTGGCGGCTAACGCCATCGAATTGTGGTTTGTGAGGACTGGACGATTAGGTTCATTTTCATCGGCATCGCTGGGAGATCTTGTATCTGTTGATTTGGTGATTGGCTTCTTCTTCAAGGGTGTGACCTTTCCACCGCTCTTGGCCATATTGGGCGGGATTGATTGGATTGTTGATGCCTTTGGTGACGGGATTTTAGATATTGAGGAGATGTTTCTCAAAGCAAGTGGCGTGCGTGGGCCCTTTGTACCAGCAGTCGGCGGTGGCATCATCATTTTGTCACTTATGTTGTTGCCCGTCGTTGTGGTAGATCTTGTATCTGTTGATTTGGTGATTGGCTTCTTCTTCAAGCGTGTGACCTTTCCACCGCTCTTGGCCATATTGGGCGGGATTGATTGGATTGTTGGTGCCTTTGGTGACGGGATTTTAGATATTGAGGAGATGTTTCTCAAAGCAAGTGGCGTGCGTGGGCCCTTTGTACCAGCAGTCGGCGGTGGCATCATCATTTTGTCACTTATGTTGTTGCCCGTCGTTGTGGTAGACTGGGTGCCGACCTTTTTGAGTGCCGACCTTTGCTTGGTCTGGGGACAGCGCTCCCATTCGCTCCCGGCCATCAGCTCCAGTATGTTCTCGCCGTACACAAGAAACGGTCGATGCGATTGCATCTCATACTCCCTCACCAGTTCGATGATCTGATGCTCAATCTTGGGCAGCTTCGAGGTGATTGCCTTGCGTTCCTTTTGCTCCTTGAGTAGCTGGCCGCCCCGATTGTTCAAACGGTTTGGTTCATTGGCCTTTGCCACCAGGGCCTGCATGCGTGAAAAGAGTTCCGCACGGGTCCCGTACAGGTCGAAGATCACCTTGTTGCACTTGTAGAAGCTCTTCAGATCATCCAGCACCAGTTCGTGCAGCTCCAATACGTCTTCGTTGTAATCGTTGATGTAGAAATTGGCGAAACGCTTGCGCTCCAGCGGGCTCTTGAGCGTTAGATCCCAACACTCGCTTATCTCGACACGCAGCTGCTCGATGAACGTCTTGATGTTCTGACTGCGCAGCGCCTGGCAGCGCTGAAGCTCCAAGTGGAGGATGTCGAAGGTGCGCTGCGTATAGTCTGTGCAATCACGCACTCGTTGCATGGCGCTCCCGTCTGTCTCCTGGAGGCGATCCCACAGCACGTAGATCTTCCCGCGCATGTCATTGATTTTGGAGCGCAGTTCTTGGACCTGCTCGGCATAGGTGTTGCGCATCTGACGGAGCCGGTCTAGCGTCTCTGGGGATAGATCGTTGTGGTTCATATCGTTCAGCAGGCGTTCCTGTTCATCGGTCTCGGGCATCAGCTCGAGCATCTTCATGTCCTGCTTGATGGCCTGCCGCAGCTGTTGGAGCTCCTTCTGGCGTAGAATCCGCTGATTTCGCAGATTGTCGAGATGGTCGCGAAAGCCGTCGATGTCCTCGGGAAGGGGTAACTTGTCCGCCAACAGAGGCCGCGGCGAGGCGCCCAGCTCTTCGCAGAGCTCCCCTTGTTGGAGCAGCAGCTCTCCAATCTCCGCCCGACGTTTCGAAAGCTTCTCGCGCAGATGTTCAATGCTCTTATCCAGCTTCAGCCGCCATATCATCAGAGGCATATCGTCGGGCCTCTGGCTATTGTCCACCGGCTCATGGAGTAGTTTGGCGAGGTCGCTGGCCTCGTCTCGGATTGCGGCTATCTCATCGAGAAGGTCTGCTTCTTTCTTCCGCGACTCTGTCAGCACATCCGTATAGAAATTGTCCGCATGCTCCTCGAGTTTGTGTAGAGTGTCTTCGCATTGCTTCGGCTCGAACATACGGGACCATATTGAATGGAGCTGCTCCACATGCTCGGCGGTCATCTCCAGGATCCGTTTATTAATGGAGGTTGGGTCAGTCATGGGTGGTTAAAATACTTCGGGTATAATGCAACTCAGTTTCTCCAAAGTTTTCCAAAATTTAAGACGAGAAATGTGTTCACTCAAAGCCAAATGTCACCACACCAATTGAAAGTTTTTGAAAAGTGCTCTACGATCGTGCTATCGTATTGAATAAAAATTGATTCATAGGGCGACTATGACTATTTCCTATTTCTAGGAAAACCCGATGGGGCAAAATATATTTGTTCTATATTCATTATAATCCTGGCAGTTGAAGTGAAAACATTGTGTGCGGAAAATTTGAATTTTTAACAAAAAACTCGGAGTTAAACAAAACTAATCATTTTTTTTCCACAAATTAATAATTCCGTTTTACTCCAAAATTTTTAAAAAGCCATTCGAACCATTGCCAGCTGAACAGCAGCTTTGCCCCAAAATGAAGGAGTCCATCGAAGCATTGCCAGCGGTAAAGCAGCTTTGCCCCAAAATGAAGGAGTCCATCGAATCATTGCCAGCGGTAAAGCAGCTTTGCCACAAAATGGAGGAGTCCATCGAAGCATTGCCAGCGGTACAGCAGCTTTGCCCCAAAATGGAAGAGTCCATTGAAGCATTGCCAGCTGTACAGCAAGTGACTCTGAAGCCTGGGGAAGAGAAAATAATCAGTTATTGTGATGTCCTGAGCGACAGCGATCTGGAAGACCTCAAAAATGTAGTGGATGATGATGACGATGATGATGAAGAGGAGGAGGATGAAGAGGAGGAGGATGAGGATGTTAGGATCTCCAGATCTCAGCACGAGTTCAGCTGCAAAGAATGGGAGAGGATGCTGAAATTTATCAAGATTCCACACTATTACATCGAACTCATCATGGAAGCAAATGATGTGGTATTACCAGAAAACTCCGAGAAATTGGAGTTTCCAATCCGAGCGGTTTTTCCAGAAACCGTTCTTCTCATGAATGAAGCGCTGGTCTTGGAGGCTGCATTCCGACTCGGAATGAAACACTCCACAGAATGGACCCTTGAAAGCGATGTAGATGAACTGGAAGCAGAGATAAACAGAGCTCGTACCACACCTTTTTCCGTCCATCGGAAACACTTCTCTCACAGCCCCAACATCTCAAAAGGAGACGCAATCTCAGCCTTGAGCGCTGCATAAATCCATCGGGACCATCTCAGAAGAAGCGGCCCTGTCGCTCCCAACAGCTGAAATTGTTGAGAGACGATTGCGGCACTTCCTCCGATTCGAGGTCTATCTGCGTTTCCGGGTCTAGGCGTCAACTCAACCAACATCGCCTTCTCTCCCCGAACACCGCCGAACGTCTAAAAAATTAGATGAGTCTGCGCGTCAAGCTAATTGATGAAGCACTGAAAGATCGATATGATTCCGACTCCACCTACTAAACACTGCCGTTCCATTAGAATCTATAAAGCACATCCATATTTCACCGAACACGTCTGAAAGTGTAAAAAATGAGCTAAAATAAATTCGGAGCTCCGGTGAGTAAATACCATATTAATAATTATTACTAAATATTAAAATTTACGTATATTTGCAGTGATCGGCTATTGACTATTTTGCCAATGATTACTATGTTATTTTTAAGAGATTTGGATATTAAATGTCTCACGAAAATTCACCAAATTTTTAATCAAAGACTAAAAATCTGTTTAATTAAATGTTAATTTCCTGTTTTCTTATGTGTGATGTATTTTCTTTCTTTTTTTTATTGAATATATTTCCTTTATTTATGACAGTTGGTTCTATGCGTCCGGGCATTGAAAAGGATTTAGTACAGCAGGCGAGTAATCGAATTATAGGTCAGAAAAGCTCTGAAAACAAGGCGTCAAACAAGACGTAGGTGCCGCAAGACATGGGTATATCGACGATACTGATCAAGAATAAATATACTTTGGACTTTATTTCTATTTCTTCCAATATATGCCAGCAAAATTAATATTTGTAGCAGGCAGACAAGAAATATCAACCTTTTATTTTTCCATTCTTGGACAAACTGCATGCACGATTTACTCAGGAAAAAGCGGAAAAATTCGCAGTCAAGTGTAAATGTCAGCCACTCAAAATGTATAATAAATCTACCTAAACGGGGACCTAAGCTCAAAATAAAAGAAGTCGAAGAGGAAAAGCCAAGAAAATTTTGTTTAATATCTAACGATTTGGAAGTAACACACAAAAACAGGGAGGGCAACTGGGAGCGAAAAATTATTTGGACATCATCTGCAGAAGTTTGCCTTGGCATTGGCAGATTGGATGTGGAATGAGGGCCTGAGAACTTATTAATTTTCACAAAAGTCAGCCACACGCAAGAAATACATCCAAAACACACTACTCCAAAAAGAAAATCGTGAAAAACTGTGACGTTATGCACATGAGTAAGCAAACAACAACAACATCCAAATTGCAGAGCATACTTGGCCGGGCATTTGTGGGTTTACTTCGGTTGGGAGGATGTACAGGATGGGATGGATATAATGGGTTGGAAGTACACCCAACAAATTATGAGTAATTGTTGTGATGCTGGAGCGGTTTAAGTGGGAAAATATATATAGCTAGAGAGCTTTTAACTGATGAAGGGGGGAGAAAATCATGTGTGGATGAAAAGGTAAACTAATGAGAAAAGACTAAATGAAATGGAGAACAGCAATTTAAATATGAAACCATTAAGTAACCATTCTACTTTGGGGCAAAAATTTAAGATTTGAGAATCTGAGTTAAAAGTGAAAATAGCTTGCGATTTTGTATCTCATTGGAGCTATAATTATTTGCAGACCAACTAAAACTACATATTATCAGATTTAAGTCATATTAGTTCTAAGTCCCTCTAAGAACACTCCCCTCCTTGTCTTATGCCTGTATCAAAGTCATTGGTCTGTTAAAAATGTTTGCAAGATATCTCTAAAACTGTTAGCATTAAACTGAAACATCAAAAATGATTAAACTTTGGCTCGATATATATTTTTAGGTGGGTCACTGTATCGCCAATAATCCAAATCATACAAATCTTTTTTGGATCTATTAGTGCCGAGAGAAAATTCTGTAAATGTAAATTTAGAAAATATTTTCGAGGTGTATTGAAAAGTCCAAGTATGGATGTAAGCTACTCATTAAGGGCTACAAGCTAATTTATTTTCTGGTGCCAACTACATTGAAATGTTTTCATTTTGCAACAAATTATCTGAAAGCTAAATCTTTAAATTTAGAAAGAATAGCTGGATTCTTACTATTGCCGCTATCTACTATGTCTATAATCTCTGAAGGTCAACTCATGGACTCCTTCAATTCTCTAGGGGAGCGTTTTATCACGTATTATCTAAAGTGCCAAGCACACACACTCCGAGAATCTTGACTAGTGACCCCCAAAGGATAGAACTTAAAAATGGTGGATGGGACAAGATGCACTGAGATCTAGGGGTTCTCAACAAAGCGGACAGATGGAGAGGCAGACGTGGCTGCATAAAATTGGCTTTATCAAATGGCGGAGCCTAACAGAATTTTTGGTTGTCTACGCCGATTTGTTGGTTATCAATATTTAAGGTACCGCAGTAAGCATCCTTGCAGGTTCCGCAACAATTCAAGGGTTCGGTGTCCATTTTCCTGCCTCCTACCGCCTTCAAAAGGGTATCTCATGGGTTGCAAAACTCTTTGCTTATGCATTTTTTTCTCCACCTCTTTCTCCTCTCTATCTCAGTGTCCTCGCGTTACGGCACAAAAATGCAGAATTTGTGTGGGAAAAAACTGAAAAAATTGCTGCCCCAGAAGAAGAAATGTCAAAATGTTGTTCGAGGACGAGTCGGCCTGTCTTATTTAGTAGCGAAAATGAGCAGCGGCATGCGCTGGGAAAATGGGGAGACGGAAAGGCATGAAAAAACAGCGCTTAGATTTTCCTTTTTTTCGGGCAGTGACCAGGATAGTCTAGAGCGTGCATTTTTTGGCTGATTTCCGTGGGTTGTTTCACCCTAGAAGGGGCTTTTATAATTTCACCCTGATGTTTGCAATTTATATCCTATATAAAATCTTTAATCCAAGAAAGAAGTGCCATATCATACATCTATCTGCTAAGAAAAAAAAAAAAAAAAAATAGGTCCCTCCTATTCGGAAAAATGTATCAAAAATCTGTTATTGGACCGATGAATCTGCAAGGGTATGTAAAGCGTCGCCTCCTAAACTATTCTTCTCTTTTTGTTGTTGCTGTTGCAAGTTGTTCTTGTCATCAACAGTCAGCAACATTATCATTGTGGCTGCAAGTGGCAGTTGTTGCTGCTGTTGCTGCTGTTTGTCCTCATTATCGTTTGTTGCATGGCCTGCCTGCCTCCTCTCATGTCTCTTGCCCCTCCTCACAACCATCATTTGTTGTTCCCTCGGCAACTTTAATGGGTTTGTAATGTAACTAAAGTGAACCCAGTTTTTCTTCTATGCCTCCTTTTTGTGGAATATATGTCTGAGATTTACATCTTGGGAAAGCCTTACAAACAGCACTAAAATTTAAGTAGAGCGCCCTTTTTATTTTTCGACATTTATATTTGGAAAGCTTCACAGACTGTAGTACAAATTTAAGTCCGGCATTTTTCCATTTAAATTGTATTTTATAAGTTCTTAGGTTTCAGCTTAAATAACTTTATCCATTGAAAATTGTTTGGCATTTTTCCGAGTTAATTAAAAGAAGATTTCCGTCAACTTTGTCCGCAACTTAACCGCAAGAAGTGTCGCATAAATTACAAATTAGTTAAATCAGCCTGTGACCAGCCGAGTCGCCCTGCAGTCCTCCATCTGAGGGAACTTTTGTAACCTTCTATCACCAAAGCAGCTTCATCATCATCATCATTATCATGACCGTGGGCATCGCTATCATCTCTGTGCTTAGGAAAGTGAAAATAATGCAAATGATAAAATAATTTAATGATGCGGAAGTGCGTTGATAAGCAAATGACAAATAATCTGGAACAGAAATGCTACGCAGAATAAGGAGGCATTTCTTTTTTGGTATTTTTTTAGCCAGGGTATGTTGTTTTATCTGATTGTATGTCGCAGGCAAGATGAAGAATGTAAAGTAGGATATAGCCATTCGGTTGACTGCCCATCGGTTCTTGATGGTAATTAGATCTTCAGATCCACAAGAGTCAGAAGTATTTCAGTAGCATAGAGTATAGTCTGAAGTCAACAAACAACAAACAACAACATTAGTCAAAATTATGTATCCATCTTTCTAATAATATCTCTAATCTATTAAATGACCGTAGCTCTAACAATCTTAGGTAAATCGCTCTTCTACCGGTAGTACAATACACATATGTTTATACAAATGGTCCTGAAAACTCAATTTTGTACGACATATTATTCGTATTTTGTATGATAATCCCTTAGAAGTTACATATTATACAAGAATTTAAGTGACAGTATTATATTCATCGTACAACAGAATGACCATTTAGTATTTTAAATTCAAAGATTTCGAACAAACTTCTATGCAAAGGGAGTCCCATAGTCGTAACATTCAATTTGCGCATTCTTTGTGTATTTTTTTTCCTTTATTGTGGATTTGGTAAGCCAGACCTGAACACATCCATCCCATCCTGCTCTCAGCTGTGCCTGCGCGCATGCAATTTAAGTTGAAATCTATTTAGATTCAACTTTGTTCTCTCTAATGAGATGAGGTGGAAGGACGACGCGTCGTCTCATGTGGCAGCAGGCGAACTTTATGCGCCCATAAAGTCAACTCCACAGGCCTAGGAGCGCACTCGTATAGAGGCTCCAAAATGAGTCCATAACTCTGTTGTAATTTACATTTTCATTATGTCAAACCGTTTAGCGTAGGGAAATGTACACCCGAAAAACAAAAATGCACAAATTAAACCCGTGACAGGCTTTATAGACTACTCTGTCGGATGGATGGATTGAAATCCATATATGTACGTTCTTTTTCCAAGCTTCTGTCACACTCAATTGCTCTCGGATAAATTTATTTCACAGACAGCGAAATTAAATTTGTTCCCAAAGAGAAAAAGAAATACTTGTTCAGTTGTTGATATGCTCATTAAGGGATTCTGTTGGTTTGCCAAATAAAAACCGTAGCATGTGTCAAGGGGTTGGGTTTATAGGGTTGTTTAGTTTTTATTTAATTTTGGAATGTGTTGAATGAAATTAGCACTGAGCACAATTTGTTTAGGTAGGTGTAAAGTTCTGTATATATTTAATAACATTTTTTGTAGTTTATGTAATGTTAAATTTAAATTGATTTAAATCTTAAAATTCATGTTAAAAGAAAATATAAAAAATAGTACAAAACGCTTGGGGTCCGACACTATAATTCCTAGTAAATTGGGCATGCATCCTACAAGTATACACTGAAAAGTTTGTTGCTCTAGCTTTAATGGTGCTCAAAATCCAGGTGTTCAAATAGCCAAATAACAGGTGCGCAACCACATTTTGTATTCATTCTATCTATAATAGTGATCCGATTTCAACGGGTGCCTACAATTTTATAAATTTGACAATTCTTTATGATTTTGCGTTTTCTGATATCTCGTATCTTATAAAATTGTAAATAAAATAGTCTCCGATTTGTTTTCCAATAAATCTGATGGCAATGGGCCTTCTAACGATTTAACCTTCAACTCAGTTTCTACCTCTATATCCTCATTATTCCTATGCACCCAAAAACCCCACCCCCTCATAGAGACAGTCTGCGGCATTTTGTGGTCTTGTTCATTCAGACTCCAGTCCGCAATCATTCGTTCGCTTAAAATGCAGCAGGAGGCAACAGCCTGGGGTTATGTTGTGTTCTGTGTTGCAATGTTGCACCTACATAAATGATGCGTTAAAAATGAGAGGGAGTTCCTCTCGCTCAGGGACTTGCCACGGGGACCAGGCACCGGGCCGAGTGAACAAACTGTCGCAGTCACAAATTTTAGTCTGCTCGGCCAAGGTCTGTTCTACGTACAACATAATTTTTTAGAGAGTGGGGGGTGTGGGGTCGTAAAGTACCCAAAAAGGCAACATTTGCTAATGACAAACAATTGCAGCATTTTGCCAAGGAGAATGGGTCGGGTCCAGACTGGTCTATGGCCTCCAAGTGTACAACTTTTATTATTATGCAATGTGCGTTTCACACCGCAAAAATGCCGGGAAAAAAGTCTACAAGAAAATTTAAGAGAAAAACCCTTAGTTACGGCCGTCCTGTGGCATGTGCTGCACATAAATATCTCTTGGTATTTTTTATATGGCCAAAGGTACTATCATTTTTTGGTATTTTTTTCTATCCTGTTGGTATTTTAATTGCACTGAAAGTGTGCAACCGAAAAAAAGAAAAAGATATTAACTCATCCTTTTTATGCATTCATAATAACCGGCGACTGTCACACAAGACCACAAGGAGGGAGGGCCTGGAGCGTGCGGCATGCGGTCGGGATCCATAGAGCGCTTCATGATTTGTGGCATATTTATGTAAATTTGTGGTTTTTCTGTTGTCGCTTAAGCATCTCTCCAGAGCCGGGCAAAAAAAACCAGCACAAGGCAGAGCCAACAGCTAACAGCCCGGCAGCAGGTGTTGTGGCCAAGCAATTAGTGAGAGTCCGCAGCACGGCCCAGAGACTTTTCTATGATGGCCAACTTAAAGACTGGGAGCCAGCCAGCCAGTTCGGGTTCGGTGGCTTAGTTGCACTCTAGAATATTTTAATTATGATTTATCAAAAAAATTCAAACAAGTTTTGGTTGGTGAGAAGGTAGGTTTTATTTTGATACATAGTTTAAAAGGAAGAAATATTTTATGAAGTGGACTTTTAGAGGTTCCCATTTGTCTACAATGATTCTTGTAATCTTAATTTGTGCGGTCAATCCAGTTGCTAAATCCAAACACCTTAAATATGTGAATCTATTTTTTGAAATTAGCAGTAGATTTTGATATATTATATTTGGTGAAAGAAATTCGCATAACTTCTAAAATTTGAAAAGTTTTCAAATTAGCAAAATATCCAATCATTATTCACTATCGAATATTCAGTTATTTAACAACCAATTTTCCTATTTGAACGATGCTCCGCCTTGAAGTTGAATTAAATCGAACATCTTTCACTTAAAGCCAAACTCAGAGGCTGTCTAATCCTTGACTCCATGGTACTCAAAATGAAACATTTGCCATTCAGCAGGCCACAACTCTTGAGTTGGCCAAGAGATATGGCGGGGGGAGAGGTCAAATGGCTGCACGTGGCTAATCAATTTGCAGAGCCAGACCTAGTACGAGGACGTCTACGACAGCCCACGTTTATTCCTCCTTCCACTCTTTTTTTATTCTATTGCTCATCTGTTCTTGTGGCAAGGAAAACGCAACACACGCCCGAAAGGCTTGACCACTCTCACAGATACACACCAATGCGTTCAGTCTGTCTGTTGACATTGTTGTTGGAGCTGTCCATAGCTCTGTCCATCGTGTCCTGTCCGGTACCGAACGCGACCCGACCCGAGCAGAACAGAACTGAACTGTCGTTGCCTTCGACGACAGGTGTGCATGATTTATGAGATTTACATATCAGTTCGCGCTGATGAAGCGCGTTGATGCGCTGACAACGACAAGCGTCAACCGCCCCCCCTGACAGGATACACCCCAAGGCGGTGGGAGGGCAGATGGTATTAGGAGAAGAATGCACGGGTGCGGCCCCCCATAGAAGTAGGAAAAAATGGGATGCAAATTTGTGCACTGATTGATGATATTACGCTTGTTTAGGTTAGGCCGACTACTCCCCCAGCGACCAGAAACACTACGCATCCCACATCGGTCCTCCTGCTCGGTGACTCTCATAAGGCAAATGAATATCAAAGACTACTACTACATACATGTGGCATGTGTGGCAAAAAGTATTGCATACTTAAGGGAGTTCGCTGGAATAAAGTTTTGTATTACTTTTTCCTTGCCGTGCCCTGAGGCTTGTTTATTATTAACTTGGCCTTGGAATTTGATGTTGTGGTTAATGAATAAAGTAAATATATTTATTTGGGGTAACTTAAGAATTATTTTATTCCGTCAATGTCTCTCTATGTTAATATTCCAACTAATGTTACTTCTGACTTTCTCAAACCCAAGGAATAATGGTTTGTTAACGCTTTTTTGCGCTTAAAAATTATAAAGGTAGCAAAAAAACATCTGAGACAACCGACCGAGGGATAGACGATAATTCGATGCAGCGGCTGGCAGGCTTTTGAATATTTTATACTGTGTAAACGAGTAAATTAATGGATTAAAGCTTAAAGTTGCAGCTTTAAATTTTAACAAATAAAATCCGCCCAGTGCAGTTTGAAAATTTTAACAATAAAATACAAATTTTATTGGGATTATATTGTATCCTTTTCGTTTTCCTGGAATATGAGTATGAGCATGAGTATAAACATAATCAAATCATTAGAGAGTCGGTGGAGAACAACGTAGTAGCTGCCTCTAGCAAACAATCAATTCGAGACCTACTCTTCTCCCTCTCTCTTCTACCCGTGTACATTTTCCTCTGCCTTTCTCTGGCCACCCTCTCTCTCTTTGAAAATGTGCTCATTAACCAGACGTGGCAGGCCTGGCAGACGACAGCCTCCGCCTCCTGCCACAGACTCTGCTCCCAAAAGCCCTTTGCCCCACTCGACTGCCATCGCACACAAAATCAGCGGCAGGCAACATGTGTTGCTGATATTTTTATGACATCGGATACATGCAGTCTCTCCATTTCATGCCCAGTACCACACCCAGTAAGAAAAGCAGCCTAAGCTGCCTAATTGTTATGCACACAATTCACAAAACTCTGAACATCCACGTTGACACCAACAGCTAGAACGTGGAATAACAGACAACTAAAGCACAGATTTGTAGAGCTACTACTTTGGATGGAGGACCATGTAAGAGCCATAAAAATGTAATCTGCGAGTATTTTTAATGACCCAAAGGGGCTTCCAAAAGCAAAATATTCACTCTGAGAGCTGGGAATAGAACACTACTATTAAAAAATTTGCTTAGTTAAGATGTAAGGATATTTCCAGAATTGGGTGATGATAAACTATGCAAAAGTATTCATGAATAAAGAAAATAAATAAATATGTATCATAAAATATCTCAAATATAAAATATATCTAAAGTTATTCTTGAATATGATATTAACTTCTACATATGTTACATCGTCTTACTTGCATATTTAAAGTGTGTTTCAAAATTTAAACAACTACATTCAAATCTTTTACACCTTAAAACCCTCTTTAATGTTTTCATCCTCTAAGATATCCTACAAACAATATTTATTTTTTCTAAATAACCAATTGCTACTCCCTGAATATTTACAGCCCTGCTTTTCTCTAATAAATCGAGATTTAATTTTATGGCTGTTTCATTAATAGGCCAATAACCGCTTGTGCCTCAACTGGCCCATTACTGGTGCGCCTCCCCTTAACCAAGCAGCCCGACCTCCTCTCGTTTTGGTCCTCAGGGCACTCCACTCCAGGCCATAGGTTTCACTCCTTTTGGCTGATCAATAAAACGCAAGCGAGAGCTAAATCAATTAGCCGCTGGCCGAAGGGAGCGGAAGGGCTGGAGCTGGCTAACTTCTTGGCACTTTCATGAACTTCTGGCGGGTAATTAAAATCCACCCACAATGCCAATCCATACGAACGGGAGAACACAGATTTCACTAATTACTTTTATGACCCAAATTTGCTGACTGCGCACTTTGCTATAAATTCTTACCTTTAACAATAATAAACCCCTCCGGACATCAGATGCAGACTGTTACTAGTAGTATAGAAAACTCAGCGCCAATTTAATAAGGCAAGTAAAATATATGTATCTACTCTATTTTCTATACTGAAAATATTTATCATGTCATATCGTGTCAAAAATCAATTGGTATATTTATACAAATTTTATTTTATATTAAATAAATTTGTATTTAATTGAATCACAGTTGGTTCCCTTTCTTACAATTTTTCTGATATCGCGGAAAAATTGGATCACAAATCTCAAAGAAACCGCGACCGATGATAAAGTTTAATAAGGCCATAGTTCAGTGGAACTGCGATTTTTAAAACTGATTCACTTTCAGCGACTCAGCATCCAATAATCTTTACAGACAGGCATACTAGGGAGCGCTGATAAAACATTGTTCTAAGAAACGCCACTTGTTTTTAAACAAATTATAATATTGTTGGATAGTGGAATCTGGCAAAAACTGATCGACAATGATTATAACTCGGTTGACTTAATAGGATAGGAGTAAATAGTATGTATAATAATAATAGTTCATAAAAATTAAAAAGCGCCGTCTGAATACACTCAGAGTAGCCCCAGCTTTTAGGACATGGTGTCCCTATTCGTGTCTCGCGCAGTGTACATTCATCAATGAGGGCCAATGCTCTTCGTTCTTCGCTTTCCGCTCTACGTTAATCTCTAAGCATTCACTATGCTCTGCTCCTTCTATTGCGTCTTCTCATGCCTCATCCTTCGCCCCATTCCCAAAACTAATCGAAGACGCTTGCTTGCCCGATAAATTTATTGCTGCTGCGGGGGGGTATGGGGTGGTTGTGAGTGCGGGAGCGGGATAGCACAACTGCTCCTTTGACCTGTCTGCTTCAGTCTCGCGGCGCAGCTCCTTCTCTCCTCCTTCTTCGTGCTGTTCTTCTTGCAATTTTTATAGTATATTCGCTTCGTCTTTATTTTCGCCTCGGGCTCCGCAAACAAGTTTCTTGTGTTCCGACAAAAAGGAACAGAAACAGCAACAAAATGAAACAGAAAACAGAAAAAACTCTTTTTTTTTGCCGTCAGCTGCTCGGCTGCAGAAAACTCGTTGCGCGGCTCTGGCTGCGCTTGTTGCGCCTTTTGTTGTAAATTATAAAAGAAATAAAGCAAAATCAGTACTAGGAAGGCTACAAGTCGATATCCCGACCTTAGGATACCCTAAGCCTTAAGTGGAAATATATTTTATAAGAATTTAGAATAAATATTTAATCAAAGATAACGTCATATTGGAAAACAATAAATGTAATCATAATATATAATTAATAATATACTATAATATAATAATCATATTGTTTTATTTATCCATATTTATGCATGAATGCTTTTTATGGTTTGGTTTATCATTCCAAATAAATTTTATTTATTAAAGATCTTAAGTTCTTTAACATTTTCAGATCGAGTAATTTTTTTACTCAAAATTTAACGAGAATTTTCTTGAACTAAATTTAATAGTCTTTGGTTTTGAATTCCAAAATTAAATTTACTTTTATTGCGAATATATAAATACACCCTTAACTTAGTTGCCAGAATATGTTCAATTATTTAATCAAATTAGTACATAAAACTATCTACTATTTTACTGATAATGTATGATATGAAAAAAGCTTTGTTATGTCTTCAAAAAGTCAAAAACATTCTATAAATCAAAAATTATTGTGGCAAAAAGATGCCTTGTAGATGGACTACACCATTTGCTATTTGTTAATCTATACCTACCCCTTCTCACGACGATTACAGGGTATAAATATGCGACAGCGCGTTGTGTCGGCGGCTCTGCTTTGGAGGGTCTGTCTGCCTTTGAAGTTTTTAGGCCTTCTAATAAGCCGTTGGTTGTCGTCGTCGTTGTTTTTGTTTTTGAGATAGCCAAGCCCCTCTGTCCCAGCCTCCTTTTCAGTCTGAGATTTTGCAAAAAATTAATTTGTGTAAATTTTGATTGGCGAGGGTGTGTAAATGGTAATTGATGTGGGTGCAACAGGCGGCGGAAAAGCTGAGAGTAGAATCTTAAGCAGAAACTGGATTGGATTTTATTTTGAATACCTATGTATGTAATTTAATAACTTTAACTGAGAATTTAGACACCTATTATTAAAAAAGATTATATTTTCAGCACCACCAGATTGGTTTTGTGATAGAATATTTAATGGAAGCACCGGAAATATGCATTTCAATGCCAGTGTTTCTAAAAATCCACAATAGAAATAATATTTTTTTTATCTAGATTAATAATGGTTAACAATCAAAATACAACGATTATAAAGTAGTCAAACTTTATGCCTGGATACTACCAAGTGTTTGCATATTACATTTCTGTACAAAATAATTGATTTCTAAACTAAAAAAATGACCAAAATCAGTCAGAAATTAAGAATAATAATGATTCAAAATTTTAAACGTACTGATTATAATATCCAAATCAGATAAGTATATCCGACAAATTTCGAACACCCTTTATTTTATCCACAGATAGGAATTCTCTCTCAAGCGATGCTCATTTTTATCCACACCACAAAAAGCAGCCACAAGAACAACCAACTCCAAAGGCTCCTCCGGAAGTAAGGCGACCATAAGTGCGAGTGGGACGACCACAGTAACACCGAACGGTGGCGCTCTATCTCACCAAAAACGGCATTTTTTGAGCGATTTCGCCGCGACACTCAGAGAGCGAACAAACATTTTGTTGTTGGGGGAAAGAAACAGCTTGTGCTGTGGTTGGAAGGAGAGCAGAGAGGCAGCGAGAGAAGCACGCTTTGTTTTTATTTCATGATGTGTTCGCAGCAAACGGCAGAGAGAGCCTAAGAAACAAAGTAAACGGGAGAGAGCGTGTGAGAGAGCGTCGGGCATTTTGTTGGGGCTGTTGAAACTGGTGGGGCTTTTCAAACTGTCAGTTGATTCGACCGTTACAACGAAGCAAGTCATTCACGTTCGTGCGGAACATTTCGTGCTCTCGTCGTCTGCGTCGTTTTCCCGTACCGAGTACCGAGTGTGTTGTATTAAAAGCCGGAGCTTGTGGGTCTTGACTGGGACTCCACTCCAGATCCAAATCCAAGTACGCATCCACGGCCCACGGCCCGCCCACGTTTGGCGGCAAATTAAAAACAAACAAAATTCCAATATTTGTTTGTCGTGAATTAAAAAAAAGTACGAGAATATTAAGTATAAAATATTTTTCTACAAAATAAGAATACTGTATTTTTATTAGTAGACGACCGAAGGAACCAAATGAATTAAATTACGTGTTAAATTGTTTAACAAAATTAACAAACCGCATCCACAAAACAGCTCGTTATTGCAGCGCTTTGTGAGGCATGCAAATTAATTAAAAATACTCGTACCATACAGAAAATGATTCTATTCGTGTGTAGGAACACATGCATATGTATATCCAGATCTGCCTTAGGAAATGCACTAGAGCTGTGTTTCAATGGACGGGAAACTACTATAACAAAATAAATATTTCATGGCTATTAAGATTATAGACGAACAAAACCTATTATCAAATTTAATATCAACTTTCATGGTTTATTAGCTAATGATATGTTTAACTAATGAATCTCAAAGCAAAATTCGAATTTGATTTGAGATGACTAACAAAAGTTAAAATAAACAATGATTTATTAAAGAAAATATAAAAGAAAATTAAATATTTTTTGATTAGAAGAACACCCACATAATCGATAAATAATTGAAAATAAAATATTTTAAATCTGTTAGATTCAAGTGAAATGAAATAAATTATGATGAAACAATGTCAAATGTGCCAGAAGGAAACCCTATAACTCAAACCGCACTAGTAACCAAAGCCAACAGAACAACTTTCAATATTCCAAATGCAGAAACAACACCAACAACTTTTGCGGTTGCTGATGATTATTACGAGTATTGTTTGTACTTGGAGACTCGACTCGGTCTGGTTCGGTTTTATCAATTACAGTGTTTTTTGTTTTCTGTTCCCCCCAATGTGCGATAAGCAAACGAGCACTTGAAGGAAACAAAAATTGTTCTCAGAAAATGATGTTTTTGGTAATTGGATATTTACTATTCGGGCATCGGAGGGAAGGGGAAGCACCGCGACATAGAGAACAATAGCCAAGGAATGCTAGAGTACAATTCTATGCTAGAGAAATCGAAACCGCATTGAACAAGAATTCTTGGATACTAGAGCGACAAGAATTCCTCATGCCTAAAAATCAAGAGCTGAAAACCCTTAGGGAATTCAAGTGAATACTTTTATTCATGCATACATATGTGACAATTAAATTAAAAATTTATAAATCAGATAAAACAAAAGATGAAGATTATTTTGCACTTGGCAAATAAATGATTTGTAAATTCCTCATAAATCAGAGAAGCAGACACTTGAGTGCACTTGCACTTGAGTGAATTAAACAATACTGCACTGAGATAAAAACAAAAAAGTTTGAGATACTGAAATCGTACTAATAGTTCTATAACTTGAGTTCCGGAAACGGAACCCACAGTCTCGAATCAAGATAGTATTCCAAGGAATTCTGATAAAAAAACTCTTGGAATAATGTTGCAGTGACTTGAAATAAGAGTTCTGTTTTTACCTCCACTTTCATATATAAAAGTACTTTAAAGATTGGTTTCTCTTCTGAAAACTATGTACATTCTGTATTTTCTCAGTGTATTCGTTGTTGCTTTAAAAGCAATCAAAATCAACAAACAGCGACAGCTTTGAGCTGTGCTTTAAAAGAAATACGAGCAGAGCAGAGCTGAGTAAAGCAGAGCAAAGAAAATAAGATAAACAAAGAAAGCTAAGTAAATGGGGAGAACAAAGCGCGCTATAAAGACGGTCTGGGCTGGGCTAGCCCATAGGCCTATTGTTTTGGGGGAAACTGCATGAAACTGCACATCGGAAATGATTATAGGCAAGACGTCAGGGGGAAGGTGGTGCGGTAGGGTGTCTGTGCCTTCGTCATTAACTGACTCACGATGCACATGGCCGCATGTTGCATACAAGGAAGGCACTCAACAGACCCCCACTACTACCCTGCAAACAGCAAAGCTGTCCTGTCAGAAAGAGAGAGCAAGAAACAACTCTGCGCAAGGCAGGGTGTATTTATTCAGGGTGAGGCGCTTCCGGTTAAGTTGACACACAGAGAGGCAGCAGTGAGAGAATTTTTCTCTAGTCTTACCCGAGTTTCTACATACCTTGCAGCGAAGTGCTCTCTTTGCCTGACATCCGCCGCTCAGCCGCTCCTTTCCTTTCATTCCAAAAAACTTCCTTGTACCGTGCACATTCCTTTCTCGTCATCGTTTCGTCGTGGTTCAGACTAACCGTAATCGCGTCGTTTCTTTTGAGCTTGTAAGCATGAGGGAGTGTGAGTGACGTGACTCAACAAGAGACGCACCAACGACTGTATGGAGAAGCTGTACACACACACACACACCCACACACGAACAGTCATATCCATACAACTGCGGCGAATTCAATGACGTCGCAAAAACTGTTGTTGTGCGTTTTATGTGTATGTGTGTGTGTGTGTGTTTAATGCGTGTGCTTTTGGGCAACGAGCAAATCGATTTAATTTATAAAAAATTAATACAAAAACCGGGCAGAGCGATACTAGTATTCGCCCGTAAAAACTATCAGAACTCGAGTGTTTTCGTTTTTTTTTTTTTTGGCTGCGGTATACGATTTTAATTAAAAGCTGTATGTGAATTTTGATGAAACCGCAATGCTAGCAGCAGCAGCAGCAAAAGCAACAAAATTTTATCAACATTTTAAGAGCGAAGAGCAAAAGAGAAGCAGCATCAGACGCGGCTGTGTGTGTGTTTGCCTGTCCGTGTGCGTGTGTGCGTGTGTATGTGTTGAAAAAGCCGGCAATCAATGCCAAAAGCCATTCAACATTGAGAGCGGGACAAAAACAACAAGAACCAAAAAAACAAAAGCAAAAGCAAAGCAAAGTAGAATGAAAGTAAAAGCATTAATGAAGAAACAAAACGAAACCCAAGCAAAAACAACAACAAAAATTCCAATAAGAAGAAGCAGAGCAACAAAAAAAAACAACACACAAATATTAAAAATATTAAGAATATTGTTAATAATAGGCAAATAGACATGGAGAAACAAGAAATTGTTATAAATTTAATAGGAACAATTTTGCGGAATTGGAGAGCTCTTCCAATAATCCCTCTAAATATAGAGCAATACCGACAAAATTAATTTAAGATATCTTTTATAACAATAAATACTTTTAAATTCGTTTAACGATTAAATTTTGAAATCAAATTATTATTTTAAATGTGTAATAATACTTTATAATCAAACATAGAGACAGAAACACTAAAACAGAACACCCGTTGGTAAAATCATTCAATTATCAATAAAAACAAGAAACAAATAACGCTTGAATAATTATTAAAATTCAAACGACATAAAATTTAATTTATATTATAATCAATTTTAGTAATTACTATTTCTAAATTTCTATCTTTTAGAAATAACCAAACGTTGACAGCAATATTCTTCAAAAAAGAAACACGGAGATTGCTAAAATTGTTGGTGTTTTAAAAATGAGCATAACTTAAACAAAAGAAGAAACCAGTGCGCATAAATAAAACAAAAAGTTGTAAAAATTCTTGAATAAATAGTTGAATCAAACTTCAACCAAAAAAGTGAAAGAGAAAGAATAGAGAGAGTTAAGAACGAAAAATCAACCCAAAAAGTGTTTACGAATCAAGTGATTTTTCTTTCGGCGTGCATTGGTATAAATAAAAGGCAGCAAAATTTACTACAACGTCGCTTTTGGCAGCGCCAACTCCAGCATCCACCCCCCCAGCGGCACATCCACCACCACCGGGAGTACCTTCCAGTACCAGTACCAGCATCAGCAACACCACCACCCCCCAAGCAGCAGCAGCAGCAGCGGCAGAAGAATGCTCTTTGAGAATCCAGCGGTTGCGGCCAAGTTGCCGTTTCCATACAATGTGCCGCCGCCTCTCCAGGCGGCAGCAGCAGCAGCGGCAGCTGTGCCAAATTTAAGGTAAGTTGGCAGTCCTTTTGCTTTGCACTCTTTATCGCTCCACAAGTTCCACGCTCCACTCTCTATCGGGTTCTTGCTCTTGCTCTCCCTTTTAAAGCATAAAGATGGGGATGGAGAGGGGAAGCATAAAAATAAGAACTCTCTCCATGTTGTTGATGCCCGTCTCAAGGCCATTAAAGGCGTTAATGCGCTTTGAGGTTTCGTATACCCGTTGTAAATACACGGGGAGCACTAGGGTATGTTGTCTTCAAGAGGGTTTGTGTAACCGCAAAAAAAAATATGGAGTATTCCATAAAATAATTTTTATTTTTACCTTGTATTATAAAAATAATAAAAAAGGATTTATTTCTGATTTTAATAATATAAATCAAAAATTAATATTTATTTCATAAAGTGTATTATAACAAATATAATCCTTATGATCCCCGAAATTTTCTGGTAACAATAGAAATAAGGATATCTAGATATCATATTTGAAAAATATGTGTCTGCCACATATCCATGTAGTAATATTATATGTAAATCTATGAGCTGTTCATCGACAAAAATATTAAGAAAATCCTATTACCATTTATGATAATATTTATATTGCTAAAACCTCTATTGAATTCCCATCTCAGTGCTCATGCAATCCTTTAGAGAGTATCCCTTATCCCACACTCCGAATTCCCCTACTAAGTTAAGGTGTTGCTATTTGTTTTTCATGGGTCTGTGGCCGTCCTGTCCGGTCGCCTTCTTCTCACACAACTTTTCCTCAGTGGCATATTTATGAAAATTGTTTTGCTCTTTGGCTGCTTTTTAAATTTTTCATCAGCCACTCAGCGGAGTCTCAGTTTTCAGTCTCTGAGTCGCTCCCTCTGTCTGGGCGGGGAAGAAATGTGCTAACCTATAATTCTTATAAGTTGCTGTTCGTAAATTGCATTCATTTATTAGATGAGATTGAGGGCGAGGTTTACTGTGCAAGTTGTCGTATTAATATTCCGTTTGGGGCGGGGAAAACCGGAAGCCTGGACCGGTGTGGTAATACGGTTGATTATGGATTTCAAAGGGCATATTTTTGCAAGGGAAATTCTGAGAGACTCTTGATGAAAGTAAAACATAAATAAAAGCAATATCAAAAGAATATATAAACACTGCAGAGTGTGTTATTCTTATCCGGAATACACAGACACAAATTAATATAAATTGACATTCTCCAGCTTGAAATTTGCATAATCTTTTCCCATTATAAGCCATAACAGTTATAACAAATGATTGTAGGCTTTCCGTAAGATTATTAATGCCCTGCATTTGCCTCAAGTGACGGTCCCATAATAAACCATTTTTTGTAGGGCCAAAAAAGTGAGAGTAAAATCGTATTTGCGACTTGCTTTACTTTTGGTATTAAATAACGATCGTCTGGCGCCATGCAATTAAGAGTTTACGCTTTTATCATTATTTTTTCTCTTCTTTGGGTTTGTCTTACCAATTAGCATTTTATTTATTGTTTCATAATTTTTTCGTTTGGCATGTGGCATACTTTGGTCAGGCTTTAAATTAAAACTATAAAAAAATGTGATAGATACGTATACATACGTTTATCACAGGCACTATCTGAGGCAGACACTTTTTATTTTGGCTTGGGAATCGATAAATGTTCATATGTATATTATAAATATATTATCTAGATAAAAGGAACAGAATGACACAGTTTTTGTGGTTGAAAAGGGACCAAGGGAAAAAATCCCAAAAAATTTTGGTTTTGTCACATGCTTGGGATAAGAAAATGTGGATGGAATTGTGGGTTAGTTCCTGTCTGAAAGGATGGATTTTGTAGTGATTTCTATACCTTGTTACACTTAACAAAAGGTACAAAGCTTAACAAAACAAAACGTACTTTATTTATATACATATAATTATGCATCTTTTATCTATAAAACCCACTGAATTGACATTCAAATTGAAAGGCCAAAAGACCTCTAAAAACCCCTCATCCAATCCATTGTGTATTCAAAAATTACATAACTTTTCTCTTCCGTCAAATATCGTATTACTGGGAATAACAACAATTTATTTTTAAATCTCAAAATGGCCAAAAAAAGATTCGGAAACACACAGATTAAAAAAATGATCATCATGACACTTGACGCAGAACAAAAACAAAAAAAAACTACTTGAAAAGCCAAAAGGCGTTGCGGAAGCGCAGAAAAAGCTAAAGGAAAAAATACATACGAAAAAGCCAAAAGGAAAATCTCTCATCGATGTTCGAGGGCATTGACTAAGCGTTGATTGGATTTAAAGTGACAGTAATAAATGACAACAAAGGCATGTTTCATTTATAAATACCAAAAAAATATGGAAAAAAAATGCATGAAATATGTAGTCTGTGAGACGAATTTTTTATACCTTTAAAAAAGATTATTCAAGTATTTATAAAGATGGGACTACTAAGCTAATATGATTTTTAGGAAATGGAAATATGAAAACTAAACTATCCGATCTAGATAGGTTTGTACAGAAATATTGGAATGGTTATATGTGTGTCTTGAGATAATACAAAATTCTTTCGATCGATATACATAGCTCTTATTTATGGTTCTATGGTTCTACGATATATATCCTCCTGATCTAACCTGATTCTTATGTCGTGTTCATAGGAAGTACGAATTAAATCACATGACATGGAGATTATGTATCATGAAAAAATAACAATGGCAGTATCGACTGAAGATATCATGCCCTAATAAATGCAGTACTAAATGTTACAAACAGCTCCACCAAAATTAGGCTACTCTCAGAAAAAAAAAGAGTATGTCATCTCTGCCAGATACTAAGAAAACAGTGCTCCTGGGTCTGGGCTGACTGAACTTGCACTAGAGATGATGATGATGGTCTGATGCCGATGCGGTTGCCGGCAGATGAGAGTGAGGATGGATGGGATGGGATTCGTGGGAGACGCTAGACCCAAAGACGTGCTAAATAAACAGACATCGTCGCCACATTTTCAGAGTTTGACACAGTGACAGGCCAAACAAATAGCAGACCAACAGCAGCAGCAGCAGAACAGGAGGAACTGTGCGACCAGAGTCTCTATAGAAATAGAAACAGAACCAAACTCTCATCTAATTTCATTTTGTTTTTCTGTGTTTTTTCCTTAGCAAGCAAATATTTTTCTTTGCCTCCTCATTTGGCAGAGTCTTCGGTTCGTGTTGTTCTCGGTTGTTGTTCTCTGATGCCAGTCTGCACTGTAATATGAGGCATTGAAAAATATTTGAATTCTTGACTCTTGTGTCTCTTCGGTTCTTGCCTCTTGTTGTTTGCCTCTAGGTTCTTCTGGGTTAATTGTGCGTTGGTTTAAATGCATTTAGTGCAGTCGTAATTAGCCAAATTGTTAACTTAATTATTTTTGGGACACATCTTATGCATAGTTTGGCTTCACGAATGGCGGATCTGTGCTGTTTATGATGGAATAATGTGCTATGAAATATGTGATGGTTATTTGTCGAAATCAGTCTGACAAAAAGTTATTAAATGAAAACTATTTTCAATGTGAACCAGCCATCATTTCGTTTCGTTTATTCATCTTCGCGACATTATTATTATTTTATTTTATTTTCTTATGATTGAAATTTCGAATAATTTTTAGTAGAAGAATAACAGAATTTTCAGTCAAAGTATTCCTGAGAATTCATTTAAAATAATGAAATTCGCTTGTGGAATTTTTTTTCAATCAATCAAGTATATTTTCAGCTACTGAACAGCTGATTTCAGCTACTCCCTGCACTGTTGCAAATCTCTCTTATAATGCCGTACCGAACAGTTGTGGAGCTGTCATTGAACGAAAACGTACGGCTCAGAGGTAGAGGTTCCGCCTTAATTAGTCAAGCCCCAAGTCGATCATTCGAGTCACTTGTTTATGCAGCAGAGAGTCGGATAAATAAGCATCAGACAGCAATTATATATATTTTATTTGCTGCACTGCTTGCATATTAATCGAGGCAAGCACCGAGTCTCCTGGCCCCCTGTTCCCTGCCTTCCTGGCCATGTAATTTGTATCTTTATCTCGAAATAAGCTGACATACGTGGTCGTTCGGTTAGTCGCCAGGCAGGTAACTTGACCGACCTTCCTTCCTACTTGAGATGCTTTATAGTATCACAATTTTATGCTGAATTGTCTAGAGTATGTATATAGAAATGAAAACCTCAATCTCTCAAGCCTTTCACGCTTTCCTTGTTCTGTCTCTCTGGGTTATTTAGATGCTACCTACAAAATTTTACTTTTCACTCTCCTGGTAGTGTTTTTAGCGCATTTCAAATATGTTTTTCTTTTCTTTTTGGCAAGTTTTACATTGAATTTCCACCTCTAATGCTGGCTGGTGCTGCTGCTGTGTGATTATTCATAAGAATTCTCTCGCAGACTGCTGTGCGGTGTGCCGGGGCGTTTTGAGTGACAGCTACAACGGCTGTCTGTACTTCTCTTATTAAGGTAGCACCGATAGTGGAGCACCACCCACATAAGATATTTATTTAACTGCGAATCCAAGAGCTCCCTACTCGACTACTTACTTAAGTTGATTAAATCTTGTTCGCTTTCGGTGGAGCTTTGAGGTAGAACATTTCTAGTTTTGGATCGTTCTCTCTTATTGTTTTTCTTGGGATATAATTTATCATTGTACATTGCTTGGCGGAACTTTCTTTGAAGGTTTCTTTTATTCTTTCTGTTGGTTGTTTTTTGTACTTTAAAGAACGTTTTAGGCAGTATTTTTCTGGGGTATAAGATGAGTTCCATTAGCATATTCACAGTCGTGGATGGTGTGGGCCTTTTTAGACATTTCATCCCAAAATATGCCAAAAATAGTCCTTGGTCGTATCATTCGAAACGATTGTATCCGTTCACTTATGGAAAACTGTTACAGAAAATCAACATCATTCAACGGTAATGCTTTTGAGAAACATGATTATAAAACTATTTTTTTAATTGTATTAATCTGTAATCTGCATCTAGTGGATACTTTAGAGCTTATTTCGTTGGATTCATCCCACTCTTACTCTCAATAAAATCCTGCCAGCATAAAAAGTACAATTAAGTGAGTTTTCGCGAAATACTTATAACGTTTTTTACTGATTCCATGACTGTCTTCTCTTTGAGAGTACTCTCGCGTGTGCTCATTATCCGCGCGACCCATATCTCATTTGTCTACCCACACACACACACACAGGCACGCAAGAAAGGTGCGTGCTATAGCGGTAAGTCGGCGACTCAATTGTTCTCACATGTTCGGGCCTCAGCAGCAAATTGACCAGCCCAGCCAGAAATTGAACAAACGGAATGGACATCTCATCTCTCATTTTGATTGGGAATGACATGCCAAAAAATAAAAAAAAGTAGCAAAAAAACAAAATGTGCTGGTAAAAGTTTCTGTTCAACAAAAAAGCAGCTTAAAAGTTCTTTGACTTTTACAGATATGTACATACATATATAGATAGTGTCTGTCGTATCTATAGATACATACATCAAAAATGTTGGCCCTATTTCGGGGCTCATTGTTACGTGTTTTTCGAGTGTCGGTCGTGTCCGTCTGGTCTGCAGCTTGAGCTTTGGAGTTAGCTCATTATTTGGATAATGTTTGAAAATTCATCTGTGGAAATTGAAGTTGAGGTTTCTTTCAATTGGATCGCATACTTATTCATTCAACACGAGATATAGTATGTGGCAACATCTGCGCTGCACTTCACTCCATTTCAGACGCAGCTTCAGCTCCACTGCACATATTCCATATAAAATTGAGCATGAATAGTGTTTCTCGGAATACCGATGGATGTACATGGAGGGGTGTGGATGCGCACCCACGCATTGCAGTTGTTGGTGAAATTAAGCATCGCAATTGCTGTCGTGTGAGGAGCAAAGCTCGTAGATGAATTGAAGATCAAGAGATAAGACACTTGAGAGGAAAAGTGCAACAGCAAAATTGTACATTATTCATATTTCGTGATAATAATAAAATAAAGCAATTTCCAATGTCTGAAACGGACGTTTGGAATTCTGTGTCACAAATGGATCTTCAACAGCTTCATTCCAGAAAAGTTGGTGGCCTTTCCTCCATGTGTGTGTTTTTTAGTTTTTTTCCTGCAGATAAAATTGTAAAAGTTGCCGAGTTTGCTTTTACTGTCAAGCGAATGGCTGGCTGTGTGGCAGCATTTTCCTATATGCGGTCGGCAACTTTTTGAGCATTTTTCCTGCCTGCTGTCTCTTCCATGAAGTTGTGGGATGGGGGGGATGTGGGCGTATTTCAATTATTTGCACGAATTGCAATCCAGAAAAAAGGGGGAGGCTGGGAGGAGTCGAGCTGCGTGTGTGTTTTTTTTCCCGTTTAATTGAAATGCCAGCTCAAGCCCGGGGATCGCTCCCTGAAGTTGAAAGCTTTCGCGCAAATATTTTACCCAAGATTAGAGATACAGATACACAGATAGTGCATTCGATTCTGGATGTGCGTGTGTGTGCGTATCTGCGATATTTTGAAAGCTTTTCGATAAACATATAAACTGTTGACGTTTGTTATCAACATTTAAATGCCTAATGAGTTGCATGTGATTTGATGGATACATTTCCAAACGGAACACTGAAGTCCCCCATAAGCACGTAAATCTTTCCCGACTTTGATTTGATTTTAGCTCCAACCTTCATATCGAATGAATATATTTTCCTACTACTCTTTCACTGCGTATAGAAATGCATCTCATGGATATGTAGATACTTCAAAAGTCTACACTCAATTACAGCCATACAGAAGCTGCCTCAAGAAAAATCCATATGCAAATTCTTGTAGGGCTATGCTGCAGAAAAAAGAAAATCTTCTCTTGCCTGTTATTTGCCATATGAATGGAGGGAAATTGCATTTTCTCAAGTGCAGGGCCGCATTAAATTATGCACATACGAAGGGAAACGGGAACGGAGGGCGGGCGCCTTTCTCTTTGATATGAAAAATTGCATACGAAAAAAATGTACATAAGTGCATGACATTCTCAAGATTTCTAGCGCCAGAGCGAAACAGGGCGGAACCGAAACGAAAAGAAAATGAAATTGTGGGAATAAGCAGAAATGAAAATGAAATTTATGGAAATTATAAATACAAAATAATTTAATAAAATAAATAAGAAAAAATTAAATAAAGAAAAGAAAATATAAATAATCATTTAATTTATGTAAATAAATAAAAAGATAGTGAAACAGTGTAGAAACGAAAATAAAATTGTGGGGTAAACAGAAAATTAAAGTTGTGGAAATATTAGAATACATAAATCAAAAATAATAAAAAAAAAAGATTTCTTAAACAATAATTATTTGTAATGATTGAACGCAATAATCCACCGTACGGTACCATAAATTATATGCAATTATTTTCAGATATCTTACCTTGATGGTTGGCCAACCATAACATCTGTCATTCATTCCCACAGTAGTGGTATATTCCTTTAATTGCATGTAGAACACATGCATTAGATATTTGTCCCACATTTTCTTGATCAATTACAATCAATTTCCTTCCCATTTTCCAATCGCCCTCTCATTTTTGTATTTTTTATCTGGGTCAATCTTAGACTAGTATTTGTCGGCCCACCGCATGTCGCCGTCAATTTTGTTAAATGTTTTTTTTTTATTCAGAGAAATTTTGATATGAAAGCAAATTTAGCGACACAGAATATTTAAAATATTTTTGTGATGTTTGTGATGTGCCAAAACAAATCGAACGAGCGAATTGTTGGATGTATGAAATATTTGCATAAATTGTGTAAAATATGTTGGTTTTTGGTTTATTTTTCAGCTACAAAATAAATAAATAATCAAATAAACTGAAGGTTTGATGAAGCCATCATTCGAGCGAACTCCCCCTATTGATACAATATCTATACAATATCTCAACCCCCCGCATAACTATCTCAAGACACAAGTAATGAGCGTCTCATTAAGAGCAGTTTTTTGTGGTGGCTCGCGGTAGCTGTAGATGAATAAGTTTGGCCCATTGCGCATTTGGTTCATTAACCTCTCCAAGCTACCAACTACAACTACAACTACAACTTCAATTGTTGTTCATTTTTTGCGCTGCTGCTGCCTGCCTGCTTGGGAGTTCATTGTTGTGGCCAAGAAAGCCGGCCGCGAGTTGGCCTAACAAAATGCTTATAAAAGAGAAGCGAAAAGAAAAAAAAATAACAAAATGGTTTGCTACTACCCATGGCCTGATATGCCAATTAAAGTGCGACCAGCTCGGCCCGAACCCCACAGAGTCGGGGGAGCAGCGTCTCTTGTTGGGGGCGTGTGCTTTCTCCTGAACAAGCTGCTGGTTAGCCCCGTACGGGGACCTCTTTGTTAGCCTGGTTTACGGGCTAATGCCAAACAATTATTTAAAATTAGCTGCCATAAAAAAGAAATCTTGCTTCTGAAAGTAAAGTCTTGGCAGTAGGAGCTCCTTGGATAAAGTTTTCCCGGGGCTGCTAGAATAAAAGTGCTCGAAGAAAATTTTGTTTATTGAGTAACTGAAGAGAACGTTATTGTGGAAGTTTATAGAAAAACTCAGGCGATGAAATAAAAACATAGAAGTATCTGAGTTTATAGAAGATTAAATATTTTAAAAATTAACATTTCGGATAAAAAAAGAATGAATAAATCAACTTGGGAGTGTACTTTCAGTAAATAGATGAATATATTTCAGAGAATTCTTGTCTTCCTTAGGTATTTTCTCCTGTAATCCGAACAGCGTATCATTTTTATGAGATACAGAACTCTTGAAATATTTTTTGTAGTAGTTTCTACTGGTTTCTGCATTTCCTGATAGCCTTCCCACATCAAATGGTAACTGTGACAGAACGATTTCGAATAATTAATGCCAAGAGCACATCAAACGTACACTCAGAGAAAAACGGCATGTACAAAGTGAAGTAAGAAAATAATTAAATTAAATGGAATTCACTCCGCTTTAAATATAAATGTATTGAAAAGTATTTTTAATGTAAATATAAAAATAAATAGAAAATATATAATTTGTGGGAAATATTTGGCATTTAAATATGAAATATATTTATTTTAAGTACGAAATATATTTATTTTAAATATAAACTAAATCAAACTTTCTAAAATGTTCAAAAAGCTCAAGTATTTTCACATTAATGTCAAAATCTAGGTGAAAGCCCTTTTTTTTTTTTTTTTACAATTTAAACTCTCGGTGCAAATATATTGCTATAAATTTCTCAATTCACATGACTGTTTTCTCTGAGTGTACTGTATCTGAGCGTGATGTATGTGCTTTGACAGTATCTGCTTATTGGCATGCGTATCTATCGGTTACATTAGTGCGCACAGAAATATATTTCCAGTTTGTATCTACAATATATATTGTACAATATATATATTTATCATAAGTCAGAGCGAGTTCGTCTGCTGCTGCGAATGGATGGAGGAATTTATATTATCGATGGGTTATAAATTGAAGACAATGAAATCAATTGATTGGCATTTCTCAGACACCGATGGGGCGGCATCGCAGAGGAGGGTAGCAGCATTATTATTGTGCCTGGGCATATGGGTGCGCTGTGACCCCGTTCGTGTAGACATCAGATACGAAACTGCAGTCGATTCTAGGTGCCACAGACTCTGAAAAGAAAACTTATAATTACGCTTCGAAATATCTCAATTTTCAAGACCGGTTTTTGTGGTTTCTCCCTCTCTCTATCGGCGGTTGTCATGGCGATCAGATCTAAAATATCTACTCACAGCAGAAATCTACTTTACTTTGTTTCTCCTCTCAGACAGTCTTGGCTTTTATCGATCGTTTGTTGAACATTATTTATGATACACATTTAAATTGTTAATTTTTTGGCAAACATTTGTCCATTTTCCATTTGTCACCTACACTTTCAGATACGTATTTTTGTTTTTAATTTAGCTTGAACTTTCGCTTTGAATGTGGTGCTAAAAGTTGTGCAAAATGCTGTGTATATCTGCTATTTCAACAACATTTTATGGCATTTTACGTAAATAGTTTCTTGGCTCCTACACGTAACCTTTCTTTCATACAGATTTATTTGCTACCCGAAATGGTTTTTGGGTCTTTGATGCCAGCCGCCGATGCCGATGCCGCCGCCCGTCTGTGTGCGATAGATGCATGGCTGCAATTAGTTTGATGATGATAAATTTCATTTCATATCGTTTTCGTTTCAAGAACTGCCATCGATTGGGGGGCTTTGATTGGAAGCACAGAAAACGGATCAAGATCAAAAAGGGTAGAGGTTTTGATTTGTAGTTTGAATATGCCAGAAGCGTAATTAGTGATACGTGGATTACTGTTTTATGGAAACCTTGAACTATTTTTATTGCTAAGCCAAACAGTGACAGAGCGAGCCAGTATTAAAGAGATTTTGTAGCAGCTGCTAAAAGTCTTCTATCGTATTGCACACTTTTGTAGATACATAATTTACCTTACCAAAATGTTTCCATTTTCTGCTCATTCAAAAGTCTTTTCCATGACAGCATATCACTCAAACGAAACATGACGATTAGGCCACAAAACACAAGCACAGGGCCAATAGAAGATATGAAACCCCAGCAGAAATCAAGTAAAGAGACCTGAAATTGACATTTCTTGTTACATTTTGTGGGCCACAGAAAAAAAGAGTTGACTTGTTGGCATGTCAAATGCAATGAACCCCCAGAGTCCCAGCGGAATTTCTTTTCATTTTATAGATAATTTGTAATCAAATATCACGAAAGCAAGAGGGCCCATCCCAACCCATCAGAACTATCCAAGACTAGAACTCAATTTCGTTTTGGGCAAACAACAATAGCAGGGAGTACTTGTGGCAGAGCCCGAAGCATGGCTGGAAGTGAAGCTTCTCCTTTTGCACAATTTGAGTATCTAAATAGCCGTAAAATTGTGAAACATGCAATGCCAAAGGCCGCACAAATGCCCAGATCTTTGTGGGGCCCACAATCAGATGTGCTATGTATCTGTGAGATAGATAGACTTTACCCACTCCTTCCTGCCCTGCCCTGCACTGCCGCCTGCATGTCGTGCCGTGCCGCTTTTGCATGACAGTTGCACAATGTTCCGTTCTATCGTACATTTGCGGTTCTTGTCTGCAAATATCTACACTGCTGGCAGTGTGGGAACTCCGTTGGGATAATTATGGTTGGGAAAACTCTTAAGAAAGAAAAACGCTTACATTTGAGATGGGACTTCAATTGGTTTTCCATTTATTCCATAAATCAAACAAAATGCCAAGTTTTGCTGGCCAAAAACTTCAGAGAGTGTTTGTTTAAATCTCACGAAATAATTGGGCACATATTCATCATACATAAGAGTATGCTAAAATCAAATGACATTCTTTTTTGGCTTTCCTGGCAAATTGTATGCAAATATTTTGACAATTTTCACTTAAACTTTGACATTCCGGAGGAAACTTTCGGGCGAAGCACTTATGCTGCGCCGAAAATCTCAGCTCAGACACCATTATCTTGTATCTTGTATCGTGTTATAATATTTTTTCTGTTGCTGGCAACCGGATGCATAAATAAGTGACAAACCCCGAGATGTTGCTGCTGCTGCGGCCGGTGGTGGTGGTGTTTTTTTGTTTTTGTCGAATTTCCGGCATCAGTTTAAGAAAAAGAAATACGTGCAGAGCTGTTTTTCTTAGGTTTATATTATGATGTGTTTATTTATCGCCATTGGGCAATGCCGGTCGATTTTTAGCTTAACTCACGAAGGTTTTTATGTAAATTCAAATATTTTTGACCATGAAAAAAAATAGTGTGGGAGGAATTTTCATGGAAAATTCAAGAATAATAAAAATAGAAAAATAATATGTATTTATAAAAGTATAATAATTCAAATATGTATAATAATATTAAAAATACAAATAATAAAAATAATCATAATAAAGATTAGGAGTAGAAATATTAGGTGTCTATAAAATTAGTGTGGCTGCGCTTTGCAATAACTACAGCGATGGGCAGCACTCTGTTCGGAAGTAATCACACCGTTGGGCAGCACTGTTTAAGAGAAGAAAAAAATTAAAGCAGGAACTTTATTTACATCAAGAAGATATACTTCTATCTTACTCTCGCTCTATAACTTCTAATCCACACTGTGACAGAAATAAAGAGAAAGAAATAGAAAAACATAATGCAAAACTAAAAAAAAAAAATTCGATTAAAACAGAAAATTCTGTCAAACAATAAATGTATTGGAATGTATTCAAATAAAACTCCATTATATAGTAGTTATATTAATAATTAATTATAATCATATGAAAACGATCAAATTAATCTTTAAATCCTTTACTTTCATTAATAAAGATTGTGCAATCTCTTGCGAAACGAATCAAAAGTGACATTCTATTCTTTTGCGATAACAAACGATGGCAAATCGTTTGAAAGACAGCTCCAAGCATCCATCAAATCCGACAAAATATTCAACAATCGATTGCGTTCTGTGGGAAATCAATCGAGGAGTCCACTTAGCCATGGCCATATCATAATGGGGAATCTTCTTACCAACCAATCTTATGCAATCGTCGCCACTCGGCTGTGAGGAGAGATACAAACAGAAGAGAAACTGAGCAGAAAAAACACGGGCCCGAAAATATGCAGAAAGAACAGAGCGTTGGGGGAGTGGGAGAGTGGCGGGGGGCCAAAACCAGTTTTCAGTTTCCCTTCGAAATCGAAAAAAACAAAAGAACTTGGGACCGAAAAGTCTCTCGGAACGAGAGCGTTTTTCGATTGTTTCAGTGTTTTATTTTTTGGGTGTTTTCTGTGGATTTTGTCTTATTTGTTTCGCTTGAACGGAATCGGATTTATGAGGCACCGCGAGTGTGAAGCAGAATTTTATTTCATTGAATGCTTCTTGCACCATTGGCAGTCCACTGAATAAATATTGCCCAAGAATCAAACGATTTGGCCAACTTGTAAAATGGCGCAAAGACTGGCCAAAAAGATGTCGAGTGCAAAACGGCAAAATGGCAAATGCAATTAGTTCGGCTCCAATTCAGAAATTGGCAGGCCATTTGACAATTCTGCAGCAGGTGCTGGATGCCGACGATGATGATGATTCCGGCAAATATTTATTATTGATGACAATCATCTGTTGCCCCTCGCTGTATCTCCTGCCGCTAATTTGATGGAAACTCTAAATGGAAAATGACTAAAACGGAACATCGAATGAGTTTCACTTTCACATAATTGCCGCATCATTTTAGACATCTCGCTAACTCGTTTCGTTGCAGGATTGCTTTTTCGTTTTGTTTTTTTTTCCATGTGAAAGTGGAAATCTTTTCGTGCTATAATCCAGTTCGTGAATATGGAGCCTCGTGTCTTATTACCCCACAAAATGATGTGTAATTAACGGAAATGAAAAAGAGTACAGGCCTTTTAAGGCCTGGCATGGGGCATTGGGAGAACAATAGATGGATGGCTTTCAAGGTGGGAATTTTTAGAAGAACAGAGAAGAAAAGAGAAAATTCAAAAAAATTTTATGGAGATTGTAATTTCTTTTGTGGGATGAGGTCTAAAAGGGAAATTTCATTTTGAAAGATGGAAGTGAATCTTGAATCACTTTGTGATTTCTGTTCGAGTTATTTTATTTATTATACTTATGGGAAACTCTACGAATGTGCCCCTAGTGGGTCCAAGGTAAGCACTGGTTAAGGTTGAGTTCCTTTAACAAAGTATAGAAGGGAAATGTTTCGATATTGATACTTTTAGGCTGTATATCCATACCCTTTGCTGATGTAGACGTAAACATTTTCTCTTCTGGCATACCCACCCCCGAGGATTCAGTTTACAAAGCACTTATCAGACTGCCCCCCCAGTAAACAATGATATCTCATGGATATCTCATGGATAGAGATATCCAATTTCAGTGCGGCCAAGCCATTGCAGATTATACAATCGACGTTTATTTGTTTGTTTAATTTCTCTGGTTCCATCTTCTGCCGCAGAGATTTATTGTATCCTCTTCGGTAATCAAAATTTGATGCCTCCTTCAGAGAGGAGTGTAGCCTCTGCAGCCGCTTCTCTGCATCTTTGAGAGATCCGGTCCAGTCAACGACCTTCAATTTGGTCGCTAGAGGAGGGGAGGCAAATGACAATCCATCCACAATCCACAATAGCCTGGTGGCTTGACTTTAATTATCTGGAGCTTGGCAAGAGGCCTCTGTGGGAGGCAGACCAGAGAACCCATTACCATTTCATTAACATAGACATAAAGCAAGCGCCTCCCTGGAGGGGGCCTCCGCCTCCGCCTCTTCCTCTTCCTCTCCCGACTGAAATGAAAACACGTGTTGCGACCATAAACAAAGAAATTGGTAAAAACAGAAAAAAAAATTGCCAAAAAGCGCGGCCTAGCGTGAAAGCCAAGCAACATCCAGGGACAGAAAAAGTGGGCAATGACTGTTTGCCTCTATATTGTAGGAGTACGTATAGATATACTCATGTATGTGTCTTTGTTGTTCCGATGAAATGTTTCTGTGGGTTTTTCATACGTTTTCTGTGGTAGAGTGTGGATCGACAAAACATTTTTGCTTTAAAGATGGTTATTGGATGGCCGCCTCTTGAAATGATTTTTAAAAATTAAATGCTGTCATGTATGGTAGAAATTGGCAAAGAATGGGAGTTGTTTGATCAATGCGGAAAAGCCTCTCCAGCTGCTAATTGACAAAGGTTGTACTATATTGAATGTAAAAGCATTTTATTCCCTTCAATCGCTTAAACAATTCAGTTCCGGATAGTTTTAATTAACACGAGATTGCCAACAGATTATAATCGTGAACGCCGGAAGGGTGGTATTACACATATGAAAGGTTCCTTTATTGGAATATATTCCTTCAATGTAAATCTGAAAATTAAATTTACCATGGGAACTTAAGCCATGAGACATGTATAAACCTTTATAGAGAAATAGAGAATGAGATTTTCTTTAAATACTTGGATAAAACAGCTTTCAGTTCTTTTCCCACCAAATTCTTAGGAATCTCTGATATCTGTTTTATATCTGGAGCGTTTTCTGGATATAGCACTCCTTCTTCAGTTTCGAACTTGTGATTGCATTGCAAACATACATAGCGTGTACACAAGCGAACGCTACAAAAGCGAATGCCTAATTCCTGCAATTTGCTGCAGAAATCATTTTATGTAATCTTGCATTATAAATAAAGTACGTCCTACCTAATGAAAGGACATCTCTTGCAGGCTTAGTCCCTAAAGAGATTACCGTGACTCTCCTTAGATGTCACGAGTATACAGATTTTAATAGGTCAAAGAATGTGCTTCGGGGGCTTATGGCTTTTCTATGATTTTGCCCTTTTGCACCTATTACATTTTCTGCCTTTATAGCATTATCTCTCTCGCTCTCTCTCAATCTCCCACCCACCTTTCTCTTTCTCTATAACTGTGTGAATTTCCCGTAAAAAAAACACACTCACACATTTTCATGGGAAATTACGTGCTGCCATCGCTGTCTCGCTATCCTTTTGCTTTGACAATTTCCGACATATCGACAGTTGCATCCCACTCCACACTTCCTCTCAATCCTCATACCAACACTCACTCTCACCCCCACTCCCCATCCTCCCCTGCTCGTCCATAGAGGGAGTGTGAATAAAATGTAATCCGGCAACTGCGTGCGGTAATCTAACAGAAAACAAAAACGGCGCAAAAAAATAGAGAGAAAAAAATACTGCTACTCCGTAGATGAGGAAAACCCGTCTCCAACTTATAACCGAATGGTGGCCCCAAGCCCCAAGCTCCATCTGACCCCAGACCGCCCCTCCATCCTCCTACACCGCTCGGCCCACTCCTTTTCTTTGTCCCTTCCGCCCCGTCTCCCCGTTCTGTGCGAAGTGGAGTGGCCCCACAGCTGTGTTGATTTTCATTTTCAGCGGGCCCCAGTCGCTGAATGGGCGTGCCGCCGCCCCCCGTTTTTCGCATTGATTGCGTTACAATTTCAGGTTTTCTGGTTTCTGCTATTTGCCGCCAGTCTACTTCTACTTTTCGAATACCCTTTATCAGAAAGAGAGTACTGCCGTTTTTATATGTTGGTCAAGTTTTTCTTTCTTTCTTTGTATAGGATCTTGGGAATTGGGAATGTAAGCTAAATAAATCGTATAGGAAGGATGCAAAGTAACGACTGCTTATATATCCTTTCTCTCTGATTTCCAGTCCGTTTTAAGCCCCACCTTGTGCCTTTCCATGGAAGCCAAGAGATCTTTCAATTGCTTTCAGTAGTAGGAAAGAGCACAAAGCTTTCCGAGATAGTTCGACGTTCACACGTTAACGGAAATTTGATGCCCACCTTTAATGAAACAAATGTTTTTCTATTTAAAAGGAGTACAATTTTCCGACGAAAAAATGACACTTGTTACCTTTCGCTTTCGGGAAACAATCGACAGCCTACGTGCTTCTCTCTGTAAGCGTTATCCGATCAGTATGATATTCTCTAGATACATACATACTGAATGGTTTTAAAGATGACTAAGATGCGTAACGCCCATTTATATATATATTTCCATGGTAACCGATTTTCTCAGCCTGGATTTTAAAAGTACCCCGATTGATACCATAGATATTACTCTAAAGGGAAGCTGCCAAAATAGAATCTTCTCATGATAGAAGGACTAAAGAAATCCTTGATCTTAAAGGGTATCTACAAATTCGAACCTTTTCTTGTATTTTTATGCTGCTGCTGTCTTTGGCTTTGGTTTTACTTTGCATTGAATTGCTTTTGCTTTTGTTTCACCGGCAGTGCCACAAAACGTGTCCGTTGGGTTGGTTGTTGCTGCTGTTGCCACTGCCATTGTGGCTCTGTTGTTGCCGTCGCTGTCTGTGCCACAGCGTTGGAGTTGATCTTTATCTGTATCTCCGGTCGGTCGCTGGCTTGCTGGTTGGAGGCCCCCTCGGATGTATATAGTAAAATGGTAACACGAATTGTTGGCTCAGCTCTTGGCTTGGCTTGGCTCTGGCTTGGCTTGGCTTGGCTCTGGGTTGGCTTTGGGTCTGGGTCTGGCTTTGGGTTAACCGGTTTCCAGTCTGGGTCTCTCTCCGTTTCGTTTCGTTTTCATTTCGATTTACGAGCGCAAAAATTAAAACCGAATGAGTAGTAGAGCAGCAACAAAAACACTGCCCTCGTTGTTATTGCTATTGTTTCTCCGGTCGATGCTTTTGGCATTAAGCCCCCACCACGCCACCACGCCACCACGCCACTCGCCCCTTCGGCAAAGCCCAGATTCAGAGTCAGAGATCTTGAAAAGCCCCCAACTCTGACGTACTACCTCTATGGGGCTCGTTCGATTTGGGTTTACAGATCAAATGCTTTCAGATCTACTATTAGTCCGGTATATTCTCTGGCATTCGTAATCTTTTTCCTTTTTCAATTGCTCCGAACGGGCGGGGGATTATATGCCCGTATAAATGGGAATCTGGTCTCTGTAAATGGTCGTCGGTTTATTATGATTATTGTTATTACTGTCGTTCGCATTGCCTTTATTTGGTGGAAAAAATAATGTCGCATTAAATAAATTATTGCACATCGTTCAAGCTTTTCGGGACGTCCATATGTACATTATATTTTTGTCTCTGAATAAACTGACTTTCATTTCCTGCAAAAATAAAAATACAGTTTCCAGTTGTTGGTTTTCTGTTTGTGTTTTCTGTTTCAGTGTTTTCAGTGCTTTCTGTGTTTTCTGTGTTTTCTGTGTGGGAGTTGTAAGAATTTGTTTATGGTTTCATAAACTTAAATGTGATTCGATTTTTGGTTGCGGCTTATTTTTCGCAGTGATTCATGTGAAAGTTTCGTTTCGGAAGCAGCTGTGTAATGTATCCGAGGAGAGTATGTTATATTTATAGGGATTGCATTTGAGGAGGGCATAATAAAGAGAAATACAGCTATTTTTAAATTAAATATTAATGTTTTAAATGAAATAATAGGGAAATTAAAGAAAATTTACTTTAATTATAATATAAATGTATTAAAAATTCTTTTTAAGACGTGTAGAGTATTGTAGGAGACTAATATTGACTATTCCGCTCATCCGAAAGTGATTATTGGTGCTATGGCCATATATTGTCCTCATAGTCATTTTAACCATTTAGCGTTATAATTAAAAAAAAAATTAAAATAAAAAGAATATATTTAATTTGTAGAAAATATATTTGATCTAAATATGAAAGTACCAGACTATACCACATACAAGATTATATACATACATTCTCTGGGCATTTTAAATTAATCAAAGAAAACAGTTTTTTATTCCTTCGTCTATCGATCTATCTATTCATCTGTTTCTCCAACTACTCAGACTACTATCTGTATTTCCATGTATTTCTTCATCTATAAGAGTGTCGATCTATCATTCTGCATATATCTGCATTACCCTTACATATATCTAACGGCAACACTCATTTAACTCAGCCTTTTCGATGTTTATCAAAAATAATAACCACTACAAACATTTATCCAAAGTTTAAGGACACTTTTCTGGTAGAAGTACTGGTACGCGTATCTCTGATAGCCTTCGTCTTCGTTTCTTAAGCCCCTGTCGAAAAGCATTTACAAAACCATTAGACACACCCGCACAAATAAATTCAAAATAAACACCAAAAACCCTGTCAACCTTCAGTGGGAAAAACAATTTGCGGGCAAAAATACTAAAAACTAAAAATCAACAAGTTTTTATCTCGATTTTCGGTTGGCTTTTTCGGTCTGTAATTTATCAAATCCCAAATCTGTTAAATCTGTTGATAATGCATTTGTATGTGCGCTGGTTTTAAACACACAAAAATATATGGTATATGGTGTTTTTTGTGATGGTTTGTATATGGGGTTTTTGTTTTTGCGGGAAAGGTCAACTATGTCGAAAATGTTGTTGAGTTTTTATCTATTTTGCCAAAATTGAATAATTTGTTAATGGTTTAATTAACAGAAATTTATGGCTAAACTAATGCAATTTGTGTGAATCATATTCAAGAGTTTTGATTGAATGAACCTTTTGTTTAAAATAATTATAAAGCGAAATAGTTTCGAGTAGAATGCACCAAAATCGTGACGATGATAGAAAACCTACCAAAAAGAGAACCAACAAAAAAGAGCAACTTTGTTGCTATTTTTGCACACTCCTTCCACTCTCTATATGTCCCTCTTGCGCACACGAACAAAAAAGGAAAACCTGCTTTTGACAGGCGACATGAAAATTGATTTCCACGAGCGTCGGCTGCTGGTGCTGTTGCTGTTGTTTCCTCCTCCTCTCGAAGGAGTAGGCTTGGTCCCCACTGACGTATGAGTAATATCCAAGAATGAAAGTAAATTTTTCACTGCCGCAAAATCAATAACATTCGGCTTAAGCCCATGGGCTTCCACCTGAACGATTACATACATTTGCATTCATATGTAAATCAACATTGACGTAATATACACAAAATTTTGTGGGTCCCGCCTCTCCCCACAGCCTGCCCACTGGCTGCCTTTTTGTACACCGCAACGAGGCCAATCTCACCTGAGATTGCCATGAAATTCTGTTTCTGTTTCAGTCAAATTAGAAAAAGAAAAGCCAGAAAGGAAAAAAAAGAAGAACGAAGAGCGTACAAATCTGTGCCAGAAAGCCGAGAAAATTATGATGGCACATCGGGACTAGGGACTGAGGTACTGAGGCACTGAGGCACTGAGGGACTGAAATTAAAAACAGACGCATTTGGCCCACAGTTTTGTGCATAACACAAAATCAATTACAATTTTAATTAAATATGCAAAGCTTTTCCCCAAAAGAGAGCCCCGGCTACTGAATGGGAGAACGGAACTCAATCAGGCTAAATGTCCCCTAGGCAGGTGACGTCTCTTCATAATGTCCCACCCACACACAGAGACAACCCTGCCCAGGTATAGGTATCCCTTTTAGCCCTATCCTCAGAGTCTCTGAGAGGGTGGGCCAGGTAGCAGCAGGCAGCAGGTCTATAAATGTTTGAAGCAATTTGGGGGAAAACTCTAGAAAATGGATTGTTCTTTAAGAGGTTGCTTCTGAAGCTGTTGGGACTGCCGTTAACTATGGATGAATAAAATATTTAATTTATTCGAAATTAGATGAAAGTCCGTAGAATATAATGTATTCTAATTTATTTTTCATAAGAGAATTGTGGATTCTAGTTGCTCGCTCGGAAGAAAACTTTAATAGTAATATAAGACCGAATCCTTTCGCATCTTCCTCCCTTTTCCCGCCACACCACAAATCCATATATTTTAGTATCTACAGAAGCACTTGGGCTGCTCTCATGGAGAAACATAAAAAATAAATGAGTCCTGTGTAGACAAGAGACACAAAATTCTTAATTAAATTGTCCCAGAGCGTGGGAGGAAAAGCGCTGGCAGCTATGACAGATTTCACAGCTGGAAATCAATTACAATTTGCTTGCCCAGACACTTGGCTGGCCTAATCCTGTCCAGGTTGCATGTCCATCTCCTGGTCTAGCACAAGTACAAGTACCAGTATCTGTATCTGCAGCTCTTGCATCTTTGATGCCCAAACCAAGCTAAATGGAAATGCGGTAAACTGGGCCCAGACGGAGCAGCTGGCCTGCTGGCAGTTGGCAGCTGGCATTTGGTCAATTGGTCAATTTCCATTTGCATATCATTTGGATTGGTGGCCAAGAATGTTGCAAAATTCTCCTAAATGTACAGTTTTTGGCAGTTGTGGCAGCTTGACGTAATGGGCACACAAACAGAAAGAGTCAAAGAGATTGGATTGGTTATACGACTACTCAGAGCCGGGCACTAAGGACAACTACCTGCAACACTCGTCAGTTAGTTAATTAGCAAAGTGCGTGGCATGGCACTCTCGAAACTGCTCCTCAATTGAAAACATTTCATTAATTTCTGCCTTTTCTCTCTCTCTCTCGTTTCAGGTATGACACAAAAATAAATCAAACGCAAATGCAAAATATCGATTAAGGTCAAATTACGTACACGGTGGGAGTGCTGTGTTTGGCAGCTTGGATTTGCATACGATTTGGTATTTCCATTCAACGTTAAGTTTAAATTGAAATGGCTTTATCTTTTGTAATTTTAAAATTACTTTGAAGGCTCTCTTCCTAATGTAAGGATATAGTTATAATTATAAAACATTAAAAATGGGGAAATAAATGAAAAATAGAGGGGAAAATCAATGCAAATTAAATGCGGGATATGAAGTAAAATCTAATTGCGGAAGGTGAAGGAAGCTCTCTTAATCTCGCTGGAACGAGGCTTAAAAAAGAAAGTATACACTTGTACATGTACATATATGGCAAAATATTGTGGATAATAAATAGATCTTCCAAGCCGTGCATTGCATGATCCCCCAACCGTAATAATAATACTAATAGCTGCTTCCACTTTCCCTTTACTACGTTTTTTGTAAGGTATTTACCACCTTCCTGAACTGAATAACGAGCATCTTTAAGCCCAGCATTTAACTTTGTCAAGCGCAAACATAAATATCAAAATAGTGTGTGTTCCTTTAGCTTTTTAATGATATATTGTGGGGTCTCTTGGTTTTTATCAGCCATTAATGATCGCCAGAGGAGCGTGAAGCGGTGTCGTCGTCTGTGGGTCTGGTTTACACCTCAAACTGTTTGTCAGCTGTCTGATATTTTTTCCAGTAACTTTTTATTTATTTTTGTATACACTTTTATTTTGGTTTTTTTCTTTTTTTGAGAAGAGACATTGAGGCGATGACGACCATCAACTGTCAACAGCCTTTGCTTCTGCTGCTGTCTGCGTAAATATTTGCCAGCTGCGTAATTGCAGCTGAAACCGAAAAACTACAGAAAAGAAGAAAAAAATATGGATTTTGCCTGTCGCTTTGAGATGGATAGTCAAATGTCGTCGAGCCCTAATGAGTCGCATTGTGCGGGGGCGTTGTTTGCTGAGGCGCAGATAGAAATATATCCAACAGAAAACCGAGGCCCTGAACCCTTCACAAAAATTGTCACAATCAATAATATTTTCCGTGCAAACTTTTATTAAATTCCATGAAGCATTCTTGCATCTCCTATTTCTCCCTTGGAACTTTTCTTATTAGCCGGCAAGTTTATTATTTGTAACACAGAACATCTTTCTGACCAGGCGACAGCTTTCCTGCTAAACTTTTGTACTTTTGCCACATTGCTTGTACTTGTAATACTCGCAGCAAACGCTGCAAAAACTAAAACAAAATCTTTGACTAAGTTTTCTACTAGATAAAACTGTATCCCAAACGAAGCGGAAAACAAATTCTGGTGAGATGATTATTTTTCTTTAGCGAATTGCTTTTTAATTGTTCGAATGGGTTAAAAGTTGCGAGAAGATAGTTTTATATTTTTGTGCAATTCCTTTTGTTTTTTTATTCGGATTTAAAATGTAATAACTTTATAAAAGAGAATATTGCTGCAAAATTAACTCAGAAATTATCCAAAGCTAGCGAAGAGAGAGAGAGAGAGAGAGAGACGTAGTGGTGCGCTCTCTTTGTCTAAGTGGTTGAGCACCTTTACTGTTAAGCCCTGCTAAGCCACTCTGTGAGAGTGCGAAAGAGAGAGAGTGTGCGTGGCAGGGGAATCAACCACAATTATACAAAGTCCGATAGAAGAAGATAAGGAAAATGAGTAAAACTGAAGTCACTGAGAACTGATACAAGTTTTCAAGCATCCTAAAGGGTTCCTTGCAGAGTACAGAGATTATATGTTGTTGTTATCTTAGATTTCCAGTAAATTCACCAAAGAAGCAGCCCCTTAAGCGATGGAAACTTCTTTCAGATCTACTCTAATGCCGATCTTCTACTTCTACTGGCCTCTGTCTCATGTGAATCCAATGTACATAGACCCCTATAAAAAAGCTCATTATAAAACTTAACCATTCGGCTTCCAGCCTTCCGTTCAATTTAGTTGCTACCTCTAACATTTTCATAGTGATTTTTTTTTGGGAAGTTTTAGAGCCGCTTAGTGGCTGGCCTGCCCACATAGAACGAGAGGCGGAGAATGGTTTCCCACGCCGCAGCGCGGCACGGATCAGCTCGTCATATCTTGGCAGCATCTTTTGTGGGCACTCCAGTGCGACTCCTAAGCCGCAGGCGGCGGCAGCCACACTTGAGTGCCCCAAAGCTCGAGTGGCTTTTGGCGCATTTAACATGCTCCAAGCAGAAGCCGAAGCAGCACTCTACAACGCCTACAAGGGCTGAGAGACTGAGACGCCAAGTGAGTGATTTCCAGCAATTTTCATTGTTGTGAAGAGAGCTGAAATTGGTTTTTTTTGTTTCTATTTTAGTTACCAGCAAGACCTTGTCTAAGTTCTTTTTAATGAGTTTTCAGTACCGCTTTCCCTCCACTTTGTATCTGCGTTGCAGTTGCAAGTCAAAACTTTCGCTAGAGTCGCGTGTTCTACTGGATTTTCTGACGCCTCGTTTCTTGGGCTCCTTGGCTCCTTCATTGGCAAGGACTCGGGCATTAGCCGTTGCCTAGAAACGAATAAAATAAAAAATAACACGTGTGTGTCTATGCCGTGGAGTAAAAGAAAAATAAACAATAACAAATTCCACTGCCATAAAAAATATATATAAAGAACCAGCAAACGCATAAAAAGCCCACAAATAACTACTGGGGATACTTGGGATGTTGATTTAGCATAGTAAAATGCGTATAAACACAAAAGTCAGGGCTAAATGCGGCCTCTACCGCATGTCCTATCCTATCCTGTCATACTCGTATCCTGTCCAAGGCCCCTGCCTCCAGTTCCCCGTCCCTCAGACCTGGCTAAACAATAAACAAGCCATAAAATGTTTGCCGTGTGCACTCGACTCGGATAGGATAGCGGCTGTGTGGCAGGCAGCTTTTTATATGTCAAATAAATAACGAAACAAGTACAAGCCTTATCATTCGATAGGGGCTATACGGCGTTAGAAATGCTCTAAGTAGAGTAAATCTTTAATTTTGTATTTATTTTTTAAATTAACAATAATCTGTGGATTCAAGATTCAGGAATGATTCCAATTGTTCCAATTCTCAGTAATGATAACATTTTTCTTTTATTATAGGATGCTGTTTGATACTAAAATTTCAACGATGCACCAACTGTTCTGCTAACTCTATTAGCTTTTATTCAATGCCTTTATTCATTGGTCTTTTATGATATTTCAGTTATTTGACGAGTACTTTAAGAACAAAGAATTCTTCCAAGATATCTTCCGATATTCTACAAAATATTTAAGTTAAAAGGGAATGTTTATCTGTCTTAACAGATACAAATTTTGTATAGCTTACACTTTTGGATCCACTGTTAGGATAATCCCTTCCAAATCGTATATTCAGCCAAGAGTTCCGCTGAACCATCCTTTAAGTGTATTCTCCCTACTTTCGTACCCTTTCCCCACGCATACACAGCGCTCCTCTTACCTGATTATCCCTCGAGGGGCAAACTGCAATCTAAATATGAACTCAAACTACAATTTATGGCAGATAACCCCGAAGCACGTACCGTACAAGGATACAAGGAAGAGAAGAGCCTGTGTGAGTAGTTATCGAATAATATTCAATAATAACGCAGGTTGAAATGCCTTCCTGCCTGCCGGCTGGTGTTGTCCCCACAGATGCTACCTGTGTGCCCCAAAAAAAAGAATGAAAGAAAAAGGTTCAACTATTTCTTGGGTTGCCTTGCCCCAGGGCATTGCTTACCATTTTTTGGCTGGGGCCTAAGCCCCAAGTGCATTGATTGATTTCCAACAAAAGGAGCAAAGGACTCCCGTAATTTAGGGGAGTGTGTTGGTGTTTGCATGTCCCCTGATTTGATCCAGTCCAGTCCGAGTGCCAGTGTGTCTGGGGAGTGCCATAACCAGAGCAATTAACGTTTAACATTCATTGATAGATACTATGTATCTATGGGCCACTCAAACCTCAAGGAGGCGCCCATAAAAGTCCATTCAAAGTCAAAGAGTCGGCTCGGGCGAATCCTGAAACTAAAATCAACGTCAAATGCAGAGCAAAAAGAGGAGCCAGCACGGAGAAGGCCATTAATTTTTATTGCGCACACAAAATATATTCCCCCAAAAAGCAGAGAATGGCGAAACCAAAGAAATATATACATATATGTAGATATGTATGCATGTGTGTATGTGTATATGTATTTGGATAAAAATTAGCTAGCATACATTTAGGCAGTAGCGCCAGCCGTAAATCTCGTAAAATACCCAAATACCAAGCGGCAACTGTTACGGCGGCGGGGAACACCAAGGTAATCAGGCGCATGGGTCTTCAAGGAGTGGATGTGGCAGCACCCTGTATATGGGATTGCGTGTGGCGTCGTTGTCTGGGAGTCCCTGGGAGGGTTGATTTTCCGTGGATTTTTGTGTATTTTTTGGAGCTGCAAAATTTCCTTTCATTTGCGTTGTGGATATACTCCATTTCTCATTCGATTTGATGGGAGGAAAATGCGTGGATTTGTTGTAGTAGGCAATCAATTCAGAGAAAGGTTTTAGATACAAACAAAAGAAATAAATTAAATTAAATTAAACTAAAAATACTCACATTAAAATTAGTAAAAAGTCAAATAAATAAATAAAAAGAGCCTTAGTATATTTTCTACATATTACTAAGAGAGTAAGAGTATTTCCCATTCATTGTTCTCAATTAAAGATTTATTTTGAGTCTTGAACGATTTTTTGGTTGCCTACTTCAAGGAGCTCCAGCCTGATGACAGCCTAAGAAACAACTGAAACGCAAAAGGCAAATAAATTTCAGTTTCTTCGGATGAGACACATCCCCATCCTCATCTCCATCCACATTGGAGACTGTCCAGACTTTTTGGCGACGCAGTTTCGTAACTTTCGGTGTTGTCGGGCCATATTTAGGCATCATAACAAGTCGTAAAATGGAATTTTAGTTGTTTATCCACACAGCCACACAGTGTCCACAGGATGTGTATCTGTATCTGTATCTGTGTATCTGCAACTGTTTCTGGTTTTTGTTGATCTGTCTATTGGCTTCAGCTAGTTTCAGCAGATTTCTTGATTTCCAGGGATGTTTGTGTTATTCCAAGTCTTTTTATGGTTTTGTTTAGAACCAAAATTCACACAGAGTGGAGTGGAGTGAAGAGGCATATAAAGTTTTCGTCTAAGCCGCCACCGAATGCCGTGGAGGCTTTCGTCTGGCCTTGTCTGACGTCAGCTGTTCCTTGAGCCTCCTGAATCTTTGGGGAAATCTCCCCCGAAAAAAAGCTTACTACACACACCACCACAAGCATATACATATATATGTATATGCATATATGTATATATCGGGTATTATGTGGTACTTAGGCTGTGCTTAGTGGGATTTGCCAAGTGCTACCTGAGAGCAAGGAGTTCGGGCTGGGCTGGGCTGCCTTTGTCTTCGTTTTTCTTTGGTTTTCTCTTCGTTTCTTCTTTTGTTTTCCAGCAGCATTTCTTGGTCGTATAATTAAAACTTATGCGGATTTATCAGGGGAGAACGCCCTGATCCAAAGGAAGCTTACGCTGAGGGACAGAGCCAACAGCAGCAGATTATCGAAATCATGCTTTGCGCTGAAGGCCCCTGGCCCTCGTCAGAGGCATCAAAAGGCAATCCCATTTAGGGCCCATTCCGCTTGATTGATTCTGTTATAAAATTAAAAATAAATATAAATGTGTGGCATACATTTTAGGATAATGTGTAAGCCATTTGCATTTGAGCTGGATACATTTTATGCTTTTATGAATGGGCATCGGAATGGGCAGTGGGATGTGGATGCGATACCTGTGAGTTTAGGGTAGGCCGTTTCCGTGCGTGTGCTCGCACTCACTCATTTTCAATGGGGTTTTCCAAGCGAGCTCCCACCCCCCAGCCCCGCCTTTTTTTAGAGAGCTACTCGTATGCGTTGTGCATTTAAATTTCAATGCCTTGCGGCACTTGAAAACCCTAGCCCCTCCCCTCACACATGTATATTTTGTCCATATATAAATATTTATTGCCTTGTCGGCACGTAATAGGCGGGAGGAAGTAGTCGGACGGAGGTGTGTGTGTGACGGAGGGAGTAGCCGGACGGAGGTGTGTGTGTGTGTGTGTCTGTAGGCCCTCATCCTGACACATCCCCACCTATCTTCTATAGGATTTTTTTGTTTCTTGTCTTTTTTTTTGACACCACATTGTTCAGTTTGGCGGCTTTATCTGTGTGTTCCCGTGCCAGTCGCAGTCGCAGTCGCAGTCCTCAGGCATTTCCATACACATGTACACACATTTATGCCTGCTTGTGTCGTGCTCCCATCACGTTGGGTTTGTTTTATATGATTTAATTTTGGCATTTTTATTTTTTATTTGCCAAGCGGCTTGTCTGCTCTGGCACTTGTTTATGCAAATCGTGTTTACTTTTCTTTTTATTTTTCTATCGCACAGTATTTGCTCTAGATAGAAAATACATTAGTTGAGTGCATTTTTCGTGTTAGCCAAAGGAAAATAGCTTGTATTTTATATACGGAATAAATGAAGAGTGCAACGAATGTATGTTATTCGAGATGCCATTGTCGCGGACAAAGTCAACAAATATTGTGAGATTATTTGGAATGAGGAAGTTTCTGGAGTATACATTTTAGTAATTATTTGTATGTTAATTATGTTGATGTTTTATGGTTTGGGGATATTTTTATCCTAATTTTATTTGCAATATTTCAGATCCAGCTTGTTATTATTTTATAAATATTTACTCTTTAGAAAACATCTAGTGTGTTCTTGCTCTTATATAGAGTAGAAGTCGCATCTTAGACATTGCCTTAGAGTAGATTCAGATTGCTTATATGTAGATGAAACCCCAAGGAACCTACTCTATTAAAGCAACTGCTGTACTTACACCTGACTACTTTCTGCGAACCAGAAACCTAAGTATGAACATATGTACTTAACGATATTATAGAATTGATGACAAGTGTCCGTATTTTTATTTTTATTTTTTTTCCTATTCTCGGAAAAGTGGTGCTTGAAGAACCAATAAATAATACCTATTGTATTACTCGTTTTATTCTTGAGGGAATGAACAATCTATGTTGTTTAGTTGGCTGTGCATGAGTTGAGTACGAAATTATTCTCAGTGTATGATCTTCTGTTGGCTGTTGTGTGTGCTCTTTTACTTTGCTGCTCTCCGTTATTCTTGTCATTTGTCTATGCTTTTTATTGCTGTAGTCTTGTGTGTAGGGGAGATGCCCTGTCATTAGAGCCTGGGACCTAGGCGATATAAGCGGTGGGATAAGATCAGTCTATTCTTATGCTTACTCTTCTCTGCTTCTTCCATATGTTATACTCTTGTGAGCGAGAGAGTGCGTACTGAGAGAGGAGAAAAGAGAATCATAAGATCAAGGCGAGGAGGAGCGAGAGGGAAATGTCAGCGCGTGTCTCATCATGTCTGTTGAAGTGTGTAAACATTTGGTAGGGGAAAAGGTGGCTCTATGCAAAAGGGAGAGATAAAAGGTTGGAATTATTAAATATAACCTTACTAGTAATTATGGGTACTACTATTGATACTACGAAATTTTTAGGACTACTTGCACACTCCTAGCAATTATAAGTACCTTACTCATGATATTTAACATACAAATACAAAGATCCTTGTAACTACCAAAAATTAAATTTCCATTTGAATTTGAGTTCGAGTTTTTTACTAATTCGTAGTCCCTTAACCATGACACACTTTAGTCGGTTTCATTGGGACCATATCGCTGTAAAACAAACTGGAACATCCCCAAACAACAGAAAACCCCAAACTTGTACAATTTTGTACAAGTTAGCTGTACCTGCTGCAAAAACTTTATTTTTTTATAGTTATTTCTCTTTGATTTGACTCCACATTTCAATTGCTACTGTTTGCTGTTTTGCCCCACTTCTCCGTGGATGGAGTGTGGAGTGTGTGGTAGATGTTAACCCTTGACCCCATAAAGCCAACTAATTGATTCGCTTGTTTGTTGTTTCTTTCGCTGCTGAATGCTGGGCCCAGCCCCGTAGCTCAACAATCAATTAGTGCAATACACAATTGTTTTTTCTTCCCCCCTTTTATTTATGTGTAAAACATTTTTGTCGGCATTTCTTTTACAATTTATCAGTGGTTCGGCATAGTGTTTTTTTTTCTGGTTTTTGTTATTTTTTTGGGGAAGTTGAAAACATAAACTTGTTTTAAAGTTTACCTTCGACTTGTGTCAATGCTAATTGTATTTCTGGATACCCTTTCGGAGGGTGTTCCCAATTGAAAATCCATCCATCCAAACGAACAATCTGCAGAGTGTATTCCCAGCATCGCCACAGATGGTAGCCTTCCTGTCTTACTGGTTTTTCAGTTTATTTTGTGCTTGATTGATGGCATTGTTTGGTGTTCCATTTTGTTCTACTTTTGTTTGCTTTTATGCACATTTTAATTTAAACTTAATTTGCCCAAGAAGTGTGCGATGCGACTTTGAAACTAATTAATCAATCCACCAATCGTTAGCTTTGTTATGCTAATTTTCAAAGCCTCGTGTAATTTGAGAAGAGGCGTGGCATGGTAGGGGATGGATTCCATTTGAGCATAGAAAAATATTTTCATAAGCAATTATTGTCTTACGGGTGACTGGCTTTTGTCCAGTGGTATTCCGAATAGTATTCATTTATTTATTTATTTATTCATTCATTTCCCATGGCACTCCACACGTTTTCGGCGTTGACAGTTTGAAGTATTCGTTTATTTTCTGTAGTTTTTCTGTCGTTGCAAGCAGATTGGCAGCCGCCAAAGCCGAAAGCCGAAAGCCGAGAGCCGAAAGCCTGTGAATGCCGCAATCAAAGGCTGTGGCCACGATGGCACTTTGGCATTTGAATTTTGTGCTGCAATTGAGTGAAAAATCTTTGCCTGCATTCGATTTATTTTGCCCATTTATCAAAGACCGAGAGCCAAGACAGGCGTCTGCTTATAGGCAGAATTGAAACCTGTAATTTGGATTTGTTCTAAGAGCATTTGATGGATGGATGGTGTTTCACACTTGATGCGAGATACATTTCGCATTCAAGTAATTCAAGTGGAAAGTGCCTCGGCCCGGCCTGGGGAGTGTAAACTGTGGCAACGTATTAAATTTCACTTTTGCTTCTGTTTTCCCCGACTCTGCCTGTGCCGCTGCAGACTTATATGGAAATAGTTTGAGTTAACTATTTTATGATATGTGACGGGCACACGCCATTGTCTCTCGGTATTTGCTAGACTTAAATTTTTTTTTTTCTGTCTCTGAGTCTCTCTCTTGCTGAGCTATGAGTTTCGCATTTCATTTGACAGCGGACTTTGCCACGTGAGAGCTTTGTTTTTTCTTCGTCAAGAAAACTGAATGCGGGGATAATGTATCTGTCAGTTACAAATAAAATGGAAGTGGGTTGCATGCTAAATTGGCAAACAATTCAACGAGGGAGCGTAGAGGTATGGGTCTAATAAGAGCTTAGATCTTTAAAAATGGAAATATCATTTCAAAATGATTATGAAAAAATTCAAAACAAATGCTAATCGAATTCTTTGAAGGTTGGTTGGTGAGTGGGATTGTTTTCCAAAGGCAGGGGGGGAGCTCACCCTTTACCTCTAAGCGACACTGGGAGAGAGACTGAGCGACGCAGGGGATTGTTTGTTTTCTTCATTCTAGAAAATCTGCATAGATAACTATTCCTTTTCACTTGGTTTAATTTTTGGAAGTACCTCTCTACTGTCTATCAAATGAATCCCAAAAAAGGGAACTTCTATCAAAAACCAGCAATTAAAAATGCCTCACACGAACTGCTAATCAAAGAGCGAACATGTCCCAACTGCTAATACCTGATATGAACCCATTGTCTCATACCTAACAATAATTGTACCAGAACTGACACTGAGCGTTCACTCCAGGCCGCCTCCAGCCATAAATAATACAAAATGATTTGAGCGGCACGATAAAAAGTGACACGCGCCCACGTAATTAGAACATTACCAAACCATTTAACCAAAAATACGACCAAACACAGTACGGTACGGGTACTCGTATGGGTATGAAAAAATTTAACTATAAATTTGAAAATTATAAGGTTTCCGACACCTACAATTTTGACAGCCGGCAATGCAGGGGGGAAAAGAGTTTTTGTTGCGTGCCAGGTCCGGCTCGCACTTTGCCTATTTCGGCTCGGGCTTCGACTCGAATCCATTTTAATTATTTAAAGTCACTGAGCGCGGAGTGCGCGGCCTTATAATGATTATTATTGTTTTTTGTTTGCGCCTTAAATATTTAAGATCCATCGCACACAGCACTGACACCTTCCTCGAGTGTGGATGGTTTTCGTTCATTAATTTTTGTTGGGTTTCTGGTCTGTCTTTGTTTGACACTCAACTGTCGTCCGTCTCTGTGTGATTGGGGCTTGGGTTGGGGCGGAGGCGGAGGCTTAAATTTATGTTGTGACGGGTAGCAAATACTTGACAGAGATTTTTGGGGAAGTGGCCGATAAGGTTATTCCTATTGATAGTTGGTGAGTAATAAGGCGAGGGCTTTTGGGAGATATGATAGCTTAAAAGAGACCTTGAAAAATGGAAGGAAATAGAAGTCAACAAAATTAAAAACGAAAGCTTAAAAAAATTAATTGAGAAAGCTATTCCTTTTCACTAAGTTGAATTTTTGAAAGTACACACAGAGAAAATGGCATGGTAAAAAGAAACACCCATATTTAAATTGAAAACTCCGGTTCTAGACACAAAAAAGGGAAATTAAAAATAAATCAATTTGATAACATAAATGTATTAAAAAGTCTTCTTATAGATAAGAAAAATATTGATTTCATTAATGAATCAAATATTTAGGTCAAATTGTAAGTTAAAATAACTTTTTCTTTTAAATTCCCACACTATGTGCATTTTTATTGCTATAAATTTAAATATGAAAAATTGTAAGGCACTTTTCCATGGATGTACCAGAAACCTACTTATTTATTTTCCATCTGCTGCGTTTGTGGATAAATAATTGCAATAAGAAAATGTTATGTTTTAATAAATCCCTACACGGTCATGGAACCCACTGGAGTGTAGTAGAAAGCGGAAAAATTAGCAAAAAAAAACATTAATAAATTATTTCCCAGTTAAATTCAATTACTTCAATTGATAAATACAAAAAAAAAAATGCATACAATTATAACGCTTTTAATCCCGGCCGCAGCAGAGATAATCCCAAATCAAACCCCAAAGTCAAGCCGCCAGTTTGCCTTCTCTGACCGTTTCTTTTGGATTAAGGCTTAGCTCCAATGTCTGGCATAATTAATCCATCCGAAAACTACAACTACAAATGCGAAAATTAATCTGCTTTGATTCGGCTGATTGAGTTTGAGAACTTAATTGGAATTGTGGTCCGTAGGGGGAAAATCTATTTTAACGCATTGTTCTACCGCAGGAATGAGAATGAAAATGACAAGTGGCGGGCACCAATAAAACTGCAATTATCAAACGATTCATGTTTCAAATTGAATTCAGAACAGAAAAAAAACAAACCAATTGAAATATTCATAATTCGATTGAATTGAATTGTTTCTGCAGGTTTCCTGTAAATAGTTGATTTGTCCTAGCTTAAGTGTCATTAATATATTTTTTTATTTCAATTAAATAACATTGAAATCTGAGCAACGTAAAAAAAGGCTTAATTTATTCAGCTGGCTGTTTTTCTGTTGATCTTTTTGTTCGGCTGAACATCACAAAAAATAAGCTAATTTGCAGCTAAGTCTAGTCTCGTTTATGCATTATTTATACACCATTAATACCTGATCAGTAAAGTTTTTTTATGGCTCCATGCGTAAAAGTTTATCAACTTGTTGTGGGTAACACTAGATACATAATACAAGTATAAATATGCATATCGAGGGGCTATCACAATACATACAGAGATTCCTTAAATCAAGCTTAAGATCTACCTCTGATATAATTAGATACATATACTACGATAAAACGGAGGAGCTGTTCTGGCCTTTACTCTCAATGCAAATGAGTTTTTATTGGCAGCTTTTTCGGTTTATAGAGAATAAAGTTTTTCATTTGTTTTTGGAAGTAGATTGACTCGGGTCAGACGTTTCGGAGAGCTGTCCATTTGTGTAAGCGACGGCACTGTCCAAGTCCGTGTCTTGGTGGAAGAGCGACAGATGTCGTGGGTCGATACCACGAAAGGACTTTCGAAGGGCACAAACATTACAAGTGAACGACTTCCTCTTTTGGTCAGCATCTGTTGTTGCCATTAATGGTGGCAGGCATATCAGAATGTATCCTGTTGAGTCCTAACATAACTTTGGAGACCACTGTGACTCTAAATACATTTTCTTGCTTTAAATTGATCTCAACAAAATATATTTCAAATAAATTATCTAAACATTTTCTTTAAATTTCATTCCATAGAAAATGCAATGAAATTTTTTTTCCTGATTTTATATACTATTCGTACGATTAATTCCACACATTTTTTTCCTTCTTTGAGCTGATATTCTCATTCAAAAAAGCATTTCAGCAAGATCATAAAATCGTCTGTCTTTTCCCCATCAAAGATTTCTCTTAAGAATAGTAGATCTTTCAACTTTTCCAAAAGCGGTTCGACAACTTCGTAACCCAGTTCTTTGCCTATAAATATTTATCTTTAATGTATCTTTAATTGATTGTGAGTGGTTTAAGAATGTTCTTCTATCGTTTTTCTTTGAGTACAGCCACGCCCACAGCTAGCACTTGCTTTAGCCAGCGCTACTGCCAGAGTATCTTGTATCTGTATCTGAGGAGCGGGTTTGCCATTGTGTGGGAGAGCCGCATGTTCGGACCGACCGCCCACAAAATATTGACACTGAGTTATGTGAGCAAATTTGCGCCGTCGCTTATTACACTTTCCCATACACATAAACTATATATGTGTGTGGACTTTTCATACCAGTCCATACATAAGTATATGTAGTTTCTCTGTGTGTGTTAGTGCTACATATGGCCAAAATTAGCGTTAAATGTGTAATTAATGAGGTACCCTAGTAGTTGACATTTTAATTGAAAATACCACAGCGCAGAATTAATGTGCAATTTATTGATGTGCAATTAGAGCCGTGTGCAACGGTTTCGGTCTGATTTGATTGGCTTTTTTTTTCTTGTGCCACTAACCTTTTTTCTACCCTGAAAGAGGGTACATGAAAAGTGGGGAAGCACGTGTGAAATCATTAAATATCAATTTTCTAGATCGGTATTATAGCCACTCGATAACCATTACTCTGGATATAACAATGCCCGTCAGTTTGTCGATAGAAGCTGCTAGAAAATCAATTTATTTCGATCTATCGTTCTTGCTTTGTCACAGTGTGGCTTAGCAGTAAAGAGTGGATTTCATTCAGACATACCTGAACATGTGAGATTGAATGACGTATTGACCATCGCACTGTTGTCAATTTCTTCGTTCTGAAAGGATTCGATTGTCCAGCTGCAAGGGCATATAAACTTCGGCCTTCCGAAACAATTTTCTTTACTGGTCTTTTTTCTTCTGAACTAGTTTATATTTGGATTTATCGTGTGGTCTCATCAAATGTCGATATCGGTGATGATGATGCGTTGACGATGCGTTGAGCAATCCATATAGTATTGATATTCAAATGCTTAAAAAAAAAACAAAGAAACTTTGATTTTTAATCTAAATGAAGAGATCAACAACTTTGATGGGTTTCTTATCGACTGAACGGCAATAAATTTGGAGTCAAGCAATGCACTCCATAAGGTCAGATTTGATAGATTAAAGATTGGATTTATTGAGGTTGAATCAGAAGCTGGAAAATTTCAATAAATTCAACTGAAATCAGAAGTGTTTAAATATTATTAAAAGATTTCCAGAAACTAGTTCTTTGGGCAACATTTTCGGCAGATGAAATTCAACACTGAAAGTAAAAGCTAAGAACATTTTTGTTGTGGAACGTATAAAAATAGCTCTTATGGATGAAGAATTGGTGGAAGACTACTTTAGCCGCATTCCCACACAGATAAAGTGTTGATAAATTCACGTTAACTTTTGGTGAATTCTTGAGAACAAAAATGAAACTGTTCTACACTGGAAAATGTAACAAAAATTTTATACAATTCCTTAGAATGGATTTTTTACAACAAAAAAGATTTTGATTATTATAAATAAAATCATAAAACTCCCCAAATGTGGTTGGAAAGTATATCTTTCCTATGTCATTTATATCTTTCAAGTTGTTACTTAATTATTTGTATACACTTCTTTTTTCATAAGCATCTATTTAATGTCTTGAAAACACTTTGCTTATTAGACCAATTCTCTTTTTATCATTTCAGGTAAGGGATGCATTCATTCATCAAACTTTATTTCAAGTCTAACTGGAATCGAAATAACTTTAAAATGGTCCACTGTGGGATTTCTGGGAAAAAAAACTGGATAGTTGGGAAGGCCCAAACGATGTTATTTAAGGAACCCTGAATACTCTGGTCTTTCGGTACATTTTGGGATTGAGTGTTCTTTCTTTTCTATCCCTTTGGAATACCCTTAGAATTTTGGATTTGACAGACACTATATATCTATATATATCTGCATGGAATTCAGTCACGCAAAGCTCTCATTTCTGGCAAACTAAAACCTGAAGACTATGAATATGAGGGTTCAGAAGCCATGTAACCGTCGTTTTTAGTCGAGATAAGGTTTAGTAAAGAGTGCCATTACATGAAAATGGCTTGGAATATTTCGGGAACTCTAATCAAAACCAAAACTTTTGCTCAGAACCAGCGCTAAAGCCCACATTGAACCTTGACTTAGATAAACTTTCCCCACGATTTCCATTCATGGCACTTTCTGATAAAATTCATAGTTTTCCCCCCACTTCCTTCAATGCCCTGCTCTTCTGCTAACCCACTTTGCTGTGCTTGTTGATGAATGAGAAAAGTAAAAGTGTGGATTAATGCGATACAATTAAAACCGAATTTAAAAAAAATCTGAAACCGAAACTGAACCGCATTTTGATTCCCGGTTAGCCCGCCTGAAACGAGCAGAGCAGAGGCACACACAAGGTAAGCCAGTTTCTGGGTGAGTTTTTATGGGCCAAATATGGTCGGTCGACAGCTATCATCCATGGGCTCTCATGCATATTTATAAGCCACTACTATTTGTGTTTGCTATTCGCCTTGCCTGAAATTTATAACGATTTTTGAATCTTTTCGGCCACCGCCAGAGATTGGAATGATTTTTATGACTTCTTTGGCAAGCAATTAAATATATTTGTCGGCTCTTTTTTCCTAGTGCTGCTGCTGCTACTGCTGGCTGATGTTTTTCTTTCCAATTGATTTGACTGACTGACAGACTTTCAATCAAATGAACTCAAATGAAATAAAATCCCAAACACACAGTGGATGGACATTCAGACAGATTGAGAGACTGTGGGGAGTCGGTGACTAGTGTGGGACGGGAGCGGATTCCGATCCATTCCATTTGGGAATGTGATTTCCGAAGGTTGTGGCGGTATTGTCAGGGTGTTAATGATGGCGGTGCTGCTAGACGTCTTTACCCAATTTGGTGGGCAATGCTCTCGAAATCAATTTGTTAAACGAATTTAAATTAATTTGCCTGCCCGTCGGAAAAAGAATATATGTGCCTGGTGCACATCGTTTATCAAACTCCATTAAAGACCCTCGGAGATGCTGTCTGCTTTTCCCTCCCTCGCGGCAACTCTTTTCGGGCTGTCACTTCATTCTGCACTTGAGAGTGCATCAAGAAACAATAAGAGGAATGGGCAAGTGGGCCCCAAACACACATGATTTATTATTATTAATTTTCACACAGATCGCGTGTATGTGTGCAGCACAATTCGATTCGTTTTGAGATCATATGCAGGCCAGGCCATTTATACACGAAACTGTTTATGGGCTCCATCATTGTTTTGTATGCCTTTACTGGAGAGGGTAAGGAAAATCCTCCAGTGAAAGTGCACCAAGAGAAAAATGGATTAGTAAAAGTTAACATTTATATCGAATATTCGGTTTTCGAAATGTGAAATATATTTCACTTAAATATTTACATTTGAATGTCAAAATAAAAGTAAAAACACTTTATTGTATTAAATTATGCTGTCAGAGCAAATCTATGGATATTTAGTTTTTTTTAATATTTGTTTATAATTAATTAGATTAATTGTAAGTATTTAAAATTAGGGTAATTTTTTCCAATGAGTGTTGTATATGTATGTGTTTTCCTACTTCGAATTTCCACCTTCTTTTGAAAAGAATTCTCTTTGTTAAAGATCTTTTATAATCTCTGCTACACAATCTATCAAAAACGATAAGCAGTTCAAAAGATATTTCTTTAAAAAAGAGTATTCCAAAGTATTCGACCCAATCTCGTGCATCTTTCCTTGGCTCATTTTGTTGCCTCACTTTCGCTGTCGTTTCCATGCTGCCCCACAATGGCTGGTGTCTGTCTGTCTGTTTGTTTCGATTGCATTCAATTGGTTTGCCTCCCAAGATGCTCGTGTCCGACCGCCTTTAATTATCAACATTTTTTCTCTCAAACGGTCGGTCACGTAATGCGAGCGTTATGCGGAAACTATTTGATGCTTTCATTCATTCATTCATTGGGGCAATCTTTTCATCCATCAATGATGTGTTGTTGCAAATTTACTGATGAGAATCGGGTACTTTATGTATTATAAATTTTCCTCCTAAGCTCTTAATTTCACCTCAAAATTTTTGGAAACGGTTTCCGGTTTAAATTGTTTTTGGGTGTTTGGGTGTCTTCTGGCGTTCATGAATGCTACGAGGATATGCATTACATTTTGTAATCTTCTTAATTGCTTAAATGAAGAAATGGGATTACTCACTCAATTTTGGGTGGAGTGGATGGTCCGCCTTCTCCAGCTCTCCCTCTTTCACTGTCTGTGTGTGTATCTGTGTTAATCACATTAGAAAATTGTTAAATTTGTGCAGCTACCAGATGTAGGTAGACTGACACCAAGGCGACACTTGTGACACTTGGCTTCGAGGAAGTTCAACAGCAGCTGCCGCCAAGAGTTCTCAGAAATCTCTTCCAGATTATGTCTTTGAAATATGAAATTTATTTGTCGACCGGTGGTAACCTACATAAAACTGATGAAATATCTTACAGATGAAAAAGGGATGGGATGTAAATTCAGCGAAATATTTGAAACTCTTTAACACTTAATACCTGCCGAAACTTTTGGAGTCGCAGAAAAGGTGCCGCGACACTTAGATACTCGGTACTCAGTTTGTGCATACCTAGATATTTATTTACTTATCAGTTATGAAAAAAATAATTCCAAATCGGAGGGCAGCAATATTATTAGCAATAATAGAGCTACTTTTATATCTTATATTTGTATTTATTTGGAGTGAGTCACTCGTACAAAATCTTAACTTTTTAAGCTGTTTCTCTCTCTAAATATTGTACCCACAATGGATATTTAAATTTTCGTTGCTTCTAGCATTAGTTTTTATTTTTTCCAAAAAATTCTTGGCTATAAATAAGTATCTTGTATCTCTGCTTAAGTGTGCTGTGTGCTCTGTGTGCGCCTCCGTTGACAGTTGACAGCCTTTGGACAACAATGAACTAATTTAAGCAACCAAGTGTCGTACATCAATGCACTGTTGTTGCTGTAACTGAAAGAAAGAAAGAAGATATATATATATTCAGAGTATTCTCTGCTCTGTTTGATATATTAAGCTGCATGTACGCAAAACGATATTGAAGGAGAAGGAAAATTAATACACATAATGCTTCCGGCAAGACATGAAAATGGAAAAAACTTAAGTAAAAAAGAAGAGCAGCAGCATCCACATCCCACAGCTGCTGGCCGCAATCAATTTTCATGGTTAACCGAGCGAGCCGCGGGGCAGAGAGAGAGATATTCATTCCTCTCTGCCCCCAGAGCTAATGACAAGTGAAATAAATCTTTAAAATGTGGCGTGGAAAATGAATTTTCCTAAAATATGAGAAACACGCACGAATTTTAATTTGTGTTCGGCATTTTGTTGATACAAATTGAAGGAAAGTGCTTGGGGGAAACAGGGCCAACAAGTCGCACAGCCAAAAACATAAATCTTATTTGAAGAAATCTTGTATCCGCTGACCCTCACCCAAGTCCCAAAATCACAATTTCCATCGCACTTTTCACTCGTTTTCCATGCGCCATTAAATGTTTTTTTTTCTTATGCCAAATATACACAGAAATATGGCAAATTTTTCTGACCCAAAAATGGAAAAAGAGGTGGACCTGAAACCATGTCATAGGAGCCGCCATCACCGCAACTACATTTACCCGAGCCCAACCCGGCACTGGGGATGCATTTGTCAGGGCTCCAGGACCCAGGGCGCCTAGGCCACGCATAACTTCCATCAGAATTGTGCTACAAAAAACTATAAAATATTTTAGTGCCAAGAGCTTGGATTTTTTTTTCCACCCACGCAGAGGGAGAGATGTATGAAGAATGAGTGCGGAAAAAGTGAAAAAATGTTGTCACGCGGCCGGCCATGCAGCGGGCAAAGTGAAGTGGAAGCAATAAAGTGAATGCCAAACATACTCCAGGGAGAGCAGCCGACATCCAACATCATCATCAACACAGAAACAGCAACTGCAGTACCATCATCTAGAGCAGCAGCTGGAAGTTATGGCTCCACACACACATTTCCCCCGCGAAGGGAGAAGCTCTGGGCCGTAGATTAAGACACCTGTCAGGGAGGTGGTTGATAAGAAACTTGAACGGGTTTAATGGTTACTAACCAGAAATTGTCAAAAGAAACACTCTAAAATGAGAAGCACCTCTGCAATGAAGACACATATCACAATACTTCTCCACAGAAAAATGGCAAATAAAAAACCCATATTTAACTTAAATATTCGGTTTTTAAGTTCAAACTTGATTAATTTAAATGGAGTTCACTGATGTTTAAATATAATTTTAATAAAAAGTCCTTTTTAATCTATGCATAAAAAACTTTAAAATAAATATTAACCCTTACAATTTTAGATTAATATGTTAAATTAAATATAAAATATATTTATTGTACAAATATGTGTGTAGATAGTTAGTTTCCTTGTTCTGAGAAAGATGTTGAAGCCACACTTAAAAGAAAACACTTGTAAGAAAAGCAGAACATAGATAAAGATGTTCTTGGGAGAAATCTAAGCTTCATTTTTCCTTGTCAATTACTGAAAAACTCAATGGGACTCTCGCCTCAAAGGACCATCGAAGAACCAACTTTGACAGCTGCAAACATAAACCATTTATTCTGAAAAGTGTACTGCATGTTGCCTTTGCCAACGCCCCGCCCCAAAGGTTAATTCATGTTGACGGATGGCAACTTCCTAACGCGCTTCAGACCCAAAATAATTAAAGTTCATCTCGGAATGGTGCCAGGGGGGGCATGACATTCATTTGCGTAATCTTCCAATCAAATCGAGATTTGTGGTTCACCGAGAGAGGCTGAAACATGTGGAAGAGGAACGAACCACGACAAGAGGTGTGTAGTAGTGTAAAGGTATCAGACACCAAATAAAAACATTTGTCAAAAGCCCAGACCAAATCATCAAAACACGCGCGAGGCACCTGTCATAAACAAAATCATGGCATAATTTATGATAATATTATGCAAATGATTGGATTGGATTGGATTTGGTTCGACTTGAGGAAAAACTTAAAAATAATTTACACCGAACCGGGGGGCCTGATTGCGGCCCGATATTATATATTCATGTTATGCATATATCGGGTTAATTGGGTTAATTGACGCCGCAGCACCACCATCTGGCCAAGGCAGATCTCTGCAGATTCAACTGCAGCACCAGTTGATGTCCAAAACATAAATTTAAATGAAAATACTGTGAAAATATGCATAAATATGGTATGGTTTTTATGGTTAATTTCTAGCCTTGAATATTTTTAGACTCAAATCTTTTAGCAGGTACTATCTTTTGATTCATTTCCCCGATGTATCTACAAAATATTTCCCTCCCAATACATATGCGATATCTTTTACTTTGGAAACACTTTCTGCTTGAGTTCTTTTGTCATTTGTTGGAGTTTCGCTTTGTTCGTTTCGAATCAATGGTCTCGTCTCTCTGCCTTCCTTCATTAAGCAAATGCGACAACATTAAACAAATGTGCGGCTCACAAATCTTAATACGTTAATTTGCATAATTTTCAAATTTATTTTCCACTCACTCTCTGCCACAGAATGGATGGAGTATGGTGTGTGTGGCGCATAAAGTAGCCAATCCAATGATATCTCGCTTTTCGTCTTTATCTTCATTTGTTCGACAAGAGGTGAAAAATGTGTGGAAAACCGAATATCGTATAAAATCTATGTCATATTTCGCATTTGCCTAACAATGGCGCTAAGCACGCTTATTAGTTATAATTCGGTTTTGTATTTAGTCAACAAGTCGGTGTTGGAGTCCGGGGTTCATTTGATGAATGCCCATGGGCTGGCCATTCCGTTCCACCCATTTCGAAGCCCCTCTCAACATTTGTTCACACAATTTATCATTCATCTCTGGGCAGAGTTTATATAAAAACGAAGAAGTCTTTGATATTAACTCGTGAGATGTGGAGATGTGGAGAGAGATGTGTAATATGTGATTTATTGCCGGGGCTGTTTCACAAATGGCAATGGCAACTCTGCACTTTCTTTTCTTCTGCTCCGTTTTGTCTCGGATTCGATTTGTTTTCCGCATGAGTCCGTTGTAGTTGTTGCATAAATTACGACGACGCCAAGGAAATGCTAGACATATTTTTACTGTTAAGAAAATCGTTTCGTAAACTCTTTTCCATTGCTATTGCACTTTGCTTGGAGGGAGGGAAAATGTGTGAAATGCAATTTTTATGCATTTTCTCTGGGGCGGTCGTAGGATTTTATGGGTTTGTGAATGCCTGAAATCTTGGGGTACACAATATTTCAAATGAAAATCGCTTGATAAAACTGCCGTCGAAGCTTTCTTGACCTTTCCTGACGTTTCTCTCTCATTGATTTTGGAATTGCTTTCATTGATTTCTTAATAAATTTAATTGCACGAAATTTTTAGCTTAATTAGCTTTAATTTCTTTATTTATAATCAATTTCGAGTTCATATTTAAATTCCTGTTTCTTTATACATTATTTTCTTGACTGCAAGTCATTTTTAATCAAAATTCAAAACGCTTAATTTCCTCTTGGCAGCAAAATTTAAATGTTTTTTGTGGCTCTCTGCAGCGTGACGGGACACCCAACGCGGGTGATGACTCGATGATGACGTCGTGCCAAAAGCCATCCAAAATGATGTTTTTCAACCATTGTCAATGGTTTTTGTAAATCAAAAATAAAGTTTAAACCCAAAAAAAGACATGGATTCGCTGCGGTGACGATCCATTCAGTTTCAGGTTTTACTCGGATATGGATATTCGGCTTGCCAAAATTGTAGTATTCAGAGGCTACCCCTCTCACAATAAATTACAATAAAAATAATACGAAAAAATATGAAATTGAAGCCTCAGTTTGGTTCACAGATATTGCGAATATCGTGTGAATGAATCATTTTACGGATTTTGCGCTTTTGTTTTGACTTTGGCTTTCGTCTGGGGTCTGGGGCCTGGCATAGAAGGTTAATGTACCAACAAAAACACTCAGACGATACACAAAAGAGCACCCAAAAAGAATCAGGCAATACGTAACCTGAGTTATTTCCGTTTAATGTAGGTTAATTGTTGTTTGGAATTTTCGTATTTCACGCTTTGGACACATTCCCGAATTCTGGCTGCGATATTTGAACGATTTTCAGAGACGGACAGACACCCCATTAGATAAATTGACAGGCTGTAGTTCTAAGAGACAGGGTTTTTAGCAATATTAAAAAACATTTGCATAATTAATGACTGGAAATACTAGCTGCTGTACGGCCAAACCCATCCTGTTTCCCTTTCCTCCACTGCAATTATGTTTTGTGCTCCAAACAATGACAGTTGCTGCAGTCGGAAATATTTAACAGAAATGGGAAAAGCAAGTCAAAAAATACGACTACTCGTACAGACCAGGCCTGGTCTGTGAGTGACTTTGGCTTTTAAGCTAAATTAGATAACAAATAGCTGGGATGGGGAATGGGGCAGGCAGGAAGTAAGCCAAAGCACAGAAATGCAAACTATGGACATAATGAAAATAGATGTACTATCTCTCTCTCCCTCTCTCTCTCTCTGTCGTACGTCTCTTGCATGTCTGTCTCCATAATGATCTCCGAGTGCGGTGCTCCTTTAGGAGTGCCTTTGCCTGGTTTTTTGGTCTCGTTTTCCACTTTTCCACCCGTTTTGGCCATATAATTGTTATGCCAATTTCATTGTTATGTCGTGAGCCAAAATAAATTACTTCCGTTCACCTCTCTCGACAGGCCCTTTCGTGGCAGGGCACCGGGCCCGGGTCCGGGTCCGGGTCCAGGTCCGGGTCCCTCCTGTGCAAATTCGTGCGTAAATCGCTTTTGGCCAGTTATTTGGAAAAAAAATAAAGCATTTCATTGTAGCGGATGTGAAGGTGGATGGGAGACCGGTCTTGGGCAGATGTTGAAAGGTTGCTGTTGATTGTGTTTCGATTTGGAATAGAAAAAGTAAACGGTTTATGATAAAAATTGCAGTAAACTTTCAGCATGGAACATTATGGAACATTTGATAAAAATATCGATTCGAAAATCAATTTCAATAAAATATCGATTATTAATTGATGTTTCAGAATGAAATCTTCAGCGTATAGCTTTGTAATGCGATACAATTTGAATATAAACGCAATATGTATTGTTGTTATGCAATTTCCGATGAAATATTTTATCGATAGTCATATTTGTACCTTTCATGCGATATGTTTCGTCACTCCCGTCACTGGTCATTACTTATGGCATTTTTCGCAGCTTCGCGGACCACTTGGCAGACACACACATTAATATCTTCAGATAAATGCATTTCACATTTCTTCTTTGTTTCTGTTTTGATGTCAAGAGTATACTAGAATGAAAAATATACTGAAATATATGGCGGTCTCGTATGTTGTGGTGGAAGAACAATATGAAAGTTGAAAACAAAAATGTTTGCCAGTCGAAAAAGAAAAAGTGGAAAAATGCATTAGGAATACATTTTTCTTGTTGCCTTTGCGCCTTTTGTGTGTTATTGTGTGCTTGTGTGGATGCTGTGCTTCATTTCGATGTATATAAATTTCCATTTGCACTACAGATGTAGAATTTCCCTCGGCCAACCCACACGCCTCCTTCCATTGTCGGCCCCCACACATCTATTGTTCATTGGGTTGCTGGGGGGAGGGTCTTGGCTTTTGAGCGCCATAATTGAAACATGCATATTCCATTGTAAGCAAGACAACTGGAGGGGATAGGAGGGGGTCCAGAGTGCGGGTATGGGTTGCATGGGGGTATGGGGCATGATGATTGCAAAACAAACAATGCCAAGGCAGAAATCAGCATTCAGTAACAACAAAAGCGTAATAGTAGCGCCCCAAAGCTGCAAACCCCAAACCCCATTGCATTGGCAAACATTTTTATTATCCATGGAAAGGCAGACAACAAAAACAATAACAAAAAAAGCAAAAACAAGACAGAGACAGAGACCAGCGTGCAAAAAATCAAAGACTACTTACGGCCATGGCTAATATTCCACTAAAGTTTATTAGCCACAACTGCAATAAAAGCACATATTTTGCACTGGGAACCATAGCCGTTGTTTGTGCAATGCAATTTCCTTAAAAGCTGAAAAACGATTTGCCAGTACACAGTACAAACAGTACAGAAAAAACTCTGTCACAAGGCGGAACCCATCCACAGATTCGTAGATTCGTGCCACACATGTGATGTGATGTGATGTGATGTGATGTCTGTATAAGCCATGGAGAGGACCGAGGAGTAGCCAAATAGCCTCCGAACCATATACGGCCAATCATCATGATGTTTTCGGCATTATGCAATTCAATATTTACGGGGTATTTCTTTTTTCTTTCTGTGGCTTTAGATATTTGTCGGATACCCTTTTGCATGGGGTATGCAATTCTTAGGTGTAGCACTCGGAAAATACTTTAAGTAGAGTACAATTTCAATGAAGAAAGTCGGTTTTCTGCCCAAATGTATCTATTTAATCTATATCGACTATTTACCTTGTGCATTGCCATTTGATCCCCAATAGACCTGCAAGAGTATCGAAAAGTGGTTTCCTTTCTTGTTTATTTTTCATTTTCTGTGGCGTTTTTCAGTGCTTCAATTTATCAAAACTCGTTGCCGTCTGTCTTAGTATTTTTCCATAAATAATTCAGTTTTTGGCTTGTGTTTTGTCGGCACATGCACATATCTGATGATGGGAACTGCAGAAAATCCAGAAAAATGCAGTTCGATTGCTGCATACATTTTCGGCTGGTTATGTTTGCTCAATTTTTGCTCAACTCGAAATCAAACTTGAGTTTCGCTCTGAGAGAACCTTGATTCAGTTTTGACTCAAGGCTGTCGGGAAAAAAAAATAAACCTTTAGAGTCATAGCCATTTATCATCTGTTGAAGTTCCTGTGTTCGATTGCGACTCGGTTATTCAACTTTTGTGGTTCAGGCCTTTGCGATTATGAACCCGTAAAGATTATTCATGCGAGTGTACTCCAATTCCGTAAATAAATATGCAAAAAAATAAAGAGTTGAACAAATAAACTCATTTGCATGTGCGTACCCGTAACCCTCTCTGAGCCAGGTCAACAAACCTTCCGCTGTCACTAAAGCAGGGGGGAGGGGGAAAGAAGCAAAAATGCGAGAGCAACATCTGCTGTAAAACATTCGCAATATCAAGGGAATAGATCACCGAGGGACACACATCAGACAGACATCTCCGACGACAGCCGACCGATGGGATGACAGTTTTTTTCATGTTTCTGTCTGTATTTTTATGTCCGCCAGCTGAAAGTATCTTGAAGATATGCTTGGCACGTTTTCAATTTGGCTGAAACCCTTTTGGGCAATCGTTTTATGGCAAATTAAAGTGCAATTAAGTGCAGCAGCACTCGATGAAGCCATAAAAAACGCATTTAAAAGCAAATGTAAATTGCCATCGATGGCGGGGCACCGACAGTTTCCCTTCCCCTGGGATGTAGCTCTGTTAACATGTTGTCACCTTACAGAACGTGTTATAATAAATATTATTTTTCATATATGTGCACATTGAACATGTAGGTTTTTCCCCTTTTATTTTTCTGCTGCAAGTCAATGGCTTTCATTGGCTGGAATAAATGTTAATTCAATTAATGGTTGTCCCCTCTGTTTTGAAGGTGCAAAATACCATCGAATATGTGTGTCATAAATATAAAAAAGTTTTCTGGAAGGGAAAGACAGAACCCCAAGGCCATTAACTGGGTCGCCAGCAGAACGCCCTCTCTCTCGCTCTCTCTCTCTCTTTCTCTATGTGTGTAGACCTAACCTTGACAAGTGAAATCTAAAGGCTCACACACACACACACGCGTACGTGTGTGCTCATGGGCTCACCCATACGTGCACACAATTTCCGCAAAAGAGGCTTTTGCCAACTTTAAATGAAAACCTGTTAAAGGCAGTAAAAAAAAAATTAAACCAAGCAGAAAGGAAGCCTGTGACGAGGTAGAGATTGTAGGGAGTGTGCAACCGAAGGTGCCACGCACAAAACTTTGACTGAAAAATAGGTTTAAATAACATTAAAAATACAACTGCAGGAGAACTAGAAATCACGACAAAGAAGACTACTTTATGCCCTATAGAGTACTACATAAAGAAATTTTTTAAAATATACACATAAAGGGGTATAATAATCAGTAATCATTTTTTAAATAAGTAGATAGCATTTCAAATTTTATCGGCTCTTTATGTATTATCCAATGTTAGATTTATTGATGCAAATAATTGTTAAAAAATATTTAAATTTGCAATTGTAAAGCGTGAATTGGGTCCTTTGGAGACCAAAAAAAAAACCTAGTATTGTACATAGGACATACTATGTATCAAGTCTTGTACAGAATAGATTAGAAATATATAAATTTTACAGTAGACAATTCTTCTTTTCTTGCTATACAAACCTCTTAAAAAAAGTATAGTACACTCTGCAGGGGCTATAAGAAACGAAAAAACGAAGAAGGAAACGAAGCTGAAAAGACAGAACTGGCTGCTGCCAGTCGTCGTCGTCCGTCACTCAGGGAAGCGTACACGTACAAAGGCAATGCATGAAGCACTCGGTTACCTGTTCCTGTTTCACCGCCATCATCATTACACACAAACACACACCACACACACACACACACACACACACAGAGAGAAAACTCACTCAGTTTCATGCATTGCCATGCCCCGCTCACCCAGTTATAACGCTCGAACGCCCCAACGAGTGGGAAACGTCGTCGTCGCTCACGGAGTGGAGGGGGGAGGCAGGGAAAGAACCATCCGGTGAGCGGGAGAGCCAGCGGTAAAGCCAGTCCAAGAGTGAGAGGAGTCTCTCTCCCGATAAGTTCACTTTTTGAGTTCAAGGTGAATCGGCCACAGACGGTTTCTTCTCGTGCGCCTCCTTCCATTCTCAACTCCACCTCCTTCTTTTTTGTGTTTGCCTTCTCCTTCTTTCGTATGTCATTCCCTGACTCCGGCTTTGGGCTCCCAATGTTTGTTTGAGCAGTCGGCCGTCACCCGCCCGTCCGTCCGTCCGTCGTCTCTTTTTGGCTTCCTTTCCTCCTCTTTTTATTTTTCTTGTTTCTTGGATGCTATTTTTTTTTTGCTTTGCCTCGTCGCCTGGCCCCATTTGCTTCGTTGCTGCCTGTAGTGGCACATAATTACATAGTGCTCCCCCACACCCATAGCCTTCCTCCTTCGTGGGCTCTTCAAAAAAAAAAAAAACCGAGTGAAAAATTACTCGGTGCCAAATTTGTGCGACTCCCCTTGGACGAAAGACAGACCAAATAATACAAAATAATTTATGTTTTATCACAGTGACAGACTCAGATATTTTAGGGTTAATTTAGTGTTTGTTCCTTTGAGTTAATGCATAGATAAGATACCAAGGAGAGCCAACAGAAGGCAATAGAAGTGGAAGAAGGAATGTTATTAATAGAGTGGGGAAAAGTATGGCAAGTTTTTTAGGAATTGTAAAATATAGAAAAGTGATGGTATAATCTATTTCGAAAGTGGGGAATTACCAAAATCATCGTTTGAAATTTCATAAATATTCATTATACAATTTTATGATTCAAATACTATTGATTTTATTTAAATTAAATTAAATTTTAGTTAAACATAGACGCTCATAAAAACAAACCAGCAAGCAGCTGATAAATTACACTAACCAACAAAGCTATAATTGGTTTAAAAAGGGACGTTTCTTAATTGGGCCAATGATTTATCTGCCGCCGCAGAACGGAATTATTTTGATGCCGAAAATTTTGTTTTTTTCCATAGAAATGGCAAATTATGCAAAAAGCTCCGCAGGTCCCGTACCCTCTGACTTCCATTGAAATGAAAGAGAAGATTAATACATAATAATAACCATAAAGTTTAACTGAAACAATTAAGGTGTAAATACACTCTCGAAACAACACGATCGAAATCGTAAACTAAACCATTTCCTAGTCAGCTTTAGGTAGATTTCATGGCATTCATATTAAAATAACTTATCATTCTTGATTCTGTAACAAACAAATAAATCCCTCAATTTAGAACTGAAAATGTGACTTCAATTTGATTTTAATTGGTTTTGAAATGCCACATATTCCTCCTACACACTTCATGTCCATGTGGATGCCACGTACTCATACCCTTTACATCGCCGGATACCAATATTGCAGTCTCGCCAGTAATTACGCATTCCCCTTAATGAATCCAACTGAATTTTGTAAACGATTTAATAGCTCTAGAGTAAATCATCTGAGATTGCCGCACATCAACACACTCACCAAATAGCATCGAAGTGTGTGTTGCCTTTCCTAGAATCTAGCCTCGATTAAATAATTCCCATGTAGACCAAATTGTAGGGTGAACGGAGTTCTTTTAAATGCAAAATTTAAGTTAAATTCGTTGGAGCAAAAAACGCAATTCGAATGAACTTCATCAGAGACGATAGGCACACATTCAGACAGACGAAGAGACATATGAGATCATATTCACGGTGGCCTAGCCTGGCCCCCAAGGGTATATGGCGGGGGCTCATAACGCTTCATAAATCACAGGTCTAAGTGCTGCGAAAGCCTTTGCCTGCCACCTCATCTCTCACTCTGTACCATCCAACCATCCCATCCACTGCGGTGCAGACGGCCCAGAGTTTGGAAGTTTGATGCTGGGTTCAGTGAAGCGATCCGTATCCATGCTCTCTGCTGCGCACCTAAGCGTATTAACATAAAACATTTTTTTGCACACAAAAAAGGTCACAAATGTGCTTTAAAGCCAGCCAGAGACTCCATCTATCTTTGGGGTCATAGCTTAAGCAGGGAATCGCGCTTAATACAGTTTGAAAATGCAGAGACCGTGCTTTAAGTCCATGGGAAAGTAAGAAAAATCAAATGGAAATCGAGCAATCATTCATATAAATCAATCAATCGTGCGCAAAGCCAAATAATGCTCCCAGAACGGCATCGGAGTCCGAACCAAAGAAAACAAAACAACAATTTGTTGCTTACGCTCAATTGGCTGCGAGTTCGAGAGGCTGCTCGATGGATGCACAGGGCACGGCGTATCTGGTAGCAGACTCTACTCGTGCACCATTTCCTTCACACATTGTACGTACAAGTATAATTAAATTTCAATTAAACTCTTCAACGCCCAACGAGGGAATGGGCAAGTGTGCAGTTGTCTGTAACAATATTAATTATAAAAGTGTTTTATTAGAGTGAGAGGAGATGCCCGTAAACAGGCTGCAAGTAACAGCCGCAAACAGTCAATTAAATGGCAAAGTGTTTGTTCATAGCTAACTGGAGGCAACGTGCTCCGTGCCTCGTCTTGCCCCATAGTCAGGCGGAGCGTAACGCCCAGCAAAGTGTGGAACCAAGTCTATGGGAAATGAATGGGAAAACTATAGTCCAAATTGCATGGGAAGCTGTGCAGCTGTCGATGCCAAAAACGGGAAAACGAAAGTCGTCTGACGGCAACCAAGAAATATTTTGGGAAAAACTGTCTTTACTTCAACCTCAAGGAAGCTTCAAATTATTAAGGAATTTCCCGGTGTATATTTACATGGATGTGAAGTGCGATTGGAATTTTCTTTATCTATGGGAATTTTTGTAAACATTTTTCAAGTAATAACAGTTTTATATTGAAGAGAACTACGAAAGAAATCTGGCATTTAATGCGTTTTTTCTTGATTTATTTTCAACATAAATAATGAAATTTTTTAGTTTATTTTGTTTGTTACTCAATTCAAATTTCATAGATTTATTGAGGATTTTATTTTGAGTATCAAAATTATGATTAATCTGTTTATATTTTGATAAAGAATGATAGGAATTTTCTCTTTAACTTTTTGTCTGGTAATTAGTTCTCTTAAAATGAGTAATTAAAACGTTTTTATTTTAATTATTTAGGCAGTTTATATTTAAAATAAAGTAAACACATAAACTGGCATTCCTTTATACATTTTTCCGATTTATGAAAATATTATTTAGCCTAGTTTTTTTCTGCCGTAAAACACATGCATATATGCAAATATACATATTTTCCCAGAAAGAGAAAAACTGTTTTCCCACACATTTTTGTTTACCGAACTAAACGAATTTGACACAATCCCGCGCAGCCAGCAGCCAAGGGCAATTGGGAAATGTAAATATACGAGTACTCGTATCTCGGATATGTGCAAACATTTTGTGGGTTTAAAATAAATAGGGGGAAATGTAGTCTTATTTTTGACAATTGACAAAAAATTGTCGAAAATATTTCTTTAGTTTTTGATTGCAAATGCAATACAATTTTGTGGTTGAAAACGGCGTATTCCATGATGCTTGTTAGCAATTCTATGAATCATGAAAAAGTTTACCATTTTTTATGAGAATTTCATTGACCAGAATTTTAATTGGTTGTATGCATTTTTATTTAAATTAAATTGGCAGCAAAATTATTTTTATTGGCTCAGTATTTGTGTGGATTTCCTCTGAAATGGGGAGTTTTTCACTCTCCTGAAAGGTTTTTATTTGGAAAGCCCTAAAATGTCTAATAGAAATATTTGAATGAAATTTCTCCCAAAAAGCCGCAACTTATTTCCCATATACCGAAAACATAGGGAAACATCAAATGCAACACGAGAAACTTCATTCATATATCTAATATGTAATATGACGTGTTCAAATGATGAAAATACAATTTTCATTTGCTGGCTAGGATGGAATAGTTACAAAATGTAGATGCAGTAGAAATATAACCATTAACATAGACACATAACCCTTTCCTCGACACATGCTCAGTCATGTGTTGGTAGGGGGAGGAGGGCTTTTCTTTTGTGTACGAGCCATAAGCTGGAGCCCAGCCCCATCATGAAAAGCAATTTCATGTTATGAATCCGCTTTCGTCCAAGGCAAAGTACCGCGCCATTTCTACTTAGTATTATTTTTTTTGGGGCTTCATTCTATTTTGTTTCCTTTTTTTGTTGTTGTATTTATTGTACAATAAAATATTATATTTACAGTGTACGAAAATGTGGGCCCCGTTTTACTGTGTGTATGTGTGTGTGTGCAACCCCTTTCTGGTTATGCTTGGGGGTGTGTAGGTGCGCTTATGGCACCCTCTAATGGTTTGAAATGTTGGGCTATTCATGGATAGGATATGTCTTTCGAAAGGTGGATAAGGTTTATAATTAAGGAGAATGTTCGGGAAGCTTCCTTGATTGGAAGCTGTTTGCTATCTTAAGAGTGTAGATTATTATATCCTATACTGAAGATTGGATAAGGAAGAAAGTGGTCAAGGAATATGCAAAGGGCAGAATTTGTCTCTAGAAGAGCTTCCAATCTGTTTCTTTAAATTACTATAAATCCCATAGATAATTCCCAAGGTACATAAGATTCGTTTCCCTCCCATTTGCCTTAGCCAACATTTACTTATATCTCGTCCTTTCACTTCCCTCTGCGGTTTCCAGAGCTGCCAACTTTTGTACTTGGGACTGCCATTTCGTTTATTCTCCTGCCGCAAATATAACGGCAGTGGCAACACCAACACACCCACACCAACAACAAAGGCAGTCAGCAGCCAGCACAGCGGCAATTCGTTCCGCCTGGCATATCGTCACACACACACACACACAGAGGGACAGACACCCTCCATTTCCGTTGTACTTTTTTCCAGCCACCCCAACCACCTCCCAAGTATCTGAACCGCAATTCCCCCTCTTCAACCCCCCATGTTGTCTAGTGCATGTGGGGAAAAAAAAGAAACTATTTTCGTATTTGTAAGATTTCGGCATTGGATAAAAACTTGCCGGAGCTTCGACAGCGTGAAAGCTTTGCCCAAAAGTAGACTACACTTATTTGTGCCCCAGTGTGGAACGAGCATGTGTGTGTGTATCTGTGTGTCTGTGCCAGTCTCCATGATAAGTCCAATTTCTGTTTGGATTTCGATTATTTGCTGCTATTGTTGAGGGAATGGGATATGTTTGTTGTCCTTAGCACTTTTCGCAATTCTCTTCTGGCAAAACGCTTTAAAGTTTCGAGCAAATTGATTCGACAAAAATATTATATGGGAAAAAAAATATGGGAAACGTTGAGTACTAATGGAATTGAGCATAAGAAATGAGCAATTTATTAAAGAACAAAAAAATTAAACCTTTGGGTTTATGCGTACCCTTTGGACAAGCTGGAGTGAGATGGTCAACTGAATAAAAGACAGAAACGAAAAGGAATGAGATGGATTCATTAAGAAATGTTAAAATGTTGATCATCTACGAATACCGAATGTATGTTGCTGGAAGGAGGAGCTTCAGTATTCAAGATGTTAGTCCAAAAATGGCTTTCAAGATTATTTTCTTTAGATAAATAAATTGCTAGAAAAGGAACAAAATATGTTCCACCACATGGGCATCAAGCTTCATATTGGCATTCCCACAATCATCCCCAAACAAAACGCATCCATCCCCTAGTTAGCATCTTCTCAGAAATTTGCATAATTTGAACCTTCCCCAAAAAGGACCTCTCTCCGAACACTTTAGTTTGTCAATAGTCGTTTTTATGCGAGTTCTATTTTATGATTATTGTTTCGGAATGTTGTTTGTGTCACGTCACATATTAGAAATGAACAACTTGGTTGCTTGTCAAAACACACGAAAACAACACCCGAGACGAGACCCAAACTGCTGCCCAAAGCAATTTGCGATGATTTGGGTGTTACTTTTGGGATACGATACTGTTTGTTTTTGTGTCTGAAAAATTGATGAGAAGCTCTTAACGACAAACCATTTAGCGCATATGCCCCAAAACCCCAATACGAATCAGCGGCCCATAAATGGCATAATTAACGCATATTAAATGTCACCATTAAAATGGACAGCCCAGCCCCCCAACCGATACCGATGCCGATGCCTCGTCCTCTCGTCGGTGTCCGTGTGTCCTCGTTAAAATCGAGCTGGAAATTACGTATGCATATCAGGGGCTCAGAGCTCGGAAATCGGGGCTTTGTGAATCATTTAAACGTGGAAGTCAGCCCCGAGCGACAGGGCAGAGAACCCCCTCCACCGCCTCCCACGCACACCAAAAATCTCTTTAAACGGCTTTGGTTTTTATGTGCAATTATAAATGTTTTTCCATTTCGAAAAAATACAAAAAAAAACATACTATATAATTTATAAACGTTATATGCACATGACTGATGGCGGAGGAATATTTTTATGTATATATTTTTTTTTGTCGCTCACCTTGAGGGTTGGCTCTTACGACAAAAAAACACATAACGAAAAAGAATAAATGCAATTAAAATGCAGTTTATGGCGGCAAGCACCACCACCAAGAAGAGGGGAAGAGAGAGGGGGAGAAAGGGAGCGCCAGAGAGCGGAGACCGGAGACCGGAGACCAGAGACTCGTGCCAGTTACAATTCGTCATATCGATGAATATTTGAGTTTTGTTCCATTCCATATAGTAGACCACAGCCAAAACGCGATTCGACGCGGCTCGATTCGCCTCGACTCGACTCCGCCTCGCGCTCTGCGTGTGTCAGATTTATGTGCTAAGCTCTTTGGGCCATGCCAGAAAAATTGTAATAGACAGAACGACAGTCGGGCAGACAGACAGACAGTTGTTACGGCTTTTATATGGTCTGACAGAGTTGTCAAATTGCTCTGCAAAATCCAAAGCGAAAGTGAAACGGAGTGAGATAGAGATGCAAGTTTTGCTGCTGTGTGCAGTAATCTACTCAATCCGCTTTATGGAACCAAACCGTATATTTTGTAACCAAAATTGTATTGCTATTTGTATGCCAACAGGTTCAGAGAGGTTTAAAGATTTAGAAAAAAATAATACTGTTTTCTATATTTTGGCTAGATTCCTCTATGATTCCAATATGAAGGAGCTCATAGGAGCTTCAGATACATATCAAATGATTCCTTGTGGATGTCTCTGTATATTATCTTCCGTGCGTCTTGAGTCGAGTATCAATGCACCGCTTCATGTGGGGTTGGTGGCAGAAGTTGATCTAAAGGAATAAGAAACTATTCTTTAGGCTAGTGTATCTAAAATGGGTACCCCGGATTGTTGTCGATCTTGGAATGTGGAGATCATAACAAAATAAGACTACAAGTTCCATATGATATGATATATAAAGCCCATAATCTGTCCACAAAGATTTCAATTCGCTCGGCATTCTATTCTATTCGAAAGTATTATTTTTGAGCCAGAACTAAAGCTTTGACTCTAATAAATGGAGCACTCGCAGCCAGAATGGATCAACAACAGAAAAAATCGTATTTACCAAATAAACAACTATTAAACTCGAGCAGTCCCCTTTTTGTAGCCATTTATTAGCTAATTTTCTACCATTTCCCATGTAAACATTGTCCCTAATTCACTGAGTTTTAAGCTTTGACCGCGACAAACCCGAGCACCCTTTCAGCGGCTCAGAGCCGTGTGCATTTACCTACTTGCATATACGATACATATGCATATTTGATGCACAAGCCGACCAAAACGTTTAACTAACGTTTTATAATACACATGTTGGGTGGCCCAAGCCCCAAAGCCCCTTTCCCCCACTCCCCGCCTTGCAAGTAAGTTAGTTTACGGCTCTGAATCGATTAAAAGGATTGCGTGTACATTTTTAATACCAATTTGTTGGGAGGGCAGGCCGGAATGATGTGCTGCTCGAAACGCTTAGGGCTATGCAAATTTGCAAGAGGTGTAAGGATATGCAAAAGAGGCATAGTACTAAGGACCTAAGGGTGATCCGATTGGTAATTCAAAGAATTAACAATGGATTCCTAGGAATCGCACTAGTATATTCAGCGGCATTTCATGAAACAATTGTTTAAATAAATTTTAAGTTTATTGAAAAAACATTTATGAATACTTAAACTAATAGTTATATCCTTCTTCTTTCATTTCAGGTAAGCGACAAAACCCAGACTTGACTAAAGAATACTCCATTATAACGACTAATTCAGGGATAGCTCTATACCTAAAGCGTTGTTTTCTGAGTGTTTGTGTGTGTCCTGTGTAAGCCCTAATCCCATGTAGCCCAACTAATTATATACCCATCGACATATATGTACTTATATTCGTGTATATGTATCTATGTATCTGTTAACCTAACCAAAAACATATTCCCTTTACATTACAAAACATTATTTCGTAGTTTTAACACCATCAGAAAACCATTCTACCATCTATCCATACCGTTCCCGTACTGAACAAAACAGACATTAACATATCGGCCAAATCCGAAATTGAAAAACAACATTTTATCTAGGAGAAAATCTATTACATTTGCATACAATTTATGGCAGGAAATTAAAAATGTTTTTCCTTCTTTTTTTTGTTTTGACAATTTGCCAAAGATTTTTCCCCCCGATTGGGGATTGTATTTTGAATATCCGCATTTAGGAAAAGAGCATTCTGAATGGATGCTTTTGGCAGGCAGTGTTTTGGCGGCTTATCAAATAATCATTTAACTTCGTTTCGAATTTTTATTTAATTAGAAAAGAGGGAGGTAAAGCGTGGAAAGTCGCTTAATTAGCAGCAGTTTTCCAAATACAACCTGCGCCCTATGAATGAATATATCTTTTCCTTCATTATACTATAGGAATATTTCAGTATATATACATATATTTATGAGTGTGTGGGAATAAGACTTCGTTCTGCTCTTAATTACAAATGAGTACGTCCCTTGGGCCTTTCCGCCTGATGCGCTCTCTCATTAGCCTTTTCAGGCGGGTCCTCTCCTCCGCCTCCGCCGCTCCTTGCTGACATTTTGGTGTCACATCTAGGAAAGGAAAATCCTCGCATTTTGGCCTACATTTTTAGGGGGAAGCCCCCACACACGTGACAGGTGCCAGGAGAAAAAGTGAACGCAGTGGGAATGAGTAGATGAGGGCCAAGATACAGAAAATCGTATCTTTAAGTTAAGTAAATTTATCCAGAGGGGAAAAAACAGTAGAGGAAAGAATTTCCTTTCACTGCTTATTGAAGATTAGAAATAACTTTAAGGTGTGTTACATCTCATCTCCCTCGATTCTGAATTTATGCCCCTTAAATCAGTTTAAAATCAAAGAAAATTAAAATAGACTTACAATTCTTTCATATCTATGCAACAAACCATGCAAATTAGTTTCAAAACTAGATAAAGAAACTTCTGAATGTCTCCTGACATCCCTGAACTCTTTCAATCTTTTTTAGAACTGCTTCTTCCTCTTCCTATGGTTGAAATTCCCAGAACCAGGCTCTTAAGAGTATTCAACTTTAACATAAAATGTTAGAAATAATTTCCTGAAACTCCCATCACGCCGGCATTTTATCCCCACCCACCATCCCTGTCTATCTATTAAAATTACAACAATTATTAAGTATACGCCCGGGGCTTCTCGCACGCAGAGCAGGCTCAACATTTATTCAAATTAAATTTGAAATAAAAACACACTCGCACCCACACAATAAACGTCGTGCATACCAAATAAATAGTAAACATTTTTTTACTCTGTTTACATTATAAATATATTTTCGTATATTGTGTTGTATATTTTGCTGTACTATTGGTTGGTCTCCTGTTTCCTGTTTCCTGTTTGCGGTAGTCGTAGGATATTTATGTTGTGTGTCTAGCAAAATAGTTGTTGCATAATTTAACATAGTTTTTCCTGTACTGTCCTAGAATACCCGAACAGGAGCCCCGAACATGACTGATTTATAATGATATTTATACATACATAAATGTATAAGGTTGGTCCCCTCCCCCTTTCGATCCTGTTGTCGTTGTTGCTGCTGCTGTTGGTTTGGCTTACCTTTGATAATTCATTTCATATATGTATATATTGTATATTGTAAATATGTTTTCATTAGCGCATTTTAACATGGTCTCTCTCCCCCTCAAATTGTTGTGTACATATCAATAACATAAATGATTAAAAATGGTTTTGGTATTTAATAAAAATAAGTAAAATAGTTTTTAATTGGTGCAGCCACAGCAAAAAATATAGGAAATCTTGTGCATAAATCATTTTGTATCAATCATGAATTATAATGTAAAATACTTGTACCTTAACCCCGTAGTCGTTGTTGAGAGATCTGTGTGTGTGGTGGATCCTGTCCTGTAATTCATTATCTACCTGATGATCCACTTGACAGACGCTTCAATCCACTTATAGAGTATTCGTATATTGGTACTTCATGTAAATAGATTTCTGCGTGTTTTGTGTCTTTTCCTCAACCCCCACCCTCTTATACATGAAAAACTAAAATCAAAATTCATGGCAAAAAATTTTAATATATTTTGTGCATTTTGTATATATTATATCGCTATCTGAGAAACCCCCCATTGAATAATAAATAAATCAATAACGAGCCCTCGCCACGCATTTTAATTGAGAACAAACGCATTCCGAACGTGGTTGGCCATCATCAAAAAAATATCCAGAATGTTTTCAACTCGTACGATATATACATATCCATATCCCCAAAAACCATATATTTATATATACCCATACAAACGATGTAGTGAAAACCCATAATATGACCTCACAAAATAACCACGAAAACAAAATAAAAAAAAAAAATCATCAAAAAGTTTTTAAGTGAGATCGAAATGAAAAAATTGTTTTACCAGTGGCGACTTTTCTTCTTTTCTTTTCCGGTTTTCTTTTTATATTTCAGGTTTCAGACACCCATTAAAGCGTTTGCCTGCCTGACAGCAGCCACAAGGTAAGCTCTAACCAGCTGATCAAAGCCCCCACATAACCCGAAATAAACCACCCCCCGAAATACTCGTAAACCCCATAAGTCCTTAAGCTTAATTCAATTATAATTGTTGTACCGTGTGTGCTCTGTTCTCCGGTAGATAATCGATACCAAAAAAACATTCGATTGGCCCGTAAATGGAACTAAAATTGTATAAATTAATATTAGAAATATACATATATAGAAAATATTTGTGGTTTTATTATTTAATTTCTTCCGATAGCATTGTGGATAAAACCGAATAACAATTTTTATTAAATTAGAATGCGTTTTTATTTGTGTTCCTGACCTAATTATTTTATATACTTTTATATATACTGTATACTTCTTAGAAAACTGTCTAGAATTTATGGTTTAAACAAATTTTTGTAAATAATCTATCTGTAGATTTACTATAGAACTTTGTTCTAGATTTTACGTAGAAAAAAATTGGTCAAAATCTATTCAAAATTTTATATTTCAACATTTTTTAACAATTGTCTGATGTAGTGGGAAAAACATATGTTCTGTTTTTTGCTTTTGACTGAAATATGGTAATTAAAACTATAATTCAATCGTCTGTTAAAAAAACAGTTTTCATAAATATATAAGATGTAAAAATGCAACCCAGAGCAGCGTCGTCGAAAAGAAAGATTTTTTAAAAATTATCATAAACTAAAAACACGATAGAAAATGTCCTGGGGTAAAAATACCACAGTTTTTCTGAATTTTAAATTGAGGTGAATACCTTCACAGCTTTCAATTAACCCGAAACTGTTAAACCACAACAATCGAACGGGACATGAACCCAATTTGAATTTCAAATTAAATGGCTATAACCCATACGCCCTGTATGCCATAGGAATTTAACAATAAGGAACATATTTATGCATTAAACAATAAACCGTCGAATGGGCAAAAGAGCAAGAGGCAAAAGGAGTGAATGGCTGGAACGCTTTAATCCCATTTGCGGCTGCTTGTTGCATTTGGCAGACAGCCTTGGCGGACAGATCCTGGCCTGGCAGGGTCCTTTGCCTGCTGTGTGCTGTCTCTGGCCTGCAGTTATTATGTCTTCTTCGCCTGCTGTTAGCCTGCTATCATATTATTGTTCATACATATAGAATAAACCTACTATTTGCTGTGCAATTTGTTGAACATTAAGAGTGTGGAAGATGGAGCGGGGAGGACCTCTTAATGTATCTAATGTCTCGGCACTGAAGCGTACGTGCTTATGGTCCTTGACTTGGATATTCTTCGACCTTGTCCGTCCTGTCTGTTGTACATATTGCCAATTGTGTTGTGTTTCTCTTCTCACACAGGTGTTGGTCTTAATGGCGTGGTGTCCTGTGTTCACAATATATCAAATTTGCATTAAAATGTTTCTCTTGGGGCTTCAAATAAATAGATGGTGCACGGGGATAATCAGGCCGTAGGGAGGGGAAAAGCAATCTCATAATTCCCCAAAGCTAGACTTTAAACGATAATTACATAATCACAATCGTAATCGGTGATAATGACAACACTTTAGCGCCATCAAGCACATCATAAAAAATAGAGAGAGTGGACAGGCAACCCGCTAAAAACATCAATTACCAGAGCCAGACGACGGTTGAGGAAACCCGGCCAACAAATTGGACGCCAGCCCCCACACACACACACACACGAGAGCATTGCAAATGGCTGCCAACAGTTGCAGTGGCAGTGGCAACAACTACATGCATTTGCAACATCAGAGCCACATGCAATATTTTATCTGCTAATGTGTAATTATAAACAATTTTGTTGTTTGTTATTTATAATGGTGCAACAAGGGAGCCGCACATCCAAATAAAAAAAAAATACTATAGAAACTAAAGCATTTTTTCGTACTCACATTTATTCGAATTCAAGGGGTATATTGTCGTTTTGATGAAGTTTGTAACAGCTGGAAGAAAGTGTAGTTCATTATTGGATTCTCGGGCATTCTCTTTGGCACTTTTTCGCTTGTGCGCCTGAGCACTCTTTGTGGGAACAATTGGTAGCAAGTTAGTGCAATTGGTTGCCAGGAAATACAAGCTTTTTATACGAAAATGAAATCAATAGAAAACATTAAATACAATACCTTGTGCTTTCCTCTACAAATATATTTATCTATCTATGTATATATCTCTCCGATCATCTATCTGTTTAATAAAACATTTCTGAGAGACTTATTTGAAGAGTATATAAGAAGAATAGACATGTATTATCTAGGGGTATCCCTGTGGTCGACTTTTGTTTTACCCACTTTATGTTGTTGCTGCACTTATAATTGTGCAACCATTATTTCAGCTATTGTTGCCACCGCGTTTGTTGCATTGTGCGGGTGCAATTTTAACAAACGACTGGCGATAACAATCGCTGGCAAAATTGTCCCAAGAGAGAGAGCAAGGGGTTGGCGGGGGAATGCGTGAGTCTAACACATTTGCCACATTCCAAAACTGACAATCGATATGCCATACGCCCCGATGTGCGATACGCGAAACAAGCAGCCGGAGAGGGGAAACGCGGATGAAGGTGCTAAAATTCCATGGCAGAAAAAGTTGTTTCCAACCAAAAACAAAAAAAAAAAACCCCATTGAAAATAAAATGGCGTGAAACACGCAACAGCAGCAGCAGAAGTATGAAAGTACAGCAGCAACGAAATTAATTGCATTCAAATTTATGTTAGAAATTAAAACTGGTACTGGCGTCACATCGTGTTCTTTCTGCGGTTTCATTTTGTGGCTGCAATGGCAACTGCTGTTCCTCTGGAAAGTAGACTACATAAATATCGAGTACTTATTGGGGATTGCGAAATTTTAGATATACTCTGGATTGGTGAAAAAACCTGAGGAATAAATGGAATTTGCAAGGAACAATCTTCGTTGATAGCAAACTAAGAAAGTTCTAGAAGACTATCTAATACTTAAGTCAGGTATGAGTGGAGCTATAGCTGATACAATTCGTATGCCACAAATATAAGCCTCAAAGTTACATTCGCAAAGCTTTATTGATTGACCCGTAAAAATTTTCCCCTCTGTTCCCTCGCTCCTTTTTCTGTCCCAAATCTTCTTAACAGGCTGGACTCGTGGATTCCTTCTAATTTACATTTGCCTCTTCTATAATGCTCGATCCTTAGGTCGTGGGAAAAATGAGAGCATACTTTTCAGCTGCCACCAAACAAGACTCGGACCGCAATCAATTAAAGTTGCGCTGCGGCCGGGACAGGCATCTAGCGTTAGTTGGTTTTTGTGTCACACAGATGCTGCAACACGCAGAGACAGTGCTGCGGCAATACAAAGGCAGCACGGGGAATGGCTGAACCTGGGGCTGTGGCTGGGGATGGGGATGGGGGTTCGCTCTACTGTTCCAATTATTGTCGCCCTTTCACCTGGCTCTGAAGCCCATTTTTGTTTTTCGTTTGTGGATTCTGTTCGGTTTTAGGTTGTTGTTGTCCTGCGCTGTGTTGCTGTGGCACTTTTAATTTCCCAGTCGAACAGTGGCGTTTCCCTTTCCCCATCGCGCTCCAACCGGAAGCGTATTGTTACGGAAGAGCCCCGCATTCTACTGCCATTCTCTTCGCTGTTTTTTTTTTCGTTGTTTAACAACATCCGCCTGGTGGCAGGGCTTTAATTACGTCGAGCGTTACGTTTTTTATAAGCTTTTTTCCCTTTGCACTTGACTCAATTTTGAGTCAAGTTGTTTCGTTTTGGGGCAAGCCAATTCCTGGAATTGACAGTGACAGTGGCCAGAAGGAATAAATTTACTCCTCTGGTGGCTACAGAAGCTACAATACAAATTTCCATGGAAATGGCCATCTGGCTGCAAGAGCCACCTGCCTTGGCTCTGACTAATCAATCCTGATTTTGTTCCTTACAGCCGGCTCGTCTGCCAATCTCTTTTTAAACCCAACCTCTGTCCAGTCTGCTGCTCAACCAATACTCTCTGGCCAGGTCCTGGCACAACCACTTAATTTCCTACACTGCGTATACGAAATATCGATGTAATTTCCTTACAAATGGAATTTATAGTGCAACTGGATCAAGCCTTAGGAGTGCAGGACCACCAAAAGCAATAGCAGCAGCTGTCTCTATTACAATTACATTCCCATTTTCCATTTTTGATGCGTTCGCTGATAGAATTTCAGCAGCCATACGCACCGTTGTACAGGCAATACTCTGCGAACGAATGGGTGTGTGGGAGTGTGTGCAGAGCTGATGATTTATGCATTGGCCAACACCTTTGGGGGTGGTACCAAAAAGGGGTTACGGACAGCGGTGGCAGCTTATGTAAATTCGTGCGAATCGCGTTTTCAATTTTTGCCTTTTGTTGTTTTTGTGGCACTGGTGGAAATATGCAAATGAAGCTCATAATTTGCTTACAGCTAAAGGCGGGAAATTACCAAAAATGAACTACGATGTTGAACAATGGCGGCGGGGTGGCAGAGGGATGATACTGAAAGAGCGGCAGTACGTGAGGGAATTGGTGGCACAAACTTTCAGCCACAGGGCAGCAGCGCAAAAACTTTCATTGCAAAATGGCACTGGCACTGGCACTGGCCAAGTAGTAAAAGATAGGATAGGTCTCCCACAGCCACGAAACGTACACCAGTTCCTGCCATTCTTCCTTCGCCCTCTGTGATCCTCCTCCTCCAAAGAGAGAATCTTCCAAAAATAAAAAAAGGAAAACTTTAGCACTGCACACATGACCCATTAATAAGCGCACGGCATTTGCTGGTCTGTCATTTTTTTTGGGCTGCCAAAAGGAGGAAAAGAGTGGCGAAAGCAGTGGTTGCACGTTGTCAACATAAATTTCGGAGGCAGCCATGAACTGGTGCTGGCACAGCTGGTGGCAAAGTTTACACTTCTTGTGCAATTTAAATGCGTTTATCTATTTGCCAAAAGCCCACACACTCAGTCCAAAAAGTATGCCTAGGGAAAATTTAATAGGCAAATTTGCCTATCTCAAAATCATTGCTCGAGTATCTTAGCGCTCAATCCAAGTCGATAGCAATCTCTGACGATGCTGAAGGTCAAGGCTGCAGGCATAATTAAAAATCCACACTATAGCGAGTGGGCGTGGCACCACATTCGCTGTATCTTATGGATTGCAGATACACAATTGCAGTCTCAGCAATTGGGATGGCCTGCCAATGGCAAGTCAATGATAATGACTCAAAAAGCGGAAGCTATGAATAAATTTGGCCTTGCACGAGCACGCACACGCTCACGCTCACGCAGATACAAATACATAGATACGGGATGCATGAACAAGTCAAGTGCTTAATATGCAGGCAACGTTCGCACGGGCCAGGAAACGGGGGCAAGCGAATGGGTACCGTGCAACGACCACATCGATATGTACGAGTATATGTATGTATATACCCTGACCCAGCGGCGTACTTACGCGCTCGTACAATAGCCGATATGTCTATATGTGTGTATACGTAATTCCTAAATCATAATTTCGGGGTGGAGATGGAGATGGAGTATCCATTTCCCGGGCCATGGCTGGGGCCTTGCGTGGAGGAGACGGATACATAGCCCCAATATGCGTTCAATTAACTTAACGTTTTGCGCTTAGTACGTGACGTGTGGAATTGCACTTAAACGGTTTATTCTAATTATATTTTATGCATACCCTACCGAAGGCTGCCTGTGAGGGATAAAGGATTTCCGGCTGAATACCGGCTTTATTGAAGATATTATTGGCTGAAACAAATACCAATTAAAATATTGTGTGAACCTTTCGATTGATTTCTCTGGCATGGAATGGAAGTGTAATGATTTGTGGATATAAAGACTATTTTGAGACAGAAAATAGATTGCTAAATCTGAATACCTGCCACAAGAGTGTCCCTTATACAGATCCCCAATTTAGATATTGATTATACGCCTAAGCACTAAAGAAGTTTCATCACGCAGTTATGGCCTGCAGTTTGCATAGAAATCATGCCATTGTTTCAAACTCTTGAGGCATGTCATTTCTCCATCTCAACCACACGGCAGGCAGGCAGCTTTCATAAGGACATCCGTGCATCCAGTAGGAAACCGCTGGCTCCTTGCACAGGGCAAAGATAGATACAGGGACAGGATGGATGAGTGGGGTGGACGTTCATTTGACGTCAGCGGCAGGTCTGCCTGCTTTGGCCCAGGTGAAGCAAATTCAATTAAACTTTTGTTTTCATCACTCCAAAGCACTCGCCCTGCCCGCATCCGCTGTGTTCCACGGGCACTGGGTGCTACGGCCAAGTTATACAAATGGCAAGTCACGTTAGTCCATTTGCAGGCCGTGGTTGCGGGTGGCCACGTTTCACATTCGAGGGGCTTACCGTCTACCATTTGGCTTTAAATAAATATTTAACCTACCATAATTGGAAACTCGAAAAGAGCAATTAGCAATGGTCCAGCAATGATACAACTTTTCCAAAGCTTTAAGTTATCTTTTCCTGTCCGAAATGGAAATTATCTTGGTCGAATCGATTGTGTGGTGGCCGAGAGAGAAGGTTACTGGCCTCAAACACAGCTGTCGAAGCTAATTGGGTTATGAACATTCTCTGGAATGGAACTGGACCACAACTCTCTCTGCGGTGTCTGCTCTTCTGTGCTTTTAAAGCCCGTGGCCTTAAGCTCCTTTCTGGCCATTTCTCTTTTTTTCTGTTTCACTGTTTTTTTTATTGGTCAGTTTTCGCTGTTACTTGGCCTGGCTGGGAGAGCACTTAAATTTTTAATTGCAGCTAATTAAAAAAACACATCAAAACGGAATATAGAGCAGAAATGAGCAAACTCAAAAGTGTGCAAAATATCAACAGGAAAAATGTTCAAATGTAATGGTGGCTGGGCAATGAACGAATCATGAGTACTCTGTCTCTTAAATTGTGGTTAAAAACGGCTTTTACATTTTATATAGGAGAACAAAATGAATGAATATAATCCTTTTTTCGATGGGAATCAACTTTAGAGAACACTGCGAACTCTGAGCTAACGTTTCAACATTTCTTCGGTGGTCGATTCAAAATATATCATTTTGCTATATAACTGCAGAAATCTGACTTGTATTCTACACAGTTTTCTGATGATTTACAGGAATTTTTGTGCATTTATAAAGATTTTATTATATTCATAGATTTAATAAATATGTAAATTCGACTGACATACAATAAAATGTATCTGATATATTATCCCTTCGCTTGGTCGGAAGATGGTATAAATTTCAGTCTTGAATCCGAGCGTGTTACATATTTAAATTAAATATTTTTCATACAAATTTAATATTAACTGTTTATTTTAAATTGCTTTATATTTAGATTATTTATATTTATTTTTAAATCAAAGGGAATTATATTTTATGTCACTCTGTTCATATTTTTAAATTTTTCTTAAAAAAGAACATTGTTTATATATGTTTTTGAATTAATTTATTAAATCACAAAAAAATCACCCGAAACTTTGAAAAATTCCCATGCTTGAATGGCTTGAATGGCTTCTATTCGCCGTAAGAAGTTTTCTCAAATTTTTCTCAATCGCAATTTTCACTTTGATATAGAATTCTGCTTGACTGAAATTTGTAGAGAACACAACGTACCCTATGAACTGCTCGGGGGTCTCGTGTTAGGGTAGATATGTGTACGAGTATGTATAAAAAAGGGCAGATAAATATTTAACAAGCTGCACAGAACATACAAACAAACGCAGCATACACACACACACACACACACACACAGAAGCTCACATGGATGGGCACACACACGCACACACTTGTTGTTGGTGCAGACACTTCAAAAAAGAGAAACTTTGAGGGACAGCCAGAGAGAGCGAGTGAGAGATGGCCACAGAAACAGAGATAGAATGAGCTGCAGAATGGAGGAGCAGAACGCAGTCGACACTTGAACATTAAGCAACAAACTCGACGTGATAAATTTTCCCTACTTTGAGGGAAATGAAAATAAATTTTTCACCCAAAAAACCGGAAACTTTGGCCAAGGCTGTGTGGAGGGTCCAGGATGCTGAAATTACTGGGAATTCTGTGCAAAAAATAAAAGGGGAGATGAATAAAAGTACATACATATATATTAAAAAAAAGGGCAACTTTTATAGTCCAAATTAATAATAGAAAATAAAAAAGAAATCAAAAGATTAAGAGCATAAGAAAAAGTTGGTACTTTCTTTGATCTGTATAGTCTGCTTGTTCCTTAGAGGATCCACTGTACTTGGCTGTGGGACGGTGTCCCAAACTATTCCCATAGGATAGTAAAGTGTGAATAATTTTTGGTCACAAACGGAATAAGTTTGAAAACATCTACTATGCTTACATTTGTAGCAAGGATTCCATGCAAGGAATTCTTTTTCTTTACCACAAACTAAAATTAAACGTCGTATCTTGTTGACCATTTGGCCTTTAGCAAAAACATTGTAGTAGCATTTACAAAACCATGCTCATTTCTAAGGCTTTAATGTTGTTAGAATGAGCGGAAATACAAGTACTTGTGTTACCATAATGAAACACTGACAATTATATTGTACAAGTCATACATACATATGTATGTTCCAAGGGTAGTTTGCTAAAGGTCGAAATTGCTAATAGAACATGGAACTACCAGCAGGGAGACCTTGCTAATAAGTGATATATGTACCACTTACCCACTTACCACTTATGTATGTACTACTAAAACTTAAAGATACTGGTGTTATTTAAAGAACTAGATAATCCAGTTTAATACAAGAAATGCAGTCTATGGGCTCTTCTTTAATTATATTATTTTAATTGATCGGTCAGTAGATCGTAGGGACTTTTGCACTGCCTAAAGTATTGATTCACACCGAATCCATGAATCCTGTTGCTGCTATTCTCTTTCAATTTTGCTCGCATTTGTCATAAGTGATGGGGGAAAAAAAAAAAAACAAGAGAGGAGCTCTAACTCTTATAGTCTCTGACATCTAGGCGTCCATCAAGACGGACAGACAAAAAAATCTATATCGACTTGGCTATTGCTAGTTTATGGGATTCGAAATGCATCTTTCTGGGTGTTCCACAAATCTACATTCACCAAAAAACTAATATTTTGTATCTATTAAATTTGAAGATAAAGAATATAAAGATGAGAAACACTTTAATTTGAAGGAAATTCAAGATGTCTGAGGCTTTCCACAATCTGTATACCAGAAATTGCAACAAGATGAAACATCAGACAGACAGACGTTGGTCATTTTTGGACAGGACAAAGCCTACTCCCTGTCAGTTTAGGGTCTGTCTCTGTCTCGGTGTCCCCCTTTCCCTGTCTGCCTTGCCTTGTCTGCCTTTCCGCTTTCATGCTTATCAGACGGTTTTTTCTGTTTTTGCAGTCGCTGCATACTTTTAGGCGCATATCACGCCATGTACAAAAGTTGTTCGTGGGCCCCAGCCATGGTTCATTGCACTCCTCCTACTGGCCCGTGCAATGAAAATTGCTACGCGCCAGAGTTTTATTGCCCGGAAATGCCTTTTCTGGGCTAGGCGAGGCCCGAAAGTTTTACTCGGAACAGCCCCCCGATATGCCATTCCGCAATCTGCATAACGCGGGCGAACAACAGAGTAAAACTCCGAATTGCAGTTGCAATTTTCGGTTGCGATTGTCGCATGTTTGGACGCAGTCAACAGGACATATGGAGGGGCTCGAACTTCGATTATGGCAGCTAATAAAAGACGTGGAAAGGGGGGGGATCCCCGGCATAGGCGCATTCTGAAATTCGGGATTTATGAGAATTTTATGGCTTTTGAGGTTATGGTTGTTCTTCTTGTTGTGGATCCTTCGTATTCCTTGAAGTTGTTCCTCGCCTTGTCGCCTGTTTGGCAGCAGGTCATAAAAATTCAATTACGCCAAAGAGGGCGTAGGTGGCGAGGTGCAGCGTGTAGGCCGAAACAAAAAGTCAGAACGAAGAAGGGCCATAAAACTGAATGAATGCTGATTTTTCTCGGAGAGAAGTGAGCAGGGGGTCTGCGAAAAGTATGCCACACATTTTTTATTATTTTACACGGCTTTGACACACATGCATATATGATATAAATGGGCGAAGGACCCCGCCCACACATGCCACAGAAGGAGGGATGAATGCATAAGAAAGTGTGTGGAAGATGCTGGGGAGAAATGGGATACAAGAATTGCCAAAATGTAGGAAACCCCTTGAGATGCCACCACATGAGCACCTAAGAGTATGCGCCTCAAAATGTATCTTGTATGCAAAACGGATGCGATGCGGTGGGAGAAGAGGAAAAACGAGGTGGAAACTACTTGAGAGATAGGAGAAAAGGGGAAAAACTTACCTCTCTGCTTGATAACTAAATGGAAACAGGGCCTGTTCTGGTTTAGAATTTAAGCCACAGATACGCGTGGCAAATAGGAACACGTGCAAATAATTATTCAAGTTTCTTTTACTCTACAACACATTCTAGCTGGATAGTAAAATGTATCTTTTGCTAAATAGATGGATAGAATGATTTGCTTTGGAAACATGATCCGTTTCTCTTTCGTGGCCCAAACACTTTCACATTTAAATATTGACCCGCCCAGCGATTAAGGGGAAAAGGCAATCCTCTGATGGATGGCTCAAACATCCGAGAGGTTAAATGCCTACTTATATCCTTTCCAGGAGCTGCTGTTGCTGTTTGTGGTCTTTTCACAGAACTTTGCATTATCCTGGTGTAAGTGGTTGGGTGGAGGGGTAAGTGCTTCGGCTCAAATCTCTCTCCTTCGTGTCTTTGCTTTACTTTTTCTCCATCTTTTTCTCCGCTTTGTGTGTGTGTGTGCGTGTGTTTTTGTGGCTGGTAGTTATTAACCTCTTTCCTTGTCTGCTTTGTTGCAGTTGATAAACTATAGCCGTATAAGCCACAGAGCTGCTTATGCATGTAAATATGGCTGGCCATATCCGTACTTTAGGGCTCTCTTAAAAGCTAAGCCGCCTGTAGGCCCCTGTAGTTGTACAATATTTGCTTGCACTTGGCCAGAGATAATTGGCCCTCGACATGGGGCATCAGGCAGTGTGTGAGGAAGTGGAATGTGAATGATTAGCAGTATGGTATGCAATATGATTGACAAGTCCCACAACATGATACTCTTAAGGAGCCCACAAGTCATTCGATTCAAATTCGCCCGGCTCTTTAGAACCTGCCATTGAATGACATGTTTTGATAAATTGTTTGATTAATGGACGCATGTGCGCAAATATGGCTTAAGTGCTTCTGCAGTCAGCGAAGGGCTTACGTATCGATAGCGGGGCTGAGAGGACACACTTCATGGCTGTGACCATTAAAAATAATTTCCTTTCGCGTTCGTCTAAAAGCGCACTCCAAGCCGCAGAGAGGGGCTGGCAGGGAGACAGATTCAAAAAGAGTAAGGGGCAGAGAGACAGCTGAAAATGACAAAATCTGTCGGATGCCAGGGCGATGTTCATAAATCAAAGTGACACCCACGACTGCCGCTCACACCCACACATCCATCCACCCGCAGAGAAAAGCAGAGACACATTTTCCACATTTCCGGCGCGCTCATTAAAAAATTGAGCGCCATTTGCCAAAGCGGAACCAGCGGGAAGGCGTGATGGCGGGAACCCGAAGAGAAATTGCATGTCCTCTCTCCCGCATGAGAGACATGCATATGCATGTCGGCGGGCGAAAAACTCCACTCAAAAAACTAACACATCATAAATCTTGCACAAGTATCCTTAAGCGTTATCCCCCTCCCAAGCACACACCCAAAGAGCCATGAAAAAATCTCATCCACATAAAAGGCAAAGCGAACGGGGGCGGCGAGGAGGTTGTGTTAAGATTTTTCCTTTTTTAATTACAAAAGCCTTCAAACGGTTCGTTGGTTGGTCCGCTCTGTTCCTATCCGTTCCGGGCTGTGTTGGGCGCCCATAAATATGCAACACTATTTTTCGGGCGTTTTTTTTCTCTCTCTTGTACACACCACTCTGTATCACCGTCTTGGCTTCTGTACTCATGTATGCAATAAGAAATTTGCCAAGGGCCAAGCAAACGCTCACGTGGCGTTTACCCATGACATGACCAAGCTGTCGTCGTCTCATCTCATCTTTTGCAGCCTCATATCCCACTTCCCAGTCAGCAGCGCCCATTCTCATAGGAAAGAGTCCTTGCCCCAAGCGAATTTTTTGCGAGTGGCCGCAGCAACAGCTAAACTTGAGACTTTTGGCACGTGCATCTCTCCCTCCCCCTCTCCCTCACTCTGGACTCCCCTCCCTCTTCTGGTGTGGCAAAACTTTTTTCTTTCCTCCCCCCATAGTTCAATATGTTCTCTAATGAAACTTGTGCCAAAGTGTGATATTGATTGTTGCACAGAGATAGAGCATAGAGAAGCGATAGAGAGAGAGATAGTGAACGAGATTGGGATTGAGATTGAAAGAGTGAAAGAGCGATAGAGAGATGGGCCCTCGGGCAAAAGCTGAATTTCACTTCAGCCTTCAGTAAGTTTTTCGTGTAACTTTTCTGAGATGAAAAGTACTTGTATTTGCATGGAGAGTGACTCAGCTCTTGGCGGAAATAAATCATGACTGGCTTAGCTTTAAGGTAAGGCACTGAAGCTCAAAGGAGCTGAAAGATTGAACATTTTGTGTAGGTGCAAGAATGAGAAGAGTTTCGATTGTGTTGATTGCCTCAATAAGCTTCGGGCTGTCTGGCAACTTGAGAGATGGGATGGACTGATGCTTGAAAATTAATGATTAGTCTGTGACAATTCTATAGAGATATTAAGGTTCCATATAATTAACTTCCCATTATATTATCTAGTCTAAACGTTTACCATTGTATTGTCAGTAATCTAAGGAAAATAGTTCTAGAAATTTAGTAAACTGCTCAAAAGTGTGCAGAGAAAAAAGGAACTACATTTAATTGAATTTTCCGAAAGAGATGAATTTTATTTCCTTAATTATGGTATTTTTCTATTGATTGAAAACCTTATTCACAATAAGGCCACATTTCATAAAGGTAAAACTAATTTAATTGCAAAAGTATTTCATAATTTTCTCTGAAATGCTTGTCATCCATGTGAATGTATAGAATATGAGGAGCAACCTGCTGTTTTCCTCCTACAACACATATGTATATAGATATCATTCCATGTTACGGCACAGCTATTTTCCCATTTCAATGACACCGATGATCTGGCAACTCTCCATGAAAGGACTCCTGCTCCCGCATGGCATTTGATACGATTTTATTCATCCATGTCGAGCGCTCCAGACTCCATTCCTGGCAACAGGGAAGCATCCCCCAAAGTTTGCCCAACTTCAAGTTCTTTCTGTGCCACCCCAATCTCTTACCAGTTTCAAGTTCTTTCTGGCCAAGTCCTGAACAACAAAAAAACAAAGGAAAAAAAACACTTCCGTTTTGCATTTGATACTGGGGTTCTTCCTGTTCCTCCTTCCCCTTCATGCTTTGTCGTCTGTTGTTTTTGTTGCGCTTTTTTCCTATAAACTCTTGCAGATTTTCTATTTTTCCTCTCTGTCACACTTGCTGGTGCTCTCCCTCTTGTTTCTGTAGCCCTGGGGGTATCGTCTAACCCTCGCAGGGAAATGCAATTTACAGCAACACAAAAAATTGACTTTCTTTCCACCGTAAGCTGTTGTTGCAAGTACTATTAAAAAAAAAAAATAGATAAGCAGACTATTTAATTTCCTAGATAATATTGTTGTAGATGTGTTATTCTATATTTTTGTTGCCTTTCCGTCATTATCCCTAGCCTTCTCCCGTAATAGAGTTGATCTGAAAGAAAAAACGAAAGAAAAAACATCATAATTGACCTCATTATAATTGCATTTCGTTTTCCGTTCTCCTCTCTGTCTTTTGCAGGTCAGTATCTGAGATGAATTTCACATCACTATACGAGTACGCTGGGTAAGCCATTGGATTTAAGCTTAATTATGGGGGGAAATTATTGATTGAATGTTGAGCGAACGATGAAAAGGGGGTGTCTGGTGCAAGACGAGTGGGCGAAAGCCCTCAATGTCCGTCCCCCATTGTGCGATGTCATTATAATGCCCGCTACCTTTTCGGATTATGCATATATTTGTAATTCCGTTCCCATACATTCTCCCTAAACCTTTCAAAAACCATTGCACACAAACTAAAAACAAAAGCTTTAAAAGCAAAAATTCAAATAAAAATTTCATCAAACTTTTGTCGAGGGGGATGGGATAAAAGCGCAGAGGATTGGAGTGGCAGGACAGCTTGAACTTGGTTTTCGCTTTTGGCAGCAGCTCATGCAGCATTATAATTGGCATACAAAAAGCACCAATGAAAAGCGAAACAAAGTTTTCCCCGGCTCCATAGGGAAAGTAAAAATATCCCAGCCCTACAGTCAATTTTGCTTAAAGTTTAAGTGGTTATAGGGGGGACTCTTGTTTTTAATTTATAACGAATTTTCGTAGATTTTGTTTTCAGTTTTTTGGATTTCAATGAATTTTGAGTTGGAAAATTTTAATTGAAATTATTAACTTGAAGGAAATTAAATTATAGCCTGGTTACAGCTAGCTGATCGCGCGTCAACGTTCACGGGTGACTGGCAATTTGCCAATCAGCCAAGGGCCAATTTCCGCCTACGGGCAGTATAAAATACATATAAAAATACTTCAAAGTAAATACTGAAATAATTAATAACACAATAAAATAAATAATGACAGCTTTCCTAAGGGAAATCTACAGAATTTACGCTCAGAATTCTTCAGCTGATTGATATTTGTTTAGATACAAGTCTCATAGCATCTCATCTCTGTGCCATTACCATAGATTATAACTATTTCGTTGGAATAATTTCATTCTTTTATAGACAATTTATTAAGAACTCCCAATAAAAATGTAAATCGCATTATCCCACTTTTCTTTTTGAAGCGATTCAGATGATAAAGATTACTTAAAAGTTAAAACGATTAAAATAGACAGTGCACTTCGTCCTCTCTATCCCATTTAAACACTTAAAAGAGCATTTCCAGTTGAAAACAATTTGAGAATTTGTGTAAATTGAAGCGTTTATTTGATTATTTTGTGCACACTTTTTTGCACGCTAAAAAATTAAATGTTCGTTATAAATTGCTTAATTTTTTCCCCCCAACGTATGCGTACGACAAAAGTGAAATACAAACTCATGTTTTACAATTTAAGTAAATAAAAAAAGAGAGAAAGAGATGGCAAACAGATGGAGTATAAGAGAGAGAGAGAGAGAGGGCAAGAGCAATGCCAACAAACGACAAAAATTGCGGTGAAGCAAAAGTTGGTCCGAAAAATTCAACAGAGCTCAGAACCAGAATAACGAGTCCGTGTCCGTGTCCATGTCTGTCCGTGAATGCTGGATGCCTCTGCTCCTGTAGCGACTTCTGACCTCTGCCCCTGCCCCCGCCCCTGCCTGGCATATGCAGTTTTTGCAATATTTACCCAGGAACAGAATGTAAGGGAATGCCGGGATATACGGGTTTGCTGAATGTCATTGTTAAAAGTGGTGCATTCGTTCGGGGATTTTGTAGAACAGAACAGTAAAGGAACAACAAAAATCGTATTGCTCGCTCAATGAATTATAATGTTGGACCGTTCAATTTGTATTGTGTCACAGTGCCATTGAATGGGTGGAACACTCCCCTGCCCACCGGGAACAGGGGGGCATCTTTGCATAATACTACCCGTATAAAAAATAAGAGAGGAAAATGGATAAAAGGCAAATCTGGCTTACGTGTGGGGAGCATTTTGCGTATCCGGCGGGATGGCTGTCAAGCTTAATGATAAGTAAAGTAACTTTCAGATTTTTGTGGCGTGTTTTCCATCCTATTTTTTGTGAGATGTTGGATGCTCTCTCTGGAAGATTCTTTAACTTGTAAACTACATTCGCAGTTGTGTGGGGCTGCTGTGGCTTATGAGTAATTATGAACTACTCGTACGCGTAGTTTAAGTGAACTATTTTGCGTATTTCTGAGCAATTCTTCTGGACAATAATTGATTGTAGTAAATAGGAATTGCAAGTTGTTTGTAGGAGGGTAGACCATTTTGTATGATGTATGATATCCACGAACAAAACGAAGTCGGGAGGCGATATATATTCGTCAAAACTCTTCACTCAATATTCTTCCTTCCTCTTTACAGTGCTATGCTGTAACTATTACAGCTGTTAAATGGAGAGAAGAGCTGTACCCTAGAGCGGTAACAGGCAGGGGTGTTGACAGCGCTGTTGTTCTCTCACAGTTGCTGCCTTGCACAGGACGGAAGAGCAAAAGTGAGGTAGAAATAGATCATGGATTGCCTTATATCCGGGATCAGATTGAGTGAAACTAAGGGAAATTTTCTGTCTAAGTCTTAGTCTAAAAGCGTACCGTAGTGCTCTTAATTATGCCAATTTATGTCTTTTTCTGCTCTCATTCAGTTCTTATAAACCAAAAAAAAAAACCACTGATTGTCACTCCTCATATTCCGCGTGTATATTTTCGTTCCACTTACGCGAAAGCTTCCCATCCTTTGACCATTATGTCCCATGGCCTCAAGCCTCCCCCACACACACACACGCACACATGGCGTATGCTTAATTTATTTCCTTAACCTTATTTGGAGGCAAGCAATGAGGAAGGCAGGAACGAAGCTGACTGAAAAAGCAAACAAAAGCCTTAATTAAATTACGGCGAATGGCCTGCCAGCACAAGTTTTGAGGCGTTTCACATTAAGGTTACGTTTCTGTTTTCTGGTGTTCGATGATGCCTTTGAAGTAGACTGGAAGAAAACTTTTTATGGCCTGCTTAAAGGCGTCGGAGCGGCAGTGTGGCAGGGCGGCAGGGGCCAATTAAAGTGCCAAGATTTTTGCTGACTCTGCCCTGACGATGGGGGTTTTTCAATCAACAACAGCCAAACACAGAGCCACACATGGGCTAATTTATTTAGCAGGCAATTGGCACGTAAAGGGTTAATTGTCAGCCAGTCAGCAAAATGTGTGCGCTCGACTCTGTTCATCGATTCTGCATAACTTGCACATGTTGTTTCGAAACGAAACCCCCTTTTGGGTGCTACTTTTGTTTGGCTCACACTTTACTTTAACGCCTTTCCACAGCCATAGCCTGGCCCCTCCTTTTTGTTGATTTTTGGCTTCAGCTGCGGGCTGCCTTGAGACCCCTAACCCAAGTTGTGGCCAGGATATGGCCATCATGCATGACGTTTGGCACAACGTTCTTTCCTTGTGGATTATTGAAATGTAAATGTAAAAATCACTCGTACGCACCATTTGACAGGAGCTACAAACAGCTGCGGGCAACGAGAAATTATAAATAAAATAAATAAAAATAATATCAAATAAAATAAAATTGTTCTCTATCTGCAGGGCAGAAATGCCAGTCAGACACCTGGCCGTACCATACAATCAATTGAGTGCTCCCTCTCTAACACATTCCTACCACATTGCTTTCCCCCTGTAAGCAGCGTCCAGAACGAAGGGGTTCGTACCAAACCATTTTCCATTTCCCCAGCAATTAAGCCAGTTTTTGTAAAAATAAATTTCAGATGCTGGCAGCTATATATTGACTTTCAATTTGAGTGTCGGTTAGTTGAGTGTCGGGCTCTGTTGGAATATTGAATATTCTGCTCATCCGAAAGTTTTTAATGGTGATAAGGGCTAAAAATGTGCTTATTGTCTTTTGTAACCATCTAGGGACCTAATTTGACTATTTAAATCATATCATAGATTTCTAAATACAAAAACCTTTAAATAAATATTAGTAACATTGTTCTATCTGAAGTTGAATAGATGCATAACAGATTGGATTGGATAAATTGGATTAAAATATTCCCAAAATTCCAAAGGAATTACTTTCACTATTTTTCGCTTAGTTTTTTTGCTTTTTGGAAGCTTATTGAAGAATAAACTTTACATCCAATACCCTATTCAATGCATTCAGTGGCCACATTCAATATTTTTTCAAAAGAGAGTAAAAAAGCATCTCCATGCGATTTTACAATCCATAGATATTTTTTGCAGATACTATCTATTATGGATTACATTCCATTGGTCTCCATAGATTTGCAAACATTTGCCAATTGGCAAACAAATGCCAAATAAATCAAATTCAAATACTGAAGGAACTGCCTGCCGCAACCCCTGAAGAATGGAAAATGCTAGTGGAAATGGAAATGAAACCAAGCCCCTGTGGTGCCCTTAAAAACGTGTTCCCTTGGCCGCTTTACAGGCCAACCTCTGTTAAGCCCCCGCCCTGACCCCACCTTTCGCCACGACACGCCACGCCCCACCTGCCCCCCTTAGCTTGTACAAACACGTAATCGAATAATCCAATTTGTTTGTGCAAAAAACTGAAACTTTTTCATAGGGCTTCAGTTGACGGCGACAACGGCAGCAGGTCTCTGACTCATACTCCCAGCCAAATTTTTGCCCCTGTTCTCATCCACCTTTTCAGCTAATTGTTTGAGTGAGTTTTGGGTATAAGTGCAACGCCCACAGCCCATAGCCCATAGCCCAAGGCACATCATCCACCATCCACTATGGCAGAGCCTCGAAAAGGCTTTGTTCAATTTGGAATTGTCTGTAAAATGATGTAATTGTTACCTGCTAGTTGGATTTGATAGTTACCTTAACTTTCGTTTCGAGTGGGGAGGGCCAAAGCCGCTTCCCTCATCATGGATTTATGGCCGTGGTGTTGGGCAAAGTTTTTCCGAGTTTTGAGGTGTGTCTGGGCAAAGTTCTGTGAATTGATTGAGGAATTGTGGTATAAAGTTTTACTAATTAGCTTATACTTGCATTAATCGTGGAGATACGAATGATTTATACGTTTTAGACGCCCCCCCATTTCTTCAGACTATTTTCTTTTCAGAATGGAGAGCTTTTTATTTCATCAAATCGATTCACTTCTTTATTCGTCGCTAAGTATATGTATGTTCTTCTCCATGGTCATGCCCAAACATTTTCAGCCTCTAAAGAAAGAAATTAATTTCATTAATTTTTCCATTGAATCGCTCTTATTAAAAGTTATTGATAGAACTACTTCTCCTGAATGCCCTGAAACTTCTTCAACATAATGGGAACTATTCCTTCATCCAAAGAAATCATGGCACCCTCTCCCTCTCTTTGAACGGCTTTTTATCCTATATGGATACTTACTTCAGGGAATCCTCTTCAACGAAGCCTATTTCCACTGCTTATGTCAGGTGCACTTAACATATTTCTTCTTGGAACCCTGTTCATTCTCTTTATGGAGCTCTATCCATCCAGAATAACTTATCTGCATCGTAGGTGGAACCAATCCAATTCATCTTTCCTTGCATACTCTTCTCTCCTTTATTGAGTCCCCTTATTAAACATGATTTTCCAGTGAATCCGTCGTATTTTGCTCACCTCCTAAAATCTCCTCCATCGTAAGTGGTGCCATCCTCGAATAGTGGTGTTCTGCATTTCCTCCTGCAATCTCTATTTCCGCCATGAAACTGTTTCCTCTTCCAATGAATTTCTTTGATGGAAATAAGTCCCCATCGTTTTGAATATTCTTCCCTTTAATGAACGTTTTGTGTCCGTTAATTTTCACTTTTCCATAGAATTTCTGTTAACATTCTGCTCCCATTTACGTAAATGAATCGTTCAGTTTAACCTTTCAATCGAGTAAACGTTCTGTTGGTCACCAAACCGATTTCATCGCACAGCACCCCACAGGACCCTCCCGACCCCCGGTGCGAGCCAGGACCGGACCACCTGCTGGGGATTTTGTCAGCCATTCTAGTCGCACCCACATGGATGCCATCATGTGCCTGTTTTCCCAGCTACAATCTCGCCAAACATTGTCAACGAATGGAAGTTTGCATACAGCTTTCTTCTGGCATTGACAGTTGCTCCTTGGCTGTGATTTGGTTCCTCAAGGCTGAAGCGGCTCTCAGAAGAACAGCTTGGCTAATCCTTCTACTTATTGCTGCAACAAGAGCCTGCCTAAGCCTGCATTTTGTGGGCGTGTATATGCCTCCCGCTCCTGCTTCTGCTCCTGCCAAAGACAAACAAAAGGCAAACTTGTCCGACCAGTCCCTGTGCCTGGGCCTGTCCCTTTCCCTGGTGTCCTATCCGGAAGCCATTGCGGGTTTGAACACAGAGCATTGTGAGGGACTTACAGACACAGGTAACCCAAACGGAAGCAGGAGGCGCGACACTTTATGACAGGTTGGATGGGGCTTGGGTTACTGCCACGTTGCAGCCCCCAAAAAACGACTCTTTCTAGTGGTAGGCAGAAGAGCCCCTCAGATTCCCATTCTGCCAGGAATTAGGAATGCATTGTCTGACGGCTCAGCACCGACCCATACCCCAACCCGAGACCGAGACCGAGCCCGAGCCGTGTTCTGTTCTCTTTTCAGCCCATCAGCCCTCAGCTTTTGGTTCGGTTTTCAGTTCAGTTTTGTTCAGTTTGTGCGTCAAACTCTTTGGCTCAAGTGCGGGCCACATTTTATAGGCTTCCCTGAGAACCAAGTCCCCAGCCCCCAGTCCCCATCCCTTACCATCTCTTTCAACCATTCACTGGAAGACGCGACACAAATTAGCCATTTTTTTTCTTCCTTTATTTGTTGCTGTCTTTCCATTTGGCTGAGAACAATTTCAGTTTGCTTTGCAGTGCACAACCGGCAACAGTCGACGGGGCTTACTCGATTCATTTTACCCGTTTCATTATCTACCGGGCCAAAAGGAAATTATCCGACAAGTTTTAACCAAGAAAAAGAAAATTCCTTTTAAATGTCTCTGACTGAGAGTGCGTTTAATGCTCGGATCTCGGGCTTTTTGTGCTAATTCAATTCAATGTAATTGAATTTATGCCGCTGCAAGTGAGAAAACTCAAGGAAATCTCTTCTTAATTTACTAATTCAATTTGTGCTGCAAGTGTGAAAACCCCTCCCCACCCCATTCTAATTTGGTGATTCAAGTGCAAGGAAGAGAAATATTATAATAAGATCTTCCCTCATTTAGATATTCAAATTAATCATAAAAAAAGAGACATAATCTGCTCACGATATGAATTACTTAGAGACCTTAATATGGTAAGGAAATTTGATTTAAAGTACATGAAAAACAATCTAAAACTAAAGAAACTTTAACCAACTGCAGTTTTTTATATAAATCATACATTAGTTTATTCCCAATATAAATTTACAAAAACTTATTTCTAAGTGCGCGATTTAATCAAGGAGCAATCGGGCCACCAGTCATCAAATACTGACCCTTATTTTCCTTTAAATGTTTTACTATTGGGCTTAGATTATCTTTAAGAATAGCCATTGTGTCGACACGAATAAAAACTCTTATGAAAGGTCATACAATTCTCTTTGCAATTTATTAATGGTTTTGTATATCGGCGCTGCAAATGTCGAGTGAAAGTTTTGAAGCTGTTACCCAATCTCGGTTTCTGAATTATTAAACAAAATTTTGGGGGCATATTGAAAATTCTTGAAAACCTTGGCCATGTCTCGCGCAAAGTAAATTCTAAAGTTTTCATTTTGTCGCACCTTTTAACGTGAAAACTGCATATAATTTATTAATATATGTACTTTCAAAGCTCTTCAACAATTTAGGAAAAATCACGGAAAATGTCGAAGTAGGGGGAGAGTGTTTTAGTTTTGTAATGCATAATTTATACACATGCATTTTGTTTCATCAACTCTTTAAATATTTCTTTTCAAACAATTTTATAAATAAACTTTAATATTCTAGATATATTTTTTTCTATGGCTTAAACAAATCAAGCGAAATGGAAATATTTGTTTTTTCTGGGCCAATATTTGCTCACGTAATTTCCTATGGCATTGCCAGGCCAAGTTTTCGCCTGTTTTTCCACTGTTGTTGGTGTGCCTTTGGGCCAATTTTCTTTTTTGTTCACTCAAATGATGCGTAAAAATCACATTAGCGGCAGCCGTGCGACATTTTGGCATGGTCTCTGTGCTCTTTGGCCAGCATATCTCGCTCTTTGGACCCCTCTAAGGTCCCGAAAGGACGAGTATGCCAGGGATTGGGTTTTTTGCGGGGGTGAATTTACGATGCCCTTAAGCGTGTTGTGTTCGCCAATTAAAGGCCAAGTTTCGAGTTTGGCCAAGTTTTTTAATTTATGTGCTGCGCATAGCAAGAAAGTTTAATGTTTCCCTCTAGACTTGGTTATAGGAATATGGCATTAATCTTTAAATTGTAATGAATGGGAAGAGTTTAATATTTAAATTATTCTAAAATTTCTAAAATATTCTACTTACTCCAAGCAATCATTATCCCCGCTTTCAACATTTCCTAGTTAACTCCCGTTTTTTAATTAAAAATCAATAAAAAGAGTTTTATTATTTGAATTAATTTTTATTTTAACAATTTATTTTTTTGTTTATAAATTGTTTTATAATTTTCTAAAGGTCATACTCATAAATCGTATTTAATCTGGAATATTGAATATTGACTGATATTGAATTGCAATTTTAAACTCTCATTTTAAGACCTAGTGCAGCATTCTAACAATTTTCATCAGTTTCCCATTAAAAGTGATTAATTTTAGGGATTTATTTTCGGGCATCATACATATTTCCCCCCCCTAGATTTTCATTTACGTACCAAACCCCCCCAGTTTTTGTGTGTTCATTTTGTTTCCTAGTTTGTCCTGCATAAGTATTTTTTCAGAAATTCATCTGCCATTTTTGTGTTGTGCTGTTTTTGACGGGGTCCTTCCTGTTGCCTGTGACTGGCATGAAAAGCATTTTACACATGGCAGCATTTTTTAATTTTGCCAGCCAGGCTTTTAGAAATGGAACAGCGTACATTTCATACCCGTACTCTCGTGTACTTATGGTAGTACACTCTCTAAAACACACACATAGACACACACATGTGTGGAACATGCACTTACTAATTAGAAATAAAAACGCGAAGAACTGCACTCGCATTTTGCTCATTACGTTTTCCTCTATTCTCCCCTACTGTTCCGTTCCTCTATTTATTTGTGCTTTCCCTTTGGGCTGACATTTCGCTGAACCATGCCAAAGGGTGGCTTAGCATTTGTCTCGAAATAATAGACACCCTGTCGTCTGGCCAGAAGCAGCTCCATTGAGGCATTGGCCAAATCGCCGCCCATGCTCTGTCTGTTGCCCGTCTCCCTGGGGCACCGATGGAAGCGGGTCAACTGCTGCCATTCGCTGACCGCACAGCCACGGGCCGGAAATTCCCGGCCGGGCCGCAGACTCTCGGCAAAGAGGATGAATGCCCTCCAGTGGCTGCACTCGAGCCAGAAGCAGCCCGGCTGCTGGCTGCCCCAATTGGCGTAGAAATCGGCATGCCCCAGCGGGCGATCGAAGCCGTAGCTGCCGACACTCGTATGTAGCACCTCCACATAGTCCGCATCCCCTTTCGCCAGACGCTCCTTGTCCTGGGCATACCGGAAAAAGGGCAAGGCCGGATCCAAAGCACGGATCATCCTGAGGCGCCCCGTCTGCAGGTGCTTCCCAGCCAGGCCCGCCACATGGGCTCCCATGCTGAAGCCCACCAGCTGCAGATCCTCGAACCTCAGGCCCGCCTCCTGGTGCAGAAAGTCCACGAATTTGGCCAGCACCTGTCCCACGGGCTTCACCCGATAGCTGGCCGTAATGTAGTCCGCTATGGCGCCGCGGCCCCAGTCCACGGTGAAGATGTTGTACCGGCCCTTGTCCAGCGATAGGTATGGTGGGAGCAAGGCGCTGTAGATATTGGCATTTGCATTGCCCAGCCAGCCGTGGATGAGGATGCTAAAGGAGAAATGAGAGAGAGATTACACTGAGGGAAAAGGCTTTTGGCTATCAATCCATCTGAAGCACTCACCGTGTCGGATTGAAGGGATTGAAGCGCGACTGCCGCAGCGAGGCGGCATCATAGAGATGCACAGTCTCCGTGGTCACAGCCCGTCCGTCCATCGCCATCACATTGAGGCCGAAGGCGGCACTCAGGGTGCTGCCCACTGCCTGCTGGAAGAGCCTTCTTCGATTGGACGCCGCCGCATCCTTATGCGCATTCGAAACGAGATGATTGCCGGTTATGGTATGCAGTTGGAAATACGTGTGCCGTTCGGCATTGTACAGCAGTTTGTAGTCGGACGACTGCAATCGAAGTAATTGTTCTGTGTTGGGGGTGATGTCCGAGCTGCGCCCATCCAATATTGGCAACATACTAAGCTTGGGCCTGGGACTGGGACTGGGAGTGGGAGTGGAACTGGGGCTCATTAGGTTAGACAATGACAGCAGTGGCAGTCGGTTGGCCATTTGTGTGTCAAAGTAGTTCGTCTGTTGCCTCATACCCATCGCAGTCATCATCATCATCATCATTCTCATGGCACTTTCCACTTCATTTGTCACTTTTACTTGCACTGCGGGTCTTGGCAGCTGTCCCGGTGCCGGCACCAGCACCGGCTCTTGCTCCAGATCCATCTCCTGCAATTGATTGTTGTCTGCATTGTCCTTCCCCAGTCCATGGGCTTTGTAATCAGACTCCTCTTTTACGAGTAGTTTTGCTGCAGCCAGCCACAAACAAACTGTGAGACGACGAAACGAAAGTGCATTAGACGGAATCTACTGTGCAACTAGAGCACAGATCCACAAATGAGAGGATTCAGTGCAGAAAAATGATTCGAATACGAATGATGATGGTAGTCACCTGCCTGACAAATCACTAGCAGCCTCAATACATGCCCCATCATTACGGGGGCAGGGTTCAATTGGAATCACACTCAGAGCCTCCTACGGACCCAGCACAACCTCAACGGGCAACAATGAATAACTGACTGGCATGGCATGGCACCTGGTTACCCCTCATTATTTGGGACATATTTCTCGTCTTATTTTGGACTGCATTTCTCTCTCTGTCACTCTCTTTCTACCCGATTAATATGCAGAACTTCACACTCTGTTCCAGCCTGGTCTTCATTGATTTCTTCTTAACAAGCGGTAATTGTTTGGCAGATGAATGACGGCTGTAAGTGCTCTCTCTCTCTCTCCCATTAGCTGCTAATCGGTTGAGTCAACAACTGTCGGCTCGGTCTGGAGGAAGACAGACTGGGGGAAACAGCGATAGAGAGAGAGAGAAGTTTTTTTTGGGAATCTGTGCCAGTGACCAAGTTTTTGTGTAAGCACTCCATTTAGCACTCAAAGATGATAGCTCAGTTCTTTTTGGGATAGGTCAATCTATATGCTAAAACATACGTAAGATATAGTATCTATACAGATTAAAATTGTGCAGGTTGAGAAGAGACTAAGGCTTTATCGATTAGATAAGTAAAGTTCTTGAAAAGTAATAGTCAAAAAAAGCCAGGCAATAGCAATTTTCTACAGACGCTTTTTCTCTTCATAAGTCTTTGGAGACCATGATTTCGACCTATCTTATACATACCTGCTATAATAAGAATTTCTTTTATCTTCGCTACATCCTTTGATTTAAACAAAATAATATTTATAGATTATGAATATTTTCATTCGAAATATGGTGATTGCATCTAAATTTCTCTAACCCCTATCAGATGATGAGTCCACTAGCTTATAGAGTAATCCAGGATATAAGTCATCCTCCTACGTAGCACGACGTGTGTTAAATGATTAAAATTATAAAACATCATTCGACTCTCACAATGAAACTAATTTTTTCAATTACTTTATTAAAAGCTTCTTCTAATTATATGATTAAAAGTTATAGAACTAGAAGCCAAAGTAAATCGTTGCCATCGCACATGCCAAATGTTTTTTTTCAATTATTTTCTGTTTCATGCGCATCCATTCGCTAGGTCTGAGGGGGCCGCATTAGCAGAGAGCCTCTGGGAGAGCAAACCACAGCTTGTGCCGCAAAAATGTGACCAGGCATCTGGGGCTTGTCAGACGCTGTAGAGCATACCTATCAATGATGGGAGTATCTTTATTCGAGGGAAGCTGAATTAAATTGCATCTTGCAATGCTCCTAATTGGCATGGATACAGAATTAGGGTCTAATATTTAAACCAATGGTCTAGGATATTTATTGAAGCAATGCTCCTAATTGGCATGGATACAGAATTAGGGTCTAATATTTAAACCAATGGTCTAGGATATTTATTGAAGCTTTTAATTTAGGGCCTTGGTGAGTGCAGGTGATTAACATATGATATGTTCCGATGTTTCCTGCTCCATCACAAAATCTACAGGAATCTTTCTTGATTAGTTTCAATTTATAAGGTGACAGTGCCCAGTGTACCTTAAATCATTTAAATATAACTTTCAAGTAGCTATTAAATCTGTTGATTGTTAATTTTGCGTCAATCTTTTATGTATTTTTATTATTATTACAAACATATTTCCCATATGCAATTTACACTTAAGAAATTGTGATATGCCTATTGAAAAAGCACATACTAACCGTGATTTTGCACATTTCCCTCTGTTTACTTTGCAGGTAAGTTCACATATTTCGCGACTACGCATACGACAACCGGAAGCGGTGGCAGTCGCCATTTTAACGACATCCGGCGCGTGCATTTCTTGGCTGAAAGAACACTGAAGGACCCTGCTATCGCTGATCGCAGAACGTGACGAAAACAACAGAGGAAAAAGCGTGTAGTATAAAATATAACCCCACGAGCCCCTAACCAAACCAGAAGGTAACCGAATCGTAGCTATCTTGTAGAGCCCCCGGCAGACTCCTTCTTGTTTATCTGGATGTTGCATATTGAATATGGTGTTGCAGAGCAGGCGGGGACATTTCAATTCTGCTGTAAAACCCCACCCCTGCTAGGGTTGGGAACCAGAGATGATGATGATACAGCACAAGTTCAATGTACAATCTCGGATTTCTGCATTTGCATTTTTGTGTTGATGTGGCTGTTGCTGTTTGCCCCATTGTTTGCTGCAAATGCAACACTCAGACAGGATTTACCCTGGCACTGGAGGAAACAATAACGCGGCAATAATCGATTAAAAAACAGCGACTGCAAAATGAACTCCAGAGCCGGGACCCACTCCAACCCCCACTCCTTGCTGATGGCCTAAGCTTTGTTTGCCTTTTACTTTACGGCCGCAGGCTCGGAAAAATGTCACTCGAGTGACTTTTATTACGAGAATATTTATGTACAATGTACATGTACATATATTCTGCGTGGACTCGGCTCAGTGTGGGGGGAGTACTCTAGACTATTTGCCCGCAAAATACTTGAGCCAGTCTTTGGTGTCAGCATTTAGCAGACAAGTGTGTCTCCAGCCTCGTATGCGGGTCCCCGGATTCGTACCCCCTTCGAGACCCCGAAAGAAGCATTTTCTCAAGTGCCACTTCAAGGCATTGCATCCTGCGAACATAAGCAGGATGCGTCGAGGATGAGGATGAGGATGAGGCTCGCTGCTGACTCAGCCATATACTTATGTAGGACCCTTTGTGGCGGCTTCTCCTTGTCGCTGTTTTGTTATACGTAAACAATGACGCAGGCTAAACGAATTTGTTACATCAGTTAGGGCTCAAACAAAATCGTTGACATCATAATTGAAGACTTATTTTGAAATGAAAAGTCTGCTTTACTTCAAAAACAGTTTCTTGAAAGTAGTTTCTTGAGAGTTCCATCAATTGGGGTAAACTTTTCTGAGGCAAACTTTTTTTTGGGAATGCAGAAATATTATTTAGATATTTCCCATAAATAATGTGCATAAGTATTTGTATCCAAAAATGTATCTCTCCTTCAACATTAACAGCAACATTAACATTCTGTTAAGATTCTGTTAGGGATTCTATCCTATCCCTTATCCCTTATCCGTTATGGAGTCTAATGAAAAGTTTTTAGCTCTTTTATGTTCTATAATTTATCCTGTTTTAAGTCCAGGCAAGCTTTTCCCAACCCGAAGCTTTGCAAAAGCTCTCAAAACTAGCAAGGTTCAGGACCAAACGATTTTATCGAAACTTGTGGAACACTAAAAGCTTTATGTCTGAGCTTTTATGAACTTTCAAATGTGAAATCCATCTGCCCAGCATCCGTTGTAGCGAAATATCATTTTTGAATGGACTTATGGCAGATATTTCAATTTTAAAAGCTAAGTTAAGAAGGACGCTTCAATTCCTCTCAACTCCAATTTTTGAACTTTTCACTCATAATTTTTTCATAAGATGTTTCTAGTCAACTTTCAGTGCTATTCCTTTAAATTTGTGCAATATCCTGTTCTGTGAATTTACCTGAGCCAGAAAGAGAGATAAAGAGAGGGAGAGTCAGGAGCATTTCCGGCCTGGCGGAGGAGTCCTTTAGTGGTCCTGAAGTGGGGTGGCCACTTGTCTGCGATGTCTGGTGTGTCTAACAGCAACCTCTCAAGTGGCATCTGCATTCCACTCCTCCCCCCCACGCCCCTGACTGACGATTTGGTATGCAAATGGGCAAGCTTGTGGTCTGTATGACTCCAGGCTAAATGTCCTTGCCACATACTTGTTGAAGGATGCTAGGATGTTGGTTTTGCATTTCAGTAATTTGAGACAGTTTTACAGTGCCTTGCCTTTTGCCTTGCCCAGCTTCTGTCACACCTTTTAATTAACAAAATTACACCAAAAGCGGACACAACTTTTAGCCAGCAACATGTCCATTCGGAGCTGAAGGACCTGCAGGCGAAGGATGTGCGTCCTGTCCTGTCTCGTACATGTTCCTGGCAGTTGCTCATTTCAATGCCGTCATTCGTGTGGTGCTCACCTGGTTCTCATTTCCGAGTGGGTTGACTTGAAAGCATTTATGTACATGACTGCTGCATTTCCTCACCCACACAGTACCCCCAGTCTATCCTTCTTCATCGTTACTGTACCCCATCCTTCCTCAGCTACCCACTTGCCACTCCCCCTTTCCTGTTCAGTGGTGTGCCGTATTTCAGTGTGTGTGTGTGTTTTTTTTAATGCACTTTCGAGCTCTTAATAAGCTCACAAAAGCACCGACAATTTGCATATGCCGGAGGATGGGTGGATTGCTTGAGGGATTGCACGGGGTTGCGACGGGGTTACAGGGGGTTGGGCAGGGAGGGTAACTGGAGCCGGCGGACACACCACTTACCTTAACCCTTGAGTTTTTCCAAGCATTTACATCACCAGCCACCTCTTAATCTGTTCGTGAAGCGTATCCTGCTCTTCCCATTCACATCCTCCTCTGCCATTTGCGTCATGTCTCTGCATTTTGTTGTCGTCCTTTGGGTATGTTCGTGACTGTGTGTCTGAGTGTTTGTGCGAGTATTCATGTGATTGTGACTATGTATGTGCCGCGTTTACCTTTTCATCATATTTGAAGTGCATAAGTGCAAGTGCGTTTAGTTCTCTCTCTCTCTCTCTCTCTCTCTCACTCACAGTCACACTATCGCTCTCTTTCACTCTTTCCGTGCCGGCAAACTTTTGCTCGACAATTTTTTTAGGTCAACGTAATTTCCGCACTTTTTATCATCATCTTCCGCATTTTTTCTACCTTTTTTTACCCCGATATGCGAAGTTGGTTGCTGTCCCTGCAGGTCCTTTTTGAAGGCAGTTAATCATTAAAAGGCTTAGTTCAAGGCCCTCAAAATAAAGGTCATTTGGCCATAATATACCCATATGGTAGGGGATTTTAAAAGAATCAATTTTTTTGTTGCTTTATTGAGAGAAAAGAGGATTAGGGATTTATAGCATTTATTTTACATGGAATTCATTCGTTGAGATATATTAAACAATAGAAATATATTCGTTAAAATATTATCTCAGCCGACAAAATGAGTGCAATTTTTCTGAAACAGACTCCCAAAATTGCAGTATTGTTTACGCCCAAAAAAGGATACCGGATATATAAAATTAGATGCTTAAGAGCATAATATTATGTCTATATTTGAACTGTTGCAATTAACAATATTAGGTCATTCCATGAAATAAGAATTCGAAGGAATATTCATACGTTTTTATGGTAATTTGAAATACAATCTTGTTCTCCTTGTTTACCAGGGTTATAGTTCAGGTTTAATGTTCATGCTTACAAAAAGTTTCCTTATGATAGAATATGTTTCAAAAATCATTTTTATAAAATGTTTTATAATAGATTCTCACAGATTCTTCTTTGAGAAAATAAAGAAATGCAACATAGGATTTCATAGAGATTTTTATATGATTAACAACTTTGGAATATTTATATTTATCATAAACATATCATCGGTATCATTATTACCATCGTACGCCTTTCAATCAGATAAGGAATACCCATTAACATCCGGTACTCAAAGAGTATAGGATAATATTATTTAATGTGCGATTTTATCCTTTTATAACAAGCAATAATTTGACCCCTTCACAAAAGGGAAATCTCCCGTTTGTGTACTTGCAACTCTTTGGTTACTTTCATCTGCCACATTTCGGTTTCCACGGCAACGAGCACTTCAAACTCTGGTCCTCTGTTCCTTTCCTCTTCCTCTGGTGCATATTAAATTGCATCATCCCTTAGTACTTCATCGCCCACCCCACAAGTACATAGACACACACACACACACACACACTCATGTGCGTCACTCATCCTCTTCAGGTGATGTCGTTTGTGGAATCAATTAGGGCTACCTCAAGCACGGCAAAGCTTTGTCAGTTTAATAAGCACAACAAACGCTTAACCAATTTCGAAGTATTTAACGAAGCACGGAGATACAGGATACGGTGACACATGCAGATACACTCACACATAGACAGAGAGCCGAGCCGCACACCAACGCCCAAAATGCTTAGATATCCCAAATGCTGACAGCATTAGCATTAGAGGCCGGCAGGCCCAATCTCCATATTCCTCTCGCCATCTCTCCACCACCCATTCCCACCCTCTCTGACATCTCTCCAATTTCCCTAGCAGCCCGCCTAACCATCTCATCTCCCTTTGTAGGCTAAGCCATTATCCTCATCAAAATGCATATAAACTGTGCTGGCGAGTTGGGGAGCAAGAGCATCCCTTAGAAGGGGGATTCACTCTGCGAAAACTGAATGGCTGGCTGCTGCATCCAAATCTCTTTTTTCAGCTGCTCTCAATCTACAAATTCATCTTTCTGTGTTCTTGCTTTTGTTGTTGCCCTTAATCTTTGTCTTCTTTTCCAATCTTTTTTATACCCATTTCGGTCCAGGTCCATCCTCGCTGTCCTCACGCCCTTTTAGTGCGGCCCGAATTATATTTAGGGGTTGATGATGTTGAGAAGATGTTCTTCCGATGATACGGGCTGCATCTACCAGGATTTATCCGGCATTTCAGGGCTGGCAACAGTATTTTTTTGGCAAGCATATAATGCGCCACGCCACCTTTCGCTCAGCATCCCATCCCCCTTCCTTTCCCTTTCCCCTCACAGCCCTTGCTCTTGTACATATACTCTCGTACGCGTACACCCACGAAGGCAGGAAAAATCAGGGAGTGGTCGAGCCTTTCCGATGGGGTTTTACTTCCACCTCGAACGAACCTTTCTTCCCAATGGATCCTTGCCATAAGAATTTGATTTGTCTTGATCGCTGGCTTAACTTTTCCACATAATTACTGAGATTTTAATGTATGTTCACAGTTTTTCCTTGATTTTTCCTGTCCTGAAAGTTTCGTGTTTCATTTCAAAATGTTTCATCCAGCTTTTGTCTACACACGGATTCTCTCTCTCTATCTCTGCTCTTTTTGAGAGAACTCTCTCTGCTCTCTGTATCACTAGCTTGCCATCTCTTTCGCTCTCTCTCTCTCTCTCTCCCTCTCTCTTAGCAGACTGCTCTTTCGCTCGCACTGCAGATGCTACAGCATCCTTATGCCCCTTATCCCTTTTGGCCAGATATCAAACGTGCCTCTCTCTTTCTCATCTCCTCACTCTCGCTCGCGCTCTCTCCGCGTCCGTGTGTGTGTGTATAGTTTGAGCTTTGAATTAAAAATGGAAAATTGATTTTTCCGGTTGCTCATATACACACACACACACACAGATACATACAGCTCTGCCAGCCTGTGTGTGTGTGTGAGTGGACTGAAGGATTCCCATCAAGCCGGAAAGAAAGAAAGTCTCTTTCATGCGAGTCTCGCTTAGGGGTTTTCTGTAGCATTTTTCCGTAGCTTTGTAGCTTCTCCTTCTCTTTGTTGCCAATGGCGCTCAACAATGTTAATGCCCCGACCCAGCAGTAGGCTATAATTAAGTTACAATACTGCTGTGACAGGACAATATCAATGGCAAGCGCCCTCTCATCTGCTCCGATCCGACGCCGGATGTAATTCGATATATATGTATCTTCTATATGCATTTCCACATAGATTTGAACAGATCTTTGCCACTTTTTCACTTGCTAGAAGACACTGTTTTTTATCGGGTTTCGGTTTGGTTTGGTTGTTGTGTGTGGAGAGGGGCTTTGGGTTTTATAGAGAGGGCTATCCAAAATGTTAGATTTCTTGAGTTGATTTTCGGTCCGTGATCCGTCATGGTGCCGGGAGAAATTGCACGTACGAAAACCCAAAGTTGACTGAAAGGCAACCCCGGGAAGCGGTCACCATCGTCTCGGTCGGTCGGTCCCTTGGTCCCTCGGTTGCTCGTCGGTTGTCGGTTGTCGGCTGTCGCTTTCGTCATCATCTTTCCGAGGGTTGCGCGCGCACTCCAATTGCAAAATACATCTCCCCCAATTCTTAGGGATGGTTTTTCTCTCGCCCCATCTCACTCCCTCCCTGGCTATGTATACATCTCTCTCTGTCGCTCTCGCTGCGATTTCGGGTGTTTTGTGTCCCGTTTTGTGGAAATTTTGTAGAGCAGATTTTTGCGCTGTGTATAAGTCGTGCGGCCTCCAGCTTCGAGGGTGGTTTCCAGTCAGCAGCGTTGCGTTTCGTGTTTCCAGTGCTCAAATCCACCCCCTCGAGAGACACCCTTCCCCTATACAGTATAGCATGTGGGCATATATGATATATAGACTTTTCCAAGCGACGCGGACAGTCGCTTCGCTCTCTCTCTCTCTCTCTCTCTCTCTCTCTCTCGGAGCTGAATTTATGCGGCGTGCACTTTGCCCCCAGCCAGTGCAGCACCCCAGCACCCACCCCTCGGACCCATAAAAAATCAAATGTAAAAACAATAAAGTTACTCCATATGCTTTTAGCCAGGTTCGGAGTTCGACTACGGATTCGAGCTCAGTCCTGGCCAGGACCCAGGACCTAGGCCAGCTCATTTTCATTTTGTAGCATTTTCCTCAATGAAAATGTCAGAGAAAAACAAGTTGAACTTTTTCCCTGCAAGCTCTCTGTTCGCTGCTCTCCCTCTCTCTCACTGGCGATTCTCTCGCTCTTTGAATTGCAGTTTTGTATCTACATAAATTTTATGCAGCTGAAAGAGGTGCAGAGCAGGGCAAAGGGCAAACGACAGGTGAGGAGGAGGCACGGCACAGCACAACGCAGCACAGAGGACACACAGAGCGTTGCATGCCTCCAAGGGAGAGAGGCATTTCTGAAGCGCAAATCCATGCAATTTGTTGCTGGAATTTTTCGAGTGTTTTCCGTTGTTTATGGGATGATGGGAGGATGGGATGAGGCGGTGCGCCAGGAGAGGCGGATCCGGCTTAGTGGACACTGCAAATTGTATTGCAATTTGTTCTGTGGCCTGGGAATTGGATGGGGAACCAGATTGCAGCAGATTGTCATTGAGGCGGATGTGCGGATTAGAAAGTATTTTGTCGTGACAAGCTGTGTAAAAGAGTCGTAAAGCAGCAGAAAGGAAAGTTAGGGAAAGGAAAGCGCATCCAGGGAATGCGATTGTCGAATGCTGAATAAATTATGATGATTGCTTGGGGCGCAGGAGAAGCTCTCTCTCTCTCTCTTCATCTCTGCCCTTAGATTTATTTGTATCCTTTTATAAGGACCACTCTGCAAGGAGGATAGGTGTAAACTATTGCCATTGATAGTTTCTGTAATAGCTTGGGGAATTGTTTTGCTTTAAGTGAGCAATCTAAATCTACCTTTTGTGGGTCCTGGTCTTACCATTTTATATACTTCTCCAGGTTTTCTAATATCCCCTTCAGGATGTTCAACTTTAGCTCTGGGGATATTTAGCTTGAAACTATTTAAATATTTCACGAATCTTCCCCCCCCTTTTAATCTTTCCTTAAATTTCCTTTATTGGTATAAAGATATCCCAAACAGCTTTCCCAAGTCCACTCATCATTTCATTATCCGACTCAAATGATGTCCAAACTCAATCATGTCGAAAAATCTGCCTTAAATAGACTTTTCTTTAGTCATATCTCTTGACATCTTTCTCCGTGACATATTTCTGAGATAAAACCAACCAATTTCTCCCAATTCGCTACCTTTAATGGCAATTTTCTGATAGATTTATGGATAATAAACTCAATAAGTGGAACCCCCAAAGGCTCTTTCCCTCGGCTGATACTTCTTTTGAAATAATCTATTTCCTTGTGTTCCCTTCCTGAAATATCTTCCTGTTCAGTGTTATATTTTCCCGTTACCTTGTTTGAGGACTAAGTGCGCCATTAGCTCGAGGGGAGGGAGGCCATGGCTCGTGCTGTGAGGGGGTGGCAGTGCCAGTGGCACCTTCCCTGCTGTTTATTTGACGCAATTAAAATACAAGGCATTCGTGGTGGGGGTAACGTGGAATGAAGGAGCGTATAATAGCGATGGGGAATGGTAGGGAGGGGACTGTAAGTGCTCCTAATCGAATTACATAAAGCGGGGTGCCGACTGCTGATGTCATCCAGAACATCATCATTTCCGTTATTCCCTCCCTCCCAACTAACAGGCAAATCCATCGTATCACAGGTTGTTTTCCCCCATCTCAGGAATGCCTCTATAGCCCCCCCCTCGGCCAGGGACACGCCTGACAACGATCCCCACGCTTTGAAAGGCTTCTTGAATATTCCATTTTTCTGGGTCAGTAGCCATAAAATTGACAGACGTCTTCTAAAATAAAGGCAAAAAAAGTCCTGCAGACGACGGGAAACTCCTATCCTCCCTGCCACCGCCATTGCCAGGAGTTCAACAACCGACAAACACACACATACACACGGCATCCCCTCGCCCCTTCTGTGGGGAGTGTGTTTGCTGTTTGCCTTTCAACATCTTCATTGAATTATTTTGCAATCTATTTTAATAAATTTCATATCCTTTGGCATTATTTTCCCCTCTGCCAAAAATCAATAACGCACGGCGTCTGCGTTGCCGTCGACGTTGGCGTCGCTGCCACGATTTGTTTTTGATTGCACACACGCACACACACATGCAGACAGTCAAGGTATATAGGTAAAAGGAAAGGCATTTATATTCCCTCTTCGAGTTGCGTATTCCGCGTTCTGTTCTCTATTTTGTGTTCCGTTCACACATAACAAAATATTATTACAAAATTACGCCTCACCTTACAAAAAAAACACCTTGCACACACCCACACACTTCCAAGTCGGAGAGTGGTTGAAACTGCCAGAATGCAGGTTCTAGGGTCCACCATCCAGTCTCAGAGGGCGATCAAATATCTGGGAGTCCTTAGGGTACGTTCACAGGAAGGTCATCGGGAACGCGGGACCATTTTCCAGGATGCCTCTGAGCACCAGGGATCCGAAGATGCTGATGAGTGTAGTAACGTCGCAGATGCTGTCCACCGCTCAAGTTATGGCGGAAGCCGCAACTGTGAGAAGCTACATACGAGGAATTGATGTAACATACCGATTAAGCGCCGTCAGGATCTCGTGCACGTTCCGGACGTCCTCGGACGTCTCCAAAAGGAAGTGCCGGAAATATGGATGACCCGATGGAATAACTCATCCAGTGGGCGTGGGCGAAAGGAACCACGGCCAGGTATATTTTTACCTCAGCCAGGCGCTGAGAGCACATGGCTGTTTCCGCATCCCCAAGTGTGGCACAGGCATAGTGGAGGACGCGCAACATGTCCTCCTCGAGTTTTTAGGACTACCGCCGCCTGCTGGCCAAGCGCGCAAGCTCGTGATGCAGCTATTCGCCGTTACAAGGCGCCACTGTATTGGTACCTGGTACGGCCACACCACTCACACAGCAGTGGCGCTTTTTTGGTACATTTTCGAAAAGTTTCGCAGCATTTCGAAAACAACGTTAAAATAAACAAGAACATGATTTAACTGGTGGGGTGGGGGAGGGGGGCTAACTGAACTGCTGTTCGGCTCATACCAGCAACGAAAAAATTAGTCGTAATTTTGAATGGGCTATAAAAAAGGATGTGGATAGCAGGCAAAAACAGCCAAGGCAAATTGCAAGTCTCGTACAAACCTCACCTCGCTTGTGAGGACAATACATATACCTTGAAGACAAAAAAGGCAAAATGGGTGGATTTTACTTTGCAATTGTAGCAACTACCGTTAGCTCGCCATGTAATAATGAGAAAAATGTACAAAAGTAAAGTAAAGTAAAGCCCAACTTTGGACAGCCGGTCGACATTGCCATATCATAGCCAATGATATGGACAGCGGGGAGGAAGTGGCATCAGCGGCCATAGTGGCGGGGAATAGTGGCATGCACAAGGACTGTATATCGCCTCGTGGCGCAGTAACGTCCAAAAGAAATGCAAATAGGTGGATAAGCTTACAGATATCTTTGGGTATCCGTTTACCAACACTTTGGTGTCGATCGACATCCACACAAAATCCAGCTCCTGAAAACGAATGAAACGAGGGGTTTCTTCTTGTGCTCTTTCCCTTGTTCCTTCCTGTATGGTGGTTTACTTTTGTGGCTTCCTTCCTGGCGTGTACTTGAATTAAAAGGTCAATGAAAACAGGTTCACTTTTAATATGATATGTCCTGTCGCGGACTAGGCGTTTTATTTGAAATTTTGTTGCTCTTTACAGTTGCCCAGTATAATTATACGGTCGCAGCACAATTCTATCCAATGATCTCTGATAATAGGATTATAAATAAGACTTCGAAGCGGATCTGAACCCCTCCGTATACGAAGCCATTTTCCTCTACTTGTTGGGGTTTTTTTCATCTTCTGTGGGGATGGGATGATGGGTTAGTGCGATTTCTGATCGGCTTGGATCTTCAGCGCTTCCTTGCAACCATCTACCTATTCTATGAATTCTATTAGTTCTAAATGGCTCCCGAGTATACGGCACCGGCAGCGGCCACGCCGAGGGCAGCACCGGTAAGAATGACATGGGTTGCTATCTTCTTGCCACTAGTGCCCCCACCACTACTTTTGTCGGCCTTTTCGTCTTCGTCTGGAAAAGCAAAGAAACATTTGTACTCATTAATTTTGGCCCATCTACGGAGACTACATGAACGTTTTCAACGCCTCCCCCGAACGTCGGCAAAGGGCGCCGTGGCGCTGGTCAATGAATGGGTGTAGAGAGGTGCACGGAAGCGCTGAAAATTCATTCATTCTTGGATTGGATTGGATCTATGGAGAACTTACTCGAAGGGCCATCCGTATTTCCCTGCAGGGCCTCAATCAGTCCAGGTGGAGTCTCATATTTCTGATTGAATGTCAAGAACTGCAGAGAACATTATAGTCTAGAGTCCAGTGGGCGAATACGATTGTGTGGGGCTGCCTCCACTTACCTTGCGATTGGGCGCGGGATACCCTTTGCGGGTCTCCACAAACATGCAATTTCCCGAGTGCTTGGTCCACCACACATCATCCCGGGTGACGGCTATGCGAATCCAGGACAATACTTCCAGGGTAAATCCAACCAATGTGATCACTACAATGGGTACTGCCTGTGGGATAAAATATGATAGTGTATGATATTATTTCTTCCCATTCAGCGCCAAGAACGGATAGTTTCGGTGTTCCATATGCCCTTGTTCTCTATAAAGAGGCATTTTATTATCATAAATTATCTATAATTAGGTGAAAATTTTCATACATCTCAAGTGGCATTTTCAACATCGTTTTGTACTCACTTACGAGTTGCCACCTGACCCCACGCAGCCACTCATACCCAATAAAGTAAGCCTATATACCCTAATGCGACGCAACATATTAAACTAATTTTAAAATATCGTTTTGATCGCTCACCAACATCTAGACGTTTTACAACAACAAATAATCTAATAGGAAACAATACTGTCGAATTTTTCCGCAGAATATTTATCTATATTTAACGCGATCCCAACGCTGGATAACAGTGAAAACCAAAAGAGAAGAAAGTCAGAGACTAGATTGCATTCACTCACTCATTCCAAAAACTCCACTTTGGCGCGCAGGTCTAGCGTTAGTATCAGGTTGTTGGGATTTTCCCTTCCTTTTTCCTGACCTTTTTTGTTTAAACCCAATAAGTCTAGCGTTAGTATCAGGTTGTTGAGATTTTCCCTTCCTTTTTCCTGACCTTTTTTGTTTAAACCCTATTGTAGATAGAATACATTTAAAGAGACCAAGAGATCCAACCAATCTTATAAAAAATGTAATTATCAATCGGATAAGGGGTAAAGGTTTTAGCTAGCTAGTAATATTGATCCGAAAATCAAAATAAAGGAATATGACTTTCGATCCTATTATTAAAATATTGAAATACTCTCCACGAAGGTGAAAGATATCGTGGCTTTTTGTGGGGGCTACATGGGTTAAGTTCGTTTGCCGATTCACGCAACAAATATGAAATATTCCGCCACATTAAAATACCCTTAAAAAAGCGGTATGATAAAATTGATAAAACTCAAAATGTTGACCGCAAAACTAGCCTTACAGGAATAGATACAATAAACTTGTTCTAAGAAAGAGAATTAGTAAATTGAGGGCCATTTATTGAAAGGCAGCTAGGCAAATAGGGTATAGAAACTTCGATATTCAACAATAATAAACCTGTTTGCAAGCAACATGAGTACAACTACCCAGCAACATGGAAGCATAGCAACATTTGTGAAGTCGCCGGCGTGACGTATATAGAAGGCCAATTCTTGAAAACCGGCAATTTTTAAAACGGCCGCGAAAAAGGAAACAACAGAAAGAGTGTCCAATTTTTTCAAATTTATTATTACCAAAGAATATTTTTATATATCGAATCAAATATAATATAAAATAGTCAAACAACCCTACGGCGCAGTCGCAACCGAAGGACAACAGTGAAAACAGAGAACAGAGAAAACGAAAGTCAGAGAAAAGGAGCAAATTTTCAAGTGTCGTGTTGAGTGGACATTTCGTTACCGTTGTTTTAGTTCCATTTATTAACATTCTATTCGCATTAATTCGTGTTCTTGTTGAAGTCGAAAAAACAAAAAAAAAAAACAACTCCCAGCAGGCATTGCCATTGGCAACAGACAGAAGCAGGAAAACGCATAGAAAAACGTAGTCAAGTTAGCGCTAGAAACCACACAAACAACTCGAGGGCTAAAGTCCTCTATCGCGAAAAATCGTATATCCCGTCGTTGAACCGCAACAGCCTTCAAGATTCAGCTGAAGCAGGAAATGCACGCGCTCAAGGAAGGCGCCACCATGCTGCACCATGCGGCTCCGCCGCCTCCGGCTGCGGTCCAGCCACGCGAGGATCTACTCACCGCCGATACCTTCTTTTTTGCCCGTAGCAATCCCATGGATAACGCTGCCGCTGCAGCAGCAGCCGCCGCCGCCGGCCTCATCGACCCACACCATCACCATCCTGATCTGCACAACGCCCTGGTCGCTTCCATAGCCAACAACAGTGTGGCGGCCATCAATGGCACTCTGACCACGGCTGCCGTGCTCAAGAGCGCCGCCGCTGCCCAGCAGCAGCAGACACAGGGCTCCATAGTGGCGCCCGGCCAGGATCAGTCCCAGGTCGCAGCACAGAACGCCGCCAACGGGGGCGGCAATCCCCAGCAGCAGCAGCAGGTCGCTGCGCAGCAGGCTGCCCTGGCGCTGCTCAAGGAGAACGTGAACGCCTCGGCGGCCGGACAGAATGGCAGTGGTGGAGGGGGGGCCAATCTGAGCAACAAGAGCGGCTCCTCGGGTCGCTCCACTCCCAGTTTGACTGGCGGCAGTGGCTCCGATCCGGCCCCGGGCAAACTGTTCGTGGGCGGCCTCAGCTGGCAGACCTCCTCCGACAAGCTGAAGGAGTACTTCAACATGTTCGGCACCGTCACCGATGTCCTCATCATGAAGGATCCCGTCACCCAGGTAAGCAGAATGTAGTCTATGCTTCTGGTATTTTCTATTCTTTTACTATTCTGTATGTATGTATCCTATCCTATCCTCCTTTTGTCCTCACATTCTACTACGTCTATTTTCTACCTTTCTCGTAATCTCCTCTCCTTTGGTGCCATTGTTCGTCGTTGTCGTTCGGCAGCGGCCTGTTTATTTGCGTTTTTACGTTTGCACAGATTTTCTGTTTTACAGCTAGAATTTTTGGTCCGTCTGCTCATGTCTCATGTCTCTTTCCATCTCTCTCAATTCCTTTTACACAGCTGCAAAACTGCAAACTTTTGTCTGTCTGCTCTGCTCTTAAAACGCGATCTCTCCCCCTCTAACGCACGCACACAAACGCAGTCTTCTCTGCTGCGGCGCTGCCGCTGCTACCACAGAAGCAGAGGTTTAGAATTACAGCTTTTTTTGGTTACGTGCCAAAAACAAAAGACAAAGATAAGAAAGGAAGAGAGAAGAGAGGGCGTAAATCAGGTTTCATATGAAGATCGTGTAAGATGAGTAGATTATAGGGGATGGATGCTGTGACCGAGCACTAAATTGAATATGCCAGGAAACTTTGAATAAACTGAATAAATATTCTTTCTGAAGGTGTTTTGTACTCCACCAATCAGCTGTTACCATCCAGAATGTCTAGGGTTGCCAAAGTGTGGCTTAGTTCGAAAATTTAAAGGAAATCAGCTCCAAGTCGTGATGATAAAATTTCACACCTTACGAAATCATTAAGATATGAAAAAATTAATTAAAATACGTTTGCAGAAAAAATAAATGCGTTAAAAACATTTTGCAGACAATTACCAATCCATATTCAATTTTTGGAGAAACGTTTGAATACATTTCAAACATTCTTAGAATAATTGTACAGTGCCTCTTGCAACGGAAATTGGGTTTTCAGAATGCATTAAGCAATTTGTCCGCTTGATAAGCGGACAATATCCACACATCCTATATAGTATGTACACACATGCATACATTCATTGTGGCTCCCCATCGGTGAACGCGCGCCGCTTTTCGGGCAATAAAATAGCAGCTGCCGCATTATACGAGTCCTGTCCGCCTGCCTCGCTCGCTGCTTGCGCGCAGCTGTTCCTCCGATCCTGGGATCGCTGGCGCGATTCAATTCAGGTTATGGCACAGGACAATACAATACAGAAAGGTGGGGTCCGTGGGCTTAGGGTTGTTCCGCTGTTCTCGCCTGCTGCCGCTGCTGCTGAGCCGAGAGCCAATTGCGCAATTACACAACCAGAGGAACTACAACTACTCCCTTCCCACGGGGCAGTTTTTATTCGCAAGGCAGCAGCGGCAACAACTCCACTTTGAATAATGATGATCATTGTGCCGCTTGACTAACGGGGTTGCTGTCCGTCCGTCCTCCCTCTCTCTTCCTCTCTCTCTCTCATACGTAAACGCAAGTAAACAAGGAATGACACACACACATACTTGTACCTACAGGAGCACACAAAAAAACACCTTTTGTTTTTCCCCCCCTTTAAAAATAAGAAGAGACACCAAACAAAAGAACGAAGTGGAAGAAACAACAAAAAAGAAAAGATGAAAACTGGTTTACCAACTGTCTTTGGAGTTGTTGGGATCTAAGTTTCGGGTCTTCGTTTTTGAAACGAACTCCTGGCTGATAAGGGAAGGGGATTGCCCTTAGATTGCCGCCCTAGTCTATAAGCATTTAAGATCTATCAATTATATAGCTAGTCTATGCAGTAAATTCCCCGAATGTGCTACTCATATGAACATACTAAACATAACATAATTATAATCCACACACAAAAACAAAAAAATATAAAAAAATACCAACAATTACCAAAAATGAACACCCAAAAGTGAGGAAGGACAACGTTGGAACCCATCCGGAGAGGAGGAATGGCAATCAAACAACCAGGATGAGGATAATGATGATGATCCGATCCGATCCGATCCCGAGAGCTGGCGCTTAGGTACATTTCATTCCAAACCAAAAAACCCTAAACAAAATGAATCGCCAAATACCCTAACTACTGTATAAATGAGAACGTTTAGCGTACTTGAAATTACTCAAAAACTGCTGGCGCATCGTAACTCTCGTATTTCGTATAATTCTGAGCAATAATAATAATAATAACTGCATAACTGTACTCGTATCTCTAATTGAATGTACTCGTTCTCTCGTACTCGTACCACGTACTCTACCTCTAATCTGTACTCCGTATTGTGTCCTTGGTTTACCTTAGTGTTTCTATCTCACCCAGAAAAAAACACCATACGCATTGATCTTAAGCAAAAAGAAATTACAAAAAACTAACGAGTAAATTTGCCATTTTACTATATAGTCACCCATGCCACAGTTACAAAAATCTAGAAGTCAATTCAAACTTTAGTTTAAAGAGGTTTACCCTAATATTACTATATCCACATCCCTCCATACTATTCCACCCTCACCCCATTTATAGCAGAAATATGAGAACCTAGAATGAGAAGCAATACGACGAATCGAATCGAACCGAAGATTGTCCTGGCAACTATTGAACTATTGATTGTGTAACATAAATAAGAACATAGCCCTAGCTTAATACCATAATAAATATGTTTGTATATTGCAATACCCCCCGTAATCGTTAGACCTTATTATTATATATATGTATAACTCTTTTAAATTTATGCAAAATTGTTTCTGTGTTTTGTTTTTGCTTTATAATTTTTGGTTTGGCATATAAAATCATATAATTTTACTATACCCATAAGCATAAATGTACATTATTTTTTTAGTTGTGTAGTTCGGAAAATATGTTCTTATTTTATGTTGATGGCTTTTAAGTTCTTGGGATCCTGAGATCCCCTTATATAACCCATTGATTGGCAAACAGGAAGTTGAAAATTATGCTTAGAATATTACCCATAGTGCAAATAAAGTACAGATGTTGAGTTCAAATCGAAATTTCTAGAATATAATCTCTAGGTCTTAACATATGTACCTGTAGATAGTTGTTTCTACCCATCCCGTCCGACCCACCTCGAGAAGTCAAGATTTAAAGATCTCTATATTGAAAATACTAAAGTTATTTGAAGGTTTAAACTACACATAGATCATACACACCATATATTGTATACTTATATATTCTTTAGGTAGGTAGTCCCATAGATTTTCATTACTCTCTCTATCTCTCTCTCTTCGGATTAATGTACTATATAAATTGTATTTGAGCCATAATCTGAACTGCCCTAGGCTTAAGAAATAACTGTATACCCACTATATTGTACTATATGTAATGACTGAGAATTATTAATTAGTTTAAGCTGCGAAGATCACACATTCCAGACTCTCTCATTCTCTGTAAAAAACTACTAAGTAACATTTAAGTAAAACTAACAGGAAAAAAAGAACAGAAACAGAAATTGTATGGCAAAAACAAAAAAATATATGAAAGCCGAAAAGCTATAGGCCATTAAATTAGAACGCATACTCGCATAGAGCATTTCCACTCTTTCTACTTAACGTATTCCTTGAACCAGTGCGTTTTACAACTAAAAAGCACAAAAAATGAGTGTGTCCTTCCACTTATGGAAACATTCGAGTGATTTTATAGTTCTAAAGCGCATTGCTCCGTACATATCAAATATATTAAAGCCTACTTACTATCCGCATACACCATATGTAAGTAATTGCCACATACAATATGTACTTTTAATTGACACTTGAGTTTGTATTCAGAGAAAAAAGCGTGTACGTGAATCTTTTTTGGTATCCAGTTTCGTGTACATACAATATCTACTATGCCACTCCCACATCTACAGTTCCTGGGTTTCTAGAGGGGTCAAACCATATCGTAATATTTCTATGATATATGTATGTTCCAGTCTTAGCAAACGATCGATCTACTTGCGTATCAATCAATCAATATATATATATATACATTCTGTTAACAGTGCAAAAGTATCTTTAGAGCGAATTATAGTTTTTAGTTGAAACATATATTTTGTGTTGTTTTTTGGATTTGAATTTATTTGACACTTGTTTTTCGTTCTTTTAAGAAGCAAAAAATAATGCAAATTTGATGCGAAAAGAAAGCGTACAATGGCCACGCCCAATTCAGTCGATTAAGCCATAAACATGCATACTATATACTGTATCTGTGTGCGTTACATATACATATATCTACTATATATACGTTTTTATATACGTTGTGGAAGATCGAGACTTTGATCGATCGATTGATTCTTACTTTGTTGGACTTTTGCTAACGTTTCGTAGGAACTTTTACGACTATTAATCCTAGCTATACTATAATAATACAATTTGCAACTTAGTCCTTAGCCGCCTCTAACCCACAGCTCTCTCTATCTCCAGAAAATATTCCCCGTGTGCTAACCTCTCTCTGTGTTCTCTTGTCTTTCTCCCCCACAATCGACTTACACTTACAGCGCAGTCGCGGCTTTGGCTTCATCACATTCCAAGATCCCTGCACCGTGGAGAAGGTGCTCAAGGTGCCCATCCACACACTCGACGGCAAGAAGATCGACCCCAAGCATGCCACGCCCAAGAACCGCCCCCGTCAGGCCAACAAGACCAAGAAGATCTTTGTGGGCGGCGTCTCCCAGGACACCTCGGCCGAGGAAGTCAAGGCCTACTTTGCACAGTTCGGACCCGTTGAGGAGACGGTCATGCTGATGGATCAGCAAACGAAGCGCCATCGCGGCTTCGGCTTTGTGACCTTCGAGAACGAGGATGTGGTTGATCGCGTCTGCGAGATCCACTTCCACACCATCAAGAACAAGAAGGTCGAGTGCAAGAAGGCCCAGCCGAAGGAGTCCGTCACACCGGCCGCCCAGCTGCTACAGAAGCGCATCATGCTGGGCAGCCTGGGCGTACAGATGCCCTCGGCACCAGGCCAACTGATCGGGGCCCGTGGAGGAGGACTGGCCATGAATCCCCTGGCCATGCTGCAGAATCCCACACAGCTGCTGCAGTCTCCGGCCTCCGCTGCCCAACAGGCCCTCATATCCCAGAATCCGTTTCAAGTACAAAACGCAGCTGCCGCCGCCGCCTCGATGGCCGCCAATCCCGCGAACTTTGGCAAGCTGCTAGCCACATATCCACAGACTGCGCTGCAACATGTCAGGTAAGTCCTCCCTTCAGCCTACTCTTCAGGGTGGAATCTAATCTGTGTCTCGTCCTGATTAGGTATGCACCTTACTCGATCCCTGCCAGCGCCGCTACTGCCAACGCCGCCTTGATGCAGGCCCATCAGGCGCAGAGCGCCGCCGTCGCTGCCCACCATCAGCAGCAGCAGCAACAGCACCAGAACCAGCAGTCCCACAACGCCCACGCCATGGCCGCAGCGGCCCAGCACCAACACCAGCAACAACAGAACCACCACACTGCCGTTGCCGCCTCAAACTCCGCCTCGCAGGTCCACTCCGCCGCCGCGGCCGCTGCCCTGGCGGCCAATGCCGCGAACGGAGCCGGTGCTGCTGGAGCCCATAGCCTGGCAGCTGCCCAGCAGGCGGCCCTTGTGGCAGCCGGTGGAAACCAACTGAACGCATCTGCAGCTGCCTTGGCAGCGGCCGCCAATCCGGCTGCCTACTCCAACTACGCCCTGGCCAATGTGGATATGTCCAGCTTCCAGGGCGTCGACTGGAGTGCCATGTACGGCATGGGCATGTATGTCTAAGCTTAGGAGTAGGAGGGCTATGTTTTTTTTGGTAATTTTAATGAAACACACCACACCACACACTCCCTAGTAGTAGCCCCATTAAAACATACATACACCCATAACCCATAAACCAGAACACACACACGCATACACACTCATCGAGACACTCATCTGAAGTTGGTTTTCCTTTGATTTCGGCTTAGATCGTAGAGAGGTCAGAAGATCCCTCACGCAGCAGCAGATGGCATATTAAGTATTATATTTAAGGCGCTCGCGAAGGCGCTCAATAAATATTATAACTAATTATAAAAATATATACATAAACAAATCATAAGCAATATAAGCAACAGCAAACAAAAACTAAAAAAAGAATAAGAGCGAAAAGCAAAGCGAAATCAAGGAAAAACAAAATTCAAACCAAAAAGCAAAAATTACGAAGAAAAATAAGAAAAAAACACATTAAAAAACCACCGATTGTGATTGCGTTTAAATGTAGCCGTTAATATATATAATTTTTTAGTGCATAATATGAAAACAAAACATTAAACATAAAAATTAAATAAGAAAATAACATTAAACATAAAAACTCAGAACATAAAAGTAAATATAAAAAAAAAACATACATATAATGAAAGCAAAAGCAAGGCATGATGAATCTTCATATAACCAAGAAACAAACTAAATTTAAAAAAAAAAAACCAAAAGGCGCTCGTTAATTGAATGTGTATTTTTTTGGAGGCCTAGAACTCAACGAAAGAATGAAAGAAGCAACTCCTGCAAATGCAGTATTAATTACATTTTGCTCAAGACAAAGAGTTATAAATTAATTAATATACATAAAACATAACCAACTAAAACACACAAACACACGTAAACATAAACTATTATTTTTAGTGGTTTAGTTGGTTTAGTTTAGTTATTGAGCTCGAATTTAATTCATCCCCAGAGAAACACACACCAAACATCACCTATAAACCCCACACAGACACATTGCCACTACTATCTTTAACCTATCACTTCTCTTTACTCTGTTCTGTGTACTTAAACATTATAATAATAATACTACAAACAAACAAAAAACAACGAACAAATCTCCTATGACTTGCGTACTGTGTGTGTGAATCTCTCTATCTCTTTATTTGATTTGATTTAGTTTATAGATCTAGTTTAGTCTCGAATCAACTCAAACCCTCGAGCATTTGTAGCAACTGTATAATCGTTATCATTTTTGGCACTTGCATACTATGATTTTTGGATGAGTTTGGTGTAGTGTACTACAAAGCACTACCCTGAAGACGGAAGTGCTCTCGAAACAGCAACAGCAAGTCTCTTTTAATTTTGTTTCCACATTTTCTCCTTCCAATCTATCCATCTAACTCCATCCCCGAACCATAAACCAGGTAAAAACCCCTAATTTTGTCGTAGTTTATTGTTGTTCTATCAATGGCACAATATTAGTTTTAATTATTATTTTGTAATTATCTTTACCTGTAGCATTTGCATTTGAGTTTTGCATTCGACAAATACTTCATCCATAAAAAAAACAAAAAAAAAAGAAGCAAGAAAGAAAGGAAATGATGAAGGAATCGGGAGACATTGAAGCTCCTGGCTAGCTATGTATTTGTTTCATATATTTGATTCGCTTGCATGAAGTTTAATTTTAGTTTTTAGTTATCATTTTGGAAAGTAATATTTGCGTATGTAAATACCTAGTTTATATACTACATTACTCCTACACTTATACAGAAACACACACACATTATATTGAAAAACATTTGAAGTAATTTTGTGTTTAATAAAAAACAAACAAACGAAAAAAAAAGAACGAAACCGAAACTTTGCCAATGATTCGAGCAAACCATTTGTGTTTTCTTATGATTTGATTTTGATTCGATTGTACATATTTGATCCACATACAATATATGTATCTTTAGCTATAGACTATAGACTATAGATATTATTTGACTCTCTTGTATCTGTTGTATCTGTTTGCTGTGCTCTGCTCTCTATGTCTCCCCCTCTTCTGTCTCTGCTCCTCTCTCTCACCCATGTGTAGATGTTGAAACATCCAGTACAAAAAGAAAAGATATTGTGGATCGTATCTGTATCCCTGTCCTTGTAGTTTAATGCCTGGAGGAGGGGTGAGTATTGTTGTATGTATTTATCATTTCGTATACCAAAGATATTGAATTTTAACCGAAACTCAACTCATTTCACATACTGCTGGACGGATTCGAGACTCCCATATCCACAGGCAGCTACTAATTTATTTATTTATTTATTTATTGTTTAACGCTTAAGACTCTAACGCATTCCACACGTGCTATGGTGCCATTATTTACTTATCAATAATAATAATTAATATCATGTTTTTTGTATACACCCCTCGTCTGTCAGATCTCGATCTCAGAACTACCATTGCTTTTAGCCAAAGATTGAGATTGTCCTGCCGATCCAACGAAATTATGCAAAAAAAAATACAATTCCTTTTTTTTAAAAAACACACACACACACCATGACTACATATGTATGTTCTATTGACATATATTTTATATAAAACAAAACCAAATAAAATTATATTTATATTGATTATTTGATTAATGCATTTTCGATTTATTTCAATTAGCTGATAAAACGCAAGAAGTCAAAAAATGCTCTCATAGTTGTAATATTTTGAAGAATACTCTCTCGTACTTAGTATCATTTCGTATACCTTTCGTATTTCGTATGCTTCAAACATTCATTCAGCATTTAGCAGTGGGACCGGAGAGTCGTCTGTCGCCCAATTCTTAGTTCTTTGTACTCGTAAACCGTTCGTTAACAGTCTGAATTCGACATAAGCAACAAAAAATATCAACATCCAATACCAATACTACTATATCCAATGAAATGTTTTTTTTCTGTTCTATACTCGTACCGTACCGAAAATATATACCCAAAGTAGTAGCTTGCTCATTTTGATAATGTAGTAACAGATCGAACATATGTACTTATTATAGCGCTCTCTCTTTCTCTCTATGAATATATACATATACATATTCTATATATATTTTTTGATAACCAAACAAAACTCAAATAGAATCGGTAATTTTTTGCTATGTTTTCGTGTCTCGTGTAGCGTCGTCTCAAGAGTTTCCTAAATTCAGTGCAAAAAAATAAAATAGTTGACTTATCATTCATTATTCATTGGGCCAAGAACAACAACTTTCTGTAATATAGACCCACATTACACAGCTCGAATTGGAGTTTTTTGGTTACTTTTTTTTTAATTGTAGGTGTACTACCACACACATACAACATAGTTAGATATACATACATACCTACATATATGTATATATATATCATATATATATACATATATACTACACAATACATATATATGGAACAAACCGCATGATGAAACATGTTTAGTAGTCAATTGAGTAACACCTTTTAAACTATATACTCTCGTATACAACTACAACAGCAGCAATCTCCAAGAGTATGCAGAGACATGGCCATCAAGAACACCCCCATACATAGTACATTGCATTGCATTGCATACTATCATCTCTCACAGTTGTAGTGTCGCAAAAGAACCGAAGGAAGTCCCCGCATTTAGCAAGGCATTAGCATTTACCTACTCGTGCATACTTACATATGTACATCAACATACTCGTACTCACACATACATCATATGACAATAAGATCAACTGTGTTTCAGCATTCAAGTGTCAGTATTCGAAAACCAAATTACCTAACAAAACTGAGCAAAGTACTTATAATTATACTACATATACATATACTACGGTATAATCGATAAGGAATGAGGATTCCATGGATTCCCTGGAGATTGAGATGGGACAACAGTTTTTAGCAATTTGTATAGTCGGGTTAGATAGTGTTGAAATGTTCTCTCGATCAACTCAAGTGGCGACAAACTTTATAGATATTTACATGCATATAGTATATACAGATTAAAGATACGGATACATATACATATATATCGTATACACATACAGGCGATGATATTTAGAAAGACCGTGATATATTCAATTAGTAAAACCAAAAACCAACAAAATTATATATTATATGTACATATATATATCTCAATTGTATTATTGAGGCGTCGTCTCTCAAAATGTGTCAAATTGCATACTAAGAGTAGAATTTTTGGTATACGTATACTCGTAATCGTACACACAAAAAGAAAACATTTCATCAAATAGAATCAAAATTGTTGTGAAGGCTACAAATATATATCCACGCATATCACTTGGATTGGATGGTGTCGTCGAACGAAAGAGTTTTCAAATTAGTATACCCATAAACCGAAACCGAAACCCAAAACTTTGTTAACTTGTGCGTGAGGAGGAGAAGGAGATCTCTCCAGTCTAGTCACAGGAAACGAGTTTTCTTTTTGTGGATATGGTTTTTAGATTAACACATAATGGAAGTCGTCGTGTCGATTTGAGTGACCAATGAGGACCAAATTTTTAGCGAAATTCCAAAAATCAGGTTATTAGATCCTAAACAAAACGAAACTGATATCGAAATCGAAATAGTTTAACTACTTAGTATCTTTTAAGTTGACAACTTGGCATTTTTTGGCTTCTTGTTTATTGTTTTGGCATTGTTATAGTTTCTTTATGAACCAAGCGCTATAAAAAACACCAACACCGAACACCCAAGACCCAAAAACACACAACACACACTCTCAACAAGCTAGTCAATTGATGTGCATAGACACAGAACTAACACTCCACAACTGTAACTGCAGAAAATGGTAAGTATATTGAAAAAGTGGAAAATCAACAATAAACATTTAAGAAAAAACGTATAAAACTAAAACGAACGTACACAATAAATACTTAAAGCAATTATTTGCCTGGCCTACACCGGGAAAATATAAAAACCAAAAACACTTACATATAACACATTCAAAATGCTCTGAAATAAAGTTTAATTTATTGAGAATTAGTTGTTAAGCTTGAACCTATGTCTAAGTGAACGTGTTAAATAATTTCGAAGCAATGCAGACAAGTGTATTCAAGGGCTTTGAACCACAAGCTACTTATATATTTATCAATTGCTAAAATTATATATAAATACTTGATATATTCTAATGATTAAGATGGCAGTGAAAGGCGGCTATTTATGCTCATTTCAGATGCTTAACGAAATGCTAAGATCAAAGACAAAACAAGAGTCGTTTAAGTGTTAAGCGAAAAACAAAACAAATTCAAATATACCAAAACTAAAAGGAAAAAAAAATATATATTTAAACGAGAAACATGTTTTCTTATACATAAAGCAAGGAAGCAGATGATGATTACTTTTACCAGCTCGTAACATATCAATTATACTGAGCTATATTTTGAAAAGAAAAGCAAGTCGAAACGATCGAATTCAACACCCAGTTCAATTTTTATGCATTCATACAACAGAGGATTTCCTTTATAAATAAAAAACTAAATATACATATAGTGTGTATAAAAAGAATATAAAACCAGAGGTGAGTAAAACCACAAACGAAATTCTTTTTAGCAGAAAGTTTTTCCAGCGAAGCCTTGCTAAGAACTTTCCTAAAGAACAAAATAAAAATAAAAAAAACACACAACTTAGACTCGTCTTCCAGCAACTAATCGAAATGACAAAAGTTCTTAAACCAAGAGTACTAACATGGAGAAAACATTGAGTAAATTTTCGGGTATACCAATTGAGTTAAATTGAGATTTGGTTTGTCTAGCACCCAGTATTATTTCATTGGGGAAAAGAGAGCTCAGCTTTTGGCGAAACTTCTTCTTAAACGTAATCGATCAGTACAATTTTAGCAACGAGGAATTTTAAACGAAAGAAAAAACTACTAAAAATGAGATGTTATGGATTTTTGGCTTTCATTTTCCCCCCATATGGTTTAGACCGAATAAAAATCAAAGATGAAAAGAAAACACTCTTCTGAACAAAACTGTTGTAAATTTGTTTCTCCCCAGAAGTGAGGAAAAAAGTTGAGGTACGAGAAAACCAAACTATGTAAACGATAAGCAAGTGCATTATATTGAACGATTTGGTAAAAACATTCGAAGGTTTTAGCCATAAGTTTTCACATATACATACATATATGAGATATATCTTTTAGGCCATAAGCAAAACCAGTATGGAACCCGAACCCCCGTTGAATTGAGTTTAGTTTTGGGCTCTATCTGGCTATCAGTAGATTGGCAGACAGATTTGAATGTAATATTTGCAGCCAACATATATACATTGTACGGATATATATGGGATGGTTATCCTTTGTTTAGCCTGTAATGAGAAACGGATATATTATATATATACAACACCCTGTAACTGTAACTTGAAACTTGTAACTGTAACTCGTAACTTGTAACTGTAACTGTAACGCTGTCGCTCTATTTCTCGCTCTATACTTGTAGCGATGTTTAGACACTCATATAAACAGACACCATATTAATTCTTTCTATATATATACAAAGGACATGTAAACGGTATTTACTCTCTTTTTAGCCTAAAACCTTGAACCCAAAAAAGAGCCCGACAAAACCCAAGAAAAATCAAAATGAAACCAATTGCTGATACAAAAACAAAAGACAAAAATATAATGCTAACCTGTCTAATTTTTCAATTGAAGAACTTCTTGGCTTACAAAACCCCTTTTTGATTGAATTGAATTGAAATGAATAAATGAAATGTGAAAGAAATCTTTACAAATAAAATCTTGGCATTTTATTTCTCAAATTCAAAGCATTACCAAATGAATGACTAACAAACATATATCCTTGTAATTTCCTTGTAATTGATCGTACCGTACCGGGTAGTAGTTTGCACGCAATTATTTTTGCTGTACAATGCACTTAACAGCCTAAAAACCAAACAAAAGGTGTCTATTTAACGTACTGTAATGTTAATATTTAGCATTAAGACTAGCTCTAATTCATATATATATATATATCTATGTATATGGTACTCAATTAGTCGATAGTTGAATTAGAAACCACCGTCATATTAGACTTTGTAAAATGTACTTTGTATAACGTATGTACTCTCCGTTTCGTACTTCGTACCACGTAACCGTAATATCGTTCAAGTAAAAGTAAAAGTAAAAGTAACCGTAAAAGTAACATTAAACGATTGCCATCGATTACGATTTGCAAAGACATATACATAAGTACATCATTTGCAGTAGCCACAGATATTTTTATTTGACCCTTGAAATATCCGGTACTCGATAGACCATTTGAAATAATTAATTTGTTTACCTGTCCGTTTCACTAGAAGAATCTAAAAAAGAATTTTAAATCTTAGATGGGAGCTCCGATCATATTATCCCATTCCTTTTCCAATTCTATCACCAATCATTGTCCCAAATGAAGGCAAGTCCTAGGCTGTTTCAATCCTTATATCTATCAGTATCGGGTACCTTTTAGTCGGCAGTACACTCGACTATAACAGTATACAAGTAATTTACATGCAAAGAGTACTTGCTTTTGGTAGCATCTGATCGATTCTTATTTTGTTATTACTTTGTATATTATATTCTTTCTATTGTATGATAATTATTATGCTTTTAGCGCAGTACTTTCGGCATTTTTATTTAGATCATTCTAATTTGTACATACTATATACAATTTGCTCTCCCACTTTCTATTTCAAATTATTATACTATTAACTGTTGCGTTATCTAAGGAATAAATACATACATGCATACATAAAAGGCAAAAGCATGATCCGATGGCAAAAAAAACAAAAGGAAAAAACTCTATATAAGAAAATACATATGCGGACAATACCCTTTTTTTGTGTGAACTCAAATTTTATTAGAGCCAAAGGTAAATCATGTGGAATCAGCAACAATTAACAGTCAGATACAGATAGTACTCGTACATACATTACATAGAAGATGGAGGGGACAAACAACGTATAAGCAATATATATACACATACATATATAACTTTGATACCGATGTGTTGTTGTTGAGGCAAACTCAAGAAATACATATGCATATACATATACATACATATATATATATTTGTATTTTAAAGAAACATATGAAACGTATGCATGATCTTGAAAACTATGTATATTACGATGCAAGAAGCCAACATTAGACCCTAAGCGCAGTGTTGAAAGATGAACCAATTTAATGCTAAACCGTATACATACTATACAGAATTATATATGCTATATACGACAAATATACGAATATATGTATTGTATAGTTGGGTGTCTGAACTCAAGAGAAAACCTACTCTACATGTGCGGAAAACTTAGCATTGAATTGTAGTTTTATGTTGCCAGTGTTTGTGCTAAAGTTGTACTAAAGAAATACCAAAATTTATATTATGTATACCGCAAAACGAATATGTTACGCAACGTGGGAGATTTCTCGGAGAGAGGTCTTCGAAACGATTTGAAATGCTGTTTCCTTAGCTTCTTATGCAGTATAATTACAGCTATATTATTATTATCAAGTACGGATTAAACAATTATATAAAGTATTCATAGATATATCTAGTATATTAGATCGTAGCACATACACACACATACACAACACTCATTCACACAGATACAAACAGACATCCGTTGGCAATGTGTAAACTTAAATTTGCGTATAAATTTGCTGTTTGACCCACAGAATCCACACGAAACTCGAAACTAAACTCATCTTAAATGTCGCAGCGTAATAATATAATGAATTATAGTATACATATATATATATATATATCGTATATACATATATACCACAATAAATGTTTCACATAAAATATTTTGGTCTGTAGTTTCAAACCATTTTCTTTCGTGCATTTTCCACACTCTCTCACATCCAGTTTTTTGTTTGTATTTACAAGTCTTACGCGTAGTTAGTTTGGTACATTAGATCTTTAGTTAAAACACCTACTATACACACACACACACCCACAAATTAGTAGGACCATTTACTTTGAGCACTCATTTACCTATGGAATCTTTCTTTAGAACTATACCATCTATACTCGTATATAAACATAATATCTAGAACAGCTCTAAGCGTCTGTTAGAGGCACGTTATTTTGGCGTAGACACGTATACCATAGAAACAACCTATATCATACACTTTTATACATCGATTTTCGCTTGGGAATACTAAAACTTGACCTTCACTTACCCCCCAATGATGCGCGAGGGCCTCCTTTGAGAATACAATGCTTGGCTTTGTGAAAAACGGTTGCAGATTCTCTGCAACAGAAGAACATGAGAACAACATACCATAAGGTCTGTAGGTGGTGCTTACTTCTCTCCATTAGAGTGCGGTTTACTTGGACGTTTAGTATCTAAATATCACAGAAAGTAAGTGGGCTTATAAATGGGAGTTGCTGTCAGCATCAGGTTGGACCTCACCTTTATTGTGGGAACTGATAGCAGACGATGTCTCTTAATCGTCACAGTCCAAATACGATGCGCCATTTGTTAAATTTAAACTAAATTTCAATCACGGGTAATTTCAAATATCTTTTTGCTTTGCTGGATATCGTGCGAGAATTTTAATGAGAAAAAATCTAAATTTTCTCTTGTGTAGCCAAAATATATATATGCTAAGGTAATAAACAAAAATGTTGAACACGAGAAGCTTACTTCTATACTAATTTCCGAGCTATGCCACTTTTGACATTCTGGGCACAAACTATGCCGAAAGGTTCCTATACACAAATGATCTGTGTGATTTTATTTCGTTAGGTGTTGGGAGATCTAGGATCCCCGATGGCTGTAGTCCCCACAAAATAAAAAATCAATATTTTTCTGTTTCTTGTTCCTTTATTTAAAATCTGTCTGCGTATTGGACAATCATTTAATTACGTGTATTAGTACCTTAACACTGTAGAACTTATAATTAAACGGCATAAGCGGTGTAGTGGGTAGGGTCGGGTGGTGGTGGGGTAATATCCAGAAAAACATTTGGAACACTTCAATAATTCACGGAAAAAATACCTCCTGCAGACACTTTTTCTTTCAGAGGTAAATAGAACTGAACCTAGAAAGTTGTCAGCGGCATAATGATTAGGGGGAGTATAATCAGCTGGATCTGATCAGCTTTTCCATTTCCGTTGACTGAAAATATTTCTTGGGAGATTCACCAAACTCCACAGATGTCCGAGACTAAAAATCAATGTAAGCCTTGGAAAAAAAATCTATAAATTTTTTTTTGGAAATATGTACAAAACTCGTTGAATATTGGAATGGTTCGGACCCGCTTTTAAGCTTTAACAAAACTTTAACATTATTAAAAGATCTAACTGGAAAAAGGTTCAATAAAGGTATCACAACTATTGAAGAAACCAAATTTAAAATTTTAATTTAATTTTCATTAAACGCTTTTTCTGCTTTTGGAAACTAAAGATGACTGGCGCTGGACAACTGGCGCTGAATAAAATGATTGAATAAACTACAAAATATATAAAAGCTTGTGTGTTCTTCTTTTCATGGATACAAATGGGGGATTTGGGTTGTGGAGAAGCAAATAATAAACACTAAACGTCTGCTCAACAATTTAAATTTATTCAAAAATAAATTAATTATTTTCCATCCATCGTTATTTTTTTTTTGTTTTATTTTATAAAATTCTTACACGACGTTTACATATATATAGAGAATGGGCGACATATCCACGAGCAGCTGTTGTGTCTTGTGTGTGGGTGGATCGGCCTTTCAACTGCGGCTACAAATAGGTATGATTGAATCTTTAGTTTGTTTTACACCAGAATTTAGAATTGTTCATCCAGGATGCCGTTGGAAAGTTATTGGGTCGGGGGAGCGGATCTTTATCTCGGTAGCGAGCAGATCTCGCAGGATTGCAGGTCGCCGCGATTGATGAATGTGCAGTGGTTGCACGTCCAGGTGTTATCATCCAGATCCATTGCATCCGCGCCAGCCACACCACCGGCATTGGCCGCTCCAGAACCGCTGGGATAGCTGGTGGTGCCACTGCAAGTGGGAGGAAAACCAAAATGAGTTGGGGGAATGGTTCACTGGAGAGAGAGGGAAATACTCACCCACTTCCGCCGGAACTGGCCTGGATGAGGGACTCGAGCAGCTTCCACACCTCTTCGTCCTTGAAGTCGGCCGCCCGATTGGGGTTCTTGGTACGCACCGCCTCCAGCAGTGAAGACATGTGCTGACGCAGCGGTAGCATGTCCATTTTGTACAGATAGACGAGCAAGTGAAAGTCGGAGATGGCCTCGAGGAACTCCTCCTCGCCCCAGGCGGACAGATAGCCGCTCAGGGCACTAAAGTCCTGCAGATGTCCGTCAATGTATCGGTTCTCGATGGGGAATGCCTGCCGCTTGTCATAGTTTGTGAACGTGTACTGCGGTTTAACCGGCGTGGAGGCGGGTACATCCACCAGCAGATATTCCACGGGCAGAGGACGTGCCAGACGCTGAACCTCGTTGCCATATTGATCTTTTTCCTGCATGCGTACAAACAAATAAAAGTAAACAAAGCGAGAAAGTGTAAGTACGAGCACATAATTGTAGGGCATAGGTGTTATCAGAGTGATATGAAATGGATGAAATCTAAGTAAAAATAAAAGTCCCTCTATAGAATATTGATAGCAATTTTTATTAAGAACCGAAGATAATGGCCACATACCTGCTCAGAAAAACGAATTAAAGCAAAATGCAACAGACTCATTATTCTGAAACGCACTGTACCGCCAGATACTGGACAGACAGCGTACGTGCCGTTGCAACTAGTTACCTATTAGAGGTGGGGCATGGGCGATTGCATGTTGCATGTAAAAATATGTACAAAAATCTATTTGAATATTGCCAATTCCCAAGATATATCACCTTTTTGCAAAGATAAATAAATGTTAAAACATTACATTTTTTATTCACTGAAATCGGAACTACTTTGGGCAACTTTTTGCTATTTTCAAATGGTCAAATATCCTTCGTGCGTGTTTTTGCTCGCCTTTCTCCCATCGTTGTTGCCAATAAAAACCACCCACTTGGTAGGATTATTTGCAAGCACATCTTGAAAACGGGGCAAACAAAAAAGAACAACCGATGCAAATATGCAGAAAAATAGTATTTTAGCATTGTTGCATGTCCCACTGACCTGACCTACATCTAAAACGGAAAAAACAGAACCGAGGACCTGCTGACGCACTGACGTCTGCTGTGCTCTCTCCCCCCGCAATTCCGCCCGTGGGCGGGCCACTCCCACCCGCTCTCTCTCTCTTGTGTTCCTCTCTTAAAGCTTCTGCAACCTGTTAGCTTGGCCGTATTCTCCTTGCAGGGGCTGGCGTGGCGTGGCCTGGTCTGGCCTGGACTTCAAGGCCGTCTGACTGTTTGCTGTGGGTCTTGGCACCAGGCTAAAAGCGGATGCAAGACATTCAGGGTTAGGGGGTCAAAGTCAGTCAAACAACAGTCCTGTCCGCGTCATAAGACACATTCAAGAGATTAAGCTAGAGCTTCTGGCTGCAGACTATCCTCCGCGACACACGGTTCCCCAGCAAAGAAAAATGCCATCCGAGTGCACTCCAGATTTCGTCCATAGTTTTCCATTGGACTTTCTAAAAACCCATTAGCCACACATTTTTTTTTGCCGAGTAATCTATTAGCGATATCCTGCGCCGAAATGTCAAATCTATTAACCATCATCCGGTGCAGGTCTGATTGAATTAATGGCCAGGAGCCAATGGCCAATGTCACAGCCAACCAGATGGAAATTTCTGTTAAAAAAGGTTTGATGAATTTTCCAGGCTGACGTTTAGGGTAGGCATCCGCCTACTAACCGTTAGTTGCTTTAATAACGCTGTTCCATGGGAAAACGCAATTATTTCAGTTTAACAAAGAGTGGGCGTGTCGCCGGACAGCAGGAGCGACATCAACAGTGACAGCGGGCAACATGCTTGCTTTGATGCAGGAAGAAGAGTCAATAAGTCGTGGCTCCGGTGTCCGCTCTCTCTCTCTCTGTGTGTGTGTGTGCACGCGCAGTGAGTGGACAGCCAGGGGGCAGTCGAAAGTGAGCAGTGGCAGGCCACGCAAGGTGGATGCAAAGTGCATTCAATTGGAATTAAATGCCATCCAATAGTTGCACATGGATAAGCAGATTACCGGCCAGCGGTGCCAGTGGACAACCGTCAAGGACAGGATACGAGGAGCTGCAAAATCAATCAGAAAAGGCAGCCATGATACCGAAAACGATGCGTTGCGTGCGTCTATAACTCAATCAGAATTCCCTGGGCCACACTAAACTTTTGTTTTACGGAAATTTCCTCTTCCCGTTCCCATTTCCGTGTTTAAATTGAGTTGCAAGTTTAGTCTTCCTGTCACGCCTCATTCCTGTTCCTGTTGCTGGTGCTGCCGAGGCATGCAAATTGCACTTGGCCACAGGTCGACCCATCATACAAGGGCCAGGACAAGGTACCAACCACCCACTTTACACACACGCATGGTTGCAGGCTTGGGGCTACCCTTTTGTCAATTGACAAGTTTGTTGAGCCACACGCATAACAATGGACTCCTAACAGACCTGGGGGCACGGCACGACGAATAGCTATGTGTATATCTCAGATTTACCGGAATTCCCAGCCTAATTCAATCAATGCGGGAAAAACAAAAGGGTCTCCCTCTTTTAAGCTTAGACAGTCACCTTTAGGAATATTATTATCTGTACATCGACACTCCTAAACGCTTGATTGAAGAACATAGCCAACTGCAAAATTAATGCCTCCTTCGAAGGAATTGCAAGGCCCTCAACCTAGGCCCTCATCGTAAGAACAAGAAACTTCACGTCACGTTTAAGAGCCCTCTAAAGTGGCTACCAAATGGCGCCAAAAACATACTTTGTTTTCTGTGTGGTAATGGTAGGGGAAAGGAAGCAGGACCGATACAGAAGAGTAATCCGATTATGGGATATCCACTATTACAATAACCACTCCAAGCGCAGCCATTAATGCTCCTCCTTACATTAAGTAGAAGAATAGATAATTTACAATAGAACATAAATAGTTTCCCACGAAACAGCATTTCACTGGAAATGAAGGCTGTAAAGGTTTTATAGGTCACAAGGTGTACATAAATAAAGCCCTCAATTACTATTTATACAAACTCTAAGAAAAAACCAGCGGTTAGCAGTCAACAACAAGCAAGGGCCCTCTGCTTTGATGTGGAAGTGGAAAACATTTAGGTAAAAATATAAAATAAATACAAAAGTTCTCAGAAGTGAGACCTCGAATATGCAAAAACCCACGCAAAGGGCCGGGGATTCAATATTTTTACAACCACACTTTATGTTGTTCCACAGAAGTCAATGAATAAGAAATCAGGTGATTTAATGCTACTCCATCCGCAATGAACGCACCCACATTTTACCAATTCTACGAAGCATTCAGCATACAAAAATCAGTGCAACGGGATATCAAAATTAGGTGCCAAAGCTTTGCTTCGAAATTTGCATGTCCAGAGAGAGAGCGTGACATTGACATTGGAACCAGATGGGCAGGCACTACACTGAAAAAGAGCGCCAGAGAGAGAGAGAGAGAGAGAGAGCTCCTCTACACAACGAAAGCTTTGCAAGCTCGTTCCCACACTGTTCTGGTGCTCATATAAAAGCCTTCGCCCACTGCGCTGGGCTGCATTTTCCAACAAAACGTGAACAGACCCTCGTCAAAATTATTTGTGCATTTTAACCCAAAGCTGAATTTTTTAAATATCCCACGCGACGCGTTAAAACTAAAAATATTCTTTTTGTTAGAAATAAGTTTTGCTATTTTTGTTGCGTTTTTTATATGCATATTCCATTCGGTTGAAAATGCTCAGTCGGATAGAGGTTTCAATGCGCTGGATTTTTGAAGCTCCATATAGACCCAAACATGTTTTGGACAGCAGTGGCCTCGTCCACTATTTCCTCATCGAACACAGAGCCATCGGCAGCCCTGGCCAGTGCAGCCCCGAACTATCACCAGCTCCACACGAAGCCGCCGCTCCGCTCCCTTAAAAACAGCTGGCAAAATAGCAATGCAGCATTCAAGACGCGTCTGCACCAGCAGCAGCAGGAACAAAAAGAGCAGAAGAAACAGCAACAGGAGCAGAAACAGCAACAGGACCAACAGAAGGAAATAGAACTAAAGCAGCAACAGCAACGGGAAGCACAGATAATTTTACATCAGGAAAAGCCACAGCAAAAGCCAGAAGAGGAAACAGAGCAGCAAGGATCAGTGGCAAAGAAGAAAATCGCTCCAAAAAGTGAAAGTGCCCGTAAAATGTTCAAAGCTTTAGCTGCCTCCTGCAAGTGCAAAAAGAAGTGAAAGAGAGTGTGGGAGTGCGTGTGGGAGAGCTGCATGAAAAAAAGTCCGTCCTCGAGTGCAGCCCAAGACATAGTCCAACTAACAACTGTTCCTGAGACGAAATAGTGCGTCCGGGTGAGAGTGCAAACCAAGAGTGTAAACGAAAAGAGTTAACCTAATAATTGGTAAAAAAGTACAGAGGAACGGAGGATTTTGAGCTAAGCAGTGTCCAAGCAATACTGAGAGACAGGAAAAGACTGGAAATGAGAGTAGAGGAATCGAATGCCCAAAACAATAATCACAATAACAGCCACAACTAAGGAACATTTTTTGATGCATTTTTCCTCTAGAGGATAGGAAAAAAACAGATAGACCAGACAACATAAATTTATGCGAAAAAATAATATAATACTATAAAAGAATCAGGTTGCTGTGAATATAACAAAGAATAAAAACTGCAATTAAATCGTTTTTATTCTGTCGATATTTTGAAAGGCGTGAAGGAGTGAAACTGTGCATACGCATAAGGTAAGCAGATGCAATTTTGGTTTTAGGCAGAGTTTAATGGAAGATTGGAAAATAGAGCTTAATCGATAGCAAGCGGTGCAAGCAGTGTAAAATATGGAGTTTCTTGTTACTCAGTAAGAGAGAGGAGATATGGGAACAATTCTCAATGGAAGCAGTTTTTTATCTAAAGCTGAAATCTCAAATCAAATAGTTTTAGTTATTATACAGATCGGAAGAATACATGTAAGAATGAAGGGTTTTTAGAAAAAGTCAGTACGAAGATTAAGTTTAATATTTGTATACCAAAATGTTATATGTTAAACATAATTTAGTGAAAAATGTATGTGCATCCGGTGCAAAAATCTCAGAATTTAATTATTTATTGATTTACTTTTATATTTTCAATCAAGCGCTTCATTTTGCAAGATACGACCTTCCTTAGATGTATTTGCATTCATATGTCATAAATCCCGAACATTCCACATTTCAGATCCATCAAAGTTTTGGTTTGATTTCAGCTGAAGGCTAATTTACATAAATATAGCCTGGCAGCAGCATCGTCGTCGTCCCATCAATCAGAAAAGGTCGATTGCCCGCAAAAGTATGCTAATTATTTGTCAACTCTTCTCGCAACCCAACAAACCAACAAACTCACACACATCAGAATACATATGCTCCTTTTCCTGTTTATTAAATTTGCCAAATGACTTTCCATCCTGGTGTTTGTGGTCTGGTATTTCACTTCCGCTCAGACTGGCACTTCCTGGAAAAATTAGAAATGTGTGCCTGCCATTTCCAAGGATACCAATTGCAGAGTGTCAAATGGGGTGTCCATTATATTCTTCCCCCTTTAGTTCCTTATTTTCTTGGATGTCCTTCGACTTGAAAATAATAAGTGAACTATTTGCCATATTTTCTCGGGGTTGCAGCTGTTTTATTATAGCCGTAATTTAAAGCTATTTGCGGTAAATAGGTGCCTTAATATTTAATACCGCAATCCACAACACAATACAATTTCTATTTGGATTGCCATTGAAAGTAAAGCAATGTATATGTTAGGCCTGGGTTCAGAGTTCAGAAGTAAATCTAAAATACAGTTAAAAACGTTCGACTGTTTGCTCATAGGGCTTGAATATTCGCTGCACGTTGGCATTGCCATTAAAATCGAAAGGACCAATTATCGCTATGCCCCTAGCTCCCGGCTTATGGCAACTAGAGCAAAGGGGAAGTTGCGGTTGAGTCCAGACTACGGCCACCGGACGGACCCTCCAAGGTGACGCACAAACATGTAATACATTTTAATAGCCTGACACAAGGCGCAGACATAAAACCAAGTCCAGTGCCCAATAGAACTGACAATGGGGTCCAGGGAAAAAGTGCGAAGACAGGCCACAAATTGCGTATTGATTTGCAGATATTCTTTCGCTTCTGTTCATGAATTTAAGCTAACTCTTTTCCCTGGTTTTTGCTGACGCAATTCTGGGTAGTACTTTGAGTGCAGAAAAGCATTCGCCAAGATTTTTGAATAGTTTAGGGGGAAGTGCATCGCTGTAATTTTTCCCTTATTGTGCATTCCGTTTTGAAAGCCCTTTCTTTAAGCTCAATTTAATTAACAATTTCAGAAAACAACAAAAAATTATATTAATTAAATGCGTGCTAGAGACCTTTTTTATGCCGTATTCATTGGGCTTCTGTGGCCCAAGACGCAAGGAGGCCATGGCAGGAAACATATCCCAATGGTGAATGGTTTTCCGTTTTTCCAGAGCGGCAAACTTTTATTTTCAGTTTTGAATTGCATGCGCTAACCGTTGATGGTTTAATATCAGCAATTAAAAGTTTTCCACGTCTGCTTTTATTTGCACAAACATCAAAAACTGCTCTCAGCTCTCTCATGGAAGCAAAACATTAGACAACGAAATGTGCAACAGACGTATACAAAATGCATGGCGACAGGAAATTATAGAAAATAATCCTTTTTCTCTTGTGGCCACAAACTTATAAAAATATTTAAAGTGCTGCAGAAGTTTCAGAGGGAAGTCTGAGATCTCAAATCTCTATTCAACTTAATGAATAGGAATTTTTTTTGTGAAATTATAGACTTATCTACCAATTCCGAATATCAAGCTATCATTACCTTTCTATTGTTCCAATATTTGTTGCCATATTTCCAAGAATCCACAAAAAGGTATTTCCCCAGCAGAAAAATATTTATGAAACTCCATCCAAAGAATTGTTAATTAGTGTCAACTCAGGACAATTATAAATAAAATAGATACCACAAACGTATAATTAACCACAGAGATAGCAACAAGACTTCTTCTGGACCCAAAGGTCCAGTGCTTCAGGGATATAAATATCCCATAATCTGCTTTTTACCTATAAAATCTTGTTTTTTTGTGGGCGAATGCGAATACCTACATAAAGTTTGTTTAATTAACATTTAACTCACGAACAGCAATTTCCAGAAACAACACGTGTTGGACAGAGCATTTGTTTTCCTAGTTTATTTTGAATATGTGAAAATTTGCTGGTTTAGCAAAGTGCCTTGCCGACCGCGACCGCACCGCAACAAAATTCGGTCGAAATGGAATACAATTTATTCGGAACAAGGAGTTATAGCAGCACTTCAAAATGTTGAAAACTTAATTGCTTAATGAATATTCTAGGCAAAGACGAAACAGTTATAACAGGGTTTGCAGCATTTGCCTCAAAATCTATCCACCATTAAGCATATCATATTTGCATATATGGGGGTAAATATTTGTTTGGAATTAAGCTGACAAACGACAGGCTGTTAATTTATTCTCGACTTTGTACAAATGGCAAAAGAAAAATCAAAAAGAAGGGTAGCTTGTGTGGGACGTATATTTAGATACCCTTATATACGAACGAATACCATGACAAACTGACCAGATTTATGAAGTGCGGTTAGAAGAAGTATACCTACAACTTCTATAACGAGGCACGCGCTTGTTCCGAACCACTCCTTTCGCTCCGAGAGTTATTCTTCGGCAACAAGTCGAACAAGAAACCAAAGGTATTCGCGCCCGAGGCTCGGGGCCGTAAATGCAATAAGAGTGTGTGTAGAAATCTAATATCCTTAAGTCTATAATAAATTATTATATTACAAAACTCTTCGAGAACCGGGTATGAAAAACAGACATCCCTGCTATTATACCCACACAGTAATGAAAAATGTAGAATTCCCTCTGAAAAGGGTATTGAAACCTACAACAAAGAGATGTTAAATGACACTCTGTCCATGCCTCGAAGCCCTTCTCTTTTGTATGTTTGTTAATACAAAAAAAACAGTAATAATAGCTTGTCCAGCAATTGCATGTGGGCGGGCCAGAGTTCATGATTAAAAAATACAAAACGTTTAGAATTTAATGCTGCTAAAACAATTAACTAAATATGTTCTCTAGTATTGGAAACGCAGGAAGTTAAAAGAAATATTCAAATAAAAGTAAAGCAAAATGGCGATAAATTCGAATTTGGTTCAAGGCTCTAAAGAAGACAAAAACACGAACCTCTGACGAGGAATATTTCTATTCAATTTCAATATTTGCAAGGAGAGCAAAAAATGTACCAAGAAAACGGGTAACGAGAGGATGGATGCTCAGGAAAGTCATGACTGTAAGCGTGAATATAATGTGCTTTTTGCGCTTTTGTTGAAAGGAGAGAAGAGCACAGAACGACTTAGGAGTGGGACAGTGGGAAGAGTGGCAGGCACTCCAATAAATAGAACACTGTGCAACAGGAATGTTCTTATCCTTCGATTAGAAATATTTTTACAGATCTTTTTACATCCGATAAAAATGTTTTATGGGGGCAAATACCTGTTTACCAATAGAGAATTTGACTTTCTTTTAGACAAATTTTGTAATTTTTAAAGTGTTCTGATTTCATTGCTTCTTACCGAATCTGAAAAATAGTCTTGTTGACCGAATCTTGTTGCACAGTGCAATTGCTGATGATGCCAGTCTGCAGCTGCAGACAACGTAAAGGATTTCCATAATTACAAAGGAAAAGGGGATGCGGAACGTGCAAAGGAAGTGAATAGCAAAAGAAATGAAAGAGTTCAAAGTGTGAATAATAAACAGAAAACAAAATAGCCGTAAGAAATGCCAGAAACGTGCGCTTCCCTGTCCAATGGAGAGGAAAAGAACGGGGAACAGGACAAATACGGAAAGTGTTTAAAACATTAAACCGTAGAAGGTCACCTCAAATGGTCAAACAACATTTGTCACAGACGTCTCTGTCACTCTGGGTTTCGTGTTTTGGTTGGGTCTCATGTTTGCTTTCTTTTGTCAGACGACAGGCGAAACAGGGCTTAAACTGACCAGAAAAAGGGCTAATTAGGCACACCAACTTATTTTTCACTCTTAATAGGGCTTAATAGGGAGAATAGCACATATAAATTACCTTTGTAATACTTCATATAAAATTCCATTAATATTTAAAAAAAAAAAAGTAATATTTTAATGTAAAATAAGTTATAAGAATTTCAAAAAGATTCGAAAACTTCATGAAGTTTAACGGCTGAAAGTTGAAAACGTATTGGGTTTAAAACTGTTTCAAAACCGGTGTTTAAAACTCTTTTTTTTATGCCGATTTCAATAATAACAATTTTTTATTTGCAAAAACAGTTTCTATAGTGACAAAGTCGTCAAGTTGGACAACACTGTTGGCCAAACTGAAAAACAGCTGCCTTTATTTTGGAAACCATTTTTTTACTCAGCGTGTCCAATGCCGAACAAAGTTTGATTACACAGCTTAAAACAAAGTTCTCATAACTGGGAAATTACGAGAAGTTTTTAAAGTGGAAATAGGCACGAAACTTTCGACTAACTAACAAGAAATGGGTAGATGGGTAGAGGCAGAGTACTAGGACGGGTAATGGTACCAACAATGGGAAGAATAGGATTATGTGAATACGGAATACGGAATATTTGAAATTTCCGTCGATTGATCTTATTTTCCTTTTTAATCCACAGATAGACGGACAGAATGGAGATTCCCAGTGAGCTTCTGCCGCTGCTCAGCTGCCCTCTGTGCGGGCGTCTCTACTCAGAGGAGGGCAGACATGTGCCCAAGTTGCTCAGCTGCCAGCACTGCTACTGCAAGGATTGCCTGGACAAGGAGCTGCTGTGGTCGTTGCCCTGCAATGGCCGAGAGTGGATCTGTGGCAGGTGCGGAATGAGCACCAAGCTCGAGCCGGATATGTTGCCCGAACCGGAGTACATCATCTATTTAATACGCAACTTGAGGGCCCTGCAGTTGGGACAAGTGATGATGGCGATGCAAGCGGGCCCCACCAGCCCCCAAGCTGTCGAGGCTGGAGCCGCAAAGCCCATCCCTGAGCCTGCAAACATGGCTGGATGGCTGGATGATGTCTGCGTGAACCGTTTCCTGACCAACAGCTGCGAGCATTGCTTGATCCATGGGTTGCCGAACACGACCTGGTGCCACAACTGTCGACATCTGATGTGTCGCGCCTGCGCCAATGGCGCGGCACATTCCGAGCACCAGTTGACCTGCCACATGGACTTCAGCGAGCTGGTCCACCAGCTGCTCTCCAATGAGATGGACAAAATCAAGAGGGCCTGCAGTGAGGTCGATGCGCTGGCCCGCCGCGATATGGCAATGCTTCGGGTTCTCTTTGAAGGCTGTCACCAGCTTCAGAATACCGTCAGAAAGGAGATCCTGGGCCACAAGCCCAGCATGGTTGTCTTGCACATGCGCGACTGGCTGATGCGATCCGAGACGATGCTCAGCCGCCTGTGGGGAGAGGGTGCCCTCGGGGTCTACGAGATGCATCAACTCCTGGGCCGGGCCTCCGCAAAGGTGAAGCTATTCCGCAAGCAGGTTTTGCATCTTCAGTTCCAGTATAACATGCGAGCCATCATCCAGGAGAATGGCATGCACATGCTGACCTTTGAGCTGCTCAACGAGCGAATTCTGGGTCTACAGCGGAACCCCAATCCCAATCCACCCCAGGGCATACCTGGGGACGGAGTGCCGCCAGCTTTGGTGATGATCAATTACTGCATCTACAACTACTGGCAACAGGTGCAGCAACAGGTGTTGCTGATGCCCCGCCAGGAGCATCCACCGCTCCACAGTCAACCCCGCCATGAGCACTCCCTGATGCTACCGATCAATAACCTGTGGCAGATATCTCCTCTGGAGCCAGCTCCCTCTACCAGCTGCAGCAGCCACAGCTTCTTGACCCACAACTATCCCCATCCGGCAGCCCAGCTCTTCAACAACGACTACAACCGCCTGAATCTGGGCCTACTGCTTGGACAGAACAATGCACAGTCACAGCAACAGCAACAGCATCAGCAACAAATGGGTAACCAAGCCTCCGGCATGCGTCAGCATGGGCATGGCCATGGGACAGCCATTGGATTGGTAAGCATTGGGCGGTTGCCCTTAGTACACTGTTATCCCATATATTACATGGATATGGAAATAGCAGGGCGTCTGGCCGGGCGAGTACTAATCGAAGTGAACAAGGATGCTGCGCCCCGGATGGCCGAAAACTTTGGCTCGCTTATCCGGCAGGATCGCGGCTTTGGGTACCGGGGATGCGTCGTCTTTCAGACCTGGGGCAACGAGAGCATTATCACGGGGGACTTTGAGTCGCAGAACGGTCGCGGCGGATATGCCGCCTTCGAGGAGCGCTTCTTTCAGCCGGACAACAGCAGACTAAAATCCCACCGGGGTGCGGTTGGCATGCGGCGAAGTCAGAAGCGACACGACCACCACGGACTCGTCGGCAGCCAGTTCCGGGTCCTGCTGAACGAACATCAGATATTTACGGCCATATTTGGCTACATAATCGATGGCATCGAAATGATAGACCGAATCGCTGCGACTGGCAACTCGATCGGGCGACCTGGTGTGCGATCCATCATCAAAGATTGCGGGTTGTACCGTCCTGTAGGAACTGAGAACCGATCGGACCAACCTTTACCCCCATGAGGAGCCCCATTACTCGGATCTACTATACACAATTTTTGAAGCATCGTAAAATATATGTAATATAAGATAAGACAGACAAGACAGGTGTTTTTTTGAAAGTAATCTCTTTGATGTCCGTTTTTGATTGTATTGTACAATATTGTATGTTATATTATAATATTGTTCCGTGGAATAACAAAACGAACAAGAAATAAAAAAGCCAAATTGTCAAAAATGAGACTTGTGAAACTTTTAGAAATATTTTACAAAACGGAATAATACCAAACAGAGAGAGAGAGAGGATAAGAGATAAAAAGCAACATTTTTAGGCTGTTTTAAATAATAATAATAGTAAAAAAAAGTATTATTTCTTTTTTGTTCTTCTATAAATACAAAGTCGATGGAAAATAGTTAATGATATTTGTGAAATTTCTTGGTATTTAAGGTCTAAATGGAAATTGGTTATTGGCTATTAAATTTTATAGGCATAAGGTATACATGAAACACAATCCTACAATCCGTAGGATGTTTCAAGCGCTACAACATTACCTGGCTATGAAATAAAAAATTAATACCTTAACTAAAAGGTATTTTAAAAATTATAGATATCCAATAAAACATAATAGCTACATCTGAATGGAAATCTTATAAAATAGCACGAAAATTGAGAAATGATTCCAGATAAAGATGATATCTATATCTACATACATATATATATATATATATATATCTACAATAAAGTAAACTATGCAATATATCAAACGATATTCTATTTAGTACACACTACGTGATCTATGAAAGACATTAAATATCACATCTTTGTACGTCTGTAAAACATCTCAATACATTCGAGGTACACTTCATATTTACGATGAAGTAAATTAATGCAAATCGAATACAGAACACTACGATATACGATACACGATACACGATACACGATACGATATACGATTGATATAAGGTTTCCACCTACAAGAAACTCTCTACATCTTTGTCGATATTGTAACACTAACTAATAAGAATCTCTATAAAAAAAAAACAAGAAATAGGTGAAATCTTGCGTAGATGTTAACTATATTTACAGGAGATTTATCCATAAAATCACAAAACAATAGCGATTTACCAGAAGTAAATGTTTGATGTCTATATAAGCTTTTGTTGTGACCATTATAAACGAATTGTGACATAAGAATAGTTCTATAGACATATATCATAAACAAGGAACAAGTGATTTTATTTAAAAGTAAATCAAAACGAAGGATCAATTGAAGTCTAGAAGCTTTAGGAATCGAGTAATTTTGATATTATATATGCAGAGGTATACGAAATATTTGAGTTAGGTTTAGGTCGGTTTAGCATTGCGTTTTGATTTATTATTATTCATATTAATCTTTTATCAATCAAGCAGAATTAAAAAAAAAAAGTAAGAAAAAGATAGTATTATTCGAAACATATACGATTAATAAGAGATATAAAACATATATGTGATGGATGATATTAAAAGATAAGATATGGTAATACACAATACACAGCAGATGAGGCAATTATACATTCGTTTGTAAATGGAACGAATGTAATTACTACAGAAAATTAATTTATATTTTAACTTGTCTATTAATATTAATAAGAATCGTGTAATTTAAATTAATTAAATTTAAATATTAGGTAAAAGAAACATTATATTTGTTATATTATTTGATTAAATCAAATCGAAAATTCTTTGAGTTCAAATATATGACAAAATTAAATTAATTTTTAAGGAAAGTCTAAGATTTCAAAAAAATCATCGAAACGGTGGCAAAAAAGCGCATCAAACACGAAGAAATCTCAAATAAAAATTTGCTCAAATGGTATATAGTTTACCGAGAATCCAAGTAATCGTATAGGTACTATATCCATACTTGTGTTGTAAATGTGTCTGGTTATTAATTCTTAAGACGTGTTTCTTGTAAATCATAATTGGTATGGATTTTTGGCAAAGAGCACTCCACAGAGCAATGATGCGAAGTACAAACACAAGCGGAGAAGGGAGAAGAGAACGAATAATGGTCATTAAAATCCAGAGGATTTAAAAAGATACCCACACACTACACCGAGTTTAAAGGTATTTAAGTGTTAAATGTCCATAGATAATCAAACTTTACATAGCTTTTAAGCAATAATCGAAATGTAATCCCTGTTCAATTGGTGTCTAAATATGCAGTGTGTTTAAATGTGAAAGTTTTCAATAAATGTTGCAGAACTCAAACCCGAATGGAAGGCACATCATATCGATTATATCACTCACCTTATAGAAGACATCTGGAACATACTGCTTATCTGTGGACTCTCGCACATATCCCAATTCGGGAGCCTCCTTAGTGGGTACCAGACAATCATCTCGGACCAGAGCCATGCACTGGGCAGACACCGCATATCCCTCCATATGCACTTGTTTGGTTTGATCTCCTAAATGCATATGGAATGTTAGATTACTGCTCGATGGTAACCGAGTGATAGAAAACACTTACCCGTCACACAAATGGTCACAAACTTTGAGCCAAAGACGCCATTTGAGGCATATTTACATGGATTGGGATGACGATTCTGCAGCTCTCCGGCCGTTATGCACTCCTGGGCGGTGAGGAAGTGGGTCTCGATGCCACGAATCTGCTTCACAGTTCCTGCAGTTGCATCATCCGTGATAAGATCAGTGAATATCCAACCAATCTATAAAAAAAAAAAAAATAAAATGTAGTAAACATATAGTGTAAAAGAAGTGTCTTTACAGCGCACCTTCTTCAGTCCTAACGCATTGGCTACAGCATCGACTTCGTCGTTCCCCTCATCGGGGAACATATTGATCGAATCCCGTGTCGATTCCTGCGGTGGCTCATAGATCGCTGCCACCGTGGCGCGTATGCCGAGCGGTACATCTGTATGCGGCTCATACGTGCCGTACAAATAGCCCATACGCTGGTGGCCAGTGGTACGCCAATAGTTTAGGAAACGTTCTACAATTTTGGTATTCTCGAACATGACATTGTCCACATGACGATAGGTCTGACGGTTCAGGGTTATGGCCGATGGCTGGCACTTGGAGCATATGCCCTTGGGCCATGGCGGATGTTCCCTACAGCCTGTCTTGATGCGGCAATTGATGTCATCGAATACAAAGTATTTGCCATGATCCATGCCTGATGTCTGCTTGCGTATGTACGAATGAAACGACAAGTGCTTGATGTTATTCTCCTTCAAATAGGCCTCATCATAGGGTTCCAGCGGCGAGCAATGAACGCAACGGCCATTGGCATTGTGATGGCAGCTTTAATTAATAGATTTTTAAATATGTTATAAACTTAATCGATATAGGAAGATCCCCAAACTTACAGCTTGCTATCGCGTTCGCGCTTAATAGTGCCATCGGCTTTGGACAGGTTCAGATCCACCTCATCCTCGATCACGTTAATTGAGGGCCGAGCGCTGTTCGTATTGCTGTTGCTCAGCTTTTCGCTAGCTGCAGTCGACTTGAAAACCTGATTTTCAATGGCAACGGTACTGGTGCGCTGCAAAGACAAAATTGAGTATGAAAATATGGTTGAATTCCATTAGAAACATTCGACTTACCCGCGTCGAAGTGCCAGCCATTTGTTTTAAGTATATCATGTCGCCATGCTTCAGTGCGGTTCCCACAAGCTGGGAGCCACTGGCCTGAAGTTCTGTAAGAAAATTACGCTCCTTGAACAGGCCGAATCCATCCACTTGCATGGCAGTCTGAACGCTGTCATATAGTTGCTTCAAATTTGACTTGGGTGAGATCTCAATGCGTTTGATGCCCTCCGCAGACTGCACTCGTACTAGCTGTAATAAAAAGGAAAAATAGAGTTCATTATCAAATAAATTGAATTTGATTTTTAGGGGGAACCAAACCGATTGTTTGCATAACAGAAACAGACGATGGCGGGCAAAGGCATAAACCAAATTGCGTTTTTTGTATAGAAGGTTCTCAAGCATCAGAGGAGCACTGGCCATGTCGTGGAGCTGTGTTCTGTGCTGGGCTGGGTGCTGGGTCCTGGGTGGGTGAGTGGCTGGGTGGTGGGTGGTAAGTGTAGCTTTGGAAGCTACTAAAGCCTTAAAAGGCCTTTCTTATTTGATGTTTGGAACTGTACGTCATGAAGGCGCAAAGTTGACTGTGAAAATTTGTTGGCAACGCAATAAAAACAAATGCATTTGTTGCCAAAATGCGCCAGAGAGCGCCCACTATTCCCCCTACTTCCGCATTTGAATTAAATAATAGATTTGTTCTCTTAAGACCTCTCTTAATTTGCCATCAATTGCATCAATCTCTTGCTACTGAAATATGTATTTAGATTATCGTTTAAAACCAAAACCTTCCTTCTCTCTTTCTGCACACCCACCACCCCCTTTCCCATTAGTGCACTTTTACATTCAAAATCTACAAGTCATTGTACTATTTATTTGCTGTCTGCTTTGGCTAGGGTATTATTAAAAGAAACCCTATATTTTATACAGATAGCAGACCCCATCCACGGCCTTGGACCAAGCGGCAGCACACATTTTCCGATGCACTTTCCATATTTCACAGTTTTCCCAAAATTTATATTTTCTGCCGAGCAACGGCGACAGAAACAACAACAACGCGGCGGGTCGATTTTGTTTGCCGGCTTTTGCGACTATGTGTCCCCTTTCGGCAGGGGAAACACTCTACAGACACTTCACAAACTTATTGGTGGTTTAGAGGACACGGAATTAGCAAATTTTATATTGTTGTTAAAAATATACTTACAATTTTGTCGGACATTGTCGGCTATTGTAATCAGTGTGACCGCGGAGCTATCGTTAAAATATACCGTCCGACCCTCAGAAATATATCAAAATACACCGTCCCATTTAAAAAATATACCGTAAATATACTGACGAATTCAAGTTATATTTTACATATTCCTCGTTTTTGAAATTCCGTGGAATATTACCACCTATATAGAATATTTAGCCATGCCCACATAATTTTATCCGAGTAGTGAATCTCTTTTCTAATTGACTGGTTTATTTTAAACATTCGCTTTTATTGCATTTTGCGTAAAAATAGGTTTTAGCAAAATAGGTCAAACAAAAAAGGTTTTAGCGAAATAGGTCAAGACAAAAAAAAAGAAGGCTAACTAAAACTCCTAGTTCTGCCCACATATTTTTAGGCTGTTGATGAATAAATATGTTTCAAGATTTGCTAGGTTTTAGTCTTTGCTTTTATTGTATTTTTGCTAAAACAAGGCCTCAACAAAAAAAAACAGTCGCAATATTGCTGGTATTTGAAGACATGATGCGTGTATTTGCCTTTGTACACCCTATTTGTATAATACAATAGAATATATAATTTAAAGAGACCTTTTCCCAAATTGATATGTTTTAGACACATTAATGTGTATTATTAGTATCATGTATATTTATCTCAATGTTCATACATTTTCTCAACTCTATAACGTCCTTTTCCCTAGGGTATGAAAATTTGTGTTGCCGGTAAACATTGTTATCAACCGGTTATTCAACAATAGATATGTACTCGTTTATTATCTTATGTCGAATATTCCCAGCTATATAGATTTCTCAGTTTTGCCCAGATAATTTTATATGATTGATGAATCAATTTTAATCAGGATTAACTACTTTTAAGTATGGGTTTTTTTGTTTTGACAAAAACACGGTTTCAACAAAAATGTTCAATAGTCGCAGTGTTGTCAGGTCAATATTGCTGGTATTTGCAGACTCATTTGTTGTCAACCAGGGTATGGGCATTTGTATACCCTATTTCGTTAATATTAGATTAAGATACTGTTTTCCAAGCTGCTTTCAAATGTAATTAATAAAGGCCTTTTCTTAGATTGAATTTTTTGGTCTATTCATGCATTTGATTAGTTATTTGTGTATAAAACCTGATCCCAAAACTCATTCTTAATCTCCGTAAAAAAAAAACACTAATGGCAAAATATCGTGTTAAACAGAGAATACATTTTTTTTGCATTAATTAAAGCCTGGGATGACAGTTCTATAACATCCATTTCCCCCAGGGTATGTGTACATGGAATTAGCAACATGTTTGCGTATGGAATGAGTCTCATTGTTGTCAACCGGGGAAAAGAGGTCCTTACCCGATTCAAGTTCGGTTATCGATACTATCGACTGGATACGAGTGGTGCGCGCCAAATATAAATTTTTTGAATGTGAACGACAAGGATTTAAATGTTGTCAACCGGGTCATTACCGATTCAAAAATACGACGAATTCCTCAATTTTGATATCCCGTCGAATATGGCCAGCTACTATTTTTTGAATATTTTTATTTTTAAAAAGAAGCTACTGTGCAACACTGGTTACTAGTCAGTATTTAATGGTATCGATATTAATTAAGCGCGCACATTTCAATTTAAATGTATTTATATAGCGGCGTGTTTTACAAGTATGCAACAAACAACAAATTGTATTTTATCTAATGGAAGACTGCAAATGAAAGCATGTGCTGCGGGCTCCTTGAACTTCAATCGTACTTCAGATTTCCCATGCAAATGTACTTGATATCCACATAATCATCGATGCCATGATGGGAGCCTTCGCGTCCTATGCCAGACTCCTTGACGCCGCCGAATGGCGCCTCTGCGGCCGAGATCATACCCTCGTTGACGCCCACCATCCCCACCTCAAGGCGCTTGGCCACCCTGAAGACCTGCTGCAGATTCTCGCTGTAGAAGTAGCCGGCCAGGCCGCGTCTTGTGTCGTTTGCCTTTTGTATGGCCTCCGTCTCGTCCTTGAAGCGGATGATGGAGACGACGGGTCCGAATACCTCCTCCGTGTAAAGCTGGGCCGTGGGTGGGACATCTGTGATGATCGTGGGCGCATAGAAGAGCGGCCCAATCGATGGCAGAGGCTTGCCTCCTGTTATGACGTTCGCCTTTTTGCCGCGAGCATCCTCCACAAAGCCGCCGACCTTCTTGAACTGCATCTGGTTGATGAGGGGTCCGATCTGGACATCGTTGGCCTTACCATCGCCGATCTTGAGCGCCTCCACTCGCTGCTTCAGTTGCGTCACAAACTTTTCGTAGACGCCGTCCTGCACAAAGAATCGGTTGGCCGAGACGCAGGTCTGGCCGCAATTACGGAACTTGGATGCCATGGCTCCCTCGACGGCCTTCTCCACATTGGCCGAGTCGAAGACAATGAATGGCGCGTTGCCGCCCAGCTCCAGGCAGATCCTCTTAATTCCATCCGACGAGTTGCGGAAAAGGAGCTTGCCCACCTCAGTGGATCCGGTAAAGGAGATACCGCGAACGTCTGGACTCTTGCAGAAGAGGTCGCCAATGGGGGCCGCCTTGTTGGTCGTGACCACATTAATCACTCCTTTGGGAATGCCCGCCTCCTCGGCCAGCTTGGCCACAGCCAGAGCGGTCAGCGGTGTGTCCTCTGAGGGCTTTACCACCACGGTACAGCCCGCAGCCAGAGCAGCGCCAGCCTTGCGGGTGATCATGGCCAGTGGAAAGTTCCAGGGTGTGATTAGGGCTGCTACACCAATGGGCTGCTTCATTACGATGATCTCACGATTAGCCACAGGACTGGGAATGATCTCCCCGTAGATGCGACGAGCCTCCTCTGCGAACCATTCGACAAAGGCATTGCCGTAGGCCACCTCCCCTTTGGACTCGCTAATGGGTTTGCCCGATTCAGCGGTCATTATCTCGGCTATCTCCTGGCTATGCTGCTCGATGAGTTTGTGCCATTTCTGAAAAGCGCGAGATAAGCTTATCAGAATTATCTATTCACGGGCGGGCTCTACTCGAACTGGATCTCACCTTTAAAAGGTTGGAGCGATCTTTGGCTGTCAGAGAGCGCCACTCCTTGGACTCGTATGCCTGCTTGGCCGCATTGATGGCATCCTGGGCATCCGACACGGTCATGTTGGGCACATTCCCAATCACCTCGCCGCTGGAGGGGTTCCTCACCTCGAAGGTGGCGCTGTTGCTGGAGTCTATCCAGTTGCCATTGACTAGAGCCTTGCTCTGCACCAAAGCCGAGAAACTGCGCATTTTACTGAAGCTGGATCTGCTTGTGATAGGGCGGAGGTGTCGCCACATTCTGCCGGACAAATCAATCAATAAACAAGAACATTAACAATTGGTTAAAAATCGATTCGATTGTTGTTGCTGCCAGCCGGTATCTCTCTCTCACCTGTTTGCCGTACAGGTATCAGGTATTTGGCCAAAGTATTATCTAAGCCGGAATCAGGGCAATTCGCTGGGTGCTAAGTGCTCTTCTTTTTGCTTTTTATTCGAGCGCTTTGATTGCTTTTAATTGATTTTAATTTGTACTACGCTCTGAACCATTGTGACCGCGGACTTATCGTTAAAATATACCGTCCGACCCTCAGAAATATACCAAAGTATACCGTATTAAAAAAATATACCGTAAGCTACCGTACTAACGAATTCCAGTTCTATTTTACATATTCCGTTTTTGATATTCGGTGAAATATTACTAGCTATATAGAACATTTAGCCATGCCCACATAATTTTATCCGATTAGTGAATCTATTTTCTAGTTGACTGTTTTATTTTAAACACTCGCTTTTTTAGCATTTTGCATAAAAAGAGGTTTTAGCGAATATGGTGAAACATAAAAAACGAAAGAGGATAGTCGTTCCTATTGTTCAATTTTGATATTACGTCCAATATTATTAGGTAGATAAACCATTTTGCCATGCCCACATAATTTTATACGATTTATGAATCAATTTTATACTTAACTGGCTTATTCTAAATACTTGCTTTTATTGGATCTTGTCTAAAAAAAAGTTTTAGTGAAATAGGTCTATCAAAAAAACCAAAGAGGATAGTCGATCATATTGCTCAATTTAGAGATTCCGTTGAATAATTCTAGCAAACTAAAACTCTTAGTTCTGCCCACATAATTTTATGCGGTTGATGAATAAATTTGTTTCAAGATTGGCTAGTTTTTAGTCCTTGCTTTTATGGTATTTTGGCTAAAACAAGGTTCAACAAAATAGTTTAAAAAAAAAAATAGTCGCAATATTGCTGGTATTGAAGACATGATGCGTGTATAGGCCTTTGTATACCCTATTTCGTTAATTTACTATGAAGACAATATGTTTTAGACATATTGATGCATATGATTAGTAGTAGTTTATATATATCCTTATACCTATTCTTGGTATCCTGGGATGACAAAAATAAAAAAAATCGCAAACAATAAAAATCAGAAATAATCATTATCCAATAAAAATCAAAAATAATAATAATAAAATAAATGTTTTGATCCAAAAATAATAATTATTTAATAAATATCAATAATAATATTTATACAAAAAAAATCAGAAATAATCAATATTCAATAAAAATCAATAATATTAATTATACAATAAAAATCAGAAAAATTCATTACTCAATCAAAATCAAAAAATGTCTTTTTATTTTTTGAGTTTTATTAAGGTATGAAGATAAAACGTAGTTAATAAATTTTGCCCACATAATTTTATCCGATGAGTGAAACAATTTTCTACTTGACTGGAATATTCTAAATACCTGCTTTTATTAGATTGTGTCTAAAATAAGGTGTAAACAAAGAAGGTCAACGCAAAAAGGGGCCCAATTCTTTACGAGGGTTGGTTGAATAGTATTCTGAGCTGGGCGCAGAACTTGAATTTCCAAGATTTCCTTCTTCAATTATTCAATATTATAGTATGTGATTTATCTCTTTTCGGAGGAAAGTTATAATTTCGAATTATAGATTATTAATAAAACCATAGCCATCAGATACGGAATCCAATTGGATTGGAATCGCCGACCCTTTAAAACCAGATCTACTTGACATGAAGATTGAAGTTTATGCTCCTCTAGAACATCCATGGTGAGCCCGTATTCCCACTTCCTAAATTAAAAATCGATCATATTACTTGGACAAAACTATATTTAAATTGAAACTAAAAACAGTAAAATATATAAAATAATCTTTTGACTCTTAAATCTGTATATAAACTTTGTAACTGAATTTTTGTTGTGATAAAGGTGAGCTAACTTAAACCTGTTGTGTGTTGCGCTAAGCGACAGCCACAAAAAACCTGCTGGGCAGCATTTTGTGGTCGCTCCTAAATTGATTGATGCTGGTTACTCTTGCTGTGTGTGGACTTAAAGCTATTAGTTTTTGTAGATTTTTCTTCCTGCGCACCTGGGACACGGCCACCAGCCCACGCCCCAGCCCCAGCCCATGCTTGCTGGCCGAACTGTTTAGATAAGATATAATCGATTTTCGTATTGCCATCACGGTTTCAACAGTTTGGCCATGGATATCCGCCAACCAGGCTCTCCCTTATGAAATAATGCAGCTACTCTTCTCCTGGGGATTACCATTCTCATTCTCAATCAGTATTAGTAGCTGATGAAATATGTCTCCAACAGACTGCGTCAACAAAGAGAGATATGAGAATAGAGCATTCATTTTATTGCAAAAAGGATACTTGCCTCATTTTGTTTGGCGGATGTTTCGAGAAATGCAGCTCGCCAGGATTCTGCCAGTTTCTTGCCCTCTTCTGTGGTTACAGTTCGCTCTTGATGCAAATCGGTTTTATTGCCTACTAACACTACAGGTACACTGCAAAATATAATAAATTATTAAAGAATTTCCATCGTATATTGCAAATTTGCGTACTATTTTTTGCCCATCACATCTAAAAGTTTTTCGTATATAATTTTGATAACTTCAAAGGACTTTTGGCTCGTTATTGAATAGACCAGGACATAGCCATGGAAATCCATGCTGTATTGTACCGGGAATATGCTGTATTCGTCCTGGCCAGCAGTATCGATCAGCTTCATGTCATACTCCTGCGAGTTGACCTTGGTCTCCTTGGTGAATGCTAAATAAGGTAGAACAAATTTAAGTTTTAAAAAATTAAATTCTCTCATTCGGATGGTGCATGCTGCCATCGCATGATGATGATGCATCTCATCCTACTCCGAAACGTCATCGCACTCCTCTTGAAAGGGGAGAACAGCTGCTGCCTGCGCACGCACTTACTATTCTCAATCGTTGGGTCATACGAGTCCACAAATTGGCCTTCAACAAACTGTATGCTGAGCGATGATTTGCCTGCAGGTGAAACGTAAATTATTACTGGGAATTTTTCGTCAGCTCGTCAGAGTTGTTGCTATTGCTGTTCGAGTGAAATACTACGCAATTAAAGAGCCCAAACAGCAACAACAGTCATCGAAACGCTGGAGGGGAACTAGGGTTCAATCAAACACTCACCCACAGAACGGTAGCCCATTATGGCTATATTGCGTTCTTTTGGTGGCATCTTAGGCGTGCTAAATACACCCAATTATGTTTTAAGGTTTAGGGGCTTTTTGCCACTTTTCTTTTATTGTTGTCGCCCCTTTCGCCTTTCTATGTGTGTGGGGGACTCTCTGCGGGCGTAATAGTGGGGCAGCCTAGTGCTTTGCTTTTCGAAATTATGCTTGCTCAAGATACTTGTTGCTATCACAGCTTGTAGCTTTTTTAATGATATTTAATTCAATTATTATGTATTATTTCCACTGAAACAACGATACAGCCAAGCAAAAAATCTGAGCAAGATGAAATATACGACCCTCAGAAATATACCAAGACATACCGTCCCATTTAAAAAATATACCGTAAATATACTGACGAATTCAAGTTATATTTTACATATTCCTCGTTTTTGATCTTCCGTGGAGTATTACTAGCAAGATTGATCTCTCAGCCCTGCCCACATTATTTTATACGATTGATGAATCTATTTTCTACTTGATTGGCTTAATTTTAACACTCGCTTTTATTGGATTTCTATATAACGTTAAAAATTGACAAAATATACTAATATATACCGATATATTGTCGGTTCAATTTTGACCTAAAAAAATACCGAAAAGTATTAAAAGTACCAGCGGCGATGTGGCAGCTCCCTTTGGTTAAATATTGCGTTCGTCAGTTATCGCACTTCACACATCTCTAGGCATCAGCTGTTGAAAGGCAGCATTTTTAGTGAAAATTTGTTTGATTTTGAGAGTTACAAAATTATTTGTCGATTAAGATATCAATAAATGGGTACGAAACGTCGCAATATCGAGGACGAGCTGTCTCGCTTCGAAGCGGAGATCTCCAAGCCCCCAGCGCGGAATCTCTTTGTGCCCAACCAAGTCCGACCGATCATCGCCGCGAATACGTACAACAATGTGCAGCAGAAACTGCAGCAGCATCCGGGGGCGCGCTTGTCAGTGCCGCCGCCGCCAATTCCACCACCGCCCTCGTTTATGTCGACCTTTGTGCCGACAGGCAACAATTCATCATCGACATCGCCCGCCAAATCGATGGCCGCCACTCCCGTGGTGCTGAGCAGCGCTCCAAAATTGTACCAGTGTCGGCAGTCGGTGCATGTTCCCACTGTGGCTGCGGCACCATCATCCATCGACATCAACGCCGTACAATTCGACGTCACGCAGAAGCTAAAAAAGCTGAAGGCGGAGAAGTCCGGACCCAATCCCATAGCCGAAGAAGCCATCAAAGCAGCGCGGGCCTCGTCCGCCCTGCAATCTTTCCAGACCACAGAGCGCAAGAAAAAGGATCGTAAGACTGTGCGGATTGCCGGAGGCACTGTCTGGGAGGACTCCTCGTTGGCCGACTGGCCCGACGATGATTTCCGCATATTCTGCGGCGATCTGGGCAACGATGTCAACGACGAGGTCCTCACACGTACCTTCAACAAGTTCCCGTCGTTCCAGAGGGCGCGCGTGATTCGAGACAAGCGGACCGGTAAGAGCAAGGGATTCGGCTTTGTCAGCTTTCGTGAGCCCGCGGACTTCATACGCGCCATGAAGGAAATGGATGGACGCTATGTCGGCAGTCGTCCGATCAAGTTGCGCAAGAGCACCTGGAGACAGCGCAGCCTGGACGTGGTCAAGAAGAAGGAGCGCGAAAAACAGGTGCTACTGCAGGCCTTTAATTCGATGAATTGAGAATGAGGTGTCGCGCAACGCACGGAGTGAATCCTTTAGGCTAGTTTCGGTCACTTTGATGTAGCAAATTTGAATCAATTGTTTGGATGTTTTTGCTGCAGAAAATGAGCATTAAAAATTACTTTTAGCAAATGACATGGTTTGTATTTTAATCTAAAAATGACTACACCTACCCATTAAGAGGTAACTAACCGCCCGCCCATGCAGCACAGCTGCGTGTCGTGTTTTTTCCGGGATTAACAATTATGTGTACAATACGGTTTACAGGAATAACAGCTTCAGTGTTGATGGCTTGTTATAATTTAAAGGAGCTTAGACGGGAAAAGCAATAATTGAACTACATAATACGTAAAGCTTTGCAATTTGAAGTAGTTTTAGTACCATTTGGTCTGTTCCTTACCCCCGAGGAGCGGCCTCCGTAACATATCCCCGCCAGCCCCATTCTCATCTGCCTCCCTCTGCTTATCATATTTATTTCCCAATCTCCTGGGCCAACGGATCGACGGCTTGCCTGCCTGGGGCCCAAAAATGGATGGATAATATTGTCTGTAGCTGATATAGCCCGTGAGCAGGCCAATGATGGCTCCCACAGTCACATCCTGCCAGTGATGGTGATAGTCGCATGTGCGACTAACCGCCACCAGAGTGGCAATGACCAGCGGAATCACAGCAATGCACAGGCGCCAGGTGTGGCCGCGTCCTCGGGCATCAAAAGCATGCAGCTTCGCACCCACATAGTACGCAATAAATCCAAAGCTGGCAAAGGCAACTGAAACAGTCAGACCAGAAGGAATCAATTAACAGTTCAAGACTAAGGTGAGGAGGGGAGGCCCATAGGCCAACACTTACAGGATGAATGTCCGCTGGGAAAGCTCTTGCGACCCTCGTTTATTTCGCTCGCAATCCCAGTGCAATTGAAATCCAAAATGGAACTACTATCCGAAGTACTCGACGAGTTCAACACCATTACGCCGTCGGGAAAACAACGATAAAAAAAGTCTGGCCTGGGTCGACCCACGGTGATTTTCAGCAGACTTGTGGGAAATCCGTTCATGCACAGGGCCAGGGTCCAGGCCCAGCTGGCGGCTCGAAAGTCTCGCTTGTCCTTGGTAAACACATAGAAGACAACTGTCACAATCAGCGGAGCTACAATCACCCAGAAGAGCAGCTCTCCGCCCTTGATTATGTCCGGACGCCTGGGATTCTTGTACAGCCATAGCTCTTCGGCGTGTATTTCACGCTTGAAGGCCCACATTGTCTCCAGTTTGCTGCAATGATGAATCATATTAATCAGAATCCTAATCAAACCTTCATCAAAACTCACAAAAAGATAGTGACGAGGGCACACCGAAGAACTACATCAACGATATCACTAAATCTCTCATTGTGGAGCAAACTGGTGTGTTGGACCTGCAGCTGCTGCTTCTCAGGCTGTGCAGAGGAATTTTCGGCGCTAATCTTTAGCTCATTCCGCCACATTCCGTTGCCGTTTAAAGCGTTGATTCCTTCGCGTCCTGGGTCTTCAGATGAGCTTTCACTGACAGTGCGTCGATTGGACATCAAGTCCTGACCTTCCTTTCCGGATTTCATTATGGTCTGCTGGGAATTGTCAATGTTCTGGCTTTTAATGTTCGCTTCACTTGTTTCCTGAATAATTAAAGCGATAAGGAAAGAGCTGAATCATATGAAGTTGCTTTTATGCATGGGTTTCTCTGACTGCCTGATAGCCAGACAAACATTTAATAGACGTTCTTATCGTAAACTACACAAAAACTTCTTAAGCGACAGTTGTACTTCTCCCCTGAAGGTAGGCAGTAATCCAAAAGAGTATTCCCCTGGCGACCTTGCCCAAAATGAAAATCATACTGTCGTCACTTAAGTGTGAATATTTCCGATGGTTGCGATAAGATACACACTTGTCCGGCAATAGCCGCGCTTTTCACCAATATTTGTCATCCACCAAGCTTACGCTTTCGCTTACGTATGCGTACAAGTATCGAGATAATTGTCCACATGTAAACACTTAAACAAAGGTAGTAGCCTCATAAATAGTTTTGCTGGCTAGCTGGCTGGCGCACCTCATCCATAATCCGTCCGACATCGACGCTGCCTTTGATTGACTTTTCGCGTTTGCGGCTTCTTAAGTCTTCCATAATCGGCAGCTCTCTGATTTAACTTTGGAACTGTTTGCACGGTCAAAATAGTTTTGTAACCGTTTGGCATCCACTTGTTGCTGCTGGCACGAACTTTGGGGTTTAAGGGGATTCTTCTAACTGGCGGCTGAACGCTAATTACCAGCGTTTTTATAAACTTTCTCTAATCTGGCAACAGCATCGTAAAATAAACAATATCCCTCTCTCGGTCGCTCTTCTGGACGGCATTTCGACCCGCGTAATATACAACCGGGTGTATGTTAATAAGAGGTAAGGAAGTGCAAGCATAGGTTGTTTGTCACGCCTCCTCTTTCTTGAATATTAAAGCGTTTTTTAAAGGATTTTCATTACCATTCATTTTATTATTTTTGCATGGCAAATAACATAGTGGATGCCTTGCCGCCTCTTTGATATACCCTGACAACAGCAGTTAACGGGGGGCGACAGCTGTTTGCTTTTCCGGTTACATTATTTGGACGAGCACTTGAGCGCAACTGCTGCCACTATAGTGGACTTTAGTAATTTTACCTGTTAATTGATCATGTTCGCTGCAAAACACACAATTACAGTTGTAAACGTGCCACGCGAAAAACTGCACTCTTTGCCGAGTTTTTTGAGAGAAATTTTAAATCGATTGGTCACTTGTTTTGGTATCGTTTTTATCGATTGGGGCTGCCAACCTGGGCCAACTTGATCATATGACTGGAATTGTTTTCTCGTTCCAGTAAACATTACACACCAGATATTCCTGTAAAACAATTGATATGGTGGCTGAAAAAGTAGAAAAAGAGGCTGCTGGCCAGCTGCTGGATGCCATGTACCTGGACATGTTCCATTTAATCGAAGAGCACACACAGTGTAAAGTGAATTTGGAGAGAGCCAACGCCAGCGGAGCCATACTTCTGGCCAGGACGAGATTTCAGGCTGGAGGAAGTAATTCCGTTTCCAAGGCGCAGATCCCAACGGAGAACAGTGCCGAATTCAATGCCCTTTGCAGGGTCATAAAGGCCAAAGACGAGAATGAGATCAACATCGAGCGGCATGCGGTGGATAAGGCCAATGGTTACGTGGAGCCCCTGCATTGGTTCTCGTAAGTAGAATGATTGATTATGGGCAATGATGTAATCGGTGGCACCTTCCATGTACACATGATTACATTATGTTTCTCTTACAGGGTTCTGCCGCCCATGAGTTTACGCCATGCAGTGACCAAGTTCAGGGATTGCATCGAGCTCGTTGCGGAGAGCACTAATCTCCAGAGGCAGCTGACAGATGTTTTGTGCTGGATATCCAAACTACGGCAGAGTGTACTGCAGCAATAGATGCACCCCTTGAGCATGCAATCAATTGTATTATTAAGAATAAAGTTATTTACAAGAACACCCCTTTCCAAAACGTACAAGAATTTGCTTTGTTCTAATAACAGCACTCTGGCAGCGCTGCAATCAGCTGTTCTGATGCCACAGAGTGTCAGCACTAATAGCACTTTTTCGCTTTCGTGTTCTTTTCGCCATTCGATAGTATCGGTTTACCCGGTTGTCAACAATGAGTCTCATTCCATACACAAATGTTGCGCATTCCATACACAAAAGTTGCTGCAACATTTACTTGAAAACCGTTTTTTGGTTAAAATAAAATACATAAAGGTAATTAAAAGAAGCAATCTTGTAGAAAATGCATTTATCTATGGGATAAAGCTAAGGGCAAATCTATATAGCTTGAAATATAGGCAATACCCGATTCGCCGCAGTTTCGCTTTTGCAACAATGAGTCCCATTCCATACACAAATGTTGCTAATTCCATGCACACTCATACCCTGGGGGAAATGGATGATATAGAATTGCGGAAATATATATCATCCTATGCTCTAATTAATGCAGAAACTAGATAGTCTCTGTTTTAAACGATATTTTGCAGCTCATCGTCTGTCTACAGAGACCAAGAACTGGTACTGGGATCAGGACTTATATACAAACACCTAATAAAATGCATGAATAGACCAAAAAATGCAATCTAAGAAAAGGCCTTTATTAATTACATTTGAAAGCAGCTTTGAAAACAGTATCTTAATATAATATTAACGAAATAGGGTATACAAATGCCTATACCCTGGTTGACAACAAATGAGTATGCAAATACCAGCAACATTGACCTGACAACACTGCGGCTATTGAACATTTCTGTTGAAACCGTTTTTTTGTCAAAAAAAAAAAATGCAAGTACTTAAAAGTAGTTAATCCTGATTAAAATTGATTCATAAATCATATAAAATTATCTGGGCAAAACTGAGAGATCTATATAGCTGGGAATATTCGACCGGAAGAAAGAATAACCAAGAAATAGTCGTCATAACCGGTTCACAACAATGAGTCCCATTCCATGCACACATACCCTGGGGGAAATGGATGTTATAGAATTGTGAATATGTTTGTCATCCCAGGCAAAAACAATTTATTTTCAATATATTTTAATATTATTGAATATTATTTTCATTATTTCAACGATATTTTAAAGCTTATTGTCTTCTTGTAGGGACCAAGAATAGGTATCAGGATCGAGATATATATACAAAACACTCATCATATACATGAATATGTCTAAAAAATGTAATTTTGAGAAAAGGTCTGTTAACTTCATATCAATATTTATACTTTCATATAAAATTGACAAAATAGGGTATACAAAGGCCTATACTACGGCTTACACGCAATATAGTGACTGTTTTTTTGTTGAACTTTTTCGTTTAAACCTTTTTTTACAATAAATACAATAAAAGCGAGGACTAAAAGCAATCCAATCTTGTAGAATATGTATTCATCAATGGGATAAAACTATGTGGGCATTACTGAAAGATTTAGTTTGTCAGCATTATTCAATGGAATATCAAAATTGGGCAATATGAACGAATTTCCTTTTTCGTTTGTTTTGATTGACCTATTTCGCTACTTGTTTTTTGTTTGACCTATTTCGCTAAAACCTTTTTTTCGACAAAATCCAATAGAAGCAAGCATTTAAAAAAAGCCAGTTAAATAAAAAATTAATTCATAAATCGTATAAAAATATGTGGGCATGGCTAAATGTTCTATATAGGTGGTAATATTCCACGGAAGATAAAAAACGAGGAATATGTAAAATAGAACTGGAACTCGTTAGTATATTTACGGTATATTTTTTAAATGAGACGGTGTATTTTGATATATTTCTGAGGGTCAGGTCAGACCGTACATCTATCAAAAAACGTAAGTGTCTTTATTATTGTTTTATTAAACGCTTTAGCTGTTTTCGTTTGCATGGTGAGTAAGTTTTTCCGAAAAACTGACAGTGCCAAATCGAAATTATTGTTTGATACGAAATGATAAAAATTATTAAAGTTTGGCAAAAAAGCAGCTGAAATGAACTGAAAATCGATATTTGCCACAAAAAACAACTACAAATATTGCGACAACAATTAAAAAATAATGAAATAATCGACTTTCAGCTTGAATAATAGAAGCATATTGTTCGAGAACATGCATACGGAGCGGTGGAGATAACAAAGCGTACGCCCGAAAAGAGACAGACAGAACCGAGCAGAAGCAGAAGCAGCAGCAACAACAGCGCGGGCCCTTTGTTGTTGTGTCTGCCACGAAAATTCGAATTCCCTTCGGCAGCCAGCCACCCCCCCACAAACGTGCCTCTAAGCCCGCCCCCCGCCCACTTCAGCCATGAGCCATGCACTGGATAAGGCGGATCCGCCGCTGCTGCAGCTCGAGGATGAGGAGGATCTCATCGGAGACTTTGTCAAGGACCAATCCGTAGCCCCACTCCTCAATGGTTTCGCCTCCAGCACAAACAATGTTACCCAGTTGACCACAAAAGTTGAGGTAAGTGAACCTTGAAGCCAGCCCTGCCCCTCCCATACTATATTATAATAACATACACTCCGCAGATTAACACAATTGGAGTTGGGAAGCGAAAATCCAAGAAGAAGGTGAAGAAGGAACGTGAACCGATGCTTCTGTCAGTAGACGACGACGACAACGATGAAGATGATGTGAAAGGCGCTGGGGATGCGGCGGTGCCGGTCCATCAGAAACCGCAGCTGGATCAGTTGCTTATCTTGAGCGACGACATCAACACAGATGGCGGCGACGATGACGACGACGACGAAGTGGAAGTTCTACTCAGCCGAAACCCGTCGGGCAACGTTGCGAGCGCCGCCCTGCGCAATGGCACCGGTAGAGCAAAATTCAAAAATCACTCTGAGGAGAGCAGTGAGAGCCGGAGCTCTAGTGCCACGCCACAGCCACAGGTGATTAGTCACATTGCAACAACAAAGGCGACAGCATCAGCACCATCCTCTCCTCTGAAATCTGCAACGCACATTGCCATTGGACGTCACCCGCACGACGAGGCCGACGATATTTACCTGGTGCCAGAAATCGACTTTGAGGGCATGTCCACGGACGCGGGAAGCGATAATCGGGAATCCCAGCCACTACTCGGAGGCGGCAGTGCCAGTCACGGAAGTCGCATTAGTGATCTGCTTGGAGGCCTGGGCCGTGGACACGATCATGTTGACTTTATATCGAATACATTTGGAGGTAAGTGCAGCCAACAGTGCAGAATCACAATCACAAGCGAAGAAGTCATACAAGTGACCAATCCATCCATCTGTGGGGCTTCCATTACGACTCTCTTTCTGTATGCATACGAGTATATATACATGTAAGCATATGTAAGTATATATGAATGGGATGACTCCATTTCATTCTTTATTTGCGTTAGCTAAGCCGCGGCTTTACTCATGCTACTCTTATCACTTATAATGCCAACCACATAATGTGAATACCCTCACAAATAGGTATACAATTGTGGTATTTTGGGAAACTACAGCTTTGTGAATAGAAAATATCTTTTATTGTCAACTTCATTCGGGGAGAATGAAGAATATTTATCGAAAAAGCAGCTTGAAGGTTGAGGAGATCCTTTGCATTGAAAAATATTTATAGAAAAAGGATTTTGATGCTTGAGGAAACCCTTTCCATTGAAGAATATTTCTAGAAAAACAAGCTTGATTCTTGAGGAGACCCTTTCCATGCATTTTACAAGCATCCTCCAAGGTTTAAATGATCTAAGACTGTCATAAGAGTATTCCAAGTTCGTTTAGGAGCAGCTTTACCTACTCCGGGACAGTCATATACCATTGAGAGATAAGTTTTACTGACATTTTTTCAGTATTGTATTCCAGGGCACTAGAATGAAATTGTGTGCTAGCTATGCCACATAAACGCTGCCTTTTAGGGTTCGGCTAAACACAGAGATTGAGTTGTTTTTCATAATATTTGATCAACATACTCGTATTTTGTCAAAAATTTCTCGTTTCTGGTTTTTGTGTACCAACAAATTCTTAGTCCTGTAAAAACTGTGGATCTGTATTACCGAAACGATTGTAAACTGTGGTGTGTGGAGGAGTGTTGCACAAAAAATAACAAGCGTATATGAAAATGGGACTTGCTCTAATGATTCCTGGACTGGCCGACTGGACATAGAGAGAGCAACAAAGAGAATGCCCAACAATGAATAACGATGATCAAAAGGAACCCCCTGATCCCGATGGTCATCGCCAGAGTGCACTGAGTGATGAACAGCCGTCGACGAGCAAGGCAGCTCTGGCCAAATACGACAGTACGCGGCCATCGGTGGACTCTAAGTCCCTGAGCTATGTCTGCATGTGCTGTGAGGTCCAGAAGTGCCATGCGCCGGAGAAGGACTTTCTTGAGTCGCCCTCGGACGCAGAGGGGGAGCCGCCATTCATAATAAACGCCCCTTCGATGGTAGCCGGCTCCAATGACACAGTCACCGTTCGTATAGCACGCCCCCGCTGCCAGTGCGCCAATTGCCCGCTGAAGAACATGTGTAAGTGGGCCACCAACCGAGTGAGCCTTATCGAAATGCTTTCGCCATGCTAATTGCGACCTGTTTCGTGTCCATTTATCAATGACTCTTGACTCTGTAGCGACTTCCACTCCACTTTTCATTGTGCAGTTCAGAAAATGTCGCGTTTGTCGAGCTTCCGTGGCGAGAATTTTATTCGGGAAGTGTTCACCATTTGCCAGGATGCGCAGGGGGACTTCAACGAGAATTTTGACTTTATAGGTAGTGGATCCCTCTTTGATAAATGTTGTTTTTCGGTTTCGGGTCTCAGTCGTTCTCTGTTTTTCAAGTAGAATGGTATTCAACGCAGTGTCTGCCGGCTCTTTTGGTTTAGTTATTTTTATCCGACAGCTGGCACGCAAACCCCACGACGAGTAAACCTTCATTTAATCCAATCGACTGGGCCTTCTTCATATAACTTGATTAATTAATTATTTAACAATTTGTCCTGAGAACGCAGCAGGCTGCTTTCTGCGAAATGCGAGTCTTCGTACTACGCACAAATTTCATTAGTAATTTTATACCTTATACCATTGAAGCATTCAATAATAATATAATTCCCATTTAAACCCATAGATGATCCTATGTTCTCGGAGATTGTGGCCCAGGCAGAGGTGGCCATCGATCAGGGTGTGCTGCCCGAGCGCATTTATCAGGGCAGCAGTGGTTCCTATTTCGTCAAGGATCCCGAACATGTAAGTTGAATATACAATTATAGAATTAGAATTGCGTTTCGCAAGGGTTCTGGCCTAAAAAGTTGTGGGCCCTGCAACCCAAATAATAATCAACGCATAAATTAAAGATTCTGGCAAACGGGGAAGTCCTTGCAATTTAGTTATTTTGCAGAACTTTTGGTTTGCCCAGATACAGTATCTCCTTGTCAGGGTTTCCTTAAATACAGATATTGATTGAACATTTTATGCTTTTGCAGCAATGCCTGGCTGTGTTCAAGCCAAAGGATGAGGAACCCTATGGCCGACTGAATCCAAAATGGACCAAATGGATGCACAAGCTCTGCTGTCCCTGCTGCTTTGGACGTGCCTGCCTGATACCAAATCAGGGGTAACATCATATAATGCCACATATCCCTGATCATTATACTAACTTTTTATGCACTGTTGCGCAGCTATCTATCGGAGGCCGGAGCCAGTCTAGTGGATCGAAAACTCAATCTGAATGTGGTGCCAAAGACGCGTGTGGTTCGTCTGGTCGCCGAAAGCTTCAACTATGCCCGCCTCGATAGACAGAAGGCAAAGCTGAAGAAGCGTATTAAGGAGCACTATCCGTCGGCCCACTTCAATCGAATGAGTCTGCCCCTGAAGGTGAATCTCCTGCCCTGTTCCCCGCTACTTTTGCTTATGATTTCCCCTTGCAGACTGGCTCCTTTCAACTGTTTGTGGAGGGCTACAAGGACGCAGACTACTGGCTGCGACGATTCGAGAGCGAACGAATAGCACCGGGCGTAGCCAAATCGTTTCAGCTGGAGTTCGAGCGACTTGTCGTCCTGGACTACATCATACGCAACACGGATCGTGGCAACGACAATTGGCTGATCAAGTACCAGGCCCCCAGGGTTAGGACCCAGATAGGCGGCACTGGGGGCAAGATGATGGGCGTTGTTCTACCAAAAATGCCCGAAGCAGTGGGCCAGCAAATTGTCGATCTAAATGAATCGCCACCCGATGACCTGTTGCGTTCGGCTGGGGGCACGGACCCCCAATCCCCAAAAGAGAATGGCCAGACAGACGTTACCAGTTTGGCCAGCAGCGAGGAGGAGCTACCCACCACGAGTACCAAGAATATATCCCCCAAATCGGAGAATAACTGGAATATGGTGGACACGGCCTTTATCAAAATCGCAGCCATTGACAATGGCCTGGCCTTTCCCTTCAAGCATCCCGATTCATGGCGCGCCTATCCCTACCACTGGGCCTGGCTGCCTCAGGCCAAGATACCCTTCAGCGAGGAGATCAAGGAACATGTTCTGCCGCAACTGTCGGACATGAATTTCGTGGAGGAAATCTGCACAGAGCTGCTGTATCTGTTTCAGCAAGATCGGGGATTTGATAAGCGGCTGTTCGAGCGTCAGATGTCTGTGATGCGTGGCCAGATATTAAACTTGACCCAGGCACTGAGGGATGGCAAATCCCCCGTGCAACTGGTCCAGATGCCAGCCGTGATTGTGGAGCGGTGAGTGGTGTAATGCTGTTTAAAGACGCACGTTATTGAATAATTTTTGTATCCACATAGATCCAGCGGCAGTCGGTTCTTTTCGTTTACGCAGCGCTTCCAGAACAAGAGTCCCTTCTTCTCCTGGTGGTAAGCAGATGGTTATACACTATATACTATATACTCTATATGCTAACCTGTTTGTTCTTTCATGCAGTTAAATGGCCATTGGATTGATGCCCAGCCTAAACCCCACCCACCAAAAAACCAAATCAGGGGCCGATTCTGTTGCCTCGTCATTGTGTCTATACGCTTCGTTGTTGTCTAGTTTATCGTCAAAAGTGTTTAATTTAGTCATTCGAGAGGAACCCGGAAAATGTACTTTTATTCAAATTGTCACACGCAAAAGTTAATTTACATCTCATAATATTCCTTGTTATCCTTGCACCACGATTATAGCATCCTTATGTTTCCCCGTTTGTTTTGATTCCTTCAAGTGTTTGTATAGTCAAATCAGGTGTGGTGTGTGCATTAAAAAAAAAAAAAACGAGAATTCTATCATAATTCTGAACGAAGGCCATTCCAAAAAAAAAAAAAAAAAACTTAAACGATGTATGCGATTTTTCGTATAATTTATCCCACACTTGCATCGAACATATCAGTGAAAAAGTAATCAAAACTCATTCGTATTCTTTCACATTGAATAATTTTAGCCTACCCAAATGGCCTATGTTGATTGTTATTCACATTTATACTTATACTTATACTTATATACTACATTTAGTTGTTTCTTTATATAAACTATAATTTAATTTATTATAGAATGTACATGGAGTAGTGAGGTAGCAGCTTGCACACAGAAGAACTATTTGAATATTAAGGTGGATTTAGTGGAATGTATACATATATAATAACAAGTTGGAAATATATAAAAGAAAGTGTAAGCTCCATATACTTTGTACTCTATAAGGGTCCCTGAATCAACAGAACTATCCTGAGAATGGTACACTTTTAACAGGCAAACTATTTACTTATTCACAAACAAAATATAAAAATGATTAAAGATGGGGCGAGATATTTCTATGAATCCGCCAGCCAGTCATGGGAAGCATCAGGTGTAAGTTTGTTGATTTAGGCTTCTTTATCTGTACTGGGCTTAGACTTGACCGGACTTTCGCTCTTGTGCAGCGGCACATCGCTGCCATCATCATGAGATTTTTTATTCTCATTTCCTTCGATGATAGTGCTGTTTTCCGAAGTGCTAGATGAAATGGTCACATGATCTTGGACAGTAGTTTCCCAATCAGTTTTGTTTTCGTCCACTGGACTCAATGCCATTTCAGTGATTGATGGCGGCTTTTTACGATTTGGTGTGGCCAGAAACGTCGATATTGATGGTTGATATCCTCTGGTCATCATAGAGAGATGTCCCTTGAACTGATACCATTTCGCTGGCACCTTTCCAGTTACGAATAGATTCCTGCCCACCGGAACAGTGCTGATAATCCGCCTGGGCTTAATGAAACGCACAAAACGCTCGAGCTCCTTGTAGCTGGAATGCTCCGAGTACTCGATGCCAATTATGCTGATGCGCTTCCCATAGGAGGGCTTGCTGTTCTTCTCCCAGCCACTAGGACGAATGGCCAGTAGCATGTCGTATTGATCTTCAAATTTCTTAAAATACTCTGCCAAAACCTGGAAATGCGAAACGTAAAGTTAGCGAATGTTTATCTAAGGGTATTCTGTCTTACCAAATAGTTAACTCTTCCCATGCCTATAACATGCAAATTGGCTTGGTATGGATCGTCATTCAGTCGCGATTGGAGGTCAGGCCACTCCAGACAATCGATGGCAATGCGACGATGTGCCTCTGTCCAGACAGTCAACGAGAATTTTTCGGCCAAAGCCAGCCAAATCTTTTCTTTTCCTATAACATAGGAGCCACACACATAGAGTATGCGTTTTCCTGGATTCCTTTCATGGAATTTCTCCACCATATACACCGCTCTATCGACACTTTCGGTCTGGTGGCAAAAATCATAGTTCGCACAGAGATATGTGGTGTCCAAATAGAGCAGATCTATATCGATGTTGTTCCAAAATATCGGTAGCGATTCCATTTCTAAGCTGGCACGAAAATCACCCGTGTGGAGAATGCATTCACCTGAAGACAGCTTGAAGAAGAACATAAGGGCTCCCGGACAATGATTTGCCTCTATGCCGGTGATCTGGATGTTGTCCACTAGAATTGTCTGATCCACATCAATCTCATGGATGTACATCTCATCTATTTTTATGAATGCTCGCATCAGGCGAGCCGTTAGGGGACTCATGAACAGTGGAAATGCAAACTTCATCGTCAGACCAATATAATGATCCGCATGAAAGTGGGTTAGGAAATAATGAGTCACGCCTGGTATGACTCCAAACTGAAAGCCATCGACACAAAAGTGTGTGCCCTCAACAACTTTATAGGGCGGACATGGTTTGGGCGTCCTCTGCTTACGTCCATTGGACACAATTTTCTCGGACGAAGTGTCTGGGTTTCCAGGTTCATTCGGAACTGGCAGTGGAGCAAGGAAACCTTTTTTATTGGGAATTGGCGGTGACGTACCTCCTGCCAGGACACCCCTTCTGTTGGCCCTTTTATTGCGATTGGAAACAAAGGTTGAAACTGGCGAAACATTCCCTTGTACTGAAGACGCAACCTTTTTCTTGGGCGAAGCATTTGTACTGGGACTTTCGTGGGGAGCCACTGTGGTGGAGGGTGAGGACTGACTGAGCACATTTTCCTTAATGGAAACATCTCCAAGGAGGAGTTCACTGTGAATCGAATCCATTGGCGAGGACGGACATGCTTCGTTTACTATCCGTGGGCTGAGCTGATTTCCTTTAATATTCCCAGTCTTGGGACTTTTGCATTCTGGTGGTGGTTCTAATTTGATGCTTATCAAATCGTCCGAGTCCTCAGACTCCGATTCCGAGCAGAGATCAATGACATTCGCGTCGGTCATACTTGTGTTCTCCTTGCCCCTTGCTTTGCGTGGCGGCTGGACACGCTTGGTGACAGGTTCCATGTCTGAGCCGTCTGTGGTCGTTTTTGATGTGGTGCCCGCCTCGTCGAACAAGCGCTTGCGTCCTTTGTTCGACTTTGGAGCTGGCTTCTGTTTGGCTGTCTTGGGAACCTTCTCTTTCCGAGATGTATGTGGTTTGTTCTCCACCTTGAGGCTTTTCGCGCTGCTTTTGAAGAAGGAATCGATGCGCAACTGCCCAGGAAGTGGCGTTTTCTTAGACGAACGTTTAATAGTAGTATTTGCTATAATCGAAGCCGCTTCTTGAACAACTTTCGGTTTGTTTTTCCTCGTGGTTGTAGCACCAGTTGATTTTCCCGGGTTTTTCTTCTCAGGGGTTTTCTCTCCGAGGTCGATTGATTGACTGACTGATTTCCCTAAGGCTTCATTTATTTTTGTTGTGGCTTGTAGCTCAACAAGGGATTTAAGCCGAATTTTCCCGACGTTTGACATTTCAACAAACTGTAAACAACAAAATATACAATCAGTGTGCTGCGGATTTATCGCTAAAATTTACCGTCAGACCCTCAGAAATATACCAAAACATACCGTAAATATACTGACGAATTCAAGTTCTATTAGTATATGTAATGTGGCAGTATATTTAAACCCAACACATGAAAAACTAACTTTATATGGATATATTATAAGTGGTGTATATCAAATACATATTAAAACTAACTTATCAATACCAATTTCAAAACTAGACCAACATAGCAAGTACCCTGTTGAATAGCAGGAAACGGCCGCGGCAATGTCCGGACAATGTCTCCAATAATTGCGGCATATTCACCTTAGCGGCTGTCCGAATGTCTCCAGCTTTCGGCTATTAAAGTGCCAAGTGAGCTTGAGAGCTATAAATTAACCAAATTATAAAAATGGTTGATCTAATAATAAAATAGCTTAGTGTTTTTTAAAGATTATATGTATATTTACACATTTTCACTCAGCCAACAAATTTTCATGCTATTTCTCTCCTCGCAGCAAATTTATCAAAGCCTAATGTCATACAGCTAATAGCAAAACCTAATGTCATATGGCCATTAAATTGAATAGGATTGAGACAAGCTGACAGCTGATGCTTCTGTATTTGTGATTTCGAACAAAAACAAAGGCAAGCTGCGGGGATTAAAGTTATTTGTGGTTGAAATTATTAAACTGGGACTGTTTGTCCGAGCTATCAGCATGGCCTGGCGTTCCGTTGGTGCTAGCAATCAGGATCTTATACGCCAACTGAAAGGTGAGTGGCATTTTGGCACGAGTGGCACAAAAAATAATTGGTTTCCAAAATGCACAGAATACGGCGTCATTGGATCCGACGCAGTGGCAAAGGCAATGATTGATACGGATCGAAAACACTATTCCCCACGCAACCCCTACATGGATGCGCCTCAACCAATTGGCGGCGGAGTGACTATTAGCGCACCACATATGGTAACAAGTGTCTGCTGGGTTTTGGATTTGATACTAAGGGGTTTCTTGCACTCTTCGCATAGCACGCCTTTGCATTGGAATATTTGCGCGATCATTTGAAGCCAGGTGCTCATGTGCTGGACGTCGGCTCTGGTTCGGGTTACCTAACCGCCTGCTTCTATCGCTACATCAAAGCGATGGGGGAGATTGCCGACACCTGCATTGTGGGCATCGAGCACCAGGCCTCGTTAGTGGCAATGAGCAAGGCCAATTTAAATTCCGACGATCGTAGCATGCTCGACTCTGGAACGCTGAAAATTGTGCAGGGCGATGGGCGCAAAGGATACCCGGCACATGCGCCCTACAACGCCATACATGTGGGAGCCGCTGCTCCCGATACGCCCACCGAACTCATCAATCAACTGGCCAACGGAGGCCGCCTGATAGTGCCAGTTGGACCCGAGGGCGGCTCGCAGTACATGCAGCAAGTTGGTCATATAATATTTTATATTGTTCGACGCCTCACCTTATTTTTTTCAGTACGATAAGGACAAAAATGGTAAAGTAGAGATGACGCGTCTTATGGGGGTGATGTATGTTCCACTCACGGACTTACGCTCCTGATGGCAAAAAATTGTACAGGTGCTAATCGTTGTGCTGCTGATTGGCATAGTTATCTACCAAATTCGTAATTTTGTTCGCTAACTTAACTATTTGGTCAGCAGACAGGCGGTCAGGAACAGAACCCTTAATGAATTATCAACACTAAAAAAATAGCAAGTCCTTTTAAGTTGAATTAATATAAATTATTTGTCTACATATATATTATACAGATCATAATTACGTTAATTAAAATAATCCTATTTGGCTTTAAAGTCCCGAGCAGAAAAAATGTTATTCGACCTAGATTTCTGATATAACCGATCGACTTAGCCTGACAATCGAATGATTCACCTTCGAGTTATAGCAGAGTCATGACATGTCATGTCATGTCATTCTTCATTCCATTTTTAAAGTGTTCCGTTCGGGATTTAGTCGGGAGGCAGCTGCGCGGAATTGGAAAGTGACTGATGATTAAGGAGGCCATAGACGAATTGATGGCCAACTTAGAGACGGAGCTGGCCAATCAAATCAAAGCTCTACGAATCATCTCTTTCAATTTTGGCGCGCAGCTCTAGCGGTTATCCAGTCCTATCATGGACAGATAACGATTAACCCATTGTAGAAAATGATGAATCTCATGAACTATGATGAATTTGAGCGCAGTTGAAAGGAAAGATCTATACGGATCCATCTGTACGAATAATACAAGCAATATTATTTTCCGCCGTTTTACTTTAGTTGTTCACTTGTTTAAATAGTTAGAGGGGTCAAGAGGTCAAGTGGGCTAAGCTCGCTGAATTAACGAAACGTTAGCACCAGGGTGACCGTTTGCAGTATATTATATTTTCGGTATATTTTGACGCCGAAATTGAGGTGAAGGTATGTATATGAATTTATGGTATATTTTATACAAATTGCAAATATTTCTATATCAAGGTAAAATAAAATAGCATCAAAATTAGCTCAGGCAATGCTCAGGCTATCAATTTCCAGTTTCCAAAAGCATCCTTTTTTGTTACCTTTTTATTAATAAAAAAAACAACACTTTTTTTATTGGTATATTCCATTTAGAAAATGGGACAGTATATTTCGGTATATTCCTGAGATCGGAGGGTATATTTTATCCGTATTTATTTATATATACACACAGCTATATTTATGGTGACCGTTTTTTTTTAACACATTTCGGTCAATCAATCATAAATTTCATCAATCTATTAAATTTAATTTTATTAGTTATATTTCAAAACAGGGGGTATAGAAACTTCCAAACGCAGGTTTTTTGAACTTTCGCTCTCTCAAATCGTACTTCCGTGCATCATTTATTCCAATGGATAGCATTTAAAACATATTCGCTCATTCACTTTCGAACAATTCTAAGTTGGTGCTCAAGTTTGGTGGGACTTGCTCTCTTTTTTTGTGAATTGCTGTCTATTTTGTCATATCCTCTCTTCGTGGAGGGATTTTTCCTTGCCACAATGTCCCTTTTCAGCTCAACAATGTCCATACATTCCACTCACTTACGTTGCCACTGTTTTTTTTTTACCTTTTTTTGTTCAAACCTTGTTTTAGACACAAAACAATAAAAAGGAGTACTTAAAAGTAGCTATCTTTTGGAAAATGTATTCATCAATGGCCTAAAATTAAGTGGGCAGAGCTAAGGGTTCTAGTAAGTCAACATTTCTCCTACGTTTTATTTGTTTGACCTTTTTCGGTAAAATTTAAAATAAGCCAGGCAAGTAGAAAATTGATTCATTAATCGGATAAAACTATGTGGGCAATACTGAGGGCTCTATCTAGCTGGTAATATTCGACGGAATATCAAAAACGAGAAATATGTATAATAAAACTTGAATTCATAGGAATATTTACGGTATATTTTTAAAATGAGACGGTATATTTTTGTATATTTCTGAGGGTCGGACGGTATATTTTAAATAAATCCGCAGTCACACTGGCTGCATTTGTTTGTCTGTTCTGTTTTAAGTGAAATTAAGTAAAAAACGGAAAAACGTTGGCTGCGAGCTCTTTATTTGGTTTTAAAATGCAGATACTGTCTAAAAGCACAACAATTTGATATATGAAACAAGGTAAACGGAAGACTGTTGAAAGTAAAAGCTGAGAACGACAGCATAGAACGACTAGCTGGTGCGGCAATTAAACAATAAGAAGTGCTGGGGAGTTGGTTAACTAGTGTCTTCTGCAGGGCGTGGAACGAGGCTTTGAAGGGCCCCAGCCCAACCGTGTAGTTCGTCTCATTAAAGTAAACGAAGCGCGAAATTAAGTCGTAAGTTGTGGTAGGTGCTGCTGCCTGCTACCTCTGGACAGGTGTAATTTGAGTTGTGCGAAACGTCCCCCACTCCACATCACTTTACTCCACCTTTCCAGCCAGTTTGTCAAACCCGTTTGGCCTTTCTGGCAGAGTGGCAGGGTGGCAGAGGCTAATTTGTGATATGGGAAATTCGTTTGAGTTGAGGCAAACAAAATTCCACGCGATTTCCATTTGTTTACATCCGATCCGAGCCCTCTCTCGCACTCTCTCTGCTTCTATATCTGTCTGGAATTTGTACAATTCTCAGCCATTATACATGCGCTGCGCGAGTGTATTTTCAATTAGATCATTAATTTTAATATTGCGCGCGTTTGTGCGATTTCAATTAGTTTGGCCTGCCAGTAAGAGTGGTAGCCGCAAGCCGAATGAAGTTATACCCTTCTATAAATTTTAATTTTCTTTACTGAACTTAATTCTTACTGTGGCAGGGCGACCAGCTTCTGATTCAGCTATCTATACGCCTTGGAAGTGTAGTCACGTTCCGCAATCATAACTTTTGCACGCACAAATAAACAAATTTTGTTCATTCTTTCCAGCATTCTCATTTCGGATCTCGCAATGGACGCAGCAATACTTGAGTGAACGGAGGCGATCGGTCAACAAGCATGCCCATGTCCCTGCAGGCCGCTGCAGCCCCGGCCCCAACGCCGGCTCCAGCTGTCAGTACCACGGCAGGCAACCAACTGCTGCGCCCCCAAACGCTTGCTGGTCCCGAGCGTGAGCCCATCGAGTTCAATATCAATCTAGTGGGCGCACCGCCTGAGGTAGAGCAGCTGGTGCAGCAGATCAAGAGCGTGGCCGAGCAATTCCTATATCATTGGAAGAGTTTTCCCATCGGTGAGATGAGGCATGCGAATGATGTGCATGATCCACGCTAATCGTGTCTAATTGCAGTTCTGCCGCAAGCATTGGCCAGCAGTGGCCTGAATCTGACGGCCAGTAATGCGACGAACAGTGTCAGCAGTCGCAAAGCGCGTCCCATTAATCTGCGTGACCTATTTATAGCGCCTCCCTTCGACGAGCTAGATGCAGTGGCCTCCGATGGTAGCGGCGAGCCGCGCCGCCTGACGAACGCCCAATTGAAAACGCTCCGTGAAACTGGGTGAGTTTTGGGGTCGTCGGTCGCAGACGAGAGCCTACTGCTGCTCATGATGGATAGATTGTTGGATGAATGGATGATGGATGATGGATGATGGTTGGAGAGACACACGACGCAACTAAGCGCTAAATAAGAAGCAAAATGCAAAAGACACGTCTAGCAAAAAGTGCAGCAAAATGTTTTGCTAATTGCTGATAAACCTATGCGCTTAAGCCACATCTCCCCACCCCACCCACACCTTACCTTCAAATGATTATAATTGTGTGTTACCTTAATTTCCTTCAAAAATTCGCCTATATCATTCCTCGACACTTTTGCACAAAAAGCAAACGCAAATGAATCAAATTAAGGCATGCCTCCAAATCCACCAAAAACAAGAAAAAAAAAATTAAAGACGATACAGAGCTATTCGGGTTGTCTTCTACCTGTTTTGTGTTTAATTTTATTGTTTCCTTTCCTAATACTAAATGCATGTGCGAAACGAATTGAATCGAACCCTTTTTGTTAAACAAACTTGAAAACGGTTGACAACAACAATTTGTATGTGAAATATTTCTGTAAAGCTTGCAAAAGGATAAATATGGAAAGCCGAAGAAATTAACTTTGGAACAATTGGAAACAATACGTAAAAATGGGTAAATAATACACACTAAACACAATAAAGCCAACGAACAAAAATCTACTACTACTACTACTACTGGGCAAAGGCATAATTAAATCGTATATGTCTTCCCGCCTGTCTGCCTCAGCCTCAGCCCCAGCCTCAGCATTTGTATTAAGCAATTGTTTAGTCGGTGTTCTTCCGTTTGTACATACTACCTTTCATTTACTGAATGTTATTTTATTAACCTGTTGTTCTCTGTTTAATCATAATCTACTACATAAATGCTCTGAAATTGTGCATGCTGGAAACAAATTGAAACGAAAGCGAATCAAAAGCGAATCTATTTGCATGCAAGAAACAAACCCTGGAGAGCCGCTCGGTCTCTATGAATCTAAAGAAATCCTGCTTAGATAATGATTATTATTTTGTAAAGCTCTTAATGGAGCGAGTCCCGCAGCGGAATATAAACCATTATATGTATCCACTCCCACACACACACATTGTATGTACACTTTGCAAACCTTGGAATCGGGCAAACATAATTCTGAATCTGAATCTGGTACACGCTTGTGCATGCCAACAATTTGTCATTTAATATAGCGTTCATTTATGTGTGTTTTTATGTTGCCTTCAGCTTCTTCTCTTTTCAACCATGAACCATGTGACTGACTAATGCTCTCTATCGTGCCTTTTCCCACAGCGAATTCGATGTGCCGAGCCTGCATTTTCCGGGTCAGGTGCACAAATGGCGTCTGTCGCAGCTGCTGCAGAAGGGCCGGCTGCGTGCCCATGACTCCTTTCTGAGTGATCTGGCCCTGGCGGCCCGCTTTGTGGTGGTCACTGCTCGGTCGCGTATCTTCTCGCATTTCTTTTCGGTTGTGCATGCAGTGCATGGCTTGATCGGGGCATTCACCAAGCTGGCGGATATGTTTATTGGCGTGCCCGCGTTGCTGGCCCACAATTTGGACTACAAGATCAAGGAGGAGAGGTGTCGTTTCCTCATCGCGGAGTTGGTTTGTCGAGTAAGAAACGATTACGATTGATTGCTCTAATTGGTATTTTAATGGATTGTTTTTGCTCTTCCCACCTCTAGCCTGAGTTCGAGGACTGTCTGGATGGCCTCTGCTCATATGTTCGTAAAATGCTGCGTCGTGCCACCATGGAAAAGTTCGATTTCAATAGCTGTGAGGTCAGCCAGCCCGTGCCCTATTTGTTCCTCACCCCCAAGGGACAGGAAATCGATTTGCGTCTGTTCTGTCGGGACATCATGCGCAAGGCTTTGCCCATCCTGATTGGCATTTTGGAGAGGGAGACGCGTGGCTGGTTTTTGCATTTCCGCGAGCGTCTGATTGCCGAGCTGCGGGCCAAGAAGCTCAACGACAAGGAGATCGAAGAGGAGGTCAACGAGGCCGTAATGAAGGAGTACTTGCAGCGCGTCTACAGCTCCATTGTGGGCAATGCCAAGCTGGCAGAGCTGGGCACCGGCGTGCCCGAGTTGCTCGTACAGCAGGCCCAGTCCGTGGTGATCATGTACAAGGCTGTGGACAAGGTGCAGCAGGATATTAAGCGCACTCGCGAGGACCACCAAAAGTGTCTGGCCAACGATCACTCCGTTCTGTCGCGCGTGACGCCCTGGCTGCGCTCCAAACTGCGCAACGCCGAGGAGAACCGACTGTACAAGTGCGCCTGGTCGGCCCACGAGGAGGCGCTGAAGATGTGCGCCCAGCACCAGCTCCACCAGACGGCGTACTTCCTCTCCCGCGATCTAGCCTTCATGAAGGAGCGTGAGCCTGTGCTGCTGAAGGAGCTGAAAAACGCCAAGACCCCCACGCGCAGTTTTCAGTGGGCCTGTCGCATTTGGTCACCGCAATCGTGGATCATTCGCCGTAATTTTCAGGGCCAGTCGGATGTGATACCCACTGTCATCAGCCAGCATGCCACGTCCATTGTAACTCCTCGCTCCGACCCCAGCCAGCCGGTGTTTCTCGTCGAAAAGGAGATCATTCGCACGACGAGCACGCGCTGGCCCTTCTGGCGCCTGTTGAACATGTTGCAGCGCATCTGGTGCTGGTCGTGGAATATGATGTTCCTGCTCGGTATACTCGTCCCCTGGTGCAGTCCTCTGGGACTGCGCGCCCTCTGCTATGTGAAGCCCTTCATGCCGGACCTGGAACTCTCGCAGATCAATGGCACGCTTTTTCCGCGCAAGACGAGCATCACTCAGACCATGGCGTCGCGTCTCATCGAGCTCTGGCGGCACATATCAAAGTCACGTACGCATTTCGAGACGGAACCAGATACGGGTAAGTCTACGATAATCCTTGTAGTCCTTAGCTTTATTTAATTAATTTTTTGCAGGGTTCATTGGCAAGGGATTGACGCGTAATCTGAATCGCACGTGGAACTACTTTGTGAAGGGTTTCCTGGGCACCATTGTCATTCTATTCGCCTTTCCATTGATCTGTCTGGCCACCAGTTTGCTGAGCGTTGGCCTGGCCCTCACTGCCCCGCTGTGGATACCCGTATTTGTGCTCCTGCTGCACATTTACATGATACTCATCTATGATCTGGATGCGCCGGATAATACGAAAAATCGTTATTGCATTTTACTGGAGGCCATAGTTTGGAATCTTCTGATACAGGGCTTGCTGCAGCCACTGGCGGCGATTCTGGTGGCTACACTGATCTGTCCCCTGGCTGCGGGGATTGTTTTTATAGGTAAAACATCTCTTTGAACGCTAAGAGATCGTGGTGTTTAACCGTTTAAGCTCTTTTCCCCAGTTGGCGTCATTCGGTACACTCTTCGGCTTGTCTGGGACTCTCTCACCTATCATCTGTTCATCAAGAAGTGCGGACGAGTGCCTGCCTCCGATAGCATTGCAGTGAAACGGATTGCTGGACCCGGTCTGGCCCTGGACTACTACTTTATAATCAGACCAGAGCAGGCCCTGGCCGCGCTAGAGGCTAAAATGGAACTGGACGAACTGCAGGCGTATCAACATGCCACCGAACGGGTGGTACTGCAGCCGCAGCAGGATTTCCTGCAGTTTGTCGAGGCCTGCTTTGGGCCCTTCTCGGCGCAAATCAGCAAAATCGGTCCGTATTTGTCGCTGGATCGAGAGGCCCAGGATTTGATGAGCACGCTGCACGAGAAGCTGGAGAAACGGCGACGAGAGCTGCAAACGGCCTTAACCACTCAGGTCAAGTCGCGCATTAAGTTGAATACCAAAGAATTGAAGGTACGTCTATGATGAAAATGAACGCAAAATGATTTGACCTTATCCATACGATTCGATTCTTTATCCCTTAGATTGCAATACAGTTGGCCGCCCATATACTAGAGAAGTATTATCCGTCTCATGTCATCGGCAGACTGTCGATTAGCGAAGAAGAATTCTGGGATAACAAGGTGAATAGAACTTACGTTAATCTTTGACTTCAAACCCTAAATGAATATATATTTTACAGGGTCTCACGGTTAACGACTGGCCGGGTTTGGCTGGTCTTATATATACCGACATATTTAGTTTAGATTTTCTAACGCCACTGACTGAACATGATACCCATTTTAAGCTAGAACCACATGCCTCGCTCGATTTGATGCGCTACACGGAGATGGTGAAGAACGCCAACGATGTGATCGGCTCCAAGGGGCTGGACCTGCTGGGCAATGTGTATGCCCCGCGTGGCAATGTGCAGGTACATCTGCCCTTCCTTGAGGTGACCGCTTTTAATCCGCGCTCCCGCATAACGCTCACCTTTCGCAAGCCCGAGAAGCGGGACATGTCTGTGGGTCTGACCACGCCGCGGGTACGCGCCCATCGAGCCCAGCATGTACCGAAAACAGGGCAGGATGGCCAGAAACCTTGGCGGCCATGGAAGCAGCAGTGCGGGGACAAGAGTGTGACCGAAAATCTGCTCATACCGCTGCCAGTTCCGCACCCCGTGCACATTGCCATTGCCATTTTCAATCGGGACACGGAACAGCCCATTCCCCTGGACTCGGAGCTTGTCTGGGAGATACTCAAATCAATTGAGGATTGCCAAGGCGGTGATGCAATGGTAAGCAGTCCTTAACAATAGCAGTAGATAACAGTTGGCTAATCCTCCTGCATTCCCTTTGTATAGGCTGTCCAGGCTGTGGCGCGTTATCGTGGAGCGGTGATCGAATCCAGCATTGATTCACTGGCCAGCAGCAGCAGCATTGGCAGCACAAGGGACTCTGGCTCCGGTTCTGTCTCTGGCTCCGCCTTGGGCAATGGCACAGAAACTCTGCCCTGCGGCAATCGTGAGGTGAGAATAGTAATCATACTTCTTAAAGATCTGCTTTATTGACTTCTCTGAATCTTTAAAAGGTGTGTACGCAGGTGAAAGTAGATGCAGAGCCACCATCGGGCTCCTCTGGCTTCCATTGGACCCTAAGCAATTGGGGCGCAGCGCAGACCGCCCGTCGTCGTACCAACTCAAATGTGCGCGTAGATCTGGCCAGTCCCGAGGATATATCACTGGACACGGACAGTTCGCGGGCCGTTTTTAACAATGCCTATGGCACAACTGTCTAACAGGGCCTCCCTCTCTCTCTGGTTCGGGGGCACACAAGTATATATTTAACCCATATATACCTATAGAGATATGCGTGGCTGCTCGCTTTTAAAAGATGATATGCATAATCCTGTTTTTATCTCGAATATCGTTTTAAGAGTTGGCTTTTATGTCCCTGTATCCTTCAAGAAATCGCTTTCAAAGTTTGCCAAACTGTCCAAGCTTCTTTGTAGGTCCAGATTCGCGGGACATTCACTCCCTATTTCATTGTAGAACCACCCCAAGCAGCCGCGCTAGTTATCGTGTAATATGAACAAATTTATCCCATATATCTATATTTACATATGCGTATATGCTATACATATATGATTTGTTAGTATATATACTAAATATATATATATACATTGCATACACAAATCGAAAGCAAAGCAGAAGCAAACTTCAAATCTAGTCGCAAGCAAATTTTATGCAGCAATTTAACTCGAATTCTTCTTATGCAACTACTAAACTAATACCAATACCAAACGCAACCCCCATGACAACGTTTCTTTACTTTTTTTTCCATACCACGAAATAGTTATAAATTATATATAAAAACAAATATGCCATGAGATTTCGTTTGTACCTCTAACGATACAAAAACGAAGATTAATTTCAAACCTCACCGCAAGAGAAACTAATTTGTATTATAATAATGCCACGAATTGTACTATTAGCAATTGAACAAATATTGTTAATTAATAACTAATTTATTTATAGAAACACAAACACACACTGACTACTATATACCTATATAGGTACATATATATGTTTTATCTTCTCCAATACTTTTTCTTCCAATCAAAATATATGGATATTATTAATAATAGTAAACAAAAGGCAGCGTAAAGTAACGATAAATAGGAAAAACAAGGATAAACATTTTTACATTTATATATACAATGCATACATACAATATACATACATCTATATAACATATTCAGGAGGTAATCGTAAATTACAAAACTGTTGAGGCGTTTTTTGTATCTGTCATTTCCAACCCCAAATCGAATTCCAAACTGACTCCCTCCCCAGAGCAAGATGCCCTCCAAGTATTTCTCAAACACAATGATTTTCACTATACTCGTACTATTTTTAACTGCCACAAATTCAAGTATTAATTTTGTTTCCTGATTATGTATTTCGCACTCGAATTTCGTCATCGTTCCGGCAGCTTCCTTCCAGTGTTATGTTTTGATCGTTTAACTGATTTTGTACAACGTTTTTTATACTTATTATAATTTGCAATCGAAAGGCAAAGCGAAAAACCAACCAATGAAATGAATCTTTACATACAAATATACAAAACATTTACATCAAATATGTAGGTATACAAATTAAACGAAAGAAAAAGCAAAAACCAAGCAAATTAAAACCGAGAACAGTAAATCTCATGAAAATGCATTGAACAATTTTATGTAAAACGTTTTCTTAATATTAAACAAAAACCAGATGTAACAATAAACTATGAATGAATGATGTGTGCCGGCAGCTTTTCAAGTGCCGCCAGGTCGGCAGAAGCTATTCAGAACCAGATTCGAGTTCAATGCAAATAAACGTTCAATTATTCGCTGGCAACCTGCGACACTTAAAAAGTTGTTCGCACATTTTGTAGTGTAATATGTAATAATAAAAATGTTGGCTAAAAATAATCAAAAATAATCGTCTTTTTATTGTAATCGTAATTTCAGATCCTCTCGAGAAAGTCCTGGAAATCCAAAAATATCAAATTGTTGCTGGTGCCCAAGACCTACTTTTTAAAGATGATAGCGTATCAATCGGGTAGTTTTTATTTAAAAGATATTTATGTATATGCATTTATATGTAAAGATATAAAGTTGCACTTAACTGTAGTTTAGTTTCACTTAGGACAAAATCTAGATGTTAGCTTAGAATGAATTTAACCAACAAACTCGTTTCGAGTACTAAGTAAACCATTAAAGAATGAAAACGGAACGGAATCGAAATAGAAATGGAAAAAGGTGTAATCACAATATTTAGTTTTGATTGCAAATCGATTGTTTTCTGGTATTACAAAACTTATGAGAAATTATTCGTATATAGTATTAACAATTAACTAAAGTAAGTAACTTAAAACAGCGCAAAATGTTTTCGGAAAATGGTTTTTGAGGTCGCTCGGCGAACATTTTCAAGTTAACTACGATTCTAGATTCTAGCATTCAGGTATTTTAGAGTCAACAAGGGTATAAGAGGGTAGGGTATAAGAGGTAAGGTGGAAAAACCTTGTCTAAAATTGTGAAAAAATGCGTAACACGCTCACTAATTAACATGTTAACAGCCCTAAGTTCTCTGAGTGTGAGTTCACTATACGTTATATTCAGTTATTCAGTTAGTTGTTGGTTTTGCATAGAATTTCGAAGATTATGTCTAGAGGGATGTTATTTGAGCAAGTTTGTTTTGTTGCTTTTGGAATTCGAATCTAATACAGAAGTATATTTCGGAGACACTCGATACTCGGATCATTCGAAGAGGTAAATAATCTTGTATCACTCCAGGAGTGTCCCCTCTTAGAATGAGTTTCGAAGAGGTTGTTATATTGGGCATGGTGCCAATACTTTATGGTTCTCATATCTATGTGGGTGCATAGGGAATGTTTACCAAAATTAAGTGCAAAGAAGGGTTCTATTATATTCTAATCGGGATTCAATTCATTGAAACGGCAGGAGGCTGTTTGCCGTTGTGTTGAGCAGACCCAAGCGCTGCTTCTGTTTGCGCTGCTCCGTCATGTGATCCTTGAGCTCGTGCAGCTGCGTGGATAGGTTCTTGATGAGCAACTGCGTCTCCAGCAGCTGGGTCTGCATGCTGCGTAGCTCAATCTGCTCGCCATCCGCATCCACCGCAGCCAGAGACATGGCCCGTAGGCGAGGAAACCATTCGAGTATGCCAGCCTTGACCATGGCGTAGACATAGCTTTCGGGACCAGTGAATTCAGTGGGGTCCTTCACCTTGACCAGAACAATAAAGTACAGATAGTGCCACATGTTGTGCTCGCTCTTTATGTGCTCCTCGAAGCTGACGGTCTTGTTGTCGAACGCTGATCGATTGAGGGAGCACACGAAGCAGGTCGTCTTCAATATGGCCTCCTTTTGCTGTTTCTCCGATCGCAGATCGGCAAAGGTGTCGATGATCACACCAAAGATCAGGTTCAAAACGATAATGATCACAATGAAGAAGAACAGCAGATCGTAGATTACTCGAGCCACAAATAGACCCTCCTGCAAGGAACAAAAAAACACATTAGTGATATAGAAATAAATCAAAATGATAGTTGGAATACCTTGCTGGAGGGCGCCCTGAGTATATCTCCAATGCCCCCGCCATTCCGCAGTCCCTGATTCAGAGTGGTCACAATGCACATGACCAGAGAGTCGCACGAACGCTCCTTCACATCGCCGCCAGCACTGGCGCCATTGCTAGCCACATCGCTCGAAGCTGGTGGCGGTTTGCTGCCTTCACAATTTCCCAGTGCATCGGGTGCCGTACAAAACTCTTCTACTGCTGGCGGCACTGAGATGGTCACTGGTGGCATGGCCATGCCCAGTGGTGAGGCGGCGTTCTCCTGCTCCTCAAAGTCCACACTAACCAGGAAGTCATCCCTAAAGAACATGTAGCCAATGATGGAGAACAGGTACACCAAAATCAGAGCCAGTACAGCGGTCAGGACTATCGAGCGTCCATTGCGTGTTACCGAACGGATGACATTGACCAGCGTCTCCTCGCGGTAGACCACATCGAAAAGCTGGGGAGGAACAATTATGATGAAAGAGCAGAAGGTGCAGAAGGATCATACAACTTACCAACAAGGAATAAAAGAATGGATGAACAATCAGACCACAGAAACAAAATGCAATATAAATGCAATGATAAAGCAACTGCATATCGGTGATTATTTTGATCAATTTCTTCTCTAGTGTACCCTTGTTACCCATTATGCTGACTATATGAACGCTCTTGAGTGTGACCTGCAAACAGGATAACGGATTAGATATCTTTTAACAGCTTATATGTAGGTATTCGATTGCATACCGTGACCACTCCCAGCAAACAGAGAGTTGACTCTGGTCCCAGCAAAAAGTTTGAGCGCAGTATGGCGGAGCCTATAAGTGTTCGGATGCCAGATGCACGGGGCAGCATTATCACAAAGACCAACGAGAGTAGCATTATGATCCAGAAAAGCAGCGAAATGTGCGGACTCAGGTCTGTAGGTAACAAAAAGTTAATTTTCAAATGGTTTAATCTTTGGAAACTGTTGGGTCGCACGAGTAAAGTAATTCACTATTATTTTCGACTTATTGTACTGTCCACTGTATCGAAACATAGTTAGATATACTGTAGCATCCCAAGCTGTATAGTTCTTCCGTTCATTATCTGGCCGTTCTCCGATTGCTTTCGGCCAGCATTTGAGCTGCGTTCGCGCTCCATTCGTCTCGATTTCTCGCTTTTCGTTCGCTCGCGGCTAGCAGCAGTGTCTAGCATCTAGCGCTCTTGCTCTCTAGCTTTCTCGATCTCTCGTCCTACATACATATATTCTCTCACCTGGTACAGTATTGCTCTTATCGAAGGGATAGAAAAGGGCCACAATTATATTTATGACAACCACACAATTGAAGAGTATGTTGCTCCACAGGGACATGTAGCTGCTGATCCAAAACAGTAAGGGTTGACCTGGAAGAGAGTCCAAAGTTAGCTAGGGTCCTAAGTGGTGACCCAGAAAGGGAATAGTGTAAGCCTACTTCTAAGCTTCTTTTGCCATTTCATCTCGTTGAACATCTCCTCGGCCTTTTCGAAAAAGTCAGCCACCTTCGAGCCCTGATCATCCCGTTCGGCAGTGTTGAGAATTTTGATTTTCGTATCCGTGGTCAAGTACTCGCAGATTTCGGGTATGGGAAAGACAATCTGCTCCAGCGTACGATCATTGCGTACAATCTATAAAGAAAAATGTACACAAAGATTGGAAGATAATCCCTGAAATGTGCATAGATCTTTACCTCAATTTGCGCCGTGTGCGTAGCATAGTACATGAGGGCCTGGCTGGTCTTGGCATCGAAGCTGGCCGATTGTGGATCCTCGGAGGCCTTGAGCAGGCCGGCTAGCTCCTTGTTGTGCTGCGCCAACTGATGGCAGAGTATATAGATGTTGTGGCCCACCTCGCGTGGACTCACAGTGGCATCGTCGTCGTCGGTGGCGGCATCCGGCTCGTCCGCTTCGTCATGCTCATCGATGAGCTCCTCCTGGTGGTAGGCCTTGCAGGCCACCTCCACCAGCTGCTTGGGATTCATGTTGTAGAGTATGCGCTCCGCGTTCTCGCTGTCGCCGCGGCTCTCCATGATAGCCAGCAGCAGCTTGGAGGCGTTGTTCTTTAGCTCCAGTACCAGATCCATGCGGTTCTCGCCCAGCGGATTGATGTTGTTCAGTATCAGAGCCGTGATGATGTCCAACCCATTCGATTCGTGGGTGGCAATGCAGTTCTGGTTTTCGTGGCACGGCCCCTGGCAGTACTCGGTGAGTGTTTCCAGCGTCTGATTGATCAGCGCCACATTGTGCTCGTTGATGTAGAGCCCCAGGAGACCCAGGCCGCCGGTGGTCGAGCCGCAGATGCAATCGAGGAACATCAGAGTCTCCGACACCAGATTGTTGTTCGTTTTGTTGTTCTGATTGCGCAGCAGGTTCTGCATATCGGGATTATGATTCTCGCAGAGGAGCTGCAGGAAGCGGAGGATCGGCTGCATGACGAGAACCTTGTTGGACAGCTGATTGCGCTGCTCCTTGCTGTCTTTGTGCTTTTCGAGCTTCTCGGCCAGTATATCCTCCAGCGGACTGTTCACACTGATCGAGGAGCTCTCCTCGCCCGAGTGGATGTTCCGGGCATTGCCATACGCCCGCACTGTGGCCAGTCCTGCATTGTGGAGCTCCCGCTTCAGTTCCTCCGTGATGACCACTCCATTGCTCTTCAACCCATGCTTGCGGGAGATCTTATCCAACTCTAGATTTGTGTCCGCCTTGTGCTCATGAGCCTTGGCGGCAATGTCCGTCGTGTTCACCGTAACAGTAGACTTGATCTCCTGCTGGGCGTCCTTCATCTTCTCAAAGAAGACCTTGAAGAAGGCCTGGTTGAGGTCGTCGCTGAGGAACTTCTGGAAGATGCCCTTCTGGATGATCGGATTGCCGCCCTCCAGCAGCGCGATACCCAGCTCCACGGCCTCCACGAATATGTTGGGCGAGTGAACGGACTTGATGACCAGCTCCACCACCAGATCAGAGGCACCCTCGCGGTCCAGATGGTTCTGCATCTCGTGGAGGGTCTTGCCCGCCCTCGCCAGGTACTTGGCCCCCGGTCCGTGGGTCACCAGATGGTGCTGCTTGGCCATCTCTGACATGGGAGGCACGGCTGCTCGAAGGGGCGACAACAGATCCTCCTCCAGCCTGGGCGTGCTCTTGCACTGGAAGTAGCGCAGGAGCAGCGTCTGCCGCAGGGCGTCCCCCTTCTCGCCGTAGTTCACGTCGATGGCCATCATCTCGCGTAGAGTCCGCAGCACCTTGACACACATGCGCTCCTCCTTCTCCTCCAGCAGCTTCTCGGTGTGCTTGATCAGTTTGCGGATGAAGCCCCCGCTCTCGCACCGTTTGCGGGACTCTGTGCCAGCGGGAAAGAGCAATTCCGAGCGGTAGAGTATGTCCACGAGCAGCGAGAGCTCCGCCTCCACCACGGGCTTCAGCTGATCTTCCAGCAGCGAGACAATGTCCTGCAGGCCCTCGATGATCGAGCGGTCCCAGCGCATCAGGGTGGCCGACTGCTGGGTCTCGTACTTTGGTTGCTTCGAAGCCAGCAGCCACTTGGTTGTCTGCCGTGTGAGCATGGCCGTCTTGCTGGACATGTTGGCCACCTGCTGCTCCAGCTCCAGCGGCAATGCGATGCTCCGCATCTTGGCCGACTCGACCAGCGTACGGATGCAGTTCTCGACATTGAATCGGTCCGCCAACGACATCCACTTGCATTGGGTGAGGCGGTAGGCGGACTGCAGGAGCTGCACGAAGATCAACTGACGCGTCTGCACGATGGCGCTCTGGTCGGAGAAGGGGCTGGAGAAGAAGCTGCCCAGCAGATTGGTCACCCCATTCAAAACGTACGCCTGCAGCGTCTTGTTCGCACTGGCGGCGGCATTCGAGATAAGCTGATGGATGTCCACCAGGAAGCTCTTCTCAAAGAGGTTCCACATGTGGCCCGAGGCATATATCTCCTTCATCTCCACCTCCGTGTCGATGTAGCAGTGATTGAGAAAGTCCACATAGGCCTCCTTCACCTCGGGCATGCACAGCGGATGGCAGATGACCGTGACGATGTCGTCCAGCGAGATCAGATTGTTGCACTTGATCTCCGTGTACACGTTCTTGCCCATGGTGCAGCAGGCCAGCAGCTTCACCAGCTCCACGTGATACTTCAGCGGACTGTCGTCGCTGAGCTTCTCCATGCGGGCCAGCTGCTGCTGCTGCATCATCTGCACAAAGTGCTGGAACGAGGTCTTGTCGTTGTAGAACACCAGCACATCCTCCCCGGAATTGATCAGCTCCTGCATCACCATGTCCTGGCACTTGCGTATGAACTGATTCTCCGCCTTGACAATTGTCTGCAGGAACTGCAAGTAGGCCACATGCCTGCCATGGATCTCTATGCAGTGCACAAAATGCTGGACCACCTTATCCGTCACTTCATTGCAGAGTGCCAGGTTATCCTTGAAGATGGCACACACTGTCTTGGCTTCGAGTATCTGCAAGGGATTCCACAATTATTATAATACTTCAAAATATATATATATTTAAATGTTTTACTCCGGGATTCAGGAACAAATCGAGATGATTGTGGAGCAGAACCTGATTCTGCTGATTGCCAAGGCAAAAGTTCTGCAGGAATTCGTGGGCCAAACACATCAATTCCTTCATCAGCTCATCGTCCTTCTCGTCGTAGGGATTCTGCAGCAGATCGAGGACTACAGTGTGCACCCCCACATTCCTTAGGAGACGCTGTTCGTGCTTGCGCGGCTTCACCACCGATGATCCGTGGCCGTAGCCAGAGGCCGTGACGCAGAATTTGTTCATTCGCATCAGGATCTCCTTGACCTTGCGGTACTCGTTGCGCTGCTCCTGCGACAGAGCCGCATTGTACTCCACATTGACGGCATCTCCCGCCGGATCTGTGCCCCCCAGCTCGTCCGTGGCCTTGGCCTTGTACACCCACAGCTCGGACTTCTCCACACTCTGCCGCAGGATATCCAAGTCAGATTTGATCTGCTTGTACGACTCCACATCGCTGTCCGAGACGAGAAGTTGCACCTGCAAGGGGCAGAAAATGCTACTAGTTAGGATCTGCTAGGTTTTCCTTGGAGCTTTCGTTTTGAAAATATCATGGGTACATACAAAATCAAAAGAGCGTTCAGTACGGTATGCGGAATACGTCCACTTTTGTTAGTTTTTTTTATAGTTTTTGGTGTGGTTTTAGTAGTTTTGTTATATATATGAAATACGATTTTACACGATATATAGTGATTCGGTTCGATTCGATCGATATATATATGATGGTTATTATAGAGAGAGATTGAGAGAGTTAGCGCATGCAAACACAAGAGAAAAGATGAGTACGAGATTAGATCGATTAAAGTGTTAGTTGAGTTTCAAAAGCTACGTATAAGATCTACGGCATGCCGTAGGACTACAATGCTCTTCCAAATTTAACAAATGAATGATATAATGGCGAGTGGGTAGATGATGGCTCTAATAAATTATGGCTCTCTAAATCAGCGGTGGGCACGTGCTTGCTCCGTGAAGGGCCAGATTGATGGTCGACTCGAGACGCACAAGCGAAAAGTGCAAAAGAGATTTACCGAGAATGGTACTTGAGTCTCGCTACTGCTCCCAAAATCAGAAACGCCTGCCCACCGCTGACTCTAACTCTTACAAATTCTAGATAGTAAAAACATTAAATTCTACTTTCTTCATTATATCCTTGCAAAAGCATTGAAATAATCAAAAAACAATGATAAAATGTAATCTCTCTCTCCCTCTGATGAACACACACCTGTCGAAAGGCCTGCAAGACCTCCTGGCGTTGGCTGAAATGCCGGAAAAGCAGATGCAATGCACCCGAGACCAACGGCGCATAGTCGTGCATTATCAGATGGAGGAGTACGCGCAGAAAAGTGCGTCCGCCTTGGCCATCCAAATCCAGATTGGCCGCATCGCTGCGCTCGCAGTCAAAGATCCCCTCCGCTTGTACGCCAATGGACTCCAGGTCGATGTTCTTCTGACGCGCTGCTGTGGCGGCGGCAGCCGCTGCTGCGGCAGCCATAGACTCTGCGTTGGCCATGGGATCGCTGGGATCGTTGGGTGTGCTCAAAGGGGATGGCTGTGCCTGAGACTGTGACTGGGGCTGCGGCGTGCCAGACTCTCCTCCATTCGTGGCGGCAGCGGCCACATCGGATTCGTCAAACTCCCGCTTGAAGATGGACAGCAAGCAGCTGATTCTGTAGTCCAAGCGCACATCCAGTATGAACTGCAGTATCTCGATGATCTTTAGTTTGGTGTCCATCACCAAGGGATACTCCTTCATCAGTTGGGACACACTCTTGCGCTGCTGCAGGGCCATTGAAGGGGCAGCAATGGCTTGACCCACGGATCCCAGGGCCAACGATGTCATCACCGTATTTATGTCACCAATGGAACGCAGGACTCCACCTTCAGCTGTAATGTGGAGGAAAATCGAAATATATAAATGAGAGGCCACGGCTTTTCCTTTAGATCTGTGATGAATGATTACCCTCTGCTTTTGTCTCCTCTTCGACAGCTTGTCAATGAAAATACCAATCAAAATGACAAATGAACAAAACTCTAAGATAAATATCCATTCTTTGGCGGATACTTACAATCAATATCGGTGCTAGCAAAGGCTCCACCCGTCGAAGTATCCGACACACAGTCCAGAATGGAGAGCAGCGTCTTGGTTAGCCTCAACAGATCACTGAAGCTATAGAAGCCAAAGTAAATCAAATCTCTGGCTAGTTTTACTACCTAAAAAATAGAGAAAAACCTTTCAGTTAGAGGTCTTTGTCGATCTGTCGATTCCCCCACCTCAAATGTGAGTTTATTTTGCTCTTGATCGGTAAAGAGCCATACTTTGGTGGCCACATTGCACAGATAGTTCTCCACAAAGGCAATGGTCGTGTTGAATTTGGCACGACATGCCTGTTTGTTCTGATCCGGTTGCTGGTTCTTCCCGTCGTAGCTAAAAGAAAGAAGTATCAGCACTGGGGGTTTTATTCTTTATTCTGGGGTTTACTCACTCCATGATGGACATCTTTGTGTGTATCTCACTCCACAGACGCGCATATTTCACAGGCGTAACTGGCTCCTGGGGATCACGATCCACATGCAAATGCAGCATCAGACGACAGAAGGAGGCACGCAGCTCGTAGGGCATCGTCTCATCCGACATGCATCTGCAAAAACATTACAGAATAGAAGGAAAGTCTAAATTTTCTTGAAACAAAACTCACTTGAGAATCAAATCAATGTCCAGTCGAGGGGAGAGTTCATTTAGGGCCAGGTACTGACGATTCAAGCACATATTGGAGAACAGATTCAACTGGTGGCGATAATAATTCAGGATAGCCGCGTCCTGCTCAGAGCCATCGGCCACTGAATCGGCCAGATCTGCCATTGATCGAGAGCTCTAAAAGAGAGAGAAATTATAATCTTCTTATGCTGCATTGCATTCCCTCTGTCCCTCACCGGTTGTCCTGTCCATTTCAAATGTATTTCGTATTTTTCGCCCGGCGACATTAGCTCCTCATCTTCATTCAAGCTCGCGCTATCCCACGTAGTGGTGGTGGATGTGGACTGCACATCGGAACGATCCTCGTCATCGCCCGCCACTTCGGTGAGCGTGGCCAGGCACACATCCTCGGTAGTGCCTTTGTAGCAGCGCACCAGGGTCGTACTGCTCTTCAGAGCCTTCACCTGCGTCTCGATGAGTATGTCCTTGTTCTTGTCGCTAAGGACACTCTTGCAGATCAGCTCCTGAGTGACGGCAATGGCCTTGCGATTCGACACACACAGATCGGACAGATAGTCGAGGAAACGCGAGTCCCAGTTGTGCATATTCTTGCGCACAAGACCCACAAATGTCTCAATCTCGGCGGCAGTGATGTGCTTCTCCAGCAACTTGCGATTGTTGTGCAGCAGCGCGGTGATGGTGTCCTCGGCCAGGATGTCGTAGCCGATCTGTTTCTGCATCAAGCCAAAGTGCTTGGCTATGTATTCCTGATTCTTGCGATAGTCCTGCTGCGACAGTCGCAGTATGCGGTAGCACAGCCTAAAGATGTTCTTGTACGGCGCGTTCTTCGGATCCCCGAGCTCATCCAGCCTGAGAAATGGACCGTCTCCTGCGGTGTGCTCCTGGAAAGGTCCCTGCAGTATCTTGAACAGCTGCTTGAGTATGTACTGCTCCCGCAGCAGCTTCTGGCGGTCCCTGATTGGATTCTTTATGGTAAACTCCAATGCCTTAGTCTTGTTCTGCTCGTTCTCCATTCCAGCTATAAAGTAAACAATATCCTGCAACAGGGAGATCAACGCCCGCCGCTCATTGATTGAAATGCTGCCATTGTCCAGCTTGCTGGTGACCAGCGCCAGCACCTTGCACGCATCGTTGGCAAAATCCAAATCACGCACTTCCACGGGCGAGACGGGTATCAAGGCAAAGGCCTCCTTGTCCTCTTTGATGGGGGAGCAGCAGACCTTCGACATCACCGGCTTGTCGTCGTCTGCATCGATGGGTATCGATGTGGCATGCACCCACGTGTTCGAGCAGATGTGCTGCAGCCGCACGTAGCTGGATTGCGGCACCAAACTGTCCGGTCGGGCCATAGTGGTGGCGTCCAGCACAAAAACCGAGGCAATGTCAGCGGAATAGGGTACGGAAACGAGTCTGTATTGCTTGCCTTTGGGTTTTTCTGGAAGGAAAAAAGGAGATCGATTATAGGAAGCCACTTTTAATGGTTGATCCTTACCATTTAGTGTTGAATTCATTGTAGAGCTCAGTCCCGAATCCTTGCTGCAGTCCCCCAGCAGCAGTTCATGTGCCGCCACCGCCGAAGCAGAGATTCCTGCGGCCACATCCACCTCCGCTTCTGCGGTCAGATAGTGTCCCGTGGCCAGATGCTTGAAGCGGTAGAGGGAATTCCAGTCGCCTGCTCCACCGCGGCACGAATCGTGCTGGACCACTTCAATCTCCCAAAGGGCCTTGCTGCTGGTCGCCGCCGTGGCACTTGTGCGTCCTGTGGTACGCAGAAACACATGATACTGCTTCTTGTACTCGTCCATGGTGAGGAATTTCTCCTGTTCCGCGTGAAACAAACGCACGACGTCGCCTCCCTTGAGTATGTGCTCCTGGTTCTCCTTGTGCTCCATAAACAAGGAGATTTTCCACGATGTGGACGAGTTCAACACATTCACCTCCTTGCAACCGGGATTGTCGGGCAGCTCGTAGCTGGCCGCCACATGCAGGTTCTGCTGATCGGCATTCACCGGACTGAGTATCACCTTGTCCCCCACCACCACATAGTCCCCGATGGAGCGGAGCTTATAGAACGGCTTGATGTAGAACCAGGAGCCCTCATTCCCATTCGCATCCAGGTACACGCGCATCGCATTCTTCTCGAGCAGCGAGGGCAGTCGCTTGTTTACAGTCAGATATTTGTTGGACTTTAGATGCAGGAGCTGCACCACAGCGCGGCCATATTGGATGGATGTGCCCAGCAGTTTCTTGTTCTCCGTTTCGTTTTGTTTCTTTTCAATCTCCGCCGCGTGCTACAAATAAAGGCGGACACAGTCGTTAAGAAAAACTCTTCCTTGGGCTTCGTCTCTCATTTTTCACTTACATGCAGCCTCTTGAGCAGATTGGGATCTGTGTTGGAGCTGGCCGATTGCTTGGCTGCCTTCCAGAACTGCTTCTGTGCGGAATATCGATTCATTGGACATATTTTGATCAAGCAATCTAAAGGGATAAAGATAAATCATTAAGGATTCAGTGGAGTTTCCTTTTTCGAACAACTTACCTCGAAACTTTTTGGGCGGACAACTCAAGTCCCCCGCCTCGGGGCATACAACTGTGCGATCATCCACCAGGCTGTCGAAGGGGCAAACGTTTAGCGGGAGATCTCCTTCACGTCAAAGGACACTTACCCGAGTGTGCTCAAGAATCCGCATACGCTGCCCTCTGCATACAGGGAGACAATGTCCCCCAAGTGCAGGAAGCTCGCAGAGCCAATTATATTGTCGCCCATGCTTTGTTTTGGCGGGGCGGGAGGGCCCAGAGAGTGCCAGAGGAGGGATGTGTGTGGTGTGGTGTGGTGTGGTGTGGCCCCCGGGGGTTCTCTGCCTCTCTGCCTGTCTCACGTGGCTCTCGCTCTAGTGGGTTCTAGGGTCTTCTTCTCGTTGCTTTTGTTGTTGGCTCGGTTACGCGAGTTAATTGCAATGATTTGTCCTCCTCTCGTTATGTCCTGAGGGGGTTTCACAGAAAAGAGAACAAACATTACATTTGCGATACGGTCAAAGGGGGAATGGTTGATGCTTAATGTTATAAACCATTTAGAATCGATTTTGGTTGGGTTTGAAGTAGCATTAAATTATATACAATTGAAATGCAATTAAACGCTAAATTAATTTGTAGAAAAGATTTGATTATCCCATTAACCCCACAAGAGCACGTTGAAGGTCATTGTTTATGGGTTTTAAAATCCATTAAAACTCTTCAGAATGGAATCAAATTTTTCTGTTCGTTTCATTTGCTTAAACATTTGTTTATGCCCACAGCCACACACTTTTATTGCATCTTTAAGCCTCTTTTAATTGGGAATAAAGTCAATAAATGCGATAGAATTTTAAGGGTCAATAATATCATATGTTCTCTCCCACTTCAAGTGCTTAGTCCTTGGTTCAAGTACCTAGAATCGTTCTTTTCTATTCTTATCTCAGTTCGCTAAAAAGATACAAGAGTTATTTAGATGTATGGTACATAAACATCTGTGTCTATGAGAATTTACAACCTGTTTTAGCCGTCAACAACTGTCTTTAATCTTTTCTATTTCGAGATTATATTTATAGTTCCCTTTTGCGTCCATATTTTTATCTTATTTGTACAATGAAATGCAGTATTTTCCATGAAGATCCCTTAAAGAAATCCAACTTTACCAAGAGAAAACCCTTTTTTTCTTACAAATTTATATCATATATTTTGGCTGATTATATAGATTTATATAACCCCTAATTGGTTAAACCCTGTAGTTCCAATCGTATAAAAAGCTTTACACTCAGTGGGGGTTATTTTGTTCAATTAAGTAAGTATGTATTTTGTTGTCTTTTTTCGGGGCCATCGGGTGATAAAATATTTATGGACCGACCCCCCATTTGAACAATTTGTGGCGCCACCACCCAGCATGGTAATGGTAACCACCCTCCGGAGACTAGGGCGGCCAGTGTGGGGTGCCACCCTCTCATTCCTTTCACTTCTTGGTGACACTCCGGCGTATGCTTAATGCTTCCAACAAACACATCCATTCCGCCGGCACTTTTTCCTCATTCCATGGACTGTTTTTACCCATTGCCCGGACTGGTTCTCCAATTCAAACAGTTGTCGCTTTGGGAGCGTGTAGTATGCTTTTTATGATTTCTTTCCCCAATTGTCTGTGGATAATGGCGGCATTATGAATGAGCACAGAAATTATTCTACAGAGCATTGCCATTGTTTTGCCTGACTTTCAAGGCATCGATCCACACACAAGTTTTCTGAAGGGGGTTTTCTCTCAGCAAGTGGTTCACAAGTTTTTCAGTAAAATGTAAGCGAAAGTTGGCGTATGAGAAAAGTTTTCCCCTCCTTTGAAGTAGATGCTTGAATAGGTTGCAGGGTCAAAAAAAGGTACACATATTTCGTATAAATGTAAATGTACAAATGTAGCTAACGATAAAAGAAAATAATTTAAAATCATATATGTATGTAACATTGAAAATCTGAAAGTTTAAACAATTTCATTCTATTGTTGAAACCCATACACATATTGTATGTACATACATATATATTTTGCAGTACGTACTAATCTTGATATTTAAAAGTAATTAAAAAAATATACTAAAAATATAGTATGCCTAGTGCTTCCCATTGCATGTGGCAATTATCAGATTGTTTACTTCCCGTTACCCACTATTTTTAGTGTGTACTAATTATACCCAAAATTTATATTACACAACATTTAAGTGATTCCCAGAGTACTTTTATTACTTCCCTCAAATTTTAAAGAATTTTTGTCTGGAAATATTCGTGGAATTCGGAAACATAATTTGCTTAAAATATGTTCAGAAATTATTTAAAATGTTTTTAGATAAGAAAAGTGTTTTTTTACTGAGTAAAATAAGACCCGAAAAGAGAGCGAATTTCATCATGTTTCTGCATGTTTGCCTGCATACTGACACACAGATGGTCCCCGAAAGAGAGCAGATGTGGTGACGAGCGAATACATAGCTGTTTCACTTTGTTGCGGTTTTCTGCCCGCTTTGACTATTCATCCAATTCGTTTGCCGCTCTCTCATTGCTCTCAGCAACAACAACAGGCGCCATCTTTGATGAGAGAGAGAGAGAGAAAAACACGAAGATAGCTGAGTACTGAGTAAAATAAGACCCGAAAACAGAGCGAATTTCATCATGTTTCTGCACGTTTGCCTGCATACTGACACACAGATGGTCCCCGAAAGAGAGCAGATGTGGTGACGAGCGTGTACATAGCTGTTTCACTTTGTTGCGGTTTTCTGCCCGCTTTGACTATTCTTCCAATTCGTTTGCCGCTCTCTCATTGCTCTCAGCAACAACAACAGACGCCATCTTTGATGAGAGAGAGAGAGAAAAACACGAAGATAGCTGAGTACTGAGTAAAATAAGACCCGAAAACAGAGCGAATTTCATCATGTTTCTGCATGTTTGCCTGCATACTGACACACAGATGGTCCCCGAAAGAGAGCAGATGAGGTGACGAGTGTAGAGCCGTTTCACTTTGTTGCGGGTTTCTGTCCGCTTTGACTATTCATCCAATTTTTTTGCCGCTCTCTCATTGCTCTCAGCAACAACAACAGGCTTTTTTCAACTACCTGCTCTCACTCCCAAAAAAACCCTTACGAACTCAGCCCTACTGAGAGCGCTTTGACGCCATGTTTGATGAGAGAGAGAAAGAGAGAGGAACGAAAATAGCTGAATACTGAAGCACAAGGAATCACGAACGGGACTGTACTTTTCTGCCTTCGTTTTGATTCTTTTTAGCTGGTAGGGTTACATATATTATATTGATGAGGATTATATTATATGGTGTGTATGTAGTAGCCAGAAGAAAGCGTTTCTGGCCCCATAAACTCTTGTTCAGCATCAATGTCTGTCTGGGTTGGCTTTCTAATTTTGTTATGCTGCGCCTTGTATAATAATAATTAGTATTTTATACCCCTATTTTCTTGTCGTAATACAAATTAGTATACATATGTACATATGTATGTACATAGTTCTGTGTTTGAAATAGTTAGGGGATTAGCCAGGTCTCCGGCGACTGTCCTTACCTTCTGTTTATCGTTTGCTGGGGCTCTGCTGCGACTTCTGAGGAAAGTCGTGAAGTGGGAAAAGTGGCAGAATAGATATCTTTAGTGACTGCCGCTGTCAATGATAGTGATTAACTTTAAGCCTACATACATCAATCGGGGCTTATGGCTAACATCTGCTGATAATTCGTGTTCCCATATTCCCCTCAAACCCCATGAGCTCCCTCCCTCCATAAGACTCTCCAGAGGCTACTCATTTGTATGCTGTCTGGGTATTCCCTTAAGCTCCAACTAATCACCAGAAATAAATAACGAAAAGAAACACTCATTCTGATCATTTCATATACATATAATATATTCCATATGATATATTCACCGGGAATAATAAAATAAATAAATACAAATTTCGGCAGCTAAAACTACACACGAGTATTGCCATTTGCATACATTTGTTTATTTTTTTATTAACTGAAGTAGATTTCGTGGCAGGATGTCGGGGGTACTTTAATATGATATGTAGATAGATAGTGTCATAGATCTTTTAAAAGCAGCTCAAAAGTTGATGATATTTAATTGATTTTCTCTTGTTATTGTCTAATATATTTTTTAAGATAATTTTTCAACCATAATTTATCTTTGTGCGCAAATTCCATGCAATATTATCATAAAAATGGTTTCAAGGAGGAAAGATCATAAAAAGCAAAACAAAGGCAGAAAAGTACAGTCCCGCTCGTGATTCCTTGTGCTTCAGTATTCAGCTATCTTCTCTCTCTCTCTCATCAAAGATGGCGTCTGTTGTTGTTGCTGAGAGCAATGAGAGAGCGGCAAACGAATTGGAAGAATAGTCAAAGCGGGCAGAAAACCGCAACAAAGTGAAACAGCTATGTATACGCTCGTCACCACATCTGCTCTCTTTCGGGGACCATCTGTGTGTCAGTATGCAGGCAAACATGCAGAAACATGATGAAATTCGCTCTCTTTTCGGGTCTTATTTTACTCAGTACTCAGCTATCTTCGTGTTTTTCTCTCTCTCTCATCAAAGATGGCGTCAAAGCGCTCTCAGTAGGGCTGGGTATAAAAAGGGAAGAGGAAAGTGAATTGCGACAGAATGTGTATTCGGTGCCAATAGAGAAGTAAGCTCGCAAATTAAAAAGAAAAACCTGCGGTTAGCTGGACTCGCTCGAAAAAGAGGAGAAATATCAAACGTATTTCAAGTTTTTAATCAGGAGCCGGTACAACCATTATCTCCGCAAATCGACAAACGTTTTCTTCTGAAGCTGAACTGGACTCTGGCTGGTACATTTATTTCCACCGGACGGACTGGCAAATAAAACATCGATATACATACATAATTCAATCGCTCGTTCTCTTTGCTGTTGGGTTTTGTTCGTGTTTCTGCTTCAAAATGCTGCCGGAGCTACCACTTGAATTAACTGGAGAACTGTTTAAATACCTCAGCGAGAAAGATAAGCTGAGTTTGGCCCAAGTAAACAAGAAACTTGGATGCGTTTTTGCGTACCACGCTAAAGGAAAGTATAAGTCACTTTTAGTCCATGAAGAAATAAATTCAAATGAGGCCTACACAGACAACGAGCTTCGAGTTATTCTGTCGTTATGCGGATCAAATGTTGAGTTTATTTCAATGCTACGTGTTAAGGTTGTGGACGAACTGGGAGAGCTCATAGAAAAAAACTGCATCAACCTCAGGCATGCCGATTTGATGATAACCAATGAAAATGTAGACGCTTTAAAACGTGTTTTAAAAATGAGATGCATTGAAAAGCTTTCCATAGATGTCTTGCATTATCGCGGATCGGATCTGCTCCAGCACGTGAATCCATACTGCAAGGATTTGAAGTTGGAGAGCATTTCGATGGGCCAGGGTAAGAATTTTAAACTACTTGATACGAACAGAATTTCCTTGACGAGTGCCTTAAATTTGTTTCAGAGCAACACATAAAGGAACTGATACACTTGGAAAAATTGAATGTACATTCGAATGATGCACGAAATATTTTCGAAATATGCTCCCATCTTCCACGGCTTCGCGAACTCACTACGAACCGTTTTGAGTATCCCTCAGATGTAAAACAGGATTATTTATATCCTGAATTGGAGTTGCTGATACTTAGCAATTTTGAAATGCCATTGGACTTGCCAGTATGTCCGAAACTCAAAAAGTTTATATTGCTATCGAGTGAATGCAACACAGAAAATATTGCTGACATTGTTTCAAAGTACGGAGACACACTGGAGCATCTAGACATCACCTAGAAATAATCGACACCAATTCTATGCGGAGCATACAATAATAGTTCTCGGAAAATGTAAGCGCTTGCAGTTTTTAAGCTCCACAGATTCAATTATACGAAGGGGACCAAAATATATTTATAGACCTTACGCTGGAATTACTGAGTGTCTGCTCTTTAGTGAACTTTTACCGAAACTTAAACGATTTTTATTATTGCAGATGACAGAGTTCCCAAACTCCGAAGTGTGGAACTTGATCACATTTCCCAATACATCCTCCAATGCTGGGAAAATTACAATTAGTAAGAATACTGAAAATGAATAATTTTTTTTTAGAATCAAAATTGAGTAAAATGTTAATTTATAAGTTCGCAACCCAAATTAAAATTGTCAGTCTACCCGCGTTATGCCGAGGAGGACGTAAATATACGAAAAACGAAAGAAACGACGAAGAGTTCCGTTTGTTTGCCGACACGATCGTTGGACAGAAAACAGCAACAAAGAGCAAACCGCGCGCAGTCAGGCGCTTGTTGTTGTTTTTGTTGCTGAGAGAGTATTGATAAGAGAATATGCCATGGTGGAAACAGTTGCGAGAGTGTATTGCGTGTGAGAGGATCGAAGTAGATGAAAAAGAAGAAGAAGGGGATAAGACAATTGTGACTGCCGCCGTTCGACAAAGGTTTAATACTCTCTGAAAGGCTTTTGAAACCCGCTGAGAACATGTTTTGGCACATCACTTGTTGTTAATCCTTCATAATAATATAATTATAATTATAATAATAATTAATAATAATTATATAAGCCTACCAACGTTTGGAAGGGTAAACAGCTTAAGAGTAAGTTCTGCATTAATGCAATCCTTAACCCCAAGAACCTCTTGAAATGTGCAGACCCTCCTTCTGTAACATTCTCCTAGGGTGTCAGTACTCGTTTTATTAGCATAAGCCTCTCGTAGTTCAACTTCCTTTACGGAATACCAATGCCAGCCGAGTGACGGAAATGAAAAATTCATAAATTTCTCTTCTCCTTAGAAACGGCCGGCCACTTTATGGAGGACGCTGGTCCCCCAGGAATTCACCCAAATCCGGCTCAGAGCAGAGAGTGGGCGTTTTGGGGGGAGTGGCAGAAGGAGATGATTGAAGGCAGGAAGCAGCTGCTGTGCCATCAAATAAAGCTTCAGCCACAGCCACAGCTCCATATCCCCCACATCCCCACCCACATCTCAGCTTTTCCTACCATTCCATGACCTTTCCCTGGGCAGCATAACAATTATTTTTTGTTTGTTTTGTGTTTGTCTTCAGCATTTTCACGGCATTTTCGCGGAAGGCGGATTGGAATCTGTTTTGACAGCAAGTCAATTATTTTGTTATCACAATTGCTCCTTCTCCTGGCCCTCCTCTGGCTCTGGCGGACAATTAAAATGGGATTTATTTTGAATATACATTTTGTTCACAAGCGGCGCCTCAATTAAAATCACAATAATCGTCGATTTCTCCCCGTAACAAGATTGGGCGTGGAGAGGGCGGTAGATAATATAGTTATAGATACAAACACACACACACACACACACAGACGAATGTATCTATGACTCGGTATTTCAGATATTTTTCCGCTTTTTTTTTGTATTTTGTGGGTGGCGGAAGCTGAAGCTGGGCCGCCGCCACACGAAGGCTTTTCGCCCCGTAGAATCTCTCCCTGTTTCTGTTTTTCCAGGTGTACATTTTCAACTTACAAATTTCAAGTAAACACAAAAAATAGCATTCCATTTGTTCGGGTTCGCGTGATTTTTATAATAAATAACACTCTTCAATGAATAATTGCTATGGGAAATTCTTTTTTGTGCGCGTAAGGGGCAACAACAGCACTTTGATTTGTGGGGATTTGTCTTATTTTTTGAGGAAACACGGCCCCCAGAGATACGAACCGACGACCTACAAACGTCTAGCGCCTAAATGAAAATGCTGGAAAAAGTTCTCCATGGAGCAACAAAAAGCTCAGGCGACAAGCTTTTGTGGAGCTTTAACCGCCGAAATATGCCGCTTCTGCTCCGATTTTGAGTGGGTTTTCCCTACGATTTGGACTCGGTAAGCAAAAGCACTTTTCCTTTCATTTATGGGGCTGCTGCTATCCCGGAGTCTACGCATAAACGCTCGGAATTAGCCTTGTTAGTGCTGCTTCTGCTGGTAGTAGTTTTTGCTGGCAGCTGGGAAATTAGTTTGACTTCCGCTTTGTGCCTTCGCCTCAGTGAGTGGTTCTAGCCCCCTGCCAACAGCCCCCTGTTGCTTCTTGTGCAAATTTAATTCATATATGATTTCCTTTTGTTCTTAGGTTCTCTCATGCGATTACAAAGACTTGACTTGGCCTGGGCCCTGGCTTAATGCGGCGGCACTTGCCGCCGGGTCAGGGTCGTGGCTCAAAAGGGTTTTTGGCCTCTTGTTTTGGTGAATGTAACAAACATAGCGATAACTCATGTTAGACATAAGATAAGTGCATGCACAGGTACATACATTTTTATTATACTAATATCCCAATGTTGCTTCAACTATTTGAAAAGTAGAAAAAGCGTAGAAACATTCACATAAATACATATAAAGAAAAAGAATGACAGACATGTCTAGATCAGCGGTGGCCAGGTGTTTTTTTTTAAATTTTGGGACCAGTCCTACATTATGTGGCTGCGATATGGGAGCAGTTAAGAACAAGGACGCTCTGGCCTAGATAGAATAAAAATATATGTATACATATGTAGTTTATTGGTTTATTTATGCTACAAATTAATGTCTTCTTTCAAACAGATAACATTTAAATTATGGGAACAATCCTAAGATACAGTATGGTATAAAAATGCAACAAATACAACTTTTAATTAAAAAACACTTTTATTTAACAGAAACTTTAAAGAAACTTCACACATAACTCAAAATTAATTTATTGACTTAATAAAATATATTTATTCTTAAAAATATCAATTTTTATTATTATAAATTAATTTATTATTATTTGTTTGTTTCTTGTTCCCTTCATAAATTTCCCTTCAAAAAACGAACCCCCAAGCAACACACATTGTGACCTTTCCCGTCACATCGTTTAGCCGGCGACTAAAATTAAGTTATAATTTAAACAAAATCGCATGACTCCCCCGATGTTGGCTGCTATCGGGCTGTCAAATTAGACAGAAATGCTAATCATCGGGTGCTCAAAAGGCAATCAATTAAGTGGATGGTTAAGTGGTTTAACTGTCGTATCGTACGCGGATTCGTATTGGGTCACAGAACAGAAAACACTTCACATGCAGCCGGGAAACCCATGAAAATCAGCCAAGCAACTAAACGAAAAGCTCTCTCGGTGGCGATAAGTGGAGCGTGGAGCGTATCACATGCGTGGGAACCGCTGCGAAAGAGCCACAAGTGGCCCCCGGATGGGGGGCGCCGCCAAGCGTCGCTGCAAACGCAAACAGAGGCAGAGGCAGTAGCCAAGACAGCTGTTTCAAACACGTGTTCAAACAGCTGGAGAGGCGAAGGAAAACAGCAAAGAGTAAAGCACAAAACAAGAGATGGATTGGGTGGACAATTTGTTTACATGCGCCAGGCGCAGGCGTAGCTTAGCTTTCGAGGAGCTTTCCAAGGAGCTTAAAGCGCGAAAGCTTAAGGAGAGTGGCAGAGAAAGTTTAACGGGATTTTCAGTTCTAGAGCAAGGCGCAAAGCGCCAACTTGTGCCCATCGAAAGGAAAGAATCTCGGTTTACGAAACGAAGCACCCGAGTCCTCCGAGGCGGAGTCTGTCGAACGGAAGCCTTGCGTTGCCTTGCCACACGGTGCGTATGGCAGCAGCATCCTTCGAAGAGAGAATGTATCCTATTATGTGTGTGATTTTTGTGTGAAGCGAAAAGCTCTCAGGCTTTTATTCAGACGTTAAAATAGAAAAAATAAAATATCGAAAAATAGAGTTTTCAAATACAACAAATTTCCTGTACAAAATAAGGATACGGATGCGACACGGTGTATCCCTGTGCGTGTGTGTTGAAAGTTCTCTGCGCCTCTCTTTATCTGTGTGTATGTGTGTGTGTGTGTGTGCGCAAAAAGAATAGAGAAAGCAAAGCATCCCGTAGGAGTGGCACACAAAAGTGTTTGCATAACTTAAAGCCCTGCCTGCTGCCACTCCCGCCCACTCCCTTTGCCCAGTGCTGCTGCTGCTGCCCCGCCAGCCAATAACTTGATTACAGGCGACTCTCCAGCCCCATCTCGAAAAACCTATAGTGAAAAGTGAAGTTAAAAGTGAAAGCAGCCAAAGGACAAGGATATGGATTTCATAATGGACATGGATATGCGGCCCCTGTGATGTAGGAAACGTGACTGCAAATAGTGACTTCTTTCCGTGTAAAGGCGTGGCTGCTGGCTCTTTCATTCATAATGGACCCCTCGATGACCGCCCAATGCATCGTCTGGAGCGTCATCGTTGGTGTTATCATCATCATTGTGGGCATCATCATCTACATACTGTACCTGTGGGTCCTGGGGCCATTGTTCGATCAAATATTGTATCCCCACCAAAGAAAACCACGCAATTCCACTTCACAAACGAACACCACATTGGTCGATAATGATCCAAGATTAATGCAACATTTTGATAGTTCCTGGCTATCGGATAATGAATCAAAGAGTGGTTATGATTGACAAAAGAAAGTTTTTTTCGCAAGCACAAAATATACTTTCATGGGAAACTATTGAAAATGTTTCGAGGGCGTATCTTCTTTTCATTATTGAAGCTTCAGAAGGTTTTCTAAATTTAGCAATAAAGGGGATATTCCAAAGATTGTAAAGATTCCATTTGTATGCTATGCATCGCTTCCTCTCTGTCTTTAATTGATAGGAAAACAGAGTTTAAAAATAAATACCATGTTATTTAGGATTACAAAGGAAAAGGTTTTGTTTAATGGAGAGCTCCACTGAATCCAACTACAATCTATGTACATGTCGTGTGCATGATCGACTTTAGACTCGAGGGATCAAGGCACACTCCCACGTCAAAAGATAATTAATCCCTCAACCAATACTCTCTCCTATCCTCCCTGAAGCCGAGAGCAAATAATCCACCCAAATATATTCTCTATTTGTTTGGTTCCAAACCCAAATAGTTGCTCAAGCCCATCGAATCGAATCGAATAGCTGCCCATAAAGCACTTATCCCCAACAATGAAGAGAATAGCAAAATAAAAAATGGAGACCGTCAATGGTGCAAGGCTTGGAATCCTGCACAGAATGGGCCCCCTGGCTCAAAGGTCCTGTCATGGGTCGGGCATTGGGGGATGCAGTGAAGCGGAATCGGGCTATGGCTCATATTGTACGTACATATGTTTTGGCAATTCGTGTGTGAAAAATGCTTGGGGAAAATTGCCTACGAAAATACGAGTGTGGCTGTAGAATACACAAGAAAATATCAAATGGAATTGCGAACACTTTAGCGAAAGTCCTGGGCTGCTGGACGGACATCCTTGACTTGGTTATTGGCTTAGATGGCTTTCCCTTCTAAGCCACGAAACGGGGCACACAAAGAGCACAATGAATTGGGGGCAAGAAAAAGGGATAAAAGGTTAAAGCAACAGGGCGTGGATGCAAGAAGCGACTCCCAGACAAAGTTCAAAAAGTTCTGGCTGGGCTGGGGGCTTTCTTGATTGAAGCTTTTGTCTGCTGCCAGACGAGAACGGAGACGATGACTCTTTGGGGAGTTGTTCGACTGGGGGCATGCCACTGGAAGAGGAGCACATAAAACAATTCCCATTTATATATTTTTCACAAATTAAATTATCTTAAAATTGGCCAGGTCGATCCACTCGGAACTGAAGGGTATCCTTTCTCTGTTAAACAGTTAAACAGCATCCGATCTGCCTGCACAGAAATTCATTTGAAATCCAATTTGCAATTCGATGGACAATGGAAAAAGTCAAACAATTTGCCCTCGCTCCTGCTGGGCCTTCATTAAAAAGTATCTGTCTCTATCTCTCATTTCAATGGCAAAATATAGAACGACAAATGGAAAATCGAAAACCGCAAATATATCAATAAAGCTTTTCATCAAATGCAGGCCGCCGATGTCGGGCATGAGATTCGCCTCCATTGTTGTCCAACTGTCAGTTCAAATTACACTGAAGCCACCGCCACATCCATATCCACACACATTGCCACTCGCTCTGGGTGGTGGCGTGGCCAGTGGCAGTCGGCTCTGTGGGCTCTCCTCCAGCCACATGCAATCAAGCTCGGAAACTGCAGTACATCTCCACACCACGCCCCCCCCCCCCCCCCTCCCATAGCCCTGAAAGCGGCAATGAAAATTAAATGAAATGTTAGCCACGGCACGTAATTCGTACGATATGTTAAATAGTACAACACAAACCGTCAGCGGCTAATACATCTTATGTCAGTCCGCACTGGGTATACCCTAATGAAAGAGACCTACAAAATATTCATGTATTATTCGACTTATCTTCGGCTAAGACATACTGGAAGGGAGAAAAATGTACTTCGGGTCGGATTTCTTGAATGTTTATTAGTAGAATCAAAAGATTCTTTGTTTGATTCTTGCTAGCGAACGCATATTCCCTAATATGATACCTTTTTAACACTCCCATGGGATACTAAAGTACCATAATCCTGTTTGTTCTTTTATTAACATGCAGTTGGGTTTATATGTTCTATAAACTATAGTTTATCTGAACTTATTTCACGACATACTGATATATAGAAACAGTAAAATAAACAGTCATACGGATGGGTAAATAAATACAGAACAAACAAAGTGAAATTGACTCAGCTGTTTACTAAGATCCAGAGATATAGTTTCTAGACATACATAGGAAAAAATACTCTTTTCTTCATTGAGTGTCCTATGAATTTATACAAAACATTTTCGCTATAAAAGAGTGCAATTTTTCCAAACCTTTTGTTAAGCATGAACTTTAGTTGTATGTATCTTTATCATCAAATATTTAATGCTCATTCGATTGGCATTTTTCGAAGGTAACATTTTATATGCAGGAGTTCTTTCAGTGGAGGAGAAGAGTAGATGAAAATTGAGTGTGCTCTGTTGAGAGTCTGTTGAACTTGAGAGCCCCCGGGGTCCATGCGAGCCGTGAGATTCTCTAGAACAGAAGCTGCTGAAAGTCTAATCAACTATTTATAGGCATTAATAAGAAATGAGTGCGGTTGAAAGAGAGATGGGCGAATGAGATGAGTGCGAATAGTAAAGGGAAAACTACTTAGTTTTAGGTAGATTTAAAACAATTACCGAATCATTTAACCAAAGGGTTTCCACTCCAACGAAATGATACTTAATAATTAACCGCCATAAAGCAATTAAAGCTGGTACTTTACTAATTATTGTCCCGCCACACCCTCACTTTGTAATGAGGCCCTTTTTCTCAGGTCTGGCCCTTGTCTGGCCCTTTGAAAAGATTTCTATTGAAGCGTTCAAGAGACGTTCACCTGGAGCAAAAGTACTCAAACGCAAACACAAGCACAAACACACACAAATAAGCAAAAGCAACGGAAAACATTTTTTCCAACATTCATGTCTGCTCCATTGATAACCATGTGACCTCCAAACACACACACACACACACACACACACACACACACGAGTGTTAATTGCAATGAAGTGTGCTCCGAGTACTTTCAAAAAGGGCAGAGTGGCAGGGGAGAGCAGAGAGCGTACGAATGTGTCCATGATGTGGGCATATTTTATTTTTAGCATGAAAATGTCGTTTACACAATTCAATGTGTTCCAGAAATCTCCAGGGAGTGCGGCTTTGGGGTTTGCCTGTTTTTGCAAAGAGTCAACGGAGTTGTGAGTGTTCCTGAAATCTTTTCCAATGTTTTATTTTAAAAAAAGATTTCATTCAAGCAAAAGTTTTTTGCAAAAGAGCCACAGATTCCTCTCAGTAGACTCTAAGAACCCCCGCAATTGAGGTGGTTGTGTTTTCTGGTTCCTTTTGAGTGGTTGGACGTTTGCGGGACGCCAATAATTGCTTTCATGGGAGATGCCTCAAGAGATTTCTGAAAACCACTGATTAGGGGCTGCTTTTGAATGGCTTGGCGGTTTTAGGAACATCAGTGAACATGTCTATTCATGTTAATGTACGGCGCTTCCCTCAACCTTAAACCATTCAGCAGCAAATTATGCACATGATCAAGGTGCATTTAAATAAGGTGTGGTATTGCCAGAAAGAGAGAGAGAGAGCGGTTACTATGTAGTTAAAGAGGGAAAATTATTCACCTTAGATAAATAAACCTTGAATACGAGGAATGCAGCATAAATAAATATGGGGGCCCTTATACAGAGAGTGCAGGCATCTGTGATGTGCAACTACTCAACGCTCTCTCCATATCCAATCATTGATTTCCACTGAGACTTTAATTGACTCTCATTAGGTACGTGTGTTTGTGATTGGATGCTCGTATTAGCTGTCGATGCATTAAGAAATGATTGTGAGCATTCGCGAGTGATTGCAGGAAAATTGTGCAAAAATTCTGAGAGCAAAAACAATTTTTATGCCAAGCAATTAAATTGATTTCATCGCGTGCAGCAGAAGGAGAAGCAGCATCCAAATGGTCCGCTCCCTCACTCCACCAGCAGACACTCGGCAGAACTCTCAGTTGACTGCAGGCAAGAAAGCACTGCTGTTCTCTCACCGCTACCGCCTCCCTCACCTCTCTTTACCCGACTGTCAACAATGTGGCGCTTAATTAAGCACGCGTCTGCCTCCTTTCTCTCTCTCTCTCGTTTTATTCAAGATGAGTACTGGCAGTGGGAGAGAGGGAGAGTGCAAGGTGTTCTCTGCATTGTAATTGATTCAGTGGGAGGGAGTGGGAGGCAGATGGAAAGGGTTTGGGTTGAAAGGCGGGCGAGTGGGACAGCAATGTATTCCTTTTGGTAGTTGTTCTGGTCTGTTCAGAGCAATTTATAAAGAGAGGGCGAGAGCGAGTCACTTGTAGAAAGGTTTTTGTGCAGGCTTTGATTTCTTTTCAATTATTCAACCGTACCACCGACAGCCTGAAATGGGCGTGACTGTCGGGGAGATAATAGTTATCTATATAATTAGCTTGATATGAAAGAGCGCTTATTGTCTGGATGGAATGGATGATGACCTACTTTAATCAGCGGCTAGCCCTTCCGGAAAACCTGCCAAACCAGTGCGCCACAGGGCAACAGGTTCAAACTGGTTTTAAACGAATTCTTTATAATCAAAGGGCTGTACTTACAGTTCGCACTGTATTCCGAAAAACTGCTTCTGGTTTGCTCAGCCACTGATTCATCCAGCCATAGACGAAATGGCGAAATACAGCTCGTAAATCGAATTTGATTTGAATATTTATTTGATTCAAGCACTTGAAAGAACTTTAATATATTTTCACCTTGAGTGCGCGCACTTAACCGCAAAAAAGAAGAAGAATAATAAATAAAGCAAATGGCGTTAAAGCTGAGGATACCGGAGCGATTGATACCCTTTTTGGGCATTTGTTTATACGGGAGGTCTATAAGTTGGTCATAAAATTTTGATCTCTATTGCGGAAACCATTAATAAAACTACAGATAGCTTTATTTTTGTTGTATTATCTTTGGAAAAACCATGTTTTTTTCTGTATAGCTGGGCCTAATCACAATACCCTAATTTGCAAGGGTATAAAAAACCGCATATTATAACAATAACAATGCTGCTTGTTGAGCATGAGAAGAGCGGGTTAAAGAGCGGCTACAAAGTGTGTAAAGAGTGAGAGAGAGACAGGTAAGGTTGTCAATAAGAAAGACACAAAACGTAGAAAAAAACACACGCGACAAACAATTCCGGTTAAAAGAAGGAAAGGAGAGACAAAAAAAAAGCGAAAAAGAGCTGACAACAACGTCAACAATTGGGTTTCCCGCCCCCGCGCACCACTTCTCCAGCCAACTAGCGGCTGCGAAGCAAGGCAAAGCAAACAAAACGCTCGACGCGATAGGCAATTTTTCATTCGTTTCCGAAATTGCAATTTTTCTCACTTTTCCACTGCACATTTCCAATTTGTGGGGCACGGCTCACGCCCACCGACTGCAGGCCAACGAACTGGCCATTATTTCAACCATAAATTAGCTTCTTAACCCGTATGAAAATGTAATTTTCCAGCGCACGAACTGAACCGATTTGGTTGTTGCGCCCCGTTTTGCCAGCGTATGCGTGATAAGGCGGAAAACAACGACGTCACAGTGGCAGCGCGACCGAAACACGTCCGACCGAAACGAGAGAAAAAAACGAAACAAATTCAAATCTAATCGTCCAAAAGCAACAAGTGTTGGCAGAAAGCTTTGACCATATGATCGTGCCAGCGCACAGCACAGCGCTGCCAGTACGCCCAAATTGATATTTTTTGGGCGATCTGGCTGCCGAGACTGAGCTTTTATTTTATATTATTATCGATCCGGCTACGCAATGATCGCAATCAGTGCTCCCACATTTAATTCGTTTAAATTCAAAAATTTAAAATTATCTTGCCATTACAGAAAATGCCCAACGTTTGGATGGGAAACAATTGAATCACATCACAAAAGCCACATTTCCCTCCCCAAAAAACTTTAGTGCCCAACAATATGGCTGGCAGTGATTCCCCTGCCGCCGCTCGCTTTGTTTATCGCTGCCTTTTGTTCGCGCCTGCTATTGTTGTGGGACTCCTGCTGCCGCTGACGCTGCCACCGATTGCCGCCGCCCAAAGGCACACAGCATCCGATAATCCCTCGACATACAATATTGGCGGTGTATTGAGCAATTCCGAGAGCGAGACCTACTTCCACACCATCATTTCGGTAAGCATTTAGGCCTGTTAGCCGGGCTAACTGGATTCCCAAGCGGATTGCCTCTTGTAATGCTTCTCTCCTTCTCCCTCTTATACAGCATCTCAACTTCGATCAGCAGTATGTTCCGCGCAAAGTCACCTACTACGACAAGACCATCCGCATGGACAAGAACCCCATCAAGACGGTGTTCAATGTGTGCGACAAGCTCATCGAGAATCGGGTAAGCCTTGCGATGCAGAATGCAATTATGTCTCTACTTCCGCTAGTGCCCCCCAACCCACTCCACAAGGACGTCCCACCAGTGGGTGTCTTTGGTTAGCTTAATTTTAATAATTCCACAGGAAATGATTCGGAAATGGCCTGATGACAAACGGTAATTTGCTTCTGAATATCTTTGGGATCCATCCTTTGGCTGGCTTTTGACTCGCTCGCCACTGGGATGTGAATAATAGCTAATCCTTGAGCGTTCAATTTACTGCAGCATTGCTAATATAGTGCTTTTCAATCATTATATTTGGCGCGGAAATGTCGATACGCTTATTTTCGACAGTCTGGCTACACTCACTGAGCTTTTATGATCAGCCATGATCTTTTTTTCGTTGATCCGGCAGCTCTAACAGCAAAACCAGTGTGACCACTATTCAATTTTTTAAATTTAAGTTTAAATTTCAAAGTCTATAACTTGTACAATATTGGTTTAACATCTCTTTTGCTGCCTTACACCGACTATAAACTTTTGCACCACACTGTCTTTGAACAATTTGCCACCACTTGAAGTACTGGCATGCATCCACCAGCATCCAAACACTTTTCAGCGTCAAACTGGTTTGCGGGCAATTAATCAGCGCCGCCATTCACAAAACAAAACCAAAAAAATTCCTCATGACTAAGATCTTTACAGCGTGCCCCAGTGCATTGCACCCACTGCTATAAAACCACTTAAAGCTGAAACACTTTTGCAGTAAAACTTCCGCACATGCCACGTTTTTCGTGCGTCCAACTACTGGGATCATGCTCCGTATCCATCAATCACATATCGTCGCACATTTATCAGGGAGTCTCTGGGAGGTCTGGGTCCAGTAGCATAACCGTCAACACCCACTGGGCCAGGTCTAAATCAATTCGCTGCCTGTTTTTGGGAGCCGGCATTTGTCATCATTAATGCCACAGAGAATTTATCATCGTTTGGGCATAAGATGTGCGTCCATTTTGAACCGACGAAGGAAACAAATCAACTGTCATTGACTCCAGTAAGGTGTTGTAGCGTTACAGTGTGGCTCAAAACTATCTGACTTTAGGAAGATGGAAAAAAGACTCGGATTAATTTATAAAACTTAGATTCAGCCTTCTAACCTAATTTATAAGGTTTAGGCATCTGATGTATCAAAGGGGAGCTATTTTTACTCATTCTTATAGTTGTGTTCCGCACTTTACATGCTTTTCCTGGCCATATTTTTGCGAAGCCAATTGAACGTTCTCTCAGCGCCATTTACACTTCCGCCTGTTTGCCTCTGTCTCTGCCTCGGCCCCGCGTGGGCTCCGTCCTGGCTTTGGTCTCCTCACTCCTTCATCACACTTTTCTCTTGCCATTTCCCTTGACATTGCTCATTTCCACTGATTTGATTTTCCACCTCGTGTTCTCCCCCAGGTGTATGCCGTAGTCGTTTCGCATGAGCAAACCTCTGGTGATTTGTCGCCGGCGGCTGTAAGTTACACGAGCGGATTCTATTCAATTCCCGTCATTGGTATATCCTCAAGGGATGCGGCCTTCTCCGACAAGAACATCCATGTCTCCTTTCTTAGAACAGTGCCGCCGTACTATCACCAGGCAGACGTCTGGCTGGAGATGTTGAGTCATTTTGCATACACCAAGGTAATGTTGCGCTTCCTCCGGTATTCCTATTCCTCAAAAAATTTGACTTATTGACTCATTGAGTTGTCTACTCCAATGGCGGCGACAGGTAATCATAATTCACAGCTCCGACACGGATGGACGGGCCATATTGGGGCGGTTCCAGACCACATCACAGACTTACTATGACGATGTCGATGTGCGTGCCACTGTGGAATTGATTGTAGAGTTCGAGCCGAAGCTGGAGAGTTTTACGGAACATTTAATAGATATGAAGACGGCCCAGTCGAGGGTTTATTTGATGTATGCCAGGTAAGCATTTGTATTGGGAGAATAAGACCATAATCATGGTTAGATAGAAAGGAAAGATCTATGAAATGTCAATGCAATCGACACCCCAAAGCATTTGAGACCCAGAGTTGCCTTTTATTCCCACTTCAAAGTGTTTAAACTATTTAACTATATAAAAGTTCACATCCAAAAGAAGTTTTAAAAATGTGTGGAATTATCTACTTCCTAACATACGTCCTTGGCTGGGCAATCGCAGCCACTTCTGGAAAAGAAAATAACTTGTATTGCAACGACTGTTCGGAAGTAAACAGAAACTGTAAAATTAATGTAAATGGACACAGTTGCAGGAACCTGCCCCATGACTATAACAGCAGCAGTGATATAAATTGGACCGCCTATGACCCTCTGATACATGGAAAAGGTAGCAAAAATATTAAAAACTGCGTTCCAACCGGCAAGAATTTAAGTGGTATGAATGGGATACTTATATTTCTGGATATCCTAAAGATCCCTCAGAGCTTGTTTCAGGGAATCACTATTTCTGCTGTATTTGGTCACAGAAGCTTGGCTGTCAGCAGATCAAATTCATGGAGCATCACCCCTTTGTGCAGTGCAATTGGTGTCTGACCGCTGAAAGCGTCCCTGTGCGGGAAGACTATCGTCGTTGTCCCTGCAACAATTGCGCTAGGGATCTGAGCGATACCTGGCTTTTTGCCTATATCTGTTATATCTATGTCTATATCTATTTAAAAAACGCTATATGACTTTCGCCTAAAGATCATCCAGGCCCTACTCTCTAACCTTAAAGACTTGGAGCTGCGCAATATTCTGAATAAATGAGCAAAATAAATGTACTAGCATTTGTACTAGGTGCACAAAAATTTTATATTCTCTAGTCAGGGTCATCATCTATAGGTCTAAAAACACTCAAAACAATTGTATAAAAATCCTATAAAATACTCGTTAGTTTTTAAATTTTCCGGCTTCCGGAATGGGCTTTTGGGCTTTTGGGCTTTATAGCTCACTCTGTATATGACTTCCTTTTCATTTAAATATTTAAAATCATACCCAGAACCACATGGAAATTGTCCTAGCAAATCGGGAATGCCCCACCCCCATGCCATTTGTAAAGCTTCCCCCACACGACTCCACGGTGTGCAGCGGGCACATGCAATTTGGCATTCAGAAAATTATCATAAGCGCTCTGGTTATTTATGCACTGGTTTATTCTCTCTCTGTATAGCACTGAGGACGCCCAAGTCATCTTCCGGGATGCCGGCGAGTACAACATGACCGGGGAGGGGCATGTTTGGATTGTGACGGAGCAGGCGCTGTTCGCCAACAATACGCCGGACGGAGTGCTCGGCCTCCAGCTGGAGCATGCCCACAGCGACAAGGGACACATTAGGGTAAGTGCGAGTGCGGTTCCGCCACGCGACGGATTCGAGCCTTCATTATGTATGATGTGATTTCCATCTGACAGGACAGCGTTTATGTCCTGGCCTCGGCCATCAAGGAGATGATATCCAACGAGACCATTGCAGAGGCGCCCAAGGATTGCGGCGATTCGGCCGTCAACTGGGAATCGGGTGAGTAATTGGATTGTGAACTTTACTAATTGGAGGTTTCCTAATGTTATGACCTTCACTTGACTCTTGCAGGGAAGCGTCTGTTCCAGTACCTGAAGAGTCGCAATATTACGGGGGAGACAGGACAAGTGGCCTTCGATGACAATGGGGATCGCATCTATGCGGGCTACGATGTGATCAACATACGGGAGCACCAGAAAAAGCATGTGGTGGGAAAATTCAGCTATGATAGTGTAGGTCTTATAGAGATGCTCCACTCTAAAGCATTCCAAATTTTAATGGACCCCTTTCTATGTAGATGCGTGCCAAAATGCGGATGAATATCAATGATAGCGAGATCATTTGGCCGGGCAAACAGAACCGCAAGCCAGAGGGCATTATGATACCCACTCATCTGAAAGTGCTGACCATCGAGGAGAAGCCCTTTGTGTATGTGAGGCGCATGGGCGATGACGAGTTTCGCTGCGAGCCGGATGAACGACCCTGTCCGCTGTTCAATGCTACTGATTCCACAGGTAAGACGCAGGCTGGGATCACTCCTTGATCATTGATCGTTTCCTAACCTTGCATTGTTTATAGCCAACGAGTACTGCTGTCGAGGGTACTGCATCGATCTCCTCATCGAACTATCCAAACGGATAAACTTCACTTACGATCTAGCCCTCTCGCCCGATGGACAATTCGGACACTACCTCCTCCGGAACAACACGGGTGCCATGACACTGCGCAAGGAGTGGACGGGTCTCATGGGGGAGCTGGTCAATGAACGTGCCGAGTAAGTTGAATGGATAGTACCATTGAAATCCACACTAATCTGGAACTCTCCGCTTTTCACTTCGTTTAGCATGATCGTTGCACCATTAACCATCAATCCCGAGCGTGCCGAGTACATTGAATTCTCGAAACCATTCAAATACCAAGGCATTACAATACTCGAAAAGAAACCGTCACGATCGAGTACTCTCGTGTCTTTCTTGCAGCCATTTAGTAACACGCTATGGATCTTGGTAATGGTGTCGGTTCATGTTGTGGCGCTCGTCCTCTATCTGCTGGACAGGTGAGTATCCCCACACGACAATCCTCTCCCAAAGTCCCAAACACTTTCAGCGAGATCGTATAGCCATAGTAGCCATCCATAAACGATCGTTGCATTGGACGGTTGAATCGCAGCGATCCTGGCGGCTATCATATTCACCCATTCCCTGGACCATTTGGACTTTCGCTGCTTGAGGATTCGATTAACTCTATGATTTCTACACTCAGATTCTCACCGTTTGGACGCTTCAAGCTCTCGCATTCGGACAGCAACGAGGAGAAGGCCCTAAATCTCAGCTCCGCGGTCTGGTTCGCCTGGGGCGTCCTCCTCAATAGTGGCATCGGTGAGGGTACACCGCGCAGCTTCTCTGCCCGAGTTTTAGGCATGGTCTGGGCCGGCTTCGCCATGATCATTGTGGCCTCGTACACTGCCAACCTGGCTGCTTTCCTCGTGCTGGAGCGGCCCAAGACGAAGCTGAGCGGCATCAACGATGCCCGCTTGAGGAACACCATGGAGAACCTGACTTGTGCCACCGTCAAGGGCTCGTCGGTGGATATGTATTTCCGGCGGCAGGTCGAGCTATCGAACATGTATCGCACGATGGAGGCGAACAACTATGCCACCGCCGAGCAGGCCATCCAGGACGTGAAGAAGGGGTAACGTGGGCGCCACAGGCCTCGTCCATTTTGTAGCTGAAATCTATAGATAATCGCATGTTTGCAGAAAACCAGAATCTACATCTACTACTCGTACTCGTACTCGTAATATCCAAACAACAAGTACTCTTCTCACTCTTCAAAAATTAGATCTTAATACACCTATTACCACTGTCTCTTTCTCTCTCTTTCTCTGTCGCTGTCTCTCTCTGTTTCTCTCTAGTATATATTCTCTAGTATTCGTTAATGGTATCGTGTTCGTATTAGTCTTGCCCCCGTACTTAATCGTCCCCGTAAACCCTTTAACCTTAAAATACAATACCTTAACTCTTGTATGTTTTTGATCGTACTTGTTGTACTAACCCGCTCTCAATGAATCTCTAATGATATATGACTAACATACGATCTACAATTTATAATCACAGCAAGCTAATGGCCTTTATCTGGGACTCATCGCGACTGGAGTACGAGGCCTCCAAGGATTGCGAACTGGTGACCGCTGGAGAGCTCTTCGGACGCAGTGGCTATGGCGTAGGCCTGCAAAAGGGTTCGCCCTGGACAGATTCTGTGACCCTGGCTATCCTGGAGTTCCATGAAAGTAAGTACTGGAAGTATTATCGTTATCTACAGACTGACATCTATGCTCCTCTTTTAGGTGGCTTCATGGAGAAGTTGGACAAACAATGGATCTTCCATGGACATGTGCAACAGAATTGTGAACTCTTCGAGAAGACCCCGAATACGCTGGGCCTCAAGAACATGGCTGGGGTGTTCATTCTGGTGGGTGTGGGTATTGCCGGAGGCGTGGGGCTTATCATCATTGAGGTGATCTATAAAAAACACCAAGTGAAAAAGCAGAAGCGTCTGGATATAGCCCGACATGCGGCTGATAAATGGCGTGGGACTATCGAGGTATGCCGCCTTGGGGATAATTTTGAAGCCCATTTAACCTCGTAATCCTTCACAGAAGCGAAAGACCATACGCGCCTCACTGGCCATGCAGCGACAGTACAACGTGGGACTCAACTCCACCCATCCACCGGGCACAATCAGCCTGGCGGTGGACAAGAGGCGATACCCCCGCTTGGGGCAGCGGCTGGGACCAGAGCGTGCCTGGCCTGGAGACGCGGCCGATGTGCTGCGAATACGACGCCCCTACGAGCTGGGAAAGCCAGGACAGTCGCCAAAAGTGATGGGTGCCACGCCGGCGATGCTCGGCCGGACACGGCCCCAGCAGAATCTCTTGCCACCACGCTACTCGCCCGGATACACCAGCGATGTGTCGCACTTGGTCGTTTAAGTTAACATTTTTTGCCAAAGCATTTAGAAGATACTAGACATACGTTTACTCGTATATCATTGCTCAAATGGGCTTCATTAAGAGTCAGGAAATTGTTTGTTATCGGTGTATGGTATGTGGCCGGGACCGGGACCTGGCAAAGTTTTACAAAAATAATTTTTACCATGCACTTGAACGGTCCTGTGCCTGCAATAGTCTGTTATATCAGAGTCTATGTATATGTATTTACAAAAATAATTATTGGATAGTTTAATAGGTCAGCATTTATTTGATTGCAGTTAAGTTTGTGTAGTTTTCGATGGATTTGTTAACAGAGAGAGAGATATAGCAGGGAAGAGGGAGGAAATGCAATTCCCTTCGGATCGGATCGGATCGCTTTCAATGTGCTTAATGTTACATCTTACTATATCCCCGCTTTAGCTTACTTTTCAAACGCTTTTCCATAAGACACTCTGATCTATTCTTGCTCTAATAATACTTTTTACTAAGGAATTGGTTCAAATCTAATTACATCACAGAACCCACCCACTGTTACAAAGTGTATACTAAACTATACTTAAACCCTATACTAAACTCGAAATATGGCCGTACTTTTGCCTAAAACGAAATCTCCGATTGCCCGTACAACTAACATATATTTACATTCCGCTGATCCTGGACAATAGTTCGGTTCGGATATACCTAAAACTTACCGAAAAAACTTCTCATTAATCACAAAATCTTAAAGAGAAAATCCTTAAACAAGCGATGACCGAAGAGTAGCCACTAATTAAAAAACGAAAACTAAACTCAATGAAGCTTAAATGAAATTTAAACAGAAAAAATTATATGTATACATATTATATATATATATATTATTATATATTATATAGCGTAAGATTCAGTGTGAAGTTAACAGCATAATTGTGGAGCATTCCAAAAGGGAAATTCGACAAACCAAATACAATTTAGTAGCGAAATATGAATTTTAAATGTTTTGAATGTGTAAACAGTTTATGCCACCAAAAAAATAAATCATTAAAATCAATGTTTAAGCAGTGTGATTTAACGTGATGTTATACCAATCCTAAACAGATTCCCATTTCCTATCAAAGAGATTTTTCATATTTTAAAATGGACTCCTATCCACATTCCCAACAGCTTCCTATCACACATCGAAAGGGTTCCTATTCCCATCTACATCTTCAAATCTCATATGGAATGCATTCGCATTCCAACACCTTCGCAGATAAATATTTGTGGATTTGCAAATATCTTTTGTCGATATCTATTATTAGGTCTCTTGTAAATGCAAAACTCGAGGGACTGATTGACAAGCTGATTGAATACGCATATTTTCCTGATGATGATTGATGTGCTGATTAATTTGTTTGCCTTTCAGCTGCGAGCCAATTGTTATTCTTACATTTATTTGTTCTAGTTCAAGAAGAAAACAGCTTAAGCTATATATAAAGACTGATCAGAATTGAATACAGGATTGTATTCAGGACTACAGGATGTATTTACAGGATTGTGCTTTTGCTCAGACATATTATCTATTATTTTGCAGAATACAAAGAGAGCACATATCCAACATCCAAAATGTCGGGACATTTAATTCTTATTCCTCAAAAACCATTTTCTATTGAGGGCTTGCTACAAGATTGTAGAAGAATTCTTGGATAAATAGAAACCAAGCTAATGAAGGGTTCCTCAAGGGTTACGTACAGCTAAAATATACTGAAAGTCCTCTTTAGGCCCAGGAACCTAACCGCCACTCGATAAAGTATAAAAGTTAATTAAATAACAAATGATTACCAATTAATCCGTACGAGTGCCGGCTCTTAAAGCGACTGCTTAAGGGAATTAACAACCTTTTTGAGACGACCGCTTTGCGAATGAGACTTTTAGGGAGCTTACAAATTACATTTCAACCGAAAACTTACAACAAATTTCGTTGTGGGGAAATTATAACCAGTCTGGGGATAGTGTCTCTGTAAGAAAGCGTGCTCCATAGATACATCATATTCCAATCGCTGAGCGTGCCAGACTGTCATCCAACGGAGAGTAACGAAGCGCACAATCCTATCGAAAATTATTTAATTTATATAATTATGACAATTAAACATTTGATGGCAAATGATTGTGGTTTGTGTTTACCATCAATTGTCACACTTGTCGCTGGATCTCCGCTCAGACCAGAGATACACGTACGACTTTCGGACGCTGAACGAGTCAAAACTGCAATGAAGCGGTTCGAATCGGTCTCTCATTAGGGGTTTGCTTCGCCTGCTGCCGCTGATGATGATGATGATGACAACAGCAAAATCCCCCATTACAGGCATAACTGGAACTTCATTCTGAGAACTGGACACACAGCAGCTCCTTCAGGAGACAAGAAGAGAAGGTTACCAACCGAATTTGAACCCTGGAGGTTAGCGTAATAATTATATTTTCGGTAGAGTTGTGCCAAAACGGTTTGAACTTGTCGGTGGTTTTTTTGTCGAAACAAAGAAACAAATACTATAGTTGAGTGATTCGACTAGAAGATACTACATTTTTAACCGCTAGCAAAAAAAGACATTCTGCTGAATGATATTTGGATAGATCAAGGCGTATTGTTAGAAAATTCCTGTAAGCCAGATTTTTTTTAAATCTTATAGGAAAAAGAACATCTATCTATATCGTACATATGTATATATAGGTGACTTCCTACAGAGAGAATAACATGCCTTGATCTTCTGGGATGCACTACATTCTCTATAATTTTCTAATAAACCTTCTCAAGCTAATATACCCGTAGTGCTCTTCGATTACTGGGTATACAAACAGCAGGTATGAATAATACAGACTCATTTTCCGGTAGACAATGACCTTATGATGCTTTATTGACACATGTGGGTGTTATTCACTTTTAATCATTGTATGTCAAGTGATTACTAATCATCTGTCTGGGAATCAAAGGTATTTCGATGCCAAATTTTGGTAACGCTCTCGAAATTCTTTGATGTGGAGAATATGTGGTAACTGATATATCCTCTCAGCATCCTGTACATCCACTTAGCATTTTATGACAATTAGAACTTTCTCACTTTTATTTTTAAACAATATTTTTACCCAGAATCTAGAGAAGTGTCATCCCGTATTTATCCAATCAATTCTCACATAACCAGATACAGTTGCCACTCAAATACCATTCGAATATTGTAAGATGATCGAAAACAATTGACGTCAAGGACGGACACGTGGAAACGGAAACCCGATTATAGCTAGATTATTTTCGATCTGTGCGGATCTGTACGGAACATCGGATCGATCCAAATGAAAACTCTTTTAAAGTGGTATAAAGCAGTTAATTCAATTAAGAGACGTGTGTCAAATAATGTCACTGTCCCACGATATGATAGCACCCTGGAAGGCCCCGAGCGATCCATCAAGAGCCGAAAAGCTCGATCCAATGCCATTATTGAGGTGTTATCATTGGGAAACTGTAATCGGTTATAGTGCTGGTTATTCCGCTGACAGCAAGTAGCAATAAACGATTGTTATACAACATAGACAAAGTTGTCATGTCTTAAATATATAATTTCAGCTGTAAAACAATAAATTTGTCTGTGGCGCGACATGTTGATTCGATCAATTAGATGGAATTCGTCTCTAGTCTGAATATCTGCGGCCTGGAGATGTGTTAATGAGTGCAACAGTCCCCTGCTGAGGGTTAACCAAACCTGCCTGTAACTGGTTAAGGGTGGCTAACGCCCATTGTCAATAGTAGGTTGACTTCCTATGAAAAAAGATCTATGACAAGTTGGGATTTTAATAGATCGGGAGTATGATTTCATTTTAGAGAGGTAGAAACGATATTCTTTGCTACTTTGGAAGAGGAAACATGTTTTTAATGCCTAAGGATATGATCTATAGGTATAGATATTTTCTTGCCCTACCAGAAACCCCTTAGGGAACTTATCTTTTGAGCAGATATGTATAGACAAGCGAATATTGAAAAATGTCGGAAAATTTTTACTATTCATATAATTAACATTTGATTGATTTCCAGGGCCATTTCATTGTTTTAAAAAATCTCTTTTGATTATAGATACTTAGGAAAGACCAATCAAATTATACGAGATAATAAAGATTCATACAAGATTCGCCGCCAATTAAAGTTTTATAGACGCAACCATAAACAAATTAAGTTAATTTCCCCAAACAAACAATAAAACTAAATATAGAAAGACCACTGCGAAAGAAATGAAAGATTACAAGAGTGAGAGATAGTGACATATTGAGATATATAGATAGATACATATAGAATATTCCATATTCTATATACTATTCTATTGTTCTATATTTATAAACACTAAATTTTTATGGCGCTTCAAATTCAAGATCTGATCAAAAGAAATTCAATTTGTATCTTTGAAAAACGATAAACAGACTGTCTTAAAATTCGAATACGAAGAAAACCCATCAATAAAGTTTTTAGAAATGAGCCGAAACAAAAATGCCAGAAGTGTGAAAAATATATCGTAAAAGCATAAAATGCTGATCCGCCAGCAGGGATTTTTTGTTTATTAATGGTTTATAAAATAATAAAAATATTTCCGTTAATTAACAAATCGTAAATCACTCGAATAATATTAGTAGAAGTATAAAAAACGTTTATCAAAGTGCAATCAAGTGATTAGCTATGTAACTGCCACAACTCTCAGTAATTCCGGAGAGTCTTATACAACTGAAGTTGGTTAACAAATGGATTGCATCTATCTATATTACTTATTAAATTTATCAGCAGCCACGAAATCATTTGCTGTTCGTGCCGATCTATGGCCTTTGATAAAGATGTGGGGAATTTCTTTTTGAATAGATTTAAAATGTTCGAATTTTGCATGAGCTACAAAAAGTAGATTAGATTTCCCTTAAATAAAACTCAAGTTATTCATTATTAGACCTATAATTCGTTTGTAAAAATAAGATGTTCTGATTTACCACCACTTTATGTGAGTAATGTATAAGGCGGTACCTTTTTATCAAACTTATAAAGTAGATTAGACCTTACTCAACGAATATACTTTATAGGCTTTCAGAACGTAACTTAAGGGGTCAATAAAGGTCTATGATTCAATTGATCTTCATTTAAATAATCTTCATCCAAGATAAACTAGAGGCATTCGTTAGACGTTAACCATTTAATAGTCCCTTTATTATATAATTTTTATAGAGCATTAAAAGTTCTTCACAAAATTTTTACCGAAATGCATATAGCGGAAATCCGCAGATATACAAATAAATAAGTAAACGGAAACAATAATAGCAAGGTATATAAAGAACTGAATCATGATAGAACGAAAAATTAGAAAGATTTTCCAATAAATAGGCAAATAGAACCGATAAGAACTTTCGGATCTTGTTGAATCGTACTGGCTATAAGAAAGAGAGCACGACAACAGCTGGGAAGGGGGTTGAACCAGAGTTCAATGAAGAATAACTCTTTTCGCTCTTTATGGGAAACTACGGCAAACTCTGTGACGCAGAGCCAAAAGCAGACCCAACCAGCCAGCAACGAGGCATTTAACCAGCCAATCAAACCAGATAAAACCGAATTTAATTCGATTAAGGGGGTTTATTCGTGTGCTCTTGCCCCGATCGTATTGTTGTTACTGTCTGCCCCGCCGACAACGGCTCGAGGCGACCGACTCGACTGGCTGATAGTAAAGATGTTATAAGACTTTTGAGTATGTCTAAGTTTTAGTGTGAGTACGATTGTGAATGAGTTTGGGGAATGGAGGAGAGCCGGCGGATTGTTATGAATTTGGCAAACAAGTGAAACAAGTTAATAACCGCAATCTCCAGCGAATCAGCCGAAAGTAAACGAAACCATCAAGAGCGTGCCAAGGTGCTAAATATATTCCACAACTTCTTCTGCAAGAGACACAAGGCACATCAGGGGTGTACGTCGGGTGACATTATTACCATAAAATGTATACCACTCGGTGATCTTATTCGAGAAACCAAAGTTTTATGCTTAACATGAGTATTGGGGCTATCTCACCCAATAAAAGAGTGATCTACATATATAGGTATTCTATGAATTTTTGTATAGAGCTGAGGGAATTAGCCTATGATTCATAAAGTATTTATCCCAAATTTTATTCAAAATGAAGATTAATGAATATGTTTGGTTTGGAGTTTTCTTGTTTGTTTAATTATGGGATGTTTTACTATGTTGTCCCATTGACGTTAACTCATTTCTTGTGTCTCCCTAAGGGAAGACTCTATACTTCCTTAGCCATTTTCTTCAGAAACAATATAGTTTAATATCTTATTATTGAAAAAAATACCTATTTTGAGTCATAAAATACCCGCACGTTTTGAAATTCCAGTAGTAATGGAATGCCTTATTTTTAATACGAGAACTAAATTCAAATGAAAATATGTTTAGTTATTCCGATAACTTCAAAGAGCAGGTAGGGTATCTCATAGTCGATGGGACAAGACAACTGTACAGACTCCCCTAAGAGGGTGTTCTTGCAAAGAGAGTGTGGCGCCACTGACGGGTACGCGGCGACCACAAACACTTGTTGAAAACTCACCACACTCACGCACACCACCCAGAACAGAACAGAACCGTCTCCGTGTGTTCTTATACACATTATACGCTATAGTACTCGATTGGTATTAAATCCAAAGGCCTGGTACAGCGGAAGCGGCAGAGCAGCTGACGACTGGCTCCGGCGAAAAAAGCCATAATAATCAAGCGGTTAACACTTGACAGCGCTCAAATGCCGTGCGACAGTCGCCGCGTCAAGTTAACTTGAATTGCCGCCACACGGATAGCAGTAGTAGCAGTATATCTTGCTCTTCACACGAACGGAATGAAATAAACCCGAACAGCGAACCCCAACGAGTGCGAACACAATATTTCGAAATATTCGGTTAAACGTAGCTCGAACTTTGCCTAGTGCACATCGAACATCCTGGCCGCGTTCCGTGTGTGTGATATCATATTATCCCAGGCCCCAAAAGGGGGTGCACCTACAAATTATCCTACCGTGTGTGTGAAATGCAAATGTGTTTTGTTTGTATTTATTTATAAACGTTGAAAGAAGGGAATCAGCCCAGAATCCATCACAAACTGAATTTGAATTAATTTGAACGGACCATCAGCATTATGGCCGATCGTTTTCAGATCTCAAAGGTAAACGGCACTTCCAATGCGGGCTATGATGGAGAGCCTGGACCAGCTGCTGGCGATCAGACGGACTCTGGTCATCAGGAGAATCATCTGCAGGCCAAAGTGCCAGGAGAAAACGGCGAAAACCGTCGCAGTTCCCGGTTGTCCTTTAGAGGGTTCGGGCACTTCTTGAGGAAGTCCGATGCGGAACGAAAGTTCAGTCTGGCACAGCTTACAAAGTGAGTTTCAGAGATGAAAAATTATCCATGCATTTCCGATTCTTACCAAAGGCAAGAAGAATGTTCTGTTGGGTGTGACAACAGCCAGAGCGTGTCGAAATTCCTTTAGGCGAAACATTAAATCAAATACCGGCTATAATAGACACCGACTTTTGGATAATTGCTTCTTAGATAAGCTTCGGCTGTGATTCAGTCACATCCTCTGTTGCGACTTTTAAGGTGCTTGAGATATTTCATTTCCATTCATTAGCGCTCACGTGGAGCGCGCACCGGAGTCTAAAACAATTTAGAAATAATGCAACAATTAATTAGATTTTTCCCAAAGCAAATTTATCATTAACTTTTCATTCCGTAACGAGCTTCAATTCACTTAACGACACATGTCTCTCTTTTTCTCGGTTCTGTTTGCTTTTAACCCATTGAAAAATCAAGAGTTTACTCTTCAGTTTTAATGATATATGTACACACCATTTATAGAATGGGTTCATGGGTTCAGAAAATAAAAGAGAGCACTCTCAAAAGGTTTAAATGGATGGTTAATACAGACAAACAAAATACAGACAATAAAAACATGAATGTTTAAATTTCGTATAAATGAAAATGAAGGTTACTTTATGGCAATTTATTGTAATCACGTTTAACACATAAAACACAACAAAAATTACAGCAGATTGAAAAGTTTTTATCAGAGTGCAAAATCGGCAACAATTGGAGTGATGTGGCACACACGTGATTGCCAATTGGTACAGTGGTCTGTCGATATTTGGGAATGCGGGAAAAGTGAAAGAACATAAAAAAGTTGAAAAACATTAAAATAACAAAAACTTGAGTGAGTACAGTTTGTTTTGTTTTTCATTTATATGATTATTATCATATAATATGGAATAATTTATTTTTTTGTATAATTTAATGGAAATATTTTGTATGAATATTCATTGAGATCAAATTGTTGTCAGTTGTTTTTTTTTTGTTTTTTTTTTGTAGAGCTTTGAGCTTATTCTGACATTAATTAAATCATTAAGTAATTTAAAAAGTAATTTTTATGTAAAGTAATTGGAAATTTTAATAAGTACAGTATTCAGTGATTATCTTGGTTTTTGGGTGAATTAATAAATATTCTGGAGCTTCATTTTGTTTAGGACTTTAATAATTTTTAAGAAATAGTTTATTCTTACAGAAGGTACCGAAATTTCCAGAATTATTTTAAATATGTAAAGACAGATTATAGTTCCAGGCACTACATTCCGATCCTTGCGTTTCTAAGTCTCATTAACAATTATCTCATCACATAGTACATATCCAAATGGAATCCAGTCCATACCTTTCCCCGACCTTTATCCAGATAAAATATTCATAAAACGTTCCAATCCATTGCCGAATCGTATTGGTTCCGTTTTAATTGCCATTTTCCGTGTACATTTTCGCATGCTCGGATTATAAAATATGTAGTTTTTGGGCACACGACAGTTCACAGATGCGACCATCGCTCGACCCTGACCCATGAGCCAAATGTTTTGAACACATTTCCGAATTAATTATTACAATTGCTCTCCTTTGGATTTGGATATTTTGTAAGCACATTCGCGCATTCAGACTCGATTCCATTAAAAGCTGCCAAAGAGCTGTCCGAAAAGAATTTCATTTTTCTGGAATGAAATGTAGACAGAAGATGATTTGTTTTCCCACAAAAACTTTGCGAATGGCAAGCAACTACATACATCACAACCGCAACGAAAATTAAATAAAATCGCAAATAGGAAGAAAAACAACAAGTTTTCAAAGTAAACCGTTTTGGGCACAAGGATTTGAAATCGGAAAAGTCCATCAAAACGCACTTCACATAAGTAGGAGCTCTCTCTCTCTCTCTCTCTCTGAGTTCGAGTTTCATTATTTGAAGTGTGTCAACAAATAAATTTGTAGTTTATCAAGTGGTTTAATCGATCGTTAATGAATTCAATTGATCGAAATCTCTCTCCCTCCAAACTAGATAATTCTCAATGAAACCGGCAACCGGCAAACAATCAATGCGTATCCACTTCGAATGTATGTACATACATACATACTATATGCTATATGCTTCTTATATACTACATATACAATATGGCTTCCAATACTCCTACTTGTACAGACGTGGAATTGTGGAATTGTTTCTTATGCGCAGTCGTCGCTGCCACTGCCGTCTGCCAAATGAATTGAAATTGTAAATTGGAATTATAAAGAAAATCCAGCAGATTCCTGTTTTCCCTGTTTCCCCTATATGCCTATAGATTTATATAGTACGCCCTCGAGAGCTTCTTCATTCGCCTTTGCTGCCTTTTATTAATAAACATGAATAAATGATTGTTTAAAGGGGTGGCGATCAAAGGGGGGTAATCATATAAGAAACATATGCTAAGTCGGGATAAGGTTTAGTAACGAATGGCATGAACTTTATGGGATTATTTAAACACAATACTTTCCAGGAGATGTGTAGATAGAACGATTTATACACTTAGATGTGGCAGGCATAGATCTATTACTAGATTTTTGCCTAGTATATTTATTATAATTCCATTGAGAGTTCCCTGTTAATCCCTTTTCGAATCGACGCCAATGTCCAATGCTGGCGCCGTAATGTGCTCAACAATTATTGCTTTCCCCATTCCGGTTTTTGCCTTTTTAAGATTTTAAATTATATTTTGGCATTTGTTCGGCTGAAGCTTTTGTTATTCTTATTTGTTTCTGTTTCTGTTTTCAATTGCGATCAGTAAATATACATACATCAAGAGATCGCTCTCCATGGAGGAATTTTCTGATAAAACTTTTCCCCGAATGTGGAACCCCTGCTGACCATCCCAACCCGCACTTGTCTGGGGCTACGGCTACCTTTGCCTTTGGCCATTTTAGTGTCTTATTATTTATGTGTGTACTCGTATCCGTACACACATTCTCGTATAACTTGGTTTTCTTCTGTTTTCTGCTTAAAATATCCCTCACTCTTTTGGGGATTCGCGGCGAGTGCGTGCTGGGTGTTGAGTGGTGGTCTCCGGAGTGGATGATATTTGTGCTCGGCTCGCTGCACGCAACGGTCATGCTGTCCGAAGCGATGATTATTCTGCTCCCGTATCATCAGTATGGAAATTTTCCAACCTCCTGCCGGCGCCAGTCCGCGAAAGTGATTACTATTAATCGGTTATTTGTTTGATTGCAGGGAGACACTACCGCGTCTGGACAATTATCGCATTTCTATGCGCAATTTGAAGCGTCCTTCCATCGGTGAACTTCAGGGGGAACTTCAAGATCAGGTGAGTTTTCCCAATGTCATGACATAATCAAAGGACATAACAATAAAATTATGCACAGTATGCATATTAATGAACGTGCCTTAATGGAGTAAGCCCCTTGATTTCGGATCGTTAATTATTCGTTTGAATGAGTTCAACAGTCAGTGAGAAAATTGTTGCTTAAAATTTAAGAAAAATGTGGTTCAATCATGTGATGTGTTGGTTTTTTCCTGATATAATCGGATCTCTAAAGTTGTTCAACAATAATTCTACAATACTGGAGATATAGAAAATGTTTTATAGGGATTTTAAAAAGGTGAAGACTGCACTAAGACAAATTCTGTGATAAAAGACATTTTATTGAAAATTATACGATTATAATTTTGATATTACTTAATATTCACATAATCTTAGAACCATTTGATATTCAGAAAAAAACAAGTTTCAAAAATATATTTAAAGTACCATTAGTCTGAGATATTCCCAATTCCCTGCACAAGCAATAGATTTATTAGCCTCGTTCCAAATTGGGTCAACAGTTATGTATTGGCCTTGGCCAATAATATATATAGTATTCACTTCTATAAGGAATGCTCTTGAACAAATCACAAAAGCACACTAAATAATTTCTATAAACGTGTGGCATTTTGATATTGAACAATACTGAACAGTGATAGCTTCAAGTGCTATTGTCACTGAAAGATGAGTGTCTTTATCCCTATGGTGCGTCAGTTTCTGGTTAGTGTTTTCTATGGCATAATCCTTGTAGAGGGCACTGGCACTTCACTCAGTGCCTGTACATTTCTGAAAACATTTCAAGTACTCGGAAAATAAACAAAGCCGAAGAAGAGAAGAAATTCCGAAAAAAGCAGAAGCAAAACAAAGTTATGGATCCACCAGAAGATCACAAAAAAAAAACAATCTTTTGGGCGAGCTCTCGGTAGCATTGTAGTTTGTATTGTATATAGTTATGTCTGTCTGTCTATCATTAATATGCTTGTCTGATCTATTTACTTGAACAATTTTCACATTTCCGACGTGCAAATTGTGAGTTTTCCATGACGTAGGCAATTTTGAGGCACTCGTGTATACGAGTATAATTGATTGTATTGAGATTCGAGATTTGAGCGCTTTTATCATGATGACGCTGGGGCTGCTTAAGATAAGCAGGCCGCACCTTTGTCAAGGCCACCCCACTCTTCCGAACCTCCAAACTCCCCTTTGTTTTCCATGTAAACCTTATCTCTTAGAGAGGGAGAGGCAGAGGAACTACGAGTATAAGCTCTCGCAGTGTTACAGTTTTTATGGTTATCGCTAGGGTAATAAATTTGATGCGTCTATTCTTCGTATTCTCTCATACCAAAAGTGGGTCCAGCCTGTCTCCGTTCTACTCATATTTTCTATACGACTATTGTTTAATTAATTCCCTTTTTTCTGGACTACTTTGGGGGCCACCACGGCGCATGATAGATGTAATAAAAATTGCATTACACTGCCGCCCGCTTATTAGGGGAATTCCAATTCGAAGACATCATATTAACTGCCACACAGAACGCTCCCTGACGCTTTAAGTGATAAGATAGCTTTAAACGGGATCCGGCTAAAGCAGCGTGATAATTCACTTCAAATATTTACCCAAAGAATTATGCTGAATATAAGCGGAAAAACTATCGTAGCTGTATCTGCTGACAGATGTTTGATATTGGAGCTGGTACTCGACTACTGGTGGCTGCTGGTTTCAGGCCACTGGCTGGTGGCTTCTGGTTTGAGGCCGTTCGAGCAAGATATTTAGGTTGACAGAGTCGTGTACTTGTTAATATTTCCATTAATGTAGTTATACTTTGTATAAATAGTTGGATTGCAGAGGTAAACGAGCACCAGACATATGATAAAGGCCTTTACAAATAGAGTTTTAGAATAAGTTTTCCACTACAGCTCAAGCATTCAAGTATTACTCTAGTAGATTCAGTCTAAAGCCAAACAACTTGTATTTAGTAGAGAACAGGACTTTAGAACTTTTGCCTTATATATTTATGTGACGCCCGATCTACATAATATTTTAATTATAATAAACATTGAGCTACAAAAAAGTATTAAACCGGGACTAAAACCCATACTAAGGCAGAAAATGTCCATCCATTCATATAGTTTGTGATACTTTGCACTTAAAAAGAGCTGCATATTTTACTATCCGATTCAATCAGTGAATTACCGTATATTACTTTTGGATTACATGTAACTTTTGCCCAAGTAAAGTTTAATATTTAACTTAAAGATTACAAGTAACTTGTCCTTCTGCAAAGCAGAAATCGTTCAACACGTGTTCATATTCTAAATTATAATTTCTCCTTTAGAAAATTACCATATTGTGCTGTTGCCTTGCACATTTTTTTCTCCTTGAAAATATTTGCATATTTTACTTTCCGATTGCCTGTACTTTACCCTTGGGTATGTGACTACAGGCTGCAGCACTCTGTCTGCCAATTCATAAGTAGATTTCAAAGCACTCAGCCATAACTCATGGCACGTTATGGCCAAGACGCTATCGATGACAGCATTGAAGCCAAATTAATTGTCAACAAGATGCAGCCATGCATCAGCCATGGACACTGTTCCTAGGGGGGGTCCTACTTTCATATATATAGAGTAAACACCACCCAGAGTGTGAAGAGATGCGAGTGTGAGGATAGTGCAGGACTCGCATGTCGTGTCATTAAAATTGACAGCCACCGTTTGCAGATGGCGCTGGAGCCCAGAGCTGTTGCCATTGACGTTGGCTGATTCGTTGCTTATCAGAAAAGAGTACGGCTATGAGTCCGGAACAGATGTGTGCGTGTGTTAAACCTGTCAGGGGCTGCTGACAGGACGTCACTCCGATTAACGGTTTGAGCTGAAAAATTGATTACTTCTTTTCATTTTTAATCAATTAAATTGACACAAAAACCACTCCAGATATATCGCGAACAAAACCCCGAAAAAAAACCATTCCAGTTCTCAGCAGTTCTCCCGGAGCCCTTCAAAGTCTTCAAACTTTTCAGGTATCAAATTCTTCGACTCTTCAACAATAGTAATTTGTCAAAAACTCAATATACATATCAGAAAGTGCTATCAGCATCTTGAAGCTAGACTACTTTGGTCGTCTGAGCATGATACCGCCTCATCATATATGGCGCATTTCCCCATCCCATACGGATTCGTTTTCGTATTGCACTTGTAATTACAATTCGGTAATTTACAATACATTCAGCTGTGGGGCTATTTTTATACGATTCTATTGATTTCCTAATGCAAAAATCTTGCTCCAGAATTGCTTTGTTTACCACGCTGCCATTAAATTATTGGGCTATAAAGGTATAGAAGTATGTTTATCCCCCATTTCTGTTGCATTTCGCATAGCTCTCATCGTTATAAATGTGGCAGAGGAATCTAATTAGCGTTGAGTGCGAATCGAGTGCACTTCAAAGGGATTTCACCTACTGAAGTTTGCGAATATCTACAGGATAAGGAGGTTTTTACTTAACTTTATCTTTATCACTAACAAAATGAAGATCTTTCTCGTTAACTTTTCGCATTTTTCTGTGCAAATTACATCGATCTTTAACCTTAAAGATGAATAACAAACGCCCATATCCCACCAAATTGAAAAACAATTCCTTATACAAATAAAAGAAAACCTAATTCGTTTTCTATTTATGGATATTGTGATTATGGCTTTCACACTCTGTTCCTCTCTTTCCCTAACTTTATTACCATTTTGAATCATTTTTGTCTATTAACTGGTCTCAAATCACAATCAATGCCACAAGCTTGCCGGCAGAATGGTTTATCCCTGTCCTGTCTCTGTATTCTTTTCCCCTAAAACACCAATTTCAATTCCAATTTTGTGTGCGCAAAAAGAATTTTCCACGCTTCGGATACAATGAGAACGATGACAACGACAGCGGGAAAAAAAACAACCGCAGAGCCAAATGCGTCTTTAACTAAATGAAATGGGAATGGTAAAGGCAGGAAGAATGGCAGGGAGGCCTTCAGGCAGTCAGGCAGGAAGCTCCAGAGGGTCATACTAGTGAGACCATAAATATCCCCTTTTCCTCTTGGTTTTTATATGTGTTTTGTTTTGTGGTGTCTGTCTGTGTTCGCTGTGTTGGCCTTCGCTGGGGAGCCGCCAAAAATGTGCAAACAATCCACGTTAACCACCCATCGAGGGCGACTAACTAACCAACATTGCGTATACGCAGCGTGTGGCATGGGGACAATGGGATGGGTCTGGTCTGTCAATCGATGTCGTCCTGCCCAACCCTGTCACCCTGGCTCACTGCCCCTTGCCACGTGTGCCATTTCCAATTGGTCGCCTTTTTAAAAAACATTCAATTATGTGGGCAAACAATATAATAAATGAGCTCCAGGCTCCGGCTACAATGATACTCGCACTCCACAAATAAATGGCAAAACAATAGCCGAAAAAGTAGGCGACCCAGACCCAGCGTCTTGTGTAAATTATTTATTAAATTATCACAATCATAAGAAATTGTTCTGTTGTTCAGTTGAGTTCTTTTTTTAATGGTTATTAATTGCTGCCTTGGAAAATTACCTCATGTGATAAGAGCAGTTTATAACTCTATGGAAAACTTTTGTGCAGGAATTTAAAGAGGAAAATAAGTCAACGGAAGTCTCTTGGGCTTTAAATTTTCACCTTTACGTCTATCTAAGTAGAGTAGAATCTTTCCTGTTTTATTTTTGACACACTTACAGACCATAAATCCTTTTCGTAGATAGAAATATTGTTTTTCGGCTTACAATATAAAGCATTTATACAATACTGAATATGTTTCAATTTAAGTCGCATCTGTTCCCACAGAACAGCCTTTTAGCGCCTCCCCTAAATGACAAACAATAAACAGAATAATTTGACTTCCAAAAAAGAAGGTGACTAATTCGTTTTAGCACTTTAAACAGCAATTTCCGAAGGGAACTCCCGCCAAACACTAAGAGACTTTGGGTTTAATTTCCCTTCCAGTGGCATTTCCTCTATAAAGACAAAGGCTGACAGAGAATTGGCATTTATTTAAGGACCGAATAGCATAGCTTTATGCAATAGTTAATTTGATTGAGTTTTTCTCATGGCTTCGGCTTTCCGTTCAAAATTTTTATAATGTTCCCCGGTTTTACGAGTAGAGTAGAGTAGTAGCGATAAAAATCAACTTTAATTGGAATGGGACGCAATTTGATGCTTCTCATAATCTGGTTGTTGCTCCTGCTACGGCTGCTGCTCCGGTTCTGCTGCTATTCTTCTGGCCTCTGACTCTGACTACGGCGTCGAGGGGTCGTTAATTGAATACGAGTACTAAATTGCACACATGACGTAGGAGTAAAGTCCGAATGCCAGGTTCTTTTGGGGACAGCTGTTTAATTCGTGCCGAAATTTTCAGTATTATTGCAATGAAATTGCCAACAAATATTTGCCAGAGTATTTAACAGATATTCCGATGGAATTGTAACCACATTTGCATATAGATGTGTGAGGTATTTAATCATTATCAAAAGCACTTAGCGTTGGCCTCTCTTTGTAGGCTTAAAATATTAATAGAGCAGATTAATGTATCAACATTTTAAATACATAATTAAATAATTCAACTCCTATTCCCCATTCCAGAGCATTACAATACCCGAGCCGGAACCGGAACAGATTGGCGGTCATATCAAGCTCGGCTGGATCGTAGGCGTACTCATACCATGTCTACTCAACATCTGGGGCGTGATGCTCTTCCTGCGCCTCAGTTGGGTGGTAGCCGAGTCTGGCATCTTGCAGTCATTGATTATAATTACGATCTCGGCGGTGGTCTGCATCATAACGACCCTCTCACTGTCGGCCATTAGCACCAACGGTGAGGTCAAGGGTGGTGGCGTCTACTTCATTATATCCCGCTCCCTGGGACCCGAGTTTGGGGCCTCCGTGGGCGTGGTGTTTGCATTCGCCAATGCCGTCTCGGCCTCCATGAACACCATTGGTTTCTGTGAATCGTTGAATGTTCTATTGAGTGAGTATTTAATTGGCAGAATATACATATGTTTATTTAATTTGAACTTTAATACCTCTTCTTTTAGAGAACAATGGCCTGAAGATTGTCGACAATGGCATCAATGATATCCGAATTGTCGGAGCTGTGACCATTTTGGTGCTCATCCTGATCTGCTGTGTGGGCATGGAATGGGAGACGAAGGCCCAGAACTTCCTGATCGTCACGATTGTCCTGGCCATTTTCAATTTCGTAATTGGTGCCGCCATCGGTCCGCAGGGCAATGAAGATCTGATCTCCAAGGGTTTTGTGGGATTCTCCTGTGAGTTGAAAGATTAATGAACGCTCTCCTTTCTTATAGCTAATGTTCCACTTTCTAAATTAGGGTCCACCTTCAAGGATAACTTTGGGTCGGAGTATCGCTATGCGGAGGGTGTCAATCACGACTTCTTCAGCGTGTTTGCCATCTTCTTTCCCAGTGTGACGGGTATCCAGGCAGGAGCCAACATTTGCGGAGATCTAAAGGAAGCCGGTGCGGCCATACCCAAGGGCACTTTTTGGGCGCTGCTCATCTCGATGACGTCGTATGCCCTCTTTGTGCTCTTCGCCGGCGGTGCTGCTGTGCGAGATGCCTCTGGCTTTCCCGCTGACCTGGTCAACGGCACCCTTATTTCCTCGGAGCTGCCGTGCTTGGCATCGGGCAATTGCACCTGGGGTCTCTTCAACTCCTACGAAATGATGCAGACAATGTCCGTGTGGGGTCCCCTGATCTATGCCGGATGCTTTGCGGCCACCCTCAGCACAGCGCTGACCAATCTGCTGTCTGTGCCCCGTTTGGTGCAGGCTCTGGGCATTGATGAGATCTATCCGGGATTGATCTACTTCTCCAAGCCGTACGGCAAGCATGGCGAGCCCTATCGCGGCTATGTGCTGACCTTCTTCATCTCCGCTGGCTTCCTGTGCATTGGAGAGCTCAATCTGATTGCCCCGCTCATCTCCACCTTCTACCTGGCCTCCTACGCTCTGATCAACTTCTGCACATTCCATGCGGCCTTCGTCAAACCCCTGGGCTGGCGGCCCACCTTCAAGTACTACAACGCGTGGCTCAGTCTCTTCGGTTTTGCCATGTGCGTGGCTATCATGTTCCTCATCAATTATGTGGCAGCCATTATTACTTTTGGTATCATCTTTGCGCTGTATCTGGTGGTGATGTACCGCAAGCCAGAGGCCAACTGGGGATCCACCACGCAGGCGCAGCAGTACAAGGCCGCCCTCATGGCCGTACATCGGCTGCAGAACGTATCCGATCACGTGAAGAACTATCATCCCCAGGTCCTGGTGCTGTCGGGTGATCCCAAGACAAGGCCTCCCCTAGTGGACTTTGGTTATCTGCTGACCAAGAATAACTCTCTGATGTTTGTGGCCAACATCATTCCGGTGCGAGTGGGCTATAAGAATCGCCAGAATCTGGTGAAGGATGGTCAGAAGTATTTGGATGCCCGCAAGATCAAGGCTTTCTACAATGTCATAGATGGCTTTAGCCTCGAGGACGGCATCAATGCGCTGACCAAGTCCACAGGCTTTGGCAAGATGTCGCCCAACATTGTGCTGGTGGGCTACAAGCCAGATTGGAATCGCTGCCGCAAGGAGGAGGTGGAGAGCTACTTTGCCATTCTATAGTAAGTTTAGAGAAGATCTCTAATCTAGATAGTAGAAACTCATGCTAATCCTGTCTCCCTTCCCGTAGCAATGCCTTCTCGCAGCGCATGGGCGTGGCTCTGCTCCGGCTGCCCAACGGTTTGGATTTCTCGGAGCTGAGTTCGGAGGTGAATCTGCCGCCCAATGGCATGGGACATATGCACACGGCAAACGCCCAGGGCTTCACCAACGAACTGATGCCGGCGGCCAATGCGGCCTCGGAGCTGCTGCACATCGACTCCAATCTGAATCTGGCTAGCATGGACAGCCCCAATTCCTCGTACACGATGCCCCAGCCGGCACCCATGCCTAATATGCAGCGCAGCTCCCGCAGCTACAAGGTGAACAACCAGGATGATGCGGCGGTGACGTATCACACCAAGGGAGGATCGGACATTCCACAGAATCTGCTGGATGCGATGACCATTTTCACGCGCAAGCAGGCCAAGGGCACCATCGATGTCTTCTGGCTGTACGATGATGGAGGTGAGTTCAGAAGGTGCCATTTTCTTGGTGTTTTCTTTACTCAACTTTGATTTCTTCTGTGCAGGTCTCACCATTCTGCTGCCGTATATCATCTCCATGCGCTCCCACTGGCAGAACTGCAAGCTGAGGGTGTTTACCATGTGCCATGGCAAGGACGAAGAACAGGAGGAAAAGAGGTAAGACTTGCAACAGCTTCCCAAGGAACTGCCTCTAAACATTCAATCGTCTGCAGCATGGCCAGCCTGTTGACCAAGTTCCGCATCAAGTACTCGGAGCTAATCATGCTGAAGGGCGTCTCCGAACAGCCTCGCACGGACACATTGCTGAAGCATCAGCGCCTTATCGAACCCTTCCGTCGGGGGGCACGCAACGAGTATGGCATCACAGATGAGGAGCTTCAGAGCATGTCGGAGAAGACCAATCGTCAGCTGCGCATCCATGAGCTGGTCGTCAAGCATTCATCGAATGCCTCACTGGTGGTCATGTCCCTACCCATGCCCAGAAAGGTAAGTACTCCCTGCGAAACTCCAACTTGAGACTAGGTTTCTCATCCTCTGTATATCCTTTGCTTTGCAGGAGGCCATCTCTGCGCCGTTGTACATGTCGTGGCTGGAAATGCTCACCTCGGACATGAAATGTCCTGTGGCTCTGGCTCGTGGCAATCAGACACCAGTGCTTACGCTCTACTCATAGGCTAATCCCCGCGATGCTTCAAGTTCCGAGTACAACTTAGTATTATTAGCGTTTAGGCGTTCCCCCATGTAGTTCCATGTAGAATAGAATAGAGCTCACCAAACCGACTCTTAATACTCTACTCAAGTACTTTTTTATATGAACCGAACTCCCTAAACACTTGACGATAGTCCCTAGTGAAGTTTGTGTGAAATATTTGTCTCTGTTTCACACGACGTAGCCTTAAGCTAATTACGAATTATTCAGAATGAAACCATAAACAATATAATTATATCATTAGCTGCGTTTTGTTTCATTTAAATAAGTTAAATCTAAAGTCAGTGAACCGCAAAGCCAACTCAGAATGGGTTATAGTATAGTTCAATCTGTAAACATGAGTGGGGTGTTACGTAATGGTCGGATGGTAAGTGGCTGAACTCTAGTAATATGCCCGACGTGGATTATTCTGCAAGAGAAGTTAGGAAGCTTAGTGGAATTCCAAGTAGTATATAGATGGACACTCACCAGGGGATTGGGTCGAAAGCGATAGGCCAACATCATGCGCTTCCTATATGCATCATATTCATTGTCGCAATCCTCTGGCACAGCAGCGCTGCTGACACCAAGTCCTTGATTACCATCACGCTGCGGTGCCCTGTTCAAGAGAAGAAACCACAACTTATGTTGCGTCACATCATAAGAGTTCCCAACCATCACCCTCACTCACTTGTTTACGGGATCTACAATACCGGCACCATCCTGGCCCAGACCTTGTCCCTCCTTCCAGCCCAGTTTCTGGAGCATTTGAAAGCCAATATTGTCTTCCTTGAGCTTGTATTCCTTGTAATCGCTGAGATCTGGCTGTCGGTTGTTCTTTTTCGCCTCGTATTGCTCCATGAACTTCTTGAGCTCCTCGGGCGGCAGGAAATCGCCAATATGATGCTTGCCCTCGCTCTGTTTGGTCAAAGCATTTGCCCACAGCGAGGTGGCCTCCATTTCCGCATTACGCAGCTTGTGCTCCCACGTTCCCCCCTCAATATCCTCATCGGAGTCGTACTCGTATTTGAATTTTCCACCACGTGCCAGTCGATCGATTTCCTGACGCTTGCGCATCATGTCCTGGTACAACAGATTAACCTTATAGTGTTCCTCGCATTGCTTCCACTGCTCATCGGTGAGCTGGGTGGATCCATAGTTAAGGCGGGCATACTGCAGCAGAGCAGGATCTGTGCGCGTAATGGTGGATAGCATGGGTTTGTTCAGATTGGCTGCCAGATTCCTCTGGCCCTGGATTCCAGCTGGAATTAGTATCAATTTTTGATTTAGATTTAAGATCGAGATCATCGTCTTATGTATGCTTCGATAACAACTGTAGATTGATGTTTTCCAATTAAACAATTACTCATTTATCTTTCAGAAGCTACTATACAAATATGTATACTGCGTACAAATCAACAAATTAGTTTAAAAACTCACTTGAACATGGCAGCAGTTGTTCCTTTTCGCCCCAGCGACTCTTACGTTCGCGCTTTCGACGCTGCCGCTGGGACTCTTTTTCCTCGGGGTCATCTTGCTCTTCACCATCGACACCGGCGGCTGCCGCCTCCTCACGTTCGCGACGCTCCTCATCGCTGAGCTCGTTGCGGCACTCGATGCGACGCTTAATGTTATCCCGATTACGATCCATCATACCACGCATATACTCATCGTCCGAATCGAAGTCCGCACTGATGGCCGACTCTGGATCGTATTTATCCGCCGCCGAGTTGCTGTTCTGCTCTTCCTGGTGTTCTTGCGGCTGCTGCTTCTGCTGCTCCTCCTTCTGCTGATGATGCTCCCTGCTCAGCTGCTGCTGCTGCTGTTGCTGCTGTTCCCGCTCCCGCTGTCGCTCAATGCGCTGCCGCTCGTAGTCAAGGATTTGGGACCGATAGCTTCGATATTGCTCGCAGTTTTTATCATAAAGAAACCTATTATCAAAATTCAAAAGAAGTGAAACATACAATGAAAAGTGCTCAATACTAATCACGTGTACGAAAGACATTATATGGAATAACTGTTTTTGGTTTGAGGCGGCGCCCATTTGAGTAGAGGAATGCTTTCTTTCTGAACATTCCCACGTGCCAGCTGTTCCTCCTTCCTTACAGACGATGATCGAGTACGAGGGACGAGTACGAGGGTACAGAGTGCTTTTCGACGAGTCCATGCAAAAATAATCCCTACAACCTAAAGTCTGTCCCGTAAGTCAAGTCGTTATGTGACCATAAGCAATAAGTTCCGAGAAAAAAAAGATCTGTGTCTTGTTTGAAAATTGATATGAAATATTACATAGATTATATTCTTTAGAAACATTTGTGGAACAGTTGAGTTTTGGCCTTGCATGAATTCTTATGGCAAGTGCAATAATAAACTAAATTCTATAAATTGAAAACTGTAAAAACTATAGAAACCAAGTGAAATGCTCTTCAAAATATGTAGCAATACAACAAGCAATTACGTTTATAATTAATCTGTCTAGAACTTATGACTCTTAAGCTAAATGCTTTCTTGTTCTACCCCCCCACCCGCAACTGCCCTTCAACTGCTGTCTGCTGTTTTTGGTCTGCGTGTGTTGATAATCAAATGTACAGGTCTCATTTACCACAAAGCCGGATGCAATTCGCTTCTATGCAAACGTATTTTATCTTCATAATCTTCACCATTTTCCGCGACCAGTGCGATTAGGTTTTCTAAGCACGTTGGCAATTGTATGCACGTTTCTGAAAAAACTACATAAATTGCTTTAAAATCGTGCTCAAACGATTCGTAAAATATTTTTCGTGTAATAATAAATTAAACGAAAGGGATGTCTGGATGTGGATGTGGATATGGATGGTGGATGGTGGATAGGTAGGAGGTTTAAGGATGGATGGAGATGTGGCTGGTGGCTGTGGCAGAACAGAACAGACAGCAAAAATTGCTTCAATAACGCTACACACCTTGTGGCAGTGGCCTTGGTGGTGACTCTACAACCACTGGATGTGGATGTGGAAGTTGTATTGGCTGCGGCGGCGGTACAACTGATCCTCCAAGCTGATTCTGATTCTGATGCTGTTCCAATTTCAAGTCCAGCTCCAAAGGTGGCGGTGGAGGCGGTGGGTGTGAATTAACTGCCGCCGCGGCCACTAAATGTTCCTGCAATAGACCAAGCTGTTCCGGCGGCTGTCCACCGACGGTGGGTATTTGTATAGCTTCCAGGTTCATTTGAGGCTTTGGTATCGCATTTAAGTCAAAGTCCTTCGGCGGCGGAATGGCATTCAGTTGCATGCCCTCTACGGGCCCTGGTCCAAGTTGCATGTAAATTTGTCCCATATTGGTCAGGGCAATGGGCATCTGTGGGGGTGGGGGTGGCGGAGGTGGTGCAACGGCAGCCGGATGCAGTTGCATGGGCAGATGACTATGGAAGAAGGCAGGCATATGCATAGTCTGCATTTGTGGTGGTCCCTGTGGCATCAGTGTCTGATTGAATGGATTGAATGGTGGTGGCGGCGGTGCCGTCACTGCCATGCTAAAAGCTAGATGACTGCTTGCGGAGCTGGTTACAGTGATACTGCAGGGCATTGAGGTAGCAATGCCACCAGCAGAGCTGCTGATTGCAATGGGCATTGAGTCCATTTGTGGGTTGTTGTCCTCGCCACCTGAGTTATTTTCATCATTGCTGCAAGTGGAACTCTTAGGTGACGGAAACTCCTAGGAATTCATTGTGTTACTTACCTGAGCCCTGGAGTGGGTATAATCATGGGTGCCGGAGGCTTCTCATGTTTTTCGAGGATTTTTTTAAAGTTCTCCAAAAACGAGCCGTCATTGCAGAATGTGTTCTGCACTTTAGGTGGCGGCTGCTCCACACTGGGCTGTGGAAGCTGTTGGCGCTTAAGGCTAAATGAGATTTTACCAGTCTTTCCGGTGAAACTGTTAAGCGTCTTGGGCGTAATCGCGTCATCAGTTTTGCCCTTTCCAGCTGGCGTCTCGCTACTCCCCGCGTCCAGGCCATTTCCATCTTCAGTTGGGGCAGCTGCCGCGATAGAGGACGGTGGAATGTCCACCGGGAGCGGGGGCTCCTCCTCTTCTTCTTCGTCTACAACGGGGGGTGTCTTCAGAGGTGGTGGTGCTACTGTGGTCTTGAGTTGCGCCTGCAAATTTTGTGCCGCAGCCACCGCCTTGGCCAATTGCGCTGTGCGTTGTTTCTCGAGTATTTCCTGGCGCTTCTTGGCTATTATCTCCTCCTGCTTTGACATTTGAGCAAATCGATCGACCCGGTGATTGCGTTGAGCCATATTTTTTGTGTTTTATTCTCTTTTCGATCGACAATTTTCAATTCTTCTTGGTGTGCAGTGTGACGTTGATTATCGAAAAAATATACGACCTTAGAGATATACCGAAATATACCGTCTCTTTTTAAAAATATACCATAAATATACTCACAAATTCAAGTTCTATTGTACATATTCCTCGCTTTTGATATTCTCTCGAATATTACTAGCTAGATAGAACCCTCAGCCATGCCCACATAATTTTATCCAATTAATTATCCCATATTTTGGGGTGTTAGAGCATTGTATAATGATTGATTTACTATGATCCTTGGTCAGCTCCAAGTCAATGGGTTAAATCATGGGTCGAGAGTAGAGCGTGGTAAGGATGGCTGCGTTTAGGTTCTTTTTCCGACTTTGAGCGAAAATCAGATTGCGCAGATTGACGTTTCCCCATTTATATCAGTACAAACAATTTTTTTGTTTAATTTTATTAAATTCAATTTTTTAAATTCCATGACAGCTAACAATTTTTTTGAATGGGGGGCTAGACATATGTAGATATTTTTCAAATACATTTTTGGATAAATAGCAAACCTGTGTATATTTGGAATACAACATCAATTAGTCGAAAGTTTCTAGCAACACATTTATCTTTGGCAGTGTTCAAATTAATGGAACAATTCATATATGTTTTTCAAATATATCATCAAAGTTTTTAGCATGGACAAATTCGGTTAAGTCACTTTAGGAGAAACACTTTGTAAATAGTAGTACTAATTCTTAATAAATTGACCTAAATGCGCCTAAAAATAGCAAAATTTTTAATAGCTCGAGTATATGTGTGTGGGGTATGAGGAATAAGTAAGTTCCGCATTATATGAGAATTTAATTCTTCCATTCCATTTAACTAGTGGTACTTAGGTACTATCAATCCTTTTAGCATATCAAAGCTATTGCCATCCGGTTGTACAGTTTCGATGGTACCAGTGGGTAGTTTTACCTTCAAGAAGCCAAAGTCGTCGATTCCAATTATTTCAGCATCTTTCTCCTGTTCGTTTTGAAGGCAAATCTTTACGGTTTGTTCGCTGCAAAGAAAATCTGTTCTTAGGCAATGTTTATACCACAATATAAGATATGATTACCTATGAAGCCAAATGGAGTAGTATAAGGCATAAAAACTTTCAAAGTCTCCATTCTGTATTTCAGCTAAGAGTCTTTCGATTTCATTAAATATCATGGCTATAAATTGCTCATATTGAAGCAAAGGTAGTTTATTCAGGGACGCCGCATTGTTATTATGCTCCCGTATCATATCGTTAATGCAAAGGGTGGGCTTTGAATTGTTTAAATTGATTCCGCTGCCAATATTAACAATTGCCTGAGAGCCCTGCAAGGTGGTATTGACAACCAGTCCACCAATTTTATTGCTTCCATGTGCATAGATATCGTTTGGCCACTTTAGTGATATGTCGAGTACCTGAAAGCAATAACTAAATGTATAATATAGCTGACATATTCTATGCCTACTTCACTCTATTATAATTTATTAATTTTATAGCCAGTACTCATTTTATTAATTTATAAGGAGATAAAAACGAGACTGCTTTTAAACTTCTTTCACAGAAGACACAAAAGACGGTCAACGGCCATTCATCAGATTTGCATAAACTATATAAAAGATTTCCTGGACTTTAAGATCTTCAAACAATCGACAATGAATCTATCCTCTTGAAAAATTATGAGTTTGGAGTTATTAAAGAAATACAAAAGTCTTGGCTATTTTTGGCTTGCATGGATCCAAACACACTTGTAACAGTTTGATATCAGAGGTGTCTGTACAGCTTTAGTTTCTCTCGCTCTTTTCGTCTCTGAGATCTAGCCGTTTATTAAGACGGACAGGCAGACAGCTAGACATAACTATATCGACTTGGCTATTGAGGCTGATCAAGAATATACATACTCTATGGGGTCGGAAACGCTTCCTTCTGGGTGTTACATACATCCACTTCCACTACAAGTCAAGCAAGCTTATTTTGCCCTTTTATCCTTTGATCAGTGTATTATTAATACTATCTCAAATAAAGAAAAATACCCCTCCCCCGACGTGTCAGGTGGAATGCACAATTTTGAAAATCGGGAAAAGGCAGAATCATAGAGAATGACGATATTTACCAGATCTCTGAATCTGGATCAAAACGGATCAATATTATAGCCAGAAGGAACCAATCCATTTTCCATGGCTCTATGGAATATTTTTCATATATTTATTGTTTCATAATATTATTATGTAAAATAAATATTCATTTTACATTATCGTTTTTGTGAACTTTTTGCCAGTTCCAACTCCGAAATGGTTTAAAATACTAAAAAAAATATATGAAAATATGCAAGGTGGGTGACCTACACAGGGGACAAATAATCCAATAAAGATGGAGATTAAAATCGGATAAAATTATGTGTTAGGGCCTCAGGGTCCTAGCTAATTAGTAATCAACCGAATATCAAAATCGAGGAGTATGATGGAATACAAATAATACGCCAGTATATTTCGTTTATTTTGAAATTTGTGACGTATTTTCGGTATATCCTTGAGGATCGGACGGTATATTTTATCCATGAATAAAGAAAATCGTCCTTTTTATGGATTTTTGAATTTGGCTATCGAACTAAAATCAGCTGAGAAATAACTTTTATCGATTTCAGTATTTCATTGCATGTGATTATTTATATACGGTCACATTGATTTACTTGCGGTCACACTGCCAGCTTCTTGGGTGTAGAGAAATTTCGTGAGCGCAGGCAACAACAGAAGCAGAAACTATAAAAATTATCGCATTTTTCGCATAGCCGATGCTGTCTAGAGCTGCGGGGGTGTGTGTGTGAGCGCCGGAACAACGACAACGAACCAGAAGGTTGACTAAAACGCTACAGAATGTGGAGCAAAGCCTCAGAAAATCGTGCCATCATCAAATCTCAGTGAGTGCGCGTCTGAAAAAATCAATCGGTTCGGGGGTTTTTGTTGCAGGGCGGCCGTACCACAACAACAAAAATGAGCAGCGCCGCCCAGCTGACGACGTCGGGAGTCAGCAACAACAATGCCGCCACTGACTCCAGCTCCAATGCAAATGCCAACGAGTCGGGCTCCAGCGACAGCAACCTAATCATTATCCAGGACATGATTGATCTCTCGGCCAACCATTTGGAGGGTCTGCGCACCCAGTGCGCCACCAGTTCGATGCTGACGCAACAGGAGATACGCTGCCTGGAGTCCAAGCTGGTGCGCTACTTCTCCGAGCTGCTGCTGACCAAGATACGCCTCAACGAACGCATCCCGGCCAACGGTCTGCTGCCCCATGCCACGGGCAATGAGCTGAAGCAGTGGCTGCGCGTGGTGGGCCTTAGCCAGGAGTCGCTAAGTGTGTGTCTGACCAGGCTGACAACGCTGGAGCAGACGCTGCAGCTGAGCGATGAGGAGCTCAAGCAGCTGCTGGCCGAGAACCCCAACCAGCGGGAGGAGGAGCTGCGTCGCCTGACCAAGGCCATGCAGAATCTCCGAAAATGCATGGACACGCTGGAGGCCAATACGGCCAGCAATAACGACCCGGAGCAATGGCACTGGGACTCATGGGACCGACCCATACACATCCATCGCGGGAGTGTGGGAAATATTGGCCTGGGTCTGGGTCTGAACACCGCCTCCCCAAGAGCCCATCATCGACAGCATGCTACTAAGGGGAAGAGTGGGTCAAGCAATGCCTCAACCTCGCGCAGTGGCCGCCAATCGCCCACATCGATGCCGGCGACGGCCACGGAGGACATGACAGGCAGCACGCAGGGATCCCAAATGACGCTAACGCTGACGCCTTCGCCACCCAACTCCCCCTTCACACCCTCCAGTGGAACGACTGCTGTGAGCAGCAGTCTGAATGGAACACCACAGAGGAGTCGTGGCAGCGGCACCCCACCGCCCGCCAGGAAGCACAAAACGACCCTCTTTAATCCGGCGGGGGCGGATATTGAGCCGCCCGCACCACCACGCAATCGCCTGCCCACAGACCCCAGCCCGGACAGCCATAGCTCGGCCAGTTCGGAAATATTTGGCGAGAGCAGTAATAGCAATCCATTGGCTTCCATTGGGAATTCCTCAAACGTCCTACTAGTTCCATGCTCTCCCGGCGTGGGCCCTGTTGGGATGGGACACACCATCAAACATCGGTTCACGAAACAAATAGGATTCATGGCCACCTGCACACTGTGCCAAAAACAGGTCTTTTCCAGGTGGCTCAAGTGCATCGACTGCAAGTTCATTTGCCACAAAAGCTGTGCCCCCCACGCGCCACCTTCGTGTGGCTTGCCCCGCGAATATGTCGATGAGTTTCGGCACATCAAGGAGCAGCAGGGCGGCTACTCCACCCTGCCGCACGTGCATGGCTCGAGCAAGGGATCGCCGCTGGTGAAGAAGAGCACCCTGCACAAGCCACTGCAGCAGCATCATGGCGACAGCAGTTCGCCCAGTTCCAGCTGCACCAACTCCACGCCCAGCAGTCCGGCTCTGTTTCATCAGCGCGAACGGGACCTGCAGGACCACGCCGGCAGCTATGGCGGCTCGTCGGCTGGCGGCGGCAGCAGTTCCAGTGCCAATCTCCTGCTCACTCCCTCCCTCACCAAGCACCATCAGCAGCAGAGTCAATTCAACTTTCCCAATGTGACCATCACCAGCAGCAGCGGCGGCGGCGGAGGAAACACCGGCAGTGCCTCGCATAATGTGCAAACCCTCATCTCCAACGAGACCCTGTCGGAGTATCAGGCAGCTCCCCCTTCGTTGGTAAACAGCATGAATGGTGGCGGATTAATGGACAGCCTGGTTAACAGCTCCAACGGCCACATTAGCTCGCTAATCCACAGTCAAGTGTCGAACGCCTCGAATGCCACAACTAGTCTAGTGAACTCTACGACCACCACGAGCACTACGAGCAGCTTTTTTCCTCGTAAACTGAGCACGGCGGGCGTGGACAAGAGGGCGCCCAACACCAGCGAGTACACAGACACCCATAAGTCGAACGACAGCGATAAGACCGTATCGCTAACGGGCAGTGCCAGCACGGACTCAGATCGCACACCCGTGCGTTTGGACTCCACAGAGGATGGGGACTCGGGCCAGTGGCGACAGAACTCAATATCACTCAAAGAGTGGGATATACCCTATGGGGATCTGCGGCTGTTGGAACGGATTGGCCAGGGGCGCTTTGGCACCGTCCATCGAGCGCTGTGGCACGGCGATGTGGCGGTGAAGCTGCTCAACGAGGACTACCTACAGGACGAACATATGCTGGAGACGTTTCGCAACGAGGTGGCTAACTTCAAGAAGACGCGGCACGAGAATCTGGTGCTCTTTATGGGCGCCTGCATGAATCCGCCGTACCTGGCCATTGTCACATCGCTGTGCAAGGGCAACACCTTGTTCACGTACATCCATCAGCGACGGGAGAAGTTCGCCATGAACCGAACGTTGGTGATTGCCCAGCAAATAGCCCAGGGTATGGGCTATCTGCATGCACGGGACATCATACACAAGGATCTGCGCACCAAGAACATATTCATTGAGAACGGCAAAGTGATCATCACGGACTTTGGCCTCTTCAGCTCCACCAAACTGCTGTACTGTGATATAGGCTTAGGAGTACCCCACAACTGGTTGTGCTACATGGCCCCGGAGCTGATACGTGCCCTAATGCCAAAGAAGCCGAAGGGCGAGTGCCTGCAGTTCACCTACTATTCGGATGTCTACTCGTTCGGTACCGTCTGGTACGAGCTCATTTGCGGCGAGTTTACGTTCAAGGATCAGCCGGCCGAATCGATTATCTGGCAGGTGGGACGCGGCATGAAGCAGTCGCTGGCCAACCTACAGTCTGGCCGTGAGGTCAAGGATCTGCTGATGCTGTGCTGGGCCTACGAAAAGGAGCAACGCCCCCGGTTTGCCCAACTCTTGTACAAGCTGGAGCAATTGCCCAAGAAGCGACTGGCTAGAAGTCCCTCGCATCCCGTCAATCTATCCCGCTCCGCGGAGTCTGTGTTCTGAGGCGAGCCGACAGCTTGGGTTCTATTAACTATTGCAACTACAACTACTACGAGTATCTAGTACAATTAAAGAGTACCATTTCAATGTAAGCTGCTGTGTAAAAAATGTATATGTCAAATGTCTGTCTCGCCCACTCCTTTACGAGTATGTATGCTCCTCTATACAAGGACTCCTCTCTTAAGCAAGTTCAAATATATGCAACAATGTGTGTGTTAAGCAAAGATTGTAAATACCTACAAATATCAGAGAACAAAATTATAACAAAAACAAAGTAAGAAAATTTAAAAATTTAAAAAAGTATAAAACATACGTAATATTGAATGCAAAAAGAATTGGGAAGAAAAGAAAAGAAAAGCAGGAAAATACACAAAAATGTTAACTTTGAAAAAGACAAGGACGTTTAAAGGTTGAAAGGGATAAAAGTATAGTAGAAGTATATAGGATCTAGTAAAGTAAATCGAAAGAGCACTGTGTGGCAAAATATCTAAATGTAAAACGTTGAAATCAGGTGAGCAATTTCTAAATTGTTAATTATGTATAAGCAAAGCTATATTCTATCTATATATGAATATAAAACGATATATGTATGTGTGTGTATATACAAGTATATGTATATGAGAGATACTAGTATTTAAATCAAATATTGTGCAGAAATGTATGTATATAGCTAAACGGAGTTTAAATGCAAAATTAAGCATAAATGTCAAATAAACTTATCACTACAACCAAATTGTAACCAAATTGATCTACGATTATTATTATGTACAATAAGTGGGATCACGGGCCACGAATCAAGACCGAAGCTAAGCCCCGAGAAAGTGAAAGGAAAACGATTTGCGTGAGGGATCAAAAAACATGCCGTGTGCATGACGAGGCACATAAATGCTTCTCTCGATATTCCCCTAATAAGCTTCAGTTTCAATTGTTGAAACTGTGAAGAGCATGCTCTCCGATGGCTATGATATGTCTTTATCACTCACCCCGTATGTTGGATGACCCCTTAGGGTGTTAACAATGGCTGCTCCAATCAGATGCTGGATCAGAGGTAAACGAGAGCCCAGTGGCGAGTCCATGGCTATATGGAGTTGCAAGGAGAACATGGCACAACCCAATGGACTAAGCCACTGAAAAACATAACATTAACAAACAGAAGTCAACATTTTTAAGAGGATAAACTATTCCCACCTGATTATTGCTGCGACCCATGCCGGCAGTCTGTTGAAGGGGAAGCACGGCCAGGCCGTTGATGAGCTCCAGAGTATTGATCACATGCATGGAACTGCTGACGATAGGCGCATATATGACCAGACGACCAATGTCCTCCGTTTGCAGATGCTGCAAGAAGAATTTTAATATTGTTACCAACTATGTTGAGAAAAGGCCGATATTCAACGCACATCAAAGTAATCAACGGTGGAGAAATCGTCTGGACAGGAATGTATGAGTATAGGGAGGACATTGTTGTTGGCCACAGGCGGCTTATCATCCTTGCCACAGAATTTCATAGTCAAATTGGGTGTAGCTATGACATTGTCGGGCCCACTGCAGCGCAGGCGCAGCTTATCGAGGAGTTCAAATTTGGACTAAAAAAAATAACAGAAGTTTTTGAATGTATATTAAAAGGGAAACTTCCAAGCAAGTGCTAACCTCATGGCGTCCCAGAAAATAGGCCTGCTGGTATACCACTCCTGCCTGCGACTGACCCACTCCATCTGCCTTAACGACCTGCACATCCAAGTACTTGCTCAAGAGATCCGCAAAGATCTCCAGACGAGTGCGTTCGTATTGCTTTAAGATGGAGTATTTGATCTCATCCGATTCAAACTCGCTGGGACTTGTCTCCAAATGTATCTGTTAATAGATCGAGAAACCATTTAGCCCGGATGAAGATGGGCGTTAGGATGTATTCTTACCTGCGAGAAGACGGCCTTGCCACCGCTCTTCAGGCTATTGGCCAGCAATAGACTGGGCGTGTTCCAGGTCTCCTCAGTGCCCAGCACTTGGACATCCAATTTGTGGCTATGGCCGGCCAGATCTTTCAGTTCCATGGACCTTGGACATACTAGAGCTCTGAGCAGCGTTTCGTTTTGTTTCGTTTCGTTTTTGTTTTATGGTTTTCGGTTTATGTTTTTGTATTTTTTGTTTGGTTAATGGTAGGTAGGATTATAATAGTGATAGCACACACATATAGGAAGCACACACAGAGATATAGAATGGGGCAGGACAGGAAGAGAGAGAGATCACACAGGCACGCAGAAAGAATATAGAAAGGAAATGGAAATTTCAAGCAATAACAAATAAAAGTATCCAATTTAAAAAATTTAATTGGTTTTTAATAATAATTCAGTCAAACATTTATGATAAAAGTTAAGTTTAAATATTATTAGAAGAAATTCGTTTAATTTCACCAGGAAAATACGATTATGAATGATGATCGGAATGCACATCGAATACAAGCCAAAAAAGCCAAATACGTATAGAATTGAAGCCAATTTGAGCCATGAAAACATTTGAGAAACAATATATAAGAATTGGAATTAGTCAGAAATTGCTTAGTAACAGCGGGATTATTTCAATATCAATTCTCCTAGGGATTCTCCACAAATTAGAACTAATAGAAGATTTTAATGGTTCTAATTTGCAGCGGTCTCCACTGCACTATGGGCAAAAAATCGAGTTTCAAAATTTGCACAAATATTAATATCTTTTAAGGTTTTTTTAATATTTTTGTATGAGCATTTTTCTTCATAGTGCAGCATTGGGTAGCAGCAGTAAAAAAGCAATTGCTTTCGATTTCGGGTGTATAAAACATGCATTATAGTAGAGGATATTAAATATACTCTTTGGTTATGGATATTAGTGGTACTTTTGTCAGTATAAGCTACAAGTTTAGAGGTCTTCGGTCTGCATGGGGATTAGCTTTCTTCTCAGTCTATGGTATGGCAACAGTACTTACGGTCTACGCGAATGCGACTTGGTCGACTCCTCGCTGTCTGTCGAAAAGTGCTTCTTCACTGGCGATGGCTGATAGCAGAAGATGTGATGCATCATCTTGACCCGCTGCCATTTGTCGTAGGAGAACTGTACCAATTCGTGCTCGCGAACCTGCCAAAGAAAACAGAAATTACAATCCCATGCAGTCAATGGAATCCTCTAAAATAACCACCTCCGCTGTGCGATAGTTTGGCAGTATGAAGTGTAGTATATCCGAGCAGAGGCTCAGCACCTTGCCGCCATGCAGAAAGTAATCGACGAGTATCTGTCCAATCCCGGGCGACACCGAACCGCACACCACCAGCAGGGCTGTCTGCTCGGTCCAATGCTTTTGGGCTGCCTGCTGCGGCATCAGCGGGTAAATGGTGTACACATTCCGCTCGAGCAGTTGCTGAAGCGTGGCCAACGTGGAGTCTCTGGCACTGGCACTGTCCGAGTAGACCAAAACATTCAGGGGCTTGCTTTCCTGCAGGCTATCCTTATTGCGCCGCAACACCGGTCGTGAAGGGGGAGCAGTAGCTGGCGGTGAAAAAGGTTTCACCACCTCAAAAGTCTTTGCAGGCTTCACTGTCTCCACTGTAGTTGGTTCAGTGGTATTCACAGTAACGGCTGGCTTTGCGGCCTCAATAGTAATGGATGGCTTCACAGCCTCAACGAGTTTGCTGGGTGTGCTTGAAACCGATTTAGCCGGAGTCCCATCCACGGACGTCTTCTGAATCTGGGCTGCCTGAGCAGCGGCCAGCTTCTCCAGCTCGCTCTGCGCTTCACTTTTGGTTGGAGTTGCTTTGGCTTCGCTTTGAGGTGGAGTTTTACCTTGAACTTCGCTTTTGGTTGGAGTCGATTTTTCTTCGGTTTTAGCGGGAATTGCTTTGTCGTCGCTTTTAGCTGAAGATAGTTTTGAATCGTTTTTAATGGGAGTGCTCCTGGCCTCGCTCTTAGCAAACGATGACAGAGCAGCCTCGCTCTTGGCGGGACTTAAAGTGCCCCTGGCCGGGGACAAGGCCGCTTTATTGGTGGGTTCGACCACAGCCACGGCCTTGAAACTGGCCGGCTCTGATGTCTGGGTAAGGAGATCTGGTTTCATAAGGCCTGTCTTGCCCTCGGTGCGATTCTTTTGATACTCGAACTCAGTGGCCTGATGAGCCAGCACACTGACGGCACGCAAATCCTCCAAATGCTTCTTCCAGCCCTCCTTGTCTAGTTCAGCGGTGATGCGGGACTGCCGCTTTAGATGTTTGGCCAACAGCTCAAAGGGCTGGGGGTCGCCGGAACGCAAAACAGCTGCAAAAATGTGAAGAAACGTGAATTAGTCGAGTGCGGGAAGGGCTTTTGGAAGTATGAATGGATGACGATTTAAGTTTTCCGCTTACACTCAATCCTCATCAGGGGCAGGTCATCGTTTATGCATAAATTATTTCGTAAAAATGTCGATATCAACAGTTGGGTAAAGTGCTCCACATCGGTCTCGATGAGCAATGCCAGGTGGGAGTCTATTTTCCAAGCAATTAGCTTACCATAATCTTCCAACTGATGGACGCCAAGGCCAAGACACAGGTCACAGGTGATGCAAGCAAAAGAAAGAGATGAGACAATATATGACGCCAGCTGTCTATATCGATTTAACTATTTCAGTATGGGTTATATTTCCTAATCACATTACCGCACGCACTGCCATCGCCACCACAGCCAGAAGGGCCGTGGCTGTGGCTATTAAAATGTTTAGTTTATGGTTTGCCAAAACCGAAGCGAAGGATACCCTACCCTGAAACCTACCCGCACAGCTATGGTGTCCAGTGCGCTTTCCTTTTGCCCTGGCTCTACTTGGGCCTCCAACAGCAGCTGCATATGCTGCTCCTTGTCCGACGAGAGTGTCACGCGCTGCTTAGCCGTCGACGGCGATGGCTCCGTTGGCGTTGTCGCTGGCGTTAAGGTGTCGGCGGCATAGGCAAACGGCAACAGACCCGGAGCCGCGGGAAAGCTTATCCAAGGTGTGATCTGGAGCGTCTGCAGGGGACGCAGGCAGCAGCCGTGCTGGTTTCCATGCAACCACAAAATATCCGTGACCTTGGCCGCATTACGATTGCCGCACAACTCTGAACTGGCAAATGAGGGATCTGTACAAGGGGAGTAGATTGGGAATTAGCTAATGATTCGATTGATATCATCCGATTCTCACCAAAGCCATCATCGCTGCCCGCTGGCAGGGCATAAAAAGCAATGCTCGAGGGTTGTGCCAGGTGCTCGGCGATTTTGTTGCAGACCTTCTGGATGCGCCAGGATTGCAGGACAGTGGCACTCACGTAATACAGGGTCAACATTTTATGGTTTAATGTCGCTCTCTATGCCATTGGAAACTGAAAATCAATGTGCGGTTTCGTAATTTCCTTCCTCAAAGAAGCAGCGAAAGGCAGTGGTTGCTATGTCCACGCTCCCAGGAAGTGTTTTACAGCGAAATTGACACACTTTTGCACTCCTTTGCACCCACTGACATTTATTGTTGATTACTGCATTCCACTTCCATACACCACACATACACCCCCATTACTTTGGGGAGCTTTATCTCTTTTTGTTTGGGGGCCAAGAAAGCGCGGCAGACATGTGCTTCTTCTTATTGCGAATAATATAACCATTCAACCCGCCAAACATTGGTCCAAGGTGAAATTATTAATAGGGTGACGTCTCGACTCTCAGAGAGACAAGCGCTCTGCACTCTTCGTTTGTTATTGTTTTAGTAGGAAAGAGTCCTTTTGCGACTTAAACGTAGTCCTGTGGATCTTTTGCTTTCTCTTGGCAAGAACTGAAATATAAACACACACTCGGTGTGCGGGGATCATCACTTAGCTGAGCGTTACTGCAGTTGGCATCATTCACCTACATTCTAAGTCTGAGTCCTAGAAATTTTTGTTACAAGTTTTACGCACCCTCGTAAATTTAACTCATATGATTCTTCACCACAGCTCCGATCGCTTTCGTCTCTTGGTACTGATTGCCGATTTTAAACATTTTGTGAACATGTTTATATCCAATAAGGAAGAATCAAAGAAATATATAATTACACACATAGTTTATTAAATAAATGCAGCTTTAAAATAATAATAAGTTTATTCTTTTCGCTGCATTCTGCTGGTCCTTCCAAAACGAGCAGATGTGGTGAATACGTCACCTTATTAGCGCATTCACCTTGCATTGGCCATTCAGAGTAAGACGACGCCACGCCGCCTTTAAAGTTGTTTTCATTTTAACAAGTCATTTACTAGCGTGTTTTTTGCCGCGTTAATTAGTTATTTCAGTTTTAGATCCGTACAGATTTAGTATTTAAGCAAAGGCGGCATGCTGTTGGGCGAATTGGACACAACGCGGCGACTATTGTTTATCGTGGCTGTTTTGGTTTTAATTTTATATGCAAAAACGTACCTGCTACCCGGCGTCGACCTGGATTACGATTAGTAGTTAGCATACCCCGCACAGCAGCAGCAGCACCTTCAGCATCCAAGTGATGACAGATCGAAGGGTTTCCTACTTCTATAACGCCGATGTGGGTAACTTTCATTATGGCGCGGGGCACCCGATGAAGCCGCAGCGGCTGGCAGTGACCCATAGTCTGGTGATGAACTATGGCCTTGACAAGAAAATGAAGATATACAGGCCATACAAGTGAGTAACACGAACCGATCCCATACTTGGATAGGACAAATAATCCTCCAACCGTTTTCAGAGCCAGCGCCCAGGACATGCTCAGGTTTCACAGTGACGAGTACATAGCCTACCTACAGCAGGTGACCCCGCAGAACATTCAATGCAATTGTAAGTGTGGCCAAAAATCAGCTCAAACCTAATAAATCTATATTATATTACTCTCTTCTAGCTGTGGCCTATACCAAGTACCTGGCGCACTTTAGTGTGGGCGAAGATTGCCCCGTCTTCGATGGCCTCTTTGACTTTTGCGCCATGTACACAGGCGCATCGCTGGAGGGTGCCCAAAAACTGAATCACAATCATAGCGACATCTGCATCAACTGGTCGGGCGGCCTGCACCATGCCAAAAAGTTTGAGGCATCGGGTTTCTGCTATGTAAACGACATCGTGATTGGCATTTTGGAGCTGCTGAAGTATCATCCGCGTGTGCTGTACATCGACATCGATGTGCATCATGGGGATGGGGTGCAGGAGGCCTTCTATCTCACAGATCGCGTGATGACGGCTTCGTTTCACAAGTACGGAAATTACTTCTTTCCGGGAACGGGCGATATGTATGAGCTGGGGGCGGAGTCTGGTCGATACTACAGCGTGAATGTGCCACTCAAGGAGGGCATTGACGATCAGAGCTACTTCCAGGTCTTCAAACCCATCATCTCGGCCATCATGGACTTCTATCGGCCCACGGCAATCGTCCTGCAATGCGGTGCAGATTCACTGGCGGGGGATCGGCTGGGCTGCTTCTCGTTGAGCACGCGGGGCCATGGCGAGTGCGTGAAGTTTGTCAAGGAACTGAATGTTCCCACCTTGGTGGTGGGCGGCGGCGGCTATACGCTGCGCAACGTGGCCCGCTGCTGGACGCACGAGACCTCGCTGCTGGTGGATCAGGACATTGACAACGATCTGCCCATCACGGAGTACTACGAGTTCTTTGGGCCGGACTTTACCCTACATCCAGAGATTAACTCGCGGCAAGACAATGCCAATTCGAAACAGTATTTGGAGATGATCGTGAAGCATGTATATGAGAACCTGAAAATGTGCCAGCACTCGCCTAGCGTACAGATGGTGCAGACGCCGCCCGATATGGATATCGAGGAGCTGCGTAACAAGGAGGAGACGGATCCCGACGTGAGGATATCTCAAACAGATGATGACAAAAGTGTGGAGGCGAAGAACGAGTTCTACGATGGGGATCAGGATCAGGACAAGCCTGATTCGGCGGAGAGTTGAATTAACTTACTTATGTGCTAGTCTAAGGATGCGAATAAGGTCAAGAACAACCACAGTAATACACTGACTACAAGTAGATTTTAAAATCGACAGACACACGTGTATTTGAGATGGGAGATAATTATAATGATATTAGGATTCGGATTTGGAATTGGATAATCACCAACCGGTTGTGGTGTTGGCCAGGCGTCGCATACGTCGCGTATTTCTATCTTGATCGCGTATCTTTTTCTCCATTTCGGCATCGGTTAGCGTCTCTAGGAATGGGGCCCACGCATCGGCATCGCTGGGATTCCGGAACGGAACATCGATGGTGGACAGGGGTGCCTCGCTAAAGGCGTACGTGCGACAGTGCCACGACAATTGGCCACGTATACTGTAAGCTATGGCCGTCACAAACTCTCCACCCAATCCCAGTTCGGCGCAGAGTTTGATGGCAAACTCCTCCGGATTGTTGTTCTTCTCCGACATGTCCCACTCGACCTGGTCGACGAGCGACGTGTTGCCCACGTGTATGTTGAGCTTGACTATGACACGCTGGTCACAGCTCTCCTCCAGGATGGGCGGATCGTTGGGAAAGGCCTCGATCTGCTGCCGGATAGCCTGAGCGATGGCCGGCACAAAGGGCAGGGGATTCAGGTCCAGATCATCACAGAGTACTTCGGCAAACTGCTCGGGCGTGATCATGCTCTCGTTCTTGTTCCAGGTGAAGGTGTCGCGCAGCTTCTGTCCCTCCAGCTCCATGTCCAGGCGTATGGGCACCAGGCATTCCTTCTGTGCCGCATTCTCCAGACTCGCCGTCGGGTCTGTGTCGTCAAAGCACATGGGGAATGTACGCACCTTCTTCGTGTGCACACGATTCCGGTTAATGGGCGTGGCCTGTGGCACGGCGTCCAAGTGGCTCGAATTGGGCATCGTGGGCACATACTGTGGCTGCTTCTTGGACTTGCTCTCCCGCGGCACAGGCGTATCGGAGGTGTTCACCGAAACGGCACGATATCTGCAACGAGTAATCATTAAAGTAATCTCCGACTCTGACGGGCGGTCGGCTCCTGTCACACACTTACTTCTCGTCATTGCCAGCCATAATGTCATCCACTTCGACCGCTCGTAGCAACGAAACTGAGCTGGCCAAAATGTGTGAACTAAGGCCAGAGTCGGCCAGTCGTTTTCGCTCCTCATTTGACAGGACAATGCGCGTCATACCCGGGTACTTTTTGTAGAGGATGCCGCGGAAGTGGCGCATGTAGTTGCCCACCTCGGAACCCACATAGTAGTACTCGCCACCCTCCTCCAGTTGGAATGCAACCGGCTTATCACCGTATGTCTGCAGAGCCATGATGGGAATACTCCAAAAATCAGCAGACTTTATTTATTTTTATTTATTGGTGGTTTTGTTAATTGCAAATTTTCAGACCAGAATTTTTCATACCGCATACACAAACACAGACATGGACATGGCGTCTTTCGCGTTTTGGTTGGTTGGTAACCCTACACATTAACCCTATAACATTATGTGTTCAAGCGGAGAAATGTGGTTTCCAATTCTTGACGGAGAACGATTAATGGTAGAACAAGGAGGTATTTTAATAATCCACCGAAAATAAATAAAATTGAATCATTTTAGCACAGTTCAGATGAAATAGCATGGATAGCAGTCGTTTAACTTTTTAAATAGAGGAGGCTTAAGAGGGCTAAGTTAGTATTTTCATCGGTATATTTACGGTATATTTTGCAAATGAGACGTTATTTTTCGATTCGGTCACACTGTTTGTCCATATGCTGCCGCAGAAATTGCGATTGTTTAGTTTTCCTTAAAAATGTCCTTTTTACGCAGCGTTGCTGGTGCTCTGGTGCTTGCCAGGCCGCTTAATAGCGCGCGAACAGGTATGTCTCAGCGATTGCGCCAAGTTAATACAGTAATCATGTTTATTTTGGCAGTGCAAACACGCCGTCACATCAAACGTTGGGTCGCACCGACGTTACGTGAGCTCGCGCATCGTCAACAGAAACAAGGGCCCCAAAAGCCGGAACCCCGGGCGGGCTATGTGGAGTGGAACTACCGGTCGGAGCTGTTTGCCTTTGGCAAGCGACTGGGGGAGAACTTTGAGCTGCCGCAACTGCAGGAGGCCTTCACACAGCGGTCATATGCCCACCAGCAGGAGGAAAAGCAGCGAAAACTTGGCATTGAAGAAGGGGACCTAAAAATAGCTGATAATCAGGAGTTGGCCAAGATGGGTGGCCACATTGCCAGGGCCTATGTTGAGGCCTTTCTGAAACAGTCGCTGCCAAAGGTTCCGAAGGAAGGACAGGAGGCCATTGCCAGCTATTTATTGAGCACAGAGACATTGGCCAATGTTTCGTCGCATTTGGGAACCAAAGATCTCATCTTCACCACAGAGTACCCGCCTTCTCCCGAGAGCCTGGCCGAATCCCTTCAGGCGGTGATTGGGGCTCTGGCAGACTCCAGTGGCGTAGAGCGGGCCTTCCTCTTCGTCAGAGACTTTATCTGCACACAATTGAATCAGAAAGATTTGCTGGATCTGTGGACACCCAAGCAGCCCGTGCAGTTGCTCGAGGAGATCTGTCAGCAGCGGAAACTGGGAGAGGTGGAGCCCCGCCTGCTGGGGGACTGCGGCAAGAACACAGTTCTGGCTGTCTACCACGTGGGCATCTACGCGAATCGCCAGCTGCTGGGCAAGGGCTTTGGCGAGGATGTACCGACAGCCACAGAGACGGCGGCACTGGATGCCCTGCAAAGCCTCTTCGATATCCACGAAAACCGAAGGCCCTTCGACTTTGGCCTTCAGGTGGAGACCAAGAATGTGAGACTGGGCAACTGAGAAGATCTGTTGATGCGTTATTGCCTCTTTGTTGATTAATATAATTTGCACTATCCACATGTACTTTCTGAATTGGCGTCAAAATAAGATTGTGTCTTTAAAATCATTTAACTACGGCTCAACAACATTTGTGGCACTGCCATGTGCGCGCCTGTCACTTAGTCGGTATCGTCGCGCTTCTTTTCGTATTCCTCGGTGTTTCCCGTGCCGGTGGGCGCGCTTGAGGTAGGCGGACTTATGTCATCCGGCTTGCTTTCCAGCGAGAAGGGCGGAATCTTGCAGTCAAAGGAGTAGCCATCCTCGCGCTCCAGCCGGAAGGTGCCCCACATATGTCCACTTGGCGCCTGCAGGCTAACATGACTGCTGTACTGGAAGGCGGGCAGCCGGGGGCTGAGTATGGGCTCCTGCCCAACCACGCCACGGCCACGGACCGTCTCCAGAGTGCCCGACAGGGAGAAGATGCGCCAATGACGCTCGCGCAACTGCACGCTCAGCTCGCCCAGGTTCTCCAGACGGATGCAGTAGCGCCACTAAAGAGAGGGATAAAGATTAATTGATATTTGAGACTTCAATCTAAGACGTACCCAATAGACGGAGCTGGCTGGCGTCTCCCTGCAGCCCATATAGAAGGGGATCACGGTGATTCGTACATTCTCAGTTGTCTCCTTGTGTACATCGCTCATGTCTAGCCAGGGATGGTTCTTCTCCTGCCAGGCCTTCAACGTTTCCTGCCCTACAAACGGCGGATCCGAGTCCGGGGCAGGGGTCAGAAACTTGTCGAATAGCTCATGCTGTAGGGGCTGCTTTTCGGTGGAGCTGTAGGGCATGATGTCCTCGTGCGCCACATAGTCCAAGCCGGGTATGGCATACAGGCTGCGATTGGAGTCTTGATTCCCCAAAAACGTTACGGCTTCCGTTTGGGCCCGCTAGAAAGAGCTTCAGAATTAAATTCTGGCAGATTAGAGGCTACTTTTTTAGTCTTACAATGTGCGGGCAATCCCTTGTGTCGATGAGCACTTGATAGAAGGTTTGCACTTTGCCCCGGACCTCTTTGGTGTCCACCTGAGAGTGGGCCGATGTCTTGGCGGTACCCATGCTTGTGGTACTTTCGGAACGGCTGCCAGCGGGCGGTGGCACCGGCCAGGCGACATCGGCTGGCGTAAGAGTAGGCGATGTTGCAGATGTTGGCTTAACTCTAAGTGAAGCCTCTTTGGTTCCTTGTTCCAGGGGCGGAGTGGCCGTCGCCGTGGCGGTCGCTGTTGTCGTTGCGGTGATCTTGCTGGGATTGTGCAGATCACGGTCGTAGACACGGGCGGTCCATGGAAAGAGTATCACTCCACGGTAGCCAAAGATGCGGTGCAGGAATACCTGTCCGGTCTCGTATTTGTCATCCCTGGCCTCCACCAGACGTCCCACTTCCGCAAGCCTGCAACACGATTTGCATTATGCAATAATGATTCAAATGGTTTTGATAGGAGAGGCAAAGCAACCCACAGAAGGCTGCCAGCACCCCCCGAAGCAAGGACTCACTTGGTTGGATAAGCCGCATTCTTCTTGATGCCGCGCCTCAGCGTTATGTCGCATCTCTGGACTAGATGCCACCGCCTCTCCCATTGGAACACTTGCATCAACAGACCCATCTCATTCAACACTCGAGCTGAAATCACAGAGGAACAAGTGCAGAACCCGCCACTCGTCTTCGGTTCTGAGCGAGGAGGGGGCCAAGAGCAAACAAAACACCTTTATGCAATTATTTGGCCGAGTATTCCGGCACTATATGCTGCTGTCCTTTGGCTTTTGTGCTTTACATGTGCTTCAAATTGTACTTCCAAATTTTAAAATTTATCCAGATTTCGACATTGTTATGAAAATTTTGATTTGTTTTCGGTACCAGAAAAAATACACTCGATTTCACTATATTCGATACCGATAGACTATTGTCCGGGTGACTTTGAATCTAAAGCTTGCAATTATCACAGGAGGATGGCAGTAAAATAAGGATTCAAATTATTTCGTAATATTATTAATCTGATATACTCCAACTATTAAATTTTCTTACATTTCACCGATCAGCTGTAATTTGTTTAGTACTGAACTAAAGTGGAACGGCTAAGACAATATGAATACGTAAAAATGCAATTTCAATATCATATTTGACGTTTCCTTCAAGTGTTCATTCAGAATAATGTTATATTTATTTAATCCATTTTTTTGCACCTATTTGATTACATGAAAAGGAAACCCTTAAATACGAATCGGTGTATTCGATCATAAAATGTAGCACGACAGTGCGTTTGGTAGAAGGTTGGTATATAATGGTATATTTTATTCATTTTGGTATATTTATGGTATATTTGTAAAATGAGACCGTATATTTTGGTATATTTCAGAGGGTCGATTAGCCCATTGTATTTTAATATTCCACCGAAAATAATGAGAAATGAAAAATAATGAAAAATGGCATGGAACTACCAGAAGAATTTACCATCAGTAGTATTTGCCGCCATTTGCCTTAAGTCGATCAACTATTTAAATAGAGGGGGCTTAGGTGGGCTAAGTTCGATTTCTTATCGATATACGATAAGTCCTGCTTGTTCTCCCTCTTTCGCCATTTGACATATTTCCGGTACGTACGCGATTTTTCTTCGGTCACTAAATAATGTAAAAATATACATGAAAATGCATGTAACTTTGAGAAATAGTGCCTCGAAAGACTCGGTGGATATGTGTGTTATGTTCGCAAATAGTTATTGTGCGCCTAGGAAGTGATTGGCTGTGCGATGTCTGTGGATGAAATAACCAAAACAAATGCTCAATGCCATAGCATAGGCCAACAACACTTCTTGTGAATATAACACAGTTCTGTGCATGTTTTAACGATGGAATTTTCTGCTCCAACAGTTAAGCCATGGCCGACACCCAAGCTGCCAAGTCCGCTGCTGCTGCGCCAAAGGCCGCAAAGGCCCCAAAGGCTCCTAAGGCCGCAAAGGCACCAAAGGCCGAGAAGGTCGCCACCACCGAGGCTAAAGTGTCCGCCAAGAAGTACAAGCGTCACGGACGTCTGTTTGCCAAGGCTGTCTTTACCGGCTACAAGCGCGGTCTGAGGAACCAGCACGAGAACCAGGCTATCCTCAAGGTAGGTCCATCCTATTTCCTTCCATTGAGATTTTGATATAAACCAATGTCTCCATTGCAGATTGAGGGCGCCCGCCGCAAGGAGCATGGCGAATTCTATGTTGGCAAGCGTTGCGTCTATGTCTACAAGGCAGAGACCAAGAAGTGCGTGCCACAGCATCCCGAGCGCAAGACCCGCGTCCGCGCCGTCTGGGGCAAGGTTATCCGCATTCATGGCAACACTGGCGCTGTCCGTGCCCGTTTCAACAGGAATCTGCCCGGTCATGCCATGGGACACCGCATTCGCATCGTAAGTTTACCCCTCAAGTATATCTTGGTTTCCCCATAGCTAATGTTAACTGTTTCTATTGCAGATGCTTTACCCATCAAGGATTTAAGTTAAAATCAACTTAAGTAATTGACCTGCAGAGTAAAAAAATCCGTTTTACAATAAATGAAACAATTTAAATTTAATTACAACCCAAACTTGGTGTTGAGCTCTCCCTGGTGAGCAGCCACGGTTCCAGTATATTAGATATCGTCGGAACTATGAAGCAAGGGGAATATTTCAACTATTGGAATATCTTATAGGCGTCAAAAACGTATATAGTTATGAAAGTGTTTTGGTTTTCTTCCTATCTTTCAGAGGAAAGATAGTTTGGTTTCGTGGTTTATGTTATGTTCGGTTTTAACTATTGAATGCTAACAGTTATTTCGGAACGAAACAGAACCGAACTTGCAGCAGGAAAATGCTTAATTTGGGGCATCTACCATGCTTTTCCATCTTGTTGGCATTCTCAAACTTACTCCCGGAACATATACAAATGAAAGAGATTCGAATAAAAAGGACACTTAAATTTCTTCGGCGATTCGAATCCACCTGATTTTTATTAGTTTGACAGCTGCTCCTGCAGCCGTTTCTTTGGAATTCCGTGATTTTTTCTTAGTATTTTTCCAGCAATGACGAAACTGCGATTTAATTTGCGTCATAAATTGGTATTTTCAGCTAGTCAAAATCGGGTCACACTGCACAGCAGCGTGTTGCGGGTGAAGACGAAAACAAAAATTTTCTTTAAAATTGTTTAATTTAGTTTATAATACAATTAGATATTTAAATTTGCTATTATTGTGCGCGCCGGGAAGTTATGAGGAAATGTGCGCCGACTTTGATGGGTGCTCCTGCTGCTGTTGCTGTTACACCACCACTGACCAAATTCGCGACAACACGTCACCGTTGCACAAGCCAATTAATACATAAATTGTACATTCCATAAACACCGAAGAACAGTATCAAAAATCATCAGAACTTACGTATATGTACGTATAATGGGCATACAGGATGGACTGAATGGCATCTTCACGCAACGTCGACGCAACCTGATCCTCCAGCTGACCATGATCACCTCGATTGTGGCGGCAATGGCACCAGCGGCAGCAGGATCAGGAACAGATTCGGAACTCCAGCAGGCGGGCTCCAATCCCCCGCCGGCCATTACACACTGTGTGGAGCGGGACGACCGCCGGATCGGACGTCGGTAAGAAGAAGAAGCTAGGCGGCGAGGGTTGTGTGTGACCTTTTCTTACGCACTGTAATGAAAATGTTCTCGAATGTTCGCTTTTCACCACAGTCCCCCCCAAGTGCAGTGCCAGTGTAAAAAAGTAAGCAGCTAAGCAAATATTGAACAAAATGCTGTTTATAGTTGATTAAACTATTGGGAAAATTCGTGTTTACTAAGTCAGAATCGAGAACCGATGAGACGCATAGAAAATTGAGTGTTTTGTTCCCATTCCTAACCTTAGAATATCTAATTGATTCAAGAACAGCCACTGATCCCTACGAAAATATCTATTGACCCTTCAACTACGCTTAAATAGTAGTATAATCAGGGAACGCACCTTATCAAGAATGCGGTGAGTCATGTGGACAAAAGAAAAAGTTAACTGTTTTTTAGTCTAGCGTTTTTGTTTGTGCCAGATAAAAAACACGGCTTCGATGCGATATGTTTAGTTATGCACACAGTATAAAACGGGTTTCGTTTTGTTGATTTGCGTTGTTTTGCTTTCTGCGAGTGTATGTTTGTTTAAAACATTTCGAATTTCACCATTTCTTGCGTTTGCCTTGCCCGACATTTGGAGGGCGCCATTTTCGGCTCTTCCGTGTGTGCGAGCGAGATGGCATGCCAAGAAAAAGGGGCCAAAACCACTTGTTGGCACGGCATCATCTGTGTCGGTCTCTCCCGCCGCACCTACCAAGCAAGCTGTCATGATGGCTGCCAGTGTGACCATTTTGCACAGGGTATCCTTGCATTAAGTGATGCAATATTTTTATGCAATACAGAAATACCGATGCTATGCGGTGTAAATGAATCAATTAGCGATAAAAATAAATTTGTTGTTTAGGTTAGGGACCTGACCTGTTTTTCCTGCATGAACAAAATTCTAATGTCAGTTTTGTTATCTCCACACAGACTCCTCTACATAACAACTCTAGATGGACGACTGAGCGCTTTGGATATAGCCAAGTCTGGTAAGCTGCGCTGGAGTGTGCCCACTGGACCTGGACCACTGATCTCATCGAGCATCCATCGCTTGGAACTGACGAACAATGGGCAATTCGTCCGCATGATTCCCTCGCTCAGTGGTGGGATATACAAATTCGATGGTGACTCCATAGATCCCATACCCATTACAGCGGAACATTTGCTTAGTTCCAGTGCCAAGTTTAGCGACGATCTGGTCATATCTGGTGGCAAGGAGACCCGCACATATGGCGTCTCTGCCCGTACCGGTCAGCTGCTCTACGAATGCTCTATAAATGGCTGTGTTAATGTCACGGCTGAGGGACGTGCCATTAACGACACTATCGAGGACGTCAAAGAGGAGCCGTTGCCTGACGATGCAGCTGATGATGATGACCACATTAGAGATGAGGCTGGCTATATTGTGGCACATGATCCGCTGCTCGACGATGTTATTGTAGTGCGCCGCCAAACGCAGACTGTTCGTGCCGTGGAATCCCGCACGGGCATAGAACGCTGGAATTTTAGCGTCGGTCAGCACGAACTGGATATGGTGCGGGCCTCAGAGTGTCATATGCAGCCCCGCGACGAGCTGGATCTGGCCGTGCTAGATGTGGATATCAAAGTGGTGGTGCCGGAGGGCATCATCTGCGCTTTCAGCAAAAGCAATCCCCACGACATGCTCTGGAAGTATAAGGTGAGTCGGAACATAGACGGAACAAGCCCAGTGTTAAGTCAATCTTCTCCTGTAGTTCGATCATCCCATTGTGAGTGCTTGGAATACCAATGCCGACGACGAACTGAAGGCCGTTGATTTGTTCAGCTCGGCCCAGTGGTTGTGGGACCAGGATGAGGACGAGCTACTCAACAACAGACCAACAAGCGCGCCCTCCATATATCTGGGGATGTATGACAAGCAGCTGTATATACAGGAGTCGATCCGGCTACGCCAGGAGATAATGGACCAGACGCAGGTCTACCAGCAGCTGACAGGAGATACCAGTCTCATGCCCAAGATACCCTGGAAGCCCATAGCAGCCAGTAGCCATTCCCTGGTGATCTTCCAGGCGAGCCAGATAGATCCCGAGGTAATTGGCGAAGAGCCGCCGACGCAGGGAAACGAACTAGTGCCATATGATGATCAGAATTTTGCTGTGGCTGCCCAGTCCGTGCTGAATGCATCGGAGTTTGTGAATGGCAACGGATATTACTTCTTCACTGGATCCACTGAACTGGAGGGACCCTCGGAGTGTGGCACGAACGAAACACCCACTGGACTGCCCGCCATTGAGGCGCCACCCTCGTCTTCCGGCAGCAACAAAACTGGGGGAGTCGATGTTACCGGAAATCACAGCATCAATGATGATCTGGGCTTCAGCTTAGACGATATCGATGCTCCGGTGAAGGTTGTCATCCTGTCGCTGTGGTTCTGGTGGAAGGAGATTGTGGTTATTGCTTTCACCTCGGCGGTTATCCTGAACATCTTCATGGGACAACGGAATCAGCGTGTGGAACGCGAGTATTTGGTGATTGAACGGCATGTGCCGGTACAGACAGCCATCGAGGCGACTGAAGCATCCACTCAGGCGCTTTTAGGACCCGTTGTGCCAATGTCACATCATCATCAGCAGCACCAGCGTCCTGGCAACCGTTTTAGCTTTCCGGGCAGTGGAAATACACAGCGTTCGCTATCCGAGTCCACAACACACTCGGGTGAGCATTACATCTCACGTTTCCAGACCGATTTTGATCTGATGACATGCCTGGGTCGCGGCGGGTTCGGTGTGGTATTCGAGGCCAAGAATAAGCTGGATGAGAATCACTATGCCGTCAAGCGGATAACGCTGCCAAATAAGGAGTCATCCCGGCAGCGGGTGTTGCGTGAGGCACGCACTCTGGCTAGCTGTGAACACCACAATATTGTGCGTTACTTTCATGTAAGTGATCTTTTGGTGCTAATCAGTGAAGAGATTATAATCAGTTTAATTTCGTTGCAGTCCTGGACCGAAACCCCGCCAATTGGTTGGCAGGAGGAGGAAGATCGCAAGCTGCTGGCCCACGAGCTCTCAACTTCCATACAAATCGAAACGCCCGACGAGAGCACATTCCCCTCACTGGCCGATCAGTTTCAGGAGAAGCGGCAGCAACAGCAACAGCTTTTGTCCTGGGTCTCGGATGCTGCCAATAGCACAGCCTGCAGCCATGACTTTCACGGCAATGGAGATACTGGACTACGAAACATCAAGGAGGAGTATGATGACGATGAAGAAGAGGACTCGCTTATTGAGTTTCGCAGTGAGTCGCGCTCGGCAGCATTGCGAGCAGGTGTTCAGCAGGACGATGATGACGATGAGGATGACGATGATGAGGATGATGAGAATAAGAGGGAAGGACCACTACATCGCAGCTCCGTGTCTATTGATATCCACTCTGCGTCGTTCGATTTGAAGAACATTAACTACTCGCAGCATCCGCTGGTTTCGAACTCTTTTCAAATCGAATCCGTACGCTCCAAGGGCAATGCCAGTGACGATGCCGGGGACTCCGATAGGCTGCGAAAGAAACCACTCACTCTGGCCCTGGCCCAGAATCACAATAACAATCCTCATCAGCCAAATGGCAGCCATGGCACACCTCCGAGTGCCACCATGCAGAATGGAGTGGTGGCCAAGCCCAGTAAGGTTTATCTCTACATCCAGATGCAACTTTGCCGCAAGGAAAGCCTTCGCGACTGGCTGCGTGAGAATCGGACCGAGGCTCGGGTCTCGCACATTGCCGACATCTTCCATCAGATCGTTGATGCCGTGGACTATGTGCACCTGAAGGGTCTCATTCATCGTGATCTGAAGCCAAGCAATATATTCTTTTCGCAGGATGGTAAAATTAAAATTGGAGACTTTGGCCTGGTCACCGACATGGCGGACATACCCAATCTGGTAGCCAAGTGTGGCGATCAGAGTGGCCTTCCTTCGTGTGCTCGGCACACGCAGCAGGTGGGCACCCACCTGTACATGTCGCCAGAGCAGCTGCTGGGCCGCCACTACGACAACCGAGTGGATATCTATTCTCTCGGCTTGATCTTCTTCGAGCTTCACGTGTACTTCTGCACTGAAATGGAGCGGATCAAGACGATGCGGGCCCTGCGAGAGGGCCAGTACCCGAAAGACTTTGCCAACAATTACCCCGGACAGTATGAGCTGCTACAGCAAATGCTGTCTGCTGATCCCGAACAGCGGCCACAGACGAAGCAGCTGAAGAATCAGCTGCATGATATTCTGAAACTGCCCGTTCACCTGGCAGACGGACGCAGCGAGCAGGCGGCTCTGGCTGAGGCAGCCCATCGCTTGAGTCGCAGCCGCACCTTCAGCAGCTCCAGCGATCATCAGCAGCATCAGAAGATTTAGTGATAGACTACGGCCCGAGGCAGACACCAATTTCAGTCATCTGTTAACATTTCGTTTGTAAGTTATTTACTAAAAGTGTCCCATCGCCGTTTCTGTTTTAATCATCCTCTCACCTGGCTATGCCTCATCCGCTGACCTCGGAAACTATCTGTAGGAAAGGAGGATCATTTATTGGTAGCATTCTATTTGATAGGTTTTGTATTACGTTCACCTTTTAAACTCTTGCGTGTCGCAAAGTGCTTTTGTTTATAATACTTATAATTAATATACATATGTATATTGATGTACTCCCAAAAAAAACAGTCGCTAGAATAAGTTTCTGAGTTACGATTTACGATTGAGTTGTGCCCACCCCAAATTGTTTGTCCAAGTTTTTTTCCTATCGAGGTAGCCCCCTTCCTGATTTGTGCTATCAGCTAATGCGAAAGTTTGTTTTTAGATCTAGGTGATAAGGAGAAATAAAAGTGTTTAAAAATACAAACAAATGGAAATGTTCTCTAATTGCTGACGGCGTGATGTTCAACCATAATTGATTTTATTAATGACATGACATTGCCAGGTGATTGTCTGGGGGAATACAAGTACGCTATAGTACCTGCGAGGTTGGGGTACTAAAAAATGGTTTTAAATTTTTTTTTTATTTTGTATCACTTTATTTTGTGTTTTATTTGCGTCTTTTGCGCATTTTCCAAAAACTTTCTCTACAGTACTAACGATTAGTCGTCGAATATTCTCATGCCACACTGAGCCCAATTTGTTTGTAGACAATATTCGGGTTGCGGCTTTAATTGTTGTTATATATTAAATTGCTTAACATTTAGGGTTCGGTGCGGTTTACGAGCTTCTGTCCGATTAAACATTTGTTTTCTACGCTTCATTGCAATTGTTTTACAAAAATTTAACAGAGATCCGTTTTTATATTAGGCATTTTTAATAATAGGCATCTAAATTTAGCTGCTGCTGCTGCTGTCACTTAATGTTAATTAGATGGCTCTGAACAAACAACAAGCGGCTGAAGCATTTGATTTATCAATACATTATTTAAATTTTTAGATTTTAATTATTATATTGCTACACTAATTTAATGTATTTCCACTTGCGTCATTCGGTTGCAGAGGCAAGGCGTTGGTTGCTTAAATTTACAAAAATTCAACAATTGTCCATTGTTGCGTTTTATTTTATTTATTGTTTAATTTCCTTTCAACTGTTTTAGCGTTTAGCATTTATTTTATTTTCCAAAAATTAACAGCCATTTTGACGAATCTGTAAATGTTGAAAATCAAAGGCAAAAACACGAACCAAATACATACAATTATATTTAGATTTACTCGTATATATGTATATGGGTATATATCATATAAATATGTCGATGTTAGTGCTTGCCGTTTGCTTACTTGTTGGGGAGACTGTGGAAATAATGTATGTTTCAGTGTTGGAAAGTGACAGTGGCCATGAACACATTTCTCTAGTTGGGATCAGTTCAGTGCTGGTGAACAAAGAATGAAACATTTTTGATACGGGAAAAGGGGGGGTTTACAAGTAAGCAACCTGAGCTATATTTTTATTTATGATTTGTTAACAATATATGTCCTTTATCAAAGCCACATTTATAGAATTTGTATTTCATATTTATTAACAATATCTTTTTTGCAAATTCTGTATCATATAATGTGTGTTTTATTATCGCCATTCCATTGTTTACCCTTCAAATAAGTTCTAAAAATTTGTTTTCCATTTCGGTTTTTTGTAATCTTAATTCTTTCCTATATTCTTAGCCGAACACTCAACTGGGAGTGGAACCAAATTTGGCAGTGCGCCCAGTTATCTACTTTGAATATCAGTTAGGTTTAGAATTATGTATATACGTACGTAACTACATTAGTTCCCCCATTAATACTTATATTGCTGTAAAAGTCGGTTCATAGCATTTTCGCAAAGTTCATTTTGTTGAAATCTCTATGTACAAAGTCAGCCTTGATTGCTTTTCTTTTGAGTTGTTTGAGTTTGTTGCTGTTTGAGGTGAGGAAAGAGATCGGTATGGTATGGTCTGTATTCATTACGTAGTAGACTCTCAGTTAAATCAGCTACACAGGCGGTGTCCAACAGATAGAGTGATATACGTTATCTAACTAACTAAATGTGACCGCTACACTATACTACACAAAACACCTGCTGTTGCACCTTAACCCTTATTTCTAGCCTTCGATTCTAGCCTAAGGGTGAACGGTTTTCGTGTATGTCATGGTTAATGCCGCTATCACTAAAAATAATAACACAATCGTCGGTGTTTTGTGCGTTTTAATTATATTCTTAGTTTAGTGTGTATCGGTTTACTATGACATAATTGTTTGCATTTAGGCTTCATGCTTAGGGTTCTCTACACGGTGCTTAGCTTAGTCGTTTTCCAACACTTCTCAGCAAGTCAAGAAGAGCCCTAAGCTTTCATTCACACTTGTGAGTGCCTACCTATAATTTTGTTCTTGTAACATCTTTCCCTACAGGCAATGAAATGAGGTGCAGCAGATAATTATGGCTATAAATCGATTGAGCAGTGTAATGGCATGATTGTAATACTACCTCAACTACTTAAGGCTATTTATTCTATTTCCCAACTTGACTTAAAGTTACGTAGTTCTTGTAGTCCAGTTTTTTTTTTGTTTGAGACTTGACATTCGCTGACGCTTTGTTTGTTGTTTTGCTTAAGAACTAATTCTTGAAATGATCACAACGTTAAAGTATGTTTATCGTACATATATGTATGTATGTATGTATGTGTATGTATAGCTTAAATATAGATATTACTTATACGATTTCGGTTTGGTTTCCATAACAAGGTTATTCGTTCGTTACATAAAATGTATTGTAAATTATGGTGGGATTAATTGCCTATTTACGATTCCACGACGAATAAAATAATAACTACAATATACCGATAATAGCGATAATAATTAAATGAAATCCAAACTTTTGCAATTCGTGTACATCTTCGGGGATACTCTTATTGTTTTCTGTTGCATATTCATGTCAGCTGCTCCTCCTGCCTGGCTCACGGGCATTGAATTGCAAATGCAAATGCGAATGCAAAAAAGTTGTCAGCAGGAGGATGAGAGGATGTTGGTTGGCTCTGGCTTGGGATCTGGGTTCTGAGCTTTTGCTCCTGGCCAAATGTATCTGGGGTTCGACAGCCATTGCAATGCCATTCCAATTCCCATTCGCATTGCCATTTAAATGAGCGGAGCTCTTGCCAACAAAAAAGCGATGCGATAAAAGCAGCCAGCAAAATGTTGTAATAATGGCAAACAAAAGAAGAGAGGGCAAACGAAAAGAAGGGGAGTCGACACACGGGGACAACTGCAAAGTGTGGCCACTAAAATGTATGCTAAAATATGCATCTGCAGGCAATGCCAAGGGGCAACAATGTTGTTTCTTCTGTTGATGCTGCTGTTGGCCTCAAGGAGATTGCGTATACGCCAGCGTGCCACCCCATCTGGCCCCACATCTTGTCCCATGTCGTCGGCAACGAAACAGCTGCGAAAGTATCCACCCGGGACACTCGTATTTACGCGCTAGATCAAAACGTTTGCTTAAAAAACTTATGCAACATTTGCTAAAGTATTGTACAGCGTCCTTTATTCCTAGTTGATTGTGAGAACTCAGTGCCAACCAAGCCACCGCCTCCTCCAGCGACACCACCGCCGCCTCCGCCACTCGTGTTGCTCCCACTGCTGGTGCAGCCCATTAGCTCACGGAACACGTCGCCGATTTTGTAGTTGTATCTATAAAAAGGGCCAGAAAAGAATACCAGTTAGTCTTCCTTGGCAGCCCGCGGTGCCGAAGCAATTGATATACGAGTGCTATGTGGGAATATCTGGGTATTTGTGGGGGTATCTGTGGGCTGATATTGATTACTCACTGCGCCGAGCACTCGACATAGCCGCAGCGCCAATGTTTGCGCACCAGCGTGGAAATATCCTTGAGCTCCTGCCATACCATGACGAGTGTGTGTGAGATGAAAGAGAAGAGATTCAATATTGAGTGCAATCCGTTGGAAACTAATAGCACGAATGGTGAATCAATAGCATAGGCATTCTCTAGCAATTCTTAAAAGAAGTAGAGCTGCTTTTCTATTATTAAAGAACTAAGGAAAGTGTTTCTTAACATTAGTATAACATTAGTGTACAACTGTATGCATTCTCATCCAAAACCTTTCTGCATTAATATATGACTCTATTGATGTTCCAGAACTCTTCACTTTCACTTTCAAAAGTCTAGCACTCATTTATGTGACTCTTAAAACCACTAAGAGAGTACTCACCTGCGAATTGGCCTGCGCCTCAGTCACATTGTCATATTTATTGCCAACCACAATTATGCTAAAATCACGATGACTGAAACTGTCCAAGATTTGATCTCTCATCGAGCGGCAGTACTGCAATCGAATGAATCGCGTAAATTGGCAATCAATTAAAGGAGGTAAAATCGGCATGCCATTGGGCATATCGATGATGGTGATGATGATGGGGCGGCAGGGGCACTCACCTGAAACGTTTCCAAATTGCCCATGTCATAGACTAGCACATATGCGTGCACCGTTCGCAGCCCCAGCGGATGTCCGTTGTTCCATTCGGCGAAGTTATCAGCCGGAAATCGCTTCTGGCAAAGGATTGCCATGCCAATTGGTCGAGTGTTTGTTTTTCATCAGCATATTTTCGACGAGGACAGCACAGAGCACAGAGCACAAAGCACAGAACCCCACGGCACGCACCGACAGACAATTCCGTACCCGTACCAGAGAGAATATCGTATGGCACACAGATGTATAGTATGTGTCAATACGGTCGGTTGAGTTGTATTTTTGTTTCGCATTATTTCGGCACGCATATGAAAATCAAATATGGAAAAGCGGAAAAGAGTTTTATGTCATTTAATAGCGGTACACAACAGGCAGCAGGATGACATAAATACGGAAATATATTTATCGTTTTTTTTTTTTCAGGAAAAATATAAGTGTTTATTGTGTTTATGATATGAGTTGAATCAGTAGTTATGGTTTATCAAAACAATTACTCAAATGTCATTATAGCATGATAAATCGTTAGATAAACACAATTATTTTTGCATATGGATTTATATGGCATTTTAATGGGGATTACATTCAATAGAGAGAGAGAGAGAGGGGGAGAGAATGGAATAATCCGAAACAGAATCCGTGCAAATAGATATCCTGTCATCCTTGAACTAAAAGTGGAATAATCCCAAACAGAGTAAATCTGTTTGATATAATATCTTTTTAAATTGATTTGCTTTATGGAAAACATCTGGATAAATGGCACTGGGGACTCTTATTTATTTAGCATTTACTTTTCCCCTATTGTGGTTGGAATGAAATCTTTTTAAATCGTTGCTCCAGAGGCTGCAGAAGAAATGACATTTATTTATTCATCTTTGTTTCAGAAAATTCCCTTAATTACTAACAGCTTTCACGTTTATTAAATGTAACTGAAGCTCTTGTTTCTGCGGTTATTTCTTTGTCAGAGCGACTCTCATAATAACCATAAAACGTAGCAGTTACACTAGAATTCTCGTAAAATGACAGAACATTTACGGCCATGTGAGTGTGTGCTGTCTGTCAGTGGTTTCTCTCGGCAACAAAAAAAAAAACTTCTGGTTCCATTAGTGCTTGTGCGGCGGGCACATCCGCTTCCTGCTTTTTTCAGATGACATAAATCAATCCCCAAGCAGAGCTGCAGTTTTCGGTGTAAACAGGACCCAAAAGGCAAATCAGAAGCACACCACGGGGTCTGCGTTTGCCTCCCACGCCCCTGTGCTAATGAGCAGGAGACGGAATGAAGAATAGGAGTGGGATTGAACGACAGAAGCAGAGGCAGGGGCTAGGGGCTAGGGGCCAGGGTCTTTGGTTTGTACGCCCACAGCAAGACAGTAAGTAAACGTTATAATTAAATTTACGGCGCAGCATTTTAGGCGCAAACAAAAGTCAAAGGCCGACTAGACAACAGACTCTAAAAAGGAAAGATAGCCCAAGAAGAGACCAGAACACTGGGGGAGAAACAAACAGTCGGATACCCCACCAATCCCCTCTCCCGTCCAGCAAGCTCCAGCAACCCCTGACCCTATCTGCGGCACAGATGGTCGCAGCAGCTCAAGAGTCCGCATTCCTTGGCGCCTGGGCGTCTGGCCCTTAGGGTTCTTTGGCTTCGGCCCTACCCCCCCTGTTTGTTTGTGTATTGTGTCATTCTCCACTGGCTGGCAGCCAGTCGACGCCACTCCCGTCAGGAGGCAGTAACTTAGCTAGATTTACGTTTTTGATTAAATTTCATTTAATTTGTGCTTTTCCCTGGCTTTTCTGTTCTGGCTCCTCTCCGAAGCCTTGTTAATTAACGGGCTGGGCTGGACTATGTGTTGGCCTGAAATGCGAGCAGCTCGTTAGCCCAGGATGTACTCAATGTCTGTTTCGTTGTAATTGCTGCACTGTGGCTGTTGCCGTCATGGATTGGTCTTTGGAACTCAAGTGGCGACACGCGTACTCAAACATTGAATGCAGTCGACAGGACACGCCAACAACTTGTACACCAAGGGACTGAATGACTTAAATTCCCCAAGTCTGGACGGCAGATATAGAAAGTCGTGGACGATGGTCGATTCTTTTGATTTATTTTAGTGCACATGCGTGATTTATTAACTATTTTATCCATAGATAACGACCAGACAGCGGTAAGAGGGTTTTTAAGTTTAGAAAAAATAGTTTCCTCTCATAGCTTATCATCCATTTGAGTAAAATTCTTGTACAGGATGCTCCATAGCTTAAGTTCTTCTAAGAAAACTCGGCTAAAATATGAATTTGTGCATGCATTACCAGAACTGTGCAATATTTTAGAGCAAAACTTTCCGTCTGCGTACATCCCCCATAGGCATCGTTAGTCCAGGTCATTGAGTCCCCAGTTCCGACCTGTTCCCATTCTCTGGGGCCCTCGAGAAGAGGACTCTCAATAAATTGTCATTTCAAGTTGCTGGACTTTCGCTGCGGAGGCCACTTAGAGTAAACAATGGCTAACTAAATGGCCTACCCACTCACTCACTCACACAATTACAGACAAAGACATATACATAGGTATATATGTATACATAGAACAGATGTTCTCTCTTTCACCCTGTGTTATGAGTGTGTATAGGGCGAAAATCTGTTGGAAAAGAAATGCTGCTTTGCTGCTTGTACAAGTGGAAACCATTAAGGTGGACTTTGAGTTATGACGGCCAGGCAGTGCACTTGACGATGAAAAATTCACCACAATAAACAGGAGCCACCCTTAGTCCTCGCCTGACTCTTTTAGCCTGCCTCTTAGACAAGCATCAGAGCCATTTGGTCAACACAATGGAGGAATACCAAACCAAAAAAACGAAGTAAAATAATGAAAAAAAGAACTGTACTCGAAAACAAATTCACGCCAAAATGGACATGAATAAGTTGAAAGGCATTGGCAAGGTGGCCAGGGCAGAAGGGGGCATGGCAGTGCCATCAAACGAGGTTACATGAGCGGGGAGTGGGAGGAAGAGGGGAGGAACGGCAGCACGTAGTTAATATGACAATGGTTGTGGCTGGTCGACTACCGGCTGTCCGACTGTCCGACTGGCAACTGCTTTTTGCTGCCTGTCAACTCTTTTGCATCGTTTGCCATTTCAATGCAAATTTCTTTGGGTGTATATGTACTCGTAATATCTGTGTGGTGTGGCCGTGTCCATGTATTTGGCAATGCTCGGATATTTATAGCGAATATACAGAGACTTTTCCCTTTGTTGTGCCTGGGCTACATTGTCAGCACACCCACTTGGCCCAGTTCTGGGCTTTGTGCTGTTATCCCAGGCATAGATCGGAGGGTATATAAGATACACCATGAAGCAGGGAGCAGTTGGGTAACAATTTTAACAAAACCATGGGATCTAGGCACGAAAGAAGCTCTGATGGGAGGACAACGAAAGTGTCAACAACATTCTCTTTGCTCTTAAGTAATCCTTTTCGAGGTCTATTATGGATATAGAAAATTACTGAAATCTAAAATCTATCTGGGAAGCAGTACATAAGCTACTATTTGCTCTTACTTTTTGTAGCATTCACCAATGAAGCCGAACCAAATGTGAACACCCTAGAAACATCTACTTTTAAGCTGGCTTTCCTCAACTTTGCATAGGGAAAAACCGGAGAGAAAAACTTGCCCTAACGCCAGTGTGTTCCCATAAATATTTTATGATTGTTAAACGTGGCAAACAAACACATTTGGGGCCGGGCACGAGAGTGGAGGAGAACTGTACTGAATGGAGATGCAGGCCAAGCCGCAGTCGGGCCCTGGACAATCTCCTTCAACAATTTCGGTGTCAGTTTGTGATTTGCGGTTTGACCGAAAACTGTTCTCTAATTGCCGATGTCAGTGGCGCAGTCCTTGGGTCCACTCCAAGCAAGAACTAGTGCACACCAGTGCCTTGAGCTTTCAGGTTTATGCAGAGCAAGCTGCCCTCAAAAGATAGACAGAGAGTAAGGCCACAGACAGGACGAACTTTATGGGCTGGCTATAATTGCTCCCCCATGCGAATAATAGTACGAAATGGGGCAGGATCACGTCAAGGACCTCGTACGGCAGCAGACACGTTCAGGCATTTTTGAGTAGTTAAAAATTGATACATACATATAGCCACAAAAACTGCCCACCAGAACCACTTTCCTGCACTGTCTGTTGGCATATTAAAAATTTATATATGCACCCACTTTTTATGGGCCTGAACGGAGACTTTAATAATGTTAAGTAAGCAAAAGAATCTCCCCACAGACGACCAGGAGAAGCCACCGAAAAGATGGGAAAGAATTTGAGAGGCTTGGAAATACTCTATACGAAAGTTTTACTTGCAGAAAGTTACTAGAAGCCACTGAGGAGATATTCTTGATATAATTTGGTTACTAGTAATTTTTCTGTTCAGAACAGGCATGCAATTGTGAACGGATAAAACGTATAATCTATAATATGTTTCCTGCTACAAAACTAACATTACAACGCAAATTTAAATTACATTTTAAACTCAGATCGAATCTTTTGCTGCCAGCAATCTACTAAATGGAATTCGAATGCTGCTTTCTGCTCTCTTTACGTAACCAAATCTGATTGCATTCTTTTGGAATTTATGCAACAAAGTCCGACAAACCCTTCAGCAACATCTCTATGCCTTTAGGGCATTGGAAAAAAATGAAGAAAAATGAATAAAACGTAAAGCGTAAAACCCCCAAAGAGCGTTCGCTTGTGGCAACATCAGAAGCAGCTTCTGTTGCCTGCCATTCGGTTTTTGTGGTTACTTGTTGTCTGCGGTAAACTGTTGCTCTGGTGTGCTCGATTATAAAAAAAAAACCGAGAGAATTCGAAAATGGAAGGGAACCGTAATGAACTGTAATGAAAATTCTGCAGGTACGAGGCACCCATATAAATTTCTCGAGTCTAGACAGACCCGATAGCACAGCAGGCGCAACAGAAAGCTGGCTTAAAGTGTCTTCGGGTTCGGAATACATTTATGCGAGTCGGTCCTCTGGCAACAGATTGTAACAGCTTTCTCTGCGTCTCGCTCTCCCTTCATCTGACAATTTAAATTATTTAATAAATTACTTTGCCCAGCCGGCGTAAAAAAGGAGAATTTTCTAATATGTTGGGTTTCCATGAAATTCACTGGAAAATTGCATAAAAATAGTTTGTATCGTACACATTTTCATAAAATATTTCCCCTAGCGCTGACAGTGCGAAAGTTATAACTAAATTATGCGAAAGTTAGGATGTCCTGTGGCTAGGAGGAGGTGCTGTTGCTGGTGCTAGGCATTTAGGGTACTCACCTGGGGTGGAACGTCCAGTACCATCAGCTCACGTATGCAGGTGTCGCACACCAAACAGTTTTTATATATCTTCCGACGTGTTGTCGTCTGATGAGTCTTGGGAAAGTCATGGTAGAAAAATTGCTGCAAAAATTGAAGCGCACAAAATTGAATATTATTGTGATTGTAATATATTGCGCATACGGCGCGTGGGCCGTTGTGTCGCGAACTCGCTTGATTCCCATAGAAACCTTGCTCTAAAGCAAACCGAGCGAGCTTTTCTATATTTTTTATGTGTTCCTTTCGTTCTTCTATGGGATTTCTATGGCAGTTTTCTGGTCATAGAAGGAGAGGCACGAGCACGAGTAGATGAAGCCGGGTGGCCGCTGGTTTATTTCTGTTTCTGTTTCCTTTGGTTTTGTTTTGTGTTCTGTGTTAGGCAAACATTTTAAATATGTGTTCAGCTCTGCTCTGCTCTGCTGTTAGGTTCTTTTATATGAGGTTCTCATGAGGTTCTTTCACCCATATGCAGGCGCAGGCCTGAGGTCAGGTCACATTTTATTCACATTTTTAGCTTATTAAAATTGTGTGGTCATAAAAGCGGGCTATGGATTTTATGCTCTCGGTGGTCATGTAAACATAAAAATGCCAGCAAAAAGCATTAAATCTACAGAATGAAGGGTGCTGGAGCCGTGGTGGGGAGGGGGATCAGATGGAGCTAATCTATGCTGAAATCATATAGATTTTATTTACAGTTTTTGTACTTAATTTGAGTGAATTGCAGGTTTTAACGGATGGGATTTTCCACCTTAAATCTGAATTATATGGAGGATAATGAGCTTTTTGTGAAAACTTAATGTAAAAAGATCTACCCGGGGTTCAATTCAATAAAAAACCTTTCCATGTGCTTAACTGCTCAATCATCAGATTGAAAAGTGTAGTGAAAGCTAGAAATTTAATCTTTCGTCACACAATCAGATATCTGTAGACAGATATATCTTTCCTAAATCCCATTTTAATTCAATCGCCCCCACCTAAAGTCCTTACAGGACTCTCTATAATTTTCCATTTTCTTTTTCATTAGTTAATAAATTTTTAGCCTCTTTATCACTAGCTTTTGAGCCAGTTTTAAGCTTCAGTAACGAGCCATAACTCTAATGCGAAATGGAACTCATAACCAACACGCGGGACTGTTTCGAAATCTGCACTGAAACGTGGTCGAAATGACCCCATTAACCCGCGCAGAGACCTTTAAGCCAGCAGTTTAGCAGTTTGGTGTGTGGGTGTGTGGCTGTGTGGTTCGAGACCATCTAATTTTCCCCTAAAAGCAGGGCAGAAAGAGAGATGCCAAAGCGAATCGCAGTCAATGGGAAAAGTATCCCCTGAAAATAAGGCAGAGGCCGGCGAAAGGCATAAAATAAATTTTCCACAAAAAAAAAGTAAGTGAAAAGGAAAAACGATAATGAAAGAAGGGTAGTGTGGGCGTGTTCTGGGGGCGCATGTGTGTGTGTGTGAGTGAATCAATGCATGAGTTGAATGAGTGACAGGCTCAAAGGATATTTAACGCCTGATTGCATTTTAAAGTGATGCCCTGTCATTTATTCCAGCCAAGGAGCAGTCCAAGGAACCATCGTCGAGATTGCCAATTCACGATTATCCCACATGATGTATGTGTGTGCCAGTGCGGATGCGTGATAACTTGGCTAATAATATAGTCAAGTGAGAATCATTTTGAGGACACCCATCACCACAATCCCATTCTGGTTCTCGTTCTCATGTTCTGCTAATATAAATGCAAATTCTTTTCTGTCAATCGGCGGTTCCCTTGTTTTCGCTGCAATGAAATCGAATGCAATTTACGCACACGACGACTCAATTACCCGAGACCGAAAAAGGATATCCGCTAAGATGGCGGCCACCCAAACGTCGGAAGCGGAAGTGGCCAGTGGCTGGACAGCCTTAAAGCGTAGCGTAGAATGTTTTTAGCGGCCATTTTAAATTATATCCTGCACACACAGACGATCCCATAGGGGCATGGCATGGGGAAAAGGGGTCACATCGCATCGCATCGCCTCGCCTCGCGTAGATGCCACGCTTTTATGTCCCAGCGCCGCATATCATTGAGTTTTATTTTTATTGAACTGGTAATTGAATAAGAAATGACATTGATGGTCGTCTCCATCTCGGTCGTGCTCTCTTGGCATCCTGCTCTATACTGCTCCTCTGCTACACCCTCTCTGCCCCATGGCCGGCTTTGCGCCTCTTTATGCTTCTTGCTGCGCCATAAAGTGCGCTACATTATCTGTCACATAAATAAGCAGCGACCGGGCTTGAGCCGAAAGAAGCTTTTCGAAATTTACACAAATGGTTATTCATGGCGTATACTTTATGGCTATGATGCATTGCATTTTATTTGGCTCCTTTATCTGCAGGAATTAGCTTCAGTTTATTCGACAATTTATTCAACCAATTTGAAGCAGGTTCTGGAACTGAGTTCAAGCTGGGCAATGAGTGGGGCAGTAAATTGAATTTGCACTAAAAAAAACAGTTTTGAAATATGAAAACAGTAGTTAATATTTAATCCCCATAAAAACGATGTTTTGTATACAGACATACAGATGCATTTATATCGATGGGACTGTTGATTCTTTGCAAACTTGTATCTTTTATCTCACATTGAACCTCAGTCCTTTTCGACTTAATATATACGCCAGGTATTAAGCAATCTACTACTCGAAACAAAAATTTCTTTAATTTTATTCATTTATAAATTTTATTTAAACGATTCTTCAAAGAGTCGAATATGTATAGGCACGTATTTGGCAATTTGATTTCACATGTATTTCCTTTTACACGGCCATTACATTTACAGAGCAATCAAGATTTCAGCCATGTTCATGCTCTCCCTACCGGAAACCTACTCGCCCACCCCCCGCCACCAATTTCCCTCACAGCTTGACCGCAGAACAGCCATTAAACAGGACGTAATTGATTTTGCAGTGCTTAAAATGCCATAAAAATGCACAAATCTCGCATTACACACAATAAAAGACGTCCAGCTGGGAAGGAGATGGAGGGCACTGGCACATGGACACTGGGGCTTAGAAGGAGGGCACAGCAAGGGAATAGAACAGATCTAAAAGCACGAGCGGAGTTTGAGGCTAATGCACAGACCTTATCCCGCACAAATACACGGACAATCGCAGACATTAAACGCAGCTGTAAAACGCACACAGACAAAACAAACGTATGGAAAATAATGAAGAGCAAAGCGAAAGCAAATGGCAAATGGCAAAGCAACCCGGAACTCGGAACTCAACTCGCAACTGGAACTGGAACTGCCAACTGCAGTTAATTGAATTTGCCGAGCAGCAAAGGGCCGTGCATACGGTAAAAAGACTGTTGGGGAAAGAGGAATCTGTGGGAGTTTACGCAGGGCATTGAGCCAGGGCTTATACGCTTTCTAAAACGATTAAAGAACTAGGAGACATAGTGACCTACATCTAAGCACTTAATTAAGTTAGATCTGCATTAATAATGTAGAAATCTAACGAACGAGTTTAGGTATGGTTGATATGGTCTATGTCTTGTTACATCTGAAGGCAAATAAAGTGTCCCCTGCTGAGGCATTGCTTGATTGTAATAGAGAATAAAACGAATCAACCTTCGAGTGTATCATGCACTAAAAGCTCTAAGGACTGACTCCAAAGGCCAATGATTTCAGGACAATGGTTTCCACCGTTTAATGGTGGAAAATCGTTCATAAGTTAGAACCAACGAATGTGTGCTTCTAAAGCAAAGACTTACTTATATAAGAAATGTAAGACCTTTACGTTTATCATTTTTAGGGATAACTTCTTTTATCGCATTCGGTGAATCAGTCTTTACAAACCCCCTATCCTAGCTGGTATACCCCCCATACGGTAGACTCCTGAATGCTGAACACATATGCGCCTTTCTGGCTCTGTGCCCCGCCATTGTATAATTACAAAAGATAAACCACAAAAGATACGATGCGATGCGAAGCGCAAATCAAATTAACGGCGCTCCTACACGCACACAAATGCAATTAGGAGGGCTAACACGCACAGAGCAGAGGAGAGCAGGTGAGCTTTGGGGTGCAGGTAGAACGAGGCGCTAAATATCCTCAATGAGAGGCAGCTGCTCTGGGACTGGTCTATTAAAAAGTTTGACGCTAAACTGATGCTCCTGCTGCTGCTCCGCTCCCACCACGGCTGCTGATTCCACTAAACTTTTCAGCTTTCATCGGGGTCGCCGTCGCCCCATGGCCCCATTAAAAATTTAGAGCCCAGGTTCGGGCATGAAAAGTGCAGTCCTGCCTACCCATTGTCCCACCTTACCGCATACTGATAATGGCATACATCCACACTTTTCCAAAGGGAAAAAGAGAGAATTTTAATCAGGAATTGTGTTAATTGAAAGCGCAATTTGTTATTGAAAAATTAATTAATGCGACTGGGCAGCAAAAATCCTTTCTATGCCTTTATGGATGGGAAGGATAGGGGGAATGATGACTGGGCTTGTGTTGTGGATAATGACTGTTATGCCCATTAATTTTAATTGCATTACAACCAGCAATGCACTTAATATACGTATATTTAAAGCTTCAATGGCAATTTCGTATTAATTGTTTCAATTAAGTTGCGATTCTGGGCAAATGTTCTTTGATATTTGAGATAATAGATTTAAATATCCTTAATTAACACAGGGGGACGGGGAATATAATGAAAAACAGCATTATTCAATTGGAAAGGAAACTATTCAGTGATAGATACAAACGGGCACTGTGGTTGCTTAGAAAATCGATACATACAATACATAAAATCTCTTGGTGAATATTCCTCGGCTTTTATGAAATTTAATAGATAGATATACAAGTCAATAGCCCACCTGTAATATGCTTGTTTTGCCGACGCCAGTAGCCCCCAAAAATGCGGCTTTAAGGGGGCCCTGCAGCCATGGCGGCTCCGCACCACCCTCCAGAGTGATGCGCTATGCCGAAATGCACTTATTTTGTATATGAAGCTCCATTTCAATTGAGATCTTTGTGGCTTTGTTGGCAATGGGACTGGCTTTCGATTTGGTTCCTTTGGCTCCTGGTCCTGCTGCTGCTGCTGCTGCTGCTCCTGAGGCTGGGGCTGTGGCTGTGGCTGTGGCTGGGGCTGGGGCTGCTGCTGCTCCTGTTTTATTAGTGGCTGCTGTTGCTGTCCTTGCACTATCACCGACATAATCAACGCTTCGTGTGCTACCGATTAATAGTTTCTTAGAGTTTGTTGGTGATATTGTACTACTCCACATTATATTGTTATTATAATTGCTTGTAGTATTGTTGTTATTCCTTTGCTTTAACGACGCCAGCTTGACTGATTTGTTCGGTTAAGGGGTTTTCGGATAGAAGAAGGTGTCCTCAAAGCAGCAGACTTTGCTTCGGAGTGTGGAGGGTTATAGCTGGAATGAAAGCTGTAGCTGTGTGGCAGGACAAGACATGTTCGTGCTTATGACTGGTTTGGATCTACAATAAGTGCTGAAAGAAAGAGAGAAATTACAAAGAAATTAGTTTTTGGAATCATTTTACATGGACTGAAAGATATAAAAATGTACAGCCAATGTGAATTCTCTCTGACTAAGAAAAGAGTTTGTAAACGGCTACCAAGAAGACGGAAAAGTATTATTTGTTTTTCTAAGTCGCAATCCCCGATTTTTTAAGCAATTGAATGATTCGGTTTCTTCCATCAATTGAATTTTGTTGCCAATCTGATTGGAAACTCAATCATAATGCACAATATAATAATTTAAATGGAGTTTCCGCAGCAATCTGACAGCTACACCGAAGTAAACACAAATCAATGGCATCCAATAAATTCTCAAACGAAAATTGGGGAAAGCGCACCCCCAGGAAAATGTGCTTCTGCTGGCAATCAGCTACGACGTTGCTAACTAAATTTATTGAGTCGCCAGCGGATATTGCACATTGATTTCATTTTAATAACATAAATATTCTCTGGCCCTCGCTTTTGATTTGTTTGTTGTTTTTTTCCCTTGGATTTTCGCTTCGCCTCGCTCCGACCTTTGCACTGCCAATAATAAATTTCAAATTTCACATTTCACTTCCGCTGCACAACGGAAGTTGATTTCTGGGTCTTGCGCTGCCACCAGCCTCCCTAGGGCTCATTTTCCTTATGCCTATTTTCCGCTGGAAATGAAAAAAAAAACCGGCACAAAAAATAAAAACATTAAGTGAGGCGTGAAAAATGTTTGGCAATTCTGTTTCTGCCTCTCTTTTTATTCTGAGTTCTTTGGGAGGAACCAACCCACCACAGAGTGCATGTAAATTAAACGACAGCAGCTTTATAATTAGAAAAGTTTGGGCGCTTCTTCGGAACGAAATGAGATTGCTCGTTGATTAGCCCAAAATATGTTATATAGATAGATGGAAAGTTGGGCAGCCATGTTCTTGTTAGCTATATAAAATTTGTTCATACTTAAAGCGGGCTGTTTCGGGAGGTTTCCCCACGTAATTGTTTAGACATCTGCCAACAGCTTCATCTATCATCCGACCACTCAACGCCTTCGCCTGGCAGGCGGTGGAAACTTAATAAATTTAATAACCGCAAAATATGCCGTGGGCGAAATGAGCGGGTAGACGGGGTGCCAAAAACGCCAGACAACCATCAAATCGTTGGCCTATTTATAGGCCCCCCCCCCACATCTCTACAACATCTTCTACATTTCCTACATCTTCAGCAAGGAGCTCTCCTTTCGTTCCGTTTCCCCCCCAATATATTCCATGCGTCATCGAGACGACGCCCACACATAAGTAGGTGCGTATTGTTGGGATGCCAGGAGCAAGACGAGGCGGCTGATTTGATTTGATCTGATATGATTGAGGGGCGCCCCGCCCGCGCGTGGCTCAAGAGGCACCCCGGCACCAGCGCCCACATACACACAAAAACAAAAGTGAGTCACCTTCTGGGACAATGAGGACTTGTGTTTTTACTTTTTTGGAGGCCATAAACCAGAAGGAAGGAAGTCAAACTGTGTGAAATACTCTGACTCGGGGAATGATAGGCTGGTTCACCAGATTGGAGGAGAGATAATCCTTATATGTAGGTGGGGTTGAGTGAAGGTGTTTCTTTTACTTTAGGAAGAAAAAACTTGGGAGTACTGTTATTGCAGAGAAAAGTTGATTTCAATATTTGATTGTTAGGAATCGATAGCAAAAAATTAAAATTAAAACGAATCAAAAGGAGAAGGTGATTGGATGACAGAAGACTAATAAAATTTTGATATAATGTTTAGTTTTGAAGAAGCAATCAGAAATAGCTGTGCAAAATAATTTGATGCACCATCAAAGCCGAATCGATTAACTATCGAAGCCAGGAGCCATAAAAACTCCGAAATGAAAAGAACTCCAAAGACAAAAGAGAGGCAAAAAATAATGGTGTAAATAAATTGGAGAATTGTTTGTTTTCTGGTAAGAACCAGAAGTGTCTATAAATAAAGAGCCCTTTAAAATTTAGGATCCACAAAAAAAGACCAAAGAACTGTAACTCAAAGTACCATTCCGGCAAAACAAAAATTCGAAAACCTTGAGAGCAAATGAAATCGCTATCCCTACGAATAAATCTACATAGCCCACATAAATCTGAAAGTATGTAACTTTGTTTTCCAAACACCCTTTAACAGAGTCTTAACGCCAGAACTTTGATTAGATTCCCGGGGAAAGAAAAGTGAATTTAATTTGGAAACAATACATTTGGGAGCGCATAAAGGGCATTTCGAATGGGTTGCCCGTTTGCTGCTTTACCCAAAGCTCGTTGCTCATACGCCCCGTGGCCCGGTTGATTGATACGTACTCGGAAAACGTACGTAAACAAGTTTTTGAGGTTGAGGTGTGGGCATTCCCCGGCCCGGGGGCGTCATTGTCGAGACACACAACCTGGCAATTGAAAACTTTCCACTTTTTTTGTTCCTTCCGTTTTGGCAACACTCCAAAAAGAGTGTAAGGGTCTCTGCGAGACTTGGCCTTGGAATCAAAGTCAGACAATTGCAGGGCCTTTATTGTGTTTCAGTATATTGTAATACTTTTATCTGCCCCCGGACTCGGTTACAGTCCCATCCTCCTCCGCATCCGCATCCTCCATTCCGCATCCCACTCCCCACTCGGTGTTGTTACAGGAATGTTTATGCTGACAGGCTCACGCAGGCTGTTCCCAGTCGGAGTTCGACAGTCGGGTCCAGGTCCGAGTTACAAAACCACTCCCAGACCCAAACCCAGACCCATTCCGCATCCGATTCCCCCTCCCATTCACAACCATTTCATGGCCTGTCTGCCTTGGCTTCCTATCCTTCTTTACTATAGTAGCTTTTGTTTTATGCCTCACTTCCACCTTGTCCTCTTCTCTCTCTCCCTTTTTTTCTCTTTCTGCTCTGGCTATTGTTTTTTTATGCTACGTGCTAGTACAATTTTATTGTTTTATTTATTGTATTTAGAGCAACTTTCCCCAGTTGTTCCGCAGAGGGCATTTGTCTTTGGCATAAAGTGCATTAAACGCTTAGCGAAGAGACAATCAATTAAAAGTTTTAACCATTTTAATTGCGGGCTTCATGTTTGCACTCAAGTGTGTTTCAAATAAAGTCTTTGAGCTGGTTCAAAGAATAATTTCCTACCCAAAAAAAAAAGGTAAGCATTGGATGGTCTTTTTGCATACAAATCAGAAAGCTGTCAAAGGAGCAGCAAAAGCGGTAGGTCCTAGATCCCAGATCCTTCTTGTGTATGCACATGGCCAACTATTTTGGGGAGGGGCTGACATGTGCAGACAGGAGCAGCCAGGACGACTATCCAGGAGAGACAGGAATGCGGAATCCTGGTGGCATGCAAATGTGTGTTCGCTGTGTGCTCTGCCAGATAGACAGACGGAAATGAAATGTGTGACATTTGATGCCACCGAACTGTAGCTTTTGGGCGGATATTGATTTTGTTGTGTGTACATTTTTCACACACGATGGGTGGCAGGGAAATGGAAATGGGCAACATTTACCTTCGTGTTGGCACACAGAAAACTTCTCCTGAAGCAGGCTCCATGTGGCACGAATCGTGTGTCAAATCATTGCTCCAAATGTTTGATATTACATATTATTCTATGTAGTATGATATGTATAGCAGAAAAAGGTGCTATGCCATGTCTTACCTCTTATATACTCTCCCATCACTCAAATAATCCCTTAAAACTACCTTAAACAAAGCAATTTGCGCCATAATCCCTCAACATTAATACAAATTATGATGGGAATAAACCAGAGCAGAGCGTTTAATCAAAATGCTTAAGTGAATCTGTGGAGATGACGAAGTGAATCCGCTGAAACGACAACGAAGACAAAGTAAGCACCAGCGCGCGATGACACGGGTCTCGCTTCGACTCCTTCCTGGAAATGCGCTACATTTTAGGTCATTTGCATTTTAAGCACACCTCTCCTTCATCATCTCTTTCTTCTTAGCCCTCTCTCTGCCCATCGCTTCGTCTCTGTGCGTAGTATTTCAAACAAGCTAATTTTTTTACGATTATATGCGCTTAATAAACGCTAACGCCAGTGGAGTCGCAATGAGGGATATCACGGACAGCAGGACAGCGAAAAGCTACGGAGCCTCAGGAAGCCCTGGGAGCATCTCAGAGCCACCAAGCATTCCGGAAAGCACGAGCACGTGCTGTGCCCACTGCTTAGTCGGGGGCATTATCTAAACCAGCGCAGCGGAAGCAATGGCAACGCCATCATCAGCAGCAGCAACAGCGCCGGAAGTTGGCTTCCCTACACACAGACACACAGACACATAGACACATGAAGAGGGCTATAGGGTCTCATACGGAGCTAAGGATAGTGGCAACTCCTGCTGACTTGGTTACTCGCTTTAGTGTGCACTTGTGTGCGTGAATACACTGGTTAACAAGGTGCTCTGGTTGCCAAGTGGAATGAGATACATTTATATTTACATATTTACAATATAATAGAGTCCTTTGTATTCGGGAAGGATTGATTTTCCAACAGCCTATTGAAAGTAGACAAATTTGTATATTGATTAAAGTCTGTAGTTTCTAGTCTGTTACAAAACTATTTATAAATCTAGTTGTGCTTTACAGTGTAATGGTTATAGGCCAGTGTTTGCTTAAGTAAACAGGTTCCAGAGCCTTGGCAACTCCTCCCCACGGTCAACTATATAGTTCCCCATGGCATACCCTCGCTACTTTGCCCACTAACACTAACACTAACTTACCCTACCACCCCACCATTGTAACGAGGCACTGAGGCTCCAGTCACAACACTTAAGCACTGCCAATGTGTTTGGATTTCGTTGATTTCAGCTTGCACATATAATAAGAGCCCCGCGAATATATATAGATATGGGGGCCCCCCTCCCTAACGCTAACAAAACGTTTTACTCCCTTTTTGCATACATTTGTCCTTGCCACCGAGAGAGGGTGTCTTAGCCGCGCGTGTCGCTGTAAGTGCGCGTTTTGAGTGTTCAGCAAATACGCGAGTGCTTGGCATGGCTTACCGCAATGGAGGTGTACCCCATGTACATCCACATCGACATCCACTTCCCGGACAGACAGAGCAGAGCAGAGCAGAGCATGGCAGAGCCACCAGCTGCTTGATTCGAGTATACACTCGGATTCATTTCCCTTCTTGGCTGTTTTGTTTAGCTTTCGGTTTAGCTTGACTCAGTCTGAGTTTGAGTCTGAGAGGAAGAGAGCGATCCAGAGAACTTAACACTCTCGAATCGACACTGTCCGAATCCGACTCCGTCTCAGCTTCGACTCAACTCCAAGTGCAATGGCAAATGGATTCGCATTTGGTTTACTTTTCCCCTTCCCCTTCCCGTTTCCGTTCCCGTTCCGCTTTCCCCCTTTCCCGTAAAAACTTTTCCAATATTTCAAGAGATTCCGCTTTTTATTTATTCCCCCTGCAGCCCTACAGCTCCTACGGATAGCGAGGGCTACTGCAGCTTTATATAATTGAGTGGAAGGAAGCAGCTTTAACCGCACGAGTTAACCGTGAAGAGGCGGCTAAGTATGGGAGAGAGAGTGGGGCATTAGGATTGTCCATGGTGCGGTTTTCTATGGGGGGGTGGCATGGATTTGGGCCAGAATCCTTTCCTTTTTGCTTCCTTTGCTTGCTTCCTGGCAGCCCAAAAACTAGGCTATGGGTCTTATTTATTTTAAATATTCTCTATTGTTCCTGATGCCTGGGAGAAGGGAGATTGCACAGGGAGCTACTCAGCGTTGGGGCTGAGACTGGATAGGGAATGTGGGGCAAAAACTTGAGCCCCGGATTGTAATGAAATTACCGGATGAATGCGATTTGTATATTCAAGTAGTATTTCGGTTTTCCCTTAGCTGATTAAGTTTTTCCTTTGACTTAGTTAGAGGGCTGATTAGTTTGTTTCCTGTACATAGACTAGTATACTCCCTTTTCTAATATAATATAATAAAGCACAGTAATAAGTAAAGTCCAAAGAAAATAGCCCTAGTCTTCTCTATTTCGATCAATCTTGGGACTTAGTAGCGTTTATCAAACTAAAGACTTTTCAGATTAGGACTAAAGAATCAGCAAAGAATACTCCCATCAGGCATTTGTCAGTCACGTGTTTAATTAGTTGAGTTATTTCTAGTAATCACACTCATTAATTTCCCATAAAATTAAACTAATAATGCATATAATTATTGCCATAATAAACCATCCATTAAACCCTCAACAACTATTAACAATTATAATGTAATGTATACCATTTGTCACTAATTGTTTTGGTAATTTGTTTATTGAAATTACATATCTCTGCGAATTCGATTCACGAGTCACGCCCCTGTCATATATGTATGTATGTCAGCCCCAACCACTCCCCCATAATAGTACGAGTGATAAAGATTATAGTACGTGTTGGCATAGCCATAAGGAAGGCACAACAGCACTTGCTTGCTGATCATAAAATTTGTTGAAGCCAAAGCAAACTACAGATGGACCACTGCTGGGACCCACAGACACGGAATTTTGCGAGACGGCAGCAGATGGGGATGGGGATGGGGATGTGGATGTGAAATCCAAATAAAAACCCCAATTCTCGGCATGAACACGCACAAGTCGGGGTCTGGGAGTCAGGAGGCAGAAATCAGCCACGTTGATGAGCCGGATTCATTTCAGTTGCGTGCCAAAGTCAACTAAAGGTGCGAATCGAGGGCGTGTTCTGTCTGTGTATGCATCTATGAATGTGTGTGCGTGTGCGTGTGGGCGTGGCTGGGGCTACAAAAGTGGGGAAGGGAAACTTACAGTTGACATGAAGGACATCATTAGCACGGACTCTGGCAGCTGTCATTTGGCTCGGAAATTACGCATATCCTTTGAGAAATTGTAGCAGAGAGCGGCATAATGAAGTCAAAGCTGAAGAACACTGACAAACTACGGCAAACATTTGAGAATTGTCCGCCACCGGAAAGGACAAACTTTCCGCCAACTAGGGCTAAGGTGTGAGTCCTCCTTTCGAATGCCTTCAGATTAGCCACGCTACGCCACGACCCATATCGGTTTGGCTCTCGAGCGGGCTTTGGGCTAATGTCATCAAATGACATGTCACTCTGTCTTAAGCCAAACCAGAAGGAAAGCCGATTGCCTGCACACACATCCTTTTTGGCATACCCCGATAAGGAGGGACGGAAGGGCGGAAGGATGGAAGTGGGTCCTGGGCTGAAACAAGCTTATGCAAAATTAAATCATTAAAATGCAAGACAGATGAAATTTTCTTAAACTGTTTTGCGCACGAGTTGATGCCAAGTCACACATACCAATGCAAACAAACCCCACAAGCCCAACACCCACGCACACACACACACACACAAACACAAACATCCCCAGTCCCACACAAACACAGATACTCGTACATGTTCTCCCTCAAAGGCGTCTCTCCACCACATGCTTGTGCCTAAGTAGATATTTCAACGGATTTTCACAGCAGCTGAGATAAAAAACAACATACAGAAAAAATATACAACAAAAATTTTAAACGTTTTAGCAATGCAAGAGGAAGCGGAAGAGGATGTAGGGCTGGCACTGGTTAATGGTGAGGGGCATGTTTAGACGCGGTGGACATGAAAGTCAGCGTCAAGAGGCAGACAACCACAGCCAGAGACAAGACGCAGAGACAGAGCAAAGCAGCATATACAAGATACAAGAATACAACATTCAGATGTACGACAGTGTCAAACATTAAAATTAAAGCAATCCAAAGACGAGACATGAATTTTTTGCGCCCTATACCCATAAGAGGGGATTGCGTAAAGGGGATACTATCCTAAGAGCGGATTTTAGCAAGGAATATCATCCATTAAATAGGTGGAAGATACGAATTTAAATTGAGCTTCATTTTAAATCAATAAAGAAGAGTATGAAGAAAAGAGGAAGTTTTTGTTGGGTAGGAAGATGGAAATAACACAGCAAACAAAATTCATGGAAACATGGAATAGGTAACCAAAAATATACTTAAAATTGAGATAAAACAAAATTCGACTGCTTTTAAATCAATTAATATTTAAGCCCATAAAAGCAGCTGCTAAAAATAATTTTCTTAAAGTAAACCAATTATAAATTAAACCTTTTAATTTATTTCTCTAGGAGCTCAGCATATATTTAATGACTTGTATTTGATCATTCATCAATCTTAAATGGTGCCCTGTGAATTATTTAAATATCAATTTCACTTGTGACTAATTTAGGGCCGAGTACCGTTCCATTAATATAGATATAACGTACAAAACTTCCCCTTGGCTTGCACTTTTCTGAAAGTTTACTTTTTGGCAGCCGCAGCAGTATGCCAAACCGTCTTTTGTTGTCTTTGGCCAGGATCTGAAGATGTGCTTAACGTAGAGCCCACGCCCACGCCAACGCCCACGCCCCCACGAAAAAGAAAAAAACAAGTGTACGTACGTGTTCCAATGGAAAGCCAAGAAGCCAGGAGCTGTCACACAACCCCCAACCAAAAGGCGCTTGAGAAATTAAATTCTAGTTACGCCTATAGAATTTAAAAAACGAGGGGGAACGTTGAGAGTTGCTGCTGCGACCGCAACTCCACATTTATACCCGATACTTAGTCAGTATGGCTTTCCTCCGGCAGACGCCGCTAATATTAAGCGACACGACAAAGAGTTCGTGCGAGAGAGACAGAAAATCAGTATGAACATGTCGTCGTAGCCACTGCAAATTGATTTGTTCCTTTTGGCTATAAAAATGATCTGATCAGAACCAGATTCAGCAATCTGATAGATATGGTCATTCTCTATGATTGCGCGTATTTAGTTTTCTCGAATCTTCAATATTGTGGATGCCACAGATTTTCGTCCTTTGTGGAGGTCCCTTCCGCCTCCGGTGGGGCGAAATTTTGAAATGTACGTGTAATAGTGACATATTACAGAAGTCTGGATACAAAATGTCGTTGCTCTAGCTCTTATAATCTTTGAGCCCTAGGCGCTTATAGGGACGGACATACAGACGGGGCTCAATCGACTCGGCTATTGATGCTGATCAAGAATATATATACTTTATGGGGTCGGAAACAATCCCCCTGGACGTTATACACATCCATTTTCACCACAAATCTAATATATGTATGTACGCCTATACTCATTTTAAGCATCATAATTTTTATTGAATAATTATTATTTTTGATTTTTATTGTATAATTATTATTATAATAATTATTCTTGATTTTTATTGAATAATTGTTATTTTTTATTTTTATTGAATAATTGTTATTATAATTGTTATTTTTGATTTTTATTAAAAAACTTTTATTTTTGATTTTTATTGAATAATTGTTATTCTTGATTTTTATTGAATAATTGTTATTATAATTTTTATTTTTGATTTTTATTGAATAATTCTTATTATAATTGTTATTCTTGATTTTTATTGAATAATTGTTATTCAATTGTTATTCTTGATTTTTATTGAATAATTCTTATTATAATTGTTATTCTTGATTTTTATTGAATAATTGTTATTCAATTGTTATTCTTGATTTTTATTGAATAATTGTTATTATAATTGTTATTCTTGATTTTTTTTGAATAATTGTTATTATAATTGTTATTTTTGATTTTTATTGAATAATTGTTATTCTTGATTTTTATTGAATAATTGTTATTATAATTTTTATTTTTGATTTTTATTGAATAATTCTTATTATAATTGTTATTCTTGATTTTTATTGAATAATTGTTATTCAATTGTTATTCTTGATTTTTATTGAATAATTGTTATTATAATTGTTATTCTTGATTTTTTTTGAATAATTGTTATTATAATTGTTATTTTTGATTTTTATTGAATAATTGTTATTTTTGATTTTTATTGAATAATTATTATTTTTGATTTTTATTGTTTTTGCCTAAAATAAAACTCAAACGAGGTGGAACGTTGTGAGTTGCTGCGGACACCGCAACTCTACAGTTATACCCGATACTAAGTCAGTATGGCTCTCCTCCGGCAGACGCCGCTAATCTTAAACGACACGACAAAGAGTGCGTGCGAGAGACAGAAAATCAGTCTGAGCGTGACGTCGGGCGCTGCGTAGCCACTGAAAATTGATTTCTTGCTTTTGGCTACAAAAATGATCCGATCTGATCCAGATTCAGCAATCTGATAGATGTGGTCGTTATCTATGATTCTGCGTTTTTAGTTTTCTCGAATCTGCAATATTGTGGATGCCACAGATTTTCGTCCTTTATGTGTGCGGAAGGGGGGGGGGGGGGGGGGGGGCGAAATTCTGAGATATACGTTTTATAGTGAGATCTAACAGAAGTGCGGAAACCAAATTTGGTTAATCTAGCCTCAATAGTCTCTGAGATTTTTGGATGCCCCAGATTTTCGTCCTTTGGGGGGGCGGAAGGGGGTGTGGCGAAATTTGGACACGAAACGGTCAAGGTCCGATATCACAGGAGTGTGGATCCCAAATTTGGTTGCTCTGGCTCTTATAGGTTCTGAGATCCTTGAACTCATATTTTGCAATTGGCAAAACCGACCATGAAACCTGTGTGTTAGAGAGAGACAGAGCGAGAACGAATAAAATTGTTTTCTTGATTCTGGCTATAATAATTATACGATCTGGTTGAGATTTTACACTCTAGAACATATAGTCATCCTCTACGATTCTGCGTTTTTGGTTTTATCGTATCTTTAAAAATGTAGATGCCACAGATTTTCGTCTTTTGTGGGGGCGGAAGTGGGCGGGGCGAAGTTTTGAAATATACTTGTAGCAGTGACATATCACAGAAGTCTGGATCCAAAACATCGTTGCTCTAGATCTTATAGTCTTTGAGGACTAGGCGCTGAAGGGGACGGACAGACGGACGGACAGACGGACGGACAGACGGACAGACGGACAGACAGACAGGTCTCAATCGACTCGGCTATTGATGCTGATCCAGAATATATATACTTTATGGGGTCGGAAACGATTCCTTCTGGACGTTACACACATCCACTTTTACCACAAATCGAATATACCCCAATACTCATTTTGAGTATCGGGTATAATAAAAATAGCAAACAATCGCCGGGGCGGGGCCTGGGATGCTGGGATCCTTGGATGCGGTTGTTGAACGTGTTCAAATTGCCGAAACGCGTCGAAATTATGTTGATGTTGGATGTACGTGCCCCGAGGGCCGCCAACAAATTGAATATGTATTTAAGCAATTGCCAAAGAATACCATAAAAAGGGGAAAAGGGAGAGAAAATCAGCTTAAAGATATATTTAGCATAGTATGGAGAGCATGTCATTCATTAATCTATCTACTGGCATCTATGTATATCGTTAGGAACGAACTTCAACTTTTGGCATCTCATTGTTCCTCCATTGTCAATGGCTCCAATTTCTTTTCTCGCCTTTCTTTTCATTAATTTTTGATGTTATGTATATATTTAGGGGGCCCCGACAAGGTACCCGTAAATTCCTTAACAATTCCTGTTCATCTTCTCTGTCACTTTTAATGAGTTTTTATGCAAGAATTTTTTTGTTGCTGCCTTTCTTTCTTGGCCCTCCTAAATTTGTTCGCAAAAAGTCGGCGAAATTGTCGCCGCTTCTGATAATCAGGCCAACCAGCCCCTACAAAAGGGTCTGGACCAGGGGAGGGGATTGTAGAGTGGGCGTGGCCATGACGCATTGTCAGCATGATTATAATTTCCATTAAGGCAATTTTGTATACCAGCATCAAGTCATATTGAACTAATTTGCATCTCAAGGCGAGAGAAACAGTAAAACCCCAAAAGTCAAGTTTTTTGGAGAGAAGAAGAGAGTTTCTCGGGTTTGGTTGGAATCCCCTCAAATCAGAGCCAAACCAGAAACCACAAAACAAACAGAAGAAGGCTTCAGACCAAGAGGCTGAAATTTGCATATGACTAAGTCAGACCCGACTTTTGTAAGTGAGTATCTGCACGAGATATGAGTGTGAGGATAAGTGCGCACAGTTGGTCCAGAAAAATACAAAAAAACTAGCAACAATAGCACTCTGGTTCCCTGCGGCGAATGATTGTATGATTTTTGTATATTTTTGTGGTTTTTAAATTAACAAAAAATAGAGACAAAATCAGAGAAAGCTGAAAAATCAAATCGAGAGCAATCGAAATATTAAAATTCAAGGACTATTTGCTAGTGCACAATGCTATATATTGGGCTGTTGTACAATATAAAAGATAGTCTTCTGCAGTCTTCTTTGGACCTAACATTCTCTCTTAAGCTTCATGCTTAAGCCTTTCAACCTTTTTCTCATATCTTAAAGCAAGCTCTTAGCTCAAATTGAAATCAAAGATGGTGAAACTTTTGTCCAACAAAGATGAGCAACTTTTGGTGGCATGTGAATTGAAAACAAATGCTACAACACCTCCAAAAAAGGAGGTTAAGAAAGACAAGCCCTCAAAAAGAGGTTATACGAGGGGGAGAGAGAGAGAGAAGACTACAAAAAGGAGGTTAAGAGTAGGAGATGGATGGTGAGCTAGACAAAAGGCAAGACAGTAGTAACCTCAGCCAGATGACACTCAAGACATCACATCACTCATACGCCATGTAAGCAGCACACTTCAGCTGGGACTAGGACACCGCTGGAAACTGGGACTTCAGTGGGGTGGGGACACTGGGACATCGGATGTGGTTTGGAAATTGTCCTGAAAGCGTGTATGTAAATAATTTAGCTGTCCAAAAACTTTTGTGGCGCCAACAACAACCGCACAAAGGAAAGAGAAAACTATGAAATATGCGTAGCATGTGCAGACAATTTGGTCATGACCTTTGACAAGGCATCAAGAAACGAAGCAGTTGCGAGAGGAACGGAACCCAAGGTGGGGATAACTTTTGTCAGGAAGCAAGTTTTCAATTGCCAAAAAAGGGACAAGGGACACGTGAAAAACGAGATGTTGATGAGGCCACCAAAGTGTGGCAAACAAAAGCGATATAGAAAAAAGCAAGCAAAAAAAAGAGCGAGTGATAAACGAGACACCAATAGAATCGGAAAGTGGATTGTCACCAATCAGTTAGCAACGGGGAAGGGAATCGGAGACTGCCTCCACTTAACATGGCTAATCATTCTGAGCTGCTGGCCAAACTTTTCCATCATACAAAAGTAGCAGAGTGCTGGAGAAAGTGGCAGAAACCAGCAGAGGGTTTTGTCAGGGAGAAAGATAGAGAGGGGATAGTGATGACGCTGCTTTTATTGCTGTTAGTTGCTGTGGCAGCATTTTAATTAAAATTAATGCGCCATAAGCTTTAAATTAATTCTGCCTCTTCCTGTCACCCGCTAGCCGCTCGGCTGGTGAGAGGAGGCTCTATGCCCAAGCAACCATAAACGAAGCATTATTGCATGCGTGTGTTGTATCTGTGTGAAGCTATAACTACTAGATACACGCACCCACACACTGATGGAGGGAGGGGCCGAGAGAGCCTGTGTTAAGCCGGCTTTTGTTCGGCTCCTCCTACTGCTTCTTCTGTTGTGCTCACACTCGCATCGCATAAATAAGAGCTCAGGGCACGGGCTGGATCCACTTCCGCTTCCGGTTGTCAGCCATGTCGCCCACCATGCCGCCGCACTCCCGCATCACCGCACCACGATTTGCCATGCAAATCGCCCAAGTAAACTCAACATTAAAATTGTCAAGGCGACCATTCATTTTATTTTATTGCAGTTTATAAGCAGCAAAATATGTAGATGAGTATTAATTGTGAGGGTTCTCTTCCTAACCCCCTAACCTAAACCATGGCTGATGGGGTTGCTATTTGGGGTTTATTTCGGGTGGATAGGGTGAGGGTTGCCACAACATAGTTGCGAAATGAATTGGTTGGGATTTAAGGAAAGGATGGAAAATTAGGTAAATATTTTAGTGAATTTAATTGGGGTTTTAAAGGAAAGAAGGGAACAGCTACATATATACTCGTATTTACATAATGAATGTGGGTAGGGACTTAAAAAGATTCTTCCAATAAAGAAATTGTATCTTATGGGATAACATTTATATACAACTTGTAGGATTATTGCAACTTCTGCCCAATTAAAATACAGTGTTATATAATTGCTTCCTCTATTTTTTTTAAGTTCTATTTTAGTTTGTCTACCATTGTCCATATAAAAACATTTATTTGCAGTTTATGTCCTTTTAAATACTTTAAAGCTACATATTTCCATAGTTCTCCCTCAACTAGAATGTACGTTATTCAATTGCTATAGTTTACATGAAACAATTTATGGAATTTGTGTGGAAAAATCCCTGTAGAAATATGCGCATGGCTGGTGTCCTGTAATTACAAATGTTCATAAACAGTTGTGGCCATAAATCTAATAAACTTGAAAGCATTCGCGAAACAGTAGTACTGATAATGGAAATGGGCACAAAAAGTGCCACAACAGGAGGCAGATATCTCTTTCTCTATTTATGAGAAAATTATGTAGAGTGCAGATGAAATATTTCCTCCAACAACAGGCGGACGTGCACCATGGCAGACTGAAATAAATTTAATTGAAAGTGCACATGGCAAATGGAAAATTGCATCAGAAAAGGAGCTGCAGGTCTAAGCAGACCAATTGAGTGGCAGCCTCACCTGACAGGTCAATGATGCCAATGAGGATCCCAGGCAGGTTGCATAAGAAATTTACTAAATGAATCAATTTTGAAGTGGCAGGATGTGCCGTTGCACACCAGCGCGCATGAGTGAGGCCTTCATATGTGGCCAAAAAGTTTGCCATCTCAGCTGCAACTAATTGGAAATTAAGAGTCAAAGTGTATCATAAGAGCATGTTGGGAAGCTGCCAAAAAAAAACCAAGGAGTACGAGTATTGGGGGTAAAAACTTGGCTGGCAAAACCAATTTAAGAGCCGAAAATCTTCGCTTTGGCATCAAATTTATTGCAACTGCAGCTGAAGGCTTGACAGGTTGTGGCATGGCTTTGTCGGGGATCCTTCACAGCTCGGGTTTATCCTGTTCATTTAATTTGGTGTGATGCAAGCTTTATTGATCTGAATCACCTTACTGCTTTTATAAAAATAGGAACGTTTCAGAAACACCGAATCAAAGCATTCTCCTAGAGACATACAATTCATATTCAGTACGTTAGTTTGTAGTTTCACACAGTACTCAACACATGGGTATTGAAAAATATTAGAATATATTTTAAAATACATTTCTCTCCTGTGAAGTAGAGTAAACGAACAGGAAACACTATAGAGCCATGGCGGAAATTTTGAGAGTGTCCAGAAGGAGCGATGAGAGTAGCCCTCTCTCCATGACATATTCAGAAGCTGATGATGAAACATATATAACTATAACAGCTGATGAGTTTCTGTCGCCCTCTCTTAATTCAGAGGCCAATTTAGTAAACTCCTTGGACGAATCAAAAACCCTCGTTGCCGGGGAAAACCACACCCAAGAGTGCCACAATGCAGATGGATTTTTTTATACTGGTAAGAGCGCCCTCTCTCCATGACATATTCAGAAGCTGATGATGCAACATATATAACTATAACAGCTGATGAGGTTCTGTCGCCCTCTCTTAATTCAGAGGCCAATACCTTAGTAAACTCCTTGGACGAATCAAAAACCCTCGTTGCCGGGGAAAACCACACCCAAGAGTGCCACAATGCAGATGGATTTTTTTATACTGGTAAGAGTGGTAAACGCAAATTCTCACCAAATTCAATCGTTTTGGCCTGGAAGAAGCATACCAACGAGTTCATAAAGAAGGAGAAGAAACATAAGAACCGCAAGAATCGACGTCCAGAAGGGACTCCCAAAGTGGACTTAACGGACCCGTCGGAATTTATAGTGGCCAGAAAGTATCGCCTAATCGAGTTTATCGGGAATGGCTCTTTTGGAGAGCTCTACCAAGCTGTAGATATCAAGAAGGGCGAGGAGGTGGCTGTGAAAGTGGAATGCATCACTGCCGCACACTCGATGCTGGAGCGCGAGGCGAAGGTATACAAACTTCTCGCTGGGGCTGAAGGAATCCCCAAAATACGATATTATGGACCTGAGAGAGATGTTAATGTTCTGGTGCTGGATCTGTTGGGACCCTCCTTGGAGGATCTGTTGAACTTTTGTACGCGCACCTTCAGCTTGAAGACCACCGTAATGCTGGCCTTACAGATGCTGGCCCGCCTGGAGTGTGTCCACCAGAATGGTTACATCCATCGCGACATCAAGCCAGATAACTTCCTGATGGGCTTGGACGGGCAGCGCTGCCAGGTCTACCTTATTGACTTTGGCCTGGCCAAGAAGTTTTACGATCCCCACAGCGGGAAGCACATCGAGTACTGCCAGAAGCGGGAGCTGGTGGGCACACCACGTTACTCCTCCGCCCGGTCGCATTTCGCCGAGCAAGGGCGCCGCGACGACTTGGAGTCCTTGGGCTACATGCTCATCTATTTTCGGCGGGGTAGGCTCCCCTGGCAGGGCATTCGGGCCGTCAACAAGGCACAGAAGTTCGAGCAGATTGGCGAGATGAAGGCCTCCATCACGATGGAAAGCCTGTGCAACGATATGCCCGGCGAGTTCATGTTGTACCTCCGCTACTGTCGTGGCCTGCACTTCGTCGAGATGCCCGACTACGTGTATCTGCTCAGGATGTTTCAGAATATTCTATTCCGCAAGAGGTTGCTCAACGACTTTCTCTTCGACTGGGTGGACCTAAAGCACCTGGCCATCTATCAACGTGACTGCGTTGTTCAACGGGGGAACGTCAACTGTTGCTCTTGCAGTTACCACAAGTACCAGCGTCGCTTGGATCACCAGAGGCACCGCTATAGGGTACACCATCCGACGTGCCCTTTATAATATGATCTCATTTTCCGCTGTTTTTATTCAGAATTAACTACTAAAAGAAAGTATATATACTCGTACATATATTTCGCAAAACCCAACCATCCACCCATTCTAGGGGTTTCTTTTGTTCATCAAATCAATGGTTCGCATAATTGGCAATCGATGCCAGGACACACAAAGGAGTAACTTCTCCGGGGCGTCAAACAATGGGGAAAGCTTTGACTGGGAATGTGTGTGGAGAGTATGTGGATACTCTGGATTCTAAATGGATATGATTTTTGTATTGAAAACGAGAACAGTTTCGTCTTAGGGTGTTGGGTTCGTTGCGGCCATTATCTGAAAGGGGATTGCTAGTACATTGGATAGTAATGCTGATCACATCCTATTCAGCTATGAAGGAATTTTCCTACTCTAACAAAATGAGATTCGAGAACATACGCCGTCTTCAGACACGACTATAAGAAAGTTTCCTGGTAAACTATGCTTACACCCACACACAAATACTCGGACAGGCAGCTCACATGAGCAAGAAAGGATGTTAATAAAAGGGTTAATTATAAGGCAAGCCAGGACACGTTACGAGCGCCTCACATGAGTCGAGGATAAGAGAGATTCCCCCTGAGTTGCTTGAAAGGAAATAAGGTCAGCCCCAGCCCCAGAGTCACAGGCAAAGTAGTTTGCTTAGTCGCGCTGCAATAATGTGGACACACACACACACACACATGTCTGTACACCCACACAGCCGTAGAGTTAACTATTTGTTGGCCCAAAGGCGATTCTTGCCCAAAGGCACTGCTTCGGTTCTGGCTTTGCGATGATGATGATGATGATGATGATGATGATGATGATGATGCTGATGTGGGGGGAGGAGCCGTAGCTGCGGGAGTATGGTGTGCATAAATCTATAAATAACTCGGTTTCCCTTAGTTGGGCAGACCTAGACGCTGACACGCCCATTCGACAGCCCATGTCCCTCTGACTAAGCAGCGACTTGGGAGTCACACACGCGCAAACACATACACACACACACATGGTTCCGTTTGGGGCTATTCTCTGGGCAACTTTCCCCAAGAACTTGAATGCATGCCTAATGGTACGCCCATCCTCAAGCGCGCACACACACACACAAACATACTCCATCTCTCACACACTCTCATAGGCTCTCTTATATACATAGGCGTCCATACACGCACACGATGCGCTGAAGCGTTAAAATATTTGCAGGCTTTTGCTTGTATTCATACTCTTTGAAGATGAGGGTACCATTGCAGAGAAGGACTTGTTCTTTTTACTACAAAATATATATATTTTTTATCAAGCTGAGTAGCTAAAGCCGTTTCTGTCTGATTGTCCGATACCGATGACCAAGGGCGCACTTTAAATTACTGGAGAATCATCGTCATTTGTCTTCATAAACTGACTGTCATAAAACCTACACATCTACGATGTATTTTTAAGAGTATCTAAAGCTTCGACGAAAAAATCGATGTGCTTTTTTCCTCTGTTCTCTTTTTGGTTTCCCGCATTTCAAATTAAGTTTTGGTTTTTTTTTTCGCCACTGGCGCAAAATTGCTACAAATCTGTTTTTTATTTATAAGTTGCCACTGACCGAATGAGCGGACACATTATGGATAGCCCTCGGTCCTCGGGAATGGGAATGGGGTCCCCACTGATGGCTCCTCGATGAACTTCGGTGACATTCAAATTGGGCAGTTACCGAAAATTGTGCAATTTGAGGGTCGACGACGAGTGGCGATGCTATGGCCAAAGAATGTCTCTGTTAATGGCTCCAATGGGATTATTACATATTAATCGAGGGTCGAATTTTAAGCAGTCTCAGAAGATTTTCTGTTTAAGTTTAGTCTTCTTTTCCGGATTAAATTTGGTTCAAGAGAAGACACTACAAGAGTTTTTAGATTTAGTTTTAGATTGATGCCTAACATTACAGAAAGTGGAGTGGAAAGGTCGGACCCCTTGAGCAGGAGCCTATGAATCCATTCTGGGAGTCCCATCACTATATCGGGGCTCTCAGGCAAGTGTAAGACATAATAAGGGAACAATCGCGTTGCCAAGCCTCCGGTTCTGGATAGAGCTGTAGCTATCAATTCCTACTATGATTATTTCACAGCTTTCGGTGCCATCCAATTTAAGAAGGCACTGAGAGGTTTTCTAGACCCAGTTTCAGGTCGGCGTGGGCAATGTAGCCGTCGGCATCCTGGTCAAATTCGTTGAATACCTTGAAAGCCACATCGGTCTCGGGGTGCTTAAACCAGGCAACAATCTTGTGGTATACCTCTTCCATGCCTATGTCCCCCTCCTTGACGCTGATGTCCATGCAGCTGTGCTGCGTGAAGTTTGGTTTGGGTTCCATAAGCACGCGCATTGAGTCGTGAGACGAGTCCTTGCCACCCACTACCCTACATTCTCTTTGATAATTTTAAAACAAAGTTGAATGAATGTTCGAGAGATCGTAAAACACCGTCTCCCAAAGGAAGTTGTAGCAGTTCTAGTGGTAGCTCGACAAGTGGAGTACAGAGCGATATTTATAATGCATCATACAAGAGACCTCTCGACCATAAGAACAGCAGAGCCGTGCGCCAGCTACCACGCCGCAGCCATCACCGACGACGAACTGGCCAACACCTGAGCCACTCAAGGCAAGTCTCCCGGTTCAAAGCTCAATCATTTGTAGGATAAGTCTTTGAAATTTCTCCAATCGATCCGACAGAGGTGTATGATCGCGGGGAACAGGAGACCAGATGGATACAGCCAGCTCTGGGTCCGGATGCGGATCCAGAACACTGCGATTCAGAAGAAGAACCTGAAGCAGATACAGAGGAAAACTCTGATCGGGAAGCGAAGGAAGTGAACTCCGATAGTGTTCATGAAGGGAAAAACCAATCGGGAACCAGAACCGTGAGCAAGTCTGGCCTGTTCTGCGGATCTGCCGTCGGTTAGCGCCGCCACTTAATTTTTCTAGCAATTGAATGTAATTTTAACTTGAAAATAGTTTTTCTATGAAATTTGAACGTGTTATTGTGCTTAAGTGTTTAACTGGAAATCGGATATTCACTCGAAGAAACAACTTTTGCAATTTAAATAAACAGGATTCTGTGGAGTTTGGTTGTAGAATTGTATTGCCACGGCAACCCCATTGATGTTTCATTAAATAAATTCACACATAATTTAAGGTGTTGTCTGCCCATTAAATTGTCCAAATAGAACGTTGGCCATCAATTTTAATTTAATCAACAACTAAAACATGGCACTGGAGCATGGGAGCATGGAAAATGTTTATGCCTCGTGGCCAAATACAGATTGGACCGTAACCCAATTAAAACCCAAATACATGAGATGAAAATGTATATTGTGTGGCCAGCATATAAGATTATTCCGAAATTATGCAAGCCAAAAATGTTTTATCGCTGTCCTTTTATTGCTGGCAATTAATTATACACTTCAATCGGCTGTTAATTATGGAAAGGACAGAACCCGCAATAAGGGAAATGACTCTTGTGTTGTTGCCGAAAAATGGGTGCCTTAATAGCTACAGACTAAATATAATTGGCTGTTCTTCTTTCTATTTGTTAGCGGAAAATAATTAATTTTAAGGGATTAAAGTTGAATAAATGAATAGCTGGAATGGGGGTCCAAACGGTTACAAAGGTGCTCTCAGATGTTCACATATCTAATAACAAAAAAAATGTTTTATGTCCAATAAATTAAAATGGAATATTGTAAAAACTCTTTGTTATTTTAAAGAAAAATCAGCCTCTTTTCTTCATATGAGTATCACATAATCATACGAATATTTTTACAAAGTAAGCAATTGCCCTCCCTGCCAGAAGTTTGTCTTCTCTGTCATACATTAAATAATTGAAAATGTGTTAAAAAATGCACAGTGAATTATTCAGAAAGGAGACCCTGTAGGGGAGGGCACTTGTTTATGGGTACATAATGGCGGGGACTGGGAGATAAACCCGTGCTGGGACCCGGGTTGGGCTCTACCATATAAATTAAGTCATAAATTTGCCTTCACTCACAGGCGGGCACACAAATACACAAATCACTAAGCAACACACACACACACACACCAGTGCACTTAACACTCACACACCAGCATTCTCAGCACTCACAGACACAGCAGCATGGCATCGTTCAGTTGGCGAATTCCATTGCATAACTTTGAGCGACTTTGTGGTCATGGTTCTTGGTTGTTGCTGTTTGTTGTAACGAATGGTCAGCAGCAGCAGCAGCTGTTGCTGTTGCAAATCAGTCAACATGGCAAATGATTACAATGGCCAGGACTCGCAGGGCGCAGAGCGGCACTGAAGGAGAGAGATAGTAGCCCCCGCGATGTCGATAAGCTGACTCTGCCTTTAGGGCCGCGGCACATGTGGCGTATGATTAATGCGTCTGCACTGGGCTTAATGTCCTTAAATGCGCATAAATGATTGCAATTGCCCTTTTGGCTTTGTGTCGAGGCTGCCCTTCTTGTGTCACACACATCTCAATTCCATCTCAACTGCATCCGCGGTCTACAGTCTGCTGTTAATGCAGCTGAAATCGCATCACGGTGGATCCAGTTGAGGCCATGTCTCTGGTGGGTCAGTCGGTCGGTTGGTCGGTCGGTTGGTCCATTCATTTGATTAAGTACCAGTACAAGGGACTCCCAGAGGCTGCCCTCCGACAAATGCATTACACTGGTTACTGCTTTGGGGAAGAGAAAGCAGCTTTCTCTTGCACAAAGAAAATCAAGATTTGTGTGTGCGAGTGAATCAGAAATAATGTTGATTGCAGATGATGATGATACAATGGGCCATACATCTTTTGAATGTTAAGCACAGATATTTGGATATTTTCATTAATTGAAGTAGGGGAACGGCACTTCGTTTTGGAGGTCTCTTACAGGTCTGTTCGGGGTATGATCGGGGGGTTGTTGTCCTTTACTGTATATCTCATACTTAGACATTCTGTGTAAGCCCTTTTATCCATCGACTACTTCGACTACAATTTAAATATAACCCGCACAATTTACTTTCCCACTTAATCAAGACCACAATTACGAGAACAATTTCTTGGCCACATTTCCCTCCTTGACTGAACTCAATTTGTTGGGTACACAAAGATTTTGGCCTGGCTGTGGCTGTGTGCTTAACTTATTAGCTAATTAGTCAAATATTTGCGGGTTAATCACATCAGTTAATATTCACGAGTTCTACAAGTAAATCATCATAAGTCCGCCTCCGATATCAAGTGGCTTGGCTTGAATACACAAACGGCATTCCCTTTGATCCGTTCGAGCGTCTTTGATTGATGCGCTAATTGAACATTTAGTCGCAAAGGCAGGGGTAAATATTGATTTTATTGACACATCTATCAGGCCACAAGCCACTCGAAAAAGCACCAACAAATACAATTACAATTACAACAAAGCTGCAACAACATTCACAAAAGTTTTGTGTAAAGTTCTTCCTTGTTGTTGTTGAGCTTGTTTCATTTTATTTATTTATTTTCCCTCCAGTAGCCCAGTAGCCGCAGCCGCAGCAGTTTTTCTCTTTGACAGCGGAAAAGAGATAGAATGTCGCGTGCTGGCGTTGGGTGAGGGGTGGAAGGGCTTAGCCCCCTCAAATTGCCTCAATATGTGTTTGTAAATGTCTGGCTATATGTGTGTGTGTTAGCCACAGCGCTTGGCCATTAAACCAATTTTCAGGCAAACAAAAACTGCGGCAAAGGGAGCGAAAAGAACGAGCTGGCAACATTCGACAGAAGCAAAGAGCGAGAAGTTTTGTTATGGCGAAGTGAAAAGAGGTACCAAGTAGGTGATGGACTTTGTGGTACCTTTGTAACGTCCTAGAGTCCTAAGCTATTCGTTGATTAATTGATTTTTCTTTATTTGTAATTCATCCTCATAAATCTTTCTATCCTATTGTCTTGATGAAAGCTGAGTCTTAAGTCCATCCTAGAAGTCAGTCCAACGGTCAAAAAAACAAGTGAAAGGTAAGGAAATTATTTACATTAAAGGTTCATTTGGACTTTCGTTCGTGGCCCTTTATCTTTAATCAGGGATAAACCTTCCAGAGCAACCCCATGTCCTTGCAATACCCTATTTTCTGACAAACACATTCGCCAAAGGCCGTTCTAGCATTCAACAAAAATTGTTCCTGCCCCTGCTTCTTTCTTGTGAGGGAGAACTGCTGCCTTTTCTTTTTCTGTGCCAGCGGATGACCCTTTTTAATTGCCCAAAACATTTAAGCAGTTTCACTCCTTTTTGCCTATGAGAAGGCAGAAAAAAAGGAGACGCATGGCTGAAATTAGTTTAGATCTTTTGGGGGAAGAGTAATGGAAGGGCAGGTGTCCGCTTTTAGGACGAGGGATGGTTGACATTCTATCCCCTTCAGCTGCTTAGGGGCCTGTGTCCGGTTAATTGCCTTTGATTGTCGGACCCTGGCGATATCGTTGGCAATTAATTCTCCTTCGATATTCATTTTGGATATCCTGTTTCCCTTTTTATGGCGTTTCTTAATTGGGAATTTCAAAAGTTTAGCTAGAGAAGGCAGGCTGCTTGGGACAGCTGCTTCAGGTTCCAAAAATAGTTGCATTATTAATGGGAATGTCTGAGAATGTGGCAGAAGGCAGAGGGCGGACTCGGAGCGGACTTGGAGCGAACCTCCTTTTGGCCAGGTTAATGACTGAACTGGCTTAAATGTTGTGCCCCCAAGCTGCCGTGGATTGCATTGGCGCGTTGAATACGTCTTTAATTGTGGGCCAGCGAAAGCGGAACGGAAGCACTGTCTTGGCCAGGTGTTTCCAGCGGACATAATCCCATCACCCCATAATCTGCTTAACGTGCTTCCGCTTTGGCTCAATTGAATTGGCTTAAAATGTTATACAATCGAAAGCTTCTAAGAGGCTTTTGATTTGGTAATATCCTAATATCCTTTCGACTCGTTACTCCATTCAGGAGGATGGATTTGCATAGGAATCATGGTCATTGATATTGCTAGCCAGTCTTTTCATTTCATTTAATGCATTTTCTTTGTGGTTATACAGTGGAGTCCATTAACAAATATACTCTCTGGCTAAGCCCACATGCAGCAGAATGAGGATGACGTTGCCTTCCTGCCACGAAAATTGCTCGCCTCTTTCCGAATTAATAACTTTGAAAGCTTCACCTGACCCGGTCTTTTGGCAAACAAACTTGCGACAGTATAATTTCAAATGCAAATACAAACAGAGGGACAGGGAGAGGGCTGGTAAAGGATACGGCTGAATACGACAGGATATATACGTACTGCCGACAGTCGAGTCAGCCATTTTGCATGTCTATTTCAATTTTCAAACTGTGCTGCACAAAAGGCGAGACAAAGAGCCCTGACAAAAACTGTAATTTACGAGACAACTACAATTACAGAAACAAACACGCACCAGACGGGTATCGGAGGGGAGGGGACTGGAGACTGGAGACTGCGGGGGACGGACGCATTTAATGGGGTCTCAAAGGATGTCGGAGCGGGCGAGAATCATTGGATGGGAAAGGGGCATAAGGATGGGGCTAAAGATGACTTCATTGAGAAATTCATTTAATGCCAGGCACGGTGCCAGGGCTTAGGACGGACACGCACACACAAGAAGCACGTACGCACGCTCGCTACTGCACAACCGGAAAGTCCATTATGAATGTGTATTACGAATAGAAAATACCCTATCCAATATATCTTTCGAAAATTATGAAAACTATATGAGAAGTGGTTGAAAAATGTAAGGAAATGTTGTCACAAGGAGAGGAAATGATACGGCAACGAAATCTGCATTACCTTGCAGATTCATTGATTGTATCTGATTGCTGTACATCTGTATCAAATATGAGCAGAATATTTTGGGTGCTCTGCACCCTTATGTATTGATTTGCAGACGCTGCAAGACTCTGACAGAAGTCTCTAAGCCAAGCTTCTTTTTGGTCCAGATATTTAGTGGAATTACTTATGGATACCATACGATTCCTCCGGGTCCTTCCATTAACAAATAAACCCCACAAATACAGGGGTTCCAAAACAAGGCAACCCCATGCAATGCCCTGTATTCCGAGGTAAGAACTACGAGCTCCATAGCAGACCAAGTGTGGACTTCCTGACTCAGATCTTTCTCTTTTGGTCGGCCAACTGGAAAGTTTTCTCCTGACCCCCCTCCCAAAATGTTGTTGCACTTGCAAACGTGTGTTCAAACGTGTCTGTGTCGTTGTCTGAGCCTTGTGTTTGAATTGTTTATCAAAAAGGCACACAAACTCCTGAGCGTGTTTTTATTATTTTCCATTATTTCCAATGCGATTTAATCCAAGAGTGTGTCTTGTGGAAAGTTTTTTTTTTCAGCAAGGGCATAAAATGAAACATGCGTTCGGCAAGCAAGAAGTTTCTAGTTCTGTTGGAAAGTTGTTTCTTTCTAGGAAACTTTTGCGATGTCCTGCAGCGACGACAGGCGTCGCCCAATAGAACTTTCCGAAGAAGAAGAAACGTGGAAGTGCAGTCGGAAAATGGGGGCAAGGAGTAGCCACAAGCAATTATACATTTAGTGCCATAATAAGGTTAAAGCGGAATGAAAGTTTAATTTAATTGGATTCACAATATTACAAATACCATTTCCTCAGAATCCTCACCTCCTTCTCGCCATTACAGAGTACTTTCGCATTCATCTCGTGTTCAACACGTACTCGCCATTCCCTGTTCTTTCCATTCAAATGGAAATTCATGGCACTCGCATATGATTCACAAGTCATTTGAGCTAATGAGTCCTGGACAAGAGTGACATTCTCTGGTTTGGCCACATGACTGGAATATTCGTATGACTACCCTTCCCATCTTTCACATCCCTCAATTGCTTGAACATGTCTCTGAACTGGGAGGAATTCATCTCGATGAAGACAAAGATAATTTCCTCTTACAGCTCGAGTAGATATTCCCCCAAACAGAAAGCAATTATGAGTTCCACAAGCACTTTCAGCTGGAATTGAAGGCTAAACAGATTTCCAAAATGTAGCCAAAATCCTTCTGTCAATTAAACTTTGGATTTGTGCAAAGTTTTTCTGCTTGGAATTGAAATTCCTGCTGCAATCATTAGAATTTCTCATGATTTCTCCAATGGAATTCGCTTCAAGGCATTTTTGCATCTGCCAGACCAACTTTCAATTAAATTCGTTTCCACTGTAGCCCAAACTTCGGTCGTAATTTCCTATGTACGAGTACTGGCGCCCACACAAACACACACCTTCGTGTAGTAAGCTGTCCAAGATTAATGACTCTTCCACACAGCTGCTGAAGGGAGATTGCCTCCGCCTCCTCCGCCGACTCTGCCTCTCCTTGTGTATTTCAATAATTAATGCATAAATAATGATTTACACAAACTTTGGTCAACCGCTGAGTGGACCATGACCAAAAAAAAAACAACAAAATAAAAAGAACATGGAAAAAGAACCATATATAACCAGTAAGAACAGCAGGGAGAGGGACTAGTATATGGACTTTCAACACTAACAAGAACTAACCTGATTTTTGTTTTGTGTTGCAATGTTGCTGCTGCTGCTGCTTCCGTTTCCGCTTTTCCACTCTCACTCTCTCTCTCTCTCTCTCTCACTCTCTTCTCGCCCACAACAACAATACTGCGGAACAGTTAATCCATCATCATTATGATTTTTGTATTTCGTTTTCCTTCTCTTAACTTTTTTCAGTTTCAGAAGTATGTTGCTGTTGGCTTTGTTTCAGTGATGCTGCTGATGTTGCTTTCCTCTCATGTTGGCCTTTACATAATATCTTTTGAAATTCGTTCTATATTATATTTTTTGCATATGTTTGTGGTGGTGGCACGGCACTTTTGTAAAGGCATTTACAGTCCTCGCATTTTCTATTGTTTTTTTAATCCCCTTCTGCTGTGTTGTGGGTGGGAGAACTCTAGTAATTAGCTGCGGAGACAATGACAGCTAGCAACAATCGTTAGATGGAGCAACTACAACAAGTGGCCACTCCTCCTTTGTTTTTATGGGCTAATGCAAATTTAATTGCGGTTTATTTTGCACAGCTGCTGACGCCCCAACAATAATAGAAAGCATAATAGAAGGGGCGAAGCTGTGGATACCCTTACAGAGGAATTCCGTATTTTAGTTTGAGTTAAGCGAAAAGAAGAAATGTTTGAATTGAATACTGAGAGCTCCTCTCTTAATGCTGTTCAATAATATATATGGCCAAAATCTGATCAAAACGATTATACTCTCTGTCAGAGTACAGGCAATATTCTGCCCACTTTTCTGTACAATTCTGTACACTTTTGATAGCCAGTGTGCTGTTGCCAATGAAGTTTGTGGCCACATTTTCGAGACCTTATCATGTTTCTTCCTGTGCTTGCTGTTGCCCTAATTTGCCACGCCCCAGCACGCACACAGGCGCCAAACGCCCACATGCTGTGTGTGCGCCGGGCTCTGCTCATTTGCTTTTCGCTGTGCGCTCCCCCCCCCAACACTTTGCCCACTTTTCCGGCAAACTTTCAGCTCATTTCTGATATGGCTGTGGGTTTTAATGAGCTTCCCTTCTGATTGTGGGGGAAAAAATGGGTAAAATCGTGCACTTTCCCAACTGCAAATGGAAGTGGCTGACCAACTTGCCACCTGGGGCCAGCAAGTTGGTCAAAGTAGCAATGAATGACAGAAGGGAACCACATCAACGAATGACGGAAGAAGCTGCAGCTGATTTGAGGAGTACGTCGTATGTTAGTGGATTGGTAAATTCCTTAACCTCAGGGCATGTGCCAATGCTTAAGGGCTGTAATTTAAGACCGGCTATTGTGTGCATTGAGGGCTGTTTAACTGCCAGCTAATTGATAACAATTTATATCGGTTTGTATCGGTTGAAGCTTTTATTTTTTCCAAATATTAATTTGAAGATATAAAACCTGTGTAACCCCTATAAGTATTCATTGCATGACAATTATTAGCAAAGAAAAGCAAATGCAAGCTACTATTCTGCCCCTAGTTCTTTTAGGAATAAGATGACACACACAGTTGAAGATAATTGGACGGCTTTGAAAATTCTAGGTATCACAGAAATAGCTTTATATACGAGTGGTAGAATTTATGATGTATGAATGAATTCCATGTAAACCCCACTTTCAACGCATCACTTGGCCATTGTTGAACAACCCCTCAGCACACAATAGCAGTCATTGTCGGAGGGCCGGGGCCTGTCTATAGATTGACTCCTTTTTTCCCAAATGCAACAGTGCGTATGCGTTATCTAAACTTTGAAGAACAATTGTTGCCTTGGTAATTGCAGGTTCAGGGTTCAGGCCAAATGCTGTCGTTGCTTGTTGCTGGATGTCGGATGCCGATGGCAGCTGATGATGGGGCTGGCTGGGTGGTCTGGGTAGCAGCTGTTATCACATCCTAATGGTAATGCGATATTCATTGAAGCTGTATTGGCGGCACGACCATGGCACAGCATCCTTTCGTTTCTCAGAATCCAAACAGAAATCATAGCATACTTATTTGCGCCGAAAGGCGGCATAGCGGATGCTTACGAGGCCTCCGGCTGTATGCTGCTGTTGTTGTTGACGTTACTGCTGCTGCTACTGAGCCGTTGCTGCTCCTGCTGCCGATGATGATGATAGCTTATGTAACTAACGCTGCATAAATCCGTGCAAACGCACACACACACACACACAGAAGCAGAGAGGATGGCGGAGCAGAGGCCAAAGTACATATTTTTTCTTTCTTTTGCTTAACTATTCAAATGACATTTTAGTTGCTTGCCTTTTTTTAGCCACTCCTGAATGGGTGTGTGTATGTCTGCACCACTGATAATTCTTTTGGCGCACTCATGCCTCAGGCCTCGTGCCCCATGCCAAATGGTGCTGCGTGCTTTTAACACTAACAAGCAGCAGCAACAACTACAGCAGCAGCAGCACCGATGCCAAAGGAATGGACAGACACACCCGAACAAAGGTAAGTTGGAGAGCAGACTCTTCTTGGACAACACATAGATACACCAACACTTACACAAGCACTTCTATTTCACAGACAAGCACACGCACACGTACACGTTCTCTTAGATTTGGCCCGGTTCGAATGGCTCTGGCTTTGGCTCTGGCTCTGGCTTTTGGCAGCGATTGCGATTCCGTGGACGTTGCTGTCGACTGATGCTCTTGCTAATGTTCATCTCACGTCGATGGACCATTTTTGACTGGCTTCAAATCGAAGTCTGCCTGCTGCCAGCCTGCTGACTGCCTGTCGTCCTCGCCTCGTTGTTGGCCAACAGCAAACAGAAGGCAGAGAGCGGGTTCAGAGAGCGGAGCGAAGCGAGAAGAGCAGAGGAGCAAAAGAGAGCGGCACGAAGCAGAGATCTTATAACAATTGGTGGCTGTTGTTGTCTCTGCTCGATTCCTGGAGAAATCTTTGCAAAAATGAGAGATAGTTCAACAAACGGACAGGGAAAGAGAGACACCAAGAGCGAGAGAGTCGAAGAGAAAGAGAAAGGGTATTGCAAGAACTTTCTCTTGTTGCATTTGCAGGCGGGCAACGCACGTGAGTGGATAGTGCTGCCAGACTATTGATAGGTGAGGAAGATGTGGAAATGGAGATGTGGAATTCTAGATGTGCTGAAATTTTAACAAATTAATTTATAGAAATTAATCTGAGAAGAAATAGTTAAGAATATGGTGTATAGCTCGGAATATTTGTAAGCCACAGGGAATATGTGCATTTTTTACGAGAACTTCATATCTCTTTCTTAGATTATTATGATTTATTCTTTAGAACACCTTAAAAACTATAATCTTTTTATATAATTTCAGACACGATGGCAGCCTATAAAAATCTCTTATAAAATCTCTTCTACTGTCGCACTGTTCTCTCTTGAGGTCCACTCTCCGCACATGCGCTTCGACCATCAAAACAATTTCGAGTTTTGCAGCAAAGAGACAAAAAAATAAATGTCTAACAACAAATATATATAGATGTGCATATATATAGACCACCACAAGACCAAAACTCGCTTAGTTGCCGCGTTGACAACTTTGTGGCAGGCAACAACCAAACACAGACACACGGACAATATGCCGACAACATGGGGTGGTATGGTGTGGATGCTCTTCGAGGATGGCCTGAGAGATGGTCAGTGCAATGTGAGAAGGATAAAAGACAAGAGAACTGAAGATGCATTGGCTTTCTGGGCTAGAAGTTGCCCAAGCAGTGACCTGAGCAATGACCCGCTTAGACATTGGAGAGATTTATCTTTAGCAAGTAACACTCGTATCGTAGTAATACCTATGGGCGAACAAATAAATCTAATGCTAAACTTTTGACACCGTCACGGCAGGCGAGCCACAGTGGTATTTCCTGTTCCTCGCCCACAGCGATTCCTGCTTGAATCTGTCTGCCTGTCAGCGACCAACAAAAGGAGTGACACTTGCCGAGGCACACACATTTATCTATTATATATTGTACATTATATATTTCTCTGCTGAAATTTATGACCTCCCATCACCTTTCTATGGCACCCAAAAAATCTTTCACATCTAGGAAATAAATAATAATAATAAATTTTTTTAGCTTTTTATATGCCACTCCGTTTGTTCGTTTGGCATTTCTCACATTTCTTTGCCATTCTTATGACAATGTCAACATTTCTTTTTGCTCTACCTAATGGCAGGACAAACACACACACACGCACACAGCTTCTCACACAGATACGCACGCACACTTGCACTTATGTATTTTCAATCGGTTCGCTGTTGTTCCTTTCTTCTTTGGCTATGCATGGCCATAAATTTTGGTTGAAGATTCGCTTCGGTTATGAGGAAAGCAGGCGACTATGGGTAGTCCAAAAATAAAGCGGATAATTTCTGATTTTGACACACGCACTCACACAAGCACGCACAGGCAGAAAGAGGGAAAGGACACACACAGTCGCACAATTGTTATTTTTGCCATTTTTTGTTTGTTTGTCATTTAACAGATTTTTGCTCCCCTTGCTCTGGCTATTGATTTCTAATTTTTCCTTCGTCGGCTTAATGCCACATATTTGCCCATTCTTTGGAGGGCATTCCCAACACACATACATGTACAGTATACGCATGTATATATATATATATATGAACGAGTGTATGTCCTTGTGTCGCATTGATTTCGTAATTTATGAGCAATTTGATGGATTGCGCAAATAATTTTTTTATGTTTATTTTTGAGTTTTTATTGTTGTGGCCGCCGCCTGTGTGGTTCGTCTGTTTGCCGGGGCTTGTGGCATGTCATATGCTGCTGTTTGTGGCTTTTGGTGGGGGGGATGGAGGGCTACCGGCGGCACACATGGGTGCCAGCGAGCCTTTCGTTTTGGGCTTAAATGTGGTTCATATTTATTGTTGCATGAGTAAGTAAGTGACAACCAAAAGTGTTGCCTACTTTTGGGTGGCGCTTTTAAGGATTAAAGCTTGGAATGGGTGACGGTTTTTTTGATGAATTGTGTTCCTGATGGGTACATCATTTAAATGAAATTTATTGGAATCTTAAAAAGAGAAAGGAAGATAAATGGGAGAAGTCCCATTATCAATTTCATAAAATTATGCAATTCCCAAACAGCTGTAAATATGATAAACCGTCAAATTTAATTTGGGTCATGATTACCAAAAGTGTATTTAATCAATGCAAAAGAGCGAGAGAAACGATCAAAAACATTAAACCCCGTTAGATTAGTCAAATTAATTGTAATTGTAAATGAATGTAAGGCCGCTGGGCATTTATGTTTGTTAAATAATTAATGTGGATACATTGCCCAGACCAGACTACCGCGGTTAGCTAATTGAGGCAAACGCATCTGCGTAATTAAATTTTCAGTCGAAAGGCCATAAAAATAAATCAACAGCGAAAAAGAGGAAATCCGGTAACAAAAAATGCGAAAATTTCATGCGGGAACTTCGTTAACATGGATGAAATCGGCTCACTTGCAGGGCCAATTAAATGTTGAATCAATATTGTTAAATCTCCCACAAAAACAAACACATGCACGTGCGTACATAGGGGTATTCGCAATTGGTGTGCGTAAATACCCAGCATTTGAATAATCCATGTGTTCCGCCCTCGCATATGCGTGTGTGAGAGCTTACATGTACATACGAGTCTACCCGTACATTCACTATTTTGAAAGCCATCTGAATGGGAGGGTAAACTAACTGGCAAAGCACCCGGATACCCCAAGTCCTGTCCAGTTACAACAACAATCGGAATTCGTATTGGCAAGTGCTTTGTCAGCGTTTAAACACGTCGCCGACAACATTTTGATGTTGGTTAAAACTCATTTCACATGTGCGTCCACCACACATGAATGGCAGTCGGCCAATAATTGTAGATGTTTTGCTCCTTTCGTTCTCTAATTTGTGTTACTTTGTACATGTACAAATTCCATTTAGGCCAGGAATAAATGAATACAGGGTGCTTCGGGTGTATTTAGTATTTCAGTCCTGCAAAGGGTTTTCCCAGCAATAGCAATCAAAAAGCTTTTAAATAATAATTTTAAAATGCTAGTTCAAGCACCATTAACATCAGTTAAAATAAAATGTACTCTACAAATATTTTAGCATTTCCAATTGCAAAACTCAAATAGTTCATCTATCAAAGCCTCTGAATTTGTGGCCTCACTCTTCCCAGGGGATTCGATTTGATTTGAGTTCGATGCCTGGCTGAACCCATTGAGGCAAAGTACACTCGAACTAGCAGCAAAGCCGTGAACTATCCATCAGGTCGAGCCACGAGCCCACACATTTCCATGCAAATATATAAATGTTACTTTTTTCTTTATTATTTTAGGTCAGAAATTTGGGGAGGGGCATCTGCGGCAAACAGGATGGGTGCCTGCCAAGGAGAGCACAACACCCTCCTTCTGGTGGGCACTTACGACCAACAAATACACACAGGCATACTAAAATAATCGATGCTTTTAAAATTTGCATAAGTTTGGATACCACAGATGCTACACCAGAGCCATAGTCAGAGCCGAAGCCGGTGCCGGAGAAGCCTAGCATTTCCATACACCCCATTTTCCATTTCCACATTGCGCACACGCCGCGTTGACGTGAACTCAGCTGGAGCCAGAGACAGACCCAGACCCAGACCCAGACCCAGACCCAGACCCAGACCCAGACCCAGACCCAGACCCAGACCCAGACCCAGACCCCTCTGAAACACCGAACGATGGACCTGGAGACGGCGGTGACAGGTTCGTGGGCGTTCGATTTAATTGTGGGAACGCACACACCACGTAGCCGGACTTGGTCGATATACAACTCGGCCTAGGAGTGCTTAAAAATTCAGCTTTTTAGCCAAGGAAACTATATATTTTTTCATTACCAGTGTGTGAGGGACGTGGCCTTAACCCAACCGTGGGAACTCTTTCCTCAAAGTACACGTCTTTATGCACAGCACAGCCCCAATGACCGCAACCCTCAGCGAAAGAGGAGCAAAACTTGTTAACTTTTCAGATTTCACATTTCATTAGCGTCGACAGCGCCTTGCTGGCAGGTTAACTTGGTTCTCGTTGCGGTTTCTCTGAAATAACATCAGAAATTAATTTGTATAACTTTTTGAAAGTACCAACCAGTGCGTGAAATGTTGGCCTAAAAGTGCAGCAAATTGTTAAAAAAAACTAATTAAGGAAACTTAAATACAATTAAATTTGAATTTTTTAAAAAGAAACGGCCAGGTATAGTTTTTGCGTTTAGTTTACGTTAAGACTGTTTTGAATATTTTTTTTCATTTACTTCAATTATATAAATATTTTTTGAGTTTCCAAATTTATTTTAATAAATTTCCTAACAAATAGATATAATATTTTAATTTTTAAAATTCAAAGAAATCACATTTAGTTTTTTTTAATGTAAAAAGGATTTGCGTTTCTGTAATGTTTACTAAATTAATAATTGTATATTTGGAAATTTCTTCATCATAAAAAAATATTTTGTTGGATAAACTAATTATTTTAAGTGAGAATATTATTTTCTTTTAAAAACTATTCCTAAGCTGTACATTTAATTAAAGTTGAATTCACTGGAAATCTGTTCTTGAAAATGAGGAGCAGTAGAAGAACGAAGAAATAAGCCACTAATTTGTTGGCTGCATTTTCCATTTAAATTATTCATGAGCTTAACTGATTAAATGTCTCCATGAATCTGGTTAAGAACACACAAAGCTGGCTATCCATTGCGCAGCTAAATTATAGCTCAGAATCAGACGGTCTTTTGGCATGAATAAAACATGCGAAATCGAATAAATTGGGGACTGATTTTTTCCTTTGAGCCACGACATCAGACAAAGCTCCAGAAATACTCCCCAACTCTGGCAGAGATTTCCACCATCCACATCAACCCACCCACCCACCCCACATAATCCATTTGCAATAATTGCTAATTAAATTGGCGAAAACCCAATTAATTTCCTCGTTGATTTTCCACGGTTCTCTTCCATCTCTGACAGGATGACAACGACAATGCAGCCCAGCAAGTATACGGGCCTCGTGGCCGATCTGATGCCCAATATACGGGCCATGAAGTATTCGGGCCTTTTCATGCACAATTTTACCGGCGGAAGCGGGTTCATGAAGAAGGTGTACTCTTCGATTCATCTGGTCCTGTTGCTGATGCAATTCATCTTCATTCTGGTTAATATGGCTCTGAATGCAGAGGAAGTCAATGAATTGTCAGGGAATACAATTACTGCATTGTTCTTTACTCATTGCATCACAAAATTTATATATTTGGCTGTGAATCAGAAGAATTTTTACAGGTGAATGTGGTCCCTTTTTTGGTCCCTGTCCCTGTGGAGGGGTAAGAATTTCCTGACCACTTATGTCATTCCTTTGCAGAACGCTGAACATCTGGAACCAGGTGAACTCTCATCCATTGTTCGCCGAATCGGATGCCCGCTACCACTCGATTGCTTTGGCCAAAATGCGGAAGCTCTTCTTTCTGGTGATGCTAACGACCATCCTCTCGGCCACTGCCTGGACCACCATCACCTTCTTCGGGGACAGTGTCAAGATGGTGGTTGACCATGAGACTAACTCCAGCATGGCCGTGGAAATTCCACGACTGCCCATCAAGTCGTTCTATCCGTGGAATGCATTCCATGGCATGTTCTACATGATAAGCTTTGCCTTTCAGGTCTACTACGTTCTCTTCTCTATGATCCACTCGAACCTGTGCGACGTGATGTTCTGCTCCTGGCTGATCTTCGCCTGCGAACAGCTGCAGCATCTCAAGGGCATCATGAAGCCACTGATGGAGCTATCCGCCTCCCTGGACACGTACAGACCCAACTCGGCTGCTCTCTTCAGATCGCTCTCGGCCCAATCCAAGTCCGAGCTCATTCGGAATGAGGGTGAGTCCCCATTTACATCCCCACTAATTGCTTCATTCAGCTGGAATTGAATTGCAGAAAAGGATCCCGGCAACGACCTGGACATGTCCGGCGTCTACAGTTCCAAAGCCGATTGGGGCGCCCAGTTCCGTGCACCGACCACCCTCCAGTCCTTTGGCAATGGCAATGGTAATGGCAACGGCGGCGGAGCGGCAAACGGGGCTAATCCCAATGGCCTGACCAAAAAACAGGAGATGATGGTGCGCAGCGCCATCAAGTACTGGGTGGAGCGGCACAAGCACGTGGTGCGGTGAGTCAAAACCTGCACAATTTTACATCTAGATTATGGCTGGGCTTCTGGGGTTTTGTTTCGGTTGAAGGACAGATAGACAGATGGAGTGCCTGTGTCCTGTGATTGCTTTTTGTGCACTTAATAAGTTGTGTGGTTCAGTGCTTGAAATTGGTTTTGCATTCGGTGAGAGAAATTCAAAAGTTTTTTACTGCAGTTGAAGAGTTGCTGATAATTCTAAATATTGTATTATACTATCCAAAATAACATATTTGAATAAACATCTTTTAATACTAGTTAAATTCCATTAAAAAGAATCAAATTAAAGCCATTTCTAACCCACAACATTATTAGAACTAGAGAATAATTACTTTACTCCAACTTCTTTAGATAAATATCCATAAATTGTAGAAATCGTATAAAGTAAAGGGCACGGCTTATGCATTCTAGTCGTAGTTTATTACCTGACAGCTTGATAGTCTGAGATAACTCTTATTAAAAAGCAATGAATATAGATAAAGATAAATGCCTGTAAATTCGAGCAACTACCATTCAATAACTTCTATTTCCTATCTTACATGACAATCAATTTCATTGTTTATTTCGAAAATTAAATTTCTCTATCTCTCTATCTAAGCTACAAACAAACTTATTCAGAGCATTCATTGGCCGTGCCCAGGACTTGCTGCAGTTTATTTGATTTGCTAGATTATTTCCTCAATTGCAATGCCTGTCGTTGGAATCTCTGTTAAATGATTGCATCGTCTCGTGCCCCAGGGGCTGCCCATTCCCTTTAGCATTGTTTGCCTTGTAAAGTCTGGGAGTTTCGTGATTTGTTGACCAACTTATTGACCCACTCTCTAACCCTTTTACCACTCTCGTTGGCAGCCTGGTGGCTGCCATTGGAGACACCTACGGAGCTGCCCTGCTGCTGCACATGTTGACCTCGACCATCAAGCTGACCCTGCTCGCCTATCAGGCAACGAAAATTACCGGAGTCAATGTCTACGCCTTTACGGTTGTCGGATATTTGGGCTATGCCCTGGCACAGGTGTTTCACTTTTGCATCTTTGGCAATCGGCTGATTGAGGAGGTGAGTGTGGAGGGCTGAGCCGAGTATTCCACATGGAATAACTAACTTTTGAGGCTGCTTGCAACAGAGCTCATCAGTCATGGAGGCCGCCTACTCCTGCCACTGGTACGATGGCTCCGAGGAGGCCAAGACCTTCGTTCAGATCGTGTGCCAGCAGTGCCAGAAGGCCATGAGCATATCGGGTGCCAAGTTCTTTACCGTCTCGCTGGATTTGTTTGCCTCGGTACGTTCTTCGAATTGGATTTCACTTCCACTCGATTGGAAAATAAATAAGGTAACAAATACATTAAAACCTGTATCATATGCATTGCAGGTTCTGGGCGCCGTTGTCACCTATTTCATGGTGCTGGTGCAGCTCAAGTGAACGGCTCCTGGCGGACTTGATGGATTGATGGATAGTCTGTGCCTGGAAAGCGAATGCCAAGGAGTCCCCGTGCTAAGCCCCAAACTAAACCCCTCTACAACGACTCCCCCTCAACAAACCACACATTGTAGAGCAATTATAACGCAAATTATATATATTTTATACCATACCAAGTCGAAGGACGACGAACGAGCCCCGTGGGACCTGGAATACTTACATGCTGGGGCGCAAATAGAGGCCTTGAAATATTTATCGATTTTTGTACACATGTAGAGCTTTCAATGTAAACTCAAGATGCAAACCAAATAAATGTGTAGTGAAAATGCAAGGGGAGTGGGGTCGGTAAGTGTCAGTAAAGAGCCAGCTGGTTAATGGCAGCAGGATAATTATGGTTTCTCTGGGAGACCACATATTACAGAATGCTAGTCTGGAGCCAGTGCCTCTTGAAGATGGTTGAGCTGGGGTTTATTTAGTATTACCTCTGAAACTTAATCAGTGGCCAGACCTTCTCCACGTGTGGCATGCTCTTAACGATGCAGACTCTGATTCATGCCCAGCCACAGCCACAGCCATCACACGCTTCACTGCCGTTGCATGCTCCCATAGTTTTCCCCCGCCGCATGGCCAAAACGAACTTAATTGAATATAAATTATGTATCACCATCTTTGGCCAGAGTTTTCCATCTTTCCATCTCTTCGAATGATATATTTTTTGGCAATCGCGGTGGCAATTAATGGCCAACTGGTCTGGCGCAATAATAGAAGCACTAAACAATCATCCACAATTGCAGCCGAATGCGAACAATTAAACGAAATGTGGCAAAAGTGTAGTTTCAAATCACACATATCTACATACGCGCATTTTTATATATGTGGTACATATTTGTATACACATGTGTGCTGCTCTTATATTTTTGTTGGCATTTTGAAAGCGCACTTTATGGTTTTTGAAATTGCCCAACTTCGGTCGGAGCTCGCTGCTGGAACTGAACTCGAGAAAACAGAGCTAAGAAACAGCTAAGAGTTAAGAAAACGCTATACAACTCGAACTTTTAATGCGGCCACGCTCGGTACATTCAGCCAAAAGTTTTTATTTCTTACAGCTTTCATAAAACAAAAGGAAAGAAAGGCCTTGCTTGGCCACCGAAGAAGTACATACTCTTAGAATTGAACTATTTTTTGTCTGCTATTTAATAAAGTGATCCGAGGTGGATTTAATTTGATAAATTGGTAAGACGTTAAAGAACAATATTTTCATCAGAACTGTGGCACCATGTGCTACAAAAAATAAAGCTTTCGACCAGATATCTTTGAAACTGAAGGAATTCTGATGCTAATTTAGAAAAGGGAAAAAAATCAACTCTTTTTTTTTTGTACAAACACCTTATCAACGGCATAATACCCTCTACCTTTTTAAGAGTACAAAAACGAAAAGCGAACAACGAAGCACTACAACCTAAGCTGGCAGAGTGTGTGTGTGGTACAGGTAAGGCGTCGCAGAAGTGTATATACTATCTAGTCACCCTCCCATCCCTCCTAACCAGCCACTTCTTACTGTTAATTTCTTTATTGCGCCGACTTTCGTCTGCCAATGAAAGTTTCTTGACTTTGGAAATGCAACAACAGCCGCTACAGAAGGCCCAGCAACAGCAGAAACTCTGCTTAACTTATAAATCTACTATTTAATTAGTTTTCTTTGCTAAATTTTTTTTCTTTTGTAAACAAACATCTGGTTCTTCCGAAACTTAAATTGTATTTGCGATTTTTGCTGTTCAACCTCATTTGTCAATTGGCAGTACGATTTCTTTTCGGGGTTTTACATTAAACATCTCACGAATTGAGTCATTAAAATAAGAGTACAAGTCATCAACATACCACACTATACGAGTACGAAACATTTTTTAATATTCGACATGTTAATGACACTTTTATATACCGCTTAACACATTTCGTTTACATAACTCTTCCGTTTTGAGCTATTTTTATTTGTCAATGCATAATGGAGAAATTTCAGAGTTCAAAAGTTTACATTGCAAATATATATAGTAGATTTTGCTTCTTGAAAAGCTATAATTTAGGTGCATTTTAGACCGAAAAGTGTTGTTGATTTTTCAATGCATAGTCCAATTTGGGAGTACATTTTCCTATATACTGTAGCTTCAGAACAGACTGAAGAAGACTGAAAAGAAAAATATTTGGTGGAATGAGGCATACGGATAATGTTTTCTTTAAGGAGAAAATTGTGCCTCATAATATTAAAAAGGTAATATATACGAGTAACTATTGTAATAATTAAAACATCTTTCTTGGGCATACAACAACTTCCGTGTCAGAGCTACAACGTTTTCACATGCGAAAAACTGAAAAAAAATATGTTAGTTCTTATGGTATCCCAGATAATTTCATTCATTCATAAAACACGCATAAGACACCAACATCATCAGCTTTTTTCTGTTGCATTTCAAGTTCTTATACTGCCATTATAGGTGCAGTCCTAGCTTTGGTTAGTTACAACATTTTTCCATATTATTTTTTTGCATTTGGCTTCACGTTTATTTCCACACTTGCAGCGTCTGGTAGTGTTCGCTTCATGGCAAAAAAAAAGGGCGAGAGCAAGTTCAATGCATGCAAAGTCAAAGTCAAAACCCTCCACCCCCTTTCCGCAGTCCCGCAAACCCCTTTGAAAGCCCGCTTCTCTGGCCAATACGAGCGTATATAATTGCTGGCAATCAGCTAGTGGAATAATAAAAACTTAACCAAAAAACCAGAGAAAAACGAAGAAAATAGAGGCAAAACGCAATGCTTAGACTTATGGAAAATGTACATTTTTATTTAAATGAAAATGAGGAAACGCCTGGCAAGTTCAACGACTCAGACAGAGACTTGGTGAAAGATATTCGTAAAATTTCAAATCGGAATCCAATTCGAATCCAATTTCGACTGCGCCTACGAATCCACATGTGCAATAAATTGCTTAATTGTGAAAATGTTGAAAATGTACAGTATAAAGAAACAATTATGACAGACAATACTCGTAATGCAATCCGTATCGATAGATGTGGTAGTGCTTTTATGCTTTGGGGTAATTGCTCACTTTTTGCACGCACTTTTTTAGGTTTAAGAAGAGCAATTGGGTGGAAATGATGGGGGATCCGAAATGGAAGATTTTTAAGGGGGGATTGATGGGTCCAAAAGTAGCTTAGCCCTTAAAAGAACGAATGATAGCTCCGCATAACATTCTTCCAAAACAAAAGACTGAAGACACGAACTTGGGTGCGAAACTTGGCTAAACCCTTGGGTTGCCGTCAAGGGTCGGTTGGGGTATAAGACATTTAGGTGCCGTGCATGGTATCGTATCTGTCCGATGTGAATCACTGTCTGGTGTCTGAGTGTTGGATCAGTGTCTGGAGCGACGTGGAGTGTGTGATTATTGTCTGCTGGTCGAATGGTGTTTAGTTGTTTGGAGGATCGGCAGTGGAGCGTGGCCAGCAGTCTGCGCCGCTCATTGAACTTCTCTTGCGCAAATGGGCAGCACTTCTCTCCTCTCCGTCTCCCCCCTCCAACGAGCAACAGTCAGCGCGTGCATTTTTCTCTTTGACCGATTTTCATGGCATGATCTGTTTTATGGCTTTCGGTTTTCTTTTGCCATTCGTTGTTGCAATCGTGTGCGATCCGAACGCGGTTCGTTTTCTGTCGTATCTCATCGTTTTCAAAGTTCGCGGAGTATTTAAGTGGCACGAAACATGTTTGCAGACATACAGTTTCAGTTAACATCTTGAGCGCTTCGGTTGTGTCAATCATACGTCGCGTTGTCCATTGGATACTAAAGGATTACTCACTGACTAACTAACAAAACACTCTCTAACCAAGGTGAGCCCTACTCATACCACACGTACATATAGTACATCTCGTATATCTCTGAAGTGGCAACATTTTTGCGGGGCAGTTGTCATGTGTACAGCGGAGGACAATGCATGGAATTTAAATGAGTGCGACGGATAATAAACGCGATAAAGTGTGCAAATCATGTGTGGAATGTCAGACATACAAAAGAAGTGAAGGATTTTTGGGGGAGACCATCCAACGGAGGTCCATAAATTCCACAATGGAACAATAACTCGCTTTAAAATTGTGCAAATAACTCAAGCTGAATGCCAAAGAATAATAAGAATAGAGATTTATGCTGTCCAACAATGTTCAAAAGAATCTTAAGAGAATTCATAAAATGCATCACATATGCAAGGAATAACTTTGGCGTAGTTTTTGAAGCTCAGAGTTTAATGACTTTTTTATTATGTGGGAAATATGACAGAAGTGAGTGACAAGGGTAAAATATTTTAATTATTTAGGTAGTCTTTTAAAAATGTAGCTAACAATGGAATACAATACTCTTATATATATTTATCAGGAAAATTTATAGTTTTTGGATATAATAAAAATATAAGAGATGAAAAATACAACTCGAAAGAATAAAAAGAAACCTTCCAATCAAAATAAGCTTTGGAGTTCATCTAAGTATTTAAAATCATTTCCAGTTCCCAAGCTCAAACCAGAAACTAGTTTTGGAGTCATTTTTTCAACAAAGTTTTCTTTTAAAAAGAAAATTTGTGTACAAATGAAAACCAATCGATTGATTTCCTTGAATTAAAAAAGTAAAAGTCATTCTTGGAATTTATAATTCCGAATCATTTCAACAATTGCTTTAAAATACCTTTACTTTTAACAAAACTAATACCTGAAATCTATTAAAAATTCTTCATAATTATAATCCCTCATAAGAAGTAAATAACATTTAGTATGAAGAATGCCAAGCCCTTTCAATTCGACTTCGTTCTTCTTTAAAGCCGAAACTCGTACTTGTTTGCAGGCCACTTCCTCAGGCACTTAAATGTTACCCACAAATGTTGCTGAAATTCTTACTCAAAAAGTAATAGCATTACAAAATAAATGGGCAAACAGAATTATTGTAATGGCAAATGGCGCAAAGAGAGAGACAGGTACAGAGGAGAGACAAAAGCTGAAAGAGTCTAAAACCGAAAGCACTTCCACTGAAGCCTGAAAAGACCGAAAAAAGAAGGAAAAATGAGTTGGTAAAACCAGTTTTCTGACCATTTTTCTTGACTCTTGGCCGCTTGATTATCGTCTGGTTTCGCGCTGTTTTGTTTTGCTGAAGATTTTCGCAATATGTGCCGCAGAGTTGCAGGCTAGCCACATTTGCAACAGACGCAATGGCCATTAGCAGTGCCTGCAACATCAGCAGTAACCACATACACACAGTAATTTCGAGTCTAGACGTGCCTCCTCCTGAAAAATCACCGCCAACATCACCGCCGGTAATTGCAATTCTAACAGGTTGCAATATGCAACTTCATACTTGCAGCTGCTGGTGGTAAATGGTGCACAAAGTATCCTAAATCAAATCGCTTTCATTTTCGTTAGCTTGAGCTTAGGTTTTTGGCTTATTTCGAGAGCTCTGCCTCTTACCAATTGTTTTTGCTGTTGACCCCAAATGGAATCTCAGTCTGAAGTGTTCCAGATGTAGAAAGAAAACTTCTTCTGATCAACACAAAAAGATTGGTTTCCATTATAGAAAGGTAGTGATTTATTCCGCAATTATTCTTTATTCGGAATGTCGCCTTCAAATCTAATAGCTTTCATTCTCTACTCAAGCTAATTTATATATACTCGTATAAATCTTCAAAAGTCAATTACCTCATGGCAGAAAGTAAAATTGTATGCCTGACTAAAAAAAAAGAGACACAGAAAAATCAACAAGCCAAAACAGAAAATCACGCCCCAAAGAGCGTAAACAAAAGCTCTGAAGTATTTAAACAAAATATATAATACAGTAATACATAGTATATGCCATTATACATTTATCATTATTGTACGCTCCCCAAACCAAAGCTTTACCTAAGATCAGAAGAGATTTGCATTATAATTATTTTATGTCCCTTCCTCCCAACATACTATATGTATTTTGTTACGCATTTCGGGTTTTCTTATATGGATGATCGCACAAACAGCAGAGCTGACAAGCGCTAAAAACAATAGAGAAAGAAGCAAAGCCATGAATAGTTTTTGAGGTCGATGTCAGCTAATTTTGTTGTGGCCCTTACGCAAAGTAGGGTCTCTAAGTACCCGAACACCTGCTCTGGGCAGGGGCAGGGGCAGGGACGGGTCTGGAGTAATGCATATTTGGCCATAGCTCCATGCAAAGTAATGAATCGAGGCACTGACGTGTGACCGCAAGACGGGGGAACCATTTTGAAAGCGCGCAATTAAAATGTCAAAAATAATAAAAATAAAGTGTTGCAATAGAGCGGTAAGCGTAGAATGGGGGATCGTCATTATAATGGACCTCAGATGTGACTTTGATCTGTAGAAAAAGTTAGGGAACTAAATTGAATGCACAATGAACAATTTATGTTTCATTTGGAACACGTTTACCTTCAGAAAACTTACACTTTTTCCTTCCATAATCGAATATATCCGTCTCTTCCATCCCTAGATGATGATGCTACACCCCACACCCGCTCAGCGCGTAACCATTCGCGAGGAGCTGCGCGAACCTGAGGATCCAGCCGACATTGAGCGTGATATCAAGCTGATCCGCGAGTGGCTGGAGACACAGCCGCATCTGCCCAAGGACATGGACGACATGCGTCTGACCACGTTCCTGCGCGGCTGCAAGTTCAGTCTGGAGAAGGTAAAGAAGAAGCTAGACATGTACTACACGATGCGGAATGCGGTACCGGAGGTCTTCTCGAATCGGGACATCAATCGCGAGGAGCTCAGCCTTGTGCTTGACTATGTGTAAGTAGAAGAGTAGCCATAGTCTGGGGATCTGTTCTTAATCCATTGATATCCCTCAGACACTGCCCCACCCTGCCAGGGATCACTCCCAATGGACGTCGGATCACGTTTGTGAGGGGCATCGACTGCGACTTCCAGCCGCACCACATTCTGGACGCCATGAAGGTGGCTCTGATGATCGGAGATGTGCGTCTGGCGGAGGAGACAATCGGCATTGCCGGTGACATCTTCATTCTGGACGCGGCCCCAGCCAGTGCCGCTCACTTTGCCAAATTCTCACCCTCGGTGGTGAAGAAGTTTCTCATTGCCGTCCAGGAGGGCTATCCAGTGAAGGTGAAGGAGGTCCATGTGATCAACATCTCCCCGCTGGTCGACACCATCTTCAACTTTGTGAAGCCATTCGTGAAGGAGAAGATCCGCAGCCGCATCACCTTCCACAACGATATCGACAGTCTCTACAAGGTGGTGCCCAAAGATCTCTTGCCCGATGAGTACGGCGGCAAGGCTGGCAGCGTCGTGGAGCTTAATAAGTGGTGGAAGCAGAAGCTGGCCGACAACACCAAGTGGTTCCAGGAACAGGAGGATAAGAAGGCCAATGAATCTCTGCGCCCCGGCGCCCCAAAGACCAGCGATGATCTGTTCGGCATGGAAGGGACCTTCCGTCAGCTGAACATCGATTGATCACGCCTCCGCATACCCACGTCCATGCCCCACGCACCATGCCTTATGCCCCAAGCGCATCTACTTGTGTATATTTTAGCCACTCATTTGTTTAGTCCAAGCTACTGTGCACTACTATTGCTTAAACGCTTCATTCTGTCGCCTGTTCCATTACCTATTTACTACATATACTCGTACTCGTATATATCTTCTCATTCGTACATCGCAGTAATTACATACAATAATAAAGAAGCAGCAGCATATTAAGGAATGAATAAATAAAATCCACATGTCGTTTACACTATCCAACAAGGAGAAGTGGCATTGGGCGGGTGAACAACGAAAGCAACGAAATGAAAAATACGACTCGACATTTCTCAGCGAATGCCCCATTAAAGTACAAGTAATGGCCACGAATATAGTGAAGACTACTGACTGCACTGACTATCCGATTGTTGATTGCATCTGCCACAAGAGCACACTCACACACACACACACACCCAGATGCAGACACAGATGCATACAAGAGCATATTTCACTCGTCGCGTCGCGTGTCTCCACTTTGTGCAACATGCACATTGATGGCGGAAACGGAAACTTGTCGCAGTTCCTCCTCCCACGACACTAGGAGAGGCAAAGGGCTGAGCAGGACAATCCTCCCACTTGACTTACTTCGCCTGACATATTGGTTCCTTTTCCCATTGTCCTGTGAGCGATTCGGCGTACGAAATCAAGCGTGGCCGACATTTCGCAGTCACGACTCGACTCCGGACATGGTCTGCTCTGCACTGCCTTTCAATGTAAAGATTTTTGTAAATTTCCTTTCTTTTTTAAGTCGAATGTCAGTCTGAGGAATGGCTAAGAATTTGTTTGCCTGCCTAGACGGTCAAGTGGCGTTATGATTTGCAAAGAAATGTTGCCAAATTTCCCACAACTAAACCATATTTTTGAGTAAATGTCTGTTGACCAACTTCACAGATAAACTCTTAAGCCAAATGGAATTAAATGAAGCATGAACAAATGCAATACCCACAAATTGGTTGAGGAATCACACATTGTGCTGCAACAGCTTTCGAAATGAAGAAACAAATATTGTAAATAATTAATGGAGAAAAATCTTCTTTCGTACGGTTAAGCATTCATTAAGTTATTTCCACCACAAAGTTGCCAAACTTTTGGTAATTGCTTCAACCAAAAGTTTTCCTAAATCAATTTGCTTATTATTTATTCAAATTATATTAATTTGTAGAGGCATTTTGGGTGTCTGCTGCTGTCTTGCCTCATTGCAACATGTAATTTAAAGTTTTCTTGGTCGAGAGTATATAATTTTTAGTTTATAGAAATAAAATGATAGAAATATTCAGCATATATAAGGATATCACATCAGAAATGCTCCTAATAATCCGTAAAGACACCATGAAAGAAAGAAACCCTCCACTTAAGATTAAAGACGACTCAGAACGTCGAGATCTATTCGTCTTTGTGCGTTATACCATGTGCATAGCAGCCATGTATCCATTTGGGTATTCCCACGACTCGCTCCTGGGGCGAGTACTGGATTGGTTCTACGAGATCTTCAACTACTTTGTGTCCGTGCATATTCTTGGCTTGTACATCTGCACAATTTACATCAACTATGGCCAGGGGGACTTGGACTTCTTCGTCAACTGCATGATACAAACAATAATCTATCTGTGGACCATCACCATGAAGCTGTACTTCAGACGGTTCCGGCCAAAGATGCTCGATGAAATTATGTCAATAATCAATGAGAACTATCACACGCGTTCTGCTCTGGGTTTCAGCTATGTGACCATGTCGGGGGCTCATCACGTGTCCAAATTGTGGATTAAAACGTATGTTTATTGCTGTTATATTGGAACCATATTCTGGCTTGTGCTGCCCATCGCCTATAGGGACAAGAGTCTGCCTCTGGCCTGTTGGTATCCATTTGATTATACGGTAAATATAGTTCTCTATCTCTGACTAAATGTAAAATAAAGTAATCTTTTCTCTAGCAACCCATTGTATATGAAACAGTCTTCTTTCTGCAGGCCATGGGCCAGATTCAAGTGGCTGCTTCTTTCGCGTCTTCTAGTGGTCTTCATATGGTGTTCTGTGTGCTTTTATCGGGGCAATATGACGTTCTCTTCTGCAGCCTGAAGAATGTCTTGGCCACCAGTTATATACATATGGGCGGGAATATGGAAGAACTGAGGTTTACATTCAAAAACTCAAATGAAAACCTTAATATCCATTAGCTTCCCATCTACAGACAACTCCAATCTGAACAGTCTATTGCCGATGCTGAACCCAATCAGTATGCCTATTCCCATGAAGAAGAGACCCCTTTAGAGCAGCTACTCCAGCAACCACCGCAAGATGAATCCTCTAGAGATTTCCTTAAAGCCTTCAAGCGATCCTTCAGGCACTGCATTGACCACCATCGCTATATAGTAGACGTACTCAAGAAAATGGAGCGCTTCTACAGTCCCATTTGGTTTCTCAAGATTGGAGAGGTCACCTTCCTCATGTGCCTGGTGGCTTTCGTCTCGACCAAAAGCACTACGGCCAACTCGTTTATGCGGATGGTATCTCTCGGTCAGTACTTGCTACTGGTGCTCTACGAGCTCTTCATAATCTGCTACTTTGCGGATGTGGTCTACCAGAACAGCCAAAGGTGTGGCGAGGCCCTATGGAGGAGTCCCTGGCAGAGACACCTTCGAGAAATACGCAGCGATTATATGTTCTTCATGCTGAATGCCCGGAAACAGTTCCAGTTAACGGCGGGAAAGATCACCAACCTGAATGTGGATCGCTTTAGAGGGGTATTTTAGAATTCGATTACTTTTTCAAATGTTCACCTATTAATTTAATCGGTTCCCTTCCAGACCATCACCACAGCCTTCTCATTTCTCACGCTCCTCCAAAAGATGGATGCTCGGGGCTAGACAATCGTTCGGATTTCGATTTTCGATTTTATTTATACAATTTTTAGTAATTATAAAAAATATTAGCATTTTAATAAACAGATGCAAACTCATGGTTTTAATTCATATTTCCTCAATAATTCTATCAACTTTGGCAATGGCTCACACATTACACTCTCATACAGTGCGTTTCGAAGCTATAAGACAGTCGAAATTGTGCAAGGTTAACCAGAAATATTCTATCAAACTAAAGCTTAAATGTTTCAGTGTTTCAATATATTCAAATTTCATTAAATTGGAAACTAAAAATAATTCCTTTCAAGTATTTATATTTCTGGTTCTAATCAAGTAAATTATTTCATACAATTTTAGTAAAAATTCTTTCATTCAGATTTAGTTATGAAATGTATGTAATTTATGGAAAATAATTAACTCCATATTAATGATATATATATCAACTACAGCATACATATATGAAAATATCGAACGACAATACAGGAAATTAGAGAAAAAAGGTTTCGAATTACCGATTAACTCAGATGTTAATCTTGTTTGAAACAAACCGAGTCAATTTTGTATTAGATTCATCATTTACCTATTATTTAATACTCTATTATCCAAAAAAAATCAAAATCCATCTAATATCAAGGTTTCTTAACAATTCAACAACCGATTTGGTTATGAATTTACAAACAATTTAGTTTACCATTACATAAGATCGAAATTAATCGGCATATTTCGGGTTAATGTGCGTCAATAATCTAATTTATCTAATGAATTCAAGTGGAAACCGAATTAATCTTCGCATCATCATGTTTTCTTATTTTGTTTAATTAATGATATTAATTTTGATATATTATAAGAATATGTACAGGAAAATCCCGCCTTTCTCTTATAGTTTCGCAACGCACTTAATTTTCATATATGTATAAGTATGTATGTAGAAAGGTAAATAGAGTAAAACTAATGATGAACTAACATATAAAATCCATGAGGGCCGATCCGCTAATCTCAGTATTATTCATTTATTTTATTTCCTTCCTTGCAATCATTTCCGTAATCGAATTTATTTTGAAAGAAAAATTATACAATACAAAGAGAAGAACCAAAAAAATGTATGTGCTTGACAGATAAATAAATAATATTCACTTCAGTTTCGTTTCCGATTGCATTCTTAACACTAAAAGCGAAATAAATCATATACATTTATAAGGTACTTGGGTTAACTCTTCAACTCCGATACTTCTCCTCCCACTACTCGTATAATCAAACCCCCCTTCAATCGTGTTAACTACATTTTGAGCAAGAAATATAGATTTTTAACAATTATTTGTATTGTTTTTTCTGTTTTTGTATTGTTTCTAATTACGGATTTTCTCTCACAATCTTTTATTGTGCTTGGCATTTTGTACAGTATCAAAAAATCGGTTTGATTGGTTTTGTTGCGGCCGAAATACTACAGATTTTAGCTAACTTGCTTCAGATATTAGAATTAGGCAAATGCTCTAACACTTGCTTACAATTAGTTAATAATTAGCTTATGGTTTGCTCTAATCTTCAATTTTGTTGTTGCTGATTTCGATATAAAAATTTACAGTTTCTAGTTGTTCAATCGAGAAGTTCTGTAATGCTCTCTGCCTTCATTTATATATAAATTATATATGCTTTATAAAGATTTCCTTAATCTGTTGTATTATCTGTAATTATTATCAAAAAAATATATATGTATAATATTACATTATATTTTATGTTCTTCTTACAATCATTTTCCCTTTGCAATTTCCCTTTCTATCATTTTTTTGTGGTTTCTTTTTTTTGTTATTTGATTTTTTGTTTTTAAATATATTACACACAGCATAACAAGGCGAGCAGCCATATAAACAACAATAACAACAAGGCAGAGAGAGCAACAATTTGTAATTGCTGCGGATTTTGATAAATGCAATATGTTTGCTGTTTCTGTAGCCTTTGCTGTCTCCCTTTGCGCTGTACATCATCACAGATTGGGCTTTTTGTGCGACAGATTGAGTATATGACATTATTCATGATTCTGTTTCCTTTGGCCTCGTCCTCCGCCTTCTGCGAGTGTTGCTCCTGTTGTTCCTGTGCTTGTTGCTGCTGCTGTCGTGGCTTGCTGTTGACTAGTTTGGGTTGCTTGCGCCGCTAGCTCGCAAGCGACATGTGCACCGTACTCGTGCTATTGTCGTGGTTGTAGTGCTCCGTATTGATAATCACTTGGACCACATAGCCCTGGTGTATGCTGCATTCGTCGATGGGCACCTTGTCGCCCAACAGTTTCCCACTGTAGAACCAACGCTGGCAACATGCATCCACACCCTCCGTAGCCTAAATATTGGAAATACATGAATTAGATAATTATTTAAGTCCTATTAGAGCTCAACTCACCTGCAACTTCTTCTTGCACTGTCCCACCGTATCCTTGGAGTATACTGGCAGTTTAACATCAGTCATGCTCGATGATATGCGCAGCTTGAGAAAGATCTCGGTGCCGCCATCCACTGGCTCTGAGTATTCAGCGGGCGAGTCTCGTCCATTCTCCTCCTTCACGATATTAATGGGATATGACAGACAGTAGATAGGCACCTTGTACTGCGTGCCCAGCTCATCGTAGCACTCTGTGAGGTAGCTGCAAGACGAATGTTAGCCAAATTAGTAACCAGGCGGGCAATCCACTATCACTATCTTATCTCAAATCCACCATCCAGTCCCCTTCCCCCCCCCCCATAAATACATTACCCAACGATTTGGCCCTAATGCTAATGATTCAATGCCAGCTGGGGTCGGGCATAGACTCCGATAAGAGTCTGATAAAAGAGGAAATGACGTATGTGACATATGGAATGGGACGGTGGGGTAGCAAGGACATGGACTGGGCCACATGCAAGCCGTCAGACAGTGGAGTGGAAAGGTCAGCGCTGCATTTAAATAAATATGGTTTACAGTCCGATGGAATCGAATGCCAGCGTCGTGGGGCAGTCAAAAATCGATGTCTAATAAAAACGTTAGCGCGCAAATAAAGAGACACATGGCGAAGCCTCTAATGCTCTCCCTGCTTGTGAAGTAGTACTACATAATTGATCTATATTTTGGCCATGTGGTGCGTCACAAATGAAGGAATACCAATAGCTATGGAATATGATCGAACTGATTTGGAATGCCATAAAATCCAAGATAATTGGTTTATTTGTGGGCACTTTCTTAAGGGAGTATTAGATATGTCAAAGTTGTATCTATTTGCAATAAATTTCTACTAAAGAATTACCAACCAAACCGAACTTGGTTCTATTTTCGGAAAGCTCTTACTAAACCATTCCTAAATGCCTGCACGAAGAATAGATTCCAAATGTTTTCTAACCCACTAGCAAGCCTCATCACAAATTTATAATACCCCAGGCATCGTCCATTAAGGGACCCAACGAACCGCTGTCATGCATTAATGGAGTTATGGCTATAAAAAAATCACTTTATGCTATTGATTTTCTCGCGTCGAGCGAGTGCAGACGAGAGCAATTAGCATTCTGTGGGCCATAATGGAAAAGGACTTAACTCAACTCACCCATTTGGCACTGACACGTTGGCCCCATCCAGTATGGCCTGGGCCATTTGAAAATCCAGCCCCTCGGCGGCATTGGTGGCGGCGCGCAGGGCATCCCAGATTTCTTTGCGACCATCAAAGGCCGGGGCCGTATCCCAGAACTCGTCCCGCTTTGAGCGCAGCTGTCCCTCGGTCAATGGCACATCGGAACGCCAGCGTATTGTCTCATGGCAGAGTGGGCGATTTTTGCGCGACGCGCCCAAGGCAATGCCTGCGAAAACGTCACAAATCAAAAACAGATTGCCGATTAAGGGGTATTGATGCCACCGATGTGAAGGCCACTCACCTGCACTGGGTGGACGCGATATGCTCGCCGACGAGACGCTCATAGTCTCGTTGTCGGGATTCATGCGACATACACAAGCGCCCATTTTTGTGGCGGACGCAAGCACAACAGTGCCTCGGTTTCCTATCAAACAGCAAAGAAAGGATCCTATAGGCAATATATACATTTATATATATAAAAGTATATTTGTATTAAAATTGATGAAAATTCTTACCTCTGCCCCGCACAGCCGCCTTGTTTGCTTTTTGATTTGTGTGCGTGTGTATAGTGCCTGTTTCTGATTTGTGCCTCAATCTATACTATGTTTGCCTTATTTTTATCAGATTGGTTGTCTTTAATATTGTTTTGTTTGACTGCTTCGGTGATTTATATTGCGCGACGAACATTAATTTTGTGTTTGTTTTTTTGTTTACATTTTACATTCGCCTAATTTACAACATGGCAACTACACGGTAACTACATAATGGGAGGAAAAGAGGGTATGGACAATAGGCAAAACGGCCGAGATAATGCAACGCATACAAGGTAAAATTCACCCGTTTTGCCTAATATACTACATTTTGTCTCCAAGGTATATTGTCCTCATACGCGAGGTGAGGTTCGTACGAGCCTTGCAATTCGATTTGGTTGTTTTGGCCTGCTGTCCATACCTTATTCCATAGCCCATTCAAAATTACCCTCTCACGACTCATGTTTTCGTTGCAGTGCAGCAGTGTGACCGTTTGACCCTCGGAAAAACCGTAAATATACCGGTGAAAAACATGAACTTAGCCCAATAAACTCTTTTTTCACAGGTTCAACTTGAGTTGTTAAATGTTCCTTGCATAGATATAGGTTAGGTTAGGTTAAGGCGGTAGCCGGGAGGGGGGGGGGGGGGGGGGGGGATAAGAGCCTCCCGCCCCCAAGCTCACTTGGACACATAGATATAATAACTTTAAAAAATGACCAGTTTCTTAATATTCATGCATGAATTTTAATACGACAATGAGTTATCAATGGTTAGGTGGTAATATTTCTGGACTGGATCGAAAATATGTATTTGAAATGAAGGTTTTTTGTGGTATATATCAACGGAATTACGTTTCAGAGTTCGGAGTTTTGGTGGTTCACGTTTCAAATTTTATTTGCCATAATGGGAATGGTCACATTGATAGCACAATCGATGTTTTACTTCCTATATCGATAGATACGCGCATATTTTAAATGTTTTCAACTGGAACAGGATTTTAAACCGTTCACTGCTGCTAATGATTTGTATTGTTCTGACGTATTCAATAACAACTGTACTACTTGATGTATTACGTTAATTATTAACTTTAATTATTAATTAATATTAACCAAAAAGTCCCACTTAGTATAATAGAAAGCTTTAAATATTTATAATGGTTTCCAAACACGGGTTTGTTTGGAGGGCTTCCCGCCTTCGTAGAGCTCCAACCACTAGTCTGGGCTTAAAATATATACATATATTGGATCTATCCCTACTGGCGCTACAAGGAATATGCATAAATTCAGTGTATATTAATCCGTATAACTGCCATAAACCTATTCTTATATTACTCTATTTCCGCGTATGTCATTAATGGCAATAAAATCATAAAAAAAATTTTCTTGATCAATACAAAATCAATAAAAACTTCCGAGCTCTATAATATAGTATGAATGTAATCAATAAAATCATCTGGTTGCTTCGATTCCTCCGTTTCCCCTGCTCAGGACTGATAAGCGCTTGTCTGCCATTGAAACTAGAATATGGTTGGTTGTCTGTCGGGAATTTGCCAGAGCAGAGTCGTTTGCCCTGCGAAATTTCATTAAGCGATTAATTTGCCCACAATTCTCCCTGGAACAATATTTAATGAGTAAATATTATATTTAGGAGTGTCTTAGCTTTTGGGGGAGCAGTATTAATGATAATTTCTCTCGTGCAAACAAATAGACTCTCTTCTCTTAAATCACCCCAGTAAAAAAGAGAAGAGCTGTTTGCATGTATGAAAATTGCTCTTTTTAATGAATGGAATATTTGATGGATATAAAATTAAATCGAATTCGATTAGCAAGGTTTCACAAAGGTATTAAATCGACTCCAATAAAAACTACAATGGTATCACACTTATCCCCATTAGACATTTTTGTACTGGTTCTTAAGCTCTCTCTTTGTAAAGCTCTCGAAGCCCCAACGGTTTTGGCGCTCTCAGCGAGAAACAGCAACAGCTGCTGGGGTATGCGTCGCGTGTTTCGGAAGCAACAATCCCATTTCAAATGCTCCACTGCCCGTCAACGGAGCTCCATCCGCTCATTTTGTTACTGTTGGATGAGAACGCGGCGTGTGTGCGTGATTATTACGAGAGCTGCTGTATATTGTATATACCCATCAAACAAAAATCAATTCGAAGGGTAAAGTGCGTGTAGTAAAGTGACAGATCATAGGAGCTTATCATTCGATTAAAGACAATATCAAAAGTGTCCAAGAATGGAGCGCATTCTGAGAGGTGTGATGCGGTATCGTAATACGACGCGCGAGCAAATGGTCAAAGAGTTCCAGAAAGTGCGCGATAATCCAGAGGTGAGGCAAAAGTTTGTAGGTCAAGATTAGAACTAGAACCTATACCCGTGTGCGTGAAATTAGGAAATAACTTTGCTCAGTTTGACATTGAGCATTCACATAAATTGTTAAATAGAGAGGCCCCAGAACATGCTTTTGCCTTGTGCAGGCATATTATCACATATTTGTCTGGCTTGTCAGACAGTCTGCCTCTCTACCCTCTCTAGTACGTTTCTCTCGTCTCACCGTTTTGTTGTAGCTTTATTTTTGGTAAACAAACATTTAAGGCTCTCTACGAACCGGTTGGTTGGCGTTGTCCAGCCCCTACCTCTTTTAATTATTACGTTTTTTACGTTTTATTTTTATATACTTAAGTGATTGTTTTCGTTTCTTTTGGGGTTTGAGTTCGTGCATTTGCGGCCCTGCTAATGTATAAATTAATTTTGTTTCTGTTCTAATTGGAAATGTGGCGAATCATTGTTTTTAAACACGACACGAAAATACCCTATGATTGTTAACTATAGTTAATATTTATCAGAAATAACACAACGATCAAAACTGATTGAACATTCCTTTCCAGTCCATAAAGGCTTTAGTTTATGTTTCAGGAACACGAACACGATAAGATCGTTCTTTATCTACGTTTTAGTTGGCATTATTTGTATTTTTACTACTAGAAAAATAACACTATAAATACATAATTCCCCTCCCATATGTTATATTCCCTGTCAATAGTTTTCCAATGATTTTGAAATTCTCTGGTGAACAGCCTTGAACCGGCCCCTCTGGTGGACACTTTGGCTATCTGCCAAGTGTGTCATAACTAGAGCACAATTGGTTTTGATTTTCCTTTAAATATATTTCACTACGCACGTACCGATATCTGCGCTAACTCCTGATATGTTTTATCTACCAGCCCAAGGCCGTGTTTTTCACCTGCATGGACAGTAGAATGATTCCCACCAGATATACGGACACTCACGTGGGCGATATGTTTGTGGGTATGTTATATACTTGTATACCTCTATATGTTAATAATGTACTAACATACTGCTTGTTTCTCACGGATAAGTGAGGAATGCGGGAAATCTGATACCCCATGCCCAGCACTTTCAGGATGAGTACTTCAGCTGCGAGCCGGCAGCCCTGGAGCTGGGTTGTGTGGTGAACGATATCCGACACATCATTGTATGCGGACACAGTGATTGTAAGGCCATGAATCTGTTGTACCAGCTAAGGGATCCGGAGTTTGCTTCCAAGGTAGAGATTGTCTTAGCTTTCAAATATAAACCTTATAACTGATTTTGTCCTGCCCCCAAATCTAGTTAAATCGACGACTCTCTCCGCTGCGTTCATGGCTCTGCACGCATGCCAACACCAGTCTGGAGAAGTTTCAGGAATGGCACGATGCTGGAATGAAAGATCCCATATTTTTCTCTTCCGAAACGCCCCTTCGTCGTTTCGTGGCCTACATAGACTCGGAGAAAAAGTTCGCCATTGAGGATAAGCTTTCGCAAATCAATACGCTTCAGCAGATGTCGAACATTGCCTCGTATGGCTTCCTTAAGGCGCGCCTGGAGTCACATGATCTCCATATACACGCGCTCTGGTTCGATATCTATACGGGAGACATCTACTACTTTAGTCGCGGAGCCAAGCAGTTCATAGCCGTCGACGAGGACAGCGTGGATCGTCTGTCCGCTGAGGTTCGAAGGTTCTACTCGTAGGCCAGATATACATATGGATTTTCTGGATTATCTGTGATATGTGCAACAAAAAGTTAGGCCTTATATTGCGTACTGCATTTACAAATGACTAATTGTTAGGTTTCTTTTGTATGTATATTTATAAGTGTGTAATTTTTGTGTATATAAACTTACGGCCTACAAAGGTTCAAACTTACAAATCTAAGAAAAATCAACGAAGGAGATGGCTATATTTATATTTATCAGTAAGGGAAGCAGCAAGAGTTTTCGGGGAGGGGGCGGCACCCTGGGCGCTTCGATGTGTGCACAACAACAGACAGTGGGGCATTGTCTTTTGAAACAGAATAAACAGGCAGAGCAGGCACGGGGAAACAGAAAACAACGAATCAGCGCGGCGTCATCAATGGTACTTGTGGCTATGGTGGTTCATGGCACTGTTATTCGGGTTCTCTAGCTCTTCAAAGTGCTTGCGAGCATTCCGTATGTTGACGAGCGTGGCCTCCGAGGGCAGCGTGGGATCAGACATGACCACCATGACGTAGGTGTTGCTCGTGAAAGTGTCGATGAAGGCGGCAAAGGCGCTGTTTCGCACCTCCATCGACTGGAATTTGGCGCCCAGCTTGGAGCAGCTCAACTTGAACTGTTTGATGATGTTCGAGACCTTCTCAAATCGATGCGAGTCACGATTCTTTTTGCTCTGAAAATAGGATATGACCAGAAAGGTTGCCTTCTCGAAGAGCAACACCTCGTCCGCCTCAATCACATTGGCAAAATGCGTTACAGAGTTCTTCAGGGCGGCCACATTGGGTATCAGCATGGTTACAATGGAAGACCAGGCTCTGCAATGATTTAGAGGGTGAATAAAAGTCGTTTTTGTGAAATCTAATTCGCCACCGACTTGTACAATGTTTCGTCCCAGATGCTGGTACGGAAGCAGGTCACATTTCCCGGCCTCGACAAGCGTATGAGGTCCTCTTCGCGCTCTTTGAACACACCCTCGCGGTGTTCTTCGGGCACCAGGTCCATCTTATGGACTAGACAAAAGATTAACGCCTCCGGCGAGTTCTGCAGCAACGCCTCCAGGCAGCTCTGATAGTAGTGGACATCGCGCTCCATCTCCTGGCTCTCCACATCGAACACATAGATGAGCACCTCTACATTGCGAAATATGTTGTCACGCTGCTGCGCAATGTACTGTTTCATAAAGCCTTCCTGGCCGCCACAGTCCCACAGATTAAGGACCAGATTGCCAAGAAACTTCACATGTGAGTGCTCCACATCAACTGCAATTGTCGGATACTATAGTTATATACTGAGATTCGGAATATATACACAGATTACTCACTTGTTGCTCCAAGGCGTGTCGTATCACGGGCTATATAGTTGGCAAAGATAATGGAGCGCATGCTGGTCTTGCCAGAGCCGCTCTTCCCCATCAGCAGCACCTGATTCGAGTAAAATGTGCATTTAATACAAAGCCAGGATCAGTTTACCGTCAAGTACATTACCTTCTTCTTCATTTTGATTTTTATATTTTCAATTCTCACTTCAAATCAACAATAAAAACAAATAGAAGGGCGGGGGTGGGAGGACATATGTCACTCACCGATGACGATAACAGTGACCAGTGTGACCGTAGTACCACAATTTCGTAAAAAAAAACACACTAGTTCTTGTTAGGCGGTACATTTTTAAATTGCGCACTTCTTTTGTTACACAAAATAAATGACAATAAAAAACTGCAAACGATGACTGGCTAGCGGGCCTTCCCCCAAAGAAAACAAAGCTTCGTAACAATTTATAAATTCTAAATGATGTATTCCAATGGGATTATGAGAATAAACCTCTCCTTTCATAACGTAAATTAATGTCATAAGTTTATTTGAATTAAATTCAAAAATCAAATTTCATCTGATCTGTATTCTGTTCAACAATATTCACTGAATTTATTTTTTAATCACTCCAGATCATTCTCACTGGTACGATGCTTTCGCAGCACATGTCGTTTCATATGATGCTTCTCCCTGAAGGACATCACGCAATGGGGACACTTGTAGGGTCGGTCGTCTGTGTGGCGTCTTCGGTGCTTGAAGAGATTTTTGTTATCGGCAAAGGCGTGTTGGCATTCGGGACATTTGTAGGGCTTTTCCCCCGTATGTATGCGAACGTGGATTTTTAGAGTCTGTTTGGAGCGAAATGAAGATGCACAGAAGGCGCAGGTGTGCGGTCTTTCGCCAGTGTGAGAGAGAGTATGGACTCTTAGTGCAGCCTTGTTGTGGAATCCAACCTCGCAGTGCGTGCACTTGTGTGGGCCGGTACCAGGCTTATTAGATTCCTCCTCGGTGTGGCTGAGCATGTGCTCCTTGAGATAGTAGTTATGGGCAAAAGTTTGCGGGCAGTGAGTGCATTTGAAGGGGTGATCCTCCTCCAGCAGGCATTTATGGTTGGTTCTATTTTGGCTTGTGGCAAAGCTCTTCATGCATAGGGGGCATTGATATGGTCGTTTGCTCTTGTGGACACTCATGTGTAGGTCAAGATCCGTCTTAAATAGGAAACGCTGTTCGCAAGTTTGGCAAATGTGGGACCTAGTGTGAATTCTGTGGAGGAAAACAGATACTCTGTAGTCCATGAATCAATTCTGAAATTAAACTCACTTCATATGTTCATCAAGATTTCTTTTACGCTGGAACTGCTTGATGCAGAGGTCGCACTTAAAAGCCTCTTTTTTAGTTTCCTGTAGCTGCTTGCGGGCTCCAGAGGTCAGTCTTTTCTGTCTTTTCTCTTCAACTTCTATTTTTGGAGATTTCTGTTCAACTATTGGCTCCTCCAGCTTCAGCTTGACTTCCGTTTCAGCGTCAAACATATCTTCAACAATGAAACTTTCTTCCTCGAACTCTATCGTATCCAGCATGGGTTCCATCTTGATACTCAGTAATTCCTGATTGGATTGCGTTTGAATCGCCAGATACAATTCCTCGTGACTCTTTTCACATCTTCTCTTGAAGCGATACGAGCATTGGGCATCTAGGATACAGGACATGCATATGTTTTGGGGAAGCTCATCCCCGGGTTCGATCTTTACGTCGGCACATGCCTTCACCATGTCGGCGAGAATCGGTTCCATTTCCCCCTCCCATTGGCGACGCTCACGCTCGTCAAATATGCCGACTAAAGTCACGGAATGCGACCTGCAAATTCGACATAGTTCCTCCATGCTTTTGGCACAAACCACGTTACTTATTGCCTTTAAACATTGAAAAAGATGGCCGTAAAAACTATACTTTTGTTTGTTGATATTTTTTGATCAGTGTGACCGCGGCAGCGATAAAATATACCGTCTGACCCTCAGAAATATACCGTCTCATTTTAAACATATACCGACGAATTATTCATATTCCTCAATTTTGATATTCCATCAAATATTACCAGCTAAATAGACCATTTAGCCTTGCCCACATAGCTTTATACGATTGATGAATCAATTTTCTAGTTGACTGGCCTATTCTAAATACTTGCTTTTATTGGATTTCTATATAACGTTGAAAATGAAAAATAGATTGATTAAATTGACAAAATATACAATAAATATACCGTCAGTTCAATTTTGACCTCAAAAAATACCGAAAAGTATTAAAAATACGTAAATGGTTACCCTGGATCGCGGGCTCATTCCTTGTCTTAACCCACTTAACCCCCCTCTATTCAAACAAGTTAACAACTTTAGTTAAGCTGCTAGCCATACAGTATACATATATATATTTTCCACGGAAAATATTATTATACCGATATACCGTAAGTAATATTCACTAAATACACATTAAATTCAATTTTGACGTCAATATATATATTAATCAATAGATATTTTGTAAGCACTATAAAGCGCGCGTTACGCTTCAGATTTGAATCGTATCCAATTGAATTAAAAATTATAGATTTTCCTTATCACTGTTTGTTGCCATTGAAACATGAACCGTGAAACATGTCGCAACTAATATTTTTGCTGCTGGTTTGCCATGTCTTGCCACATGGATGTGAACAGGCTCAAAAGGTGTTGCTTATATTGTAGGTTCTGTAATTAATATTAACAAGCTACCGTTATCCCCATAGCGCCTAAAAATGACCGTTCTGTACGAGGTTTTGTGTGTGGATTCTGTAAATTATTTGACAAGTTTGTTACCTGTTTTCAAAAAGTTAAACGGATACATTGACCTCCAGTTGGTTCCCTACGGCAAAGCTTCGGTAAGTGAAGTTTATTGTTTATGAACAATTTTCGAAAAGATCTCTCTCTCTCTCTTCCCACCAGAATGAAGGAACAGTTTGCCAACATGGTCCTAAAGAATGTAAGGGAAATAGAATTCAGGATTGTGCTCTTCATACCGACATGACCCAATTAGAAAAATTGAGCTACGTCACTTGTCAGATAACAAACAGAAAATTGGTGACTAAGATAGATACAAAATGCATCAAATCATCGAACATCAAGACGTATATTACTAAATGTATGGGTCGAAATGGCTGGTCGAGGGCATATCAGAAACAATCCGAGAGAATCACCAGGATGTACGAGTTCGATCAAATTCCGGCCATAATATACAATGATGTAGGTACTATCATCATTGAGAATATAGTTTTTATAATGTTTCAACAACTTTTTCAAGGAATTCGATGAAAGTCTACAAGATGAGGCCACTGATAAACTCAAAAAGAGTATATGCAGGGCCATAGTGGAAACTGGAATCGAAGAGCCAACATACTGTTTTTAAAAAAAGCATTAAATTGTATTTTCACGGTAGCCGTGCAACATTGAAATATTGATATACACATCTGTAAAGTTTCAAGGCTCTTTAGTTGCAAACGTTTTTTATTCTTCTAAACATGGGAGGTGTCCGCGTGAATATTATTTTAACGGTCATATTGATATTTTTCATATGGCAAGGCATCAGGTACCACCAGTCGTTGCTGCGAAAATTGTGCGAGCAGAGTCTTTTCCAATTGAAGCAGGTGAGAGGTTATCGATAATAGTCTTGGTATAACGGTCTCGATATACAGCAAAAGGGGATTTACAGAATACGGTTTATCGTGTGCTAAAACAGGTCTTAAAACTGTTTACCATAGTCCCATTGTTAGCTTAAGGTGTGAACACGGGAATATAGTATCTGCTCGAACGAAATAAGCTGACTCAAGAAACCGGCTTGCCAGCGAGAATACTGAAGAGAGACACCCACCGAACATGCTCTGCTGTTGTCTGGTCCGGCTTCTGGTGCTGGCCGAAAATAAGCACCAAATGTGACAAAACTGCGCTCAGTTGTTTAACTAAAATCGAATTCGACGGTCGCATAATATTGGGCTGGGCTTGGCATTCACCTGCAGGCAACCACCGCGCGCACGAACAAATAAACGGTCATTCTCGAACGGAACCCATCGAAGGCCAATCGATTTTCGCTGATATAGCTCAAAATATTTGCCCAACATGCTAAAATTTCCCACTGCCTTGAGCATGAGTTTCCTGCTAGGGGTCATGCTGACCGTTAGCTGCTGGGCTGAACGGGAGGAAAAGCCACGCAATAAACGTCAGGCGGATAAGGTTCTGCTCTAGATGCTATTACCTCTGAAACTCCCATGCAAACATTGATTTCTCACCCATCCCCTTAGCTGCACATCACGTTGCTGTACGAGTCCCTTTGTCCGGATAGCAGGAATTTCATGCACCAACTGGGACCCGTCCACGAGGAGCTGCAACAGTACATGGACATCCAATTGGTGCCGTTCGGCAAGTCCCGGTCCGAGCAGGGCGGCGCCATCTTCCACTGCCAGCATGGACCCGCCGAGTGCGAGGGCAATCGTGTCCAGAGTTGTGTCATCAGCAGCACCGCCAACCAGTCGGCTCAAGTGAAATTCGTTGTCTGCCAGATGTTCGCCTTGGATTCTTCTCGCGCTGATCAGGTATGTGCGATGGTGAAAGCCGCAGCCCAGTGTGTTTGCCCAAATGATTAACAAGCCATTTGCATATCCCAATGTCCCAATGTCCCAACGACCACAGTGTGCCAGCGAGGCTGGTCTCCTCACCGACGTGGACCATTGCGCAGACAGCGAGACTGGCACCAAGCTGCAGCTGCAAGCGGAGCTGGTGACCAAATCATATCAGCCGAGCTTCATTCCCACCATTGTCTACAATGGCGTAAGTACTCTCAATCTTTGATCGGCCGGCCATCGTAATCGAATGGAGCATTTAACTGGTTTCTCGTTTTCGTTTCGATTTCGTATTCCACTTGCAACAGGTATTCAATCAGCAGCTGCAGGACCATTCGCTTCGCGATTTCCGCGGCACGGTATGCCATTTGTTGCGTCAACAAAACTTGCTGCCCAGTGGCTCCCCAGTTTGCCAGTGAAGCCCAGTCCAGTCTAGTAAATGTACATACAATGCAATGTAAAACTGCCACAACTTTGGAATTAAATTAAAAATTCAGAAACTGGTTCTCTCTAAACAAGGTCTTAAACAAGAACATCTTACTTAGGGGACACACATACTCGTATTGAAACAGCGGACACAGACTTTTCAGACAATAATTTATATGGGTACATAAGATACAGTTCATCAATTACAATCCAATCGTGTAATAAATTGGGGCCTATGGCTTCTAGTAATATTTACAATATAAATTCATTAATTTCGATGATGGGATGCGAATTGGGTAAGGATCAAATATATACTCGTATGTATAATATCGTTAGGTCTTTCTCGGACGATGAACCAACAACAAATGACTTATCCGCTACTTGCTAGGTGATAATGGATAATAGACTACAACTAGGAATTAAATTTCTCGCACTTTTTGTATTGTATTTGTATTTACTATGGTTGCTGACGGGGTGGTGCGCAGAAATAACAATTTGTAAACGGGTTTCCTTTGTGTTAAAGCATTCTCTCTCCCTTCCTCTCTCTCTCTCTCTCTGGGGCGGGGACGTGGGGGAATCCACCTTAGACCGCCGTGCCCGAAGCCTTGCCGGCTCCCGTTGCAGCTGTGGCTGCCTTCGCGTTCAGACTGAGCGAACGGCGTGGAGCCGGCTTTGGTGGTATCTGCGGCTTAACGGCGACCTTCACCAGGGACATGGCCATGTGTGGTGGCTCGTTGCTGGCCTGGACAATGCGCTCCTTCACCTGAAACTCCACGTAGCCGCTCTCGTCGCTATCGACCGGCATGTTCTGGTTATTCCTGCCGGCCGGCTTGTCGGCCATATCCAGGTCATCGCTAGTGGAGTCGTCGCTCCGCTTCAGCGTGATGCTGCTGGAACTGCTGTAGTTGGTGGCATCGCTGTTGTTGCGCAGCTGCTGCTCCAGTCTTTGGTAGATCATCATCTGCTCTAGCACCTGCGCCTGCTCCAACTCCGGTCCCTGGTCCTGACCCCTCTTGATGTACTCCTCGTGATTTGCGTTTGTGACTGTGCTGGCCGTCTCGCAGCCGCTGGATATCGAACCCTCATGACTGTCCGGCCCGACAAGGCCCTGCTGTGCCCCGGATCCCGTGCCAGCCGCCGCCGAGGTGCTCGCCGTCGTCGAGCTGGATGCATTGGAGGATATGGAGGACTGGGCCTGATGGCGATACTGAAGGCTGGCCTGATCGCTGGCCCGCTGCTTCCGCATGGAGTGGCCGTGACGGCAGCGACGCCGTCCCAGAGTCATGGCCGGGTACAAGGAGTCGCGCTGACAGCAGGCCCGCATCTCCGGCTCGTTGGTGTCCTCGATCTCGTCGCCCTCCTCCTCGCCAATGGCCTCCTCGATGGCCATCAGCTTGGGCGCCGACTTGGAGCGCTCCAGCGGCGGTCGATAGTTGTTGCCGCCCACGCTCAGCATGATTTTGCGGCGCGGCAGGCTCTGATTGTCGTAGACAGCGTTGGCCAGGCTGAGACGAGCGTTTTGCTTAAGAATTTTCTCTCGCTTAAATTCACGCAAAGCGCTCTCCAGGTTCTCCTGCAAGAATCGAAGAAGGTCAAGTAGAAGATGAGTAAGAGTTTAATTGGAAGAGCAGTAAGGATGACTCACTCGCAAGGTATCGCATATATCCTGGGCTATCTTCTCCTTGCTGCAGAGCACCGCATGGCAGCGCAGCTCGTGCTTCAGCTTCCTGCCCTCGTGGCGGTAGATCCAGCAGAAGACGCGCGGATAGTTCTTTGGGGCACAGCAGTAGGTGATCCTATGGGCCCAGTACTCGGTGAGTCCGTGCTGCCGTGTGGTGGCCTTCAGCCCAGAGGCACACACCTTCAGTCGCATAATCACATCCGGCTTCGTGTGCTGCGTGTAGTTGCGCCACAGCGTATTCAGTTGCTTCTCCACGCAACCCTCACCTGCTGGAGGAACAAAATTAGCTCCGGGACTCGTATGCGGATCGGGAGGAGTACTCACCTTTGGCCCATCCAGTTAGCACGTTGCCCAGGTACGACACCTTGAACTCCGGATCGGGTGTGCTGATATCCACGCTGTGTGTGCGCTTCCACAACTTGCCCAGGCTGCGGGTCAGCGTGCGCATGGCCTTCGAGCTGCTCATCTGATCCTGCTGCTCCTGGTTACTGCTGCTCTGGCGGCCCACGTGCTCCTGCCGGCTGCCATACTGCAGATCCCGCGAGTCCGTCGTGAGGGTAACCACATTTGTGACCCTCACTGTCTCGTTGTCCCCCCCGCCGGCGATGTCGCCATCCTCTTTGGACACCCGCTTGAAGCGCTCCAGATAGGGTCCTGCCCGGCCCCGTCGGCCACTGTACGTGTTGAACTTGCACCCCTCGAGGCGCTTTTGCTCCTGCTTCTCGAACTTCTTGGCATTGTAGGTGTTGCCCAGCAATCGGGCCAGGCTGTTGCTCTTCACGAACTTGTTAGTGTTGGTGTTGCTGTTGGCAACATTTGGTTCGTTGTTTGGTGTAATTGTTGTTGGTGTGATTTTTGGTGCGATTGTTAGTGTTGCTTTGGTGTTAATCACCGCTTGACTGACGCTCCTCAGATCCTCGTACTCATTGTTATTGTTGTGCGGTGCCACAATAAAGTCCACCTCATCAGAGCCGACCGTCTCCCTTGCGGGGGGTTCCATTGTTTTCAACTTTCTGTTGCTATTCTCCATTATGATTTCGGTTGTTGTAACTATATATCATTCGGATCAAAATCCGTTTGTATCCACCAACATGTCAAAATTTGACAGATCTGAAAGGCAATAGAAAAAAGGAGTATATGTTTAGTATAGTTCGAATTTTTCAAAAGTGAAATTTAGGAAAGGAATTATAAGATTTTAATTTTATAAAATAAAAAACTATTCAAAATAAATTAATTTAATAATTTAAATATTACTAAAATCAGAAGCATATCTTAGTTGATATATGGAAAAAAACATTTTTTTAATTAATTTACTAATTAATTCATTAATTCATATTTTAAGCTTTTATGATAAAAATTGAAAATAAAAATCAGTTTTTAATCTTTGAAATAAAAGTATAAAATGCTTATTATTTGTATTAAAATAAATATTAAAAACAAACAAAATTTTTTAATTTTTATACCCGATACTCAAAATGAGTATTGGGGTATATTAGATTTGTGGTAAAAGTGGATGTGTGTAACGTCCAGAAGGAATCGTTTCCGACCCCATAAAGTATATATATTCTTGATCAGCATCAATAGCCGAGTCGATTGAGCCCTGTCTGTCCGTCCGTCTGTCCGTCCGTCTGTCCGTCCGTCCGTCCGTCCGTCCGTCCGTCCGTCCCCTTCAGCGCCTAGTGGTCAAAGACTATAAGAGCTAGAGTAACGATGTTTTGGATCCAGATTTCTGTGATATATCACTGCTACAAAAATATTTCAAAACTTCGCCCCGCCCACTTCCGCCCCCACAATAGACGAAAATCTGTGGCATCCACATTTTTAAAGATACGATAAAACCAAAAACGCAGAATCGTAGAGGATGACTATATGTTCTCGAATGTAAGATCTCAACCAGATCGTATAGTTATTATAGCCAGAATCAAGAAAACAATTTTATTCGTTCTCGCTCTGTCTCTCTCTAACACACAGGTTTCATGGTCGGTTTTGCCAATTGCAAAATATGAGTTCAAGGATCTCAGAACCTATAAGAGCCAGAGCAACCAAATTTGGTATCCATACTCCTAATATATCGGACCTTGACCGTTTTGTGTCCAAATTTCGCCACACCCCCTTCCGCCCCCGCAAAGGACGAAAATCTGGGGATATTCAAAAATCTCAGAGACTATTAAGGCTAGAGTAACCAAATTTGGTATCCGCACTCCTGTTAGATCTTACTATAAAACGTGTATCTCAAAGTTTCGCCCCACCCCCTTCCGCCCACACAAAGGACGAAAATCTGTTGTATCCACAATATTGCACATTCGAGAAAACTAAAAACGCAGAATCATAGATAATGACCATATCTATCAGACTGCTGAATCTGGATCAGATCCTTTTTATAGCCAAAAGGAACAAATCAATTTGCAGTGGCTACGCAGCGCCCGACGTCACGCTCAGACTGATTTTCTGTCTCTCTCGCACGCACTCTTTGTCGTGTCGTTTAATATTAGCGGCGTCTGCCGGAGGAGAGCCATACTGACTTAGTATCGGGTATAAATGTAGAGTTGCGGTCTCCGCAGCAACTCACAACGTTACTATTCATGTAAAACTAGATTAAGTTGCCACGAAAGGTAGCAGTAAACTTGTCTAAAATAAAATAAAAATTTTCCACATAAAAAAAAGATCATACTTTCAAAAAGGTAATTAAAATAAACGGAACTCCAATAGAATATAAATATATTAAAATAAATTACCCAATTACGTGTTGTAACTCTCATTTTGTTCACACAATTTAAAGGTAAAAGGCGAACACACACTTTCACTCCTCATAAGGCACCAATTCACACCCAATTTGAAGATTTGGCGAGTACTTGCACCGAAAGGCGAGTGTCAACCACGATTGTAATAATAAATTACCGCATAATTAACACTCCTTCTCCGGCAGCTGTAAACAGTCTTCTGTCTTCTGTATTTTGCTGTGTTTTTTTTCTCACAGCATCTTACAATATGCAAATATTTTTCGCTATTATAATTACCTTTTTTTGCCACACGACTTTGTCAGGGGTTCGTAAGTACTACCTATGTACTTTTTCGCATTATTCAGATAGCAAATTGTTTGCTAAACAGCTAGTTAAGGATGCAACTACAACGAGTATCCAAGAGTGATTTAAACGCCTGAAAGGCCCTGCTTAAGTGTCGCAAATTATGGAACAACAAAGGCAGATGTTTTGGTTGCATTTTCTGTATGGAATATACCTGCGAATACCAGTGGCTGTAATTGTCTGTGGACTAACACGAGAATGGGGCTACACTTCTGTGTGTGAGACACTGTGGCTAGAACTGAGGTCTCTGAAAGGTAATTTTTTTAGCTAGCAAATCGTACGCGGTATTTGTAGAGGCCAGGGCATATAGGTATTTTTCAGATGTCTGTGACAGACAGAGGAAGACTTTTCCGAACCTTCTAGAAACTGGTTCTCTCGGCCGCCCGTCTTAAACAAGAACATCTTACTTAGGGGACACACATACTCGTATTGAAACAACGGACACAGACTTTTCAGACAATAATTTATATGGGTACATAAGATACAGTTCATCAATTACAATCCAATCGTGTAATAAATTGGTGCCTATGGCTTCTAGTAATATTTACAATATAAATTCATTAATTTCGATGATGGGATGCGAATTGGGTAAGGATCAAATATATACTCGTATGTATAATATCGTTAGGTCTTTCTCGGACGATGAACCAACAACAAATGACTTATCCGCTACTTGCTAGGTGATAATGGATAATAGACTACAACTAGGAATTAAATTTCTCGCACTTTTTGTATTGTATTTGTATTTACTATGGTTGCTGACGGGGTGGTGCGCAGAAATAACAATTTGTAAACGGGTTTCCTTTGTGTTAAAGCATTCTCTCTTCCTTCCTCTCTCTCACTCTCTCTCTCTCTCTGGCGCGGGGACGTGGGGGAATCCACCTTAGACCGCCGTGCCCGAAGCCTTGCCGGCTCCCGTTACAGCTGTGGCTGCCTTCGCGTTCAGACTGAGCGAACGGCGTGGAGCCGGCTTTGGTGGTATCTGCGGCTTAACGGCGACCTTCACCAGGGACATGGCAATGTGTGGTGGCTCGTTGCTGGCCTGGACAATGCGCTCCTTCTCCTGAAACTCCACGTAGCCGCTCTCATCGCTATCAGAGCCATCGTCCGGCATGTTCTGGTTATTCCTGCCGGCCGGCTTGTCGGCCATATCCAGGTCATCGCTAGTGGAGTCGTCGCTCCGCTTCAGCGTGATGCTGCTGGAACTGCTGTAGTTGGTGGCATCGCTGTTGTTGCGCAGCTGCTGCTCCAGTCTTTGGTAGATCATCATCTGCTCTAGCACCTGCGCCTGCTCCAACTCCGGTCCCTGGTCCTGACCCCTCTTGATGTACTCCTCGTGATTTGCGTTTGTGACTGTGCTGGCCGTCTCGCAGCCGCTGGATATCGAACCCTCATCACTGTCCGGCCCGACAAGGCCCTGCTGTGCCTCGGATCCCGTGCCAGCCGCCGCCGAGGTGCTCGCCGTCGTCGAGCTGGATGCATTGGAGGATATGGAGGACTGGGCCTGATGGCGATACTGAAGGCTGGCCTGATCGCTGGCCCGCAGCTTCCGCATGGAGCTGCGATGTAGCATTGTCAGCATCGCTGCATGCCGGAAATAGTGATCATCCGCATCGTCCAAAAAGTCCTCCTCGCCATCGCTGCAGACGCCACTGCGACGCATGGCAGGCACATCGTGATCTTCCGTGTCGTAGTCAGCCTGGGGATCGGCGCTGGGATCGCTGTTGATGGTGGGCAGCAGACTCAGCGGCTCTCCATCCTCCTCCTCATCGACCTTCAGCTCGCTGAGGCTGACCATGCTCTGGCTGCTGGTCTTGTGGAGCTGCATGTCAAAGTACGGCAACAGCTCGTTGCTCAATGTCGTGTCGAACTTCAGCAGCTTCTCAAAGTCGTCCGAGTCGGAGCCATCGTTGATGGCCGCTGGGCAAATGATGTTGGCCTCCTCCTTGGGCGATTCCAGCTCCTGCTGATGGGAACAGCAAGGGACCTGGATCTTGCCAGTGCGTCGTATCGAGTGGCCGCGACGGCAGCGACGCCGTCCCAGAGTCATGGCCGGGTACAAGGAGTCGCGCTGACAGCAGGCCCGCATCTCCGGCTCGTTGGTGTCCTCGATCTCGTCGCCCTCCTCCTCGCCAATGGCCTCCTCGATGGCCATCAGCTTGGGCGCCGACTTGGAGCGCTCCAGCGGCGGTCGATAGTTGTTGCCGCCCACGCTCAGCATGATTTTGCGGCGCGGCAGGCTCGGATTGTCGTAGACAGCGTTGGCCAGGCTGAGACGAGCGTTTTGCTTAAGAATTTTCTCTCGCTTAAATTCACGCAAAGCGCTCTCCAGGTTCTCCTGCAAGAATCGAAGAAGGTCAAGTAGAAGATGAGTAAGAGTTTAATTGGAAGAGCAGTAAGGATGACTCACTCGCAAGGTATCGCATATATCCTGGGCTATCTTCTCCTTGCTGCAGAGCACCGCATGGCAGCGCAGCTCGTGCTTCAGCTTCCTGCCCTCGTGGCGGTAGATCCAGCAGAAGACGCGCGGATAGTTCTTTGGGGCACAGCAGTAGGTGATCCTATGGGCCCAGTACTCGGTGAGTCCGTGCTGCCGTGTGGTGGCCTTCAGCCCAGAGGCACACACCTTCAGTCGCATAATCACATCCGGCTTCGTGTGCTGCGTGTAGTTGCGCCACAGCGTATTCAGTTGCTTCTCCACGCAACCCTCACCTGCTGGAGGAACAAAATTAGCTCCGGGACTCGTATGCGGATCGGGAGGAGTACTCACCTTTGGCCCATCCAGTTAGCACGTTGCCCAGGTACGACACCTTGAACTCCGGATCGGGTGTGCTGATATCCACGCTGTGTGTGCGCTTCCACAACTTGCCCAGGCTGCGGGTCAGCGTGCGCATGGCCTTCGAGCTGCTCATCTGATCCTGCTGCTCCTGGTTACTGCTGCTCTGGCGGCCCACGTGCTCCTGCCGGCTGCCATACTGCAGATCCCGCGAGTCCGTCGTGAGGGTAACCACATTTGTGACCCTCACTGTCTCGTTGTCCCCCCCGCCGGCGATGTCGCCATCCTCTTTGGACACCCGCTTGAAGCGCTCCAGATAGGGTCCTGCCCGGCCCCGTCGGCCACTGTACGTGTTGAACTTGCACCCCTCGAGGCGCTTTTGCTCCTGCTTCTCGAACTTCTTGGCATTGTAGGTGTTGCCCAGCAATCGGGCCAGGCTGTTGCTCTTCACGAACTTGTGCTGTCGCGGCGGTGTTCCAATGGGAACTAGTGGCATTGGTGTGGGTGTGGGTGGTAGGCTAGCCCTGGACTCCTTGGCCTTGGTCTCCTCCTTCGATTTTTTGCTGCTGCTGCTGCCAAAGTGGAACAGTGTGCGCCGCTCCTTGGACTTCTTCAGTGTGTTGTTAGTGTTGGTGTTGCTGTTGGTGTTGCTGTTGGCAACATTTGGTTCGTTGTTTGGTGTAATTGTTGTTGGTGTGATTGTTGGTGCGATTGTTAGTGTTGCTTTGGTGTTAATCACCGCTTGACTGACGCTCCTCAGATCCTCGTACTCATTGTTATTGTTGTGCGGTGCCACAATAAAGTCCACCTCATCAGAGCCGACCGTCTCCGTTGCGGGGGGTTCCATTGTTTTCAACTTTCTGTTGCTGTTCTCCATTATGATTTCGGTTGTTGTAACTATATATTATTCGGATCAAAATCCGTTTGTATCCACCAACATGTCAAAATTTGACAGATCTGAAAGGCAATAGAAAAAAGGAGTATATGTTTAGTATAATTCGAATTTTTCAAAAGTGAAATTTAGGAAAGGAATTATAAGATTTTAATTTTATAAAATAAAAAACTATTCAAAATAAATTAATTTAATAATTTAAATATTACTAAAATCAGAAGCATATCTTAGTTGATATATGGAAAAAAACATTTTTTTAATTAATTTACTAATTAATTCATTAATTCATATTTTAAGCTTTTATGATAAAAATTGAAAATAAAAATCAGTTTTTAATCTTTGAAATAAAAGTATAAAATGCTTATTATTTGTATTAAAATAAATATTAAAAACGAACACAATTTTTTAATTTTTAAAATTGCAATTAAAATTTTTTTTTTAGCCATAAACGGTCTTCCGAAAAGTGATATATATATATATGATCTACTATTCATGTAAAACTAGATTAAGTTGCCACGAAAGGTAGCAGTAAACTTGTCTAAAATAAAATAAAAATTTTCCACATAAAAAAAAGATCATACTTTCAAAAAGGTAATTAAAATAAACGGAACTCCAATAGAATATAAATATATTAAAATAAATTACCCAATTACGTGTTGTAACTCTCATTTTGTTCACAGAAGTTAAAGGTAAAAGGCGAACACACACTTTCACTCCTCATAAGGCACCAATTCACACCCAATTTGAAGATTTGGCGAGTACTTGCACCGAAAGGCGAGTTTCAACCACGATTGTAATAATAAATTACCGCATAATTAACACTCCTTCTCCGGCAGCTGTATTCAGATAGTAAATTGTTTGCTAAACAGCTAGTTAAGGATGCAACTACAACGAGTATCCAAGAGTGATTTAAACGCCTGAAAGGCCCTGCTTAAGTGTCGCAAATTATGGAACAACAAAGGCAGATGTTTTGGTTGCATTTTCTATATGGAATATACCTGCGAATACCAGTGGCTGTAATTGTCTGTGGACTAACACGAAAATGGGGCTACACTTCTGTGTATGAGACACTGTGGCTAGAACTGAGGTCTGTGGAAGGTAATTTTTGTGCGCGGTATTTGTAGAGAGGCCAGGGCATATCGGTATTTTTCAGATGTCTGTGACAGACAGAGGAAGACTTTTCCGAACCTTCTAGATAGTCTAACGACTTCTTGCTTCTATTACACCATTTCTCCAAGATTTTATCTTATAAAAAACCACACCTGAAAGACACACAAAACACATCGCTGCTCGACAACAGTCTCTCCGATAAGGGTGTTGTTTATGTTAAACTGTTGCCAAATTTCTCCTTTGACTATACATATTTATAAACATTATAGTTTAGGTATCCTCTAGTCGTATCCTCCAGCCATTTTGGTTTGATTTCCACTTGAACCACTTAATCATATTTGTACTGGGGTCTATCTTCAATTGGAAACACTAGCTTCTGGCACCATTCTACACGGTCATGCCTATCATTGTGTGTTACGGATACGGTGGTCTAGGTCTAATCTAAATCTGATCGGAGGGGCCTGCTACCTGCATGCGACAACTGGTCTGTGGCTGTGTGGCTCTGTGGGTTATCTAATCATGTTCGCAATTTTCTGTTCTGTTTTCGTGTGATATACTCTGATTTTTATGACCAACTATAAAGCTGAAAAGAAATCGTGCTCGTGATTTAGAAATATAAATATTAAGGCTTGGAATTTATGGTAATTTATGGCTGACTGGCTAGCTGGCTAGCAATTGCAGCAGCGGCAGAAAAAAGCCAATTCCATAGGAAGTTGATACCCTCTCGGACTCAGCCTCAACTTCGGGCTCGGACAAAAGGCAGGTCTATGGCCATATCATTAGTAATAAAAGTATGGGTATGTGTGTTGTTTCTTTCTATGCAATGACCTTGAGTGTCTGCAGGTGTCTTTGGGGAGTCAATAAAGTAGCTGGCTTTCACTTTTTTGCTGTTCAAGTCTTCGTCTTCGATGGGGACTTCGACTTCGACATCGACCACAACATCCATTTATGCTTTGTTGTACTATGTAAATGTCAACGTATGCGGGCGGTTGCCATCTCCATTCATAGATACACTCGTCGCAAACATAATCATACACACACACACACATATATGAGAAAGCCCAGTAGTTGGTATCCCACACATCCCATTCCCATCCCTTGGGGCCATTGACATCGACTGCTGTCGCTCTTTCTGTCGTCTTTCTTTTCGTTTTCTCCACACCATGATCACCATCGTGATGAAAAAAGAAGGCAAAGAAAGCGCGCTGAATTTGTAAGAAAATTTAAACAAAAAACAAAAACTAAATAATTGTTTTGTATGGAGCCCTGCCCTGCACTGCCCTGCCCTGCACTGCCCTACCTCATTCCTCAGCCCAGCCATTATCATTTATGCCTTTTCCTCGGTTTTCTTCCACCTTTTTTGTATTCTACTTCCCCCCGGGTGTCCATAATTGCAAAGTTTTGTACAGTGCGTGAGCGCGCATTTTAAAAACCTCAACTGACATTAAATTAACGAAAAAAAACGTGTATACAAAATAAATAGACAGTCAAACGTCTATAGTTCGAACTGAGGTTTTTACGATCGAACTTCTATAAAAATCAAGATCTATTAAAGAAAGATGTGAAAGATGAGCTATAGATTGGGAATAGCTATTATAATCGGAAGTAAAACTCTTAGAGGGATAGATCTCTGCTAGAATTATAATTATTTATAATTGTAATGATTCATAACGACTAAAAGATACCTAATGGGACCCCTTTGATGGATAATTTCCATTAAGAATGAACTATCCATTATCCATTAGCTTGAAAAGCAAGTTCAGATATTTATATAAATTTAGTAGTAGAATTTTTTTACAGATTTTCCTCAACCGAAAGACTCCCCAAGTCGATTTTTACCTCCTAACAGACGCTCCACTGTACTTTTCATACAAAAATGAGCGCTCGTTTAAAAGAATAATGCAAAAGGCGTAATGAGGAAGTGTTTGCCATGTGGACGACAGTTTTGTGTGCAAAATTTTAATCAAATCACGACAGGAGCGTTTCAAAGCGCCCAAGGGTCTGAAAAAAGACGAAATTTGATGCGAGATGGAGAGAGAAATTTAACAACTTCCTTTCGCGTTGCTGGAGAACTTTATCGCGTTTCAATAAATACCATTTAATGATCGAAACAGATGCCAATCATTAACAAAGACTTTTACTTATGTCAGCATTTGATTTGTGCACATTTTTAGCTACTTTTTTCGAAATGCTACCTCTTGATTGATCATCATATCATATAATAATGGTAAACGCTTTCAACTTATATTATACGGATGTTTCTATTTCTGTTTCTGTTTCGGGCAATCTTTTGTCCAGCTTTGAATGCAAACAATGGCTGGGGAGACAAACTGCCAAGTCATTTATCAAAAGTGTATATTTTTAAGCATTTTCTGTTCATATTTGTAGCTTGTTAACAGCTAAATTTGGGTTCCAGAGAGCTCCAGTGTGTGTGTTCCCAGGCTGCTTAAAATGCAAAACCACAACCAAGTTATTTGTTTAGATTGAAAACACTCGAGCCACTCGAGAGTTCTCAATAGAGGCCAGGCCAGGCCAGGCCCGGCCAGACCAGGCCAGGCATCTGAGAATGCAATTTATTATTGTTAAGACCTGGCTCTTAGCGGCGCTCGCTCAGGGACCCGCAGAGATACAAAGATACAGAGATACTCAGGTGCAGGCGGCCGATTGCCTGGGCATAAACTGTGTCAACAGCAAATTTCGAAAAAGTTGATTCTAATGTTTACTCAAAAGAGCAGAGAAATATCAATTTAGCCGTGGCTCTAGCTCTAAGCCTGGCTCGGTGTGTGGCTGCCAGTGTCAGGTTAAATAAATCGTAAATCGAAAATTCTGATCGGGGGCTCAGCCGCAGCCTCAGCTTCAGAGCTCCGGACCCCAGACAAGGCCCGGCGGCTCCAAAGAATGTCTCAAAATAAATACGAAAAAAAGTGACTCGCAACTAAATTAAACAGTTTCGCAATTCGTATTCGTACGTATACTTTTTGTTTGTTTGTTTGTTGTGTGTGTGTTTTTTTTTTGGGCATGTGTGTCATGTGCCCCACTCGGAGTAGAGATCGGGCGAGACACAGAGGAGTTACAAAGAGAGTAAGGCGCAAAGGAAGTCAACGTGCGAACGCATTGGAATGCATTTAATTGAATGATTGAATAAACTATAATGTATGCCATAAATTTGTATGGAAGTGATTGGCAAACAGACACACCGCACCGCACCACACCACACCTCAAAAGGAGCCCAGCCAGAACCCCAGCAGCATCATTAGCATTACCATTACCATTATTGTTATTATTGTCGTTCGTTAGAGAGAAATCAAGTGCGGGGTTTTGTGGTGGCAAAGATTAGGCACATATTTGGCAGCCCTTTTCCCGAGTACTTAAATCTGTACCTTTTGAGTAACGTGGGAATGTGTTGGGCTGTGCTCCCTTGCAGGTAGCTGAATGGGAAATTCAGAGTATTACAACTGCTTAATCTTCTTAGGTTTTACCACCTACGGTCGTACAAATCCCTTTTCGAAGGCGTTTATGTAGAAATCGTTTGTTGACTTTAGTTGTTTTTAAATGATTTCTTAGGAGTCTGCCTGGGTTAGACCAAGAGATGGATAGAGATGTTGTGTGCCCTCCACTCTTTACTGCTAAGCAACTCTGTGAGAGTTCCTTTATATCCTTCGTCTCCACTTCTGTAAGAAGCTTGCACTTCCCCCGCACTTTAATCGAATGTTTTAGACCGTGTTATTCATATAATTTTACCCCTATGGTATCACACATGTACAATCTACTAAGATTATCTCCTCCCGTACGTAACCTTCAGCCGTAACTCCGTAACTTAAAATTCAGTTCTCATCACAAAACAAAGAAATAAATGACATTGTCTTTTGGTTTTGGTTTTGGCTTGTCTTTTCTTTTACTTTTATTTGCGCTGTGCCAAAATTCACTTGAATTCTCCTTACCTAATCCCCAGACATTAACAATTAATAGTGTTAACGAAAAAAACCCCGCAATTTGCTTTAATTTCTTTTTATAGACCGAAATAAAGCAAATTGTCCCATAAAAAACAAAGCAGAAACAATTTTTGGCAGAAAGAACAAAACGTGGAGTGAAATAATATCATGGCAAATATTTGTTATAGTGTTGGTCGGACGTCAGAGAGGTCCAGGAAGATTTACGAGAGTACTATGTTTCGGTTTAATGAGGTCAGGGGCTGCAGGGAAGGGTGTGCTGCGACTGGGGAGCCTTAATGGGAGCTCAAAAGTTGATCCAACACAATGCTGCGGCTGCTGTTGGTGGGTTAATTGAGTTGAAGTAGCCGCAGCAGGTTTTTTGTTTTACAAATTATATATATGTACGAGTATATACTATATATATATTTTGTTTGCCTGCGTAATTCTCTTTTGAATACTCTTTTCGGAGGGTACACTCTTTGGTCCCATCAGGAATGTCAATTCTTACTACTAAGCTACACTGGGAGAGAGAGAGAGAATAACGTTATAATGCTTTCAGTGATTCTATCAAAAAATCGTATATCCAAAGATTCAAGGGCTAATATCGGAGGCATATATTAATTCAAAATCGTATTACCATTCCATGAGGGTACAAAACTTTCTAGTAATTATGTGTCAAAGGCTTAGAGCTTATTAGTAATAAGAGTACATGAACCCTTTACTGTTCGCCTATTCAAGAGCAGTAGTGTATTGGAACTTCGTTCCTCTAAAAAAAAGAGCACCTTTCATACATTTTGTTTTGTATTATAATTTCTTGGCTCTTTTTGAAAGTGAATGCCTTGACATCATTTTGTTTACAATTTATATTGTATTTTTAATATTTCGCTTATGTTTTTGCTTAAGTCCAGTAAAATATACCGCCAGAGTCCTACGAATACCCAAAGCCTGATGAACAGTTCCAGTACGATCCACAGATCATTTACCATAAAAATTCTCGTTTGATGGGCTCGTGGACTTATCTTGGATTAAGTCAGAGGTATTATCCACACCCTGTGCTTTGTAATACTGCTTATAAAAACGGCTATGACAGGCAATCGTGGGATGGTCTTCATTGGCTTTAGATGTCTATCCATTCGTGGTTACAGCACCATGATCTGCACTGTCGAGATCTATTTTCAATTGATGTTTTAATGAATCATATTCGCTGCTAAATACAACTGGATTAACTGGATCCCCTCGAATACATCGAATTCTCAGCTATAATTTATGCGTATTCATATTTTTTTTGCAAAACAAAAACAAAAAACCTTTTAAGAAGACAAACAATAAAGATCTGTGGAGAATTATCCACCAAAGACAAAGCCAATATTTATGCATGGGCAATTTTTTAATTAAAGTGCCTCGCGGCCTCTACGCGAATGTGTCTCTGGGAGAAAGTTAAGCTCTGCGGAGATCTTTTTTTTCTAATTATTATTAGAGATTAGAGCTATGCACATAGCTGAGAAATGCGCAGAAACACTCGTAGTTCCCATACAAATTTTTCGCCGCTTGTTTTGTGTATTTTGCCGCCAGTCCCAACGTCACAATGGGGCACTTGTGGGCGTGCCATGTAAATGGTTTGTCATCTTCGTCTCCCCCTTGCTGGGCCCCAAACAATTTATTGGTTAATAGAAAAAAATGCCGTCTAAGCGGGTTAATTAAGCAATGGCTGAAATGAAAAACATGCTAAAAGCCCCGACAAAATGATGCCTAATGTGTGTGTGTTTCTAGGCGTCGAAACAATGGATACCCTGGCAGATCCATTGGTCCATATTATATAGTGATTTGATCTTATGAAAGCTGAAAGTTGGGGGAGAATAACAGACAGCCGGTTCCATCTTCTATCTTCTCGGGTATCTTTTTTGCATTTCAAAATAGAAATACCCTCCCTATACCCTAGGGTATAGCCATAACAACTGCATTGCAATGATGCCTCTCTGTTGCCGCAATACTCGAAATCGTAGTCGTACAGTTTGGCAACCATTTGTATTCACAGCTTGTAGTCCAGCTGATATATTGCCCCGCCAGATGGTACTGGCACTCGTCTTGCGGCTTCATAAAAAAACAAAACAATTTCTCTACTTTGGATTGCAAAATATCATTTACAGAGTGTACGTTACCCTATTCGAGTAGCTCTGGCCTTAATAAGAATTAGAGAGGTAATACTTTCTTCTACTATTTCACAGATCTTGGTTTAACAGAACCTCCCTTAAAGATAGATAAAAGATTAATGGAAACTGATTTCAAGCCCATTCAGAATTCTGTTAAAGATTTCCCAGAACTACAGATACAGATTGCCATCCCTTTTGGGATACATTTTTGTCAGCTTCTTTTGTCCAACCCCACAAATGAATCATTTCCTGTGCCCGTGAGTCAGTGAATCCTGGAAGCCCCTCATAAGCCCCTCGACAGTTTTACAACCACTTTGATTTGACCATTTGACATTTTGTTGCATGGCTGCAACATCCAGGCATTGTTCATAATTGAATTTCGAGTTTTATTTTGTAGTTTGATTTGATGTTGCTTTGGCCGCTGTCTGCTTTTGATATTTTTAATTAATTTTGTTTGCAATCTTATCTGCTGTCGAGTGTAGCCCGAGGCGGTAAAAGTTGGAGCTCAGGAATTACAATTATCGGATCGGCTTAGAGAGAAACAGAGAGAGAGAGGAGGATTTATCGGCAGAGAGAGTTTCTCTGCCAATGTAATACGTATTTTTAATCCCCTCCGATGGTTAGGCAATGTTTTAGTACGGCATTTCGAATGGATCGATCCCAACGCGGAACTACTGCTGGACACAACACAAAGCATTGCTACTTAAGTGCCCCAGTCACTCGGGATGGGGAGGAGGAGTCGCACACTCCCTCCTTATTATTCACACCCAGTCACAGTCACAGTCGCAGTCACAGGCTACGGGGTTCTGGGCCTCTATTTATTCATTCAAATCATGCTGGCGTCTAATGATGAATGCCATAAATAAAAAGAACTCAAGAACGTTCAAACACGATTTCAGTTTTATTTATCACATCAATGCTAACAGCAGAAGCAGCAAAAAACGAATTTAAGCTAGAAAATACCACAAACAAAAATTAAGGAAAAATGCAGCCTGGTAAAAAATTAATCAAATTCAAAATATAATTATCAGGTGGGAAGAGCCTAAGCCTGTGCCTGAGCCTGAGCCTTAGCGTGTGCATCATCGATTAATAATATTTGATTGAATAACGAAAAAGACAAGCAGCCACACAGCACAGGTTTCGAACAGGTATTGTAGATCCCCAGTGTGGAGCCACCAGCTGCGATTCGATTAAATCGAATTCTTGATTCTGTTAGAACCGAACCGAACCCCATTAAAAAAGTTAACGATTACACGGGACAGGTTGGGCTGGTTATCATCAACAATCCTCTCCATCTCTCTCTCTATCTCCAACAAGCGGAAAGTGAAAATAAATAGCCAGCAAATGTATCTAGAGAATGGCTGGAAACGGCAATGGCAATGGGAATGGTCAGTTTTTTGTAAACAACAATTAGTGAAAGAATCTGTGATCCAATCGAGTGTCGTGTCTCATACGAATATGGAATATGGCGTTGTACACAAATTCCCTGAGGTGGTGTCTCGATGGGCGACGGGAGATGACTTCATGGCTAAAGCCAAAGGGTTGTCATCATCATTATTATTATTATTATTATTTTACGTACAAGTATGTGCTTGACTTGAGACATGGCTGTGCATAAATGAGGACTCCCAATGATTATTCCAGCCATTCGTGGATGGGTAATCACATTAAGTAAACCATAAATTCCCATCTCTGTTTTCTGGGAGAAGCCCTATCATACTCATAAAATCTACTCGTGGAGCTCCTCTTATCTATTCAATTGAACTTATAAACTCTTATCATATTTCTGGTTTTGTTTTCGGTATTTGGGAGTATCCCCATTTAGTCACGGCAGCTGGCGACTGTTGTTCTAAATGTTTCTGGCAATATCGATCCACATTGATGACTCGTTAATGATTTTATTACAATATTGTTATACCTTTCCGTTGTTTTAATTTATTTGTGGGGCTGTCGTAAAAGGCGTAGAGGAAACTTTTGGGTTGATCAAAGTTTTCCAATGCTTTACAACAGACTTTGGAATCAAAGTTTATACCGTGATTGGATACAGCATAAAACAGCCGTCTATGATAGCTCTTTGTCTGAAGTCGTTCGGAGGAATGAAATTTATTGAAATCAAGTCTTGTTTTCGTTAGAAATTTTCATTGATACACCGATACTCATATCATTAAAAATTTTGTAGAGATTCAATTTTCAATTGGTTTCATCTAATCGCTATACAGTTCTCCAACGAGTTCTCTCTTTAATCTGCTTTTTCTGCGAACAATTTGGCGAATATTACATTAAAAGACAGCTGCGACTCGGTGCCGAGAATGCAAAAACAAAATGCACGCCATGTCTGGACGAAGTCTTGCTGTTGTTGTTCAAATTTCATGCCCACCGCTGGTCTGAGGAATATTCCAACAAAGCTGTACTTTATTCCTGCAATTTGTCGGCTCTCCTCCAGCTCTATGGGATTATGGTCGGAAACAGACAAGTGAATACATTTTCTAGAGGTGTTTCGTTGACACCCTTTGCGCGACGGACTGATAGACAAGTGTTTTGTGAGGCGGCCCCAAAGCGATCATCGTGATGGTGCAAAATGATAATTTGATATATCAAAGAGATCTCTCGACCAATGCCAATTCTTGTCCCCCTGTTTGCTTGGCTCGTTTATTCTTCGTTATTTTTTTTTTTTTTGCGGTTTTATTTTGTCAAGCAATTAACGAACATTTGTTGAATTTCGTGTGAAAATTTTCCACTCAAATTCCGATACTTTATGCGAGTACTCGCGGAGCCAGCGAAAAGAGCAAGAGTCAAATTCTTGGCCAAGATAAGCAGGGCTTAGTCATAGTTTTGGGCCAGCAAATTGCAGGCAGCCAGGCAGGCACACATGCTGCAGCAGAGTTTGAAGAGGCGGACGAGGAATATGCAATGGAAAGGCCAGTCAGTGAGCCATTAACTTGAGCTTTTGGGCCCCCCTCCAAGACGGGGTGCATGATATCGCCTGTGTCAGTTGCCGTTGACTGGCCATTAGCCAAGGTTGTTGTTGTTGCTACTTGCAATCGCCTTGCCTGATATTTAGAATCGGCCAACAGCAGCAGCAGCCAGCACCAGCAGCACCACTTTAATGCCCTCTTATGGATTGCGCAGACGCCAAAAAATTGGCCAACCAAAAACACACACACACACACACACACACACACACACACAAGCAATTTACTTGGCCCGGTCTGTGGTCTCTAGTCTCTACTCTCTGGTTTTCTGCTTTTCAGTTTGCTCAGTTTTTCCCGCAGCTCCGTGTCTGGGGCCTGTTGTACTTGTTACGTGAGAAAATTTTTGCTTGCAAAAAAACTCCAACTCCATACCGATTTTTTTTTAGTTTTATTTTAATTTTTTCAGTGTCCAGCCAACTGCCAAAAAAAAAACAAAAATGTTACATTTGGGGCTTTTTTGTTCGGATTGGGGTCCATTCCGTTTCGATCTGATCTTTTCGGATCTAGAAGGACGGCTGCTAATAAATGCATTCATCTGGCAAGCCGCATCTTGGCATCTGCTGAAGGGTTCTCTTGATATTTGGTTCCTTCGTTTTGGTTGATTTTTGGGACAACTGATTGATGGGGCATCTGATTCGAAAGAAGTTCAACATAAGCCCTTCTTCCTTTCAAAAGAAAAGGGGAACAAGTTGATCAAAAAATGTGCATAAAGAATATCATGAAATAATCTTTAATAATCGTTTAAAAAATTCTACTAAAAGTCAGAGAATACAGGGTTATTCAAGAAGATGTGAAGTAAGCCTCTCCAAAGCCAAAGCCGTACAGAAAACGATGACTCTCTCTCTCACAGAGTAGCTGAACAGCTAGTACAGCCCGAGTTCTATTATTTCTTTACTATATATGTATATATTTCTGTTGCTATAAATTTGAACAATTGATATGCATCTCACACAAAAGTAGAAAAATGTAGAAAATCTTTTTGCATTGCAATTGTCGCAAAAACCCTGGCGTCTGGGTGCTCTCCACTTACTTCGATTCATCGTGGACTTGAATTGAATTTCAATTAACGTTCGAATTGCTTACAAATTCCACTTGCAATTCCAATTTCAATAACAAAAATAATAATAAAAAACCCCAATGCAAACCAAACAAATGCGCATGAAATTATCTTGAAGGAAAAATTGCCAAATCAAATACCAAAAGGCAGCCAGCAGCAACAACAACATTTATTGATGGCATGGCACAATAAAAATGAATTAAAGTAAAATTAAGTGACTTGCTTTTGATTTATGCTCGGCTCTCTGCTAATTTATTTTTCGGCACTACGCTAAAAGCCAAGTCAGTCGATTTCATTCATGACGGGCTAACGAATTGAGCAAACAGACGTATCTTTCGATCTGTAGCAAGTAATGGATGCATGGATGGATATACGTATCTGCGAGATATGGTCGAGTAGTTTTTGAGCTGCGGTTAAATGGCAAATGAGTGGAAATGTTTCAATCGAAAGTAGAGAGTTGATACAAATTTTAACAGGGATTTTTCCACCCTTTAGAATGGAAACCTTTTTAATTCCCTAAAGGCAAATGGAAATATTCCAAGATTTAATTCAATTAACAAGTAATATTTATATATTTAAATGGTGCAAAAATATCAGCAATACATTTATTTATAAATTTGCAAACCGCAGCTTCATTTTCAATAAATATTGAGGCTGTGAATACAAATCAAATTATTTCCCTTAGAAAATCTTTAAAAGTTTGAATTGTTTCTGGAATAAGCTAGAGAAATGTGCATGTCTATCCAGAAGTCTTTCTACGCAGTTCTAACCGCTGTGATCCCAAGGGGTAATCATATTAAATGAGCTTATGCTTAGCCACCATTACACGATTACTTAATTACATATGAAATGGCAGGCCAAACGAGTGTCATGCATGTCAGATGCCATAAGCAACGACAGAACATAACAGAACAGAACAGAACAGAACCATACTCAAAGTGCGCAATTCTCTAATTGGAAAAATACCGGTAGAAAATTGAGGAAAATCTCAAAGTACACGTGGGCTTTAGAGGCACACGCTTAGCAGAGGGGGGTTGGGGGGAGAAATTATATTGCAATGTGCAGGGCACATTGATATTAAACTAAATGACATGACAATGATAATGGCTAATAATGAAGTGGGTTTTAACAGGGGCTTTATCCGTTGTCGTCTCTGTTTTATTTTCAGATTTTTCCGTTCCAGACATTAACCCGTTTAAATATAGACCCCCCCCACCACATGACAGGCTGCAGCGAGCGAATGCAATTTTGGAGGCACACAGACCCAGTACCTCCCTCATCGACAGACAGTGGAGTGGAGTGGAGTGGCATGTGGCACACGCAACCATCGAGGCGGGGCGGGGGGTGCCATCTTCCGTGTTCGGTTAAATGCAATTTGAGGTATGCCAAAACGTTGCCTCATTCCGCGTTTTGGCCGCGGTAATTGTGCAGTCGGCCAGCGCAACGATGATTGAAAGCGAACACATGCCAGCAAAATGGTTGGGCTGGCAATTGATGATGCGAAAGGCAATCAATTGAAAAAGAGGCATGCAAAAATAACAATAAATATTGTATATATAAATCAACGATGGCTGTTAATAAATTAACACATCAATAAATTACTTTCTTTCCTAATTAAATTAAAAAAGTATTTTAAATAAATTTAAACCTTGTTTATGAAATGTTTTTAAAATAAAAAGTGCCCAGAATTTAAAATTAAACCAGGTGGAACGTTTAAATCACACATGACTCGACACTATATTTTTGTATACTTTTATTTATTTTTTAATTATAATTTATACTTTAAATCTTTTTTGTATGTTTTTATTTTTTATGTATCTCTGGGTATTTTCGGGGTATTTTTAGAATAAAAATCTTACTGGGATAGATTTCTTCTTCTCTACGACATGAAATTCACCCTCTTCTGCTAAGTCACACTGGGAGAGAGAGATTGTGCGTGAGAGAGAGAAAGAAAATAGCTATAGTACAGATCCAATCTTAGCCAATAAATAAATTCACTAAAACTGTTAAAATGTCCAAGGAATCTAATTAGAATAATAATCGTAGAACATAACTATCATTTGCATTAAATACAATATTTTCCCAGAAATATTAACCACAATAAATAAATGCTTGCAATTCTCTGATCCCCACCTACTTTCCAGGAATGTTGAGCGGGAAAACACCGGATATTCCCAGTTGTTCCCAGGTATTTCCAGTCGTGTCCAAGGGAGTTAAAAATAATAATTTATAAGCTTCTGCCCATTCGCAAATTAATTATTACAAATTAACACAAGACTCAATGAAGCACGCGTCGGATGAAAAACAAAAAATATGTATAGCAGATAAATGAACTTATCACCTGGGGGCCCTGCTGGTTTTTGTGTTTTGCGGTTTGGCTAGATCAAAACACAAAACAAAAACCAAACGAAACGCGTCACGCGAGGTACAAAGAAATATTCGAGTATTCAGCAAAGATCCCCCTCGTTTCCAACTATAATTATTAAAGATTTTTAAAGATGTTTTGTTGCCTAATGAATTTATAATGCTTCTTTTTTCGGCTATCCAGACAGGTCTGGCTATAATCGTTTCAGCTTTTTATTTTTGGCATGTGCCAAAACAATTTGCCTCCTGCTGCTGTTGGCCGTTGCCCGTCGGCTGAACTTGAGCTCGTTTTCGGATTAATTCTCTGTGTGTGTTCACTTTTACTCAAAGAATTTGTTGGCGCTGGAAAAACTCTCACTGCGCTCAAAAGACCGACAGGCTGACATGTCAGGTGATGTGTCAAATGTCTGCGAGTAGTATCTCCGGCTACGTGCCGCATCGTCCAAGTGAAATTGAAAACCAAAACCAAACAAAAAATCACTCAGACAAGCCATATTCATGTCCATGTCCGGAGTCCAGAGACATAAAGTTTGATGCAAAAACGAGGCACAGAATGAGATTAGCAAAACTTTTACCACAGCTGTGTGGATGATTCTATCGCGAGATCAGTAAAAAGATATTTCGGGGCATGTGGAACAAACAAACTATCAGCAGTGCTTTCTAATTCAATGATCTTTAGATAATTTAATCGTTAATTCAGATTCGAACCGAATAGAGGGGGAAAATTTATACATAGATCTTCAGTAACAGAGGATACATTTTCCATTATTATTCATTTATAAACAAAACATTTATCAAATATCAGTGCAACATAAACGAAACGTTGAGCAAACATCACGTTCTCTAAAGATACAAACGTACAATAAACGATATCTTTCCTTCGATTGTAGCTTATATTTCTGGTAAGAGGGGAATAACTCTCGGCTGACATTGCGAAATTGGTTTATTTATACACATTTTGTCATTCCCGCATTGATTGCTAAATGTATTCACATTTGAGTTAAAATGTATTCAAATTTGTGAGCACTTTGTGCTTGGTTCAAGTTCAAAGTTCAGATAATCGTATTACGAGATGATCAGTGTGTTTACTGAAGCGATTTGCCGTATTAAGCCGATTAGAGGAACAAGTTTGGATGTTAAGAAGTAGGAAAAGTCCCATGAAAATCTACAGTAATTGAGATACTTAACTCTGAGAGGGGAAATTGCGCAATTTCAGAGATACAAAATGCGAGGAGTGCGCAGAGAATGACGCAAATTTATGATCTAAACAAAATTATATTCATTGCATGTCGGCAATTGTTGCCGTTCATCATTTCCGTTGACAAATTCGCATTGTTTGAAAATCGGGAGATATCTCTCTACTCTCTAATGCAATTTCGAAGATCTATCGATGGCAGGCAACCAAGCATGAACGACCTCAGATGTATACTTAAACGAGTTCGAGTATATATCATTTCATAATGCTACGGATTATCGTAGTCCCAAGTAAATGAAATGATCAAGAAGAACGTTCAAAGTCGAGTATTGCAGCTACAGATCGTAATGCTCGAATGCGGATCGATGGATCATGGATCGATCATCGATGATGGCTGCCTTGTTGTTTCTCGATAGTTTTCTTGTTTTCCAAACTGTCACTTATTTACATATATACTAGGTCTAGAAAAATCTTTCATTCATTGAACACAACACCAAAGGCAGCACAAATTATATTTCTTTTAGTAGCTCGACTTTTATAATTGCACTCTTTTTGTTCAGATCTGCCATGGAATTGTCTGAAGATGAACTGAGTTGGGAGGCAGCAGGAGAATCGGTGCACGTCAAGCGACCTGTTTGGGCTATTGATCCAGAGATTATTCGACAGCATTTGCCAGTGAACAAAGTCCGAGCTCCTCTTCCGGACCCTTCCACGAAGTATATTCTGGAAGGTGGAGTATTCCGTGAGCTAAACTGCGATGGGCTCGTTACAATCCCTAAAAAATACTTCAAGATCTCATATATCGAGGTGGTTACGATCGTCCTGGTGGTACCACTTATCTTTTGGGCCTTCAAATATAGCGAGTCCTTGGTACGCATCGGAGATACCATAAAGCTTGTATGGACGGATCATTCGTATTATGATGCTTTTACTATATATTTTATTTAACAACTGAATCAGATACAAATAGGAAATGGTAATATAGAAGCCCTGATGGGCCTTCTTCTGGCCCGTTGAAAACATCAGTTACACACTCTCGACACACGGGATTACCGGTTAAAAAAGAAACATAAACCAAATGAGATACAGATCGTTGATCTCTGGCGACCTCATTTGTTGTGCGTGGAATTGCAATTTGCTTCGAAAGGCTGGCAGGCCTTCGATACGCGGCATGCGGCATGCGGCAGAGCAAAAACCGAGAGAATCGGGGCTAAAAGGGCCAACATTTAAATGGGTCTCTCGATGCAATTAAAACGAAGACAAAAACACAGTGCTGGAAGGCAGTAAACACACACTCACGGGAACAGTAAGGCACTCAACGGTCACTCAAATCCGCAAATTAGCATTTAAGTGCTGCTCAACAGTTAGTCCGCGCGCTTATTATACTCGTATGACTAGCGGCAATTAGAACTAAGACTAAAATGCAGTGTAAAATGATGGACTAGAAGAGTGCTCTGTAGACAAATATTGTACTACTAAAAGAAAAGAAATTAATGGCGAAATACCTCTCTTTTTCTCTGTGGGGATATATTTTTTACAGCTATAGAAGTCAGTGGAAGATCACCGCCAAATACTAGAAAAATAATAATAAATACTAGACAAAAAACTAGAAAAAATACTACTAAATACTAAAAAATACTAAAAAATATTCAGCAAAATACTATAAAATACAAAGCAAAATACTAAACAAAAATACTGGACAAAATATTATAGCCATTAAGTTAAAAGCATATAGAATAACCTTAGAGCAGTAAAAGTTCTTGTCTACCGAAATAATACTAAAATAATACTAGTTTTTTAAGAGAAAAGCTTGCAAAGATGACCTGTGCTGCTAAGCTACTCCGCGAGAGAGATCGAGAGACATTCTAGAAGACATTTTGCTCATTCTGGCTATTCTAAATGATGTTTAAACCGCATTCGAAACACCGTATACCCCATTTATAGGACAGTTATGCAAGAAGTACACTACTTTGTATCTGCTCTCGCACTCTACAAAAAACTGACCCATATTTGATTTGAGGTTCTAAATGTGAGAGAGAGGCAGTGAGGCATGCAACACTGTTTGCGTGCACGTGAGTTATGAATAGTTTGTCCGAGCCTGCAGCTGGATGGAACGTGCCTTAAACTGAGGCAACAATGTTTTTTAAGCGAGTGTTCGTCTGCACGTCATTGAGGATATAGTAAGTTTTATAGTTACCTGAAGAATTCCACAAATCTTAAGTAAATCTTTAAAGGGTGCTGCGTGCAGCCTGCAAAAGAGAGAGATAAAACGATTAAAATATTTGAGGAACATGGTGAAATATATTCAATTCGGAAAAGCAGTTTTCACACGCCTCGCGGATGGCAGCTTTCACATGGGTAGACCTTTCCTCTGGATTGGTAATCCCCCCACCACGGGGCGTGCAATTATGGGGCGATTTATTGAAAATGAAAACAAAAAATCGTCTCGAAAAGAAACGAAATCAAATCAAATCACAGAAAATCGAAATCAAAACTCTTGCTCAATGGGAAATAATGGGGGGGGGGGGGGGAAAGCAAAGCACAGAAAAAACACAAGACTCAATCAAAAGCAATCAAGTGGCATCCACAGAGGAATCCAACAACTTCAAGCTGCAGTTTTATTTCTTTATGTTTCTTGGGGATCACAGATGCGTCACAAGACCGAAACCGAAACAGAAACAGAAACAGACACAGACAGAGACAGAGAGACTGCAAAAGATACAAAGATACTTTATGTAGGTTGTTGCTCGGTTTCCTCTTTCTCCAGCTGTTTTCAGACTTCTTTTTTAGTCATGAATCAAGCAATTGTTGGGTTCTGTTTTAAGAGATATATTCATGTTGGTGGATTGGCTTATGGGGCGGGGTAATGTAATTGGCCGGCCGGGCCTGGCAAACGGGTTAACGTTAACCCAAAAGAGCAGTGTGAAAAAAGGCGCGCGTATGCGCGTATCTCGCCCGCGGTAACAGATACAAATCGCTCGGGGAGACGACACACACAGACCTGACTAATTGTTTGTTCTGCATCTGAGGCTGCTGCGTATCTGTCGCCGCTGTCTTCTTTTTTTGGGAAAGTTCTGGGCCTGACCTTGTTTCCCTCTTTGCCTGCCTCTTTTTTTTTTGTATTTTTTGCCAAACAATTCTTAAAAGTGTGGCTAATAAAGCACCAAAATAGAGGAGAGAAAAGTAGTAGGAAAACAAAACGGCAAGTAGAAAAGCAAAGCCCCTTCCCAAACATGATTCCGCACTTTGCCACTGTTTCAACAGTTGTCTAAACACTCCAAGAGTCATTCCCGGCTACCTTTTAGCAGTGGAACTAATGCCACAGAACGGACGGTGGGACGGTGGGACGTTCTGCCCCAGTTGTGGTCCATTTCCACAGCTAATTGATCTTTGCCATCCGATATGTGTCACACTTCCAGCCACATCGCGAAGAGCACCCGAGGCCTACGACGACTACTGTGACGAAAAGTGGGTCAAATATAATGATGCTCCCCAAAAGAATGTAGATTCAATTTGGACATGTTCCACCCTAGGGTGGTCCCACTATTATTTCGATTAGCCATGCTTCTTGGGCTGTATGGGGTCTTCCGGACATTCCGTTTAAAAATTATTAATTTTCGAATTAAGAATTTGGTTTCAATTAATCATTGGGATGACCCTAGGAAATATCCCAGTCTATTTGTTTATTTATTTACAACAAATTAAAACAATGCTTAAAGCGGCTGTAATATCACAAATCAATCAATATTATTGAACTTTTTGTGGGATACTAATTTGTACGTCCAAAATTAATTGAGTTTTGATGAAGGTTAGATGTTAGGAAATGTATTTAAATCGAAAATGAATTTTGTATGGGACAAAATCTCAGGTCTCGTGTGCACCATTTGTTCCCCCTCTTCCAGTGTGGCTTAGCATATATTCTTAAATAAATGTACATTTTACTCATATTTAAGATTGCCTCTAGTCTTAGGCACAGTTTTTCCGAGCTATTTCCCAGTTTTATCAGATCTTCAAGCCCCCCGGGATCGGCTGGAACATGTTCTAGTTGCACACTTTCCTCGCACGATTCAAATAAAGCATTAAATAGTTTTTGGGGTCCATAAACCAATTTCATAAACGAAGAGTTTTGTCGTTTTTGGCGTAGGCTGTACCTGTATCGCCGGACCAACCTTCCAGGCCATGTATCTGTATCTGAATATCTACGAGTATGCATAACTAGCAAAGAACAGGCCTGGGCAGGTCTGGCTCTAGCTCTGGGTCTCGGTCTGGGTCTGGGGCTGCATCGTTGATAATTTATATGTGTCGTCCAGCCCCCACAATCAAGTAACCCAGCGAGTGCCTTTGTTTTTTATCGACAGACGACGTTCTGGAGCGTCTAGAGGTGGGAAGAGAGTGAGCTTTATTTCCGTTTCGCTCTCCTTCTTACACATGTAATTGCACTCACGACACCCGAACAACGAGTCCGACAACGAGTTGGGGATCGGTTTTGGATAAGGGTTCGGTAAAGGGGGAGGGCCTCTTCTACCTTTTAATTTGTGCGGCATTCCCCAGCAGGGGCCCCCTCTCTCGCGCTCTCTCTTCGGCGGCTGCCTCATTTTAATGTTGTGTAAAGTTCTAAGACCCCCGACAATTGCAACGGAAGTGCGTTCATTATTTTTAATGATTTTATTTAGTGGTTTCTACCTGTGGCAGGAGGTTCCCCTGCGGTTGGTTCCGTCTGTGGTCTGCCTCTAGCATTTGAATGCTCTTTGGACTTAAGGATTCGTCTGCTTATCCTGGATCTTGTCCGAAGGAATGTCTTGTTCTGGCTCCAGCCCAAGACCAAGAGGCAAGTAATTAGTGGCCGGAGTCAGGTGGGAGCGAAAGGAAGCATAAACAAGTCAAGTTCTTTGATTCCCAACTCCATAAAGATTAGGTATTTATGAGCCAGACAGACCCCGACTTCCGTCAACGAATTATGAGGGTGGGTTCGTCGTCTATCGTACTTATCGCCACACAACAAAGAATCTCTCTACCTGCAGCTAGAGTTCTATTGAGAGACAAAAGTCTGGGCATATCCCAACCTTTCAGGTTACGAACCTTACACCGCCCGATCCCCAGCTATCTTTATCTTCATATCTGTCGCCTTTGCCGTCGCCATCGCCATCGCCGGCTCTGTTTCTATCTCTGTCCGAGTACGCAGTGCGGGCTAATTGCATCTTTCAACAATTAGCAATGCGAGCTAATTTTAATAATTGAATGGAAAACAACACTGGAGTCAACCAAGAGGGCAAACCCAGAGGGGCCCGGGTCTGGCCACAAATTGACATTCACATGGGCAACTGTCAGTCAACTTTGACCGCAACAATACGAGTATTACATGTGTATATCCAACAGGCAAATGCAAATACAACAAAACAAACGGGAAAGGAAGCAACGAAGCTTGAATACCCTTCCTCACAAGACTGTGGGAATTTTCAAGGGGTTTCTGTGGGAACTATTTTTTCAAGTGGAACGCGATTCGTTTCAAATTAGTTCTGGAACACTTTAAACATGGTCTCAACCTCCTTATCTTATTGGGGTTGGAATTTTTCAAAGGTGCTGAGAATAGTAGTTCATAAATTGTCTTCAAAGTCTAGAGCAGTCCCCAAGTAAGTTTGACATCTTTATTAAATGAAATAGACACCAATTCAATGGGAAATAGTATTTAATACACTTATTACTAATCATTACTCATGATATCTTAATGAAAACCCATATTTATTCACATCAGTGCAACAGCTGAAGAGATAGGAAGAGAGAACTACAAAGAGAGACTTCAGGTGATGGGTTTTCCTTGAGCAAGTGCTACAAAAGAAGGTCAGGGGTGTCTTGCTTGAGTCCTTTCGCTTATGGGACACTTTTTCTGCGAATCAAGGTTTCATTCAACCTGTTCCCTAATGGAACACTGGTCTAAAACAATTAAAATCTAGTCTTCACCATTAGACCTCCAACTTTAATGCCAGAAATGTTCCCAACTGATCCAATATGACAAAGTTTTGAATACAACATTCTCTAATTAGAAAACAACAAATATAGCTAATAATTTAATGGCAGCTACTAATTTTATTATAATCATTCACTTCTAATAGCCATAAATATTCTAGTGATCTTTATGAGATAAGTATATTCTCAGATCGATTAGAGATTTGTTGGATATTGAAATGATATCATGGGCGATACAATAATAAAGTTGAAAATGCATTTACTCAATCACCACTACACTCTCTGATTGAATACCCTTTCTGGGTAGAGCATCAAAAGTACATTTTCGATGCCGGTGGGGGGGCACCGAACCGTATGCCCCTGACTGACAAGTGCTCAATGCGATGGTTGGAGGGCGGGAGACTCAGGATGGGAGCGGTTACATCTGAGACAATTATAAATACAAATACACAATTGCAGCCATAAAAGGGTGAGCACAAAACGTTGCATGACACGCCACCAACAACAGAAACAACAAAAACAAAAACAAACAACATCCAACTGTTGCATGTGATTTTCCAGATACCCAGTACTTGCAGAATTCAAGGGTGTAATGTATTCATAGAGAGAAAGAAGGCCTTTACGCCCACTTATTTTACACAGGTCTTTCTGTTCCGCAGACATCTGAAGAATTGGACCTTTATTCCACATATCATTCAGATATCAGCCTCACTCTCCTACTCCCTTTTTCCAGATTTCCTACTAGATTTTCCTGTAGTTCTTAATTTCAATGACTCCCAATGAGTAGCCTCATTGTCGAGGCACTCCACTGCAGAGCATTGTCTCTTATTTGTATATATATATTTTGATCTGAGGATGGTGTCCAGCGGCTACCGAGAGGGGAAGTTTTGTGGATTGTCATGCATCGATTTACATATTACTGAAATCCGTATAAAAGCCACAAACAAAAGCTGAAGCCCCGATGCTGAAGCCTAAGCTGGAATAGACAGATAGACAAACGTCATTCATTCAACATCATCATCATGAACATCATTTGAATCAATTAAACCAGTTTGAGTGGTACGGGCCTGTACGCCTGTGTGTGAGTGTAAGAGTCAACCCATACTCATTAGGTATTCATCTGCCCGTGCCTGTGCCTCCGACTCTGTATTTGAATCTGTATCCGACTCTGGCTCTCCGATGCTGCACTTGATTGATCATTCCACTGAGGCAAAGCCGCGCCTAAAAACACACAAATTCCATGAATCTGATTATAAGAAATCAAATTCTCATAGACGCGACAGACTCCTACCACTCTGTCTGCCACCAACATCAAAAAGGTGAGAAGAAAGACCGCTCTCTTGAAAACCAGTCCCAAAATATCCCTCCCTTAATGTGCATTCAAAATAAATTCCATTTCCATCCGATCAAAGAATGCATGGTTTTTGTTTTCCGAAATCCCTCTTCTAAGCCTCTTTTTGTGTTAATTTGAAAACTGGTTTTCCAAACTGATTTTTAGAACTCCTCCTCCTCCTCCTCCTCCTCAGCTGTCTAGACACTAGAGTTAACTGGTAGTTTTAATGTTTTAACGCTTAGTTTAGGAATCAAATAAGCCAAACAAAACAACAAAAAAAAACCGACATTAAATTCAAGTTGGTATCGGAATTTTTATGGCATGTTTCCCCATTCTTTGAGTTCTTCGAGACAGACACCTCTTCTGTTCTGTGGGATTTCATCGATGCCATTCGAAAGACAATAGTAAATATTCCAACACCCCAACAGCAGATTCATTTAAGAACTAAACTAATAGCCAGCTCATATATCATCATACACCGGAGAGATCGTATATCAAAATGAAAAGAAAGAAAGAAAAGCCACAGCTGAGGCCCATCCCAGGTCTGTGATTTATGCGCAATTCTGTATTCCATTCTGATGAATATTTAATGAGTAATAACCGAACAAACAGATCCCGCCACATTGCCAGAGGGAGGGAGGGGGAGAAAGAGAGATATTAATTTTCCCCCCCATGCTAATATTTAGTAATACTCGTATGTTGGCTCGGTTCGGTTCGGTTTGCGCAATAATGACGAGGAAATTACCAGAACAGAACATGCCAGAGAATGTGCCGAGGCAGTAGATACATATATACAATATACAACATACTGATAGATAGATAGATACATTGTATGTGGGTTCTGCTGAAAGGTGTACTCGGCTATGGGATTTCATTGTAGCAGAAACCTGGCGCTGCAGCTGTAGATCGATTTTGTATATTTGAGAGCTCTATATGACGTTTCCTAGGAAAACAATATGCCCTGCTGCTAAGCCACACTGTGAGAGATATTTTATCCCCTGCCTGATCTCCAGCCTACGCCCATGATTTCTACAAAAGCCCATGCAAAGTGCAAGTGGGTGGCGCCCATTCAGAGAGAGAGAGACAGAAGGAGAATACAATACAAAGAATATACACAACAGAATACAAAGCCACACAACATGCAGTAATAAGCAATAAATGAAAATAAAGGTCAAGTTTAAGTGACTACAATGAGCAGACCCCAGAGAGAGGGAAGGGAGCCCGAAACCAGAGGGAACTGAACTACTGGCGGCAGAATACCATACAAAATACTGATGCAAAAACACAAACAGAAACGACAGTATCTACAGATACATATGTACATATTCGAAATACAAATTGTTTGAGTGGGTGGCAGTCAATGGGGGAATCTGCGGAGGCGTTCGTATGAATGAACGAACCAACGAACGACCGAATGAATGAATGAATTTCTTATGAAATTATTTTACTATGCAAATGGCAAAGAGAATAAAAGGTACAATAAAAACGATATAGATCGAATGGTTTCCAAAGATACAAGTTTGTAGATTGTTTTGATAGGGGCTTAGATTTATTCAACTCGAGAAACTATAGTCTCCCGCAGGATCCATCCATGATAAATCTATCAAGCCGTATGAACACCTACAGCTTTACATTTGTAGCAACCAAATGTGGCATGTGGCACTTCTGTAAGAACCCACGCAGTTTCTGTTAATTGTAAAACCAAGACCCGCCTCTCTTTCCGGTAGAACAGGCAGGAAAAATCCAGATTTGGGGGTATATATATGATATAATTGTTCCTGTGGAGAACCTACTCTCTGTAGCTTCGTTGGCCACCACCGTGCTCCTCCCAGGTGCACTGAACGAGAATGATCAACAAACCAAAAAACAGTCCAATAAAAGACCACTTGAAGCTCCTTTACCGCGACGTACCCTACACCTCCCAGGGAGAGGCAGCCCATCAAAGACGAGGGTCGGATGAGGCTTTTCCCTGCAGATCAACCCCAGGGGGCTGAGCAGGCCATTAAGCTTACCCAATATTAGTTTTTCTGCCATCTTAAGCTACAAGATGTGGCAGTGTCTTTTAGAAACTTTTGGGTTAATTTCGGAGCTTCAATTTGAATGGAGAAATCCAGGAATCTCCTAGAAAACCCTTATACATCATCATGAGCGAAGGACCATCAGAATATGAATGGGAAAGGTACAAATCTAGACAACAAACTGATTGTTAAATAAACCCTGGGATCCACCATTGCCCCAAGGGGTGGGAGTGCAGATACCCTCCGTATCCGTCTTCGGTGTAATGCCATTCATTAATTTGTGCCGCTGGCTGACTCCGTCTTCGATGGACGGGCGGGGACGATGGGGGTTAAGATTCAGCGAACCTCGACCACCAAAGACCAAGTGGCAATTAAAACTGTATGCGACAGGGCAGGGGCGGGGGCGGGGGCAGCGGTACGGGGCGGTGCATGTGGGTGTTAATTAAAATTGAAATCAATTGTTTCCTCGCTTAACGCTCCAACGATTGGGGGCTGCTGCTGCCCCTTGTACCCAGGGCGGTGCGGGGCGTGGCATTGCGTTGCGGTGCGTCAACTCTCAAGATTTCGGCTTTAAAGATCCAAAAATAGCCCTCCGGCTAGAAAGAGACTTCATTTGAAGCGTGATTCGAGCTTCACACGAACCCTCAAATTGTTGTCGCTAAAAATAAAATGATAAATATCGCTTAAGCTCTAATTGCTTTGGACATCGGACGACCGGACGTAACAGAAATCCAATTAAATGCTAGGACACGACACGCTTCTGCCTGTGCCGAGGGGACTACCATTTTTATCAGCTATCATATGTCGAGAGCGTGATCTGATAGAACCGATAGCAAGGGAACAGAGCCGTAGCCAGGGGGCTGGTTGGAGAAGGGGGTTAGAATCAGGTGGATAGACGGGTAGCCAGACACACTGATAATTGTGGAGATAGTCGGATTTAGAGTGGGTCGGTGGGGGACTACTCCCTAGATAACAGTGAAAATATTGAAACTCCATCTATCAGACAAAATATTCCATCCTGAGAGAGGGAGAGAGAGAAAGGGGGTGTGGTGCGGCTCTCTGTTTGAGTACAGAGCACCTCTGATTGCTAAGCCACACTGGGAGAGAAATTGAGAGAGTAACAATCATTCTTAAAGCCACTTCTTTAAACATCTGTTAGTGTTTCTGTCTATCTCTTACTTTAAGAAAATCTAGAGAGCTTACTCTTACAGATCTCTAAAAGGCAGATAAACCCCCACACCAATGATTAATTTCTATCTATTTTCTTTGATTTTCCTAGTACAATTCAGTAATTTTCAACCCGTTCGACTGCCGCCGCCTTTGCAGTAATTATTCAGTGCACGGGGTGAGTACATTTTATCTGGCAATAACTTTAGATGGCGGCAATTTCATAGTTTGTTGTTTGTCTATTGCCATTCCCCAACATCTTTAAATACATTTCGAGCTAATTGTTTGAGCAATTCCAGCCTTAATGCTCGTCAGGTTTTGCCCCTAGAATCGCTTCAACCAAAGAGCGTCTCTGTCTTTATTTACGAGTTGTGTGAGAGTTTTGTAATAAATTCTAATACCTGCGACGTGGCTTTTATTTATAATGATTATTCCTTTTTAATATATTTTACGTTGTATATGTATATATTTTTTACTCATTTGCCATAATTTAGTATTCAACAGCATCGTTACGTACAGGTTTTTTATTTGGCGTTTCGTGGAAAGGTTCCAGACGGGTTTGTGTTTTTTTATTTTAGCAGGAATACGAGAAGTGTCTGAACATTATGGGGGATTTACTGAACTAATCGTATTGGGGCAGACATTTTAGCACATCTGTAGATACAATAGTTAGCCACAAAAATATATAGATCAATTGTGAAATGGATGAAGCAATTATTGGTTCAATTGATTGGCTAGAAATATACATTTTCCACGCCTATAATTTAGTTATAACTTAAATGCTATGGAATTTTAAATGAAAATTAAACAATGCTTTTCGGTACTACAAAATATATGGTTTTTTCATAAACCTTTTCCAGTAATTCCATCCAGACCTACCCGTACTTTTAGGCCTATCCGTCTACCCATATGTAGGTCTAATTATGCTGATCATGAACCTTTTAGGGTTTTATGCCATAATTATAACTCCCTCTGTCTAACCCTATCCCCTGAACTGTCTCTTAAACTAATTGCATGCAATATTTATAATCATTTAAATTTAGCTAACTTTTAACTTATCTTTTTCTGCCTTTAGTAACTAAGTACCATTATTAACAGATAATTTGTTAATTTAATAAATAAATAAATAAATAAATAAATAAATAAGAGGCATTTGTGGGGAGAGCTTTGTAGGATGTAATTAACCGTCCCCCAATAACCGAGAGGGAACATACTTATACGTATTATCTACTTTTCCAAAATGCCTGATTTTCCTTCAAGGATTTTATATGTATCTGATCACTGGAGGAATACGTATTACACAAATAAATCGAATTTAATAGGAATTATCGGAATAATAGATCTATCTAAGAGTATAGATACTTAAGTAGTTTCCGCATTAAAATACAGAAATAAGCATGTAAAAAATTAATAAAAAACACATATGTATGAAAATATCTCTTTTTATAAATATCTAATTGATTAATGTACTCATTCAGTTTTAATTACTTTTTCAGGATTTAATTAAAACAAACAACTTTCAGCCAATAGGTCGATGAGCACCACTTCAAAGCAATACAAATATATAGAAATAGATACAAAACAAATACCAATAAAGAATAATATTATTTTCCACCATTTAATAAAATGATTGGCCCTTGTTTCCTTTTTTAAGTTCATTTAATTACATTTATTTCCACTCAATGTGTCTCCTATTATTTTGTATTTTTCAAGCAATAAAAATAAAATAAATTGGCATTAAAAAAACAAAAATTCAAAATGGCTACTAGAAAAAATAAAAAAAAAATATACAGAAAAAAATTAAAAATTCAATGCACACAACAAAACAAATTGAGGCCTTTGGCCAGCGGACAATTGAAAAACCTTCATGAAAAATTAGCCACGAATTGGTTTGGTTGTGTGCTGCACGATTGCCACCGCTGCTGCCTGCCTTTTGGGCCGCATTTCATTCATATGGGCCAGGCCGGGCCGACATTAGCCCAGCAGAGGCTTCCATGCCTCTTTTTGTCTTCCATTTTGCGCACACAAATCAATTGACAGAGTCACGTAATCAGCGCAATCATGGCTAAAAGCAGTTTGTGGCTTCTTCGTTTTTTTCCGATGCCGAATCCACACTTAAATCAATCAAAATGTCGCACCCAAAAGGCAGCCTCAAAAACTGGTTGCTTGTTGGGCTGCAGAAAACCCCAACCAATTTATGTTTGACGAGATGCAAAAATGTTTGATCTCAACGAACAAAAACAAGAAATTAAGGACGGAAATTGTGGGCCGAGGCATTTAATACACTTGCAGTTCGATCTTATTGTGCACACGACATGTATTTTGTTGTTGGATTCGACTCGGTTCCAGTTTCGAGTGGAACATCAATGTGCCTCGAATATGAATCGAAAAAAGCTTGAGATTGGTGCATACAAAAATTATATAATTAATTTTCGGTTGAAGTCTTGTATCAGATATATGATACGTTTATACAGTGTTCCCATAGATTCCCACTTCTCAAATGAATGCAGGACAATTAAATAATTGAGGAAAGGGACTATAACTCATTGAAAAACTATTGTACTCAATAAACCATAAATGTTTTCCATTTTTAAGGAGTTAAACATTCATCCTATTTCCTTTTCAATGCTCCAAAAATCTGTTTAAAAAAGGTATACCCTCAAGAAGGGTACAATAAACATACAATTTAGTCACGACCTTGAGCCAAATGGTAAACATTTATGTTCAGCCAAGAGTTGGGTTCAATTTTTAACTTTCTCAACAGACTGCGGGTTTCCTAGCTAAAGTTTAATAAACAATGAACATAAAATGCAAAAACGAATGGAAATTTATGCCACATTTGTATGGAATGGAATTGCTAGAATCACCACAATTTCTCTTGGAAATAAACAAATATTTGTTTAAATTAAGTAAATTTCCATAGAATGAAGAAACTGAATATCGGAAAATTTAATAAAAAAAACATTGGTATTTGGTACTTTTGTTGGTTTAAAAAATAATAAATAAATGAAATAATGAAGAAAGTATGGAATAAAAAGCTCCTCAAAATCTTACGAACTCCCCCATTTCCTGTAAAATGTTGGATATTATGATATAGGTGAAAAATAACACGTGTGGATTCTAAGAAGGTGGGTACAGAACAGAACAGATTATTCATTTTATTGTAAAGGTCTTCATAGCACAGGGTGTTCATGGCTAGGAGATATGTGGTACATTTGTATCAGGGGTATTCCCTATTTAGTTGTTAGATGTATTGTCACATCCAACAAAAAATAATTATATATATTTCGTGGACAAAAAGAGAACATTTGTACGCCAATACATCATTTTTGATGGAATGGAATTTCCCTTAAAACATGATGAATATTTATGGGTTAAACGAATGCCACTCTTCTCTCTTCACCGCAAGAAACCCAAACAAATTGCGCCCATAAATTACATTTTAAACATGTGCTGTGCAAAAAATAAAAGAGCAATAGACAGTAATTTTCAAGGTTCAGTGTTTGGCTTGCTAACCCACAAAAAAATCAGGCAGTAAAAAATAAAACAGAACACCCGCAAAAAAATAAAAAGAACCACAAAAAAACAACAACATCCCACTAAACAAATAATACAATACAAATATAAAAAAACCTCTCACAAACAACGGAAATACTCGGACCCGGGCAAACATGTGTGTGTGTGTGTGTGTTAGCTTTTTATGTTTATTTAACAAATGTTTTAAACAAAAAAAAAAGAATAGCGCGTGAAAACAATGCGAATACAAAGCATAAACGGGCCCGAGATTTATAAATGGGCTAGAAATATTTCAGACATTTCACGGAAGTCAACATTTTCAATTCCATAATTTTCCACTTGATAGAGACAATCTATCAATCTATCTGCCCGAATCTTTATATTCTATCTGGCAGGGGTGCTACCCGCATTCCAGATCGAAAAGAGAGGATGGCCGAAGATTCAGGTTCTTCAAAGATCCAAAATATATGAATATCTCATGTATCGCCAAGAGTAACCCCCCTCCCCACGGTAATCATGTTTTTCCCAGTTTTTCCTTTTTCAATTAGAGGCACCATCAAACGGCAATTGCCACATTAAAGCTCGATTAAAATTATAGACAGAAAAAAGCATTCCGTTCCCTTTATAAAAACGAGAGAGACACAAAGTCTTTAACCTTTCCAGCGGCAGCAGCAGCGGCGGAAATTGATGTAAAACTCGTCTCAGATTGTTGCTGCTGTTGCCCCTGATGCGGCTGCCGCTGCTGCATCGAGTGGCAATAACATTTTTGTATCACATTGCAAGGCGTTTTCAGGTTCAAGCCACTTTTGTGGTCAACAACATTTCACTACAGCAGGAGCAGCAGCAGCAACACTTCCGATGGCTTGTGGCTATGAATGAAATGAGTCCGAGAGACTCCAGGTCTGGAGTGGAGTCTCTGTCTCTGACTCAGTGCTGCCTGTTACCTGTTGCACATCTAAACTTGACTCTGCCGCAAATGAGTTCATAACGTTCAAGAAAAAAACAAGAAACGATAGTGGAGAAAACTTTCATAATTACAAACAAGGCAAACTCCTCCTGTCCTGGTGGCTGTGTGGCTGGTGGCTGTTGGCTAGTGGCTGGTGGCAGTGTAAATGTGCGAAGACTTGACTTGCAGTCCGCTTCAGTAGCTGATTATTTAATCGAAATGATTATGTTTTGGCTTGGCTTTGCCCATTAAATGTAATCATGCAACAAACTGCAGCAACAATCCGAGTACCAGACAGTACCCCCTGTCTTCCAGTTGCTGCTGCTGCTGCTCTCGGATTGTTCATAATTAGCCATGGCAGAGCAGAGCAGAGGCAGGAAGTATCACGGTCCACCTATCCATCCATAGACAATGCCAAAAGCCACCAATTTGCGTTGTAAAGTGAAATAAAGCAATCAAATACCCCCAAAAAAAAAAAAAGAGAGTTAAGAGAAAAATCAAACAATGACAAATTGCTGGGAAATGCTGTGTTTCTTTTTCCATCATTTTCCAACCATAATAATAATGGAGAAGGATGCAGGGCAGGGCACACAATTGTGCGTAATGGAGCAGGCAGTACCCCCAGTAACCCCAGTACCCAGTACTTTTCCGCCTCTTCCGCAATGAAAAAATAGTAGTGAAAACTTTCGACTCAAAACAGTAGATGGATTGTATCTCTATGGCAGTGGCATAAAAATGAATCACATTCGCTTCGAAGAGTTACGAGAGAAAGAAAGAAACAAAATTAAAGCAGATTAGACTTGTATTAGATGATATCCTAAGCGTTATCTGGGAGCCTTATCAGTAGGGAAGGCTTCAGCAAATGCGTAATAGGGGAATCTTATCCAGCAAATGTACTGTACTGTGTTCCCCATCTTATCGGCACTCTTTATGGCAAAGTTTTATTTTTAGAGGTACACATCTTTCACTGAAGTGCATTCCAGATATGCTTTCCACCTATAAAACTATAGGAACCCATGGAATGGTGCTCCAGAAGAGAACGGCTTCATCATCTCTAAAAGTGGACTTCCAACTTTTAATCCACAGAACATTCATCGAATTATTTGAATGGCACTCGCTGCACGAATTTCCCATAAGTGAACGGCCACAGGAACAGAGCGCGAGTATCTCGATTCAACTAGTGGATGTAGACGCACACACGTACAGTGCCGCACTTAAGTAATTGCACAGCAATAACTTTTCAGTTTACTGCTGTTTTAAGAGCGATTCCAATGCAAAAAATTTAAGGAAAAATTATTTTATCCGATAAATAAATCGATTTTCTTTAAGATTGAAGCAATTTTGTATGCATAATTTTATTACATTATTTTGTATGATTTTTTAAGCAAAAATTGGTCAAAATTTAGTCGTGGAATCGCGCGGCAGTCACCCGTGAACGTGGGAATCGCCATCCCAGTGGAACGCATAGGTGAATGGAAGCCCCTATTTTGTTAGAAGTTCTTTTCGTTTACTAAAACTTCTTAAATGAAAATAGTTTCTTTGGTTTAAAACCCCTATTTTCCGCAGAATATGTTCAAAGAACAATATGTAGTTTCCCGCATTTGCAATCTTAAAGAACGCTTTGAGGAGTCCCCTAATATTCGAGGGTGCGGGAGATTATTCGATGGAGTGCTATCCCAACTTTTCTTTATGTAAAGATGTTCTATTTTTTGGTATTTTTTTGGAAGAGTAAACTAATTTCCTTTGTATTTCCGCTGATTGCACAATATCTTTTTTGCGATAAACCTAATTATTGGAGAGTGCTTAATTTTCTTTGCGACCTTGGGACTTTCTCCTCTGGTTATCGCACTTGTGGGGGCTTATCTCCCACATAATCCCACCCAAAACCCAACACGCACATCCGCTTTGATAACAAGTACCCCGCCAGATCATCGAGTGTTATCTGAGCACTCCAGCACTCGAAAAGATCTATAATAGACCCTTAATATATAGCTAATGAAGGGGCTTTACCTTTGGCAAATATTTGCAGAACAATCATCTTCAAAAGCGTGTCATAATTGGCGTCTTCTATCGTACAGAGAGAGAGATGTAACCCATATCGTAGCATACGCTTCACAATGCAAATATTTTCAACAAAAAACCATCGCCATTTATCGGCACCATTTTACGAACAGCTGCCAGCTGTGGGGCTGCTGCGAGCGATAGAAAGCCGAGTTACTAATCCAAGTTCCAACAACTAGCCCTGCGGCTGTCATTCTACCAAGAAATGCAGTTATAAACGCCGTGACACGCTTCGGCGGAGGGGAATTAGATATATTTATCGTCACAAAATGGAATTTCAGTTTCAGTTAATCAACAAATCAATTAATTAAACGACGCACGCAAGGTATTTACCAAATCATACACTTAATAAGGTCAAATTGGCAATTTAGGAGCAAAAACAAAAGCCCACAGCCAAAAGCAAACAGCAACAACGGGCGAAAAGTGCCTCCGAAAGAAAACAAAACCAAACAAAACCAAAAATTTCAAACGAGTCAAGTTTTAATCTTGCAAGTGTACATATTTATATATGTATCTTTAGTACGGCTTTATGCTAATTTCGGGAGGAGACAAAAAGACGTTGCCTCAGCGAAAGATATTCCGAAACGAGTTAAATAACAAATTGATAAATATTAATAAGGCCAGAAGAGTGTGTGTATCGGCATCTGTTTGTGATTGTGCGATTGGTGCGTGCATTGCATTTACGTATCTGGCAGATACACTACCATTCCGAAATGTCATCCAGGTTACAGTTAAGGCCTTCTTCTGGCGGCTTTTATGCAAGGCACGGAATGTGTCTGCCAGATACAAATTACACTGCAGCTGTTGAGGCGAAAAGCACGTGTGTGCGCTTGCAACTGCGAGATACAATCGCTTGTACATATTTATCTGCTGGATTGCCGCAATCTAATATTTATTAAGTCTCCGTGTGACTGATGCCTTGACATTAGCACCAGAGCCCCGTGAATCAGCTAGAATCAGCTGGCATCAGCTCTGCTCTTCTCCTCTCCTCTCCTCCGATGGGGATGCCACTACGTATCTGTATCTGATGACTCAATTTGGGTCACCAGATAGTGTTGAGATATCTCTGTGTGCTTCTGTATTGTTTGTGTTTTACAAGATGAGAGCGATCTGTGATGCCGCCTGTCGGTTGTAATGTGTAATGGAGAGGGATCGACGATAAACTTGAGGGAAGGCATTAAACTCGCGTGAGGTACCCTCTACTTTTTAGAGAGGGTTATTATAGGGGAGTATTACACCATCTGGATATGTCTTTGTACTTCTGGCATGCCCACAGAAGACCTGGGCAATCGTTACCCTGCTCTTAAGATATAGTTCCCAATACCTATCTACCAAAAATCCCTACGATTGAGTGTTTCTTTGAGTTAATTTTCGTCTGTTCATTGCCTGTTCATCGCCATAGTTTTAATAACAATTATAGCTCTCTTTTCTTGGTATGATTCACCTGCAATTTTAATCAGTTCTCATAGTAAGTCTTTCATTAAAACAGATGAGTAATTGTTACTTTTCCTCCTGATAAGACATGGCTTAAATAATTATAAATTCCTGAATGCATTCCACTTTTTGCTGGAGGGGTTTGGTTTCCACTCCAATAACTTTTAGCCATTCCAAGCGGCACTCTCTCTAGCTCTTCGGCTCTCTGGGTCCCCCAACTGCAACTTCCATTCCGACCGATCGATCCGATCCGCCCAGAAGGCAGTCGTGGCCAGGCATTCATTCACAATTACCAGGTAACCTCAATGTCGCCCCGGCGTGGCGTGGCGTGGCCTGTCTCTGTCTCCTCCGGTTCATGTCACTCTCCTCCTCGGAGCGGCAACCTTGTAACGCTTGAGGTCCATTAAAGGCATTGGGCTATATATTCATATGGATTGTACATACATACATATATATACCGCTTATTGGATAAGTATATGCCGATCACCGATCACCGATCGCCGATTGTCGAATGCCGTTTTCGTGCTCGTGTTCGTAAGGCGACACATAAACCATAATTAAAATTGAAAAACTGTTGGCCCCAAAATCCAACTCGAAGTCGGAGTCGGAGTCCGATTCGGAGTCGCCAAAAACAAAAACCAGAAAACCAAAAAAATACACCAACAAAATATTGCGCACCTGTTTGGAGTTGGAGAGAGAAGGCAGATACTACTCCCCGTCCCGCCATAGCCGTAGCCATAGCCACTGGAGTGGAGTGGAGTGTTGGCCAGTTTTTCATGAAACAATTACGAGTACGAATGCGAATGCGAATGCGAATGCGAGTACGAAAAAGCCAGGCTGAAATGAGCGCCAAGTTGGCCAAGCAGTTGGGAGACGGTTGGGGGCTACGTCTACGGCTACGGCTACTCGGCGGCATATTGCAACGTTTTGGGGCTGCACAGTGGAAGTGGAAAGAAAATCCAATATCTATTTGAATGGAAATCATTGTTTAGGATATTCAAAAGCCTACACGGAAACGATTTTTCTTGAATAAAAGTTGGATCTAATCCTAAAATGTGCTAGAATGTTAGATGCCGAAAGCATGAAAGAATTCCCGATTTAGATCCCATTCCACTTGATAACTGGCCTACGAATGGATTGGCCTCTCCTTGTCACCCCACAATCGCAGCCCCCACAACGCCTCCTCCACTCGCTGGAGCTCTGCTTCCTCCCCATCGTAATCCCCCATCGCATGCTTTTGCCTTCAGATCACTCTGTTGATCGTTTCGATTGCGGCTCGATCGGTCGACTTTTTTTTTTTTGCTTTTTAGCTTTGGCGTAAAATTGCAGAGCGATCTTGTTGTTGTTGCTTGTATGTGCACCATTAAGGCAACAACAGCTACAAACAGCTACAACACATGCAGGCAAGCCAGACCAACAAACATACGTGCCACACATCCACATGCACACGATATGGTGTATACATATGTATGTACATACATATATGTATATCCATCGAGAAACCTGTAGAATTTACAATTACAACAACATCACAGCAACTGGTAAAACAGCGCGTATCTGCGTCAATGCTTTTTACGAGAGTCATACCCTCTCCATAAAGGGGTATAGCCATTCTGTGGAGGAGAAGGCAACGCCATCTTCCTTTGGGAAGAAGGTTCTTTATATAACAACCATATAAATTGATTGTACCCTTCTATAGCTCGAACTTTACGAAGTCTGGAGTCGGTTACTTCTAACCAAATGGCTGATGTTATCAATATTACTATTATTTAGCCAAAGGACCCAGCAGCTATGGCTGCCAAAGTTTTAAACATAAGACTATAGTGGACCTCGATTGTAGGATTGTGTGGTAGATCCCCGTATATTTAGGCCTTTGGTTAGGTCTTTGGTTGTTCTTCTATGTTAATATGTGAATAATCCAACTACTATGTTAATTTTTAAGATAATTAGTGTATTCCCTCATATTCCTGGTCAGATCTGCACAAACAAAGAAATTATCTTTCGGACAAGAGTATTCATAGTTTCGCTTCAAAAGCAAAAGCCATTTAGATCTTGTTTTTGTTTTTTTTTCTGCTAACTTGGCTTACTTGGGGCGCATTTGCAATTGAAGCGTGGCTCAAAGTGAGCGAACACACACACCCAGATACACACAGACACACACACACACACACCCCTCCCTATGCCTCTCCCGCCCGCCCATCTAACCCACTTGATCTGGCCATCTCGCATCCACCAACGTCTCTCTCTCGCTCTCCCTCTCCCTCTCTCTCTCTGTCTCTAAAGGCAAATACGGTTTGGGTTTTGAACGTGTTTTTTATATAACGTTGTTTTTCTTTCCATGTGCATAGTTTTGTTGTTGTGTTTTTATAAACGTGTTGTTGTTGCTTTGGGATTTGTGCATATTTTTGGTGGGAATATTTGGCATTTTGTTTTTCATGAAATTGGAATTTTGTCTTGTGTTTGGGAGTGGAGGGGCGGCAGGAGACACAATAACTAGACGCGAGATAGAGGTCTGGTCTCCGAATCTGAGTAATGCACTCCAGAGGGAGAGCGGGAGCGTGAGTCATTCATTCGTTGTAATATTGGGAAATGTGCCGGAATAGAGGGATACCATTTCAAAGATTTTACCGCTCCAATCTCTCAATAGATAAATCATTTAATTTAGTCTCCCTCTCTCTCCAGACAGATACATCATAATTTTCGTATCTGTATTATCTCATTCAATTTAGTCTCTTTCTCGACATCAGTCGCACCTCCACACCACTTCAGTCCACAATCCACTCTGATCCAATCCACACTCAATGACTCTGATGACTCCATTGGGTCTTGTGCAATTTACTGATTATCTCATAATCATCTTCTCGTGTGCCTCAATTTGTTGTTTAATGATGCTCGTGGAAAATTAACCATGGATTATATAAATAGTAACATAAGATAAAACAAAAGCAAAAGCAAACAAGCCACCAACAACCTGAGCAACAAATTTGATTGTATTAACTTGAGGCTGCATTTCAATTTTGGCATTTACAACATTTTTTGTATTTTTTTGTTATTGCCGTTGCTGTGGTTGTTGATTTATGCCGCTTTTTGGAGTGCCGTGTGCCTGGGCCTGTGCCCCGGCGCATTCAGTGAAAGTTACGTTGAGGTTCAAAACAATGTTTTGCTTAAAGGTTGTGTCAATGAACTGGGCCTCCACCGAATATGGTTGGATGGTCTATTAGTAGTTCAGAGATTAAGGTAATCTTTCAGCCTTTGGGCTTATCTTTATCGGCCATAGTACAAGTACTTTATGGACCAAAGTCAAGATGTTCTATATTTAAACGGTGAGCCACAATAGGCGGCACTAGGAAAATGGGACAACAAACACTATAGTCTAGACTTTTTAGAAATAGAGGTTTTTTTTTTTGTAATAACCTTATCATTTTAATTTTTTGTGGACTTGCGTTGACCAAACTCTGGGGAATTGACCCCCCTCCAAAAATGCTCTGGTTTCTGCAGGAATTGCGTTTATTTATTGGCTATAGCCTTATCATTATGGACTGCCTCACGTGCCCCAAATTTATTTAAAGCACAATAGACTGCAATTGAAATTGGGAGGGGGGGCGGGGGAGTGTGTGTAAATTTATTACCCACCTGACGAGGCTGTTAAGATAAGAAAGGGTCGCGATAAGAAAGGGCCTTAAAAAAGGCCACGCGAAAGAGTTTCGACAATTATTCCGGTCACTTTCGATTCGATCGGAGCGATAAGGCTGTATCTGTATCCACTGTATCACACGCGAAAACAAAGAATAACACGATTACTATATGGAATTCCTTGGGGGCCAAAGCCAAAATCGATGGATTTCCTCTTCGTCGGATTTTATTGTTATCGTATTGCCTTGCTCTTTTATGGGGGGCGCCGTTTTCTTGGGCTGCTTCTTGATGGCTTGGCTGTATTCGTATTAACCGGTTTTTGGGCTTGTGTTTATGCTGTTGCTGTTGCCATCGCTTTTGTTGTATCTTTTACGCAGACGCGAGTCGAGTCGAGTTTGTAGGGAAAAATTTTGGAAAAATTTTGCAATGTTTCAAAAGATTCAAATTTAAACGAAAATCCTAAGCGCACAATTTAACATAACAAAAAACCATTCCCGAACAAAACACACCACACGCAAGCGCAGTAGCAGGAGGATTTGTACAGGCACAGGAATGCAGGCAAACAGGTGTTGGCTTTTCGGATGCGCCTGCCGTTTTGTGGCGCTTGCCTTCGCTTCTTTATACCTTTTTCTGCTTAGTTTTCTTTGGCTTGTAACAGCACTTTGCACGCGGCGTTTATTTCAATTTGATTGAGCGTGTTGTTTGTAATTAAACACCTGTTGCGCGTCGAGAAAAAGACAACGCGCCGCGACACAACCTTTTCGTTTGAAAATTTCGATTGTTTTGTTTGTTTACTCCATGCTAGCGATGTTAAATATATTCGATATATCTATCGATATATTTTTTGGTCTGGTGAATATATTAGTGTGGTTATTTTTGCAGAATATATCATCAAAGGAACTACTTTTCTGAGTGTTTGGCGAAAATTATTATCTATTTTCTGTTGTTTCACGACACAAATAAACCAAACCAAATAAACCAAATAAACAAATAAACGATAAGCGGTAGGCACTTGACCGCATGGTATAACAATATTAGGTATGCCGCAATGCAGCCGCACTTGATCAATGTAGGACCAGGGTGACCATTTTCGGTATATTTCTGCACATTTTGACGTCTAAATTGAGGTGAATTTATGGTATATCGGTATAGTATTATTTTTCGCTTGACTGAAAACGATTAACCCATTGTAGACCAAGTGGGTATTTTAACACCCCACCGACAATAATGAAAATCGAATCATTTTAGCGCAGTTTAGGTGAAAGATAACGTAATTTTGTAAGTTCAGAGGAAAGATAGCATAGATTTTCAAGTAGAATTTACAATTTGTAATATTTTCAGCCATTTGCCTCAAGTCGTTGAATTGTTTAAATAGAGGGGGCTTAGGTGGGCTAAGTTAGTTTTAAAAGAAGTCGTCATATTTCTATTTTTGTTTTTCGTTTTAGTTTCGCAACTTTTGTAAATATGTCGGACCTCTCGTACTTGGACACACTATCCGAAAAGGAGCTGCTGGCCAAATGCTTGGAACATGGCCTGCCCGGCATCCCGGTGACTGATAGCACTCGCAATGTCATCATTCGTCGTTTGCGCGCAACCATCTTGGGCTTGCCTTTGAACAAAGGCAAAACTGCTGCTTCAGCTAAAAAGAAGACGGCTCCTAGGCGTGAAACCATACACGGCAGCAAGGTGACGCCCGCAGCTGAAAACGTGGGACGCACAGCAGGTAAAAGTCCAAGTCGCAGTGGCAACAGCAGCTTCAGCAGCAACAACAACAACAACCAGAGCGCTCATTCTGGTCGTCGCACGATTGCCTATGGCCTGGACAACATATCCGTCTCGGGGCGCTCAGTAGAGACCACAACTACCGTCTCGGATGTAGGCTCCCAGTCGGAGGACGATGATTTCCATGTGGTGGATTCGCCAGTCCGGTACTCGAATTTGCCGCAAATGCCACCCAATCGCAAGGATGTCTCGTTGAGCAAGTCTGGAGTGCTGACCACATCCTACACACGCGAGGTGGAGCAGCCGCTTGATGAACGGCAGGAGCAGGACATACCCAAAAGCCACAACTATGAGCGTGCGCCTCTAAACACATTTCCCAGCTATGTGCCGCGCCTCGAGCAACCCTACAGACGCCCCATGTACCTGGATCTGAATGCTCTCTCTAAAACACAGAACGTACAGACACAACTGAACTCGATCAGCTATCAGGAGGATGCTGGCCCACGGAACACATTCAGCGGCTCGGCCAAGCCTTTTGGCGAAGTGGCTGCAACTCAACCACGTCAGCTCCAGAGCGGGTCAACTACTGGCTTTAGACAGCCACTCCAACCGAGAACCTCCAAGAACACACTCTATCCGACACTGAACCAGTTCTACGATCAACCGGACAACAACGCTCATCCCATGGAAACCGACAGCGAATCGGAGGCGGAGGAGGAGCCTCAGCTACGAGGCAGTCATCTGTCGCGAGCACGCTCATCGCCACTAGCACGCCCAACACTGTCAGCCAAGCAGAAGCCAGGACAGGTGTCGCCCATGACACACTTCCGTGAGCTATACCGCTCTCTGGACCGTCAGTATCATCTCAAGCTTTATTTCCTCCTGTGTGTGTCTGTGATGGTGGTTACTATGCTGTATGTGGTCCTGACACCCGCTGTTTGAGGTGTATCTTGAACGTTTCAGACTAATATAATAATTATTACAAAAAGACTTACATTCAAATATTAAAAAATAAACGGGTTTCGTTCAAAGACGAATAAATAATTGTGTGCATTTTGTTTCCTTAAGAAACTCCAGACCAGACTACAGACACAGGATACGGATACGGGCTAGAGTTCAATCGCCAAGTCTTTTATTTCTTGTTTTGCTTATGATTTCCGCTTTATACATAATTAGAAAAATGTACTACATTATAATTATTTGTATTAAATAAACTAATTAAATGTAAAGGTTCAGTGTTTTGCATTTTGTTGTGTGTGTTTCTGCTTTCAGTTTTAAGAGTTTTATCGGAACAAGGGGATAGGGATCTTTATTCTACTATTTACACGCTATTCAAGAGTGGAAAACAAGTTTTGTGTAAAATCGTAAGGATCTGGGACAGGGATCTGCTTGAGGGCGGGGGCCGGCGATGCAAGGACATCACAAAGAAACGAATCACTCTTAACAAATGACACAAATGGCTGGCTGCTAAGTGGCGCTGGCGCTGGCTGACTAATTGAAGTGGAACTTGAACTGGAAGGGCGATCCGTGCTGGAAGTGGGCAAACGGATGCTGGCCACCACCGCGCTGGTTCGCCTCAGGGTCCAGGGGATCCTCGCCTTCGTCAAACTGGCGCCGCTTCTCGGGATCTGTAAGTACCTCCTTGGCCGCTGCGATATCAATGAACTTCTTTTCGGCCACCTTCTTCTCCTCGTCCCTGAAGTTGTCCGGATGCCATTTCTGGGCCGCCTTGCGGTACGCCTTGACAATCTCTTGCTTGTTGGCCGTGCGCTTTACGCCCAGTATCTTATAGTAGTCCCTGCGCTCGGCCTGCTTCTGCAGCTTCTTGGCCTTCTGTATACCCTCCTTGGCCCGCTGGCTGTTCTCGTCCAGCTCGAGGGCTGCCTGGAACGAGTGTATGGCATCATCATACATTTCGGTGCCGATCAGAGCCTCGGCACGATCACAGTACACTTGGGCGTCCTTCATGATATCCAGCGCTTCCTTGCACTGTGTCAGCGCCTTGCCAAACTCCTCGTCGCCAGTGTAGCAATTGCAGAGAATCTTGTGCGCCTCGTAGCGTATCATGGTCTCCTCGGGCTCGTGCTTGAGCACCGCCTCGCCAGCGGCTATGCAGTCGGAGAACTGTTTCTCCTCCTTGGCCTCCTCGGCATTCGTCAGCTGCTTCTCCACCTTTCGCAGCTTCTTGTAGAAGGGGAAACACAGCTTGTGCTCTGGATCGAATTTCAGGCACTCGCGTATCTCCTTCAAGGCATTGGGGGCATGTCCAATCGTGTACAGCAGCTTGGCAATGTTGTAGTGCCCCTCCGTGCTGTCCTGGGTCAGGCGGTTCACCTGCCTGAGGTCGGAAATGGCTGCGATAGCATCGTTTACCTTGATGTAGAGATCGGAGCGTGTCTGCCGGAACGGCACCGACCAAGGCGACAGCTCCAAAAGCTGTGTGATCAAATTAATGGCATTGTGATAGTCGCCATGGGAAACATGATGCTGCACATTATGCCACTGCTCGTTGGCCGGCTCCAGTCGCGAGTACTGTTCAATGACCAGAGCATTGTTTGGTTCCTCCCGGAGCACCACACTAAAGTCCGTCAGCGCCTGCTCGTATTCGCCGCTCTTCATGTGCACTAGACCGCGTTGGGCACGTGCCGCCGTGAAGTCGGGCTTCAACTCGAGGACGCGACTGAAGTCCTGAATGGCAAAGCGTGTCTTGCCCAGGGCCAGATAGACTGTGCCCCGCTTGAACAGCGTCAGATAATTGTTGGCATCGCCCTCTGCAAAGATTCTCCAAAATGAATAACATTCGACACAAAAGAAATCGTAAGCGATTCACCCACCGACAGCCGCATGGTAGTGCGTCAGTGCATCCGACAGATGTCCGCGGGCCAAGAACTCTTTGCCCAACTCCAGATGGTTGTCGATATCGGCCTGGTTGGGCACTGCCTCGGCGCCTGCATAAAACAATGGCGTGGATCACACCCGTTGTTGACAAAACAAACACACAAATGATACGCACCTTCCAGGAAGAGCTCCAAGAGCAGCAGCACCACACAGGCGGCAAGCCTCTTCTCACCACTGCCTAGCATAAGTAGATCGCTTAAAGGCAAGGCCATAGCTACGTGTACCTTGTCTCTCTCTCAGGTGGGTGCGGATGATGTGGGCGTGATTTGAAGTTGCTGTCCGAAACGACACGCACGTCAGATGTGTCTAGCGTGGCAGATGTTGTGGCTAATCTATACCGTTGCACCTGCCCTCCCCTTTCTGACGATTGCCGCGTTGTTGTTGTGCGGCCTTTATAGATTTTGTGTCCGTTTTTGGTCAAATTTTGGAACCGCACGACGCTTTTTCGTGCTCTTTGCTCGCTGTGTATATTCTGTTATTTAATCGTTATGCAAATTGCTTTTTGCCTCCATTGGTCATCGTCGCCGCATTATTTTCTGACTAGCCACCGATTTTCTGATGAACTTTCCGCCTATTATTTTCTCCTATATTAAAACCTAAACACTGACGTGTAGTGAGCGGTAGTATGAAGTTAACCCATTTAACCCAGCATTAAAAACCCTATATTTAAACTTTAGTTAAGCTACGAAAACTACTACTGTTTCTAAATTATATTCTTCCTTTTATTTTTTCATTAAAAAAATGCAAAATATATTGCACTTATCTTCAAGTTACATGATTTTCTTAAAGTGTATTTCCATACCGACTGGTAGACAATGGGTTAATCGATCTATTTTGTTCTTGACCGGAAATTATATTTTTTCTCAGTTTAGTTACTGGCTAGCACGAACAGGAATTCTTCTATATTTCTTTCAGGAAAGAAACCCCAAATGTATTCTTTTTTTTGGCAAATCCATAGGGCTTGCTCCGCCATCCTGGCTTGCTTTTTGCTGGTCTCGCGGAACTATCCTGGCCACGTAGTGCGGGTCCCTCGGGAGAGAAGAGATCATTAATTAACTTATTTACTCCCATTATTTATTTTGTTAGACGTCTTCATTTATATGTAATTGTTAATCCCCCAATTTAAGTCCGTCCATATCTATTTATATATATTCTTCCTTATATGTAACTTATTTATATTTACTATATTAATTATTCCTATTTATTTATATCGAACTGATTCGATTAAGGGGGTATGAATAGGCGGGCATAAGTTAGTAATGATACCATGTAAAAGTATGAAGTTAACGTACAAATAATAAGGTAGACAAAAAGTTGCTAATTGTTTCGAATGGGGGGTGGAAAAGGAGCCACAACAACGAGAGGGTAAGAAGACTGCACATGGCAGGTAGATCCAGAGCGTTATAATTCGGATCTCAGGTAGGGTGGGTACGTCGGAGGTAAAGACATCGACACCTCGACCTGCTCCACGTCTGTGTTGAAGGGAGGGAAGTTCCTGTGATATTGTTGCAGTTTTTTTTTGTCGGTTTCTTTTGTAGTTTGAATTTGTCCGAGGTGTCCAATTAGTTGGTATAGTGTGCGACCTGAGCGCTTGGGAAGTACCCAGCCCTGGGATGACTCGCTAGACGGCCTTGTCCCAAAGAAAACAAAGGTTCGTAACAGTTTAAACAATCAAAATTTTCACTTAAGCAGTTTTCTTACACGGCAACTACACCAATGATACATGACAACTACATATCAATGTAATTATGAATTACTTATCAAAGAACAAAAAGAAAGCCCAAGAAATATTGTTTTTCGGGCATCACCCAGATTTCAAAGTCAAAATTTTGGAGAAAAAATACCACCAAAAATTATACATTTTGATCTTTAAAGCCCTATATCTTAATTTTTCCAGATGGTAAGCTGAAGCTACACAGTTTTTGGGCCTGATCTACATATATGTACATAGGTGCATTTATCAGCTTATCAGAAATGCAAAGTTCATGAATAATTCATTAAAAGTTCTTAAAGGCCCAGAACTATCAGACAAAATCGGTTTGGTTCGAAGCGTAAAGCAAATATTAGATAATTTACTATTAAAATTTTTACAAATTACAATTGATAAGCTTCCGTTTTTGGTTTCTCTTTGTTTGGCATAATATATGTATGTTCATGAAACAAATGTTCTAGGTTTGATTCATAAAATATGCAATAGTGGTGCAATTTTAACGAGAATTTTATATTCATATGGGAAATATCTTTGGTTACTCCTCATCACTCCTTCATTGCTCTGAGATCTGGATAGAGGGCTCCGGCGTTAATATAATGAGATTCCGGTTTACGCAAATCGCGTTTATAATCGCTAACAACGGCCTCGCCGGTCCGCTTGGCGAGTTTCTTGGCTATGCCCTTGGGGGAAATATAATTCACGTTCTGGCTGATGACAAAAGCATTGCCCACCGTATCGAAGGTTCCGCAGGCCAAATTCCCAGCCGATGGTCCATATCTGCAAGGGAAAATGATCTGTGAAAATGATTCTAGTGAGCATAAACGCTTGATCTCACTTGTGCTCTATAATCTTGACCGAGTTCTCGCTCAGGCTGTTGCCCAGGATCTTGGCCGATGTTTCAAGTCCATCGAAGACAGTGCTGAAGCCCTCGACAGCTCCCGCTGCTATTGTGAGGGCCCCGTCCATGGTGCTGTTCGCTTCGGTGGTGTCGTAGCCAAAACCCTTCTGCAGCAGCTTCGAGCCCTGCTCCTGGATGTGCGGCGCCAGGTAGCGACCAACGGCCATCGAGGCGGTGCCCACCTTTCCGGCTAACCAACCAGTCATTCCAACCGCCGCGTGGGTTACCTTCTGAGCCACCTCCACTGCGGCAGAAAGTCAATGAAATCCTGGAAAGATTACTTCTGCTGAAGACTCACCTGACGACTGTACGGAGGACGGCACCTGAGTGGGGGCCTCCGTCGAGGCTGGCGACATCTTGGAGATGAGGTACGGCGTAGTTCGCATCATCAGACCACCTGTCTTCTCCGCTCCCTTGACCAGATTGCGAGCTATGAAATCGGCCGCGCACACAATGTGCTTGGACACCTGCTCCGAGCTGGTGCCCGGACCGGAGCCAGCACGTTGGGTGCTCGGCGATTTCAGCTGCTCTACAGTGCCCGCCAGCACAGCCTCGAGGAGGTCAAGGAAAAACTGCTGCAGATCCTGCATCTGCTCCTCCTCCGACTCCCCGGCCGTTGAGCTCAGCGGACGCTGTGGCTTCACTAGCATGATGCCGAAGGCGTTTCCCGGCTCCTGGCACTCCATATCGGGGAAAATGAAGGCTCCGTATTCCGTGCGATAACAATTGGTGATCAAGGGCACCAGCGGGTACAGCCAGATCATACCAGTAGCCGTGGGAGTCTCTTGCTCCGTCATAGAGCACTGGATAAAGGTGCTTCCGCTGAGATATTTCCACTTGCCGGCCACGGTGCACATCACCAGGGACATGGTGGTGCTTCCTGTAATGGTGGTTACCACACCGCTGGATTCGATGCGATAGAGCTTGATCTGAGCCTGGAAGAGCTCGTCCAGCTGAGCATTAGCCTCTTGGTTGGCCAAGAGCTCTCGCAAACCGACAGCCATCTCCCTGTAAGTTCTGGGAGTGCCGCTGGCATTGGCTATGTCGTAAAAGGTCGATGGATTTTCGGCCAGCAAGGGTCGCTGACGGCTGGTACTCTGTCCATCTGCTTCGGTGCGCTCCCTCTCCTTTGCCTCCTCTGCACTGTCATCGATGGGGAGGCTCTTGGCTTTCAACACCTTAACGCGATAGCTAACCTCCGTCTTGGCGCTCTTTAACTTCTGTATCAGGGAGCAAGCGTCATTCCATTGCGTCTGCACAGCATCAATCTCATCGGGCAGGCCCACCGGTATGGCAAAGGTTTCTTCAATCATTTCCAGGGCTCGCTCATACGCACCAATAGTTTGCTGCGTGTCCTCCTGCTCCTCGCGGTCTAGGGCCAGCTCCACTTGCGTCATAGCGGCCTTGTAGGCCGCTTGGATTTGACCATACGCCTCGAGGAACTCGGTTTCCGTGGATGCCATTACGAAATTTAGTAGCTGATGAAATAAAAATAAAAAAGTACTTCAATTTTGCATAATTTTAATTTATAGAAAATCAAACTTGTTGGTAGATATCCATCTTTGCTGTTCAGCTACGAAAAACCCACTGAAAAATTTACACTTTTCGCGCAGTTTCCGTTTCATTGCTGACAAAATGCGTCAGACATCTTCGGTGTTTCTTCTACCGTTTGTGCGCTCTTTTTCTTCTCCGATGTATGAGGTTTATATTGTATGTCGAGGCACATTCGTTTTCTGCTCCGACTCGATGACATCTCCGCCACGATATAGAGGCATCCTCTAGTTCCTCCACGATTCGAAGGTTATATTTCTACGGCCCTTCTTCGATTTAGGATCATCTTCGGGGTGGCATCGCCTGCGGTTCGTGAGTTTTTCAAGGGGCAGCTGTTGCCTCTCCTCAAAATTGAATATTGGCCAACGAAATTTCTTTCGCTTTGCTGCATACACAATCGGATTTATCACGCCCACTTGTTGCACTCACCCTCTTTTCTTGTCTTCAAGCTTAACTGACTCTGCCAGAACTTTCCCTTTCATTGAGATTCAATCGGATTCGGATGTACTTTGATCAGTAAATCATCGATCTAGAAATAATGTGGCGACACGTCGTGGTCTCTAAGATTTCGTCATGGATTTTACATATTTCGCAATTAACACTCACCAGCCATTTTCCGGGGTTTGGCCTTACCTGTTTAATAGATAGCTTCTTGTTGCCGTTTTTTATGTGAGAATCAAACTTAAATTAATAATTATCATTGCTAAATTCGTTCAAAAAGTGTTCGAGTTGGTTGTGGAATGTTTGCTTTTTGCGTTTCTGTTTTGCTTAGTCTGTTTTTTCTTGTGCTTCTTATCCAGCTGTTTCTTAGGGAGGCTTAGCTACGTTCAGTCAGTAACAATAAAATACGTACATATCTAGAGATGCGTAACTTTGAGCTTATTAAAGACTATATATCCTTTTTATAAATTTGTATATCATTAATGCAGAAACTAGTCAGTATCTATTTTAAACGATATTTTTCAATTAGTGGTCTTCTTACAGAGACCAAGAACTGGTACTGGGATCAGGATTTATTTACAAACACCTAATCGAATGCATGAATAGACAAAAAAAATGCAATCTAAGACAAGGTCTTTACTAATTACATTTGAAAGCAGGTTGGAAAACAGTATCTTTATATAATATTCATGAAATAGGGTATACAAACGCCCATACCCTGGTTGACAACAAAGAGTCTGCAAATGCCAGCAACATTGACGTCACAACCTGTGACTATTGAACATTTTTGTTGAAATCGTGTTTTTGTCAAAATAAAAGATTTTCTAGTACTTAAAAGTAGTTAATCTTGATCAAAATTGATTCAGCAATCATATAAAATTATCTGGGCAAAAATAAGAGATCTATATAGCTGGGAATATTCGACGGAAGAAAGAATAACCAAGAATTAGTCGTCATAACTGGTTCACAACAATGAGTCCCATTCCATGCACACATACCCTGGGGGAAATGGATGTTATAGAATTGTGAATGTTTGTCATCCCAGGCAAAAAAAAATTTATTTTCAATAGATTTTAATATTATTAAATATTATTTCAACGATATTTTAAAGCTTATTGTCTTCTTGCAGAGACCAAGAATAGGTACCAGGATCGAGATATATATACAAACCACTCATCATATACATAAATATGTTTAAAAAATGTCAATTTGAGAAAAGGTCTTTATTAGTTACGTTTTATCTTCATATCAATATGTATACTTTCATATAAAATTAACAAAATAGGGTATACAAAGACCTATACTACGGCTTACATCCACAAATCTCAGAGACCATTAACGCTAGAGTAACCAAATTTGGTATCCGTACTCCTGTTAGATCTCACTATAAAACATATATCTCAGAATTTCGCCCCACCCCCTTTCGCCCCCACAAAGAACGAAAATCTGTTGCATCCACAATAGTGCAGATTCGAGAAAACTAAAAACGCACAATCATAGAGAATGACCATATCTATCCGGTTGCTGAATCTGGATTAGATCGGATCATTTTTATAGCCAAAAGGAACACATCAATTTGCAGTGGCTACGCAACGCCTGACGTCACGCTCAGACTGATTTTCTGTCTCTCTTGCACGCACTCTTTGTCGCGTCGCTTAATATTATCTCACAACTCACAACGTTCCCCCTCGTTTGTAATGTTTTTGAAAAAATTAATAAATAGCTTTAAAAACGTGTCCTGGAAACCACAAACTTTCTTGCTTTATTAACAATGAATCAATCTATGCACAAACAATTATTTCATATAAATCGGTAAGTTGGTTAAAAAGCGGCACTGTAAGTATACAATAAATATATAACACAAAACCCACCCTTTTCTGCTACCTTGCAAAAGCAGAGAGAGAGAGACAGAGAGACACCAGCTGCGGCTGCGCTGTCGGCTGACGTATTTTTGTTGTACTCAGAAGCAAGCGCATACAAAATCTCACACATGCAGCGACAGCCGATATATCTCTCTCGCTCTTGCAAGGCAGACTTGCGGCGACGCGACTGCGCTACTTCGAAGTCATTTTCGCAAATGGCGGCGCTGCCAATTGCTATAAAAAGGCGAGCACAGTCGAAGCCGCGCGACTTTATTTTTTTTTTTTAACTGTAAACATCTACTCTTCTAAACCTAGTGCGCAGGGAGTCAGCACCGTGCGCACCATGGCACCCCAGAACCTCCGCAACCACACTTCTCGGAGCGTAATTGAACCTCCGCAACCACACTTCTCGGAGCGTAATTGAACCTCCGCAACCACACTTCTTGGAGCGTTATTAAACCTCCGCAACCAAACTTCTTGGAGCGTAATCGAACTTCCGCAACCACACTTCTTGGAGCGTTATTGAACCTCCGCAACAAATCTTCTTCTCGGGGGGCATGGCTTTTGATTATATTAGTCGGTTCAAATTGTTTAAAACTAAATTATTTTAAAGCTAATTTAAACTTCAATTAAATAAACCCTCGGCGTGGATTATGCACGCACGAGTGCTGTCGGCCACCCCGACGGAGGGCAGGCCGTGCTCCTTGGCCGTGCGTTTTTGTTTGAAAGTGTCTCCAGTTTCGAGAGCTCCGACATTTCCGCACAAAAACAAAACGGAAAACAGAAACAACAATTTGGAGCTCAAAACCGAAAACCTTTTCGATTCAGTCCAAATGATGCTCCCAATCACGTCTCGCCTGGAGTATTGTCATCCGAATATAGTATATTCGCTTACATTTTCGAATGTCACGGCATGGCTGCTGGTCGGGCCGTCGACCTTCACCTGGGCGGCGTCCTCATCGATGGGCCGCTTAAAAATTGTCTCGAGACGGGAATCGGTGTTTGGCGTCTTGTTGGGCTGCTGGAGCCTGACATTTGCAATTTTTTAAAGAATGATTGAATATTTTTAAAGATCGGGCAGGAGTTGCAGGGCGCCCGCCGACAGCTCCCCTAGCGATGGTGGCAACTGCCCGCTGAATTTTGTTGAGGCCATTCTCCCGAGAATCTCCTCGGCCTCCACGGCCTTCTCCAATATATATATATATATACATATTATATATAAACGCATTTCCTTACATTTCCCTACGTCTTACCTGTTAGAACATATTGGCGGGGCATCCGTCGCTTATGATGGCCATCAATCGCGGGTCATATCCACGTTGCCGAATGTTTAAGAACAGATTTAAAATCGTATAAAACATAAATATTTATTTAGACTGTTTCGGAAGACACCACTCTTCCTCATAAGCGATCTTTTCTTTTTCAATAATGAAAAAGATGGTAAATCGGACAGCCTACATTTCTGTTAGTGTTGGGTAAACATTGCTCATTTTGGGGAACATATTCACTTGTTCTTTTTTAGTAAATGAGTCAACTCACTCATATTGCTCACTTGTTCACCTAGATTGCTCAGTTGCTCATTGCTCACTAGCTCACTTAGATTGCTCAGTTGCTCACTGTTCACGCACAGATCACTAAGCACCACAGTTTTTTACACAAATAAAATACGTTACATTTAATCAAACATATAAAACTAAAAAAAAAAAATGCAATTATTCCAAATTTCACTATACTTTCGAAGTATCGAATATACTTCGAATTAGCGACATACTGAATTTTCAAAAGAATAAACAGTTTTGCCGGTAATACAAAAAGTATGAAGTAAAAGCAAATATGAGCAACAAGTATCGAAGTATCGAATATACTTCGAATTAGCGACATACTGAATTTTCAAAAGAATAAACAGTTTTGCCGGTAATACAAAAAGTATGAAGTAAATGCAAATATGAGCAACAACTGCCAGAACGAAATATGCCCTTTGAGGAGCAAAATTGCGCAAAAAGTGAGTAGAGAACAAGTGAGCAAAAATGAACAAGTGAACAACAAAGAACAAGTGAGCAAAAAAGAACAAGTGAACAAAAAAGAACAGCTTGGAAGGAACATGTTCAGTTGCTCACTTAAGTGAACAACTCTTTTTTGTTCACTCACTCATGAGCAACACAACACTAATTTCTGTAGCCTTATATTCTTATAAATATTATTACAAATTAATGGGCGATGAGTGCTTTTCAGCATGTAAATATTTTCTATTCACAAAAGCCATTTTTTTTTATTCCCTTTATTTTTTTCGTATAAGGGCTATTCTTTTCAGAATATACATAGCTGCCCTTCATGCATCCATTTCTTTCCATCAGGAACTACTATTCTTTGACAGATAGTACATTCAATGTTCAGAACAATTCCTAATGTGTTTCTTACAACAGCGAATTCCGCAATTTTACCAATTGGGCGATTCAAACTTTTCGTTTGATATACAATTAGTCCATGTTGTTTAATGTAATTTTGGTTACCGTCATCCTCCAAATTTACCTTTTCAGGTATTTCTAGAGGCCGGTGCTGAACCAACTGGGCTGCTGTTGGGCTATCATATTGCCACCCAATTTCGCGCTTTAAACTATTAAAATATTCTTCCAGGGAATCTTGGTTGAAACCCCTGGTATTTACTTGTTTTATATCTAAAAGATCTTTGTAATATGATTGATTCTTTTGCAAGTTTCAATCAGCCTTTTCAGGCAACTGGCTTGGGAATCTGATTCGGGGGGCCGAATTTAATCTTTCCCAAATAACTTACGAATTCATCCAAGCGATTGGAGAACGTTTTATTGGCATGGCAGTATGTATTGTTCAATACATCGAAACCATCGTTCATACTTTTTGAAAACATGGATGTAGCAATGGTTGCATCCTTGTCTTCAAAAGTACCACGATCAGCAAACATTTTAATGCCTGTGCTGACCAACTTAAAATATGTTGACCACCAAATTGGTTTTCATGTAATCAAATCCTTTCGGATTGATGTGCTTTTCTGTAAGCTTAGGTGCCAAACGTAAAGAATTTAATGAATCGACTTCATAAAACTTTTCGATAACTTTCCATGTCACTTTTCCGACTGGTGTAATTAGGTCGTGTTTCAAAAAGTTATTTCTAACACTCTTGAATAGATGTACGTAATCGCACACGAACTGAGGTACTTGCGGATTGATCAATCTTTCACGTCCTGAGCAATGGCTTGGGCGTATTTTGGATTTACATTTTTGTTAACAAAAGTGGCTTGGGAGGAGTATTGTTCCTTATCGGAAATTCCGTCTGCCAGGTCTACGTAACCAATTGCTCGGTCAACATTGGCAAGATAACATATTTCTGGTTGGATGATCATTTCATCAAAAATTAGTGCACAATTTCTGTGACTCTCATCCATTTTTTGTATAAGTTTCTTCAACTTTTCAATATGTTCGCCTTGAAAGCCAGGCTCAAATACTTGGAGCGGCAGCGAAACACTACATTGTTTTTCTTCATGAGCCCTGTTCGGGCTCGTTGATTTAAGTTGAGAAATTTCTTTCTCTAGATCGTTTATTTGTACATAATTTTCATTTTGGACAGTGAATGCGTGCAATTTTGCATGCAAATTTTTAATTTCCGTTTTTTGGGAAATATTTTTCCCATTTAGGGCTTTGAATTTTTTTCCAGAGATTCAAAGCCGGATTCATCTTTTCAATATTATCTATTGTTTTTCCTATAACTTCGATGATTTCGTTCCGATTTCAATTTTAATTTTTTGTAATTTTAGAGAAAAACATTAACTTTCAATTTTGTTAATAAATTTAAAAAAATGTCTAGTCTCTTATTTTTGATCGAATTTTTTGCTTAACACCGCTCATTAAGTTCTGCACACACTCTTTGGTAATCCTACGGGTCGCACGCATCCAGTTTTTTTTCATATCTTCCATGTTTTCGGAGAGACTACCATTCTTCTTTAAATTTCTTTTAACTAATGCCCAATATCGCTCAATTGGCCGGAGCTCTGGGCAATTTGGTGGGTACTCCTCTTTTGACACGAAATTGATGCCTTTTGAGTCAAGTAGCGCTAAAGTTGGGCCGCTTAAAAATTGTCTCGAGACGGGAATCGGTGTTTGGCGTCTTGTTGGGCTGCTGGAGCCTGACATTTGCAATTTTTTACAGAATGATTGAATATTTTTAAGATCGGGCAGGAGTTGCAGGGCGCCCGCCGACAGCTCCCCTAGCGATGGTGGCAACTGCCCGCTGAATTTTGTTGAGGCCATTCTCCCGAGAATCTCCACGGCCTTCTCCAATATATATGTATATATATACATATTATATATAAACGCATTTCCTTACATTTCCCTACGTCTTACCTGTTAGAACATATTGGCGGGGATCCGTCGCTTATGATGGCCATCAATCGCGGGTCATATCCACGTTGCCGAATGTTTAAGAAAAGATTTAAAATCGTATAAAACATAAATATTTATTTAGACTGTTTCGGAAGACACCACTCTTCCTCATAAGCGATCTTTTCTTTTTCAATAATGAAAAAGATGGTAAATCGGACAGCCTACATTTCTGTAGCCTTATATTCTTATAAATATTATTACAAATTAATGGGCGATGAGTGCTGTTCAGCATGTAAATATTTTCTATTCACAAAAGCCATTTTTTTTTATTCCCTTTATTTTTTCGTATAAGGGCTATTCTTTTCAGAATATACATAGCTGCCCTTCATGCATCCATTTCTTTCCATCAGGAACTACTATTCTTTGACAGATAGTACATTCAATGTTCAGAACAATTCCTAATGTGTTTCTTACAACAGCGAATTCCGCAATTTTACCAATTGGGCGATTCAAACTTTTCGTTTGATATACAATTAGTCCATGTTGTTTAATGTAATTTTGGTTACCGTCATCCTCCAAATTTACCTTTTCAGGTATTTCTAGAGGCGGGTGCTGAACCAACTGGGCTGCTGTTGGGCTATCATATTGCCACCCAATTTCGCGCTTTAAACTATTAAAATATTCTTCCAGGGAATCTTGGTTGAAACCCCTGGTATTTACTTGTTTTATATCTAAAAGATCTTTTGTAATATGATTGATTCTTTTGCAAGTTTCAATCAGCCTTTTCAGGCAACTGGCTTGGGAATCTGATTCGGGGGGCCGAATTTAATCTTTCCCAAATAACTTACGAATTCATCCAAGCGATTGGAGAACGTTTTATTGGCATGGCAGTATGTATTGTTCAATACATCGAAACCATCGTTCATACTTTTTGAAAACATGGATGTAGCAATGGTTGCATCCTTGTCTTCAAAAGTACCACGATCAGCAAACATTTTAATGCCTGTGCTGACCAACTTAAAATATGTTGACCACCAAATTGGTTTTCATGTAATCAAATCCTTTCGGATTGATGTGCTTTTCTGTAAGCTTAGGTGCCAAACGTAAAGAATTTAATGAATCGACTTCATAAAACTTTTCGATAACTTTCCATGTCACTTTTCCGACTGGTGTAATTAGGTCGTGTTTCAAAAAGTTATTTCTAACACTCTTGAATAGATGTACGTAATCGCACACGAACTGAGGTACTTGCGGATTGATCAATCTTTCACGTCCTGAGCAATGGCTTGGGCGTATTTTGGATTTACATTTTTGTTAACAAAAGTGGCTTGGGAGGAGTATTGTTCCTTATCGGAAATTCCGTCTGCCAGGTCTACGTAACCAATTGCTCGGTCAACATTGGCAAGATAACATATTTCTGGTTGGATGATCATTTCATCAAAAATTAGTGCACAATTTCTGTGACTCTCATCCATTTTTTGTACAAGTTTCTTCAACTTTTCAATATGTTCGCCTTGAAAGCCAGGCTCAAATACTTGGAGCGGCAGCGAAACACTACATTGTTTTTCTTCATGAGCCCTGTTCGGGCTCGTTGATTTAAGTTGAGAAATTTCTTTCTCTAGATCGTTTATTTGTACATAATTTTCATTTTGGACAGTGAATGCGTGCAATTTTGCATGCAAATTTTTAATTTCCGTTTTTTGGGAAATATTTTTCCCATTTAGGGCTTTGAATTTTTTTCCAGAGATTCAAAGCCGGATTCATCTTTTCAATATTATCTATTGTTTTTCCTATAACTTCGATGATTTCGTTCCGATTTCAATTTTAATTTTTTGTAATTTTAGAGAAAAACATTAACTTTCAATTTTGTTAATAAATTTAAAAAAATGTCTAGTCTCTTATTTTTGATCGAATTTTTTGCTTAACACCGCTCATTAAGTTCTGCACACACTCTTTGGTAATCCTACGGGTCGCACGCATCCAGTTTTTTTTCATATCTTCCATGTTTTCGGAGAGACTACCATTCTTCTTTAAATTTCTTTTAACTAATGCCCAATATCGCTCAATTGGCCGGAGCTCTGGGCAATTTGGTGGGTACTCCTCTTTTGACACGAAATTGATGCCTTTTGAGTCAAGTAGCGCTAAAGTTGGGCCGCTTAAAAATTGTCTCGAGACGGGAATCGGTGTTTGGCGTCTTGTTGGGCTGCTGGAGCCTGACATTTGCAATTTTTTACAGAATGATTGAATATTTTTAAGATCGGGCAGGAGTTGCAGGGCGCCCGCCGACAGCTCCCCTAGCGATGGTGGCAACTGCCCGCTGAATTTTGTTGAGGCCATTCTCCCGAGAATCTCCACGGCCTTCTCCAATATATATGTATATATATACATATTATATATAAACGCATTTCCTTACATTTCCCTACGTCTTACCTGTTAGAACATATTGGCGGGGATCCGTCGCTTATGATGGCCATCAATCGCGGGTCATATCCACGTTGCCGAATGTTTAAGAAAAGATTTAAAATCGTATAAAACATAAATATTTATTTAGACTGTTTCGGAAGACACCACTCTTCCTCATAAGCGATCTTTTCTTTTTCAATAATGAAAAAGATGGTAAATCGGACAGCCTACATTTCTGTAGCCTTATATTCTTATAAATATTATTACAAATTAATGGGCGATGAGTGCTGTTCAGCATGTAAATATTTTCTATTCACAAAAGCCATTTTTTTTTATTCCCTTTATTTTTTTCGTATAAGGGCTATTCTTTTCAGAATATACATAGCTGCCCTTCATGCATCCATTTCTTTCCATCAGGAACTACTATTCTTTGACAGATAGTACATTCAATGTTCAGAACAATTCCTAATGTGTTTCTTACAACAGCGAATTCCGCAATTTTACCAATTGGGCGATTCAAACTTTTCGTTTGATATACAATTAGTCCATGTTGTTTAATGTAATTTTGGTTACCGTCATCCTCCAAATTTACCTTTTCAGGTATTTCTAGAGGCCGGTGCTGAACCAACTGGGCTGCTGTTGGGCTATCATATTGCCACCCAATTTCGCGCTTTAAACTATTAAAATATTCTTCCAGGGAATCTTGGTTGAAACCCCTGGTATTTACTTGTTTTATATCTAAAAGATCTTTTGTAATATGATTGATTCTTTTGCAAGTTTCAATCAGCCTTTTCAGGCAACTGGCTTGGGAATCTGATTCGGGGGCCGAATTTAATCTTTCCCAAATAACTTACGAATTCATCCAAGCGATTGGAGAACGTTTTATTGGCATGGCAGTATGTATTGTTCAATACATCGAAACCATCGTTCATACTTTTTGAAAACATGGATGTAGCAATGGTTGCATCCTTGTCTTCAAAAGTACCACGATCAGCAAACATTTTAATGCCTGTGCTGACCAACTTAAAATATGTTGACCACCAAATTGGTTTTCATGTAATCAAATCCTTTCGGATTGATGTGCTTTTCTGTAAGCTTAGGTGCCAAACGTAAAGAATTTAATGAATCGACTTCATAAAACTTTTCGATAACTTTCCATGTCACTTTTCCGACTGGTGTAATTAGGTCGTGTTTCAAAAAGTTATTTCTAACACTCTTGAATAGATGTACGTAATCGCACACGAACTGAGGTACTTGCGGATTGATCAATCTTTCACGTCCTGAGCAATGGCTTGGGCGTATTTTGGATTTACATTTTTGTTAACAAAAGTGGCTTGGGAGGAGTATTGTTCCTTATCGGAAATTCCGTCTGCCAGGTCTACGTAACCAATTGCTCGGTCAACATTGGCAAGATAACATATTTCTGGTTGGATGATCATTTCATCAAAAATTAGTGCACAATTTCTGTGACTCTCATCCATTTTTTGTACAAGTTTCTTCAACTTTTCAATATGTTCGCCTTGAAAGCCAGGCTCAAATACTTGGAGCGGCAGCGAAACACTACATTGTTTTTCTTCATGAGCCCTGTTCGGGCTCGTTGATTTAAGTTGAGAAATTTCTTTCTCTAGATCGTTTATTTGTACATAATTTTCATTTTGGACAGTGAATGCGTGCAATTTTGCATGCAAATTTTTAATTTCCGTTTTTTGGGAAATATTTTTCCCATTTAGGGCTTTGAATTTTTTTCCAGAGATTCAAAGCCGGATTCATCTTTTCAATATTATCTATTGTTTTTCCTATAACTTCGATGATTTCGTTCCGATTTCAATTTTAATTTTTTGTAATTTTAGAGAAAAACATTAACTTTCAATTTTGTTAATAAATTTAAAAAAATGTCTAGTCTCTTATTTTTGATCGAATTTTTTGCTTAACACCGCTCATTAAGTTCTGCACACACTCTTTGGTAATCCTACGGGTCGCACGCATCCAGTTTTTTTTCATATCTTCCATGTTTTCGGAGAGACTACCATTCTTCTTTAAATTTCTTTTAACTAATGCCCAATATCGCTCAATTGGCCGGAGCTCTGGGCAATTTGGTGGGTACTCCTCTTTTGACACGAAATTGATGCCTTTTGAGTCAAGTAGCGCTAAAGTTGAGCGGGCATAGTGCGCGGACGCCAGATCTGGCCAAAATATTCTTGACACATTGTGTTTTTCATAAAAAGGTATAAGACGCTTTTTCAAACACTCCTTCATGTACACATCGGCGTTGATAGTCCCTTTTGTGAAAAAGCACTGGTTCTTAGGCCGCAGGTGCAAATGGCCTGCCATATTAGCACTTTCTCCCCAAGTTTATCGACTTGAATTGTTGACACCGACTCGTCAACAGTTCCACCTTTAACTTTTGTATAAAACTGAGGGCCGGGTAAAGTTTTCGAGTCCAATTTGACATAAGTTTCGTCGTCCATAATAACGCATTGAGCTGCATCATTGAGCAAGCGATCATAAAGCTTTCGCACTCTCGTTTTGCCGACTTCTACTTGTCGCAGACTTTTTTTTCGGAACTTTTTGTTTTTTGTATGTCTTTAAATTATGGCGTTGCTTTATTCTTTGAACCATACTCATACTTGTTCGCCTGGGATCCGCGCGTAACAGCCTTCTGCTGGTGTCACACGGGCCACTTGACGGTGCAGTAACTGCATCGCCTCTTGAAAGATGCAGTCATTGCATGTCAACGTCCACAATAATATAATACCATAAAATATATTCATATTCTGCTTACAAATTCTGCTCCCGGGATCTATTGCTGAAACATCACACCCACATGTTTCGGCTGCTACTGTTGTTACGCCTGGTGCTGGTGGGCGCAATTAAAATAGATGTAATATGACATGATCCGCATTACAACACAATTTTACTTCAACGCAGAGTGAGAAGATTTGGTTATGTTCAATTAGTTTTGCGGTTCGACAAGAAAACAACGATTTTAAGGGGAGGCATCAGCCTATGGCCAGTTTGCGCCGAATGCAGCGCTTCCGGGCCACCATTGGACTGCGCATTCCATCGACGCTATATTGGGAGGCAGCAGCAGCAACTCCTCGCCACAATACAGGGTGCCGTTCTCCGAACTCTATCCACAAATGTGACCGCGTCTGCGCCCATATACGTCACAGCCCAGCCAGCAAAGCATACAGGGAATGGTCGGTCTGCCATCGCCCAGGCCGCAGAGCACGGGAGCCAGCTCCAAGGTGCCAGCAGTACAGCAGCAAGCTGCGTTTTCTTACATGTCCTCGAGCAAGCACCAACAGTCGGCGGCGCACAGCTCAACTCCTCGCCAGAATACAGGGCGCCGTTCTCCCAACTGGCGCTGCGACCAGTGGGCGTGTCACCAGCAATCAAGAGGCAACCACAGCTGACAGCGAATCCTCAATCGGAGCCGAAGCCTGCGAATATGCCACATCACAATCATTTGATACTGGACAGAGAAGAGTTCACCCACAACACATCACACATCCGGGAGGCGATGCCGATCTCGTCGAGGAGCCTGTGTAGGCGGATCCGCCACATCAGGTGCAACTTCAGAAACAACAGTAACATAAGCAGCATCCACAACAACAACTACAGCAGCAGCAACAACAATCTCTGAATGACGAACTGCACTCAATTGAATGCATTCTGGGGGACATATCAACTGACTTAGCTGACTTTGAGCAACAGCCGCCCCAAAATGACTGTGCCTCACCTTTCTCACCGCTCCCAGATCTCTGGCACGGCACGGCAGCGTGCTCTAGATCTTCATGTCGACCCCAGACCTGACATCGCGGTACAAAGTGTTGAAGCACAGCCAAAGGAGGATGAAGCGATCGGAGAGGATTGCAATCTGCGACGCAGTCATCGATTATTACAAAGACTGCGATCTGAAAGTGAACCGTGAAGATTGCCGGAGGCTTCTTCTTATCCTCTGGAGGATAAGGAGATTTGGTCTGCGAGAGCACAATCGGGATGCATTTGTGATGGGCAGCATACCCGCAAGCGTTACAAGCATTTAAAACCTTCAGACGGAAAATTGTACGTTGTATCCCATATTCGTCAAAGGTTTTTCCATATATAATCATTATGTTTTGTTCTTTGTAGGATTCTGACCATTTCTGGATTCTGGATGCCGCGGGCTCTGTCTGCCACATCTGCCATAGTGTGTGGACAAATTTTCTGTGATGAGTGAGTTCAGACGTGGATCAAACGCGAGCAAACGTGCCCCATGTGCCGGGCCAATGTTAGAGAAGACTCCGCCTGGCCGGATGGCAGCACCACATTCTTCTACACCACATTGTACCAGGGCTCCCCTCCCCCAAAGAAATGTTTTTCCATATTTCTCCAAGCTATCATTTGTTTAATAAACTGACAGTTATTAATTAATACTAATTTTTAAGGGTTTTTCTGTATGTTCTCGGCCCCGAGGCTGTACGGATTGGTCGCGCTGGCCTCTGTGCCGGGTGTGACGATATGAGTCCATCGTCACTCATATCATCCATCGGAAGAAGCATAATCGCTTCTCCCGCCAGAGCCATTGAAGCAAATGTTGGAGACAGATTCGGCATGAACTTTACAAATAACTTTTTTAAGGAAAAAAAAGCCAAACTGAGGGAGGAGCGTCGTGAGCAGTTCTATGCAGGGACCGTAAATAATCATTATTTTTTTTTTTTAATACAAAAATCTCTTATTTTTAATGGACCTAGAAAAACACTATTTACACCAAAATCTTTATTTTTGTACAATCTCTGCATTGCCGCCATGATTTGTAAACTTTTGATTTTTTACGATTTTCTTCACAGATAATCATTATTTTTGAGTAATTTGATAAAACTTAGGATTAATCATTATTCTTGATCAAAAAAAATAAAACTCAAAAATAATGATTATCAATGATTTTTATTTTTTTCGCTTAAAATAAAACTCAACAGAAATTTACAGCTTCTGTGTTAGAATGTTCGCCAATATTATTGCATATCCTTGTCGAAGGACCACAAAGCTACACCCTGCGCTAAAATTTTGTTTTTGAAAATACATTAAAATTTTTTTGTTATTTTTGGTTTTGTTGTCGGAAATACGTTTAATTAATAAGTATCATTTAATTTTACAACAATTAATTTTGACAATGACAATGGCCGTGTCCATTTTAAGGCAGAGGATTCTGTTTTTGAATGTTTTGACCATGTCGCATTTAATTTGGCTGTACTTTTCCTCGACTAAGCTCATAATATTTCTGGAAGTTACAGTGGGCATATCCAAGCCGCTAAATATGTGAGCTGTTAACGCCTTAAAGCCTTTTGAGTCTAGTACAGCAAACGGAAGTTTTGCGGCAGTCACCAGGTCAATACAGGCATTCTTGACATCATCTTGCCCCATTACCCCCGAAAACTTCTTTTTCTTTTCGGGCACTTCGGTTTTTTTGTTTTCGGCCAAGTTTCATATTCTAAGTGCCGCTTTAGATTGCACACAAAATTTCCACTCAAAGTCAATTTGCAAATTTTACACTCAGAAACATTACTTTCCGCGTGGAATGTAAAAAAATTACGCGGAATACAATTACGTTTGCGACCCATCTTGAAACGCGACTAAGAATAATCACCAAAAACTAAGTATCAATGCATTAACATTCGCGGCTTAAGATAAGCAATTCTAAAAATAGATAAATAAATTGCATGAGCGTAGTCAAGCGCAAGTAAGTCTTCGTAAGTCTTCTTCCCCCCTCAGGTACGACTATGAGCAACTAGCTTTCCTTATCTTTTATTTGTTATTGATACATAAAAGCAGTAGTAACGTAGTTTCAATAAATACAAATATATATATTTACATAAATAACACAAATAAATGCTGAGATTTATTTTGAGCGAAATATAATATATAAAATGTAATATAATATATTAATTTATTATTTTTTAAATTTATTTTCAAAAAGAAAATTTTAGCGCAGGGTGTAGCTTTGTGGTCCTTTGACAAGGATATGCAATAATATTGGCGAACATTCTAACACAGAAGCCGTAAATTCCTGTTGAGTTATATTTTAAGCGAAAAAAATAAAAATCATTGATAAACATTATTTTTGAGTTTTATTTTTTTTGATCAAGAATAATGATTAATCCTAAGTTTTATCAAATTACTCAAAAATAATGATTATCTGTGAAGAAAATCGTAAAAAATTTAAATATGATCATTACCAAGTAATTTTTATTATATAACTTATAATGATTACGGTTCCTGGTTCTATGCCATTGAGAATGATTGTATGTAGAGTATGGGCCATCCGCCCTAGGATATCTGATTGATTAAACCGACGGCGCCCAGCGGAGACACGACACGGACCTAGTGGCCCCGCAGCTCACCTCCATACGTTCTGCGGCAATGCCCAAAAAGGCCAACCCAAGGCCACAGCATTGCGCACAACCCAGGAGATATTCACTGCCATTCAGATACATCTCGCCGAGATTAAGGAATACTCGGCCACCATGGCCAGAGTCAGTTTGGAGCTGAAGAAACTGAAGCTGCAGCAGCAAGAGTACCAGAAGAATGGTCCACCGGCGGCAGCCAAATCCATTGCCCAAATTCGTATTAGTTTTCATTCCGTTTTCTTTCAGCTGCCGCCCGTCGAACAGCCGGATTCAAAGAAGAACAAAGGGCCAAACAGAACGAAGAGCGTTGCGTGTAGTTTTGACTGTGCTTCCGATTCGTTTGAAATACGCTTGAGAACATCTCATCGCATCATGCACATTCTTAATGTAATATTTTTGAAATATAGTTTTTATTAATTATTTCGTTTTACTTGTTATTTATTTCGACCTTTTTAATGATTTTTAAAATACATTTTTATCATTTGAATGCATATTACATTTCGTTCGATTCGGACGACGCTCACATCCTGACTTTCGTGGGTGTGTTGTGTGTGAGAGAGTTTTGTATGTGGGGAAGAGAGGTGGTGGCCGTGGTTATTGGCCAAATATACAATATATATCCTGTATATAACACTTATCGTGTTGAATAACGAAAATAATCTATTGGAATTTGTATTTCTGATGATGGCAATGGGTTCCATCCATTCAACATGTCAAATTCTAAGAAGTCGCAGACTTTTTGTCTTCGTGAGAGAAGAGTTTTGATTGAAATCACAATGTATAAATAGAATCATTATCTGTATAATTCTATGGATGGATGCACACAAAAATGTGTGTGGATCCTTGTCTTAACATAGTTTTTAATGCATTTGCCGATACGCGACGATACTGTCGGCAAGAGTACAAAATAATAACGAGAGTAATGCTCCTTTTATCGTTTTTTATGGATCCAAAAGTGGGGGGATGGAGTATATGGTGATGATCCCCTCTTTAGGCAGCCGCCTTGCTGGCCAGCTCCCGGTAGGCGTCCTGCAGAGCCTGCTGCTGCTCGGCACTCAGGCTGCTGGCACAGGCCTGCATCACATCGGGATTCGACTCGACTTGCTTGACGATGGTGAGCATACGGGTACCGGTCGCACTGGTGGCCTCCAACACCTTGGTGCAGTACGCTTCGGCGATGATCGAGACGATGCGCGGCAGATTGGAGTTGTTGGCGCCCAAAATTACAGGATGATTGGCCTCGATCAGTTCGCACATGTAGCCATAGATGTGGGTGGCCTCCTCGGGATCCTCGGAGATGGGCAGCCAGGAGAACCACACGCTAATAAGCTCATCCACATTCGAAAGCGCCGACTTGTTATACTTGAGGATTTTGGCAAAGGCCGATATGGCGTTCTCCGTGGCATTGATGTTCTCGATTTCGCGGGCCTTGGGATCATTGATGACCTGCACCAGTAATGGAATGATCTGAGCGCATGTGACCGCAAATTGCTCGCCACCAAACTGGGCCAGAACACCGCAGCCATAAACAGCAGCCTGGCGCACCTCCGGTGACTTGTCGCCCACATACTGCAGCAGGGCTGGCGTAAAGATCTGCTGGTACGGGGCACAGGCTGGGCCACAAAACTCTGCAACATTGAAAACGATATGTTCATTTTATTCTATAGGATCCACTATTCCGCGGTCGCCACTCACCAATCAAATCATCAAAGACACACACACCCCATTGGCGATCGGTTGGTGGACGACTGGGATCCAGAAGCTTCACAAAGTGCGGAGCCACCTGCTCGAAGGCTGGCAGAAACAGGGCCTTGTTCGTCAGGAAGAGGGCGTGTGTGATGTCAATCACCTTGGACAGGATGTAGACATCGGTGTCGTCCTGCTCGGCCAGCTCCTCCTCGACGCCATCGTCGTAGTCCTCCTCGTTGCGGGCAGCTAGACGCTTGTCGGCGCGCTCAAAGTGCTCCAGGACATACTTGTTGATGATCTCGAGGACCTGCTTCATGGCCTCCTCGTTAAGGCAGTTCGGGCCCAAGGTCTCGATGCACTTGGCCAACGAATTGAGCAGCTCGGACTGCACCTCCGGCTCCGGTTCAGTGACGATGACTTTCAAGAGCTCGGGGCAAATGTAGAGCCACATGCCCTCCAAGTACTGGGGTCCCTTGATCTTGGCGCAGTCGAGCAGATACGGCAGCGACTCGGCGGCGGCTGTTCGGACTCCATCGTGGAAGTAGAACTTGAGCATGGGCAGCATTAGGCGGACCACCTCCTCGGCGTACTCGGCGAATCCCTCCTTCAGCTCTCGGGCGTAGCAGACCAGCATCTCGCAGGCGGAGGCCTTGTCGTCCATGCCGGCAGTGCGAATGGCAAAGTTCTGCTGCTCCCCCAGATTGATGAACGACCAGTCGACATCGCCCTCAATGTCCTCGACCTCGTCGTTGTCCAGCATTGCCACCTCGGGCTTCATGGAGGCGGTGCGCATCACTGGGCCCATCACCAGGGGCAGATACTGCTCAAACTGCTTGCCCAGGATCTTGCACATGCGTGCCCAAGCCGTGATCAGGTAGGAGGTCTGCGGATCGTCGTCGGCCAGCTCTGCGCCCTCGGTGTGATTGACCAGCAGCATGTCCATGATCTCGCCGGCATCCCCAATGAACTTGTCCCGGCCCACGGCCAGTCCGATGAGGCTCACGCACTCGATGGTCTTGCCGCGCAGCATGCGCAGATCCTCGGAATTGGCGTTCTGGATGATGAACTTGAGGCACGGCATCAGGCGATCGTAGTAGGCCACGAACTCGGCCTCGCATGTGTCCGCCACAGAGGCGATGGTGGTCACGACCTGCTCCAGCACCAGCTTGTTGCCCTTCTCTACCAGCTCCTTGAACTTGGAGTTTAGAATGGCCTCCAGCTTGGCCATGATCCCGTCCAGATAGCGTGTCAAAATATTCTTGGGACAATCCTCGCTGAAATTGACCAAAGCGGCGCCGGCATGAGCCTGCACACGGGGATTCTGCACATCGTCCAGCAGCAGCATCAAGCCGGGAATCACCTAAACGAGGACAAGGCAAAGATCAGATTCATTTCAAGATTTCGTTTATGTGCGATCTTATACCTGGCTGTGGAACTTCTTCTCAAAGATTGGGGCAAAGTCCGTGGACATCTGGCCGATGGCATTGCAGGCGGAGTATCGCACGCGCGGATGGGGATCCCGCAGGAAGTTTAGCACGCCCGACATCACCTCATCCAGTATGGCCTCCATCTGCTTGTGGCAGCCCTCGCCGATGGACGAGATGGCCATGAGGGCGGCAAAGCGGTGCTTCCAATCGCTGTGGCTCAACATCGCCGGCAGGGAGCTCATCACCTGGGGCAGAATCATCTTGCCTCCCAGGCCGCAGGCGAGGCGGTCCAGCGAGGACTCGGCAATCACATTGTTGTCGCTGTGATCGTCATCGTCCACTACATCGGTGGTCGACCAGTCATCGTCGTCGTCCAGATCCGTCATCATCTGCAGCACCAGGGGGATCAGGGCAACGATGTACTTCTCCGCACGCTTGCGCACCATGGCAGGGGCATTCTCGGAGAGGGAGACCATCACCTCCAGGACCAGATGACGCCAGGTGTCCTCGAAGTCCTTTGAGCTGAACACCTTCATGCAGATCTCGAAGATGAACTCCAGTTGGGGCCGCAGGAACTTGGGACAGCTCTCGGTCATGTCGATCAGCAGCTTAAGCAGACTCTGGTCGTCCTGGGCCTCGATAGTTTCGCCGGTGATGACAAGCATCCGGTGCAGCATGTCGCTGAAGTGCCTGTACACTACCACTTCCTTCTCCTTGTCGTGGAAGAGGATGAAGGCGCCAACAGCGCGCACAGCCTGGATGCGCACCTCAGGATCCGAGCTGGGGTCCATGCTCTTGGCCAGCATCTGCTTGATCAGATCAATGTACTGCGTCTCCTGGTTGCCAAAGATCGATGGAACGCTCGTGAAGATCCGCAGCGCGGCCTCCTGCAGCTGGGGCGTCGGCGAGTTGGCGCATTGGAAGAGAAACTGCAGGATATCCGGCCACTGGTTGTTGCCATCATCGTCGATCAGACTGCGCGCCACCTCGGCCACCACCTCGCAGATCTTCCTCCTCAGCTGGGGCGTCACCTCCTGCTGCACGGCCAGCAGAATCTGCTGCAGCAGCTGGTTCTGGGACTCTGGTGGAATCTACGGAGCGGTAGAAATTTCATTAGAAAACCACTCTTTCAGGAACTCCTTTCAGTTGCATTTCCAACCTCTTTGTAGAAATCTGGGAAGTCGGTAGTGAAGAGACGACGCAGCAGAACGGCGGCCATCTGGCGGGCCTCCTCGGATTGCTGCCCATTGTGGATGTTGGCCAGAAGATGTGTCACCTTCAGATCCCGCTGTAGGGCGTTATAGGCATCCTGAAATCGGAATATCAGAAAAAGCAAACCGAAACGTGAATAACGAACGAAAACAGATTTGGTTTCCAGGTGGGTGGAGCCGTTGCCTCAAGGTCGGCGGGCGTTGCCATGTGCTCGACCGCCGAGCACGGCGCTTATCAACACGGAATATTAAACAGATTGCATTTTCCCATCCACCATCTATCCAATGCGTCATTCCACCGCGCTTTTGCACCTGCTCTTTGTTTCCGTTTGCCCGAAAAATACATACTTATATCATAAAAAATTTGAAATTGTTCAATTCTCAAATGGTATTTTGCTTTGTTCCTCCGATTCGTGTCTCTCTCGCTGTCGCTCTTCATCCGAAAGAGACGCAACACACATGCGAATGTGGCGTCAAAAGGGAGAGCAAAAACACGTTTTGTGTGCGGATGATTCAGGGCACAAATTTAATAGGAAAAAATATGCCTGCGAACAAAAGGGATATCGCAGACAAGAGGCAATGTCTGTGCCCAATTTTGTATACTCGATGGCACGCCAATATGCATATTGCGCATCACGAAATTGCTGCAATTCAATTTTTCTTGTTGATCCCCCCTCCTTCACTCCCGTCCTTCTCAAGAACGAGCCACTCACCTCGGCCTGCTGGCGAACATCATTATCCGTAGATAGCAGGGAAACCAAGAGCTGCTGGAACTGGGCCTGGTCTGCAGACATGTTGTGTTGTAATTAAATCAAATTAATTGCAATTGACACAAAAGTAATTGGAAAACCACAAATTTTCACAATCTTCACGCGACGAAGGCCGCCTTAAAAAAGAGCAGAGCCGAACAATAGAAGACGGGAAGCCGGATTGCCAAAATGTCGCAATTTTCTAAGCAGAGTTGTATTCTGTGCGTTTCAATTTTATTGCTCCTTTTGAGGGTGATACTTGTTTTATTTTATGAGTGAAGTGCTATTCAAATATAATTTTGTAGAAATTCATTTATTTTTGACTTAAAATTGGCAATTTCAGTTGTAAATTTCACGCATGTGGCAGCACTAAGGCCACTTTGATACGATAGTTTTGGCGCGCAAGCGAAAACACCCAGGGCCGGCACCAATTTGCATCTCAAACTGTCGGTTGAGATTTAAATTAAATGAGCTATATTTTTGAGTGCAACAGATATTTAACACATATTATAAATATAAAATAAATTAAACAAACTGAGGTAAGAATTTTCACTGTTGCCCTGGGCAACATTGCCGTGGTCCAGGGACAGGGAAAATCTGAATTACATATGTATGAATTATTCATCCACTTTGACCAAGTGTTTCATATTAGTGCAGAAACGCAGGGTAAAGTGATAAATCATCTCCACCAGGCTGAGTATGGAAAAGCCCATGAAGAGGCCGAAAATACCCCCACAATTGGCTAGAAACTCGGTTATGCCGTACAGCTCCGACCGCTTCGAGGTTATAAACTGGTCCTGCTTGAAGTAGATGGAGAGCCGGGACATCTGGGAGCCGGCATATTCCTTCATGAAATCTGTGTCACCTTCGGCAATCAGCATTTCCTCCAGATCAAAGTTCGCCTGCGAGATTTCCGTGTTGTAGGCCAAAGAAGTACACGCCGGCATGCAATTGCACGCCGTTTCTACTCCCCGCGGAGCGTCTCGCTCCGCATTCAGTGCTTTCACGCGATGGAACTCCCTCACGAGGAGCTGCCGCTCGGCTCGATCGTAGCAATAGATTTTGTCCTCGCCACACACCGGCATATCCATATTCCTGGGCATCGAGAACTTGACGCAGCCGCATTTGGTGAGCGTGAAGTTGGCCAAGCACTCAAGCTGACAATTGGACTCGGTGTAGATCTTGAAGAAGCGCAGGGCCCGCTCATGGCTGAGGAAGCACTGCCGCCGCAGCGGATGGTACTCGGCAATTCCCGATGACGTCGTAATCATGCTTGGCTTGACCGCAATGAGGACCTCCTTGCCCATGGGAATGCGCACGAATTGCTTTGAGACCTGCGGCACGTCGTCCGGGGCATGTAGTAGAACTTTAAATCCTTGCACAGGACCACGGCAAGCGTAGTCCACCTCCTGCTTGAAGCTCTGCAGGGCCAGAAAGATGCCCGACCGAGCCCCAGCACTGAGCACGCGAGCTGGATACGTTACCACATCGCTCTCCACATCATAGCCCGTTTCCAGCGACCAGGCCGAGTGTGAACTGATGTTTTCCATGTCCAAGGCATCGGCACTGTACCGATACTGGTAGGTGCCTTCTCGGTAGATGTCGGTCGCGCTCAGCCCGTTGAAAGTATAGCAGATGCCCTCCTCCTTAAAGAATAACACGGAACAAAATGTTAAAGAGCGGATTAGTCAGATTTCTTAACGCTCACCGTGAGCGTTTTCCGAAAGAACTTGTCGCATTCACCAAAGCGGCTCAGCCAGCGGCAGTAGAAGAAATACCGATCGAACTGGGGCAGCATTCGTTCCAGCACATCAAAGTAGTCAACATCATCGCCAGAAATTAGCGGCATGGCCTGGTCAATTAACTGCGTGTTGCACACGTGAAGAAGTGTGCGAAACTCCTCCATCTCCAGGGCGGTGATGTTTTGCGGTTTGAAAACGCGCGAGGAGCGCATCTCAATATTGAACTGACTGTAAAGATCCGCAAACGAAGTCTCCTCGCCTGGAAAAAGGTTACATTTTAGGCAACGGAACTGGTTAATCAATCATTTGTCCAACCTTTCGGTTTCAGCACTCGCTTGGTTTCGGAGCAGACTGTGATGGCGGGAAAGGGTATGTTCCACACGGGCGTTGATTTCTCAGCAAAGCTAACAATCACAGGCTGGAAAGATACACCATCAACAACGGCCAATTACAGATGTTAGGCAATAGATCCCCTACCGTCTCCGTCCACTTGGTGTAGGCGCTGGATATCAGCGTGGCACAGCCGTAAATGGAGATCAGAAAGGCGCACAGCCAAAATATCCTCTCCCGCATCGGACGTTGGTGGTCGCCCAGGTACTGTACACCGTGTAAGGAGGTGTGGGAGCAGTATTCTTGATATGTGGTAAGGAATCCCTTGCAGACGGTCGCAACGTTAGCGGATTGGCGCGGTTTCTTTGAGGTAAGATCAATACCACCACTGTGGCTCTCCAGTTCAGAATCGCAGGTCGACATGGTGCTGTCCATTGCACAGTTTTTGGCACTCACAAACATGATTAATAAATATTTGCAAAATAATGTTAGGATGAAGAAGCATTTATCCCGTTACTTTAGGCTGCCAGACCGCTGGTATTTGTTGAGTAAATTGCGATGTTTCTTCCCTGGTACTATCGACTTTTTTTTTGGTTCTAGTTCGCTCTAGTTCGTGACTGACTCAGATATATCCCATCTCTAAATACAAGCAAAACACGAAAAAAAAAAAATAGAAATGGCTTCAAGAGTTTGTACCTATAAGTACTGTGAGAATTACTATCTTATCAACGACAGCACCTCAACAACACTCTTCGCCCCTCCCAAGCAGCCGGAACGTGCACAAATCTGGCGCAAAAATGGACGGGTTCACCCGAAGATTCCGCCACACAAAATGTTTATGTGCTTCGAACACTTTGATAAGAAATACATATCGTGCACCAAGAATCGCAAGATATTAGTAGGCGAGGCGGTGCCATATCCTTACGAAGGTTCGCCACAGCCGGAGGAGGTGGAGGCTCTTGAACAAGTGGCGTCGACATCCTCGCAGGAAAGTTACTTCATAAATCTGATCGACAGCGACGAGCTGAGCATCAACAATGTGGAGTCAACCACTGGCAGTTCCAAGCGCATGGTAACACTGCCACAGACTTTTAGGAATGGTGGTAAATAATCAAATCTATTACAAGCTATATGTGGAAACCTAATGATCTTGAAATTGTATTTTTAGTTGAAATTAGTCTTGCGCCACCTTCCACCAAACGCTCGAGAACCACTGTTGAGCTAATACCATTTTCAGAGCCCCCTGTAAAGCAGGAGCCTGCTGTTGTCGAAGACCAGGCAATAGACCCCACAGAGGTATCGACGTTCATCTTCAAAGGCGAGGAATATGTGCAAATGTCTAAGTCGTATTATATGCGCGAAAAGCGGGAAATTGCGCAGCAGCTGAGGCAATATAAGACCATACTCAAGAATATTAAAGAATATTTCCAAGATGAATCCGTAGATATATAGATAGTATTATATTTTAACATTGTGCCACCAAAACTCACTATAATAAATCCAATATTTAGCTATACATCTTTTTCTATGGACAATCCTTAATAATATTCAGACATGACCTAACCTAACCTAATACAATTCACATACATATATACTGACTGAGTAGCGGGTATAAAGCTCGTTATATATAAGATTTTATCTGTTTTCATTTTTGTTTAAATCTGGCAGTGCTGCCACGCGTGCGATATCGTAACACATCGATTACTTTTCGAACAGTGATTCACTACAATATTTTGGTGGTCACTGCATAACTGTCATCTCTATCTGAAGCGCGTAAATTTGTACAAATTGTAGGAATTTGTATGGACACTTTTCAATGAATCCACCGGCTCCTCGTGGACGTGCGCCTTCCAGATTCATACGTGGACGTGGTCGTGGAGGTGGAGGCTATCGGCCTTACTTTTATTTCCGCCGCAATGGCCGCGTCATCCCTGCACGCGGGAATCGCCAACCGGGCCAAGAGGCAGAGGCGGGCACGAGCGCCGGTGCGGCTGAAAATCGGCTGCCTCCGGCAAGAGGATGGAATCGTCCGGCCAGTAAGCGCGGTCGCGACACCAACCTAGACTGCAGCTTTCTCCGGCCCGAGAACTATGCAGCTCCAGAGGATGGCCTGCAAGTGCAGAGCATAGCGGTTGACAATCCGAAGGCCTGTCCCGGCTGGCGGTTGTACTTTTTGCGCGACACCTACACGGAGGACAGTGACCAGGCCAAACGCATCACTGCCGTGGAGGCACACTACCAGCGGAATCCTCAGAAGTACGACTTTGTGCGGATACGAGAGCAGGGATTCTTCAAGCTGCCCGCCCTCGGCATCGTCCACGACGAGCAGTTGAAGAAGGTGTGGCCCCGGCTGGCGGAGGATCTGCGCGAGCACCCACAGCGCAGCCTGTCCACCCTGGCCGTGGCCATGCACACGGTAGTGATCAATCACAACTTGGACGCGAATGACACGACAGCCCCCCTGGAGCAGTCCACCCTGGAGCAGTATGTGCCTCCGCCGACCCGCACCCGAAAAATTTACGTGCGCCCCGAGGACTTTACGCCAGTGGAGCTAACGACCGGCATTAGTGCCGACCGCGTGGACACGCTCTTCTCGGTCCGCGGCATTGTCAGCAGCGTAGGTGAACCAACGTACAGCATAGCCTGGCAATCGTTTCGCTGCTCCCGGTGCCAGACGGAGCAGGCGATGCGTCAGCGAGGGTCCTTCCAACCCCGCCCCTACCACTGCAAGCAGGCGCAGTGTGTGGCCAAGGATAGCTTTGTGCCGCTCCGAAGCTCGCCCTACACGCGCATCTCGGCCAAGCAGATCGTTCGCCTGGAGGAGTCGAGTCTGTCGCTAATCGCAGACTATGACAGCATACTTCCTGGGGAGATAGATGTGGAGTTGCGCAACGATCTGGTGGACTGCGTCCACGTGGGCCAGGAGATAGTCGTCAACGGAGTGCTCAAACTGCGCGATCTAGGCGAAGATGTGACCACCGCCACTGGATCTGTGGCAGGGGACTCCAACGAGTTGAAGGCCTATCTCAAGGCAGCGAGCGTCCAGGATGCGCGCCACAAGAAGCGAGAGTTCAGCGAGCGCGACCTAGAGGCCATTGCCATGATCAATGCGGAGCCGTACAGCTTCAAGCTGCTGGTGCAGTCGCTGGCTCCAGAGGTGCATGGCCACGAGCTGCCCAAGGCCGCCTGTCTGCTCTCCCTTCTCGGAGGCGGCGCTGGAGGGGTCAATGTGCTGCTTGTGGGCGATCCCGGCATCGGCAAGTCCAAAATCTTGCAGAACTGCGCGCAGATCACGGAGCGAGGCTCGCACATTAGCGGAAAACGCGGCGCCCAATCCGCCCAGAGACTGGGGCCGACCTTCACGGGACGAAACAAGCGCGTGCTCCAGGCCGGGGGCCTCATGACGGCGAGCAGTCCGGGCCACTGCACCCTGGACGATGTGGACAAGCTGGCCTCGAAGCAGGCCGTGCTCCTGCAGTGCATGCAGTCGGGCGAGATCAATATGCCGCTGCCGGGCGCCTTCTCCACGTTCCTGGCCCAGCCCTCGATCATTGCTTGTGCCAATCCCCAGCGAGGACAGTATGATGAGGGGCGCTACCTGCTGCAGAACATCCACATCGTGCCCTCTCTGCTCAAGGAGTTCCATCTGGTGTATGTCCTGCTGGACAAGCCCTCGGTCGTGCGCGACATATCCCTGACGGCTCATGTGCGCGCCCTCCACGCGGGGGCCAAGAAGCGCGCACAGATCGCGGCGCGCTATGCGCTCAAGCCTAAGACCAGCGACTCTATGTGCGAGGGCACCTTCTACGATGTGAGGACCGATGACGACAGCGAGGACAACGACAGCATCATGCAGCAGGACTATGATCTGGACAAGCGTCTCGAGCTGCAGGAGGAGGACGCTGAACTGGATCTCCTGCCACCTATACTCATCAAGAAATTCCTGGCCTATGCCCGCCAGAATGTGAATCCGTTGCTGAACGAGGCGGCCAGCCGCTCCATCGAGCGATTCTTCATGGAGCTGCGCGAAGACGGTAGGACTGGAGGAGGGGAGGATACCGAGCAGAGCCAGCTTGGGTCGGGGTAAGATTGTCTTTAATTTAAGTTAACTAATGCTACAACTAAAATTACTTCGAGAGAACTATTGCTATCGCATCAGCTTCAAGAGGGAGGAGACGGGCAGCTCCAGGAAGATGGCCAGCAGGAAGGAGCACAGATACGACACGGTCATCGTGAAGAAGATGAAGGCAAACTGTGGAAGAGAAAAATGGAATAAGGAAAGCTGAACGGAGTCTAAGGTCCCATCTCACCATCATGCCGGTGCCAAAGTAGATGGGCTCCCGCACGGTGGCCAGGACGATACGCGCCACCAGCAGATGGACGATGAATGCTCCATAGGTGAGGCGTCCCAGTATACGGAAGATGGGCAGACAGGCGAACTTGCGGAAGATCCCTGGAAAGCAAACAAAACACCAATATGAGCGGAGAATCCAAGCGGAAATCCGTATCCCTCGAGGATACTTACAGCCGACCTTCCCGGCCATGCCCACAATAAAGATGCTGAGACCAAAGGCCCAGAGGTTCCGCTGCAGCCCCGCGTAGATGGCGCCCCATATGGCCGACGGAGCCACATAGTAGTGCTGGAAAATGGGGTGAGCGGTGAAGAGCCAGAGGATGCCCACCGGAATGAGGGCGAACCACAGGAGCTGGAAGCTGCGCAACTGCCGCAACTTGTACTGCTTCAGGGCCAGCTGGTCGTAGACCAAGGCGGCCAGAACTCCGCAGAAATAGCAGCCAAAGTTCATCAGCGACGAGGTATAGAACTCCGTGAACTGGCGATCCCCAATGAACGAGTCCTTCTGGGTTCTGGTTTCAAGGATTGAATGGCATTGAAAAGAGTGAGAGTGAAAAAGAGACTCGAACTTACTGCGGCGTAGGCACAAAGATCGGATAGTAGTCCAGGGCGTACGTGAGCAGCACAGGAAGGGCCATGAAGATCGCCAAGATGACCGCGTAGAGCTGCTTGCTCCATTTGGCAAAGCGATGGCCCAGCATCAGCAGCACCAAGCTGAGCACAAAGGATTGCGTGTCCGCGGCCAGATACCATCCCTGGAGCAGGCACTGTCAGGATGTCAGGATGGGAATAAAGGAAACATCAAATGAAGCAGCTCCTTAGCAGCTCGGTATGGATCCACTTACGCGCTCGTCCGTCTGCACAAAGTTGTTGATGTACAGGAGATTGGTCCACCAGTTACGACGGCAGGCCAGTTGCTCCCGCTCGTAGATGTGCCGCCAGAGCGGACCTCCGGCAGTGTCAAAGTACACGCCGCTCAAGAGCAGAACAAAGGCATAGGGCACTGTCAGTCGAATGTAGCGGAACACGTTGAACTTGACAAAGAGCACGGCGTACTGCAGAAAGGTCCAGGACTCTGCCTTGGACTGCACCGTACGCGCCACCGCCAGCCAGTTGATGGTGAGAAGGAGGCCACTGATCACAAAGAACGTTACCGTGATGAGAGAGCCGGAGACGAGGAGTGTGCCCGCGGCCGTGTGTAAAAGACGCTCGGGATCCTGGGGATTGCTGATGGCGCTCTCGTAGATCACCCAGTTGGTGTGCGCAAAGATAACCATGAACATGGAAAAGAACTTGAAGCAGTCGAGGAAGCGCAGCTCGCGTCCGATCTTGCCGTTGGGCTCCTGGTTGAGCCGATACCAGTTCCGAGCCACCGAGAAGGTGAGCAGCAGCTGCTGGGCGAGGCTCTTGGGTGGGGTCTTGTAGTGATCCCGCTCCTTGAGCATCTTGTCGTGACGCCGCCGCTTCAGCAAGAGATCCACGAGACTGCCCAAGCTGGCCAGAACCATCAGACCGCACAGTAGCCCATAGAATGTCAAGTTCCAGGCATCTTTAGGGATTATGTTAAGGCTATGATTCTATGTCCGACATGAAGAGTAAAGAATACCCACCATCCTGGACCACTCGTCCAGCCTCATCGCAGTACTCCACCACGCTCTTGGCCCGCAGACTGAATCCTCGCCGCTTCAGCCGCCAGTTGAGGCAGGCACTCGTCAGCCGCTGATGTTGCTCTCGGTTCTGCGACTCCATAGAGAACAGCCCCAGGTACACATTCACCTGCATGGAGACAGAGATAACCATGAATGGGCCATCAAAATGCCAGACAGAGACCCAGACCCAGACCCCAATCTATCCCAAGCCCTTGGCCTTGAAAGAAATGCATTTGCGTTGATTGGATTGGTATCCATTTCCATTTTCGACCAACGCCCAACGATCAACAGCAAGTCAGCTTTGTGTAATCAGCCATCGTGAATGCATTTTGATGGCATCGATCCACTGGATCAATGGCATCGGCCACACCGTCTCCCATTTACCCATCATCTATCCAACGTTTAATCAGCGGATTTTCCCTCCCGTGCATTCGAGTAATTTATGCAATATTTATAGGTAAATGCAGATGCAGATGGAGATCACGAATTCAGAGGCAGACCGAAGGCCCGAGACAGAGGCGCTGCTGCTGCTGCTGCTGGCCCATTAAAAATTCCCCCAGATCGAATCTGATTTCGAGTTGAATAAACTTTTGAACTGTTTTCACAGCTTCTGTACTTTGATCTGATCGGCCATTACGGGCGACGCCTTGGCCCGAGAGGAGTTTGGCAATATCCCAATACATTCAAAATCGTGTTTGAAGATTGAATTAAATGGCCCACAATCCGATGCTGATGGTCTCACCTTCTCATTTTCCGTGAGCAGACCCGGCTGCAGCGATTCCAGCTCGGCGTCGTCCAGTCCGGCCAGGGAGGCCTCGCATTCCCTCAGGCAGAGGCCAAAGTACAGCTGGCGGTGGTCGAAGTGATGGCGATCGTAGCGCGAGATCTCGGCGATGGCTCGCCAGGCGGCCACCGACTCATCCGGTTGGACTTGGGCCCGGACAAAGCAGTAGGTGGAGGTCTCCCCATCCAGTTCCTGCATGCAGCGGTCGTAGTCGTCCAAGTCGTACAGCTGCGGCATCTCATAGAACTGCGTCACTGCAAAACAGGAAGCGAAGAAACAACATATTGGAGCTCGCAAGTGGATGAGGCAGTTGAACAAACAGAATATATGTAGAATCATTCGGATGAATCAGCCCATTAAGAGGCTCATCAGAAACTAGTTTTTTTTTTTTTGCCTGGGAAGATCCTTTTTTGCTAGAACCATAACCGGGGTTCAATGGCTGTTAATTCAAGTGAAAGGAAACTTGTTTTCTTTGAACTTGTTTTGCATCCCCGCCACTCCACAAGGTGCATATACCTTTAATAACTTTATCTATTCCAATTGGTGGAGAAAAACAAACAAACAAAGATTCAAGTGTAAGACGATAATTGTTTTGCTGATGAAGAGCCTCAATCTCTTGTCAGATTCCAGGCGACGCTTCGTCTGAGTTAATTGTTTGCTTCATTCAAATATAAATAATGTCCAATCATGCCCAGTCTGGAGATGTTTTTTGTGGTTTCTGGCTGGGGAACTTTTGCCGGAGAGAACACGCAACTGGGCGGAGGAGGCTTAGGGGGATGTAGATGAGAGGGCAATCCTATCGTTGCTCCCTAAAACGTTCAATTGTTGGATCGTTCGATTGACAAGCATACGATAGCATGCGATCTTAACGGATGTCACCGTAATGGATTATGTGATACGACTAGTATTTCCCCCTAGAGAAAGAGAGAGCGATTAGACTCGCTAGACTCTGGAAAACGAACTACGTAAAAAGTTTTACTTCATTTAATTCAAATTAATCGTATGCTTTAATTGCTTTTGTGTTGCTTTTAGAATTTTCTTAACCACAATTCATCATTTCGCGATAAAAATTTCACACATGGGGTTAATTTTACAGCCAACAATCTGAAAGTACTTAATCTTCCTTTTTTTTCTATGGAAAGAACTCATTTGGAAAGGCCGTTCGATTTTTTTCGTAACCCTAAGATTTAAAAATTACAGAATCCTTAGGAATTCTCTACCTGTTTCCGGCCCTTTCTTATGGCTCATTCCATCCCATCACTAAATGGGTGCTCCAAAGTGCTCTTAAATGACTTTATCAATTTGTTCATCATTTTCCCTTTATTATTCTTTAATGCAGGCTAAAAACCTTACAATTTTTTCATCAATATATTCGTGAATCATTTATTTATAAAGAATAATTTAAATTTCAGAGCAGACCAGCCACAAGAACAACATCATAAAACCCTTATCAGCTAAACCTCGTGTCGAGCATCAATGTGCCGTGTCAAGCACACGACATGTATGTTGTTTTTTCGGTGAGAGGAGTTGGCAAGCAAAAAAAAAAAACCGTTCTTCCAAAAGATTCTAGGTCTTTCTTCATCGTGTGCCTCTTCTGGTTCTCCAATTCTATCACTGACTATTTCTGTGGAATACTTGATATTTTTCCTATAACCATATAACACAATTTTCATTCTGTGCCCCTTTTGGTATTATATCATTCTATCGTTTCACATAGGAACCTAAAAGATCTTTAACAACGAATATCCCCCATGAAATTATCCCTTTGAAGACCATTCAAGTAATAAATCTTAAAATCATTCCCATTGCCCATTCCATTCTTTGGTATCTTTCCCATGTCTTTATCTAATTGTTAGATCTCCATTCCTCCATTAAACCTAGCCATTCCTAGCAATTATCAGAATATTTTTATGGGCCCATAAATCAACTTAATCTTAAGTCCCAACGCCGACTTACTGTTCAATTGAAAGCATTGCGCAGCCGTTAAAATTGCCGCTAAAGACACGATCTGTAGCAACATGGTGGGCTCCGAGCTCCAATCAATCCAATCAGTAATCGTAATACACACTCTCTAATTAATGGAAGCTTGGGCGACTCTTTGCACTTTCGTCACCCCGCCAACGAAAATTGCCGTGGGCTCAGAGACGACAGACAAAATGCAGCAGCACTAATAACAATAAGAAGACGAAATTTCATCAACGCTTGCGATCCGAACCGATCCGATCCAAAATAAATGAAGTAAAACAAAGCAGATGCACGCACAGAGCAGGGGTCTGGTCTGGCCAATGCCAATGTTAGGAAATGCACTCGGCCACTGATAGCTTTTGGAATGAGACTGAAAACCGAAATCGAATCAAACCAAACCACACCAAACCGAACCGAACCGAACCGCCAAATAGAGCCACTTAGCTGGTGAACCGTTTGCGACGACGTGCGAGCCGAGAATGAAATGCGGCCCAAGCAGATGGGTCTGGTTAAAGCCTCAAGCCTCTGGATGCGTCGTTGCCTCTGTCTCTGCCACTGTCACTGCCCTGCCTCTGCAGTTGCAGTTGCCTCAATGATCATCAAGTCGGGCCCAGACGAATGGTTTCCAAATGGTTTCCCCCCCCAAGCCAAGCCAAGTGATGCGTTGGTTTCCGTCAAATATATAAAACATTGGAACATGTTCGATGCTGGCTGATGAGGCCCTTAGGCCTCAGGCCGGAATCGCCCACAACCCAAACAGATTTATGGTCAACTAACTATGAAAATGAAAATTTTTCGGTTACCGCCTGGTTGGCAGTTATTAGCCACGAATGTTAGGTCATAGACGGCGCTAGGGCTTTAAAAAACATCAAAGATATACCTTACCATACCTCGTAAAAAGTTCTGTGGCGAAACAAGTTTGGCGATTTTGTAAAATCCACTTGCCAAATACGCAGAGGAAGGGAAGATCTCTTTCTATATACAACTCGTAAACAAATGTTCATATACGAGTATGTATGTACGTATTTGGAGTTAACAGAACTGCGTAGATTTTGCATAAAACAAAATCTGAAACTAATTTGGCATCAAGCAGCTGAGCTGTATTTGGGGCCCTAGGGTCAGCCTGAACATTAATTATAGAAAATAACCAAGAGAATCGAGAACGATCGAGTAAAGAAACATCAAATACTCACTAGATAGTCTATGATCTGCGAGTATGTATGATCTAATGGTAGGGAAAATCAATAGTAACCAAACTTAATTGTATTATCTTGCGATTTTGTATTACAAATTAATCCTGGAGTTTCTGATTGGATCATTTTGATGGGGACCGAAATGGAATTGGTATAATACTAATCCAAAATGTGAACGTTATCTTTTCCATGTTCCGAAACAGAATAGTAGTGCCAGTAGTGTGCTCTCTTCGACTGCATTCCACACATGACTGCTTTACTGATAAGCCACTCTGTGACAGATGATACAAGATTATACCCCTTGCTAGGGTATAGAACGAGTGGAACCGCCAAACGAAAGACTTAAGCAACGAACGTTCTAACCCACTCTAAAGCTTTCGCCTGCCTCTTTCTTTCAGGCAACTTCTCGGCCTGATTCACTTATCCCAGGCCCGAGCGCGTCTGGATTTGTCCAACGTGGTCACCCCGCAACACGTGCGTGATGTAATCGCCCTGCTAACCGAGAGCATCACCCAGACCAGTCTCAAGGCGGAAGGCTGCGGCGAGATGAGACGCGGCTCGCGTAAAGTGGCCGCCGCCGGAGGAGGCGGAAGAGCCTCTCAATTGCGTAACTTTGTCCACATGATGCAGTTGCGGGCCGTGGCGCTGGGACGACGCATCTTCGAGTTCGAGGAGCTGAAGGAGATTGGGGCGCGAGCGGGTATCTTGACGGGCATCAGCCAGCTGGTGGAGATAGCCAACATGGGCGGACATTTGCTCAAGAAGGGCGTAAACATGTACGAAGTGGTTCCGGACTAGACAAATGGCAGTGTCAATATTTGATATCGATATTTATTTAAGTTGAGGCGTCTGGACGTTGCTTCTAAGTAGAACTCTACTCTCGTTAAATGTTTACGCTTTTATCAATTTCCCGCGTTAATTTGTTAAGATTACAAAACGGTTCAGTAGCCACCGATTGATTGGTTTATCAAATGGGATGGGATTCCCTTGATCATGCCTCATCAATACCGAGAAGTTTTCTCTGGTTCTGTAAAAAACCCCATTTTTGTTGTATACTTTGAGGAGAAAAATTGAAAATAATATAATCACTGTATATCCATTAAAATAATTTGTTATTTATCAACTTACAATATTTTAAACTAGAGATGTAGTGGAGTATTTAGAGTGTGTACAATATATGCGATACTTCTGCATAATCAGACGGATAAATAAAAGAGAAATGAAAGATGGAAGGAACGTCTCTGATTAGCCCCATATAACCCATACATATATACACAAAAGTATTTGATGACACACCTTTGTCATCTCCCTACCGAAGTTGTGATGATCTCTTTAAGTAATTTACCCTTTCCTAGCGATCTGTTTGATCATCCTCTTGAATAATTTCTCGTAATTGGTTCAGAAAACACATTCTAGAATTTACAAACTAAATTTAAATGGACTTCATATAAAAGCCTATAAAATATATCACTATCTGTAACATCTTTGGGATCCCAAAAGATCTATCAGAGATCTTTCCAATCTACGCGGGCGTAGTATTTCATCTGTTGGAGACCTATTTTTAATCCATTGTCAATAAAAAGACGCTTTGTTATTGGTTTCATTTAATACTTTATTATCTGGTATTCATAAAACTACATACTCGTATATTGTAATAAGTTTTTCATAAATAAATACTCAAAACATTTGTTGTATCAGTTTGAAATGTTCGTCGTTTGATTTCCGCATGTCTTTCGGTCATTTGTCTTCGTTATTTGTATTCCTATATATTCCTATCTCCTATACGTATGTCCTGGGTATCCTAAAGTTGATGTCTTGCTTGCTCTGAATGCATTAGGTCTACATGTGTACGTGGTAGTCGTCGTAGTAGTAACTATTCGAAAAGCTCTGCTGATTTCGGGGATACACTAGAGAGGGCCTTAAGCCTAACTGGGGACTATCGGATCGTAAATATATTAGAGCTATTTTGACCGTGCCTTGAATTTGTATTCGACTATTTACAACATTGCTAATTGTAGTGCTAGTTTAATATTTGGCTTATCCTTTTGCTACTCTGTTTCTCATTTAAAACTTACACCTAGGGGGTTACAATTCAGTTTGCATAGTCATAAGGTTAGGGTTTAAGGAGCTAAAGGGTTAAAGGGTTAAAGGTTATAGTGCATGCGATTGAGGATAGTAGTTAAGAGTCGTAATATATTTGCATTCGCTTTGGTTTTAGTCAGTAATCAGTCTAAACAAATGGATGCGAAGGCAAACGAAAACGAACACGAACACGAATACGTAATTTATCTAAATTGCTGGCTATAATAAAGGTTATATTTGCATCTAAATATTTGTCGGCTATAATCAAGCTAGTCCTTAGGCTAGCGTGGGCTGTGTTTAGTCAAAGGTTATTGCCCTTCAAAGCGTGTGCCTGGAATCTATGGAGCGGGACGAGCGAACGGGTGGGGAATTGGCTAAACCGGAATGCATTGCTATGGGCAGTCAAGAGTTGGATCAATATAGTTTATGTGTGCTTTGTACTTTCAAAAACTGCTGGAGAGAGAACTGCAGACGAGAACTAAATAAAGCTGAGAACTTTCGTCGTATTTTACGCTTAAAACTAGGTTTCAGGGCCACAACACAATACAATAGACTCAATAAATAAAATACACAATTAATAGATGCCACTGCTTCACGATCTATCGCTGAAGGTGAGGTTGAAGGTGCGCAGCTCCATCGGCTGCAGGCTCACTTCCGCCAGAGAGCGGATGCGGAAGTTCTCCTTTGCCTTCTCCTTCGCCTGCTCCAGCCCCGTCAGGCTGGTGGCCTCGATGGTGTGCAGACTCAGTTTGCCCAGCTGGACGGGACCGAGTCCTCCGTTCGAGAGCGGACAGACGGCGTCCAGGCCCAGCTCCCTGCCACCCACTGCACTCACGCTGCAGTCGAAGCCCTGCCGATGGAGGACCATCAGGGCGGAGGCGGACGGAAACAGCTGCAGCTCCGGGTCGGAGAGTGTGCGCAGGGTGGTCAGGTGCACGTCGCAGGGCAGTGCCCCCTTGGGCAGCAGCCGGACCTGGTCCTGCAGCCCCGCCAGCGGCTGCTCCACGCTGCTCAGGAAGTACAGATTCGGCGGGTATCGCAGCGCATTGGCCAGCATCTGTCCCTGCACGCTGGGCACCTGGTAGCCGGGCGGCTTGGCCGCGTGCTGTCCCCGCGGCATGTCCTCCACCAGCAGCCAGAACTTGTGGCGCGTCAGGTGGCTGTCGACCACGCCCTCGCCCATGCCCCTGTAGTCGTCGTAGAGGGTTCGCCTATCGAGCATCACCTCCAGCTGCCCAGGCTCGTAGCTGGCCGCCCCCTGGGCGTGGGTGGTGAGCAGAGTGAGGCGCAGGCGCGTGTCCTGGATGAAGGCGCCCGAGGTGATGGGGAAGTAGTTGCCCTCGATGCCAATGGCCGGCACCTTAATGCGTCTAAAGGAGGAACAGAAAGTGCGGTTAGACATATTGAACAGAGGACTCTTTTTTATCCATTCTTTACTCACTCGTGGTACTGGAAACCGTTCTGATCGCTGTAGAAGACAGGCAGCTCTGGGATGGTGCCCGTGTCCGTGGGCTCCTTGAGGGGATCCTTCTGCAGCGGCGCCCCCGCAATGTTGTCTATGTTCGTGATCAGGCGCATGAAGAGCTCCGTTTCGCGGTTCTTGGGCGGCGGCTCGAAGTCGATGTCGTTCTCCACGTAGATGGCGGCATCCAGGTGCGTGCGCGTGTTGAAGATGCGCACGGTGTGGGCCAGGAAGGGGCCATATATCACAGTCACATCGCTGGCAATCGGTCCGGAGGTGATGATGATCCGCACATCGGTGTAGCCCTCCAGCACATCCTTCTCGGCCTCGCTCTGCTCGGGATCTGTCTTGAAGAGGTAAGCCCCCGAGTGGAACTGGGCGCTGCGGTAGGCGGCAAACTTGATGTTGCACTGCATCGGCTTCAGCAGCTCCTTCCGCTGGTTCTTCCGCGTAACGGTCTTCAGGAAGCCGCTCTTCTCGTCGAACAGCAGACGCATGTGGGTATTCTCCAGCTGGATGTCGCCTAATCACAGATATACATTGAATGTTGTTAAGTAATTCTTCGTTGGTTAGGGATGTGGATCGATCTACTCACCCGCTGGCTTAGCCCGCACCTCAAAATCGTTCAATGTGGCGCCAGTGGTTCCTTCGGGCGTCGTGGCACTCGCCGAAGCAGACCCCTCGTGGCAGTCATCGCAGTAGATGGTGGCAATGTTCCGCCTGTAGCTGGCCTCATCCACCTGGACGCGGTACGTGCTGAGGGACAGGGCCTCCAGCTCGGCCACGAACATCACCTCGTACTGCCGCGTGCTCGTGCGAATGCGTCCGATGGTGCCCGTGGTGGTCGTCCCGAGCACCATGTCGTAGGTGTCCGTGATGTTCCACACGGGATTGATCTGGATGTGCTTCAGTTCGACGCCCTCGTGGTTGAGGATCTTCACATTCGGATGCTGGACCCGCAGGGTGACGATCTCGACGCGCTTCTGGGCCAGGGAGTTGTACAAAACGAAGCTGCCAATGGAACCTCCGGCAGAAGGGGCTCCTGCCCCTGAGCTTCCGCCTCCGGTGCTCGTGGAGTCGTCCCCACTGACCATCTGGATGGGCATCTTGCGGGGCAGCTTGTTAAAGTTGTCCCGCTCGAATTCGCTGATGATGAAGCCGTGGTGGCGGGGCTGGCCCTTCTGCAGGAGCTGCTCAATGGACGACTCCTGCATCTTGACCATGTTCTGGATGCTCTCGAACAGCCGCATGGCGTAGTCCCGCATCACCGCCGCCTTGGAGGTGCCCGTGATGGCGTCGTGGTGCTGGAACAGACCCAGATTGCGTCGCGCGTGGATTATCTTCTCGTAGTTCTTCTCGTCGATCTTGATGGCGTTCTCCCGCCGCGCCTGGCGGGCTGTGTTGTACGCCAGCGTGAAGAGGATCTCGGCGGCGCGCAGGTTGTGCTCCAGCTCGGAGCTGAGCAGCTTGTAGAAGGGCCGCGTGGTAAAGTAGCCCGACCAGTAGGCGGGCCTTCCCTCCGAGAAGATGTCCGAGTACACGAAGAAGTCCCCCTTGAAGCTGGGAAAGCCGGGGCTCTTGCCATTCATCCGCTCCCTGATGGCCGCAAAGTAATCGCTGGGCGTCCCGAACCTGATGTCCGTGTTGTAGAGCCGCCTGTTGGCCATGATGTGGTCGATGAGCTTCTTGTAGTTCTGGTACTGCTGGTCCACCTCGCGCTCCTTGTTGTAGCGGAAGTCGTCGCCCACGGGGATGAGGGCCACGTTGTGCGGGAAGAGCGAGGCGGTGCGGGCGTACTGCTCCAGCAGCAGCTGGGCCTTCTCCTCCACGTTGTCGTCGGTGATGAACTGCGCCTTCACCGAGTACTCGGTGTACTCGCCGGGGATCTTGCGGAAGTCAAAGTTCAGGCAGATGAACGGATGTGGCCCGCAGGAGCCCTTGATCGAGTAGATGTCAAAAGGCATGTTGTGTGTGAGCAGGCTGCCTGCCGCTCCATCTGTTCCGACAGCTCCCAATGCCCCCTTTGTCCGCCAGTAGGGCGTCCACACGAAGTCGCCCATCTGCTGGCGGGCGAACCACTGCTTCCACGCGTAGTGGATCCTCTGGATGATGGCCCCCTCGAAGTTCGCCCCGGACAGCAGGTAGGGGACGGTGCTGCCGTGGCCAAAGGGATCGATGGACCAGCCCACCTTGGGGGTCACGTTCAGGTTGTTCTTCAGCCACTGGTGACCCTCGATCAGCTGGTCGAGCATCGGATAGATGTGGACATTCGCCTCGTCGGTCATCACCCAGCCGCCGGTCGTGATCTCGATGCGGCCGGAGTCGACGAGGCGCCGCAGGGCCCGCTGCTTGGTGGGATGCGCCTGGTCCCACCACAGCTGCAGGAATGAGATCTCGGACCAGATGAACGTCATGTCCTTGTACTCCTGCATCTTGGTCACCAGCAGATTGAGGATCTGGCGCGAGTCCGACTGGAAGTAGTTGGTGAAGGTCTTCAGCCAGCCGGGATCGTTGTGCGAGTGCGGCACCACGATGATCTTCAGCGGGGGACGCTGCTTCTCCTTCTTCTGGGCGTCGAAGCGCTCCTCGAAGCCCCGGTCCCAGTACTCCTTCGATCGCATCCACTCAGGCTGCAAGACAGACGGCATTACTTTGGAATTCCTTTGATTGGTCTTGGTCTAGGCCCTCCACCCCCCGCCCCTTACCTGAAAGTCGAATCTGCTGTGCTCCTCGTTGGCCGTTATGTTCGTGTCGCTCTGGAGCAGGACGTAGCACTTGTCGCCCCAGTTGGCCCTGGCGTACTCCACGTGCGAGTCGGCCCCCACAGGCTCCTGCTCTACTGGCACCTCCTCCGCCTTCTGCTCGGAGGATCTCTTCTGGTTCGACACGATGCCCGCTGCATGAATTTTCTTCTGCTGCTGCTGGTGCTGCTGCTGCACACTGAATCCAGTGATGCCTCCTCCTCCAAATGGTCCTACTCCGCGCTGCAGCCCCGCCGCCGTGGGGGACCCACTATCGGAGAGGGGCGTCGGATTGGGCTGGCCAATGGAGATGTAGTAGAGGCAGAGCAGGATCGTCACGAAGGCCGACAGCAGGCCAATGCATCGCGCAGATCCGCGTCGAAACAGCTTGAACGACATCCTGGCCAGGAGACTGTAGCGTCCAGATCCCCGCGGCCGCTGCTGCTGCTGCTGCGCGTCTTCCTCGGACAGGCGCTGCTCTACATCTGAAAGATTTTGAAGGGGATAGGTCTTGAGATCCAACGACAGTCTCGTGTAATTCTTGTGCTTCCCAGAGAAATCAACTTTAAATTTCGTCATGTGTGGAGTATTATTTAATTATTATATGACAAACATTTAAAATTGTCTGATTAATATACAAAGTGTACGCACAAATTCCAACGCGAGTTTTAGGGATTAAGGGATGGTTGAATCCTTAGACAGTACTGCTCCGAAGGCCCCGAAGGGTACCAGCGACTTTTCTCTATAATTTCAACAGTCTTAGCTTGGTAAGCTTGAATGATTTCTGTGGGTTCTTTTGCGACCATTGACGGCACTTTGGGATTAAGTGGAATGGCTGCAAATGTTAATGGGAGCCCGATCCCTGCAATACGAGTAGATTAAAGATAATCTCCACTTCCAATTGGGTTATAAAATACATCTATCTATCTCCTCCACTTCCACCTCCACCTTCTACTTCTAGTGCCAGTTATTTTTGCTGCCTGTCCCCGTAACACACATCCCTCGAGTGTTTTGCATTTTTCATGCGGACGAGAAGGGGAATGTGTTTTGTGGGGAATTTAATTAAGGCCCCAGGATGCTGGCATGCCCTGGCTTGGGGCACGTGTAAAATGCTTGTGGCACATTCGTGCTGGCTGCAGGATAAGCCAAAGTCTGCGGGCGAGCCGAGGTGTAAGGATGCTTTTCGAAATTCTATTTGCACATCGACATGGAAAATGGAAAATGCTAAATTTTACAACTATATATTTAACAGAGAATTCCAGAGTTTAAGCGAAGAGGAAGCTTTTCATATGGGGCATCTCTTATGCATATCTTTCCCTATCTAAGTGCAAGTACTTCAAGCCCTAAAAAACGCCTAGAGGCATAGAGGGATCCCAAGGGCTGTTATAGGTAGGTGTTCCCTATTGTTTCGGTTAAGTTGAGGGTCCTTCAGAGGCTTCAGAGGTACTGAGAAGCACCTCTCTTAAGCAAATCGAATCTCGATTCGGTGCAGACCCTTCCGATTTGCATAATTAATGTGTGTGCGTTCCCTTGAGATCACATTTCAAACAACAATTAACGATTATGTTCTACAAATGTTCGTGTCGCTAAAGTCAAAGGTTGAACGTCCTTCCCTCTCTGGCGTCGTCCCACATACGGTTGTACATGGGACGGGGGGCTGGTTCCGGATTCGCAAACAGAAAGAGCAAGCAGCTAACGAACACACAACCCCCCACCCCCACACACACACACCTCCCCCACACACAGAGAGTTTGTGCAAACCGAAAACTCAATCAAAAACTCTTCACATGTTGGCAGAGCAGAAGAACTTTTTGCAATGATGAAATTAATTCATAGTTTTCCCCCACAAACTTTTGCCCTGAAGTTGCGAAGCCCCAGCCCCAGGCCCAGCCCCGGCCCCAGGCCCGTGCTCCTCCATCCACGGTTTTGCCTGCTTGTGTGTGTGTGTCAGGCAAATAAATTAATAGCCAACAAACCAAACACAAAAATTTGTTTAAGTAGTTCCGCAAAAAAGGAGCGAAAGAAACGATGGAATCGGCACAACGAAGCTGGGGATACCCTGCCTCGAACGTCTGTAACTAGAATTGTCTATATTTCGAACTAAAACGGGGGCTTAGGGACATTACATATACCTCTGAGAGTCGAAAACGTTCGTTTTCTTTGGATAATTGTGGTTCGACTTCTGGAAGTACTTATTATTTAGGTTTAAGATGGTTTTTCCTTTATAAAATTCCTCTAAATAACCCATTTCAGTTTATTATTCGAATCTGATCTTGATATTATAGCAAGTCTAAAGGGTTTTGACCTTATTCATGCCAGATATCTGTATCTTCACTCAAGACAGGTTTGCTAGGGACCTCCTCGAAGAAGACAGACATGGGTATATCCTCCAGGCTGTCACTCCCGCTCAAGGCCGTATTCCATGCTTCACAAACTCTTCTCAAAAACGTACAATCTGCCCAAAGCTGTCAGGGTATATCCCAAACAAAGTTGAAAGCCCTGTGCTAAAAACAACAAAAACAATTGAACAATCCCCCCCCCCACCAACCCCTTTTGATGATTTATTTACTTTAGTTTTTGTGTTTGGCATAATTTATCTTTTTATTTCGGTTTAACACGCAGAAAAAGCATTATCTTCCATCTGTTTTAGCGCTTGAGAGCCACTCTGCCCCTGCACCGCATCGTTTATCCCCCTCCCGAACGCCCCCTTCTCGTGTGCCCCTGCCAAAATATTAAATTAAATTTTATAATAAATTTAAAGCGCATTTGAGCGCTGAATGTGGATCGCTTTGTGCTAGTGTCGCTCCTGTGCGATCCACACTCAATTTGCCGAAGGCGAGGGGGAAGAAGGTGGGTAAACGGAGGAGTCCCCAACGATGTCCCACCACCTGGCACTTTCCAATGGAACCACGATACAAATGAAAAGCATTGTCCCAGACTCCAAGCCACTCCTCTGGCGGTTCCTTTTCATTAGCAGCTCTCTGACGCCCTCTTTGAGACCCCCTCATATGTTAATTTTCACACAGGAGTCCCATTAATCCCTCTTTGAGGCGCATTAGAGAAACCAAAGAGTGAGAAACTACAGCTCAAGAGAGAGTGCGACAGAGAGAGGGCGTTTAAATAGTGGGGGGGAAAATGGCAGAAGAGAAACCACTGAAAGGAGAGCAGATCTAGGGGCAAGAGAAAGCCACTCAAAGGAAAGAAAATGGTGGAAAATGAGAGGAAATGGTAAGGAAAAAACCACACAATGAAACCACTGAAAACGTTGGAACATTTAGAGGAGATAAACCTCTTGAGGTGAGGGGGGTGAGGGGTCCCACCATTTAGAGGTCTTTGATACTGCTCTGAAGTAGAAATCCCATTCCCTTCAATTATTTCAATTAGTCCAACATTTGCACATCCTTCCTTCGCTTCCATAACAACTTCCTGGAGAAGGAAGCAGGAAACCAGCCATCGTCCTTGACCCCTATCATAGCCCCTTGAATCCTTGCCATAAAGATTGCTTTCGGCCCTGTCAACGGCTGCTGGGAGTTGGGCGATTGTTTGGAAAAGTTTTCTGTTTTCTGTTCTGTTCAGTTCTGGCATATTTGATTCCATAGCAAATTGCACTCTGTCAACCGTCCTGTCCTGTTTTTTTTCCTCTCTCTTTGGATGACAACCTTCTTCGTCTGGAAGTCAACACGTCGTCGTCGTCGTAGAATAGCCCATTTTTGGTTTTTGGTGTTTTCTTTTGACAGGTTCTCCCCCCCCCCCCCACGTCTGGTGCAATATAATTTCCACTTTGCAAATGATTTTTTGGCCTTTTTCCTCCCGTTTTCGGGACGTGTGCGTGCTCTGCTCTTTCATTCCATCAGTAAAACCCAACTCAAAAAGTTAGTTCACCGCCACCGCCACCCACACCCATCACGACAGGCCCCCTCCTTCAGCCGTCATGTCCTGTCCTGGCTTTGAACCACGTTTACCCTCCCATCGGCTCCTTTGGCCTCTCGTTTGGAAGTTGCAACTTGAAGCGCTCATGTGAGTGTTCTCAATGCAAATGGATCATTTTGCTACCCAGCAGCAGGCGTACAGCCCTGCCCCAGGGGAATACTCGCATCGGGAAAAATAAACATCAAATCGAGTTGATTTATTCATTCTTCCGTGGGGGATAGGCTGACTTCCCAGCCACGCGCACACTCTCTCTCTCTCTCTCTATCTCTCTTCCTTTTTCACAGAGTGGCTTAGCAATTCATTTTATTGCCTTGGAATAAAAATAAAGCCTTATTTTACGGGGTTTTAGGATGTATTTAATATCTTAGCACAATACAATATTTGATGTCCGATCATTTGGAACCCAAATCAAAATATAGTCGTTAAACATTCCGAAATTGGATCAGGGATGTAATACATGTTACATTGGGTGCCCCAATACCCAGAAATATCCACTGGCAACTACTTAATGTTAAACTTCTTCCTTTGATGGTCATCGGATGGGATCATTCCGCCCTCTTTCCATTTCATTAGAGGGTACTTCGTAGTTGCTAGCCCTAGGACAATCAATTTCCCTACACTTTTTGCTGGTGTTATTGGTATTCCTGTTTCCTGCATTGATTGGAATTGTTGTTTTTACTTTGAGCCAAGCAAAACCCAACCAAAAATTGTAGTTTTGTGTATGGAAAAGTTTTCGGATCGGAAAGCACTCCCCGAATCAATTGTAAACTTTTTCTGTTTGATTTTTGTTGCCGGTTTTCTGTGAATGGAAGATATGAACTTTGGTATCCCAAAATTTGATATAATTCCATTTTATAATACTTTTTCAATTGGATTTCAACTTTTGTTCATCCGAAATGGGGAATGTGCCTTTAATCTAGAGTTTCCTCATAATGAAAACTTTCCCATTAAAAAGTTAATTGAAAGTCATTCGGGAAACTAGGAAAACGGCTGAAATGAAAAGCCAACACAAAAAGCAGGCCGAAGGCAAAAGTGTGAACATAATTTCAGTCCTAGGACAATACTCGGGAGTTTGTATAAACGGCACGGAAATTGCAGCTCCAGCTCCAGCCCCACCAGAAGGAAACGAGACGAAAGGAAAGGACAGAAAAGAAAAGGAATATCCTGCCTTTTTTCGTTTTTCCGTTTCCCCGAAACTCAAACTTAAAACGGTTAAAAAACTGTTTTTCTTGGCGGAAAAAGAGTTGCAAAAAATAAGAGTTTTTGGCCGTGGAAGCTCCTCCTTACACGATACGTTTTCTGCCGACGCTTTTCGTAGGGAACACCGATGGAATTACACTATATTTATTCCATACATCGGTGAAAGAGCACTCGTGTATCCAAAGATTTGGCGTTAAACGCAAAATGTGCCCCTGGAAAAAGAGCCAAAAAAAGATGCAGAACTTTCAACTGTGACTTTGGGGGGTTGGAGGCTTAAGGAGTGCCAGTGTCAGTGGCAGTGGGAGTGTCAGGAGTGCCACTGAGGTTCAATGTGCCTGCCTCCTTTGCTGGTGTTAGAGCAAAGGAGAAAAGGTTCCGGAACTTCAGGGAGTTTTGGGTTTTTTTAATTAAAGAAACTAGGGGCAGCAGGGGCAGTGGGGACCAGGGGGGGGCACTCAACTAGTTATGGCAATTTTCCGGAGCAGATGAGCATGAGTAATGCGGCGGTTAAGCTGCTGTCAGTGGAGCGTGTGGGTTTGGCATGTGCCCATCGGCCATAGCCCATAGCCCACAGTCCAAACTCGTAGTATAATCGCATGAGACACACAAAAAAGAGAATTGAAATCGTTGTCGGGCCAAAGAGGGGGCCCCGTCTATAGGTCTATAGGCCATTAGCATAGCCAGCGAAGCAACAACAATAATAATAGACAGGCAGACAACAAGCCCAAGAATTATGGCCATGGAAGAGCGGGGGAGAACGGCTACCAAAGGCATACATAGTCGTATATACTCTACCTATTCTCTGTACGGCATTTGCCAGAGGAAGTTGTCAAGATCTGTGCGAGGAGATATGGGAAATATGATTATCATGGCACTCATTAAAATAGACCTGGTTTACATCAAACGTAATTACGCTTCAATCGGTGATGGATTTTACTCGCTTTTCCTCACAAATTCCTTAAGGAAACTGCCTCATTATAAACAAGGACTTTATCTACTACACCATCAATAGTCGGGGCGATCGGAGCCAAAACAGGGTTCGTTTTCCCAGTTTCTAATCTACTTTTAACAGCCACAAATCTCACTTTTTTTTATACAATTTAAATCGTTTCCAGAGAAAAGACAGGCAATTATTCCGGGAATGTTGTGGGGGAAAATCACGGAATAATTGTTGGGCTAACAAACCAATTTATTGCACGACGAGTATATGCACATTGATTTAATAATAGCAAATAAACAAAGCGTTTAAAGTTTAAACTAACTTTTCTTTGGTCTACTATGCTGACCAGGCCCCCCTCCCCTGTTGACCCCCAACTGTTACCAAATCCAATGGAGTTTACAGCAATTTTTTTCTGTTTACAGGCCATAAAAACAAAGTTCTTCCACTTCCCTTCACCCACTTGATAGCCGCAATTGAGTAAAACAAAACCAAAGAAAGAGAGTCTCTCGGCGGGGGTCGACTATTTGATACCCTCGAGGATGTATCTACAGTCTTCGGATTTACCTAAAATTTGGTTGCACTCTGGAGGGTATTTGTCACAAAAATTAATGGTCCTATCCATTCTGGTGGTTCCGATTGATGTAAAAGAAATAGGATCTACTTAAAACCGTAATACCTTCAAAAAATAGCGTATAAAATAGTAGAAAAAAATAGAATAAAGTGATGGAAAAAAATACTCTAACTGCATTACGCCTCCGCTTCTGCCTCGTGCTTCGGTTTCTCCTCCTACGCCTCCCATGTGTCAATGGCAGAGCAACGAAGCGAGCGACAAGGAGGAGTAGGATAGCCAGAGAGAGGGGGACCACCACAGTGTGGGTGTAACAGAGATAGGGAGAGGGAGAGAAAAGAACCGAAAGCCGTTAGACAAGTAGAACGTTCGAGCAGCGGCCGGCTCCGAGTCGCGTTCACAGTTACTCACTTATGCAGCGGGGTTCGCCAGTCGCCAGTCGCCATTCGACGACCGACGCCAAGCCACAACAAAAAAAAAAAACAAAACATTAAAGCCAGCTTATGTATGGCCATAAACTTGGCCAAAAGCACAAGCAGACAGTCCATAAAGGGACGAACGGACGGACGGAGAGCGCTTGGAGTTTGGCCGCACAAACCGTTGATTAAATGTCAGCAGGAAAAAACCAATAAGATACTCAAGCATACGGTAGACGACAATTATATAGATACAATATCTGGAGGTAATAATTCTCGGGGGAAATTCAAAGGAGAGAGAAAGTTGCAGCCGACGCGTCGGCAGCTATCATTATCGAACACTTCTTTTTGTTCTGTTATACTACCGTGTAATAGATCGCAATGGATTGTTCGGATATGTTGGAATTTCTGGATAGAAGAGTTTTCCTTAAACCTACATCTATAGCCATAGGTTCTTACGGATCTATAACATTGGAAGGACTGGAGGGATTCAGGGATTTCAGATACATATTTCACTTGTACAGGGATTCAGTTTCCAAGCCAAGGCTAAGCGCACTCTCTCACAGTGTGGCTTAGCAATAAGAGAGCGCACCACCTCTCTCTCACACATTTTACTTAAGCAAACCTCTTTCTCTTTATTTTTTTTGCTTTCTAGCGGTCTCAGCGTTTATTAAGCAATCGAATGGCTCGAGCAATCAAAGCTCATTTGCTAATAAATATCTGCAATCGATTGCGGAAAAGTGACCCATAAAAAAAGAACAGACCCAAAGAATCACCATAGTGAGAGAGAGAGAGAGAGATAAAGATACGAGTGGCTCTCAAAAAGCACTTCCGCTCCGTTCATTCAAACGTTAATCAATTTATCCACGGCATATGGTCGGTTCGTCTATATATTTCTCTAATTAGGTGAGTCAAATCGATTGCCGCTCATTAAACGGCATTTCCATGGCCCCCACCAGTCGATTGGCATTCAAAGTGTGGGGTTTATCCCACCTGCTGCAATAAGGGGACTTGGGGTGGTCATTGTATATCGTATTGATTTTGATGAGGAGACACATTCACCTTCTGAATTCTTCCTTTAAATGTATGAATTTTCTAGTCGAATTTCCAGTGGTCTACCTTTCTTTATAAAACAAATTCCCTTCATATTTCCATACATTTGATCTATGAGAAAAGGTCTAAGAAATGAACAAGGAATAAGGCACAGAAGACGAAAGTTATGGTTGAAATGGATGTTCCCATCTCGTGGTATTATATTACAGAACTTTGTTAGTGTCTAGTGGTAAAAATCTCGTTTCAACAGCAATTACTTTCCCATTCAAACAAAGGGCCATTTCGAATAGTTCATTGAATATAATCCCCCATTCGGTATTGCAGAAAGAGCCCTTCATTCGTGCACTCTAACCTTTTACTTGGGCATTTAAATCATATTAGTTTATTGATATGGCTTTCGACTAAGACCCCAACGCCGAAAGCTATAAAAACGCTGGATAATGCTGATAAAGCACAAAGCCACAAGAAGAAGGTTTTCTTGGTTTCTTTTTCCTGCTGCGGCTGGGGGCGGGGGTGGGGGTTGGGGCTGGGGGCAACGTGAGACTTTTTACATTCAGATCATCACGGGAGGGAGGGGGATAGGGGAGGGGAGGTAGGTGGGGAAGGTCTTTCCGGAGAGTTTTCTTTTGGTTGTTGGTTTTGCTTTTGTACGCAGAGAGGAAAATGAAATGAATATTAATTCTGGTTTTTGGTTTTTTGTTTTTTTGCCTTCAAGACAAAAGAATTACTCGTACCGCAGAGGAGGCAGAGGGACGTAGGGGCGGAGGGACGGAACAGTGCAAACAATAGCCACGTTTATTGCTTTGATTATGAAATTTTCTGTTCCGTTTCAATTTCATGCTGTTAAATGGTGGGAAAGCCTCACACAGATACTGCACGCATACGCATACCACCGCACTTGCATAAGCACTGTATCGTACTATATGTAACAGGTTTACAGTTACGAATCGCACTTCCATATATGGCTTATGCCACACAATACACAATCCAAAACACGCGTGTGGCTCGGCATTGTGGGAAAAAGACTCCAACTGCGACTCCTCCTCCGATGGAGGTGCTGACACCGCTTTTCCCTCCCTCCCTCCCCGAAAACGGCCAGGAGGAAATGTGTGGTGTAAAGTAGGTCTCAACCACTTGAAAGTCTCCAAAAGAGCTCGAGAAATATCATCAGAGATCTATTTTTAGGGGCTTGTGGTCAAGAAAACAGATTTCCCCATGTCTCCCTTTGCCCTTTGCAGACCGGAATCAAGTGGGATCTTTCTTGGGCTTCAACTACATTGTGTTCCCTCACTTCTGATGATCCCAGATATCAATATCATTCTCACTTACAGGGCAATTTTTGTTCCATTGAAATGGGTCAGACCACACACCAAACGATCAACCTCAGAGCGGGTTCTGCACTATTTATCAAGGCAAAAACTCGGTTCGGGCCACCAACCCAACTGTAACTAACTGGGCTTCACTAAATTCAATAACGCGCTGGAGCCGGAACATCCATCCATCCATCCATCCATCCATCCATTGGTAACAATCGCAATTCGTACGTACGTGGCGCACCAGTACCGTACATACGTTTTGGTCAAGTCATGCCACTTGGTGCCGCATTGTCACGCATCATTAGTGGCAGACAATGGGACAGAGACGGGCGAAGCGCTTATTCTGGAGGGATCTCTTCAGGGGAGGGGAGGGAGAGGGGAGTGATCGGATGATTATTTGTGGTAAAGCGATATGATTGCATGATGACATGACATGGCCGTAAAGTGTGCGACACAATAACCAAAAAAACAACACAAAAAAATACCTGCCACCGGAAAAATTGACAGCACGCCATCTGAAAAGTGGACGGAGTGGAGGAGCAGAGCGGAGAACGGACTGAAATTTGAGTACAAACTAATGAAAATAAATAATATCCACATGGAACAACTTCATGGAGTCCTCGATTCGATTGTTGTCCCCCTCTCTCTCTCTCTCTCTCTTTCTTGGGGGTCGTTGCCAGATACTAAATTTAGTTGCACGAAAACCAAAAAGATACTCTTTTTCTGGGGGGGTAATCGATACGAGTCGGACCCTGAGAGGGAACTGATCGAAGGCGTGTGGCACATTCGAGGAGGAAGAAGAAAGAGAAACCCGAAACTGAAAGGGAATATCATACGAGTAGATGGCTAGGATTGCTAGGCAAGATGGATCATCATCCATTGGCACCCCACCAATTTAAGGGCAGACAGTAAGGAGGTGTATATCTTTCCTCCAAAGAATCCTTGAATAAAAGAAGTATTCTTTTTGCCAAAATTCTAAAGAATAGATCCCTCCTATTAAGAAACACTGTTCCCTTTATTCCAAAAATGGAACAACAGACCCAACACCTCGTAATTTCAATGTCCATTACATAAAGTTACAATACCAACTTACACACAAATCAGGAAGGCAAAAAAAAGTCCTTTGGTGCTGGCGCGGAACAAGGACAAACACACATAAATCAACACACACACACACACACACACACGGATACAGAAGCGGGTGAAAGGTAAAAGTTGTTCTTTCTTTTTACCGAATGAATGGAGATGGAAACAAAAGTTTTCCACCTTCTGTTCTTTTCTATTCTGTGCAAATTAATCCTTTGAGAAGTGAATCCTTTTTATTGGCTCCTCGGCATAGGATACTCGTAATTAGAGAGACAATGCCATTGTTGACCTTTCACTCCGATTTGCTGTATAGTTTGCTCTCTGCCCTCACTCCATCTGCATTTCACTCGCGCTTTAATTTGTGTGTTTTTTGTATTTTTCCACTCGCGCTGGGTGTCCTTTGCTGCCGCGACCGACGCGACGCTCGACGTTAACGGTACTCAATCGCGAAGCGCCCTCTGCCAGCGACGAAACGCAACTGAAGGCAAGCCGAGACGTGCAGCCAAGGCAGCGCCGCTCGTTCGGGTCGGGTCGGCGTTGGGTCGTCGTTCGGGTAGCAGCCGGCAATTGCAGCGCCACGTTTCGGCCCCCAAGGCATGTCAACAAGAGGGAAAGGAGCTGCCACACTGCGGCTGCCAATTGCTGGGCGTGCTGCTTTACCTTCTTCTTGATCGACCCTGGCAGCACCTTTCTCTTTTCCGCAAGTGGGGGGTCGGTCGTCGGCTTAGGTCTGTGCTGTCGTCTGTCGTTGCTGTCGTTGCTGCTGTTGCTGCTGCGTTCTGTTTTATTGCGTTGCTTTTGTTTTGATTCTTTTGGCTTTTGGCTTTGTCTTTGCTTTGTCGGCGCCGTCAACGTCAGCGTCGTCGCAGGGCTCCCGACTCCTTAAACCCCCTCCTCATCCTCCTTACACCGTTAAACGCCCTGGAATGCGGAGGTGTTTGCTGAAGCTGCTCTCCTCGTGATATTCTTCTCTGCTTTTGTTGTTCTTGTTTGAGCAGAAACGGCAGCTGTACAACTGGTTGGCGGTTGAGTGCCATGGGGAAATGGCAGGTATTCTCCGGTTGGGCTCCTTGTTTGTCAAAAGATTGCATAATGCTGTTTGTTTTTGTTGTTGTTGTTTTTGTCAAGTGTTGACAGCTGTAATTATTAATTATTTGCTCCTGAGGATTACGGGCAGTGTGCCCGAGCCACGGGAATGATAATCGTAGTTCGTATATCATTCTCGAATGGAATGGAATGGAATGCGTTTATGTCATTTCGAAATTGTGCATTCTCCGGGCTCCACGCTTTGATCTTCCCTGTGGATCTGTGGAGCACTTCCAGAGACGACTCCAGATAGTCTCCTCTCCTTTTGCAGCTGTTGTAGAGTTCTTGAACGTTGGTGGCCTTTGATGAACCATTGTTTTGGTTCGTTGCAGCCACCACGTGGAAATCTCTACGATGGCCTTAATCTGCGAACTGACTCCGAATCCTGCCCAGAAGTGGCGGCAAGACTCGAGAGAGCGTCGCGTTCGCCCGAACCCAAACCCAACCCCGAATGCATTTGCTGCATATCTCAGGCGATTACCTTCTCTCCTCCACGGAGCAATTACGAAGGCCAGCGTTGGGATGCCGAAGCTTTTAATACCCTTGCAATGCCACAGTTCCTTTGAACAATCCGTGCAGCAAAATTAAGAGCTACAGCTAAGAAACTGTTAAATCTGGAGGAATATTGTATTATACCATAATATTTTCGAGTGCAAACCTGCAGAGGGTATTCGAACGCCTACGATGAACCAATGCAACGCAGTGGAACAAGTGGAAGGGCGGATGGATGGATGGATGGATGGATGATGGGTTGTGGGGATCTGTGCCCTGCCTGCATCTCAAGTGCCCCTGAGCGGGACGCCGTGCCAAGTGGAGACTAAGCTCTCCTAAACGGGGAGAGACAAAAGAACTGGGCCGGGGCATAAAGAAGAATGCTCAAAGTAACTTTTAGCAGTTCACTTGAGAGCCAAAATGCGAAAGCGAAAAAGCAGAGGAAGAGGAAGGTCGTTGTTTATTGATTGCCCGACGACTACGAGGGCAGAACAGAACGGAGTAAAGGCAGGCATAGAAGAAGACAAAAGCAGAGCAGACCAGAGCAAAGAAATGGGAACAAAACAGAAACGGAAAGAGAGCATTCGGGAATTGGCACAGGCCCTTGAAAAAAGTTCTTCAAGCCCACGCAAATGAAACAACCGACCGACAAATGGCGGAACGAAGAAGATTATGATGGTATGAGGGTGAGATTAAGAGAGAGAGAGAGAGAGGAAGACGCAGACGAGCCAAGTGCAAGTGAAGGCATTAACAAAGGAAGGCACAAATTATGAAGACATTCAAGACAGAGTTCCCAGAGCTCTTCTGGGGTTTGGAAAACGAAGCAATACTTTTAATCGTAAAACAGCGTTTTAGTCTGTTCATTTTGGATATCAATAGGAGTATTGTATCCCTATATTTCGTCACCCTTCGTCTAGAGGACTGGGCTGCTGTTTAACATTGAAATAAGTATGATTCCATGAAGATTGTATCCATTTTGTTAAAAGTTAAATTAATGGTTTTTGGATTTTGCACCTTTCTGTTTTTATTGGTTCCCTCTATCTCGGATGGGCTGCATTTGTTTGAGCTTAATTTGAAGGGAACATCCGGAACATGGGCCTGTGCCTTTCGCATTTGCCGCCTGCCAAATGGCATCTGTTGTTGGCCAAATGATTGAGGCCAAAGTGGAAGAGGGAGGGAGATCAACAAGCATCGGAAATGCGGCAGTGGGGGCACTCGTAGCCCGACAGGACAGACCAGACGGATGGGCGGACTCATTGAACCACAAGATGAATACAAAGATGCCAAATCAACTCGAACGAGTTTGCACTCCGTTCCCTCTCAGTCCCTTCCTCTCTTTTCGTTTGCAGGTCAATTGCATCCCAGTCCGAGTTGGCAGCACTCCAGAGCCCCAGCGACATTTGAGTTTTGCACTCAACATGAACGTGTAACGGTGGAAAGGTCTGTCTGGTCTGCCAGTCGGAACCAGTAAGCAGTCACTAGTTGAGTGCGTGCAGCGTTTGTCAAATTGCCAGCAGAGCTGTTGAGAGTTTTCCAGTTGCACCAGTCGCAATCACCGGGTCCCGTCCCGGCTGCAATCTCGGCACATCCCATAGCATCCCATCCATATCCCAACAGTAGTTGACAAAAGTCATCCAACCAGGGAACGTCACCGACAAACCAACAGCAAGAACAACAGCAGCAACAGCAATCACAACCGCAACATTTGTAATGGAAATTCCTGCATTGAAATCTCGTTTCGTTTCGTTTAGCCTCAGCGTTTCTCTTTCTGTCTTTTGGTATACCCTTGCAGAGGGTATCAACCCTTATCAGCGAAACCGGATTCGAACAGTCAAGCACGCGACATGTACTTTGTTTTTGATTTCTCTTTTGCAGCATTCGCTTGTGCGTCTGGCTGGCGTGGGTTATCGAAGAATAAGCTCGGAGGAATGGGAACAGTTGGGAGTACACACCTCTGGCTAATAGAATCCGTGTACTTCGGGTCAACGGTTATATATTCTCTTAATAATACAAATCGAGTTAGGGTATCACGAACTTCAAATCCTTGAAGGTTTCATTTTTGTTGGTTTCATTTTTGCGGTTCGCTTTTGTTTTTGGGTTTTCCAGCTGTTGGCTGCAAGTGGCATTGTTATTGCTGCTGTAACTGTTGCGGTTCCGTCATCATGCCCGGCCCGAGCCGCAGCCGCAGCCCCACACCCATCCCCAGCCCCATCATCGTGACAAGTCAATGAACCAGCTAAGTTTTGGGGCTTAACCGACAAAAAGCCCTTCAGCTCCATTGGCCACTTGACCAGCAGTGGGGTGAAGCCTTTGCAGTGGGATGGGTGGTGTGGTGTTTTAGGCCATTCTATTTGATGATCGATCGATGGTTATGATGATATGTATTCCCCCTCCCCCGATGCCAATGCCAAAGTATTACCATGTCACCTAATGGCCGCCCGATGCTAATGGGCATGGGTGGGGGACATCGATTCGACGGATGCCAATCCGCTTATCAGCTGGAAATGTGTGTTTCGCACACACGATTAGCATATTTAATGTTTGGAAATTGCAAATTAGCAAATCCCAGCCGGCACCCGGCACCGAATTGAGTTACAAGCCCATTCTACTTCGTCTGTGACCCCTGCGTGAACCCCCAGCCGCCAGAGGGTCGAGAAATCTCCACGATGTTCGTGTCTAGTCTGATGTTTATCTTTAGAGCGCGAGACTAACTTAATTCGCTGCGACACGCCACGCAAAGGAATAAAACTATTTTACACCGACTTGATTTAGTACGAGCACTAGTATATTCTTAGCAACAGTCAATAAAGAAATAACAAAGAGTCGGAGCACTAATAGCGTGCGAAAAGCAACAAGAAGGGGGGGCTCGGCTGTGGCCGATAATCCGACTGTGGGATACCCGCCAATCAGATTGATTTGTGGTACGCTAATGGGGATTTCAAGGCGTGAAAACTGTTCCAGTCGAGACCGAGAAAAGACCGAGGATAGAGAAGATAGCTGGGGAATGTGTGGCCACCAATAAAAATTACCGAGGAAAACGCTTCTCCGATCTCCCATAGCCAATATACCCTTGTACTTTAGAAGTATCCCAGTATAACAGCAACTACAGAAGAGACCCAACTAAGTCGAGATTAGACACAGAAATTGGGTTCAAGAGCAAACAGCACTAGAAAGCAATGGAGATTTAGAGGGGAGCAGAGGTACAAGGGCTACATAGATGGACTGTGCCCAAAAACAATGTGTGCGCAAAATGCGTACTCAATAGAAAGCATGGAGAGACAACAGAAAGAGTGAAGCAAAAAACAAACACCGCAGCACACAGACACAACGAAAAAATCAATCTAAATTGAATTATACAACACCAACAACAGACACACATACTCGTACATACGCAGACAACAGAGAACAGAGAATTGCATGGCACATTTACAGCAACAGCAACAGCAACAACACAACAACAAGATGAGCCAAAAGAAACGAAACGGGTTTTCGTGAGACGGAGATGAAAAGATTCTCAATGAATGGGAAATCAAGTAAGCGCAAGCAGAGGCTAAATAAAGATGAGATGCATAAATTAGACTCCTCTCTCTTTCTCCACCTTTGAGGTCTCTGTTGCAATTTTGTAACAATTTGTAAAGGAGCCGCTGTGGGGAGTGGTTGGGGGAGGCAGACATGTCTGCTCTTTTAGCCTGTGCTTTTGTATTTGTGTTGTATTTTTTTTTGGCAGATAAAATTGAATACAAATTCAGAAGCAGAGGTAGACGACGGGCACGCTTGATCGAGAGTCTCAGGTGCGCTTTTGCTCAAATAATTTGATTATTTAGGAAATTTAACCAGAACGAAAGAAATATTCTATTGAAGGGACACAGAATCCGGTTTCGGAACAAAATAAGCAGAGATGCTGACTGAAGCGGGGGTTGGTTTTCTATTGATTCTTACAAGTTCAATGTCTTTCATCTTTCACAACTGCTATCTGTTCAGGATTTCATCTCTTACCTTTTGAAATCCTTCAATACTTGTTAACAGCACCAACACACACATGTGCTTACACCCACACACAGGTCTAAATGCAGGTCCCGTAAATCCTTATAAAGACACATACACCCGCACTAACAAACCAACACACGCGCGTTTACGCTTCTTTTTTGCTTTTTCAAGGCGCAAAGGTTAAATTAATTTTAAAATTTTTATTATTTTTGTTTATTTATTTTTGTTGTTTTATATTTTAAGAAGAACGATGCGAATTTATTTTCGAAGTTAGACGGCAGCACACCCGCTGTTGGTTCAAATGTGTTGTTAACTGTTGTGCACAACAGTGCTGCCAGATTTTTAGAGTCACCATAAGCTAGATTTCAGAAAAAAAAGCTAGAAAAAGCTAAAAACAACAAAAAAACAAATAGCTTAAAAATAAACTAACCATAAAAACACATCAGAATAATGGGAACTTTAATTTTTAGTAATGACATGATTTTTTTCACTTCAATATGCTATGGCCGAGTGCTCAGCAATGTACAAACAAACCGCAGCCTCCTGAATCTCTGTTTTTGAGGACTTTCTAACAAAAGGTATTTTGTTAGTTTTGCCATGCTTGCATTGGACGCAATATGTTTTTTAGCGACCGCATGCTGCCGTAATTCCCACGACTTGGTTTCTTCTTGATTCTTGATTTTTGTCCGATTTCTCGCTAAAAATTAACATATATTACAATTACAAAAATAAAAAAACAGAAATTGTTTTGTACTTAATTATGTTTAGCCCAAATAAACTAACTAAATAAGCTAGATTTCAAGCTATAAGCATTTAAATTGGCTTTCAACCTATTTGGTTTTAAAATAATCCAAATCTAGCTTAAAATAAGCTAAAATGGAAACACTGGTGTACAAGCGCGATGAAGAAACTAACTTAGCCCACTAAAGCCCCCTCTATTTAAGCAGAATAGGAAGGCGATCGAAACCACGGAATATGAAACTGTGCATTCTTATTATTATCCACAAAAAAAATCTTTTTACTAACAAAACATCACCCCGATGTCTTTCATCTGAACTGCGCCCAAGTTCTTTAAGATTCATAATATTTGTGAAGTGCATTGTAATACCCACTGGTCTACAAGGGGTTAATCGGGATTTCGATTCTGATCGATTTTGATATTCTATTTAATATTACTAATATTTACTATATTATTACCAATAATAAGTTTATTCGATTAGCGAATTAATTTTCCACTTAACTGGCCTATTTGAAATACTTTTTTTATTGGATCTTGTATAAAAAAGGTTTTAACGAAAAAGTCAAACAAAAACCCGTGAGAGAGTAATCCTTCCTATTGCTCAATTTTGATATTCCATTGAATAATTCTGGCTCACTAAGACCGTTAGCTCTGCCCCCATAGTCTTATCCTATTGATAAAACTTGCCAATCTTGTAGAAAATGTATTTAAGTCCATGCTTTGTTTGCATTTTTCTAAAAAAATTTTTAGGCAAAGAAAGTCAAAACTCGGAATGAAACGTAAGTGTGTATGCAATTTTACGTTATGGTTGCTTGTCAACAGGTTTCTGTTATGCGTATGGGTCATTTGTATACCCTATTTACTTTAATAATGTTAAAATTCCAAGCTGCTTTAAAAATTAACTTATAATGATGGAAATGTTTTTGACCTATACAGATGCGTGTTTTGCAGATATATATCTCGGTCCCGATACCTATTCTAGGTCTCTGTAAGAAGATCGCTAAAAAAGCTTTAAAACACAGAATGACTAGTTTCTGCCTATATTGGAGCCAGATGACAAACATTTCCTCGATTCTATAATATCCTTTTCTATAGGGTGCAGATGCAGGCGTCGATGTTGTGGGAAATACAAAATATTGCTCGTCCTCATAGCATATCATATGTAGAGACAGGGCTAGGTAATGTTTGTACGAGCCTTGCAATTTCCGTTGGCTGTATTTGCCTGTTGTCCATACCTTTCCATAGCCCAGCGGTTCGAGTCGATGTTCGAGTTCGCTTGGCCGGTTCGATCAAACCAAAGAGGGCGTTCAATAAAATGAAACGTAAGATATCGACAGACAAACATCGATATCTACCCAAAGAAACGCATCGAAGTTCAGGTAGTGTAATATGCACCTAACGGCAAGGAAAAATTCGAAAAGTGAAGCTGTCATAGCTTATGATAGCAAAGTCCAATTAAACTGAGAAATACCTAAAAAAAAACCCATGAGCACTCCCAGTTGATAATCAGCAAGCTCAATGTTACACCCATGCTTAAGCGGAAGTTCATTGCCGTCCCCGCTTTAAAAAATAATAGAATCACCGAATCTCAGAGATATCAGAGGAAAAAAACCCATGGATGCCCCTGCGCAGCAATTGACAAGGGTTAATTACAGATACAGCTTCTACAGAAATCATGTACACCCCGGAGATAACGACGACAATTGATAAAGACAGAAGCAGCAAATATATCGACTCATTGGCTCGCTATAATGTTTAGTTTTCAAGAGTCAGCAGCGCCATGCAGAAGCTTCTTCCACTCCTCGTCGTCGGGACTCTTTTAGCCGTCTCCAACGTCGATGCGGCTGCCCAGAGGTTGCCGGATAGCCGCATTGTTAATGGGCGAGAGGCCGCAGAGGGAGAGTTCCCCTATCAGCTCTCACTGCGGCGCCACACCATCCACATCTGTGGTGCCTCCATCCTCGCCAGCAACTGGGCTATAACAGCGGCCCACTGCATCGACAACCACGAAACGAGTCCCCGCGAGTTCACCCTGCGCCAGGGCACTGTCCTGCGCACCACAGGCGGTTCTATCCAGCCCGTGCAGACCATCTACAAGCATCCCGCGTACGATCGAACGGACATGAATTTCGATGTGGCTCTGCTGCGGACTGCCGTCGGAGCCCTTTCCACGACGCCCATCCGCCTGCCAGCTGTGGGCGAGGCTATCCCGGAGGGCATGTCCGCCGTCGTCTCTGGCTGGGGACACATGGATATCATTAATCCCGTCCTGGCGCCGGTCCTCATGAGCACCACTGTGCAGACGGTTAATCAGGAAAATTGTGACAGCGCCTTGAAAAATCACGGCGGCGTCACTGATGCGTAAGTGTACAGAGAGCAGAGATAGGGAGAGAGATTTGGCACTTAGAATCTCTAGTTAATGTCCCACTATCTTGTCTAGAATGTTCTGTGCGGCCGCAAGAAACACGGACGCCTGTCAAGGCGACAGCGGAGGTCCCATCAGTGCCGAAGGCACTCTGATTGGCATCGTTTCCTGGGGGGTCAGCTGTGCGGATCCCTATTATCCAGGCGTGTACACTCGTCTGGCCCACCCCACTGTACGCCGTTGGATACGTCTGCTCACCAAATTGTAAATCTCCATCAATAAAGGAAAAATACGGGATAACATGCGTGATAGCCCATTTTGAATGTGCGCGCTAACCTCATCGATAGTTCCTGTCTGGTCAAGCAGCTTAAATATTGTAAACTATTACCAGTGGTGCAGCCCAAACGAAATGCCTTATGTTGTTGTTGTCATTTCCAACGCCCACTGTAAAGATCATTTGTTACCACATATGCATATGCAGCAGAATTCTTTCGTCTCCTTATATCTCAATCTCTCGTACTCGATTTGGTTTACATATGCAAATAAATTCTGAATTATAATAACAACAGTTATTAAAATTGCTTAATAGCTTAACAGTGCCATCTCTAGCAAAGAAGCTGTTCATGTGCGATAGGCAGGTTAGCGTTTTGATTTACTCGTTTTGATTGATTCACTAATCGTTCCATATATGTTCAATATAGCTGGGAATATTCGACGGAAGAAAGAATAACCAGAAATTAGTCGTCATAACCGGTTGACAACAATGAGTCCCATTCCATGCACACCCTGGGGGAAATGCATGTTATAGAATTGTGAATATGTTTGTCATCCCAGGCTCCAAAGAAGGCAAAAACAATTTTAAAGATCGGGCAGGAGTTGCAGGGCGCCCGCCGACAGCTCCCCTAGCGATGGTGGCAACTGCCCGCTGAATTTTGTTGAGGCCATTCTCCCGAGAATCTCCTCGGCCTTCTCCTACATTGTTTTTCTTCATGAGCCCTGTTCGGGCTCGTTGATTTAAGTTGAGAAATTTCTTTCTCTAGATCGTTTATTTTTTGTACAAATTTTTCATTTTGGACAGTGAATGCGTGCAATTTTACATGAAAATTTTTAATTTCCGTTTTTTGGGAAATATTTTTCCCATTTAGGGCTTTGAATTTTTTTCCAGAGATTCAATGCCGGATTCATCTTTTCAATATTATCTATTGTTTTTCTTATAACTTCGATGTTTTCGTTCCGATTTCAATTTTTATTTTTTTTAATTTTAGAGAAAAACATTAACTTTCAATTTTGTTAATAAATTTAAAAAAATATCTAGCCTCTTATTTTTGATCGAATTTTTTGCTTAACACCGCTCATTAAGTTCTGCACACACTCTTTGGTAATCCTACGGGTCGCACGCATCCAGTTTTTTTTTCATATCTTCCATGTTTTCGGAGAGACTACCATTCTTCTTTAAATTTCCTTTAACTAATGCCCAATATCGCTCAATTGGCCGGAGCTCTGGGCAATTTGGTGGGTACTCCTCTTTTGACACGAAATTGATGCCTTTTGAGTCAAGTAGCGCTAAAGTTGAGCGGGCATAGTGCGCGGACGCCAGATCTGGCCAAAATATTCTTGACACATTGTGTTTTTCATAAAAAGGTATAAGACGCTTTTTCAAACACTCCTTCATGTACACATCGGCGTTGATTGTCCCTTTTGTGAAAAAGCACTGGTTCTTAGGCCACAGGTGAAAATGGCCTGCCATATTAGCACTTTCTCCCCAAGTTTATCGACTTGAATTGTTGACACCGACTCGTCAACAGTTCCACCTTTAACTTTTGTATAAAACTGAGGGCCGGGTAAAGTTTTCGAGTCCAATTTGACATAAGTTTCGTCGTCCATAATAACGCATTGAGCTGCATCATTGAGCAAGCGATCATAAAGCTTTCGCACTCTCGTTTTGCCGACTTCTACTTGTCGCAGACTTTTTTTTCGGAACTTTTTGTTTTTTGTATGTCTTTAAATTATGGCGTTGCTTTATTCTTTGAACCATACTCATACTTGTTCGCGCTTTTTTTTTTTCCAATTCTCGAACGGACATCGTGTTATGTTTGTGGATTAACGCAAATTTGTGAATAGAAAATATTTACATGCTGAACAGCACTCATCGCCCATTAATTTGTAATAATATTTATAAGAATATAAGGCTACAGAAATGTAGGCTGTCCGATTTACCATCTTTTTCATTATTGAAAAAGAAAAGATCGCTTATGAGGAAGAGTGGTGTCTTCCGAAACAGTCTAAATAAATATATATGTTTTATACGATTTTAAATCTTTTCTTAAACATTCGGCAACGTGGATATGACCCGCGATTGATGGCCATCATAAGCGACGGATGCCCCGCCAATATGTTCTAACAGGTAAGACGTAGGGAAATGTAAGGAAATGCGTTTATATATAATATGTATATATATATATATTGGAGAAGGCCGTGGAGATTCTCGGGAGAATGGCCTCAACAAAATTCAGCGGGCAGTTGCCACCATCGCTATGGGAGCTGTCGGCGGGCGCCCTGCAACTCCTGCCCGATCTTTAAAAATATTCAATCATTCTGTAAAAAATTGCAAATGTCAGGCTCCAGCAGCCCAACAAGACGCCAAACACCGATTCCCGTCTCGAAACAATTTTTAAGCGGCCCATCGATGAGGATGCCGCCCAGGTGAAGGACGACGGCCCGACCAGCAGCCATGCCGTGACATTCGAAAATGTATGCGAATATACTATATTCGGATGACAATACTCCAGGCGAGACGCGATTGGGAGCATCATTTGGACTGAATCGAAAAGGTTTTCGGAGAAGTCGGGTTGTGAGCTCCAAATTGTTGTTTCTGTTTTCCGATTTGTTTTTGTGCGGAAATGTCGGAGCTCTCGAAACTGGAGACACTTTCAAACAAGAACCTCCTGGCCATGTGCAAGGAGCACGGCCTGCCCTCCGTCGGGGTGGCCGACAGCACTCGTGCGTGCATAATCCACGCCGAGGGTTTATTTAATTGAAGTTTAAATTAGCTTTTAAATAATTTAGTTTTAAACAATTTGAACCGACTAATATAATCAAAAGCCATGCCCCCCGAGAAGAAGATTTGTTGCGGAGGTTCAATAACGCTCCAAGAAGTGTGGTTGCGGAGGTTCGATTACGCTCCAAGAAGTTTGGTTGCGGAGGTTTAATAACGCTCCAAGAAGTGTGGTTGCGGAGGTTCAATTACGCTCCGAGAAGTGTGGTTGCGGAGGTTCAATTACGCTCCGAGAAGTGTGGTTGCGGAGGTTCTGGGGTGCCATGGTGCGCACGGTGCTGACTCCCTGCGCACTAGGTTTAGAAGAGTAGATGTTAACAGTTAAAAAAAAAAAATAAAGTCGCGCGGCTTCGACTGTGCTCGCCTTTTTATAGCAATTGGCAGCGCCGCCATTTGCGAAAATGACTTCGAAGTAGCGCAGTCGCGCCGCCGCAGGTCTGCCTTGCAAGAGCGAGAGAGATATATCGGCTGTCGCTGCATGTGTGAGATTTTGTATGCGCTTGCTTCTGAGTACAACAAAAATACGTCAGCCGACAGCGCAGCCGCAGCTGGTGGCTCTCTGTCTCTCTCTCTCTCTCTCTCTGCTTTTGCAAGGTAGCAGAAAAGGGTGGGTTTTGTGTTATATATTTATTGTATACTTACAGTGCCGCTCAACTGAATAGGTTCAACAATTATCCAAAGTCAAACCGCTATATCTTTTTAACCAACTTACCGATTTATATGAAACAATTGTTTGTGCATAGATTGATTCATTGTTAATAAAGCAAGAATAAAAAAAGTTTGTGGTTTCCAGGACACGTTTTTAAAGCTATTTATTAATTTTTTCAAAAACATTACAAACGAGGGGGAACGTTGTGAGTTGTGAGATAATATTAAGCGACGCGACAAAGAGTGCGTGCAAGAGAGACAGAAAATCAGTCTGAGCGTGACGTCAGGCGTTGCGTAGCCACTGCAAATTGATGTGTTCCTTTTGGCTATAAAAATGATCCGATCTAATCCAGATTCAGCAACCGGATAGATATGGTCATTCTCTATGATTGTGCGTTTTTAGTTTTCTCGAATCTGCACTATTGTGGATGCAACAGATTTTCGTTCTTTGTGGGGGCGGAAGGGGGTGGGGCGAAATTCGGAGATATATGTTTTATAGTGAGATCTAACAGGAGTACGGGTACCAAAATTTGGTTACTCTAGCGTTAATGGTCTCTGAGATTTGTGGATGTAAGCCGTAGTATAGGCCTTTGTATACCCTATTTTGTTAATTTTATATGAAAGTATAAATATTGATATGAAGATAAAACGTAACTAATAAAGACCTTTTCTCAAACTGACATTTTTTAAACATATTTATGTATATGATGAGTGTTTTGTATATATATCTCGATCCTGGTACCTATTCTTGGTCTCTGCAAGAAGACAATAAGCTTTAAAATATCGTTGAAATAATATTTAATAATATTAAAATCTATTGAAAATAAATTTTTTTTTTGCCTGGGATGACAAACATATTCACAATTCTATAACATCCATTTCCCCCAGGGTATGTGTGCATGGAATGGGACTCATTGTTGTGAACCGGTTATTACGACTAATTCTTGGTTAATCTTTCTTCCGTCGAATATTCCCAGCTATATAGATATCTTATTTTTGCCCAGATAATTTTATATGATTGCTGAATCAATTTTGATCAAGATTAACTACTTTTAAGTACTCGAAAATCTTTTATTTTGACAAAAAAAACGAATTCGAATTCTGGCGGGCCGGTTATGGCTTTCTCGTAGCTGCTTTATATAAAAAATTCAGCGGGTAATGTAGCCGTTGGTGTGCGCTGCGGGCACACTGGGTACCAGTGCTGCCAGATTTTGAGAGTCACCATAAGCTAGATTGAAGAAAAAATAAGCTGGAATAAGCTAAATACAAAAAAAAGCTGAAAAATAATCTAACAATAAAAACGACATGGCCCCAATTGTTGACTTACAAAAGCAGCAGTACGCTTATGTGGATTCAGTTGGCACATTGCGTAGCCCCTCCGTAAATTCATCAAAAATTTAACCAGAAATTGTGGAAATTTTGTTTATAAAACACTTTTGGCATTTTTTTTGTATGCAAATGTGCAAACATGTGCAATACCATAGTGTGACTGAAACTTATCAACGAATAATTACCATACATATATACACAAAATTGGATGATATATCAAAATACGAACAAGATATATGATTTTTTTCCGATATAACAATACATTCAAATAGCAAAAATTGTTTTGTACCAAATTTTTTGAAGCCAAATAAGCTAAATGAAATTTTAAATAAAAGAGATATTTTTCAAGCTATTTTGTTTTAAAATAAGCCAAATCTAGCTTAAAATAAGCTGAAATGGCAACACTGACTGTATATTTTAACGATAAGTGGTCACACTGATTTACTCGTTTTGTGCGAGATTTTAGTTTTTTTGAACGGTTATTTTAGGCCCTGCCCGTTACAAAAACAATTTTGAACCGAACCTAAATCGAGGGCTAGACTTTAACCAAGTTCTGAGTCAACAGTGGGGCGGTGGCAGTGATATATTGTAGGAAAAACAGGCGTGGGAGTGGCAACGGCATCAGCGGGTGGAACAGAGCAGAGCGGGTGGTGTGGTGGTGGCGGCACGCATTCTATTTAGGGTGAGTGTAGTGCATTTACACAAGACACAAGAAAGCAACGAAACTAACAAATACTAGAGGTAAAAATAGACCCTAAACAGACACTTAAGTGCAATCTTTCAACAGTTCCCTCTGCTGAATGTACTGGCGCTGGTTGTGGCTCTGCATTAAGATGATCTACCAGCTGCTGTGCTGCTCGGTGAGCATGATCTTCTTCTGCTTCAACGTGTTTTGGCTGTTCTGCAACCTGGCCATACCCTGGTGCACACTGAGCCTCGTCGTCGTCTGTGTGGCCTCCAAGTTCGTGAAGCTGCAGCGCAGTCCCAACGAGAAGCGGCTCCTTAGCCTGCTGAGCGCGCCGGATGATTGGCCGAGCTACTGGCCCATCGCTAATCGGGCGGCCGGCTACGATGCGCCCGAGAACTCGAAGGCAGCAATCAAAAAGGTGACGTCATGAGGCGGTGGTTGCTTCGGCCCTTACCCCAGCAAAAATCAATAACATCCCTCATTTTCAGTGCCTAACACGTGGATATCGGAACGTGCTTCTCGATGCCGGTCTCACATCCTGCGGGGAAATTGTTATAGCTAACCCCAGTCGCCTGGCTGTGGCTCAGCAGCCGTTGAGCGAGCTGCAAAAACTCAACATCACGGAGCAGCATCCTATGGGGTGAGACATGAGCCTTATGCAAATCAAGTGGAACTTCACTAAACTCAAATGTCAATACACAGGTCCCACTTCGAGGCAGAGTCAGTGACCACGCTAAGGCAGCTCTCCGACTATGTGGAGGCGGAGGCTACCTCGGCCACGCTCTTCCTGCGCCTGCACGACAACAGTGCCCGCATGCTCGACCAGCTGCAGAAGTTTATGGCCGCCAATGAGGCGTTTACGCAGCGAACAATTGTTATTAGTCGCTCGCCGCTTGCCATTTATCAGGTATGCATAGAGGAGGATGCTTCTTTGGGGATGCTTTTGATGCCTGTTGTTCTTTTCAGCTGCGCAAACTGCGTCCGGAGATCATTTGTGGCCTGTGGCATGAGACCTATCTATCGCTGGCCATACTCAAATCCTCTACACTGATTACCTCAATCTATGGTGCAATCTTTCGCAATATCATTGCCCCCGTGATCGGCATAAGCGTCGTCTTTCTCAGCAAAGAAGAGTTCAATTTGTAAGCCATTCATTGGTATTCTCTTTTTGGATTACTCTTTAATGTTTAATTGGCTTTTGGCAGGCACATTGCCGACCTGTGGCGCAATGTTGGCGTCCGTCCAATCGTCTACATGGTGAACTCGCCCAACGAGAAGCGCTATTTTCAGAAGACCATGAAGATCCAATATTTGACCGACTCGCTGCGCTCCGAGCCGCATCTACTGATGAAGGCCTAAGGTGTTCCATTCACCAGCGAGGAAGTCAACGAACACAACTCAGACAGGAGCGCACATACAGAGAAACTGTTTGCATTTAGCTGCGCCACACTTAATTCTTAAGAGTAATTCGTTTTGAGTGCCCACGTTCACTCCCCTCCCCCACACTCGATATGTGTTTATAAAATGCGTTTTTAGTACGTGTTCCGTATCTGTAGAAGCTTTTGAAAGTATTACCCGTTGTGCACCAGTACCACTACCTGTACCAGTGAGATTGAAGCTGTATATTTATGTCTGAATAGGTTTTGTGCTTTATTTATTGTCCGCTACAGGATGCTTTTTACATTTTATTTTTTCTATTGACGTCCTGTTTGTTTTTTTATATATGTTTTCTATTTAATTATGTCTATATTTTCATATACCCTGCCTGATATGTTCTGTTCTCAAATTTTGTACGATATTTCTACACATGTACTATACTCGCATGTACACAAATGTATACCCCATAAGGTAGTATATTGCTTTTTTGATGTGCTCTATATATGTATATATATATGTATGTAGTATATACAAACATACACGCGCAGCTTTTCTAGAATGCCGAACATTTGGCCATTTTTCACAAATGTTCCCATTGTTATGCAGATCCCAAAAGAATAACTTGTCTAAGACCAAGTCCCGACACCAAATACAATTAAGCTTCTTACGTCTAATCCGAGAAAAGCAAACGAATTGTGTTCCAACGAGCATTATCTATACGACTATACCAAAAAAAAACAATGATGAAAATTTCATTTTATTACGACACGATGATCCGATGAGTAAATAAAGATAGTGGAAAAGATTGATATAAACTCAAAAATCAAGAGTAAGCGTTTTCTTATAGATGCATCTGCTCAGCTTGTCAGCATTTGTATTACCAGTCGGTAAAGGGTTTAGATAAATAACGCTTATAAGGGTTTTCTTCCGTTTTAATATATTGTATATTGCTGAGCGAGAGAAGCTGCCTGTACGGTGTTCGAGGTATTCGGTGTGCTGGCAATGGTATAAATTCTTCAATATTACCCTAACATGACTTACCAGACGGCCGAATCCCTCATCGAAAATGTGGATCATAAGTTAATTACATGCCATCCACTCATCCAATATAGTATCCATCTAAACCAGACTCCTGAATCTGGTTGTTATATAATCATTCTCTCGTAGGTTCAAAATTGTGGAGGCCACCGATTTTCGAACTTTGTGTGGGCGAAATAAACTTGTAACAGTGTGATATCACAGGAGTGTAAATAAAAAATTTCGTTGTTTTGGCTTTTTAGTCTCTGAGATCTAGACGGACGCATGGATGGACAGACCAGACATGGCTACATCGACCCGGCTATTGGTGTTGATCGAGATATATGGGATCGGAAACGCTTCCTTCTGGGTACTACACCCCCCATCCACTTCCACCACAAACCTAATATACCCCTATACTCTTTGAGAATCGATCCGAAGGTTGCATATGGTCAACTTTGAAAGTTCATAGGTATCTTTTAAACTTATCCGATTTATTCAGTTTCGATTTTCCCACCTCATTTCGGCTGGTCCTGGTGAACGCGTCCATTAATTGTAGATTGGAACAAAGTTTTTTTTAATTTTTCTTTATTATTTGGGGGGATGTCTTACATTATATATGTATATGTATGTATATCTGTATATATGGTGTGCCTAGGTCTATTAAGGTCTTACATTTCTGAGCGAGGGAATGGGAACCTTTTGCGGGGTGACAGGACAGGGATGTATGCACGGAGTACTAATGATAGAGCTTAGAAATAGCCATGCATCGAGTGTTCGATAGATGTAATTTTATTTTATACAGAAGTTCGTAAAGTGTGTGAAAGCTTAAAAAAAATTGTACGATAGAGAATATTTATATATGTATAAACAATGGGGCAAATGCAAGATGCAAATGAAGTTCCTTATTTGCGGCGGGAGCGTGTCGCTCTCTTGGGCGCCTCGTCGTTGCTGGTGGCGGAATCTGCCACTGGGAGAGTGGCCTCGAAGTGCACCTTCTTGGCACGGCCACTGCGTGCCGTCGAGGCTGAGGGGGCAGCGGCTTCCGCCGACGGAACGGGCTGCATTGCCTCTGGCTCGACAATTGGGGCTGCCTTGGCAGCTCGTCCGCGTCCACGGGCGGCTGGTTTTTTGGCGGACACAGCCACCACGGGCTGCTCTGCAGGCTCCTCGTCAGAAATGATCACCGCTGGAGTCTTAGCACGGGCTCCGCCACGTGCTTTCTTGGTGGGCGGCTGGTCCTCTGAATCTGGCTCAGTCTCGACCTTGGCTTTGCGTGCGTTGCCGGCTCGTGCCGCATGCTTGGTGGGCGCTGCAGAATCTGCTTCAGCCTCATCCTCGGCCTTGCGACGGGTGCCACGTCCTTTGACTGCGGCGACCGTTGCTACCTCTGTTTCCTCGGCCACCTTCTTCGCTGCAGGTGCATCCTCGTGCGGCTCCTCAGTGCCGGCCTTTCCCCTGCGTCGCCTGGGCGTGGCTGGTCTGGGCGTGGTGTCCACAAGCAGCTCCAGGGCCTTGACCGTCGGATTCCTCTGGCGCCGGCTGCGGGACGGGGTCGGCTTGTCATCGTCGGGGACTTCTGTGTAGTTCTTGCGCGGCAGATTTCGTCCCTCACGTCTCTGCGAAGTTGTGGGGTCCGGCAAGGTCACCGTGGCCATCTCTGGAGTGGCTGGGGTAGCTCTGACTGCCTCTTCGATCGGTGGCCCCTTCTGAGAGGGTGTTGGCGTGGTGGGATGCACCTCCATCTCGAGCGTCTTGGCAGCTGCTGCCTTGCCGCTGGTCACCGGCTTTCGGTTACGTCGTGATCCAGAGCTGGGCTTGTCATCGTCGGGAACTTCTGTGTAGTTCTTCCGTGGAAGATTGCGTCCCTCGCGTCGACGCGGCGTCAGTTCATCCTCGGTGTGGGAGGGCGAGGGGTATACCCCATCGTTGGGCTTCTCTGCGGACGCCAAAGCGGTGGCAGTAACGGTGGCAGCCAACTCTGTGGTCACATCCTGCACATTTTTCTGTGCATCGATACCTTCAGCTTGGGCGGAAGCTTTGCGTCCTCTTCGTGCCGTTGTCTTTTTGGCTTGGGGTGTCCCCTCGTCGACACTCGTCGATGGCTTCCGGAGAGCTCGCGTTGGCTGCTTCTTCTCTGCTGTATCCACATCCACGCTTGGTTTGCGACCGCGTCGCGTTGGCTTTACCGTTGATGCTTCCTGGATCTCGGGAAGAGGAGTCTCCAGTGGTGGGCCCTCTCCGCTGTGACGCTTTGATTTGGGCTCCAACTGGTCGGCCGTGCCCTCCTCCACGGTCGCCTTGCGTCCGCGCCGCCGAGAGCTGGCAGCCTCGACATGCTCCACTGGGACATCCGTCGTCTCGGCTGTGGCTTTGCGTCCGCGTCGCCGTGCCTTGGGCTCCTCGTCGTCCAGCAGCAGCTTCTTTGGCTCTGGCTCTCGCTCGATTTCCTCAGCGATCTCCTCCAGATGATGGTCCACGGGCTTCATTGAGGCTGATTCTTTCTCTGGTGTTGGATCTGCTTTCTGTCCTCGGCGCCTGGGATGCTCGGGCTCCTCCGGAGCTGCCACCTCCACATCCATGGCAGGTTTGCGTCCACCTCGCTTGGGTCTGTCTGCCTGGGCATCTGGCTGGCCCTCTTTAGCTGGCTGCTGACTGGCCTCCTCGGTTTTTACAAGCTCTGAGGACTTGCGGGCTCGTTTCAGGGTCTTCTTTGGTTCATCCCCAGCTGGTGGATCTTTTTTGATGGCTGCCAGATGCTCCTGGGTTTTGGGGTTGTGTGGATCATCCTTTGTGGCCTCCTTCTCTGCTGTTGGAGCTCGTCTGTGTCGCTTTGATGTCTCAGGCATAACCTCCGTATGCTCCTCCTGGACCACTTCGGGTGTTTTGCGACCTCGTTTTGGGAGCTTCTTTGGCTCGGAGTCCACTGTTTGATCTACTTTAATGGCTGCCAGGAGCTCCCGGGCTTTGGCCTTCCGTGCTTGATCCTTCTCCGCTGATGGAGGACGTCCGCGTCCACGCTTTGTTGTCGAAGGAAGCAGCTCCTTGGATTCCTCCTGGTTTCGCTTTGGTGGATCCATTTGTTTAACATGTTCGGATGGCATGTTGTCGTCTGTGATGGGATTCAGAATCTCCTCCGTCTTCGGCTGTGCTTCGTTGTCCTTTGCCTCCTCTGATGATTGCTTGGACGGCTTTCGTCCCCGTCTCGTGTTCGTGATGACTTTCTTTTCCTCGAGGATTGGCTGTACCTCGTCGGACGGTTTGCGGCCCCGCCGCCTTGGCCTCTCCGATTCGCTAGCCTCTGCGGTTCTCTCCACGGACGAGCCCTTTTTGGCCCTTTTGGCGGCTGGCTGAATCTCCTTTGCGGGCGGCTGCCCGTCATTGCGTGCCAGTCTTGTTACCTTCCTCGCCTCCTGCTTGACTGCTTCTTCTGCAGCCACCTCTGGCTCTTGCTTTTCATTGTTTTCTGCATCCTTCTCTTCTTCAACATATTTCAAGGTGTTTTCTTCAAGCGCTTGATTCCCGTTTTCAGAATTACTTTCGAGCGGCTTTTCCGTCGCTAGCGTATTCCTTCTGTCTCGTTCAGACTCAGTTGCGATATCCTGTTCTTCATCCAGAGCGGATCCAAGTGTTTGTGTCTCGGATACGGAGGCACCTGTCGTTTCAGTTGGGGCTGGAGTAAGCTCGAGTGCGGCCTCTCTTGGTGTATCTTCAGGGGTTGCGGCTGCAACTTCATCTTCCTTTGCAGAACCACTAGTATATGATTTAACAGACATGGCTTTGGGCTCCACAACCCCAGCGGGCGCACCCGAAGACGAAGGTTTCTCTGCTTCAGGGGCTTCTGTTGCGGCTTCCACTGTGGGTGCTGTAGGGACTTTCTCCTGCGAATCGTGGCTCGAATTTGAGTCGCTCAACTCAATCACATCATCATCTATATGGACCTTAGAGGGGAACACTTTGGTGGTGGTTTCCCTTCTATTCACGTGCAGATCCACAGGATCGACTTGCTCTTCCAGCATGTCCATGGCCTCATCGCAATCCTCATCGTCATCTTCGTCGTCATCTTGGCTAGAAGTTTCTTCTTTCGGGGACGACACTGACTGACTATCGTCTGATATTATTTGGATCTCGTCGTTCGCACTTTGACCTGTACTTGCAGATGGTTTGTTTGCAGCATTCAAGCCGATTATCGACTGATTTGTGGGGGTCTCATCGACCACCTCTTCAGACTCTGATGTTGAGGAAACTGATTGTATTTCCTCGGTGGATAAAGGTGTGCTTTCATCATCGATGCAGATTGGAGCATTGGGAGCAGGTTCCTTAGTAGAGTCTGATCGAATCTCTACTGATACCTGTCCTTTGTCTGGTGATGATTGAGAGAGTTCTCCCAATGGCTCCTGAACTGCAAGTGGAGCGGGCTCTTCCTGAACGCTAGAAGTCGGAGCATTGGGAACAGATCCCCTAGAATGTTCGGAGCGAATTTCTGCTTTTTCTGGTCCAGGAACCTCGACTACAGGTGATGGGGTGCTTTCCTCAGCGATGGAACTTTTGGCACTAAGAGCAGGTTCCTTAGTAGATTCAAAAATAATCTCTGATGTTTCTTTCTCTGCTGATGATTGAGGCAGTTCCTTTGATTCCCCTAATGCCTTCTCGACTGCAAGAGAAGGGGTGCCTTCCTCAACGATAGAAGTTGGAGCACTGGGAACAGGCACTTTAGAACTTTCAGTCTGTGCGGATTCCTCTTCCTTTTCAGGCAATGGATTCTTAACAGGCTCAACTGCAGGTGGTGGGGTGACAGATCCCTCAGCGATAGAACATGGGGCACTAAGAGCAGGTTCCTTAGTAGATCGCAAAACAATCTCTGATGTTTCCTCTTCTTTTCCTGGTGTTGATTGAGACAGTTCTTTCGCTACATCTACAGGCGCCTCAACTGAAGGGGATGGACCTCTTTGCTCAGCTTCAGGTCCGGTTTCTGTTTCAGTTTCTTGTTGAATATTCCGCTCTGGTGTAGAGATAATCCCTTCGACTTTGTGTTCATCTGGAGTTGCTTCCGAAACTTTCTCAGAAGTTGAATCCTCTGGAGAAGCAGCCGCTTCGTTGGTTGTGCAGGCCTCGGGGATGACTTCCGTCTCAGATGTGGACTTCATTTCGCTTTCTTTGGGTAACTCGATGGCTGTGGCTGTTGGTGTTGCTTTAGGGTCTACAGCTGAGACGTCAGCAGTGATCTCATCCTCCGTCGTGTGGCCAGAAAGTGACTGATCGATGCTCAAGGCATCCCCTGGAATGACTTTGTCGTCGTTAGTCGATTTCCTCTGGACTGAAGTCTGTTCCGAGGTCAATGTCTCCGCTTCGTGGGCGAGTTCTTCATCAACTGCTTTAAGGAGTTCATCGCTTGGGGATTTGCGACCATCTGAGGTGGCCACCACATCTTCAAAAGTGTTGGAGTCATCTAATTGGATGTCCTGTTCGTCATTTCCGTTCTCTCTGGCAGGTTCCTTCGTTAACTCCATGTCTGTTGATTCCTTCAGAAGGAAAGCCTCTTCAGGCTTCCTGATAACAGATTTGTCGCTGGGAGACGTTTTCTCGGCAGCTTCCGAGGCCGATGTTTCCGCATCCTGGCCATTGCTCCGTTGACCTTCACTTGGACTCTCGTTTTGGGTTGTGTCTTCTGGCTTTGCATCTTGTTGAATGGCATCCTCTTTATCCTTTCCATCTGCAGGTTCTTCGGCTGGAGATGCTTCAGGTTCTGGCATTTCCTCGACGGTAGAAACATCTTCAAGTCGGTTTGAGGCATCCAATAGAATCACCTCATCTTCAGCCAAACTTATATCCTGCGCTAGATCCCCGGCAGTTGATTCATCCAGATTATTTGTTTCCTTTGCTGTGTCGATTGCGGATTTCGTGATGCCACCCTGCCCTCCAGCTGCAGGTTTCTCGTTTGCCTCCGCATCGCTAGGCACGTCCAGTGGGGACGCGTCCTCTTTCTGGTTTCGGCTGGGCTCTTCCACTTTGGGATCATTGGTCTGCTGATCCTCAGATCGAATTTCATCTAGCGTGGTTTCCAATTCAATGGCATCGTCTTGAATCTCTTCAATTAAAGAGTCCTCTGGCACCTCTTCGATAAAAGATTCCTCTGGCACCTCTTCAACTAAAGATTCCTCTAGGGCCTCTTCAATCAACGATTCTTCTGGCACCTCTTCGACTAAAGATTCCTCTAGCACCTCTTTAATCAACGATTCCTCTGGCGCCTCTTTAATCAAAGATTCCTCTGGCACCTCTTCGATTAAAGATTCTTCTGGCACCTCTTTAATCAACGATTCTTGTGGCGCCTCTTTAATCAACGATTCCTCTGGCTCCTCTTCAATCAAAGACTCTTGTGGCACCTCTTCAATCATAGACTCTTCTGGTGACTTTTCAATCAAAGATTCCTCTGGCACATCTTTAATCAACGATTCCTCTGGCACCTCTTTAATCAACGATTCCTCTGGCACTTCTTCAATCAACGATTCCTTTGGCTCCTCTTCAATCAAAGACTCTTGTGGCACCTCTTCAATCATAGACTCTTCTGGTGACTTTTCAATCAAAGATTCCTCTGGCACATCTTTAATCAACGATTCCTCTGGCACCTCTTTAATCAACGATTCCTCTGGCACTTCTTCAATCAACGATTCCTCTGGCATCTCTTCAATCAAAGATCCCTCTGGCGCCTCTTTAATCAAACATTCCTCTAGCACCTCTTCGACTAAAGATTCCTCTAGCACCTTTTTTATCAACGATTCCTCTGGTTCCTCTTCAATCAAAGATTCTTCTGGTTCCTCTTCAATCAAAGATTCTTCTGGCACCTCTTTAATCAAAGATTCCTCTGGCACCTCTTCGATTAAAGATTCTTCTGGTACCTCTTTAATCAACGATTCTTGTGGCGCCTCTTTAATCAACGATTCCTCTGGCTCCTCTTCAATCAAAGACTCTTGTGGCACCTCTTCAATCATAGACTCTTCTGGTGACTTTTCAATCAAAGATTCCTCTGGCACATCTTTAATCAACGATTCCTCTGGCACCTCTTCAATCAAAGATCCCTCTGGCTCCTCTTCAATCAAAGATTCCTCTGGCGCCTCTTTAATCAAAGATTCCTCTGGCACATCTTTAATCAACGATTCCTCTGGCACCTCTTCAATCAAAGATTCCTCTGGCACCTCTTTAATCAAAGATTCTTCTGGCACCTGTTTAATAAACGATTCCTCTGGCACCTCTTTAATCAACGATTCCTCTGGCACTTCTTCAATCAAAGACTCTTCTGGTAACTTTTCAATCAAAGATTTTTCTGGCACCACATCAGCTTCTTGCGGTGGATCGATGATGGACGTGGACTCTTGGTCAACAGTTTCTAAAATGCTGAATGCATCCAATTGAATTGCCCCATCTTCAGGTGGTGTCTCAGCTTCCTTTGGACTTTCAGCTCTGCTGATGTCTTGTGTCACGTCCACTACATTTGAGTTAACTTCCAGACTATGGGCTTCTTTTTCTGGTTCACTTGCTGACTCTGTAGCAGGAGACGCTTCGCTTTGTTGTTCCCCAGCAGGCTTGGGCGCACTAGAAGCTTCCAATTCTTTGTGTTCGGATTCGTCTGTGCTTATAGCCGTCTCATGGGATAGTGTCTGTGGATCTTCGAAGTCAATTGTATCTTGAACAGCGTTTACAACAGCCGACAGTCCCAGGATATCCTCTACCTCAGATCCTTCTTCGACCAAAGATACATCGGTTGGCGTTTCCTTTGCTTCTGGCATTTGCTCAATGATATCAAAGCTATTCTCAACTGATGGAGTATCTTCCTTTTCCTTTGGAGCTGGATATTCTTCACAACTCTCCTTCTCCTCCTCATCTATGTCTCGGACTGCAATCTCTGGGGCCTCCTTGATTGGTGACCTCTCTTCCCCAGGCTTCCTTTCAGTGCCCTTGTCTGTGATGCTTTCTTCTGGCAGCTCTTTGGGTGCCGATTCAACTTCAACCTCTGACTTTTCGGCTGCGCTTTCCTCTGGCAACTCCTTGGAGGACGATGCTTCCACTTCTGATACGAGTATTCCCGGTTTGGCAGCTGCGATTTTCTTAGTTGCGACTGGGCTTGAGACGTTCAGCTCAATGGCCGAATATTCGATTGTAGAGTCCAGAGGATAAGTCTCGGACTCGGTAATCGTAGCCTCCACGACAGAGGAGACATCCGTTTCTTTAGCCTGCGGTGCTTTGGTGTCTTTGCTTGAGTCCAGTTCAATTATCATTGAAGAGTCGTTGGGCATGGTGTTGCCTTTGGTGGCATTGATGCTGCTTTCAGTCGTGATGTCTTGTACTTCGATCAACGAAATCTCATCGACTAAAGAATCGACGGCTTCTATGGATTCCTCGACAGATATAGGTATATCTTTGCCATTTGTATTCGTTGGGTCTGTGGCAGCGTGTTTGTTGGGCGATGTCACAGCAGATTCTTTGCTTGAGTCCAGTTCAATTATCATTGAAGAGTCGTTGGGCATGGTGTTGCCTTTGGTGGCATTGATGCTGCTTTCAGTCGTGATGTCTTGTACTTCGATCAACGAAATCTCATCGACTAAAGAATCGACGGCTTCTATGGATTCCTCGACAGATATAGGTATATCTTTGCCATTTGTATTCGTTGGGTCTGTGGCAGCGTGTTTGTTGGGCGATGTCACAGCAGATTCTTCCACCTTCTTGTGGGGAATGTCTTTTTTTGCGATTGTCTCCTCATCATCGCTGAACACCAAGGGTTCGCTCAGACCCACGATTGAGTCAGTGTCGGAACGATTGTCACTCGGGATCGGTTCAGATGGCGGACGGACGCTCTGAACCTTGGTCTCCTCCACGGTCAAGTCGCCCGATTCAACACCAGAGACTGACACTACCAGAGGGTCGGAGAATATCGAATCCGAGGTCTGATCCAGCAGCTGGATGCCGCTTATATCGTTGGCGCTTGGCGAGGTGTCCCTGGACGCCCCTCCCTCCTCAGTCAGTGTGCTGAGGTTCAGGTCCGCCCTGATGGCAGCTTTGTAGGTGGTGCTGGTCGTCGCAGTCTTCCTGGAAGTCGTGGCAGCACTCAAGTTCATCAGGTCCTCCGACGAGACCGATTCGTTTCGCTTGGAGGCAGCCAGGGGATCGGCGTCAGTGGCTGTGCTGACGGAAGTCACATTTATTTCGAATTCACTGTCGTCCGCATGCACAGCGGACGTGCTGGGTACATCGTGGAAGATATTGTCCAAGGGCAGGGTGTGCCTTCCAACGCTCAAATTGCAACTTATCAGCACCGAGTCGCTGGTGTAATCCTTGCGCGAATGTAGCACCGCACTGGCTGGCTCATTGGGGACCATGATGTTCTTGGCACTGGGTGTCTTCAAAATCCGGTCGAGGTCCCTGCCTTCTGGCTCTTCCGCTGGTGCTCTCTGCCTGCTCCTTCGCGGCGTGTCCGAGACGCTGTCAGAGCGCTCCAGCAGCTCCTCAATGTTGCCCAGAATGGGCGAGGCAGGCATCTTGGGGGTCTGCATCAGTTCCCGCAAGCCCTTGTACAACGGCGTGCTGCAACTCTTGGGCGTCTTTAGCATATCCCTCAGGCCATGATAGTCCACATTGTCGGGCTCATCTGTGGCCAGTTCCGTGCCGTAATCCTCGTCTTCAGCGGCCGCTTTTTCTTTTTCTGTAACAAAGCAAACACTTGAGATATATTTAATCCCAAGGACGTGTCTAATTCTCAGCCTACCATCTGCCGGAGCAGCTTCCTCCACAATGACGCCCATGTCGCCGACGGATTCATCGACTAAATTGGTTCGCTTGGGCGTGTTTAGCAGGCGCTTCGACTGCCGCGTTGGCGTGCCCATCTCCTCTGTCAGACGACGCTTTCGCGTGGGCGTGGCCAGGGCCTGTGTATCGGCCGCAGAGCAAGAGGCGCGTCGCGTGCGTTGTCCGATTACATTCTGGTCGCTATTGACCTCGACAGAGGCTCGGCGAGTGCTGCGTCGCGGAGTGGTGGCCAAAGTCCTCTGGTCAGCGGAGATGCGCCGCGAACTCCTTCGAGGCAGGGGTGTACGTAAAGCTGGAGCTTCTTTCTCCACTTCCATAGCCGGCTTCTCAACTGTTGACGCTTTTACAAGGGAAGCTTTGTCCTCTTCAATCGTCTCCAGACTCTCCAGTTGGTCCTTTTGTGATGCTTCTAAAATCAAGGCTTGTTGAGGGCCATTCATTCTGAAATGCAATTCATGTCTTACCTTCTGCATTGGCTTTCGGATCTGTGGGGAGCTCCTCGCAAATGCTGTCGTCAATCAAAACCGCACCTGAAGGAAAAAAGGGTTTATGCTGTACGAACTGGACTCGATTCAAAGATTCCTTTTCCCCACTTACCCTCGACGATTTTCTCGGGCAAATCTACGTGAATCTCTTCACATATGATATCCTCGATAATGGGAATCTCATCTACTGCATCTACTGGTGGCTCTTCAGTGGCTACCGCTGTCTTGGGACTCTTTAAACTGTCTTCTATGACCTCCTGGATGGCTTTAGTGCTGCCCATTTCTCCGGCCATTAAAGAAGCAAAAGCCTCGACTGTTGATCCCGCTCTGCTTGGCTCTCCTCCGCTTTCATCATCATCATCCTTGATGGTAAACGTGCGGCTCAGATTATCCCCAGAGTCGTCCAGCTTCTCCGGGGTGGAGCATTTGCTTTTGGATATATTGAATTCCTTCCCCACGCTTCCGCTCGTTTGTGGTGTCAATGGGGCGATGGACGAGGCTGGCTTGGGTGATCCATGCCTGGGTGACCCGATCCTAGGCGACTCTAGCTTGGGGGAACCATCCCTGGGAGAGTTGCTGAGGGAGCGTCGAGCCTTGGACACCAACTTGTTGCTCATTTCCACATTGGGACTGCGCCTGGCCCCAGCCAGGGACTGCCTCATCTGGGACAGTTTGTTCTCCCGGGGACTGGCAAAGAACAGAGATGGTCGCTTGCGAGGCGAGGTCCTGGGTGTCTTGGCCTTCTCCTGATCGGCCGCTTGTTGGGCAGCGGTTCGTTTCAGTGGATGGAAGGGCAGACGAGTCGGTGTGGTGAGGCACTGACGACGCGCCTGCAGCAGAGATGGTCGCTTCGGCGCGGCCACAGGCGTGGTTGCCTCTGCTCGATTGGCAGCAATCTGCTTTTTGGTACTCGTCAGCAGAGCCCGTTTCATCAGGGACTGTGGCGTTCGCTTGGGGGTCGCCGCAGCCGCCAGTCTCTTGGGTGTCTTGGCCACTTGGTGCGACGGAGCTGGAGCTGGAGATGGCGGCGTGTCCGCTTGGGTTATGTCTATGACGAGCGGCGAGACACCTGACGATTCGTCGGCGCTGTCGGACACAATGATGGGCGTATGCTTGAGCGTAGGACGCAGCTTTTGTGGTGTTGTCAGGTCAATGAGATACATGGAGGTCTTCCGCCGGGTCTTCTTCGATGTGGATGGTGTGCTGAAGTCGAGCAGATCCCGACTGCAGCTGTCCTCATTCAGCTCCGACAGCACGCTCTTTGGAGTGCTGTAGACGCTCTTGGGCGTGGAGATTGTCGCCACGTTGGGTTTGCGGACACATGTGAAGGACTTCTCCGTCTTGACACCAGTCTCGCGGGGCGAGAACGAGGTGATGACCACATCGGAGAGGGCGCAGAGCTTCAGCAGCTTTTTGTGACTGGCTGGTGGGGTGGCGGTGTTCTCTTTGTTTTGCGTGGCATCCAGAAGATCTACTTTCGGAGTCTGACCAGCTTCCGCTGCTGGCTCGTCGTCTGCATTTGGCGGAGTCTTGCAGCGTAGGCTCTCGTCTGCCTCCACATGGGCATCGCTTTCATCCCGCGACTCAATCGAAGTGTTGCCCTCGTCATCCGAATTGATGCAATAGCGAAAGCTGCAAAAAAAACATTGATGATTATAGGGCCAAATTCTAGGACAACCAACATATGTAGGGAATATGTGTGCACAGACACAGACACAAACGGAAAAAAAAACACACACACAAACACACCCAGAGTGATGAAGGATATTTTAGGGTTGGCCGTCGTCTACCTGGGTGACTGCCGGCCCTGCCAGACGGCTTCACTTACTTGTGCACGGTCAAACGCTTGTCGATCTGAGGACGGTGGGACTGCAACTGTAAGGGAAACAAAGGGAAAGTTCGTCTTGAGAAACTGTACTTGGTACTGTATGTGGCCTCTGCAGATACTCCGAATCGACATACCTTCAGGGATGGGCAGGAGTTGGAAGCCTGCTCAACGGGCGACAGGCGTTCGGGAGTGCGCGGCACATCCTCCGTCTCGGAGATCTTGGGGAACTCCCAAGTGTAGACCTGATTGAGTATGGTGATGCGTCCGCCATGTAGCAGCGGCCGCTTGCCGTGCAGAACCTTGTCGTTCAGATGGACGAGCTCCTTGAGCGATTTGTTGTTGATGGTTACCTGGGGACGAGCACATGCTGTTGATAGGGCAAATCGATGCACTCCCCCCCTCCACTCACCCTGCCGAAGGCGTCGCATTTTATTTCGCAAAGCATCTCCTCAACCTGGGGCCCATCCAGGACCAGGTCACAGGTCAGATACGAACCCACCTGGAAGGTGCGTCCTTTGGCCGCCACAACCACGGGCAAGCCGCTTTCGTCAACATACCGCAATTTAGCGCCATCCAAAGACATTTTGATGGAAATGCTGCGGCCCGGCCGCAAAGTAGGGGTGTGAGTGGCGCAACTTTGGCTTTGGCTTGGGTGCAAAAAAAAAACCGAAAAGAAGCCGCACGGCGGAGGAGACGAGCGAGACTTAAGCGAGTCGCGAATAAACACCTGGCCGAATAGTTGTTCACAGTAATTGGTACACTTTTCACACAACAACTATGCTATTTCCCTCTTCAGTTCGATATTTTTAATATCTGACGGAATTTTTTTTTGCAATGGACGCGCGAGTGTGACCAATTGCGCCAATGTAGGCGTTAAGTTCGAAATTGAGTTCCTTGGGGCTGACAGCTCGCTCAAATGTATATTATGCAGGAATAGGATTTCCAGTTTTTCATTAACAAACAAAATAAAAGAAAAGCTACGTTTGCGGATTTTAGCTGGTTGTGAGTCGATTCATGATATAACTACACTTAACACTTAAATAACAAGAAATAGTCGAGAATTTCACGAGTTGCATATGCTAATCTGGTCACACTAATAATTGATATCGAAATAATATTAAAAAAATTTGGACGAGAACCGATGTATGAGCGTATTATGGTCGTTGAAACATAATTCATCATTCGTATAAAATTAGCTAGTAACATTAGACCCAAAAACGAGGTATGTATAATAGAACTTAAATTTGTCAGTATATTTACGGTATATTTTGGTATATTTCGAAAGGTCGATATATTCTATCGATAAATGTGATCCCAATAGCCGGAATAAAACAAAAAAGAATTTATAGTAAAGATAAAGAAATATTAGAAGAATCTACGAACAAAATGGATGTCGATGCTGCACAAAAGACTTGGGAGCTGGAGAACAACATACAGACTCTGCCCAGCTGTGACGAAATCTTCCGCTATGATGCCGAACAGCAGCGTCAGATTATTGACGCCAAGCCCTGGGAAAAAGATCCACATTTCTTTAAGGACATAAAGATTTCAGCTCTGGCGCTGCTGAAGATTGTAATGCACGCCCGCTCCGGGGGCACTCTCGAGGTTATGGGCTTAATGCTGGGCAAGGTTGAGGACAACACGATGGTGAGCAAACAAAAATAACAAACAAAAAGACAAAGAACCTCTTACGCTGAAGTCTCATTCGCCGGCAGATTGTGATGGATGCGTTTGCCCTGCCAGTGGAGGGCACTGAGACACGCGTGAATGCCCAGGCCCAGGCCTATGAGTACATGACTGCCTATATGGAGGCTGCCAAGGAGGTTGGTCGCATGGAGCATGCCGTCGGCTGGTACCACAGCCACCCCGGATACGGCTGCTGGCTGTCTGGCATTGACGTTTCCACACAGATGCTGAATCAGACCTACCAGGAGCCCTTCGTGGCTATTGTGGTCGATCCTGTGCGCACTGTCTCTGCTGGCAAGGTTTGTCTGGGTGCCTTTCGCACCTATCCAAAGGGCTATAAGCCCCCAAACGAGGAGCCATCCGAGTACCAGACCATACCGTTGAACAAGATTGAGGATTTCGGTGTGCACTGCAAGCAGTACTATCCGCTGGAGATTAGCTACTTCAAGTCGGCTCTGGACCGCAAATTGCTCGACTCCTTGTGGAACAAGTACTGGGTGAACACCCTGGGCAGCTCTGGGCTGCTGACCAACACGGAATACACCACAGGCCAGATCATGGACTTGTCCGAGAAGCTGGAGCAGAGTGAAAACTTTCTGGGTCGCGGTAAATATCGAATAGAAGCCGAGTCTTGAGCCTTCTAATTGCCGGCTTCTTATTTCACAGGCACCGATGTTAACGAGAAACGCTCCGAGGACAAGTTGTCCAAAGCTACGCGCGACTGCAGCCGCTCCACAATTGAGTTGATACACGGCCTGATGGCCCAGATAGTCAAGGATAAGCTCTTCAATAAGGTGGGCCTAGGAAAATAGGGCCTCTGCTGCATTAGATCATTATAAAATACGATATTTCTATTGATTTCAAAATACACCGAGTGGATTGAAATTTTTCTTTAAAAACGCTACTAGCTAGACTCCAGACAGCCAAATGACTGCTCACAGAATTATTCCTTAGTTGTTTGGGTACTCTTTGGGACGAGGTTCGTTTATTTGAAATGTACTTTGGACAGCAGCAGCTATGGCATTGCCTTCTCATCAATCAATTTGTTTCATCATTTATATCGTTAGGCGTATTTTATAACTTTTATTCCCTGATTGCGTGTTTGTCAAGTGTCAGGACGGCCTGTTGGACACCGATACCGCTGCCTGCATAGGCCACAAGTGAAGTGTCAACGCTCTCCCTGCACGTGGCCCAATCAATTTCGTTGACTAGAGGGGTGGCTTGGTCGCTAATTAAATACGTTGTCACGTTTATAGCCTGGTCCCTGGCATACCATCCCCCAGCACCAGATGGCGGTAATGCAAATACCAAGCTCCTTGCTACAGTGAACACTCGAGTCTCGAGAGAGACTAATAATGAAGATTATCCAAAGCATAAATCAATGAACATGCTAGAGGAATTTGCTTACTGCTACCGATAATAGTTGATAATTATCAAGGACTATACAATACCAATATGTTGCACAAAAAGTGGGCCGTAGACAGGGTTGTGCAAGGTTTTAATTCTCCTTTCATCTGTGCTTCGTTACTGACCGTGGCCCGCGGCATATTCGGTTCGTCTGGATAGCTGAGTCGGTGCCATAATCGAAGAACGAAGGATCTTCCATCTGTAGTTTTTACAGTACAGTACTTTCTAAGGCCAGATCCGGTTATCCGGCTTCGTTTACCTCTTTTACATTATCTGATACGGTCACAAATGATATATCTTATTGAGTTCATCCCGTCGGGAGTCCACTGTACTTTCCACTCTCTCTCCAACCACATTTAACCGTTATCATCACTTTGACAATCCTGGCGTCGCACCATTAACATGTAATGTCAAATATTTGTGTGCAAGTGTAGGTGTTTTTTGTGTGTTTGCTATACCCCCATAAATCCCTCTGCCCCAAGAACTTCTATAAACAATGCAACCGAATTCGGTTGGGGGGAATTTTTAAATCCCCAAATGTAAATTGCGGCGTTAGACAGGCCAAATAATCCGACATCAAAAGCAAAATAATTCCAAGAAAAATTACATCGCAAACAGAAAGGGACACAGAAGATTCAGTAAATTGTCTTTTATAGAGATTTAGCTTCAAGTAAAACCCTCCGTACCATTCCGCACTGTCGGGAAAGCGGCTTTAGCGTGTGAGTTATTATTATAAAAGCCATAAACTAGGGAAAGATACTTCATTTTTGATACTTTATCGAAATGCGACAGTCAATTGGCCTCAACAAGGAGCAATGACATGAAATGTAATACTGCCCGACTAGGTGGGGGGGTACTGAAAGGGAATAAGTGCGGACGGACTACTAAGAGGGGCAGAGTAAGAGTGTAAGCTGAGTGCTGGTCGACTATAAAAGAGCTGGAACCCAGGGGTAGACGTTTCATTCGCACAGGCAGAGCCAGCAGGAAAGCTTTAACACAGTACATACCATCCACAAGGACCGCACAAGGTCCGAAGCCATGTCCCCACAGCCACAGTCACACCCACACACGACAGCATCCTCCATCAGTGAAGCAGAACAAGGAAATTAAAGCCACAACGGAAAAAGCAAAGGACGAGCAACGAGACCGACTGAAGAATATAATGGTCAAATTGTCGACTCTGCGGGATTTCGTGTGTGTTCGTGTGTAAAGTGCAGCCTGCTTGGGGACGCCTGTGTGTCATAAATTGAATTTCCTTCAAATTAGAAACTAAATAAGGCTCAGATTCTGCCGGAGCACATTGCCAAATAAAACGGAAATAAAAGAGAAAATAAGTAACGTTTAAAAAAGAATTTTGAGCGTGTCTTAAAGTGTGGCATAGAAGTTGGACCTGTTGAACAAGGTGAGGCATACTATTGAGTTAACATTGACAGAGAAATAGAAAGTTGGGAGATGGGATGATGGAGAGAATCTTTTATGTTCCTATTTGCTTTCACAGATTCTCCAACAATCCATCAATCATGTATGGCATGCTCTATGAGAGTGTCCAGCACTATGTGCAGGAGGAGTACGGCACAGACGTTTGGAAGAAGGTCTGTAACATCATCGACTGCAAGCACAACAGTTTCAAGACCCACCAGATCTATCCGGACAAGCTGATGCCGGACATAGCGGCGGCCCTGTCCGCCTGCACGGGCGAGTCCTTCGACTCATGTATGAACTTCTTTGGAAAGTGCTTCGTAAGGTTCTTTAGCAACTTTGGCTACGACAAGATGATTCGCTCCACGGGCCGATATTTCTGCGACTTTCTGCAGTCCATCGACAACATTCACCTGATCATGCGGTTCACCTATCCCAAGATGAAGTCGCCGAGCATGCAGCTGACCAGCATGGACGACAAGGGGGCTGTCATCCTCTATCGGAGCAGCCGAACGGGCATGTCCAAGTACCTTATTGGGCAAATGACGGAGGTAGCCCAGGAATTTTATGGCCTGCAGATCAAGGCATATGTAATCGAGAGCCAAAACGACATCAGCGGCGGGACGGCGGGTCCCATCAAGATGACGGAGGGTCCGCTTACTGTCATCGTGAAGTATCGCCTTGACTTCGACAACTCTGAATATATGGCCAAGCGTGTGAACACGGAGGCACATCCCTCGCAGCTGAAGATGCCCACGGTGAAACTGGACGTTTTTCTGGACCTGTTCCCCTTCACCTTCGTCCTGAACCACGACATGAAGATTACACATGCCGGGGAGAAGATTGTGGAGACATGGATAATGCACAATCCTGGGGCTAATCTCAAGGGCTTCATAGGCACTCACGTGATGGACCTGTTCCACTGTCGACGGCCCAAGGACACCACCATCGATTGGGAAACATTGATCCAGATGCGGGCGGTTCTCTTCGAGTTCGAGCTGATCCGTACGGGGCATAATCGGGATGCCTACGACGCAGCCCTGAACATGGACTTTGAGAACTACGACGAGATGGATCTAAACGAGGCCCAGACCATGGCCATCACTAAGGCCAAGGAGTTCAATGACGCACATCCTGCCGAGGCGGAGCTGGCTGCTGGAGAGGACGAAATCGATCCGGCCACGGGTGAACGTCGCTCCTCCCAGGGCCTGAGATCCATTCTGCTCAAGGGTCAGATGTTCTACATCAAGGATGTGGACTCGATGATATTCCTATGCAGTCCGTTGATCGAGAACCTGGATGAACTGCATGCCATTGGTCTGTACCTGAACGATCTCAATCCGCATGGCCTCAGCAGGGAGCTGGTCATGGCTGGCTGGCAGCACTGCTCGAAGCTAGAGATCATGTTCGAGAAGGAGGAGCAGCGATCTGATGAACTGGAAAAGTCCTTAGAGCTTGCTGACTCTTGGAAGCGTCAGGGTGATGACCTCCTATACTCCATGATCCCTCGTCCCATTGCCGAACGAATGAGGAACAGCCAGGAGCAGGTTTGTGAGAGCTTCGAAGAGGTCTCCATCGTCTTCATCGAGGTCCTGAATGTCTACGACGGCGGCTTGAACAGCATTCAGGGAGCCATGATGGCAGTGAATACGCTGAACAAGGTTTTCTCGGTTCTCGATGAGGAAATCATTTCCCCGTTCGTCTACAAAGTGGAAACCGTTGGCATGGTCTACATGGCGGTGTCCGGGGCACCGGACGTCAATCCCTTGCATGCGCAGCACGCGTGTGATATGGCCCTACGCGTGATGAAGAAGTTTCATCCCAAGGACATGGGCGATGTAGCCATTCGGGTGGGCATCAACTCCGGTCCCGTGGTGGCTGGAGTCGTTGGCCAAAAGGTTCCTCGTTATTGCCTCTTCGGGGACACGGTCAATACCGCCTCCCGCATGGAGAGCAGTAGCGATCCCTGGAAGATTCAGCTCTCCAAATACACGGCAGACAAGGTGCGAGAACTTGGCTACAAGGTCGAGTCCCGTGGCACTGTCAAGGTCAAGGGTAAAGGCGAAATGGAGACCTATTGGCTTCTCGAGGGACCAGAGGGCTAAACGATTGAAAAGAAATGAAAAGAAATTATTTATGATTTAATGTAGAACACCTGCACTAAAAATATTGTACTACACTTAAAACTAATTGCAATAAAAGAGAATTTCCCTCTTTCTACTTTCAGTTTGATTGAATCTAAGTCTAAGTATTTCAGATATCTCATCTGAGGTCACAAACCCTAGTTTTACGACACTCGTAAACGGGAATTTAGTTAACAACCGCTTTCCTTTTGCTCGAACGGAACTTCTCGTCTAACTGACGAGGGTCTCATATCTAGCCCCATTCCCAGCAGACAACCCATTTCCGAATATCCTTTTTTAATAACTTTTATGGGGAGATTGCGTGTCGTTTGGCACACCATCTATAGCTATCCACGCAGGCCTGGCTATCATAAGCCCATGTAAGTCGTAAATGGACTGGGTTCTGCACTGAGAAAAAATCTTTGATATCAAGAATACGAGTGTAGGTTTTTCTACTTGGAACCCAGATCCTTAAAGATATGTACATTTATGAGAGTTAATAGATACAGATTACGTAGTATGGAAATGGATCAGGATAGAAAGCTATTGGGCCACCTTTAACGGTAGAAGTTCCTTTAAGGAAGAAGAACTCCTAGTAGAACAAACAAAAATATACTCAGTTTCTGAAAGCTTGTTCTATTCGATTTCGACGTGGAACAGATGTGAAGACACAGTGTGACAGCACACCAAAGTTCTTGATTCATGCTATAGTAATGATTCGACCGACATCATTCTTTATGATTCTGCGTTAGCGCTTTTCTCGTCTCTGGAAGCTTTTGATTGCCAGAAGATTATGCCATACGAGGGGCTGGATGTGGTCTGACAATGATTTGAAATACCCTTAATACAGTGTGATATCACAGCAGTCAGCATCCCCTTATAATAGTTATAAAGAGACGTGCAGATATCGCCTTTTTTCTCTAAGTGCGTTCACGTCGATGGCTTTTGGAGTTCCTTTACCCTGCTCTTCTTACCGAAATGAAATTAAGCCATTTTGCGTGCACCGCAGAGAAGCTCAAGTGCCTGGACGTCTGCCAATTAATTCTAGACCAATAATGACAATGACCAATCGCACCCCCACACAGGACTAATTAGGTTTTTTATTTTGGTGAAATGAAATGACAAAGCATGATGTCCTTCTCGTATTTAGTTTTAGCTCAATTTCTCATTTTAATCGTCCCTTTTCTGTGCGTTATTAATGAAATTTTGAGTGGGTTTTAAGCGTTGCCAAAATAGCCCTTCCGTTCCGTGTCCGTGACTCTGACATCCAGCAGAGATGCTCGCTGGCCCATGTCCTCGCACATTATCTTCACTTTTGGCAATTCATGCGCTGCCCATAAAATTGTCAACGCTTATTTGAAAAGCTCTCCCGGACAGCCGTTTGGGTTAAGTAGGACAAAGGTTCGGTTGGGAGGCTGTGAGGCTGTAATGCTGTTGGGGAGCCCCACGATAGACAAATCCGAAATCCTCTTTAAATTGCTTTAAAGCACAACATCAAATATGTAGCCAGGACTCTCTCATTCACACACACATGTATATGAACGTTTGTATGTATTTATTGCAAAAGTATGCGTGAAAATGGAATGGCATTAAAACAGTAGCCCCAACCCACTGTCACCCATCCAACCACCAAGGGAAATGGGAAAATGCCAAGGCAAAAGCGAAAGCGAAAGGCTACGACAATGATACATTTGACGAGCAGTTGAAAGCAAAGACTTCCAGGGCTGGACGAGTGTCAAGAACATTCCCATATAACGGAATGGATAGAGCTAGATTTGGAAAAGAGTTCAGGCTTTATATAACATACGTTCCAACTCAGATTAAGCTGAGTTGATTAAGTGTTCAAAACATTGATTATCATTGATGAAAGAACACAAAAATAGTTGAAGCCTTAGTTATACGTAGGAGGACTTTTAGGTCCGTAACCGTTTATTGAAAATGATTTTATTGCCGTTCAAAATATTCTCCATGATGATAGATACACTTTACAGCCGCTGAAACCAATCTTCAAACCACTTTTTCCACTGTGAAACAAGACGGTGTATCACGAGAAAAATTCTAAGATTTGGGGAACTTTTGTTTTTTTAAGTGCAGCTCGTCCTAATGTAAAAAATCTATAAAAAAATCCTTTATAACCCCCCAAAAAAATAACCTTCGATGGAATATTTTCCTACTTTATGAAGAATCTGTTTAAGTGATTCTATATAAACGCTCAAAACCCCTCCATATAAAAAGTTCATTCAGAATATAAAAGTAAAGCTCTTCTCTAAGAAGCCAAAGATGTATGTACGAGTATTACCCATCCCTGTGAAAACCTTTTAAGTGTAACGCAAAAGGAGTTTGAGACAAGGGACAATATTTTGCACGGAATACCAAGAACGCAAGCACGTATTCGATGCGTATTGTGTGTGTACCATAAAAGAAACGAACAGAGAGAAAAATGAGTACTTTGGCAGTGTGTCAATGTTGATACTTTATCGAGAAAGAGAGAAAGTGGCATTTGACATAGGACGGAGGACCCAGAGACCCGAAGCCAAGAGCATTGACTGGCGATGTCCATAATGATGATGATGATGATGGTCAAACAGAGAAGTGCGTGTCGAGGCGCAAACACGGAGGTCGTAAGTGGCCCGGAAACATCCATCCAGCAGGAATCTGGCTGCGGGGGACTATAAAAGGACAGACCGACAACGATACACGCTCCATTCGTACGACGACCGCCTGTCTGATTGCCGGCTGAGGGAAAAGCTTTGCACGACGGAACCGACGACACCGACATCGACTCCGACCCAGACTCACGAAGTTCCGTCAGAGGAATCATGGAGCAAATCACACGGGAAAAAGCCAAAGAAGCTGCGACAGGCGGACAAACAAATTTAGTGTAACAATAGCAACAGACGACGACGGAACACGGACCCAGAAACAGGGAGAGAGAAAGAGCTCCACAGAAAAAAAATATACGTATCGAGTCTTAACGTATCCGGGAGGAGGCTGTGTGTGGAGCATATGCCCCAAAAGTGTTTGTGTGAGTGTTCGGGCAGGTTCCCGTAAATTATAAATAAGCTACAAGCAAATGCCGCGTGGATAAAATTAAAACTTCAGAATCATATACCCGTGGTCTAACGAAAGAAGTGCGAAACAAAATTTGAATATCTGGAATACCTGATGGCGATTTAATCAACGGCGAAAGGCGAAAAGGCAATCTAACGTAAGCCGGATTAGCAGGGATACAATATGCTAATTTCACAGCCACTTGTGGGAGGGATTTATCAGGGAAATCAACTATGTTTAAGTGGGTATGAATTTTTCATTGGTTCTCCGAGCGAAGCAAAGGTTGGGCAGCCTCTTGGCGTGTATTTTAAATGGATCCCTAGATATTTATAGAGAGCTTTTACTTTGGGTGTTTAATTTGTTTGTAATTAATTACTTTGTGTCGCCTTTTTTGAGAAATCTTTTTATTAGTAGATTATTTATTATTATACAATTATTTATTGATGATTGAAAAGTCTGATAATTTTAATACTTAGTCCCATTCACTCATCTTTACGAATGATATCTAAAATATGATTGAAGAGATGAGCCCAGAAATATGTAAATTTAAATCCTGAAAATCAGCTCATTTTGTTATAAGAGTGATAATACTGAGGATACAAAGATTATCCCTTTACATATTTTGTATTACTTAATAATATACAAAATTTATTGTGAGGATTTAAAGGATACATTATCTTATTTATTGGAAAAGTATAAATACTCGTAATAGAAAAGAGCGGCCGCTTTAATAAATTTTTATTTGTCAGTTAACATCTTGAAACATTAATCAAACGCCAACATTTGCACATACTACTTCCAAATACAGACTAAAGAATTTGTTGGAATATATATACATATTTTTACGACTCTTGGCCTAAGAGAAATGTGCCTGTTTTGGTCAAAATTGAATACACAAACTCCCGAAAGATGTTGGAAAATTTATGGCCCAACAGCAAGTTTAACCTTCGACCGGCCCGGGGGGCTTGGGGCGGTAAAATTGAAAAGAAGCCACCGCAACAAGGCGAATTAACGGCAACAAAAAGCCAACGGAAATAAGTCAAGGGGACAACGAGCTCTGGCAAGGACGTGACAAGCACTGCGGAACATGAGTAAACGACTCAGAGGAGGCGCGTGCCTGGTCCTGGCACATGGCACATGTAGCCAAATTAAACTGTAGAGGCAATAAATCAAAAGGCAAGGAAAAGGAAAGCAGGCTTAACTTTCCCTAGCGCCTGTTGAGGAGTAGATAGGAGAGGACTGCAGTAATTCATTTTCCTGGAATATGTTACTTAATGTACTTTAAAATCCAAGTCAATTTAATGCCTGATGATTTTATTTGATGGCTTACGGGATAGGCGGCCTCTCACTTAAGCTCTCATCAATCACTCGAGCTTATCTTCGTTAGCTAATCCCTGACCTGACACACTCTCTCATATCCTAGGGGCAGACTTCACCTAATTACCAGCAGTGAATAATGGAAAAACTTTGTTATCCTAATTATGTGTTCTCAAACTTTTCCTCGTTGCAGAGAAACTTTTTGCCCAGGCAATTTGCGCGACAGAAAGAGCGAAAACTAACCATTCGCCAGGAGAGACCTCAACATAGCCCCCACTGACCTTCCCCAAAGGAGCCGCCCAAACAGACGCCATCATGTATGGGATGCTGTACGAGAGCGTGCAGCACTACATCCAGAAGGAGTATGGGATGGAGATGTGGAAAAAGATCTGCCAGATAATCGACTGCAAGCACAACAGCTTTAAGACCCACCAGATCTATCCGGACAAGATGATGCCGGACTTTGCCGCAGCCCTCTCCGCCTGCAGCGGCGAGTCCTTCGACTTCTGTATGAACTTCTTCGGCAAATGCTTCGTGAGGTTCTTCACAAACTTTGGCTACGACAAGATGATTCGCTCCACGGGCCGATATTTCTGCGACTTCCTGCAGTCCATCGACAACATACACCTTCAGATGCGGTTCACCTATCCCAAGATGAAATCCCCGAGCATGCAGCTGACCAACATGGATGACAAAGGAGCTGTTATCCTTTATCGCAGTGGACGAACGGGCATGTCCAAGTACCTTATTGGGCAGATGACGGAGGTGGCTAAGGAGTTCTATAACCTGGACATGACTGCGTATGTTCTGGAGAGCCAGAACGACATTTGCGGCGGAACAGCGGGTCCCATCAAGCTGTCGGAGGGTCCGATGACTGTGATCGTCAAGTACCGCCTGGACTTTGATAATCGCGACTATATGGCCAAGAGGGTGAACGTCGTTGCCCATCCGTCCCAGATGAAGATGCCATCGGTGGACCTAAACGTGTTCCTGGAGCTGTTTCCCTTCACGATCGTGTTGAACCACGACATGAAGATAACACTCGCTGGTGAGAAGATCATCGAAACGTGGATACTGCACAATCCGGGGGTGAATCCGAAGAGCTTCATTGGCAGTCACATTTTGGATTTGTTTAAGTGCCGGAGGCCCAAGGACACCAAGATCGAGTGGGAGACCATTGTCCAAATGCGAACGGTTCTCTTCGAGTTTGAGCTTATCCGCACGGGTCACAATCGCGCGGCATACGATGCAGCTCTAAACTTTGACTACGACACCTTCGACGATGCCAGCCTCAACGAAGCCCAAGCCATGGCCGTGGCCAGTGCCAAGGAGTTCAGTGTGGAGCACGCCAAGGACGACGAAGCTGCTGCCGCCACCAAGGATGAAATCGACCCTGCCACGGGACAGCGTCGTCCCTCTGTAGGTCTCCGATCCATCCTGCTCAAGGGTCAGATGTTCTACATTAAGGATGTGGACTCGCTGATATTCCTGTGCAGTCCGTTGATCGAGAATCTGGATGAGTTGCACGGCATTGGTCTGTACCTGAACGATCTCAACCCGCATGGCCTAAGCAGGGAGCTTGTCATGGCTGGCTGGCAGCACTGCTCCAAGCTGGAGATCATGTTCGAGAAGGAGGAGCAGCGTTCCGATGAGCTGGAAAAGTCCTTGGAGCTCGCTGATTCCTGGAAACGTCAGGGTGATGAGCTCCTCTACTCCATGATCCCTCGTCCCATTGCCGAACGCATGAGGAAGAGTGAGGAGCATGTCTGTCAAAGCTTCGAGGAGGTCTCCGTCATCTTCATCGAGGTGCTGAATGTCTACGACAGCGGCTCGAACAACATCCAAGACGCTATGCAAGCTGTGACCACACTGAACAAGGTATTCTCGGCTCTCGATGAGGAAATCATTTCCCCGTTCGTATACAAAGTGGAGACCGTGGGCATGGTATATATGGCCGTGTCAGGAGCACCCGACGTTAATCCTTTGCATGCGGAGCACGCATGTGATCTGGCCCTGCGCGTGATGAAGAAGGTAAAGGCCCATGCACTGCCCGGCGTGGCCATTCGGGTGGGCATCAACTCGGGTCCCGTGGTGGCCGGAGTCGTTGGCCAAAAGGTGCCCCGTTATTGCCTTTTCGGGGACACGGTCAATACCGCCTCCCGCATGGAGAGCAGCAGCGATCCCTGGAAGATTCAGCTCTCTAACTACACAGCCACAAAGGTGCGAAAGCTCGGATACAAATTGGAGCTGCGTGGCTTGGTCAAGGTCAAGGGCAAGGGCGAGATGGAAACTTTTTGGCTGCTGGAAGGACCGGAGTAATATTGTACCACTATCAATTGACTTGACCAATTATATAATAATAATCCGGCGTCTTAATAATTAATAAATTTCATTTTCTGATCCGCCGGGCAGTCCTTTTGAAGCTGGCGCTGTGACGTGAGGCGAATATAAAGTTCTTGTTCAAGTCAATATTCCCAGCCACTGGGGACGCTGGTGCCACACCCTCCCCGCTGTCTATGTCAATGGCTATGCTATGGCAATGTCGAATGGCTGTTCAAATTGGCCAAGATGCTCACCTTTGTGCCGTTTGCCAGTGAACGCATCAGTGCTGTAATTTCTGCTTTCGATCTGGAGCACCAGCAGCGAGGTTATGTAGTATGTCATGCCCGAATGAAGGAGGCTGCGGTTCTGGCCCGTCGTCTTGCTCCAGTACACGTTGTCCTAGCTACCAACCAGTATCTGAGGCTTATTGTGGTCGAATGTGAGCCTGTGAGCCGATTGGCTGATTGGCTTCCACTTTCACAGTTTCAAATTCCAGCCGTTCTCTCAGATCCGCCCGGAAGGTGTTGAGAAAAAGGTGGTATGGACAACAAGCAACACGGCCCGGAAAATACAATGTAAAATCAACCCTTTTTGCCTAATATACCTTGAAGGACAAAATCGCACGCAAGGTGAGGTTCGCACGAACCTTGCAATTTGATTTGGTGGTTTTTTGCCTGTTGCCCATACCCTCTTTTATAGTCCATTCCAAATTTCCAAATTTGAATATTAAAAGGTCGTTAAAAAGAATCGTTATCGATGACAGCTGGCAACAAAAAAAGGCGCGACATTCGGACACCAGCTGTTCATGATTTCTTTTATTTTGTTTTTGATTCCGGTTTAGAGATACTTACGCTGTATATATAGTCACATTCACTAGATGACTGGCAAAAAAAATGTTGCGTTTTAATCTAATTGTCGCGGTGTCCGAGAACTTCGGCATTGGCTTTAAGGGAGATCTGCCATGGCGCCTAAAGTAAGTTATTTAGAACCAATAAGTTAATACTGTGCCTAATATCTCCGGGAATGACTGCAGATCCGAGCTGAAGTATTTTAGTCGCACCACCAAGCGAACCAGCGATCCCAACAAACGCAATGTGGTAATAATGGGCAGAAAGACATATTTTGGAGTGCCCGCCAGCAAGCGTCCACTGCCAGAGCGTTTGAACATTGTTTTGAGCACCACGTTGCAGCCCGCAGAGCTTCCCAGTGATGTGGTCCTGTGCCCCAGCCTAGAGGAAGCCATGAAGCATCTGGAAGAGGAGACCTTTCGCGACCAAATCGAGAACGTCTGGGTTGTGGGCGGTAGTGGAGTTTACGAGGAAGCCATGGCTTCGTCCCGTTGCAACCGGCTGTACATAACCAAAATCCAGCAGAACTTCGAGTGTGACACCTTCTTTCCCAGTATTCCAGACAGCTTTCGTGAGGTGCCGCCCGATGCGGACACACCCGTAGGCGTGCAGGAGGAGAATGGCATTAAGTATGAGTACAAGGTTTTGGAAAAACGAGAATAATAAACCGATTTGTGCATTTATTTGCTTTTACTACTGCCGCGCACATCGTCTGCCGTGATTGTATCGCCGTCCAGTCCCTTGGCGGCTAGCATGAGTTCGTAGAGCTGCACCACCTGGTCATCCTTGAGCATTTCCACTGCATTGGGATCCATTTCCTCGCCCAGCTCTCCCTTGGGCTTACCTCGCAGGCCCAGCTGCTTGGTAATTGTGGAAGCATAGCGCTGGGTAAAGAACTGTCAGTTGCGAGGTCTGCCTCTTGGTAATTACGTAAAACTTACGGCCCATTCTGTCATAAAGAGCTGAGCCTCCATCGGATTGCATTTGAGATGCCTCCTGAACTCGTCCCGCACATAGCCATCGCCCAGGGCACGCAGTTCTGTGGGCATTCCTGGAAAAAACACCAATCCGTTACCAATGAAGTTTACGCGCACAACAAGATGCAAGCCATGTGGGCAACTCACCTCGATGCAGGCGGAGTATGGTTTTATAGAGCAAACGTACGCGCTGCGGGTGTGTGAGTTGATTTATCACAAGGTTTGACATCGTTCTTTTCTTACACAAACTAATACTTTATCAGTCAACAGAACTTAAAATGAAACACAAATTAAAATTACAGCAGTAGACAAGAAAAACAGCTGATCTGTCAAAAACAACCGCTAGATGGCGCTCCGCTAGTACAGGAGCGGACTAAATGATGAGAGGGTTTATGATTCAAAATAGTTCCATTTTCAATTTCGTTTATTTGTAGCATGTCTGTATATATATAATCACATGTGCAGTGTAACGTTCAATCTATCATGAATGCATCTCTTAGGGTCAAATTTAAAGTACATTTAGTGGCATGTGTATTGTGTGTATTGGACTGCTTCTGCATCAGAAAATAACCCAATAAATTATATACACGCTCACACCTTGAATTAACTTTGGCTAACTATTGCACACCTCTCTCAATACTATACGCCTAATGATACCAAGCACCAAATGGGAGGTGGCGGAGGGGTACACAACACTGTCGTCGTCAGAATAGAAAACAATTTTTTAACAATTCAGTTTTGTTATTGCGGCGCCGCTGCAGCCGGTGGCTCTTGATCCGCCGGCTCAGGCTGCCCTCCGTTTTGGCCTAGCAGTGGTTCTCCACCTTCCCCGCCCCATGGAAATCCGCCGGGACGATCCTCGGCGGCCGCCTGGTAGTTGCGCTCAATGTGCTCGTTGAAAAGCCGTTTTCTAAAAGGGAAGGATCCATGCTTAGGCGAATGGTGGCTTTCATTAGAATAGAACTTACAGAAAATATGGAGTCTTAATCAGTCTGTAACCATTGGAGAGTGTTGGATATACGTCCTCCAGCACATAGTAGATGTGGCCCACGCCCATGCCAATAATGTCCACCCAAACCGTGTTGCCCAGAATCATGGAGCAGCAGAGCAGCACCCAGGGAAGATAGGGAGCCTGTCCAAACAAGATTAGTACACTTGCAGCTTATTCTCAGAGACCTCTTGGACTCACCTGAAAGTTGAGCACGCCGAAAAAGTTCATGGGCACCGAAGGATTTCGTCGCGACCACACATAGACCAGCATCAGAGTGAAGGCCTGGCCCAGGAACAACAGGTTAACAAATATTCCAAAGAATGTCATCAGCACGCCGCCAAAGATGAACATCATGACAAAGTCCGAGCTACGCCCGCGAAATGAGCCGTCCTCCAGCATGCGACAGTAGCGATATGTGAAGACCATATTAAAAAAGAAGGTAATGCCGATGGTTCCAAAGTACAGGAATGTGGTGGCCAGTCGCCAGATTTGGAATTTGCGCACAATCAGCGTGGGATTAAAGTACAGCTGTAGCGGCGACACCAGGTCCAGGTGCTGGAGGAGCCACAACAAAAATGGTTAGCAGGCTGATGGGAGAGTACACGTCACCCACTGGAGGCGGCGGCCTTAATCGGGACAATGACTTACCACCGCCAGCGTTGTGAGCACGCAGACCGTTGTATAGGCCCTGGTGACGACCGGGATCTCCAGATAGAATTGCCGCAGAGCATTCATGGCGTCGGCTGGCTTCCGCTGGACTCACAGTATGGCAATTCCTGCTCCTTGATTTGTGCGTTTTGTTGTTGTCTGCCCACCACTTTGCGTTCACATTTGCTACGTCGAAAACTCCCTCCGACGGATGTCCGATATGCTTGCCTAGGCTGACAACTCAATTGACAATCAAAACTAGAATTTTATTTGGGGAACAACATTAGCCCCAAAACTTGCAATATTTCACAATAAATGTAAAAACAGTTTTTTTTTCTGGAAAATAAAAAAATTGAAAAATATTGGCAAATGCAACCCTGTCGATGTTCGGTTCTATCGGATTCCCACTAAAGCCCCCTGTATTTAAATAGTTCAACTACTTGAGGTAAATGGCGGAAAATATTACTGATTGTAAATTCTTCTTGAGGATTCATGCCATCTCTACTATAAACTTAAAAAAAACCACGATATTTTTCAGCTGAACTGCGCTAAAATGATTAAATTTTCATTATTTTCAGTGGAAAATTAAAATACCCCCTTGGCTTGTAATAGGTTAATCGTTCTCCGTCAGGATTGGAAGCCATATTCCTCATATTCTTTGTTCCGTTGAATATTACCAGCTAAATAGAACATTTAGCCATGCCCACTCAATTTTATACGATTGATGAATCAATTCTATACATGATTGGCCTATTCGAAATACTTGCTTTTATTGGATTTCTATATAAAATTGAAAATTAAATTAATAGATTTCTGCCGGGGGAAGAAAACTGTTCACTTTGGTCACACTAACGCAAAACGAGCCCGAATAGGGAATTTACTGGGAAATACTGGAAAACAATAAGAATATCGTTTATTGCTTTTAAAAAATACTCAAAGGCCGATACTATCTAGAGTCGCAATAAGTCCCTAACGCCACAAGCTAAAACACAGCTTATGTAGTACTGGACTTTCGCAATAGATGGCGCCTTGTAAAGTTTGGCGGGAATTTAAAATTTGAATGTCATTAAAAAACTTGTCGAGACGCTGCATATTTCCTGCAAAAATGTACAGTTACACACATAAACACGGCTTATATCTGCTGCTCACACCCACTCACATACCCCAGGCGCCTGTGCCACCTTTGCTCCCTCCAGTCTAGCAAACTTTACATAAATTCCAAAAAGGCCAAACCCCCAAAAAATAAATCTTCGGCCCGCTCCAAGCACAAGGCATTTCAACAAGTTATTGGTGCCATCTCTCTTGCTCCCAGCCGATGCGAGCCAGTTCGTGTTCGTCAGCGTGATTTTGCCGCTTTGTAGTTGTTTCTGGCTCTGACTGCTGCTGCTGTTGCTTTTTTCCACTTTTTTTCTGGCTTGTTTCATGTTGACCCACTTTTTGGTGGCAATACGTGCGACTGCACAGTGGAACACAGACGTGGTGAAAGCTGAGAAGTGCAGCCGGCACTGCTTGTCGTTCGGTTTTGTGGATTTTCGCCCACCGTAGTTCAGGCAAAAAAGTCATAAACTGAATTGCCAACAGGTTATGGCGACTACGACTTTGTTGTTGCTGCGTTTGCTGTTTGGCTGCAGAGTAGTAAAAGGGCCGTGACAGTGACACTTTGAAGTTTGAGGTTAAATCGAGTTGCCTTGCTTTTGTCCGTTGCTCTTTCGGCTGTGCTGCTCTTTCGATTGAGCCGGTATGCCATTTACTTAAAAAGCCACTGAGAGACTCGATTGATTCATTAAGAAAAATACAGCTCGTTCGAGTTTGAGGGAGATGAAACTAGTGTCCAAATAATAATGATTTGATCTGAGGAGGCTGCGGAATCGGACTTGGACTGAAGTTTAAATTATAAATAAAGTTATTATATACCCCAAGCTATATCATAAGTCATACATACTATTACTATATTACAGTAGGAATCAGGAATAAGTTCATTAGAAGAAAACAAAAAAAAAGTTATCCTAACCGTATAAAGATCTTTTTCTCCTCAATAGAATATATATATATCGTACAAATCTAAAGAAGCGGGAACGTTGTGAGCCGCAGCTAGGGCCGCTACTCTACATTTATACCCGAATACAATCCGAATATTAGTTCTAAAATTTCTATTTTTAGCTATGGGGTAAACTGTATATAACTGTATAGCTATACTTATACTGTATGTTCAAGGAGTAGTCCTGACATTTAAGTAACCATCATCTAGGTTCCTGTAATATGACTCTTGTTTATATTTGTGCTATTTGGGATCTCAGTTTTCAGGGGCTTCCTCTTATCGTGTGAAATTTCCGCTGTACTGTTTTTGTATGCAAATTCCAGTTGCATTCGAATGACCTAAGCCGCAAACTTGCAACGAAATAATATCGAACCTCACGCATAGAGGAAAATATTTAGACTATTAATTACTTAGTGTTTCTTCAGCACAAATACTAACACACACTCACCCATACAAGCACGCTTATAAAACTCACATTTGAAAAGTGAAATTTCAAAGTAGAACAACGTACAACAAGAAACAACAACAACGAAGCACAACAACACGTACAACACACGCCATGCCACGCAACCAAGAGAGGCCGCGAGAGAGGTTCCAATATAAATGAGGTCACTTGTCGCTGACCAGCCAGTTCCCCCTGTACCAGGTCCCTCTGCCACACCGTTCGCCCCTTCTCGCCCACAACAACACAACCACTACCCCACTGACCATTGATCGCATAGATCACGCGCCGTCTGTGGCGATACCATTAAAGAGGGTACAACGATTTTAATCAGATCTTTGCATATACATATGTATATCGAAAAATCGAAATCGTTTTCGATCAGCATTAAGAGCTTGCACAGATCCTATTTTATACAGCTGCAAAATGGATTGTTTTCATAGATAGTGTAACAAAATCTACCCAATTTAATAATCATATACGCACAACGGCTTAGAGGAGGGATCGTCCTGTTAGGGTATCAATAGATTCGGCCCCAAAAGCTAACTTTACTTGTTCTTTCCTCTTGTGCATTGTAAATTAATTGCAGTCGCGTCGCGTCGCCTCGTCTTCGTTTTGTTGTTGTTTGGCTTTAACCGTTCTTAACCAGTTTTAGGCCATCCATCGTGTGTGCCATTAAAATGCACCACGAACTTGACAACGCAACGGAAGATATGGTGAAATATCCCCCCGTCGGAGAGAAAGACTTTCGCTATGGGCAAATAAATAAATACGTACAAACATATGCAAATGTCTACGAGTACCCTTGGACAGGCTATGGCTCAAATGGAGATTTGTAATACATTTAAAATAGATAAAAAAAAGACAAGAAGCGGAGAGTTCATTTGTTTATACATATGTATGTGCTAATAATTAATTTGTCTAGATCGAGTTCGGAGAGTCTCCGAATTGAAGATGGTCGTAAGTTATTTCTTTGATATGCAAGTTCGAAGCTATTGGCAACTACGTACTGTTGTTATGTCGCACACCTTTCAATGTACTTGTCTTTGATCTTGTTAGCAATGCTTCTTTGCTGGTAATACTTTTATTAGTACGAGTGTTTTTTGGCTCAGAATCATAATCAAGTTTAATTGCGTATTTCATAAGATTTTCCGTTGTGCACTGTTTGCTTTTGCTGTTAATTAAAGTTGGTAAAAACGAGGAAAAAACAATAATAAAACCAGCACAACACTTAAATATTAATAATTGATTATAATGTTATTACAGACATGATTTATTCTGCTCAGAATCTTGGTCAGCCGATCGGCGATGCGTGAAAACAAAGTCTCAGAGTTTCGCAGTGGCGCTCCGGGGTGGTAAAAACATTGCAAAATCAAAACATTGCAGTTTCGGATATGAATTATAGTTTTAATTGCCAAAAAAACCGAATGCATAAATTATGAATATTGCAACATTTTCGCATTTAACAAGTCCAAGTCCACCTGAAATTCAAGCAGTACCCCGTGTCGTGCTTCCTCGCGCCCCCTACTTCCTGCACGCGATCCATTTCCGTTCTGTTTTGTGGTTCTAGCTCTACCTATACCTCTACCGCTCCACCTCCCATCTTCTGCTTGACTGTGCATCAATCAAAGTCTCAATCAAGAGCAAAAGTAATCAAAACTCCAGCACCAAAGGGGAAGACAGAGAGATGGAGAGTTAGAGCTCAAAAGCGACTCAAAGCAAACATGGAGACAAAACAAAATCGTTAACTTGAAACTGACAAAACAGTGGGCGTTTGATACCTAGAAACAAAGGGTCTAATCTAGGAATATTACCTATAAATGGGGAAATTCCCAAGGAAGATTTTGACTTCGTGAAATATTTGTTAATTGGGATATCTGAATATTTGATTTTAAAATATTTGTATCTGTTTTGAAACCAATATTTCCATTTACAGAGTCAACAATGATGCTGCAGTGGTGCTTCTGATGGAAAAGGTATGCCAATTATTGATCGTTCACTGTACCTGTATGTAAAAATATATGCATGAATAAAAGTACATATGGACATCTGTTTGTATACATTCACCATGTACATATGTATGTGCATAGGTACAAAAATGGCATAGTATAAGCAGCAACAAAACAACATTAGCAACAACAGCATCGGCAGCAGCAGCAGTAGCAGCAGTGACAGTGCCACAAAAAATAGACAAACAACAAACAGTACATACACACAGACAAACAGATACAAAATAGAAATGGAGAGCAACTTTCACCCAAGGTCATTGTGTCTTTAACAGCGCCACACAGCCTAGGCAGAGGAGCGGCAGCAGCAGCAGCAGCAACCTCAGCAGCAGCAGCAACAACAACAGCTGCTGGACAATATGAATATGCGACGAAGACCCACGACCGACCGCCGCCGACCGACGCCCGATTTGCTATTTTGAACGAAAACAACTAAAAGAGTGACTTGAACAGGGTATGTGTGAAAATGAGGTGAGGCATCGGGTGAGGTCCCGATCTCCGTATGTGATCATCCTCGCTCAGTCTCAGCCTCACAGACTACAAGTTGCTACCTCCTATAAAACCTACATTGGACTATCCTTTCTGTCTGTCAGAAAGAGGAGAGAATGGGAGTAGGAGGAGCCAGCGGGTGAGCCACTGCATGTGCCAAAAAGAAACCAAAGCAAATGGTAAACACTGCAACGGCTGCTCATGAAGTGGGGGAATGGCGGAGACGCGAAAAAGCATAGCTTCGACTGGACGAGGCCGCCTGGAAAGGTCGAGAGCAAGCTTTTACCACTAGATGAGTCATGTACATAGGATTCAGGGAAAAGAAGAAGTAACGGAGAAGGAGACAAAGCAAATGGGAGATGCACTCTTGGATACCCTTTTGGGATGGTGAGTATGGGAAATAAAATGGTGCAGTATACGAATATACTTACAATATTTGAATCCCCTTCGGTTGACGGTTAGTCTTGGAGAAGCTTTCCTGCTGATATTGGTTTTTGTTGGTTGATTTGTTTATACCTATCTAATTGAATGAATTAAATTATATTTCATAATTAAATTAAATTCCCATCTAGTTCTCTGTAACCAAACTTTGGAGCATCTTTCCCACTCTCTGTCTTTGTCAGAGCCCATTCTATGGTAACTGCGGAGAGTCTCAAATGACTGTTTAGCCATTTTAATCCTATAGGATTCCCCCATCTGCCGTGTTATCTACTTGGTCTGCACGATCTGGGTCAGGCTTGGGCACAGTGTTAGCTGCCTGCAATTAAGTGGCCAAAAAATAAAAGATGAATGAGTGGAAAATAACTTTTAATTGACATAAACTTTAATTAGAAATAGACAAGAGAAGAAAACAGATAAAAGAGATTCCACAGAAATGAGCTTCGGGGGGGGGGGATGGGGATGGGGTTGGAGGAGATCTTCCGTTTCTAATGCATTTCCAATTACATCATTAAGTTCTCTTTTGCCAAAATCCCGAAATGAAATTTTGATACTTCGGTCGTTGGGTACAACAAAAGCTTAACCCATGACAGCGCGACAGCCGCAACACGTAGCACAGTTTGATTAGAACAAAACGAAGCGACAGAGAAAGACATGGATGCGGTAGAAACAGGGACAGGGACAGGGAGAGGGAAATGGGGAGGGGTACGGTTCCAGTACCATCAGAGACATTGCCATGATGTTGCATAAATTTAAGTGCCACAGATACAAGGCGCAAGATACAGAAACGAGTTACAGATACATCAAGAAGCAGGCGAAGCAGCAAGCAGCACCACCACGACCACCAGATGAAGAGACTCTGCAGCATAGAAATGCGGATGCGAGACCCGACTCAACCCGACTCGCCTGAAGTCGAGACTCCACTTCAGATACACACACACACACACACACACATACACACTCCTATATTCCGTCGTAGCCATGCCTGCAGAGGAGTCAGTATATCGTTGTCTACCTCCAGACTTGCTGCGGTGAAAGAGCAAAGTATCTTTGTATCTGTTTGCCGTTGGGTTGGCTGCTGCTGCTTCGAGTTAACATTTCAAATCCGCTGCGGTTCTGCTGTGGCAAACGAGAAACGAGTCTTGGAAATTGGGTCAGTGGCACAGTATGTATGGCATTCTCTGTCTCCGTCTCCGACTTTGTATATATGTATCTCATACCACTGTGTGGGCTTCTCCCTCTTTCTTTGACTCTTTCTTCCACTGGCTTTCTTTGTGGTCAATATAATGATTCTACCCGACTTGTCGGTTTGGTTTGGTTTGGTTTCTTGGTTTCTGCTCGGTTCGGTTCGGTTCGGTTCGGTCAGGTTTCGGTTTGGGCTCTGTCTTGGGGTCTGTTGCTACTCCATTTTGTGGCCGAACGTGCCTCAGCGCGACGCAGTCAGGTTGCTAATGGGATCCGGTCCGTGTGGGGCATATGCAATGCGGCGACACCCAAAAGTCATTTCTTAGGTTCCAAAAATCGCATTCGAAAACCAAAATCTTAAGCCGATTTCCATTCATTACGCATACGCCTGGAGGTCCCATAGGCCCAAGAATCCCAAAAATAGAACGAAATAAAACTCTAAAAATAAAATAGACATTTTCCAAATTGTAAGCTTAATTTGTTTTCTGCACATTTTGAATGACATTCGAATTTATTTAAATAGAATTAATTAAATATTAGGCATTAAAATTACGAAATAAATATTTACAAATCGAAATGTGTTGAACAAAATAAATAAAATTGCACGTTAACTAAAATAACACAATTGATATTGTTTTTTGCTTTTTTCCATAGAATTAACATCCATTAAAATTACATTAATTTATGTTTAAAATGTAATTTATTGTTTGCTTGAGTGTGTGTTCCAAAATGGTTAATTAATCATAAATAATTTCATGCATATCGAACATAATTTAAGGTTTACGGTTAAGATTAACTTTAAAACTTTAGCAACAAACTTTTTTTAAAAAACAAATTAACAACGCTTTAAGATATTAGCTAAATTAAATCGTATTCGTATTTATTACTTGAGTACATTGCTAAACAACTCTCCGTACTTCTCTTTCCACATTTAAGATTTCTGCAAATTGATTATTAAGAATAATATTTTGCCAAGCCCGCTACTGAATCTTACCATAAAATGTATGTTTATAAATAATGCTCTTTAATTGGTTTGTACAGAAACTATAACATAATTGTAATTTAAAATTGTATTGCTCTTCCTTGATTAATTTTAGTTAAACCTTTAATTTGTATGCTTCTTCACTTATACAGTTTTCAACATGATGAGGTACAGACAACATTTCAGAACTTTATACAACTGGGACTTCCGCTCCCATCTCTTAGTTGGTACTATTGTCTAGATTTTGATTTCTATATATATATATATAAATATATGTGTATGTATGTATGTATGTTTTACCTGTGCCAGGACCTTGGTCGCTAGAAGTACGCTTATTTGCATCAAAACAGAACAACAGTTGCAGAAAGACAATTGGACGCTTCGTTGTTCTTACATTGCTTGTGGTCTCTTTGGCCTATCGTCAGCTCTATCTTAAGGATATCGTTTGTGGGAAATAGTATCTCCATTTGCCTGCTTGGAGGTAGTAGGTTGATTTTGTTTGCTAGCCTGACAATGTACATATAGCCTTTTAAAGTTCTTGGTTTGGTTTGCAACTAATGCCTGAAATATCTATGGAACAGAACTCACGGAAACTCTCGCTTCTCAAATCCTTTAAATAATCTTTTCTAATAAAGACCTCAAAATAGACAGCACTCACTTAAAGTACACTTTCAAGTTACTTTCAATGTTGAATATATAGAGGTTTTCTTTCTTTAAAACTGAACTGTACTGTAGATTGTTCTTTAGTTTTGTTCATCAATCCAATCCTGATAATTTCCACTATGTATGTAACTACGATTTAGCTATAGAGATCAAAAGCAACCAACAACAACGAATATCAAAAAGTGTGTGTATGAGATTGCTCGACCCGTGTGGGATAGTGGCGGAGTGCCTTTGCCACTCCAGCCACTGTCCCGGCCAAGCAATGACGCACACGCACACAGAAGCAGGGAGAAGCCTTTGGCCAGGAGAAGCAGTCACCGATCAAGCAATCCAGATCCCGAGAAGAAGAACCCGTATTGCTGGTGATGCGATGACTAGACATGACCTTGGAGTGGGGCCCTCCCCGCCTCTGGGGTCAGATGCAGACACTCAGAGCGTGCTCTCTGCCTCTTGTTGGTCCAGCGAATCAAGAAATTTGTCGAGGAGCCTGCCGCCGCCTCGGTCAGTCACGCCCAATTCTCTTATGTATCTGTTGATGTTTGAGCAAGTGCGCCTTCTGGCGGAAGGCCTTGGCGCAGACATCGCACCGGAAGGGCTTCTCGCCGGTGTGGGTGCGCAGATGCACCTTGATGTTGGACTTGTTGAGGAATCCCCGATTGCAGATGCTGCACCGGTGCACGGGCTTCTCCTTCCCCAGCAATCCACTCAAGTCGCTGGCACTGAAGCTGCCCACGCTCGAGGGCGAAATGGCGCTCATCTGGGGCGTGGACGGGCCATTTCCACTATCTCCCTGCTGCTGCTGCTGCTGTTGTTGCTGTTGGTGCTGTTGGCTGGACTTCTTTTGGGCCCGCGATCGCTTGGCCTTGGGGGTGCCCGTCCGCAGCTCGGAGCCCGTCGTGGTGGCCGTCGTCGTGTGCGGATAGTTGCCCAGCATGTCCGGGGAGCAGAGTCCTCCGTCCTTCATCGAGTTTGGGCCATTGAGGGGTCCCATGCCAGAGCCGGAGAGCTGGTAGGCGGCCTGCTGCTGGTGGGAATTGGATCCGTTCGGATTCGACTGGGATTGGTTGGACAGGTAGCGGGGATTGATCATCAGGCTGTTGTCCGTGGTGCTGACCACGGAGCCCGGCGGACTGCAGCTGCTGCTCGTTGCCGCCGACAGTTCATTGCAGTATGAGGTAGATGTGGGCGCCTCCCCCTTGGATGTCCCTGTCGTGGTCGCCGAGGAGGAGTTGTTGCTGTTGTTGTGGTTGTTGTGGTTGTTGTTGTTGTTGTTGTTGTTGTGAGAGTGATTATTGTTGTTGTTTCCAGAGCCGGGGGGACCGTGCTGGAGGCGGTTCTGCAGGAGCGGCATGTAGCCATGGCTGAGCAGACTCTGCAGCGTGGAGCTGCTGGCGTGCATGGGCAGTGGCGAGTGGGGCAGCATGAAGTCGCCCAGCGAGTCCTGCTGCGAGACGAGCACCTTGCCCTCCTGCTGTATGCAGTTGCCGTCGATCCAGGCGTCGAGATCCATCCAGCTGTCCCGCGTGTCGTTGCCCTCGTCCTTGTCCAGCTGATTGGGCACCGTCGTGTCCGCAATGGCCGATCCAATGATGGCCGCAATATCGTCGATGGAGTTCATGTCCACGTATTCCGTCAGGTCCTTGTAGATGCGCACCCCGCTGCCATGCAGCGAGTCGGCCACCTGGTCGATCGGCGTCAATGTGGCTATGCTCGGGCCGTTCCCCTGTCCCCCGCCGCCCGATCCCGCTCCACCTGGTCCTCCGCCGCCGGGCCCGCTCATCACACAGCTGTCGGCGACGGAGTAAAGCTTAGAATCTAGTTGACTATCGGCAAAGAGCTTGACATCGGCCAGGCAGGCGTCCGCACAGGGATCCCCGCTCAGTACGCTCTCGGGCAGGCAGGTGGAGGAGGAGACTATGTTGTGCTCGTTGGAGGAGTTGCTGCTCCCGCCGCCACTCCCCCCACCGCCACCGCCACCGCCGTTGGGCCCGCTCTGGGCCGTCGTCGATGTGGGATTGGCATTGGGGTTGGCCTGGTAGGCGCTCTGTATGTAGTTGTTGTTGCTCTCGTCCGGCAGCCGCTGGGCAATGGCATGGTAGTGGTGGCCCGAGATGCCATTGATGGACAGGTGGCCCGTGTAGCCGGTGAAGGGGGGCAGCGGCTTCAGGTCGGACAGCCCATTCAAAGAGGAGCCATTGAGCAGCAGATTGTCCAGCACGTCCAGCGAGTTCTTCTGATCCGCATCGCTAGGCAGGGAGTCCAGGTCGTGCTCGAGCAGCAGCTTGTGGCCATCCAGCAGATACTGGTCCTGGCCGCTGTTCTGTGGCGGTCCCCAGCAGGGACTCATCAAGAGGCTTTCAACTTCCGATTCACTTGGGCCGTTCATGCTGCAAAACTTCATTGTCAGTTGACCCAGGCGATCGATACGAATCTTCTGCCGATCCTTGGAATAGCACGTTTCAAACAATCCAATGACCAAGCTTCAACTGGAAATATAAAACAGAAGCACATATCGCATTTAGTCATGGTGCAAATCTCAACAAAATGTGTTAGTTTGGGGATGCATATCTAGTATTACTTGTAGATTGTAAGAGATGACTATTGTAACAGGTAGTTCTTTGCATTCCTCTAAATGACATTCTCTAGGGTGCATTAGATCACAGAGAATCCCCACTGATAGGTTAAGTCCCATTCATATTTCATTCCTAATAGTGTAATGGATTATCTTTGATCTTCCTAGTACACATCTTCCCATAGCCAAAGCCTGGATTCCATTTGAGCTTACAAGAAATGCTTCCGCCATGGAGGAATCTTTCTCCGTCTCTTGCCTAATGATCTCTCCCCAATCTCCCCAATCCCGGCACTTGCTGACAGACAACCTGCAGCAACATCGATCCCGACACACTGATAGCCCCCACTAATGATTCTTTAATATGAAAATATTAAATAAATCTCTAAGAACGTCGGGCCGCCTGTTGACCAAAAATAGGGTTCCACGGGGCTTCCATTCCTCCGGCCCCTGTCCCTAAGCATCAGAGGGGCACGGAGACGGAGCCGAACAGATAGATTAAGTTAAGACATTCGATAAGCTATAATATCCATAAACAAGAAGAAAGAGAGGAAGATACGATGCACACGAAAATGAAGAAGAAATGACAAAACGAAGAAAACTAAAACCGATACCAGAATCGGCCAATAATAATTTCCAAATGGAATTTGGGTCAAAACATTAATAATCAGTAAAATTAGCATATAAATTGGTCAGAAAGAGAGAGACAGAGCGAGAGAGAGAGAGAACGCATTTGGCTACGAATATGTTATCGTATTCGATTATTTGTATTTCGATGGGGCACCACGCTTGATTGGGGCAAGTGGAAGTTCTCCCAAGAGTCAGAGCCAGAGCCAGAGCCGAAGTCACAGCCACAGCAACATCATATAAAAGACCCGACAATGAAAGTACAGGTGTGGATCCCAAAAAAAGAGTCAGGGAAGGAGGGGTGGGGAGGGGAGGAGGAGCTGGAGGAGGCAGCCCACACCAACAACAATTATAGAAGTTCATTTGGAAGCACAAAACGAAAAGAAACGAAACGGGGAATCAAAGAAACGGTAAAGCAAGCTGGCTGGCTCTGTTCTCTCTGTCTCTCTTTTGGTGCATTAACAGTTAACTTGATTTTGAGGCTTGGCCTCGCTCGTTTGTGTGTGAGTGTGTGTGTGCCAGTGTATGGGTGCCCCAAAGAAGAAGCCGCAATCAAAAGCTAGACATTGTCCAGCTTTGGGCGAAAGAGAAAATTTCGCTTTCAACAGGTTGTTGCCGTAGCAACATTATATTTCTAGCTTCAGCAACATGTTGCAAGAGCTAGGCTTAGTATGCGGAAAGAAGCAGCGCCATCGAAGCAGCGCAGCAGCGCAGTCGGCTAAGCATGCGCAGCTAAGCGTGGCAGCAAGCAGCAAGCAGAGGAAAAATAACCGTTAACCGAGAGACAGAGCGAGAGAGAGAGAGAGAGAGACGACCTGCTGACATACTTCCGTGATACGAGGCAGGCCCGGCTTTAATACTCTCTCTCTCTCTCTTGTCTTGCTCTCTGAGCTGCCGTTTGTTTCATTGTGTGTAATTGCTGGCTTCTCGGATGCTCATGCTCATGCTCACGTCTCTTGCTTTTGCTCATTGCTTGGCACAGTTTTACGGTTTTCAAAGGGTATTGCAGAGGGTATTATATGTCGGGGAAGATATTAACGATATAGATATTAAGATATTGATCAATGCTAAAAACTATATGGCTGAAAATTGGTTTGGCCTTACTAAAAAGTACATTGGGAAGCATCTCTCGTAATAAGAGACCTTGTTAGGGTTTGCTTTAAGAAAACTACTTTAATAAACCAACCCCTTGCTCCTAAATGCTCCCATTCGCGTAGAGATCTATGCCTAGGCAACCGGGGACAGGATGCACAATTAGACGGGTGGAAAAAATGTCCGAGAGTGCAAAAACAAAATACACAATGTATTGCTTATAAGAGTGTTGTTTGTCTGTTTTTGTTGTCCCTCAAAAGCGTGCGTATGTATGTAAATCAGGGCTCGGAACACATATACATATTCACATGTTTTGTTTTGCGTTTGTTTGTATTGGTGCCATCCACTGTTATTCATGTGTGCGTGAGCGACAGTGCACTCTCCGCTGATGTAAATAATCGAACTGTTAGGGTATCCAAAGCATCACCTCGAAGCTATTCATTCTTTCTTGTTGTTTCGCTTCTCTTTTCGATTTAATGAATTTTAAAATTCTACCCGTCGCTTTGGAGGCGCCTGAAGTCTGAGTGACGTTTTGATGCTGTCTTTAGAGCACTCCATTCCTCTATGGAGAATCGGAATTGGCGTGAAATATTTTATGGAAAACAAAAAAACGCTCCGCTCTTTCATTCCATTCCATTCCTTTCCGAGTCTGAATCCCATTCTGAAGTCCCTCCCATTCCGAACTCCCATTCCGACTCTGGTTCTGATTCTGATTCCGATTCTGATTCTTCTATTGTTATGGTTTGACTGCGCGTCAGATTTTACACATTTCTGTTTGCTGTGTTGCTGTTTTATTGTTTGGCGGCTGCTACATGAACATTTTGGTTTTAATGAGCCACATTGTAACGGTGGTCCGTTGCCCCGTTTGCATTTGAATGCCCCACAGCGGACACGGAGACGGAGATGGAGACGGACACCGACACCGACACCGACGCGGATGCGGACGCGGACACCCACTCACACTCGCACAAATTGCGGGGGCGCGCCACACAATCACAATGGGCCTCTATTGTAAGCCGAGCTTGTAAATGGTAAATGGTAAATGGTCAAGAGATTCCACGGACAATGTCAGCGGACAGCAGCTCGATCGGCTCTGGGGCCATTATAATTACTTCTATGCCCCACTCAGACTCTGTCCTACTATGAACGCTTTTAACGGTGTTTCCAAACGAATTAGTGCGAATTTTTGACAGCCGACTGATTTTATGACACTCCTCCACCTCCCGAGTTTGTTGAGCTCTTTTTATGGCTTTTAAGGGGTTAATATATTGGATAGGGATAGGTGGATATGCATATTCATATGCATATGATATTGAAATGTAAGAAAATACCTGATTCCCAGAGACATTCAATGTCTTAGTATGCTCCTAACGTGGACTTCCGTCCACAATGATATCTTTAGAAATGTTGTAAAAGATTGTTGAGTATTTGTTAAAAAGTTGTAGAGATGTGTTGGAAAGAGTATTATCTAGAACATAGGAAAATCAAGATCAACTCGGTTGTCCTTCGGGGAAGTTCTAAAGGATCGTAGAATTGTGCAACTCCGCCTACCGGATCGCGTGTGTCTCTCTGAGATAGAGCTAGTGGCGAAGAAAGAGAAAGAGATATGTTAAGCTACTCTGTGTGTTTAAGAGAGAGCGAGAGAGAGAGAGAAAGTGCGCGGGACAGAGAAGAGCCAGGAGAACCATCCTGAAAAGGTTCTCTAATTGATCCGTTTGGATTGAAATATGAAGCCAATATATTAACAGTTGATATTATAACATGGATAAAAATGTTTTGTAATCATCTTAAACCGATTTTCCTCTTTCTATTAAGGTATATCCAGTGCATAAAAGCCCCCTATCACCATTTCTTACAAAGTAAGTCTAACCAAAAAAGAAACCCGATAACAATTCCACAAGCATACCTTTCTTTAGCCATAAAAACATTTGGTTCCCTCCCAGAAATCTTGTGAAAATGGCCCAAACAATGGCCCCGCTCTTCTAACGATCCGAGAGGGTCACAACTTGGCGAAGACAACAAAAGTAACTTATTTAACAATCTAACAGGCAACTAAACGTCTGACCCGAGCAATTGACCAACGAAATGAACTCTAAACTACATCAGCATCGGCATGAGCGGCAACAATGGCTACAACAACACCAGCTGTTTGTGGAAATTGAGTTCTTAACTTGGCCGAGAAGAGAAGAGAGAACGAAAACCCCAGTTCAAACGCGAACGCGAACTCGAACGGAAATTGAGCTTAACCTTTGGCGGCAATCAACTTCCGTTTAAATGTTCGAACACGATGCAGCGTCAAAGGTCAAAACGTTTTGGCCAAAGTCAAGCTGCAAACACTTTCCTGCTACTCCCCCATGCACCATCCTCCTTTAAAGCACCTCTTCTCAGCGGAGAAGAGCTCAGGTCTCAGAGCAGACCTAAAATGAAAAGAAAAATCAGGTCGAGACATTGGCGGTGGTGCTGAGGTGACGAGGAGGCAGAGAGGATGGCTGGAAAAAGCGAATGAAAAATTATTTGATTGCAAAATTTACAACCGCAATGATTTCCACTTGGACGGGGAAAAACCGCACGTAGCAGCAGCATCCACAAGGCTGTGCAACTGCAACAGCAACAACAAAACTTTGACCAAGACCGAGAAGCCGAAAAAAGCCTCGGAAACGTGTGGCTTGCATTGAGGTCGCCATCAGTCATTGAAGGTTTTGCTGCGATGCTGCGTCTCCGCCACTGCCACTATTCCCCGTGCCCCACTCAGTTGTGGATGCAACAAATTGCTGGCAATGAAAAGAACGAGACAAGAAGTGGCAAGATCGGTGGAGATCGGTTGTCCACCGATTGCATGAATACTCTTTCGATGGGGCTCTATACAAATCTGTGATAAAGGTTGGAAATAGGGGGAATCCATTCTATGGACTTCTACCTTAAAACTAAGTATTTCTTATGAATGTTTTGAAATGGAATATACTCTTGCGTGAAGCAGGGTATACTCCACTCCTACTTCTTTTACCGAGAAAAGCACAGAGAGTGGCTTAAACTGGAAACTGAAAACTGGGAAACGTGCTTGGGGTTCCAGTTCTTCATCTCCTTGGCAGCTGCGCACTTGACCGCACATGTGGCACGTGTGGAGCTGTGTGTGAATTGTTGCATAGACTTCTTCTGCTCACCTCCTGAATGACTAACTAACCCAGAGTCAGAGACAGAGACAGAGCCGGAGCTGGAGCCAGAGCCAAGCCCATCTGCAGACCGCAGCTCCATGCTCTAGACGCCATCAGAATCTTGTTTTCTCTGGGGCTCGTATACTATGTGGGGATGTGTGTGCCTCAGGAATGGTCAAAAAGAACAACAATGTTGAGGGGAAGCCTGAAGACTTTGGCAAATGGGTGGGCGTACTCGATGGGGGCTCCGACCCCGCCCACTCGCCTGCCTGCCGGCCATCACCATGGCCATGTGGTATATCAAATGAGTTGGTAAATGCTAGATGGGCCGGCTATCTCTGGCACATGAATAATGTTATTCAAGGTGTAAATTAGGTTTTAAATTAACTAGTCTAGCACCAGTTACTGGCTGATGGCAGAAGGAGTAGGAGTGCACTAGATCGAGATAGAGACAAGAATGGAGTAGAGACTCGAATGGGTTTTGAGTGGCGTGCAGGAAACTTTGTTCCACATCATTTGGTGGACCTGTTTTAGCGTGATAGACTCTCATAGTGCTATAAAAATCAAATTTGTTGGATGATTTCTTAATTGAAAAGAATGTTTCAGGTTATGTTTACGGTTCCATACTGTAAAAGATGATATTGGAATCGGAAGCACGCCTATCAAATATATCTTTTAATTAAGTGGGGAATCTGCCTTTGCTTCATAAAGTGAAGGATAAGGATATGGGCAACATCTAAGAAATATATCAACCAAGTGGTTCCTGTACTTTTTAGAGTTCTTCTTAGAGTGGTTCCATAGCTAAATGAGAATTCATTTAGTCTAGTATTTAGTGCAATACCTTGAATGTTACATTGTAAAGACCTAAAGGAGTATAACTGGTGTATTTCTAAGATTCAGATCTGTAATAATTAGAATTTATCTTGTAACTCCTATTTTCCTGTCCGTTTTTAGATGTTTGGTAAACTTTTGTGGTTTCTGTTGTGCTAATGGAGTTTTATCGCTGCTTCAGCCATGAATGAACTTCGGCCACAACAATTTACTCTGGTCAACACTTGACTCCTCTCGACTTGACTTTGGCTCTGACTTGGAGTCCGTTGCGACTACAACTCCCGTTAGCCGGCAGGGGCCACACTCCACTCCCTTTTCTGTGTGGCCAACATGTGTCCGACAAGCGAGATGACAAGTCAGCGATAAACCCGACCTGGAGCTGAGGCTGGGACTGGGGCTGGGGCAGGGACTGGGGCTGGGACTGGGGCTGGGGCTGGGAGCAAGGCTTGGCTATATTTTTATGACTGAGGCTGTATGTACATGGCAGAACGGGAGAACGGGAGAGCTCCACTCCCTATGGCTTTGGCTATGCCTCTGCCTAGTGGACCCATCATCAGCAACAACAACAACCACTATGCAAATTTGTGTGTATTTTTTTTTTATGATGCTTAACTATTTTTAGTTGGTTTTTTTGTTGTTATTTAAATGACGCCCGCGTTGGAGTCTCGCTCCCTGTGTGTGTGTGCGTGTCGAGACTCTATTATTATTATTATTTGTTAGTTTTTTGGTTGTTGTTTGTGGTCAGCCGAGAGCCAGAATACTCGTACAACAACCACTATGACAACATGTTTAGCAGGTCCCAAAAAGCATTGCCCGGGTCAGCGAACTTTTTTCTGCCAGCTGTTGGATTTGTGTGAATAATAATTATTTTATATTATTTTATCTATTTTTAACTAAATTTTGTTTCGTTTTTGCAGCTAAATGTGCAAATTAAACATCAGGGTCAGAACTATGGAAATCCCATACATTTCTGATAATTTGATCATTTGGTGATGGAAGTGGAGGGCTTCAGGGGTCGATTGTGTGTCAAGGAATATAAGGAATGATGGGCTTGCTGAACCCCAAAGAAATTCAAGTTTTTTTAAAATATTTCCAAAGAGGAAGAACGTGAGAATTGCATGTAGGATAATATAGAAATCATGGAACTTCCTTGCATTCAAACTAATCCCCGAATCATATTTGATCGATAAGGAAGGGCACAACATTGCATACACCCCGATATGAAACAATCCCCAAATTTAGTACAAAAATAAATGCATCTATGAATCAAATACTATAATTATGGTATCTGTATAGTCATGGTTGATGCTGGCCTAAGAACCCAATTCAGTTTAATCTCTTTTGTAATTGATATGTTATGCCTCCCCTCCTGCTACCCCGTACTACGAGCAAAACCAGCCCAGCACACCTCTTAATTAAAGATCGAATCGGAGCCGATTGCGGAGCTCAATTTGAGATTCAATTTAAAATGAAAGATGAAAATAAGAAAGAAAGAAATGAAGAAATGAAGAATTCAACAAAAATGAAAATGAACAAAAACATCTTTAACCCAAAATGCAACTTAATGCCTAGCGAATTTGTTACGCTCATTGACGATGCTAGACAGCTGAAAGAGTTGTTATACTTAGTTGGTCTCTCTGTTGGTACCTTACCCTTACAGAGGGTGCAACGAATGCGAGCAGAGGTTTGTAGTGCAAAGAAGGAAGCGTTTTCCAGCAGCTATAGCAGATTTTCCACTACTGCTAAGCCACACTGGGAGAAGGAGATAGTAGACACATAACTTTGTTGTCTCTCTTGATCGGATTAAAGACTTTCTACAAAGCTCACTAGATTCGATATTCTCTAGATATAAATATAGCTGCTGTATAAAAATCGGTCATATCCCAAGTTTTCTGAGTACTACCTCTTAGCTTTCGAAGATCTCCAAGCAATTCTAGTCCTGTATATTTCATCATAACTGATTCAAGTTTAATGAAATTGGAATAATAAATATTACATAGTATAGAAACTTTTTGTGTGGAAGGGTATTTCAAGTTTCGGTTCGAGAATATTGCTACTCTTTTCTGTGCCTATTTTAGCTGTGACTCGATTCTCTTGCTCTTTCTCAGCTGTTTCTTCTCTTTGCTCTGTCTCTGACTCTTTCTCTGTCTCTATCTCCCTCCTTCTTTCTCCTCTGTCTTTTGTTTTTGGGGAACTTGCCGCTTGCTGAATGAGTAAGCGTAATTTTGCGTCATCTAACGGTACAAACAGCAGCTACTGTTGTTGCTGTTGGTTTTTTTTTTTTTTGGGGCTGGCATTGCCATTCCGTTGTTGTTGTTATTGTTGTTGTATTTTAGACCATTTTTGTCAGACAAACAAACGGTTTTATGATTTATTTTTAGCTCCTCCAACGGCATGGCAACAGCAGTCCCTCCCTCTGTCGCCCCTGCCGTTCCCCCTTACCTACACGAAACTTCCCAAAAAAAAGAGTAAAATTTAAGTGCTAGCTGTAAAACTGCGAAGAAGAGAATGAACCAGAAGGCGGAAGAGAACAGAGAACAGAGAGAGCTTTTTACTTCCGAGTGCAGTTCGGAAAGTTCGTTTTGGGGTCGTCTAAAGAGGCTTAATTGGTTTGAAATTGGATTCGTACTCGCATTTAGTGGGCTCATGTGCATTGCGCATACGTCATGTGGGAAAAGGTCTGGGAAATGGGATTATCCAAATAGGTGTGAGTGGTGGAGGGATGGGAAACGTCTGTGGAGTGTAATGAGATTGGTAACACTTTGTATAAGCATTTAGAAGTTGGAAATGTTCTATTCCAAGCGATCAATTGGGGACCTTTTGTTGATATTTGGGATCCTCGTAAGGAATCATTGAATTGTCAGATTAAAGAGCTATCCAAGAGATATGTACTTCTACCCAGCTATGGCCATAAAAAAAAAGGTAGTTAGAGAACCGAAAGAATATAGTCCTAGTATTCTACTGTTTCCTAGGCCAATGCACTGCTTCTCGGATACTATCAAGTCCACTGCTTTGCCCAAATGAATATTCAGTGCTGAGATTGGTCATAATAGAATATACAAACACTATCCAATTTATCTCTTCCTCTGGATATTCCATCCTTAGCAGTCTGATACTATTATCTCACCTAAACAGATCCAAGTCCTAATTAGCAGCCCCGTCCCTCATAAGATGCCTTGTCACTGCCCATTAGAGGCATGTGAATTTCACTATTGTCATAAGTAGAACCCTAACAGAACATTCCACCGCACCGCACTCCCAATGCGTCTACTATAGAATATATAGTATATACAGATCTATTTGTATTTCATAACAGGTGAGTAATATGCAAACATATCGGAAACGAATTCGGTCAATGACTTTTGCCTGATTTGTTTATAAGCCAGACCTGAGAATATTCTTCTTACGGCGAGGCCGTTGACTTGAGGAATTTCTGTTGCTGTTTCTGTGGATTTTTGTTTGTGTTTTATTTTATTTTCGAGTTTCGGTCGGGCGTAGAAAATTCATTCATTACTTACTGTTACGAAATTGCAGCTTCAGCTAATAAACATTTTGAGTAATTTTCGAAAAAATATATCAATATTTATTTGTGGAATATCTTCTGTTCGAATTTTTTTGCTTGTAGCTCGTCTTTAAAATTATCCGTGTTTATCAAATATGTATAATCCTTGGGGCATAGATTGAGATTCCTTTTAGTATATTGTTGTTTCTGGTTATTCATGGGTTAATTTTGCGAGGATTGAGGGAAAAGGCCACACACCAAAATAGAGTTGAATGAATTATAAAGTTAAACTAAAAGAATAGGAAAACCCAACAACACCAGTAGGCAAATAAAGAAGATAAAGATATGGAAAATAAAGGAAAAAAATCAAAGAATAATATTTTTGTATACTCACAAAAACAATGGGAGGAAGACATAAAACTATGCATAAAAAAATGAACGGGGAGTAGTACGAGTGGATTGTTTATAGTATATATGGGATATATGTGGATATATTGGATTGCAGCCCAGCAATGTTGGATGATAGTCCCGCTATGGATAGTGGTTTTATTTATATAGGTTTTCGAATTCTCTTGGTTTTTTCGGGTTTTTTTTTATATACAGTGGGAAAATGCTGTTTTTGTAGTTTTCCGATATTTATGAAAATATTTACAACAGCGTTCTGGGAGTATTTAGCATATATGTATATGTATTTGTAATTATTGCAGATAACTGATCAATTCTTTGATTGGTTTTATTTTGATTTGTAACTTTTTCAGAAGCGTATTTCCTTTGCTGTTGTTGTGGTTTTTATTGCACTGTTTTTGGAACACTTTTAGCTGTAGCACTTTTTTTCCTTTTTCCTGTATTTCATTTTATTTGGAATGTATTCGAACAATTCTTCTCAGACTTTTCGTCAACCATTTTCACAATTTTTAGGCCGCCTTTTATCCATTATAATAGATGGTAATGGTAGATGTTGTTCACTGTATTTTATTCTTTATTCTTTTTTTCCTTTTTGTATTATTTTTGCTGTTGGTTTGTTCTAATTTCTGTTGCTTGCTCTTTCGATTAAAGCCACTTCACGGGTTTGTCTGTGTGCTGCGCTGTGTGTATGAGGGGGGTCCACGTCCACAATCCAAAACCGAACCGGGGCACGAGCACGGGCACGGGCACGCGAAACGTGAATACGCAAAAACGCTCTGGTATCCGCACAACTCCGAAGACGTCAACGGTAGAAGAAAGCCAACTGAAATGTGCGCAGGCGCAACACGAAAAGAAATTTCCGAGCCAAGAAGTTCAGCGCCGACGTCGACAGCGTTAGAAGAGCGCAGCTACCAAAATCACGCTCTGAGAGCGGAGAGCACAAGAGCGTGAAGTGATGATGATGGCTGATGGCAACATGTTGAGCAACATTTTGGTTAAGCCGTGTCCCCCCTCGAGGTCACTCTGAGACGCAGTTCAAAGTCAGGGCTATGTTTGTTGATGCTGCTGAAGGTATGATTTTAGGAAATTAAATTAAAATAAAATTAATTCAGATTTGTAGAAGATTTTCTTGGCTATATTTGCTATATACTTACTATATGTATTCTTATAAGCCAAAATCAAGTTATTCATTCTCTGGCTCTCTCTGGTCTGATACGACTCTCTTCTTCTCTCTGCCTGATCGTAGTTCTCTCGCGCTTCTCTCTCACTGCTCTCTCGCTGGCACACAACTTGACCTACTTAACAAAAATTTTAAATTTTTTCCTGTTATTCCGCCTTGTAAACATGTTGGCAGAAATTTACAGTTTGCCGGCAGCCTAGCAACATGTTGCTAAGGCTTCGGCCTGCTGCTGCTGCTGGTAGTTGGTGTTGTTGCATTTCCTCTTTTGCACTTGCTGCTGCTATGGTTGTTGCTGTTGCTTCTCTTTGTTGCTTGTTTTGCTGCGCTGCATATATTGTTGGTGTATTTGTTTTTTTGTTATTGCAGTCGGTGCTGCAGCTAACGGTACCGCTGCGAAAATGAAAGCTCCGAGCAGAGCAGAGCCCGGCTCACAGGTTGCCCACCGCGGAGTGCCGGGTTTTGTGTGAATTTTTGTGTTTTTGCTCACGACTTTTGTGTCTCCTCTGCTTTTGTTGGCATTGTTACATACCCTCAAAGAGAGGGTATCATGGTTTCATTCAAAAGTTTGCCAAACGCAAAGAGATGCTCAGATATGTATCTGACAAAGCAGCGATAACTCGTAGATTCAGCTAGATTTAATTCCATGGGAACCATGGATCCATCTTCAAGGGTATCTACATCTTCGGCTCTTGGTTAGCCCCTCTCTCTCTCTCTCTCTATTTATTCCCAAGCTTGGTTATTGTTGGTGTTGACTAGCACTGGCACTGGCACTGGCACTGGCATTAGCATAAACAAGAGCCGCCTCATCATCGTATTGACCAAATGCAACTGCGTCACTGGCCACTTTCCCCGTCGCCTCCGCCGTGTCCGTCTGATTTGTTGGTCATGTTTATGGCTCATGATTTGTTTTTCATCGGCTGCTGCTGCTGCTGCTGCTGCCCCTCCCGCGCCTCCTCTTCTTGTGTCTGACTTTTTTTCGCTGGAATTAACTTGCGTTTTTTATTTCGCAAAAATATTTTATCTTCATGTTGGGGCATTTTTTCCACACAACATACATATTTTCGTTTTTGTCCGCTGTGCGTGACTCATGAGGGTGATTAAAACGCGTTATCTTGGGATTGTCGTGAACTTTGTCACCTACTTTGAGGCTCCCTTTTGAGGGAGTGTTTCATGGCCAAGTTTGTGGCCTGAGTCTTTTGTTTGGACTTCAGATTTCAGGTGGATTGCGAATAAGAAAAGGGAGTGGGCCAGGAGGCCCTCAATTCCTCCACAAAATATGATGAAAACTTTATTGAAGCTATCTTTAATTCATACGCGTACTATACGCAATACTATATACTATATTTGATCACATTTCATAAGACAATCCAAATACCATAGTATTTCGTCAGCTGTGGTGATGTAATGTGATTTCTGATACAGAACTTTATGTAGAAATACGAATAAAAACTTTATGTCCACTTCCTTCATAGAATTACTCTACCAACAAATAAGAAGTAACCAATGAAGTCTGACATCTTTACAGTTTGCAATAATTGTAATATCAATCAATTGAAAGACATACAATGAACCCAAATAAATTTCAATAAATATTCCCGCTCCACTGTCCATTGTCTTCTCCAATAAAGAACCCGCCCCATTGCCCTCCGCTTCGGGTTCCCGGTTCCAAGTCCAAGATCAATAATTTTTACGGTCGGGCAAACAGAGACCAGACCCAACGCAAACGCAAACGGAGACAGAGAGTCGGAGGCAGTGGCAGATGCCGAGACAAGAGGCAAGCTTTTGGGATGGCTTTTCGGACGGGTCGGGTCGGTCGTCAGAGCCGTGGCAAAGGGAAAAATACAGTTAGACAAATTCTATGCACGTCAAATGTCAATCTAGCGAGCACAGTACGATGGGGAATCAATCTCGGCATTAAAGAGTCGAGAAACCAGAAGAAGTTCGGCAAAACTTGTGAAGAGCGCATACAAAACTAATTGAACTTGGACAGCGTGACACTTCATCCAAAAAGAGGCAGGGGAAGCGAACAATTTAGGGGTTTAAGAGTGTACCTCCACATAGGAAAGTGCCTCCGAAGTCAAGCCATCACTCAAACCATTTTGTTCCAGGCAAATAAAGGCAAGCAATCAGATCCGGGCAAACGCCAGAAGACTCCAAAAGGGGGCAGGCACCTCGGCCGGGTCAATGGGGCAACGGTGAAAAAGTAAAAGAAACAAAACAAGAATGTACAGAAACCCAACCGCACATTGTGTAAATATTGACATGGGGGTCAGGCCCTCAGAACAAGATTTGTGCATTTGTCAGGGGCAGCCACACGACACACATTTGGGTTAGACAAACCCCAAACAGAAGAAATGTATACTCGTAATAAAAGTAAGAATATGCCGAAACAAAATGAAGATCTTCTGGGTAAGTCTCCACGGGCGGTGGCCCGCCGCTCCTGCCTCCTTCTGACCGCAAAAGATCTGTCAATTGAGGTGCAAACAAGCGATTGCCCAGAAGTCAAAACAATTTGCAACGCATCCCAGCCAGACGCCCCTTTCTATTTGCCCAAAACAAAACACAAAGTCCAAAAACGAGCTGCAAATGGGACAGAACCAACAAGTGCCCGTTGGGTGGTCCGCGTGGGAGAGGCAGAACACAGGTAAGATCTTCCATTAAGTGTTGCAAATTGAACTGTTTGCTGACCCATCCGGTGGCAGTGTCGTAGCGGGTGGCTGAGCTAAACAGAGCACAAGATTTGGGTCTTTCGGTCTTTCGGTCTTCGATCTCAGTGAAGTATGTGTCCTAAGTCATTTGTTTTGCTGGGCGAAACTGAAACCAATTTGCTGCATTTGTCGCACAGCAAAAATGTAGAGCAACCGTTTTGGATAAATAAAGAGAGGAATGCCATACCTAAGATACATATGTAGATATAGGACCTGAAATCACATTTGTGTATCCCTTAATATGTATTTTTATTCCAAATTAATTAACAGACTACCTTTTTCTCTCCCAGAGTGGCTTTACAGTGAAGGATACATTTTCGAAACACGCCTCTAACTCTTCTAACCCAATATCCCATATAAATCTATAAATCTATAAGCTTCCCAATTCTTCTCTGCAAGCCAACCATTTCAACATTATTTTTTCCATCCCCAACACAGATATTTTCTCCCCCAAAAACCATTTTCGAAAAAGTTCAGCTCTTTTTGGAGTAACTTAAACTTTGAATTGATGTCAAACGTTGCATAAATTTCGCATCATCTCTAACAGCAACACCAAAAACAACACCAACGACACGAACAAACATCAATAGTAATAATTCTGTAAATTTTGCATGCATAATTTTCTATTCTTCTGCGACTTCTTCTGCAGCGTTTTTCTGAGCCAAGGTGCGGGCGTCACATACCCTCGACAGAGGGAGATAGACATGGAAGAAGAGAAAGAGATGGTGATAGAAGGCCTATCAACGCTAATAACACGCAAAAGACAGCAATGAAAGAAAAGGAGAGCGCGAGGCAGGGAGAAACGAGAGCAACAAAACGAGGCAGCAATAAAAATGCAAAATAAATTGCCACATGTGAGAGCAAAAGAGATGGCTGGAGAGTATGGGGGGAGCAGAAGAAATGGATCTGTCGGAAATATGTAGACCTGGGAGAAATATGAATGTAGTGCAACGTGTGGGAGGCGTTTGGGGTGGGCGTTGCTCTGTATCCGCGTGTGGGTGTGCAGTGGGTGGCAAAGGTCAAGACAAAACGCAGCTCTGGCAACTCTGCTGCTGCTGCTGGCTGCAACTCTGGCAACCGGAAGTGGGTCAACGAAAACCGGATCCGCATCGTCAAATGCAAACGCAGCTGTGTGTGTGTGGAAAGAGATAACCAACAAACGGCAACAGCAACAACAAACAAGAAAGGAACTCCAGCTCTGGGGGTACGCAGCATTTTATACCCTGTGGAATATTTGAAGACAGAAAGCCAAAGCAATCAATAGATCGATTATAGACCTATTGCCGCCATATGATATGGTGATTTCTTATACCTGTTTTTGATAATATGCTACACAGTAAACAGACCTTCAGATCGTATTTATATATCGCATACTACTGCTGCTGATCATCCCCAATCGGTTTTTGCTGTTCTTTATGGAGATGGTAGATGTCTACGATGGCTCATAATACCCTCCACGAGGGTATTCACGTACCAACAACCAAACAAACAGCACACAACACAAAACAAACATCAGACAATGCAAAATGCAATTGAGATGCAAATGCAAATTGCATTTGCCACATGTTGCAGTTGCAGTTGCAGTTGTTGTTGTGCAGATGTTGTTGTGTGTGCCAGCAACATAAATAAACATGAAAATAATGCACACCATTAACATTGCCAATGGCCCCCAAAAAGCAGGCGGTGTCATGGGGGGAGGGAAAGGGGAAAGGAGGCATGGAGGCATATAGACAGGCAGACAAAAGCCTGCCACACGGTGTCTGCCTCCACGGCTGTGTGTGGAGTCGAGTGGAGTGGCTTGGTTGGGATTGGAGTGTCATGGGCATGGCTGGGGCAGACTTCGCTCTTGACAAACTTTTTCGCCGCATTGCATCTAATGAAGTTCCATTGAGAAGGTGAAAGAGTGGGCAGAAGGAGATAGACAGAGAGATGGCGATAGAGACAGACAGGGAGATATATGGTGGCACCACACAGAAAAGGTTGCCAGAACTTTACGCATTTTAAGATGGTTACAGCTGCGACTTTCTGGATCCAAGAAACGATTTTGGGAAAAAGGGCGTACAACAGTTTAGAGGAATTCACGATAAACTTAGGAGCTACAATTCTTTGAAATTGCAGAAAGGAAGGATTGTATTTCCATGGATGTTAATTTTTGGATTAAATTCTATAAAATTTGAATACTTTTCCTCCATTTCTCCCTAGCTTGTTGTGCTTTTTGGCCAGATTGTTTCCGATCAACCCACTTCTGGACAAGTTTTTATTCGTTAAGTTCTTCGATCTGGCTGGTTTATGGCCAATGAAACAGAGACGCTGGATGCGTGAGAGAGAAGGTGGCAAGACAGACAAACAGACAAACATACGAGTATGTGCGATTCCTCATTGATTGCGGTTTGGGGCAGGAATTTATTGCCATTCAACAGAGAACTGAGGCACGAAGACAGACTGCCAGCCAGACACACACTTACAGATACAGCCACAGACACAGATACAGATACAGATACAGTTACAGTTACAGATACAGCCAACCAGCTTTGCCGCTTGATATGGTCGGAAAAGGGCAGCCAAGCTCAAAGAACAGCTCCAGCAACAATCATAACGGCCAAAACAGAATCTCCCAAAAAGCGTAAGAAGCGCAGCACGGTTAATGGTCCATGAAGCTTAAGGAGCACCAACACCAGCACCACCCCTCCCCAATCCCAATCCACAACGACAACAACAACGGCACTTTTTTCACTTTTCTCGCATCTATCAGATACAAATGGGTCTGGTATGGCTGCGCCACCTGCACCTGCAGGGGGACCATGTGGCACTGATGCAGCCAGTCGATCTCAATGACTGGGCTCACTGTGTGCGGCGGGGGGCTCTGGTTCTCCCCTCTCCTCCCCTCCACTGATATCTGTTGACTGGTGTTTTTTAATTGAATTTTCCTCTACTTTGTGCAGCGGCGGCGGCCACATTTATTTTGGTTTTGGATGCACGTGCACTCGGAGCAGGAGACGGCCCGAAGCGGTCACCGTTTAAGCCGCTTTAAGCACTGCTTAATTGTCATCAGATTGGTGGGGTTTACTGTTTTTTGGGTTGAGGATTTCTGTGCCCATTCCCGTTGTGGCAAGCCCCAGCGTGGCAAATTAATCAATTTGCAGCGGATCACACACAGAAGGGAGTCGCTTTCAGATGGGATTGGGTTCACCTCCGGCTCTGGGTCCGGGCTCTGGGCTCTGGGGTCTGGTCTCTGGCTCTGCTCCCATTGCATACGGGTATCGCCTGCTCTCATTTGGCGCTCTTTTGCATATCGGCGGGTGTCGGCCGTGTCTCTTTCCGTGTCACTTTGCAATCAGTTTGTCATTAACCAGAATGAGGCCCGGGCCAAAGCCAAACTCTGCTCGTGTACAAGTATCTGCCAGATACACTCTGATGGAAAAAGAAATTCTGCAGCAGCTGTTGCCGTGGCTCCTGCTCCTGCGGTAGCCCGATGCGTGGATAGCATTGGATGGCAGCAGCACTCGGATCTTAAGTAATCCATAACTCACTTGATCTCAGATTAAAAAATTTCTTTTTCTCTCTCTCGATTCGGGTGAAATTACTTAGTTCTCTAGAAATGTTAGATGTATTATTTTTTTGAGCAGAGAAGGAAGCATTTCCAAACCAATAATCATAAAGAGACTGTCGTTTTAAGTCAGCTTTTCACACTAGGAAAATTCGAAACTAGTTCCCAAAAGATTTAAGTGGATCAGGACCTGGGGACAGATGAAGATGCCATCAGCAAAAAGAAGGCACAGTATTAACACAGTATTATATGTAATAGACACCTATCCGGAGAGCCAACTGCAATGCCAGTATATTTCAGCACGATCATAGTATAGGGATTCTCTTCCCAGATGTGCACAGATCTGATTCGGGTCCGGAAGGACACTCATCCATGAGTTGCTGGATCATCCTTGCCAACTATTCCCGAGCACTACCAAATCTGTGATTAGATGCAAAAGTGTTTATTTGGAATACAATCTTTTTAAATTGTTTTCACTTTGTTTTGTATTTGTTTTTACTGTAATTTTGTCGGGGGTTTTCTAAACTGCATCAATCTTTAAGTCGAATTTTTAATATTTCCAACTAAACTGTGGCTAATTGGCTTAATATTTCTTGTCGAACATCGAGGGTATTCCCGTAACTATTGTTAGATTTATATTCATCCAATTTTATACAAAGTTAAGAAACAGAAAGACCACCGGAACATACACACTTGCTCATATCTTAAGATCGATAGATCAGGTTTTAAAGAAGTTTTTGTGACCTACTATATCTTTTCTTTCCAGTTTCTGATGTATTCCCATTGATTGATGTTCGTTTTGGTAAGTCCTTTCATAAGGTTCGCGTGGAAATATTTCTTTTGTGTAATTTTTCTAAAAATATTTGTAGGAACTCCCAACGAGTTCGTCGCTTAAGTCTTTTGATTTTCAAGAGAGGTTTTACATTTGTAAATGGAAAAGCTTCACCTCACATTGCTTTTCTTTCATCAGTCTCTCTCTCCTATAAGCAACACATGAAACCTGTCCCCCGGACTACTCCCCCAAAATCATTTTGAATTCCCATTAATTTCGTGCATTATGTTGCATATGTCATGGCTGTCAAAATCAAATGCTGTGAAGGCGATGCAGAAGGAGCCGCAGAAGATGAACTCGACTCAAATTTTTCACTGTTCACCTTTAACCACGGCCACAGCAGAAATCTTTTGCCAAAATTTAACGCCTGTCAGGCAGTTGTCAGGCAGAAATATGAGGGGCAGCGGAAGGGAAACAGGAAAATGGTGAAATGGTGAAATGGGAGAGAAGAATGCAGCGAATTGGCCGGCTCGGCTGTGGTTGTGCCACACGAAATTAACCCAATTATGAGAGGCGCAACATAATCAAAGTGGACAAAGGATGCCATCCTATCCTGCCCCATTCCCAGGCCGACTCCACAGAAATCCTCCTGCCACACCGGCTACTCCTGCCCCTTCTACTACCGCTTGCCACTCGGCAATAAGAAGCAAACCACAAATTGGGTCACGTGCTGGGATCGGACAATGATTTAATACTCTTTCCGCGAGTGAATATGAGTTTTGAAACGCATTTGACATTTTATAGAGTGTATTTAAATATATTCCTGAGCAGTATCAACAGTCGAATCAATTTAGATGAAGTTCTGAACACATTCATTGCTGAAATGAGTATATAATTTCATTATATTTCTTATCATATAGCTCCCATAGAAACGATGGTTTTTTAAGGGTATCTGAAGTATCCGATGCCACTGGCAGCCGCCGCTCTTTGTTGTTTTGTATTCGTGATACGAGGCGCTGCCAGAGGCTGGGCTGTGAGTGCGTAAGATCTTTACCCCGTGCCTTTGCCTTGCCTCACCTTCCCCTCTCCTATGACAAGTGCAATGGGCTTGTCTTCTTCATCCGCGCCTTCTCTCCTCTGAACTCGTCGCATCTCTCTACGTTTCTCCCGGGTATCTTCTGTTCTTCGCGTCGCGCCCATAAATTAAATGCACAAACAAGTTTCGCATCGCATTTGGAAGATAAACTAAAAAAAGGGGGACAACAACAACAAAAACTGTCCGAGGGGAAGGGGAGGAAAGGAGTGGAAGAAAGTACGGTGGTGGCTAAGAGGGGGGGGGCCAGTCAGTGTAGTTGCTTTCGCATATAATTCAGCTTTGGGCTACATAATTAATTCCGCCAAGCGGCGGCTTCGGCGACGGCGGCCCAACTTTTTATGTGGATCCCCAATGAGGAGAAGGCCTACCAGGAGGCGGAGGAAAGGCAGTTGCGGGACCAGAAGGTACGTGATATGGGCCAACAGGTTTCGGTTAAATTTTTGGTCAGTCGAAGCGACGCACTTGTTGCCATCGCCATCGCCCAAAAAAGAAGAAAACAATTTCATATGCGTCTCGTTTTGTCGTTTCGTGGGTTTTCTGTAGTGGGGATCCAGCCCCAATCCCAGAGCCGGCATGAAAGTAAGACCATATGCCTTGCGGGACCGAATCTCTTGATACCCTTGGCTGCTACAAAAGCATGTACTCATATTGTGTAGTGATCCAATTTGGATGCTTTTTGCTAGAAACAAAAGCGGTGGTGATCCGATCTGTATTCCTCCGATTCATCGACTATACCATGAATACTATACCAAATCTGTGTGGATGCTTTATTCCATTCGTTGCAAACAGCTTCTCAAAACCATGACACCCTCTGTAGGCGCATAAACACCAAAAAATCCGAGCCCAGACCCGGTCAGCGATTCCACTTGATTTGATTTTGGTATGCACCATGAACCGTTATTCAAAATATTCGAAAAACGTTTTAAGCCGCGTTTCTGCTGAGTGTTTGTATGGGTGTTTGCTCGCTTGTGAGTGTGTGAGTGCAAGTGCGTGGCTCTTTCATGTGGCAGCGCCGCTGCAGTGTACAATGGTACCGATTTGGCTGCACATCCACATCCTGCTTCCCGATGGCGTTGTCTACAGTTTTGGGACTGTCATTTTCGGGCACTATAATGAGTCAGTGCCGGGCGCACGTTTATGTTCATGGCTCATTTAATTTTTAATGAATAATTCGATGTTACCATCATTCGCACACACAAAATACAAATACAAATATATATTAATGACATAGAACCACTATTTAGTAAAAATATTATTATCATAGGAGGGAAAGCCCCAGACGACGACTACCCAAAACTTCTCTATATCATAGAAATATTATTATGGAAGTTGCAGCATATAAATTCGTCTTATATTATAATATCCACTTGCGAAACCCCTTTTCAATAGCTTAGTTCAATAATACTTTACTGGAAGGTATAGTATTGGTATAGTATTCACCTCTAATTTTCCTCTAAGAACACATGGCTTTCGGACACAATCAATCACTCTGGTTTTTCCAAATATATTGACATTTAAATATTTGGTCTTATATGAAATTTTTGATGCATTTAACTTTAATTTGTATGTGCTGGAAAAATTTGCAAGAATGTTTACCAAATTACACCACTGTTTTGTAAGGACCCCTGATCATTGGGGCAATAATTTTAATTAGTCAAATTATTGGCACATCTGAAAGCAATTCCCCATAAAAGTTCCCCAATCTGAGATCGGTTTTATTTTTTTTGTAATTTCTTATAATTTTTTTCAATCATAAATATGGCAGGAGGGGGGGAAGAAAGACGATGAAAAGACGACCGCATTGGCAAAAGAAAATGGAAATGGAAAATTGTGAGGGTTGCCTGCCGCTCAGACTGCGACTGGGCCTGCGAGTAGACCAGGCCAAGTGTGGAAACTAGTTAATGCCGGTATAATAATTGTTATTGTTACTATCGTGGCTGTTGTTGCCGTTGCCGCTGGCATGGTAATGAGCAGCAGCAGCAGCGCAGCCAAGAAACAGAAACAGAGTCTGATTATCGTGAGTAAGCATGATTATGCTTATGAGCAGAGAGTAAAAGTGACTGACGGAGTGAGTGTGTTCAAAGAATGCCTTGAGTGTCTGAGTGTTTTGAATGTAGGCCAAGTCTATTATGCGGTATGCGGCTATTGGTGGATTGTCTGCCATGTCTAGAGCCCCACACACTGCAAAGCCCGGCTTCAAGTGGGGGAAATATCAAGAAAATTGTCGGAAAAATAGTTTAACGTTAAGCATATGAGATATTGCTCTAGAGATAACCTGAAAGCAATGGTTAGGCTTTCGTGCTTTAAGGAATACAGATGGAAGCTTAACGGAAGTTTGAAATTCAATAATTATTTTGCTTAAAAGACTTTCCTTAATTAAATTAAAATGATTCAAAGAATTAGGCCTACAAAATGTCAGTTTTACTTGGGGCAGTTTATTTAGGAAGTTTCTATGATATATAATAAACATCGACTATCGACTGCTGCCATGGCCTTGTCTTGGAGCAAAGTCCTACTTTAAAGATTTATTCCTTTAACAATCTCCTGCCTCTTGATTTCGCGGTTTTCATGGCAATTATAGATTGATCTCGTGCACTAGGTACTTTCTTGGGTCTGAACCAGTAGGGTGACTCCGTTCCAATCGATTAATGTTCAGATATTTTTCTGTAGAGTGAAAGGCATTTATACAAAACATGTTCTGCTGTTTCCATTCACCCAATATTCAGATATAAATCTCTGTAAATTTTCAATTTATGTTATGTGATGCTGTGAGGCAATATCACAGAAGACATCGTTTTAAAGCATGTGAACACTTTTTATGTAGATGTTTTGTTGCTGGATATATTGAATGGATACTATTAAAACATGTAATGGCCTTCCCATATAATATAAAGATCGTTTACATATAATTTTAATCTTCAGATCATTTCCTTCTAAAAAAAAATAAATTCTAACATATGAACATTAAGTATACGGTTTTCAAATACAAAAATAGTGAAATTAAATAGAATTCATATTGATATTAATATAAATGTACTAAAAAGTTATTTTAATACAGCACATTTGTAATCTAAATATAAAATACTGTAAAATAAATATTTTATATTAAATTTGTAGGAAATATATTTTATTTAAATATGATTTATAATTAGTTTAAATATTATATTTATTTAGATCAAATATTCTCAATATATTTTAATAATGTAAGGGAAAACACTTAAATTTGAATATTTCCACTCTCGGCTGCAGGTCTTTTTTCCCTGGGTGTACTCTCTGTGTCTCTTTCTGGCTCCCATTAGATGCTGAATTCTTGTAAGTCACCCAGCTAATCACATCCTTTGCTTTCACTTGCTGCACAGCAACCACAAATAAAGAAAAAAACAACGCTAACCGGGAGACTCCTCTACGAAAAAATGTTCCCATCCCAGCGAAAAAAGAAAAAAGTATCCAAAGACACCCGCACTTTGACTTGAACCTGCTGCCCGGTCCGGTCCGGTCCGGGCCGGGCCAGACCTAGCCACAGACACAAGAAGATATTCGTGCGCGGAGACGATGAAGACCCACAAAATGTCATTAGCTAACATAACAAGGGGGAGGGGGGTGGAGAGTTGACAGGGCGGGGACAGAGGCATGTGGCAAGTGGCAAGTGGCGTTGGAGTCTGCGGACTTCCTTGTACAATTTGGTCAAGTTTAGTGACGCATACAGGTCCGGCTCGGGCTCGGGCTCTGGCGAGTCATTCATGGCAGGTTTGCCACTTGCTGTGGTCTGGCCTCCTCTGCTGTCTCCCTCTCTCACAGTCTGTGTCTCTCTCTCTCTCTCTCTCTGTCTTTCTGTGTGCACTGCCAATTATGGTGTCCTCTTTTAGATTCGCTACGTTGCCTGCCTCCGACTATCTCCCTCCAGCTCCATCCATCGCGCTCCATGGCTTGTTGTCTGTCTCTATCGTTGGCTCTAGCGTCGCTTGTCATATTTGTCTGCCTCGCGTTTGTTGCCTGAGTCTTTCGTCTTTTTGTGCCTCTCCCTCCTCCACTCTTTCTCTGGTTCCCCTCTCCTTCTATCGGTTTTCTTCTGCCGCTTCTTTTGTGTTTGTGGTGTGCTTTTTTGCCTTCGTTCGTTTGCCAAGTGGGTCACTTGCGATTTCATGACCGACTTCTTGCCTTTGCACACATTTCTTTCTCTCTTTCGTTTATTCATTCTTTCTTTCCTTTTGTGTGTTGGCTTCTTTCTCCTCTTTCTGCCTTCACCGCTTCTTCTACCACTTCTTGCTTAGCTTTTGTTGTTTTCTTATGCTATTTGTGTTTGGTCAAAGAATTGCTTTCTTTATGCTTCCATTTATATCTATTAAAGAGTTTTATTGTTATACATTAATTTACTTTTTGGTATAGTCCGATATGCAAACTATAAAAATAGAAATACAATAAACAAATCAATTAATTAACGAGATAATTTTCACTAAAAATAAGCATAAACAACAAGTACAAGTGCTGTGTATATATATACGTATATTTGCTGAATATCGACAAGAAGATACCTGTTAAATATTATTTGTATTAATATATTACATTTTATTAAAAATATAACGCAACAGCTATCGATTGTTATTAAAATCAGAGCCCAAATTCAGGAAGATTCCTATCACTAATATATATATTTTATGGGTCTCAAATCCAATCAAACCCTCTGCAAAGGTACAACAAAATTAATTAACACCTTATAAATATATTGGTGAATTTTTAAGCCCAGAAAAGAAGACGTTCTTCATCTTTAGCTATGCGAAAGTGACAGTTAAAGCCAGGCTCAAATGTTATTCCAGTCTTCAGATTTTCTTTTGCCTTTTTCGTCATCTACTCCGCCATTCTGCTGGCATATTCATGCTTCAATTGCCACAAAGAGAGGCAGACCTGTACATGCTCGTGTGTATATAAAGTAATATATCAATTTGGCCAATTAGGCTTCCCCCTGGGCCATGACCAATACATTGTTATTATCCCCCATCACAGACCCTGCACTCCACTCCATTCCACTCCACTCCATTCCATTCCACTCCATTCCACTCCCATCCAACCATCCCCTTTTTCTTAGTCGTACGTGATTTACCGTACAAATATAACTCACAATTAAATTTAAACAAAATTATTATCCCCAATGTTTGTCCATAACTGTTCCTTCCCTCTTACACGATTCTCTGCACTCTTTCTCTCTCTCTCTCTCTCTCTCTCTCTCTCTCTCTCTCTTAACTCTTTACTCTTTCTCATCTTTATGGTCATTTCTCTCCATTGACCACAAAATTGAATTTAATTGCCGTATCTCAACTGCTGTTTTCGGGGCATTTTGTTCGTTTTTTACGACTTTGCTGAAATTGTTGCTCAATTCTATAATTATTTATGCATTCTGTGACTGCCAAGGCGGTTAACATGTCTCGTTAAATCTTTATTGAATATTAAAAGTGGGCATGACCTGAGCCTGAGGAGGGGGGAAACAGATTGTGTGTGACAGAATTTTGGGGTTCGTTCTGTCGATTCTTCTCATTCAGCTTTTTATGCGATGCTAATTGCTGGGGCACGTAATACTTCAACACGTTCTGTAATAGGGTGGGGCAGGTTGGTGGGGAGAGGGAAGAAGTCGAAACGGTTTCAATGCACTCAACTTTTAAATAGATCCATTGAGACATGAGACATCAAGGCATGACCTGGAGTGTCGAATATATTCATCCGCATAAAGAGACATTAAAGATGGTGTGGGGGATGGATACAGATACAGTATCTGTAACTTCCCCCTTGTAGCTGATGCCTCCGCAGCTCTTTTTCCCTCCTTCCTTTGTATGTAGTTCACTGCCAACTATTGAAAGTCTACTCCAGTTCCAGTTCCAGTCCAGTCCAGGCAAGAAACCATCAAGCAACAAGTTGAGCTAATAATGCATATAATAAGCAATGTTTGTTAAGTAGCCGCCACAACAACAACAACAACAACAACTAGAAAAACGACTACAACTATAACAAATAATAACCAACAATCAGGCAACAGCACAAGAGAGCCGAGCCACACGACACGGGGGAAAAAGCTAAGAATCTGTGACAGCCGCCTCAGCGCTCTAAACGACAATCATCATTTGAGCGGAGTGCTTCAGGTGGTGGTACATCAACGCTGCAATCAAAAACGATTAACAAGATCGCACCACTCCACTCCACTCCACCTTGCCACTCCACTCCGCAAGTCCACTGCGGTGTGGTGCTCCACTCTCCGCCAACTGAACCACCACCTGACCCACTTGGCAGCCTGTGACAGATGTGTGTCAACTGCACGGCGAAGTTGGAGAATTTTACAAGTTGTTAAGTGTTTTTGATATAAAAAACTAGGAACAGCCTCAGCCCCCCAGTCAACCCCATCTCGATCTCGAGCTGCAGCTCCTGCTGCTGCTGCTACAGCTCTGACTTGGCTTCAGTTTCCACTCAATAAAGCTGGCCGGGCCGACTCGTACCCGACATGTGCAACAAGTTTAGCAACTGTCGGTGGCTGATGATGATTCCAGCTCCAAGTACAGCTCCAAGTCCAGCTCCGACTCCGGTTTGAAATCCGGGTGCAGGAGCAACTTTACTCAGCTAGAAAACAAAATGTAGTGCAACATTTGGCTTGTGGTTTTGTTGGCTTTTGGGGTGTCTGTCTGCGGCACAGCCCCTCCCACCCGGCCATAACTTACGCACTTTGGCAACCAACCCGTTTGGTGTCTCCTCAATGGGAGCAAGCCAAGTCCAGACGAGCCAAGCGTAACTTGGAGCAGCCAAAAAGAGGCTACAGACGGCTCAAAAAAATACTCGTAAAAATAAAAAACCGAACCAAAGAAACCAAATTTTTTTTTAATTACCAATCATAAAGTGCGGCCGTCCAAAATAGTTTTTGGAACAGAACCAAAAGTTTAATAAGCATGACACATGGCCCAAACCAAGATACACTCGTACTCCTCCTCGAGCCGAATCTCGGGTTCAATTACGGTAATACACCCGCCTGGTACTCTCTGGTAATAGCCTCTCCAGAAGCGCCACGCCTCCACACTCCAAGCCACGGAACAGTCATGCACGGGTGCGAGGAACCCCAAGCATAATAATTTGGCTTTTCTTTCTAATTATGCTATCTGATGTACCAGATGTTTAGGGCATATAAAACAGATTTGGAAGAATGTATTTTTAAAGAGGAGAATATTAAAAAAAGTGTGGAAAAACAAGAAATTTTAGAACGCAAAAGAATACTGTACAAAAAAGTATTCTTTAAAAGAAATCCTTTCCAAAACCACCTAATAATCCTGTTATTCCGATTATGAACCTCTACTTAAACCCTTTTGGAAGTATAAACTCTCATAGAAAACTCGAAACCTTTTGGTTCTGTCTGTCCGCCACTCTCTCTTTCTCTTCTCTTTTCCGACCATATTTTGGGGCTCCACTCCATGAGCAACTTTTATTTAAGTGCTTACCTTTTTGTGCACTGTACTACCCTAAAAAGTTCCACCAAAAGATTCCCATTTCAATGGGCCAACAACAAGAAAAACATACACTAACGACGTGATTCTTTTGCATTGTCTGCGAGTCACCCTTTCCGTCTGCTTTTGGACGAAAGTGTGCTCGTAATTAGCCCTTTTTGTTGACTTTTTTTGGGGCCAGCTATGCACAAAATTAGCAACTATTACGCTTCTATTATTGCTGGGGATTTTGACTTTTAGCTGATGTGAAAGTAACAGTTTTTCTTCTTTCATATTTTGTTGTATGTTTGTTTAAATATTTTTCCATTCTGCTGTCTGCCTTTGAAAACTCTCTCGTTTGGGGGTAGCATAATTGCAGTCATTATGCTGAGTACGGATTCACGTGGAAATCTGTTTTGTCTACAAATATTTATGCAATTTTAATTGTTGATTATATTTGGTATAACTAATGACTGTACTGTTCTGCAAGGAATAAAGAAATTACAACTATGTTTCTACCTCAGTTTGTCGCCTAAGTCTTTTGATTAGATGCAGCTTTTCATTGATAGAAATAGAAATATGGTTCAAGGACACAATATATATAATATTTAAGTAATAATATAATATAATATAATATTTAAGTTTTAGCGGTGACTAAAATCTTTAAATTTATCCATACATCCATTTCCATTCCCAAGAAATTCTTGTTATCATAAAGCCGTTTCTTTATTAAAGATACCTTCGTATCTCAACAGAATATTCCCATTCCAGATGTCCAAAGGAGAGAGATAGAGAGAGAGAACATTTCATTCATTGACTGGAGGTTATGTAACATAAGTTTATTTCCATTTAAGTGAAGGCTATCCGCCCACGTGGCCACAGCCTCCTCCACACATGTGCTTGAGTCGTGTGCCTGGACAAAAGGGATAATGGTCCCGCCCCCGCCCCTAGCCCAGTCATGTATTACATAACAATTGCAGAAATTCCCTTTTGTCCCTTTTGTTAGGGGATATTACAGCAATTGAAGGAAATATTACATCATTTGAAGGTCATTCGTGAATGAAGATTGAAGATTGATCTAAGGATTTATTTTTCGACATATTCCAAAAGGGGTTTACACCAGAAGATTCGACACGGTGTGTATTCGTTGAGAAAATAAGGTCAATCTTCTGTCACTCTGCTTCGTGCTCCGGTCTGTGTCTGTGTCACATGCAAAACATTGCCGCATGATTTACGACTCTTCAGGGGCAAGACCAAGAGTAACAGAAAGAGCCAGAGCTGCAGCAGCAGCAGGGTCTGAGGCAGGGGCAGCAATAGCAATGCGGATGCAACATTTGTCGTCGGGCCGTCTTTTGTCATGGCCATAAAATTTCTGCCGCCGCTGCCGATGCTGTCGCTGACTGTTGGCCATTTTCCACTTAAAGTCCGCCATAAAATTGTAAATTTCACCGTTCTCCGTCCTTTGACATTGTGTATCTGCCTCTATTGCCACCAATAGCTTCCAAACCCAAGACTCGTACACAGGTATGGGTCCAGGAATGATGCAAAAATGGGTGTTTGCTTAATGACATCCTGCGAGGGAAAGGGTTCTGAATGCTTTTACTATTCCCATGGAACTATAAAATCAGCCAACTCTTTCGCCGGATCTTTTCTGGCCATCGTGGGCCGCTGAGCTCATGCGTGAATAAATAAAGCAGGCAGAGAGAGGAGAAAAAATTGGGTCAGGGCACACCTCTTTGTAGCCAACGGCTGACGGAATCTACACCCGAAATACTCGTACCGTCTGGCCATCTCATACGTATAACTCATAACAAGGAACGCCCACGGCAAACAGAATGATTTTGTTGTCTTGTATCATTATTTTTTCACAAATCGACACTTAAGTTTGCCCAACGGAATGAATGATTTACACAAAGAATGTAACCAGAATTTTTTAACCAAAATTAAATAGAATCAATAAAGATTCTGTAGCTTAGAATACCTCTGCAGATGTAATGAATTTATATTCAAAAGTACTAAGGTCTTAGATGTTGGAAATCATTCCAAATGTATTAGATTTTCAATTGAAAGAGGCATCAAAAATCAAAGTAAATTCATATGTAGAGCCATAGAATCTCACTTTATTGCTTTTGAACCATTCTGATCAGGATTTCATTTTTTTAAGAATATTTTTACTGGTACTATAAGATCTGCTTTTGCATTCCCGATCTGATGGTATTCCTTTGTTCCGAAGATTGAAATGTCTTGGAAAAGACTTTCACATCAGTTGCTTAATCTTCCGAGATCATTTCCGATGTCCATTCTATAGACCTCATTCCTCTTTATCTTCCGCTTAAGTCGTTCTTTCGCTTTACAATGTTTACAATAAATTCAACAAAGGGGTATACAAATATTTGCCATTAAGAGCCGAATGCGCTGCGTGGCTTTTTCTACCTTTCTTCTGCCAAAAAATGCAAAAAAGCACGGTTGACATATTCAGGTTAAAGAGATGCGACTTAAGCCCACTTTTGATCTCATTTGCTTTGCAAAGAATCATTATCATCATCAGCAGAGGCAGAGGCAGAAGCAGAAGCAGACGCGGCTACAGCAGAAACAACTAAGACATTCTGATTCACTTTCATGCGCCGAACAATCTCCGATTGTTCAGGCTAAGGCTAAACGGCTAAATAACCGTCAGCGGCAGCAAAAGTGGCCAAAAGGAAATGCAACAACACCAACATCGTTGTTGGAATGGTATGACCACAACAACAGAGCCGCGACTTTGGATGGAATGGAGATTTTATTTGCTTAACCAACGCTGTGAATATTTAATTTGCGCACTCACACAGACTCGCAGATACTCTCACACACACACACACAGCACACACACACCGTTAAGCTTTAACGACACTAGTGACCCAGATTTTCGGGGCAGGCTTAAGCTTAAAAGCTTCAGCGTACAACGCTAATAAGAACAGCAATGCCGCCGCCATTACCCACACAAACACAAACACACACTCACTCACACATACAGATACTAAAACATTATTGGTGTTGTTTTTGTTGTGCGTGCTGAGGAAAGATACTCACTAATTAACCCAAAGCCAAAGCCCAGAGCCCAGAGCCCAGAGCCCAAAGCCAAAAGAATCAACCAAAAACTCATTTGCAAATTGTGTCTCAGAGAGTGGGAGAGAGACGAAAACTTTGAAAAGCAAAGCCAAGATGAGAGCGAGGGAGATGGGGAGCTTGGCAGCCGGGGCGTTGGGGCGTTGGGATATGAAAGACGGAGGAGACTTTCTTATGGAGGAGGCAGCGACGAGTGTGAGTCGCTGGCGAAAGAGCAAGCGTAAGCCCCCAAAAGAGAGGCAATACCCGAATATAAATTATGCTTAGGAAACCCCCAAAAAAAATGCTATTGTATACACGTATAGAAGCTGGTCACCTCCAAAATGACATCATATGGGAGGGAGGTCTGATCGTAGAGAAGGAGAATGTAGAGAAAGGTCTAGACTCCAGAGGTATTCCTGACCACATAATCGTACATCGTAGGTAGAATAGAAGAAACTAGTTATTATTTGTCTAGATTTTACTTTTCTTAGAACTAATGGGAGTTGAGAACTCAAGAACTTTGAGAAAATAATTGTATAATATTACATAGAACTATGTACATATGTATACAGCCTAATTATAGCCACATGTCTACAATATTCAGTGAATTGTTAAGTCTAATTTTGAGTTAAGATCGATCCCTGCGGATTTCCACGTTAAGATCATTCCCGAATTACAGTGAAACTTCCTTTAAGCTGTAATTGGATGAGTCAAATCGGGTAAGGCCCTAGGCACAGGCATTCCCCTTCATCCTTCTCTCGCTTTATATGATTTCACAACACCTACAAGAACTTGCACCGGGCGGGCACCCACCCAAATCACTCACACCCGCACACACATACACACGCATATTTGGGTCTCATTTATTGTTCGAGATTGTTAAGTAACCATCATCATCATCTTTTGAGGTTTTTTCCGTTTTGTTTTGTTTACGTTTGGCGCTTTGGCCCAAATATTCTTAAAAAGCTGACAGCGGCTCGGTTCCCAACTTCAGCTCGAGTGGGAGTGAGAGTGGGAGTGGGATGGCCAATGCTGCGGGTTGGCTGTCTCTGTCCCTTTCTCGATCTTGTCTTTCCCCCCCCTTTCCCGCCTGCTCATTTCTTTTTCGGCTGGCTTGGAATAATCATTGTCATGCAGGCGATTCAGCTTCATTATTTCGCCTGCTGTACCCACGCTTCTTCTTCAACATCTACCGTACTACCTCTCCGTTGTCTGCTGTCTTTTGTCTTTGCTCCGTCTCCCACTTGATAGGCATCGTAATGAGCTTTAAGTTAAGGTTCTGATCATGATCTCATGGAGGTTTTGTTGCTTTGTTTTTGGGAACGAGGAGATGAAGATGCTGCTGGCGCATCGCCTTCGTCATTTGTTGGTCACGCTGGGAATTTGGTTAAAATTCTCTTACAGGCAGGTCCATTTCTTTGGAAGAGTGCTTTGGAACTTGAACAATTCCTGGATGAAAGCTTAGGAGTGCCCACAGCTATAACGTCACGATGATGGGATCATTACTTAATAGTTTTTAATTCTAAACCAAGGTGCATTTCAGTTCAGGTATATTCAGTTGTTCTGTTGCTTCTTAGGGTATCCAATCTTCGCCCTTTTGTGTGGAGCCTCAGCCCACCGAATTGTAGTTTGTTTCGTTTTCATTGCTTTTGGCTTGCTTGCTTAACCAATATTTTGCCGCTCGATAATGAAAGGAAAGCAAAACAGCCGGCCAGTGGATGGGCTGGAGGAGGAGCTGGGTCAGCAGTCAGGTCCCAGGCCCCGAAACCGAAACATACTCGTACAACAAAAGCTCACCAGTATAATCATCAAGAGTGAATCTGCTGGAGAAATGGTTGTTGTCGTTGTTTTGGTTTTGGTGGCGGTGGCGGTGGCGGTACGACGGTACGACGATACGGAGTCATGTTTGTGGTTTTAAACTTGCTTTCTTTCGTGGCGGTGGGGGATTTCATAATATTTGCATTGGTGTGTGAGTTTCTGCTCTTACAGGTGTTTGTGTGACCCAGTTCCACAGAGATGCCTGAGAAGTTCTCAAAAGACCCAACAAAAAGTGGATAATGAATGATGCGGTGGGCATTTCGTGGAAATGATATTGTTACATTGGTTAACTGTCAATTTATTTGAATTTGATTTTTTGGTATGATACCCTCAGGTACCTTTACATTTTATACAAGTACATATAACAGACGAGTATCAAAATATTTTCGGACTGTACCTAATGATGTCTTTTCCTATAACCCGGCAGATATTATCATTAAACGGATCCATTGTTTCCCGCTACATTTTTGTTTTTTATACTAATGCAATATATCTTCTATCTCTCTTTCATTATTAAGGACGGATCCATTTGACGATGAATGGGGTGGGGTGTCGTAGGGGGGACATTGTGTTTGACAAACATACTATTTGAGTACTTCTGGGAAATCAATGCAGTGCTAGCGCGAGGAGTACATATATGAGATAATGGGGCCAGAGTGACGTCAGACCAATCTCTCCTGCTCTTGCACTGCGTTTGTTAGTGGTTTGACACCTTCGTCCGCCCTTTCATTGTAGCCACTGTCCAAGCGACTGAGTGGGACTTTTCCGTTGGATTCTTTCGATGGTTGTGCAAAGTACCTCCAATCCAAAAATCAGATAGATGGCAACAGTCGTTGGTTATCAATGACTAAGGCCCCTACAACTAAACTGGTGTGGTTAAGGGATTTATAGAATATACCTACTTTCAAAGCTTCGTAGCGAAATGTTCTCCTCTGCCAAATAAACACGCATCATCGCGGTAGAGCAAAAGAGAAGAAAAGGGAAGACCTCCAAGAGATGACCAGCCGATTTTTGAAAGATGGAAAAAATTGCAAGTAGCATCGTAGGAACAGACCTTTCTTCGCATTGAGCGAACCGGAGGAGTCCATCAGAAGCAGCACAAGCTCAACGCAACAAGTGAGTGAGAACGCATAAATCCTACGAAAATCCAAGGGATTGTGCTTTTCTCTAGAAAGCACAGGCCCTGATCAATTCACATTTAACCGCAAGGCAGAGACATTTGCTGACGAATATTGTGAAAGGGAACAAATCAAAGCATGTGATCATAAAAAAATATAATAATTATATTAAAACTATGGAGAAAATAAAAAACAGAAACAACATTTTTATTGCTAATTTGTTTAAATATTGTTTACGGTTTATTCTAATACATATTAAATTTATCCAATTTCTTAATGAGAGCAAGAATGACAAGGATTAAATTAAAATGGGCTGTAAATATGACGAACTCACGTCTTTCCAGAAAGAATGGATCGTCCCGATTGTTTGAGAGATTTGATTATCATTTCCAATAGGAAAATCGTGAAATTCCATTGACATATAGTTTTTCTGCTAAATTTCAGGCCTCTCCTGGCATATAATGCCCACTGTGCCTTGTCCGTACCAATTCCGCGTTGCGTTAGTTCACTGACTATCACTAGATGGCGTATTGGTTCCATTAAATAGTTGCTGCATGCTTTCAGGCTGCACATGTAGAATTTGTGTGTTGATTGACATGAATTCGACATTCGTAAAATAACGTAGTTCCAGAAAATAGCACAAGGGGCACCACTGAATAGAAGTTATATTTCTTCTAGTCGTTAAGTTCTAAATGTTTTTAAAATTCCTTCAATTCGTATATATATTATCTATGGTCTAGAGTATGCTATATATAATAAAATTTATATTGGAATGTAAATGTGTTTAATGACGCCACTAGAACCTGAATCCCCACATGAAAAAATCGAAAAATCGATGGTTAAAAACCGTAGAAATATACATTTATTCATAATTATTTGATATGAAAATCATGTGCCGTATACGTGATTATATACTCTATTTACATTCACGTTCACCTTACTGGAAATATAATAAACAATTTAGAGAATGCACATTAAAGTGAAGTTGAAAAAAAGGTTAAGCTTTTTAAATTTCTGCTAAAATTGTTTAATAAAAAAGTCTAATACATACATATGTATGTATATATAGATATGTAAGTACAATTTATTGTTATAGTTTTTCCATTCTCTGTAAAGCCTAAAATATAAAAAATACAGTTTTGACACATAACGATTTTTAAATCTTATTGTTTGGTAATATCTTAATACGTTACGAATCTATTACGTCCATTTTGAAAACTGACAGACGGCCTGACAGATCTGACGGCCCTGCCACACCATCGTAAAAACTTGGAATGGCACAAAATATCGATTTATGTTTCACTATCGATAGGTACGGGGAGATTTTAAATGTGTTCAACTGGAATACAATTTTATTTAAACTTTTACAGCTTTTATTTAGTAATTTGTATTGTTTTTACGTATTGTGTAAAAAATTAACTTGATTGCCTACATTCTACTATTTTTTATTCCCATACTGCAATTACTACAATAATTTTACTCTTGAATGTCTGGCGCTGCTGCGCATGCTCTCTTTGTTTCGTTCCAGTCAGCGCCATCGACTTCCAAGTGCAACGCCGCTCTCCAAACGGTATACTGGAGCAGCGCAGGCGCGACAGAAAGCGGCGCTGTAGAAAAGTAAGAAATAAAACAAGAAACCAGACGACCTCGACCAAACTTGTCGCAAAAAACGAAAGAAATAAAGGCATGCAAATTATAATCCCAAACACATTCACAGGGAGGAAAGAGAGAATGAAGGAGAGAGACCGCTACAGAACCTGAAGCGGTACTTTTTTGAGAGTAACGGTACATTTGGGGGAGAGTAATGGAGATATGGATTTTAGTGGAATAAAATTAGGTTAGGATTTTCCTTATATGAAAGGAATTTTGTCAATTATCATACAAACATATATGAAACATCCAGTTCGTTATCCAAAACTTTCACTTAACTTGATGGTAGAAGGATATAAAGATATAAAGCCTTATAGTGGCTTATGGACACAGGTTTATTTGGAGGACTTCCAGCCTACTCGTACCGTTACCACTCACCAGTCCGCAGCACAGCAACAAGCAAAGACAAAAACAAAAACAAGTAATAGCCAGACAACAATCCCAGTAAAAACGGCTCTCATAAAAATTCATTTCCAGTCACTGCGACAGCGACAGCGACGACGGCCACTTCCAATGGGCAAAAACGAAAGACTTCAATTCAGTTTGGCGAAGACAACGAACCCGAAAAGAGCTTGGTCGCGGATCGAAACGGAACGGAACGGAACGGAAAAAAGGTAGAAAGAGAAATAATAATCACGTCTGCGTCTTACAAAACGGTACGTGCGCGCATGCGTAGTCGTCTCTGTGTCTGTACGTGCATGTGTATGTGCCTGAGAGAGTGTGTTTGTGTGTGGGTATCGGTATCTGGCTAAAAGCGTTTTATGCAGCCATATATACATATTCACGAGTACGAACGACGGCTAACCAACACACGGCCAATACTTATAAGTAAGCCAAAAAGCCAAGCAAAGAGAAGAAATCAAATTAATGAAAAAGAAATCAAATTTTAAAAATTAGTGAGCCACGCAGGCGAATACCAGTGCAGCAGCAGAATATATATGATACCAAGTGAAACTGTCTATTCAAAAAGTGTTTGTCGCTGCCCAACGCCATTTGGGATATTCTTTATTCTTTAAGCCGAAATCAAACAACATTCACTTCTACATTTCACTCACTCTCGCTATCTGTGAGAGAGGCACAGCTACAGCTACTGGGCCAAACATCATACGATCTGTTGGCCTTTTCTTTTGTGCCATTTCATCGTCATCGTCGTCTCCATCGCTGTCGTTGTTTCCATCGTTGTCATCGTCAGCCGCAGCCGCAGCAGCAGCAGCAGCAGCAGCAGCTTTAGCTGTACAATTTTCTTATAGAGACCCAAGGCATGTGAAAGTTATGCGCCATACCACAAATCTCTTTCTATTTCTATTCCGTTTGTCAGTTTTATGTTTTTCTTTTCTACTGCTTCTGTTTCTTCTGCTTTGGCAACAGAAGTGGGCTGGGGGAGGCGTACTAACGGGTTTTCTGTAAGACTTTGGCAACACTTTTGCTTTCTTATAAGGTTGCAGCCAACCACCAGCCTAAGGGGCCTCCCCCCTATCCCCATCTGGCCGTGTGGCTCTGGCTATTTAGCATTTCAGACTTGGAAACGATTTGTGTTGTTTGCGCAGAGACCAGAGTCCCTCAGTGGCGAAAAACCCGTTCCCCTGAATCCGAAAACACACCCAAAAACCGAGCAACTTGTTCTATAAATTATAAAATTAAATTAGCAAGGCATCTCAAGTCAAACCATTTTCTTGGCATTTAGCAGAGACTGGCTAAAACTTTGTGGGGTTTTTGCTAAGCTTCTTTCTCAGGAAATACGCTTATTTTCATCCCAAGATCTTCTCTAGATCATACATATGTAGATATGTACTCGTATATAGCTGCCAAATCATCTGTTTGGCATTTCCAATCACATTTGTTGACACGCCTCCACCTCCACCGCAATCTCACAGTCTCGAGGTCTGCTCGGTCTCTCTTTGTTGTATCTCTCGCTTCTTCATCTGCTGTTTACTCTTCTTCCCCACAGCCCAACAAAAGCGCCAGCAAACGTTTATTTTCTCTCACTTTAAGCTTCAAAAATACACTCAAACATCGTTAAAACGAAACATAATTGATGTTGAAGTTTGTGGGGGAACACCTTTTACCAATTTCAAGGCTAAATCATATTTCACTATGATTACTATGTTAAATAATTAATTTTGACAACTCATCAGTGGATTCATGAATAAGTCCTTCAATTTAGTCATCAATGAAAGCCCCCAGTCCCCATCCAAACAAGAGACAAATCATTCTCAGACCACGAGTGCACAAGAGCACGAAAGATGATATTGAAATTACGCATAACGTAAAAACCAAACATTAAGCTCTACTGTGACTCATTTCAAATCAGTTTATAGATGCACAACATCCGAGTGTGTATCTGTATCTGCCACATGAATCCCTCAATAGCATTGTAATTCTTGCATTTTAATGCCTTTTAATTGGCTGAAAAGTTTGTGAACTGAAAAACTCTCTTGTGTTGTACCCAAAAAATATTTTGGTGAGTCACATATCATTTTGCTGCACTTCCAAGTCGAAAGGTTGTGTTGTTTCTTTGTATATTATTTGCACGGATATAACGGTAAAATGCTTAACAGACAAACAGAAAAAACAAAACAAGTTGAAGGAACTTAAAAAAAATGAGTTGGCAAGAAGTTAAAGTGTCTTTTTTTATGGCTCAGAAGCGAAGCCAGGAGGTAGGGCTATAGTAATGTCCTATATATATATTTTTAGGAGTTCTTTTGGATCCATTATCTTATGTGATTCATCATTGAAATGCTAGGTTCATATTGGAAACAAGTTTGTGGATAGAGGGCTTCGCCAACCAACAGCTTCTTCAGAATATGGTCCAAGACTTTCTCAATAACAGTTCCGTGTTTAAGACAGCTTCAGTAAAACTTTAGTTTTGTTTATAGACAATATATATCACAGAAAGTTTATGCTTTTCCCTTTACTGGTTTGAAAAGCTGGAACTTCGAATTTTGTATATTTGTTTCATTAGCTTTAAATGTAAATTATCAGTCGAATGTTAATTGAAACTTTTCTACAGATGATAGCCATAGATACCATAAAGATACTTCCATAGATACTGGCCTGTTTGTAGAGTCAAGTAGATCTATTAATCATTCCCAGAATACATAGCTTCTTTTAGAATCTCTTTATCCCCATAAACCGCCTCGAGCTTGGCAAATGCTTTGCTTTAACTGAACTTAGGTTAATTTCTAGGAATACTCGTATGGCCAAAGATCTATACCTATGATTCATACAAGCCAATCCCCTCAAGGTGGCATTCCTGCCTGTTAGATCGCGAACAACCTTCAGGCAGCAGCGCAGCCACTCTGGCCGTAGCATGCATAAATCAATAACTTAAATGGTCAATTCCAGTGATCTGACCACTGCACATTGAACCCACACCCATGGAACCCCTGCTACCGTGCCACCGAATCAGAGCCTGCCTTCCCCATCTCAGCCATGTCACCATGTCGTTTCGTTCCGTTCCGGCTTGCTTCGATTGCAATTTACAATTTTACTCTTATTGGCGCATATTTCTTGGCTTGGCCAAGAGGCGGCTGCTTTTCCTGCTGGCCACCGAAAACTGGTTGTCCGAGCAGCAGTCCGGCAGCAGTCCGGCAGCTGCTGCCTGGCGTGGCCCAGGTCTGGGCCGGTTCGGCCGTGTTCCCGTTTTGACTAGTTGGCTTAAATGTAGCAATCAATTTATGCGCCACCAGTTGCAGCCCCAGTGAGCAGTGGCTGTGGCCTGTAGCTGCAGCTGTATCTGTATCTGTGGCCAGGTATCTCATAGATTGTATACAGTTTTTTCTATAACATTTATTTGTACTTGTATCTGGACTTTCACTTTTTATTTCTTGCTGTCTGTTGGTGGAGCGCGGGTTTTAATTGTTTGCCTTCTTTGGCGGGTAACGAGTCTTGGAACTAAACACAAGAAAAAAACCCAAAAACATTCATTCAGATATAGGGATACATATGTATTTATATTTGTATCTGTATCGCTTGTGGTATGTGTCCATTATTTCAATATCCATTCACTTTGCAACACACAGTCCTCTCTCTCTCTCTCTCTGTCTCTCTCTTTCTGTGTCTCTCTCCTCCACCCAAAACAGGCGCTAATGTGATTACAACAGACGAAAATTATTAAATCGCCAAAACGCCTGCAGCTGTGCCCCATTGTCTGTTGTGGGTAGCAGTCGCTCCACAATGGAGCCACAGTCCACGGCCCGCCCTGGCCCCCGCCCATGGACCCCGCTCCAGTTCGCCCGCTTGCCTTCCTGTCCAACCGGTTCGATACACTCTATCAGAGATCTAAGAATTCATATACTCGTATGTTTCTCTGGCCTTAATTGTGGGCTGTGTAATCCTTTTTCGACTTGATCTTTCTGGCCCTCGTGTTTCATTAAACGCATTGACATGAATACTTAATTATCTGCGTTTCTGAGTTGTCTTGAATTTCCTTCAGCTTAGGTCATATTTGGTATGGCAGACACGTACTTATGGTATGTGGGTAAAAGTACTACGAGCACCAGCACTATGCCCATGTTGAGGTTGTCCAAGGGTTATCAGAGTTCATGTCGCTTGGTTGTGCTTTTCTTTAAGCATCTAGGTATTGTTTGTGGAGGTTCGGAAGTGAAGTGGAGATACTTTCAGATAGAAATTGGATTAAGGTTTCAGTGAGAATGATAGTTCCCAGTTCAATTGAGATGTCAGCTGTTCCTTCTTTAACATTCAACCTAAATCCGCTTTTGACATACTAATTATCAATTAATTTAGGTTGTTGTCCACTCCTCAGATGCTCAGATTAATGTCTCATTAGATGGCTTAAACAAAATGATAACAAAACCCGATAATTCCCAACTAGTTTCTGAAACAAATAGATACGAGTATATCTCAAGCCATATTCTCAAGTTAAGCTCCCGCATCGCATAATTCTTTCATGGCTAATACAAATCGAATGATATCTGAATGAAAAACAATGTATAAATGTATGAATCCAAGTTCAACCAGTCGAGGAGAACCATTCTAGCGGACATTTGACATTTAAGGGAGTCATCTGTGTGGAGAAGTCAAGATTTCTGTTGGACTCACATTGGCAGTGGGGCAACTTAATTGGTTTTTTGCCGACTGTCGTCTGCGTCTGTCGACTGTTTGTTGCTCAATTGCATATATACGTATAGGTATATATATGTTTTTTCCCATATCAAATTGATTTCGCATTTTTGTATTGCCAAAGAGTCGAACATCGAAGACTAAACGGGTTTTGATTTTGATATAAAACCGATAGGGGAGGCGGAGACGAGGAGATGATTTACCAATTGCCAGCAAACGAGATGCTAAATTATGCCACGGCAGTGATTAAATCAAAATTTAAACACCAAATCAGACATACATTTCAATGCGAAAAAGACCCAAATGAGTAGAAGCCGTACGACAAAAAGGTTGGGCAGACGACCGTGACAGGACTCGAACCTGCAATCTTCGGATTCGAAGTCCGACGCCTTATCCTTTAGGCCACACGGTCCCGTTGTAACGCCACGTTAGTTCCTGCCCTAAAAAGCGCAAAACGGGCGGCACACCTCTACGCTTTTGCCCAGAAAGCATCCCCACCCACCCACTCACACATGTCCCCGAACCACCCCGACCCACACACTATCACACTCTCGCCCACCCACTCACCCACGCCCGAGCCAACCACCCAGATTGTGCGTTGCTTCTTGAGGGTGGATGACACCGAGTGCCGGCCACTGGGGGTGGCACATCCTATGACGCGCGCGTTGGGCGTCCTTCTGCGCAGAATCTTTGACTGGGTGGCCAGTAGCAAACCCCACAGCATCCCTCGAGCAGTCAGCTGTTCTTGCTGCAGACCATCTGATTTCATCTGTTTGTCCAATTTGCTTTACCCTTTAACCAATTTCATAAAGATTGGATAGCTATTGCCATCATGTTTGCCAGTCCGTCTCAGGTGCTGCAGTACTCCTCCATGGTTCCCTAAATGCTCCTTATAACTCACAATTTAAACAACAGTTTCTGAGTCTAGTTAGTTTTTCAAAGACACTCTAGATCTAGCAAATCAATAGTTTTTGACCGGTTACAAAATTTCTCGCTTTACTTTCTAAAAAAAACTTTAAAAGTTGTTTCAAAGCTTATTCCCTGCTAAATTATGAAGACCAACAAAAACACCATGTTAAAGAACCCAAAAATTGTCAAGACATCTCCCTCAACAGTGAAGACCGCCCCGACTGGCAAGGCAGCTGCCAAGAGCTTTGACGTGGCCCAAGTGTGCAGTGTGGACCTGGCGAGCGATGGCGGAGTCCGGCTTCCGCCTCTAACGCTCGAGAGTCGGGTGGAGCCAGAAGACTTGGTGGATGCCCGCTTTCGGCTGGTGGAGGCGAGGTCCAAGACAGTGGTGCTCACCGATCGGCAGTTCGATGTTCACTTGAAGAGGCTGGTGAAGGTCTTCATGTCCGAGGTATCCATTACCAGGGACATGCGCGTACTTAACTCGAAGAGGTCGCTTCAGCCAGCCGACCGGCTGCTGTTGCAGGATCTGGAGATACTCAAAGGCAAATTCAAGGAGGAGCGATCAAATCTGGTGGTGACACTCAGCATGGATAGCAGAAACAGATCCAAGCAAAACTCTACCAAAGAAGCCAACACCCAGAGCCAAGATAAGCATGAAAAACCCTCTGGTTCCGCTGATGCTGCGATACCATCTACTAGTAAGACGTCCAAGCTTCGCAAGTGTTCAGTTCCATCAAGGAAACAAGGAGGAGCCCAACCAAAAGTACCATCCAATCCTCCATCCAATCTGGTGAAGACACTTAGCATGGGCAGCAGACACAGATCCCAAAAAAGTTCTACCACAGGAATCCAGCCTGAAGCCAAGAACCAGGACCAAAATGAAGAAGAACCTTCTGATTACTTTGATGTTGTGACACCATCTACTAGTATGACGACAAGAAAACAAGGAGGAGCTCAAGCAAAAATCACTTCCAATCCTCCAATCATTTGCAAAAATATCGTAGCACCCGAAGAGCTGTCTATTAAGCTAATGGAAAAACTCAAGCAGAGGTTTGCCAAAACAACTGACAGTCCTAAAATTAAAGTTCCGCTATCCGCTCAAGAAAAAGAACCAGTAAATGAATCAAAAATTTATCTAACTAACGCTTTATCTGTAGCCGCTCCTGTAGCTGCTCCTGTAGCTGCTCCTGTAGCCGCCCGAGTAACCTCTTCAGTATCCTCCACAGCCAAGATCAAGGCTAAGGCCAAGACTAAGGAACTCTCAGAAAGTTTATCTGATATATTCTATGACTTTCCTATAGCAATCTATTAAGTCTACACTCCCCGTCATCTTCTTTAAATATTGGTTACAAAGAAAGTCTTACGTTCCAGTTTAAGTAATGAATGTTTTCCCTCTTTGTAATCAATCTTTGATTAAAGAAAATAAATTGTTAAAGTTTATGATCTGAAGTTTAGTTGTTGCCCATTTGTGATTTTGATCGACCTTTACTATAGTTTCGTTTCTTTGTCCGAAGGAAACCTTCTTTTACGTTCTTTCTGGAGAACCTCTGTTGAGTCTTTGCTCGTTTTGGTTTCAGAAATCTCTTCGCTTCCATCACCCTGCCAATACCAATTGGAATATCATCTTCAATTTGCCACATAATCATAAATATTGCACTAGGTCCAGAATCTGGCACAAGGCCTTCTCTGGCACAGAACAATACGAGCAGCAGGGCTGCTTGCTAGTTGCAACTGCCAGTGAGACGAGTAATCGTACTTAATTACCATAAAAACACACTCCAAGAAAACGAATGAAGAGCCCCAGAGGCAGCTTGAGTTCCGTGCCACATGTGGAACAACTGAGGCGTGTCCGAGCCGAATCCAAGAGTCGGCGTCAAGTTGCGCATAAGTCTTACGTGTAGCATTGCTGTAGCCCCAAACAATTTATAAATTAACTTTAAGCTAAAATTACTAAAGTGAAAGTGAAGTTTTGATGGGAACTGGACACTGGACGGGGGGAAGAGTCCGAAATGTTTGAGAGATGAATCACCCATTGGAGTCGTGTAAGAGCTGGAATCCAGCTGGAAGAAGCTTTCAAGGTTCAAGCCAGACCTAAACCGGTATGCACTGCAGACTGGTTGGGTCAAAGGACGCTTGTCCTTGGGGAGCCAGAGTCCACATCCATTGTGTGGCCATAAATTGCATATCCATTAAAACCGGCTTATCGAGACACGACATCGACATCAGCGACTTGGGCTCAATTATTTTCCACTCTCCGACTCATTGCAGGCAACAACAACAGCACAACATACTCGTACATATTTGCAGAGCCATCTCCATTCGCACTCCAAGATTGGGCCAGCACGGGGCACGGGGCTAGCAGCAACCGTGGGAGATGTCTGCAATGCGGCATCGTCCGATGGCACCGCCAGGTCCGGGTGCCGGGGCCGGAGCCGGGGCGCCCGGGGATCATGGCGATAGCGATGACAACAACTTCACCGACGACGAGAGCTCGCCTCTGACACACGATATATACGGCGGCAGGTAGGTCTTCTCCCCCAAATTTATGCAAATTGCTGGCCTGGCCAGATGGAGGGAACCACCAACAAACAGCCAAAAGACAGCCGGAACTAAAGTGTCTCAGGCCCAGACAACTACCAGTATAATTAGCCCCTCCAGCTCTGTCTAGGCTCTTGTTTCACAATCACTTTCAGAGCAGGGCGGGGTCGAGTCGAGTCGAGGCAATGAAATGCCGGAAGTGAAGATCATATAGCCAGCAAAGGCCCAGTGTGCGATCATCGTAATAAGCAGTGATCAGTCGAGTGAAATATATAGCTTACATCCCCATCCCCTATTCCCTTCTACTGGAAGAGATCTGTTACTTCCATGAATCTCTAATCTATGTATGATGGAACTGCTGTTCAATAACCTCCAATCTGTCAATCATCCAATCCTTTCAGCCAACGTACGATACAAGAAACAAAGGGTTGGGATGTCTTCCGGGATCCACCGATCAAAATTGAAACAGGATCCACGGCGAATCAGGAGTGTCTAGAGCTAACCATCAAGATCTTGAAGATCTTTGCCTATATAATTACGTTTATCATAGTTTTAAGCGGAGGCGTCATAGCCAAGGGCACCATGCTCTTCATGACCTCGCAAGTGAGAAAGGACAAGAAGATGGAGTACTGCAACAAAGACTTGGTATGTCCATTTACCAGGTTCCGAATCCACTTAGATTCCAAATTAACGATTCCCTTTCACCCCACCTCTTAGGGACGCGACAAAAGCTTTGTGGTGCGTCTGCCGGAGGAGGAGCGAGTGGCCTGGATCTGGGCTTTAATGATAGCCTATGCTCTGCCCGAGATTGGGGCTTTGATTAGATCCGCCCGCATCTGCTTCTTCAAGACCTTCAAGGTGCCCAGGACGGGGCACTTTCTGTTCGTCTGGTTGATGGAGAGCTTCAACGCGATGGGGACGGCGCTGCTGATGTTCGTGGTGCTGCCCCAGATCGATGCCATCCAGGGAGCGATGCTTACCAACTGCCTGTGCGTGATCCCAGGCATCTTTGGCCTGCTCTCGCGCACCTCCAAGGAGGGCAAGCGGTTCGTCAAGGCCATCATCGATCTGGCGGCCGTGGCGGCGCAGGTGACGGGTCTCGTCATCTGGCCTTTGCTGGAGAACCGCCGGGAGCTGTGGGTCATTCCGGTGGCCTGTGTGATGATCTCGTGCGGCTGGTGGGAGAACTACGTGTCGCCGCAGTCGTCTCTGGGCCTGGTGCGAGCCCTGGGACGCATCAAGGAGGAGATGCGCTACACGCGCTACTTCTGTCACATGTTCCTGTCGATCTGGAAGATCCTGCTGTTCTTCTGCCTCGCTTTGCTCATCTACTGGGCCCAGGGCGAGGAGCCCGGCAATCTATTTGCCATGTACGGCGACGCCTTCGGACCGCACAAGATCATTGTCTACGAGCTGCCAGCGGGTCTGGGCGGAGTCTTGCCCGACACCCTGGAATCGGCCAACATAGACACGGTCGAGGTGGACGCCGCCTACAATACGGTGGTCTATGTCCTGCTCCTGCAGATCTTTGGCGCCTATTTGTGCTACATCTTTGGCAAGTTCGCCTGCAAGATCCTCATCCAGGGCTTCAGCTATGCCTTCCCCGTGAGCCTAACCGTTCCCCTGGCCGTCACCCTACTGATTTCTGCCTGTGGCATCCGCATCGATGATCCATGCTTCTTCCACGACACCATACCGGACTATTTGTTCTTCACGAGTCCCTCGAACTTCCGCTTTAACAACTTTGTGACGGAACAAATGGCCTGGGCGTGGATCCTGTGGCTCCTCAGCCAGACCTGGATAGCCCTGCACATCTGGACGCCCAAGTGCGAGCGTCTGGCCACCACCGAGAAGCTGTTTGTGAAGCCCATGTACTCCTCCCTGCTGATTGATCAGTCCATGGCTCTCAATCGAAGACGCGACGATCAGGCGGACGTGAAAACGGAGGATCTGTCGGAGATTGAAAAGGAAAAGGGCGATGAGTACTACGAAACCATCTCAGTGCACACCGATCGCTCTTCCGCCCCGAATAAACCCTCGATCAAGTCCTCGGACAACATCACCCGCATCTACTCGTGTGCCACCATGTGGCATGAAACCAGGGACGAGATGATTGAGTTCTTGAAGAGCATTATGCGGATGGACGAGGACCAGTGTGCGCGCCGTGTGGCCCAGAAGTATTTGCGAGTGCTAGACCCGGACTACTACGAGTTTGAGAGTGAGTAAAGACACCATCAATCCTGCATCGATAGAGCCTAACCTTTGACTGTTCTTCCAGCTCACATCTTCTTCGATGACGCCTTTGAGATCTCGGATCACAGCGACGATGACATCCAATGCAATCGTTTCGTTAAGCTCTTGATTGCCACCATGGACGAGGCAGCCTCGGAGATACATCAGACCACGATACGGCTGCGTCCACCCAAGAAGTATCCCACCCCGTATGGCGGTCGCCTGGTGTGGACACTGCCCGGCAAGACCAAGTTCATTACCCATCTGAAGGACAAGGACCGTATTCGTCATCGCAAGCGCTGGTCCCAGGTCATGTACATGTACTATCTGCTTGGACACCGCCTCATGGAGCTCCCCATATCGGTGGATCGCAAGGATGCCATTGCGGAGAACACCTACCTGCTGACCCTGGACGGAGACATTGACTTCAAGCCGAATGCGGTTACCCTGCTGGTGGATCTGATGAAGAAGAACAAGAATCTGGGCGCCGCCTGTGGCCGCATCCATCCGGTGGGCTCTGGGCCCATGGTGTGGTACCAGCTGTTCGAGTACGCGATTGGTCATTGGCTGCAGAAGGCCACCGAACACATGATCGGCTGTGTGCTCTGTTCCCCCGGCTGCTTCTCCCTGTTCCGTGGCAAGGCTCTGATGGACGACAACGTGATGAAGAAGTACACGACGCGATCGGACGAGGCCCGGCACTATGTGCAGTACGATCAGGGCGAGGATCGTTGGCTCTGCACCCTGCTCCTCCAGCGCGGCTATCGTGTGGAGTACTCGGCTGCCAGTGATGCCTACACCCATTGTCCGGAGGGCTTCAACGAGTTCTACAACCAGCGACGTCGCTGGGTACCCTCGACCATTGCCAATATCATGGATCTGCTGGCGGACGCGAAGCGCACGATCAAGATCAACGACAACATCTCGCTGCTGTACATCTTCTACCAGATGATGTTGATGGGCGGCACAATCCTGGGACCCGGCACGATCTTCCTTATGTTGGTGGGTGCCTTCGTGGCTGCCTTCCGCATCGACAATTGGACCTCCTTCCACTACAACATCGTTCCGATTCTGGCCTTCATGTTCGTCTGCTTCACCTGCAAATCCAACATTCAACTATTTGTGGCACAGGTGCTATCCACTGCGTATGCGCTGATTATGATGGCGGTGATCGTGGGTACGGCGTTGCAGTTGGGCGAGGACGGGATAGGTTCTCCCTCGGCCATCTTCTTGATATCCATGGTGGGGTCATTCTTCATAGCCGCATGTTTGCATCCCCAGGAGTTCTGGTGCATAACATGCGGCTTGATCTATCTGCTGTCCATACCCTCCATGTACCTGCTGCTCATCCTCTACTCGATCATCAATCTGAATGTCGTCTCGTGGGGCACCCGCGAGGTGGTGGCCAAGAAGACCAAGAAGGAGCTGGAGGCCGAAAAGAAGGCCACCGAGGAGGCCAAGAAGCGGGTCAAGCAGAAGAGCATGCTCAGCTTCCTGCAGAGCGGAATCGGCGACAATGGCGACGAGGAGGGCTCTGTGGAGTTCTCCCTCGCCGGACTCTTCCGCTGCATCTTCTGCACTCATGGAAAGACCTCCGACGAGAAGCAGCAGCTGACGACCATTGCCGAGTCCCTGGACACGATCAAGCAGCGCATGGATACCATCGAGAGCGCCGTCGATCCTCATGGACATCATGCCTCGCGCCACAACAGGCGCAGGACCACTTCCAGCGGCTCCAAGGATCACCATCTGCTCACTTCCGTGGCGGAGAAATCTGGCGATGAGTCGGACGTATCCGATTCGGATACTTCGGCAGAGCCCAAGCAGGAGCGCGACTTCCTCACGAACCCCTACTGGATCGAGGATCCGGATGTGCGCAAGGGCGAAGTGGACTTTTTGTCGAGCACCGAGATTCAGTTCTGGAAAGATCTCATCGATCAGTATCTCTATCCCATTGACAATGATCCCGCGGAACAGGTATGTTACGAAGAGTCTTGGAAGGGGGCTTTGGTTGGGGGAGACTTTGTATCCTTGCAGATGCGGTTTGAAGTATTTTTCTAGTTAATTCCGAGAGAATCTTTTCAGTTTTTAATACAATCTGCAAGGGTAGCTGAAGATTCGGTCCTCCGAATCTATCATTTCTTTGAGTATTGCTTTCTTTTGTTAACAAAAATTAAAAAATGATCCCCAAACCAAATCGAATCGCATCGCATAACACTCTTGTAGGCCCGCATAGCAAAAGATCTGAAAGAGCTACGCGACTCGTCGGTGTTCGCCTTTTTCATGATCAACGCGCTGTTTGTACTGATCGTGTTCCTGCTGCAACTGAACAAGGACAACATCCACGTGAAGTGGCCCTTTGGCGTCCGCACCAACATCACCTACGACGAGTCCACCCAGGAGGTAAAGAAACCACTGCATGCCGTACTAACACAACTCTCGTTTTTCTCGTTTTCTTTCTTTTGCCAATTTGTGGAACGATTTGAAGGCCCGCATTGCCTCCGATCTGATTGAGCTGCGGAACAAGTCGGTGTTTGCGTTTTTCATGGCCAACGCCTTGTTCGTGTTGATTGTATTCTTGTTGCAACTGAACAAGGATAAATTACATATCATTTGGCCGTTGGGCGTTAAAACGAACATTACCTATATCGAAGAGACATCTGAGGTTTACAAAAAATGTTACTTATATGATGTTCTATCTAACCACTGAATCACTGAACCACTGAGCCACTCTGCGTGTTTGCGTGTGCCTCAAAAGGGTCTGTCTCCTCCTCTAACTTCCTGCCTGTCCCACTCTCTGTCTCACTCTATGTTTACCACAACATGCCACATCACCCCCAAAAGCTAATGATGTTCTTTGTTCTTGTTCTTATACGTACTCCCCCTTGGTTGAACCCCATCCTAATGGTTCAGGCATATCATACGAAACAAATAAATACTCGTGCATCATGTAAAAACAAATCTTACAACCACACATTGACATTGACATCACAATGGTTTCTAACAGTTATCCCCTCTCCTCTCCCAATGAAAAAGGAAACACGGTTAACTGAAAGCCATATATACTAAGTATATCTGTATAATCCAAGATATCTATCTGTACACATGCCCAGAGCCATGGCTGGCGGAGCCACAAAAGCATGTTTCATTGTTCCTACATACTCGTATAACCTCCTACTCGTACCTCCCCTAAATGGTATCACACTTCAACATGCCACAATCACCGACAATTGGTATTATGTTCAGCCATTTATCCGAGCCCAAAAACCAATCTACCAATCTACCAATCAAATTGTTCAATGTCACTAACCCAAATGGTGCTCTGCTGAACAGTCCACTAATTCGCAATGATTTCACAGGTTCACATCTCCAAGGAGTATCTGCAGTTGGAGCCCATAGGTCTGGTCTTTGTGTTCTTCTTTGCCCTCATTTTGGTAATACAATTTACGGCCATGTTGTTCCATCGTTTTGGCACCATCTCGCATATTTTGGCCTCCACTGAACTGAACTTTTGCAAAAAGAAATCGGAGGATCTCACACAGGATCAGCTTATAGATAAGGTGAGTCCACATATCTGGAGATATTTCCAAGCCACAATCCACTTACATCTTTGTATTTCCTTCCAGCATGCTGTGGAGATCGTCAAGAATCTGCAGCGATTGCAGGGCATCGATGGGGACTATGATAATGATTCTGGTTCTGGACCCGATCGTATAGCCCGACGCAAGACCATCCAGAACCTGGAGAAGGCCAGACAGCCGCGTCGTCAAATAGGCACCCTGGATGTGGCATTTAAGAAAAGATTCCTCAAACTCACTGCCGATGCAGAGAATAACCCTGCGACGCCCATTCTCACGCGTCGGCTGACCATGAGGGCCGAAACCATACGGGCACTGGAGGTGCGAAAGAATTCAGTGATGGCCGAAAGACGCAAGTCGGCTATGCAAACACTGGGGGCGAAGAATGAGTACGGCATTACCACAGGGGCACCGGTAAGAAATGAAGAGAAGAAGGATCTTGAGGAGAGAGATATTCAAAGATGGTTTGTGCATTCCCTAGGTTAACAACAATGGTGGTCTGCCCAACCAGAGAAGTGGTCGTGTTTCGAATGCTGGCATTAGCATCAAAGATGTGTTCAATGTGAACGGCATTCCGCCAGAGGTGAGTTCTATATCAGGATAACGCCGCCATAGAACTGATAAATAATCTTTTATTTAACAGCAAATTTATGGCTCTAATGGCGGGGGCACTATCAATCAGGGCTACGAGCATGTAATCGATGAGGACGGCGATGGCAACTCGCTGCGTCTGACCACTCGCAATCCCCATCCGCATCCCCAGGTATCCTGGGGCCAAAACACTAGCGGCGGCAACGCCACGGGACGCCTGTAAACTACGTATATTTGTAAGCTAGAAATCTTGTTAACGAATTCCGCCTCTTTCCATAAACTGACTAAACATAGACCTATATCTAGAGCTATAGTCAAGAACATATTGTGTTGTACATACTCGTTATTAGAGACATGAGAATAGATAGAGAGAGAGAGAGAGAGAGATATAGGACATTGCTGGAGCCTTGTCGACACAACGAACATAATGCTTAGCTAATCACACTGCCAGTGACGATGTGTGGGCCACAATGGCAACAACATTCATACTATGTACTATACTATATCATTTGTTAGGTTATGTTTAAGTCAATCTGTGTGGATGCGCCGAACCCTGTGCGGCGGAGCGGACACACTGCCAGTGCATGCTGACACAAAATACTCATCGCTCGGAGCTGATTCGAAAGTGCAGCAGTGAAATTACCTATTTATATATATTCCATATCATACTGAAATAGTAGTTCTTTTGTAATAATTGAGTACAACTTTTGATACGATATATAAATGAGAATATCGAATGAAAGTGAACCAGTAGATCTGCAGGATCTACTCGTCAACTAGCAGATACACACACTCTCTTGTTGTTTCTGGCTTTGAGCCCTCGTTTAATATGAATAACTTTATTTGGTGGTGTAGTATGGGGACTGTAAATATTTGTATAGACTCTGCTTGGAAGCTCCACTGAGCGGGACAACATTAATAATCAACTATGATAGCTAATAATAGTAGTAGACACCCAAATACCGAAAACGAATTAAATATGCTTCGTAGATGTATGAGTTTACGTGAGGACCCAACACCCAATCGCTTAGTGGAAGAGCATGTTGCCCTTCTTGGCGGCTATGGGCAGGCGATCGCCCTGGAGGAACGGATTCATGACAGCGTCCATGCGTGGATCGGGCATGGCCGGATAGCCGGCCTTCTTTACCAAACTGTTGACATTGTTGAGGCTGTTCTCCTGGCCCATCTGGAGGATGTACTGCTCCACGGCCGAGTTGAGGTCGCCTTTGTCCGAGCCAGAATCGGCACTGTCCTGCTCCGAGCAGTCGAACATATGCTCGTTGTCGCAGGTGCAGTCCTGGGCAGCCTGGAACTCGCGACTGAAGATGGCCGTGTTTTCAAAGTCCATTAGGCAGCTGCCTCCCTGGGAGTCCACGTCATAGCCCTCAGGGCAGGGATTGGGAGGATTGCAGTAGGCTGGCAAGCCAGCATCGTTCTTGACAATATTGTTAAAGCGGTTGGGCCCCTCGCCCATGCCGCCCGAGATGAACTGGTGACCCCAAAGCGAGCTGTGCTGCAGGAATTCGTGATCCCGCAGCGAGGGATTCGAGTTGACAGCCGACTGCAGCACACAGTCGCTGCCGCCATCGCACAGCCTGGAATACTCTGATCGAGAGACGAGGTCCACATTGTCCTTGGGCGCAACGGCTGCCATATCGCCATCATTGTCCACATCGTAGTAGCCCACCTGCATGTCGTTATCCATGCGATTGAGCAGATCCGTCAGCAGAACATCAGCGAAAATGTTATCCTTCGAGCCATAGGACTGCACCTGCGAGCCCCCCGACACCAGAAGAAGCATGTAAATCAGCATTTTAAGATCTAAAATCGTCGAAAGGCATTTATTCAGCTTAAATGATATATTTTTCACTATTTTTAAAGAACTCACTTTGCGACCGGGACAACATATTGCGCATTTTCACTGAAATATCACTGTCCACGTAGAAGTTTGGTAAGTTTATTGATTTTTCGGGCGCCAGCTGCTTCAAACACTCGGGTATCTGTATGTATAACAATGTTATACGGTTGGTTCTCTCGGTGCCGATGTGCTGACTACCAGTTGAATACTCAGAATACTCGAAAAGTGCATTACCAGCCCTCTTTATAAATCATTTAAAGCTGATAAGATGGTGAAAAAAATGCGCAGGCGCGGTCTATGAAAGCTCTTTCGGGTTGGGAAAGTCATACCAGAAAAGCATGTTTAAATTTTATAGAATTGAAACAACAGTATTTTAAATATGTACTAGGTAATACAAGAAGAACCATATCAGAAAACTATGTACTACATAGTATATGCACCTTCGTGCATAGTGCATATGTACATATGTGGTCAGCCAATTAAATTCCCTTAAACATAGAAAAAGTTACAAATTTGAAATGGAAAATCATACTTCGATTCTCAAAGAGATTCTAAGTAGGAAATAGTTCCAATAAATCCAGAATAATGATTTCAAAGATTAATCACTGTCTAACCTACCCATACAATTTCTTCATTAATTTCTTTAATAGCGCGCTTGTGATTCTTTGATTTCTTATGTGCCACCAGGAGCGCTTCGGTCATGAAACCTTTGCTGCATGGCTCACATTTGTATTTCATATTTGTGGCCGTGTGTGTGGCATGATGTTCACTTAGTTCCGAAACACAGGAGAATATCTTTCCGCACTGCAGACAAGGATAAGGTCGTTCATTTTCATGGGCTCTGTAGGAGTATACAAATTAAATTAATTAAGTGTCAGAAAGTGCTCCTTTTTATTGTCTTACTTTTCATGGCGTAGCTTGGCGTCCATTGAAACGAACACTTTACCACAAGTCGAGCATTTGAATTGCCGCCATTGGCCATTATGGCATTGCGAGCGATGCTGTTTCAAATCCGTCTTTTTCGTGAAGGTTTCGGGGCATTCTGTACATGGGAAGAACATCTTCATTTCCTTCCGTTCTTGATGCGCATCCAAGTGCTCATTGTAGGCGTATTCGTCGTCGTAGAACTGACCGCATTGTTCACATATAAAGAAGTTACGGCGTCGCTTTGCTACTCGTCTCATCTGCTCTTCCTTTATCTCAGCCTTGTACGCCTCTTCTGCTGCGATTAGCACAGCCGCCTGGGCATCCTCATCGTCCTCTACGTCATCCCCTTCGACAAACCCCAAGAGCCCCATGTCATCGTTATTGGTTGGCTCCAATTGGTCCGCATCAATTTCGATTTCGTGGAGCTCCGGAATTGGAAACTTCCTGCGGTCCTCTTCAGTGGTCTTCATGACCATCTCCAGCAAGTACTTTTGGGAGAAGATGCAACGCTCGCGAAACTTCACAGCAAGATCCAGTTCGGAGAAGCAGCGCTCGCAGATGAACTCCGGCAACCCTTGATTGGTAGACAACTGGAAAGGACAACCAATAATGGTATAATATAACAATAACATTAACATTGCCATTGATTACATTACCTCGACACCAGTTATCATTTTCAGTTGGCAATGCAGCTTTCCGCGCATGTATTTGAACAAATGTCTTTCGCGTTTCTTGTCCTTTATTTTATTAGCGCAAATCCGGCAAACTAGTTTGATATCCATGATTTTATATTATTTACTAAAACTTTACACGCAATGATGTGACCATGAGATGAGCACCGATAGCAATGTCGTGTATTGGTATCGTGTGCACTGTCGTCAAATAAGCTATTTCATAGCTAATTTTCACTATTTCAAGTTTCATGGAACTATTTTACAACTAAATTCCTCGCAACTTAAAGCTGTGCAGCTAATTAAGTTAATTAAATGTTTTATTCAATAAATACAATTATACTATATCGTGTTCAATGTATCGATACCACCCAGCCAGCTGTTGCTGAATTGTTTTTGATTAGGTCACACCGAAGTGGAAATTTGCGCGGGAGTTGAGAAACAAATTTTATTTGCTGAATTGCAAATTTTTATATTATTTTACCCATACCATAAGCCATGTCCAGCGACGCTGCACTAGCATCCAAATGGACCCGTCCAGATGATGTGCGCATTAAGTGAAAATTTCAGCTCAGATAAACCAAAACATATATGTAAATCTCTGGAATTTTGCAGTTTATCAAGCTCCAACGGCTTAAACAAAAGAAGAAACAATTGGCAGCACGTGTAAGCAATAACAACAATTGCAAAAGGCCAACACTACAATTGGATGAGACTGATAAGAGCAAACTTTTAGAAGCAAAACTAGCGCAGAAACGAAAGAATCCCTTTGCCAAGTGAGTGTTAATTTTTAATTTTGTAGATCAACTGTTGACCTAAAAACCATATGAGCTACTTCTCTCAGATCCACAGAAGTTGCGAAAAAGCAGAGAGTTGAGGCCGAGGTCCACGACCTGCCTGTGGTCACGGCCTCCTCCTGCTTTGTCCGAGAGACGCCCACACGTCCGCCGGCGGCCAAGCTTGTGCTACAGAAATTCGATGCCCAGGCCTTTGCCAAGCTGCTGCAGCAGCCGTACGCCGAAGAAGAGGACGATGCCGCACTGGCTGCTCAACAGAAGCACACAGCGCATTTGCCTGTGGACTGGTGCCTGAAGACGCGCGCTCGCTTCTTTTGCCCCACGGAACTGCCTGCCATTCAGTTGAAGACCTCCCAGCTGGCCAGCGGACTGACCAGCTTCGTGCGCTGCATCGACACCCAACAGTCGGAGAGCACGCTGGACATCTCGGATGCCACGCGTTTCAACCAGTGCACCTACTACTGGCAGCATCCGCATCTGCCCTGGCTGACGCTCTTCCCGCGCAACTCCAAGGAGAACATCGGTGTGACGGTCGGCGAGCGCGAACGGAAGGCGCTGGCCGAGGAGTGGGACTACAGCTTCCGCGGACTCTTCCAGTTGCTGCGTGCCCGCCAGTGCCCCTACTTCTATTTGTGCGCCAACTCGTTCACGGTGCTGTTCCGGGCAGCGGGAATTGGCGGCCGCGCCGAGAGCCATGCCCTTGTCACACCCTCCACGCGTGGCATGAGGATGGCCCTGCGCCAGGAGGGAATAGAGTTTACCATGCCTCTGAAGAGCGAAGCAGGTGGTGGCGATGGCAGCTTCACAGAGGAGAGCACCAGCAGCTCTACGATGGATGCACCAGAGGAAACTTCGGTGCCTCCTCCTACCGGAGAAGACGATGAGGACGATGATGAGGCCTGGCTAGAGAGCTTGGGCGTCGACGAGCGAGAACTACGACGCATACAGTCCTCCCACGCTAGGAAACAGCAGGCAGCCGAGATGCGAGAGGATTTCAGCGACAACTCGCTGCTGCTCATTGATGGAGTGGAGTGCCAAGGATTCTTCAGCTATCTGCTGAATGCCAAGAGCGCCATCAGCAATGTGGGTCGTCTGGCGGGAGTGCCACCCACTCTGCTGTCGCCAGTTGCATTCCCGAAAGCTACCATGCAGCACCTGGTGCCGCGCTCCAAAAAGGTTCGACTCGATGGCGTGGATTACTTCAGCATCGACATCAAAGGCCTTATCCTGCCCACATTTCTGCCCAGCGTGGCGGAGCTGCTCTGCGATACCCGCCATATGTTCAGCTCCACTCTGGCCAGCAGCACCAATACCTTGGCCTTCAGCAAGGCCTCGCAAAAAGTTCTGGATTCGCCAGAAGCGCCTCAGGAGGACGGAAAGGAAGGCACCGCGGCCGACCAGGTGTTTGGCGAGCAGAATCTCTCAGAGTGCGGCCTCCTGCCATCCGTGGTGGGCTCTATCTGTCGCACTGGCCAGCATGCTGTCGGACTTCTGGAACGTGTGTGCTATCAGCGGGGCGAGGGCTATGCTTGGAGTTGATTAATTCGAGCCAGTTGGCCAACAGCTTGTCTTAAGTTGTATATTTGTTGTATGTAATAAAGTTGCTATGTATGTATTGCTATGTATATACCCCGCTCTAGTTGTCCACCATGATGAGCTCGTCGATGCTCCAATCCTCGTAGGAATGATCAGGTAGATAGCGGCGTATGATGATAGGTATCTTCTTCTGCTTCAGCTCTTTCATGGCGATCTGCAGGGGATCCGTTTCGCCGTCCAGCTCCACCATGATGGGTGCGCACATGGCAATCTGCAGAGCCCGCGTGCCCAGGACGCGCGCACGCTCATATTTCGTCATGTATTTGGTGGTAATGCGCTTCGACTTGGGCACACCGCCGCCCCCTGTTCCACCGGGCGCAATAATCTCAATGTTATCCGCCTCTTCCTCCGGATTAATATCTTCATCTACATCCTCGTCAACGTCGTCGAAATCGTCTCCACCAACGCTGTAAGAGTCAGAGACCATGTGGTGGAGTCCGGGTGGAATATTGAGACTTTTCAGTGATACTTACTCCTCATTGCCGTAATCCTCTTCATCCATAGTATAGTTTAGTTTTAATATAAATCAATCAGTGATATAGAAATAAAATAGTTTATTTATTCGGCGTGTTTTCGCGTGTTTTCACCAGTATGACCCTATCGATAAAATATACCGTCCGACCCTCAGAAATATTCCGAAACATACCGTCTCATTTGAAAAATATACCGTAAATATACTGACGAGTTCAAGTTCTATTATACATATTCCTCGTTTTTGATCTTCCGTGGAATATTACCAGCTAGATAGAACTCTGAGCCCTGCCCACATAATTTAATCCGAGCAATGAATAAATTTTCTACTTAACTGGCTTAATTTACATACTTGCTTTTGTTGGATTTTGTCTAAACAAAGGTTTTAGTGTAAAGGTCAAGAAAATATACAGTCAAGTAAAAAAGTCAACATACAGCACCAATTTTGAGATATTTCGGAGTTTTGCAATAAAAATCAAAAAAGGTGGTTTGCAATTATTTGAGGTCTTAATGGATGATTTATTATATTATTCGACATTTCGCCGACGTCCAACGTTAACACCTGCTATTGGAGGTTTCTGATTGCGAAAGTAGAAGCCGCTTGGTTGGGCCGTATCATCTTACCCGCGAGGGAAGGAAGGTATATTTTGTCCTGGAGATTGCGGCGATGGTGGATTTTCCGGATAATTTCGCGAGAGCGGGCGTGGCGGGTTCTCATTGCCCGGAATCTGAGCATAGTCATAATCGATGTGAGTGCGTATATTAACATTTCGCAGACGCCCGATACCACCACGCTGATCACTGGCAAATCGATCTGGATCAAAGTTAGCCATTGGATTCATCTCCGGGTCTCTTCGGGATGTGCACGGGTGTTGGTAATACTGATCGAAAGGTTCGTTTATACCCGCCCCATGACGGGCTTGTCCTATACGCTGCAACGGTCTGATCGACTCGTTTGGTTGTGCGCGAGCATCGGTATCGATAGCTGCTGACGCTGCTTCCGAAGATTCCCCAAAATCGCACCTCGGACCCAGCGGATCCATCTGATCCGAATCCACCGGATCCAGCGAATCCATCGTATTGGCCATCTGTCTGCCCAACACAGGCACGGGATACTCATTGGGGTAACATTTTCCCCCACCTCTGTGACTTCTATGTCCGCTTTGTCCTCTTTGCCCGCATTGCCCTTGCTTAAAGCATCGCACCCGAGATCTTCCCCCTGGGGGGCAGTATAGTTTCTGATCTGGTGGCTGCTTTGATCTCTGGCACCCCGAATCCGTCTGCCGTCGACTGCTCTCTGGAGGCGGCTGCTTGCTGCCTCTCTTTGTACGCTTAGAAACAGGCGGAGCCGATTGCTCGAGATAGACATTGTCATCGTCCAAATTACAGCTATTCTCATGGTCAAAGGATCCGTCTTGAGTTCTTGGTTCGGGAGGGGAAGAGACTTGCCGAGCTGCTGGCCTCATCGGTGGAGCCATCGTCGCCTTACAGCAGCAGAGCATTTCATTGCGGAAACCACCCCTCTGGCCATGGTCAACGGACCGCTCTTGAGTTCTTGGTTCGGGGGAAGAAGTGACTTTCTGAGCTGCTGGCCTCATCGGTGGAGCCATCGTCGCCTTACAGCAGCAAAGCATTTCATCGCGGAAGCCACCCCTCTGGCCATGGTCAACGGACCGGTCTTGAGTTCTTGGTTCGGGGGGAGAAGAGACTTTCTGAGCTGCTGGCCTCATCGGTGGAGCCATTGTCGCCTTACAGCAGCAGAGAATGTCCTTGCCGAAACCACCCCTCTGGCCATGGTCAACGGACCGCTCTTGAGTTCTTGGTTCGGGGGGAGAGAAGACTTGCTGAGCTGCTGGCCTCATCGGTGTCAGGTTCTTTGGCATACAGTAGCAGATCATTTCATTGCCGAAACTAGCCCTCTGCCCATCCGTCTGGTCGAAGGATTGCTCTTGAAATCTTGGTGCGGGGGGGGCACAGAATTTCTGAGCTGCTGGCCTCATCGATGGAGGCATCGTTGGCATGCAGCAGCACTGTGGAAGCACATAAACTGGTGTCCAGTCCATAGGACAGACATTGTCAAAATTTGTGGCACCAAACTGAACGCTTGCTGGAGGCAGGAGCGCCGGAGGACAGAAGCTAGTATCATCGTTGAAAGTCTGGGGACTTGGCCGTGGCCGAACCGCCGGTGGCTGCTGCGGGCGACATTGCGGTGGCGGAGGCTGGTCCGAACAACAGCTGCAGGTACTGTCATTGGAGGAACTATCGGATGACAGGTCACAATCCGATCGCTCCGAACTGTAGCTAGAGCGGTTCCCTAGCGAAATAGATCGGATTGAAATTGGGTTGGATTTTGTTGTGTGCTTTATTCTGGCTGTTACTTGCCCATTGGCTATAACATTTGGTTTATTGTTGGCGCATATTGAGAGGTTTGAGAAGGCCGAGAGTGGGATATTGAGAGAAAACTGAAAATTTGGATAGCTTTGAATTTAGAAATGTGTTCCATTGCCCTTAGCCGAGTGTTTGCCTTCGCAAGTAGCGCCTGCTACGCCTGTTCAACAGATCCCTGGGCAAACGATGGAAGCCGATCATCCATTATTGAACAACGCAACTACTGCCTTTCGAGCTTTGATTGCAGTGTCCGCAGTGGTAGCGACTTCGGCCAGCGGGCCTCACTCGAATCGCAGGGTTTTCTGCTTCCAAGTGTCCCGGAAATCCTGGTGGTGGGCCTCGGTACACTTTACACCCACCGGTTGGGGGTCCTTGCGGTACTACTCTTGCTGGTTGATGTTGCACTTCGTTTTCCGTAATTATCGTTACGCTACCAGTCATCCCGCAAGGGCACTGTTTGCACTTGTTGGATTTGTCTTCTGCGCAGATTAAATGTTAATCAGATCAAATTCGTTAATACAAATTAATTTTTACTTACTGCGACCCATTTTAGATCAAATATAGACGTAGACACAAGCAGGGCAAGGAACACAATGAACACAAATGAAACAGATCTGGCAACTGCTAAGACTGTTGAAAGTGCTCCGTAAGTAAGACACTTAATACATGGCACCTTTCTCATACTCCTTTTCGTTTCCTTTACATTTTATACCCGATACAAAGAGTATAGGGGTATATTTCTTAGTTTTGTGGTGGAAGTGGGCGTGTGCAGCCCCCAGAAGGAAGCGTTTCCGACCTGCCCCTTTCCTCCCCCACATCCACGTTATTGAAGATACGAGTAAACCAACTACTGCAGTGGCTACGCAAAGCCTTCCACTAGCTTACTCACTATCTCCCTCTCTATCACACACTCCTCCTCGTACAGTGTGCGCGCTCTGGTGGATGTGAGCGAAAATTCTAATCAAATAGGTCATTAGGTGGAAAGAGGATAAGCAAAGATCTAATTCATCCCATGACAAGTGCGAGCAAATTTCAAAGAGATCACTTAGAGATCCCGCCTCTCCTTTAGGAGAGAACAGCGATACAAAAGTATCGTAAAAGCATAAAAGTAAATGTATGGTATCCACATGGAAAATTCTTGGATCTTTTGACCTGATGACCTTCAGCAAGCAGAGTTTCTTATGTAAAAGTACTTAGCTTTAAATTAAACAAATAAACCCCCGGGAAGTTTACACCACTCTATCCTGCTCCAAACGGTAGTTGGCAAAATAGTACCTACCAAAATAAGTTCCAGAATTGGAAGGAAGTTGGTTGTAAGTGTATGCTGGCCACAAGCTATAACATTTGGTTTATTTTTCGTAGTTTGTTGCTAAAAGGTTTAGGAAGGCCAAGAGTAGGACAAGATATGGGATATTAAAAGAACACTGCAAATTTGGATAGCTTTAGAATTAGAAATGTCTACCATTGCTCTTGGCCGAGTGTTCAACAGATCCATCATAGAATAACGCACTTCTTTTTGGAAGACCTGCAGCTTCCGCAGGTCTTTTTGCAAGGGGATGAGGATTTCGGTGGAGGATCCGCAACTGATTTGCACCATTGACACCCCTCGGATTGTGATTGCCCGTGAACTGCTGGCACTACCTGTGCTGCTGGTACTGCTTGTGGTTGGTATCCAGGCGGTAAAATTACCGTTACGCTACCAGTCAGCTTGCACTCACATTGTTTGCCCTTGTCGGAGCTGGACTCTGCACAATTAAAGTGTGGTAGGACAATGCGAATTTATTAAAACACATTCGCTTATACTTACTGCGACCCATTTTATCTCAGCCTGGCCAAGGCAACAACATACAGGCCAAAAAACGCAATGAAACAGATCTGACAGCTACTAAAATTGTGGAAATTGTATTGTATTTCTTTTATAATAAACTTAATCTTGACAACTTTCTCGTCGTTTTTTTTCGTTTTATTTGCTCAACTCGAACCTTCTACTGAAACGTTTCGGTCTCGTGAAGAGTCGCGTTTTTTGAATTTTCTACCGTTTCCATTAGCGAGCTACTGGAATCTGTAATGACTTTGAAACTCTATACAAAGCTTCCTTTATGCAGAGCATTTGAATAGTTAAAGTAGGCCAGATCTGGATCTGTGGCAATTCGGACCAGAGGACCTGCTTCTTCAAAAGTATTTAGCATACAAATAAATAAATAAACATTCCCAATCTGGCCCTCTCCAAGAAATTCCGAAATTGGATGGGATTTTGTTGTGCCTGCCCATTTAGCTATAACATTTGGTTTATTGTCCACATTTTGTTGCTGAAAAATTTAGGGAAGCGTAGAGTAGCTGGGTTGTTGAAGCAGCACTGAGAATTTGGATGATTTTAAATTTAGAAATGTGTTCCATTGCCCATTCACATTCCAGGCCGAGTAGCTTCGTGGGGGATGCGAGCGCCTGCTACGCCTGTTCGGATCGATCACTGAATAGCACACTTCTTTTTATGCGAACAGTGTCCGCATTTGCCCCTCCCGTTACCCTGGTACGTCGGTGGACCCGAATAGGGCTGACCGCAGCCCACGTAGGCATGAGTGAGTTCCCTAGCAGGGGGTGGTGCTGCTTTCGCGAGTGGCTTGACCGGCGTTTTGCAGAAACAGTCCACTTTCTTCTTCTCGTGGCAGTTGCATCGCAACTCCGGTACTCCGGGCACCATCCCGGGCCCATCCTGCAGAGAATCTGGCTTTCGTTGGGGACGAGTGCACGTATAGGTATCCGCAACTGGCAGGTCGTCATCCTCTACATTCGTTGCACCCACTGCTACCGGACGTTTGCGACCACCAGGTCCAATTTTCGTATTGCGGGTCCTGTTTTTACCGCAATTGCAACTCATGGTGGCGTTTTTTCTCTTTTGAACTTTTGTAGTTGGTAAAACACAGCTCGCCACTTCCGTTTGCTTCTGCCCCGGCTGCAGTTCAGGCTGCGATATTGGCTGGTCGTAGCCCCCCACTTGCTGTGGCGCCACGTAGGACTGCTCTCGCGGCAGCGGTGGTGACGAGTACTGTGGCGGCGACTGTGCCTGGGGATACTGCGGCGATAGTTGTCCTGCGGCGTATTGTGGTGGTGATTGCGCCATGGGGTATGTTTGCCTCACTGCCTGGGGGCTGGGGGCCGACTGGTATTGAGAGAATGACGGATCCTGGCGGAATGCTGGATCTTGGCGGTATCCTGTGGATCGCGGTGCAGCATCTGTCGTACATTGTTCCGGGGGGTATTGGGCTTGGAATCTTTGGCAGTAGCCGTGACAGCCTCCCCCTCCGGTTCCTGGTTGTTGTGGTTGGCCCTGCGGTGGTGGGGATTGCGCTACTGGTAGGTATCTAGCTTCTTGTATCTGGGTGGAGTCCTCTGACTGCAAAGTTGATTGATAACGAGGTTCCTGCGGCTGCAAGGTCGATTGATAGCGTGCTTCCTGTGGCTGCAAAGTTGATTGATAGCGATGCTGCTGCTGGTATACTTGTTGCTGGTATTGATCCGACTGGTATTCTGATTGCCGTTGTTGTGGAGGCATCTGCGAGTACGATAGATCCTCTGGTGGTTGCTGCTGGGGCGGGGGTGGCGGTGGCGGTGGCTGGGAGCGGGGCTGCTGTGGCGTGCCTGTTGTCGCTATGCTACCACTTACGCCGCACGGGCAGTTGGTGCACTTGCCACAGGGGGTTGCTGCAAGCATGAACCACTCATTATTGCGGCTAGACAGTCAACATAAAACGAATACTCACACATTTTCACGCTCACTTACTGGCCGGAAACAAAATGGGAACACATCTGACATCTACAACAAATGTTGAACGTATGCCCCAAATAAGGAGACACTTACTACTTGGCACTTTTCTCCAACTGTTTTATTATACCTGATACTCGAGGAGCATAGGGGTATATTGGGGGTATGAAGGTGGATGTCTGTAACACCCAGAAGGAAGCGTTTCCGATCCCATAAAGTATATATATTCTGGACCGGCATCAGCACCCGAGTCGATATTGCCATATCTGTCTGTCCGTCCGTCTGTCCCGATGAGCGCCTTGTTCTCAGAGACTACAGGACTATAAGTTAGAGCAACCAAATCTTTTGTGTAGGCTCCTGTCATATCTCTGGAGAGATGTGAGAATAAAAAAAGAGAGGGCAAACAAAATGGAAACAGATAAAATTGAATAACGGGTTATAACCGAAATCTCACCAATAGTTACAGCTACGGGTATACTGGTTGATGCAGGGGCATTTCTGCATTTTGCTCTTCTTAATATGTATATCATATCAAAATTTTTTACACCTAACAGTCTTCGGCGTGCTGACACATGGGCCACTTGCCTTGCATATCAACGTCCAAATAATAATAAAAACAAGATTAGTATAGGTTTCATGTCTCTGTGCCGTGGGGTCAGGTGTGTCGGAATGGAACACTAAGGAGTGGCATACTCCAGAAAGAGTTGCTGATCATCGAGGCGCTTCAATATGACCTGGTACTCCAGAACCTGGAGCTGCTCTCGCTAGACCAAGAAATCAAAAAAGACAAGAACAATATGGTACATTGCAATTTTGTTCAATAATCAAAAATGACTCCAACGTCAAAAGGCGTTAATTTCAAATTAAGGTAAGTCGAATAATTACATATGTTTATAATTGTGACAAGGATGTTGAATATATGTATTTTTATTTATTTTTTTGATAACACAGTCAATTTTTGCTTCGTACAAAAATTACGTTGTAGGATACTTCGAGTACTTATAATTTGCAATATACTAAATAACTCTGAGACTGCACACTTTCATATGTAATTTTCACTTTACCAATTGATGGGTTGAAAAGAGAATTGAAGGATATTTCATCGGATTAATTACAAGATACAATGACTGTACCTGACGATCTATGTATCATTGAGGTATGATTGAATTTGATCATCGAGCATGATGAACGAGACATGATAGGAGATCCGGTGGAGACCCCCACTGAACGAAAGTAGCATTCATGCCTAATGTGTACATTTTTAGACATTTTACGATAATTTATAGAATCTATGCCTGAAATCTATAAAATAATAATCACACTCGGCTATTATACTCCGTGATATTTTCAAATTTCAAACATACACATTTCCCCCTGGCGTAACCATGTAAAGAAATTAATTTTGTGGAAATTGCTTTAACCTTATTTTATAAGCAATGCTGAGATTTTTATTATATGCTGAGAGATCTATATAGCTTGTAATATCCGACGGAAGATAAATATCATCAACAAATGAGTCCCATTCCATGTACACTCATACCCTGGGGGTATCGGGATCGAGATATATTTAATCATATGCATTAATATGTGTAAAACAAAACAATCTGAAATAATTTCTTAACTAATTACGTTTTAAAACAGTTTCTTCATATTTTATTAACGAAATAGGGTATAAAAATGCCCAAACTCCGGTTGACGTCACATTCCATACTTACGTTACATTCCATACTCTATTACGTTACCACTGTTTTTTGTTGACCATTTTGGCTTAAACCATGTTTTAGACACAATATAATAAAAAGGAGTACTTAAACACAGCTAACCTTGTAGAAAATGTATTCGTCAATGGCCTAAAATTATATGGGCAGAGCTAAAGGTTTTAGTTAGTCTGAATTATTCAACGAAATATCAAATTGAGGAATAGTAACGATTTTTCTCTTACGTGTTATACGTTTTATTTATTTGACCTTCTTCGTTAAAAGCTTTTTTAGACTAAATCCAACAAAAGCCAGTATATAAAACAAACCAGTCAAGTAGATAATTAATTCAACAATCGTATACAATTATGTGGGCATGGCAAAATATTCTATCTAGCTGGTAATATTCCACGGAAGATCAAAAACGAGGAATGTGTATAAATGAACTGAACTCGTCAGTATATTTACGGTATATTTTTAAAATGAGACGGTATATTTTGGTATATTTCTGAGGGTCGGACGGCATATTTTAACGATAAATACGCGGTTACACTGGGCCACACTCAAAAAAAAAATTCTTCGAACGGGGTCGGTTGCGTCGCGCGTTTTTCTTTTCTTTAGAAAAACATTTTAAAATGTTCAATGCATAAATTGTGAACAATCAGTTCTGTGCATTAAAACATTTAGTTTTAAAGTGCTTGTTTAGTGTGGAATTCGAATCATAATTGGTTTTAGAGTCGAAGTTTGTGGGAAACAACCCTTTCCGACGTGTAAATCCTCCCTTCGAGCATTTCTAACGGCAGTTTGAGTTTGTTAATTGTTATTGCAAATTCTTCTGTACAGAGTTTTTGAGTAGTTAAAGTAGCTAATTGAAAAAGTCATTAAGAATTGCCGTTAGTTTTCCCGTCTTATCTGTAGTTGTTTGTGCTTGAGAGTGTGTTAAGTGTGCGAAAGTGCAATGCGTGTCCGTATTGAATTTTCTTGATTTCCCCAACCGCGACGTAGCTGCATTCAACACTTACACACGGTGCTTGTATGGATATACGGATATACCTATATAATAGGTAAGTTGTCCCCACACCCCACCCCTGCCTCGTTTAGTCAATTACAATCAGCAACCGGCATTCCAATTGGATATTGGATACTCTTGCAACAACAGTAAAACATTTCTATCTATTGAAATAATGGGCAGACAAACAAGTCGGGCACACATACATGAATGTATACACACAAATTCTCTCCCCATACACTCACAGGAATTCCGCAAGCTCACACACACACACACACACACAAAAGCTACAGCTGAGTTGTTGCTGTTGTTCTCACAGCTGTCTGGTATTGTGATAACTGTGTAAGGGAGAATTCCAGTGGGGGAGAGGATGGAATGATGCTGCCCCCAATTGGTTTCGCTGCATCTCTGTCTAATACTCTCCCCCTCGCACATGCTGTTTTGGGCGAGTGCGAGTGCACTGAAAAAGCCCTGCTGTTCGGGCGTTGCAACACATTCCCATTTGGCACGTGGCCAGGAGCTAGAACAACTGTAAATGCATACCAGATACAGTGGTCACTGGATAAGAATAACTTTTTAAGAATAGAAATTATAGAATTTCTAAAAACTAAAACTAAACCAAAAGAAAGTGAAATTTAATTTATGAATTAAGTCTCTTGGGAAAGTGTAGCTAAGTGGTTCTTTTTTAGAGCTACCCCTGTACCTTACACAATTTTTGTTTAATTTCACTGCAATTTACATTTCTTCAGATCATTTTGTTCAGGCATAAAGCAAAAAGTTTCTTTAGAACAATTTCCTTTTGATTTTCTTTGGCCAGCTGGTTTTCCTGGCTTTCTGGGTCACAGATTAATGGCTTCACACATTTTAGTGGGAGCTCTTAATGTTATGTTATTTCTCTTATCGATTGCGTGTGTGTCTGTGTGGTGTCTGAAAGGTCAGACGTGGGCTGGATCTATGACCGACTGCGACAAAGCGGGTCAAGTTTGTAGCAGACGGTGCACAAGGGTTTAGTTAGAACATGTTAAAGGGGTATTAAAATAGCGGTAAATACCCCACTGCTTGTCACTTAGCAAGCAGTTTAATTTCCTTATTTATAAATCTTCCATTTAAATTGAATTTTAAAGCCAATTATTATGGTCTTAAGTGGTTTCTTTTTACTTATCAAAGAAGTGATACTTTTTGCTATATTTGATAAATGTGTCCTCTTATCGGTGGACTCCCCCTCTGTGGAGGGAGTCAACATTTCCGCTCTGAAAATACACACACAGATTGATTTATATTTTATCGTATGCCACGAGGTCTTATACTCCGCTCCGCTCAAAAGTGTCTTACAAGCTTTAATGTATTTTAATTAAATATTTATTGATATCATGTGTTCGGATATGAGTCACTTTTAGTGAAATTTACAACTGAGAACTCTGTTTGTAGGACACACATGTTCAAAGATTATCTATTATTATCGATTCGTAAGATTTTCAGTGTGAAAGTTCGAGAATTTCAAATATGTATCTTTAGGAATCATGCCCCTTTTCTACACGTTGTACCCCAACCCCCATATAATACTAGATGTCATCGGTCATATCTTATCTTTGGTAAACGAATAGCGCAAAAAAATATATAGTATTCTCCGATTGCTTCACGAGATAACCCTCGAATACACATATGTACACGCACACATGTGTACATGAGTCGTATATGGGGTACTAAAGCACTCGAATGTTATTGTTTGGTTTTAGCGATAAGTCCCGTCCTTCTGAACAATAGATTCTTTGGGGTTTGTACTCTCACAAAGGGCAGTACTCTCGTACCTAATGGAGCCAGCTTGTTTGACTAATCGACAAACTATGATGTTAAACAGTTAATCATTGCATCGCTTGCGTGACCCTTAATTAGGGGCTAACATCATCATTTTGTAGAGATTCGTGGCATTTGAAAATAACAAATGGGAATAACAGCCGCCATTAGCGGCATTTATTAAGAATATATCCCCCATTTTTTTTATTTTTTGTGGAATAGGAAATGAGTGGTTTCCTCCCAATCAGAAATATCCCCCACTTTCCGTTCATATTTGATTTTATTTACTTATCGTGTATTTTGTTTACACATTTCCTGAGGAGGCCGCCTCTTGTTTTTTCCGATGAGAGGTACATCCGTGCCCCCATCCCCCATTTATGATTGATTTGTACATAGAAAACAGAGAGAGTGCAAAGCAAACATTTATTTTGAGACCATGTTTATTTATAATTAAGTTTTGTTCGTATTCCCTCTACAAAAGGCATTTCTTTTGTAAAAATTAATTACTTTTTGGCATCAAAAATAGCTTCGAGTGTCTGGCTCTGCCTTCAAGATGAAAATGCCTGCAGTTTTTGCATTTAATTGGCAAAAAGCGAGAAAGTGAAGATGATTTTGTTTGTGAGATGCGATTTATGTATAGTATAATGAGGTTTCTTCAGAGATGTATCCTTAGACAGGGGTTATAAATAAATTAATGGATTCCGGTCTCCATAAAGGGCTCTAATGTATCTGAATCCCTTCCCACAATCCCCTCTTTTCAAAACCAGTAATCTAGATCACATTTTCCCATCATTTTTAGTCAAATAAAATAACATCCAAAGCCATTCAGAGAATTGATTGGTAAGTTCTTTAAGTTCTTCCCTCCCCCTGTTTGAGGCATCATTTAAACCAAACATTCCAATGGCCAAAATAAACTTTTTATATTTGAACGACGACCATAAAAAAGCAAACATTATAGCGAGCTTAATTAACTTTTTGCACTGCCATTTGAGTGCCCTTCATGGCCGAATGGCTGCAGTTAAAGACCCCATCAAAATATGAGCATCTGAATGTCAAGATCGGAATATATATACCCGTACCCGTACGAGTAGTGGCAGGAAATGACTCAAAATTGGCTGCAGAGTCACAAGTATGGTGCAGCAGCCGTTTCAATGCAGCTTCCGTTGAGATCTTGAGTACAAGCCCGGTTATTTTTTGAACAACAGAGCGATTCAAGGCGAAGGTCAAGCCGTGTGCTGCACGCAATCGGAACGGAGAGGAGAGAGCAGAGCAGACGAGAGAGAACTCGTTTTCCAAACTGCTTTTTGAGAGCGAACGCAGCTTCCTCACTCTGCTGCTGTGGCTGAGTGGCTGAGCGATTCTAAAACTTAGTTTTTTTGCGGGTTTTGGGTGCTGCGGATCGGTCCGGTCCGTTCGGTTCCGTCTGTCTGGCTGTCGCACTTTTCAGTGGGGGATAACCTTGAACGTTGCCTCACACGACGCGTGAAACGGGGGTCTCTGGTCCGTCGTCTGTCAACCGTCGGTGTGTTCAGTTCTGGTTTCAAGTATTCAAGTGTCTGGTCTCTAATTAGCAAAAACAAATTGCTGGAGCTCTCGAGAGAGTCGCCTTGTGGCTGACTAAAGGTATGACTAACTAAACATTGAATATATTATATTTATACACGGTACGGTGGGGCGTACAAGGGTAAACACAGGTGGAAGAAGGTGGGGAAAAACAATTAACTATGCTATATTGTGCTATAAACTTGAAACTTGAAATTCCACGCTAACTTTAGACTTTGAAAATCAAACAAAAGGGTATAGAATGCACCTACATCTACCTCTTTTAATGATTATAATATTAACCGGTATAGTTTCTATCTACCAAAAAATCAAATCTCTCCTCAAAAATTAGAGTATTCCTTAGAGTATTCATTGATCTCCGGATATATTGAATTACTGGATACCCCCATATTCGAAATATCATTGAACACATTCTCTTTTCCACTCTCTTAAATAAATTTGCATAGACATATGAAAATATTCAGTTTGTTCTTCTCAAATAAGAAAAAGATTCATTGTTCTTCGGGGCATAACTCTTAAGAACTCAACTCTCAAAGATGTTTATCCCAGAGTTTATTTTCAGTGTCTCTCGCTCTCTGGATCTCCGTATCTATTTTTGTGTCAAATATCTAATGCATAAAATTTATGGAGCAAACATGACCTGAATGTGGGAGTAGTTTCTAGCATTGAAATACGAGTGTTCTGGAGATTATTTTTAAGGAATTCCGTCTTTTTTATGGTATTTTAATGAAACACTTTGCTTTGAGTTTTGCTTTGATTTCTAAAGAACTCTACTAAAAACCGTGAATTTTCAAAGCAATTCTTGGATTTATTTAGAAATTCTTGGGTCTCTTTGCCCAATTCTTGAATGATCTACTTCCCTTTTCCCTTGCATTTCCCGCTTGAAATTGAGAGTTCAATCAACTCTGCGCCTGCATTGTGTCTTTTGTGTTTCCCCTTCTTCGATTGCAAAAGCAAGAAACATTTTAAACCAGTTTTTCTTTACAAATTTACACTTTTGCGCAGTGCCCCCAAGGCGTCCGTCCTCACCTCACGTTGGTTCGAGTTCAGTGCGCTATGAGCACGAAATAAGTGTAGCACATACCTATGTACTTATAGCCATATATATATGGGTACAATCGTGTGCACAATCATGCTTATAAGGTTATATGGTAAGAGGTGGAACAAGTTCTCAGAATGTGCACTTTTTTGTGCCGCTGATAAGCACTGAAACGACGAAGCGAAGGCAACTATATATTTATGGAAGGAAAAGTACAATATTCCTGAAGGGGACTTGCCAGTAATCCCATAAGCAGTGCACTGCTTGATGGAAGACGTGATAATGGATGGCATACTAGGGGGAAATTTTATTTTTACTCAAGGGAAGATATGTTTTGTAAATGGGAGAGAACCCATGTGGATTAAATGTCAGTTAAATGAGGGTTTTACTATCTTTAAGGTGCTTATAGATGGGATTTCTTCTGCATGGAACCCCCCTTAAATTATACTTTTATCCGAAAACTCTACATTTCTGAGTCACACATTCCTATGACCCGTCTGCCCTGTTTATCAATAATCACTATCATCGTTATGAACCGCATTTGATGGATGGTTTGGATACTGCAATATAATGACTGTTATTATACGCCGAAATATGGGTTTAGTTGATGATCATTGAACCGCATAGAACCTTCATTCAACGAACGAATGTTGTTGGGGGTTTCATCAAAAGTTTTCATTGAACAAATCGTTAGCATGGAAATGCTAATGACTCTGAAAGATTTGATTGGATTACTGGATCGGGAGGGGGTAAGCCCCCCCACTCTGTACTCTTTACCTGTTCTTTTATCACCTCTTCCTCCATCTCTCATTACATCAATTAAGACGAAAAAAAGAGAATGGAGGCGACGCGTCGTCGTAACTCAAAATTAATGGCAGAGACGAATCACCTTTTCTTCACCTCCCAGCAGCTCCACCACTCCCCCTGCTGCTTTTATGCCCTCCCGTTTGCCGTTTCTAATGGAAACCTGTTTTCTTTTCTGCCTTTTGCAGCGCCGACAAAGCCATCGACGGAGAGCAGAGATGACGCAAAGCAAACAGTCACTGGGGGGGTCATCCACCTACGCCCCCTGCTCCTCCAACAACTATGGGACCTGCTCCTCCGCCACAGCCACGGCAACAGCAGCGGGAGACCTCTCGCCGTCGCATGACATTCTGCTGAACAATTTCCAGTTAAAGAAAAAGTCCTATCGGGTGCTGCTCCATGGCCAGCAGCTGGTGTGGGAGCGCATGCAGAAGGTGAAGCAGTCGAAGAGCAGCCAGGAGACCAAGGCGCCGCTGCCCGAGGATCCGCCCTCGCCGGAGGGACAGCGCGGCTATGGCCCCAAGAGTCACATACTCCATGTGGACGATGTGATCAGCGTGCGGGCGGGAGACACAAAGATAGCCTCCATACAGCCGCCGAATCCCCAGGCCATAAATGCCCAGGGGGAAGCCGATACCAGGCCCACTTCTCAGTACCTGACCATCAACTATGCCCTGCGCCTGACCAAGTCCCAGACGGACTGCAACCGCTGGGAGCTGCGACGCGTCACGTTCTTCAATGCGGACCCGTACATTGTGCGGCAGTGGGACCAGGAGCTGCAGGCACGCCTCCACCAGCCATCGAGCACGCGAATGCGAGTGCGCCGCCTGCTGGTGTTCATCAATCCGTATGGCGGGCGGAAGGCCGGCTCGCAGACCTATGAGCGACATGTGCGGCCCATATTCCAGTTGGCGGGCATCGATGCCACGTGCATTACCACCCAGCGGGCGAATCAGGTGAGGGACATCCTGCTGAGCCACGACCTGAGCTGCTACGACGCCGTCTGCTGTGTGGGTGGCGATGGCACTGTGGCGGAGGTCATCAACGGCCTGCTGTTCCGGCGAATGCGGGAACTGGGCATCGACGAGCAACGACCCTCGTACATACCGCGACCTGAGATCCCAGTGGGTGTAATCCCAGCCGGAAGCACGGACACCATTGCCTACAGCATGCATGGGACGGCAGATGTCAGGACGGCGGCCATACATGTGATCCTCGGCCAGCATCGCGGCCTGGACGTCTGCAGCGTCAGCAACAGCCAATCGCTGCTGAGGTTCTGCGCCAGCGTCCTCAGCTACGGCTACCTGGGAGATGTGGCTGCCCAGAGCGAGAACTACCGCTGGATGGGGCCCAAGAGATACGAGTACAGCGGCGTCAAGGCGTTCATCAACAACCGGGGCTACGACGCAGAGCTGCGGCTGCTGGAGGAGCCGGATCTGCAGCCCACGCCGCTGGAGGAGCATCTCCCGCAGAGTCCGGACAGTGTGTGCTCTCTGGACGAGTCTGTGCCCTCCATTTGCTATGCCAATTGCCAGCGCTGCAGCTTTGCCAGCTCCATGCAGGAGCAGCAACGCTCCTCTCTGTTTGTCCACGCGGAAGACGCAGAAGTGGAGAACACAAGCAGCGCCACACTGGAGGAGGCCGACCCAGAGGAGTCCCATCTAACGCCCAGCGAGGCGGCTCTGCTCAGACCCAGGCCGCGGCCCGACAAGCTCCAGCTGCCAGTGGGCAACGTCCACTCCATGAAGAGCCTTGCCTCTGAGCAATGGAAGGTCATAAAGGGCAACTTCTTCATGATCTGCGGCGCCAATATAACCTGTGCCTGCGCCCGCAGTCCCAACGGAATCTCCCGGTATAGTCATCTGGGCGATGGCTGCCTGGATCTGATTCTCGTCAAGAAGACTTCGTTGCTCAATAATGTGAGATTTCTGTTAAATACAGCCGGCCGAAGTGGAGATATAGTAAGTATTTTAGTGCTTTGCGCTAGAATTGTATTAACACAATTTGTTTTACAGCGAAATTTACCCTTTGTGGATGTCTATCGCACAAGAAAGTTCCAGTTTAGGACATTCGCAGCGGCCAATGGTGAGGACTACAGCATTGCAGGCTCTTGCCAGCCCATAGCACAGGCGGAGGTCGGCAGCAGCTCCTCCTCAGAGTATTCCAGCTGGAACTGTGATGGCGAGGTGGTCACCGACTTGGACATAACCATGAGGTATTGCCTCTTGAGATTCCCTCAAGCAAAAGCTAATGATCATCCTCTCTCGCACCTTCCAGATCGCATTGTCAGCTTATAGAGGTCTTCATGCGCGGTCCGCATTCCTATAGCAAGCCGCTCAAGAGCGGCACTGCCCCCTCAACGCCAGCCAGCTCCAGCGACAATGTGTATTGCTGCTGCAAGGACTAGAAGAAGGACAAATTAATCTAAATCTAAACCTAAACCTAAACCATTTGGCCGTGACAAGTAGCTTGTAGTTTTGTGTAGGGTATTCGTATTCGTAATCGTAAGGGTCTCCCCTCAATTATTATTGTTTTAGCATAGCTCAAAAGAAACCATGTAACTGATATTCTTGACTGTATTACGGCATCTGAAAGATGCGCCAAGCAAACGGAAACATTCCAATCCCCAAAGGAAAGGTCTGCATTATACATACACTGAAATATATACATATATATTATATATTTGTATACTGGCAATAAAAACAAAGTGTTTTAATGTTTAAATTCAAAATTAAAATTGTTTGCTCTTTTAGGAAATGGATAATTTCGTCTGTCCAACCTATTAAATTCCGATAGCTTTCGGTACACGGATTTATCAGAATCTAAAGATTTGAAATTTGTCTTTAAATGAATCAGGAACTTGATTAATTGATCTAAATTTTTGTTGGGGCAGCTATAAAGCAGTCCGGGTTATAAATATATCTCACAAACTGCGAGCCAATACCTATCCTATGTATTCATGTCGAACAGAGAATATTATGAAACTTGAAGAATTTTAGCGCAGTTCGGATGAAAGATATCTTGGCTACCTTTTTTGTAAGGAAAAAAAATGGGTGGATATGCAAGGAACAAACATAGGGTATACAAGTGTCCATTCTCCATAAATGTTTTTTTGATATGTAGCAAACGCGTAGTTACCGTGTCGCAACAATGTAAAAAAGGACATTTCGTTGAACTGTTTAAATAGAGGGGGCTTAAATGGGCTAAATTCGTTGCATCCCTGATTTGGTATTTTTTGAGGTCAAAATTAACCTATTAAATACAACTTTTTAAAGGTTTATTTAAGAACAAGAGGTATATAAACTTTTCGCCCTCTCAAATCGAACTTACGTGCATCATTTATTTTTCGATCATTCACTTTCAAACCATTTCTATTTGTCGCTCAAGTTTTTTGAAATGAGATGATATGTTTCGGTATATTTCTGAGGGTCAGACGGTATATTTTAATGATAAGTCCGCTGGTCACATTGTTTATTTGTGCTCGTCATTCTCTGGCAAAAAATCGCTAACAATTTAAGATTTTCTATTATTATTATTAAAAACGAGTAAATTAACATGTTGAACAACTACAACAGCATGGCCCAGCCTTTGTGGCAGAATGGACCCACACCGGGGGCGTTCTACAACTTCACTGGCGGCGCGCAGCAGACCCAGAAGTTGCCAAAAGAGCTGACCGCGGCAGGCCCTTTCGGAACAAAGCGCAGCACGTAGGGTGCCATTGACTATATTGAATCCACTTCATAATTAATACTACTTCCTTCCTCAGCTCTTCCATTACCACAGGCTCCTCCGTTTTGGGTATACGATACGATGGCGGCGTCATGATTGCTGCTGACACACTGGTCTCCTACGGCTCTCTGGCACGCTACCAGAACATTTTGCGCGTATTTCCCATTAACAATAACATCATTTTGGGCGGCGGTGGCGACTTTGCCGATATACAGTCGATCAAGCGCACCATTGACCAGAAGATGATCGAGGATCAGTGCTATGCGGATGGCATCACCATGAAGCCCAAGGCTCTGTCCAGCTGGCTGACGCGTGTCCTCTACAATCGTCGCTCGCGCATGAACCCCTTGTACATTGATGTGGTTGTGGGCGGCATTGAGCAGGATGGTACGCCATACCTGGCCAATGTAGATTTGCGTGGACGTGCCTATGAGGATTATGTGGTGGCCACAGGATTCGCACGCCATTTGGCTCTGCCTTTAGTCCGCGAACGCAAGCCAAAGGATCGTGAATTCACAGCCGAAGAGGCTTCCGAATTGGTAGGACAAAGACTGCAATTCCGTCCTAAAGAACTTAATGATTGTAATCCTTGTTTTTGTTTTTAGATCCGTAAATGCATGGAGGTGCTCTACTATCGTGATACCCGCAACATGGCCCAGTACACTGTTGGCGTTTGCAACGCCAGCGGCACCACTATCGATGGACCCTGCAAGGTCAGCGAGAACTGGACCTTTGCCGCCACCATCAAGGGATATTAGAGTAAAACTCCGATAGAGCCGATAGAATGTATGATTTAAGCTTGTGGCGGTTTTTCGATGAATAAAAATTACTTTTCCAATCAAAAATTCGTTTACATGTAATATATTTAAATAAATTGTGGCTAGATATATGATAATTTTGATCAAACTAATGAGTGGCCAATATGGTTTACTGCTTGGAATACATGTCTTAAGTCGCCTTCGCTGCTAATCCACCTTTTGCTCAAAGCCCCCTGCTGGTCTCAGTTGAGCATGGTGTGCCTGTCGTAGATGTGGCGTCTTTGCTCTCGCACTTGTCGCTTCCATTTGTCCTGCTGGTGGCCCACGCGATTGAGGACATTGGCTCTGGCGCTGAGCTCTTGGTTAGTGGCAGCGGGCATGGGCGGTGTCGGCTCATCCTGGGGGGCAGAAAAGAAAAGGTGAAAGATTTACGCATTAGTAGTGGAATAAAGGAAATAAATGGGTTGGGTGTGGCTTAAAAGGAACTCAATCAGTGGGTTAGTTTTGTCGCGGCGAAGCGATGGGGTGCGGGGGGTTAGGGGAACATAAACGTTAAAATGAAACAAAAAAGGTTCGCAAATAAAATCTATTCAAATGTGTGGTGCTTCTTTATTGTCAACTAGTTCAGCCTCATCATCATCATCAAAATCAGGGGCTGTAACTAGTAGACTATACTGTATGCCTGCATATTTCTTAGAATGTTTGCTATGTACATCTTCATTGGTGTGCTCCTGGTAATTGGCCTTTACGCGCTTATTCAGCAATGGATCCAAGCACATCAGGAAGAGCATATATATCACTAAAATGGATATTATCCAAATCACAATGATGACAACGACCTGTGGATGGGAAACGGAGTATATTAAAGGGGTGTGGGGGTTGGTTGGGGGTTTAACGAAGCTACCTTTATAAGTGTCGTATTTCGCGCCACATGGGAGCACTTGCACTCGGCACAGATGGGCAGCTCCTTGCCATTGGCATCCAGACGAGGAAGCAAAGCCCCAGCACAGACACTGAAAAAGAGGAATACAGATTAAAGATCAAAGCAAATTGCAGTGTAGTGTAGAATGGGATTTACTTACCATTCTGTTGCTGGGTTCGCTGTGCTGCTGGCATTGGAAGAACTATGGCCAGGAGCAGGCGTGATAATAGCTTTCGGTGGCGCCGCGGCCGTTGGAGCAGGAGTCACGACAGTTTGTTTTGGTGCTGGACCACTTGCTGCTCCTGCTGCCACTCCTGCTCCTGCTATCGCTGCTGCACCCGCTGGTGGCAACGCACCTCCTTGGCTTGCGTTGGTGCTGCTGCTGCCACCACCCACTGGCAGGGTTTGTGATGCACTCTCAGCCTTTGTTGACGAAACAAATAGTGAAGTCATGTGATGCTCGCTATATAAACCGGTTTTCGGCACTCACCCATGTCACGCCAACTAAATAACATATCGCCAGTAACACAGCGTAGATGAACAAACGCTTGTGTGCCATTAATTTTTGTTTAATTTCAATTTTCTTCACTTTTATTAAGTTTTTTTAGTGAAAATTGCGTTTCGGGATGATATCGATATTTTGTATCTTATATTTGCAGTCGACCGATATTTTGCGATATGAATAGCCGATACATATATTCCATCCCTAACATCATCGCTAACTTTGTTTGCGTGTTCAAAGCAAAAAATTGAAAATTGTACAAAATATTGTTACTTTAGATATATACAACTCAGAAAGAGAGCAAAGACAAGGAAGAAGGATGCTGCACACACTATTGCTACCCTTAATGGCCCTGATTAGCTGCCTGAGCATCGTCTCCGGTAAGTGCCAGAGAGAAGCCGCAGAGGCGGCGTTTATGTGGTCTTCTGTGATTGGCCACGCCGCCCCTTTACAATGCAGAAGTATTATTGATCTATTATCTTTTAATCATCTGCGACTGTAGCCACCCAAACCAATGTGGTGACGTGTGGCTCCATACTAAAGCTCCTCAACTCGGATTACAACTATCGGCTCCACTCACACGACGTGAAATACGGCTCTGGGTCTGGGCAACAGTCGGTGACGGGCGTGGAGCAAAAGGAAGATGTCAACAGCCATTGGATGATCAAAGCCCAGTCGAATGAGCTGTGCGAACGGGGAGAGCCCATCGCCTGCGGGTACACCATCCGCCTGGAGCATTTGACCACGAAAAAGAACTTGCATTCGCATCACTTCTCGTCGCCACTTTCCGGCGAACAGGAGGTGTCCGCCTACGGCACGGACGGCGTGGGCGATACTGGCGACCACTGGGAGGTGATCTGCACGAATGATAAATGGATGCGCGATGCACATATTCGGCTGCGTCACATCGATACGGGCATGTACCTGGGCATGTCGGGACGCTCCTACGGACGACCCATCTCCGGCCAAATGGAGATCGTAGGACTGCACAGGCCGCAGCATGGAACGCGCTGGACCACGGCGGAGGGTCTGTTTATTGTGCCCAAGGATAAGGAAAACGATCACGAGGAATACGCTCACACCGAGCTGTAGTCTCTTCTTATGACTGACTGCCCGATTGCCGCCGCATCCTACTATTAGTTCATTAATTTATAATTTAGTGGAATTTTTATGTGAAGCGAACGCGAAACCGAAACGAGTTCGATTTGTATTAGACCATCAAATCATGCAACAAAACCAACAAATTAAATTTACTTAAATGTTATCAAGGGAAGCGCTTTCATATTTAATTTACAAATTAAGGGGCGGAAGATGGTTAGATTTATATGTGGAATCGAAAAAGTATAATTCATGAAAAATTATTTATAATACTATTTACATGGTATTTAATTTGAAAATATTGCCATTATAAAATGGAACTTTGGTTCCTTCAGCGCATTTTATTGATACAAATAAAAAATAGGAAGGAATATCTTTATCCAAGGTGTTCAAATGATCTTAATGATTATTAATTAAATATAAATGTTATTGGACTAGAGTATTGGATGACTTAATTCTAGGAATCTATAGGATTCGAGTCCTAAAGACCGATTTTACCCGTTCCCTAATTGATTCCGTACATATATGTATGTATGTGTAGCCTTCACATTCATCTGAAAATAAAAAATCATGTCATGGCTAAAGAACGTAATTGCACACCTATGTAGTTAGTGGTAATCTGCGAATGTCCAACGAATGCCCAATAACTGACAGCGCATCCTTTACCACGAAACCCGGTGCAGGTACCTGCATACCTCTGGAAACTGCAATCTGAAGGCGAAGCATCTCTGAATGTCTCGTTCCTTCGTCCCGGCATTGTTTCTATTTGCATGCATACTCGTGAAACAATGGAGCTTATCCCGACCATACATAGTAGGTATAAGCTATGTAAATACGTTTTGCAATTGGTCTCCTCTCGTCTCCGTTCCGCCCCACAATCGCTACGTCCATTATCTGCTCGTCTGTTTTCTGTTTCTTTTGTTTGTGCCATTGTCAACGCTTTGTCTGCTCATCCTGCCACTGCTCCACCGCCGCTCTGCGCGCTAAGTGAGCTAAGTAAGGTCAAATGTTAACAGAACCCAACCCAAAAGAAACCCAACCCACACATTCATTTATAGATTCTTATAATCGGGTTGTCCTTGTAACCATTTTTGCATAAATAAGAAGCAGCAACAAAGATACCTATGATATACTTCTGGAGAGTATGGGAGATCGAGGGATCGACAGATCTTTACCCGAATGTTGTCACGCAGATAAATAACAGATTTCAATATGATAGGATATAGAATATGCTTAAAATGCTAAAAGTAATGGTCCACTTTCAGGTTTTTCTCAGAATAACTCTTCAAAAGTGAACCCTTTCCAATACATTAACCAATCCTTTGTGGCTCCAAAGAGTTTCATAAGAATTCTCACTTGTATACGCGTGTGTATGTAGATGTTCTATAGCCATTCAACTGCGTAACGCACTGTTTAGGACAGGGCAAAGTGCTTGTGTTTTAATGGAATCATCATTATTGCCACATGCTGTGGCAACATATAATTTAATTTCGCGTCAATTATCTTTTACAGGTGTTGATAATTTCCGTTCTGTGCGTTTATTGATTTACGTTTATCGCGTTTAATGCTCACACACACGTGTCCTATACAAGAAATATATTCATATTTATAAATATGTATATATGTTTGTCTTCCTTCCTACCCATTGCTATCCTTTGTTGAGCCAGGACACATCCGCCTCCTTCGCATTGTATCCCTTTTTGTATTGTATTTCCTATGTGACCGTTGATAAGCAGGACTCATCGTGGCAAGGGGTGTGGCAGGGGTGTGGGTTGTAGGTGTGTACATCTACATACATCCCCTCTTTATCGATTCCTGTTTATCAGCGGGCAACGGGAATGGGCAAAGGGGTTTCGAGGAGGGGTTCTTTGAGTGACTGAATGACTGACAGATTGACACAAAATGTTTGAATGTTTCCCTGCTTTTTTGTTTGTTTGTTTGCTTGCTTGCTTGCTTGATGGTGTGTGTAATGCTTGCCTCTCCTTTCCCTTCTCACACTCTTATGGAGTGTATGTTGCGTATACGCACGAGTGGCTGGCAACAGCAAGAAATAAATTTGCTGCATACTTTCAGAAAGGCCAGGGAATTTATTTGTTTATTGAAGTACGAGTCGTATATGAAATATATTAAAAATGCACCCTGTATACAGCATGCAATTTATCATTCATGACCACACAAATTCTAAGAATTTACAAATTTACATTTCATATTTAAAGTGTAATGCTATACTCTTAATGGGATTTGAAATATACATATTTATGGATACGTACTTTTTGCTTATTGCGCTAAGAGGTGGAATTTCGTTTGAAAAAATTTTAAATTGCATACAAAATCTCCAATATTCAAATAGTTCCCCTTTAATCCGTCACCTAGACGTCGTAGGCCAATTAAAATCATTTTGCAGTCCCACTTGATGTTCGTAGTCCCTAACAAGGCCCCTCCCTGCCCATCTAGACCATTCCAGGCCTCAGCTATGCTTCCCGGAGAGACAAACAGCAACAGCAACAACAACAGCCATTTTCAATTAACGTGGCCACGCGCCTCGCTACAATACGCAAGAAACATGGCAGCCACAAAAATTAATGGCCAAAACGAAGCGAAAAATTCAATCATAAACAGTCACAGTTACATAACACACACGTACACATGTACGTTCCCCGCCCGAACGTAGTATTCCGTTCTGAATGTGAGTGTCGTATCAGGCAGCCTGTCAGTCAGTCAGGTCAGTCACTCAACCCTCAGCCCACGCTATCGAGTGAAAGCGAGATGGAATGTGGATACATACATACGTATATACGACGGGTACTATGCTAAAGGAAAAGAGAGAAGGCGAGAGCGGGGAAAACAGCAACAAACAGCTGTTTGCAATTTACAAAGACTTCAACGAAGCCTAACGGCAAAAGGCAACACGAAGGGAAAGAAGAAGGAGAACAACAGCCACAGCTGAAACATGATAAGAAAAGAGAACAAATGGAATTACAGTTAGACGACCATTATATGTTCTATAATTGTTTTTTGAATTAAAAAGATTAAAAAGAATATGTGAACCTAGTTTGAGTCTCGTGCAAATTACAATTTCATTAACAGATTAACAAATTATGACAGAAGAGGTAATTTAAAAAGATCTCAACAGCAACAATCTTAACAATCATTGCCCAATCCTTGCTTTCATTGCCGAACCACCCGAAAAAGTGACCATATCCCATCTGTAAGCGTATCATCGTATAATGAAACAGAAACTAAATGAATTGTATTGTGAGCATTGTAGCGCGCAGTGCACGAAATCTTACGGTATAATTAATAAGTAATTGCGTGGCGCTGATTGTCTTCGTATAAGTGTGTATGTGTGTATCAGATATGTACATGTGCATGTATGTGGGTCTGGGTGCGTGGCCATTGCCTCTACATACGCGTATGCGTGGGCGGAACCATAGAGCATTTTGCATTGGCAGCGCCCTACGCCAGGGGAATACTCCACGCGCCGTTCATGACGCTCCCCACTATCTCCTCCGTCTGTCCCTCTGTCTGTCTCTTCGTCTTTTCTGTCCTTCTGGTGTCGTCTCCACTTGTCGTTATCGCTATCGTTGCGCTTTCTCCCTCTCTCTTTTGCATACAGTTTCTTCTACGCACTTAACATTGAAAACCGAAAACAAGCCCCCAAGTGGAAAAAATGCCTACCGTCCAGCAACAACTACAACAGCAGCGCTCTCTCTGGGAGCCTGCGCACTCTCCAACAACAACAGCAAGTTCACAGAAAGTGGGAGAGAGAGCAGAAGGGCCGAAGGGCAGGCAGCTGGGGACAGCAGGCACTCCAAGGTGTCGTCATATAAGGTGAGCCTTACTATCACATAGCGGATTAATGGTTTATTTTTCGCCTACTTAGATCCTAACCTCCAAACGTTTGGAGTGCAGCGTAAGCAGGCGGCCAAATCTTTACCATACCTTATACACATATACCTTGAAGCAGACATTCCAACTGTCAGCGAGGCAGAGAGTGAAAGTGTTACAACAACAATAAAGTGAAATTTTTGAAGTTTACAGCGCGCTGTTAGATAACAGCAATTCCGAACAGTAGGCAACGGTTTTGGTGGATAGAAGAGAAAGAATCCAACGAAACTTTCAAGAGAACAAGAAACAGGCTATACAGCATATATGTATATAAATATATTTATTATAAAATTAACCAATTAATGAAAGATCAGAAATAAGTTAAATTTCACTTTTACTGTCCAACGGTAAAATATGGTCACTAAGCACCAAAACGATCCCGAAGGAAAGACGTAACTTGAAAATAGATTTAATTGGGCGAATTGTGTGATTGCTAAAATTCAATGTTACAGCTGCCTTACGGGTCGACATAAGGACTCCCTCCAATCTAATCAAAGAACTTTTTAACTGTAAGAATTTAACATTACGAGGATGTCACTCTGCTCTGCTAAACTGTTAAAATGCAAGCCACAGGCGGGACAGAGACGGCTCCACAGAGAGAGAGAGAGAGATGTGTTCTCCTCCTTTTGGTTCTTTGCTCTCTCGGCTTGCTCTCTCTCCCTCTTGTTTGTGTCTGTGTGCGGACTTCTAGGTGCTCCGACGTAAATACCGTTAGCACAGTACATCGTGGACCGTAGAGCGTGCAAGTTTGTGCAATCCGAAAAAAAAAACACCGTGCAACTCGAACCAAACAGAAGACCAACAAACATCTAGCAAAACAGAGAAAATACACAACAAAAAATAGAAGAAGAAACAGCAACTAAACAAACAAAAGACCCATAAACCCTTTACCCCCCTTGCCCGTCGCCACCCGCCACACAAATCCGATAAAAAACAAAATGGCTGCCTAAAAGCATAGAAAAAACAAAAAAAAAATAAAAAAAAAAACGTGAACAAGCAAACGGTTTTAATATTTTTGTTCGGAAAATTTGTAAAAGTTTTTCTTCGGCTCAGCTGTGTGTTACATAAATCTCGTTGGATGTGTGCGTGAGTGTGTGAGTGGTGCCCCTCCATGCGTGTGCGTGTGTGTGTGTACGGTACAAACAACAGCAAAAGCAACAAATTTGTAGAATAGAAACTCCCCGAAACATTTCGAATTGCGTCCTGTATATCTTTTGTGTGTGGCTTAGTCAATATTTCGGTTCCATTCAAAGAAAGGAAAAGCTGTTTTCGGTGTCAATTAAGTGATAGTTTCCACTCGAAAATATTACGCATACGCAGCGGTTGACAGAAAGCAGTGTAAGAAGAGAGGTTACCAGCAACAGATCTACCATCTACAAGATAAAATCGAAGAAGAACCAGAACCAGTCAAAGCAATGTAAGCAATATATTTTAAATGCAAATGTCTGTCTTCAATGGATTCATGATTACTGCGCTTAGCCAAGACAGCTGGCCGTAAAAAGACAACATCAAATCAACAGTATTCCTATTCAAAAGATTTCCCATAAATGTTTCCTCTATTTATTTTATACTCTACGTTTTACAAGCCTGACCTCGGCCATCAATTTTTACGTGTATCTGACATTGAAAACCGGTCAACACTGTGGGGCTTGTTGGCCGGGACGTCTGTCCCATTTTAAGTTTCAGTTTCGGTTTCAATTTCACTTGATTTCGCTCCATTAGCAGGAACATGTGTAGCAAATTCCCAGCGTGCTATATTTTCCACCACATTTATTGATTATTGGTGGGGTCTAGGGCCACCTCCTTTCAGGGCTGCCCCCCCAGTCTTCTGGTCAAGTCAATTGCTTGCAAAATTTAATAACCGCACGCTTGGATTTTGTGTTTTGTTTTGTGCCTCAAGTTTGTTAATTTCTATTTTCTTTTTTACTCTCACTCTCTTATTCTCTCTATCTCCTAATCTCTCCTTCTTTCTGAGGTACTCCCTCTTTCGCTGTCTCTTTACTGCTCTTTCCTTTGGGGCCATCGCCCACGCAGTTGACTCGTTATTTTCCTTTTTTTCCCTCTTTTTCTCCCTACCTTTTAGGCCTCTCCTTTCTTGCTCTTATACTGTCTCCACTTTCCACCTTTTTTGGGCCCTGGCCTCTGACCTGAAATGGGCAATATCATCGTGTATAGAGGGGATCCGGCTTGAATATCTTACGGCTGAAAGGCAAGAAACTGAATCCCCAAAGAGTTTGATTGATTTGTGGAAGAGTCCAAGGGTCTCCCTAGTCTTGGGACAAATTCATTGGTGGCTTGGGAGCTGGTCCGGCAGTGCCCGCAGACATCTCTAATGATTATCATCTGTCACTGTAACGAATTGACTTTGGGATCAGGTTAGATGAATATTTTAGGAGATTGATTGGCGACACAAATTAAATGCGAAAATGAGGTTATGCGGAGGTTAAAACGGGGAAAAGTTAATAAGTCTGGAAACTTTTGTAGGCGTTGAATGATGGAAACTATGAATATGAGAGTTCGTTTGAAGGATATATACTATCTTCATTTCCCAGCATCTGCCCTGTGTTCTTTCCTGTTCTTCCCTTGTATCGTATTTCTCTTATTTTCGATTAGAAAAGCAGATGGTTTTTATTTGTATTTACGCTACAAGTTTGAGTTGTTCTTGGTTGTTCCTCGGCTGCTTCATCTGTGCTTGAATTGTTTCTCATTTTCAGAACCTCCCTTTCTCCCCACTACTCCATCTTGCTCCCTCTCCTGCCGTCTTCCCCTCTTTATATTTTTGTTGGGAAACGCATGTACTTCTGGCCCGCTTTTCCTGCTGCACGCTTCTTTTTGTCGGCTCCCATTGTTGTTACGTATACGTACACGAGCATTGTATCTTGCTGCGGCTTCATCTCTGTATCGGTGTGCGTGTGTATCTGTGTGTCTAAGTGTTCTTCTTTGTATCTTTGGATGTGTGCGTCTGTGCCTGACCACCCACGAAGAAGACAAAGTCCCCGTCATTTCCAGGACACATTTTCGCTGCCTGCGTTTGCCCGCCATTTCATTTGTTTTCCTGTTTATTGCCCTGGGTTTTTGCTCCTCTTTTCTTTCTCCTTCACTGCCCTCCCCTTCCTTTTGCATTGTTCTTGTTGCCGGTTTCCCTACTGCAGGATCTCGACTGTGAAGCATTTTAGCCATTTGCTGGTCAGCCATCATCAGTCAGTGGCAGGGGATGAGGCATGAGGAATGGCTTCAATGGCGATGCTGGAAGCACTTTTCCTTCGAGTGTCAAGAGACTTTCCTTGCGGCCATTGCATTGCCATCGCATTACTTTGTGCCACAGAACTGGGGAATTATGGTTAGAAAAGATGCTGCTTGCAGTGGGTTGATGCTCTCAAATACTCCTATGTTGATGGCATATAGATTGCTCCATAGCTAGAAGAAGGATATTTTAGGGGATCATTGACTCACTCGACAGAGATATCCGTTGCAGATACAAGACTGAAGCTACCCATATGTCCTTCATGTAGAGAGATATCCCCTTTTATACCATTAAATTTTACTAATGCTTTTGCGTTTAACCATTCAACCATTTCCAAATGTGTTTTTTAACACCTTTTTCTTCTTTGGCTTTCAAGGAAAATGAATTGATACACACACACAATATTCAAGTATATAAGTACACATCGTAGATGTCTGTATATAAAGTTTATGTCCAAAGCCAAAGATTTATACTGCAGCTGAATCTCTCGGTTGGATGGCAGGAGTCGATGGTTGGTCTGGCAGTTGCAGGATGGAATTTAATGGATATTGAAAGACACTTACCAATAGACAGTCTAAGGATGTCATAGAAGCCTGGATTCAAATGAATATATAAAGCTATCCCCCTTTCTGTCTGAACATACTTTAAAAATCACTTTAGAAGTAATAGGATTATTCCCTTTCCTAGTTCTAGTGCTCATTGCTGACTAACTTTTAATGAAGCATTTGGCTTAAAGTTTGCGACCCTCTAAATTTTGCATTTTTATGGCCAGTGAGCAAATAAAACAATAGTTGGCCCGAATGAGGCCCCAGCCCAAGGCGGCGTTTGACTTGATTTGATTCGCTTCGCCTGGGGCTCCTCTGACGCTGAGGTTTGATCCGTCCTGGAATCCGTCGAACCCAAAAGTTGGCGAGACACACTCGTAAAACCAGCCAGGAAGACCCAGCAGCAAAAGTACGAGTATACACAGAAAAATTAGCCTTAGAAGTGTGCAACGGGGAGAGAGCCAGGGGCGGGCTTTTGGCCATTAAACTTGGCCAAAATGTCAAAGCTAATAAAAAGTTTGTTGACATTATGTGTAGAGAAAATATGTTCCGGCTCGGTACAGGGATTCCTTTTTCATGGCACGGCTTCCTCCTCACTTCAACTCAATTATAATGCGTAACGTAACTTTGTTTGCTTGGGGGAAGGAAGTACAGTAAAAATGGGTTAAAAAGGATGGGAGAAGTTTTGTTTGCTTCGGAGTAACTAGAAAAGGTTCTAAACAGGAGGAAACTATATACTCCACCCTCTTTTAATTAGTCTGTAGTAATTAGTTTAGGCCTGAAATCAGAATAAATACAGATATTTCATTTCCGATTTCTGCTGTTATTCTTAAACAATCGTGGTGATTATTGACGGATAGCTAGATAATATCATTATAAGTTATGCTAGCAAAATGGAGATTTGTATTTTTAAAATTGTAGATACCATAGCATTTTGTAAATTATATGGACTTGGAACCACATAAATACATTGACCTAACCTGCTGGGACACCTCAGACGTCCTTATGTCCAATTTCCTTTGATATATTTTTAGATCTACAAGATCTCAGCATCAATAGGGATATATGAAAGCGTCTTTGGGTTCAATAGTGATTCCTGTTGCTTGAGGCTCCACTGTACTTATTTCGCAATGAAAGGCAATAATCAATGCTTCGGTTAACAGCGGCACCAGACACATTAACAGACGTCCATATAACAGCTGTTAAGCTAACAGCATGCGCATTGCCTAACAGAGAGACGGAACGACAGAGAGAGAGAGAGTGCTAGAGAGAGGCTCTCAATACGAGGCAACAACAAATCGGCCGCTCAGCTGTTTTGTGGCTGCGTTGACAAGGTTTTGTTTTTTTCCAACATGTTTTATATTCGACACAAAAGGGGAAAGGGGATGGACAAAGAGAGCAAAGGAGGAAGAGCTAGAGAGAGACTGAAAGCGTGGGAGAGAACACAGCCTTACCGTTAGCGCTGCCACTAAAAAAAGAAGAAGAACGAAACTGGGAAAAAAAACACACTTTTTCCAAGGCGGAAACGCTTTGCGTGGGCGTGCTGCGCGGTCTGTGAGTGTGTGCTGTGTGTGTGCTGTCGGTGCTGTCTGAGTGTGTGTGTGTGTGTGCGCTTTTGTATCTTCCATTCGCGTGCAAAATGCGCATAAGTTCTGTGAAATTCCAAAATTGCTTAATAGTTACAAAGAAGACAGTAAAGAAACCGCAGCGCCAGCAGGACTTTCACTTCTTGGCCCCTAAATCAAGGCTCCCTTTTGCCCCTTCTATTATTTTGGGGTCACTTTTCATACCCATTATGTATTCATAGGGTATATTAGCAGCGAAATAAACATATATGCAATTATATGAAATTTACATTATTGTGGCACAAAGGCCATAGGGAGTAGCGATCAATAAAAAGGTGTTGTATCTATACCTTTAAAGAGATATGGTTTTAGTTCAGTGGAGATTTATATAGGTATATCTTATACACTTACATATTCTTCTTCCGATCTCTTCGATAAGTTGCCAAGTATATACCCTTTTTCCAAAGAATCCCAAAGAAACTCTCTTGTATTCTTCAATTCTTAATGTTAATTTTCTAAATAGTTAGCAGCCAAGACAAACACCTGCAGAGGGTATCCTTCAGTACGAATCCTCTAATAAAGAATTATATCTTAGTTTTGTTTATGACTTTTTGGGGACTTTTGGAAGGACTCAAGTGTGATGGCGTTGACCCATTACCGAACCCATTCACAGATCGCGCATTTAATTGTCATCATTTTCATTTTAATTGCAAGGCACGTGCCCTGGCCTTGGCACCAACTCCCCACTTTCCACCCACAGTGCCACCCACTTGTCGTAATATTTTATGGTCCCTGCAGGAAATTATTTTTATGCGTATGTTAATTAAAACGTTGATAAATTGTTGAGTCCACGCAGACAGAGCCAGAGCCACGAGCATGATATAGTAGGATGTGAGCCTGAGTAAAGGTAGAACGAATAATTAAGGCGGAATCGTGAGTCTCTAATTGGGATTCAGATTCAGCGATGATATATAGTTTTGGTGATTTGTATGTACTATAACATCTAAATGGTTCCTAACTTTAAGATTGCCTTATGTGATTTGACAGGAAAAACAGAAAGAGTGATGAAATTTCAGCGCTAAAGATGTGCAAATATGAAATAGAGTGCATTTTCGCATGACTTTCAGAGGGAATATTTGAAATGTACAACCAGATTTTCACATCACTGGTAATCTCCCCGCCTTTTTTCTTATTTCAGACACAATTCCTTTGATTATGCCTCCAGTTGCTTCAAAGATTAACTTGTCAATTGGGTGTAACGCAATACTTCTGCACACATTTCAGCAGAATTTTGCCATGAATAAGTTAGCCGTTTTCCCCCAGAACTCGACACAGAGTCGTCTCGTGTCTCTTGCCTTGACATCTTCTGGCAGTTGCTGTTAGCCATGGCTAATTCCTTGAGCATTCAATGCATAACTAACCAGTGAACGAACGAACGAGCGAACGAACCGAGCCCATGCGCTGTCTAAGCAAATACTACGGCGAACACTGCGTATACGTAATGTGCAGGGGGTTGGAAGAGCTTCAGCAATAAGCCTGCCATTAAAGCCACTTGTAATGCGCTTTTGTTATTGTCTAATACCTGTCCTCTCGCTCTTCCCTTTGGGGCGTACAAATTGCAATTACGGATGCAGGGGAATAATTGACAGAGCGGGCCCCCAAAGATGCAGATGGCAGAAATGGAAATGCGAATGCAAATGCAAATTGCGAAGCTCGTGAGGCGGGGAATGAGAGTCATGTCAACATCGGGTCTAAGTCTCTCAATGTCAGAGCATTAGTTCTATTGTTCAGTTTTCTGAAGACACTCTGAGGACTGTCCTCTCATTAAGTGGCTTCCCAGAGGGAGAACAGGGCCCTCCTAGATCCCTAGGCATAAAGGTTCTTGTTAAATAATGAGCAAATTGCTTCACAGAGGGAGCAGAGGAAGGCTAAAGCCTTGCGGCAAGGTACGCATACGCAACGTTGTACAGAAATTGCCTGCTGCCTGGCTACTAATCCCCTTAACATGACGGTATATCCTCTGGTTAGCTATTGACCCAGTTTGCTGCCAAATATTTTGATCTCCCCCCTGTCCCTGTCCCTCTCTCTCTTGGTAACAACTTAATTGGTTTGATTTTGTTTTGTCGCTCTGTCAGCCGCCAGCCAATTGATTTTGTCATGAAAACCAAAAAACCAAAACAATTCAACGCTCGTGCCGAGGTAAATTCTGTCATATCAGGCCTACACCGCAACTAAACCTCCGAAGTACGTTTTTTTCTGCGTATTCCCTTTGAAAATAGTTTCAGCCGGAAGCCGTACAAATATTTTGGTGCTTTCTACAATGTTGTTCATAAAATTTATGCGGATGTTTGTGCCGGATGGTAACAGCAGGTCTATTTGGTGTGCTTATGGGGGAATTTTTAGCTGTTGAGTTGCTAAAAGGAGCAGGGAATCGAGAAGGTCGGGACGATACTGAAGTCGTGTTCGAACAATCCGTTTCCCACTAATTAAGAGCTCTTTTTGTAAAATATAAATCCCTTAAATTCGCATGGAATACTGACCACAATAGAACCAACAATAGAATGACTGCCCGTCCAAGTGGAATTCCGATTAAACTTTGAATTCAAAATGCAAACCCAACTACGCCACGAGTAATCCCTAAAACGTATTCCAAATCCACTTTGGTCTGGGCTCGTGCTCATTCAAGCCAATCCCAGGGCATTAACTGCTTGATCGCCCATATCCATGTGTCATTTCCCTCCATCTGCCTCCTCCGCCTCTCCGACAATAGATGTCCTGCGAGAACAAAAGCCACATGGCAGGAGAAAGGGGACTCGACGCTATTATAGGCATAAATTACATTGGCCTGAAACCAGAACAGAGCAGAGCAGAGTCCTGGCCTGGCCTGCACACGGTTCAGTTTATGCAGCTGGTCGACCTCTCCCCTCCCTACTGTCTCTGTCTGTTTCTGGCTAGAATTTCCGATTTTCCACGCTGTCAATTCCATTACGTATGCGCCCTGGTGGCCCCCGAAGGGCATGTAAAATATGCGAATGCAATTTGCATTTACTGGACACACACGCAGGACAAAGAGTAACTAAATTTGTTTAATGCCACGCCCCCCTTTCAGCGCTGGTGGGAACTCAATTGAGGCAAATGAGAGTTGAACATTTTCCCTTAAAGCCAAAGATTTAAGTGGTGAAAGGACTATGGTAGAATGGAGTGGGATACGACAGAGGGATATTCATGGAACATAGATTATCCAAGGGAACGCTATCGAATTTCCATTGAATACTGTTCTATGGTGTCTCCTTCTCTATTCCCTAGGGTCTCAGCAGTCCAAGAGTTAGCGGCTTCCTTCTACCTGTTACATGCGCGTAAAACTCGCAGGAAACGCAGTGCACCCTTAGACTCTACGAGTACCCTATATTTTAAGAGCGAACTGAGCAAAAGCCAAATATTTGTTCACTGCCAACTCAAGGATATCCTTGATGTTTGCATAGCCACAGAGAGAGAGCGAAAAAGAGCGAAGAGAAACGCCTGAAAGCGAGAGAAACAGCAAGAGGGAAAAGAGTAAAAAAGGACGGGCCAAAACAGAGAAAAGGACTAAAACAAAATGCATCCTGCAATTATGAATGAATGCAAAAGCCAGAGCCAAAAGGAAGTCCAAGCGGGGCGCCAAAGGATGCGTATGCGGAAGCTGTACGCGATTCTTTATGCAAATGTCCTCTCCATGAGGGCACGAGAGTGCCTGTATGCGTGTGTGTGTGGGCTACAATTAAAGCCTGCAAGGGGCTTTAAGTTGTCCCACACATTTTACATAACATTTGAGCCGCATATTTATGACCTCGCCCAAGTGCATAGCCTTCAAAAACTGAAACGAACAAGCGTAAGGACTGTCTGGCTAAGGACATTGGAACGCGTTTCCAATGCTCCGGCTCTATAGCTGTCGCTGTCTCTCACTCCCTCTGTCTAAGGCTGAATGCATTCATTACTCAACACACACACAGTGGGGCACGCACACATGAAAAAGAGAGAACTTGTAATGCTCATGGCCGCACATGTCTACACATTCACTTCCGCACAGAGAGAGAGAGAGAGAAAGCATACAAGGGAGCAGCCAGGCGGCGGCACGGCAGGCACAGTGGGCACATACAAGGGCTTATAATTGGGAGAGCAGAAACTTCTGGAGCCACAGTGGGCGATCGGAGTGGCAGACGGAAACTCCCTTAGAAGCGATGCATTTTTGCAACGAAATATTTAATAGTTTTTACTTTCTTTTCCTTGAATCCCACCCACTGTGCGGCCTTTACAAAATGCGCTTCAAGTGCGAGTATTAAATGTGCCTCGTTGCTCATTTTATGGCATTGCTGGTGCCACCTCCTTCTGCCACAGCATCCAACAGAATGCAACAGCAGCAACAACAACATTGTGGGGCACAAAGCAAACAGAAAGAACAGCAAAAGAAAGAGCAGAACAGAGCAGAAAAGAGTGGAGTAGAGGAGAGGACAGGAGAGGAGAGGAGAGTGAATGGTGGCCCATTACGTCGAAGGGTAAAGCAACAGACATTCCGCCGGCAGAAAGAAAAAACTACTCATAACGAAAAAGGAAGACACAAAATTCGTAGGAATAAGAGCCAAAGCATATGATACCCTAACAGATACATAAATAACTATTATTTCTATAGAATGATCCGATTTTCAGCCTATATTTTGGAAAGGAATAAATAAAACTATAGGCGGAAAAGTTTGGATCGTATATCTTCAAAAATTTTAACATTTGTTACCATTAAGACAGTTTCTGTAAGAGCTATAACCATAGAATATTGGCGCATAGATATCATCTATCTATACATCGACTTTATAGATCAGATCAAGATCGAAAAGAAGCTAATTCCAAGCATCCCCTCAAAGCCGTACTATCCCTTTGCAATGTGCATAACAATCATAAAGAGCGTGTGAGTGTAAGGATAAAGTAGAGACAGTTGAAGTCCTTTTATGTGCGGCTGGTCCTCCTTCGTAGCTCCTGCCCCGAGGCTCTGGCGTATGGATGCCGTAATTACATTGCAAAAAGGACACACATCAAGCCGGGGATCCAGCGATTCTTCGCGCAGTAAATTAAATATTGAACGAGCATGCGAGTGCCGTATGCGAATGTAATTTGCAATGACTGAGATTAATTGCCGATACGCGAGCAGTACGACGAGCGCTGTAATGGTCCCCCGACCATTAACTCATTGAACAGATTTCAGAATTTATAGCATACTCTTGCGCTGCCACTGGAAATACAACTAATCAAAATGGAGCTGCCTATGCGGGGCTAATGGTCGCATTTTGGGATGGAATGGAGGCTTATGGAAGGGATTGATTTTGAGAAAAGAATGAGTCGGGAAAGCTATGCTTAAGGGGATATAATGGGGAGAACGTCAAATGGAGCTCAAGAGAACATAATTTTTAGGAGCATTTAAATAAGCTAACTATCACTATACATCACTCTAGCTCTACTTAACTATATGGCCCGTGGCTCACTGGCACTGTCACTGCCCCTCCCACTCCCACACCCACACCATCATCATCACCGTTCAGCATTTGCCAATGCATAATGCGGATGGGATGCCTTGCCCCCTTGGACCGTGCCACCCTGTGGCATGCATAATTCATTTAGCGGCTTCTGAATATTTTGAGGGCCCAAACACTCTAATGCAACTTGACATTGAGCCTACTATGGGCCATGGCCCAGAGAAAGACAGACAGAGAGAGGGAGAGCAGGGCTTAGAAGGCTTCAAGGTTTGGTTTTTTGCTTTTTTTTTGGCATTACATATCCTGTTACAATTCATTCGGAATGTGAGCAGAAAATGGGGGAAACCAATGGCCCGCCCATTGAGTGCACGAACATTTGCTGTATTTTTGAATGGCATTGAGTGCGTTTAGTTTTCAGAATTTGATGACTTCAAATGCATTCTGCCAATCGACAAACAAGCGAACATTTAGTGGGACTATGGTAATCCTTATTGTTGATGGCTGGCATGTCCTTGCGGGGATTGAGGCTTTTTTTCGTGCCGTTCTCCGGCTGCACGTGCGTCCATTTTGCAATCAACGCAGAGTGCATGGGTATGGAAAATTGTTGGAGAATCGTGTGCCACTCAAAGAGAATACCCTTTCGGGGGTGAGGAGTATCGCTACAGAAAGTGGAGCTATCCCCCACGAAACAGAAAGAAGTTTTGAATTTAGTTTTCGGTTGGAAACTGCCGCTGAAAATGGAAGTAATAAAAGGTTGTCCATTAACTGAAATTGTTTTCCCATATCCATAGCCATATAGGTACTGGTATCCTGTTTATAGTAAGGGTAAAATCTGCATTCATCTCTTAATTATTATAAATTCATGTCTCGCTGGCTGCAGGCGCCCCACGGCTGTCCTCGCTTCCCCCTTCCCAGTACGATACAGCAAGGACAAACCAAAGCTGAAGTTTCATGCCATTTTGCACACTTTATAAGAAAAGCTACAACATGGCATAAATAGCAGCCAAACATTCGGGGAAACAAGGAAAACGCCCTGCAAATTGGCTTTGAATGTTGGCCAAAAAGTTGTTAAGGGACTTTTCTCTATTTTCGCTTTTGGCTAACTTCTTGGCATCCAGTTTATGCAGGCAGTTAAGAACCCTGTCGAAAGTTTTTTAGTTGAGTTACACTTTGTTAATCCAGTTGTTGTTCTTCTTGTCGTTCGCCCGGAATAAAGATTTGATGGCATTTTTGGGCGGGTGGGGATTGATTTGATTCGGGATGAGTTTCGGGCTTATGTGACCTTGAAGGAGGTTTGCTTGGGCTTCGGATGGGTTCAAAAGCTAAACAAATTTGAAAATTATCCTTAAGATAGCAGTATCTTGTGCACTTATAAATCATCAATCACTAATAATAAAGCCTTTCGTATACTTTTGTCATTGCAGGTTCGTTGCCCACTAGATAACCAATATCTAATCCACTTATAAAACTAACGATAAAGCTAATAATACAACTATCTAGCGCACACAAACAAAAACCAAAACCGAACCCAAAATTCGAACACCACAGACAACAGACACCAGGGACCAGACCCCAAGCCCCAGACACTGGGAGGAGGTCCCTTGCAGCACTCAACAGATACAGATACTGATACATATACCGATACAGCTACAGATACACTGAAATAGAAATAGAAATATCAAATAGAAAGAATATGCATATTGCTAATTAAATTATGAATAGCCTAAAGCTAATTAAGCGAAACAATGCTCGTATAACAGACTCGTATATATACATATATTACTTATTCTTATAATCGTATAATCGTCTGCCTATAGCCAGCCACATATGTATGTATGTATCTATGTACTATATGTAGATGTATGTCAAATATTTGCGCAACAGTTTAGCAGCAAAAGAAAAACAAACACTGAAACAAAAACGAAACAGAATTAACAATTAACAACAACAAAAAAACATTAAACAAATACTGAAATATACAATAGATTGCCTTGCTCCCCCTACTCCATACGATATACATGTGTATCTACTATATATAGATGTCTGCCCAAATGTACACACACAATTTGCTGTTTAATCGCTGTCCAACCCGTAATGACACTCGCAATAATGAACACCCAATCGTACTCTGTATGTGCCTTCGTTTGTGCAACTGCAACTGCAACTGAAATTGCTCCTGTAGCAACTGCTACCGCGGCTGATCCTGCTATGCCCTGCTATGCCACCTATAGCTAACCTGACTTGACTCTATACCGTGTCTATACCCAGTCTCAAACAACACCCCAACTTTATGTAAATACTGTCTATACTGTCTATTCGAACCGAACCCACAATCGTGAGGCTGCTATGCCTCGTATTGTTCGATTTTCTGTTTGTAATTGGATTCGCTAAGGACATACTCTTATACACAAACGTCTCTGTGTACAGATCCAGATCCGCCACGAGACACGAACTGAAATGTGCGTTTTTCCTTTCTCAACCTCAAGTTCATCCTTAAACACACGAATTTCCATCTAAATTTTACCGATTTTTCCAAAATATTTTCCAAATTTCTAAAAAAACTCTTATACTAAGCTTATACTAGGCATGCTGCTTGTGAACGCTTAATATTCAAATAATACTCTAATACGACTTTAATACAACTCATATACGACTCTTATACAAGTCTTATGCGTCTTTTACTGCCTCTGCTGATTCTGTAAACTCTAATAAATACTTTCTCTCGCATATTTTCGCTCTTATACATCTATTATCTCTTATATCCTTACCTATTATTGCGTGCTTTACACTATAATACACTATAATAAGCTACTACTAAAATACAAAAAACTCTACTACAACTACACTATAATCATGATAATCATTATAATCGGAACTAAATATATAAACAAATCTACTACTACAACATTTTATACACTACATAAGAACTATTCTACAATCTAGAACTTACACTCTTATACAACATTTCCGCCGCTTATACACTGCACCATTTCCATTGCTTAAATAAACGAAGACCCTATCAAGATCGGATAGGCCTACCCACACCACAAATGTTTGCCTCTAAGTGTCGCGTATGCTATTTTTGCATAGTTTATTTCCAAATTTACACTCGTACTCTACTGATCTTATACGTTTATCTATAACCTTTCTCTACAACTGTCATTTTCTTTGATATTCCTTTCTTTTTGTGACATGCCTTACCCCTCCGAATAGCCGAATAGAACTTTTACACACCGTTTGATATTTTTGGCTCTATGTGCAATTTAATATCTAAATAAACTCCACCACCTCTAAGCAACAAAACTTTAAACAGAAACCAAAGAGAATCAATTAATTATCAAAAGCAACTTCAAATCGCTCGCTCGTTTTATTCATCTCTAAAATCTAAGTAAACCAAAACCAAAGAAAAAGATACAAAACTGCAAATAATTGGCTCCAATTGAACTAATTGTTTTATGCTTCTAATTGTTTTATGCCAAACTTCTGTAAATCTATCAATCAATTAACCACGAAATACATCATCAAAATATAACCACAATCACGAACAAATACCTAACGAAATGTCACGCGAAAATTCGCCCCGTCACGGCTCGTTTCGACGACATCTGAACAACAGAGAATCGCCGGCCGCCGGGGCACCGCCGGGATCGCCACATCATCAGCAATCGAACCATCAGTACCACCACCAACAGCCACCGATCATGGAGCATGCCGGCGCGCCCATCTCCACCTCCGCCACGAACATAGCCACGGTCCTGGAGGATGGCGAGAATCCCATTCTGCCGCCCCTGACCGGTTCGGGACCCAGTCGACAGCGATCTCTGAGGGATCGACTCAAAGACGGCATCACCGGCAGCTTCTCCTGGCAGTAAGTCATGATGTTTTAGCCCCTTTTTTTTGTTCTGTCAATGCTTCTTGAAACACCTTTTGTTCTGTAATTTGTATATCACTTTTTTACCACCAAACAAACACCAACCAATTTTGTTAACATTCTTTGTCTGTAGAGTTCCAATTTTCAGTAGTTCAAGATATACCCGTATAAGATCTTGGTTGAGATCTCAAAGTTCACTTTGAAGCTTTTTCTTCTTAGACTTGAACTCGAATTTAGTTAGAATCCACACGAATATCCTCTAAAAGCACCATGTAGAGCCAGTAAACACTTAAAAACACCTAAAAACTCCTCTGAGAGTCTGGTAAATTGGAAAAAATTAAAGCACTTTGAAGCACAGCACTTTTGATAAAAAGTACAAAAATAAACCCGAAATAAACTTCCAGCTCAAATCTAGGTACAAATGTTGGTAAGTGCTGATAGAATATAGATCTGTTTTAAGTATTATATATGGGAAAAGAGTATAAACGGAGGTAACTCATCAACGAGAGCTATCATCAAGGAAGTGTGCTTGTGCTTCTCTGATTTAATCGGTATTTATCGAAAATGGTATCCATTGGATATCCCAGAAATATTTCGAATACTCTTAGCTATGAATTGTAAAGATATTTTCGATGTATTTTATGGTATTCTAGTTTGAACATTAAACAAATACGATTACTGAAATGGTAATAAACAATTGATGGGAAAATATTTATAGAATTGTTGTCCAATGAAATCTATAACACTTCCCGACAAAAATCCAAAAATATACGAAAGGAAACTTAAATTCAAACACACTGCCAGAGCAATCTCTTTGCTTACTCACACAGTCCTGACTATAAATAACATAGATATTACCCGGTTCCCTAAAGGGTGATTGACGTCTGGAGATGTTTGCGCATTAACAGATTCCGGAAAAAAATATAAAATCGAATATGGGGAAATCGTCAGAGAAAAGCGCACAAAAACAAGACCTACGTACACACAAAGTAATTTTGCAATTTAAATGGTAACAGACGAAACGAATCGCCAGGCCATAAATCAATTGAATTTGACATTTTAATTCCCCAAACCAGAACCCGAACCCGAGCCCCCTCCCCTACTGAAGGCACCCAGTCGTCAGTCGCCAAAACAAAAACAAAAAACAATCACCCGAAAAAAGAGTTGCGGCACATTGCATAATTAAAATAAATAATAAGGAGACACACGTTGAGGGAACAGGTGTCACAAAAAAGGGAACGATGTAAGGTGCAGTCAATGCACCGGTCCTTAAATTAAGCTAAAGCGGAACGGCCGGAAAGGTATTATTTTTCACAGAAAAGTAGCAATTTGCGTGCTTCTAGGAAATCCATTTTGTATTTCTCTACTGCGCAACGTTAGAGGAGGCTATCTTATTTCCAGGAATGGCATATAATTTGATTACACAATTTGTTTGCAAAGTGGTTTCAAGCATGATTGGTCTCTGCAAAAAGTGGATTCAAGGAATGCATTTAGATTACAGTTTCCTGGAAACTTATTTCAAGGACTTTGTACGTATTTTTCATCTCTTAAAACAACCTTCATTTAATAAAAAATTCCTCAAACTATGAATTATCCTTTGTAAAGGTCAAAAATGAAGCCCCAACCAAAAGGCTGGTGGAAAGGTAAAACTCACCTTCGGTGCCCATCCTCCCCTTCCCCGTTCCACCTAGATTTTGGTTCTCTTCCGAAAAGTCAAAGTGAACATCAAGAAAACTTGCTATTTATTTGCAAAACAATTGAAGCACGAGCGACAAGCCTTGAGGTCATCAAACATGCCTCTTTGCCACCCACTTTGCCCCAACCCCTCCTCACGTTACCCTCTGCGCCTACACAACGTTAACCGCTTTGTCCCGCTACGTTTTCGCCATCAAAAAGTTTCTCTAAAGCCAGTTCAAAAGTTCTGGTTCCAGCGGCAACAACAACAATTTTTTTGGCAAATGCTTGGCCAACTTTTTGGACTTTTCATTTAGCAGGCAGAAACACTCAGAAAAAAGGTATTTAGTAGAGAGCCCAAACCCAAAGGTGAATAGAGATCCACAGATCCCCAATTAAGGTTCAACAGGAGAGTGTTCGAATATATATAGGACATCTCTTCTAGCGATCCTACGTGAATGCATTATCTTCCATAGGATTCTGCTTCTAGCTGTTATCCCAAAATTCTCTTCCTTAAATAAGTTTCCAAAACCAAAAACTAGCCACTGTTTTTTCTCTCAGTGCTGGGGGCACCCGTTGAGGTAGCACTTTTCCGCCATCATTCAAGTAAAAGTAAAAGTTCACTCGAGTTGAGTTATTTGCCACACGGCGTATGCGTAATATTTCTTGTTCTATAAAACTTTCACTTCATGGTTTGCCCTCCCCCTGCCCCATCCCCGTCCCTTTCATCACCACATCGTTGTGTCATTTTCATTATATAGAATTTTTATATAGTAGACTCTCCTCGGGGCTCGGGGCTCCGGGTAGTTATCGTTGTTGACCTTCAAAGTTTTTTTGTTGCCCAGAGAACAGAGAGGCCAGAGACTGGCAGAGCGGGAAGGGAGTTGATTGCACTTCTACTCAGTCGCCACTCCCCTGCCCGCCTTTCCTCTTCTCACTTGTCTCTCACTCTTTCACTGCCCCTCCTTCCCCTTAGTTTCTCTTCACTCATTCAACCTCCCTGCTTATTTCTGTTTTATACCCTTTGTCTCTGTCTTCAAACTTGTTCTGCAACTACACTCGAAAAAATCCATAGTACTCCTCCCGTTGCTGCTAAGCCACACTGGAAGTGGAAGGGAGAGCGTATATTCTTCTACACTGCAACTTTTTGTGTTATTTTCTTAGAACTTTAACTGTTTTTTTTTTAGTGTAGTGGCGTGCATTTGTGTGCTGGGTACACTTCCTTTAAAACACTTTAAGCCGCAACTGTCGCCCTGCGGCTGGTAATTTATAACCTTGAAACCCTTTTTCGTTGGCCTTGATCGCAGATTTCGTTGCGGCCTTTTGTCTACCTGATGTTTTAAGCCCTCTCCCCTACAGCATTGCGTCTCCTTCAGTCACTCTTTAGGCCTTCTCTCCTTCGGCCCTGTATATCTGCTTCTCGTGCTTCTTTTCAACATGTCTATATCTCTGTTTCCTTAGTCTCCTTAGCCCTCTTCCCCTTTAAGGCCTTTTCAAGTTGTTGTTTGGTCACTTTTCTTTGTTGTTTCATGCCGAGAGTCAGTCCCTATCCCAGACACAGACACAGACAATCCCCATTTGCAGGCCAGACCCCATGCCAGACACTTGAGTTACGAAATTCGTTGTGCACTTTTCGCATTATGAGGGATAAACGTGTTACATAAATGGGAATTGCTGTCTGATGGAAGAGCCCTCCTTGATATTCGCTTAGGCTGAAAGCCCTCCAAGAGCTCTTCAGCAAGAGAGTCAGCAGAGGAGTCTTCAAGCAGAAAACCAGTTTTTTCTTTGTTTTGTTGCGAGAACTGAGTAGTAATACATAGGATACAAGTATAAAGAGTAAGTAAAGGATGATATTTATTTCTCTGCTTATAGAATGCTTTTGAAAGGATTCTTAAAGCATTTGTCCCACTTTTGGTTATATTTCTACATTAAATATGACTCAAAACAAGTTAGTCTTGAAGCATCAGCCAAGATCTTGTCAGAGAATACTTATTCGTAATTTGCTCTTGAGGTCTCATCATCTCAACCATAATGATACAGTGCAAGAAACATATAATCATGCTCACCATTGAACAATTTCATTGAGAATATATCTAAAGAAATATGGGATAAGCAACCTTGACCCCATCAAGAGCCAGATCTTCAAATCTGCCATCGATTCACATGGCAAATATTCGCATTGAGTGACGCCCAAGCAAAAAATCAATCTTGAAGTCCGCCTCGGAATGCTAATTGAAATTTCAGGAGCATTGGGGAGTTTGTGGCTTTTGTTTCGCGCCGCATATAAACCATAATAAAATGATATCATAAAGAACGCCACAGACCAGACAGCGGCAATAGTCCGGCCCACAAGTCGGGCCCGACAGAGGCTCTATAACACTTTTGTATGGTGGGAAGTGTGACGGTTTTTGCGGAACGGGTCTGATAATAATGATAATAGCGATAATAAAGAGATGGTAATGGGTGCGTGAAGGAATGTGTGGGATGATGGTGGCCATGGATGTGTGGGACTCTGCTCTAGTCGTCGTCGGCTCGGTCCTGTTCTGTATAACTTATACTGACAGTGACTGTAAATAGCAGTTGACCCTGAAATGAGGCACATTCCTCCCTCGACCTCTCTCCGTCCCTCTCCCTCTTCTAAATATCTGTTAAATTGTGTGCTCATGTGTGCCAGTGTTGGTGTGTATCTGTGTGTGTGCGGCTGTCTAAAAGCGTTTCATGTTTGACTTTCACTTGCAGCTGTGACGAGAGCTGCAACACTGTCAGCGCCAGCACTATGACAACAGCAGCAACAGAAACCGAAACCGAAACAACATGCAACAACAATAGCAACATACAGCAAATGGCACTAACATTCCGCTTCCATTCGTTCGGCTGCTCTCCGGCATTGTTTTTGGCCATAATTTGCATCGATTGCATAGTGGGTCGAACATACGAACTGAATTTCGAAAGCATTCTAAAAATAGCACTGCCAGACGCGATTTTACAAGCAATGGCTAATGACAGACAAGACGGGGTCTTGGGCCTTCGATTGTCAATGTTACAGTATTGAAAGAAATATGATCGCTTATCGAATAAATTCTAAGAAGAGTGCATATCCTGTGCCACAGTGCCACCCATCACAGTGCTCATCCGATAGGCCTGTCCATGTTTTTGGGCCTGTGGCTGCGGTCGTGTCTGTAGCCGAGGATTAAGTGCAATGTCAATGTTGTCCGCTATCCCCTGTCCGCTGTCCAGCTCCACCTCCATGTCCACCTGCTGGTGCTCCATCTTCTGCTGCACCTTCTCCTCCACCTCCTGCTGCACCTCCTCTCGCTCCTGGTTCGCTGTGTCCTGCTGTTTTCGCAAATTTTCATTAGTGTTATGTCGCCGCTGTCGTTGTCGTTGTCGTTGTCGTTGCCATTGATGTCGTGGCCTGTCGCTGCCAGCTGCCTTTCGCCTCCTGTCTGCGGACCTCGTTTGTCCTGGGGCGTGGCCATTGTGCATTGTGTGCTCTGGCCCCCCACCCCACAGGCCACCACAATCGTTTGCATAACGATTATGAAACTGCGTTTAATCGAAAACAGAAGCCAAATCAAACAGAAGCCAAATCGTTACACGACCTGCTCTGTGGCTGCTCTGCGGCTGTGTCCCACGCGGCGTATGAGCAATGCCGCTTTTTAATATGAATTAATTGCCACAATTAATTGGACATTATTCAGCATGCAAATGGCGTTGCGTAAGCACTGCCCGAGGAAGGGGCATTGGGAGAGAATATTAGTAAAAAATTCATTTCCTTAGCTATTTACATAGATTTCCAGATGAAGTTTTAGGGGTAGAGAACCCCAGGAAGATCTTAGATCTTAGATCTTTCTATCTATTAAAATTCATTCATTTCCCTGTGGGGCTTTCTATGCCACTATCGTTGTAAGGCTCTCAATCGTAAATCAACCCCATTCCATAACTCTATCTCTCGTTCGCAGCGTGACGCTCGTGGCGCTCTAATCACCCCTACCAAGTGTTAATCCTACCTAAATATACAACCCATTAATTACTATTTCCATCATTATTTACGAGCGGTGAACAGTTTCCAACGATTGTCACACCGACACACACGAGGCAGCTAATTATAGTTCATTCCTTTATATAGTATATCCATCCCGATTTAACAGGTACCCAAAACTATATGAAATATTTCAGAATTTCCTTTCGCTCGCTTTCAGTTTTCTTAATAAAGCAATGACCCGTGCAGTAGTAAAACTTTTGGCACTTGAAAAACACTGACAGATACTATATCTATATAATATATAGCCCGATATATGCACGGTTCGGGTTTCCCTTTCCCCCACACACAATGCCATTGTTGTGGATGGACGGACACTTTGTAAACAATTTTCGCGTATTTCTTTTCATAAATTGCGACGAATTATAATTCGTTATCTAAGAAAAATACATATATATACAGATACTACATATATTCCACAGTACGTTTATTATTCATGAATATTTTAGCATGTGGCAGTAAAAATGTCTGCTGGCTGCTGTTGCAAGTGGCCAATTTTCGGGGACTTTAATGCGCTGTAAAATCCAATGGAATTATTTAGGGAAAACAAAGTGTATCATTTATTCATTTTAAATTGGAAACCGGGAGAGAGGCCTAATTGAAAGTGGAATATAGAAAGCGTTTTCCATCAAAGAGAATGTGGTCCATCTCCCTGAACCTCCAAGGAATATGCATATTCTCTCCACATTTAATCGATTTTCACACCCTCTCCGTTTGGGTGTCTCAATGCCACCTTATGCGACCCGCCATGCCAATCAGTTTTGGCATTCAATCGTCTCGAGATCGAGCACATATATCAATATAATTATCTGTCATTATTGTACATTACGCGAACATTGTTCGACGCGCTATCGCTAGTCTCGGATCTTGTTTTGCTCGTTGTCCTTCCAACATTATGATTTGCTTTACAAATTTATTGCTTTGGAAATTGGCCTAAACAAATGAAATGGGGATCGGTTGATAGACAAGGATGTGAGTCGACGACCCAGGGGAGTGGTGACACGTGAACCCCAGATCAGGGGCCACCATAAATGGCTAAACAGCTCAATTACTTTATGGCTCTGCTCTGGAATGATTTACTGACAGGCAACAAAATTTCTGGGAAGGCAAATTGCATCTAATATTTACAGAATATAAATATTTATGCCAGCCGAAAAAATACTCGTGGTATCATTAATTTTGGGAGGGCTTTTCCCTCGCGCACAACTGATCAAATTTCAGTTTCACTAATCTCTCACTCTCCTTATTTGCCTTCGGGTCTGGGTGGTTTATTTAATTATAAATACAGAGCCCATTGCTTATCGCCATCAGCTACCTGATATTTGTCCGCAATTATTGGCCCTGCCCGGCCCCGCCCCTCGCCACGACTCGACTCAAAGGCAAAGAAAGCCGCTCCGACCCGATAAGAACAAAAAGAACGCAGTAAAATTTACATTTTCGCTAAATGGAAATTTCCCGAAAAACCTCAATCTTTGAATGTCATAAAGTCTCCTCGCACATCCAAGATTTCAGCTGTGTTTGATCTTTATTTGAGGGCTGGCTGTCTGACTTATGTAGGTACTCGTACGCGTAGATGATAGGTAAACATACATATTTGCAGGCTAATGGAAAAATAACGATTGGGGAGTCTGTTTGTCGCTTGCTTTGCATCACGCATGCCATCTGTTGATGGAAAGGTTCCAGAAAAAGTCTCTGAAGATAGGAGAAAACAGGGGAAAAATACATGGAATCTATGGAAAGTTTTGAAGTTCGAACATAACTTCCATCAATCTATGTTGCCAATTTTAGACTAATTTATCCAATCAAATTCCTTTTCCATGATTCCTCAACATTTGTTTTCCACCAGCTACCATTCCATAGACAGCCCACCTTATCGCATACTAAGAAAAGATAAACTAAAACGTAGAGGAGTCTCCCCCCCAACAAAATATCAAATTTATAATTGAGTTTTATAAGAAATGTATATTTCGGACAGGCTTTTCAGTGGTGGGTGATGCATCACCATCTTTTAAGTCTTGTGATTCCATTGATGGGCCATTTATAATAATTCGATTGCGTGCTCGCTGGAATCCCATTTATAATTGATGTTCCCCTTCCAACACCAGAAATGAAATGTTTACCTTTGCCACAAAAAACAACAAGGATGAGGAGGAGGGGGTGGGAGAAGCCTGACATTGACCCCAATTAATGGCGCCCCATGCGGTGAGCGAAATGTTGATAAAATAAAAAAAAAAACACAAAAAACAATAAATGTAAATAAATTATAAATCAATAGGAGTTTGGGTTTGTTCTATATGGGGAAAAACAAATTGATTGAATGCATAATTGGAACTGCAATCGAAATAGAATTCTCCACAAAATTGAATGAATATTTAAATGTGCGAATGACAAATGTTTTGCCACCTCTCTGGGACCCCCTCCTTGGACAACTGTCAATGCGTTTGTCACTACCTTTTGACATTTCGAGTTCTGAAACTAGAATTTATCTATCGTATTGCAACCTTTGACAGTCTTTTTCGAGTACAAAAAATCCATTAATTAATTGAAAAATTCAACAACAAATGGAGCCATACAGACAGACATATATTTTGATTTGAATAACGATCTTGCTGACAGCTGAATAAAATTATATATTCCAAAATCAGATTAAATCGGCAATCGCTTTTGAATACTCTGTAGGAAAAGAAAGGTGGGGGATGTGTGTAAAAGCCGAGGAGAAATGTTTATCAGAAACATAGATGGAAGAGGCATCTAATCTGAAATACATTTAATCCTTTAATCTTTGAGGTTTCATTGTATCTTAGAGAATTAGTTGTCACAGAAACGACATTTGTTTAATGAACAATTGAGCCTAATTCACCTTATCTTTAATCCGTGAAAAATCCATGTATTTATGACGCGATTTATAGAAGATTAAATTTATATAGACATTCTTTTCCATCCATTTCTTAATCTGTAATGTTAGTAAGTTAAAATATTACCAGAAAACGTCTACCACTTCTCCCATTTATCAAAAAGATAGACCTTTAAAAAGGTTTCTTTAAAAACTACGAATTCCATGCGGAAATTGCCAGCAATCCTCCCATTAATCCCCTCATCCCATTTGCAATTTAAATCCCATTAAAAAACTTTTTCCGAATCGCATTTGGGTGCAACTTCCATTTCGGATTTCGGATACAGAGATTGTCATTGGTGGGTCCCACCCGAAATTGTTGCACGTTTTTACAATTGCTGTTCAAAATTTATGGCAAATTTATTTCGATGAAAATTCAAATGGCGCACCAAAAGCGATACTTTTGATTGAGAAAACAAAAACAAAAGCTCAATTCAAAGACAACAAACAAATAAAAATCACATTCAAAGGCGGCGGCAGATGATCATTTAGTGCAGTCATAGAAATTCATTCATTTTTATGCAGCAATTCAATTAAATGGCGCAAATGAAAAGTAAACAAAAATAGCAATTATCCATAGAGATGGGTCATCCGAAGAGGAAGGGTGTTCAGAGATCGATACCATCTGAACAGGTTCCCAGTGGCCACGGTTTTAGTCTCTCAATAAGAGTCCTGTAGATGACATTAAAAATGGAATCAAGGATGAACGGTGGGTATAAATGCTCTGCATTTGTGCACTGTTTTTCGTAGTTTTTAGAGCTGCTAAACAGCTACTTAAATACCACGGAAAATAGTATTTCGGAAGAGTGGGAAGGACGCGGATTACCGCCGACTAAATACCGCCACAAAAAAAGCCAAATACCTTTACCAACTTCCCAGCCAGCCTCCACATCGAAATCGTTTACATTTTTTCCTCATTTTCAACGAAAATTCGTATTTTCCTGTCAAGCCGGTTTCACTTTTTTTTCTTCATCTCCGTTTTCATTATTGGACCACACTCTGTGGCACCACCATGCCATGGTGTTTGTCGTCGTCATTTGCCAAACCAAACAACTTGCAATCAATGCTGTTTCTGGTGCCGCTGCTTGCTGCTGCTGCTGCGCCTTTTGCTATTTTTAGCAGCTGCAACAAAAAGTTGCACTGTCGAAACAGTGTTGTACCTTCCGTCATATGCCGCAGGAAAGACAACAAAAAGCAAGTGGGGGGAAAAAGCGGACAAAAAATGTGCAAAAGCTGACGAAAAACAAAACAAAAAACAAAAAATTGAAAAGTAAATCTTTGTTGCATATTCATCAGCTTCAAAACGGAGGATGGAGAGCGAGACTCCGAGAACTCTGACAGTTCCCGTCTCCGGAAAATGGGAAAATTTGTTAAGCTGCAATCGGTTCGGGGGAGCAAAGAAAATTGCATTTGTTATTTAAATGAAGCTGCTTGAAAGGGCAGTTTGCTTTCAGTTTGACGGAAAAGGAAAATAGAAGTTTGTTATGGTAATGACTGTCATGGCATGCCATGTGATACGGATCTCATGGTTCTAAAAGAGTGCAAATATTTAAGAGAATTCAAATATACAGTATTTATTGTTGTCCTAAAGCTAAATTCAAACAAATTGAAAAAGAGTACAAGAGATTTCTGAAGTGAATGGCATTGGCATTGTTTCAATTTATTTTATTCAAAGATAATTGCAGGCAAACCCCAAAATCAATACCTTAATTGATTTCTTTATGGTTTATAAAAAGTTAATTAACATTTGGCGTTCAGATACAAGACGGAAGCAGCGAGGCAGGTGGCTGGTTCGGGTTGATTAACCTTTGTTCAATTTCGATAAATTTCGTAAACAAATTCAATTTTGAACTAGAAAACTTTACCTTAATCCCAATATGAAGCTTGAGCGGACACTTGAAGTATTTCTGAGTCCAATGTCCTGTCTGTGTATTGAGAACATTTACTATCCTTCGGTAAATAGGTTTTTCAAGACTGCATTCCATTTCGATTGGCAATATTTATGTTGAGTATTCCCCATTGAAACCCGACTGAGACCCTGATACGAGTACGAATGTGCACAGTGCTCAAACATATTCCACTGACCATTAGCCATAGTCGTAGTCGCTCCATTGGATATAGTCATAGCTATAGCCATAGGCAAGGCATAGCCATAGCACCACATGCGATTGCACATTTTTTATAGCCCCCCAAGGCGTATCGTATTCGAAAAACATTTACATTTTCGTTCAGACAATTTATGATTGTGTAATAGTATTGAAGGCTATTAAAATTATTGAAAATGTTCGAGTCCGAAAAACTGTAAATACACAAAAGATAGAGAGAGAGAGAGACTGCGAGATGGAGAACAGTCGGCCACAAAATGATGTTGCAGTTTTTCTGATTTTTGCACAAAAGTTCGTTTGTGAAATTTGCATAATTTGCAATTTGAACCAAGTCATGCGTTTTAAATGAGCTGAAAAGTGAGGCAAAGAAGGAAAGAAACGGAATCCCAATAAGAATGCTCTATGTTCAGTCTATGTTGGGACTTTAAAGGTACCCACTAAGGGGATATCTACAGCGATAACTATTCAGACAACACTCAGAACGAAAGAGCCTAGGAAAGAGAAAAACTTTCCCATATTTCAGAATGATTTTTGTTAATCATCTTAAGGATCTTCACTACGTTTCTTCCCTCCACGGATTAAAAATAGTTCTTGTATCAGTGTTCAGGTTTCCAAAGGTCTGTTACATCTATTTTCACAAATACGGTATACCCAAAATGACCTGCGGCTATCAGGTATAACATAGTCAACCGTTACCAGCTAAATGAAAGAGAATTCCCATGAGTTCTCAAGGTTGCATAGGAAATTCCCTCCCTCTCTCTCTCTCTGTCTCGCCCTGTCTCTCTCTGTCTTTCGTTTAAGATGAATTGCAGTTCACCTTACGGTAAATTCTTTGACCTTGGCCATAATTTCCTTATTGGGAGAGGGTACGCCGGCAGGGTGGACGGTAGAGGGGCATCTATAATTGCAGCACTTTCACCCCCTTAACAATGACCTACATTAAAGTTGAGGAAATGAATTCCTGATGATGTTGATACTGCTGTCCGTTAGCAGAGAGTGATGTGCCGCAGATCCCAAAAGCAAATATCAAATAATTACAGAGCGGCGTCACATGGCGTATGAGTAATTTAACGTAAATCACAAAGTCGCCGCAGCTAAATAACCTCCAAAAAACAGAAACAAATTCAACGAACGAGGCGTTTGATACCCTTTAGAGTGATCATTTCTATCATTCGTTCCTTAAGACATAGTGACATAGTGATATAGTGATCCGATCTCGTGGGGACGGAATCCTTTCGTGAAAATATCTCCTTCAAAGCATAATGCCCATTATGAAGGGTATTAAAGCAGCGCAACAACAACAATTGTATCGCAATTGCAATTCCAAACAAGTTCATTGCACATGCGCGCCATACGATGGCAACAACACAAAACACAAACATGCCAAAGAGAGCCAAGCGATCGGTAGAGCGAGAGATAAAGAGAGAGCTTAAAGCCAGTCCAAGGTATATTGATATAAGGAAACGCGAGTTGCTCATAGCAGAACAAACATAGAAAACAGACAGCAAGTCTTACTCCTTCTCTCGAATGTTTTGGGTTTTCTATAGTGTTTTAAATTATTTTAATGATTTTTGATCCCTTTGTGAACTTGCTGTCACACACCTGTATACGATGGCAACAACACAAAACACAAACATGCCAAAGAGACCCAAGCTATCGGTAAAGAGAGAGATAAAGAGAGAGCTTAAAGCCAGTCCAAGGTATATTGATATAAGGAAAGGCGAGTTGACTGCTACATAATTTTGGTGCATATTTCTATAGCGCGATTCGCATATCAGAACGCACAACAAGAAAAGACGACAATGCTTACTCCTTCTCTGGAATGTTTTGAATTTTCTATAGTATTTTAAAATATTTTAATGATTTTTAATCCCTTTGTGAACTTGCTGTCTTTTTCGCGCTGCTCTGCGTCAACTATCGTGAGAGCGCTTCTGTTAATGCCTCACCTGTATTTAGCTTGAGCAAGCAATCCGAGCACAAAGACGGAGAGAGAGAGCAATTAATAGCATAATTTACACAAGTCTCAGCGTCGTCGTCGCTGTCGTCGTCGTCGTCGGCAGCGATCGGTTAATTCGTTTCGTTGTTGCTTTTTTCGGCCGTCGTCGCAGTCGACGTTGTCGCTGACGTCGCCGCTCTGCCCGACTCGACTTTCTGAGACACTCCTCACCGTAGAAATTTTCGTTCGATCATTTTAAGTTTTTCATTTGCAACGAACGCAACACCGTAGCTCCCGATCTCCCCCCAAAAATCAAAAGCAACAAAACCCCAATTGAGAGTCGGCGCCAAACGAAATCGAAAGAGTAACCGAAACAGAAACAGAGTCTTTTACAGCTCTTCCGCTCCACAAAAACAGTTAAACTGGAGAAAAAGTAAAAGAAATAGAAAAAGAAAAAGCCTAGAAGACGGAGCGACTAAAAACGCGCGCGCGCATCTGTGCTAAATAAAATAAAAATAAATTTATGAAAAGTGCAGCAGCAAAACCAGAGAAGTCACGAAGAAAAATTGTAAAAATTATATTATTATTGTTGAAAAATATACGCATACAGATGTGTGAGTGTCTGCTCGGTGTGTGTGTCTCATGAAAATTATGACAATTGCTGTTGATGTCTGTGCTCATTTTCTGGTTACTCATGTCCGTTTTCCGCTGTCCGTTGACCGCTGTATGCTGCCCGCCATTGTGGATTTTCAGTCCATGTTTATAACAATTTCATGACCAAAATTTCATTTGAAGAGAAATCTTTTTAAAAGTTCTTTAACCCTGAGGCGTATCAAAGAGAAATATAAGAACTATAGAGGGGGAAATTGTACACATTGAACAATTAAATTAAATTAATTAATTTTTCCAGCGTCTCAGAGTTTCCCAATGTATCCCAAAATGCAGTTAAAGCGGATAGAAAGGGAAATTTAGCACCAATAAAAAGGGAAATTTGTCTGCAATTTTTACCAGAATTCCATTTCTTCTTGTGTGAATGTTGAATGCAACTCCCAAAATCAGAAATATTTATCAAATGAAAACCAAACCAATCCACAGAATCCAGCCAACTTATCTGCTCTTCGTCCAATGTCCAAAGAGTTAAAAGAAAAAGCTAAACTAAAGCATAAATAAATAATTAAAATCATTATTTCCGCGTGTGTTCCGGTGCAAAAATCAACGCAAGTGCCAAAAAAGTGAAATTAATATCGATGAGAAATGTGACTAACAAAATCAAAGAAAATCAGTGCATAAACCCCATATAAATAGGAGGAGAGAGCGAAACAGCAGAGCAGAAACACCCAAAGACAACGATTAAGGTAAAGCAACGGTTAAATAATTGTGTGTGTGTGTGATGCAAGAAGTAAAAGGAAACTAATTACTGCGCTTGCAATTTTGAGAGCAAGCCGTCTGGGCTAAATTAAACCTAAGCCGAGCCTCTCTCTCTCTCTCAGTGTGTTCCTCTCCCTTTTTCTAGTCGCTCTCTCTCTCTCGTATGATGATTGTATTAGACGCGGCTTGCGGTTTCTTTGGCCGCCTCCCTTTGTTTGTGCAGGTTTTTTTTGGAATGGTTTGCTTTACCGTTGGAATGGTCCTCTCTAGCCTCCTCTGAGCCCCTTGTTCTTGTGTTCCTTGGTTTCTGCATTTGCCTGACATTCACTTTTATTGGAGAAACAGTCAAACCTCTGTAAGAGGTACCCCCGAAATATGTTTACTTGAAGACATAGACATTCTTTGTCTTAAGAAATGCCACGCTAGTGAAGTTTCACTGTATTCTTAAGCACTTTTGCCTGCAGGTCATGACATTCAAAGCCAATCCTCGTCCATTCTTCTCTTGCTATTTTTTTTTTCTTTTATGAGCATGTAATATACGTTTTTTTTCTGTGGTAATTTATTACAATGTGAGGCCAAACAACGAAGCTCAAATAATAAGAAACAAAAAACAGCTGACCAGCACAAAAAACTTGGCCAACAATGACGAATACGAATACGATAAAAAAAAAATCAACCAAAGACATACGCCTAATTTAAGGTCATCAGCACAATAAAACAACAGCAAAAACATTGGCAACAGAGGAAAAAGAAGAAGTAGCAAAAGGCAGTAACTATTAATAGAGATGGGCAAGATATGAAGACTGTCAACGAGACTACATTTCGTGACTGGTTGGGGGAAGACAAAAAACTTCTTTTTACTTCCAAAATACCGATGAAAAGTGGTGCTCCTCCGCTACTCTACCCAAAGTTTTCTCGTGTGGGCTCACGCTGCGATCTCTAATAATTACATACCCTCAAAGAAAAAAGTTCAACCGGCATCAAGTTTCACTGTCTGTCGCTGGTTTTCGTCTTCTGTCTGTGTCATTTCTGATTTTCTGATTTTCTGATTTCGTCTATGGCCCTACGATGCCATTTGTGTGGAGAATTAAAAGGCAACCAACGGTATTCCAAAAACAAAAAACAAAAAGTAATCAGCGCCCCCATAAATACAGTTGGTTTTTTCCCCCTTCATGTGGCTTTACGGCTTGACCTGCTAAGAGGGGCCATAAAAATTGAAAGGAAAACAAACAATTTGATGTGGTATGTGGCAGAGGTGCAAGGGGGCCAAATGTTGCAAAATTTGAAAAAGAAATATCAAAATTCCCCCGAGAGGGGGGTACCTATACATATATTCGTAAGAGATTCATGATCTTGCAGACTGTGTGGCGGCTGTTGTGCCAGTTTTTCGGGAAAGAGATGTGAGATAATCTCTTTCTCTCTGCTCTCTCTGGCTCGATCGAGTGGTATCTCTTGTTGTTTATGTTTTTATAAATAGCCGCCTCAAAAAAAATGCGTAAAATGATCAGCAGAAAAACAAATTAAAATTAGATTTCTTAAAGTTAAAATTTTACATGCGTAATACTTGGAAGAATACTATAAATGGATCGTTAAAAGATGGTTAAAAAGGGGTAGAAAAGCCTGAGGCTCAGAGGTTTAAGGTGTTTTAATTTTCTAAAAATTTATAAATATTTATTTCCACAGTAATTTGTTTCTCTTTCTGCCCCCGAAATAAATATAAATATTCGTAGCTTGAGACACTCCATCAACCATTTTGATAAGCATAATTAATGCGGCATTAACTTTTCAATTTCTCGGCGTCGAACGGCACAAAATGTTGATATAATTTCCACTTGACAAATCCATTTATCATGGTGTCCCGGCATAAATAAATGTGCATAAATTTAAAGCCTCACGTGATAGTAAAAATTATCAACAAATTTTCTATAGATTTCGTTGTATGCATGTAGCATATATTTTTTTTATTGATTCCTGGGGCGTGGGCCACGAAAAAGCGCAATCAATCGACCGACTATGCAAATCAATGAAAAAAAAAATACAAATAAAAGAAATACGGAAATGCAAAAATGTTGACAGCGTATCTACGCATAGCTGTTGCATCTGGTTTTGTATCTTATTGATTGTTCAGTCATTTCCATATCCCCCTGCCCCCAACTGAGGCGATGAGGAAGTACGTGGCGGAGCCTCTGTCTCTGCCGCTGAATCATTTCTGTTGATTGCTGCCCAAAAGGAGGCTTGTCACAGGACAGGAGAATATTTACATATTTCTTTCTCAATAATTAAATTATATATATATTTTTTATGATGTGTTTTCGCCTTTTTATGTGTTTAATTTATGGGATATCTCGCAGTGTACTGGATTTTTACTCGTGGCCCAAACAAAGAGGGCTTACTGCCCGTTTTGTTTGCTTGAGTTGGCGTGAAAAAAATGTCATAATTACACAAGTCTATACATCTGCTTAAGTACATCAACAATGAACAATAATACATATATTTATATGCCAGAAACATCACAGCCCAAAAGCCACTTGAGATGTCTGTCTGAGTGGCTGAGTGTTGGGCACTGCCTCGTCTACCCAAAAGTACTCTTCATTCTTCATTTATTTATAAACTTATTTGATTTATTGTCGCTGATCGCTCAGCAATCGATGAATCGTGAAGAGCAGCCATAAAAATGTTTATTAAAGTGTGCCAAAAAGTGAAATAATTCCAAATGCAGCTGCCAAAAATCCCCAGTGCTCAATAAATTTTCTATATATATTTTTTGGAGGCTTAGGGTTGAGGTTGAGCGATTTTCCACCAATTAATAATCTACGCCTTGGATTTTTGAAATATTTATCAAATAAATGAAATAATCATCCTAATTTCTTGTCCCAAGGATTACGGAAAACTTGTTTGTGGAAAGGCAGAAAATTGATGCAAATTATTAGTATTTATGGAATTTTCGTTGAAAAAAGTTTAATTTAAAATATAGAAAAATCATATCTATCAGAGAGCAGATCGGATCAATATTAAACCCGTCGTGTTGGCTATTTGAACACCTGGTCTACGAACCCTATTAATGCTAAAAATATTAAATTTTTGAGTGCATATTCTCTATAAAAAAGAGCACATTTTCTCTATAAATAAAATAATTAAAACCGGATCAAAATGCTTTCAATGAGAATCAATAAACTGTAACTATAACTGATTTGCATATCCGTATTAATCGCCAGAGACTTCCTCTATGGCACGCAACATCAATCATAGATTTATGACCAGATATGCTATAAGATCACAGCTTATATGATCTCTAAAGCTGGTTCTCTAAATTAGATCTCGTGGATTGTTTCCTCCTGTGACTTCCACACCTCTCCTCCTCCTCCTCCTCCTCCTGCTGCTGTTGTCATTAATCAACGTTCATAACCGATTCAAATCATCGGCTACTCGTAAATGTTGCTTATTGGAAGTGCCTGCTGTTTCCGTTTTGCATATTGATTGCCCACCCAGCCCCATGCCACTTGACGGTGGAGCCTCCCCGAGAACTCTATGGAGCGGCAGGGGCCCACCCATGTGATTTGGTTCCGTCTTTGGTTTTTGCTTTCGAGGCACTTGTAATTTATATTTATTTATTGTTTTTTCTAAAGCTATTCTCATTCACACATTGCGGAACCACAGAGTTGACGATTGATTGGGTTTGATTGAACGACACAGGCAGTGGCAGAGGCAGAGCCAGAGCCAGGCGTCACATGAACATGTGCGAATAGTTATGTGAGAGAGTGTAGCCGGTAGATCGGAGGCGGTACATTCCGAATTGGTTTTTGATGCCAAACAAAAGGCATAGCGAAAAAACCAAACAACTTCCGCCATTCCGTACCCGTAAGAAATGTTTGTTTCTACTTACAAATACGAGTATCCTCCACAGAGACCAGAGATCTGTGAGAACCGTAGAAACCACAGAACGACTTTAATTGTTCGTTGGAATAAGCGGACGCGAGAAAAAGATACAACGAAAAATAAGAAAACAATCTTCAATGATCTCCGACTATTGGATGCTCCGTTTTTGGGTCTCAAAGAAGGGGAGAGTTCCAAGAACCATCTTTGATAGCTTCAGATATGTACCCTTTATTTGTATATACGAGAATGGCTCTCTCGCCTGTCGATCCTTCTTCTGCTTAGAGATCTGCATAGAACATGGTGTAAGAAATGTACCCCTTAACAGGGGATACGATACATGAACCAACAACAACAGATATCGATATCCACATCCCCCAACCGTCAGCATTCTTTTGAGGTTCACAGACAAACAGAAATCGACTCAAGTGTCACGGTTATGGATTATGTCACTTCGCTCTGTGGTAACCATTCTTCCCCCTCCTTTTCGGCCACCACTTTTGCTCCCCGCCCCCAGCCGTTACTCTGTCAATCCCTCCTCTCGTTTTGTCACTCTGTCAATCCCTCCACTCGTTTGTCGTTCAATCTGTCGTCAGCGGCTTTCGGGTATCATGTGTTTTTGATTCTAGGGCGGGATTTCCATCGCCATTTGCTAAGACCCAAAACATCGGGTTTCAAAAGGGTGTGACCTTCGTAGTAGACGTATCTTTTGGCCTTCAGTGTTAAAGGGAAATGTATTTCATGGCAAATCAAACTTTAAAAAGGGTTTAAAACTTTGTTTTTTCTTCTCTGATTAATTCTTTGCAATCGATTAACTTCGATAAACGGATCCCACTGAAATCCATACCTATACACAGCTTGAGTTCTCCCCCGCGCTCTGCAATGAAAAATATCTGGAATATCTGGAATTTTTTATATTTTATACGCGATTACGCGTTTTGCATAGTCAAGCGGCAGTGGCAGCTGCCTTTTCGATGACAATCGAATGGATTTTCTGAATTGTTAGCCAAGAACTTGTTTGGGTTTGTTTTGCTTTTTGTGGGGCTCTTTTTTGGGTGCGGAATGTAGGGTATCTCTTACCTGAATTTCTGGGAACTCCTATCTCTAGGGGTGGCCTTTCTTTCGTATCTAATAGATACAGAGATACTCGCAAGTGAAAGATTCTCTCGAAAGGGGAAACATTTGAAAGGGGAAGTAAATTAAAATTAAAGATCTATTGGAAGGCATGTAACGCCTCTTTCTGTGGCGTATATCCAGGAAACCCCCGAGAGCCCCACCCCAGCCTCAACTTTTCTCACCTCTGAACACTCCCACGACCCGAGACCCGAGACCCAGGCAGCAAAGCCCCAGAGCCCCACCCGAGCCTCGTGTGCAGCAGGCGCTGTCCGTTGAGGTGTAAACAGGTTAGTTAATGATCGAATGAGCAAACACGACCTGAGCAATGCGAGCACGCTGAGCACAAAGTATCGGTCGGGTCTATTAATAAAGCCAAAAGCTAAAGCCGTCATGTGGAACTTGGCCTAAACAGGCGTCCGACCAGGCGAACAGGCAACCCGGCAACCAGGCGGCAGTCTGAAAGCTGATGCAATTGTTGATGCGGATACCGAAAAGGGAAATGCGAGCTGCTGGACCAAACAAAACAGAAGTATCTAGTATCTTGCAGATACTACAGACTGCAGCAACAACAGTAGAAAATGTCAGCTGCCTGCCTGTCGACCACTTGACACTTTGGCTAATGACAACGCCCGCTGCAAAAACAGTAGCACTGTACGGCACACATGTAGATACATTTGTATCTTTAAAGTTCAACGACTCAAAATAAACGACCAGTTTTTTCGGTTTTCATTGCGGGTTTTGCGACCACAAAACAGAGCATAAATCCAATCAATTTTCGGGTTAATTTTGGCTGACAGATGACAACTCTAGAGCGTATCTGCGGGGAGTTGACAGCCCTACGGCGCCATGGATATCGAATTGATGCCTAAAAGATGCTCATTAGTCAATTGTCTGTTCAACCGGTTTTTGAGGCAGCATTTCGACAAAAAAAGATCATGTGTACATTTTGAGATACTTTTGCCATCTAGTTCTCGTTGTTTGCCACCTAATGTTGCACATAACTTCAGCATAACGTCAGACACAGATCGCTTACACATGCACTGCACCCACGCGATGTTTTCGATCCGCCAATTGTCGGGTATCGTGTCGCTTTTGTGTGCAGATACATATGTATCTTTTTGCTGTATCCATTGTTGAGGCGGGCTGGCCGCCTGTCTGAGTGGCTCCTCGGTTATTTATATCCATGTTTTCTGTTGCATGTTCGTCTCTGCTTCTGCTCCGCCTGTTCGCATTTCATTTCATTTGGCCCCATAACGTGTGCACCTACTGCATGCCACTGTGTGCGTATCTGGCAGATACATGTGTACAGTTTTGTTAGCTTCTTTCGAAAAACGAAAGTGCAATTTTATCGCCGATCTGCTGCCTGCACTCTGGACGAAAGTTTAGGCTTAAATTTCGTTAATTGCTTGGGTTTATAGACCACTTAAGGTGCTCGATGAGGGAGTCAAGTCGAACCCCGAGCCACGAAAGCCCTCCTCGTATCAGCATAGGATTTCTTCCCGGGATCGTAAACCTTAAGCCAAAAGATTAACTACTTCACGTGGGCCATAAATCAAAAATCCATCGACAGCTTAACTGTCGCTCGCTTGAAGGCCGCACAACATGTTGAATTCCGCTGCAATCATCATGATTGTTCTGCTTCCTTTCTGCCCTGCCTTTCCTTTTGCTTATTTTTAATCGGAATGTGGAAAATTTTTCCCATTTAATGAACGATGACCATCGTTCCCGCGTCCAAGCAGTCCACAAGTTTATCAGTGATTTTTTTCAATGGACCTTGCAATAAATTGCAAATTGTACAAGGCAGAGATTCTGTGACTCCAGTCCCTCCAGTGGATCATAATAATGATGCTTTGACGCCCATTATTTGTGGATCTCCATAGAATAGAACATGGGGAAGGATGGAGATACAGAAGCTAAGCCAAAGCAAAGAAAAATTAAAGTACTCTAAATGTGTTTTGGTGCGAATTTTCGAGTATCTTTTAGCAAGTTTATTGTATTCTAGGGCTTTCTTTTTAGTATTTTCTGGTATTTTTATTATTTTCTGGAATTTTCTTTAAGATAAAACCAATTTCCGTCTCTGAAAATGGAGAAAATTCTATAAAGTATCGATAGATCTGTAGATGGCACTTATATTTGGAAGATATATGTATAGATCGATTGTAAAGCTATCCAGAAAAGTACAGAATAGTTGAATATTTACTAAACCCGCAAAAGTCATGGGAAAGAAACCAACAATTGCTAGAAATTCGATTAAAATACTCCCTTTTCTGAGGCTTTTAATCATTTCAGATACTAATTCTTTTGGGCATCCACCGTTTTATGTATCTACATATTTCTTTCCATTAAAGAGAAGCCCTAGGGTATCTTCAAGTCGAACTTCTGCGACTCCCTCTAGCATTTGAGGTCTCATTAGCTTCGGTTGCCATTTCGAGTATTGAAACGGCAACAGATACGAGTACCCCCTTCAAAGATGTATTTATATGCCACACAGAAATGCCCTCCTCCTCCTTCTACGCCTCCGTCTCCTCCACTCCCTGGAAGAAACATCGAACGACAGCTCTCGTGCGGACTGGCACTGCGATTGCGTCCTTATCAGTCCCACTATGGCTTATCACGTGCTGTAGTTTTCCATTCTTGTGGAGTTTTGCATTGGAAAATTTTCCATTTTCCATACATTTTCCATGGGAAATGGAATCAGATCGAAATACAAAAGAGAAAGATGAATAACCTCCGGAACGCACAGAAATAGTGGGCCAAAGAGTCGAATGTTTGTTTTTATTCGCTTGAAATGCCATGACATTGACACAGTGAGGAGGCCGCCCCGAAATCGAGAGTTTTATTCATTTATGCGGCGGGACGTTGCACAATTGATCGACCGACGACCCCATAAATATGCGGACTCTGTGAATGGCTTATAAATAATGGCTGAGACGGCTAAGAGCTACCCCCCAGACCGTCTGGACTGCGTGAAGCGTAAACTTTGATCATTTCTACTGCACTCTACTGTTCCGTTCCGGCTTACAGTGTAAACACCTTGGAGCGACCACAGCACGACCGGAGCACGACCGGTTGTGGTCGTTAGCTTTTTTCAACTTTCAAGGTTACCTTTTTTGTTGGAATACCGTCGTAGCATATGCTCAAATTGCTGGCTTCCTATATGGTTGGATGGATGGATGGATGCAGATCCAGGGCCCCTCCCTGGAAGTGCCTTCGGTGTGCGGTTTTTCGAGTGTTTTGTCGCCTCTCCAAAGATAATACCAGGGACATGCGCTTGTAAGACCTCCCACTTATGTGCTCTTAAGTGGGGATCGGATCTAATCATCGGAGCTACGGGCAATACTTGAGCCATGGACAAGCCCCACAAACAAGTCCCACACAAAACTTGGCACTCGGTTCGCGGCGAGAGACGTCACGTCGGTTGTCGTGTGGGGTCTAATGACCTAAGCCGACAATTAGCCGCCTTTCTCCTACCTCCAATCCCTAGCGAGATTAACTACAATTTAGATGCGCTCACTAAGATCTCTGATAAACGGGGGACTTGGCAGAAGTTCGGGAAAATGCTGGACCCTTTAGGTACCCTTACAGAAGTAAAATAGCTCAAACACCACAAGACAAGAACTATTCAAGTATCTAGATACTTTCTAGCTGCCCGACAAACCTCTTGCCAAAGCCTCTTATACCCTCCGTCTTCAAGGGTACCATAATTGGCCGGAATCTCAATCAAAAGATCTCCCGAGCAAAACGTGGGAATTGAAAATTTATACACACGACTGTGGCGTGCCGTGCCGTGGGGTGGCGTTTGATCTGGCGTTAAATTGTGGCATCTGACAACTGTTTAGCGATGTATCTGTATCTGGCTTGTGTGTGTGTGTGTGTGTGTGTGTGTGTGTGTGTAGAGAGACGCCCCTTAAGTCACTTGTCGCTTTCGTATCCATTGTTCGCCAAGCCAAGTTCTAGGGCAGGAAACACTTTCGGTTTCGCAGCCAAGTCCGCGATTCTCAGTCATCGTCATCGTATAATCATCATCCCCGTAGCATTTGTTGTTCATTGAATCTTTCGTGCTGGTTTCTGTAATAAGCCATGGCTCCAGCGCCCTGCCCTGCCCTGCGCTGCGCTGCCCCTCTGTTGCCGCGCCTCACGCCGATTGTTGTCGTAGGTTGTGTTTTGTATCTCTGTATCTCCCTATTGTTATAGACCCCGCAAAAAGCGACGACTCATGTGAGTGCCAGTACGACTATGATGTCATGAAGTTTTTCATTTAATTTGCATTATTAAGTTTTTAACTTTTTTGCCGGGGCTGTGGCTGTGGCATTCCTCTGCTCCCCGGCTAATGGAGTGGCTAATATACGATTATTTTAAGCGTAATATTGTGTAACATTTAGTTGGGGGATAAAAGTGAGAGGGCTGTGGCTACAATGAGTCTAGTTTTTTGAAGCTCTACGAACCAGGGAACTCATAAACCGTTTGGAAGAGTTCTTTATAGGTTTTTGCAAGTTTCTTTTAAGATTTTACCTAGTTTTCTATTCTAGTGAGGTTAATGGACCACATAGGCACTTAATTCAGTTCTAGTACGCCTAGAAACCGATTTCTGGATGGTATTTTAGCCTCTTAGTTTCGTTTATATTTTGGACGAGTTTCTTCAGAGCAGGATATAAATGTTGGGTTACTTCTGAAAGTTCTACCTAAGATCTGTCCGAAATTGCTATAATTTTGATGTAAATTGTTTTCTAGATCATAAAAAAATGCTTTCTCAAGGTTCTTTTGGAATGATGGACAGGTACAAATCTGCTGGATTGGCTAAAAAGCCTCTTGTATACGTTTTGGAAGTGTTTTGCCTTACTTTTTGGTTAGTTTTTGCGAGTTCCGCTCAGGATCCCACCTTAATTTCGTTTCCTTTGAAGTTGACGTTCTTCATAGGAAGCTTTTTCTTCTTTAGATCGCCTGAAGATCATTTAGGGATGCGAGCCTCATTCAGGGTACCCTGTATTCTAGAGTATCCAAAAAGAGGGGATATATTTATCCAGTTTTGAGCACTAAATTTTGATATTTTTATAATGATCTTTGATATTTCGCTTCTATATTCGTCTTACCATAGTTGTAGAGATCATTTGATGGTTGACATAGGCACCTTTTATCTATTGAAAGGTAGCCTTTAACTATTCCATGATCTCCTAGATCATTTCCCTCCGAAGTTGAACCAAAAGTTCTTCTTTCAAGTTGAAATCACTTGATTCTTTCGATCAGTAGAGGTATCTATGGATCGCAGTGTGAAGATGTGACTTTATCTACGACAATCCCATAATGAACCCAAGCTCTGATTCCCACCGCCTCTGTTTACCCCTTCTGTGACCCCCTTCTGCCCGACTCCCTCCACCTCTGATCCCCGAGGCAAGCCCCATTTGATGGATAGACACTCGTGAGCCATCGTTGCACTTATGATTAGATATTCCAAGGGAGACATGGCTGAGCGGGGGGTGGCTTTTGTTGTCAACGCCCCGACAATGACAACAACAGCAACGACAGTCGTTACAGTCGTTGCAGTCGTTCCAGTCGACCGACAACGGCCTGCTAATTACCACGCTAATGTTCGGTTCAATGGAGTTCATTGAAAGTAAAAGTTTTGCAACCACAGAAACAGAGACAGAGAGAGAGAGAGAGAGAGCGAGAGAGAGAGGTGCAACAATTGGAGCGCAGCAATTAGCAGAGAGATATCGATAATTAATCGAAACATAAACAATACTTGCAGCGCATAACGGTAAAACCTCCCTCCCACCCCATTAAGCGAGTGCAACCAGATTCGATAGACGATACCCGATATCCGATAGCCACAACATGAGCATCATCGATAACGGAAAGTATCGCCTGCGCAAAGACTGGGCCAGCGCCTCGATACCATCGCTGGTGAACATCGACGAGCACGAAGGCGATGCCGCCGATGAGAGCAGCCTCAACATCACAGCCCCACTGCCGCCCCAGAAGCCGCCGCGACGCAGCTCCCTGGCCCTGGGCCTCTTCTCGGGCCTCAAGTCGGACAAAAGCCAAAAGAGACGCAGCTCCATAGCGGTCTCCTTTCTACGTCGCGATAGCAGCAAGGTGAGAATCCCTAGCTTTACGATCTGTGATCTTCAGCACCCATAGTCTCTGTTTTCTTCTCTTCTCCTCTGCAGAACTCCACCAAAGACTCGTATGAATCGGCTGTGCGCAGCGAGAAGAGCGACGGCAGTGGCACGCCCACCAACAGTCCCGAGATCGCGGTCTACAGCTCGGAGGAGAACATACGCGCCAGCTCCCCGAACGAGCCCGGCAAACAGACATACTTCGAGGATGGCAGCCAGACGCCCCGTCCCGTGCTGCAGGGCCTGAACTCCTCCTATGAGGCGGCGCCGCAGCGCCGTCGGCGCAGCTCCCTGCAGACGAAGCTCGACCGCCATCGGCGCAAGAAGATGGATTACATCAATCAGCGGAGCCTCGACTCCACGGCGGGCATGACCTACAGCGAGTCCCACAGCGACCTCACGAACGACGTCAGTGCTGGCCGGCAGGCCGATGACGAGGACGAGAACGAGGACGATGACATCATCGATCCCCGCGAGCACGGGGAGTACTTTCCGCGCGAGAAGCGCCACTCCTGGTGGAATATATTTGTGCCAGATAATTTCAAAAACAGGTTCGTCCGAGACTCTCCGAGAGAGCCTCATCTCTACCTCGTGTTTAACAAACGCCTTGCCTTGCCACGTGACTAAACCATAAAACGCTGCATCCGACTGGGGATAGTCCCTGCCCCTGCCCCTGCCGATGTCTCTTGGGCATGCGAATGTTTAACTAACAAATGTCGAAACCTGTGATTAATTTACTGGCATGAACACACACCCCACCCCACCCTAAACACTCATTCGAAAGGTACTCACACCCGAAAGATACAAATGGATCCGATCAGCGGAGAATGCGGCCATTTCCTGCTGTGAGGTTTATTTCTGGTTGGGGTGTCCAAAGCGATACCAAAGCCGAAGCTTGTTATCGACTGAGGGGCGCTGCTGCATGACGCGTGGCAATTATCTGCTCGACTTTTTGGGGGGTTCGAATAAACAATTTTGGACTCCATTTAGATTTTGGATGCTTAAGATGGAAAAATACATAGTATTTTTATTAGGAATAGGTTGGAAATATCTTTAGAAAAATCCACTCTACCTGCAAGATACTTTCTATGAGGAATATCTGAGGAATCATCATGGAACTCCTGGGGAGACACAAATGGATGAATTCTACCTTTCTTTTAAGATTCTTCAAAATCTGTTTTGGAAATAAGTTTTTTCTGGGTTCCACTCTGAATGCGTTATATAGAAAAACTCAGAAACCAGGAAAACATTTTAACATTTGAATACAAAATTTAAACAGCTTTGCCTTTATCAAAGAAAAGCTTTTAAAACAAAGTGTTTCATATCTACTAAGGGAAAAGTGTTTTCCACGAAGATGTACATTGCAAAGCCACGCTGGGAGAGAGAAAGAGAGCCATATAGATGGGATTAGAAGAGACAAATACAAAAGATAGCTTAAATACATGATTCACAGCATTCCCAGTGCTAATTCCTCTCTTCTGCCGTTGATTGACCTTCAGCCGTGTACCGTCGTACGTTACGTTTGGTGACCCCGACCTCGACCTCGACGTATCCCCCGTTGCCAAGTCATTGGCTCAGACGACGCCCCCGACTCTGCGGTTCGATCTCTTTTTAGCCTTCGGGGGTACGCGTACGCCAAGCCGCCTCTCGGTCCATTAGCGGACTGTCTATCGCACGAAATAAGCCCCATTATACGAGTAGATATTATTATAATAATAATTACACACAAAATCCTAGCCCCCAGGGCCCCAAAAGGCAATTAAAAATCGCACAATATAATATAATATAATATTATACTGTCTCCCTCTCTCATCTCCGATGGGATCCGCATCCTGCAGGATGTTTTCTTTGTTTTACTTTTGAGTTATTTGTTTGTTTTTTTGCACCCCTGATTTGTGCTTCCTTAAAAAACGAATACAACCAACCTTTTATCTTGCTTTTAATTACCATAATTTCTCCTCTTTTTTTGGGAATAATCGTACGTATCGTATTTTCATGTCACACTTTGCTCAAGTCTCGATTTTTGATTTCAATTTCTCGATTATATCGTATATTGTTTTGCATTTTTAATTATTTTCTTGTTTATTTGCTGATTGTTTTGTTTTCTGTTTTTGCATCGGTTTTCTTGCTTAATTAAAAACGAGAAACAATGGGGAAATTCTCTGCTCCTCTCTCTCTCTCTCCTTCTCAAAGAGTGGGTGGGCATGTTATATCAAAAGATTGGTTCTAATTGAAAGCGAGCTTTTCCCCAAAGGCCAAGGGAAATTGTTTCTTGAACTTTGGTCCATTTTTTGAATTTTTTTAATTAAAACAAACAGAAAGACATTCCGAGAGCCGCATGCAAATTAGTTATTAATGATAGTTCATTGATAAAGATTATCATAGACATATATCTCGATCAGGTTTCATTCCCCTTTTTATGTAAGAGATCTTTGGACTATTGTCGCAGGCCGCACTTTACAATTTGTACAATTTTCAATGTCAATTAAAGTTGTGGCAACGAATTAATGGACCGTTGTACACACAAATATCGGGGGAATTGTCCAACGACAACGGCAACGGCAACGACAATAACACTAATTGACGATACTATTTGCCGATGCCCCCAAGTGTGCCCCCAACAGCAGGTCTCCAAGTAGTACGTACTCTACTGATTGGCACACTCGCAGTCTGAGGTAACTTTAACTGGAAAGCCATCACGTTTTTATGGCACGCGATATGGGAGTGACCAGTGGATGGCATTCACGATGGTCGGAAGAATCGCACAAATCGTGGAAACGTAGGGATTACAATTCATATTTTCGTATCAGTAGACCCACTAAAAGCCTCCATAAAACCCGATATTAGCGATACCAGACATGAAGATTTGCTCATGATCCTTCACCCTTTCCCAGTGTGGCTTAGCAGTCGACAAAAGTGCCCATTTCAAGGTCCTCTAAAGATCTATTGGTTTAAACTTGGAAGCACTGCTAAATCTTCATTGACTTGAGCTCTGAAGCTTGGCAAAATAATACCCAAATCATTCGATTCGATGGAACAATACCCGCAATAAAATACAAAAAAAAACACACACAATGGTCTTGTGGTTCTTTTTGGATCATTTATGGCTCGGGGATAAATCTCCAGCACAAATACAACAAAAAAAAAACCCAAAAGCTCGCACAGACACACTTGAAACTGTTAATTAAGCTTTTGTGGCCCCCAAACAAATAGAGAGCTCCGTCTGTGGATCTCACGTGAGTGTTTGCACAGTTTGGCGACGTGTCGTCTCCCCCGCAGATGGCTTTTGGGGATACCAATTTACGAGTAGCAGTGGCTTCTGTTTCTCCCATGCGCCGGCCGGTTCTGTCTGTCTGTCTGTCTAACTGACTGTCAGTCTATCTGTCTGTTGGTTTTCCTAATGAAAGATGCTCAGAGGCAGCGCAGGGGCCTGGGCTTGCAGTGCTCGGTAGTTGCTTAAATACCAAAACAATTTGAGTAAATGTTTAAGCAGCTTATATGCAATGTGTGTTGTGCGTATGCAAATATCGTAAATCGTCTGAGAAGTCAGATAGATAGATACTGTCTAGAAGGTCTAGAGCGTGGAGAGTACTTGGGTAGAACTCTTTCTGGCACTGCAATGAAAAGTAAGTGCATAAGTACTTAGGAGAGACTAGAGGCCACACATCCAGGCGGAATCATTACCTTTTGGGAAATATTCCCAGAATTAGAAAGAAAGATCATTCAAGATCGATGTATCTTTTGGGAACTGAAACTTTGCTTTTCTTCAAGTACAATTCAATGTCGATATTCCACTTTATTGAAGACCTCTGTATCTTCTACAGCAGCAGCTCCCATATGAGCTCCCACGAGTCGCACAAGCGAACGCCGAAGAATAGCAAAATTGGCCTACATGCATGGCGTGTGCATGACGTTTCGCTGAGAAGCGTTTTTGCTGTTGTTCTTGGAATGTTCCCAAATGCACAAAGATTGATTCCAAAGATGGAATTCCCAAGGGTTTTTCCTAGTACTTTTCTTTCGTTTCAAGTATCTCCTCAGTGGGAAAAACATTTTGAAATACGAAACACTTGCACAGTTATTCCATTTGATAACAAGAAACCATTGAAAAGATAATATTGACAGGTTCAAGGCAAATCAAATATCAGAACAGGGAAATTATACTTGAGAATATTAGGAAATCAATGCAGCAATCAAGGGAGAGATTAGCATGAAAGATACAAGATATTCAGAACAATAAACGAGTGGATTACATTGATTATAGAGAACAGATGGCGCAACTAATACAGACCCGTACTCGAAGTACAACATATCTGATTATTTCTGACTCATTCTGCTGTAAAAATCACATTTACTAATCTTTATCTAGATTCTTGTGAATAACAGCCCCCAGTAGGCGCCATGCCCCTATTACTTAATACCCCAGACACTTGAGAGTCCAAAAAAGAGTTCACATGACTCATTTCTTACAGATATGTATGTACAATCCTCATTGGAAGTAGACCAATGTCAAAATTCACACTTGAAAGTGTCTTAATATCAAGCAAATTCTAAAAACACTTGTACTTATCGGAAATTCGTACTAGAAAACACACCGAAGCCTATCGTATGGGGAACCCTTCAAGACTTTTGAGTACTACACCTGTCGTCGGATAGAGTTCGCTCTCTCTCTCGCTGGCTCTCTTTTTCGAACACTAAATTTGCGACAGGCACTTGGCAAATATTATGGCTGGAAAGTATTCTTTATTATACGACGCCAATGGTTTATAATCGCACGATTTATGGGCTGGGGTGGCCAAAGAGCTGTAGCTGGAAGCCCATGGCATACGAGTAGAGGTTCGTGTTCGTATCAGCATCTATCTCTCTTTATGGGCCATTCGAATCGAACAGCCAATTGAGCCGTAATTCACTTTTTAGAGCCCCAACACAGCCGTACTTAAGGGGGTACATATTTATACCCATTACTCAAAGAGTACGGGGGTGTATTAAAATGTCCAGTAGATTGCGAGAACACTTTTCGATGGGATCATCGGTATATACGGATTATAGACAGATACTTGTCGCTTGGCTCTTTGAACACCTGGCTTCCTTAATGTTAGGAGCAACGCTGGGTAACAACGTTTCGACTGGTTTCCTTCGACTATTTGTTTACAATTTATAAAATACAATGTGTTTGTTTTTCTGCGGCTCAATTCTCTAATGGGAATGGGAATGGGGAACCAGTTTATCGGTTGATGTAATCCATTCATCGGATCGGTGTGTGCGTGTGGTGTGTTTTATTATGAATATATTGTAGAGAAATTTATTATATAGAGAAATTGATTACCCTAACCGTCAGGGCTTGACAAATTCCTCAACTTGGCGGCAGATCCATTAATATTCGCAACAAGTTAATACATTTATAATGGAATGTAATCGTACAGACAGCTGGCTGGTTCCCTGATTGGATGATTGATCGCCAAAGCATCGATTAGTTAGTCGGTGGCTAAATATGTATTTATGCAAATATATTTACAAGCTTTAGATGAGATTATTATGGTGATCAAAAAGGAAAGTTTACAATCGAAATGACAAATCCAGGAAGGAATTCACATAGTTATTCAAATGAAATGAGAACTAAACAGATGATACGATTAGAATTAAAAGATTACAATCGAAAGGAGGGATTATGACATTTGAAAGGAATTCTTTAAATAGTTCTTAGGGAAACAAATATTTGTGCCAAGAATATAACTTATAAGAGATCCATTTGATGGTCGTCTGAAGGGGCTCCACAACTATAGAACGGCCATAGGATATATTTTATTTTATTCCGATTTCAGCAGAAAACTGAAACTTCATCTTTAGCAAGATACTTGCCATATCGGTGCCATTCCCATATCTATTTCAATTCTGCATACCACAGCATCTTTTATTTGTGTTTGCAGAACATTTAGCTACTGTTCTTCCACTCCAAAATCCCTGCAAATATTTAAAGGAATATCTAAAGATACATAAATTAAAATGTCGCAGCAGATAAGACTTAAGAAAGGGAAGAGCTAACCCAAATTCAGATCTTAAGGCAGTCTTTCGAAAGAGAGTGATCAGGTTCCACAATATCATCAGAGCTTGGGTTCCAAATGGAAATTAAAATGGAATTGTACATAAATGGAGTGAAGATCTGTGTGGATCGCTGGAGCCTCAGTCTCCGAGTCCGAATGATTACGTGCGTGTGTGCACAAAGTCCACGATGGCATTTTATTGCGCTTGGCTGATTTGATAAATACATACAATATATGTATATATATATATATTAATGTCACTCTCTTTATAAGCAAAAGAGGCCAGAGCACACACGCACACAACCACAACCGTATCCAATATGATAACATCCCCCACATGTCCCATACCCCCATATGCCATTAGCAAATGACAGAACCCCAGAGCAGACCCCCAGAGAACGTCCGCTCTATGGAGCCCATGGGATCATTTTTGTCAGTTGGAAATGGAACTGTCGCGTAGCGAGACATTTGATCTGTTCTCCGTTCTGTGATCCGTTCTCTCCCGTTCTCCCGTACTCTCCGTACCCGTCGATCGAAAAATTACAATTTTATGCAAATCGAAAGTGTTTTGAAAACTGGATTCCATTCCACAAAAACGCTCCTCCTCTGTGTGTGTGTCTGTGTTAATTATAATTCGTAATTTATCGCAAAATACAAATACAAATTGCTTAAATATTTATTACAAAATGTGGCAGGAGCCACTTAGAGCTTATTAAATAATATATTTATAATGTTTTAGTGTTAAATGAAGTCTTTAAAGGCATTTAAATGGCAATTTCTTGGATGGGGGAAAAAAGATTGGAAGAAAGTGTGATATTCGGGGCTTGAAAATGAAAGACAACGCTGAAAATATAGCGCCAAATGTATCCATACAACTGTTAAGAGAAATTGTATTGAAATTTCCATATATCTCTTTCGGAAATGAAAGATATTGACTGAAATACGAGTAGTATTCACTTGGAAACTCTACAATTCCATATGGGAAACGTTCCTATATTTCTCTTCTGTAAATTCTGTTTTAAAGAACTGCTCTTTTCCTACTACAAATCGAAAATATCTGCCATCCTAATGAAATTTCAAATTTGCATTGATTTCAATTAGTTTTTTCGCTGTCGCTGCTCTGTGTTCGGGTGTTTTCCACTGCCCGATAAGGCGGCCAGGTTCTTATCTTAATTTTACGTAAAGCAAGTTTCAATTTAAATGAAAGATAACACTCGTTGCCGCCTTTTCTCTGCCGCCCTGTCGCCCTGCTGTCCGTTTCAGTTTGTGTAAATATTTTGAATTTTCGGAACTGGTTTCCAAAATACGCAAATGTTGTTTTTATTCCCTTTTCTGCTGGAATTTACAAACGTGAAGGCCAGAGGAAAAAAAATACAATATAAAACGCTTTGAAAATCTTTTGTTCTATCGAGGAAACCATCAAAGGGGCTCGTCTGTCGAGAAGATCTTCTAAGACCCGAAACAAGCTGCTAATTTCTCAGAGCGATCCCCCAAACACCATGTTAGAGTCCATCTGCTAAATGCCAGGGCAAACAGAGATCTCAAACTCAAACTAGATTTTATGTAAATACATCGGATACAAATGGTATATAATTCGATCAAACGAGTTGTGGCAGGCCGCTGATATGTTCATTGGGAATCTCACGACCAGAAGAGGCATTACAAAATGTCGATTCCGAAAGGTTCCCAAAGATTGTTCTAATGTAACATAAATGTACAACAATTGTCGTGACTAAGAGAGTTGTTGGAGAGAATTTAAATATTTACCAAAGATATATAAAGATAACGGTAATGATAGCCCCAGAGCAGGTGGAAGTAGTACGAATGGATGGCTGGGGGCTGCCTTTTTTGTCTCTTTTTTCTTTCTCTAACCTTCACCCAAATGTGTGCCTCATTTGTTGATTTTTCTCGCTGGTTGGCTTTTGGGGTAGGATTAATTTCAAGTGCAGATTGAATAACGAATGACCCTGCCCCCAGGGGGTTTGATGAATAATTTGTATGTGAATCAATGGGAAAACAAAGCCAAAAGAAGATGCAACGAAAGTTTAAAGAGGCTTCAAAAGACGTCTAGGGGTGATTAGGGATATTTTTGAATGATATTTACTTTGATGTTCATTCACAAATCAGTTGCAAACGATTACTATGAAGGTCTTCGATCAGGGATCATGGAAGCTAGATATGATGGATATATATCATAGATATAATGATGATAAAACGACTACCAAGTGTGATTTGCTTTACCAACTATCTTCTAGCATCTTGTCTTTAGTTTTAGTGTTCTCCCCCTTCCTCAAGCCACTCCTCCGTTGGCCTCCACACATTTCGCTCTCTAGCCAAAGTGTCCAAAAATCCAATTAACCTTTTTCTTTTGTCGTTAAGTCGGTAGCAGGAGCGAGAACAAATACAAACAACATTCTGGCCACATTTTTTTTACCATTTTTTTCCCCTTTTTTTCGCTTTATTTTGCTCATTTTTTTCGAGTAAACGAAAGGCCACGCAAACAAAAGATAACAATGCGGCATAAAAATTCTAATTATGGGGTTGGAAAAAAGCACAGCACAGAAGAGGCAGAATTTAAATAATTTTACTATGAAAAGTCGGGCAATCAAAGACGGAATTAATATCTTTAAGAAAAGTCAGAAAAGAAGGCACGTGATGCCGCGGGAGACAAGTGCTGCAGTCTCTCTCTGTCCCTCTCTCTCTGTCTGTCTCTTTTGATAAGAAGTGACTTTGAGGCTCGTTTTGTTTGTATTTTCCCAGCTACTGGTGCTGGCACTGGGTGGGGAGCCTCCACCCGTGGGGGCCTACTCTGACAAGCCAATTAATTTTGTCATCAATATTTCCCACACGAAAACTACAGCCAAATGACAGCCAAATTGAATCATTAAAAGTCAACAGAGTGTCGGAATCGAATGAGTTTATCTTTTGGCTTGTTTTACTTCGATTCCTCATCTGTCGACCCATCCTCGGGGGAGGGGAAGGGGGCTGACAAGGCGGATGATTGATCGCCCTAAACACGCATCAATTTCCTTCTCTTGGAGCTATCTACCATAGGGATTTGCCATCCAAGAAATTGCATTTAATTTGAGTGTTACGAGTGTATCTTTGAGTGTTGAATGAATCTAACGAAAGGTGTAACTTTCCAGTGAAATTTTAGGTAATGAAAGTAATGAGAAACCAATTGTTTTATTAACATTTTCCACAACTACAACATGCAAAACGATTTACTTACCTCGCAATATTATTGGTAAGCCAACTGCTGGAGGAACCCACTAATTTTCCACATTCTTTAGCCTTTTTCTGGATTGCCACACATATCGTTCTGCGTTTTATGGTCTTGGTAACACAAATATTTGGCCATTTGCCCGTATCTTTATGGGAGGGGCATCGTTAAAAATATACTCGAACAGCAACCGATTAGAGGCCGAACGTTTTAGTCAGCCGACTTTTGGGGAATATCGAAGACCTATGGAGGCGATAAAGGAACCTGGGTTTTAGCTCAGGAATGGGGTTAAATTGGGGTGTTTATTTCACTGCTTAAGTGCTGATCTTTAGACTGAATTCAGGGGAGTACACTTTCCCACCACAATTTGGATTGATTTAAATGAAATTAAAGCCTCCATTCACAGACCATAAGCTTAGCTTCCACTTCTCTGAAGCACAATCTCTATGACTTTTACAAACCATGAAATATGATAGATACCCCACGCATGATCGCACGCACGTAGGCCACCGCGACCTCTTGCTCCCTCTCTCTCCCTCTACCGGCAAGTCTCTCTGATTGTCCGTCTCTCTTTTCATTGCTTATTGAGCTTTGACCATCCGTTCCGGGCACTTTTTGGGTCAATGTCAATCCAAAAACCAACAAAAACTCCCAAAGATACACAAAATCTAATAAATTATTGCAAAATGAGTGTAAAGAATAGCACACATCTATTGTATTCATTTAATTGAAATAAAATCATCAGATATACATCTATAGTAATTAATTAACATCAAAAAGTATGGATATCTATCATTTATAATAAATTAATTCTCATAAAACATTAATTATAATAATTAATTGCAATTTTTTAACAGAATTCTATTTGAATTTAACAGATTCTTAAAGCTGATAGGCTAATTATTAAATGGATTCAATTTCACTATTAAACAAGCACAAATTTTCATTAATTTTGTGATAGAAATTAATGAATTAAATAAGCAAACAATTATCTAATATATTGCATAAAATGGTATGATATTAAAATCCTCCTTTTCACACACTTTTGAACCAATCATTCCCGGAATGGATTCTTCCATATGGGTCACGCCATTCCCTTGACCCATATACAGCCTCAACACCTTTCTCATAAATCATTCCATAAATTTCTTCGACACCTTCTTTTACGAGTACGATTATGTGATAGTCTCGTGCGCACGATATATCGTGCAGGGTCGTGTACGTATATGACTCTCCCCTGAATAGCCCCCAAATTAAGATAAAGTATCTGCCAGCCATATGGTTGGTTCTAGGTTCCATGGCGTGTACCCCGAATGTTTTGTGCTGGTTAAAAAAAATGCAATCTAATGCCCTGCCAAGCTATTGTGCACTTCAGAGAATTTTTTGCCACTCATTTCTTATTAATGGGGGATTATAAAATGTCTTGGTTTTTCATAGGTTAAAGTTTAAGTATCAAAATTGGTAAACGATTGCAAAAGATGGTATGTCTTGTTCCTTAAAATGGGAATATATATATTTAGCAAGGAAATCTTTGAATAGAAAGGAGAGCTCCCTCATATACAGCTTTTAAGGCACAAAGTATTTATCCATAAGTACAAAAGTTAGAAATATATATAAATATGTTTGATTTGCCTTCCGGTTTTGAAGGAACGTGACATTTTCATAGCAATTAGCGCTCGCGCTTACTAAGTAAACCCCTCTATATAAATATATGCACTACATATATCTTATGTAGAAATAGATCCCCGATAGTGGGTTTCCACGACTACCGTCCCTCTACTACGTGTGCATTCCACAAATTGGCGTTTGTTAAACAAAGATTTTTGTCCATTTCGTAATTATCTTTTAATTTACTTTATGATTTTCTCCACCCTTCCTCCCCCCGTTTTCTTTTCATTTCTTTCCCGTATGGTTTTTTTGGCACAATTTTCACATTTAATTGGCTCCTGATGTGCCAGGTCACGTAGGGCTAGTCAAGATGTTTCCAGTTTGTCACGCAGTGTTGACAATTTGGCGATACCCGTTCGCAGGTAAGTTGCAACTAACAAATACACCTACAACCCACACACACACACATAAGCCAATGCAAATGAGGCAGCGCCATAGAGGAGACTCTCCAAATCCGAGCCCGTTGCATCATGAATGCCTGAAATATGTATATTTATATAAATATATCTTTGTATCTTTGTTGAATGTTGCATGGCCTGACCTAACAGCACTCTTACTTATAGCATGCTCTCTCTCACACACACACATTAAATATCCTAGATATATCTTTAATAAATATATTTTTGAAGCAAACTTTTCAGCCAATTGTGACCATAACCGTTGAACCTTTAAGCAATTTACGACCGAATACTACAAATATTACCTTAATAAATAAATCGAGCCGCGAAAGAGCGACAAATATTGATAATTTATAGAGTCGGAGAGTGAGGCGAGTGTTCGAATTACAATTGGACTCAGAGTCAGATTATTTATAGATAATCTTAATGTTCGCTGTCGTCTTATTAACGAATTTTGATAATTTATAAGTCCCCGACGGGCGCGAGTATATTGTAAGTATAAATAAATTGCTGATATTTAATTGATGTTGAAAGATAGACACGGGACGCGGGCTTCCTAGTGTTTACGGGGGAAAAAAGGGGCTCCGATAAGGTATTCAGCGATTTTTTAAGAAGAAATCAAGTGCCAAGCGACGCCGATAACAGACAGAAACGTAGAAACGACCGAGGAGAGCTGCTGCATAACGCAGACAGAAAAGAACATCGGGGACAAAGGATATAAATACGATTTAGGTGCAACCCATTCGAAAACCAGAAAGCACCAGCTTTTATCTGAAACCTTTGACCCCACCAAAAAGAGATTATGCCATAATCTATATTCAGATATGATTAGTCGACCGTTTGACGGCAGTCTAGGCTTCGCCGGACATTCCACCAGCCAGCGGACATCGTAGCTGACTTTGAACCAAAGTCAATGCCAAATAAAAAGATCAGAAACCTACCTCAAGGCGGAGGCGGGTCTCGGTAGCCCATGACTCATTCGAGTATGTATTTATTATCAGCTGTAAAAGAAGCGCCACTCCATAATCAATTTCACAATTGCACTCAGAGTCCATAATTGATGTTTTTGTACGTCTTACAAGTACGAATCCCCCTGAGTCATGGGCTTAAGTTCAAACAGTCTTTGAATCAATGAAAACAATAAATAAAGTTCGGCATTGGCTAGCAGAAGACACAGATACACTTGAAGAGCGATTGTTTCTAGCGAAGAGACTTGTGGTTGAGGGGAAATTCGGAAGATGGATGTAGAATGGATTTCCATGAAAGATATGCAGAATATTCGGCACATTTATAGGGGATCTTCGGGGTTCCCCCGTTCTGCGGCAACCTTGTTCGCTTAATCGTAATACCCTTTTCCAAGGGTATTCAACTGGAGGTACTGGAGGCAAAGCCCTCGTGGGTTGTTGACACTTGGCTCGGGGCGGAATGGTGTCAGTAAGGCAACAACTTGGGCTCCTACTGTGGCTGCCACTGATCGCAGCCCAGGGCCAACTTATCGACAGCAAACACTGCAGGAGTGATAAGAAACAATATATGTGTAACCGAAACTATGGAGTGGGCATCGATGATCGTGCCCTGAATGACTTGTGCTTCTGCAGCATGCCCAAAACCGTATCTACTGCTATTTACGATGCGGAACCCATTGGGGGGAGTGTTCGGGTTTTATGGCCCCTAGATAGAGATTCCCACCAGCGAGTTTTACATCTTTTATTCGAGTTTATTTTGCAGTGTGACCAACGGGTTTACGCGGAAGCGTGTCTAAGTTTTAGTCGTTAGGTAAATGTGTAAGTGGCTTAGGCTATCTTCCGATTAGTCGTGGTTTATTATTACCGATAATTGTTGGTATGGGGTCTAGGAAATGGCATTGGCGATGGCTTTGTCTGATAAATTGATGGGAGAGGTAAATGGGGAGAACTCCATCCAAGATTCGCTGAATAAAAAGAGCATATTCTGGCACCTTGTGGTTGACCTCCTCCGCCTCCGACAGAAATATGCGAAAAATAAATACAACCGGCCACAGAAATAATATTTATGACATATTGTATGTATATCGTAGAATTATGAATGTTTACCTGAGGAACAACAGGCGAAATTCCATTCCATTTAAGCCCAAAGCCAAAGCCAACTGTGCAAACGAGCCTCCGCTCCAGTGCTGCCTGAACTCAATAAATTATAAATTAAATTCCATGAAAAGCAGAGTAAATATTACTTGAGTCCCCGGCAGGCATCGCTTGGCATCGCTTCGAATCGCATTGAATTGAATTGTGTTGCCTTTCGTTGCGTCAAATGTTGCCAGCTTCAAAATCAAACACAGTTGTTTCTGCTAGACTTTGTTTTTGCCAAAGGTTTTTCACTTGAAATTTCCAGACACGGTCCGATGGCCTAGGGATGGGTTGAAGCGGGACCGTGGGGGGGGGAAGAATCGGGAGAGACACAAACCCCATTTGAAATCTAATGAAAGATCTTGGAAGATGGTCCTCATTTAAGGCTGGACAGGGGACTCCAATAGAGACCATTCCACCCCCCACGATGCTCCCATGGAAAGTTATTTATGTTCTTCAAACTGCGATAAAACAAATACGAAAATTGTGCGACAAATATTCGTTAAATAATTATTAATTATTTGTTTATCTCTGAGGCAAAGAAAAAAAGCGCTTTGCATGCGCCTCCTGCTGCCAGCTGCCGCGGCTCAAACAATCCACGAATACACTCGCATTTTTTATCTGTTTTTCATTGATATTCAATAATGGTTATCGCAGTTTGGCCGCTAATTGGCAGCGCACTGAAAAGACACGCGCAAATACCATTTTTTATTATTTTTAAATATTTCTGCACGAGGAAAGAAAGCTGTTAAAACATTTAAAGAAACAGAATGTGTGAGGAACTCCTTTCAAATATATCTCTTGGTGGCCTGCCATCGGAGGAGCATCTGTCAGTCAATTGATTCAATTTCTTGCAACCAACTTTGGCCGAAAGAACAGCGACACACATGTGAGAGAGAGACCGTGTTTCCTTTGGAAATGGAACGGCAACGGAAATTAGTTTTGTCAATCATCAAATGACACACAACGGAACGGAAAAGTGTTGCAGAATATTCTATGAAATGCTTCCTTTGGCAGATGGAATACCTATCTTCCATTCAATGTCCATCTGCCGCAGCCTTCACTGTACTTTTTCGTATCTGTACAGAAATAGCTGAGCAAATTGGCTTTGGCTTTGGCTTTGCCATACCCGTAAATCAAAGGCGGTCGGTAGTCAAATAATATTCTCACTTTGCCAATTTTGTAGATAACTGCTGCGGGCTGTCGGCTGTCGAAGGGGGCGGGTGTAACGATCTAGGAAGGGGTTCGTTCGTTACAATTATGGAATTACAATTATGGAGGCGGCTAGGAAGCACACACCACACGCGCCTCCGATATCGTCACTAGCCATCGTCTGTGGCCATACTCGTACACCTCGGGGAGGCATGCGCACAGCAAATACAGAAACGAAAACGAAAAACAAAGCGAAAAATATATTAAAGATTCTAAGACTTGCGATGCACGACAAATGAATTTTAATTCAAATGGAAACGAACAATCAAAATAATCTAAAATACAAATTTGTATGCAAGAATCGAACTATCGATCGAGGATCGGAGGGATCGACGGATCGCTGGATCACGCAGAAGTGTGTGTAGATTCTAAACAGACGAAGGATTGCCCTGAAAGATAGAGGATTCCATATACAGATAGACTGTTGCTCTCAAGCGGAACCTACCTCCGTAAAATTAGTGCACAAATCGGAATAGCTAGTCTTCTGCTGGAGAATCTCAGTTGTGCGATCCCGAGACGAGAACTGGCGGAATTGGTCCGCCGATTGGTGGGTCATAAGAATAGTGATGCCCTCTGTCAGACCCACTAGAACGCCACCAACCAAGGCACTGCTCATCATACCCTTGAGACCTTGTCTGGCCGCGAGTATCCCGCCAGTGGCCGCTCCACTGAAGAGCGAGTTCCAGGCGTCCTCCCGCTGCCTTAAGAAGACCATCGCACAGTGCACCGTGCTGTAGGTGGCGGCCCAAACGGCAAAGTTGCCAGCAATTGCGGGTGTCTTCATTTTCATGGAATCCAATCCGCCGTAGAGCCCGCGACGCATTCCAGTCGGAGCATTCCTGAACCCCTTCAGATACTGGAACAGGCCCCCGCCCAAGGCGCCTATGGCGAAGGCACCGCCGCAGTCCTCCAGCAAGCGAAAGGGGCACGGTTCGCGTTCCATTGTACGGGGATCTTTATCGTTTATTCGGCTTACTGTTTCGGAAGTGAAAGAGTATCAAAGAACGAGTATAGATTCTGAAAGCAAAACCTACTTTATGTGGGCAAAGTTGACGGGGAAACTAAAGCTCTAGAGCAGTGGAAATTTCTCTAGCAAGGCCTACTATATTTGACCCATATTTGTGGGGGAATTTCGAGTAAAGGTGCCACATAAATAGCTATCGGGGCGGAAATCTCCCTGGGTAATGGACTATATCTTGTATTTTCCACAACACAATAGAATTTATTCAGATCGAAACATAGTCTTCTATTCCTGCAGCCCCCCCTATCGCATCGAAATCGCTTATCCCCCATGCCCCCAGCACCTGCTGCGTACGAGTACCTTTCCATGAGAGATTCCCATCAAACTGCATACATTTAGAGAAACACTTTAAGGACAAACCAGAATCTAGTCGCACAGATCTGTCGCGAGTCGTGACAGTCCCCAGGCCCGAGGCATTTAAAGGCTGAATTCGAGTGGAAATCGTTTGTGGAAAAAACATTTAAAAATGCGTCGTTTCGCCTTATTCGGGCACCTGGCTGATTGTCAAGATAAACTTTACAAAACGATAACAAAATACGTAATACGAAAAGCGCAAAGCGCAGAAAAACAAAACAAACAAATACGGGGCGGGGGGGGGGGGGGGGGGGGGGGGTAAAAAACTACTACAGCTAAAAACAAACGTAAGCCCAATAAATAAATTGTTATTAGCCGGTTATGGCCACAATTGCGAGCTGAAAAATTTGTAAGTGATAAAGATCGCAACAGATTGCCGCCAATCGGTTGCGATTGTGCTAATAATGTTCCCCAATCGATTCTAAAGCCATTATCTCTTCCCCTCTCCTTCTCTCTCCCACTTACTGCTCTCCTTGAACCTCGTGACGATTTACAGGAGCAAATCGCGCAGCGTGGACCATGGCCTGGCGGCTCCGTTTGACTTGGACTCGCTGCGCTCGAAGGTGGAGCAGCGTTTCGAGAGTGTGGACAAGCTGTCAAGTGAGTATCTCCATTTCAGTTTTAAAATTACAAGGAAAATCCAAACAAATTCAAGACAGTTTCATGGCAGTTTCAAACAAACAAAAATTCAAATTTACTGCAACAGCTCAGAGGTCTAGCCATATCGTTGGAAAAATTATGGCGCTGCCAGACAGCTGAAACGCATATTTTTCTCCCGATGTGGCAGCTAATTTTTAAGCAGCTGTGTTATTAGCGCGGAAATTTAAACATGCTTTCCGTTTTAGGAAAGGAATAAATTAGAGATTTACCCTTTGTTCCGACTTATAGTATATTTAAAGGTGCATTCGCATTGTCACCATTATTGATAGTATTAACATACAAATGTACATATGTACATATATGTACAAGTCGATGAGTTCAGAGTTGAGCGTTTTCAAGTGCGGTTGTTTTGAATCACGGGCTCCTGATTTTCCGTTTTTAGCATCCGCGCTGCGCGTGTTACCTGGAAGAAAAGCTGTTGAGAGCAGGTTGCTGTCGCGCCGGTGCGTACTGCGTATAAAAACCGGCCCCACCGGCATCCCGCGCTGTTGCAGGGGCACAATCAATTCTTTCCTCTTCTGCTCGCCCGGAGCTTCACACACAGCAGCTGATCGCGCCGCCAGACAGGTGATCGCGTAGAGTTGCCACACGGACGGTGCTGCCAGACAGCCCCGATCGACCCAGGGCTGCCAGAGTGTTGGAGAGAGCTGGAGTTGCGCGCCAACGGAGGGAGATTTTAAATTCGAAATTCAAATTCTAAAGTGAACAATAGGAATGGAGGAGGATGAAAAACTCGCCTTCAGGAAGGGTAGCATGCTCGCCCGATCGCCGGCACCCGAGCCATCTCCAGCAGCAGCGGCGCAGAGTCGGTTCCTTGACTCTAGGGAGACCCCCAAGAGGGTTCTGGACCCAGCCAGCCCGGGAAGTTCCCAGAGGCAAACGCCGCCCAAGAAGAGCAAGGCCCACCAGGAGGCTACCTGCCTGGAGAACCTCTCGGAGCTGGGAAAAATCCTTGACGAGGTTCAGACCAGGATGATGGACAAAAATACGCGCCACATCAACATGGCCACCAGAGCACTGTTCGTGCGCATGAAGGAGCTGCACTCGAACATCATCGAATCGAGCCAAGAGGCTGCAGCGGGTAGAAGCGCCCTGCAGGAAGGCTCCGACGCCCAAGGTGTGGGCAGAAGCCGCGAAGGTGAGGAGCTACATGCGAGGAGTGGAGGCAACGTACAGACTGTGCGCCATTAGGATCGCGTGCTCGTTCCGGACCATCTCAGACGAAGCTGCGTTAGTCATTGCCGGGCAAGTTCCGCTCAGGGAGCTGATAACGGAGAGGAAGGAGATCCATGATGCCATGATGGACAGTGCAGCCGAGGTACGCTCCAAAGCAGAAATAAAGGACGCCGCCAGAAGGACCAGCATGGACAGATGGCAGACCCGATGGGACCACTCACCCAAAGGCCGTTGGACCCACACCCTCATCCCAAGCATAGCATGCTGGGTTGAAAGGAAGCACGGCCAGGTGGATTTCTTCCTTACCCAGGCACTGAGCGGACATGGCTGCTTCCGCGGCTACCTCAAGCGCTTCGGCCACGAGACAGAGGACTGGTGCCCCGAGTGTGGCACAGGCATAAAGGAGGACGCTCGCCACGTCCTCTTCGACTGCCACAGGTTTGACCTCGAGCGTCAGACATTGGAGACAGCAGCAGGGTCTAGGGTCAGCACCGAGACTCTGGTGCCGCTGATGCTGGCAGACCCGAAGGTGTGGGAAGCGGCCGCGGAGTTCGCCTCTAGCGTGATGCGAACGCTTAGGTCCTTGGAGAGAAGACGGAAGGAGCAGACGGAGTAGGTGTCCACGCCACTGCGAAGCAATGCTTTGCGGCAGTACCGCAGTCCGCGGGGCCCCTAGTCCCAACAGTACTCTTGTCCGTTAATTTAAGTTAAATATAAATTGTATAGTATATATTGTAGAGCAAATAAATAATTATATGAATATAAAAAAAAAAAATGTACAAGTCGATAATGAAAATTCCATGAAAATGAAAATATTCGCGAACAAGATAATTAGTTTTGCAACATTCCTTATCTTGCTGCCCCTTAACTTATCAGAAAACGACGAAAAAGTTGATATACAAATACCGCTTCAGATATGAAACAACAAATGTTATCAAACTCATTGTTTGGCAAAATCAATTGCTTTGCTTGCACGTGAGTCACTTGCAGAGAAATTTCATAAACATTAGACATGGGGATATGGTTACATGGGGGACTACCCATAAATTAAGCACCTTATCAGCATTATCATATCACACGGAAAATATTTTTGATAGTCGGTAGTCCCTTGAAGTGAGTTAGTCGCTTTTTTGGCACGGCTCAAGATGGTTTAGGGTTTTCGGAGAGTCCTAGTGTCTGTCTATCCGTATTCCTCCGACCTACAATCGTCGCCAAAGTTTTTGAAAATGCCGCCAATTGCCGACAGTGCGCGCAACTTTAAGTGTGACCAGTCAATAGGACTCTTCGGGATTCCAGAAACCATATCGCTAGCGAAAAATGTGAAAACCGGAAAAAACGAACGAAGAGGGAAGAATTTGATGCAGAAAGAGTTTAAAAATAATTAAGTGGCGATGCTGGAAATGATTGAAATATATTGGCACCTGCCGAGCAAGGAGTTTGCCGTTATCTACGTGTGCCGGCACCAAACGCCGTCCACCGTAGCTTCTGGTGTCGTATATTCGCACCTGCGGCCCGATGGCGCGGCATTTGAGGTGTTTGAGCAGCAGCCAAAACCACCTATTATCAGCGTTGCACCAAGTAAACTATCTGGAAGAAACGCCATTCATATACATGTTTTATTAATGATTTGCATTGTTTTTCTTTTCCGCAGGGCAAAAGTCTTCATTGCCCACCATACCCACCATTTCCTATACCGTGGGCAATCGCGACACATTGACCTCGGTGGCGGCCCGCTTTGATACGACCCCATCGGAGCTGACGCACCTGAACCGGCTGAACAGCTCCTTCATCTATCCGGGACAGCAGCTGCTGGTGCCCGACAAGAGTGCCAAAGATGATGCCTCCAGCAGTTCCACCAACGAGGGCGCCGACGGCGGCAGCGTCTCGGGCAAGTCCAGTCCCATTGAGCGCAAGCTGTCTGGCGACGAGAGCCGGGAAAGAGGTAAGCGGGGTCGCGCTGGAAATGGTGCAATTGGTGCGAGATGAATAGTGAAGTCAGCATTTTGCCGCCTGTATTTTTCGTTTTGTTCTTGTATTTGTTTTTTTTTTGTTGTTTTGTTTAGCATGCAACAACAACGAAAAGTGTGGCAAAATTCAAAAATAGCGACGATGAGGCGCCTGATGGGTAGCACTGTTCCGAGTCATATGTTCGGCACATTTCTCCACTTGCTGCAGCTGGTCACACTGGCCATTCTCAATGTTGTTTTTTTTACCGCGTTGAACTGGCGAGTTTTTCAGTTTTTTGCACCCTTGAAAGATTACAATCGACAATTGGCCATCAAGAGCCCACGTTGAGCGATCGGTAGAACCACGTTGTAAAGTGCTGCAGGACGGAGTACACACCCGAGCGGCGACATCAGCATGCACACGGCTGTCTTCTGGCGGAATGGAGGTTCTTGTTGCTCTCATTGTTGATTTTTCCATTGTTGTCATATCAAGTTGATCGAAAATGTGCTAATTATTAAGTTGACAATGACTGCTGCGGAAGTGCATGTGAGGAGGCTCTTGCCCGGGGGTCACGTAACCCGGCGGCCGACCGCTGGTGCCGCGTCAAAGCAGATTTTGTGGCGCAGTTCATCGAACGTTCGGTGCTGTCGCAGCAGTAAGCGTAGGCGTCACAAGGCGCTGGGGAGATTTACTTTAAACTAGCCCATATATCAACTGTTCGCCCCAGAGCCCCCAGGCACAGGCACAGACATAGGCACAACCAGTGGCCAGCGCCCCACGCCCATCGCACTATCTTATCGGACCGCTGATAAAAATCACAGTTGTCCCGCTGCCACCGAAAATCACCTGTGCACCTGAGAATCCCGTCTAACCACGAGTCTTGAATGTTCTTCCTTGCAGACATACTGGAGGGCCTGCGCCCCGGATCCCCCAAGCCGGGACACATCGAGCGCGTGGCCGGCAACAGCCAGGCCGAGGAGGAGGCCAACAAGAGCGATGATCCGGTCATTACGCAACGCTTCCTCAAGATCAACGTCCGTCACATCACCGACGGCCAGGGCGTTGTGGGCGGCGTCCTTCTGGTCACCCCCAATGCCGTCATGTTCGATCCGAACGTCAGCGATCCGCTGGTGATCGAACACCAGGCGGAGAGCTACGGAGTGATTGCACCCATGGATCTGGTGGTGAATGCGGCCATTTTCCATGACATTGCGCACATGCGCGTAGTGGGAGGTCCCAGTGTTGCTGCCGGCAGCTGCGAGGCGGAGAAGCCAGAGATCTATTATCCGAAACCAGTATTAGTCGAGGAGGACTCCAAGGAGTTGTCCGAGCAGCAGCCGCTGATGGGCGACGATGCCGATGCCAGTAAAGAGCGTTTGGAGGGTGAGTCTTGGCCAAAGCCCCCCCCTGGGGTCCGTTGATGTTTACTCATGGGATGTATCTTCCATTTTTAGCTGAAATTGGTTCATTGGAGATCACCGATGACCAAGAATCACTCTGCTCCAGCACTGGACGCGATGGTGACGCCTTCCCCAAGGCCTTTGAACGTGAACGTATTGAGGTGAGTCATTCTCCCAGTCCCTCTCCCACTTCCATGACGCATTTCTCTAAACTATTTAAACTGTTAATCTTTAGGACTCGTCGTTGGAAGCCAAAGATAGCGCTAAGACTGACGCTGAGGATGAGGACAAGAAAACTGGCCTGGGCCTGACAGACACTCGCACCACCCTGGAGGAGAGACGCAAGAGTCTGTTGGACCATCACTGGGCTATTCCGAGCAAAGACCGGTTAGTGTTTGCTCAGCTGTGTGTTATATGTGCACCTATATCTTACGCTCTCGGGATGATGTGTGAACAACTGCAGTGCACACACAGGCTTTTTGTTATTTAAATAATATTAGTTATGCTTTCTGTGACGTCTCATATATCACATGCCACAGAGAGATGCGTTGTTGAAGCAGATATATCCATTTGTCCGTTTAACTATTCCTCTGTGTTCTGTATTTAACAAAATCGACAAGAGTATGTCTGAAATATCACAAAAAATCAATGTACTTGGCATTATACTGCCCTTCAAATACTATTTTGTTTAAGAACTGCCATGGAAATGATCAGCATATTGAGAGAAAATCATTAATTAAGGAGTATACCATGTATTATTATAAATGCTTAGCTTAGAGTTGAAAAAGTTGAGTAAAAACCCATAAGCACTTAATTAATGGCATACAAATGGTTTATAATTGATTTTTAAGAGATACCAATATTCAATGGCCAATATAGCCACTATTCAGCGTCCATAATTGTTAATTTTGATCAGATAGAACAGAATAGAATGTGCTTTGATAGCGCCATGAGCAGGGTTAAGATTTTTAATTAGATACCCCCATAGTTTAGACTCAATTCAGATAGCAAACCATTTAGTGACACCTCCTAATCTTTGGCCTGCCAGAGAAATCTTTTTCTGTTGCTTTATGCTTGTTAATAACTTTCTGTTTGTATTTTTATTTTCATATATTCGACCCACGCCACGCCTCAAACCTAATCATAAACGCAATTTCTGTTATCGAACCAAATGCTTCACACAACAAACGAAAAACAACCGCACACCACACACCACACCCGCATTTGCACACACGAAAACACCAACCACATATCTGTGTGTGCCCTGCACGAACATATTACTCAGCTATTGTTTGTCTAATTCCCGAAGATCATCGGAAGACGAGGCCGACAACGAGTCCAACATCACTGTGGATAGCGGCGCCCGCAGCCAGGATCCCCTCTCGGCCGCCAGCTCCGTGAGCGGCGTGCCACACAGCAGCATGACCCTTGGGGGAGCTGGAGCAGCTCCTGGAACCGCAGCTATGGCTGGATCTGGGGGACAGTTGCCCGGCACCGGCATGCTGCCACCGCCATCGGGCATTGATCTGGAGCACCTGGAGCAGCTATCGAAGCAGTCGTGCTACGACTCGGGCATCGACATCAGGGAGCCCGTGCCCAGCGTACAGCCGATACCAAAGAAAACCGTTTACAGCGACGCTGACATTGTCCTCAGCTCGGACTGGGTACCACCGAAAAACATTGTGCCGACGCACTTTGGCGAGTCGCCGCCGCGCAGCACCATTCTGGGACAGAGCCTGGACGCTGGTGCCGGTGCTGGCGGTGCGCGCAAGAAGACCTCCAGCGTGAGCTTCAGTGTGGACGATGAGGCCGCACAGCAGGCCCAGGTGCAGGCACAGGTGGCGGCCACATTGGCCAGCGACAAGCAGTCGGAGAAGAAGAACAAGGTATGCGCTAATGAATCACTTGACTACTGTTACGGATACTGATTCGAATTTGTTACTTTATAGATGCTGAAGCGCCTCTCGTATCCCCTGACCTGGGTGGAGGGCCTCACCGGCGAAGGCGGAGCTGTGCCAGCCCCTGGCAGCGGCACCGGCAGCCTCAACAAGTCGGCGGACACTGATTCGGCGCCCAACACGGGCGACTCCAATCAGAGTGTCTTTTCGAAAGTATTCTCAAGGTGCGCATCCCCCAGCTAACATTTGCAACCATCTATCGATCTCTTGACTATAATTGGTGCCAACAAATTTTGTTTATTTCGTTTCGAAAACTGAAAAACCGAACAAATCACAAAACCAAAATGCTTACCTTCGTTTTGTGCGGATCGGCTGCTTTGCTAAACAATAAAATAACATCACATCACATCACGTACTCATGCAACACTGAACACACAACACACAACAATTGTACACCCTACTGACACACACAACACGCACACACAAACCTATAGCTCGCCCATTACTCTGGTCTCAGAGCTGGGCGGGAATCTGTTTTCGAAAACACCGTCCGAAGACTCTGGTGGCTCGCCAGTGCCGCCACTGACTCCGCATTCGACACATTCCGAGGGTCATATGACCTATGGGTAAGGAAAGGAAGGATTTTGGATCCCCGATGTCGTTGTTGTCTTTGTCGTTGTTGCTGTTGATATTGTTGTTGCTATTGAATCTTGATGTATTGTTTCACCTAAGCAAAGAACTTCTTCTTTGTCGCAATGAGCACATTTCTCCTTTCGTTTGTTAGTTTCGATTCAACGTACCATCAATGCTTCATTTTATCAGTTTCGAGTGTAAATTTGAATCATCCTATCATTCATCTCCCACTGCCTGTGGCCATATATTTATACTAATTCTGTCGCTACCCCCTATAGACGTTCCTCAATTGGTACCTTTATACGTCCGCATTCGTCGGAGGGAACCTCGTCCAGCACCAAACTGAAGGAAGCCAAGCAGGCGCCCAAGCTGGACTATCGTTCCATGGTCTCGATGGATGACAAGCCCGAACTATTTATCAGTGTGGACAGTAAGGGAAACCGGCTTATTTGATTGAACTTTAACTAACATTTGGTATATTCTCTCACTTTCATTTAGAACTTATCCCACGTCCGGCAAGAGCCTGTCTTGACCCACCTTTGTATTTGCGCCTGCGCATGGGCAAGCCCATTGGCAAGGCCATACCGCTGCCAACCTCTGTCATGTCCTACGGCAAGAACAAGTTGCGCGCCGAGTATTGGTTCAGCGTGCCCAAAAATCGGTATGTCAACAGCTACGCCACTATAGATCCCTTCTTTATCACTCCCTTCTCTGTTTTTAGCGTTGATGAGCTCTATCGCTTCATAAACACCTGGGTGAAACACCTGTACGGTGAGCTGGACGAAGAGCAAATCAAGGCGCGTGGCTTTGAGCTGATCCAGGAGGACACCGAGTGGACAAAGAGCGGCACCACCAAGGCTGGCCTCGGCGGCGGTAGCCAGGATGGCGAGGAGATCAGCGACCTCACCCGCGAGTCCTGGGAGGTAAGGTCACTGTTTATCTGTAGACCCCCCTCCAACCTCCCAAGCCTCTGGCCAGGAACGACCCCTTCCGCTTTCCTCTTTCCTCCCTCTTGTATCTTTCTATTGTTCTATCGTTTAACTCTTTGCTCCGAGCTCTTACTCTCGAATCGTTCTATTTTTACAAAGAGCTATCAAATCTCTGCTCCTCCAGGTTATGCCTCAGATCAAACTTAATGATTAATCAATGAATTTTATGCCAAATTTCTTCTTCATCCAATATAAATATAAATCTTGAAAATCTTGTTTACATTCTTCCCCCCACGTGTACTTTTCTCTCTTGTTTTTCTTCTTCCTTTTTCCTTGCGTCTCTTTTTCCTTTATTGATTTGCCTTGCCTTTGATTTTCCAACGAAATCGACCACGGGCTGAACCCCCAAACCAATAAAACTATAACTATAAAACCATATACTGCAATTGCATTCTTTTATTATGAAAACTACTTACATATATGACATGATATTATTTAACCTCTGTTGAACTACAAACAGCTTATAAAGGCGCCGTTCGCCAAGACCTACAAGATCATTAAAACGGCTTCCCATGCCGCATCGCATGACTTGGAAATGTTGGGCGGCGAGGTTAGGACAAATCAATCCTTTAATACGAATTCTTCACCTAAAAAATACAAAAAACAAAAACCAAACCTTACTGTGTTGTCCGCACCAAAAACTTAAACTTAAACTTAAACTTAAAAACAAAACCAAAAGAAAAATCGTTTTTGGAACTTGTGTGAAAATTTTGAATTTTTGCATATTTTCGATTTAGTTTATGTTTTTGTTTTTCCGTTGGATATTATATTTGTTGATTTTCCAATATGCTCGCTGGTTTTTTAGTTTCTGTCTTTTCGTAGTTTTCAAAGCACTTTATGCACTCGTATTTCTGGTTCTTTCTGTTTTTGTACCACCACCGAAACCCACCGAAAAAGCACCCAAATCTAGAAAAGAAAAGTCCTATGGAGATTTTCTTTGGCACCACTCTTTTTTCCAGCACTGTGTTTCTGTGGCACTGTGGCGCTCGCACAAGTCTCGAATTTCGACACTCCCCAAGCATTGGTTCCATCCATCTATATTATATCTGTATACCTTATCTATGGCTCATCTATCCCTCTCTCGAGCGAGCATTTCAAATTCATTCTGTATCGAAGCATTTGTTTTTATTGTTTTATGTTCGAAAGATTGGCCTCGTATTTTATTCTCTCTGTTCTCGAAATTTTGAAACATTTTCATTGCATTCAAAAAGAATATACAAATCAATTGATGAAAACGATTTAAGGACAACAAAATGTGGGTTTGAAGAAGTTTGACCGCAATGTGGGGGGCGATAAAAGGGATACTAATTGATTGCAAGATCAATTGGAAAACCAGTTTTGAAAACGAAACAGAACTCAACAATTAAACTAAACAATTAGTTTAAATACTATAACCAGATAACAAAAGTGCTTAATTACCATCTAATTCACTTCATAGTTCGTGTACTTCGAGTCACTTGATACTGAAATTGAGTTCATGAACCTCCCCGACACTTTGAGGGCTTCAAACCCCCGAGAGGTGTCACTTTGGGGCTTGATTATTACAGAAGCATTACCTAACCTAGCCTAACAGCCATTCGAAACGTAACCCATTTACATGCGTAATATATACAATACATACGACCACAGGCAAGAGTCCAACCTTGCCACCAGGCCCCCTCATATCATACTCGCTTCAGTTCCAGTTTCAGTTCCAGTTCCCTCCCCAGTTGATATTCTCTTAGCCACATTCTTCGTTTAGCAATACAAAGGCACCAAAACGATATGCTAATTACGAGTTGATTTGGATTCAACTTCGATTCGAGTTCCATTTCGCAATGCTTTCGCACTTTGAGAGGCCAGGTCTGGCATTATATTTATAAACATTTTTACAACAATTAGCGCCTTTTGCACGTTATCATTCGTGGCAAGAGTCTGGCATTTATTTGTGCAATCTTTGTGGACACGTTTTCCCATCTCACCCCATAAGCGTGCCATATCCAAAATGAAATATCACGATCAATGGATGAGATGAGTAATTTGTGTCTGCCGAAGCCGCCATCAGGGCGCCTCGGAATAGAGATGGCAAAGATATTGTAGGCGATACTCCCTTGAGAGGGGAACCTTGAGTGCTGCCATTACTTTTCCGTTTCTGATACTGTTTGCCGGTTCGTTCTTATCGGTTCGGGTTGAAGCTCTGACATTATTCTCGCACTCCTCTCGCCATTATCAGCCTCCCAGGCAATGTAGCGGCTCATCAGCAAATTGTTTCCTCATTAGGCGCTTGCCGCATCAAAACATCCATAATTATAACTATTAAATAAAAGTATAGTGTATAAAATAAAATATATTATGGGAGCACTAAGCTATCAATAGAATCTCTCCACAACGAAGCATCCATCAATATAGAATAGGCGATGATTGCTTCCGTAGCCCCAAGCAATGCAAATATCTTCAATATGAAGACCAGACCTCAACGAAGCCCCAAACAATGCACAATATCTGTTGAGTTGATACTCAGCTTGATGATCCGTAGATGACATGACATGACCAATAGCTCAGATAATGACAGCCGAAAATAAATCGGGCTTCTAGATTATCGAAAGGTGAAGCATTAAGTAACATTCGGAGGGTGAATACTACAATTCTTGGCTGTGTTTGTAGCCCCACAAGTGTGGCAGATATGCATCTGATATGTCGGGGTTTGTTTCTTCATTAAGTGTTATTCGATATTTGCATATGGTTCATTCATTTGACAAACAAACTGTTGGCGGTTTGCTAGATGATTGGCTACTTTAAATAGTTTTCAGAGAGGTATGATGCATACTATATGTAGTCAGAATTCTTTGAGAGCATTCTCTGATTCCCCAAGAGGAATGCTGTTCTGCCTAAAAGCTGCTGAAAATTCCCAAAATTAAACATCGGAAACTAGTTCCTCACAAATCAGAACACATGACGTCTCTAAAGCGGACCATTGTTTGACACTAATGAAATATGAATAACTAAAGCGAAATATGTTTAGAGATCGGCTCTCATCATCAGCAGCATCATTGATATAATCTACAAACCCGTTTGCGATGGTTATTTTTATTTTTACTGTGGACTACTTATGCCAGAGAGAGAGAGAGAGCGCGTGCCGTGAACATAAATTGTTTATTATTCATTTCTCGTGCGGGGTGATCATTTATTTATGCAGCAATTATTTGCATACATTTAATTACCAAATTTAAGTACACTTTCCATTCAAATACTGTTCTAATTGAAATCGAATTGGGCTTTAATCATTCCGCCCAGCCGCCTCTTTAGAGCCTAACTATATTCTAATTAAATTGAAATTAAATACAAATTTAAATCCAGCTTAAAGCGATTGTCATTTAGCCGGTTTCTGTGTCCGTTGATTGGGTAGCACCATCATCATGATGATCATCGTCTATTTTTCTTATTTCGAAGCCAAATCCGGTTTCGGCAGGTGTATAAAAATAGCAGAATAAACTGAAATAAAAGCAGAAATGATGCGCTTTACTCTAGAGCTCTGCCTCCACTCATTTTTGCTGTTTTTTTTTTTGTTGCTTAAATGCTCAATTAGCCGAGGAGGATCCATCGCCCCACCGCAAACCCTGCCCCTGCCACACTTGAGAAACGGTAGTCCCCAAGCCGCACACACCGATGATTCGCTGACGCCAGCAACACTCAACTTTGCCTTCCAATTGTTCATATATCGAATATACATGTTTACTATATATAAAAGGGGTATATCTATATTGTATTGGATATTGTACTTGTCCGATCAATTGGTTTCAATGAATTTTTGCAAACAAACCGCGACAACGATGCTGAGAAGACAGTCTTTTCAATTTGCATACGAATATCACTCACTCTCCCTCTCTCTCTCTCTCTGAGATAGTGTTCTCTGCTCAATTTTAAATGCATTTCTTACATTAAATTGCGCATTCCGTTAATGGATCACCATAAACACTTTTTTAATGTCGCCATTACGTGGTACATGCATACGTACTGGTGGAGGCTTTAAGAAATGGGAGCGGTAAGAGCTGGTTTTCCATATAGCACCGCTTGAAGACCCTCTCATATTCCTTAATCACGACAGGAGAGCTGGTGACGCCTTTTCGGGGCTGTGTGGGGTGCGGCCTTGTATGCATAATTAACAGATGTTGATGTGTTTTTAATAAGTTATTAGTCAAGGTATTTTCGGGGCATGTTGAATGCCTAAAGAGTTACATGTTTGATTCAATCGTTGATCTTATCTCTCTATCATATACAAAAGTTTTGGCTCGTCGGCGTCGTCTGATATTTTACTCATAACTGCGCGAGCGGGCGAAACTAGTGAGCCGGGGGTTGGCAAGGGGCTTGCGCCCTAGTATTTGAATATTTTACCTATGTTCACACTCGTATGACACCGATTCGATAATAATCCTTCAAGTAGAGATGTTTTTCTGCTGATATTTCACTCTGTTATAGTGTTAAGATCCCATTCCTAAGGAGTTATTCATAGTTTTTTGAAAACTGATTAAACTCTGACTAATACAATGCGGTTTTCCGTTTCCTAGGATACAAATATATACAATATTTGATACGTATAAATTCGCTAAAAATGCTTCATTTAAAAATGGCCAAGATAAACAGTTGAGCTCATGCACGGAAGGGCAATAAATATAGACCGTGTTTTATTAATTGATTAGCATGGCATTTAATATGTTTGCATATCTGTAAACCAAAGCCGCAAAGACAAACAATCCGTGAGCACTTGCTGAAGAGAGAGCCTTGGGGAGCTGGGAGAGAGCTGCTCTCATCAATTGCAGTCGCATCGAAAGGGCCAGGGAGAAAGAGTAAAGGAGAGAGGAGAACTGGTGATCGGCCACAAACACATAATAAATGCATTAAAGAAACACTGGTGGTCTGGAACATAGTCAGGGCGCAGTTGGACAGCGATAAAAGACACTGGTGGACCAACCCTGCACTATTGAACCACTTTGAAATCCATTCAACAGCAGTAGTCGCAAATATTTGGGCATACAGTGGCAAACACTGACAGCTAACATTTTCGTATCAAACTGCATATGCATCGAAATGGGCATCCAACAATGGCGGTCCAAAATATTAGCACAACTGTCTGATCCAACACTGTCAATCCAATTCGCCATGCACTGCCATTGCATCACACTGGCGGCCTGCAATATTCAACCAAGTCAGGCAGCCTCTCCCACAGTCGTGGTCGTGCCGTCAGAGACGAGCTATCAGCAGCAGCGGCGCGCAGCAGAGAAGCAGCAACAGCGTCGTTGGCCGCAGCAGCAGCTGAGCCACGTTTTGTTGTTGCTGATATGGTTTTTACTGTTGTTATTGGGACTGCTGGCGCTGCTGGTGGGGACGACGACGACGGCTCCAACGTATGTTTTGTGTTTTAGTTTTCGCAAAACATTCAAGCCGCACAGTCACGTCTCTCCCTCCCTCCCTGTCGCTCTCTCTGTGTCACTCTCTGCGCGTTAGATCCGCGATCTCCGATTCGGATGCTCCGAAAGTGTTTCCCAAAAATGTGACTTTTGTGCCAATTATAGAAATTATTAGATCTGGCAGATCTTGCAGTTGTGCAAATATTTTACATTTGGGTCTTCCGCCCCGCCTTCCGTCTTCGGTCTACGGTCCTCCGCATCAGCATTGCAAAAGAGCGAAAAGCGTGTCCAAAATTAGCAACGCCTGAGCGCAGCACCAAAAGAAAAAGAAAGGAAATAAACAAAGACTAAAAGAGAAAGAGAAAAAGGAAATCTTTGCGTCTGCAGTCGTTGCTGCCGCTGGCAGAGAACGTCACCAAAATGAGCGCCAAAGCCATGAAAATCTCAAAAATAGCGAAATACATCAAGAAAAGGGTAAATATGAAAATGAGGAAAACACAAAGCACAGACCACAAAAATCTATTAGTCTCCTCCCAATTTCTGTTCGGGGTGAAAGTCTTACGAAAGTGCACAAAAAATACATATCAAGATTAAATAAATTTGAATTTCAAAATGCATCGCGTTTTGTAAGCCGACCGCGTCCCAGCCCGAAAGCCAAAAAGTATTCAATGCCTTGGCCATAAACAGTCGGACAGCGCGCACCTTATAAAGGGTCCGTCTCCGCCTCAGACGATCGCATTGGAATTTCGGCTACTGCCCCGAAATGTCCAGCACCAATGATGACGATAATGATCGTGTAAATGTTGTTCAGATAAAACCATTTCATGTTTCCATAAAGATATATTTAGAGTCCCTTTCGGAGTGGGTCTTTAAGATGGTTGATAGATCCTCTATATGTGATCCTCTACAGGGTGTTGATCCAACATGAATATAATGAACATTACTGTTATCCATTACGATTGTTGCCCAAGATCAAAATGGAATGGAACTAATGGAAACTTAAGTGTTGGCTATAAAGAGCCCATTATGATCCTTTCGCTTCTGTGCGTGCTCATACGATACGAGTAATTTCCCTTGCGAATAATATAATATATATACCTATAGTAATACATTTAAATGCTTAGTAAAATGCCTTAAATTGCTTAAATTGTTACTTGCCGAGCAATCACTTTAAGTACAGAACCTGGAAACGTTTTCAGACTCTTGGCAATGATTTCTTGGGCTCTGAATCATTTTTTTGAATTTAGCTCAAGGTATAACTGTTCCTATACTTCTTATAAGGGAAATAAATCTAAATGTAAATCAATAGAAAACTTTACCGCTCGATTGTCTTCACTCTGTGAATATTTTCAAAGATCTTTTGAGTGTTTGTCTTCTTTGTGCCCTTGTGGCACACATAACCCAGTTATCAGTCAGGCCCTCTCGCAGATCTTTCCCATCTATTCAATCACTTATTCCACGTCTCCTCTTATCTTTCACTCTCAATCAAGTCAAGTGTGTGGCATCTTTTGGGAGAAATCTGATTGAAAAGTAGAGAAATCAAGGGTGTGCAAGACACAGAAATTCCCTCGCTAAAGTCTTTCCTATTCCATTATTATATATTTTACATAAACCTGATTTTACGATCTAGAATTTTCCAATTTTCAATCCTCTCTCCTCTAGACTCTTGACTCTACCACTCTGAACCTTTTTGGAGATCTTGAGTGCCGCACATTTGACATTTCATTCACCTTTCGAGGGGCGGTGCGCCACCTCTCTTTAATTATTTTTGTTTTGACTGAAATTCAACTGTAATTAAATTGATAATGCAACCCCTAAAAAAAGGGGAATTCAATGGGATGGGTATAATGAACGATGAATGGGGTTCGGTTTCGGATTCGGGCAAGAAGTTAGCCAAATGTGAAGAGATTTTGTTGTATTGTGTTGTGTTGTGTATGCGCTTTGTGGATCCGGCTTCGGTTCGTATTTCAAATGGTTGACTGCCATTATGCACACTACATACTATATGTACTATATATATATACGAGTATATACATGTAGGTACCATATCGTATTTAATTTGTTCGAGGTGTGGCTTAAAGAGTGAGAGAGAGAGAGAGAGAGAGAGAGAGAGTGCTTTGGTGTGAGAGATCAGGTGGAATCAATTAAAAAGGTGTTCTTTTAGACGGAAACAAGCTGCCTGCCATGTGCGTGATTGAGAATATAATATTCCTAAAATAATATCCATATATTCTGTTCCATTTCACACTTTCTTCACTCTAGCTAAAAGATAATCCAATTTTCCACCAAGGTGTACGAATGTTTTTCATAGACTTTTACGTCGTAGACCCTCCATCACACCTCAGCCTGCCTATTGCAGCTACCAGCAATTGTTGCGAACATGTTTTCGGTAATACAATACCCCCGTTAAACACTACTCGTACGAGTACCTGGCTACTGTCCAGAAAGATACAGATACATGTGTATCTACGGGCGACTGACCGGCCACACATCGTGCACACACAAACAAAAAACAAATCAAAAGTTAAACATACAATAATATGATGTATGCGAATACCTATAAAGACATCCCCAGCTGCAGACACGTGATCATTTCATAGTTGAAATTGGGGTCGCGAAAAAAATAAAAAAACAGAAATATAATTGCGTGCAGAGGAAATTTCATTGAATTATGTGCCAGCCTTCCGTTCGTTTGTGGAGGGGTTGTCTCAAAGACCTGGATTGTGATTAAAGAGTAGTCAAAATACCCGAAAAAATAGATGGGAGATGGAATATGAGTATAGAAAACATATAAAGGGGAATACTGGAATACCACGAACATGGGATTGTAGAAGATTCCTTCTAAGCCCCATAATAAATTCTCTCTTAGGTGATGTAACCCTCCTCACTGATAGATCGGGGTTCGGGTCGGATCTGATTGAGATGATCTCGTATCTGGAAACAAAGAAACAAGTCGACTGGTCGACTGACGGAGAGTTATCCGTTTCATAACCGGTTCGCATTTGATTGATTTCTGAAATGTACTCGTAAATGCATGCATTTCAAAGTAGAGCAGAGTTTTGAGGCCCGATTCCGGTTCCAATTGCCACAAACAAGAGTCATTTCTCAGATTTCATGTGTCCTACTCCAAATACTTCGATTTAGAGGCTTGTTTACTCGGTGGGAAAAACATATTTTAACCAGTTTCAGTGCGTATCTAAACGGAATACAAATTGCAAGTAGAGTAGAGTTTTGTTGGTGTTTGTCGCTGGAATTTAACACGCCCACAAATGCGGCTTAGCTGTGGTCATCGTCAGGTGGTGGTGGCGCCGTTATGATAAATACTTGGGTTTTATTTTGGGTGCAGAAGAGCAGAGAAGCAGAGAAACCAGTTTGCGCCAAATTAAACCAAAAATGTCGGCTAAAACCTTGGCCCAACGCAGATGCAACCAAAAACAGACCCCCATCTGGTTTTATTTTTGGCACGTGAGCTGCTTGTCGTTTGGGCTGGAAATACTCGCAAGTGAAGATTGCTTCAATTGAAAATCAATTATCGCATAAAAATAAAAATTACGTATACGCAACATGCAGAACGTTTTAGCTCCATCAGAATTGTTGCGGGGCAGCATGTTGCCAACAAACCTGTTGTCTGCCGAAAGGCGAAAGAAGTTGCGCGAGCTCCAAACTTGATTCGAAGAGAGCGTCCGGTCCCCACCAGAAAAGCTTAGCTGAGAGCGTGAGTGCCAAAGAGAGGTGGGCGAATGACACACAGGGAGTGTGAATCTCTGTTGCGCTCTCTCTCTCTCTACCTCTCTCTCGGCAACTTCTTTTTCGTGCGCGCTGTTCGGTTCTATGGTCCGTTTCGTCATGCCAGTCGCTCGAGCGACTTGTTTGAAAATAGCAGCGCAGTGGCAAAAAGTTGGATAAACGCTGAAGCTTTTACAGCAAATATTAGAAAAGATTTGAAAGAAATAGAGAGAGTGACGGCAGCAGTGCAGACAATCGAAGCAGTGTTGACTGTTTGTTTATGTGTCAAAAAACAAAAGGAAAACCTATAGAGAAAAATCTATATAGTGCTCGTATTGGAAAAGCGCACCAAAGCAGAGAGCGTGATAAAACTTGTGGCAACAACAGAAGCACAAAACGGCAAACACACAACACACACAAAAGAACAGAGAAAAAGCTAAGCACAAATCTCGTGGGTCACAAGACCCCAACAACCAGCTGTGGAGTGGAACAGAAAGAGATAGAAAGAGCGCCGAGCAGTGCGAGAGCCAAAGCACACACAATGCTGCTGAGCGGAAAAGCTCTCACACTACACTGCTAGCCAAAAAAGTTGGACAGGCTTGAGCTTTTGCCTAACTACCGTTGCTTGTTTGCTGTGTTGTTATCGCTTTGTGTGTGTGTTTTTTGCTGCCTCTCAGCAACATGTGGTTTGTGGTCGTACTCTTCGCTGTGGCCGCCGTTTGCGGCCTGGCCGGTCGAAAGTGGGGCCGCTACCTGTATCTGCACTATGGGCGGCATCTGCTGCCGCGCTCTCTGCTGGCAAACAAGAACCGTGCGCCCACGCCGCCCCTGTCGCCCACCAAAGATGATCAGAGTCTGGAGGCACTGCTCGATGAGAGCGGGGAAATGCATGAAACGGTGAGTGTTGGAGATCGCGGGAAAGTTTGGGCATTACAGTGAGATTTTCTCTTATATAGTAGACCTCTGAGAATCTCCCCTATGTGGATAACAACACTCTTATCTTTGGTGTTGTGTTAAGTAGTGTACAAACACTCGTCTGTTGTTGCTGTTGGAGAACACGTGGATAGTTGTAGTTGTAGCTAGAAAATACATCTATAATGGGGAATTATTATCGCACACGTTTTAACTATTACAAATGACTTGATTTTGCCTCTTCATACCCAAGTTAATGGCTTGAACTGATTTGCGACTACTCGTAGCACAAAAAGGTATTACGAAATCATCATTATACTCGTACCAGAGGGAGAATACCTCAGATCTGAGACCGGAGACCTGAGACGAACCCCATTCGTCTCGACGTGTCAACTGTCTCGATCTCGAATGTCAGTAAGTGCCAAGGGTCAATGCTCTGCCCGGGGTTAGTCGGCGTATACTCCAGTACTCGTTCGTTTAGTAAGCCCCATTAGATAATTTTCTAGAAATATGGCTAAAGAAACACACACTGTTTAGCTGTGGCAAACAGTATGGCCTGACCTCCCCGACTAAACCAAGTTGCCCTGGAGACTACAGACTTGCAACTAATTAAATATTTGCATAGAAATACAGATAGACATAGACAGATGAACAACAATAGCAGATACAAAGTGTGATGCAAGAAATATCTGTAAACAACACAAAAAATATATAGAAATTGCGCACCTCAACAACAGGCGGCACGGCCCTACTTCACGCTCTCCATTCTCCTAATGCATTTGAACAACAATAGAAATAGCAATAGCAATCACAGCAATAACAATGATAAGTAAATTCAAACATACAGAACAGAAAATATACGCCAGAAAATGATTGCAAATTCTTATTTAGTGATAAGAAATCGGTGGACAAAACAGGAAATATCTAAAGAACAGAGGCTTTACTCTGGATAAAAATAGGTTCAACAACTTAAGATTCAAAAAGGAGCTTTAGGAGGTAGTCATGGGAACTTTAGAGCCTATAAAATGATAAGATTATAATAGGAAAAGACCTATCTCAACTAATCTAAGCCATACGACAACCCCAATACAAAGAACGAATGAGGGTCGAAGATAGCTGACTTTTAAAAGATATATGTATGTCTACGAATGGAATGGTGTTGATATACTCTGTCTTCCAAAACTTTGCTTTGGCTTCACATAATTTCTCCCACATCCGTCAATTTGGGGACGATCGGCCTGAAGTCCGACCGCAGACAGAACCTTTAAGACTCTGTTGGCAATTCATCAGCTGATTGCTTGGCAGCAGGCATTAGCCGGAATGGGACGGAGCACGCACTTGCTGTCTCTTTTTTTTTTTGGCTGCAGAAGGGAGCAGAGAGGAGAGCACAGGGCTTCAGCTTGCCGCTTACTTTGCATACCAAAGCAGAATGCGATGGCAGCAGCAGAGACGCCAGCAGCGGCAGCAGCAGCAGCAGAGAAAAATAACCACAGAAAAGACAGCAGCAAAAACAGAAGGCGCTTCAGCCGGTGGGGCCGAAGCATTGCATACTCTTTCCATGTGGCAGCCACCGCAATAGAGTCCCTGTTGTAGGGGTTCCTACATTAAGAGATAAATCAAACAATAAGACAATTACAATTTTCTAGATTAGAATCGATCAGCTGTTTAACCTGCATGCAACTTGGCCACACTGCTTTACGTTTGTCGAAATTTCTCGCAAAACCACAGAAACGTAGAATCTGTGCCTCATATTTGGGTGCTTTCAGTCTTCAACGTCCTCCGTTAATGCGAAAGTTCGTATATGCTACCAAAGGATTACTCAAAGAATGGCTGGCCGCAGTGGCACAACACACACACACACACAAAACATTGTCATATACATGTCTAGACACCGTCCGACACCGACACAGCAACTAAGGCCATCTCTGAGCTGCTGAAACTAAAGCCCTTTTAGATTCTGCACAATTTGTCCTACTTATTCGTACCTTTTTTTCCAACGAGCTGCAAACTTATTGATGGTTGTTACACCGAACACCTTGGCTTTCCTTTGGACTGATTTAATATTATATTATGTTTTCCACAAAGTTTTTTACTAATTCGTAACCTTTTCTCTAAGCCTTATGGCATCTCTATGTGTGACATCAAAAGTTTGACAACATAATCATATCGATAACTCTCTGTCATGTGTGACCAGTGTTGCCCACTGTTTAGCATTTTGCCCGCCTCATTGCCAATTATTGAATGATTGGTAGCACTTTTGGTGCGTTTGCTTGGGAAGGCGTAAAAGCGTTCAATTCTATTGAATTTGTGAACGGTTGGGGACTGCACTTATTGTGCAATCGAAAATACATGATACCTTCTTGAAGGGTATACCAACGCCAACGTATTGCGCATGAGGTGCATGACTCTCTGTCATGTGTGACCAGTGTTGCCCACTGTTTAGCATTTTGCCCGCCTCATTGCCAATTATTGAATGATTGGTAGCACTTTTGGTGCGTTTGCTTGGGAAGGCGTAAAAGCGTTCAATTCTATTGAATTTGTGAACGGTTCGGGACTGCACTTATTGTGCAATCGAAAATACATGATACCTTCTTGAAGGGTATACCAACGCCAACGTATTGCGCATGAGGTGCATGACTCTCTGTCATGTGTGACCAGTGTTGCCCACTGTTTAGCATTTTGCCCGCCTCATTGCAAATTATTGAATGATTGGTAGCACTTTTGGTGCGTTTGCTTGGGAAGGCGTAAAAGCGTTCAATTCTATTGAATTTGTGAACGGTTGGGGACTGCACTTATTGTGCAATCGAAAATACATGATACCTTCTTGAAGGGTATACCAACGCCAACGCATTTCGCATGAGGTGCATGACTCTCTGTCATGGCGCTGTCTGTCATGGCAGCGGCAGCAGCAGAGAAAAATAACCACAGAAAAGACAGCAGCAAAAACAGAAGGCGCTTCAGCCGGTGGGGCCGAAGCATTGCATACTCTTTCCATGTGGCAGCCACCGCAATAGAGTCCCTGTTGTAGTGGTTCCTACATTAAGAGATAAATCAAACAATAAGACAATTACAATTTTCTAGGTTAGAATCGATCAGCTGTTTAACCTGCATGCAACTTGGCCACACTGCTTTACGTTTGTCGAAATTTCTCGCAAAACCACAGAAACGTAGAATCTGTGCCTCATATTTGGGTGCTTTCAGTCTTCAACGTCCTCCGTTAATGCGAAAGTTCGTATATGCTACCAAAGGATTACTCAAAGAATGACTGGCCGCAGTGGCACAACACACACACACACACACAAAACATTGTCATATACATGTCTAGCGAATGCATTTTTTTATTAAGGTACCATCGACAGTATATAGGAGGCAGCATTGGCATCAGTGAGGACAATGCAACGGGCGTAGACCGTGCTGCCGTTGCCAGTGGAAATCTTGATCTCACTGTGGTCGTAGCGCAAAAGGGGGCAGTGCATCATTTCTGCGTAGAGTGTAAGATCGTCGCTCATCCAGATGGGAGTCGAGCTGGCGATTAGGAGCAGCTTGGCACTTCCATCTAAAATTATCCTGGCGATGTTCGCGGGGTCGCATTGGTAATTGCCGTCCGACACCGACACAGCAACTAAGGCCATCTCTGAGCTGCTGAAACTAAAGCCCTTTTAGATTCTGCACAATTTGTCCTACTTATTCGTACCTTTTTTTCCAACGAGCTGCAAACTTATTGATGGTTGTTACACCGAACACCTTGGCTTTCCTTTGGACTGATTTAATATTATATTATGTTTTCCACAAAGTTTTTCACTAATTCGTAACCTTTTCTCTAAGCCTTATGGCATCTCTATGTGTGACATCAAAAGTTTGACAACATAATCATATCGATAACTCTCTGTCATGTGTGACCAGTGTTGCCCACTGTTTAGCATTTTGCCCGCCTCATTGCCAATTATTGAATGATTGGTAGCACTTTTGGTGCGTTTGCTTGGGAAGGCGTAAAAGCGTTCTATTCTATTGAATTTGTGAACGGTTGGGGACTGCACTTATTGTGCAATCGAAAATACATGATACCTTCTTGAAGGGTATACCAACGCCAACGTATTGCGCATGAGGTGCATGACTCTCTGTCATGTGTGACCAGTGCTGCCCACTGTTTAGCATTTTGCCCGCCTCATTGCCAATTATTGAATGATTGGTAGCACTTTTGGTGCGTTTGCTTGGGAAGGCGTAAAAGCGTTCAATTCTATTGAATTTGTGAACGGTTGGGGACTGCACTTATTGTGCAATCGAAAATACATGATACCTTCTTGAAGGGTATACCAACGCCAACGTATTGCGCATGAGGTGCATGACTCTCTGTCATGTGTGACCAGTGTTGCCCACTGTTTAGCATTTTGCCCGCCTCATTGCAAATTATTGAATGATTGGTAGCACTTTTGGTGCGTTTGCTTGGGAAGGCGTAAAAGCGTTCAATTCTATTGAATTTGTGAACGGTTGGGGACTGCACTTATTGTGCAATCGAAAATACATGATACCTTCTTGAAGGGTATACCAACGCCAACGCATTTCGCATGAGGTGCATGACTCTCTGTCATGGCGCTGTCTGTCATGGCAGCGGCAGCAGCAGAGAAAAATAACCACAGAAAAGACAGCAGCAAAAACAGAAGGCGCTTCAGCCGGTGGGGCCGAAGCATTGCATACTCTTTCCATGTGGCAGCCACCGCAATAGAGTCCCTGTTGTAGTGGTTCCTACATTAAGAGATAAATCAAACAATAAGACAATTACAATTTTCTAGGTTAGAATCGATCAGCTGTTTAACCTGCATGCAACTTGGCCACACTGCTTTACGTTTGTCGAAATTTCTCGCAAAACCACAGAAACGTAGAATCTGTGCCTCATATTTGGGTGCTTTCAGTCTTCAACGTCCTCCGTTAATGCGAAAGTTCGTATATGCTACCAAAGGATTACTCAAAGAATGACTGGCCGCAGTGGCACAACACACACACACACACAAAACATTGTCATATACATGTCTAGCGAATGAATTTTTTTATTAAGGTACCATCGACAGTATATCGGAGGCAGCATTGGCATCAGTAAGGACAATGCAACGGGCGTAGACCGTGCTGCCGTTGCCAGTGGAAATCTTGATCTCACTGTGGTCGTAGCGCAAAAGGGGGCAGTGCATCATTTCTGCGTAGAGTGTAAGATCGTCGCTCATCCAGATGGGAGTCGAGCTGGCGATTAGGAGCAGCTTGGCACTTCCATCTAAAATTATCCTGGCGATGTTCGCGGGGTCGCATTGGTAATCGCCGTCCGACACCGACACAGCAACTAAGGCCATCTCTGAGCTGCTGAAACTAAAGCCCTTTTAGATTCTGCACAATTTGTCCTACTTATTCGTACCTTTTTTTCCAACGAGCTGCAAACTTATTGATGGTTGTTACACCGAACACCTTGATTTCCTTTGGACTGATTTAATATTATATTATGTTTTCCACAAAGTTTTTTACTAATTCGTAACCTTTTCTCTAAGCCTTATGGCATCTCTATGTGTGACATCAAAAGTTTGACAACATAATCATATCGATAACTCTCTGTCATGTGTGACCAGTGTTGCCCACTGTTTAGCATTTTGCCCGCCTCATTGCAAATTATTGAATGATTGGTAGCACTTTTGGTGCGTTTGCTTGGGAAGGCGTAAAAGCGTTCAATTCTATTGAATTTGTGAACGGTTGGGGACTGCACTTATTGTGCAATCGAAAATACATGATACCTTCTTGAAGGGTATACCAACGCCAACGTATTGCGCATGAGGTGCATGACTCTCTGTCATGTGTGACCAGTGTTGCCCACTGTTTAGCATTTTGCCCGCCTCATTGCAAATTATTGAATGATTGGTAGCACTTTTGGTGCGTTTGCTTGGGAAGGCGTAAAAGCGTTCAATTCTATTGAATTTGTGAACGGTTGGGGACTGCACTTATTGTGCAATCGAAAATACATGATACCTTCTTGAAGGGTATACCAACGCCAACGTATTGCGCATGAGGTGCATGACTCTCTGTCATGTGTGACCAGTGTTGCCCACTGTTTAGCATTTCGCCCGCCTCATTGCCAATTATTGAATGATTGGTAGCACTTTTGGTGCGTTTGCTTGGGAAGGCGTAAAAGCGTTCAATTCTATTGAATTTGTGAACGGTTGGGGACTGCACTTATTGTGCAATCGAAAATACATGATACCTTCTTGAAGGGTATACCAACGCCAACGTATTGCGCATGAGGTGCATGACTCTCTGTCATGTGTGACCAGTGTTGCCCACTGTTTAGCATTTCGCCCGCCTCATTGCCAATTATTGAATGATTGGTAGCACTTTTGGTGCGTTTGCTTGGGAAGGCGTAAAAGCGTTCAATTCTATTGAATTTGTGAACGGTTGGGGACTGCACTTATTGTGCAATCGAAAATACATGATACCTTCTTGAAGGGTATACCAACGCCAACGTATTGCGCATGAGGTGCATGACTCTCTGTCATGTGTGACCAGTGTTGCCCACTGTTTAGCATTTTGCCCGCCTCATTGCCAATTATTGAATGATTGGTAGCACTTTTGGTGCGTTTTTTTTTTTGGAATTCGTGAAAAGCGTTCAATTCTATTGAATTTGTGAACGGTTGGGGACTGCACTTATTGTGCAATCGAAAATACATGATACCTTCTTGAAGGGTATACCAACGCCAACGTATTGCGAATGAGGTGCATGACTCTCTGTCATGTGTGACCAGTGTTGCCCACTGTTTAGCATTTTGCCCGCCTCATTGCCAATTATTGAATGATTGGTAGCACTTTTGGTGCGTTTGCTTGGGAAGGCGTAAAAGCGTTCAATTCTATTGAATTTGTGAACGGTTGGGGACTGCACTTATTGTGCAATCGAAAATACATGATACCTTCTTGAAGGGTATACCAACGCCAACGTATTGCGCATGAGGTGCATGACTCTCTGTCATGTGTGACCAGTGTTGCCCACTGTTTAGCATTTTGCCCGCCTCATTGCCAATTATTGAATGATTGGTAGCACTTTTGGTGCGTTTGCTTGGGAAGGCGTAAAAGCGTTCAATTCTATTGAATTTGTGAACGGTTGGGGACTGCACTTATTGTGCAATCGAAAATACATGATACCTTCTTGAAGGGTATACCAACGCCAACGTATTGCGCATGAGGTGCATGACTCTCTGTCATGTGTGACCAGTGTTGCCCACTGTTTAGCATTTTGCCCGCCTCATTGCCAATTATTGAATGATTGGTAGCACTTTTGGTGCGTTTGCTTGGGAAGGCGTAAAAGCGTTCAATTCTATTGAATTTGTGAACGGTTGGGGACTGCACTTATTGTGCAATCGAAAATACATGATACCTTCTTGAAGGGTATACCAACGCCAACGCATTGCGCATGAGGTGCATGACTCTCTGTCATGGCGCTGTCTGTCATGGCAGCGGCAGCAGCAGAGAAAAATAACCACAGAAAAGACAGCAGCAAAAACAGAAGGCGCTTCAGCCGGTGGGGCCGAAGCATTGCATACTCTTTCCATGTGGCAGCCACCGCAATAGAGTCCCTGTTGTAGTGGTTCCTACATTAAGAGATAAATCAAACAATAAGACAATTACAATTTTCTAGGTTTGAATCGATCAGCTGTTTAACCTGCATGCAACTTGGCCACACTGCTTTACGTTTGTCGAAATTTCTCGCAAAACCACAGAAACGTAGAATCTCTGCCTCATATTTGGGTGCTTTCAGTCTTCAACGTCCTCCGTTAATGCGAAAGTTCGTATATGCTACCAAAGGATTACTCAAAGAATGACTCGCCGCAGTGGCACAACACACACACACACACAAAACATTGTCATATACATGTCTAGCGAATGAATTTTTTTATTAAGGTACCATCGACAGTATATCGGAGGCAGCATTGGCATCAGTGAGGACAATGCAACGGGCGTAGACCGTGCTGCCGTTGCCAGTGGAAATCTTGATCACACTGTGGTCGTAGCGCAAAAGGGGGCAGTGCATCATTTCTGCGTAGAGTGTAAGATCGTCGCTCATCCAGATGGGAGTCGAGCTGGCGATTAGGAGCAGCTTGGCACTTCCATCTAAAATTGTCCTGGCGATGTTCGCGCGGTCGCATTGGTAATCGCCGTCCGACACCGACACAGCAACAAAGGCCATCTCTGAGCTGCTGAAACTATAGCCCTTTTAGATTCTGCACAATTTGTCCTAATCATTCGTACCTTTTTTTCCAACGAGCTGCAAACTTATTGATGGTTGTTACACCGAACACCTTGGCTTTCCTTTGGACTGATTTAATATTAAATTATGTTTTCCACAAAGTTTTTTACTAATTCGTAACCTTTTCTCTAAGCCTTATGGCATCTCTATGTGTGACATCAAAAGTTTGACAACATAATCATATCGATAACTCTCTGTCATGTGTGACCAGTGTTGCCCACTGTTTAGCATTTTGCCCGCCTCATTGCAAATTATTGAATGATTGGTAGCACTTTTGGTGCGTTTGCTTGGGAAGGCTTAAAAGCGTTCAATTCTATTGAATTTGTGAACGGTTGGGGACTGCACTTATTGTGCAATCGAAAATACATGATACCTTCTTGAAGGGTATACCAACGCCAACGCATTGCGCATGAGGTGCATGACTCTCTGTCATGTGTGACCAGTGTTGCCCACTGTTTAGCATTTTGCCCGCCTCATTGCCAATTATTGAATGATTGGTAGCACTTTTGGTGCGTTTGCTTGGGAAGGCGTAAAAGCGTTCAATTCTATTGAATTTGTGAACGGTTGGGGACTGCACTTATTGTGCAATCGAAAATACATGATACCTTCTTGAAGGGTATACCAACGCCAACGTATTGCGCATGAGGTGCATGACTCTCTGTCATGTGTGACCAGTGTTGCCCACTGTTTAGCATTTTGCCCGCCTCATTGCCAATTATTGAATGATTGGTAGCACTTTTGGTGCGTTTTTTTGGGAATTCGTGAAAAGCGTTCAACTCTATTTAATTTGTGAACGGTTGGGGACTGCACTTATTGTGCAATCGAAAATACATGATACCTTCTTGAAGGGTATACCAACGCCAACGCATTGCGCATGAGGTGCATGACTCTCTGTCATGTGTGACCAGTGTTGCCCACTGTTTAGCATTTAGCCCGCCTCATTGCCAATTATTGAATGATTGGTAGCACTTTTGGTGCGTTTGCTTGGGAAGGCGTAAAAGCGTTCAATTCTATTGAATTTGTGAACGGTTGGGGACTACACTTATTGTGCAATCGAAAATACATGATACCTTCTTGAAGGGTATACCAACGCCAACGTATTGCGCATGAGGTGCATGACTCTCTGTCATGTGTGACCAGTGTTGCCCACTGTTTAGCATTTTGCCCGCCTCATTGCCAATTATTGAATGATTGGTAGCACTTTTGGTGCGTTTTTTTGGGAATTCGTGAAAAGCGTTCAACTCTATTTAATTTGTGAACGGTTGGGGACTGCACTTATTGTGCAATCGAAAATACATGATACCTTCTTGAAGGGTATACCAACGCCAACGCATTGCGCATGAGGTGCATGACTCTCTGTCATGTGTGACCAGTGTTGCCCACTGTTTAGCATTTTGCCCGCCTCATTGCCAATTATTGAATGATTGGTAGCACTTTTGGTGCGTTTGCTTGGGAAGGCGTAAAAGCGTTCAATTCTATTGAATTTGTGAACGGTTGGGGACTGCACTTATTGTGCAATCGAAAATACATGATACCTTCTTGAAGGGTATACCAACGCCAACGTATTGCGCATGAGGTGCATGACTCTCTGTCATGTGTGACCAGTGTTGCCCACTGTTTAGCATTTTGCCCGCCTCATTGCCAATTATTGAATGATTGGTAGCACTTTTGGTGCGTTTTTTTGGGAATTCGTGAAAAGCGTTCAATTCTATTTAATTTGTGAACGGTTGGGGACTGCACTTATTGTGCAATCGAAAATACATGATACCTTTTTGAAGGGTATACCAACGCCAACGCATTGCGCATGAGGTGCATGACTCTCTGTCATGTGTGACCAGTGTTGCCCACTGTTTAGCATTTTGCCCGCCTCATTGCCAATTATTGAATGATTGGTAGCACTTTTGGTGCGTTTTTTTTTTTGGAATTCGTGAAAAGCGTTCAATTCTATTTAATTTGTGAACGGTTGGGGACTGCACTTATTGGGCAATCGAAAATACATGATACCTTCTTGAAGGGTATACCAACGCCAACGTATTGCGAATGAGGTGCATGACTCTCTGTCATGTGTGACCAGTGTTGCCCACTGTTTAGCATTTTGCCCGCCTCATTGCCAATTATTGAATGGTTGGTAGCACTTTTGGTGCGTTTGCTTGGGAAGGCGTAAAAGCGTTCAATTCTATTGAATTTGTGAACGGTTGGGGACTGCACTTATTGTGCAATCGAAAATACATGATACCTTCTTGAAGGGTATACCAACGCCAACGTATTGCGCATGAGGTGCATGACTCTCTGTCATGTGTGACCAGTGTTGCCCACTGTTTAGCATTTTGCCCGCCTCATTGCCAATTATTGAATGATTGGTAGCACTTTTGGTGCGTTTTTTTTTTTGGAATTCGTGAAAAGCGTTCAATTCTATTTAATTTGTGAACGGTTGGGGACTGCACTTATTGGGCAATCGAAAATACATGATACCTTCTTGAAGGGTATACCAACGCATTGCGCATTGCGCATGAGGTGCTTTAGAGGATGGACCCTAGATAAGAAGAGTCTTCAAAGAACGCCTGTTTGGAAGACTGATGATATGCTCTGTGTGTTCTTCTTTGCTTTGGCTTCACGCCTTTTCCCATTCCCAAGTACCAAGCCCTCTTTCTGGTATCTTTTCGCATGGAAAGAGTCGCTAAAGTAATGCTTAACCCGCATACAATGGAGCAAAAATGGTTTCCCATTCTTTGCCTGACTTTTGTTGCTCTCTGGTCTGTTGTCTCTTTCGCAGTCAGTCCCGGGGGGCGAGCTATCGAGTTACAAAAAAAGTTGCAGGTTTTAAGACTCGTTTTTGCGGGGTAAGCGGTTTTATAGCTTGCCGGTTCTTTGATTCTCCTTTGCTTCCTCTTTGGACCTTCTTTCGCCACTTCCCTGCTTCTTCTTTGCCTGTTAATACCTCATATTCGTGGAGAACTAAGCAATTTTCTAGAACTTCTTGAGTGCCCTTTTTGGCGCCCACAAAAAGATGTGACATCCACAATTAGCACATTCGGTAGAGCTGTTAATTAAGATCTAAACCACCTATTTACCCAAAATCATCGAAATCGGATAAGTTTTTCAACCGGAATAAGCTATCTAGCGGGGTATCCCACAGTCGGAATATCTTTTACAGATTTTTTACTTTTTGCCCCCTTTTTCCGTGTGTTTTTCGTGTTTGCTCTTTGCATCGCTTCGGGGCCGGTTGTTTCGTTTTGACTTTCTGCTGTTTACTTTTAAACTTTTTGCGTCCGGACCAGACCTCCGACTCGACTTCGCTTGAGCCGCGTTCGGGAACCAGTTGACGCAGAACCGTTGCGGAACATGTTTGCCGCCGCCGTGCCACAAGCCACAAACAAAGTACGCGGCTCCCACTCGAGTGCAGCTCCAAAATAGTGTGTCTATCAATAGAGATATGTACATAGACTCGCCTTATTATTCCATCAAGGACAGTTGCCTCACCTTCGCAAGTTTCGATGGCCCCGTTTTGAATTTAATGCAAATCTCTCGATCAAAACCGAGAATCTCCTGCCTGCCAGTCCAGTTATTAAGTGCTCTAAATTAATTACTAATTGATAAAAAAGGCGCCTCGCTTTCTTTGGTATCTTATCGGAAGTTCGGTGAGAAGAAAAACAAATGCCGAATCTTGTTTCTATTCTCAAATTGAAATGGCACTGGTTTTAATCGTGACGGTCTTAGTTGGGAGGGGGAATCACTCCTGAGATTTATGCATTTTCCTCTTGTCTTATAATCCTACAAATCAAGACCCTAACGACACACAGTTTATTATTTTACGACTTAAAGATGTCGTAAAATATGTATTTATTGGTTGCCAAATGGCCGCCATATAGAACTTAAACGATTTTCGCTACCTTATCTTCCATTTGAATATACGTATAATTTGGAGAGGTCTGAGAGTGCTTTCAAAGAATATGTGAATTGTTTAGGGTCTCTGTGGTGGTGTTCTATCTATATTCTGGCTAATATCTGGGAAAGATCTTTAGCTGTACGTCCTACAAAAATCATTTGTTCGAATACAAATTTAAAATAATGTTGATGGCTTTTTAATATATATTTTGTTCTACAATTCTCCATAAAATATTATATAATTTTCAAATATTTATTTCTCTCTGTTTTGGCTCGATAAATGTGTTAGATAAATCGATAAATAAATTGATAAAACGATACATCAATATAACACTGAAACAGCGGTTTTAACAATTTTCCACACAAATAAATATACATTTCATAGGTCTATCTACCACTTTGAGCCCTTATTTATACCCCCCAATAAATTTGGTGAGCATTTTGACACACTTCCTATATAATTTATCGGCTGGATATTACCGCGATCTATCTGTGCAGGTAATGACATATAGAAACTTACAATGGGAGTGCATTTTAGCGGGGAGAGAGAGTGCCAAGAGAACGGGAATGGGAATTCTACACGAGCTATTTGTCACTTTGTCCAGATTTATTATTACCATATTTTATTTCACAAAGAGGCCAGAGCCACTCCTCCTCTTGGCTTTGCTCTTCTCTTCATTGTCTCTCTCTTCCGCTCTTTTTCTCTGTGCAAACTCTCAACCGAGAGAGCAGCGAGTGGAAGCGACTCTCGAGTCACGTTTTGAGTATATTTTCGAGAGTGGAACGGGCCAGTAAAAGCGTCTGAAGTGATTCAGCATTCATTTGGTTTTTAAACGTGAAACGTGAAGCGCGAAACGCGAAACGAGTTACTCCAGAGCGGATCGACAACGGTAGAGATCTCAGCCTCCCACTCGAGATATCCCAGATTTGCGTAGAAGAAAAGTTCAATAGACGATAAGAAGAGGATCCAGAACTGTGTCGAGCACGTGCCTCGAGTGGCAGATAAACGCGTACTCGTATATGTGTGAACCACTAGGATTCTGTGAAATATTCAGTTTTGATTGAAAGTGACAACAATCTCGAACAATCCCAGTCGCGGTAGCCGAAAACTACACGAAAATGTGCGAATTGATGGTCCCCGTCAATCATGGTCTCCGCCGTGAGGTAAACTATGGCTTAACACATGACTCACGTGATTTCCCAGCTGTTTTTTTTTCTCAATAAATATACTATGGTTGAAGCACAACTATTAACACACACTCGAACTCCGAATCGTGCTTAAAACATGCATATATTCGCATATGATATGACACTCGTACGATATCCCAGCCAGATACCAAACCAACCAGATTTCAGAGCCCACTAAACAGATTCCCCCCCGAGATCCCAGACCGCCCAGACCTCCCAGACCAGACCAGACAAACAACTGTCATTGACGTTTGACTTTGGGTTTCAGATTGGACTCCGAATCCAACTCCGATTTCGAATCTGATTCAGTTTCAGTTTCTGATCTGATCTGATCTGGGGCTGTGGTGGAGTGCGTTGGATTCTCGCTGATTGTTTGCTGTTTACTTTTGTCCACTGATGAAATTGCGTTTTGTTTTTTAATTGCACCCCGCCCCGCCTACACCTCCCTCGAGTGGTTCGGTCACGCCTCAATTCTGGCTAGAATCTGCGCAATATATTTACACACAGATACAGATATATATATTCGTATAATTTGGAATGTCTGAATGGTTTTCCAATGTTTTTCGAGTGACCTATTTCACTCTCTCTCTCTCTCTCTCTCCGTCTGACGACCTTCTATGGAGCTTTACCCAGTACCGAGCACGAATCATACAATATGTGACTCTTTATCATTGCTTTTGTATCTGGCTAATTGCAACCGAGGCCACACGTTGCATGACTCTCATTTGTGCAACTCTGTGGCTCGTTCATAATTAATTTATGATGCCCAGTGCCGCTCCGTACAATGGCACTTTGAATGCTACCAAAATCGAAAGTCAAAGTCAAAACATTACCAATTCAAGGGTTCTTCAACTCGAGTGCCGCCTGGCCAATCAATCAATCATTTTGTTGGATCTTAGCGCTAATCAAACCCCCAACTGCGATGCGCACTCCCTGGCAAATTTCTACTGTAGTATTTGTGGGTTATATTAGGGATGTGCTTTGTTTTTGGTCTGTTTTGAAGACTTGCTAATGGCCAAATCACGTACAAAAAAAATGACAAATAGTTCCCAAATAAATTATTGCAGAGGCCATATGGTGGGGGCATTAGTTTTTATTTAATCAAGAAACCTGCTTCTCTGCCTTTTCTTTGATTAGCACTTGGATAATCCCATATCCATATCCATAATGTATGCAAAACTGATCCGAATCACAGTTTATTTTAGCCATTACTGCCCTCAACAGACGGGGACAGGGATCGCAATGAATGACATTACCGATGATAATCATTGACGTCACATGGCGAAATATTCACACGCTGTCAATGCCAGAATAAAATACCCAATCGAATTAATCAGAGAACGAAGCGAATTTCACCAAAACCTGAGGCACAAATGTGGGAAGGAGCGGCCTCTCCTGATAGCTGAGATTGCGGATAAGATTCGAATGAAATTGAAAGTTTTTGAATGACACAAATAGCCAATGAGGAATGAAGATAATGTGAGGGGTTCAGTCTAGTGTTAGAGCCCCAATCAACACGTTCATCATGGGATTACACGGAAAACTGCGACCGCATTGTCTCCATCGGGTTTTTAGGGTGAGAGGGGAACTGGGGCAAATGGGGGAAATGGGATTTGTTGGTTGTTTTGTTGTTGGTTTTGTTGGTCAAAAAGTAAGCCACGATTCAGAAGTTCATTCCATGTCAGAATATGGTTCGGTCGGGCTCCCAAATTTCGTCAGTCAGTATTTTATTCCCTTTCGTTGAGAACAGTCCTCGAAAATACATTACAAATTTTGTTTCAGTTTAGTTTTTGTATTTCATTTCACTTTCTGAATTACATCAAGAATCATCGAAATCTAAAACTATTTGAAAAGTACAAAATTTCTTGTATGAAAAAAAAACACTCGCTGTCGCGGTGCGCTTTCTTGGACTCACTCTACGACTGTCCTTGCAACTGACTCACTCTGCGGCATGAAGAGCCACCAGATAAATCTCTCGAAGCTGGCCATCCGAACGGCGAACGCCTCGAAGACCAGCACTGGCCTCGTGGCCACCATGCAGGGCATGTGCAACGCCAGCACCCACAGCCACCTCGGCCTCGGGGCACCCAAGCAGATGCGCATTGACGTCCTCGACCGCAACCGCGCGAAGCCCACGCTCACGTTCCGGCAGCTGAAGTACGAGGTCAAGACCACGGGGACAATGACAGGGACGCTGTTCTGCGGCGGCAACAAGATCTTCTCGTCCACGAATGTCCTGATCGTGAACCTGCCCCGCCAGCCGAGCAGCCAGAACTGCTGCTTGGTCGCCAAGCGCTCCATGGCCACGGCGGCCGGCCTGCTGAAGCAGAAACAGCCGCCTCTGCCGCCCCAGGCCAGGATGAGGACGCCCGGCCTGTCGGCCGCCCAGCAGCAGCAGAACTACGCCCCAACGCTGACCCCCACCCAGGGCCGGAGCCGGACGCTGGCCCAGGATATCAGCAAGTCCATTTCGGCTGATCTGATGCCCATTGACGAGCAGATTCGAACGCGGATCTGCGTCGTTCGTCGGCCAAACCAGGAGAAAGACCTGCTGCTTGGCTGGAAGCGACCAGGCTCCTTGGCCCGTCAGACCCTTCAGACCACTAAGATGGCCCGCCAAGAGGATGCGGATGCGGACGAGGAGCTGCTGGTGAGGCAGGCGAAGACGCCTCGTCGCAAAATCAGCTTCCCGAAGCCGATGGAGCGACCCCGGGCTCCGAGGAACAAATCGGTGTCGAAATCCCCGAGATCCACGGAGACCCAGCAGGCCTCCAGCAACGAAGGCAGCCAAATCGGCAAAAGCACCAACAGCAGCAGCGACTTGAAGAACCGCAAGGCCATTGCCATGCAGCGCTACGTGTTCACATCGACGCGTCGCAACTCCAGGGCCTTGCAACACGACGAGCGCATGCGGGTGACCGACTCCAAGCCGCCTGCCTCCTACCCGTTGGACGACTTCGAACTGATGGACGTGGCCTTGGCCAAGACTGCCCAGCGGACCCCTGCCCCTGCCCCTGATCCGGCTCCTACTGCCGCTGCCGCTGCCGCTCCTCAACCCATGGACAAGAGGCGGGTGAGCCCCAACCTGGTGTCGTACCAGCGATACAAACAGCCCAAGGCGGAGCGCGACTTTGTAAAGAAGAATGTCTTTGGGAGCATGGAGCCGCCTGTGTGGAAGCAGGAGTCCGTGGCGGCCGACTCCGGGAAGAAGCAGCCTCCTGTCGCGGCAGTCGCCGAAGGCGAAGATTACTGGACGAAAGAGTCTAGAGATTCCTTCGACTGGATGGACATGAAGCAGCCGTATGTCCAGTCGGAGGCAGATCGCGAGGCCGCCCACCGGAACATGATTAAGGGCACCGCGAGGCCAGATCCCATTGCTATGTCGAAGCGTCTCGATGACATCTACTATCCTTTCCAGCAATTAGGGCGCCAACCCCAGCCCACCGCCGACACTGCCGGCGGGCAGGTGAACACTGTTTCAGCCGGATCCCCCAGCTTCGTACCGCCCCAGCCCCGTCCGGCCATTCGTCGCCTTCGAAGCTCTGACCGCGCCAACAGCACATACTCGGCGGCCGTAACGTCCAAGCCAAGCCAGGACAAAATGTGGCGGAGCCGGACGCAAGAAAGGAACCGCCAGTTGAGGGCGTCCTCTAGCGTGGCCCGCTTGAGGACCCCCGAGCTGCCGCGCCAGTCCAGGAGCAGGAGTCAGTTCCACCAAAACACCTACGCCCAAAAGCCACCGCACAAGTCCGACCACACTGAGATGAAACGAGTCCCGGACAAGAGCGACAACGACAAGAACAAAGACTCCGATTGGGAGATCTTATTGCCTGAGAAGTACGTACAGAAGTCGGCATACCATCGCCTCGGTGAGCTCGTTTCAGAGTTCCACCACAACCGTGCCAAGAAGTGGTAGAGACGAGGCACCCACCGTCCTCCTACCAGAGCCAGTAGCAGTCCCAGAAGCAGTAACAGTGCTCGTGCCAGTCGCACTTGCAACAGAGCGCTTCACAGAGCCGCCACAGTCCTCCGGCTCGAGGCAGCAGAATGACGATGCCACCAGAAAAGGCATCCCCCACACAATCGTAGCAGTCATCGTTCCACAACACTCACTAGTCCCCAAAATTATGCAAGGATGCAGGGGCTTCCCTGCATTCTCGTAGTTAGAGAACACCCTCGAAGAGGGTGCATCCAAATTTTCGGTTTCTACAAATCAAATTCTGATCAGCAAAACTCTTTCGAAGAAGCCCTGTAACAGTAGTCCCTCTATCGAGCTACATGTATCACTAGTATCTGTTTCTCTGGTGTAACAGTAGGACTAAATATATATAAGACATCTGTTCTTCAGCGATTTCAGAGAAGTGTGTTTCCCCAGAGTGGCCAGGGTTCCCACAGCGACAGTCACTAAGCGAAGCTGTACTTTTAGCATTGTTGGGCTTGGGATCATTGAATATTTGACATATATCACTAGGGAAGTTGGATCTGGGTCGACTCTCATTGAATGGGACATCTTTTCGTTAATCTGTGGGACCTGCAGTTCTTTAACGACCCCTCAATGGCTGGGCCTCGACTCCTCCGTTGCACCGTTGCCGATTCTCACTACTGCATTCTTCTGCATTAAGCATTGTATTATAGACATCTTTCAGCCTCTCTAAGTGTACATTTTTCGTGTAATTTTTGTTCACTCAGCTAGTGCCGATGCCGATGCCAAGCGAGCGATTTTCATTTGTAGTTGATTTTCAAACCAAAAACCCCACAACCACTGACACTATACCCCCAACACACAACATACAGTACGCACTGCATACAGTGAACACTTTTAATCACACTCCCACACAAAGAAACGAATCGAAACGCAATGAAACCCCTCCCCAAAATAACAAAAGAAACTCTATTTTTGGATATGTATTTTGATATTGATTTGTGATTGATATATCTATCAATTAGCTTTTGTTTTATGGTTTATTTTGGATTCCTGAAGCATCTTTATTAATCCTGAACTCTTCTCCATCATCCATCGTTCCTCCAGGTGCTGTCCATGAGCACAGATGAATATCGCAAGACCTCACTGTTTGCGACTGGTTCCTTCGACCTGGACTTCCCCATTCCCGATCTGATTGGCAAGACAGAGATCCTCACAGAGGAGCATCGGTAAGTGGTCGATTAGAGGAGAGCATACACTGCCATATTTCAAGTCGAATAAATGTAAAAAGTCTTCAACTGCTGCGCTCCCCCTTTGAATGGAATACTGCTTGATCTTTTGGTTGGCTTGGAGTGAACCCTATACTTATGTGTTGTACCTTTTCTTGCAGCGAGAAGCTCTGCTCTCATCTGCCAGCTCGTGCGGAGGGATACTCCTGGTCTTTGATCTTCAGCACATCGCAACATGGTTTCGCCCTGAACTCCCTGTACCGCAAGATGGCGCGCCTGGAGAGTCCAGTTTTAATTGTCATCGAGGACACAGATAATAATGTAAGCCATTGCTCAACTAAATCTTATATGAAAAGGAATACTAATCTCTATTTTTTTTTGTTAATTTCTGAAGGTATTTGGTGCCCTGACCTCCTGCTCGCTGCATGTGTCGGATCATTTCTATGGCACCGGCGAGTCCCTGCTCTACAAGTTCAATCCCAGCTTCAAGGTATTCCATTGGACTGGCGAGAACATGTACTTCATCAAGGGCAACATGGAGAGCCTGTCAATTGGCGCCGGAGAGTAAGTACCCACCCTGCATTACCATACCATTCGATGTGCTAACGTCCCATCCTATCCCTTCTTCGTTTCAGTGGTCGCTTTGGCCTGTGGCTTGATGGAGATCTCAATCAGGGACGATCACAGAGTTGCAGCACATACGGCAATGAGCCTCTGGCGCCACAAGAAGACTTTGTTATCAAAACACTCGAATGCTGGGCATTTGTTTAAGTGAATTTCTGTTGAGAGCAACAACCAACAAACACACAACACATACACACACACACACACATAACACACAACACATACACACATATTTATGGCGCCATCCGCCTACCTACCTATTTAATTAATTATATGTACTAAAAAAAAAACGATAAACGATAAAAAAACAACAAACAACCTGAGAATGATGTCAAAAGCTAGTGTGCGTCTAAGCAAACCCTAAGGAAAGTCCACACAGCCTCCCCTAAAACACCCAAGAAAAAAAAACAAAAACCCCAATCCAAAAACACTCTAGAAATCGTCATTCTGTGAGCTTGAGCGGAAAGCGTTTTTCGTTGAGGAGCTAGGTCTATGCGTTTGAACGTATTAATTATTTAGTTTTTATATTGTATACCTATTATTAAACGAGAAGCAACTAAATTATGTGTTAGATTTAAACAAGGCATGAGAAAACCTAAAAACCCAAACCCCCATGAAGGCATAACAGCAAGCGACACGCAGCAGCAAAATTAGACAAAATAAAGCAAAGTAAAATGAAATTAAATGAAATGAAAAACAATTGAAAATCACATCTACGCCCCCACAATCATTCATACACACACCCCCCCACACACACACACACAAACACATACACACACACACCCAGATACATTTAAGTTAAGTTCTAATTATGGAAAAATGAGTAACATTAAAAATTGTGAGAGGAAATGCCACAGGCCACACGATACCAGAAGGTCGTGTCGTGTTTCCTCGTATTGATTTCATTTTGAATTTAACTTTTTAATTCGTTTCGAGAACATTTTGTGCAAAAGAAGAAAAGAGTAGGAAGGAAGAGAACGAGAACGAGAGAAATAAAAAAGAATGTCGATATAATTTTTAGTGCAAAATGATGGTTGCAAGTGAAAAAAAGATAATAGAAGAGAAAAGGAAGAGGATAACTTTTAAATGATTTGACTTTTATAATAAATGTAGAGGAAGGAAGACAAGGAGCAGCAACTGAATGCAGAGCGAAAGAGTTTTATTTTTTAGTTTTATCCGATATACTATATATATTTAATTATTTTTATGTTTTAATGCTAATGATGTTGACTTTATGCAATATATACTAAAAACAAACAAACAGAAACAACACCAGAATGAAATACACAATATTATACAACAAAAAAACCAAAAAACATGGCCAAAACCGAGTAATTTTTAATTACGAGTAATTCTTGTCATCTTGTCAGGGTCCTGTCCACCCCCCATCTCCCATCCTCAAAGATGTGCTATATCTTTTGTAAAGAGAGGCGTGCCACGCGTTGATTTTAAGCAGGATTTGTAGTTGTAAGTTTTTCTCCTCCCGCCCCCACAGGACATCGCAGAAGATCCTCCGACTCGTAGGATTGCGTTTGCCGCCGTGTGGAAATGGAATGGAAATGGTTTTTTGATGAAACAACAAAACAAACTTAAATGGCTTTATATCCCTTTTGAGATACAATTTCAGTATAATTAACGAAACAAAACAAAAAAGGAAAAAAGAATGAATATATGTATATGTATACACATCTGATAAAATATACTATATACTCGTATGTATATGTGTATCTAAATGTACAATGGTAGAAGCGAGTCTAGAATAAATGTAAGTGTAATTTTTGTAGTGTATTTGCCGGTCCCCACACACCCCCTATACCTATTCCCCTTACACCCCCCAATCGATGTGTTTTGTAAATGTTGCCCCGAACAAGAAAAATCTGAAAAAAAGAAACATATTCTAAATATTCGAACACACGAAACGCTGCAAACACACATATTTGAGAGAAACAAAAAAAACGAAACAAAATTGCTGATATTTTACACTGAACAGAGTTCGAAAAAGAAGAATGTAAGAGATACGAGTCTAGAAAGAATATTTCATTTCATTAGAGTTGAAGTTTTTACTCACGAAACAACGCACACAACAATGAGATGGAGAAACATTTGAGAACCTAGTTAGTAGCTGTGCTGTATAGATAATCCCAGCAGAGAATCCTCTCCTCTTTAGCATGCAAACAATTTAGAGAAATTTAGCTGAAACTTTTTGCACGCACCGCCCCCCCCTGCTCCCAAGAACCCCCAGACAGGAGACATACTCGTAGTATACAGTACGATATGATATGATATATGTATGGTGAAACGAACTATGGAGACTCACGCCAAAGAAGATGTTTTTAGATGTTATATACTACTCGTATTTAAACGATCTTGACAGATGGACAATTTTTGTGTAACCTAACCGCAGATACGATAAACGTATGCTCTATCTATACGAGATATGATATATCCTCCTCAGCACGCATGAGAAACCTGAAACCCCAATGATGATGATGATGACGAAAATCCTGTTGTATTGTGTAAACGGAAGACTTTCTTTTTAGGACTACATATAGAGGAAATTGGAAATGCTTGTTTACAGAGCGTGACAAAATTATAATGATAGTCCCATTAAAAAAACTGAAAGTATCAGAATCGTTAGCTTAAAACTCACTCCGACTATGCGCGAACTTCATTCGAGAAACACACAACAAAAATCTTGAGACCAAAATGCGTTTACTAACAGATATACTCGTATAAACTACAGATCCCCCACAAAAGGAAGAGAGAAGCCGGCCTACCTATCATTAAATATTACTAGTAAATGTATACCGATTAGTTCGTTGACCAAAAGTCAATTACCAATTATATTGTATGTCTCTCACACACAACACACACACACCACACAGAACAAAGGCAGAAGCAGACAGAATAGGGGATTACATAACTGAGAAATTTGCATATTAACATATATAGGAGATTATTCATTTCGGTAGCCTATGGAGAACTATGTTGTTGAATTCGTAGATATTTTTGTTGTGCGTTGAAAATGAAACATAAACCAAAAGCAAAGCGTAAGATGAAAATATTTTTAAATTGTAACTTCTGTCAATTAAATTGTAGACTGGTGCATGTACCAAAAGAAAATGAAAATGAAAACTGTAAAACCAAAAAGAATTTGTTAACATCATCGATGGATGATGGTCCAAGATGGACGGATGGATGGATGGATGGATGATAGGTTCTGTTCTGTCCCATTGGAGTTTTTTGTTGTGCGTTCCAATAAAGTGCTTAGTATTTGTGTAATATACTACATATATATCATAGCTAATTAGTGCGGCATTATCCCAGCCTAGTGCGGGTACTTTTCCCACTCAGTGTCCAGTGCTTTGCCCCCCAACCAGTGTTGAGTAGTTTGCAAAATAAAAGAGTTTCTAGTTGTTGCGCACCGAACACAAAATTATTGCAAAATGTAATTCGCACAATTCGATGAGGCAGATTATTCAGGATATATAGCGATGCCAGAGAGATATACATACTACCTACATATAAACAGATACAAATATATATATATTTTGGGAGCATTTGATTCCATTTGCAATTGTTAGTCGGCTTGGCTGAAAAGGAGCTGAAGGAAGGGACCTCCCATATTGATCTACCCCCAGTTGCAGTATTCATTTTCAGCTTTATCGAATACAGAATACAGAATAAAGAGCCGAACCGAACCGAACCGAAATTGTATAAAAATCCACTTAGAACAGAGCACAACTCAGAGTCAACGCCATGACGAACGGTACATAAAATATAGCTATAGAAGGATTTGACAAGCAAAGAAGGGGCTATACACGATTTAAGATGAAGATACAAACAGATGAGATGGTAGTGGTGTTTATTTTTCTACCAACAGATTTGCAGGCAATGAAAATAGATGGAGTACTTACAGAGCAGAGCAGACAAGAGCAGAAAAGAGAAGCATCAGCAATTAGTAGATCAGTCAGTCGTCAGCCGTGTGTGTATATACGAGATACATATATATAGTATATCTACCTACATACAATATATATATATTTTTGGAAAGCAAATCAAGTATCTAGATGAATTTTGGCCACGGCCAAGTACTAAGCATATTCGCAGAAACGATATTAATTGATGTAAATGTTGAAAACAAAAAATGTGCTTTGGTTGTTTGTTTTTCGAATGGCATATGGTACATTCGTCGTTGTTCTTCGGTTATTCTAAATATTATATAGACAACAAACAGATCAGATCAAATCATGTGTGCAACTTGTATCGTATTTAAATAATATGGCCATTCTAGCGAAAACAAAAAATGAAACACACACAAACGCATGATGTGCAGAGCGTCAAGAGAATATATATAAATATATATACTATACATATATGTAAATGTAAAGTCATTACGAAAATGAACAACTTTTTCTGAAAAATAAAGTGTATATTCAAATATCAACATAAGTGGTATATTTTGTATGCTTTGGGAGAGTATTTATCGCTTGAGAGCTCGATATTATTTCTATATTATGTTTATGAGGCAGAAGCCAGATAAGCAAAGGACCTACTTTCCTACAGTCGGGGCACGCTACCCGATATTAGCTATTACATCTATAATTTATAGCCAGAGGCGCAGCTTAACGAAATTCCCTATTATTCTTGATCAGGGATTATCTTACGCTTGGTGATTACCATGCATAAATTCATCGTTCATGATCAGCAGAAAAGGAGACTAAAAATATAACGTTACCTTTTCTTGTTACGTGATTTATAGCTGTTGTTCAAGAACAAGCATCACTTAAGTAACAGGTAGGTATCACAGGCGTTCACCAGAACTCAAAAACATGATACCTGATCAGTGGTCATGACTCCATTGCCATGCTGTGCCACTCTCTCTTTTCTCGCCCTTTCTTTTACCAGAATCTAAGCTGCTGGTATCCCCTATCGCTCTCTCGACTTTTCCCTTTTGTTCTAAGCTTCACTTTCATTCAGACCGTCTGCCTTTGCAATTATTATTGATCTAGCTCTGGAGCGTCTTGACATAGTCTTCGATTAACTGTTCACCTGACTTTGTCCTGGCTCGGCTTAATCCTTAAACCGACTCCTGGGAACCCAGTCTTAAAGCTCTACCTATGTACATATCTCGAACGTTTCGCTTTTTAAACTTTTTTTAAGTAATCATAGAATCATTATACACAGAAAAAAACTTAGAGACACGTGTGGCATTTGCTCAGGCTTTCATTTAATAGAAAAATATACATAAATACATATATGTACATAGATACATACATATGTATGCAGATATGCCATAAATATGGATAATTTATCTTCTAGAATTTAACAAGAGAACAGATTTTGTTGTCGCCTAACGATATGAAAAAAATTTCTAACTACGAGTACTAGATGCATGAGAGTCGAAAGATTGAGTGAGTGGGTGGGAGGGGGGGCCAGCAGAAATCACATTTCATACAATCTACTGGCACAATTTTGAGATAGGATAGGATGAGCGTCGCGTTGCTTGGCGATTGTTATTGTTGATGCACTGCTCTTTAGATATAATACTTTGGCAGCCAGAAAAGTATGAAATGAATTTTGCCACTGCGAAAGTTTGTAACGAATTAAAAAGATGCTAAAACAATCGGCTCGATCGCTGACAAGGCAGTTAGCTAGGGGTTAATGTGTGAGACTAACTAAACGTACGACTTAGAGGCTATAACTAGAAGACTTAACGACTAAAGGAGCTTTGATTCACTTTTGCAAACTGGGCCTGACTCGAGTGGGCCGGAGCCTGGCCCGCTTCTAGACTTGTGTACATAAATAGTTTTTAACTAGCTTTTTACAGAGTGTTTTGGAAAAAATTTACACTTTTTGGTTGCCCTTCATTCCTCTGCCCTATGTTACGTGCATATCTCGCTGCCGGCGGCGCAGGAGTTGCTCGAGACATTCGCATTCAACGCCCCCGTGCCCGTGGACATGCTGGCGGGCAACGCGGCTGCAGGTGCGGGCGAAGAGGTTGAGGATGTCGCGGATGTGCTTGGTGTGGCTACTGTGGCGGGTGGTGGTGGTGGTGTGGTTGTGGAATCGGGCTCGGCCTGCTGTGCCTGGGACGTACTACTTGTGATGGCATTGTTCGTCCGGCTGTTCTCCAGCTTGGCCCGATTGAGCGCCTCCTCGCGCTCCTTGGCATCAAAGTACCAGACGGTTATGGCATAGCGGGTGCGATGGGCGGGCTGCACTTCGTGAGGATTGCGTATGTCCGACCAGAAGAAGATCAGTCGATCGAACTTGGGCTCAATGTCGGCCACAGTGGTTCCAGGCGTGGGTCGAATCCTATAACATAGTCAACGGATTACTTAATTGTCCAAATTCAAAGGAGACAGGGAGATCTATCAGCTTACCGCAGTATTCCACCGCTTTCTCTCGCATCCCAGTTGATATTCAGGTAGTAGATAGCTGTAATGACGCGGCCGTCCTTGTTGGGATTATCCACATGCATGACATAGTGTGTGCCCGATCCGGGATAGCAGGCAACCATCGCCTGAAGAGGGACAACCATTGCGATTAGCATATCTTTTGAGGATTCCCATAGTAACTGCTTACCCTCGTGCGCTCCCTGATGTGATAGTTGCCCAGGATGCCATTGTCCTTCATGGTATTCACGCGATAGACCACAGAATCAATCTGGCCAAGGAGGGGAAACAAATTAGTCACAGATCCTTTGATTCTAGAGGATGTCACACACTCACCTGATTGGTCAGATACCAGACGTTGCTGCAACCGGGCTCATTGCCGCCCACCCACTTGATCTTGTCCCCTCGAATCTTATCGCCACGCACCGCCGAGGTTGGGGCATCGGGCTTCTGGTTGTGCACCAGCTGTCCATCGTGGAAGGCGCCAGCATTGTACATGCTCCGCACTTCGTTGAGGATCTTCAGACCCGTCTCCATTCCCAGGAAGTCATCCACCACGGACAGGCCGTACTGGTTCATGTCGTTGATGATGTTCCGACACAGATCCTCATAGCGTCGTTCGCTGTGTGGGGGGAAGACAGAGAACAAAGAACTTTGATGAGTATCCAAGCCAATTGCATTTCAAAGATACATATATGTATATGGAAGATCTCTTTCAAGGCCCTCTATTTAGCTTTCTATCTATCTATCGATAGATAGATCTATAGATGCCTATCTGGGTGAGGTCACCTTGGGGGAAACCCCACCTGGCAGCATTCTACGGGTCTACTGTCGTCTACTGTCTAGACCTGCCTCGCCTGCATTTCCGATCTATTTATAGACCAACTACTGGGAACGGTTCACGCTGCGATATGCAAGTTTGATTGCATTTAAGCGTTATTTATTTGCTTTGGGTACATCTATAATAATGATATATACACAATATTTTACGACTTTTTTACGATGCCTCCATAAAACCAATATTTTTCCCACAAATCTCTCGGGCAGTCGGTTCTCCGTAGTCACGTAGGCCAGCCACCATCCAGATCGCCCCCAAGCACAACACTCATACGAGTATCATAAAACAGCACGAAAAGAAATAATAATAATAAAGATGAAACATTTCTCACAAGTTCAGAATTGCTTTAAAAGGAAAGACAGTCCAAAAACCGAAATAAATTAAAATTACTGAAACGTGTTGCACGTAGGATCAAGGGACAGCACGCCCGCCCGACCACATATGCTACAAGTTTTCAAATATCAAGTTTTTTGATACAAATTCATAGATTAAGCAAACAGAGAGAGAGAGATACAGATACGCGGCATTGAAGTTCACAAACAGAAGCCGTTAACCGGTTTAATTTTTGGCATTCATAACCGATGAAATCTGTTAATCAGTGCAAAAACCTCAGGAAAGAAATCAGTTGGGGATGCAATAAATGTACGAGCATCTATCCACAGAACGTATACTTCCACATAAATAATACCCAATAACATTGTATTCCTTTATAAGCACTAAGCATCAACTATAATTCCCTTTAAGGATCGGTTTAATTTGTATTCTTTCCACATAGAACTCAGTTCATCTTCTATCTCTGAGGACATCTTAATATTTCTGATGTATGATCCTTAGCATCTTCATATCGTTCCACTTGTAGTCCCCCTAGTATCCCTTTTAATTACCGCTTGTCCAAGAGTTCCCGAAAGAATTGTTCGGCATTGGCAGGATGCGCCGAGTGCTTGAAAAAGTTCTGATAGTCCGTTGTGGTGGAGGTTATCATTTTGCGTGGATCACTCAGCGTAGCGTAACCTTCTTTTGAAACTGTTCTGAATCACTTCTATTATCACTCGTCCGATGATTGTTCAGTTAGTCAAGAGCTCTTTGCAGATAGATCATTTATCTTAGCAGGACTGCAGGAGTTCTGTCTGAGCGACTTTTTAGCAACAATTCTCACGCACAAATGAAGAAAGTTTCAAACCGTTCGCGGGTTTTATGTGCCCCGAGAGAGTGGCGGAGAGTGCCACGCGCGTGAGAGCGAGGGAGAGGGAGAGCCGGTTTTATCGTATTGGTATAGGGCGGCTAAAGCTAATGATTTTTGTTGGCCTTGGCTTGGTGTGAGTGCACAGGTATGAATAATTGCAGATTGCATTTGTTTCAGCCAGCTGTTGCGTTTATTGTTTTTGTGTTTCTGTATTTGCAGCTGTTTGTTTTTATTAACATTTGTTTCTGCCTGTCTTTCTTCCTTAGTCACGTTTGTTTATCGTTCTAGCGCTTAAGCGTTTAATTTAATTGGAAAAAAAACGAGGCGATGCTCCGTTAGCACGAACCGCTCTCGACGACGATTTTGGACGAATGCGGTAGAGCGGCAGCATTTACTGTTGCCCCCCGTTGGTTACCTCATGGGCGAGAGTGAGACAAAGTAGTGCAGGTTGTCAAGGTATATTAATAGAAGGTAGGGTATTGCCAGAAGGCTCTCTTACGATTGTTCCCTTCCTGTTGAAAAGCCAACCTCTAACAGAATTACCAAAAATCGAACAGAGGGAATGCCTCACCCTACATCATTGTACCTTGGCTTGGGGAGAGTAAGAGCTGAGAGTGAGAGGAGAGTATTGGGGGCCTGGGAAGCGACAGTAGAGCAAAGCGATAAGCACGTCGAGTGTGAGTAAATAATTGACAAATGAAAACGGCGACCGCAGCAGCGACCGCAGCAGCAGCAGATAACAAACTTTGCGACTTGCACAGACAGAAAAGTATGCCAAAGCAGGGGAATGGAACGGGGGAATTTGCTGATGCGAAATATGACAGTTGCCGGTCACGGCGCCTCAGTTTTGATTCGTTATCAGATCAGAATATCAAATATATGATTGGTATGACTGGGATTTCCTTCCGTTTACCCTTCAAGCGCTTGCAACGCCCACAGCAGACAGCAAACACACTCGAAACAAATGCAAACAAACCCACAAAGCAAAGCAAACGCAAAGGCAAAGGCAGAAAAAGACAAGCGCAACAATCGTCACGTAGCCCAGCGCACACCAACACATGCACACAGCACGAAACGTACGCGAACACGCACACGCACACGCGTTAGTTGACCAAACGTTAGAGAGAGACGCCAAGCGAGCAAAAGGGAGTGCAAGAGCCACAGCAGAGCAGAGGGAAGCAGCGAGGGAAATGTAAAAATACCAAAAATAATGATTCAACAAGAATACAACAAATAAATTAAGACTAGGAAGAGGATGGGGATGGGGAAACAACATAAAACAAGAGCGTGTGTAGTAGCTCTGCAAAATTAGGTCAACGGCCCAGTTCAAAGTCAGAGAGGAGAGCACACAGCGGAATGAGTGTAACTAGCTCTCTCTCTCACTCTCTGCGTTCATACATACATACATACATACAAATGTAGTGTAATGATCGATTGTTAGCGCTACGAGCCCTTCGAGCCCTTCTCGCTTTTTTGGATGAATTACGTGCGACAACTGGCGCGCTGGCACGTGTACCACACGCAGGTCTCCCCACCACCCCCCACAGCCGGTTTCAGCGGGTGGCGGTAGGAAGAACACCCGCCAGGGGGTCGGGGTGCGGGCGGCGCACACGCACTGAGACGACCTTGATGACGTGCGTCTGTCTACGTAGTACAATACTATTTTTGTTCCGTCTGGTGTTTGATTTGTTGTGCGAGCGGCGATGGGTATGGGGAGGATGATTCGAGATCTATGGAAGATTTTCAGTCCATCTGACGACTATCTGAATTATTGCCCTCATCGTTTGAGAGGGAAAAGGCGGACATGTAAAGTGCATTCCAATTAGGCGACCAACATGGACCCAGGATCTACAAAGTACAGGTATAAAGGAGAAACAATCTGGTAATGGGAGTTAACATCTCTGAAAACTCTTCTGTGAACTTCTTTTCCAGGTATAATAAAAAACTGAATCTGCTTATTAATCTGCCATACTGTTATCTGGCATAAACTAATTTCGGCATCTCTGCGAAGTGCAAAGCAAATCCCTGCTTAAATCCACAGTATATTCGTATCTATCATGAGTTTCTTGCATTCCCCCATGTCGTAATTTCCACTGAAAAATATTTTATATCGTATATATTTTATAATCTATAAACAATCTGTATAAATTACGCATATTACGATTAGTGCTTCGAGTAGTTCCATCTGTACAGCCTGTTTCGAATGCTGTTCAATAAGTAAAAGAAAAAATAGCTAAACATTTCATAGATCTGTCAAAAGCATAGGTAAATATCCATAAATTAAAGAAAATAATGGTTTTCTTAGATTTTGCATTAAGTTAAATCCTGATTTACTGACAGATGGTAATGGGAACTCGCTTGTGGCTTGGGAACACCTAAGGAAACGTCTTATATGGCTTACAGCCTGTTGGGAGAACCCTTAATAAACCTAAACAAATTATAATTAGCTTCTGATTGAGAATAGTCAACAATCTACTATCAATTCGTGACAAGGTCATAGCCCCCCCATAGAATCGACTTTGCACTGGGTATTGCCCTTTCTTATCCGACGGAGACATTGATGCGGTTCCAGGCGGTTTGCTTTCTTGAAATTTTTGCGCAATGCTTTATTTATCTTGCCCCAAAATCCCAAGAACCCCAAACCCGTTCCCAATCCCGGACCCCAGTCGCTTGACAGGCGAACAGACGTGAGCAAAAGACCCCCAGCCCCAGAATTTTGTTAACACATTTATAAACAATGTAGAATTTTGTGCAAACCCCCTCTCTCCAATGAGATCATGCCACTGCTAATTGTTTGACAAAGAAAAACCTCAGTTGCTCATCCCAATCCCTATCCCGATCCCGGCATGAGCTGCGGGGAGCAGCAGCAGCAGCAGCAAGTAAACAAAACAAAAGCAAACGAGACGCAAATCGTACTACGATAAATGATAACAACATTTGAACGAAAGACTTGCGTACGCGCGGCACGTACGCAAAATCGGAGACGACCACCCAACTGAATGGAATGACAGTACGTAACGGAACGGCACGGCACGGCACGGACCACCCACCCGGTAAGCCCCGAACGATAACAACAAAAGGAACGAAACGCGCAAAATTATCGATGATTCAGCAACGAGCAACGTTTGCAAAAGAATTTCCACGTATATAGACAGGGTGTGCAAAAACCATATTTATGGTATCTGTTAATGCCGGTTCTGGTGTGTAAAATGAAAACAAACACACCTATGAGAAAAAACAGCAGAGAAAGTAGGGGAGCCTCGGATGCCGACGCTGTAGATACCCTAAGGAAAAACAATCATCAGGTAATCCATGCTACTATGCTGGAGATTATTATTAGTAGGGATTATTCACGAGTCTTAGCTGACAAAAAACAGCTGATTGTTGGCCTTCAAGCAATACAATATTTCATCTAAAATGTTGAACCTTTTTCGAAGAGAGTGTCCCTTCTCTTATGGGACATTTGTGCAGCAATGACTGCGAGTGGCACAGAGTGCAATCAATCGTAGAGGATATAGTATTAAAATTCTGCCTGTTTCGGTTCAGCACAGAGACTGTTTCTCCAGGAAACACTCGGATGAGATATGTATATCTCTCTCCCGGTTTCCATTCACTGCCCTTTAGAGGGTAGCCCCGTCCAGTGAGGGTATTTAAAAGTGATTATACACAATTTTTGGTACGGACAAACTGCGCAACAGAATAATTACAATGTCAGCGCTGTCCGGGTGTCGGTGTCCGGGAAAATGCGACTGCGGGCAGTCGAATCGCAACGAGCGACCGCCATATGCATTCGATTCCCGGGCACGTAATGCCCAAAGGTAAACATTCGGCCCGCTCTCCCCTCCCAGGAGCCCCCCCTCTTCTCTCCCACGGAACTCCGGGCACAATCTAATCGCCTCCGAGGGGGCAACAGCACACAAGCACGGGGCATGAGATTCATAATTTCCGAGCTCAAATAAAGAACTTTGAGTGGGGAGATGGCGGATGGCGGCACGGAGTGGCCGGGAAGAGTCATCCGTCATAAGTCATCGCACGTAACGCTTATCGATAATTGCCACGATATGCAAGTGAGAAAGGAATGCACACTAATCTGCCTTCGCGCACACACTTCACCTTCGTGGCAAGATGGTTTGGCTAATTGCGCAAAAGTACTTCGAGTGTGCGGACGACAACTGTTTCGACTCGAAATGTGATCTAATCAAATGCACAATAACTCGAATATCAGTTGTGGTAGGTGATATGGCAGATCCCACGTAGCCCAAAACAAATATTTATAAGTACTTAAGAATGAAGAATGTCATTTATTAAAGCTAGATCTATCGCTCAACAAAGAACACAAATGATATGCACCAAAGGACTCCCCTAGCTATAGGAAAACCCCTTTCCTCTGTCTAAACCGATTTGAAACAAACGTCACAAGCATGTAATCCCCAAAAACCATTCGAAACACACACGTTAGACGGTTAGGAATCAAAAAATACAAACAGAACAAAAGATCTCCTAGCAAAGGATCGACAGAAAAAAGACCACCGACACCACAATAGCGAGGGGTAGCCCAGAAGGAGGATGGAGTACGTTCGTCAGCCCTGTCCCATACGGATTGTGGAGGACGCCGGCGGTGCCTTCTTGATGGGCACCATTGGCGGGAGTCTGTTCCAGTTTTTGAAGGGGTTCAGGGATGCTCCCATGGGGATTCGGCGCGGGCTCTACGGCGGATTGGATTCCGTCAAGTTGAGGACACCCGTAATTGCCGGCAGCTTTGCCGTTTGGGCCGCCACATTCAGCACTGTGGACTGCACAATGATCCACTACAGACAGCGCGAGGACGCTTGGAACTCGATTGTGTGCGGCGCTGCAACGGGTGGCATTCTCTCTGCCCGCCAGGGCATCCGGCAAATGGCAAACGGTGCGCTGATCGGGTGTTTGGTGCTGGCCATGGTCGAGGGAGCAGGCGCAGCAGTGGCCAAAATCTCTGCAGCCGAACATCAGTCCATCGCTCCAGGAAAGGCCCAAGGCAAGCAGCAGCGTCCACAGTGGGACGTGCTCCAGGACGAGTCCAAAAAGGACTGCCACATGGGTACTGGCCCCCACTCGTTGTCGGACCTGGTCAAGATGGCCAAAGTTGTCTAGTTATCCAGTGAATTCTTCCCTAGAAAAGCCTTCTATTTCTTGGCAAGGTAAATCCAAATTATGTTCATGTTCGTATCGATTCATGTTGTGATCCTCACTCTCCGTCGAATGTCTCTGGAGTGCATTAAACGGAGGTGTCATTTATGTCGTTGCGCAGCCACACACTCACCTGCCCGATCCCATGAAGCTGGCGTCTGCCAGGCCGATCTGGTAGCTGGAGCTCTTCTCCCCACTGTGGTGGTGGTGGTGATGGTGATGGTGATGGGTCTGCCGCTGGCTGCCATCTCCCGATTGTTGGGTGTCCCCCTGTCCCGGTTGCCCGAGGAGATTCAACAGATTGTCCACCTCTGCCGGCCAGCTCTGGGCCTGATGGGCCGGCGTCATCATCTGGGCCGTGGAGCAATTGGCGCCAGCGCCACTGCCCTCCAGGGAGGTGGCTGCCACGGCCTGCTGCAGCTGTTGCATCTTGTTGTTGTTGTTCTTCTGGCGGGCCAACAGACGGCAGTCCTGCCGATGATTCGGCCAGTCCATGTGCTGGTGCGCCGCCGAGCAGTAGTAGATGGCCTTGCACTTGGCGCAGCGCAGCAGCTGCTGGGTGGTGCCGCAGATGGAGCAGCGCGGCGTCTCCATGTCTCGGTTCCGGTTGCGGTTCCCCGTGTCCTTGGCGCGTCCCCTGCTCATCATCACAGCATTGCAGTGGGCGGCAGTGGGCGCCGACGTCCGAGTTTAACCTTGAGAGCGCGCTGCGAGTGCGACTGCTTTTTTTGGGTGGGTGTGTTTGTACCTTCGCCCCCCGTCACACACACACACACAAACAAACAAACACAACCGCACAGAAATACAACACACGCGCGGATAAGCAAAAACACACACAGATAGAAAGCACCCACACACGGAAACGGGGCTGCGTCTCAGATTATTGGCGATTTCAGCTGGTTCCGACGAACGCTATCAATTATTTTGCAAAAATACGGCCTCGGCTCGTGTTAGCCACTTGTGCCCTGCACCATTTCACTCTTGGCCCTCTTTTCGTGGGTATTTAATCACGTAGGCCACACGAATATATGCCAAATAAACTACAACAAAAAAGCGCATACACAATGCAGGTGATGCTTTATTCTGCTTCTTATCGGCTTTTCTCTCTTTAGTTGCGCTTTTCACTAGTCCACTTTTACGCCCCGCACCCTGGAGGTGCTAACCTTGACCTGGTTTAACGATTATCAGCGCATATTATGCGAAAAATAGCGCAAATTAAAATTTTTAGCCTAAATTTCTTTACGAGCTAGCGATGGGCGTGGACCGATACCCAACGATAGGCGATAGCTTCATCGCGCCCACGATATTCGGGCACTGTGCAACACTAATAGCCGGCAACTATCGATAACAATATTTTTGTAAATTGTCATCACTGCTACGGTATATTTACGGTATCTCGGTATATAATGGTATATTTTGTCAATTTCATCAATCTATTATATTTATTTTCAACGGTATATAGAAATCCAATAAAAGCAAGTATTTAGAACAGGCCAGTCAAGTAGAAAACTGATTTATTAATCATATAAAATTATGTGGGCAAAGCAGAGAGATCTATATAGCTGGGAATATTCGACGGAAGATCAAAAACGAGGAATATGTAAAATAGAACTTAAATTCGTCAGTATTTTTAAGGTATATTTTGAAAATAAGACGGTATGTTTCGGTATATTTCTGAGGGTCGGACCGTATATTTTAACGATAAATCTGCGGTCACACTGATAAACAGATTCTGTGACATCCGGAATTTTTTTATTTTTTAAGACAATTTCCCTTTAATCAGTGATAATGCCGTCAACAGAACGTGTTGCCAAGGTGGTGCTGGTGGATATTGAAGGCACCACCACGTCCATCAGCTTTGTGCATGATGTTCTCTTTCCCTATGCCAAGAACAATGTGAAAAAGTTCCTCGAAGAATCCTGGGAGAGCAGTTCGGAGGTGAAACAGATTGTCCGAGAGCTGCAACAGGTGCCCCAATACGCGGAGTACACTGCCACGTTGCGTGTTCCTCCAAAGGAAGTGGATGTACAGGTCATCACAGACTTTGTGCGCTATCTGATTGACAAAGATTTGAAGGTGACGCCGCTGAAAACGCTCCAGGGCCTTATCTGGCAGCAGGGCTATGAAACCGGCGAACTCATGGGCCAGTAAGATCTTAATCTCAGATAATTACTGCCTAATAAACCAATTATGAACTTGTATCCCTTCGCAGTGTCTTTGATGATGTGCCTGGGGCCTTTGAAGCTTGGCGTGAGGCAGGCCTTCGGATTGCCGTCTACTCCAGCGGCAGTGTGGCCGCCCAGAAGCTTATCTTCAGGTACAGCATTGTGGGGGACCTGTTGACCCATCTCAGCGCACACTTCGACACCCATGTAGGCCATAAACAGGAGTCCCAATCGTATGCAAACATCGCCAAGTCTTTGGGTGAAGATCCAAGTCACATTCTCTTCCTCACGGATATTCCTGGAGGTAAGTGCCGGATGGCTGCCAGAATACATTCATTTAATAGTGTTCTTTCCCTTGCAGAAGCTGCCGCTGCTCGTTCCGCTGGTCTACAGACTATTATTCTCCAGCGTCCAGGCAACACTCCCCTGACCGATGACCAGAAGTACAGCAACGAGCTGATTGCAGACTTCTCCTCGCTCCACACCTTGCAACTGCCCGAATAAATTGCTGCCAATGGGATCATCCAAAAAAGTATACATGTATTGTGGCTAGGTGCTTCAGAATTAAGTGCTTCTCTAGAGGAAGGCGCGGTCCACGCTGCACAAATCATCGCCGCTGTCGTGACTGGGTGTCTCCTGGTCCCTGGGTCGACGTGCGGATCGCTTGCTACGCTGCGACTGGCGCGAACAGGACTTCTCCGATCCATAGATCTTACGCAGCTGCTGTATCTTGCCATCAGCGTCCCCGGCCGGGCAGCTAGACTTCTTTCTGCGCTGCTTGCTGCTCTCGCACGCGTGTCGCCTGCCCTCGCTCTGGCAGGTGTGGCTCAGCTTGCCTACCTCCGGGCCCCAGAAGGTGGGTCCCTCCAGCAGCAAGGGTGCGGACTTGACCCGCTGCCGCATCATGGTCATGTGCAGATCGTACTGACGCTCCTGCAGGGCCTGCTCCGCCTTCCGCGTGGCCAATCGGATGGATAGCAGGGCTTTATGGGATTCACTAAAGGACACACAAAAATAGTTAAGCGAATTAAAGGTCTTCAGATCCTCGAGGGATACTGCACTCACTTGAGCGACAAGGACTTCCAGGCGGGCGTCTTGCGAACCTCCCAATCGAAATGTGGCCTGGGATCGTGGTAGGTGCAGTTGTTCTTCAGCTCCTTGACCTTCTTCCGGGACACTTCGGCGCGCAGAGTGGCTGCCAGATTGGGACGCGCCACCGGATGAAGGGGGGACACGCTGGGCGTCCGCTTTGGCATATCCTCCTCCAGCTCGAAGATTCTCAAAGGTGGCCGACACTTTTCCTCCGGTTCTGACTGCATCGCTGTAATCTTTGGCTTGCGTCCCCTGCCACGACGTCCGCGCCCTCGCCCAGTTGTGGAGGCACTGCTGCTGCGCTTGGAAGACACGGATGGCGACTCTATCTGAATCTTGGGAACCACCTCCTCCTCCCCCTCCTTCTTCGGAAGGAAATACTTGCTCAGTTTTGGCTGGCCAGTTCTAGGTGGCGTGAAACTCGAGTGCGGGGCAATCCCGCCCAGATCGTTGACGCTGAAGCATCGGCGCAGCATCTCCCGGCGGCACTTGGCTCGCTCAGCCGTGTGGCTTCCGGGCGGACCCGTTGGATGAGGCTTTTGTGCCGTCTGTGTGCCACTGCTGCTGGTGGTCTTCGGCCGCTTGAACTCCTCCTCGAAGCTCTTCAGGGAACGCTTGAAGTCGGCCACTTCCACGGCATAGTCCTCCTTGAAGCTCTTCAGGCGACTCAGATCCCTCAGGCACTTGTCGTACTCCTCGCTTAGGCAACTGGAGATGGGAGTGATGACTACTGCGGGCGTGGAGCAGCGATTGGCATGGCTATGTGCTGTAGCTCTCAGTGGTGTTGGGGTGGGTGGCACTGAGGCGGGAGCTGGATCCAGCACCAACGGAAGTCTCTTCTTTTTCCCCTTTCCCGCGCGTTTTTTTGACTTTCCCAAGGAGCTGCTGCTGGCACTGGCACAACGCTCGGCCGGGGGCTCGGCTCTGGGTTGCGCTCTGAGCTCACGGCTGGTGCTTCGCAGGCTCTCCAGTGTCGAGTAGAACTCCTCCTGGTGCATGTGCTTCACATCACAGTAGTCTTGAAAAAAACTCAAGCAATAAGTCACCATGAATTATCCTTTCGGAACCACCACTCACCAGGTATACTGTCGTAAAACTTGGCCAGCGATCGAATCCCTGTCTGGGTTGTCCATCCAGGTGTCTCCGCCTCCATAGAGTCGGTGCCTTTGGCGCGCCCCGTCTTGCCCGTCTGCTTCTTGCCCAGACACAGCTTGGGACGATTGTAGACCGGAGCCGGACAGTTGTTGCATGGATCTATGGGCACTTTGAGACATGAATTCAGATACGCGCGACCCGAGTGCGTACTCATGCTGGCGGGCGGAATGTGTGAAAAATAGTGGAAAAAGGAGCTTTATCAATATTGTGAAACGACTGTTTGGTGCCATTGTTGCCAGCGGTTACCTCCATGGCGTTTGTTTTTGTGCATTTCCGTTTTGGCCGATCCATTCGCCAGGTCACGCACAGCCCGGACATGTCTACGCAGTCGCCGGAGTGGCTTTAATTGTCCCATATATTGTTAAACCTATATTTTAGATCATTTTAAATGATTTTACGATTATACATTTTTTTAGTAGTTTAAAATTAAGTACGAATTGCCTTTTTTAGTGGTTTTTCACGAAATTTGTTTATAAATGTTATATTTACGTTAGAATATAATACTTATTTTGGCTGTACTCATAACCAAAGGCCCATCCTATATAAATATATCCGTAATTTGAATACATATAACGACTTATATCGTATTGAAACCAGACCTTTTTTTATGCGACCCTGAAGCCGGAGAATAAGATTTTTATCACCCAAATCGGCTTTTGAGTAGGGAAAATCGTAGCAATACATTACCCTGGAGAGAAGGATATTATAGAATTGAGGAAATATTTGTCATCTCAGGCTCCAATAAATGCAGAAGCTAGTCAGCCTCTGTTTTATTACTATCTTCAACGAAATTTTACTTAGATCATAGTCTGCATACAGAGAACAAGAAATGTATTGGGATCGAGATATATAACTGAGAACTGTACCTCAGCGCAAGATCACTACCTTGCAATACATAAACTGTTAGTGGTATACCAAAACAGGTTTTTATAAATAAATATTCCTTTATTTAAGCGCTATACTTATTTCCTCATCGAACTTCTCTATTACGAAGTTCCATACAACGAAGTGTTCTATATAATGAATTTATTTCCAGAACACTGAAATTCTATATGCTGCAAAAACGAATTCTATATTACGAATTTTCCGTATAACGAATTTTCCATGAGATTCGCTATACGGAAGTTAGACTGTATATTTTTTGGATTTACTCATAATTGCGTTTTGGATACGATATGTTCTTTTATGCAACGAAAAAATGAGTTGTTATTTTGAATGGGCTATAAAAAGGGGTTTGGACTACAGGTAAAAACAGCCAATGCAAATTACAAGGAATCGTACGAACCTCACCTCGCATGTGACGTCTGATTTTGTCTTCAAGGTATATTAAGCATAAGGGGTGGACTTTACTTTGCTGCGTTGCACTTTCTTTTTCCGTTTTGCCCATTGTCCATACCCTCTTTTGCTCCCATTATGTAGAAAATGTGTAGTTACCGTGTAGTTGTCATTAGTGTTTTTTTTACCTGGATCCAAATAGCCCCCCAGTTTCGGTGGGAGCCGCCAGTCTGCACTGTTTTCCCCCGTTCGTTTGCCTAGACGCGTCGACTTTCGTTTCGTGTCGGAAAAAATACTATTTCGAAGCGGCGTATTTCCGCCAACATACGATTTTACCTGCGTTACGTGTGAAACCTTTTTCGCAAACGTCATTGGTGCTCAGACGAATAGATCAAAATTTGGCCATAAATTAAAGCAACCACAGCAGCAAGATGAGGCTGTACGCCGCAGCAACAGTTGCGCTCTTTTTGCTTTTGGGGGGCCAAGCAGCTGGTGTGGAGCTGATGGACGAGGAGGAGGCGGGGAATGATCAGGTGAGTGTGTGTGCGTGTTTTGTTATGATTCAGCAGCGCGAAAATTGCGACATTTAACGCTTTTCCGTGAGTGTGAAGGCCAATAACGCTTTAAGTGTATAACGAAATCCCGAGTGACTAAAGCTTTTAAAGGGGGATAAGGGCATAACGGTTAAATATTAAGAAAAATAAGCTATTCACAGTTAACTCACTTTGCTTGCTTTGTTACCACACACACACACACATGCAATACATACCTCACACACAAAGAAACGTACATGCATGGGCAAGGTGTACCAATATAAGGTGAAGCGGTCTAGAAACCCGTTCTCTCAATAAGTTACTATTTTTTTTGAAAGCAGAGAGCAGACAAAGAGTGGAAGTGATAGTGGAAAGCAAAATAGATAACTAGACGAAATAGCTCACCTTGTAGCAACTTTACCTTGTACAAATATGCGCCATATTTTCTTGTCTATTGTTTGCTCTCTTTTTTAACCGTTGATTAGCGGGCATGGTTCGTCTCTTTCTTTCGCACTTATCAAGCCGGGAAGGGACTGGCGAGCGTCTGCTTTGGATTCAATTTGTTCTACGTCGTGTTTTTTAAAATATGTAGTAGAATCATGTTAGTCAGCTGTTTTCTTATCAGTTTGACCGATTGCACCAATTTGATCCATCCTCTAACGCTATTTTAGTATATTTTTATTCACGATCGGCGGGGCTCTTAATTATACTTTTGAGACCGATTAGACTTTCTTTGTGTGCGCTGATTTTTTCACGCGACTTGCGAATCTTTGGAGGCAAAATTGCGACTTAATTTTTGCCTCTACAATTGGATTGGAAGGGAACTTTTGTTATACTTATCAGATCTCAGATCTGGATAAATCTTGGGAACTATTTCCCTTAGGCTATTATTAACAGAAATAAAATATTTTCAACGGTGGTTTTTTTTTCCCTCATTTATTCAGCAACAGGCGTATGCAACCTAAATATCCAAATATTATATGACATGGATGGATTTTACAATACAAATCTCAAGAGATTTCAGCGAAATAACCAATGGAATCAAATATTCTAGAAAGCTGTTTTATATTAAAATTTGTTGATTGGGAAACATGAGTATATATTCCTTAACTCCACTTAGTTTTCATAGTTCCAAAAGGTTATATATTTTATCACCTCTCCAAGCCCGTAATCCCCTTATCCCCTTTGAAAGAGCATCCTCCAATGTGACACAATAACTCAACAAACATTCCATAATTGATTGTATTAACTAAAACGAGTATATATCTATCCAAATATAATTCTCAGCAATCTTTAGACACAATACAACGAGTATATTTATGTATATATAGGCAAACGCAAACGACTGAACGTGAACGGATTTTCAAACGATGATTAACTCTTCAATGAGTCAGAGAAAGGAACAGATTTCAATTTAAATAAATTAAATTTCTGTTTCTGATCCGATACCCCCAATTCCACCAAGTAATGTGCTAGATTAATGACTGGGGGAATACGGTTGGATGAGCCTCCACTCCTACTCCTACTCCGGCTCCTGCTCCACTCTGGCGGTGCCGGCTGGACACCAGGCACAGGCTGAGAGCAGCGTCATCAATATCAATTAAATTTCCGGCTGGCGGCAGCCGGGCAAAAACCGACAACGAAAAAATCTCACAGCATTCATCATACGAAAATATTTATATATGCAAATAATTAAATATAGCGTAAAAAGGGTTCAACGTGTGGTTGAAGCCACAAAAGTGGTGGCACGCCACTCCACTCCCTTACCGGGGAAGTGAGGAAGTGGGGCGTGGGGCGTGGGGCTAGGGGTGGATAGAGAGCATTTCCCGGGCATTTGAAATTATTTACCACGCGCGTTCCAAATGTCGAATTTTAATTTGACACACGCCTCAGTGGAAATAAAAATAAGTTTAAATAAATCTAGTTAAAATGCAGTAAGGGATGGTTGCGACTGGATGGTATCCTTTACCTTGGATTGTATGAATATCATATATCAGAGCACATAACATTTGCAATTTTAAAGGCTCTTCCATGAACGATATGTCGTTAAAGGTATTCGCTTAAATAATAACATAGTTCTTAGGTGAACGGAAATATAATCGTATTATAAGACACTTTTTTACGTGGGTCAGGCCCACAATATCTCGGTTAGAGTGCATCTGAATCTTTTCCACCTCCAGACCCAGTGGCAGGGATTGAAGCAGAGCAGCAGCTCAGTATCCTGGAGCCCCTGCACGACCATGTCCAGATGTTGACATTGTTGTTTACATAAACGGCCACCGTAAAGCAGGACAGGCGCATTTTCTTGCCGAAGAACAGGACTGCTCCTCCTCAGTGGGCGCCATAACCAGCTCCTTGTTGCGCACCTCATTGAACAGCTTTCACAGATCGATTTTGGTGTTCGAGTCGACATCGAGACCAGCATTCAGCCACTTCTTAAGTCCGCCTGCTCGGATTTGCCTCTTTGATTTGTCGTCCAAGCGCCCTTTTTATGGCCATCTTTCTCCAAACATCCAAAAAAAGGATATACCCACCCTTTCGTGGAGTAGAGGGTACACAAAGAAACGTTTGGAACGCACACTAAAAGCCCCCCAGAGACTAGGAAGAATGCATGGCGCAAAAATTTGCATAAATGAATATTATTGCGGAACTACTACGAACAACGTTGGATATCAAGTCAACACTTCTACGTACATACATAAATTATATGTACATATGTACGGGGCACATACTTATGTGCACATACATTTATAGTATATTATTATATGTACATATAAATATTCATTCAGCCAAGTCAGAGGCAAAGATTCGCCCAAAACTGGCTGCCAAATTACGAGCTACTATTGTCTCACAAATATCTCAAAGGAATGGCGATAGTCATGGGAGTGGAGTGCGCAGATGGAGTCTTGGGGCGGTTTATGACTGTCATTTAGGAAATCAAATGGGATGATTCAGAAAACCGACAAAAAACAAAAGGAGAAATCGAAGGAGGAGCCGGAATCCATCGATGTCTTTGCCAGCAAATTGTCGGCAATTGTCAAATGCGATATCTTTTTTCGGTCTCGTTTTGGATTTATGCAAATCAGTGGCACGATTCTGCTGACTTGCTGACACTCTGGGGGTCTGGAAGTCCATCGTCCAGCCGTATCCATCGATAGATACAGATATCCTCATGGCATTTGTCTGGCGGGCACATCCTTTGTATAATTTTGTGCATGATTTGCTGCCTAATAGAAATGCTAAAGGAAATTACGGCATTGCGTCTCCCACTAAATGGTCCAGTCCACCCAAGACACCCGGATCCAATCAGTCCCCACCCCACACTGTGCGGGCCCCCCCCCCGCAGAGCACAAATTAGCACCCAGGGGAGCAGTGGAGGTAAAGTTTATAATGAGCTTGGCCCCGACAATGGAGAGAGAGAGATAACCGACAGCCCCATCTGGCTGTTAGTGCGTGTGTCTCCATACTCTGATTGGAAATTTAAGCAGGCAGATGGTTGGATAGTGGTGCAGGGAGGGGGGGGGGGCCTCTGGCTAATGCATAAGGCTAAAACTATGGGCCAGGGGTGTGGGAGGAAACACATATAGAGTGAGTACAAGTGGTTCTCTGGGGTGGGTTGTCATGGCATCAGCAGGGGTTACCACAATTGCAGGTATTCCGATAACATCGAACGAGGATGGAACAAAGCCAATATCATTCCAAAGAAGTTGGCTATGAGCGTGCGAGGAATTTCTAAATTTCAGCTGCAAAAATATGAATACGAAATGCCACAAATCTGCAAATGAATCCGAAAGTGGCTGGCAACAAATTCCCACATGAAAATTGTAAGGAATCCAAAAATGAAGACCTAAAAATGAGAACAAGGCTGGAAGCTCCACTAAAATGTGGCCAAAATCTAAATCTAAATGAAGTTTAGACAAAAAACCACCTGACAAACGGGTCTTAAGCTGTTTTTATGAAGAAATCAGCTTGAGAACCCTGCCCTACCATAAAACCCAAGAAAAAAAAACCCTTCTCAACAAAAAGTCACTTTAAAATGAGAACCCACCTGCACAGCAGGGGTCCAAAGAAAGCGGTCTCCCCCCCACCCCCCTCCACACTCCAGAGACCAAGGTTAATGTCTTTATTAACACAAAAACACACGCCCAAAACGTGCGCACCTCATCAAAGGCCTAAGGAGGCAACCATCTTGACCTTGGAGCCGGGCCCCGACTATGCGTTGCACAACAACGTAGCTCAGATTCAGATTTAGATTCGGAGACTCTGATGTGTGCGGCGGGGACAGACACTAAAACTATCTCTGACAGATATGATACCGGTTTTCCACTAACGAATAAATTTATATCGGACCTGTGGCTGTGGCTGTGGCTGCGGCTGTGGCTGGAGATGCGACTGGGTGCTGGAGGCAGGTCATGCGTAAGTGGATTTCAAAATGTTAATTAAGAGCTGTGTAAAAAAAAACCAAAAAAAAAAAAAAAAAAAAACATTAAGTCACCAAAGAGAGAATATTACGGCGGTCTCTTGATGATGCTGGCTGCTGCATTTATTTGCACTATGAGGACGTCTGCCCCGCCGCCTGCCTGCCTGCCTGCCAATCGCTTTAATTAAACTTTAATTAAAAACAACAGAAGCCAAATTGCCAATTTCACAGTTTCGGCGTTTGAGCCCAGCGCAGCGGCAGAGGTGCAACGGCGACGCGACGCCTGCTCGTTGATGTTTGTGTTGATTCAATTAAAGTTTTCCAACACTGCAATCTGCATGGTTTAATGCGCTTATCCACTCACACTTGGGCATTCTTTTCGGTTGTGCGGCATTCCCACCGGCTTACGTGTGCGTGCGTGAGCGTTTCAGCCGGCGGTGTTTGCACTGCACATCTGAATGTGAGAGTGGATCCATTGTACATATCCCCATATGCCCCATATGTACATATGTAAGCGGAGATTATGGAGATCCCGGGGAATTACCCTGTCGATTGGCGGGGAATAAGTGTTGAAGAGTGGCATAAACAAGGGGATTCCGTCATAAAGTGCAAAAAGGATGATGTGGAAAAGCCCATGTCAAATCGGAAGAGAGATTCTAGCCATGAAGGAAGGCCCAGTTGGTCTGTAAATGCCCATTTATTTCCTTTGGTTTTATTATTAATAATAATATCTGTGTTGGTTTTCTTTAATGTAAACTCCCATCAAATGCAAACGAGCATAATTCCCATATTAACCACCAAATGTAATATTTTTTTGCAAATTTTCGTTGGAAACCAAAACATCCTCTGGGCAGAAATTCGCAGAAATATTTGACTACGAGTAAGAGCTCAATCAACCAAGAGAATATGAAATATTTTGATTAAAAACAAGCCTAAATTAAATGAAAATATTAACCGAAAGAACGTTGATGGTTTTAGCACGATAAATGCATCAGAAATTGAATGGGAATTTTCATTTGGAATTCCTCAAGTTCCTCAGACAAAAGGCTGGTTTCTTCAGCATTCATTAAGTTGCCCTGAACTCCAAACTCAAGCTTCAAGCCCTCTTCGAAATAAGCTTCTTATATGATTACCACAGACAGGGAAAATTTTCCATTAAGAAGTTGGAATATAATCAACACGTTGCAGCCGTCTCACCGCAACTCAAGTTACGGACTTAATAACCCCAAGATTCTCAGAAGCAGTATCAATTTCTATTGGAGGGCTGCAGCATGCCGCATGCCCCCACACCGATGCGAGACGTGCATTAAAACGTGGCATGGGGCGGGTATTGCATCAAAATTGGTTACGCTTCTGCATTAAAGTTTCCAGGACAACAAAACGGGTGAAGGGGGCGGGCTGTGAACAGCAGCATAACCCGGAAAGACCTTAACCCAAACCGAATCGAGTCGAGTAGAGTCTTGGAGGAACTTAAAATCCCATCATGGGCATGGCATGGGCTCTGCCATTGTTGTTTTTGCTTAAAATGCCATAAAGTTTAATTGAAAAATAAGGCAACGGCCCAACGAAATACCGAAGCCACCACCACCCACTCAACATAATCAGCTTCAGAGCATCAAGCAGAAGCAGAAGCAGCAGCATTCAACATCATCCAGTGGCAGCAGCCATCAGCATTCAGCCATCAACGTCGACTGCAGGCAGTGACGCAACAACCGCTGTCAAAAGTTTTTATGCATTTTTCGGCTTTTTGTCACCGCGTCAACGGCAATGAGGATGAACGACCGAAACGTCAACAAGACGTTAAGACAGAGAGACTCTCTCTCTCTTGGCCAGAAGCTCCCCTCCGCCGAGCATGCCCGTTTGTCGTCTGTCTTCTACTTTTGTGTAAATACCTAACAGATGGAGTGGAAAGGGGTATATCGATGAGGTCTGGCTGTAGGTAGCAGAAGAAAAGCCTTCCTTCATGGAAATTACAGTCGATTAGGAAGTACTTTGGAGACTATAAGGATAGACTGTGGTATCTATAATCACAGAGATATGTATATATCGAAATAAGCACCCACAACTAACCATTCCCAAAACAATCATCATCTTAATCGGATAAGATACTAGATATGTGCCCAATGGAAAACCAATTCAGACCATCTCCCACGTCTTTAGCGGGTATCCTTCTGTCGAAATATCGATTGCATGTATCCCTCTCCTACTGGCTGTTGCTGTCAATGGCAATGCATCAGCTTTACTTTACCAGAAACACAAGCAGAAACAGCAGCAGTTGCAGAAGTGGCATCCACATCGTCAGTGGCATCAGTGGCGGGTAGCCTGTTTTCGAAGTCAGTAGTTGGCAGCCTTTTTGTGATTTCGATTTTTAAATTATTCAGCAAAATCTGTCTGCGGCCGGGCCGGCCTCCTGTCAGTCAATCCATCTACGAGTATTTCTGTCAGTCATCGCCTTTTTGCATCATGTGGCGCCTCATCATTTATCGATGAATTTCTGGCTTGGCCAGATAATCGGTTCGATTCGATTCAGTTTCTGGCTCAGTTTCCGATTTGGAAGCGACGGTTAATTAGTTTTTGCGGCTTAACCAAAGACCCAGTGAAGCGTTGGCCCACTGATTGAGTTTATTGGTCGCCAGATGATGTCCCCCATGCCGTTGCCACAGCATTTGACCGCAATTGCAGCTGCAATTATGCCGAGTTCATTAGGCTTTAGGCCTCTGGCCCTTATGCCTCTGGGCAGACCAGAAGCCACAAAGAGAGGGGGAGAGGGGTAGAGCAGGTGCGCCAGTGTGTGGGGGACAGACGATTAACAATGTTTCTGCACTGCAGTCATTTATAATTAACCTTAAATCTGCCTACAAATTGGGTGGGTAGGGCAGGGCTCTCCTTTGTGTGTGCTCTTCTGAATATTAAATCAGTGAAGGACTGGAGTGGTGATGGTTACGGGGTGTTAAAGCAGGTTTAATGGGATTATTTTAGGATGGTTTTATGGGATTAAAGTTGTGTTTTCGCGGCTATCGAATTATGTGATGGTTTGGCGGCTTACAAGTTAACGAAATTTGTGAATTATTGAATGAAAATAGATTAATTCCCCCAAGTGAATGGTCTTCGATATTGTAGATCTTATTTTAGAGCTTTCCCGCACTGTACCATCCCATTACACGGCTTGCCTCCCCTTCACCTTCACCTTCACCCTCAACCCCCACACACACACATCTTAACCCCCGATCCATGCTTTTTGCCAAAAGATCTCTCTGTTTTCTGTGTGTATCCTTATACGTGTTTTGCTTTCTGTTTTGTCTTCCTTCCCTGCCCCCCAACAAAAACCACAAAACATTCCACAAAAATATCGAAAATCAAAACCAGAGAGCCGCCCCAGCCGAAGCCGAATCCGAATCCGAGTCCCCCGCGACAGAGACAACCACTGAGGCACAGGGCGTGAGTGAGCCACCGATCAAATTGGTGCATGTCCTGAATCCCGGAGAGCGGGAGTATCTGTCGCCCAATCTGATCGGCGTGCAGAACATAGCCATGACCTTCCTGCCGCTCTCGATGAACTTCATCAACATTATCGATGCCTTCCGGGAGATCACCAGCGGCGTGCAGTACGAGATCCTGCTGAATGCTGTGGACACGAAGGACAAGGAGAACGCGGACACCATCTGCCGCCTGGTCATACTCGAGAAGCCCTGGCTGCGCACCCAGTGGGGGGACAAGCATCGGGAGTTGGTCACCTCGAACTGCACGGATTCCGCGGAGAACTCTGTCTCCTCGGATCCGGCAGAGCGGGGGCGGCTGCTGAACGAGAAATACGTGAGTAACAGCATCTTCAATGGCGGGCAGAGGAACGAGCTGAGTGACTCCGAAATGGCCAATCTGGAGGCCCAAATACTCACGGGCGTGGGGCCAACGAAGCGGAAAGTCAGCCAGAATAAGTCCGCTGCTACTCCTCCAGCTACCACCACTCCAGCTTCTGCCTCTCCTCTGGCTGGTGATCCTGCTCCTGCTGCTCCTGCCCTGTTGGCCACCATAACAGTCACCGATTGGAAGCCAACGCCACCTGGGCCCACTAATGAGGCCACAACGGCAATTAGCATTGATGAGGCGGCCACCGAACAGACCCAGACTCCCCCCGAGAGTGTGGCAAATGATGGAGTGGAGGCGCAGGAGCAGGAGGAGGAGCAGGAGCAGGTGGATGCCACAACGCCGCCTCCTGCCACCAGCGAGCTCAACGATAATGAGAAACGTTGGCTCGACGATATCCTATCGGTGGGTGCGTATAATTTTGAAAAGACCATTCAGAAGAAGGAGGACAGCGAGGAGCAGCAGCAGGAGGAGAAGGAGGAGAAGGTGGAGACCATTCAGGAGGAGGCTACCACTATTATACCATCTTCAGCGACATGAATATTATATTATCATCATCATCATCACACACACACACAGCACTCTATCATCCCATCCACCCCCAAGCATCATCAGAACATCTCCTGTGTCTTTCTCTGTTTAGTCCCCATACATACTCGTAAATACTCCGTACTCTTTATATAAAAAACACTCAACCTAAATGCGAACAATAAAAGAAGAAAATGTTATTTAATTGAATTTATTTAAGCTTTGCCTTTTGCACACACCTGCCACCCCTGTCCATGTCCATGTCCATGGATCCCTGGTGGTGTGGGAGGGTGTTTGGGGGGACAGGGTAGGGTTGAGCATCCCCCGCCCCCACACAACACTTATTTCACCTTAATAATCAAATGAGTTTCCGCTTTCAAATTACGGCCGCAATCTGTTTAAGCCCGTGAGGAAGATGGTCTCTCGGGGAGGGGGAGAGAGAGAGCGGGAGAGAGCATCTTCCACCCACCTGTCTATATTTCTCGAGGGGAACGAGTGGGAGAGAGAAGCTTAGCCCAGAGTCCCTCGGCAAGTACCGTTATATATATGAGAGGTTAAGTGGGTTTGCTGTGTCTGTATTTGTGTGTGTGCAAGTGTCGGCGCCTGTGGTGTCGAGGGGGAGAGAAGAAACACACACACACACACACACACACACACTGAACACGTGAGTGCGAAGCAAGTGTTCTCATTATCCTTGTGCTCTACTTTTTACAGCGGTTGACTCTCTGCAGCAGGAGAATGCACAGTGGTATGAAGATCGATGGAGAGTGGAAAGTGAAGAGTACATTTTTACCTGAAGAATAGACACTCCCAAGAGATCGCAAGATATTAAGAGACTGTTGGAGAATGGTGGTAGAGTCTACGTATGATTATAACTGACTTATCATATCTTCTTTCCTAAAAATACAATACAAACCATTCCATGATATAGTAGTAGATATACATACCTACATACAAATATACAATGCTCTTCTTAGATCCCAATAAAAAAGATCTATCTTATAGGATCTTGAGATATTATAATGCACATACCACAGAAATAGTATACGATATGAAAAGTTCAGAAAGTTATGGTATTACGGCTGAAATAGCCCTAACAATGTTCTCCCTAGCTATGGGGATTCCTCTAAAAGAGATCTACCATTGTAAGGGATCTCCCAAAAGATCAATAAGTCAAATATTAGTACCATGAAGAAAGAGATATGAAAAGGTAAAGATATTATTTGATTTAACGCTTAAAAAAAGCAAACAAGAGCACCTACGAGTAGACTCCCCTTGAAGAAGATTTCTTTACTGTTTAGAGGGATTATAAATACTATAATGGAGTGGTAAATCACCTATAATAAAGTACAAATGTGCGTGCCACCAAATATCCCAATTAATACTGTATTTTCATAAAGATAAACCTCCTGAAGAGACCTTTTATGATTAAAGTAAAAAAATATACCAATACCAAAATATCATGCACCAAAAGATCTACTTTGAAATTTTCTACCTATCTTTTTGGATAATATAATATTCTTTGAAAAATGCACAATATTCGTAATCAATGGGGAAAAAGATGTCCTCTCCGAAGTAGAGTTCTAACAGATATCGCTATATCCCATATGCCTCGTTAAGCAAATGAATTCTTTAATCATTTACCCAAATACCCCCGAAATCTGTTGTGGATCTTCAACACAATTAAGTGCTCAACCATTCGAGAGGGAGATCTAAATGCGATTCTAAAATACCATAAAATAGAATAAATGAATGGAAAACGAGAACGAAAACAATTCCCACTGATTTCGCTGATTTGCGGCAACTGTCAGAAACTGTAGAATCGGTGCCACACTTGACTGTCAATATATATAGTGTGTGTGTGTGTGTGTGTGTGTATATGTGTGTGCGGAGATGTGTACAACGTACGTACGGAGTACTTTCAACCGAATGGATTTTACGGGCCATTGCACACACTCCCATCTGGCTCCACTGTTCCTCCGCCCTCGGGGCTCGTTGAAACATCATTTACGTTATAATTCTTATTGAAATACACATTTGAATTAACAGCTCAGCGGTGGGGTTGAGGCGGGCACTGCGACTGGGGAATGGGGACAGTTGTGTTGTGGCAGGATCTATGGGATGGCTCGGATGGGTGGCTGGGGCATGGAGGTAGGTGGATGAAACGGAAGGCTTAATGAATTCATGTTCGGACAGGCCTGTACTGGAAATCCCGTCGAAACATTGCTCCGCCGTTGCTCTTTCGCTGGTTTTTTTCCCCCTCCTGTATTTTTAATTATACACACGTCGGAGCCATTACATTTCATTCGGGCATTGTTGTCGCTGGCCCCCATCTACTCCCGTGCTTGGGAGGTGACCTGTCCTGGTCCAACGACTCCTCTCCTCCTGCCCTGTCAGTTACCTGCCAACGGCAGCAGAGCAGCAGTAGTATCATCAGACATTTTGGGTTGTACTACACGGCACAACGAGAATCGGCAGCAGAACCGAAATCCCGCACTCCGAGCCCATCATCAGGAGCATCAGGAGCACCAGGAGGAGGAGGAGGAGGAGCTGGAGCAGAACAGCTTCGCCATCATCGATGCCAAGAGGCAAACGAATTTCCAGCCAAAATGTTTGGTTTAATTGGTTTTGTGTTCGGCATTGAATGGTTTATGTGCCCTGCCGCATGTGTCTTCCACTGTGTTATTGTTGGGATCTGATCTGCCTTTAGGGTGGTGCTGGTAGTGGTGGTGGTACACACTCGTCCGTCGTAGGGTTTTCTTTGGTGCAAGTTTTCCGGCACATCCGTTTGTGCCGTGTGTCCCGTGTGTGTCTTTCTGTCAATTTTGGTAATGTAAATTCCGACTTGTCTTTGTTTCATTTGCATTTATATGTAATTTATGTGCCAGGTTCCACACTCGCATTCCATCTTCCCTCTCCAACGAGGACTGTCGGTCACAGGACTGATGTGGCGACAGCTGTGTGTCCCTCTGTCTGTCATCCTGTTCGCAATGGATAAGTGTATCTATTTCGGTTAATTAGCAAGAGGATTAACGAGCTCAAAGATACAATATAAGACATACACGAGTACAGTAGAGGGCAAAGAGGGAGGGAAGGCAATGTAGTTTGACTTGCGACCTCTGTGCTCTTTGGCGGCTAATGCTTGTATCTGTTGGATCCTTTTATATGTTATTCCAGCTCATTTAGAATGATGGACATATATGTTCATTCCCCATAGGACTAATAATTTTATTCATACTGGTTTCTTATGCTTTAAGCCTTAAGTAATGAGCCTTGGCCATAGAGATGCTCATGGCTTGAGACGAAAAGCTAAATTACACTACAAATCGTATCCAGATGGCACTATTTGTGCCAAAACGATGTCTAACAATCCAAACTAAAGCATATTTCTCTCTCTTTCACTGCATGCCTTTCCCGTAAGGCTATATCTGTCTTTCAGATAAGAAAGGTAGTCAAGTGGGCAATTATGGGCAATCTTAAATAAATCTCCAAGATTGCTTGTTTAGATCGATGAATATTAGTATTAGTATTATTATTGATAGGATTTGCTTGAAACTCGTCAATGGGGGGCTTTTGAGATCGCTGATTACGAATTTGTATCGAGTTCTTTTCTCTTCAAAAGATTTATCTTTAAAGGGGGAAGATGTAGATGTAGCAAGGCCGGGGAGTTATTCGTTTTAATTGAATTCATATTCGTAATTATTGACCCCGAAAGCCCCCAGTGACGAGTTTCCAGCAAATCCGATCAATTTTTCAAATGAGTTTCCAACATGTTTCGACAATATAGGTTTTTTGAGGTTAGAAAAAAAACCTTACGTGATGGAGTAAATCTGACCTTGGATTCGTGGTCAGGGCCCCAAAATACTTGGGGATAGGATTCTCTAGTCAGCCGCGCACTACACTTTTTTTTGTGGGGCTTTGAAATTTAGTTTTACTTTCTTCAATCTTGAATTGTGTCAGAGAACTTGCCTGCTTGTAGAGTAACTCATGTTGCACTTTTTTCTTCAGTTCCACAGTTGAACTGACCATTGTTGAACTCTAAACAATAAACAATATGGATTTAGTATCGCAGAGTACTCATATATGGTGGCTTTATCTTCCCTATCCTACAAGATCTCAAGCCCACAGCATACTTTTGACTTTCTATAACGCAAATCCTCTGGAAACACTATTCCTACAAACATCAAAGTCAACGAGAAATCAGTCACTCTAGTTTTATAGAAGAATCTATACAAAATTCATTCACTTCTATACGTTAGACACGGGCAGGAGAAATCTAGAAAACTAGGAAATACTTTACACCAAAATATTTGAACGGTGCGTATGGTGATTTCTCTAGCAAAACATAACCTCTAGATATAGATATTTATTCATTGAAAGTAGAAGAATAAAGCTCAAGATGAAGCCTTCCGACCTGAGTGCGCGCATTCGACAGATTTGGATCATGACCGGATGGTTGCGTCACGAGGCAGCGGCCGCCGCTGGCATGATAGTGTTGCGGCGGGAAAGGGAACAATCGACGGAGGACAATCAAGGCGAGATGCCCGAGGCGGTGGTGGCGGTGGGCCAAGTGGGCTTCGATACCGAGGGAAAGCCGCACACAGTGCGCATTCTTGACGACTACGTAGTGCCCTTTGAGTGCGGTCTCTGATTTGACTGTACTTTATTTTTTGGGTGTGGTGTGCAACCGTTATTCATTTCACCTTTTGACAAGTTATCCGATTCGATAGTCTCTCGATACCGATAACCAGTATCAGAACCGCGCCAATGTCCCTCCACACCCAGAGCTGCGATCACAATTAATGTTATAATTTGATGAAAATGTAAAAAAAAAATTTGATGTTATTAAAAGAAAGTTTTTAAGTGGAAACATTGTGGCATTTTGGGGTTCCCATAATTCGATTTCAATTAAGAATATTCTGGAGTATGTTCTCATTAATCATGTTCATTGGGCAACCACCTACGATTTCCAGGGATTGGGGGGCCACACACTTCATTGCAAGTGTTAGAGCTATCCAATACTAAGCCATTTCCCTGCTTCGCCTCCTTCTTTCAGTTCGTGCGCAGCAAGCGTGGCCTGAATGATGTACCCCTGGGTGGCAGCAAGCCTTTCGATGCGCAGCAAGCAGAGGAGCAGCTCCAGCGCACCCTGGACAAGCTTACAGCCGGCGAGGGACCGCATTACAAGTGAGAATCATGGACAAACCCAATCGAAAGGGGGATTTAATCAACTGTCAATCTGTTACAGAATCGTGAAAGTCTACACGGCCTCGCGTCAGTTGGTGTCGGGCACTTTGACTCGCATCGACGCCGACCTCATTGACGGCAACACGGATGTGCAACACCGCTGCATCGTCGAGATCTGGGCAAAGCCCTGGCTGGAGGAGGGACACGATATCACCTTCAAGTGCCGCAACCAGAAGGTGGTGCAGGCCCGTCACAGCCGCTCCGTGGAGTGGGCCGAGAAGAAGACGCACAAGAAGCACAGCCACAGCCACCATGCGCTGGACAAGGTGGACCATCTGTTCCACAAGTTTCAGATCCGGTTCGGGCGTCGCTACGACAACACGGCAGAGCGCCAGATGAGGCTGCGCATCTTCCGGCAGAACCTGAAGACCATCGAGGAGCTGAACACCAACGAGATGGGCAGCGCCAAGTACGGCATCACGGAGTTCGCGGACATGACCAGCACGGAGTACAAGGAGCGCACCGGTCTCTGGCAGCGCGACGAGCAGAAGCCCACTGGCGGGGCGCCAGCCGTTGTGCCGGCCTATGAGGGGGAGTTTCCCAAGGAGTTCGACTGGAGGCAGAAGAACGCCGTCACCCCGGTGAAGAATCAGGGCTCCTGCGGCTCCTGCTGGGCCTTCAGTGTGACCGGCAACATCGAGGGCCTGTATGCCGTGAAGACGGGCGAGCTAAAGGAGTTCTCCGAGCAGGAGCTCCTCGACTGTGATACCACAGACAGTGCCTGCAATGGCGGACTCATGGACAATGCCTACAAGTAAGTGATGGCTGAGCGAAGACATCTACGCATTGATGCTCACGCTTCCTTCATTTTCTGTGCCCTAGAGCGATTAAGGACATCGGCGGCTTGGAGTACGAGGCCGAGTATCCCTATGAGGCCAAGAAGCAGCAGTGCCACTTCAACAGGACGCTCTCCCATGTCCAGGTCTCTGGATTTGTGGATCTGCCCAAGGGCAACGAAACGGCCATGCAGGAATGGCTCCTCACCCACGGACCCATCTCGATTGGTAAGTGATTGATGGAGCCTTTGTCATCAAGCAAACAGCATTCTCATCGCACGTATCCTCTGGTTCCAGGCCTCAATGCCAATGCCATGCAGTTCTATCGCGGCGGCGTCTCCCATCCCTGGAAGGCCTTGTGCTCCAAGAAGAACCTCGACCATGGCGTGCTCATTGTGGGCTACGGCGTCTCCGACTATCCCAACTTCCACAAGACCCTGCCCTATTGGATCGTGAAGAACTCGTGGGGACCGCGCTGGGGCGAGCAGGGCTACTACCGCGTCTATCGCGGCGACAACACCTGCGGCGTCAGCGAAATGGCCACCTCCGCCGTGTTGGCCTAATCCCCGACGGCGGCCACGACCACCCCGTCAACCCGTCACCCCGTCATGTATGACTATATGTATATCTAGGTTAATATTCGAGCCATTCAGCAAGACAGAAGATATCTATCTTGGAGCTTCTACTCTGTGTACTTTCCGTTTCAATGTTCAGCGACAGACGCGACGAGGATATCGTTTAGTTTCATGCGAGCTTCATGCGAGTCTTGTAAACAGTATAATCATTTCGAACATCTGTAATCTCACGACAAATTCAGCATCCCCCTCCCACTTAATGCAGCTTATAAACTGAAATAAATTTAAACTACGAACTGTACGAGGAATCAGAGACTCATTCTCATTCTGAGATGGATAAAAGGTGTGGCGGGCATAGGCCCCCAATCGATGCCAGCCTTGGTGCATGCAACAGTTGGCTGTGGGACAGTGGTGCGAGAAGTGATGGGAAAGGAATGAACATGGAAAGGTCAGGAAAACAGAAACTGCAATTTAATTCTGTTTAATATTAAATGTAGAGCTTTCGGTTCCACAATGGGAACTCTGGTCTTCCCTATGGCTATGGTGTCTCCTCATCACACAGGCTGCGTCCTCATCGAAGTTATTGACTGCATTCTTGACACAGAGAACAGATCTCTCCTGATCATCTCCTGAATTGTAAACTGGAAGATCAGGAAACATCCGAACACATCCTAGGCGAATCCCTTGCACTCTATGAAAGGAGATCCCTACATTTGCGGCGAAGCCAAAGTGCCCCTCACAGGGTTTGGAAAATATAACCCTAGTCCTGATCGAAAGCCTAAACAGACAGGATCTTTCACATAATCCTTGTAATAAGGTCTCTCTTGAGTTTCTGGCTCGGTTGGATGGGTAATGCAGAAATGCTGTGATGCCTGAGGAGCATTTGAATATCTACTAAATTTCGCATACCTTTTATGCAAACTGCCAACCCACTGTGCAGCCGTGCAATATGCTAATTAGATTTAGACCACCAGGGCCAGCCCATTGGCGCAATGGCCCAATGGAAGCCACACAAGACTCTGGTTTCTGGTGCGGAACAAGCAAAGCTCAGTAGCAGCTTGGAGCGCATCACGAACAGTGGACGGTGGACAGCGGTAGAAGCAATGGCCATGGACGACTACGACGATGACAGTAAGTGAACGAAGGAGGCGACGTCCAGTAGGCAGCAGAGTGAGCCAATCCCATCCGCCCTTTTAGTGAGCAGCGTGGGCGTGACCACGGCACGCATCGAGAACCAGCATCAACAGCACCACCAGGGCCAGCACGGACACGGACACGGATATGGCCAGGGTCAGAGTCAGTACAGTGCGGGCGCCGTGAAGGTGGGCGGCTGGCGGTACGAGGATGCCAGTCGCTACATCGGGGAGTGGAATCAGCTGGGCCAGAAGCACGGCATTGGCCACCTGCAGTTTGCCGACGGCACACGCTACGATGGTCAGTTCCAGGAGGGCCTCAGCCAGGGCGTGGGCTGCCTCTGGTTTCCCGATGGCGCCAAGTGAGTCTCCCAATGAAATCAATAGTCCAATCCCAACGATACAACGATCTCTGTGGCTTGCAGATATGAGGGCGAGTTCCATCAGGGATGGTTCCATGGCTATGGGATCTTCTGGCGCGCCGATGGCATGAAGTACGAGGGTGAGTTCCGTGGCGGCAAGATCTGGGGACTGGGACTGCTTACATTTCAGGACTTTACGCACGGATTTCCGCGTAACGAGGGCTTCTTCCAGGACTGCCGCTTCATGCGACGACGACGCTGTCCCGAGGTGGTGCAGCGGGCCCAGAAGTGCGCTCTCCTGGCCCGCTCCCAGTGCGAGCATCCATATTGAGCTTGAGAGATGGCAAATAAACTCCCGTAGATCCTATGGATTGTGCGTTCTCTTGTTTCTTATTTCGCTTAAAATGTTAACAATAATTTGTTTGTTCCTTGGCTAATCTTCGTTGGCGGCTCCCACCAGGTACCAGGCATTCCTTGCCTGAACCGCCGTGTTCCTCACCAGACGCTTCGGATCGTCGAGGGCTGCGGCCAGGGCCAGCGTAACATCCACCTTGTGGGGCAGCAGGGCGAACGTTGGATACTTCGTTATGTCGTAGAGCAGCTGAAGGGCCGCGATCCGCACTTGCTGTAGGGTAAACGAAAACACAAAGATTGAGTCTAGCCCTAATCCCCTACATAGAGCATCACTCACCATTGTATGCTGGGCCTTGTACTTGGATAGCTCCAGGCAACTGGGTATGAGATGGCCCAAATGCGCCTGGAAATACGCATCCTGCTGCTGCACAAAGCTCTCGCAGATCCCCAGCGCAATGCACAAGGACTGCGCCTCATTGTGCTCCTCCAGGCTCCGGAAAAGCAGCGGTCCCAGCTGCTCGATATTCAGCTTGATCACCGCCTGGGGCGTGGCCTTCAGCACATAGACAAAGGCCTTCAGGTGGTGCACACAATAGTCGGCCAGCTTGCTGCCCATTTTGCCCATGATGGTGTGAAAGAACTTTTGCTTGTACAGGAACTTGACGACCGGCAAATCCAGTTCGGGATATTCGGCTGCTATGATGTCAAAGCCCAAGGCAGCGGCAGTGCTCAGAGTGGGATGCTTGAGGAGATCCGACAGCTAACAAGAGATCGAAGATGGGAAGAGGTTTACTTCCAGTTTGTTGGTTGATTAAATCTTCCGTTTGCACTTACATCTCCCACAATATCGGCGGCCTCATCGAAACCGGCCACCACCAGACCCTTGGCCACCCAGGCAAGGATCTCCACAGCCCGCACATCGCCCGTCTTGATGGCCTTCTTCAGTTGCTCGGTGATCTGCTTCACCTTGCCCCGGTTCCCCTTGGTGTTCTCCATTTTGTTCACCAAACTGCAGAGCAAATGGTGGGCAATCACGCGCAGCTGCTCGTTGTCGGTGGTCAGGGAGAGCTGGGTGAGATCGCTCAGCAGCCGCTCGAAGTGATCGTCCAGGCTTATGTCCTTGTGGAGGTAGCCCAGCAGACCCTTGGCGATGTACAGGTCCGCCGACTTCTGCAGCTGGAGCCCCGGCAGATACTCGCTGATGATGGCACTCTGCTCGGAGTGCGGCAGCTGCTGGATGATGCGGCTGAGGGCTCCGGCAATCTGTTCCAGGGATTGCAGCGTAATATCCTTCGTCTGCTGGGCCAGCTCGATGAGCTGGTGCAGCAAATTTGACTGCTGCTGCAGGTCCACAATGAAGCGCTGATCCTCTTGCGTGAGGAGCGTGTTGAGCGCCTCCAGAGCCAGCAGCCGCACAGGCTCTGGGTTGTCGGGCTTGAACATCTGCGTCATGACCAGGTCCAAAATGCGTTGTGTAAATGCCATTTGGGGGATCAGCGGTAGCAGGTTGGTGTAGATCTTCCGCTTGATGAAGTTCGAGAAGATCTCAAAGTTCCGAATGCCAATGTCGATGAAGTTCGCCTGCAGCTCCACCGGCTGCAGGGCTCCCAGGCCGACCGTGAGCACAGTGAAGTCCAGGTCGATGGTGGGATGGCTGATCAGCTGCACCAGCGCCTTGTATACCAGGGCCCGCTGTGCCTCACTCAGCACCGGGGCGCATTCGTTAAGTACAGACAGGGCTGCCTTCTGCAGCTCGAGGTCCTCCTTCTTGGCATCGAAGTCTTCTCGCTCGCACAGTCGAAGCGCTGCTATAACATCGTCCAGCAGGGGCACGCTTATCGTGCTGTCCAGTTTCTGGAGGGACTCGCGCAGGGCGGCTAACTTGTACACCTGGGCGACAATCTGGTATATCTTGACGCGCTGGTCCGGGGGCGACGTACTGAGATCCGTGGCCTGCAGCTTGAGGAGGAAGCTGTTCAGGATCTTGTCGGCGGCAAACGGGGCGTCTCCGGCCACGCACACCAGCGCAATGGCAGTGGCCGGATGGAAGAGCCGCTGATTCACGTCGCTCAACTGGGGTAACACCACGCCCAGCACAGAGGTCTGATAGCTGTGGCTAATGCTGGGCACATGGGCGGCTCGCTCCAGCAAGGCACCCAAGGCCTTGAGCGAGGCTCTTAGGATGTCCTCGTTGTCGGCGCCAGGAAAGGTTTCTGTCTTGAGCGCCTGCCAGATCTGATCAAAGTGCGGCTCCAGCACAGATGGGGGAAACTTTACGGCAGCTTGATGCTGGAATACAAATGGTAGCGCAGGTTAGTCGCTGTGAAGGTTGAATGAAGGTCGTTTGCTTGCCAGCAGCTCAATGGAGTCCAGTTTGGCCACCAGCAGCTCGCTCTCCAGCTTCTCCACGGCCAGGACGACCGTCCACTCGGCAAACTCATTGTTGGCCACCAGACAGTTGGTCAGTTTGGCCGCCAACTGGTCGCGTGTGATGGCCGTGGGGTCCTGCTTGCTGGGATTGAAGTCGATAGGGAAGTAGCAGGCGAAGATCTCGAACATTTCCTCGGCCAAATGCAGCAGCGGATAGTTGGCCATGAACTCGGGCATGAAACTGAAGATGATCTCCAGATTGCGGGGATCGCGCTCCCCATCGATGGAGGTGATCAGGCCGTACACAAAGTCATGAGCCATCGTCGTGAGCTCTGTCCAAAAAGACGGCGTATAAAAAGAGGGAAAATCGATCGGAGTCTCGTTCACATACCCTCCTTGAAGTTGAGCGTCAGATACTTGAAGATGTTGAACAACTTGGTGCGGTCTCCACGCGTCTGCGACTGGCAGGTTGTGTGCTGGAAGAAGGCCTGTAGGATCAGTGGAACATTACCGGCTGGCAGAGCCTTCATGTGAACCATTGCATCAATACCATCGATGATCGCCGGCATCACGTTGTGGTGATCCCGCAGTCGGTCCGTGTAGAAGGTGGTGAGGAACTCCAGCTGCTCCGCATGGAGCAAGTCCACTGGCAGGGCACACAGGACCGCGGACAACAAATTGGTGCCGGCCACGCGCTGCTCCATGTCTGGCGAGGACAGGGCGAAGCCCAATTCCTCCGCCAGCAGCGATATGTCATATCCGCCAGCGGCCAAATCTGGAAAAACAAAGAAACTCTCCGATGAGAACAGAAGCAGTCGGAGATATCAATGTCAACTTGCCCTTGGCGATTTTTGTGGCCTCCTTCTGAAGTTTCGCATCGCTTTTCAGAGCCTTCTCGAGGGTGGCGCGCGTGGGCGTTGTCATATTGGCGCCGTCGCTTGCGTGATGTGCTAAATTTAATATAAACTTCTAAGCACGTTAAGCCGTATTATTAAGAACCGATAACCGATGACGACCTTATCTATGGTCGCAGGGCTGCCAGGTCGCAAGCAGCTGCATATTTGATATGTTAAATTTAAAATTTTAGATAACTGTTAATTTACACAACCAATTGTGGATTGGAGCAGCTTCTTTTCTTTTGATGGTATTTTACTAGCCTGACTTAAAGGCATTCATGAAATTCGACTTTGCTAACTGACTAGCTGGAAAAGCAGAGACAGCCTTATGGAAAAAGCTTGCAGCGAGAGCGAGATAGAAATATGGCTGGCTGACTGGATTTTTGTGTTGGAAAACATCATTCTGTGACAAATAGTGGGTTAAATTCGCTCTTTTCATCGGTATGTTAGCGGTATATAACGGTATATTTCTGAGGGTGGGACGGTATATGTTATCGATAAATCCGCGGTCACACTAGCGGCCACACTGGTCATAACAAACACAGCAGTTTTTTTTAGATAGCGCATCGTCTTTAATTATTAACTAAATAAGTTTCGTTTTAACTTTAAGCTTTCAACGCCGTGTAATAAATCCAATTTACTAATGTCCATAACCGTAAGTTCATCGAGTGGACGCCAAAATGTCGGTGTTGAAGCTAGCGGGTGCTGGGAGATGTCAACGTCAGACGCCCGCCCCCACGTAGCTGAGAGCATAAATTGAAAATTGTATTCAAAAGTGAAAAATGCAATCTTCAAAGCCCTGCAATTGACTTGAAATCTATTTAAATCGCATTCATTTGCATATACGTGCTGTGTTTGCAATGTGTGAGTGCGCGCCGCTGAAACTTGAGCTCTGGTTATATTTTTTTCCTTCCTTTTCGCTGCCTTTTGCATGTGTGTGCGAGCGTTGAATTTTTTTTTCTTTTTTTGCATACGAAACGACGTTTTGAACGTCGTTGAGTTGAAAGAATCATTCAAAAGCGAGCCAACAAGGTCGAGCGCCTTATTCGGGCGCTGCTGCTACGGCCATGGCTGCTTCCAATGCGGGTTTATAATATTTTTATTACATTTTTCCAATCGGCATTTCGGCCGGGGGCCCACGTCCCGCCTTGGAAGTATTAGAAGTGGATGTGGAAGTGGAAGAATGGGAATGTGAATTGGGAGCGCGTTTAAATATACGCTCGTATCGTTGACAATTTGCCGATTTTGTGTGTTTGTGTGCTTTATAATTAGCAACGCACTTCGGTCGTTGGCACTGCCACTCGTACCGAGTATCTTCCTTTTATTTAGTTCTTATTCGATTGTATTTTCTGGCTGTGCGGCGGCTCACTTTCCATTTTTACCTGCAAGGCAAAGGCAGCAATGGCGGCAGGGGGCTCTCTCCATGTTTGATTGTGTGATTGTGTCTGGCATTAGTGTGTGTGTGTGTGTGCGAGTGTGAGTGGAGTGACGCAGTGCCACCAAAGTCGCTTCGCTTCCGTTCTATTGTTCGCACTTACTGACACCAGCCCCGCCCCCACTCCCCTCCCGACACTCCGTAGCAACGACAGCAAGAGCAACAGCATTAGAAGCAGAGAAACTCACTCTACGCACTCGAATGCTTTAATTGGAACTAATCTTTGTATCGTTTTTGGTTACAACGACAACAACCTGTTCTGTTCCGTTCTGTTCCGTTCCGTTCGAATCCGAGCAGCTACTGCGAGGTGGCAAGCAAAAGACAAGCAACTGTGTAGGAATGACCGTAATGGCCAAAACTACGTTTGAAGAAATATGCGAGAATGCCAAATTAGCCAGGGACATGGCGCTGACGGGTAACTATGACTCGGCCTGCATCTACTACGAGGGATTGCAGGGACTGCTGGCACGCCAGCTCAAAGCCACAGCGGATCCCATGCGGAAGGGCAAGTGGAGCATGGTAAAATGCGACGATAAACCCCCTCTGTCACACCATCCACTCACCGCTCTCCCTTGTTTACAGATCAATCAGCAGATCAGCCAGGAGCATGCCAAAGTAAAGGCCATACAGCGCACACTGCAGGACATATCGCTGGATTTGCAGACCACTAAATTTGCCCACAAGCTGCGCCACCAGCTGAGCGACGAGAGCAATGTGAACAAAGATCCCGCCGCCTGGTTCAAGCCCGATCCGGATATTTGGACGCCACCGCCCAAGGATCCAGATGTCTGGGGTCCGCCCAAGCCCCCACCCTCGGCCTCGGCCAGCACCACGCAGGCTGTGGGCCGGCGAGCTGCTGCCAACAGCCGACGCACCACCTCCACCGCTCCGCAGAGCAACCGTCCCAGCACAATCCCACAGATCACGAACCGAAACGGTCCGAGCACGGTGCGCAATGTTCGCCACTCGTCCGCCACCGCCGCCTCCACATCAAACAGCGCACGTGCCACCAATGGCCGGGCGGGGGGACGAAAACTTTCCACCTCAAACAACGATCGCAATGCCAACAACAACGACACCAAGGATGAGGACTCCGTCGCAGGCAGCAATGGCGGTGGAGCGGGCGACGGCGAGGGCGGCGACACGCAGGCCGGCGAAGAGGAGCGCAAGTTCCAGCCAAACAATCACATCGAAGCCGAGCTGGTCGACATTCTGGGTTAGTTTGATCTCTATCGTTACCCCTCCATTCCTAACCATTGTCCACTATCCATTGTCTGTTTCAGAGCGTGATATACTGCAAAGGGATCCCAAGGTGCGGTGGAGCGACATTGCCGATCTGCAAGATGCCAAGCGGCTGCTCGAAGAGGCTGTGGTATTGCCCATGCTGATGCCGGACTATTTCAAGGTGCGTCATCGCTTGTCTTGTTTACCCTGAACTCTGAATCACTACGTTATTATCTACGGTCGGTGTTGGGTCAATAAACGCTATCCGTGTTCCACAATGTTTGTAGAGCGGTTTGGTAATTTCCATGATCACATAAATCATCAGAGCTGTAATGAAATGGCAGTGAAGCACTCTGCAGGGAATAGGTACCCCTCTTGTGGGGGGGGTTTATCTATGGCATTGTAAATCCACGTGGAAGCAAAGAATCAAGCATTTCCCTTCAGCTCTGATCATTTGGAAGAGGATTCCCCCACTTTATATGGCACTTGCTGAGAAAGTTGGCACAATCTTATCTACAAATTGTGTGTGTGTGATAAAGTGATTCGTCGTCTGATATCTATGTACAATACACACATGTATCTACATATATATCAGTGGCACAAACAAGTGGTTTAATTGATGTATTTTCATGTCGTTGACTGGCCGTCATTTGCCGACTGATTGAGGGTTAGGCTTCCAGTTTTAGTATTCCTTAAGTAGAGTAGATTTATTCACGTAATTTCTCTCTTGCAGGGCATTCGGAGGCCATGGAAGGGTGTGCTGATGGTCGGACCACCGGGCACGGGCAAGACGATGCTGGCCAAGGCAGTGGCCACCGAATGCGGCACAACCTTTTTCAATGTCAGCTCTGCGACGCTCACCTCCAAGTATCGCGGCGAGTCGGAGAAGATGGTGCGCCTACTGTTCGAAATGGCGCGCTTCTATGCGCCCAGCACGATCTTCATCGATGAGATTGACTCGCTCTGCTCGCGCAGGGGGTCGGAGACGGAGCACGAGGCCTCGCGACGCGTCAAATCAGAGCTGCTGGTGCAGATGGACGGCGTGGGCGGTGGCGAGGAGCAGGCCAAAGTTGTTATGGTGCTGGCAGCCACCAATTTTCCCTGGGACATTGATGAGGCGCTGCGTCGGCGGCTGGAGAAGCGCATTTACATACCACTGCCGTCGGATGAGGGGCGCGAGGCGCTGCTCAAGATCAATCTGCGCGAGGTGAAAGTGGACGATACGGTGGATCTCACCTACGTGGCCAACGAGCTGAAGGGCTACTCCGGAGCGGACATTACCAATGTTTGCAGGTGGGTAGACGTTTACTGCAGGAAGACTGCTCTGCTGCGTCAAGTGGGATTCTAACCTCTCGTTTGTCTGTCTTGTTTGTTCTCGCAGGGAGGCCAGCATGATGTCCATGCGGCGGAAGATTGCTGGCCTGACGCCCGAGCAGATCAGGCAGCTGGCCACCGAGGAGGTGGACCTGCCCGTGTCCAACAAGGACTTCAACGAGGCCATGAGTCGCTGCAACAAGAGTGTGTCCAGGGCGGATCTGGACAAGTACGAGAAGTGGATGAAGGAGTTCGGCTCGTCATGATGGCGTTACCGTCGCCCCCCCACAATTTCTGGCAATTGTAGGAATATATTTTTGAATACCCTAAAAATAGGCGCTTAAGTTATTAAGCTTTTAAAGTGAGGTCCGAACCGTTCCGTACCGATCCAATCCGATCCGCCCGGGGAATAGTTGAACATATTTTATATATAACATTTTGCATATACACCACATACGGTATGAACTATATATATTTACATATTTATATACATACGATGGAAACGGAAGCCGTTGGAATTACAAAACAAAAGACTAACCGTTCTCTAAGAGGAAACCCAATGAAATGCAAATCTGAAATGGAAACGAATTGAAATCTAACGATAGGCAATATGTTTATACTATATACACACGCTCGATAGATAGATAGCTGGATGGAAAGAGAGATAGAGATACAACCCACGCAACAATCACAGACCACACCATGCACCACACAATCCTTCCTATACTAATAGTACTAAAATAGTTAACCCAATCTGCACTCTATACTCCATATATATACACGATAAGGAATCGCTTTAAACGCCGCCTAGCGTTGGGCCCCATCCATCCCCCCCATCCCTCCATTATAAACCACACTCCATGAATCGTTTTTACCTAAAAAGTTGTATTTTTAACAAGCAAAGCAAAGCAAACGTTCACTGTCTAACATTTAATATTAATTGTCGCTTAATTTATACATTAAATTACGTACTATACATATATCATAGTCTAGTGCAGGCAGATGATGGCCGATGGCCGATGGCTGATGGCTGATAGAGCAACTCAAGAAATGTTAGCTTAAACCACATGCAAGAAACGTTCCCATTGTCCATTCGTCGGCGGATGAACCTGAAGCAATATGTACTTAAAGTGAAGATTCTGAAATTTTAAACAATAAACACAAGTTTTTAACTCGATGAGATGTCGTTTATTAAATATTTCATACTTTATACTGTCTGTTGTAAAAGTTCCCCAACTACTGGATGCAATGCGTCATGCGTCGCCCCCGCCTACCACTCTTCTACTACAACTACTACTATGGCAGTACATGGTACAACCCGTACACCCCCATCTAGTACGGCCTCGAGGGCGGCGGCATGGGCATTAGGGGACCCATCATGGGATACGGCGCCGGGCCACCAGCCGAGGGATAAGGGGGATAGGGCATCGATGATCCACCCGCCGAGGGATAGAAGCCGCTGCCTGGCACATTTCCGTACGCTGGCAGATGTGCGGGACCTGTGCTGCGACGCTTCTTGCGTAGCAGATCCTGCATCTTCTCGGCTTTCAGGCGGCGCAAGTGCATGGTGCGGCGGCTGGCAAGAAACTCCTCCAGAAAGGACTCCACGTTAAGCTCGTTGTCGTTGAACTTTTTGACCATCTCCTCGGTCTGCTCCTCGCTCTCGGAGGCGGCTGTCTGCAGAAGGGCCAGGGCCGTCTCCTGGCCCACTCCGCCTGTCTTTTTGTTGAGCTCTGTGAGCTTCTCCTTCACGGAACTGCAGCAGTTGCGTCCCTCCTCGGACAACTCCGACAGCTTGCCGCGCAGCTCGATGATCTGTGGCTCCTTCTCGATGTTCTGCTCCGCTCGGCTACGATTGTCTTCGAAAATGGTCTTCTTTTGTTCCTTCAGCGCTAGCAGCACCTCGTCCACCTTCTCGTCCAGCTTTTCGTCATTGTTGAGCAGCTCCTTGAGCTGGTCCGAGCTGAGCGGCGCCATCGAGGTCTGCAGTTGGTTCAGATATTCCCGGTACATGACTAAAATTTACGTGGAAAAATTAAACTAAAAAAATTTATTTGCGACTCTATTTTTAATGACTATTATTGGTATGACCATCGGTCACAGGGCACCAGCGACACTCAGAAATATATCAAAAATATACCGTAAATATACAGACGAATTCAAGTTATATTTTACATATTCCTCGTTTTTGATCTTCCGTCGAATATTCCCAGCTATATAGAATATTTAGCCATGCCCACATAATTTTAACAGATTAGTGAGTTAATTTTCTAATTGACTGGTTTATTTTAAACACTTGCTTTTATTGCATTTTGCTTAAAAAGAGGTTTAAGCGAAAATGTTCGAAAAAAACGAAAGAGAATAGTCGTTATAATTGTTCAATTTAGATTTATTACATAGCTTGGCAATTACTTAATTAAAAGATTAAATGTCTGATTGGGGCTATAGATCTGCAACGGATTGGCCGCATAGATGGTGACCGGTAGATTCCACACCATCGTCTCCACGGGCATCTCGGCGGGCGCTTTCAGTTCACCGGACTCAGGATTGGGGCCACCGAAATCCATCATCGTGCTGGTTACAAATTCAAAATGCAGCCGCCACTTGACATCGACGAGGTCGGTACGGAATGTGGGCGTCACGTGGAGGGGAATGGGCACCACCACCTGCGTCTGCAGTGTGGCATAGCACACCTGATGCGTGGTGGCGATGGTCGAGAGTTTGCCTGTGGGCGCTGGTGTGTCCTTCTCCCGGGCACTGCCCGAAGTAGCCGATCTGTGCATACTGTCCACTGCCACGCCGCTGGCAATGCTGGCCAGGTCGAAGGATTGGATGGAAGAGGCATCGTCCCCGACAGACGACTGCGACTGTGACAGGGCCTGTGCCGGCTGTGGACGGATAGGAAGCTCCTGCTGCTGCAGCTTCACCGAGAACTGGACGCAGCGCACCTGACAGCCATCAAAGTCCAGGCTCCCCACAATGTCCTCGCCTAGCTTATAGGCGGGTTTGAACAGGCAGTAGCGGCCAACGAACCCACGTTTGTTCGAAATGCGATAGAACTTTGGAGCCCGACGTGCAGTCACGTTCTAAAAGGGAATGAATGTCACTCTAAATGGTAAATGGTAGCTGGTACCCGGAGAGGTGCTTTACTCACCTTTAGATGATGCCAGGATATCTCCAGTTCGCTTATCTCACGCTTCTCCAGGAAGGGATTGGTGGGGGCCAATTCCTCGTTGGTTTCGACCGTCACCGGGAGCTCGTCTGGTCGGGCTATAATGGGGATGGGAAGCACGCGAATGGGCACTGTAAGTGTCTGAACCTTGGACTTGACCCGCTGCGTGGCTATGGTGATCTTGTAGAAGTATCTGATGTCGTGGCCGCGATATGTGGGCGGACCATCGCGCGGCACAAATTCATTGAAGAAATCTGTAGATTGGAGGTCACTTCTGGATAAATTCCATTTCCTCTGGCAGACTCCCACTCACATATCTTGGTCTCGCCGGGCTGCAGCTTTAGGTCGCAGAACAGTATCTTCGGTTTGGTGGCCACAATCACCTCTCCGGGCGCCTGAGTCACCGCGTCCAAGGCGGTTCTTCCTATGAGCTCGGTCAGCTCTTGCGTCTTGTCCGCTGCGGGCGTGGAATAGCTGGTCTTGCGGTAGCAGTGAAGCTGTGCCGAGGCCCAGGCAAGGTTCTCCAGGCTGTAAAATATGGAATTTAACAAGCTAATTCGCGTCATTGGCTGAAACTCGTACCCTGCTTCGTTGGCATTCCTATTGGACGGCGGCTGCTCGTCGGCAAAGACTTTGTGGGTGAATTCAATCAAACACTCTACGCGTTCGCCCGTGGCATAGATGGCCGAGTCGGCACGCACCAATTTGGCCTTAATTTCAATCATCTAAAAATGCACAGTTCTTATCACCTTCTGTTTGTTTTCTTTTCTTAAAATATACCGTCTCAGAAATATACCAAAATATACCGTAAAATTTTAAAAATATACCGACGAATTATTCATATTCCTCGTTTTTGATATTCCGTCGAATATAACTAGCTAAATAGAACTCCCAGCCCTGCTTAAAAAAGCAATCTACGACAAGGTCTTTACTAATTACGTTTGAAAGCAGATTGGAAAACAGTATCTTTATATAATATTAACGAAATAGGGTATACAAACGTCCATGCCCTGGTTGACAACAAATGAGTCTTCAAATACCAGCAACATTAAGACTGTTTTTTTTGTTGACCTATTTTGTTTAAACCTTGTTTTAGTCAAAATACAATAAAAGCAAGAACTAAAAACTAACCAATTGTGTAGAAAATTGATGCATTAATTGGATAAAAGTATGTGGGCAGCGCTGAGGGTTATATTTAATTAGTTATATTCCACGGAAGATAAAAAACGAGGAATATGTAAATAGAACTTGAATTCGTCAGTATATTCACGGTATATTTTAAAAATGAGGCGGTATGTTTCGGTATATTTCTGAGGGTCGGACGGTATATTTTATCTATAAATCCGCGGTCACACCGACGTCTAGTTCAAATCGAGACATTGTTGTTGGTTAAATGTTAAATGCTCTGCCCCAGCAGAGTAGTAACCGAAATCCGTGGCCCCGTAAACAACACGATCAGTGTTGTCGATTTTTTTTCTGAATTCAGAAAAGTCCGCTATTATTTTTCGCTAAGCCGCGCGCGTCGCTCAAAACTGCGGACTGCGCAGCCGTCGATGCCGTTGCGTCGCGAAATGTGCAACAACAAAAATACAAATACAAATACAAGTGCAACGAAAAAAGTGAACAAATCTGCAATTGTGGCCTTAATTTAATTAGTTTATTAGGCAAGAGAAGTGTAGTGTAGTGCAAAAAGTGCAGTTTTTACACCCGTACTTCACTGGAAAATTGGAATATACATAATAATACAATCACACGGCTAGACGCCAGAAAGAGGTATTGCAATTGAGTTAATTATGAGTTCTTGCTCTTAATTGTTTGCAAAATAAGTGCCCACCCCCACTCAACTGATTCCCCCTCGTCCACAACAAACAATTGCCATGTCCGGCTTAGCAACAAAAACAACAAAGACTGCCAGCAGCGCAACAGCAGCGACATTCCAACGGCGTCTGCAGTTCTACACACAAACACATACACATACACGCGTGCTCCACCCGCTCTTCTTTCTTTTTTGTACTTTCCGCTTTTGAAGCTCTTTCTCCCTCCTCGTAACAAAAGCTCATTCCCTCTTCCCTTTGAATACGTAACAGGATACGTAATTCTCTACGCTTATTCTCTCCCGCTCCAATACGTAACAGTGGCTTCTCCACGCGTGATGGGATGCGGTTTAGAGAGTAGATCTTCTTGTTAAGCCCCCGAAAAGGGTGCGACACAGCATTACTGGTCCTCCTTCTCCTCCTCTTCTTCTCCTTCTTGTTTTTCGGTTATTTTTTGTTGTGCTGCTCACCTTCATTTGTTATCAGCGTTTTACCTTTGTTTTTTGATCGTTTGTTTCGTGAAGATGTTGCTTCCATCACACGAAAAGTCTCCACTCTACTCCACACTCACTCAAGCGCGCTCTCTCCCCCTCTCACTCACTCACGCAGAAACAACAGCTATACCTGTTTTAGTGGAGGAGAACAGCTCTGCTTCATAGTGATGGTGTGTGAGAGAGAGAGAGAGGAGCAGAGCAGGGGCTCTGCTTGCGAGAGCACTGGAAACCTGTGGATAAAAAAATAACAACAACATCACTGGAGAGCAGACTGGAAGATTGGAATTTTTAGTGCTGCTTGGCTGTTGCTGTTCCTCTTTGACCAACAGGTTTTTAGTAGCAGCAGCGCAGCAGCAGAGGCGCTCTTTACATGATTATTTTTCTACTACGTTTTTGTTTTTTTTTTTGTTTGCGGGAGTTCTAGCTTTTGCCACCTCCCTCTTCTACTTCTACTTCTATTTCTCCTGCTTCTTCTTCCACTTCTTTTGCATGGCAAAAGTTTCGGTCATTGTACTGTTGTCTTGCCTACCACAAAGCAGCAGCAACAGCAACTACAATTACAAGCCTGTTTTGCGGTTCTTGCCAATTCTCGATTCTCTTTTTTTTGTAGCTCTATTTTGGCGCTCCCTTCCCGCATTCCCTCTCTCTCTCTCTCTTTTGTATGCTGCCGCTGCATGGCTATGCATTTTTCATTGCTGAACTTTGTACTTTTGTTGCATGACTCATGAGATTGTTACAGCGCCTAAGATGGCAGGGGGGGAGAGGGAGCAGAATTCTGGCCATGAATTGGTGACGGAGGCTAATTTGATCTTCTAAAGTGCGATAGAAAAGTCTACGTACGGCACTCTTATCGTTCCCAGAAAATCAAAGAAGATTTCCCTCTTAAAAGTCCATAAATAACAACAATTACTGGCAGAGGGAGTGAGTACAATGTACATATTACCTTTTTGGCCCATTATCAATGAGCACGTTCCACATTCCGTTCTATATGCCTTATCAATGTGTGTCCCAAAAAAATAAAGGTCCCAGATAAACCAAAAACTATGACAATAAACACACAATGCAATTGCATTGACAGCCGTAGAAAGAGGAGGAGCACAGGTGATAAGAAACCGGGGGAATGGGGAAGGGAAAAACAAATATCAAAAGTTCAACAAATAAGGTGGGAAACAGAGCCAAAGAGAAGACGAGAGCAAAAGCAAGAGGCGAATGTAGGCCGAATCGGATCCGATCAGACGCCCATGTGCGGCGAGAAAGAGAGAAACTGGGACACACACTCAGCGACAGAGAGACGGAGAGACGAGAGAGAGAGGCAGCACTTACACGTGTGTACAGGTGTGCGAGTGGGCCTGCCACACAGCCACAGCCAGACAGGTGCCCGATAATCCAATTACGATACGATACAGCCCATACTAGATTCCATTCAAACAACGGCCCACGGCGGTCTATTTGCTCATTGATAAAAGACTTTTAAACAAATCAAGGATCCACAAAGAGGGTAAACAATAGACTGTGTCCCTGTTTCAAGGCAACTCGCCGCATTCCATCTGGTTTTCCAGGTTGTTTTGGAAACACCTTCTGGCAAACGGAATGATTGTCCACTTCATTCTCAGCAAAGTTGTTGAGCAATCGCCGGACCCAACGATAGAATTGCTGCAACATCAGACGAGTACACACACGTATGGTGGGGTGTGGGGAATGGGGACTGGGGACTGGGGGGATCCAACTGGTTGACCAACTTATCGCCGCCTTTGCAACTTATCAGCAGTTCCGACTTTTAACTTAAGGAACTATTACGTAGAATTCGATTGCGTTTTAGTTGATTTCTTTTTGGGGTTCTCTTGGGGTAGCAGTGTAATAATTACTGATAGTATATCAGGTATGCTCTAAATATAAAAGTGAAGACAGACGACAGTCTTTCTGTTGAAAGAAGAGGGTTTTTTGCTGGCTGGAATTTTGAAACTCTTCCGCTTCTAAAGATCTCTGCAAAAACCTTCATATTTCTAGGGATTTCTGTGGATCTCTGGAGAACCCCCGTTATATTTCTGAAGCTCTTTGGAATGTTCCTATTTTGGGATTCTTTTCCCCTAAAATCACTGCTGATCTTGCGGCACAGCTGCAACTTAACGCCACTGCAGAATGGGGCACTGGAGCCCCTTCCACTGGTCATTGCGCCTCTCTCTCTTATGGATTTTCGCCTATTTAGCAATTCCTTTTTTCCCCCCATTTTGGCGCGTAATTGGAGTTGCTCTCAGATTTTCAGATTTCACAAAGATCCAGAATTCTCTTTCTGTTTAATTTTGTTCTTGTTGTTTTTGGTTCTGCCACTCCTCCGTCTGGCTGCTCCTGCGCCTGGCTCTGCCCCTGCACCGCCTCTTGTTTACATTACTTTTGCTTTCGACCGATCCGGCAATAATCCCAATACTTATATCTGTATATCTGTGTGTGTTTCGCCTTTGGCTTTGCTCTTTCGTTGGTTTTTGTTTTGTTTTTTGCACAAATTATAGTTTATTATTCCACAGATTTTTGGTGGGAAGGAGGGGAGTGGAAATCGAAGCTTTTGTTCGTGCAGCTGTTTGTCTCCCTCTCTCTCTGTATGTCTGTCTGTCTATAAGGTGGGTGCTCTCATAAACAAAAGATCGTATGGATCCGCCGCGCGTATATCATAATTCATGAGAAATCGTAAAATCCTCTATAAAAAACCTAAAAATTAGCTTGAAACAAATAAAAAAACAAAACAGAAATGTGTAAATAGTCGCACCTGAGTTATGGATATCCGTTTTTATTGTTTTCAATTTGTTTTTAGCGTTATTTTGTGGGGGCTTTTTGCATTGAAGATAAGATAATATTTTGTAAATTATATTCTCGAATAAAATTACAAAATTATTGAGATAATCAATAAGGAATATGAAACTCTTTCTTGGGGCGTTCTTTGGGACATTTAAATGTGTTTTATCTTAAGATTTCATCGAATATAGAATTCTCTTTGAAGTTCCCATGAGTTTTTCGCTTCGCTAATCTCCAGTTTCTTCAGGTTTTATGGTCTATATAAGGTATATAAAACCTTTTACCAAAATCCCAAATGAAGTCTCGAAAATGTGTTGAAAATTCATTGCACATTCAGTGCCGGATCGATTGAGTGTGTGCGGTCAGTGCCACGCCCATTTGTGATGAGGGGGCAAAGGGGAGGTTGCCCCTTTATAACGTGTGTGTGTGTGTGTGTGTGTGTGTGTGTGTGTGTGTGTGGAGGAAACCCGTTTCGCAAATCCATTCGCTTGAAGAATTCAAACCCGTTTCCATTTCCAACCGTCTCTCCAACGAGGCCTGACTGACCGTGATTTTTGCTGTTTCTTATTGTTGTTTTTTGTTTTGTTTGTTGTTTGTTTTTTTTTTGCGAGTGAGTGAGTGAGTGAGTTATTGTCGTAAACCGATGATCAGACTTGACTGTAGAGTGGAGGATATATAGCTATACATCTCTGAGTGTGTGTCTTGCTTTTTGTTCCATTTTCCATTTTATTTGCATTTTTCAATAACTACTCCTCGTGCTCTGTGAAGTGAGTGTGTGAGAAAGTTGTAGATCCATTGGGAGAGGCTTCCCCCCACCTATGACCAAATGCCACGCCTTGTACTCAGCCCTGGATTTCCGCACATTCCACACATTCCATTCCATTCCTTTCCACACGCCTCTCGCATTACACAAGAGAATTTAACAATCGGTTAACCGACAAAACAGACCAAGAATCAGGGGAACTCCCCTGCAAAAGACATTCTCTCGAGAGAGAGAGAGAGAGAGACGCGACGACTCCTTTTTCCATTGAAAGATGTGTTGGAATGTGACGCTAAAAAAGGGCCCTGCCCGTTGAGGAATTCCCCTGAAATTCATTGATTGATCGATTGATTGATTGAGTAAGCGATTTGAAAGGTATTGGCCTGATAAAGAAAATTATACGCCTGAATGTCTATTGACAAAAAACGTTTTCTAATGTGATTTTCTGTAATTCTTAATTTATTTATTTTGATTCTTTTTTTTTAAATTATTATTAACTATTACAGATAAAGATAAAGAAAATTATACGAGTGAATGTCTCTTGACTGGAACTTTTTCTAATTTGATTTTCTGTAAATTTGGTTCAATATAGTGGGATTTTGTTCTTGAATTAATTTTGATTGAATTTATTTTTGAATTATTTTTTTTGTATTGATTTTTGTATTTTTTTATTTATTATTTTTTTTTTATTTAATGATTTTCTTTTTATTTAATGATTTTTTATTTATTATTTTTTTTTTTATTTAATGATTTTTTATTTAGTATTTTTTTTTAAGTATTTATTATTTATTATAATTTTTTTTAATTATTTATTATTTATTTATTTTTCTTTTATTTTCTTAATTTTTTATTTATTTTCATTTTATTTTCTTATGTTTTTATTTATTTTCCTTTTATTTTTTTTTTTAAATTTATTTTCCTTTTATTTTTTTATTTGCATTTTTTATTTATTTCTATGAGTTTTCATACAAAATACAACGATTTTCTCTATAATTCCACTCTGGATATTCCATAATTTGCGATCAAAAATTGCATTCAAAGACAATCCGATGAATGAACCACTCAGTAAACCAAAGAACGAACCACTGAATGAACCCCAGAACGAACATATTAATGAGTCATAGAACAAACCATAGAACAAATGCCCTTTCCTCGTTTCAAATGGCACTACGTCAACGAGACAGATCTCTTTCTGTTCATAAAATTCTCTGTAAACGGGAGGGAAAGGAGAGGGGGTGCCCTTTTATGTACACATATGACACTTCCCTCAACCTAATCTGATGATCATGATCATCACCATCATTGAAATAGTGCCATCCTTCAGCGATGATCAATAAAATTGTGTAAAAGATTCCCCTCCCCTGCCGCCCATTGCACATCCATCGACAGTTCGATCTAATGGATATGTCTGCCACACAACATACGAAGGGGGGTGATGGAGGGAATCTCTTCGCCTACGAGGAAGATCTTTCTCCGGCCACAGACGGGCGCTCTTGACTCGAACAAAAAGATACAACAACTTTGTTGACTTTTACAGAAAGAAGGGCCGTGGAAATAGGGATTGGGATTGGGATTTGGAGGGTTTTAGGAGGGGGGTTTTCCTCATTGACATGCAGAGTGGCGGCCTTTGATGGACAATCGGGAGGCAGAAAAGTGCGACAGGAATAAAGGTAAAAGGTGCCACAAAAGGGAGGGAGTTGCGTCTTCAACTTGAAATGAAGAGAGAGGCAGAGGCGCAGGGGCAGGCACAGGGTCTAGGAGGATGACTGTACCTTTTTACTGAACCCCTCTCTCTCTCTCTTTCTCTCTATGGAGAGATTGTGCCCTGGAATTGTCAAATGCTGGTATCATTTATAACAGGGGGGGAAAGGGAAAACTCGTGTGCCAGTGTGCCTGTGTGTGTGTGTGTTTTTCCAACCACGTTTTGCGCCAGTGCACACCAGTACTCTCCCTCTCCCTCTCTCGCTCTCTTTTTCGTTACGATCCTTACTCTCTTCGTATCGTATCGGATCGTGCAGCTACCTGCTTTGCCTGCTCTTGATTTTAGGTTTTATTTTTTTTCGGGCCGCCGCCGCCTGCTGTACCTGGGAACCGAACCCTCAGGATCTCTGTGGATCCGTGGCCCTAAGCCCCGGACTTTTGCCTGTATCTTCTATGGGAATGTGTGTTCTCTTCGTGTTCTCTGTTTTTTCCACCCCTAACATAAACACTGGAATGCCAACTGAATCATAAAAGCGCGCTTGACAACAAGTTGGGATTGTCCATTGCATAGATACTTTTTTCTTTTCGTTCTAGAGGGTACTTGTTAGGGCCAAAACATGGTCTACGCATTGCAAAAATGCTTTAGGATGAGATTTTAATTGCATTTTGACACAGAATTGGAGTAAAAACTGATATTTTGGGATCTAAAATGACAGTAGAAATGGTAGAAAAAGAAGGCCTAAAGTTGGGGTAAAAAATTAAGAAAGATTACGGAGTGTTTTAATGGAATATTCAATCTAAAATATAGGCCTAAATGGAAGCTATAATAGTTAGAATGGTTTTTTAGAGTAATTTTAGTAGAGATTGGGTTTGAAAATTAAAGAAAATTGGAGCTAATGTTTGGAAAAGCTTTACTTTTGAGTGTAGGAATGCATTATGGAGTGATTTTTATGAAAATTCAAAATATTTGTGGGTAAAAACTGGCATTTTGATATCTGGAATGGGTTTTGAGTGTTATTTTGGCCAAAAAGGGATTGCCAAAGGGTTTCTGAAACCAGGATCGCGCTGAGGGATTAATCTTTATTGTTAAGTAATATTATAATGGATAGGTAAATACCCCAATACTTATAGTAGATAATTATTTTTACCGAACTGAACAAATGTTTCCTAGAAATAATATGCATACATGGCAAAACAACGTTTGCCGGGTCCCCTAGTATTCTATAAATATCTAGAATCTAGAACCAGTAGATATTTTTTCTTATTTTTCTTCATTTTTGACTTTTGCGGACTGTGACTCCTCTTTCAATGAGATATCCTCATTATCAATAGGTATACCCTCGTCTAGACACTGCCAGACACCAATGCATATTTCTGGTTATTGTTCTTTTGTTTGCTGAAATTTCGTTGATGTTTTTGCCTTTTGTTTTCACGGATTTGCTTAAGAATTCCTTCTGAGGAGACGATGACGACGACGACCCAGTGAATGGTGTCTCATTGCGGCACACAAATGAATGCATAATAGATACTTAATGTCCTCCAGAGTCTGGGTCGGAATCTGCTTGCCTGCCGCCTGAAAATTGTATCTTTTTTTTCGGTGGTTTTTCTTCAAGTGCCGCCTGCCGCCTCATTGAAACTAATTATTATGTACATCTGAGTGTCTGTCAGTCTTCTATCTGTCTATCTGTTAGGTCTTCTATCTGTCTGCTGGATGATTACCTTTTCGGCTGTTTGTTTTGCTGTTTTTGTGTTATTTTTGCACCTAGCGCTCGGGGGCAATCTTTTGGCCTTGTCTCTGGGTCTCTGGGTCTCGTCTTGGCCCTGTTTTAACAGCTGCAAACTTAACGCTTTGCTGCGGCTCTCCGACTGCTGCTGCTCCCAAAAGTAATCTTTAGATAATTACAGAAGATGTTAGATCTTATCCCAGCAGCTGTTCAATTTATGCAGGCAGTTTCTCTCACCACAGTAGATAGATAGATACACTATCTTGTACTAGAAAATTGCATCATTATTTCGTGGATAATGTTCGAAAGTTGACATGAATTTCAATGTTTTTCGAGGGCATTCCACTGGAACATTCGGTGTGTATTTTTGTGTCTCACTAGACGATGCACTAGATTGTATCTACAAGTGTGCAAAGTGCTGTAAAGTGGCTACATTTTCATAAGATTGAAATTTCAAACCCATTTCAAAGAGTTTGGATATTTTTGTGTATCCAAAGAGTGAAAATTTTGCAATTCCTTTGAGGTAAATAATTTATAAAAATTTATTTGGGTATATTTTCTGATATTTCAAGAGAAATTATGGCAAACCATGAAGAGGCTCGAAAGTAATTTTTTTGATAATTTAATGTAAAACCATAATTCAATGAAATTTCTCCTTTAATAGGGTCCACTTTTCCCAGAAAATTAAAGATTAGAACATGCGGATTTTCCAAGTAATTCTTAAATATTTTATATTAAATTTCTTTACTTTTTGTTGTATTTTTGTAGACATTTTTAACACCTATTAGGCAGATCCTAACTTTTTTAAAGAAAGGAAAATCAATATCATGTGTACTATGTGCTGCTAAGCCACACTGTAAGAGAGAAAAAGAATTATTTATTATTTATTTTATTTATTTATTTATTATTAAACATTGAAAATTCACCTTCATTTAGGCTCTGAATATGATCCTATTAATCGTGCCCCTTCCATAGATTCCATAGGTTTTATAGATCTGATATTTTCTATTGATTTGATTAAATATTCATCAAATCCATTCGAAAACAAACATTTCTCTAATTTTTAAAGCTTCAGTTCATGTTCGGTTTTTTGATGGAGACCCCTTAACCATTGCCACATAGCGAAAGTATCTACGAGTTTTGTGGCAAGAGAAGGTCAGTGAGAGGTCTATCAAAATTGAATTAAAATTGAGGGAAGCCTTGAACCAGTGGCAGTTCCAGAGACAGAGACAGAGTCATGGGCAGGCATTAAATCAAATTGAAATATTAATTGCTGTGCAACATTTTGGGGAAATCCAAAGAAATCATGCCACAAATCGAGTATCAAAGGTCGAAGAAACTTTCGTTAATTGCCAGAAACTCCCGACCAATTAAGCACTGAGGGGGGAAGGGGGATTGATTGGGTCATTCGGAGACACACAGATAGGGGGAGGTACTTGCAACATTCCTCGAGACACACGTAGCAATGTCCAACCGGTTCCGTTTTGGAATCCAATCTTCAATCTTGCATCTGGCATCTTCCGCCTTATGATGCCAGTGCCATGACGTTTCTTTTTTTTTTTTGCATGTGGCATGCGGCATTTCATTAACTCCAGACTGTTGGCAAATTTCAATATTTCATTGCACCGAGTATTCATAATTGCAACTACAACCTGCCACTGCCACAAGCCGTGTGTGTGTGTGTGGTGGAGGCATGAAATATTTGCAATTTCCCATTAAATTTGAAAAGTATTTGATGTGGCTTTTGATATGTGATTGGAGTCCATAATCTATACAAGAAGTATCTAAAAAATTAAAGACTTTTTAGGAATAAAAGATCCTAGAGAGACCACTATAAGGCAGGCCTATCTTGCTTGTAGGATATGTCCTCTAACAGAACTCCCTTTATGACACCTCTTCCTCAGTAATTTGATAGGTTTTTGATTGAATGGAACACCATATATCCCATAAGAGGACTAATGAAGCTTCTTGTATCGAAAACTATTCACAAATCAATCTTTTTTCCATCCCAACTCAAGAAACTTCATCAATGAACCATTTATTGGATCCTAACTCAAGAAACTCTTCAGAAATCAATAATTTATTAGATCCTATTTCAAGGAACATCCCCTAATTCTATACAAATGCTATAAAATTTGGTATTTACAGCGGAATGCTAAGAAATTGGAGTCGGAATCTACAAATATACGAAAGAAGAAAAGGCTCATATGTAGATCGGCAATCAAGTAATTTGAGATGGGATTTTTATTTAGATTATAAGCAAAAATTCGACCAAGGAACGAATTTGCATTAAAAACAATGCTCTGTCTTATCATGAGACGAGCACAACTCAAGTAACTTGACTTCCAACGATCTAATGGCAATGAAATTCGAAATCCAAACATTTCAGATGCAAATCTAACGAAATTGGAGTCATTGCAGATAGAAATGGAATGTACTCTTCCATAAGATCTAGATTTTCGTATCATTTTATAAGGATTTCACATTTTGTCATCTAAACTGAGACCCCAATGTGGGCTATGGAACTCTGTTAGGGGGAAACCTCAAGTAACTTGACTTCTAGCCGCCCGATGGTCATGAAAATGGAAAACTATTCAGATCTAAAACCCCAAGATGGAAATCCAACGAAATTGGAGTTATTAAAGAATTTCAAGCCTTTTAAAGGAATCTTTCATAGAGTTTATGGCACAGGCGGAGTTTCACTTGGCTTTCCATTTCCACATCCACTTTTATGATTTCGATTCGGTTTTTTTCTTTCACGTTAATTGAAACTTTATTGGCAATTGTCAATTGTGGCGCTGCTGGTGTGTCGTGTGTCTGTCGCTTTATCGTTTTGTACTCTTTTAATGTCTATCTGTCTCCCCTCTACCTCTCCCCATATGCATCTCTCTTTCTCCTTCTCGTTGGCTCTCTCTCTCTCTCTGTTTGTGTCTTTTATGGGCGTTGTTTTCGGGGCGCGAGTGAAAGTTTTTCGCATTTTAAAGAAGCACGCCCTGAGATCTGTCCGTCTGTCTCTCTCTCTCTCTCTCTCTCTCTCTGTTGTCGTATCTGTCAGATACATTAGAAGTAAGTACATGGCCATTTAGCAACTGCTGATGGCACTGCCACTGCCACAGCCGCACTGCCTGCCTCTTCTGGTGGCAACATCAAAAGCCACCAACAAGTTCCGCCCTGGCCATAATTTTTCCCACATTAAATATGCACCCAATGCGGGAATTCTTTTCCCGAGAAGGGGTTCGGGTTGCGGTTGGTTTTGTCTGTACAAATACAGTCCGTTTCGCTATGCTATGGAATGTGAAAAACACAGAAGAAGTCTCGGGATTCAAAGGGCAAAAAGAGAATAGAAAGAGTATTTTTTTTATTAAAAGGAGTATTATCAGAAAAAGGAGTATTTTTAAGAAAAAGAAGTAGTTTATAGAAAAAGTAGTAGTATTAGAAATTTCACCGTTTTTTTTAGAAAAGGAGTATTTAAAAAAAGAAACATTTAAAAAAATATTCAAATTTAATATTTAAAAATAAAATAAATAAAGAATAAATAAATAAATAATAAATAAATAAATAAGAACTAATAAAAAAATAAGAACTAATAAAAAAATAAAAAAATAAAAATAAAAAAAATAATAAAAAAATAAAAATAAAAAAAATAATAAAAAAATAATAAAAAAATAAACAAAAATAAACAAAAATAATAATAAAATAAAAAAAATAATAAAAAAATAAAAAATAATAAAAAAATAAAAAAATAATAAAAAAATAAAAAAAATAATAAAAAAATAAATAAAAATATTCAAAATATTTCAAAAGTTAAAAAAAATGATTAGTCTTTTAGAAAACGGAGTATTCTTTTTTAAGTATTATGATAATTTGTTTGAAGGTCGAAGCATAATTTTTCCCCATCGGAGCATTTTTTATGAGTAGTAGTACTATTTTTAGGAGTAGGTAGAAATATTTCATTCGTTATTTTTGGGAGAAGGTATCTCCAGCCATTTGATTGTGAAAAATAATCTTTCATTTTGTTCTTTTCTATCCACATTTGATCTTTTATCATTGTTCTCGTTTCATCTTAAGTTGATCTTCAGTTGTGATTGTTTTCTAATTAATTTTCGAATGAATTTTCTATTTTCTATTCCAAGCGGACCTTCCTTCTAGCTCCTAACGTCTTTATATCTCCAAAGACTTAAGTTTAAAAAATATTCTTATGGGTTATATGGAATCGACTCAGTTAAAATATGAAATTACATGAAAATAATAATGTATTTAATGATTCAAGGGGGTTTTAATGTTTATTAATGTCATTTCCCCTGTAGTTTCTGTTCGGCCACAACTGTCTTTATAGTTTCATAACGCACTGTATGTCTGTGTAAATCAAATGCATTAAACAAAACGCAGGCAGGCAGGCAGGCAGGCAGTTGGGCTGTTAGGCAGTTACGTCTATTAACCGGTTAATTGCTTCCTGGCCTAATTAGGGAGCACCAGCATCGTTTTAGCCACAACAACAATCTCTTGGAAAAAGCTCAGCAACATATGCAAAATCCACACAACAACAACAAAACAAAGCGTTGTCTTAGCCACGTTAACATCCCAGTAACTGTTTCTGCGTGTCTCTGTGCCTCTCTTTGTGCCTCTTGTTGCAATTATATTTTGTCCCCTTCTGCTGTCTCTTCCCCCCCCATTAGTGTGGCCAGATTGCACTAGAAGTGCAGCCACACCAATCGCCTTTGTGTGTGTGTGTGCCTCTCTTTCTTCTCCCAAAAATTTCACACTTTGTTTTTTAATTAAACGGAAAATTCAGAGATTTCTCTTTTTTTGTTTTATCTTTTTATTTGTTTTTTGTTTTTGCTTTGGAATAATCATAAAATCTATATTACTGCACACTTTTTTTTTTTGGTTTTTTATTTGATTGTTTGTTTTGTTTTGTGGCCAAAAGTTGCGTAAGCGATTTATGCCAAGAGAAAGCCAAATTTATGGCCAAAACGGCGGCTTGGAAGAGAGGCTTTGGGAGTGGAGTGGAGGCTTAATTATGTCATGAAACGTCGAGGGAAATTCGTTGGTATTTGATGCACCATTTATGTTGAGAGTAAAGGGTTAAGGGAAAGGAATAAATGGCAAATTATAGAACTTTTAGGGCAGTTTAAAAGAAGATTTTGTGGGGCTTATTAGGGGATAAAAGTAAAAGATGGAAATATGAAATATATCATATTTTTTGATGGAAATTATAGTGCTGAAAATATATCACTGTTTGAAGGGGGATAAATACGAAAAGGCATTTAAATATTTATATTCTTTTATGGAAATTATAGAACTTTTCTTTCTTTTTGGAGGAGAATTGAATAGGGTTTGTAAGCCTGTTAAATCTTTGGTAGAAATCATGGATCCACATTATTCCCTGGAAGTCGAATAAATTACAGGGTTTTTGGGAAAATAATAAAACAACAAAAAATTGGAAAATATTTATGTTCTTTCGTGGAAATCCTAGAAGTTATATTACGGAAATCTTAGATACATTTTGAGAAGGAATTGTCTTTTGGTGAATAAAAGTAAGTGATTGAAAATTGCATATACTTTGGAGAAAATTATACATCTTTAGGACTATTTTTGGATATATTTTTCCAGAAGCATTATATAGCAAAATATTTAAATATTTTTCATCGTGCTTTTGCTTACAAATCAATGAAATCTCCTCCTGTCCTTCCCTTTCCTTTCCTTAAACAATCCATGTATCTATCGCATACGGCTAAACGATCCATGTAACCATCGCTCAGGGCTAAATGCTTCGATCACGATGGTTTAAACCAACAAAAATCACAGCAGCAGAAGAGGAGATTAAGGAGTCGTAAAAACTTTCATAGACTGTTGGGGAAGTAAACACTTTATTTAATACGAATTTTATGAGATGATCACGGAAAAGAGCTTAAAATAAACCCAGAAAGAGAGAGAGAGAGAGAGGTAAGAAGAAGATAGAAAGATACATATATCTCTCGAATCTGAGTCTTAGCCTTCGCGTTCGTTCTTTGCCTCAATCGGAATATATTGAATCATAATTATGCATGCCTGAGCATCCCATGCCCCATACCCCATGCCACATGCCCCAATGCCGCACCCCACACACGACGATGATCCGTGCATACTTGATTAGCTAATTTCCCCATAAATCTTGGGGAGCAGAAGAACCTCCGAACCCCCGAACCCCAACCCCTGATGTCTGCTGCTGCTGCTGCTCCCTGGTACTCTCTGGGTGTGTCTTTTGGTGTGTAGACTGTGAGAATGTGCCATAGACAGCAGCAGCAAACTACTGCCGACCTGAAGATACCTGGTATTTGAACAGAATGTGTAGTTCTCTGAAATCTCTGAATACCTCTGAAAATAAAGAAATAAGAACTCCCCTTTAGCCTCCCCTCAAACTCTCAAACATCCAATAGTCTATGAATTATATTGCATTTTTGTAGAAACATTTTTATAAAAAATACCATTTATATGCTTTTATTTTTTGTTGGATTTAAAAAACAGAGATCTAAAAATTACTGAAAATTTTAAAGTATATTTTCTATGAGTGTAAGACATTTCCCTTCGCCTCCCTTCCATTATATTAAAAACCAAACACATAAATATTTATCCCTTCAAATCATTTATTTTTTTGATGGATTTTTTATAAAGGCATAATTTTTTCCCAATATTAAATCAAAAAGATACCATTTTTTTTTTTGTATTGCAAGATTAAAGTTTTTTAAATTTAATTTTTTTATTTTTTTTTTTTTAAATACCAAAAAACACCAAACTCTATTAAAAAATTATTAAAAATTTTAAACCTATTAAAAAATTAAAAAACTACAACTTTTTTTAAGTATTTAACAAAATAATTATGTGTGTAATATATTTTTAAATAATAAAAAAGAAAAATAACGTAAAGCTCTGAAATGTAAAAATTAAAATTATATATTTTTTTATGCTGTTATAATATCCCTTTCCACATAGAAACCTCTAAATATTAAATAGTATTTTAAAAAATCACAATTATTATTATTATTAAAAAATTCATAGGAAATATGTTTGTTTGGGGAGACCTTCCTTCTGAAAATAATGACCCACCCAGCCCTGACCTACATTTGGCCAAAATTCAAGTACCCTCCGCTGCTCGCGCGTACAGGGTATTCGGGTAAAAATAACTACTCATACCAATACCAATACGATTATATTCATGAATATTAAACAATGAATAACTTAATTATGCGCGCATGCAAAAATGCACAAATATGGCCGAGAGAGGAGGGGTCCAGACCCGCCGCCCCCCTCTTCCCCAAAGAAATGCCATTTGCATGCATTACTCAGACGATCCATAGGTTTTTCTTTATTTTATTTTCTTTGTTTTCTGTTTTATTGGTGGGAGAGGTTTTGGGTTGCGTGCTAATTGCGGGCTGTATAAATATTTGCCAAAGATATTTCTATCCCAAGAGACAGAAAACAGAAAACATAAATTGTAAAGAAACAGAAGCGAAGAAAAGCAGAAACAGAAACATACCTACCGTAAACGGAAACTATTTATCAACTTTCACTTGTTAGAGGTTTTTCTACCGATCCCGCCTCGCGCTCCCCTGGTATCTCTGGTATCTCGTATCTATTGATGATATTGCCTACAAAATTGTCGTGTTTGTTGTATCTATTAGCTCTGGAATTGTGGTATTCTGTTAATTAACGAGATGTGGTATGTGCCATTTTGTCCCACGCTTTTCTGCCCCGCCTGGCCCCCTGAATGGCTTCTACTTTTATCGGGCAACAGGTTATTGACTGATTATACATATTTATGGCTTTATCTGGCCATTGCCTTATCTGTATCTGTATCTGTAGCTGTATCTTTATCTTGATTTCTTATTTATATTTGATTTTCACTTTTAATTTGTCATTTGTATGCCCACAGCTTTGGTCTCTGAGTCTTTGTTTTGCCGGGTTTTCTTATTCGATCTTTAGGGAATACTTGATCTAATCTTTACCTTTCTTTTGTGTGTGGTCGATGATTTTTGGGAATTTATTATGGGAACTTTTCATAGGAGACCCTGGAGGACGTGGAATTCTAGAGCTTTGGGGAATCTGCTAATGGAAACGGTCTTCGGTTGGAGAGCTCCCATAACTATCTCTATTTTTAAGACCCTGAAAACTTATGATATTCCATTGAAGGACATATCTGTACTGCTGTACAGCCAGAGGCTAAGCCACTCTGTGAAAATATGGTAGAATTAGGAGTAGTAATAGTAGAAAGCCTTCCTCTTGTAGTGATCTTACCTCTGAAAACTCTTTCAAAACTCGGTGAGTTTTAGCCGGATATACCATTAGAGTATGGCTATAATTTCCCTTCAAATTTGACTAGAAATAATTCCATAATTTAATTTCACAACATCCCAGAGATTAGTCACAGTTCCCTCATCAGCGAACTTCTGATTCCATCCGGAACTTCCTCTGCTTTGAATTTGTTTCTTCTGTTTTTTTTTTTATTTCACATACATTGTACATCGTGGATCGTACAACGCGCTGACTCAGCTGGTCCCCCACTCTGTACTCTTCACTTCCAGCCACCCACCTGCCTGCTGCCCTGTCCTATTCAGGGCTCATTAAAAATTACTCTCTCAACCCAATTCCAGTAACCAATTAAGCGTGCCCGCCCGGCAGTTCGAAAAGGCAGCGCCACAACAGAAAGAAACAGAAACACGGCAACAATGACAACAAACTTGACTCACTGTGCTCCCAGTGAACATACTCGTACGTACAGGTACAGTGGTCTCTGTGCTTTGAGAACCAGGAACTAAAAGTAGCCGAAATTGTTGGAAAAAACAAGCTTTTAGTCGATTTTCATAGAAATATCCAAACAAAGTAAATGGTTTAAAGATCTGTAAAACGATTTTCATCGAAAAATCCAAAAGAAAAGCTTGAAGATTTGTAAATATTAAAATTTGTAAGGGAAAAACATGAATTTTAATAGGTATTTTATATGGCTTTTTCCCTTTTTATTTTTTATCGTTTAGATATTTGTTGTTCAAATTTGGGCAGTAAATCTTAAAAATGGAAATTATAGTTCCAGTTATTAAATAATTTGATTAAAAATCCATTAAAAAAAGCTTAAATTTGTACATTTATTTTTGTATAGAAATAAGTACAATTTTTAAATTAACCAAAAATTATATGGTGGTACAATTTATTGAGGAAAAAACTTCGTTTTTTTTTTCACAAAAATATATTAGAGATTTTTTTAGAGACGAATCTCTAGGATTATAGAATATTCATGATAATAATTTTTTTATTTTTGGCTTATAATTTAAACAAAAGTGTTATCCTCACAGAGACACCACTGTACATGTACTCGAATGTACCAATGTGTGTAGATATATATTTCCCACTCCGTTATTGTCTGTGGGACCGAAATTTCTTTGAGCTCTTCCTCTTGTCCGTCCATCCCTCTTCCCCTGCCCGTTCGCCTCGCTTAACGCCTATCCGTTGGGCGGTCAAGCAAATAATACCCGCAACAACAACAACAACAACAAAAACAACAAACAGCAAAAAAGAGTCAACAACCACAGTGGTATGCCGGTGCCTTTTGCCGGTTTATTGTTTTTGGTTTTTGGTTTTCGTTTTGCCTCAAAGGGAAAATTGTTTTCATATTTATTTTGCGAGCAGCAACAACAACAGCAACGCCAACAACAGTTACAGTGACTAAACACAAGAGAAAAAAAAAAATGCAAAAAATATAACAAGAGCGAAATATCAAAGCACTTTTCATCCGAAGCGCTGAGAAATGTCGCCAGAAATAAAATACTGTAAAATCGGATTATGGCAGAAAAGAAAAAGAAGCAAAGACAACAAAGAAGAGTGAAGTGGCGGGGAGGAGTTCAGTGAGGGAGGGGGAAAGGGTACTACAGGTGTAAGGTGTGGTAATGAATCACAAAGAAGAAATCACAGATCTATGGATTGGCCAACACGAAGTCCCCTTTGGAAGACTTTTATAGGTCATCTAGGGCGTCGGTATGTGAGCAACCCCAGTAGCTAAAGGGTATCCCAAGTTCGTTTTGGCTACTAAAATATTTCAAAGTTCCTTTTTGTGATTTTGTTGTGCATTTTGCCGACTCTTGTTTCGCTGACTCGCAGAAAAAAAGTGTCACAGGCTTAAAGCCTAAGAAGAAGCCACAGAAGAGCAGAACAGAAGGTGAAGTGAGCAAAGCAAACAGCAGAAAGGCGGGTGAAAGAGAGAGAGAGACAAAGAACAATTCAATTAAGCAAAAGCAAAGGCTTTTCCAATATTTATTCCGGACTTTTTTCTGTCGCGTCATTTATTGAGGTCTTGGCTTTTCTGATCCGCTAATTTACCGTTGCTTGAGGCACTTGACTTACTGTCTGTCTTTTCCATTGACTTTCAATTGGGCGCGGCCCCTAGATAGCACTTCCCATTCAGGTGGTCGCTTCCTCTCTCTGGACTGGATGCTGCTCGTAAAGAGGAACTGCAGATTAGTCATTTCCCCCTCTCCCCCTCCCCTGGCCGTTTCCGTTTGTTTTACAAACCCACTGACCCCGAAACAAATTTCAAATAAGAGGAAAAAAGCACTTAAACACAGCAAACAAAAACAAAACAAAAAACTGCAAGCAGCAACAAGTTTTGCAGCAGAGCAGCGAGGGGAGAGGTGTAGTCTATTGCCGCGCTGCAGGTGCCAAGCCGACAGCTGCACACACACAGAGCGTCAGAGAGGGCGACGAAGTGGAGAGGGAGGGTGTGAGTGAGTTATGCCTAGGCCAGCAACAATTCTGCATGTCCCAGACCCCATTGAGAGGTGAAGCTTCTGAGAAGCCAAGCTGCTGCTGCTGCCCAATTGATGCAAAAAGCAAGGGGCATTCCGACAAGGTGAGGCATTTGTCGGAGATTGCTCTCACGATAGGCAAAGCAGAGACGAGCAATGGAAATGCCTCACCTTTCTTATTAGCTTTGCTCGTGACTGCGCTGCTGCGACGCCCAATTGATGCGAAATGTTTGCCGACTGCGCTGCCTCCGCCTCAGTCTGCTCGCTCTCTGGCTCTCGCTCTCCCTCTCCCTCTCTGCGCTGTCGTCTTGGTACATTCACCTCTCTTCCTCCTCAATGGACAGGGCATTGTTGCTGCTGCTGCTTATGCACGCTGGCTTGCGGTACTTCTGTTACAGTCGCTCTCGTGATCTACCTCCCCGTCTCTCGCTCTCCCTCTGCAGTAAGCGACATTTTTCTTTTGTTGCGGTTTTCCGGCTCGTTTTATTTCGTTTCGTTATCTCTGCTTGCGATCTTTTGGGAGCACTGGTTGCTCGCTGCCTGCCTGCCGCCTGCGCGCAGTCGCAGAGCAACACTTTTGTTGGTGTAAATGTCACCTTTATGTCTTTTTAATAATGTTGTCCGCAATTACAGATGTTGTGCCTCCCTGCCACTGCCCTGCCACCGTCCCTGTTCTTTTTTGGAGGCACAATTTACATACATATTTCTGTTTACTTCTCACACGGAACGGAACCGGGGATTATTTGTCCATCATTTTGTATAATTTGTCACATTTTTTGAGGATCTGATTGCTCTTAATGACTATGGGAAAATACGAACTGGAATGGGATGGTAAATGGATGATAGATAAGGAATTAGATCTGGGAACAGCCACTGCTATAAGTATTTCCACAAATTGCGATACCCTTTATCCGTCATGGAATTCCAGGGGTTCTTCTATCCAACCCCTAATAGAAACATGTCCCGGAATTTTGGAAACCATAAAAATACCCAAACATCAATATAAAACCCCATATTCGATGGTTACGCCTGAATGCAGCAAGGAATTGTCCTGGAACAGCCCGACCCTTGCTTAACCCTTGAACCATGAAAGAGAGAGAGGGAATACCAAAAGTTTGAAACGCAATTTCCACTGACAACAGAAACGCCCTCGCCCGCGCCCTCGCCCTCGTCACGGACTCCATAAAGAGGAAATTGTGAAAATAGCTTTACTTAAATGGTACTCCTCATCAACTATTGTACTTCCCCCCCTCGATCCGCAGGGCAGCGACTCTACTGAACCCTCTACACTCTCGAGAACGAACCCCTCCCCTCCCCTCCCTATACGGCGACAGCGACGTGTTCCCCCAAGCAGAACCGTTGACGGTTATTAAACTACATAAGAAACGAAACAGAAACAGAAACATAACAAGAAGAGAACCGGGAAGAGGAAGAAGAGGAATACCAACAGGCAAAAAGACACCCAAAGTTTATAGAACTTCAAAGAGAGAGAGAGAGAGAGAGAGACAGTTCAGGCATAGTTCCGCTTCTTGACAACACTTTTTTTTCTCTCTGTGTTTTTTGAACTCTGGCACTGGATGGGCGGATAGGGGGATACACGCCCCAAATAACATCTTGTGATGTTATTTGTACAAATGGAATGAAATTTTCTGCTTTGATGAAGTTATTTGTTGAGGGTCGGTGGGTTCTACCACCAGATATGATCATGTAATGGAACTTTTAATTGGTTTAGAGACGGGGGACATTCATCAAATGTTGACTCAAGCAATCCTAAATAATAACTGAATGCCTGAATTCTTATCATAGATCCACTAGCCCAAAAATGGGTCCAAGAGTTCCATAGATACCTGAACAAGACACGACTCGCAAAAGTTTATTCGTTCAGACCACCCCCCTCCTCCTTTTACCTCTTTGTTTACATTTTCCCAATGGAAATTCAAATGTTTGCAACATCTGCGGCAAGTTTTTCCATTTTCCCTTTCTGTTTACGGTGCTTTTTTCGCTGGAATAGTTGTAAACCTACAAAAAGATCTAAATTTATCCGAATGTATGGTTTATTGTTTACAGATAGACGTCGGAGAGCTGCCACAAAACGGAGTCACACTGGAGTCACAATACAGTAAACTCTCCCAAAGACACACAGACACTAGGAGGAGCGTAGTCCTCCTCCTGTAAACCCAGCCCCCCCCCTTCAGACAGTCTCTGTACAGTATGTCCCATGACAAGAAGATGTTGGATCGCGAGGCAGTTCGTTCAGTGATACAGCAATGGAATGCGAATCGATTGGATCTGTTTGCGCTCTCCGAGCCAGATGAGGTATGATCTATGGCTACCCCTAAATACTGGGACTAATCTGTTTCTTTGTATAGAACCTGCTCTTCCATGGCGTTATGCGGTTTTACTTTCAAGATGCCGGCCAGAAGGTGGCCACCAAATGCATACGCGTGGCCTCAGACGCCACCGTCACAGATGTCATAGGTGGGGAAATGGCTGAAAGCTCCACAATATCTCACTTTATCTAACATTGTATATCTTTTTGTGATCCATAGACACCCTGATTGAGAAGTTCCGTCCCGACATGCGAATGCTGTCCGTGCCCAATTATGCCTTGTACGAGGTGCACGCCAACGGGGAGGAGAGGCGCCTCAATGCCGACGAGAAGCCCCTGCTGGTGCAGCTCAACTGGCACATAGACGACCGGGAGGGTCGCTTCCTGCTCAAGAACATTGACCAGAAGACCACAGTGAGTATTGTATTTGTTGTCCAAGGACCCCCGCAAGAAGAAACCATTATAACCCACTGCAATCCTTCGCCACAGCCCATCGAACAAACAGATCTGAACTTCAAGAGGAAGCTCTCCAAGCGGGAGAAGAAGGAGCAGAAGAAGAAGGAAAAGATGGCCAAACTCAGCTCCGATCCGCCCACCGCGAACGGCAGCCAGTTGGGGCTGGGCAACGGCCTTGGATCGGGCTCCAACTCCTCGCACATGAATGGCAATGCGGGCGGCAGCGGGCTCGATGGCAGCGATGCTGTGGCCGGAAAACTCTACACGGAACTGCCGGAAACCTCGTTCACGCGATCGATCTCAAACCCGGAGGCCGTTATGCGGCGAAGGCGACAGCAAAAGCTCGAGAAGAAGCTCCAGCAATTCCGATCCCGAGACGGAGGACCCGACACGGGCGGCACCCTCAAAATCTACGGCGAGAGCCTGTGCCAGGACGTGCCCTACAAGACACTGCTGCTGTCCATTCGGGACTGCGCCCAGGCGGTGGTCAGGGAAATGCTCACCAAATACGGACTCGAGAAGGCGGATCCACTGCATTATTGTTTGGTTCAGGTGGGGATTTGATAATAACGAGAGGAGAGAGTGCATCGGTGCTATGGAAGGGAGTTTCGAGGGGTGCTGAGATTGTTTACTGAAGGTTCTAGAATGAGGAAAGGGTGATATGTCTTAGAAATTGTAATAATTAGATGTCGAAAAGCTAAAAATTTCAATGTAAGATGACATTTCAAGGCTATCTTCCAGTTTTTTGTTCTTTCTTGTTGCGCATCTTATTTGTATATTGTTCTTTGATAAATTCTATTAGTTTTTGTCTGATTGAGATCTGTTTTAGCTGTGCAAATATGCGGATAGTATTTTCTAGGTAAAGATATTAGCTTTTAGACATGATTTATAGAAGAATTGATGCGAAAAATGACTTATGCCAAGGAAATTGATCAAATGTTAGATCCGTTTGAAATATAATCATTTTGATGCAACAATTTCACTGAAAAGCAGTTAAAAGATCCTTTATCAACTAGATGTATCCATAATTGTTGTTAAAATTGACCAAAACCATTCCATTTAACATTATTCAAAGCGATTTGATTCCCATTTATATTATATGAGTCGCGCGTCATGCGGCAGCTCCTGTCGGTCGTTTGGAAGGGCCGTTTCGGCTGGGCCATCGCTTGGGCCACTTGTTTGTAATAGATATCGGAAATTACACCTAAAATCCATTCAGTCTATGATATTTATATTTTTGGAACCTCTTTAATCTTAAAGCATGAGAGATGACACATAAGAGATGCCATTGCATCTACCATAGAATACTTTTCCTTCTTATAAAGAAAGCTCTAGAATATAAGTAAATTTTGGGTTTAGTTTCCCTCCCTGAATGGTCTCTATCCCCGCAAGACTCCGAATATGTCCTCTCTATCGTCTTGGACCCATATTAACATTCTCGTATACCATTCCGCAGGTCAACAGCGATGGAACGGAGTACATACTCGACGATGATGAGTGCCCCCTATCGATACTCATGAATCACCCGACGTCACGTGGTGAGTGCCCTCCTTTTTGCCTGATTCGATAACCGTTTAAAATCAATTTCCCTCCACTTCATTCATAAATATCCTTCGGTATCCTTTGGCCTGCAGTTAGAGACTTGTTTTATCAATAATTATGCTCCACTAAAGGCGGCCGTCACCTGCCTATCAACAGGAACCGCCGAACGGACTGTTGCTATTTGGTTATTTCATATTTTTCCGAGTGGGAAAATTCTCTAAGGGGAGGTCCTGACTGGGGCCGAAAGGCCTTTAGTTGTTTGCTGGCATTTCAAAGCGGTGTATCGTGATTTTATCGCCGTTGAAGTGAATATTAAGTGAATGGTAGTATTAATATTGCGAATACTCATCGAAATAGATTGATATTTGCATACAAATAATCAAATTCATCAAGGAAATATAAAAGTCAACATGAAAGATGATTTTTGTGAGAAACTACGTGAGTTTGCAATCCATTTATAAGGAATTTTCAAACAAATCTCTTTAAATCAAATCATGTTAAAAAAGTCCTATATATATTTATAGACTCAAAGCTGAATTAAACATTTTTTTTCTAATTTATTTGTCCTTTTTAGTCCTATGATTATTTATAGACCCAAAGACCAATTTTGGATTCTTGGTCTAATTTATTTGTCCTTATTTTCATTTTCAAAACGTTGAGCAGTGTTTGAATAAAAGATTTAAAAATAGTAAAAACAAAGCACCCTAAAGATATCCAAATTTTCCAAAGGTTTCCTGATATTTCTGAAATTTACTTAACATTTTTTAAGCGATTTTTTCAAGTTTTCTTAGACTTCTTTTTTATATATATTTTTTTAAATATTTTAGTTCTTGTACGTAGAATCACAGACAGCAACCAATCATGTTTAGAGCAAACCGCTTAGCGAATGCAACCACCCTGTTAGCCAGGACACACACCGTTTCCAGCCAGGACTAAATGTCGTAGCAGTCAGCTTACGCTTGCTTCAAAACAATGAAAGTCAAATCTTAAAAGTCTCAAAATACTTCCAAAATAGGGTTTTCTTCGCCATATTTAATAATTCACAAACTGAAAAGAAAATGAAATAATTTTAAGCGCAGGCGCAGCAATAAAAAGTAATGTTTAGGAATGTAAATATGTAAATATTATAGGTATAGCTGTGTGGGGGAAAAGGCAACAGCAACAGCAGCACCATGAAAATGACAGACACAAAGGTTTCCGGGTCGAAAAGTCCCGGGAAAACGCACACACAGACACACGCACACCGACAGGCAGGCACCTGGCGCTCAGACATGAAATGAATTTTGCCAAAACGACATACTTTACATATAAAAGTCCCTCTGGGAATCGGAGAGAAGGGACGAAAAAAACTCAAAGAAAAAAATAGAGAAAAAGGAAAGGCAAAAGTATGAACGAAATGTGGATGCTCTTAGACTGCAAAGAATGGCGGTAAAAGTCATTCGATGATGAAAACTGTAGGATGTTTTTGGTTTTTAAGGATAAGGATCCGTTTCAATGAAATAAAAATGAATTTTTAACCCCTCTCAGCGTTTACCTCCCCTTCTATGACAATACCCTCTGAATCATCAAGATACCCTACCCTTTTGGGCCTGCCTTGCACCTTTGCAGCCATAAACTAAAGCGATGATCATGAAGGACATTTAAATAAAGGAAACACACACACACACACACAATATATTTTATATGTAAGCAAAACTTTGGGCGGAAATGTTAGGGTGCCACACACAGGAAGCCGCACCACCCCCCACCCCCCGACCGCTCATAATAATTGACATTGGGAAAAGGTCCTTTTTTTTGCCGTTTGTTTGGCGAGGGTCTCCACATTCACGACCACTTAGCAGCCACATGTTGCCTCTCTGTGGGGCTCTCTCTTTTTTTTTTTGGTGGCTCCCCCCCAACCCCTGGCGTGCCCCTCACTGCGGCAGCTCCTTGTGGCGCCCAAAGGGCAGTCCAAAGGTGTAAAATGCAAATTGCGGCCGTTTTCGTTCTGTTGCTTCTGTATATCCTTGCAAAGGGTATGACGATTCTGAGCATCATTTGCTCCACGTCGGAACTGTCGATAGATATGGAAAACATCGCTTGAGAGCCAAATATTTGTGGGGAAATCTGCAGAAATCCGATCTCTCTCTTTTAGCCATGGCTCTTAAAGGGTATCAAATGCTTCGCATCTTCCAGTGCTGGCCTTCCTGTTGTTGTTGTCTGCCGCTGGCGTTCTGCTGCTGCTCTGCTGGCGTTCTTCTGCCGTTCTGCTGCTGCTCTGCTGGCGTTCTGCTGCTGCTAATTGCTTGACGCTTTTGTGCTGCCTACTTTTGTGTGTCTTTCCCTCGCCCTCTCTCTCTCTCTCGGGGGGAAACAAAATGTTTGCTTAAAAAATGATGTTGTTGGTTTTTCACGCATTTTATTTAGACATATTTTTGTGGGGGGCACAAACACAGCCACAGACAATCAATGTGGGTCAACATTTCCCCGAGGGTTCCATCAGCAGAATGTGGGTCATATTTCAGGTTTTGTGTCTTATCGGAAGGAAGGAAGTGTGTAATCTGGGGGAAATACTTTAAAGACAAATTGTTTCAAACATAAGACTATAATAGGGGGAGATCCATAGAGCTAGAGTCCTGATTCAATTAAAGTAAAAGCCACAATTTGGATGATATAGGGCTCATATTTCCAGAAGCTATAAACACGGTAATTATCTACATATATACCAAAAATCTTCCCTGTCCAATAATTATTAAAGGTGGAAAAGGGGGGCGAGAACTCGTATCTCGCTCTCTGCCTCCCCCTCTGGGAGATAAACCCCTTCTCCACCTAAACTCTCGTGGCACACTTAAATTCTACGAAACACCTGCGACTGATTGCCAAACACGAAACACTTTTCGTATGCGTGGCCCCCCCGCATTCCAGCATTATCTATGAGTTGGAAGGGGGTGGGAGGCGGGGGGATGCCCCACAATGTTTGTTTATTCTCGCTCTCGTGTGTTCCCTTTTGATTATGTTGTTGCTGTTGCTCTCTTACGGGGCCAAAGTCGGGAATTTAGTGGATTCTCTTAATATATTTTCAATATTTATTGCCTTGACTAAGAGAGAACGAGAGAGGGAGAGAGACCACAATTTATATGCTCTCTCTTCGCTGACAGGCTGCCTGCCTCCCCATCTCTCCCCCGCCCGTTGGCTCTTTCTTTTCTTTTGTGTTTCGGGGGCGTCGTTTTGGCCTTCGCTTTCGGTTTGAATTTTTGGTCGAGTTTCTATGTGGAAGAACAGTGGGATGGATTGAGGTTTCTGTGGATTACAATTTAGATGGAATATGGATAGAAAATAAATAGAAAAAAGGATAAATAGGAAATATATAGAATATTCATTGACCTGGATCGATGGTCTCGAATGATTTCGATTATTATAATATTTAGAAAATTATAGAATATGTTCTAAAAATGATTTCAATTATTATAATATTTAGAGTATTACAGAATATGTTCTAAAAATCTTTCTCAACAGATTATATCTTATATTTTTTAATAGATTGTTTTTAGATCTTTATTTTTGCGAATTAGATAAGAAAAAGCTTTAAAAATATGTCTGAAATTGTTATAATTTTTGTTTTATGTGTAAACAAGTTTACTTAATCTAGTTTTTTATGTCGAATTATGATATTTAGAGTATTATATATGTTCTAAAAATCATTCTTCAGATCAGATTATATCTTATATTATTTATTTATTTTTTGCGAATTAGTTGGGAAAAATCTTTGAACAGATTTCTTGAAATAATCACCAAAAGCCTTTCACTGTCGCTTTTCTGATTTGCGGAATCCTCTCTAGCCCACATTTATTGCCTACTTTTAAGCGGTTGGCCATCAATAAGACATTTCGCTTGAAAGCTTCTCAAATGTTTAGCGCCGGCCTCGCTGAGTGCCTCCACCAGCCCCCACCTCCTGCCTGGGGCACCCACTTCTGGGTCTCTCTTACGTGGCCCGTTCGTACGTGGGCTAATGGGCATTCCTTCGAATGTCCCACCTGAGTGGCAGCTCCCACGCGTTTATTTGGTCACTTGAACGTTTGAGCAATATCAAAAAAAATTGTTTGCCTGCATCCTTGGCTGTGGATCTGCCTGCCGCTCGGCAGAGGAGGAGTGGGAGTGGTTTAGGGCCACCACACACGCACTCTTCCAGTGTCCCGTTATCTACGCCGTGCACTTCGTTGCCGTCACACACGCACACACGCACGAGAAGCCCCGAAACAAAGCTCCCGACGACGACAACGATTCCGGCAGTGGCAGAGGCAGCGCCATCAGACATGTCCAGACACGTTCAGTCATGAAGTAATGCTGCTCGTGAAAGCACCGACAGCGCGCATGTCGTCGTGGCCGTAGAGTAACGGTAAAACACGAACATCGGGCACCGCAAGCCAAAGCGAAACACCACGTTTACCGGCAGCGAAGCGGCGCGGCGGCAACAGTTTTATTTGATTTTTCTGGAGGACAGCCCGACACCTTCACGGATGTCTCCAGCATCGGCTCCATCGTTACTCCTCTGAGGGGGGCGGGGCGGGGCGGGGACACCCGGCGCTTGATGCATACACAAAATTGACAAAATTAGAAGTCGTTTCGTTTCGTTCCAATTCAATTCAATTTGTGACGTGCCGCGCCGCGCCGCTTTCGCCGTTTATCGCCAAGTGATTCTCGTCCGCGGGCCGTCATGTAGGGCGCGACGGCGCGACTGACGCGAAGAGGACGTGGACAGGCGCTGCCCGCCGAGGGCTGCTCACAAATTGGTCTCTAATATCCCCCACCAGCAGCGAGGAAGTGTTGCAAAATGATGGATTGGGGCATAAGACGTAAGTGCCTGCCCATAAAGTGCCCATGGGGGATCATTTACCCACCGACTTACCCACAGATATTCCTAATAGAAACATCACATGGCAGAGACCACTGTACCCCCCATAGACCACGAAACTTTCAACTCATCCAAAAAAGTATGCTATCGAAAAAAGTTTGCTCCTTGAAGTTTTTGTTTTTGTTTTTATTTTTGTGAATGGGGTGCTAGATTTTTGAAATATTTGCGTTGTAACTTTTTCTGATTGTCATTGAAAGTTATTCAACGGCTGAGGTCGGACGGACCCCCAGATACTTTACGGAAATTGAGTTGCAAATTGGTTTTCGCTCTCAGGGATAATGAGAGCTGCAGGACAACAGCAAAGTCCTTCGTAGGTGGCAACACTAGGCTTGGGTTTCTTGTGGGCTTGATTGATATTTGAAGGTCCTTCCTTGGGGGCAGAGGGCGGCTATTTGTAGTGCGACTCAAGTGCTGTAATTATTGACATAATTGCCCCGATCCTATCTATATTTTAAGATGGCGTGCTAAGGGCATAAACCATTTATGGGTTGATTGTTTTCTCTGCGGAGTGCTGGGATCATTGGGGTCATTCATTCGTAGCAGAAATGCATAATTTATGGAGAGGATATTGAAGAAGGGCGGTATTTGCCCTTCCTACAGTACTTACGGGGGAATCATCCCAAATACCATCATTCATCGGTTAACCGGCGTGGAACCGTCCTGGTTTTCCATCTAGATAAGTGGATCCCCTAGTGAACCCTTCCTATCGCCATTCTTTAATCGTTTTCTATAGTCCTGTAATTACATTACCAATCAAGTTTCCACAGAAACAGAAACGCTTTCGACCCCGAAACCAAAATAAAGGCAACAATTATCGAACATCTGTTTGACATCTGAAGCGATTCCCAAATGACGAAAGAAAATCATAAAGAAATCATGTGTAACCTGTCATTAGCGTGGGCTATCCGATTGTTATTCATTAGCGGACTATCGAATGGTTCGAATGTGGTATCGGACATCCGATAGCCCCCAAGGCTGTGTCCTGATGGCATTTCCTTGTTTTTTTTTTTGTTCGTTGCTTGTGCGGAACAAGCGAAAATTAACGCTACATTTGTTTTACCAATAAAAAGAATACAGAAAATAAAGAAATAAAAGGGAAAAAGAAATGCCAGGGAAGGACTTTCACTCGGCTGCTTCTCACTCTCACTCTCACTCTCTCTCTCTGTCGCTGTCTCTGTCTCTCTCGGTGTGGAAAAGGTCAAGCCTAATGAAGCTCAAAAGGCTTCAGCGTAGACTTTGGCCCCCCTCCCCGCTCCCTCCATCCCAATCCCAGCCCGAACGTGGCAGCTCATAAATAATGTTGCCACGCCCTACGCCCCCCTGTCGTGCCACGTTCCTTATCCACCAGAGACGACTGCGCTGCCTCATAAACTTTTGTAAAATGCAGCGCATAATTTTCTGACTGTATTTTTTCTCCTGCGAAAACTCTCGGAAAACTTGGAACTCTCGAGACTTGTCCATGTCACACACTCCCCCCTCTCTGCCACTCCCACTCGATGCGAAGCCCTAGAAGTGGGAAGTGCAGTTTATTTTGAACGCCTGAAGGACGTCCTTCGTCCTGGCTGTTGCCCTCCCCCCCCCAGATGGTAGCTGAAAATGCGCTTAGACCCGGCCAAAAAGCGTCACACGAAATTGGGTTAACAATTTGTTCGCTTATTCGCTTTTTGTTTTTGTTTCATTGTATTTTCCGGAGGACTTTAAGTGGAAAATGGCATTTTGAAAAGCAAAAGAACGTGGCTTAAAAGTTAAACAATTTACGGGGAAATTGTAGAGTCTCAAAGTTTGAATAATGGAAATATAATGAGTGCCATCCTAGGGCTTAATATTAAAAGAATATTACGAATTGTATCTTGATATTTATGTGTGGAGGGAAATAATTCAATTCCACATCGAAATACTATCCTTGTGTTGATCTATCAAAATATCCTGCCTAGATTTCTTTTGCCTTCACAAATCAAAATCCAAAACCAAATCCGCATCAACAGAATCAATCATCAACAGTCATCGAGCGGGGAGGAGGCACCGACACCCCTCCAGTAATCATCATCATTTACATGATGGGGCCCTGCCCCCCCCCCCAGGCCCCTCGACACACCCAAGTTGTCAGTTAGTCAGGAAGATGGTCCCAAAAGATGACTAAACGAAATTGCTGGCCGAAATGTAAGCCATTTCCCTGAGAGAGGGAGGGGGCCAGGGAGGCCAGAGACAAAAGGCAAACGACAGAGACACATGTCACATACAACATGCAACATACAGCACACTGGAGAGAGCAGCGGAGTGGCCGAAGGAGAGAGGCATTTGATGAATACATTCCGTATTTCGTATTTCTATCCGGAATTGAATTATATTAGTTTCTCGCTATCTCGAATGCCTCTCGAGGCTAGGAAATTGCCTATTTATTTATGAGTCGAGACGGATTAGGATCCCTGAAACGATGCCCGAACGGAAATTGCAGGGATATTAATTTAAATGCGGCTCTCGGCTCTGGACTCTTGGCCTCTGCTATCCATCAGAGCTTAGATGCTACGACAGGGGTTGCAGCAATCCCAACAGGTTTTTGGGATCGCAAAGCTCGCGCCCAACCCCCCATGCCGATCGCTGAGGATCGGCAATGATTTGTGCCAGCTTCGAGCACTTGTAATTCCCAACTGGTACGCGCCGCAAGCCCATGAGGAGCCGCGCGACGCCCGGCAGTCGTCACTTCCTTGTCTTGGGGAGCAGAAATGTCCAATGAACGTCTAGTGAGGGCATTGCTGCTGACACCAATTACATTTATTCCCGTCTGCCAGGCCACTCACTGTGGCTGGTGTTCGGAATTTTTGGCCAAAGGCTCCCTTACTTTATAGGGAGCCGCATACGGAATACATTAGAGAGTGGAAATACTAGAGGAGTACTCCTCGGAGAGAGATTCATCTTGAATATCCTTGGGGTTAGTGCGCATTTAGTTTGATGGCTATCCATCCCCACACACATCCTGCCATGCTTCCTTCCCCCCCAAAAACTCGGCTGCTGGCGATGGTGGGGGAAAGAAAATGCAAGTTGGCCAACAATAAAGACGTTGACTGTGCGATGCTCGTTAGCCGAAAAGTAGCTTCCAGTATATCTCATGTTTTTATGTGGTCTCTCTCCCCACCCCACACACAGATAGAGATACACATATCCTTTGTCTTTCCCTTTTGTTTTTTCCTCTGGTGTGGGTGTGGGTTATGGGTATGGGTAGGTCGGGCATATTGATTGCCTCAATAAGAAGAGAGCCGGATCCAAACAGACCAGAACTGAGAGATGGAATGGGAGATGGAATGGGATATGGAATGGGATATGCGATGGGATGATGGAGTGGATTTGTGATTGACAGGCATTTGTGGTTTACCAGCTAAGGGCTCATTATAACCATTTTGTATGCGTAATTCGATACGTATCGATCATCTATACGATAGCGATAAGTCGATATTTTATTTTGGAAGTTGTTTTGGTTTCTTTTAAAACATTTATTCTAAATTCTAGAGAAAAACTTTTACAAAAATTAATGTTCAACCCTATCGATTAAAATTAGTTTGCTCTCGATTATTAGTCAGCACTGTAATCGATTATTATACAATAATAAAAAATAGATAAATAATATATTTTCTAGATATAGAAACTTCCTAACTTCGATGTCGATTAAAAGTAATCGATTGAACATAATATGTATAAACTTATCGATAACAAATATTATTTTGACCAAAAAAGTCTTACGTATTTTTCGATGTTTTTTAGTAAAAGTTTGTTATCGATTTTTAATCAGCACTGTTATCGATTTGAGTTCAAATCAACTTTAACTTAAAAAAATTAAAAAAATATTTAAATCTAAAGGATTTCTGATTTAAAAAATCGTATCGATTATTTTAGCAAAGTTATCGGCATAATTTTGTTCGATTTTTATCGATAACAAATATTTTGTTGGCCAAAAAACATAAATTATAATGTCCTTCTTATTTTTCGATGGTTTCTTTTTTTTTAGTAAAAGTTCTACATTTATCGATAAGCCTTCGCTTTTCAGCAACCCCCCCTCCATGCACAGAATTCCGGTAAATCCCTCTTAACGGCACTTTTGGTCCTGTGTTGCATGCAGATGATTCCTTTTGAAATTAAATTAAATTACATTTGCAATTTGCAATTTACATTTTCCGCGATTCAGTGCACTCGAATCGCCCCAAGCCCCCCCACCCCCCGCCCCCAAAGCTTTTAAGCTCCCAGCCATTCGAAGCGAAGCTTATCGCACGCCAAAACCGAAATGAAACCGAAACCAAAACCAAACCCAAAACACAAATGTAACCCTTCCTTTGGCCGCCCCCTTTGGGGCTTCTCGGCAGCGTATACAAAGGGTCGCCCTGGCCGTCATTCCTTCCTCTTTTTTTCGGGGAATGTCCTCTCTCTCGCTCGCTCTCTCGCTCGCTCTCTGGCAGCAAAAGTTGTGTGTCATGCAAAAGGGCCAAAAGCAAACGCACTTAAGCACACACCAATACTAGCAAACACACACCAATACCAGCACACACACACACACCAATACTAGCGCTCGGTTAGTGTTTGGCTGGGCTGTATGGGTGTGCTCCCCATTGAAAACATTGTAAACTAAATGTTGTTTCATACACCCATTCACCCACACACCCATACACCCACACACACAGTCATAATTTACTCTGCTTGCTTTATGTGCAGAGCGGTCTGTATGGTGGCATTCTGCTGGTTTGTCGATACCCTGTACTCGCAGGGCCGAAGGGTGTGCTCGAATCGTGCAAAAGATTGAAGAGCAGACTTGAGCCAGGTCTTCATTTAGGGAAAAGAGATCATTGGGGAGTTATTTTTGATGATAAAAGACACTGAGGCGAGTCTTGGGATGTATCCACCCAAAATCAATGGGTCTTCGAGCCATATCCTGGCTAAGAAGTTCCCTTAATGGATTTAACAGCTGTCTCTGTACAGATCTCTTTTCCTTTGGTGCGTGTTTTAGTGCCATGGTATCCTCTAGTCGGCCCTCTATACCCCTTTCGTGATATTCATTGCGTTCTTTTTTTGTATGCTATTCATTCATTCATTCACGCACTCATTCTCAGTCCCAGTCTCAGTCGAAGAGACAGCTAGTCGGCGAAGGACCCTGGCGCTGGCTCTGGCTCTGGCGCTGGCTTTGGCGCTGCCTTTGCCGCTTATTGCTCATACGCTCCGTTGTGCGCTCCTCAGTTATCCTCGCGCGCTGTCAACGCATTGTTGTGGGCAACCGGCAACCGGCGCCCTGTCGCCCCCCGCAACCGCCAAAAGCACCCTCTCCGCGTGCCCCCGGTCCATACGGTTTGTTTGTCTGTTAGTTCGTTAACAAATTATTAATCAAAAAATATACCTTTAATATTCCCCCCCCCCCCCCCCCCCCCCCCCCCCCACTCGCCCTTTGCCCCGCGTCGCGTTTGTGGTGGCAGAAAGTGTCGAAAAGTTTTTACCGCTCTCCCAGAAGTGAACTTTCCCCTTCCCCAACCCCTCCCCCCCCATCCTTTAACCGTTTTTCCTTTTGTCACCCGCGCCATTGATTCGAGTTCATTTTTCGCCATTTAATTTCAGTTTTTACGTTGTCTCTGGCATCTGCTGGGATTTCAATTTATCCGCGAACTTTGCTGCCGCATTCCCGGAGCGTAAATTGAATTTTCACACGTTGCTGGCTCTCACCTCTTGCCCCATAATGTGGCAGATTGCGGTTGACGAGTAGAGTGGAGCTGCCACGTCAGCCAGAAGCGATGATGGGCCATTAATTCACCAACAAAAAGTCGTATAAAAAAATGTAATTTTTTAGAAATATCCCCCCCTTGAATGGGGATCTCCTCCACTGTCCCCACTGCCACGGAGCCCTGAGCCCCGAGCCCAGAGCCCGTCCAAAACAAACAGACAAAAAATCGATATATTTCAGGAGTTATTTACAAAAGCTAAATGGTACATATGTATATATTTTTTGTTGTTGTTCGTGGCTGTATGTGTGTCTGTGTGGCATTTGAATGGTTAGGACATGGGCAAGGACATGCCTGGCTCGGACACAGTGTCCTGCCCTTGTCCGGGCGTCATCACTGGGCGTGCACATGACAGGACCTCGAAAAATCATCAAAAATTAGTCTCCATTCCACATTTGATGCGCGATGGGTTTTCGATTTGAATGCAGTTCCGTAAAAGTATTTAAAGAGGCCTAAAAATTCCATTGATTTTTCGGAAAATACCTTCTTTTATGGGGCAAGGCATTCATTAATCAATTTCGTTTGATTTCGATTGGTAGCGCAGCCTTTACTGCGAAGCTACTCTGTGAAAGAGACAGAAATGACTCTATGGAAGTAGATTTGTAGTAATTTCCAGTAAATATTGTTTTATTACTGAGTCCTTTTACTGAGAAACGCAAATGCAGAGGTCCTTCGACTCAACTTTGAAATAAAATCAAGCCTGGCAACGCCTTTTCTCTATGCTAAATATTATCTACGACAGAATTAAGGGATTCCCCAATAACCAGGACCACGTTCGACGTCCGCTCTCATCGATTCGCTACTAGGATCCGCTGTGAGCATAGACTCCTCCATAGACGTCACGAACAGGCAAGAAAAGAAAAGGCAAAGCACGTGAATAACGGATACCCAACGAGAAAAGAAGAAAAGACAATGCAGTCAGTAGTTAATAAAACACTGCGATTAACAAACAAATTAGTAGATTTTCCCTTCTAACACTTGAGTGCTAAGCTACTCTGTAAGAGGGAGAGGGAGACAGAGAGTTTTCTTGAATAAAATCTATGTTTAGTACATTTGGAAAGTGTTTCCTGGAATACCCGTTTTAAACCAGAAGGGCATTCGATCAACAAAGCCAGGAGACAGAGGGAAAGCACAGTCATTCACTCTCTCCCTCTCCGCCTCCCTCCCTCCCTCTCACTCACAAAAGAAAATCCAATCATGCTTCGCCGCTCAACGCTTTCCTCCACCTCCACCTCCACTTTTCGTTTCGTTTCGATGTGATTTCATCCTTGTTGCTGTTGCTTTTGTTTTTTGTGGGTTTTTATTTTGCTCTGGTTTCGGTTCGGTTCTAGCCAGCCAGCCGGCCGGCCTCCATCTCGAGTTGAGTGCGGCAATTATATTTTTATTGTTCCTGTTGCCAAATTGTCTAGCAAAAATGTTGATGGCCGCCTGGGGCGACCGGCAGCACTTGACTTGGATGAATGGTGGGTGGCTAACCGGGCTACTATCCGTACTGCTGTCCAGGGATCCTTTTGCGGGGAGGTAGCAGTCGCTGGTTAATTCGATTTTGTGCTTCGATTGCGATTTATACGCTTGTGGATTTTGGATAAAAGAATGAGCAGATGAGGGCTTAAATCTGTAAAAAAAGAGAGAGGTTTAAGGAGAGGTTTGTCCATGTTTTTGCTTAGAAAATTGTTTAAGAAGACTGAGAATAATATATCCCTAAGAATAGTAGATGAAATGGTAGTCAAAGTCCTCTTTAGTTGGCTGCTAAGCTACTCTGCGAGAGGGAGAACTCCCCCGCCAGGGTCCCATCCCCCTGAAACATTTGAAAGAAGGACCCACTTCGGAATTAAATAGCGGAATAATGTCAATATATTCCGCCCCGAATCCCCCTTGCATTCAATTTATTTTGTGGTCGAATTGCACAATTGATTGAATTTTCAATCGGTTCAATAAACGAAATTGGAAACTAAATTGAATTTCCTTCAAGGCTGAAAGTTAAGCAGAGTCCTTAATGAAGGCAGGACTTGCCGCAATTATATTTATCACAAAATAGACAGCATATATATATGGCATATAGTGGGTATACTTTAATGTGATTTAGTGTAATGTTTGCTCGGGCTTGCTCGAGGATTAAACTTTTGTCGTCCAGCAGTCCAGCAGTCCTTGGGGTCAAACGGAGAGAAAGGAAGGAAAACTTCTAGTGTGTGTGTGTGTGGGCGACAAGGGAAAACTTGGCTCATTAAATTTTCATCGACACAGAAAAGACGTCTGTGCGTTGCCGGAGTGTGCGGCTTCTGTGGTTAGAGGGGGGGCTAGAGTGGGGGCGGGGTCCTCGCAAGTCAAAGCGAAGCCAAGCCACGTTTTTACGACTAATTTGGCTAATTTGAGAGCACAATCACGGCTGTTCCTCGTGGAGCAGGCTGCTAAAATCAATCTCAGTCAATTAGGCGCCTCTCGAACATTAGTTTTTTGCACAGCGCACTTTTCTAAAGTTTCCCGATTCGCTTTTTATTCTTGCGCCTTGTTTGTTTTTCGTACAAATTACTTTTAATTAAATTCGTAGAGTGGATATCACTCCATGGCCCTGCTGGCTGGGCCCCAAAGTTTACTCCGCCTCGGTGCCAGGGCCAGGCAGTAATTAAAAGCAGGATAATGAAATTACACTCTCCGGATGGATGAATGATGGGCTCCACATTGAATACGCTCTCTTTTGGTACCCTATGCCGCAGGAGGAGGAGGGAGCGGCGGCACTCTGTCGAGAGACCCGAGAGGCATTAGCATATAGATTGGAAGACGCAGACGCAGACGCGGATGGACGTCTGGAATACAAAACGTATTCTGAACGGGTTCTTGAAGGTCAACAGCGAGAGAGCTGTGATCTTAACCTTCCCTAACCTTTGCTTTGCTTTGCTTTGTCCCTGCCCAGATCCGAATCTCCTTCCTAAACCCTGCCCTGACCTTTCGCTTTGGTTAGAGTATGAGGACGGGGGACCTTTTTCTGATTTATGCCTTTGGAAATGAGGTCCAACCCGCCCCACCCCTCTCTTTGGGTGCTCCCCACAAATGGCTCTGGTAATTAGAGCACAAGCAGCGCTAATAAAAATTAATGTGTCCAATGCACACACCCCCCCACAGGACTGTCCGCAGGATCCCTGGCCACATGACTCTGTGTGGCAAAGCCCTGACGGCTGCACCTCCACCTGGACTCTCCCTCGAGTCACTCAACTCGTTATGCAATTTTCTCGCTCATGGCTGCATTGTTTTCTTGGATACCCTGTAAATGCGGGAGGTTCGATGTCTGTAACGGGGAAGAAAAGGGAGTACTAGAAAGAGCTGTAGCCTCCACTCAGATACAGCAATAGGTATTACCCATCTATACACCGAAAAACAGCCAGATCGGTTGCCTTTATTAAAGCCAGAATCATTGAGGATGAAAGACAAGTACAGGCTTACCTTTTGGGAGCACTCTTTCCGTTTAAAGGGGTATCCTTTAGCCCGTATTACGAATATCGGCTTATCCTTTGCTTGTTTTTGGTTATGTTTTGCTCTCTCTTTCTCTGGCTTTTCTCTGTTGCCAATTTATTCGCACTTATGCACGTGTCCATACAATGGGCCCCACAGGCGGGCAGGCAGGCAGTCGGGCAGCCAGGCAGCATAGACAAGAGCCCAGAGGGGGGGCTCCATCACACAGACAGACACACATGATCCTCCTCAGGCACGTTGTTGCTGTTGTTGTTGTTGGACGAATCAATTTCATGGCTCGTTCATGGCCTCCCCTCTTCAGACCCGCCCATGCAATGGGCCCCCTCTCTTTTGTCTCTTTCTCGTTTGATGCCTTTTGCAATTTGTTCGTTTTCTTGTGTCAACAGCAACAACAACAGTCCTGTAGAGGGCTGCTGATGGGTGATGCCAGGATATATTCGATGGAGGGTAAGGCAGATGCCAGATGCCAGAAGCCAGAGAAGGAAACGAAGTCCGTAAGGCGGAAGCTGCAGAAAGAGAAAGAGAAATTGGGAGTGGCATAAAAGAGAGAGTATAAGCCCCACCTTCCCTTGAATATACCCTTGGAATGGTGACACCTTTTTTACCCTGTCTTTGGCTCTGTCTTTGGTTGTGTCTTTGGTTGGAGCTCTTGACCAAGTTGGAACAATTAAAACGATTTTTCTTCTTGCCTTCTGTTTGGCTGTGCACTCTATCAATGTCCCCCTGGCCCCCCCACGTCCTCCATCCTCTACGCGCCACTGGCCACTCGCCAAATGTCAGCTGCCAAGGACACAAAATGTTTACTTGAATTTGAGAGCCACGTAGCCGGGCCACAGGAGTCCTATGTGTGTGTGTGTGTGTGTGTGTGTGTGTGTATGGCTCCTGCATTGCAAATGAGGGGCACTCCAATTGCTCCGTCGAGCACTCTGTCAAAGTTGTCCATTCCTTGATTGATTTACAATTGAATGCCGGTCATGTTATGGCCATAAATTGACATTCAGGTGGACTCCTCGATTATAGAGCCCCAGAAGAGGCAGGAGGACTGGTGAAGGGAGTGCAAATTATTCGAAAGGAACCTAGGTTTTCCCCGGGAGTAAAGGTCAGGCGTGTAAAAACTTTAAATGAGGGGAAAATTCTTGGAATTTTACAAGAAGGATTACCCTTTTCAAAGAATTTCCACCTCCAAGCCAAGAATCTGCTTTCCATCTTATAATTTTAAACAGAAATGAAGCAACCCCTGGGCCCATTAGTGGCAAATAATCCCCTGGATTGATCCGTGATCAACTTTGCCACTTCAGCTGCTGCCTGCCACAAGTTTCGTGCAACAAACAAGGGGATTATTCATGTAAACATCCCACTCGTATCCCCCCTCCCTCCTCTGAACAGAAAACATCTAACATCCAACATCCATCAAGTATACGCACTGTGTTCTCGGGCTTCTTTTGATAAGCTTTTTCGGTTGACTTTTTGTTAGTTTTCTGGCACTTTGTTGGCTTTGCTCGCTGGCTGCTACTTTTGTCTGATTTTGATGTTGAGTTTTTCCTACGTTTTCCCCTACTTTTTTCCCTACTTTTTGCCTTTTCCCTTATAACTTGTTTGGCTACTTTTTGTTCTGTTTTCTGTTTGCTTTTTGCCGGCTTTCCCGAAAGTTCTCTCGGTACACTGTCGGCCATGTGTGCAAGGCTCGCATCCTAGAAATGTGGTTCCTTAGGTCTCGCAAAAAAGGTATTATTCTATTTTGTACAATGGAAAACCCGATTTGTTGTCAAGTTTTGAAGTTTCTGGGGAAATTGAAAGCCTTGCCAGATTTCCCCAGCGGCTACCACCCCACCACCCGCCCCACCCACACACCCGCAGTGGCACGCCCATGTCATGGCTTATTTAGCTTGTTCGAGGAAATGCCCAAAAGCATTTGGCAGATGCCAACTTTGGAGGTCTTGGAGTGTACGGATTTGCTGCTGCTGCTGCTGTTGCAACTGCTGCCCCCATAACCATGGAGGAGTCTGGAGGGAGGGAGGAGCGAGTGCTGCATACACATTTTGTATGCTTCGTTAAGCATTCTGTACAATGCACAACAGCAGCGGCAGCAGCCGCCACAGAGGTGGCAAAGTGGCAGCTCTGTTCGGAGGGGAGGCTGTACAGTGCGTTTCGGAAGTGTAAGATGGAGGTTAAATACCCATGAATACTGGAGGTTGAACCTCTCTGGAATATGAATCGTATTCAAGGATTGTGAATGTAATGAATGCCTGAATGTGATAGTTATTACAATGGGTATGCCTGCCAGAATCGACTCCATCTATCCCTATAGCTTTTAAACGCACTGTACAAATCCACAAAATATATTTTATCTAGGGGCGGAGGGAAGCACCGGGCACTGGCAGGGGTGTGTCATATTTATTTGCACATTTTATATATAAATTTTGATATCGAAAACTAGCGAAAAACCCGAATGTTGTGCCACTGAATTGTCAGTCAGTCAGTCATTCAGTCAACAGACTGACTGTCTGTCAGATAATTGTATCATTCAGTGTGTCAGTCCCCTCCCGCTCTCCCTCTCCCTCTCCCCCTGCCTCTCCGTCCCCATCTTATATCGAATTTGAAATTGATGATGCAGCCAGAATTTGATTTCATTTTCGGAATTCCTATTTTGCTCTTTGTCTCCACTTTGCGATGCGATGCGATGCGATGGGGGGGATGGGGCAATGGGAGGGCTGGGATGATGATGGGAAGCGATGCCAAGCGATGCCAAGCGATGCGATGAGATTGCCAGAGAGAGATAACAGATGGAAGAGGCGGTGCAAGGGAGAGGGCGGCAGACACACGGGGCTTTACACTGGCGGATGGTAATAGTGTGCACGGCTTACTTACAGAGGGGGAATGTGTGCTATTTATTGTGCATGTGGAGCCGTTCTTGGGTCCCCAGAAGATGTGCAGGAAAATTCCAAATAAAATAACTGGAATGGGAAATACTTCTATGCAAAGCTTCTTTAGAAAAAATACCCGTATGTGTTCCCTGGAAATCTTTAGCTTTAAAAGAGGGAAAAATTTAGGAGAAGTAAAAAAATAATAAATCCAGGAAAAGTCTTGAGAGAAAGTCTTTAATTTAGTTGGAAATTGATTGGAATTGTCATGAATATACATATTGTACGTAAATATTTTATTAAAAATACATATGTGTGTGTGGATAAATCAATGATTAAGGAAAATTAAGATCACTTTGAAATTACAGAAAATAGACAGTTTGCTGGAACAAAGCTCACTATTTTTCCCATGACTGTAGGAACGTAATTACCGGACTCAGTCGAGAGAGAGAGAGAGAGAGAGAGGGCAAGCTAGAGAGCGCTAGTCACATATAGCACGAGCCAGAGAGAGCGAACAATAGAGGACAAGTAACTCGTACCATGATGAAATTATACAAGATGGTCCGCTAACTCTATTTCGGGTCTTATTTTACGCTCAACAAAAATGATTAGAGAGAGAAGAACGAAGTTTGCTCTCGTACTGACCTAAGTAAGACCCGAAAAGGGAGCGGATCACCTTGTATAATTTCATCAAGACTCGTACATAGGACCTGAAATAAAGAACGAGATAGCAAGATAGGTAAGAGCATGACGAAATTATACCAGGTGGATTACTCTCGCAGGCTCTCTGACCACTCTCTTTCCGAGTCTTATTTTTCTGCCATCGAACAAGTCGTCAAAGCGCTCTCAGTTGTGCTGAGCGTAAAATAAGACCCGAAAGAGAGTTAGCGGAACACCTTGTATAATCTCATCATGGGCGAGAGATGGCAGTGTGCTCTCACGAGCTATTGGATATGCATTTCGCTTTGCTCAATATCTGGTACCGCCACTGTAATGCCAATCAGCCACCCATCCATTCATCCACCCATCCATCCATCCGTTTGTGGGGCAGAGATTTTCATTTTCGCCTAAACTGCACTTCACAGCGAGACACAAAAGACAAAAGGCCGCTGGAAAAAGCGTGTGGCAGCAGTTTTTTCTCTATTTATTTATTTCGAATATATTTCAGGATTAAAGCAAGAGATGAATCTCACAACGAGTACTGAAATAATCCCCAAAATATGATATTCTACTGCATTTCTAATCACATATTTGTACCTCTTTCTGTTGCAGGTTCCATCATGTTCCATGTGCGACGGCGACCGGCGGACTCGCAGCCGCGAAGGCGTAAGAAAAAACCGCTGGGCGCCGCCAACGGAGCATCGCACATGTCCGGGGATCGGGAGGGACCCGTCCTGGTGGAGGTGACGCACAGCGGCGATGGCGGGCGGCGCATCAAGCTGGGCAGCGATCCCGTGGAGGTGGGCTCAGCGAACACCAACTGCCTGCAGCTCTTCGGACCCTCCATCCAGCCGAGGCACTGCCTCATCTCGCTGCATGAGGGCGTCTGCACGGTGACCCCGCTGCACACGGACGCCCTGACCTTCGTGAATGGCCACCACATCAGTCAGCCGACGATTTTGCATGTAAGTGGTGACCTTTTGCCCCCCAAGCATGCCCTACCCTGCACCCTATCCACCCCCTGCTCGTCCTCCTGCTCCTCCTCCTGCTCCTCCATTATGTGTCTTCCATTAACTAATTGCGAATAATTCGCTTTAATTAGTTGAAATTCTGGCACGTCGCAGCTCGGGGCACGTCGGGGCGTATGCTTAATTTTACTGATGAAATTTATTGCCAGTCAGCAGGCGACGCTCCCCCCCCACATGACCTTGACCCGCTTAAAGTTTAAACTGCTTGAAAATTCGGAAAATGTGTGTGTACTCGCAAAAGCTGTCCCTTTTTCCCTGGTGCGACATTTTCCTTAGAGTTTGTGGCGATTTTCGGCAGGGAAAAGGTTCTAGTAATCGCCGAGGCTTAAGCACTTTTGACTGTCGAATGAACTGGAAGAACTGGCAGTTAGATGAGACGAAAGAAGGGATGCTACTTTTCTTGGGCTTAAATTTTGCTTTAAGAGGGTTTTCCTAGGGGTGTACTTAATATTAGAAGCCAGACTTCTTTAAGTTCCCAAATCCTAAGAAATTGAATAGATATTTTTATTTGTATCAAAAAAACAAAGAACAGTGGGATAAGAAAGAGATAATTTTGAAGGATTTACTACCATTGGATGTAGTTTTATACGATTTACAGAGCCAAGTCTATACTGAAGTATTCTATCTACTGGATTAAGGCAATATGTGACGATCAGCTCATTATTGTAGGCCAGAGGGCACGACCTCGCTAGACTCTTTGAACACCTGGCTTTACGCTTTCGAACACTCTTAATGCTAGTGCCAAACGCTTTCTAGGGCACTCTTAAAGGCTAGGAATAAGCAGATCAAGCTACGATATATAAAAGCTGATTAGTGGGGTATCCTAATGTCGAGGCACGTATGCCACGACTCCAAACTTTTGACTAGGTACCTCTACACTGGAGAGCCATCGGAATAGTAAAGAAGGAAACCTAGTTCAACGTCTGAATAACCCAATCGACTCTTATTTAAAAGGTTGTAAGCCGATACGCCAAAGTTCCCCCAAAGCCAAGCAAAAACCTATTCAATTCTCAGCCCGCATTCACTCGTTGATTCGTTGATTCATTTGCACTTTCAAGTTCATTATCAGCTTTAAGTTTTGACCAGAAAAAGCCATAAAATTACCCCCTCCACACTCACATCTTTTATATGGATGTATGAGTATGTGGCATAGACATCCCCTAGCCCCCACCCCCCCGAAAAAAGGCTTTGAGTTGCCGCCGCTGATTTATCTTTTGTTTTGACAACTTTTTCGACAAACAAACACACAACCGAAACACAAACCAAAAAACAACGAAAAATCGACAGAAAAAACAACAACAAAATCCAAGGGGAAAAGCTCTGAATTAAATGAATGGCTGGCTCTCTCGGCTTTCGATGTTCTCTATCAGAGAAAAGTCAAACGAGAAGCAACAAAAAAATTTGCCAGCCAGCGTTATATAAAGTTTTGTTGTTTTTTTTCTTTCTTTTGTTTTTATTTCGAGTTGAGTTTCCGCTTGATAAATTTGAAACCAAATAAAACAGAGAGGGAGAGAAACCCCAAAAGGGAATCCAGAATTCAGAATCTCGACATTAGCCACAAACTGTCTCCAGAGACAAAGTTCACAGAGCGAGAAAGAGAGAGAGAGAGTAAGAGAGTGAGAGAGTGAGAGAGTGAGAGAGTGAAAAAGGAGATAAATATTTTGCGTAATCCACTGAGCAATCTTTTTTCTTATTTTTGTTCAACTTTTATTCTGTCATTGGCTTTGTTTGCTCCTCTCTTCCCCCCCTCCTCCTGCTCCCCTCCTCCCGCGCTGCTTTTATTTTACTGATTTTTTGTTTGCTTGTCAATTGGCGAAATTGGGGTTTATGCTGCGGTTCGATGAACCTGAACCAAAAAGATACTCGTGTGTGCATACGAGAACATAATGCAAATGGAAAGCTCTCCCTTTTCACCATGCCACAGATAGAGAAAAGGTGCGCGTGGCAGAGATTTAAACAGAAGCCTAAATCAGCATTAGTTAGAGTGACGCACATACGAAAATTCCATCGATTCCGACTAGGAGATACCCCGGAAATGCCACCAAAATATAACCCAAAACAAACGGAGTTTCTCCGTTTAAATTAAAACTCTTTCCACTTTGTTTTAAAGTTTAAGCGAAGAGACATCACAGAAGGCAACTAAAAGAATGCAATGCCTCTGTCTCTTCTTTAGTCTCCAAGAGTGAGAGGTTTATAGTATTAATAGTATAAACTTTATACAGAAAAATAGACAAAGCATCAACTCCAAGGTGTTCCAAATTTTAATCGAAATCATCATTCATACACCCAGAGAAAAAAGCCCTGAGAACCCAATACCAATAGATTTTCACTGAGGGTGGAAATTTTAAAAGGAAATTAACATTTTGATCTAAATATTTAATTAAATCAAATTGAATTATTTAAATGTTTCTAAATAAAATATTCTTGTAATTAGATTAAATATATTTCCTACAAAATTAAATATTCTGGATATATTTATTTTAATATTTATCATTTTTAAATTAAATTAAAATTTTAAAAATATTTATTTTTAAATCAAAATTAGTTATATTTAATTTCTTTAAGTTTTTATTAGAAAACCGAATATTGAATTTAATTACGGATGTGTTTCATATTTCTAATGCATTTTTCTCTGAGTGTAATCCTAATAAGATGGGATGGGGTCTCCCCTCCATCCCCTTTCTGCTGCGTATCCCACCTCGAGCACAGCATACACCCTCAGATGTTAACCCTTTGGAGTACCCTGTAACCACACACACACACACACACACAAATACAAATCAGAGACCTCCCATAAAGAGGGGCGTCTCTGTGTATGTGTGACTGTGACTCGTCGTCGTCGTCGTTGTCGTTTTGGTCGTCATCAATGACAATTCTGCAACGCCCCGAAATTTTTCCAATCGAATCCGCTGCCCTGCCACAGTGCCCCAGAATCCGTCAGCCACTTCAGTGCTCCACTCTGATCTGATCCGATCCGCTCGCCTGTCGCCTGTCGCCCTGTTCTGCCTCCTCTCGCGTCACGTCGCGTCTCCCTCTGCTGTGTAAATATTTCAGTAATTGGTTAAATTAATTACAATTATTAAATCACTCGATGGTTTGTCAACGCGTTAACCCTCATCACACTGACGGACTGCGCTGCACTGGAATGGTCCTCCTCCTCCTCCTTTTTCATATGATACTGTCCTATAATTAATTCATGCTCGCTCATCCACAGAACGGTTCGGTTGTGATGTTTGGACGCGTGGCCTCGTACCGCTTCCTCGACTCCCCCACGGATGGACGCTACAATCTGGCCCTCTCCCAGTCCCAGTTGGACTCGGCCTGTCTCTACGAAAGGTGAGTGCCGCCGGAGTGATTATTCTGGTTAATATTTTAAGAATATTTTAAGTACCAAATCGCCTCGCTACACGCTTTATCTGCCCCATAAGCTTGTGTCAACAGAAGAGCTACTGTAATTCTGCGTTTTGTTTGTTTTGTGATAATTATTTATGGAAGATAGATAACAATTCAACGCATTTAGAAGACAATTCAATGCTGAAGATGTTAGAGAAGGCGAACAGGAGATTTATTGTTTATAGAGGAATATATTTGAGAGGACTTGGAATTAAAGAAAATACATTTTGATATGCCAAGATATCTATGAAGTGGCTATAGAACATAACTATGAAAGATTGAGCCTCTAGGTTCTGCTTAATCGGTGGATAGATTTCTTTTTAAAAGTTAGTTTTATAGGGAAATATTTTCCATCAAAATTACTGGACAGCCGTCGGAATTTACACAAATTTTCGTAGAGTTATTTTCTTAATTCATGGAATTACACGATCCAACAGAATGCCATTGCCACAGGCCTGCCCTTGGATGCCGTAGACTTTGGTTTCTCCTATCAGACCTATCAGAGTGTTAGCTACGTTCTAAGAAGAATCTAAACAGAGACTCCCAAGGGCCCTTAAAATACCCATGTGCGCTGTTGGTCTCTAACTTTCGCCTAATCCTCACCTAAACGAATATTTTTGGGTAACCTTTAAAGGAATTAAATCTGTTTCATTCAATAAGTGCTTGTAAAACTGAAATTTCAAACCGTTTCTCAACTCAAAAACTCGACAAAAATATTCATTCCATGCGAGTATAAATAACGCACTTGAAACGTGTAAAAGAGCCTCTCCATCTGTCGCTCTCGCAGAGCAAACAGAATTTTAAAGTCCGCCTTTCCCATTGGCGATTCTCAAGGGCCACTCGCCTCGCCCCCTGCACCTGAAACACTCTTGTATTCCATCAGTAGTACTCAAACGTATGCGTATTCCCTTTGTGAATAGACCAAAGAGAGGAAACCGAACCCGAACCCATCTGTTTGTAGGCGTGTCACTCGAATTTCCATATTTTAGACTTAGGGATAATATATATATATTAATGTATTTATGTATGCAATTGTTATTTTCATTATGCTTATTTATTTATTTATTATTCATGTACTTTTTTTTGTTTATGTTTATTTACACGCTATTTTGTGCTCTGTTTCGTTACGTGTTGTTTGTGTAAAACATTAATCTCATGCACATACCATACATACAAAAAAAACAAAAACAAATATGCAAAAATAATTTGCACAAACACCCACAAAAACACTGCCCAAACCCCCCAAAACCCACAAAACCCACAAAACGATTCAAACAACCACAGTCGGTCGCCCACTTCCCCAGGATCTTGGAATGACGAGGATGGTGCTTTGAGTTCGGTGAGTATATCCCCACAGAGGGGCATCCTTTGTGCTCCCTCTCTAACACTCTCTTCCTCTCGTAGACGCACAAAAGCGAATACGATCAGCATCAGCAATCGAATCAATCGAGTGGATATCAGAACAACAACAACAACAACAACTCCAGTGAACATCCTTTGAGCAGCACCCTGAGGGGCGATGTGGTAGACAGCAAGGCCACGGGCCAGGATCAGGCGGCCAACGCCACGGGTCTGTTGGGCGGCACCCACACGATGGCCTACGACGGCCAGAGTCTCGAAGGTAATCTGGAGAACGAAACCAAATCCATTTCCAGCATGAAGTCCAGCGGTTCCAACAGTCAAGATAGGTGAGAACCCCCAATCGCTTTCAACGATTTCAACGAATGACAAATGAATAAATATCTTTTTCCACACAAGAGAGAAATCCCAGCAGGAAAAGTCCTACCCGCACACACACACAAAACACACAGATACCATAACCATAATATATTATTCATTCACTGTCTGATTGAATTTTAAGTTGCTATTTTTTTCGTGTGCAATTTATTTATTTATATTTTATTGCACTCTGCAATTATTTGACACTCAATGTTTTAACTGCTTTCTCCAGCTATTTCTGTATCTGTATCTTTGTATCTTTGTATCCGTATCGTTGTGCTCTGTACTAATTGCTTAACAATTGCTTTCCCTGAACAGATCCCCCAAAATGCCAGGCTCTGGTCTGTTGGCCGGCGGCGGTGGCAGCGGCTCCGGCGATGCCCAAGGACAGGAGCCCATTCTGCCGGCCGTCTTGGAGTTTCCCGAAACGCATCAAGAGCTGTTTTTGCGCCACATCATCAGCGAATTGGACGTGAACGTGCCCCACTTTAAGCTGGCGCCTGTCTATTCGCTCTACCTGTGCGCCAGGTGTGTAACGAGTCGCGGTCCAGAAGGGGATTCGATAGAAAGAAAGATGATACTGCGCTTTGCCTGGCTTTAAATGTTGTTCAAGTGTATTAATATACTAAAAAATGGCAACTAAATCTAGTTTATAAGCAGGAAAATATGTTTAAGAGATGTTTTATATGATTTTAAAGAGTTTTTGTAAGGGGAGATATGTCTATCCATCTATCAACAGCTTCCATTTGAGGCGGCACATTGATGCTGGCAGAGAGAATGTCCGGGAATTTCTAGAAATAGCTTAAATATCGTGAGCAAGCAGGGCACATTGATGCACAAGCGAATGCTCCAAAAGAGAATAGTAGGAGGGCACTGCTTCCAAATTCCAAGAGCCTCACCATAGACCATGGACTTGGTTTCTGACTCTGCTCTTAATCTATCCATCCCTGTTTCTGGTACAGCTTGTACCCTGCCATTCACATTTGGGGTTAAAGAACAAATAGAAACATTAAATCTCTTCAAATTAGATGGAAAGGAGAGCAGTATGCAGCTCCAGGGGGAATGAGAGTAGCCCAAATGGTAATGTTTCATCATTAATTCTGCTACGCTCCCACATGGATGTGCACTTTACAGATAGATAGATAGATAAATAGATAGATGGCTGGCTGGCTGCACTTCTTCGTGCAACCTTCAACCTCTTTTGGGGGTCACACAGCAATGGGGCGTTCAATGAATCCATTTATATTTCAATTTCAAAATCAAAGCTTCATTTAACAAGACCCCAAAGGCGGACAGACAGACAGACAGATGGAAGGAAGGATAGATAGACAGGCAACACCATCTGACAAATGTGGGGGCATAAAGTGGATAGACTTGCCATGCCGCACACACACACACGCACACATGTGGGTAGCGTTAGAGGCAGGACTATCGGCTGCAGGAGGAGCAGCAGCAGTATCAACAATTCATTATCAATTATGATGATTTATCTTGGCCGTTGGCTGACCCAATTTGTGAGCCATTAATATTAATGTGTCCTGACAGCGGGAGGACCTGCAGGGTTGAAAGGGAATTTCGGCAATTGACAGGCGTAGAAATCAATAGATCCGAAGGCCCTGGCCTGAAAATTACTCATCCGATTTGGGCCCCTGTAATGAATGCTAATTGAACATGACATTGCTCTCTCGCTCTCCCCAGATACCGCGCCTCCACCCACTACCGTCCAGAGCTGCAGCCCACGGAGCGGGCCCACAAGCTGACGATGTTCCTGCACCATGTGGCCAATCTCGTGTACAGCGTCGTCCAGGAGCAGTACACCGACCCGCGGATCCTGGCCTTTTGGATGGCCAACAGCTCGGAGTTTCTGCACTTCCTCAAGTCGGATCGGCACATCAGTGCGTTCAGCGTCCAGGCCCAGGAGGTGCTCGCGGAGGCCGTGCAGACGGCGTTCCGCAATCTGGTCAACTGCTTCCGGCTGGAGCTCTCGCAGACCCTGAACCAGTTTCTGTCGGAGAACATCGATCACGATTCGGCGGCGGGTCTGGTGCTCACGGTCCTGGGCTCCGCCATGGCCCTGCTGCGTCGCTGTCGCGTGAATGCGGCGCTGACCATCCAGCTGTTCTCGCAGCTTTTCCACTACATCAATGTCATATGTTTCAATACGGTGAGCGGTGGCCATCCTGTGTATAGGGTGGGACTTCTAGGTCCTTAAGATGTACTTATTCGTCCTTGTTGTTCTTTGTAGATTGTGGCCAACTCTCAAATGTGTACCTCCGACTGGGGCAAGGTGATGACGGAGCGTCTGCAACTGCTGGAACTGTGGGCGGAGCGGCAGGGCCTGGAGCTGGCCGCCGACTGCCATCTGGCGAAGATCAACCAGTGCGCGCAGTTCCTGCAGGCGCCCAAGTCCTCGGTGGAGGAGATCCAGCAGTTGGCCTGCTCCTGCTTCCGCCTCAACTCGCTGCAGATGGGCGCCCTGCTGCAGCAGGAGAAGATACCCCGCAACCTGGTGGACACGGCCATACGCATGGCCGAGTCCGTCGCGGACGAGCTGACCCGCGCCGACGGCCGGGAGGTGCGCCTCGAGGAGTCGCCCGAACTGCACCTGGCCCTCCTGCTGCCCGACGACGGCTTCAGCTGCGATGTCGTCCGGGGCATACCCACTGGCCTGGTCGACTTCCTCAATCCCCTCCAGCAGCAGGGAATGTGCCGACTGGCCGCCCAGCCCACATCCATTGGCCTCTGGACCGTCTATATGCATCAGTTCAATGTAAGCAGATCCCAGCAGGCTTTGAAATTCCTGATTTTCTAACGAGACAGAAATCCCCTTTGCAGGCACGCAGCTCCAGTGCGATGTCCAACAAGCTGCCGCAGCCCGAGCTGCAGCTCATCAAACTCCACAAGAACAGCAACGGCATGGGCCTGTCCATTGTGGCGGCCAAGGGCGCCGGCCAGGAGCGTCTGGGGATCTACATCAAGAGCGTGGTGCCCGGCGGAGCAGCGGATGCCGATGGCCGCCTGCAGGCGGGCGATCAGCTGCTGCGCGTGGATGGCCAGAGTCTGATTGGGATCACTCAGGAGAGGTAGGGACATCTCCCAGAGGATGCAGCCGAGAATCCATTTATTGAATATTGAATCTTGCAGGGCCGCCGACTATCTGGTGAGGACCGGTCCGGTGGTCAGTCTGGAGGTGGCCAAGCAGGGGGCCATCTACCATGGACTGGCGACGCTGCTTCAGCAGCCCAGTCCCGTCATCCAGCGTGGTGAGTAGCATCCGCACTAGGACGCGCCTACACATAGATACACATTAGAGAGCTACTCCAGGTGTTGGGTAGAACGCTAAGAAGAACACACTCATTCACAGACACTCAAACACCCAAACACTCACACACTCCACCGAAAGATACTCACAAAGATACTCACACACTCAAAGATACATTCCACACTCTCCAGTCAGTCGTTGTGTAAGCTAACAAAAGTAACCAAAGGTCCTTCCCCCCACCCAAATCCATGCTGCTCCTCTACTCCGATCCGCTCTGATCTCTGATCTGCATAGAAGCCTCCTCGAGCAACTTCCTCCAGCAACTGCAGCCGAACCAGCAGCGGCGCCACTCCTCGTACCAGCAGCAGGCCCGCTACTACAGCAACTCCATCTCGGACGACAGCCTCAATCGGAGTCGTCGCGAGTCCTTTGCCTGCATGCGCGCCTCCTCGCCGCCGGTGCGCCGACTGAGCGCCTCCTGTCTGCAGGAGGAGCTGTGCGCCCAGGGCCACCAGCTGCACATCGATCCGCGGTACAGGGACACCCGACCGATAGCCCGATCCGCCAGCAGCTTGTATCTGGCCAACGACCAGGGCTACTACCATCCGATCCCCTCGGCGGCGGCTGCCGCTGCGCACTTCAGCCCCATGCGTCCGCTGCGCAGGACACCGCCGCCCTCGATCTTCATAGAGGAGTACCTGGATGAGCCGCCAAAGGAACCGGAGCCAGTGGCGACGGCCTCGGCGACGACGGCGACGGCGACGGCATGCACCTCCCAGGAGTCGTTTGGGCACTTTGCCACCTACAGCGATGCCCATCAGCCGCTGAACGAGGATGGGATCGCCTCCATGGCCGACTCGGATGATATACCCTTCATTGACGACGAGGAGGAGCAGCAGATGCCACCCATCTGCCCTCCAGTCGCTGCCGCCCCCTCCTTCACGGTGAAGCGCACTCCTGTGGCCGGCTATCGAAAGACAGTCAGCTTCGATCTGGAGCAGACGCCGACGACAGGAGCAGGAGCGGGAAGAGGAGGAGCAGCAGCCCCAGGGATCGACAGGAAGTACCACACGCACGATGCCATCAGTCACTTTGCGGCCAGCACCTCATCCAGCGAATCCCTGATGGCGGAGCAGGCCGAGCGCATGCCGCTGATCCAGAAGATCCGACGGGAGCTGAACAGCAAGCGGGCCACCAACTGCACGGCGGATGGCTTCAGTTCGGGCGGATCGGGCTCGAATAGTCAGCGCTCCTCCAGCGAGTCCCTCGAGCGGATGCCCCTGCTCCGACAGCAGCAGCAGTCGCCCGTCCAGCGACAGTTGAACACCCAGCGATCGCACAAAAGGTCAGGATTGAGTCCCAGTCCCAGTTCCGGCTCCGTTGCGGTCTCTGCTGCCGCTGCTCCACCACCTCTTGCTCCTATTATCAGCATCAAAGTTCCTAATCTGTGTGAAACCGAAAGTTCCTGCACCCGTTCTCGTTCTCTTTCTGTAAATACAAGCAATCGATATTGTGCCAGCACCATCCGTACCAGCACCACCTCCGCCTCCGCTTCCGCCTCTGCTTCCGTCTCTGCCAAAGCAAGCAGCCTCCCACCCCCACCACCAACACCCATCATCCGCAGGCGCCGCGCCAGCTGCCAGATGAATCTTAGCCCCAACTTCCTGCTGCCCCTGGGGCAGGGCAAAGTGCGGGAAATGGCCGCCTACTTCAATGCCAATCAGAACTTTCCCCCGAACATCGCCAGATCCAAGTCCAAGTCCACCTCCGCCCTGGCGGCAGCCACCAGCAGCGCCAGCTCCAAGCTCTCGCACTGCGAACAGGGCCACATACTCAAGCAGCTGAAGGAGTGGAGCCTGTATGGGAGTGCGGGCAAGGATTACGATGTCCCAGTCAAAGTCCCGGAGCCAGTCAAAACATCCTGCGATTGTCCCTGCTGTGGCCATTGTCGTGAAGGGATACAAACTCAAGATGAGCAGCATCAGCAGCAGCAGCAGGAGAAACATCTCCCTGGCTCCAGCGTTGGTTCCACTTTCAAATGCTACGATAGCTGTCGTGAGGATGCGGAGGCCAGCAGTCGGAAGCAGCCACCGGAATTGTCCCGCTTTGCCGCCTGCCGTCGGAGTGTCATGTGCAGCAATCGTCAGGTTCACAGTCTGCGGCAGCTGAAGCGCAACAAACAGCAGAGGCAGGAACATAAGCAGGAGCATCTGAAGCACAAAGCCAAGCACCATCACCATTGCCATCACCAGCCACGGCCCCAGGCGCCCGTCTCGCCTCCCTCCACAGCCAAATTGCTGCTGTCTCTGGTGAGCGGCAGTGGCAGCAGCAAGTACCCAGGCACCAGTACCCCCAACAAGGCCAGCAAGTCCTGCCCAAATTGCGAAAACGCATCCGATGATTACACAAATTCGTACTCCTGCTCCTGCAGTGAGGCAGAGTCCTGCTCTTCGACTGCTGATTCCACCTCCGGCTGTTGTTCGCACTGCAATGTGCGAGAAATGCATGTCAATGTCAGTGTCAATGCTCCTCCTCCTCCTCCTCCGGATGATAATGATGATGAAGATAATGGCGAGGATGATGGGGAGGATAATGAGGATGAGGCTCTGGCTGCCAGTGGCAGTGGGAACTGTGTCGGACTACGACTGGGACCAAGCACAGCCGCAGCCACAGCCACAGCCGTCGCCATGTGCTCCACACACAGATGACAACCCAATTATGCTGCACCGAGGTTCATGTTGTTCTCCTCGTCGTTGTTTTTGCTTCATTTTTAGCCTCTTGTTTTTCTTTTCTGTTGTTTCTAGATGTTTGCTGCAAATATACGCGTGTACAGCTTTGATTTCTAGATCACTTTCGTTGAATTCTTGTGGATTTGCTGTAGAATTTTCTGTTGATCCGCCTGTAGGTTGTATTTGCATATAATTTGTAGCTCTATTTGGAATGCTTCGCATATATTTTAGGCAAATTTTGGTTCCTTTTGTTCGTTTAAATTCAAAACCTATGGATGTACTATTCGCTTAGATGATTGAAGTAAGATTTTCCGATCCCAGAAGGTCTAATCAGTAGTTCGTCCATTCGCAAAGCAACCGAATTTTCTGTGATATTGGATGATTATTATAGCCAGTCGTTTGGCTCTTTGAACACCTGGCTTTCGAGCACTATTAATGCTACAGCAACCCCCCTTTTTTGTGCATCTTTTAGGAAGCGCACAGGCACATCAATAAAAACTCATTTCTGGGTATCTAAGGGTCAAGGCACGTGTGCCTCGAATCAGACTCAAGCTTGATTAAATGAACATTTTGGGAGTAGGAAGTGGAATATATAAAGCTGAACCAATACTGTTTTGAGTCATACGGATTGCATGCTTCCACAAGGAAAATAATCCTTTAAGGAGAGACCACTGTAGCGCTATTCCATGTGGAAAATCCAGCGTCAAGCCACAGCTCATTTGGTTTTAAATTTAATCAACTCTTGTGTTTATTTCCCATTGAATTTCTATAGGGAATTTATTCCACTTGCCGCATCAGATTTTTAATTGGATTTTATTATCTTTTTGCCCTTTTCAACTTCCGTTACTTTTCGCTTAACTTTTTCAATTAAATCAAATATTTATCAAGCAATTGCGAATGAGGAATTAATTTCAGCTTTATTCTCTGCCTGTCATGGGGCTTTTCGTTTGTTAGTTTATGCATAAAATTTAGCTATTTATTTCGAAAATATAATATAATTAATTCTGCTTTCCACCTGATTTTTGTAGAAAACTCGTATTTTTGTAATTACATTTTGCATGCATTAAACGATTAAAATATTTATCACATTTTCAACCAAAATTTACTAAAACTATCCAACCAAATATTCATCTAACTGTCTGTCTATCTGTCTATCTCTTCCCCAACCCATGCACAAATCCAAAACCAAAACCAAAAAAACCACCAACGCAACTCTCAATTCCCCAAACCAATGCACTCTCCAACGATGATGATGATGGTGGTGTTGCTGCTGGGATATCACAGGTAATCGACGGATGTCCGAGCGAGATCTAACGCGTATGGGAGCCGCCGAATCATCGAAATCCCTGGGCGGCATCGGTGGCCCACTGATTGCCACCGGGCATGCCAATCACAGCCTCAGCCTTAGCCAGCACCTGAACAACAGCCACAACATGAACAGCAACAGCAACAGCAACAGCCACAACAGCAACAGCAACAGTAGCATCATCAATCCGTTAGCTGCACACCTTCCAAATAGCAAATCAGTGCCGGCCTTGCATCATCACACGGGATCTGGTACCATATGTAAGTGGAATGCAATCGGCACCTCCAACCTCCATCCTCGAATCACCATCTCCATCCCAATCACAGTGAAATCTTCAGCGAAATTTAATCGATATCCAAGCCAGAGATTAATTCCATACTGCATCTTCTTGCATCTTTCTTTGCCCCTTAGCTCTGGCCAATTCCAAGTCACGCAGCACGCACAGTTTGCATAACAATACATCCGCAGCCATGGGTGGAATCGGAGGAGGAGTGGGACCAGGACCAGGACCAGGGTCAGGACCAGGACCAGGAGTGGGAGCTGGAATGTTGGGTCAACCAAATGGCAGCCACAACAATGCAAATGGAAATGGCAATGGAAACGGCAACGGCAACGAGCAAGGATTCTATCAGAATCTGAGCGTGTATCGGGCACAAAATCAAAGCCAACAGATACTGAATGAAAGGTAATACAAGATGCACACACATATAGTAGGGGCTATATACAGCGAAGGTCAAGAGATGCCTCTATAATAATAATAATAAGTACTTTAAGCTCTGAATCTTTTAAAGTCACTTTGGAGGAATATACGCTCTTAAAGCCATTTTTTTGTTAGCACTCCTATTATACTGACCCCTGCTGTATCCGTATATCCATTCTCTAGCATTTTGTCATTTAAAATTCGGTTGGGTTCCGCTAACCACTAAAATTGTTTTCGCTTTTGGTTATGTTTGGATTGTTTTTGGGTTTCGGTTCGGTCTGTGCTTTTGACGGGTTTGTTTTTGGTACTAGAGCTCGCAAATCATTTGCCAGTGTAGTTGCGATTAGTGTGGTTTTGGGTCAAATTGCTGGAACTAGTAACAGGCGTATAGAGCACACTTGTGGGGGAATTTGTTATGATTATGATTATGATTATGGTGTCCTTTTGCAAGAGTCCAAACGAGAGGAAAGTGATGGTAAATAATGTTATGTTTGACATGAAAAAGGTACGATTGTGATGACAGATTGTTATTTGGAAGAAGCATTGGGGAAAAGTGGAATAGTTACTGGTTACTGAATGGCTATGAATGATCATATGGGTAAAGCTTTGAGGAGTTGAGGAGCCCTTAGTATTGTATAAAGTGCAATTTGAAGTCTGATTTTGGTTTCTAAATTTAAAGAAAATCCTGTTTCAACTTTGGTTAAAGATTTATCGTTCCTCGAAAACGTGTAACCAACTCCTATTCCAAGCACCGAACCGAACCGAACCGAACCCAAAGGCACTTCCATCGCACACGAGGAAAAGAAAAGCCAAACCACTGAGGGACGGTGCAATTAATAATTTACAACAAAATGTGGGTGTTGTCGGTGTTGTTGCTGCCGGGGAAGGTGTGGCGGACAGCAGCAGGGAATGTGCCAGGTGGCACATGTGGCACAGAATGTGGTCACAGGAATTTGCACCCTGCCAGGATCTTAAATTGTGTGTTACCTCTCTCGTGTGTGTAATTCTAGGGTGACATTACGTTTAAAGAAATTACTTTACGGCTTCATACCCATCAAAAGTGAATACCAGATGGTAGAAACGATCCAAGTACGTGAGTAATTAGTGGCACACTCGAGTTGTGTTGCTCCGTGTTTCGTGTTTGGTGTTGCTGCTGCTGTACAGAGAGGCACACGCACCCTGGCACTTGTTTTGAAATGTGGGAGGGATGAACGAGAAGGAGCCCTTGCGCACCCCAAACACACACACAGACACGTTGCGTAATTAGAGCAAATGATGACACCCCCACCCACAGAGCAACACTTGAACACCTTTTTGGTAATAATTATGATAGTAATCCCGATTTTTTGTATGTCTTTCAGACCGCCGATGTCCACACATGCCGCCATGAACGCCTACAATGGCAATTCCCCGCTTGCACAGCAGCAACAACAGCCACAGCAGCCACAACCATCACCCTACCAGCAGCAGCAGCAGCAGCAGCTCCTCCAGAGCAATGCTAATCTGCCACCCACTCGACCCGTGTCCGCCTACTACCACAGCCAGCAAACGGCGCAGCAGCAACTCCAACAGCAGCAGCAGCAGCAACACACGCTGCAACAGCAACAGTTTGCACACAGCAGCAGCAATCTCAACGGCCAGCAGCAGCAGGCACAGGCGCAACATCAGCACCAGCTCACCCTCAACAATCGCACCAAGAGCCAGCAGAATTTCCAGCACACCCTACGCATGCAACAGATGATGGCTCCATCGATGCCGAATATCAGCAACATGTACCACCAGCAACAGCAGCAGCAACAGATGCCACTGCAACAGCAGCAGCAGCTGCAGCAACAACCTCCCATGAGCAGCAGCCAGAGCATGCAGAATGTCAACGATTTCCAGGGAGGCTTCCAGAATGGAGGCGGCCTGGAGTACCAGCATGCCCGACGCAGCCAGATCCATGAGCCTGCCACACTCTACGAACTCCAGCAGCAACAATTGCAACAGCAACAGCAGCAGCAGCCTTCGCCCAACTTCATTGCGTTGCCACCCAAGCCCCTGGGCAGCCTCCAGTCTCCCAACAAGCAGGCCGCTCCGCCCAGCACCGCACCGAAACCCCAGCAACAACAGAGAATGTCGCAGACGGGCTACTTGCCCGGCCATGGCCCTGCCGGCGTGCTGGGCGAGGATAAGCCACCGCTACCGCCCACCGCCACGCATCCGCTGTTCAAGGCCACGGCGCAGCTGGCGCCCGGCATGAACTACGTGGCGAGCACCCTGGACCCGCCGAAGGGCAGCTATCTGCCGACGAACCAACAGGCGGCCAACAGACCACCCCTCCACAGCGGCAGCAATCCGTGGGAGCGCGAGGAGCGGGAGAAGGACCTAGAGATGAGACGCGAACACATCCGCCAATGGCGAGAGCAGCAGATCTCCGATCTGTCGCAGACCATCTCCCGATCCGGTCAGCAGGAGGAGCAGCTGAAAACGCTCATCCTCGAGCGTGACTTTGAGCGGCGAGCGATGGAGCTGCAGGAGCAGGAGGATCAGGACCAGGATCAACAGTACGACAAGGAGAACATTCAGGAGCTGTTCAGGCTGGCGGCCAGTGGGCAGGTCAGTGCCATACAAACACCCATCACCAGCTACCGCCAGACGGAGATCAAGATGGCGGAGATTACCGACAGCAGCAGCAGCCCCGTGGATCAGGTGGCGGCCCAACCGCCGCCGATGGCCCCGATGAGCAGTCACCAGCAACAGCAGCAGCAGCAGCCCAAGAGCATACTCAAGCATAACCGCTACTCCGAGGGGGGAGCAGGCAGCAGTGGAGGAGCCCCCTCCTCGCCATCCAAGTCGCAAAAGTCGGCCAGCTTCGCGGACGACCGGCACCTGCAGACGGAGCATCCCATCTCCAGTCTGGCCAAGGAGCTGACACAGCTCACGATGCTGGACAAGGACAACAATAACGAGACCCTGGACGCTGCAGTGCCTCCGCCGCCGCCGCCAGAGCGAAACAGCTCCTATCTGATCATGTCGCAGCAGAAACTCAGGGGCAGCACCAGCTCCTCCATGGGATTGCTGAAGACAGCGACCGGCAATCAGGCAGCGGCCGCCGTCGAGATTAAGAAGACATCCCTACTGAACACCCAATCGAATAATAACAACAACAACAGCTTGAGCGGAAACCTGAACAACAACAGCACAAGCAGCATGCAGGCATCGCCCCTCAGTGCCATGGAGCTGAATGCCGCGTATGTGTCTGCCACGGGAACGGGAATGGTGGGAGGATTGGGCTCACCGCCCCCACCACCACTGCTGCAGCGGGACAACAAGCGGGTGAGCTTCCATGACGAGGAGAACAACTTCGTGAGCGGGAACAGCCAGCAGCAGCAGCAACAGCAGCTGCAGCAGCAATACATCATAGAGAACTATGGCATGGAGCATCAGGATTTGGACACAATCAGAGAAGATGCTAGTGTAAGTGGACGATAGAAAGATCAGACAGAATGTACAGCTAACGAATATTTTTGTATAGTATCTGCAGCATAATCTGGATGCCTCCATGCTGCCCTCCATGCCGGCCACGCCAGATGCGGCCCTCTGGAACACCTCAGTGCAATCAACGCCCGGCGTTATAGGCGCGCAAGAGGTGTACAGGTGTGTGGAGTCTTGAATAAACTCAATAGAGATCTCTGACAGAATCTTTTTTCCTTTGCAGAGATCCGCGTACGCGTCGCTTGGCGGAGAAGCAACAGCAGCAGCAGCAACAACGCGCTGGCGATGCCGTTCCCGAGAAGCTCTCCTTCAAGGAGAAGATGAAGATGTTCGCCCTCGAGTCGGGGGAGGACAACACGCCCAAGGATAAGCTGAAGATATCCCGAGCCCAGCGAGACATCGATGCAGTGCACTGAGCAGCAGCAGCAACAGGAGGAAGATGAAGAGCAGCAGAACGAATAGAGATCATGTACATACAGAAACCCGAACCCACAAAGCTTCTGAAACTTCAATTAATTGGGGGCCAAGTTGTTACGTTAGCTCTACATAGAACAACACATAGAAATATACATATATACATATACATTTAGATCGAGTTATATATTAGATTACGAGAAACCAGAAACAAACCTAACGAATTTGCTAAGCAAGGCAATAAACAATCCATAGTTATCGCGTAGTTCCAGAGTTGATTACATACCACAGAATGTTAACTGGATTCAATTAGTGAGAATTATCAGTGTATATCATAACATATAGTACTATATAAATACCCTTGTTTATATATACGAAACTATATAAATATATCTATGTAGAAACAGTAACGAGCCCAGGAAAAGGGCAACGAAAGCGGGGCGAGTCGAGGCGAGGCGAGCCACATTTGTAAAGCGTTTTAAACATTAACATTAACCTTAACAAAAATACCCTACAATTAACAGATTGTTACATCGGATTACAGAATACAATTTATGATTAGACAGTGTAAATGATGGGAGTTACGATAGTTTAGATATACGATGCATATGTGTGTGTATGTATTTACCTGGGAATCGTGCGGAACAAGAAACGTTTATATATACTAAATCTAATAGAGAATTTTAAGCCACAACAACGTTTAAACAAATGGTCCAATTATTCAATTATTAAAATTAAATATATATATATATATATATTTACAAAAAACAAAAAGAAAACTAACAAAAACACCACGAGCGAACGATTAAAGATTGTAGAACTAACGAAATGTTTAAATATTCACAGATACGAGTATATTTTTAATTGAAAAAGCATTTCGTACACCTTTTAAATGCAACAAAAGTACCAATTTAAATCACTACACAAGAACCTAATGGCTTTAAAAACAAAAAATAAGAAAAACGAAACGAAAAATGCACACCTAAATATCGTACATGTAGGATGTATCCTGTGCATGGGATTGGATTCTTTGTTATAGCTTAAAATTTAATTCGAAAACAAGAGACCAGACCACAAGGGCAACAAATTATTTTTGTGCATTCCAAGTATTTCAAATATATAGAACCAAGCAAAAATTACACTTAAAATTATATACATTATTTTTAAATATATCAAAAGCAACCCCTAAATTGTAATATATCTAAGACGCGATTTATTTTTTAATAAGCGAAACTATTTTTTAAAGAAATATTGAAAGAAATTCAACAAAAACCAACAAAAAATCTGCAATTATTGTATGTATAATTCTGTAAAAAGATATACGAAGATTGTCTGTCGTTTAGTTCCAACATTAAGCGCGTTTAGTTTTACATATTAAAATTATATATATTATATATCAAATTGCAAACAATTCAGCAACATATTGTGCATATTTATGCTAAATAAAAAGTTAATTATATGAAAAACGATTTGATGTGCGGTTTTTATTGTCTGCAATAGAATTGGTGGAAGTTTATTACTTTTCCTGGAAATAATTCAGACAATTAAATGATGTCAGAGCACCTTTTATTATTTATTTTGTTTCCTTTTGATACATTTTCTTGTAAGTAATAGTTGATATGTTTTTGGAAACCTGCTTGCTTCTTCTTTTGAATCAGCTGTTCGATGGGAACACTCGCGCACTTGGCGCCGCCACCAAATTCAAACGCCCGGGAACAGTCATGCGCGGACGACCCAACTGTTCCCGGGCATCAACAGGTTAGGGAATTGACCTACCCAAATACATTTTTCATGAGGCTGGCAAGTGGCAACTCAACCGGCTGACAAGTTATTGGCCCCCACCGCTATTTTTCCGGCCGCTGGTCTGCCTACCCGTGGCTGCCAGCGCTGAGCACCTTAAAAATTTAAATCAAAGTTTGGGAAGGGCAAATAATTTCGCACAAAAAGTTCAAGTATGCCTTTAGTGATTTATGTTTGCACTGTAACAAAATGGTTGAAAGTGAGACCCGGCGGCTGCCGGCGAAAGTTTTCGCTTTGAATGCGCAAATATTTGGCCAAATTATATGCCAATTTTCCGGCACCCCCGCAAACTTATTACATTGCTTCAATTGCTGCTATGACAAGAGTATCCACCGACAATTGCTAGCCTCTCCCTCATGCTCCGGCAGCCACTTAAAGCGTTGCCCTGGCTTCAAGATATTCATTCCCTCTAGCTCTCCCACTTCTCCTTCCGGTTCGGGGACACCTTTGCACGCACTTTGCTTCAGGGGGGGGAGGCTCGAAAGTTGCAGGCCAAGTTTCATTGCCGCCCCAGAACCAGAGGGGGACACTCACAACGTAATTTAAAAGTCAACCGACAAACTTTAACCGGCACCGGCATCAGCACCGGCATCAGCACCGGCACCAGGAACAATCTGGAACAGGAGGAGCGTAACCAGGAGCCGGGAACCAACGAGGACCAACCAACCTGTTTATGGCCTGGCGACAAGCGTGGGCCGCCTTAAAGCGCTGCCGCGTGGAATGTCTTTCGGGCCGAATGTATTTTTCAGCAGTTTGCCCTGTGAATTATTAAAATGCGCCAATCTCTTTGATACGCCCCATCCGCCACAAGCTGCAGGAGGCTGTTCGACCCATAATCAGATGGCAGGGGACGAAAACTTCACCCAATTTTTGACAGTGGCCTGGGGGAAGGCATTCAGATTGCAAGTCTCGGAATTTTTCAATATTCAAGGGAGATAATCCCGTCAATATCCTCCAGCTGGTGCTCCAGCTGCTGCTGGTCGCCACAAGCAACAGGGAAAACTGCGCGAAAACTGCGGACAAGCCGCAACCAAAGCCACAAGAAAAATATGAACTGTGGGGAAAACTTTCAGAACGCGACTATACCAAATAAATCAAAAAGTGATTAGGCCAGCGCCCAGGCGGCAGCTTCCTTTGGCCATCTCTCTTGGGTAGCGGCTAGCGGCTAGCAGCTTCCTTTCTCTTTCGCTGGCCATCTGTCCAGCTGTAAATTGTCTGTTGAGTGGCTGCTGGAAAAGACCAAGGTGTGTGTGTGTGTGTGTGTGTGTAACCATGAAGGGAAAGATGAAAATGTGGGCCAACTTCTGCTGAAAGGAAATTCAAACTTGGCCATAAAACTTTTGCCACATCTTTGGTTCACGGCTACGGCTACGGCTGCGGCTGCGGCTTTGGTCAGTGCCGGGTTGATAAATGAGCAGCGTAAAGTGCGCGGGCAATCAGAGGAATCGTGCAAAATTATAGTTGGCCAGGCCATAAAACAAAAGCCCCCCAGCCACAGATCCACCGAACCACAAAGCCACAAAGACGAAACAAAGGCCTTAGCAATACTAGTTTTTCCCATTTCCCTTTACCCTTCATTTCCTCCGTTTTGGTTCAGCTTAGAGACTTCCTTACCCCACAACCCTCCTCACCGTCAGAAGTTCTGACAGATTTCTTTATTTGCATTTGAAAATATACAGATAATTTGCTCAAGAGAAATGAAGAGCACTTGGCCAGGGAATGTGGGTGGATGTAGATGTAGACGAGGATGGGTTGCATTTTAATGAGTAAGGATTGGGGTTAAGAAACGGAACGAAACGGCGACGAAGGGGTAAAAGCACTAGGAGCAAACTTGGAGATTGCATAAGCTGCAGCTGTTAATTGGAGAGAGCTTAAGGTGAGATGGAAGGAGTCAGCTGCAGACAGAACTTAAGATGATGAAAACCATTTAGAGTCAATGGGTTTGTATGCAAAGTTGTTGAAGAAAAGCACAATATCAACATGATTTAAGATGCAAATATTATTGGGAATTTGTGGAAGTCTACAGAAGACCAGGAAATTTTCAGGGAATGACGGTTGTAATACAGAAAAACAACTCAGCTTTTTAGATAGACATACCTTTACTTAAGACGCCTTAGGCTTTATTTACGCAGATATTGGATTTCGTTACTCAGAATTATGTATGTAGATGCTTAGTATAATGCTTAGCCAGACCTAGACCTATCAGCTATAGCAAAGGAAATCAGTATTATGTCTAGAATTTGTATAAAAAACTTGTTTCGTATTGGGGAAAATGGAGCTTAGACTTTAAGAAGTGTCCGCCTAACAAACAATGAAATCGTGTGTGAAATGTACCTAAAAATTAAACTAATGTCTTAGACAAAGGACCCCGACTAGACGATGCCCAGAGGTGTTCTAGTATGGAGTGAACTCATGTCTTGTTCAATGCCACTAGGAGGAAGATTAGCCACTGGTGAAGACTGCTGTAGCCGTGGCCAAGTCTGTGGAGGCCGGCAGCCGCCGACTTGATGGCCGAGGCGGAGTATTCCCCTGAAATGGCACATAATGGGGGTGTTATGTATGTACATTCGAATTATTCTAAGTAATCCCACTTACCGCTAAGCACGTGCAGCTGCATGGACACCGCTGCACTGTTCTCCGGCTCACAGGTATAATTGCCGGAGTGGATCTTGCGCACCAGGGGAATGACCAACGAACCAATCTGCAAAACCGATTATCCTCATCATTGAAATCCTCTTTGGAAAGAGCTCAAAGCGCCCTGTTCCCCCTCACGCAATCCCCTTACCGTATTCCGATTGTGCTCGGTGCTGCCAAAGATATTCCTATCGATTTGCGTGTACCAGCCGCTCTGGGCACCGCTGACCTCGTTCTCGGCCGTCACTTGCTGCTCCCCGCGATACCAGAATATGTACTTAGGGGCCTCCAGAGTGCCCCGGACAATGCAGTGGAGCTCCACCTTGCTGCCCGCCTTCACAAAGCGCTGCCGATCGCCAATTAGCTCGGTTCTGGGTGCTGTGGTACAGATGAAAGATGAAAGGGATTTAGTTAGGAGCAGTGGAGTAGACAAAGATTAAAGTCGAGATTTTGAATGATTGCAAGGGTGCTTCAGAGGAGCATAATGCTGTTTCAACCGCAGTCATGTCAGCTAATTTCGTGTGTTTGGCATTTGATTGAAGCACTAGTTTGCTCTGAGCTGCTGACGGACCATGGGGACCGCTTGGGGCAATTCGAACGCAGACACACGTTGCACTTACTTATCACAAACAGCTGCACCTTGGCGCTCATTTTGGGCTCGGTGGCCAGCTGGCACTCGTACCAGCCGGCATCCTCGAGCCGCACGTATTTGATTTGCAGCGTCCAGCTCAGGCTGCTCCCATTGCCCCTATCCTCCGGGCTGGAGGCATTCGCAGGGATAACCATGATGGCAGTGGGGGTGGTTGTCATGGATGGGTCCGTGGCCGGGGCCGGGGCCGGGTCCGGGGCCGGGCCCGGCGATGTCGTTGACTGGAGCAGCGATGCGAAGCGGGCATCGTTGATGAAGGTTGTGTGATCCACCGCAATGATATGTTCGTCTCGCAAGCGCACCCAGGAGAGGGGCTTATTTGAGTGCTGGTTGAGCTGCAAAGCAAAGACAGAGGCAGAGACAGAGACAGTGGCAGAGGAGGAAGACAGAAGGTGCTTAGCGAGCCGGGCTCTATTCAGTGGAAGCTTTCAATTACGCCACTCAACTTGCAGCCCATTCTGGGAAACCCCTCCTTATTCCGCACTCACCTTGCAGGGCAGATAGGCATGCTGGCCGGCTTGCACGGTGGCATTCATCGGAGGCAGACTGAGCGGGCGACGTGGCAGCTGCTCCCGCTCCTTGGCCAGCTCCTTTTCACGCCTCAGCTGCAGCTCCTTTTGTTCGCTGTCGTAGGCATGGAGTCGTGGCTGTGACTGGGATTGGGACTGTGACTGCGACGACTGTCCCTGGGCCGGGGATTGCGATTGCGGTGGATGCTCATTAGATGGCATCAGTCTGCCATCCGTCGGACTTCTCGACCACGCACTGGCGTTCCTTTGAATCTGCGGCAAATCGGCAGGAATGAAGTCCGGAAAGGGCGGCAGATACGTGGGTATTGAAAAGCCCTTTGTCAGCGTTGCTGTGTCGGGCCTCTCGCTCCAGTTGTCCCCAGTTTGCTGCTGCTGCTGCTCCACTGAGGTAGCCTCCTGGTAGGCGGCCGTCCGAATCCCGCCGCCTCGCAGCCGCATGGCAGTTCCTTCCACTCCTGACACTGCCACCGCTGTGGCCATTGTGATTGTTGGGGAGGCTGTTGTTGGTGCAATTAGCGATGCGTTCTCGCCCATGGGCGCCGCACTCGCTGCCAGCGCTGCAAAATAGGTCAAGAATGAAACAGGCATCTTATCGAAGTTTTTCCTGTCGAATAATGGTTTCAGGCCTGCCAACTGACAGGAAAAGCGCACAGCTGTCAAACAGGGGCTGTGGAAAGTTTTTACTTAGATTGGCAAATCTGCTAGGGGTATTCCCGTGGGGATGGCAATTATTTTGCAACATCGAAACTGTTTGTTTACCCTGTAACTGGTATTAAGTTGAACTTAAAAATATATTAGATACCTTTTAGATAATATTAGCGGGCCCTGCCACGTTTCTCTGTGGTTGCACGGAGAAGAAATCAGGATAACTCAATTGGTTGTTTCGTCGATGGAGAATAATATATCGAGTTTGGATTTTATCAAAAATATTCGTTCATTAAACCTGGATTTTCCTGGCAAATACGAACCATTGAAGTTATTTAATTCTATACATTTTGCCTCTCTTAATTTGTATATATATTGTATTAAAGATTAAGATTAAATTTAAAACTGATTCGTCACTTAGAAATATTTGAGAAGCCCACAAAGACATACTATGTATGTAGTTCTTAGAAATAGCTTGAAAATAATTAAATAATTATATTGTGAAGCTTAAAGTCTTAAACAAATCTAATAATAATGGGGAGATGAATCATAGGGATATTCTTACCTAAAGGTAGTACCCCTACCTCTACCCCTACAACGGTCTGGCATCCCCTGCAGCACCCTAAGCATCCTAATGGCATTCCAACTAGCGACAAATGTTTTTCTATCTATACAATTCGGCGTATTAGCCAAAGCCTTTCTGTATTAATTGACAAATTGTGAAATATATTTTTGGAAAATGTATAAATTTTCCAGCAGAAAATTTCAATTCGTCATGGGGAAACGGGGAAAATGCAAATTTATTTGCTTAGGGCATTCGTTTCGTTTGCGTTTTGGGTCAAGTGTTCCTTTTTTTTCGGTGCGAGAACAATCTCGCAATTGATGGTGGATAATTTTGTGTGAATTTATATTTTGTCACAGCAGCTGTTACTCGTATTGTGGGGCTTTGGCGTAATTACCGATGGGGACAATTATGAAAACTCGAATTTGGCCAGCCATGAAATTATTTCATAGTGAAATCGGGGGAGAGAAGCAGAACGGGGAAACAGACACTTTTTAGGTCAAAAGGAAACCAGTAGTCTTTTTGAAATTAGGCAATCACCGACACTATACACTGGAAGAAAACTCATTGTTCATTTTTGTATTTATCACCACTTCCGCAACCACAAACGGACTTCCTTCTCCGAGCAGCTCCGACATGGAAGTGACCAAAATGTGGACAGACTGGCTGTCCCGGGCGGAGGATATGGGCGATGAGGTCGTCCGGCGGAGTCGTCTCGTGCTGCCCACAGTGGCGCGCCTCTGTCTGGTGGCCACCTTCTTCGAGGACGCCCTGCGCATGTGGTGCCAGTGGGAGGACCAGATCTCCTTCCTCCAGATCCACATGAATTTCTCCTGGGGCGGGGCCTTCCTGAGTTGCCAGGTCAATCTGTTGGGTCAGCTGGTGGGCTGCGGTCTGGTCTTGTTCCGAGTGTGGACCAATGTGGCCGTGGCACTGCTGGTCGGCCTGGTGCTCTTCCAGTTGCACGTCTACTCTGTGCCTCTGCAACTGGAGCAGCTGTTGCGAAACTTCTCCCTGCTTGGCGGACTGCTTCTGCTACTGGTGGAGGCCAATGAAGAGGCGGCCTCCTCCTGTCGGATCTATGGAGCGCGCGCAGGCCTTCCGCTGCTGGAGCAGCCCAGGCGATCGCAGCACCTGATGCAGCTCACGGGAAGGATTCTTTTGGCCCTCATGTATCTGACAGTGCTTCAGCAGTACTTTGGCCTCGCCGCCGTGGTGCTCAATAGCTTTGGCCTGCTCCTGATGACCCTCATCCTGTTGGGATATCGCACGAGGCCGGCGGCCCTTCTCCTGGCCATAATCCTGAGCATTTGGAACATGAGCGTCAATTCCTGGTGGTTCGCTGAGGGGCTAGAGCGGGACTATCTGATGTACAACTGCTTCCACACCCTGTCCGTGGTGGGGGGTCTGCTGATGGTCGTCGTCCTGGGCCCCGGCGAGGTCTCCCTCGAGCAGTACAAGAAGCACTGGTGATGGAGCCCAGGTGGGAGTTGCCTAACGAACTTAAATTTGTGTGTTGTACATCTGACGACAGCGGTCTTCGAAATTTGAAATCCAATTTGTTCAATTAGAGTTTTTCAGTCGGACGAGATTAAAGTGTCCTTTTACTGTGAGTGCTGTCCCTAGTCCTAGTCCTAGTCCTTATCCTGATCCAATCAAGCCGCCGGCTAGCGGCCACATTGCAATTTTATTAGAGCATAAAATCCCGCAGATGGGCCTGAAATTACAGTCCCTCCCAACGCCTACCACATTATATATTCTGTGGTGGCTTAGGACACCCTCCGTGGAAGCTCCTCCTCCGCCCAGCCCTGGGTTCACCCCTAAAACTCCTACCCCCCAAAGCTACAGCTAGGTTCAGCCTCCTTTTGGGGGCGGGGGGTTTCGTTTCTCTGGTTTCTCGTTCTGGTGTCTCGCCTCCGGCTGCAAATTTACGCGCAGCATAACAAATAACAACTAAGTATTTATTATGTAAATAATATTATGCCAAATGCTCACACACACACCCATGCAGAAGGAGAAAGGGAGAAGGGAGAGGCAGAGAAAGAGCAAAGCTTCAGCTGAATTTCCTCTCAAGCTTACATTTTTATTAAATGTTTCGCTTGAGAACAATTCGCTGAAATAGTTTTCCATTTTCCACTTTCAGCACGAACAGAAAGTGGTGCTCCTGCTGCTCTTTCTGCTTTTTCTACTCGTCCTGCTGGTGGTCCTGCTGCTCCACTGCCCGAAGGCGAAGGCGAATGTCCTAACTGAGTAGCCGATATTGTGGGCCTTAAATAACTTCCACTTTAATGCAAAGTTCCACCACTCATTGTGGCCAGATGGGAAAGCCATGCTCCACAGCATAAATGAGATTCGACCAAAGTTTGAGTAGGATTGTGGGCCATGGACATGGGCTTGGGCTTGGTTCCGTTCACCGCAATGCAGTTCTAGCAGGACTATTAACGTCTGACTAGTTTGTGGCTTAATTGTTCACTAGTTTCACTTATTAGCATTTGTTTTTCATTGGCTCTCCTCTCGACTGGGCTGAGGTTGAGTCGGAGCCTTGCTTCTCGCAAATTCCTAACAATGGGGTTGACCACATAAGCCCCTTATGCCCATCTGCACATCAGCTCATCCTAAAGTGCAAGGAGGTAATCTGATTCTGGGAAATCTGAATAGTTTTACAAGACCCAGGGTTTCGGAGTGCACTGTACATACTATATATGTAGAAGGGATACCAAAGATGTCGACTAATCCCTTACAAGGTATCCCCAGTTCGAGCCCTTAACTTTATTTCCTCGTTAGACTTGTTTGATTGTTTTTCACTTGCTGCCTGCATATCTATGTAATTAAAAACTATTTGCACACAAAAGTTTATAAAAAAACAAAAACAACCGACAGTTAAAACAATCCTAACAGCAACAAATGAGAGCTACAACAATTGTTGTTGTGCGGTAATTAGTGTAACTGTTCACTTAACCACATAAACTGATTTTGGTTTTAGGGTTTCTGTTGCCTGTTTCTGTTTCTGTTTCCGATTCCCCTTGCTGCCTCTCGTCACTCATTTCGGGCAAATACTAGTAATTGAAATCATTTAAAGGTCCCTGAAATATTACTTTGTTAATGCCATTGTGTGCTGTCGCATTGTTGGAGCAATAAATTTTAAATTTCTACTCTAATGGTTGAGCAATGATTGGTGGAAACTTTTTGGGTCGAGTTAGCTCTCCCCAATCCCCAATCCCCACCCCACCCTTCTTTATCCAACATCCAAAGCAGCAACAATAACATAATAATTCAAAATGGGGGATTGGGGGCTGAATGGGCTGCTGGTATGGGATTGTGGCATGGGGCAACTTTATCGTTGTGTCGCTGTCGTGGTGGGTACTGTCAGGGAATTTCGCGTGAATTTCGTATTCATTCGAGTGCAAAGTTGAAAAAGGCCAAACCCAGTCCGGCGCCCGGCGCCCTGCGCCCTGCGCCCGACTCCCGGCTCTCGACTCCGGACTTCGTATGAGGGGCGGGCGGCTTCGTATCTAATCGGACTGGTGGCATGAGAGATGATACATGGATTATATCGTTTGGAAACTGTAGGAATTAAAACCAAATGTTGCGGCGCTTAACATTTCACTGGGATTATGCTGCAGAATATAGTACGATTTTTGTTTCAATTTGATTAGAGATTTTGCCTACGAGAAACCTTGAATAAATATTTTAAAGATGTAATGTAAAAATGGTGAACATGAAGTTTAATTTGAAAGTTTTCATGTAGGAAATATATTAAACAATAAATATGTCACATACATAATTATTTATGTATAAAATATTAGTATTTTTCTATGAATATTTGGATAAAATTAATCAAAGAATAAAATATATTGTAATAATTATATATACATTTTAGGTATATAAACATCTATATTAAAACTGTCTTGCACATACATTCCACTTATAGGTTATATCCCCCGTTTCATCTGTTATCGTTCTATGTTTATTTTCTATGCATAATCCGCCTCTAGCACCACTTATGGTCTTGTCCAACCCAAACATCCATGCCAATGCAAGCACAGCTAATAGAATTTACGATCTTTGCTGTGTAGCATCCTCCACAGCTCCAGCTTTCCAAAGCTCTCCCTCCAGTATGGAGGTAACACCCAATTACAGCTGTTTAACATTGCTTTTGGGATTGGTTAACCCGATTAACTCGAGCAGGGCTGACTGGCAGTCCCGGAACCCCATTAGGTGGGCACAAACATAAAGTTTCAGGAAAATGACCAGGCGGTGGCGGTGGCTCTGGAAGGGAGGGGTATGCGGGTGGATGTGGGATTCGAGTTGGCCTAATTAAGCGCCATTCTGGACAGGCCAACAGGCCAGTTACACACACACTCACATGCAGATTCATTTAATTTGTTTGCGCGATTTCTTTTATTATTAATTACATGCGGTACATACATAAATTTCACTTCTGTCCTTGTTTTTGGCAACTTTTCGTTATTTATGCGACCTCTGATAACAAAAAAAATCAGAGCTCCCCAAAGAACCAGCTGAGCAAACAGAGATTCTAAAGCAAATATAACAGGGGGCACATGTGCCAACAGCCTTTTGAGGTTAGGCTTTGATAGATTGAGGTTATGCTGGATACCACGTGGTTCGAATGGGGGAACATTTGTCAACTTTGAGGGTATTTCTCGTACAGACATGTATGTGGGATTTTGGGTAATGTAAAAGGGTTACAAGATTCAATGATTTAATCATTTTTTATACCCGATACTCAAAATGAGTATTGGGGTATATTAGATTTGTGGTAAAAGTGGATGTGTGTAACGTCCAGAAGGAATCGTTTCCGACCCCATAAAGTATATATATTCTTGATCAGCATCAATAGCCGAGTCGATTGAGCCCTGTCTGTCTGTCCGTCTGTCCGTCCGTCCGTCCGTCCGTCCGTCCCCTTCAGCGCCTAGTGCTCAAAGACTATAAGAGCTAGAGCAACGATGTTTTGGATCCAGACATCTGTGATATGTCACTGCTACAAAAATATTTCAAAACTTTGCCCCGCCCACTTCCGCCCCCACAAAGGACGAAAATCTGTGGCATCCACATTTTTTAAGATACGATAAAACCAAAAATGCAGCATCGTAGAGGATGACTATATGTTCTAGAGTGTAAAATCTCAACCAGATCGTATAATTATTATAGCCAGAATCAAGAAAACAATTTCATTCTTTCTCGCTCTGTCTCTCTCTAACACACAGGTTTCATGGTCGGCTTTGCCAATTGCAAAATATGAGTTCAAGGATCTCAGAACCTATAAGAGCCAGAGCAACCAAATTTGGTATCCACACTCCTGTGATATCGGACCTTGACCGTTTCGTGTCCAAATTTCGCCACACCCCCTTCCGCCCCCGCAAAGAACGAAAATCTGGGGCATCCACAAATCTCAGAGACTATTAAGGCTAGAGTAACCAAATTTGGTATCCGCACTTCTGTTAGATCTCACTATAAAACGTATATCTCAGAATTTCGCCCCACCCCCTTCCGCCCCCACAAAGGACGAAAATCTGTTGCATCCACAATATTGCAGATTCGAGAAAACTAAAAACGCAGAATCATAGATAATGACCATATCTATCAGACTGCTGAATCTGGATCAGATCGGATCATTTTTGTAGCCAAAAGCAAGAAATCAATTTTCAGTGGCTACGCAGCCCCGACGTCACGCTCAGACTGATTTTCTGTCTCTCTCGCACGCACTCTTTGTCGTGTCGTTTAATATTAGCTGCGTCTGCCGGAGGAGAGCCAAATACAGACTAAGTATCGGGTATAACTGTAGAGTTGCGGTGTCCGCAGCAACTCACAACGTTCCCCCTCGATTTTTTTGTTAAGGAAAAAGGCCTCTCTTTTGCAGTGTCAGTCTCATAATAATATTGGTAATCTACAAATGTATGTAAAAACGTTATGTCTTCTAACGGAGGAGCCGTCTAGTTGGATCCTTCTCAGGTGGAGGAACAGCCTGATCCCATGTGTAAATTTCAGGTGAAAGGCTAGGCAGATCAGAACCCACATACAGAGTCCATTTCCTTCAATAGATCCGCGTTATCAAGCTGATTCTGATAGTCCGCCAGGTTGGTGGGAAAGCTTTTTATGGCTTGGCCAAATCGCATGGATATCAATCCCAGGCCCTGATCTTCCCAGGACGGAATATGATCTTCCTTGAGCACTTCAATCTCCAACCAAGGCTTAGCTGCCAGTTGCTGTTGCGGACTCCACTTGTTGTACTCGATCTCGAGCTCCGGCGACTGGAGAAGTTTGATCACCAGTGGGCTCATACAGGTCTGAGTCTTCCGCGTGGCGAGGGCCTCCGAGAGGAGGTTCGCTGTCTTGACGGACTGGCAGTTGAAGAGATCCATGTGCTGCAGCATGCAATCGCTGGCCAGTAGCAGGCTGAGCTTGGCGAGGGTGCAGTAGCGGATCCTCAGGCTGTGGCAGCTGAAGGGCAGTGGCGGCGGCAGCTTGCTGTCCCCCACGAGCTTGCAGTGGCTCAGACGCACCTCGGTCAGTGCGGTGCAGCGGGCCAGCAGGAGCACGGAGAGGTTCAGCGGTGCGCCAACGTAGGCGCCGTCGAAGCATATGCGGTCCAACTCGAACCGCTTGGCCTTGATGATCTCCTGGACAACGAGCAGCCACTCCTCCTTCTGCCACTGATCCTTGCTCTGCAGCGTGAGTTGCTTCAGATTGCTGAGCTGGCAGACGGCCAGCGGGCTCTTCAGCAGAAGAGGCAGCAGAAGCCCCTCCAAGAACGAGCATCGACCGATGTTCCGCATGTCCATGATTTTTGGCGAACGGCCTTCAGCCTTCATCTTAAAATGTTGCAGTAAGGGGCAGTTGCGAAACAGCTCTTCCAGGGTGCCCTGTGTCACAGTGCTGTAGAGGTGTACGATGCGCACCTTCTTCAGGTCCGGAAAGTGGCCATCGATGCAGCACAACACGCTCAAAATCTGCACGCCAGGCGTCAGCGACCCAAGCAGCTCTAACTGACTGCCGCCTGCTGCTGAATCCCCTTTATCGTCTGCCAGCACTATACAAACCCGGACTTTGGTTAGCTCCGATAGCCCCATGCGTTGGCACAAGTCATGTAGCCTGCGGATGTCCGCCATTTTCAGCCGCAGGCACCGCATGCGCCGGGCCAGCACGTGGAGAATGTTGCGAAGTTTCCCCTTCTCAATGCCGCTTCCGACCAGAAGTGGCACAATGTTAACCTGCTCCATGGCGAGCACGACCTTTCCACAGATTTCGCTCTGATTGCGCCCATTCACTAGATAATGGCGAAGACGTTTAGTTAAATCATCGGCAGCTTGACTCTGTTTGGGGACGACTTCTTCATTGGTGGTCATTTTGTTAAAGTATCCTTTGGAAGAAAACGTCGTGCGTCAGGTTGTTCAGAGAGGGGTTATTTGAGGGAATCACCTACTTCCTGCTAGTTTGCAAATGTTCCAAATTGCAGCCGAAATAGTCAAAATTCCAATGCAGTAAACCAAACAGCAGAGTTTTTCTTTATCGCTTTCCAGGGTTGTCATTTCGTTTGTTAAGTCAAAGAAAATGAATATTTATGCCGCTATGCCGATATATATTGATATCGATATCAAAGCTTTGGATTTGGCGATTTGTTCCCGAAACTGGTCACTGGCGAAAACCAAAGATTATACATTCAGCAAGATATTGCAGAAAGAACAAATTCCAATTAAATATTGGTTCGGCGCTTCTTATTGTGGCCGCGCAGGGTACTGATATTTCAATTCCTTTTTAGACTGTCATTCGACTCTGAACTGCTACTCGGTTTCGTCTGTTCGTCAATGCCTTTGTTGAGGAGCTAAGTCCCTTCCAGAATCCTACAACAAATACACAGTTTTTGGCGGCGCGCAGTCTGTGCCAGTCTCGGAGAAAAGATGCCCCATCATGCTCAAGACATGCATTTTGTTATTGTATTATTGGACATTCCGTTCTTAACCATTCGCTTGGTGGTGACCGACTTTTGCGCGTCGTCAAAGACTGTGTATTTGTTGCTAGAAAAATACCACACCTGAAAGTATGTCGTCTCTGCGCCTTTGTTTTTGTTGTAGGATTCTGGAACCCAGACGAGCTGAACAGACGAATCCGAGCAGGAAGTGGGCTGCTCTCAGAGACGCACTCTCTGTCTCGGGGGCGTCATTAAAAAAACCTTTAAAGAACAGCTTGTTGGTCCCGACCCTCAAGCAACATCTTGGTATTGGTGTTTGTGAGACCTTATGGAAAATAAGGCAGTGTGGGTGGGTGAAATATATAAATATATGAGCCATGAAATACTAAGGATTATAGTTTTGGCTATTTTTGAATGAGCTGGTCGGTTTTTTTACTTTATTATTTATTTCTTCATATGGCAACAATACAATAACGAAACTTTTCTGGTTCTTGAGTAAGAGAAAGTGAAGACAACCCCAACTCCAGATGCAAGTAAGGAACCACCGAAATTTGTAGGGTCTCCAGTCAAATTGTAAGGAGATGTGAATCGTTTATGTGCCTGTGGGCATGTGCCTTGGCCCCGACTTCCTAGTTTTATTTGTTAAGATTCGAATCAAACGAGTGTGTTATTTATTATAAAGTTTAAGTGCTACCCAATTGTGGCCCGAAGGCCAGTGTCGTTGGAGATAAAATGTGATTTTCATACCCAATTTCTTGTATAAAATTTACTACCAAAAAAAGAAACAAGAGAAGCAAAAGGAAGCAGCCATGGCTTGACTTTTTACGCCCGTCTGACCTAATGTCATTTTAATTTCTCTGCATGTAGGAGTATTCACGCCCGAGGCGCCACCAGATAACCCCATCCCGGGTCAAAAGTGTCACTGGCATTGTGGGTAGTCGGCTGACAGTTGAAAAATGAAATGCCAGACCGACCGGCCATGATGTGGCCACAAAAAGTGACTTCATGTGGGGCTTCCAGGCTCGTTCTTTGGGGAATGCGGGCTTCACAGAATTTATGTATGTATGTTCCGAAATTAAGAAGGGGCCATGGGTGGACTGGGGCCTTCCAAAGGATCCAGGCCATTAGCACAAGTCAGAAGCATTCAACTAGCGCCCCATATGCTTGTCGCATGTTTAAGAGCATTAATTAGAGGGCATAACTTGTCATTTATTGGTTCATAACATTCAGCAAATATTGGCAAGCGCACGCACTTCCCAAGCGCTTACCATGCTGCGTGCATGCCACATGCCCCATGCGACACCCCCTCTTGGCTCCACACATGCATAATCGAACAGTTCAAATGGTTGTCACACACAAGAGCCGAGCAGGGGCGTAGAGCCGACAGGGTTAGGCCAATGTTGCTCAGTCATGGGTTCCTGGGCTACGTTCAAACATTTCTCATTGTTGCGACGGAAATTCAGGAGCCGCAGAGCCATTTGCATGGCTCCACTCCCCAAAGACACCGATCCCTGCCTGCCGCACACCACACCGGAGGCTGTTTGGCAGAGAAAAGCCGAAGAAGAAAAGCAAAAATGGAATCATAAATTCCTGCTTCGCTCCCCAGCTACCGCCCCATTCCGTAGGCGACCCACATCAGCACCCGTCGCCCCATTTTATCAATGGCTGCACGTTTTTGTTGCGGTTACCCTTTGAATTGCGGGGCAACTTGGATTCAACTTTCATTGTGGTTGCCTCGATAGATGCTGATGGTGCGTTGAGAGTTGGTTTGATAGATTGTGGATAGATCTATGATGTATGATGAAGTGCTCCCCAGTGGGTAGATAAGCTGTACGTGTGTTTGGGTAACAAATCCATTGAAATTCGATATTCCTCCGCCGAATGTATCAATTTTCTGTGTCAGTTCTGTCAGAGAAAACTATTCTTAAAAGTAATGCATCTCTCTTTCGACAGACTCTACGAATCCCACCAGAGATTGGGCCATGAAAAGCACATTTCTAACGATTCTCAATCCCTTTCCCGTGCCCGCTCTTTCTTCAGAGCATTCATTGGTCGCCTATCGATCCCTTATAGGCTTCTTCGACATTCTTTGATTCTTTGTTGTTTTTCGTGTTGTTTTGAGGCAAATGGCGACGCGTCGTGCCGCTCACTTTGACGCCGATGCGACGACTTCTCAGAGCCGACTTTTTGTGTCATGGCAGGGCATATTCCTCTCAGAACAAAAGAGTGCGACATACAGCACGCCACACAGCAATTACACGGCATAAGTGCGGGGCGCGTGTGGGCGTGGCAGATTGACGATGAACGAGGGACGGACGCGCCCATTTAGCACTCGACTGGTTTCGATTGCTTTAAAGCGTTTCTGCCGCTTTTCTGCCCTTTTCGCAGCCCTTCGGGTTTCTTGTCGGCTGATTGACAATTGTTGTCTTTTCCTTCGTATTGATGCTGTCTTTGTTTTTTGGCCATAATTTACACGCATGGCTAAACAAATACACAAAAATCCACCCGAGCAGTCTATGAGGTTTGGCTTAATATCGGAGGCTCCTGCTGCTCATTATTGGCGGATGATGGGACAAACATCCGCGTGTGTATCCAGTATATAGGGCCCATATTACGGGCCTCTCTGACTGGGCTATTTATTTACTGAATAAATGGCATACTCGTGTGTACTTGATCAACATATTTAGAGAGTGGGGCATCCATTACAGGACAGGTTGAGCGACCATTGATATTTATTCAATCCCTAATCAGGACAGGTCACAGAAGTTTACACAACACTGCGGTGGAACAACACATTATTTTATGGACAATTTCCAGAGTATAGGCTTTGTATATGAATTGTTAAGTTCATGTTACAGTATTTCATATATGTGGTATGTAGTAGTGATATTATGAAGTACGTTTAAGGGTCTATCGTATATTTGAGACGAACATTACTCCAATAATAGCAGAATAAAACTACTTGTTCCTGCAACAACGTCAAAGAGTTTTCTCTATTTATTCTCTTGGCAAACCATAATACTAATCATATTAAATTGGGGATTTTAAGAGGGTTTAAGAATCCGCCACACTTCATCTCAAAAATATAAAACAAATACCTGAGAGCAAGGAACGCGGAATTCTTCGGATGAGAGCTGTTGCTTAGGAGTACATATGTAAAAACCGAATTTAATTAATTACATTTACTAGCCATCAACTCATTGGTAGCCCCTGACACCCCACGAAATGTGCTCAAAGGGAATTGTTTGGCGATTTCTGCCTCGGAACGTGCAAATTTATGGCCTCTCAACGAATACGGCTAATGGCTGTATTAGCGACGCCAAAGAGTTGGCTCCACTTAGCGCAGTTATTTAATTAAAGCCTTGGCGCCCAGCGCCTTTGGGCTGCTCCCACCCGTAACCCCACACGCACCCCACCGGCATCACTCCCCTCGCCCTGCCACATTTGTTGTGTGTCTTTGGGCCATAAATAAATTAAACGTGACATTTGACCGCCATTTGTCTTGGGAGCCCGTGCTATGGTAAATACTTGTATCCCCTATATAATATATACACAGTTGGAGTGTCCTCTTCAGCTCCTCAGCACCGCTGATTCCTTCTTTTGTATGCGGCTCATTGTCCTAACATAATTAACAGAGTTCCCTCGTGCAGATGGACATGGGCGTGGCCTTGGCTGGCAGCCCCGTCCTGCGACCTTGGCCATAGCTCTGATTGATGGCTTAAGTGTTATTTGAGTGTCTGCTGATTTTTTGTTTTCCCAAATTTTCTTCCAGTCTGTTTTTGCTGGTCCTGGTCCCCGATTTAATTATATCACATGTGAGTGTGGTAATGGCGTAGAAGCTGGGGGATGCGTGTTGTTAATGACATTGCTTTGGCCAGAGGAGTAGTTCAACTGAGATTGATTAGAGTCGAATGAGCCAGCAGTAAAAAGCAAAGAGATTACCAGCCGCCATCCAAGATGATAAATATTCGTATTATTTGCCAATTATTCAGTCCAAAAACGGACTTAAAGCTGCTCTAAAATACCTTAATTACTTGGTCATAGCTGTTGTCACATAAATATGTATTTGTGTGTGGGTGTGTTCAAGATGGCCATAAAGTGACATATATTTGAGGAAATTTATGTTTTTGAGTTTGAGTTTCAGCAGAGATCAAATTTCTCTCTCCCCAAACCTATCAATTAGGCAACTTCATTAAACCAATGTAGAACCTAGAGTTGATGTGAAAGAGCCACTTGGATTGATTGTAATTTCACAGACGAGGAACAATCACATTACGCATACGACCTGTTGAGCAGACGCCACACATGCAAGGCCTGACGCAGAAAATTTAATCAACTCGAGCTGAGATTCAGAGGTAAAGGCTAAGAGTGGGAGAGGGAGTGGCAGTGGGTCTGAGGTTGGTACTTGCTATGAGCTTGAGGCTGGTACCCGGTACTGTATCTGATGCTGGGACACACAGGGAGGGAGCTGTATCCTTTCTGAGACTGGGACTGAGCCTGTTGCCCAGGCTACGTTCCAATTAGTCGAGGCTAGAAAATATTTCAGGTATTTTCATAAACTACTCGAAAGCCAAAAGCCAAAAACGAAAGCAAATACCATACCGAACGCCAGGTAAAGCCAAGTCAAGTTGGGGCCTTGACACGATGCGTATGCGTATGTGTAATGAGTTTTTGTCACCCCCCCCCCCCCCCCCCACCTTCCCAGAAAAGGGAGCATTTCCCTGTGACAGGTGTCTAACAATCGTATTGTGTGTGAGTGTGTGGGTCTCAGTCTCATGGCGTGTGCGTGGCATTTGGCTAAATGAAAATTCGCACTGTACGATTAAATTAACTCGACAAGCTTATAAAAAGCGTGCCAACGAGTTGCCAACGACAATGCAGCCAGGCAAATCTCATCATGTAAATTAAATTTGGCAAACGCTTCTCGACACTTGCACAAAAATGTGCGAAATTGAATTAACTATGCATGCAAAAACAAAAGCCGAGCCCCGAGCAGATCTGAACAGGACAGGGCATACCGTTACCAAACAGTAGGGTACGGATACGAACCGGAGTGGAGCGTAACACGTAGCCAAAAAGTTGGACAGGGGGTGCACCGAGAAACGGGGCATATGCTAAAACACAACGTCCCTGGGGGTGTTCCGTGCTGCGGATTCGCCTGCGAGGGGATCAAGGGATTGTCCGGGAAATTGTTATGCGGTCGAAAGAGTTACTGCGGGAAGTGGTTAAGTTAGCGCTTTGAGATTTGTCAAAGGGCGAACATACTCGAACTTATGTAAAGTGCTATGGTGGTTCAGTGGTTCAGGATTATCCCAGAGAATGATTAGTCAACTTTTCAATCAATAAGTAATGCTATTTTTGGAATATTTAAATTAAAATAGTAATAGTTCTACGAGCTACCAGAATCTTAAGACTATTTAAGCATAGTAAATCCACATCAATATGCAACAAATTAATGCTCATCTGAACGGAATTTATATATGCTTATTAAAAACATAAAAGATCTCTCCTGTTTATGTAAATCAAAGCAAAGTATCGCTAATTAGATACAATACGTAACTTAGCTTAAGCTTAACGTCAATGTTCAAGGTTCGCATTTTATAATCCCCAAAAACAAATATGTGCGAATACAACAAATATCTGGCATTTTCAGCCAAAACTTTGGTGAATTTTGGGAGAATTTTGCGCGGAGAAATCTCGGGTGGGGGGAGGCATATCAGACCCCAACCCAGACACGACACCGACAAAGTAAAAGAAGTTTACACTTACGCGCACGCATGCCACGGAAGCTGACAGCTGCCAGAAATGCCAGCAGAATGCTGGCAGTGCCCGCCTTCCCGGGTTTCCCGGCGACTCCGACTAGGGAACAGACTCCTCTGCCCAGTGCGCCTCCTCCGGCTCCTAGTCCCGGCCTGCCTTGGCGCGCACTCCGACAGGGCATTTTATTGGGTGCGCGGCGACGAAGGATTTCTGTCGGATGTCGCACCTTGGCGGGGCTCCTGCTCCTCCGTGCCGGGATTGAGTTCGGTGTTTTGTTCGGGGTTTGGTTTGGGTTTGGTTTGGGGTTTTATTGTGTTATTTTTCGGTGCTATATTTATTTCTCTGCGAGCTAGTTAATCCAAGTTTCGCCAGCTCAAGTAGCATGTCATTTGGCACGGTTCCCCCGTGCTTCTGTTGCTGTTTGTTTCGTGCTCTGGTTATTGTGCTCAGGATTCTGGATTCTCTGTTCTCAGTTCTCCCGTCTGTTATTTAATTATTTGCATTGCTTTTATGAAGTCTTCTTGGTTGGATTTGCATACCGCACCCCGGGGTGGGGACAAAGTCAGTACGTGACTGTCTCTCTACTGACGGTACTTTTTTTGTTGATATTTCTTTGGAGTACATAGAACCGCAGGCAGGCCGAAAACGTATGTTTTAACTTATTTCGTGCTTTATTTGGCAAAGTCAACCGCAGCCGCCAGCCGAGAGAAAGGCAAAAATACATATAACTTTCCCTTTGGGTCCGAGCAAACAGAGCAGCAGCCACCAGGAGGCAAGCCAGGCGACCAGGAATCCACCACAGAGGAGTGCCTCGAGCTCCGACTTGGCCTCCGGGCTGCTGCTGTTAGCATTCTATTTATGTGATAAATGGATATTTATCTTCCCCTGCCCCTGGGCATAAGTTTTTGGCTGGCTTGATTATAAGTCAATAAATTAATGAATTGCATTGGCTTTCCCAGACTCTCTCTCTCTGCCCCAGCCTCCGTTAGCTCTACTTCACCTAATGCTCTTGTTTCTGCTTTCGCAGGCGAATCCTTGCTGAATTTTGGAAATTTTTAATGGCTGCTGAATCGGGGGTTTTTTTCCTCTTGTCGGTTGGCCTGAAAAACTGTGTCGACTTTTCCAGACTAAAGCCTGATGCATCCTGCAGGATTTATGCGGCTCATAGCCGGCAAATCGAAGTCCAGTCCCCAAACCACCCCCGACAACCAAATGCATTATTGCACTCTCTAATCTGGGGCGATTAGAAGGGGTCACGATGGGGCTCTACTCTATGGCTCTGTGGCTCTATGGCTCTATGGCTCTTTGGCTCTGTGGATGAGTGTGTAATTGGGTGAGCTAACAAACAAATTGATATTTATTTCCATGAACATTTCCTACTACTGACTAAGGACAAGTCCTGGGGTTTTCTGGGAAGTTAGGCGATGGCCTGCCGAAATGAAATACTAATCTAATTTCCAGCTAATTTCTCCATCAATATTAATGAAAATACGAAGACGATAGATTCTTTTTTCTTGGGAATTCCATTTATCTCGTAGCATGATTGACTAACGCTTATCTCTTTGTCCAACTATTTCACTTCAAATGAGCCTAAGATTGATGGTATTTGATCATATATGTACAAATGTATATTGTGCATATGTATTCCAGAGAAATCTCTCTTGGGCAGACAGCTATGGTTCCAGTGCTGGAATTGACACTACCTAAACATAAAATACATATTTTCGTTTATAATTCGATTTTTTGACCAAATCCTGTCTTCTACGAAAACGATAGCCTATTTAGCGATAAACGAAAAATCCTTGGCGAAGAATGGAATATTCCGTGTAATGATGCTCTACGATTTTCGACGTGCTTCGATGAACTCAGTTCAACTTTTGCCGATGAAGCACCATAGATTGCCCCTGATTTTCGCAGTAAAACGAATTCAGTTGTATTCACTGTATACGTCCTTCGCTGCAGAACGGATCTCGTGCGGGTCGTCAAAAAACGGTTGTTGCACCGGAAAAAACGAATGATGTGCGGGATTGGCTATTGCAATATTGTCATATGACATGCCATGCGATAGAGGCATCTTCGGGCATTCAAGGGACTTGTCCCCCAAAGCACTCGTTTCAGAGGAGGGGAAAAAGTGCTGTGAAGATTGGTTTTATCGGAGTCAAAGTCTATGGTGGTGAATATTTTGAATGAAAAATAAAATAATATTCAATGATATATTGTAGGTCCTTCACTATTAGGCTGCAGACTTAAAAGGCAGCCTACTTATATCCTAAATCTACAATTATTTTCAGTGTACTTCTGTCTATGCCTTTTTCCCACTTAATTATTCCTTAATCATCTCTTATGCGCTCTAACATTAATACGACTCTCCCTAGCTGTGAAAATTTACTCTGGATTGTTGTTTTTATATTTTTAGGAAACAAGATTAAACTTTTTCCATTCAATTAGCGCAAGAAGTCTATTCCAACGCCCACTTCCCCTCCCACTTAGCCCCCCACGTTCCCTTGCCTTCTCTGCTTTCGAATTTCCGTCCCGTCAATTAATCAACGATTTATATCGGTTTCAACTGGAGATATAATATTTTTTTGTCATTTTCTTTGCGCTGTCAGCCGTGAAATCCTTTCTCTTTTGTATTTATTTTATAATTCTTTTCTTTTCTCCTTTTTGAACTGCTATCCAATATCTTGGCCAAGCTGTGGCACCTGTTTCAACACCTTTATTGATTTGCCAGTATCATTGTCAGCTTTTATTTTTTCCCTTCCTCTCACCTCTCACCTCTCACGGTGTCCCGCTGTGTGTTTTCCTCGCCTGTCTAATGACACCAACAACGAAGGACGAAGACGTGGAAAATTGCCGTCTTTGCACATTAATGAGTTTTAAAATCTATTGCAGAGCACGCCCTGCAAACAAGGGAAGAAACAGATGGTGCGGGCATAACATATCCTTTAGGTGGAGCGGAGCTCCGTCTCGAGTGTCGCTAAGCGAAGTCGCACCACCCTCAGCCCCCCCACCCGACTTGTCTGCCTCTAATCAGATTATATTTCCATATATTAAATCATATGCTCATCAATATAATCAAATTGAAATACATGTGGGCTAAACAATGGCACCACCGCCTACGTGGAGCACGTGCCCCCTGTTGGGAATGATAATGGGAATGGGAATGGGGTTGTCCCATATCCCAGCACTAGCACGACCCGCACTCTCACTCGCACTCTCACTCGCATGGGAGTCACATCTTTCACTTCATTCACATCAGTCAAATCCTCCACGTTTCGTTTCCTTTTTATTCTATATATTTTTTGCTTTATTTTCTCTTTTGTGGATAGACGACGTCGCAATCAGCGTTTGACGGCGTTTGACTTTCGATCTGGCCTGGCTTTCAGTGCTTTCTCTGTGCTTTCTCTTTCTCCGCTTGCCTACGCCTTCGTCGTCTGCCTTGGCTTTTGTATCCGTTCTAATGCGCAGCAATTTAAAATGTGATTTTCCTTGATTTATAAAAGACACATTGCACTCACAATCATGGCTCACATCTGGCAGACTGTTGTCCCCGCCACTGATGGATGATGGAGCAGGCGACGATGCCACCATATATCTACCTCACTTCACTTCACTTCACTTCACTTAATGCTGCAACTAGAATGGGCGTGTCCACGCCCTCATCCCATTCGGCACACATTCCGTAAAACCCGCGTAAACAAAAGGCCCTCGAACGCGCGCGCTGATGAATCTCCGAAGTGCATTTAACATCCGCAAACTCTGCCTTTGCCCAAAACCGTTTCAAACGTTTGCCTTAGCCCGCTCTCGCTTCGGCTCTGTCTTTGAATTCGGATTTGGATTTGGCTCTGACTCTGATTCAGACTCTGGCTTCCTTTGGGTCCCGAGCGACTCGTTTTTCCCGCTCGACGTCCGACACAGAGCCATGCAAATGAATGAATGAATTGGAAACACACTCGGCACCGACGCTGTGCCAGTGCCAGGATGCCAGGATCCTACCCCTGTCGTGTGGTGTTTCATATCGCAGCATCCTCTGTGGTTCTACATTCCATGTTCCCCATTTACCCCTGCATTCCATGTTCCATGAACCTTTGAATCGTGTGCTACCCCTGCGCTCGCTCGTCGTGTTCCATTTCACTTCGTTTCGTTGCCATGTGTTTCCGTGTTAGGGGTAGAATTTCCTGGCAGCGCATGACTATTCCCAATGCGCTGTTAAAGGACTCTGTTAACCGTTGTGGCTGAAACGTCCGTTAAAACCATTATTCTGTGAATGGATATAACGAAGAATGTAAACGATTTATGGACAGTTATCAGGAACCTAACGAGAAAAACAGTAAGAATTAAGACCTATCACACAGCCTAAAATAATCTTCAATTCATCAAGACAGGAATTAAAGCTAGGATGTATTTGTATTATATTTAACTACATTTTGCAGGGACTTTCAAACGTTTGTTTCGTACTCTTTAACGCTGTTGATATATGTATGTACCTTTTTTTATTAATTATTTGAATAAGCGCATTCACAATGTACACATAAATCATGTAAATACGAATCTGCATCTGTAATATATCATTAGGTCAGAGTCGATTTCTCTTTGACAAAATAATAATCACAGGAAAAGTGTAATAAAATAATTGATTTTATCAAAAGCGAATTGAACAAGTAACAGGTTTATTGGTTTTCCTAGGAATCTATTTTATGTGTGTTTGTTGAGGTGGAAAAAAAAGGTAAAAATATTTACAAATTTCTGTGAAAGTGAAAAATGTCGTAAATAAATGTAGTAAAATTCGAATCAAAATAAAATCCGAAATTCAAGGGAACCCAGCTGAACATTTTGCAAGTAACACTTTTAATTGAATATAATATTTATTGAAGCTTCCTTTGTAAACACATTGTTTGCAACTTCAATAAGGCTTATCGAAAATTCGATTTCATTTTATTTTATATTTAATAAATGTTTAAATATTTATACGAACTTCTGTGAGGTCTATCGAAATGCCAGTCATTTCGACTGAGATGCTTCCCAACGAATCCTAGTGCCATACCAAATGTATCGAAGTCAGTAGAAAGTTGAACCTTATCCCAGATAGAATATACAACAGCTCCATAGGTCATATGTATGTATGTCTGTATGTGTGTACACTGTACGATAACTGATGGATTAGCTGGATAGCCTTGGCTTAAGTGGCATCTGCAGATTCCTCATTTCGCAGCTGCTCGGTGGGGTGGTAATCCACCCTGATATCATTTCCTTCTCTTAAATGTAAGCTCAGCTTTCCTTTGAGCAATCTTGCCCACCACTGCCGTTTCCCTTTCCCCTTTTCCCGTTCTCAGTCCGCTGTTTCGCCGATTCTTTTGAATATTAAATTCGCATTTATTCCCGCCAGTCCGCAAACACAATTGTATGAGTATTGCCCGGGAAAACAGAACCCAGTCACTTTCGCGGCAGCAGTTATTATGTGCTTACCTTGCCTTACCTTGCCCCATGGACGTGGATGGCTGCCTGCCGCACTTCGAGTGCGTGCTGCGAGTGTCGGTAGGCAAAAGGTAATAAGAAACAAGTAACGACCAAATAATTGAGTGCACACGGCACTGCACAAAGGATCCTCCATCTCCTCCCATAGGGCTGGTGATGGGGTTTTGTGATACAATCCATACCCACCATCCCCCACCAATCTGCCATTTTTCCATTGTTTTCCCAGAGTTGAGTTGAAAGTGAAATGCATGTTTTATTGGCAGCAAAAACAGAAACAGAAGACCCGAAATTGAGGAAGAAACTTGAAACAACAAAAAGGTTTTCCATACTCTCCCTCTCTCTCTCTCCTCCAGGGGTTACTTCAATCTATAGAGCAGTCGGCGGTGTGCTTACATAAATTATAGTTCTTTAACTTAACCAACAGTAAAGAAAGATTGAAGGATGTGTCGTAATATTTACGAGTAAATTTTATAACAAGTTATTGCATGTTTGGCCCCAGAGAAATGACATGATGCCTCCAATAGATGCCATACTAACATTCACCCCATATTCAATGTCTCCCAAATAGAAAGAGCATCAACTGCTTGCAACAATCAAGTATTTTACCAAAGCTACTCGCACTATTTCCATACAACAAGGTAGGTACAATGGCTCGATGGCGACTTAAGAACCCAGAAACAGCAGGAGCCATTAAAAATAAAGCCCTCAAAGAGGTAGCAAATTGAAAAGAGCAAAACAGCAGCTTCAATTGCTATTTGCATGCTATGTGTAGTCTCCCTCTGAACAGGTTCGGCTTGATTGTCAGCTTCTTACTCATCCAGCCAGTCAGTGAGTCAGTGAGTCAGTCAGTCACTCTGTACCCTACTCGTATGACTCTCGACGTCATTAAAAACTGTTTAAATAGGAAGAGCTGCGTTTCGCGCTGCGTATACGCAATGTTCTGGGCCATTACCTTTTATGACAGCGTCATGTGGATGGGTTAATCGGTCTGTCCGTCTCTCTGGTTGCCAGGTAAGCTGGGCAAATGGCTCTGACAGTGCAGTGCATTCCCATTTAATTTGCAACAATCGGAGTCGTGCAACTGGCCATAACTTTTGATGTTTCTGCTGAACAAATTTTGTATGCAAATTTAATTAAAACTCCTGACTTCAGTTTATCATATTTGCCGCTCTCCAAAGCTCCCAGCAATTTGGCTGCATTTTTATATTTACTTGAGGGTATATGTACAATATATGCCATTGATTGCATGACACAACAAAGGATGCGCTTTTCAATTCCAATTTCTGTGCCCGATCCCAAAGGACTGCACCAGGTCCAGCCCAAGCAATTATCCAAAATAAATGCCTGTGGAAATGTCAAGGTTTTGATAAATACTCCTTAGTACTCCGGGCTTCTGGGGTATGCAAAGTTGTTGGTAGTCAAGCCATCGTATTCTATGGACAAACCTTTACAGCATGCACCTCAAGTCGTTTTGCATTTCTCGCACTCTCTGAAAGTGCATTCTGCAAACAAACGCCTCTCAAGTGTTGGCAAGAATAATTCTTGGTTTTCTCTTTTTGTCAGGGTCTTGCAGTTGATAAAAAGTTGTACGTCCAAGATACTCGTATATTTGTTGGTTTGTTTGCTTCTTTCTGACTTTGTTTTTATATGCATTTTGGTTTATTTGATTTACTGGCAGGGCACGAGCTCTGATTGAACTTTGTTTCCATTTTTTGGCCAGACAAACGTGCTGAAATATATGTATGTTCGAGTACATGTGTCTGCGAGATACAGTGCGTGTTGAAACTAGAGTCGCAAAGCAGCAAGTCGCACGTTTCCATTCGGATAGAGTCAATAAAAATCCGAGTATCGTCGAAATGGTGTGATTTGTTGAGTTGAGAGATGAGTTGACCCCCGTAAACTTCACACGTCCTAATAGATATACTAGAAGTTGTATACCATTGTCCTTTCCGCTTCTAAAATGGAATTATTCCAGGTATGAACCATTTAGGGTCTTATGCTCGGCTTATAATTCCGTCTACCATGTTATATCTACTATCAATTCCCTCCCTCTTTCTAAACTATTAATACTTATACTAATATTTTGTGTTGTAATTAGTAGGTAGGCTCTTTTAGTAGGGTTAATTCTTTATCTTTCCTGCATGTACCCGTAGCGCGTCATGCGGCAGCACCCCTCCGTCGGACGGCTGCGCTTCCTGGGATGCTAGGGCCACTTGATGGTGCTAATCAATGGATATCAACGTATTAAACAGATGAGGATGTGAAATAGCTCTGAGTATCAATAAGGGCATTAATTATTGGCTCTAATGTTAGCTTGATTTATTCCATATCTAACCCTAGTCTTAACATCATTTAACAGACGAGTATCTTCTTTCGATTCTTGCAGTTACGTAACGCACTGTCAGTACGAAATATATATGCGGTGGAGACGACACAAAATGTCTGCTTTAAGCAACGTCTTTGCATTTCAAATTTTGGGCATAGAATTTGTTGTTGTATTTCGTGGTTTACGGGCTGCAGCTCGGAATGCCGCGACGCGCGCTCAAATGTTGTGCAAACACAATCAAGTGGTAAAATGAGTAGACAATGGCTCGGAAAAGGGATGCCGGCGACAGGAGTGGAGTAGGAGGAGGTGGCCAGGGACTACTTTGGAGCTGTCGATACAGCTAAGGCTCTTGAAACCGTATCCTGCAGCCAGCATCCTTTCTTGACTCTCCCTCTGTCTCTCTCCTTTTGGCTGTTGGTGTTGGGCCTGGTTCTGGTTCTGGTTCTGGCTTTAGTTTTGGTTCTGGTTCTGGTGCTGCGGGCATATAAATTGAATTGTGTGAAAATTTATATTTGTTTTGGCATTTTATGACACACTCTAGTGTTTTGCGGGTGGCCAGATTCCCCTATTTATCCAGCCCTGAACCTCTTGAGGTCCTCCCCCGTTTCTCTCCCGTTTCTGCCGGTGAGTGTATCTGATTTCAAGTGTGCTTCGTTTTCAGGTGGATCCTCACCAGAGTATGGCCCGTAAATTGATTAAAGGTGCTAGCTTGATTTGGAATTTAAAATAGCTTCCCCCTCAGCGCCCCACACTCTCTTTCTCTTCCTCTCACCCTCTGTGTCCCTGATGCCAATCAAATGAGGCGGAAATTGTGGTAAACTCTTAAAGCTGTGGGCCTTTCTGCTGATTGGTTGGGTTTTGTGTCAGGTTTGTTTCAACACAAAAGCCAGGTCCGTCCGTGCCTGGGATTGCCATAAATTCGGTTGGAGCCACCTCTCTCGCCTCCTGCGGCTTGAATATTATGGCCATTTGTGGCAGGGCCCTGCCCTAAGTGAGTTGTGGCCAAGTGCCGAGCGTTCAGCTGCTAAATCATACATACCACAGATGAACCGACAGCACACTATATGTACCATGTACATCGTACATGTGTAGGGATCGTGTGGGGGATATTCAGCTCGTAATATCGCATACAATTTGCATTACACACAGCCAGCTCCTGGCTGTTTCACTTCCAGCTGCTGCTGTTGTTTAAAGCCCTGCCTGGCTTGCATTCCGTTCCGGCTTCAATATTAATGAGCTGGTTATCTATTACTTTTGTTAAGTGATAACCGAAGGCCGGACCCCAATTTCTGATAGCCCGAAATTGTTGGTGGCATTGAAACCAGCTCTGAATAAGTGAATGGATGGATCCTTCTATTCACTTGCATACTCGTACGCGAGCATTCATGGGGAATAGTCTATGCAAAGGAATTTTGTGGCAGCCTTTCAATGGTAGTTCGCCCAGTAATTTCCACTATTTACAAGTATATTCCTATTAATGGTGGCATTTGGGGGGGAAAAAGGCAACTCCTCTCTGTGCCTCAGTCAAAATACCTCATTGCCTCATGGATTCAGCTGCAGCAGGCCAGCAATTAGAGAGAAATCCCCAGAACTGGCATTTAAATGGCAAACTTTTGCATGTGTAAATTAATAAAAATTCAATTTTTATTCGCTCCCCCATGAACATCCATGGATTAAATAAATAAATTACAAATCGGGTCAATTGCAATTAATTATATTTGAAAATAGCTTTAGTTTTGATTTGGCCATAGCAATAACAACAAATTTACACGCTCCGCTCAGCTTCGGGTCGGGTCGAGGCGCACTGCAGTGGCTTGTACGACTGCAAATTTGCATAAATAAATTATAGACAACAGCATGAGAATTGTCCATTATAAATAACACGAATTGTCCAAAACGAGTGCAACCACGACAGCGTCCGCGTCCGCGAGCAGGGCCAAAAGGCGAGCGCAGTGACAATTTCCATATAGGATGTTTGTACATACATATATCTATCTGTATGTTAAACATATACTCGTACGTACAAATAACTGTCTGTATGTTAAATATGTTTACCTACTTTCTGGCCAAAAAGGGCTGTGGCCCCTGTCCAGGGGTCTTTGCTATTTACTGGCCACACAAACAACGAGCAAATTTGTCGGTATGTCAGTTCCCTTTTTTTTTTTTTGTTCGGTAGCTCCCCAAAGTGATATATGGGGTCGAAGGACAAATAGGGAGCATCAGCAACAGCGCTTTTCAAATAAAATATTACACTGTTCAGCATACGAGTGGAACCAGATAGCAGTGCGTGGTGGGTGTAATAAGTGGAACTCATGGAGGCGGCAGTCAGTATGGGCAAGTCTGTACTTAACTTTGAACTACATACATATATTTCTGTAATTGATTTAGACTTGGTTACCACTTGCTCTTCCAATCTCAAATAGCTATGCCCAATTAGAGCCCATCGGTCTCTAGACGGTACATAAATATGTACACAAATATTTTAATTTTAAATTCGGAAAAGGACAAAAGGCTTATCGGTTAAAAGATTGGTGGAAGCGTGCAGCCGGAATTACCGTTCCCCCTGTTTCCGGGATAATTTCTATCATTTCCGCCATCTTGCAACCCGAAAATATTACTAGAGAATAGTTTGTTTTTGGATGCCAATTACTCCCAATCGGTTAAGAAGATTCGACTTCAAAGATAACTACGAGATTCATCTTAAGATAAAATGGCTTCATGGTAAAAATGCATCTTTTCTTTAAAAAATTATTCTTTTTTGTTTCGTTCAAGGAAAATATCTTCAAAGGAGTCACCCAATACTTTGTACACCAAATAAATAATGAGTTTCTGTTGCTGGACTCGTTTTCAGGAGCAGTCCCACTGAATGAAGAACGACCGAGCGTCTCCATCAATGGTGTTATATGTTTTCTGTGGGCCCCAATAAAGCCCCAAAGTATCTTTAAATCCACTTATAGAAATCGATGCGATTGAATGTGATGGAAAAAATGTTGAACAAATTGCAATTAAAACCGAGCGAGTCGCCAGGCGACCGACAAGCAGTCGGAGAAAGACAGAACAACACTTTCACCAGCCGGAGGACACGTCAGAGGCTCGAAACTACGGCAGAAACTCTTTGATTTTTGTCTCTTTTTTTAAGGATTGAAAATGTTAAACGGTTATAACGGTAGCCGTGCAACCACCTCGGCATTTACCTGAACGAGTCTCCATTTCAGCCCCCGCTCAGGGTAGTCTGAGGTCTGGCCAGACCGCGACCACTCGACTCCGGGTTCAATTAGCATTTCCCGTAATTACTGCAAATGCCGCTGGGTTAATAACGGCCCTGATAAGTCGCTCGCCGTGCCGACCCCTATTTTATTTTTTATATTTTTTGTGGCCCTCTGAAAGAGATTCCTCGTTGGGCAAACAAGAACCCCATGGTCGATGCAATTTCAGGCGAATGACTCGAAATTATTGCCGCGTATCGCTGCTATTTCTGTAATTTTGGGTCAACAAGGGGAGCAGACAGCAAAGAAAAGAAAAATTAAACAATTAAATAAAGAATGCAGAAAAATCAGTATAATTGAAGGCCGAACTGCTGAGCAGAGGAGCCCACTGGAAATTGCTGATTAAATATTTCATGTCAAAAGGATTAAAGCTGGGGAGTGCGAGGAGCTGCAATAAGTGGAGATATGGCATTAATATGAATCATAATTTATTGATTGCGTAATGAGAGTATCGCATTAATGAGCGCCGAAAAGCAAAGCAGTCAAAAGAGAGAACAAGACTAGAGAAAAGGCAGGGATCAAGCACCAATGGCTTTAATATACTATGTTGGGAAATGTGGAATAAATTTAAAGGATCCCAAAGCACTTCCCGATGGGTAGGTGCTCCATATACGACCCCTCACACTACTTAAAAATTCAACTTCCTGAAAGAATGTTCAGCATACCCTGGCATCGGAGTAATGAATTTGTTACCTATTTTCCCAGCTTCGGTTTTACCTTTTTCCTGTTTGCCTTTTCCCCGGTGAACTCATTATCATTCTGTTCAGTCGGCGCCATCTCATTGTTTATGCCCAACCAATTTTCTTCGTCCATTAAGAATTTTCCCATTACTCATACGCATCATGTGCGCCGCTCGCTTTCCTCACTTTCCTTTTGCGCTTCTTTCGACCGCGTTTCCGGGGTAAAATCAATGGCACTCGTTAATGCAGCAGCTCCCCCTCCAAGTGCTTGCAGTTCGCCTTCTCTTCAGCGTACAGCGTTCTGCGTTCCGCCTGACAGCCGCATGTCAGCGCCACCGCCACCGCCACCGTCAACAGGCTCTCGCATTGCAGAAATGTTTTTAATGCGCTTATTGACAGCCGCCGATAATGGCGAACAATTTTAAACACTTCAATTTGACAACCAGGCGAAGACGTGTCCTTGAAATACTATACGTACTACTATACATATATATATCAAATGGCATTGTCCGCCGTCGAATGGAAGGAGTTCAATCATTCGTTCTTTGCACTTTGCACCTGTCTGTCTGCTTTCGGTGTTCGAATCTTTCATCACGTCGCCATCATCCTGAGAAGTATCCCTCGAGGACCTCCAGGAGGTTTCTTTTATTCAGTTTATTACGAGTGGGTGGCGTCGCCAATGAAAATGTGTCAACCGTTGAAGGTGGTACAGATGGCGGATGAAATCTTCAGGACTGCTGAGGGAGAGATTTTGTATGTTTTGGACAATGAAGGTGTTTAGTTAACACTGTGAACTTCATGTACATTGAGGGGTCTAGTCTTATAATGATGTTTGAATGAAATGAAAGAACAGATCCGTATAATGAGTAAACATGCAACGTGTTACGCTCCTGAAGAAACATTTGTTATTACTACATCATTTAACACATTAAAATATCACTCGTTTGGATCCAAAGGCAGTTCAATGTTGGCTCTTAAGAAACAAATCCTATAAGTCAAAATGACACAATGTTGTACCTATTAGTGAGAACAATAACCCTATAATTATTACTGTCAATCCGCAATACCCTCAGACCTTAAGTTGCTTCTGTCTCCCATATTTGTAATACATTAAAGATAAAAAAGATAATCATTCTGGAATAAAAACAACACTTTTCCCGCCTTTCCTCTCATTACTTTTCGTGGGACCATTAGTAAAGCTCTTCAAAATCCTCTCAAAGACTTCCAAGCTCTTTAGAATCACAATTTTACTACCACTAGCAAAACTCTGGAACAAGAAATCAAAGGATTTTGAAGTATTTTGTTGCACCAAATACTCGTGGAACACCAAAGAGTATTTATGGGTCGAGATCCTCCAGACGACGTGCTGCTTGACTTATTTGCCGTGTATTGTTCTGGTCCGCAGGTCCCATGCCCCATGCCCCATGCCCCATGACATTACCAGAAACCGAATGCGTCATGTTGGTGGCTGCCATGATGGTTTCCATGTCGTGTATCTTTATTTCTATTTAGTTGTACGAGCACTCGTACTTCTTCCCGCTGTGCGAGACGTTGCACTACGGACTGGCTACGGCTAAGGGCTTACTGTTTACGGTTTATGTCGCTCCTTGACCCACTAAAGCTAGATTACGTGATTTGTCTGTCGCCGGAAGCGGAGACGGCGACAACAAAAACAGAAACAGAAACCGAAACAGCAAGAGATGGAGACACAGATGGGGATACAGGCAGGAATGTAGGCATTGAAGGGGAGAGAGGAAGGGGCGGAGGCAGAGGCAGAGATAGCCACATCAACGTCTGCCGTGGCGATAAGCGACTGGAGACTAGCGACGAAAATTTCAAAGAGCATAAAAATTTAAATCACGTCACTTAACGGGAAAGAGAGGGTTGTACGACAGGGAAAGAGAAAGAGTCCTCGCAATGAGCGAGATAACACAAAAGACGCAACTACAGTCCCGGACATAATGGGGTGCCATGTAAATAGTTGGCCCCAGACAGAGGAGTTGTGCCAAGCAGCCGGGGTCTGGGTCCGTGTCGCCGTGTCCGTGTCCGTGCCCATGTCCGGGTCGAGCCGCTGCATTCCGTGTTCTTGTATGGGCGTGATTGTGTGTGTGCTTGTTAAGCTGCTTTTGAGGCAGCCACTCAGGCCCCGCTCACGTGCATGCTGCTCCTCTATCTGTGTCTCCTGTACTCCTGCGAGTGCGAGTACGAGTTTGCCGCCTGTCATGTTGCTGAGGCGCGGCAAAATGCTTGTTACGCTTTTGAGCCACCGCCTGCGGTTGACAGAGCACGTTGAACCACCCAACCGTTCAACCCCAGACCCAGCACAGAGCCGCCCGGTCCCCAGTCCCCTATCCACTCATCCAACCAGCCATGCACCCACCCGTACTGCCACCGAGCATCCAAACACCCAACCGCTCTGCGGCCTGATGCACATTAAAACGCAATTGAAGTTGCAGGCGTTAATTGTGGCGCCTTCGTTAGCCTGTTTCTGTTTCTATTTCTGTTTCTGTTTCTCCTTTTTGCAACTTTTTCTGACTCGTTTGCCGTTTGAGTTAGTTGCCAAAAATTAATTACTTTTGCCCCTGTCAAAGTTGCCAGAGTCATTCGAAAAAAGAGTGAGTAAAAAAGAAATGCGAAATATACTCGTTCCTATGTGCTTTTAGAACACATGTGTTCTGAAAATCAACTTCCACTGTAATGGGAGAATGCACTAATGAGGCAAATGGATTGGAAAAATATGAAACTGCATTGAAAATCAAATCTAATCTGATTTGATCTGTTAGAGGTATGGAACAGCTTAATCTTTCCTCTTCAAACTTTTTGAAAAGCCACAAAATTACCTCATATCCTGTATATCTTTAGTCTAAGAAGCTTGCATATGTATGTATCTTGACCTACCACAGGGGTAGAGCCAATGTAGCTTGTTATCAATTTATGCAAAATAAATATCATCTTCCTTTATCTTAGGTGTTTTTTATGATCAAATATCAATGCCATATTTAAGATGAAATTTAATATAATTTTTCATACAAGAGTACGATACACCCAGACCCAGAGGCCCTAAGAAACTTTATATAATTTTTGTATATTATTTAGAAACTCAGATTTAGCCTGACATTTTTGAGTTACCGGAGAATTCAGTTTGTCGGAATGCTCGCATGTGAACTTCTACTAATGAATCTTGTCCATGAATAAAGCCTCAAGTGGGTGGTCTTTTTTTGTGCCCTTCACAGGGCTATAATACGCGCAGTGAGTGACTGGGGGCAAGTAGGTAGGCGTGTCTGAGGGCTGGGTCTGGTGCTAATGGGGTCGCAGACAAACAGACAAACAGACAGACGGACGGACGGACGGACGGACAAACAGACACAGGGCCAACTCCCACTCATCGCTTACTTTTGCTCTGACTGTTTCTTTCGCTCGTTTTGCAGTTAAATCCGTTTGCCAGGCAACTTTATCTTTCAGCACAGATTCTCAATAGCAGCCTGCTGTTGTTGCTGATTTTCTTGCTGTTCCTTCTGCTGTTGCTGCTGCTGCCACTGACGTTGCACGCTGCAAGCGTTGTTTATTTCACTTGCTTTTTCTTGCCACGCGGCCGGGTCCCATGCCCCATTCCCCCTTACCCACTGTTTTTATTTACGCTTTTGCAGCTGTCGGGAGGTTTGGCTTAAGCGCCAGTCGCTAGCGACGTGCCGCTGAAATAATTAAGTTGCCAATTCCGGGAAGGAGAATATCAACAGCTATCCAGCGGAGTACAGCGACAGGCAGAGGGACAGATTGCAGCGAGGAGAAGGAAGGGGCTTACATTTAGCGGCATAGATTTTCAATTAGGCTGTCATTCGGCGCGCAGCTGGCTTTTCTTTTCAAGTTTCTCCTCAGCGTTTTTATATAAAAATATGACTGAAAAAGCTATTCAGTATCTCACATGGCAAAAGTCACAGGTAAGCACGATGAAACCCCCATCTCTTGGATCTCATCTTTATCTTTTTCGCTTTGCAATCCCCGTTAAGCTTCGGCGACTTGAAAACTGGGCTTCATCTTCTGCGATGTCATGGCAGCGGCATCTTGTCGTATACGTAATATGCAGAATAGCCCCAAGTGTGGGGACACAAATAGAAAGCAAACAACGCAAACGCCCACTTCCACAGATACACAGATAGAATTCCGTTGAAGGACACACGAGAGATATTCCACAAATATTACGCATACGCACGGGTGGCCCCCTAGCCAAAACTTGTCGATGCGGCTGCATTTGCTGTCGCTGTGGTTCGTTTCCTTTTGCCGTCTGCTGAGCCAAAGGGGAAGAAAAGGTGAAAGTTGGAAGCACACTTTCCTCATTTCCATTCCCATTGCCATTCCCATTCTCATTCCCCTAATGACATCTTTTGTCAAAGCTTTTTGGCATTGTTCCGACTGATTCGGGGGGGGGATTGATTCGATGCGCGTCTAGCAAATTAGCATCACAACAACATGGAAATTGGTTTTTCATATAAAAGCAGGCTACACATTTCACATTTCAGGCTGAAACCCACACACTACATATGCAACGCACTCCAGTTGCACAGTGCACAGTGCTCTGTCATTGCGGCAGGGGAAAAAGAAAAGAAGCTGATAATATGCATTCGGGCTTGACGTTGCGAAGCAATTTGGACAAAGAAAACACAAAGTTGCATCGACATGTTGGAGGAGCCTGCCATTTGAACTTGTCTTCAAGTGTATACTATATTCTCGTAAAGCGAAAGCCAATGAATACAAAATCAATCGATAGTTGAAAATCGAACATCCGTGGCAGCAGCAGCAGTAGCAGCAATAGCAGCCACAGCAGCATCAGCAGGGCAGACATTTTTCTGCATGGCTGACCCCAAGAGCGGAAAAGCAATTTCGGTGTATGCCACCTCAAGTAGCTGCACGAACCGTACTGCCTCCCAGCTCTCCTTTCCCTTTTCCTAGGCCAGGCCAAACGATTTGCAAATTTTGCCAACGCATCACTGAATATTGCTCACAACCCGGCGAAGGCATTACGTAGAACGGTTAAAAAATCAGAGAGGAATAGAGAGGGGAAACGCCTTAGCCAAACACTGCGAAAATGTTCAATTTTTAAGTCAATCAGCCAGAAAGAAAAAAAAAAGCTCCCGTTGCGTATACGTGATGCTCAGTCGAAAGTTTTTACAACACGGAATTAAGCGATTAGATGGAAGTTTTGCCCCAACTTCTCGTTGCATAAATTATACCAAGTTTTTTTTGCCTCTGTCCCCAGCAGATTTGCCGGATCCGGAGCTGGAGCTAGTGCTGCCACTGCTGTTGCACAATGAATGCTCATTCAACAGCCGTTTCCATCGAGGAGGATGTGGGTCAGGGCGAGTCCCGAACCCCTACTGAGGATGTGCGTTCCAAGCTGCGCCAGCTGCAGGGGCATCATTTGTGGCTGCGCCACCAGCTGATGCTGTGGCAGAGACATATGCTGACAGAACGACTATCCGAGGAACGGGACCGCCATCCGCGGGGGAGCCACAAACGCAATTTGGGAATTCCAGAAAACATTAACAAACCGAATGTCAAAGTTCCAACCCATCAAAGAAATGTCACTGCGATGATTGACTTATTTTAGATGAAAATTAAACATTAATTCGATTAAAACTCCATCTGCTGATGTCATAATTGTCAAACAAACTATTTTAATTTGTGTGCCATGCAAATAAGCATAAAAGAACACCTTCGAAGGTCATGTGATTATCGCACACCACATAACATGGCATGAAGCCAGAGGCAGTGGCAGTGGAAGTGGCAGTGGCAGTCAAAGTTTGCCTTGAATGCGGCAGGCCCACACATCACGTAACTCAATTAATCAGACACCAGCCGAGGTCGAGCATCACTTAACTCGAGATTAACCCTTCCCTGTCTCTCCATAGAGGCCAGGCCATAGTCACGCACTTGCCCCCCAACAGCACTTAAACATACCCATTGCTGTTTAGCAACTATTTATGGAGGCAAGTACTCGTAGTTGCCACTTGCAACCATGGAACGGCCTCTACACGTTGTGTCATTGTAATGATATGTGGGCCCTCCGGCCTCTGTCTGTGCTTCTGTCTCTGTCTCTGACTCTGCTCTGACCTTAAGTGTCCTTGTCCTTGTCTGTGAATGACACCTAGCGCGTTATCATTCAATAGAGGAACAGGAGGGATGGAGGCGGATCAGGAGGAGGCCTGACAACTCTTAAGTGGACCATAAACGGTAACAAATGCAAATGCAAATGAAATTATTGCAGTCAACGGGCAGAGCGGGCAGGCCTCCATTTCTCTCAATGACCAACGACTGAAGCGCCTCTGGTAAAAGTGTTTGCATATGCAGGAGCACATTGCGGCCATAAACTGTAGTTCGACCACGCCCCCTACCCATTGAGCGGCCACAGCCGGAGAGAGCTACGACCCCATAAAGCCATTGGCAGCCGACTGCATTTCAGCGATATAAATATTTATATAAGTTAATCGGTTTATGGTGCACGAGTAATTGAATTTCGCGACGGCGCCAGGTAAATGCTACCAGGTAACATGTTCCAGGACCCCCACTCCTAGGTGGGATTTGCCAGCCTCCAGCCGCCATCTTCCGATTCCCATTCCGGATTCGCCTCCTGTGTCACGCGGTCAGAGCCATGTTGGTTTACCCCTCGCTTGAAACTTGATTTCTTACTTTTTGCATCCGTTGGCGAGTGCTGCAGCATGTGTACCGCGGGCTTATGGTTGCCATGTGGAGGGTATATAGGACTGCGACCCAAATTAAAAGCAGGCCGAACAAATATGATCCTGTTTTTGTTTCTACAGAACACAAGAAACCATAGCATCCCAAAAAAAAGCTACTTCTAGATGACACCACAAGCCGACCCAGAGTATCAGGCTGACCCATTCCTCCCACTGCAAGTCCCAGCATCCGACAAGCTCCAACATGGCGCCAACCGGAAGTGCCAGCCCGTTCAGCAATGGCCGACCCAGAGCTCTGTTTCTATGGCACTTCCGCTTTACTGCACATTAATTGCAATTAAATTTGGAATTACTACCATCCACTCCTCCTCCTCTTCCCCCTCTCCCTCTCTCTCTCTCTGCATCTTCTATACTCGTCCTCTCTCCTTTGATCGTTGCTCTCTTTCCACGCAAATTTAATGATGCCTGCAATTTTTGCTCGCTGCATTTTTCCTCTCCTTTGCATAATTTAAAAATGTTTGCTTTAGCAGCCGCCGCCGCCGCCGCCGCCGCCGCCGCCGCCGCCGTCGCTGTTGCTGTTGCAGTGGATATGGATGTGGCCTGAGCATGGGGCAAATGTGGGTGGAAGGTTGCGTGGCAATGCCCCTATTTGACGTTGCCGCTGTTGCTGCCACAACTGCTTCTGTTGCTGCCGATGTGGCGCTGTTTTCAATTAACTGTGCGTCTAACTAAATGGCAAGTAAGTTAATGTTTATAGTTCATAAATACGCAATTTATATGCACTATCCCACCACTCTACCACACCATAACACCCACCCCCCCTCCTCTCATGTGTATGTGTGTGTGTGCCTTGCTGATTTTGATGGCGCTGTTTCGGTTGCATTGGGCGTAAATTTTAATAATTTATTTGAGTCATAATATTAAATGCGGTTTGCTGTCAAGTGGGACTGAATCACTGAAAAAACTTTCCGTTCTAGCATCGGAGGAGGACCCTAAATGTTAATTAATAAAATATTATTGCAGATTTTTGATTGCTTCATTCGCGTAAACATTTATAGCCGGATGTGGGGGCAGAAGTTGCCTGCCGCAGCCAGGCATCCGCGAAGGACACGAAGAGTCCCCATCTTGTGGCGGCTCCAACTCTGTTCCGTTCCTGGTGTTGCCAAAAGTTTAATTGCCTTTCGGGCCAAAAAGTTTACAAAATCTGTGCTATGCATTTTGCTAACATTTCCGGTGACTTCTCGCTGGTGAGGCGTAGTCCTAGCCACCACAAGACTGCTCGCCGTGCCACATTCCACAGTCAAGCCTCAAGTCTGCCTCCTGCCACTCTACATCCAAGACTGTCTCTTGCCCCACTCCATCCACTCTTAATCCTTTTGAACAACATTGCCTGGTGTGGTTGGGTGTCTCCTTCGGTTTGTATGCCCTTTTAATTGCCCATTGAAAGTTGTTCAGTTGTTAAAGTGAACTTTCGCCCCTGCCAAGTTGCATGTTGCACGTTGCAAGCTGCAAGTTGCCAGTTGCCAGTTTCCAGTTGCTAGTGAAGTGAAATGAAGTGTAAGCAACAACAAGCGTGAAAGTAGTGTGTGTTATGCAATTAAAAGTACGATGGCGATGGCGATGGCGGTGGCGGTGGCGGCGGCACCCACACACCCCCACACCCCCACAACAATCGATAGGGTTTCAATTGGACGACAACAAACCAATTTGCCGCAACCTATTTAAGGATCAGGATATTGTCGAGGATATGCTCCTTGGCAAGCTCCCTCCCTGGTCCCCCCCAAGTCAAACCGCAGCTGCTCGTAATGAGTTTTCCATGCATACCACGCAGACAGTTGAGACAGATTTCTCGCAGCTAACATTATGTGACAGCTGCAGACAGAAATCATTCCATTTCATTCCACTCCCATCTAACTATCCCTTTCCCAGTGGAGAGCACAGAGCAGACAGCATGAAAATTATGTTGCATAGTTATGTGGAATGGCTACGGGACGGGACGGACTGTGACCAAGTGCAAAGACTCGTATACATAAACGTATACGTATTATCTCGTAGATTCTTTTATTTCCAGACTGGCTGTGGCTTCCCACCCACCCGCCTCCCCACCGCCCCTCCTCTTTTCTTGGCCTGTTGTCTGCTGGTGACTGGCAGGGCAGCAACAATATATTTTTCTGATTTTCCACTTGCATTATCACGTCTAAAAACTGTCTACCATTAAAACATGTGTATTGTGTGCATTGTCTGTTCAGTCTAGCGGGCACTTCGGCTTTGTCTAGTCAAAAAGGGGGCTATACTCTTTGCGGGGTGCAGGAAATAAGGCAATATATAAACATAATTTAGGGACGAATCCAAGCAAAGGAAACCTTACCGAACTGGCTGTGATGCCATGGAAAATTGTATAAGTTATGTTTCAGCTGGGGGAATTTCTGTGAATAAATGGTAAAACTCGACTCGAAAACTGTGCAACAAAATTGAACAAAAGTTCAGTGGCTTCTCCCGATGAGAGCAATGAGAAGATGAGACCAAATGTATCTGGAAAACAAATATTATTTCCAACTGCATTTGAAAGGTGAAAAGCCAGTTTTGAATTGAAAATTCCTTACAACTGCAGGTTCATCTTTGGTGAATATTTCCAATAGTAATTTTGTTAAAAACACACACTTGTCAGCTACCAAAGATCTCTAGAACATAGGGCTGAATAATTGTATATCAAGTAGTTATGATTTATGCATCTCTAAGGGTCATTTCTGTCCTGTATCTCATAATGTATGTTCATAAGTTAAGGGGCTTTTCCTGTTATTTGTTACTGTTTATTTTGTTCCTGTTTATTTGTGATGTTTATGGTATTACTTCACTCGTTTGCCAACCACTCCCGACCAACCTTTAACCAAGATTAACAGAACCTTTGCATGTGGTAGATGTACAGTCGAGAGGAAACTCAGTTCAAATAAGCTATTCACTCTGTGGTCTCCCCAATTTGAATTCGGGCCTCAACTGACTCAACTGATAGCCCATTCATTTCATCGCAACCGCCTAAAGAGAACCCAAATCGATAAATAACCCTACCGAAAGTGATACAATCCAGCCTAGCGCACCCCTCTCTGCACCATTTGCGGCTAAGATATGGCATCATGAGTTGCATCTGCTGGTATCATTCGCACCCATCCCCGGCGGACCACTTTCCCGTCGGCATCCATTGACTTGCCCCATTAATTAAGTTTGTGCTGCTGTGCGTGCAGATAAGATGCACTGCCCCAGACTCCAGGGCACCGCACCCCTTTCCTGGTCGTGAAATTGACTTAATAATTGGCCCCAAACATTTTAATGAGCAGCTGCCTGTCAGCGTCACGTTTTCCGGAACGGAACGATGTCGGAGAAGACGGAGCGGAGCCAATGCAAAATATTTGCAAGAAATGGCATTGGCATAATTAAGATGATGGGGATGTTGATGTTGGCTCAGGGGAGGCGGAGCGGTTCTTGAGACGGCCGGGTTCGGATATAATGTCATCTGACTGAGGCGGAAATTTGAATGCCGAGAGTGTGCTAATGTTAATATGATATGCAGCAGGAAATACAAGCATCATCCGAGCATTTCCATATGCTCGCCCGAGCTCCATTAAATTCGAATGCACAAACATTCCGCATACGACGTGTATGCTTGTGCGGCAAGACAGGTGACAGATGCAGCAGGCCACACCTCTTTCCCCGCCCCCCCGTGCTCACTCATCCATGTGCGTTAACACCTGAGCAGAGCCAGCAAGACATTTGAGATCTGCTGCTCTATTCTCTCCTTCCCCCACTCTGCAGGCACGTCTGGTGGCCTCTCACACGCCAGTCAAACGTTCCTCGCCTCGAATAGCGTAGCCCTCCTTGTCACTTGCCCCTGCATAGCTGCCTTCGTGCGGCTGTGGCACGTAATGACATGCGGCTGCCAATGCTGTGGACGCGCATTGAGCAGAGAGCATTGCCGGCACCTCCAGTGCCTTGCATAATTTATACAACCACCCAAGCCGCCAAAAAACCGCAAATCTCGCAGCGCTTCGTTGCACACATCGCAGCATCGGTGGCAACAACAGCAGCAGCGAATGCCCCGAGACATGTTGAAGCTTGAGGGACAGCTTAAAGTAGCCATTGTCGGTTGCACGACAACGACATATTGATGGTTATCCGACTTACAGGGAAAGTAACACGTTCTCCATAATAAATGGGAGCGAGCTGACTGGCGTTTAAGGGACATTTCATCTCGATTTGCAATGTGCCTTAGAATCCGAATTAGTTTTCAGTTGAATAAATATGGCTTTTAAAATGTATGCATGTTTGTATCTATTATTGTATTGTAAATGAACCACAAACTTGATATATTTTTAGATAATTTGTTCCTAATGCTGATATAAAATAAATATATTGTATATACAAATGCTAGTTTTATTTACATAAATATATGTATTATTATAAATAAGTAGGCATAATTACTAAATTGAATGTTTTTATATCTTTAGTATACTTTGGAACAATTTCACCTTACCGAAAACCCTGAAATCTTAGCTGAATACCTACTGGAAAATGATATTGGTCAGTTATTTCATGTCTTGGAGAGTGAAGGGAAAACACCTTAATCCCTTACTTCTGCAACTTCAACTCTGCAAACGTTTGTGGCAATCTGTCGCCAAGTTCCTCCTTAAGTTTTTCGGACAGTTCCAATTCATCAGCAATTGCCAGGTACTGGCCATAAGGCAACGATGTCAATGCTGACTCCGCTGTTAGCTCAAAGCGTTTGGGAAACTTTGGGGATGTGGCCCACTTGGCCAGCTCAAATTCCAGCGTCCAGCATGCAGCCAAATCCTTATAGTAACCCTTTCGTAGGGCGTCAACCTTCTCCAACTCAACCAAGTGCTCCAAGCTTCTCTCGTGGTTGGCGGTAGCATCGATGGCTCGCATTAGGAGAGCACTGGTCAGGAGAGTCCACTTGCTATCGGGCTCGTACTCCAGGAGATCGAAACAGGATTGCAGCTGCGTTTGGAGTTCATCCAACAGCTCCTTGCTGCAGCTGTAGGCAGCATGGGGCGGCACAAAGAAGAAGGCACCATCGCCTGTGGATAGAGGCAGGAGTTTGATCTCCTGCTCCGACAGCTTCAAGGAGTAGGATCTATCCTTTTGGTAGTCAATCGGTGTCTGGTGTTTCCAGGTGGTTCGCCTGCTGTCCGCAGGCTGCCAGGACTGCAACTGCCATGAGTCTTCATTACTTGAAAGCTCAACCTTCAACTGTTCGAAGTCTGGACAGGGTTTCTTAAATGCTATGACTGCACCAGTCACTCCCATGCGAAAGGCAACCACCTTGGGGGCCTGATCCACTTGGGCGCCACCGCCCAGCAGCCAGCGCTGATAGAACCAGGCGCTACTGTCGTTGGGATCGGTGAAGGCGGCGGTGAGCACCATCTCCAGCTCCTGCTGCAGCTTTTCCTCGCTCATGGGTCGGTCGCGCTGCTCGTTGGGGTAGAGCGTCGGCAGCAGGAGGCTCCGGTGATGCCAGCTAGAATAGTTTGAAAAGTTAACCTTGATCTTTTCAGTGCAAAAGTCCAGCTCCTGCTCTGCAGGCACGGCCGCCTTGGCGGTCACAAAACGCCGGAAGTCCCAGGTGTGAAAGTTTCGCTCATCGTATTTGAGATACTTGTTGCAGAGCTGCACCTCCCGCTGCCAGTCTGCTTGGGGATTCTGCTCGAGGGTCCAGCAGCGATGATGCCAGGCATTGTATGACTTGGGATTAACCATCAGACACTGTTCTGTGACGTTCAACTCTTGGCCGTACACAGATTGTAGCTTATCTTCCGGTGCAGCAGGTTTTTCCTCCGCCCCTGCTTCCGCCCGGACCTCGTCGGACTTCTTGGACTCTGCTTCTGCATCTGACAGCTGCTTAATTTTCTCCAGCACACACTCTCGACGAATGTTCCACAGCGTGGTCACGTCCGGATTGCGATGCAGGATTTGCACCGTCAGGCCAAGCATTTCGTCATCGAGTTCTCCTGCATCGCGCTTCTTGAGTATCCGTCCCATGGCCGCCCGGTAGGCCCGCACCTTCAGCGCATGTTCCTTCTTCTTGCGCTCCCGCTCCTCCTCGGTGGTGCGCACTTTCACACGGCCATGCATCGTATTTTGTTAATAAATTTTAAATTTCTTTCAAAAAAATTAACAAAAAACTAGTCAGCAGCTGGGATGGGATCAGTGTGACCGTGGACTTAAATATACCGAAACATACCGTCTCATTTAATAAATATACCGTAAATATACTGATGACTTCTATGCTTATCGGTGTTTTCTACGGTATATTTTGAAAATAAGACGGTATGTTTCGGTATATTTCTGAGGGTCGCTCACACTGGCGTACATCGTCCATATTGTTTTAGATTTTTGCAAAATTCTTTGTGAAAATTTTTTTTTTAGTAGCTCTGCACGAATAATTGGGATTAAGACCCTGATTTTTGGTGTGACTTTAAACCAGAACGCACAGAAACTGTTTAACTGCATTATAGTGCAGCAATTCGCAATCAGTTAGTTGCTTTTTTACGCATCAGAAAGTCTTAGACATGGGAAAGAAAAATAGTAAGAATACTACAAAATTGTATTATTTAAGTAAGTAACATGCTCCATCCTATTTCATTAAAATCTTAGAATATAAGGAGGCTGAGAAGCCTGTGCCCCCTGCAGCACAGCCACAACAACAACAACAAGGTAAGTGAAATGCACTACAAATACTCACACAACGTATGCAAAAAATCTTCTAGCATCTTCTGTATATGTATGTTGTATATACATACATATACATATGTATGTAACTTCCATTCCTCCGATAAGCTTTGTAAATACATATGTACATACATACGTATGTATGTATGTGTGTTTAAAGACGTTTTCAATATCGGGGGAATCACGAAATTCGCCGAGCCTCTGATGAAATCAATTTCGTGTGGGCTGACATGTGCACGAAAGATTTCACTCCTTTGTTTAGTGGAAAACACTAGTTTTTAATATTTTTCTTGTTTTCCACTAAAATTATGAGCAGCTGCTGGTGCACCGGGTGCTCAGAACAGACCCACTCAACCCGCTAGACCCCCAGCCACTCCCACTCCATCCACAAGCTCCGCCGCTTCTGGGTCCCAACAACAGCAGGGAGGATGGCGAACACAGGACAGTCACCAGGGCGGACAACAAAAAGGACCGCAGCAGCAAGGAGGCAGTCAACAGACAGGACCGCAGCAGCAAGGAGGCGGACAACAGAGAGGACCACCCCAACAGCAGGGCGGCTATCAGCAACGTCCTCAGGGTCAGCAAGCACAGGGGCAATACCGCGGGCCGCCACAACAACAGGGTGGCTATCAGCAACGTCCTCAGAGTCAGCAGGGACGGGTCCAAGGAGGCGCGGCTCTGCCGCCTCTCCCAGCAGGCACCATGAAGCGTGGAACTTTGGGAAAACCAGGTCAAGTATCTGTCAATTACCTCGACGTTAACTTGGACAAAATGCCAGCTGTGGCCTACCACTACGATGTGAAGATCACGCCAGAGCGTCCTAAGAAGTTCTATCGTCAGGCTTTTGATCAGTACAGAGTTGAACACTTGGGCGGTGCGATTGCCGCATTTGATGGACGTGCATCGGCCTACTCAGCTGTGAAGCTAAAATGCAGCTCCCAGGGCCAAGAAGTGAAAGTAAGTGCTGTTGTGTATTTCGTCGAGCTTGAGGAACCTTTGAAGTGAATATTGCTTTTGCCGTCCAGATATTAGATCGCCACGGCCGTACCCTGACTTACACTCTGGAACTCAAGGAGACAGAGGACACGGAGGTCGATCTGAACTCGCTGAGAAAGTGAGTGAACCGTTATATTGAACCAAATGTGTCGGTAGAGAATCGGCATAATGCAATTATCCATTTTTTTATTTTTGCAGCTATATGAAGAATAAGATATATGACAAACCCATGAGAGCCTTGCAGTGTCTGGAGGTTGTGTTGGCGGCCCCCTGTCATAACACCGCCATACGCGCCGGTCGCTCGTTCTTCAAAAGGTCAGAGCCCGGAAAAGCCTTTGATCTGAACGACGGCTACGAAGCTCTAGTTGGACTCTATCAAACATTTGTGCTTGGCGATCGTCCGTTTGTTAATGTGGACATATCGCACAAGTCCTTTCCGAAGGCCATTACGATCATTGAATATTTAGAGCAGTATCAGCGCCAGAAAATTGACAAAAGCACAAATCTTGACTACAGGCGATACGATATCGAAGCATTCCTAAAGGGCATGAATATAGTATACGATCCGCCTGCCTGTTTTACCAGTGCCCCTCGCGTCTTCAGAGTCAACGGGCTTTCCAAGTTTCCCGCTAGCAGTCAGAAATTTGAGCTGGATGGGAAGCAAACAACAGTTGCAGAGTACTTCCGGTCTCGGAAATATAATTTAATGTATCCGAACCTGCTCTGCTTGCATGTTGGGCCGCCGCTGAAAAACATTTATTTGCCCATCGAACTATGTCGCATTGAGGATGGGCAGGCCCTGAATGTGAGTTCAACAAGTTTCTTTCACTGCAAATAATTTCCTGATTTGATTTCCTTACATCGCATTGCAGCGCAAGGATGGAGCTAATCAGGTGGCGGCCATGATTAAGTATGCTGCCACTTCCACCAACGAGAGGAAGGCCAAGATCATCCACTTGCTCGAATATTTCAAACACAACTTAGATCCGACCATCAGCCACTTTGGCATTCGCTTGGAAAACGACTTCATTGTGGTGCATACACGCACCCTCAATGCGCCCCAGGTTGAGTATAAGAATAACAATTTGGCTTCGGTGAGGAACGGTTCGTGGCGCATGGATCGGATGCAATTCTTTGAACCCAAGCCAAAGCCACATAAATGGGCTATACTCCACGGTAAGACTAACTACATGAGTGTGGTCGATTTTCAGGGCATGGTAAGTTGTGCACGGCTGGAAGCAGAATTTCACTCAGATCCTGACTAATTTTCTTTTCAGATAATTCAGCAGAGTCGCACCGTCAATGTGTGCCTGAATGAGAAGGCCGAGATACGAAATTACAGGGATGAGCGTGACCTGGATTCTCATTTCCATGACTTCAAAAAAAATCAATTTGATTTGGTGTTCGTTATTATACCAAATTCCGGGCCCTTTTATGATGTCGTGAAGCAAAAGGCTGAGCTGCAGCATGGAATTCTCACACAATGCATCAAGGAGATCACAGTCCTGCGTAAATGTAACCTGCAGTGTATTGGCAACGTTTTGCTTAAGGTCAATTCCAAGCTAAACGGAATTAATCACAAGCTAAAGGATGACCCACGCTTTCTGCTGAAGAATGCGATGTTCTTGGGTGCTGATGTAACTCATCCATCGCCAGATCAGCGTGAGATCCCCAGTGTGGTGGGGGTTGCCGCCTCCCATGATCCATTCGGGGCTTCATATAACATGCAATATCGCTTGCAACGCTCTACCTTGGAGGAGATAGAGGACATGGAGTCGATAACTCTTGAGCACTTGCGTGTCTATCATCAGTTCCGCAAATCCTATCCCGAGCATATTGTCTATTATCGTGATGGCGTGAGCGATGGTCAGTTTCCCAAGATCAAAAATGAAGAGTTGAGAGGAATTTCTGCGGCCTGCAGCAAGGTAAGTTTAACTCTTGCCTCCAGAAGCCTCATCATTTTCTATCGCTAATATCCTTTCGTCTCCTTTCAGATGCGCATTAATCCCAAGATTTGCTGCGTCATCGTAGTTAAGCGGCATCATACACGCTTCTTTCCGAACGGAGCTCCATCGCAATACAACAAGTTTAACAATGTTGATCCGGGAACGGTCGTCGATCGCACCATTGTTCATCCCAATGAGATGCAGTTCTTCATGGTCAGCCATCAGTCGATTCAGGGGACGGCCAAGCCGACGCGTTACAATGTGATTGAGAATACGGGCAACTTGGATATAGACTTACTGCAGCAATTAACATACAATCTTTGTCACATGTTTCCCCGTTGCAACCGCGCAGTGTCTTATCCGGCTCCGGCATATCTGGCACATTTGGCTGCGGCACGTGGACGTGTCTATCTCACTGGGTGCGATATTAATGCTATTATTGTTACGTTTATTTGTTCTGACGATATATATCTTGACTGCTTCTCTTACAGCTGCACCAAGTTCCGCACTCCAAAGGAGGAATACGCAAAGCGGTTGATTGTTCCAGAGTTCTTGAAAACGAACCCCATGTATTTCGTGTAGGCAGAACAATAAAACGTTTTTATTGTCAGATAATCTGACTCTATATCATCTATACCAAAATATTCCATAAGTATACCGATGAAAAAGCGAACTTTACCCACTTAACCCCCCTCTAGTTAAACAGGCGAACACATTGAGTTAAACCGCGGAATATGGTACTGTTTGTTAAAGTTCTATGAATTTTAATAACCACTGGTCGACAATGGGCTAATCGTTCTCTGTCCATAATCGGATATCATGTTTAAACTTTCAACTTTATTTCGAAGTCAAAATAATACAGAAAAGTATATATTATATACTTTAAATATACGGACTTGTTTTAACAAATTCTCGTCTCTTGCTAAAAAGCCAGGGCAATGTAACAGGTAAAACTTTTTTTAATAATTATTGACAAGGCAAAATAGTGTTTCAACCATCAGCCTGACGGAAAAGAAAATTATTCCTTTTGGGCAGTGTTTATATACGGAACTCTCAAAATGTAAGCAGAAGGACCAATAGGTCGAACGTCTGCAACTGGAATTTTCTATTATTTCGAACTAAAACGGGTGGCAGCAGCATTTAGGGAGCACATTACATCCAACTTTGTCCAAGTCCAAGTCTCCATAAGGCATTCGCTTAAGTTGGATAATAGTGGTTCGATTTATGGAAGTGCAACTGTAACTGTATCCATAAATAATAATTAATATTGGTTGACTTTTTACGGCGAAAAAGTAAGTTTGTTGGTAAACAGCGATTCTTTCAACCAATTTCGCAGTGTCCTTTCAGTTTTCTGTCCTTGAACCCCAATACATAACAACATTAAAAAAACTATTGTATACTTTTGAGATGTATCTTTTGTGTTTGAAAATCTTTATCTGCGCCTTGGTTCCCGCTACAGATACGATACAAGAATGTTCAAAACAGAAGTGACAAAGTCACTCCCATGCGAAAGGCAACCACCTTGGGGGCCTGATCCACTTGGGCGCCACCGCCCAGCAGCCAGCGCTGATAGAACCAGGCGCTACTGTCGTTGGGATCGGTGAAGGCGGCGGTGAGCACCATCTCCAGCTCCTGCTGCAGCTTTTCCTCGCTCATGGGTCGGTCGCGCTGCTCGTTGGGGTAGAGCGTCGGCAGCAGGAGGCTCCGGTGATGCCAGCTAGAATAGTTTGAAAAGTTAACCTTGATCTTTTCAGTGCAAAAGTCCAGCTCCTGCTCTGCAGGCACGGCCGCCTTGGCGGTCACAAAACGCCGGAAGTCCCAGGTGTGAAAGTTTCGCTCATCGTATTTGAGATACTTGTTGCAGAGCTGCACCTCCCGCTGCCAGTCTGCTTGGGGATTCTGCTCGAGGGTCCAGCAGCGATGATGCCAAACATTGTATGACTTGGGATTAACCATCAGACACTGTTCTGTGACGTTCAACTCTTGGCCGTACACAGATTGTAGCTTATCTTCCGGTGCAGCAGGTTTTTCCTCCGCCCCTGCTTCCGCCTGGACCTCATCGGACTTCTTGGACTCTGCTTAATTTTCTCCAGCACACACTCTCGACGAATGTTCCACAGCGTGGTCACGTCCGGATTGCGATGCAGGATTTGCACCGGCAGGCCAAGCATTTCGTCATCGAGTTCTTCTGCATCGCGCTTCTTGAGTATCCGTCCCATGGCCGCCCGGTAGTCCCGCACCTTCAGCGCATGTTCCTTCTTCTTGCGCTCCCGCTCCTCCTCGGTGGTGCGCACTTTCACACGGCCATGCATCGTATTTTGTTAATAAATTTTAAATTTCTTTCAAAAAAATTAACAAAAAACTAGTCAGCAGCTGGGATGGGATCAGTGTGACCGTGGACTTAAATATACCGAAACATACCGTCTCATTTAAGAAATATACCGTAAATATACTGAAAATAAGACGGTATGTTTCGGTATATTTCTGAGGGTCGGTCAGATTTTTGCTAAATTCTTTGTGAACATTTTTTTTTGGTAGCTCTGCACGAATAATTTGGATTAAGACCCTGATTTTTGGTGTGACCTTAAACCAGAACGCACAGAAACTGTTTAACTCCATTATAGTGCAGCAATTCGCAATCAGTTAGTTGCTTTTTTACGCATCAGAATGTCTTAGACATGGGAAAGAAAAATAGTAAGAATACTACAAAATTGTATTATTTAAGTAAGTAACATGCTCCATCCTATTTCATTAAAATCTTAGAATATAAGGAGGCTGAGAAGCCTGTGCCCCCTGCAGCACAGCCACAACAACAACAACAAGGTAAGTGAAATGCACTACAAATACTCACACAACGTATGCAAAAAATCTTCTAGCATCTTCTGTATATGTATGTTGTATATACATACATATACATATGTATGTAACTTCCATTCCTCCGATAAGCTTTGTAAATACATATGTACATACATACGTATGTATGTATGTGTGTTTAAAGACGTTTTCAATATCGGGGGAATCACGAAATTCGCCGAGCCTCTGATGAAATCAATTTCGTGTGGGCTGACATGTGCACGAAAGATTTCACTCCTTTGTTTAGTGGAAAACACTAGTTTTTAATATTTTTCTTGTTTTCCACTAAAATTATGAGCAGCTGCTGGTGCACCGGGTGCTCAGAACAGACCCACCCAACCCGCTAGACCCCCAGCCACTCCCACTCCATCCACAAGCTCCGCCGCTTCTGGGTCCCAACAACAGCAGGGAGGATGGCGAACACAGGACAGTCACCAGGGCGGACAACAAAAAGGACCGCAGCAGCAAGGAGGCAGTCAACAGACAGGACCGCAGCAGCAAGGAGGCGGACAACAGAGAGGACCACCCCAACAGCAGGGCGGCTATCAGCAACGTCCTCAGGGTCAGCAAGCACAGGGGCAATACCGCGGGCCGCCACAACAACAGGGTGGCTATCAGCAACGTCCTCAGGGCCAGCAAGCACAGGGGCAATACCGCGGGCCGCCACAACAACAGGGTGGCTATCAGCAACGTCCTCAGGGCCAGCAAGCACAGGGGCAATACCGCGGGCCGCCACAACAACAGGGTGGCTATCAGCAACGTCCTCAGAGTCAGCAGGGACGGGTCCAAGGAGGCGCGGCTCTGCCGCCTCTCCCAGCAGGCACCATGAAGCGTGGAACTTTGGGAAAACCAGGTCAAGTATCTGTCAATTACCTCGACGTTAACTTGGACAAAATGCCAGCTGTGGCCTACCACTACGATGTGAAGATCACGCCAGAGCGTCCTAAGAAATTCTATCGTCAGGCTTTTGATCAGTACAGAGTTGAACACTTGGGCGGTGCGATTGCCGCATTTGATGGACGTGCATCGGCCTACTCAGCTGTGAAGCTAAAATGCAGCTCCCAGGGCCAAGAAGTGAAAGTAAGTGCTGTTGTGTATTTCGTCGAGCTTGAGGAACCTTTGAAGTGAATATTGCTTTTGCCGTCCAGATATTAGATCGCCACGGCCGTACCCTGACTTACACTCTGGAACTCAAGGAGACAGAGGACACGGAGGTCGATCTGAACTCGCTGAGAAAGTGAGTGAACCGTTATATTGAACCAAATGTGTCGGTAGAGAATCGGCATAATGCAATTATCCATTTTTTTATTTTTGCAGCTATATGAAGAATAAGATATATGACAAACCCATGAGAGCCTTGCAGTGTCTGGAGGTTGTGTTGGCGGCCCCCTGTCATAACACCGCCATACGCGCCGGTCGCTCGTTCTTCAAAAGGTCAGAGCCCGGAAAAGCCTTTGATCTGAACGACGGCTACGAAGCTCTAGTTGGACTCTATCAAACATTTGTGCTTGGCGATCGTCCGTTTGTTAATGTGGACATATCGCACAAGTCCTTTCCGAAGGCCATTACGATCATTGAATATTTAGAGCAGTATCAGCGCCAGAAAATTGACAAAAGCACAAATCTTGACTACAGGCGATACGATATCGAAGCATTCCTAAAGGGCATGAATATAGTATACGATCCGCCTGCCTGTTTTACCAGTGCCCCTCGCGTCTTCAGAGTCAACGGGCTTTCCAAGTTTCCCGCTAGCAGTCAGAAATTTGAGCTGGATGGGAAGCAAACAACAGTTGCAGAGTACTTCCGGTCTCGGAAATATAATTTAATGTATCCGAACCTGCTCTGCTTGCATGTTGGGCCGCCGCTGAAAAACATTTATTTGCCCATCGAACTATGTCGCATTGAGGATGGGCAGGCCCTGAATGTGAGTTCAACAAGTTTCTTTCACTGCAAATAATTTCCTGATTTGATTTCCTTACATCGCATTGCAGCGCAAGGATGGAGCTAATCAGGTGGCGGCCATGATTAAGTATGCTGCCACTTCCACCAACGAGAGGAAGGCCAAGATCATCCACTTGCTCGAATATTTCAAACACAACTTAGATCCGACCATCAGCCACTTTGGCATTCGCTTGGAAAACGACTTCATTGTGGTGCATACACGCACCCTCAATGCGCCCCAGGTTGAGTATAAGAATAACAATTTGGCTTCGGTGAGGAACGGTTCGTGGCGCATGGATCGGATGCAATTCTTTGAACCCAAGCCAAAGCCACATAAATGGGCTATACTCCACGGTAAGACTAACTACATGAGTGTGGTCGATTTTCAGGGCATGGTAAGTTGTGCACGGCTGGAAGCAGAATTTCACTCAGATCCTGACTAATTTTCTTTTCAGATAATTCAGCAGAGTCGCACCGTCAATGTGTGCCTGAATGAGAAGGCCGAGATACGAAATTACAGGGATGAGCGTGACCTGGATTCTCATTTCCATGACTTCAAAAAAAATCAATTTGATTTGGTGTTCGTTATTATACCAAATTCCGGGCCCTTTTATGATGTCGTGAAGCAAAAGGCTGAGCTGCAGCATGGAATTCTCACACAATGCATCAAGGAGATCACAGTCCTGCGTAAATGTAACCTGCAGTGTATTGGCAACGTTTTGCTTAAGGTCAATTCCAAGCTAAACGGAATTAATCACAAGCTAAAGGATGACCCACGCTTTCTGCTAAAGAATGCGATGTTCTTGGGTGCTGATGTAACTCATCCATCGCCAGATCAGCGTGAGATCCCCAGTGTGGTGGGGGTTGCCGCCTCCCATGATCCATTCGGGGCTTCATATAACATGCAATATCGCTTGCAACGCTCTACCTTGGAGGAGATAGAGGACATGGAGTCGATAACTCTTGAGCACTTGCGTGTCTATCATCAGTTCCGCAAATCCTATCCCGAGCATATTGTCTATTATCGTGATGGCGTGAGCGATGGTCAGTTTCCCAAGATCAAAAATGAAGAGTTGAGAGGAATTTCTGCGGCCTGCAGCAAGGTAAGTTGAACTCTTGCCTCCAGAAGCCTCATCATTTTCTATCGCTAATCACCCTTCGTCTCCTTTCAGATGCGCATTAATCCCAAGATCTGCTGCGTCATCGTAGTTAAGCGGCATCATACACGCTTCTTTCCGAACGGAGCTCCATCGCAATACAACAAGTTTAACAATGTTGATCCGGGAACGGTCGTCGATCGCACCATTGTTCATCCCAATGAGATGCAGTTCTTCATGGTCAGCCATCAGTCGATTCAGGGGACGGCCAAGCCGACGCGTTACAATGTGATTGAGAATACGGGCAACTTGGATATAGACTTACTGCAGCAATTAACATACAATCTTTGTCACATGTTTCCCCGTTGCAACCGCGCAGTGTCTTATCCGGCTCCGGCATATCTGGCACATTTGGCTGCGGCACGTGGACGTGTCTATCTCACTGGGTGCGATATTAATGCTATTATTGTTACGTTTATTTGTTCTGACGATATATATCTTGACTGCTTCTCTTACAGCTGCACCAAGTTCCGCACTCCAAAGGAGGAATACGCAAAGCGGTTGATTGTTCCAGAGTTCTTGAAAACGAACCCCATGTATTTCGTGTAGGCAGAACAATAAAACGTTTTTATTGTCAGATAATCTGACTCCACTTAACCCCCCTCTAGTTAAACAGGCGAACACATTGAGTTAAACCGCGGAATATGGTACTGTTTGTTAAAGTTCTATGAATTTTAATAACCACTGGTCGACAATGGGCTAATCGTTCTCTGTCCATAATCGGATATCATGTTTAAACTTTCAACTTTATTTCGAAGTCAAAATAATACAGAAAAGTATATATTATATACTTTAAATATACGGACTTGTTTTAACAAATTCTCGTCTCTTGCTAAAAAGCCAGGGCAATGTAACAGGTAAAACTTTTTTTAATAATTATTGACAAGGCAAAATAGTGTTTCAACCATCAGCCTGACGGAAAAGAAAATTATTCCTTTTGGGCAGTGTTTATATACGGAACTCTCAAAATGTAAGCAGAAGGACCAATAGGTCGAACGTCTGCAACTGGAATTTTCTATTATTTCGAACTAAAACGGGTGGCAGCAGCATTTAGGGAGCACATTACATCCAACTTTGTCCAAGTCCAAGTCTCCATAAGGCATTCGCTTAAGTTGGATAATAGTGGTTCGATTTATGGAAGTGCAACTGTAACTGTATCCATAAATAATAATTAATATTGGTTGACTTTTTACGGCGAAAAAGTAAGTTTGTTGGTAAACAGCGATTCTTTCAACCAATTTCGCAGAGTGTCCTTTCAGTTTTCTGTCCTTGAACCCCAATACATAACAACATTAAAAAAACTATTGTATACTTTTGAGATGTATCTTTTGTGTTTGAAAATCTTTATCTGCGCCTTGGTTCCCGCTACAGATACGATACAAGAATGTTCAAAACAGAAGTGACAAAGTCACTCCCATGCGAAAGGCAACCACCTTGGGGGCCTGATCCACTTGGGCGCCACCGCCCAGCAGCCAGCGCTGATAGAACCAGGCGCTACTGTCGTTGGGATCGGTGAAGGCGGCGGTGAGCACCATCTCCAGCTCCTGCTGCAGCTTTTCCTCGCTCATGGGTCGGTCGCGCTGCTCGTTGGGGTAGAGCGTCGGCAGCAGGAGGCTCCGGTGATGCCAGCTAGAATAGTTTGAAAAGTTAACCTTGATCTTTTCAGTGCAAAAGTCCAGCTCCTGCTCTGCAGGCACGGCCGCCTTGGCGGTCACAAAACGCCGGAAGTCCCAGGTGTGAAAGTTTCGCTCATCGTATTTGAGATACTTGTTGCAGAGCTGCACCTCCCGCTGCCAGTCTGCTTGGGGATTCTGCTCGAGGGTCCAGCAGCGATGATGCCAGGCATTGTATGACTTGGGATTAACCATCAGACACTGTTCTGTGACGTTCAACTCTTGGCCGTACACAGATTGTAGCTTATCTTCCGGTGCAGCAGGTTTTTCCTCCGCCCCTGCTTCCGCCTGGACCTCATCGGACTTCTTGGACTCTGCTTAATTTTCTCCAGCACACACTCTCGACGAATGTTCCACAGCGTGGTCACGTCCGGATTGCGATGCAGGATTTGCACCGTCAGGCCAAGCATTTCGTCATCGAGTTCTCCTGCATCGCGCTTCTTGAGTATCCGTCCCATGGCCGCCCATGGCCGCCCAGTCCCGCACCTTCAGCGCATGTTCCTTCTTCTTGCGCTCCCGCTCCTCCTCGGTGGTGCGCACTTTCACACGGCCATGCATCGTATTTTGTTAATAAATTTTAAATTTCTTTCAAAAAAATTAACAAAAAACTAGTCAGCAGCTGGGATGGGATCAGTGTGACCGTGGACTTAAATATACCGAAACATACCGTCTCATTTAAGAAATATACCGTAAATATACTGAAAATAAGACGGTATGTTTCGGTATATTTCTGAGGGTCGGTCAGATTTTTGCTAAATTCTTTGTGAACATTTTTTTTTGGTAGCTCTGCACGAATAATTTGGATTAAGACCCTGATTTTTGGTGTGACCTTAAACCAGAACGCACAGAAACTGTTTAACTGCATTATAGTGCAGCAATTCGCAATCAGTTAGTTGCTTTTTTACGCATCAGAAAGTCTTAGACATGGGAAAGAAAAATAGTAAGAATACTACAAAATTGTATTATTTAAGTAAGTAACATGCTCCATCCTATTTCATTAAAATCTTAGAATATAAGGAGGCTGAGAAGCCTGTGCCCCCTGCAGCACAGCCACAACAACAACAACAAGGTAAGTGAAATGCACTACAAATACTCACACAACGTATGCAAAAAATCTTCTAGCATCTTCTGTATATGTATGTTGTATATACATACATATACATATGTATGTAACTTCCATTCCTCCGATAAGCTTTGTAAATACATATGTACATACATACGTATGTATGTATGTGTGTTTAAAGACGTTTTCAATATCGGGGGAATCACGAAATTCGCCGAGCCTCTGATGAAATCAATTTCGTGTGGGCTGACATGTGCACGAAAGATTTCACTCCTTTGTTTAGTGGAAAACACTAGTTTTTAATATTTTTCTTGTTTTCCACTAAAATTATGAGCAGCTGCTGGTGCACCGGGTGCTCAGAACAGACCCACTCAACCCGCTAGACCCCCAGCCACTCCCACTCCATCCACAAGCTCCGCCGCTTCTGGGTCCCAACAACAGCAGGGAGGATGGCGAACACAGGACAGTCACCAGGGCGGACAACAAAAAGGACCGCAGCAGCAAGGAGGCAGTCAACAGACAGGACCGCAGCAGCAAGGAGGCGGACAACAGAGAGGACCACCCCAACAGCAGGGCGGCTATCAGCAACGTCCTCAGGGTCAGCAAGCACAGGGGCAATACCGCGGGCCGCCACAACAACAGGGTGGCTATCAGCAACGTCCTCAGGGCCAGCAAGCACAGGGGCAATACCGCGGGCCGCCACAACAACAGGGTGGCTATCAGCAACGTCCTCAGGGTCAGCAAGCACAGGGGCAATACCGCGGGCCGCCACAACAACAGGGTGGCTATCAGCAACGTCCTCAGAGTCAGCAGGGACGGGTCCAAGGAGGCGCGGCTCTGCCGCCTCTCCCAGCAGGCACCATGAAGCGTGGAACTTTGGGAAAACCAGGTCAAGTATCTGTCAATTACCTCGACGTTAACTTGGACAAAATGCCAGCTGTGGCCTACCACTACGATGTGAAGATCACGCCAGAGCGTCCTAAGAAATTCTATCGTCAGGCTTTTGATCAGTACAGAGTTGAACACTTGGGCGGTGCGATTGCCGCATTTGATGGACGTGCATCGGCCTACTCAGCTGTGAAGCTAAAATGCAGCTCCCAGGGCCAAGAAGTGAAAGTAAGTGCTGTTGTGTATTTCGTCGAGCTTGAGGAACCTTTGAAGTGAATATTGCTTTTGCCGTCCAGATATTAGATCGCCACGGCCGTACCCTGACTTACACTCTGGAACTCAAGGAGACAGAGGACACGGAGGTCGATCTGAACTCGCTGAGAAAGTGAGTGAACCGTTATATTGAACCAAATGTGTCGGTAGAGAATCGGCATAATGCAATTATCCATTTTTTTATTTTTGCAGCTATATGAAGAATAAGATATATGACAAACCCATGAGAGCCTTGCAGTGTCTGGAGGTTGTGTTGGCGGCCCCCTGTCATAACACCGCCATACGCGCCGGTCGCTCGTTCTTCAAAAGGTCAGAGCCCGGAAAAGCCTTTGATCTGAACGACGGCTACGAAGCTCTAGTTGGACTCTATCAAACATTTGTGCTTGGCGATCGTCCGTTTGTTAATGTGGACATATCGCACAAGTCCTTTCCGAAGGCCATTACGATCATTGAATATTTAGAGCAGTATCAGCGCCAGAAAATTGACAAAAGCACAAATCTTGACTACAGGCGATACGATATCGAAGCATTCCTAAAGGGCATGAATATAGTATACGATCCGCCTGCCTGTTTTACCAGTGCCCCTCGCGTCTTCAGAGTCAACGGGCTTTCCAAGTTTCCCGCTAGCAGTCAGAAATTTGAGCTGGATGGGAAGCAAACAACAGTTGCAGAGTACTTCCGGTCTCGGAAATATAATTTAATGTATCCGAACCTGCTCTGCTTGCATGTTGGGCCGCCGCTAAAAAACATTTATTTGCCCATCGAACTATGTCGCATTGAGGATGGGCAGGCCCTGAATGTGAGTTCAACAAGTTTCTTTCACTGCAAATAATTTCCTGATTTGATTTCCTTACATCGCATTGAAGCGCAAGGATGGAGCTAATCAGGTGGCGGCCATGATTAAGTATGCTGCCACTTCCACCAACGAGAGGAAGGCCAAGATCATCCACTTGCTCGAATATTTCAAACACAACTTAGATCCGACCATCAGCCACTTTGGCATTCGCTTGGAAAACGACTTCATTGTGGTGCATACACGCACCCTCAATGCGCCCCAGGTTGAGTATAAGAATAACAATTTGGCTTCGGTGAGGAACGGTTCGTGGCGCATGGATCGGATGCAATTCTTTGAACCCAAGCCAAAGCCACATAAATGGGCTATACTCCACGGTAAGACTAACTACATGAGTGTGGTCGATTTTCAGGGCATGGTAAGTTGTGCACGGCTGGAAGCAGAATTTCACTCAGATCCTGACTAATTTTCTTTTCAGATAATTCAGCAGAGTCGCACCGTCAATGTGTGCCTGAATGAGAAGGCCGAGATACGAAATTACAGGGATGAGCGTGACCTGGATTCTCATTTCCATGACTTCAAAAAAAATCAATTTGATTTGGTGTTCGTTATTATACCAAATTCCGGGCCCTTTTATGATGTCGTGAAGCAAAAGGCTGAGCTGCAGCATGGAATTCTCACACAATGCATCAAGGAGATCACAGTCCTGCGTAAATGTAACCTGCAGTGTATTGGCAACGTTTTGCTTAAGGTCAATTCCAAGCTAAACGGAATTAATCACAAGCTAAAGGATGACCCACGCTTTCTGCTAAAGAATGCGATGTTCTTGGGTGCTGATGTAACTCATCCATCGCCAGATCAGCGTGAGATCCCCAGTGTGGTGGGGGTTGCCGCCTCCCATGATCCATTCGGGGCTTCATATAACATGCAATATCGCTTGCAACGCTCTACCTTGGAGGAGATAGAGGACATGGAGTCGATAACTCTTGAGCACTTGCGTGTCTATCATCAGTTCCGCAAATCCTATCCCGAGCATATTGTCTATTATCGTGATGGCGTGAGCGATGGTCAGTTTCCCAAGATCAAAAATGAAGAGTTGAGAGGAATTTCTGCGGCCTGCAGCAAGGTAAGTTGAACTCTTGCCTCCAGAAGCCTCATCATTTTCTATCGCTAATCACCCTTCGTCTCCTTTCAGATGCGCATTAATCCCAAGATTTGCTGCGTCATCGTAGTTAAGCGGCATCATACACGCTTCTTTCCGAACGGAGCTCCATCGCAATACAACAAGTTTAACAATGTTGATCCGGGAACGGTCGTCGATCGCACCATTGTTCATCCCAATGAGATGCAGTTCTTCATGGTCAGCCATCAGTCGATTCAGGGGACGGCCAAGCCGACGCGTTACAATGTGATTGAGAATACGGGCAACTTGGATATAGACTTACTGCAGCAATTAACATACAATCTTTGTCACATGTTTCCCCGTTGCAACCGCGCAGTGTCTTATCCGGCTCCGGCATATCTGGCACATTTGGCTGCGGCACGTGGACGTGTCTATCTCACTGGGTGCGATATTAATGCTATTATTGTTACGTTTATTTGTTCTGACGATATATATCTTGACTGCTTCTCTTACAGCTGCACCAAGTTCCGCACTCCAAAGGAGGAATACGCAAAGCGGTTGATTGTTCCAGAGTTCTTGAAAACGAACCCCATGTATTTCGTGTAGGCAGAACAATAAAACGTTTTTATTTTCAGATAATCTGACTCTATATCATCTATACCAAAATATTCCATAAGTATACCGATGAAAAAGCGAACTTTACCCACTTAACCCCCCTCTAGTTAAACAGGCGAACACATTGAGTTAAACCGCGGAATATGGTACTGTTTGTTAAAGTTCTATGAATTTTAATAACCACTGGTCGACAATGGGCTATTCGTTCTCTGTCCATAATCGGATATCATGTTTAAACTTTCAACTTTATTTCGAAGTCAAAATAATACAGAAAAGTATATATTATATACTTTAAATATACGGACTTGTTTTAACAAATTCTCGTCTCTTGCTAAAAAGCCAGGACAATGTAACAGGTAAAACTTTTTTTAATAATTATTGACAAGGCAAAATAGTGTTTCAACCATCAGCCTGACGGAAAAGAAAATTATTCCTTTTGGGCAGTGTTTATATACGGAACTCTCAAAATGTAAGCAGAAGGACCAATAGGTCGAACGTCTGCAACTGGAATTTTCTATTATTTCGAACTAAAACGGGTGGCAGCAGCATTTAGGGAGCACATTACATCCAACTTTGTCCAAGTCCAAGTCTCCATAAGGCATTCGCTTAAGTTGGATAATAGTGGTTCGATTTATGGAAGTTCAACTGTAACTGTATCCATAAATAATAATTAATATTGGTTGACTTTTTACGGCGAAAAAGTAAGTTTGTTGGTAAACAGCGATTCTTTCAACCAATTTCGCAGTGTCCTTTCAGTTTTCTGTCCTTGAACCCCAATACATAACAACATTAAAAAAACTATTGTATACTTTTGAGATGTATCTTTTGTGTTTGAAAATCTTTATCTGCGCCTTGGTTCCCGCTACAGATACGATACAAGAATGTTCAAAACAGAAGTGACAAACGAACTGAAAGACGCAGCTTTTCCATTGTTCTGGCATGGAAAATTTCCTCGGATTCTTGGGGGAATTTCAATGTAGTACGTACATATGTATATTATTTTGAATTGGATACATATGTCTGCCCAGATCAGTATGAAAGAAGCGTCTATATATAGCTGTAATTTTCGATATCGATTGTGCCCATATTGATATCCAGAACCCATTGTATGCATCTTTCACAATAGGGGTCAGGTGTTTTTGATTGACTAGTGAAATGACTTTACTACCAGAAGATCGATCCTATATAAGCCCCGAAACCCGATTGATCCTACAGTTTAAATCGAACATTCGACACGAGTCTTTTGAGAATGAAGGTTATTTTGGTTTTGGCTTGTCTGGCACTTTATGTGGCCCACACCTCTAGCCAGGTCAACTGACGTGGACGTCCCGGTAAGTGAAGATCAGTTCAGTTTCGAGCTTATCAACTTACAGGACATTATTTCTATGTTTCTGTAGCGATCCAGGCATGCACTGGCGGCCGGCATGAAGGCCACAACCGAAATAGGTCCTGTCCAGCGAGATTCATGCCCGTAATGTGGTGGTACAACCCACGCGTCAGGGACTGCCAAACGATGAGGTACTTGGGCTGTGGGGGCAACAACAACCGCTACTGCTCTCTCGCCGACTGTCGTCGTCAGTGCATACGCCGCTAGATACCCGCTCCGTTCCATCCTGATGCTGATGCTGATCCTTTCTTTTGATGAGCGCTTTTGATATAAAATAAATAATACACTACTCACGCAAATTTATTGGGATTATCGTTAGTGATCTGCTCATGTGCGCGCCACTGTTTGTAGATGGTCAAGCATGACCATTTATCAGAAAGAACATGCTCCAAAAAATACTTAAAACAACACAATACGAGTATAGCACAAGAATGGAATAGCAATGGATATCGAGTACCCGAGTCGCAATAGTTATTTGGATCTTAGTTCTGTAAACTTTTAATAGCACGGTTTTATTATATGTTCTTCTTTCTTGATCGGCGTATTCGAATGAATGTGTGTTGGCATATCGATACTTGTCGAGGACAAGTATCGATATATTGAGTACATTGGTATTTCTTATAATACTATCGATGAGTAAATCTTAAACTAATATTCAAATCTTATAAACTAATATTCATATCTTACAGTTCTTTAAATTAGCTTTCGGAAATTTGACAGCAGAAAATACCATTGACTGATACATTTTCCATTCAATTGACTCGACGAAATTTTGGCACCGGGGAGAATTTCGTCATCTTTAATGAATCAAAGAGTTCCTGGGATTCCCATCCGCAAGAACAGACATTGTTCTCATAGACAATGCCTTTCTCTTCACCGCACGAGTGTTTTGAATTCCAGGGAACTCCACAGAGAAATCAAGGGAATCAATCTACTAATTTCCGTTCTCTAAATGATTCATTTACATGAAGCGTTATGCGCTTTTCGCACCAGCAAGATTCATATCCCTTGAAGTCCAATTTTTATGCATTTGTTGGTTAGTGGATTATAGACGGGTTTTCATTCTTTTTTCACTTCCGTTGTCTTTTCTTTCCAGGGTCCCTCGCATCTCATTTTGGGTTACCTATAACACAAGAAAGATGCGATAAGCCTGAAGAACTAAAGAGAAGATCCACCTTCCAGGCTTTCCTTTAGACCTGAATGCGACAGCCAGAAGCACCTCCAAATACAGCACAATGCTCACGAAGATTAGCGTGGAAGTATGACAATGCGCAGGGAGCTCAATCAGAAATCATGGATTCAACTAGCGATTTAATGGTGGATGCATTCATTACATCAGTATTCGTCCAGTCTTACTCTATTGCCATTTTAATTTGTCCTTGACAGGGAGGATACCACAGAGGTTCTTAATGGGATTCAGGTATACACTGTGCACTCACGCGTTGTACTGTTGTTAAACTTACTTTTAATATCCATATCTGATGAACACTATTAAACAGAATTAGTCCAACTCCAACGCATGTTCTTTAATTCGGACATTGTTATTCAACTAAAATCAGCTTTTTTGTAACGGAATTAGCACGCTGACACAAGGTGGCTGCTGGCAAGACGAAGCATAGACGGCGCTGCATGCTGTTTTCTTTAGTTGCATCGGCCACAACTTCAAATTGTTTTTATTAATTCAAAATCTTTGTTTTTATATAAAACCAATTAAACAATTAACGATTTTTTTAATAACAGTCGACAAACCCATATGTATTTTAACAATCAGTTCGACAATTATTATTATATATTATGTATATTATTATATTATACAATAAAATTCCCACACGTTCTCTCGCCTGGAAGGTTCAAAATATTTATGAAATACGCCCAGTAATTGCAAAGGTCTGTCTTTGTTTGTCGGTCCGAACGTTACTACGCTACTGTAATATATACACAGTATCTCAACACGCTCAGTATTTTAGTTCTATAAAAAGGACTTCGAGCACAAATTGCCAACAGTTGAAACACATCGTTTAAGCTAACAGCTTGGACAATGCCGTATGATCCGCAAATCACCTACGATGATATGCTCAAGGTGTGGAGTGGAGGCGAAAGAGAGAACTGCAGTCAATGGCGATGAGGCTGCAGCCTCTGTGGTGAAGAGGCACGGAACCAATCTGGCCGCCCAGGACGTTTTGGACTTTGTAAAGGAACATATTGTTGCCCAGTATAAACTATTAAATGCTGGAGTCATCATTGTAGATGATCTGAAGCGAAGTGGAAATGGGAAAACCAATCGACGCGCCAACAAGGATCACTTTCTGAATGTTCAGAAGATCAAGTAGCTTAAATCCCTAAGCGAGAGAAGGGAGAAACAAAAAAAAAACTTAATAATATACCAAGAACCAAGTCCAACACTTTATCCTTTGTATATTTGATAATTTATCAACACTAAAACCTATTTTATCGATTAATGAGCTGATTTGACAACTTTGACATTTGACAACGTCATTTTATTGATGAATAAGATGACTTGACAACCTTACTGCAGAAATAAAAGGGCTGGTGTGGCAGAAGAAAACCAAATTGGAATAAAAACACTAAATAGTGGTACTCCCATCAGACAAACTCTAAAGTGAAGGTAAATATGGCACTTTTCGGACTCTTTTATTGCATTTGTAAATTTGTTTCTCTAATTTTTTTACAAGGAAAACGGCTTAGCTTTTTTTTGTGCAAAATGTCGCTGTCAAAGTTTAAACGTGAGGATATGGAATTTGTACCCAATGGGAACGTGATGGAACTCCGTCCAATGCAGCAACTTCGACGAGCCAAGATTGATGCGGCCGCCCTCAAGGGGGGTCGCAAGCTCCGCAAGGATGAAGAGCCAAGGGCCCAAATGGTCGGCCGCTGGAAGCCCATTGATGACCTGGCCCTGTTGACTGCCATGGATCGGGTGAACAATGTTAAGATTGTGCATCGTGTATGCAAATTCTCGTGCATGTTCTCGCTCAAGGAGGTCCATCAGCGTTGGAAGGCACTGCTCTACTCGCCCATGGATTCGCAGACGGCCATGACGGCCATCGAGAATCTACACCCGGAGACGGTGGCCACCGTTAGGGCTAATACGGTACTCAGTCCCGAGGAGGAGGAAGTAATCATGAGCATCAAGAGCTCGGAATCCCCCTCACTGGCAAAGTTTCAGGAGCTGATCGATCAGAATGCTGCCATCTTTTTGCGTGAACGAACGGCCCAATATCTGCAAACTTACTGGCGCGAGCTCCGCAAGTATATGCTGCTGCCTGATCAGGTGATTGCGCCGGGCGAAGAGGCGTCCTATCTGCAGAGCTTCTCCGAGGCCGAGGCGGAGGCTTTTAATGTCAATGTCCACGAGCCCATCGACGAGGCCCTGGACGCCGAGCTGGAGCTTCAGAACCGTCGCAATAGGCGCTCCATTCGGTTGTTGGAGAACGAAATAACTCGTATGTCCGTCCTGGTGGACTGTGGTCGTGGTCCTCGAGACCTGGACAACAATACGATTGCCTGTTTGTGCGGCCATCGGGTGCGCTTTCTGATACAACATCCGGAGATCAACTTTGGGCGCGACGGTAACGAAGGTTCCGATTGGAAGGTGGATGTGAACCTGGCCCTGGAGGGTCCGGCCGAGAAGGTGTCACGTCTGCAGGGCACCATTAAGCTGCGCAACGATGGCATCATCTTCATTGCCAATGTGGGCAAGCGGACCATCTTTGTGCAGGGCGAACCCCTGCTTACGAGTCACAAGACACGGCTCGACGACAATATGTTGGTGGAGATATGCGGCCTTACCTTTACGTTCATCATTAACCCCAATGCCATCGATGCCGTACGCACGCAGTGCGCCAAGACATCGGAGCCGTTGAAGTAACAGAATCGATACAGGACCTGATCTGAGGAAGAGCCAATTAAATTTGTTGGTTAATGCGGGGTGGGGGATCTCTCTGCGATATCTCTTAACTTTACTAGAATTTCTGATGATAGAAATAAAGAGGAAGCACTATCGCTACTTATGTTCCTTAAATTAAATATATGTAAATTCAATTATTATTTAAATTTAATTATTTAATTCTGGCACTCCGTTTATCCTATTTCCATGTAATGACCCATTTGATTGGAATTTTAAAATATTTTATCTGTTTCCATTTTTCTGATATTGATTTGTATTCCGCTACAACAGTCTCATCTTCATCCTGCTCCCACCAACACCAGCCGTTATATCTCGTTCCTCTCCGACATAGGAGTTCCTTGAAGATTTTTGTTCATCATATTGATTAAAAGTCTTAGGTCTTGTATTTGCTCTTCAAGATACATACTTAGACGCAAACCACCACAAAAATAAAAATACAATCCCGATCACTATATCGATTGTTCTCCGAACGCCCTCTTATTGGTGATTTCCAGGAAGTGAGCTTTGGTCACATGTCGATTAGTTTTTCCAGTGGCACTGCGCTTCAGATCATCTACAATGATGGCTCCTGCGTTCAGTTTCTTGTACTTGGCATCGATGGACTGGTTTACGTAGTCCACAACATCCTGGGCGTGCAGTTCAGAGCCATGCCGCTTCACCACAGAAGCTGCGGCCTCATCCCCATTGACTGCATCCCAAACCCCGAAGACACAGACCTCGGCTACATTCTGCATCTGGGAGATGACTGTCTCTATCTCGTTGGGATAATACATGATGTTGTGGTACTTTAGCATGTCCTTTTGCCGATCAATTATGTATAGGAAGCCATCTTCGTCCATATACCCCAGATATCCAGTATGCAGCCAATTCTCTGAGTCCCGAATTATGAGAGTCTCTTCTGGGTTCCCATAATAACCCGACCAATTCTGACCATTGAGAAAGCAGACTTGACCCGTTTCGTTTGGTCCCAGGGCCCCACCCTGTTCATTGATTATCTTTAGACTTTTTTTGTAACGGAATTAGCACGCTGACACAAGGTGGCTGCTGGCAAGACGAAGCATAGATGGCGCTGCATGCTGTTTTCTTTAGTTGCATCGGCCACAACTTCAAATTGTTTTTATTAATTCAAAATCTTTGTTTTTTTTATATAAAACCAATTAAACAATTAACGATTTTTTTAATAACAGTCGACAAACCCATATGTATTTTAACAATCAGATCGACAATTATTATTATATATTATGTATATTATTATATTATACAATAAAATTCCCACACGTTCTCTCGCCTGGAAGGTTCAAAATATTTATGAAATACGCCCAGTAATTGCAAAGGTCTGTCTTTGTTTGTCTGTCCGAACGTTACTACGCTACTGTAATATATACACAGTATCTCAACACGCTCAGTATTTTAGTTCTATAAAAAGGACTTCGAGCACAAATTGCCAACAGTTGAAACACATCGTTTAAGCTAACAGCTGAGACAATGCCGTATGATCCGCAAATCACCTACGATGATATGCTCAAGGTGTGGAGTGGAGGCGAAAGAGAGAACTATTTCGCACCTCACCTTTCCATTGGGGAGATCATCTTCCGGGAGATGGAAAGGCATCCGAAGCTCATTGCACAGGTATGCTGTTACGAGGAATCGAATTCCACTATTAACTAAACTAACCTTCCAGATCTCAGCCACTGAGAAGACGGTGCTGACTCGGGAGGAGGTGCGTTTCAATGCGATGCGTGTGGCCACCTATATGCGAGGACTTGGCCTAAAGCAATGTGATATTGTGGGCCTCATAGCCAGGAACACCACGCACCTGGTGGCCGTGGCCTACGCCTGCTTTTTCAATGGAATGCCGTTCCACTCTATGAACATCTCCTACGAGCAGGACACCATTGAGAAGCTGCTTAGCATTACCAGACCCCGTCTAATATTCTGCGACGGTGATGAGTACGAGAGAGTTCTGGCAGCCACTGAGCACATCAAGCTGGACACCACAATCATAACCATGCGAAACCACCCCTCGGGATCCCTGCGGATTCAGGATATCCTGGCAACACCCATTGAGGATAACTTCCAGCCAGCACTTCTGGAGCAGGGCCCCGATCAGACCTTGGCCATTCTCTGTTCCTCAGGAACCACGGGCGTTCCCAAGGCGGTTACTGCAACCAACAGTCACAATTGCATATTCCCCGGCTTGTAAGTCCATCGGAATGGTTGACTAGCTCACCATTGACTGTCTCCTCTCGCAGCCTCGTCACCACCGATGTTGTTCAGTACACGCACAGCACCGTGGATTGGTTTTCGGGCCTTTCCTCCATAATCAACGCTGGAGTTTTCAGCACTACAAATGTTATTGCTGACAATGATTTTGATCCCGCCTTCATGTGTCGTATGGTCCAGGAATACAAGATCGGGTTGGTCTTTCAATGTCCTTCCCACATGGCAATGCTGGCGAACTGCCCGGAATTCGAAGACGCTGACCTGTCGAGCATAAAGCATTGCATTTTTGGTGGCTCCCGGTGCTCCCTGGATGTTCAGAATCGTGTCCGAAGCCGCCTCAAGGGAGATCTGATCTTTAGCTATTCCATAACAGAGCTGAATAGCACGGGCACCTTGAACCTTCACTTTGATGAAAAGCCCAACTCAGTGGGTTGTCTAGTCGCTGGCAACAAAATCAAGATAATCGATGAAGAGGGTGTGGCTCTGGGTCCAAATAAAGTGGGTGAAGTGTGTCTCTTCAATGGCCAGCATTGGTCTGGCTACTATGGCAATCCCGAGGAGACGCTTATGATTCGCGACTCTCAAAAGTGGTTTCACACCGGAGATTTGGGCTACGTTGATGAAGATGGCTTCTTGTTTATAGATGATCGCAAAAAGGACATGCTCAAGTACCACAACATCATGTACTATCCCAACGAGATAGAGACAGTTATCTCCCAGATGCCTAACGTTTCCGAGGTCTGTGTATTTGGCATTTGGAATGCAGTCAATGGCGATGAGGCTGCAGCCTCTGTGGTGAAGAGGCACGGAACCAATCTGGCCGCCCAGGACGTTTTGGACTTTGTAAAGGAACATATTGATGCCCAGTATAAACTATTAAATGCTGGAGTCATCATTGTAGATGATCTGAAGCGAAGTGGAAATGGGAAAACCAATCGACGCGCCAACAAGGATCACTTTCTGAATGTTCAGAAGATCAAGTAGCTTAAATCCCTAAGCGAGAGAAGGGAGAAACAAAAAAAAAACTTAATAATATACCAAGAACCAAGTCCAACACTTTATCCTTTATATATTTGATAATTTATCAACACTAAAACCTATTTTATCGATTAATGAGCTGATTTGACAACTTTGACATTTGACAACGTCATTTTATTGATGAATAAGATGACTTGACAACCTTACTGCAGAAATAAAAGGGCTGGTGTGGCAGAAGAAAACCAAATTGGAATAAAAACACTAAATAGTGGTACTCCCATCAGACAAACTCTAAAGTGAAGGTAAATATGGCACTTTTCGGACTCTTTTATTGCATTTGTAAATTTGTTTCTCTAATTTTTTTACAAGGAAAACGGCTTAGCTTTTTTTTGTGCAAAATGTCGCTGTCAAAGTTTAAACGTGAGGATATGGAATTTGTACCCAATGGGAACGTGATGGAACTCCGTCCAATGCAGCAACTTCGACGAGCCAAGATTGATGCGGCCGCCCTCAAGGGGGGTCGCAAGCTCCGCAAGGATGAAGAGCCAAGGGCCCAAATGGTCGGCCGCTGGAAGCCCATTGATGACCTGGCCCTGTTGACTGCCATGGATCGGGTGAACAATGTTAAGATTGTGCATCGTGTATGCAAATTCTCGTGCATGTTCTCGCTCAAGGAGGTCCATCAGCGTTGGAAGGCACTGCTCTACTCGCCCATGGATTCGCAGACGGCCATGACGGCCATCGAGAATCTACACCCGGAGACGGTGGCCACCGTTAGGGCTAATACGGTACTCAGTCCCGAGGAGGAGGAAGTAATCATGAGCATCAAGAGCTCGGAATCCCCCTCACTGGCAAAGTTTCAGGAGCTGATCGATCAGAATGCTGCCATCTTTTTGCGTGAACGAACGGCCCAATATCTGCAAACTTACTGGCGCGAGCTCCGCAAGTATATGCTGCTGCCTGATCAGGTGATTGCGCCGGGCGAAGAGGCGTCCTATCTGCAGAGCTTCTCCGAGGCCGAGGCGGAGGCTTTTAATGTCAATGTCCACGAGCCCATCGACGAGGCCCTGGACGCCGAGCTGGAGCTTCAGAACCGTCGCAATAGGCGCTCCATTCGGTTGTTGGAGAACGAAATAACTCGTATGTCCGTCCTGGTGGACTGTGGTCGTGGTCCTCGAGACCTGGACAACAATACGATTGCCTGTTTGTGCGGCCATCGGGTGCGCTTTCTGATACAACATCCGGAGATCAACTTTGGGCGCGACGGTAACGAAGGTTCCGATTGGAAGGTGGATGTGAACCTGGCCCTGGAGGGTCCGGCCGAGAAGGTGTCACGTCTGCAGGGCACCATTAAGCTGCGCAACGATGGCATCATCTTCATTGCCAATGTGGGCAAGCGGACCATCTTTGTGCAGGGCGAACCCCTGCTTACGAGTCACAAGACACGGCTCGACGACAATATGTTGGTGGAGATATGCGGCCTTACCTTTACGTTCATCATTAACCCCAATGCCATCGATGCCGTACGCACGCAGTGCGCCAAGACATCGGAGCCGTTGAAGTAACAGAATCGATACAGGACCTGATCTGAGGAAGAGCCAATTAAATTTGTTGGTTAATGCGGGGTGGGGGATCTCTCTGCGATATCTCTTAACTTTACTAGAATTTCTGATGATAGAAATAAAGAGGAAGCACTATCGCTACTTATGTTCCTTAAATTAAATATATGTAAATTCAATTATTATTTAAATTTAATTATTTAATTCTGGCACTCCGTTTATCCTATTTCCATGTAATGACCCATTTGATTGGAATTTTAAAATATTTTATCTGCTTCCATTTTTCTGATATTGATTTGTATTCCGCTACAACAGTCTCATCTTCATCCTGCTCCCACCAACACCAGCCGTTATATCTCGTTCCTCTCCGACATAGGAGTTCCTTGAAGATTTTTGTTCATCATATTGATTAAAAGTCTTAGGTCTTGTATTTGCTCTTCAAGATACATACTTAGACGCAAACCACCACAAAAATAAAAATACAATCCCGATTACTATATCGATTGTTCTCCGAACGCCCTCTTATTGGTGATTTCCAGGAAGTGAGCTTTGGTCGCATGTCGATTAGTTTTTCCATTGGCACTGCGCTTCAGATCATCTACAATGATGGCTCCTGCGTTCAGTTTCTTGTACTTGGCATCGATGGACTGGTTTACGTAGTCCACAACATCCTGGGCGTGCAGTTCAGAGCCATGCCGCTTCACCACAGAAGCTGCGGCCTCATCCCCATTGACTGCATCCCAAACCCCGAAGACACAGACCTCGGCTACATTCTGCATCTGGGAGATGACTGTCTCTATCTCGTTGGGATAATACATGATGTTGTGGTACTTTAGCATGTCCTTTTGCCGATCAATTATGTATAGGAAGCCATCTTCGTCCATATAGCCCAGATCTCCAGTATGCAGCCACTTCTCTGAGTCCCGAATTATGAGAGTCTCTTCTGGGTTCCCATAATAACCCGACCAATTCTGACCATTGAGAAAGCAGACTTGACCCGTTTCGTTTGGTCCCAGGGCCCCACCCTGTTCATTGATTATCTTTAGATTGATTCCTTTTATCGGGCGACCCACGGAGTTGGGTTTTTCGTCAAAGTGAAGATTAGTACAGCCCACGCTGTTCAGCTCTGTTACAGCGTACGCAAAGTGCAGGCAGTCGTGGCTAAGGCGACTACGTATTCGATTCTGAACCTTCAAGGAGCAGTTGGATCCACCGTAAATGTAGAACCGAATGCCTGACAGATCACATGTTTCGAATTCCGGACAGTTGGCCAGCATGGCCATGTGTGAAGGACATTGAAAGATGAATGTTATCTTGTATTCTTTGATCATACGACACAGGAGAGCAGGATCGAAAACATTGTCGGCAATAATGCTAGTTGTGCTGAATACCCCGGCGCTAATGATGGTTATAAGACCCGATATCCAATCTAGGGTGCTGTGTGTATATTGCACATCATTGGAGGTTAGACGACTGTGATGCAACGCAATATATAACAGATGAGTTGGAATAGTACTAGTTCAATTGAAATCTGCATATGCTTGTTCTTGTCTACTTACAAAAAGGTCAAAAGAACCTGTTGACTGTTTGTAATCGTGACTGCCTTTGGAACGCCCGTGGTCCCCGAGGAGCAGAGAATGGCCAAGGTCTGATCGGGGCCCTGCTCCAGAAGTGCTGGCTGGAAGTTATCCTCAATGGGTGTTGCCAGGATATCCTGAATCCGCAGGGATCCCGAAGGGTGATTTCGCATGGTTATGATTGTGGTCTCCAGCTTGATGTGCTCGGTGGCTGCCAGAACTCTCTCGTACTCATCCCCATCGCAGAAGATCAGACGGGGTCTGGTAATGCTGAACAGCTTCTCTATGGTGTCCTGCTCGTAGGAGATGTTCAGGGAGTGGAACGGCATTCCATTGAAAAAGCAGGCGTAGGCCACGGCCACCAGGTGCGTGGTGTTCCTGGCTATGAGGCCCACAATATCACATTGCTTTAGGCCAAGTCCTCGCATATAGGTGGCCACACGCATCGCATTAAAACGCACCTCCTCCCGTGTCAACACGGTCTTCTCAGTGGCTGAGATCTGGAAGATTAGTTAATAGTGGAATTCGATTCCTCGTAACAGCATACCTGTGCAATGAGTGTCGGATGCCTTTCCATCTCCCGGAAGATGATCTCCCCAATGGAAAGGTGCGGAGCGAAATAGTTCGCTCTTTCGCCCCCACTCCACACCTTGAGCGTATCATCGTAGGTGATTTCCGGGCCGTACGGCATGCTGCGATCGATCAGTTATCGGTATAGTTCCAAAACTGCTTCCGTATCGTGCCTGAGGTTCCTTTTATAGAATAATCGAACAGCTGAACTGACGATCGTTGCGGGGGGCGTGTTTTAACCGGTACAAACCTTCAAACGTGCGCTTGCAAAATGGAATTCAAAACTTACAACATTCTTCCACGTTGAGGGCACACGTGTAGGGCAGGGCTATAATGTTTTATTTCCCAGGATATAGAAATGTTTGCAACCACAATTCAATTTATTACGTGATATATCTGAAAACCTATCGTTTGTCTGTCCCAAAGTTTTCTTCTCGTTTCTATAAGAGGGGACCGGCAGCCACAAATCGTCAACAGTTAATAAAAAATATAAAAACTGGTAGTTAGCAAAATGCCGGATAAGCCAGAATCCAAATACGATCCAAGGCTCAAGGTCTGGAGTGGTGGAGAAAGATCTAATTATTTCGCACCGCACCTTTCCATTGGGGAGATCATCTTCCGAGAGATGGAAAGGCATCCGAAGCTCATTGCACAGGTATGCTGTTACGAGGAATCGAATTCCACTATTAACTAAACTAACCTTCCAGATCTCAGCCACTGAGAAGACGGTGCTGACTCGGGAGGAGGTGCGTTTCAATGCGATGCGTGTGGCCACCTATATCCGAGGACTTGGCCTAAAGCAATGTGATATTGTGGGCTTCATAGCCAGGAACACCACGCACCTGGTGGCCGTGGCCTACGCCTGCTTTTTCAATGGAATGCCGTTCCACTCCCTGAACATCTCCTACGAGCAGGACACCATAGAGAAGCTGTTCAGCATTACCAGACCCCGTCTGATCTTCTGCGATGGGGATGAGTACGAGAGAGTTCTGGCAGCCACCGAGCACATCAAGCTGGACACCACAATCATAACCATGCGAAATCACCCTTCGGGATCCCTGCGGATTCAGGATATCCTGGCAACACCCATTGAGGATAACTTCCAGCCAGCACTTCTGGAGCAGGGCCCCGGTCAGACCTTGGCCATTCTCTGCTCCTCGGGGACCACGGGCGTTCCAAAGGCAGTCACTTTCACTAACAGCCAACAGATTCTATGGAGCTGCACGTGTGTTTAATATGTTTAGTAATCCATTCTTACTGATATCAGTATATTTCTCTTCTTCTCTGATTAGTCCCATGACAACCGATGTGGTTCAGTACTCGCACAGCACCCTGGACTGGTTCTCGGGACTCTCCGTTTGCATTAACGCTGGAGTGTTCAGCACCACAAGCATTATTGCCGATAACAAGTTCGATTCTGCCTTCCTGTGTCGTATCATCGAGGAGTACAAAATAACATTCCTCGCTCAGAGCCCTTCCCAAATGGCCATGCTGGTGAGCTGCCCAGAGTTCGACGCGTCTGATCTGTCGAGCATCCGGTATTACGTTTACGGAGGCACTGCCTGCTCCGTCGAGATGCAGCATCGAATGCGCAGGCGTCTTAAGCAGGCGGACTGTCTGGTCTTTAGCTATAACTTAACGGAGATGAACAGCTTGGGTTGCTTGAACCATCACTTTGACGAAAAACCCAACTCCGTGGGCCGCCCGGTGAAAGGAATCAGAGTCAAGATAATCAATGAAAAGGGCGAGGCCCTGGGTCCCAGTGAAGTCGGTGAAGTCTGTTTTTATAGTGGTCAGCATTGGTCGGGCTATTACGGGAATCCAGAGGAGACGCGCATAATGGTTGACTCTCAGAGGTGGCTACACACCGGTGATATGGGCTACATGGACCCAGACGGCTTTCTATACCTCGTGGACCGCAAGAAGGATATGCTCAAGTATCAGAGCATCATGTATTATCCAAGCGAAATAGAGAGAGTGATCTCTCAGATCCCTGACGTAGCCGAGGTCTGTGTCTTCGGTGTGTGGGATGAAGTGAATGGCGACGAGGCCGCTGCCTCTGTGGTAAAGAAGCCTGGCACCCAACTCTCACCTCAAGATGTTGTGAAGTTTGTAAAGGAACATATTGGGGCCAAGTACAAGCAGCTGAACGCAGGAGCCATCATTGTGGAGGATCTGGTACGAAGTCCGAACGGAAAAACCCACCGAGTCGCCACAAAAGCGCACTTTCTAGAGGTCTCAAACAGAAACAGGACTTAGCCATTTCGGAATTTGTATTTAATTAAAAGTTCTTGGTTCAAATGAATTACAATGGATGACAATTGAAAATTCATGCATTCATGGAAATAACAGAAATACACAAATGAGTTCCCTATATTCATACATTCGTGGATTCGTGCTGATCCCAAGGTTATATTAGCATTTGATGTTATTTGTTTGGTGCCATCGTTTGGGCTGGTCTGTTGGCCTGACCCCTGCATTTAAGACGGCTGAAAGCAATCAACCCTGATAAAACCCCCCGAGCTGTCAGTCGGTCGAAGAGACCTTCACTTTAAATCGCCTGCCTTTGTGTTGGGTGTCGTCATAAAAATAGAAATCTCGCTTCATTTCATTGCCTTTGTTATAGCGCCTCGTTGTTGTTACTCCTCCAATTTACCCGGTCGACAGCCGTCCTGTCGTATAGTCCATAATCCGTCGTCGGCCGAGCGGGCTCCGGGCGGAGTTATATGATATCCCCGTACGAGGATGCACAGCGAGTATTTTTCACCTAAGCTGCGGCCGTTTGTCTGTCTCACTGTGTCTCTGTCTCTGTCTCTATCTCTGTCTCACACAGAACCCTCTGCTGTGGCTGGTCTGTGACCTGTTAGCCGGATTAGGCCTGACACGGGGAGATCGGGGACGAGGACAAGAACGAACCCACATGAGCATTTCAGATGCTCGAAAATCAGTCATAATATTTCAAATTTCATAAATTGATGCGTATCACATTAGACGCGAGTGGGATGGGTATGGGATGGGAATGACGGCAGCAGGAGCCGCAGACTAACGGCCCTGCTTTCCTCGTGGGTGAGCAACCCTCGGGAACTGACTTTGATAAACGCGTTTTCGGCGGGGGAGCGATGTCACGCCCACATTTCAACGCGTCGCGCGAAATTTGCTGTGAAATAAAAAAAACGAAGAAAAAACCTTAAGAAGAAAGGAAAATATATAAAACTTTATATACCTACATATATACTCATACATATATTTTTTACGGGTATATGGGTTTGTGTGCATGTATATTTCCTTTGATTTTGCTGCACGATTGATTTTCTCGCACCAAGACATCGCCCCCCGGACCACATCGGAGGAGAGTCCTATTCATTCGCACCTGCTGCTACTCCTGACTCGTCTGAAATTGTTCCCTAGACGAAGGACCATGGCTCTCGGCTCTCGGCTCTCGGCTTTGCTCTTGTCTATCCCTGGAAGAAGGGGAACGCGAGAGTCCTGCCACTGCTACTGCTCATGCCCCTGCCTATGCCCCCGTCCCTCGGTCCCCTTATTTTATTTCCTTTCTGCTCAGCCATAAAACAATAAAGGAGATTTTTGTATTTGTATTCCAACTTTGAGTCGCTCGCTGGAGAAATGCTTTTCTAATTAAATTTTATGACTTGCCTGATGAAGTTTTCCTTTCTTTTTCCTCGTTCTTTCATGACTGGAATTGAACTATTGATTGGTCACGAATGGAGCGCATAGGCGTTCTCTTCTTCGAGGGATGATCCCTCAGCGGAGTTGCTGAAGTTGCTGAAGAATGAGGCATAATGACGCCTGAATTTCAAATAATACTTCATCAAATGGTATTATACTTCTGGCTAGAGGTTTGGCCAATGCCCAGAAGCCATTAAATGTATGTGTGTACAATGGATTGGAAGTAACGATTCTCCGAAGCCCTTTTATCTTTCAGAAACCAAGACAACTTGGGGTTCAGGATGTTCTTTATTTATGTAGTACCATATCTTTGAAATTGTGTAACATTCGAATTAAATATGGTCAGGGATTATGACGTTCTTCTAAGATGAATCAAGCTCCATTGCAGAGAACCAGGCTCCAAGCAGAGTATTTTCCATACAATTACTTAGAGAGCATATCAAATACTTCAACTTTCCTTCAGATGGCATTCAAGTTGCCATTTCCATTTCCACGTGTAATAACACCCATCGTGGCAGTAACCTTGCTCCAAGTGTTACCATCAAATGGGTAATCCAAGTGGACCTCAAGCGAAAATTCAGTGGTTTCTCTGCCACATTTCCCATATCTCAACACCCAACCCCACCGCACCGCACCCCACTCCCATGTAGATTGGCAGCCAGGCAAATTTCAGCGATTTTCAAGCATTTCACTTCCACGCTGAAAATTGACACCTAATACCCACGCAAGGGGAAAACGCTCGCAGCAAAGTGGGGGATACCCGTCCCTCTGGTGGCGTCTCCTTCTCTGGCTATTCACTGGCTTGCCACTGGTCCTCCAATGGCTTTCCTCTGGCTCTGCTCCGGTCGTTTGCTAGTCTTCCTCTGGTACTCCTCTAGTCCATACAGTCCTCCAGCTATCGCCTGGTTTTGTTGGCTTCAGCGAATGCGCAAGCAATTGACGTAAATAAGAAGCAGCCTGGCAACGTCAGCGCCACGATGACGACGCCTGTAACCGGAGATGGTCTGGGAATACAGGGAGTACAGGGAGTACAGGGAGCACAGGGAGCACAGGGAGTGTGCCTTATTTACGTATATACATATGCCTTGGCCACAGCTTGAGCTTTGAAATTGGAAAAAGTTATGCAAATCTGCTGACGACAGGACAGGAAACGAGCGAGCAATCTGAAGCACAAGAAGTGAATTAGTTTTTATATATTTTTTGTGTGCAATTTATGTGTGGGCAGGACCCTGACGAGGACGAGGACGAGGACGAGGGCGAGGGCGAGGACATGGAACTTTTCCCCTGTCTAACTGTCGATTTCTGTGTGCGCAATTATAATAATTGCAATAATAACAACAGCGGCAGCAGCAGCAGCAGAAGCGACAGGAGGAGGATCTGTCCAAGCCACTCTGGTGGCATGCAACGTGACAGGAACCGTACCAGCAGTGTACCCGGGTTATACTAGGGTCTTCCTAGTTTCCTGCCCCAGCATCCGTGTGCGTAAATCGCTTCGTTGTTTACCCAGAGCATTAAAGGCTTTGCTGCCGCACAGAGCACCGCTCAAGGCATGGCTTGGGCAAGAGACTGGGAAGGGGAAGGTGGAGGGGAAGCGGCGCATAACGTGCCTAAATAAATAGCCAGGACGTGGTGGCAGGACCAAAGAATATAACCGGCTGACTCAGGCACTAAGGCTTTAAATCGTCATCTCCCAGTGTCCTATGGTCCGTTGCCCGTTTTCCGTTTCCCGTTGTCCTAATTACAGCTGGCAACGCTTCGCTGGCCCTGACAGGCATTTGCCACCCCAAAAATGGGGGGAATCCCAGGCCCACTCGCAGTCACAATCCCCTGCCCATCTTAACGTGCTTAATGCCAATTAAGCGTTTGCCAAACACCCTGCCCTGCCCTGCCCTGCCCTGCCCTGCCCTGCCCTGCCCTGCCCTGCCCTGCCCCGCCCCGCCCTGAACCGTTCTACGAGTGTCACCCTCTTCAGTGAGGCTTTCGAAGGGCCCCCTGGGCCCTGGTGATATTTACATTCCGCTTTTGATATTTCGCATTTCATTGATTTTATTTTTAATAATTTTGATGCCTCGGATTACTGTTCTGTTGATTTATGCTGCGAAACAGGGAATTCCACTTCTCCAAATCCTTGTCTCACTGAAATCAGAGTCTGTCTCTCCGAGAGGACGTCTCGCATTTCCATTGGTAATATAAATAGTTCATGTTAATTAGATTTCAGTTGGTTTTGTTGGCCAGCAGGGAAGGTCAGCGGCATTTTGTTTGGAATATTATGGCAATTTTGTTGCCCTGGCGATTTATAATTAATTCCATTCCCTTTTGAAGTGCGGGCAGATCTCTAGTTTTCAGTTGGCTGAGCTGGAAAACAGGCTCGGGAATCTGATTTATTTTGGACGGACCACGAAAAAAAAGTAATTGAAATTCGATGATTTACGCAAGCATCGGATAACTTTTCTTTCAAAATAATTATCGGGGTTTCCTAAATTACAATCTTCTATACTCGGACACAGATGTTGTTAAGTGAATACCAATGGCAACTGTTTCTATTCATTTCCATTCATCCCCCGTAATACTGAGTAAACCAAGACAAAACCAGATCAAAGAGTAAAAATCTGCTTTAAAACCTATTCAGTTTAATTCAGGTTTAATTCCCAGAATTCATACATTTATTTTATCGAATAATTCTGTATTAATATCAGCCCATGAACCCACAATTTCCCGATCAATCATGGCGAACAATCAGCAAGTTTCTTAGGAACTCTTTCTTTCATTGCCACACCCTCTAGCGCTGCGCAGCGGAGGAATGGTGGCAATTCACTTGGCAATCTTAACGTTCTGTTAATTGATTTCTCGCAGAATTAATTGTAGTCTTTGAGTCCCTGCTACTTAATTCCCATACTTTGTCGCTCGCACACTCTCTCCTGCATACAAATACATAGTACATATATATGCAGGTATATCCCTGTCAGGTATCTGGTTCTCAGATGCAGCCACTGACTGATGATTGGACTTCTTGGCCATCTGCAGCTCGGTTCACGTTCCACAGTGGCCACAGTGGCAGAAGCATATGCTGGAAACCCGAGACAAAAGAGCAGCAGCAGCAGCAGCACATAAAAAATAAGAAATATCGAAAATAAAAAATTGCGCACAGCAAAAAAAGAGCCATGCCGCCAGCCAAAGATCAAATGGCGCAAATCTCGCAGATACAAAGATACTTTTCGACTGCGGTTTTGCGGATTGGGCTGGGCCTGGACCGGACTGAAGCGAAGCGAACCTCAAAACCGCAAAGGGGGGTCGGGCGGGGCTTGAACGTCACAGCCAGAGCCAGAGCCAGAGTCAGAGTCAGAGGCATCCAAGTTCAAATTTTTAACCGCACCGCACTCTATGGCAACGGTATACGGGAACATAATTTGAACTTAAAAGCTGTTCGGCAACTGGCTAAAAAAGGGGGAAACTGGGAACTGGGAACGGGGGACTGGCCTTTTGTATCTGCAATTTCTTTGGCGCAAAAGACGTAAATAATAATAATAGTATGAAATTATAAATGGTTCGGTCTGGGTCGGGGTTTCTGATCCCCAAGTCGCACAAATTGTCCCTGTTTCATCTCGCTCTCTACGCTTACGAGTATATATCTATCTGTTCTGTATATTTGCTTTATGATAATGCCTTTTCCAGCTACACGCTCCGTATTTTTAGTTATTGTACGTCAGTTCTGTTCTGTTCTGTTCTGTTGAGAGTCTGTTTCTGTTTCTGCTTCTGCTTCCCCACTTCCCCTGTCGATGATTATTATGTATGCTTAAATTCTATGCACGTACCGGCACTGAAGCTTATCTGTATCGAATATGATTAAGTGCGCTGCGCTGCCTCTCGACGGTCTCAAGTCCCAGGTCCAGGTCTAGGCAGGGCAGGGGAACGAACCGGACCGAAACCAGGCCCAGTCACTGTCCCAGACCCAGGGCCAGGAGACAGAGAGACAGAGACCTGAACGTGCCACATTGAAAAGGGCACACAAAAGAGGCAGGAGACGGGGATGGAGGCGGAGACAAGCGCTTAAGTAAACACAAACAACAATTGCAGGCAGCAGCCTCCATCCAGGGTTCTGGCTCAGCCAAATCCTCGCCAGTCATCTCCCCAGGTCCATTTTGGCATTTGCATTTTCTGGATAATTCATTAAATGCAGAACTTGTGCCTTCTTTTTTACCTATTAAATTGTATAACATAAAGCGGAATTTGCATTTCTTTGTACTACTCGTACATTGCGATAAATGGAAGCGACGTTTCCGAGTATCGTAGATATTTCTGTGAAATTTCAACAATTACTTTCATTCATGGCTATGTGGAAGGCCTGCCACTGCCACTCACAATCACCTACTTTGCATTTGAATATTCAAATTGGATCGATTTTCATCTTTTGAAAGCGCCTGAGAAAATTTTAAATGGAATTATAGCGAATGGAAATTATGCATACAAAAATTATTTTAATTTATGGTTTGGGAATAAGTGTTCATATGGATATTGAGGGGAGGTTCCAGTGCCCAGGTTTTTCTGAGATAACAAGTATTTTTGGTTAAGAGTGGCATTTCAATAACAGAAAAAAAACCCTTCGAATGAAGCATATTTGGGTCATACAACAGGCAGCGAAAATCAAGTAGATTCATAAAGTAAATATCTTTAGAACGCAGTCTTCCTATGATAGTCTTATGATAGGCCTTGGCCCAATCCCTCTGTGCAGTTTAATACTGAAGTTACAGTCAGATTAGTGATCTTTGAAGCCGATTGATCACTGTAAAAATTGTGGCAATCACAATAATCACGCCGAAGGGCATCGCACACCCTTATTTAAATTACAATTAAAAAACTAATTTGCTTTGATGTAGATGTAAATGTATTCAAAAAAATCTCTTAACTACGATCCTGATTCAATTTAAATATAAACTATTTTAATATATAAGCATATTATATTAAATTGGTAGAAAATGTATTTTATTGAACTATGAAAACAACAATATAATTTAACCACCAAATACAACATGAGACATGTATAAATCATACCCGTTATTGTATATCTTGAAACAGAATATTTTGTTACAAGAAAACCCCCTATATATTTTAATTTCTTTGAAGTGAAATCTTCATTAATTACCGCACTCATTTGAGTAAGTCAAAAATTAGCATTTCAAGAATTACTTGGCAGCGCTTTACGACAATTTGTAAATGCAAATCGGGAGGAGTACCTGGAGTACGTATGTACCTACTTATGAATGTGTGTATGTGTGTGTAAATAATCAAACAAATTAGTATGCAGGTGTCGCAGTTGTGGGCCATAAATCTGAGTGGCCAAGTCGGGGAGATAAATATGAACGAAACATGTTTGTTAATCCCTCCATTTGAATGGCGCAATATTCGATTTAATTATATTAATGTGATCTCTGAATTTATGTGATCCGGTGTGCTGCATTCACTTGCAAGTGAAATGTATTCCATGTTTGTTCTTAAACGGGTTTACGAGTGTACACTGTACAGCCATGTGAAGTAATCTCGGAGCTGATATCAGAATGGGACTGGCAGTCGGGCCTGGGGTCTGGGGTCTGGGGTATGGGATTCGTTCTCTGATCTTAAGTAGTCTCGAAATCATTCTCAGCATGTGCAAATACTCTTTCAGTCGTCTTTGGAGAGCCTTCCCATGATTTATTTGATTTATAGCAATTGCTTTTTATATTACTTGTTGTTCGGCAATTTCCATTCTGCTTCTGCTGCTGCTTCCAAATCCGATATTCCTGAGGCACTTGAGGCCGAGAAGGAGATGGCTCTTGAAAAGCTGGCGGAGAGAAGGCCGCATTAAAATTCAACTCGTTCAAGTCGTGAAATGCTTAATACTTGAGATACTTTTGTGTTTTATTATTTGCATTAACATTTTGAGGGACGACGAAAGCGACGACGCCCCGTCTTTGACTTTCCGCAAGCAATTTTCTAAAGGGTTTCCCCGCGCTTCCATTAAGGGTGGTTCGGATGCTATACACACAATATTGTATATACTCGTACTTACATACATTAAATTGCTTTCGTATGGCGCATTAATGATGCCAGGGGAATGTCAACCTGTCATTAAGCAGAACCAGATACCCAGATACTGATATGTATGTATGTGCCTCAGACAAAGATACATCCCATCCATCCCAACTGTGAAAGGTGCAAACATCCTGTAATGCCTGGGGTTGAGGGGCATGAATCTCACTTGAATGCAAAAAATTGCAAATAAACGGGAAGGCTGTAGAGAGCTGTAGAGAATCCTAAGAAATTCACACGATTCCCCGAGTCCTTTTCGGCCAACAAACAACAATGGAAGGGGCAGCGGCAGCGTCAACGGCAACGGCAGAACGGTAAATGTCGGGCCAGATAAAAACCTCCGAACCACTCCGAAGCGGCTGCTGTGCAAACAATTAAAGTGAGGAGAGCACACTGCAGGGAAACTGCAGGGGGAAAGGGCAGAGGCGTGTGCAAGGTGCACTCCTCGTCGTCATCGTCGACGTCGCCACCAGGGCACTTCCGCACACCCAAGAGATTGCACACAGCAAACGACAGATGCAGATAGAAACACAGCAACAGCAACAGCAGCAGCAACACCATCAGTACCAGCGCGCTGGTAGAGATACAGCTAAAGAAATGGCAATGGCAACAGCGTAAAGATACAGATACGGATGCTACAGATACAGATACAGATACGAATACGGTTGCTCAAGTGCCGAAAATAAAACGCAGACCGAGATTGCTCCCTTTGATGTGTGAGTGTCTGCAGTGCAATATTATTATGATTGATGGGCGAGAAAAAGAAGAAACAGAGCCCGACCCCGACCCCGACTCCGAACCCAACCAAAAACAGGCACCCCTGCAGATCCGATGGAATGGGATGGGAATGGTATCATATGTTGAACAGAACCAGAACCAGAACCCAAACGAATACTATAAATTATGTTTACTTGTTCGCCGCTAAAATGAGGCCCCTAAATTGGTGTGGAAATATGGAAAGATTGCGATTGTAAAACTTTATGGATGGTATCAGATATGTTAGTGAAAGAATATTCCAGGCCCTAAAGTTAGTATGGATCGGATATTTTATAGATAAGCATTCCCCTCGAAAAAGAGCTTCACAAAGTATTGTAGAATCATAAAAGGATTGCGATCGGAACTGGCATATTCCGGCTCTTTGTTCATTGGCTCTCTGTTTTTCTACGTATTTCTCGTTGGGTTTTATTTGTTTTTTTTTTTTGTTCGGGCCGTCATGCGTATAGAATTTCATTTGATTGAGCGCTTAATCAAGCAAACATTAATGTGCACTTATTAATAATAAGTGTTCGCTGGGGCCCAATTTTCGTTTATCTGCTCAGTCGTGGCTGAGTGACGCCCGTGCTGTGTGCTGTGTGGTGTGTTCTGTGTGCTGGTCACGATGATGACTGAGCGAAGAACCTCGCAGGACTGCTTTCGATTGTGGGGAAATGGGGTATGGGGCAGCAACAAAAGCGGTGGCCAGATACAGATACCAGAACTCGTGGGTGTGTGAGCGCATAGAAACGCCTTTGAATGCTATCTGTGGCTCTTTTATGCGGGGAAACAACAATATTCCGGGGACCGTAATCAATCAGAGAGTGAGAGCCCGAAACCCTTCTTAATGAGTTTACAGAATTTAATCTTTTGAAAATGAACTCTGAAATCAATATTCTGCCCGCTCTTTCAAGTTTTGATAACTTCTGATGAGATATCAGCTACAAAGCCATCAATGCGCTCTTTATCATATTTATGCTGCAAGATAAAAATCAAGTAAGTACATGAATTATCAATCAGGCTATTATTTTCGAGCCAAATGATCCCTTCTTTAGTGCTGTGTGGGGACTACAATTAGAATATTTAAAAATGAATAATTTTATTGACATTTATTCTGAATAATTTAGAGAAGTTTACCTAACCATGACCATCCCATCATCAGCATTTCATCATGCTCCCCTCGAAATCAAACAAAACATTGTTAGCTTTTCCGTATTCCATATGAAAAAACACACATATTGATCTACGAACCTCCACTGACCCCTTTTCGAATGCTTTATCCTCTCGTGCCCATTCATTCATCAAGCATTCATCCAGCAGTGGGGACCACCCATTGATATTGATAGAGAATCTTGAACAAGTTTAGGCTTACACGCCGCCTAGGATTATCCGTGTCGAAAGCTGAGTTATGTCATGCCCGACGAGAGCCAACAATGGTCGGACCTCTCCTATGCCTATCCCTGAAAAGAAAAGAATATATGTATATGATTCTTTCCTCTTTTTTGTTCTAAAAGAAAAAAAGAAACCTCCATTGTGTGGCCTCGAGTTGATTGTTTCCCATTGTTTTTGTTGTAGTGGCAGCTTTTTTATTGTTAGTATTATTTTGCGTATTATTAAAGCGCATGCAGTCTTTATCAATATATAGGAGTATGTATGTATGTATGTACATACATATAATATGTATATGTATGTATAGGTGACTGTATCTGATTGTCTGCCTAAAAAACCAGCCGGCGGATGTTCAGTCGAGGAGGGGACTGTGACTGTGACTGGGACTCAACCCGACTTTAAGCTTCTTTCTGTCTGAATGAATTGAGCGGGCCTTTTGCATTGCTGAACTGCTTTTCATTTTGTACGGGCCTCCTCCCCAGAAGTCTTCCTTCCCCCAGACATTGCGCTCATAGAATTTGTATGAAATTTAAATACCTATTCAGCATTCAAAATGCGAAGCGACAGCGCAAAGACCTAAATACTTAAGTAGTTTCCGAGGGGCTGACAGAGACACGGCACCAGCAAACAGATACGAGCGCACACAGATACAGCAGATACAGCAGATACAGCGACATGGCGGCGCTTTCATATGCAGACACACGTTTTGTTAGTTACAGATACAAAATAGAGGAGAAGGCCGGGCCGCAGATACAGATACGTATACACAGATACGTACAGGGGCAGAGCAGAGGCAGGGGCAGACAAAGCAAGCTGGATTATGCCTCCTCCATCCGATCAACGAGTACTTCCAAGCATGCCCCCTCTGAGTGGCTGTGTGTGTGTGTGTGTGCCGCACGTAAGATTTAATCTTTATTGATTTATTTTGTTAGATTTTAATTTATGACACCGATGTAGGCAATCATTTTTTCTCTCTGTCCCTCGCCTCTCTACCGCTCTCTCTTTTTCTCGCTGGCACTGCTGGGGCATGGAGAGTGCCCCCACTGCACATGCTGAGTGGCACCATGGCTCTTGGAAATGTTGGGGCACCGGGAACCAGCTGTGCCAGATTTCACGAGATACTGTGGCATGTAATTTGCATTGTGGGTGGATTAATTAATCAAGACATTGTTGCCGAGCTCCATTCGAATGCTAATCAATTATGGATCTATAGGATGGGAGGCTAGACAGTGCGTTCATGTGAAGAAGAGCGGGTTTCTGTCCACAAAGGTCGCCTGGAAGCAGGGTTAGCTTTCTCTATGCCGGATAGGATGGGTCTCCATCCTTAAAATGCAAAAAATTGTTGTTGAGAGTTGGAAATTAGTTAGTGGCGTTAGTTACCCATGGGACTTCCACTTTCTGTGGAGTCATGTTTCTGTAAATGGTTGTGAGTACATCCATGGATCCAGAGGTGATGTTCGCCTTAGGTATAGAAATATATTGATTTCTTCTCAACCAGCCGCATAGATTACTATACCCTACTACATTCTGTCTGAATACTTATTTCTCCACCACCTTTCTTATTTTTTGCTTTTTGGGACATTTCCGTGCTCTAATCCCTGTGAAGCATCGTCTGTCTTACCATCTCTTTCACCTTCTTCAAGGATTATTTAGAGTGAAAACTTTCCATTACTTTTCGCTGCCATCCGAACCCCACACTACCTGACAGCACCACCCACCCATCCCACCACCCACCCCCCACAGAACCGACCAACTTTGAGTAACGGCTCCGAAGCTCTTGCAACATATCAGGTCCAACCCCCAACGTCATGGCTGACAACCCTGGCTGGTAACCTTTCATTTAACATTACCCACCAAAATCCCAGCAGCCAACTATTAATTTCCCGACCCCTCCCCCGCCCTCCACCAGCAACACCCCTACCCTTGGCACAAGCAACTATGAAACTTCAGCTGTAACGCACAGAAATTTTCATGTAATTTGCTTTCAAGTTGGGTTAAAAGTTTTCGCCGGAGCAGAAACCGTTAATCAACATTAATTACACATAACCTCGCACCAGGTCCAAGACTTGCCACGCCCACATGCGACATGCAAACGAAGATAAAGAAGAATATACATAAGGGTGGCTTTTTGGGAAACCGAAGATCTGGATGCCCTACTAGAAGCTACTTATATGATTTAGTGATTCATTTCCCTGTGTTACTTGTAGACTTGTAGATCCTTTAGCTATCCGTCTGTATGATGTGGTGTACCCTTGCAAGTAAGGGGCTATTTGCAGGTAGATGGAGATGGTTCCATCGCGCTCTTAAGGAAACGTTTCTTCCTTATTTGATTAGCAAAAACTTACTCCAAATCATAATACCCCTCTGCTAGGGTATTCAAATGGCGAAACAGAAATTGTAATTTACTTTAATGAGCAGCATTTAGTCAGCCCACAAGTCCAGTTTGAAAGAGGGAGGGTCGTACTGGGTGTACCATGATTGGATCGGAGTACCAGGAGAGTGTGAGAGAGAGGAAGAGAGGGAGGCACGGACAGTGGGATCCGCAGTTGTGTAATTAAAGTTGGCATCACCGGCAATTGCATTTTGAATTTGAAACGGGCCGATGGACGACAACGACAACGACAACGACTACGACATCGACGTGGACGGGGCCACGCACTCAATTGTCCGTGCCTCGTGCGGCCCACTCAAAGACATCACTCACTGACCCCCACTCACCCGATCCGACAGACGCTGTCCCGAGCACCGTCCCATCCGTCGCCACTCGTAGTCTCCGCTCCGTAATCTGCAGGCTTATTGTTCTCCCTTGTTCAAGTTTCCGCTCCCACTCCCGCTCCCGTTCCAGTACCGTTTGTCGACGTTGTCGTTGTCGCATGTTCTTGGCATTTAATGAGTGTCTCTCTACATCGGCCCTGCCTTCTCTCTAAGAGTTCGATACTTGGGCCATTGATGTGTGGCTTCCACATCGGCATCGGCATTGGCGTCTACTGTCTACCGTCTCCGCTTCGTTGGCCATTTTCGTATGCATGGCATGTATTTAAGTAGGCTGCTGTTAAGTGGACATTAGGGGCATTCTGTGGATGCTATGTGGGCACACATATGCGGTGGGTGACCTTATATAGAGCACAGCGTCTTGACTGGCCACTTGCCATTCGCCTCGAGTGGCCATCGAAGAGAAATCACCAAGAATTCTATGCTCAAAATAGTTATTGACGGATGTCTGTTGGAGATCACTCTATACGTACTTACACTACGTACATACATATATCCAAATGGTAGGTTGCCCGACATATGTACATGTGCAGCTCTTGAATGACTACTTCTTCGGAACTTATGCCGCATGGTGCATTGAAGATATGCAAATGAATGTCTGCAAAACGAAATTAAGTGGGAGCTGCATCTGTAAAATTGTATTGGGTTAAGCTTATCGATCCATATGTAAGTACATACGTATTGAAATAGTATCTATTATGATCCACTGGAAACATTCAAAATGTGCAGAGAATCGCATGTTGAAGATTTTATATGGTATGATCTTTATATGGTATCTAGAAAATATAAAGCTTAAACGAAACTTCCCTAAATCCATAATAAAATATATTATCTCTTGGAATTATAACGTAGCATATAGCACTATATCATTTTCTCATAAAAATCAGGATTTTGATTCGATTCACAACTCCCTATGATTAATGGAGATCCATCTCTATTCATTATAGCATTAATTCCCCTACTCTACGAAAAGTTGGCTTCATATCATGTAATCATTCTGTATCTCCTACTGTGGCCCTGTTTAAACATTCCTTAAGTTTACCCATTTCTGAGCTCAGAACGTGTAAGATTAAATTTTTGTATAATTTCCTTTTTTTTGCGGCGTTATCACGGTCTTACGAAGCCATTCCTGCGGGACATTTTTGTTGTGGGCGTCTTGGTCTTTTTGGTCCTTACATCAGGCCATTACATTCGTTCGAATTTTATATTTATTCTGATTCTGCAAAGCATTTTCAAGGCATATCAAGAGGGACAATTTTTAATATGATAATGAGATGCATGGTTTTCAAAAGAAAGCTTAAGGACTTGCAAAGAGGAAAACCTGAAATTCTCCTCAACAAAAATTGTATAAAAGAAAAGAGTGGTTCTGGGTGTGACTGCTTTAGAGCTGCTGACGGAGTGGCCAGTTTTTTTTTTTAACATCTTGCGGTTTATGTCGGCGTCTCCAGTATGGGTCGGAGCTGTGTCTACGGTTTCGTGTGGTATGCCACATATGGACCCGGTCCTCCCTGCTGCTGCCGGTGCATTCATGTGGAAATGAGTGCAGCCGCCAGCACACACACACACACACACACAAAACTGCATACAACACAAAAACGAGGAGAGAAAAGGAAAATAAAACCAAAACCAAGCCTCGCACAGTGGGAAAACAATGCCAATGGTTGCCCCCCTTCTGTCGCTCCCTGTGTCAGAGCTTCTGCTTTTGCTGGCGACTGCTGCATAAGTGGTAATAATAATTCCGCTCAAGAGGCGTCGCCCGGCGTTTCATTTCAATGACACACAAACCGTCGACAACAAGAACAGCCCTGAAGGAAATGACGAAGCTTTTGATACCCTTTCAGATGTGGCAATCCCATGGCAATTCGAGTCGTTCCTCTTGGGGTTGCAAACGTCGGGTCGGAATCATAGTACTCTGTATAGCGCTGCTGGATGCTGGAGATGGAGATGATTATTATGATGCCGCTGACGTGAATGGCAAAATGCTAAATGTTGGGTGCAGCAGAATCCGTGTTTTTGTCATCGAGGCGACCCGCATCGTCTAATGGCACACACACACACACACACAGCAGTAAAGTGCACATATGATCCAATCCGAGCTGCATTTGTAAGGGGGTCTCCGCTATAGAAGGAATATTGTATACCCTATCCACATGAGAAATAAATAACATTGAAACATTAATATTTTCCCAGCTGTAACAAAGTACAAAAGAATTTAATTGGTTTACCAACCGTCTTATAAAACTTAAGGGCTATTCTGTAGTGTGCTAATTCGTCCGCAAAGCAGAAGAAATGCACCTTCTCTTCCTCTCTAACTCCTGCCCGCCGCCTCTGATCGACTGCTCCTCCTTTCCGATGGCTTAATATTGCGTATGCATGGCGGCGACTCGTCATCCATTCATTGCCCCTCCGACCGACTGTCTATCGGCCTGTCCCCGCTGACGTTACCCCTTCCCATCGACTAACTCTGCTGCATTTCCCTGTCCCTTTCTACAACTGCCTCTGCTACCTCCTTCCCCCTCCCTGAGATTCCTTTGATTGCATTGTCTCGTCATGGTCTCGAGTGGTTCCTGGCACCGCTTTTTGCCCTCCTTCCCCTTTCTTTGTTGCTTTTCGCTTTTTATAGTTCTCACTCACTCCATTGTACGGGCCCCCCACCCCTTCTTCAACGTTTCTCTCTCTCTGCCGCTCACTTGACATACAATTATGCTGATGACATTGTTGTTTATATGCCTTCCCTCACTTATGTGCTTCTCCCTTTCCATTTCTGCTACTTCTCCGCTGCTTCTAGTGGTGGTGCTCTGCTGCTAGCGCTGCGCCTCTGCCGCTTTTGCTTTACCCTCGATTCTGTTGCTTTTGATTCTCCTCTCACTGCTGATGATGCGCTAATGCAAGGTGTATTTATAGGAGGTGACGCTGTCCCAAAAGGCGCTCCCACGATGCGAGCGCCATGTGCAAGCAGAGAGAGCGAAATAAATATATATAAATATGTAAACATGTGACTCGATGGACGAAAGGAACTCCTCACCTCGCACAAGTACACCTTGGGCAGAAGCTCTAGTACTCTGCCTTCTCTATTCGAGTACCTTTTAAAAGGTATTAGGATTTTGATTACACGTTTGCAAAGCATATCCAAATCCAGCAATATAGTGTGCTCTTGCATAACTCTGCCAAACTTGCTGCAAATCATACCACTATTTCCCAAATTTATATGCCATACGTACAATACATAGATCTAATAGGGTATCCGAAGCTGTGGCGTCTACTTCTTTTTATTGCTTCCTTCATCTGTTGCAACAATAATGCGGACAATTTTTATGTGCATTCTGGGGCTGCACATCACCGCTGTTGCTGTTGCTGCCGCAGCGATATAGGCCCATATATCTCTCTCGCTCGCGTTTCTCGCATATCTCTCTATATGGCCATAGCTGCATTTTTATTGTTATCGTTTCATTGCCATTTGCTGACGCTGACGCCGACGCCGACACCGAAGCCGAGGCCGAGGCGGACATGGACGCTGCAGGAGCTCAAACAGCATCCGAATAAGAGCAGTTTCACTCGTTTCGCGGCGGCCTTAATTAAAAATTCTTTGGGTGTCAAATGGTCCAATGATGTAGATGTTGTTGCTCTGATAGCTCTAGGGTTTCCCTTTGACCAAGACGAGGTCTTCTGCCTTCTGTCCGCTCGTCTTACCCTTCAAGGGCCCCGTCATCAGTTCAAGCGCGTTGTATTCATTCCAAGAAGCAACCGCATAAATTATTCCTTTGATATGGAACTACTAAGGATTCCACAGAGTTGATCAAATGTCCTCAAAGGAGTATGAGATGAAGCGCACTGTAGATGGCCCTAAGATTACGTTTAATGAAGAGAAATGAATGAAATGGATGACTTGACAGATTGAAGTTCCCAGTTTCCCATTTTCCCAACTTCCCTCAAACCCAGCGAGAATCTAATAAATTTCCACCAGCACGTAACACAAAATATGCGTGTAAATTTCATTTATTGATTTATTGGGAGGTATTCCACATATGAGGATAAATGCATGCGTTATAGGGTTGGGTGGGGAAGGGTGGAGAGGAGAGGAGAGGGGATAACATTTGTATAAATACGCAGAATAATGGCATCTCCAATGTGCGAACTTCCTCTGACCATAAATCAAGATGAGCCCGGGACCAAACAAAACGATTTTCATTCTATTTCTGCGTATCTCCGTCTCCTTTCCGCGAATACTGGTACATACTATGTATATTCTTTTTTTTCGGCTGGCTGCGCCTGGGCCCCACCCTTTTTCTGTGGGTCGGTGGAAAAGTTCTATTTGATTTGGTATTAGGAAGGAGCAAAACTGCTGAGCTCACATAAATTCCGCTTTTAAACAGAAATTAGTGTGGGGCCAGGGCCGGAGAAGCGAACGGCATGGAACGGAACTTCGAACCGCCCGAGAGATTAAAGTTGGAAATGTGCTGAAGTACGTGGCTGGGAAATCATTTTGTTCTGGCTGCCTGGAAAATACTCGTTTATTTTTTGCCATCTCAGCCCTGCCCCGGCTCTGGCTCTGGCGCTGGCTCTGGCGCTGGCTGTGGATCTGTCGGAGAGATGGGACGTGAAAGTTTTTTGAACCGAAAATTACTTGTGCAAATATTGCTTTGTTCAATCGCCGGCTGCTTGGAAAATTATGAAGGAAAACTTGCCGCTACTGCTCTGCTCTGCGTTGGAGCAATTAGAAAAGTTTCCGGGCCAACTGTCTCAGATGGCATGAGGAGGAAACTTTTCCACCGAGCAAAATCAAAAATCAATAGCCAGAAGGACGAGAGAACCGAGCAAGCGAGAGACAAAGAAAGCAACTTCATTGCCACAAAATCACAAATTGAATTTCCCAAGAAGACCCACACTCGCACACAACACAACCCCTTTCTTCCTTCTACCTTCTTCCTCTTCCATCTGGCTTAGAGGGTGCCGTGCCTCTATTGACTTTACTGCTTTAATGAGATTCAATTCGATTCGATTCCCGGGGCTCTCTGCGCCGCTGTCAAGGCTGAGCGCATGCCTAACGCCCTTCCCGAAATCGTTTAATTGCACACGCGGCCCTTAAAAGAGACCGAAGTCGAGGTCCGTGGTCCGTGGTCCGGCACTACCTGCCCTATTCCCTGGTCCCTGTTCTCTGGGTCCCGAACACATGGCGCATAGAGCGAGTGCCTCGTAAAAAATTATCTCTTGCATTGTTTCGTGGCACGGTTGGGGTGCTCATAAAATCTAGCAGGGCCAGGCCGGGCCCAGCCCTAGGCACGAAAATCAAACGACCCAGACCCAGACCCAACCCAACGCAACCGAACCGAACCGGCGACGGTCGGCATAAATCACTAGCAACTTGTTAATTGTGCGCCTATTTATTAGATGCATTTGGTGTTCGGGAAAAATTGGGCATCGAGGTGGTAAGTGATAGGAAAAAACAGACAGTCGACAGCCGACAGGTGACTGGGCTGAGGGAGTGCCCCTGCCTCGTACCCCTGCCTCTTGACTCTTTTCGAGTTCGATAAGATATAAAGACACTTCAGAGGCAGTGCAAACGGACGGCGACAGCGACAGCCCCCACCAAAGTTGAGAAATCAAACGAGCCGTTTCAGAGAATTCATTTCAATCAAACACAACACTCTTTGAAATTACGGAACAAGAAAGCTTACTTTCTTTGGAAGAACACTTTATTGAGTGTTATTAAATATTAAAAGTGCCTTTTAGGAACAGGTTCTATATACATATCTCTTCTCTCCCATTGAGGAATACAATTGAATGGATCATGGCTATTTATAAGTTCACCTGCTAGGTACTATTGATATCATTTTGCCCAGAACTTAACAACCACATATCTTTCTTTCCTTACATAATCTTCTGTTAATGCAATCGAAGTGCCAATAGTGCCTTGCAATTGTTTATGATCATAGCATCATCAATAGTTGGGATTGTTAAGTAGGAAACCCTATAATTTCCAAGGGTATTGAAAGCTTCGACCCACTGCATCCGGCCTTGATTGCTTGTTTCAATGTAGCAATGTGGTTTAGCCACTTTTGATCTTAGTTAATCTTCATTTTGCAACAAAACCCGTTTCCCCTTCGGTTGAGTGTAGAATGATGCTGGCACAAACAGAGTTTTGGATATCATTCGGGGTAGTGGTAGTTGCAATCTGCTGCCAGTTAGATCGACATCACGTCATGTCTCCTAGAACCATCAGTGCGGTGAGTCTCTGGGGATTTGATGGAGAATTTGTAGATAACTAAAGTCCCCCTAGTGGATTCTTGTCCTGTGGATTAGTTGCTGTGAGCTGGAATCAGCCTGCGGCAGGGAATACCAACTGAGGTTCACCCGTCCAGATGGAACAGGATTTCGCACTGAATCGGTGGTCGAGGATGCGGAAGGCCATCGACAGATCGAGGGAGAAATTCGACAATCTTACAAAGAAGGAGGCACTCTAATCCTCTTTTACAAGGCTGGTCCTGATGGATATCGCAGTCGTTACACGTACGAGACAGGCGCACCTCTGAATGGTACGACCTTCATAAAGAGAATCGGTGTGAATGCTTTGAAATCTTCAGCGGGCTAAACTTCAGCAAAGTATGTAATGTAATGTGTTCTATAAAATATTCTTATGAATTAAAATTCGGTTTTAATTTTTAACTAATTTTAATTTTAATTGTTTCAAATTTGTATCTAAAAATGTGATTTACCCTATAAAATATTAATATATGCAGCTTCACCTTAAAATAAAATTAGAATTCAAGGAATTGTGCATCATTGTGTGGTTTATTTTTGGATTCCACAAAAGCCAATGCAAAACAAGTTTAAACCAAACGAGTAATTATTATACTCACGAAATACCTACGACATATAGTATAAACATATACTCAAAACCCATTTAATGGTCAGAAATTTATTATTAGTAAATATACTATATGATTAATGACATATTACATTCGTATAGGGATCCTAATGATTTAATATACTATGATAGAAACACATTTCTCTTGAGTATTCGTGTTCCTGTTCATACGATTGTTTTATCCTAGTTCCAGGCTAGTTTTTTTTCAACCTTTCCGTATAAAAATATGTACATATGTACATATTTCCACTCCAGTGACGACCTGAACTCTCCTGAATTACCCACATACCCCAGCCCGCCCCTTTTCCACCATCTATCAGTCAGCAATCCAAACCATTTGAATCAACATAAGCGGTAACAAATATTTATGAGCAATGGAGCGAATGTTTCCATTTCGAAGCGCTTATTTATTTGTGAAACAACTTTTCCAGCCAAATGCAGGCGCACACCCATACAGACACACACAACAAATAGTATCTGCGAGTGTGTGGTGTATGTTAACAAATACAAAATTCTGTTTCTGTTCAAATTTGTGTGTGTTTCGAGTGTGTGCTTTTCTGCTTTGCCAGCTAGCATTTAAGGTTTTTATTTGGTTTCATTAATGACAATGCCGTTGCTGTCGTTGCTAATATTGACATGTTCCATCGCTCCCTCCGTTTCTGTACATAGTATATTCTCTATATGGTAGGGCCCTCTGTTTTCTACACTCTCCATATGGCAGGGGGAGGTCGTGGCAGGGCAAAGCAAAGTCAATGGCGGAGGGTCTCTGGGTTTCTTTTAATCCCCAGTGCTTACAGATTACCTAAATTTGTTGTATTTCATTGCGGATAGAGCCGGAGGAGCTAAGTTTTTTGTGCAAATTCTTTCTGATACGCCCTCTGAAATCCATTCGATTAAATGATCCAGCAGACTTATTTTTCAAATAAAAACACTTTAATTGGATATTATTGCATGGAATACTGGTGATTAGTGGTAAATTATTTAGTAGTATCCTTGACATAGTTTTTAATAGTATATTTTCCTTCATAAAGTATTATAGAAGTCTCATCTTTTAAGTTTCAGTGCTCGAATTTTATGAAATATTTTATGGAACCATTTCCTCTGGCATTGGGCAAGTTTCATAACAAATCTATCAGTTTTCCAGCCAAAAGTAGTCTTAGGTGCTTCCCTGATTGGAGTAATCTCCCATTTCCAATTCAGAGGCATAGCTTTCGCCCCGAAATTGTTGAATGGCGGGTATTTTCCCGTCGTTATACTTCTCTATAGCCTTCGCATAGCTATTCTTATATATTTATGTTTGCTTAGTTGCTTGACGATGATGATGATGATGATGATGATGATGATGACGACTGCCAACTGTCGACAAGGGCCTCTGTTGTTGTCTATTTATAAGAATTATATTTGCACTCTTTGGGGCCCTGCTGTGCTCATTTGTATTTTCAACAAAGACGTTGCACACATGTCTGCACACACACGCCTGTAAGTGCGAGTAGAACCATTCATAGGAAATGTTTCGTGTACCTCAATTACTTTCATAAATTATCAATAATTGGCTAATGTGCGGTTATCAGCAGCGAAAGCGCGGAGCCATCTGCCAAAGAGTGGGACGGCGGACGGCGGACGGGGGACGGGGGACAGCGACAGCCAGCCAGTATCCCCTTCTATCAGGTGCGCAGTGCGCACTGAGTGGGTCGGAAAATGATTTGAAATTCATAAGCTCATTAAATTTTCAACAGACAGCACAGCCCAGCACACTCCTGAGGAGTCAGCAGGAGTCGCTAGTCGGTAGTCGGTAGTCGGCAGTCAGCAGTTTTCCATGGCGTTCTCCACGGGACAGGGACAGACACTGGGCAAATACAATTAAAATGCCATAAAGCAAATTAGCCAAGACAAACTTTTAATATTTTGCCGCGAGCTGCGCAAATTAGTTGGGGGCCAAGACAAGGGATAGTACTGGTACTCGCACTCGCACTCGTACCAAGGACTATGCACCATGATGATGGGTAGAAGTCGAATGGAACGGAACGAAATGGAATGGGCAGGATGATGACGGGGGCCGTGCGCGCACTAAAACACATCCTGCGCCTTTGGTAATTGCCGGGCGGCGCACTCGTGCTGGCAACTTCAGCAAATTGTTGGCAATTATGTGGCACAAAGTAAAGTAAAACACACAACGACAGCGACAGCAACAGAATGCCACGATGCGACGGTGGAAAAATCCAGGAAAAAACGAAGCATTCCCGAAACAGTCAAGGGAAAATCTCTTTGATGGCCAGATTATGATGAAAGATCGATGTGGAGTCGACGAAGGGGTTACTCAGTAGGCGATAAGGCAAAAAACATTCTTTTTGGCGAGGTGGAAACTAGAAGAACTATAAAATAAATCAGTAAAATCAGTGTTTTTAAGTAATGTTATCAATCTTTGACTATAGGGATAGCCGTCGCATAAACATGAAGTTACCTATATTGCATTCATGGATATCTGAAGTTCGAGTACGTTGAATTCAAGTCTAGAATACTCTGATTTATAGGCCGGAAATATCCATGTACTTTTTTCTCCACGACTACCCAAAACTTTCCCCCTTCAATGTTCAAATATGTAAGTAATGGGTATTAAAGGTAATGAGAATACGAAACCGAAATCTCAACTCTGGGGTGGCAGCGCTCTGAGCCCTACGTGCAGGGGCACGTCCCCCTCTGTCCGTTCGACAACCTGCTGGCAAGTGTATTAAATTATAATTATTTGTGCATGACAAAGGGTCATGAAACATGCCTAATGACACATTTGCCACAGACTCTGAACAAAACGCAGGGTTGCGCCAGTGCCGGCAGCCGCAACGGGGAATGGCGGTGGCAGGAGGCAGGAGGCAGGAGGAGGGTCGCGACATGCACACCCAAGGGGCAGACACACTCTCTCTGCCTCTGCCTCTGCCTCTCCCTCCCGCCGGGCGAGTCGTCGTCGTCTCCCTGGATATCGACATGGTCCGTATGTATGTATATATGGTTACAATTAACCACGCTCGTTATGTTCGAGGCGTGCGGCACCCAAAAAGAAATTAAACAAAATTGCTGCAAAACTGAAAATTTCTACTTGTAATGCAACACCAGAAACGAAACAAACAGCAACAGTGGCGTCAGCAACTAGGTTGGGCTTGTAGAACGAAGCATCTAATACCCTTAAACAAACGATCGTTACCATGGACTTAATAGGTTTTCAGGCATCAGCAATGAGAAGATGGGGTTGTGTCTGAGCTTTCCATATCTGAAACTAAATCCTCCTTCTCTGCTGGGCAAACTTCGTTTGAAAATGACAAGACTCTCCCCAAGAGTGTAACAACAATGTTGAAGTTTGTTCTAGAGCCAAGCCAAGGATGGAAGCAGCTCCATTTGGGTTGGAGCCATCGCAGAGCCATCGCAGACCCAAAGCCAGCGCCAGAGCTGGCACTACCAAGCCATATACTCGTACTCGTACACCAGTCAGGAGTCAGCAGGTTTTTGGACTAATGTCTATTAGGCATTTGCCTTCGCTGGAAGTTTGCTGCCTGCCCTGCTGCCTGCCCTGCTGTCTGCTCTGCTGCCTGCTCTGCTGCCTGCTGCTTCTGCCCCTCGAAAAGGGGCAACTTTTCAGTTGCCGCTGCCGCACAGTGGAATGGACAAAAGTTGGGGGAGCCAGCGCCAGTGCAGAGAAGCGCGATAAGAGCACTTGGGAATGTTTCATGTTTTTGCTAAGGGCCTGCAGATAAGATCCTTAATGGTGGTCTCCACATTTAGTTGGGTTCGGCCTGTAAGCAATTTCGGCTTAGTTGAGTGACCATTTAACGAATGTTTAAGGAATATTTCCGCAAGGAATTTGTTCATTAACTTAAGTATTGGCTACCCAAAAAGGAAGAAACTTTTACGAGTAGTACAGAACGTTGTTAACTGATTCGTTTCTGAAGAATTTACCCTCATCAAATCATAGAACCACTTAAAACTACCATATGATCGTTACCTAACTTAAACAGAATTCTGCTAATAAACTTTTGGGGAAATGTGTGTTTTGTGGTACATAAATTGAATGAATTGAACAAATTAAGATTTAACAATTGGAACTAATTATACAGAATAAACCTTTAGTAGTTCCGATAAAAGTAGATATTGCAACAGCTGGAAATTTCTGGAGAACACACATTTCAATGAAGCAAGCAACTTTATTTTATCGTTGTTTACAAAATGGACATTACCAGAGGCCATTCGTATTTATACGGATTATGTGGAATGATTTGCATTACTGATTGATTCAATTAGTGGGGATTATGAAGGGAAATACTTGATGTAACGAGAATACCTTCTGTATTAATATTTATGTATATTCTGAAAAGATTATCCCATTCCATAATCAGGATAATCCAAAATCAATTCAGATATGAATAAATCAAAAAAGTACATAGTAGACCGCAAATACTCGTATTTCCCAGATATTTCTGTCCATCTATCCAACTCATATTTATACCATATTGCTCGTATTCGTATTCAATATCCGTTTTCTTAGATCTCCAGCAGTTTATGGGCAGCATTTCTCAACCTTTTTTATCCATCTACAACAGCAGATGACGACTTACTTTCGGCTTTAAACATGACATGGCTTCTAGCTACAGTGCAATCGTACACCCAGGCCATATATCATTTGTCCTCCGGGGATTAATGTTACATTTGTTCCATTTGAAGATCGGTTCCATGGGTCTAGCACCACGGTGACTGGGCAGGGAAATTTGAGTCTGTGGTCCGGACCGTTTCGGCTCAAAGAGAACTCAGCTTGAGTCTTTACCTTCTTCTACTTATTTTTCTTATAGTACTTCTTCTTTGGGCTCTACGTGGGCAAACAAAACTCAAAAAAGAGACAGAAATACATAGAAGATGACAAAAATAACAAAACATAAACTAGACAAACATCGATAAGAGCAAACGAATGGACGGACGGACGGACGGACAAGGTCCGTTCAAGAGAGGGCGACGTGCCTAGGAAAACAGAAATGTACTAAGCAAATACGTGCATATGGTATGGTAATAGATGTGGGTAGGTAGGACACAACAGAGACACCTCTTCCCGTCTCCCGCTGCCAGAATTTCATTTTGATTCCTAAGCGAATTCCGTAATTAAACGGAAACGCTTCAAAATTAGGCAGAACGGGGAAACGACGCACAGAGCGAGAGTGAGAAAATGATATAATGAATGAGAGTGGAGTGGGAGGACAAGGGAGAGAGTCACCCATGAATCCCCTGGTTGAGGTATGAGGTCCAAATTACTCCCCTGAGGTTATTCATTATTATAAGAAAAACGCCCATGGCTGCACTCTTCGTAACGCACACAGTGTGTGCAGAATATATTCGAAACATTTTAGTATTCATATATAGAAATAATGGAATACAATCTCAGGAATTTTACTTATAATATAAGAGACGGAACTATGTTTAAAATTACTTGAAAAGCCTATTTTTCCAACTGCGGACCAGAGTTAAAATTTGAGACTGATATAAAAATGGTAACAAAAGATCCAACCATCGAATAGAGTACAGTATTGTTTTGATATGTTTACCATTCTCTATTTCTGTGTAGCAGTTTTTGTTTATTAAAGTGCTCCATACGCTATTTTCCTGTGTAGCAGTTCTTATCAACCTGTGTTGCAGAACTATAAAGAACCTTCATAAAATATACCATAAAGTATAGTTCTAATGAATATTCCCCTTGTCACACAACTTTTCGGAAACACTGTATATCTTTTATATGGGATGATGGTCCCATGTCCCATACTGTAAATTTATATGGATGATGGTCCCATGCTGCATATTTATTTGGTTGATGGTCTGATGTCCCATCCATATGCGTCATGTTGTCGTTCAGGCCGTTGCCGTCCCGTCCCTGGTCGCAGAGTCCGCTCGTTCGCTGGCAATTGCTGCCAGCTGTGCTCATAATTTGATATGCGCCAAATTTGATTCGAGTTTTGCTCTTTACTCGCTCAGACGTCGCTTTAATTAGCTACAGTTGCTGACTTTTTAATGGACAGCAAACGCAGAGGGATGGGACATGCCACAGGGCGAGGGATGCAGGGGAGTAGAGCTCTTAGTTTCAGTTTATATTACGGACTCTACTCGACTCGGGTTCGGTTCGGTTCGGGACTCTCGTTCCCTGCTTATCAATTGCGCTTAAATCGCGGACATCAATTACACGTCTGGCACGTTGCCCTGGCAGGCCTATCAATAAAATGTGCCGCGTTTCAAGTTACGTTCTTTTCTGTTCGTGTCTGTTTTTTTCCGAAGCGATTTAATTGAAACACAAGCCCGGCACAGGCCCAGGCCCAGGCACAGCCCCAGGTCCAGGTCCAGGTCCAGGGCACTGGCACTGGCACTGGCTAAGCAGGGAAGGCAGAGCCAGGCATTAAATTTAAGCCGTAGACATAGACAACGGGCGACCGCATGGAAATTAATATCGAGCGAGGGTCTCAATGCTCTTTCGCGAGAGATTTAAGCCTGAGTGCTTCTCCACTTTGAGACCACTGCGTGAGCGGAATGGGAGTGGAATCGGAGCTGTACTTTGGGAGTGACAGTGGAATCGGAGCTGGACTTTGGGAGTGGTATTGTACTTTGTGGTAGTGGCACTTGGTAGTGGGGATCGGATAATCGGGTAAGTGAAGCTCTATGGCAGTCTCTTTTGTAGGGGTCTTGATTTGCCTTCAACAGCTAGTTTACACCAGACCACAGGAACGTCTTTGAGAGATAATGATTTACAGATCCCTAACCAAAATGATCTTCAAACTTACTTTAAAATTTGAAATGAAGCCATATACAATTGTAGGTGAAAGATTAAACTTGTTATCTTTGTAGTTCCAAAGGAATAAAAGCTGAATTTGGAGTTGGGATAATAAAAGTGATAAATCCGAAATGGAATTTTATATTGCCTCGAAGAAGATAAAGATAAAAACAACATAAGTATTCTTAAATCTACATAGATACATACATAAGCTTAGTCTTTTGCCAGGAATTTTAAAAATTTCAGAAAGTTAGTCTGTAGATGTGCACCGGTCAAAATTTCGCAACCAAATCAAAGTCAATGCAAAAATAGAGCATCACTGAGCAACGCCAAAAGCATAGATTACGGTAAAGTCCCGTTTTTTCTAAGAACGAGATCAAAACAGAGCTCGAAAACGAAATGTGTAAAGAGTTTCTTGACAGTGTCAAAAATGAGTAATCATTGTTTTTGTTGTTTTGTAATTTACTTATTTATAGTTTTGTTATTTTTTTTTCACTAACTACTTTATAATTAATCCCTGAATGGTTATGAATTAAAAAAATTTGATAAATTTGAACCAAAGACCATTATTTTCTTATCCAAAGTCAAAAAATTTAATTTATTTTCAGTGTGTAAAGAGTTTCTTGACATACTGTATGTATTATTGACCGAAGGAGTGGTAATGATAACCATTATCTAAATAATTCCAAAATAATTCCTATAAATAATAATACAGTGTCTGTAAATCTCGATTCTGTAGAAATAAAAGCTCTGAATTCTTCAGAGTCAAAGAGACCGTCTCCTATAGATTTCAGAAACTAATCGGATAATGAATTTAAAGTTCTCTTTTCATCTAATGACAGGAAATGATCATCTAGAGAATTTCAAGGGAACCCTATGCCATTTTCTTCCCGAAGATGTATGAACATTTCTTCCATTAAGAAATCTCCTCAAGGCATTGCATGTATAATCTGCAGTATTATCCAATAATAATCTTTTCGAAAACTGAAAAATGTGCTGGCCAGTGTTAATTCTGAGGCACGACTGTGATTGTGTGCCCTCTCGTTTGGCCCATCCTGCTCATTACCCTCATTCCTCCCGTTCCCTTTTCTCGCCTGTTACCACAGCCTTTTTGCCCTTCTCGGTTCTTCATCAGCCTCTTTCCTTTCTCACTTTACCTCCCCCCTCTCCATTCCTTTTCTCCTCTTTCCTTCTTACTCATTATTCGTTTCGTTATCGACTACAACAACGATGTGAAAGATTCACGCTTCAATTGGTTTCGTTTAAGCGCAAAATGCAGGCCGACTGAATAAATGCGAGAAGGAGGAAGATATTGGAGTGAGGGAAAGAGATGGATGGAGTCAACCGGGAAAAAGAGACGGATGGATGGATGTACGTGAGTGTGCCTGCTGTAAGGTTATGGAAATGATTTTTGGATGCGATGTGCGCCAGTTGCATTGATTTACATGACAATTGCGAGGGTGAGAGAGTGAGAGGGTGAGAGGCCTGAGAAAATGCACAAGAACAGCGAAGGGAGATTCCTTATCGGCAGGGCCAACCCCTTTTGGTGATTTAGTAGAAAGAAGAAAGCAGAAAGAGCCCCCATTCCCCAGAGCACAGGAAACGAGGCCCGACCAGGCATGATATCTTTATCTTTAACGCTGAAAAAGCAAATCATAAACGACTCCATACGGAAGTCAAAGTTGTAACACTACCTTCTCCATCCCTTTCGGTGCCCCCATCCCACCATCCACCCCATCCACCAGCCACACGTAAAGTTCCGACCGAAAAACTTCGGGGATCAACCCTTAGTCTCGGGCGGAACTTCTGCTTGGATGGAGGAATTTCCGCCTCCATTCGAGTAAATAATTTTCAGACTTCTCGCACACGAAATGATGGCGAAATAAAAAAGAAAAGTAAGTTGTAATAATTTGCATTTTGGCTGCCAAATGAATTTAGCCACTCAGGCGTACTTGAGGGTGTTCCCGGCAATAGGGGATCAGAGCTCCCAGTCAGTCCCTGGCAGAGATAACTTTTAACTTCAATTTTCGGATAACTTGTGCCCGGGGGTAGTAGAGACAGAGAGAGGGGCAGAGGGAGAGAACTTGGCCATCCAGTGAGAGCCACCTGCTGTTAACTCAAGTTGATTTGACTTTTTCCTCCTTTGGCCGTTTTTCAGTTTGGGGTTGGTTTTATTTTGGTTCATACGAATATATGCTAACTATCTGAGGGGGAGGGGGAGAGCGGGAGAGGGACTTGGGAATGTTCTTTGCAATTTCTTCCTTAAATTGGAAATTGCAAAAATATTTAAATGCACTTAATTTGCGACACAGCTGGGGGTAAAATCTGTTTGGGGTAGAAGCCGTTGAAAGCATGAAAGTCTTGACTAGAGGAAAGTACTGGATGACAGTAGCACAAATACAGTGCCGGACGTAAGTGCTGGCACAGCAATTACTTTTGAGTTCACTGAGGCCTGCCTTTCCATCCCGATTTTCTAAAGGGAAATATTTGTATCCGATAAATGAATCATTTCTCTAAAAGATTGGTTAAGTTTTTATACCCCTAATTTTATTTCATTTTGAACAATTTTGTTTAACTAAAAAAGTTATAAAAATATTGGCATTTAGCATTTGACCATATGGTCATTTTTTTACAAGGATTCACACATAGCTATAGTTCTGTGGGACTGTCCAATACTTAAACTCAAAATACCTCCAATGGTCGCCAAATCGCCAAAATTTACCAAAAGCAAGAGAACCGCAGAATTTCAGAAGAAAATTATTTTGAATTTTCCCCTAAAAAGGCCAATAGCAAGCCTGGAATTGTGGAAATTGCAAATAGAGGTACCGACTTCCATTCGGAGCATCGTACATCGGTTCAAAAGAACTTAAAAACACATAGATCGACTACTATTGCAATCTATTCTGGAATCTAGATAATCTGAATACTGTTTTCAGGAAGCATCTACATACATAGCTGATCACCACATAAAAGTAATTATATTGTAGTTTTTGATTATAATATCGTAGAACCAGAAATATTGAAGAAGTCAAAGTAGGATTTCTGGAATTCAATATATATTGAAGCTACCTATAATTCTTACATATGTAATTGAAACTATGTATGTTTGGACTATTTTGAAATGCAAGTCCTGGTTCAATCTTCGTTAAAGCAATTTGATATACTCGTAACAATGTCGGCATCCAAATGGGCTATCGAGATTTCCTAAGATGTGACCTTGTATTGCATTTAATTTACTAAGGAAAATTTACTAAGTCTGTTCCTTAAAGTCTTACACATTCAACAAATTAAATATGTACGTATAATGAACTTATAAAAATATTCAAAAAATACCGGCTCAAAGTGCAAAGAAATTTTAATTAAAAACTGCACACACAGAAAATGGATATAGCCTCAAGGCCATTTTACTCCGGCCTTAATCAAAGGGAATTAAATCTCCTTTGTGTTGCAGAATAACAAAACCAAGCAAAAAAAAAGCAACGACAGGAAATTGAAAATATTTGATTTTCGAAAATTTCCTAAAAGAATTCCCTTTCCCGCCCCGCCAATCGATAGGTCTTTGATCTGGGACTGGGACTGGGGCTGGCCGCTCCCTCTCGCGATTTCTGCTCGAATCTTTCATTAGACGCACAGTACACCTAAGAACTTTTTGGCCCGAATCGTGTTGCCTTTCATCTCTTGGCAGTTTTGGGGCAAGAACAACGCAGTCATGCCCTCTCCTCGGGCTCGCTCTCCCTAATTGCCATGGCATTCTGGGGCGCACCCCGATCTATAGCTTGGGAATGGGAATGGGAACGGGAGCCGAAATTACGAAATATTTCGCCTAAAGGCAGGCGAAGCTTCGACAAGGTGTTTACACCACAGGCCCGCATATCCTCTCGGCCCCAAGCCCATCCCTCTTCCCCTCCCCATCTCCATCGTCTCCAGGACTCGGCAGAAACTACTCCTCTAGCAAAAACCCAATGAAATTCGGAATGAGAAGGGCAATTACGTGAGAGCTGGCCAAGACCCAGGCATTTAGTATAGGAGCACTCTTTTAGGTCCTCGTCCTCGACTTCCTGCCGCTCCCTAGACACACACTCAACCATTCAGCCATTCAGCCATTGGCAGGCGTTTAAAATATTTGAACAGACGGCACACAATTGAACATGGCACACAGGCAACACACTCGTTCGGACAGATCCGGACATATCCCGGACATTCCGATACATATACATATATATCGAGGGGCAGAGGCAGGTGGTGCACAAACAACAGCAACAGCAATAGCAACAGAAAATTCAAACCTAGCGCCAGACAGAGGCCGCACATAAAAATGTATAGAATATTTACGTGTGGCAGGCAGCCTTTTAGGTAAAAGCTGCTTTCGGCTCCTAGTTGGCCACGTTTTCGAGTGTCAGGGCGGCAGTTGCCAAAAAAAAATTCCCTACGTAAATTGTACAATGCACGAATGGCGGCTTATTTCAGAAAAGGGCTTAGGGCAGCACGGAATGTGACCTCTGTACTGGTCGATTTCATGGTCCCGATGAATACGAATTCGTAATGGGAATAGTGCCATCGGGTTTCGGGGGAGGGGTTTTTTGTCTATCTCTAAACTCTAACTAAAATAATCCTGGGTATGGTTTCAACTGTTAGTGGCTACATCGTTTATATTAAAAAAGGGTTATAGTAATTACTTAGGATAGATCTTGAACAAAAATCGGTGAATATTCTGTGATATCTTTGTTATGCTTGGGATTAATAAAGGCATCTTCAGGGGCTGTATGATATCTATAGAAAATATGTACTATAATTTATAGATTTAATAGTGCATAAGGATGGCAAATCCTTATATATTTATCAGTTGAATAATTCCGTCTATAAGGAATCAGGAATTAATAAAAAGGAGAATTATCCTAGGAGTTGTTATTTTTTTATTTTTGTTGAAACTGTCGTTGAATGTAATATGCGTACACCCTACGTAATTGTACATAACTGTCCAACCGTTCCCCCGTTATCTCCCATTTATCACCTTCTACTTCCCATCCCTGTCGCCCTATTGTTGTCTTTTCCCACCATTCTGCAAAATGCGTTTGGCTGTTTCTGTTATTGTTATAGCACTCTCTCCATCCACAGCCATGCCACATATTGTATTGTATTACCATATCTATTCGATCCGAGTCTCGGGTCTCGGGTCTGCCTCTGCTGCTGCCTCTGCCTCTGCCTCTGCCGCGGGGCCTCTGTCACTACTTAAGTTCTATTGTGCGCTTGGGTCACATGTGGGTCTCGTTGTCCTCCTCTTCTGTCCGCTCAGTGTCTCTGTTCCGCTTCCTCCGTGCTCTCCTCTGCCTTAGCGCTAGACAGAGAGAGGGCTTTGTGTGTCATCGTCAGACGCCGTCAGCGGCAGAGGAACAGGAGCAAGCAGGAGAATGAGCAGCGGGAGAGGAGCAATAACGGTGAAGCAGGCAGAGGATGCAGAAGGCAGCGGGAGAGAAGCTCTAGTAATGGGAGCGGGAGACATCAGAAGTAACGGAAACCTAAGAAATTGCGAAAACATGTCACAAACAAGCGCGAAAACGACCACAAAGGAAGGGACAAGAAACGCAGCTAGTCCTGGAGTCACAGATAAGTGCAGGACGATGGGGGGGAAGATAAGGAAAAGAGACAGAATGTACCCTCAGACAAGTGTAGGAAAGAAGGAAGAAAGAATGCAAGATCAGAATAAAAGTAAAAACTTTCCGGGGGAAATGTAATGAAATACACAAATGATCGCAACAGCTGCTCCTGAGAGCCGGAGAGGAAGGAGGTTTGGCTAACTGTTCATTAAAGCCCCAGCCAACGCCCCGTTTTGGTGTCTGCCACGGCCACGTGCCATAAATTCTGGTGTAAATGGAGCATGCCTAAAACTGTATCCCCCTGGCTGCCATCTACTGCCATCTCACCATCTCACCCGCCCCCTGGCCTAACGAGCTTTGGCGTTATCTTACAATAAATTGCTGTCTTAGTTTTGTGGCCAGCACCAATCCACCCTCTCCACCCACTTGCCCTCCCTCGGCTTCGCTACCCCTAAGCCTCATCAGTGAGCTTTTTCCACCCTGAACCAAAATTAATATTAATTTGAAGTGTGTATTATTATATTACACGGCAAAACCAAACCGAACCCAACCAAAACTTTGACATGGACTCACTGACGTCTTATTAAATATGCAGGAAGCCCGAATCAAAAGTTTTTGAGAGAGGGGTTTGCGTGGGCGGTGGCGAGGGCGAGGGCGTTGGGGAGGAGAAACACTAACCTGAATGGCCCTTGCCGCCTTCATCCCCTGTCTCGTTTTCGCCTCTTGGTAATAAAAAGTAATTAAATTTTTGGCTCTGCGCTGCCTTCCAGTTGCCATTGGCAATATGCATTTCCAGCGCTGTTGCTGCATTTACGGATTCGGTCTCGTTTTCGGGGCTTACACAAAACGGAAGCCAAACTCCGACGCGGGTTAGGGGTAGCGGCAGGGGTATAAACGAACAAGTTCAAAGGAAAAACCCGGCTTTAATAAAGAGTGGATGGAATCAGGGGAGGGCTCATGGGTAGTTAAATATATGCAAATAACTGACGGGATAAATATTCTAGGCAAAATCTGTGAATGTTTTGACTGTATGCTAAATGGAAAAATTAAGAAAATTTTCCTACAAATTGTGCCTTCAGAATGATGTCCGTCCAAAGAAAGTGCCCGCCTGTAATGCTTTTACTACACTCGTTAATAAATGGCTAAAATCCATGGCCATCCATGGATTGCCGTCTTAAGAAATTGGAAAAAATCGGTGGTTATGGACCGTAGCAAATAGAAGGGCAGAACACATTTTCAGTTCCACACCAAAGAGGGGTTCCTGATTTACATACTCGAATTTTCCCAAAAGTTTTTCTGACAGTCAGTTCCGCGTGTATCCCATCCATCTATCCCATGTATGATCCAGAAATTCATTTACATAGTTTTCCCTTCTGGGCACATTTTTTGGCACTTTCCGTTGGCAAGTTTTGCGTGTTATCAAACGATTTACAACCCACAAGTGCGACTGCATAAATTATCAATAAAAAACATAAAAAAGGAAAGGAAAACAGCAGACAGAGAGAGAGAGAGAGAGAGGGAGAGAAAACATGCATATAATAAAAGGCAGGCAAAAAATGCTAATGAGTCTTGCAGCGGTATCCCCCTTTGACTCTGCCGCCCTTGGCGGATGGTCTGCGGTCTGCAGTCAGTGTCGGAGCGAGAGAGACAGACTGAGAGAGAAAGAAGGGGTAACATGAAGAACGAAGCACTGGCCAAGTCATTTCGTTTCGCTTGATTTTCAACAACTTCCTGGCAGCAATATTTAACCCCCCCTCTTCCCCTTAACCACACAGTCCGACCCCCCCGGCCATCTCTCTTAACCTCACTCCAGTCGGAAACTGCTTCTCGCCCCCCTTCTTCCTCTTAGTCTGTGTTCCCACTCTCCTCCCTCTCCTCTCTCATTGCAATTAGCGACAGTTGCAGCACCAGCGGCATTTGGGCATGACTTTGTCCCTTTCTCACTCCAGCTCTCCCACCGAAAGAGAGCACATGCACTCTCTTGCGGTACTTTGTGTGCCTTTGAAAAAGGGTATGATGAGTTTTACTAGATGTTTCCATATACATAGAAACCACACAGGATATCAGACAGAACGATTGATGGGTCCACAAGGGTATCAACGATGTCGACATCCGAGTGCAGCGCCTTCCCTTTGTATTATTTTGTTTCACTCGCTTCGCTGCGTTTGCTTCGTCCATCTATTGCTTTTTCCCTCGCCGGCTCTCCCGCTCTTTCTTTTTTAATCACAATTTGCGTTTGTTGCTTTCGTTTGTCAATGCAACGGTTAATTTGAAAACTGTCGATTTTCATTTATTTCAGCTTCCTGTTTGCGTTGTGTTCTGTTCCTTCCAATGGAGCGTGTCAGCTGGCGACTGGCGGCTGGCGGCTGGCGGCTGGAAGTTCTAGTTTCGGGAACCGCCCAAAAAATATGATCCCGAAAACAAGAACTTAACGAAATGCGCATAATCAACCGGTAAACCAGTACAAATGGTAGAGTGCCGCTACGCGTCCCGTCCCGCAGGATCCTGTGAACCCGTAATAAAAATAATAATATCCCACCCGAACCACCACCCCGGGGATACGACCCAACCGTTTCCGATTCGATTCCTGCTTTTTATGCTGAAAAAGCGTAATTAATGCGTTTTTCCTTTTCAACAATTCCCCTTCCCCCCCTGCTTCTTCCTCCAGCTCCTCCTCCTCCTTTTGTTCCTCGTTGCTTTGTTTCATTCTGTTTTGCGCTGAGCGTGCAAAAAACACCAAATGTAGTGCCCTGAGGGGCCGGCCAGGCGGAGCCCAGGCAATAATGAACAAAGGCAAACACTCCTCACACACACACGAAAGGGAGAGTGCACCACAGAGGGGAGCAGCAAACTTTATCATTAAACATCCAAGAGTTACTTTTATGTTTTATTTCCGCTCGCAAAATGAAAAGCTTAAGGCTGGCCGCTCCCTCTCCCTGTTCTGCGATTCGCACTTGAGCCGCAATATCGCACTCAAGGGCTTAATACACAAAATGCGTAAAAAAAAAGTGGGTTAGGGAAGGGTTGAGTGGGATTTTGGTACCGAAGTAATGCATACCCTCGCACTGGATAGTTACTAAGGCATTTACCTGAGATTTGAGCAAGAGTCTTCTTCAAATGAGTCTGCCTTGCAAATGTTTGCTGAGAACATCATACCCTCTGCCAGGATGACACCGTCGGAAATAGAAGGAGATAAGAAGCGAAAGGGTAGGCAAGATAAATAGATGCAGGACAAGCAGCTGGCTGCGTGTAGAAATTATCGCCGCCATCGATTTGTTATTGGAGCAGAGAAAACGAAAAGCTTGACGGAGGAGAGCAGACAAGGAAGAATGAGAGCACTCTTAGCTTAAGCAGCGCAGTCACTGCCGGCAGAGCAGCGCAGTCAACCCGTCAAAGGCCTGCCTTCACTCTCTCCCCCCGCCTTTCAAGGCGTCTCAAGTGCCCGTGCAAATGAGTCTTATTCCCATTTTGATTCGATTTTCATTCGATTCGATTCGATTTGGTTCACTGGGAAATGGGGATTGGGTGGAATGATACTGAAGGAGCGAGTCCCACATTATGTCTGTTTCGTTGGATGGTCTTACAAAATAATAATCAAATAAAACCCTTTGATGTGTAGATGGAAATAACTCTTTTATGAAGGGAAGCGCGAGGAGTGGAAGCTTGGGTTACAGCTTTTGTTAAAACAGCTGTTCCACGAGTATGACCAAGGGAAGAGCTGAGAGATCTCAAGATCCAAGTTTAAGATTTCAACGATGATCTCTTTATCTCTTGGATATCCCCTTTCCAACTGGTAATCCTTCGATCTTGAGTCTTAAAAACCATAGCAAAGCCGTAGTAAATCTCAGATTTCCATATGAAGTTGCACTTTTAGAGAGCTGATGCTGAGGCCTCATATCCCTGGCTGTACAACAACCCGTCATTAGACCCAAAGGAACTTCAAGTGGAAGGCAGAAAACCCACGAACTAGAAAAGAATCCTATTGGGCGCATGATTAATGGCAGCAAATTCATTTCCGCAGGAGGGAGAAAAAGAGATTTGTGTGTCCATGGATTTCGGGATTTCAGAGGCGGATGCCTGGACGGCGGATGCGGTGCGAGATGTTCGTGGTCTCGTCGTATCTTTTGTGTATCTTGCGCACACTTCCTGGAAAATGCCGGGCAAACAAAATGTATCTGCAGGTAGACAGACCGACCAGCCATTCAGACAGCCAGCCATGTGTGCTTCAATATATCTGTGTATCTGTGTATCCGTGTTTCCGTGGGGTAGCTGTAAGCTGGAAATTACTGTAAATCAGCAAATCAGGTCATTAGATACATTAATCTCGACAGCACGGACAATTTATGCTAAATTATAGCATGCCATGCAAAACGAGATACAGATACATTCACACACGACTACCTAATCCCTTGGATACTTACGGAGCGCACCATCTGCAAAAAAAGAACTTTGAGAACTTTCCCCCCCGGCCAGGTGCTGCGACTACGACGGCGACGGCGACGGCGACTGCGACTGCGACCCTTATAACGAGCATGAGGCTCCCGGCGAAAACAATTTGGTTAAAATATATAGCGCCCGCATCAGCGGCAGCTAAATAATGTGTAACCGAGGGAGGGGCCGGGGCCATGTTCCCAACAACCCCCATATGTCAGGGCAAGTGACAGTGTTACCTGTCAGAGACCACTCCCTTTACCCGCCGCTTACCCCCCGTTAACCCCCTCCTCCGATGCTCTGCTGTGCTCTGCTCTGAAATAACTGCAATTTGAAACTGCAATCAAAATGGTTAAATGAGGCCCAACTTTGAGCCGAGTATTAAGTGTCTTTGAAATGTGTCGCCAGAGTGAAAGACGGTAAAAGACATGGCTTGTAGAGTGGGTAAAGATTACAAAAAAAATTTTGAATACACTACTCACGAAAAAGTACTTCACATTTTACAAGGAAAAGAGAGTAAGTAAGAAAAAGGGGAACAGGTACAAGGATAGGGCTTAAAAATATTAAATTAAATACTGCAAAAAGGGATGATGATATTGGGAATTAAAAAGTGTGATTTAAAACTCTAAAAGCAGGTTTTTCATAAAATAATCAACCACCCGGTTTTTCATTGGATTCATGACTGATTTAAAAGAGGATTAGTTGGGATTTTGGCTTAGGAATACATATTTTCCAGTTGAAAACTAATTAGATGGAAAACCGGTAGAGATTATAACTGGCCTATCATTCAAGGGATTAGAATGTATAGAATATTTGATCAAAAAGGGTAAGAATTGATCAGAAATAAGTTCATATATGTATGTATTTACATCGATCTTTATTCACCTTCCCCCAATGCCTTTTTAGAGACAACTTTTATAGTCCCTAGAACCATTCTTTTAGTCGAACATCTGCTGTGACTATGGTTTAACAGAGCAGCATTTGTCAGCCCAAGAAATCCTTCACTAATCTTAGATCAGCATATTAGAATACTACGTAGAAGACTGGAAAGAGCCCATCCATAAAGTACATACAATACCATACCATACCATACTCGTGCCTGTGGCTTATCCAGATCAGCTCTCTCCCATTTCCCAAGACTCAGACACCCGTTCTCGGGCCTTCCCTGAGGAGCGTAGCAGCTACGACCGGCATACCCTCACCTCAAACAAAGTGCATATAAATTGTTTGCTAATTGGATCCATGGAGTGCCTCTATAAGGCAAGACTTGATATATATTTTGTTGTTGCTTTTCGCGCAATTTGCCGCCGCGCCGCCGGCATTTTCAAGTTGTTTTTTCCCCCTCACTTATTTTTACCTCTTTTGTGTTGTATAGAATTTCGTAATTGTTGTAAAATGCTGGCGAGGAGAGGATCTGTTATTATGTATTTGGAAATTATTTTAAATATATGCGATGCTCCTCGTCTAACTTATGGGGCAAGAGGCGGGCCCATACAATGCGTGCAGAGCTTTTTAGGGTGTGACTGGGTTTACGGGAAAGAATTATCGCGAACCACATACAAAAACTAATTGAGAAATGGAAATTTCGTTGAGCTTCTTTCGGTAGTTCTTTTTTGGGGAATTCTCGAATCAGTCTCTACTTTCCACTTTGCTGACCGATACAATCATCAAAGCCAAACGCTCCCTGCCTTGACCGCTATAAAAGGATCGTTATCCCTCAGATCGATCTACAATTATGCCTGTGCCGACAAATTTGATGTTTATTTCGTGTGTCCCGAAAAAAACACGACGAATTCGTATCAAATATATGATATTTCTGTATGAAATTCCTGAAATATCACAAGACATAACTATAATTGCTTCGGGCAAAAGTTTCTGTTGTTGTTTCTTGTTTTTATTTTGGGTATTTTTTGTGGAACGGAGCCCAAAACCTGGAGCGACATTCCGCTGTTTCTTCTCCCGAAAGTATTTTCAGCGGAATCCATTTAATAGCATTTCCAATAAAAAGTAAATAAAAAAACATAATATGAGTGCAATAAACAGGGAAACGAAGAAACATCCCCGAACCCCTCCACAAAACAGAACATAACTGCAATTTCTTGTGTCAGCCCCCCTCCGGGCACGACTCTCCGGACCCTGCCAGAGATGGCAGCGAATGAAGGTCAAGTTAATTATGCATTTGCCAGCTGACAGAAGAGAAGACAGCTCATCACAATACCCTGCGTTGGGGTACCATTCATTTGGAACAAGATTGTAAGCCAGAGAATGAAGAGTGTGCGGTATATACACTATCAAACCCTTAATCATCATAGAGTGAGGACTGAATATATCTCTATCTAATATACATCTCTCGAAAAAACATGCCTCTGTCGACATTATAAATCTCTTCCAGCTGAGGCAATGTTCTGTCCAAATCGTACAGGACTTCCATTCGAAAGATCATTCCTTAAGGGTATCTAAATCTCCTACCAGTGTGTCTAGTCTTTGCTTCCTCTTTGACATTCCTGACAATTAGTTGCATAATTTTATATATAAAAAAAAAAAGAAGAGAGACGGAAAAATAACTCAAATTGTTGATGACTCGATGGGCAATCGAAATTGGAATGGAATGAAATGGTAGACAGGGCGATGGAGAGTGAGGAATAGCCAGCGAAACAATGGAAATGAATAATTCCCAAAGGGCTATTAAAACCCAGCCAAAGGAGGCACTACCAAATGCGGCATTCCTGCCGATCGTTGCGGAGGGGAAGATTGCCCAGTTTCAGGGGAAAATCAAAATGTATGCAATACATTATGAAGCAACTATGGATCGCTTCTGCGAAAGCCACTACAGATACAAAGATACATTTTTTAAAAATGTTAAATTGAAGTTTAAAGTGTGGTAGCAGGGGGCAGCATGGGTATGGTGCGGGGGTCGGGGCAGTACAGGCCAGTAACCATAAAAAGGTATTTAGCAATTTAGATTCATTCGACGTGCACGCCGTGCCTGGAACTCAAGACATCCCCCGTTCACCGTCCCCCATCCCCCTTCCTCCTCCTCCTCCTACTTCACTCTTGTTGTTTCTTGGGTATCGCACGCTTCGATCAAGCCGCTGATTGCAGCTGTAGGGGATTGAGAGTGGAGAGTGGAGTGGAATGGAGTGGAGTGGAATGGGAGAGTGGAGTGAGTGGAAGCAAGGACTGGCTGTGCCTTGCCCAAAATGGTCCATGGCATAAATTCCGAATGGGAAACGCATCAATCAACGGTGCAAAGGCTCTCTTATGTGCTAAGAGAGTGGAGTGAGAGGAAGGGAGAGAGAGGACATGCTGTTCGTGATGATATTGCTGGAAAGATTAGACGGAGACTCTCGTCTCTCTGCAGCACAAATTAAATAAGAAAAGATAACAACTAGGCAGAAGGCTGGACTCGGTGCCGTCGACCTGGAAATACCCATTACTGCCACTTTATAGAAACTCCCTCTTATCTATCGAGTGTTTTTGAAGAATCTACAAGAGGACCTCTCCTTTGCATACATTAGCAGAAATACAATACACTCGTGTACGCTCCGCGAATGCAGGGTATAAACTAGGCAAGGCAAGACCTGGGACCACTAGGCACGAGAGAATACGTGGAACAACAAACAGAAGAACGGTTAGAGCAAGGGGCGACGAGAGGCGAGGCGAGGCGAGGCGAGACCAAGAACAAATAGGAAAGAGGGCCTGGAGTCATGGCCAAGCGGATTAGCGTACCTGTGGGAAGGGACAGGGAACAAGGGCAGGGGACCGACCGGGAAAAAATTTACGATTTTAGCACAGATTGTAAAGTAAATTTTCCTGTTTTTATTTCGAATTAACAAGGCGGCCCCCAGACAAGAGAGACGCGCACACACAAGACACAGAAGAGCAGAGATACAAGAGAAAGAGAGAGAGAGGCACACGAAAAAAAAACGAAAGTTGCATGTGCAATGCGAAAGAGATGGAAGAGCAAGCAGCAGAAATCTTCTGAAAAAGAAGAAGCAGAGCACAAGAATAACCGGTTCTCTTCGATGTCTCACACACATACACCTAGATAAATACACGGGAGACACACATAGGCCAGGACAGAACAGAGGCACAGCGCAGCGCAGTGGTTACTTAATAATGCAAAACAGGTTTCAAGGAAAGGAAGCAGCATACAAGGAGGAGGAGATGGGGAAGGTGATTGCACAAAGAGGGACTTTGACTTTGCCAAAGAGAAAGGCAGGCAGGGCAGGCGACGTTGAGTTATGAATTTGATATGCTGCAACGGAAAGGAAGGAGCTGATGGACATGAAAGAAAGAACTGCGGAAAGGAGCTGGGAAGGAGTGCAACAAAAACACAGATGACAGAGATTAGGAGGAATAGGAGAACAGGGGAACAGGGGAACAGGAAATGTGTGCTGAATCCATATTATGAGTGAATACTAAAGAGTCGCAGCAGGAGGGGGAGGCGAATATGCATAGTTACTGTAGGAAATTATGCAAAACTATTATACCAAGCCCTATATTCAAATTTGAGACGATCTGGCGAAACCTACTTGAAGAAAATGGTTCCCAGAGTACAAAAGGTACTAAAGAGGTACACTCCGCTCTAAGCACCATTCATCTCTCTCTCTCTCGCTCTATAATTCTTCCACTCCCACTCTATACTTTTTTAATTCGAGCAGTTTTTGGTAATTCCCCAATTGCGCTGTTGGAGGAGGGAGGACAGGACGCAGCACTGTAATCAACAAACGGTAATACGGCCGACTCGTCATTAAGCACGCGAGAGGCAGGCAGCAAAAGCAACAACAACAACACCAACAGCAGCATATGCTCAAAAGCAGCAAAAGCAAACACAGTGTGATGTGCAGCGGTGGGTGGGGTGGGGAGGGGAGGGGGGATAAGCTTCGCAGCCAGACAGTCGTCACACACACATGCACTAACACATACACGCATACAGACACACCTCCAAACAGCTGATTTGTTATCATCATCAAACCGCTGAATGAAGCCTCAAAACGTGAGAGACAGAGAGAGAGAGAGAGAGAGAGCGGGCATGTCAGCGCCAGAGAGAGCCCCCAGACTGACTGCTCCCCAAAGCGCTCTCACGAAACAACAAAAAAGTCGGAAAAAAGTGACGACGCCAACGGCGGCTGCTGCTATGGCAACGACCTTCCTTATTTATTACAATGTGTCTCTGTGTGTGTGTGTGCATGGGGTGGGGGGGAGGTAGTAGCATTCCCAAAAGAGTTAAATTGTGCTTAGTTTTTAGTGCAGAAAATGTCTGCAGTATTTTGAGCGTTTAATGTTCTCTCTTGAGACCCATTGGAGGGTTATGACGAATTTGATCTGCAAATTCCCTGCAATGCAATCAGGAGGAATGGCCTAGACCATGACCCAAGTGGACCCTTGCTTATGCGATTAAAATGGTTTATAATACTTGTAACTGATTTGGCAGGCAGGCTAAGAATATCTGTGCCAATCCGAAGCGAAACCAGCAACGACATTGTAAGGACGATCGAAAAGCGAATGCAGTCGAGCCTGAAGAAAGCTAAGGAAGAGCGTTCTATGTAAGGGATAAATATTTTTGATGATTATTGCTACTTTTCGTGCTAGCATGGGCCGAAGGATATCAGAAATTTCGACCCCTGATTCAGCCAACCTCCTCTCACTTTTGAGTCTATTTCCCTCGACTGCATGAGAATTTTATTTAAAGGACTTTCTGTTGGGGATTTTATATTTGAGTGCCGCACCCAAAAAGGAATTCTAACGGTAGTGGCGTACCATAACCACTCAATTAGCTCTCAAAAGCGCTCTCAAATTCGGGAATTCCAGCAGGAAGAAGATTGCCGCGCTCCTGTCCCCCCACAACCCTTTCGACAGAGCACACAGCAGCCCTAAACGAAAACAGGAGAGCAAAAAGTAATCGTAACGAGTGGGAACGTTGTGAGTTGGTGCTACGGCCGCAACTCTACATTTATACCCGATACTTAATCAGTATAGCTATTCTCCTAACATTGCACGACAAAGAGTGCGTAGCGGACAGATAGACACGGCTCTATCGACTCGGTAATTGATGCTGGTCAAGAATATATAAACTTTAAGGGGTCGGAAACACTTCCTTCTGGATGTTATACACATCCACTTCCACCACAAATCGAATATACCCCTATACTCTTTGAGTATCGTGTATAAAAATTAAAGCAGGCAGCCACGATTGCTCTCACCCAGAAGGGAGCATAAGACAGAAAAAAAACTCATATTACAAAATAATACCCGCATAAAAAAAGACAGCGGCAGACCGACTCTCTCTCTCTCTCTCGCTTGTTCAAACACCAAAACAGTTGTAAAGATGGCCGCCGTGGTAGTAATATACGGCTGAATGTGTAAGTCGAAGCGAGAGAGAGCGATATAGAGTGTTTAGGCCGGAGAGCGGCCATATGCTGCCATTGAATGCAATTGGCTTAAGCAGCATGCAGCAACAATAAAATGCGAAAGAGAGTGTGAGTGTGAGCGTGTGTGAGGGACTGCTGAATACGCGACGTCACGAATCAGCTGTGCGGCAGGTAAAACAACAAGGAAGAAGGGTGAGAGTGAGAGAGCAGAGGGACCGAACGAGAAAGAGAGCAGAGTCAGCGACTGCGACTGCGACGCCAGGCAAACCTTAAGATCAGAGGGCCACACGGCCACATTCGCTGCCCAGAACTCGACCCGAACAGAACAAATCTCGACCAAGGCGCGCCTCCATGAGAAACTCTCGCGAAGAATTCGACAAGAACATGGGAAAAACGTTCAACTAGAAAACCAAATACATTTTTTTTTTTGGCAAAATTGTGATACAAAAGTGATGCAAAATTGAGTGATAAAAACCAAGAAAATCTCAATTCAAACGCTGCCAAAAGTAACAACAAAACGGAACGAACGGTGGTGGTGAACAGCTGTTGTACGCTCTCACTCTGTTCAGTAAAACGTGCTCTCGCTCTCTTTCGAGTAATTCAGCAAACGCGCTCACAGTCCCACTGCATTCAGCACGCCGCACGGTTCGTCATAGTGCCATGCTTAATCAGAATTACTATGCTCGGGCTGGCCAACGCGTTCGGACGCAATTTCTCTAGAAACTGAAAACTGAAAGCCGAAACGGAAACGGGAACGGGAACCAGAGAAAGAACTGTAAGCCAGCCAACAGCCAAGCAGTACACTGAGCGCGACAAAAGACTGAAAAGCAAAAACAAATAAAAGCCGCAGCTAAAAATAGTAAAAACTCTAAGCGCTGCATTTAAACAAAAAACTAAACCAAGACTGATTAAAACGCTAAATATACAACAAAATACAATAAACGAAACAAAGTTAAACAAAGTAAAAGTAAAATACGATACGAATACGGGTTCTAATAGAAAGCAGCAACAATTCCGAACGGAATAAGCTGCAAATGGATTAAGGTTCCTCCTCTCACACACACACTCAAAAAACACACACTCAACACACACTCACGGATTACCTGCAGCCACAACAACCGTTAGCCGCGCGCTCTCTTTTTTGGATTACCAGTGCCAATACAAAAGAATAAGAAAAGCAAAAGCAAATGAAGAAAGAAATCTAATAAAAGAAAGAAAAAAATGTGTCTTGAATTTTTTTCACAAGTGAAAAGCAAGCAAAACGAATAATCACAAAAATGCAATAAAAGCAGAGAATAAAACTAAAATTATAACTGTGTTAACGAAGGAGAAGCAGCAGCAGCAGCAGTCGCAGAAGGAGTAGAGGTAGAAGAGAGTAGCAGCAAAAGCACACACTCTCTTGCACACACTCTCTCCCCCTCACACACAACAATGACGATGGCCGCCTGTTATGCCAGCTATGACATGTCGTCCCTTTCCCACGGCATGTCCGCTGCCGCCTTGAATGCCCTGCAACAGCAGCAGCAGCAGCAACAACAACAGCAGCACAGTCAGGCTCAGCAGCAGCATCACCAAGCGCAGCAGCAGCAGCAACAGCAACACATGTACCATGCCGCCGTGGCAGCGCATCAGCAACAGTTGCTCCAACAGCAGCAGCAGCAGCATCACCGCCAGCAACAGCAGCAGCAGCAGCAGCAACATTCACATCAGCCCGCCTCCAACACCCGCCACAGCCATGCGGCGGCGGCCCAAACTCAGGTCGCCGCCGCCGCCGTCGCCACCTCACGCCAACAGCAGCAGCAGCAGCAGAATGTCTCTGTCAGCAGCAACGCCAACAGCAGCAGCAATGCCAACAGCAGCGGTGCAACGGCAGCGGCAGCGTCCCCTCAAAAGGACTACAGCATTCCACTGCACGTCGACTGCAGCGTCGAGTACGAGCTCCCCAACCAGCCGAAGCCACCCGCCGGACAGCGCGTGGAGCCGCTGCTGATGATCCATCCCTGCTACTTCCGCAAAATGGAGTCGCAGCGGCGCAGTCCCTTCGTGAACAACATGCAGGCGACGGCCCGCACGGCCAACAACAGTGCAGTCAGCAGTGGAGCGGCGCTTGGCGGGGGCGGAGGAGCGGCCGCCACGGCACCCAGCAGCAGTGCAGCGCGACGCGGAGCCAGGCAGAGTGCGCAGCAGCAACAGCAGCAGCAGCAACAACAGCAGCAGCAACAGCAGCAGCAACAACAGCAGCAGCATCATCAAGCGCAGCAGCAACAACAGCAGCAGCAGAGGCAGGTGTACCAGCAGCAGCAGCAACAGTTGCGTCAGCAGCACCAACAAATGTCGCAGATGTCGCAGCAGGCGCACTATCCCGTGCAGCAGCAGCAGCAACAGCAGCAGGAGCATGTGCGTCGCCAACAGCAGCAGCAGCAGCAGCAGCAGCATCAGCATCAAGCGCAGCAGCAGCAGCAGCATCAGGCGCAGCAGCAGCGAAGCAGCAGCAACCAAAGTCGTCAAAACCAAAGTCAAAGCCACTCCGCAGCAGCAGCGGCAGCAGCCGCAGCCAGCTCCGCGTCGATAGCCGCCGCCGCGGCGGGCCAGTGGGATCAGCTGGCAGCGGCACTAGCCGCTCGCACTGCCATGACGCCGCACCATATGCTGGCACCCCCGCCCCACCAGACCCTGTACGCGGCCAAGGGGAGCAACGCCTCTGCGGGAGGAGCCAGCGGCGCCTCTGGGAAGAGGGATGCCATGATTTCCGGTTCGAACTACGGCCAGACGGCGCCCTCCGTCGGTGGCAGCTCGAAGCACCATCAGCAGCAGCAGCACTGCCTGCCCCCGCCGCCCTGGGACGCCACAGCAGTGGGTGGGGCGGCGCCCGCGCAGAGCATGGCCATGCTGATGGACCGCTCGCCGATGGCCACAGTTCCTAGCAATTATCAGGCCGGCCCTGACACCACGCCCATGCAGCGGCTGTACGGCGCCACCGTGACGCCCACATCTGCAGCGGGAGCGGGTCCGGGGGCGGGCGCGTGTCCGGGATCGACCGGAGGCGCCACCTCTGCCACGGACAAGCTGAGCGGCAAGTACCGGCAGTACCTGCGCTCGCAGCGGATGCACCCCTATGCGGCGGCGGCCTCCCTCAACCTGGCCGCAGCCGCCGTGGCCGCCGGGAGCCTGGGGCAGACCTCGTTTGTGCCATTCGGTGCGGCCGCGGCGGCGACGCCCACATTCCAGCATCTGCAGCAGCAGATATCCTGCTACAATGTGTGATCCCCCTCCCAGGAGCAGCGCGGAGGCAGAAGAAGCAGCAACCAACTGAGACAGGCGCTTACCAAGTAAACGTCGATGAAAATAGCCGCCTCAAGGAATAGCCAATAGGAAAACAAACCCCCTTTATATAGGCCATCTCTTCTATCCCTAAAACTAAAGCCCCATACAACCCTATACAACCCTGTAATCCCCTCCTCATACAGCCCCCAAACGCTTTTAGACTCAAAAAATAAGAAAAAAAACAAACAAAAAAATTAAAGCTAAATTCTGTTTAGAGCTGTTCCCAAAAGAAAAAGAATGAATGAAGAAGATTGTCCTCAGAAGATGAAAATGAAGAAGATGTAGAAGAAGGAGAAGGAAAAGATACGGATGAAAAGTGTTTTTTGTTTCTTTTTCTAGTAATTGTAGTAATTGATAAACAAAAGGAAAAACAAACAACAAAAAAATGCAAACTATTGTAGTGATATTTGTTATAAAATAATTTTAGTATCTAATTTAATTTAAATTAAAAAAGAAAACATGAAAAACCAACAAAAAGCCAAGGCGATAAAAACCTAAAAACCAACAAACATTCAAATCAACCAACAATAAAAATGGAAAAGTCAACAAACAAATGCTAAAAATTACATAATTATATGCATATTTAATTAAACAAAAACGACAAATGTTATAGCAGAAAAACAAATTATGGAAAATGCCACAATTATTACCAAAAGAATGAGAATGAGATGAGAGAAAGACGAGGAGAGAGGAGGATGATTGAAAGAGTTCGGATGGTGAATTAAGAGAAGGAAACAACACAAAAAATATGAATAAAAATTATTCAAAATTATGCAACGTAATTTGAAGCGCAAATATGCAAAAAAATTAAGTAAAATTGTGTTTTCAATTGGTAGAATGTGTACAAAGAGCAAAACAGATGGTTAGAGTGATTAAGAATGAGCATAAGAGATGGTTAGAGTGATTTGGCTAAGGCATAAGTGAAAACAGAGTCAAACGGTGAGAGTATTTCCAGTGCGGTGCAACTTGCATACACCCTGACGATCAGCTGTTTCTGTATAAGAGGGGTGTGGTTCAGCTTTTGCCGTGTTTTGAGTATCCCAAATGTACAGACCTGTCTTTGAATAAAGTCCCCAGATAGTCGCTGTATATACTTTGGTTTTCCTCTGTGCCGTACTTCCTTTCTCTATAGAATACTCCCTTTTCCGCAATACTTTTCGTTAAAAACTAGGAAGGCAGAAAGACAGTGAGAGGATTTACCGTGACTTTTAGCAGTTTCCACTTTCAGTTCATTTCCCATAAGAGCGCGAGGAAGACAGACAGTAAGAGGCAAGAGGCTTCGACTGCTGCCATCCTCTTCTACCGTACACTTAATTGCCGTCGGCTTTTGTGGCTCAATTTTCACACTTGCACTCCCCTTCCCCGGCCTTTTTTTGGGGTGGCTGTTCTCCCCTTGTCTTTCACTTAATTTGATTTTCAGCTTTGCTTTGGTTCGCTCTTTCTCTTTTCATTTTTCGGCGTGGCTCTGTGATTGATTATGGTCATTGATGGAAGACCTTTGAACAACAGAAAGAGGAAGGGAGAGGGAGAGGGTGATGGAGTCTCATTCCAACGGCATTCTTCATTTGTCTCCTCTGCTCTCTTTTGCTGATTATGCCATCGCACAGTGGGCCCCGGGCCCCATTCTAAAGGAAAAACTAATGCCCAGAGGCAAAAGTTTTTTGTTATCATGCCTTGGGCGTAGGTCCCCGCGGGGATTATTGATTAAAGGCTGAAAAACGATTTGTGTTTGTTTCTCTCAGAGAAAAGCAGTTCCGGGAAGTACATAATCGCTTAATTTATTCATAGGAAAGCGAAACGAACGAAACGAAACGAAACCCTCGTGAGGATTTCCAGCCAGCAATCAGCAAATTAATTTAAAGAGTGTTTTATTTTTTTGGGGGAACGAAAAATAAACGACATCCGTTTCCCATTGAACGAACGAAACGATACGACCCTGCCGACCGACCGCAGACTGACTCATCCCACTGTGGCCTGCCCTAGATCTCCAAAACGAGTCCAAGTCCATTCCGCAGAGAGATAGTGAGAGAGACTAAAGCAGGAACTGGCCCCGTCTGCCCCTGTCGCACTCGCACTCGCAGTCGCAGTCGCCGTCACAGCCGAACTCTCTTAAGCGTAGAAAGCAGCGCCAGATTTCCTGAATGGTGCTGTCCCACTCGTATGCTGATTGCCATCTCTATTCATTTATTCAATTCATATTAAATTGCTTCACAGATAAGAAGAATTTCCACTGAACGTAATTAAAATATACTACAGATCGTCTGCTTTGCTGTCGTTTGTCGTATGTCATGCTAGAGGGTATCGCGAAGCATTTTCGAATTCGTTGGAATCAACAGCCGTGTCCGGCTCTGTCATAGCTGAAAGTTTATAGTTTCGTGAAATTGTATTTCAACAGAATCATTGTATCAAAAATTTCCATAGGACGATTGTAGAAACACAAGTCTTTGTGGTAAACTCTCGACAAATTCCGATGACTATATCGTACATCTCTCAAAGGAATCTAGAAGATCTTTTTCCAAGGGTATTTTCTTCTTCGTTTTCCCAAAATGAAGCCTTCATCTCTTGTTTTCATTTACTTCCATCATCATCTGTTGCTGATGCTGTGGCTGCTGCTGCGTCCCTCCCTCCGTATACAATCGTTTGCATGCGATTGAGCGATTGATTGAGTGAATGTGCCCCCGTCCCCACACTCAATTGCGAGGTCATCGCCCATTGTCGTCATTCCCGGCTCGCTCTCTCGTCTCCCGGCTCTTCCCCTGGCCGACGGACTGTCAGGTGGTGCTCGTCTGGATTGTGTGGCATTAGTGAGCTAAATTGAGGCTGCACTTTGGCTGGGATTTGATTATGATTATGGCTACGGCTATGGTTCCCAGTGCCATGTGTGGGCATCAAAAGATAATGACCAGACACCCGGGTCGGAACCCTCGAGTGTTGTGCTTGAACTCGAGTGCTTTTGCTTTTTATTTGCCCAAATGGGAATGTGTGCTTAGGAATCTCTAAGAAAGGAACGCAAGAGAGAGAGAGGTTTGTGGGATTAAGATAGGTTTGATAGGAATGAGTGGCTAATATAGTGAAGGCTCTGAATAAAAATAGGAACTTCATTCATTGAATTCCACTACTTCCTGTACAAGGCGTTCTCAATATGATTGTCTGCATGGCAAGTACAGATATTCTCATTCCCGAAACTTTCGAATTTCTGCTAGTTCTACTCTATGAACGACCTCCGTTATAAGTTGCCTCCCCCCTTTGGCATTCACGGGCGTTACCGGACAGGGGCGATAGTACGTCGTCCATAGGTCAACTAAAAGGTTTTCTTCTCTAATTGAGTTTATTTAGACGTATTTCTTTGTTTTTTATTTGGCAGAGCATCTGCCATTTAAAAGTCATCAACGGATAAATAAACCCAATAATGGAACCAAGCAAAAGCAAACAGAAAGCAAAGTAAAACACAGAAAAAACATGCAAATAAAAGGCATAAAAATACAGAAATACCTAAAGAAACAACAAAAATGCCCCAAAAGCTTGCACTGAAAGAGTCAGAGTGAGAGAGAGGGAGAGAGAGGGTGTAAGAGGGAGAGCGCTTACAGTTAGTTTATTTTTAAACACGAGAATGCACACGCGCACACACACACAAACACACACACTCGAAAATAACAAAAATTGCTCAAAATAAAATGACGCAAAAGCGCATTAAACAAAGTCCAGCAAAAAAGAAGTCGAAGAATAAAGAGAGCACAAAACGTAACACAAAACAAAGTGGAAACGGCCCCAAGACAGAAAATACAGAAAAAACAAAATACAAAAAAAAAACTAAAGAGAAGCCGCGACATCGGAAGCTGTCTAACCCAAACATTGTCTGTGTGTGTGGGTCGATGGGGGCGTACCGGGGGAGTTAAGTGGCAGCCACCAAAGCTCTGTTCGTGCGAGGGATTGGGTGGAGGAGCAGTGGGAGAGGGGCAACAGTTGAGGACACTCGCATTGAGGCTGGTCATAAAGTTGATATTTACGAGTCAGCGGAGAATGAAGAGTGGGGCGGGGAGGCGAGAGACCCCACGACTACCAGACGGAGAGCCAGACTCGGAAACAGACGTGGACTCAAGACTGGGAGGGAGAGGGAAAGGAGAACCCCCGGCAGAGATTCAGAAAGTGTGGAGCGGGAGAGGGCGGAGCGAGGGGGAAACTCCAACGCCGACTCGAAAGAGGTGGGAAGAGAAAGAGAGAGGCACACACCGACCTAGGCAACCGGTTATCTTTGCTGCTTTTCAATGCCCTGCCAGAAAGCTATTGGTATACTTAACAGACGTTTGCATCTAAGAGCCCATAATAACTCAATTTTGAGCATAATTAGTCGAAAACCATCGTATATGGAAAAAGAAAACTCAAGAAAAGTTACTTTCCAAGCCACATTTGATCCAAATCTGATGACTACATCTTGTGCCAGTAGTAATTGATGCGCTTAAAAGAGTATCAAATGCTTCGCCTTTCAAACGCCAGCCTTTCTTTCTTGTTTAACATTTTTCTCTCCTCTTTCCTCACGTCTTACTTTTTTCTTTTCTTTTTTGGGTCAACTTCAATCTGCGACTACATCATTTCTGACATAATTAAAACATTTTTATGGCGAAAAAAAAAATGAATTTAAATATTTTCTAGGCCTTTGGTAATTGCTGTGCCCCCCAACCGAAACCCCTCTAAAAGTCATAAATTAAGTGCGCATAAAGGTTAATAAATATTTATGCCAGAAATAGAGACAGAGATGGAAGAGAGCGACAGTTTTTAATAAGCTTTAATTAAAAAATATAGCAGATTGGATAAAGGCGATAACAGATACAGATATATATGTACGTATATTATATATTGTCAGGCGGTAGCTGTAACTAATTAGCATAATTCATATGCATGAATAACCAGGCACACTCAGAGAAAGAGGCAAAGCGATGGATTGCATGTCCACGGAAAGAGATGGACAGCCAGTCGGTGGGGGTGAGGTGTATATGTATGTATGTAAATAACAAGCATGTCTAGCGATTTAAAAAGCGGCTTTAAATAAATTACAAATATAAATTATTAATTAAAAAGGCAAATTAATGGCACTTAATTGACCTCTCTCTCCCTCTGTGTCTCCCTCCTTCTCTGTCTGTCTTTTTATTACTCCTGCTCTCTCCCTCTCCATGGAAAATTATAAAATTATACAAAATTATTGTGTATGGCTATACGAGTATTCAAAAGCCAAGCCCCAAAAAAAGCTTAACAAAAACTATAAATAATTAGCCAAACAAAATAGAAATCTGTTTTTTTTTTTTTGTTTTTTTTTTGGTCAGGCTTAGTTAAGCCTTAATTTTCAGCTGAGTCAGAGGCTGGGAGATGATGTCAAGAGCGATTTGTCATAGATTTCTAATTTCCAATTATGGTGGGAATATATATTTTTAGACATTGCAAGCCTAAAAACCATATGGGGATACTATATATTGAGATCTAAGCTGGTTCAGGATAAATCTATCTCTCATTTGCTGAAGATTCTTATAATCTAAAGATACATTTGTATATTAAATATACTAATTACGGGTATATAAAAACAAGGATCAAAATAGAGTCATAGTTCTACTGCTTCTCATCTTTTGGGTTTTTTTTTCGAACAGAAACAATTTAAACATTAGATACCTCTCGAACGTTGAATACAGTCCGCAGATCTTGAGATTTTCCATTGAGTGTCACACAAGATTAAGTACGAATAGTACCAAATGATCGAGATGGTCTCGACCATGTTTTCCCTTTCCCTACATCTCTGACAATTGCAATAACAAATAACAAAAAACCAACACTTTCGGCTGGCCCAAAAGTGCGAGTAGTTAAACAAAAATCTTGTTCATTGCTAAACCAAAGTCAAATCACTTAAACTGCCTGCCAGTTGGCCAAGACTGTACAGAGAGGGAGAGAGATCACCCAGGAAGGTCAAAAAGCTTTCGAAAAGGCCTATGAAACACTTTATAATGAAGCAAAAAGCAAAAAGCAACAGCAACTTGAACTACAAACTTTAGACTTGGCCTGGCAACAAACTTGGCCAACAAACAAACATGACAACGTGTAAAACTAGTTAGATAGCGTAAAAATATCCACAAAAGAAATAAAAATACGAAAAGAAAAAAAAAACACTCACACAACAAACAATTAAAAAGCATTAACGCTTACAGCTGCCTAAGTGCAGTGGGGTATACAATTACTAAGAGGAAGACGACGAGGAGGAGTGCACGGAGTGGGGGGTACAGTGCGATTCAGGTCTAAACGGCAGGGAAAACCCTACATCATCAGAGTTCATCAGAAATACAATATGAACACCCATTAAGCTACAATATTCGACAAATGATTTATTTAAAAACTGCTAAAAGTTCTCTAATAAAGACATATAACATATAATTACCGGTAATTCGATAACTTGGGATAGCTATAGTTATCCAAAAGTACCCTGCTTTGAATTGCTAAGGCGTTCGATTATTTCGATTAAAAATCGATAACTTGCCTTAAGCGATTATTTCCCATATTTATCGCTCTAGAGGTCAATGGTTTGTCTCAACTTTCGCAATGCCAAATGTATCTAGATTTCGACTGCTTTACAGCCCTGAACCGCACTGTACTCACATAGGCATACAAAGTATAAAAAGTGTACTAAAAAGTAAACTATTAGGCACAAGACAACTAAAAACACTACTAAAAAACAATGGAAACAAGCTAAAATTAGATGTCAGATGGCAAGCCAAATGTTTTGAGCTGGAAAAGATACAGATACAGATAGAGATAGAGACACAAGTGTACAAAGAGAGAAAAAGAGCGAAACAGAAATGTAGTTATAGCAGAGGAAGAAGCAAATTAAACGTGTCTGTGTCTGAGTCTGAGACTGAGTCTGAGTCTGTGGATGGGCTTTGGCTTTGGCTTGGGCAATTAAACTCCACTCAAAACTGGGCCGACACGAACAGACCTAAATAGATGATGATACATATACAAACCTATCATACAATACATACATATACATACATGCATACCATAGCTACCTACCATATAGATACACACATAAGATACACATAAACTTGCATTAGCCAACCATATTGTGACTTACAACAAACAAAAGCAAAAGCGAAAATTAGCCAGCTAAACAAATTGATACGAGTATAGACGATCTAAATAGTACATACAAATGTATGTATGTACAATATACACTACACTACACATACGGGTATACTATACCTACTACGCCTATGCCGCCGCATAACCACTAACTAGGCCATCAGCAAATTATATAAATAATGAAATATGTTTACGGGTAGTATGTATAGATACAGATACAGATGCAGATATGTACGTGTCGTGTGCAATCCATCCGGTATACGCGAGGGTACGGTATGGTATGGTATGCTATGGAGCGGTGGATTGCATACCAAAAACAAAAACCAGAAAACGAGAAAAATATATCCAGCAGTTCGAGCGCTGAATTAACAAAAACTTATCGAGCATGAAAAATGCCAACAAGATAGAAATCTATTAAAACAGACAACAAAAAAAAAACTATGAATTATTATCAATTCTGCTGTGAACAAAATTAAATATTTAACACCAAGATATTTCTTAATTTACTGGAAATCCCATTGTGAATCTTTTTCTTGTGCTCTCGCGTGCTCTTCAAACAGCTGCTAATTATGGTTAGGATTTAGGCTAAGAATCGAAACTGCCAAGGCTACAAAACGGATTTTTCATTTAATTGTTCGCATATACTCAGACGAGAAATAAAACTCGAATGTCGAATGAACGAATTTTGTTAAATTAGTGAAAAATTTCAGAACAAGTCACAATTTTTTTCAGTTTTCGCTTTGCGTGTGTAGATATGTATTTAATGATAAATTATAATTATTTCACAGACAAAACAAAACCATATACATATATATATATATATATACATATATATATTCATATATATTTCAATGTGATAGTAGTTTTATTCATAATTGTTCTGCACCGTCGTACTTTGTATTTTGTATAAATAGAAACCACTTTAATAATTAACATTTTTTTTTTGCATATTTTGTTAGATGAACATTTGCATTATTTATGCTATTTTTTCTACATATGTACGAGTATATACGAGGCATACAATTCCCAGCTCTAATGATACATACATATATTCTGTTCCAATTGAAGCCAAACAAGTTTCTTGTAAATTCTTTATGTAGAATGGAAATACACTTACAAAAAATATATTTCAAAATGTATTTAATGCGTATACATATATGAGGATGTAAAGTGGTAGAAATGGAATAAATTTGTAGCATATTATGGATATAATGGAATCATAAATACGAGTAATACTGGGCTGCATGCGTAAGAAAAAAAAAACCCTAAAGAACAACTGAACCGAACACAATAAAAATGCAAATTAATTGAATATTAATTTGAGGAAAACTTGAATAACACCAAATGAGTTTTGCCTTTACAATGGGGAGGTGAATAATATGGCTTATATATGGAAAAAAGGGTTTACGGCCAGGAAATGCCCTTCCATAAAGTTTTATTTCAGAGTTGGAAAAACAATTGGTTATAGGTTTTTTTACAGAAATTATAGGGGAGCTATAGGAGACTGCGCTACTGATAAAGTTTTTATGGGTCCAATTGAACTGAACACTAAAATCTGATGAATATTCCAAACCACTTTATCCAATGAATATCTGAAAAACTGAATTATTGCAGATTCATTAAAATATGGTTTGGAAATATGTTTTCTTTAATCAATGAAGGAATAATTCCATTGCTTTTGTACAATGTTGTTGTTCCTAAGTAAACAAATTTCAACGTTTTAAAAAAGGGATGAAAAGGGTTCCCATTTCCAGAATAATTTGTTTTCCTAGGTGCATTAAGGAATGGATTATACATTAATAATAATAGCCCTTTCCGTAGACTCTTGTTTACGAGATGGCAGCACAATTAGAAACAGCTTCTCTTTATGAAATATCATCCAGCGTATTTGTCATTGTGCAAAGAATACCTCAGCCTCCTGCCGGCCCTCCTACCACCACATTTTGTGGAACCTTCTACCCCTTTTGGGACTATCGGCACTCCACGGGTCTCATGTTTCAATTGTGGATTGCAAGCGTTCATAATTCAAGCGAAACCGAACAGAACTCAACACTAAAACCCAAGTGCTTTTCACAATCACCCAAAAAAGGGGGGCAGATGATGATGGGGCAAGTTGTTAACCCTCCCCCACCCACCACTGCCGTGTCGGACATAAAAGCAGACGGACGTCAATCGGTCTCAGGCGAGGCAATTAAAAACGCTTTAAAAAAGAACCGAAAAGAACGTGAAACGCCCACGAAATCGTTTTGGGGAATAAGCACAGCAGAGCACAGCACAGATATTTTATATGACGGGGAAATAATTAAAATATTTGAAATAGTTGCCGGGGCACGTCTTTTAATGAGGCAAGGCAACAAAGCAATGAAAATGTTTTTCCCTCAGTTGATTATTTTTCAAAAGCGAAAAACCCGAAAAATAATAAACAAACGAATTTGGATTCGAGATTCAATGAAACAAAGTGCAAAAGTTTAATAAATTATAATTTATGTTTATTGAGCGATGTGTCATTCGATTTTTGTATCTTTTCTGTCGTCTTTTTTTCTTCTTTTTATGGCCTGCCATAACAACAAAAATATCTGTATCTTTGTATCTGTGGCTGTAACTGTGTCCATGAGGTTGAGGCATTTATGACTTGTCATATACACATTTTTGGGGCCACGTATCGGAGCTGGTGTGTGTGTAGGAAGCCATAAATTGTGGCATATACTCAGAGATACTTTCTCACATATATACATATGTGCATATGTATCTGCATCTGTATCTGATGTTTGCTCATTGTCTTGCCATTGACAATAGACGAATCTGAATCCGAGTCCGAAATGTTAAGGAAACCCTGGAGGAACGAACGCACACGGATGAGATGAGTAATGGTTGCAGGCTAGGCATTCCACTTAATGTTCGTTCCTCTCTGCCTGCGGGGCAGCTTAAGCAGATCCAAGCCTCACCGCGCCGCACCGCACCGCTCCGAACCGATCCAGTCCAATCCCCAGCTAAGCTGCCTGCCGCCTGTTGTGCCACAAGGGGCATAAAAATCCAAAAAAGAGCGCCGCACAGCGGAGGCATCCCGGTCGTACGAGTATCTATGAGATACCATTTGGCTGTGCGTTGGCCCAGGCCCAGGCGCGCACACATCGTTTTATACAGATCGAAAGATTTATTACACACAGATACCACTCGCACACTCACACATCCGAATGGGCGACCCGTCAAATGAGTTTTTCAGCGTAATTACCGAGCGTCACAAAAATGTTTATACGGCCAAATTCGAATAGTAAAAAACATGGGGGGAAAATGGAAAAAAATAAAGAAAAATTAAGCGCACAGATAGATGTGGGCAAAAGTATTACGAGTATTATTATATTCCATTTTTTATGGCTACGTGAAGAGTCAGTTTTTTTTTGTTTTTGTGACTATCATGCCGATAAAGTGCAGAGGGAAATGGAAAATTGTATGAGTCTCTGTGAGGTCTTTGGTGCCCTTGTTTGCAATGTTAATTGCACTTTGGCAACGTTAATCATTTATGAATGGCTTTTCCCTAAGCTCAAAAAAATATACAGTCCCAAGGAATTAAGCCACCTTAATGACTGCCTAAGGTACGACCCAGACCCCAGACCAGAGACCGGAGAGGCAGTTAGATGGATGGATTGTGCGAGTCGTCGTCGTCATGGGCAACACAAAAAGAAAAGGAGGAACACAGTGAGATAAGCGTAAATTGTTTATGCGTTAATTAAGATTTCTTTTAGAAGCAGCTGACGGACTGCGTAACGCTTTAGAGCTTCACGGCGCCGGATTTCGGTAATTAGGGAACACACAGTGGAAGAGTGCTGAATCGATTGCTGATTGTCCGGACAGAGCCCACCAGATGGTCAAGCTATGATCAAGGTGTTTCTATAGCCCAGAAAACCTTGTCAGTTCATACTGATTCACTCAGCCTATGATTCTTCGAGGTTTCATTAGTAGTTTTCTTTTGAGGAAGAGTGCAGAATCGAGTGCCGATTACCCGAACGAGTCCCAACTTATCTGTAGAGGTCCGGATCCAGATCTCTCTTATTATCTTAGCTCTTTCACTGATTCCCCTAGGTTACACAGATCTCCTCTCTCTCTCTTAACCATGGTTCCCCCTTAGTTCTGTTCGTGCCTTCGTGTAGTCTTGGGTCTTTCCCTCCCCACGACTTAATCTGATAATCCTCTTTAAAGTGTATTTAATTTATTGAGGACAGGCTATTATAAGATGATTTATATGGTGGATGCTCGGACGCAAATACAAATCGTAGAAATTCATGTCAACAATTTTTATAGCAATGCCACAGTCATTGACTGTTATTTTTATGGCTGCCAGTGGAACGATGTGTCAAACGAGAATTCCCAGTAAGTATTCTCCGTAAGAGCGAACCGATCGTATAACAATTTATGTCTTCATCAGTATTCATTGGAACGATCGGTCGGTGGTCGTTGCCACAGTTCTCATAGAAGCGAATTGAATTTCAGAGTGCCATTGAAGCGTTGTTGAATGGGGGAGGAGGTCTTTCAGTAGAGTGCTGGGGAAATTGTTAGTTAGAATTAATTAATTAGAAATAACATCACTAAAATAATATTTTATCAGTAGGATCCGTTGCATGTCTTAAATAAAAATAAGAAGAGAGAGAAAACCAAGAAAAATTCCACCTTAGTTCATAGATGATTGAGTTTCCTATCTCATCTTTACCCATCCTCATCCCCTCCTCCCCCTGGCATAGGCCCCATCTCTGTAATTCTATAACTTGATATTCCAGTTGAAAGATCTCTTTCAACTCGGGCTTGATTTGCTTTCGAAGCAGTTCAAGAAAATGTGAAACGTTAATCAAATCAAGTTCGTTCAGCGTCAACAATTACAACACGATCCGGGGAGTGATTCCGATAGCTATCGGATTAGCATCATCTTGTCACGATTCCCAGAGACTCGACTCGACTATACTCTTCTTCTTGGCTTTGCTTTGCTGCGGTTCGCTTCGCTTGAATGCAAAATTGACACTTCCAAGGCGAATTCCAATTCCAAATTCGAATACGAGTCGAAAAGCTGAAACCAATTTCGGGTCAGAGTCGGACTCTGGCAATGTGTCATTATTTTGTTGTGCATTTGATTTGGTTTTAATGGAACGTGTTTTTTTTCTTGTAATCGTTAATCTGGCATTTGCACTTAATTAAAAACATTTTAGCTATTATTAACGGGGTTCGGTTCGGTTCGGTTCGGTTCGCTTTCGTTGGTGTGGTGTGGTGTTGGATGAATTTGGTTATGGTTATGGCTGCGTGACTTGGCTTCCCCACAGGCTCTGAAATTGGCAGCGTGTTTACGGCATCGTACGAGTGTCGTCCCCTCTGAGGCTCCCTCATGTTTTTCCAGTTTTATATTCCGATTCGTTCGATTGCAATACATTTGGATTTTTTATTTCAGTTGTTATTTCGAGAACTCGTTAATATCAATTTGCTTGAAATCGTTAATTGATTTTTCAATGAACAAATATTACGGCATTCGCCATTCCCCATTCCCCATTTCCATTTTGATTCGATTCGATTCGGTGTAGCCCTCAGTCAGGAATTTCTCTATAAATATGTATGTAAATATTTCTCGTTTCGTTTGTAAAAATATTTTATTACCGCCTTGTGACTTTCACAGAAATTCACCAAAAATCGCACGTCTGCCTGCAATTTGGTGCGCTTCGAATCGAATCGGATCGTATCGTATCGGATCGCTTAAGTGCGTTAATAAAATCGCATGACGTACAAGCTCTCGCATCCAGCACTCCCTCGAGATGGGTGGAACTTCGTCTAATCGATTTCCAGCACTTGGCACCCCACAAATGGCAAGTAATAAATACCATCCACGGCATTAGCACACACGTCACAAGCAGACCGATCCAATTTATAAATAAATATTTGCTTTAAATGCAAAAAAAAAACCAAATCAAAAGACCCTCTTTAAAAGCGGGACTTGAAGAGCACGTGAGTGGGACGCGTCGAGTGGCTCTGACGTGACGTGACGTTGGTGGGTTTGAACTGATCCGAAGTGACCGCAAACGAAAGATAGGGCACAGAAGAAATGCCGCGATAGCGCGGTGGAAACCTTGCCGATCTGTGGTCTCTCAATTCCAGATACAGTATCTGGAGGGGGACCACAGTTCACAGTCCACTGCTGCTGTGTTGCAAGTCACGTAGAGCAGTTCAGATATCGCCGTCCTCCCTTATATGATACGGGTTTTGGAGGTCCCCCAGCTGAAAACTAGTGTTTTAAGATAAAGAAAACAAGTTGAAATGTATACGATAAACTCTAAGATAAAAGACTGCTTTGAGTTAAAGATACAACTTTAAAATGGTGCAAGAATTCCTTACGTTTTCAGCTGTGGAGGACTTTCCTCTTTAAATGTTAAATCTCCTACTAAAGATCTTTCTTTGCAGGGTTTTTTCTGTTCAGCTAATCCATTGTTCTCACAGAAAATATACTTGAAATCGTATCTTGAATAGATCTACAAACCAGTGGAGGATTGCTTACCATAGAAATAGACCCCATCCCAGCCATTGTTTCACCTTTCATACTCTACAATTACTCGACTACACCTCGGAGATATGTAAGAGTATATCCCATTCCCCACTTATTACACCAAATTAAAGCCGAGATTTTCTAAAGAATTAGCCTCTCGCAGTCCGTGTCAGCATCCGCCTGCTTGTATGTGTGGGGTCTATATAATTAAATTATGAATGCTTTATGTGGCAAGTTTATTGTGTGCCTTTACCGCGGCAACGACTACGACGACGACGTTGACTCGCACAAAAAAGAGGCTTTTGTTTAGCGTTCTTTGAAAGGCCTTCCACTGCCACTTCCACTGGCATCCCTCCAGCGAACTCGTTTTCGGGCAAGAGCGAAACACACACATATCTTAGACTTAATTTCGAAATGAATGAATTTCAATCTATACGCACACACAACAATCAAGCTCTAATGAATGCGAACATATTTTTAGGAATTGCATTATCAAAAAAAATCAGAGACCAACAAAAAAAAAACAACAATATAATAAGTATAATAATAAAAATGATACGTTGAACTGAGGCCAGAGGCGGAGAAGCGAGTGCCAGAGGTTGAAGCGAATGAAACGAGTACATAAATAATTTATTAAATTACAAAAACGTTTTCTGAATTGCTCGACTCGGGGCGCTGGCGGATTTCGGACCATAATGCCTTAAATTATGGCCTCATTGTTCAGGCCGACCAATGCTAAAGTTACACAAATGTTATACCTATATATATATATATATTTGAGTATATACACATATACCTGGTTGGGTGGGGTGATAATCGGCACAAAAGTTTGCAACGCATTTCGTTTGGTAATCTAATTTATGGCATTTTTCTAACGACTAATTGCAATTTCCGTCGCAGCCTCAGAAGGCCTCTGGGTGCCTCTGGGTGCCCCTGGGGGAACGGAACAGAACGGAGAACTGTGGACCGGCTCTAAGGCAATCAAATTACGCATGCCAAGCGTAAATAAATCTATATAGAATGCAAATTCTCCAAGCCAAAACAGCGTAAAAATATCAAAAGTCCAAGCAGAAACCTTTTCCTGGCAGTACCCATTGGATGGGATGATGGCCTGACAGTATGGGGGACTGTATGGCATAGACTGACAAACTGCCTGACTTTATGGGATGGACAGACTGCCAGACTGACTGACTGAGTGGATGACTTGACTGAGTGACTGACTTGGGTCTTTTGTTATGCTAATTTCGCTGGCAAACGTTTGTTTTAATTAAGTTTTCGAGTTGTCGCCTCGTCAGGGGCTTGCGTGCCCAGGCATACAAAGAGTTCCACTCAGACTCTCTGTCGGGCTCTAAAATACTCCACCTCGAAACTGCGCTTCGATTTGAATTTCAAAAATGAATTTTTCGGTCATTTATTTTGGTATTGTTCCCTTGTTTTTCTGTCCAAAGTCTTTAGCTTTGCTACTACCTTTGGCCTAATCATTATGCGCGCGCCAGTCTCAAATTTTGGGCCAATAGCAGCCCCCCTCCAAACATATTTTTGGGGTTGGCTCGGGGCTCGGGGCTCTGTGTCTGGGTCGGTCCGCGTCGGCAAAGTCTCATAGCAACCCAAAAGTCGGTCGGTTTAATGTATGCATAATCATAATCATTAATAAAATTCATTTAATGTGGTCCGCTGTAAAGCCGCGACTTTTTTGGGCTTACTCACTTTTATTTTGGTGATAATGACTTTGTGATGGAGTTGCTGTTGGAATGGAAAAGGGGAAGAAGAAGGGCTCAAAGCGTTTTTATAGCGCAACTTGAAGAAACTTAAAAAAAATATATATAAGCAGGACAAAATGGGAACCTTTTTCCTTGTTGGTCAAGCAGTAGGTCCAAAGTACGGACTACGGACTGTGCTGTGTCGTAGGTCCGAAGTACGGATATGATATAGTCAAAAACAAGTGAAGAGTGCACTTCTAGTAGAAGTAGTAAAAAATGTACGATACTGTGAAGCACAAACGGCTTCAAGTGATGAGTAAATGCTGATTGCATGCTCTATTGTAAAAGCACTTCTATAACAATCTAACGGTTGGACTAGAAAAGGTATTGTAGGGTATTTCATTGGGGAAAATGGCATACCAAATAATAAAATACAAACATTAAAGATACTAATGGACAAGTGATAACTGCTTCGCTCCAAGTGGGCCGAGTGGACGGTGTCGAGAGGGAAGCACAAGATTCCAAGAATGTTGGCGGTTCCACTTGGGAGACTCTGGTTGGCAGGGCCGACCAGCATAATCAGACAAACGCTGGTTATAATAATTTTTTGTTGTAGTTCTTTAATTGATTTGCCACCCAATGAGCTGGCCGCAATTAACCCAAGGCGGCCCCAACGGCCACATCAAAGGCGCCCCTTATGACGGCAGTCGAGAGTCCGGGAGTCCGGGAGTCCGCGAGTCCGCGAGGCGGGTGATTAAGCACAAAAGCCTGGCCATCTGATTTGGGTGCCGGACAGTGTGCAGTGGGCATGGGCCGAGGCTCAGGGCCCATGGCAGTGGCAGTGCGCAGTTGATATCGATTGCAGTGTGGGGCGATTGCAGTCACGATCGCATCATCATCACCCCACCATCATGATTATGATCCGAGCCCCAGCGGCGTCTGGAGTGGACTCGAATCGACTTTGTTGCAGCTGAACAAACGAACGTTGGGCTAGGCCGATTGGGATCTCGTTTTATAAGCGATTATATATATTATTTCTGACTAATTAAAAGCAATGAAGAAATATTGAGTCTATAAATTAAGCGACGAACCTCTGACTTAACCGATACGGGCCCCGGAGTGCTCCAGCACCTATGTCAACCCGTCCGTCCGATTAGATATCGATACTCGAGACAATTGCGAATCGAGCGGGGGAATTTATAATCAGATCATGAGCTGGCAGCAGTCCCCAGCCCCCAGCCCCAGTCCCCAGCCCCAGTCCCCAGCCCCAGAGTATGGCCCATAAATCTAGGCATTGCGAGCATTACTTACGATCAAGGTAAAAAATAAATTGTTAGGAAAACCCAAATCCATCCGACGTCGGACAAGCAAATACAATTAAGTCGGCTCTTAAATCTGATACGTATACGCCCTCGGTCCCGTTCGGATCGGGTCGGATCGGGCTCCCGCCAGCAGTTTTCAAAATCGGCTCACCCGCCTGTCCAAAAATTATCAATGGAAAAGTATCTTAATTAATTACTGATTATACAGGAAAAAAATAAAATAAAACAAAAACAACAAGAAAAATATAAAAATAAAACCCAGAAACAAGGAGCTCTGAGTCGATGCTTTAAATACTCTCATTGTAAATTTAGGAAACATTAATACCAGATAGAAATTGTATAAACACTAGGGGGACTACATATACATATATGTATCTAAAAACACTCGCTTGGCTCTTGTGCCAACCCCCGACTCACTCGCCACGCTGGCTCTAGCCGATATGAGAAAAATATCGGGCGACGACGACGACCAAAAACTTTTTTATATAAAAGAGATTGCATTATCTTAAGGTCTACCGTTTGTTCCTTCCAATTATATACTTTTTATTTTGCTGTAAATTAATGGTGAAATAAGTTATAAATTGTACGTTGCGACTGTGCCATCTTTCTTGGAATTATAATTCCCCTCCATGGGGTATATCAATTATTGCTACTATCTCCACCTAATGCATCTGCTGTCGTAGCTCGTAGCCGCAGTCGTAGTCGTCGGCGGGGCTGTCGTCTAGGTGAGTGGCGGCAACTTAGTTGAGTGGCTCGTAATATCGGTCAAAAGCCGCAATTGCGCTTAAGTGTGATTAAGCAGAGGGACGAGTTCCCCTGCTACTGCCACCTCCCCCTCTGTGGGTGCCACTTGGCTGGGGCTCTGGCTCGGGCTCGTTCATTATAGTGCCTAGTACGAGCGAGTATTTCCAGTCGCTTATCGCTAGTATTTCTTTTTTTTTTTGGCTTTTTAACTCATTTATTTTACTTAGGAAAGGCAGCTGCGACGGTGGCAACATTTCGATTCCGTGGAGTTCGTTTGGGGCATTTCAATTTCAAGTGGATTGTTTAGGGATTTATGACGCTGATAGCTGGTCAAGTGTTACCTCTCTCTGTGCCGCTGTGTCGCTGAGTGGGGACTCGAAGTGGAACTGGGACTGGGGCACGTCACCATTGCGATTGATAGCGTGGGCAGTAATCACCCAGCGACTGGCCTTTGGAGTGGGGAACCCACAAGGTAACGCTGAGTCGATTGTTTCATCTGCGGCGATCACGATAGAGCCAAAGTTCCCACACATTTTAGAGAACAGAAACCAACGAAATAACCCAACCCAGCCCGAATGCTTGGATCGGATCATAAATGCTAATTTTTAGGTGACTTAATCGATGCCTCGTAAAAGTTCGAGAATTCCAGCAGGCTCTGAAAGCAACAAAAGACTTTCAAGAGTATACAGATTCTTATGGGATGATAAAACTGTTAACATGAAGAAATATTAAGACAATTTTCCACACCTTCGGGTACCTCTGGGAGAAAAGCGACCTGCATGACCTTAGACCTAAGAGCGGACTTCGGATTCAGCAATATTTATATGATTAACACCTGCTAGAGTTCCTTGAGACAAGGCCACTTTGAGATTAATTATCAAGGGTACCACATGAAACTGTCTTTTTTGTAGAAGCAATCCGAAAGCCGAAAAACTCCCACCACAAATAGGACCATATACTATGAGTGCCGCGGGTTAAATATGGGACCTCTATAAAATTATTCGGGCGATTTTTGGCACTCTCGCCGTCTCATGGCCATAACCGTAATGTTTAGTGCCTGCCTGCCAGATGCCGGGCCCGACGGACAGGACTTGATTATTTGCCAAGTGCAATAAATTCTGGGAACTCGGATAGACCCAGAGTGGAGAATCGGGAATCGAATTCAAGTGAACGAACCCGAACACCAAACCCCGTATGAGTATTCCTTTCCCGTTGGTTACGCATCGCTTTGGAGGAAATCTATAAATGTTTTCTTGTCTGTCATGACCGGTGATGATGATTGTACCAGACACTTGAGACCTTATAATTGTTGTGTTTTTTTGGTTTTTGTTTTTTGTTACCACTCGAACACTTTTGTCAATATCATTTAGTGGGCATCGTAAAGATTGCAAAAGCCCACTTCAGACTATGGAGAGCCATTGTGCGCCCTCATCTAGAGGTTTTTTCACTCTTTTTTTTTTGTTATGGGTTTTTATTTTTATTGTATTTTGTAGTTTGTTCGTGTTTTGCTGCCAGTCAAGTAGTCAATTTGTTTTGTGTTGAGCGTTTTATTAATTAAAGTGCTTAACTTTACTCTAGCTTTAGTTTTGTGGCTGTAGCTGTGGCAGTGGCAGTGACAGTTAATGCCTTTTCGGGCCTTTCATAAATCATGATTCCCGCCAGCGTTCCCTTCCCCATCGCCATCACCGTCTGGTGGCTAATTACAAAAAATATTAAATAAAACAAGCAAAATAACTTGGCGCGACGTTTAAGCCCTTTTAATGAAAATTAATGCGGCTTAGTTTCTCTGGACTCTGGAATCTGTCCTCCCGCTCTCTCTCCACGGCGTTCCCTTTGTGTCTCTTCCAGTTTGAAGGTTGGTTTCCATAAATAAAAGTTTCCGTGCCTCTGCTTTTGGGTCACGAAACAAGAGGCCTATGGGGGGGTAGGCGGAGGCCAGGCCTATCCTATCCGTGGAGTCCCCATGATTTATGCAGGAGCACAGCTCCCAGAGGGTCTGACCACTTGAGCTATTTGCATTAAAATTTCATTTGAACAGCCTCGTCGGCGCGGCTTATCACGAGGAGCGGAGCGGCAGGGTGTGTGTGGGGGGGGGCTGTGTGGCAAGTTAAGTCGCAACTTTTATTTTTCATTTTTATGACACATTTTCCCAAGGGGCTGATAAGGGGTTTATAGTTTCAGTATTGCGGCCCTCCTCCCCCCCGCGTTGGGAGAGGGTTGGATATTTGGCAATGTTTATTTTAAGTCATGAACGAAAAGCCCCCCTCAAATGCAAAACCTTTAAATATTTTAATTACTCCTAATTTATGGCCGAGTGTTACCCTTTCCCTGAGTCAGCAAGCAGTCAAGAAGTGCACTCCCTTGCCTCCGTTCCCGTCTGGCTCTTCGTCTGGCCATTTTCTATACGACTTTTCCTTTGTTTCCCTTCCTGTTTCGGGGCATAAAAACCGATTAAGGCTTTGGGTCTGGGTCTGCAAATTGGAATCGAATCTCTGGGAAGTGCATACAACTTTTGTAGCTGCCGGCAGTTGCCTTTTTAATTCAATTTTTAATCAATAGTTGGCAGTCGACGGTACTCGGCTGAACATGAATATTTATTAGGTTTCCTCGCGTTATTTTTCGGGGCGTTGTTCATTTTTATAAATCAAACGAATTGGAATTTATGAGATACGCTAGAAATCATTGGCGGATGGGTCTCAGTAGAGGTGGCAGAGGAGTCTTGCAATCCAGTTCCAGTTGAGAGGAGTTTGGAGTCCAGGAAATGCTTGTTGCGCCCCTGCAGAGGGTGCAGAGGAGCTTGCCGTCCTACGAAGTCTCAACATTGGAATATCCTTGAACACCTCAAAGAATATCCTCGGGCTGAATTGGTATTAGATCCATGAGTCGTAAAATTACTCATTATGGACTTTCAATCTTGCCAATCTTCAATGTTATTAGAGCAAAAGTTTCTCCAGCAAAGGTATCACAGCTTCGACCCCTTGCTGCCAGTCTTTTCCATCTTGTTAGCAGGTAAAATGGACTGTCAAATGGTGTTACAGCGAAGGCAGTGGAAATGAAATCTCTGCTGGAGTGTGTGGGCCGCTGCTCATTAGAGGAAACTTTACGCTGAGGGTTGCTTGCTCAGAGCCTGAGACTGAGAATGAGCCTGGGACCGGGACTGGGACCGGGACCGGGACCGCGACCGGGGTCTTGAGTCGGTTTAGGGTTTCGTTAAATGCAAAATAGTGTGACATATGCGGGCGCTCGACCGAAGTTTCGGTCTCGGGTAAGGGTCCCGGGGTTGAGGCCAAACAATGTGACCGCATTTTAGTCACAGTCTCAGTCCCAGTCACAGGGAGACGGAGAAGGAGACCCACAGGCAGACGCTGTTGTTGTCGTTACATTTAATTCAGAGATTTCAGAGCCGCGTGCACGTGAAGTGGAAGTTGAAACTGAAGTTGAAGTCGGGTTGAAGCTGACTCTGAAGGGGAAGGAAGGAGGGAAGACTCTGCTCTGCCATAGTTGGATGGTGATGGCGATGGCGATGCCGATGCTGAATGTTGGTTGTGTGCAATGCACCGGGCATAATTGAGTTTGTTTCAAATGCTTTTTACGTAGCACGACCATCAGCCAAGGCAAACACTCCGAGAGCTGTTGGCATCTCTGGTCTTGTGGGTCGTCGCCGTCGTCGTTTGGCTGCTTGTTGGCTCTGCTCTTGGCACTTTTCGACATCGTTGTCGTTGTTGCCAGTCTCCCGCTCGATGGTTGGCATCGGCAACGGAATCTTAATGAATTTTACGAATTTAACATGCTGTGCACTTCAAAAGGAACACACACACCATTTACCATTTGCCATCCCACCATCGCACCATCCACATCCACATCCACATCCGTTGTACTGGCAAGGGGGACGCGAGAGACACGCATGTCGCCGATAAGTGTGTTTGTCGTGCCATATATAAAATTATTACTTTCGACATGCAACTACTCGTACAACAGCAGCAACATTTGTCATTTTACTGTGTTTCTGTGTTCTTGGTACGAGTATCTTGCAGATACAGCATCTGAGCTACGCTGAAGTGAAGCCTAGCCTTTAGGCCAGCTTCTTCCCGCGAGGCGACAATCACTTGGAGTGTTTATACTTGGAATATTCATTGGAATTTACTCTTTGGACTACATGGACTTGCTTCACTTTATTGAAATATATGTACATATCTGAAATATAATATGGTGCATCTTACAGTCATAATTGCCATATTTATTGCTGCTTTTGCTCCTTTCAAAGCCTCAGATCAATGGCCAAGGCTAAAATCAATTGCAGTTCTCTGTCTGAAATCATCCATTCAGAGATTCACATAGAAAGCACTTAAAATGTTGCTCAATATATGCACACAGTATGTATGTATTGGACAGTTGATTGATTCTAATTGAAGGCGGCAATTGAAAGCCAATGAAGGTTGCCCTGAATCCGAAAAAGGTCTTTTGTATGGGGACACGAAAAAAAGCACCACCAAGAAATGGAAAGTGCCCCACATTGATTGCCAGCCGATGATTTCAGTTGTTTTGACACAATTTTTCCGTTTTTGGCCTGTGACTAAGGCTCCGTCTGTGCTACTTGAAATTCTGGACACTTTGGACATGGCCCGGCCGACCGGGGCCGCTTGGGGAGTCAGAGTCAGCTCTGGGGGCCGCGGCCGGGCAGCCGGGCAGCTGGACAGCTGGACAGCTGCGCTTATCAATCATGCGATAGACATGGAGGGCATAACAATCGCATTAGTGTGTCGATGGGAGAGCGGCCTTAGGCCGCAGGAAATACAACGCCGCATTACTAATAAAATAAACAGCAAATAAAGTTAATAGCATTAAAGAAAACGCGCTAATGAGCAAAGCCAATTAACGCTTGAATACAAATTTCAAAATCAACAAAATCACACAAATACGAGAGCGAGTGCACACAACTACAAAGAAATACAACGGATGAATACTTTTGCCAGGTAGGCCAGAGACCCAGAGAACCATATATACATGTGTACCCATACCCGTACCCGTAGTCGTAGTCGTACAGGGAGAGTCCACTTCCACTTCCAACACCACCAATACCCAGAGACGAAGCTGAAGTCCGAGTTTTCTTTATTCGTATCCGACCGCAAATATTTGTGCCGCTTTACGATAAATATCATTATGATTATACCTGCTATTGGGAGAGTAAAGAGTTATGTGGTATTCTTATAGATGTACATAAATTTGTATAATATAGGAACATATTGTACTACGAGTATATGTAGATTCCTGTTCGGAATCAGTACTATCTGCTCTCGCTGTCTCTATGAACACCTGGATCTGCCAGACTGTAATGTAATATTTAACGAAGTGTTATCTTCCAAAAATCGAGAAATATCTGTAGAATCCACATTTCTAAAGATACGTATGGTATTCTTCTACATTATCTATCTGCATATATGACTAAAAATCATTATAATCGGATTGGTAATACTCCAAAAAGATCATGATTCGATTATTATTAGTGCGACAGCCCCCGAATCTCTAGCTTCCCTCGCCTGTGCCGATATGAGTCAAATATCGGACGACGACCAAAAGATTTGTATAAAATAGGGAGATATCATTTTAATCGGATTAGAATTACACCGAAACGATAAGGGTTCGTTCAGAATTATGTAACTAATGAATACTTTGACCATTTGGCCCTAAACATTTCTCATTCTTGCGAATCTAAGGTATCCTCTAGTCGAAATCCTCCCCTGTACCGTTCATAATGGTTTTTATTTTGTGTTTTTTCCGATTCGTATCTTTTTAAATTGTTTGAGCATGACGAAGGTAATTGCTGAGGAAAACTAATGAAACGAACTCGCCTGAACTGGAATTTATTTATTTTTTGTTGTTATTTTTTCCCGCTGTGTTTCATTAATTTTCAGGCTTACGCGACATTTTGAGGAGGGACCCGATGCCCGCCGCCCGCTGCCCGATGGCGACGGGGATGTGGAACACCGGGAGGGAATACATATCTCTCAATGGCCATAATTTGCTGCGCATGCATTTATTGTTTTTATTTCCATTTTCAATTAAACTTTATATATATATATATTTAATGTGCGCTAAATGAAATTAACAACTTTGCTGCACTTTGTTGATAATTTTTATTAGCCGACAGCGGCGCAAAGACCTTCTTTAATAATACGCTGAAAATGTTTGATAATTAAGCAGAAAACGGAAAACAAAATGTAGCTGAAAGAGCAAAAATTATTTAATTTTATGCTGAGCATAAATTTTCTGCAACGTCGCCTTAAATGATTTTCGTTTCTGTCTATTTTGTGTTAATTGCTTGAATTTTTTTAGACCCCATTCGCGGTTTCTTTCTTAATAATCATAAAATATTTAATTATAAATCATTTGCGTTCGATTTTTTTGCCTTGCCAACGCTTTAGGAAGGTCTCCGCCAGCGTCTCTGCGTCCGTCTGCGGCACGCATGCCGAAGGTGAAACCCAATTCCGAGTCCGAACCCCAAAGCCAGCCCCAAATCGAAAGCGAACTCTCCGGGTTTTCTGTCCGGCCCGTCTCTGTGTGTGGCTTACATTTCATTAAAAGCTGGCTTAAGCGCATTTAAATGTTAAGTTATACAATTTTTGTTTCATGATATTGATATGTATGCATATATGCAAATATTTTGAAAGTATTTTGTAAGTCCACATGACCAAATAAGACTGTGGAGAGAGGGGAGCAGTGCGGTGTATTCTGCTTTTCAACACGTATGTATGAAATGCGCTTTATTTAATTCTCATGGACAGGCAATTTTAGCAATTTGAGCAATTTTTATTGATCGCAAATAATTGGTTTGCACATGTGCCATTGAGGACTTAATTGATTGAAGACATTTGAAGTCTTTTGATTGAGTTTTATTTGGTTGAAATAATAACAGAAAATAACGGAAAAACTGTATATAAACCATAAATATGCATTTATTCCAACAAAAATCATTCAGAAGAAACTTAACTTTGTAACCAAAACCCATTTATTTGAAAGCACATTTCTGTGAAATCTATTAATCATAGATTTAGTAGCAGATTACTTAGAATTCAACGAAATGAATAATGAATTAAGCTTTTTCAGGTTTGCCTTTTGTGATGGATGCTACTCTTAAGCAGAAAAGGAAGTTCTTTTAATTTAAGCCTTTTAAAATAGTTTCCATTTGTAAAAGTTCAATCAAAGAAATGTCTTTAGGACAACAAATAAGTCGATTGTCAATTAGTTGCGTACTGCCTTCAATGTTGGGTCGGAGAGCATTTTGAACTTATTTCCTTGACCCAGTTTCTGGGCAAGTTTCAATTGCTGTTTGCCAGAATCTACAGCTTTTTCAATGACTCACATGTGGCACTAGCGTAATTGATTTTTGTTTGTATGATATTTGGCCAAGACATTTACAGAAAAGTTTTTACCCAGGAATATTTAAGAAGCTTCTTTTGTTCTTAGACTTCTAGAATCTTTAGAACACAGGTAGCATATTATTATTTCTACTACTTTTTCTGGAAAATTCTCCAAGCTCTACCAGCAAGCAGTAGACAAGAATTTTACGGTTAAGCCTTGTTTGCATATTTTACAATTGTCAAAAACTGTATAGGGGCTACACGAATATGTATCTTTATCTGGCAGAATGTTGCGTGTGCCTGGTGCGGGACGAGGCCGAGGCTGAGACTGAGACTGAGGTTGCTCTAATGCCAAGCTCTCCTCTCGCTGGGGGGTTTGGATCGGATCGGATCGGATCGGATCGGATCGGTTTGGCTTTCTGTGTTGCTGTTTGGCTGTTTTGCTGTTTTGCTGTTTTCCGTTTGCTGTTTTTCAGTATTTCAGTGTTTCGGTTCTTTGTTTTTGTGTTTTGGCACTTGAAAATGATTTGTGGCGGCGGCAAATGTTGTTGCCTGTCCGAGCCCGGGACAAAGAAAGATAGAAGGAAAGCCATGTGTGGGCGTGCGACGGCATCGGGCATCCGCTGTGACCAGGCCTCCTGACGGCGATGCCACTGCCACTGCCACTGCGAGTGCGAGTGCGAGTGCCTCTGGCAGCAGCCCACACACAAGCTTTCGAGGCGAATCTTGTTTGTAGTTTAGCACAATTTCATTTCATCTTTGCTGCCGCTGATAACTAAGCAGCCGCCAAGTATTCGACGAGACAGGAACGTGGGCTGTCGTCGTCGTCTGTGCTATGTCTTGGCCCGGGTTATTTGTGACAAATGCGTGCGAAAATAAATTCTGCTAAAGAATTGCTTTGTATAGGCGATGAGACACACCCAGCCAGCGTCACAGTCACAGCAGAAGATGCAGATACAGATAGGAGTTACGCAGAGCTAGAGAGGGAGATACACAGAGCTGGAGATGGAGATAGAGATAGAAACTATACTCGGCAGATGCTGATGGGGGGGGGAGAGATACAGATGGTAACCACTCAGAGCCAGACGGTTCTTTCTTGGGGGCTTTGGCTGTTTTAATTGCAGTTCGCTTAATTTGTCATTAGCCTTTGACTGGGGCTCTTGGACTTAAGAACAACTCTAAGAAACAGAAAGGGATTGGGATAAACCAGCTCCAAGAATAAATGAAGCTGAAGTCATTCATCTTTTGTCATTTATGTTTCCGCTGGTTTTCTCCGAGCTGCCTGCTGTATCTGGCAGATACTGCGTTTTTCTTGTGCCATCTATTCCCTTTGGATTTCTTCGATTTCGCTCGGGCAATTAGTCACCGCCAAGTAAATGATTTCGCTGGGAAAAAGTTCTCCATTTCGACTGCGGATTCCATGGCTTCCTGTCCTGCCCCAAACGAAGCGAGTCTTAGTCCCAATCCCCGCCTGTCTATTGCAACTTTCCATTCAGTTACGTGCAGCATTTTATCTTCTTAATTCTTTATGGGAGAGCGCTGTACTTGTTTCTCGTGCTGTGGCAGTGGCAGTGGCACTGGCACTGGCAGTGGCTGTATCTGGCAGATACTTACTTGTAATGCGGATGTATTTATCACACGTCTGCATTCTCACTCGCAGCGCAGTATCTGCAAGATACTTTAATCGCCCCACTGTTTCTTGTATGCCATGAAAAACAATTTCAAACATTTTCGACAGTTGGTCTGTCTGTCTGTTTTTGTGTATTTTGGTCAAAAGTTTTTCATGAGTAATTTTTAAAAGCCATAAAAATGCCTCAGACAAAGTCATTTTCAAGATACGACAGACAGGGAAGCGGAACGAGACCAAACCGAAACACACAGTAGCGGCAGATTTAATACAAAGGAAAAAAGAAATAAAATGCCATGCATCATTCCTGCCGACTGGCTGTGGCTCTGTTTCTGCTTCTGCTTCAGTTTCAGCTGCTGCTACCTGGCGGATACATTGCCACAGCCGCACAGTCACAGCCAGGGGCATGGGCATGGCCGGAGACAGGGGACAGAGGACAGAGGACAGAGCACAGAGCACAGGGCCAGTGGCAGTGCAGCACAGGTGATTGATAATGCTTAGGAGAGCCGCATTCGACTAAGCTCGAGACAATGCAACAATGATGGCCTTATCGCATCTGCGTATCTGTCAGATACGCGCGACACTCTTTTGCTCTACCTAAGCCACAATTTCACCTCCTCTTCCCTACACAGAAACATATATTTCGTGTGAAAACTACCTGATTTTCCAGCCCAACAGCAGCGGCAGCATTCAATCAACTGTGACCTATCTGGATCGGGTCTCTAGTATTTCCTCAACAATTGCTGCCATTGTGCAAAAGTCCTTGTGCCGAATTTCCCTGCTCAGCTCTTGTGCCCTGCCCAGCGTCGTAATTCAAAGCTGGCGGCCTTTTTTATGCTGCCATCATATTTAAATTACTTTATTTCCACTTGGCATACACTCGCCTCTTTCCACTCCAGTCCACATCCACTCCACAGCCATTCCGCAGCCATTCCCAGGCATGAGTCTGCCCGAGTCCGCCGAGTCTTCAGAGCATGCCCTTGTCCGCTGTCCATAAGCTCCCAGCTCAAAATCAGGCCCAGCAGCACATTCGTTATGCACACACAATGAAGATATTTAAAACATAAAGCAGCTGATATACTATGTCCAACCTCCATTTCCATCTCCATCTGTAGCTGTAGCTGTTTCTGTTGCTGTATCTGTATCTCTGCCCTGGGTAGGGGTAGGAGTAGGGGGTAGTGGTAGGGGCTTGGGTCTCTCCGTCTGTTGCTGCCAGCATGGCACATTTTAGTTACACGCATAATTTTGTTAAATTCACATTTATTATAATAGCCGCATATCCGACGCGTCGTCTTATTTGTGAGAGGAGGAGACGAGAGCACTTGCGGCCAGTTGAATAGCTACGGCAATCTGGGGAACCTCTGGTTGCGCGTTTACTTGTTTGGTGTGGAATATGTGATGAAAAATTTAATGGGAAATAACAGTCCTCTGTTTTTTAAGACCTTTTCTACCTTCATTTATCAACCTCCAAGTTTCTCCGAAACTATCCACTGCTGTACCTATTCTTGTGCCCCCGATTGTGGCAACTCTTTTTATATGGATATTCTCCAACGCCCCAAATGTGCGTTAAGCTTTTCGCATGAACCATTAAATTCTCTCTGTGTGTGTGTGTGTGTGTGTTTGTATCGGGGGCTGCCTTTTTTCTCTGTTTTTCTTTTTCCGCCTCATTTTCATTTTCATTTCGGTCTGGGCGGCGCTGATGAATGACAAGCTATACGAGGGGTCTTCGTCTCCGTCTCCGTTTCCCTCGAGGCCCCCAAGGCTCCCCCTAGGCCCCGTGGCCAGATATTATGGCGTATTTAATGTGCGAAATTAAGTGTTGTTATATCTATAGGAATTATTTCATCAAAATTAAGTAGCACATAAATTACTTGTGCATGGCGCTGCTTAAGAGCTGTTGTTCCTTCTATCAAGCAATGTGTGTGTGTGTGTGTGTATGTGTGTGGGGCTGTCAAGGTCAAAGTATGGCAGGAGGAGGAAGAGGAGGTTTGCTCCCCCTGGCAAGACCACAAATTAAAGAGCTAAGCCGGAGGAAAACAAGTCACGTGTTCGTGCCGAGCCCAGACCATGGTAATTGATAGCCTTAAGATGGCCCAGAGCCTGGCGGCGTCCAATGTGAAATGGCCCAGAGCTGGAACACATTTGCACCTTGAATGTTCCTGACAGCCCCACGAAAAGAAAAAACTGAGTAATCGCTGAGCAATTCAAAAAGATATCACTTGACATGCATGTACGGAAATCTACTATCTGCCTGTTTGGAAATGTATCTGCGACTAACCGAGCTAAGTATCTCAAGATAAAAGGGGTAGCATATGGTTAAGTATCTGACTTCAAGAGGGGTTCAAGTGTAAAATACAATCTTCAAACATGTAAATTCACTTTGAAAATCTTTGAAATAATAAAAGATTAAAGAACCTTTAAAATGGAAATGTATTTCAAAGTATAAAACAACATCAAGGCGATAAAATACAATGTGAGTCTTTAGGAGCGTCTAACAGACACGTAAAAGATACAAACTTGAACGCGGCACAGAGAATGCCTCGTAAAAAGCAGCTCCTAAGAACCTTTGGTGCCAACAATCAAAAGAATCCCGTATGAAAGATCTCGGGGAACGCAGTCCTCCCTCCCGGCAGTCGTTGGTTAATAATAATAGAGTCCGTAGATTGCATGTCCCGAACCCATAATCCTCTTCACGTGAAAATATATGACGTGAGCGATAAGAACGGGAAACAATTTCTGTTTCGGGGTCGGGCTTCGAGTGTTTTGTTCGCTTAATCTACCAGAGCGGGAGAGCGCCTAAGGCCCTGTCCATAAACTATAAATACGAAAATAAAATCCTACACTCCCCGAGTAGATGGGGGGCTCGTCCACAGTTTTCTTTATCGACAGAACAAGAATTATCAATTAAATGTGGCAGGCGGCCGTGGTGCCACAACCACAGTCGAGTGCAATGTCAACACGAGTAATCTCTCGGAATTGGAAATGAAAATGAAAATAAATATAACGAGAGCGAGAACTAGAAAAACTAAAAGAAAATGCTGGAGGGAGGGAGGACTGTCACAGACTTGGGTGTCGACTAATTGCAGTACAAAACACTTAATTGACCTTTGCCCCAGCCCCAAGGCAAAGACGAAGACGGAGCTGCGATGGAGCTGCGTCTCAGAGGCTGCATAATAAATTAATTATGCGGACGGAGAGCCCCCAGTTGGGGGCCGCGACTTAATGGATTTCACTTGGTCATTGCGTGTTTTTAATGCTGTTTTTTTATGATTATTATTTCAACGTCTGGTCTGATGCGGCGGCAAAAGTTTTGCGGAGAAATGACAGGAAAATGTCATAAAGAAATTGCTAACGTCGCCGTCGCCATTGCCATCGCCATCGCCGTTGTCGGCAACTGGAGCAATGTCGTGAGAGATAAGAAACCGCAAGCGGCAAGCTGAAGTGTCGTCTCTACGAGTGGGGCATCCACATCCACTGGCATCCCAGCCATGTGCATAACGTGACCAACATGTGCGTGCTGCCACAGAGTCGAAGAGGCAGAAACGGAGACGTAGCCAACTCTCGAGACTGGTTGCAAATAAAGTGACTGCATTTGTGTCTACCCGAGTGCATGTACATATGGCTGGCTATATCCGTGGGTACGGCTATGGGCATGGCATTCGTGCCTCCTCTAGTCTGTGCTCGTACCCCACTCTCCATCCCCCTCTCCCTTTTGGCCTGACGACTGAATTGACGGCTGCTGCACGCTCTTGTGTAACCTTTTAATCCGTTTTGTAAGCAGAACGTAACGCACGTTCGCATAAAATGCAACAACTCAGACAACGGCAATTGCGGGGCCAGGCAACGGCAACGGAAACAAGCTGCACACAATGCATTCACCCCTGCCCCATCCCCATCCCCATGCCCATACCCAACCCATGATGCCACATCCACAACCAGAGGCAGTCCAGAGACGATTTTCGAGCCAAGCCCAGTCCTGGAGTCCAACCCATTGTGTCGGTGCCTGCCTGCCTTTTTGTTTTTTGCAAACTGTTTGCGGATAAATGAGCGAAATTGGTATAAATGATGGAATTACATTGTTTGAGGTCGCCACACCAGAAAGGATAGAGGGAAAACATCACAGAGAGAGGGGCAGAAAAAAAGATACAGACACTCGCACAGATGCAAGTTGAATTTTCACCAAATATTGGTTACACTGTTCTGGTGGCGGGGGGCGGTGGGCTGGGCGCTGGGGGCTTTAGCTAATTATTGTAACCCAGTTGAGTCGCTTAGTCATAACTGCTCTATCATCTGGTGTCTCCCTCTTGATTCTCTCCACTTAGTTGCCCCATTTTGTGGCAGCAAAAAGAGATGATAAATGGAAACTGGAGCAAGCCAGAGACAAGCCCAAGCCGAACCATTCACAGCGGAGGCTTCCGTTAGTTGAGAGTGATCCCATTGGTATATAGGCCCTTTCTGAAGGGCAGGGCTCTGGATCAGATCCAAAGAGCGGTAAATAATGAAGCGGATAGAGAATGGGTTTCGTTGGGCTTAATTGATTCAGGTGCAAGATACAATCGATGTTCGATGGAACCAGAGCAGAACTCGGGATCTGAAAGCTACTAACAAAAGACCGCCTGATGAGGGCTAAGCTCACGGAAGCGAGTATTTTAGTTTGGATACAATACTTCATTACGGCATCTAAAAGATAAAATAAGTATTTTAAACGTATCGAATCTATTGAAAAGTGCCAGACTATGATATTGTTCAATAAAGTATTAAGTATGCTCAAAGTAACTCTGGAAAATGTTCATTTACCTCGAAAATTGTGATTTGTAGGAAATAATGTAATTTTATCTGCAGATGATTGATGATTTAGTGGCAAAGATTAATTTGTTTTCCCTTCTTTGCAAATGCGTTGCTTTAATTTAACTTTAATCAATTATAATTAATATTCCATAATGTTTGACAATAATTTGATTTACCTACGAAGTTTCCCCTAACAAAAAAAACCTCCAATACGTTTTGCCATTTCCCTGTCTGTCTGTCTGTCTGTCGTCGGTGAAAAAACCCCCAAAACATTATCACAAATTAATATGCAACAATAGCTGTTTGTCTGTGCCCATTCCATGCAGCATCAATATTTAATTTATGCCGCCAATATTAATCAATTAGTGTGTGGACAGCAAACAGCACTTATGGTCGGTCTGATTGGCAGGATTTCTACGCCTGGGACTGCGGCTGGGACGGGGACGGGGACTGGGACTGGGGGAAACCGAACCCCTGGACAACCCTCTTCGAATGATGGGCTTCAACGCCCACTAAAGGGTCCAAAGGGTCCGGGGCCAATGAGTCCTGACCAAATGTTGTCCTTCATCGTCGCCACCGTCTCCGTCCCCATGGCCGTGCCCGTGGCCGTCACTCGTCCTGGTTTTTGTTGTCGTGGCACAAAAGGCAACAAGCAAATCCAATAATACAATTTATTATCAATGGCAGAGACCTCGGAACCACCCTGAAAGCGTCAAAAGAAGGGACTAATGGGAGTATGGGGAAGTGAGAATGCGGTATGGGATGTTCGTATTCGAACGGCTGTAGGGCTGGAAGGATGAGGAATCATAAATAACGCCACAAAGTGGTGGAAGCGAAGTTGAAGGCTGGCAAGGATCGGCTGGCTCTGACGCAACATATTTTTATATTAAAGCGGGCGGGGGGATGATAAGGAAGAAGGCGAGGACTAAGGCGAAGAATACTCCCCGTACATGCTACATGCTGCATGCTACACACAACACAATTAAAAGCTAATTGGGTTTTAATTAAGGCTGATTAATTAAATTATAATGCCAGGCGTAAATAATATGAAATTTGTTTTAATTAAAAGACTCGAACAGCGGAGGTCTTGGATTAGTTGCCGTCAGCTGCATCTGACGGATGCAGATACATTCATGAAAGTTGTGCAAGAAACACAAAGAAACACAAAATGTGGCACAAATGTCACGCAGCCAGATACGGATACGCAGCTCTACTCGTATAGATACAGATACGCAACGAACCGCACTTATGGGCCTGTGTATCTGTGTATCTGTGCCCGTATCTGTCTCTAGAGAAGATTACGTTAGCACAGTTGCCACAGTTGCGGTTTTGGCGCAGTGCAAACAGAAATAAAATCCGACACGAAAAGGAAAAAGAAACAGAAACAAAAAGAGACTTGTGCTAAAAAGCAAACAGCGGCCACTCTCAGATACAGATACGGTTACGGTAACTATTCCCCCCTGCGTTCCCCTATACGTAGCACCAGCACCGTCGTGCATGTGTATCTCTCAGATACGCATAAGGCCGGCCGGCTAGTCCCCGTCCCCTGTCTCTGCCTCTGCCTCTGCCACTGCCCCGGAGACGGACGGAGACGGAGACGTCGGCTATTAAGGGGCGTTTCATTTTATGTTTCATTTGCGCCGACGTCGCTGATGACGACAAAATGATAATGACTACAACAGCACCAGCGGGGAAGAGGAAGGGGCAGGGGCAGTTGCTGTGGATGGGGGCACGAATGGTGCTGCGGATGGGGCTACCTACCTGTATGAATGAGTCGAGCGAGCCCTGGGGTACGTACGGGTATATCGCGGACAGGGGACTGCGATTGCCACTGCGAGAGCATGCAATGAATGGCTGGCCGGCTCCCCTTCCCCTTCCCCCTTGAAAAAGCCAAGTTAGGCACTCGCCTCGACTACGCTACGGAGACTGCGGCTGGCCCCGGCGCATGACTAACAGCGTTGGCGCGCTACAACAATAAAAAGATACAACAAATATAGCAAAAGATACTACAACTACAACTACAACAACTACGACAACGTCAGCGCGGCTTGTCGTGTCATCGTCGACGTCGTTGTCGTGCAACTGTAAGCAACAACAACAAAATCAAGCAAAAAATTGTTCAAATATTAAAACGACACTGAGATACACTTTTAGATACAAAGAAAAGATTGCCTTCAAGATACAAGATCGAAAAAGATGTACATATACAAAGTATGTTTTCAAATATGGAAAATTCTTTTCTATGTATGTGTCTTCAAAAGTGTCTTAAAGTAAAAAAACTCAGGATGTACGCATGGATACATTTCTAAGGACTAAATTGAGGAAACTCTTTAGATATTTTTCTGTTTTCGAAGTCCAGAAATCTATTAGATACTAGAAAGCCACCAGATAATCACCATCACAAAATAATACACTGCAACAAGATACCCCAACCAAACCAGCACTACTTATGCGAAATTCTGTTCATATAATATGCAACTATTCTTAATGTTCTCCATCAAAATATTCAGTTATTAGTCCGAACCCAAGGTAAGAGTATCGCATAGAAATAAAAGATCCGCATATGTATAAAAAATCTGATAAGACAAACGAGTTTGACGCTTCAAATAAATGTTTGTTAGCTCTACACGTACTCTGCGCTACCTCACTCTTTGCCACCCATCCACATCCCCTATCCACATCCACTATCCACCTCTATAGCCTTTGTGTGCCACAGAGTGCTCATGCTCGGATCCATCTCTATTTATGGTGCGACGCCTGATGGCCGATGCTTCCCATGTTATGCGGCAATTTTATCTAGTCGCTGGCATCTTGCGGATACGTGGATGCCCAAGAAAGAGTATCTGGTCGCATCGTTTCGAAATGGGGTTGGTCGACAGAGAAGTTTGAAGGAGGCAAGGCAGGAGGAATTCTCGCATTTATTTGCAATTAATTTTATCTGAAAGTCGACAAAAAGTATCCCCAGACAGGAACGCCTCCACATTGACACGTGCTGTGGATGATGATGATGGGAAAATGGTAAATACCAGCAGAGCAGTAGAGAGCATCCCATAGATAGTTCTAAGGGGACTGGGGACTAGGGGGACAGACCGGTGGCCAATTGACATTTGCGGCACACACAGCATCAGCAGAGCCATAAAACCAAGCCAGAGACAAGACATCATCGCATAACATAAGCCACAGACACATGTAGCATCCACAGCCATGGATTCTCGTACTCGTACTCGTAGTCGCACTCGGAACCGAGAAGAATGAAAGGAACAAGATGGGGAGGCAATGAGCTGATGGCCTTGTATATGCATCATGGATGCAGCTAATTTCATTTGACAATCGCTCACTTTCGTAGTTACAGATGGGAGATGGTGGATGGCATCTCTGTACGTACTACGTATATAAGTGCAAAAACATGTTTCCAAGAACTTCAAACGTTCAGTTACAGTGCGGTTAAAGGGTGGTGAGGGGGGCAGGGCACCAGCAGGAACAGCGATGATGTCGTTCCGTGGCTCTGATTATACTCGTACCAGGCCGATAATCAAGCGAATGCATTGAATGGACTTTGCCGTCACAGTTGGAGGTCGTCGTCCAACGCTCGTTGCTCGTTCTACCCCAAAAGTGGTGCCCCGACAGCCACAGCCACAGCCCCAGCCTTTCCACTTCCCAAACATTAATGGACGTCAGACGGGTAAACGCCCAACGGGGACTGGGAACTGGGAGCTGGGCACTGCACTTAATGGGAGGCAGTGCCATAGATGGAGATGGGGCTGACTCTGCAGAGGGGAAGTTTTAAATTGATAAAGTTTCGGTGAGGATGGAGAGGTGGATATAGGAGAGAGTGTGTATGGAACAAAGGAAATTATTATTCTAGAATATTTTTAAAAAGGGGAAGAGCATATTCATATAAAGAAATAAATTAAACTTAAAAACTGGTATACAATAATTACAATAGCTAGGAACTTATATTAGGAAGTTGATATAAATATCAGTTCCATTTGATATGCCCAAAGCGTAACCAAAAATATCAACCAGTCCAAATTGATTTTTATACCCCAAGAAATGTCAAACAAATGTCTTTCCTTAGCTCATTTTACAAGCCCCAAGCCATTTCATAAATAACCAACCCAAACAGCATGATATCATGATAACGAATACTCAAAAAACAGCTTTCAAAAAGGTATCTTGGAAACCGAATCTGCATATCCAAAGCCCATGGGGAATTCAAACAGAGACGAGAACCAGCTAAATAAAATTAAAAAAATAATGCTAACCAATCTAATATACAATTTTATTGTATTCGTTTCTTGGTATTGTTTTTTGTGGCATTTGAAATGCGGAAAATGTTGAAATTACAAGCTGAGCAATTAACAGACATAGGGACATTGTACATGTTCTGTTCTGTTCTGTTCTTTTCTGTTCTGTTCTGTTCCCTCAAAAACAGAGAAATAAAACCTTCAACGAAAAGAAGGCTGATGTGTAAAGAAACGAAATTATGTTTTGTTCAGTTGGAGGCTAAATGAGGCTCGACGAGGAGCAAATGACTTGATATTTACGGCAGTAAAAATAAAACCATACCAAAGAAAACAAAGAAGTTGCCATAATACTCGTAATGATATAAATAAGGCTCAAAGCTAATGATTGTTGCAAAGCGATAAGGCCAAAAACGTGGAAAAGCCAAGAAGCAAAGCCCGGCCAAATAAACAGAAAAAAGGAACCAACAAAATGCTGAAAATAAAATTGTATGGAAAAACTTTGATTGCCAGTGGGTGGAACGAAATGTCATGACTCCACCGATCCGTGCCCGTGCCCGTCGCCCCCCCCCCCCCCTAATCATTGGAAATGGCAAACAATTCTGTAGTCCAATCATTTGAGCAGGGCTCCAGCTCCGACCTCTTACTGCTCCCGTAGTTTTGATTAATGAGCTTCAATTAAATGCCAAAAATACGCTGATGATGCCTGCCCATGGAGGGAGGCCCTTGGTTCTCTGTATCTACGTGCTGCGAGTATTACCGATAGGAGTGGGCGACTGGTCGAGTGGGTCTGATATGAGTGGAGCCCGCCGCTTCGTAAATGTTTGTTTAATTATGCCCATAAATAATCACGCCCGAGCATGTGCACGGGCATTAATTGGAACTGACTGACTGTGTCCCTGTGTCCCTGTGTATCTGTGTATCTGTGCCCCTCTCATAATAATCCGATTTTTTCGTGTAGAGTGCAAGTCATTAAAATTTGTTGGGAATCGCTGAATGAATGAATGAATATGTATGTGCGAGTATTCGTTATGGGCTATGGTGCGGAAATGGGCGTCGTTCGAGTTTTCGAGAGGTGTCTAAGTTTGGGAGGCGGCCAAAGATACCAGTACTCGTACTCCTACGCGGGATAAATAATATTGGATAAGTAAAACCAATGCAGCTTGTTGCCAGTACCAGTTTGGTAATTAATTCGATACACTGCACCAGCGGATCGATTCGCAATTTCGTATTCATTCGATATTTCATTGAAAGCAAAGCTGTATAAGTATATGTTTTTGGAAAACAATTAAATTAGAATTAGAAAAGGCACATATAGAACGGCTAAAACAGAACAGAGCATTCTAGAAATGTATAGAAAGACCCACGGAAATGCTAATGGGATTACTATTGAATTATTTCCCCACCAGGTATGGTAGAGTGCTTTCCAAGTCGTCTATGTGCAACCCCCCAAAGACTGTTTCTTCAAGCATTGCTAATGCAATTTGCGGCAACATATGACGCCTCTAATTATACGAATTTGGCGCTTATCTGAAAGCAAACACGACAAATGGGCGGCAAGGCAATGGGACAACATGCCTTATAGACGCATGCAACAACCTAGCCAGACAATTTTCACTTCAACTGCACGACCAAATCGAGAGACAATTATCGAAAGACATTTTTGGCGCGGCAAGCATTTTTTAACCGCCACGGAGACGCTTTCGTCGCCAGTTTCCTTACAATCCACTTGCAATGGCCAAAATATACAATAAGCCAAGCTAAAGATAGATGTACACGTATATCTATATGAACATATCGTATAATAACATAAAATTGTAGCCAGCCTCGGCAATTAAGAGATCTAACAAAAAGCAAGCCGAAAGCCAAATATGAGGTTTACTTAGCTGACGTTTTTTGGGCGGGGGCGGATCATTATAAAACTGCAATTTGCGCCTATGGCTGAGTAGATAACGCTGATTCAGAGACAGAGACAGAGGCAGAAAGAGAGTCTTATGTGTACAGAGGGGATAGACAAAGATAGACTTCCAGACAGACGTTGTTGGTTTTTACTGCCTTGGGCTTGGCTATGGTTACCTACTGCCAAGGGGCATTAAAGCCGTATAATATTTAATCCGTGTAATTAAGTCCAAGGAGAGAAAAAACACATATATTTCCAAGAGAGAACAGACCAATTTTGCATGTGTGTGTGGCTGTGTGTCTGTGTATCTGTGTGTGTCCCTTGTATTTGTACCCGCTGTGGCATATAAAAATAAAAATACAGGTTGACTGTGCCGCTGCCTCGACAGTTGTTGTTTTTAATTACCACCACACACATGCCACGGCAGGGTGCAGGGGAAAAGATACTGACACTTGCATATGCCACAAAAACAGACACACACACACATACACATACGGCCACACACAGATACTCGTGCTACATGCTGTTTGCGCTATTGCCATTACTATTTGTTGTTTGTTCTGTCCGTCCGTCTGTCTGTCTGTCCGTCTGTGCGCCGTGTCCGGGGTCTGGGTCTTGCGACTGACAAACATTTTGAGGTCACAGTGTGGCATTGTCATGGAAATGGAAAACAGGGATACGTCCAGTCAAATAAACCCAGAAAAACTCTTAGAAATCTAGGTAAAAGCGGCTCTCTAAAAGGTTCTCAGGTTCTCAAAGAGATTGGCAGAAAGTGCAAGTCGCAGATCTGTGCCTAATGAGCTGATTAGGGTCCGATCTGATTGTCCCTGGAAGGCGAACCTCAAGATACGAGTATGCATAAAGATAATAGAAGAACATAAATACTCGTTTTTAATAATCACCTTGAAAAAGGACTCCATAACAGGGAATCATCCTAGCGAATATTTAAATGCGCTGATGGATGGATCTGTGGGATATTTTTCTGCGAACTGTGAAAAGATTCAAAGATTGTTGTGTAAGACTTTCTTGTTGATGGCTGAAAAGATTCCAAGAAGATGGATATTGAGAGATTGGGGTGAATAAATAGAATAAGCGATGGTTTCATTGGCTAACGAAGGGGGAGTATCGATAGGGATTAGTCTATTTATCTGATATTTTACAAATCCTTGGATTTTGTATTCTCTTCTGTCCAAATACATCGCCAACCACTGTGCCGCCTGGCCTAAGCTGCACAAGAAACCCACACCAGAAGACACCATCCACTTCCCCAACATGTCAGAGCTCTGGCCATGCTCTAGAGCTGTAGCTGGAGATGGAGATGGAGCTGGAGGTGGGTCTGGAGCATATATATGACTTTGCTATTTGGTGCGTGTAAGATTACGCCTGACTCTGCCGGTGCTGCCGGGCTGCCCCTCTGCCACCGTCTCTGATGAGCTGACAGTACTTCTCTCTGCCACCCCCCGCCCCCTATGGCCAAGGCAGAGGCAGCGCAGATCCGAGTACGTGTCACTAAGCCGCACTTGTAGTACGTTGTCCGTCTAGCTGCGGTCGGGGAGCGTTGTCAGCTTTCCACTTCGTGTTTGCAGCTTAATACCCATTACACCTTAATATTTCGTGCAAATGTCATAAAAAATTCACTTTAACTTGAGCGCTTCGTGCTACTGAAAGCGTAACTCAATCCCACAGAGAGTGCCAACCGCAAAAGTCCCCAAAACCAAATGTTGAAACGCTCCACAGATACAGATATGGAAGGTAAGGCCAAAAGCTGAGGGCCTACCTGAGACATGAGACAAGAGACAGAGCTGAGTTTTGGGCTGGGGTTTGGGTTTGGGTTTGAGTTTATGTTTCTCCCCTCTGCTCTGCCACATCGATGTGGTTCGATTATTATCAGTTGAGTTTCTTAAAATATTAAATTGCTTAATGACCTCGTTTGAGTATTTATGCCCCTGGCCAAATGGACACGTAAGCGCTAATCCAACCCCCAGTGGAGGGTTGACGATGGGTCACCGTCACCGTCACCGGCCTGGGAATCGGACCGGCTGCTGTTCACCCATGAACTGCCTAACGGACGGACTATAGGACTGTGGGACTGATTGACGTGTCCTGGACAGGCGCTTAATTACAAGCCCATGGCTGGGGCCTCTGTAATTTTCATGCCCCGCTAAAATAGAAACTCATTTAACTTGTACACACACTCCTCTGCTCCGTGTTGTGTTCCGAAAGTTCCGTCTAGAAAGGCGAGCAGGCAGTAGATGATTGTGCAAATTATAGCAAAAATAAAAGTCAGGTAGGTCGATCTGATAAATAATGCAAAAATGGCAGGAAACTTTGATGGGTGGTTGGGTGGTCGGTTAGGGTGGCTAAGTGGAATGGGGAGTGGAATGGGGTGGGGTGTGGGAGGTACTATAATTGAAAGGCATTGCGGCTTTTGTTGGGTTTTGTAATTATATAACTGACGTCGGGGGCTTGGATAATGAATGGCCTGATTACCTGTGACTAAGCCACAGAATATTCAACCATATACATACATATGTAGTTATTATATTGTGTGTCGTGTGTGGGTGGTTGGGTATCGGGACAGGTCGGGTTCGACGGATGGTTTGTCGTTGAGGGGATGACAAAGTATTGTCTATTTTCAAATGGCCAATTAGAGACAGGAGGCCCGGTTAAGGTCAGCAGCCACTATTAAAATCCGATTAGAATATATCTGACGTGTACTTACGTTTACTTAAGGTTTCAGGAATCATAGTTGGCAATCTAATCAATATGGCAATATCTAATATTATCTAATATTCGAAATCAATCGGAAATTCGCTTTGGTATAAAGATTGGTAGCCATAATACAAGTACAAGTTTTGATCTTTTTCGTTTAGAAAACTGATGTATTTGTATCTATAAATTTACTAGGGGACAAGCCCCCTGTCTAATCGCTTCGCTCGTGCGGCAGCCCCGGCTCACTTGCCTCGTTCGCTCGCTCCTTTATGAGTAAAACGACGACTTTTGAGAGAGAGATTTGTCTTCAGAAAATACCGAGTATAGAGTCAATCAAAAACTATTTAGTATATGGTGAAACCATGATTATACCGGGTAGAATGAATAAATATAGACAACGAGAGAAAACTAATTTTCATAGCACTTTACTATTTAGTTAAAATGTGATTAATATGCCCTATCTATGCATTAATATCTGAATAAATCGCTGGGAAGTAATCAAACACCGACACACTTGACTGATCTTCAATCCATTAGTAGTTCGTTCCACTGCAAAAGATCCTTAGATATCCATGAAACGGAAAGTTCCCGTTCCCCTGTCGAAGATCTAATGGTTTTCCATAATGTGGAAACAAAATGTTCAGTCATCTGTGGTTGTATTTATGTATGTATATTCCATCCAAAAGTTGATGACTTCACGTTACAATGTAGCACAAAAAAAAAGGAATGAAAAAACTCCCTGTGGTCGCAAAGGTCATTATGATTATCCCATTCAATCTGCTATTCTTCCACATCAGCTACCAATCAGCCATCGAATCAACCCCAATAGGCATTCATACTCGGATAAGTAATCCATCAACTTCATGCATAAAAATCGTACAAATCGCCCGCATATGTGACTCTCTATAGAATATCTAGAGTCCCCTTCTCCGAGTCGAGTCGAGTCTGTCTGCCAGTCCAATGTTTGCATACAATTAGATACAAATCGGAATCAGCTGCTACTCGTAGTGGCGGTCGTCTGGCGACGCCCAGGGCCAGGCCAGGCCCCGTTCCACTCCCCAGACAAAAATCGAAATCGAAGTCGGACTCAATCCCAAACGCTTATCGTTTGTCAAATGCTCCTCTGACAAAAGACAAGAAAAGGGCCGTACTCCGTGAAATCTTGTTCGGTTTGTTACTTCCCCCCGTCTTCCCGTCCCCCAGTACGCCCTCTCCTCCTGGTCTCTCTACAATCTCTCCACCATTTCCAACTTTTGTTTGCCGATACCGTGTGCAAATAAAATTCCATTCTGCTATAACAGTAAAGCCAAAGTTCCTGTGTTTGCCAAAACCTCACGCACACACTGCACACTTCACTCCTACTACAATAACAACAACTGCTGTGGTGGGAGTGGTGGGGGGTGGGGGAAAAAATGTTTTAAATTTCGAATTTCTGTTTGCATTTGGCATACAGTTTGAACTCGATGCAGGCCAGGGCCAGATATCCCAGACCCCAGACCCCAGACCCCAAAGCCGAACCCGAACCCGAACCCGAATTCGCATCCGAAAAACCGCCAACTTCATTGCGTTTTTGTATCTTTATCTTTTGGGCTGGCCTCGGCCTCCCTGTGCATTGTGCATCCGCTTTTCCAGTCTCAGTGGCATTGGCGCTTTAAAAAGTAAACAGGAGGAGGGATTGGCCACATGGCGTGTCGCGGCGTGGCAGGGAACCCTGTTGATATGGGGGGGCGCAGCGAATTGTTTGCTCTGCACAGTGCCGCCGTTTTGTTTAAATAATGAGAGGGAAAAAATGTAAAAAAAGCTTGGCAGAAAAAGCAGAAAAAAATGCGAGTGTTTTGCCCCGACTTTAATGTAAAATTCAAATGTTTACTCAACGCGCGAGGGCTTCCTCCCAATGGCAATGGTATTGGGGTGCTATATGGCGGGGGATTGCGATTCCGACTTATACAAGCAGACGGCATTTGCATGGCTTTCCTTGTTGCCATAAGAAAGAAATTTAAATAAACCAAAAACATTGTTTGAGTAACGTGTTGAAAATAAACGAAGCCATTCATGAGAATGGCACAAGCACAGCACAGACACACACTTACAGATACAGATACACATGTATTTGCATCTGTGTGTTGTGCAATTTCCATGTCGCAGCAAGACCGAGTCCTCAATCATGCTCAATCATGCATCATGGCGCCTCTTTCGAGCCAAGTTTGAAGTTGAAGTCGCGTTTCCTGTCTCGCCTCGTTTGAACTCCACTCCACTCCATACCACTCAAAACTGAAAACTAAAAACTTAAAAACTCAAATGAAATGAATGGCGACAAACTCGTAAGTGGCATGCATTCATTTCTGAACACGAAGCCACGACCCAGGGTACCTACCTACTACTATCCCACTCCTTAACCCAATCCCTATAGCAATCCCGAAACGATTCGCACATGAATTGTGTGTTGTTGCTGTAGAAATCTCTTTGCCAAATGTCTGGGGACCCAAGGCACGTTTATTTTTTATATTTCTTTGTATTATGCGAATATTTGCTCGAGACCAACACAAGAAATATTTATTTTTTTATTGAGCACGATTTTGAAATATGAACAGGAATGGAACGGAACCAGGGAACCGTGGTCGCCTCAGGTTACGCAAGCAATTAGAAGGGACTTATGCCAAAGGAAACGGAGAGAGAGGCAGAGAGAGGGTTGTCGTTGTCACTCATGAAAAGGGCAACCATACTCGTATTCGCAGCTCTCCACACAGGGCTGTGCCTGTGCACTGAAGAGGAAGTAAGCCAGGACTACTTAGGATCGGCCCGATGCTATCAATATCAATGCCATCGATGGAACAAAGGACAAGGCCTCTGGCGACAGCAGCAGGAAAGCAGCACCGGCTCGGCAGCAGCAAAAGGTAAGAGCTTCAAATGGGGCTAACGACCCTATAAGGGACACATAACCCGCTTTCAAAGCAGCAAACAATTAAGCTCAGAGCAGCACAAAAAATTGAGTGGGCTTATGATATATGGAACACAAAGGAATACAAAGAGCTAGAAGTGAAGCTCAAAAGATGTCAGGGGAATGCTTATGCAGATGTTTAATATAAGAACTTTCGTGATATGGAACGCAAAGAGTCTGTCTTAAGACCTGTGAGTATACAAAAGATATTGGTTAATATTCGCATTTATTTACATATTCATAATCAATATTCCTATTCCTCCAGCTATTTTGTTTATCTCCAATCCATTTTCGGCCTTTTCGAACTTTTCAGGCAACTTTCCAATTATCTTTCAACATAATTTAATTGCTTTGAGCTAAATGCCAAGACCTTTTAATAACTCTTAATTCTTGGCTATGACTATATCTTCCTTGGAGCGAAGGCGAAGCCCTGGCCTCACATGCAAACTGCACATAAAGATGGGCGGCCCGGGCAGCGGCAGAGGCAGAGGCAGGGGCAGCCCATCCCAAGTTGTCTATCTGCTGCTGGCTGTGCGTGTCGGGGCCCATCAGGAGAGATATGGCATTAACAAACAATGTTGTACTGTACGTAGAGAAAAAAGATACTCGTATTCAACAACTTGAATGGGGCGCGCCCGTTGTGGCAGTTGCCGCTGCTGCCGTCGCTGCTGCTGCTGCTGCCGCGGCAGTGGCCTCTCCAAATTCATTAAAAAAGCGACTGATAATCAAGAAATTTATAGGCGTATGCCAACACATCAATGTCTGTGGGTTCCGTACCAGGGACGGGGGCCGGGTATGCGCTGTGGGGTGTGGGTAGCGGGGTACGATCCCCGGGGCAGGTCTCTCATGTAATTTGCGCACGCTTATCAAATTGTAAAATCAACTTTCAATTCGAGACAAGAAACTGGCGGCAGCCGCACTCCGAGACGTGAGCAATAACGAGGCGAGTGATATTTTGTGTTCTGTACATGGTACGAGTACATGGTACGGGGCATGGGGCAATAATAATTCTGATTTTGATTATGAGAAATCGATAAAAATCAATTTGCAATTTGTAGACAGGCTCTGGTCACACCCAGCAACCAGTCCCCGAAGCGAACCAAATCGAATTCGAATCGATCAATGAAAAAGTCATTTAAGGTTGAAGCAACTTTTAATTACACGCGCCTCGAATTAGAAGCAATTATTTTGTAAATGAAAAATGGTCGCTGATTAAGCCAATTTGTGGCTTCCCTCAGGCTCAGCCCCCCCAGTGCCTCTATATACTCTATATACGAGTAGTAGTATCCCTCCACCTGCGCACAAAAACTAATTAGATGGCGTGTGAACGGATACACCTGAGCTGATGTGGCTTTTGTCGGACGATGAAAAAATCAATTTAAAAATGTCAAAGACTACGACGACGCATGGTACGTACTACAGTCGAGTATATGCTCGAGCACAGGGCTCGCTGGTGCTCCACCTTGCAACACCCCCTTTATAATGCTCAGCAGACCGTGTGAAGTGACAGGGGCGACAAGAGGCAACGCCCTCCACCCTCCTTTGCCTTCTAACAGTAGGGCACAGCCCCACACAGCACAGCAGAGCACCACAGAGCAATTTGTATACTTTAATAGATAAAAGTCGGTGGGCCTTTGAGGGTGGAGCGGTCCACTCCCAGTCCGCTGGCAGGCGACCAACGGGAATCGTTTGGGGCCTCTGCTCTGCTGTCCCGAAAAGCTCTTAAAATGTTTGCAATTTAATTGAATTACTCGTCTTGGTTCGGTGTTTGGTTCGCTTTTGGTTTGGTTTCTTCTGGTCCTTTGTTCTTCTGCCCAATTCGGATTCATTTTTTTTTTGCACAAAAATCGTTTGAAATTTCTTCTCGTGCATTGTAAATATTTCAATGCCGCGCAGCGCAGCACTTGGCTCGTTTTGTTTATTTGGCTTTTAGTTCCCAAAAGAACAGAACGGCACAGAACGGAAAAGAGCCGAATCGGTCCGAACTTCTTGACATTCGATCGCATCACGCATATGGGGCGCCGCCTGCCACACAAAGTTGTAGTCTGTTTGCATTTAATTTTGTGGAAACAAACAAAACGAACTGCGAACACGAAACGAAACGAAACGAATCGAAGAATACAATAAACTACGACTCAGAGTTATGATGAGGGTCGTGAAAGACATCGATGAGGATGGGTATGGGGATGAGGATGGGGATGGTCTGGTCTGTCTGTCAAATGGGCAAATGGAATGAAATCAGCATAAGATACTGGCGGCAACACATCTATGAGATACTTGAGAGGGTCCCAAAACGGAATCGTCAGATGAGCCACCAGTGTGCATTCATTTAAAACCCATCATCTTTCTAGATTATTTTTAAATGGGGTAAAATGTGTGTGCATCTCATCGCGTCGCATCGCAAAATGGAAATGAGTACAAAGTCGTAAAATGAAATAAGAAATATACAATAAATATTTATGGCTTGTCAAGATTTCAAGTATGCAAAAGTCATTTAAATTATGTGATCCATTCTGTGATGATTCAAAGATACAGGCGGCAGGCCGCTGTGGGATCTATGAGATGGAAATGACAGATAGAGTGTGATCTATAAAAATTTTTAGGAGGATGAGAAATCTGTTGCACCCAACGAAGAGGACAGATCAAAGAAAGATCATATATTTTATTAGAATATCCAGATCTGTATCTAGTAATGATGACTTTTAAGAGGGTTAATTACCTTCTAAGCGATAAGATATCTTTGAGATTCAGTAAGTTTGTAAGGGATGGTATTCTTCCAAGAGAAGGAGAAGGTAGAACCGCTTTGCTCTGTTTATAAGTTCTTAGCTGATATGTCAAGAAATCTTTAAACTGTAGAAGCAAAATGAATGGTATATCCATGCATCTTCCGAACCATAATTGGTGAGTGTGAAAAACTGATTCAAAGGTTGTAAAACTCATTCCTCTTATATTCCCAGAACTGTCATTAGATTCTATGAACTAATGACTAATCCCCCATCTGAAAATACTCGTAATTCGGTAGACAAATAAGTAAAATCATCGCCGTAAGAAGTAAATACGAATTGTAAAATCCGTTCGCACTGACGCAATGTCTAGACTGACTCACATAGGCCCATGCCGTGTCCATGCTCATGCCCGTAGGCAATCTCCTCCATAAATTAAACCATACGCAGACCAGACCCACACAAAGTACATATTCGAGTATAGAGACTTGCTCAGTTCTTAAACTACAAGTTTATGATTTTATTTTGAAAAGTCATACGCATTGTTTGAGCAACAATTTATCAGCGACACAGAGAGGCAGTCGACGGTCGACAGGCGGCAGTTGGAGACACAGACTCAGATACGACATCGACATCGGACTGGAACGGAGGCTCTGACTTCACCAAATATAGCAGAGAGCGAGCTGCACGAAAAGCCGCCACATCAATCACGGGCCTGACAAGCCACCTAAATACAATATAAATATATTGTGTATGGGGCATTGTATACTGTATATATATATAGTGTATATTGTGTGTGAGGCCAGCGTCAGAGCCAGAGTCGTTATAATCTCGGATAGAGCAAAGTAACCCCAGCGACTTATCGCATATGTGCATTACATTAAGCTTAATTAGTATTTCAGAGAGCGGCACTGCACTGCCGCTGTCACTTCCTCCGGCAGGCGGCAGGGACTGGACGGATGGACGGGTCTGTGGGAACGCTCGGACCCCCTGATTAATGAAGCGTTTTGTTCAACATTTTATGCATAAATTGAGGCACGTACAATAAATTACGCAAAATCATAAATTGTAAATTATGCAAAAGTTTTCAAATAATCAACGGAAGGTCGCCCTGGGACTCTCGGTCTCGGACTTGGAGTCCGACTGGGAAGGGGGGCAGACTGGGGGAGAGAATTTATGCTCATTGGATTGTGTCATTGATGTGAAAGAAAATTTGCAAACCTGATTCCATTGAAGCCAAAGCAGCGATTGCACAAACTTGCTTCTGATTTCGGATTCCTTTTTGCTTAATTACAGATACAGATACATCCACAGCTACGCTACAGGCAGATGTCCACGAATTCAAAATTCAAATGAAAGCGAAAACGAAAATGTAATTCGCCTTTGAGTTTGCTTTGAATTGAGGCGAATGATGAGTCGAGTGACCAGCGAATCAAATATTAATTGAAACGACTTTTGAGAATTTCCTTTGAATCACTGCAGCGACCTTTTCTGGGTTTTCTTTTTCTGTTACTGCCCGTTTTTCTCTTTTTTTTTTCCTCTTTCCTTATGCAATTTATCGTAATGAGTTTTATTTTTATTGCGCCAACGTGTCGAGTATCTTCAAGAGCCAGAGGATGGACGATGCGAAGATTGAAGATGGAAGATGGGTGCTGGGAGTCCGATGAGAGTGCAAGTGGCATGAGTCAGAGTCAGCAATTAATTTCCCAAGTGCCAGTCGTTTTGATGAGGTTGAAAGTTGTTGATAATGAAGAAGATGCTGACTCTTGGCCGCACTGCACCCCTGCCACCCACCTTCTGTCGTCCGTTGGTGTGCATTTTAATTAGAAACCAACCGAGGGCACAAGCGGTTCCAAAAGGTAAATGACATTAAAAATGCATGCAGCACAATTAGCAGATACTTAGAAAACATTTCCCACTCACACTTTGCCCTGGCGGATAGTCAACCAACGAATGCCTTTAGCATTGGGGCAGCAAGATGGATACTACAGAGGATACGTAGAACTATGGTGTTGTCGGATGAGTTGCTTCGGGGAAGACTGAACGGTGAGTGAGGAATTTGTGTCTGCTAAAAGATACAAACATCAAAGCGGTTGAACGGTCCCCCCTATAAGAAGTGACAAGTTTGATTTATAGAGGAAGTCTTTAGAAGGTTGGTGCTTCTATACCAGTTCTATTTGGACGAGAGTTATGTGACAGTTTTTTGGCAAAGACTGTGTTTGGTATGATTATAAATTCACAGGAATCTGTATGCAGAATATAATTTTTGTAAGCTCTTAAACTGCAACTTTCATTGAACTTATTGAAACTTTGGATTTCTGGAACAAAAATGTTCTTTCTGATTGTCTGATACGATACAGGAATGTATCTTTACTAGATAATACTAGGGGTTACTACGATTGAGAAACGAACTGAAGAGGAAGTCCTGTTGTCTGTTTCGGTATCTAAATGTATCTTTCTATAAAATCTAAGCAATCTTTTCGATCCCTCATCGCGTCGTACATGAAAAACAAACGATCCGCTCCACAAATTGAGAACTTTTGCACTTGGTAAATTATCGAACATTGCGGGGAGTTACGAGCTTCGAACGACTCTGCGAGTTCACACCATCCTCTGCCGCATGCCTCATGCCCCTTGCCCCATGCCGCCCCACTGTTAGCACCAGCACACAATGGCAGAGTGCCCCTTCCTTGCAAGCATATTTGTTTGTTGCAGATGCATGAAACCATTTCGCAATGCAACCTCAGCAACAGACGAGAACGAGTTCACACACAAATACCAGTGCGAGTGCAAACACACAGCACACAGCCCACATGTGGAAGTAGCAACAATTAAAGCGCTTTAATGCCAAGTCTTAAGTACTCCCAGTTACCCCGTACACCCAGGCCACCCCTGCTCCCTACTCCTTTTGAACAATGGCTCATTTGCAGACGCGTCGGCAACTAAAAACAATTTAACAGACACGCTAATATACATCTTATGTGCGATGCTTTATCGTGTGTGTGTGTCGGGGGGGTCCGGGCCCCAATGTGGGGCAATACATTGCTGTCTGACTGTCCAACTGTCCGACTGTACGCCTGTCGCTGTGCGAAGCCCCCATAGGCAAGTGTGATTTACAATTTGCCCAATATACTCACTCGCACAATGGCAGCGCAAAGGCAAAGGCGGCAGCGCGAGATCGTAAAAACCCAAAATATGTCGGCATTCGGATCGAGGGGCATTATCTCTCCCTGGGTCCGTCCACGTCTCTGGCAGGCAGAACCACTTTCGTTAGCTCGTAAAACTGTCTATAAAACGCAATGATAATAAAAACAGAGTCGGCCCGGCCGGGCCAGGCCGGCGGACAAACAACAGTGGGCGACAGGGGACGACTCATTTACGTATGTTTCAGCCGAGGCCAAGACCTCAGATCTCAGTTCGGTTCAGTTCAGTGCAGGCTCTGATGCTGCTGCTGCTGCTGATGATGAGGAGCCTGGGACCTGCTCTCAAGCAGGCATTTCGTTGCGCTTCACCGCCCTCGTCCTTTAGTGGCACTTAGAGCTCGAGAGTTCCGAGCCCCGGGTCGGAGAGACGCTCGCTGCCTGAGCGTATCGCCTTTCACGATGCCTTTTGTAAATTGCTTTTTGAATTTTGTAAAAGCGCATACCCATACCCATGCCCCTATAGAGACACACTAAGCGGTGGAGCGGAGGGGGGGAACGGGAACCTCATAAAACGTCGCGAGGAAAAAATCTTTTTATGGATTTCTCTCTCCGAGTCTGAATCCGTGAGCCTGAACCCAAAGCCAAAGCCAGAGCCAGAGCCAGAGCTGGACTCATTTTTATTGTTGGCCCGTTTTGTTGTCACCAACTGTTCGTCGTTTCTTTCACAGATCCTTTGACATTTGAATAGTTCATTAATTTCGCAAAAGAAAGAAAAATATATATAGTATAAAACACACTCACGCTCACACACACATACGTATATGGCGACATTGTTGCCTGAACTGAAAACTTTGAAAGTCTTTTTCTATGCTCGGGTTTTTCCTTTGTCTGGGGCCAGCCTTTTGTTGCTGTTCATCAATTTGAAAGGTAACTCAGAGCCGAGAGCCAAGAGCCGAGCCAAGCAGAGAAGCCACCATTCCCCGGCATTTCCTTGAGCTGTCCAGGCCAGAAACGGTTTCAATTGAAATGTGCGTCGCACTCCATGAAGAGAGTGTCGTTGTGTCGTCTCCCCCCCACCCCTCCCTCGAGCGAGCCATGGTGCTGGCACTCATTCATTCGGTCATTCAGTCAAGCAGTCATCCAGAGGCGGCCTTGCAACAATGGCCTGGACATGGACGGGGAACCGTTTCCATTGTCCACCTCTCATTAGCATTTCTTTCTCGATTGTTGCTTTTCTGGCCAATTTCGACAGGAACTGCCGCAGTCGGAGCTTCGCCTAATGGGATCCCAGGCCGTGATTATAGTCCCAATCTGAATCTGTATTTGGAATCTTTATCTAATAGCGAACGGCTTGCAGATGGCCGGAAGTGATTTGCAAACAGCCAGGAATAGATGAGCGGATTGGATGGTACTAGAAAATTAACATAATTGGGGTATTTCTGCTATCGTTATAAATAATGAACCATATTAAAGGTAAATGAGATCACGAAGTATCTTTCACTTATAATTTGTATACCTAATTCCAGTGCAAAGTATATGTTTCTAGGAAAAAAAATTCGTATTGAAAGCCCTACCAGCGCATTCTGGAAAGTGCTTTATGGACCAACAGGTTTGTAGGAAATGGTCAAGTAAATCGATCATCCCTGGTCGGGTTTCTTTGGGTTTTCTCTTAAGCCATAGTTTCCAGTGCTATACCATTCTTATCTCTATCGACTTTACTTTCTCCCTCCTGGTATGTTGCATAATCTGTCTTCATACTCCTTCGTGGCTGATGGTGTATCAAATTCCATGACAGAAACACTTCAGGCGACTGCCTTCATAACTAATTCCCAGATTAATGTATTCATATGAAAATATTTAACAGGCATGTTCAGACAATACCCGGTAGGTTAGGAGTACACTCGCATTTCGCAGAACCAGCCCAGCAGACAGACAGACAACTTTTTCTAGTTAGCCCCCGAAGCAAAACCGGCAGCAGAGCAACGAAAACATGAAGAACAATTTATATCGGCCTTTCTGCACAACTAAGCAACCAGTTGGAAACAAAAGCAAAACCAAATATGAGAAAACTGGGAATAAAATACACAAAAACAAATAAACAAAAACAGAACAAAAAACCAGAAACACACATTTTTTGGGCAATGGGCTCAGAATTCACTAACTAGGTTGGATTTCCCAGAACCCGACTCGATCCGATCCGAACCGAACAACACGTACAATCCGGCAGCTACAGCCAAGCCAACAATAGACCTGAGAGATACCCGCAGGAGCTCTCATATCTATTACTATTTTACTGCTTTATTTTCAATGGGCGAGAGCACAGCAAAAGAACGCACAGCAGAGAAGAATGTTTTCCAAGGGGACCTCTAAGGGTCCGGCTCGGCTCTCATCTCCATGTGGCTGTCCGGCCTGGCCAGTTCTCATGTTGCCGAACCGAAAATGATTATGTATTAATAAATGTACAATATTTCGCCATAAGGCCAGACCAAGATAAAGTTTTGTGGCGGTGGGGCGGAAGAAGCGCCATAAAAAAGCCAAAATGTAGTTAAAATAACATTTCAGGGGTCGGAGAGGGCGTGCCGGCTGTGCGTGAGTTTTGCCCATTCATGCCGGGCCCGGGCCCCATCCTGGAGAGTCCCATCCCCGTCCCAGCCTGCCCCATTTCCAGGGAATCTTCTGTGGTCTCGAGCGATTCTGTTTGAACACCGAATGAAATTGGGGGAATGAATGAGTCTCCTTTCTGGGCTGGGTCTGGGTTCTGGTTTTTGTTCTGGTTCTGGTGCTGGCTCTGTCCTGGTTTTGTGTTGTGTTTCTGTAGCCGCACATCGCTTTGTTTCACATTTTCAGTTTCAGTTGAGTTTTTATTCCTTTTCTGGTATTTTATTTTGTCATGACCGAAAAACACACAAAAACCATCTTCCTCTGGAAAAAGTTTTCAAAGGATTTTGTATGCCCTTTTGTAAGGCTCCATTTTTACAGCCGCCTTCCAGTGACTTTTGAATCTTTTTCAAGTCACCTTGTGTTTTTCTTCACATCGAATATTTGCAGCTTTTTAGTGATAAATAAATTTAAAAAAAATAGTTTTTAATTTTTGAGTTTCCCCATCTTTTTATTTACTAGAGAATTGTAGCCAATCGAAGTTTATTTCAGGGTGCTAACAAAAATTACACAGTAATTTCGTAAATGTAAAGAATATATTTAATTATTTCCTACACTTATTTTCTTCTCTTATGATTTCCATTCAATCAAAAACACGATTTCCTGCCACTCTCAGGGGAACACCCAAAGAAAACCCTTCAGATCTCTACTGCAGCCAAACAATGTACAGAGCATATCCAATTCGTCGTCAGGGACTGGGCCTGAGCTATTCATCTTGTTTTTCGACTTTATTGTTCTCAATGTTGACAAGAACGAACCGAGGATGAGGCAGAAGCAGAGGCTGAGGCTGAGGACAGGACGTGCTCGGGCTGCTGCTGTTGTTCAGGGGAAAAATGTTCCAAGTTTTCTTTGAACAATCCACTTTGAAGGCATAAATTATGCCTTCAGTTTTCACTGTGTGTGCATGAGTTGTTGGCTGTCAGCTGTCGCCGTGCCAGGCCCCTTCCTGCGCTGCCCGGGCTCCCTCCCAGATTCTGTGTCCCTGTCGCCTCATCCTGGCCCTTCATTGCAGTCACAAAAGCTTAACTCGCCTTTTGTGCAAAAACTTTTCGGGCCGGGCTCGTTGGATGGATGCAGCCCCTCGGCATAAGAAAACAATCTTCAAGGGTTGTCTGACAGTTAGTCTGCCTGCCCGACAGACAGGCAGACACTGCTCGTTCGTTCGTTCCGTAGGTTCTGCTCTGGTCTCTCCCTCTTTTTTGGGGGCCTCTCTGTAATTAATTTGATATGCAACGAAGCGTTTTTGAAGTTTATATTGTTTGTCTTACTTGAATACGTCCGAGAACGAGAACGAGTACGGACGGCTCCAAGTCAGAGTCCGAGGTCTCGACCCAGAGAGCGGGTTGAAGTGCCAGCCGGCACTCGAAAATTCTTCTACTTAAGCACTTTCAAACGCATACACTCAAAACGGCGGCGAAGATATTTCCAACTCATCTTTCGCATTGAAATACAAAAAAATTCATAAATTCTGATTTATTCCCAACTATTCAGACAATAGTTTTCCACTCCATTCTCCTAAGACACTTTTGTCAGGGTCCAAAGTAAAGCTTCAATTCGGTTCTGTTCGGGCTGTTTTTTGGGGGGGGCCTCACCGGAACACTTGTGTTCTTTGTTGGAACTGGGACTGGGACCGGGACGGGGCCCCCAGACTTTGATCAGGTTCGGGGTGTACGAGTTTATTGAAACTGGAACTCGTCATTGTTATGCATATTGTACAATTGTTATCTGAAATTTATATTGTACACCACACACACAATTCATTCGATTGTCTGGGCTACTTCTTAGAATTGTAGTTTATGTGAATTTTTCATGACAGCAATATTCAATTAGGGCTCTCTCCCCACTTCAGTGGTCTGACTGCCGAAGAGTAAGGATTGGGGAGGACTCTAATGGTTACCTGATCAAGAGGTGTGGCCCGCTGCTCTGTTGATTGTGTTGTGAACTATAATTGGAAATTGAAAGACTCTCTGGACAATAGGGAACTTTTGATAGTTGATTGTAGGTAGGCTGAAGAAAGATCTGTGCGAAAGAGTCCCAATGGAATGGCAGTGTAGTACGAGACTTAAAAGCCCAATACAAATCTATCAAAATAGGTGTTCTATTGTGTTTAAATTCCTCTGACACATTCCTGCCCCAAACAAATTCGTTGTAGATACTAATCTATTTAATTTCCAGTGCAAATATTTTTCTTCATTTAGACACATTCCAAAATAAAACATAACAAAAATATGTCAACATATTTACCCTCCCGAAAAACGGAAGCTAATGGAATTCTTTCTTAGTTTCATCATCGCTGCCCTGAAATATTCATATGGCATTGCTTGGGCTCCGGCTCCGCCAAGAAAGGCTTTCCAAAGTTCTCTGAGTTGAGTACACACATCTGGCATGGGGACTAGAAGCAGAACCGGTGCCTCATGTGTGGAGGAGGAGGACGAGGAGGTGAGGTGCCTCCCCAGCATCTGAGCATTGTTGTCGCAAGTGTTTCGTTTTCTCATTTTAATACTTTTATTTTTGAAGTAGTGCAAGCACATATACTCACATGTACATATGTATATGTAGATATATGTATATCTGCAGCATATGTTATAACAACAATGTGCCAATGGGCCTGGCACTTTTGTTAACTTTCCGCTAACACATATGTATGAACATGTGCGCCTAAATAGCAACCTTTACAGCTGGGGTCAAATTATTAGTAGTGCCAGAACGTGGTCACATGTACTATGTGGAAAACAGGGCATCATTATTTTAGCATCCATGGCCAGATCGCTTTTCAGTCTCTTAGAGGCTGTGACATTATACTTTTACTTGTATTAATTAATTTATTGTTGAACTAACATATACTTGTCATGGTATTTTATTAGATGATAAACAAAGAGTTAGGATTCTTAAGATCCACTTGAATTGCTTTTATGTTTGTCTTCCGTTCAGCTTTGCTATAATTTTGACCCCACCTGTGTCCCTACATATGAATCCATCCATGCCCCAACATACTGCTCTTGGTAATGGTATGTAGTATGTATGTACGGATTGTGCCTCATTTGTTTGAGCAAGTGCCGGCAAACGACCTCGAGTTATGGCATATAGCCGACCCTTGCTTTTCCCCAAAACATACCTACACATACATGCCTATATACATATGCTTATGTATGTGTAGATACTTATTCGTACTACCATTTCTCGCATCTAACGTGGCATATGAACATCTGTATGAGTGTACAAGTATCTGTGTATATGGCGCACACTTGCGTCTCGTCTCTCCCGTCTGGGTCTCTGTCTCTCCCGTCTGGATCGGCTTATGTCTCGGCATTCGCCCATCGACAGCCCATCCCAGACGAGACCATATCCCATCCCAACCCATCCCATCCCACCCATCGACATCGACATCGTCAGGGCCGGGCTCGGCTTAAGTTAATTACATGCCGGTCGACGCCTCGTTGCATAAATGTGTGACCCTCTTCTATATCTCTCTCTCTCTCTTTCGCTCTCTTTTGCACTCTCTCCTGCTCTCTCTTTGGGTGTGTACGTTTGTGTGTGAGTGTGTGTGTGTGTGCGGTCCAGCTGTGCCGTTTGGGCCATTTTACAACTGTTCGCAAACGACCTTCCCAAAATGCGGCTTATTGTTGTATCTTTCAGATGCTATTGTTGCTGCTCCTGTGACACGCCCGTCCAATGCGCAGGCTCTCTCACATATTCAGCTGAATGAGAAACAGAGAAAGAGACCAAGACTGAGAGAGAGAGAGAGAGAGAGAGAGAACCAGAGAGCTGCGCAAAATCTCTCTCAAGTGGAACCTACGGGAAACCTTTCGCAGAAGAAGCAGGCTTTTTCCAATGAACCTGAAATAGACAGCCGCCTGTCTGCAAGCAAAGCGGGGGGATACTGGCTGAAGGGGGAGGGGCGGGAAGGAAAGCTCCTGCAAGGCGTGGTACCATGGGGACTGGATACAGAGAGGGCAGGAAGGTGGCACCGGTCTGGTCTGGCTCATGAAGTTACTCAGACATGCATAAAAATGCCGGTTTTATTATGTCGTTAGGTGCCGTTGAGTGTCTGTGTCCGTGTCGGTGTGTGCATCTGTGTGGGTGCTCCTGAGAGTATCTGTGTGCGTGTTTGTTTCTGTGTGAGTGTGTTTTTGTATCTGAGGCGAACTGTGGTGGGTGGTCCCCGGCATATCCTGCTTGCGTCTAGCATGTCGAAGACTCCTTTAAAGGCGCTGGCAAACAAAAAAGTTACCAAAAAAAAGTTCGGGAATAAGAAAAATATCTTTTTATAGAATGAAATTTTGGGGTTGCAGAAGAGATAGTTGCAACGGCAGTAGAAGAAGAAGAAAGAGCAGCAGTAGCACTAGCAAAGGCTGTCGTAAAACTTCCGTAGACCCAACCGGAACCCAACCCTTTTTGGCCATAAACGAGTTTTATGTAACATTCGCCCACGGCATACATAAAATAAAATAAGTACGTATAAAAATGTCTCTCGTTTCGGACCAGACCTGGCTCTCTGTGTTTCTATGTTTTATTTGCTGGCCTGCATCCTTGGCCCCCAGCGCCAGCTCTTGAGAAAACACCCACAGAGAAAAAAGAACAGAGAGAGAGAGAGAACGATTTATATAGATCGTTTCTGGGGACTGGGGCCATATACTTGTGTGTACTCGTACAATTTTGAAATATGCTTGTGACTAATTTAATTTATTTGCCATTGTTGTTCGTGAATTGTGGGATTTCCTTTTGCCTTTCTAGGTTTTCTATAGCTTTTCATTGTTGCTAGCAAATTCCTCGCGAACGCTTCTCCCTTCCCTGCCATTGATTTCATTTTTCTTTCCGTCTTTTTTATTGCCCTAACGAGCCACCCAAGAAGAGCTTTCTCCCCATGTGGGTGGATCTACGTCCGTAATAAATTGTTATAATTTTGTCATAAAATGAAAACTTTTACAATTAGGATTTTTGGCATTTTATTTATGTGCTGGGGCTATGCATGGCAATTTGTTGGATTGCTTGAACCCACAGAATGGAGACAGCAGAGAATGTCAGAGCAATGGATAGACACAGAGACAGGGGCAGGGGCAGGGACAGGGGCAGGGATAGGTTCTGGGGACAGGGTAGAGATATTGCTTAAGTGGACCTTGAAGTGAATGCGTTTCGCTCGGTTGGACTGACTAGAAATGGCGCTCAACGGAAATCTTGACAAATTGTCGGGCTGCATGAGGGCGCCATGGATGACAGCGGATGACATCGGACAATGAAGACCCAGAAGAAGTGTAATGAGCTCTCAAGACAACTCAATCTATGACAGAAAAATACTTATAATATATCTGAGAATAGCAAGGTGAGGGAGCAGAGGGGGCTGTATATCTGGCAGCTTTCCCTGCATACAAATAATTGTGTACTTTTTCATCTAGAAATAGAGAAGGTTGTATTAAATAGCGTTCTCTAAAAGCTAGAGTAGTGAATAGAACTTTGCACATTTTCCACAATGGAAATTTAGAAGAATCCTTTGAAAATCCCCCACAGATTCATGACGCATGAAAAATCATCTATGTGTGAAGTGCTCTTCGGTACTCGGCATTCAGAACTCATTCGCTGCCAACTGCTTCTGCCTCTCCATCTATGAATGCGAATGCCAACAATTTACGCAAGCATTTCCCATTTATATAATTCAATTTGCTTTTATTGTCCAATGGACATTACAAAACATTTTCCCAATGGCATTTATCAAATTTTCCAATCTCTTCTCTCTTGTGTGTGTGTGTGTGTGTGTGCTCATTGATTTTGGCTCTTGTGGCAATGGCAGCAACGGCAGCCCACGCCGAACCACCACCCACCCACACGACCTTCACAGCTTGTGCGCCATAAGCGCCCCAAATATATGGCCAATAATTTTGTGTGCATGCCAATGCCAAAAATATGCAAACTATAGCCAAAAGAAAAAAGTTATCAGCCCAAGCCATAGCCAAAAGCAAATTCAAAGCCGTGGGCAACATAATAAATTCAATTGAATTTCTGGCTGCGGAAAAGGGGGAAACAAAACTTTGGCGGCTAAAAGAAGAAATAAAATAAAATTAAAAATACAATTTTTAACTCCGCTTTTCTGCGTCTGTTGACACAAACTAATTTATGGCATTTACAAGACAACAAATGCAGCAACAACCAGCATTTTTGCACATCAACAATTTCCACTGCCTGCTGTGGCAAATTAGCCAGCAGCAGCCAGTAAAGTTGGTTTTTCTTTTGGACTTTTTGTGCAGCCTCGTGTATAAATTTTGCAACAGCAGAAAACAGCAGAAAAATGGCAAGAAAAAAATGCAAGAGATTTGCCTTCTGCTGATGCTGGCTGCTGCCTGCTGTGGCTTCCACTGCCACTGCCACTGCTGCTGCTGCTGCTGCTGCTGCTGCATGTATCTGTCGCTTGTTTTCTGCTTAAATTATAGACATTTGACTTGGCTGCGACTGCGACTACACAAACAACATTTGGCATGCAATTTTTCTTGCTAATTTGCATGACAGTCAGCAGTACCCGTACGAGCAGCACTGCAGTACGCGCTGCCTTTGGCTTGGTCTGGGAAGTTCTCGGGAGCAACACTTCCTAGGACCCGAGCCGGCTCCTACAATATTTGTAATTAAGCAATTTATTTGCTGCCGCCTCTTGTGGATGCTGCTGCTGCTGCTGCTGCTGAGCAACATTTCCGCTTTGACTAAGCTAAAATAAAAACGATTTTCAATTGATTGAAGGGCCCTGAATGTGAATGGAGCAGAGTGGACGTGGACCCGACACGAGCAGAGCGGAAGGGAGCGCACCGGATGTGACCATTTGGCTTTGTAACATGCCAGCAATTAGTGAGGAAATCTTCACTGAAAAGAGATGACCTCGAGCTGCGGGGCAGAAAGCAATTCACTGGCAGGTTCTTGGCATAGGCGGACAGGGCGTATGCGCAATGAGTCTGAAAAGCAGAAACCAGCACCGAATGATAGGGTAGCAAAGGTAGACTAGCCTTTGAATTCAACATCTAATCGAGGTAATCAATAAAGTTTCTACATATATTCGATTGGGTAATTTTACGCCTCTCTATGAAGTTTCTTTAAGTGATTCCGATCTGGTCTGTGTGTATTTCTTTTGTATACTATTTATGTTTACATTAATATTCAGTTTTAATTGCAATTAATATCTCTTCAACAAACATGCTAATCGCAAATAAATTAGTTCCAAGCGAAAGGCTTCTTTTTGAATAAAATCTCACATTGATTTTTTGTATAAGCTTTAATTCTATCCAATTCTATCCCATTCTTGAATTTTAATTAATTAATTCTCTATATATATAGAAAATACATTTCATTGCATACTTTCAGGAGTACACCGATGTGCCATCCCCAGGAGGTTGAACATTCTTGCATGGCAATGGTATCAAGCAACTATTTGAACTTAGAAACTTTTCCTTTATAAGATGCTGCACTTGGCAGTTGCATTTCCATGCCACAAGCACACACATGCCTCATGGTTGCACAAAAGAAATGCTTGCCAGCATGTTCTTATGGACATTCCCATGATGATGATGATGATGACGATGGAGGAAGCTGGAGAGGGAGGGTGCTGGGAAACCGTAGAAGACGGGTTTGTTTGCCTTGACTTGGCTGAAAGCAAGTAACTTTGTCATGGAGCCAAACTTCCTCAGAGCGAGCCCTGGACCCTTATTGAGCTGTTCGTGTGTGTTTCCGTCTGCCAGACATTCAGATTCTCCTTCTCTCAGTCAACATTCAAGTCAATATTGATTTTTCATTGCTCATGCTGGCGACAGCAGTAGCAGCAGCCACAATAATAATATAAAAAGCGTAGAGCAATATAATTGGAATTTGAAATTGGAAATTGGATATTTTTGCAACACGAAAAAAAACGAATGGAAAAAGAGCAGAAGCTGAAGCAGAAGTAGTCGCAGAGTAGAAGCAGCAGCAGCAGCATATTTTATTCGATTATTTATTCAATAAGCGTCGCTCTGTTTGGATTTTATTGTGTGGACGAATCGGGAATGGGAACATGTATGCCATACATGAGTACCAGTACGAGTGTCCGCACAAAGGCCAATTCAATTTAAAGCAGCAACAGACGGACAGAGCGGACACAACGGACAGACCCCAATGGACACATAGAGACTGACTCCGTGCCAGAGACGATAGAGGCAGAGACAGAGGCCCAGAACTTTGACCAGACAAAACGCAAATAACTCAATTTAATTGCACGAAAAACTAAAACTAAACCGAGACTGAAACTGAAGCGAAACGTAACGAAAACTAAACCTGAAACGAGTCACTCTTTGGCCCAAGTAAAGCATGAAAATAAATTGGAAAAACATTTACCATCGCCTGATCGATGGCCACTGACGAACGCCTGACGAGCACTCGTATTGGTACTCATACTCGTGGTGCCTTGCTTGCCTGTCTCTCCATCTCCCAATCCAATCCAATCCTCCTCCGAAATGGTCGAGTGACCAACTGGTTTCGTCTCTGAGCGATTGCGAGCTGGACAAACATCAATGCTCGTAAGCGGCAGCGCTGGAGTGTTTATATGGAAAATATAAATCAAATAATGGTGCAGACATTAACAAACAACGAACGACTGTGTCCGGGGGCAGGCGGACAGCCGGACAGTCGGACAGTCGGCCAGGCCCAGACATCGAGATGATTATCGGGTCTTACAAAGGTTTCAATGTGTATTTAATTGCAGACACATAAATGTGCACCACTGCGGGGGTACCGGAAGAGGGAGGGAATTCACTATTTATACTCGTACAATTGAAGAGAATCTTGATGGTGGGTTGTTTCTAGAAAACTCCTTTCAAATTGTGGATAAAACCAACTATATTCAATAGGTTGGAACAATTCGTTTGTAATTGGTGAGTTGTTGAAATCTATTCGTGAATTAGGTAATTCTAATTTTCCCAATCAATACAATCGGCGAATAATGGTTACCACATTAATGGTTATCCAATAATAAGTTCGCACACCTTTTTATATACATTCATGTACTAAACTCCAATGAGACACAAATTCAAATTGAGAAATATTTCGCATAGAAATGCATTATCTCTAATGATCTCTAAAATTTCCATTAATTTAATTCGCAACTTGGAAAATTCCCTTCCGAGAAAAACTGGGATGAAATGCAGCATGAAATAGCCGATAATTGGCCAATTGTATTGGGACACATTCGACTTTGGCTCGAACAATAAGTTAGGAGCAGGCCTCTGCCCACATCAACATGTGTTTTTGGGTAGGTAACTAGTGAGAGGGCCGGCTGCCTGGTCTGCCTGGTCTGCCTGGTGAATCGGTGTATCGGTGCACACAACCCACTTAACGAGGTCGGGCCCCATAGCAGCACGTAGCCATTACCCATTACCCATTGCCCATTGCCCATTACCCATATACCATATAATGTAGTCAAGCAGTCATTCAGGCAGTCAGTCAGACATTACAACGAAGCCTCTAAAACGAGACCATAGCGAAATATCAAGTATACGGGTCTATTCACTCGATGGGGAACTCGTATTGTTCGGGGCCCGCTTATCGGTGTGGCTGCTGCTGCGGTTGTTGGCGGAGGTAATTATAATGCGCCATAGTCACGCCAGACACGCTGCATAAATATTAAAATTAAATAATAACAAATGCTAGAAAATAAATAAGCCGAGCAACTGTAAAAACAATACGTAATACTCGCAGGGCAGGGCAAATATTAGCCAGCGTTAAATTCCAATTGAATAATGTTTGCTGCTGCGGCTGTGAATGGGTATGGGGATTGGTGATTGGGAAATATTCGAAATGAGTTGCTGTCAAGAGAATGGGGAGACTCCTTTGTTCTTTCTCTTTCCCTTTGTGAAGATGGTCTGTGTCTGGCACTCCCCTGACTTTATATTTTATATTTTAATTTCTGTTTTGGGCCCGAGCTCGAGTTTCAAAAACCAATAATGCGGCTGCCATCAGCAACAACGACGCGGACGCGGACGCCGACGACGACTGACGACAGCAACATGGCGCACAACAAGCAATAAAAATGGCATAAAATTCAAAATGAAAGCTAAATGCTGCTGGGTCATATAAACGTACATATATAACCCCCAAACCCCCAGTTACACCCCTGTATAGCCTCTCTCGGAGCGCTGTGTGCTGCATAAAAATAAGTAATATCGTAAAAATTACAGGAAATAAAAATCGCAACGTAAATACGTGTAAGTGCGAGAGTCGGCCAACTTTCCCGACTTGCTGAAATTGGCAGTAAAGTTATGACCAAAAGAAGGAGAAAGACACGCTGAAAAAGAGCGAGAGAGTGCGAGGAAAAACAGTAACAATATTTGGGGTGGGACATGGAGTTCAAGTTGGCCATTACATGGCCATATTCTGGGCAAATGTTTTGGAAAATAAATAATTCCCAGTTGCCATAAATGTGTGGACTGTGAGGACTCGACCTTCTAGGGGTTGTTCCACACCGATAAAAATAAATGAGATAAGTTTCTGCAAAATTATTTCCAGCTTGAGGGGAATCAGCAAATTTAGTCGGGCAGGAAATTAAGCCAAAAAGAAAGATATGAAACCGTCTACTAATCGTTCAAGTCCCAGCGTTAATCCTGCAATTAGGCACTCGGCTTACAATTCGACTTTTACCCATGTCTTGGCTCCATCTCCATGTCCGTCTCCGTCTCCATTCAACTCAATTATAATAATCATGCTGCTGCTGGCCATCCTGCTGATGTTGCTGCTGCAAAGTGTGCAAAATTAATTGGCCACTGGACAAACAATCGCCTGCGAATCGGATATTTCAAGGGATTCCAGAGGTAGGGGCAATTTAATAATGAAATGTATAGCGTAAGACTGGGGCATTAACAAGCCGGGGCCACAACTGCAGTGGAAATCATAGCCATAACTCTGCATGTTGTGCATTAATATTTCCTCTGCAACAGTAGAAACATCAGCTGCAACAGAAACAACAGAGGGAGCAGTGGCAGCTGCCCCAACTTCAGTTACAGCTTTGGATACCCTTGCAAATGCCATATGACTTACCAGTATCTGTGCAAAGTTTCAGCCAGAAATCTTCCAATCGGAGGAAAAGGTATCGTGTGTTGCTACTCCTTGTGGGTGGCATGGCATCTGATCATAATCAAAATACCGCTCCAAAGGGTATACGAACATCGGCAATTGCAATTACCGTCCGTGTGTGTGAGAGGCACCATAATCATTTCAAACGGCAAATTATGACAGCAAGGAGGGGCCCATAACAACAATTGCAACTGCAACAGCAACAGCAACAACTGAAACATCAGCCGCATCACTGGCGCAGCAACAACAGCAACACGAACAATTGCAACTGCAACATAAGCGTACGGCAGGCAAATGAAATGAGCTTTTAATCAATTTCCGGTATTAAAGCGTAGCCAACCCAACCAACCAACCATTCAAGTATCCAAGTATCCGCCCGTCCAACCATACAACCATCCAATCATCCCACAGTGTTTGCCGCTGGCCGTTGCAAGCCATTGTTGCTGCAGCACTGTCTGCTTGTTGCTGTTGTTGCATTTAATTAACAAACAATTTATATTCATAAACCTCAATCGGTCACATGCAAATGCACATATGATTGCCCGCTGGGAGAGCTCGACAACAATAAAAAAGAATTGAATGAGAAATAATTTCATTCAAGTGCAAGTTAGAGAATAGAGATACTCTAACATCGTGATCGGAAAATAGGTGGGGAAAATTTGAGCTTCAGTGGGAAGAAAATAGAAATATTCAACTTTGGGAATCCGTATTTCTTTTAATAGATCTCGCTGCCTACATCATGGTTATGGAAACCAAACGTGACTGAAATATTTTACGAACCCCTAGTCAACTATTTTTATGACCAATGTTAGATTCATTTTCGCAGCTATAAATGGATGTCTTACCATTAACCAAAAAAGGAAAAGGTTAAGTTTCAAAGAAATATTAAATTATAGTGTGTAATAGTATATATTATTTCGAAAAGTTTGTGAGAACTCTTCTTCAAGAATAGTTTTAAAGCTATAAAAAAAACAGCTATTGAATGAAATGAGCAGTTTTGAAAATTTTGCTTTTAAAAAGCAAAGAAGTTTAAATCTCTGAATAAGCTATTAAAAAATAAAACATCAAATGGTAAGTGACTTCTTATGTATAGAATATAAGAGTTTTTAGCGATTGAAACGGATTCCCTCCGGCATACTTTTATGGTGTTCTCTGGGTTTCGGACAATGTTTTAGGTACTCCTAGGTGTGATACATCAATCCATGGATATACAAAGCCACCCATTAAGCAGGCTAAAAGGATTTTTCTTTATCAAAGGCTTTATCTTTTTGCTCTATCGCAAGTTCAGTGTCATATTCCCTAACAAAATTTAGTTGCTTTTAATTTAGTATGCTAAAATGATATTTCACAATGTGAATGTAATAAATATTGCAAATGCGTGGCAAGGCAATAAAAATCATGTGCACATAAATAAATATATTTATTAATATGCAGGTATATACTGTGGTGTGCTTTGTGCAACAGAAACGTGGCACCGGAAAAGAGCAGTTGCAGCAACAATATGAAAGCTGATTGGGGGGCGCCCCGTTTCGCGATTTGTGGCTGCCACGTGTTGCCAGCATACTCACACTCTCGGGCGGAAAAAAAGAGAGAGAGAGAGAGAGAGAGAGTGAATGGGGTAGAGGACTGGCATATATCACAGACACATGTCCATTTATATTGCAACAACGGCAACAGCGCAGTCTGCTTTCGACGGCCGCAATTGGACATGGCCCGAACGGATTCCGAGGCGGTGTCCAGGGATGATGGTGGCCAAAGCCCTGACACCCAATTAACCCTGGCGTACGAGTAGACAAAGCCCACCACACAGGGAATACAGGGAATGGACTTTTGGGGTGCTCTGCCAGCTTAGCAAATCATTAATTAAACCTGGCCAAAAACAGAAACCAGACACAAAAGCACGAAAAATTATAATAATGAACAACGCATGGGAAATAAACGCAAAAAGCTTTGCGGGCAGGCAGCCCTGTCCACCTTGTCCCCTCTGTGGTTCGGCAACCCCCCCTCAAACTAATTAGCATGTTGAAATGTGTTTAGTCGCTGTTGTTGCTGCTGCTGCTGCTGCTGTTTGTGGCAGCCACCACTCAGAGGTCAGAGCGAGGTCCAAGCGAAACGAGCATTAAGCATGTGGAAATGAAAATGGGAGTGGGCCAGTGGCAGTGGCAGTGCCAAGCAGAGAAAACACATAAGTTGCAGCCGAGAGGTCAAGTAACATTAAGGCAAGGGGTCAGAGATACGTTTGGTTAGACAGAGAGGCAGAGATACTCGTATGTTAAGGGCTAAGGAATGTCCAGGGAAGTACGCGGATCTTTTAGGATACCGAGCCCATATACAAGTACTTCAGTAAAGTATCTATGGCAATGCCTATTGTATCACACAACTAGGGTAACTAACCTTGCGTAAAGGTGAATGTTTCACGGATAGACTAAAACGGACAAGGAATGACAGCCATAAGTATGGGGGAGTAACGTAAGAAACGTAGAAATAAAAATTCTATTATAAATATACCCATTTATTTATAAGAATTGTCAATCGAATCCCGTTTTCCTCGCCAAAACGATAGATTGTTGCCAGTACCGTCTACAATTTAATGGATTTGACGATAGAGTAGCTAATGATCTAATTCTCTTAGGCTTAAATTGTAAAGCTTAAAAAAGCTGGGTACTTTGTGGCTTTAATCGATCAATGCCAAGTAAAAATAAAACTCTGATGAGTACTCGCTTTTGTAAGTCTTCATCTCCCACCGAGTTCTCGTTCTCCCTTATTATATTGATGATGTTGTTTTAGCAGACCTTCTGCGACTGCTGCTACGAGTTTGTATGGGTATGGGTATGGGTAATGTTAATGATGATTATGTATAGTCGCTAAAATAAAGTACTTACAGAGTGGAAAGCACATAACATTGTATGGATACAAATTGCAGAGAGAACAAATATAAATATGGGTACTTATATATCATAGTCTGTGGGCAGATTCAGTCTAACCGCAAACTCATTATGGCCCCCACTCTCCTTCAACTCTCCCTCTCCACCACTTTGCTGTTCTCCCTCTGCCATACTCTTGCTGTGGCAGAGCTTTAATGACGGGCGAATATTTTGTATAATATAGACATTTTCTATGGCCCCGACATGGCCAGGCGCTGAAGAGGAGACAAAACCGGCAGTAACCAGCGGCGGCAACAGCGGCAGCAGCGGCATTGGCATCGGCAGTAAGCCAGCAGCTGAAAAGCGACCTGGCCGAAACCGCAAAAACTTGCCTTTTGGTTATTTTGTGTCTGGCATTGTCATTGTGGTTGTTGTCGCTGTTTCTGCTGTTTCTGTTGTTGCTGCTGTCATGGCTGTTGTTGCTGGCCAAAACGTGCAATTAAATGCTGTATAGATGCTGCCGCAGCCATAAGCTATCGCCAATGCCTGCAGCAATGGCCACAACTAAGGCTATATGGGCGAAGCCAACTTATTGGCAGTTGCTTGCCAAATGCAATGAATGAAAATTGCACAAAAACAGAAAGAAAAAATAAGGAAAAAGAGAAAGACACAAAGAAGAACACAATTACCGCAGAGAGGCATTCACAAGGCATATTATTGATTGGCAACCGCAGAGATACTCGTACACTCAACCAGAGACCAGGCGACACAGATGCAGATGTAGATGCAGATACAAATGCAGTTACAGATTCACATAGTGACTAAGGCTCTCTCTCACTTATGACGATGATGGCTACTGGCTCTGGTTCTGGCTCTGGCTCTCGGCAAACGTTTTTGGCTGCCATTGACATTGAAAATCTGGCAATTTGCAATCATTGCAATTAGTTTTTATTCCCTGTCGGACCTCAACGCGTCGCGATCCAAACCGCTGGCCAGAACTTTTCTCATACAAATTATTGCCCAGGAATCGAGGAGAGGAATTTGTGCGCGAAATTATTGGGTAATTTATAAACTGAAAATGACAAAAACGAGCGATACGAACGAAACGGAACGGAACCGTTTTCAAGGCTTGCATAACGAGAGGTTTGTTCGTTTCGTTTGAGAAATGTTAATTATTTTTCGCGCATTTCCAATTTCTCATCGTGCGGGACGGGAACGGGAGTGGGAGCGGGAGCGGGAGGGGGATGGGGAACGGGACCCTGAAAACGTGAATTGCAATTGCTAATTGCCAGCCGATTATTTATAACCGTGTCCGTGCATTTGCAAAGTTCAAATGTGCGTTTGGTCGGAAGTAATTTGCTCGTTTAACGCGTCTATAAATAGGCGCCCTGATAGCGACGACAATCGTTGGGCCGCCCCGCCAAAGCTTTCGCGTCAGCACTCAGGGGGCAAGGTGGCGTATACGTAATGGCATGATATGAGCCCCGAAGGCGAGGAGTGACGATGGCGTGGCTTGTTCATGTGTGTGCCTATGGTTTGTCATTCTCTTAGCAAGTGGGTCGCACGAGAGAGCAGCGAGGAGAGTAGCCTTGCTCCACATTGCTCTTATGGGCTGCCCCCCATTGAATCATTGAATGTTCAGGTTCTTGCTAATCTCTGGCCGGGAATGGGAAATGGGCTGTAATGAGTATCTATGATGCACGGAATACAAGTACTTGCGGCATCCAGATCTCTTGAATCGAAAGTGTAAGTCTGGTCTCATTTCTAACACTCTCCGCGGCTTGTTTTTCATTCAATCCAAGTCAAAACAAAGAAGAACAAGAAACAGGTTGTAGTGGAATACAATTTGGAATATGCACGAAGACTTCCTAACTAAGGCATTGCTCCTCGAAACTTAGAGCTGTAGTTAGAGATGAAAAAGGATAGAGTTAATGCGAATACTCTTGTTCCATTCAATTGATTATCTTGTTGTCGCAATTGAAAGTAAAATACTTTTCCAATGTTGCTAAAAGCATCGGGGTACCTTTTAGTCGAGATACTCTTGCACAACCTTCTTTTTTTGCTTTTATACTTTTCTTTGGCAGTCTTTTCAATGTTTGTGATTAGGCCCCAAAGACACCCATTCCTCTTTCCATTTCCAAACGCAATCCCATTCTCTGCCACATTAATCATGGCAACATTTGCCATGCAATTAAGCAAATGAAGCCTGCATTTAAGTGCTGACAATGATGATGATGATGATAAGGGGACTTCGACTCTGAGTCGGGGTCTTGGGGATGAGACTGGGTGTTGGGACAGGGGAAATCTTGACGAAATCATTAGTCTAATGTGGTTAGTCGAACATCGATAAGTGAGTGTGCCCCAAGCAGGCACCTAATGCGCATTTAATACCCCTTTGAGTCATTTGAAATTCAATCGAGTCGCTGGCTAATATTGCCAGCCCCCCCGCCCGCTCTATCAGAACAAAGAACGCAACGCATTCGGTTTCAATTGAATTCGAGTGGAGTCGGGTCGAGTGGACACTCATTTCTGGCAATTCATCAAACCCGAATCACAATTGAAATGCAATTTTCTGATTTTCTGATTTTGTGATGTGGCAAATTAAAAACCGGCAGTCGCATATCACAATATATCGGACAGACAGCAAAAAACCCATTGACGCAGACCGCAATTCAATCAGTCAACGTCGTCGTGGCCTTTTTCGTCAGTCTTATTGGCCATACACTTAAATGGCCAACAAATCCCCGACACCGGCCAGCCGGCCAGCCGGCCAGCCGGCCAGATGTCCGTTTTCAGATTTCAGGCAGCCCAAGACAGCGCGCAAATGTCAAACGTATTCCGCCATAATTAAATTATAAATATTACAACAATTTGTTGCTTTCTTTGCGCAACAAACAAACACAGCACACCACACAGTTCATTTAAGTATTTTGAGCACAAATCGCCTGTGTGCGAGTGCCAGTGCGAGTGCGAGTGCGAGAGGGGAGGAATTGCGCATACGCCACGTTGCATGGCCAAATGAAATCGCATTGAAAGCCAAACGAATTTGCATTGAAAGCGAACAAATAAGTTCGGTTTATGGACACAGAACGAATGTGGAATGCACTTAAGAGTTGGATTTCCGCTTCAAAATAACAAATTGGATTTGGGGAAAACATTTACATTGAGATGCCAAAAGAGATGCCTCTTGAACCGTTGGTATTATTTGGAGGAACCTAAATAAACGCGAGTTCTGTACTAATTGGATAGATCCATTTAGATCCTCTCAATCCTCTTCATTGGCAATCTGTTATAGAGTCCAAATGAACCCTTCCTTTTCCAAGAGTATATCGAACAAGGCGAAAAGTTGCGTATGTCATGCGAAACGGCATTCGTTGAATATAATTCCTCGTGCTCACTTTTCCGGCTGCCCCTTAACCCGTTGCTACCTATCAACCTTAACCCCACACACCGCTCCCCTCACTTCTGTCTGGGGGTCGCCAATCACGTGTCGCAAACATGATTTATTTCGTCAATTTATGCCAAAAGTGTAAAACGATTTTCTGCCGTGCCAAATGAAATATTATGACGGGCACTATCATTTACATGTGTTTCACAGCCTCCCACTTTCCGCGTGCGTGTGTGTCTGTGCCTGTGTGTGGGCGTGGCATTTCGTTTAGGAATGCGACAGTTGACTGACTAAAGCCATCTCATTCACTCAGTCAGTGGCCCTCTCTTTCTAACGCACTCGTGCCATCTCTGTTGCTCCGTTTGAATGTGTTGGCATTTTGCAATTTAGCAAAAAGGGAAATTACATTTAAATTGAATTGTAAACCGAATAAATTGTTGGATGTTGAAGAGGTGTTGGCTCGGGGATGGTTTTTGGAGTTATGGGATGACTGAAAGGGGGTTAAAAGTGTGAGTGTGAGTGCGAGTGTGTGTTCTGTAAATTTACGATTGAACTGTGGAATGGCATTCGACTGTTTCTGCGGGTGCTCTTCTGAATAATTTAGCATTTGAAAGTTATCAGTCTATACATAAATACTGCTCACCATGAGGGCTTTTTCCCAAAGCTCTGGGGAGTGGAAATTGCAGAAAGAGAAAGGGATACAAGGAGCTAGGCGGGAGAGTGTTGGTAGTCAATTAGTAAATGTTTAGAAAACTTTATCAATTTCCCTATGGAATCTTCTCCAATGATTCATGATTTAGTCTCTTTTCCTTTCCTTCCGCCCGAATTCGATTGGAAGAGCGCTGCAGCTTTAAATGTATTTTTGATTTAACATTGTTTATTGTATTTGGCAACAAATTCAAATGTATTTATCATGGCCAAGCCAACGCACACACAAAGTACGAGTGTCTGCAGAATAAAATGGAAATGAAAATTTTAATTTATTTAGCATATGGAAATATTTCCACAAAGCCGACACAAAAACCCAAAGCACACACACAAAATTAAAACCCGCATTTATACGTGAACGAGTGAACGGGTATTTCAACAGCAGCTATGGGATGGTACGCAAAGAGGTTAAATAAAACAATTCTATTTAATCTGCCTGATATGTATATCCTACATAAGAGGTTGGGTAAACATATAGGCCATGGCAATGCCCGTAGAAATACGCAATGGATTGCCAAACCGCAAAATGGCAACTAATTAAATTAATGGGAAACAAATGCGTGACCAGGATTGGAACCCCCTGACATACCAAATCCAATCACTCTCCATCCAAATACGAATATGAGTAGGAATGTGTATTTGTAGCTGTATCTGTATCTGTTTCTCTATCTGCGTCTGCATCTGCGGGGAGTCAATTAATGTTGTCCAAGTGGATGCTGATTTAAGTGCAATTAAAGTGCAAATTCTCAAATATTTTTTCTGCTGATATGCCAGTTGTCCGCCCGTCCGTCCGTCCGTCTTGCCGGACGGTTCCATGCGATATGCAAATTAAGCAAATGCCAGCTAAGCGCAATGCTAGTCGTATACGTATCTGTATCTATGGCCAAGTACGAGTACAGATACCCGTATCCATAAGATACCAGAAACCAGACGGCCAGACAGCGACAGCCACATACAACTTTTATCGCATGTGCATTTTCTTAGCCCACGACGCCAAAGACGATAAATGCAAATCTTGACAGTTTTCTTTAAAACATTTTTATTTATTTTCGGTTGCATTTGCGTTTCGTTTCGTTTCGTTTCTTTTCTTTTTTAGTTTCTTCTCTCTTCAGTTTTGCTTCGTGGACGAACAAAGTTTCTTGGCTTTAGTTTTCATTGTCTGGCGGGTTGTCTGAGGGTCTGTGGGGCCATTCGGAAGCACGTTTCGTGCTCGCACATCCGCCGTAGTACGGCAGTAGTTGCAGTTCCAGCGGAAAGATACAAATGTATCTCACACACAAATGGGCCATCTGCCACCCCCTCACTGCCAGCCATACACATAGACATAGACAGACCCCAGCAAGATTGTCGCAACGACTACGGCGACAACACGCCATTACATTTCCTTCAAAGTTGTCCAAATACTTTGAAGCCAGTCTGGAGGTGGCTTGAAGGGTAAAGTTACGGCACTTTTTAATTATCGCTAATTATGGAACTCATCTTAAAATTCATTCCGTTGAAAATGCTGTCGGATGAACGACAGTCTTTCCTAATTGAAAATCTGATTTAATAATCGATTAAGAGCGTTATCTATCTGAGACAGTTGTCGATTTTTCTAAAGTCCATATATCTATGGCTGATATATTGATCCCAATTGTAGGGTCTCAGTTCTAGTTTTTGTTGCTTATCTTTTCCCTTGATTACATACTCGTTGAAATGTTTCTTCATCTGCAATATTGCGTATACTTTTTCCGCGTACTGTACACCCTTTATTTTATTGAAAAGATCTGAGGCCCCTCCATTCGGAGATGGTTCTTTCCTGCGAATAAACTCACCCATTCAGAAGTTCCCCCATTCAGAATAAATGTACGTACGTTGACAGAACTACTCATCTGCATTACAAATAAGTTGCAACTCTTATAATGCAGGGAATTAATTATAGCGGAATGTTTATTAATCCATCAGATCCATTTCGCGGACGATTACTGCTTCCGTTTGGGATCGGGTTTGCCATCCCCTGTCAAGGGCAGAAATGCTGTTCGAATAATTGTGTTTTTCCGCCCAGTACCATACACAATCTCAATCACAATACAAATCTCAATATCGATTGGTATTTACCTGCTCATACATAATTCATGGCGATGGGGATGGGTGGGGTGGGTCGTTTAATATGAAAACCAATTAATTAAACTCTCAACAACAAGCGTCTCGGCGGCAAGCTTAGAAATTACTTAATAAATTACTTTCATTAAAGCCACAAAGGAAAAGTCGAGCCAGTCAGCAGGAAAGGGCAGAGCAGAGCAGGGCACAGCACGGCACCCACATCCACTCCCACTCTCCGTCCCACTTCCCTGCGTTTCTCCATCCGACTTTCGCCCTGGATGACACCGTCAAGGCGTTGATTTATATTAATCGACCCGCTTGTACAGCTCAAAGCATTATTTATTTGAGGCAGCAGCAGAAACAAAGCAGCAAAAAATATGCCAAGTAATAAATTGAGTGAAATCTACACATCGTATAGGGGGCTGGCTATATACACACATACATATATAATATGTATATACTATAGACGATATATCTGCATTGGCGAGGAAAGAAAATGCAAAATATGCGCTAATTTTTTATTTAAATTGCGTATGCCAAACAAACGGTTCGGAACGGAACAGAACAGAACAGAACAGAGGACCAATGTGCGACATGATTTATTGGCAAGAAGAAAAGTCCCCTCTCCAGGCAGAAAAGATGCGTAGTATTATTTTCTCGAGTGGGTCACAGTCACAGTCACAGCCACAGCGAAGAAAACGCTTTAAATCAGCTGTTCCCAATATTATAATAAAGCTGGGAGTTAAACGGAGCTTGGATGGGTTCTGGTTCTGTCGAAAAGCGGGCCAAGAAAATGCTGACTACAAATTGCAGTTGCCAGCCGAACCAAGAAGAAATTGCCTCATGATTACGTCGACTGTCCGTTGTATCCGTCTGTACTGTCCGCTTGTCCGCCTGTCCGCTTGGTCGCTGTCGGTCTTGGTCCGTCACGTCCATGTCGTCTGGCTGTCTCTTTGGGTCTCTGAGGAAATACAAAAGTTTCCAAATTTCTGCGCTATAAGCACGTGCCTGCTCGTGCCCGACTATTGCTCGAATGCTTTGCCAAAAATTCAGTCTTTTCCGTCAGCCAAAGTCAGAGAGTCGGGCATTCAGACATTCAGGCAGTCAGACAGTCAGTCGGTTGGACTGTCTTTTCCCCCTTTCGAAATTCACTTCATGTTAATTCTCTTTTCTTTGATTTTGCGTTTGCATTTTGGCCTGCCACTCGGGGTTTAATGTAATTCTTAAGCAGTTGCCTTTTCCTTCGCTGTGCGCTCTGTGCGCCCGCTCGAAATGCCTGCGAAATGGGGTTAAGCTGCCTGAATGCTGAATGCCAAATGGTAGATGCTAGATGGTAGATGGTAAATGGCAGGCACTGTACGGGTATTCGCATCCGAGTGCCATGAGGCATAGCCACCGAAATGGGTCACCTCGAGCCAAGCATTTTTCGGCGGTGCCTTCGTATTAGAATATATAAAACAGCACTCGAGATGCAGATGAAGAAACCTAGAGAATAAAGTACCATACAGAGGGTACTAAAGTTTCTAATTAACCAAAGACACATCTATGTAGGATGTCCATACCCTCTTATGAGGGCCTTCCTAATGGCGTTCAATCATCATTTTCCATAAGTAAAGGCTCATTACCATTAGACTTCCTCTGCAGTAAGCAGGGCTTGCCCATCCACACAGTCCCTCCCCCAGGGTCCACTCCTTTCCACTCATTAGGAGCGCATCCCGAAAACTCATAAGCTCCCGCCTGATTGATAAGCAGTTAATAATAATAAGTGAGCCTCGACTAAAGAACGGAAGCAGGGAGCAGGGAGCAGTGCAGGGTGTAACTGGGTTCATAAATGCACCGACTGGCCATACATATAATTTGACACACACACACACACACATGAACATGGACACGGACACGGGGCACATGGCACGCAAGGTAGGGCCCCGTCCCCCGTCTCGGGAACCGGACAAAGTCCAAAAACTCTGCAAGCCATCAATGTAATTACGGACATGGCACGCAGTCAGCGAGTAAGCCATGGCCCCATACCATTCCCCCTGTCCCTGCGCTGCCCTGCCTGCCCATCGCTCCAACGATAATGACTACACCTCAAATTGCATAGTGGAAAAAAAGAAATACATAGTAGACTCGAAGAGCGCCTAAGGTTTCCAGGCGAGAGATCAAAACGAAACAAGGAAACGATGACGTTCCGAAAAAACAATAACCCCAAATGGAATAAAAGGAAAATGAAAATCAGACAAACAACCGAATTAACAAAAAGCAAAAAAAAATATAGCCACCAAAGAGCGTGGAAGAGAGGGGAAGACAGGAGAGGGACATAATGCGAGTTTAAGTGCATGAAATTACAAAAACTGGCTGAAGTTTTTCGGAAGGGTTCCTCGAGAGTCGGACTGGTTCGGGGACTGGTTCTGGGACTGGGACTGGGTCTGGGACTGGCCTGGTGCCCTGTTTGCCGTGGGCTTGCACCCTTCTTCCTTCCTTCTATCTCCTTCTGCCACTCCTCTGCGGCTACTGACAACTAATTTCGTACCTCGTGTTAGTTAGTTGTTCGAGGAATACAGGCGGCAGGGGACGAAGCGGACATAGAAAGGTTGCATTTAAATAATTGCGGAAGTTCGTTCGTTTGAGGCTGACATTTGAAATGCAGAATGTATGCACAGATGTGTTTGATTGGGTTGCTGTTGCTGTTGCTGCCTGGGGGGTGGAGAGGGGGGGGAGTGGCTGGGGTTCAATGTTGGTCGTTTGCTTATCTTGTAATTGTTGATTTAGTGTGCGTGTATGCGAGTGTTTGTGTGTGCTGTGTGTGTACTCAATTTATATTTTTGTTCATTTCAGGTTCGATGGCAGTGCTGCGCTGCATCGGGCCGGGGTATGGGTATCGGTATGGGTGGGGTAGGGATAGGGATAGGGGTAGGGGTAGGCGGTAGGCGGTATGTTTGCCCGCCTGGTTCATTGTTCGATCGTGGTCGCTGTCGTGGTTCGTTGGCGTTCCCGGCGCGTGACAAATGACTTTGACGTTGCATTCGCATATTATCGTTAATACACTGCGTCCCACACGTACTCGTACACCCCATCAGAAGCACATGTACGTTGTACTTCTATACAGTGTTCTGATCATTTTATTTTGCAACTGTTTTTGGTTTCTTTCTAATTTCTCTTTATAAAATATGTCTTAGAAAATCCCCGTATACATTAAATATTTACGCCTGGCGTACGAAGAAAAGTTGAACCCAGTGTCTGTCTCTAGATCTGACTCGGGATCTGCTTGCCACTGCGGGTCTGGGCCTCCGCAGCGTCCTACGTAGCCATCAATCCAAACAGCCAAACAGTCAATCCCCTTCCGAATCAACAACAAATTGAACTGCCGCTGTTTGTACAAAATATCGTATCTACATACCCGTACTCGCAGATACATCTATCTTGTGTTGTTGTTGCACGGCACACTACCACCATAATTGACAGTTGTGTCGGCATTTATTTATTTTTATTTATTTTCTAGACAAAATACCAACAGACAGACACACACATAAATATTGAACCTGGCAGTGCAGTGCACTGAACCGGTCGCTAAATTTGGGCCCAGCTTTTTACTAGGTTCAATGTAACCCCACGGGGCTTCCACCTAATGTAGGCGCACCCCTCTAGTCAGAGTCGTGGATGGTCGTGCCGTATGGAGCGTGTGTTGGCTGAGAGATAGAGGAGGATGGGGTGCAGAGTTCGGGGCATTATCAAGGATTGATAGTGTACCCTGAACCTGAATAGTCGGGAAAGCAGATACAGATAGATACAAATGTTGTGTCAGTTGCACTGATTGCGCATTGGAGAGTCTTCAAAGGAGAGCTGAGCGGTGCTTATGAGCCCTATGAACACTGACAAGGGTTTGGCGTAGTTGAAAGCAACTTAAGTGCCATACAAGAAGAGCCCCATTGCAGGGACACTTCTAGTATAGTGCGATTCAGAACTATGTGGAATTTGGATCGAATTTGGGAAAAAGTATGCTCCAGCATAAATATTCTACTTTGAAGATCTCACAGGGTAAAACCTCATATTTCACCTCATTCGCGGACTCAATGCCTGATAGTTATAGATGACACTGTTCTCCACTCTACTTGTCTCCCTCTCCACTCTTCCATCTCGCTGACAGGCTCTCTCTTGGGGACAACAGCGGACACCAAACGTCAATTTGGCGTTTCTGTCAGAGCAAACTGTCGCATCCGCTGCCGTGGAGGGGGAGGGGGAGAGTGACGGTTAGAGGTGGAAACTAACTAACTAAAGTGTCATACGCGCTTGATGCCAGACTAATATCTGCGAGGCGAGCCGAACCGAACCGACCCGACCCGAACCGCCGCGTCAGCTGCATTTGACACTTGTGCGTGGTACAAGTATTTACGATATGCCTCGGCAACTCGACCGATTTCTAGCGATTCCCTGCGATTTCTTTGTTTATAATTTCAATGGATAGAATGGTGGTGTTCCTGCCCTTGGCAATCTGTCGACCACCCTGTCCGCCTGTCCGTCTATCTGTCTGTCTATCCGTCCTGACTTTCTGCCTGAGTTTCTTCCTGTCCCTTGCCAGTCCCTGTCCTGGCACTGTCTGTCTTCTTTCTGGGACTGGTTCTGTTTCTGGGTCCTGTCTCTTTTATGTGCTTCCTCGTTATTTTGGTTGACAATCAAATTCTAACGAAATTGGATTCCCTTGTTCTTGGGCACGCTCTGTCGGGCCCTGAACTCCTCACCCTCGTCCTCTTCTAAAATATTAAAAAATGGCAAATGGAAAATGAAAAAATCAAGTAAATTGCCTGCAATTTCAATTGTTTTTCCTCTTTGTCCAACAACATGTGTGCTGGCAGATATTTATTTTTTTATTCCCGATTTGAACCCAGCATTTTTAATGCGAAAATCATTTCACAAATTGTTTGCCAGCGATATTTATTTTTCAAAAGCAAAATGTAGTTACCGCTGTGCCCCGGGGACGATACACATAGTACTATATGGAGAAGCACCCGTCTCCATTCTATTATTTCAGCTGTCAGACATTTCGACACTTGAAATTGAGCGCGTGTGATATTTTCATTTCGAGGCAGGGAAAGGGTCGCGCTGTAGACGAGTTTGTGGGAGATATGTGGATATGCCATGCCTCCAGCAAAAAAAAAAAAGGGAATATAAAAAGGGAGCGCAAGAAATTTGCACAACAGGAAGCTGTAATTGGCCCTGGAGCGCTTAAGTAAACAGCGCCAAAGCCAAAGCCAGAGCCAACCCAGATCCAGACCCAGACAGGGAAGAAATATTGGAACAACAGCAGCTGTTGGCTGATAAGGTCGCACCCAGAGCCAGGACTGGGCTCCTTACACAATGCCAACTGATTGCCTTCTTGCGTGTTCATTCGGGGTTTCCTTTCCTGCCATCCAGTAAGGGTGAGGCTTATTAATTATGACGGACCATGAATTGATAATGGACGAAGTCCCAACAGGGCCAGCAACGGGAGGCGTGCACCGACCCTCACATGAACAACATCAGCGGCAGGCCATATGCACTTGATTGGTTTAGCTATAGATAGATAGATGGCCTAATGGAAACTACATATGAAGCATTTTTAGTATAAAAGTATACAAGTTCTCTCAAACGAAAACGAGAACTAAAAGGAAATGGTTTGAAATTGAAGAATAAAATATAGCACCAGAGAAGAGCATTGCAATATACTGATTGAAACCAGATTAGATGTTATCATATATATAACTAGTAGCTGAGCTGGCAAACCATTTGCCGCAGTATTGTGAACTATTTCCGTTGCTCGGAACGATGTTATTGGGAAGCATGAATTGAATGTGCGAATGGACTTCAGGAACAGGTTTGAGTCTGGATCCGTGCCAATGAGCAAGCCAGTCAATGGTTCTAGCGGTGTCTCAATTATAGGTAGCTGCACTTTCCTGATGAGTCATACCATCTGACTCATGTTTGAATTTGACCCAATGACAATGTGGACATTCTTTGCCCATAGCAACAATCAACAATTTCGGATGAGCGGAATGCGAGATAGATATACGAAGCGTCGTCTGCCATTTTTTCTGTGAGTGTCAATTACGTACCTTCGTGCTTGAGTCCGTTCCAATTGTCCTTGTAGAATTCGTTCATCTAGTGCCTCTTGTGTTTGAGATTCACGCAATTGCGACATGCTCACGCGCACATTTTCGTTATTTTGTTGGATTGGTTCTTCTATCCTTTCTTCTCTACTATTTCGCATGTGTCTTGCTTTATTCGCTTGAAGGCCCACTGGCATTGTTCGCTATAACAAACATTTCATAAAAATCGGTCGAGCCGTTTGTGAGGAGCTCAAAAACAAACAGCGTGACACTAGATTTGTATATATTATAATATATTCTATGTACCAATGCTTTACAGAGTCTAACTAAATGATGAAGCCAATACACCCGTAAAGTCAACATAAATCGATTGAATTTAAAATTAGAATTAGAGATATTTGTAATTAAGGCAATCCATCATGGTCCGTTCCGATTACTTGTCGGATAGACTATGTTTTATTTCCCGTTTTAAAGGAAATCACGAAGCGTCGCACAGTGGGGCCTGAGATGGTGAATGGTTCCATTCCCCCTCCGTAGGTGAGATCAGACAACAGCTGGCAATGTCCCCGTCTCTTTCTCAATCGCTTCTGGCAAGAAGGGGGCCTGTGCCTGGGCAACATCAAAAGCCCGTTCGAGTGGCGGCTGCCACTTTTCAAAAGTGCGAAATTAAAACAAAATGTTGCAAGATGCTGCGGGCTCTGGCACTGCCTCCGACTCCTCTCCGATGGGGACTACACCTCCGACTACGAGTCCAACTCCTCCTCTGACTTCGTCTTGGGCTCTTTGATCCCGTTTGGCTGATAAGCCGAGGCGGACCGGGCTCTTCACATCATGCGTAAAACGGCGTCAAAATGCAAATGTTGCGCAGGAAACTGCCGGCCCAGGCAGCTCCGCTCCGCTCCCCTTCGCGCCCATCTCCATCCACATCCCCATCCCCATCCCATAGTCAGGCCGCAGCGCAAATAAACATTTTGCGTTTTAATTTATGTTGCAATGTTTGTGGCGGTGCGGCTGTTTGGCCGTGTGGCAGTGTGGAGCATTTTATTGCACATTTGCTCGGGGCCCACATTGCAAAATTTATCATCTACTGCACACTAAACGGGCAAAATGGGGGCAGCTTTCCCATCATCATCAAAAGCAGCACCAACGGTGGGGGGGGCACATAAGTTTTCCGCTCTAAAACTATGTAAAATATTTGGTTATGAAAACTCTTTTATACATATTTTTTGGGAATGGCAGAAATGTTTTTGGCGGTGTGGTTCGATGCCACAAAATTGCTTCTTTCTATGCTTAATAATATTCTGTAGAAACCCTGATGGATAGAGGGTTTTCTGTGGGTAAAAGCATTGATAGATGCCATTTTTTATTGAATTTAAAGAATGCGCGCTATTTTGTATATAAGCCCCGGAAATGTCTGGCTAAATCTTTTAGCAGTGGGCTATCCGCAAAATCTGATTCCTCGCAGCATATACCCAATGCAGGTCCACAAGTTCTTGTAGTACGGTCGTCGCCACCCGCAGGTTAATTGTGCAGAACCTCCTGAACAACGGTCTCATTTAAAATTGAAATGTGAAAATAATGCAAATTAATGTTAAGGTAACATTTTGTTATGGCATCGCCGATAAACAACGGCAGTGGAGTGCAGCAGCCTGTTTGGACAGTTGCTGGAAGAGAGGCGGCAGTCATCGTCGTCGGGCTGACGGACACACCTTGCGCCATATAGGGATACACCTCTCGGAGATCCTATGGCAGGGAAAGCGGTTCGTGCATTTGGATGTGAATGTGGATGTGGACGTGGGCCTGGGACAAGGACAACAGCAAGTACATGTTAATTACTTGTGAAAATATGCAACAGACGGCAACGGCAACAACATCAAGAGCACGAGCAAGAGGCAGAGTCGCCAGTTGCCATGAGGTAGACTTTTTTCACACCAACCGACTGGCACTGGGACCTCTGATCGTACTGGCCCTTTGTTGCAGCTCTGCTCGTGTGCCCTTCAAAGTAAACTGCCTGGACGGACTGCCTGAATTGGCAGTTTCTGAAGGCAGGGGTCTCTCTACCGGGTCTCTCCCGGCTTGCTTCCGTTTCTATTTCGGTTACGGGTCGGGTTGGACCTGCCTGGGGTTGGCGTGTGTGTGTGTGTGTGTGTGTGTGCGGGCATACTAATTACAGCAGCCCCGAACCCATGCCCGACGTGCCGTACCGCCTTACTGCCGGGTGGATGTGGATGTGGTTGTGGATCTTTAATCGCTTCCCCCAGAACCCAACCTTTTGGCGGCGCTCATTAAGCGAAGGCAGCCGCACAGAAAAACCAGAACAGAACCGAACAGAACAGAAAACAACTTCAAATCACACGTTGTACACATTTGTTGTTATTTTTTATTACATTTCGGGACTGCTGCTGCTGCCGTTCGTGCGAGTATCTTTCAGCCAGGCCTAATTGCTTTTTATGACAGTCGAGTGAATATGATAAATCTTTCGCCCGGCCCCGACATTATTTCGACATTTGTTTGGCTAGCAACATTCTTGGCAATTAAATTTATGTTTGTATTTCTCCCGCTTCCTTCGCACCACAAAATACTTGACATGTGTTGCCTGATGGCACTGCCACAGCCACAGCCACTCCTCCAACTATGCATTGTACATACATACATACATACATCCATCAGGGCATCCGTCCAACCATCCCCCACTTTAGACGCTTAATGAGAGGCCAAAAAGTGTCAGCTGTGCAAGTGCCTGACATTTATTTGCAATTGGCTTGAGGTTTGGACTTGGTATTGAGACTCAGACTCAGACTGTGACTGAGACTCCCATTCAATCCCAAGTGGGTCACATGGGAAGCGAAGCCCTTCAACGGCTTAATTTTTGTCGAGGGTAACTTCTGCGGGTGTTGCGGCCAATCAAAGTGTCCCACTTCAATTGGATTGAGTGTTGAACAGATTGGGGCAAGTGTCAGGTCCGTCATCAGTTTCGGAAAGGGGAGGTCTGAGGAATGTATAATTTAATTGAATACTTTGTGGGTAGCCCATTGATTTAACCCGTCGTATTTTTGACAGCGTTTTCTGCCTAAAAAGTGAGTTTCGCCCAAAATAAATACAGCTCACACTCTGTAACACACACATCACATTAATCTCAAAACAATTTCTCTTTCAGCGTGTTGCACTTTTGAGGACTGGCCAAATTAGCATACACGAAGGAGAGCTGTGAAAATGTTTCGACACATAATAAACTTGACAAACAAATATAAAGTCCTCAGGGGCATGATATCGTATGGGACGCTTTGGCCCTGCGGCTGTCTTATCGAGCAGACGCTGATCGAGAAAAAGACATTCCGAACGTACGACTGGATGAAGTGTGTCAGGTGGGTCAGTGGTATCTGGTGGCCTGGTCCAAGTCCACCGCTAATTGGCTTTCTTGCTGCTTGTTGCAGGTTCAGTTTATTCGGCTTCTTCTTTATGGGCCCCACAATATATGTGTGGATCCGATTGGCAGGGGTTATGTGGCCACGCACGGATATTAAGTCATCGCTGTGCAAGGCGATCACCGAGCAGACCGCCTACGATCCGATGGCCATCAGCTCGTTTCTCTTCTTCATGACGCTGATGGAGGGCAACTCATATGCCCAGGCCAGGCAGGAGGTAGGTCTCTGGCTACGAGTAATGATCATCCTCCCACATCGAGCGATCTGTCTTCTATTCTATGCGTTTTGCTTTGCTTATTACTTTGCGGCTTTGTCCAGCGTCCAATTAGTTATCGCCTCGCTAGGCTGTGGACTCGTTCTCAAGATTATTTATTTTGAAATTGGGTCTCTGGTTTCCCGCTCCCCTCTCCACTCTCCGTTCACTCGCTCGCTTGCCGCAATTCGGTGTGTGGGTTTTGATTTCGGAAATCCATTTTCTCACGACAGATACAGACAGTCGCCGCCGTATCTGTATCTGCGGCCCAGCATCTGTGGCTGTGGCTGTGGCTGTAATGTAAGCATGCATAAATATCACCTGTCTGGCTGTCTGTCGCTGGCTCTCTCTCTCTCTCTCTCTGTCTCTCTGTCTCTCTGTCTCTCCAGCGTGTGTCTGCCACCATCTCGGTTTCCATCTGCATCTCCATCTCAGAGTCTGGCCCTGTCTCTGTCTCCGTTCCGAGTTGTCAACATTGATTTGTTGGCTTTGCGGCCATACTTTGAGATACTCGCACTCGCCTGCCCCCAAGTCTGTCCGAGTCACCATCGTCACAGTCGCCGTCGCCATCGCCTTGCAACTGTCTGTCCGTCCGCCTGTCTGTCCGTCTGACTTCTATATCATTAGAAACCATTTATCTTGATAAATGTAAATGTTTTACCATATATTTATGTCAAACGTGCGTTGTCTCATTTGCTCTGCATGCGTTGCCCCTAAAGATCTATGGCCCGGGCTTCCTGGGGTGATTGGCTCTGGTCCGGGTCCGCGAAAGAGTTATGTGAGAGGCCAATGAAGATGTCTGCGGGTCCAGGCCGCTTGATCTTCCACTGAAAGTTCTTCAGAGGAAATAGTGCCACAGAAGATGCCACAAAATAATCGTACACATCGTACACTACAAACCACTACAAACCGGGTCTAATATAATATTTAAACATTTGTTGAAATGCAAGCTTAAATTGAATCAAAAATTTTAATTTACCCAAAATGATTGACAACTTATGCAAAATTTTAAATGAAATACAATTGAAATCCATTATTTGCGTGCAATTTGCAAAGAGCTCAAATTCAACTGCTTTTTGAATGGATAACCAATCGAAACCAGATTCCTTTCATGGCTACAGAATAGCCAGGGGCCAATTCAATCACTTGAAATGCTAAAAATCAGGTTACATTTACCCCAGATTTATTGACCTGGCTTGCCCATACTCTACCTCTACTCGAATAATTTTAAAATAAATTATTTCCATGCGAAATATTGCATTTGAATGGAAAATTGTGCAGACACAAAGGTTGGGAGTTTTATAATTAATTAGCAGTCCAGACCCCCGACAACTGCTGCGATGCTGACTTTTAACTCCGCTACGCTCCGTGTCCCCTGTCCCGAATCCAGAATCCCCTAGCCATGGATATCATTTACAAATTTACACACAATTACGGGCCTGTGGCAGTGGCGATGGCGATGGCGATGGCGTAGAGTAAAATGTTGGCAAAAAGGGAAAACTTTCCATGCCGTCAATGCCTTTTAATTAACAGCATTAACAAAAATGCCACGCCCTGGTCTAGGGCCCCTGCCCCCTCCTGGCATATGCGTGAAAGTGGAATAAAACCAGAAAACATTTTCACAGAGAGGAAGCCGCAATAAATACAATTTTAAAGGTCTCCTAGAAATGCTCGCCCGACACTTAATTACAATTTTCCGCGCTGGCATTTTCCAGCCAACCAGCCCCAGCCCCAGCCCCAACCCCGACCACTTCACACATTATGTCATTGCTCTCACTCTCCCCGCGGACTACTTCTTCTCGTCTCTCCCCAGGTTAGCGATAAATTCCTGGACGCCTATAAGGTGGGCGTTATTTATTGGCCCTGCGTGCAGACGGTGAACTTTGCCTTTGTCCCGGCCCGGAACCAGGTCGTGTTCACCTCGTTCTTCAGCATGTGCTGGACCACGTTCCTGGCCTACGTCAAGTTCCTGCATCTGCATCCCACCGTCGACGTGGACCACCATGCCGTGGACATACACTTCCTAGAGATGTGAGCAGTCCAGCCGCAGTAGAACCCAAAACACAATTAAGTCTACCAGCTTCTCCCAGCGATAATGTGATCAGACACGCCACGCCCACCAATAACACGCCCATAGTGTAAGTTAATGACATGTCATTTCTCTTATTTTTTCCTTTCACATTTATTTTGTTGTGCGCCATTAAAAAAAAAGTATAAATATGTGTATAAAACAGACATTAACTGCGCCTGATAAATGAGTTGTGATAAGTTCGAGGTTTTTTCTACGTCAAATTGAATTGTTCCAACGCGGCGCTGATTGCAGTTTCTGTTTTATTTTTGTAGTTTATTTTATTTACCAACTCGCATTAAAGTTGATAATTAACGATGGCCTGTGTTCTGTGTTAGAAACATGCTGCGGTTCTACATGTGGTCTCATGGGCAATGAAAATAACGATGGGCGGATAACTCTCAATGGCCATGGCGTATCCTCCTATGGACTCCGTAGTTCATAAAATATGTACAAATGTACATAACAGAGGGCAACCTAAATGAATTCTTTTGAATAAAGCAATCACAAAAGAAAGCAAATCGAAGCTGTTGCAGTGGGATAGTTATACTAAAATAAATAACTAAAATATATACTTAATTCATAGTGAAAACTTTACCAACTGTCAAAACGACTGGTTGCATAAATTTGCCTACTATTGACCCGCATCAGCATTTATTAAAATTAATATTTATTTGTTGTTCGCTTTTTTTGGCGGGGATCTGGGTTCCATTAAAATGAATACGTAACATCTATGCATATTATACACATAGTAAATATATATGTATTGTATGTATGTATATCTGTGTGGATTTGTGGGTTCGTTGATGTGAAACTGTGGCCTGTGGCCTGGGGCGTGGGGCCTGGGGCCAGGGGGCAGGGAAGAGGGACGTGGGACGACTACGAGTACCTAAGTGGTCGTGCTGAATGCGAGAGCTGAATGCATAAATAATGCCGATTTAGATTATTCTGAAACAGAAACATCATCTGGCAACGGTCTGGTCTCTGGTCTGCATTTGGATTTGGATAAAAATGCGGCTGAACAGAACAGAGCAGAACAGAACAGAGTGGTGGCGCTGCTGATGACGAGGCCATAATCAGCCAAATTAATATGGAAATTTATGCTGAGAGAAAAACGAAACCGCAAAAGTAAACGCAGAACGCAAACCCAAGCCCAAACCCAGCCAAAACCCTAACGCATGTGGGTTCTGTTATCAGGAAAGGAAAACGTGGCGCACTTCCTGGTCGGTGGGCCCCCTCTCTCTCTCTCTCTCGCTCTCTCTGCAGTACATCGTCAAGCTGTGAAAAAACAATTGGAACAAAAGTTTCATTAAATTTAGCACAGCCCTCGGCTGGCAGGCCAATTTCCTATCCGCCCAGCGCCCATTTCTCAGTGTCTTACACTCGGATCTGCCTTCTGGAGCTGCCTGCGCCCTGCCGGCTCGGCATCGGCGCGCCATCGTTATAGCTGCTTTATAGCGCATTAATTTCGAAAGTAGCGCTACGTGTGCCAAAAATCATTAGCAACGGAATTACGCTCAATGAAATGCAGTCGACGGCGCCGTCGACAGTAGAAGGAAAACAAAAAGGGGGAGATAATAAAGCGTGGCCGGGACCGGAGACCGGGGTTCGGGCCGATGCCGGAACAGGGAATCGGAGGAGGTATGGGTATGGGTATGGGTATGGGTATGGGTAAGGGGACGACTGCCTGACACCCGCCCGGCAGCCGCTGCTTATAAATATACCCTAACGACAAGTTAAATGTTGAGTACAAAATGCTGAGGCCAAGGGTTCCTCCCATTCCCATTCCCACTTCCATGCAAATAAATAATATCAGACTCTTTCCAGGCAAGACGTACTTGGGCCTAGTCGAGTGCCTGTTAGGGATTTTACAGTCGAAATTAACACTAAATCGTGTAATGCACTGAGCAGATATTTTTAGATATGTATATCTTATGCTTGCAGATGGTATGACACACTCGGATGTACATGTACTTGCCACTGTGCCCTCGCGTGTGGCAATCGAATAGAAATAGAAAATGGTAATGATTAGCCCTAGATTCGTGTGCATTGTAAGTCGTTATCTTATCGGGCGGGCGAGTAAATCATTATCTGATAATAGGCTGAACTAATTTGCCAAATGAAATTAGGCAAATGGAGCTCAGTCAGTGAGTCAGTTTGGTTATAGCGGGGCAGGAACGAGCACACGGCCGTATGTTCAAGTCCAAGTCCTTTGATCTGGTCAGTGAGGATAAGACGAGGCGGGCAGAGCGGCTCTACCAGCCGCGACGGATGCGCTGGCTAAAGTACATCGTCCTGCCCGCCGTCTTTGGGTTTATTCTTCTGCTGATCCTCTGCAACGTGGACTTCTCCTACGACGATGACGATGACGATGCGGATGATGCCTTATCCTCGGCCTCGGTGGACAGTCATCAGTGGTGGCGGTTGGTCGAGGAGGAAGGTTTGATTGTGGTCAACGAGCTGGAGCAGATATATAACCAGAGCGAGTGTCCAGCCGAAACTGCGCTTTTTGTGTCTGGATACAAGTTTCCGAACGGCAGCCTGGACGGGGACTTCCTGAGTGGCAGCTTCCGGCTGCAGAGCCTGGAGATAGCCGACTGTGAGTTGAGACGCATAGTAGACGGCACCTTCGACCAGAGCAAGCAGCGCGGCCTGATGACCCTGCAACTGAGGAACACCCAGCTCCAATCACTGACTGCAGCTGCCTTTCGGGGACTCCAGCAGCTTCAGAACTTTACGCTGATCAACGAGGAGGAGTCCTTTGAGGCGGAGGGCTTTTTAGCGCCACTTGCGAGTACCCTGCTCAGCGCTAGGATCCATCAGAGGTACTCGGACAGAGTCTCCTACTCAGTCAGTGACTTCTTTGGAGGCCAGAATTTCACTCAGTTGAAGTGGCTCGACCTGAGCGGCACTAACCTCGGGGAGCTCCTCGTCTGGGATTCTTTCGGCTGTCTGCCCGCCCTGGAGCGACTCATTTTGGTGGATTGTGGTATTAGCCAAGTAGAGTGGAACACATTTCCCAATTGTTTCAGTTCGTTGCGATACTTGGACCTGAGTGGGAACCCACTAGAGACAATCAGTGGCAACTTTCTGGCACCCATAGAGGAGCAAGGCATTGAATTGGAACAGACTGGCAGTACCGCGATGATGGACTCGGATTATGAGCAGGACATGGCCTATACGGAAGTCTATAGCACAGCCCAAATCATGCCCTTCACTCAAGAGATACAACCCTTTGTTCCTGGTGTTCGTACCACGCCCGCCGTTTCAACAACAATTTTAGAGACTGATAGCCCGACATGGACAACGGAAACGACAACGACAACGACAACGACTTCGGCACCTTTGGGTTGTCTGGAAGAATTATGCGAAATTCTCAACTGCACCGATCTCGAGGGACGGTCCAACGAAACGCGGTTGACCTACAATGCATCTCTTCAGTTCAAGGATCTAAGTAACGCTGTGGTGCAGGTCAGGCTCTCCCACTTGCAGTCGCTTCAGTGGCAGCTGGTGTACTTCTCCACAGCCTCATTGAGTGGCTCTGTGGAGCAGGAGAACACCGAAGAGAGCACGGAGGACAATGGAGATATTGTGGTGGCGGTCCCAAACCTGGACTGCGGCACCCCATTCGTCTTCTGCGTGGTGATGGCGGGAGAGAATGTCACCTCTCCACTGAACTGTCGCTCGCACAAGACCCTGAACTGTGTGAAATACTACACGCAGTCCTGGTTCGAGGCAAACAGCGGCCTGATCATAGGTCTGGGAATAGCGGGCATTCTCATCTGTGTGGCCTTGGGCATGCTGATCGTCTACGTGGCCCTGCGACTGCAGCCGACGTGGCTAAGGGGTAGCCGCAGATTGGTCCGTCCTCTGAGGGACTCGAACACGATGTTTCTGGTGCCGAAGGGATGCCAGCAGGAGGAATACGGCTACCAGGGGTAAGTTGAGTGGCATTCTCTCGACACCATATCATTTAACATAGTGTTTGTCTTCCAAAGAGATCCCTCCTCTAAGAACGACAATTACGACTACGTCGCCTTCCACCGCTACCTGGAGCAAGCGAATCTCTATCGAACGGAATCGAATAAGTATATTTCCCCGCCCCGGGAGCGGGCTCCGTCCGTGCCCCCCTCCAGCGAGGCAACCGCCAACAAGAACTATGTCTACGAGAGCTTTGAATTGTACGAGGAGCTGCCTCCACACGTCCCTTGAGCCGGCACAAATATTCGCTCCATATCGCAGTTATTGTTGTGAGTAATTGATTGCTGATTGTCAATAATGCCTATTGGCAGATCTAAATTCATTAAACCGATAAGGTTTGTACGGGCAATAGACATAGCGAGCCATAAATAGGCAGAGTATCCCAATCCCAGATAGGTTTAGAGGCCCTAATAAAAATCGGAGTAATCAAAATCTACTATCAATTTAAGGCCACATATAAACCAGGGTTCCAAAGGAGCTAAAGCTAAATAAAAGATATTTTTACCCACAACAATATAAATTCGAATTAAAAAATTGAAACATAAAATAAAAACACAAAGTTATCAATAGAAATCCGTAATTTCGGGGAATCAAACGGATCGCTGGGTATCTGCTGGTTTTTTATACATTTCACGAGTGCCCGCAAAGTCGTCCAGAAGTTCCAATCGTTGATTTTGAGGTCCCAAAGGCTCCAAAAGAGGGTTCATACCGTCACCTGGCACATACTGAACACAAAATGGCGGCGGCTATAGCTGAGAAGAAGTTGGGGTACAGCTTAACGTCCTTTAGGATCTGCAGACCCGTCCCTACCTTCTAGAAACTACATGCATATTTGGGGGTCAGCCGATTACCTTCAAGAACGGGAGAAATCGGCAGACCTTCAGCTCCTAAAGGCGGTCCAGAACGTTACTCTCCAAGGAGAGGCACGAGGCCTGAACGGCCCCAGATTCCTCAAATAGTTCATGCCCAACCGCAGGTGTACCAGATCCGGTACCGATCACACGAGTCAGCCACCCGCATCAAGGGCATCCAGGGGCATCAAGCTGACCCTGAGATGACCCAACTGCTGTCTACCCAGCCGATGTGGCATCCGCCTCCCCACACAAGTGCATATAGCGAGGATCCAAGTAAAGGGGCAGCAACTGGCGGCGCAGTCTTTTCAATGTTAATGCTTTCCTTGGGATAGCTGGAGAGGACCACTACGCAGTAGCAGCTTCTCGGTGTAAACATCTTTGGCAAAAAGATAATGAAAGCTTAGAAAAACTGAAAAAAAGTAATCGCCTGAAAAAATTTTAATGTTTTCTGATTTGATGACACAAGAACAACCATTTTAATTTTGATAAAAAAAACTTAACGATTTCAGTGAGGATCCTCATTCCAACACCATGTGCAGATACATTCAGATAGAGCTCAAAGCTGTGCCGCAAATATCTCGCGAAGTCTGGCCGAAGTTTGCACAGTTCAATGCTTTGCTTTCATTAAGCTTTAATGAGCCCCAGTTTTGCGACAATTGCAAACAAACTTCCTCTGAATGCTCCCCATTGTGTGCACAGCTTCAGCTTCCAGCCCAGTCTATTCTATCCCGAGACCCAGCCCCAGCCCCAACCCCAGCCCCAACCAAAGATATACATAGTTGGTTTCTGTACAGTTTGTTGACTTGCCACAAGCACAATAAAATATTTTTGTAAGCACTTTTTATGGCTGACATATCTCTTAATACATATATATATACACTGAGATATTTTTTGCCAATTTATTTCTGCCCCCATACCATCCTTAACCTCATGCTCATTCACATCCCCATAGCTGTGTTTGCTTCGGTGCCCTGCAGGCTGTCGCTGCCATAATTTCCCAGGCACATCCCAACCCAGAAAACAAGATGTGGAGATGGAGAGAGAGAGTGAGAGAGACACAGAGGGAGACTCTGTCAAAGTCCAGCCAAGTCTTGGCCATATGTTGCACACATTATGCTTACTTAACAATTAGAGACGCTCTTGTAATTCCAGAAAATTGCTTTGTTCGCTGAGATTTTTTCCCGTTTAGGGCGAGACGAGATGTGGCATCCAGGGGGCAGGGCAGGGCAGGGCAGGGCTGGACAGGGAAGGAAGTACCACAGAGTGCCTTTGTGCTTGTTCTCCAGAAGTTCTCTTTGGTCACTGAGCTGTGAATGGTTATAAGCTTTAAAGGCAACGAAAATGCATTGATAGCAAGGTTGGGGTTGGATGAAGATGAAGATGAGAATGGGAATGGAAATGGAAATGGAGACTTCTTTGTGAAAGCACGGATGATGTTTGCGGGAAAGGGAAAATTGGTTTCAGTTCCCAACTCTTTGAAGATGTTCACAAAAGTCTTTCAGCAAGAAATGAAAACTTTGTGTTGCTGATAACCTGATGAAAATCAAGTCAAGTGAATCCCGCATAATTTCTATAGCTACCATTTGAACAAATTGACAGGTCTATGATGTTCTGAGAAAGTGAAACCGTACACAAGCCACATCCTACATCTGTACACAGTTCACTGATGATGTCGAGAAATGTGTATTCTCATCCGCTGTGAAAGAAACCCCAGACGAGTGTCACAATTGAATGCATCTGGACCATCCCACATGCGAGTACACCTCGATCGATACAGGCCTGGGGCCTGAGCTCTCAGTAGATACGAGTAGTGTCTATCAGGATTGATATTAATGATTTGCAGCAGAATGCCATTAAGTTGTTTTGTACCTTTCGCTGTGCCCGATAACGCAGCGTGAAGAGATCAGAAAATGGGAAAACTCTCTGATTGCAGCGGAGGCGTTGCCATCTACCCCGAGACAGGCACAGGCACAGGGAAGCCCCATTGAGCTGAAAATGAAATCGAAGACCCTTTTGCCCATATCCCTGATAACGGACACGAACGAGCCAGCGGACAGAGAGTCGGCCTGGCCGCCTCATAACGTGGCATTTGTTTAATGGATTAAAAATAATAGGTACGAGGAGAAAGCAGCACCGCACAATGAGGAAAAAGCAGTGAGCAGTGAGCAGTGGCTGGGGGTGAAGGAAAAGCAGATAAGAATCGTAGCACGTTTTGTGTGTGTGTGTGCGGCAAACGGAGAATGAAAATGGGAAAATGAAAAAATAGAAAATCGAAAATGTGCCGCGGCGTGTCATAAATTAATTTTCATAAATTCTGCAGCCTGTCTGATTTGGCTACGGATTGGGAACGTTACGGTATCAGCATCAGAGCAGGGATCGGGACTGGGACTAGGATTGGGATTGGGATTGGGATTGGAACTCTTATTAATAATAATGCCACACGGCTTTGATGGACAGACACAGACAGACAGGCAGTCAGCCTTCAGCCTGACAAAGGATTCGCCCTGACAATGGTTAGATGAAAGCCAAACCACTTTCATTCGAGTATTTACGTCAAGGGTTGAAAGCCCCTCGATTGTGGTTGCTACGAGCTGAAAAGCAGGAAATCAGGAGAACAGGATAACAGGCTGGGAAGCTTTTAAAAAATTATGCAAAAATCATGATTAGGCAATTTCCCCGATGCTGGAACGTTCTGACTATGGATGGAGATTGGGTCTATCTCTGGGCCTAGGTCTGGGGTCTGGGTCTGGGTCTGAGTCTGGGCTTGGGCTTGGGCATGGGTATGGGATCTGGTTTGCTAATTAGCCATTCATGGTGTGTTGTAGAGCGGCTGCCATGCCCGGGGAATATTTAAACAGTTGGCTTGTTCCCAGAAAACTGCGGCAAAAGTTTAATTAGTGCAGAGGAATGAATATGCCTTATGAATATGAAATATGAAATCCGCACACACAAATCTATTCAGCCCTGATCAGACATATCCTTGAGACTGTGCGACTGTGAGACTGTAAGCCGCCGCCGCGTTGAGTTGGGTTTAAGTTTAATGAGCCCTAAGTAGAAGTGCTTCGGTGCAGAACAACAGCAAAATGTAGCAATTATGAAACGACCAAAAGGAAAAAATGCACATTAATGACAAAGGCAGAAAGAGTGAGTACTTTTGAGTACTTTGGAAGGGCAAGTCAAGGGATGGGTAGGGATGGGAATGGGAATGGGTGTGGTGTGGTGTGGTGTGTTGAAGCTGCTGCTTAAGACTTGCTACAAACGAGGGGCACTCAAAAGATGAAACATAAAACGAAGCCCCAGAAGCCCATAAAAAACACATTGTGCCGGGGCCGCACTTAAAAGGCAACTTCTCCATGTAGATACCTCCATCTTCTCCTCCTCCTGCTGCTGCTGCTGCTGCCGCAGCTTCTGCTGTTGCTTCTGATGTTGCTGCCGCAGCCATATGGGGACAATGACGAGTCTGCTCTTGTCGCAGGAGGGGGAAGGGCTATAAAAATTGCAACATAAAAATAAAAATTAAACCACTAAACGCAGTTTTAGACCAGACCGGGACCTGGGCGTGGACGTGGACGTGGACGTGGACCCTTTTATCGTAAGTTCATCTTTCCGATTCCGATTTCGACTTGACTCTGACTTTTGATGGGCGGCACGGAGTCAGAGTCGAGAGTTCATAAAGCGACCCCCAGGGCAGAAGCAGTGCCACACGTTCGCTGTATCCTGTTGCCCTGAACATCGTTTGGGTGACTGCGACGGGGTGACGGGGTGACAGGGTGGCCCATACCGTACAGTACCGTACCCCTAATGATATTCAATAATAATACGCAAGCATAAAAACCACTTGCGACCCCGAACCGAACCAAACGAACATTTCAGACATGCTCCGGCTGCGCCTTCAGAATTTAATGTGCTTATAATGCCGCCTGCTGGCTCTTCGCCGTAAACAGATGCAGACACGCATTCACATTCCCAAACCCGAACCCAATCCCAATCCCAATCCCAATACCGCTTCCAATTCGTATCGGATATTGCGTGCACCCCTCAACACATTTTTAACAGCAAATGATGTCAATTTCGAATGCCACGACGGGACGGGGAAGGAGACGCTAACGCCCCCCGAGAATATCCGGAATGGCAGAGAGTCTCAGGATGCCGGGCGCGTTTTTGTTATTCTATCGAAAATTGAACTTAATTGGTGCGTGAAGTGTGCACTGAGTGGATTTGATGCCAGGCTGCCAGGCAACTACTCGTATTGTAGTAGAGCTGCGAATTTGTCTGCTGCCTGCTGCCTGATGGCCTCTGCCCCAGCTCTGCAACTCTACTAAGTCCCCACAAACTCATCCACCTGGCCTCATTATAATTTGCCAGTCAACAGGCAGAGGCAGCAATCAAACTGGAGAGGCGTCTCTTCATACGAGGGGAGATAGAACAGAAGGAAATGATCCAGGGATTGAGCGATACAGAAGACATGAGAGAGGAATAGGTCTGGCTGTTTAAAGTGTGGGATACGAAAGAAGAGGGGATGGAATGGGGATAATTTCGGCAGTGAAAGATGGTAAAGAAATTAATTTAGAATCTAAAAGAAAAAGAAGGGTTCCAAGGAAACAAGTGTAGAGTAAAAGTGGTAGAGCTTTCCCTGTAGGTGAACTACATTTTATTACTCTGACAGGCGAAAACCCATTTCTCCCATAAGCAAACTTATTTCTCGGTAATCCCATTACGTTTTGGCAATCAAATTAATTTGGTATGCCCCAAATGTTCCATGAAACGCCCGAACAACCCTCGGTGCCAGGAGAGACAGACAGGAACTGGCAGAGTCTGGGGCAGGCATCCAAGCTGATTAGCATAAATTCGTCTATGTCGTTCCTGGCAACGTTGTCGTCTTTTGTCAACGTGTCTGGCATGCCAAGCTGCAAAACTTTGCCTGCAGTCTCTCTCTATAAGAAGGAGCCATAGCCATAGCCACAGCCGTAGCCCAGAGGTGGGGAGGAGGTGGAGACGGTGCCTTCAGGTTCAGTAAAAGCAGTCACGGACCTGGGCCATGGCCCTTGGGATGGCACATGGAAACATGTGTCACTGGGGCCTGTCTGCTTATTGCACGACTAATGTCAGTTGCACTACCCGCATACCGCATTCCGCCCTGCAGTCGCCTCCGAGGGCAGTGCAGTCGACTAAAAGGTGGCCCACAGAAAGCCCTTTTAAACTCCGACTGCAAGTGCGGGAATTTCTTCGGGGCCAGGGTGCGGTGTGGCAGTCGGGTGCAAATTATTTCCAGACTGCTGCCAGCGCTGGGTGAAGGACGCAGGACAATGGCTGAGAAGTTTCCCGACTTCGGGCCCGCTCAATGAGTTCATTCATTGGACAGGTTTTCCGCACACTCACCCTCTGTTTTTTCTTTTCGTAGAAAAGGGAAGAAGAATTTTTGCATTACAATGGCCTCGACAGCTGCAGATCCGGATACGGACTCGGATGCGGATGCGGATTCAGATTTAGGAGTGGATGGGAGTGATGGGCTGCATAATCTCACGCATTGCATCAATTTTTCATAGCCAGCGCCCTTTTGTCCGATATGTTTTTGTGTCTGTCAGCAAAAGTAGCATAATTAAGGCAGTTTGTCTTTTTCCATGGCCCTAAGGAATGTTTCAAGTGCCCGTCCATCCGTACCTCAATTTGAACTCTTTGTTGGCATTATTTACGCTTCTATCTGAAGTTCAGTAACATTACAGGCGGGACTGATGGGGGCAGGTGGATGGGAAGACTGGGAGAAGGGTACTAATCATATTTTAGTGCGGTCCAACTAATTGCGTACGCGGTTTTAGAGACCCCCGCCCCAACCCGCTGACAGACGCAATGCCCACAAGCAAACAAAGCACACACACACAGACGCACGCACTCAGAGATACAACGATACACTCGGTGTGCCAGTGGTGCGGGTAAATACGCAGATACGGGAGAGAGGAAGAGCAATTTACACCTGAGATCTGTAAAATTCACAAAGCAATGTAAAGCCGATGCGGTCAACAGACTGGGGAGTCGACTGGGGGATTCCCTATAAAAGGAAGGTAAACAGTTGTTTGGAAAGTGAAGTAAAGTGGGGAACTGTTTGTATGGAATACACATGCCAGTTCTCTGTTAAGAGTTTTTTAATTTAAATGAAAGCATATACTTCAGGTTTTGTTGAAAACTACCAGTTACAAAATGTCTCATTCGCCGGGGGAACTCCTTCCTTGTACAGGGTATAAGAGGCCAGGCCATAAGAAGCGTAGCTTGGCACTAAAGACGTGTTAATGAAGCAGACATGCGGGCCAGAACTCGGGCCAACTCAGGCCAAGTCGTGGTCTTTGACGCTGGTCGTCGTCGTCGTCAGCATCAGCGTCGCGTCGCGTCGTCCTCTCCGTCGCTGAATGAATTTGTATAACTTGCAAATCATGTTGACTGACGAGCGGGCCTGGGCCTAGAGGGGGTTAGGGGGGACCGCTTGGAGTTTACTTTGGCCGGGCAAAAATTTGTAAAGTGTTGAGCGCAGAGTACAAACATCCAAACATATTGTGCCATACATATTATGAATTTACGAGGAGTCCGTATGCGAGGAGCACGAGGAGAAGGAGGAGCATGTGAGCATGTGGGGCGGCCGGTCCAGGGGTTGTCGTTGTCTGCCCGGTTGGTTGGCTCTCTGGCTCTTGGGATTGGGCTCCGGATTGGGATGGCCGCCTGGCTGTTCTACTAAATCAACATCATTAAGTTTTCTGTTTATAAAGAAAACACTCGAACATCGTTTGCGAGCTCTTCTTTCTTTCAACTTTTTTCCTCCAGTCTACTCCAGTCTGCAGCTCACTTGTTCGGCTTATTCCTCTGTGCGAGTATTTACACAAACTGAAGATGCGTGCTGTGTTATTTTAGGCTGGTCCCATCACGGACATCACTGACATCACCGACATACCGACAGACCATTCAGCCAACGACTTCAAAAACCGATACAGCCAAGTGTTAAACACAAATTAGTAGGCAAGCTGAGCGGAGGCGAAAAAAGGCTGAAGAAAACTGAAGTTTCCTGCATATTTGCTTAGCAATTTTACCAAAGCGAAGCAAAGCACGAGATGCATTCAAACAGAAAAAAACGTCGATAGTCGGTGCGACGCGTCGGTCCCTTGGCAAGGCCCTCGTTCCCATTCCCATTCCAAATCCCAATCCCAAACATCCATATATGTATGCCGAACGGGACGGCGGCGGCGGCGGTGCAACAAAATGTGAAAGAAAATAAACAACAAAGTCACGAAATTGTTTATACAATAAATAAAAGTGTGGAGCGCAGCAGCGTTTGCATCGTCTGCACCCCGAACAGCAAAAGTATCTTAAAGATACAAACAAGATCTGAGCATTGGCGCACGCATACCGAGCATGCCATGTCTCAGGATGTGCCAGTGCTGGGGCTGGTGCCTCTGTCCATATGCATTTCTCTTCTCGTACTCATACTCGTTCCATTCCATTCATTTAGTTAGAGGCTCTCCACTTGCATGCAGCTCAAATTACAAGCGGGCAAATGTTTAAATACTTGAGTGCCGAATGCACGAGCATATTAACTTTTACCCAGCTCTCAGTATTGTCAACACGACAATTCACTTAGATCTGTGACTGTGCCTGGGCCTGTGCCCCCCATAGTTGCCGCCAGACACTTTCCAGTCCGAGTCCGAGTCCTCGTCGCATTTGTTGCAAGAGCAGATGCAGATGCAGCCGTTTCAGCATTTGTAATGTCATCGGGAGGCATCCCAGAGTCCCACGCCTCCTGGCGCCCGAGGACAGACAGGCAGACATACATACATACATACATTCAAAGTGGGTGTCGTGTCGTGTCGTGTCGTCCTTGTCCCCCGCATCACTAGTTTCTGGGAAATGCGGGGGAACGCCCAAACGTTGCAGATAACCGTTGGACTGAGCTGTTATCTGAACATGAACAACTTACTTCAAAGGCAGACAGATTATCTGCGGGTGAAGCTCTTTATTCCGTGTATTAGGAATACTCCCAGTATGGACCTTAATACCTGGGACTTCGACACGAGACTATTGCAAAAGTATGAAAAGACTGACTAAGAAGTCTCCTCTTACTTTCTAATCCCGAGACTAATGCATGAAGTCACACTGCTAAATAATTTGGAATGCTTCAAAGCTATATCGATGCAGATGTTAGTCAAAGCTGCGTTAAACGAGATCATGGTAAGAGGCAGTCGGATCCCGATACATCGCCCTATTTATCCCATCTTTGCAGAAAGCGGAAAAGTTCTTGAAAGTCCTCTTACTCGTCTTTCTTGCCATGTCCTGGACCGTCAGCGGAGCACGTAGACGCCTTCGTCGGGCACATTACAGATACCGTCCGTCAAAAATCATGAAATCCATTCATCATCACAAGCAAAACCAAATGTGGCCCAACTGCACTGGAATGTCCCGCGACCTGGCGCCCCTAGTGAAGTCCGCCATCATCGGACAACTGAGCAAGAAGCTTTTGCAGAAGTGCGGCTTTGAGGAGAAACTTCCGCAGCTGGATGAGTGGCGGGAAACACTAGACAAGCAGCTAGACGACCACTCGGTCATCGGCGTCATTGATTGGTTCTACGATGAGGTCCAGATTCTGCCAGTCACTGACGATCCTCCTTACTTGGAGGTATCCCATATTGATGACAACGAAGGTCCGCCAGCTCCCGAACAATGTCACGACTACAGGGAATATGTGCAGATCGTGGAAGAGCTTGGCGTTAACGATGACGATTGGACCTTTTAATGGTAATGATCAGGAAAAATAGAGTCGGGATAAATAAACAGAAGATAATAGAACTAGGTATTGGAAAATACAGATGATATCTTAATTATTTTAAATATTCATTATTCTGAAAGTCAAGAAATCTATGGTGCAATTTGAATTTGGAGCCAACTTTGCGTTCTATGGCAGCCAGCCTTTGATTGATAGCCAGTCTCGTTCATCGGGAAATTTAGTCATGTTTTGCACCATTAGCATACTTTGCGGCCCTCATGTAAAAAAAAACTCTAATTACAAATGTAGATGTAGATATCGTGTACAGTGTAAATATAATCTTTTCATAGTACCCAGCTTCAATAGTTTCATAGCAGACAGCATATAGTCTAATAGCATTCCACTTTAATAGTCGTATAGCAGACAGCATTAATAGTTTCTTTTTATACCCGAAGAGTTTAAAAATTCTTAATTCATATTCTTATATTAATATAAGTCTTGTGTTGGAAGTGTGTGTAACACAAGTGTGTGTGCGTTTCCTCCCCCGTAAAGTATAAATATTATTGATCAGCATCAATAGTCGATATATGTATGTCTGTCCAACTGTTTTGATGGACGCCTAGATCTCAGAGGATATACGAGCCATAGCAAACAAATTTTGTATCCGGACTCCTTTGAGATTACACTGAGTCAAGTGTATTTTTCGTAAAATTTCGCCTCCTTCTGCCCAACAAAGCACAGACATCTTTCGGGCGAAGATACCATATCTACCCTCTTTAATACAGCAGATTCAACAAAACATTCTTTAATGTTGAAGAGCCGCGGCCCTTTCCGCGACTCCCTACGTTTTGTTAACGGTATATCTCGGCTATAGAGCGACCGATCTGGACGTGGCATGTGTCCCTTTACGTTTCGTGTTTGGCAAAGTCTACAATGATTTTGTCAGCTGTCGTGGGATGCTGGCAATGCCTATTAAGATCCTTTAGATCAACGCCAGCCATCAATATATTATAACTTTTGTATGTACTTTTATAATACTTGCATCTCTTCTGTATTTCATGCCCCTCTCCATTGACAATGAGTAAAGAAAGTTTTGTCTACGATGTTCACACCACATACAATTTAATACTTGGCTCATAGCGTTAGCGGGTAAGTAATTTACAATTACAATTAAATAATGCTTAGAGTAGGAGCTTAGACTAGGATGCAGGGCCGGGGCTTCGACTAGTTCACGTAGAACTGCTCGATAGGAACGTTCTTCAGCAGCTGGTTGGCGAGTTTTCCGAATTCGCTTGCCAGCTTCTTCTGCAGCTGGCTCTGCATGGCTTCCAGGACAATCTGGGAGTTGTCGCGCAGGAAGAGATTGGTGGCCTCCACTAGGGGGACAGAACGCAATTGATTTAGGCAGGAGCTTGGGTAAATGCCAAGATAAACTTACGCAGGATACGGTTGTTGTTGAACGCCCCGGAGATGCTCATTTTTACATCCTTTACATCCAGCACCAGGCTGAGCGAATCGATGTGCAGATAGTTTGCCCCCTTGGACGCACGCACCGATGTCTTGCCGGTAAGATCGGCAGTCACGCCCTCGAAGACGGCATGGAAATCACCGCCGCCTGAGGCGGGCAGGATTAGCAGGACACCGGAGCTGGTGTACTTCGCTTCGATCTTCAGCTTGGGCATCACGATCTTCGCCTTGAAGGGCTCGTTGTTTTCAGTCAGCTTGAGAGACTTGACCTGGAAGTTGCTAGCCCCAAATGCTTCCATGTTCTTGAGGGTGATCTTATAGCCCTGTGGCCCCTCTGTCAGCTGCAGGGCCAGGGAATCCATCTTGAAGGGCTCCACAGAGGGCAGCTGGTGGGGAGAAAGGGAAAGAGTGTAAGCTTAGTCATAGGTTTGCTTGATTCTGCACCACTGCACCACTGTTCGAAGAGTGAGAGATTTCCGCACTTTCTCCACAAAAAAATTGGCGTTGCGCAAGTCAATCTCTAGCCCACTGACTTCCATTTGACTTACAACTGACTTATGCAACTCCAACTCGTTTGCAATGGAAAATCAGCAGAAAAGAAAGGGAAACGCAAGGAAAAACAAATGCAAATGAGAGAAAAAAGTAGCCCACCTGGATTTCGGGAATTCCACTGGCCAGATAGGGCTTCAGATGCTCTATGGCACCCATGAAGCAGTCCACCAGCTTGGGATCATCGCGATGACATTGCTTGATATAGGCGGCTGCAAAATAGAAACAAAACAGAAGATTAGAAAGGAAAATCACTTAGCACAGTCAACAAAGTAGAGATCAACAACAGTTAAAGTCTCTGCACTTCAATTCCTGTAAAGTTCAACGACTCTGCGGACAAGTAATAAATACCATAAACCAGTCTCGGCTTCAGGCGGCCTTCAGCCAGCCAGATTGAGATCTCGAACTCGATCTTGATCATGATAATGATAATGATAATGATTTGAGTCTGCGGGCAAGGTTGAGGCTATGCTGCGCTCTGCCCGAGAAGTGCAGCTCTAGAACCTGTTGTCGTCTCGATTCTGACGCACATGACACACATTTCGGCTGCGCTGAGGCCGGGGACCCCCGCCCCCGGGTAGCGATTACCGGTATTACCATTACACAATACTACAATGCGGTCCGATTTCATTAGCGCCATTCGCTGGCAAGGCAAACTGCACCGAGAGCTATCGAATTTTCAAGTTGAAGGCTGTTCAACGGCCACGCTCTCAAGCGCTAATTAAATATGGATTTGGCTCATAGTCTGCATTTTGAGTTCGAAGCTAAGATGCCATGATATGCTCCTAGCATGATGCCATGGGGCTCCAAACATTTATAATGCGGAAGCGACGTCTTTGTTGACACTCAATGCTTCCGAAGCGGGGCTTTGTCCCCCTTTTTCTTTGTTTCGCTCATTTGTCAAATAAAACTGTGTCGCTTCAAGCAATTAACACTTTGAATAGTATCTCTAGATCGATTTGGAATGGGTTGCACAGGTGCCTTTGTGTGTACATGTGTATGCCTGTCATTAAACTTGACTTTTGACTTATTCGGGAAGATGCAAATGCATTTTTCCCCAGCCATAGTGTGAAAAGAGTTGAAAGTGTTAATTGTTTTGATGGGTTTCACCAAAGAAACCATTTTAAATGAAATCGAAGCTGGAATACCCTTTAAATGTTATGGGTAAAGAACCAAAGGTATATCTTTAGCTTTTATTCAAAACTAAAAGAGTTTAGAATATTGAAATGTGCAGAGACAAATTATGGGTAATCCTTTTCGGGCAAATCTAAAATAAATATCAGACTCTGTAATACTTTAACTGTTGTAGGGAGAGCTTTTAAGGAGAACTTCTCAAATTATTATGCATTCACTTTCTAAAAGGGAATTTATTTTTCATCTTTTATCTTTGTCTTTTGGCTAGCGGGTTTCCCCACCAAATGATCCGTATTCCAACTTACGGGCTTCAGCCTGGACCATCCAGAGCGTCTGCAGCACAATCACCAGGCACACGTACTTCAACATCTCGGATGCGGATAAAAATAGCACTTGATCACTTTTATGAATTATAGTTCGACACAGAGAAAAACGACCAACACGCGACACGGAATGGGAATTATAATTAATTGAAATATTTATATTATTGGTCGTAGTCGTGGTCGAACGTCTGTCACCGCGAAGCTGAGAACTTGAACTGCGAGACAGTCGCCAGTCGATCGCAGATTTTAAAGGCCCCTCAAGTGGTGGAGCGGGAAATGGAGACTGGGGACTGCGGGGCACACACTCGTAGTACATAATGCAAAGCCCGGACAAGTTAAAGCAGAGCTCAAGTCAAGTCCCGACGTTTAAGTCGACGTCGTCGCTGGCAGAGAACTTCAATATTTCCGAACAGATCTGAGATGGGACTACGTGAAGCGTTGGAACTGAGTAGCAGTTGGCCAACTGACTGACTGACCGACTGCTTACCTGCTCTTCGGTCCCTCCATCTCTCTGTCTCTCTCTGTCTCTAGCTTGGGCTGGGCCTCTCTTTCCGTCTGACTTCTTTGGCTTCTTGCAAATTTTTTGTTTACCCATTTTGTCGAGTGCCATAAAAACTAATTAAGCAATTCCGTTTACGCAATAGACTGCAGATTTTCTTTGTCAATCTTACGAGATGCAGTAAGAACTCACAGTAGTACATATATGTAGGTAAAAATGTCTATGGTTTTCCCTTAAAGGGAAACTGAGAGACTTCACACCTGCTTTTATAACCTTCCTCCAGTTGACCGCAAAACAACCCTGGAGGCAAACAAAAGTTGTGGCAATTATTTAGAGAATCGGCCAAAGACATAATAAGATATATCAGCTTCAAGATCTCTGAGGAAACCAAACTTTGGATCCAATAAAACTTAAGTTTTAAAAACCTTGAGGTACTAAATAGAATTGGTACATTCTTGGAATCAGAACAGGCTAAAGCGAGCTAAATAAACCTCATTACGCGAAATCTGGGAATCAAATTAAATTAAGATGTTTTGTGTGTGTGTGAGTTAATGAGTTATTAGGCTTAGATGACAAGATGTGATTGTATAAGACTGTAACGAATGTCTTGTCTATGAAGCCTGACTACGTAATACTCTAAAATCCCGTTTAACACTTTGTTTTATGCATGAAATGGTCGTCAATAAAACTGTAGAATTGACATTTTCAGTCAGAAAAACATTCATTAACTTGAATGGTACTAGCATTGACTACTGACTCGCCCCTACATCTATTCACAAGAAAAATATTTACATGTTTGCTTATTAGCACTTCATTGAAACTAGTTAATCAGGCACTTTTATGTGTTGCACATGGTAAGACTTTCCTCACGCGTTCATCTTATAATGAATAATGAAAAGGTTATACTGGTTTAAACTTTAAGGCATAGATCTTATCCGTTAAGTTCTAGTTTCTAGCCAGTCCAGTCTCTGGAGAAATATTTAATTAATAGCTGGGTGAGTGACTAAACTGGTATAACTATGTGCAAATACTGCGAAATTCATTAGAATTCACTCTCTTCTATATAGAATGGAGCTGTCTGGGAACCACTGAAAGCCCAGATACTTTGCCCCAAAACTTTGCACTGCAGCCTCGAGACTTTCGACTGAACCTAGACGAATGAAGCTGAACTCTTAAACTGTTTACAATGGCCCTGAGCACAAACAAACAGCGCAATGGGGAAGTAGTACAGTATCTGGGAGCGTGGAATGGAACGAGGGCCAAATACTTATTTGTCATACAAAAGGCCTCTTCGCCGATTCTAAAGCTTGTTGACAGCAGGTCCATGCGTACAATGCGAGTAAGTATTTGTATCTGTATCTGTTTTTGTATTTGTATCTGTACAAAGGCATACGAGAATAAAGAGAATTGGCTGGGAAGTGGCAGTGCGAGCGGAATGGATAAATGCTTTAGGCTTTGAAGAGTAATGAAAACATTACTCAAATCTCATTGTTTTATTCACATCATTGTTGCCCCTAACTTTTTCTATACGTAAGTGTATCCCATCCCCTACATGTTCCCAGAAGGTGGCAATTGGCGCTGTTTGCCTGCTCACAAACCCATCATTTTTTAGTGAGACTGTCTTACTAATTAGCAAAGTGACTAGACAAATGTAAAAAAAACAACGAAGGTGGAGATCATTTAGCCAAACAGACTGATAAAATAACCATAATTTTTATTAATTAAAATTTGAAAGTTTTAATCACACTTGAAGAGCAGAAAAAGATAAATTTCCAAAAAACAAGTTCTATAAAATCTCGAAGTGACATTGTCTCAAAATTTGCATTTACTTTCAAGCTCTGGTATAATTCCATATTTCTTAAGCTTCCTTCTTTTCCTCTTTTGATTAGCAGTCAATTATCAAGTTTCGGCCATAAAACAGGAAGCAATATGACCCCAAATGTATGGTTTTAGTCCCTTAAAGCAGCTGGCCAAAAAGGAATCGATCCACAATTGCGTTCACTGTCGGGTGGCTGACCCAATAACCGAACCACCTTGACCTTGAAGCGAGTCGAAGTGAAGCAGTGGCACATGGGCCGCACAGTGGGGCCTTCGCCGAAATGATGTGCCAAAAGTCAAAATTTGTATGTGAGCTTTGGATAAATTGAATATACGGATCCAATTGAGAACTTGCCACAAATTCAAGCTTTAAGAATGCATAGACCGCATCTTTCAGGTTGTATAAAAATTCTAGATCAGCATCTGTAGCATCAACAATTTTAAAGATACCAGACAACCGACAACGCAGAACCGTAGACAATGACCATGTCTACGAGATTGAATACCAGATCTGGATGAGATCGAATCATTAGTATAGCCAGAATGAACAAATCAATTTGCATTGGCTACGCTATCACTTCCACGCGCCGAGAAAACAAGATATAACGTCTCTTTTTTGTGGGAAAATTGAGAGAGAGAGAAAGATGTAACGAAAAAAGGGAGACATAAGATATTCTACAAATTGAATCAAATACATATATCATTAGGTCGAAAGAATGAATTAACATTAAAACATAGCTAGAGTTCGCGGCGTGAATCATAAGATTATTTTCAATATTTATTTATTTAATTAACAATTATCTGATAATAATAGCTTAAGATAATAATACAACTGACGATAAATACAGAAGAGGGACAAGAAAACAATTTACAAATTTGCTAAATTCAGATAATGGTAAATATGATGTACTATAATCTTAAGGGATAGTTCGGGAATTATAAATATGGCATATAACCTCCAAAGGTTCATTCTGGGCGTATTTTGGCCGACGTAAGAGTTGGCGAATGGGCCGAAAAGTACGCGAAGGTCTAGAGGGAACCGCAAAGTCGATCTGACCCAAAAGAGTTTGGGAGTCAATAATCCCGAGAATGAACTTGTGCACGAACATTACACCATTATCTATTCTGCAATGAAGGTCTACAAGATTCAGAGTAAATCGGTGAGGAAGAAAGATTCTACCAGAGTCCCTCCTTGGACCAACCAAGGCTATATGGTTGTTTAACCACAATTTGAGATCGAAAATACTCCAAGGTCAATTGAACTCGATCGATTCGATCCAGGACATGATTTGCCAGAGAGTATGAGACCAAATTACTTGAAAAGCACATTAGTAGTTAATTTACGTCTAGTTGAAGGCGTATGTGCAAGTACCAAGCAGAGTAGGGCAGACGGATTTGAACATCATCAGCATTCACAAGTGGAGTAGAGGATGTTATAACTTTAGGAAGGTAATTGACTAGTTATGGGGTTGATATGTAAATAGAGCCAAGGATCTTGCTTCTTTGTATATTTCTTTACCTATGTACATATAAATGTCTCCATCTGCGCAGCTTTGCGTCACAGGGGCATCTATAGTGATATTTGTCTCAACTTCGCACAAAAAGAGCTAAAAAAACGCTGCCGGAGTTATAAGAAGATACATGGCCAGCACTTTGATTCACCCTACCTGCTCTTATCGGAAAACATTGTATATGGCATTTTCTCACTGCATGCAAGAATTAGATGCATGGAGTTTTATTCCTCGAGAGGGAAAATCATTGACGGCAGCCCTTATGGAAGGGAGGAACATAAATAAGGAAGGAAGTGATTCAAGTCGAGTGCAGCAGACATGGATACGGGAACACAAACGATGGAAACTCATCTCGGACTTTCTTTAAGAAAAACGAAATTCCTGCAAAAATAAATACATTTGCATGCAAACGACTCTGCAGTTTATACGTTTCCTTGGCATACTTTCAGGCGTTGTAGCTACAGTGGCGGTAGGAAATATTGAACCATGCTGTATGTAAAAATCGTGATCGTTGCAGACGGAAAGTCGGGACGGTTTTAAAACCCTTTTAAATATATTTATTAGTGCCAATCTGTGCGTGGCATTCTTTTTTCAAATGGATTTTGGGCAAAAAATTGTATAAAAACGATAGAATAGACTCGGAAAGATTGCGAGTGTACGCAATTGTTTTGATAAGTCGACTTTTAGAATCGCTATGAATTATTTTATTATTGCTAATGCACGGCGAGATAAACATCCAACTTTTAAACGATGTGATTCACAGCTCACGACCCGCTTACCTTACCATCTCTAGATGTAAATTAAATTTAAATGCAAAACGCACAATCATAAACAATCAGAATTATTCTCGACAGTGAATAAAGTTCAGTGACAAAGTTCTCCGAGGCATGTGCATTTCTTTTGGAGGGCTTGTCACTCGCTGTCAATGGCAGGAATAGATGGATGGTAAGCCCAATAAATATTACTGATTTATAAAGGAAAGGGTTCAATGAATGGCTGGAAAGATGGATGAGATAATGAGGTGCCGCTTGGCTATCACTTGACACTCTTTAGAACAAAGGCCGCAAAAAAGGGAGAAGCAAAAGGAGGTGGATGCTAATCCCAGCTCGACCATCGCTAATGATGGATTCATGATTCGTGGCAGACTCATTACCAGACTGCAAGTTTAGATGGGCTGGAGCTTAGGCGGTGTTGCGTTGCATTGCGGCACCCAAGTCAGAGACCCTTTAGTGCAGGGTTAACCTTCAACTTCAAGGCACCCAGGCCCCAAACGACGACGACCTGTCTACGCCTGCCTGCTTCTGGGGTGTGTCAGAGGCAGAGGCAGAGACTGAGACCGAGGCCGGTGGAAGTAACAGAGGTGGAGGCCTCTCCTTGTGTTCGTCTTTCTTTCTCTGGCTCTTTAGTTGCATTTCGTCGACGCTTTCGAGCCGACTTCTTGTTGGTTAAAATGGCTTGGACCAAAGCACTGCGAGCTCATTCCTCGACCGAGTCGCGTGAAAGTTGGACGCAAAGTAAGCGCAGGCCAAGTCACGCCGAAGAAAGCAGCGGACAACAATTCGATTCTTTATTCAAGAACAAACAACGACGGACTGGTACTGGTGCGGACTGGTTGGGACTGGCTCTGGCTCTGCCTCTGTCTCTGGCTGGGGCTTGGGCCTGGGTCAGGGACTGGGTCTGGGTCTTCGTTGACCCACTTAAAGAGCCCGAAAGAATTTCCGTCAAAGTGAAACCCACAGATTTACTGTGCGAGTGTGTGTTCAAAACTGTTCTTGTTCAACTGTTTTCGCTTTCGCTCGTAAACCGGGCAAAGACCAACGACGTCATCTGACCAAAAATTAGCATATATCCATATATTTCCGATGAGACAGTAGACAGTAGAGCAGAAAAAACGTGCTAATCAATTACGAAACTAGGGAAAAAAAAGGTGAAACACTATCAATAATTTCCTCTGTTACTTCTACTTTCATTCAGACAAAACAAACCATAAAAATGTGCCACAAATTAGGATTCATTTTGCTCGCGTCCATCGTGGGCGCCATTTGGGCCCAAGAGCAGCGTAAGTATACAACCATCTACAACTACTCGTATGATTAATAGATATCAGCCGATTGAGCTAGAAAGCTTTCTTTTCGAAGAGTTACATCAAAAGCAGCGCTGGCTTTCCAGACCCCTCCTTAGACACGTTCGCCGGCCCCGGCCACGGCCCCAAAATTGGCTTAAGTAGCCCATGGATTGGGCTTTAATTACCCACCCCCAAACGTGCCCCGGCAACAACGAAAGTTGGCTAATACCGGTGGCTACGACTACCGCGAATGGCAATGAAGTTCCCGGAATAGCATTTGATGGCAGTGCTATCTCTCATCAAGACTTCTGGTTCTCTTTCGGTACTTCACTGCATAAATGAGCAATCTGGAACGGAGTTACTTGTGCCATTTCATTTCGCTATTTTAAGAACTTTGAGGCCTATAAAGATGTTTAGGATGGGACGTGTCTGGATAAATCTAAGATATAAACAAAATTTCTGGAATCATTGCTCAAAGTTCAAGTCAATTAAAAGTGACGGACATAATACAGGGCTCTGCATCTTCCGGAAAAGTCTAGACTCGAGCGCAATATCAAGTATGACTTCCATTTATCAAGTCTGTATCTCTGATATACATCCTCAATTGTTTCCTCCACTGGCCTCTCTGAACACCTTTCTTAACCCGGCAATAAACCTGTCACCAGCCTCATTTCTCAGTCGCCGCTCATACTCGTAATGCAGGCTGAACATGTTCACAGCGATTATCCACTATAGCTGTGAGAGATCCCCTGAGATAATTGCGAACTTGAACCCAACGACAACTCACGCACCCCCTGGAGAAGGGGAAGCGCAGTTAATGGGAGGAAAGCTCGAGTGCGAATCTTCAGCTCCATTGTGCACAATTTTCGATGAAACAATGTAGACTGTGAATAGGCAAAAGTGGCAGCAATTATTAAGCACTGCAGGCAGTATTTCCCACCCACACCCTAACTACCGATCACTTTCAGCGTACTATCTGCAGCAGTGTCCGCGGGATGAGGCTCAGATCAACGAGTGTCTGCGGGACAGTGGCAACAAGCTGGTCCACTACCTCCAGAAGGGCGTGCCCGAGTTGGACATCTACGAGGTGAGTGGAGATCTATCATGCTTCACGAACATTGCTAACCTACGAGTATTTCCATTCTAGATTGAGCCCGTGATGATCGATGAGATCGGCATTGTCTTGGGAAGCGGTCCGGATGGCTATCGTGCTCTCTTCCGCAACATCCAGGCCTATGGAGTGAGCAACATAACTGTCACAAATATCCGGTAAGTTCAGGTACACTCAAGATAAGTTCAAATGTACTTTGGTCGCCACTACTTCTGTCGTGCCTGGGGGGCAAGCTTAGCTTTGAACCCGCATAACTTGACCGACACTTTAAGTGGTTGCTTCTGTCATGGAAGGGGAATGATAATGGATTAGAACAGCTAGAGTCCCACTGCTATTCAACCTGAATGGAACAAACCGGCATTGAACAAAAGAACTACTTTGATACTTAACTTCAGGCTAATTCGAGGCTTATAGGCTCTTATGGAATTTTATGGTGCATCAGAGATACTTTCACGGTTCTTGTACTTTTATTTCCTTATTAGCTGTACTAGAAAGAGCATTTAAACTTCTTTATACATTATTTGAATCTTAATTATTATATTTTAACAGAAGGGGCTACATGCATTTAACTCTAGAATGTTTATTTGAACTTCCGTTAAAAAAAATATCAAAAGTCAAAGATGTTCACGACATCTAAGTGAATCCGAATCTCATTCAAGCTTCACTTCATATATCGCAACTATGTTATCAACCCACTTGGCCAGCATCCGAGTCAATCGGTCAGTGAGTCAATCGTTCAGTTACGCATTCGATCAATACCTCTAAGCACGCGATCTTCGCCATGATCATCGCTCACGTTGTCAACATTGTGTGGGGAGCTCATTGAATGAGCGCAGTTTCCGATACATTGCCACCGGTTATGGGCTCTCAAGTTCTTGATTTATAGCCATTCGAAACGATTAGCACTCGCATTTGCACTCGTATCGATCGCGCCATAATTGATTTACATTTGAGTGGCTCTTCAACTCTAACTCAAACGTTTTATGTTTGCCCGGATCGATTTGCATGCGCACGAGGGGTTTTTTTCATTGCAATGTTGCAAGTATATCACGTAATTGCCCCCAGATCGGCTCGTGCCCATTCTGGTTTGGGGGTGGGTGTGTATGTGTGCGAACAGCTCCAGGGAAATCTAAGCCATGTCTTAGCTGGAATCAGCCAGAGAAACTGTTCGCTGGAAATTTGTTTGAGCTTGTGTGTTGGGCTATAACCGATTAGTCGTAATTCATTTTTATGGCGAGCTTGACAATCAAAGAAAAAACCATTACCTAATTATCATTTAATGGGGGATTTGACGACGCGTTTTGCGGTTGAGAGCAGATTCTTGGAAAAGCAGGGGAAATACATACTTCATTGGGATGCATCATGTGCTCTCCTTATACCTTCTGTGTGGTCAATAGACAAGTATGGAAAGATTCCTTCGCGTTTAACTGCTTTTCAATGACTTTTCAATCATCTCTCAAATGGATATGGTCTCAGTTTTTGGGGGCCTCTTGGATTATGCAACGCCCCCAAAGCCAATAGCACTTTTGGCTTAACTTTCCGGTATTTGGAACAACAGAACAGCAGAACAAGAGAACAACCGAACAGCAGAGACAACAGTCGACGACGGACTACCGTTTCTCTACAGACACTTGTCACTCAATTGGCGAAAAAAGTGACGCCAAGTCAATTGGTAGACACATAAACACTGTCCGCGATGACAGACCAGACCCACAGATCGTTGACCAAGAAACGAGCCAGAAAAGTGTGCCAACACTAGATACTCTATGTGGCCCCAAACAGGGGCCGGTTTCGGAATCGGGATCATTTCAATATTGATTTGTCCACCGAAGGTCGTTTCAGACTGTTCTTTTTGGACAGTTCTCTTTGGGGGTGAGACTTCGAATTAAGAGAGTTTCGTTTCGGTTACCACCCAGCAAATCAAGGTTGTGGCAGTAATCGTCTGCTCATCGTTTCAATGAAGTGGCACTTTTGTAAGGAGCTTTAAGAGTCATTACGCAGATTGTCACTGTCATTGCCATTAGATATTCATATTCATACGTATTTATATATTTCTATATCTGTTTACCTTACAGCTCCGACTTGGACTCACTGCAGTTCCAGCTGACGTGCGAGATACCCCGCATACGCGTCAAGGCTCAGTACCGATCCACAGGTGTTCTGATCTTGGTGAAGGCCTCCGGTGCCGGCGACTACTGGGGCGAGTATGGTAAGTAACTTCATCGGATAGATTTTTCATGGTCGGATGCTAATAATTCGCTTCTTGGCAGAGGGCGTAAAGGCCAAGATCTACTTCAAGGCGGTGGCCAATGAGGGAGCCGATGGCCGCACTTACTTGACCACCGATTCGGTGAAGATGGACTTCAATGTGAAGGATATTCAGATGGGTGTCGATAACATTGCCAATGGCAATTCAGTCATACGTAAGCTTAGATCTAGAGTCGTTCTAAAGCCTATTTAATTCTGCCCCATAACTTCCCATTCACAGAGGCTGCTCTCAATCTGTTCATCAACTCGAACTCTCAGGAGCTCCTCAAGGAAATGAAGCCGGCGCTTAGGACAAAGCTCACTCTGGTCATCAGGAACTTTATGGATCGCATATTCGCCAAAATCCCCCTGGATGAATGGATCAACTTAAACTAGTTCTCCCCAAGACCCATCCCTAAGATCCTGTTCTACTTCTAAGTTCTAATTTATTGCACAGAGTTCAAGCTAAATAAACAAACAAAAAACTGTACGAAAAACCAAAGATGAGAGGTGGAAACAGGAGAGATTATATTACTCAATCCTCCCGTGCGACCCAAACGAACAGGTTGCTATATTATCAGAGTTGTGGAGCTCATCAGAGGCGGCATTAGGCAACCGGGATCGGGGTTATCATTAGATGCACGTTTGAAAAGTTAGAAAAGTTACCCACTCTCGTTCAGGTTTGGCATGTTAATTCAAGGCCATCGCGCCGTCTCCATGAATGAGAAAATGTACGTAAACAACGAGGGTTTGGCATTTATCACTAGCCATATGGATTTAAGAAATAACCTAACTTTGTAGCTGTAGTGATCAGAAGATACGACAGTAGCTAAGATATCTCTTTAGAAATACATGAAGACAGCATTCCACTACCATTGGCACTGCACTTTGTGCCATACCCCCGCAAAACAATCCGTGAATGATCGACAATCCAAAGCTCCATGACCAAAGGGAGCTTCCCTGAGGCTTACCACTGCCGATTGAATAATAAACGATGAATGAACAGCAACTTAAGCCGTTGCAAGTTATCTAACACGTGGTGGCCGTTAAGCCGAAGCCTGGCCAACTGATCTTTTGGCTGACCCCCGAATTGCGTGCGGTTCAACAATTTTCCCCATACCACAATCAGTCGCAGCACCGAACCATGTCAGAGGCAGCCCAACGACGACCCAACCTCAACCCCAACCCCAACCCCAAGCGAGAGCCCAGCGAGAAAGCTTCTCGTCACCAGGAACATTACATAATATCCAAAGTGAACAGATTGTCAACCAACACACGACCTCAACTCACTACCGATCCGATCGTCTCCACGGAACACAGGGAAGATCTGTTCTCGACTCGTAATTGCGATTGGCACGACAGCGACCTTCCTTCCCTCTGGCCGCTGCAAACCCCTGACACCGTCGAACCACTAATCCCCGACTGCGTTTTCGGGTGGCAAGGCTGCTGAGGTGGGAAACAGCCCACAGCTTCCTGCATGACCTACCTGCTGGCTGTCTGCATTTTCCCAGCCGCCAACTGGCAACTGGCAATTTTCCCGCAGCTCGCAGATACATTTGTGTGGATGCAATCAGTATAACCATTATTATTAGTATTAACCAGTAGCTGCTTAGCGTCTTTCTCTATCTCTCTCCCTTTCTGCCGCAGCGTGCCTCGTGTCTCTCTCTAGTTGTCTAAGCGTTTTGCCAGCATGCTTCGCTCCAGCACCAGGGAGCGGAACCGGGGTATTTCTGAGTTCTACGTCGTGCTGCTGTTCTAGCTCCACAACTTGCCCAAGCTCTCATGTAAATCGAAGCGAAATTTTTGCTATAAAACGTGCCGGTCTCAACAATTTTGCATTCAGTACGATCTGTAGACGGTTACTAAAGCAACACTCGAATACGAGACTCTGAAACAAACAAACAGAATAAACCTCAAGCAGCAGCGAGAACGTTGAGCGGCCTTCGACATCAAAACTTAATCAAATAAAGTGCCCGAACACACAAAACTGAAATAAAAAGCTAAATAATCTTCAAGTGTAAGTTTCAGGCCAGGAAATATTTGTTTGATATATCCTAGAGAACTCGCAGGACAAGAACCCGGACGTAATCCTCAAGCAAAAATCTATTCAAGCGAACCAGTGAAAACATCCTATCTAAAGGAATACTCATTCTGCACCCCATCCATTACATTCCTTCGCACTTCTGAATGAGAATGAACCTTATTACGAAGGACTAATCTTCTGAAATTCGGCAAAACTATTTTTTTACTCCACGGAAATGTTTTGTACAAGAGTCCCAGCAGAGCTTCAATTTCAATCCATCTCTCTCAAGTTGAAAGGCAACCCCCCCCCTCCATTCAATTGCACTCTCGTAAAAGATTAACCAAAGTTCGCTCTCGCTGGCACCCCGCCAATCAGTGGCCATTCATAAAAACCGTAAAACATTGATAATAATATAGTGCGGAGACTCGATCAAAATCAGTTAAATTGCTCTCTACAAAACGAACAAAACAGACATCTGATGATAGTAATCGTTGTGGATCGGTTCAGTCGATAGAAACCTCCCACTTATTTGACTACGACGCAGTCACCATAATGCCTATAATCGGGACTGGGACTTGGGATGATTATAGCAGTGGGAGGAGGATCGGTTTAAAGGGGGCTGAGTGTGCCGACTCGGTTATAGCGGTTAATGATTTTTAGATAGATGTTCATTATGGAACATCGGCTGTGACGTCAATCGCGATAATGGTGGGATGGTGGGATGTTAGGGGATGGGGAATCAAACAATAGTTTCTGTCACCATTATTATAATACAATACAATACCTCTTTAATATCTTCCCATAGGAAACTAAACTTGCAACTATACAATCAATCAAAATGCAGTCCACACTCATTGTAGCGTCTCTGATGATCTGCTTCCTGGGCGTCACCTCAGCTGCCAGTATGCGTAAGTAAAAGGCTGATCCCATACTATATCCTTTACTCAAAATATCCTTTCCCTTAGCTGAATACATTCAGGTGTGCCATCGCAATGATCCCGAGCTGTCTAAGTGCCTGAAGAGCAGCGTCCACAACCTGCGTCCGTATCTGGCCAAGGGCATCAAGGAGCTGAACGTGCCACCGCTAGAGCCCCTTTACATTGGCGACCTGAGCATTCTGGACGGATCCGCTGGCATTACAGTGAGGGCTAAGAAGCTGAGCGTTCTGGGAGCCTCCAACTTTGAGATCACCAAGCTGCGCGCCTCTACTCAGAACAGGCGATTCGACTTCGAGCTGATTCTGCCACATCTGCAGGGCGAAGGCATGTACGAGATTAACGGCAACATTCTGGCGCTCCCCATTAAGGGCAACGGACCCTTCACCGGCAACTTCACCAACTTTGTGGCATATGTGCGCGTCCAGTACGACATCAAGAAATCGAATGATTTGGATTACCTGCACGTCAAGGAGTTCTCCCTGAAGATTCGCACTGGAAAGGGAAACCTGAAGCTGGAAAACCTCTTCAACGGCGACAAGGTGCTGGGCGATGTGATCAACGATACGATCAACCAGAACTTTGAGGTCTTCACCAACGAGGTGATCGCTCCGATCGCGCGCGCCCTTGAGGCCAAGTTCCTGGTCATCACCACCAAAATCCTCGAGAATTTCACTTACAACGAGCTTTTCCCCGTCTAAGATGAGCGTCATGGCATTTTGGATGCAGCTGTCGAGATTTAGAATTAAGCTTGTGATACCCTTTATTTGTTTTAATTAGTCTTAAAATATTAAAATATTCAATAAATTAAACGAAATTTAACAGAAACACACGATATTTGATATATTTAAGTAAGCAAGAAAATGCTATGTACATATACGCGAAACTAGTTAAGAATTTATACTTTTTGTCTTCAAATCTTCATCAAAGGCTTCCACTGAAACTATTAGGGACACCACTTCAAACAAAAACGAACCCATGTAAATCTTTACCTCTGGGGTAGGACGGAAATGAGATGAATAACTTCTAACTTTTAGATCAATGCTTTCTGTAAATGTACATATTATTTACTGAAAGAAATGAAATAAACCAATTGCTCCACACGCCTATTTCAATGATCAATATCGCTTTCAACGATCAGCGACTTCTGCAGCTTGCAAAGCCGGCTCGTTTTACCACAGAGCTCCGCCACGACAGTGCTCGCTCTTGGGTGTAGGCGTTTCCAATAACCGACAGATTCGGCTCGAGGTCCTTACTCTCGATGGAGTTCTTACAGTGATACTGGGTGATGGCCTTCTGGTAATCCTCTGCGTCTCGCAAGTGGAGGAAGAACCTGTGGGTAAACATCGAATTTAAAAGAATTTCCTTGAGAAAGGTTTTGTTAACATACAAGCGAATTGGACAGCATCATGTGTATCTTCGTTTCCAGAAGACATATGGGGATTAGCTCCGTGTCGTCCGATTATGTGTCAGTGACCACCTTCAGCGGTAGGATTCTTGAACTTCTCCGTAATCTTAGGGGCAAATATGAAAGGAAACCACCACAAATAAAGATAAAATTAGTATTAATATTTATTATATGACCCTTCACTGGCATAAATAACAAAAAAACATGACACGTTTTCACATTACTCATCGCAATCAGAAGCACAAGCCTTGCATGTGAAGTAGCTGCACTTTAAATGCACCGGGCGACTACATTCATTGCATTTAATGGAGTTTGCGGCGGTCAATTTACTTGGCAGAAGGTTCAGACAGATGAGACAGAAGTTCACATCATCGTCAGATGGTAGAGCTTCCTGTAGCTTTGTGCGCTTAGCCGATGATTTAGATGGAGTTTCCTTGGTGAGCTTAGTTGATGGTTTGACTTGTGGTGCCTTCCGTGTACGCTTTTTCTGGGGAGAAACAGATACCTTCATATCAGCCGCTCTTTTAGCAGCTTTAACCTTCAGTAAGCGCGGAGCTTTGCATCGGCTTTCGACCATTTCTTGTAGGCTTCTTTGATGTAGCCGCTTTCAGAGGAACAATGTCTTCCAAAAGTGATATGCAGATTGTTGAAAATGCTCTTGATTTTATCGAAGTCGAAGAATCTGATGTGATAAACTCAAGTTCGGAGTGCCGGCGCATGAATTTCGTATACCAATGGCGACCGGCCACCTGATCTTTATCCCAATTTTCTGGGTAGTCAACCGCGAGCTTCTTTGCGAATTGATAAGCCAATTCTCTAAGCTCGTTGATGCTTAGGTCATAATAATGGTTGGAACACTTTAAAATGTATTGGACAAGATCCATTTCTCGAGCCGAAGAGAAAACCTTTACAAAATGGAGTAAAGTAAATAAAATAATGATGCGCTATATATATATATATATATATATCGCTGCAGGATGCTCCGAGGAATGCCAAATGCAATAGCAATGGCCGCTAAGCAACACTTAGGGCTCGCGCACACTGTAGCTGAAATCGGAGCTGAAAGCGGAGCTGATAGCAGATTTATAAGCTCTGAAAAAACAAACACACTGCACCGGTGCAAGTGCGCACATTGCAGACTGAGCTGAGCTGAAAGCTGAAAAAGCTCGCTGAAATCAGCTCAGCTTAGTTTGATCGATCAAGCATGTTTGTTTTTTCAGCAAGCTGATTGCTGATTTTGTTCAAGTGTATTGGTTCATAAGTGATCGAAAATGGGCTGCAAAACATTGTTAAGCGAAATTACGGTTAACCCAGAGCTGGGGAATAAGCGGGATTATTAAAAATATTTGAATCATAGTTTTATTTCTGGCAGGAGATAAATTGGGCAAAAAAGTTGTATTATTTACCATTTTCATATGTCAATAATAAATATAATATACTATGTCCCCAAGTACAGTAAACGCTAGGAAAACATCACAATGTTTATTATTATACAACATAATGAATAATTGAGAAATTTAATAATAATTCGTAAAATAAAATTAATACGAATACAATACATAACGGAAATGTGGTTGAAATACACGGAATAAAAAAAAACGAAGAAAACTTCCGTCTGGCTACTGTACGTGCTGTGAAGTAATTAATTAACAATATAATAATAATAATTATAATGATAACTTTTGATGCCACTTGAGGAGACAAAGGGAGGAAATGGCTTTCAGCTTTCAGCAATCAGATCAGCCGACAATGTACGCACCTGCAAGCTGATTCTGCCTGGAAAAAGCTCTCAGATCAAGTGAGCTTTCAGCTCCAATTTCAGCGCCGATTTCAGCTCCGCTTTCAGCTATAGTGTGCGCGAGCCCTAATTGCGGAGGCTGAAGTACAATTCGAGAGGAATTTGAGGCGTGCTGCCTCACCAGTCCGTGCTGCTCCACCGGCAGCCGCTGATGAGGCCCCGCAGGACGCTCAATTCTGCATTCATTGCACATTCAAGAAAAATGTATAATAAATAAAGAAAATATAAGGACATAAGTACTTAAATAACTTCTTATTTGGGACGGGTGAAGGCCCTGGCTTGGGTATGGGAAGGGTTCTCTATGGAAATAGAACGCCAACGCTGACCAGGCTGTACATAACGGTTAACAGCTTGTTGGTCAGAGGGGGGAGGGGACGCGGTTCGAAAAAGAAATTTCAAAAGTTCGGTACGGCCTACTGGTGGCATGATCAACTTGATCTCGAACCTCCAGCATTATGCGAATGCTCCTTTCGTAGTGATATACGATGAGCTGCATGTGAAGTGGGATAGGCGCGGAACCATCAAGTGGAAGGGGCTAGCAATAGCAGCTTTTTGCTTGGATGGGTCGAACTTCAAGTTTTTGCATCAGAAACTCGCCCTGGGATCGCAGGATGTCATGGGCATGTCCTATGTGTTGGACAACATTCGGCAACGTGGATATGACCCGCGATTGATGGCCATCATAAGTGACGGATCAGCCAATATCTTCTAACAGGTAAGACGTATGTAGGGAAATGTAAGGAAATGCGTTTATATATAATATATATATATATTGGAGAAGGCCGTGGAGGCCGAGGAGATTCTCGGGAGAATGGCCTCAACAAAATTCAGCGGGCAGTTGCCACCATCGCTAGGGGAGCTGTCGGCGGGCGCCCTGCAAACTCCTGCCCGATCTTCAAAAATATTCAATCATTCTGTAAAAAATTGCAAATGTCAGGCTCCAGCAGCCCAGCAAGACGCCGACCACCGATTCCCGTCTCCAGACAATTTTTAAGCGGCCCATCGATGAGGACGCCGCCCAGGTGAAGGACGACGGCCCGACCAGCAGCCATGCCGTGGCATTCGAAATGTATGCGAATATACTATATTCGGATGACAATACTCCAGGCGAGACGCGATTGGGAGCATTATTTGGTTTTCAGAGAAGTCGGTTGTGAGCTCTAGATTGTTGTTTCCGTTTTCCGTTTTTTGTTTTTTTTGTGCGAAAATGGAATTGGATGCACTCTCAAACAAAAACCTCCTGGCCATGTGCAAGGAGCACGGCCTGCCCTCCGTCGGGGTGGCCGACAGCACTCGTGCCTGCATCATCCCCGCCGAGGGTTTATTTAATTTAAGTTTTAATTAGCTTTTAAATAATTTAGTTTTAAACAATTTAAACCTATTACTCGGAATCAAAAGCCATGCCCCCGAGAATATTCGTTGCGGAGGTTCAATTACGCTCCAAGAAGTGTGGTTGCGGAGGTTCAATTACGCTCCAAGAAGTGTGGTTGCGGAGGTTCAATTACGCTCCGAGAAGTGTGGTTGCGGAGGTTCAATTACGCTCCGAGAAGTGTGGTTGCGGAGGTTCAATTACGCTCCGAGAAGTGTGGTTGCGGAGGTTCTGGGGTGCCATGGTGCGCACGGTGCTGACTCCCTGCGCACTAGGTTTAGAAGAGTAGATGTTTACAGGAAAAAAAAAAAAAATAAAGTGGCGTGGATTCGACTGTGCTCGCCTTTTTATAGCAATTGGCAGCGCCGCCATTTGGGAAAATGACTTCGAAGTAGCGCAGTCGCGCCGCCGCAGGTTTGCCTTGCAAGAGCGAGAGAGATATATCGGCTGTCGCTGCATGTGTGAGATTTTGTATGTGCTTGCTTCTGAGTACAACAAAAATACGTCAGCCGACAGCGCAGCCGCAGCTGGTGTCTCTCTGTCTCTCTCTCTCTGCTTTTGCAAGATAGCAGAAAAGGGTGGGTTTTGTGTTATATATTTATTGTATACTTACAGTGTCGCTCAACTGAATAGGTTCAACAATTTTCCAAAGTCAAACCGCTATATCTTTTTAACCAACTTACCGATTTATATGAAACAATTGTTTGTGCATAGATTGATTCATTGTTAATAAAGCAAGAAAGTTTGTGGTTTCCAGGACACGTTTTTAAAGCTATTTATTTATTTCTTTTAAAAACATTACAAACGAGGGGGAACGTTGTGAGTTGTGAGATAATATTAAGCGACGCGACAAAGAGTGCGTGCAAGAGAGACAGAAAATCAGTCTGAGCGTGACGTCGGGCGTTGCGTAGCCACTGCAAATTGATATGTTCCTTTTGGCTATAAAAATGAACTAATGAACTAATCCAGATTCAGCAACCGGATAGATATGGTCATTCTCTATGATTCTGCGTTTTTAGTTTTCTCGAATCAGCACTATTGTGGATGCAACAGATTTTCGTTCTTTGTGTGGGCGGAAGGGGGTGGGGCGAAATTCTGAGATATACATACAGTATGTCAAGAAACTCTTTACACACTGAAAATAAATTAAATTTTTTTATGTTTTATAGTGAGATCTAACAGGAGTACGGATACCAAATTTGGTTACTCTAGCGTTAATGGTCTCTGAGATTTGTGGATGTAAGCCGTAGTATAGGCCTTTGTATACCCTATTTTGTTAATTTTCTATGAAAGTATAAATATTGATATGAAGATAAAACGTAACTAATAAAGACCTTTTCTCAAACTGACATTTTTTAAACATATTCATGTATATGATGAGTGTTTTGTATATATATATCGACCCTGGTACCTATTCTTGGTCTCTGCAAGAAGACAATAAGCTTTAAAATATCGTTGAAATAATATTTAATAATATATTAAAATCTATTGAAAATAAATTTTTTTTTGCCTGGTATGACAAACATATTCTTAATTCTATAACATCTATTTCCCCCAGGGTATGTGTGCATGGAATGGGACTCATTGTTGTGAACCGGTTATTACGACTAATTCTTGGTTAATCTTTCTTCCGTCGAATATTCGCAGCTATATAGATATCTTATTTTTGCCCAGATAATTTTATATGATTGCTGAATCAATTTTGATCAAGATTAACTACTTTTAAGTACTCGAAAATCTTTTATTTTGACAAAAAAACGATTTCAACAAAAATTTTCAATGTCGCAGGTTGTGACGTCAATGTTGCCGGCATTTGCAGACTCTTTGTTGTCAATTTCGTGAATATTATATAAAGATACTGTTTTCCAACCAGCTTTCAAATGTAATTAGTAAAGACCTTGTCTTAGATTGCATTTTTTTGGTCTATTCATGCATTCGATTAGGTGTTTGTAAATAAATCCTGATCCCAGTACCAGTTCTTGGCCTCTGTAAGAAGACCACTAATTGCAAAATATCGTTTAAAATAGATACTGACTAGTTTCTGCATTAATTAGAGCATGGGATGAAACACATTTCCGCAGTTCTATAACATCCATTTCCCCGAGGGTATGTGTGCATGGAATTAGCAACATGTTTGTGTATGGAGTGAGTGAAATTTCATTTGTTTGCCAGAGGGAAAAATTATCTTTTACGGCTCGCACTTTGTTGTGCTTTTTATGGGAACATAAACATCACTTGCATTACGCATTTTTGTGACTCTCCTTATTTGGATCATAATTAAACATCCCCGATAGATACTTAATATTCCATCCACAAGATTTCACTACTACATCCTGGAGCTCTGAAAGGGATGGGTGCACCTCCCTTTGGCTACTGCCTCTCTTCCAAGGGCCAGTGTGATCCCCTGGAAATGGGGCACTTGATAGCCATTTCTATCCCACATTCGACACGCTACTATATTGCTGGAGTGTTTGTCTTGGGCTCATGACTGCGTCGCTCTCTGGAGTCTTCAAGGGATTTCTGCCATGCCATGACATGTGTGTGTTTTTCTAATATTGAAATGAGTTTGTTGCGTTGTTTCCTCCAATGCCCGCATCACGATGTTGCCCCCCCGCCAGCAGAAGAGCTTCGTTCGATCATTTTGCTGCAATTGTGAGGAGGCCGCCTTAACCCATTGCCATGTCGATTACTATGGCTACGGTGGCAGGAGGAGGGAGGGAGGGAGGGGACAGGCTGTCAATCCAATTTTAATGAAATGTGTTACTTCGATTCCCAGGCGCAATTAATTTGAAATGTTTCAGTCGAGTAGGCATGCCGCCCTCTCCCCCCGCTCAATCCCTTTGCCCGCATTTGGAATGCAATTCGCATGAAACATACAATATTTCCAGGGCATTCCGGAGTTTTGGTCAATGCTCTCTCTCTCTGTCTCTCTCCTGCTACTATGCAGCCCCTCCCCGGACTTTCTGTGTAGTTTGTGTCAATTGTTTGAGCCTGAATTGTTTTGGCAAATGTTTGAAGAGCAGCCACAGCCACAGACACATATGAATACCATCTACGAGCACTCGTACATCTCTCTGTGCGGTTGAGAGGGGGCTGGGAGATCCCTGGGCTCATTGCACTCGTTGCTCTCCCTCTGTATCTGCATCTCTCTCTCTCTCTCTTTGCGCTGAGCCAACTTCCGGTTATGAGCCCAGCCAACACTGAGGCTGAGCGCACCTCTCGCACTGCAATTCCTATTCCCATTCGTATTCCCGTTTACGCTTCAGTTGCTTGTTGCAATGCAGGCGCCTCACCACCCTCCACCCTCCACTCTCCACCAGGCCCCTCTCGTGCTATCCTTTGGTGCACTTATGCCTAAGTGCAGCCGCGCTCTACGTTTTTCAAAATTAGTTGGCAGCAAAAACAAGCAGAAGCCGAAGCCGAAGCCAAAGTCAGAGTCATAGGCACGCCAGCAACAAAATGGTTTACTTGTTAGAGGTCATTAACGTTGCCATTGTTAGTGGAGCGAATGGCGGAGACGGGAGTGGGGAGTGGGAAGCGGGAAGAGCGTTAAAGGCAGGGAAAAGGTCACCCACACACAAAGTGCTAACGGATGTGGCCCCGGCTGGCTCATTAAAATCAGATTTTTGACTCTATTTTCACTGCACAAACACAAAAGGCTGAGGCCCGACCCGCTTAGAGCTGCTTCATTAATACATGCACTAATCGTGGCTTGTTCTCACTTGAACGCGCCCGCTGAAAGAGATACATATATAAATATGCAATATAACAGATTTCTAAACCTTACTCATGATCGCCTCTCTGTTGTCTTTGATCCATTCCAGATAGTGCCACCTATGTGGGCAACATACTGCGCATCAAGTCGGTGAAGAAGGAAGACCGCGGCACCTACTACTGTGTGGCCGACAACGGGGTCAGCAGGGGAGATCGCCGCAACATCAACATTGAGGTGGAGTTTTCGCCAGTGATAACCGTGCCACGGCCCCGTCTCGGCCAGGCGCTGCAGTATGACATGGATCTGGAGTGCCACATCGAGGCCTACCCACCGCCGGCCATTGTCTGGACCAAGGATGACATCCAGCTGGCCAACAACCAGCACTACAGCATCTCGCACTTTGCCACCGTCGACGAGTACACCGACTCGACGCTGCGCGTGATCACCATCGAGAAGCGCCAGTACGGAGATTATGTGTGCAAGGCCACCAATCGCTTTGGCGAGGCCGAGGCTCGTGTGAATCTGTTCGAGACGATCATCCCCGTGTGCCCGCCGTCCTGTGGCCAGGCGTACTATGCCGGAGCCGAGGATGTGGCTGCCACCTCCTTTGCCCTCGTGGGCATCTTGCTGGCGCTGCTCTTCACCAGATAAGCCAATGGTCCCCCCACTGACTCTGACTACAAACGCTCCAAGTCCAAACCATCAATCAGCCCTCGAATACATAAATATATACTATACATAGATATAATATATAGCAACCTACATCATATACAAATCAATCCAACAGACGTCGCAAAATGATTCGATTCTCTTTTCCTCTGTTCCTGACTATTTTTTGTAGAGTCTGTTTTTATACCCGATACTCAAAATGAGTATTGGGGTATATTAGATTTGTGGTAAAAGTGGATGTGTGTAACGTCCAGAAGGAATCGTTTCCGACCCCATAAAGTATATATATTCTTGATCAGCATCAATAGCCGAGTCGATTGAGCCCTGTCTGTCTGTCCGTCCGTCCGTCTGTCCGTCTGTCCGTCCCCTTCAGCGCCTAGTGCTCAAAGACTATAAGAGGTAGAGCAACGTTGTTTTGGATCCAGACTTCTGTGATATGTCACTGCTACAAAAATATTTCAAAACTTCGCCCCGCCCACTTCCGCCCCCACAAAAAACGAAAATCTGTGGCATCCACATTTTTAAAGATACGATAAAACCAAAAACGCAGAATCGTAGAGGATGACTATATGTTCTAGAGTGTAAAATCTCAACCAGATCGTATAATTATTATAGCCAGAATCAAGAAAACAATTTCATTCTTTCTCGCTCTGTCTCTCTCTAACACACAGGTTTCATGGTCGGCTTTGCCAATTGCAAAATATGAGTTCAAGGATCTCAGAACCTATAAGAGCCAGAGCAACCAAATTTGGTATCCACACTCCTGTGATATCGGACCTTGACCGTTTCGTGTCCAAATTTCGCCACACCCCCTTCCGCCCCCGCAAAGGACGAAAATCTGGGGCATCCACAAATCTCAGAGACTATTAAGGCTAGAGTAACCAAATTTGGTATCCGCACTTCTGTTAGATCTCACTATAAAACGTATATCTCAGAATTTCGCCCCACCCCCTTCCGCCCCCACAAAGCACGAAAATCTGTTGCATCCACAATATTGCAGATTCGAGAAAACTAAAAACGCAGAATCATAGATAATGACCATATCTATCAGACTGCTGAATCTGGATCAGATCGGATCATTTTTATACCCAAAAGGAACAAATCAATTTGCACTGGCTACGCAGCGCCCGACGTCACGCTCAGACTGATTTTCTGTCTCTCTCGCACGCACTCTTTGTCGTGTCGTTTAATATTGGCTGCGTCTGCCGGAGGAGAGCCAAATACAGACTAAGTATCGGGTATAACTGTAGAGTTGCGGTGTCCGCAGCAACTCACAACGTTCCCCCTCGTTGTTTCTGTTTCCTTTTGCTTTTCCGTTTCCGTTTCGCCCTGTCCAATCTTCAAACGTCCAATATTATGTCTTAAGTTAAGTACGCTAAGTGAAAGGGCCCACCATAACTACGATATAGTTTTTTAGAACCGAACCCAAAAGCTGAATCAAGCCCAGCCACCACATTCGTCCGCTTTGTTTTCTGATCTGGCTCTGTATATGTTTTAAATATGTATTTTATTCTAAGCAAAAGACAATGACGACGACGACAACGACGACGAAACATCACAGCATTCCAATTACACAACAAATTCATATCCGAATGAAGGCAAGCAACATCGTTGTGTACATCATTAGCTCCTAAGCGCAACTCGAAATTCTATTGAATACCGACATATTGTATGCCCAATTTGTAATGAGGGCGCAACAAAAAATCTATTTCGACTTTGTACTAAAATATAAAAACAAAAACAAAACAAACAAAAAATGAATAAAAATATATAAAAGTAAGATTTATAATTTATTTTCCCTTCGAGGGATGTATCCATCTACAAAGTATTTTGAGCTTATGCATTCTAAGAATTGCCTGAATTATTTAGTGGCCATAACCGAGCCCTCCATGGTGGCCATGCGATAATACAGATTGAACTCCGATTCGTAGTCGGAAAAGGTGCCGTTGCTGAAGACCTTTGTGGGAGGCACGTAGCGATTCAACGGATTCTCGAGTATGAAGTGATAGATGCGCTCAGCCTTCTCCAACTGAAGTCTGGACTTCACGGCGATGCCCGTTATGCTGTCCAGCTTTTGTTCGATTTTGTCCTGCTGGCGACGTGCCTTCAGCTTCAAATCGTGCGGATCCACTGTGGAGAAGGGGTAACAACGGAGTCAGACACGGAAATGATACAAAATGTCTACTCGGAAGGGTCGAGAATGCGAGCTTACCAATTAACGGCTGCAAACTCAATTTCAAGTCAGACGTGTGTGCGGCAATTGCCGACGCCCACAAAATGCGTTTACGGACTTCCTGCAGGGCCCTGAAGGGTGTCAGCAGATGGCCCGGCACCAGTTGAACGGTGGAGGCCAGCTCCTGGGCTTCAACGATGAGCGGATTGGCCGACAGCAAACCAGCGCTACCAGAGAAGAGAAATATTAAATATTAATTGCATTCATGTTGGGGGCTACGACTCTGACCCCCACTTACCAGGATCGGGGTACGCAGCTAAACTTTACCAGCGGCATTTCGGCGAACGTGTTTAGTTCGAGAAGGTGGCAGGGCACAAGGGTGCCGGGCCCAGATGTGAGAGTAACTGCCGAGCCGGCTGCTCCCGGCACCAGAGTGGAGTTGGCAATGCTGTTGTTGCCATCGAACTCAAGCTTGGTGCTACAGAACACACTGTCGTTGGCCATGTAGAAGCTTTCCGAGCTCAGCATCGACATGTTGTTGACCTTTAGCTTGGTGCTGATCAGCTGAGATTTGGCATTCTGGCTCTGGGTGGCTGCATGCATGTCATCGAGCAAGTTCTTCATCATGTTCCTCGAGTATAGGATCTTCTCCTTTATCTGCGAGAGCTGGCCCATATCTTCCTGTATGCGATTGATGGAGGTGCTTCCTGCGCTGTACACCTGTTTCACGGAGCTTAGAATTAGGTCGTGATTTTCGAGCTGCTTGGCGCCGGCTTTCAGCTCCTGGCGCAGCTGCTCAATTTGCTCGACGAGGAAATCGTTGCGGGCTATATTGAAAGTTCGCATGGTAAACTGCACAAGAAAGTCGCTGATTAGCTCGTCCGTGCTGTCCACGTCGGTACTGGCAATCGCATTGAAGCTGTTCACCTTCTTTTGCAGCTCGTCAACAAAAGGAGTATAGTCCTGGCAGAAGCGAGCCTCCAGCTTGACCAACTCCTTATCAGCAGAAAGGTACCTGGCCGCCAGTCCGAGCATCTCCGCCTTGGTCTTCAGAAGTTTTACCTCGTAGTTGGTCAACAGGGGCTTGGCTTTTGGGGTGTTTCCCTTATTCGCCGTACTTAGTTGCATTATGTACTGCAGCTGTTTCTCCTTGATCTTCATTATTACATTGAAAAGTGGAGCATTAGGAGTTTTAGAAAAGATGATCCGCATTTCGTTCCAAAGCCGCTCCTTGGCCTGGGCCAATGCGTCTGCACTGTTGGTCTCGTCATTGCAGACACCATAAAATGTATCTAGCTCCTTGAGCGCCTGTTCCACTACCTTGGTGGCCCGCTTCTCGCTAGCGTTCTCCGAACTCAATTGAACTGGTGTGCTCGCCAAGATTTGGGCCTTGTTCCTCAGCTCCTGCTCATACGATTTTTTCATTGACTCCAGTTTCAGCTCCAGCATATTGCACTTTGACTCCAGAAGATCTCGCTTGTTCTTAGCTCTAATAGTTTGTATGTCTGCGAATAAGGTAGGAGGTTAGAAGATGCCATTTTTTCTGTGCATTGCTCACTCTTTGATTTGATGCTGGCGGAAAGTTTATCATACTCCTGTCTGGCATCCTTCAGAGTTTGTTCTGCCGTCTCCTTCGCCTTCGTCAGCTCCTTCATTTGTTGGAGCCTTTGAAGCTGCGGTGGTAGAAGGCTGCGCGAGGCTAGGGGCACCACCTTGCCCTTATGACGCTCCACCTGGGCGATGAGCAGATTTGCCCTTATCTCCTCCACCTCTTCTCGAGGTCGAATACGTCTCTGCAGTTGCGCAAAAAGCTGGTGGGAGCCCGATTTGAAGATGCTGCGATCGGATATTTGACAATCATTAATGTCCTAGCGCCTATGGCTTCGAACTTACTTTCTGAGATCTTCATCGGCTGGTATGACACTGGGCGCACAGCCAAGACTTGTGGCCCATGCTTTAAATTCCTCAATTTTATCAGAGTGTGCCATTTTTAAAAGAATTATTTTTTGTTGTTGATTTTGCGCGCGGCCATTGATCTGAACGCGTCAGTGTGCCCGCGGATTTATCGACAAGATATACGGCCTGACTCTCCGAAATATACCAAAATATACCGTCTCATTTTAAAAATATACCGTAAATATACTGACGAATTCAAGTTCTATTTTACATATTCCTCGTTTTTGATATTCTGACGAATATTACTAGCTATATAGAACATTTAGCACTGCCCACATAATTTTACCCCATTGATGAATAAATTTTCTATACAATTGGTTAGTTTTTAGTCCTTGCTTTTATTGTATTTTGACTAAAACAAGGTTTAAACAAAATAGTTCAACAAAAAATCAGTCGCAATGTTGCTGGTATTTGAAGACATGATGCGTGTATAGGCCTTTGTGCACCCTATTTCGTTAATTTTATATGTAGATCAAACGCTATTTATTAAGACCTTTTCTCAATTTGAAATGTTTTTGACTTATTCATGTGTATTATTAGTATCTTGTATATATTTATCTCGATCCTGATACCTACGGAGCCTGGGATGACAAACATTTTCTCAATTCTATAACATCCATTTCCCCCAGGGTATGTGTGCATGGAATTAGCAACATGTTTGTGTATGGAGTGAGACTCATTGTTGCAATAGCGAAACTGCGGCGAATCGGGTATTGCCTATATCAAGCTATATAGATGCCCATTTAGCTCTATCCCATAGATAAATGCATTTTCTACAAGATTGCTTCTTTTAATTACCTTTACGTATTTTATTTTGACTAAAATACGGGTTTCAAGTAAATGTTGCCTGAACATTGTGTATGGAATGGGACTCATTGTTGCTAAAGCGAACTGCGGCGAATAAAAATTTTGGTCAAGACCGAAATATACCGAAACATACCGTTTCAATTAAAAATATACCGTAAATATACTGACGAATTTTATATATTCCTCATTTTTGATCTTCCGTGGAATATTACTAGCTAGATATGTTGGCTGCAGCCGCCGATTCTGGCGGGCCGATTATGGCTTTCTCGTAGCTGCTTTATATACAAAATTCAGCTTGTAATGTGGCCGTTGGTGTGCGCTGCGGGCACCCTGGGTACCAGTGCTGCCAGATTTTGAGAGTCACCATAAGCTAGATTGAAGAGAAAAAAGCTAGAATAGGCTAAACAAAAAAAAAGCTTAAACATAATCTAACAATAAAAACACATCAAAATAATGTACATATAATTCAATTTTATATATATATATATATTTTTTTTTTAATTTTTAGTGAAAGTATTGACATGATTTTATGTACTTGATTATGCCATGGCCGAGTGCTCAGCAATGTACAGCCTTTTGCTCCTCTGTTTTTGAGGACTTTCTAACAAGAGGTATTCTGTTAGTTTGTGTCATGCTAGCATTGGACGCATATGTTTTATAGCGAAAGCATACTGCCGTAATTCCCACGACTTGGCCCCAATTGTTGACTTACAAAAGCAGCAGTACGCTTATGTGGATTCAGTTAGCACATTTCGTATTTTTTGTATGTAAATGGGCAAGCAGGTGCAATACTGTAGTGTGACTGAAACTTATCAACGAATAATTACCTTAACAGGGTGACCGTTTACGGTATTTTTAATACTTTTCGGTATTTTTGGAGGTCAAAATTGAGGTCAGTATATCGGCATATAATGGTATATTTTGTCAATTTCATCAATCTATTAAATTTCATTTTCAACGTTATATAGAAATCCAATAAAAGTAAGTATTTAAAATAGGCCAGTCAAGTAGAAAATTGATTTATTAATCTTATAAAATGATGTGCGCATGGCTAAATGTTCTATCTAGCTAATAATATTTCACGGAATATCAAAAACGAGGAATATGTAAAAGAGAACTTGAATTCGTCATTATATTTACGGTATATTTTTTAAAGGAGACGGTATGTTTCGGTATATTTCTGAGGGTCGGTCACACTGTACTGCTCTGCTCAATTTGTCCTCAATAAAATTCCAAAATTTCACTGTTTCTGTTTAAAAAAAAGGCGCATATTTGCTTAGACTTACAATTCACAATACACACAAAGTGCTAGTATCGTTGTAAAAAATGTCAACACCCGCACGCAGACGTCTTATGAGAGATTTTAAAAGGTAAGAAAACGCCACGAAAAAATTAAAAGAAAAAAACGCAAAGTACACACACTTTGAGAGACCTCGTCGTCGTATCCGTCGCTCGTTCCCCAACCCAAATCGTGCTCTGCTCCCTCTGCCCCAATACATGTGAACGCAGAGCAGACCATTATGTCTGTATGTCGTGGAAAAGTTTGCGCAGCCAAAATATACACCCATACATATTAATGCATACATATGCATGTCTTTGACACTTGACTTTGATGTGGTGTGGTACTGCAGAAGAAGAAGAGCGCGAAAAACAAATCCAAAAGGAAAATAAAGATAGAATATGTGAAAATTGTAACAACGAAAATTCGTCTTCCGTTTTCGCCAATTGCGTCGCAGACAAAAATCATTAACAATAGCAACCATGAATGTGTGCCCCAGAGAGAGAGAGAGAGGAGACGAGAGGAAGAGCAGATCCGAAAATGTTGGGAATTGAGTCAGAGGAGAGAGCAGAAAGCAGCAGTAACAGCAGCTGCCCCAAAAGTCATTCGCATCCTGGTTGCTGCTCTCCCGCTCCCGCCACCACTCTCGCGTAACCTTGTTGACTTACGCGACAGAGATAGCAAGAATTGAGTGTGTTCCCAAATGGAATTTCATGTGATTTCGTCAGTGTATTCTCTTTTTGTCAATTAGATTTCACCCCAGAGATTGCACTTCGCACCGTCATGGCCCTGGCATAATGTCAAGGCTGCACCCGAACGAGAAGTGGGTGGCACGTGACCCTCTATTAACTGGTTTATCTCTTGGTACTCGTCCATCCATCCCTAGTCTAGTCCCTACTCCCTAGTAGTTCTTGTTTAATCGATGATTTCATTCGTTGGCCAGAGCAGCATTTCATTTCGCATTTAGGTATTGATTTAAGCCGATTGAAGGGCGCGGTTGGGTGGTAGGTCTTTTTTGTTGTGCGGTTTCGGCTCAGTTCAGGCCACCCGCTTGTTGCAGACCGCGCCAGCATTGACCTACATTCCTTACAGATCCCCGAACAGATAACGTGCCAATTGGCAGTTACCATATCGCGAATGGGATTCCTCTTTGGCTGGAGTTTTAGTCTGTTTATTGTGTACCTAATGTAAAGGAAAGGAAGGCACCTTAAATAATCATTTCGTGGTTACAAAATAACTTTCGCTGGACTTCAACAGAATCCTTCTTTATATTGATTACATCATACACTGCTTCAAATTACCGTGTCTCAAACAAAAGAAAAACCAACGACATATCTAGTGCTTAAGGCACTTAAAATGGTACCGAGCTTTCGTGTTTATTTCTATTTATATATATTTACACATATTTACGCGCCATAAAAAGCCTTCTCTTAGTCACAAAGAAAGATGTTTAATAAACAGTTTATGACTAAGTCAGATATGAGCTTTTGTGTGGACTAGTAAACAGTTTCAAAGTTCAATAAATATCATATAGATACCCAAGCAGATTTCATAATGCATTGATATTTCTAACATGTTACCACATTTCGAATCTCTTCACCAGACTTCAGGAAGACCCACCAACGGGTGTTTCGGGTGCGCCAACAGATAATAATATTATGATATGGAACGCTGTGATTTTTGGTCCACACGATACACCATTCGAGGACGGAACCTTTAAGTTAACCATAGAATTTACGGAAGAATATCCAAATAAACCGCCAACAGTTCGATTCGTGTCGAAAGTATTTCACCCAAATGTGTATGCAGATGGTGGCATATGTCTTGATATATTGCAGAACCGCTGGAGTCCCACATACGACGTGTCGGCCATACTAACATCCATACAGGTGAGGTTCTTAATCTCAATCGTGGTATACCGACATTATTTGTACTAATTGTTTTCGGTGTGTTCTCTTAGTCACTGCTGAGCGATCCCAATCCCAACTCACCGGCAAACTCCACCGCCGCACAGCTGTATAAAGAGAATCGACGCGAGTATGAGAAGCGTGTGAAAGCCTGCGTGGAGCAGAGTTTCATCGATTAGCCATGCGCCCACACTAGGAACAGCAACAGCAGAAAAATCAGAAGCGACAGCCAGGGCAGAGGCAGTACCAGCAGCAGCAGGAGGGGCACTAGCTTCAGATTGAGAAATCAGCAAACTACAGTAACAAAAATATACAATAAAATACACACATTTAAATTAAATAACAGCATGAATACTTATAACAATTTTAGTGCTATGAAATTGTAACAGTGTCACAGCAACAAATTCATTTACTATCCCCCACACAAACACTCACGAAAGTTCGATCCTAGTTAGATTTGTTTGGCCCGTTTCATCGTATCATCCAAGAACCCGATACACTCCCAGAAATGCGAAATACTTTCCCCAGCTGGCAGCAGCAGCAGCGTCAAAGGCCGCTGCAGCTGATAATCTCTTTCGTAAGCTAACAGCGATTCAAATGTTATAATAGTAGCATAGATAGCAGCGGCGAAAAATGATTAATAATTATAATAAAACACATTATAAAAACTATGTCAAATAATTGCAAAAACAAAATAGTTTCATTTTAGATGTGTGCAAAGCAACTCTACTAAGAACAAATTACTAAACGCATACTAAAACTAAATCCGAAGCTAAACCAAAAACTAAAAAGCGTAAAGCAACAATAATAAAACATGATACATATGTATATCTGTAGTAGTTCGTGTCGTAGCAAGCAACAGCACAGCAAAAGTTGAAAGTTAATTGATTGGCGGCAACTTTTCAGCTGCTCAAGAACCCGAAATTGAAATTGTAATTGAATTTTGAAAGTGGAATGCCAATGTTAACTCTCCAACCATGCCCACTTCCACGTGCACACACACACACCAACACCTACAGACTCGAACAACACCTGCTACCTAGATTGAATAATAAGTTTATTGGCTATAAAATGTGAAATTTACTAGAAATTTAAATTAAATGTTAGTTACTAGCAATTCGAAAAATGAAAATGAACATGGGAAGTGTGAAAAAATCCTGATCCTGGAAATGATTGGAATGAGCTGAGAAAGTAATGCTTGAAAGACCAATTCAAAATGTATTTTGTATATTCTTTTGTTGCTAACCCGGCACAGCACCACTTTCCTAGCCTAACTATAAGATCTTGGTCCTCCTTGGCCCGACCTGAACTCCTGAACTGGTTTGATATCGCACACGCAGAGACACACAGCACTCTCCCCTCCCCCAAAAATTACCCCAAATGCAATGGAGAAGATTGTATGATCGTGTGATCGCTCCCTTTAGTGTATAGTTGGATGGAAACACCTCATAAACTGCCATTTGCCACGCTATATAATCTCTAGGTTCAACTGTGTCTTGGCTGCGGCAATTCATTTAGTTTAGTCTTAAGCGTTTACAATCGAGTTTTGATCTGGTTTTGTATGTTGAATGAAAATTGCTGTTCCTTTTGCTATGAAACCAACCTCCCTCCACTTTTTGGCACTTTGTGTTGGACGCGAAACGAAACGAGATATGAAATATGATGTGGGATGAGATGAGATTAGAGAGATCCTGAATTGAATTGGAATATAAACGGAATAGAAGGCGACGAGAAGAAGCACTCGTTGACGGTGATGATGCTCTGAGCATCATGTTAATCTTATATATGTATGAATAATCTACCACATAGCAACCCATTCTTTTATTATTTAAAACTTATTATGAAACACTTAATAATGCGGAAACGGTAGAGCGGAGTAACGAATGAGTATATGGAAGAAACAGAATCCCAAATAAATCAAATCAAATCATAGAAAAATATAAATACCAACAAACAATGACAACAATGATTGATGCAACCATTCAAATTATGTGGAATTTCAAAATACCTTATTGTAATTAATATTATTATTATTATTATTAATAAAGTATAAGATTTCAAATATCAATAAATGAGAATACGACAAAAGTATCCCCCCCCACCGTCTAAAATTTCAATATGGAACTTCCCTTAATTTTGTTAAAATTGTTTTTATTAATTTGTTAAAGTCTATTAAAGTTAATGACTTAAGCTTACGATTAAACAATTGCATTATTTATACGTATATGAAAGTAGAATTTCATTAGATTTTTTTAATTTTTGCCAACAGTTTTTAACTTTCTCTATACTTTTTTTATTGCATATCGAATAAACATTTGACACAAGCGAATAAAAACTTTGAATACTAAAATACATAAAACCTTCCACTTAAATCAAAGTACAGATATAAAAAATACAGGATAAAATGATGTACTAGATACCGAAACAAAGACAAGACGAAACGATAGAAGACGACGTTATTTACAGGATTACTTAAGATACAAATAGAATACACACCGAATGTGTAGAATGTGTAGGGAGTGGTAGTAGAGTAGAATACAATATATAAAACGGGAATATTTGTTGTGGTGTATACGTTGTATAAAAAATAGAATACTAGAGGGCATTTCTATGCGTATGTGGTTGCTTGAGTGACTCCTCCATGGAATTGCACAGGGATTATACATATGTTGGGGGAGGACTTCGTCAAAGTACGTCCATGCTAGGTAGAGGTGTCCACATCCTAATTGCCGAGCACTGCATGGCTGTGTATGTTCTTAAAGTCTTGGGTCTGTGTGGTGCTCCGCAAAACCTCCAGCCATCTATGAAGATAAGGAAACCAAAGTTAGCTGGTTCTTTAGCTCATATCTGATAAATGTAGCTCCACTCACCTGTTATAGGTATGCGCACTCTCCGCTCTGAAGAAGTACACATGATTCTTGAAGGAGAGCTTGAACACAAACTCCTTCTGCACGGCATCCTGGTGGCCGGGCGGTCCCACTGTGTATCCCAGCAGCGGGAGACTGGCGAGGGCAAACTCATCCTGGTAACTCTTATAGAAGTACAGGCAGAATGAAGTGAAGACCACCCAGAGCTTCTGCCAGCCGGAGCTGTTCTTGAATTTACGCAGCAGATAGCCGGACAGCTGGTGCTCGGCCGCGATTAGATGATCGCCCAGTCCGACGGTTGCGCCACGATGCCAGCAGACGTGTAGAGCGGTATTGCTTCGGGATGGCTGCGTCTTGCTCTGCTGCTGCTGCTGGAGCTGCAGCTGCTGAGGGGTCAGGGGTCCGCCTCCGTTGATGCTGCTGTTCAGACTGCTGTTGTTGCCGTTCGTCAAACCGAACAGATCGAGACCTTCTTCGGACGAGCCTAGGGATAGCAAGAGACACAGAGATAGAGAGAGAGTTGAATTAGTTATGGTTCTGTATAGAGTGGAGACCGGGGATCTGGGTGCTTGCTTACAAGGCCTTGCAGCGTGCTTTTCTTGCCAGCCATAAACAGAGAAAAATATTAGAAAGTTTAACAAATAAAAGAAGACTAAAGAAAGAGTTATCTTAATGCACCCCACTGAATCCCCTCTAGATATACTCACTGCAGTTCTTGAGCGTCGTCAACTGGAGCTGCATGTTGGGCGGACCATTCTTGACGTCCGCCGCCGCCTTGGAGAGCTCGGCCAGCCAGAGGGTCTTCTCGGCGGTGGTGCCCGCACTCACCGTGATGGCGCACTGGCCCCCGAAGATGGAGAACGTGTTGTGCTCGGCATTCTCTGTAAGCAGGGAACGCACCGGAACGTGGCCGAGTATGCGAAAGCTTTGATCCAGCGGCGACTTTGAGCCGTACAGCAGGATGTCCGAGAACAGGAAGAACATGCGCTGCTGCAGGCCGCGCTTGGAGTGCTTCAGCAGGCAGCCCTGTCGAATGAGGCGCCGATGGGGCTGCACCAGCTGCTCGAAGCTGATGTCACGCTGCAGCTCGCACAGCTCAACGAAATTAGCCGAATCGGGAAGCTGGGCACGGATTTCCTTGGTGCTGCGAATGAGCAGATGGTAGACGGCCTGGCAGTCGGCATAGTCGATGTGCTCCTCGGCGTAGTAGTCGCAAAGCCGCTCCAGGAGGAGCTGGTAGTGCAGCAGGCGGTTTAGGGGCTTCAGCAGCAACTCCCCGATAGGCAGATAGCAGACCTTCTGTTGCTCAAAGTCCTTGTACACCTGCTGGAAGCGATTGTCCGTCTCGTACATGTCGTTCAGGCAGTGCAGTATGTCCAGATGGGTCTGCACGTACTCGTCATAGATGGGCAGCGCCGCCATGTGCTTCATCATCACGTCTCCGATGCGGTGGGAGTCGTGGGTGCCGCGGCCCTCCCACAGCACCATGCGGTGCTCGATGTCCCGCAAAAAGAGATTGTGGTGCTGCGCCAGCGAGTCGAGCAGCTCGAACAGCGGCTGCAGCTGCTCCACATCTTCAATGCTCAGTACCTGACGGAACGAGTTGTTCAGCACATCCAGGTCTTTCTTGTACGTCCGCTCTGTCATCAGCAGCTCCTTGGCCAGAAAGTAGCTCGGCTCAGTAGGCCACTTCCTCTTCTTGACCTCCGCCTCGATGTCATGCTGCGTGCTCATCGGATGGCCATTCCCGTTATGGCCGTTCTGGTGGGGTGCCGTTGCCGTGGCCACTCCGGTGGCCAGTTCCTGCCTCTTGGCATGCTGGATCTCTGCCTGGATCACATCGTAGGTGCCAGCCTCTGAGCGCGAGAGCGAAGAGGACTTATCCGATCCCAATGTGAGGTCGTAGCGCGTCGGAGGAGTGGTGATCTCCCCACGTCTATCCAGCGACATGTTGCCATTGATTCCGTGATAGACATCTGAAAATCAATTAAAAGGGGAACATAAAAATAATGAAATCATAAACCTAATGAATCAAATGAAGCTTAAAGCAAACTGTTAAAAATTAAATTAATATCTTAACTTGAAATATTTAACTCAAGAATATCATTAACTAAAATTGAATTTAACTAAAATATTGTTTCCTTTTTTTCTGAAATCCAAACTCATTCCCGATCTTTTGTTTGATTAATGAAGTTTTATTTATTTAGTTTTGTTTCTATATAATTATAATTTAATGCTTGTTAAATCGATTGCTCGTGTACATTTCATTTTGTATTCACTTTGTTTTAAGACCTTTGTATTATCCTTTTCGATTTGGTTGAGTTTTTATGTGAGATTTTTCGGTTGAAAAGAATTCAATTAAACTGAAATTTCTTTGATTATTATTTTTCCTGTCTTACTTTCTAAAATTCAGCTAAATTTTGTGTGTGGTGTGTTTTGTGTCTGTTCTCTATATAAATACAAAATCTTAAATGAAATAAACACTCAATTTGCACTCGAAGGAAAAGGAAAAGATTACAAATAGTAAATATTCCTTTTTGGCAACCGAAAAGTCCGGCTTAAAAAAGTTATCCTAACTAAATAATTGGGTTCTTTTGGTGGTTTGGGAAATCAAAAAATGATTAAATCCAAGCGAAACTTTGTTCACAACAACCAATTTTCGTTTAAATGTCATTCCCGACTAAGAGCTAAACACAAATGGATATTTTTTGATTCGAATACTTTTGATCTGGATTAACTTATGTGAAATTATTGTACGTTGTACGATCTTCTCTCCTGCTCTTCTAGGGCCCGTTTCTATTCTCACTAACAACTCTTATATATTTCTTCCAACTATCATTATAAACTTAAAGATCTCATGATGGAGTTTCCCAAACGATTTAAAACTTAATAGGGTCCGCCGTTTAATTCCTTGTGTTTCTTCCATTTTTAATAGTATAATTATGGAATGGGGATTGGGAAGTGGGTGTTTTCTTTTTGGCACATTTATGTACTAGAAACTAGAACTAATGGCTAATACAACATTTCTTCAATTGTGATAATTTTAATTAATATTTCAATTGTTAATTGCATCTAAAAACATTTTGGCATATAAATTAAAAACGTATATAGCACAAGAACTATATAAGATATATGGCTAGAAAACCCGCTTGGAGACATGAAGTAAATGCTTTCATTTCAAGCTGTGATAATACCGAACTGCTCTGATCTGGAGGATCTGTCACGAGGAACTCCCAAGATATTAAACTCCTTCCTGGAGGTTTCTATTTTCAATATATTTAGTTGGGTATTTCAAAGCATTTGGCTGATTTGTCGCACCTTCAACTGAGAGATTACTAGACTTATAGCATAGGTATTTGTATATATGGCAACTATCGTAGTTTAGAAGATTGATTCCATATACCCGCATGTATATGGATTGACACTTTGACTGGAACTCAGATTGATAACTATATTGAGAGCATAGATCTGCATAACCTATACTGATTGATCGAATACTGAATCATTGGCAACTTGAATGAAGAATCATATAATATATATATATATATATATATTGTATATAGATAACTTTAATCTTAAATGTCGTGTCGTCTCGATTTGTATTGTGTGTATTAGCTAAATAACAATTAAACATTTGTTTGGTTTATTCCATTATTCGATGATTAAACAGTGCATTAAAATTTGTTCAACTCGTTTAACGTTTTCGCTCTCGATATATCTCATATACTCGTATATATATATTTGAATGTTGAATTGATCTATAACATTATCATATATATATATATCATAATATATGTATTAGATACCGCTAATGGGCAACTCAATCTACCAACGATCTACCATCCATCCATACATCTACTACTTCATCTCATTTTTTAATTCTTTTCATCTGACATCAACGATCATCATCCTTATCATCATCATCATTTCGATTATTTAAGTTATTTTGTAAGTATTTTATTTGATTTTTTATGTTTGTTATGTTATGTTAATTTGATTAAAATGTCCTTTAATTTGGAATTTGATTTGATTTTCAAACGCTTCAATAATAACTTCTTGGCTCTTCTTTGGGTTTCTGTTTCGCAGCTTGTAAGATTCTTGGGATTCTTGGGATGCTTTGGTTTTTCTTTTTTCTTTTCTTGGTTTGTCGTAAATCAGTCTCAATTACAAATAAGTTGGTTATACATATAAGTACTTGGATTGTGTGTAAAAGTCGTAGAGTTGTTCTAAAAAATGTTGTTCCAAGGCGACGGAAGAAATCAAAATGCTGCACTCAAAAAAGGAGAGGGGGCACACGCAACATCCTAGGTATCCTAGAGATCTCTTTTAACCATTTTAATTCCATCTACCGATCTACTGATCACTTAGGTCATCCGAGTCATGGAACTTGGGCGGAGGATCGACGCGTATGTCCAGTCCACAGGCATAGCGCTCGTACTCAATGGGTTCGCTCTCGTAGTCGGACAGAAAATCGGGATATGGCAGCTGCTGTCGGGGCGGTTGTCCCTCCTGCTGTTGCTGTTGCTGCTGCTGCTCCATGGTTGCTCCTCTGGGTGCTCCCCGTCTTATGGTTCCCATGGATCCTGCTCCTCCTGCTGATCCCGATCCTGCTGCCACTGCACCAAAGCCACTGCAACTGTCTTCACTGGAGTTGGCCAGCTCATCAGAGAGACCTCCTCCTCGAGTCTCGTACTCGCTCTCCTCGGGATTGCAGTAGCTGCGTCCGTGGTAAGGCTGCGCCTGAGCCGCCGCACTCGAGGTGCTTGCTGCCATGGAATCCTCACGCTTCAGGGTCCTCTTTTTGGTGCGGGCTGGCTTCACAGGCTGCCCGCTGGCCGGGGGCATCGGGTGATTGGCCGGCGCCGGGCGATCCACCAGGGCCTGGTACATGGGCTTCGTGATGTGCCCGAGTCGGTCGTAGCGCGGGAAGCCCATCTCATCTACGTTGTCGCTCATGTCGAGGCTCTCGAACTTTCCGCTGTACTGCGGATAGTCATCGTATTCATCCGTCTCTCCGCGCTCCAGCTCCTCGTCGAACTCCAGATACTGATCGTCGCGTTGGTACTGGGAGGAGTACTCGGAGCTTCCCGAGTCCATCTCGGGCATATACCCCTCCGAGCACTCTGAGCTCTCGGCCTGCTCCAGTAGTGCAGCGGCCGTCATGTTGGCCCTGATCCTCTTGGCCGGCAGCTGTCGCTTTTTGCGATAGCCGCGACTTCGTAGCTTTGGGTCCTGGCCCCTCACATCCAGGGAGCTGTCCGTGTCGTTGCCACTGGGAGGACTCTTCATGGAGGTGGCCACAGCTGCCGCGGTCAGCTGACCGCTGGTCGCTTTCCTGGGGGGCTTCTGCACCAGCTGATTAGGGGGTGACTCCGAGCTGAGGCTGCTCGAGTAGTAGGGTGAGCAGCGGATCAGCTTGTCCGCCCGCTGGGGCATGTGAGGAGAATAGGGTTCGGTGCTCTCGCTGTTCAGGGTATTGGTGGTCGTCGTGGTGTTGGTGGCCGAGGATGTGGAGTGCGCGTCGCGCTCCTCGTCAATCCGCATGGGCTGCTCCTGCGAGGACTGCTGCGACTTGCTCAGCATGTGCTCGTGGAAGGAGCTCGACTGCCGCAGCTGCTTGCTGCTAGTCTTGAAGTCTCGTATCTGGGTCTTCGACAGTGTTTTGTCGTCGTAGCTATGATGCTTGGCTAGCGGCTTGGCTGGCGGTGCGCCCACATCTCCGGGCAGATCGCTGGGCGTCACAATCGGTGGCACAGTGGGCACCGGTGGAGGAGCTGCCTTTACGTGTGTTGGTACAGGAGGCGGCACCACTTTCTTGGCATTGGCATTGGCTTTGGCATTAGCCTCTTCCTCTGCCTCGGCGGCAGCGGCTGCCTGCTCTGCCAATCCTGGCTGCTTCATCTTGTTCAGGAGTGCCTGCATGATGGGACGGGTCACCGCTGGCTTCGGCTTTGTGGGTGGCTGTGGTGCCCGTGGCTTGGGGCGTACCTGCTGCGACTGTTGTGTCTGGATCTGAGTGGTGTTTAGTGCTCCCGCTGCAGTCGCAGCCGGAACAACCGCTCCGTGGAGTGGCACAAATTCCTGGCTCTGATACCGCTCCGTCAGCTTCTCCGTGTGCGCATACAAACGCTCCACGAAAGGCGACTCCGACTCGGAGCAGATCTCCTGGCTCTGGTAGAGTTTCGACATCATTTCCAAGGAACGTCGCTTGCGGGCCGCAGCACTGGTCTCGGGCTGTCCACTGGCGGTGCCTGTCAGTGGCGATATTTCAGTGTGCTCATGACTGGATCGGCCCTGATTGCCATTGCTGCCACTGCGTCGGTGCACCTGCGGCAGGGAGCAGCGCTTTTCCTCGCTGGGCGATCCCAGCGAACCCTTGGCGCCCGACCCCACACGCTGCTGCTGCTTCAAAGGAGGGGCAGCCACGAGAGTGCGGCTACTGGAGGTGGACCAATCGCTGATCGTTTGGGCCATCTCCGTGAGCGTCAGGGTGGTGTCGTCGCTGCGCGTGGCCGATGTGGGTTCGCTCATCTTGTCCGTCTCCGAGTTTGAGAGCATGTCGTAGCGCAGGCCGTCGGAGGAGCCGTTGTCCCCGCTGAACTTGTGCGAGAAGCTGCCGCCGCTCTGCTCGTTCAAGCTCTCCGCGGACTTGTTGATGGAGCTCATGCTCGACTTGGTTTGGTTTGACTTTTCGCTTTTGGCGCACGACTGCGTGGACACGGCCGACAGGCTGTCGGATCCCGAGAGATTGGCATACTGACGCACAGTGTTAGTGCCCGTAGACCACTCCGAGATGCTCAGCCCAATGGAAGTGTCCTCAGAGTGGGAGCTGTGCGTGCACTTCTTGTGTTGCAGTCCCATTCGCACGGTGCCATCCAGATCTGTACCAATGGAACTGGTCTCCTCCTCGGAGTGGCTCGAGTGACTGCACTTCTTGCAGCTGCCGCCGCTGCTCAATCTCTTCTCGTAGTTCCGCCGCACTGTGGTCTGATCGTCCAAGTAGGTGGTGCTCGCGGACAGGATGTCGTCGATGGAGGTGTCCGAATTGTTTGATCCTCGCGACAATTTTCTCAAATGTGGATCGGGCGAGAGCTGCACCTTGATGGTGCCCGGCATAAAGACATCGTCGTTGGAGAAGAGCTCATCCTCGGAGAGTGGGCTCCTTGGAGCTGGCGAGCGTGTGGGCTGGGCTACAATCACCTCGGGGCTGGAGTTCTTGCGTGGTCCCGCCCTGGCCGTGGGCTGTGTGGACGCCGTACTGCAGCTGACGTTCAGCGAAGACGACAGACACGAGGCAGCACTCAGGGTGGAGCTGAGACAGCTGACCGTGTCGGGCTGGATTTGCTCGCTGCCAAAGTCCTTGTCCTCGAAGGCAGAGGACATAAGGTAGGCAGTGTCCTCGTAGGGCAGCACCTTGGCCACATCGGGCGGTCCATGGCCCTCTTCTTCGAGCAGCACCACTTGGTCGGCGCTCTGGGCTTCGCTGGCGTAGTACGTCTCAATGTTCTCCACGATGATAGGTGCACCGACAGTGCTCGAGGGAGGCGAGGGCCAGTCTACGGAGTCCTGGCTCTGTTGAAAGGACATGCTCGCCTTCCAGCAGAAGGACTTTGGCACGGGCTTGTCTAGATCCGGCATGGCATAGAGGCTATCTGGCGGCTTAACTGGCACATGATCGAAGGGGATCTCTGGCAGTGGCCAGTCCTCCGAGTCCTGGCTTCCCGCATTCGACAGACACATGAGAGTGTGCCGCTCCCCGTCGTCCCCATCCCTCTGCTGCTCATCCACATGGGTCACCGAGAAGCGTCCCGTGACGAGGGTCGGGGACTTTGGGTCGTTTATGCTGCCCAAACTGGAGAGACGATCCCCGGTGGCCGAGTCGCAGGGAATCTCCGGCATTTCAGCGGAGGTGCGACGATCGGCATCAGAGATATAGGCCAGATTGGTGTTGCTTCTCGAGTCAGAGCTGAGACTCGGCTGGTGGTCGGTGGAGCCCACAGACTCGTCTCGCATGCTCACAGAATGCGTGGAGGCCTTGCTCACGTCATCTTCCATGCTGGACTTCTCCGAGGCCGTGCTTCGCTCCGAGATGCGCGACAGGGTGCGGCCCAGAGTGAAGCCTGTGCTATAGCCGATGATGTCCGTTGGATTGACCCCGATTCCGCCAAGATTGCTGGTCATCGCCGGGTAGCCGAATGTCGTGGGAAAGTCATTCAGATCGTCCTGGTAGCTGGTGTCGCTCTCATCTCTCTTTTGCTCGTCGGGGGACACCTCCTTCACGTCGCTGTCCGAGGAGTCGCGCAGGGGATGCTGCGCATCGTAGCGCTCGTATCCCCCATCCGTCTCCACGTGGTGCCAGGGATCGTCGGTGCTGGAGCTGTTTGAACTCTCGATAGGGAAGGGCTTCCAGGTGCTCTGCTGCTCCTTTGCGGCCAGGTCTCCGCGTCTCTGGGCAGCTCCCAGCGAGCCGGAGCTGCTCTCCGTCTCGAACGAGCCCCGCGACTCTACGCTCAGGGAACCCTTCGAGTCGAAGCTCGACTTCGACTCCTGGGAGCTGCGATCACTGCCAGATTTGCCCGGTTCCGCTTGGGTCACCGACAGCTTCTTCCCGGCATTCGCACGGGCGGGCTTCTCGATCCGCGGCGGCTTTCGCGATCCTCCCGAGCTCGATTCACTGTCCTCGGTCCGCTGAAGGATCTTGGCTATGCGCTCTTCAATCGGATCCAAGTAGGACTCTGTGCTGTTTCCCAGATCGATGGGACTCTGCTTCTCCAGCGTGGGAGTTGTTGGCTTCTTTCCTGGGATCAGTACTTTGGGTGGCTCGTTGGTGGGTGTCTGTTCATTGGATCCTCCAGCGGGTTCCTCCATTCCATCCTTGCCGGCGGCCACATCCAGCTGAAGCATTCTCTGCTTAAGCTCCTGGCACTTTTTGGCCTCCTCGTTTCCAAAGTCCTGTGAGATGCCCAGCGGGCGGGCTATGGAGCAGCTTACACTCGACTCCTCCTCGACGGAGCTCTTCTCTTTGCCCACCGACAGACTCCAATCCTGCTGCCGCTGGGGGCTGCTGTCCTTCTCGCCGCTAGTCCACGAATCAGAGCTCTTCGATCTGTCACTCTGCTTCTCCAGGCTGTACTTTTTTTTGGTGTCCGAAGAGCTTCCGGTGTACTTCTCGAAAGTCTCCAGCACGGACTTCTCAATCATGGGACTTGCATTTGGTGGCGTCACCAGTATGTTCAGGTCCGACGTGGGCGTGGCACAATTCGAGTACTCCAAAGGGTTCGCATCCTCCAGAGTGGCCTGCGTCTCGAGTATGTTCCGATCGGGCTCTAAGGTGCGCGGTTCATTCTCAGAGGTGTCCGATCCAATAAACTCGTCGCATTCTACGGTCATCCAGGAGCCCGTCTCGTCGCTGCGACTTCGGTCGAGACTCAGACGATTCGTGTCCTGCCTTCCGACCTTCAAGTGTCGTCGCTCCGAGGAGTTGTCGTCCTCCTCAATGGAGGGCTCTTCGCACTCGATGGTGGGCACGCGATGAGGGTAACCTTCCGTCCCAGGCACCGGGGACTTGCTGGCTGGAGAATGGCTGTCATCGGCCGATACGAAAGAGTCTAGGCTCTCGGCGGTGGAGGCCTTGCGACTGTGGGTGCACTCGCTGTCGCGGGCATCCTCGGAGGGCAGCGAGCGCTTAAGTATCTCCAGCGAACGACGCTCCGAGATCACGGCCTGCATGTCAATATCCTCCTGGACATTGTACTGATGGGCGAACATGCGGCGGTCCCCTATAGCGCTACGCGCCACAGGAGCAGGCTTCTCTTCGCTCTTTTTGGTCGCAGCTTCAGCGGCAGCAGCCGTCTGTTGCCTCTTGTCGTCCAGGCTGCGCGCCTTAATGTCCGTGCCGAGGTAGTGGTGCTCGGCAGGTCGCTCCAGACTGTTCGACTTTCCATCGATCTTCTTGTGGACGACACTGCCCTCGATCCTCTGCTTGATCTCCTGCGCCTTAGCTATTTTCTTGGGCGACTTGATGAGCATGTCCTCGGGCACATCCGATTTCTCCGAGTCCTCGAAGGACTTGTTGCGATCCTCGAAGCTGCGATTGGCCTTGTCCAGCTTGTCGGGGCTGCGTCCCTCGTCGAAGCTGCGACTGAACTTCACCAGCGAAGTGTCAAGCTTTCGAGGAGCCTTGGCGATCAGCACGTGATCCTCGGCCTTGGACTTGAATTCCGTTTCGATAATTATCTTGTCGCCGTCGGTCTTCACCAGAATCTTGTCCTCTGGCGCAGGGAACGCAGGCAGTGCGTCCTTGACGGGACTTAGCATGGTAATGGTCTGCTTCATGGCCGATTCGTAGAGCTTCTGCTGTCGCTCCTTGCGTTTGGCAATATCCGCTTCAGTCTCCTCCTGCGACTTGCTCTTGTCCTTGCTTAAACGCCGCATGTCAATGGAGCGGGGTCGCTCCTTTGGACTGGACTTCTTGCTTCCACCGCGACCATCCCTGCCTTTAATGTCATCCGCACTGGTGCGTCTCGACTCGGGACGGCTGCGGGATACGGGCCTTCCTTTATAGGGCTCCGCGGTCTTGAGCTTTCCCTTGCCCGTGCTCTCGATGCTACTGGCCCGGGACACACCGGGAGAGGTCTTGCGCGAGCTGTTCGCCGAGCTGTAGGGCGACCAGTCCGTGAAGCGATATTTGGGAATGTTCAATATGAGATGGTCCCCGCTCTTGAGCCTCGTCTTAGACTTTTTCTTGTCCTTGATTTTGACGCCCTGTAGGGCTATCTTCTCGATGTACTTTAGCTGATTCAGGAGCTGCACCTCCTCGCTGTCGATGGTCACGGCACTGAGGAGCGAGTCCTTGCCATGGGCATTGTTGTAGCTGCTCTGCGTGGGAATGGACCCGCCGCAGGAGTGCACGCTGTCCGCGTTGTCATCGTCCTGCGCCGCCGTTTGATTCGCACGCTCCAGCGATTTTTCCTCGAGGATCTCGGCCTCCTCCTCGAAACCCACAGTGTCGTCCTTAGAGGAGAATGCATTCATGGGCGGCAGACGATGCATAGAGATCACTGGGGTGTCCAGGCTCTTAGTGCGACGGTCTGCCGTCGGCGACTGCACCTGCGTGGCCTTCTGACGCTGAAGCGATACTGATCCCTCAGACAGATTGAGTCGAGCGTGGGCAAACAGGATCGGGGCATGGCCCTTGGACCGCAGCACAATCGAGGAGTCGATGATCTCCTCCATCATCTTGACCTTGGACTTGGCCGCCTGCGATCCGCTGGCCGTCTGCTTCTTGAGCGTGTAGTCAATGTCTGAGCCGGTGATCTTCTCCTCGTGGCACGTCTCGTAGATGTCGTCGTTGCTGCGGAAGAACTCGGCATGCTCCAGTATGGGCGAAGGGATGTTCTCGTTTCGCTGATAGTCATTGGTGCACTCGTCCATGCGTCCGCGCATCGGCACATGTGGTTCGTCCTCCGAGGAGGGTATCGAAATGGAGCGTTCCGAAATGCGCCTCAGTTCCGTGGCATTGGCATACTGTGGATCCAATTTCTGGGTGTGATAGCGACTCTCCAGATCGGCCAGGCGACGGCACTGCGGGGGCGAGCCTTCGATCTCGGTGGAGCTCATGGTCTGGCCGCGTCCCCAGGCGGCTGAGATGAGTCGACTTTGTTCGATGCGCAGGATCGATTCGATCTCTTTGCGCGACTGTGGGGGCGAGAACTCCAGCCGGTCGGGGATGGCCTCAGCCGAGCCAAAGACGTCATCAGAGTCAAGACTCTCGTCGTCCGACGAAAAGGAGGTGATGCGGGTCTTGCCATGCTTCTTCGACTTGACCCCCGACTTGGTTTTCGGTATGACGCGCGGCTTGTTGGCCTTGCGGGCATTCGCTTGCAGCTCCTTGCGAAGGCTCTGGATGAGCTCCATCTGCTTCTGCTCGAGCTTCTGCTGCTGCTGCATGCTCTCGGTCCGCGAGCTGGTGGCCGAGTCACTCTCGATCTGGCTTAGCTTCTTGTTGAGTTTCTCCAGCGTGGAGGCGTCCATCTGCTTGGTGATGTCCCGCTTGGGCGAGGACAGCTGTATGGTCGGGATGGTCTTGTCGATCTCCAGGGTGATCGGATCCACCTTGGACAGATCAATGTTCTGCGTGAACAGGAACTCTTTGGTCTCTGCGGGTAGGAGGCTGTCCAGGATGTCAGGCAAGAAGTCCCCTCCCATTACTGGCAGCACTGGGGCACTGGCCTTTGGTGACTTTGGTGACTTAGGAGACTTGGGGGATTTGGGGGACTTTGGAGACTTGGGCGACTTGGGCTTCGTGTGCTTTTTCTCGCTGGGAGAAGGCGCAGTGCCGTTCATGATGTGCCGCTTGTGCAGGACATAGGGTATGTCCTCCTTCAGGACCTTGGTGAAGCGACGCTCGTAGTCGCGGAAGAAGCTCTTCGGCAGTTCGAACCCTGTCTTTGGCAGCTCCTGCTGGGTGGAAGTGCCGCCTCCATCGTAACATTTGGGTAACTCAAAGTTTCCATGCGCCTTGCACAGCGGCGGGGCACTCGGTATCTGCTTGTAGATATAATCCTCGTCGCTAGAGTTGGAGTCCGCCGGCGTGAGATCGATGGACTTCTGGTGCATGAGGACATGGCGACGGGAGTTGCTGCCGAGGCGCGCACGATTGGCCAGCGAGTTGGGATCGCTCTTGGTGCGCTCCACGGTGGCGTGGCTGTAGCTAAGAGGCACCATTATGGGGTTGTACTCCTCGAAGTGCGTCTTGGCCATCAGCTCCTCCTTGCGCGTGATCTTCTGGTGGGCCATGATGCGGGCCTGCTGCTTCTCAAACTCCGATATCAGCTCGGGCGTAAGCGGATATTCGGGACTCTGTTTGGACTCTTTATCTTTTGGCTGGCCTTCCCACTGCTTGGTGTACTTCTGGATGCACTCGATCCGATCCTGGTCAAAGCTGAAGATGTTTTCGCTGTCGGAGCGCCGTCGGAAGGCGGAGATCTTGCACGACTGCGAGTTGCTTTTGCGGAAGGTCGTCAGCTCAAGCGATTCACCCGTCTGGATGTCCTTCTCCTTGCAACGCATGCCCGAAGCTGGTGTCGACACCGATTCGGGTGATTTGGCGCCGAAGGACTTGGCATTCCGCTCGATCTCCACGTTCTGGAGGCTAATCGAGTGTACCTTTGAGGTCTTGTGGGTCTTGTTGCTGGGGAACGTCGAGTACGTGTCCCGGCTGTCGTAGAACGAGCTGTTGGCCGTCGAGCTGTGGGTGTCCGAGAGTAGGCAGTCGTGGCTCTTGACCTTGGGGCGGGAGTAGAGACCCTCGGGGGCCTCTGCCACGACACCGCCCCCCTCCACGGCGTCGTAGTAGTCGCTCTTGGAGTCCTGTGAGGACTGGGCGAACTTGTCGTAGAGGTCCTTTTTGTTGAACTGCTTCACCTTCTTGCAGGTGGTCGTGGGCATCTCGTAGTTGCGCCCAAAGCAGTCTCCGACCAGCGACTCCTTCGAGTCCTGACTGGAGGCCACCGAGGTCTTGCTCTTGGTGGTTTCACGCGACTTCTTGCTATCCGTGTGGTAGAGGCTGTCGCGCGACTTCTTACTGGAGTCGGAGCTGCGCGAGATCTTCGTCTCGAATATCTCGCTCTGGCTCTCCTGGCTGGATGTGCGCGTGAGAGCCTCCTGGATCTTCTTGTAGAAGTTCCCGTCCGACTTCACCGACAGCTTCTCGCGCGGCAGATAGCGTGGATCTTCGGCGTCCCAGATCTCGTTCATTATGTCCGCCGCGGACTTGGACTTCACATCAATAGCCGATCGGTACTTGGGCTGCTCCGAGACGGACTCATCGTCGCTGGGGATGTAGTTGCCAGAGTCCAGGGAACAGGAGCGCATGTGGTCCTCGGAGCGACCGCGACCGCTGAAAAAGTCAATGTCGTACTTCTCCAGCAGCTCGTAACTATCCTGCGAGATGTCATCCTGAGACCCCGAGTAGTCCAGGTGCTGTCCATGGTGCCGTTTGTCTTGGGCGTTGTACGTGCTGCCCGGATAGCTCGAGGAGTAGACCTTGCTCTGCGGCAGCGGGGAGAAGTCCTGGTGGGCGTCGATCGAATGGTTCTTGGTGATGTACAGCGAATGGCGCGAGTCGTCGTACCGCGTGACAGGCGAATCGATGCGGTTTGAGGAGAGGAACTCCTTGTCAAGAACCGTCATGGGCTTAGGATGTTCTCGGTCGTAATAGGTGCTGCTGTAACGCTCGAACAGATCCTTGCACGAGCTGCTCTTCAGCCAGGACTCGCGTTCCACCTGATCGTAGATATTCTCTCCATCGACATCAGCATCCTCCTCATCCTCCTCCTCGTCGTCCATGTAGTGGGCTGCCGCCTCCTCAGGCTTTACAAACTGTGCCGTCGAATAGAGATTGCCCGAGGACAACTGATACTCGAGCTTCTCCGAAGAGGAGGACTGGCGCGGCGGCGGCAGATTGCCCACCGAATGGTGGGTGATGTAGTGACTGTCGTACGAGTCCACCGAATCCACCCCGGAGAGCTCCGAGTTGCGGGGCAACGAGTGCGTGTGCCTCGAGCTCTGAGAGTCCATCGAGGGCGTCAGATAGTTCTCCGACTGCGCCAGCTTCACCCTCTCGCTCTGGCCAGCATAGCGCTTCGTGCCGAAGCCAGTGCCAAAGTATGAGGAGGAAGACGACTCCGAGGGATGATTGAGATCGTTGTGGTACTGATTGTAGCTCATACCGTTGTAGTTCCGCTCCTGGAGTACAGACGCCGCGTAGGCAGAAGTGCTGGGCTGTTGTAGCAGTGGTGGGCCGACTCCGCCTCCCATCTGCTTGGCTCTGGCATACTGGATGATGGACTGATCGATGAACTCATCGCTAAAGTGCTTCTCGCGTGTCTTAGACTTGGCCTTGCGATTGACCGTCGCGTAGATGTCGTTGCGCTCGTTCAGATTGAGGTGTTCGCTGTTGGAGATCTTATGCTCCTGTGCATGTGGCAGGGTGCTGTGAAAGTCTGGATATTTGTAGTGGCCCATGTCGTTGATGTCGGTGTAGATGATGTTGTCGGTCTCCGTTTCGGTTGAGTTGGCATTGGCGTTGGCGTTGTTCAACATGCACTGCTTAGACATCGAATAATTGGTACTGCTATAATGGACTGGGGTGACAGTTTGCGACTGGGACTCCTGTGACCGAAGCGGCTGACGATGGGCACTGGCCGAGGCCAAGGCCGAGGCCGATGTTCCCGATGCCAAGGCCGATGCTGCCGCCGCTGATGCTCCCGTTATAGTCTCCCGATTGATGGTAGATGCTGTCAAGTCCGAATCCGCTTCCTCCTCGACTAATTCCTCCTCCTCCCCCATAGGCTCCTCCTCCGCCTCCTCCTCCGTGTCCGCAGGACCCAGGAATTCCTCCTCCTCCTCCTCCTCCTCCAATTCCATGGAGCTGCTGAGATCCACCGAATGACCCCCCACCAATGTGCTGTGTGGCATAGTGTTGTTGTTGTTGATGCTGATGCTGGGATTGGCATTGGGATTGGCATTGTGGGTGCTGATGCTGATGAGCTGCGGCGACGCAGGGACAAACGCCTGGGATCCCACTGAGACTCGACGAGGGGTGCTGCTGCTGTACAAGTGGGACAAGTGGCTCAGACCTGCATAGGCGCGCGGAGAGCAGCAATCAGACAGAGAGTTAGCAATCAATCAATTATGATCATATGTGGGACGTGGTAAAACGAAAGCCAAACCGAAATCATACCGAACACAAGGGATCACAAATCAAAACACTGAAAACGAAAGTGGGTTAAGGCCATTCTCTGCTTGAAATGCCAGAGAATTATACAATTCTTACAAAACTCAAGGCTAGAAATAACTTAGGCTTAAAAATATAACGGAGGTTGGAACTAGAGGTCTGCATGATGCTCAAAATGGATTGAAATAAAGTCCTACACCGATAGAGTTTGACTGAGTATGAGCATAGGCAAGCATAAAAGCATAAAAGGGCCTCCGTGGCCTTCTTCACTCTTTTTTTTTTGATGGTCAGGCTCCAATTAAGCTTCTTGTCAACTACCAATCCTGTCGATGAAGGAAAGCCTGCTTAAATTGAGTATTAGGGAGCTGAGAGGTTTAATCTTGTAGTTTTTTGTGAAAAGCACGAGTTCCTTTTTCGATGGATTAGCTCCCAGTCCCCTTGATCTTGTCCGATCAATAAGTCGCACAGTGATTGAGGGCATTTAACTTTGCACCTGGTACGAAATTGTTAAGGGCTCCCTTGATATCAAGAAAAGCTATTAAGGAGATTTCTTGAGATTTAGAGATTCTCTACCACCGAAATTACTTCATAGAGTGCCGTTTCCGGTGGGCATGTTATGCGCCTGACAGCATCCGAGAATTTAGGGAAAGTTTTCATAAAATAATTCCTTCATTTCGTTGTGTGCGCTCCTTCGTTCTAACTCATTGAATGCCGAATGCTGGGACACTCAATACACATTCGCAGTCATATCGACTCGTTTCATTGTGTGCTTCGGACTCACTTAATTCAATTCAATTAGAAGGCATACTATTGGGCTTATGTTGGGAGTGAAGCCACGCAGATCTCTAGTTGGAATCTCCCTTTGAAGAGAAAACATCATGCAACATCTATAACTAAAGACTAAGAATTCCTAGTGAGTGTCATTCCACTTTCTTATGGGATTTAAATTATACAACTACAACTAAATTAAGTCTAAGAATGTCTTAAATAATAAATTTAATCTAAAACTATAAAATCCTACTATTCTTAGATGAAAAGTAAATCATATTATAAAATCTATTGCGCGGATGTTGAATCCACACCTTAAATGGTTTACAAATCATTGTATAATCACAAAATTATCTCTAGGAATCGCTTAAATCATATGAAAATATAATTAACAATAATCTTGGGCTTAAGAACCAACTTAAATGGAGGTTGAGGTTGATGCACTCCTGTGCTATGGCAGCACTCACCTAAATTGTGATCGCCTGGATGCGCACGAGCCTGATCGGGAGCGTTGCGTGGCGGTGGCTGTGGCTGATGGTGGCTGCTGCTGTGGCTGGGCGAAGTCCACGATTGCGGACCCTGTGGTGAAAGCGAGCGGTTCGAATTCATTTGGTCCATAGCCACTGCCGAGTGGAGTTGTCGATCCGCCGCCGAGCATGCCGCCGCTTCCTCCTGCGAGGTTGGCGATTCCGCTGCATAGTTCTTCGTCTGATAGATCTCCACCTGGGCTGCTGTGACCTGAAAAAAGCAATAATTAGATGCAGAACTAGAGGGTTTATTGTAGAGACTAACTTGAGAACGCATGTGGTCGATAGGATTGTCGCGTCGGCGATCCAAGGTATCCGCTGCCTTCTTCGTCAGAGAAGGGGTCATCGAGTCGCTGCATTGATTGCGATAGTCCCATGTCGCTGTAGAGATCCCAAATTAAAATCGAAAAACATTACAAATCATACAGGACATAGCATATAGAAGACTAGAAGAAGAAGAACTCGACTCGACTACACGCACAACACAGACAGCATATAGAAGGCACGTGCGTGCCTTCTGCCGCACATTCATCATCAGCTAAGGCGACAGAACCGAAAGGCATATAACTCAAGAATTGAACTCAAAAATCGAAATAATCAATTAAGAAATCAGAAAATCGAATACATTGAATACTTGAATAGTTGAGAACGCATGTTGTAACAAAATAAATACAAACCAGTGTCAATTGGGAGTAGGGGATTGGCTGAAATGCTGGAATTCACATACGTATGCGATTGACTTCGGCTACTAGCATTCAGTGGCCCTTGCCGGAATGACTGAGACCTGCAGCAAAAGAAAAGACAAGAGGATACCACGCTTTATATATTTTCACATGCTCAGTTTTGTTTTTTTTTTTGTTCTTTAGTGTTTTTTTTTGGGTTTAGCTTTAGTTTTAGTTTTTCATTTTGGGGGTTTAGTTTTTGGAGAGATTTAGTTTGTTTAGCACAGTTTTTAGTTTATAGTTAGAAAGTTGTTCAGTTTGAGAGCTCAGAGGGGCGTCAGTTAAAAGTATAACAAACACAAGACACAACAAAACTTAGGAGAGTTTCAAAAGTTAAGGATTAGTAAACAACTAGAAAACAAAACTTGGAATAAAACACAACACAATATCCATTATCATAGGCAACTACTGGGGAGGGGTTTTGTTCCTTAAAGGAAGTCTCGGATCTCATAGGTGGATTACTCCTATGTGGGTTTATTATCATATTTATAGAGTATACCAAACATTATCGAATTCAAAAGTTTCTAAACTCTAAGGAATCGCACACGACTAATAAACTACACATTTAGTGGGAGAAATGGTTGGGAGGAGTCTTATGAACTACATTATGCTTGTAGGTACAGTCTAAACAAAACACACACAAAATTGTACGACAAAAGCAGCATTTTATTAAGTATTTTCGAGTGCAGGGCAAACCAAAGATGAGAACCACAATGATTAGCGATGATTTGTTAGAGCTATTCCATGAAATAGTCAGAAATGAATGATATACATACACGAATATTATAGTACACAAAAGATGAACGCCAATTTTTGGATAATTTATAATAATGGTCTCTAGTTGATTTGTGGTTCACACTCTCAACCATACACACACACACACAGACACACATACAGATTTGTTAGTGAGGGAAATCATAAATGGAATATACATTGGAAAATAAATTGGAAATCAAGAATGATTGTAATTGAAATGCTCGTCATTGCTCTGCTGTACATATCGACTAAATTTTGGTATTTTTTTGGGGTTTTCTTTGGGGTTTTTTGTTCTTTACTATTTGTATGCAAAGGTTTGGTTTTTAGTTTGTTTTTGTGCTTTTTTACCAATTGGTTTTTTAGATCCTCTTCTCTTTTCTAAAGCGCGCCACCAACATTTCGACCAAGTTATAGAGTTTTTTGTGGTGTTCTTTTTTCTTGTGGGGGTGGGGTTTTCTTTTGTGGGTTTTACGGAAACATAAATTGATTGATTTTAGAATTAACAACAAATAAAAACGAATATACAAATGTTGTAAAGAAGTGTAAAAGAAAGAACGAATGGATCTATCGATCGACGATGCAAACGATCGAGCGAACGAGTCGAGTTTTTGGATGAGAACGGAATCTGGATGAATTGGCAAATGTAGGCTGATGAATATATTATTATTTGCTTATAAAATATATATATATATATAGATAGAATATTTGATATTTTGTTAGATCTTGATTTGGAAGGATTAATTTGATTTTTTGTTAAGGAAATATACGATTATAAGCTGCAAAAGCCAAAAATATCATAAATTCCATCTCAACCAAACAAAATCGTTAAAGACAAAAGATAAAGGGGGAAACTTGTTAAAGAAAAACACAAACTTTTGCCAGAATAAGTTTTGATTCACAAAGAAAGAAAAAAAGTCGGAAGCTCCCCTACCTTTGGAAGTTCTGCCGCTTCACATAATTCTCGCGTACAAACTCGATGATCTGTTTCTGCGTCTTGCCACTATAGCTGTAAGGGAAAAAGCCAAAGCATTAGAAACTATAACAACATACATTTGTATATATTTTTAAAGATATTCCTACCGAAAAGAGCTGCCACGTGAGAGGACACGTGTCTTCCGTCTGGGGGTATTTTGTACTGCGGTACAGCGAAAGAATCCATGATTCTCGACGCATTTCTTCCAAAAGTTTTTGCACTCATTGCGACCCTCGAAGAAGAATTCCACCGTGTCTTTGTAATAGCCCTGGAATGTACACAAATAACAATCAATATGAGGCTGTAAAAGATCTTAAACCCGTATTTACATATCCCTCTGGATGCAGTTTCACCAAAAAACGTTTGCGCTTGAAAGATATCTTTCGTATCTTGGCCCACGAGAAGGTATTTATGCGCGTTATGTTCTGAAAGACGGTGATGCCCATATGGGCAACCGCAAGATTGAGTGGCACGCCTTCCACATCCTTTCCCGGGTGCATTTTCATGCCATAAAGCTCACAACGTCGTGCGGTCTCCAGCAGATTAAGATCTGCCTCCGCTGGGGATTGTCCGCTATCGAAACAGAGTGGGACAGTGTGCAAAATATATTAGAAATGTTCTGGGCAGCTCCATAATGATAGTCTTACACATGCTTCTTGTGGTTCTCCATTATCTTCCGCTGCACGCTGGCATCCTGATGGGGCACAAAGCGGTACGAAGATAGATACGTATGATCCGGATAATCCTCGGGCACAAAGTCCCCGCAAGAGGCCTGTACAATGTAGCTGGCCATCAGGGCGGCCGTATTATCGTTGCACTGTAGACTTCCTGTGGCCAAATCCCGTTTGATTTGCAAGCAGAACAGATACCTAAAATGAATACATTCAGCCTTCGATTCTCTGCGGAGGTTTCAGATGTTCCAGATATACCTGGTATACTCCTCTTCTAGTTGCGCTGGATCTGGTGTGTAGAACTTGATGCAGAAGCGCAGCACGGGATCGACGAGCGAGAGGCCCACCTGGCGATTCATTGGCTTCTCCAGGTCCAGCCAGTATTTGGTATGTGTGGACATTTCCTGGTACTCCAATCCGAAATAGTCCGCCTCGAGTAGGTTTAACTGACGGCAAACTTGCTCAAAGAGCACACGACCCAAGGCCTTGGCCTGGAAAATAACAGAAGAAATGGGATTTAATCGATGGAAACAACCCAAAGCATTGTCTGAAGGAACTTTCATCTTTTTTGCGGAAGAATCAGCTCAAAATACCATTTCAGGGAGATCTAAATATCGTCTTTAGCATTCTTCAAGAAACACCAAGACATTGGCTTTAATTGGTTGCGTCGTGCACACGAAATTTATGTTGTTTTTGCAGTGCTAGATAATATTCTTTTGCAGCATTCGCCTGTACCACATCATGTGGAAGCGATGGCAGCAGGGACGAGCCCTGGTCTTCAGAACTTTCACATTTATAGGGATTACCTATTCAAAATACCACCTAGGAGACGCTTCCATGCAGTATTTTCTTATCCAAGACCTGTCCCAAAGAACCACTTCAATGCAAACCCCAAAAGCCTTGCCACACCACTTTTCAATGTCAGGTCTGCCTTCCATGCATGCATGCCCAATTTCGACAAGCCACGGGGGCTCCATGAGGTAGGAGACTCCTGCCTCCCCGCTAGTGTCTTGGTCTTGCACACTCATTGAGCTCGTTAAAATCTAATCTAGCATGCAGTTTTCAGATCATCTCAGACGACCACAACGGCCGGCCCGCCGCACGACAAATTCTTTTTGTGGGGGCGGGCGCTGCAGCGTCTGATTGCATTTGAATAAATTTCAATTGAGTTTGACGCCTGGGCTTGGGCCACACTTTGCCACTTCTGGGAGCAAGTGGAAAAAACTGGGCCAGCTTGTCTCAGGCCGCAATTAAGTCATATACAAATAATTTGGGTCGTCGCGTTTCGCCAGCGAGGGTTTTGCATATTTTATGAACTATGTGCCGTATTCATATTTCGAATTCTGGCGAATGATTTATGTGGTTCCAGCATTTAAATTGCTGCCAGGAGAGCAGTTGCCAGTTGCAAAAGCCATAAGAAAAACCTACTTCGAATTTATGACACATCAAACAGAGATGTTCATCATGTAGAGCCGCTCCCTAAGCCCACCCCTTAAACCTTTCCTCTAATTACTTTCAGGGATTAGCAGGCAAATGAGTAAAACAGCTAATGGGCCATTAAATCCTTGGTCCTAACACCTATTAGGAATCCAATTTCAATTTGCTAATCCTCTTACGTCAGGCCATGTGTGTGCCGTGTGAGTCGTGGAATATATTAATTTTTGGATCGGGAAACAAGGAGATTGCTCCTCCACAGCTGTCTCCCCGCTTGGCAAATACAGGGATTCCGTCTAGCGCTGGCCAATCAAGGAAAGTGCTTTGTCAGTTTTATTCCAAACGAAGCCAAGGAACCCCATTCCACCCAGGCCACAGGACACAGGACACACAATCTATCAGAGTGTGAAATGTTCCGCAAGGAGTGCCAAAATGTTATTAAACCCTCTCTGTTTTCTCCATTTGAATATTTTATGGCTCTCATGCATATATACTCGTCGTATAGAAATGTAAAACCAGATATTAAGGACAACAAATTTGTTGGCAAAAGACCAAAATGCTTTTGCGGCTTTCAGGCGCATAAATCGAACGAACAGAACCCAAACAGAATTGGGCGTGGTCAGGACAGGACATTGCGTGGTCAGGACAGGACATCCTATTAAATAAAGATACTCGTAAAAGCCCTAAAAAGATAAAACGAATGGCCATATGCGGCAGTTTTTCGCAGTTTCCGTTTTCCATGTGATATGAAATAATCAGTAAAAATAAATACAAATAAAATAAAAGCTCGCAGGGAGAACAAAGGAAATTACTGATGCATTCGTTATGAGTGGAATTCAGTTTAAATTTTTGTATTATTTTGCATGCCCCGGAGTTCCCGGTGCTACAACCCGAAATCCCTCATTCGTCGGAACTGGAACTTATACTTTATTCCATATAAACACCTTCAATTGAACAATATTTGCTGGAACATCTCTCTTACTTTGAAAGAATAAATCTCGGAGAAATTAAATCGGTTTATTCCCAATAAATGATCAACTTTTTCAGCCTCATATTTATCTTCAATTCCAGCAAATAGCAAAATAATATTTAAGCAGATATCATATTGAAATGAGCGCTCATTAAAGCTCCTCCTTTTTGTGAAACAAAACCCCAAAAACCGAACCGAAAACCAACAGCAAAATGAAAACCCCAAAAACCGACAGAAACCGACAGCAAATCCATGTCATGGAGGCCACAATTAAATTTTCATTTTAGTTTTCCCATTCAGCTGTCGACGAAGCAAACCCGAGCCGAACTCCCCAATGGCCCCCATAGAACTCACAGCGAAAAACTTTGTTATAACACTGTTAATGCAATTTATGGCACTTGCCACTTGCCACTTGCCACTTACCACAAATGCAATTTACAGGCTCGAAAAACTAAAATGTTATTTGCCAAATTTTCGACAATTGAGGGACATTTTTAATTAATTCGACAAACAAGAGAAAAATGATGACAAGAGCCACAAGAGCATGGATGCAGATACATCAGGGTAGAATGCAGGACATTTTCCCAGGAGATGCAGTGTACGAAAGACCTTTGTTGGGGGACACACCAATTGGGGACACAGCCACGCCCATAGCCCTTTTATAGGGCCATAGCCATTTATCTTTTAAGGGCAATTCCTGTCTACGGCTCGCCCCGCCTCTTGGCCGGCTACAAAACAAACCAATTAACTTTGGCGACTTCTGCAGGCTGGGACAAGCGGAAATGGCAAAACGACAGGAAGCTTTTCAATGCAAACAGCCCTCTCGCAAAAGCCTCGCCATTTCCCCATTCCCCCCATATGCCAAAAGTTGGCCCACAATTGTCGGCTGTTCAATTTGTCGCTGTGTCGAGAGGAGGAAGCAACAGCAGCAGCAGTGGAATAGCCAGGGCCAGTGGCAGTGGCAGCCAGCAGGAACTGCAAGAGGCAGGTGTCGTCCTCTACGAGGGAGCTGCACATGCGGGCGCTTCCATTTCCCGTGTCATAGCCGACATTGTCCTTGCCTATTGAGTGGGGCCTCTAGCCCTAACCCTAACCCTAAGCCCCCCCCATTGCTGCCAAGTCCCTGAGCTGCGGGCTCTCCGGTCCTCGAATGGCAAACTTTCTTCGGTAACCAGAAAAGTTGAGAATGTCTTTTCAAAGAGCTCTGGAGTTTAGACGAAAATATGTTTTGGTTCGGAATAACTTTTTGGCAAGTACGTAATGCTTGTTGAATGGAAAAAGGTTTATTACTACGACACTGACTCTGAGGATGTGTCCATAAATAGAAGGAATTGGCAATGTCTTAGATCTAGAGATTATTCGTATCCCTCCATAAAGGATCGTATACTCCGAAAGGAATTCTGGGACCAGGAATACACTTGTAGCATTTGTAAGCAGAGAAAAACCAATGGGATGATTGTGAATTATCCAAAAAATAAGCCAAGAAATCAAACTGAAAGTATTTGCCTTCTGGCTTGCATAATTAGCTGCGTAGCCAATGGAAATCGTCTGTTCTTTGAGATCCGTAATGAATCAAGTTTCTGCAATTGAATCCCCTTCAACTCACGACAAAGAACCCCGACATTGTACAATAAATGCCTCAATTATTTGCGTCATAATTTAATAAAGTTCTCGGAGAATGCTTTCCCGTGTTCGTTCCTGCACTATCAGCACAACGTTCTCCCCGCTGGAAGATAAGCTTTTAAGAATGTTTGCACACACCAGACAGCCAGGCAGGCAGAGTGCTTTTGTTTGCTAAATATATGAAATGGCGTCAGGATAAGGCATTGAGAGGTGAGGCTCTTAAGGTAGAGTGCAAAACCTTAAACTTTTGGCAGCCGTAAAACATTAAAATCCTAGAAGTTATTCGCTTCGACCTCTGGCATTCACGAAAACATTTCAATTGCAAACATTTTTGGCCACATTCTTCTTTGGGAAATTTACATTTGTAAAGTTTGAGTGCGATTTTTCATGGACCACATGACCGACAAGGTCTGCCACATCCTCAGAGGCACAGCCACAGCCACATTATCGTTTACAAGCCACACAATCCATTAGGAGCCTTGATTAATAATGCAGTTGTTGACCAAGACCAGGCCACATACTCGTATTCATTTCTATTTAAGGGCCAACATGCGATGGAGAAAACGGTTCTGCAACTGATATTATGGCTACACCACACAGTGGCGAAGCACCGAAGGGAGAAAGGGTTGCAGGGTGCCTTGGGGGATGGGGTTTCTATTTTTAAAAATGTAACCATGTCAATATATATTACGTATACGCAGTGCACAGCGAAAGAAGTGCACGTCACAGCAGAAATTGTAACGTGATTGAATTTTTAATACCAGTCGGAGCTCAAGGAGAGCTTTTCGCGTCGAGTATGGACATGGACCGATGATATAAGCACAATGCCATGTGAGAGGTTTGAAGAGCTTTGAGCGGTTGATAATGGAACTGCTTTGATTTTCCGTAACATTTACAAGCGTTTTATTTGGTTTGGTGTGCCTTTTCCCAGGGGATTGGTCTCAAATATAGGAATTTCCCAGCAATTTATCGCTTGCATTGACATTTACTGCTTTATATAGGTAATACTTTAGCTTAAATCTTTAATAACTAATCAAATCTCCACTGAGAATGATGTTTTTTTTGAAAGAACATGGCTACAGATCATTTTCCTTGCAAACATATCATGGTACTGCTTAGTGCTGCTTTGCGATGCCTTGTTCTCTCTAAACTGCTTATAATAGGTAATGTTTTTGAAAATACATACTAGTGTGCACTGCTTTGAACAGTTTTTCCCTTTTTAAACCTGATGTACACTTTAATAGATACTGATTTGCACTTTAAACTGCATTTCCGTGATTAAAACTGCTTGACACGAATTTGCACTGCTTTATTTCCCCCTAAACTTCTCAGAATAGATAATCTTCTTATGAATACTGATTTTCGCTGCTTTAAACTGTTATGCACTGCTTTGAACTGCTTTGTTTTGCTCTAAAATGCTTCGAATAAGTTCAATTTAAACAGATTCTACTATTAAGTACACACTAATAAAGATATTTGGCCAAGGAATAGCAAACGAAGATCATTAGAAAGCCCGTATGACTCTTATTTATCAATATTTTCCATTGCACTGCTTTTAATACCCGTAGGAAATCATATTCCCCTTTTTTAAGTGGCTCTTTTCTACTCTGCCCTGCCCTATAATTGTTTTATAACAAAGTATTTTTCCATTATCCAAACAGTAAACTCAAATACAAGCCAGCAACTTCCTAAGCTTAATTCCACAACTAACTTTCATCCTTTTTGTATCCTCCCAAGCCCAGTCCTCCGCCAGAGTCCTTCCTGCACCTCCACTGGCAATGTCAGTCCTGAAACAGAGGCGCGACACGAAAAAGTGCTGCCTCCGCCTCCACCAGAGCTGCCTGGGGGCCTGCACTAAAGCAGAGAAATACCACAAGAGTGGAATGCAGACGGCGAATGGCGAATGGCATGGCACATACTCGTACATAAAAAAATAGTTTTGTGTGGAGCAGCACTTTGCAGCACAACATTTACCGAGCAGCGGGCAGCGCCTCAAGTGCAACTGGTTCACAAAAAGGTTAGTCCAGAGACAAACCACAACCCCCTATCCCAACCCCCAGCCGCCCATCTGTGTGCTGCAACCCCCCAAAACAATGGCCACCATTCTGTTGTAGTTGTTGCCCTGAAACATTTCCACTCCTTGCTTGTTGAAGCCTTTGAAATGTGTCTGCACTAGAGAGGAGAGATGAGAGAGGAGAGGCAGAGGCACAGGCTGGGGCTCGGGCTGGGGCTGTGGCAGAGGTGAGGCTTTTGGGCGTATCCACTTCAATGGTAGGCAGAAAAATTCCTAAGCCCGGGCTAATGGAGCCAGGAAGTGGCGCAACAGCAGCGCCAACAATAAGAACAAACAACAAACTACGACAAAATCCATTAGCCAACACAGAAACTGAGGGACAGCAAGCAGTGGGAGAGGAGCGAACGGACAGCAAGCAGTGGGAGAGGAGCGAATGGCGAGAGCCAGAAACAAAGGAGCAAGCAGGGCTACGACCAAGCGAGGAGGAGGAGTACAGCGAAGAGCAAGTAGTGCAGAAAGATGTTCAGCTGTTGTCGCGTCCTTGCTCCCATATGACGACCCGACTCGCGACCAACATACATGTTGTGTCCATGACGCGGCACATCGATGCACAGCTCTAATTTGTGTGTTGTGGTTTTGGACTGCTCCCAAAACCAGAAATCCTGCCCATCGTTAATGCGATTTGCGGTCGACAATCAGACATTTGCAGGCCGCGGGTCTCCAGGCCACAGCCACCACAGTTCGTAGACCCCAAAATGCTCCACTGCCACTCCCTGGCCGCCCTACAAATCCTCTTTCGTCCACTGAAAAATAGCCAAGAATCAGGAGAAATCTATGCCATGTTTTATTTTGGTGGTCCTGGGGCTGGGGCAAGAGAACGGATGTGCAGCATCTGCCCCGTGCAGCACCATCCACTTTCCACTTTCCACTTGCTACTGCAACTGCTGCTGCTGCCGCTTCTGTTGATTTCTGTGCCTCTTGTTTGCCAGAGGAAACACCGAAAAAATGTGCTTCATTCTCTGGCCGAATGCCAAACAAACTGCCAGCCACGCCTTCTTCTGGGCCCGAACCAAACGCAGGGCCCCTTGTCGCACAAGCTGCCCCCAGACTCCTCCATTCCACTCGCTATATCTTTCTTTATCTCTCTCCGACTCCGCTCCGGAGTTCCTCCGACTGTGAAGCCACTCTGTATCATTTTTTCGAGTTTACATTTAATTAAAAGTAGCTTTTCACATATTTTCCCGTTTGCACGTGAAGCTGTTTGTTCCAAAAGGGAGAATGTATACTCCTCGTATGTGGAGGGAGGGGCACTTGTGCAATTTCCATTTAACGGATGACTTCCGCTTCGGCAGGTGCTTCCTGTGTGAAATGGAAGATAGCTCCGACGCGAAGGGAAACTGTATGCACAGATAGACATTCTGGCAGCCTTATTGGATGGAATTTTCATTTTCATATTACATTAACTTTATGAATAAAGTGGCTAAACGAACACTTGTGCACTTTTTGGGCAGCATTCATTTTTGGAAGTTACTTTCCAGCTTACTTCCTTTGGACTCTTCTTGGACTCACCTGCACTTGAAACATGGTAACCGAATCATCCAGCATTTGTATGCGGACGGTAAGCTTCTTGCCTCCGCGATGCCTGGGCGTTGAGGGGGTGCCGTCCACACCGGAGGGTGTGCTCAGCGAATGGGTCATCCGACCGCCGGGTAGACCTCCTGCCTGGCCACCGCCAGAGGCCAGATCATAGTGACGGCCACCGCCACCGCCACCGCCGCCGCCGCCACCGCCACCGCCTCCGGTGGATCGCGAGGCTGTGCCCATGTCGGCGAGGGACATTTTGTAGACGAGAATTTTGGGGGATTACGGCTGGAATAAGACTCGGTTCACTCCGATCTGTGGCATAGATCGAGGGTCTGTCTGTTGTCTGCCGCCTTCTTTGGCTCTGTCTGTTGTCTCTTGTCTTCTTTAGGAGTTTCTTTTAAATGCTTTAAACATGGAATGCTACTGGGGGTTTCTTCGTTTGTTTGTATTTCGTTTCGTTAATTGAATTTCAGCTGTCTCTTCGCTTCTGTTTTTTTTATCTGCCTCTGTTTTTGTAACTGTATCTGTATCTGTATCTGTATCTGTGGCTGTCTGCTTTAATTCGATTTCATTTCGTATCCAGAAAAGAACAATAACAGAACAAATTGGAAGCTATAACGCCACACACCACACACACACACACACACACACGTTCTCACATGTGTTTCACATTTGCCATGTCTTCGGGTGTGGATTCGGACTCGGATTCGGATACGTTCTGGTGCGTTCCGACGATGCCTCTTGACTTCCCTCTGGCATTATTCGCGCAGAGAGCCAAAGATATATTCGTTTCGTTTTGAAATCGGCTTTACGGCGTTCAGCATTTGCTTGGGCCACTCGTGGATTTCCTCATCTCAGTTCTTACTCGGACTGGCCATCGTTTTCCTATAAAGATTGAGAGAGAAAATATGTTAGTCATAATTTTAAGTGCAGTGGAAAATTCATAAGCTCTTCGAGTGGGTTCTGTTCTGCTGGTTTATGTGCATAAAATATGGGACAAGCAATTATGAGGCTTCCACATATAAAAAGAGAAACTTTTATACGCGTCATGTGGCAGCACCCCTCGGTCAATATGCGTTTCTGCAAGGAAGCATCCCCTGGGCTACTGAATGTGGCAACAATTGCATCAGCGAGAGCCCTTGGAACCCATGTTTTAAATAGTTCTTATATTTTTACTTCTCCACATTTCCTTTCCCATTTTCCACCCATATCGCACGATCTTCCATGGACAAATCTCATTAAATTTCAAATAAATCAGAATCATGGCCATGTTTTTTTTTTTACATATTTCCAAAGCCCTATATCTCAGGATCGTGAAGTTTCAAAAGAAATCGAAATAATCGTCTTGGAAATGTATCAAACGCCTTGCCAAAAGTGGGCGTGGACACACTCAGAGACAGACTTTACAAGACAGAGTCTTGGATGGAAAACCATTCCTCAGGCCTCGCACAATTAGATGACAGTCGACAGTGGGCGAGCATCTCTCGCTGGGGCTGGGGGCTGGGGGCTGGGCTGTTCCTCTGAGCCGAAACCCATTCGACTATTGAGAAATTAAAAGCACATAAAAAACAGCCAAAACAATGACCCAAATAAATGCCTGTCAGGGGAATTATTTAAAACATTAAAAGCCCATAAAAATGGTAAATTGGAGAAATATGGAAAGAAGAAAATTAGGGAAAACACCTGTGAAAAAATAAATAGGCTTATCACGACGAGAGGGCCCAGAAGCGGCACGAAATCAAATGGAATGGAATGGAATGGAAGTGGAAGTGGAAGTACGAGTGTAACTTCTGGTTTGCCGCCGAATCAGGTTTGATGCGGCACCGCCTACCCACGTGGCGGCTGCCGGCCCACGCGTTGGATCGCATCCGAGAAAAGAAACTTCCAGCCTACATACAAAAGCAGTCTTAGAGATGCAGATAGATTGAGGACTGGGGATGGGAGATGGAGCTTGGAGCTTGGCGCCCAATTACTATGTGGGACGCGAGACGAGAAGCATTTTCGTAGAAGCGAAATATAATAATAAAATATGGGAAAATTATGAACAAGAAGTCGTCTTCCAAGCCCCCGTCCTCCTGTCCGCTCTGTGTCCATTTATTTATGGTTTTGTGGCTCGTAAATTTAAATGCGAACGTGGCCAAACGGCGGGCTGTCAATTTGCAAAAGACGGAGAGAGATACACACAGGATGCCCCCCAGTCGCCAGTCACTTCCATACGGTTGAATGGGGCGTGAAATGTGTGAATTTACGATGCGATATGAGAATACTCGTATCTTGTCCGCCACCAGAGTCGGGGGGGCGGTGGGCAGGTTCTCCTCAGGCCGATGATAACCACGGAGACAAGCGTTGACATCGTTCAATGACCCACAGAGATGATCTTCATTCACTGAGAAGGTTCTGATAACAAAATGCATATACTCCAGAGACCGATAGGGATAGGGAGACTGAAAAACTCTCCTTCTCTCTCTCTGTGAAGTTGTGGCTTTTCTGTTCACATAAGTCACGTTTTGTCATAAATAACACACAAATGATTATCATGTGGCCTCTTCAAGCACATTTCTACAGATAAAATGCGGGCAGTGCTCTCCCCCTTTTGTCTTTTGCCGAATTCTGAGATGATTAATGTGGAAGAGACCGCGAAACATCCTTGGAACAGATAGAAAATGAGAAGACTTTTAAGTAGAAATAAGGAGAGTTCTAGCATTGGAATACATTCGAAACTCCTTCTGTTCTTTGTATCATTTTTGGTAGCCTTTCAATCGCTTGCCATCGATTTGCTTTCAATCTTTGGTGGACCACTTCTCTTCTCCGTTGATCCTTAATCATAAAAGACACACACAGAGAGAACACCTTAAACGGCAGCGGCATCAAGACGTTGCCGCAATATTAATGATGCTCGCCAATTTATGGACAAGTCGCTAGAAGCGGTCTCTGGCAGCCACTGGTCTCCGGCCCGGTCTCTCTGGGAGCTAAAGCAGTGCTAGAATGGGGTTACAGTACCGCTTGATGAGCCACCAACTTGGGCCACGGCAAGGCTATATCTATGTCTACTCGTATCTGTTGGCCTTATTGGCCGGCCTGGCATACTCTTCGGCATTCCATAAACTTCAGATTGGCGAATGATGTGCTCTGTGCTTCTGGCTGTCCCCTGTGGCTGGGCTCCAAAACTGGAGGCATGAAGAAGTTTTTAACCAGTTTCCACAAGAGTATCCCCCCCCCCCCCCCTCTCTCTCTCTCTCTCTCTCTCCTTTTGTATCCGTGTGACCCAAAAAATGTTGTGTGTGTGTCCCCATCAAAGTTTTATGACTTTTATATACTATGGAGTGACATAAATTCATGGCTCTTTAATTAAGTTTCCGCCTGCCATTTTGCCATTCTGGCACTTTGGGTGTCTCTCCGTTGGCTAAGGTCGGGAAAAGGGCGTGGTTTTCATTGAATTTTCCCTGCTTTTGAATGCATTTCATGGAATTTTATTTGCCTACACATCTGAGAATTCGTTCAAAGTATTTTCCACGCAAAATATTCCATTAACAATGAAGTTTTTCATAGGAAAAACATTCTACAAACTTTTCTAATTTCTACAGAATTGTTTTGTATTTTCTATATATTTAGAGATTTTCTTTAGGAATTTCCCAATTCCCCCCCTAATATTTCATTGATTAAAACTCTCTTACAATTCATCATAAATCATCTCTACTGCCTCTATATATACAAATCCATCATATTGGATATTGGATCCCAAATAATTGACAATATCAATTCGAAATGTCAATAATAATAATCTTTTAAATTGCTTTTAGAAGAGTTTTCCCCCTCCACTCCTCTCCTCTCCAATGACCTGCCTTTGGTTCGTTTTTGTCATCGTTTAAATTGAAACAATCTCAATCTCTCTGCTCTGAGGCATCTTTGTATCTGTGATGGCAAATGCATCTCAATTAAAATGTATCTCGAGCATCTTTCATAATTCCGCTGCCAAACGAGAAGATGAATCACTTGGGGCCGTTTCCATTCCAAGAAATATGTACAGCAGGCCAAAGCCCCTGCCGAAAGAACAACAATTGTTGTGGATGGATGTTTGTATAGGGCCAAAAGCCAGAGCGAAAGATATAGTAGATATTCTCTTTACAGCCCACATGGTGGCTGCAACTCCATCTGTCTGTCTGGCTGTGTTTTTTTCACGTTTCACAGCGGTTTATAAATAAAATGCACCGAACAGAGAGTGTATTTTATGTGTGTGCCCGAGCCTGAATATAAAAGGATGCACTCCGCCGTCTGACGGATGGACGTTCCTCAGATGTGCTACTGCTTGCTGCCGGCGAGTGCATTTCAAAGTCAACTCTTTTTAGCCGTCAGCGGCACAGCACTGCACTGCCTTTAGTGCAGTTCATTAAAATATTTATTTAAAGTTTCCCCCGCAATGGAGCCTCGACCAGAAACCAGGAACAGCACCATCATCCCATCCGCCAGTTGCTCTTTTTTTATACGACTCGAAGACTCTTTGTTTATCATTGGATTATATATACAGTACAGGGCCTTACTTTATGGCACACACACTGAGAGAGAGGGCTGCACATGTGTGTCCCTTCATCGTCTGGTCTTTTTTTGTTGTTTTTTTGTACTTGTCAGCGGATAATATTCCACAGAATCTGCATCTCTTAATTGCTATCTGGCTCTGGCAGGCATCGTCCTATGGAAACCTTTGTTCGCCACAAGAAGTACTTTAATTTTAGTTTTAATGGAACCCATAGAAGCTGCAAGTGTCTTTCCAGAGGGTCCAGACAGCCAGAAGTGTACTCCAAGCAACCGACTGCTTTAAAGATATTTTCACCTCAACGAGTATAAACAAAAAGATTTGCTAATATGCAAAACAAACCACGAACCCGTGGGGGAGACGTGGGGGGAAACCACTCATAAATAGACACAACAAAACGCAATTGAAAATGCCGAACGAAATCAATTAGTATTGTCGTTAGGTAGCTCCACAGATACACCACAGATACAGATACATATAAGAGCCCTGCATGAAAGGGGAAAATAAATGTCGTTGACAGCCGGACAACACTTTGACTGAACAAACAAGTGGCTCTGGTTATTGATTAGACAGTCAGGCAGTAGACCCCTCCCCTCGACCGCCCTTTTTCCCTGGCGGACAAGCACTTTCATGGAATTTACAACAAATTATAGCAATTTGTTGGACAAAGTCAAGATACAGAATGGCAGAATTTGCAAGTAAAAAGAATAAGCAGGCGGGAGGCAGGAGGCAGGATGCGGGAGGCAGTGCAAAAAAGTTCTTGAGATGAGGTGACAGCCTTGTCGCAGAACACTTGACTGACATTTTCAACGAGTACAAAGAAACGGGTTAAGGATAAAGCCCAAGTACAGTAGAGCCAAAGCCAACAGCAGGAGAACAACAATCGATTTGCAGAGATTCCGGAAGGATTTTGCGGGAAACTTTGTTAGAAGAACAATTAAATGTACGGAAAAAGAGTCAAATAGCATTTCCACTCTCTGATCTCTAGGACATATCCTTATCCAAGGGGACTTCCGTCTCTAAATGCACTTCTTAGCGAACATCTGCTGTGATAACCGAAGGCACCCATACATTCCACATCCACTGGTATGCTCTGCCCATGAGATGGGGCTGTGCCAAACATATGGCTCTACAGATAATGCCCCATTACGTCTGATGCGATTAGAGCATCGATCGTACAATAGCTGAAACTATAATAGTCACTGGCAATCTGAAATGACGAGCTCCCGTCTCATTTTTTGGCACACCTATCGCATATCCACTGTAACCCTCGGACAAGAGATCCCTCCACTATGTCGGTGTGTGTGTGTGTGTGTGCAACCATGGCTAAGCAGCACTTGAAATTGTCCTCAATTTGTATGCAGCACAAGTCAAGAGACCGCCGTCGGAGCCGACACAAGATACATTTTGAATTTATGAGTATGCTGCCCCGAAACGGAAATGGAAATCGTTTTATGCTTTTGACCAAAGCCAAAGCCAAAAAAAAGAAACCTGTTAACGAGTGTAAATCACAGCCGAAACCCAACCGAAAGACAACAGATTTCAATTAGACCTCTGAAAAAACAAAAACCGAAGAGAAAACAAAGGCAAAACAAATTCAATGAATGCAAGTGCCCCTCCCCTCCTCGCCCGGCCCGGCCCTAGCATTGGGCCACCCTCACTCATCCCCTCCCGGCACAGAAAGCCAACAAAGCGTATTGAGATCGCAAATAAATAATGTATGGCCTGAGAGAGAGAGAGAGATAGATAGAGCGGGAGACTCAGAAGTTGGCTCGCAACTTAATTTGCTTTGCCCCATTGAGGCCTGGGGACTGTCAGCAGGCTTTTGTATCTGTGTAGCTTTGAGATACACGTACAGACGGACTCAATGTTGACCCATTTCATCTGCACGATTAACTCGTTCTCTTTTGGCCCCAAGTTTGATTCGCCTTCCACCACCGCAACGTGTGATATTTCTATGTTTGAACTCTGCATCCGTGTTGTGTTTGCCTAGACTTTTGCCATACATGGTCCGACCTATCCATTGGATACATTTGGTATAGTATCTCACGCGACGGAAACACTCTTATTGGGTTAGGAACGTGTACGAAGTTTCCATGTGGACCACTTTGGGGGCTCCATTGATTTACAATCTAGTTTTTTACAACAAGTTGGTTGCCAATACAGAATATATGATCGCCAAGACCCTTGATCAGATATTATTATACGTTTTTAAGAACCAGTTTTAGGCTGAGAGCGGCTGAAAGCCGTTTGATTATCAGGAAAATTTATTTTCCAATCATCATATTCGTTATTAAAACCATAATTAGGACGACATTTAATCAACTTCTAGCGCGAGCTTTGTAATCTTGAAGTTGAAATTAAACTGCTTATTAAGAATTTGTTTTAAATATAATTTAGAGGGGTTAGAGGGTTTAGCGGTGCCGTAGAATTTCAATAGAAAAAAAAACAAAATACATGAGAATACAATTGATTTTATTTTTGAGTCAATCTACCCCATAAAATTCCTCTAACTGCAAATAGTAATCTCTGTAAGGGCTGGGCTGCCGTTCCCCCATCAGTATTTCATTCATTTCCTTGCCGACTCGTGATCGAGTGTCCCCTTTCTAGACTTCAAATTGAGCATGAAAATCTGTGGATGATGATGTCAGCAGAAGGGAGGCGGGGGATAGGTGGAGTTGCCAAAACAACGAAAAACAATAAATAAAATCCACAGGAAAAAAAGAGGTAGAAAAAAAAGCGAAGCAGCTATGCCAACAAACGGGTCTTTTTAACAGCCACAGCGCTTCGGACTCAGTCAAGTGTTGTCGTCGCTTGCTTATCTCTGTCGCGTCCCTCCGCTGCCCTACCCTACCCCCTGGCAACCCTACAGCACACACACACTCGTGTATGTAGAAAAACTGATAACGAAGTGCGCTCCGAAGCATGTAAGCGGTCGTGTGTAAATAAGGGAGCAGCAATACCCTATACCCTACACCCCACCCCCATCTCACTGGCAGGCCGCCTGCCCTCTTTTACCCATCGTTTATCTATTTGATTGTTGTCTGTTTCGGAACACCGTTATAGGAACTCACTCTCTGGTGCTGTAACTGTGTTCTGGATCTGTTTTGTGTGTCTTATCAATCTTTGAACCGTTATCTACAAGTTTGTGTTTTCGTTTTCGTTCTCGTTCTCTTTTTTTTCTCTTTTTTTGCACTACCCATATCGAGGAATATGCGGACATGTCCCGTCATTATGCAAAACCAGATAAAGAATATGCTGACATCATACCGAAAATAAAGAATGGTAATAGAGCTCTAAATTTCCATTAACAGTACTATTAGATGTATTATTTGAACGTTTTAGGAAGAGTTTAGAGGTGTGAGTTCTATACTATCCATTAGGAGCTTTGATTAATGAAATAAGCTGATTCCCATCTACCGCTCACTCTCAAGAATGATAATATCCTTAATCATATCTTACGGCAAAAATCTAATACAAGAATATAGATCCAGAACAGCATTAAAGAAAGCTTGAAACGAAAGGGAAAATCCATGGGAAAAACCAGCTTAACACGCAGGAAAAGAGCCGAATCCACAGCGAAAGAAAGAGAAAGACAACGAGAGTGCATGAGTAAAGGAGAGCGAGATACAAGAATAGAGAGGGAGAGCATGCATAATGGGTGGGTGGCGCTGCTCCAACAAATGCAATGACCTGAATTTGGAGCATTTTGTGCAAGAAAATGTGGCAAAGGGGCGCCGGGAAGAATGCGAGAAAAAGCGGCAGCAGAAGGACAAGAAAACACAAGTGTTTGAAATATAACAAAACGTAAGATTTTCGAAATAATTGCACGGAAACTTACATTTAGGAAAAAAATTGTCACCCGCACCGTTTAAAAAAAACTAATTAAGAAATGTTCCCTCGATTCTCTTCATTTGAATCCCCATTCACAACCATCTCTCACTGAAAAGGGTTATTCCCCCACTCCCCCTGCAAAGTTTACGGTTATCCATCACCCGAATATTAAAACAAAAAACGCGTAAACATGTGTTGCCAAAAACATAATAAAATTGAAGAAAAGGCGCGGCAACTGCGACGCTAGCGTCTGCGTCGACGACAACAGCGCAGGCGACAAGTGTTTACAAAAAATTTCGGGGCCGAAAACTGTAACTGTAATTCTTGTTGCCCCTGCCCCTGCCCCACGTCCCCTGCTGCGCATGAATGTATGCGTATGCCATGGCGTGTCCTTGTGCCTAACACAACAAAAGCAGCAGCAACAGCAACAACAGGAGTGCGAAGGAGAGAGAAAGCAGAGACGTGACTGAGTAAAGTGTTGAGGGGGCCCAGGCCACGGTATATTCACAAGAAGGTCAGGAAGTCCAAGAAAACGGTCTCTAATCGGCAGCGTATACTGACAATACCTTGAAGTGGGAATTTAATATATTTTTTTCCACAACAAATCACTCCTTTTTTCATAATAAATCGTTCACAAAAAAGCAACTATAATGTTAATTTGCGAATCCCTCACCCCACACAAATCTACCTTGCAAAGGGCCACCCACTCATTTTGCTGTTGCCAAAGTCTACACTTGCCTTTGGGTTCGCTTTCCTCTCTCTTTCTCTCTTTGCCAATCCAGCATTCCTTTCGTCGAGGGGGGAGTGGAGTGGTTGTGCGTAAGCGCGGGGAAAGCAGAGCAGGGTGTGCGGTGGTTTGGGGTGTGTTCCGGAATTTACGTGCTTATTGAATTTTCAGCCCAAAAACGAGTTGCGCAAAAAAGAACCAAGAGCTGGGCTGGAGCTGTTGAGCGGCAATTAATTTCAATTAAATTAAGATCCAAGGCTAGAATTTTCTCATGGATTTTTGGCTGTTGCTCCGGTTTTCTTCTTTTGCGATGCTGCGCCCTTCACACAAAAACATATATACACACAATAGAGCGAGAACTTAGGGAACTTTTTACGCATAAAAATTTTATCAAGTGACAAACTGAAAAAAACGCGCCCTCGAGCAAATGAACGGTGAAAAACCATCGGTACACACTATTTTCTTTTGTCAATCGCTGTATTCCACTTGCACGCTAATTTTCTCCACTGTTCGAAGGCTTGCAACGCGTTAATAGATGCAATTTTATTGCATTTTTCACTGCTGCTGAGACTGGAGGATTGGCTGCGGCGACCCGTGTGTAGAAATTTCTCGCACCGCTCACGACAACGCCATTTTTCTTTTGAGCCAGCTGAGGAGTGTGACCGTTTAAGAATAATCACACACCTTGCAATGAAATACTGAAATCGAAATCGATGACCGGGTTTTCCAGCTGATTTTAGCCCGACAACCGAAGTCTGAAATCGATAATGGCTGTTTCTTAGATGCATATTTTCGGTATATTGAAAAATGTGACCTTATATTTCTGTTTTCAAAACCATACCAAAATCATAGAAAGACAGCTGAAAGATCCTGGAACGTCGCGAATCCTGTGGAAGGGAGCTTCATGTACTTGACAGAGCCCTAAGACTCCATACGCTGATCAGCGATGAGCGTATCCACCACAAGAGGAACAGAGGTGACAGCTGTTGGACCTACTCCTACTACAACAGCATTAACGTGACCAGGTAAATCCCTCTCTATACTATTCACCCGCGTAATTTTGCTCATAAAACGTTGCCTCTTCTAGGTTTCTGGGCGAATCACTGGGCGCAACACTGCCGTGTATGAAGTTTCTGCTCTTCTGGACAGATGTCGGCAGCCATAAGAAATCAGCCAAAGGATGACCAGGCTGCGGGTCCGTTGTCGCCCTCAACGCGTATTATGTCTGAGCGCATGTCCAAGATTTCCTCTGTGGCGGATACGGTGCCACGCTCAACATCACGTTACGTTTGCCTACAGCACCACCACGAATGTCAGTAAAATGCTGGCCCATCAATCCCATCAATGCGCCGCCCTGCTCCACCGCGATCTGCGACTAGTCCGACTCCAATTACAAGAGCAAAGAGATACAGGAGGAGGAGTTGGAGCATGGCTCCGGCAAGCATCCCACCGAACACCAATTTTTTGTATAGATTGATATTATTTGGTTGCTCTAGCTCTTATAATCTCTGAGCACTAGACGCTCATAGGGACAGACAGACAGACATGGCTCTATCGACTCGCTCAAGAATTGGTTCTGCCGACCGTGCGCAGTAGAAGAGAAAAAACTTAGTTTCGTCTCTTTTGCGGCTGCGTCGTTAGCACTCTTTTGCTTTCTTCGCTTTGCATTTGTTGTGTGCTGTGATTTTGTAATTATTATCAGGAAAACGCAGTGTTTAAATACTGTACAAAATAATTATAAATTGTATAAAAATTAAATTTATGACGGGACAAACCTTCACAACGTAGGAGCAACACTAATAGAGAGTAATATTAAGTATAGTTGAGTTACACAGTGTAAGGACCTTTAAAAAGTATATTATTTTATCCAATATCTATATGCCTGAGGATATACAAATTCTGGACAGAACGAAAAATTATGGTACTGAACCAGCAGATTCCAGATTTATTCGACAAGAGAATGGTTTATTCGAAATAGCAGATACATGAGAATTAAAATATAATTTAGGTACAAAGATAATGCCCAAGTCATTAACTTTGTATAGGCGTTCCAAGGAAATGTTATTAATTGAGAAGTCAGACCTTTGTAAAGGCCATATTTTAAAAGACTTAACTGGGAACTAGACAAGAAATCTATCTCCTCAAAAGTGCAAGTCCAATCATTCCCAGTCAGTAATAGGTTCAGTTGTGTGGAGGCCCGAAGGAGTCCTTGGCTTTATGAAAAGGTAGTCTGAGGAATTTTCTTACCCCTATACCATAAACTAATCTACTTTTCTCTTTTCTGGTTCCTGTATCTCGTCTCCTCACTACCAAAAATATCAAGATATGTTTCTGGTACCATATGTGTTTACAATAAATAGTTCCATCGTCTTGCCTTTGATACTTATGCTTCCAATGTCAGATCTTAATTAATGAATAGTTTAAGTTAGCTTTCTTCTGTGTTGAATTTTTTGGCGAACTTGCCAGTAGCAGATAATTTATGATTTGTACATTCTTCTTTCTACACAGTTTAACTGAACATAGAACATATCCTTCGTTCTTGAGTGACTCGACCAGCAATAGGGACTCTCGATATTCTTGGTGTTCATGGGATTGATAAGCTCGGCTTCCGTTTCCTCTTCCCCGACATCAAATGACGCCTGCAGGCACTGGATGGCCATCTCAATGCTCGTGCTCTAATTGTGGGACTTCACGTCCACCTGCTTGTTGAAATAGTCTACGAAGGTGCGGACAAAACTTCGCTGCACAACTGTAGTATTTATGTGATTTATGCTGAAAAATTTTTAAATACACACATAAGAAAAATTGTCTCGAATTGTCTCGCACTCGACAACCTGTCAGTCCAGGCTTAAAAAATGGAAAGTCCAACATCGCGTGGTCCTCATGGAACATTCTTTTCAGTAGGCAACAACCGCTTAGGCCCGTAAATTCAAGAAAAATTTACTCAAGACTTAAATTCGTGTTGCAGGATACGTATTGTATTAAGGATCTTGAGACTTTGAGTATATTTCTCTTAGATGGTGGTGCCTGAGTCATCTTACAAAATCCACGCAGGCAAAAAGTCGGGCAAGAAATTTGTACGTTACACATTTTACTATTCAAATTAGAATTAAAATTTTAAATAGATGTATTGGATCCGCTATATAAATATATTCCGGGGAAAACTATGAATAAATTAGTACATTTTAATAAAATTTCATTCTTTTATTTTATAAATAAAGTTTATAGTTAAACGGTGCTCTATTTCAACATGAATTTTTATTGGATGAGAGATTCGTAAAGGGAATAACCATCAATGAAATAATGTATAAATTGAAACAAAGGAACATTGGGTTTACTTTTTGGCTCTGGACTTGGGCTTGGCGGCCGTCGAACCAGCGGTCGACTTCTTGGATCCGCTAGCTGCCTTCGACGTGCTGGCAGCCGTGGACTTCTTTTTGGCCTTGATCAGGCCATCTAGCTCTAGGTTGTCTTTATCCTCGTCCTCATCCGAGTCTACGCGATTGGTTTCCCCCTCCTCGAGGTCCTCTTCCAGGCCCAGCAGCTCCTCATCGGCGGCACCTGCCTCCGACTTTTTCTTCTTGATGTTCGCCTGGGCGGAATAGGAATAGGCCATCACTTCCTTGTTGTAGGACCGCGTCAGGGCTGCCTTCACGCGGCCATCCACGGCATCCAGCGGGGACTTCTTGCCCGGCCAGGCGGTCAGCTCCACTAGCGAGTCGAGGTCCTCACGCAGCAGGTGGTAGTCCTTCATTACGTCCAGTGCAGCGGACACTCCATCCTGGCCATCTTTGGCCAGCGGACGGGCTATGTTGTCCAGTAGAAAGGGAGCGTAGTCCAGCCGGACGGAAAGCCTGGAGCCGGAGGTGCAAGACCTAGTGTGATCATGCAGCTCCTGGGCTAGTCTCGCCCGTTTCGTGGTCCGCGAGTTCTTGCCCAGCCAGCCGTTTTGCCATTTTCTCTCCCGGGAGAACAGAGCTGAAAAATGCCTGCGTGGGCAGCAGACTCCAGGCGGAGTTGGCACGGATTCGTTTATCTATCATATCGCCAATACTAAGGGCATCCGCAGTGGCTGCCACTTTGCTCAGAATATCCTTTCTGAAACAAAAGATGATAAAAGTTAATAAACTGATTCCTACTGGAGGATTTACCGAGACTCACTTATTGCCCTGTGGCGTGACCTGGAGATAGTTCTGCTGGACAAACAGTGGCGCCAGACTGTAGTCGTGGAAGAATAAATCACATTTATCGGCGAAAGACATCCGCTTGTGCTCCTCGGCGCTGAAGACCTTGCGCACCACTTCCCAGGGTCCCAGCTTCAGATCTTTGGAGGCCGTCTTCAGCTCCACCTTAGCCTGCGATTGGGTGGGAATATCTTCTCCCGCACTCATCAGGGAAATGTGATTGATGGACTGACGAATATCGTTGTTTGTGGCTGCTATGATCTCCTCCACTTTGGCCGCCGAGATCTTGACCTTCTCCTTGAAGCATATGCTCATGATCTTGCCTTTGATCTGCTCGAGACGCGGCCGCTGGAAGCGCAGATCAAAGCAGTAGTTGACGAGAGATCGGATCTTCGGGTGATTGCGATCGTTGCACATGCAAATGATGGGTACGGAGCTGTCCTTGATAAGGGCAATTAGCTCCTGCATCCCGCCGCGGTCCTCGTTGCCAGCCATGCCGTCCACCTCGTCCATGATTAGCACATGCTTTTTGGACACCGCCTGCGACTGTCCATTGAAGTAGCCATAGAGGGACTTGTTTCCCAGCAGCGTGGACACCTCATCCTTGAGCAGACGCTTGCTCCGAGTGTCGGAGGCATTGAACTCCACCGCATCGAAGCCCAGTTCCTTGACCACTAGCGTAGCTGTCGTTGTCTTTCCTATTCCTGGTGGTCCCGACAGCAGGGCAGCCTTGTAGAAGCTACCATCGTCGTTCTTGGCCTAGGGAACGTCGTTCCTCTCTCTTTCTCTCTTTGCCAATCCAGCATTCCTTTCGTCGAGGGGGAGTGGAGTGGTTGTGCGTAAGCGCGGGGAAAGCAGAGCAGGGTGTGCGGTGGTTTGGGGTGTGTCCCGGAATTTACGTGCTTATTGAATTTTCAGCCCAAAAACGAGTTGCGCAAAAAAGAACCAAGAGCTGGGCTGGAGCTGTTGAGCGGCAAATAATTTCAATTAAATTAAGATCCGGGGCTAGAAATTTCTCATGGATTTTTGGCTGTTGCTCCGGTTTTCTTCTTTTGCGATGCTGCGCCCTTCACACAAAAACATATATACACACAATAGAGCGAGAACTTAGGGAACTTTTTACGCATAAACATTTTATCAAGTGACAAACTGAAAAAAACGCGCCCTCGAGCAAATGAACGGTGAAAAACCATCGGTACACACTATTTTCTTTTGTCAATCGCTGTATTCCACTTGCACGCTAATTTTGTCCACTGTTCGAAGGTTTGCAACGCGTTAATAGATGCAATTTTATTGCATTTTTCACTGCTGCTGAGACTGGAGGATTGGCTGCAGCGACCCGTGTGTAGAAATTTCTCGTCCCGCTCACGACAACGCCATTTTTCTTTTGAGCCAGCTGAGGAGTGTGACCGTTTAAGAATAATCAGACACCTTGCAATGAAATACTGAAATCGAAATCGATGACCGGGTTTTTCAGCTGATTTTAGGCCGATAACCGAAGTCTGAAATCGATAAAGGCTGTTTCTTAGATGCATATTTTCGGTATATTGAAAAATGTGACCTTATATTTCTGTTTTCAAAACCATACCAAATTCATAGAAAGACAGCTGAAAGATCCTGGAACGTCGCGAATCCTGTGGAAGGCAGCTTCATGTACTTGACAGAGTCGCCCTAGGACTCCATACGCTGCTCAGCGATGGGCGTATCCACCACAAGAGGAACAGAGGTGACAGCTGTTGGACCTACTCCTACTACAACAGCATTAACGTGACCAGGTAAATCACTCTCTCCACTATTCACCCGCGTAATTTTGCTCCTAAAACGTTGCCTCTTCTGGGTTCTGGGCGAATCCGTAGGCATCATCGGTACCGGGGACTCGGAGAAGCCTCGCAACACTGCCGTGTATGAAGTGTCTGCTCTTCTGGACAGATGTCGGCAGCCATAAGAAATCAGCCAACGGATGACCAGGCTGCGGGTCCGTTGTCGCCCTCAACGCGTATTATGTCAGAGCGCATGTCCAAGATTTCCTCTGTGGCGGATACGGTGCCACGCTCAACATCACGTTACGTTTGCCTGCAGCACCACCACGAATGTCAGTAAAATGCTGGCCCATCAATCCCATCAATGCGCCGCCCTGCTCCACCGCGATCTGCGACTAGTCCGACTCCAATTACAAGAGCAAAGAGATACAGGAGGAGGAGTTGGAGCATGGCTCCGGCAAGCATCCCACCGAACACCAATTTTTTGTATAGATTGATATTATTTGGTTGCTCTAGCTCTTATAATCTCTGAGCACTAGACGCTCATAGGGACAGACAGACAGACATGGCTCTATCGACTCGCTCAAGAATTGGTTCTGCCGACCGTGCGCAGTAGAAGAGAAAAAACTTAGTTTCGTCTCTTTTGCGGCTGCGTCGTTAGCACTCTTTTGCTTTCTTCGCTTTGCATTTGTTGTGTGCTGTGATTTTGTAATTATTATCAGGAAAACGCAGTGTTTAAATACTGTACAAAATAATTATAAATTGTATAAAAATTAAATTTATGACGGGACAAACCTTCACAACGTAGGAGCAACACTAATACAGAGTAATATTAAGTATAGTTGAGTTACACAGTGTAAGGACCTTTAAAAAGTATATTATTTTATCCAATATCTATATGCCTGAGGATATACAAATTCTGGACAGAACGAAAAATTATGGTACTGAATCAGCAGATTCCAGATTTATTCGACAAGAGAATGGTTTATTCGAAATAGCAGATACATGAGATTTAAAATATAATTTAGGTACAAAGATAATGCCCAAGTCATTAACTTTGTACAGGCGTTCCAAGGAAATGTTATTAATTGAGAAGTCAGACCTTTGTAAAGGCCATATTTTAAAAGACTTAACTGGGAACTAGACAAGAAATCTATCTCCTCAAAAGTGCAAGTCCAATCATTCCCAGTCAGTAATAGGTTCAGTTGTGTGGAGGCCCGAAGGAGTCCTTGGCTTTATGAAAAGGTAGTCTGAGGAATTTTCTTACCCCTATACCATAAACTAATCTACTTTTCTCTTTTCTGGTTCCTGTATCTCGTCTCCTCACTACCAAAAATATCAAGATATGTTTCTGGTACCATATGTGTTTACAATAAATAGTTCCATCGTCTTGCCTTTGATACTTATGCTTCCAATGTCAGATCTTAATTAATGAATAGTTTAAGTTAGCTTTCTTCTGTGTTGAATTTTTTGGCGAACTTGCCAGTAGCAGATAATTTATGATTTGTACATTCTTCTTTCTACACAGTTTAACTGAACATAGAACATATGTATCCTTCGTTCTTGAGTGACTCGACCAGCAATAGGGACTCTCGATATTCTTGGTGTTCATGGGATTGATAAGCTCGGCTTCCGTTTCCTCTTCCCCGACATCAAATGACGCCTGCAGGCACTGGATGGCCATCTCAATGCTCGTGCTCTAATTGTGGGACTTCACGTCCACCTGCTTGTTGAAATAGTCTACGAAGGTGCGGACAAAACTTCGCTGCACAACTGTAGTATTTATGTGATTTATGCTGAAAAATTTTTAAATACACACATAAGAAAAATTGTCTCGAATTGTCTCGCACTCGACAACCTGTCAGTCCAGGCTTAAAAAATGGAAAGTCCAACATCGCGTGGTCCTCATGGAACATTCTTTTCAGTATGCAACAACCGCTTAGGCCCGTAAATTCAAGAAAAATTTACTCAAGACTTAAATTCGTGTTGCAGGATACGTATTGTATTAAGGATCTTGAGACTTTGAGTATATTTCTCTTAGATGGTGGTGCCTGAGTCATCTTACAAAATCCACGCAGGCAAAAAGTCGGGCAAGAAATTTGTACGTTACACATTTTACTATTCAAATTAGAATTAAAATTTTAAATAGATGTATTGGATCCGCTATATAAATATATTCCGGGGAAAACTATGAATAAATTAGTACATTTTAATAAAATTTCATTCTTTTATTTTATAAATAAAGTTTATAGTTAAACGGTGCTCTATTTCAACATGAATTTTTATTGGATGAGAGATTCGTAAAGGGAATAACCATCAATGAAATAATGTATAAATTGAAACAAAGGAACATTGGGTTTACTTTTTGGCTCTGGACTTGGGCTTGGCGGCCGTCGAACCAGCGGTCGACTTCTTGGATCCGCTAGCTGCCTTCGACGTGCTGGCAGCCGTGGACTTCTTTTTGGCCTTGATCAGGCCATCTAGCTCTAGGTTGTCTTTATCCTCGTCCTCATCCGAGTCTACGCGATTGGTTTCCCCCTCCTCGAGGTCCTCTTCCAGGCCCAGCAGCTCCTCATCGGCGGCACCTGCCTCCGACTTTTTCTTCTTGATGTTCGCCTGGGCGGAATAGGAATAGGCCATCACTTCCTTGTTGTAGGACCGCGTCAGGGCCGCCTTCACGCGGCCATCCACGGCATCCAGCGGGGACTTCTTGCCCGGCCAGGCGGTCAGCTCCACTAGCGAGTCGAGGTCCTCACGCAGCAGGTGGTAGTCCTTCATTACGTCCAGTGCAGCGGACACTCCATCCTGGCCATCTTTGGCCAGCGGACGGGCTATGTTGTCCAGTAGAAAGGGAGCGTAGTCCAGCCGGACGGAAAGCCTGGAGCCGGAGGTGCAAGACCTAGTGTGATCATGCAGCTCCTGGGCTAGTCTCGCCCGTTTCGTGGTCCGCGAGTTCTTGCCCAGCCAGCCGTTTTGCCATTTTCTCTCCCGGGAGAACAGAGCTGAAAAATGCCTGCGTGGGCAGCAGACTCCAGGCGGAGTTGGCACGGATTCGTTTATCTATCATATCGCCAATACTAAGGGCATCCGCAGTGGCTGCCACTTTGCTCAGAATATCCTTTCTGAAACAAAAGATGATAAAAGTTAATAAACTGATTCCTACTGGAGGATTTACCGAGACTCACTTATTGCCCTGTGGCGTGACCTGGAGATAGTTCTGCTGGACAAACAGTGGCGCCAGACTGTAGTCGTGGAAGAATAAATCACATTTATCGGCGAAAGACATCCGCTTGTGCTCCTCGGCGCTGAAGACCTTGCGCACCACTTCCCAGGGTCCCAGCTTCAGATCTTTGGAGGCCGTCTTCAGCTCCACCTTAGCCTGCGATTGGGTGGGAATATCTTCTCCCGCACTCATCAGGGAAATGTGATTGATGGACTGACGAATATCGTTGTTTGTGGCTGCTATGATCTCCTCCACTTTGGCCGCCGAGATCTTGACCTTCTCCTTGAAGCATATGCTCATGATCTTGCCTTTGATCTGCTCGAGACGCGGCCGCTGGAAGCGCAGATCAAAGCAGTAGTTGACGAGAGATCGGATCTTCGGGTGATTGCGATCGTTGCACATGCAAATGATGGGTACGGAGCTGTCCTTGATAAGGGCAATTAGCTCCTGCATCCCGCCGCGGTCCTCGTTGCCAGCCATGCCGTCCACCTCGTCCATGATTAGCACATGCTTTTTGGACACCGCCTGCGACTGTCCATTGAAGTAGCCATAGAGGGACTTGTTTCCCAGCAGCGTGGACACCTCATCCTTGAGCAGACGCTTGCTCCGAGTGTCGGAGGCATTGAACTCCACCGCATCGAAGCCCAGTTCCTTGACCACTAGCGTAGCTGTCGTTGTCTTTCCTATTCCTGGTGGTCCCGACAGCAGGGCAGCCTTGTAGAAGCTACCATCGTCGTTCTTGGCCTAGGGAACGTCGTTCCTCTCTCTTTCTCTCTTTGCCAATCCAGCATTCCTTTCGTCGAGGGGGGAGTGGAGTGGTTGTGCGTAAGCGCGGGGAAAGCAGAGCAGGGTGTGCGGTGGTTTGGGGTGTGTCCCGGAATTTACGTGCTTATTGAATTTTCAGCCCAAAAACGAGTTGCGCAAAAAAGAACCAAGAGCTGGGCTGGAGCTGTTGAGCGGCAAATAATTTCAATTAAATTAAGATCCGGGGCTAGAAATTTCTCATGGATTTTTGGCTGTTGCTCCGGTTTTCTTCTTTTGCGATGCTGCGCCCTTCACACAAAAACATATATACACACAATAGAGCGAGAACTTAGGGAACTTTTTACGCATAAACATTTTATCAAGTGACAAACTGAAAAAAACGCGCCCTCGAGCAAATGAACGGTGAAAAACCATCGGTACACACTATTTTCTTTTGTCAATCGCTGTATTCCACTTGCACGCTAATTTTGTCCACTGTTCGAAGGTTTGCAACGCGTTAATAGATGCAATTTTATTGCATTTTTCACTGCTGCTGAGACTGGAGGATTGGCTGCAGCGACCCGTGTGTAGAAATTTCTCGTCCCGCTCACGACAACGCCATTTTTCTTTTGAGCCAGCTGAGGAGTGTGACCGTTTAAGAATAATCAGACACCTTGCAATGAAATACTGAAATCGAAATCGATGACCGGGTTTTTCAGCTGATTTTAGGCCGATAACCGAAGTCTGAAATCGATAAAGGCTGTTTCTTAGATGCATATTTTCGGTATATTGAAAAATGTGACCTTATATTTCTGTTTTCAAAACCATACCAAATTCATAGAAAGACAGCTGAAAGATCCTGGAACGTCGCGAATCCTGTGGAAGGCAGCTTCATGTACTTGACAGAGTCGCCCTAGGACTCCATACGCTGCTCAGCGATGGGCGTATCCACCACAAGAGGAACAGAGGTGACAGCTGTTGGACCTACTCCTACTACAACAGCATTAACGTGACCAGGTAAATCACTCTCTCCACTATTCACCCGCGTAATTTTGCTCCTAAAACGTTGCCTCTTCTGGGTTCTGGGCGAATCCGTAGGCATCATCGGTACCGGGGACTCGGAGAAGCCTCGCAACACTGCCGTGTATGAAGTGTCTGCTCTTCTGGACAGATGTCGGCAGCCATAAGAAATCAGCCAACGGATGACCAGGCTGCGGGTCCGTTGTCGCCCTCAACGCGTATTATGTCAGAGCGCATGTCCAAGATTTCCTCTGTGGCGGATACGGTGCCACGCTCAACATCACGTTACGTTTGCCTGCAGCACCACCACGAATGTCAGTAAAATGCTGGCCCATCAATCCCATCAATGCGCCGCCCTGCTCCACCGCGATCTGCGACTAGTCCGACTCCAATTACAAGAGCAAAGAGATACAGGAGGAGGAGTTGGAGCATGGCTCCGGCAAGCATCCCACCGAACACCAATTTTTTGTATAGATTGATATTATTTGGTTGCTCTAGCTCTTATAATCTCTGAGCACTAGACGCTCATAGGGACAGACAGACAGACATGGCTCTATCGACTCGCTCAAGAATTGGTTCTGCCGACCGTGCGCAGTAGAAGAGAAAAAACTTAGTTTCGTCTCTTTTGCGGCTGCGTCGTTAGCACTCTTTTGCTTTCTTCGCTTTGCATTTGTTGTGTGCTGTGATTTTGTAATTATTATCAGGAAAACGCAGTGTTTAAATACTGTACAAAATAATTATAAATTGTATAAAAATTAAATTTATGACGGGACAAACCTTCACAACGTAGGAGCAACACTAATAGAGAGTAATATTAAGTATAGTTGAGTTACACAGTGTAAGGACCTTTAAAAAGTATATTATTTTATCCAATATCTATATGCCTGAGGATATACAAATTCTGGACAGAACGAAAAATTATGGTACTGAACCAGCAGATTCCAGATTTATTCGACAAGAGAATGGTTTATTCGAAATAGCAGATACATGAGAATTAAAATATAATTTAGGTACAAAGATAATGCCCAAGTCATTAACTTTGTATAGGCGTTCCAAGGAAATGTTATTAATTGAGAAGTCAGACCTTTGTAAAGGCCATATTTTAAAAGACTTAACTGGGAACTAGACAAGAAATCTATCTCCTCAAAAGTGCAAGTCCAATCATTCCCAGTCAGTAATAGGTTCAGTTGTGTGGAGGCCCGAAGGAGTCCTTGGCTTTATGAAAAGGTAGTCTGAGGAATTTTCTTACCCCTATACCATAAACTAATCTACTTTTCTCTTTTCTGGTTCCTGTATCTCGTCTCCTCACTACCAAAAATATCAAGATATGTTTCTGGTACCATATGTGTTTACAATAAATAGTTCCATCGTCTTGCCTTTGATACTTATGCTTCCAATGTCAGATCTTAATTAATGAATAGTTTAAGTTAGCTTTCTTCTGTGTTGAATTTTTTGGCGAACTTGCCAGTAGCAGATAATTTATGATTTGTACATTCTTCTTTCTACACAGTTTAACTGAACATAGAACATATGTATCCTTCGTTCTTGAGTGACTCGACCAGCAATAGGGACTCTCGATATTCTTGGTGTTCATGGGATTGATAAGCTCGGCTTCCGTTTCCTCTTCCCCGACATCAAATGACGCCTGCAGGCACTGGATGGCCATCTCAATGCTCGTGCTCTAATTGTGGGACTTCACGTCCACCTGCTTGTTGAAATAGTCTACGAAGGTGCGGACAAAACTTCGCTGCACAACTGTAGTATTTATGTGATTTATGCTGAAAAATTTTTAAATACACACATAAGAAAAATTGTCTCGAATTGTCTCGCACTCGACAACCTGTCAGTCCAGGCTTAAAAAATGGAAAGTCCAACATCGCGTGGTCCTCATGGAACATTCTTTTCAGTATGCAACAACCGCTTAGGCCCGTAAATTCAAGAAAAATTTACTCAAGACTTAAATTCGTGTTGCAGGATACGTATTGTATTAAGGATCTTGAGACTTTGAGTATATTTCTCTTAGATGGTGGTGCCTGAGTCATCTTACAAAATCCACGCAGGCAAAAAGTCGGGCAAGAAATTTGTACGTTACACATTTTACTATTCAAATTAGAATTAAAATTTTAAATAGATGTATTGGATCCGCTATATAAATATATTCCGGGGAAAACTATGAATAAATTAGTACATTTTAATAAAATTTCATTCTTTTATTTTATAAATAAAGTTTATAGTTAAACGGTGCTCTATTTCAACATGAATTTTTATTGGATGAGAGATTCGTAAAGGGAATAACCATCAATGAAATAATGTATAAATTGAAACAAAGGAACATTGGGTTTACTTTTTGGCTCTGGACTTGGGCTTGGCGGCCGTCGAACCAGCGGTCGACTTCTTGGATCCGCTAGCTGCCTTCGACGTGCTGGCAGCCGTGGACTTCTTTTTGGCCTTGATCAGGCCATCTAGCTCTAGGTTGTCTTTATCCTCGTCCTCATCCGAGTCTACGCGATTGGTTTCCCCCTCCTCGAGGTCCTCTTCCAGGCCCAGCAGCTCCTCATCGGCGGCACCTGCCTCCGACTTTTTCTTCTTGATGTTCGCCTGGGCGGAATAGGAATAGGCCATCACTTCCTTGTTGTAGGACCGCGTCAGGGCCGCCTTCACGCGGCCATCCACGGCATCCAGCGGGGACTTCTTGCCCGGCCAGGCGGTCAGCTCCACTAGCGAGTCGAGGTCCTCACGCAGCAGGTGGTAGTCCTTCATTACGTCCAGTGCAGCGGACACTCCATCCTGGCCATCTTTGGCCAGCGGACGGGCTATGTTGTCCAGTAGAAAGGGAGCGTAGTCCAGCCGGACGGAAAGCCTGGAGCCGGAGGTGCAAGACCTAGTGTGATCATGCAGCTCCTGGGCTAGTCTCGCCCGTTTCGTGGTCCGCGAGTTCTTGCCCAGCCAGCCGTTTTGCCATTTTCTCTCCCGGGAGAACAGAGCTGAAAAATGCCTGCGTGGGCAGCAGACTCCAGGCGGAGTTGGCACGGATTCGTTTATCTATCATATCGCCAATACTAAGGGCATCCGCAGTGGCTGCCACTTTGCTCAGAATATCCTTTCTGAAACAAAAGATGATAAAAGTTAATAAACTGATTCCTACTGGAGGATTTACCGAGACTCACTTATTGCCCTGTGGCGTGACCTGAAGATAGTTCTGCTGGACAAACAGTGGCGCCAGACTGTAGTCGTGGAAGAATAAATCACATTTATCGGCGAAAGACATCCGCTTGTGCTCCTCGGCGCTGAAGACCTTGCGCACCACTTCCCAGGGTCCCAGCTTCAGATCTTTGGAGGCCGTCTTCAGCTCCACCTTAGCCTGCGATTGGGTGGGAATATCTTCTCCCGCACTCATCAGGGAAATGTGATTGATGGACTGACGAATATCGTTGTTTGTGGCTGCTATGATCTCCTCCACTTTGGCCGCCGAGATCTTGACCTTCTCCTTGAAGCATATGCTCATGATCTTGCCTTTGATCTGCTCGAGACGCGGCCGCTGGAAGCGCAGATCAAAGCAGTAGTTGACGAGAGATCGGATCTTCGGGTGATTGCGATCGTTGCACATGCAAATGATGGGTACGGAGCTGTCCTTGATAAGGGCAATTAGCTCCTGCATCCCGCCGCGGTCCTCGTTGCCAGCCATGCCGTCCACCTCGTCCATGATTAGCACATGCTTTTTGGACACCGCCTGCGACTGTCCATTGAAGTAGCCATAGAGGGACTTGTTTCCCAGCAGCGTGGACACCTCATCCTTGAGCAGACGCTTGCTCCGAGTGTCGGAGGCATTGAACTCCACCGCATCGAAGCCCAGTTCCTTGACCACTAGCGTAGCTGTCGTTGTCTTTCCTATTCCTGGTGGTCCCGACAGCAGGGCAGCCTTGTAGAAGCTACCATCGTCGTTCTTGGCCTAGGGAACGTCGTTCCTCTCTCTTTCTCTCTTTGCCAATCCAGCATTCCTTTCGTCGAGGGGGGAGTGGAGTGGTTGTGCGTAAGCGCGGGGAAAGCAGAGCAGGGTGTGCGGTGGTTTGGGGTGTGTTCCGGAATTTACGTGCTTATTGAATTTTCAGCCCAAAAACGAGTTGCGCAAAAAAGAACCAAGAGCTGGGCTGGAGCTGTTGAGCGGCAATTAATTTCAATTAAATTAAGATCCGGGGCTAGAAATTTCTCATGGATTTTTGGCTGTTGCTCCGGTTTTCTTCTTTTGCGATGCTGCGCCCTTCACACAAAAACATATATACACACAATAGAGCGAGAACTTAGGGAACTTTTTACGCATAAACATTTTATCAAGTGACAAACTGAAAAAAACGCGCCCTCGAGCAAATGAACGGTGAAAAACCATCGGTACACACTATTTTCTTTTGTCAATCGCTGTATTCCACTTGCACGCTAATTTTGTCCACTGTTCGAAGGTTTGCAACGCGTTAATAGATGCAATTTTATTGCATTTTTCACTGCTGCTGAGACTGGAGGATTGGCTGCAGCGACCCGTGTGTAGAAATTTCTCGTCCCGCTCACGACAACGCCATTTTTCTTTTGAGCCAGCTGAGGAGTGTGACCGTTTAAGAATAATCAGACACCTTGCAATGAAATACTGAAATCGAAATCGATGACCGGGTTTTTCAGCTGATTTTAGGCCGATAACCGAAGTCTGAAATCGATAAAGGCTGTTTCTTAGATGCATATTTTCGGTATATTGAAAAATGTGACCTTATATTTATGTTTTCAAAACCATACCAAATTCATAGAAAGACAGCTGAAAGATCCTGGAACGTCGCGAATCCTGTGGAAGTCAGCTTCATGTACTTGACAGAGCCCTATGACTCCATACGCTGCTCAGCGATGGGCGTATCCGCCACAAGAGGAACAGAGGTGACAGCTGTTGGACCTACTCCTACTACAACAGAATTAACGTGACCAGGTAAATCCCTCTCTCCACTATTCCACCCGCGTAATTTTGCTCCTAAAACGTTGCCTCTTCTAGGTTTCTGGGCGAATCCGTAGGCATAATCGGTACCGGGGACGCGGAGAAGCCACGCAACACTGCTGAGTATGAAGTGTCTGCTCTTTTGGACAGATGTCGGCAGCCATAAGAAATCAGCCAAAGGATGACCAGGCTGCGGGTCCGTTGTCGCCCTCAACGCGTATTAAGTCCGAGCGCATGTCCAAGATTTCCTCTGTGGCGGATACGGTGCCACGCTCAACATCACGTTACGTTTGCCTACAGCACCACCACGAATGTCAGTAAAATGCTGGCCCATCAATCCCATCAATGCGCCGCCCTGCTCCACCGCGATCTGCGACTAGTCCGACTCCAATTACAAGAGCAAAGAGATACAGGAGGAGGAGTTGGAGCATGGCTCCGGCAAGCATCCCACCGAACACCAATTTTTTGTATAGATTGATATTATTTGGTTGCTCTAGCTCTTATAATCTCTGAGCACTAGACGCTCATAGGGACAGACAGACAGACATGGCTCTATCGACTCGCTCAAGAATTGGTTCTGCCGACCGTGCGCAGTAGAAGAGAAAAAACTTAGTTTCGTCTCTTTTGCGGCTGCGTCGTTAGCACTCTTTTGCTTTCTTCGCTTTGCATTTGTTGTGTGCTGTGATTTTGTAATTATTATCAGGAAAACGCAGTGTTTAAATACTGTACAAAATAATTATAAATTGTATAAAAATTAAATTTATGACGGGACAAACCTTCACAACGTAGGAGCAACACTAATAGAGAGTAATATTAAGTATAGTTGAGTTACACAGTGTAAGGACCTTTAAAAAGTATATTATTTTATCCAATATCTATATGCCTGAGGATATACAAATTCTGGACAGAACGAAAAATTATGGTACTGAACCAGCAGATTCCAGATTTATTCGACAAGAGAATGGTTTATTCGAAATAGCAGATACATGAGAATTAAAATATAATTTAGGTACAAAGATAATGCCCAAGTCATTAACTTTGTATAGGCGTTCCAAGGAAATGTTATTAATTGAGAAGTCAGACCTTTGTAAAGGCCATATTTTAAAAGACTTAACTGGGAACTAGACAAGAAATCTATCTCCTCAAAAGTGCAAGTCCAATCATTCCCAGTCAGTAATAGGTTCAGTTGTGTGGAGGCCCGAAGGAGTCCTTGGCTTTATGAAAAGGTAGTCTGAGGAATTTTCTTACCCCTATACCATAAACTAATCTACTTTTCTCTTTTCTGGTTCCTGTATCTCGTCTCCTCACTACCAAAAATATCAAGATATGTTTCTGGTACCATATGTGTTTACAATAAATAGTTCCATCGTCTTGCCTTTGATACTTATGCTTCCAATGTCAGATCTTAATTAATGAATAGTTTAAGTTAGCTTTCTTCTGTGTTGAATTTTTTGGCGAACTTGCCAGTAGCAGATAATTTATGATTTGTACATTCTTCTTTCTACACAGTTTAACTGAACATAGAACATATCCTTCGTTCTTGAGTGACTCGACCAGCAATAGGGACTCTCGATATTCTTGGTGTTCATGGGATTGATAAGCTCGGCTTCCGTTTCCTCTTCCCCGACATCAAATGACGCCTGCAGGCACTGGATGGCCATCTCAATGCTCGTGCTCTAATTGTGGGACTTCACGTCCACCTGCTTGTTGAAATAGTCTACGAAGGTGCGGACAAAACTTCGCTGCACAACTGTAGTATTTATGTGATTTGCGCTGAAAAATTTTTAAATACACACAAGAAAAATAATGACCTATCTTGGCTTCTTTATTATGAGCGAATTGTCTCGCACTCGACAACCTGTCAGTCCAGGCTTAAAAAATGGAAAGTCCAACATCGCGTGGTCCTCATGGAACATTCTTTTCAGTATGCAACAACCGCTTAGGCCCGTAAATTCAAGAAAAATTTACTCAAGACTTAAATTCGTGTTGCAGGATACGTATTGTATTAAAGATCTTGAGACTTTGAGTATATTTCTCTTAGATGGTGGTGCCTGAGTCATCTTACAAAATCCACGCAAGCAAAAAGTCGTGCAAGAAATTTGTATGGAGTTACACATTTTACTATTCAAATTAGAATTAAAATTTTAAAGAGATGTATTGGATCCGCTATATAAATATATTCCGGGGAAAACTATGAATAAATGAATACATTTTAATACAATTTCATTCTTTTATTTTATAAATAAAGTTTATAGTTAAACGGTGCTCTATTTCAACATGAATTTTTATTGGATGAGAGATTCGTAAAGGGAATAACCATCAATGAAATAATGTATAAATTGAAACAAAGGAACATTGGGTTTACTTTTTGGCTCTGGACTTGGGCTTGGCGGCCGTCGAACCAGCGGTCGACTTCTTGGATCCGCTAGCTGCCTTCGACGTGCTGGCAGCCGTGGACTTCTTTTTGGCCTTGATCAGGCCATCTAGCTCTAGGTTGTCTTTATCCTCGTCCTCATCCGAGTCTACGCGATTGGTTTCCCCCTCCTCGAGGTCCTCTTCCAGGCCCAGCAGCTCCTCATCGGCGGCACCTGCCTCCGACTTTTTCTTCTTGAAGTTCGCCTGGGCGGAATAGGAATAGGCCATCACTTCCTTGTTGTAGGACCGCGTCAGGGCCGCCTTCACGCGGCCATCCACGGCATCCAGCGGGGACTTCTTGCCCGGCCAGGCGGTCAGCTCCACTAGCGAGTCGAGATCCTCACGCAGCAGGTGGTAGTCCTTCATTACGTCCAGTGCAGCGGACACTCCATCCTGGCCATCTTTGGCCAGCGGACGGGCTATGTTGTCCAGTAGAAAGGGAGCGTAGTCCAGCCGGACGGAAAGCCTGGAGCCGGAGGTGCAAGACCTAGTGTGATCATGCAGCTCCTGGGCTAGTCTCGCCCGTTTCGTGGTCCGCGAGTTCTTGCCCAGCCAGCCGGGGAAGTTGATCTGCCCCGTGAAGTGGCCTGCCATTTTCTCTCCCGGGAGAACAGAGCTGAAAAATGCCTGCGTGGGCAGCAGACTCCAGGCGGAGTTGGCACGGATTCGTTTATCTATCATATCGCCAATACTAAGGGCATCCGCAGTGGCTGCCACTTTGCTCAGAATATCCTTTCTGAAACAAAAGATGATAAAAGTTAATAAACTGATTCCTACTGGAGGATTTACCGAGACTCACTTATTGCCCTGTGGCGTGACCTGGAGATAGTTCTGCTGGACAAACAGTGGCGCCAGACTGTAGTCGTGGAAGAATAAATCACATTTATCGGCGAAAGACATCCGCTTGTGCTCCTCGGCGCTGAAGACCTTGCGCACCACTTCCCAGGGTCCCAGCTTCAGATCTTTGGAGGCCGTCTTCAGCTCCACCTTAGCCTGCGATTGGGTGGGAATATCTTCTCCCGCACTCATCAGGGAAATGTGATTGATGGACTGACGAATATCGTTGTTTGTGGCTGCTATGATCTCCTCCACTTTGGCCGCCGAGATCTTGACCTTCTCCTTGAAGCATATGCTCATGATCTTGCCTTTGATCTGCTCGAGACGCGGCCGCTGGAAGCGCAGATCAAAGCAGTAGTTGACGAGAGATCGGATCTTCGGGTGATTGCGATCGTTGCACATGCAAATGATGGGTACGGAGCTGTCCTTGATAAGGGCAATTAGCTCCTGCATCCCGCCGCGGTCCTCGTTGCCAGCCATGCCGTCCACCTCGTCCATGATTAGCACATGCTTTTTGGACACCGCCTGCGACTGTCCATTGACGTAGCCATAGAGGGACTTGTTTCCCAGCAGCGTGGATACCTCATCCTTGAGCAGACGCTTGCTCCGAGTGTCGGAGGCATTGAACTCCACCGCATCGAAGCCCAGTTCCTTGACCACTAGCGTAGCTGTCGTTGTCTTTCCTATTCCTGGTGGTCCCGACAGCAGGGCAGCCTTGTAGAAGCTACCATCGTCGTTCTTGGCCCAGGGATTGGGTCGCTGCGCCTTCTTCTTGCCATCGTGGCTCACATACCACTTGGACAGCCAGTTCATCAGCCTGCGCAGGAGATGGTTCAATAGAAGGTGGACATGGGGGTTACTTTACTCACTTGGTCACGTTGCTGGCTGCTCCGGCCTGGCCCACGATCTCCTTGATGTTCGTCGGCTTGTGTTTGTCCACCCAGGCCATGCTGCCCAGATCTAGGGGCTTCACAACGGGCCTGCTCTGAGCTTGGGAAGTGTCTATGGATGTCGGCTCTTTCTTCACCTTGACGGCGACTGCTGGCACAGACTCTTCCTTCTCCTTCTTCACCTTGAGGGCGACTGCTGGCACAGACTCTTCCTTCTCCTTCTTCACCTTAGAATCCATCTTCTCTACTTTGACCAATGATTGATCCTTCACTTCCTTCTTTACCTTAGGCTCTTCCTTCTTTGGTCTGGACTCGCTCTTCTCCTCCTTCTTTGGACTCTTAATCTCCTCTTTCACCTGCTGCCTCTTGCCCTGTCCCGACTTCTCCCTGATCAAATCGAATAGTCCATCCTCGCTCAGGATGGTCACGTTCAGTTCCTCCGCGGTGGCCAATTTCTTTGGACCAGCCTCCTCGCCCACCACCAGATACATGAGCTTCTTGCCCACCACCTTCATCACACGGCCGCCGTACTCCTTGATCACCGACTCGGCCTCCTCCCGCTCCATGGACTCCAGCACGCCGGTGACCACAAACGTGAGACCCTTCAGGCAGTCGGGTGTTCCCTTTGGTATTTCCTTACTGCCGGGATTGAGGCAGGCGCTGCGGTTCTTGAACTTCTGGTAGAGGACTGCCGACATGCGCTTCCGCTCGTGGCGCTCCTCATCGGTCAACACGCTGGTCTCGAGGTCCGCTGGCGGCTTCTCCTTCTTCACACGTGGCGTCGTGGTCTTGGCCTTAGCTTTCGACTTTGGTGTGTCCGGACTGCTGCGCTTTGGGGGCTCCGGACTCTTGGGCTTTGCTGCCTCTGGACTGATACGCTTTGACGGCTTCGGTGCCTTTGGACTGCTACTCTTTGACGGCTCCGGGCTGCCGGGCTTGGCTCGTTTGCGCGAGGGCGACTTGGGAGCAATAGCCACTCTCCCTTTCTCGTTCTCTTTAGGTTCCGCTGCCCTTACGCTTTCATCAAAATCCACCTCCATGAGACTCTTATCGATATCCTCATCCTCAAACTCGATGACAGCCTTCGTCTTTTGCTTCGGCTTCTCCACGCGCATGGTCTGGCCACCAAACAGCTGCGTGGGATCCACCTTTTGCACCGGCTTCAGCTTGGAAAGCGATGGCTTCTTTCCTCCAACACCATTTGTGACACGCTTCTTTGCCTGCGATACATCTGGACTGGCGGCCACCTTGTCCTCATCGCTGCATACGGTTTTGCTGCTCGTCTTGCGTTTCTTTGGCTCCTGCGGACTCGCGGCTATTTCCTCTTCATCGCTAGATATAATCATGGGCTTGCGGCGTTTTGGCGCCTTCGATGGCGTCTGCTCTTCTTCATCGGATTTTTTTGTTTTGCCTGGCAGCCGCTTGAAGAATGCGTCAATGTTCTAAGGGCAAACAATTAAATATGGGCTTGATAACCAAACACTTCACAACATACCCTTTGCATTATAGCACTTGTATTTTTAAATTTTAAGATTTGTACTATGCATGAATTTTTTTCTGCCGCCGCGATGGTTTATGGTTTTTGAGGTTATGTTTTTTGTTTACTTCGGTCACACTAACCCAGTGCTGCCGATTACGCTTTTTTCCGTAAGAATTGGCTTTGTATTTGCACATTTTGTATGCACAGTTTTATCCCCTATTCTTAATATTAAAACTACTGTTTTCCAAGCTGCTTTGAAAAGTAATTAATAATGTCTTTTCACAGATGGACATTTTTTAACCTGTTCATGCACCTGAAAACTGCGCTTAACAGCACTGTATTAACATTCTCAGCTCGTACCAAACAGCTTTTGTGCAGTAGCAGTTTAAAAATTCATGTTTAATTGGAATTTGGCAATAAATTGCAGATTGAAAGTTCAAATAGATTTGAAAGGCTAACCCGTTTTATAAAATCGGAGAAACAGAAAATAATTGTAAGGCTACTTACCGAAGTTAGAGTGCAGCTCGTCAGAACTGTTGTTCATGTCAGCCTGAGCTTGCGCGGCAATTCAATATTGAAAAATAAAAACCAACAAATTAAAAGTATTTACAATTCAATTTTAAACCTTCTACAAATTACTTTTCACCACGAAAAAAGTTGAACAACAAATCGGCTTACATTCTTATGCATTTACCATGTTATTTGACGTATGCTTCATCAATCTTCCGCTAATGAAATGCAATCTAATCAAATCAGAGACGAAATCACATCATCAACGGCACTTTACATCGCACTGAAGTCAATCCCCAGAGCACACAAGCTGTTTTGTTGCATTTACAGGGCATTAGGGCCTCCACCCCGCTTTTCACAGCCCTGGGCGCCCAGATTACACGCGCAATTAAGGGTTGCGGACAGCCGACACCCCCGACAACACCACCCACAGTTGTGGCACTCTGGTGCGGCTTGCGGCCTGTTGCACGTGCTAAAAGCCATCAAATGTTACCCTTGGGGCCGCTTTTGAATGATCGTTTGCTGAACACCGATTTTGATTAAAATTTATATAAACAAACGTTTACAGAGACGGTAAGGGAAGAGCTAGGCAGTTGATTTATAACCCTTTTGGCTAACTTTTCCTTATTTAAAGATCAAAAACCAAATCAGTTTTTCAAGGCGACTGTACCCCACACTTCATAGAAAGAAGGGCAGCCCTATCAGTCAGCATTCAACAAGTGGAATCTATTCATTCATTGATAAACCACAAAAAACGTATGCATCCAAGCAGAAAAACCAAAAAATACATACATTTTTGGGTGAAAACATGCAAAAAAGGGTTGCAGTAGCCTGACAGACTGACTGATGCGAAACCACATGACAGAGTTCCCACACTCGGAAAAACTATGAATATAAATTGACTTCGGGTGAATTCCAATCCCTTTGGACAGGCCTTAAATTATGCGCCCGAAAGTCGTCGGTAAGTAAATAAATACAAATCTGGGGTTGGACCGGGACCGGGACCGGGACCGACCCGCCCACTGAGCGCATTTCACACGGATTTATTACATTTGCATTTGCTTTTCCCGATTATGTGACATTTTGCCTCTGCAAAGTGTTAGAGTCATGATGGTGGGGTGTGAGCTTTTCAGCGAGGGGTTCGCTTTTCTCATTGTTTTCCACTAATTTGGGAATGGCGTGTGATGGAAAACACTTGTTCTCTACTCTTTGCTGCCTCCCGACCCTCACTTATCGATCATTAGCAGAGGGCTAAGCCTCAGCCCCCCGTCACTCGCCTCTGACTCCACCCTGTTTAATCGTGATTAATTATTTTGACGCATTATTTTGATTCGATATTTATCAAAGTCTCGCAAAATGCCGCTTAGCCTTTTATTATGTTTGCTTAACTGATTAATCTTTTAAGGGGGGATTCATGTACATAGTTGACTTTTATGAACGCCAACGCCTTATATAACCTTCTTGGCAAACAAATATATATGTATATATATGTATATATAATATGTACATACATTCTCGTACTGTATTTATGTTAATTCTGTGCTAATGTTAGGTATTAACTGAAGAAATATTTGAGCTTCCCGGTAGATTAGAAATTTGTATAGCTTTTAAGTAATTTATGAATTAAAAATGTTGGACCTTTATGTATCCCATACACCCAATGACATTTCCTAAATTAAAGGAGTATACCTACTCCCGTGTTCCAGTGCCCAGCCCATCAAAAATACCTTAAAAGGTTAATTGTACATACATTCAATAATGGCCATAGATATAATTTAATTAAATCGAACTCTACCGCACCGCATCGCATCGCATCGACCAGAACCCAACCCAAATCGAACGAAAAGCCAAACTGAATAAAGCCCACACGGAGCGCCGCGATCGAAGAGGGAACAAGTTTCCCATGGATAGAAATTAATAAAATTTGCAATTTACAATTTGGAAGCGACTTATATATCAGTGGGAAAACATGGCGCGATGTGCGCAGAAAACATGTTCAACAGTTAATAAAACAAATAATTGCATCGTGTGTGCAATAAAAAGAAGGTTAAACGTGGCCCAGGCCAAAGCCATAGAAAGCTCCACAGCTCCAGAGAAAGAGAAAGGGAGATGTGAGTGAGAGGGACAGAGCAGGGGAGAGTGGGATAGACACAGAGACGACAACTAATCATCAGTGGAAGGAGCAAGACCTAGACGAAGCGAAGACGTCGCGCCAATTGGAATTGCAAATCTGCCATGTGTATGAGAAAGAGAAGAAGATTGTAAGGTTGTAAAGGGAGAGAGAGATAGAGGAGCTTCTTCGAGAATGTGGCAGAACAGGAGCGGTCTTAGTTGGTTAAGGCGAAAGAATTAAACTACAATATAATATGACTAGAGTAATTACAAGGAAAGGTTTTTCTATACAGCATATGATATTTTTTAAAGAGTATAAATTTGATATAGTAGTTTCTCATATATCATTTTGAAGTGTAGGTAAAAGTACCAAAGTATTCCAACATCATTCCCTTAAAACCAATCGCAAGATCCCCCTCCACATCCTTTATAGCGCTCCTGTCAGATAACATACTCACTTGTACATACATTGGCCACGTCTAAGACAAAATGGTGGAGTCATGGACGATGACGATGTGGATGTGGATGGGAATGACGACGACGACGACTAAGACCACGACGACGGGGACGCGGCTGATGATGAGAAGGAGTAGGACACACAGGTTCATTCTCCCATAAATACGCTCAGCGGGTGTTAAATATTTTGTACGACTTCTGCAAGTCCTCAACTTCGGTCGGACTCTGCAAAAAGACTCTCTGTCCAGGGCCCAGACATGGCTCTCTGCTATCTCTTAAACAAACGCACAACTTTTGGCCCAAACGCCTTTGTTCATCAATTAAGCTGTCTGTCCACTGTCCTGCTCCTGCTCCTGCTCCTGCTCCTACTCCTGCTGCCGCTGTCTGCACACACACGAAAGAGACAGAGCTATATGGCAGAAGGGAGACAGAGATATATGGGGTACGAGTGAGCATGGGGTACGGGGGGTGGGGGCCGTTGGAGACACATGCTATGGCTTGTAAATTGTGCGTCGGTCAGAAATTGAAATATGGCGTCGCAACGCAGGCAAATTGAAATCAATGAAAATGCTGTATTCCTCTGACTAAAGTGTGGGGAGTGGTTTCAGAGGGGGAGTAGGAGTAGGAATGAAAAGGAAAATTCAGCTTTCTTAAAGGGAATTTCTAGGATACAACATTCCGTAGAGGGCTTTCCATTAAAGCAATGGCTGACAGACTGGACCAGCAATAAGCCACTCTGTATGTGATCTCTTATTCAGGCTCTGCAATTTGATCATCAATTAGATCGTATATTTACCCATTAAGGTATCCATTCTTCTAACCCAAAGAAAACTCATCTTTAATAATTACGACATCCACCACTTTAATGGAATACTCTAATCTCGTAGACATTTATGACCAGGATATATCCGATTACCTTCCTATTTGGTAAGCCACCGAGCTGATCTGAGCAATTCGGTGGCTTCCCTCTACTGTGGCGCCTCAAACTGATGAAATCCCATAGCTATCCATACCTATCGAGTAGCTGCCTCTGCATCTACCATGATCGCTGCTCCTCGAACTGTTTATAGATATATTTTAAATGCCGATAAAAGCGCATGTACGACAAGCAACTAAACAAGAGACAGAACATGCCATCATTACCACCAACCGATCCAAACGGACAGCGCCGAACTTAGGTGAGCTGCAGAGCCGATGCTGCGCCATGTTTGATGATTAAATCTCGAAAATGTTAATGATGCCGAAAGAGGCAGCCGTAAACGAAGCCCAGAAGAAGGGGCTCCAATCGAATCGGCCGGGCGACAGATGGAACCAAAACTCAGACATGGAAATTAGCTGACGATTGGAGCAGGCTCGGACTGAGAGGAAGGGGCACAAGACGAAGACTGCTTCCATATCGATCGTTAAATGAACGCCAAGGATCCCCATCGCCATTCGGGATCGATATCGGGATCGGTTTTCATTTGACGCGCTCCGCTCTGGCGGCATTTTCATATTGATTAACCAGACTGAGCCCTCGTTCCCTGCCCTGCCCCTCCATCCAGAACGATCAAAATACCTATTAGCAATTAAAAGACAGACAAAAAATACAGAAATCTTATGACAAGTCGAGAAAGTCGTATCTAGGTACCGTTGCAGCTCTCGAAGATCGTTCGATCCGTCCTTCGCCGGTCGCCTCTGTGCATATATGAAGTTGGAAATTATGGGACATTAATTGACTGTAGGTTAACAACCAACACAGACACAAAAAAAAAGAAGAAAGACTGAGAAACTGAACAGAAAATTATGAAAAATATTATTGCATTGTCTGGGGCCGAGAGGTGCAAAGGGGTCTGTCTTTATGGGCTTCTCTCGGTCTTCCCCTTTTTGGGTTCTTTTATGTAACTGGTTTTATGTAACTTGTCTTCTTAAGCCCTTTGTCATTGGAGGGGACTCTCAGTCTGTGCAGCCATTGTGTCGTATATATTGATTATGGTGTTTATAACTATGGCTTTTTGTCGAGGCTTAAGAGCTTTCGAGGGGGAGTTAGCATTATGGAAGAACATTTGATTAAATCCTCTATTTGCAATGCTCCCAAAACCTCTTTGAGATCGATAAGGAGTGCTCCCTGGATTTTAATATCTTAATTTTGCTAACTAAGCAAATCTTTGAAACTCCTGGGACTATCGTTGATTCTGTTCTGCTCTACCCAAAAAAAACCCCATATCCAAAACACATCGTCCGTTGTTGTCAAGTTTTGTGAAGATTAATTGAACAATCAATTTTAAATTTTATAGGTTTTCAACTTTTCATTTCTCTTACACGATTTTCTGTGTCTCTCAGTCTCTGTCTCAGCCTCCGTTGTAGTTGTTGTTGGGTTATAAATTTGTTTTCTTTGTAGCATTGGAATCGACCCTCAGTTCTGTCTCTGTTCTCTCCGTCCGAACCACTCCAGTCCACTCGCGACCAATTTAAAATTATGAAATAGTAGCATTAATGAAAGATAAACTTTGTGTGGATTTTGGCGCATTGGTTTTCGGATAAAGAGTCAATAAAGGGAGTATGAAATGGAGGGATATGTGATCGTATGGAATGAACAAGTGAGGTATTCGACATCCATCCGACTCTGCAAATAGGAAAAAGGAAAGATATATACTTAAGATTAAAATGTTCTTCTAGAATATATGTATTCCATCCATAAAAACCCCTTCCTCTCTTTTAATGGCTGTGCAAATATTTTGATGTCTAACCATTAAACACAACCATAAATTGAGCCACAAAAAAATCAATTACTTTCATCGCGAACATTAAACAGGAACACTTAACGACAGCGGAAATTTGCAAAAGTTTGTCGGCAATTTTCTATAATTTATATAACTTTTTATAGCTCAGAAATTGCCTCTAATTGAGAGCAGGATTCGGCTAGAGTGCAATTATTATAATCTTCCTCTTAAGCATCGGATGCATAAACATTTTTATATCTATCGCGTCGAGTGGCGCCATTTTAACGAAACTTTAATGAAATTATAAATTCGATCGAACGTTTGACTGACTTTTATTGGATCTCCAATATTGCTCTGGGTTCGGGTTGGGTTTGGGTTTGGGTTTGGGTTTGTCTACCTCCAATGGCGGGCAGACTGTGACAATGGCAACACCTACGGTTTTTTTAGTGCATCTCCCTTATGAGTTTTCCTTGCTCTGCCTTTTCTACATTTTCTTTTCCCATTTAATTTATGTGCATTTTAAACGTTTTCCCTCTGTCTCTATGGCGCATGCGCTTCGGTTCTGGATCGAACAATAGTCTCCATCCACTTTGAATATAAGCAAACAAGATTTTTATAGTTTACACACATCAAAAATCTTAATGGGTTAGTTGACGTCGGCCTATAGAGGGTCTCGGAGAAGGCGTGACAGATCTTGTTTGATTGTAAACTTGGGATTGCATTTCTCGAATCATCAAAGGCGGAATCTAAAGTTGATGAAATAAAACTGGAGATACTCATCGGGATGGTAAGGAAAAAGGATTTCATGGCTCCATAAGAGTTTGATCGTTTCTTGTTCAATTCACCAATACACCAATCATAGATATTTCGGTCTTTCCTTAAGATTCTGGCTTTTTGGGGGTAACATTTCATCACAAACTTTCTTTATCTTTCACTTTATTCAGACTCACTTTTGATATCGCATTTCTCCAGCCCTGACACAGAAATTCCGGCAAAAGAGTTTCATTTTCTGCTGAACCTTTCAATTTGCCATGAAAAATAGAAAACAATCTTTCTTTTCCTCCCGTAACTCTGGGATGATTGCTGAATTGCTATGCAAATTTCTCTTTGGCCCGAAATGAACAAACAAAACAACGAAAACTTTTACATTTCAATTTTCCACACTGTCACCCCAGAGCAGAGCAGAGCGTCTAATGCCCCAACTAATTAATGAAAGTAAATTAATTTATACGTAAATTGTTTTGTTTCGAAACTCGGGCTCCCTCTCCCTCTCCGCGACCAAGCCGATTCGGTTTCAGGGTAAGGGTTTTATCAATGACTTTTGTGCGACGCTCTTTGAATGCCTAATGAGAGAGTTGGGAGCAGTATTCAGAGTTTTCTGGGTTGACCCGTCTCGGGCCTTAACTTAATTCGCTGTGTAATTGTTGATTTGGTTTCGTTGGGTTCCTTAGTGGAACGTGGGAGATTTTCCCGCTTATCGAACACTTCATTGGGGGAGTGCATATATAGGGATCTATGGGGTATAAATGGGGTATACATAGGGGGAGGACTGGCTAAGACTATTAAGTGGGGTCATCACTATCTGGCATGCTTTTGATTAGCTAGCAATACGATATATCAGACAAGTGGCCAGCCCTGGAAGTTGGTAGTTGGCGGTCAAGCAACCAAAATATCGCACAAGTTGGCAGCACAAAACTCCACCGCATGTACGCCTCCCTCTAATCTAAGCTTTGGTTTTGTTCGCCTGGACATTAAACAAATGATGTTCAATTATGTTTTTGGACAACCACAGAAATCCACTTAACTTAGTTTGTGGCCAAAACTCAAACTCTGGCCACTGCAATGAAAGCTCATTAAGTCATGTTGAGAGTCCTCGATGCTGTCTGGCAGAGGGGGACTGTCTATAATAGCTGCAGGGGAGGACAGGACAGGACATACCCGACCAGAAACCAGGAACCATGAACCAGGAACAGGACCAAGAACAAGAGCATAAAGCAATTATTTGCATAGCCCCCAAAGTGCAGACAAAGAGCGCAAATTGCAGCCACGCAAAACAATGCACCAGAGAGAGATAGAGAGAGAGAGCTAGAAAGGGACGGAGAGTAGAGCATAATGAGCATTCACCTGACCCATGCCCACTGTTCCACTGCTCCGACGATGGTACGCTGCCATTCACTCGAAGCATTGTCATCGTCCCACTCGTTTGCGCATTCATTTATTCAATTGTGGCCACTTGTTAGGACAAAAGCCTTTCTAGGACACACACAATGCCCAGCAAATTTCTCTCCATCTCCACCTACCACTCCAACTGAAGCCTGCGACTCTCCTTTGAGCGGACATTAACTTGTTTGTTTGCCGCTGATTGTCGTCATCATCCTTATCATCATCAGCATCTGCGTTGTCTTCGCTGGCTGATTTGTACCACACAAAACGTGGGGCCGGTGGGGGAGGGATCTCCTGAACGGACTGGCGCTGTCAGCCGCATTGAAATTGAAGTTGTTGCTGGAAGGAACAACGTCTCGTGTCTTGTGCCGCTGACATTTCGCCTTTTGTGATCCAGATCCCCACTGAATGTTATGATTCCTCTAACTTGTCGCCATGATTGCACATAATTGGGTCACATGCTTGTCACAAAAATATACGAGTACATACCATATACTCATTTCTTGTCTTTGCAATGTAAAAGATTTTTCATTAAAATTGTCAGCTTTTCTTTTCTCTTTATTTTTTTTTTGGCCCCTGTCAGTTCAGGCTGCTGCTGTTCTCGCATCTCACATCTCGCTCACTCTCTGCCAGGGTTTCCTTAAATTGCTTTCTTGTGTGGCAGCAAAAAAGGACTTTTTGTAAAGCTTTTTTTCACTTTGTTCATTTTGTGGTACTCTCTCTGAATGGAAAATTTAAAGAATTGAATGGAAAAAATTAAAAACGATGAAACTGTGTACTATTAAACGAGGTCCTGATTCACTTTTCGATTGTTATAGAGTGAAACATACTTCACAGAACTTTATAGGTAAGTAATTTCAGAGTTATGTATGGAGACTTTTACCCCCAAAGAGCATTCCGCATTCGACTTGTTCTTTCTTCGTTCATATTTTCTTTGCCATTTCATGCTTTTGATTGCGTACACAATTTTTTGCCGATTTTTATTATGTGCCTCGTCGTTTATTTTGCAGTGCATAATTTATGCCTTACTCCCTCTTTTTCTCGCTCTCTCACTCCCTCTCTCTACCGGCGCGCCGTTTATCTCTGTTGCCTTTTCTCTTCTGGCGTCGCCATTTTTTGCGCTTCCTGAGCCGGATTCTGCCCCTGTTCCTGGTCCCCAAGCCCACTGTTGGTTCGGTTCGGCTCTGGCTACTGGAGTGTCCCCTGTCCGGTGCTGCTGCTGCTGCTGCTACTTGTCCTGGTCAGAGGACCGTTGTCGCTTGCCCGCTTTTGAACTGCTGGCGGAAATGTATTTACACCAAAACGTTCGTAAAATGGCGGGCATAAAATAAAGTTTTAACGGATGTTTACGCAATGCGCATGAATTGTCCAATAATGACAAGAGACAAGATGGCAAACGATTGGTCGGTATCCCAGAATAAGAATAAACTCTATGGCCATAAGGACGGGGGACCTATTGAAATTTTAATGGCCTCAGCCAGTGGCTGTGACGTCTTCAATGGCTTGGAAATGAAAGGAAAGGAAAACGGGGAAGAGAAAACTTTAAGAAGGCCGTATATAACAGGACTACTATGGGAAGACCTAAGACCAATCAGCTGGATTATCTCTTGACTACTAGGCCTCATTAATTCAAATGCATATTTTAGTGATATTTGGGAAATGATTAATAATTATTCTTTCTATAAGCTCCCTTACAACCTTTGCCCTGCTCTTATACTCGTCTGTTTAGTAACTTCTCGGATTACCTTTAAACCTTGACCCTTCTCTGCGCTTCTCAATATTTCTACTTTAATGCGAAACCGCAATCGCAACTTTGGTAATTTGATCCAAGTTTCCCAACCTGCAACCCGCATCAGCCCTAAAGCTGGAGGGTTAATCGAGGACATGTTGGCAATGACAGCATAATTATGGACTCGCCAGACAAAGGAAAATGGGCAACGCCCACATAGTTATGACATTGACAGGACAACCTATCTGTCCAACGCGAACTCCCCTTCGCCCACTCTGCATTCAAAATATTCTATATATGTATTTATTTAAACGAGGGTTGCAAAAAGAAAATCTCCGCCAGCTAATCATGTCGAGATGTCGTTGCCAATCTTTCTCCGGCGACCCTTGAGCGAGAAGAAACTTCACGCACCATAAATTTTTCATTCGTTGTCATTAAATCATTTCGTAAGGTCCCCGAAAAGTGTACAGACCCCCAGAAGAAAAAAAAAAGGAAAAGAAATTGAGGAAGCCGAAAGGAGCCAAGGATAATGACAAGCAACATGCTGCAAATGTCAGGGCAGACAGGAAAACGGAAACGTATTGGCGCAGTGGAGTTCGCTGTGAATGCCAGAAGGAAAGGAGGCCGGAGCAGGAGCAGAAACAGTACCAGGCGAAGCCGTGAAGATAATTTGGGAAGTAAGTGGATAAGTTTTGTTCCTCACACGCGGTACTTGAATATTATCCATGAAACTATGGCGGGAACTCTTTATCCTATATTATTTCTGATAATAATTGGAACTGAATCTACTAATGAACCTATAAAGAATACTTTCATAAATGGAATATAGCAGATGTTTAGTCACAGAACAGTCGGTAAAGGATGGATATCTGTAGTTAAATAGGGTTTCATTATGGCTTGATTAATACTAAATAAACCTTTATCTTAAGAACTATTTAGAAAGAAGAAATCTTTCACAGCAATCTACAAGATGTCTTCCATTCGAGCACTTCCCATATAATAAATTTCGTTCAAGCATTTTTTTGGCTACCAATTCTATGGAGACTGCGGAAACGGATGCGGGTGCGGACAACTTTAAGAAGTCTGCCAAGAATAATATCATACACACATACATTTAGGAACATAAGGAACAGGGAAATTTGAAAAATGCGACAAGTATCCATGAAAATCATAAATTATGCAAAATACTTGAATATTTGATTAAAATTCATTTACTGCCAAAGAGAGCGACAGAGAATGAGAGAAATGATAAATGCCAGACAAGAAAATCAAAGCAAATCACTTGCAGTCGCCGAAAAACGGTACGAAAAATGTTTAATAATGGAAATCCCCAAAGCACGCCCAGAACTCAAATGCAGGACTACCGTACACGTGTCCGGAGTTGTCCTTGCACACGCCACACTTCATAAATTTTCCTTCGGAGAGGAGGGAAACCCAAAAGCGAAGGAACCTTTACAGTTACAGTTACAGTTATGATTGCCCGAAAGTCAACTGGGGGACGAGGCGACGTCGGATGTCCGCCCATCCGCCCATCCACCCATCATCATCATCCGGAAGCTAAGCCTCGCAAAAAGAAAACCGCAGCAAAGTAAACACCCGAAGGAGGAATCGTACTCGCACTCGTACTTCCCCTCCGAAGGATGAAAGCCTCTAACACACAAACAAACAGAGGGCGCATTCCAGCTACCCTTCGAACCGAAGCGACTCTGAGTATAGACGCATAGACACATTCTGGCCCATTGGCCGGGTGAGGCAAGGGCAACGGCAACGGCAACGGCATCGGCAACGGCAACGGCAACGGCAACGGATCCTGTGCCGCAATCAAATCATCTGCCAAGTTTATGATTTATTTAACTTTTTTAATTGACTTTTTCCGAGAAAGAGACAGCAAGAGAGAGCGGCGGCCGCGTAGCGTCCTCCCCTCGGATGGTGGCTAAGGACTGCGTGTGAAAGGATAATGGTGGGTCTTCAAATAAGGAAACTTCACTTGCAGTCTGTTGTTGTAGCTGTTGTTGCTGGTGGTGTTGATGTTCCTTGTAGTAAATGCGTCATATGAAAGGATACGGATACGGATGCGGATGAGGATGAGGATGCGGAGGTGTACGTGTGCGCATGGGAGGGGGTTTGTTGCAAATCCGGTTTAGTCTATTTATTTAAAGGCCTATTTTTATGCTCATCCGGCTGCCGTTCACTTTTTAACAACTTAAATGGAGGATATATCAAATAAAAATCTGAATCTGTTGATTTATGCAACGGTAATTGCTGGTTGAAACAGTGGAAGTGAAACAAGAGTACAGTCCTCAACAGATTTTTGAGGAGAATTTAGGGGTTATTCAGTAAATGGAAGGGGGTTGATAAAGGAAGTATCTTTACCTCAGATCCTAAGCAAAGGGAAATAATAAAGCTATCTAAACTCATTAATTAATGACAAGCGATTTCTTGGAACATTCCCATTCCACTTACGTAATCTAAAACAATTCTTATAGCCTCTCCATATCATTTATCGCCCTAAAATTCCTCAGTCCACACATGTGAACAAATTCCTCACATTACTACCCTTCGTTTCGTAAGGACCTACATCCTACACACACTCAGCATGACTCAACCCCATTCCCATCGGTCACCGTGAAACCAAACTAATTTGACAGCCAACTAGCGCCGGACCCACCGTACGAGTATGGCCAAAGATGGACATGAATACAAAGAAAAAATTGGAATCCTAAGGCCCCAAGCCCACTTGTCAGTCTCCCGCCCGCTGTCGGAGTTAAACTTTCAATTTCTTCAAAATCAAACACACAAAAACGCACCCAAAAAAGTATCCCACAATCAGACTGGCAAAAATATAATTTATGAGCCAACCGAAAAAAAAGAGAAGCAGAACTCTCAGCATTTGATGTATACATTTTGAGCTTTGTGGAGACACAAAAATGATTTTGATGGACACTTAACAAAACGACACCAGATTCGGCTCAAACGAAACCTGGTCCCCTGGCTCTCGGTCGCTCTGGTCCTGCTCCAGAGTCATTTCAGGTGAGGAATAAAGCCAAGTGAAACCCAAGATCTGTTCTTCTTCGAGTTGCAAAAAAAGGGGAGAAAAACGGAGAGAAATACGACATATTTCATATTTTATTTATTATTTAGAAAGGGTACGCTGCATAAATCAAAAACGAAATGAGTACGACATAACAACACCAAAAAGCTGAGACTGAGACTCGGACTCAGACCCAGATGGAGGTGGCTATGGGGATAGGGTTCGGAGACGGAGGAGAGACCGAGTCGGAGGCGCAATCGCAGTCATCGATGTTGTCCAATGCAGCCGTGGCCAGCCACCACCATCCAAGCAAACAACCGTCGAACCAACCAACCAGCATATGAAATAAAATCAAAATAAAAGCACCCAAACTCAAACTCAAACTCAGACCAAACTCAAAACTCAAACTGAAACTGAAACGCGAAAAAAGTTCCCACATGTTCACAATTTTGTACACATTACGAGTACGTTTATGGGCAGCGGGCGAAGCGGTTCGAAGGAGTAAAAATACGAAAACAATCAACGAAAAACCCACAGATCTGCGAGTAAAGCATAAAATATCATTCATTCAACATAATGCAATGGGGGGCGGCTGCTTGGCTCAGGAGTAGTGGAAATCTCATCTTCTGTCTTCTTTTGTTTGCTAATTGTTGGCACTGAGAATAGATTGAAATGAGTTGAGGTGGAAGATACTACAAGCTTTCACTGTCCATCTCCCTGAGACTACATAGAAGAATCAACTTCAATTGACAATTGATCGAAGTAATCACGTAAATTATTTGTAAGCCCGCAAAATCAATCTATTATCAAAAATGCCAATCATATTTCAATTAACAACTTTCGATAATTTATCGATTTTTGATCGATTCATACTAGAAATATATACCTATGTAGCTAATACATTTTGGAAATCTATAAGGTATTTATTTATCAGAGCATTCCCTGTCCCCATAACCGATTACCTGATCATTTCTCGCAGTGCATTGCAGTGACATGAAGGAGGGAACCAAAACAACAGCAGCAACAACCATACAGAAAACAGTCAAATGTTGTATGTTTGGTATTTTTGCGTCACGCGTTGTTCCACCTTGTCGATGGGGAAGGGGGGACAGCGGCAGAGAGTGAATCGATTCGAGGATTGCGCCTGCGCACACGCCTGAATGCGAAATACTGTAGAGGCTATACCAGAGAGCGGGTTGGAGTCCAGGCGGGGGATGCCATATCAGTGAAATGATCGCAATCTCAACACAAAATTTGTGTTTGGCGCAGACATTTTTTTACTGTGTGAGCGAGCTCTGGAGGTGAGGTGCAGGAGGAGGACGGGAACGGGGACCTGCGAAGATAACCGAAAGATGATGAAGATGAAGCAGCAGCAAATCTGCAAAAAGCCAGGGAATGTGTGTGACCCCCCCGCGCACTGCTCTACAGCCTGTCTGCGACTGCGACTGCGACTGGGACCGGGTCCTGGTCCTGGTCTGGGCCTGAGGTCCAGGGTCCGGGGTCCTCCAGCCACGTCGTGTTGTCATAATGAATGGTGCAGCTTAAGTCATTTCATTTTGGAGCTGGTCTTGAGGTTGCTGCTGCCTTTTTTATAGTGCTGCTGGCGCCATGAAATATTAAATTACGAGCTGCTGTTTGTGGTCACCCCTGGCCTGCCTCTCCCTCCATACGACCCTGTCTCTCATTAGAGAATAAGAGAGGGAGATACATTCCACATACGCCGTGTGTTCGCGAGGTCTTCGTTTGCGAATGAAATTAATAACTAAAACGTTGCAGAACCATAAAAAGGCCCTCCAATCGACCAAATTGAAATTCCCAACTTGCTGAATTAATAAGTTAATTTCTGCAAACGCCCCTCCACGTCCAATCCATCTGCACATATTGAAATGTTTTGCATAATTACAGGGAGATCTCCAGTCGCCCAGCATTTTATGTTGCCCCATTTATGACTTTGGCTAATTTACCAAGGGGGTACGGTATGGTATGGTATGGTATGCTTTGTATGTGTGGGGAGGGGGGACTTTTATGAAGCGGCCTGCCATTAAAAAGGTTAAAGTTGAGGCTCAGCCACGTAATGACTATTTTTGGGGCGACTCGGAGGGATTGCGCTTACACTTTCAGCTCATGTTAATTTCTCGGACATTTATGGCAATTGCCTGACACATGTTTGCGGCAATCTTTATGGGGGTTAATGGGTTGAAGAGCTTGCAGCAAGTACTTAGGAGGAATGTGGAAAGGATTACTTGGGTGCCGGGTGCCAGTCGTTCAAGGGATAGATACGGGATAGGAAATGACTTGATTTGTACTCTTTACGTGTAGTAAAAGCTCTTTTGGAGGGAAATTAAAGAAGGGAGATCTTTACTAGCTCTGCTCATTTATCACTTATCTCCAACTATCTCTCTACCATTAGCAGAAATGATGGGATTCTTTTCGTCTTTTGAGAAAGGCCTTCTATACCTTTCACTGGCACTGCAATGGCAATAATTATGGAAAGATCTTTGACTCATATGGCCAATACGTTTGGCCGAAATCAAATAACGATAAAAAATCACACGAATATTAATTCGAAGAATTGCAAAGACCTTCAGCCAAAAAGGCAACTCCAGTGCCAAAGCCAAAGGCAAAACCCAATGGCAGAGCAAAAGCCAAACTGTTTATGAAATTTATAGTTGCGGTCTAGGAAGAGAGACTGAGACCGCAATCGAGTCCCAGTTCCAGGTTCTCCCGTACCCCCAATCGCCATTCCACAGCTGGTCGTGTGAGAATGTCTGGGGCACATGTGCCTTAGTTCTCGGTCCTCTATCCTCTATCCTCTGTCCTCTGTTCTCGTCCTGGTCTTGCTCTGGCCCTGAGTTCAACTGCAAAAAGGCCAAGCACAAGCCCAAGCAAAATAAAAGGCAAAAACGAATCCAATCCAACTACTGGCCAACTCCGAAGACCGAAGCTCTAATGCCAATACAAAGCTGGAGTCTTTGTTTTTTACCCTCTCCCTCTGCGGATTTTATGCGATCAACTTCCATGGAAGTGGAAGCTTAAGCCCAGCGACGAAAATATTTATATATATATAGGTATTTGAGCGCAGACTTATCGCCCAACAAGATCAATATGCACGATATCAATATGCTCTTGGTGTTGTTCCAGTCCCGAACAACAAGAACCACAACGCTGGACGAACAAGATCCAAAAGCAGGGTCAGGCCCGGAAGGAGACCGAGCGGGGAAGCGGCGCGACAGAGTTGTAAGTGGCAATGGAAGTGGGGTAGGGTATGCTCCAGTTGGGGGTGCTTCCAGTGTGGAAGCACTTAGAGGGAGTAAATTATAGGTGACGTATAAGGTTCTCACAATCATTTCTATCCTAGTCAATAAACAGAAAGGGACCATTCCTTCTTCCATGCCATCGAGTTTTCCAGACCTTATTAGATCCTGAAAATAAATAGATAGATCAACAAAGTTGTACGAGTATGTACATATACCCTTTCTTTCCATGATGACGAATATTCGCTGAGCAATTTTTGGGCCAGAACTGTCTGCCCGTCAGTCTGCCAAGATTTGTCCCGCTTGTCAATATGATTAGAAGGATTTAATTTTGTGTTAATATAATTTTTGTTGCTCGAGAAAATTCGCAGAACTCAGAGAAGCAAGAGAAATACACAAAGAGTCCTCTACACACAACGAAACCGACGAAACTACCGACGAAGTCAGGCCAGATGATTGCATAGGACGATTGGATTGGCTTGGATAGGATTGGTTTGGTTTGGTTTGGTTTCTGTCCCAGTGCCTATGCCTGTGGCTGTGCCTGGACTCATGCCCTGCCCGTTCGTTCCCCTGTCTGGTTGTGGCATTTGCATATTTTGAATGTTCGCGGGCGACTCGTGGCACGTTTAAACAACAAAAATGCTATCGATGATTGTGGGCGAGTCATGCGGTTGTCTCTTGACGACCTTTTCATAGTTCTCCATGTCTGCGCTTGTCGCTTGTTCCCTTATTGTTGCTGTTGTCAAACAATTGTCACAACGTGTCGGCATTCACACGAACTTTATGTTTTATCCAACACCTCGGCGCAAATCTCTCAAGGGTTAAAGTTTGCCCAAGTCTCCGAAGGGGGTTATGGGACGGTCTCCAGAGCGGAGTGTGGTTTTCGGATTCCTTCCACAGTGATATGTGATCCATCGCCCTACCGCATTGCTGGCATTCATCAATAACATTCTGGAGTATGTCTTGTCCGGCGGCGGTGTTCAATCAAAAGTTCCATACAGTTTTGTATGAAAAAACCAACACCCATGCTGAAGGGTCCTTCAATTCTTAGCTAATAATGAGCGGAACCTCAGCGGTTCCATTGTTCTGGCTCCCCTCTGACTCCTCTTCCAATATGTATTTATTATATTTATGGCACAATTTTGCTTTCAAAATGCTGAGGAACAAAAAGAAACACTTGTGCCAGGACGGGCCCCGGTACCGGCCCCTGTGCCTGCCCCAGCCCCTGCCTCTGCCCCTGGCTGACAAGCGGAATATCTTTTTTCTCGCGATCGATGGAAGAAACGAACGATCGATCGGTGGATGGTCGGATGGATTGGCTCCTTTGCTGAATAGATCACTCAACCAAAATGAATTATTGATGGACTGATCAACAATAAACACAAAAAACTGAAAGCAAAGAAGAACTGTAAGGAGGTGAGGGAACTCTCCGAGATGAAATGTAACCAGAGCTTTGACTTAATGTGGCAGTTCAACCAGATCGATATGTCCATATAACCGAATCGAATCGAATCAAATCGATCGTGCTGCTCAAGTTTTGTGACTTTGTCAAGTCCTCCTCCTCCTCCTCCTCCTTCTGCTCCTGCTCTTGCTCCTGCTCCTACGGATCATTTGTGATATATTGTTTCGGTAGCAGTTTGTTAAACGTGATCAATTTTTAATTACCCATCATCATCATCCATCCAGGCAAGCACCGATCGGTGATCGGCGATCGGCGATCGGTGATCGTCCATCGACGATCCGTCGTCCGATTGTCGTATCAATCGCACCGCACAGAATGTAACTCGGACGTTTGTCGCATGTCATTCAACGATTTATGCCCTCTGAGCGACTTTAATAAATGTGTCTTTGCCGCTTTTGGCCTGCACTCTTGGTACGAGCCTCCATCCCTGTCCGATCCCCATTCCCTCCTTCAGTCAAGGCATCATTGATTGAGGCGACTTTGGCACTGATGATATGGCGCCGTTGTCTTCGCCTGCTCCAGCTCCTGCTCCTGCGCCTCCTCCCTCCCTACCTCCTTGTTCCTGTCCCTAAACGGAGCGTGTGTGCGTAAAATGTTTAATTAGTTTTGTCTAATTAACACTTGGAACATGGCAATAGCGACTTGAAGTGTGCCACCAGAGGCGTGAACATCAAAAGGTAAACAAGCGGCAATGGCTCGTAGGAGAGGAGGTAGGCAATGGACGTGCGTACCTCTGCAAAGAGCTAAGAGTGCTCTAGAAAGTGTTCCTTATTACGAAATGTTTGTGGAAGTAAAATCTTTGTCATGGTCTAGAGGAGGAATCCTAGTATCTATCAGAGTGGACTTACCTTACAAATGCTTCCGCAATTAGTTAACCCTAAGCCCTTCAGTTCTTGCGATCAGAGCATTCTAAGCGATCACGTAACTACCTTCATAGACAGACATTTCCCCTAAAGCTTTGTTTCATCTTCCCCTTTTAGTCTTTACTTTGGATTGCCCTGGACCAACAACATAATTTCTACATCTACACACGCCCATTTTGCCACCAGGCTTCCACAGATTGGGAGCCAGAGCTCCCAGAAATCCAGAGTCTAAGGTCTTGGGCCCTTGGGCAGCACACAAATGAAAGAGAACGCCCACAGCACGCGCCAAACAGACAGACCGGAGGGAGCGACCCAAAGCGAGCCCAGAACCGACCAGAAATGGACCTGGAGATGGAGATGCAGAATAGAGGGAGCAGCCAAGCTGGCTGCCAAAACTCCGGTGGAAATATTTGCCACTTGAGTTTATGTTTGTGGCTCGCTCTCGGCTCTCGGCCCCCGGCACCCTTCTGGCCATGGCTCGGTCACTTGAAGTTCTTGGCTGGCGTTTATTTTTGTTTTGGTACGGGGCGCAGAGTAACAAATTAAAAAGTAATTCACAGGCGCAGCATAATTAGCTGCTAAGTGACACTAATGGGGCCGCAGTTGAAGCACAGTTGCAGTGCCTCCAAAACGCCCCCAGCCCTGCCCGTCTCCGCCTCCGTGTCCGTGCCCCATTCTGACTGCACTTTTTCGGTTGCTCGGCGGTTCGTGGTTCGTGGTGTGTGGGCAAAGTGGAGTTCTCCGCGTGGTGATTGAGGGGCGACTTTACTTTAAATTTTCGGCTCCGTTTTCGACTAATTGAGTTTGGTGTTTCGTGGTCCACACGGCTCTTGGCTCCCTTGTGGCTGCCAAGTTTTGGGTTGGCCGTAATTGATGTGCCTGATGAAAGCAAAGGTCATTATTGTGATGAAATCGATGGAATAGAGAAATCTAGAGCTAGGGAATTGCTAGATAATCTCAGGAAATCTTGTAATTATTGTCAAGTTAAGTCGGGAAACTAAACACATTTCACATACAGCTACACGAACAGACATATGGTCTATAAAATGGTAAGTTAAGAAGGGAATATTCTATGTGTACACACCTGATTCATAAGCATCTTCACACCAAAAGCCCCGTCCTGGTAAGGAAGGGAACGGGTACAGGCATAGTCATCTACGGTTGAAGGAGATCTTTACCCACAACGTTGCTGCTGAACTCCACAAGGAAGATGATAGGCTCCATACTGAAACGACGCGCCCCAAGGAGGGCAAGGATGACGAATATAGCAAAGAGGATAATATACACTGTATACAAAAAAAGGACTCCAATAAGGGGTATACCGAAGAAGTCGAAGAATATTCCATAAAGGATCACTATACAAAAAAAAAAAACTCTAACAACACAAAATTTACTAAAGAGAAAACGTCAATCGATCCGAAAATCGTCAAGGCCTGCTGGGAAAAAGCAGATGAGTATGTGAATCAAATCATAAAAGCTCAGGATGCTGCTATCGACCACAATACCAATGCATCGGACAGAGAGATCAAGGAAAAGGCCTCCAAAAGGAACTTCTATCACAAGGCAGAGGCCCAAATTAGACCAGATATTTGCAACTCCTCCGAACAGCCTTCCGAACAGGCAAATGATTACTCTGACTGCAACCTCAAAGAAGAAATAGACTCTTCGAGTGATCAGGATACAACGGCTTGTCCAAGCGACCAATCCACTGACAATTCTTTGAGCTACAGTCAAGTATTTAGCGAGATTTACGAAGAGTCCATAACGCGTCAACAGAGGGCGGAAAAACTCTGTCGTGCCTACAATCTGAGTAAATCTCCAGACTATGCCGAATATAGGTCCTATCGAACGGACGAAGAATCGGAGCCATCCACATTCAGGAGTTTGAGTTCCGAGTGCTTCAGCGATGTTGCACGTAATCCCGAAAATACTGATAATCAAGCGACAGATGTGCTCAATTATGATAGCATCAAAGCAAAGATCGTCGCCTCTTTAGAAACTCTTTATAATCCCGAACATGAGGAGCAGCAAGCGGGTCCGGAAGAGGAGACTACAGCTACAAATAGTACTGTCGATTCGGAATGCTCTAGCGTTTCTGGTAATATATCCCAAGATTCCGATGATCAGTCTAGTGGTGAGCTCGATTACGATGCTCTCATTCAGGAGCAATTGAGGATCATAAACGAGTATGAAAACAAGGATGCCCTAGATAGCGTGAGGAGCTCATTTAGACGATCGATAACCAGCGATGTGGTAGAGTTTGATTCAGGGCAGAGTGGAGAAAGTGAAGCGCAATCGCATTGTAGCTCTAATGGAGAACTATCGCCTAGGCTTTCACCAAGGCAATTAGCTAGCAGCTCGAGCTCAACAAGAAGCCTGAAAGAATTAAATGCAGGGCCAAGCCAATTATATTCGTTTCGATCTCTCAAAGACCGGTGTGAATACTCTTCTCGTGGAATATCAAGAACAAAATCAGAAGTATTCAGAAAAATTAACGAGAATATCAGCCCTCAGAGAGATCAACTCACGGATCAGGAGGAGATCGCGGAAGCGGAAAGCAGTGACAGAGATATGACAGATGACACCGACTATCGAACCTACAGCGACAGTTCCACAACATCAACGATATCGCTAGCTTCCGTACGAACAGATTGTCTGTGCAGCAGCACACGTCATCATCATTATCATCATCATCGTCGTCAGCGTCGCCTTGAAAGTGTGCCCAAGGCATATCAAGATCGTGGAAGTAGTCCCATTAACATTAAGACGGCGCGATTCAGCCCCATGTCGGAGACAGTTGACAGTCAAAATGAGAAAAGTAAGGATAGTTTCAGTACCAAATCGATTGCTTCCATTGCGGTACAATATCCCAGCGATGATGAGCAGAAGGTTCCGAAGAAGTCCCGAAGTCGCTTGGGTCTAAGTTTCTACAATGCTGATGAGGCACTGATAGAATTGGCAGATTTCAGTTGTCCTTTGGTCATGGGTGAGAATTCAGATTACTTGGACCTAACGATCTCCACCGATGAGGATCACATCAGTGCTAAGCTATTGGCTGCAGCTCTGACCTCCAGAAGTAAAAGTAGGAGCACCAGAGCCGGAAGCACTCCCAGAGATGCCCATGAGTCGATCATGAGCTGTAAGCCCAGAGTAGCGTTCAAGCGACGCTCAGAGCCGGAGGAGGCCCACTGTAGGAAAAACCGTTTATATTGGATAGCCGACAGCATTCTGAGTGACTCTTTGCAAAGATATCAACAAATAACAGTGGAATACGAGTTGGCTAGGGGAGATGATGATGATGATCCATTACATTTTGATATCTCTCGCGAGATTCAGACATTGGAGTTCAACAAGAAGTTCCAGCATCAGCTGCAGGCTCTCAAAGAGATTTTTCAATGAATCGTTATAGCCAATATATATTTTGTATGTTTACCAAATACAATTACGTGACATCGAATAAGGCTAAAACTCATAATTTGTTCACTGCACACGATTTCAGTTCAAACAATGGCCAAGACAATTCCGGGCAGAATGATTTAAATGCTCCAAATGTTGGCTGGGAAATGAGGTTGCAAGGTGCCTGTGTCTGCATTGGGGCTGGGTCTGCGTCTGCACCGGGGCTGGGGCTGTGGCTGGGGCTGGGTCTGGGGCTGGGTCTGGTCTGGATCTGGTTGAGGAAACTACTTGAAACTTTCAGCAGTAGAGCAGCCGCCTGGCAGTCTGCTTGGTTCGTTTCTGGGGTCCTATGCAGAGGTGCATAAATCAACTTTAGTGCAGGCCAAGTATCTTGCTGAAGGGCGCAGCTCTCAAGTGGGAGACAAGACCTGTGTAGAGTACGAGGCAGAGGCATGGGCATGGGCATGGGCAGGGTAGCTGACTCTGAGCATAATTAGCCCATGGCTACTGTTAGTCTAGTCGTGCACTCCCCATTTGCTCGTTTTCCTCCCCCCCTTTTCATGGGGAGTAGACCATTTATTTTCTTTACACATACTAAATATGCTGGAGTTGTTTACATGATCGATCAGGAATCGGGCGGCACCGAGCACTGACGGTACCATTCCCTAGGTACCATTATGCTGCCTTGCATACTCGGGATGCACTTAATTGCTAACCAAACACAGATCTTTGGGCTGCAATCGGTGGTGGTGTAGGAGGAGGCACGCAAATATTGTTTTAAGGCACATCAACATATCTCACCTGCCTAATGTGATCCGCATATGTACGATATGTACATAGATACTCTCGAAACTGAGTGAGTGGTGGTGGGCTTGCATTCGTTCCATAGTTTTCTCTTATAATGAAGTGCGTCGGGATATGTTTATAATTTACGATACAATTCCTTGGGTTTGGGGAGCGAGAGAATCTAATCTGGCGATTAGCTTTTCCATTTCGTTTTTTTGGTAGCTGGTAGTTTCGTTTTTGGTAATGAAATGGCTACGTGATCTCTTGGATAGAACTTTGGCTCCTGATTAGATAGATTATTTTGAGAGCAACCTCTACTCAGTCCACACATTGCCTAAGGGATCACTTCTTCGGTTAAATTCCCTGCCCAACCATCGCACTCTCTTCGCAACCTGTTGCCGGCGATAATCTAACTGATTCCCAATTTCCATCTAAGCAATTTCCCACACGCACTGCCCACATGGATACCCGATGAGGCCCACTTGACTCTTGTGGTCATCAGGTGAGCGCACACGGCATAATTTAGACAATTCCCTTCATTTATTATGAAAAATGCACTCAATTTATATGACTTGATTATATGCGCCTTCCTTTTTTCCCCATTCGCGTTGTCCATTGGCCATATTTGCTTAAGTCACCGCATGCCGCCCAATGCCATGACATGGCCATGGACATTCTGCCGGGACATGGCCTAAACAAGACTGCGACAACAGCATCAAGAAGTTGTGGATGAGGAAGATTTGCTCCAGGCGCACCCCACGCCAATTTATTAAAGCCAACACCAAGAAAATGTTCCCTGGCACAGGTTCTCCTCTGGGTCCCCTTTAGTTCTCTCCGGTTCTCCTTGGTTCTCCTTGGTTTTCCTTGGTTCTACCTGGTTATCCTGGGTCTGGAGGCCATTGGATATGAAAAATTGCACTATACGGCCAGGGCGCATATGCAAAATGCATAATTCATTTAACATTTTGTAAATCATTTGTTTGAATAGCACGATGACGATGATGCGCGGCTAGCTCCCATAGTTCTCGCGGCTCGATCTACCCCTCGACTTGGAGCCCAGCAACAACCTGCCACAGACGAAGCTCCGACTCTTTTTGGCCCAACTGTTAAGCTATTCGTCTGCCCTGACAAATCGAGAGTTGAGTCAAGCCCAGTCCGGGCAGAGTCTCTCTCTCTCTGCTCCAGTCTTAGCCGCAGTCCTGTTGCAGCTACACAATGGCCATGACGATGCGCAAATATAATTTCACAACTGTCTGCACATGGTCCAAACGAAACGAGACACACCATATACTCAAGGCAAAGCTACACTGAAAGAAATCTGACAGGAAATAAAACAAAATTCGTGTTTTAAATATAAAAGATGCCTTCTTCAATGCAAAAAACGTTGATGTGAAAATTGGAAATAAATAATTGATCTAAAATAATTACTAACTGGAAGACAAAGTTTTCTGTTTTTCCTTTCCAATTCTTATACCATTCAATATATAGGTTACACAAATACTGCTCCACCTATGTAATGACCATAATTGTATCGCCCACAATTGCAACCAAATAATTTCTCTCAGTGCACCAGCGAGACGAAAGCATCTGTGTCCGAGGTCTGGCCAGGGCTCAGCCATAAGTCACAACGCCGCAACGACTTTTGAGGCTGGGGATAAGCCTTTTTATTATTATTTGTATTTATTTTCTTCATCTTTTTGCCGTGTTGTTGTGCTGCTTTTTGATTCCTGTGAAATTTGCATGAGCTGGGATTCCGATACCAACTCCAACCCAGTCCCATTCCCAATCCCAATCCCTAGTCCGATCCCGATCCCGATCGTCCAACGAGCTAATTTCGTTTTGTGTGTGCGAATATTGAAAAATTACAAAACTTTTGATGGGGACTGGGAGGGGGATTGATGCTGCCGGCCAGCCGGCCAGCCAGCCAGCTGGTCCCTCTGTCCCTTGAGATTTCTTGGGAACCCAGTTTCTGGCTGGAACTGCCTGTAATTTTAATGATCTTCCACTGACATCGTAACTCAATAAGCCCCAGCGATCGTTCCAGACAGTCAGTCTGGGATCAGCTCGCTTCGCCGATCTTCGGCTTTCCCATCCAACAATTTATCATCTTTGGCTGCACTTTGAAAAGTAATTAAGGTTTCTCCCAACATGCGTGTGGTCATAGGACGGATGGATCCATACACCAGGATGATGATGGGGCTGGCTGGCTGGTGGCTGGGTGTGTACCCAAAGAAAACTATTGTAACTTGAGTGTGGCGTTAAATTTTTGATTAAAAAACTATTAGCCAAGTGTTAAAATTATCATTATCATTATCGTAAATGTATTGTTATGGTGCCAATGCGTCTGGTCTGGGCTTGGTCCAAGCTGTTCCAATACTTTTATTTTTTGTTTAGCAAATTAGGTGTTCCGCTCCGTGGCTTTTTGGATTAAATTATTGATGTCTTTTGTGTTCTTGAATTGCTTTGATTGCCGCCTTATGGCATTTCTAAGGTGGGAATAGAAGGATGAGATACATCCATTTTGGACCCATAGGGAATTCCACTTGGTTCCAAACTATCAAAGTCAAAAACGTTGTTTATTAATTCCCTTATGGCAAACTCTAATTCCCATTAGTAACCACTAACTGTTTACCCGACAACTGTAAAAATAATTAAATTAAAAAATGACAACCGCGAAAATTAGTTGACCACAAAAGCCGCCAAATTGAACCACAAAAACCGACAGCAAAAAAAATCACAATAATGAAAGCAAACCACTAATAAAATATATAGCTGTAGAGAAACCATAACTAGTATAAATTAATTTATGTAATTTAAATGTCAGACCATATTTAAGTTTGGAACAAAAACCGAAAATTAGACTTTACAGCGGGCATGGCCAGTGAGCGGAGCGGCATGTGTTCGCTCAATTTAAACGTCCGGGGGCCCTGTCACTCTCCCGGGCCGGGTCTTTGCCTAGGCAATTCCCCAGTTGGCTGTGTTGCACCTCCCCCTGCCTCACCCCCCTCTCTTCCACCTCTCTCTGTCTCTCTGTCTATGTGCCATTCTCCTACCTTGTCTATGAGGCAAACTGCCGCCGCAGTCGTCGGCCGTTTCCGTCGTCAATTTATAAACGCGTTCAGCTTAAATTGCAACAAATAGTCGCTTATTGAAACTTAAATTGTGCCGACACAGAAAGTGAACGAACCAGCAAGCAGTCGAACTGTTCACAGAGCGAGAGCGAGAGCGAGAGGGCTGCAGCGGACCAGAAAGAGACAGCTGGAGAGCAATGGGTTTTGTATGGGTTTTGGGTTTTGTGTCAACAAGTTTTTCTCTCTCTCTCGCTTTTGGCCATTTTTTGACTCGGTTTTTTTTATATTTCTGTTCTGTGTCAGTCGTTGACGTTGTTGGGTTTGTTGTGTGGTCGTGGCTTGATTTGTTTAAAGGTTTCTGGTTCTGGACCTTGGGCCTCATGGACCTCTTTCCATGGGAATGAAGTTTTGTATGATGTTTTGATGTGTTGTTTGGATTGAGCTTTGGTAGGGGGCGGTTGATCATTGAGTGATGTTCTGGTACTTATGCAAAGTACGATAGAAGTGGTTTAATCTCTTTTAAATATTCGGTTTACGGTTATGGGTTTAATTTCATATAAGTAAAGACCTATTAGGGTCAAAGGAAAACTTAGATTAGAATAGATTTGCATTGAAGCTGATAAAAGGAATGAACTTATCATGTATGTCAGGATAAATGGATAATATACTAAGAATTGGGTATTTATTCAATCGAATAATTAATTAATTACATTTCGAAACACGTTTCTACACATTCAACCAATCAAATCGTATGAAATATTCCGTACAACTTTCTTGAAGTGCAATTTTTGACAAGTGCAATTCAGATTTCGATGCCAAAATCTAAGCCAATCCAACATTTCTCTCAAAAAATTAGCTATATAAGCTCCTCCATTCTGGCCGTAAACTCCAAACGAAATCAAATCGAAACCAAACTCGTTTTATGGCCACCTTTGGCTGTAACGAAAGGGGACAGGGGATAGTGGAAAGAAGACGGCTAAAACGAGTGGCATCCAGATACAAAATTTAATTGCACGCCACAACATTTTTCTGGCTGATTTCTTCCTTTAATTTCAATTCCACACACACACCGCAAAAGGTAGGGGCTTTGGGGGCACCAGCAGGCACAGCAAATCTCATCGACAGCCGGCCGGCGCAATATAATTTCTTTCGATTAATCCAATCGATTTCTATTCAATAAATCAAAATATGAATTCGTTATGGCGCGACCCCTCGACTAGCCTAGACATCCTCTCCGTCCGCCCGTCCGTCCGTCTTTCTGTGAGAGTGTGCGCGTTTGAGGCACGTAACAAATTGTTGGGTTAATTAAAAAAACATAAATCGTTTGATTTCGTATCCTACCTTCTATGGAGTACATGGTACCGGCACCCCGTACCCGGTAACCCGTAACCGGCGCTCTCAACTGCTAACAAACCGTGGCAGGTCTTTTGACGGCCCTTTCATCATCTCGAATCTACTGAAATTCTTCAACAAAGAAATTTTTGGTAGAAACAGAAAATAAATCAAAAAATATTCGCCCCGAAAACCATTTCACTTTGTATATTTTTTGCCTGGGGTTAGTTTTTGGCTTATAATTTATTTTTGGCCTGGCCCTCCTCTGTCATGGTAATGTTAATGGACATCGCTTAGCCCCGTAAATAGTTGGCCATTAAAGTATTTTGATGGCTTTTAGCCCCTGGAAATTTGATCCGATCACAAACGAATGAAATAAAATTTGTTTTTGCGAGCCTCCACTGAACCAATCAAAACAAATTAACAGCGGCGTGGCTGTTTTTCAATAAATATTCATGACGGAATTCCGTCAAATAAAATGGTGAAAAAACTCGAATCGACACAGCAGCTGGGTTTTCAAATAAAAACCGTTTAATTAACAGATCAGAAATTTGCAAATTTCATTTGCATTTCAATTCAAAACGGAACGAGTGGCATGGAACAGAGAGGAGAGCGTTTGTGTGGGAACCATATCGATTGTCATGGAAATTAGTTCAAGGCTGGCACTTGGAGGTGGAAATGGTAATCGAATTAGATTGATTGCTTAAAGTGGTTTGAAGAATATATGGTATTTGAGGCGGATTGAAGTTTTGGGCTGAAGTTTTCCTTGTTTTTAATCAATTGAATTATACAATTTATGGCCACGTGATGTTCCAAATGGTTTAAGTCTGATTTAGTTTGTGTTTTACATGGGTTTTGAGAGTGGTTTAGATTGAATAATCTCCCTTCTAAAGATAACCTTAAGGTCTTTGAGAATGTTCTGAAAATAATATCTTTTGGCCAAGATGTTAATTGAATTCTAGTTAATTTTAGTTTTTATGGATCATGAATTGTCTCTAGCAGAAAGAAAAGGCATCAGTGAACCCTTAGAGAGTTGTTTCCATTTTGTGAAGTCAAAGAAGAAAGCAAATTCTAAACAAAATAAGAATCTACTGCAAACCCACAGAGATCATTTAATATGTGATATTGGATTCCCCTTTGAGAGTACCCCCCAAAAACCATTAAACTTCAAATCTTTATAGTTTGTTTTTTTTTCCATTTATTTTTCCTGTTTGTTTTTTGTGAGTTTTTGTTGTTGATTTTTTGTGGTAACTTTTTTTAAATTTACTGTTTTGCGTACTTAAGCTGGGGAAAAAATCTAAGGCCGAAAATGTATCGTACGTATATATGTAGTATGTGTGGCTCTAGCTCCATTCACTTCGATGTTCGACTGCGACTCTTTTTACAATGTATATTCGTTAGCAATTTTTGTACTAGAAAGCTTGGGGGCAGGACGATGCGATGGGTGTTGGGGCAAGGGTGTTGGGGCATGAGAGAAAGCAGCTTTGACAAAAAATTAGCTAAATCTTACCAGTTAAATAGTCAATATGCTTAAGTAAGTTATTTATTATTAAAGTTAAGAGTACGTTTTATACATTTATACGATAATTAATTCATATTTTATACATTTACAATACGTAGATCTTATTTTGTTCTGCAACTAGAAAACTACGTTTAAGTTTACATAACATTTAAACAGCAAGCAATTATGCAATTTCTTGTTCTTGTTCTTGATCTTGTTCTTGGTTTATCTTGTTTTTGTTTTTGTTTTGTGTTTTTTGTATAATAACGTTTAAAATACATAATAATCCTGCTCAAAGACGATTCAAAAGGTTTAAATATAGTTTCTTGTGTAGGTTTCGTTAAGATTTTTTTGTTTTCGTTTCAACAGCAATTTTTCAATTATCAGGTAAAAAGTTTAAAGTATTTTCTTCAACTTTAAGAAATATTTGGTTTTCACATTGCGCCACGAGGGCCAGGTTCTGCAGCCGCTGGCAGCAGATCCAGTCCAGGGAAGAGGACTCCTCCAAGAGTCCAGGGTCCCGGGTGGTGGCAGCCGCTGAAAGTGGTACTGGTGGCCCCGGCTGGGGCGGTGGCTGTGGCGGCGGCATCGGTGGCTCTTCGGGCCACCAGTTCTCCCACTCTCAATACGCCGTCGCCGCACCGGGATGCATCAGATGGTGGTGATGATGGTGGTGTCCAAAGTGGTTCAGCGGATTCATGGCATCCGCAGAGCCGCTCGGCGCCGCCGTGTGGTACCAGTCGCTGGGCGGATGAACCTGCGCCGCCGGATGGTACAGCAAATGGTGATTGTGGTGCAGCATCGAGGCCGAGGCAGCCGCTGCTCCCGGGGAGGAGGCCGCTGCGGCTGCAGCCGCCGCCTGGTGGTGGTGGTGATGATGATGGTGATGCGGATGCGGATGCGAGGGCGGTGGTCCCAGCGGGGGCGGCAGATAAGCTGATGCTGAGGCGGCCATCAGTTGCAAGGCAGGCGAGGATTTTGAGTCGCTTTGATGGGAGGCAAGTTGCTGTTGCTGCTGCTGCTGCTGTTGTTGCTGCTGCTGCTGATGTTGCTGGTGTTGCTGCTGTTGTTGCTGCTGTTGCTGCAACAGATGAGAGGCGCTGCTGCTGGCCGTACTGCTGCTGCCGCTGCTCGAGGCCCCCAGGTGGACGCTGTGCATGGGATTGGGCTCAGATTTGATGGAGTGCGGCGAGGACTTGATGCCACTGCCTCCACTCAGGCTGCTCACGCCGCTGCTGCTGCCGGCACTGCCGTCCAGGCGCGTCGAAGGCGGGGTCTGTGCCCCACCAGTTATGATGCTGGAGCTGGAGCTCTCCTCCCCCTCACTGTCATAGCCGTGCGATGGAGACTTCTCGTCAATGTTGCCATGCACCTGAAGGTGAAAAAATAGATAAAAAGAGAGAATATTTAGTTGAGTTCAACCAAAAGGAAATCGTTTAAATGTGGTAGAATTTCCTGTCTTCAGCCACCAAAAATGATCATGATCAGGTAATTATTACAGCTAGAATAACGAAAGTGAAAACTCACCTTCATGTGCTTCCGCAGCGAGGAGGGATGCGTGTAGGACTTATCACAGCCATTGATCCGACAATTGTAGGGCTTGTCCGAGGTGTGCACGTGCGAGTGCTTCTTCCGGTCCGAGGAATTGGCGAATCGCCGATCGCAGCCCTCGTGTTCGCACTTGAAGGGTTTCTCTCCTAAAAGTAGGCCAAAAAAGATATCCATGAGTATCAATAGATAAAAGAATACAGATCTTGCATATAGTATACCGGAGTGTGTGCGTGGCTATAAATATCATTATTTATGTGAAAGGCATAAAACATATAATAGACGATGCCCATTTATGGCCTCACAATTTTTATGAACTCCCCTCCGACACACAATTTAATAAAGGTGGGAAAAACTCATGTGTCCAATATATTTATAGGGAAAACAATAACAGAACAACAAGATATACAACAAGCACAAAAATCATATAAATTATGCGGGATCAAGGCGCCCATTGTTCGAGAGACCCAGAGACCGGGACCCTTCGACCCCGGACACCATTTTCACCTGTGCCGATGTGACGATGGTCCTTTTTCTTTTTCCGTTGGGATGGACATGGACACGAACAATAGCGGCAAGGGTAAAGGGAACAGGTCAAAAGGTTAACGCTTATTATTTGATTCGTGTGCGTAGCAAACACCTTTTCCTATCAAACTATCAAAAATAAGAAACAGTCGTCCCCATTTAGTCCGAAGTGATATTTTATAGCTTATTAGAAAATTATTTATAGCGAAGGGAGGGGGCAGCGTCGGTAGATCCCGACTCAGATGCACAGAGATAAAATCAGGATTGAACATAAATAATATTTACCCTAAAGGAAACCCTATAATTTGCCAAGATTGGTCTTTAAATTTATGGTGAGAAATGTGCATTCAAGACTTTTCTGGAGAAGCGAAAGTATAAAGAAATATGTGTGTACATATTGATTAGGAATCGGTTTAAAATCCCGACTGTTTAGTGGATCATCTAGCTTTGCATCATCAGTTTCAATCACATGCCACATTAAACGTATTCAAAGTGCACCGCGAAAAGCCCAATAAAAGCCCTATATGTTTATATGTATAGGGTTCCTTCAGTTAATTCCATTTAGCATATGGCATTTATGTCGCAGATAAGCGGCCATTATATGCACCACAAGCTTTATGACAATTGCAGCAGCTAAGCGGCTCAGAGATCTCGGAGACCCACTCTCTTTCAGAGGAAACCCACACAGGGAACGACGATGACGATGACAATAATCGAACATTTTCACACCTCGAGCTTAAAGTGGGTCTCCAGATTGGAGGAGGGTGTGCTGTGGCTAAGAAAAGCTGTCCAGCTGGGGGCAGGCACGGGTCGGTGCCAGTGCCAGTGCCAGTGTCAGGGCTTTGTGTGCTGCCCCTTATAAAAAGACATCCAGCGGTGACTCTGTGGCCCGCTCCGACTCCGCGCGTTCAACAAGTTTCAGTCGTTTCATTTGTGTTTATTTTTTTTTTTGCTTTATGTAATTTAATACTAATTTATGTGCTTTATTATCCGCATTTGAATAAAGTTTTCTTTCTCGCTTTTATTCCGTGATGCGTAATAACTCAAGCGAAAGAGAGATATATTCGTACGCGTATAAAAAAATGAACAAAAATCGGACAAAATTCTGTTCGATTTGAATGGCGTGTCGCATTGTGGTTGTTGTTGTGGTTTCTATTAATTTGTCAAAATTTAAAACTCATAAATATGCATTACAATGGTTACCATTGGCGTGTGACTGGAGCCCAATTATATATTTTGACAGGCCTCGAGAGTTGACCGCAGAACAAGCGGCACGAATGCACTTCGATGCGCCTCGAAATCTCATCTTGTTTTTCGGTGGGAGACAATGTCAAGTGTCGGCTTTGGGTACCTTTATCAGATCGATTGTACACCTTACGGATGGCATTCAATCGAAGATTGGCGCCAGGGGAATCTCCCCTAAACGTACAGCTTTAAGGTCATTCCTTTGTAACCTTTGGTTAACTCCCAATATCAGCTGTTATCAGCTGCTAAAATGTTATCTTTCCACGCTAATTAGTCATAAATTGGACAGGCAGCTGTCTTTGGGCACCAACCCGCTGTGCCCACTGTTCCCGCTGCTATCCATGCTATCATTCTTATCACATTTTGTAGTTTTTCTGGAAACCCAGCAGCAGCCGACATTCCCTAGCCATATCCCTTGCCGTATCCACACACATATGTATCCATCTCCTGGCGCGTTGCGGTCTAAACGCAGCGGGGGCAAAAACAGAATGCGATGCGGCATGTGAGGCATGAGGCAGGCGGCACGCGCTGCGGCTCAGACGACGGCATACGACGCTGATGGCATACCATTAAAGGGTTCGTGTACCGGCTAAGTGCAGCAAGGATACGCATAATTTTCACATTCCACATGGACTCGGCGCTACACAGCATTAAAATTTAAATTTAAATATGCTTTATTGCTTTACGTTACAGTTCAACCCACAAAAAAGTAACCAAAAACTGCCGCCCATTTATAAAATGTCAATTTCAGTTGAAATTTTCCCGACAAAAAATAAAGCCCGACAAGAAAGACGGCCTGGCACACACCCTTTTGGGCTGGCAAGTCGCCATAAGTATAGCTCCCTGTCACTCCAGCACTCCCGCTCTTCCAGTTCTTCCTCACCAAATCCCATTTAGGCTGTGCGAATCGACAAACTTATTTAAATATTTCAATAAAGTAAATCCAATGGCAAAGTCTCTGTGTATATAATGGTGTTATATTGTAGGAGTGGGTCTTGGGGGAGTTGGAGTTGGAGCTGGGTGGCCGTAACTGTGAAATAGGCCGCCTGCTCTTTGTGATTTGCATATTATCATGAGTTGCCTACGCGCTATTTTGCTTTACTTTACTTTCCTTTCCTTTACTTTCTGGAAAGCCCCCGAAATGGTTAATTTCCTAAGGAAAAAAACATTCGCTCAAAACGCACGAATTGGCACGAACCCGGTTTTTGCTTGGCCTGTCATGGCGTACGTTCCGTTCCGTTCCTTTCCGTTCCGTTCTGCGGTGTGGTACAGCTGCAAACTTGTTTTTGTTGCTGCTTTTTTTAGGGTGGCTCTTATTTTTGGGGTTGCTTTGTAATCTCTTCCCTTAACGGGTGTACGGATGTGTCTGTGCGTGTGTGTGTGCGTGGGTTCACGTTCACCCAAGAAACTCGTACATGGCTCTATATATATATATATATATACTTATATAATATACAGTGTGGCTTTGTTTGTTCATCGTGTATATATAGCACATGTTTTGGCTTTTATGTAACTGCTTCTGCCGGGTTCTGTTAAGCGCAAAGCTTGGCTGTCATTTGCAGACGACACAGAGTCGTTCGAGTGCCGAGCCGACGCGTCGGCCTTTCCTCCAGCTCCAGTTCCAGTTCCAGTTCCATCTCCACCGGCAATCTCCATATATCTCCAACCTCCTCCTCCTCCTCCTCCTTCTCTATTCCGCTCGTCTGAAATGGTTTTTGTTGCGGCTGGTTTTGCTATTATGGGGCGTTGTTTCTTTATTTTTCTTCGGGGTGTCTGGTGGGGGCTGCAGGATTTTCTGATGTTTCTCTCTTTAGGGCGTAGTCAGGCCCAAACAAAAATAATATAGAAATTGTGTTTGGCTAAACGTCTCGTAAGTGTTTTTCTTTTCTTTTTTTTTTTACTGTTGTACATAGATATTTATACATACGTATATGGTTTTGGGGTTTCGTGGGGGTGGTAAGGCCTACAATATGGTTTTCTTATGGGTTATGAGACAGGAGATGGAGGAGTGATGGGGGCGGGTAAGACAGGAAGCAGAAGGTTTGGATTCGTTGATAAATGGGAGTTGAACATTTGATATCAAAAGAATCTTTTAGTTGACATTGAGAAAATGATAAAACATTGTTTTTTCAATGGCATATTTTATTGTACAATTTTTAAACGCGTAGAAAATTTCTGATAAAAGATTATGGTGGGAATATCCAAAGAAAACCTATCAAATCTGGTAAAAAACAAAAAAAAATAAATAGGATCAAACTGTAAAAATGCAAACTTTTCAAAAAAAGAAAAAAAATAAATAATAAGAAAATAAAAATTATTTAAAAACTTGTTAGGAATTTGAAACAAACAAGAATACAAAACCATACAAAAATGAATACTTATGCATTTGAAGCTCCACTGTATCAATAAATCCAAAAATAGCAGGACCCGTCCGAGCCATGAGGAAACAATTCAAGAGGAGAGCATCTTGCATCATACCCCCATCCTGGCTCTGCCCGTGATCGCCGCTAACCGAGCGATGCAAATTAAACATCATTGACAGTCGCTGATTAATTGAACTGAATCAGGTTTTTAATTTTCAGCAACAACAACGCGACGGCAGCAACAAAAAACATTAAAAATGAAATGCAGAAATAAAACATTTTTTTGCCGTCAGAGTGACGGTTGCTTATTAAAAGCATTTCAAAAGGGAATTAATTAAAAATGAGAAAAAACGAACAAAAAACGCGTTAACAGAGCGATAACACTGCGTTAACAGGGCGATAACACTGCGCTAACAGAGCGATAGCCTAATTTATAGAGCGATAACAGGCCGATAAGCGTATCTCTGTAAAGGGAGCGTACGCTCGACTGCTTTAATTGCTGCTAAATAATTGGCCTGGTAAATATTTATTGCCTGCTTAAGGACCGACCGCTCAGCGCACTCACTCGCCCTCAAGCCGAAACAAAGAAGGGATCTGTCTCCCTCCGAATATGAAAGAAAGAGAGGAAGGTAGGAGCGGATGAAAGATAGCAAGAGGGGATGAGCAGCATCATCGCTCATGTGTCAACAACATGCAATGCGATATGATTATTATTATCTAACAATACAATAACAAAACGGCAGCTCCCGTGGATGCTACTTTTTGCCTGCCCTCTCCCTATCCCTGCTCCCATCCCTATAGCTCTCTCTCTTTCTCCATACTTATATGTATCTCTTTCTATCTCCCTCGGGGTGCCTGTCTGGGTTGTTGACACTCTTCGGATTTGAGAATCCTTAGCTCATTGTATATCTGTATCTGTTTGTTTGTTTGGTATTCCTTTTTTTTCCGCCACTGTCTCTTCTTTTGCGCCGTTTCCCTGCTCCTTTTTGCTCCTTTTGTTCCTATGGTTAAAGCCGGAAAAAGCCAAACCCCGATTTCCTGGCGGTTTACATTTCAATGGGCAATTTTCCCTGGCCCTCGCTCTCGCTCCCCCTATTTCCCCTCGTTGTGTCTCTGTTGCGAATAGCTCACTTTAGATTTTTTGTTAGGGATTGCTAGGGGGCAGTGACTGTTGATGATAGGAATATTGTTAGGGTACTAGAGATAGAGATGTTCGATAAGCAGGTGATAGCTCACGTGGCAGTTTGTACGGGAAACGATGCACTACAAACATCTTGAATCCTCAGTATACAATCTCATATTTTCAATATTCTTAAGATTCTATCTAACCATCATCAACATACATAGTATCTCTTCATTCATTACATCGCAAAAACCAACCCAATTTCCACTCGGACTACTTTTAGATTTTGTGCCACAGATTTTCCCACACGACATTTGCTTTGAATATTTATAACATTTGCCTGCAGTTGATGACCAAATTAATGGCAACCATCCCGCTTCATTCCATTCCATAATAATAATAAAATCATAATTTAAATGCAATGAATGCCGCTTGTCAACGGCCAAATACAAAATCCTCTCGCTCATCATCGGGGAGAGTATCATCATAATCATCATCATCATCTTCCTAGAGGATGTTGCACCCCTAAAGTAGAAGGGAAGTTACCTATGGGTCTGCCACACAGTCGGTCCATTGTTTGTTTGTTTGACAAAAACCATCGTTGAGTGAATTTCCTCGATGATTTATGATTTCTGCATCCCTCCCCGATGATGAGGCCGATGACGATGACCCCCAACCCCTCATTGGGCGAGAGGAGAGACAATCCTCACATAATTTTCGCTATTTGTTTGCAGCTTTGCCGTTTGCTGTCAAGTGATACGTTAATAATTGACACTGGGGTCAGTACACAGTCTCAGTCTCAGTCCGGGTCCGAGACCGAGACCGAGCCCTGCCTTGGTCTGCGGTTTATTGTAGTCCAATCCATAGATACTCGGACATTTGGGAAATTGTTTCAAAACAAAAACACACAAAATTTTACACTTGAATGACGGCTTGTGGGCTAATGAGGGAATAGCATTGGGAGGAAAGCAACAAGAAGGATGGTTGTGCCATGAAAAAGCAGGAGAAGGAAAGGGAAATAAGCGTTGTTCTATTCCACTGTTCCTGATTGAAAGTGCTTGCAATTCTTGTACTCAAATATATGAAATATAATTTTTATTTCAACAATTATTTCAATTGAACCGCTTTTAATACAAACTTTTGGGTGTTGCGCCTTACTTACCACAACTCATACAACCAGTGCAGCAGCCACACAAAAACCCATACACATCCGACCCAAACTCGCAGATAGACAACTAGCAGAGCTATTAGTAAAACAATGACAGCAACAGCCTTGCTGTACATGAATACAAGACCAAACATGGGCCAGCTTGTCTGGCTCGGTCTCTGTCCCGGTCTCTGACTCTGGCTCTGGCTCTGGGTCTGTCTCTGACTTTGGTTTCTCTCCTTTTTCTGTCTTTTTTCAGTCTTTTTGCGAGGCCCCCCAACCATTTGTACAAATTTTCGACAAGTTTGCCATGCAACTAACGCCTCTAACATATTCGAGGTGTGTGTGCCAGTACCACACAGATATATGTATGTATATACTACCTACATGAGAGTGCGGCTTGCATTTAATGCATTCAAATTGCATTTGGCTGGAGCTCCAGCAGCAGGAAAAACATTTCCAGACAGGGACCGAGCGGGGACTGACAGCAAAACTCTTGGCTGACTAAGAACTAGACATGTATGTATACGATATATGGAAATATGTAAGCGTCTGGCATCTGCATCTGGCAACCTTGTGTAATAACAAAATTTGTACCCAAAAAACCATTTTCGTGTCGAGCATTAAGCATTAAATTTGGTGTAAAGGCAAAAAGTTTCTCAAGAAGTTTATGGTTGGAAGATTCTGTGTACTTTTAACCGGGGTTTATGGAAATGTCTTGAATGTCTGTTGGGAATCGTCCAGAAATTTGCAAAGTAAAAAACTGTATGACCAAAATTAAATTAGATTTTCTAATTTTACAGACATTTTTAAACTAAATATATGTTATTTCAGAATTTCATATAAACTTTTAATGCAATTTGTACTTCCCATAAAAAGACCTCATGCAAATAGATATCATTAGCGAATATGGGGAAATTTATATACATTTTTACGATCTTAGCATTAAATTCTTAATGATTTTACGAGCCTCTCAAAAGGTGGTCTTAACTATAATAAATATTAAGTCCCAGTTAATGAAGATGTGCTTGCTATGCTTGGCAGTTTAAGGCCAGGCTAATTGATTAGTTCAGTGTGTTCTACTAGAGTATCTACAGAGCGTAAGATAGATACTCTTCAGTTGCTGCAGCAACAAAATGCACTCGAATGACAAACGGAGCGTAGACAATAAGTAGAGGTAACACTAAGCCTATTGTCTGAACCCAAAACGCGTACAACAGGGCCAACACAAGGGGAGAGAGGCAGATTGAGTACCGGAGTAAGACGACGGACTGGTAACTGAAGTCGGCTCCAGTTGACAAAGAAGTGCTAGGCCAGGATTAGCCCAAGAAGCAGCTGATGCCTCTCTCTCTCTTTCTCTCTGTTTACCCCTCATGAATGAACTGCTTACGCGAGGTAAATGTTTGCAAAAAAGAAAGCAGAAAGCAGAAAGCAGAAAGAAATGTTTCACTTCCCTTTTAGGGGGTTACAGAACTGGAAGTAAGGGCTCTGCTCTACCAAAATCCACAACAAAAGCAGAAGCCGAAGCGAAAGCCGAAGCCGGAGACCGACATTGACATTGGTGGCACGGCGGCCCGCTCGACACTCTCAAAGAGGTGTTGCTTTGTCTGGGCTTGGTCAGGGATCGGTATCTATATCTGTTTGGTATCCCTTCAGCCTGATTTTTTGCTCTTTAGCGCTCTTTAAGATCTTAATCTTCTCAGCCCACTCGTCTCCTTCCTCTCTCTTATCCCGGTATCTGTTTGTTTCTCTTTTTTTTCGAGTTCCGTCAAGTAGAAAATCTCTTCGGTTGTTTGTCAGAAATTAAAATGTCATCAAGATTGTCATCATTTGGTTATGCGATGTGACATCTCCGGCAAACTGAAGGAGGCATGGGATGGGGTTCTTAGGCTCGTGTTTTCGGATTGCCGGGTCTCCGGGTTTCGATTTCGATTTCGGTCGGTTCTCTTATCTCAAACGGCTTGTTAAAGTTTAAACGTTGTCAATTCTAACAAGATCCCAGTCGGTGATAAAAACCAATCAATGACATCAGGCGACAAATATTTTTGGCATGAGGCTGCGAGAATTGGTGGGTAAATTGGATTGGAATGGAATGGAAGTATTACCAGCCACACTATTGTTGGTATCCATGTTTGAGGAAAGTACTACGGCTTTCTGTTCGTACTTCCCATCTTCTCAAAGCCTAAACCTTTACCACCTTTCTTACACTTCAACACCTTTCTGTACCTTATCGATACTGCCTAATGAACACATCAAAACATCAACTAAAATTGCATTTCTGTTCCTAACACTCGACTAAAAACACACCCATATTTCGTGGCAAACAAATTGATCTGAATATCGAAAATCGAGGAGAAAAAGTATCACATCTCAATGGCCCACATATCCCAGTGGCTTACACTCGGCTGAGTCCTGGTCAGAAATTTGATCATGCTGAGAACGAAGAACAGCGAGAACCACAGCAGACCGCGTGTTCCCGCCAGATACTTTTCACAGTAGCCGTCGGCAAATGCGTCATAGAGTCTGCAAATACATGTCTCCCTTCTTTGCTCTATTTCACTCTCCTATGCCTCTCTCTCTGCGTTGTAATTTTAGCCAAAAACTTAGCTGGCTGTTAGCCGACTGTCAGAGCACCGTTTGACAGGCGGTTGTCACACAAAATCTGTGTAAATTGTGCCTCTAATTATAATTGACAATGTTTTTACAATAAATTGCGTGCCAGTTTGCGGCCTGTCTCCACCTCTTTGTGTGCCTCTGGCTCTCTGGCTCTATGGCTCTATGGCTCTCTGGCTCTGTGACTCTGGCTATTTGGGTTAAACAATCACAATTTTATGCTTAAATCAACTTGGAGGCGTTCGTGTGTTACAAATTTGTCTAAACGAAAGCGACAAACGATCCGAATACGTATCCCGCAAAAGGCAACCATAGACACACAACACACATCAGAACCTAAGCTGATTTGACAAGCACGCTTATGGCATTTCATATTTTTGTATATTTTGTTTGTTGTATGCCCAAGAATTATGGAATAACTTTGGTTTTATACGAACTGAAGAACAGCTTTTGAGTGCATCTATAAAGTAGAAGCGATTGATTGATTTTTATCCTGAACTAATCCTTATATTTCTCCACTTCTATGTATAGCTACTCTTTAAGATATTTTCAAAGGAATCGCAACATTCCAAGCATTCCTCTAAAACCCAAAAATCATCTTTGGTTAGAGCATTCCGCAATCATCATTCTGATTTTATATAAAACACATTTCTGGTTCTGCTACCCGACTGTCTCTGCTCTCTGCTCTGTTCTTTTTTTGGCTGTTTAACATTTTTGCCCATATGAATAATGATTTCATTTTTCCCATCAGCTAATTTATACAAGTGGGGCAATGCGCGAGGGGCCCTTGGTGCGATTTAGAGGATTAGTCAGGCCTTACTTTTCCATAATTCTCGAAAAGCAGAGACCCCAGGTCTGAGTCCGACTCGGAGTTGGAGTCAGAGTCAGAGTCCCAGTCCAAGCTGTGGCCTCTACCTGTGCCCTGGCTCGAGGTTGCGTCCGTGTGCAGATATAAAAAATATGCAAGATGACAGTTTAATTTTATGGTTTGTCTGCTGCTGATCAGTTCTTTATGCGCTGAAATTTTATTCTTATTTGTGCTCCTCTCTGATCTCAGTCTGTCTCTATCTGCAATCTTGTGCCTGCCGTCTCTTTCGGGGATCCGATGGAATGCGAAATGGAGTCTGGTACGTGGCTACTTTTGGCTCCTTTCGGTGAGGAATTTAATTAATTTGAGCGCGACTTCTAATGACAAAGTGGGCGTGACCAAGGCTTAGGAATTGGAACGCGAAACTTGCCAAAAAAAAGAAAAATTTACGTCCCAGTGAAGAAGGGGAAATTTATCAAAAATAAGCCTCATTTATTAACTAGCTCGGGGTAAGCAGCTTATGTCCATCCAGCCATGGAACAGAGCCATCCAGGGGTTACGGCTACCTTCCACACTTCCATATCCACTTCCACTTCCATTCAAATATTATGCAACAGCCTCAACAAAATGGCTACTTAGCTAATAGATTCAAATGGGAGACCAAAACAATGACAATGCTCGCACAAAAGGGTTGAGAGAACTAACCCCTGCCGCGTTTACAGCACTCGCTCTCACTCACTCTCTCTCTCGCTGTATCTAGGTTTTTTCGGGTAAATGGAATTATAATTCCTACAGGGGTTAAGGTAGATACATATATATCCATATATAAAACTGTTTTGACATTTGGTAAAATGCATAGCATGGTGATTCCTGAATAGAGAGAATGCAAAGCAACCCCCTCTCTGTTCAGGAGCGTAACGGGTGGACCGACAACGATGGTCTTTGTTGGGAGTGTTAGGGGTTCGGCGTTGAGGGTTGTCACTAATTAGAATGGGTGCATTTGCTAGATTATAATGCAGGAATATGTATATGTTTCTATATATATGGGCTGATCAGCGGGAATTGGGTGTGGGCCCAAAGCCAGAGCGAGGCTAAGTAGGCTTTCAAGATCAAAAGAGATTATGTTCCTTATAAAGATGGTTCCTCATAGTGTAAAGAGTGCATTTTGTTTAAAAAATACCTTTTAACAGAGCATAAAATGTTGTTGGATCATTCCCGTTGTTCCAAATGGCAACGTAACATTGCTTCATGTTTCGTATTTCTTAAAATTACTTCTTACACTTAAATACTTAATAAATCCTATAGATATATTCCTATTACAAATCCTGTGCTTTTTACTTAAATTTCCCGTAGCCCCAAAAGGAATAATGAAGCTCTTACTTCGTGTCCAGTCAATAAATTCTCGAAACTTAACTTACATTCAGCTGTCAAATGCTTAGACCACACCAGAAATTTATATACTTTTTACTTTTGGCACATAAATCTCCAAAAAAAAAAAAGGCACTGAAGAGAAAACTTTGCGCCTTGTCTGAGTTTTTAACAGATTGCAATCGTGTGTCATGTCTGGTATTTGACACTTTAAATTGAGCGAAACGAATTCAAACATCATGTCCACCCATATGGATATGGTTAGGTGTATACTGGTACTCGATCGGATCTTGACGAGGAAGCCCACGGGGAGTGGAGGGGAAGGAACGCTAATTAAATGAAGAATTTCCGTCTCTCTGTTGTCTCTCTGCTGCATTTGTCATTAGACCCCGTACATCTCCTAGAGAGAGGGCCGTAGCCATACCGAAAGCGTAACTAATTGATTTTCAGTTTGTTAGCCAGCGGGAGGGAGGGAGGTAGTTCTAGAGGATGGCTGAGAGATCCTGGGCAGAGAAAAAGAGAGAGAGATCTCCTCGCACCAGGTAGTATAGGTAATCGCTTGAGCACATCGCAGGTTTTTATTCTCCTTCCCTTTCGATCCATTGTTCAAAAATTCTGAGAAGCCAAAACACACAGTTTATGCGCAAAAATAAAAAGTGATTTTTGTCTCTCGCTTCGGATATGTGTCTGTATTTGTGTGTGTTTTTGTGAAAAACGTTGAACCCGCAATAAAGTCATCAATCATTGACATTTGCCAGTATTTCGCTTTGGTTGAGTTTCGGTATTTTGAGAAATTATTCCATTGGCGCCGAGTGGGCAAAAAATTAACAGAACCCAAGGCGTCAAGCAGTACGAATATTTGGAAGAATATGTTAGAGAGGGTATAGCAAATACGTAGTATAACATTAATAGTTAGAAGATTGAGAGAAATGTTTGTAGAGAAAGGAAACACTGTGTGCCCTCTCTACTATCTCTATAGCACCGTCCCACCGAGACTTAACATCACGCCTCTGTTAACTCTCAAAAGCACCTCTGTTAGCACGCTTAAAAGCTTCATAAAAGTGTAAAATAATTGCATAATTCACTTCATCATTCAAAGACCAAACAAGTCCATAAAAGACTCATTAAAAAAACACTTGCACTCAATTAAATGGAGCCGTGCTGGAACTGGAGGAAAGGATAAATGAGCGGTGCAGAGGAGAGCAAGCTAATCAAACAAGGGTCGCTGCTACCAGGACAATGTTGAATGCTAAACTTTGCCCCCGCCACAACGTAATTGCACAACGAGTGCCTGCACTTCATGGAGACGACTTGGGGGATTGTAGAGCGGAGAGGGAGACCTAGAGCATAAGCTTAATGAGCTTCCCAGGCTTCTGGAGAGGTAGAACGTGTGGTGGAGCCATGGTGGAGGGGCAAAAACTAACCACAAAGTTGTTGAATGCTCTTGCTGCAGTCGGAGGTGGATGTGGATCTGGAGCCGGACCCGGGATCCTGTGGCACGTTGTAGGTGTTAATGAATAAAGTTGTTTGTGGTCCAGCCAGAAGAGCGAAACAAAAAAGAGCATGTACAAAAAATATATGTATCTGGACATAAACCGCACACCATGATAAACGCCATTCATGTTGCCTGTCGTCTATCCACACACACAGAGACACAAGGCTTTGGCCCCCAGCAAGGTGTCAACTCTGGCTCCAACAAACACCAACAACAAAACGTAAAAACGTTGATTGTATTTGTTGCATGGGGAAAGAGAAAAGAGTGCCAGCAGAGAAGAGTCTGTTGCAAGAGGTAGCAGGGAATGGAGTCTGGAGGCTGGAGGCTGGACATGGGCCATTCCAGACGGCGACAACGACAGCGACGATGGTGACAAGTGCAAAAGTCAGTGCACGCACACGAGTAAAAAGGGACAGACCTGCCAACTGGTTGAGAAAGAGCCCAACATTTTTGAGGTTATAGAAATTGTATTTGACATGGAATGTCACAGAAATGAGTATTCTATGGAATGCTACAAGATAATATGATCAAAATTGAAAGAAAATTTACAGTTAGAGCTTTGTAGAGCTCTTTCAAGTATTTTAATTATTTTAATATTTGAAACTCTAAATTTCTTTATAATAATTATAAATCAAAGGCAAATATCTAAACTATAAACTCTAGTACCAAAACTGTAGGCAAACCAGAAATAAACATATATTTAAATATATATACATAGATATTCGCTTTAATCATGCGCCAACCCCAGGCTCACTCGCTCGCATCACCAAGTTCTTCACGCACTGCGCCTGATAAGCATTACACCTCATATATGTATATATATATAAGTAAATCATCCGACGACGAACACAAGTAAAATATCGGTCGACGATCCAAAGTATATAATACAGAATATAACACAGAGATATGGTCAAACAGTATGTACAATGAATGAGTACCAACACATTATCTATAACGAACTGAACTTTATGGTCCAAAAACAGTAGCTTAATGACTTAGTGCTGATTTCTGCAGCTGTTCCGAGCCGTTCCATTGAGGTTTATGACTGGTCAAGTAGACCACCCCACCTCATTAGAACCACGAAAAAAAAAACACCCATTAAAATCAATTAACAAAAGAGGGCAAACAGAAAGAACAAACATAAAATGCAAAAACACACGAGAACAAAGTTGCAGGAAAACAACAAACAAATATGTATAATTGCTTTAAAATGGCGCCACTCGATTTAACAAAACCTCTATAGACCAGATGCAAACAATCATCGGAGGCATAATGAAAACGCTAAAATCGCCAACAGCCAACAGCCACAACAGTTCAGAACAGAATAACAGGTCCTGCCCTATAGGCCGGGTGCAGGCATTATCCTGGCCTGGCGGCGTCCTCCGTTTATTAAATCAGGGAGAAACCGGCAGCCAGAGGACAACGAGTGTGCGGAGTAGGGCACAGCTAGACAGCGACCATTACCACAACAATATCTGGTGTATCCAGAAAATGGCGTTTTATATATGTACGAGTATTGCTTGGCATACTCGTATTTTACTCATTTCGTTTTGCTTTAATTTTGGCTTTTCATATTTTGTTCCTCCCTCCGGTTTCCCTCTGTTTTGCGCGTGGGCTTTAACAAGTTTTTCTTTCTTTTTGGGTTTCGAGGGGATTATGTGGCTTTATATTTTTATAAATTGAATTAAAATATGATTTTTGATGTCTCCCCTCGCTTGGAATGCTTCATTAAAAGTCTGTGTATCCAACGCACAAGATAGATGTTTTTCAGCACCCAAACAGAAATGAATCTTTCGATTAGAAATGTTTCTTGAAACGATTCGAAATTAGCCTGAGATTTGGACAACAGGAGAGGTAATTTTTGGTTTCTAGTCTTCCCCTATTTGCACACTCATCCGAAGGTAATTAAAATGTTTCGTTTTGATTTTCAAGACGCCGCCGCCATATTGTAGTCGATTTGGAACAATCATGTGGCATCATAATGATCTGATCTCTTGGGGCATTCATTGTGAATCGGTTGCTGTATGTACGATATGATGATATTTTTGACTAATTTCATTTTTGTTTCTTTCTTTTCCATCCGATGATGTTGCAGAAATTGAGTTTTTTCTAAGGTCTCTATGATTGGTTGGCTAGGGCTACAAATTGCTGAAGATATTGTACATATTGATGGACTTTCAAGTGGCCGACGCACAACTTCATTAGAGAGTCGGGGCTTCGGGGATCCCGAGGCCTTTAACCTTTGTTTTTTCGGGCCACTTGAACTACGAGTACGTACCGTACCTCCCTCTCCCTTCCTGGTTTACCATTTCTTCTCCCTATATAAATCAAAAATTCAATCAGCATCGTTGCTTGGGTTAAATGTCCCTTGGATGCTGCTGGTGTTTGTTTTTATTGCCTTGACAACAACACAAACACAGAAACACACAAACCCCAACACAAACACACTCGTTCTCGCACACACACACACATGTGTTGACACGTGTCAAAACTTCCGTTTGTAATCGCACGGAAATACTCGTACTTCTTTGGCACTTTGTGCCTCTGCCCTCTCCAAAAAACCCATCGAAATATCGAAATTGGGGTAACATTTCGAGTAGATTACTGCCTGTTTTGCAAACATTTCACCGCACCGTTCTCTTGGAAGTTTGTTTTATATACTTTTGTGTGCTTTCTGTTCGGGCCTCTCTATGGTACATTAAGTTCTTGATTTAGATTATGCAAAGGTTATTTATGGGCTCGTTGCCACTCTGGTTTTGGTTTTGGCTGGTGGCAGCGGGTCGAAAAATGATAAGTGGGTGTGTAAAAACGTAGCTGAGCAGTCAAGTACGTGTTTATGGATCTATGCGATATGATCTGCTTTAAGTGGCGGCCATTAAGACGGTGATAGCTGATGGGAGGGGTCAAAAAACTATGCTAAACAATGTGGAAGATCATAGTTGTATGAAGATACAAAAATATTGAATATGTTAATGTCTTAGGAATCAAACATATAAGAGTTAAAGCATCTGAACTAGCTCGGAAATAAATAAATATATTTGTTACCAGTCTAGAAAAATATATTTACACATCTCGAATACAACCAAATCTAAACCCTTTTCCCATCAAACCACAATACTTTCTTTCAAAACATTTGTGTGGAGGATTTTCCATGCAGTTTATCCACAACTGGTGTTGTCTCTAAGGCCAGATACGATCCGAAAGTTAAAGTCAAGAGCTGTTCACAGGGCTTAGCCAGAGGAAGAGTTGAAGTCGAAGGAATTATCCGTGTTAGGACAACTTTGGCGGGGATTTGCAACAGAGGGCAAGGAGAAGGGCTTAGGATGCAGAAATTTTACAGGTGTCATAAAAGAAGGCCCGCGCGTAGGATGGTGGCGGGTTAAGCCAGGGGTGGGCGTTGCACCGACTTTTGCCGTCGGAACGCACGCCCACCTCAAGCCGAAGGGATTTACATGCCCCGGAAAGGGTTAAACCCACGGCAAGGTGAACCGATGTGGAGGATGTGGTAGAGCTGGAAGGAGGCGGTTCCATGTGCGACTTACCCGTGTGCGTTCGCTTGTGGATCTTGAGGTTCTCGCTGCGGGCGAATACCTTGCCACAACCGGGATGCGGACAGGCGAATGGCTTCTCGCCGGTGTGGACGCGTATGTGGTTGACCAGCTTGTACTTGGCCTTGAAGGGACGTCCGTTGCGCGAGCACCCGATCCAGAAGCAGGCATGGGTGGTGCACTCCGGCCCCCCCACATGCTCCACCGTCAGGTGGGTGACGATCTCGTGCATCGAGTGGAAGATCTTGTTGCAGGTCTTCCTCCCGCCAGCCTGCACCAGCCCCGGCTGATCCGGATCTATCCACAGGCACTGCATCTCCTGCTTGATGCTGGAGGCCGACGAGGCTGGCTGGTGGCGCATGTAGCGGAGAAAAGCTCCTGCCCCCGCTGGATGCATGGCGCTCATGGCATGATGTGCCGGGTGATGCACTGCCGCAGCGGCCGCGTGATGGTGTGCTGCCGCATGCACAGCCGCCGACGGGAAGTTTCCATGATGCTGGTACGGATGGGTGGCATAGGCATCCGCCATTCCCATTCGCATCTGGTGCTGGTGATGGTGGGCCGCCGCGGCGGCATGGTGGTGGCTGTGGAACGGATGCTGGCCAAAGCCGGAGCTCAGCTCGGCGGCCGCCGCCTGGGCGGGAAAGCTGGAGAAGATCATTGAATCAGCAGCGGCCGAGCTAGCGGCCTGACCGGCACTGCCGGACACTCCATAGTCCGTGTCGCGTCGCCCCAGCAGGAAGTCCCGGGAGGCATAGCTGTTGAAGTGCCCGTAGCCCGAGTTCTGATAGGCTGCCGCCGTCACCGCGGAGGAGTCCGTGCTGCCCTCCAGTTGCTGCTGCTGCTGTTGCTGTTGCTGCTGGTGCTGTTGCTGCTGCTGCTGGCTGGTCATGTCGTGCTGTTGCTGCTGCTGTTGGTTGCTGCCACTGCCGCTGGCTGTCGTTGTGGTGTTTGGGGACATGCGGAGTCCATAGCTGGCCAGATGATGCTGGGCCGGCTCGATAAAGGCGTTCATCATCATCTTGGAAAGTTTGTATTGTTTTCTTGGTTATTTTCAATGAAGTTTTTTATAAGTTGTTCGGGCTTTTTCCTAGGCCAAAGCCCATCACCACACTTGACACCTCACTAAGCTTGTATTTTCTCTCTATGTATTTTTGTTTTGATATCTCTTGTATCGTAAATATTTGCTTTGCTTTTGAATATTATTTCAAGAAACACTCGCGCGCGTTTCTACCGTTTTTCTCAGCGTTCGAACTCGAACTCGAAACGAACTTAACGTTTCAAGACGCGCAGCAGGAATGAAATGCCCAACAGCTCCTGAAATTCTAGCTATATGTCTCGGCCGATCGTCGCCTGCGTGCGAGCGAGCACACAACACGCCAGCGGCGCAAGAAGCACTCGATCTCCTGCGCCAGAGCGAGCAGGCCATACTCCATTCAGTGGTGAGTTTTCGCCACTGTGGTGTGTTTCACTCAGCCCACCACTCGATTGGATGGAGCAGAGCTATGGGTGCGAGTGCAATGGCTACTAGAAAATGGCTGACTGCTGGCCCTCCAACCATACGAAAGACGAGTGCAGCAGCACACCATCCGTTCAAAAGCAAATCCACTGGAAATGTATAGCTCTGTATGGCCATCTCTTTCTGCTCTTAGGGGTAAACTGGTTTCTTGTCAGAAATTAACACCCACTGTGGTTGGCCTGTGGGTGGTTTGCCTCATCTCTGGTTTTGTTCCGCCGCGGGGTCGGGGCGTCGACCCAGCATGCGCCTGTGCATGGGGCCCCGATGCTGATTGGACCGCCGCGCGACCAATTGAAAGCTACCGTACATGCATTTTTCATCAAGTTTTTCGCACTAATTTCACAAAGTTTATTTTTCATTGTCGCTGGCGGGGCTGAAATGTTTTTCATTATTTTTCGGTGGGCTCCTCCGTCCCTCCGTCGCCCCGTCGCTGCACCCCGCCTCTTCAGCTGTCAGTTTATCAAATTAGTTGTTTATTTTATTGATTTTAATGATATTAAGCACATTCTATCCACGGACATTGGCGATTTCTGTTTGGTTTGGGAAAACATTTTTCGGATTGCGATTGCGTAATGAAGACATAAATTTTCATTAGCCCGCTCCGTTTTTATTCCTTAATTTATGGAATTTTAAATAAGCTTAAAGTATATGTACAAAATTGATACGATCTATTCCCATTCGATTGGATTCGATTTTATTCTACCGAGTGTTTGGTGGTTTAACTAATTGGTTTTTTTCGGAGCATTTTTCTGAAGTGATATTTTGAGGTTTGGTGCCGTTTTTAAAGATCTTTGGTTTTCTATATGTTTTTTCTCTAATATTCTTTAAATTCTTAATACAAAAATATGTTTAAAATTTAAATAGAATGCAATGTTCCTTCCTCTTCCGCGTTTTTTAGCTTCAATATCTTCTATGAATACGGAAAACCATATTCTTTTTCTTGTAATGATGCCAATAACCATATGGAGGTTCTCTTCAACAGTTATGCCATAATATGTATCTTAGAACACCTCACCCCAAGCCGTTAAAATTGGCAGTAAATTGTGACATTAACTGTCGCCGCAGCCTTTGGGCAAAGGCCGTCAAACGATTCTGGCCAAACGCTTCGACGACTATTAAAATGTCAAAACAACTCCGCGGCAATCGAGTGCCAGGCCCGACCCCAATGCCATATTTGGGATCCAGGCGAGACCATAAAACATGAAAGAATTGCACCAAACTGGCGGAGGCCCCATCCCGCAGAGCATCAACGACAAATGTCATTCGAAATGAAGCCATTGCTCCAGATAGAGATGGAGAAAGGGGCAGAGCGGTAGAGAGTGGGAAGGGGAAGGGGTTGGGAAAGCATTATACAGAGAGAATCGGAGAGTGGGATAGTGCCTGATGAAGATGGAGACGTTGTCGGCTGGGCTGGTGCCCGGCTGAAGTGGATTTCTAGCGCATTGCCGTAGAACGAGCTACTCCCATAAATAATGCATTTCCAGCCACTTGAAAATGGAAGCGAAAAATGCAATAAACTTTTGGAATAACAACAACAAAACAGAAAAATAAACCAGAAGCTATGGCAAAACAACAAATTAGAAACCTAGAATCCACAAAAACAAATTTAGAAATGAGGAATCCTAAAACAAACAGCGCCATGGCATAGAACTGGACACAGCAGGTTGCATTCTCCACTCAAGTGGACAGCTAGGAAAGCTCCAAGAGAAGCGCATAGAAAGCCTTTCACGATAGCGAAAGCCCTGCCCTCTATGAGCACCAGTTATAAGCAAGACCATTAGCATTTCGTATGACAAACGTGTCATATTCTATTATTTTGCTATTAACATTTTTCCCATTAATAGTAGGAAGTATTTGATAACCAATATAATCCCTTAACTTCACCCCAATCCAAATTAAAGCTTTTCCTAATCAGTTTTGGCCACAAAAAAGTGGGCAAACAGTGGGCGTTGACTTGAGGCAAATGGACTCGTGTCATGGACTGTGAAAGAGCCACAGCCAGAGCCCGAGCCCGAGTCAAAATCAAAACCATAACCGTGTGGACGCCTTTGGCACATGCCGCGATCACAGCGGTGTACAGGTCTCTGCCTGGGGTTCGCGTTCGCTCGAGTGTTCCTCCATATACAAAGTGAATGCAAAGAGAGTGAGAAGTCTCGCAGAGAAAGAGAGGTTGAGAATACGAGTGCATGTGGAAAAGCGTGGGAGTATTTGTCCAACTGGTTTTCATAGGTATTTTATTTCCATTCTTTTGTGGATTTGATTGAAGTGATTGGCAGAAGGGGGGATTTACGAGTATGTATGAGAAAAGTCAATGGGAAAAGAGGGGTCCTTTAAAGAGGGTTCTGTACAGAAAATGATGGAAGAATGTGCGAAACATTAGGGAATACTTTGATAAAGTCTACACAGACTTTTAGTTTTAGTTTGAAAAAGATAAAATATACTTTTCAACAGTATAAAAAAAAAACATCGAACCGATGAATTAATTTTCTTTAATTTCCGTTTGCGAATTTCCCTTAGGACCTTCAAATTATCTCTAATTTCCCCTAAAAACCTCAGCAACCACTTCCCATTGCACAATCCACCCACCCATCAGGTAAGAACAGCAAAAAGTAAATTTGCACACACAACCCGCAAAAAATATTAAGAACTAAGCACTGTTAATCCGTAGGCGTGATAGCCTCGAGAAGAGGATTACAGTTTGGCAACATAGCTTACGAAAGTCAATTTTTTTATGACCCTTGATCCCAAGACACCGGAACAACGCACCAGACACACGGCAAACCCGGCAACTGAAATCCTAGCGAGAAATCGGAAAAATAAAATTTGGGAAAAATTATATGCATCATAAAGTTTTCGCCGGAGAAGGAAAGAGAACAATTTTGCTTCAAAAGAATCATAAAAAAAGTGCGTGACAAGGAGGGAACGAGAACGATAGAGGGAGGCACATCTGACAAGGTCGTGTCAACCATAAATATTTACATGTCATAAACATCAAGGTGAGGCCCAGGCCCAGGATCACATCCTTTTTCCGCAAGGCGTTTTCCATTGAACAGTCGACACGTACAAAGGCTGAAACGGAAACCTTGAAGCAAATTTTATGGTCTGAATTGGCAGTTTAGCAAGTAAACCTCGGCCCCTGGTCCCTGTCCTCATCCCTGTCCTGGTCCTGGTCCTGGTGCTGGTCCCTGTTCCGAGTCAAGCAGTCAGTCAACTTTCCGGCCTCTAACTCTCTCCGAGACCAAGACCGAGACCTTTGTGATTTATGGTCTGTTAGCCGGACCTCGGGCAGGATTTTCATTTGAATTGTGACTACAGCTCTGACTGTGACTGTGACTGGGACTGTCTCTCTATTTGCTTCGAGGTTTTCTCGGCCATTGGGCATTTTTCGCCAGCATAAATTATACAGATGCCTCCTCCGCTGACGTTCGCCCGAGTCAAGTTGTTATTGTGGGCGTTGGTCCCAGAGCAGCCCTAACACCTCAACTACCTGTGAACGGTCTTGGTTTCGGTTTGAGTTCTGTGTCCTCTAGGTAGAGGCGTTACAGTTTCCCCAGCCTTAACTCTTTTGAGCCAATTATGTCGACCACTTCTGGTTAAATAGTTTAGTTTTCATTAGGGCCCTCACTGCCCTGACTTTTGTTCGCATAAAAAGGTACGAGTATTTTTTCCGCAGTTTGGGAAACTCTTTTTCGTCTTGAGCTGCATTTTTATGCCCTGAATATCCAGGAAATTGGGTGGAATAGAACAAAAATTAGTTTCGCTGTGGGTGTATAGGTAAAGACAGGAGACCTAGTGCAAAAGGGATCATCTGAACAAGGGAACTGTGATTGTCAATGCAATGATCTGGAATTGACAAATATGGAATTTGTTTGTTGAGTTTTTAACTACCGTAATTTCAAGGTTTCTATAACCATATGTTCTTACATTTTGATCGCATTAATCAATGTCTTTCAAGTGTCACTTTTATAATGGTTATTTATTAATAATTCAAGTTGAAGATATCTGATTTTTATTCACAGCTTTTTAATACATATTCTAAGACTTTGATGAGCATTTCCTTTGGCTGCATCAATCTGCACTTTAAAAAGATATTTTGGAAAATTTTTAATTCCGTTTTTATTTTTTATTGCTGGAGCTGGAGAGATGTCTCCTCTCTTTTTTCCTCAATTTAAAAATTAAAATTTATGTGCGAGATTGTAATTGCAACAAACTCTTTCTTGTTTGTTTGTGCGGTTCGGCTGTGCTCGGTCGGCACTTTTAATTAATCGTTAATTATGGCTCATGGGAGAAGCTCTACGAAGGGCCACGCCCCAGCTGCAGCTCCAGCTCCAGCTCCAAAAGCCCACCGCCTTTGCCATCATCTGTACCGTCAGCACCACCACCCACCCCCGCTGAGTGTAGTTACATGTACACAGAAGCGTTAATTAAATTTCTGTTTGCCTTTTGGCTTTCCTGGCCAACATCTCCTTTTCCTGGCCAAAAGAGTGGGAGAGGAGTGTGGCGTGGCGTGAAGGAGAGGAGAGGAGACAGAGATGCTTGGCAATGGCGTAGTAAATAAATATTCATTTAATTTATGGTTTTAATTTTTATGACTACACAACTTCGGGGCAGACAATTTAGTAGTTTGGCGGAGCGTGGATGGAAATTTAATAACTTTGTTTATGCGCACACTAAATCATAACTAATGAGCGGCCCCGAAGAGCCGCAGAGAGTGCCACAGAGTGCCAGGAGCCAGGAGATGGAGATGGAGATGGGATGGTAAATGAGATCGCTATTGGGATTGGGGGAACACAAACTGAAACTGGAACTTGGACTCTGATCGGGGAATGCAGCTGCCTTGAAGAAACCTCAATGACAAGCCAAAACTATTTGATTTACGCTAAGGACAGGGGCACAAGCCACTAATTTGGGTTTGAACACCTACAAGGACACACGCGGACACAAAACGGGAATACGGTTTGAAAACTTCTCCTCAAAAAATTGAGAGACCACCAGCTGATTTGGCCAAAGGCAAATTGCAGGCTCGCCCTGCGGGATGTTGCCCAGGAATCCCAGGAAAGGAAAGAAAAGGACCGACCTTTGACACGGACCGACCCAAAGGACAATCAACAAATGAAATGCTTCACAAATTGTCCAGCTCATTTCAACATTTGACAGGGCTTCGAGTGGAGTGGGCCAGGACCACCATTCTGCCGTGCTGACAGATCCAAAAGTTGTCTCTCCGAATATTGATTCGTTTGAATATTTTTCCAGCATTTTCAGCTTTCATTTCCGCCGCTGAAACTTTAGTTTTCCCCTCAAGTTATCTCAGTTTTCCCATCTGCCATATCAGATTATCTACCAGAAGATCTGGTTCTGTCGGCTAAAGACCAAAAGTTATCTCTTTCCGTATATCAAATGATGGTCCCGAGCCCACGACAAACTAAATGTCAAAAGGTAAATTTCCATATTCCCGAAGTCCCAAAGGGGTTATGATAAATGTTACGATCAATTAATAATTGTTAACTAAGCCAAAACGATACGGATCCACGGATCCCCAGTCGGGGCAGGCACCAGGCCAGTGAGCCACAAAATGGAGAATTAATCGAAGGGCTGCAGGCCTGACAGCCGGAGGAATTTTCTGAAGGGACTGAGGCGAAACTTGAATGCCCTTTCAAAATACACTTCCTGAACACCTTAACACAGGAGGAACATAATTTACTAGAAGGAAAAAGTAACACAACTATTTGCCAAGAGGTGAAAATTGGTTATCAGAGACATTATTCCAACATTTTGAGCTCCTATCTTAAGACAGAAAAGCCAATTCGAATACCACATGGCTCAAATCCTCTGCACCCAACATCTGTATTAAGAAGGACTCCGCCATTTTTTAAGAGTATACCAGCAAAGGAGCCACAAAGACTCGAACCATCGAACTTGCCTGGCTAATAAAATTGTTAGACAGATAAACTGATATTGATATTTTTTTCCGTTTTTGTCTTGCTGTCGTGTTATTATTGCCGTTGTCTTGTCTCGAGACATCATTTGTAATCAATAAAATTAAATTAAATTCGTCTCTAGGCGACGCCTGGAGATAACCCTTTGAGATAGCGGTAGACAACGGATACCAAAACGAACCGAATCCGAATCCGAAACCGAGCCCAAGAGCAGATCAACCACAAACAGCGGCAAGTGTAAACACGTGGGTTTGTTGACAAGCAGCCTTATAAGTCTTATAGCAGTCGGAGGAGAGACGAAACGGAACCCCGAAAGGAGCGAGCGAAGGTCGCTCCGGGGCGTTTATCCTGCGGCACACGCAGTAGGAGGCTCAAAGTGACTGCCTGGGTCTTGACCTGGACCTGGCCCTGGACCCGGTCCCTGTTGCTGTTGCTGCCCTCTCGAAAATCCAACTAATTAAGTTTTAACGGCACTTGCTAAACATTCGACCTGTTTTGGCCCGCTGTCCGCCCTCTCAATTTCTCGCTCTCTGTCTCTGTTTTCGGATAGGCGTGTGCACAATGGCTTACAGAGTCCTGTTTTTGTTTGAATTTAAAATAGGATTAAATTGATTTCTCGCTACTCGACAAAACAGTTCTCCCTAACTACCTGGATGGGACCCGGAATAAGTCGTACTGTAGGTGCGATGAGGTCAGCAGTTTTCTCTCCCAGACATGAATGATGATTGGTTCGGGTATCAATGTCGATTGAAATGTTCCATGAATTTGGCCCAGCAAACAGGGGAAGCACTTGACAAGGATACTTCAACTGTCAGTGTTAGGGCAACCATTTCGAAAGGTGTCTTCTAAAAGAGAAATTTATTTTTATATATGGAATATATAATTTTGGGGCAAACAGTTTGAACAATAAAGATTTTATAAAATCTATTTTGTGCAGCATTGAATATTATAATAAAGAATAAAAAGTGTTGGCTAGCGCTGATAGTGTTGACTAGCGGTGCCAGTCTTGAGTAACAAAAGAATGTTTGACCACAGTAGCAGAACATTTCTCCACAATAAAAAACTAAATTAAAGTATTCAGCAACACTTCTAATGAAATCATTTCATATTAAAATCCATCCATGGCAGTACTCAAAAGTCACCCAAAATTCATAGCTCGACGATCTGCCTGTTCGATCTTCAACCCTTTGTATCGTAATTCCGGAAACTTTTAGAAGTTTTTGCTTCATTGCATAAATATTTATGCGCTTTTGAAAATGCTCAACATCTCGGCTCGCCTGAAGTTCGGGGCAATATTTGATAAAATACAAAAGCGAACAAGGCGAATAGAAATGTGTCAATGGCAGGAGAAGAAGCTGCCAAGGACCCTCATTAGTGTAAGGGGCTGAGCAAAGAACAAGGACCGAAGCGATGAAGTTCTCTCGAAGACGAAGGCCGGAACAATAGAGTCGAGCACTCCCCTCCACGCCTTGTCCAGGGGCGTGTCGACTGAGTGAACAATTACGAAGGGAACGGCGAGGGAAATATTGGATGGAAATGGATGGGTTGGGAGGGTCGGTCCCGTACCGGAGGGTACAATTATCGTTGGTGGAACGACCAACGACATTCAGAGAGTCACAAAGACGCTGACATTTACTTGACTTTAAATGCGCGAAATGGAAATCTGATATTCCCGGATGTTGGACAATTGGCCGGGCTCTATAATGGGGGTCGCCTTGGGCAGCTCTGGCGTCTCCCCTAGCCCCTAGCCGAATCGAGATCTAGAAACTCCTACTTCTTGAAAAGAAGGAGGAAGGTGTGTAATTATTTTCGTTGCCGTTTTGACTTTCGACTTCCAGAGTCCACATCAAGATCCCTCCATATGTGCAGGCCATACATAAGAAAAAAGCGCGCCAGAAACTTTCTCACGCTCCATTTGACAACTTCCTGCCTCTGGAGGTACCGACTTCTTGCCATTATGCTCCTTTGCCTTAGTCGGTAATTATATGGCCGGGTCCTTGTATTTTTGGCAGCTTTTTTTGTTGTTAGTTGCAAATGCGCATTCGGTTGCACATTTCTTGTGGTGGATTTTCATTGAAAAGTGTTCGAGTGGAAGTCGTTAGGCTTTTCTACTTGCTCTGGACAATCTCTCAAGTGGCTGCCTTTAACACTTTCCGCTCAAGTGTTTGCTCTTTGCTAAAAGAAAGAAAAGGAGTAACAGTTCCTCAAGTTGTTGACTCCTTGAGAGCGGTCTGAAGTGGCCTCGGAACGGGAAAAAGGCCAAGTCGAGAAGTAAGGCTAATGAGGCCGAAGATTGTCCTCAAAAGTAGAAGGCCAAGGACGAATTGTAAGCTGCTAGTAGTAGAGCTGACCTTACTGGTAATATCCCAGATACATATGTATGTATATCCCAAATGACATTTTAAGCCTCAAACCTTTAGTATCCCCAAAAGTCATAGATATTCAATAAACTGCATTCCCATTCTCTTAAGGATCGCCTTGGCTACACCCCATACAAGGGTTGATATCTCCCAAGCACATTCTTAGCTCTCCCTGACTGAAACAACATTCCAACTAATTGAGTTTCAATAATGCGACGGAAGCTGAAAAACAAACAGATCAAGCACTGCCACAGCCGCAGAAAAAGGCTGCACGTCAAGGGGAAAGCCAGAGACAAAGCCCGGCACAAAGCACAAACTCAAACAGAGACACCGTAGGACAGGACAGTCAGTCCCCAATCCTCAGGCAGGCTCGGCAGGATATCCGTGTCACTTAATTGTACGACACTTTATTGGATTTTAAAAAGGACTTTGTCGTCACGCCAACGACAACGACTGCAGCCATGGCCGAGGGTAATTAAATTTCCCGTGGAGCCAAATTGGATCAGGGCGATGATGACGCACTGGCCCAGTCCCAGTCGCAGTCTCAGTCCTTAATAGAATTGATTGAATTAAGCTCAGGGACCCGGCTATGGGCCTGCTTAAATGTCGCCAATGATGATGCTGACGCCTGGAGCCAGGCGGGGAGTCCGTCCTCCACTCAACCCCCACTCCTGAGCTCCTTTGGATCTGAATCAACCAATTGCCGGACGGCAAGCAGCTTCTCGTGTTTGCTTCGTCCTGATGCTCGGCAGCCACACGACAGGATATGCGCTGCCTTCGTGGTTCCTGTCGTCGTGGGATCCCCCGTGGATTCTCTCAATGCGGCGTTAAAATTTTGGGGGTGTATCAATTTCGATTCATTGCCATTTTACTCGTTGCTGTGGGGCCCCCATTGAGGGTGGATTTGCACCCTGTATACTCTCGTATACGGATACATATACATATATATATAAATTGTTGTTCTTTTGGGCACTTAAGTGGGTGGAATGGGGGGCTGTGCTGCGTGCTACCCTCTCGTCTTGCTCTCGGGGAGTTACATCCAAAGCCAAAAAGGGCAATTTTGGGGGTTTGTTCAGTGTTTCCTTGAGGCTGTTTATGTTGTTTGAAACAATAAAAATCATTCAAGTGCCATATGCTCTCACGCTCACACTACCGCACTGCCACACCCTCCCCTGCTAATAGCTTTGTGCCACTTGTGGTTGGGGCAATTATATTGTATGCCCCGATAATATAATGATTAGACATATGACACAATATGATTATACGATTTTATTATTAATTTATGAGGTGGTTTCGCTGAGGAGAGGCGTGATGTGAGGGGTGGGTGTAATGCTATATATCGATATCGTTAATTGCTGATTGATGGGGTCTCTGGATGTGTCGGCTTAGAAGTACACATATGTACATATAGTATATTGGAAATTAACCATTAATAACAATGATTAAGTAAAATAATAAAAGTCAGATGATTTAAGCGAAACGTTCTCTTAAATTCTCTTCTCAATACAATCAATCCAAGGCTTGATTCCAATCCAAACCCCTACTAATGAATCCTATACTACTATAAGAATACAATGAATTATGTTATTTTTAACGATTACAAATTCGAAGCTAATCCAAACCTCAAAAGTGTATCCCTTGAAATGCCAAAAACAATTAAACAAACAATACCAAATGACGTTACGCCTCCGAACACACACTCTCACACAATAAAAATGCAACGTTGAACAGGTGTTTGTTTTACACAATTCCTGATAAATGGTGGCCCGAACCTCAACAAAGACACACAAATTTTTCATAAAGTGGCAGTCGTCAGTCAGTCGGTGCACGAGAGACCTTCTACTTGACTTTGGGCCAGAAGTGATGTCTGTTAATTAATTTGCCCGAAAGGAGCAGAGGCCAGGATCGCAGAGGGCTTGCCTGTTTGGATGTTAAATGGTAGGCAATTTTTTTAACTTAATTAATCAGGCAAAGGGCCACAGATACGCCCATAGGCACAGGCCCTGGTCCATGATTGATGTGCGCGGAGGCTGCGGTCAGAAAATTGAAAGCGCTAAACGGAGGCGGACAGTTCTTCAAGCATTTAGTAGCTTTATTAAGCATGATCGCACGTGATCGTTCCAGCCTTTCTTTACCCCTTTTACCTAATTAGTACTCTGTTTCATCGGTTCTGCCCTTGCCACTTTATCTAATTACAACCTTGTTATCGGATAATTGCTACCCACATAGCCAGCCTACTCCCTCTCTCGCACTCTCAGACACCCATTTGAGGGCCCATTAAAAATAAAATGTTGACAAGATAAGGCGACAAATTACCTGAGTGTGACTGAAAGAGAGAAGTAGCTTGTGCGAGGAGCAAAGGTAGCTGCAAAGGCAGGGTGGAGGTTCCGGTTCCAGTTCCAGTTCCAGTTCCCCATTCTCCGCTTCTCTTCCAGTTTTTCGGGCAGCGCTTGAGACTCGCTGTAATGCGACACCTTCGTGTGAAAATTTATGGCCCGCAGTCTCCGTTTCGGTTCCAACTTCCCAGTGAAGTGGCAGTAGAACCTATATATAGATATGGACACTATGTTTATGGCAAATTGCTTTAATTCATCAAAAAAGTACACCAAAAAAACAAAAAGAAGAAATAAGAAATAAACAATCTATTAGACAACCCGTCGTCATTGACGTATTACAAGACGTCATGCAAGCCTCCCAACCGAAAGCAAAGTCGCAGGCTTTGCCTCGTGCCTTTACAAGGGATAATGGTTATAGCTGCCTCCTCCTCCCTGTAGCTTAGCTCCCTCTGAGTCTTATGTAAATGCTGCGGATGGGTTTTGGGCGACTGGCGGCGAGGACTTATAGAGCATGGCAAATTTTGCATGATTATTTTTTATTTCGGGCTCTGATGATTAAGTGGCCAAAGCTGATGACAAATTGTGACTGGCGGAGAATCCGCAGCTCAAAGTTTGTTTTTATTTTCACTCTCTTCTCTGTCTCACAGTCTCTGTATATCTCTAAATTGGTATCGTAGACCACTTGACCCGTCCCTCCCCCCTTCTTGGAAGGAGAAGGAGTACTCAGAGCAATAAAGGGAATTATGAATATGAAAATTGTAGAGAATTTGGATTTATGTGGGTTCTTTTGGTTGAGTACATACTGTAGGTGAAAAGGTTGTACTTTAGATAGCTGAAATGTGATCATCTAGTATTAAATACTATCAAAGAAAGTCTAAGAATGTGCAGCACAGTCGATTTTAAGACTGTTTCAGATAAACCCTATCTATCAACTGGATAATATATAAATATATCTCTAAAAGAAAAAGTTGCCTTGGCACACATAAATATATGAAAACCCATGTAGGGTATTCCAAACCTCAGCTGTCTATTTATTTGCCAGGGAGACAGTCCCTCAATGAACTTTTTTGCGCACTTTGCGGTTGCATGCGTATCCCCCCTTGAACACAATCAGGGGCCACCCTCATTTTGCCTAATTTATTTGATTTTATTTTGTTGATACGCCATGTGATAGAGAAAGAGAAATCCACTGAGGGAGTAAGTGAGTGAGGGAATTGTCTCACTGCTACTTTTGTTTAATCAAAAGCAATTGTTCATTTCAAGTTGATTGCATTTGCTGTGCCCTGGTCCCAATTGTTTTGCCTCTTTTTGCGGTTTTTTTTTTTTTGAGGTTGCTCTGGCGATGGTGCTTGCTGTTGTCAGAGAAATGAGAAAATTGTGCCTTGGAAAACATTTGATTAGACTGCAGCCACTTATAGTTAATTAGACCAACATTTTCCTCAATCATTTCTGCATAAATTTTCCCATTTCTCACATCATTAATATTCGTATGGCCATGGTCTGTTAATATTGAAACCATGTTGATCCCGAGCTCAAGAATTTCCCCTTCTTTTGTAAGACTTAACCCTCATGCAACTAATTCAGTTGACCATAACACTTAATCTGACTAAAGACATGACAAAAATTGGAAACACCACAAAAAAAGTGATTAAAAAATGAGGTGATTTATGGATGTGGATTACTACGAATAGTAGATGCTCTGAAGGGCATAGGTTTTGGGAGAGAATTAAGAATTGTTTTTAGTTAGCCGAAGACTATTATGATCTTAGAAAAGATCCATGCTGATCTCTTCAACGTCTTCCATACCTTCATCATGCCCTTCTCCCGAAGAATCTACATATATGAAAACAATCGCCCACTTGAGAGAACTTTATTGAAAAGATAACAAATAACGTAATCCATTTCTAATTCTTTTCCCTCTAAATATCTATCTAATCCCCACTGAAAATCCAGTGCCAGTCATGTATACTATACCCATTCTCCATATAGGGAATTCCTCGCTTCAGCTCCAACGAATGAGAAAATACTCCAGGCAGACCAACGAACAAAACGAAGAAAAAAACGTTGTCATTAATTTACGCATAAAATTTTATAATTTATGACAATGTGAGGTGTAGCTGGAGCGCCGGCTCCAACTCCAACCCCAACTCTGACTCCAACTCCTACTCCATCTCCAACCACTGGGAGTCGAGACCAGAGAGTGGCCAACAAATGAAGCCTGAAGATCGTTGGACATGGGTTGGTTTTTGGTTTGTGTTTTTCTTAAATTTTTTTTTGGGTTTTGGTCATTTTGTTGGGATTGGATCCTCGAGTATAAGCGACTTTTATAATTATGTCTACGCATAAAAATCACATAAATTTGTGCATAAATGCAACAACAATAACGAGCCCTACATAATAAATGATGGCGCTTAAAATTTTCAACATCTCCATGGAGACAAAACGATAAAAATCGCCGTTTGAAGTTGGAGCCCACATCCAGAAAAAAGCGACAGATACTGGAACCAAAAACTGGTCAAGTGCTTTGCTCAACTTCTCGTCTTATGAATGAATTAATGCATTTTTCTGACTTTTTTTGGTAATACATTTTTAATGCAACTTAAACAAAAAAGCTGCCTTTTTTGTCATTAATAAAATTCAATGTTTGAGTTAGGTTTTTTCTCGTTTCGGCTGGGTGTTTTTATTATTTATGATAGTCGGCGCCACATAGCGCCGTTTGACTCCGCCAAATGAGTTATTTTGGGTTAAGGGGAATCGATTTTGTTGTTAGCTAGAATCGAACATTGTTAAACCAAAATATAACTAAAGAAGACAATAAATGATCCCGTGTAATGCCCAAAGATTGATTGATTCAAGGAGAATCTGCATTAATAACTCAAACTTTTTTATCCGGACAACCGATATTTATAGGAAAGGCTAATGAAGAGTTTGTCTTAGGGAAATTTTGCTCTGATTAAAGATCATTCTAAATTCTAAATTATATAGCTTTCTTCTACAATCCTCAATACCTTTCTCCCATTCATTTTCAACAGCAATTTGCCAAACGAAATCCCGGATTTCTCACGCATCTCAACCCTCCCGATGATTCATTTGTAACCCGAACTCGGAACCAGAGTGCAACGATTGATGATATATACTATATACACATATAGTATACATCATGTGTATATACCCCGTTGTATGTGTAAGCTCGCCCTGAAATACTCCACTCAGTTTTGACATTTATATTTATTTCAACGTGCAGCGGCCTGAGCTCTGAGGTTCTCCCAATGCAGTTTGAATTATAACCAATGGACACGCAAAGGTGGCCAAAACTTCTCCTGCTCGCCCAGCGCCTCCTCCTCCTCCTCCTCCACCTCCTCCTCCTTCACGTCCACATGTCGTTTATTTTTGGTATGGGATGAGCGTGACTTTGGTTCTGGTTTACTTATTTTTTCCGTTGGTCCTTCTGCTGTTCCTGGGCGCCCGCAAGGAATGCGCCACAAATAAAGTAAAATTAATAATATCGCACGTTGATTGTTGTTGCTACACTTTTTATTGTTTTTGTTCGCATATTTCTCTTCGCTCTTTCCACTCGTCCTCTCTTTTTGTTTCGCTTTGTATGGGAGAAATAAATGTCAAGAAGCAAAGCAAAATATTTCGTTTGCCCCAGAGCAGATGGGTCCGAGTCCGAGCCCGAGTCTCCTCCTTGGCCTCTTCGTACTGGTGCGTGTGGCACTGAAAGTTTGTCGAATGAAAAATTACACAGTCGAATGATAAATAACATAACTCAAAAGGAACGAAAGGGCATAAAAAGTGAGGGATATATATGGCCAGCCAAAGTGTTTCTCTTCTCAAGGAGATGTGGGAGCCATAACTGCTGTGCTTCCAGCCCCAGAGCAGGCCATGCATCAGGAGAGAGAACAATAAATATATCTGGTTGGGATAGGTCTCGAGTGAACTGGGAGCTAGGAAAAGATAGTTTCCTTTGTTTCCAAACTATGAATAAAGGTTGAGTTAAGGTTTGAGATCCTTCAAGAAAAAACCTTGAAATTTTGTGCAAAATTTAAGAAGTTTATTAGAAATGTGTGTATCTATAAATTTGTTCCCACACCTTCTCTTTTGTGAATTTTAGTGATTACTAAGAAGTTTTAAATATATTCATCCAGTTTCGAGCAAAAAAAGAATGCCATATGGAAAAGAAAGGACCACGAACCAATAACCCAAATACCTTTGTTGCCATGGAAATTCCTTTCAAATACCCCTGAAAATATGCAACCAAATTTGTCATCAAAGACATCTGCCCATCCATCAACCAACAAACCAAATTAAATAATATTGTATTTAAAATTTAATGAAAAACACTTTCCCCTGTCCCAGGCCCCCTTGACCCTTTACCCCAGCCCCACCCTCAAAGCAACAGGGGGCCTCGCACGAAACGGAAATGCTGAAACAGCCAAAAAAAAATTTCACGCCTTCTTTAACAGAATTTATAAAAAAACAGTATTACAAAAGTAGTAGCCGAACATCGTAGATGGGAACATGGTAACCAAAGCACACCCAAAAGCGAAAAACGAATGTTATATATTGTATGCCCTGCGAAGAGTCAAATCAAAGAGCGAGGGGTACCCATGGGGGGTCAGAGCGGGGTTCACACATCTGTGATACTTTTTTTATGTGGACAAAAACCAACAGCAACAGCAACAACAGAAAATGCCATAATAATAGTTGCGAAAAGCAATTAGACAAACTAATAAAGGCAAATCCCTCTATACAAAAGGTCAGAAGAGTGCGTGCCACCGAAAGGGAGTGAGTGCGATGGCTATATGCACGTAGGCTCAATGCCAAACCCCCAATGGCGTTGACCAAGCGAGACGGCAATAGTGTGTGGTGAGGATGATGATGATGCATTCTCTGTTGCTGCGCTAGGCATGCGTTTTATTTTTCACCTGGGGCGTGCTGAAATGTTCCAGAAGAGAGAAAGAGAGAGAGAAGAATGGAAAGAGGAGTAGGAGAATGAGAAGAGGATGCGTACGAGTATGAGCCTGAGAAGGGGTAAAGTCAAGAGAGCACAAAATCTGTTTCAAGTTTCGCCCTTAGGTGATGGAGATTGTTGCTTCTGTATGACGATCGTCAAATTGTGCATGATTGTGCCCGTACCTTCCATCATTCTGATTCCCTTTACCACTACCCTAACCCCTTGGCAAAAGCTAAACGTAATTGCGTTTAGAAGTGCGTGTACTTGAGCCTTTCTGCCATCTTTGGGTCTTACGCTTTTGTTGTGTCGGCTTTTTGCCGTTACAAATATGTTTTGAAAGCAAAGTCATACCGGATCACAATAGGTCTGGGGCGGGGGGAAACTACCTATGTACACATAGGGCGGCCAGCCCTTTCTAATGCTCAAAAATTAGTTTTCTGAAGTGGTTTTTATTATACGTAGATCCAATGGTTATGCCTCAGTTGGTATTGAAGTGAGTGGAAAGATATTTTGAAAGAGTTTTGTACTTTGTGGGGGGCCTATCATATAGGAACTGGTAGGGGAGTCCGCTATTCCAAGAGTGGAAACTGAAAGTGCGGGAAGAATATTTAATACGAGAGAACTAAAAAAGGAAATGCCAACAATGGATCCAACGATGGATATGAGGTAGAACGCGTTTCTGTGAGCTAGTATGTTTTATTTAGAATCAAATGAACACGAATCAATTAGGTAACTGAATAACTCGATCAACGAATAAAAGCTTTGGTTGGCTCTTGATTGTACAATTATTTCTTTTTCTTTTCTTTTAACTTGAGTTAACTGTTGTACAAGCTCCATGGTCTTTGACCATATGGTTATCCCCATTTAGGCTTCTTCTGAACAGGGTCCAGATTATTAGCACGACGCGTCGCGGCTGTCATGCGTTTCTGCAGCCAGCCCTGGATGTCGGGTTGTATAAAGCCTCGCTCTTTTCTCGCGATCTTCTCGTGGAACTCCTTGGACTCCTCCAGCCATTGGCGGCCGTAGTGCCAGCACATCAGCAGACTCATCGTTGGAGCGTCCTTCTCATAGGAGGGGGTGAAGGATTGATGTCCAAAATTGTGTTTTTTCGGGTCTTTCGGCAGGTATGGCTTGGCGCGACTATACTGTTTGTAGACTGTCATGATAAAAAATAAATGTTTTCTTTTCTATCTACCTTTTTTTCGAAATGAATATATCTGCTTGATGGATTCAAACGTCACACTTGATTGGAAAGTGAAGGCTGGAGTGACGATTATTCTCTTCTGTGATTCCCAACTGCTAATTGAGTTAGCAGACATAAAACCAAACCGAACAAAACTATGGCGTGGAAAATGCCGAAATGAAAACCCTAAAAACATTTTGCTAATGGCTATAATGGCTCTCTGTGAGCCCAAATGGAGTTGAAAACAAATCGCCCATTTGCTCAGTCCGGTACAAAGGAGCGGGACAAAATGCAAACAGATGTAAATCCTAGCGTAAAACCCAAATCAACCAAAAAGTCTCGACTAAAGGAAGATGCCAGGGATGTGAAAAACACGGCATGAGGGCGCAGTCCAGTCAGCGGGGGCGTTCCTGGCCATAGGTCAAGTATGGAGTGATCCCACTGAGGTCTGAGGCTGTTTACGACACGAGGAAGGCGGCGGAAGTGGAACAGTTGGACGTGGGGCTCTATAAAGTGGCACAACGCGTGCCAAAAGGTGCAAGAATACATCACAGCGGAAGTGGCTATGGCACCAGCTGGTTTTCCTACCAGTTCCACGTATCGCAGCGTACTTTTCCCATTCACAATTATGCAATCAAAGTTTTCTTAATGTAACCGTAGTCTACACTGTACATAGGGGTCACAATAACCACGTGGTCGCAGCATGATCTAATACTGTGCAAATTTTTCGCAGCTTTCCTTTTTCCTCTGTAGCCCTTTGTGCGCCGCAGCTGTGATGGCTGGCCTGCTCTCGCGCACTCACACTCACACTCCATTCTTAAACTGCGCTCTGTCCTTGTCTTCATCTCTCTCTCTCTCTCTGCCTCTCTCTCTCTGACGGTTACCGTTGTGCGCTGTCATCATTTCTCATCGCTGGCATCGCTCTCCGCCGTTGTGCCGTTGTTTCCTTGTAATTTGTCACCGCTGGGAGCCCATTTCTGCGGCGTAATTTGTTTGCAACTCATTTCGGGATTCATTTCCCTGCCCTGTCTTTCCGCCGTTCGTGTTTGGTGGTTTGGTGCCTTTGTTTTGGTCAATGGTCTTGATGCATTTAATTAAAATTATTACGTGTATTGTCTGTAGGTGGAGTGGGAGTGGAGCTTGGGAAAAGGGTTTGGAGATTGTGAGAGGTATCCAAGTGTTTTTGATGATATTTTAACATTACTTGATTTTATTATTTTTGTTTCTTTCCGAGTACGTATTTGTTAATCCCCACCTTCCCATCACTTAGATGATCTTTGAGATCCAGACCAAGTAGTCTTCGATTTACTTTTTATCAAGTAAATTCAATCCCATCCAAACTCATTCTACAACCAGACAGCATACAGTCAACATCAAACAAATTAAACTGAAAAACGAAAAACATACAAACAACAAATTCTGTTTACAAAAATGCTTAAAGAAGGTGTTTGGAAACGTTCAAAGCCCATTGTCGCCAAGGATCACATCGGAGCGATTCTCCCAGCGACTGTCCGGCCGGATCCCATTCCCGAGAACTGCGACGACGAGCCTCCGTGCATGGGTTACATCCTCGGATGGGAGTACGGCCGCAAATGGCTCGAGCGTCGGGACTACATCAAGCGTCACCAGGCGGTGATAAAATCGATGGTCCTAATAGTACCGGACTTCGCCTGGTGGGTGAACAAGCGCCGTCCCCTCTACGCGCGCAAGCAGCGCTTCCGTCCCAAGCCCAAGCCGAAGTCCGGACAGTGGCAACCGATGACCGCCTTTGCAGAGGGCAAGCAGCGTCGTGAGGCCCAGGAACGCCATATTCGGGAGTACCGCGATAAGTCTAACATTAAAAGCCTGTAGCGGGACATTTCAAGCGACATTTTCAAGGACCTATTGCGGATCCACAGTTAAACACAGCACACTTAAAGGGCACACCAGAACACGGAATCGAATGTAACAACACTAGTGACAAAAGCCAACCATAAATTTTCACATATTACATTATTTATGTGGAGAAATGTCTTTTCGAGAAACTCATATTGTATGTCCCAATGGCTTTACACGAATAATCAATCCATTAAATACTGATGCATAGTGTTAAAAACGATTATAATAAAACGATTATAATGTTCGTTTCTCAAAAAGAACCTCAGAGAAAACTCTACAGCTCCACAGATCTGCAGGTTTGCAAATATCAAAACTTTTGCGGCTATCAAAAGAACTAGAAACGCATTAGGACCCAATGAACTGAAACTAATGGCAAATAACAATATTCCCTCTCTCACTCAATTTTCAGCTATATTACTATTCTTTCATTGTTGGTTTTTGCAGAACTCTCCGTAGCAAAAGGTCGAGAAGGAGGAGGCCCGTTCTCAAAACAAACAAAAGCGCAGCATCCGAGAAAACCTTCGCCTCGGACCTCTGACGGCGTTTACGCATTTGTTTGTTTGATTGTTGATTCCCTCGTTGAAATGTCAGCCGAATGGAACAATGGATCCACTGCCAGGTCATACTACATAAGAACTACATATATGTATATGCAATCACCATCATCATCAGCATCGTTGACGTTTCTGTTTTAATCGTACGCAGAGACTGGGTAAGTGAACAATTGGCCTGGCCCCGACCCAAGGCCTGTGGAGGATGGCTGTACGTATGTAGGTCCATCCCATATATAGCTGTTTTTTCTCTCTTGTTGATTTGCATTTCCGCTTCATTAACTTGGGCACACATCAAACTATATAGATCAACTATATTATGTGGTATGTATTATATGGTTGGCTTTTTCATGCTTCTATTATATTGCACTTTTGGCGCGTAAAACACGTACATCTAGTACAGATGTACACAATATTTAAGGGGCGTTATACTTTTAAGCCCTCTAAAAATTGCCCAGTTCCTCGAAGCTCGTCTTTTTTACATCCTTTTGTTATTCCGTTTTGTTTTATATTTTCGGTTATAATATTTAGGGGTTTCTTTTTGTTTGCCTAACAAACTTTTACCTTTTTGTGGGCCCGCTTGATTTTCTTTATTTTTCAATTAAACAAAAACTCATTAGTGTTGATTTGTTATTCAGACCCTTTTTTCTTGGATAATTTATGGCATTTAAAAAGAGTTTGGTAAGAGACTTTCCTCCTTACCAGATTGTTCCTTACTTTTCGTAGCTTTTCGAACTTCTCGGAGGGAGAGTCCGATTCTTATTCTTGAATTCCTTTGCGGTCACGTCCATTACTTGTAGAGTATGGAATTATCCTATATCTTAAGAATGACTACGAAATCTTAAACTTTTGTATATTCCTAAAACTTTTACATTCAATCATAAGTAATTACTTTTTCCTTTCAACTTTGATTACAGTTTTGCCTCCAAGACATTTCTTTAATATAAACTTTGGAAACTTTCTCCTCCAATTAACGTAAATTGCCCAACCAATTTTTATTATTATTTATGACTTTTCTGTACATCTACTGAGCAATTATCATTAATAATCATATGGGTCTTTTTCTTCACTTATTCTAATCCATTAATTTTGCGCTCATTTCCCCTTGATTTTCAGCCGCACCTCTGACAGTCTCTCTCCATCTCTCTCTGGCCATTATCAACAACATATATATTTTTCCCCACAATTTATGCCACGTAGAACATTTTCCAGCAACAACCGAAAGCAATGGGGAAATGGGAAAATGCTTCACACTGTGCTGCAGTTTTCCGCGCATAAATTAATGGAAACGAACGACGATGATCATCATGGGGTCTCAGGAGGGAAGGACGGTGCAAAGTGGAGTGGTTCTGACGGAAAGAAAGGGCTGGGAAATGTATGATTAAACATTAAACAAGTGGCACGAAAATGGAAAAAACCGCTGCAAAACTTCTGCAAGGTGCTCCAATGAAATGTGGGAGAAAATCAACACGATCCGGTGGGGGTCAGGTCAGTTCAGAGGTGCAGACAGAAGTATGATGTGTCTCTGGAACGATAGCTCGATTAAAGTATATTTGAGAATTGCAGAGTATATATGAATATAATTCAGAAAGTAATATATCTTCATTAGTTGTACTTAGAGCCCACATTTCAGCCCTACATTTTATCTGAACTTTATAAAAATCATAAAAATAAAAAAAAGATATCTTAGTTTTCCGTTCTCATAAACGATTTTAAATGCTCTTGGAGACGAAGAATGTGCAGTGGTACTGCATTAAAGGTTACTCTTCCTTTTTTTAAAGAATATCAAAAAATTGGAGCGCGCTCTTTTGAGAATAGCCATCACCGGCCGCTTTTCCACAAAATAAATGACAAATTAGAAATCAGAAAATGATGTCCCATCCATTACTGTACAATTTATGGAAAAATCAAACAGAAACGTATTTAATTTTGCGGTCGAATGGCCAATGGGCGAACCGCAAAAACTAATTAATTCGCCAAAACAACAAAACAACGACCGGGATTAAGAACAAAATGGCCGCCAACAGAAGCGGAAATGAGCTTTGTGTGCATGTGTATGCATGTGTGCGACCGCAAAACAGATGCTGATTATGAAGATAATTAATATGGCTAATTAAACTGGCGAATGCGATGCAGAAATTGCATTTGCCAGGCAGCACACAAAACGGGCAGGGAACGGGGTACAGGGAAAAGCAGAAAAACAAGCGAAATTTCAACGGCTCCTGCCACATAAAAGCCAATTAATTATTTTTATGGCTACTCCCAGAGCCCACAGAGCCCCCAGAGCCAAACTCCAACTTCGAGTCCGCCAACGGAAGCCAAGAGTCCGTCGTCTTTTCGCTCTGAGCTCGGGGATAATAAAAAATTATGGCCAACGATTTGGCTCACTCGAAACGAAGCAAAACCAAAAAAAAAACAAAAAAAAACAAAAACAAGCACTGTAAGCCACTGACCAGGCCAAGTCCGCCCCGTCCGCCTCTCTTTGCGCTCTTTATACATATATATTTATATACACTTTATCCTGCATACTAAATCCTCGAAAATAAAAGTAAGAGCCAGAGCCAGAGCCGGAGCCACAGCCATGCAAGGGCCAAAAAGATGGCGCCTTGCTGTGTACAAAATTGATCAGTGGATTCCCTGCCGTTTGAACTATGACGCGATATGTCATCATATTTTCTCGTTGCAGTTGAAGGGACCTTCCTTATGGTGGGTATCCTCGAGGGGGCAGAGTGGGGGGTAGGTTCTGGTGGCAGAACCATCTTCTGCTTGTGGTTTTTGCCATGCATATTTCTCACTTTGTCAAACCTTTCGTGCAGTGCGCAAGGCCGCAATGAGATTGGATAGCCCCCACAGGCCCTCTTTGGAAGCACCTCCGATTCCTCCTGTACCTGCACCAGTACCGTACCCCTTCCCCTACTCCCTTTTAGTCAGCTTGTATTTAGCATTTGGCTTGAAAAACATTTATTGCCTGGGCTACCGCAAAATCAATTTGGGCTCTTTGTTTCCGATTTTTGCTTGGAGATCGGAGGCTCGGAGGCGCCCCAAAACTCGTCTTGCCTCTGGCCAATCCCCTCTGCTGTGCTTATGGCCATTTCTCCGCTCCGTTTTATTGGCCAAGGCAATGCGCCTGAGTAATGGCCGCCGCCCCTCTGGGGCTCCCATCACACTCGATGTCGCTTTTGGGCCACTTTGGTTACTGCTCTCTGACTCGTTTTTATTGCAATTTCTGTTCTACTCCCCTTATTTTATTTCTTTAGGGGAATATACATACATATGTGTTTTCTGGTGGGTTTTGAATGAAAGAGAATTCCTAAAATAATATACAACAAGCATCTAAGAATCACCTTCCAAATTCCTCCATTACAACTGCCAGAAATTCCCATTGTCCATACCAGAGTTCATTAAAAACTCCATTACCCGAAGAGGCTGCACACACAGCAAATCAATTTTGATTTACTTCGAGCAAAAGAGCAAAAGACCGACCGACAGACAGAGAGACAGAGAACATATATCAATATGTTGCCCCCATAGCGGTCAGCCCTCGAAATGGGGCATGTTTTGTGGGGGGCTGATAGCAGGGTTGCCAGAGCTGGCCATCGTAGAACCGTTCCATCATTCGGAGGAGTGCTGATGATGGAAAGTGTCCCACTGTGCGTGCACAAAAAGCAACAGCCAAAATAGGAAAGAAAATAGAAAGAGAAGAGGAGCACCACAATGGACTAGATAGAATGCCACAGAAAATGGACTGGAGTGGAGTGGAGTGGAGTGCAGTGGTTCGGAGTGCCACAGAGGATATTCGAAGACCGAGTGAGCCGCAACAACAATAAACGCTAATAATGCTTAATCAATGTTACACATTACAACAATAAAACACAAGAAACACGCAAGAAAAAACGAAGGGCCCTACGAAAATCGAAAGAAACCCAGAGTTCAGCTTCATTTGTGCCATGATTTATGGCTTTTTCATTACCGAAAAAAAGAACGCACCTCTTCACACCTGTGGAAAAAATGGTTAGGCCGAAATGAAATGAAATGAAATGAAATGTAATTGAAAATCAACTAAATCGATTTTCAAGAGAGAGAAACAAATTGTTGAAAACAATGCGCGGAATTTGTTGCGTACAAATCTGTTATTGTTGTATTTCATTTCGCTTCATTTGCGTTGCGCATTTCAATAATCATTTATATTGTGGCATCACGTTGATTATAAACACTGGCCGGCGAGGAGTTCATAAATTTCCAAAATGAGCTTCATTACGGACAGAGCAGATATTGTTGGTTTAGAAAATTTCCAATTTATTCTCAGAAGAATAGAAGGAGATCCTTGACGGTCCTTAATCGTTTATCGATTGTTGCAAGAGCAGCTTTTGTTTCAATGTGATAGTATATGCAAAACTTCGATCAATACTGGACTAAGAGGACTAACTTTACTGCGAAGAGAGAGATAGCATGACAATACGCTTAAATAGTGTTCTTACCCGTCCCCGGACACGTCTCCCGGCCATAAGTCCGAGAACTGATGTACTACTATATGTGCAAAAATGATGTTTTCCAACAGGCACACAGCCAGGCTGAAATCAAAATTGTATTTAAAAAACTATAGCAATCGAAATTCACTGGAAAGTCAAGCTGGCTCATATATTTCTCTCGCTCTGTCTGCATGCGTTTCCCATAAGAGGCTATCTCCGTTTTTGCAGTTAGTCAGAGTTTAACGTCATATGGCCATTAGATGCCAGTGCTGAATAACAAAAGCAGTATTGAATAATCAATCCATCGAAATTTCAATAAAATTAAAAACCTACAACGTAGTTTTAAGAAATCTAATGAATCCTTCACTCTCTTGCGTTAATTGTATTCCCAATTTTATAGAAATACCATTTCTAATCTTCAAATCAAAGAAAAAGCCCCAGTCCGCTGTCACATCGATAAACTAAGGAGCGTGCAATTATTTTTTGAAAGAAAATTTGGAGGGACTTCTTTGTTTGCGCATTCATTGTGTGCCTCCACCCAGCGGCAGCTGCGTGCCTCCCAAGAACCCAATCTGGCACATCTCAAAGCTTTTCATCGCCATGCCACATGTCAATCCACAACTCCACTCCTCGACACTCGGCACACACTTGGAGCGGAGTCGGCTAGGAATCACTGAGGTTATGGGCGGATGTGGCCTGTGGATGTGGTTATATGCGGTGCGGTGTTATCGAGAAGTGCGCCCAGCACGAGTTAAAATTTAATTTAGTGAAAATAATTTGCTTAGTCGTGCTGCAAAATTGCATAATTGTCAATGGTTTCGGCCACTCGGCAGAGTTCTCTCTCGCACTCCCGTTCTCATTTGCCGAACTCTTCTAATGAGGCGGCCACAGCGCCATTTTGTGGCACAAACACATTTGCATATTGGAAAATTATAGCCCTCTGCTCAAAGGCCGACGCCTGCCCCGACGCTGGCTTCTGCTTCTGGCTTTTGTTAGCGGTGCGGTTGCGCAGAGGGCCAAAGTCGATGCTGAAGCCAGAGCCAGAGACGGAGCGCGTGGTGGCCTGGTGAGGCGCAATGGGGGGGCGGTCGCTGTCGACGACGAAGTGACCTCCAGCCGCGTCCCAGTGGCGAGGACTTGACTCTTAACTGGCAGTCAGCAGTGAGGCAGGCAGGCATTCAGGCGCAGGCAGGCAGTCAGTGAGAATCGAGTGCACGAAAATATGCAAGCAATGCAATGCTCCTACTCCTCTTTCTGGCCTCATGATGAGCTGTAAAACACGCGTTTTCATAATGTTATTAAACGGAGGAAGAGGTAGTGGAGGAGGGGAAGGAAGAGTAGGAAGAGGGAGCGGCAACCAACGGCCATTTGACATGCCAAAAAACACTTCTGTCACAGCAGCAGGAGAAGCAGCAGCAGTCGCAGCAGTTGCCCAGTGGAGAGTAGTATCCAGTGTCCCTAGGGGGTGGCCAGACCACAAAAGCGTGCCATACCCGATCCCACCTCTTTCTCGTCGCGATCTTCGGCCGCCTCTTGGCAGCCATGCGACAGGAAACAGCGCAAGCGCCGCCGGACCGACCGGATTGGGTTCGTAAATTGAGCGCCGCATGCGTCTGGGCAATTATTTTGCCATAATAAACTTGATACGAAGCGATGCTCTTATCTATGTATGATTTCAGATTATCGCAGCAGTGCCGAACCGAACAGTAGCTTTTTAGCTTATTTAATTTCAGATTTAAGCTTATTTTTATTACCAAGCCGATGGAGCGGCAAGAGTCAAAGTGGCTGTAAAACGAACAGGAAATAATTTGAAAAGTTTAGTACGCAATGAAGATTTTAATATGATAGTTATAAGCTTTGAATGTTTAAAAAATTCTTTTTATTTTATTTATTTTATAATAAAGGATATTCATTAGTATTAACAACTTTAAAATTCTTATTGTTTAAAATTCAAATTTTGTACTGCAGTGCTGCCAGACCAAAAGAAAAAGATCAAGCCCTTGTAGTGCGGACAGTCTGGCAGCACAATGTAAAAGTTTGTCCCCTATACTGGGGGACGGTATATTTTGGTATATCGGTATATAAGGTGTATTGATCAATTTCATCAATCTATTCAATTTAATTTTCAAAAGTATATTGAAATCCAATAAAGGCAAGTGTTTAAAATAAGCCAGTCAAATAGAAAATTGATTCATTAATCGGATAAAACTAGGAGGGCACGGCTGAGAGATCTATCTAGCTATAAATATTTAACGGAATATCAAAAACGAGGAATGTGTATAATAGAATTTGAATTTGTCAGTATATTTACGCTATATTTATAAAATGAGGCGGTATATTTCGGTGCCGTTCTGAGGGTCACACTGGTCTTGACCAAAATTTTTATTCGCCGCAGTTCGCATTTGAAACAATGAGTCCCATTCCATACACAAATGTTGCGGCAACATTTACTTGAAAACTTTTTTTTGGTCAAAATAAAATACTTACAAGCAATTTAAAGATGTAATCTTGTAGAATATGTATTCATCTATGGGATAAAGCTAAGTGTGCAAATCTATATAGCTTGAAATATAGGCAATACCCGATTCGCCGCAGTTTCGCTTTTGCAACAATGAGTCTCATTCCATACACAAACATGTTGCTAATTCCATGCACACATACCCTGGGGGAAATGGATGTTATAGAATTGCGGAAATGTGTGTCATTCCAGGCTCTAATTAATGCAGAAACAAAGATAGTCTCTGTTTTAAACGATATTTTGCAGCTCATCGTCTGTCTACAGAGACCAAGAAATGGTATAGGGATCAGGATTTATTTACAAACACCTAATCGAATGCATGAATAGACCAAAAAAATGCAATCTAAGACAAGGTCTTTACTAATTACATTTGAAAGCTGGTTGGAAAACAGTATCATTATATAATATTCACGAAATAGGGTATACAAACGCCCATACCCTGCGACAGCCGATATATCTCTCTCGCTCTTGCAAGGCAGACCTGCGGCGGCGCGACTGCGCTACTTCGAAGTCATTTTCCCAAATGGCGGCGCTGCCAATTGCTATAAAAAGGCGAGCACAGTCGAATCCACGCCACTTTATTTTTTTTTTTTTTCCTGTAAACATCTACTCTTCTAAACCTAGTGCGCAGGGAGTCAGCACCGTGCGCACCATGGCACCCCAGAACCTCCGCAACCACACTTCTCGGAGCGTAATTGAACCTCCGCAACCACACTTCTCGGAGCGTAATTGAACCTCCGCAACCACACTTCTCGGAGCGTAATTGAACCTCCGCAACCACACTTCTTGGAGCGTAATTGAACCTCCGCAACCACACTTCTTGGAGCGTAATTGAACCTCCGCAACGAATATTCTCGGGGGCATGGCTTTTGATTCTATTACTCGGTTTAAATTGTTTAAAACTAAATTATTTAAAAGCTAATTAAAACTTAAATTAAATAAACCCTCGGCGGGGATGATGCAGGCACGAGTGCTGTCGGCCACCCCGACGGAGGGCAGGCCGTGCTCCTTGCACATGGCCAGGAGGTTTTTGTTTGAGAGTGCATCCAATTCCATTTTCGCACAAAACGGAAAACAGAAACAACAATCTAGAGCTCACAACCGACTTCTCTGAAAACCAAATAATGCTCCCAATCGCGTCTCGCCTGGAGTATTGTCATCCGAATATAGTATATTCGCATACATTTCGAATGCCACGGCATGGCTGCTGGTCGGGCCGTCGTCCTTCACCTGGGCGGCGTCCTCATCGATGGGCCGCTTAAAAATTGTCTCGAGACGGGAATCGGAGGTCGGCGTCTTGCTGGGCTGCTGGAGCCTGACATTTGCAATTTTTTACAGAATGATTGAATATTTTTGAAGATCGGGCAGGAGTTTGCAGGGCGCCCGCCGACAGCTCCCCTAGCGATGGTGGCAACTGCCCGCTGAATTTTGTTGAGGCCATTCTCCCGAGAATCTCCTCGGCCTCCACGGCCTTCTCCAATATATATATATTATATATAAACGCATTTCCTTACATTTCCCTACGTCTTACCTGTAAGAAGATATTGGCGGGGCATCCGTCGCTTATGATGGCCATCAATCGCGGGTCATATCCACGTTGCCGAATGTTGTCCAACACATAGGACATGCCCATGACATCCTGCGATCCCAGGGCGAGTTTCTGATGCAAAAACTTGAAGTTCGACCCATCCAAGCAAAAAGCTGCTATTGCTAGCCCCTTCCACTTGATGGTTCCGCGCCTATCCCACTTCACATGCAGCTCATCGTATATCACTACGAAAGGAGCATTCGCATAATGCTGGAGGTTCGAGATCAAGTTGATCATGCCACCAGTAGGCCGTACCGAACTTTTGAAATTTCTTTTTCGAACCGCGTCCCCTCCCCCCTCTGACCAACAAGCTGTTAACCGTTATGTACAGCCTGGTCAGCGTTGGCGTTCTATTTCCATAGAGAACCCTTCCCATACCCAAGCCAGGGCCTTCACCCGTCCCAAATAAGAAGTTATTTAAGTACATATGTACGTATATATTCTTTATTTATTATACATTTTTCTTGAATGTGCAATGAATGCAGCATTGAGCGTCCTGCGGGGCCTCATCAGCGGCTGCCGGTGGAGCAGCACGGACCGCGTCTCTTGCGATCGCGGCTATAGCCCTACGCATACGGCGGTTTAGCCCTCCTTGGGAGCCGTGGGCACGCCCTCCACCTCCACGGGCACCTTGGACGTAGTGGGCACCGCGTCCTCGGCCACCATTTACAAAATATATCGCCTGAGGCATCTGAAAGTATAAAAAAATATTTAAATAAAAACATTAATAAAATAAATAAACTTAAACTCACCTCTTAAATTTTTGACATTTTTTTTCTCGCGTTGCGCCTTGGTTGTCGGTTGGCTTTGAATAGAAGACATCGGAATCCGATAGAACCTAATATCGACATACAAGTGCACGGTTGCATTTGACAATATTTTTTTGCAATTTCAATAAAATTGGAATTAAATGGCTTGTAAACAAATCTGAAATGCAAGAAAATAAATTAAACAAAACGTTAGCTGTACCTTAATAAATTAATTTGGTTGTTTTTTGGCAAAATTTTTTCTATTTTCTAATTGGCATATGTGCGGGTGGATCCGATGTCGGTATCGATAAGCACCTTCACCAACAAGTGCGAAAAGCAACGCTAATATTTAAATTTTACTTAAATAACGTGAAAGTGTTAAAAACAAAGTGACAATGTTTAACATTTGGTAGGTTGGAGTTATTTCTTCAATTGGACGCAATTTTTGCATGCAATTTTACATTTTTGTGTTAAAATTTCTGTTTTTCATTTCTGTGTGCATTTTTTTGCGCGTCCTTAGTATGAAAATTTGTGGGTGCGAGTGAAATTTATGCGTGCAACGTGCAATGATGGGCAGAAAAAATGTGGGTGGAGCGTACGCTCCCTCGCACTTTATCAGCAGTTGAAGTAATGCGGATGTTTGTGGCGATGAGAAATAATGTGCCTGGAAGTGTATTTCCTTCCCTTAACGTCCTTGAAGTTTTTGTGGAAAAATCAAACTCAAACCAAAATTAATTTAAAAACTATTTCATTTTACGAATTTTCCATACAACAACTTGCCTTGAGATTCAGTTCGTCTGTACTCAATAAATTAATTAACTTATATTTATTTAAAAGGTTACTAATTAAAATTATGTTTAATTTTTTACATAAGCCATTGCATGAACTTTCGCTCAGCAAAAGGCAGATAAAACAAAAAGTAATTAACAAAATTGAAAATCAACTGGGAATCTGTCAATATTGTCATATTAAAAACAGTAAATGAGGGAAATATTTCCCAAAAAGAAGAAATAAAAAAATTTTCAGTGAAAAATATGTTCACAAAATAAATTAAAGTTGAAGAAACTTGTAAATAAACTGAATTTTACAGAAATTGTGCACTCATGTTTGATGAGATGATCATCAAACCAAAAATCGAATATATGCCCAGCGTTGACTGAGACTCCCAAACAACTGGAATGTTGACATTTGTTATGTTATTTTAACTCAATTTTTGTTAACTAAAACGCAACACCATTACGCCCAAGCCATTGGTCTGGCAGTCAAGTGCTGCACTACAGCCGGCTTAAATATCCGTGCTATAGTTTGCAATCAGGCAAGGGTAAATACAAAGGCTCTTGAAACATTAGACAAGTAAAGATTGCTCAATCCGATTGCGTACATCTGTTCAAGAGTGCTAGAAACAACTTCTTGAAACATGGTATAATTACACCAATATAATTACAAAGCGACATGGAAAGTAATTGAAAAATTTCATGAAGCTTGGCACCTAAGTTAAAGAAAATCATATCAATCCGCAGGGATATGATAACATATAAACCAATTTGGCGGTTTCGAATTTTCGAATACGGTCAGCACAGGAATTAAAATGTTGGCTGATCGTGGCAGTTTTGAAGACAAAGATGCAGATACATCAACGTTTTTAAAAAGTATGAACGATGGTTTTGATGTATTGAACAATACATATTTCCGTGCCAACAAAAAGTGTACCAATTGCATAGATGAATTCGTTGTTATTTGGGAAAGATTAAATTCGGCCTGGAAAGGCTGATTCAAACTCGCAAAAGAATCAATCATATTTCAAAATATCTTTTAGAGATCAAAGATATTGAAAAAGTAAACACCAGTGGTTTCAATCAAGATTCCCTGGAAGAATATTTTGATAGTTTAAAGCGCAAAATTGGGTGGAAATATGGTGGCCCAATAGCAGCTCAGTTGGGTCAGCGCCTGCCTCTAGAAATACCTGAACAGGTAAATTTAAAGGAGAACGGTGGAAACCCAAAAACGGCAAGTTTGAATCGCCCAATTAATAAAATGGCAAAATTCGCTGCCGTGAGTGGGTCAAAAATAAAATAGTAGAAATAAAGCGTAGAGAGGTGGAGGAACAAAGGAAAAGGAAATGGATGAAGGAAGGGCACTTATGACATATTCTGAAAAGAATAGCCCTAATGCCAAAAAGATAAAGTACATAATAAACAATGGCTTCTGTAAATAGAAAATATTAAGGAAAAAAAAACCTGAAAATTCTGCAGAAATGTAGGCTGTCCGGTTTACCTTCATTTTCTTCATTGAGAAAGAAAAGATCGCTTATGAGGAAGAGTTGTGTATTATATGATTTTAAATTGTTATTTCAAAACAACAATCACAAAATCGACTCACTTTCGTCGGTATATTTACGGTATATTTTTAAAACGAGACGGTATATTCCGGTATATTTCTGAGGGTCGATGTCGATAGCCCACAGCTGCTTCTGATGAATGAACGTGTGCGGTAGTAAAAGCGTAAAACAGAGCAAAAAACGGAATTCGCAAAACCGTTTTCTTGTTGCCCCGCAGACATAATTTAATAAACAATTAAATGGTCTCCAATATTAGAGAATTATTTTCTGTTGGTGATAGCTGCCTGTAGAGACAATTTAAGGGGCTTCCTGGACCGGCGACACACAATGGAAATGGATGGGTAAAATAAAGGCAGCAAGCGAGTAGTGTAGTTGTAGCAGGAGTGTGTGTTCGTGTGCGTGTGAGGTGGTAGTGCGTGTGTAGTACGAACGAGCGTGTGTAAGGTAAACGCAAAACGGTGAAGCGAACCAGGGGAGGCAGCAAACACGCAAAAGAAGTCCCAAATTGTGAAAAAGAAAACAAAAAGAGAACTAATTTTGTGTTGGGGAGAAAAAAGACAAATGTAAAGTGAAGATGGAAAATGTGTGGTAAATGAGATAAGCGATTGCAGCCCCACCGCTAGAGCCGGGCATGTTAGTGCTACTGGTCCGAGGAGCAGAGGCAGAGCAGCATCCATCCAGAGCCACAGTCCTCCTGCCCTTTCCCCTGCCACAGCCCCAGGCCCAGCACGCACAGCAGTAATGATGCTGGCCGCAGCCGGTCTGCCGGCCTACGATGCCGGTAAGATCAACAGCAACCCGAGCAACGGGACGGGCGGTGGCGTTGGTGGCACAGTGGGCACTCCCTCGGCAGTGGGTGCCTCGCGTCCTAGTGCTGCCAGTGCACTGATGAAGACCCTATCCGTGCGTCTGCATCGCGGCACCGAATTTATCAAGGATACCGTGCAGAAGGCCCTCGTCATGTCAGCGCCCGCACCCGTGGCCCCGGCCCAGGTCCCATCACCAGCCCCACCACCAGTTGGATCCGCTGTGCCGCCGGCAAAGCCCGTAACGCTGACCAGTCAGACGCTGAAGCGGAAACTGGCCGGAGCGGGCGGCTTGATGGGCTGCGGCCCGAGTCGCATTACATCGATCACCGCCAGCTCGAGCAGTGGACGCTTCATTCTGGCCCATGCCAACAGGAAGCCCGCTAGCCAGGTGCCGACGGAGGCGTACCTTAAGGTCTACACGGTGGCACCCACTGAACTGCATCGCTCGGCAGCGGCCCGCGTACGTAATCCCAGCACTGATAGCTTACTCATGGATCTATGCCAGTTTAAGCCCATCCGGCCCATGCCTTTAACGCCAATAAAAATGTAAGTCTTGTAGATCTATTTGGGGAATCGATCAAACAATATACTCAAAATCTCTATCGCTCTTTGCTCTGGCAGCAACAAATTCCGCGGCTTTGAACTGAAACGACCCAAATTTGTGCCCGCCGTGAATGACAGCGAAGACGAGGACGACGACGAGGATGATCCAGAGTCACTCCAAAAACCAAAGCCTAGGTGAGTATTGAGCATAATCGTCAAGAGCACCGTCTTGAGTAAGTCTTTTGTTTGGTTCCTCAGCTCCGTGATATTGCTGCCGCATAAGGGTTCGGCGTTTGTGCCGATGCCCTATATAGCGAGCCCCAACACCACCGCCGCCGCCGCAATCACCGCAACCGCCACCGGCACCGCCACCAGGAGCAGATCTCGCTCACACAACACTCACACCTCAGGCACAAGCGCAGACGAGCCCAAGCCAAAGCGTCGTCGTCGCGGTCCGCTGCTCACAGCCAGGCGACGCCGCACAAGAGCTGCTGCTGCTTTTGTGGCGCCCTCACCAGTCAACACATCAGCCTCTCCAGAAGAAGTAGCAGCCAAATCTGTAGCTCCTGTCAAACGCAGGGCAGCCACAAAGAGTGGACCAGCGAAACGCAGTCGTGCTGCAGCTGCCAATCCCACGCCAGTCGTTGCCACATCAACCTCGCCGGATGAAGCATCCAAGGCGCCTGGCAAACGCAAATCATCAACGAAAAGGGAACCAGCGAAACGCAGTCGTGCCGCAGCTCCCGCAGCTGCCAATCCCACACCAGTCACCACATCCACCTCTCCGGGAAGAGCACCCCGCGCACCGGGCAAACGCAAGACGGCCCCAGCAAAGGGCCCACAAAACGCAAAACGCAGCTGTCGTGGCTCCTCTCCAGCTCGTCCCTCGCCACCCATGACGCGTCAACGGGCCCGTAAACAGATCTCCGCCAGCAGCTGCCATAGTGGCAGCACTTAAGTTTCATCTACAATCATCTCGGATGTTCGTTCAGTGGAACGTAATCCGATGCGGCAGCAGCAACAATGGGAAAACTCTCCAAGTTCTAAGTCTTTTGGTTCTAGTTACTGTTTATGGCGAAGTCGTCTCCGAAAGCGCCTATTCGTGTGACCTTGTTCTGTAAAAGTGGGAGTGTAATGTAAACCCATCTCCATTCTGTAAGAACCATTTCTCCGAAAGGTTTTTGTTTAAGAGTTTGCCATTCAATGCATTGTTCTAGAGAAGATTAGGCTTTACCACTTTCAGATAGATATTCGGTTTTACTTTCAGCCAAAGAGCGGGCTGAGAGAGATAGAAATCCAGGCCTTACTTTCCCCAAATTCAAGAGAAAGATCCAGGCCTTACTTTCCCACATTTTCACTTTCCTTGAGTAGATAATAGATATATGTGTTGCGGCATCAAAATCATTATGACTTGGTCTTCAAGACTGATATAACAACAAAGAATCCACTAACGAATAACGAATATATGATATGATACTGATAATGATATGTATGCAAAAAAGAAAACAGAAGATTCAAGAATTTATGTTTAGCCACAGTCCTCATTAAAACGAAGAACTTTAAGCAGAAAAAGTATTAAATGTATAAAGAAACAAAACCATGTAAAATGTAAGCCATTCCTGATATTCATATTTCAAATGAACAAGTGTTTTATTTTATTTAATTTTGTTGTAACCATGATTATGATTATTTGTATTTGTTCGATGTACAAACAGAAAAATTGCAATGCTTTCGATTCGATTTTGTTCTATATATGTTGGCCTTTGAGGCAAAAAGATATCGATATCAAGATATGAGAGAGAGTTAGGAGAAAATTGAGAACAGGTAGATGAAGATGAAAAAGATTATGTAAACGCCACAACTACAATTAATTTTCCTACTTTAATTAAGTTTGTTAGAATTTATAGCTTAGAAAAAAAAAGAAAAAAAAAACAAAACTAAACTAAACGATCCATTCATTAATCTAAATATAATAATAATATAATACTACCTAAATCTATCTGTAAGAGCAGCATATACATATATTTAGAGGTCAAATCAACTGTGTGTTGTGATATGAACTAATTTATAATACCAAGCAAAAGACAACCAACCAACCAACCGACCCCCCAAATTATAAATTGCTTGATCCCAGACAACACATATCCATCCCACTCTCAGTCTCGCAGAAACCCCATTCATAGCAGAACAGATGCAGAAAACGTTGATATCATTAAAAAGTAGTGAAGGAAAAAAACAAAATCCAAAATTAAAATTTTCAAAACAAAAACCATGAAAAATTATAAAGAATTAGCCTTAAGCTAAAGACAATTTCCAGAGATTCCAAACAAAAGCAAAATTACTTAAACACACAGCGAGTTGTATGCGATGCGTCAATAAAAATCCCTAAAAATATTTACAACACTATCCATTTGATTGATGTACGGACGTAAGTGTGGTTCCATCTTCAATCTTTTTTTTATACCTTGCTATTCCTTCAAAACCTTTAGGCTTCATTGAATCTTTTCTTGAAATATGCGAAATCTTCGATCCAATGATTGATTTCAATTACGGTCCTTAAACTTTCAGTTTCCTTAAAAGTTCTTTCTTTAAATCATTTCATATCATCAATTTCACTTCAATTTTTGTTCTGGAAGAAGAAATCTTCTTTTAATTACGAAAATCTTTGACGAAATCGTTCCTTATTATCTGTATTAACATTGTCTTCGGCTTCGACTGAACTTTCTTGGATTTCATGCTGAATGCCTTTATCCTTAAATATATCTTTCCAAAATCTTTAGTTAAATCTTTGCTTTCCAATGTATATTTCAATCTAATCTATACTTTATTAACTTAAGAGAAATATTGTTTGTTTTCAATAATATACTTCTATTTATGTAAATATTACCTGCCATTCTTTCAAATTACTTTCCTGTCTATATTTCTTTTGATCTCTCTTCCAGATCACTCCTCGAAAGTCTCCATTTTGGTGGGCATAACATTCCACAGATCCTGCAGCTTGTATCCCTCCCGTATGCGCTCCATTGCAAAGCCCAGCTCCTTGCAATACACCGGCTCCCTGTCCGACTGATCCGTATTGTTGTTCGACACACAACCCTCCGCCAGATAGCTATTCAGTTTGGTATTGATCTCGCGCTCTTGCCGCTCGTCCAGCTCCTCGAAATTCTCGATCTTGAATTGCGTAGCCTGGGCCGCTTCCTCGGCGGCATCCGCCAATCGCTGGCGTGCATCCTGGGCATCGTAGTGGATCCCAAAGTTCGGCTGCTCTATGTATACGGTGTGCAGCGAACAGAGCTCCTTGAAGAGTTCGTTCAGCCGCTCGGCGGGATCGATGCGGAAGCCGAGTACATAGCCGCCTCCAGTCTCGGCTGTTTGGATGACCAATGCAGGACCATACTTCGACTCTCGGACACGTAGCTGGAAAGGGAAATGCAGTGGGAGATTGGGAAGATTCGAGCCAGAAGGATGATTACACTCACGCTTTCAATCTGAAGATAGGGCAGGCTGATGTTAAAGGTCTCATTGGCATCAGCGAACCACACAAGACGTATGTTGGAGACAACAAAGCTGCCCAGATTTCCCTGATCGCTGGATAGATTCCAGACGCCCTGTACCTGGCTATAGACCTGCTCATCGGGCAGGATAATCAGTTGTCCAGAGAGTACGATGGCTCCTCGCAGCTTTAGGTCGCGATAGAGATACGTACGTTGATATAATCTACAGGGAAACATCTGACATGTAGAGAGTTTTATAAGAGATTACCCCGTATTCCACTTACTGATACACATCAAAGACGCTGGCAAAGATGGGCTGTTCACGGCGCGCCGTCTCCCCGGACACATCCGTGAAGAGGAACTCGAAACGCGTCTCATTGCTGATGGCCAGAATGTACAATGCCTGACTGGGCATCCTGCCCTTGGAGTGCATGTGCACAATGCGGGTATTGGTGTTTCCAAACCTAGCAAACCCAATGGCTGAAAAGTGGAGGGAGCGCCTTCAGTCTGATGTCCTAGAATCCCATGCATAGTTACCCACATAAATTGTACTTTTTGTGAACTAAGGAATGCCAAATCACTCGAAGATTGGTGACCATTAGGCGGCCCGTGTCCCCGGGATTACCCTTGCTGTCCTCAATGTGATATATGTAGTCCAGCACCTTCTCTCCGGTGCGTAGTCGAGTGTGCCTGGAATTTATATATCCACTGATAGCTGGGGGATTCTTCTCCACCTCTGTCTCTCTCGCTGGATGACTTACAGATGAGGCGTATCAAACTTGACATCCTTGTCCTCCCAAAGAAGCTGCAGCTGTGGCTGCTGGCCATCGGTCTGTCCCAGAGATTTCAACATTTTAAGAATGAAATTTCCACTTTTGTTGTGTCTTCCTCCTTAAAACCGTTGCTAGGCAACTTTGTATACCCTTTGAAAGGTTATTATTGCCTTTAACAGAAGCTTGTCATTCCGAAACGGCAGCTTTTCTGGATCAATTAAGTGGGGTATATAAGAATGAACCGGTACACGATGTATCTTTAATTCAAAAATCCATATTAATCAAGTCTGTTCATCTCTTCACTATGTTTCCATTTTGATGGCAGTCTAGCAATAACAGCAATATACGAGCGGGAACGTTGTGAATACAATTTCATATCCGAACTGAGTTAATTAATTTCTATGTAGTCTTATGATTTACGTATCCAATAATATATATTATCATGTGTGATGGAAGCCTGTACTACCAAGAAGCCAGAAAAGATTACCCGATGGCCCTTAGACGGTAAGCCAGACTGTTGGCAAGAACGGGGCTGCACACGATCCTCATAGTTGTTTTTTTTTTCCTTTGGAAGAAACTTCCCAGTGAAATGCTTTACCTCCTCATTCCACCTAATGACCTATTTGAATAGAATTTAGAACAATTAATTCCAAATTTTGTATTTTCATACATATATGTACGTATATATTTGACCAAACTGTAGAATAATAAGTAAAAAACTTATGCTCTGCTTACTCGTATCAACGTAGAAAAGGTTCGGCTGATCATATACTTATACTCAGACTATAAGTCAAGATTCCCTAAGAGGAAATGGTGCCTTAATTTATAAAGAATAGCAAAGCTAAATATTGGAAATGTTTCTCATTGTTTTTCGTTCATTGTTTAAAATATTGCAAATCGTTTGGCTTAAACATTAGGACTTTCATTCGGGGGACAGACAGTGGCAACAGAAGGCAATTGGGGTGGACAAATGTCGAATACCGAAACGAAACTAATTCATACTTAGACTACAGCTTAAAGTGAGGAAGATCCCTCTCACATGATGATCTGTGGCTCGGGCACACTGGCCGCAATGCTTTTGTGGGGCAGCACTTGGCCCCCATTCACATAGAGCTCATCCTTTACAATCACATCTTCGCCCAGCACTGTGATGCCCTCGATCCGCACCCAACGACCCACGGTCGAGCGCCAGCCTACGATACAGGAGTCCAGCCAGGAGTGGGAGCGTACAATGGCACCTTTTAGTATGGTGGCACGCTTGATGCACACCCCATCCTCTATGATTACATCCGGTCCGATGGTTACATTTGGCCCAATGCGGCAGCCTTCGCCTATCGTGGCTGTGGGATCCACCAGTACATTGCCGACGACTCCTGGTCCAGTGTACAGCTTAGGTGATTGCTTCTGACGCAGCGAGCTCAGGTAGAGGCACATGCCTAGAAGAGATATGCAGGAAGAGGGAGATCAATAATTGTCTTCTGTTCCTATCTGGAGCAGGGGTCTTCCCACGCGCGTAATCTACGTAATGAGCCTCCACTCAAACACTCAAACAAAAATCGCTCTATCAAACATTCTACGCGGTATTAGCTCTTCCGAGAAACATACAAGGAAAAGATAAATAAAACTCGAAAGAAACCAAAACATGATTAAAGAACGCACGACACTACGGTTGGCGATAAGGGTAATGAGGCAATTGAAGATAGGCGCCGAGACCCAGTCCACCACCAGTAATTCAGTGAGTCATCCTACCTGTCAGAAAATCTTTGGGCTGCCCAATGTCCATCCAGAAGCCGGTCAGATCCATGGCATACAGCTCCTGTTGCTCTGCCATGGCCGGAAATACCTCCTTCTCGATGGATGTGGGCTTGACCTCAATCCTCTCGAGCACCGATGGATTGAAGATGTAGATGCCGGCATTGATTTTGTTGCTGACAAACTCCTGCGGCTTCTCGATAAAGTTCTTTATGCAGCCGTCCTCGTCGTACAGCACCACACCATATTTGGAAGGCTCCTCCACCTTAGTCACGACAATTGTCCCCTCTTTGCCGTGATTTCGATGAAACTGCACCAGCTGCTTGAAGGGGAAATCACAGATCACATCCGAGTTAAGCACAAAAAAGGGTTCGGGACTGGCAGACAGTATCGATTTGGCCAGGGCCAGTGGTCCTGCTGTTCCTAGGGGTTCCGTTTCATGTGAGAATATCAATTCCACGCCCAGTTTGTCTGCCTCCACCTTCAACTCCTTCTCCATTTGCTCAGCCCTATAGCTGACGGCGAGTATGACCTGAATGAGCCAATTATTGGTTTATATAAATATATTACTCATAGTATTGCTCACTCACCTGACGGCAGCCGGCATCGACAAGCGCCTCCAGCTGGTGCAACAGAATTGGCTTATTGGCGAACTCCACCAGCGGCTTGGGCGTGCTGAGGGTGAGCGGGCGCAGACGGGTGCCATAGCCACCGACCAAGATGAGGGCTCGGGTGCCATTGCCGACAGTTGTGTTTGGAGAACCGCACATTTCCGTTTTTAATGTTAAGGTCTGTTCTGTTGAGCACTTGTGACACGTCAGAAATTCCGCAAGCAATGTTTTCCTCCGCACTGCTCGGGCGGATTGGGCCTGACGAGCAAGTGAAGTGAGCGGGGCGAACGTTTTTCTGTTTGACTTTAATTAATATCACTTACTGTATTTTGTTGTTGTTTCTGCTGATAAGAAGCTGATTCGTTTTTTATGACCTATTGCATTTGTTGGCGCTTTCCTATTGGGGGTGGACGTTGTGGGTGTGTGCGCCTGTAATCTTACTTTAAGCTTACTTTACTTTATGCTTAAAACTCTAATTTAACGTAAGGACACTTTGTTCAATTTAATATCAAGTCTGTTGCTAAAACTTCGGATTTTCGAATTTTCGGATGAAAAACAAACTAGAAAACAATTAAATAAATAAGGACATCGATACTCACTAGGGCTGCATTCCATCCATCGATAGCAGAGTCGATGGTATCGATTGTTTTGTACGTTTTTTTTAAATTTTGTTAGTACATCTTTTGAAAACTTATAAACTTTATAATCAAATTGAATCGAATTGCTCTCTTTTACAGCGAAACCCAAGTTTCGAGGGCCGTAGAGGATTAACAGAGTATTGGATAGTGATCGTTATGAGGTTGTCGTCTTTGAGGACTGTTAATGGACACAGATGCCATTCCGAAGTATACTAGAACCAGCGAGGCTTAAACCCTGTGTAGAGTGTAACGCTAAAACCATGACCTTATTTTTTTAACAGAGCAGCATTGTCCCGCAACATGGTCCGCATTCTGCATACCCTAGAAAAATGTATATTATGGAGTAGAGGAAATGTTTGTCGTCGCAGGCTCCAATATATGCAGAAACTGTCAGTCTCTGTTTCAAAGCTATTAAAAGGATATTTTGCAGTTTATTGTTTTCTTATGGAGTCTTATGTATATCGGGATCAGGATGTATACAGGAAACTGATCAAATGATTAAAGAAAATTTCTTTATTATTTACGTTTTAAAAACAGTTTGTAAAACAATTTCTTCACAAAATTAACTAAATAGGGTATAAAAACGCCCCTACTCCGTTTTTAGTATTATTTAGTATTTTAGTATATAGTATATTTTAGTATTATTTTCCGCGGTTTATATCAAGTTGTTATCTTGTTGAAGTATACAGTATAAGTTTACAGTATATTTCGGTATTTATGTCAGTTGTCAGGTGCTCGGCAGGGTGACCGTTTACGGTATTTGCATTAGTTTTCGGTGTTTCTTGAGGTCAAAATTGAGCCGCTGGTATATTTACGGTATATCGGTCTATAATGCTATATTTTGTCAATTTCATAAATCTATTAAATTTCATTCTCAACGGTGTATAGAAATCGAATTAAAGCAAGTATTTAGAATAGGCCAGTCAAGTAGAATATTGTTTCACTAATCGGATAAAATTATGTAGACATGGCTGAATGTTATATCTAGCTAATAATATTCGACGGAATATCAAAATTAAACAATAGGAACCTCCTTTTACGCAAAATGCAATAAAAGAAAGTATTTAGAATAAGCCAGTTAAGTAGAAAATTGAGTCATTAATCGGTTAAAATTATGTGGACATGGCTAAATGTTCTATATAGATGGTAATATGCCACGGAATCTAAAAATTGAGGAATATGTACAATAGAACATGAGCTCGTCAGTATATTTACGGTATATTTTTAAAGTATGACGGTATGCTTGGGTATATTTCTGAGGGTCGGACCGTATAATTTTTAACGATAAGTCCGCGGTCACACTGTTGCTCGGGTCGTCGGAGGTCGGGGAATCTGTGAAAATTGTGCAAATAATAATTAAAAACTAGCTCAAAGGTAAGTGGAATGGCAGGGAAACGTGAATAGACCAAATGTGTTATGTAAATTGCAGTATCAGCAGTTGTGGGTGCTGCGGCTGAAAGTGGGGGCTCCGCTGGGCAGAGTCTCAGGAAACGAGATACACATACATTCTCATACGGGCATACATATTTCGTCAAATAAGCAGCAGCGAGACAGAAAACAAAATGTCGACCATTTGCATTTTTCTTGTATTACTTTTTCCGACCAATTTTTTAATAATTCGAGTGCATTTATGGTTGCTAAAGGCCTGTCCCAAGTACTCCTTAACATATTATCCAGACTCGGTGAAGTTTCAACGTAATAAATTGCGATTTAAGAGTGGGTAATATTTTGATATTGATTTTTACAATGGCTGCCTCTTCGGACAGTCAGGCCCCTGCCCTGTGGAAATAGCCCAAGGAAAACCTATTGGTCATTGTATACATTATGCATTGGGTAACAAGTATTCCGTCTGGAATAATGCCTTGACGCGTCGTCACATGGCTCTACAATATCTGTCCAATCCTGCCTGCCAACACTTTTCAGCAGCAGCAGAAGTGCGGCTGCGGGTAGTGTAGGGTATCCAGGAATGTATGTGCTCTTTTTTATTTGTTCTATTTCGAATTGATATTTCCTCTTGCTGTGGTGAGGGCCTATACGCATCTTGTTAAGTTTTTACTTTCTCTTTTATTTTTATGTTGCAAACTTCATAAGACCCGCGGGGGCAGAGAAAAATAGTTTACTCTCATGTGTGTGTGTGTGATTTGTGCGTTCGTGTGTGAGGGAGACAGTGATAGTTCTTCCAAGCACAGCATTTATTTAATTCTTTGGCCTCTTGTCAGCATTTTGGTATTGTTCTCTTCTCTTTCTTCCATATACTACATATTTGTTTGGCCATTTAATATATTCGAAATTGCATTGAGTTTCGTTTTTGGGGCCTGGCGGAGGTTTTTTTTTCACAATTGGCAGCTCTACGCCTCGTGCTCGGGCACATTATTTTTTTTGCAAGTAATGCAGCAAAAAAATAAAAATGAGTGAGAACATCTCTCGTCCAATGAGTGTTTCTAGGAATGTGTATGCTTGCGTGTCTGGATGAAATAAGCTATATAGATGAAGTATGTGACGTCATGGGTGGTGTATAACAGCTGTTCCGAGTGGACAACACTGTCTGTAGTACTATCATTATCGACTAGCTGTTTGCGCATGTAGAATCGAGTCCCCGTGTTACACTCATCGTTTCTAGAAAGGTCCGTGTGACGTCATTATTGGATTTCCAAGCTTCTAACATCTTCTAGAACAATGGCCGCATGATAACGTCTTGAAGACCAAAGGCAACCTTGAAAGTTGATTGAACTGCAGGAAAGGAAAATATTTTGACCCCCAAGCCGGAGCAGGGCCTCTTCCCCCTCCCTATGCAAGACTCGACGCCTACGGTCGGGCCACATAATTTGATTTCCCTTGCCATCCCGCTCTATCAGTGTGTGAGTGAGAGAGAGAGAGAGTTGTGCCTGGAGGCCTGCCTGCCGCCTCGCCTGTCTCGCCGCAGCCTGCCCAGCCCCATTCCTTAAACCACACAACTCCTCTGCCAGTCCGTTCTCTACTCTCCCTCTCTCCTTTAATTTGCTAGCCAGCGCAGCGAATAAAAAAATCCTGTTGTGTCTGTCTGCCCTGCCTGCCGCTCTTGATGATGACTTTGTATGCAAGGAGGAGAGAACCTGGCACTGTGTATCTGTATGTGTACATGGTGTATGTGTGTTTAATTTCGTTCGAGTTGCGTTTCGTTTGCTCTTTGCACACCGCTTTGCTCCAACAAAAAAAAAAAGAAAAGAACAAAAACAACAAAAAGCCAAAACACAAGTCGGAACTTGCTCTGCGCTTTGTTTGCCCATCGCCTGGCTGACTCTCTTCGAGTGGTGTGTGTGCCTGTGTATGTGTGTGCGATTGATGAGTGAGAGTGTGTGTGTGTGTGTGGTGTGTACATTGAACTCCATGAGTTTTGAGCCGCCGCCGAGAGGAGAACGACAGAGCTGCTGCCACCTCCACTCCACTCACTGCCCTTCTCTCATCAAAGGGTCTGATTTTGTTGGCAATTCTCTAACTCTGTTTCGGGTATAACAGTTTCTCTACTCTTGGTGCAGTTGTGTGGGTAGATTAGCCGCCCTTCTCTCTTCTGAGAGAGGTCCATCACGTTGACAGGGATGAGATGACCATAGTCTCGTTTTTGTTGTTCTCTGAGCTGTGTTTTCACAGAGTATGTATATGTGTATGTTAAATATGCGTCGTAGAGTATGCAAAATCCGCTCTCGAACTTTCTTCTCTCGTTTTTCCCATGAAGGGAAAGAGTGCAAAAGAGATCGGTGGATAGAGACCAGAGCAGAGGAGCTGTAGTTGTTGTTGGCAGCCGTGTTTGACTCCTTTTTTTTGTTTTGTTCTCTTTTTCCTTTTCCGTTTTCTTTGTGTTGCCTCCTGCTCCTGGTACCGATATCGCTTCCCGCTGTGCAGATGAAGTTCCGCGCCCTGATGCAGGATCCGCTGTACATGCGAGAACTCCAGAATATAATCGCAACCCTGGCAAAATTAGCCAAGGATTGTATCATGATACTGGGAGCACAGCAAATGCACTTCATTGTGAACGAAGACCAGAGCTCCACGTCATCACCGCTGGTGTGGGTGAGCATCGCGGCCAGGGACTACTTTCCCGAGTACAAGATGGAGGCCGCCCGCGCGGATCAGGAATATATTGTGCTGACCATGTCCTCGGCGAATCTGGGCCGGGCTCTGTCCGTCCTTCGTGGCGGAGGCGTCAACAGCTGCAAGCTGAAGCTGCAGAGGATTCAGTTTCCCTGCATATCGGTGATCGCCTCGGTGCTGTCCACCTCCTCGACGGAGGCTCGAGAGGTAGTCCACGATGTGCCCGTCACCATAATCCCCGCCAGCGACTGGCCCACCTATGTGGTGCCCCGCGTGCCGGCCTCCCAGCTGGCCCTGAGCCTGCCTTCGCTCCGCCTGCTGCGGAGCCTGATCGACAAGCTAAAGAATGTGTCGCCGAGCCTAGAGTTCCAGGCCAGCTATGACGGGGAGCTGAATGTGGTGGCCACCTCCGAGATGTCCACGGTCACCAGTCGCTTCAGGCGCCTCCTTCCGCGCTTCCAGTCGGCGGATGAGGAGCGTGAGGCCTCCTGCTCGGTGGATTCGCGCAAAGCCTCCGCCTTCTTTGGGGCCCTGCAGTTGGCCAACGAGGAGCTGACCATCGGCATCGATCGGGAGCACTCGATTCACCTGCAGATCGATGTGCGTGAGGATGTGGTGCTGCACTCCATTCTGCCCGCTGTTTGTGCATAGAATTTCATTGCGAGTGAGCCACAAAGGCTATAATAGTTTAGTTTAGTTAGTCGATAGTTGCCGAATAAATATACTCCCCTTTTTGTGTTATCGATAAGCGAAAGCCTCTCCTCTGCTACTCTTCTTTTCGCCCCAAATTTGCCAGCAGCCGTGGCCCCATTTCGCACTCCTCTCCTCTCATTGAGAGCTGAATTTCCATTGGACTTGCAGTGTGTATGCCTGCACTTGTGTGTGTGTGTGCGAGAGGAGTGAGTGATACGTGTAGTATGCATATTCATTATTTGGCATTGTTGTTACTGGTTTTTGTTGTTGGTTTTTTCGAAACATCGTGCACATGTTTGCTCTTGCTCACACTTGCAATTGACTTTGTTGTTGCTTCTGCTTCTGGGAAGGCGACGTCGACGCCAGCGCAGGTGAGCGAGCGAGCGCTGCCTGCTGCACGCTGCCTTGCTGTCAACTAGGCCAGCTGAGACGTCAGCAGCGACGTCGACGTTGTTGAGCAGCTCTCTGCGTGGGCCGCTCAAATGCTCTCCCCATCCTCCATCGCAGCATGATTGAAAGTGTACACAGACCCAACAGCTGTTTGGATTTTGAGGCCAGGCCAGCATAATGCACATTTAACTTAAAACATATATGTATGGTGTTTGAATGTTTATAATCAGATGTTTCCTTATCTGTGTATGTATTTCCCTCACTTTCATGATTGCGGTCAAAAGTTGGTTTCGATTCTGTCCCCTGCTTTGGTGGACAGTGTTATCGTTGTCTAAGCAAATGGCCGACCATTTTTATCAGCCAAATGGCAGCCCTTGATAGTGTGGTGGTTCGGTTTGTATGCATCGTCGTGGTGTGGTAGATACGTGGTTTCTTTTTCCCTTAAATGTTTAAAATGCGAGAAGAGACGAGGTCAGCTGAGTACATATGGTGCTACGACCCTATTAGATTTTTCGTTAATTGGTGAAAGACAGAGTGAGACTTTTCTCTTTCTCACTCGCAACTCGATCAGCTGATATAACGGACGGACTCACAGGTAAAAGGAACAGAAGCGAGGGCTAAAGAAAGCAGCAAGAGTGAAAGAGCCGGACAGAGCAGCGAGTGTCGGCCAACCAACCCCCAAGTATAATATGATTTCTGACAGTCACTCTCTCTCTCTTTTTGCCTCTTCCGTTGTCATTCTCTCCTGGCCACACAGCCATTTTGAGTGGAAATGAATCAGGAATTTCAGCTTATTTTTGTACATTCTATATATTATGTATGTTTTTAATTAATTAGTTTACCACAATGACACACATGGCACTGACTAGCGTGTATATTGGAGACCAGGCCAATGATTGAGAGTTGGTTGACCTCATTATCAGGGGTTGAGTGACCTGTTTTCAAAACCACACCAAGTGACACTTACTCAACAGGAATGGAATGTATTGTCTGATGTATCCAATACTATATTTTTACTAAAAGAAGTATTTTTTGTTTTATTAAAAATTGGTAAATAATAAATCACATATGGGCCGGCTGCCCCTCTCAGAACAACTCTCATTAAACGCTACTCGTTCCACTCAATGCTCTCTCGCTCCCAGTCGTCGCCATAACTGCACTGCGTTCACTCTCGCTTAACATGAGTTTGTTGTTTCGTTGGAATTGAGCACAACCTAACCAACTCACTCATGTTAAATAAAAACTGTTATGTTAGGGATTACGCGGTGCAATTGCAACTACATATATATAATACATGCAGTATAGTGGAAATTCGTCTTAAAATTGAACTTAATTTTTGTACAAATGTTGGCCAATACATAAAGTGTAGCAATTTTTAGTATCCGGGAAAAAAGTTAGACTGTCATCCCTGCATAGATTTTAACATAACACAGCACTGTAACTCAATTCTGAGAACTGTTAAGGACGGGAATTTTAAGAGAGAGAGATAGAGAGTTTCTTCAATGCTTCAATCTGTTTCTTCAATATTCCATCCATTTTGGCGTCGAAATTGAGTCGCAGTTATAATGATATATTTTATCAATCTCATCAATATATAAAATTGGCAGTAATATCCTTGTCACTCGTATCTAGTCGATAGTATCGAAAGCCGGTTGTTGGGATCTGCTCATTTTCTAGGTGGGATATCCTCTCTTCGTCAAGGGATTTTTCATCGCAGCAATGTCCCTACATTCCACACTCACTTACACTTTATGAGGCTGGCAACATTCAGTTTGTATGGACCAGACACATGTGCCGAGAAGTGAGCAGCAACATGAGCACGAGCAACATCGTCGAACATAAAGTAAATAAATAAGTAAAAACGTTTTAGCCAGCCCAGAGAGTTTCGTCAATGTTTCAATCTGTTTCTTCAATATTTCATCCACTTTTGAGCTGCGAGGTTGCTGCGCTCCGCTCGTCGAACATAAAGTAATACATAAATAAATAAGTAAAAACATTTTTCTTTGGATCCACTTCGCAGGCATCGGTATTTTCGGTTCGTCTCGAATTATTATAAATCAACACCCTCCTCGTCTTGATATCGTGTCTTGTTGTGCCTTAAAAAATAAGAAAACGCAGAGAAATGGAAGGAAAAGGAAATTAAATGCAAACGAATGTATATTTTTTCTGTATATACTTGGGTACATACCTGAAAAAAGGTGCTGCTGGTGTTTATATAATTATTATTAAATTATTACGCTGCGATAGCATGCAAATTGTTGAAATTGTGTATGCATTACGTTTTTTCCTTCTCATTTTGATTTCGTTGTGTATTTTTTACTTCTCTACGCTTTTATAATCGAGTCTTTGTCTGTATGTGTGTGTGTGTGTAAGTGTGTTGGTGTGTAACGTCGTCATGCGCTTGCCCTCGTGCGTTCTCTTTCATGCACATGTTCGAACATGCAGCTCTGCCAGCGCTCTTTCGCTGCTGCGGGCTGCCTTTTTCTGTTTTCTGCGTTCAATTCCGTAGGAAGGCTAGCAGCCCGCATAGCAGTCTTTTTTTAATATTATAAATTTGTAATATACATATGTTCGTAATGTATCTAAATTAAATTAAATAATTTCCTAGAAAATGCAGCAGCACAGCTAAAGTAAATTTCGAAAGCATCTTCGCGTGTGTATAACTGTATATAAGCAGTGCCGCTGCCTGCACGTGTGGCTGTGTGTGAGTGTGTGTACATAACGAGTTGTGTTGTGTAAAAGGCTGTAGTCCGTCTCTTTCCTATATTTTTCTATTCTTGCTCTTTGCAACAAGTTTTTTAGGGAACTTTTACTATTCGTTCTCGCCCTATTTGCCCCTGTAAAGAATTGGCCTTGTATGAAATATATTTCCCAACCTTCAAGAGTTAGAAACTACAATTGCCAGCCGACATCCAGGGTTTTTCGCTTTAATTGTTGCATGTTGCCGCTGCCTTGCCACGGGGCCATCGCCACCCCCCGCGAGCCCGTAGTAGGGTTGCCAAGTCAACCATTTCTATTGCGTTCTTTCTTAAGGCTTTCTCTTCCTGTGTAATTCCTTTTTTGGGGGAGGGAATGTATCAGTAGGGTAGCAGACAAGAGGAAAGCTGAAATGTCCCCATTTACAGTTAGCTGCAGAGTGAGTAAGTGCTTGGCATCCCGCTCGCACGCTCAGCTGTGCGTAGGCAGGTTTCGTAACAATGGCGGAAAACGGGGAGAGGGTGGGGAAAAAGAAAACGACAGGGGAACACTATCCAATATGCTCGACTGAGCTTTTACAACAACGATATTCAAATATGTTCCAAACAAAGCCAACAACACGCACAAGGCATAACGAGAGGAGGGAGAGCACACACACTCTCTTAAAATTGTTATCATTTATGCTGTTTAGGGTTGTCATCATACCTCATGAGGGTTGCCTAGTCTAGCCCCCGATACTAGAGGTAATTACATTCGCGTTTCTCCTTTATTTTTTGTTTCTTTGCTGCCCTTAACTTTTCCCCATTTTCAATTGTTGATAAAAAGCAGCAACAACAATTGAACCCGCTGCCGCCATATGTTGGAGTTGCCACACGCAAAGCAGAAATGTCTCACACACCCGTACTCAAACACACACACACACACAGACAGACGAATCCAAAACAAATACAACAAAATAAAGGCGCTGCCATATTTGTGGCCTCGCATATACCACAGTAATTTTTGTTCGTTTCGTCTGTGCTTTTTGGTGTGAAAAACTTGTGGCATTATAGGCTATAGCCGAGACTAGACTAGTGGTGGGTCACGATCAGAGTTGTTCCAATCCAATAACTCCATGTTAGAAATATATAAACATACAAGCTAATGTATAACAAAACCTTCAACATGATGTCGAAGCTCTTTTTCTTGATTAGTTTGAATTTAACCTCTCGCTGTACTCTTGCTTCAGTGAACATACTCTCTTTTTGAGTGTAGTTCGTGTCACGCTCCCACCTCTCGCTTGATAAAAAAAAAATGTCGACATACAATTGAAAAACCAAATACAACTAATTTTCCTCAAAAGCTGACGTCGTCGTTTGGTTTGCTGGTCCCATTTTGATGGCCTTGAACTCGATTTATTTTTTGTTGCAATTTTGCAGCTTTGGCAAATGTTTGGCGTTTGTTTAAGCTATTTTTTGTTGTTGGTTCATGTCAAATTTGAGTGATTGTCTGTCAATGTGGAACCACAAAAAGTGGTAGTGAAAAACCGATACAGTGTCGTGTCAGATTGAATCGTAAAAGGGCAGACAAGTTGAAACTACGCATTTTTATTTTTTGTGGTATGTACTTGATTCATATCGCTTTACATATGTAACGTTTTCCCCCTATATGTACATAATGTAACACTGCCCTGCGCTGACGTCGACGTTGCAAAGGGCACTATATACAGCAGCCGCAGCACACGTTCAGGTCTTATTCGCTGCCTCTCCAGCCTACACACACACACAAACACACGGACACACACTTTTGCTTTGCTGCCTTTTCATTTCATCTTCTATTCTGGCAGCGAAACAAGCATGGCAACTCACACATACACACACACGCGGCTCTGTGTGTGTCAAAACTTGTTTCTCGCTCGCACATAAATAGGAAGAAGGGGGACACAACCACAAGAGCAAAGCAGCTAGCACCTTACTGGCAGCAGCAGCGCAGCGTAGGATTACGAAAAGCAAAATATAAACAAAACTGCGGAAAACAGCTGACTTGGGCCAGCTGTGAGCGAGTGTGAGTGAGTGTCGAAAATTTTCCACTCAACGTGACACTCTCACGTTGCTCTCCCATGCTTCTCTCTCTTTGACATTCAGACTCACTCGTTCTCTCTTTCTCTATCTCTCGCTCTCGCTCTGCACGTGTCGTTGGCTGCTGGCGAACAGCTGTTAACTTATTTACAGTTTTCATATGTTGTCCCCCACCTCTTCTCCGTGGTGATTCTTTGAGTGTGGTGGTGCGTCGTGTGTATTTCCCTGCTTGGTGGTGTTTTCCATTGTGCTCGGGCAGTTTTCATTTTCCGCTGGGCTGGGTGCGTGCACTTGGTACCTGTAAATCTGGCTCTTTGTGCGTTTCCTTATTTTCGCCAAGTTCCTTTTTCTTTGTATCCCTCTCCGTGCACACCCTTGATTTGTGCTAAGCCGGTTTTTATATTTTTTTTAATTCATTGAACTGTGAGTGTTGCCACTCTTATCTTTGGTTTGCTGGCAGTCGGCAGTCGGTCTCTCTTTCTCCCTCTCTTACCTACATACATCGCTGTCAGCATTTCCTGTCTGCGCCCGCTGATCGCGCTTCGCTGCCTACTGCGCTGTTTGCCTATTTGCTATCTGCTGATGTCTGGCTGCGTCTCCATTTGTATTCCTCGAATGTGACTCTCTTTCCCCTCCCTTTGTCTCCTTTGTGGCTATTTTTAAGAGGGTGAGCCACAGAGAGGAGGGAGAGCAACTTCTGACACGTTCTAAAAGCTTGCCCTCCTCTCTCTCTCTCTCTCTCTCTCACACACTCTTGAATGCAACGTGACTACTTTTTCTAACCTTATTTGCCCGTCCCTTTCTTTCTTTGCAGCACAAAACTCTACCCTTCGAGCACGCACATGAACGCACCCAAAAGCAATATCGGAATAAACCAACTGTAAAAGTGAAGTGCCAGATCCAGCATTAACAATACATAATTAAACAAAAAAAAGCGAGGAAAAAAAAACATTGAAATATTAAACATTAGACAAGTATTTTTGTGAGTGAAACAATTTTGAAATCAATATACCCGTTGGTTGTGTGTTGGCATGTTCAGTGTGTTCGATGCCGGTTCGGTTAAGTGTCGTCTATGGCCGAATCCGTTAAAAGTCAATCGCTCTCTGCATTGACGGAGGGGCAGCACGACGGTAGCACAGCAGCAACAGCAGCAGCAGCCAATTGCAGTGCTGCCGCAGTCCATACCAATTCAAATCACGGCTCGCATAAACAGCGCCGCAACAACAACAATAGAAGCCATAATCGCAACAAAAAAAGCTCCACCGCCGCAACAACAACAACAACAACAAATAATAATAATAATAATAATAGTACCAGTGCTGTCAACTCCTCCGTCGCAGCTGGAGCATCCGCAGAAGTAGCAGTCTTCGAAGCCGCCTCTAATACTACCTCCGCCTCACGCCGTTCGCGCAGTCAAGGTCGCGTCAGCAGCAAGCAGCAGAAGCAGCATCAGGATCAGGATCGGGAGACGTCGGAGCTCGCCAAAAGGTCGTCCGCTTTTCGAGTAACCAGCTCACGTTCGCCCTCTTCGCCAGCGAACGCCAATAGCGATCAATCTATATCGCCCGGCAATCGAAAGCGCCAGCATCACCGCCAGCATCAGCAGCCGCAGCAGAAAAGCAGCAGCAACAACAGCACCAACAAGAAAGATAAAACCAATCGCAGCAGCCATCAATGTAAGTAGTCCATCACCTGTAACCGCTCTACCTCGTTCGTGGATGCCATTGCTGGGCTCCCTCTCAGAGAGAGGGATATTGTCCGTCTGTCCGTTTGTCACGTTAATCGATATTAACCCATTCGGACCCCATTAACCCTCTCCACCCTGTGGGACCTACTACTGTAAAATCCTTCAACACAGCAGCAGTATGAGTTTTCAATCATTTCCAATCATTCATTCACTAATGTCACACTCTGCCGACAGTATATCAACCGACTAAAATATATATAAAAATAGCTGAGCATTATTTTCGACGTTTAATTATAAAAGTTTGTCTAAATTTGAAACACCCGGCGGGCGCCACATAACCACAACAATTATTCAGCCCCAGCTGCAGTTGCATCTTCTTCGAGCAAGTATTAATCCCATTTTGGGCCTGTTTCCCCACAATGCCTTTTTCAGCGGCACCCGGTGGAGATCAGCTGGTGGAGATCACATCGCCGCCTAAGAAGCGACGCCTCCAGCCATCAACGCCCTACAACAACAATAATAACAACAACGAGCCCGTATTTGAGAGAGGTGGTGGAGGAGGAGCAGCAGCTGCCGTCGCAACCGTAGGGGACGGTGAGCAAACCACACGCCAGGCATCCGGCGGCGATTGTGTGGCCCAACGCACTCGCTCCAAGACCGTTTCACCGGAGGAGCGTCCCAGCACCAGCAGCGCAGCGGCCGCAGCACGCCAGGGACTACTCGGGTGCAGCCCCAGCAGCACCTCTTTGCCAGCAACCCTCAAGCGCAAGTCCAACGGAGGACTGGACAATAGCGCAACTCCCTTGCGCGGGGCACACACAACTGGAACAGCAGCCCCTAGCAATCTGCTGAACTACTACCGCAAGACGCGCAAGGTCAGCCACAGCCGCTCCAAGCAGCCGCAGGACCAGGACCAACAGCGAGCCAGCAGCAGCAGCAGCGAGAATCGTCTGCAGGCAAGCGGTTCAGCTGTGATTGCAACAGCAGTGGCCATTGAGGCCGCGTCGAGCAGCACCACCGAATCGCCAAAGAAGTCGTCACCGTCTTCGTACACCATTATCAAGCACGGGAATAACCGCAAGAGCTTGCGCCACTCGCAGCAGCAGAACCTGGTGGAGGCCGGGGGAATTGACCAGGAGGTGGATAACAAAGACGGAAATCTGGACGTTGATAGCCTGCCGCTCCCGAGCACGTCCGCGGCGGACAGCGCCGAGGTCAAGCCAACGTCGTCAACAACTGGCGCCGAGGGAGTAAACAACAGCTTTGAGGCGTCCAATTCAGAGGACACTTCGGAGGATCAGGACGACGAGGAGGAGGAGGACGAAGACGAGGAGGAGGAGGTGAGCTTCTACGAGATTGTGAACTCTGCCGACTCTTCGTACGAGGAGGACGCCCAGATCGTTGCCGAGGAGGACGAGATCACCGAGGACGAGGACGTCGACGAGGACGTCGACGACGAGGAGGACGACGATATTGAAGAGGACGAGGATCTCGAGGAGGAAGACATCTCTGAGAGTGAATTTGCCCAGCAACTGATCGGGGAACTTGGTGGTGAGTCCTCCCCTTGACTACATTTTACAAAGCGCACACACACACTGCATCCTGCATCCATCTTCTTTAGTTCTAAGACTTGGTCCTTGTAATTGTATGTCTATATGGTTGAATTTTCTGTGATATTTCAGTTGTATATAAGTAGTATGTAAGCCGTTGCTTCTCCCTCTGTTGTAGCCATAGATTGTAAACAGTTTTCTTTTATTTTTAGACCGAATTTATACTTTCTATTGTTGTGTCCCCCTCCCCTCCCCCGTATCCTGTGTTCTTCTTCCCCTGCATGTTACCATTTGGCTTCGGACCTTTTCCAACACTTTTCTGTGAAATTCTAACGCTTTCGTGTTTCAGTGTTGCCACACTGCTTTCGAAGGGCAAAATTAATTGCACTTTCTCGTAATGTTTTTTTGTTTTTCCATTTCTTTATTGTGTATCAGTTGGCGCATTTCTTATCAGTAATGACAAAAGCAAAAACAACAAAATAAATCGTATACATACTATATGAAGAAGCACTTCTTCCACGAGTACGAGTGCGCCGCCTCGTCTTGCCGTGCTATTCCCCGGTGTCTAGTATATTGTTTTTGCAATTTTGATAAAACAAAAAGGCAACCAACCAACCCAACCAATTGTTTTTTTCGCAATGCCAACGCACTCCAAATGCCAGCAGCGACAAACAATCGGACCCTCAGTCTTGAATCGTGCATTGCGCTGTCTAGAACAATAAGACAATACATAATCTATATATATATATTCCGCTGATTAAATACGGAATACCTCCGCACTAATGGAAATACGTGTGCTTAAAGTCTAGTCCAATCGACATTCCTTTTCCTTCGAATATTGCATGTATGTACGTAACTAATATTTAACAATGTCCTAGTTTTGTGTTGCGCGAAATGAATAATTTAGGGGAACCTTTTCTACAGTTCTCCGTGCTGCCACCACACCACCTCTTGTGCCCCTCCACACGCTTTCCACTTACTTTACGCCTATTCATCGAACTACTGAAATATACGGCCCACATTGTTTTTACTTAACCCCACATCTGTTACACATATTACCCATACACCCACACACACATCCATCCTATTTGTACTATGATATATATTATTTGTTGATTACTTTTAATTATGCTCTGCACTCGATGGCTCGATAAAATCCAGTGCCCGCCCAGTGTGTCCCCATGCTATGCCATAGGATATTGTTTCCTCTTTTGTTCTACTGCTGGTCGGTCACACTGTACCCCGAGTACGTTGTAGAACGCGAAACATGTGCAACAACGAACATTTTTCAATTTCAAATACGATTAAAACCCACCCCCCCTACCCCGGAAACCCCTTACCCCTCTGCCGAAAACACACAAAATTGTTTTATTTTGCACGTTCGTTCGTTGTTGTTGTTGCAAATGTAGTTGTTTTATTTTCAAAATCAAATTTAAATAAAATCAAACTTTACATTTAAATTAATTTCTCATTGTTGAAAGAAAGTTTTATATGGTTTTTTTTTACAACTAAAAAAAAAAAAACATTTCTTCTTCTAACATGATTTGAGTCGTATTACATAAATATTTAATGCTGATGCTTCTCTTGTGTTGTTGATGATGATGATGATGATGTTGTTGTTTTTGTGCGGGAAACAATACAATAGAAACAAAAAAATTAATCACCATAATACAACAAAATTCGGTGTTTACAAAGGAAGGAGACGGATGGCAACTGTGTGGCACAGGCACCGACACCGACACCGAAAGCCAGCGATAAACAGAGAGACGAAGAGACGAAGAGACGGAGAGTCGGAGAGAGAGAAGCAACTAGAGCAACACAACATTGTAACAACAACAAAAGCGACGAAGCAAAGGTGTTTTCCAGCACTACTAACTGAAGGAAACGAAAAGATAGAAAGCAATGGAATGGAAGATGGAGCTTGTGCTTCTGCTTGTGCTTGTGTGGGTGTATGCGTGGTTCGTTCACGCTTTTGCGTGCTTAGATTAGTGTGTGAGAGAGTGACATCAACAACTATATAGCTACATAGCAACATAGCTACAGGATTTAGCTAGAGAAGGCAACAGCGACAGCAGCAGCAACATCATCATTGTCAGCGACAGAAAGTCGTGCTCAGTGTCCCCCGTTCCCGTCCCCATCGTCTCTCTTCCACCCCTTGGCCTCCTACTCTACTATCCACATACTGCGCTCAAAAATACAAAAAAAAACCAATATTTTTGTTGCATTACATTACAAAAAAAAAAAAAAAAAAAAAAAGAACAACAACAACTAACTCCAGTAGTGTAGATGCAAGAAATAACAAAATAAGACAAATACAATACCAAAAAACCATCCAAAAAGAATGACAAAAATGAATGAATAAAGCTGTTTAACTGTTGTCTCCCACTACTCTCTCTTCTCTCTCTCTTTCTCTCTATCTCTCTCTCTACGCCCCCTGCCCACTCTCTCTCTCTCTCAATCTTAATCTCTCTCTCTGTCTGAACGTGAATTGTAAAAGGATCTAACAACAACAACAACAACAACAATAAACCACAAGACAAGAATACGACGACAACACCAACAACAAAGGCAAAAAAGCTTTCAACAGCAGCAACGACTACAGCAAAGCACCATTCAGCGATAGGTGCAGAAAAGCTTTCAACAACACCAACAAAGGTTACAACAACAAGTGCAACAAAGTTCTCAACAACAGTTGCAAAGCATTCATCAACAACAAGTGCAGCCATAAAGCTAACAACAAATTCAACAACAGCAGCGGCAAAGTTTACAATAACTTCGACAAGAACAACTGTCACAAAGCTTTCAACAACAACTGCAAGCAGGCATTCAACAACAACAACCACTACAACAGAGTCAATAGCAACAGCAAAAACGTCGTCAGGCTATCACCAACGTGCCGCCCCCCATGGACAGGGGGCGGGGCCAGCTCCAGGTGCTTCATCAGCTGGTGGTGGCGGCGGAATGCTGCCACGTGCCACACGCAGCAACAATAGCCATAATAGCCACAACAGCCATGGCAACATAAGCAATGCAATTGTTGATTATAGTATTATGGGCACGCCCCCGACAGTAGTGCCACACATGACAGCCACGCCATATGCCTTGACAGTGCAACAACAGCCACCTGGGGCACCTGGAGCACCGCCCCAACCACCGCCACAATTGTTGCCCACACATCAGTTTGCACATTTGTCTTCCTTTGTGACACCCACGGCGGCAGGGCATTATCCTCCCTACTTTGCACAGCAGCCGCCACCGCCGCCGCCCCAGCAGCAGCATCATCATCATCATCATCATCCCCAACCGCACCAGCAACAACAGCCGCACTACTACCACAGTTCTGTGGCAGTATTACACCAACCGCCACCACATCATTATACCTCCACAGGGGCAGGACCACCGCCGGCACTGTATCAGCAGCAGCCGCCGCCACAGCTGGCGCGCTACACGGGTGGTGGAGGCGCCACAGCTACAGCGACAGCAGCCACATTTGTGCCACCGACGCAGCAGCAACAGAGCTACAATCAGCAGCAGCAACAGCAACAGCAGCACTCGTCCCTGCGACGCAGTTCACGTGGCAAGACGGGTTCCTGTGTGAGTTCGGCGGCAGCGGCACAGCAGCAGCAGCAACACCAATCACTCGGCAACGCTGCTGCTGCTACTGTTCAACAACAACAGCAACAGGCACACCAACAGCCGCAGTTGCTGCCACCGCCGGGCACCTATCAGTACCAGCAAGTCGGTGGCAACACCGTTGTTGTGGCCGTGCGACACCAGCAACAGTTGCAACAGCAACAGCAGCACTTGGCTCTCCAGCAACAGCAACAGCAGCAGCAGCAGCAGCGTGCCACAATCGTGCAACCGGGATTCCTCTTCAGCTATCGGAGTAACCATCCCCAACAACATCCGCCGCATCCTGCGCACCCCTCGCAGCAGCAACAGACGCTAGCAACTCAACAACAGTCGCAGACAACTCAACAACAGATCCATCAGGGGCCCAAAGCGACGCATAGCAGTGGTAAGAAGACGATGATGATGAAGAAGGAGGAGAAGGAAGAAGAGGATGAAAGGATGAGAAACCGCCAGCAAACGAAAGCAGGGAAAAGCGCCCCAAATCATTGTTTAGGATTGGGATTAGGGTTATTTTGCCGGAGGGGGGGGGGGGGGGGGGGGGGAAAAAGGGAATTTCCCATTCGTGAGCAGAAAGAATAAGCTAAACACACACACACACTCATGCACGTACTCTCTCTCGCTCTCTACCTCCCTCCCTCCCTCACACACACACACTCTCACACCCGTACTCTGCCCTAGGATTTAATGATACCAGAATACAGTCGTGGTCCGCTGTAAATATATACATATGTACAAATGTAGGTGTTTAGGGTCTCTCGTCTCCTATTTGTGGTGCTGGTTATGGTCTAGGAAAAAGCCCAATCCCCCCACCCCCGCCCCGAACTGCACCCCCAATGCCCTGTCCTACTCTCACACTGTCGCTCGAAGGCTGGCTCTCTCTCTCTCTCTCTCTGTCTTTGCTCGCGGTGTCTGGCCCACTCTCCTCCAACCAATTCTATCCGCAATCTCCCGTTAAATAAGAAGAAAAACTAAATACCGTTTTGCATTTATATCTCTCTCTCTCCCCAACGTTTTTGCTCTCTCTCTCTTTCTCTCTGTGTGGCTGTCGCGCCTCCTCCCTCGCCTCCACCTGTGTCGTGTCGTGTGGCATAAACAACAAACATTCTGATTAGCAGCTTCGGATGCTTTAACCTATAGTTTGATGGCACAACAACCGCCAAGTGGACCGCCGCATGCAGGTGGACAGCAATTAACGCCAGGTAAACCATATATCCGATCAGTTATTGCACACACACACACACACACACCACGCACACACAACACACCCATTACACCCATTACACATTTTGTCTTGATTTTGATTTTGATCCCGCACCCCACACCCCACACCCCACACACATTTTGCTTTGATTTTGATTTGTACATACAACCCTCCCACAAAATCCACGCATTTACAGGGTGACCCTCTCCCCCTCTACCCTCCCCCATCCTCCAGGTGGCAGCACACTTAATTGTTATCGAAATTCGACCAAAACTATGCTTTAATTGCCTTATTTTGTATCATTTTATCTAGTTTTTATTCTTTTGTTTGGTTCTTTTTAGTTTTTGATTTTAAGTTCTTTTCGATTTCTACTTTTATGTATCCTCCAATCGATTAACAGCTTATCGATTGTTGCCTTGCCTATCGAAATTCGTACATATCTTATTTTACCACGCTTTCCAACACTGTGAAGTTTGAGACAAACTTTAAATTTGAAATTTTCCAAAGAAAAATAACGAACAAAAAATGAAAAAATGGAAAAACTTGATTGCCTAATCCCCCGTTCCTTTCATTTCACTGTCGAAATTTCTGTTGAATGTTTTTTGAAAACCAAAACTCAAAACTCAAAACACAAACACAAACACACACGTCATGTCGGACTATGACTATTCTAACGATGAGTTTTCTTTGTTCTTCGATGCCATCTTAGGTTCCAACTCGACCAACCTCAGCATCGTTGCGGCCGCCTTGAGTGCCGCCCGGGACGTTCGCGAGTCCATAGCCGGCGTAGGAGGAAGCAGCAGCGGCAGTGGTGCCTCAGGAGCAGCTGTAGGGTCTGCTACAGGAGGTGGATCGTCAGCAGGTGGAACCAGCGCGGTGGGCGCTACCAGCAGCAGCAGCGGCGGTGCCGGCTCAGCCAGCCAAAGCAACAATGTGACTTCTGGCGGCGGATCAGTGGCAGGCGGTGGCTCTGGCTCGGCCACCACCTCGACCACGAACAGCACCACCACCCAGCATGGAGCCGCCGACTCGGAGAGCGATGACAGCGAGGTGGGTCGTCTGCAGGCCCTGCTCGAGGCCCGCGGCCTGCCGCCGCATCTGTTCGGCGCCCTGGGGCCCCGCATGACTCACATCCTCCATCGCACGATCGGAAACAGCAGCAGCTCCAAGGCCAACCAGCTGCTCCAGGGACTGCAGTCGCACGACGAGTCCCAGCAGCTGCAGGCCGCCATCGAGATGTGCCAGATGCTGGTGATGGGCAACGAGGACACCCTGGCCGGATTCCCCATCAAGCAGGTGGTGCCGGCCCTCATCAATCTGCTCCGCACGGAGCACAACTTCGATATCATGAACAACGCCTGTCGCGCCCTGGCCTACATGCTGGAGGCCCTGCCCCGCTCCTCGGGCACGGTCGTGGAGGCTGTGCCCGTGTTCCTGGAAAAGCTGCAGGTCATCCAGTGCATGGACGTGGCTGAACAGAGTCTCACGGCCCTCGAGATACTTTCGCGCCGCCACAACAAGGCCATCCTGCAGGCCAACGGCATCTCGGCCTGCCTCACCTACCTGGACTTCTTTTCGATTGTCGCGCAGCGCGCGGCCCTCTCGATCACCGCCAACTGCTGCCTGAACATGCACTCGGAGGAGTTCCACTTTGTCTCCGAGAGCTTGCCCAACCTCGCCCGCCTGCTCTCGCAGCAGGACAAGAAGTGCGTGGAGAGCGTCTGCTCGGCCTTCTGCCGGCTGGTGGAGAGCTTCCAGCACGACAGCAAGCGCCTGCAGCAGATCGCCAGCGCGGATCTGCTCAAGAACTGCCAGCAGCTGCTGCTGGTCACCCCGGCCATCCTGAACACGGGCACCTTCACCGCCGTCGTCCGCATGCTGAGCCTCATGTGCGGCAGCTGCCCCGACCTGGCCATCTCCCTGCTGCGCAACGACATTGCCGCCACCCTGCTCTACCTGCTGACAGGGAACGCGGAGCCGGCTGCGGCCAGTGCCACGCACGTGGAGCTCATCTCCCGCTCCCCCTCGGAGCTGTACGAGCTGACGTGCCTCATTGGGGAGCTGATGCCGCGCCTGCCCCTCGACGGGATCTTCTCGGTGGACGCCCTGCTGGACAGACCCACGCTCAACACCCAGGACCAGGTGCACTGGCAGTGGCGCGACGATCGCGGCGCCTGGCACAACTACTCGACCGTTGATTCGCGCCTCATCGAGGCCGCCAACCAGAGCAGCGAGGATGAGATCAGCCTCAGCACCCTAGGACGCACCTACACTGTCGATTTTCATGCCATGCAGCAGATAAACGAGGACACTGGCACCACCCGTCCCGTGCAGCGTCGCATGAACCACAACTATGTGGCGCCCATGGCGGCCGGACAGGATCTGACCACAAACTCCTCAGCGGCGGCAGCAACAGCAGGAGCAGGCTCAGACCCAGCTGCAAATGGAGCCTCCACATCGGCCCAAGCAGCGGCAGCAGCAGCTTCTGCATCAACGTCCACGTCCGCATCCACAGCGACAGCTACATCCTCAAGCAATGCCAACAACAATAATAATAACAACAACAATAACAATCCACCACGAAGCCAGTCGAAACGTCGTCCCTCGCTGGACGCAAGGATTGCCTGTCTGAAGGAGGAGCGCGGCCTGGCCGCCGAGTTCATCAAGCACATATTCAACGTCCTGTACGAGGTGTACAGTTCCTCGGCGGGGCCCAATGTGCGCTACAAGTGCCTGCGGGCACTGCTCCGGATGGTCTATTACGCCACACCGGAGCTGCTGCGTCAGGTGCTCAAGTACCAGCTGGTCTCGAGCCACATTGCCGGAATGCTGGGCAGCAACGACCTCCGCATCGTGGTGGGGGCCCTGCAGATGGCCGAGATACTGATGCGCCGGCTGCCCGATGTCTTTGGCACCCATTTCCGACGCGAGGGCGTCATCTATCAGTTCAGCCAGCTGACGGACCCCAACAATCCGATCTGCTCGAATCCCTCGCCCAAGCCCCTGAGTGCCACGGCCACGCCCACGGCCAATGCCAATGCCAGTGCCGGAGGCTCACAGTCGGCCCCCGCCTCGGCCAACAGCCTGCAAGTGAACCCCTTTTTCATGGACAGCAGCAGCGGCAGTGGCAGTGGCGCCCCAGGCTCGTCGAGTGCCTCGGCCACGCCGAGCAGCAGCAAACATCATTCGTACAGCGTGAAGAGCTTCTCGCATGCCATGAACGCGCTCACGGCCAGTGCCAAGTCGTCACCGTCACCCGTGCCCGTGCCGGTTTCCACTGGATCTCTGGATGGCACAGCCGCCTCTTCCACGTCCGGATACAACTACAGCAGCTCGGCCCCATCCTCGTCGTCTTCGACGGCGGCCGGACCGCAGACCGCCTACTTTGTGTCCACGCCGCAGGGGGATACGCGCCATTACGTGCACTTCCAGCAGCCGGCAGCCCCTGGACCGCCGCCGCCACAGCTGGACCTGGTGCCCAGTGGCATCCAGCAGATGTCCCAGCAGTTGCTGTACACACCGGCGTCAGCAGCCGCCGCACTGGGAGCACATAACAATTACGCATCCAATCAGATGGTGGTGGCCTCCACAAGCAGTGCCGCCGCCTCCGGCTCCACGGCCGCAGCTGGCAACAACTCATCGACATCGTCCTCGTCGTCATCAGCCACGGCCCTGCAGCACAAGATGACGGACATGCTGAAGCGCAAGGCCCCGCCCAAGCGCAAGTCGCAGAGCAGCGGACGGGTCAAGTCCCGGCAGGAGGATGCCGTGGTGGCAGCTGCCGCCGCCGCTGCAGCAGCAGCAGCATCCGGAACGGGAGGAGGACCACCCACCAGTTCGGCCATGCACGATCTGCTCAGCCGGGCCACAAGTAAGTCCTAGGAATTCCCTTCCCGCTCTCCTCAGATTCTAAATGATTCTACTTTCGTTTCAGGTCTCGGCGGCAGCTCTGGGGGTCGCGGTGCAGCCAGCTCGGGCAGCGGCTCGGGAAGCTCCAAAAGTCGCTTCAATGCTGGGAACGCCACCAACGCCGGCTCTACGAAATCTTCGTTCTTGGCCTCGCTCAATCCGGCTCGCTGGGGCCGCCAGACGGCCCACCATCACCACCATCACCAGCAGCAGCAGCAGCAGCAGTCGGCGCTGCAGCACCATGGACTGACCAAAGATTCCGGCAATGCCAACGCCAGCGTAGGAGGATCCTCCCCGGCTTCGGCCCTGGCCTACTCGGTGAGCCAGCACGGCGGAGGAGCCGTTAGCGGATTGAATGCCGCCGCCGTGGCGGCCAGCATCAGCAAGAGCATCTCCCATGCCAATCTCCTGGCGGCGGCCAATCGCGAGCGGGCCCGCCAATGGGTCCGCGAGCAGGCCATTGACTTTGTCAAGCGCTACACGCAGCAGGAGGCGCGTCGCAGCAAGGCCTCAAGCGGAGGAGCAGCCTCTGAGAGCAGCTCCTCGACAGCCTTAAACAAGCAGCTGTCGACGGCGGGCAGCACTAATGTCCTGGAGCGTCTGTCGAGCATCCTGCTGAAGCTGAACGGCAGCTACCATGACTGCCTCGACGCCCTGCTCGAGCTGAAGACGATCCTGCTGGAGAGCGACATCTCCCCGTTCGAGGTGAACCACTCGGGCCTGATCAAGGCAATGCTCAACTACATGACCAGCGAGTCGGGTCTGGTGGACCGCGACGCGCGTCTGCGCAGCTTCATGCACGTCTTTGCTGGACTGCCCCTCGAACCCTTGACCCAGAATGTGGGACAGTTGCCCGCGATCGAGTCGGTGGCCTTCGGGGCATTTGTGGCCAAGCTGAATGGGTGCGTCACCCAGTTGGAGCAGTTCCCTGTGAAGGTGCACGACTTCCCGGCGGGTCCCGGCGGCAGATCCAATCAGAGCGCGTTGCGTTTCTTCAACACGCATCAGTTGAAGGTGAGTCTGGAGGCTGCTCTTACTCGTGGATCCCTTTGTAATCCTCCTTTTCTCTTTCCAGTGCAACTTGCAGCGCCATCCACAGTGCAGCAATCTGCGGCAATGGAAGGGGGGCACCGTCAAGATCGATCCTCTGGCCATGGTCCAGGCCATCGAACGCTATCTGGTGGTCCGCGGCTATGGAGGCATTCGAGCCGACTCTGACGATGACAGCGAGGATGACTTGGACGACAATGTGGCTGCCGTGGTGATGACCCAGGCAGGCTTCAAGCACAAGCTGCAGTTCATGATCGGGGAGCACGTGCTGCCCTACAACATGACCGTATACCAGGCCGTGAAGCAGTTCTCGCCGCTGGTCAACGAGCAGCCGGAGACCGACAACGAGTCGGAGACGCTGCTGGGCAACGCGAGCATCTGGGTGCAGCAGCACACCATATACTATCGTCCCGTGGAGGAGGAGGCATCAGCTGCTGCCCCGGTCTCCTCTAGCAGCAGCTCCTGCAGCAGCAGTGCCCAAAAGCACCAGCAGCAGGCGACCAGCTCCAGCTCCTCTACCCCGAGCTATGCCAATGCCTCGTCCTCGTGCTCCTCGTCGGGAGCGGCGAGCGGCTCCTCTTCGAAGAAGTCGCACAAGTCGAGCAGCAAGTGTATGCGCAAGAAGACGGAGCTCTGGCACGAGGGCATCGCACCCAGCGTGGTGTCTGCCCTGAAGCCGTTCCTCAACAGCGTGCTGCCCGCCGACGTGGTGACCGTGCAGGACGCCTCTCTGGACGCCCTGTGCATGCTGCGCGTGATCCACGCCCTCAACCGCCACTGGGAGCATCTGTACGGCTGTGTGGTGCGCCAGAGCATCATTCCGCAGTCGGAGTTTGTGCACCCGAAGATCACGGCCAAGGCCAATCGCCAACTGCAGGATCCCCTCGTGATCATGACCGGCAATCTGCCCCAGTGGCTGCCCCAGATCGGCATGGCCTGCCCCTTCCTCTTCCCCTTCGAGACGCGCCATCTACTGTTCTATGCCACCAGCTTCGACCGGGACCGCGCTCTGCAGCGCCTACTGGACACCACACCGGACTTGAATGCCGCCGAATCATCGGAGCGCGTGGCGCCGCGCCTGGACCGCCGCAAGCGGGCCATTTCCCGGGCCGAGATCCTCAAGCAGGCCGAGCACATCCTCCAGGACTTTGGCCATTCGAAGGCCCTGCTGGAGATCCAGTACGAGGACGAGGTGGGCACCGGCCTCGGCCCCACCCTGGAGTTCTACGCTTTGGTCTCTGCCGAGCTGCAGCGCACGGATCTGGGCCTCTGGAACGGCAGCGACAGCTATCGCCAGAACTCTGTGACCATCGTGGATGTGGTCAAGTCCAGCAATGCTGTGCTTCACATTGAGGATGCCCTCGAGGCAACCACCATGGATCAGTCACCGCCGGCTGCCACTTTAGTCAGCAGCAGCGGCACCACCACCACCAGCACGACGACAACAGCGACAACCCAACAGCCGCCAAATCATCCACATTCACATCCCACCCGCTCCAGCAGTCGCTCGCACTCCCTGCGCAGTGGAGCCGGACAGCAGCATCAGCAGCAGCAGGCGGAGCACAGCTCCTCCAATGCCGGCTCCAATGAGAACGCTTTAAATATGATAATCGCACAGCAAATAAGTGATATGGCTGTTCAGAATCAGAACGATACAGCCACTACGACGACCAGCACAACAAACACCAACAGCACCACCGTGGCAGCGGAGCAGCCCCCACAGACAATCACAACCACCACCACGATGAGCTATGTGAACGCGGTGCATGGGCTGTTCCCCCTGCCTCTAGGCAAGTCCTCGAAGGTGCCGCAAATGACGAAAGCCAAGACCAAGTTTAAGTTCTTGGGCAAGTTCATGGCCAAGGCTGTGATGGATAGTCGCATGGTAAGGATATCCTTAAGGCCCATTCCCAACTGTATCTAAACTATAATTAACCGTGTGGGTTCTCCTTAGTTGGATTTGCCCTTCTCGTTGCCCTTCTATCGCTGGCTGGTCAGCGAGGAGCACTCGATTGGCCTGGCCGATCTGATGCGTGTGGCACCGGAGGTGCAGAACACCTTGGTGCGTCTGCAGGATGTGGTGCGTCAGCGCGAATATCTCCTGTCTGATCCCAATCTGGATGCCATGGAGAAGACAGAGAAGGTGAGTGTTGATGCCAAATGAACCCGCAAATAAGAGTTCTAATTGTGGATATACTCGTAGATTGAGCAACTGGATCTCGACGGCTGTCCCATAGCCGATTTGGGGCTGGACTTTGTCTTGCCTGGTCACGCCAACATTGAGCTGTGTCGCGGGGGACGCGACACGCCCGTGACTGTACACAACTTGCGACAGTATATCTCCCTGGTGAGCTACTGGTTCCTCATCGAGGGCGTACAAAAGCAGTTTGAGGCACTGCGTGAGGGTAAGACTTGAGACAAATGCGATGAAGCCTTGAGCGTCGATCTAACTTGTTTCCCTTGTGGTTTTCGCGATAGGCTTCGATTCCGTCTTTCCCATACAACGCTTGCGCATGTTCTATCCCGAGGAGCTGGAGTGCGTCTTCTGTGGATCGGCCAATGAGCAGCAGCACCAGCGCTGGGATGCCAAAATGCTGCAGGACAGCTGCCGTACGGATCACGGCTTCCACCAGGAATCTCAGGCCATACAACATCTGTACGAGATACTCTCCTCGTACAACCGCGACGAGCAGCGCGCCTTCCTGCAGTTCGTGACGGGATCGCCACGCCTGCCCACCGGCGGCTTCAAAGCCCTCACCCCGCCGCTGACCATTGTGCGCAAGACCCTGGATGGCAATCAGAATCCCAATGATTATCTACCATCTGTGATGACCTGTGTCAACTACCTGAAGTTGCCCGACTACTCCAACCGTGATGTGATGCGGCAGAAACTGAAAGTGGCCGCCAACGAGGGCAGCATGTCCTTCCATCTCTCTTAAGCAAATCAAAACCAGCAAAGAGCGGCAAAAACACTACCAACTAAGACAACACCCAAGACCAGAGAAAGCAACTACTAAACAAAAGAAAACCAGGGCATAATGGCATACTACATATATACCATATAATATGTAGTCGGTCCTCCCCCGCCCCAAAGTCCACGGGCACCATTTCTGAATTCGTTTCGGTGCCGTTTCACAAATCTTATTTCTGATCGTGTGGCTACTGCACCCCCTTCTCGTGTCCCTCTATTCTTCTCATTTCCTCCAGAGATCTTTCGATAGTAGCATCTCTGACTCGGAAAAATTCGCCCAGCTTTCGGCAAATTTTGCTAAATTTCAATATATGGATATTTCTTTTGATGCTTCTAAATTTCGGGAAATTGGGAATAGAGGGAAGTCCCAATCGACCATTGAATTACATGAGACACTGTTAAGCACCCCCCCCCCCCACACGCGAAAATGTTCTTAAATAAATTGCATAGTTAAAGAAAAGCGGTTATTCGGAAGACGGTATATAATTACAACCCCACACCCCACTTAAATTCAGAGCAGTTTATTCTTTTGATGTGAGAATAACGCTCGCGTTGTAGTTGAATTTGTTTTGGGATTTTTCTTATGCTTATGGTAATAATTTCATTAAGTTTATTTTTATTTGTTATGTCAAACAATGTGCTCTGGCGTTTAAATATGAGTTTAATTAATTTCTAAGCATACCTACCATGTGCATAAACGCTTATTAGTACCGAAGGATCGTAGAAGAAGGGTGATAAACGGAATACAAGGAAGTAGTAGCAGGAGGTAGAAGCAGTTGTAGCAGGCGGCTGGCGATCTCTGGATAGATCTCGCGCCAAGGCAAATGAGGATTAATTCAGTGAAGCATAGACATTTGGAGGAACACGAGATCCACCCTTGAGAAGTTACACTTAATGAATACATAATAATCTAATATATCTTCTAATCGATTGAAAAAAAATTCTGTGTTACAAAAGAAAAGTGAAGAGAAAGGCAGAGGATAATGGATAATGGAGTAATAGATAGGCAGTTTTTGTTTAATTTTGAAAAATCTATGAAAAGAAAAAGATAAAGCGAAAGGAAAAGAAAACGCGTCAACTGGAGTTTAGAATTTAGTACTACATCCCCCTCCCGTCTTATACCAACTATGCATATAAATTACTTATATATATATATATAGAAATCAATATATTGTATCGTAAATTGTAACATTACATAAACGTATTGTACTGGAAGAAGAACCCCAAGCATAGAGAGACGCACATTTCGTGTGATCTGAAAACAGCAGTAGTAAAAGAAACGGAAGAATCCGAAGAATCAGCAGGAAAGCTAATAAATAATGCAGTTTAATATTAATTAAAAAAAAAAAAAAAACAAAAAAACTATCAAATGCGAAACCGATCTTACATTACAATATAGAAACATAAACCTTTTTGCAGTACTGATTACTGATTTGGTACGACACGACGAAGCCCGATACAAGTAAATATATATATATAAATAATATATGGATAATATAATAATAATTATTATTAACTGAATTCAATGGCATCTCCTGGGATGCTGGTCAAGTTACATATATAACAAACAAACATGCTAGCATTAAATTATCAAATAATATTAATATTACATATTACATTATGTAGTAGTTACACCAACAACAAATACAACAATTGCTATATAAATAATAACAACAACAACAAGAAGGAACAACAACAACAAGAAAAATCAAACAACCAACAAGCAAAATAAATAAAAATAAAACAAAAAAATAAATGCAATTTTATTTTTAATGCACTTTCTAGGTCCCGAAGTCTCAAAGGTGAGAAGTACAGATTGAATGATATGGAATATCTTCAATATGGTCAATAGGGAATTCTCTTTTGCAGCATTCGCTTGGTCGTCTCGAGTCAAGCATCAATGTATCGTACTTGATGGAAATGACAAGCTTTTTTGGCAGACGAGAGCGTTTTAACGAAAATGTCAGTGTTTGCAGTACATAGGTGGATAATTATTGAGTTATAAATCTATAATCTAGTTATGTTAACATACAGTAATCATAATGATTCTTCGGCGGCTGGCCCAAAAAAAAAAATTATCTAGCTCTACTGAAAAAATTGTCACCCTCAACTGGTGAGATCTCCTACCATCACTCCTTCGTGGTTTACTTAGTAGAATCTAGAATCGGGAAGCAGCCTGTCTATTTCAATTTCTTGAGGTGATTGCTTTGGACCCTGGGTCTCATTCTTTGCTCAACTGTCACTCAGTTTTTGAGCAAAAAGAATTGAAAGTTAAACACAGTGGCTATTGTTGATGGATTGTTGATTTTATGTTCTTTATAGATACTATAGCAACCAAGGAAGGGCTCCACTCGAGTAATCGATCCCTTAGAATATGTCCGTTTTTCCTAACAAAAAGTTTCCCTGGGTAACAGTTCTGTGGAAACCTGGCTTCCCTTTGAAGCAAACATGGATACAAAATAGAAAATCAGAAATACAAATCAGAATAGTCTCTAGCGCCACATACAAACCGGAAATCCTAGAAGTTTTAGAATATTATATATATTACCCCCGAGCAGGCTCTATACGCAATAAAGATGAATGAAACGGACGACATGAAGACGTCATCGCTGAATGACTTCAAGATGGAGGCAATGGCCTCCATGGGGTGGACAGTGGATGCCGATATACCCATGGCTAATGCCGAAAATCTGGCCATACTGAAGGAGCTGGAGGGCATGAGGCTGCTCAAGCTGGAACTGATGCATCACATGAATACGCTGGATGAGCGGGATCAGGCGGTAGTTAGGCACACCAAGAACATTGAGGGAACCATCCAGCAGAATCTGGTAAGTAGACGGCAACAGCGCAGCAAATATAACCAAATAGTCTGCTCCCTTGCAGACGCTGTACAATTCGATGAAGAAGGACGTGGTCAGGGAGGCGCATAAGGTTCAATTGGTTATACTGGAGCACAACAAGATCAAAGAGGATATGCGCAAGACGCAGAAGGAGCTCGAAGAGTACACCGAATATGCAGAGTTCACTCAGCGCAAGATCTGCCTAAACAAACGGGAGATCGATGAGCTGACATCCCGCATCAAGAGCGCCAAGACCACGCTGCTGGAGTGGACGGAGGCCATGGAGGATGGCAACAAGGGCTACCAGTTGATCGAGAAGTACTATCTGGACGATCAGCAGAAGGCCCGAGAGCTGAACACGAAGCGCCAGCAGCTCCAGGCGGACATTGACAAGCGTCGCAAGTTGGTCGTCCAATTATACGACGAGCAGAACACCCTGGAGAAGAACCTGGAGCGGACGGCGTGCCTTTATAGGGCTGCCCACCTGGAGCGCCGTCAGATGGTGGACACCTGGAAGAACGCTGTCAACCAGATGACCCAGCGCGAGTATGACATCCAGCGCAGCGAGTCGGATTGCGACATGCTGATGGAGGAGGCGGCCGTCGTTACCCAGAAGTACAAGGAGCAGGACCAGCAGTTGGACGAGGTCATCGAAAACAATCGCCAGGTGGAGTACGCGATCGAGGGTCTGAACATCGAGACATCGGACATGAAGAACATGATCCAGCAAGTTATTGATGCGGCTATACTCAAGGATCGCGAGATCGACTCGCTGCGCAAGGAGCTGGAGAATCTGTCCAACAGGGTGCACGTGCAGCGCATGGAGAACCGGAACTTGGTCGCACAACGAGAGGCCAAGAAGCTGGAGATCGAGGGCTATTCGCTTGTCCTGGAGAAAGTAGAGGCGCGCCTGAAGTCAATCGAAAACAAGGCTCTGAATGCCGATCAGCGACTGAAGATACTCGAGGATATGATGGAGAGCGAGGAGGAGATGCTAAAGAATCTAGAAAAGGAGCAGCAAAACGTCAACGATCTACTCTTCCGCACCCAGCGACAGGTGTCAGAGCTGCGGGACGAGGAGAAGACCCTCCACATTCAGAACGAATCCCTCGCCTGCACACTGGCGGCCCTGAAGCGGAGTCAACGCCAAGTCACCCACGAGCTGCAGCGGCAGACCGAGATCCACTACAATCTGTGCTTCAAGTTTCTGGAAGTTGAGCGAAACTACGCCCTGATGACCGGCTCCCAGGAGGATCCAGAGGTGGAGGAGCGCAACCTGAAGATCCTGGCCAATTTGGAGCTCGAATTCGAGAAGCTGCAGCGCCTGATCGCCACCACGGAGGCGCAGAACAAAAAGCTCAATTACAACATGAACAACATGGTCATCCAGTACAACGCCGACGAGAAGGAGCTGGACATGGGGCGGTTCAAGATCAAGGAGGCGCAGGTCTACTGCGAGGGCACCGTGAAGCGACTTCGCATGAATCGCTTCGAGAACTCGGAGCGGATCGTCGAGTTGAATATGGTGAAAATGCGCTGCAGCGACCTGGAGATCGGCATCAACGGCTGCGACCAGGGCGCGTTTGATTTGGATAAGCATCGCCTCACCTTCCGGCGGGCCATCAAGGACCGGACCGTCGAGCTGCGCAGCCAGGAGGATGTCCTCCAGCTTAAGCGCAAACATCTCAACGAGGAACTGAGCACCATGAAGGCCGATCTCGGTGAGCGCAAGAAGCATATCGAGGCCATGCGATCGCGGTTCGAGCTCACATCTCGCCTGTTGGGCAAGAACGATGATGGTACTCTCGTGACCAGCACCCAGCTGAAGGTGGAGAATGCCCAGAACCGACAGCTGATGGCCGACGAGGGGGACGCCTTAAACAAGAAGGTACTCCAGGCCGAGCAGGAAGTGACTGCCTTGGAGAATACTTTGCGTCAATTCGATCGCTCAAACAATAAATACCGCAAGACCTTCGAGCCAACAGATGAAAACTCAAGGGGTAAGTCACCATACCGATCGATAGTATCACCTCTGATCGTCCTAATCTTCATTATCTTAATCTGGCTAGATCGGGAGCGGATCGAACAGGAGTTGCAGCTGATAGAGGAAGCCTACGCTCGCGATGTGGCGACTTTGAAGCATCTGCGTTGCAAGAAGCATCGATATGACCAGAAGTTCATGGCCTTGAAGGCCGAGGAGGATGAACTGCTCACACGCCTCGAACAGGCCAAGAACCAGCGGGCAGAGCACTCCGATGAGCTGGAAAAGCTGAACCGGGATATGGACGATCAGCGTTCGAAACTGGAACGGGCCAACCGCGAGATCCGCATGGAGCTGCGAGAGATCAACCAGCGTCCGATCAGTGACGATTTCCTGGCCAATTTCGAGCGGGACCTCAACCTGCAGGAGCTGGAGGCGCGCAACTCCAAGGGGCTGAACATGCTGGTGGACATGGCCAACAGAGATGAGAATGGCCCCGAAATCATTGACCTTATACTGCAGAAGGGTCTCAAGCTGCCCCAGCACTTGAAGCGCACCCGCAGCTGCGTATCCTGGAAGACTCCCTCGTCGTCGTCCCAGGATGCTGGCTCCTATATCAGTGTCTCCGGCAAGGGCTTCCTGGCGGGCATCAGTGCCCGTTCCTCGGTCTCCGATTTGAGTTCCCTCAAGGACGACAGCTCCAACGCCTCTGTCTCGGGTGTCAGCATTGTATCCCTCGAGTTTCCCACGCAGAAATGATTTAATTCCAATTACCTTTCTTTTGTTTTGTTTGTTTTTGAACTATGATATCATAATTACGACTATATACATTTGTTTTGGTATTATTTTCTCCGGGCCTGGGCTTCACGTGCTTGGCCATCGAACTGTTTACAAATGGACCGTCCAAACGGAACAGCAGGGAAAATGCGTTGCCAAAGTAGGCCCAAACAAGAGAGCAGCCATAAAAATAGCACCCCAACAAATCCAATGGGGCTACATAGGTACTATATTTGTTCGAGTGCCTGTACGAGTATTGGTGTCGCCTAGGGTATGCACATTTCTTACAAGCCACATCCGATGGATACTCTACTTCACGGCAAAAATCCATTCAGATCATCAGAATTGGTTTAAGAGTTCATGAATTTCTTAATAATTGATCGCCAATAAATTTAAAGGGACAAATCCATACTTGTAAAAGATAAACATCAACAATATATAGCTTAATATGGATGCTGAGAGTATTGTTCATTATAATTCAGTCTCTTCTCTAGTTATGAGGACTAAGAACGTGTGGTTATCCCCTGAACGCCTTGAGCCCCATAGCAGAGTCACTAATAGAACCATCTGTCTTAAGTTATAAATTGCGGGTGGCTTTTAAGTAATCTGACAAATCTGACATACATACGAGTATATCATATACACATTGGCCCCTTGATGCGTTACAAAGACAGCCACAAAGGCAATGAGGCCGCAACAACACAATATATCGGACAGATACTATATCTATATATACTGTCTTTCGAAATACGGTGCCCGCCGTAAAGAGAGAGGAGACAGCGAGAGTCGGATCGGAAAGAAACGGAAATGTTGGAGAGATGTGAGCATGAGTTTTCAGTGTGTTTTCGAAATTCTTTCTGTCGATTCGGCGGCGATCAGCACCGGGCATTTCATTATTTTTCATTATTTTGCCCCGCTGGCATCATCGGGGCCGTGAATCGGGCGGAGATCGCTCGCTGTGATCGGTTGGGCCTGAAAGTTTTTAAAAATTTTCCTTGCAAGTATTTTTAGAAAATATTCTGAAAGAAAAACCGATTGGGCATTCAGTGTTCGCGTTGTGGCATGGACTCCTGAGGAACCGAAAATCCCCAGAAAAAACCAAACAAAATTTGAAAGATTTGCATAAGACGCGTGTGAGTGACTGAGTGAGTGTTCGGGTCGCTATGTGCTCCACATCGGTGCTGTGTCCACTGTGCGCGGTGCCCAGTTTCGGGAGCATCGATGCACTGCAGCAGCGACTGATCAAAGCGGCCAACGGCCCCTTGGCTTGTCCCTTCTCCAACTGCAAGGAGCTGTTCCTTGGCCTGGACAAGCTGACGATTCACCTATTCACTCATACCAGTCTGATGACCGAAAGTCCTGCTGCCACAACCGCAACCACAACCACTGCCCCTGTTACCCCGCCAGCAGCCCCAACAACGGCTGCGACTCAGACGCCGACTGCGACTTCTGCACCCAAGCGCAGGGGCAAGCGATCGAAGGCAAAGGCTGTAGAGCCGGCGCCCGCGCCACCTCCACCCCCACCAGTGCCCGAGCCGCCGGCCAGCTGCGATATCTGCGAGTTCAGTTTCCGGAACAACGAGCTGCGGGACATGCATTTCCGGCTGGTGCACGAGAACGGGGATGCAGAGGAGCAGCAGAGGACGGGTCCACAGCCGGAGAAGGAGCCCCACCAGGAGCCCTACAAGTGCCACCTATGCTCGAAGACGTTCCGCATGAAGGGATCGCTCCGGGTGCACCTCAAAGTGGTGCACATGATGGGGGTGCCGTGCTCTAGCCAGAGCGGGAATGGCAGTGCCACTACCAACGGCAGTAATGCTCCCTCGCCGAAGTTAAACATTTGTGACCGCATCCGGCACAAGGAGGCGTCGGCCAGTGGCAGTGGCCCCGCCTCCAGCAGCACCAGTTCCCAGCCGTATGCCCTCAGTGGAGCCCTGAGCATGCTCCAGCAGTCGCCAGCCTCGCCGGAGCCCGCCAGCAGCACGCCCAAGGTGTGGGAGTGCGATGTGTGCACCAAGTCCTTCACAACCAAGTATTTCCTGAAGAAGCACAAGCGCCTACACACCGGGGAGATGCCATACACGTGCGAAATCTGCGCCAGGACATTTACCTTCCAGCAGTCGTACCACAAGCATTTGCTCTACCACAGCGAGGTGAAGCCGCATGTGTGTGGAGTGTGCGGACGAGCCTTCAAGGAGCTGTCCACGCTGCACAACCACCAACGCATCCACAGCGGCGAAAAACCCTTCAAGTGTGAGGTGTGCGGTGAGTACAGCTGCAGAATATTAACCTGATCCGCCAAGAGCTAAAAGAAATGTGTACCATGTTTTTTTACAGGAAAATGCTTCCGCCAGCGGGTATCCTTTCTAGTCCACACCCGCATCCATACGGGCATCATGCCCTACAAGTGTGAGCTCTGCCAGAAGACGTTCCGCTACAAGGTGTCGCAGCGCACCCACAGATGCCTCAGCGACAACCAGACACCGGAGCAGCTGATCAAGGCATTTCTCGAGGGCAACGAGTCGCCGACACAGCCCTCGCCGGCCAGTGCCGAGATTGCGGACATCAATGGCTGTGGTGTGGCGGACCCGGACCAGGAGGCGTTGCTTTCCCAGACCATCGACGACATCGTTGTGGAGCAGTGCCAGAAGCTGGGCATCTGTGGCGTTGAACCACAGCTTGCGCAGCCAGTGCCCCTGGATGTGGCCGGCATGCACTTCAATGGCAGCAGCTCGCCACTGCAGCAGCTCCAGAATCTGCGCCTCTATTCCCCGCAGCAAATGGAGATGCCCAGCTCGGATGGGGACATCTTCAAGCGCTTCCTGATGGACGCCACGTAGTCGGCCGTCCACGAGATTTTCTTTTCAATGTTACTGTTTCACTTTAGTGACTCGTCCGTCTTATTGATTTACATTTCGTTATGATTCTTGAATGCCCAACGATAAATCGGAACAGACCCGACTTGGCTGGGCTTTTACTCCTTGAATATATTTAATATTTACTCATTTATTTTTTTCTATATTTACTTTTTGAAAATATCTTCATTCCTCGTCTGAGGCGCCGCTGCCTGAACTGGAGCCGGAGCCACTGGGCGATCCACTTCTCGAACGGCTGGGCGTACGCGAGCCAGAACCGGAGCGTGAGCGAGAGTGGGATCGCGCTTTTGAGGGTGAGCGAGAGCGGGAGCCCGCCTTGGAGGGTGTGCGAGAGCGGGAGCCGGATTTGGAACGTGATCTTGAATGCGACCGCGATCTCGATCTGGCAGACCCGGCGCCGGACTTCTGGGATCCCGCTGGTGAATTAGTGCGCGATCGGGAGCCACTGGGTGAGCGTGTGCCAGACTTGGAGCGGCTGCTTGCCGGTGATCCAGAGCCAGAGGCAGATCCCGACCCCGAGCTGGAGCCGCTGCGACTGCGAGTTCTAGTCCTGGATCTAGACTGCCGGTCCCGTGCCACCTGGGCAGGAGAATCGGTGCCCCCGGCTGGCTTGGGAGTAGCAGGGGCAGCTTGTGCAGCCTTCTCTTTCTCTACAGTGGGCGCTGGGGTCGGCTCTTCATCCACATCCATTTCCTCGTCCACCTGCACCTCCCCCTCTTCCTCCTCTCCGGGAACCTCGAGTTGACGCTCGCGATATCGTTGCATACGATGCTCCACGGCCTCCAACGGGCGATGGTGGACCACCTGTGAGGAGGAGAAATTAATTATGATTGGGTCTACACGAATTATTCTAGCTAGTACTCACCAGCTTCGTATTGTTAGGCTGCTGGCCGACTTTGACGCGTCGCTTATTGAGACGGACACGTGTCTCCAGCTCATTATAGTAAATGCCATCCTGCCGCATGACAAAGAAGTAGTTCTCCTCGTAGCCCTTGGAGGCCTTCGTCTTGACATTCCAGTTGTACTCCCGGGCAATCTTGTATTCGTACTCCGCCTCCTCGTTGTACAGTTCCCCGGCAATGAAGTCGGCGCGTCGCTTCTCGAGGGTTTGCTCTGTGGGCAGGAAGTAGGCGACAAACTGTTCGCCACTCTCGTCCATCACACCACGAATCATGGCCTGGGACATCTCCTCCAGCTGGGATGGCACGTTCTTGCCTACCGGAGCAGGATCGCTGTCGAAAATTACCTGGGCGCAAGGATACTTCCAGTTGATGAAATCGGGGAAGACGGGTAGCACCTCCACGGGCACCACATTCGGCTTGGAGTAGTGCTTGGTAATATCGGCCTTTGTGTCGAGGAAGGTCTTCTCGATGGCCTTGATTTGGGCATCGCGATCCAGATAGAGCGTCTCCTCGCGCAGAGATTTCTTGACATTGTAGCCCACCTTGGCTTCGATGTTCTCGAGATTTTGCGGCTGGAAGCGGGTCTGTTCCGTGGAAATGTACTCGGACTTGCGCAACCAGGACACGGTACGGGAATGTTGGCGGGAACGCACGGAATCCGTGGGCGCCAGGGTCTCTTCCTCCAGCAGCTTCTCATCGGCAGGATCCAGCAGAGTCATGGAATCCGCCTGGTATAGCTCGCGATTGATCAGGTCCACCGTAACGCCCAGATCATGCTCCGTCAACACATCGTACTTGAAATTCCTCTCCAGGGACGTGGGATTGTACTGCACGAAACGGTGACTATCGAAGGGGTATTGCAGAAACTTCAAGTCGAAGGGTATGTCTGGCAGATTGTTGCCATATTTGACACGGCAAATGATTTCAGATCTGCAAAAAGAAACATTTTAGCTAAATGTTTTGTTTCTGCAATGGATTTTTTCACGTACTTGCGTTCCGTTTGCCGTTGCGGACGTTTATCGGCAGTGCTATTTACCACTGAATTGTTGATAGTGGGCGGCATGTTGGGTTTTCAACTCTCTTTTGTGTTAAAAATGGATAAAAAACGCATATAAACTTTAAAAAGAAAATTTTTATTGGCGATAAAATATACCGTGCAACCCTCAGAAATATACCGAAACATACCGTGCATATACTGACGAATTCAAGTTCCATATTACATATTCCTCGTTTTTGATATTCCGTGGATTATTACTAGCTATATAGAACATTTAGCCATGCCCACATAATTTTATCCGATTAATGAATCTATTTTCTAATTGACTAGTTTTTTTAACACATGCTTTTATTGCATTTTGGCTAAAAACCAGGCGCAATGTTGCTGGTATTTTAAAAATGATGCGCACATAGGCCTTTGTATACCCTATTTCCTTAATTTTATATGAAGATAAAACGTAATTTATAAAGACCTTTTCTCAAATCGATATGTTTTAGACATATTCATGTATATAATTAGTATCTTGTATATATTTGTCTCGATCCTGATACCTACGGAGCCTTGGATGACAAACATTTTCTCACTTCTATAACATCCTTTTCCCTAGGGTATGACCATTAATGTTGCCGGCAATCATTGTTGTCAACCGGTTATTTACTCGTTTTTTATTTTCCGTCGAATATTCCCAGCTTTATAGAACATTTAGCCTTGCTGAAATAATTTTATACCATTGATGAATCAGTTTTCTACTTAACTGGCTTATTTTGAATACTTGCTTGTATTGAAAATGAAAAATAGATTGCTGAAATTGACAAAATATACCATTATATACCGATATACTGTAAAAATACCGTCGGTTCAATTTTGACTTAAAAATACCGAAAAGTAAAAAAATACAAAGTATGAAAAACAGTGTGACCGTCAGAAAATACCATAATATATACCAAAACTCTGATACCCACAAAGTCACTACATATTAAATACATTTTTTTCTAATTTTCAAAAGCAACAAATGAAGGAAATTCGTGAACGTTTGAAAAAACGTGGCTCTTAATTAGTGTGTTGCTCATAAGTGAGTGAACAAAAAAGAGTTGTTCACTTAAGTGAGCAACTAGACTTGTTCCTTCCAAACTGTTCTTTTTTGTTCACTTGTTCTGTTTTGCTCACTTGTTCTTTGTTGCTCACTTGTTCTTTGGAAGTGAGCAACTGAGCAATCTAAGTGAGCAAGTCAGCAACTGAGCAATCTAAGTGAACAAGTGAGCAATATAAAAATAACTAAAAAACGTACTAAACAAGAACAAGTGAACATGTTCATCAAAATGAGTTATGTTTACCCAACACAGATGTTCTGATCCTAAAAAATATATCGTCTCGTTTTCAGGATATACCGAGAAGTATATAATATATCGCAAATACTCACCCAGTAGAAAAGTGCAAGAGTGCGATAGTATCGATATCGATACTTACGCGGAATTTAGATTTTGAATTAAATTTTAAATCGAGCTGCAAAATATTGTTATATAAATCAATCTGTTTAAATCAATTCGATTCGGTTATTTCAATGCTGGCACATTTCAAATGAGTTAAATCAAATCGATTTTTAATCTAATGCTATATAATAAGTAGGTTCAAAATTCAAGAATGAATACATTTTTCAGCGCTGTCAATGATAGGATGATGGGACTTTTGGAATTTATTCAACATTTGGGCATCTGTTATCTGTTCGTTATGTATCATCCTAGTCAAAAGTGGACTAAAAACGCAACAATAATCTTTTAATAAACCATATAAATTGCAATAATTAGCAGATCATTTGTTTATTTTTTTCCACAATGCCGTGACGCCCTTTTTTTTTAGTGACAAAAATGCCTCGATTCTTGGCAAAGGTTTTTATTTGGATAGGACTTTGCGTGGCCTTTCTTCCTGCTGGACTTCCTGTCAACACTGGAATCTTTCGCCGCCAGAATACCATGATGAAAAATCCTAACTACATCAGTACGAACAGGTTTTTCGATGATTTAGCGGATCTTGTGGACATGGGACCATTGCCACCTCCGCATCCAGGATTTCGGACTGATGAGTAGCAATTTTCCCTGTTAGCCTTTTACATTATAGCCCATATATCATAATGATCTGTGAAACGGCAAAAGTAAATAGTGCCAACCCGACAGATTCCTAAAGCAAATAAACACAAAAGATCGCTAACTAATTGAATTATCGAAAAATATTATTTATTTATTTTTTGTGGAACAAAATATTTCTGTCACCTATTTCTTCGTGTATCCACAACCATTTAAATTTTTTCTTTGCACATTCCCATCGTAAAGCGCGCGATTGAAAATTGTTTTGAAATAAATGTAAAACTAATTTCATATATACATACATACATACATATATACATATGTATAAATATTTATTTTTGTATATATATTTTTTTTCTTAGATCGTAAACTATTTAAATATATCATTATTTTAGTTCAAATCACTTTTTTATATGTGATAAATACCTATACATTCAAATAAGTTGGAGGCACAAAATAAAACAGAAACCCAGAACAAAATATTTTTATATAAAACAATCTGTTCAAATCAATTTGATTTGGTTATTTCGATGCTGGCACAATTAAAATAAGTTAAATCAATTCGATTTGCAATCTTATGCTGTATAATAAGTAGGTTTGAAATTCATTTTTACAGTGCTGTCAATGATAGGATGGTGGGACTTCTGGAATATATTCAACACTTGGGCACCTGTTATCTGTGGGTTATGCTTGGTCCAAGTCGAAAGTACTTTGAAACCTCAACAATAAACTCTTAATAAACCATATAAAAAGCAATGATTAGCAGATAATTTATTTATTTTTTCCTCAATGCCGTGTCGGTCATATTTTTTTTAGTGACAAAAATGCCTCGATTCTTGTCAAAGGCTTTTATTTGGATAGTACTTTGCGTAGCCTTTCTTCCTGCTGGACTTTCTGACGACAGTGGAATCTTTCGCCGCCAGAGCACCATGATGAAAAATCCTAACTACATTAGTACGAACAAGTTCTTCGATGAGTTAGTTGATCTTTTGGACATGGGACCATTGCCACCTCCGCATCCAGGATTTCTGATTGATACTGGGGACAACGTTGATAAGGGGACCACTCTTTAACGGAGTGGTAACAATTTTCCCTGTTGGCCTTTTACATTATAGCCCATATATCATAATGATCTGTGAAACGGCAAAAGTAAATAGTGCCAGCCCGACAGATTCCCAAAGCAAATAAACACAAAAGATCGCAAAATAATTGAATTAGCGACAAATAATATTTATTTATTTTTTGTGGAAAAAATATGATTGTCACCTGTTTCTTTGCGTGTCTGTAATGGGTATCACCTACATACATACATACACATGTGTATGGGTACTGCGAAAAAGTTCCCTCCTGGCGGGTTCAATAACAAGGTTAAGCATATCTGAAGGCGAGCGCAGAGAAATATTGTATCTGTGCGATTTTAAAAATTTATTTACATCGAATATTAACGCTGACAAAATAATCGTCACAAGGAATTAGCAATGGCTTGTTGATTGATAGCATATCTGAAGCAAAAAATTAAGAAATCAACAAAACAGAAATCAAAAGGGAATTTGTCATCGATGAGCATAGATCTGAGAGGTGAAGGCTGGGGGATTGAAAGAAAGAAGAAGGAGAAATATGTTTTTCGTTAAATGACATGGGTAGAAAAATGTGTATTTAACCTTAAATGATATAATTTCTAATAGTATGCTTTTGAAATGTTTATGCAGATGCCGAGGGAGACGTATTGAATAAGTAAATTGAGAAATACAAAGTATGAAAGCTCAAAACCTGTACCAGAATGTCAGGAGTTCATAAATCTTTGTATATAGTTTCTGTCGTACGTGTCTATATCTAGAGTATTAAATGTTATATGTACTGATTATATTGATTCTCTAATAAACGTGAGTGTGATTTTTGTACATCCCCCTTAAATCCCATGTACGATTTTTCCCCTAGTTCGCTTGAAATTATTATAATTTTTCATTGATGGATAACATGATTATTCCAAGCAATTAAATTCAGCTCTCTTTCATATCAGAAAGGCAGGGAGAGAAGTTTATTCAAATATATCTAGAACAATGGGATACTTGGGCTTGATTATTTATAGTTTGTTTGGTCTGATTGCCTACGTCATCAAATTGTGTTTATTTCTCCTTTAGCCCGTGGAAACGTGACCCGTTTTATCTCTTGTGTTTTGTTTTTCGGCGTAATTAATAATTACTGTCAATTAGTAATTATTGTTTAATCAATATGTCACATGATGGTCAAGACACTGAAAGTCAAAATGCAAAAAAACCGAACCAGTTAAGGTTGAGTTTTTCGAAGATCAACCGTTCAATCAAATTAGTCAAAGTAACTAATCAAAGCAGATCCTAAAAAGTTGCAAATCAATCGGGCATGCGCAGCGTGCTGCCAATATAAAATATAAGAAAATTTCCATGCTCGTTACCAATCCACGAACCCCAGACTTGCTTCGTGATATGACGACGATCCCGACGATCGGCGTTCTTCGGTTCTCCAGATCGCAGTCTCTACAGATCTCAATCCAGATCGAGTGGCGCGCGCTCGACTTCAGTTTCAGAAACGGTTTAAATTTTGCAACAAGCGCTAAATTTGTTGAGCAAACAACAACGGGCTTTACGCGTATTCGCAGGTTCACCCCGAGCGCCGTTCTTTTCGATCCGCGTTTATTAACATACATATTTGCTTAATATATATACTAAATACACAAGCCAGCTGGGCGACATGCCCGTGTCGGTGTGTGAGTGGAAACTACTAGAGTTTTTGGCACTTCAAGTGAAGTGTGAAGAGAGGCCACGGATCTGCCATGAGTTCAGTATCCGTTTAATGTTCACAGCGAACGGTAGCAGGAGTGAATCCCCCTCATCAACTATCAGTAGTGCCCGCATATCCTACCCAAATAATGATTACCAGAATAGGAAACTCCTTCTGACTGGATATCAGTGATCTGGAATAGGTAAGCTTGCTGTGCCTTCAATTGTTTTGAAAGTGCATAATCGTTTTAATTAAGTGCATTAAATTTTTCCATACAAATTTAAGCAAAATTAACACAATTACATATTAATTAATTAAACTTTCGTGTGTGAACAGTAAATTTATTATACATTTATGAAGGTCGAAATTTCAAGTGTTTTCGGGACTGATAAATAATTTATTGTCCTGCTAAAAGTTATACTGTTAGCGGAGGAAAGTTTTAAATATTTCTCCTGAAGTTTATTGAATAGGATACATACATTGAATGATTTATTGATTTTAGTAGTTTACATGAAGTTAAGGAATCATTTGAAGTGTTATATTCCTAGGCTTGCAAGGTGTAAAAAAACTGTTTCCATTGAAATATCATGTGTAGTCCCGTATAGTAGTACCTCTTCTTGTAAATATTAAGTAGTTTGTACAATGTAATATCATTTTAACGATACTACTTAGACCGCCTGCTGAACAATATGAATCACTGATCTACAAGTAACTGTTCCCGTAAACCTGCACTTTACTTGATCTATTGCCACAATAAATCGCTGATTTAAGGCTTCTTAAATATAGATGCGGCACAAGTGTAATTAATTATGCATCAAAAATTTATAAATAACTGTGGGAAATTACAGGGTTCTGTCGAAACCGACCTGGAAATTCTCCTGAATAATGCATAGTGGAAAGTGAAGTGTGAATCTCTGGTTTAGTTATTGTTTCAACTTGAGAACGGCCGGACAAAACGTGTTTGAATTCATTATGGGGTCAGTGGACTATCAGTTATGGGGGAAGTCCGCATGCTGCATTGCGTTAGTTGGGTTAGTCGATTCGATTTGTGGCTGCCTTTTACCAGGAAATTTGCCCAATCATTGGAAAATACATATTGATGTTTATAAAGGAATTATACGAGTGACTGAATTTTAAGTACTAGCAAAAAAAACGTGGGTACAGTGTGTTTCGAAAATATAAGACCAGGGTTTTTACTGTGTAATTGGAATAAAATGATAAAGTAAGAGGAATCCCTAGAATATAGAGCAGTTCCCAGAATGGTTACAATTTTCCAATTAAATTTTATAAGAAAGAGAATCACATCCGATTTTTAACCGATCAAAAGGTAGAACACTCGAGTGGATTCTGGAAGAATATTAATACTGACCCATTCTTATAGCTGCGAAACGCGCTGTATGTACAGACGTCTGTGAACAGGTGTCAGGGGAACGCTTATAAGTGGCAATAACCCTCAACGTCACTAGAATTATGCTTTTTTCTTGGCACTGACTCAGCCAGCTACTGGATCCATTCCCTTGCTGATTTTTCAGTAGTCTCATAGACTCGGACTCACTCTGATTTATTCCCATTTGATTAATGGCAAATAGCCCCACTACAATGTATACTTAATTTGAGAGAGATTATGAGGTGCTAGCATGTGTTGGATGCAAATGAAGAACATTTGTAATCAATGCTGAATTCTATATTCTATGTAAATTGGCGAACGGCTAAGGAAATTTCAGTTGCAATCAGCTGTGGGAAGCTCATGTGGCAAAGAGCGTAAAAGATTCTTGGGGGAAATAACTAAACGAGCATGTATTTTATAATAATATTGTATACACGCAAGAGCAGGCAAGGTACTGCTCTAGCTTGCGGTTAATTATAAATAATTTCTTTAGTTTTCTTTATGCCTTGTTTACATTTATTCAGATGAAGCAATATTTTTACCTGATATATGTCTAAATATTAGGTTCAATTTTACAATAGATCCCGCTTTAGGCCACCTGAGGAGTCTGTTGAAACATACGAATAAACAAAATGAGGAACAGTCCGAAAGAAAACACAAATAAAGTGTCAAATAAATACAATTTTGGGTGAAATGAAATAAAAGCAGAATGGAGGAGGGAGCGTAGGAAATAAAATAATGAAACACTTAAGCAAACAGAGACAGAGAAAAGCGAAATGAATTGCGGGTACGACATGGCGTATGAGTGTTTTTTTTCTGTTTCTTTATTTCTTTTTGGCAAGAGTACATAGATTCTGTTGGCAGACCTGAGAGTGATACTAGTATATGGGATGCTAGATACTATATCGATGAGCACAGGGGAACTCTCGTTCGGTGGTGGTGTCTCTCAGTCTTGTTAAACTTGAACTTGACTTTTGGTGAGCGAATAAATCGGATGGGATGGGATGGGATGGGAAAGAGCCTGTGGACAAGTGCAATTGTCAGAGCATCTAATCGAATACTGATTTGGACACTACACTACACAACTACACTACGGCCTATTAATAGAAACCCTCGTAGTGCGCCAGTGCTACTGGCGGTGGCAGTGCTACTCTTTAGGCGTCAAGCGGAAATCGAGTCAACCCGCAAAAAGCCAAACGCCAAACGGCAAACGCCAAAAACCAAAACCAATGAAATTTCTTTTCCCCATTGCGATTTCTTTTGTAGTTCGAGAACGGCCCTTGCCTCCTACACACATACCACAGAACAGCGAGTGCTCTTACGGATAAATCAGTTTCGTTTCGTAGCGTAGATTTCCAAAGAAATCATAAATATTCAGCACTTGAGATATTCCCAATTAGCGATTGCTTTACCCCGCCAAAACGAGAATCGCGTATTCGGTTGATTTGACTTGATTTGTGGACTGGCGTTCGTGGGTGTCGTGATTATATAAATTGAAATTGCACAACTAACGCGGCGCAGCAGCGGCATTATGATTCCCTGAACCGAAAGGTTCCGCAATAATCAATCAAATAATTAACCAAAAATGAGTTTCATCCATCCCGATGATAGTTTAATGGGAGGTTCTAGAAATGTTCCCCAACCGATTAAGGAGTCCCCTGCGGAGGCGCCTCATCCTAAGAGTGCGCCCAACGATCGTGTGGAGATCAAGATTGTGATGCTGAAAGTTCAGGTGATTTATGAAGACTATACTTCATTCTGTGCTCGTTTCATACTTCAAAACATCAACAAATGAGTTTCTGAATTGGCCTATCATAATATCACGCATACGCCATGTATGACAGGGACTAAAACCGAAACAACACGCAAGTTGCTAATTTTATTTAAACTTTTTGTCTGCTTCCAACTTCAAAACTCATTTTATTTTTTCATAAAATGTTTACATGGGTAAAAGCAAGAAAACTTTTCCTTTTGTTTCTCTTCGCCGTAACACGCGGCGTATGCGTAATCAACGTAACATCCACATTCAGAATAACAAGGCGGAAAGGCTGGACTTAAGCAACGAAGACTTACATACCCTTGTTCATACGGGTCCTTTTGTCCTTTTGAGAAGGATCTGTACACTGTTTCAGTCAGTTTTGTATCAAAACCTGGCCTCTCGTTAAGATGGAAACAGAGAGAAGGCTAGATGGATATTTCTATATCTTCTCAGATATTGATGGAAATATACTATAGAAACCATTGTACCCTCCTGTAAGGGTATCAGCCCTCAGCCAGAACTTTCCGTCTAATTTGTTCGTTGCGCGTGCCAATCGCGGGTCTCCGTTAAAATAAAGATACACGCGTAGCCCTGCCCTATCTCCGAGCTCTCCGAGCTATTGTTGATGTAAAATTTATTAGCACTCTCGTTCGAACAATGATTATATGACAGCTGGCGATGCAAGGCGGCCGGGGGTGCGGCTGTCGAATTAGATTTGTAAATAAAGCAACAATACGAAGGCACACAAGTGCATGACACTAGAGCTTACACCAGTCGATGCTAATTGGAACAATAGCAGAACAATAGCTATCTGGAGCAACTTCTGACAATAATTGTAAGGGAGGTGGCAACAAGTTTCGAGAGAAATTGGCTTGGGAACTTTGTTTTCGAGCCCTGCAATTGATTTACGGGTGTGACTTTCACTTCCAGTTTTGGAGGTGACAACATTGAACTTGTTTCCTTACATACCCTTATTATTGTTTTAAGGTTTTGACTAGTTAGAAACTGGCAAATCTGCTACTCAAAAAAGTCAATTAAAGAGTCAATTGGTTGAGATATGTGTCTATTCTAGTCAAATGCCTAAAATCATTCCGAGAAACTCGTATTGAAATCTGAAAAGATCAGTCAAATTCGAATGGCAGATGGGTGAGGGAAATCCTCAATGAATCTAGAAGTTATGGCAACTCTTGGATACAAATCTTTTCAACAATCATTTCATACATTTTGCCTAATCCCTGAAAAAGTTACTTCAAGGTTAAGGCACGTTATTAAGCACGTGTTTCACTACCTGTCCAGCAATCATCGTATGCCTCAATCCTAAGTGGTCTTTTAACTTTAACTTATACCCCATTTAGCCTTTTTTTAGACCTATCCTGCTCTTATTACCATTTTTATGAGCTAATGAGCGTTGGGAGCGTAGGGAGATGGCACAGAAACAGACACAGTACGAGGCACGCAATGGCACGTGCGTCATCAGTTTCGGTGTTTTATTCTTCCAATGACAGAACCACAAAATTAGCAATTAATTGAGTCAATTGGTTGAATATGTATATTTAATTTGTCAAACCATTGATATGCCCAAATAATTGCTGCTAAATGAAATAAGTGATGATAGAATAAGCGCATTAATAAAAGTCTAAGGGAAGGTCCTCAGCAGGATTAACCTACACACGAGGAATGGATGGGGGACCAGAACTGGGACTGCGACATCCAGAAACAAGTTGAGCAACAGCTGCTCGGCAAACCTCGGGCTGTAGTTTTAGCCCCGGATTAGGGAAGGAAACAGGATAGGTGCTCGGCTAAAGGTGCAGGAGTGGGGAGCTGCCGGGGAGTGAAAGTGAAATAGTTTCCAACACGTGACTGGCCCCATTGAAACATTGCTCGTGAATGAACTCTGGTCTGAAGTTTGCCGGAGCACCTACTGCTGGCCGAGCGCGGAAAAGCTTTCGCTTTCGTTTTCGCTTTCACTTCGGCGCGAAAAACTGCAAGGAAAAACGAAGTTCCGTGCCATTTAGGTTCAGCTGTGGGAGCTTTTCCCTGTGTTTCGGAAAATCAGTTGCGCGTTGGGCGAACGCCAGCACCAGACGAAAGATTTCACGGCGCGGACCTCGCAGCGTTTTCCGTAGTTAAACAGAGAATTAGTTCTCCAGTTTCTTTTGTTGGCCCAAAACGTGTTTCATTTAATTGTTGATTTTTTGTTTTAGAACTTTTTATGCATTTTTTGATGGTTGTTTTTTATCATGGAAACTCGACGAAAATGAATTAAAAACTACACGATTCAGTGGAAGATAATCGGCAAAAATCTCACAAATCTAATTGCTTAAAATGTTTAAAGTTAAATTAATATATTTTGAAATATTATTAAACCTAAAAATTGGTTAATGTTAAAACCTAATGGCTTAAAATTCGTCATTTTTAAATTTGTTGTATTGCTTAAACTATTTTTAAATATTTATTAAAAATATGAAAAATATTTTGTTAGTCCCTTTTAGTTTACTAATAATTTAAAGGCTTTTCCAAGAATACTTCTAAACATTTTAAAGATTTGTATTCAGTTATGTATGAGTTTGGCCGAACCACGCATCGTATGCGTGATATTTTCTTCATATCAAGTATACACAACGTTGTTTGTATGTGTTTGCAGCGTTTAAAAAGTTAAAAATGTTCCTCAAAATGAAATAAACTATTTGAAAAAAACTAAGACACTTATAGTCCCACAAAATTGTGAATTAATTAAACAATCAATCGATAAAATTGTGCAAAAGTGTGAAATTAAATGCCCTGACCATATTTCGAACCCTTGTCGAGCTGAACATTCTCTCGCACTAGAGTTCATATTTCGAACCGGCTTCAGAGCGCAGTATGCTCCCGGACATTGGCAACAGTAGCGGCGTTAACGGTAATGGTAGCCATCATATTGGCAATGGTCATGGCCTAGTCAGTGGCATCCACTCGAGCGACTCCTCCAGCGGCATCGCGAGCGGCAGTGCGAGCAGTGAAAAGTTGGCAGCGCGCACAGATGAGGCGAGCCTCGATAAGGGAAACGATGAAGGAGACGCCGATGAAGATGGAGATGATGACGATGATGATGATGAAGATGAGGATGAAGATGAAACTACGGTACATACTCGTACACACATATATGTTATGTTATATCTCTCTATATTCTGTCGTGGAAATTAGCTGTACTTAAGGGAATACGTAATTTTATGCCGAAAGATAATTAGAAAGTCTTAGCCCAAGAGCAAATGGTGTGTGTAAGGAAGATAAGCTCTAAAAAGGAGTCAAAGTACGGGATAAAAGTACTTCCGAATGAAAACGGAATATCCACCACTTTTAAATGCTTCTATGCATTCAGAAACACACTTTCCCACTGAAACATTTTCCAATTTGTATCCAAAAGTGGAGGAGGGAACGGTCGTCATCTCTCAAAGGAGTACTAGAATGTCAGATATGGTTATTGGAGTGTAAACTCTACTAATGTATCACTTCAAACCTATCCCAAATTTATCCCAAGGGATAAGCTTGCTCTCAACCCATTTGCTTGGCTAATTTTCCTGCCTTCGCTGACCAAATAATTCATCAAATCCATTCAATTATTCAGACAATCATTCACAGATGCGAGTGAGCACCCATTGGGGAGCATTTTCAGTAGGGTTTTGGTTAGAGGAACATTTCTGAGAGATTTCTTTGGGGTGTGAAATCAGAAATCCAGAAGGGCAGCCAGAAAAGAAGAAGAGCAATGAAAATGTGGCCAAAGGCAAAAGCTAAATGAGGCAAATGACCATTTAGGCCTGCCCTCGTCGTCCTCTGTGATGTATAAATTTCCCACAAGAGTTGTCTTGTTGTTTGCTTTGACTTCGGCACGTATATCTCCTCCCCGACATCTACAGATATTTCGCATTTATTTTGCACGTTTCTCCTACTGTTTTTTCCTTGCGGAATTTTTTAATTAAATTTAGTCATTGATGACGTCAGGCAGGCCCCAAGTGAAGTCTGTTTTGGGTGCTGGGTGGTGGAGCTGCCTAATTAAGTTCAAGTTTAAAACTAAACATGTTTTTGTGCTCCCTTCTGAGCAATTATATAAGGTGTCTGAGCTGTGGTTGCGATAACGCGGGGTTACGATGGGGTATACTTTGGGGAAGTAAACGTAAGCCCAGTCCCAGTCACCAGTCCCCAAAAACACGACTCATTAAGGTAGCCATAGGCCCGACACACGTGCATTTCAAGTCGTGCGTATTGACTTAAGAAACTGAAAAACGAGCCGAAACAGGTGACTGATAGAATTTGTTTAACATGCGAATGCGATAAACGTCAAAGTTGGAAGCATGTATGCCATACCATACACTCCCCAGATTATGCAAATTTTTGCCTCCTTTTTATTTTAATTTTCCCAGGGAGCCTTATGCAAATTAGTCAATACAGGACACGCGCCTCGGTCGTGTGAAAATAACCAGCAAAATATCTATATGTACATAAATATATGCAAAGTATATACATACCTATGTGAAAGAGATAACATTGATAAATTTGTTGAGCTTGAAGGGTATACATTTACAGATCGAAGTTCTTGATGGGATGGGATGGCTCTTGGCTTAAGGGAAGACAAATCTTAAAGAAAATGCAAACTATTTATATTTATTGAGGAAACTTAAACTTGACATTGGGGAAGATGTGGGAGCTGGGGACAGGAAATCCACTCAGATTTTTTATTGATTCTATTAGTTAACCAGATCCATCAGTGATAGGCGTCTCTTTGCCCTTATGATTCATAAGAACTTTTTGAGGATCTGAATCGTCTCTCTGATCCTTCTACTGCAAAAAAGATTTAAATCCCAAGTCAAGTTCAGTTCCAGTACCCCATTCTCTGATAGCTGAAAAAATTAAAACCCTCTACAACCTTTGAACCCAAGCCCGACTCCAATTTGTCACCAGGCAATTTCCTCCAGACAGGCACGCAAATAATTCCCTCTCCGAAAACAAGCAATCAACGAAAAATTTCCAATTCAATTTGTACGACTTCAGGGCCCGCAAAACAGTCGCGTGTCTCAATTGGCCACACTCGCCCCCTCCAGAGCACAAAATCATGTATTGATGTATACCCATGTCTGGCCGAAACTAGCCCTAATCGTCCAGTCAACTGAACAATCTCTCAAATATCTGACTCTCTGAATGTCTGACTGGAAAACAAAGCAATTTGCATGAGGCTGTACCCGAATGAATTTGCATTCGAGGGAAAGCCGTGGACCTGAATCACAGTTCCTGTGTGTTAACGAACTTTCCCCACATCAATTAGAAATATTTTTGGTCTGAAATATTGTCTGGGGGAGTATGGGTATAGGCGGGAGTTCTCCCTTCATTTATTATACCATTTTGGTTCTGGGCCGGAAAAAAATGATAAAGTTTATTCGGTTTGGCGGGATGCGATGCGATGGGATGCCGGCCAAATGCTACCCAAATAAACGTAAAGCAAAGTATGTTATAAAAGACAAGTCGTAAACATACGGGCCACAAATCTCAGCTAACAAGGCACAGTGGACGTGGACAAGGGGAAATGGTGGCATAAATTGTCAGGAAATTGTGGTATTTTCTAATGTGAAGTGGATAGTCTGGAAACCGCTTAAGATGAAGCTCTGTGAATGCTTTAAGATTGTAAACATATCTTAAAAACTTTCTATGATTTCGAGAGGTCACTTTTCCACTCCTCGTCTTTGAAGTTTATTTTTGAGACAATAAATTCAATATTCTTGATTCAATTTCCGCTTTAAAATGTTTTCTCATTTTTCCATTCCACTGTATTCCTGTGTTTCCGCTGGTCACTTTTTTCACAGCTCACAAAATGAAGCTTTTATTGGGCAACGAAACCCTTCAAAGGGTTCGGTTCGGTTCGTTCTCTTCCTGTTTCTTCTTCAGGTCCGCATCACAGGCTCTGATTCCAGTTAGGGATTGACCACTTTAAGTCCTAAGCTGACCAAAAATGAACAGAAAAAGTTACTCGGGCTTGACCAAGGTCAAAGGACAGCCCAGTAAAAGTTCGGGCGGGTTTTAATTCGACAAAATCGTTAATTATTTATTAAAATTGATAAGCAGACAGAGGGAAGGAAGAGATGGGGTTGTAGAAGGCTCCTCTTTCAGCGGATTTTAATTGGTTTTCTGGCTCGAGACGGGGACCTCTCGAATCTGCCTCATTTGCATTTGTAAAGTGCCTCGAAGAGCGTGGCGTGGCCTAAGTACAGCGAACTTGAGGCAGGAGTGGAATGGCTAGACTCGAGTAGAAGTTAAGGAAGGTAAGTGCTTGGGTCAAGGACTTTACGGGGTTCGATGTGGACTGAAAAGTGTCATAAAAACTGCTCATAAAGTTTCCAAGTGCCAGCGTAAGCGATAATCGCTTTTCAATTACGATTCAAGGCAGAAGTTTCTCCCTTTGATTTGAGAAAGTTTAGTAGCCATGGATTTCTATAAGATTTATGTCAATGTTTTTCAGCTTTCACTCTCACTCTCACTTTCTCTTCCCGCTTTCTTTCTTTGTTTGCTCGGAAAATTTCTCATTAATCAGCAACAATTTTCGTCAACTTTAATCAGTGGCTCTGCGTGCCCTTGGGGCTGTTAAAAAGTCTGAAAGAGAAAACAATTTTCAAACTATTTGAAGGAGTAAACGGAAATTTGATGCCCCAGTTGTTAAATTAGTCAAGAAACGAAGAGAAAATTAGGGAAACTTTCCCCCGGAAAAGGCAATTCAAGACTAATTGCCCCTGACCTTTGCTCAAGTTCAGCCACAGTGCAAAGACCTCTTTAAGGTTCAAACCCTTTAGTTTTCTTATGTTACGGTCTTTTTGTGGTATTTTGGGAAGTAAACAAAATAACATAGAGCACGCCTCGCCTGCTTCTCAAGTACTCGTATTAAGTGCAGTCAGTACACAAAGTAATTACAGAAAAGAGGAGCAGAAAGAAAGGGAATGGAGGCGGAGCCGAAGCTTGGGATACCTTTTCGGAAGTGAGAGAGTTCAGGAAAGATAACCGAAGCCTTAGATACACTTTCGAAGGTGACAGATAGGTCATGGTATCGTCTGTTGCTTTCGATTAAAAATTCATATACATATGTACATGCTTTTTAGATAAAAAAGTACTTCCTTCTTTACGTTGCAATCATCTTGTGATAAATATTATCCCCTCTGCAAGTGTAGTCGTATACAAAAGCAGAAAACCAACGCAAACAAAAGACAATTGTGTAAATAAATGTGAGGAAATAAAAACAGAATGGAATAATGACAGAATGGGGAAAAATGGGGATTATTGGCGGGGCTGGTCTGGCTTTCGGGGTGGGGGAAAATACAGCAATTAAGCTTGTCAGCGTGTCCGCAACGGAAGTGCCTCCAACACCCATAAGGCAAATGCAATTGGGCGGAGCTCGGGTGTTAAAATATCATTAAAATTCAATTGGATGGGTGGCAGCAGCAGTCCTGGAGATGAGCTACTTCTGGGGCTGCTGTTGACAATAATGTTTTTTGTCTTCCATCTAATTGAAATTATGTCATAACAATTTTATGTAGCATACATTTCTGCTGCGATGAGCAATATTTCTATGGAGAGACCTAATAAATATAAACAAAAATTCCAAGAACACGGAAAACGTTAGGAGACAGATTCCCGGAATGTCCCCAATTGATTGATGGGAACAATTCCTGCATGAATGCTGTAATAATTTTGTGAAATTATCTATTTTTCTAACAAGATTTCGGAGTAGCGTCGGAACATGTGTTCCCAAAGAGGAGATTCCTAGAATTTACCCACATATATGTATGTCCAATTACTCCATTAAGCTGGCGAATATGTTAACTAAGGGATTCCTTAATTTTCAGTAAATTTCGATAAGGGTATCTCCAAGTCCCTCCTTTGTTGAGCTTCTGTGCTTTTTGTTGTTATTAATAATTCATGCCGAGCACTCAAGTGTGACACATTCTTTTTTCTGGGATCTTTAAGCGTTAAAATGAAAATTCAATTTAAATATTTTTCCGCCCTGCCAACAAAAAAACCACATTATTGGGGATAGGCACGCAGCACTTTCCATTTAATTTGGTTTTCATATTTTCCTTTGCCACCTACGTCCAGGACCCAGGAACCTTCTTTATCGGGGATAACAACAGTTATGAGGGGGAGGATATTTTCTGTGACAGATTCCGATTAAGGCGATTGACTGTGGGTGGAAAAGCCAAAGCCAAACCAAATTCGAAGGCTTTCCATGGCGAAGGCCAACTAAATTTTGTGCTCCAGGCCTATTTATGTTTTTGTCTTTCTGGCTGTCTCACATATTTGCCCTGTAATTCCCGTCGCTTTCGGCCAATATTCCTCACTCTTTTAGCCACTTTTTCTCGTTCTCGTTCCCTCTTACTCATACTCGTATGTGTATTTGTTTGTTTGATAAGCCGCTTAGTCGTAGTCCTGAAATGGAAACAGAACTTCCATTTATCTGCTTAGGAATTGAACGGGACGGTCGAAAGCGCCCAATTGTCGAGGGACAGCCACAGTGGTTGACAGCTGAGGAAAAGAAGGAGGAGAACCCTCTAGGATTAATAATGATTTCAAGTATAAAAACATATGCGTTCGGTCCCTTGAAGCAGGTCCACTTTTTACTGATTGGTTGTTCCGTCTTTCCCCTTTCAAATAAATGGAGTTCCACTGTTCCCGCTTGAGGGCAAAGGTCAGCCATCTGGCAGTTTATGAGCTATGACTGGACCAGAATATAATACAATTGCTAGCCATATGAGAGCCAAATTGCATATGGTATAGAGGTAATCAGAAAGCAATCAGGCGAATATCGTTTCAGAGGAAATACTAAACAAAAGAATATATATATTTGATATACATACATAGTTCCCGTTTTATCATTCTCTCCCAACCGGCCAACGAATACTGTACAGATATACCTCTATAAGATATAATAAAATTCTAATTGAAAAAGTCTTTCAATTTATACGGAAAATATTTCATTGTTCATTCATGTGTCAAAATCGGATTTTTCCTGTCAACGAATTCCCCAGCTTAAATCACAGAAAATCCCCACCAAAAAAAAAATAAACACCCACAGATAAAAGGAGATACAAAGAGGAAAAGCTTTTCCGCCAATTGAAATGTATTCGTTGAGATGGAGTAAAATTGCCAAAGGAACATTCGTACGAGTAAATGTAATGTATGCAGACGCGTATCCCTCATCTAAGAAGGAACAAAATGGTAACCATTCCGCGTCGACCAAAGGCAAAGTCCGTAATTTCAGGCATCTTATGTAGAGCCCCAGTCTCCAGGCATTGAAATGCCTTGGGAGACAACCCCAAACGGAACAACAACGACCTGCCCCAAATGGGCTTCCCGTGGGCGAGAGTTGTCGGATTCAATTGTTGGGGCACATAAATCAGAGACAAAACTGAAGAGGGAAGCAAGTCATAAATTGTGGCATGAATTTGCTGGGGATCACGACGTGGCAGGAGAAGGAGATTTCACTTACTCTCAAGTTAATTGCCGAAAAGAAAAGGGGAATATACCTTTCTCGAAGTGTTTTTGGAAATCGCTTCTGAGAATCGTTTTTCCCTTTCAAATTTAAGTCTGGAAATAGTCTCTTCTGCCCTTTTTCCATCCTGAGTGTGCTTTTCTCTCTTTTCTCCTCATTTATTTTTGGTCGCAGCTGGCAAATGAAATTTTTATAACATTGAGAAATGATTTTTTGTGTCATCGTCGGAGCAAACACAATTCACAATTCTTATTCAGCAACTTCCATTTGTCACCTTGAAGTTTTGCAAGTTTTATACATTTATTTAGAAGGTCTTCTGATGCTCTTTTTTTCCATTGATTCTCTTCTTTGGCCATGAATGAAGTTGGTAGAACACTTGGTTAAACAGAAGGCGAAAACAATATTAAAACACTTTATAGTCGAGACCATAAAAGAGGCAATTAAGGAGATAATTAAAGTGAGATATACCCAAGATATGGACGACTTTTATGGCGCTGATAAAAGTTGCTCGGCTTAACACTTTTTGGGGGTGAGCACACATATTAACTCCTGCGGCTTCTCACTTATAGGGACTCCCGCTCGAATCCTTCAATATGCCATAACCAAACACTTACCATTCGAAGCAGCATCAGCAGCAGCAGGAGCTGGAGCATCAGCAGGACCACTACACCCACGCATATAGGAAGACCCATTCCATATAAGGCCGCATAAAAACAATCTGCAATACATTACGCATACGCCATGCTGTGCCAAATGGTTTCGACAGTTCTGAGAGAATGTGTATCACTCTCCGCCATAGAAAGCATTTGCATACACGTGCAGATGAATACATACATATATGTATATATATCGAACCATCCATCAATACTGTATACTACATATGTGTATTACATACGTGTCAGACACTCAACTCCTTAATATTGAAGGGTATTCACACATTCTGTCCAGAGTCAGAGCCAGAGCCCACTCGAGGGGCAGTCGAACTAATCAAATATTTATGCTCGCTTTCGTCTGGGCCGAAGTCTAGTCACGATATGGTGACGACACTTACTCAAATAGCTCATATAGTCAGAAGTATCTTAGGCATACCATAGTCACAGTGTTAGCAACAAGTAATGGCAGTCTGGGCCTGCGGACTCCATTGCATGTCTCAAGCCTGAATATAATTGGATTTAGTGTTTGCCATAAAGTGGTATAATATTTTCCAGGACAGTTAATTAAAGAGAACCGAGCCTATATTTATCGAGAAACTTTCTTTTGTTTTTTTGTTTAATGTAGAAAAATAGGTATTTAACAATATGTAATAATCTTCAAATATGTCACGAATGTCCAGCTAAACAGCACCCAAATAATTTCTTAGTAAGGTCTTTTTTTCTACACTCCAATAAAACGTCCCAGCTCTAATGTCTCATCATATTACCCTTATTTTATGCTTACTTTCCTCGACCTATTCGGCTTCCCAATTATGAATTCTCATCATTATTTCTCAAAATGAACAGCACAACTGTACTCCGTTCCTATTAAGAGTATTAAGCAGGGTACACAACTGTACTTTATGGCATAATCCTAACCTTGGCCCAGCAGGAACTTCATTGATGCTTAAACAATATTCAGCAGACGGCTGTCAACAGCTTGGACATGGACTTGGATTTTTTCCAACGAATAATACATAATACCCCTTCCACTGGCACTCTCGAGCCACCTGCTATTCATTCACCTGTTAGCCAGGGGGCACAAGCAGCAATTTCTCTCTCTGGCTTTGCCCCAATTAACTTTGGCGTCTATTGTTGTCAACGCTTCATATTTGATGGGGGCCTTTCTGTCACTTTGCCTCAGCTAATCCTGCAACATCAGGCATCACACTCCTTTCTTTACCTTCCCTGAAACATCTGCTTCTGTTGCAAGTTTCCAAGTATAGGGGTCTACATATGTACATGTTGTTGAGCGAGGAAAAGTCTTGGAAAAGCCAAGCTGTTGTCATCGTTACCTGAATACTGTTGGACCAAAAACAATTAATAAATCATCAGGCAACGCTAATGGGTAAATGATACACTCACTCAACCATGAGGAAAATGTTCTTCTTTGGGGTTTCCTCTAACCAAATGTTATTGTTAAGGGTTGACTTTTGATGGATAGAACTGAGAAGAGAAGAGCTGAGAAAAAGTTTAGTTGACTCAATAAACAACAGTCAGCAATAAATCATTGAAATTTTTTTTGGAAGTAGAACATTTTATGTTTCCATTAGCTATTGAATATTTATTTATTGTCTGGAATACATATTCTAATTAGGAGAAACCACACTTGCGTCAGGGATTATTTGTACAAGGTGAACAAGATTTAATAAGCAAGCAAATTTCCCTCGGGAAATTAATTGATTGATAAATATGAATAGAAAAGTGTGTTAATTGTTAGAGAAAATGTTTGCAGCACGTGAAATTATAAAAATAAATTTTTAAATTAAATATTTAAGAGTTAAAGCACCTCTCAGCACCTCTGAAAACAAATTAAATATATAAAAAAAACCATCTTTAAATTTCCTTGAAGTTGTTTTGTATTTCTTACTTCCCTTTTAAGGACAAATTAATTTGCGTATCAAATAATGAACAATGTATAAACAACATTTCCTTTGAATAAGTCTTCTGTTATGAGTTTTTCCGCCATTACAACGCCCTCGAAGAAAACTCGTATTACCAGCCTTCAAGGCAACAGAGCTTTTCTCCTTCCTTTCGGTTTCAATTACAAATTTTCTTTTATGGCACACAATGGAACCCAGATGGAACATATGCCCCCAAATGAGAGGAGCCTGCTTCCTGATAAACAATCAATTTCCATGTCCTAACATTGTACATTGAATTATGAAGAGCAATAAATAAGTTAATGAAATATAAAGGGACGAGAGAACTCCCCCAGGATGTGGGGGTAGAAGGAAGAGCTTAAATAAAAACAATTTCCTGTTTGTCTCCTCAACTAAATGCTTCTCATCAGGGAGCTAATTGGAATAGGTTGTGGGCAACAAATTTTCCAACTGGACAGTTAATTAAAGTAGATAAAACAGAGCCTCAAACGGACTGAAAGAAATTGCTTTAATTATGGACTTGGCTTGGCTTTAAGGCCCTTCATCAGTCATCGACCCATGGGACAGCGAACCTCAACCTCAAGCTCGGTCTCATCTTTAGTATCAGTCTCAGAATCAGTCTCCTCCAACCAGTCATTCATGCGACAGGGACTTATGAATAATTTATAGCTGGATTTTCTGGGCTTTGTGCTTTATTAAAAAATTTGTTGTAACTGGTAGATGTTTGGGTAGATACCCTTGGGTGGGGCATAATCAATGGTTTAAAGATTGGTCAGTCATAGCAGGATTCATCATCATTGAATATTCTTTGGTTTGAAATTGTATACTCTATTTGAACGATTCTATTCCTTAAGTAATTCCCCAAATTCTTCATCCGCCTACTGTTGAAATATAGGGTACAGAGACTTCCTTATGCCATGTAAAGTTTCTACTCTGTTTCCTCTTTAAATAATTTTCTTTTACACAATCGCTTCATCATAAATTATTCTTTTCAAATTTTTAATTTAACAAAATTCAATTACAAGTTTTGATAAGCAAGTATAAAATCCTCAGCAAAGAAATTGATTAAAATATTTCAAGGTTATTTGAGAAGCTTATTTAACAGACTTTCAAGTCAAAACCCTATAAATAAAAAACTGCTGTTCTCATAGGGTTTATAGCCCCCTATCCTGCCCAAAACGAAATGAAATGACGTAGGAGAATGTTATACAATCTGCAAGCTGAACAAACGCCTATTACATAAGTGATTCACCTCTGCGGTTAGTGTATTGAACCATCCGTCACGTGACTATAAAATTGAATACGAGTATAGCCGTAAGCCTTTACCCATCACCGAAAAAAAAAAACAAAACCCGAACAAAAAGAAATGAATAACAGACGCAGGCAATCGGCATTAACCTTGGCCAAAAGTATTTGCACAACTGCTGACAGTCGGCAAAACAAAAACACAAGCCGAAATAAATAAAGAAAAAGAAACGAATTCATTTAATTGACGCATAAAACTAGACAAGAGACACGGCTCTGTTGTCTCTGTTGTCTCTGTTGATGTCAAGGAATATCATAGCCGACTCTGCTGACTAATAAAATTATTGCATATTTAGGGGCGTCTCCAAAGTTTATACCTCTCCGCTTGGAGATCCTTCAGCAGTTGCTGGTCCTGACAATAGAACGACCTTCAGGTTCAAAATCAAAGTTATTTCTGTTTTGCGAATTGTTTTTCCGTTGGAAAAATGTATGCAACGGCAACAATCGGAGAGCGCAAAATCGGATTAATGCATTATGCATAACACTTCAACCGCTACTACCATCGGGCCACAGCTTTGTGTGGATTTCTGTTGAGGCTACCATTCTTAATGGTGCCTTTGGGTGCTCTTAACGCTTTCAATATTTAATATTCCGTCAAAGGGCCTTCGCCTTACCAGTCTTCTGGCACGTTCATGCATGAACACGCTTGGCGACAGTGACACGCATATACGGTCACATTAAGTGACGACACAACACGAATGGCAATACTTTAAAGAGAACATTTGTTCCAGTCAAAATGGGGAGACGACAGCTGAAAACAACAGAAAAGAAGCGAAACACAATTGTGCGCAATTGTTGGTCATGAAATTCGGAGGAATGGTGTGTTGTGTAGGGTAGCAATGAGATATTTAAGTTGGGAAGGTCCTTCTGCTGCTGTTTTCCCCTGCTTCAGAGACATTTGTCAACCCAAAAATGCTAAAAACAGAAGTCGTAAATTGTTCGGAGGATTCTCATTTGGGGGTTTCCTTTTTATTAAGGGAAAGTACTGGTATATATTCTGGTCAAGATAAAAAAGATACAGCAGTGTTATTAATTAGAGATGGTAATTAGTCTGAATTATGATTTGTATTTTGTTAAAATATAATTTTACTTTTCCTTTAGAGGTCTACATAATTTGCTTTGCAAATTAAATACAAAGTTTGGTTGAATGAATTTCGCAGTAATTCGCAATGATATGCACATCTCTCACTTATGTAAACCAGAAAAAATTGTTTCGGTTTTGTGGTCAAAAACTCTGTGTGTGTTGTACAAATTTCGTGTAAAAAGGTAATTAATTTTTTTGTGGTCATTCTGTGGGGTGACATTTCAGGCCAGATGCATATAAGCAAGCAAATTAACATAAAACAAGCTGGTGATGGAAAATAAGTAGTCATATGCAAAGTCCCCCGTGTCGTATACGTAATGAGTGCAAAGGCAGATGCCAGATGCCAGAAATACTGTGTAGACGCTTCCATTTAAGCAACCCGATGAGCGGCAAAAGGCTGCAGGAGCTCAAGTTTAGCCATGAATCGGATAGATCCCTCTACACATAGATAGTTTGTTCAATTACCGCTGTGTCTGCTCTGACTTTGGGGGATTGAAATAAGTTGAATGGCAGGAAAAGAGGAATAGTTGGAAAAGGAATGGGAATGGGAAAGGGAAATCAAGCATCCAAACCACTTTGCAGTGCAATTTATGTTCATTATACAGCCAGCTGCATCCGGGGGATAGCCATGAATGGATAGCACTGGATTGGCATGTGTGCCATGTAAGTGGGCGACACATTGCGAGCTCCTGACACTGCAGGCTCCCAGCAATTGCTCCACTCGGGCTCGAGTGCCATCGCCTCAAGGCCACTCTGGGATAATCTGGGGAATGCCACTGAATTATTGCCTTTTGTCTGGGGTATTTATGGTCTCCAGTTCAAGCTGGGTCAGAGCCATTCCTTTCGAGTGGATATCGAGAGTGAAATGAGTCGGAATTGATTTCAAAGAAATTTTGTTTCGAAATTGAAGTGCTGGAAATCAAATGAAAAATGAATGATACACGGGTGCACAAAAACAACCTGAGCTAAACCAGGTTTGTTTGGATTTTCGTTTGTTAAATAAGTGGTAGACTAGAACCTAATTTTCGTTTAACATTTTTCCATTTAAGTGGTGCAGAGACTTTTAAAAAGCCTCGAACAAAAGCTTCTTGTTATTGATATTAATATTTCTTCAATTGTTGAAGTTAAATGCTGATCTAATCTTTATCAAATCCCTCTGTATTTTACAGGCAGAATCGCCCTTACTGCCCCTGAAGGAGAACGACGCGACACTTCCTAGAGTCCACAATTCCTCGCACATATCAGCCACTAGGTCACCGCACGAGTACTCCTCCTTAGCCAGAGATTCCGAGCCCGCCCTCACGCCCACATCCACGACTGCCACGCCCAGGTCGAATGAGTGCAGACGTCGTAGCTCATTGACCAACTGTCCAGCACCCCCACCCGCCTCCACCGAGGGAAGTTCACCGGGCGAAGCCAACAACAACACCAGCAGCAGCAACCACAACACCACGGAAGACTTTTACACGACTTTGGGAAGCAGCACGCCCAGCCACAAGCACGCCCACGAGCACGAGTACAAGCTCTACCCCAACGACACATTCGCCCAATTGGAGGGAAAAGCACCAAAGCCAAACACCAAAATGCAGACCAAAGTGGACGCAGTGGGTCGCATCACGGGCCAGTGGGGCAAGTGGCAGCTGCGAACAGTGCTGCTGATCTTCCTGTGCAAGATACCATCCTCGTGGTTCATGGCCTGCATCATCTTCACGGCTCCCGCACCCAGGCACGGGGAGTTCTTCTGCAAGCCCCCGAACACAGTCGGGGCCCAGAACCAGACGCAGTGGATTAAGGTTTCGCATCCGCAGAAGGAGGAGAGCGAGGATCAGGAGTTCAACATTGACTTCTGCAACGTCTACCAGGATGCGCAGGAGCATGCCCATCACTACTACAACTACGAGAATAGCGAGCAGGAGCCGCGCATCTGGGAGAAGCCCCTCAATCGCAACTCCAATGTCATACCCTGCACGGAGTTCCAGCACGAGTCCAGCTACCACTCGGTGGTCACTCAATACGATCTGGTCTGTTCCCGGGACATCCTCGTCTCTGTCACGCAGTTCTTCCATCTGTTTGGTGTTCTCACCGGCGGTATACTGGCGAATCAGCTGTTGAAATAGTAAGTTCTTCGAGAATATCTCTCTCTTTAGTAGCTCACTGTTATCTCTTTTCTTTCCAGCTTCAGTCCCCGGAATGTGATGCTCTTCGGCATGATCACCCAGATCTTCTGTGGCAATCTGACGGGTCATGTGGCTTCCTATGAGCTCCATGTGTTCTTCCGCTGCCTCTCCGCCGTCTGCTGTGCGCAGATGTACACCGCTGGAGGGATGATCATGGCCGATATAACGGGTGGCAAGTATCGCACTTGTGTCTCCACTCTCTTCGAGCAGTTCTGGTCCATTGGCGTGATGATGCTGCCGGGCGTGGCAAGCTTTTGGTCCAGCTGGTCGCATCTCTACATGGCCATATCCTGGCCAACAGTGATACTGATCTACCTGTGGCAGTGAGTACTACAAAGACTCCCCTGTGAGTGCTCTCATCTAACTCGTGTCCTTCTTCTTTCAGATGGATACCCGACTCCCCACGCTGGCTTATCGCCCGCGGTCGTGTGCAGGATGCCAAGAAGATCTTGCTGCAGTGCGCCGATATCAATGGCACTCGGTACAGTCTGCCCCATGACATTGATCAGCAGCTGGAGCTGCAGGCACAGACTGCCATGGATGCCCCACCGCCGAGTGGCTGGTGGTCGATGTGGAAAGGAGAGCGGGCCGTGCGTCACATGATCTGCGTCCATCTGGCCTGGTCCCTCTACATCGTGGTCTACTATGGGATGCTGCTGAACATCCGTTCCTTCAGTCGAGAGCATCTGTACATCAACACGTTCTTTGCAGGCTTGAGCGAGATGATCGGCACCTTTATCGGGCTCTTTCTGATTATGAAGACGACTAGGAAGTGGCTCTGGACGGGACTGTTCAACATGATTGCCGGATGCATTGCCTATTGTGGTTGGCTGGTGCCCAAGCCAGGCGTCATTCCATTCGATGCCAATGTGGCCCTGCTGATGTGCTCCGCTATGGTCTCCAAGATGGCTATATCCACCACTCTCTCCATACTGACGACCTGCACCGTGGAGCTGGTGTCCGATGACAAGAAGAAGATCACCTCGTTCTCGACCATCTGTTGGGCCCGCTTCTGGCTGCTGGGTGCACCCTTTATTGGATCGACTATCTTTTTGGGCCAGCTTGTGCCCCAGACGGCCTTCGCGTCCCTAGCCATTTGTGGTGGCATCTGCACCGCTCTGATCACCAGCCCGCGCACGCATCCCATCTCCCGGCCGACATCTTCGCCGACCGCCCAGGGTGCCCAGAACATGGCCTCTGCCTCCCAGTTCACCATCATCGACGGAATGGACAACAAAGGCTATACGCCAAGCTCGAAGCCCATTATCTCTAGTAATACTATTAGGAAACTGACCACACCACAATCGAATCTACCTCCACAACTAATGCCCGGGATTTGGACGACCAAGATACACGAGGATTGCCCACCAAAGTGATATTCCCGGACAGCTGTGCCGTAGAATGGTGTTAAATGAAGTGACGCGAGTGAAGGTTAAGGTTGGCTAGAATATTTGTTTTGTACACTTTGGTGGGGCTGTGACCTTGCAAACAACTACAGTCTACAAAATTTGATATACTATACTTATATAGCCTGTACAGTACTTTAAGGCCAAGGCCATCCCTTTTGTAATGCACATAGGGCAAAGTTTATTGAAAGTAAAGTGAAATATCCGCTCTTCTCGCACACATTCTATGTAGGAGCTCAACTTTACCCCAAGACCGCAAACTAAATGCTCAAAAAATGAGAAAAAAAATTACAAAACAAAACCGTGACAAATGCTACATTTTTAAGTAGGCAAACTTTAAAGCTTAGAGCTTAAGAGAATGATCCTTAAGCAGTTTCAACTAAAAGGAAAAGACGTTCGCAAAGGAAAATAATATTTTTAAATTAATCTAATTTTAGATCATAATTAAGTAGAGCCTTAGTTAACCCTCGGAAGGGCGCGCAGCCATACAGTAGTCTCGTAAGTAGGTCGAATGTGGAACACAAGCCCAGTATTACTCAGTTGTCGCTAATGATCCGAACCGAACCGAACCGAATAGGACCTCACATACCGCACTTGATTCCCTATGGATGTAGAACCAATAACATAAACTACACTTACTCGCATAAACACAAAACCAACTGATAATGATGATCCTTTTAAAGGCCTGTTTCGTAAGATCCCCCAAAAGCTGTTCCACATTTAAGTGATTGTGTTGTAAACACCTGGAGAGAATTACACGAAAAGACATATAAAATCTAGTTACACAATAATTATTGAAAATTTTAATTAATTATCTCTCGGTAAACAAAAACAATTAATTAATTATTTAAAGAAAAAGAAAACAATAATTTTAGTGTACGCATAAATTACTTTAATACCATTATGTATTATGTATTACCAAGCTAATTTAATATAAATCAATTATAAATTAGTAGTGTTTCAGGTCTTACCTACTTAATTATTGCATATGATACATATATTTTCAACAATTGAAATATTTATCTAGTGAATGCGCTTAGGAACTCGTTGAATGTTATATGATAATGGTTACTATATGAAAGGAAATGTTATGCATGGCAAAAAGAGCAATATTTTTCTAATAAAGCATCCCAAAAAACATTCAAGCTCTTTAATTTAAAATTATCCTTAAATACGTGTTTCTTGTTTCATTTCATTAGCTGGAAACAGGCTTTCCGGTCCCGCAAGATCTGGGTCACTCCCTGCTCGTTCTTGCTGAAAGCGTGCGCCAGCTCAACTTTTAACTCAGCTCCTCAGTTTTCTCGCGGCTGGGTATGCAAGTAGGAGAGTTGGCTAGACGTACACGGATCCCGATGCCTCTCGAGCTCTTGGACTGTTTGACCGGACTATACTACGCTAAAAACTTGACTGCCGTATCAACGGGATATTCAGATGCTAGCAACTTCGCCATAAGAGCAGGAGTTGCCTTAGGGAATATATTGCTGTAATTTCGCTTTTCCATAACCATGTAGAATGCGTTTTAGTGTTGCCATCGGACGTCTCTTCTTCCGTGCTTATTTGTTTGGGTTTCGTTTTCTTGTCCGCGTACTTTGCAATGGCGTAGAAGGTTACCGGAAAAATAACTTTTCCTTTCTGTCAATGGTCGAGAACTAGCCAAAAATGTGTCATACATTTGATTGTACTTATACTTACTTGGCCTATTCATGCTGAAACTCTTCGGGCGAATCATCCTCTTCCTTTTTTGGCATACTGAACAACTTGTCCTTCATTCGTTGGGGACAGGCGCACACCTTAAACTGGTATCGCCTTGGGACCTGGGGTCCTTGTAGAAGGCATTGTGTTAGTGGTAACCTGGCACACTCGACCAGAGTCTTTTCGCTCCATCTTCATCCGCAGCTTGATCGCGATGCACCTCAAATGCAATATTCGGCAGGTTCTCATTACATTTTTAAAGTCTTTAAAAGGGAGTGCTTGACCTGCTTCCCGCGAGGACAATACACTTCAGTATGCAGAGATTTTCAATCATTTTTAGCTATGCTTCCTGCTTACTATTTAATTTCTTCGATGGAACCATAAGAGCTAGATTCTTTGGCTCGGTGCGCGAGAATATCCGAGGCAGGGCCATGCGCCGCAATGAAAAAAAATATCGGGCAAATCGTCTGCACCATCGGCACAGGGCACATCATCGTGGACATTTCACAGTTGTTACAGGTGGTACCATCTTAGATCAGAGCCTTGTCGCTGCCCTCGGCTGACTGTCAGCTGAATCCGCCGGGCAGTCCTTTCGTCACAGCGCTAGAAGGCGGATATACAGTCGTTGTTCATGTCTATACTCCCGCCACTTAAAATTATCTGGCCGCATACACGCCGTAGTTCTCCTTGTATTCCAGTAGCATCAGATGCTTGGGGCACGAGCAGACGTCTCACCCCGCTGGCCATGCAGATGTGGAAACACTTTGTGCGACTGTGCCGACATCTGTCGAGAAGAGCAGACGCCTCGCCTTCATGCTCCAGTCGCTCCAGTACACGTCGTCCTAGCTGCCAACCAGTAGAGGCGTCTCGGCTCCTGTTCGAATATAAGCTCCGGGCCATGATTGCTTGCAGCTCGGATTCATCCATCGTGGCGCGGCGTATGGAGTCCGAGGCGACTCTGTCCATGTATGTACATATGTACATGCACCCGCGACGCGTCGCGTGCTGTTGCTGGTCAGTCCAGTAAATGCACCCCTCAGCCAACGACACGTTTAGGGCGTGCGCATCGCCCACATCCTTGAAGGGTATCCGCTCGTCGCCGTGGTTCCGTTCCCCTCGCTGTATTCGGTCGAGAAAATACTGTAAACGATCACTCTGGATTAGTGTTGGGTAAACATTGCTCATTTTGGGGAACATGTTCACTTGTTCTTTTTTAGTAAGTGAGTCAACTCACTCATATTGCTCACTTGCTCACTTGTTCACCTAGATTGCTCAATTGCTCAGTTGCTCACTTGCTCACTTGTTCAGCTAGATTGCTCAGTTGCTCACTTGCTCACTTAGATTGCTCAGTTGCTCACTGTTCACGCACAGATCACTAAGCAACACAGATTTTGACACAAATAAAATACGTTACACTTAAATTGTAATCAAACATTAAAAAATAAAAAAAAAAAAAATTTCGAGTAGAGTAGAGAACAAGTGAGCAAAAAAGAACAAGTGAACAAAAAAGAACAGTTTTGAAGGAACATGTTCGCGATGTTTCGTGTAAAATACATGTACAAATCATATAGAAATGTAAGTATTTTACAATGGAGTTGCCAGACTGTGGTCTGAGAAAAGAGGTGGCAGCTCATCGACTTACTTCGCGCCAATCTGCTATTTCAAATGTGCAAAAAAGTTTAAGCTGTATATACTTTCGCTGAATAAATTAAATTGCCTCTTTGCCGAATTTAAAAATGAGATAATCTTATACAGAATTAATTAATTTATCAGATATCATTGAAATTTATATCAATCTTAGCGGTTGGCGCATCTAATTGATTTAAAATTAATTGAATTTGTCCGTTTCAGTCCCGAAATCCGCATTCATAAGAGACTTGACCATCTTTGTGACTGTTTCTCCTTGTTTTAACAACATTAGATGCACGCTGGGATCTGCAATCTCCAGTTGGCACAGCATATGGCATAGCGGCTAGCTATGATTGGCATTCCCGAATTCCACATGCCTCGACTCCGTTTCAGCGGCCAGATTTTGCAACAACAACCAACAACTGGAACAGATGTTCGCAGAAAAGCAAAAAAAAAGGTAAACGAGTTGCCAACTAGGGACTAACTAAGGCCGCTCAATGAAAGAGAGAGAGAGAGAGACAGACAGGCAGTCGGGTCAACGGAGAGAGCAACTTGTTTGTGTGCCAGTGCCAGCCACAGCCACCCACCCACAACTGAATGCTGGAGAAGATCACCTCTGCGGGCAGCGTTGCTGGCATTGGCAGAGCATTTTTGCAGCTTTTTCAAGCGAATAATTTATTTCATATTACTTTTTTCCCTCTCTGACGTCACACCGTTTGTGGTTGTTTGTGCCCACCGCCAGCCACCACTTTCTACGAGAAAATGTTGAGAAATCAAAAAAGATGCGACTGTTTCTTCTGTGTATGTCCACATCTCTGCACGTGTGTGTCTGGCTGCTTCGTCTGTTTGTGTGTGTTTCTAGTAGCCGCAGAAGTTCATTGGGAAAGTGCAACCTGAACCTGCTGGGAAAATGGGCAATTCACTGATAAGAAAACCCATTTGAATGCAAACAAAGTCATCTCATTCAGATTTAATTGTAGGAAAATCATAGAGATGCAGTCGAGAAACGTGCGTGGCCTGCACACTGAGGGGGAGGGTCAGACGTAAACAGTGGGTATGGCAGGAGAGAGGGAGATCCACAGCTGTTATCAATTGAATTCCGATTCGATATTTTCGGTGTGCAGCTGAAGAGAGACTGCTGCGCATTCGAAATAATATTCGAAATGCAGCATAAGTGCAGGTTTTAGATCGAAATGTGCGGGGGATCGGGATCTGGGGGGACTCTAATCGGTATGTGCTTCGATTGCCTGTTTTGATTAGTTCGCCTCTTCTGTGTGTATTCGTAGATTGGTTTGGATGACATCACCGCCACTTCTCTCTCTCTCTCTCTCTCTGGCTCGCTCTTCCACTCTCGCTTGGGGATCTCTCTCCTCTCGGCATCCAACACCTTTGCAAAGCAGCCAGCCTCATGCGTGTGTGTGTGTGTGTGTATCTGCGGTACGAGTACAGTGGTCCAGATCTAAAGAAAAATCTTGAAAGGATGTTTTGCAGCTCGAGATAAATAAATATAAATAAATAATAAATATACATATAAGCACAATTTTATTACAGATATCATACCAGATATTAACTAATATTATCCTAATTCCGATACTTAATGAGAATTGCCAGATTAAACTAACTGAAATATCTATGATTTATTTATGGCATGATTGTATCTTTCATTGTTTAATTAAAGTATTTACATCTATTCAGTTTCCTAAGAGCCCTTCACTGGTTTCTAGGCCCACAGCCCCATAGTGCACCGCCTATACAGACGCAAGCGACTTGAAGAGGTTAATATTTTTGTTGGCCGCGTCTTGGACGGACCGAGAGAGACACAGAGATACACAGAGAGCGCGCATAGCGCCATGGGAGCGAGAGCGAGAGAGCGTAAAAAGCGCCAAGAGCGAACGCCAACGCTGACTTTACATTTTGTTGTGTCTTCTGCTGGTGTTGCTGTTGTTGGTATTGCTGCCGCTGCCGCTGCCGCTGCCACCATAGAGTATCTGTATCTGTGTTTCTGACGAAGCTAAATTTTTTCAGTCAGTTCGAATTCGCGAAACAATGCGGTCGCCGTACGAAGATAGTGCTGCCGTATCGACGGACCACAAATACCAATACAGCAGCGCCAATCATAATAATAATAATTACTATAAAAACTATAATGTGAACGGCAATGGCAATGGAAATGGGAATGGGAGTTTGAATGGGAATGGAAATGGAAATGGCATACCTTATCACGCGCGCGAGAACTCTCTGCCATTCAGCTATGGAATTGCCAAAACGTCGACACCGTTGCGCAAAACACCGACACCGACGCGAGCGGATAGTTTCCTAGACTTTGATTTCGGCAGCCATAAAAATAGTAATACTAATAACAATAATACCAATGATATGATAAAGCCCCAACCTCGGCTGACGAGCCCTTTGCTGGTGCGCAAAACACTTGGGAACGGAACGAATACTACACCAAACGCGGCGGCGAGCACCAACACCATAGCCAATACGTACCACTACAGGTCGGGGAGCACGACGCCAACGCCATTGAGAGATGACTTCGAGCAGCTGCTGCGGGAGAGGCGCGATAAGGTGTTTAGCGAGTACCGTGAAAGGGACGGCAGGGAGAGAGTGCCGCCCACTCCGCCGCAGCGCCACTATTACCCCAGCCCCAACGGGCAGGGAAATGGCTATGGAAACGGCTATGGCAGTGGAAACGGATATCGGAGCAGTCATTCCAACGGGCAGGCCAGCAAGTACAACTACGATTTCGAGTTCAATCTCCACCTGGATGACCTGAGTCCCGAGCGTAGCTCTCTGCCAGCCCCGGCGCCCTACAATACGCGCACCATTCAGTTCGAGGATCAGCGGCGCGAGCACAGACACGATCAGGATGTGCCAGATGGCGTGGTGAACCGCCGCTTGGCATCCACAGCTGTGGAACGCAATTATCACACAATTAACAGCATGGAACGACCTCCATTGGAGGCGACATACAAACGACAGTTGGAGCCGCAACTGCAACTGGGTGCTGTTTATGGTCAGAGCAACCTGGAGACACTCACGCGCACTCGTCGCGAGGTGTCCACAGCCACCGCCACAGGCAGCTCCACATCGCCATTGCCATCGGCATCATCGCCCATCTATGCCACCAGCACAAAGAGAGTGAACAACCCAAATACCAATGGCTATGTCTATGGCCAGACGACGCCTAGTCCCACAAGCAGACCAGAAACGCCAGCCTTTCCGGTCACTCCTCGGACGCCATTTGGGGGTACGGCTGGTACGGCGCTCACCCAGTTGGGAGCCGAATCCATCTACCAGACAGCTCCCAGGCAGCAACAGCAGCAGCGCCTCAGCTCGCCACAAGAGCAGGCACTTTCGCCCATGGAGGTGGCCGCCGACTCTGTGCGATTCGCCCGCAGCTCCGCCAAGTTTTGGTACAAGGCCAACCTGTCACGGGAGGATGCTATTGCTCTGCTGGCCTCTGCACAGCCCGGAACCTTCTTGGTGCGCGACTCGACCACGTACAAGAATGCCTATGGCCTGGTGGTAAGGGTTGCTCAGCCGCCGGCTGGTTCCCAGGAGTTGGTGCGCCACTTTCTCATCGAGCCCACTAGGGGGGGCGTGCGGCTTAAGGGCTGTGACAACGAGCCGGTCTTCACCTCGCTATCGGCCCTGGTGTTCGAGCATTCCATCAACCGGTTGGCTCTACCCTGCCTTCTGCGCCTTCCTGAAGAAGATATAGTGCCGGGATTGGTGGCAACACCAGCCCAGCAGCATCTGCTTACCCATGGGGCTGCCACCAATGTTCTGTGGCTCTATTCCTCCGACACGGAGTCGCTGACCGGAAACGAAGCCATCCGAAAGGCTATTCGGCTGATGTACGCACAGCAGAAGCTGCCCGAGCCCACTGAAGTCCATTTCAAAGTCACGTCCCAGGGCATCACCTTAACGGACAACACCCGCAAGAAGTTCTTCCGAAAGCACTACACGGCGGACGTAATCTCCCACTGCGCCATTGACCCCGAGAGCCGGATGTGGACCAGCGAGGGGCAGACGGAGAAGAAGACCATCTTCGCCTTCGTGGCGCGTCGCTCGCACAGCTCCAAGGATAACCAGTGCCATGTGTTCTGTGATCTGTCCGTCAGCCAGCCGGCGGCGGCGATTGTATCCTTCGCCAATCGCACGCTTCCCACCGAAAAGCTGCGCAACTATGTCCTATAGAGTGGGGCGTGGCAGACAGCAGGAACACTCTACAGAGGAACCCAACACACACATAGCCGACACAGGTAAGATGATTGCTGGGGGCGCAGTTTTGTTGGCCATAAAAGAGCATTATATGATGGGTGTGTGCCGGCCTTGGGAGTCGTGACTGTCGAGAACAGTAGTTATTCGAAACGGTGAACCAATTAAGTATTTTCGGATTTCCTCGTCCCTTCGCCAAAGCACTGCTTGTTTTTAAGCCTCTGAAATATAAATTAAAAGAAACAAACCTCTACGATCCATTGAAGATACTTTGGCTCAAATAAAGTTTGAAGATTCTAAATTCATAAGCGGGGGTTGGGATTGGTTTGCCTTGGATACGTATGGACAACAATCCAACAAATTTGATCCATTTGTGGGTTGAGCTTTTGTTGCGCTACCGAGAACTATCCGTATATGCAAATTTAATTCTTACCAGGCACCCACTGTATCCATTCAATCATTCTCCGCTCAAAACGGAAAACTATTAAAAACGTTTCAGTTTCTTGGGCCCTTCCGTTCGGTCGTCTTCGTTCATTTGTTTACTTTACATAATGCCTCGAACTTTGTTTGTTTGTTTAACGGTTTCCATATACTGCTGTGCACACATTCTCGTATGGGTATAGATAAAGATATACCTACGTTCATACATATGTATCCATAGATACTTTCATATGTATAGATAGAAGCATTTGGCTAACGTTTCTGACTATACATTTTTGCGCAACGGAAGTTTCTGTCATGAGTCAGTCGTCTATAAATGATTGAGAATTCCAATCGAAGAGTTTTTTCTAAATTCTGGAGAGCCACACCTACATGCATTCCAAATATTTTATGTGTATTTATTTGGAGTATTTATTTTGATTTGATTAATTTCCCCATTTCAAGGCCTACTGCTGAGGTCGCCTGATAAGAACAGAACGCTTAACTGTGCATTGCCATGCCATGCTACTAGTATGCGGAGATATTTTTGTGTCACTCATTTTCGTTGAGTGGTTTATCAGTCGGCTGGGCGATCGATCCAGTAGTGCCGCACATTTGTCTGGAAATAACGTCTGGAGGTGGTTGATTTGTCTGGAGGTGGGGTTTGACTATGGAGAAAAATATCGTTCATGAGGAAAACTATGTTTATTCTACACACATTCTAGATCGCTGGCTCGTTTCCACCTTGAATTTTTGTGGAATTTTTCGCTCGAACTATAAAGAGAAAATATGCAAATAAACAGCCCAGCCGTTCATAGAAATCGATTTTACGTGTGTAGCACAAAAGTTTAAATTAATTCATTCGAACCGGCGGGCGTCAAGTGCGCATTTCTAGCAAAACCTCAGCCAAATAAATATTTATTCCAGGCGCGTTTGAGTTTATTTTGTTAGCATTTGCTGCTACCCTCTACCTTTCCTGATAAAAGTTACCGTAAATACAACTTTAAAAATAAAATAATATTAATATTTATAGATACGTCTTTTATATAGAGTTGGAATGTATTTATCCTCTGTGTATCCAACAGATGTGCAAAATCAGTATATGTACCTCTTAAGTGCGAGTGAATGGGGAAAATGTTAGCTCTCCGTCTCTGCCGGACTGTCTGAATTGAGGCCTGGGGGCCCCATTGGTTGTTCTATCGATCAAGTGATCTATTTGATCTGCAATTAAGCAATTAAACATGCACAATAGTGCTTATAGAGTACATTGAAATTTATGACCTTGTTGTTTGCAATTTAAAACATATTTCCTCTTTCATTTCACTCACTCTCTCTCTCTCTCTCTCTCTTGCAGGCAAATCAAATTTGAGTCTGCAATGCAGTACAGTAAAGGCCAGTTGTAAGATCTACTACTAAATCTGTTTACGAAATGTGTCGCCTTGCGATATGGAGGTTTAACTGCGAATATGTTAACAGCAATGATGTCAGCTTTAGTTTATTTAGAGACGCACACACACCGCACCGCACCGCACCGCACACCGGCAATCGACCATATTTTTATGGCAGAGCTAAAACGAATATTCGAATGTACACATGTGTATTATCATCATGAATTGACTAAATGCACGGTGGGACAAGAGCGTAAACGTCAGAGAATATTTTCGGAAATTCCCCTTCATATCGGTTTATATATCCAAAGTATAGACCTCTGAATGAAGTTTTTTGTGAATTATATAATGAAAGAACAGCTCTGTATTAGGGCAAAAACGCTGTACCCATAAAATGTGGGTGTGTATTTCTTCATCGCTATGGCTACAGAGGGTGCGTGCTTGTCAGACGAAACGAATTAAACTTATCCAGCTAATAATTTTAAAATGATTAACCTTAAGTAAGAAACTTGTTGAATAAACTCAGTTTAGGGCTAAAGAAACCTTTAATACAAATCAAAGTGCAAGCCGTAAGAAACCCAGCTTGTCACCCAATTAATTTATACCAGTAATATCTACAAATAAATATAATTCTAGTACATGATGTATGTGTATGTATTAAGCTCTACTAATGCAGTCAATCTAAATAAAGTGCAATGTTGTTAAACAAAATTAATGGCATATTACTCTTTCCTTCTTTCCTTTCCTCCAGCATCTGGTAATAGTTTGTTATCTAATTGAAAATACAGACACTGCGTTATATGCATTTTAAGCGCTTCAGGCGACTGTAAATGACATACATCAAACAAACAAATAGGCGAACTGTTGCTTTTGTTAAACAATTAATTGTTTTATATTCATACAGCGCTATAGTAGTACGCTATGGGTATGTAGACATACATATATAGAGTCTGCTCCAACTTTTGCACACAACAATTGTTTTGTAATTTAATCTTATCGTGTGACAAGAGATGTTAATGTATAGCACACACACGATTATTGTATATGGTATATATGGTTAGGCGCAACAAAACAAAATTGTGGAGCACTCTTCCCATCTACAAAGAGAGCATCATCATCATCATCGCATCCCGAAGTGCCTCGTTTTATGAGTAAATGCAATTTATTCAGGCATCCACTGAAGCAGCCACAACAACAACCGAACCCTCCCTGGCTATAGAGCAGCAGCCCCAAGTCAAGTGTGCCAAGCAAAGCCAAGTGAAATGAAAAGGCGTCCGACGACTCGACCTTGAGATCAATTTGTTAAAGAGTGACGTCATCGCCTTCGTATTTCAGAACAGCGTCGCGACGCGACGCGACGAACGACAGCAGCTGTTGCTTTCATGCTATCCTATCCGAAATTCTTACAAAAGTTTACACATACAATTTGAGGCTAATGCCTCGCAGATTTGTGTTTTATGTGCACCCACAATTAATTGATCGGATTCCGTTCTTCCAAGCAGCCATTTGTGGTACGCGCTCTTCTACATTTTATTTGACTTTTTATTCTATTCCGAACTGATTGCTAATTTCATATATGTATACATATCAGACGCACATATGTATGTTTGTACATGCTTATACATATATGTACCATTTGTCACGAGCCAGAGAAGCCGAAACCTGTTTCGTCATATTCATTGCCTAAATTTGATAATTAATTGATCGACAAAGAAACAGCAGTCGTTCGTTTCGACAAAGACAAAGTCCGCAGAGCGAAGTTCATGTCGTATCCCCCCCCCCCTCCCAATAAAATCTCTCCAAATGAGACGCAATGCAGGTTTTGTATCTTAAATTTAATACATTTGGATTTGGTTGTGTTGTTTGTGTGTGTGGTGTGTGTGTGAGTGTGTGTGTGTGTACAAAAGTGAACATAAAATCAACGTTCTGTGTGATTAGATATCTACATACATCTACGTTTACATACATCGTATTCAGTTAAACATAATAAATACATAAATTTCAATATATACTCGAACTTGTATATATGTATAACAAATAATACCTTCCAGATCGGAACCATTTCCACTTCCAGATAGATTCAACATTACGCGTGAAACAGAACATAATGAAAAGCTCACAAGAAAACTCGAGAGGCGCAACGCTACTGTGATAAGTGTTCGTTTGTGTGGGTGTTTTTGTGTTGCTTTAGTTTAGTTACAAAATTTCTCTATGTTTTCACGAGCCTATTGCCATATTGCCATTTTTCATTCCCGCACGATGTCATGTCGATATTGAATTTGGGGAAAAACTAATTTGATTTTGCCGAATACGGACTTGTAGAGCCCACCGATGGGGGTGTGGGTGTCGCTCCACTACGTATACCATCGCCCTCGCACACATATTTTCCTGTAATCCGATAGAGAAAGAACAAATGTTATATCTTAAACATTCATCATCATTCGCTTAAAAACTTACCAGAAACAAAGCGCCGCTTGACCAACGATAAGCGATATCCACTCCCCTGGAGCTCGAACTCGATGCCCGACAGAGTGGTGCCCTCGCAGTTGAACTGAGTGGCCAACAGGGCTGGTGTTGAGGGACCATCGTTGAGCTCAAGGCGAGCTCTCAACGTACCGACCCCACCGTCCTGGGAGTTCTGCGATATGTCCGTAAAGTTCCATACCAAACGATTTGATTCGCCCAACCTAACAACACAATATAAAATAACCCGAGTTGTGGGATTTGCGGATGAGAGCGGTCTTGCTTACCACGCAGAATGGGGTTTGGACTGCACATTACGCACAGAGCCATTGACGGGCACGGACAACGTGACGTTCAGGAGAGGCGAGGCACTGGCCATGGCATGGTTATTGTACTTGTAGTCTACCTTCAGGGCTGTATAGCTGGACTCGCACTTCCAGTAGCTCACCAGCTGGAAGGGACACGAGCTGGCCCCCGGCTTGGTTCGCACTTGGTACTTGAGTATGTCCACATTGAAATAGGAGGCCGTGGGGTTGTTCTCCGCCTGCCTTCGCAGAAGGGCCGTCAACGCTCCCATATTAAACTCTAGCATGGTGCTCAATGCGCTCGACTGCTGTCGATCTCTGGGAGGAGGAGAATAAACGATGTTGAAACAGGAACGTAGCATGAAGAAAAAACGCAATGGATACTCACATTTGCACCAGTTTCCCATTGGGAACAAGATTCTCAAGATTCTGTACATGCTTAATGCGAAAACCCAGCTTGGCTGGATTGGGATTATTGGCTAACAGGCCGGCAATGCCGGCTGGGAATGATAGCATCATATCACCGGACACCTTCACCTGGCACCGCGACTCATCACTGCCCCGGAAGTAGGCATGTATAATCTCATGGAAGGCCACCGCCAGCGGTATTGTGTCCGAGATACCAATTGTCAGCGGAGATGGGCCCCGGGAGGAGCCCACTCCCCCAATGGCCGTGCGGAACTCCAGGCTGCCAATGCTCTCGGCTCGATTCATCGGAGCTCCCGTGACGGGAGCCGGAGACATACGTCCGCGTCCAGGGGCCGTGTTCGTAGCGGCTGGTCCAATTGCAATCATATCGGAGCGACGGGAAGGCGGACGTGGTATGGCTATGCTTCCACCCGCGGACGTTGGTGTTGGTATCTGGCGTCCCCCTGGCTTGCCCAGGGTGGCCGATGCCGGGGCAGACATGCTCATGTCGCCAAGCTCCGAGAAGATATCTCCCAGATCCGCATATCGATTGTTGCTGGCATTGTTTGCGTTGTTGTTCGACAACGTGGGACTCTGCAGCGGTGCGTAAGGATGCACGCTGGCCGTGGGCGTTGAAGCATTCGAAATCTCGGGAGATTGCTGCCGCGAGGCCGGAGCACCTCGCGCCCCCTGCTGCAGCTGTTGGCTGTGATGCTGTTATAATGGAGGTATATTGATTAGAGAGTCATCTGGAATAGAGAGTGGGCACAACTCACTGAAAAAACTCCAGTTGGAGACAGGGAAATGTTCTCGACGGTGGCCCGCAGCTCATCAACGCTTGCCGACATCGGCGCCTGGCCGTTGTTCAGAGGCTTGATCTTCACATGAATCCGCCGCTCCTGCTTGTCATTATCAGAGTCCGTATCCGAGTCGGAATAGAAACTGCCAGCTAAACGGGTTTTAATCATTAGTATTTGTTTTTGCAAGGTAACATTACTTGAAATTCTTACACTTATCTTGGCCCTCCTCCCAGGCGATCTCTTTGGCCGGCTGTATGCTGAAGCCCTCCTCATCCACCTCGTAGCCAGTCCCAGTTCCAGTAGCGCTCGAGCCCCCCGCAGGAGCTGTGGTCGAAGCCGACGTAGTAAGAGCCGCTCCCGCATTTGGTAGGCTGCCGCCACTCGCCCCGGCAACTCCTCCACTGCCACCCATGCTGCTGGCCCCAGCCGAGTCCACGCTGCCCTGTGCGGAGGTCACAGACAAGGCTGCCAATCCACCGCCAGCGCTGCTGCCACTGGAGTTCTGTGTCTTCATGCTGCGTCCGTGATCATCGTAGTCGAGCAGGGTGTTATTGGCCCTATCCACGCTGGCAGAGCGAGAGTTAGAAGAGTGTTAGCAAAGAAATGAGGTCGATTTTATCTGGCTCCCTACCTGGTCAGACGCTCTTCCTGTATGTGCTCGGCGGCCTCGTTGTCTTTCTTCTTTTTGGATTTTTTAGTTTTCGTCTTGTCACGGCGACTCCTTAAGATGCCCGACACTGCCAGCGAGATTTGGATTATAATTTTTGTTAGCTATGAGATGACTTAGGATAAGGCAAGCTACAGGCTAATAGAACACATATTAAATACATAATTGAGGGGAGCATAGTGGAGAAGAATATGCCCCACTCGACAATGAAAAACAAATACTTTCGAGATATTTCAGGACACACTCGAAACTTTACGCAAATGGTTAGTTCTTATAGAATAGTTTATAGTTTACATCGGAATCTTAAATGCAACTATTTCCTCGGAACTCGTGACTCAAACACCGCCGTAAAGTGCTCAAAATGGTTTGGATGTTAATCAGGTATGAGGGTACAAGCTGGTGCACACAGAAAAGCCTTTGAAATTGTACATATTTAACCTAAGCTTAAAGCATGCGTTTCGGATGGATGGTACAGGTACAGCTACAGGTACCGGGTAAAAGGGTACAGGGTGTACAGGATCTTAGTGGACAGGGCAAGGGCAGGGCAGGTCTGGGCAGGGCTGGGCAGGAGCAGGACGGGTTCAATCACTTTCATTGAGATAAATTTACCCTGAGAGTTTGATGTGAATATATTTAAAAGTGACGTTGCACGTCTGGACGTTGTCGTTGTGGTGGCTGCTGTCGTTGCTGCTGCTGTGGTGGCGTTTCCTGCTGCCGCTGTCTGTTGGAGATGTTCTTGCTCATTTAATGATTTCGATAATTGCTGCTCGCTTGTCGTTGCATTCAGTATTTGCTTTTTGCCGCCAGCTGCACTGGCAGTTGGTGTTAAGGCCTCGGCCGGCTGTTGCTGATCTAAAGTTTTTGATTTTGATTAGTCGATCAGTGCATGGTATGGATGATGGGTTTTGATTTGGGGTGAACGATGATATAGAGACGATGGTTGATGATGGAGGTTGTAGACAAAGAGAAGAGAAGCATAGAGAACAGATGGCGATAGTTAGATAGACTCTTGGGCGTTCATGTGATGCGGGGTGTGCTTGTGTGTATATTTGTGTGCATGTTCATAGGTAGTCCCTTAGTCTCTAATGTATTTGGTTGATTGATTGGCTGGTGTTTGAGTGTACCTTTGCATAGATTGATTGATAGAAAGGAAGTAACTAAAAATAAAAAAGGAATCTATAAGCTGTAGATATAAATGAAGGACAGATGGACTGGGAAAAGTTCAAATACAGATTAATTTACAACATTTAGATCAAGAAATGGAACCAACAGTAAAAACCAAGTACAAGAAAATTGGAATAAATGAATATTGAAGCATGACTGAACAAAGGTTACTCCGGTATTACGCCCAGTGTCACGTACATAAATAGTTTTAGGCACAGATGTGAAACATATTACAAACAGATCAAACAGTATAGAAATAATGCATATAATCGAAGAACTACAATCATAAGCAACAAAAACAAAATAAAAAGTAAAACAAAATCAAAGAGAATGAACCTTGATTGCTATTGTCCTCAGAGATAGGAGAGTTTTTGGTGATATTGGTGGTGAGATTATTCGTGCCAGTTGTTGCTGTGTTGCTACTGTTCGTTGCTGTAGTTGTGGTGGTTGTGTTGGTGGTATTGTTGTTGTTGGTGGTGCTGTTGATGCTTCCACTGCCACTCATACCGAATGTTCCAGCGCCCGTCGGAGGCTGAGGCTGCTGTTTTGCTGTGGTCATGAACCACGAGCGCAAGCTCTTCACCGTAGAGGTGGCCCCGCCAGCTGTCTGTGGCTGGCCCACCACAGAAATGTCTGGGGAAGTGGGACGCGGCGACGCCAGTGAGCCGGCTCCGGCCCCGAGTGTGGCGTCCTCGGCATAAGGAATACTGCCGCTGGCCGCACTGCCACTGCCCAAAGAGATGGCAGCCAGCGCATCTCCTCGCTGATCCATGGACACAATGCTGCCAGAAGCGGCTGCTCCACTGCCAGACCGGAGAGCTGCTTGAATACTGGTGGCTGAGTTCGAGTTGGATGCGGTGGCAGAGGCTTGCGGCTGTTGCAGCCGGGATCCACTTGAGAGAGCAATACATTCTAGTTCAGGCATTTCTGTCAGATACAAGACGTATGAGAGATATAAGAGATATGATTATATTGGGATGCTGAAGCTGGTCTTACCTGGCTTCTCCAGGCCCGTATACTTGTTGAGTACAAACTGTTCCAACAGTTTGTCCACAGACATGTCCACAAACTGGCGCTTAAAGTCGGAGTGCACTTGCCCCACCATGTCATGATTGTTTTGCAGCATTTCCAAATAGGTGGACAGAAACTCTTTCATTTGCCGCAGATGAACTTCCTCGATCTCTTGGAAACGCTGAAAGGAGAAACTGTTAGCCAGAAAACAGGAAGACAGAAATACAGGAAGGAGGGTCGCCTTTACCTTGCAGGTCTGCGTCATGCGTCGCTCAAATTCGTTTTTAATGGGATTATGCTTGTCCAACAGCGACTTGTAGTCCTCGTGCAGTTTCTTCAGTTTGCTCTCCAGCTTCTCTGCATCCTTGTGTGAGCCATTATCCTTCCGCAGCTTCTCCAGCTCCAGGACCTTGCTGGCATAGAGATCGCGCAACTTCTGCACCGCCACCGTCGACGTTTGGATCGCCTGAACACACTCCAGGGTCTGCGACTCCTCCTCCTTGACGGTCTTGTGCTTCTTGTGCAGCTCATCGGCATACTTGGCCACGTCCTTGACCAGCTCCGTCAGCTTCTGCACCATTTGCATGTGAAGGGTGGAGAGCTTCTCGGCAGAGGTGCGCAGTATTGTCCAGACCGGGGCAAAGGTGCTGTTCAATGTCCCAGTGCTGGCCTTGTGCGCCAGCTTGGACATCATCTTCGAGTTCTGCTCCTCAATGTTGGACTTCTCGCGCAGGAACTCGGACAGCTCCTTGCTGGCCACCAGGCCAAATTTCATGTTGTGATATAGAACATCGAACCCATTGTTCTTCTCGCCCTGTAAACGTGATAAAGTTGATCAGAGGTTCTTCAAGTTGCTGAGGCCTGAGGCATACCCAAAAGTAATCATTGAAATCCACCGTCATCTTGTCTGTCGGAATGCTTTCCGTCACTTGTACTTCTTAAACTTTAGTTTACTATTATTTCCTTCTCCCCTCAGTCTTCGTAAAGGCTTGGCTTGATTGCTTTCTAATTGACTTTGAAGTTGCAGCAGCGGCAGCTCCCTAGTGGCTATTACTCATGTGCAGCACCATGAACGGATGTTGCTGGTAGTGTTTGTCTGATCCTGGCCCTGGGCAGGAGTCCACATCAGCAGTTTCTGTTTCCGTTCCCGTTGCGTCTTCAACATGCATGGGCACTGGTCTTCATGCGATGCTGATGCTCTCTACATGGACGTTCCCACTCTTGCTTTCCACAGTCACTCTAAAATAAAATGAAGTAGATCTTTAGTTGTAGGTGATTGGTTCCTTTTCTCTAAAATCTATTAAAATTTGGAAAAAATTAGAAAACTTTGGAAAAACAAATTTGCGTTTCAAAAATGTCTTTACCAAACACGTCTGATTGCATTGATAGGTTACAAAATACGAACACATTTCTCCTTAAAAAATGTAATCTCCTTAAATTTCCACAAAAAGGGAATTCCCCTAAATTTTTGCTCTCTAAAAATGGTTTGACCAGTAAATTACATACTATATTTGAGCATCCCAGAAGATTAATATACATACGTAAGAAATGACACAGACTGACAAACTTCAGATAAACCTCTTTTTATAACTCAGAGAAAGACATAGCTGTATCGAGTTGCCTTTTGATGCTGATTTAATATACTTTATACTTTATGAGGTCGGAAGCGCTTCCTTCTGTGTGTTACACAGATCCACCGCAAAACATACATAAATCCTTCGTATCGTTTAGACAAATTAAAAATTTGAAAAAAGCTCAACTTTATTCTTATTTATATTCATGCAAAGTTTGGAAGTCGCTATCATTAATTTAATAGATCCAAAATATTGTGCATTGGAGTAAGGTTGTAATCGTTCATTTTAGTGTTTCTTTTGTCACTATAGTCCATAAAAGGAGATTCAATAAATAAAATAATAATATATTTGGGTTGATTATATTTATTGAATGCAAATCTTAAACTTTAAGTTGACAACAGACAAGTACAGAATTTTTTGAGACACTTACTGAATAAAGTTCAATTCTCTTGATTGCCATATTTACTGAATTAAACTTTAAATCTTAAGCTTAAAAAAAATGTAAATGATGATGGAGAAATCTAATCTCCCTGTAGCTTGGACATTTCCACTTCAATGCGTTCGTCCAGTGCCCGCGTCAAGATGTGGCAGCAGTCCTTGATGGCATGGTAAATAATATTCTTGATCTGCAACTTGTCCTCGTGGTTGGTGTGCGAGTGCGAGAGGCGTCGGAACTCGTGCGTTAGATGATAGCAGTGAGTGATGTTCTCCGGCGAGACAAAGTCCTCGGCCACCTTGATGCAGTTGTGCAGGTTCTGGACCTGGTGCGGGGCCCCAGCGGGTATGAAGACAGCATCCCCCAAGCACTGCACAATGGGATGACCCTCCACGCCGTATTCCTTGAACAAACGGGCCCGCAACTTGTCGTCCAGATACCAGTTCTGATCGTGTATCGGATCATGATCGGGCTCCAACCGGAAGCCGTTCTCCAATGTGACGCGATTAAGTAGATCGCGGATTTTGTCGGCATCGCGAGCCGGGAAGATGTGCCACAGCGCTCCGGGAAGTACCTCGCTAGACTGGCACCGGGCCCGCGTGATATAATCGCATCCGCCCATGGCAATGGCTCGCTGAGTGGCCGCCAACTGGGGTTTGCTATCCTCGTCCTGGGGTATTCCCACATAGACCATTATGTTGACGGCATCCGAGATGTCCAGATGGAGGTTGGTCGTTCCCTTGTCGGGATGAAGCGCCGATCCATACGCATTGTACATCTTGGGCCCAAGATCGGGCGGCACAAACATCTTCGGCAGGCAGCTGGCAATGTTCAGATTTCCCGTTCGCAGCGTGTACTCCGGCATGGGCAGCCCCTGCATGAGATCCGCAAACCGAGTGGGCAGAATCTCGGCAAAATCATCGCCCGGCGGCCAGTCCTTCAACTTTAGCAGCATGGGCTTTCCATTGGAGTCCAGTAGACGCTTGCTCATGCACTGGAATCCCTCCCAGAAGTGCCGCATGGGCTGATTGGGCACCAGGTTGCCATTGAGGCAGTTGATCAAATCGTTTGGCTTGTCGCCAAAGTCCCGACAGAAGGCCTCCGGACGCCACAGATCCAGGTTCAATGAGCGAGCCACCTCTGAGATCATCACGGGCTGGCCACACTTCCATACCTCCTGATAGAGCACACGATTGTCCGGATGCATTGCATCCGTGAGCCTCAAGAGCTTGCCATCGCACAGCCATTCGTGGGGCACGCCCGGGGCCAGCTGTGTGGAATGGGCCAGGGTCATGGCTCTCGGAGGCAGAAACCTCCTCAGACCGGCCAGACCCTTTCGCAGAAAATTTATGTGCTTGAAGTTATCAAACGCACTCGTGATTGGATCCTTTCCGAGGGTCTCTTTGGTCCAAACCCGACCCGGGACGTAGTCTATGCCCCGTTCCCGGGCGAATTCGAGCTTCTTGGAGTGCAGCTGCTCCAGCCTCTGCTGCTGGTGCAGTTTCTGCTCGGTGGCCAGCGAGGAGAAGCTCGTGTGCTGCTTCAATTGCGACTCCTTGATCATGTCCTGTATGAAGTCATTCAACTGGGGGTCCTTTACCTCCTGCTTGCTGAGCAGGCAGCCGCAGACCTGGGGCACCTGCCACAGGGTGCGCACCTCGTGCAGCAACCTGCCCAAGACGTTCAGGGCATCACCGGCAATGATCTGCGTCAGCATCAGCTCGGTTATGGCATGCTGCTGCGGACCACTGGGATCGGTGCAGAGCCCCCAGTGGTATTCGTCGCATCCCTTCTGCAGGGACGTCTCCACGCGCCGCAGGCGCTGACCTTCCTTTCTGTCCTTGAAGCAGTCCAGACAGACGCCAAAGCCGCACTTGCAACAGGTCCAGTGATAGTTAAACAACGTGGTGTCGCAGACGTCGCAGATCTCCCGAATGCCCTTTACAGCCTTCTTCCAGGCGATGGTCCCTTCGGAATTCTCGTGCAACTTCAGAGCCTCCGCTTCCTGGCGCCACAGATAGCAAAACTGATCGCCCGCATGAAGGAGTATGTAACGACACACTTGTATGTCCATGAAACCACTGGTGGGTGCCGTCGTACCATCCGGCTGCCAAATGCTGCAGTCCTCCTTTGTGGGCTCGATGTAGGGGTTCGGGAACCCGGCCACACTCAGCTCCCCCTTGCCGCTGTACTGGAGGCGTCGGAATTCGTAGAACCTGCAATAGACATCGTTGTTGGTGGCGTCGCTCTCGCTGGGGGAAGGCGCGTCGTGTCGCTTGCGGCATTCGCGACACTTGGGAACCTCCGCTACCGCTACTGCTGTATCTCCCGTGGGTTGCTGCTGCTGCAACTTAAAGCAGGGCAGGTCCTGTAAAAAGATAGAGCAACTCTCTCGGTACTGCTTATGCCGGAGCTCCTCCTCATCCGTCAACAGTGTTTCTGCTTGACTACTGCTGGAAGGTTTCAGCTCTTGGTCCTGCTTCGGCTTCGCCTCTGGCGTTCCATTTCCACTCTGCGTCTCCAAGCATAGTTTCTTTGTCTTGTTCTCATTCGAAATGTGTATCTCAATAATCGATTTCGGATCCGATCTCATGGACAGACAACTTAAAGGGGATGCCGTGCGCTTGCGGCTTGCGGTGGCAGCAGTTTGAGCAGCAACAGCTGCTGCCGCTGCCAGTTCGTTCTGTGACATTCTGTGTGTATCTCTGGCCTTCGAAAATAAGAAAAAGGAAGGAAGAAAAGAGGGTGGGTTGAGCTTTTCGGTTTCTGTCGGGCCTTCTTTTTCCCCTCTGCACTGGTAATGCTTCTTGAGTGAAGTGGCTGATGCTGCGTGCTCCTCCATGCTCCTCAATGCTCCGTGCTCCCGATCTTCTTTTCTTTTTGTATTTCTTTATCTTGATGTATATTGCTTGCCATCTTGTCTCTTATTGATCTTTTGTCTTCTGTTTAACACTCTCGGCGTGGTTGCAGACTGCAACTGCATATCCGGTAATGTGGCGGACAACTTTCGTTGGCTTTTCTTCTTCAATGCACAAGCACATCTTTCGTGAACGAATCGAGCAGAGAGCTTCAAGAGAATACAGCACAACTACTCACTGCCTCCACATTACCTGGCGCAGCGGAGAGCCTTACTTAATACATAGCATGCATCAGGTTAATATAGATTTTAATTAGCTTGTACTATTATAGACGTTATCCCACATCCCACACACACCGATATACACACATACATGCATACATTTGTATCCAAAAATATATGGTTATTTCGATAGGACGCGGTAATAAACCTCGGTAATAATTTGACTGTCCATTGATCAACTACGCCACAAATTGGGACTGTGGGCGTCGTATACACCCCTTTCTATGCGAGTATATTATACGCACAGTCGACACAGAAATGCAACGGTGGGCAGTCTTTTTGGAGCAGTCAACCACAACGAAAAATGGACCCTTATCAGCGAACCACGATACGAGCATCAATGTGCACACAGTCATGTACGTTCCGAGTCGGGCATCACTCTTTAAGCGTTCACTGTACAACAAAATTTTTCAACTATTTTTTGCTATTTTTAGGAAGAACGTGATAATCAAATTAAAAGCGAATCATAGTCAAAAAGGTTTTCGAATGATATCTGAGGGGCTCTGGGTCTTAACAGCTCTGTTAATGCTAACATGCCAATTTACAGAATCAACAAGTGTCGCTGGGCAGGCAGGCAGACAGAAATTCCGGGCCGACGGATATGGAAGGCAAGTGCCTTCCAATTATATGGTCATATAATTGAGGGGACATTGGGAATTGACCCTGGATGACACAAGAACAGCCGTCCCGTCCCGTCCATATGTACACACGAACGTGTGTACGGTCGGGCGGGTTTGTTTGTGTTTTTGGGCGTTCACCGCAGAGCAGAGCCAGCACAGAAGTCTTACGAAACACGGCGAAAGAGAAATGGGGAAAAACATGAGAAGCGACGACAGAAAACCCTACAAGCGACTCGCTCTCCACACCTCTTCCCCCTTTTGCAAATTGATCAATCAATTCACTTTATGGGCGCTTGCCTGACCTTTTAATTCAATGAAAGCCCGCACTTTATATAACACCACCACTGCAATCAATAAACAGTAGAGAACAATGGAAAACACGCACGACGTGCAGCGAAGTTTAAATTTTTAAATTTACTCAACGCCGTCTGATAACGCCGACTCCAGATAAATATTTGTGTACATTTACTACTATTTTGAGGCGCTGTGCGGTGGCACGGCAGCACTGGCCGATTACTACATCGCTCTAGATTTGTTTTTTTTTCTTCAATGAATTTGTTTTTGCCCCGCCTTTAGGAGGTGCACAGTCCATGATTTAGGTTTGTTAAAGAACAATAATAAGCACTTTGGTCACCAGGAAACGTTTTCGTTGTTGCATTTTTATCAATTTAAATTTGTGTACTGAGCATTACAAACACCATCGCATTACACTACTCACGCACACACACACACACCACATAAAAAACTTGGCGTTCAAAGTGGATAGAACAAACAAGCTATCAACAGCTAATTTATACGCTTTGGAAGGTCATTGCAACTTACACTTACTACTTATTGCATGTTGGGAAACAGTCCGCCATTTCTTTTATAAAACTCTACTCGTGAAAATCAGTACTTTAATAAAGAAATTCGATTTTTCATTTGCACCAGTGACTTATCGGTAAATCGGTATCGGTCTGACGAATGGAATAAGGAACTTAGCCCACTTAGGCCCCTTTTTTTAAACAACATCGATGATATCGCAGAGCTCTGTTGACTGAAAATGTCGACTATTTTAAAGAAATGTTTTAATTTGGCTAAAACTGTGAGAACAGCGACGATAACGAGTCTTCTTACTGCTCCAAAGCAGCAATGGCAGGCCTTGAGGTGGGTTTAGGCAGTTTTAGTGATTTTATTGGCGTACGCTCATCTTTGTTTTTATGTAATACGTAGTGCTGCCGCCTTCCAAACGCCGCATGCTCAAATGATGCACACCAGCCCGATGCGGCATGGTCTGATGGAGTTCTTCGATGACCCCAAGCACTGGAGCGAGAACGATATAAAGGTGGGACGGGCCTGGAGGACGGATGAGCTGCGCATCAAATCCAACAAGGAGCTGCATCAGCTCTGGTTTATATTGCTGAAGGAACGGAATATGCTTCTTACTATGGAGCACGAATGCAATGACAAAATGGAGATCTTTCCCAGCCCCGAGCGAGTTGATAAGGTAACTGCCCAACCTTTAGCTTGTTGAGCATGTAAAATATAAAAAGCCATTTATTCATAGGTGAAAATTTCCATGGACAATCTTGAGAAAGTGGTGCGGGAACGCAACACGGCCTATCATTTGCTGGAAACGGGTGAAACAGGCGAGCGACCCCAGAAGAGGGTAAACAACGCGTTTGGCTTGCAGGTCAACTATAAATCCTGCGAGCATGTCCTGCCACCCTTCATGAACCTCAAATGGATAAAGTCCCGCAATATTGGCTTTGGCGGCAGGGCCGTGAATAGATTTCTGCTCAAGTACCGCGAGCAGCTTTACAATGCCAAGCGCAAGGCGAAGAAGTATGCCATGGTATAGCAACAAATAAAGACGATATCTAATAATATTCTTTGTTCCAGCCGCTCTCGCAACGAGGTAATGATGATTCTACGCCGCAATCCCAACTTTGATCTGGAAGTGCTGCGCCGTAAGTTCCCCGATGTGGATATCGACAAACTACGCAGTGCGGATAAGGCCCGAGGACACTATGTGCCGAAGGTTGGCGTCTAACTTTGCATTTTCAGTTATTTAGTCATTAAATCGAAAAAATACTGTGTAAATTGAACATCTTGACTTTAATCTTCGTCAAACTTAATTTTAGTTCCCTGGAAGGCGGCTATTTTTGGTTTCCACTTTTGTTTGGCAATCCAAGAGGGATGCATGCCTTCCATGGAAGTGGGAGCGGATGCAGGAGCAGGAGCAGGATGCTTAAAAGCTGGAATATCAATTTCTGCGGCTTGCCCGTCGTCACCAAACTTGATCTTTTTCCCCTTAAAGTGCCCGATAACTGGCTTCTGTTGCTGCTTGGCTATCCAGGATGGATGGAGGTCCTCTGTGGGTTTCTTTTTATTGATCTCCGGCCTCCGCTCCCTTTCCCCCCGGTTGTCGCTATGTCGGTGTTCGTTCCGCTGGCGCTTGGCAGGGTAAGGCATCGGTTCTTGCTCGTTTTCGCTTTCATTATCCTCTGAAAGAACCACAGCGGTGGATAAATACGGCTGACCAGATTCTGTGATGAAAAATGGATCTATGACATGCGTTGGACGATCTTTTTCAGCCGTGGTCTCCTCCTTTTCAATGCTCGGCTCCTTCTCTTGTGGTCGCTTTCGTGTCTTTTCTTTGACATCAATGGGTTTCGGACTAATTTCGGGCTTCCTATCCTTTTGCTGTTGCTTCTTTTCTCGTACCTTTGACTTTTCCTCTTCTTTGACATCAATGGGTTTTGGTTTAATTTCGGGCTTCTTTTCATTTTGCGTTTGCTTCTTTTCTCGAAGCTCTTTCTTCACCGAGGCCACTTTAGGAGTACGCTGAAGCTTTTCTTGTTTGGGTTTCTTCTCTTCCGCTGTTTCCACCTCACCAACCGCTGGCTCTGCCGCTGGCAATACATCTGTTCCAGCCACGTCTCTATCCACTTTGTTCTGCTCCAACCATTCTAGTCGGTTGCGCGTCTGGGCCTTCTGGTCTTTAAGTTCCTTGCGTTGTCTTTTCTTCGCCTCAGTGCGCTGCAGCTTCACGCGTCTCTTGCTCGTTTCCAGAATCTCTTCACGCCACTTGGAATCCTTGTCACTCTCCAGGCCCAAAGTCTGGCGAAATGTGTCAACCAGCGCTTTCATCAGTTTGTTGAGCCCCAGCATCGCAAGAACAACCTCATCTGGAGTGGACCGGCCATTGGTGAGCACTGCGTTCGGATTTTTACCATCCTGTAGGAGCAGCTGGCGCATTATGTCCAGACTCTTCAAAGCCTTCAGCTGGGCCACGCATTCGCTGCTTTTGCGCAAGCGTTCCTTGTGTTTCTCATCGTCCGGTCGTTTGGCCAGGACATCTTTGACATTCCTCAGCTTCTGAACGAGCTTGGAAACCGTTTGCGCACGTGCTTGCTGGATGACTTTCTTGTTGGTAATTACCTGTGTGTACGAACGGAGTAGTTACTATAAATAATACGTCTTTTTTCATTTATTTACCAAATTATTGAATTTCAGTTTATCAAGCATGGTACTGCAGCTGGAGAAACATTGAAGTTCCGCCTATCGCACCAAACTATTCACAATGTATATATCGATATATTGATTCAATATATATTTAACATCCCTAGCCAAAATGGCGACATAGTGCTGAAGAAGAAGCAGCAGCTGCAGAAATAAGTTACGAATTTATTGTTTTCTTTTAGTGGTAAAAGTTTAAAAGTCGCGTAATTGCCCGTAGTTGCGTTAAACCGTAAATTGTGACCCCGAAACGTGCCAAGTGAATGCGCTGCGCGGTTCCGCGAACGAAACTCGACAGACGCAAAGAAGAAAAACAAGGAGGAGCTAATAGAGAAGGCAGCAACAAAGAAGGTCTGCATTTGTGCAGCCCCGGCAGGAAAAAATCAGAACAACAACGTTCACAGCAATGTTCTGCATTAATTGGCTGCTTTTTAATTAATAAAATTGTGCAGTCCTCATCAATATTCCAAATCGTGACTATTCCGATGCTCGGACGCATGAAAATTAATATCCATAAAGAACCTGAGGGCTGCAACGCGCTTGAGTCATTGATCTCTTTTATTGTGTCTGTGTGCATACTCTGCCTACAGTGGCCGACAACAGTCTGCGTGCGACCCCTTGTTTTCAATTTCCTGTCTCCTGTCCTGCGTGATTTCATTCCACCTGGAGCGGGATATTGTGAGGCATGAATAGATGATTTTAATTACAAATATACATTAGCAATTATTTAGGTATACACATGCATGTACATATGTATGTATGTATGTAGGTATAATGGATAAAAATCTGATATCACCGAATATGAACTTATAGCCTTTCTTTATTTTCGTTTTTTGTGATACGTTTTTGAAGTTGAAGTTCTGTTGGCATCTGTAACCTTTTTCTCTCCAAAATGGGGTCGTGCGCACAAATTTGTCCGCCACTGTATGCATCTGTGGTAGAATAATATGGAAGCCAAGCGGATACAGTCTTGCATTAATTTGTGCCTAATTATGCGTTTAATTTATTTTAATCATTTTTAATTATTAATTTACTTTACTTGCAGCCCTGCGGAGACATAGACATCCAGACACCACAAGCACCCCCAAAGACTGCAGACACAACGGCTAATCAAAAGCGGAATACAAATGACGGAATACAAATTGGTTGTTGTTGGTGCGGGAGGCGTTGGCAAATCGGCGTTGACCATCCAGCTAATTCAGAATCATTTTGTTGACGAATACGATCCCACAATCGAGGACTCGTACCGAAAGCAAGTGGTCATTGGTGAGTTTTTTCACTCGCTGCGGAGTGTGACATGTTCTCTGATGGCTATGATTTGGCAGATGGAGAAACCTGCCTTCTGGACATCTTGGATACCGCTGGACAGGAGGAGTACTCGGCAATGCGGGATCAGTATATGCGCACGGGCGAGGGCTTCCTGTTAGTCTTTGCGGTAAATAGTGCAAAATCCTTTGAAGACATCGGCACATACCGCGAGCAGATCAAACGAGTCAAGGATGCCGAGGAGGTGCCAATGGTGCTAGTGGGCAATAAGTGTGACTTGACCACGTGGAACGTTAAAAACGAACAGGCAAGAGAGGTGAGTGGTGGTCAGTCGAGTAGCTCGTAACTCGCATCGTTGGATAGATCATTTTTAAATACTCTTTTTTTTTTTTACTCTCAAGGTGGCCAAACAATACGGCATTCCATACATTGAGACATCAGCCAAGACGCGCATGGGCGTTGATGATGCATTTTACACACTCGTGCGCGAGATCCGAAAGGACAAGGACAACAAGGGGCGAAGGGGTCGTAAACTTAATAAGCCGAATCGTAGATTTAAATGTAAAATTCTCTAAACGGGCTTGCAGTGGTTTATTAACTTTTTATTTTGTTCAATGTCGCCTGTTGTCTGTCTGTCTGTATGTATTCAGTGCTGTTTTCGTTGGGCAATCGTGTCAATGATCGTGACAGGATTGTGGATCCCCCGCGAGTGCAGCAGAATAAAAGCACACACACAGAACGAAAGCACACACATTTGTATGGGAGCGAGTTAGTCGGTGCAATTGTCAGATGAAGAGAAGAATTGTAATTAATTTAAGTAACTAGAGTTTTATGTACGGTGAAATGATTTTTGTGAATGTGTGTGTTTTGTGTCGTTTGAAAGGCTGCGTGGCGCCCTTTTAAGAGTATTAACAATAACGAAAATGAAAACGAAGGAAAGCGAAACGAAATGAAATGAATATGTACCTCTCTACATATAACTATGAATACTGTTGTAACTGCCTTGGTTCAGCTGCTTTAACCATTTGTTTTCAATCACCACCAACCACTAAACTGGAGTCAATGTCGTTTGTATTTTACCGTAGAGGAGACGGAGAATCTGATCTGTGCTAAACTCCGATACATATACCGCTATGCATGCAAGACTAGTTCTAATTACTCTAATTCCTTGAGCTCTGTTGTAAATGGTTTGTTTTAATGCGTTTTTAGCGTAGCCCGTCTTCTGATTCAAATTTTCTCACACATATACGCACGAACAGAATTCCATTAGTATTTTTCACTAGTAAAGAACAAACAAAACATATGAAACGAACGGCAAAGTAATTTTCGCACAAACGAGCCGGTTTGCTTGTCTATGCTGCCCAAACTAAATAAATTTATGTTCATTAAACACAATCAATTGTTGTGGTGCTATAACGCAAACATTTAATTCATATGAGTTGTTCTTAGAAAGCATTTCTTTCTACCTACCTTATTGACAGATCAATCAGAGAGAAAACAAGCAGCCAATTAAATTTACATTATATAGTTTGCTTTAAGCTTTTTATACATACATTTAATATTTAATTTTTTTGTATTAATTTTTGCCATACAAAAAGGAACGAAATAAAACGATTGTGTGTACTATTTAAACAGAAAAATAGTTTTGTTTTTCTCTGCTTTTTAAACACTGAAATATATTTAAATGACAAACCTGCATATATTTGAATGAACCGGTATATACGTATGTGTCTACCACATCGTCTAGATATGGGCAATTTAAATGATCGAAAATTAATAATAAATCGAATGAAACAGATTCAAAGTTCAAATAATAATGAATAATAATTCAATGGTATACTTTACCAAAAATAAAAAATAAAAACGGAAACATTTTCCTCGCCGAAATGAGAAGTAAATCATATTTTATACAACAAAACGAATCAACCCAACCCCAAGTTTGGCTTGGGCAACAATAGTTTGAGTCGTGCTAACAGCCTTGATCTTTAAAAAAAACTTTATTTTGTTCTGTTTTTAGTTTTTTAAAACGGCCAAAACGTTAACTGTCAACTGTTTTAATCCTTGTCGCTGACATTAAAAAAAGTTAGATTTGGCGCGCACCACTCGTAACCAGTCGATAGTATCGATAACCGAATTTGAATCGGGTAAGGACCTCTTTTACCCGATTGACAGCAATGAGTCCCATTCCATGCACACATACCCTGGGGGAAATGGATGTTATAGAATTGTGAATATGTTTGTTATCCCAGGCAAAACCAATTTATTTTCAATATATTTTAATATTATTCAATATTATTTAATATTATTTTCAATATTACAACGATATTTTAAAGCTTATTGTCTTCTTGTAGGGACCAAGAATAGGTATCAGGATCGAGATATATATATACAAAACACTCATCATATACATGAATATGTCTAAAAAAGGTCAATTTGAGAAGAGGTCTTTATTAGTTACGTTTTATCTTCATATCAATATATACACCTTCATATACAATTAACAAAATAGGGTATATAAAGGCCTATACTACGGCTTACACGCAATATAGCGACTCTTTTTTTGTTGATCTTTTTCGTTTAAACCTTTTTTTACAATAAATACAATAAAAGCAAGGATTAAAAACTATCCAATCTTGAAGAAAATTTATTCATCAACGGCCTAAAGTTATGTGGGCATGGCTAAATGTTCTATATAGCTAGTAATATTCGACGGAATATCAAAAACGAGGAATATGTGTAATAGGACTTGAGTTGGTCAGTATATTAACGGTATAATTTTAAAATGTGACGGTATATTTTGGTATTTGTCTGAGGGTCGGACCGTATATTTTATCGATAAGTCCGCGGTCACACTGCTAGCGCCATTTTTGAAAAACCCCAGGAAAGTGTGCGTTTGAAGTCGTTGAACTGTTTAAATATAGGGGGCTTAAGTGGGCTAAGTTCGGTTTTTCATCGCTATATTTACGATATATGCTGACACGATACCGATATACATCGGTATTCTTGATTGATAGTTCCGTGGCCATATCACAATGTGATAATCACATCACTAGCGCCACTTTTTGCAAAAAGAACTCCAGGAAAGTGTGCGTTTATTGATAAATTGTTGGCCTTCGATATAGCCAAATACTTGATTTAATAGCTTGGACAAAGGAAGCAGCGTTTTGTTCGTGTTCCTGCAGAAAAATCATCAAAAAGGTAAATTATGTAAACAATATGCAAAGCAAATCCAATGGAGTCGGTCGCCATTTTGTTTTTCCTGACGCCGCTGCAGAAAAAATGTTCTGTACATGACGAAAAGTAAATGGTTTGTTAAATTTGCAGTCCAACAACCATGAATATGGATGCGAACAATGCAGTGGAGAATCGGGAGAAGGAGCGCGACCGTCGCGGCCGTGGCGCCCGAGGATCTCGGTTCTCTGATGCCGATGGAAATGGAAATGGAAATGCCGGTGGCGGTGGCGGTGGCAATATTGGCGGCGGGGGTGGAGGTGGTGGCGGCAACAATGTCCGAGACAGAAGCCGCGAACGGCGCAATTGCCGAGTCTACATCTCGAACATTCCCTACGACTATCGGTGGCAAGACCTGAAAGATCTGTTCCGACGCATCGTCGGCTCCATTGAGTACGTGCAGCTGTTCCACGACGAGAGCGGCAAGGCACGCGGCTGTGGCATTGTCGAGTTCAAAGACCCCGAAAACGTGCAAAAAGCCATGGAAAAGATGAATCGATATGAGGTCAACGGCCGTGAGTTAGTCGTCAAGGAGGATCATGGCGAGCAGCGCGATCAATACGGAAGGATTGTCCGTGATGGCGCCGGCGGTGGCGGTGGAAATGTCGGCGGCGGCGGAGGAGGTGGCAACAACGGCGGTGGCAACAACGGCGGTGGCGGAGGAGGCGGCGGCAGTGGTCGCGACCACATGGACGACCGGGACCGCGGCGGCTTCTCCAGACGCGACGATGACAGATTGTGAGTACTTTATGTGTTCGTCTATCTCTATTGTTTTTCTCGATGTTCTAAGCAGGAAAGCAAGGTTCGTAGCACGCAAAAAGTATTGAATCCTTACACACTTCTCAATCGGCAGTCGTTTCTATGAAGGCAAATCAATCGAATCGTATCAATCTGCAGAAGCGGTTTTTGTATCCACCCACGAGTACGAGTACACGGATACTTCGCATACTTGTCGAGCGTAGGCTCTAGGAAGAACTCTTATCATCATTTATTTATCTGCCATACAATTCCAAAAACTGTACACTAGGATCTTTAAAATACCAAATACTCTTAAAATACCTGCCACGAATTGAAAAACTTATCATTAAAAGGATTTTCGGATTTGTCCAGCGTAGGTTGTAGGCTCTTTTACTTACCATAAACGTACGAGTATCTGCTATGAATATTCCATTCCCATATTTTTGTCCAGCTTAGGCTATAGAATATATTACCTACTGTTGAGAGGATTCCGAACTGTAAAACGTATGTCATAGGGTTCCATGAACAGTTGTACATTTAAAGGATTTGTGTCGGATATCTGTCGAGCGTAGGCTGGTAGATCTTTTACCTTTCGTTATTGCAGCAGTTCCGCAGGGAATTATTTTTCTATTTCCAGTCGAAGTAAGAGTACAGATAGTCTTCTATTGCAAGAGCTACCGTATAATCATATTCATATGTAGACTAGGATGATGGCAAGTCAATCGCAATCGCATTTTTGCGCGTGAAAAGAGAAGTTAATTTTCCAGTAGAAGAACTTTTATATTATGAATGGGCTACTACCAGAGACTTTAATCAAATAGGATCTGCAGTTGATTTTGTATTTGTCCTATATTGCTATGGGTTTTGAAGTAGCATAACTTTTTGATCGAGAATTTATTTCCGGCTCGCACTACTGTGAAGAAAGATCAGAAAGGCACTTTCTAATATATGCTACCTATGGAACATGGTCTCGTCTCGGCATGTAAATATTCTGTTAGGTAGTGTGGGACGGAGGAGGAAGGAAATAAACGTTTAAGGAGGAGACTGCGACTGCGACTCCGACTCGTTTTGTCATCGGTATCGGAATCAAAATCTTCTCAGCTGAAATTGTATTTCGAAGATAGACAACATTTACATCAGTGCATAATTATTTTCCATCATTTGCAAAGCTGCTATTATATCAACTAAGGAATTGTGTGTGATGCGGTGCGATGTTTGATAGAAGAATGGGAAGGAAGGTAACAAACAACTTTTAGACGTCTGCAATCGTGCCGGCTTTCTTGGCATCTCTCTCATTCTGTCGTAGCTGAAGCTTATCCTTGCTATCCTTTTGTTATTTTTCTCTCTGGATCTTTGGCTTCTTTTTCTAGATCTGGGCGTAATAATTTTAACATGATGTCAAATGATTATAATAATTCGTCGAATTACAATTTGTATGGGCTTTCTGCTTCGTTTTTGGAGAGTCTGGGCATAAGTGGACCTTTGCATAATAAGGTTTTTGTTGCTAATGTGAGTATATAGTAATTTTAATTTCCAATAATTCCAATATGTATTCTGTATTCGACCTGTACCCGAACCGAACCGCACGGCAAAAGATGTGCGGAGTGTGCTCTGCTGTGCATATGGAAGTTTCTTATGGGGTCTCGTCTGTTTCGTATTTATAACCCACCCAAACATAGGCCATATTTTTGGGGCTCTGTTTATTTTTCCTGCCCCTCGTACTGCTGATATTTAAACTGAAGAATAACTGAAGACTGCAACCCTTTAATCCCTTTAGTTTTGATCACGAGCATCCCCCGAATGCGGGTTTGGAAATGATTTACTTTCTAAACTGCCCAAGAAATAGTTGTTCTGGATCATGTTTGCGCATAGAGTATTGGATAAAACATAGATTATTGGACAATGTCTAATAATATAAGGAGCTTCATTCGTACTTTGGTGTCTAAAAAAATTCAATTAAAAAAAATAAGAGAGTAATTTCGAGATTCTCCTTACCCTCCAAAAGAGCAACGGCATTGCTGTCTCCAACAAATTTCGTGTTTCCAAATCAACATTTAAAGATTTGTTTTAAAATTATTGGGCTTTTCAAACAACCTCTGTCCTCTGTCATTATTCTATAGACAGAAAGGTAATGGTGTGTCCTTCGCGTGTCCTATTTCCTATTCCGTCATTTTGTTCATCAAATGGGTTATAAATATGAAGCAGTTGCGGTTCGTACGGCAGTTCAAACGTCGACTTCTTCGTCTTGGGCTATCGACTATTTTGCTTCCAGTCAACTGGAATCAAGGCTGGAATGATTCAGTGTGTCCCTGGTCCTGATCCTGCTCCTGCTCCTGATATTGTTATCTTTTCGCAGCAAAGCTTCTGGTCTTCAAGGTCGGCTTTTGATACGATTTCAGGGGCCGAGATACATGTATATGTAGATTGCACGTGACTAATTCGTTTCAAACACTCTCTTCAGCTGGACTACAAGGTGGATAACAAGAAGCTCAAGCAGGTGTTCAAGCTGGCCGGCAAAGTGCAGACCGTGGATCTGTCCCTGGACAAGGAGGGCAATAGTCGCGGCTTTGCTGTGATCGAATACGATCATCCCGTGGAGGCAGTGCAGGCCATTTCCATGCTGGATCGTCAGATGCTCTTCGATAGACGCATGACCGTTCGTCTGGATCGTATTCCGGACAAGGGTGAGGGTGTCAAACTGCCCGAGGGACTGGGCGGTGTGGGCATTGGCCTAGGTCCGAACGGTGAGCCACTGAAGGACGTGGCCCACAATCTGCCCAACGGCGGAAACCAAGGCCAGGGCCAGCTGTTGGGAAATGTTCAGCAAGGCGGACAGCTGGGCTCTGTGGCTGCTGGCCAGGGAGGCGGTGGCGTTAGCAATGCCAGCAATCTTCTGGGTAGCCTGACGGGAGTGATGTTCGGCAACAATGCCTCGTCCATCCAGCCCACCCCTGTGGCCCCAGTGCAGAAGCCCAATCTGGGCAACAACTCGGGCGCCGGCGGGCTGAACTTGAACAATCTGAACCCCAGCCTTCTGGCCGCTGTGGTCGGCAATCTGGGAAACCAAGGTGGCAGCCTATCCAATCCTCTGCTCACTTCATCCCTCAACAACTTGGGCCTCAGCCTGGGCAACTCTGGCGGCAATGATGATCCCATTTCTTCGGGCATCGTGGGTCTTTCCAATAACTATAGTAGCGGCGGCAGTGGAGGTGGCAATAACTACAGCTCTGGCGGAAACAATCCCTACAGTGGCGGCGGAGTTACCGGCGGGAACGTTGGATATAATGCTTACAGCAGCTCTGGGGGTGTTGGCGGCGGCAATGGAGGAGGCGGCTTGGGCAACCAGCAGGACGGCAACGACTACAATTCTGGCAACAATCTGGACATTTTTGGCGGCGGTAGCAATGTGGGCAATGCCAATTCTGGTGCTGGCAACGCAGGGGCTGGCTCTCGCAAATCGGATACGATTATCATTAAGAATGTGCCCATGAGCTGCACCTGGCAGACGCTGCGCGACAAGTTCCGTGAGATTGGGGATGTCAAGTTTGCCGAAATACGTGGAAATGATGTGGGTGTTGTGCGATTTTTCAAAGAGCGCGATGCCGAGTTGGCTATAGGTAAGTCTTTTGCAATTATGGACTGAAAGTGCAGGTGAACTAATTGTGGTTTCTTCTACCCTGTTCCCCCTTTGCAGCGCTCATGGATGGCTCTCGTCTAGATGGTCGCAACATTAAAGTAACGTACTTTTAAGTTAGCGGTTTAAGTTTAAAGTGTATTTACTCTGTAATAGTTAAGCGAAAAAACATGAAAATGAACCACAGCCGCCGAGCGCCGCATTGTTTGATGACCAATGAACGGACTTTCTTTATTCCACAAGCAATACAGCCATGCAGCCATACAGGCATATGTATGTGAGGCACAGACACAGAAGATTTCATCCCATATACATTTTATTCTCGTATAACTTTTATATATATATAAATTCATATTATTATGTACTCTAATATTAAAATAACTGACGTTCCAAAACCACAGCCCACAAATCCGAAGACGCAATTCTAATGTTATTTCTAAGCGATTGAATTACAGCCAATAAAACAATGTAAAATCCCATTGTTAAACATTGTTCACGTTCAAGTTAACAATTTGTGGAGTACGAATGTTAGTTGAAATGTTTTATTATACTCAAGGAAGTAAGGATTGGATTGTACAAGTTATTGATCTCGGAGCCTTTTAGATATTTAAGCCCTCGTCTGCAGGCATGGCTCCGTCTCTCTCAACGAGGCCTTAAGGGCAGTAAAGGCATGGTTTCCATGACACTGCCACTGCTCTTTCACCCACCGCTCGGTAAGTACAGTTCACACCCGGAAAAAAACAAAAAATAATCCCACCATCGTAGTCGCTCCCCAGATATAGAACATCTCAGATTCTCTACGTCTATAGCACTATTGATCATGTCCGTCTGAACTCTCTTAAAGCAGTAAAATACATTTGTATAGTCGCATAACAACATTGGGTTTGCGGTGGGGTGACATTTTGTGGAATAGTAATGTTGAAATGTTATCTTTTTATTTATAATGGTTTCTTAATCTCTACAAGCATGAGTGACTTGAATGGTCATACTATAAGACTGTCTACAGGGTTTCGGTCCATGAGGATTCCATCGCTTGTGTAAATGGGAAAGGTATACGATGTTCCTACTTTGTGGGAGCGGCTGCCGGCGCAGTCTTGAAACGTTCCAAGCGTGCGCGCGCCTTCTCAGAGTAAATGGCCTTTGACTCTGGCGTAGCAGCAGCAGTAGCTGGAGTCCAAGAAGCCTCAACTGCTGTGCCAAAACGCTCCTTGCGCTTCAGCAGGCGCTCGTCGGCCAGTGTCTTTGTGGTCTTCTCGGGAACCACACAGCCAAAGCGTTCGGCGCGACGCTTAAGAGCTTCCTTTTGCTTTTCGTCCGTTTCCTTGTTTCCTTTATTAGCCAAAATTGATGCGCTCGAGGACTTGTTAATTTCAGTAGCAATAGACGCAGTTGCGATAGTGGGGGTGATGCCGAATTTCTTGGCCCGGAGGTTCAAACGTTCTTCTGCGGTTAGTTCAGTGAGCTTCTTGTCCGCGGACTTTTCGCCTTCCTTGCTTCCTCCAACTAAAATGGGGATGCGTTTGGTTTTGGTTGGAGTTTCCTCTGGCGCATCCTTATTAGCTGTGGGAGACCCGTTCTCCTTGGATGCAATGGTGGGCGTCGTTTTACAGCCTTCTGTGGTCGATAACAGCTGAGAGTTATTTCTTTTGAGCACAATCTTTTTGGCAGGCAGGGCTGCTGTTGCAATCGTTTCCTCGTTGAGGGCGCTGTGTCCATCCAACAGCAAGTCGGGTACTATTGCAGCTGTCGGCGTGCCCACCGGGCTCTTGAGTAGCTCATCGTCATCGTGCTCGTCCCCCAGCAGCTTGTCCTCATCATCGTCGGCCAGGGAAACGTCATCATCGTCTATGGCATCTGCTACGGCGCTGTCGTCAAGCGAGATATCACCCTCCAACAGGGCCGTCTGCAAGCGATCCTGCAATTCATTTTTGTTTCCATTAACAGGCAGCCCACGCATTTTCAGCTCGCGCTTCAAATCAGCAACCTTAGGGACGCAAGCAATTAGTTGCATTTTTTTATGGCTTAGCTGGTCAACTCACCTTCATTTTGGTAACGTCGCTTTCCGGCATTTTTCGCTGTTTTTTGCTATTGACAAATGTGAACTAGAGAACTAGCGATGGCACTATCGGCACTATCGATGGTGCCAACTGTCGATTCATGTTCAAATCGTCTCTGATAAGAGGACTCGCCTTAAGGAACAAAATATTAATATGTTCCTTTTCTTAAACGAGGTGGAACGTTGTGAGTTGCTGCGGACTAAGTCAGTATGGCTCTCCTCCGGCAGACGCCGCTAATATTGAACCACACGACAAAGAGTGCGTGCGAGAGAGACAGAAAATCAGTCTGAGCGTGACGTCGGGCGCTGCGTAGCCACTGAAAATTGATTTCTTGCTTTTGGCTACAAAAATGATCCGATCTGATCCAGATTCAGCAATCTGATAGATATGGTCATTATCTATGATTCTGCGTTTTTAGTTTTCTCGAATGTGCAATATTGTGGATGCAACAGATTTTCGTCTTTTGTGGGGGCGGAAGGGGGTGGGGCGAAATTCTGAGATATACGTTTTATAGTGAGATCTAACAGAAGTGCGGATACCAAATTTGGTTACTCTAGCCTTACTCGGACGGACGGACGGACAGACGGACAGACAGACAGGGCTCAATCGACTCGGCTATTGATGCTGATCAAGAATATATATACTTTATGGGGTCGGAAACGATTCCTTCTGGACGTTACACACATCCACTTTTACCACAAATCTAATATACCCCAATACTCATTTTGAGTATCGGGTATAATAAGAATTTCTGGCTTATAAAGAAGTAATATTGCTTAAAACAAATAATTAAATTTAAAAAAAATTCTGTAACTCAGCTCGAAAACTATCTATAGACTATCGATGTTTTTATAAAAACTATCGTTCATTATCGATAGTGCCAACCGAAATAAGACGCTATATTTTTAAAATATACCGACTAAAATATACTGACTAAATCAAGTTATATTTTACATATTCCTCGTTTTTAATATTCCGTGGAATAAAATAGCTAGATAAAATATTTTGCCATGCCCAAATAATTTTATCCGAGCAATGAATTAATTTTTTACTTAACTGGCTTATTGTAAACACTTGCTTTTATTGGATTGATAAAATTAACAAAATATACCACTATATACCGATGAAAAACACAATCTTAGCTCACCTAACCCGCCTCTATTTGAAAAGGCGACCAACTTGGGTTAAACCACGGAAAATCCAGTACAAACCCAAACCAAAAATGTAAAAATAAGTTTATATGGACATATTATAAGTGGTGTATACCAGTCCGTCCTGGGTCAGTAAAACTGACCAATATGGCATGAAGGCAGAAACGACCACGGACAGAATGTTTGGATGTGTCGTGTTAATATTCCCCAATAGTTGAGGCATATTCACCCTTAGCGACACTCTTGTCTCTAGTTTTCAACTATTCAACCAAACATTCAGGGCTGGGCCAAAGTTCACTTTTCGCCAAAAAACATTCTGAATCTGTTTCAGCTCCTGAATATGAAAATCACGTACATTTTCCGTTGGGTTCACCTTTTCAATGGTTGGGAAATGCAGTTCCAATCACCACCATAAGTCGATCAAAGTAGAGTATATAAGTACATCATTTAAAAGTATGGAATAAGACTCATTGTTCAAAGAAAGCGAAAAAGAGTGCATTAACCGATTTGAAAAGAGCCAATAACCGTTTCGAAGGAAGCAGCTCGGCCATCGATACTATCGACTGGATAATCGATGGAGCTGCGCGCCAAAGTCGAATTGTGTGAAAGTGAATGAGAGTCAAGTGATTTAGAGTGGGAAACACTTCCTGCGACTGTGCAGACACGTGTGATTGCGCATGGCATGGATGTCGGCGATCTGCGGCAGACGCTGCAGCTCCGCGGAACGACGACGTTGACAGTGATCCGGATCGCAGAGTGTTCAGCCTAAAACGCGGTAATGTTGATCTCCTGCAAGATGTGCATGGAAACAAGGGGTTTCCTGTAGAGAGGAAACAGGAGATTAAACATGGGTCCAGAGGATCGCCATACTCGTTGCTAACTTGTCCTAAGTTGGCCAAGAGGCTGACCTTTGTGCCATTTGCCAGCGAACGCTTGATGCAGTGAACTCTTCTTTCGATCTGGAAGAAATTAAAAAAGGATAAGGGGCGCTCAGCATCTTGGTAATCCTTACCTAGTAAATATAATGCGCGATCGGATATTCTTGACGGACAGCGGGCAGCCTTTCGTATTTTAAAATGTTCATTGGCGTGAATTAAACTAACAAAATATCAAAAATTTAATTATTCAATCAGCTTTAATAGTGTCATATCAGCCAGATTTGAACAGTGTCATATCAGTCAGCTTTATTAGTTTCATAGCTTCTGACCCTTAAGTCAGTGCTAACACTGAAGGCGCCAATTTGAGACGCCAATTCGGCAATAAATAAACAATCGTATCTCACATTTTGTTAGATTTTTTAGATTCGCATATCAACTACCTGGAACTGAAAGGCTTTATTCCAGAACACTCGTATAACTTTGTACTGTGGATTGTTATTGGATCTCATAATATTTGTTTTTGTCACTTCAATTTCGGTCGCCCTCCCCCTCATGTTCTCGCCGATGCGGACGGAGACGGATCCCGTAGATAAGATATAATATATGAGTGCCGTTCAGAAATAGCACCCGTACACCCTACACTCCACCCATCGCCCGAGCAAACGCAAGCCCCGACCGGAAACGGGAAATGGAAACGCAATGCAATATTATCTTTTGTCGCCTGTTTCTGATGCTATTCTTAATCCCTGTCCGTCCCTTCAGCGAATCGGATTCGTTGTGTCTGGCGCTGAAGACACTGGTGCATGGCCTTGAGAACAGTGCAGTTTTCTCGCTTACATCAATTCAACGTTCGCCAAGTGCTCCTAGTAGCTGCACCTGCTGGCTCTCCTTTAGGTACGCCTACCCATTGCTCCTTTTTTCGTCTCTCTTGGTATTTCCATCCCCACGCTCCCTGTTTCTCCGTCGCAACTGCACACATGGCATGGTTGCAACATGCTCAGATGCAGAGGCAGATGCTGGCGTAAGTAAGTTCGAGTGGCTGTACCTAATTGGCACTGCTGCACATTCATATTTATTAATAATTTTCCGGCACTTCTGTTTGCTTTGACCGCCAGGCTTGGAGGTCGCAGCCTTTGTCACTTAACCCTCGTGCCTCCAAAGAGTGGCACGGCCAGTGCAGTGGTAGTTCTAATTAATGTAATGCTCCATCAACGTGTTTCCTAATTGAACTCATTTGCCGCCGTTCCACATAATAAACGCCACGCCACTCTTTTGGTCATACTCGTAGACGGACAAGCCAAGTATGGTGTTCTTAGCTTTAATTACAGTTACAGCCGCCCGTCACAAAGCTTTGGGCACACACGCACTCGCTGGACAATGCCGTTGATTAATGGCTTATGACAGATATTTGAGTTTGGGCTTGGACAGAGCCAAGCAGAGGGATTACGCAAGCGGATTTACTCTGTTCTGTCCGGTTCTCTGCAAAGATACTCGTACAATTCGTTCCCTCAAACATTTTAAACCCTTTTACAAAGCGTAACCCCTGCGTAACCAGAAGTTAAGTTCCTTTCCTTCCTTACCATCGATCCTCACTACGGTGGCAGAGGCATTTTTGCAAAGTATCTCAACTCTGTTCTGCGTGTAAACAATGACTAATTGATAAGTGCAATCGGCTGATAAACTCTTATTTCAAGTAACATTTCTCTCACTCACTCTCTCTCTCTCTCTCTCTATCTTTCTCTCAGCACTTCTTAGAAGCCCGCCCACAACCAACAAAAAAGAGGAACGACTGTGCGCTTACTTATCAGACCTACAGCATACAGTTCGCTCCCGCTCTGGCCAGCTGATAAAGCGAAAGAAAGCCCCCAGAGGCAGGCAGTCAGGCAGGCCAGAGCCAGAGCTAGAGAGCCGAGCCGAGCCACTGAAGCAACTGGTTCTCTCTATTTGTGGCGTCGTATCCGTCAGATACAAAAACGGCTGCCTCTCAGATGGCTTGCGACTGCACGAGTGATCGGTTGTGTTGTGGTTTTGTGTACGTTGATTTTTCCGCTCTCGTTCGCGCCGCTGTTTGTACGCCTAATCTGCAGCTCCTCCGCCCGTTGGCTGCGATCAGTTCGGACGTCATCGCCAGACGTGTCGCTCGATTGATTATTGCAAAAAGAAAAGCTTCGAGTACGTCGTATCTAAAAGTACGTGTCTGTGCAAAGTTATACGCATGTGAAATCAAGTTCACTTTAGATGCAGCTTGGCCAAAAACAAAGTTTACATCATTCGATATTCGAAATCAACAGCCTTCGACCTTGCGTGCTTTTGTGTGCTGTTCTGTGCTCTTTGTGCTCTCTGTGCCTGTGTGGCTATAATATTGTGGCTATATTTTGTGTAAACATTGTTAGCATAGATCAGTGGAATCAGTGGATGTGGATCCGTGGGAAGACGAGCTCCTCAAAACTGGCAGGGCCAGCGCCCGTGCCCGCTCCCGAGAGGCTTTCGTGATCGTTTCTTTATCACCTGAGTCACTTTGTATGGCGCTCACGTCACAGCCAGCCCCCCCAACGCCCCCGCCTCTGTCTGGTCTGGTCTGTGCAGCTCTGGAATGTCTCTCTCTTCTCCGCTCTTCGCTCTCCCCTGCCGACTGTCTCTCTCGCTCACTAGATCTGTGCGCCTTTATGGGTTCGTCCGTTACCATTTTTAGTTAACAAACAATTATATGGTTACACACAGCCATTTAGAGGCCATTGCAGGAAACAAAATACGTGCCTCCACACCCCCTACTCCACCAGGTTCGACCCCCACCCCCCACTCCCCACTTCAACAGGCCCATCCGCAGAGACACATCAAATCAGTAATCAATTTATTCCGACCTATGGCACAATAAATACTCCGTATTAACCTCAATTAATTTAGCTAATTGAGAGCGCGTGCCCTCGCAATCTGCCATTTGACTCTGTTCTGAATGCGTCGTTCTCTATGGTTCTCGCCTTCGACCAGGTAACAGTAACGGCAACAGTACGGTAACCATAGCCGTAGTTCTAGTTATCGCCGTTGCTTTTTCAAGTCCAATTCCCTATATATGCACACTCACACCCATACGGATCTATTATCTTATCTAATCAGTTTATTAAATACGAAAACACAGCGAGAAACCATAAAAGAACCCACACACACACAATTCCTCATTTATTTTTGCGAAAAAAGAGGAAGACCGCTCCGCTACCACAGCTAAACTTTTGTGCACAAGTAGGGGTAGAGATTGGGTGGATAGCTTTGGAGCACCAATAAAATCTAGTTTTAGAAGTGCAGATTGTGCTTGGCCTAATGAAAGCACTTCAGACTTTCTCCTGAATTCCTGGGATTATCCTCAGCTATTTAGCTTCTAAAGAATAGTTTCTCCTGTCTCTCATACGTCAAATATGACTACTCTTATTCTCAGTTAATCCAAGAAAGATAAGTTAAAATTAGAAAAATTGTGATATTGAGTAATCCCGGTTGGAGATTATGGAGTTGTGAGTAATATATTGACTAGCTCGCTGTTGGAAAACTGTTTATTTATGGATGCTGTATATGGGAAAGGGGAACGGAACGAGAGTCTAGCAGCTGAATGATGCACCCATTTACTGAGACTCACAAGCAGGGCGCTGATAAGGCGCAGTCCACAAAGGACTGAAGTGAACCGAGCTGAACCAGACTGGCAATTGCACATGAGTCTGCTCTATAGTGGACATTAAGTGTCGTTTAAGTCAAATAAAAGCTTCAAGACCTCCCTCCTCCTCCTCCTCCTCCTCCTCCTCCTCCCCATCATCATGTGCAATGTCAGTGGTCTGGCCAACGAAAGACTGCAGCTAGAGTGTGAAATGTTGCAAGTGTTCCAAGAACACTCCAACAACAACAAATACGTAACTTGATATGTAAAGTAAAGTTTACAAGAGGCCAACCCCACAGCAACAACAGCCCAGAGTAGCCCAGAACAGAACAGATAACAAAGCGACGGAGCGGAGAATATTGTATATGAGTTATAATACACTCCCTCCATACAATACACTCTTTATATTGTATACAAGGGTATTACAAAAAGAGCTCAATTATGTTTAAATAATTTATTATGAGTATTAATTACAATGCAAGCCGGAGCGGCTTCCCGGCTTGATAAACAGTTTCCGTTTATTTTCGGCTCTATGGGAGATATGTATGTGGTATGGTACTCGGATTATTTATAGGGCGTATGGAAATTCTCTGCAGGAGTTTAACTTGCACTTTCCATCCCTTGCCGTTGGCTGTTCTCACACCTGTTCTCTTATCCCCAAGCTATCCGAAACAGTATTGGGAATGTTCCACTCATTCAGAAGTTTTCGGCGGTATTGCTTAATCAGCTGGTTGTATAAATAGCAAAGCATATGTATGCCTGGTAGCATTGGGACTTAATTATTTGCACGCTCTTGTAGTCACTAAAACAGCTCCCAAAAAGCTGTTCTGTTTGTTTATAATAATTTAAAATGCGTCCAAAAAAAGAGCCAAATAGAAGAGGCTAGGTTTGCTGTTTATTTAGTTTCGTTCCTGCTCTCGGCCCCAAGTTTGTTGTTTTGTGATTTTTGGTAGTGCTGCGGCCTCTACCTAATGGCTAATTGTTCGGACGCAGTTTGTTTAGATTTTTGAGCGAAAAAAACCTGTTTCTATTTGTGGATCGCTGTTGCTATTTTTCAGGCACGAACTCGTCCGATTTACTGTTGGTAACGTCATTCAATCAAACTTAAGCACATTAGTGCATATTTGGGTTCAAATTTCCATCAATCGAAAATATATCAAACTTTATCGTTCATTGAAATATATTTTCCAAAAGCTAATGCAATAGAAACACAGCACTTAACCTTAACTGCAAATGAAGATCCCCCTCCATCAATGATTAGACTTAATTGTGCGGACCCCGAGTATCAAAGTGCTCCCAGTCAAAGTTCAGACTCTGTAGATCGCGTGCCAATAAAGCATAAAGCAAGAGTACAACCCAATTAACCCCAAGTTTGCAAAGCACAGAAAATGGATCTGAATAACTAAGTTTACTTATATACATATATCTTCCCCGACACTGATCAACCGATCGGTTTGATTGCTAGAAAGAGTGCTTAAGGTGATTTTTCAGGGTATTGTAGCTGTGGGTGCTTCTTTCCAAAGTTTTCGGATCGAATGGGCTAAAGTTCAAATGAAATCATTCGGGTCGAACGGTAACATGTTGATGAATGTCACAACGGAACCGGTTCGGTTCTGTTGTTTTCCTCTTTGTTGTATCAGCTGTGATGCGGCAGGCTGCTGGCTTTCATGTGTGGGCTGGTCTTCCACCTTTCCGTGGGATGAGTCACTACTACAATCTGAGGAACAGCAAGGCAAGTGTGGTCTAGGCCTTCTATTAGAAGCTCCACATTGAGTGTGTGTAATTATATTCGGTTTGCATTGTCCGAGATTCCATCCCAGTGACAGGGATGAGTCATATACCTACAAGATAAATAATTCCCGGAATTCCGATGAGTTTTCTGCGTACGGAGAGACCGCAAGATTCCCCAAGCCCAAGCCCAGGTTCAGGCCCCGGCCCAGCCCCTAGTGACAGCCTGGAGTGCATACATACGATATGTAAATTGGCCTCAAAAGTCTTTTGATTTCGGTGTTATTTATACGGAGTATCTGTTTTGTTTTGTTTGGAGGCTGGTGGGGAAATCTAGTTTATGTTTTGGGTCAACTGGAAACGGAAAAAACCAGTTTTAATTAAAAAGAAAAATTTATGAAACGAATGTTGGTTGTTTGCTTGTTAGTGGTAGTGTTTTTGTGGCTTGACAGATGGTGAAAGTCTATTAGTTTTAGCTGTGCTTTTATTTAATTGTTATATAAGCCCGAACCACCATAAAAGTGAACCTATTTCCATTGTGGAATCACCATTCGCAGAATCAATTGCGGCTGATAGAATTGGAATCCAGACCAGACCTCGATTGTCGTCGTAAAAGCTCAAATTGCTGTCCCATTCTGGCCTTCGCTACATTTTTTGTCGTTGTGTGGCCTTTTTTTAGCTGTGCTGTCGATTAGATTAGAACAATTTTGAAGTTCAAGTGTCTGTGGCGGTACCGAGAACTCTGCTACCATCAAGCAACCATCGGCCTTAGAAATGGAAAGAGTTGTATGTATGGATGATGTATGGGGCAGGGCCAGAGATTTCCGGTTGCCACAGCCGCAGGATGAAAGCCGTGCACGCGGGTGTGGGTGTGTCAAGATAAACAAGCAGAATCAACATCTGCCACCAAATGGTGCAATATCGCAGACAGAACTGTCAAGCAAGCAACAGCAACAGCAACGAAGCAACCCGCCTGACGCCTTTATTTTGCTTTCTTTGCAGTTTCTCAACAAAGACTTAATCCGGAATGACGTCGACGATGTCGAAGAGTCCGCGCCCTCTGAAAATTACTATCGTGGGCGATGGCATGGTCGGTAAAACCTGCATGCTGATAACCTACACCCAAAACGAATTTCCCGAGGAGTATATTCCAACAGTGTTCGATAACCATGCCTGCAACATCTCAGTGGATGATCGGGAGTACAACCTAACGCTGTGGGACACGGCTGGGCAGGAGGACTACGAGAGACTTCGGCCGTTAAGCTATCCAAATGTGAGTTGTGGCTGTGGCTGTGGCTTCGGCTGCGTCGTAGGTGTTATGCAATTAAGCGGGGCTAATCAATTTCGTTTCGTTTCGGGCTCTCACAGACGAACTGTTTCCTGTTGTGCTATTCGATCAGCAGTCGCACCTCTTTCGAGAACATCAAGAGCAAATGGTGGCCAGAGATTCGTCATTTCTCAAACAACGTGCCGGTGGTGCTGGTCGGCACTAAGCTGGACTTGCGCATACGGGACTCGGAGAAATTTGTCACCACACAGGAGGCGAAACGATTGCGTAAGGAGATCCATGCCTCCAACCTGGTCGAGTGCTCCGCCAAGAAGAAACAGAACTTGCAGCAGGTGTTCGAGGAGGCTGTCCGCGCCGTCGAAAAGAAGCCAAGGTCGTCACCCAAGCCATCCTGTACATTACTGTGAACTAAGTGTATGCTTAATGTTTAATATTGTTATTATACGTAATGTATTATGTAACTAATTTGTCTGACTCTTTGTGCTTCGTTTTCCAAACTCTATGTAGAAAATGTACCGTTAAGTTCATATTATTTAAGTGCTTGCTGTGTAAAAACAATCCATTTTCCGTGCGACCAAAGTGCATTTCTGTGTAAGAAAAACAAAATCAAAATCAAAACAAAAACAATATAAAATCAAAAACCAATATATACATATATATACCATAAAATATAAATAATTGAATTTAAATGCATATGAAATGCAAACAAAATCGTTATTGTACATATTCAATAAAAACCTAGTCATTAAAATCAGTTATTGGGTTCTAGTTTTCAAAAAGTCCCGCCAATCGAAATAGTTTCGCTGCCAGTCAGTCTTTTGTGTTTTTTCTTTCCTGCCCTGGAAAATCGTACGATAGTATTATCGATATTTGTGTATATATTGGGGACCTCCGCGAATGTACGTTTTGATGTACAAAAGAGATAGAAAACAAAAATTTTAACTGTTTTAGGCGATTCGATAGAATCCAATTTTAGTTTTAACGCGGAAATAGCTGAACGCCAAACCGAAGACCCTGGGATCTAATCAAGATATTTCGTTTGTGACATGTATGAACTGGCACTTCTATGCATGGTTAGTGGTGTTATTAAAACATTATTTCAGACACAATCTAATAAAAGGGAGTCCCTTGTGGAAAATAGAAAACGGACAGAGATCGATTAACCAATTACACTCCACGAAAATTATGAGACTTGAAGAATTTTAGCGTAAGTGAAAGATATTTTGGAAATTTTGTTAGTAGGGAACGACAAATGATGAATCTGCAAGGGAAATTTAGACAACTTAGACGTGTGAATGCAATATACCTGAAGACAAAAAGCCGATTTCATTTCCAAAGTATATTATGCAAAAGGCTTGGATTTTACCTTTCTGGGCCGTTTTGTCTGTTGCCATACCCCTTTTTCATCCCATTATGTACCAAATTTGTTGTTACTGTGTAATTGCAGCAAATGTAATCATAAAAAAGTAGAAACAACAATAATTTACGGAATCTCTCTCAATCGTACATCCGTGCATAATTTTTTCTAATGGATTGCATTTAAGTCCATTTCGCTTATTCACTTTCAAGCAATTCGACTTTGGCGCGCAGTTCTAGCGAACACTATTTACGTTTAATGCTTTGACGTTTTTTGTTTAAACCTTATTTTGGACAAAATCCAGTAAAAGCAAGTATTTGAAATAGACCAGTTAAGTAAAAAATTGATTCATAAATCGTATAAAATTATGTGGGCAGGGCTAAATGTTCTACATAGCTAATAATATTCGACGGAATATCAAAATCGAGGAATATGTGTAATAGAACTTGAGTTGGTCAGTATATTTACGGTATATTTTTAAAATGTGACGGTATATTTTGGTATTTGTCTGAGGGTCGGACCGTATATTTTGTCTGTTTACAATTTGCAGTGATGATGTGGAATTTTAAATAAATTAAAAAGTTAGCAAATAGGATGGACATAACCCAGCACTTTAAGGCGAGTGTCATGGCGGTGCGCCTGCAGCGTAAGACTGAGCTGGCTTCGTCCGGCAAAGGCAAGCCCACGGCAGGACCATCGAAACCTACTGGGCCCCGGGATGACTTCGCCATTGAGGCCAAAAAGGTGTGCAACAAGATCACAGATCTGCGCAATCTTCTCACAGAGAATCGCACTGCCTACATGAGGATTGGCCAGCACTTGAAGAGTGCGGCGCACATGACAGATGCCCAACGCAATTTAATCGATCGGGAATCGGAGAAATTCGTTGCAGTCTACACGCAGCTTCTGGCCAAGATGCGTATCGAATGGAAGAGTGTGAAGCGGAAGCCCCAGGAGCAGCAGCACATCGAGGCCGTGCTCGACTTGTTGGTGAGCTATCTGCACGGCGTGGAGCAGATATATCTGGATCAGAAAAAGTACCGTGTCCAGCATGAACTAGAGACATACAGACTGCTCAAGCTGGCGGCAGACAAAAAGAAGATACCCGTCCGTCCAGCGGGCGGACAAAGTGCTAAGATCGGTAAGCGCCAGCTCAGCAATGGCAGCGCCAAAAGCAATGAGGCGTCGCCGTCAGACGATGGCGATTGGAACACCGATGGGTGGGGCGAATGGGATGACGACGAAGATGAGAATGTGAATGATGATGATGGACAGCTGGAGAGCAGTGCACCTCAGTCAACGCGACACAAGTCGCGAACGCGTAAGCACAGCAAGGACAAGCAGGCTGCCCTAAACGACTCTTCGGCCAAGGTGGCACTGGATGAGGATATTCACAAGTCCGCACAGGAGCTGGGTGACGAGGAGGATTCCCTGAGCGCAGAGGATGTACAGCTGTTTGAGGCTGAGAATGTCCACATGTATAATTTCCTGCAAGGGCTCTCCGAGGAGGTAGAGCAGATTGGGAAGAATGTGGTGGACATAGCCCAGCTGCAGGATATTTTTACCGAGAAAGTATGTCGATTCATTCCACAGAAGATGAATACTCTCTCAGATCTTGTCTAACACTTAATACAATGCACTTTCAGGTCGCCATGCAGCAGCACAACATCGATCGGATCGTCAGTGCCGTTGTGGGCAGCACGGAGAACGTCAAAGATGCCAACGAGCAGATCCGCCAGGCAACCCAACGAAACGCCTCCGTTCGTGTCTATTTCCTGTTCTTTTTGATTGTTATGTCGTTCTCCTTGCTGTTCCTGGACTGGTACTACGACTAGTACAGGCCTGAGGAGAGCCGCAGTAAAACACGTTTTATGTAATCGTTGGATCGTACTAATCGACATAATTCGTTTATTGTATAGTTTATAAATAAAAGGAGAAATTAAAGTGTGATTCAATTGCTTGGTTTCTTCAATGAAACGATGTCAAACAACTTGGAATTAAAATAGATTTGAGCTGAAATCGAACTTTTAGGCTTAAGGTTACACGCTTAGGGGTTTAAGTGGGGGTGGCGGGGGTCGTTTCTTTTATGATCTTTTATACCTAGGTCTTACAGTCTAATGAAGTAATTTGTTCGTTTAATTAGTGGCTTCTCTATATCAAGGAATACGTGGTTCTACTACGTGGAAACGTTAACTCAGACTATGCATAAGGCTTATTCCTAGAATGCAGAGTCCGTTTCATTGACCTCGACTGATATTCATTGCATGAACGTCTAAACGTCTAATTTCTACCTAACTTAACATTTATTTATGTGTTACCTGTGGATTGTTACGGAGTGTTGTGTGTGTTGTCTGTGTGTTTGGGGGAGTGTATTCATGGCTTAGTCTCTAGGTTTTTTATGTGCAATTATGGATTGCATTCGATGCAGTCTGCTGGTTGGTTGTTGGTTGGTTGGGCTGGTCTGGTCTGGGCTGAAGAACTCTTAAGGTTGACTCCAATGGAAGCTATCCGCTAGAGCCACTAAAAGTAGCAATAGTAGTAGGAAGGCGCCGCTGTAACGTGGCTTGGTTGTTGGTAATTGTAATAAACGCAATTATTGTAAACTAAATAATAATTCGGCCACGTGGGTTATGGCGTTGTGGCAATCGAATCTAGGCTAGGAAGACTACGTCCAACCAAAGCACTGCTCTCCGCCGAATTGGAGATCGGGCAGCATTCGTCTGAATTGATATTGATATTGCTCATCGGGGTCAGCGGTGTCTCCTCCATGATGGGTGTGGCTGGCTTCTCGCTGGACTTGTCATTGCGGACGATACTGATGCTGGTGGTGGTGCTGCAGTTGGACGACGACTTCAAAGCGGTCTCCTCGTTCAGGAACACTCCAAGAGGCAGATGGGAGTTCATGTGAGCTAGTGATTGGAAGTGTAGCAAAAATCAATAAGTGGCTTGTCTATTTCGTCAGCGATTAAATGGTTTATAGGTGCATCTTAGGGCTAGGCCATGCAGGAAGGCAGTAAAGCATTCTAAGCGTGCCAAGGATACTACTACTACTACTACTACTACTACTACTACTACTACTACTACTACTACTACTACTACTACTACTACTACTACTAATATTATATCTAGGACTAGTGCCAACAGAATGTTGGTTTTTGCTTCTTATAAACGAGAGTCTTTACCGCGGAAGCCCATGAAATGCAAGAAGGAGCGTGGACAGAACTCGCACTTGTAAAACAATTCGCTGTTGTGGGTGCGCCGGTGCTTGCGCAAATCTCTGAGATACTCGAATGCCTGATCGCACTCGTCGCACTGGTAACCGAGCTCTGGAATAGACAATTAATTGGTGGCCTTCTGCACATAGTAATTGGGAATAGATGGGAACTTGGTGCAGATCGAGTGGGAGCACTCGGTAATGCTTGGGACATCGTGAACACGGCACAACAGAGGTTGGAGGAACACCAAATACATACGAACACAGTGAGGTATGTAATTTGTTATTTATGGAAAGTGCGGAACATTTGCGGAGTAACTTCTCAAAGGTTGAAGCACACGTGCCGCGATATAGTGATACTTGGGTGCTTGGGTGTTGAAGCGTCATGAAAGATCCGATCATGGAATTCATTTCCCGTAGGATCAAGGCCATGTTAGTTTTACAAAAGTTCTTATTGGAGCTTCTTCCATGTCCGTGTTACAAAGATACAACTACGAGTGGATTTTTTACTTAATATTTCGATTTTAAATACGTTTTGTAGGTGCACACAATTGTTGGCAAGCATTTGCTGGGTTGGGGGTTAGTTCATGCAATAATGGATTCATTGTTCGATTCAGTTCGGGAATGAATCGAATCGAACAAGGATCAGAGGTCGAGAGTGGCTTTACCTTTGGAACATACGACCACGGTGGAATACACTGTTTCAACGATAACGATAACGTTTTGGTGGGGATTAGTAAAGGGTTACGGTTGCACAAAGACAATCACTACGACAGAACATAAGATTAGTTAAGACTAGGACTAGGACTAGGATTAGGACTACAAGCTACTAGCTGCCGCTCCCGGGTACCCATTCCCTTAGTATGTTAGGCCACCGCATCCGCATGCGTGCGAGCACCCAAAAACTTACCACCGTGAAACTTAACGTGCGTCTTTAGGGCGCTCTCCGTACCAAATTGTTTGCCACACTCGTCGCAGGTGTGCGGCTTCGACAGCAGATGGACGGTGATCTTGTGCAGCGTCAGCTGCGAGGGTCGCGGGAACCGCACATGGCACAGGTTGCACTCGTACGGCCTGCCCTCCACATCGTGCGACTCCATGTGCCGGTGCAGGGCCGTCCGCATCCGATAGCCCCGCTTGCAGATGGTGCACACGAAGGGCATCGAGGTCTGGGCCCCGTGGGCCAGCAGGTGGTGCTTCCGCAGGGCAATGTCGTTGGTGAACCGCTCCTCGCAGTACAGGCACTGGTGGCTGGTCCGCAGTTCGCTGACCTGCACGGAGGCCGAGGCAGAGGCGGAGGCGGGCGTGTTTGGAGCCGAGTCTATCGTGGAAGAGGACGGCGACGACGAGGGCGAGGGTGTGGGCGAGGCCACGGGAGTGGCCAACTGCAGCGACTGGCTGAAGGCTCCGGCTGATTGCGGCCCCCCAATGACGCCTCGTTTGCGGAACTGCCGCAGCGTCGTGGTGGAGTCCGGCTCCGACTGCTCTGGCGAGGGCAGGGTTATGTGCTGATGTGTGCTCGTCAGGGGCTGCGGGGAAGGCACCGACATGATCGTCGAGGGCGGCGTTAGCGACGTTGGCGGTGCCTGCAGATTGATCTGCACCTCCTCGTACTGTCCCTGTCCATGGCCGTGACTGTGGCCAGAGGTGCCTGCAAAAAAGCGGTATTTATATGGGAATCCTCTATAAATCGGGCTTCCACTTACATTCCTCGCAGTCCGGACAGCAGAGAATGCGCTGCCTGCGTCGTCGTGGCGTGTTGCCGTGTAGCTCGAGAGCTACAGGAGGATAGAGGGGAACATTAGCGGGGATTCTCCCTTGGAATGGGTTCAAGTAGGGCTCACCTTTTGGATGCGGTGAGTGCTGCTGCTGGTGCTCGTTGCTGATCTGCAGTTGAACCTCCTCCACGCGCACACCAGCGCCCTTCTCTGCGCCGCCCGTGTTGCTGGTGATCTGCATGTGGAAGCGCTGGATGTGCAAGTCCAGGGCTCGCTGGGCGGGAAACACCTGCGAGCACTGGCCGCACTGGTACTGCTGCACCACGTGCTGGTTGAGGATGTGCTGCGAGCGCTTGCTGCGCGCCGCAAACGCCAGCGGACAGTGCGGGCAGTTGAATGGCGCCACCGCCGGATGCAGCTCGATGATGTGACGACTGTACTCCAGGCTGTTGGAGAACCTCGGTCCGTTCTGGCAGAAGCGGCACTTGAGCGACACTGCACGGCCCTTGGGCGTGGTGGCAGGCATTGGAGAGGCTGCTGCTAATACTGACTGATTTTGTACTTGATGCTGCTGCTGTTGTTGCTGCTGTTGATGCTGCTGCTGTTGCTGGAGTTGGTGCAACTCGTTGCTGATGGGCGCACCGTAAAAATGCATCGGCGCCTGCTGGGGATTACTGGCCGAGGCCACTGGCTGCTGCAGCTCCGGCTGCTGGATCAGTATCATGATGGGCTGCTGTTGCTGCTGCTGCTGCTGCTGCTGCTGCGCCTGCTGTTGCTGTTGCTGATGATGGATATGCTGCAGCTGCTGCTGCTGCTGATGGGTGGCCTGCTCGAGCATGTAGTTCTCGTTGGGATCTAGCATCGTGTAGGTGGTCTCCAGTGGCGCAGCCTGCTGCTGGTGCTGGTAGAGATCCCCGGCACTGATGTAGTACGTTGTGGTGCTTTCCGATGGACCAAAGCTGCCCTTGATGGCCTCCAGTCCGCCCACTGCTGACCATTGCAGATGTGTCGTGTGCTGCTGCTGCTCCTGGGACTGATACTGCTGCCATTGCTGCTGCTGCTGCTGCTGCTGCGGATCGATGGGAGCTGGCATCAGTTGCAGCTTGCTGGCCGACTGCTGGTGATGATGGTGATAGATCTGCTCGTAGGAAACGGTCGTTGTCGTCTCCTGGTGATGCACTTGGGGCACCTGGACCAGCTGAGGCTGCTCCAGAGCTTTTGCGACCGTTGGCTGCTGACGGACATGAATATGCTCTAGAGGTGGTTGCTGCACCTGAACCTGAACCTGAGGCTCCGCCTGAGGCCGTTGCTCGACCAGAGGCGGCTCCACCAGATGCTGCACCTTAGGGGGGACTGCGACTGCGACTGCCTCGACCTGAGGTGCCGCAACCTGCACCTGCACCTGCACCTGAGCCCCCGGCGACACCTCCGTTGCCTGTGGTCCCTGCTGGGGCTGCAGTTCGTTGAGGAACTGCGTCAGCTCCAGATGCAGACTCTGGTCGGGCTCTGGCGAGGCCTCGATGTTCTCAAAGCAGGGTATGTCATTCTGGAAGCCAATCAGTTCGTTACTGAAGTTGCTGTTATCGAAGAGATCCTCCTGCTGCCTGGCCCCTGGTTTCTCCCGCAGCGGCGATACGTTATCCTCCGTGGCTGCCACTGCCACAGGGCTGCCGTCGCGGGAGGACTCCTGCTCCTGCTCGGGCTCGGGGTCGCTGAGGGAGGCATAGTCGGCGGGGGTGAGGAACTCGTCGATGTGCGGACAGGTCGGTGTGTACATGTGCTGGTCCTGCATCTCGTTGAGGATGCCGTTCAGCGTGGTCTCCACGTCGTTCATCTCCACCTCGAGCTGCTGCTTGGCCTCCAGGTCGTTGAGGGCCAGCGGCAGGGGCTCGGCTCTGGGCGTGGGCGGCGGCGATGGGGCCGGTGTCGTGGCCCCGATCTGCTCGAGACCCTTCTCGCAATGCTTCTCGAATTCGGCCAGAAAGTCCATGGGCGTGGGTCCTGTCCGTACCACTGGCAGCTCATCCGAGGACGAGAGCGAGTCCTCGTCGACATCCGCTGCTGGTGGTGGTAGTGGCGCCCCATCGGGGGGGCGGCCTGCGTTTGCTTCAATTTCGTTTGTTTGGAGTGCCACAGCAGAATTGAAGCTATCTGCTGTAGCACTCTGGCAAAAATTCTCATCGTTGGCATTGTTGTTGACGTCGTCGGGGTGGTCAGGGTCCTGCTGCTCCTTCTTCTCCGGATCCTTGTCCTCCTCCTCCTCCTCCTCGTTGTCCTGCTCCTGGTCCACGCACAGTCTGCGCTGCAGATCCTCGTTGAGGGCCTCGAGGGGTATGCTCACAATGATCTCTGGCTGCTCGGACTGTCCTGCTCCATCCGGAGATTCCTGCTCCTCCTCACTGACTGTGGCTGTAGCCGTGGCCGTGGCCGGGGCTGTGACCTCTGTGGACGAGGTCAGCTCCTTCGACTGAACCTCCATCGAAGCTGGACTGGCCGTGACGGCTCCATTCAACATTGGTTCTCCTTCAATTTGTTGAGGGGACGGAGTCTCCTCCTCATTTTTTAGGGTGCTCTCGTCCGAGGCATCACTCGATGACGACAACTCCTTGATCGATACTGCCGATACTGGGTTCTCCCGTATCCCTTCATCGCCGCTGGTCTCATCCTTGCCTTGACTTTCTTGTAGGACCTCCACGTAGGATGATTCCGTATCCGCATCTGAAGTACTGATGTCGCTTGCCTCGCCGCAGGAGGAAGACGTCTCCACTGGACGCAGCGGAGTTGGACAGTTCTCATCGATCTCGGACTGCGGTTCCTTTGGATCCTGGCAGGAGATTTCCTCATCAGACTTTGTGCTCTGCTCCGGACCGGACTCAGCTCCAATCTGATGATGGAGTAGTTCCTTCCCCATCGACTTATTGCTCACGGATCGCCGCTGCCGCTTGACGGGCATGTAAACGGGCGAACTCCGGGGTCGACGGCCGCGTCGCAGTGCGGGCACCGCTGTGGGCGATCGTCGGGGGAACTTGAGGACCGATGGCGCTGAGGTGGAGGAGGGACTGCTGTCGCTCTCGAAGCCACAGAGTGGCTCCACCGACAGATCGCTCAGATGCTCTGTGGCCGCCTCACTGCTGGTGCTCCTTCGGCCCTCTATCTCCGAGGAGGGGGCCGGCGAGGAGCTGGACCACGACTCGGACAGCTGCTTCCTCGCAGCCTTTGTCTTCCAGGGCATGCTGCTGGGATCAGCGTGGGTCGCTGGTCGTTCCACTGGATCGGGAACGGCATTCGCATTCGCATCCGCATTGGTAGCCGCTTCCGGAGTTCCCGCGGACTGTGTCCGCATTTTGCGCAATCTCAGCTGCAGGCGGCGCTCCTTGGGCGGGGGCAGGACCTCCTCCGTGGCGGGCTGCTCCGTCTTTACGATTTTCGGCCGCGACGTTCGAGGGGATAGGGATTCACCCTCCGATTCAGAGAAGATGCGACGCTTTCGCTCCATCTGTGACTCCGGCAAATGCATGTAGTCCGACGAATTCGCATCCGTGTCCATATCCTTCGCCTCCTCTTCCCTGGCCTGCTCCTGCTGCAGTGCCTGCCTTTGTTGCTGCTTCTGTTTTCGCTTGGCCTGTCTGGCGGCCTGCCGGTCGGATATCTCCTGGGCGTAGTCCTGCAGGCGATGCTGCATCCGCACGCATTTCCTTCGAAATTTGGCCACCATCAGGAACTGGGCCATGCACTGGCGGCAGATCTCCTGCGGAAGTCCATCGTCGCGGCTGACCTGTGTGGAAGGAGCGAAAGGAACGAATCATTTATTAGATATCACAGCTTTTAGATGTTAAATTTCGCTTAAAGATTGATCATTGAGCCCAAAAAAAGGATTGGAATTTCTATAAAGACATTCCTGTAAGCCTCGTGCACAACCATTACTCCTATTTCTGACATTTCACAGACCCACAAGCGAAAAGAGACGGAGAATGCTAAAACAAACTACATGTCGTGTGCATGATTTAGCTCAAATCGAGGCTGGGAACGAGTGAAAGTCCAGAGTTGTTATTTTCTGCTGTCCCCAATTCCAAAAGTGTGCTTTAATCTGCTGACACGTGTGGAGTATCAGTATTATCAGTATTCATGAGTGCTAAACCCTCTACTTAGTGCACAATAGAGACAGGCACAAGTAGTTAATGACTATTGGGGTGAATGGAGGCAATCGAACGCTTGGGCAAAGGGCAGGGCGATTCCTTTCTTTCCAGTTTCTTCGCTTTCGTTGAAACTACGAATCAATTAACTGCCATTGAAATTGTTAAACAATTTGCCTATTAATAACTGTAGTAAGTAGCAGCCTAACGAGCAAATTGGAATGCGAATGGGTTATGGCCAGTTGGTCAGACAATCCAATGGAGGAAGGCTGCTGGTGGCAGGTGGAAGGCGGCACACCACAGGCTGGTGCCCCCATTGGAATGCCAACAAACTCTGGCGGTGCTGGCCGTGCTGGCGGGGCCGTCGGCACCTTCGTTTTCCGTTGTGTTGTGATTTGGAGCAAATAATTTGCTTTGTTTTCCAAATGAACGACTTCAGTAAAGAGACGTAGGCTGAGGCATGCCACAAAAAGAGCCAAACCAGACACGAATGCTCGGCATAAAACAACAACAACAACAAAAACCAAAACACATACGAGTACTGAAGACCTGACCGTAATGAAATGATTTCAATTAAAATTTCAAATGCCTGTGGATCCTGATTGATATTTTGTTGAATATTTATACGGCCTTCTCGTGTCTTTCGTTTTTGTTTGGGCTTGAGGGCATTGAAACAACTCAATACAGTACTATATACATAGTGTAGATCAATTGTTTTAAATTGTATTTGAATTATGGATTTTAGGAGATCAACAAAGGTCAGAACGGATATGCTGGACACTGTTTTATTCAAGTGGGAGGCAATTCTTGGCTTTGAAACGGAAGCAAGCAGTGTAAGCAAATGCAGGAAACGTTTATCTTTAACAGAGACAAGAAGCAGTAAAGTGAATCATGTGGGTATGAGTATTACAGAGACTCCCAGTATGGCCTCTCCTTTAGCAGGGAATACACAGAATACACAAACATCAACAATTCTACGAATAAATTCCCCTGTTCCCCAGCAGAATATTCCTCAGAAGAAAACAGTAAACTGAATGTCATACGGGTATGGAGTGAGAGCACTTCTTGCCGGCCTGCAAGCAGTTCATTTAACCCCAGACAAGCAGTAAAAGAATGTAAAAGTGAATGTCATATGGCTATGATTATGAGTGAGAGTATTACCGCTCTTTCTAGCGGCGGAAAGGGATAAGGGGGATTGAAAAGAAAGAGCATAAAAAATCAAATCACAAGTTCAAGATCTCTTTCGTAAATAGTAGACAACAAATTGCTTGGGTAAGGTGAAAGGCGAGCGCACACAGAACTAAAGAAAAGCAAACAAAAGAAAAGGTGGAGAATGCTGATACAATTTTCGCGAAGCAACAAAAAATAAAAAACTAAAGAAATAAAAGAGGAGCGGAAAAAAAGCTGGCAACGTGATTTGGTTGGCGATCATTGGGTAAACATAGTAGTGAGGGGTAGGGGGTGGGGGGTAGGGGGATATGCTTAGGCTATGGTAATGCAAATACAGTTCCGAAAATGACATAAAGCCTTCCACCGCACAGCACCACAAGAGACGAGACCCCCAGAAATTTATGCACAGCTCGGCGAAAGATCGCCAGGGAGCCGGCAGGGACGGAAATTTGAACGATTTCGAATGCACAAGCTGCCGACAATGCATAACTGATGAGAGAGCTGCTGCCTGGCCAAAACAAAAACAAAAATAAAAAAAAAGATCAAAACCTCGAGCCTCGGTCTGGCAATGAGAGAGGGGAGAGAGAGAGGAAACCCTCCACCGCGACCCACCGAAACCCATCGGCCCGACGAAACGGACTACTGCCGACGGCCGACCGCCGACTGCCGTCAGAGACGTCGTCAAGTGTAAATGACAATTGAAGTAAATGCCGTCCGGTTGCGTTGCGCTGCGTTCATCTGTCCGCGAGAGTGTGCGTCGAAGGAGGGGGGAGGGGGGGTGGAGCGGTGTCTGTTGCCTGTGTAACTGTGTTCGCTGCTCGAGTGGACCAGGCGCATAAAAATAGACGCAAATGCGCTGAATACACTGAAATAAATAAATAAATAAATAAACTTGCATCGCGTCGCCGTATCTAATAAAAATAACAATCGAGGGAGCGAGCACCTAGCGCGCACCCAGAGGCCGGCCACCGCACACCAAGTAACGGAAGAAAAGGACGGGGGAAAGCGGAGCGAATCGAACGAACGAGAATCTGCACCGAAAAGCAAACAAAACAAACACACACAAAATGAAAGACCCAGAACTAGAATCCCCGATAGAAGGATGCAACAGATTTGTGTTTTGTAATGCCAAAAACGAATACAAATTGATTGATTATCACCAATAAAACATCTTAATTAGCGGTTGAGATCTCGTCTCGAAACGTAATACATTTCTTCATTAGTCATAAGTAAAAAAAAATACCCAGAAAATATATATAAATATTTATTGTAAATACCGCGATGGGGAAAAAGTACCCAATGGCTGTCGGAAATTTTTACACTTTTTGCCATTGACAGCAAAATAATAATTGTATACAAGTAATAGAAATATGAGAACGAATGACTGAGTACAAAGGCTACAAGAAGATCTACTCCGCGAAAAAAAAACCAAATTGGCAATCCTTCTTCTGGTTTTTGAACATTGAACTTTGAACAAATACCCAAGAAATCTGCTGTTTTTTGAAATAGTAGAACGATGGACAGACCCGTAATTTTTCGACGACTGACTTTTGGATACGACAAAACGTCTATCTCTTCGGATGCAATACCTAGCGGGTTTTTTTGAGAGTATTTTTGGAATCATTCTGAAGAAAAGAGTCAACCAATAGGCACAAAGAATATTGTTACAATGCGACAAACATCGACTATCATTCGTTCATCAAAGTTCCACCTCGAACATTACGCCGTACCATTAATCAGCACATTTTGAGGCTGAAAGTGGTTAAACGGCAGCTACAGTTTTTCCCAGTTTATGCAACGCGAAAAGTAAATAGAGTTCCACAAGGCTCTCTTATCTAATAAAAATTAATAATATTATCATAAAATCAATACCCGATAACTGTTATTACTGAAATTCGACTAGATATTTCAATATTTACCATATATAGGGTATATTTATATGTGGATCTATTACTGTGATTATTCATTCTTTGGTTTTAGCCACAGTCTGGCCATTGAATGCCAAAGAGATCGGTTCCCAAATGGTTCTTAAATTGTTTAAAAATTGTTGGCAAATGCTGAGATAAATGCAGACAGACAGACAGACAGACGGACGGATACATTTTGCTGTCATAATCTATTTTCAGACGGATACGGAGCTCCGTTCCGCAAGTAAATGACACAATCATCGATTCTGTTTTTGTCTTTTGCGAAATTGCAGAAATCCAAAGCGGACAAATAACCTAGAAAAACAGAGCCACAATTGAATGATTAGTTCAAGATAAATGCAATAAATGCCTGCCCCTCGCCCCGGAGACCCCGCACCACACAAGCAACAATCATTCCGATCCATCGGCAGCATGCCCTCAGACTCGATTTGTCTTGGATTGGATTGGATTTGGATGGTGCTGCCTATGGTGCCGGGGTCCCCATTAGATTCCCCCTCCACTCGCTTTCTTGGGCAAAGAAAATTGTACAAGTGGTGTGCCCTTTCGCTCGCTTCCTAGTTTCCCACAAGCGAGAGAAAGGGGGCGGGGTCGGAGGCGGCTAAACTGAAGCAAATGGGAGGGAAACTTCAAACACGCCATACAAATTGTGCTAATTTGCACTCAATGTGCAACAAATTACAGTACTCGAAAAACTCAGCGTCAAAAGAAAAGGAAATTAAAACCAACACAAGAAAGAAAGCAAGAAACAATTTCCACCATCGAAACTTTTGATACCGCTTAACAATTATCAATGTTTCAAATGGTATATGGTATAAAACTATTAAACTTCACTTCACTATTAGTAAAGATTCTGCATTTTTTGGTGCGAGAATCTCTGGAAAAAAAACAACAGCATTCAGATTCATTCGCAGCATATTTACTAGATGATAGTTTATCCATTTTAATGTAATTAAAAAAAAAAGAAGCGGTATTGACTATACAAAATAATTGCTAAAAACCAATCCATTCGCACGAAACAAATACAGAATAGATCCAACGATGCAAAGGCCGATTTCAGCGATACCTGAGGCAATATTTCTGTGTGAATAATTTTAGAATATTGCGCACTGATGTCTCTTAAAAATGGTTTTGAATTTACCCAAAAATGATTTATATGTATTTTTATTAATTAAAATTATCTTGCCAAAAAATACTGCAAAAATCAACCTGTGCGGATTTTAATAGGTTTTAGACATCAAAGTAAATGAAATTATATTTAAATCTAGAAAATAATATCGGGACAGAATTATATGGCCATCTGATTTTATTGACTTTTAAATTTTAAACTTCATGGACATTTCCCTGAAAATACTCATATTTAATCGCTAATTAAATGAGTGGCACTTAAAATTTTGACGCAACATATTCTAGAATTTTTTCACATCCTTCGCATTGGAAATAAGATTATAACTCTCTATATATTTAGTTATAGTTATTTAGTATTATATTTATATTTAGTTAGCAATTAAAACTATCTAGTAAATAGATGGAATTAATGGCAAAAAAAAAAAATTTATAGTATGCAGTTCCACCGATATTTCGAAAGCGTTTCCTTCTGCGTGCCGACACGACTATACTTTCCCTGGTTTCTGCTAAAACTATTTTATGTGTGGTCTATGGTCGTATATCGTCTCTTAGAGGGGTTATAAAAACGGAATGACAAAAGGAATGAAAATTAACACAAAAGCAAACCCAAAAGCCGTAAAATCTTTTCTGTTTTTTCCCCCCATTTTTTTTAACGGCTAGATTGCAATTCGAATTGATGACGGTACAGGAGATGAAGCAGAAGAAGAAAAATTAATAATAACTGTAAACTGTTGCGAGGAGAGCCAAAGCCGAAGCCATAAATAAAGACGGAGCGAGTGGGATGGCCATAGACAGAGCATAGAGCCGCAGCCCAGAGCCAGGGAAAAGAGCGAGAGTGAGAGAGATAATAAATCGCTTGTATGCAAACATAAATTTACATTTTTGATGATAATTCTTGCCACCCGGTGAGCCGGGCCCCCCCTTCCATTCTCCTGCCAGAGCTGCGCAAATTAAAATCGAAACAAAAGTCAACAGAGAAGAGAGACCAGGACATGGACCATCCAGCCAGTAGCCAGTGTCAGCCAGTAGCATCCAGCCACTCAATGGAAAAGGTTTAAGAGAGTTTGACAATGGCAATGTTTAACTAATTAAGAGATGAGACGAGAGCAGAGCTTTTCATCTGGAACAATTTGCGACTCTAATGGAGCCATAAAAAAAACCACAACGGACAGCTGCAGAGACAACGAAAATTTGTAATCAAATTGTAGCGAACATGGTGCCCCCAGGGAGAGAGCGAGAAGGAGTCAGGAGAGGTGTGGGTGAGCGAGACCCCAAAACAGGCACTTAATAAATCATACCCCCGCCGCAACGGAAAATTAGACAGGGGCCCCCGAAGAGCAGAGAGAGAGAGAGAGAGACAGAGAGCACAGTGTGGATGAGCGGAAGAGAGCGGTAAATGGTTAGCATTTTGCCAGCCAACCCAGAGACAGGGGGCGAGCGGGACTTTGTGGGGGGTGCGAGCTGCTGGTGTGGGATGTGTTGGCTTTTCGCACATAATCCAACAACAAAGCAACCCACTTGTGGAACTTGTTGGCTTGGACAATTTTGGCTTAATTGCAGCGGACGCCGGGCGCAGAACCGAAAGGGAAACACCAGAAAGGATGCCGAGTGCGAAATTGTCTCTTTCGCACACCGAGCTGTGCTGCCGCTGCGTGTTCGGGCGCGTGTGTATGTGTGTTCCTGCTCGAGTGCATCTGTGTGTGTGCGCTAATAGGCGGAGCAATAAAAGCCACAGCGAAACGGAAGAGTGGACGACAAGTGGACAAAGAGGGAGGCCGGCCCGGCCCGGCCCGGCGAGACACAAACCAGGCCACCAACGGGATTCGGGCCAGGGACGGACGCATCTGGGTGGGGAAGGGGGTAAGGTAATTGTGTGTGCGCGCGGTATAATGAAATGAAGTAAAAGTGGCCTGGGGCATATTGATTAAGAGAACGAACGCCTGCCTCTGGAAAGTGAATCAATGGAAATTCTCAAGTGAATTGCAGCAGCCTCAAGTGCAGCCATTTAAAGCGGGGCGGAACCAGAAATAAACCCTAATGTATTCAAATGTACAAAAAAAGACACAGGAAACAATCAAAAACAACTAAAGTTTATTCGGAAAATAACTATCTTTGAAACCAAACAAATTACGTGCCAAATACTTAAAATATACTATAAAAAAAAACTTAAATTTAAAAATATAGAAAACACACCTTTGAGAATAAAAAATTTAATGAACACCCAACAAAATAAATAAATATACTTTAAACATAAGGAAGAATATTAAAAACCATACTGAAAATGTACAAGCGCACTAGATATACTAAAAAGATACTAAAAGTACTAAAACCATACCGCAGATCTATTTAATGAAAAAATAAGAATTAAAGTAACGTTATCACGGAAATAAATGACTCTACAAAAATATACTCGTACTGAAAATTGTAATACAAATTTGGAAACCACTATACCATGTTTGAAGCCCCATTGAAGGGTGTTTAAATCAAGTAAAAATTCCTGAACTGTGAATCAAGTGATTCAGTGGAATAGATTTCTGTTGTGTTTTTATTAGAGTTCTGCTGAATAGTTAACATTCATGAATATAAAATGTATATATTCGACCCTGAACCAAATCAGAACGAAATCAGAATTTGAAAACTGAAATTTATTGTTGAAATTCTTTCAACACAAATTCTCACTGAATGCGTAATCTTAAAAGCAACTGTATATGGCATTACATTTCCAAAGACCCAAACTGAATCGAATGATACTCAAAAAAGTACTTTACTTTACCAATTCCTACAAATTATAAACAATAGTATTTTGGGAACTTCAAAATAACAAACAAAGAACAAGGAAGGTCCAATCTAATGGTTTTAGGAAATTTCAAAAGGAAAATTTGGTCCGCTCCAAAAAACGATCTCAAAATGCCATTCCGAGAGACACACAAAATTTGTTTAGATTAGCAACTTAATTTTAAAATTGTTGTGTTATCAGTGAACCCAATGATCTCCCCACCGTTTTCCCACCGTTGAGATGAGTCGGCCCTCACCCTTTTCTCCTCCCTGTAAGGCACTTTGTCATCTGCCTCTGAGTATTTCTCTATTCCCCCTATTCGGGCATCTGGCTTATCTAATCTGCTGCTTTTGCTTCGTTGCCTGGCTCTGCCGTTGCGACACTTCCTAGACACTAGCGAGCGAGATCAGCAATTCATATGAGCAGCGGCAGCACTGCTTCTCTACTGCTCTGCTCTGCTCTGTGTTTCCTAGGCAAAGGTCAGTTGTAATTATTTCTGTTTGCAGGGTATTTGAATGCCCTATAGCTGGAACTGGAGCGTTAACGGAAACCGAAACGGAACTCAGCTCTCCTCTCTGCTTTGCCGACGGCACAGCAAACCTTTTTACTTAATTTGATTGGAATATGCGCACAGGAGGGCCGGGCAGGGCCAGGCAGGGCCGTCCGTCGGACGGTCGGTCGGCATGTCAGTGGGGGATTATCACGCAGCAGCATCCACACACAATTTGCTCAGCTCTCCCGCACACTCACACTCCCGCTCTCCCGTCGGTCTTCTGTGTGTTGTCTGTGCTGCTGCCGCTGTCAGGTCTGGCTTGCGCTGCGCTTTGGTTGGCTGATTGTTTCTCTGCCTCCCGTTCTCGTCCTCGTGCTCGTGCTCTCTGCTACTTCCTCTCCCTTTCGACCGCTCTCGCTCTCTTCCTTGCTTCGGTGGCTGCCAAATGTCAAAAGCGGTGAAAAATGAAGCCCTCGGCTTTTGATGTTCTCCTGGTGTGTGGCGTGTCGTACTCTCTCTTCTGTCCTCTCTCTCTCCCCCCCCCCACCCGATCAGTCACCGTGGCTGGCACCCTCTGCATTAATTTTTCATTGGCGTGTGTCCGACGGACGGGGGGCGGGGGCGGATGGGACGGGACGGCAGGCAGGCGAAAAACCAACAGACGGCATGGGATAAATCCATAAAACAATTTGAGAAATTAAACAATCAAAAGGCGTTAAGTGTTGCTGACTTTTCCTGAGGGGTTGGTTTTTCTCGGTTTGGGTTCGGTTCGGTTCGGGATTTTCTGGTTGTTGCTGTTGATTACCGTTGTAGCTGTGTGGCTGTGGCTGTGTGGCTGTGTTATTGTGACCCAGCTGCTGGTAATGTCCTTGTTTGCTTAGTTGATTAACCCGACTAAACGGGGGGCGGGGCGGCAGAGAGTACTGGTGGTAGACGGAAGTCGGTGGTAGTCTCAACAACTGCCGGAATAGACAGCTGCGAGAGCGAAAAGCATTTGGCTTGTCACACATCGTAGCGGTTTATGTTTATATTTTTATATGTTCCCGGACTCATCCAAGCCGACAGGCACTTCTACCCACCACTTGGGCATCTCATCACTCTTCGCGGGAGTCGAGGAGGGGTGTGAAGCAGTTTACTTTTCCGCATTTTATTAGATTTTATGATACACTTGACTGACCCGGATTCGGTCTGAGCCTGATCCCCCCGATGGCACATACACCACTCCATACCAACTCCACTCGGCAGCAATTGCAGCATTATTTGATTACATTTGCCTTTGATTGAGATAAGTGGAATATTCTGTTGCAACATGATAAACGGCGGGGTGGGGGCTAAAAGGTACATACTCTTACATAGTATTTAAGGGCATGCCGCGCACCCTTTTTTTCGGTAATGCCGAATGACAGATGGCAAGGCTAAGGGGAAACGATTAATGATAATAAAAAATCAAGAAATGCGGCAAACTTTCATATACTCGTACCACTAGCCCATTCGGATTTATGTGTTAATAAAATTTAGACGCGTGACCTGAGACGGAAAATGGATTGAGTGGAACGGGCAGCCGGGAGGGCGGGGGGAAACGATGGTTTAAGAGGTACTCCCACATGTACTATAATTGTATTAAAAATACATAAATAATGAAGGTGCACGGTGCACAGTGCAAGTGCTCTAAAAAAAACAAGCAATAAAAAACCAATAAAATACAAACAACTGTAATGATTTTATGGTAACATCTCAAAATTAATAAAACATACAGCACATACTGAAATGTAATAAAAAATAACATTGTGAGATATACTAAATGTAGTAATAAATTTAATACCAAAAACATACTCAAATCTATTGAAACGTTTTAAAAAGGACTTTAAAATTACTCGAAATACATAAAAATACCATAAAAGGCAAGAACAAATATCCTGAAATCTATTAAAGTTCACAACAAATGCTGAATACCGAAGAAAGTCTGCATAAGATAATGAACTGATAGAAAAATACCGAAATGCGACAAAAATATAATAAAATATATCAATACAAACTAAAACAATTGAAAATATAACTAATTCTGAACAACATACTGAAATATAAAAATGATATACACCGAGAGTATCTAAAATACTCTGCAATAAACCAATATGTACTGAAAAATACTGAAAAACTCTCGCACCTAACCAGAAGTCTGCATAATATACTAAAATTTAGTCGAAATACCATAAAAGGCAAGAACAAAAATCCTGAAATCTAATAAAATTCATAAAAATTGCCGAGTACTAAAGGAAGTCTGCATAAAATACTGAACTGATAGAAACATACTGAAAAATGCACTAGCCAACATGTACCGCGATATACCAATGTGTATTTTTTGTAGGATAAACCAAAAGCTTGTTTATTAAATGTTTATGCAGAAAAGAACGTGTTTATACAATTTCCACTTCCGTTTAGAGAACAGAACAGAGAAACATCCATCGAATGATGCTCCCTATACGCTCCCAAACAAAAAGCATGCCACGATGCGACGCGACGCGACGCCCTTCCGCAAGTCTTCTTTGGCATTCTTTGAATTCTTGTTTCATCTAATTCTGCTTCTGTTTGCCACATTGTTGACATTAATCACATTTTAATTATAAGGCCAGATCCGCAAAGAGCGTGCCAGAGCCAAATTCGATTGTTTATTTTTTTGCTGTATTGTTGCTTCTTTGGGAGGTTCAACATCTCATTCTGCGCAAATGCTTCTAAATTGAATGTGCAATTGGCCGGGCGCCCAACTTAATTAAACAAACAAATAGAAACAGAAGCAGACAAAGTACAAGAGTACGAGGGTACGAGAGTATATGGACTGTATCTCTGGCTTTTCTCTGCAAAATCATAGAGTGAAAATGGATAGTGCCGCGCCCCCCACAATTTTGTGGCTGCCACCTGCAATTTGTGTCGCTCTCTCCCCCCACTCCCACTCTCTCTAGGGGCTTAACACTTTGCTACACAGACTCGACAGACTCTCCAGCTGACATTTGGGGATTTGCGGGGCTCTAGGCAAAAGTTTGCACAGAGAGAAATTGGATAAAGGCTGCAGGAAAACGAGAAGTGGAATTACTTTCGTGGCTTTCGTAGGAGCAAGTTTTGCTCTAAAGATGTAATAGAATTCATACCCCAAATTACACACAATCCCAGGCCCAATCCCATGAGGGAATTTTCTGTTCTGGACGCTTTGGAGCCGCTTTATTTGATTACGAAAATAGTTTTGTGTCCAGCAGCAGCAGATGGCCAAATGGGATAATGTGGGCCAGCAGTATTAGCATACAAATTCCATACGACAGATCCCCTTGGCCAAGCATATCTCAACAAAGTTATTTAAATAGATTTGGTTACTTTATTTAAATGGATTTAACTGCAAATAAAAGCATATTTGGCGGGGAGATTGGCTAATGGTCGTATTCCATTAGACTGCGCTGAAAGGCAGAGGATAGAAAGGAATACAACGAGAAATGAGTGTTGGTAGCCTTCGCCGTTAGTCCAACACTAAACGATGTTTACCAACACTAAGTACTTCTCTCGCTCTTCCTAGTTTTTAGTCTCAACCGTCCTCCAGTTAGATCTACAGTCATAACCGCAGAACTTCTCAAGCGGTAAACAGCTTTTCCTGCGGTGATTAATCTTAATAAATTATGCATTTATTATTGCTCTTGAAAATACATATCTGTTAACAAAGGAATCGTTCAGGCGAAAACCATTTTTACCCAATTTATTCAAACGAATTTTTTGAGTAGAAGCAAGCGTGGCGAGACACTAAGATACATCCGAAAAGACTCTTCTTTTAACAAGTTTCCTTTAATACCTCATTATCCATAAGAATTTAGCAACGTTTTCAGTGATAATTTACATAGAATAAATTAAAGTAAGCTTTAGCGCTTAAGTACATTAACAAATGTCTCCTTTAAGCCTAAACAGACTGTGATTTTTCGCAGTTTCAAAGAATTTTCACCTTATCCTCATTAGGCCGAGTGCTAAAAGCTGATGAAATGTGCCAAAGATCAACATTGACATGAACCAAATGTGACAAAAAGCGCTTTACACCTCCATATGTGTGTACCATACCATGCACTATCCAACGACCATTTGTTTTAGCCCCTGGCTGTAGAAGCTGCTAACAGAAAAATGTGCTAAAAATTAAATTAAACATCCACGAGATATTTATGTTAATACCATTCGGAATAGAAGAAAAGAATGGGAAGGAAGCCAACAAGTTCGGGGGCCACAAATTTTCAAGAGCATGACGTAAAAACATTCTAATTGCTGCGCCCCTTTCGAGTTCTTTACGGGGAAAACATTCCCCGAGTACATATTTTAATTGAGTCTGAATTGGCCTTCTTACTCGGAGACTTCCAAAAATGTTTATACAATGTATCCCATAAAAAAAGATCCCATCAGATCCCCTCGGAGCAGAGTGAAAGTGTCGGCTTTGGGTTGGGTGTATCCGATATGCCAAGATATATGGCATTTAATATTATTTAGCAGCTGGCAAACCGCTGAAAAGAGACTCACGAAATCCCGAAAATAAGTCAATAAGAAATCTCTTTTCTCTGAAATGTTTTCTCGCGAAATATGTACATGTCGTCTTTTTTCGGGGTATAAAGAGACACGGCAGAACTCTGGATATTTATTTATTTTTTTTGGTGACTGAAAGCTGTCGCCATTGACCTTAGCTTGGGGTCTGGGGATCCGAAAAATGCTACGGGTATGAAACGATGACGCAGTGGAATCGACAACGATGATAGCGTCATTAGCATTATGGAAATGAGTACAAAAACGTTTGGCTGTTGTTTCTTTTGGAACTTGTCCAAGTGGGTTCTTCATCATCGTCTGCATGGATCAGAGGCTTGGCCATCGTCGTGATCATCATGATGGTTCGTGAATCGTCTCCATTGATTCACAAAAAGGGGCATCTGCACGTGTGAGGGGAGGGTATGTGCCAATGGCCAGTGCCCAGACTTGGCTTTCATGCGGTCTGACCAGCTTCGGAGTTCAATAAACTATGGCTCCCAGCCAGATATCGGTTGAGCACCGAACTTCTTGGGCAGCACAGGCTACACTTTCTCTCTTCAGAGAGGCGACAGTTGAGGGGAGGATACCCTTGCAGAGGGCAGTATACGTTGCACAAATTTCCCATTAACGAACGGATACCCAATCGTTTCTGGAGCTGGAGTTTCCGACTCCCTTTTACATTTTTGAGTTATGACTCTCCTTAACTTGATATAAATCGGACAGATATGTCACGTGGCTGTCGTTCTGGGGGCAAAGAGTGTAGCATTTGATATAAAGTCATTTTTTGGACATTGAAAATTCATTTTAGTCATTATGTTCTAAGAACTCATACAACACACAACAAACAAACCAACAAAAAAAAAACACTAAACACGAAAACAAAAATACACAAAAAGAAATAAATTTTAAAAATTAAAAAATAAAACCCGATAATGACGTCAATAGTTCCGACACCGCCGGCAGGAATCGGAGCTGCCGTGCCAGTGTGGATGAAAATCGATTGGAGTCCTGAAATAGAGCATGACATTTACATGGACTGGGGCTCGTACTACTCCCACCGGCGGAGGGAGAACATGGCCATGTACTACTACAACAAGGCCCTCTCCATGATGCCAGAGGACTATGTGACCCTTTACCACCGGAGCCAGACTAAGCGGAAGAATGCCCAAACAGAAGGCGCCCTAAAGGACTGTGGAGAAGCCAAAAGTATGTTCCTGCTCGGAGAATGTACGCCTAATACTGATTTATGGATTTACTGATTTACAGGAATTTTAAAGAGACTCAAAATCGAAAACGCTCCGATTAATCTGGAAATTTGTGATGCTCTCTACGAACTGAATCAGTTTGAGAATGCCAAGGCGGAATTGCACGATAATACTCGGCTCTTCAAGGGAAACAAGATCAAAGCCTTTGAGAACCGTCTCGTTGTGGTATGATTGATCTTCAATGCGTTCTCCCAAGGATTCCGTTTCATTTATGGTTTTAGGTTGACGAAAATATCAAAAACTGTTGTGGAGAAGAGCTGACACAGTTTATATCTGCGAATGAAAAGCTGTTGATCCAGGTGAAGGAAATGGAGCTCAAGGCCCGAAGTCAAGTGCAGAACAAGCCCCTGTGGAAAGTCCTAAAAGAGCAAAACAAATGCGATGTTTTGAGTATCCTGGAAATCGAAGTAAGTTCAAGACCTTTGAAGTTTTTTCGCCCAACAAGACTCTCTCTCAATTCCTTTAAGGACGAATTACTGTCCCCACTGGAAATCGCAAGACGAAATCGGGCATTCAATGTCTTTAATCAGATCTACATGGACAAGTCATGGATTGACGTGGTTTTTTTGAAGAAATTGCTTAGGTAACTTCGTTTTAAAACTAAACCATTGATCGTCTGATCATCTGGTCATCCACTTTCTTCAGGAACCCCACTCTACTTCTCGAACAGTGTCGAAACTCGAAATATTTTTTGGGAGCTCTAAACAAGAAGAAATATGAGGAAATCAAAATTTTCTTGGTATGTATACATCACGCCTGGAAATATTCACAGATTGTACATAAATTGTGTTACAGAAAATGCTTCATGCACGTGCTCCCATGTACTACATTCAATACAACAAATTCACGAACAAAAAACTGATGGACAAATTCCGGGAGGACTTTCTGTTCCGTAAGCAGTACCAGACAGGTCGGAACATGCGTTCGGTGTTGAGGAACATTCGACATCTTCGGGCCGTCGGTAACGTGACGGTGAGTTTTTCATAATTTTTGGGAGCCATTGAGGAAACCATTATTGCTGTCTACAGAGACTCTCGAAGTACGTGGAGGAGGTTATGGGAGACTACGTTGTCCTGAAAACTAGTCGGATTATGCCCTGGAAATTTGAATTCATGAACGAAGTGTACAACACATTGGCTCTGGCATTTGCCGAACAGTGTGTAGTCCCCCCCGACAAGAATCGTCTGGAGGACAAGGCTGCTCTTCTCAAGCTGCTTCGCCTTCCCACCGACAAGTCCTGGGATGTTCAACATTTCGTGTTTGGAGACCGCTCCACTCATCAGGCCTCCGATGTGACGGATCTGTCCATGTCGAAATCGAGGTAAGAGTCTCCCTCCCACCAACCCATCAATGTCACTATTCCAGAAACTCGTAATCCTCCAGGCAGTGGATATCCCGACTGGAAAAACGAATGCTGTTCGCCAAGTACTCGATCGAGAAATGCTATCTATTGCATCAGATTGGCAACACTCATCTCAAATCCAATCGCTACGATGAATGCTGCTTTATAGCTAGAAAGGGCATAACAGGTAGGGCTTCTTCTTCGTAGTTATAGCCATATCTGACTCAAAAACTCATTGTTTTCCAGAAACCAAGAACTGCAATAGCTTGATATGGAAGTTTCTGTGCACTCTTCTGATCATTAAGTCCAATGCAGCCCTCCACAAGGTGGAACGGACCAAGGAGTCACTGATTAAGGCTCAGAAAATTATAGAAGAACTTGCTTCTCCCAAGCTTTCCCATTTCGTGGACGTTTGCATAGCCTGCAATGAGGAAGAATGTAATCTAAAGAAACAACGCGGTAGTTTCTCAAGGCGTCAAAGTCCGGAGTCCATGCACAGCCTGGACACTGAGCCAAGTTTTAATAATTAATATTCACGGCCTTCAATTGAATACAGTATCAAATACATGACATACATTAAATATCCATATTCCTCCCATATTTCTCAATTCAATGTTACAGAAACGAGCGGTAGCGTTGTGAGGCGCGGCAAGGGCCGCGGCTCTTCTTTCAGTCTCTTTCGGTACTCAGTCTTAAATAAGAGCTTATGATTTCGGATTAATCTGAGCTGACGATTGCCGCATGATCTCTCTGTAAGGAAGGGGGGAGCTCTCTGCATTATATTTGAAACTCAATAGCCAAAAAGGTTTTCTATGGGACCCCTGATATGAAACCATGAAATGAAAACCTATTAACATCTCAACTTTTGGGGAGGGATCCTCGGAGATCTCCTTTCCAGCTGACACTAGAAAAACGATCGCTGTAACAGAGGGTATATACAGTGTCGATCTCTCTAGCCTTTTGCTTTCGCGCCTTGCTTTATTTCCCATCTTTGTCTGCAGAGAGTTCGAGTACCTTCGTAAAAATGGCTGTTGTGTGTGAAAGCCGTAAGAGGCGTATGCAAACAGACGGAAACAGAGATATTTATCAGGCTGTTGTGTTGTTTTGGCCCAAAGAAGCTGCAAATTGAAACACAGACTCCACAGACTTTTGTACATATTTAACAGATTTATGTACATATAGACCGTATAAAAGTTTTGGAGCAGAAAATGTCTTCTCAGCGCTTACCAAAGCGGAACTCTTGTCTTTTGGTTTATTAAATCAGAGTCGAAGATAGAACCAGCCAAGATCCCAAATACGAGTGTTTTTGTACCCTTTGCGGGCACCGAAGCCTAACCTGATAATCGTTCTTTCACTTCGGGAGAAAATGACATCTCTACGAGTCCCTCTAATTGGCAAATTGTGCAGTCACAGTCGGCAAACCTCCTCGTGGCGTGGTGGAGAATTAAATTTCTTTGGCGTGTGATCCACTTATTTTTGCTGCCTCGAAAATGACATAGAACTTTTGTGCAGAGTTCCATTGGATGCACATTATGTCTGGATTCGCTGTGCGAATTTCACACAAGCGATCGGACACATTAGTTTCAAACGACATAATAACGAGATCATTCGCTATGAGCGATATGGGATTTCTTTGGATTAAATCCGAAAAATAAATGTAAAATAATAAGTCCAAACACCGACTGGAAGTATTTTAATAATATTTTCTTCGAAACCTTTTGGTATTTTGAGTAATTTTCTAGTATTTTTGTGGTAGTTTAATGCGTATATGTTTTAAATTTAGAATTTTGTATTTTTTGTATTTTGTGGTATTTTAATGATGATGTTTTAAATTTAGAATTTTTTGGTATTTTCTTAAGTATTTTTTATTTTATTATTAAATCCGAAACAAAAATATAAAATAATAAGTGGAAGTATTTTTATTATATTTTCCTCGTAACGTTTTGCTATTTAGTATTTTTTCTTTATTGTATTTTCCGTATTTCTTGTAATTTTAATGAGTAAATGTTTTAAATTTAGAATTTTGTGGTATTTTCTTAGGTATTTTTTATTTTATTATTAAATCCGAAAAAAATAAATATTAAATAATAAGCACAATATTTTTAGTATATTCTCTTTGGAATTTTTAGCGATTTATTATTTTTCTAGTATTTATTTGGTATTTTAATGAGTATATGTTTTAAATTTAGAATTTCTTGCTGTTTTCTTAAGTATATTTTCACTAAACCCCGAAAAAAGGAAGAAACAAAGAAGAATCGTACAGTGATACAGTGAAATACCCCTCCGAGACTCCAATTTTCTCCCTTATTCGATCATAGTCCTAAGTCGTTTAATACCTAAGTGGTTTACCAACGCTTGAAATGGACGGACGGGTGGTGCCATGTCAGTTATGTTCTCGGTTTCAACAAATTGATCATCAAAAATGTACAACTGTCATGATTTAAACACTACATTATGGACAGAATGGACATTAAATTGTACTAAGAGGCCCCATTATTTACTGTGACATTAAAAATGGTATCTCTAAATGGGTGACCAACCAGTCCGTATAAATGGACTAGCACTTAAACTAACTAAACGTCGAATTTAGCTCTCCTTCCCCCTCCAGCCACTTCCACTATTAGCATTCTTTATTTGTTGCCATTTGTTGCCTCTCGGCATAAATCATATTATGCTTTTGTCTTATTAGCCCATTGACATGTGAACAACATGAAAGAGATAATTTATACGCTCAAGTCCCCGGAAAGTACTTCAGAATCAATTTGAAGAGGCCAAATCCCAAGTGCCTGGGGAGGGGAACCATTGAATGGATGGAACAAACCTCTATAACACTCACACGATGCCGACCGATACGCCCATTTGATCAAAAAATGTGGGGTGGATGCGGTGTCGGGGCTGGGCTGCGCTTCCGGACATCGCACAATTGAGTGTCTTTGTGGGGGGCGTCCAAAAACGAACCAAAAAAAAAAAGGAGAGACAGCCCCGCGAGACAGGAGGGGGAGGGTGGAGAGTGGCGACTACGGAGATCCAAGAGCCGAGACCCAGACATGAGACAAACGTATAATGTGGCTTACATTAACAGACACGCAACTTAAATCAGATTAACATACAATATAAAGGCCACCACCGAAAAAGTGAATTCAATTTCCACTCACTTTCCTTATCGTTGTTGCTGCCCCCCCCCCCCCCCCCCCCCACCACTCCTCCTTCGCCTCTCAAATGGGGCTTACAATTGATCAGGGAGGGGGGGGGGGTGGAGCTGCAGATTATGTAATTTCTTCTCTTCTACTTCCATCTTCTCGCTCTCCGGCTTCTGTGCTTCTTTTTATGTGTGGCCATAACAAATTAATTAAGATAAAAAGAAGTTTACGATTTACGGTCGGGCACATGAAGATCTAGTCCAATAGATTGCCGCAAGAGAGAGGGGGAAAGAGAGATCTGCTACGGGGCTAACCCCAATTTCTCCCCCCAACCATATTTGGTGAGCTCAGCGTCAATCGTATTGAGAGCATATTCCGGACAAATACGAATACAGCCCACGCACGTACTATCCCGGAAATAATCACAGCTACTAAAAATAGTCCAAGCAATCTGCAGTCGAGCATCTGTAAACGGAACCTAGGAAGCACTTCATTATCCTGACACACTTTGAAACCGTTGTGCGAGAGGGTCCTTCAGTTACCAGTTCCCCGTTCCCCCTGGGGTCCCACTCCACTGGGGCTCATTAAGTGGGCCAAGCGACACCAGGCCGAAGCTTGAGACGAGCGAACTGCAGGTGGAAATGCAGCACAGCCGGCCGGAGGGCATTGTACATAGTATCTATGGGATGTCCTACCATTGGACGGGCAGTATCCCTGCATCTTATAAAGAAATCATCAGCCAAAATGTTGTCGAATATCTCCTAGGAATGTTGTATGCGCTGTCTTTTCGATTTATCATTATTTGACTGTAATTTCTTTTTACTTTCCATCTTCCATCGAAAAAAAAAAACATTAATCATGGAGATATGGAGGCGGAAATGTGAGCACTAATATTAAATAGTAAAAAAAAAAAAAAAGAAAGAGAGAGAGAGAGGGAGAAAGATACACCAACAACAACTTAATGGCTCCTCTAGTGGCAAATGAAAAGTAAAAGTCAAATAGAGCGCAACAAATGCAAAAAGCCGCCAGACAACCAATAGACTACAAACCAACAAAAGCAACAACAACAATTTCAAAGTTACGTATACACTGTAACTGTAGATATAAAGTAAACGTGCGGCGACTCGGCTCTGTAAACCGGCTCTCGGCTACAACAACATCATCATCATCGACGGCGTCGTCGTCATGTAGAGGAAACAGCATTTGAGAAGGAACTGAAGCGGAAGGTGTGTCCGAAACCCAAATGCCCTGGCAACAATAGATTAATAGAGATATACTCTGAAAGTACTCGACTCTGCACAGGGGGCCCCACATACTTATTTATTATTAATGGAGGGAACTTCGACTCAACCGATCGGGTGCTTTCAGTGGAAATATGGTGGCACCTACGTTTCTGTATTGATAATTTCCACAACAATAATATTAAGTGTTTAGCGATGGCTCTTTAACGAGCACATAAATCTGTATAGTTCGGTAGTTTGGATATTTTTGTGTTAATATTCCTCTATTAATTTGTTTACAGAGCCATAAGCATCTTTGCGCTTCAACTGACAGCCGCTTGAAAATTGTAGAGCAAGCACAACACAAATTTCAGGGTGTGCCGCAGCAACGCAGATTGATTGAGTTGTTTGGGGAATACAAAACTCTCCAAAATGAAGGGGAAAATATATAATGTAAACAAAAGCAACATACGAGTAGGCATGTTAACTAATCGGGTAAATCTTCAATCAATTTTGAAGCATGTTGTGTGGCGACTAACCTTCAACAGAAACTCAATTAGAGCAGAGAATCAGTTGAGTGGAACTAATGTTCCCATTTTTTTTGTATTTTTTTCGGGGAGGAGAAATAAATCAAGTCACACAAATTTCCCAAAGTTCATTACTATTTGGTTGTCATACCACTATGACACTTACTGGACACTTGAGTTGATGTGAAAAACTTGGTCGGGCGAACAACTATAATTATGTTAATCGAGAAAGTCTATAGAATTCTTTTGGTACATTATAGTCCAGCCTTAAGTGAGTGTCATACGTATATATTATTTTTCAGGCGAAAGAGAACAGTAACCATAGCAGGAGGTAATTTGCATGCACGCATGCGAGCAAATATCCCTCATATCGATCCCCAGTAGCCAGTAGCCTTGGGGTAATTTACATACATGTACATCAGTGTGTGCGGAGGGAATATTTTTGAAAAGTCCCCTAAATTGATCCCCAGCAGCCTTGGGGTAATTTACATGCAAGCACGCATACGAGCAAATCAGTGTGCGCGGAGGGAATATTTTTAAAAAGTCCCTTAAATTGATCCCCTAGTGCAATGCATTCCCTGGTTACAGTTAAATTGGCAAAAACTGATCCCCCTAGTGGATTTCCCGCGGTCCCGTCCGTTCCCGCTGTGCGAGCGAGTCACGAGTTCAATAGCCTTCACTTTTCAATTGCCTCTCTTTTCATTAAACCCCCTAAATCAATGGGAAAATTCAATTCAAAAGAACCGGAAAAACAGTACAGGCTCTGACTAACCAAGCGCCTAAAACCAGCTAAGGCACTACAAATAATAGGGGCAACAAAACGAATCTCAGCAACAAAAAAACAAAAACCAACAAGCACTGAAAATGCCAGAAAGTAAGTGAACGGACAACAGGAGGCCTGCGGCAGCAGCAGCATAACCACGTGGGAAACGAATTCATTCAGCAACAAAAAGCAAAAGAAAACCAGCAAATCAAGAAACGGCCTGCATTTTATGACCCGGCAACAATTACGACAACAAAAAAACACGAAAACGAAAAGAAGAAAACGAAAAAGCTTTCGATACCCTTTTTGTAGATCAGATCGGACATTTCTATAGAAAAGGTATGAGGAACAGCGATCCATTTGCATTATGGAAACTCCACAGAAACATCACAATACCCCCGGAAAGGGTATGGGAGCTAAAATATCATCTCCAATGACAAAACTGTTTGAGCCTGGTTTAAAGTGGGGGGAGGGATGGAGGCATGCAATAATAATACCGTGGAAAATGGGTTAATCAAATAATTCGCTTCCCTACGCGTGAGGTAAAACTAAACAACGAGAAAACGAAATTGCAAAATAATATTGTGCGAAAAGCTTGGATTATTAGTTTTGGACTGTTTGCCGAGCGGTTAAGCCTAGGGCTAAGCCCCAGCCATATGCCTTTGTTGGCAAATCGCAAACATAATAATGCAGAAAATCGAATACCGATCGGAAAAGGGGGAAACCAAAAAGATATACCGTTGAGAATGAAGAACAAATAAAATGCACGGCTGCATGCGCCCCGTTTCGTCCCGTTTCGTTAAGTGTTTTTGTGGTTTTGACAGGAGAAAACGAGATGGATAGAGGACATTGAAAAATCCCCGAATCAAACCCTGCCGACAGCACGTACATCGCACCCCTGCCCTGCCCATGAGAGCGGATTTCACCTCATCCATCGTCCCCCCCCCACGACCGTCATCCGTCATTTGCCCTCTCTCTCTGACTCTCTCGCTCGGGCAATTCCCATTTCGATTGCAATATTTATGAAAAAGAGCACAATTCCTTTTGTGCGTGTCCGTGCGTGTATCTCGCCGCCTTTGTCCGTATTGGTGTGTGTGTGGGAATTGTGGATTGGGCATTACGGGATTCCAATTCGTTTGCGTGTCCCGCCTTCTGTTTGCCTTTCTGCCGCCTAATTGAACCGTTCAAATTGCACTATCAGATTAAACAACAACAACAAAAAACAGCAGCAGCCACCACCTGCGAAAGTAGTCCTCCCCCTCTTAAGTTCCCCCTCCGCCTTGTTTGCGTTTGATTTTATTTTCGGCAAAATTTTATAGTTCCCGAGGTACTTGGGATATCTAGCCGGTACTCCAGATCTCCCTGATCCCCTCTTTATATTTTTTTTAGATTTCCTGTGATCAATATTAAATGAGATGCAGCCATGGCTGTCGGTACGGACAAACATTGAGATCTACGGGTTACCTTATACCTCAATAGATAGTAGGGTACTACAGGCGATACATTCGTGATTTTGTATTATGAAACCCCAAAAAGATATCAATTTTTCTCCAAAATATGTTTCTTCTTTTGTAGAAGTATCTCTTTAGAAGAATACCGATAAGAAATTTCCACTTTTATAGGAAAAATACCAACAGTAAATATTTAAGAGATTTTTTTTCAATTGAATCGATAAACCCTTTAATACTGCGCTCAGATGTTGCCTTCCTTTTATGTTATTTGAGAGAAGATTGTTTGAATAATTCGCATTTCTTATTAGACCTTTTATTCCAGGAATCAATCCGACGGATGAGATCAGCTTCACGGCATTACAATGAAACTTGAACTAGTGATAATATACATATGTGCTTATACTCCAATGGCATATCTGATATTCGATTGCATGTTTTGTTGAGAATGAAAAAGTCGTGTTTGTGTTTTGCATATCCATCCGTCAGATTGAATTTCGGAGTAATAGTAGACGACAAGGGTTTGTACTTAAATGCATTAAATGCCCAATAATATATAATAGCACACATGTAGGTGGATCCAGTGTTTAATTAACACACAAAAGAGATTTCGTTTGTAGGTTCATTGACAAAAAAAAAAAAGGTCTTGCTCACTCATACCCATGCGCTTTGATAAGCCCAAAGGCAGCGCCCGAAAGCAGCCAAGTACGCAAATAGAATCATTATTAGTAACTTGATCTTGGCATGAATTTGACATTGTGTTATCGTAGTAGAGCTCTCCCTATCAGCGGCCTCTATCGCCAATTGCCAAACGGCAAAAAAAGTGTCGCCCCGCAGTTCCTCAAAGGAGGTCACCAGCAGCGACACATCCACACAACCAATAACTCATGACGCAACGCAAAAACTGTTTTGATTTCATCTGGCTGTTTGTATTATTTATTTTCATGACTTATTAATTTATGCGACACGTTACGAGCCACCAAATCAAACGGACGGGACGGGACGGGACGGTAGCATCTATTTTCATATTTAATAAGTCTGCAGCAAAAATGCAATAGATGCCGTCAAAAGTTGCCAAATTCCACTCAACTTTAAACTGGAGCAAACCAAAAACACAACACAACACGAATAACTTTCATAATTTGTGTGGCGATCCCGAGATATGTTGAAAAATTTTCAACTCAAGACTTGTTTATACCGAAATTAGCCGATAAGTGGCGGCGGGCCCCACAAGGAGTGGATTTAGTGGCGTTGCCAGGTCAACAAAGTCTTTTTGGAGGAACAGATAAGGGGCCCTGCCAGTCATTGAGTCGAGTGCGCGGGCTACCATTTAAACTTGAACTGAAATGTGATCCGAATACAGGCTGATACATCCGAATCAAGGCAATAAATCTAATACAATCTGGAAAGAGGAAACCCATAGTTTTTGCCAGATTTAACTGCGAAAAAGCAAAAAAGCAGGCCTAGAAATTGTGCGAGACCTTTGATACGGATTTCAGTACTTTTTAAGGCATTTCAACGATCTTTAATACCACATGAAGAAACAATAAGAGATAGAAATGCCCTCTGCAAACCTATTAAAATATTCCTCGCTTTTGCATCACAGAGATAAAGAGCACCCGAGAAATGCAGATATAAAGATAGATGGGCAGATAAGCAGATAGAAAAATTTCAAAAATTTCTTCACTCAAATCTGTGGGATCTGTTTAGGTTATGCTAAGTATAGCACCAAATACATTCACACCTATTGCCTAGACGCTCTCTTTTTCGTCTTTTCGCGGGCCTCGTCTTTGATTTGTGGAACTTTTCTTCACTCGTATACGGTACTCGTACCTATAGTATAAACTTTTATGGCGCGATTTGTTGTTGTCTAATCAACGAACACGTGCTTGGCAATATGATAAGAATAGTGCTACAGCTCTAGATTCAATTTAATTTCGAGTGGAGGAAAGAGAACAATCCAATAATAGATGCGTATTATCCAACAATCTACCAAACAGAAGCCTGATAAAGAAATAATAGAATAGAGTTGATTCCATGAGCAGCGAAATAACCCGAAATTAAGTTTTCTTCAAGTGTTTTGATAAGAAACTGAATTAAATTTCGTCAATTAGGTTTTGTGGGTTTTCAGCTTCCAAAAAACCCAGAACCGCAAGTGGCGTCAAGGTAGTGGCATTCTTAACGAGTTTATCCCTTCGCTTATGGGAAATTTTAACAGAGAATCAACGTGCGTCATAGTGGAACAACGGACCTACCCCCTATGGTGACATTTCGGCTTTTCGCTCTTAGAATTCCATGAGAGATTCGCACGAATACCTGGCAAATTCGCAAAATTCTAAATATAGAAGGCCTACGATTTGTTGCTTTAAAATTTGTGAGATATAGGGTTTCATTATAGCATTTGTTACAATTCTTGATAATATATTTTCATTGGTAGTGCCGTAGTAGGAGGAGAACCAAGAACAAAATCGGAATGTCAAACCCTCAGGGGGGCAAAAATAGAAATTGTATCCAGTGCCTACATATAGTATTTTATCTGCAATCTGTATTTACTCACACACTTGTTCTGATTTGATTACAGCTTAGTTTATTAGGAGGCCGAGAATTAAGCCCAATTGTTATGCGTGGGGTGTACTATTGGGGTGTCGTAAGCGTAAACGTGGGCTAATTGCCGTTCGGCCTAATTGAGTTTCTCGCTCGACAATTAATTTGACAATGGAAAAGAGTCGCTGCTAATCGTTTGCCTCGCTCTAGGACAGAGTGAAATATAGGTGAAGAAAATCATCATCATATCAAGGGGGTGTCACGGAGTCACAGTCCATCCGTCCGTTTCCGGAATCCAGGCAGATGGAGATATAATCTTTTCGAAACAAAAAACCACTTTAAAAGATTGCTGGGATACGGATATCCTTCCATTTGCCTGGACATTTCTTGGAGACCTCTGTAAATTTTGCTTTATTTAATCAATTCTAAAAGTTCAGTCATAAAAGAACGAGTAACGGGATTGAGTAACGAGAACGAATAAAGAACGAGTAACTTCTTGAAATGGGCCCCATGAAATGGGGAAATTTAGAATGGGTTTCCAATGAAAAATAAATCATAATTACAATTGGTTTTTCCCCCCATTTATCAAATTAAATTAACAACAAAAGTTGAGGGGGGGTCAAGGGTTATTCGATTATCAAAAATGTTTTCAAATTACAAGAGATACTCGCAATGAGAGATGCTTCTTGGAACCTTCTTCTTTCAACCTCTATTAAAACCGAAACAATACGAAAAAATGCCCCTCGATAAATCGAAAGTGAGAATTCAATGAAATAAATCATAATTACAATTTTTTCCCATTTATCAAACGAGCGAGTACGAGTTCAGGGGTTAAGTGTGCTTGAGGTTAAAGCCATTATAAAATTTCTTTGAATTCTTTTGAGAGAATCTTCAAGCCTCAATTTAAACCGAATCAAGAGGGAATCCCAAATAATTGAAAGTGAGAATCATAATTATCATTTATCAAATGAAAGAACAATACAAATAACCGATCATCAAAGATTTCGTCTGGAAACCGAAAAAAAGATATGAATTTCCTATTTTGTGGCGATTTTTACAAAGTTTCATCATTTGTGCCCCTTTTTGGGGGCTTTGTTGGGCTTTGTAACCCAATTATGATCCACAGCTGCCCCTGCCCCCCGCAGAGAAACGCCTTCTTTGAGAGCATCATCATTAGATAAGAGCACGCTCTTGCTCTCAAAATGCTAATGGTATTTTTTCAATCGCAACAGCCCAAAAAAAAACGACGATGCAGTTGGACTCATTTTTCATTTCGCTTTCAGATCGGACTGCTCTACTACTCGTAATAAATAATGGACAAAACGAAAATGAAATTGTATAATGAACGACTCAGACTGGGGACCCGGCCCGACCCGCACGAGTCGGCGGAGAGTTTCTTAAGGTCAAACAATTTTTCATGCAACACCTTGAGAATCAGCGAGGCACCTACAAACCCCCGGCCAAAGGCGCGGACCGGCGCGCGGCGTCTCTCAAGAAACCAGTTTTTTCAGTTTCAGGCGTACGCCTCGGTCTTTTATTGGTAATGGGTAATGGTAGCTGGGGGAATGAATGGCTAAGAGGTGTGCTGGTGCCAGTGCCAGTTCGGGGTCCGTCAATGGGCCAAAGCAGTAGTCTGGGTAGCGGCAGTAGCGGGTGCCGTATAATTGGCCGGAAAGTAACGTTGACGTTGGCCACTCTTTGCAATTAAAGCTTGGCCATAAACTCGATTCCCAAGCCCAAAAGGTTCTCGGAGCCAGTCCGGACCGGACTCTTCCCAAGAACCATACGTGCAGGCACCTCGTGGCTTGTGGCACGCAATGTGCCAGAATGCCAAGAATAGCAAATAGCTCTCACACACACACACACACAACATTATTTACAATGGAAAATCAGTAAAAGGAAAAGCAATTCAAGCAAATGCGTTTGCCAGACCATTTTTGGATACTCTTTGCGGAAATGGGGATGAAAAATTAGACATAAGAGTTTCCTCTTCAGGTGTTCTTCATTCTGATAAAGAAAACCGACAATATTTGCTAAGAAAATAAAGAAAAAGAAAAGTTCTATCTAAAAGGAAAAGATAAGAAACCAGAAACCACACAATCTATGGAAGAAAGGCTATCTTCGAGGGCTGTAGCTTCAGAAGTTCCCCTCAAAAAGGAGAGGAATGCAATATTTTCTCTCAAGTGTTTTTGAGTCACTTTTGGTAGGGGGGGGGGGGGGGGGGGGGGGGGGGGGGGGGTGCGGGGTGCAGTGCCTCTGTATATGGTCGGCAATGCAGCGCAGAACTTTCTCTCTTTTAATAATTTTATTAATTGCCGTCCACACCTCTTTCTTTGGGCACACATTAACAAATTAGTATTCAATTGGGGGAGCCCATATTTACGATCATTAAAATTTATGGCCAATTTCGGTTTAAAAGGTCAGCCCAAAAGATCATCGTAAAAGACCAGCAAATATATGGACCATATCCGAATCAGATACGTACCATCAGGGGCGTAGAGCTCTTCTAATCTAAATGGAGGGTCATAAAATGCGAAAGCAAATAAATGAAATGATATTCCCGGGCCTTGATTACGATAAGATAGGAGGATTATCTAAGTCTAGATACTCGGATATGCATTCGTACGTACATATCTATCCATTTATACATTGTATATTATATTAATTTTTTGGCTGTAGCGCTGCCTACTCTGGATGGGGGGGGGGGGGCTTCACTTAAACGATGCCTTTTTCACCGACGGACATTTAACACTTTTTGATCCCGTCGGTGAAATGAACTGCTGGAAGAGCATTGAGGTTTATTTATTATTTATATTGCTCTTTCCTTCGCTTTGTTTTGTGAAAATGTCCAGACAATTTAATTTATTTCCCTGCATTAAGGACAAATAAAATATAAGAGGGAGGGCCAACGGTACTTCAAAGTAAATGAGTCCGACACGTGTGTGTGTGCGTGCAATAAATCACATTAAAAATTAAACGCAAAGAACAAGTTTCGAGTGCGTGAGAGAGAGAGAGAGAGAGAGAGAGAGCGGGAATGAGAGCTACTTTACTTACATTGAGCATCCAGATGATCATCTCCTCGAGGACAATGTCCATGCTGCTGTGGGCACCGCTCAAGGCGTAGTCCACGGGATTGCCGTTGGTGCGATCACCCAGGGCTGCTGTGGTGGTATCGCGGCGTCGCATCTTAGACGTGGCTGTGGCTGTGGCTGTGGCTGTTTCTGTTTCCGTCGTTTCTGGGGAGGATATGGTTGGTTTGTCGGCCCCAAAGAGGCTAAGGAGCTCCAGATCCCGTTTGCAGCAGCAACGGCATATGCGCGGCATTTCCAGCAAACCACCTGCGACGTCATCGTCCGCCGGCAGAGAAAGTTGCGCCGCCGGCTGCTGCGGCTGCAGCGGTTGCTTTTCCGACGACCAGCTATTGCTGCGTCTCCTGGTTCTGCTGCTGTTGGCGTTGGCACTCATCCCGGCGCTATTTCGGGTTTTGTTTTGTTTTGTTTTTATTTTGTCGAATTAATTAACTTTTTATCGACCGCAGAATTGCAGTGGATTTGGGGTGGCTCGGCCTCGGCTCTTTCACTTGGCCGAATCTCAATAGAATTTTTCACTTCACACACTATAAAATGCCTTTTTCTGGCTATTTCTTATCTGTTTTATTTGCTTTTGGCGCTTTCGTTTTGACCACGAGTCGGAGACCTAAAAAAAAAAAAACCAGAACAGGCCAGAAAGAAACATGTAAGAGAGCAGATTTGGTAAGAGACCTTTCGCGCGCCGCGCTTGCCTATGTGTGCGTGTGTGTGTGTGTGTGCGAGCCACTTTCTTTTAGTAGGCCAACAAGAATCGGACGCGGAATACCAATCAGAATGAGAAATCCACAGAAAATGATGATGCCCTTGTGAGGATATCAACTATAAGCAGCAGACCTTCCCACCCCTCCCCTCCTTCCACCCTCTCCCGCCACGACAGGTATTTTTCTAGCCTTTTTAAATGGCCAGGGCCGCATGCAACGCGTTAAAAAAACAAACAACTAGAAAGAAAAGAGGCCGAAAGTGTCACCTCCTCTCTCTCTCTCTCTTTGGCTCTTTGATCAAAAATTATTTTTGGCGGCGGCAGTTCCGTGGCGGCGCCGCATTCAGAAGGCACTCTTACACACACACAGACAAGCCGTTAAATGAATGAATTTTTGTATTCTAGTACGCACACAAATTCACTTAATTGCAACTTTTGTTTGACAATATATTTTTTGGTGTAATTTTTTTACGGAAATACATCGGATATTTTTTTGTAGCATTTATAAACTTTAGCGCCGTACCGCTTTTCTGAATTCAGAAAATGTACACAATTTCAGTTGTTTACTTGTCCGCGAGTGGGTTTGTTTTGGGGCGGCAAGGCCGTTTTCAAATACGCCCGCCTACGAATGTTGCTAGGGCCTAAAAATGTTGTCCGGCAACAAACGAGTGTTGCTAAGGAAAAAAGGGTATGGACAAGAACCAAAACGGGCCAGGAAATAACACGCATGCAATGTAAAATCCACCCCAAAAACATACCTTGATTGTTAGCAGAACTTGTATGCAATCACAGCATATTGTTGATCAAAGTGGGTAAGGTAAGATTCGGATGAGCCTTGGAATGTTGCGAGGCGGACTTTCCCCATCGAGCATACCTTTCCATGGCACAGTGGTTCGAGTTCGCTCGGCTGGTTCGATCAAACCAAAGCAACTTTCGTGTAGCCAGAAAGCATGTTGCCGGCAACAATGTAAAACAAACATTCATCATTTCAAATGAATGGGTTTGAACCCAGTATTGGGAAGGATTAATTTCAATTGTAGCGTAAGACCTAGAGCAGGATGCAGATTGGGGAAATCAACTTATGGAAGATTAACCGGAATAAATATTTCCAACAAACCTAGCCTCCTTAGGCAAGCAGCCTCACCTTGTCTATAATAATACCATGGAATCAGCTGTTCTCGGAGGGAAGATAAAAAGAGAGAGAGAGAGAGCATCTCCATCACCATCTAAACGACAATTATGCAAAAGGGAGAGGGGCTGATAATAACTGGTAGCATTGTACAGGCTCAGGCTCAGACTCGGAAAATTAATTTGCATGCTGCGCGTTGCTCGAGCTTCTGAAACGGCGTGGGAATGCAGGCGGCATGCTCTGTTATTGTTCCCCCTTACACTTTGAATTTCCGCTTCGCTCTTTATGTTTGGGTTCTGTTCTGTTCTGTTGCTTTGCCTGTCTATCCGTAGACCAAAAAAGGGTTAAAATGGAATCTTCGAGGACAGGACGTTTACTTGGCACACATTACAAACACACGCACAGAAAAAAGCTAAATATGATATATTAATTGTAAGAACCCACGTTTTGCTAGTGCCATTTTCATATTTCACACAATTCGAAGTGCAAAGCGCTATTTTTACTTACATTTTTACCGAGATCACGCCGCCAGCATAGCCGGCGGCACAGTTAGCTTCGCCCATGCAACGATAATTTTATATATTCTTTCACTTCAAGTAAAAACAAATTAAGCCCGGATTTATTGTGAAAATTTTGTTTAGTCAATGTTTTTGCTGATTTTTTTCCCGCAGCACCGCGTTAGTGTTGTCGACCGTGTGACCGACCCTCAAAAATATACCGTCACATTTAAAAAATATACCGTAAATATACTGACCAACTCAAGTTCTATTACACATATTCCTCGTTTTTGATATTCCGTCGAATATTACTAGCTAGATAGAATATTTAGCCATGCCCACATAATTTTAGGCCGTTGATGAATAAATTTTCTTCAAGATTGGTTAGTTTTTAGTCCTTGCTTTTATTGCATTTTGACTAAAACAAGGCTTAAACCAAATAGTTCAACAAAAAGAACAGTCGCAATGTTGCTGGTATTTGAAGACATGATGCGTGTATAGGAATTTTTATACCCTATTTAATTAATTTTATATGAAGATTAAGAACTTTTCTCAAATTGATATGTTTTAGACATATTCATGTATATTATTAGTGTCTTGTATATATTTATCTCGATCCTGATACCTACGGAGCATTTGATGACAAACATTTTCTCAGTTTTATAACATCCTTTTCGCTAGGGTATGACAATTAATGTTGCCGGTAATCATTGTTGTCAACCGGCTATGACGATTAATTCTTGGTTATTCTTTCTTCCGTTGAATATTCCCAGCTATATAGATCTCTCAGTTTTGCCCAGATAATTTTATATTATTGCTGAATCAATTTTAATCAGGATTAACTACTTTTAAGTACTTGCATGTTTTTTGTTTTGACAAAAACACGGTTTCAACAATAGTCGCAGGCTGTGACGTCAATGTTGCTGGTATTTGCAGACTCATTTGTTGTCAACCAGAGTGTGGTCATTTGTATACCCTATAACCTGTTTTCCAACCTGCTTTCAAACGTAATTAGTAAAGACCTTGTCTTAGATTACATTTTTTTTGGTCTATTCATGCATTTGATTAGGTGTTTGTAAATAAATCCTTGTAAGTATTTTATTTTGACTAAAATACGGTTTTCAAGTAAATGTTGCCGCAACTTTTGTGTATGGAATGGGACTCATTGCTGTGAACCGGTTATTACCGATTCATACCCGATTCAAGTAAATACCGAAATATACGGTCTCATTTTCAAAATATACCGACGAATTATTCATATTCCTCGATTTTGATAATACGTCAAATATTACTAGCTAGATAGAATATTTAGCCCTGCCCACATAGTTTTATCCAGTTAATGAACCTATTTTCTAGTTGATTGGCTTATTTTAAAGACTTGACTTATTTTCCTGCTACGGCGATTGCTTTGATTGTTTTTGCCTTAATTTTGGTTCCTTAGCATGAAGAAACAAGCTTGACCCACTCATGCCCCCTCTTTTTAAAGAGTTCAACTATTTTAGGTAAATGGCGAAAAATATTAACGATATTAAATTCTTCTTGTAGAGCCATGCCATCTTTCATCTGAAATTTAAAAAAAAAAACACGATATCTTTAATCTGAACTGCGCTAAAATGATCAAATTTGCATTATTTTCAGTGGAATGTTAAAATACCCCCTTGGTTTACAATGGGTTAATCGTTCTCCTTCAAGGATTGGAAACCATATTCCTCAATTTTTATATTCAATTTGATCTTAATAGCTAGGTAGGACTTCCATACTTGAATACATAATTTTATCCAATAGATAGATCAATTTTCTACAAGATATTCTTATTTTAGGGACTCCTTGTTTTTGGATTTGGTAAAAGAAAAGAGTAATTGTTCCTATTGCTTAATTTTGGTATTCTGTAGAATAATGCTGGGGAAATAAAACCTTCTGCTCTGCCCACATAATGATGAGTAAATTTCCTACAAGATTAATTACTTATAAGTACTCCCATTAACATATTAAGACAGAGCCTTTAACCGATTAAGAGAGAGCGAAAAAGAGCCGAGTGGCGCCGCCACAATATGTGCTGTTGGGCGCCAAAACTTTCATCCAAAATTTTGTAGTGGACAACGGTTAGTAGGACTGATGTTTTCCTCAGAGGTCGACCAGCACGCTATCATTCCGGCTACTGTCTCGTCGGCAAAAGGGTGGTGTTCTTTTTATTTGTCTATTAGCTTCCCCTTGTTTGTGGTTCCCCTCTGCTGTGCCTTCCCCTTGCCAGGTGGATTTATGTTGAAGCGGTGCTCTTTTGCCTTGATATTACACTGAGATTATTATCGCCTCTGCTGTGCTCTAGGTTCCCCTTGTTTAGGGTTCCCCTCTGCTGTGCCTTCCCCTTGCCAGGTGGATTTATGTTGAAGTGGTGCTCTTTGCCTTGAGATTTAACTGAGGCTGGGGCGCCAAACCTAAGGGGTAGCAAAAGTTCCGACTGCTTGAATAAATGTACTGCTGCGGCGCTGCAAAGCTCTCCTCCACTTACCCGCGGATCTGCCCCAATTTAGCAGTGGAATTTCTTTGCTGACTGCTTTTCTTTCTCTTTTTAGCAAGCTCGCGCACTTTTCCGAATCTAAGCAAAAAAATTGTCCTTTACTCTTCACACTTCACTTTAAACCGCTAGGTTGATCAACGTACCTACTTCCTGAGCTTCACTAGAAGCTACCAGTTGGCTCAGTGTCCAAGACGAAAAAGAGCGAATGCTATTCTGCCTCGACACTCGGACCCTACTTTCTCTGCTCGACCCTTCAACTGTCAACTTCCATTACTCTTTCCTCAGATACGATCCTTGACCTATAGGTGGCGCGTTTATTTTTTCTTTTTCTTCCACCCCCAGTGCTGTTAGGACGCACAGATGTACCTGAATTTTGGTCTGCCGAGAAGCTATTCTATTCCCCGAGTGAATTTCCCCAAAGCTACAGGGCACTTTACAATTTTAGACCTAAAAAATTCAAAAATTATATTAAAAACCTGCGTACAGACTGCACCTGGAGCCATGTCCCAGGCCACATCGAATACTAATTCGTGATCAACATCGATAGTGCTTTCTTCTTTATCGGGTGCAGCCTGCCAGATTCGAATCTCGGAATCTAGCCCTGTGATTTCCCACTGGTCTGACACGCCCGCATATTTCAATTTCAAGTTTAAAGTCCATTTACTTACTGCTGCTGCTGCCTCCATTTTATTGGGCGAGCTGCTGTCATTCGCGGCCACAACTAAAGTGGGTTTCGGGTTTGCAGTCTCATAGATCATTATCAAATGATAAGATGGTGTCGTGGGTGCCTGCTAGTGTTGCACTTGTACTTGCTGGGCCGTCTTCTGTGCCTGAGCCTGCACCTTCGATTGACCGTAAGTCGGCAGATGCTGCTGCTGCTGCTGTTGGTGATGTGGCGACTGTTGGTGTATGGGCGATTGATGCTGCACTTCTTGTTGCTGCTGTTGTTGAGCTGTTCCCACTCGTGGTTGCGGCTGTGCCGCCACTGGTGGCACAACCACTTGTTGCTGTCGCGTTGGCTGTGGTTGCTGCTGCTGCTGTGCAGCGGGTAGTCGTGCCTGTTGCGCCGCCTGTTGCTGCGCCGGCGATTGGTTTTGCTGCTCCTCTGCAACGGAACTCCAAAAAGCCATCATGTCTTTTACATATAGTTCACTGACACTCCGAGCAGTGTCGACGATATGTTGCCGATAGCTGTGGGGCAGACCGGCTCCCGGTGGAGCTGCGCGCGGCACATACGTTTGGGCGTACTCCGCTCTCACCGCTGACGGAGGCAGAAGAGGAGCAGGGCACGGGTAGGATAACAGATCCAAGTTTTGCGGACGTGCTGCAGTCCAGCTCTAAGCTTCAACAACTCTACAAAAGACTGCTAGCGCGGAAGAAGATAGGCCACAAGATGAAATCGAATGAGGTATGTCTACTATGCACCGGAGCTATCAATATGTACAGAAAGGAAGGACTTCAGCTGATATTCTCCCAATGTAATGAGCTGGGCAGGCAGCTGTTGGAGCTGTGTCCCCACGAGGGGGACGTTTGGTGCCCGAAGGTGGGAGCTAATTGTATATACAATCGGATTCGTACTCTAAGGAGAACCCCGGAACAAAAAGAACGGGTAAGTTGTAACTGTAACAACAAAATCGTACAAACAATTAATGCAAATTTTCACCAAGCAGGATGCCTTGCGGAAGCGAAGAAAGCGTGAGGAAGAAAAACGTTCCTCTGCCACATCTGCCATGACCAGCGACTGGGATCCTGGGACATTGCAGGACACGCCACTTTCGTAATCTACCTAGGAATACCTAGGTAAGATGTTATTTTCCAAAAGTTCTTGGAATTCGAATTTTTGTAGAGTTTATTTAAGAATATATTTTTGATATTTTGTGCCTTTTAAATGGCCATATACATCTGCAATCTAATTGTATCTGTGCTTAATTATTATTTTCAAATAGATCTAAATGATTGTTTGCGATGTCATTTTCAATGAATATATTAAGATCTCAGGAATTCTCCGTTTTCACTTTATGGACAGAAGTATTTAATTTATGATTTTTTTAACGTAATCCAACTCTGAAATAAAGATATGAATTATACCTTAAAGGGTAATTATATTGTATACATGTACACATACAGACTGCAGGGGTCGATCAATTTAGCCTCCTCTTCATCGGAAAATTCTTTGCGCTCTGCCACCAGAAAGCCGTTGCCAAATCGCACCTGATTGATCTCGCTTATCGTCGAGTCCACGTCCGCTCCTGACTTCAGGTGAACCATGCAGTAGCGCGGCTCCAAGCGACTGGGCACACCTACATCTCTGATTGCCGGGGATAGTCCAGCCACCATGGCTGTGGATATTTCAGGGTCAGGAAAAGGAATAACCAGTACAACAGAGGCGGTATCTTCGCAAGACTTCGAGCCCAACTCGCGCTCCAGCTCCAAACACTTGAGCGACTCCATTCGACGTACTCTTGCCATCTCCCGCCGCTACAGTTTGTTCCCGTGAATATCTGAGCCAACAAAATGGTACTCCTCATTGGTACTCCGAATCTTGTACCCAATTATTTATAAACACAATCGTCACTGTCGATGCTTCTTGATTAGGGATCGGATATAAGAATACATATTTATTTCCACTGTCACTGGTTGGGAATGGGCCTGCTATATCCATTGCGATCCTCTCAAACGTTGCTCCTGATTGTAATAAATGCAATCGGCCGTGTCACTCGAGAGGGGCATTCCCATGATATGGGAGTTGGTGTGATCAACTTGATCTCCAACCTCCACCATTATGGAAATGCTTAACGACGAAATACATTTGAAGTGGGACGTGCGTGGCAACAAGTGGAAGGTGCTAGCGATAGCAGCCTTCAACTTGGATGGAAGGATTTTCCATTTCCTCCACGTGAAGCTGGTAATATTCATTAGAATGAATATTTTTTGGTATTCTAATCAATTAAATTATTGGCAGGCCCTCGTAACGCATGAGGTCTTGGGCAGCGATCCGATCCAGTCCGGTGTGTCCTTTGTCCTCGACAACATTCGTCGGCGAGGATATGGCCCGCGACTGATGGCCATCATATGCGATGGATGCCTCGGCAGGAGTACCCTGTGCTATGGGATAGCGCGTTCACCTGCGCAATCTATAGGCGGAGGAGATCTCGGTGACGGACACGGTGCTGGAGCAGCTGTACTACCTGACCTTCACAGCCAACCACTGGCAGGACACTATCTATCCACCGATCCCGACGTACCCCACAGATCCCGACAACGTCGTACGGAACCGGCTTACCACGGAGGTGGCACAGGTGAAACGCCTTGTTCAACGGGTTGTTTCGTATCCGGTCGCAGCTTTCACCACCTTGTGCAGGCTGGACAGCACAAACATGGAGCTGCACGAAGATTTCACCAGAACCCCTTATAAAACCGAACCTTGCTACGGCTCGCGTATTTGATGGCCCCAATAAAAATACAGGTGATGTCAATTTTAAAAGAACAAACTGCTAGAGGCAAGAGACAGGGGCTCAGGAGGAGTGCCACCACTACAAACAGCAATAGCATCTACACATCCGCATGACGATGACAACGACGACGGTCAGTGGACCGACTACGATCCTTTCTATGAGCTGGATGGCCTGAGCCAAGTGTGGAGGGCGCAAATAAGCAGCGCGCATTCCATCGACGCTATACTGGAAGGAAACAGCAGAAACTCCTCGCCAAAACACAGGGTACCGTTCGAACTTCGAACTCTCGCCACAAATGTGGCCGCGACCGGTGGGCGTGTCGCCAGCAGTCAAGAGACCTCAATCGGAGCCGAAAACAGAACCAATGCCGCAGACTAAACCGAAGCCACAGACAGAACCGAAGCCGAGCACGAGAACGACGACAGCCTGCGAATGTGCACTATCACAATCATTTGATACTGGACGGAGGTGAGTTCACCCAACCGGGAACCTATGCCGATCTCGTCGAGGATATGCAATTCTCCACCGGCTCCACAATAGATTGCATTCTGGATGCTCGAGATCTCCAATTCGACTCCGCGTGCAGTGTGTTGTAGCTCACGTACCAGGGTGCATTATTGATTGCTCTGAGGGCTTTGTGTTGTAATGTTTGCAATTTGTCCATTTTCGTGCTTGATGTTAGGGGTCCCCAGACTGGCATGGCATACTGCCACATTGGGGCAACCAGTTGCTTGAATATACTAAGGAATGTGCCGAAAAGAAACTGCACACTTACAATCGTCAATTTCTCGCAGTGCGAGCTTTCGATCATGCCGTTCGATGCACCGTTAGAAAGCTTGAGAAATTCTGCGTTGTTTGCATGTTCCTTTTTCACTATTCGCTTATCAGTTTCAAGAGGAAGAGGAATTGAAGAGGAAGTTCGCAAAAAAATTGTGCACAATTATTGCACAGAAAAAGGTGTGTCTTACAGACAATTAGCTAAACGCTACAAAGTTAGTGTTAATAGTGTTAAAAATATTATAATTAAGTTTGGAGAGACATGTTCTTTAAAATATTTACCAAAAACTGGGAGAAAAAAGGGTCCAAGGGATCAAAATATTGATGAAAAAGTATTAGCCTTAATCCACAAACATAACACGATGTCCGTTCGAGAATTGGCAAAAAAAGCGCGAACAACAACAATTCAACAACAACAATTCAACAATTCAAGTTGATAAATTTGGGGAGAAAGTGCTAATATGGCAGGCCATTTGCACCTGTGGCCTAAGAACCAGTGCTTTTTTCACAAAAGGGACAATCAACGCCGATGTGTACATGAAGGAGTGTTTGAAAAAGCGTCTTATACCTTTTTATGAAAAACACAATGTGTCAAGAATATTTTGGCCAGATCTGGCGTCCGCGCACTATGCCCGCTCAACTTTAGCGCTACTTGACTCAAAAGGCATCAATTTCGTGTCAAAAGAGGAGAACCCACCAAATTGCCCAGAGCTCCGGCCAATTGAGCGATATTGGGCATTAGTTAAAAGAAATTTAAAGAAGGATGGTAGTCTCTCCGAAAACATGGAAGATATGAAAAAAAACTGGATGCGTGCGACCCGTAGGATAACCAAAGAGTGTGTGCAGAACTTAATGAGCGGTGTTAAGCAAAAAGTTCGATCAAAAATAAGAGGCTAGACATTTTTTTAAATTTATTAACAAAATTGAAAGTTAATGTTTTTCTCTAAAATTAAAAAAAATTAAAATTGAAATCGGAACGAAAACATCGAAGTTATAAGAAAAACAAAGTGTGCAGTTTCTTTTCGGCACATTCCTTATATTCGCATATATTTTCTGGAAGCAAGTGTATCGCTTACAGTTTTCATCGATTCGTTTCCTCAAAGGTTTCAGCAAGAGACAGCCGGAAAGAGAGACGAGAGATGCGTGCAAAGAAAAAAGTTGTAGGCAAAGCTAAAGCCGGGAGTGGGGATACAGGATCTGCAACCACCGCGACCAAAGGAGCGAAAGGGGAAGCGTCCAGGAGTGCGAGACAGTCGGACCGATTTGCGGCGTCAAGTAGTGGACCGCAATTTAAATTGAACAGCACAACGATGTCATAGAGCAGACAGCCGAAGCCACAGACAGAACCGAAGCCGAGTACGAGAACAACGAAAGCCTCCGAATGTGCACCAACAGATTTTTGTTTTTGTTTTCCGTTTTGTTATTGTGCGGAAATATCGGAGCTCTCGAAACTGTAGACACTTTCAAACAAGAACCTCCTGGCCATGTGCAAGGAGCACGGCCTGCCCTCCGTCGGGGTGGCCGACAGCCCCGCCGAGGGTTTATTTAATCTAAGTTTTAATTAGCTTTTAAATAATTTAGTTTTAAACAATTTAAACCGACTAATAGAATCAAAAGCCATGCCCCCCGAGAAGAAGATTCGTTGCGGAGGTTCAATTACGCTCCAAGAAGTGTGGTTGCGGAGGTTCGATTACGCTCCGAGAAGTGTGGTTGCGGAGGTTCAATTACGCTCCGAGAAGTGTGGTTGCGGAGGTTCTGGGGTGCCATGGTGCGCACGGTGCTGACTCCCTCCGCACTAGGTTTAGAAGAGAAGATGTTTACAGTAAAAAAAAAAAAAATAAAGTGGCGTGGATTCGACTGTGCCTTTTTATAGCAATTGGCAGCGCCGCCATTTGCGAAAATGACTTCGAAGTAGCGCAGTCGCGCCGCCGCAGGTCTGCCTTGCAAGAGCGAGAGAGATATATCGGCTGTCGCTGCATGTGTGAGATTTTGTATGTGCTTGCTTCTGAGTACAACAAAAATACGTCAGCCGACAGCGCAGCCGCAGCTGGTGTCTCTCTGTCTCTCTCTCTCTCTGCTTTTGCAAGATAGCAGAAAAGGGTGGGTTTTGTGTTATATATTTATTGTATACTTACAGTGCCGCTCAACTGAATAGGTTCAACAATTTTCCAAAGTCAAACCGCTATATCTTTTTAACCAGCTTACCGATTAATATGAAACAATTGTTTGTGCATAGATTGATTCATTGTTAATAAAGCAAGAAAGTTTGTGGTTTCCAGGACACGTTTTTAAAGCTATTTATTAATTTTTTCAAAAACATTACAAACGAGGGGGAACGTTGTGAGATAATGTTAAGCGACGCGACAAAGAGTGCGTGCAAGAGAGACAGAAAATCAGTCTGAGCGTGACGTCGGGCGTTGCGTAGCCACTGCAAATTGATGTGTTCCTTTTGGCTTTAAAAATGATCCGATCTAATCCAGATTCAGCAACCGGATAGATATGGTCATTCTCTATGATTGTGCGTTTTTAGTTTTCTCGAATCTGCACTATTGTGGATGCAACAGATTTTCGTTCTTTGTGGGGGCGGAAGGGGGTGGGGCGAAATTCTGAGATATATGTTTTATAGTGAGATCTAACAGGAGTACGGATACCAAGTTTGGTTACTCTAGCGTTAATGGTCTCTGAGATTTGTGGATGTAAGCCGTAGTATAGGCCTTTGTATACCCTATTTTGTTAATTTTATATGAAAGCATAAATATTGATATGAAGATAAAACGTAACTAATAAAGACCTTTTCTCAAATTGACATTTTTTAAACATATTCATGTATATGATGAGTGTTTTGTATATATATCTCGACAAGATGCTCAGTGAAAAACAGGAACAAAAGAGAAGTGAAAAAATCGGTCTTTGCTTGAGAGAAGAGCGAGTTGAGCAAAAACAGATTTGATCGGGTCTTTTCAGTCCATTTTCTCAATGTGTCCGTCAATGAGAGGTTTTTATCAGACACGCCGAAAGTGTCAACAGTTATTTGCGAGCTATGAATGGGACTCATTGTTGTGAACCGGTTATTACGACTAATTCTTGGTTAATCTTTCTTCCGTCGAATATTCCCAGCTATATAGATATCTTATTTTTGCCCAGATAATTTTATATGATTGCTGAATCAATTTTGATTAACTACTTTTAAGTACTCGAAAATCTTTTATTTTGACAAAAAAACGATTTCAACAAAAATTTTCAATGTCGCATATATATTTTTAAAGCGGAAATAGTCGGCTGTTATGTTGTTGTTTTTCGCAACAAAGTCGGTACTTTTTACAACAGTGTGGCAACTCTCTTCAACAGCTGTTCGTTTTCAAGCACACTGGCAGCCCCAGCCATTGGACAGCAAAATCTACGTGGAGCAAAGTGATTTTCGAAATTATGGCAAATAAACTAGAAAAGCATGAGGAGGCGTCTAACGATTGGAATCAGAGTGATGAAGACGACAATTGGGATGACTGGGGCGATGACGATGATAAGTTTGTTCACGTGGAGAAGGAGCAACCGCAGGAAAGCACTGACGACAGAAGCAACGCAAAAGGAAAAGAGGAGAAACCACTGGAGCAGCTAAAATCGCAGGCGGAAACCACAGCTCCAGCTCCAGAACTTTCCTCATCTTCCTCGTGGGGCCTGTGGGGAGGAAAACTGAGCTCTGTCCTCCACACGGCCACCGAGGGATTGGGGAATATAACCACACAAGTGAATCAGGGCTTGAGTCAGATTATAGGTGTACCCGATCCAGAGGAGCTGGCACGTTTGAATGCCGCAGAAAAGGCAAAAGAGGAGACGACCGTCGTCAGTCCCAAAAAAACACCATCAGCGACACCAGTCGATCCCAATCAGGAGAATGCATTTGGTCTGGGTTTCGTCACGAATCTGGGTTCCAAAGTCCTAAACACGGGACTGGACACCCTCGAGGGCATTGGCAAGAAGACCATGACCATACTGCAGGACAACGATCCCAAGTTGATGAACAAAAGGAAGCTTCTGGGTCTCGAGGCGAACAAACCCAATTTGAGTGCATTGCTGCTGGAGGCCAAAAAGGATGCGGATCAAATGGAGGAATCGCTGATGCAGCTCCAGTTGGAAAAGAAAAAGGCGCAACTACGCTTTGAGATTCTCTTCGAGAACTACTGCGGTCTGGTGCACTACGAGGCATTGGAAATCTTATCCAAAGAGTCGCGCCTGAAGCTGGACACGCTCTTGGATGCGGTCAGTGGAAATGCCCTGGCCGATCTGAAAGAGACCATTAGCGAGGTGAAGGAACTGCTGGAACTGGAGGATCTGGAGTGCGAGAGCGAAGGCGACTATAAGCCCGAGGAGCTGGGCGAACGTCTGTCGGCTACCATAGCAGACGCCGAACTGGGGATTCAATTTGAAGAGGTGGCAAAGTGAGTATCTGGCTGTCCCCCAGGAAAAGCTTTCAATAAACTCATTTTTCCAGCCACTGGAAGCAGTCACTCACTTGGTTAAAGTCGGAAGAGGCCACCACATCAGATCTGGAGCAGGCCTATGCCAAGAGCATACACGCCCTGAGCGAAGCCTGTGCCTTGGAAATGTGTAAGCTGCACAAGATTGCCGAACTGCTGCTGGTGAAGCAGCATCACAGCACCGCCAATGAGGTCGACGGCATTGTCAATCTCTGCAAGCAATGCAATGGCCATCTCCAGGGTCTCAGCCATCGCTATGCGGCATTACTGAGCAGCAAGGGTGCTTCTTCCCCCGACACTGCAGAGGAGTCCAAGGAGAGGGTCAACACATTCTTTGCCGAAATGTTTGCCGCCGTGCAATACGTCGAGCAGGCCTACAAGCTCTTTACGCCCATTTTGCAAATGGGGGCGGTCTAGCGGGAGATTCTGATTGTTCTGATCTATGAATTTTATATTTGTTGTAATTCATACAATTATTAATATGATTGTTTAGTTAATCTCTCTGTAAGTCTTATTTGTTTTCCATAAATTACTATAAATGTACACAAATTTTGAATCTATGCAGATTATTGTGATAACACATTCCAAGACGACACATTTTGAAGAGTTTGTTTTTAGAAATGATGTATGTATTATGGTAGTTCTAAGAAAGAAAGGAATATGTTCCCCTTCATATTACATTCCCCTGTCATAGATCACACTTTTTCAACATCATGAGTGCTATGACAATTTTCAAACAAACAACAGATCCGATACCCATCTGAAAACTTACAATTCATTACAATTCAAACAAACAACCGATCGGTTCTGTTTCCAAACAAAAATTAACGTTTTTTTTCGAGCTCTAAAAATTGTATTACAACAATGGCTAATCGCCAAAAGCGAATAGTTATCCTATTGAAGGGCCACACCGCGGACTATGATCGGAGCCAGGCAATGCGTCAGAGTAATTTAAGTCCCATTTACATACCCCCATCGCAGATTGTGATGAAGAACCTGGGCTTGCTGAAGGCCAAACTTGAGGCGCCGCACAGATATGCCGGAATTATCTTCCCCGGACCGCGCAGTGTCCAGGCCGTGTACGAGGCACTGGGCAATAATGGTGCGATGCCAAATTGCTGGCGTGCCTTGCATAACTATGCCTTGGGCGCAAGTACCCATAGCAGGGCATACATGACTCTACGAAAGTTTCCGACGCTTGGAGATCGTGTGGTGAGTGCCCACAACCTGTGCGACCTGATTGTGGAGACCATTGGACCGAAAAGAGACTTGCCCTTTCTCCTGCCTTACGGGAATGAGGCCGGCAATACGCTGCGTATCCGACTGGTGGCTCAGGGGTTTCGTGTGGATTCTTGTGAAGTGTACGAGAATCAAATCCATCCGAATTTTACAAACGACATGAAAAAGGTGCTCAAGGCCAAACAACTGGAGACCATAGTGTTCCACAGTCTGGCCAGCGTGAGGAGTGCATCGGAGTTTTTCAGCAAATATAAGGTTTCTGTGAACGATCGCAAACTTATTGCTGTGGGAGCTGCTGCCCAAAAGGCCATGGCGGAGGCAAAACTTCCTGTGAGCGCTGTGGTGAACTCCTATAGCGTAGATCAGTTGATAAAAGCCATCAAACACTAATTTAGATGGGAAACTGTTGCCATATTTCATTAAAATTTTAATTGTTTTCATTTCTGGTATATGCATGAATGTAATCGAAATTTTATTAATGTATCAAGGAAAGATATCGCCAAAAGACATAAATTATAATCCAAAGAGATAAACACTTAAATTTATCGTTATATTTGAAATTCGGATTTGGTTGGTCATTTTAGAATCGTAAGGTAACACTGTTATTAACCCTTATGATGTGTTATTCTAGTATTACTATTATTACAACAGTAAATGAGATAATTGTGCTTATGCGCTTGCCCTACTTTTTAATTATTTAATTTTAATGATTAACTTGCAGCAAATACGTCATTACGAACATAGTTTCCCCAAGCATTTCTGATCAATTATCTCCGTAGGCATACGTCAGAGTGAATAGAGAACTGCTGCCCCCCGAAGGGTTAAAATTGATAGAGCTGCCACCGCCGGTCACTATGGCATCGCACTATAATTCTTTCGTAGTAAGTTATATATTTTTGTCGCTGCTGACATTTCAAGTCAGCATTTGCTTATCCCAAATCCAAATATATTCGAACGAAACAACCATGGCAGCATCTGCAAGCGCCAAACCGCTGTTTGCTTGCAATTTTGAGGTGTTTGGACGCGTACAAGGTATTTCTGGCGACCTGGTTTCACCAGATATCCGCCTGGCCATGATCTAATTAGTTTCTCTTGCCATTTCAGGTGTTTTCTTCCGCAAGGTAAGTGATGAATGGCTTAACTGGCCGATTGACTGATCAGCGGGGTCACTATCACCTAATCTAGCACACGGAGCGCCAGGCAAACAGCCTGGGCGTAAGAGGTTGGTGCATGAACACCAGAGAGGGCACTGTTAAGGGACAATTGGAGGCACCCCTTCCCCAGCTGAACGAAATGTAATGCAGGTTTTTGGATTAGTATTATCTGTCTGATGCTAACTATAGTGTCCCGACACCAATTGTTTTCAGGAAACATTGGCTAGAGACCAAAGGGAGTCCCTCGTCCAGTATCGAAAAGGCAACATTTACGGCGGCCAAGGAAATTCCCGAATATACTTTCAGTGGCTTTTCCATCAAGCGCTAGATCGCAGAACACTTTTCAAGCTAAACACTTAATTTATATTCGGTTTATTTAGAGTTCCTTAAACTATATACATATGTGTTGTGGTTGCATCGACCACCTCTCCTATCCTCCATCCAGTAGACACAATTTCAAAATGTACAGCATATAACGGCCTCTCTCGTCGCCCAGAAGTGCTTCAGCACAAAGCAGCAATTTCAGTCATTCAGTTCAAATCGGCGTCTGAAAAAAAATAACAAATATTATTGTAACAAAACAAACCAAATACAAATCGAGAGACACCGCCACAGGGTTGCGTTTAAAGTAGTTAAATAGTTAGCGTTGCCACATGCCAAAAAGTACCGATAGGTATTTAATTCAAACGACATCTCGCTCGCACGCACGAAACTACTCGTACGCATTTTCAATTGCCGCGGCATAGGTGTGAGCGGGACAACCGGTTGTTTGGCATGCGTACTTTGCTCTGCCAGGGCATAAACGAGTACAGCTTCGATACACGTCGTTTGGCAAAAAGCGTATCAGCCAGCGATGAAAAAAAATAAATGAGGAAAAAATTGTGCGAAGTGAGAACATTGAGACGAAGTCCACGCCATTGTGTAAGACGAAAAAAATTAACAATTGAGTGTACATCTTGCAAAACGGTTAGATTGTGCGTACAACCAAAAATACTACATAAATTTTAAGCAATTTACAAATTCTTGCGTGCTTCTGCTTCCATTGGTGAATGTGTCTGTGTGCCTGTGTGAGTACTTCGACAATACTTTCGCGCTGAAAACGTTTTTCTACTACCTTTTTTTTCCGCTCGATTCTAATCGTCCCAAACAGCAACAAATGAAAAAGATTACAACTAATTAAGCATTTGTAGGGCATTTCGTGATTGTGAGATGTATAAAAAATGCGATTGTGTAAATAACCGAAAATAGTGGAACATTGCTAGACCCGCACCCACACACATAAGCGCGAACACTCTTTGTATTTGTTTGCGTGTGCATGCATATTTTTGAGTCTTCGTATGTGTGTGTGTGTTGTAAAGGCGCGAGGTGCTGTTTGCCCACTAATTGTGGATCAAAAAAAATTCAATAAAAGAAATTATATAAAAACATGGAAGCCGAACAGCATCGCCCAGCACCATGCGCAGAAACAGAATGCATCTGCTAATACGTTTCTCAAGCATGATGTAAAGTTGAAGGAAAATTGTGATTTTCATCTAGGGAGCAAAACGATTCCGTCAGTATGCAAAGATGTGTGTTCGTCTGTCTTCTATACAGTCTTTTTTTTTATTGCGCATCATTGTGAATGAGCAATAGCAGCAATAGCGCGCATTCTGCCAGGCCTGCTGTGTCCGCACGCTCGCGCGCTCAGTCTCTCTCTCTATCTCTCTCTTTCTTCGAGTATTTGTTCTCTCACTATCCGTATGTGTGTGTGGCCCTAGAGTGGTGTGAGTATTTTGTACATAACACGCCGGAAAAGACACTTTTTATTTTATTCCCATAAGAGCTGGATTGAGATAATAAAAATATTTGGTATATATCAAACAAATGCAAGCGGCTTTTGGTTTAAAAGAGTAAAAGAGTGGGATTGATATGACATTACAGTTAACGCAGTATGCTCTGTCAGTTCATATGCATGTGTGTATTCGGTGTGTATGTGATTTGTTGGGCATGTATTTGTGAGCTGCCAAGCGGAGAGAACGAAAAGTGTGCTTAGCATTTTCCATAAAAATATTTAATTTTCAAAATCATTTTGGATAAAATAATATTTGTATTGCGTCCAAAAGCGAGTTGTCGTCGAATCGGAACGTACCTTCAACGGAAGATCCGGTAGAAAATTGAAAGGGAAAAGCGAATCAGGAATCGGCGTGCGAGCCCCTTGGCTACCATTGGAGCTCCACTCGGGACCTGTGGAACCGATGCGAATGCATCACCATCACCAGCAAAAGCAGCAGGAGCAGGAGAAACAGAACTGGCCAACGGCATCGAAACTACTATGGCACCAGCGCTCACAGCCGAGCCATTAAGTACAAAGGAGAAGCTAACCAGCGCAGCATCGCCTTCGGTGGTGGTGAAGAAACCAGCGACAGCAACGCCGGCAACGGCCACAACGCGTGTGACGCGTTCCTCCAAGGAGGCGGCCGCCACAGCAGCAGCCACAGCTGCCAAAGCTGCGGCTGTAGTCATCCCGCAACGCGTTCCATCGAGCAGAATCAGCAACAAGCGTAAATTAAGCGCCGGCAACAACAGCAGCAACAAGCAACAAAATAATGATCCAATGGGCCTAAGCACAGCTCCTACCCCACACACAACAACAACAACGACCACTGGATCGGGGGTCGCAGAAGCCGAAGCCGAAGCAGAAGCAGCAACAGGAGGAGGCGTACCACCCATCGTTGACGCCGCTGGGGCATCAACCAGTGCTACGGGGCTCCTTGAAAGCCAATCGCCTGCTCTCCCACAAAGCGATTCCCAAAGCACTGACGTGCCTTCTGTAACGCCTACCATCGAGAGCAACAACAACAACAACAACAATAGTGGTCGTAGTCCAAGGAAGGACAATTCCACGGCACAGCTGCTGGCAGGTCTGACCAGCAACTTTGAGGAGACGATCTCGGCTGAGATCTGTCTGCGCAAGACCCTACCCGAAGTGAGTCTCAGCAAGGAGCCAGCAGCACCATCCGCTGTGGCAGAAACTGTAGTTGTAGCAGAAGTTGAAGCAGAGGTAGTAGTCGTAGGGGAATCCACAACGGGTGAGCCACAAATCGATCTGCTTGAGCCGATGGAATTGGAGCAACCAGCGAACACGACGACGTCGGCGCCATTAGAGGAGTTGCCAAAGATCGAAACGGATGATATAGAGGGTAAGTTAGAGAACGGAAAGACGAGAGAGAGCACTTTCCATTCATACTCTCTTCTACTCCATCTGCTCGATTTTCACAGAGCGCCTCAGCCAGTTGGATGGCAATGCTAGTGCCATTTTGCCTGCAGTGAAGGAGCAAGAGCCGGTGCAGGAGCAAGAGCAAGTGGATGTGAATATGGTCGATGTGGTGGATGTGGTGGAAATGGTGGTTCCAACAACTCCCACAACGCCCAGCCGGCAACAGGTGCAACAGGATCCAAGATCCGAGTCATTGCCCGCTACCCTGGCCTCGCCGCTGCCGGGCCAGAGGCAATCCACAGCTGCGTCAGCATTGAATGCATCACAGTTGACGCCTCAAAGTACTTCCAGCTCCACAAATTTTCTCAAAGATGCAGCAGGCGGCGAGGTTCTGGAGGACACCGACATCGAGGAGGTCCTCAAGGCGCTCAAAACGTTTGAGGGCAATCACGTCATCAATTCGGACATTAATCCGGACATGTGTGATTTCAATTTCTTCAACGAGGTGTGGGAGGAGCAGCCGTCAGCGACAGCTTCGGCCCCTCACCCATCCGAAACTCCACCGTATCCGAATCCCATTGGCGGCACCATCGGCAGCAGCAGCACCCCTCATGTCCTACCAGCAGAATCCATGGCGGAGGGTCAAAAATCAATAGAGCAGCAGCAACAAATTCTTACGCGAAAGATCGACCATCTGTTCCGGCGTATGCGGAAGTTCCAGGCTCGCTATATGTGCAGCCACACCAGCGAGGAGGTGGCTGGGATTATGGAATGGGCGGCACGCACCTCCCACAAGACCCCGAATCCTGTGAGAAGTGATACGCTCAGCGAGCAGGAGACCACCGTGCTGTCGATCGTCTCCGGGCGACCGAAGCCCGACTTTTGGGAAGACCAAAAGAAGCATCCCGTGCCAGCCACCCAGATGGGCAGCCTCCTTCGTAGCATCGAAACGGCTGCACGGCACCAGCAGATCTGTCATACGCCCAGCGTTAGTTCCGCCACCTTGGCCCCATCCTCGACATGGTACAAAAGTGCCGGCAGCACTGCAGCAGTGCCTGCCAAGGTACGTCGTGGCAAGAACCTGCTGGATACATCAGCAGCCGCCACTTCAACAGCAGCATCGTCTGCCGCGGCCATCGAACAGAAAGTGCCCGGTTTGCATGAGATTATACCCTGCTTTGACACACATATAACCAACGAGCTGACCCACGTCTCTGGGCTGCTGCACAATGAGATGCGGGAGATACAGAACGCCCTCGATTCGGATGCAACAGAGTCCAGCTCTGGCGGCGAGTCTGCCGACGAGATGGTCATCTACAACAACACCCATCAGAAGCCGCTGACGATGTAAGTAATTCCTCCTTTCCTTCCATATTCGCTGTGGGAGATATTCACACTTTAAAAATAGTTTAAATTATGAGGGTTTCAATTTTGTTTGTGTCAGACTTTTTTTGTTTTCTAGCAGAGAACTTAATGACTTTTATGACATTACTTGAATGCTTAAAGCATCAAATTCTATCATTTCTGGCAGCGATTAAGAGTTTTAAGTAGATTTGTAGACAACCATTCGAACATTCCTTTGGCACGATCAGGATCGTAAGACCAGTCATTTGAAGGGGAAAAGATAAACCGAAACAAGAACAGACAACTTGACCAGGTCTAAAAGATTACATATTAGATTTGGATCAAGTCCCCAAGAGTCCCTAAGCCTCGCACTTCAATGTCTCTACGTTTCCCTATGTTTCGAAGACTCACCCACGCACCTACATTCCTGTATTTCCTGTCCTCCCGCTACGTTTGTGGAACGAACAGAATTTCGAAATATTCAAAAATACCCGAAAATAAAACACAAATCAATAGGACACATAACTTTCTTTAAAAAACCAAATGAAAAAGACTACTTTGATTCGGTATTGGCTGTAGATAGTAGATTTGATAGTAATTTGTATCTGCTGGATGTATTTCAGCGCCCGTCGAGCCGTGTGGACATACTCCAAAGATCGAGCCAGTATTGCACTGCGCTGGTCCTGGCTCTGCTCACAGATGGCCGAGTTGGAGGGCAGGAAACGCCAGTATCGTGATCTGTATATGGATTTGAATCACTCAAAGGGCGCCGTGGAGCTGGAGCAGCTGCAGGTGCAGCAGCCGGCGAATGGCTACAAGGAGGAGCCATCCAGCGAATATCAATGCTGCCGCGCCCGACCTCTGATGCTGTCCAAGTTTCGGAAACGCAGTCTGTTCCAAACCACGGGCATTCACGCGATTTCCAAGAAGGCCGCACGCCCCAGCAACATCAAATGCGGCTGCCAGTGGCCACAGATACCGTGTGCCCTGTGCACGGGCCGATCAGATCCGACAGCGCCGCGCGAATCGGCCGAAATGATGATGCCGCCAAATCGAGTGGCGCTCCTCGATCCGGGCTATCATCCAGTGCTCAGCTTTGTCACGGGTAAGGGATACACAATCCAGAAATCCATACAAATATTCAATAATCGATCGTCTTCCCCCCCCCCATCCCCTAGATGTCACACAATCTGTGCATTTTGAGGCCATTTGCCGGCAATCGGACTGGCAGCAACGTATGTCGCGCACCCTGGCCAAGACCGTTGTCAAAGGTGTCTATAAGGCGGAACGCGAGGCCATTGCTGCCAGCAATAGTGCTGCTCGTCGTCCCGGCGATCTGATCAAGCGTCGCTACATACGACGCAAAGAGCGCAACAACAATAATAATAATTCAAACTCAACTAAAGATGCAGCGGCAGCCGGCACGGCAGCGACGGGTCTAGGGGACAGCGGAAACGGTACAGCAACTTCTACTTCTTCTACGCCTTCTACAACGCCACTTGTGGCCAACAGTAAATTATTGTAAACATGACAAACATTCGATATTTGTTATTAACATACAACAACAACAATCTTTTGCATCTCTTCTTCTGTTTCTTTCCATCCAAACCAAAATCGATATCAACATAAAAAACAAAAAAAAAAACAAAAAAAAAAACAAAAAACTGAACCGAACCGAACCGAAAACCGATACCGATCCTTCCTCCAATCACCAATCACCAATCAATACAACATCATCAAATTGTTTATTATGCCCTTCGTTTCTCTCCGCACCCTATGGGGATGCAGCAGCTGCGAGCAGGAAGAAACAGCAGCATCAGCAGCAGGCGCATCAGCCACCAACTGGAGTGAACGGCTCCAGATTGCCGTGGCCCGACTCTCGCCAACGCCAACGACAGCGCCTCCACAGTCCCTCCTCAGCATCTCAGATCTCGAACAGCGACGCTAAGCGGCGACGCATATCCAAAAACAACAGAAACAGCAGCAACAGCAATTCCAACACACTAAATAACAGCCATATGAATGGGTATAGCGATCAAAGCGGAGGAGGTGCAGGTGGAGATGTGAGAAGCGGTAATCGTAGTCGTCATGCCTCGCCCACGCAAAATCAACGTTCGGAGAGGTAGGGAAAATGGGCAGCTTCCAGACCAAAGGATCTACCAACTAAAACTTAAAACTTTCAGAACAACAGAGCGTCGTCATCGTCCCGTTTATGATATTGATAATATTGTTATACCCTATAGTATTGCGGCCCAAACGAAAGTGGAGATACTGCCCTACAAAGAGATACCCACACCCAAGTATGTCCCCCCCTTTTATCACTCTTTTGCTGTGCAATCATTCTCATATCATCTGTACTCTTGTTGGTTTTTGTAGATGGCGCGTTGTCGACAGCGAGACTGATAAGAACACACCAGTACAACCAGCAGCATCATCATCTGATGATTCAGCAGCAACAGCACCACTAGCAGCAACACCAACAACACCAGCACCACCACCACCACCACAGATCAAAGCCGGTGGCAATGGCATTGTGCCAGCGGCAGCAGCAGCGTTAAATGAGCAAAAGCCGCAGCCACAACCACAGCCACAGCCAGTGCTGGTGCCTGTGCAACCTTTAAAGGTGAATGGCTTGAAGAAGTTACAGCAGAAGACAAAGCAAAAAATAAACAATAATAACAACAATGGACTGGTGAATGGTAATGGCAAGAAGGAGAAGGATGCTCTCCTGCAGGCAGAGGCTAGTGAGAAGAAGGATATTCCCCCAAAGGAGCTGGAGAGCGCGAAGGAGGCTGTCGTCCAGGGGCTGGCTGTGCAGGCGGAGGCTAATGATAAGAATGATATCCTGTCAGCTGTCGGCTTGGAGAACGATGCCCAGTCATCATCAGCCGCTGATAAAAAAGATATCCAGTCCTCAGATGCTGAGAAAAAAGTTATCCCTTCACCAGCCAGCGACCAAATGGACATTCAGTCAAAAGCCAGCGATCAAAAGGACATCCAGTCCACAGCCAGCGATCAAAAGGACATCCAGTCCACAGCCAGCGATACGAAGGACATCCTCCCATCAGCAGCCAGCAGAAAAAAGGCTTCCAGGGCTAAGAAAAAGGGTCTCAAAAGAAAGAAGCATAGGCCCAATGGGAAAATCGAAAAGGCAACAGCAACTACAACAAAAGAAGCTGCCGTTGCCGTTGCCGCTACTCCTTCCGCTTCCGCTTCCGTTGATGCTGCTGCTTCTGCTGCGATAAAGGGCGAAGCTAAAAGCAAACCCCATTTGATTGAAGGCGTCCGCATCGCCGTGGTGGAGCCAATGGCCAAGCGGCCCAAACTACAGCTGGCCAAGGCCGGAGAGGGCGACAAACCCAAGACGAATGCCGGCCAAGCAATAGCGCCTATCGTACAACTGGATCCGGAGGAGGACGAGGAAGATGAGGACACCTCCGACGAGGCGTACATTGTGCGACATCAGCTTGCCCTGATCGAGGAGCGGCAACGCTTCGAGACGTATCTCAAGTTTCCGTGGAGCACGCGACCCCGAGCCAATCGCCGGATAGACAGTCGCGCCGAATCGAGCGGCGCCAATACGCCGGATTCGGCCTCGCCAGCTCCACATCTGGCTGGTGGTGCGGGAGCGGGCGATAACGAGAGCATACCCTCGCCGTTGGCCCATCCACTTGAGGGTTTCAACGAGAACGGCGAGATGTTGGGCGCGACGTCACAACCGCAGTTACGCCGCAGAACCACGTCCAGCAAGCTTAAGGATCAGGCGGAACGCCGTAGTGCCACGCCGGACATAAAAGATGTAAGTAGAAGAGATCAGAGCGAGGTAGGGAGGAACAAGCTTTACAAGTTATATTTTCCAATCAGACTTTTGTGGAGCCATCACCCTTCGAGCCGCTGATTTTTCCCCTGTCCGAGGAGGTCTACCAAAAGATGCTGGCCGAGCGCTATGCCCCGCCCAAATATGAGGTGCTGAAGCCGGAGGTGAAGCGCACCAAGAGCAAGTCCACATCCTCCAATGGCGATGGGGGATCAACGGGTGCTGGGAAGAGCAAACGACGCAGCAGCAGCAAGTTGAAGAGCAAGCTAGTCAATGTTCAGCAAAATGGCCATCCAACGGCGGATGCTGCTGGGAAGGCGGCGTCAGCATCCAGAGCGGGCAAGGCAAAGATCAATGGCGGTGGCGGCATTGAGGAGGAGGTGGAGGAGGAAATGGACGATGGCGTGGACTACGATCCAGAGCCGGAGGATATGCTGTGGGAGGAGCTGGAAGAGGACTATCCCAAGCATCATTTGGCACCGCTCGATGATGACGAAATGCTTCATGGCTCTGACGATCTCCACAACTCTGCGATCGATTCTTATTTGGATGATCCGGAGGCCCTAGAGGAGGACATGGCCGATGATCCGTTTGGCGACGATGACCCCAATGATCCGGAATGGAAGACCCGCAGCGATGGATCGCGCAAGCGTCTCTAAAAAAGCCAACCCAAAATCCAAAGCAAATAACTTTTCATTCTCCATATTTAAAAGCAGAAGAAGATATTTTATCAATTTTAAACAGAACACACACACAATCCACACCCACACCCACACCCACAGATGAGATGACATGGTGCGATCGAGTATTTTAACTTGTTTTAAAATATGTTTTTTGTTGGTTTTGCCGAGTTTGTTGTCGTCCCCGCTGGGCTGATGACCGACAGCATAGCAAGGCGTACTCTTAAACAGTCTTCTAAGTTATTTAGTTCTACGACACACACGACACAACACACACACTCACACAAAATATGCGCCGAGATGATGGAAGAGAAGAAAACGAAACAAAACAAAACTCGTAAATAGAGAGAATACACATGTAAATAAAAAGCAACAAAATTATAGCGAATAAGCGGATTAATTCTAAAGAAACGAAAAACAAGAAAAAAACAAACTGTAAACTATAATGTAATCGATAATAATAGAGGTACGTTGCGAATGCGATTTTTTTTTCGGCGATGAAGAATCGAACACACCCACCACTCTGGCACTCTCCAAATGCAACACTGTCTTGTGTATGTGTGGTGGTGAGTGCGTTCGGTTTTTTGGAGCGCACCAGCAGCCACCCACCACTTGGGCTACAAGCCAAAGTGCGTTCAAGAATAAAGGATTTAAGCTAATCTACATATAAACAAATACACTTATAAATATATAATATAACAACAAAAACACACACACAAATATCTATATATATGTACACATATATATATATATATATAGATATAGATGCCGTTAGAGCAGATTTATAAAGCAGATGATAAGAAATGTAATCGCGCGCACGTGCACAACAACCAATCGACAACCAACAACCTTCTCCTTAAGCGGGCATTCAAAAGGCTTGCTTTCACTTTTTATTTGTTAAGAGAAAACGTTATGTAAAAAAGGAATTCTGGCAGAGAAGAATCGAAGTAAGCGAGGTGAGGAGAGGAGAAGTGTGAGGGGTGCAGTGGAGTGCAGCACGTATATGTATATGTAATGTATTTAGTCGCTTAGTCGTTTTCATTTCTACCTTAAACGTTAGTAGATATTAAACATAACAAAAACAAAAAACAACACGAAAACGGATAATATGCGCCGTATAAATGTTTATTCTAATTATTTTTTCTCTCGTTAAATACTTGAAGAAAGCAAAGAAAAAATTGTGAAAGATTTACTAAGGATAGCAGAAATACAGAACTCTATATTCGTAAATTACGAGCCAGAGATTGTGTTCTTAAATTTGCATGCTTTACTTTATGGGGATATATGCCTAGTGGGTGGAAGGGGGGATAACAGATGTGGTAATTATTGTCACCATGTGTTTCATTCTACCAATCCATCAGTTGAGTTCAGTTGATGATCGAACAACGCCACGAGATGATGGTAAGAGAAGAGCTAATCGCCGAAAAAAGAGAAGCGTCTAACGTCCAAACTCCCTAAACCAGATATCATTGCTATTCCTGCTGGCACTCAGCTCTACTTTCCATAGTGGATCCCTAATGCTGACGACTGCCAGATCGGAGCCCAGCATCAGACAGTTGCTGAACAAACAGCAGCTGAAGCTGACGAATCTCGAGTTTACTCTCCGGCATGTCCTGAGCAAGGTTGTGTTTCTCAGCGATGCCGATGTGCATGCCCCAAGAAGAGGGGATTCCGATCCCCTTGTGGAGCTATCAAAGCGTGTGACTCAACTGCTTCAGCGACTGGCAGAGAGTGAAGAGAGGGCCGCAGATATTCTCAGCAGAATAGAAGAAAAAATCAGTGCACCGGGAAGTCTGGGACCTGCTTCAAATGAGACTTTAGGGGTCAACAAAACAGAGGTACAGTTGGTAGAGGTAGAGGTAGAAGAGGTGGAACCCAAACAAAAGGAACTACCTAAATTGGGTAAGCGAGAATTTGATAATAAAGGGAATCCTTCGAACTCACCTGACAATCAATCCACTCCAGATCCAATGCAACCCGCCAAGGCCGACTGCTACGAGCTCGAGGACTTGACACGACGCGATGGCATCTATCGATTTCTAGTGCCAGAACTGAACGAAGTCGGCCGGGATTTCAATGAGCGCTATTGCGCTTTCACTTTGGATGGCCCCGCCTGGACGGTGATACAGAGTCGCGGACCCTACCAAACGCAGGAGAACTTTAATCGCACCTGGGACGAGTATCGCACAGGGTTCGGCAGTTTGGAGAGGGACTTCTGGTTTGGCAACGAATTCATACACAAGATTGTCTATCGCGACGATCACATGCTGCGCATCGAGCTGGAAGATCAGGAGGGGACGCGAGATTGGGGCGAGTACGCGGTGTTCCGGCTGGACAGTGAGAGCTACAACTACCAGTTGGTTATCGATGGCTACCAGGGTTCCATGCCCGATGCCCTGGAGTACCACAACAAGATGGATTTCAGCACTTGCGACCGCAGGAATGACCAAAGCCCGCGCGAGAGTATCCCCTGTGCGGTGCGCTTTGGCAGCGGCTGGTGGTTCGATCGTTGCCAGGAGTGCAACCTCAATGGGATCTACACAGGATCGGGCAGTTCGGGTTTCATCTGGGCAGACTGGCGGAGCGGTAATTATACCTTGAAGACGGCCCGCATGATGATACGACCCGTACGATTTGTTCCGGCCACCGCGGAGGACATTTACGACGAGTAATCCTGGAGCACTTTTAAAATTTAAATAGAGTTTATCATAATTTTGATCGCCTTTTTGATCGTTACCGATAAGTTGTTCCTCCTGATAAACGTTACCGATAGGTATCGAATCTATTGGTCTAAAGTCCATCGAACAGATGATCTAAAGTCTTTTTTGTTTGACATTTATTTTGAGTTACAAGTTCTGGCGGAAAAACAGTCCGAAAATATACATATATTTCAAAATATTTGACAGGCTTTTTTTTTTTGTACCTTCATTGCATTTTTAGGGCAATGAAATAAATTTGTATATATTATGGTTGTACTGCACTACACTTCTGTTTTAATCTAGTATGGAGGACTGAGATAGCACAAAACTAGTATTGGTACCTGTCTGGCCACTAAAAGTACAGTAAAGCCGAAAAGTTCTGGGATCTGTCGCAGTAATTGTGCTTGGACGTTTTTGTTGTGTGAACTGGCATCATAAACTGGTATAAATTTCTGCGTTCCCAGTAGATCGATTTCTCTCATTCCCACTGCATCTCTTATCAGAGATGAAGTGTAACTATTTATTCCAATGGATTGCCTTTATATCTGTGTCAATCATTCACTTTCAAATCATATCTCTTTGGCGCGCACCACTCGTATTCAGTCGATGGTACCGATATCCGTTTCGTGGTGACAAATACGTAATTTATTATATATTTATGTATATCACATTATAAATATATACATACTTTTCGTACAAAATCCTTTGCGGTTAAAAAAACTTATGGCCATCTTTAATAATAACATGAATAAAAAACACCGAACAATTATGCATTGAAATCATCAAACGATTCAAATTCAACAAAACACCCATCTCTTAATCTCTTTTATCTATTTTATAATGCTAATTATTATATTCGCGAATATAAATGGCACGAAAACAAATTTTCTTACTAACTCTATCGACGCTAATATTTAAAAGAAGAACATTCTGCATACCCTAAGAGAAAAGGATATTGTAGAATTAGGGAAAGTTTGTCATCTCAACGAAATTTTGTATATAATAAAATAAGGTATACAAATTGTAACAATAACGTTAACATTTAAATTTTATGCATCGACCTTTTTGCTTAAAAGGAATAAAGGAAGCATTAGGTTAGGTTAGGTAGAGACGGCCGCCAAGCTCGCTCGGAGCCCAGCACACTTAGGCCGGTTTCGGCCCGTTGTGATACCGCTTGGGATCATTCCCTCCCTGTAGATGAGACTTCATGTCAACAGTTGTCCCATCCAGATACCCTTATAAAGTTGACGATCTTTCTGGGACATAGCGTGGACATCTCCGAGATGTCGTTCAGAAAGGCAGAGCCCAAGTGATGCAGCCTCCTTCTGCTGAGAGCTGGACAGGAACAGAACAGGTGTTCCACTGTTTCCTCCTCGTCCTCGTCTCTGCAGCTGCGGCAGAAATCATTGTATGGGGCACCCAGCCTGTTTGCGTGGGTGCCTACTAGCCAGTGTCATGTGAGGGAACGTATGACTGCGCTGCACCTTTCCCTGCCTAGTTTTCAGAGCTCTGAGGTGCGCTTCTTATCTATGGTCGGCCATGTTTGCCGAGCTGTGCGACAACGTGGCCCTATTTGCCACTTGTCTATCAGTCGCGTGTACTGCTCCTTTATGATGACCTTGCAGGTGGCCATAGGCATACAAATATCCTCCTTATCTTGGAGAAGGGGGGTTGTAGTGCCAGATCTGGCCAGCTCGTTCGCTATGCAGTTGCCCTCGATATCCCGGTGGCCCGGGACCCATATAAGGCTGATAGCAAATTGCTGAGCCATCTCGTGAAGAGATCTGCGGCACTTCGCCACAGTAGCCGAGTTCGATGAGATCGCGTTAAGTGATCTGATCGCAGCTTGGCTGTCGCTGTAGATGTTTAGACTGGTTGCCGTGGTGGTAACCGTGTGAAGGCAGTACAGAGCCTCCCTGCTTGCTGTAACTTCCGCTTGGAAGACACTACAGTGATCCGGAAGCCTGAAAGATTGCCTTATGTTAAGTTGTTCAGAGTAGATTCCTCCTCCAACCCTGCCGTCCAGTTTTGAGCCATCCGTGAAGATGCTTATGGCCCCGTCTGGGCCGGGGAGTCCCTCGAGCCAATCGTCTCTATGAGGGATGATTATGCTGAATGGAGTCTCCGTGTGCTCCATTGGAACTTGATAGTCCGTTCTTGCTGGGACCATGTTGTTTTTATTTAGTATAGATGAGTGACCTATGTTCTGGGGTACCCATTGTTCAGAGTCCCTAAGACGTATTGCTGCCTTTTTTGCCCGCTCCTTTCCTGCAAAGTCAAGGCTCTGAAGGCATAACATGGCGTTTAGCGCATCATTTGGTGTAGTTCGAAGAGCTCCACTGATGCAGAGGGCGGCTGTTCGCTGAACCTTGCCCAGCTGATTGGTGATTGTCCTTTTTGTTAGGGCAGGCCACCAGACAGTAACTCCGTAGAGTATTATAGGTCTGACTATTGCCAGGTATATCCATCGAACTATGCTTGGGTTCATGCCCCACTTTAGGCCGATAGCTTTTTTGCAAGTATAGAGTGCTGTCGTTGCCTTCCTCACTCTATCCTTGACATTCAGGAAGCATTTAAAATTAGCCAATCTTGTACAAAATTGAATCATCAATTGGATAATGTGTAAGATTAAACTACAATATGTTCCAAACCGTCTTTTTTCTCCCATTATGTTGAAAATGTGTAATAAATTGGGCAAAATCTAAATATTTCAAGAGCTGGAAACAGGACGACCGCTTTCGGTATTTTAAATACTTTTCGGTATTTTTAGTTCAAAATTGAGCCGGCGGTATATCGGTATATAATGGTATATTTTATAAATTTCATCAATCTATTAAATTTCTTTCAACATTATATAGAAATCCAATAAAAGCAATTATTTAAATTAAATCAATCAAGTATAAAATTGATTCATCAATCGTATAAAATTATGTGGGCATTGCTAAATGTTCTATATAGCTGGGAATATTCGACGGAAGATCAAAAACGAGTATTTATTGGTGAATAACCGGTTGACAACAATGATTACCGGCAACACTAATTTTCATACCCTGGGGAAGAGGATATGATAGAATTGAGGAAATATTTGTCATCTCAGGCTCCGTAGGAATCAGGATCGAGATAAATATATACAAGATAGTAATTGGTTGTAGTGGGGCGGATCGCTGCTCAATTCTCCAACGACGAAGTTGACGATCCAGTGAAACCTCCTAGTGGCCGTCGCAAGAAATGAAAAGCCGTTGTGTGTCGTGGTATATATGTATATGTAGGTGTGTTTATTGTTTGGCGGGGTCGCGCGGTAGATCGGCCGTTTAAAGCGGGGGTGAAAACGTAACGCCGGGTGGATCGCGGATCGTAAATCTCCCGAGCGCCCCTCCGAGCGCGCGAGAGCGAGTTGGGACCGGAGCGCACGGAGCTGGCACAGTGCTCGTCAATTATTTGCTGCTGGCCTGAACACTAATAATATACATGAATATGTCTAAAACAGATCAATTTGAGAAAAGGTCTTTATAAATTTCGTTTTATCTTCATATAAAATTAACAAAATAGGGTATACAAAGGCCCATGCGTGCATCATGTCAGCAAATACCAGCAACATTGGGAGTGTTTTTTTTTGTTGAACTATTTTGTTTAAGCCTTGTTTCAGTCAAAATGCAATAAAAGCAAGAGTTTAAAAAAACTCGTCAATTAGAAAATTGATTCATTAATCGGATAAAATTATGTGCGCATAGCAAAATGTTACATTTAGCTAATAATAATCCACGGAATATAAAAAACGAGGAATATGTAAAATGGAACTTGAATTCGTCAGTATGTTTACGGTATATTTTTAAAATGAGACGGTATGTATCGGTATGTTTCTGAGGGTCTGACGATATATTTGATCGATAAATAAAACTTGTATTAAATTGGGCAAAATGTAAAAATTTGAAGAGCTGGAAAGTAAAGAACTGCGGCGCGTCGTCGAAAGGAAAACTTAATATTATTAACATAATATGTGCGTTGGCGTGTGTGAGTTTGTGTGTAAAGAAACAAGCAGAGGCAAGAAGCAGAAATAGCAAAAGGACACGGCAGCTCCAGGCCGATTGCAGCGTATTTTCAGTATTTTTCAATTAAAAGAAGTTTTTTAATTATAAAGCAGAGCTTTACTCTAAAAATAATAAAATTAAGTGCCTGCCGCCTTGTATTTGTTCTGCTTAACCATGGCCTACACGAATGGTTGAATATAGCAAAAGGATTCCTCGGCACTGCCAATTTACAAGAACAAACACTGAAAGAACGACGGCCACTCCTTTTGTGTCCGACTCCCCTTGATGTGGATGTGTGTGCGTGTTCGTGTTCGTGTCCGCGTCCGTGTCCGTGTTTGTGTATTGTAATTGAAAATTGTGATTACTGTATGAATTAAGGCTGCAATATCGTAATAATTAAGAAAGTGGCCGGGCAATAAAAAGTGAAAATTTGCTGCGTTTTTTGTGTGTGTCTGCAGAAACAAAAACAACAACTGCAACTACAACTACAGTTAGAGATAAGAAGCTCTCACTCACACATACACACCTACGCTACATTCACACGCGAGCAGAACAGAACGAGTGTAGTGTGCGTGCGTGTGCCTGTTTTTATGACTCACGGCTGGGCCAGAGTGTGGGGGAGCGAGTGAGAGACCGATAGTAGCTGAGCTGCTTGACTACCTACGGCAACAAAACAGTTAAATTTCCCAAGCTGAGAGCGTAACTAATCGCGTTTGGAAGAAAATTCCAAAGTCTCCGCCGGAGACAAAGGAAGAACGAGAAACGAAAGAGAGTGAAAAACCGACAGCACAGAAACCCAAACAGAAAAACATCACGAACATGAGTTTCGCCAAGTGGTTCAAGAAAAAGGAGCAGATCTCCGAGATCGGTGCACCCACAAATTTCCAGCGGCACTTCCATGTCTCCCGCAACCAGGAAACGGGCGATCTGGAGGGTCTGCCCGCGCCCTGGGTGCGGCTCATGAACTCACAGATCACCCGGGACGAGCAGGACAAGAATCCCGATGCCGCCTACCATGCCGTCAAGTACTACAACTACTCGATCAAAAAGAAGGAAACCGAGGTGTTCAAGCCCTTCATCACCGAGGATGTCATTCATGAGGAGTCAAAGGAGATTGAGAACTATGTCAACTACAAGAACAAACACAAGTCCCAGGATCCGGAGAAGTCGGATGACGATGGTAGCTCCACGGCCACCGAAACGGAGACCAGCAGCGGCTGCGGCTCCTCCGCGGGGAACAGCAACAGCAGCAGCATCAACGACAGCAGCCAGCAGTCCCATGGTCCATTGGACGGCCACAGGCCCCTCGATGAGATGTTCAAGGAGCTCAAATCGAATCTGGAGCACCGCGAAACGCTGAGGGCCGCGCCAGCCATGTCCAACAGCCTACAGGAGCCTCCGCCAGTGCCGCCCAAAAAGTCCACGCACACGATGCCGCCCAAGCCACAGATCAAGCCAAAGCCCCGAGTCACCCAGAAGTTCTCGCGCTCCTCCGACCTGCGGCGGGAGGATGACGACCACAAGATCAACACAGACACCATCATCATCAAGCCGGCGGCGCCGGGCCAGCATGTCGACGCCTCCGAGGACAATCCCGACGAGACGATACTGCGCCGGTCCAAGGAGAAGCGGGCCCAGAAGACCGATGCCGAGATCTACGATGAACTTCGAGCCATCTGCAATCCCGAGGATCCACGGGAGCGCTACAAGACCACCCAGGAGGTGGGCAAGGGGGCCTCCGGCATCGTGTTCATTGCCGGCGATCTGACAAACGAGTCCCAGGTGGCCGTCAAGACGATCGACATGAAGAACCAGTCCTCGAAGGATCTCATACTCACCGAAATCCGGGTGCTTAAGGATTTTAATCACAAGAACCTGGTGAACTTCCTAGATGCCTATCTGCTGGAGCCCGAGGACCAGCTGTGGGTAGTCATGGAGTACATGGACGGCGGCCCACTCACCGACGTCGTCACCGAGACTGTGATGAAGGAACGCCAGATCGCCTGCGTCTGCCGCGAGGTGCTCTATGCCATTAGCTTCCTTCATGCGAAGGGCATCATCCACCGCGACATCAAGTCGGACAACGTGCTGCTCGGTATGGACGGGTGCGTCAAAGTGACAGACTTCGGGTTCTGTGCCAATATCGAGGGCGACGAGAAGCGCCAGACGATGGTGGGCACCCCCTACTGGATGGCGCCCGAGGTGGTCACGCGAAAGAAGTACGGCAAGAAGGTGGACATCTGGTCTATTGGCATTATGGCCATCGAGATGATCGAGGGCCAGCCGCCCTACCTATACGAGACGCCGCTGCGAGCCCTCTACCTGATCGCTGCCAACGGACGGCCCGATGTCAAAAGCTGGGACAAGCTGAGCCCCAATCTGCAGGACTTCCTTGATCGCTGTCTCCAGGTGGAGGTCGATCGACGGGCCACCGCCGATGAGCTGCTGAGCCATCCCTTCCTCAACGACTGTAGCGAGGTCAAGGCCCTGGTGCCCAACATTAAGGCAGCCAAAAAGGTCCTCCGTCGCAACGTATAGTTAATGTGCAATCATCGGGCGGCGAGGCTGCTCTATGCGTGATCGAGACCACCACTACAAAAGCCCGATCCCGATACCCAGAGCGCCCCCTGACCAGCCCAGCCCCCTGTGTATAATGAGTTTTCAATGTAAATTTGATTTTGTGTCGAAGAAACTGGAACTGGAATAGAATGCTGATTATAGTCTTTGTAGAAACCCCGTAAAATAGCAAAAACAGGAACTGCAGCAGCACCTAGGACTGGATGAACTCCCCCGTTGAAAACAGGTAAGTCCCAATTCCAATCCCAATCCCCTTTTCCCAGGTAGCTTGGATTCACACACATGTTACCCTAGTTTTTCGGATTATTCATGCGCGAACGAACCCATCTCCATTTCAATGGAAACCTTTTTTCGCAATACCACAAATGAGGAAACATTCCATTTGGGTTTATTGGTTGCTGCCGAGTTAGTTTTAAGTGCGTTGTTCGAAAGTTGTCAAAAAGAGCCCAGGCAGAGCGGCCCCAAAGAGCGGCAGTTTGCTATTTTTATAGGTTTAATCAGTATCTGGAGATTACCTTCGATCAAGGTTGAACAGTGTGTGCACGAGGTCTGAATGTTGTTTGGACACTTTGCAGAGGGTATTTGGCGTTTGTAACAAAGAGAAGGAGTGGACAGGCGCTATTTCTTTGCAGAAAAGTGGCTCAGATTTACAGAATTCAGTTTTAAATAATAAAGGGGGAATGGATCAGCCCTCAGATGTCTTTGTGAGGAAAATAAAAAAGATGAATCACCTACAGAGCAACTAAAGGGTCGACCACTGAAGTTCTCCCTTTTTTTCATAGCCTAACAGCCATCTCCCTCCCACTCTGTTGCATACTCTCTTGCATTCACATCAGCCCGGAGAGCAGAGCGAGCATGACCCGTTAGTTTACGTGTACACACATTTGTAGTGTCATCTCTTTTCGTTTGCCTACAGTATTACGTATGAAGTTTGGTTTGTTGCTGAAAAAGCAAGAAAAATCCCATTGAAAAATGACAAACAATACAATCAAAGAAAGAAGAGCAGTGGCAGCAGCAGCAGCAACAACAAACAACGCAAAGTACGCAATTTAACACGCTCGTTCGCATTTCCTGTTTGGAATATCGCTTTGTCTGGCCAAAATAATATTCATACATAATAATAATAAAAAAAAAACTTTAATTCACACACATATGCAGCAGACGGACAGAAAAAACACCCACACTCTTCCGGACTTTCAGCAGAAAGTTATCTTTCTTTTGCTTATCACACCATTCTATAAATGCTATTGTAAAGCCCCCTGGCTGGAAATCAACGCGAATTTGTCAAATTCTTAGGACAATTTTTCGTGGCATTTCAATATATGATAAGAACAAAGGCGATCGTAGAAGAGAATATGAGAGATAGCTGGGAGAGAGGAAGGGAGCGAGCAAGTCGAAGTAGAGTCGTCCATGCGTGTGCGTGTGAGCTGCACAAAGAATGAGAGTCTGATTCTGATGGCGGTTGCTCCGTCTCCGTCCCGGCATTCTGTCTTTCTCCATGTCTTCGGCTCTCACCCTCCCACTTATTCAATTTAATTGCTTGTGCAGCAGTAGCTGTCAGAGGGGGGAAGACAGCGACCGTCGCGACTTTACTGCGCTATTTATACTCTCTCCCACTCCCACTTTAGACAGTGTTCTTCCCTCTCCTATCCAGAGTTATTTTCCCCTCGCCAGAGGTCTTGCCTCGCTTGTCTGCGTGCCTCCTCTTCTTTTTCTACCGGATCTCCTCTAGGCTCTTTATTTGTTTAGTTTACTTTTGCTTTCCGTTTTGCCTCACTCAAATGGGGTGGGAGGGAGAGCACACAGTAGCCGATTATCTGTCTACTTCTTGCTCACTTTAGATGCGGATATTGCGTTTTTTTGAATGCCAAGAAAATAAAACCGAAAGAAGGGATAAGAATATTGCAAATATTGCAGTTCTATAGGAGCGTCGGCGGCTGCTGTTCCTGGTAGTTGCGCCGCCTGGATCCCGCCCCGCTGCATGATGCCGGGGTTAAAGTACAATTCCACGCGTGCTAAATGTGTGTGTGTATGAGTAAGCGAAAGGCAGAGCCGCTCTAGCATGAATAGATTTGTCTCTGAATCCCCTTCCGCAGTGCCAAAACGTCTTGTATTTTGACCAAGAAAAACGCCCCGAAAACACAACCAGACCAGAAATGACTAAACCCCATTCACATTTAGTTCGATTTCGAATGGCGCCTCTAAACGATAATTTTTCACCTTGCGCAAAGGTTTCTGTCTTTCCTCCAGTGTATGCGTGTCTGTGTGCTTCGTTTATTGAACCACATTGTTTGTTGTTTTTGGTGTAGCTAGTGTGCGGAATTTCAGATGATTCATTCATTATTTTTTCGGGGCTTCGCAACGCGTACGGACTCAGAGGGCTCTTTTTTTCCTTTATTGCCAGACGGGGGTGTGTGTAATATCCCCCACTTCCCACTCCACTCTGTATCACGCAATAAAACAATGCAAAACTTGTGTGTTTTAATGTAATGATTTTCAGCGACATTACAAACGAGTATTTTGTCAGAGTTTCCAATGTCTGGCAGCGGCATACTCATCCAAACTCATGCACACACACACACACACACCCTGTCAGAGCGCTCTCGCATGCATTCGTTGCATTCACAATTACAGTTACGATGCACATTTCTTTATTGTGCGACTCATTGGATGCTATGTTTTGTGGTATGCATTTTGTAGGTACATGATCCACATGGACTCCACACATGCACTCCACATGACACAGGCCGTTGAGGTGGGGATGGAACTTCTTTTGGCCGCCCCAATCGAATCTGGAGCATGCTCTCATTTGCATTCAAACCCAACAATCAGTTAACTTTTAAGAGAGTGGATAGAGGGTGCAAGTACGAGAATTATATATTGCTATGCTATACTACTTGATGCAAGAATTTCCGATCAGCATCAAAATCTCTTTTTCCCTTCTTATGACTACTTGCATATAAGCATCTAACTTTTAAGTATCGGAATACTATATAATTTAGCTCCCATTGAAAGAGAGTATTTTTTTGTGAGAGTATCCAAAGCTTCGGTCCCCCTCTTTTTGCCTTTCTTTTTTGTTTTGTTTTTGATTTGTCGATGGAAAATTGTGTGGAAAACTGTTGGAACAATGCCACAGGCCCCAGTCAGATATTGTCAGACGTTGTTTCATTGAAATTTAAGCGTGACTTTTTGAGCTGGTGCGCTGTTGCTTGCTGTTGCGCTTCACATGCTGATAAATATAAACAATTATTGCGCTGATAATTGACTCCCCATTGCTCTCCCATGGCATAACACAGTTCTCTCTCCCTTCCTCTGTCTGTTTCTCCTATCTATCCGATTTATATGCAGCGCACTACGTACATATACATATACATATATAAAAAAAAACTGAAATACAAAACTTGGTTGAATGATACCAAAAGATTATGCAGATAGCCCAAGAGAGTATGTGGCTTGGGGCTATTGAGGGGATGGGGTGCCATAAAGTGTCAATGATAATGCATTATTAATTATATTATGCAGTCGCACCTGACCTGTAACCGAACCCCAATGGCAAATGGTCTCCTCCCCTGAGTGAAGCAGTCTATTTTTAACCAACTTTGCCTTTTTCCCCCAGTACACCTAATCAGCTGTTCCACTGTTAAGAACTGATAACGCAGGTCTCTCGCTGATAACAAGAACAAGTTGTATGATTAATACACTTTACGTGGTTTGGTGTGCTATTGTGTACACGATATACATATGTGCATACCACACGAGGGTATGTTCAGGGTGATGGCAATTATTAGAGGTCGAAATGTTAATTATGCCCCAATTGTTGACTGTACTGTTTTCTTTAACAAGTTGGCAGCCCCACAAATATTAATAATATCTCTTTTCTCTCTCTCTCTCTCTCTTGTAGCATCAGCAGCACGTGTGACAGCCGAGAGCAAACCATCGCCGTGCCCGCGCACTGGAGTCTTCGTTATCGCTCTCTCATGCAGAACGGCGGATGGAGCGGGAGGAGTTATCGCTTAGATTAGATTGTCCTACGGCAAAAAAATTAGCTTATTTCGTACATTGTAAAAATGTATGTGACCACAAACACACACATATGATATAGATATTGTATTATTAACTGTTTTGGACATAAGTTGGATTAATCTTGATATACCCGTATATATACATAATTGTGATTTAAGCGATTTTATCAAATCTGCATTATGCAATTCTACATAAAATTCGTCGTAGTCTCTAAGTTAAAACAAAACCCTCCCACACATATACGCGCAAACACACACAGTAAACCCCTTGCAATACTTGTTGTAAATTACCAAAAAAAGAAAAAAACAAAAAAAGGAAAAAGAATGGAGTAAAGCTTGAGACATAGCAAGTGGAGAAAAGAGTGTAACAAGTGCCATTAGGACTAGAGCTAGCAGCAGCAAAGCGAAAAAAACTAACTAGAAGCAAACAACAACACAACAAAATTATCAATACAATTTATGTCTTTCGCGTAACGAAAACACAGATATCAGATAGCATTACAGAGATTAGAGAACTAACAAAGAAGCATATGTACTATACGTATTAGCTGATATCCGCACAATGTTCGATTGATTGTAAAACTTGTTCGATATTCCATTTTAATTAGTACAAACATAAGACTAACGACAAAACAGTTTAAATTAGATATCACCGTTCCTCTTCTCGATCAAATTTGCCATACGCACAAGCAAAGGTTAATGTAGTTCCAAACTGAATAATACGATGATAGACCAGGAATTGTAATTCGGAAGATGGAGAAGCTGTTTTGATATCAGTAATGTGTGTGTCAAAGTTATAAAAAGAACAAAATATTAACAAAGAATATCCTTAAAGAGAGTATATATGCATACATCCATAGATGTGGTATCCATACACTAAACCTAATCCCAGCGGGAAATTACGAGCAATGCCAAAAGAGTAATTGAAGAAAGTAATCGTCAGCGGCACACCTTAGCCTAAATATGTACTTCTGTTTGGCATCCGTTTTGTGCTTAGTTTAATTTACTTGAGGAAGCTCTTTCCGGAAACTCTAGATTTATCCGAAAACTTATGCCCCTCTCCAGCTAGTCCCTCTCAACGAATGGAAAGAGTACATTTGAGGATCTTTGGGTTAGCTTTCCTTACTTGTTATACATACACGTACATATACGTACATATGCCCATACAAATTGTGTGTGTGTGTAGGATTCTTAGTAGGGATTATTCTTTTACTTGCTATTCTGATATTAGTAGCCAATCGACTGCGACTGCTGCTGCTGCAGATCGGTTCATAGATACAATTTTATACAAAACGTAATACCATTCATGATTTTGAAAGAGCTTAACCGATTTAACGAAAATTTACTTGATTTTCTTAGTTTAGCTTAAATATGATGAGTATTAATTAGGCAAGGCAACGAACGGAAGGGAAAAGAAAGTATTCGATGGATGGATGGGCCCCTGGAAGAGAGATAGATGGGCTTTATTGGAAACACGAGACATACCCGACCTTACATATTCGCAAAAAACGCATTTAAGACGAAAGCAAAGATTGCAATTAATAACGTAAATATATATTATAAAAAAAGAAAGAAACTTAAGTCTTACAAAAAACGAAAAACAAATGGTAGCATAAATTTTTTATACGCAACTTTTATTGCAATTGTAAAGAGACGACGAGGAAGGAAGTGAAAGTAGAAGCTGACATCAATTTTGATCGATTCGTAATTATACATAGTAATATATACAACAAGAATTGGCGCTATTTCAATTAAAACTTAATGTAGTTCGAGACACAGAAAGCATATTAGAAAAGAGCAAGGCCTGGACATGGCTTGCCGATAAATAAACAGTATGATAACAGTACGAAGATATGGATATTGGGGCGATAACGATAGGCGCTTTGATGGTAGCTTCATTGTTCGGTTACCGTTACGTTACGCACCGCAACGCACAAAAAGTAAAAGAAATTCCACAATAAGTTTTTATGTTTTTCTAAAAAATGCACATGTATTTTTTTGCTTGCAAAAAACCTAAGTCGTAATCGTATATTGTCTACTCTTATTTAGAATTATTTTGCAATCTAGCATTTAAATGTAATTTAAACACACACAGAAAAACATTTAGTTCTTGTCGTCCCACCACTTTAATCATTGAGGCCGACAATGCCGAGATGTGCCCCTCGCACCATTGTATGTATTTAGTTTAGTCCGCTGCACTGTAATTTTTATTTTGTGTTGTTAAATATATCGTTATTTACTTATTCGACCAAAGCAATAGCATTATTTTTGTGTTTCTCATATTGTTCTCCACCCACCCATCCCCTACAACCATAGATCCTCGCGGTATTTTCCCTGTTCGCGTAGCTCTTTCAGCTGACGAGTGGCCTCCGTCTCGTCCAGATGGAGAACCTTCTGCAGGCAGAGGCAGAGTCCGCTGGCTATGGACGTGGATATCTTGGCGCCATCGGCACAAATGTAGAGCACTGTATCCGGTTTGAGTAGCAGCTTCACCAGCTCCTCTGCGTCTTCTTCCAGCAACTGTTGCACGTAGCTGGGAGATTCCCCGCGAGAGTGGCACATACGTAGACGCTGTAGCACTGACGACTGTTGCCAGGCTAGCAGTTTATTTCGTTTGAGAACAGCTTGCGGGGTCTTGGCGCCCACATATAGCCAGGTTTGACCCTTGGCCGGTTGCTGCTTCTGATGATGCTCCTTGTGGGCCAGAAAACCGAGAAAGGGGGCCAGTCCTGTACCCACAGCAATGAGTATTTGGTTGCTGCATAGATCCTTCTCTGTGTAGCGGAATGTATTGGTCAGACGTGGATAGATGAACACCTTAGCTGGTTGCTCCTGCCGCTGGCATTTTGCCTCCAGCATACTGGTCGTCACTCCAGCCTTGGGACTCAGTACAGAATAGATGATACGCAGCTCCTGTGTGCCGCTCTCCAAAGGACTATTGGCTATCGAGTAGGGACGCGGCAGTAGGCGTGGCAGGTGCTCCACCAGAAACGCCAATGGAGGCTGACAACAGGCACACAGTTCGAGAATGTCCGGAAAGCGTAGACCTTGCTCTAGGATCAACGAATTGTAGTGTGCGGTCGCCTGTTTGGAGGAGAGGCAGGCCAAGAAACCGCGCTCCTTGGCGTCGCTGGTGTAGCCCGCCAGGGCGCTAAGGAACTGCTTCTGGAGAACACCATTGAGAGCCAGGCAGTGGGTGAAAATCTCGCGTGGGCACGTCGAGTCCGGTATGTGAGCGGGAATCTTGGCGCTCTTCTTGGCACACTTTAAGGCAAGTTTTATTTGGCAAATGGTGTCTGCCTGATCGATCAATCCGAGGCGATTCAACAATTGCTCCACCACTGCCGGTGCATTGCTGGGCAGTACGCCGATTGTGTCCCCTGGCTCATAGTCAAAGTCGTCCGACTCCAACGTGAGTTCCACCACACGCTTAGTTTCTGTTGCCTTATCAGCTTCCACAAGAACCTGGCTGTGTTTTATGCTGGCCGCTGTTAGTGAGCTGCTCGCCTGGGCAAATGGGAATTTTAGAATAACTCCGCATCTTCGCTGTCCGCATTTCTTCGACTTTGGCTGCAAATTATACGTTTGTTTGAGGACTCTATTTACGCTGGACATCCTTACCTGTTTCCTGAGGGTAAAGTCCACCTCTAGGTTGCTGTCTAGCGGCTTAGCGGGGATAAATTCATTCAAAATAAAGGCCTCAATGTCGGTCATTTCTATGCCCATATCGCGTCTCTCTCTCTTCACATTCGCAGTTAGCGTGACTTCAAACGAGAGTGCTGCCAACTTTTAAAAAGAAAAATAGAAGCAAAAAGCTTTAGGAAGAGCCAACTTTTTTTAGCAAAAAACTTTCTATCTATTCATAAAACAGGCACTATATTTTTTCTCGATGCGAATTCACGGATCGAATTGCTAAACTTGTATATTCAAAGTTTTCTGGAAACGAACCCAGAATGACACTAATCAGCTGAATTGGCATCACTAAATCAATCAGTTTGATAATCGATTACCAGATCTATCGAAAGCATGCAAAACACAATTCATTGCTAGGAACGAAATTTCGAGTAATTTTATTAGACACACGATCCCAACAGCATGGCAGACAAGGGCAGCAGCGATGACGAGTTCCATGATGCTCTCACCGGAGAGACCACCTGCGAAAAGGAGGCCAAAAAATCCCAGCTGAATGAGAAAGACATTGACGAGATTGTTGAAAAGCAGAGCACGCTCCAGCTGGACGATGACGAGGAGGAGGGTGCAGCCGCCGCCACTGTTGCTTTCGGCGGCGATGGCGACCTGGAGGTGAAACAACCTGATGGTGAAATAAGCCTCGAGGAGCTGCGCGAACTGGAGAAGCATCTGAGTGTCGAGGAGCTGGCGGCAAACAAAGAGAAGGCCGCCAAACTCAAATTGGAGGGAAACGAGCTGTTCAAGAACGACAACGCCCAGCGAGCCATCGAAATCTACACAGAGGGCCTTAACGTGTGTCCCTCGGACAGCAGCAAGGAGCGGGCCGTGCTGTATGGCAACAGAGCAGCTGCCAAAATTAAGTTGGAGTCCAACAAATCAGCCATTGATGACTGCACAAGGGCCATTGAACTGTGGCCGGAGTACGTTCGAGTGCTATTGAGGTGAGGCTGCCAGATCTAAAGTTCAAACTCTATTTGGAGATGCATAACCATCCCCTTTCAGACGCGCCAAGCTCTACGAACAGGATGACAAGCCGGATGAGGCTCTGGAGGACTATAAGAAAATCTATGAGATTGATCCCGGACAGCCTGAAGCGCGTGAGGCTCAGGTACGTTTGCCGCCCATAATCAATGAGCGGAACGAGAAGATCAAAACCGAGATGATGGCCAACCTAAAGGACCTGGGCAATATGATATTAAAACCTTTCGGCCTGTCCACACAGAATTTCCAAATGAACCAGGATCCCAACACGGGTTCATATTCCTTTAATTTTAATCAGAATCCAAGCTAGTTAAAATGTGTGCGTGTTATTGAGCAAATAAAACTGTTTCCAAGAAACTAAAAAATCGCGAGATTGTTTTTGACTTTTTATTTCGACCAATATCTCAGTCGGAGCATCACTGGCAACAACCGATAAACGATAGCGATGAAGCAACAGCTGACACTTGTGTGGGAAGAGGAAGAAACATTTTTGGAAAAATCGCAATTTGCAAATTACAAAATTAGAATCGTGTAATTAGTCAATTTGTATGGCCAGACTCTGTGGCGCCACTGCTACAACCGTTGCATGAAAAGTTCGAACAGAAACGCGACGCGGACTACTTTGATGCTGCGCCTGCACTGCTATTAGCTGAGTATTAAACAATACGATACACCCGCCCACTAGCCAGTGGTCAGTAGCCAGCCAAGCAATGTTCCGCAGTCGAAGCTGGTTCGGCGGCCCCTGGGGCGGACGACCCAAGAATCGCCTGTCCCTGGATCATCTAAAGTACCTGTATAGCATTTTGGAGAAAAACACAACCGTGTCGGAGAGCAATCGTGGCCTGTTGGTGGAGTCGCTGCGCTGCATTGCCGAGATACTGATCTGGGGGGATCAGCACGACTCCCTGGTGTTTGAGTATGTCCCCAAACTGTCGGCTGTAACCTTGGTTAATTTCATGTTTGCTCTTGCAGCTTCTTTCTGGAGAAGAATATGCTCTCGTATTTCCTGCACATAATGCGACAAAAGAGCGGCGGCTCGAGCTTTGTATGTGTGCAGCTGCTGCAAACGCTCAACATTCTCTTCGAGAACATACGCAATGAGACGTCTCTGTGTAAGTTGGGCCTCCTAAATGTCTTTGTTTTTGACTCCTCGACTAAAGCTCATATTTATCTTTAGATTATCTGCTGAGCAATAATCATGTAAATTCCATTATGGTGCACAAGTTTGACTTCTCCGATGAGGATGTTATGGGCTACTATATACTCTTCCTGAAGACGCTCAGCTTGAAGCTAAACACCCACACCATTCACTTCTTTTATAATGAGGTTTGGTCCGCGCTTTCTTTTCGCTTGTAAGGCTCCATTAAATCGTTTCATTTATGTTTGCAGCACACGAATGATTTCCCTTTGTATACGGAGGCTATCAAATTCTTTAATCATCCCGAGTCTATGGTGAGGATTGCTGTGCGGACCATTTCCTTGAATGTCTACAAGGTGCAAAACTCCAGCATGTTGCGTTTTATCCGAGACAAGTGAGGATTCCTCTGAGCACTTTTAGATGTTAGGGCTAATGGATTTGTATCTTTCAGAACGGCAGCTCCTTATTTCAGTAATTTGGTGTGGTTCATTGGCAAGCACATCCTCGAATTGGACACCTGCGTGCGCACAGATATAGAGTGAGGCTTACCTTGCTTCAATCTCCCCATCGGAACTTACCTTTCCCCTATCTTCTTTTCAGCCATCAATCAAACCAGAAGCTGTCGAACCTGGTGGCCGAGCATCTCGATCATTTGCACTATCTGAGCGATATTCTACTGCTTGACATCAAAGATCTGAATGCAGTGCTCACCGAGCATCTGCTACATAAGCTCTTTGTGCCTTTGTATATATTCTCCCTGACGCCAGCACCACCACCGCCCTCCCTGGCGCTCGTCACCCAGAATCTGGCGGCTGTGCTGAATCGTAATGTCGATATTGACATCCAGGAGATGCACAATCCGCGCGTTAGTTCCATTGTGGCCCTCTTTCTGCTGTCGCTGGTCTTCCTGGTGGTCTCGCATGCCCCACTGGTGCACGCCCTGGCCTGGGTCATCCTCAATGGCGATCATAGTGTGTTCAAGGAGGGAGCTGCCGAGATTCTCAATTCGTATGTAGAGCATCGTGAGGTTGTGGTTCCAGGCTTTGGCGAGCCCAATGAGAGCCTCGAACAAGCACTGGACACGGTCACGGGACAGTCCAGTGTCTCCAGCTATGCCTTGAGCGACGACAGTGGTGTGGAGTCGTCTTCTCCGGCCACCACAGAAGTGGACGCGCAAGCGGAAGTGGATGCGGCGACAAAACTGCGCAACATCACCGATGAGGAGAAGGAGCTGTTGCAAAAGTCCTCAGGCTCTGGTAAGGCGGACTTTGGGGAGCTGGCGAAACCGTTTCTGGACACAGTTCTGCAAGCTTTGGACTGCACCGAGAACGATTATCTGGCTCTGTTGTCCCTCTGCCTGATCTATGCCATGTCGCACAATCGAGGTGAGGTCCCCATCATCTTTCTGTGTCTTTCTGTTATGTCTGGGCTAACATTTCACTGCTCTAATCACCCGATTCATGCTCCATTTCAATTACTTCTTTGTGTGTCTTGAACTTTCACATTGTGGTACCATGTCCTAACCCTTCAGATGGTATGTAAACTTGTCCATTTGCTTTACTAATCCATTAGTTTACGGTTCGCACTGTGGGTTTTCTAATGCTTGATTTTATTTTCTCCTCTAACAGGCATCAAGAACGAATGGTTCGAGCAGGTTCTGTCAAAATCCACGCGTGGCTCTTTCAGCTACAAGACAGCCCTGATTGAGCACTTGTTGAATATAATCACACAGTCCAGCCAGCCGTGTAAGTAGCTCATATCACTGCATCTTTCTTTTATCTTAATTTATGCCAAAATCCTTTGTTCAGCCTGTCGCATACGCTTGATTACTGTGGAGATTGCCCTGGAGCTGTTGGTCACCTTCACCAAACCCAGTTCGGATGAGGCGCGTTGCATTACGACGGGACAGCAGGATCTGCTATTTAGTGCCCGCAATCAGTCGATGCTGGTCCTGCGCAACTTCTACAAGTCTGAGGATATATTCCTGGACCTATTCGAGGACGAGTACAACGAGATGAAGAAGGCCCAGCTGAACGTAGAGTTTCTGTGCATGGACTCAGCTATTCTGCTGCCGCCCACGGGCACGCCACTCACTGGCATCAATTTCACACGCCGCCTGCCCTGCGGTGAGGTTGAGAAGGCACGTCGAGCGATCCGTGTCTACTTTTTGCTCCGTCGTACGTGCCAAAAGTTCCTCAACGAGAGGGAATCACTGCTGCCGCTGACGAATGTTGTGACGCTGGTGCAGGTGGACAATACCCTCGATCTGAGTGAGTATAGCAGGGATTGATTGGATGGTATAATGACTGACTGACTGAGAACCTTTAATCTTTACAGACAACAGCGACCTGATTGCCTGCACTGTGGTGGCCAAGGATAATACCAAACAGAGGCGCTTCCTGGTCATCGATGCTTTGCAGTTGATACTCGTTGAGCCCGATGCCAAGCTCTTGGGCTGGGGAGTCGCCAAGTTTGTGGGTTTCTTGCAGGATGTCGAGGTCCAGGGCGACAAGGATGACTCCCGCTGCCTGCACATCACCGTCCATCGCGGAGGTGTGACACATAACCGCACGCCGCTGCTCTCTGCCAAGTTCCTGTTTGATGATCACATCCGCTGCATGGCCGCTAAGCAGCGCCTGACGAAGGGCCGCAGCAAGGCGCGCCAGAAGAAGATGTATCAGATCGCGCAGCTTATAGAGATACCTGGACAAATGGACTCGCCGGTGTATGCTGTGGGTGGCACAACGGCGGCGCCCAGCGGCAGCAGCAGTGGGAGCAGCTCCCGAAGTGGCCATCATCGCCCCATCTTCTCCACGGCCAATCGTGTGCCCGGATTCGCTGCTGTCTTAAGGAACAGCAACACTGCTGGTGTTAGTCGCACACAAATGGCCCAGAATCGCTCCATAGAGGGGTAGGTCTTCAGTAAACAGAACTAGAAATGGAACTTATTTGCGGTATCTCCCACAGCATTCGAAATGAAAGCGCTGGACGCTCACGTCGTCGCAGTCCCAATGGGACGACTCTGAGGGCGGACCCCTCAGATCGGGACAGATCGCCCAGTGTGAGTGCTGGCAGCCACAGTTCGTCGCAGTCGCGCGAGAACTCTCAGCCACGCAGCTCGGGCAACCGATCGCGTGAGAGCAGCCCAAGGATGCCCAGGCCGCGGTATATAATAAACCACCAATGATTGAACCAAAAATTGACTTCGAATGGGTCTTGTTTTCCTTCCAGGTCAGAAGAGATACCCCTGGAGGACTTCCAACACTCGCGAAACAACAGCCCGCACTCGCGGGGGAATGCTTCGCCTGCCTCCCGCTCGCATACACCCGTCCGGGTGCTCCAGTACGAGATCTCTGTGCACAGTGGATCGCCCAGAGAACCTTCCCTGGTGGGCACGAATGCCTTGTTGAGCCAACTAAACGGTGTGCCCCTGGCCCGAGAAGTCCTGCCAGTCCAAAGCTCTGAGGAGACCTCATTTATAGGCAATGATGCGACTGACGGCGGAGGCGGTTCAGATAGCAGGCGAAAGGGCGCCATAGAAACGGTTTAAATTAGTTGTAAAGTTTAGTATTAACGTTTAGATGGTTGCTAAAATTTTATTATTCCAATTGATTGATATGGTGTGGTGGCACATGCTCTAATTTGATTTTTTGATTTAAATCGTTACAAATAAAAAGTTGATTTGACGAATTTAAATTCAACCGCGTTGGCAGCTCTACTCGTTAAAGTCAACGAGTTGGCATCACCAGCCAACAGCTGTGGCTTGTTTTTGTTTAATGACATAACCGCAATTTTGGTTTCGACACAAAAAGAAATAAGTTAATGAAAATTGTGTTTGAATCAAAGATAATACTAGTTAGAGATGTCCCACAAGTACACGGAGCTCATTAAGCTCGGCACGCAGTATGCCCGGCGCATGAATTACCTCTCAAATCGCATTTTCGGTGAAGTGGCACGCACCACCAACGAAAAGTCAATGAAGGTTTGACATTGTTTTTTTTTAAGCAACCAACGTGTTTACTAGTCTTTTAATATGCTTTCCAGGTGGTTCGCATGTTCTCCGAGGAGCCCATCCACAAACGGGACTATGTCGTGAACTGGTATCCCCGGCATGTGGAGACGCATCTGCTGATGAAAAACCTGCGTGATTACGGCCTGTTCCGTGACGAGCATCAGGACTTCAAGGAGGAAATGAAACGTTTGCGCAAGTTGCGTGGCAAGGCGGCTCCCAAGAAGGGAGAGGGCAAGCGTGCGTCCAAGAAGTAGACATAAATAAAATAAACAAAACAACCTTTTTATTAATCAAAATCAAAACTTAATCTATGTGATTACGGGTCAACAATTTGGCATTGCCCGCAAAGACAATTTCATCGTTTTGCCGACAATCGTATTCCGCGGTTGAGATTTTACGCGATTGCAGCAGTCGCACAGTCACCACTGTGTCGGTTTCTATGCGACAGGGTTTTAGGAACTTGAAGCTCTGTTCCAACACCACAGTGCCCGGTCCAGGAAGCTTCGTTCCCATAATGCCTGCCACAACGGCATTGAGCAGGGCTCCGTGCACTCGTCGCTCCTCCACGGGCAAGTCCAAGGTGTGTATGTAGTTGTGGTCCCCCGTAAACTGGGCAAACTGCTCCAGATCATTTTGCGTGAACCGTTTAACCACTTGGAACTGCTGCAGACTGGCTGCTGCTGGTGCACGGCTGCCCAGGTGCCGGTAAAATTGGCGGAACATTTTGTAGCTCGATTATCTCTGTGCGCCGAGCGAAGTCTTCCAGCAACAGTTGACAGAGCTTCACAATTCGTTGGTCGTGGGACTTTTGCCGCCACTCTTGTACCCCTTTGAGCAGTGGGGGTGTCAGCAGGAGCTCTTTGTCGACTTGACCAGCGTTAAGGAGCTGATAGAAGAGCGCCAGACTATGGAGCACTATTTCCGGGTGATCTGTGCGTACAAACAAACCGCTGATGATGCTCAAGTGTTCCCTAATCAATGCGGCTGCAGCTTTATCTGCAATATAAAGAAATTATGCATCTTATGTAAAGAAAACTGTTTCCTTGTCATACCCAAGCAGATGTTGCAGATAGCCGCAATTCCGTGCACTTGAAGATTTTGATTTTGTACTTTTAACGATGCTATAAACACATCGAAGGCCTCTGCTTCATGCAGATGCGGCCAGTTGATCGGATCGTAAGCAAAATTGGCCAAATTCGCAGTGACCTGCTCGAGGGCCTCTGCAAAGCACACAAACAGCGGAAGATGAGATACGAGTTCAAACAACAACCAAATGGACGACTCACCGACGTTGGTGGTCGTGTAGTATTCATCAACCAAGTGACCAATATACTCCCTGCGATCTATACCCTGGTCCGGTGTGCGTCGTTTCAAATGGCGGTGGCTGGAGAACATAAAAAGGGAGCAATTCTTTCGTTTTTAATTTAAAATTTTATAAATATCCATTCACAGTAGTGATGACATTTTGCCATGCATTCCTGTACGCAGCGATTACAGTTATCGAGAAGAAGAAGCATAAGCCGCTACTATTTGAAATAGATTTTATTAAAGAAAATTTAAAGTTTTTGTAAAATGTATAATTTTGAATCATCTGTAGCTTTAGAAAGTTTTTATAGACCCTAGACCCTAAATATCCTGTTCTTCCTCTCTATGACAGTTTCCATCGGAGGTGCTGGCAAAATCTGTGTCATTGGAATTCTTAAAGTGGCTAACGGCCGCGGCCACGGACTTCGGTGGGATGTTAAATAGTGGATGGGTGGGTAGCAGTTCGTTGATGGGGTCGCCCAGGACTTGTGGACAACTGGCGGATTCCGAGTGCTGGGCAATGGAGACGCCGCTTAGGGTATAGCATGTATGATAGAGATCTTGTGGTCTGCAATCGAGATAAATTCCAGATAAGAGATGTACAGCAAAGCAGGGCTCACATTACTTACTTTCCCGGCTTGTCGATCAAACCTCCGTTTTGCTTCTGGCAGCAGATTAGAATGTACTCCTGCAGGGCCTCAACATCAAATAGACTGTGCTCCATTTCCTTATCGCCTCCAGACAGCGTGGCCTGCGTTATGGGTATGGTGGCTCCTACCCAAAAGGAGTAGCAGCCATCGACCAGTTTATTCGTTCGGCCCTGGAACCCTCCTTCGTAGCTCATCTGACGTAGCAGTGTCCAATGGAGCAGCGCCTTTTTGTTGCACTTGTGTGCCTCGTTCAGTAGCGCCAGGCCAGCGATGCCACAGAATGTGTAGCCCCCATGGGCCTCCAATTCGGGGGCACCGCCGAATCCTCCCTCGTACGTCTGGCACTTGGCAATCCAATCGCCGGTGCCGCCGAAAAGTTCCTTCATCACCAGATCGGGAAGGTTCAGCAGCTTGGCGCACGAGATGGCACAGTACGCACCGCGCACATCCGTCTCCCCATCTACATGGAGCCGGAAGGAGCCATCCGGTTGACGAACACTGAACAGAAACTGGACAAGGGTCGGACGATCGATGGCGCGATAGGCACTCTTGGTGCCAATGATGCAGAGGCTGTTGACCGCCGCATATGTGGGCGCCAGATGGGCATACTGTCCTGGTCCACCGCCAAAGCCGCCCGTTGGAGCCCGGCATCTAGGAAGAGGCAAGAAGGCGAGAAGTTGTTAAGACAAGCAGAGTGGGGAAAAAACCAACCTACTTGCTGAGAAACTGTACGACCCTATCGAGGGTTTCATCGTCAAAATTGAAACTAAGTAACTGGGCCGCCTGCAGTATCCAGTAGACGCACCAGGGTCGACTGCTGTCCAGGCATTCGTAGTTCGAGGGAAGCCGGCGCAGCATTGCATCCAGATAATACTGATGCTCTAGCCGGAAAAACTGGGTGAGCCGTGGATGGGTGGACTGCAATTCCTCGAACCGGTCGAAGCACTTCTCCACCGAACTCTCTGTTTTTTGCTGCAAACACACATGTCATTCAGCTCTTATCTGTTTTTTTTTTCTTTTAACCGCCTTGCCCGCGATTACTCACCTGCTCCCTGGACGTGGTTGTGGAGGACTTCTCGTCGTCCAATTTGTAGCTCTTCAATTGCTGGAAGTTGCGAAAGAGTAATTCGTCCTCGGAATACATGCTTCCGTTAGTTTTTTGTAATGTTTGTAAATTAAATGAAATAAATAAAAATAATTATTCCGATTGAGATATGAACAGCTGATCAGTGTGACCCTCATATACTATACGGTCTCATTTCCAAAATATATCGACGAATTATTCATATTCCTCAATTTTGATATTCCGTCGAATATTATTAGCTATATAGAACATTTAGCCATGCCCACATCATTTTATACGATTCATGAATAATTTTTCTTCAAGATTGGCTAATTTTTAGTCCTTGCTTTTATTGTATTTTGGCTAAAACAAGGCTTAAACAAAACAGTTCAACAAAAAAACAGTCGCAATGTTGCTGGTATTTGAAGACATGATGCGTGTATAGGCAGTTTTATACCCTATTTAATTAATTTTATATGAAGATTAAACGTAATTTATAAAGAACTTTTCTCAAATCGATGTATTTTAGACAAGACATGTATTCATGTATACCGTTTCAAAATCATTCAAAGCCGGTTCCGTTTATATGTAAACCTGTGGAAAAGGTTACCCAACCACATGAAAAAAGCTTATATGGATATATTATATGTGGTGTATATCAAATACATATTAAAAGTAACTTATCAATACCAAGTTTTAGTACCAGTTCAGTCCTGGGTCCGTTAAACTGAACAACAGGTAGTACCCTGAATAGCCTTTTCGTCGAACAACCTTCTGAATCATCACCATATGTCGAGTACAAAAAAGAAAATTTAATTCGGCTCTGGTGTTCGGCTACCGAACACATATAAAAAAGTGATATGAACTGAAATAATTATATATTTAAATATAAGATCTAAGAAAAAAATATATATACAAAAAAAAAATATACACACAAATACATATATGGAACTAGTTTTAAATATATTTGAAATCAAATCTCAACTGTCTGCGAAGTCGAGCCGTTCCAGAATTAATAGAAACCCTGAGCCAATACCCAAGCACCGGGATCTTGCGGAATCTTGGATCTTGGAGCGAAATTAACTTTTATCCCAGCTGCAAGATGAGGTAGCAAACGGTATGAAACTACAAAAAAGACTGGATGAGACTGGGGGACCAGGGGGCCAGTCCCACCCAGTCCGATGGAGTAGTGGTTCCCAATTGTACCATCTGTTTCGAGAGCTGGTACTCTTCTTGGCCACATCGCATGATCGATCGACTCGTGCAATCGAGAGTATCTTCGGAGTGTAGGGTACCATTGTCCCGTACGCCGCCAGAGTGCTATCGTCTATGTGAATCAATTAAATGAATGATATCAGTTCTACATTATTCAGTGCTTTTATACATAAGTGTGTGTGTTGGAATATTGCAAATAAAGTCTGTTTAATATTCAATAAGAGATCCTCTATTAAATAGGCTAGAAAACCGGCGAGTGAAACGAACCCGAGAGCGCTGAAGCGCTTATAATAACTATAAGAATTGTCCATGAAAGTATTCAAGGTGATTCCCATCTATATACTGTATTTTTAGAGATTTGACGGAAGAGAAGAAACCCTGCAGGGTGGAAATCGCTTTAAAACAGAGATTGACTAGTTTCTGCCTTCATTGGAGCCTGGGATGACAAACATTTCCGTAATTCTATAATATCCTTTTACCTAGGGTAGAGTGTTGCAGAATGTTGCCTATGTTGCCGGGTAGATTTATTGGCACATAAGTTTGGACCATACAATTGAATGTTGCCTAAACATAAGTAGGGACATTGTTGAGCTTAAAAAGGACATTGTGGCGAGGAAAAATCCCTCAACAAAGAGAGGATATCCTATCACAAAATAGTTCCCCCAAACTTGAGCGCCAAAGTCGAATTATTTGAAAGTGAATGAGTGACGACATGAACGAAATCCAGTTGAATGATGCACAGAAATACGATTTGAGAGAGCGAAAATTCCAAAATCCTGCGTATGGATGGATTTCTATATCCCTTGTTCTTAAATATACATTTAAAAATTAAACTTATTAGATTGATTGATATTGACATATAACGTTTGACACCGATTGGCCACAATAGATGGACAAATGTGGGGTAGAAGTAGTAGTAAAAAAGAACAAAGTAGAAAGGCAACTATAAACGGTGCGACATCAAACTCTCTGAGGTAATGATTTCAATGCGGTCTTCGTCTATTTTGGGCTTCAGTTTCTTAGCCAATTGGTCGGTTGTCGTCTTGGACTTCCTGATTTTGCCCAACAGATCGAGGAAGCCGTAAACCAAAAAGCACACAAGCAAATATGCCCCACCGGTGATGGCCACCTGAAAGACAACTGTCAATAAGATCTGAAAGAATTGATAGGCAAAAATTTAATTTTGGAGGCGGACGGAAATGCAAACTTACGAATGCAAAGCTCCTTAGAATCACCAACAGCAACCCGTTGGAATCCACCTCGGCAAGCCATGTCAAAAGGGGCTGAGATCCAGATGAGACGCTGCCACTGTCCGGGTTGAATTCTTCGTCGTCGGCTCGCAAAGGCAAGTACCAGTCGTAGTAAAACTGCTTAAACGGCGACATCTCATCTCTCTTGGAATCTGGAGCATCTGGTGAAAAGTTTTCGTGCAGACTTTGCAAACAATTGTTGAAATCAGCAAAAGATCGTCTGGTGGATACTGAACATTTCTCGTCGTTTGATGGGCAGGTAGCGGGTCTGGGCGTTGGAATAGGTTTATCGCACTTGGCTTTTGGCTGGGGGTCCGGTTTGGCATACTTGCACTAACAAAAAGAGGAAAAAGAGTTGGCAAAATGGAAATATACCGATTTCTTGAACAAAGGCCCCGGCGAGATTCGAACTCACGATCTCCTGTTTACTAGACAGGCGCTTTAACCAACTAAGCCACGGCGCCATGTGGCCATGCTGTGATAATTATGCAACTTGTACGTCGCGAGCTTGGGTGAAATGGTTTGGTTTGTGTACTATCTTTGGTGGTAGGTATTTTTGTCATCTCTAGAAGTTCGATAAGTATTATCGTTATCTCTAGAAACATTTTGTTGGAGGCAGATGGCGCTCGTGTTTTAGTTGGTTAGTACCAATTATTGATGACAGATGTCGTAACGTTTAAAAATGATCCAGGTCCAAGGCGTACCCATGATTTCGCGATGGGGGAATCCTGATCTCTGACCATGCGTGATTTATACGCGTAAGATGTTAATGTTATATGTTTTTAGAAGGATTGATTCATTTCAATTAAATTTACCAAAAACAATTAAACAACAAAAGCATAACAAAGGGGGGCGGGGATCTTCCCCTTGTCCATGCCTGAATCTATATCTTTCAATACAGCACGGACAGTAAACCAACAGTAAGCCTAGAGGCATTTACTCACCCCAGGAGGTGGCCGCAATTCCAGGATATCATTAAACTTTCCCTGCCTGATCTGCTCGAGCTCCTCGTCTGTTATGACATTGTTGGGATCCACACATTCATTACCATAGTAGTCATAGTACTCGCCAGGCTTCGAGCATCTCGGCACCGGCTCGCACTGCTCCGTGGTGTAGTTGTAGAAGCTGCGCTTACCAAAGTAGCGCTCCTCACAGATGACAGGCAGGCAGTTCTTAAAGTATTCTTTGTCCCAGTTCTTGCAGTCAACAAAGTCCTTTCGCCTGCGTAGTGTACGATTTTCGGGGTCCAGTGTCTCGAATCGAGTGTCAAAGTGCAGCAGTTGCTTGACTGCAGCCGGGTGTGGCTCGCCCAAGGGACTCAAAGCATAGATCACGATGGGACAATAGCCCACACGATTGTACAGCGACTGTTGTTGGGTGGTTGGTGGGGAAGAGGTTTAACAGTTAAAGAGAATTTTATGAGTGCCTTTCGATATACGCACCACAGTCGGCCACACCAGGGAGACGGTTTCACGTTTTCCAGACTCCAAGCTCCCAAAGTTACCCCCGTAGATGGGACCCACTTGGACCTTTTCGCCTTTAGTGGTGTTCACCGTACATGGCCCATCCGAGGACACAATTAAATCCAATGTTAGCTTCCTCTCACCGTTGTGCCGGTTGACCACCGTCATGTCTGGACAGGACTTAGAGCTGAAGAGTGGGTCAAGAATCAGATGATGTCCTTACCAAAGATCAAACCAATGTCGTTCTCCCGTGGCACGCGCACTATCATATTGGTAATGCATAGCTTTCCATGGATACTACGGCTGTTGAGTAGAATGAAATGAATCATTAGATATTTTAACATTTTTTGATTGAATTCGCTCTGGGACTGTTCACGTGAACAGAATTTTCAGGATATTTACAACGTTTGCTGCTTACCCATTTTTCTGCCTTTTTTAGTCCTTGGATCAGTGGATGATACATATCTGGTTAATTCCAATCGGTAATGATGGTCTAGAGAATTCTTACGTCCCTATAAAAGAATTTCTTGAATATTACAACCCCATAGCACATCCATTTGCTCCGTCGAAAGGGGTTCCCTAATGGCTCCTTGCTGTTTAATTAAGTGTAATTTTAGTGCCAGCGCAACCCCTAAGACTGGTCCTGGGCCAGCTCGGACCTCGTCCTGGTGCTGGCTGTGTACATGGCCCAAGTTTTCTGCATCCATTGCAATTTATGTTTTAATCATCAAATGCGACCCAATTAATCAACGTTGCTGGGCTTAATTTATGCGGCGGAACAATGTTTTGAAGTAACCCGACTCGACATCACACGACAGGTGACATTTCCCAGCAGAAGCAGAGAGAAGTACCACTCGAAGCGATCGGTGGATATGTTGCATATTCATAGGATTGAGCCAGCCCGTACAATAATTTATTCCAAAATTCAAAACTAATTTGACAGGAAATAATTAATTTGGGATCGAAAAAATGCCAAAAAAATAAAAGTGCTGCCAGCCAGCAGTCCCAATTAAAATTATTTCGCTTTCATTACCCAATGAAGCAGCCGTAATAAAAGTCTTAACCAAAAAAGAGAGAGAGAGAGAGACCCCAGCAAACCACAACCCAGCAGCAGCAGCAGCAACAGCACATCCAATCCCAGAGACAAAGACAACGAAATAAAAGGCGAAAACTAAGCAAAAAACTTTAAATAATGAAATCACTTCGCACCATCTCGAAATTGCTCATTAACATTTTGTGTTTGCGATATCAACTTGTGAAAATCACAGGGCCAGCAACAGACTCCGGCTCCGGACTCCAGGCCCAGGCCCAGTCCGAGGTCCCAGCAAACACCAGACACTACCAGAGCCAGACCCAGACCCAGATGCAGACCCAGACTCTTAGGCAGCAGCAGCAGCAGCTACTTGGCTTTTATTTATTATGCCATGTGGTTTTTGTTGGTAGTACGGTACGTACTGCTGTTGCCTTTCCTGTTGCTGTTGCTGGAGCTGGAGCTGCTGTTGTCTCTTGATGTTGTCGTTGTAGCTGACTCTTATTAGTTGGGTCAGTCTGTCTCCTCATTTTTTCGTTTTTTTTTCTCCTCCTCCAAGTGGAGGAGGTGTGAAATATGTTGTACTCTACTGGCCAGACGTCCAAGCGCTGCAAACTCTTGGTCTGTTTTCGTCTTCGGGTCGTGATTTGTCTGCGAAAGACACAAACAACTTCTTGGGGTCTCAGCAATTTTTCTAAAGGTCGTTTGCTCTGTCTTTACATTTGCCTTTACTCAATGAAATTGGCTCAGGTCCCAAGGGACACGGGGAGAAAAGATTAGGGAAGTTTATCGGCATTGATATCCCTTTTCTTTCGAATTCTTCTGCTGTCCATCTTTCAAGCACTTTGAAAGAAGATTCTTTCTTCTATATGTTCCATCTATATTCCATACTATTAAAGTTCATAGGTAAAACCCTAATTTAATACATAATACTATATGACTATATCTTATCCTAGATCATAATGAGAATCGTCTATCGATTCAATTGATCCAATCCCAATCCATCGGGCACTCTCTCAGTCCATTCTTCAAATTCATCCCTTACCTTTCCTTTGTTACCCAACTTTTTCGCTGAGTGCATGGCACAACCCAGCAAAAAACCGAAGTCAAAGTCAGAGATAAGCCCCGCATTGACTTGGGTGTATTTCAGTAGCCATTCGATTTATGTTAAATAAGCTGGAACGCAAGCTCTGTTTGTTGTAAAATACCAATTGCCGGACGACCAGCCTCCACAGAGACAGACAGAGAGAGACAGAGACAGAGGCAGAGACAGAGAGAGAGTGCGACCGAGGGATAAATATATAAAAAGAGATAGATGGAGAGCTGTGCGAGTGGGAGAGCGATTCTTTGGGGATTCACGTTTCTTCTTCATCCGTTGCAGTCGTTGGATTTTCTTGTTGCTGTTGTCGTTGGCACTGAATCAGATTTCTTAATTTAATTGGCTTTATGCAAGAAATTCTTCTCGCTTTTCTTAGCCCGGCTCCGATTTTTATAGACAAACTGTCTGCCGTGCATAGTAAATGTGTACCCACATATGCATATGTATGTACCTTCATGTCCAGCACCAAGTCCAAGTCCTGCTACTGGTCCTGTTTCTGGGGCCGGCCTCATTCCATCTTCCGCAGAACGTGGGAATCATCATCATCTAGCTGTTTGTGTGTGTGTTTCTGGTGTGTGCCTGATGCAAATGCAAAACAGCTTAACCCAATTTTTAGTTGCTTCTACACCACACAGAAACTACAACAAAAAATAAATCAATAAAAAGAAACAAAAGAAAATTCAGCACGTAATTGCAAGTTATGAGCAGTAGTCTGGTGGCCAGAATAAAATGAAAATCGTTGAAGTTTTCCATCATCGCGTGCAGCGTTTTAAGAACAATTGTTGGGCATTTAAGCATAAATGCAGGCGAAAAGTTCGCGTCTCGCGGTGAATGGTTATTATACCTGGTACTCGTTGTGGATGAGGGTATATATTGTAGCCAGTCAAAGCGTTTCTCTTCAAACAGAGTGGCCGTCTCTATGCCTTTGGGAACATCTAGATATCGGAGACTGCCTATTTGGTATGTCCCACAGATTCTGTGGTTGTCACTTCCTTGCTTCAGGTTGCACTCGTGCTCGACTCGGACGCACAAGCGAATACGGCTAGAGAGAATACCCGATAACTTACAAAACAACGTATATTGCGTGTGCATGACAGGCTACATTGATGCTCGCCTCATTTCAAAAAACCTGCGCACCAAAGGACTCGAGGGTATCATATAGTCGAAATATCAATCACATACTTCTTAGCGACTCTCGTTAGAGTGAATCGGGGGTGTGTGTGTGTGTGTGTGGGAGCCACTGCGGTTGTGTGGGACACTTAATCATCAGCGTGAAATGAAGAGAAAGAAAGGCCCGAGACGAGGCCAATTGTGCATTTGGCTTCCACTCTCCACACTTGTACTCCTTTGTGTTTGTGTGTGTGTGTGTGTCTGTACATATATAATTAAGCCATAAATTCTGTTTTTATGATTTTCCACAAAGTTATGAATTTATGAGGAGCACCAGCACCACTCACTGCACCGCATTGCCACTGTGGCGGTGCTCGCATACATAAACAATAATTTGCGGGAAAAACGGAAGTGGAATTTAAATGCGCGCGCATGCGAAATGGAAGCTCCACTCCTCCTCATCCACTCTGGCACTACCCTCCATCACCATCCTGTGCATCCAAGACCAATCGTAGGCCCCGGCACCGGCACCGGCCATGTTTGGGCCATAAATGTCGAGCACTTTGCCCAGACCTCGTAAATTTAACGCTTTTAAGTTTTATTTCTTTTAGTTTTTGCTCTCTTCTGCGCTCTCCCTCTTGATGGATGGCTGAAGGTAGGGCATCCACGGGGAGAGAGGGGCCTAATAAAATTTAAATATTTATTGTACTCTATATTTTGTTGCCATGCAAATTTCGCTAGGGTTCAAAATTTATATACGGCTATCCATTTTCGTGGTCTCCTGTTCGCTTCGCAAAAAAGTACACCAAATTTCCAGTATTAATTGCATAAAATTGTGGACTGTCGCTGGATATTACGGGTATGAATATCCTTCCCCAACAGGCAAAGAGAGAGAGGGGAGGGAAGGGGAGGACTCCTCACTAGGTCAATTAGCATAATCGCTTTTGAAATTGCAACCCAACGTTGAAGTCGAGTACCTTGAGGCGCTGCTACTGACGCGTATCTTGACGTTCTTAATCGCCCCCTCTGCCATCGCCATCGCCATCGAGACTCGAGGGTTGTCAAGATCGTACTGTTCTCGATATATGTACATATGTACCTTTTCATATAAATTAGTAGTTTGGGGGCCTGCAAAAAATGAAAAACACACACAAACAGTATTAATATAATAATTACGGCAATTACGCAAAATGCTCATGACTGCTCGTGTCATGGCTGCTTCCTAATGCGAAAATAACGTCATTAATTTTGGGCCAAGGAGCGAGAGCAGAGCCGCTCTATTCAACATGATCTAGGCCGCTTTACCGAGTTGCACCCTTGGGGACATTCACTGAATACTACACTGCAATTAGTATAGCCCTTTGTCACTTTTTGTATTCTCTGAACGAACTTTTCTTTACTCTATATAGAGGGTAAGAAGAGAGCTTCTAGCTATCTAAAACAACGATATCTAGCAACGATATATTAAGCAATAGCATCGATAGGTCTTTCAAATACAGTTGTGTGTCCTATCCCTAAGGAACAATATATTCCTGAAATCAAAACGAAGAGAAATTTATTGAAATAGTGCCTATATGGTTCATAAAAGTTCAAGATGATACTTATTCGATTTCGTCTGGTTTTACCATCTCACCTTCAGTATCGATATTCATAACTAAACATATGATTTATCTATTATTTTCTGGAGATTTCTTAATCTACGATGACTAATTCGAAGTCTGGCCAATTAAAAGCGTATGAGCAAGTCACCTTTCGTTGGCTGTCCTGTAAAATATCCCTTGCGAGTATCCTTTGCCCAGAATATTCAAAATGACTTGTCACTAGCGCGGCATGCGCTAAATGCGGCAGGTGCAATTTGGGGAGACACTGAGACGTTGCGACTTCCTCGTTGACGGTGTTTTTGTTTTCATAAAATTGCAATATTAATGCGGAAAATCTTTGGGGAGGGAGCAGCAGAGCAGCAGAGGCAAGGTGTTCACCGGGCCATCAATTGGTGCTCCTTCGTTTGCCTTTTTTTTTTGTGTGCCCTGAGAGCCGCTCTACATACTTGACATTGATGCAATTTCATTTGCCTGGCAGCTGACTGTAATCTACCCCTCTCTGCGGCATTGCCAACTTCTCACCCAAAGCCGTACTTAGTCGCAGCAATTAAACGAGATTAAATCGCCAGCGCAAAGCTGCTCAAAATGGAATACCAGAACAGAACAGAGTGCGGTGCGGTGCAGGCCATGCTCATGCCCGGCTCGAGTCGCAATTATATTTGAAAATGCAATAAAATATGGCCAAAGCGGCAACAAAGCGCAGCTCAATTTGCATAAATATTTTCTGTTGCACAAAGAGAAGTAGCTAACAATTTCATTGTTGCCACTGAAGAGTGGGTCTGCCCTGGATTGGTGTGTGTGTGGCAAGGTGAGCCGAGCCAAAGGCATAAATTACACTCATGGCAAGGCAACGAGGTTTGGGGCAGGTAGAAAAGAGCTTATCTCGGACTCGAAATTAGCTGATAATATGCAAAACACGTCAAGAAATTGCAGCCTGTGCCAAATATCCAAATTATTACCCTTGGACAAATCAACACGAGCATGCGCCACTGGCAGTAGAACCTGATTTAGAGCTGAAGGGGAAACGACACTCCATAGAGTCCTGTAAAGCTACAGCTTATGTCCACCCTCTAGCTGTAGCTCCTGAAGATGATTGGCTTTCTTAGGGAGGTCTACCTGTACTTGGTCTATATAGCCATTAGCAGGCTGTATTTGGGCAAGTGCATTTTTGATTTTCTTGCATTTTTATGACATTTTAATAGCCTTGCAGAGAACTTAACAATGCAAAATTAAATAAAACTAATACATAATTCATGTGCAATCAACAAAACCAACTGAAGCTATAACTCGCCATATGACTGATGTTGAGAGCTCACGTATGAGCTATGTACATATATGGTAATCTAGAAGAAGGCTCAACGAGGTGACAAAAAGTCACTCAGTTTTGGTTTAGAAAATCGAATTACTTTCGAAAGAAAACTTATAAGTTTTAGGTATAACGTTTGGTTATATGATTTTTGCTTTAGATGAAAGATTGAATGGGTAAATATAAAGCTAGTTGTAGAACAGCGGCAATTACTTGGACCCATAGCTCCCACGCGGTAGATTTATGCTCGACCCGAGACACACATGCGAATGCTTTATAATCTAGAATTGGAAAAACAATATACATTGCGTGTGCATGACGCAACACATTGATGCGAGACTCCAGTTTCGCTGTGGTTTTTGTACTTATTTCTGTTGCTGTTGTTCTAGAAAAACTTCTTTCCTATCTAGAAACATATAAATATGTATATAGTAAATATACAAAAATATAGTCCTTCTCTGCTAGTATATAAACACTTGCTTTTTTAGCGATTAGACTTCGTAATAAAAGATTATATGGAATATTTCTCCCCACAGATATTTATCCCAACCAAAAGTATTTCTATCTCATCTCTATTTAAATAATTTCATCACAATTATATATTTAAATTCTAATAAAACCTGAAAATACTGCCATTATCATTATCCTATTAAAATGCTCATGTTGAACTAGTTTAGTAAATTGATTGCATTGCATGGGTTTTAATTGAATTATCAGCCAGGCCAGCTGCCGCCGCTCTCAGTGTTATCATTATCTCCCAATCATTGATTATGATTTTCCATTAGCTAAATTAAATTTTTGAACTGAAAATGATTGGAAAAGTTCCGGGTTCCTCAGAGGTGGAGACCTCATGAAGAAGCACATTCTTTCAGAGATATGTGGGCGCCGTGGCTTAGTTGGTTAAAGCGCCTGTCTAGTAAACAGGAGATCGTGAGTTCGAATCTCGCCGGGGCCTTTGGTTAAGCCATAAATATATATCCTTTTTGCTAACTTGTTATAACTATCCTCTCTTTTTGTTAGTGCAAGTATGCCAGACCGGCCCCCCCAGCGTCCCATATCAAATGTGAAGACGAAAGAGCGGGTTATTATTTTTCATTTTCTATGCTTTATTTTTCGAAAAAAACATTGCGTTGTGAGCACTTAAATGGCATACAAATTGTCTCATTTAAACATTGAAACGCTTCTGATTTCACAATTGCAACGTCAATGGCAATTTGTAGTGTTGTCAGTTTGTGGAATAGAGATTCTAATGAGTTGATTGAAGGCTAGCTGGGTAGCTGGATGGATGGATGGATGGATGGATGTATGTTCTACTACTAGTCCCTCTCTCGCTCTCCCAGGCTATTTGATTAGTGGTCCCCACAGCAAAATTGACTCTAGCGAAACGGCAGCGGCGGCAAATGTCCATCAAATGTCACGATCTGACTGTGCAGATCAATCGATCGGTTGCAATCGATGGATCGTGCAACGGAGTGCTGCTCGGAGACAAGGCAGGGTGTATAATTACACGAATCACGCAACTGGAATGGCATACCAATACACGTTTCCCTAGGCCTAGCACTGCCACTGCCCCGTCGGGGTGGCGTACTTTCGCTTTGACCTTGCAACCGCATTTTCCACTCCAATCAACTCCACTGCCAGAGGGATGAGGGATTTGGCCAGCTGTTCTTACAAGACGTCCCTATACCTCTCCCTATTCTCCCTGTCAGTGTCAAAGTCGAAGGGCGTTGCCTCATCATCCGTTGCTTATCCGGGATTAACTTTGCAACACATGACTGACCGGCCCGGTCCGATCGTTGGCACAGCCAAGTGCAATCCATAGGACCCTTGAGGGGCTTAACATGTGCATCTTTGGGATACATTGACAGGTCCTCTGGGCCGCAGAAATTATGTTGCCAGTGAGCCGAGCGGCGGGGCAGCTACAGTCTCCTGCAATTATTTATTATCCTGTGTGTGCCCGCAGCCATTGCCACTCTTGTTCTGCCTCTAGAGGAGGGGGGATCTGCCACAACCTCTTCATCTGCAGCACCACCTTCCTCTCCTGAAATCACTGCCGCCAAGTCGTCGTCGTCGCAGTCGTCCGTCGCCATTTAAGTTTATTCTTTCTTTTTTTTTTATGGTTCCCTCCACTTTTGTGTTTCATAAATTTTCGTGGTTGATTTTTTCCCATTGCCTTTATTGTTGTTGCCAGAGCGAGATAGTTGTCCTCAGAGAGGGAGAGCGCACTCTGGCGTGGATGGTGTCTCCACCCATATTCCAGTGGCTCATTTCCACTGGGTGCCTCTTTCCCAGATTTTGAGTGGCATTTTGAGTGAGACTTTGACTGCCTGCCGATTGAGGCTTGTGTTCGTTCGGTGCACGAGTATGATTTTACCCAGATATCATGGTAATGAATGGCTCTAACAGATCGTACGCGTAATGTTAGTGATTTTAAAACGATTTTTGGAATTTACACTAATTTACACAACAAATTATATGGAATCTATCCGGTAAAGATCTATAAACCGATAATAATATTTCGTTGAATTGGTTTCTTTACAGAGTGATAATTGAGGGGAATTAAGGTTAAAGTTTTGGATTAGAAAATCGATGTTTCATCCCAGTAAAATCTCTACTAAAAATATTTAGCGCATCCGTTTTTGGACATAGGACATCTGAATACCAGTTCGTCTTCCGAATACATCGTAATTTCGATTACATCGGATTTTTGACATTTTTAATCCCAGATGGTTTTTTCTGCTGCTAAGTTCTTATCGCTTAGTTATCCATCTATTCGGATATTCCTTTTTTGAGCAGCCATTCGATTTTAGATACATGTTTGAAAGTTTATTTTCCATAATTTGTTTAGGGACATCCTAGTCTAGCGGGTAGCTATCATAATCATGGGCTTTGGAAAGGATTTCTATACTTTTCTTGGGAATTTACTCTATTTTATGCATCGTGAGGTTTACTTTTAATGTTACTGGTTTGCTTGAACTATCCACTTTACAATTAAGGTTAATACCCTGACATAATTTGACCTCAACTTTTTCCCATATCTGTAAATACCGCCCACTATTTATGAGCTCTTTTATTTAACTTTTATCGCTTTTTAAATGTCTTATTCTCTATGTAACATGTCTAAGGGCCTCACATCATATAACATATGGGGAGTAGATCTTTCCCCCTTTTATTTTCATATTACATCTCCATAATTTTCTTAATGAACGATTTTCTGTGTGAAGGTTGCCATTGTCATTGTGGCGGAATGTGAAATGAGGACAAAAGTCGGTCGCTCCAGTGCCTTGAAAGTGCGTTGGACAGAATATTAATGGTATTCCAGCTATTATTTTGGATTTGCTTTAGATTTCGTGGAATAGATTTTCCTTACAAAGAGCTAAGGGTGAGTTTATAATCGATAGAAAATGCCTATCAAAAGTTGTACAAATCTAAAGGAAAGCCAAATCTCCAGCAGGAATACCATTATTGTTTTTACTCGGCTGTTGCCAATTGCACACACACACACATATGTAGGTACAGGTCTGAAATGTGCGTGTGTGCCCCCTACATACCCTATGTCCCCCACCTTTGGCTCCAACTCCTCCTCCGCTGTTGTTGAATGCATTTTCAATGGCATTTGTGAATTGCAATTGGCTTGTAATTGCTATATTTAGCGTAATGGCAGTCAAGAACCTCGCATTATGTAAGCATTACGGAAAACGTATACGGATGCATGTAATCGGTTGCAACTTGTAACCCACCACCCACCCACCCACGCACATACACACACACACACAGGCATACACACAAAAGAGTGCTCCAATAGAGGCCCTACCTCTTGGGACTTTCAATTTCGATGTCATTAAAGCGGAAACCTTCAGTGAAACTGGGTTACAGTCCACCGGAAAGAGGGCCCTCACATAACCTTTAAAGGAAAGAAGGCCCCCCAATAACCTCTATGAGACCGCTGCTCACTTTTTTTTAGACATTGAACTTTAGTTTGAGCACAAAATTACAAGTTCATAAATCACATAATCATTCGACAAATATTTGTGTGTTTCGGGTTTTTATGGCATACAAATTCTCACAGCATCGACACTGCGACTGCGACTGGGACCTGGGACCTGGGACTTGTCCCCATGTCAAAGTTCTTCGATGTTTGGCATTGGCCGCGCCAACAGCTTCTGGGCAAGAACAACAGAAATAAGATGTATAATATGCATAGCGAAATATGAATACTCTATAGGGAAATAGGTTGGTAATATTTTTACTACCGAAAGTTATCCCTAGGGATCTGTGGGGAACTTTACTGTAAAAAGGTGTTTACGAGAGGAATCTGTCTCGATTATAAAGATGATATAAAGTGTATCGAACACAGATAGACCCTAATACATTGATTTCTCACACCAAAGTAGATGATTACTGGAAATGACCGCTTAGAAAGCATTTCCAGAGATTATCTATGCTAACAACTATCGATAGTTCTTTAAGCTTCGATACTTAATAACTTACTTTAATCAGGTTTAAGCCATAATACCACTGATATCACCCAATACAACATATGTACTATGTAAATTCGCTGACCAACCAAACACAAACCAAATACAGATACACCCCCGTTCGTGTTGAGGGCATGCCAACAACAAATATTCAACACATGTCCTGTGTCCTCAGTGTAGAGATTGGAATGAGGTCTGGATTCCGGGGGCCAGAAGACACCAGCAGCCGCAGCCGCAGCAGCAGGCAGACCTCGACAAGCGCCAGTCACCAGTGGAGTCTCTGGCTCCGACTCTGAATCCGACTCCAACTCCAACTCCAACTCTGACTCTGACTCTGGCGCGGCTTTTCGCCTTGTTTACGCTAAGATGGCGTATTGTATAACATCATTATGTGGACTTCGTTCATGTTCATGTCATAATTTTGCTTTGCTCTCTGGCTATAGAGTCAGCATCGGAGTCAGATCAGAGTCAGAGACTCCAGAGGAGCTTCACCAGCAGCCGCAGCAGCATTCCAAGCGCCAGCCTCAAACCCAGTCTCATCTCCAGCCGCGTCTGCGCCTGGAGCTCCTCCAGGCTTTGGTTTGAGTCGCGAATCGGGAATCGGCATCGGTATTGGCATCAGAATTTTGCGGTCGCTGTTTGTGCCATGTTTGGGGCTGCGTAATTAAAAATAAATTTTCGCGCTCTAAGCGAACAGGAGCGGAGTTTGGGGCTACTTCCAGGCAGCTTTGAAGAGAGAAACAGGTGTAGTATTTATTTATTTTACTTCGATTTAACTGATCGGATAATGATAAGGAAAAGATCAAGGTATTGACTAAGAATCTGGAATATATTAGACATAAATTTAAATCGCATCGTTTACATTTTCGTACATATTTCTTAATACCTTAATTTGATCACATTCTTTTGGGGATAGATTATATATTTTATATATAATTTCCCTAACTTTACCTTCATCTAAAGGATATTCCTCCTTATGCTCAAACTATTCGTATAGATCTGAAATAAATAATGATTAGATCTTAGCTTTTCTATATTTTTTCCTTAACTTTTTTGTATTCTTTCTTGATTTGTGCTCTAATATCTTCTATAAGGAAACTCTAAGAAATTGCTTTCCCACCTGTTCCTTTGCCTTTCGTAGTTTCTCCGATACCAACCTTCGAGAGCGCCCCTGTCCGCCATAGGCTTGCACAACATTTTTTGTTACTTTTTTAATTTAATGAATATTCTGGGACAATTTATTGGCGAACATATTGATTTCAGCGTTTGCCGTGTTTCATCGTTGTCCCATGTGTGCGCCTGCCTGGCTATGGCTGAGGCTGTGGCTGTGGCTATGGGCCCGAGCTGCACGTTGTTGTTGCAAAGTTTATACGGTAGTTACCAACATAAATAGCAGCAATTTGGCCAGACACCCAACAGCCCAAGCCCCGGAGAGAGGGCAAGCGAGAGCGAGCGAGAGAGAGAGATACCTGGACTCGGACTGGACTGAACACTGGGGCCCGATCCGGACGCAGTCGCAGCTTGCTGAACAAGCGTACAATTAATATGCCCCATGCCTGCCGCCGTCGCCGCCCGCACCACAGGCGGTCCCTCACACACAGGTCCGCCGTCCAACAGTCCCCGCGATCCTGGTGAGAGACTTTTCGAAAACTTTTCAGCTTCGAGTTGAACTCTGGGGGAGCGCTGTTGTTCCACAGTTTCAATCCTTTTTTTTTTGCCATTCTTTGTTTTTGGTTTTGGTTGCATTTCGTTTTTTGGATCAGTCGAAAGCTGCTGCTGAGTGCGATTTATAGCTCTTAACAAATTGTTAATAAATATTTTATTTATATTGATGAGACAACACGAAATTATTCACAATTTACTCACTCGATTTGTGCGTGTGTGTTGGTTACCCTCTGGGATTACCTCCCGCTACTTTTATGCTGCTCCTGATCTTTATAATTATACCCAGTGTTCTGTAATCGAAAGGGGGTTTAAGGCATACGCAGTGTTATGGGATGTAGATGGGAATATCAAGCTTAAGTTGTCCTGCCGTTACCTTTCTGTAATTGAATTTATCGAACTTAATATCGAAAGCAACCCGAATCGATAAACCTGTTTCTTTAGGTATCTTCCCAGCGTCCCAAACCGAAGCCAAGGCCGAAGCTGCTTCCACTAACCCTCCTACCCTGCAGTTAGTTAGGGCATCCTCTAGTCCATCAAGCTTTTGCCCACTTGTGTATATACTTTCCTCGAAACTTTCAGTTGATGAAATAATTTCTGTACACAGCTGCGCATTTGTTTCAATTACAGAGCCATCGGGTAGTCCGGGAAGTTGCTATCCCGTTGTGGTCTACCCATATGATTGATCTGTGTCCAGTGCTCCAGTCTTTCCGATGGCACCCTGTAATTAGCGCATGAAATGTTTTCGCTTTATTTATTATTGCCTTTTTTCGGCCAATTGAAATGGAATTTAAATGAGTTTAGTTGCGGGCACTCTCCACTCCCCCAGCACACCAGCACACCACCTCCTCATCCACTATCATGGTCAGCGGCTGTCAATCACAATGATTTATGTCGCCGCTTCGTGAGGAGAGAGAGAGAGAGAGCAGATCTGACAGATCGGGAAGAGATATCTCTTCACTCCTCACTGAGTGTGCATTTGCCTACATATCAGCGGGGCAATTTATCTTTCCGCAGTTGCAGCAGCAGCAGCAGCAGAACTCATCAGGCGACGGCGGCCTCTTTCTTCCATAATCGCTCACCTCCCCAGCCCCGTTTTTCCTCCTCCTTCTCCCTCTGGAGAGGGGGAGGGAGTGGTACACAGTCCCAGGCCCCCATCCATGGGTCTGGCGCTTATGAAACTTATTTTTCATTTGAATTTCATTTCATTTCATTGCTTAATTGTCGCCGCTTTTGATGAATTGTTTGTTTGGATTTGCCGCGACATTTCTATAGTTCCCCCAAGACCCCACACCTCCTCTTTTTCGTTTGAACACATGTCATCGCGAGGTGGGAGGTTGAAATTCGCACCAGGGCTGCGTAGCTCAGGAAATCAAAGCTTATCGTCGATTAACAATCGATATATGAACGATGACTTGCAGGCTCTTTGGCATGGCATTGCTTTTCGATATTTTCCCCGAAATCCATAGCTAAACAAAGCTTTTCAAAGGGATGTTCTAGTAGCCATTAAAATGATTCTATGGCCTCTTATTTAAGTGATTGAAACTCTTCTGACCGTTCTTCACTTTCGAAACTTGCAAAAGTTTCCTCCCCTCTCCGATAACCACATGTCATTGCGAAATGTGAGGTTATTTTCGCACCAGGGATGCACAACTCACCAAATCAAAGCCTATCGCAAGGCAGCTTTTGTATCCATTAAAATGATTCTATGGCCTCTTATTTAAGCGAATGAAACTCTTCTAACCGCTCTTCTCCCTTGGTGGACTTTCGAAGCTTGTAAAAGTTTCCTGCTCTCTCATGTCTGCTTTCCACATGTCATTGCGAAATGTGAGGTTATCTTCGTACTAGGGGTGCACAACTCGCTAGATCAAAGCCTATCGCAAGGCAGCTTTGCTATCTATTACTCAGACATATAACCGTCTCCTGCTTTGAGGAAACTTCTGTAGAATCATAATTTTAGCATTGCAGCCCTGCCCTTTTGATAGCATCTTCTGCCTGGGGGGGCCTTTCATACTCGTTGCCTGGCAGATGTTTCCCCTGTAATTTGGCATTGTTAGCCGTCTGCTTCGATCTGTTCCTCTGTTCGTGCTGCAGTCAGTCAGTCGGTAGTTTTGGTCGCCATCTTGGCTACCTACTGGAGCCATTTACATTCGTCTGAGACGGCCGAGACATTATCGTTGCTGGCATCTCAATTTACCAATCAAATAACAAATGCGCCGCCAAAGCTGCTTATTAATGGCGGCCAACGGTTGAAACGCGGCACCGTCAAAACTCTACCAACTCCATTCCGATTCCCATTCCCATTCCCATATCCATCTCCCATCTACCAGATTCAGCTTTCAGCTTTCAGTCTCAGCCTCAGTTTCAGCCACAGCACAGCCTTAGCTTCATATAATTTCCACGAAATCTCCATTGTCGATAATAATTGATTTGATTGATGCTTCGACGGCTGCTGATGCTGCCCCTGCCACTTCCTCCGTTGCTGCTACTTCTGCTGCTGCTGGTGCTGGTGTGGTTGCGGCTCTTTCCATTGTTGATTGGTCCCCACAGATTCGATTCCCTTCTTTTTGTTTAGGGAGCAATTACGTGGAGCTTGGTTTTGATCTTTGATAGAGAGACCAAAGAAAATGGCGTTATTCAACATCCAATCGATGAATGGAAATAGATTTTTATATGAAATATAGAATAATTTTAGATGAAAGAGAGCTATTACTAGTCGGGAATCTCCCGAAGAGATACCAATTACTGCAAATGGAGTGATGGATATTATACCTTAATTATGATGTGGTTTAACCTTTGAAAATGGTTAATTTGGCACCGCTGCCAACCTTTTATTCCTGTTGATTTCTTACTAAATTTTAATTTTCTTTCAAACCCTTTCCCATTCAAATTCAAATTTCAAAGCCTTAAACATTAATTTGCTAACCGCAAGATTATCTCCCTCTAAAGCTCAAGACCTGGATTCTAGCCGGAACATTCCCTCCAGCTGACCTCCTCCACTGCCAATGCTTGTTAACAAATTACCTCAGAACAGAAATACAACGATCGCCGTAGGGGAATTTGCATGCTCATCACGAGGACGCCAGCTCAGATTACGATCGACATTCCTGTCCGTTGTCCGTTGTCCGTGGTCCGCTGTCCGCCAGCTGACCTCAAGACCGTGTTTTGGGGGAGATCTAAGGAAACAAGTGTAAAATGTTTTGCAGGCAAATTGAGCAGATCGCCGGCACTGCATCGAGTAGTGTGAAGAGGCATTGCTATCGCCCATCGAAATTGTTGGTGTAGTTTTCACACAAAACAGGGAAACAAAAGCAAACTGACCCGACGCTGAAATTCCACTTAAGTCCGGCTCTATATGCCTTTCAAAACGAAATTAATCTTCATTGGAAGCAATCGACAGGATGGTGGGGAAGAAGATCTCTTCTCAGATGTTGAGGAACGATCTTCGCTTGGATTGAAGCCGCCAAGAAAAATTAGCGCAAATGATTGACAGCCTAAATGAGAATTTAATGGTAAACTTTAGTTTTTTTTGTAGCTGTTGCTGGGGCTGTTCTTTGGGGATCCAAGACTCAGGGACCCCAGGCCCAGTTCGCTATAATTTGCCCAGAAATAACCCTGAAGGATTGTTGCTGTAAAAAGTAAAAGCAAAATTGTTTCCAACCAAAAGAACAAAATAAATTGATACCAAATTGATGTTTTTGCAAAAACAATTTTGGTGTGTTCCAGAGACCCAGGGACCTCTATAACGGTCTTTCTGTTGGGAGAAGCTTGTAGAAACTCTCCTTTAATTATTTCGAACCCTTTAGATACTCCTTCTTCTTCGTTCCTTTGGTTCTCTGTAGGTATTGTCCCTCTCTTCCTGCACTCTTCCTTCCTTCATTGGATTCCTGAAGGTAGTCTCCCCCAATTCGTGTGATCTTTCTTCTTGTGGACACTCTCCTTCCCTCCATGGGATCCCTGTGGGTACATCGTAACCCTGTAGGCACTCTCCCTATCTGTTGGCATTTGAAATGCTTTATTTGCATTTTGATGCGACGAAAAGTTTCGGAACCGCAGGGATAGCTACGGGGTATGGGGTAGAGAGTTTAGGGAGGAGTGACAGAGCAAACATACAGAGGAAGGGAGATGGGAGACAGAAGTGCATTTTTGCACGCAATCCTTGCACCTACTGCAACAACTGCTGGCTGACTGACCTGACGTCACTTGATGGCGGCAACGGCACCGTCGACGGCAGCAGACAATTTATGCGCCTCTGCGGGCTGCCTTTTGCCTTACCTTTTGCCTTACTTCACCTTACCTCTGTCGGGCAGTCAGTTATCGATATGTCTCTACATGTTGGAGCTCCTCGGCGCAGAGCTGCAAGAGCTCGACTGAGCCGACACTGGCTCTGGCACTGGCCTGACTCTGGTTCCACGATGTGCGTGTCATCAAGTTGGTCTAAAGTGACAGTCGCGATTTAATGGCACAGAGTCGGTCAGCGAAGGCGTGCCCCCTCAGCACAGATAGATATGTACGTACGTACGTGTACGTGTGTATAGGTATCGCACTCGTACTCGTATACTGAATGAATAATCAATCGATTTCAGTTCAATTAGCACCTTTTAGTGTGCAAAATAGCGCTACCCAAACCCCAAAGACATCCCACTCGAAAGTACCTTTGATAGCTGCAACTCCTGGACCCTGCCTGTCCTGCCTGTCCTGTTCGGCTGTCAATTTCGCTGTCAGCGTTTGTCAAAAGTTAAGTGCAAGTAATACCTTCGATATCACCTCTCACTCGGAGCGGGGGAACACACGGGGGCTGCGGCAGCGGCAGCGGCAACGGCAACGGGAATCAGTGCCTCAATGTCAGAGATATATAAACATATAACTGCAAATTATGTGTTGCCATTGTACGAGTATGGCTTTGATAGAGCCGCAACCTTCACATAGAAAATCTTTCAACAAGAAAATTACAGACGCACAGAGGCACAAAGTCGAATGCGTGGCACTAGGAGGGGGCAACATTAGGTAGGGGATTATGTGCACCACAGAGCCACAGAATTTTGTTTTGGGAAAAGGTAACAGAAACAGGAAATTTTTAAAATTATGATTGGCTTAGAGTGAAATTTTGTTGGGTAATTATTTAGACGAAAATTGAGGTCTCTCTGGGGGATCTCGGATCTGCTGTTGTGCCATATTCTGCGGTTTCCGGCAGGGAACACACAAGAGTCCAGATGCCTCCTGTCAATCAAACAGGGTCTCTCCCCTTTTCTGTTCTGTGGAGTACCTCCACTAAGTCCCTATCTGACGGCGCCTATCTCAAAAGAAACCTAATCAGAGACTAATTAATAAACATTAATGTTTAAGACGGCGCAACGTCGCGCTTTCGGCTGCCGTTTAATTAATAATTATGCTATTTACATAACTAATTTAAATGAGTTGGTGGCAACATGTTCATGCCCAGTTTTCATTAGTGTTAGCTGCCTCCCATCTCTCCACACTCGCCCCACCCCCTGTCTCTGGCCTGTCTGGGGCGGCAGACAGATTTCATTAGCCGCCTTTTTTTTTTTTTGACTAAGCCAAGATGTAACTAAACCAGAAAACCGGATAATGTAAGCCAATTTTGAATGCACGGCTGGTATCTGTGGGACTGAGACGAATTGGGGAGTACCCTGGGATTGTAAAAGTCTGGGAATTAAATGTAAGAGCAATCTCTGAATGAAGAAATGAAAGGAAATTACTGGGCTGTGTATTCTATACGAGGTCTAACAGTTGGGTATTTTTATTGTATTTCAGCGCGATGCTCTTTCTAGATTACACACAATAATGAGCTTGGAGCAAAGAAATGATCTAAGGATAGCATTTAGGTCTTTCTTTATCGAACTTCTATGGAAACTGTTCTACTTCGTGGAAAAGAACATTCGTTTTCCTGCTCTCTGGGCTTCTTCTTGGCTTGTTTGAAACAAATTTGTGATTTTCAGAATTTCACATATTTTTAGAATATACTGGATCAAAATTACTTAAAAAAAGATCTCAATTTCTAAATTGTTTTTTGTTTGGGTTCAATCATGTTTCATTACACTACAAACATTCAAAGTTTGATCACAATGGTTCCAAAAACAGTTTTTCCTTGTGGTAAAATCGATTTCCCAAAGCCTCAGTTCATCCTTATAGGCCACACACCCCTCCCTGAATCTAACCCAAGATCTAGAGCACCAACATCAGCCAATTAAAAGTATGTTCCCCTGCGGTTGCTGTTGCCAAAGATTTGCCAAGTCTCGGGCGTCGGCTAATTGCAATTAATTATTGCAGCAATCCATCATAGCTACTCAGAGACCGACCTGGGCTTCCAGTGAGTTTCGGGCTCCGGCCGCGGGCCTTGGTCTTCGGGCTCTGGGCATCGTCATCTGCCATGGCGACGGCGGCTTCTTTTTGGGCAAAACCACAAACAGAAACTGAAGTGGAAACACGCGAATGTCGTATAAGCAATTCCTTTTGTTTCATTACATTTTCCTTCTTTATGCCTTTTTGTGTTCGGCTAACTACATACATATAATGCAAAATGCAAATTAGTGCAGCCCAAACGAGTGGCCAAGAGAAGAAACGTCATAAAAATTCGCTCAAAGTCAGAATGGATTACGAATTGCATCATGAAAAGGTTTTGTTAAAGGCAAAGATAAGGAATGTGCCAAGGGAAATGGCCAAAAAGGGAGGGACTGTGGGGAAGCAGTGGTAACGGGGAGGGGCAGTTATATTTGGGAATATTTTACTAGTATTTTGGGTTGTTGAAATCTTAAACTAGTCCAAGATTGCAAAATAATTGATTTGTTTGTAATATTGAACCTTTGCTATGAAATACAGAAAGCGAATGGTATATTTTACTCCTTTGGAAATTTTAAGATTTATGTCATGGAAATCAAACTTAGATCCAAAATGACATTCCACGGCCTTCAGAGAACCCTTTGGTTGTTCCTCTATGCTGCCCACGTGTCCTTGTACCTCCGTCAATAATCGATGTATCAAAATAGATATCTTACAAATCGATATGATATTTTCCCACGAGCCCCAACAGAACTCTTTCTTTAAGTGTCTGTACATCCACTTTCTTCGAGGTCTATGCGTGTTTCCCTACTTTCCTATCAATTTCGCTTTCGATTGAAAGTTTTCTTGTAAATTGAAATGGAAGATTATTTAATATTGTGACGTGTACTTAGGTCTAGCCTTACCAAAGAACGCACTGAATTCAATGGGGGCCCTGAATGAAGATTAACAATTGTGTGCGACAATTGTCAACTTTAATTATTTACTAATTGTGACTGAATTATGAGGAACTCTGGCGGCGGCGGACGCTTAATTGTCGGGTAATTAAACAACAACAACAATTGTTACAAAAACCAACAAATTGTTGGCTTGACTTTTAGTTTTTTTCTTCTTTTCTTTTAGTTGTTTTTTTTCGGTTACAAACATTTTTTGGTTACATGGGAACAAAACAGGGGAATAAATACTTGGGGAGTGTATTTTAGGCCACGCCCAGCGAATCGTTTCGTTGTGTGCACGAGCGAGCGGGAGATAGTCACCACGGCAACAACATGGCGTGGTTCCATGCACTGGAAATTTGAGTGAAACTCAACTCTCGCCAGCGCATACACATGCACCCAGAGCGACAGATGGAGAGAGAGAGAGAAAGAGAGAAACGATACGTTTCAACGCCTCTCTCTCCAAAGTGCAGACAACCTCAGAGACTGAAAACAAAGGTAACAATTGGAATTATACATCAACGATACGAACTCTCGGGTGCGGTGCCAGCAGAAACCTGTGCTGTTCTCTCTGGTTATTAATTATTCTAGTTTACACAATTGCACTTGCCCTGGCCCTAGCAATCCCCTCACTCTCTCTCCACCTCTGTGTTTTGGCCAACAAATGCAATTTGAGTGTAAACACATTTAACTACGTTAAAAGGGGCATGAGGAGGGGCTTTAGACTGTATCTTGATGTGCGATCTGCGACCTGCACATACGAGAGTTCCCTTGCCCTTCCAGCTTAAATGCAGCGCAAATTGCTCATGTTCCCTGGACAGAGACACAGATAGACAGGAAAGAGAGGGACACCTTTGCCACCGAGAATGATCTATGCAAATCTGTAGATTTTATTTCCACGATGAGGATGATGGGAACAGAAGAGGATCCTTTCAAACTAAAAGATCTCTGAATTTGGTTGAGTTTTTTGGAAAACATAAAGAAAAGAGAGCTAGGCAGAGTCATAGGAGTAAGGGACATCTGTCATTAGCCCTATCCAAATAGACCTTTCGGTAATTGCGAGCATTTGTCTGGTAAATGTACACCCCAAGAGTGCTCGTAAAACTTCCTTTTGGCAGTCGAGTGGCGACAATTAATATTTCATTTTAATTAATATAATTTGTTTACGACTATTGGTAAACAAAAGTTTACCAAAGTGGAAGTGGAAATTTGCGTGTTACATTTTTGGTAATATTTTAGTTAATGGCTTTATTGATCTGCAGGTGGAGTTGGGGAATGTCCAAGCCGGGGGATGGGGATGATTCAGTGGTACCTTTTTCACCCTCTCCCCAAGTTGTGTCCCTTTTTGGAATTGAAAATATCTCTCCTTGCAAGCGTTAAAAATGCTTTTAGCATAATTTAATGGAATTTAATGGAAAAACATGAATTTTGCATTTCCATTTATAATGAGAGTGGAGAACACATTTGTGCACCTCTATACCTTTCTACACACAGTATTTCTACCCTACGTGATCCTACCTTTCCACAAGGTATTTCCATTCATCTAAAACTCTGTTCCTGCCACTCCATAAGACAATTAAAATGTGATAAAATACTGTGAAAAATGGTATAATTTGTGTATATTATTAAAAAAAAGCAAAACATACCAGAGAGGAGACCCACCTGAAGTTTGGGCACATCTTTCGTCCCCTCACCACCCCCCGCCACCACTCCCACTCCACTACTACTCCTCTGTCAGTCCATCCATAAATAATCCAAATAATTTTTGTATAAAAATGCAGCACCATCTTAAAAATAAAGTCATAATTTTCGAAATGATTTATGAATTGTAGAGAGAAGAGGCAACCAGCGCCAGCCAGACAGGTGGAGAGGGGAGATCTCTCAACGGGGTCTCTCTTTCTCTCTGTCGTTCCCTTTGCGATTATTACACATTTTATTTAATTTCTTTTTGTTGTTTTGCTGTTAATGCAACGCTTTTTAAATTAATTTCTTCAGGGGAATGCATTTTCAGGCTCCGACTCGAGTCGCGGGGCTCAAGTTTTATTTCAAAAGAGTGGAAAAGATGGCAGAATAGAGAGGGTGAGGAGAGTAGGGAGAGTGGTACCCTGTACATTAGCATAACCCGGCACGCATGCCGTCTGGTGTCTGCCTCCGGATAGGGCCGCGAGTGTCGTACAATAGCGAGGGCTGGGCTTGCCTCCTTTTGACCGCCTTTGGCTGGGTGCTTGTTAAATTTCGACATGGCCTCTTATGATTAGCTGAATTATGCTTTTAAAATTTGCATTGTGATAAGATCCGTGAACTTAGCGCCGACTGCACTATCATCTGAATGGTGCTGGAACTGAGGTGGAGTAAAGGTGAGGCTACAGATAGTGTGGAGTGCTGCCAGGCAAGGGTGCTGGAACTATTAAACAGTCTTGAGAAGGCCCTTGGCTAATTGTGCACAGTGGAGGGGCCTTGGATTTCTAAAATATCCACTCTATTCGTCGCATACAAAGTGTTTAGAGAGAGTGGCACTTACTAGGGAAGATCTAGCCTGCACTTTGGGCTAGATAATAACTCTGATTGCTCATACTCCTTTTTCCTGCCAAATCAACTATTTCTATTTCGTTTGAGACCATGCCTTCAGAATCGCTCATCGTCATAGTCTAAAGAACCCTTCACGTGCTCCTATATATGTGAGACATGTAAAATCTGCAAGAAAAATCGCCTTCAAAGACCCACTCTGGCTAGGCGGCTTATCTTTCTATAATTTTCCAGCCTTGGCAATTACGAATGCAAAATAATTTCTTTTGCTGACTGACCGCCGCCGACACCCGTCCCATGCCCCTCTGCTGCACAAGTGGCAATTAAGCCACTAAGAAAAATACTTCTTTTCTTTTGGCTTTCAACAGAAGTGAGAGGAGGAGGGTAGAAGGTGGATGTAGGTAGGTAGATGGATGTTGGCTAGATCCACGCCCCGCCTTGCATGCTGAAATTTGCATTTTAAGTTGTGTTTAAATATAATTTTTCTCCACCGTTTTCTTTGCACAATTATTTATTGCTGAAAGTGCAACTAGGCGTATGCTTAACTTTGTTGATAATTGGAGTGAGAATAAATTTATAATTTATAATTCGTATACTTATATTTTTTTTGTTTGCCTTTGCTCGCGATTCGAAGTGCACAAAACATGAACGCTAATTAATGTGATTTTTAAGCGTTGAAAAATTGCAGTCATTTGTATATATTTCTCTTTCTTTTTGCCGATTTTTTGTGTGCCATATATACAAACGTATGTCCATATTTTCTACCACATTTGCTCGCATTTTTATTCAAGTTTTTTGTTTGAGTTTTTCCCCATTTTTGTGGGCGCCAAAAAGGCGTTGCAGACTTTGGCTGTTGGCCAGTGGAATAACCCATGATTATAGTAGGGGCACTCAAGTCGCCGGGTAATGGCCCCCATCAAGCCCACCTAAGCCCAGCCAACCACCCACTCGCTTTTGGCATTTTCCACCCTTCAACCATCTTTGTAACGTTTGCACTTTTGCCATTTGTCAGCTATTTTGCATTATAGCAACCCCTCTACCAAATGAATCATTAATACAAGGCGCGTACAAGGCTCTCCCCCGTCTCTATATGTATATACCTTCTCACTCCCCAGGGTGTCAACGTGTGTGGGCGTCAAATATATCGGTTACTTTCGCACCAAGCCCAAGCCCAAACGAACCGAAACCATGCAGGGGCAGTGGCAGAGGAGTTGGCAGTAGCTGACAAGCCAAAAACCGCACAACTCCAACTCAAAATTCAATTCGTGTCACTTGAAAAGGGGGGACACCACTTGCTAATCGGTTAAATTAGCCGTAAAAGAATACACAAGTCATCGGGTTACACATGGATCGGGGGCGCTGGCGCTGCGCTTCCAATACGAGTGATACTCCCTCGCAACGTGAGAACTTCGGCCTCTGTCAGGTGAAGGCCAGCCGAGAGGGGGACGAGGCGAGGCGAGTGCCTGACTTATGATAGACGTGTGCCATGGGTGTCAGATCGGGATACCCAGAAAGCAGTGGCGTAGCTGGAACCGGGGACAGTTTCAGAGGGAATGGATTAAGATTATTGCAAAGGCAAGATTTGAAAGGAATATATATGAGAGAATATACATATATCCATCCCATAACTCATTGACAATTCGACTTGTCATTATCAAAAGCTTATCGATTCTTGCCGCCACTTATCGCTATTTATCTCTACTTAACGATGATAATTCATCACTCACATAATCAGCTTACTGGAAGGGTATATCATTCATTCAACTCCTCAGCAAGGAACCTTCCCTTGAGCTTCAGATCTGATCGATAGCTCCCCCGGTCGTTCTACGCACCTGCATGGCGCAAAAACAAAAGCAGGACCAGAAAGCAGGCACAGAAAATAAGATATATGTCGCAGAGGGGAGAAGCAATAGCCATAGCAATATCAATACCATTACCAATACCAATATCAATGTCAACAGGTTTCTGGCTTTCTCAGCTGAGGATCTCTCTCTCTGCCGATGCATTGCTGATACGATCTCGAGTTTCGCGCGACTCAACCGCGACGATCTGCCGCCGGCGGAGCTCAGGTCCCTCACACTCCTCCTTCTCTCTGTCTGAATGACTGGGCAATGGGTACTGGGTGCTGGGTACTGGCCCTGGAACTGGGACTGAGACTAAGACTGGGCTTTGGGACTGGGATCCCGGGATCCTTTGGCATCTTAATCATTGTTATTTGGAGCCATTAGCCTCAACGCTTTGGCTGCTGGTGTTTTGCTTCGACGGCAATTATGTTGACAATTCGGACGACCCCAAAACAGATTACAGCCAGAATGGGTCCATCCCCAGAGCTGGGGTTATCATTAAGAGCAGTTTATTGAATACGTATAACATTTTTGGCCTGATTAATGGTTTCTGCGCCTTTGGGACAGGTGGTCGGGGCGTGGCACTGCCCTGATGTCATCAAACAGGAAGCAGAATAATGAGACCGTTTAGACCAAATAAACGTCGCCCCAAAACGCATCGCATAAATTCTCAATTATCGCCCACGCCTGTGCCTGTGACTGTGCCAGCTCTTGGTCTTGGGACTTGGGCAATTTTCTGTGGTTTTATTGGAGCATAAATAAAAATGTTTAGACTTCTTGGCTATTTAGACATCACAACCTGAGCGTCACTGAGAGAAATAGGTCTTCGGTTTAGACAACTCTTAGCTATAGATGTGCCACACTCTTCTTTCAGTGTGTTTGCCCAGTGTGTTCCGCAAAAGCCAACTGTTTGCAGATTGAATCGTTTAGAACCTTAAATACTTCCATAATATAGAGCTACAATATCATTTTGTGGCCCTGCGGCTGCTGCAATTGATCCAGGAGTACGAAGAGTGGGTTTTTTAGCCAGGAAAATGCGGAAACGTGCCAAGCGATTCACATCGCACTCTCTCTGTGGCTCTGTGGAGTGGGGACTGCTGGACGGCTGGACGCCTGGACTCTGGGGCTGGTGTTTGGTACGAATTGAATAGGGGGTTTTGTTTTTCTCTGTTTCTTATTTTTGTTTGGTGTGCAACAAATCCATCAAGGAGCAGGCCTTGGCAGCGCCATCTAGTGTTTGGACTAGCCTTGGGGCGGTCTTGGGCATTAGAATGGATCGAAGCCGGCACCGCAACCCCCTCTCCCCATAAGTAAACACCCACTAAACGGAGTCGAGTCGGATTCAGAGTCAGTCTCCAATGGTTCATAAATCATCGCGATAGCAAATTACCGCTGCTGGATGGATACAGGCTCCAAAGAGGAAAGGAATGGGATACCTGGATCCCTAACGAAAAAAAGCATGGAAGTTACAAAAGATCAATCTTATTTGCGCCCCGAAAATAGCCAAAGTTTGTGCTCGAAGAGGCGCTACGTTTGCCCAGGCCCCGGACTCCGAGCTGGAGTCGCAGCCTGTTCGATTAATTTGGTTTGTTTGGGTCTTTGAACATCTCTCTTTCTTTTGGGTTTTGTTTTGTTTTTTTCTTTTTTGCTGCAGCACTCGCTGCATTATTATTATTATTGTTATACCCTGCCTGTACCCTGCCGTTGTGGTCCGAGAGCCTGCTCCTCCAGCTAAACAAACTTACAATTTAGATTGAATTTATTTGAGCGCATGGCCTAGACGAGGAGCAGCCAGTGAGGCAGTCAGACAGTGAGGCTGGCAGCCAGCTAGCCAGCCCATTGAGATCTTCATTTGCTGATCTTTCTGGGAACATCTTGGCGGCGTTGACCCCAAAGGCAAACTGCAGCTCCAACTTCGACTGGGACTTCGACTGCGTACGATATCTGGGGCTGACCGACCGACCGACCAGTTTGCCCGCCTGCCTGCCTGTCTGCCTTTCGCTTTGTGCCGTGCGTTCGCTTATCCCTTTCCCCTCCACCCATCCTCCATCTGGGAGTTTGCTTTTTGAACTCTATTAAACTCAACGGATTTATTAATTTTGCTGCCGATTAACTGTTTCAGATACCGCTTGACCATTCCTGAACTGAACCGGGTCCTAAGTCGCATCGTATCCGTTAGCTGCATCGCTTCATAAATCATATTTCGGTTGGGTCTCGGAAATCGGAGTCGGGCAATCGCATAAAGAATACTTTTAAACGCCGACAAAGATTGACATTCGCATAATTAGACAGTCCGGGATAGGATGGGGAAATGGTATAGGGAGACGGGAAAGGGTTTGTGTAGCGAGAACCTGGTGAATCGATGGGTTTGAGGGTTAGCTTTGGCATTAGCTCTAATGACAGTGTCAAATACACGACATGACAATAGCCATAAAGCCACGACATGAAGCCATAACATTAACTACAACACAGGCCACACATGTGTATCTGTCAGATACGGCTCCAAGCACAGGGCTCAAAACAAACATCAGGCAGAGTGTGAATTGCTCACACCGGTGTTCAGGGATACCCTAGGAAAAATCGTTTTATATTGTATCAAATATGAGAAAATATAGTCCTAATATTTAGATGAATTTGGGCTTTAAATTGTGAGACTGTAACGAATTTCAAGTCATAAGAATAATAACAAATTAGTTTAGCCTTTAAATCTACAAATGTACCCTGGGAAAATCCTTCAGAATTTCCATAGTAATAGGGAACTATTCCCTTCTTTGGTGTCTTATGTATATGTACATTTATATGCACTTAAGATTTTGATCCAATCTTGATCTTATACGTATGCATGTACTACAAACATTACAGATCTTGGAGTAAATTATCCATTGTCATAGTCCTCCCCTATGACAAACACCTGTTTATAGCTAACAAACTCTCTTTATGGAAACTACGGGGACAAAATTCAATCTGAAATATGTCAGCAATGCAAGGGCATTAAGGAGGCGTGGGGCAGGGGGCTCGCTGGGGCGTTTGAGTTGGTCGCCCATTCCCAATGTGGTGCTGCTGTTTTCTGGTGGTATGGTGTGTGCAGTGGCTGTGGTGGTGGCGGTGTCCACTTATCTCGCGCAATTGATCGCGGGTTGTTATAGCCGTATGCTAGCTGCCGCCTTTACTGGCGGCCATTGTTTGCATTTTTTTCAGCTTTTTTCAGTACTTTTTTCCTGTTGTTGTTGTCGTGTGTTGTGTTCTGTCTAAAATGACATTTTTGTTTGAGTCGTTTTTTCTTTTTTTTTTTTTGGTGGTTTGTCATGTCCATTGTTCTGTGCGAGTATCTGTGCCTGTGTGTGTATCTGAGAGTGTGCATTTTATTTTATACCTTTGACAAAGGCAGCCATTTTGGGCCTTCCACAAATGGCAATTATAATTGCGGCTACTTAACGTGCAAAGGGCGCCGCAGGGCGGTGCCTGGTAGGTGTAGAGTGGTCTGGGGACTGCATTTTTCTAAAAGGTAAACATCGTTTTATAGCCAGTTGGCGCTGATTGTTTTGGCGATGAAGGCGTATGGAGCTGGAGTAGAAGGATACCCTGTGATTGCAAAGATCTAGAGACAAATGTCTGCCCTGTCCACCCAGAGGTATTGTTCAAGTATCGTACTACAATCGAATTAAAAGATGACGGTCTGTTAGGAACATTTATTCCAATGTTTCGAGATCTTTCATAATGAGATGTACCCTATAAGATGCGTTTACATATATTATTCTTATTCTTAGTATTCTCTGTCTTATTCTGTTGCCTTTATAGACTTCTTCCTCTGTCCCTCTGCCTGTTTCAAGTCTTCCCATCAGCCTCAAACACCCATTACTTTACTCGGTGGATACCAGAGTATCCACAGATTGCACTCTGTTTACTTTTTGTTATCCATTATGGCTGTGCCTTGTTCCAGCTCCCAGTTTTTGTTGCTTAGTGCACATAGAATAATTATATTTAATTGGCGCCGTCAATGGATATCGGCGTAAACATTATGGGTGGAAAAGCATTATGGGATTCCGTATACTCGTACTTTTTTTGTAGAATTTTTACTTTATTTGTTTCTCCTTTTTTGTCGCGTTTTTGTAGCCCTCCTAATGTTGTCAGTCTTTGACTGGCCATCGGGAAGGGTTAGGACCCGGCTTAATTGGCAAATTATATAGATCCCATTCCATATAGAGTGCTTGTCTAGATGTGATCAGCAGTGACATTGATGTGACCAGGCAGCTGCTGGTCAAAAGCCAACGAGAAAGAAAAACGAGTTAATAAGAAACTTGTTACGAAATTAGGCAAACTGGGGTCGCATTAAGGGATCGCGGCAAAAACTTACACAAAACACACATAATTCCTCATCAGGCGCAAGGGAAGGACGTCATCGCGAAATTGATATGCGAGAGCGCCAGCAGCAACAACAAGACTTGAGCACTGGCTAAACGAGGTAGCAGCTACATTGCAGCACCCTTTACAGACGAGAGCTACTGAGAGTAGGAGGCCATTCGCTGCTGACTCGTTTCGCCAGTACTTGAGAGTAATTCCACACAAGCGACGACAAAGAGAGGAGAACAAGTGCAAAGCGAAGAGCAAGGAGGATGGAAAAGCACCTGCATTGTGTACATCCTAACCCTCTGCTGCAGCGCTGCTCTGCTCATGCTTCTTCTTTGATACGCTGCTCCTCTGCCGCTGCTGCCTGTCCCCGAAGTTGAAGCGTAAATTGATAAGCTACTCGAAGATCAAAAACGAGCAGTGGTGGTGGGTTGGGGGGTAATCGGCTGAAAGAGGAAACTGGTTGAGCTCTCCACTTACTTATTAGTGCCAGGAATTGACATGCGTTGCCTTCTGTTTTGTGTGCTCTCTTTTCTTATGTATATCCTGTTCGCTACTCCCCTACTACTATAGAATAGTGAGCGTTAGGCACTTCGGCACTTATTTTGTACCTAATTTCAATCAAAATCGAAAACCCATAACTGGAGCTGAAACAATCGGAATGCAAAGGGTATCAGAAGCTTCGACCTTTGCAACTAGATTTTATATTACATCCTTTTTAGTCATTGTTCTTGTCTCTTTGCTGCTTCTCTACCTTTTGTTCTTCCTGTCCTTCCTTTTTGCGCATTGGGCTGTGTGAGAGGTGGACAGGCATCAGACTCCTCCATCCAGTGGCTAGATAAACATTTGGTTTCTCTTTGACTTTGCATTGAATACCTGCACGCAATGTAATTGACAGTGCAACTCCATTCTCCATTCTCCGTTCTCGATTCTCCACCTCTGACGTCACAAAGAACCGAAGGAGGCCCCCGTCCGGCTTCCCCCGGCAAAATGGCAGACCTGCGGCAATGACATGCGGTTGGGCCAAGAACATATGGCCAAGACTTAGTGCCTTCTTGAGTGCCGACATTTTGACTGCCTAGATATATGTTTTTCTTCTGATGCTATAGAATTTTGTGGTGTACATTTCATACTTCATGTTGTAGTTGTTGTTGTTGCTGGTGGTGCTCCTGTCATGTGGCACAAACGAATAAATCATTCGCGATAAGCCCCAAACTGAGTGCTCATGTTTATGGCTTTAATGGCTTTGGTCACACCAAATAAAATTTGCATTTTCCAAAAGGAAAAGAACAAAGAAAACTGCAAACCAAATTCAGTGATAACTCTGAACCAGAAAGGGAGAACGAGAACCAGAGATGCCATTGAATGATAGTTTTTTCAATGATAACTCTTAATTACCGCCTAATTAATTAACAGATGAACGACGAGAGCACAGAAATCGTGTCGTTCTGCAGGCACGAAAGAGCTGGCAATAGCTGCTCTCACAGAGTGAGAAAGAAAACACGCCCCCGTCAATAATGAGCACAATGCGGTGGGAGCGAGATAGCTTGAATACTTCCATAATTGTCGGTGGTGCTTGCCTCGGTTGGTTGTCGTTGTGCTCTCTCTCTCTCACTCCCTTCCTCTTTCTCAGTGACTTTCCAGTTACTCACACAGGCGCAAGCATGACGTTGCACAAAGGAACGCTGGCACTGTGGAACACGGGTCTCTCTCTCGCTCTATCTTTCGCAGTTGCATTGCCGTTAACGATCACGTTGCCAGGACGACTGGAAACCACAACATGTGTTCATGTTTCGCCGTTTCGTTCCATCAGGACTGGTTTTTTCCACACGTTTCCAATATCGTATTTCAGTTTCAGCGTTTACGTGGCCGCAGCCGAGACTCGCGCCCGAAAAGAAAATCGCGAGAGAGAGAGACATACTGTGAGTGGGAGCCAGCAGGAAAGGGAGAGGGAGAGCGCAATAGTTTTTCGGCAAACAACAGACGGTAGATAGAGGGTCGCGCCCCAAAACGGACGGTCAAACAAAGCCGTCGGCGCTTCTGCGCTGCCAACAACGTTTGTGTTTCATTTCAAACGACTGCGGCTAGCTATTTACGGTATATAACCATATATTTCGGCACATTTCAGAGGGTATCCACATATTGTACTAACACATGCAAAGATGTTCGGCTCGCATCAGCACCCGAACGCCAGAGCCGAAGTCTCGATGCATGTCTGTGCATGTATCAACATGTCTGCCATTCGGTTTTCAACATTCGACCAGCGCGGGTCTCTGTGTTGCGCGCGTCAAGAAAAAAATTATAACAGTTCAAAAGTTCATTCTGGCGCTCGCGTGCAGTCCGTCCGCTGCTGCTCAAAACTAACGGTTCTTCAAAGCCCGTGCCTGTCGCCGTCCCCGTCGGAAAAGGTGCGTGCCTGTGATCCGAGTGCATGTGTGTGTCCGTGTGTGCAAGTGTAAAAGTGAAACGGAGACCAAAACGCAGCATACCCTGTCACGCGATACATACCCTGTAACACCGAAAGAGAGGAGAACAAGAATTAGAAGAAGCAGAGAACTGGGAAGAAGAACAAGAACAAGAAGAATTGTAAATAAAAAAGAACCGAAAGAGAGACAAAGTGCAAGTGCAGACTGCCGTCGGTCATTCCACTCCGCCCACGCGTGTGGGTGTGCGTGTTGGGGCAAGGCCAGACAAATGTCACTTTGACAACTTGCCTCTGCCTGTGGCGCCACCAGTGGCAGCAGCAACTCCAGCTACCGGCAAGCATCGTCGATCGTGCTTCAAATGATTTGCGTGCCGTTCTTGCGTTAGCGTTTATGGTTCCGTGTCGATTTTGATTTTTTGCTGTTTGTTGCATGCGTCGTCATCGTCATTGATAAACCCAAAGCCCAAACCACAATTACAACAGCAACAACAACCAACTCATGAGAGTGTTGCAAGTGCAAGTGAAAAAGCAAAAGTGTTGCCCCATGCAAGAACCAAAACAAAGAACCCCCAAGCACACGCAAAAGGAACCGCAATAATCAAAACAAAATCAAAATAATCGGGAAAATTTAAGTTTGAAAAGCCATTGAGAAATAAGGGAACATCGCATGGGGAAACGTTGCAAGGCTTTGTGCTGATTATTTTTGTATTTCCCACTCGGAAAATATAGAAAACTTTTTATGGAATTGATCTTTTTTGATTGTTTCCCAATAGGAAATTTAGGTTTTTATTAAAGAATTTTGAATCTGTTTTTGAATCAATGAATAACTAGTATTATCGAGTAAATTCGAAATATTCGTTTTTAAATTACATAAATTGAAACTAGTATAATGCAAAAGTGAATGAAGATTACTAATCTCAATCCGAATATTTATTCCTTCCTGAACTTGATGAACTTAAAATTCTAAAGTTTTTTATCCCATTTGCTCCTTTGATTGTTAAAAGACTCCGATTCTACAACTAATGCTTCAGTTTTATTCAATCGTAATAAAATCTTTAAAGTTTCTTCCTATAAATTTTGCTGATTACAGATTGAGTCTAAGTTTTAAAAATTTATTCTTCGCTCTTCAGTAACAAAATCTTAAGGAAGTTATATCCGAATTGTAGACTCTTATGTTGTTTCATACCATAATTTAAAAAATTGTATAATTTATTTCTTCAATTCTCTCAGAGCAGCGCAATAGTAAAGTTTTGAAATCGTTAAACTTCATTTTAAACTTAATTTTCGGAAAATGTTTAAAACATTTATTATAGCCTCATAAAGCAAACTTTTATAGTTTCAATAAAGCTGTGCACATAAATTAAGTATTTTTGTACAATTAAATGGGTTGTAAAATGTATAAAGCTGCTTACAACCATTAGTTTTCCAAGGAACCCAAAAGTTATCAAATAAAATCGCTTAAATATAGTTTAACATTCAATAAAGTTAAGGTGCATCCACCCTCTGAGATTCTAGAGCTTACGGACAAAATTATATCGAAGTTTTCCCAGAGCTAATCCCAAAGACAAAACAAAGGCCTAGGCTTAGTGGCAATCCCAAGGCTTTCCCCATCACAAAGCCCCCAACAACCCAGCGGTGTTTTCTCAATGGCTAAATCCGAGATTTCCCATTCACCTCCCCCTCTCCATGCAGTATTGAAACCGCTCGAAACTCCAGTGCAATAAGAGGAAAGAAGGCAGCGCGATGAAAAAGCAAACAAAATGTAAGCGTGATGATAATTAAAAATAAAATACCAGCAAGAAAGAAACAAAATTTACGCGTGGCTGCAGCACCGAAACCGAAAACGACATCGAAGCAGCAGCAGAAACAGCAGCAGCAGGATCTCCCTGGATCCGAACGCAGCCAGAAGAAGCTTCTGGTGGCTGCCTGGTGGATCAACCGTGTGGCCAGAGCAAACCAAATCAATAAATAAAAACCAATTACAACAAAAACGAAAAGAAAAGAGCAAAAGAGCAACCCACAAGAACAGTGAGCGTGCGAGCGAGCGAGCTAAGAGTTGATATAAGAAAAATAATAATCAGAAGAGTAAAAATCATTCACAACGGCGACCATAACGAACTCCGCCCTAGCGATGAGCCAGCTGGGCACCGTCTACGCCACCAAGCGGAGGCGACGGAACGGCAAAAGGTGAGTCCCCCCCTCGAGATACCAGATACCAGATACCGATTCCCCAACCGAAAGATACACACTCGTACAGAGATACAGATATTCGTACAACAGATTGAAGACCAGCGCCCAGCGGGAGGCGGTATTCCATGGGATTGCTGTTTGCCTGTGTGTGTGGTGTGTGAGAGAGTGTGTGTGCGAAAGATTTCAATCAATACGAATGAGTTGCTGCACTTGCCACTTACCCACTTGCCACCTTTTGAGGCGCCACCCGCTGACGAGCTCAATGGCTGGCCCTATCAATCTCTCGCATGTATTCCCCAGACCACCTTTCAGCTACTGGTGTTTTCTTTTTCTACAATACAGAGATTATTAATGATCTCTGGGGCAATCGTTGACAAATCACTTTTGACTCTTGACTTTGGCCCTTGGGCCCTCATCTCCCATCCTCCTACCACGTCCAAGGTATTCCTTCAGTATTTCTTCAAATTGATTTGCATTATGCATGTCGGGGGCAGGGTAGCGTGAAATTACAGTAGCCACAAACAGTTCCACGAGATGATGATGATGATCATGATGATAATGATGTTGAGCCCCCCCTCAGGGCTCTCAGGGCTGCCTGTTCGCTGGAGGAGATCGGAATCTCCAAAAGGTGCACATTTAATTTCTGATAATTTTGTGTACTTAAGAAAGAAAGAATGGTGTTTTTCATCATATATAAATATATGAGAACACACGCATTATGCTAAAATTGTGCAGGAATTGCCACTGCAGACACGCCCACACGCTTTGCGGGTCTTTGCGCGTCTCCTTCTCCGCTTGCTCCTTCGAAACGAAGTACTAGATGTACGACACCCATAATCATGAGCCACTGATCAGCTATACGGCCCTGCCTTGGCCTCGAACGGAGTACAGGTGGAGTGGAGCTACAGAAAAGGCGAAGATGTACATTCCAAATTGAATAGATGAGTTGAGCGATAAATTAGCATATGAAATGATCTACTTGAGCTAAGGAATGTATCTTTTCCGTAACAAAACGGGTATTAAAAGTACATTTAGTAGAAATCAAATAAGTAAATGGAGATGATAACTACTTTAAACATATTTATCTTCCAATAAATGTTTACTTTTGGATATAAAGAACATCTCTGGAAATATATATATACAATAAATATATTGGAAGCATGTTTTTTATTCGCATTGGATTTAAATGTAACCCAAGAAGAAATTTTCAAATTAACAAGAGATTCCATAGTTAAGTTTAGTTAAGATAAGTTTACCGTTTCTTCAATCTTTTATAGATAAATTGTATGAATATTTGAATAATAGAGGTTCCAATTCCTAGAGAAAGAAATTCTCTTCCCGCTTCAATTTTGTCTATCCCCTTCCCATTTGAAATACCTTTCGAAACGCATTAAAAACTTTTTCTAAATGCAGAAAATTCAATTGAATAGATAATTTGCAATAACGTATAGCCACGCAAGCCGCAAACTTCACCAAGTTTTTAATTTATTTATTGAAATTGTTGGCCAGAGCCATGCGTCGTATGCGTAATATTTGCATGCGTTGCAAGTATTTTTAGGGGTAGCAGATACCGAAGGGCAGCTGTCCTCTGCTGTGGCACTTATGGGCTCAATTAAAATGTTGTAAAACACAGAGCAGAAGCTCAGAGGAACACACATTCTCTGATCAGTTCATTAAAAGCATTAAAAAATATATACGAAAAGCAAAAACTCCTATGATGGAGGGGTGCCCGGAACAGAGCACAGAACTCCATAGAGAGTGAGATCGCGGAGCCCCTCTCGGACCTGCCACTCGCACGTATAATTGCAGGTGTGCATTGCAGCAGGGAGAGGCAAGGTGACAATTTTGCGTCAGTCGAGCGAGTCAGAGTCGCGCGGTGTCAGAGTCCGTCCTCAGCAGTCCGCAGGGTGGGGACCTTTTGTTTTTTCATTTTCATTTTCATTTTCGTTTTTTTTTGCAGTAACTGCAGCCAAGTAAAGTGTAATTGTTTTTTGAGTTTGTTCTTTATCAAGGAACAGCGAATTATGCGGCTGCCTGTCGATGGTGCAACGAATTAAGTGGAGGTTTATGTTTTTGGCAGAGTCGGAAAGTCTGCAGGGACTTCAACAGAGCAAAAGAAAGGGTAACGAGCGCATTAATAATTATAATTCAAGCTTCAAATGTACCTTTCCTATCGAGGTATACATATTATATATCCTATAAATTCTATGAATCATTTCTGAATGATCTAGAAATATCTGGTACTCCGCTTTCCTTTATTGCGCTGCAATCACTTCAGGTGCACTTTATAATTGGAGGCCAATGCATCGAACCATTTGCTGAGAGTTGCTGTTGGCCCTTGCCACAAGTAGTTAAAGTTCGTCTTGCCACAGACCACTACCACCCCTTTCTATACCCCTATATAGACGAGGGACCTCTCTCGCGCCGTTGGGTTCCACTTGTTGGTTGTTATGGATATATGAGGTCCTGCTTTTGCTTTATTGATTATCAGTTTGTTGTTTATGTTTTGCTCTCTCTCTTTCTCTCTCTCTCCCACTCTCTCTGTTGTTAATGTTGCACATATATATATGTTAAATACGTATATATCTACAGATACAGATACAGATATATATATATATGGGAGTGTGTGCTCATATTATTGATTGCGGCAGCTGCTTTCCTTTTGCAATGCTTCCTTCTTGCTGCAGTTCTGGTGGCAAGTTCTCTTTGTTGCTGGCTGAAATTGTAATTAGCCATGTTGCAGGTTGCAATTGTAATTGTTGCTGTTGCAGTTGCAGTCGTATCTTTTGTTGCATTTGTTGGTGTTGCTGCTGTCGAAGCCTTTGAAATAGTGTTTAAAGTTCAAGCACTCGTACTTTATGGACTTTGATTGAGTTGCAATACTTGATGGATGAACTTGTGGGGCAAATGGTGGAAAAGAACTCATTTCTGCGGTAAAGGAGAACCATTTTATAAGGAAAATTCATTTCAGCATGTGAGGGATATATTCTTTGGTAGTATATCGGAATAATTTGAAGACAATAGAGCGGGGATTCTTGCTATACAGAGGACAAAAATCTTAAGAGTAAGGCCAAGTCATATATTTAGGTGATTTTCCCGTTTTTTTTTTTCTTACTTATCTGATTATCCCTAATTTTTCGCCTTTCCTTCATTGGGGCTTTTATTATGATATCCAACTATGTCATAAGCCTTTCTTCTTTCTTTCTGTTACTTTAGTTTTTTGAGATATTCTAAAACGAATGCATTCTTTCATATTCTTGATCTTTTGCTCATTCTGTAGAAACCAAAATTTTTCTACCCGCGGAAAAAAATTGCATCTTCTTTCGCTAACAATGATAGAACTCTTTAATGATAGACTACAACCTATCGGAGATCTTGTATATATAGAATGATACCTCTCTATATCCTTTCTTTAGGCCCATTTCTTTCTTCTAGTCGACTTTAAATCAATTTCTAAAAACCTTTCTTGATCTTTTTTGCCCCAGAAACATTGAAATTTTTAACCAAAATAATTTCTCCAAGCAACCGCTCTCCCTTGCTCTGCCAAAGATCTACTTTCAACCGACTCGTATCTAAGATCAACCCCCTCATATATCACATTCTCCCCCCCTGTCTTCATTCTGCAACAAATGCATTTTTATAATTTTTGATGAATTACCTTTCGGAGTCTATGAATTTTTGGTATTCCCACAAGGCCCACAGGCCAGAGGAGGGAGGGAGTGGGAGATCCTCGCAGTGGAAAACCACAACCCACTGCCACTGACATATGCCGCTGCCTCTGTGTCGGAGCTAGGAGAGCAGGAGCCGCCGATGACCATATGGCCAGGACCAGGACCTTTTGCCTACTCGTAAATTTCGAGTCGCAGCTCAATTTAATGTTGGTCAAAGAACTGACCAGCAGGCAGGATGCCAGGACACATAGATGGGCGTGGGGATGGGGGAGGCAACACATGGTGGCCCATGGTGGTGTCGGTGGTTCTGCTGCTGCTGCTCCTGCTCCTGCTCCTGGTGCTCTGTGGTGGTGGGTTGCTCATTAGTTGCGCCTGCGCCCTTCGCATGGGGTTAAAAATATCTCTCGTATCGCCTTGAGAGCCACTAGCGGGTTATTCTATTTAGTTAATTACACTCGCCTTGCCTCTAGAAGGGGGGTGCCACAGATCGGTAGATATCAAAAGTTGAATGACATTTGCCGGAGGGATATTCTGTTTGAGGGGCTAAAGAATTTTATAAGTTTGTTGGGCATATTTAATGGAAATTCTTGACAAATTTTTAGTGAAATTTCCTTGTTTTTGTTTCTCTAAATATTTATTCCCCTTTTATTAACAGCCGGTGATTTTTCACATCTGAACCTTATATGACAGTTTCCAAGTAGAACCAAATCTTGGCATTTTCTTATAATTTCTGAATAGCTTTATACTTTTATTGCTATTATTCCCCAGGGTATAACATTCATCAATATTATTCATACGAGAAATTTTCTTTTGGGCGGACATTTATGATTCTGCTTTAAATTTGGTTCTTCCAAGAGATGCCCATCTGAAGGATTTATAATCGGGCGATTCAATCTATTGCTGGAATTGAGTTCCGAAGAATTTTCACTGAAAAGTGAGATTAAATTTGTATTTTTCGAGACACATTTTATAGGTATGTTCTCCAAAATTCACAACTAATCCCAAAAATTCCCTTTGCAGTTGCCCTTCCCCATTTTTCTATTCATTGAATTCCTGATTTTCACTGGACGATTTTCCATTGGGGACGTGGGGGCTTTAAATGCTTTTGCTACCGTCTTTGGTTAACCGTTTTTTCCACTGCCAGCAGTCCGCCGCTTCAGTTGCTGGCGATTATCCATATCCTCTCCCCCAGCCCCCATCTATCCGAGTGTGTATCTAAGTATTTCTCTTTCTCTATCTGTGTGTGAGTGCTTGGCATGTGTGTGTGTGTGTGTTGGTAATTAACACCATTGCGTAATGCAGCGTATCGAAGCCTAAATAGTGCTGCTCCATATGCCAGTGGGGTATACACATGTGGTATGGGAATGAGATTTAGGATGAGGGGCGGCACTGATATCAGCCATTAAATGTAGCTATCCATCCTTTTCGCTCTCCATTTCCATCTCCCTCTCTCATTCTCGAATGTGGCAGCAACTTTGTTGCCATTTATGGGGTTCTGTGTCTGTGGTCTCGCATCAGTCATGTTGAAGAGGTGTTGAAAAGCTTACGTCCCGCTTACAAGCGGTTTAGTCCAATCGATTGTCAGACTATCCTATCCGTCTGGTCAGGGATCAGGATCAGGCACCCAGTCGGGATCTGGGATAAGGTTTGGTGTCAGTGAACCGCCGACAGGCACAGACAAGCCCATAAAAAAGGGGCAGCTCTCACTCCCTCTTTTCTCTTTCCTCCGTCCTCTTTCTCTCTTGGCCAGACGCTAATCCATAAGCCACCGAAAAACTATGCTGCTTTTGACCACCTGCTTTTGGCCAACCCCGAGGACCAGCCAGGCCTAGCCCTGGTTACTCAGCGCGAAAGCAAAACAAAAGAATTTTGAATTAACCCAAAGCGTTCCATTAAAATCCACCACCGACCGTAGAAGGTGCAGCGCTACAGCTACAGCTACAGTTCCAGTTCCCGGTTCCAGGAGCTGGACTGTGGCAGGACCAAAAACCAGGACGCACTGTTGCCTGTTGTTGCTTTTTCTCTGTTTTTAGTGTGCGCTGAAGTGGAGCGCGAAGGGGTCGTGAGTGGGGCGGGGGGACCAGTGCCCGAGTCCGAGTCCGAGGCTAGTGAGGAGGTGGGTGGGGTGTCCTGCCCCGAGCAGGTGATACTTTCAATTCCCTTTGTTGTACATGATACCCTCCTGGCCATAATGGATCGTTTAACTTTGTGAGTGAGCTTACAAAAGGACTTGAGTGTAGAAAAACTATGGGATAGGGGAAAATGCTCAGGATAAGCAGTAAAGATTGTAGGTGTTAGAGTAGCCGATGGGCTTCCTACTATTATCTCAATCGTAATGGATCTCAATAGACCCAAAAGGCTATAGCAAAAGTCAAATATAACCGAACAGTTCTAACCGACTGCGTAGGGTATGATACTAGAGGTAGTATTATTGCTTAAAAAAAAAGAATATTAAACACTTAACCTTAAAAAAAGAGTCTTAGGAACACTTAGAGAAAAATGGCATAGTATAAAGTAAAAACCGGAATATTTAAATTAATTATTCTGTTTTGAAATATAAAGTATAAACATAGTGCAATTAAATATAATTTACTTTGATTGATATAAAACGCCTTAAAATAAATATCTTATATTAAATTTATAGGAATAATATTTATGCTACATATGAAATTTACAAGTGAAAAAACTTTTTTTTTTAATTTAACTCTTCGAGAAAATATATTGGTAAAATTATGTGTAAGATTATGTATAAATATTGAACTTTCAGGACTTTTTACTCTGTTTTACTAATAGATTCTGTGAAATAGGTTTATAGAACAGTTGAAAGCGTTGCTTATCTTTTTTAGTGAAATGCAGAGAATGATATATTGTATACTGATAGGAAGATATACATATATGTTTATATATATATATTTAATCCTTATCCTTGATTAGCTTTCTCCATAAACTGGCCGGAAAACATCAATCTCTCTATAGTGTATGTATTCGCATAATATAGATATAACTCCTATTCTTTGTTCTCAAGTTTCCCCCTTATACCCTCTATTCCCTGGACTCCCTTGCCAGTATGGAAAAATCGAAATCAGAAATAATTTTTAATAATTATGCGCTTGTCGTGGCACACACCGGGGGGAAGGGGCGGATGGGGGGAATGATAAATGATTAATGCCAAAATGCCAAATGCGCATCATTAGCGCACAGTAGCTATAGGCCGTGCCCCCCTCTATCTACCACTGCTCCAAACCCCTGCGAGGCCTGCTCCCCGTCCCTTCGCCTCTCCTATCCCCCACCCTCTTCCTCCAATCCAGCGCCCCACTAAATATAAAGGCCGCGCCCACCATAGAAAGCAGGGTGGAACCCGAACCCCGACAGCCAGGCAGGCAGGCTGCTTTTGCTACCTTTTTGCCTATACCTTTTCTTCTCCTTCTGCTGCTGCTTCTCGTTCTTCTGTATTTGCTTCCCCTCTTTCTTCTTCCTTGCCCTCCTCCTTCTCCTCATCCTTTGGGCTTTGGCGTTCGTTCGCAGCTGTCAAAAGGTTTTCAAAGTTGCCTTTGCCCGGCGCTTTGATGTCGCCCCCGACTGTCTCTCTCTTTGTCTTACTCACTCACTCTCTCTGTGTTAGTGCGAGTGTGTTGTGTATCTGTGTGTGTGTCAGTAGTAGATACATTTTTTTCCACACACAGCGGCTTTCAGTGGGGTGGAAGGGAGGGGGGAGCTCCAAAAGAGATTCCGCTGCGCGAATCGCAAAAATGTTTAATCGATAAAATAAATGAGTTGCCTTTTGCCACAGTTTTCTTTGGTTTTTGTTTTTTTGTTGATTTGTTGTTGCTGCCCCAAGTTGTTGTTATTTTTGTTTTTGTTGTTTTAGCTGTTGTTTTAGTTAGTTAGTCCACATATTGTTATTATTAGAGCCTGGGGGCCCCATAGGTGACGTTTATTCTTGTGGAGAACTCTTCTTAACCCAAAAGTTCATAAAACTACCAGAACAAACACACAGCTATAACTGTACTGCTCTATGCACTCAGCAAAGGACTGTATCTGACGGATACGAATTGTTTTTGCCACTAAGATCATAAAATATTTGCAAGTGAAACGGAGAATAGCTCGATATTAATATTATGGCGAATCTATTGTGGATACAGACCTTCTTCAATGATTCAGAACAAGATATACGAATTCTAAGGGCAGGTCCTGGTAGATCCGTTATTTATATGTGAAACGTATGATAATCCGATGAAATTGTAATCAATTTTTGTAGAGAAAAATAAACTTAGAGGTGGGGGAGACTCAGAAGAATCCCTGTTGATGCTAATCAAACATATATTTACATACCCTATAGGGTATAGAGTCCTCCTCTCTGAGCGTTACCAATCCCTCCTCGCAATCATTATACCCTCTGGATGTTTATAGCAAACAAAGAACAGCTTCATCTGTCAGTTTGGTATGCCTTGAAAATGTCACAATTAATTGAATTTACATTTTGGCATATTCGAAAATGTCAAAACAAAGACAAAGAAACCAGAGTTAAGCGCCATTTAAAGAAGCTGTCAACATGCTACCGTGTGGCAGAGAGGAACCACTTAAGGCCCAGATCCCAGAATGAGACTCAGAGTCACACACACACACACACACACAGGCAGAAAAGGGGCCTCCTAATCTATGGACCACTTAATGGATCTGCGCCAAATTCACGCATAAATTTCAGGCCTCCAGCATCCCGAAAAAAAGCTGTTAAAATTAACGAGGAGCACAGACAGAGATAGAGAGTGTGCAACAGAGGGAGAGGGAGAGAGACAGCTTCTTCACAGCTTCCAGAGCCAACTCATTAATTTTGTCAACCGAAAAGGGAGCAACGAGAAAAAGAAGAGAATGAATCGCAGTAGCTGAAACCAAAAGCGACTACAAAACGATCGCGCAACTTTGTCAAGATAAAGCCAGGGAATGAACAGCAGATGAAGGAGGTGTATCTACAGGAGGAGGAGGTGTATCTACAGGAGGAGCATCTGGAGGAGCAGGACTGTTGTCTGGGAATGGGAATATCCAGATTCCCAAACAGACTCGCTCGCTCGGCAGGTTCACGGCCCGCGCTAATCGTCAGCGAAAGGCACAAAAAAAAAGCAAAGAAAAAAGGAAGAAAACACCTCTTGAATGGCCGAACCAACCGAATTAAGTTGTTAAACGCATTATTTGCATATTTCCGAATGCAAGTGTGTGGCTGTGGATGCCGCATTAAGATGCCACAAGTGTCTCCTCTGTGCCTGCCTCATTTGCATATTAATTGTGTAAACAGAGGTCGGGGCCTCCTCTTCCTTTTCGCTTAATGAAGTGATAAATGTTATTCCGATTACTTCACAGGCGGATAGCCGCCAAGGGACAATCGTTTTGATCTATGAAAAGAGGATTTGTATCCCTGTATCCCTGTTTCCCGTGTTTATTTTGGGAGCTAATGGCATTATAGACCACATATCGTACATGTATCCCATGAATAATCCCGTATTTGAATGATTCTTTGAGGGTGTGTCTGTCTTTCAAGCAACAAGTGCTTTTGGGGTATGCAAAATCAAAAATTTAGTTGCAACAAAAGTGAACGCTGATGACCCATACTTTGTTGTTGCTGGTGTTTTTACCATTTGTTATTTTTGTGCTTTTTTTTGGACACGCTACTTGGCGTTTCGGTGTTTCGGTGGCAAAAGGGTTGATTGTGTGAGAGGGGCAGGGCGAGGGCGAGGGCGAGGGGGCACTGCGAGAGTGGGGCATCTATCAGCTGCAATGGCGGCACGCAGCTCTCGACCAGCACGCATAGGCCAAAGTCAAAAGAGGAAGAGCGAGACAGAGACAGAGAACTGATGAATGAATGAATGAATGAAACGAGTGTGTCTGAATGAGTGTCTGCCCCTGACTCTGGGTGTCTGTGTGTGTTTACAGCGATTTTGGCGCCAAATCGAGCATGCTATGCGATCAACATGGAACATGCTGCGTATGCGTAATGCCTGGCATGCAACACAGCACAGAGCACAGAGCAGTGGCATGCCGCCTGCCGCATGCCGCCCCTCGCGAAAGCGAAGGCGTAGACAGAAGAGTCACGTGGATGCCATGAACTCACGTGCCCCCCAAAGGATTGCGTGTCATTTCTTTATAAACACATCCAGAAACAACAACAAAAATCAACTGTAGCGCAGGCAGGGGAGTGTGTGGGGGCGGGGGGAGGCGTATGCAAAGCAGTTGATAGAAAGGGGGTAGGGGGTAGGTGATTAAGCAACCATCGACACTTTTAAAATGTGGAAATATTTCAAGAGACAAGTTTGTGTTTTATGGAAAAGCTTACACCGAACTGAGGGATGCGGTAAGAGCCCATTCCAAGGGATATCCTCTGAATTATAAGTATCTATTATCTCTATAATGCCTCCTTGAAACCTCTACCATCTAAGAACAATAGACAGTAAAAAATACCCACTGTATCTGTGTTTTGTGAGAGCTATTGGAGGGTTCAAAGAAACCCTAAGGAACCTAAAATACTCCTTTACTGTACTCCTCTATGTATCTGTATACGTGGCATGTGTGGGGCGTGGCTGCGTTCTGCAGGATTTCGAGATTCTATCTTCCGTGTTGGATCTCTCTGGACTTTGCTTTGCCGCGTCCGTCTGTAGTCTAGTGGGCGGGCGGAGGCGAGTGTGCAGCCTTGCCTTGGACCTTGCAATTTGTGTCAACCCAACACACACCTGTCTCTCCATTACCCAACCCAACCCCACCGCGCCACTTAGGGGCAGGCAGACCATGGAAAAAACCCACAATCCCAATCCCAAAAGTCGTCCGCATTGTAATTTCTTTAAAAGCAATTCATTTCATAATGGGAAAAGGAAAGAAGAAATGTGAAGAAGAATGCCACGCTGGAGCACAGAGAGAGAGAGAGAGAGAGAGAGCAAAATGAGGGTGAAGAAGGGGAGGGGGTGCAGAGGGAGCTACGAAAATGGCGAAAAATAATACATGGGGAAAATGTTCAGAAGGAAGGACGCCGAAGGAGAATAAAAATGGCTTTTTGGGGCTGAAGTTTTCGCAAGGAGCGTACACACACACACACACACAAAGACACACACACACATAGCTATGCAGTTATCCTTTGTTCGCTGGGATTCCTCTCTATACTTCTCTCTCTATGCCCGTACCTTTCTCTCTATATATCTTCCTTTCGTTCTTTCTTTCCTTCTCTGTCTCTGTCTCTGTCTCTGCCTTGACGTTTTTATGGCCCCCAGACAAAAGGTTGAAGCCACCTTTCACCTTTCTCATTCCCCCAAAAACTCTCCCTCAAACCTAGCAGCCCTCCTCCTCCTGCCCTACCCTCAAAAAGTTCTTTACTTTTTGGAAAGTTGTTTATGGAATTCATTTTATTCCCATTCCGTAGTCCTCCTCCGTCTGTAGCCGTTCTCTCCTGCTCCTCCTCCTGCTCCTCCTCCTGCTCCTTGCTCCTTGCTCCTTGTGTAGTATGTATGCCCTTGCCATTTAGTTTCTTTCTTTTCCTTGTGCCCCGACGACTCCCTTTCCCGTTGTTGCCTTCTTTTTCTTATAGATAATAAGAAAATTATACATTTTATGCCGCAAACTTAGAGCGAGACAGAGAACGAGAGAGACTCTGAGAGAAAAAATCCAAAATAAGTAAAAAAAAAAAAAATAATACACCGCATTGCCCCCAATTTAGGTTTTTATGGGGCCCTCAATTTTGTTGAACTGGAAATTATATTTCTATGTCGATTCCTTTTGCCTAATTTCGCAGTGCATTCCAATGCGTCTAACGGTTTTGCTGCCATCATCAATATAATCACCAGATCGGATCCCAGGAGACCTACGAGTATCCCACTATAACTGGCGAGATTTTGCGAGTCGTTTAAAGACCTTTTTGTGAGCGCACCAGACACTGATCATTTTCACAAATTTCTCTGTAATTGGACATTTAATTAAATTAATTTTTGGCTTTTATTTGAGTGCTGCAGAAGGAGAGGGAGAGAGGAATCCCACGTTTAGAAACGATTTGTGTGGAGACAACTGTTTGTCCTTTAACGGAATATTTATGGAATACTTATACATTCCTTTGATTGGAAAACACCGTTTGTGGAATGCCAATAGACCTGAAAAATGGATTAAATTATTATCATTTATCATTGATTTTTGGATAGAGAAAGGAGATGGAGACACCACATTTACCATCGATTAACTAAAAACTCAAGAGAGAACAAGAGAGAACTCCACTTATCCTTGGATACTTATCTTAGATCCTTCTTTTATCCCGCCGTCAGGCATGGGCGAGACATTGGCATTCTTTTAACCGGGGGACAACACCTTAGTGGCATGATAATGGCACTGGGATTGGGGATTGCGATAGGGGCAAGGAATTGGCGATAGCGATTGCGATTGCGATAGAGGAACTCGGGGATTAGCCGACAGAAACAATTTGAGGCAACATGTCGTCCAGTTTTGTGACATCAAACGGACATGCCACTGACAATTACCCGAGAGCTCAGAGCAGAGCAAAAACAACGGAACCAGCCCCCCACCCCCCATATGGATACTGGATAGAGGAGAGGGGTAGTGGCAGTGGCAGAGGCAAAGGCAGAGGAACCTTAGGAACCAATTAACTTAACGCGACAATATCCTGCAACAGTCCTGGAGCCCAGGTCCTAGTCGGAGTCCACACATACACGTATCGTCTGTGTGTTTGTGTGTGCAGCCAAGCAAAAAGGTTTTTAAAAAAACAGCAAACAATGGAAAATGTTCAGCTAAAAAATGTTCAGAACAGTGACAAAAAAGCAACGCAAGAAATGTGGATGGATGGATGGATGGATGGATGGGGGGGAAGGAAGAGTAGGGGAGATGGATGGGGAGTGGAGGGGGTTGACCATGGATGGGGTCGCCTCATAAATTACAAATATAATTACATTTAATTACCGCAATTAACTTTGTAATAATGTCAATGAAAATGATGAGACAAAATATGATTAAAAAATAACACACACCGCGATGGAAAGAGAGGAACAGCTACAGAAAGAGAGGGAAATATGCAAAGAAACAACCAACGAAAGAGAGGGAAAACACACACAGAAAGATACATCCAAAGAAAGAGAAGGATAGATGGCGCATACATACACATATGTGGCTTATAAAGACAATCCTCTAGAACTGCTGGTCGGTTTATCCGCTTATGACCGGAGATAATGATGAATTAGCGGCAAAGCTTTTGTAAACCAGAACGAACCAACCATCCATCCATCCATCCAACCATCCATCCATCCAACCATCCAACCATCCATCAGGCCATCAGTCCACACACAGGCTAATCCAAACTCATCCAGATTGCTGCAACTGCAACCCATTCCTGACTCCCCTACCAATCCCCCTTTCCACCTTTTACCATTCCTCGAGTCCCATCATAAACGGATTTTGCATTTATGAGTGTTCGTTCCCCCCTTCCTTCGAATTGGACGGATTGTATCCGTATCACTTTCAGTATTTGGATTTGCAGTGGTATTTTCCAGACTGCTTCGGTTTCTGGGCTGGGTTCTATTGGGTCCTCGAACTTTTATGACATTTAATTGGAGTGCTTTCTGATTGCGGCCGACTTCTTATTCGTTGTTTATGATTTGATTCATGGAAATTATTAGAGGTAGTCTCTGTGTAGCAATGGGGAAGATGAACTTCTTTGAATCGGAATCTGATACTTTAAATGTTTGCATATTCAGCTTTGGAGTTTTGCTTCGTTTACTATTATTAACTGATTCGAACGTAATTTGGTTAATGATCAATTTATTTGATGTTTCTTATGGTTTTTAGACATGAAAGGCTTTTAGAATTTGTGTTAAAAATTGGTTTCGAAGTTTAAAGATCAATAATAATTGCGATACAGATTCGATTCGGTAGCTGTTTGTGTCCATGCGATAAATTTTTGATCACCAATTGTTGAATTTTAAAAAGCATCCTTAAAACCATATAATGTATAGAAGTCGATATTTTGTTAAGGGTTTAACAGCTGTTTCAAAGGAAAATATCGCTAACATGTCGATTAAACAACGCTTAATCGAATATGTGCTTATCGAGATTTGTTATTTATCGATTCCTACAGGGATACCTTTTATAATAATTAAACCCGTTTTGGTTGCTATATTGCTGGGTTTATTCAATATTCATATAGATAAATTTCAGGTTTAACGATAAATATTTCGACTATTATTTCGATTAAAAGCAGATCCTTAGATAGAGATTAATTGCATAAGCGCAATAGCCCACCCTAAAAGATGATGTCTCTGGAGAAGTTGTAAAACCAACGATAGCTAATCGATTGACCATCGATTATCTCTTTCGATTAACATCCTAAAATACGTAGTGCAATAATGACACGTACTTTCTCACCCAGAGAAAGAGGGCATGGAATTGTGCAACCCGCACCCACATCTGATGGTAGATCGTCTAATGAACCAGAGATCAAGTGGGCATAGCTAATCGAAATCAACCCTCGACCGAGAGTCCGTTTGTGCTTGGCAATCCTTGCCCGTCCCCGTCCCCGTGCCATCATCAGGGGAGGATATTCCGAGGGTCCGTCTGTCTGTCCACTATACCTATATAGTTCTAGGGTAACTGATAAGTGCAATTAATAATTTGGACCTTTTCAAGTTCGCGCCGCCAGCGACTCCGCCGACGCCGGGCCACAGCTGACGCGCGCGGCTTCTAGCGGCTCGCGTTCTATATTTTATGGAGAGCCAACTTTCCATTTATGCATGAAAATTGTTTTGAATTTCCCTTTTGTTTTTACCCTGCTGCTATGTATGTTCTCTGATGTTCTGTTTCCCTCTGCTTGCAGCCTGAAGCCGCCGCCCAAGGATGGCGTCACAAAGAGCAATCCATCAAAGCGGCATCGGGAGCGCCTCAACGCGGAGCTGGATCTGCTCGCCTCCCTGCTGCCCTTCGAGCAGAACATCTTGAGCAAACTGGATCGACTGAGCATACTAAGGCTGTCCGTTAGTTATTTAAGAACCAAAAGTTATTTTCAAGGTGAGTGCGGGATGGAGCAGAAATAGAAAAGCCCCCCCCCCCAGTTTTTGGCCTATTAAATCGATTATGCTTGGGCTCTCTGCGAGGAGACCTTCTCCCGTTCTGGTTTTTGGCTTGGGCTTGGGCTTGGGTTTGGGTTTGGCCTAGAACATGACTCATAAATGATTCAAAACTAATTTCAACGACGCGCCAGGAGGTCCTCTAGTCTGCTCTCCCAAAACAGAAGCAAGAAACAAACCAAAAAGAGAAACAGAAACAGAAATACGGACATACAGACAGGACATACAAAGGACACACGCACGTGCTGTTGACGGATTAAGGCAGACAGAACGGAAGGAAGGAAGGAAGGAACAGGAGCGGTTCATAGAGGGGCAGGACCTCCACTAACATATGTATCTACGACTTCCCTCAGGGGTGCTTTAGACCATGCTTTAGGGATGGGATGAATGGATGGATGGATGGATGGTTGCGTGGAGGGGGATCTCGAAAATATTTCGTATAATTTAAATTAATTAAAACAAATGCAATAAACTCTCGACTCTCGGGCCTTGATGGCTTGATTAACGATTCGTACGCCTCTCTCTCTCTCTCTCTCTCTCTCCTTCGAGGTCATTCACATTAAGCTTTGTTTTAATGAAAAAAAACAAGAGAAAGAGAGAGAGGGAAACATATTTAATTGCTTCATTTGCCATAAAAATTGGCAAAAGACCAGAAGGGGTTCCCGCAGAGAAGAGAGAGGGTGGTATGACAGCTTTAATTAAGTTTAAGTGCAGAATTAAAGCGGGGTCCTGGGAGGTTCCCGAGTCCCAACACCAGCCCCAGTCCCAGCCCGAGCCGAAAAACTCTCTCCCCAGAATAAAGACGACGCCGAAAAAAAAGGTTACAAAACTTGAGTAAATATTTTGACAATTAGCGGTCAAGCCGTAGTTCAGCGTTAATTGCAATGGCAACAGAAAAGGAGCAGCATTTGGACATCCGCTTGCCACGTGCCGCATTGTGCATTGTGAAAAGTCAATATAAACATTAGTTTCCTTTTGCCAATGGCATCCCTGCTGCCAAGCCCTGCTATGCCCAATGTCCAATGCCCAATGCCCAATGGGAACCTCAAAGGACAACGACAGCGACAAGGACTGCAACGACGACGGGTTAATGGACCAGAACCGTTGCGGCGTGTGCCCCGGTGAGTGGCCTCTGTGTCCGTACAGCCGTACACCCCCCCCGCACACCTTCTGGTATGGTAGTATATCCCTTCGACGTTCCAGAGTCTCAGAGTCCCAGTGTCCCGGGGTTGTGAGGTCAAAGTTTGTTTTCCTTTTGGTTTTCATTTGTTTGCCCTCCGCCCCACCAAATACGAGTAGTAGATGTTTTTCGGATATTATCGGGATCATTTAATTTACAATTAGTGTTTGTTTTGCCTTCCGCACCACACACACATAGTCTGGGACTCTCTCTCTGATCGAGGGACCAGGGCCAGCACCAGGACCAGGACAGGGCAATGGGTTTAATTCGGAACGTGTGCCGTTCATGGGATTACCAGGCGGAAGCACTCAAGACGATTAAAATTGATTCGAGAAAGTGTATGGGAAGGATATTGAGCCGATGAGAACTCAAACGTGTCTCATTCTCATTAGATGCCCATATTGATGGAGCTACTATTGGAAATCCAATGAGAAGAAGTTTAACCCTAGGATCTGCATCTGTAGGTACTAAAACACATGGCATTTTTGTAGCTATATAGATATGTATATATCTAAGCATTAGTACGCATCTATGTATCTACTCTATATACTTATACGTTTGTGGGGGATGATGATGACTCCCTTTCTATAGTTGCTTGACCCTGACTTGCGCAAAAACCGAAAACCGAACCCAAAAACCGAACTCCAAGTCGCTCTCTCAACGTTTGGCTTTGCATTTGCTTTAGTTTCAGTTTCAGGACCACGCCCTCCGCACTCCTGCCCCCATCCTTCAGGACCGCTTGATGATTTACTAATTCTCTCTTTCGTATTTTTTTGTGCCTTTTTCTACTACGAGTCCGAGAGTATCTCTGCATTGGGTTTGTGCTTCCAAACTAAATAATTAAAGCGCGCTGCTAATGGCCCATTGTCTAGCAGAGGGAGACGGCGATGGGGCAGCGGGGTAACTGTCTATAATTGCCAAAGGGCCAAGGACTACCACCTTATGGCTACTATTCTGGCAGGGCCATAATTGTTAAGACGCGCAATTTCTACATTTTTAATGCCCGTGGAGGTCGGCTGCTGCCGCTGTCTCCCGGCGCTTCGACGTCTGCCTAATTGATGAGTTGCGTAATTAAGTGGCAAGGGAAAGTCGAGAAACAATTGCTAAAAACATTAGTTGTTATGGCCCTTTTAGATATTGATAGTTCTTGCCTACACTTTTTTACGATTATTATATGTACATTCTTTTCTGCGGTAGCTCTTTTGGGGCACACGCAAAGCAGCCCCCGCCAGCACCGCCACCACCACCACCGCCCATTAAATGCCATTTAAATGCGCCATAAAAACCAGTTCATAGGCAAATTGTGTTCCCAAGAAGCTTCCAGTGGCTTCCAGAGTCAAGTACTTTTCAAAGATTCGGTAATGTGAGATGGGAACAAATTTGCATTTTCATTGCCGTCCCTGCCGCCTGCCGTCTGCTTTGGTGGGGGTCTTTTTTTGCGTTGGTTGAAAGCCCCCACCAGAGTTCCCACACATGATTAAAAGGTGCACTGAGAGAAAGGAAACCAAAGAAAAACTACAATTTAGAGTGGCTTATAGTTCTTGGAAAGAAACTCTTATTGGAAGATCTTGATTTCACAAACGCCAGCTGTTCACACTTCTTATGATATGTTTTCCCTAGGGTAGGAGATTTCAAAGGTTCCCCTTGCTCGATACAAAGGACCAAAACCGGTTTAAAGTGTGCCACCAGGCGGTGGAAATTCGTTTCTACTTTCCTTAGAGAAACCTCAACATCTCATGAAAACCCTTTCACAGCCAGCAGGTAATTTTTGTAGTAAACATTTTCCTGATAATTAAAGGAAGAATGGCTTATTACCACTCAAAATAGGTTTTCCTTCATCTAAAGTCTACCATTGCAATACCCAAATACATGCCAATGCCCATTCGTGTTTTGTGTCTTTCGTTTAACTATTTGTCTGAGGAATTTGTATAATTTTAGCCAGGAAATGCACTGCCATATTACCATACTTTAAAAATCACTTATCATACGCTTCCTCAACATAAACCTTCATTTCAATCAACGAATTTCCTTGTTGAACTTTCAAAAGTAATTTCCTAAACGATCCCCCCACCTGAGACTGCACATTTTCCCTCAGTGTGGTCTTGGGCATTTCATATTCGGTTAATAGATTTGCTGGCAAATCATGTCGCCATTACTTTTGACTCGAACTGACTGTCGGCTCTTTCTGGCCGCCTCGCAACTGGTTCTCTCTTGCGGCTGCTCGTGGGAAGTGGCAATTGCCGCCGCAATGTTGTGGCAACCTGCTCTAAGCATATTATGAATGAATGCATCTGTGGCAGACCACAGTGGCGTGGGCGGGGGGATGCACCTAATGGAAGTCACCCACCGATTATCGGCCGCCACGACAAGGTCTTTTGGTCACTGTCTGTCCCGTCCTTTCCCTTTGCTGTTTGTTGTTGCGGCCAGGTATTTATGTTATTATCAAAATTGGCCCACAGGCAAGTGCTCCCAATAGGCCGGTGGGTGGAGGCCAAGGCTTAGTTCTTAACCTAAAAACATACTAAAAGCCAACTCCAATCTGCTGCTCTGCATGCCGTTGCCTCTGCCGTTGCCTCTGCCGTTGCCTTACCCGGCATTTGGCCAATTTTTCGTACATTGTAACATGACTTTCGTGCGTTGCTCCAGTTAAGGCATTTTCCTCTTCCCCTCTCCGTGGTATTATAGCCAGACAATGAATGGGTCGCAGGCGGACATGCAATCAGTCAGTCAGGCAGGCGATGGCGATGGCGATGGCGATGCACTTGCCTACCAGCTACTCTACGATACTCTTGGTGTTGTTTCTGGTGTTTCTGTGCCCCAGAAGGCGTCGCATTGTCACGCCGGCCAATTCACAGCTGTTCCTCGTACATATGTAAGTATATAGAGGGGTATATATGTACTATATAGCCCAGACAACATTGCGTGACTTTACGTAGGTCGACACCCCTCTTCCTCTTCTCCCGCCCCCTCTCTATCCCTCTCTCCCTTTTGGGCATAGGCTCGAGTGCTACAGATACCACAATGTCTAAGGCCTAGTTCAATTTAAAGTCCATTAAACGATTCAACAACTTTAAAATGTGGAAAGCCCTCAACACCCGATTGTTGGAGTGTTGGAGAACCTTTAACTTCTCTTTCTCTCTCTCTCTCTCGCTCTGCGGAATGCCTTGGAATGTCAGTTACTCAGTGGAAAGGAAGGAACCTCTAACGAGCCTCCGAAAACGAATAACCATCAAAAAGAACGCCTAGGAATGCCTGGTTTTATGGGAGGAAACCGCTTAGCCCGTTTCAAGGAACTTTTTGCTGGAAAAGAAATCCACTTAAGTGGAGTTTATTGTTCCTTGAAACAAATCGAAAATCAAGGCTTAAGGCCTACAGAGTTAACTAGAGCTAGAAAGTCTTTAGAAATAGTTCATGGGGTATCTGAGGGATACATTTAAACCATTTTCCTTCTATAAATGTGTGCCTTTAAGTGTGGAATGTCCTTATTTATTGTTTTAGATCTGCTTTTGCTAGTTTAATAGGTCTAAAACATTCAGATATCATAGAATATTGACTGTCAATAGGAGAGCATTACCTTTTTCATTTATTGCATCTTCTCTAATACTCTACCAATCGTATCTTTCTTCTTAATAATCTCTCCATCCACAAATCTTTATTTTTATTAAATATCTATCAATTTTTTCATTATTTACCGCATCTTTTGTTCAACATTCTTCATAGGGAAATCTTTTGAACAATTCTGCAGTAACTTTAGAAGATATCTGAAGCCATCTAATGTGTATATCTCTATATATCTTTTCATACATATATCTATCTACATATTTATCTATCTATCCATCTATCTATCTATCCATCTATCTATCCATCTATCTATCTATCTATCTATCTATCCAGACATGCATTTCTCTATCTGCTGCCACCTCTACCTTTCTCTTTCAAGCCACATGTTCCACCTCAAGGTATCCCCATTTCTGTCAGACTTCCCATCCGTTTACCACCATTAACCCTTTTTTTTTGTTGTTTGCCCCACACCTAAGGATTGGCGATTGGGGATTGGGTATATCCATCCGAAAAGCGCTGTCAATTATGACAGCTGCCAATGGCTGAATGCCTGAATGGCTGGTGGATGGGTTGATGCTTCTGCTTCTGCAGGGCCCTGGCGCTGTCAGTTTTCCAATCAAATCCGCTGATGGGTTTGACATTTCCATGACATATTTGCTTCTGTCGGCACGGAAAATATTTGCCAAAATGTCAGAAACTTTAAACTTTATTTATTATTTTGCGCCAAGCCGTGCCACCGGCCACGGGGCCACGCCCAGACCCAGCATAATTGACGCCATTTGGATGGGAGTAGTGGGGGGGGGGATAAAAAGCACAGAGGAAAATGGAATATGAGAATGGGTGGAAAAAGAGTGGAGCGGAGTTGGAGGAACGACTGGAACTGAGGTGCCGTCAGAGTGCAACGTCATTAGGGCGAGTATCTTTTGGGTCTTCTGCTTTGCCGTTTGCTGCGCACGCTTTTCCGCTCGTTAGCTTTTCCCCAGCTCCAAGCTCTTGCCCCCTCCGCCGCCCAGACATGTTTTCCCTCGGGGCTCACCATTTGGGTGGGGTCTCGACCATCGCCTTCGCCATCGCCATCGCCATTTTTATGTACATCATCGAGAGTCGCCCCGCCCCTGTCCTGCAGCTGAGATTTTGCGCTTTTCCGGTCTTTCCCGGCCACAGATATTCATCCACCGCATGACCATTGTACAGGGTGGATGGGGGATGGTTTTTTCGCCCCATTTAACGACTCTCCAAGGGTTGGTTATCCCCGCCAAGATGGCAGAGAGAGAAAGAGAGACTGCGAGAGTCCGAGAGTGCCAGAGAGCAGGAAAAACAGCAGCTACGGAAAATGTGTCGTAAATTTGCTTTATTTCCACCATGTAATAATACAATGTAAGTGCAATAAAAGCAGACTCCCCCCCGGACTTGGCCCCGTTCCGCCTGTTCAGATTTTGTAACCCAAAACTGAAACTAAGCCTCAAAGCCGGCCCAACCCAAACCAAAAATCTAGGCGCGCAGGAAAATTAATTAAATGAGTTTATGCACGTACCAAAAATTCAAATGTACAACCAGAAATATTCATAAAAAGAGCCTCGAAATGAATGTAAACTGAGCCTAATTAAATTATGAATAATTACGGCCGGCTCCTAGGCCAAGTGGCTGTAAAAGGATCACGCCAGGATTACACGCACATGATGCAATTTGTTTGGGCCCACATTAGGCTACTCCCGCCACCGAAATGGAGAGGGAGTGGACTGTGGCAACTATTTGTTTTATCGCACTTTCGCTAAAATGAACAATCTTTCTCGAAAGAGTGAGAGAGGGAGAGAGTGGGCGGGTGGGGGAAGTGGAGACTCAGAGCGGAGTCACTTTTGTTAATTTGATAAAAAGGCCACCAAAAAGGCCGAGATTAAACCGAGGCGACAAGGAGCTCCAGTTTTGCGGTTACCTCAAAGGTAGGGCCACAGAGAGGCAGAGAGGGTGTGTGCTGCGCTGTGGAAGGGTGAAGGGTCAGTGTGGTTGGGGGAGTGCTTCAGGGAACCGCTAATTGAAATTGAAGCCAAACTCTGAGAGTTCATTTTGTATACCCTTTTCAGAGGGTATAACGGTTTTTGGGCAGAAGGATTTCCGATCCTATAAAGTATATTTATTTATTACCATCATAGTTATATCAAATTTCAGGTTTTATCGGTATCTGAGAGCAACTTTTTAGAGAAACTTCCTTGAGTTGAAGTGTGAGTCTCTAAAAGAGAGAACTTACCAATTACTAAACCAAATCCACAGACTTTAAACCATAGCCATCATAGGTACATATCCAAGGTCGATGGATCATGATAATGCCATGTCCATACATAAATCCTTCCGTCTGAATGGTATCTGATTCCACAGCACCTATTTTTACGAATATCCACGAGGATTTTATATGACTTTACACCAAATATAATGACTATATCGTATAGTCAAACCACGTAACGAAGGATCTGCAAAGGGTATCTAAATCTACGACCCCAAGGACCTGGCTTTTCCCTCACGTTCCTTGGTTCTTGGGGGTTGCACTTGAGGAAGGACGGGCGGCTTCAGGCGTTTTCCATGCGTGAATTAAGCATTTTCCTTTGTTTTTATTTTAGTTGCTGTTTTATTTCACTTTTATACATTTTTTATTTCACTCATTTGCGTTGATAAAAATCATAATTTATGACATCAGACATCAGCCGGCGGTGGGCATAATTTTTGGCCAACAAACACCCTCTCCACGACCCTCCCTTTCGAGGGTTTACCCTCCTGTAGCCACCCCTCCCTCGTGGTAGGCCCGAAAACCTTTTACTAATATTGTGAAAATATATGAAGTTCCATTTCTTTTATCGTTTATCGCGCATAAATCAATTTTTGTGACAAATTTATTATAAAAACTCTGCTGCGCCGCCGTCGCCTACGCCGCCGTCAAGAAATAAATAAACAAAAAAAAACTAGAGAAAAGAGAGTGAGAGTCGAATGAAAAAATATATGTAGAATGAGTTTTCCTCGGAGGAAAATGGCTGCCCCAGGGGTGGGTACTATCGGAGGGGTGGCACTGGGAGTGCGAGTGCGAGTCGGTGGGGCGAAAGTTCTCATAAAATATTACAATGACACCATAAACAATTTTTAGTACTTTTGCCAAAGCTGTAAATATTTATTGTACGAATATATGGTGGAATTTCGGGGCTCCTACCAGCGATACACATACATATACAAACAAACACATCTACTGATATATATATGATATATTGGATTTTTATGAAGTTACTATGGTTATGCCGCCAGTCTCAGGCCTCGTCCCCCCCCCCACTCCAGTCGGTTTATTAAACAATTGTGGGGAATATTTATGGGCAAGCAATTTCCTTCGTGCCTCCCTGCCCCCCTGCCCCCGCCCCCTTTTGAGCGGGGTACATAAAATATTTATGGTTAATAAAATATCCCGAAAAATTCCTTCATAAATATTAAAGTTTCTCTGCCTCTGCCCCTCTCTTTGCAGTTGTTATGCATAAGGATAAGGAGGAGAACGGTGTCCTGCCCCACATACACGCACACGATGGCTACAGGACCCGGGAGCTGGGCGCCTTCGAGCACGGCCTGCTGGATGGTGATATGTTCCTTCAGGTGAGTAGTACCCAGGACCCAGTACCCAGTACCCAGTAAGAGTTTCAGCCCTCTCCCCACCAATCACCTACATTTGTCTTCATCAGCTTTCATTCTTTCTTTGATGGCTTCATTGGGGCAACCAGGATATGCTGCCACCCCCCCCCCCTAATCAATCAGCGTCTTGTTATCCAAGAGAGAAAGAGAGAGTCTCCATTGATAAATGAGAGACACGCAATCGAAGGTTGAGTGAGGGTCAGGACAATCCGATTCCATCATTTCGAATGGTCTGCAATTAATAAGTGCTTTAATTGATTATCCTCCTTGAGGAATGCTTATCTAAGGGATGAAAGGGAGATGGAAGGGATGATATTTGCCATCTTCGGCTCGCTAGATCCCTCTTTTATGGGCAATCGAGTAAATAAAGGTCTTTAAACAATTTCACACACTTGAAGGTCTAAATGCTTATAAGCGATTTCCCAATCATTCCGATTTACAAACGATCTCTGATTTCTGTATAATTAATAAGCGGCTATCAAGCCGCAGAACGAGGCAACGGCAACAGCTGCACAAATGTGGAACAGCACATAAAAAGTTATGCATTTCAAGTTTATGTGCCACAAAACAGAAAAACAGAAAAAAACAAGAGTACAACTTCAATTAAATTGTCGCAAAGCACTCCCCCAACAGCCCCCGTGCCTCACCCCCTTGGGGGGGGGGCAGTTGCATGTTTTTGTTGAATTAAAAGTGCATGTGTCTCTCTGCCTCTCACTCTCTTTCCTGCATGGCGGTGTGTGTGTGTTGCACTGTCCGAGGCGCCAACATATGCACTTGTCACAGTCATGACAGTTTAATTTAATGCCCACATAGCTCACCGGGCATTGGAGCAGCGAGCAGCCGGGCCACCAGGCAAGTGCTGCCACACACACGTCTGACACTGCCACTGCCAGTGCCACAACAGCCACAACCTGGGGACAGACACACACGCAATTGTGCAACAACGCGCATTGCATTGCAACAACAGCCTGCCGCCTGCCGCCTTCTGCCTTCCTTTTTTTTTTTTTTGGCGCTCGCTGCACTCCACACACAATTCAATGTCAAAGTCTCTTAAACTAAAACCACCCCCCTCCTTCCTACTCGCTGCAGAATGTTGCACATTGCAGTTTCGTGTTTGGCTGCATTACGTATACGCAGGGTGGCCACCGGCCACCGAAACAAATTTGAATGCAAGCCAAAAAAGCCACTAAAGTCCCTTGCCCGGCTCCAGCTAATTGTCGAGCTCAAAAACTGCACAATTGTGCATTTCCGTGCATATTTTTAGTCTGTCTCGGAGTCAAGGAGGAAAACGCCTGGAAATGTTCTGTGGGGAAATGGCTAAATGGGGGAGCAGGGTGTGCATATTTAGTTTTAATACCTCAGGTATTTGTTACCTGTTGCCCCGTTGAAGTTTTACTTTTTGCAGAAGCAACAACAGCTGCTGCTGCTGCTGTTTGAGTGTGGGCCACATATTATCATTAGAAAATGGCATTTTGTCACGCAGCTCGCAGCCCCCACCCATACATACATATGTACATATATGGAGTATACACCGTTTAATTGTCTTCCGTTTTCACTGAAAGTAAAACACTTTCAACACTCATTTTCAACTGAACTCCGCTTCGGCTGCATGCAACAGTATTTGTTTTTTTTTGGGGAGGCAGGCGGTATACCCACCCATACTGACTAGAGACACTCGCAGAGAGAGGTGGGTCCCTCGATTGGGGTGGCCTGTAGCTTTATTAAGCAATTATCCAGACGAATATGGACAAATTGGCCAAACTAGACAGACGACTATTCCGCAGTCGCCGCCTCCTCCACCGCCTTCCTGCATCTTGGGCTAGGAAATGGTAAAATAATCGCTGCCAACTTATCAAATCTTCAAAGTGAAATGCAAGATTTACACAGAAACACAGTGATATACCCATAATCCCACACAGAGATGTCTATAAAACCACACACAGATGCATGTACCCATAAACAGGCAAACACACAGATACCCTTCAACCCGCACAGAGATACCCCATAAAAGTATCTGCTGGATGTCCCCTCCAAACGTACCCCACTCAAAAGACGGGCGTGTATTATTAAAATCGCATTAGAAGACGCCGCAGACGCAAACGCAGACGCAGACGAGAGCTTGTCTAAATTGTAGCTGCTGGAGGGAAAGAGAGAGCCTCCTCACACACACACACACACACACACACATGAGTATGCATATCCTACGGAGTGCGAGGGAGATGGCCAGAGAAACAATTAGACTGTGGGGAGAAATCTTTCATGTCCGTATAAAAACATAAAATGCCGCAAGAAATGAAACGAGAGGAGAGGAGAGAAGAGAAGAGAAAAAGAGTAACGTAACCAATGAATGAAAAAATAATAATAAGAAAAAATGTAACCAGGATTTGGGTGGAATAACAGATACCCTTTTTGGGGGCTTAGACAATAAATATATGTTTGAGGCAAATAAAGTTTTTATTCTTTGGGTAAACAATACAAGTCTTCATAGATCTGAAATTATTTGGAGAGACCTTTTATTCCTTAGGTATAGACATAGGTATAGAAAAGATCATGTCGATCTCGAAATTAAAACACTTATATTTGCCATCAAAGGGCATCTAAAATTTCTTGTTTTGTCACAGGATTCTAAGTGCTTCCCTACTCCTCCTCTTGAAATCTTCCTTATATGTAATAAGTTATCCAAAAATAGTGTATTCCCAATATCAGAAACCTCCTCACTCTCTCTCTTTCTTTTGGTATATACTTCTCTATCATTCACTGGCTACTGGTTGAGGCGGATCTTTAAGACGATTATTGATGCTCGACCACTCGTCCGATCTCATCTCAACTCATCTCTCAGCTCGGACTGATGACAATCCGTACGCCGTATGCTGGGGCCATATCCTTTGGAGGCTGTTGATGCGTTTTAAATGATGACGCCACTTAGCATTTATGTCGGCTAATGCCAATGCTCCACAAGCCCCATCGCTTCCCCCAAGCTGTTTCCCGCTGTTTCAGGCTCAGATCAGCTCTCCTCGCCTCCTCTGATGTCGTCTCAGTTTCAGTCTCAGAATGAGGCAGGCTCTGGCTCTTCCCTGGACCTCCTGCTCTGTAATTAGCAGCAATCGCGCACATTTTTCTCCGGCTCAAACGAGGGGGGGACGGAGATGCGACTCTGCCTGTGCCCGGCTGGCTGGTGGCTGCAAATTGATATTTAAATACGCCCGTATTAATTACGGGCCGTATTTGTGTGCCGAGTTCTGTTTTCTGTTGGAGTTCCTCCTGGCTTTTTTTGCTTTTATTAATTACCGCCGCACCGCAACAGAGGCACTAATGGAGCATTGGCAAATTTGTCTTTCGCTGCGAGGCCGGGTTTCAATTTTCATTTTCATTTCATTTCACACGTTGCACGTTGCACGACGACGCCAACACCAACACCAAACACGACGCTTAACGCTTACCGTTAGCTGGGTCCGTGTGCCGTTGTGTTCCACTTGAGATCTGCAGAGGAGAATCGCATGCGTGGCGTCCATTAGCAGTCCATAAAACCCGACTTTAAATGCAATCTAAAACAATAATGCGGCCCCCAATAACACAACAACACAACGGAACAACAACAAAAAACACAACAATGAAAATTATTACAAACTTTTGCATGGTCATATTTATCGTACACTTATTTCTTGTTAGCCAAGTTTCCAGCTTTTGGCGACGACAACGCATATCCGAATAGATAATAATTACAATGGATCATCTCTGGGGATCTGGCTGCCATAGAGAGTGGAGCTGTGGAGAATGGAAACCTGCAATTACATCCAAAAAATCTTTGCCTCCCGCTCCCTGGCTCCCCCTCAATCCCGCTCTCTCTCTCTCTGTTCAGTTGAAACGCATTGATTTAATTGCCAGCCATTTCCTGGTTGTGTTTGATGTGGAACTCCACACGGAGGGATCGGCCATCGGGCAGCGAGGCGGGGACTGGGGGCACTGCGACCTGTGGCTTGGATGAAATGAGCCGCTTAAGCGCTGATTACGCTTTGGTTGCGGCAAGCGCCGCCACTGCCGTCGCCATCATCGCTGGTTTCTGTTGTGGCAAGGTTCATTCGAACGCGGCATCCCCCCACAGCCCCAGATCCAACCAGTCATAGGCATAGGCACTGAGAGATATTATGGAGAACGGTTAATGGTGTTTTCGCAGAAAGCAACAGCAAAAACGTATCCTCTGGATTCATCCGTTAAAGTTGTGTTTGAAGATCTTGTCGATTCGAAAGAATAATAATTTCTCGCTGTGTAGTCAAAACACCGTAGGCTTCCAAGATGGATAACATTTCATTCACGAAAATAGTATGATGAACCCCACAGCAGCTACTGTAATTACCCCTTTCCTTTCTCAGGCCAAGCCCAACCCTCAAATCATTCCCGTTCCAGTCATTCATTCATCTATCCATCTATTGATTCCATACCTGAGGAGTCTTGCCACTTGCTACTTGTCTCTGGAGCAACATTCATGGCCCCAAAAATAAATTTAATTCATAGTTTTGATTTAATTTTGATGCCACTCATTCACATTCACATTCTCATTCTCTTGGGTTTTCTTTGCAGGCCCTAAATGGATTTCTAATGATACTGACATGCGAAGGCGAAGTCTTCTTTGCCACGCACAGCATCGAGAGCTATTTGGGTTTCCATCAGGTAAGTGCCACCGAGCTGGCTATAATCTCCTATCCGTATGTGTATTTCTCCTCTCATCATTTTGATTGATTTTAATTGCCGAGGGTTCTCTTGTGTTTGTCTGGTTTTTTGGGTCAAACTCTGGCATGCCATGCTTCCGCATGTCTTGTCTGCCAGAAAAAGGAAGGAAACGAGTTAGGACAAAGTCAAACCCACAGTCAAGAGTCGGGGGTCCCAAGCAAGTGCTACTCGTACAATGAACCAATAACCTTCAGGGAACATGACTTCAAGATACCCTAAACCAAGTCCTGCGCTTCGCATGCATCGCGATCCCTTTGGAAAGTGTGTGGAGCCCTCTTTTCTTGAAGTGTATTGGGACCTGTATCGATTGGGGGCTCAGTCGATCTGGCGTTGCCCTCAGACAGATCATAAATTAAAATCAGATTGCGCAATCGCTGGGAATTTCCTTCGAGAGGCAGACGAAGGATGCCGGATCGTAGATGGTAGATGGTACAAGATGTTCAGTAGCAGGGCGTTTACCAGATTGATTTCGATGCTGATGCTGGGGCTCTTCCGATTTGAGTCCAGTTTTGGGCTCCTCCTTCATTGTAGTGTTTTTTGCCTACTTTATTGTCGAATGGAAATTGAAATCGCAGTTAGCTTTCGCCTCCAGCATCCTTCTCCTATGGATATTCTTTCTGAATTTAGTTGTAAATGTGTAAAGCGGCACATGCCACGCCCCGTTTGGCAGCTCAATTAAAAGCGTAGCTCCCTTGGAATCGGTTTGGGATTGGGAGGCACGATTGGTGGTACGATTGGGGGCAAATCAGTTGCGTTTGTTTGCTTTTTTGCGCTAAAGAAAGTTTTGTGTGCCACAAGCCGGGAGGGGAATCCCGTACCGGACCCCATTCCTTCTGGATATCTGGATTGCGGATCCCCCCTCCCCCCGAGGTAACCACCTTCTTTCTCCTCCTCCTGCCCTTCTGCTCCTGGCGCGTGCAGAATTTATGTCTCAATTTGTAGCCAACATGGGGCGCATTTTCAATTTGCGCGAATTTTGATTTATACGCCCCGAAAACCCAAGGCAAAAGGGAATAAAGAGAGGGAATACAAAAGGGAGGAGGGAGAAGAAACGCAGAATAAAAGCGGGGAGGAGGGGAAAAGTTACAGAGAAAAGACAAACCAAAGACGAAACAAAGTTAAAATCAATACGAGAAATCCCTTTTAGAGTTGACTGACCTTCATCTCCCCACAGTCGGACATCGTCCATCAGTCCGTGTACGAGCTGGTCCACTCGGAGGATCGCGAGGAGCTGCAGCGCCAGCTGCTGTGGAACAGCTTCCTGCCCGCGGACATGTCCAGCATGCAGCTCTCGGAGACCCTGGCACCGGACAAGGCGCTCTATCTGGAGCGCAGCTTCACCGTTCGCTTCCGCTGCCTGCTGGACAACACGAGTGGCTTCCTGCGTCTGGACATCCGGGGTCGCATCAAGATCCTGCACGGACAGAACCGGAAGACGGAGGAGCCGCCACTGGCGCTCTTCGCCTACTGCACACCCTTTGGCCCGCCCAGTCTCCTGGAGATACCGCACAAGGAGAACATGTTCAAGTCGAAGCACAAGCTGGACTTCTCCCTGGTCTCGATGGATCAGAGGGGCAAGCATATACTGGGCTATGCGGATGCCGAGCTGGTCAACATGGGTGGATACGATCTGGTGCACTACGATGACCTGGCCTATGTGGCCAGTGCCCACCAGGAGCGTAAGTTGCAACCACTACATGGTCTTCCACAGAAGAGCCTCTGCTAACGATACTCCTCCGTTTCCGTTTCAGTTCTCAAGACAGGCGCCTCGGGAATGATCGCCTACCGCTACCAGAAGAAGGATGGCGAGTGGCAGTGGCTGCAGACGAGCTCCCGTCTGGTGTACAAGAACTCCAAGCCGGACTTTGTGATCTGCACGCATCGCCAGCTGATGGACGAGGAGGGCCACGATCTGCTCGGCAAGCGAACCATGGACTTCAAGGTCAGCTACCTGGACACGGGCCTGGCGTCCACCTACTTCTCGGAGGCGGACCAGCTGGTTGTGCCGCCCAGTGCCTCGCCCACGGCCCACGCCCTGCCGCCGCCGGTGACCCCGACACGACCCAATCGGCGCTACAAGACGCAGCTGAGGGACTTCCTCTCCACGTGCCGCAGCAAACGCAAGCTCCAGCAGCAGCAGCAACAGCAGCAGCAGCAGAATCAGCAGACCTCGCCGCTCGGCGGTCAGGTGGGCTCGCCTTCGCCTGCCGTGGCTGTGGAGTACCTGCCCGATCCGGCGGTGGCCGTGGCCGCCGCCTACTCCAACCTCAATCCCATGTACACGGCCTCGCCGTACGGTAGTGCGGCGGACAATCTCTACATGGGCAGCTCCATGCCGGCCAATGCCTTCTATCCGGTCAGCGAGAACCTCTTCCATCAGTACCGGCTGCAGGGAGCCGTCGGCGGGTACTACACGGACTACCCGCACTCCGGGGCGCCAGCGTCGGCGTATGTGGCCAATGGTTTCCTCTCGTACGATGGCTATGCCATTGCCTCCAAGGCGGACGAGAAGTGGCAGGAGACGGGCAAGTACTACAGTGGCTACAGCAGCGGCTATGGCAGTCCCACGTCCACGCCCCAGGTGAGTGGCATCCTTTCTTCTATGGGGCTTCCCCTGGCTAATCTTTGTGTAATCCTTGTGCAGCAAATCCCCCTAAAGACGCCCAAGTCTTCGCCGCAGGTCATGGAGGTCATCTCCTGCTCCTCGGACGGACCATCGCCGGTGAGTGGTGCCACGCCGAATGGCGCGATTCCCGTGACGCCCAAAGTGGAGCTTGCCGCAACGGCAGCAACAGCGGCCTCCGCTGCAGGCGGGGATCCCTACGAGAGGCAGACGGTGCTGATGTGGGGCACCACCCACTCGAGTGGCGTTCCCCTGAATAGTCTTCAGGGCGGACGCTCCGGCTCCCCCCAACGCGCCACACCCCTCACGAATGGCCTGGGATACGCCACGAATAACAACAACAACGAGCACGAGCCGGCGACGGCGGCCAAGTGGAACGGAGCGAAGGAGCTGGCGGGGAAATCGGCCAGCGCCAGCACGCCGGAGAGCTACCAAATGCAGCACGACGATTCCGGACTGTACTCCGCCTCCTCGCACACGACCTCGCCGCAGCAGCAGCAGCAGCAACAGCAACAGCAACCGCAACGTGGAGTTGCTTCCAATGTTAGCGCTCCAAGTATTCCTCTCACACACCCAGTGGCCGTCACGGGCACAGGCACCAGCACGGGCACAGATCATCAGGCGGTGCACCCGTCCAGCTGCCACCAACAGCAGCAGCAGCAGCAGCAACAACAACAGCAGCAACAGCAACAGCATCATCATGCCCACCCGCATCCGCACTCGCATCACCACCACCATCACCATCACCATCATGAGGCAGCGCATCATCAGCATGCAGCAGCAGCAGCAGCCGCCGCAAGCAGCGAGGTATGGACGCCCGCCTCCTACACGCAGTACTCGCAGTACTTCACGTATCATCCGCATCCGCATACGCATCCGCATTCGCACCCGCACCACCCGTCGGCGGGCAGTAGCGGACACGTTCCGGCGGCCCAGTCGCATCACCTGCACCACGGTCACGGTCACCGCTAGATAGATTGGGGATAGATTGCACCCAGTATTGAAGCACACAAATCACTGTACTCTGTACTCTACTCACTGTAATCTACACTGTAATCACAACAACACACACTCCACAACACTCAGATACACACGCACACCAGTGCACCCATGATGAGTGCTCTGTCGCCTGACTACTAACCGTAACGATCCTCCCTAGATCATACTCACGACCCATCAGCAGCAGCATCAGCAGCAGGTTCAGCAACAACAATCTCTTGGAGGCTACCCGCTGCATCATCCCCTGCAGCTGGTGGGAGGACCGTCCTCATCGCCGCCGCCGCCCACAACCCGCTCGCCAACAGCCCTGCCCGCAGTGAGCAGTATCCTCAATGGTGCCACAGGAGCAACCACAGCCGATGACGTCTCCCCCTACCAGCAGCTGGCCATTGTCTCCACGCCCCTGGTGATCTGCGCCGAGGAGGTGGGTGTCGGTGGCATGTCCTTGCAACCGCTGAGCGACAGCAGCGAGACGACGCGCATGGGACGCAAGTCAGCCAAGCAGCAGGTGCAACAGTCCTTGCAACAACAGCAGCAGCAAACGCTTTACCAGCAGCATCAGACGCATCATCATCATTCACATCCACAGCACCATCCGCAACACCATTTGCTCTATCCGGCCAACATTACGGCGCATACAGCCTTGGCCTATGCCCCGCCGACGGCTGGGGGCGCCTATGCCGATGGCAGTCCGCTGCTCTCCTTCTCGGAGGTGACCAACACGCTGCTCAACCAGTGAGAGAGGGACTAGGAGTAGGAGTAGCAGTAGGAGCAGGCGAGCACATTCGTGCTCAACAGTTTTGCCAAAATGTGGACTATGACTATCGTATCTTCCATAATTTGAACCCTAGCACCTAGCAACCAAGCAAACCAGCAATTTGTGGATATATCCAGCGCACACCGAGTCATTTGGCTACTCCTTGGTTAAATCCGAGCAAACAGCAAGAAAAAACGAATTCTATTTATTTTACTGTGATAATTTATAGATACAATTTATTGTATATGAAACTATATTCGTAATACGTATCCGTATCCGTATCCGTATCCACACTTCCATAGACACACGAATGGGCAATAGGATTTGGGTACAGCAGCGTTTAACCAGCACAAAGTTAAGAGGGGAACCGAACCGCTTCCCATCCGAGGAAGATCCCTTCGACAATCAATTTCAGTTGTAGTTGCGACCAAAGATTTCTCTAACTAACTTAAACTTATCGTTTAGCATAATACGTATACCCTACGATTCATTCAGATTGCGCCCAACTTTAGTTACATTTCCGTTGAGGTTACAGAACAAAGTAGGGGGTAAATGCCTAATTAGTTGCGTTTAAGAGTGCTTAAGTAGAACCTAAGATAATACCAGATGATTGTATCCATATTTAATTTAATTTAACCCTAGACGTAAAGCGTAATGCAAGTTAATGTAATTCATTCATGATTCCTATGGTTTAGCATGTAATTCGACTAATCCCTCAGCGGATATATGTATGTATCTGTATATTTAAAGTTTTCTTGAAATTTCTAGTCGCCCGCATAAAAAACATTTACTTATAAATTAAACAAAATACCATACTACAATATATCTCTACTTCGATTGTGTAAACGTTTTGCAATTCGGCAGACAATATCAGTTCTGTCCTTTGTAGTCTGTACTACGATGCCAGCACATGACATGGACTTTTGGAATAAGCTAACAAAATCATTGCATTAATGTGTTGGATGATTATGTGTATCCAAATCTAAAGAAACAAAATATAAAATATGTAGATACTCTCTCAGCTAATCAACGGGAAAAAACATATCAATTTCAATTACAAATTTATTACGAAACCCGAGTGCACGTAAAGCGCCTATCCAAAACAATCAGAGCGAAATAAATCTAGAAAATAATCAAATTATTCAAACACCCAGATTTTCCATTAGTTCGATGTCTTTGGGATCCTAAGGTGAAACATGCAATCCACACAAATCGTGGATGTGTGACTTGAACTTCGCGCCTACATAACATTCGTATGTTTGTATGCCTAAAAATCTGACCAAAATATTTATTGCCTACTTCCAGGCTGAGCCCGCAAATTCTTCAGTACATTTCAGCAACAGTTCCTTCGCAACATATATGAACATCACGAAATTGGCAGCATTATTTTATTCCGCAACATCTTCTTTGCAACATATGTTTGGCCTTCAATAGAAAACAAAATTTTACTTAAATGTTTTTTTTATATTAATGCAATTAAGTCGTGCTTTTTAAATTTTTCAATTCGTATAAAAAATTTATACATTTATCGGATGAATAATTTTTTTTTTTAAATCGCAATGGAAATGCTCATAAGGCATAGACTGCATGCCTTCAATCAACAAGTTCAAGGCAACAATCTTCTTCACCCCTGTGAAATTTTGAAATTAACCGATCGGCCGATATATTGCCGAGATACACTCCAAAGAATGTTGCACATTTTCGTACAAAAAGAAGATATTAAGAGAGATTTGAAGTTTAATTTTCAGGGATACTTCTTTTAGTAACTCATGGTAACTCCTTTTCACTACCTTGACTAGGAATGCACCTCGAAAAAAGTGGCCAGGCAGCATCCTCCTCAATCTGTAAGCAATTCGTGGCCCAAGGTGTAACAATCAAGCAAATCAGTATTTTCATGGAGCAATGGCAATTCAACCGCAAGCCATTACCATCTCCAGCTTAATTGGAGACTTTACTGCCTTTAATTGACAACGACACAACGCTGACTCCCCACATAACACACACAGCACCTTTTGATTGACACCTTACAATCATATTTTCCTCGTCTTTATAGATAATGGAAAAGCATTCATCAGTTGCTGGGGCGCGATTTGAAGACCAACATTACGATGTACAAAAGAATAATCATCCATCGGTGCGGGAGCGCACCCAAAACCAAAACTAACACCAAAACCCATCTTGAATAGTAAGCAATCATATGTGGGCTGCGTTGTTTACGCTCAATATTAAATGATGTATTCTACGGTCGTACTCGAATGGATTATCCCAAGACCAAACAGATTTGCGCCTCCAAAGCAAACCAATTAATCACAAACACAGATTCCTGTATGCATGCGATACAATTCAAGCACTGAACCAAATTTCGGTTGAATTCACATTGAAAATACTCGAATTGTCGATAGTGATGGCTTTATTGTTGAAGAGGCACTGGCTGCCGCGCAGCGCACTTGACTCGGTTGCTTCGGATGCCCTCCGGGGTACCTCAGGCCATGTGGCTGCTCCTCCTGTTCCATTGCCAAGCGAAGGTTATGTGCGGAACAATAGACGAACGTATATGCTACCATTTTGGCATTTCAGAACAACCCCCTGAAAGAAAATGTGGCGTCAAGTGAATGGCTGGGCAGTCAGAGGCACGACAAGCGAATGGCTGATGCTCTAATTGCTCTTGTCTTCAATCCTTAGCTTGAGGCCTGAGCGGAGCCCAGGCTGAACTGTCTACTGAACCATTTATAGCCTTCCATCGATAGGGTATTGGCTATGAGCTGTACGAATATATCGCTTGTTAACAACAGCCTTATGGCCGAGTTATTGTCTGGCGGACGGGACGGGCCAGTTCGTGTCTTGAGTCTTTCGTTTGACGCATCTTTGAGATCATTCTCTAATAGATTGCCGCTATAACTGAAAGAGAAACACCAACAGAAACAGAAAACGAAACTGAAATGGAAATGGAAATAGAAATAAATACAACAATTAACAAAGTGCGCCGTTTGTTTACTTTGATTTACTTAACGTTTTTTTGTATTTTTTCTTTTTTTTATTGTTTTAAGTTTCATTTTTTCATTGCATTGTTACTGTTGCTTGACCTTTAATAGTCGTGTTGTACATTGTGCCATGGGCGTCTTGGTAGGTCTGCCTCTACCCCACTCACACCGTACCGTACAGACAGTTGGATCTGGAGATGTTGGTTCAAAAGTGTAGCTGGAGCATCTCAGAAATGCCTGCACAATTGAACTTCAAATCTTTGCTTTCGCGGTGGCAGTGGGTAAGTGCAATAAATGCTGCCAAAGGTGATAATCTTGGCTTATTCATTGCTCTTCATGTTCGTCACTTAAGGTCAATGATATGACCGAGCAGAGCCGAGCCGAGCGGAGCTGACCGCATGCCGGACGCGAACGTGATCATCGCTCAACCGCTCTGACCTTGCATCATTGTTTGTTTGACAAATTTGTAGCAGGCCACAGAAGCGGACCAAACTTGCGACCGGATGCGGCTCGAAGTATCATGGCAGAAGAGAAGCACAGACAGAGACTGGCCGAGATATCTGGCAGGGCAGGCAAAGGTGTATTCCTTTCCTCTTAGCACCTTCTGACGTCTGTGTGCCGTATGCGCAATATTTTCCATACATATTATTTGCTGTTATCAATTATGTGCGTGGGGTGTTAAGCCGGTCCACTTTCATTTTTCATGCACAGCACGACTTCCCTAAAGCGGTACAGAAACCTCTTAATAAACGTGTGAATCTTCCATTGGTTTCTGTGTGTTGTTTGCTTCTATTTGCTAAGCCGTAAAGCTCTTGGAAGCTCATGGAAATTGAATGTGGGGGGACCTTGCCTTGCTGAAATCTACAGCCAGAAGAAGAGTCGCCCGTCGGGTCGAGTGGCGACTCCGGCTATCAACATGAATTATGTGGAATTGCACCAATTTGGCAATTAAACATGTGTAGCGTGAGAGAACGACAGAGACGGCCAGTTAGCAGCGGGGGAAAGAGTGAAAGAGCTAGTGCTAGTGCTAGTGAGCATAAATGGCATCTACAAATGTTGCTGCTTATTTGCGGCTGAGCGACCTTCAGTGGATTCACAGCCAGGCCACAGATGATGATGATGATGACACACCTATGTACACCAATATATATTGTACATATGTTTGCCTCTATGTGTTTGGATTGGATTGAATTTTGTGGGTCCCACACCTTCTTCTTGGTGTTCTTTTGCCATGACTAGTGAACCCCTTTGACATCGCGCTGCTAATTGCAGAAACGAGCAGAGCAGATCCCAAACAGAAATAGAAACAGAAACAGAATTCCAAATTCGTGATATGCAAGAATTAAAAGTCATGGTATGCCGTGACATCAAGACAAAAAGAACACCCAGAATTAATAATATGTTATGATGCTAATGGGTTTTTTATCGCGCCCCCAAATTGTTCTGTAACATCATGCATTTACGAGTATTTTTACTGGAAGCTTCCGCTGTATGGCTGACTACAAAGCTGTGTCCATAGCCTTCTCTTATCAGATCGCTACATACTCCCTTCACCAACCCGCCTGAGTCATCAGATCACGGCTCTCTGATTGCGAATCTTCAGCTTGGTCCGAGCCAATCTTCAAGTGTCGCTTGCCATTAAATTGACCTTAAAAACGGCTTTCCATTGGGATGGATGGTGTGTCAAATGGGTCTCCAGCTGGCTGCTACCACAGCTACCGATTAATGATGGTGGTTATGATGATGATGATGCTGCGGCTGCGGCTGTGGCTGTGTGGCATCGCAAGTCATTGCTCACCCAATTTCAAAATATATTAACCCGCACACACATGTATGTATGTACGACTACGGTACATCGATAAATTGAAGGAAAAAATCGTAGAGTAATCCGCTCTAAGACAATTCCACCTCATGGCATTCAGTGTGTGGCTCAAATTTCACTAATAGCCAAACCTTCATACCTCCCTCCCTCCCTCACCAACTCCCCCCACGCGGCACCCCGCTTGCGGATCAATCGAACGAACGAACGAACGATCGATCGATCGATCGAATTTGATTTTCGGCTGCCGCCGCACTGAAGGTCGAGCGCCCCATCGATTCGTCTTCAGCGCAACTCAAAGATGAATTACATTTACATTTCGTTATTGTAATTGCCAACGAATGTGACCAGCGATCCCCAAAACACACGATGAATATTTGTACACATCATGATCAGGAAAGTGGGCTCTGCTGGAAAGGTCATTTTCGATTTGACATTGTCGGAATCAAATTCGGGGTTAGTCTGAACGGACTCTGGAAAAGTTGTGTAGTCAAAAAAAAACGAAAAAATAATTCCGATTATTTTAAATCTCCCAAAAGTTTTAAATATATATTTTGCAATGAATTATTTTGAGGAGGGGACTACACCCATGGATTACTGCGATGAGGAATCTGAGACTGGTGTTACCCAGGAGTCGGAAGATACAAGCGGCGAGGACTCGGAGCCACTCCGTGTGCGTGAGATGATTAAACTCTACAACTTTGCCACAGAACAGAACCAGGAGCTGAAGCACGTCAAGTCGATGTACCTGGCTTCTGGCAAACCCATGGCTCCCATCTTGGCGGACGGCGAGAGCTATTACAGCGTGAGCGGCAGTCTCTCAGCGGAAGAGCAAATCAAGGAGATGGAGATCGAACCCAATAAAGAGTGAGTTGGGGCCCAGTGTACACCCAGTGTGTGACCGCATCTTCTATATCTTTGAAACCAACTTCGGCAGGAACGATGATGTTGCTGCAGCAACCTTTTGTATGACCACCAAGGAGGATCGCACATATTTGCGTCAGTGCCTCCTGTGCAACAGCGAAAATAAACATTCAATGCCCATTGGAGCCCTGGAGAAGAGCTACACCAGCAGCACTACCATTCGGCGCATAGAAAATGGTTCGTATTCGTGACTTATACTCCTGGTTGAAGTTTGAAGGCTGAAGGATACCCCAACGCAATATTTACAGGTGTTCGCATTGTCATTGACATCTTCTGCGAATCTGATGACAATACCATCGACTTGATGGGAAGTGTCGTGCAGACAACGATCCCATCAAGTCGCATTCTGACCGAATTCCATAACGAATCAATGGGATTGGGCATCGAGAAGAAGCCCAAGCCCAAACAGTTCTAAACTAGCCCAAGAAAACCCAACAAAATTCGATGTTACATACGCACAACCAATTTTGTGTGTGTGTGCTATTTTCTTTCTTTCGTTTTGACAGAAAATGCAAACAAAAAGCCACACAAAAACGAAACATCGAATGACTCTACTTCCTCCAGAGTCCGTCACGAAAACTGAAAACTGTAAATGAAAATGAAAATGGCAAAGAAAAACGCCTTGCGAATATGAAACCTAGAAACTCAATGAGGCAACACACGACAGGCGGCAAGGCAAGACGGACCTCAAGCCAGCCAAAGAAAACTACAACAACAACAACTGCAGCACCAACAACAGCCTTTGCATCTGCACCGCAGCACCATCCCTCGCCGCTTTTTCGACTCACGACAAAAGGGCTCTCGAGAGTAAATAAACGGCATGAATTGAAAATGGAAAATGGAAATCTTCGCTTCGCTTACAAAACCTAACCAACCAACCAACCAACCAACCAACAACCCAACCGCCAGAAATCTGACTGAATGATGCCGCCAAAAGAGCCAGCGAATGAACGAATCTTAGATGAGGAAAATGCTTTCGCAACTTGCCGCCCAATCTGGCTTAGATCTCCGCCACTGCCACCACTCGATTGCTCTATTTAGCCTGCTTCGCTTCTGCTTCTGGCCCAGCATCAACATCAGCATTAAGTTTCAGCCCCAAGTATCAGCGGCAAACGTTCCAATAAATTAGACAAATAAACACCCATCAGTGGGTGAAGGGTTTCCCTAAACGATGGCATTGCAAATGCTAATAACGTGCAATGAAAACTGAAAATGAAAATGAAAACTGAAACGGAGAAGCTGTTAACTGTTAACTGAAAATGAGAATGAAAATGAAAATTAAGCTGCAATGTTAACGCTTTGCTGACTGCGACGGAGGCTTGCCCACTCGGCCCCAAGCCGATGACGATCTAACTTCGTTAGCTGCCAGAGAAGATGCTGCACAGTGGATGGAAAGACGACTTTAATTGTTTGTTATATTTTAAATAGTTGGTTTATTTAGTTTCTGGAATAGGTAAGTCCCATAAACTGGATCACTCCCAAGGCAGATTCTACTAATCGAATATTCTTTAGAATCCACAAGGAACATTTCTTGGAGGAAACCATCACAAAAATACGATTTTGACTTTCAACAGATCAAGAGTCGGAACAATTTCCACTTTAGCGATCTCCACCTGACGTCCCCTGCAGCACAACTCAATTTGATCCAATTTTAGAGACAACAATTCCACTTAAGGGTTCAGTCCACTGAAAAGTCCTCATAAAGTCAACTTTGGGGTCTGGGCACATCTTTAAATTGTTCCTAACCAAATCCAATCTAAACTAACTCAAAATTTGTAGCACATCTGAGCTCAATTGGGCTTTTTTGGCCATAATCGAAAGCATTCTGAATATATTTCTTTACAAATTAACAGAATTTTCTCTCTTGCGTGTAGGCGGCCTAGCCATGCCATGCCACTGTCGCCCACTGTACTCGGGGGACGAAGCTCTGCTTGGCGCTTCTTTTGTGTTGTATCTGCTGCCTCCGACTGGCTCTGTCTCAGCCTCTGCCTCTGTCTCTGCCTCTGTCTCCGACTCTGACTGTTGCGGGCGGCCTAATGTGAATTTTAAACCAAGTTGGGTGCACTCGGAGGTATCAGTTCAAAGCGCGACTTCGTGCGACTCGGTTGTGTCGTTCCGCCAAAATCCCGCCATCCCCGAGATACAAAGATACTGAAAAGCATCTGCAGACGCGCGATATTTTGAAGTTGTGTCTGGGCAGGACTGTGTGAACTTGTGTGTGTTGATGGCATGCCAGAAGCGGAATATATTATATAATTTATGCGAACCGATTTGGTTCCAGTGTGTGAGTGCTCTTGACTTTGTTTGGAGCACTGGAACCGAGCTGCAACTGCAGCTAGATGCACCACTCGGCACTCCAATCGGCTGCTGTCTCTGACATTTGATCTTTGCAAAGATCACATCGTTTCGTACCTCACACCGCCTCGAATCTCGCATTGCATTGCATCGGATGTGTGACCATATGGAATATACTTTAGCCACCTACCACCACCTACAGCGGCAATTAGTTTGTTCAGTTTAAGACTGCGACTGCAACTGCAACGGCGACACGGGCGAAGGTGAGCCATAAGCTGTGGATCAGCATTGATGCATCTTAATAACTTCCTCTGCGATCCAGCGATCCAGCGATCCCGCAATCCATGGGGGTTCTGAGAGGGCGCCGAAGACAGTCAGATGCTTTGGAAAACAATTAGAAAAATGCCAGCGATGTCTGGGCCAATGCTTTTTGGCCTGGCCCTGCTGTAATCAACCTGTAATGCCAGCTAATTGGCATAATTGTTGTAGTAGATGTTGTTTCTCTTCTGCTATTATTCGCTGGGAGTCTTTGAACATCTTTGAGTTAGATTCGCAATGCTCTTTCAGTGGAAATTACTGGCAAAAATGTCAAATAGGCTTCGCCTTGCTGGCCACAAGCACAAGGCAGCCAAAAATAACCCAGCAACCAGAAAAAAAAATAAAACTGAAACCAGCATCACGAGCTCCAGAGGCCCAAGAGGATAAAGCAGTAAATATTTCCCGCTGTCGTTGTCAAAAAGGTCAAGACAAGGAAAATCCACCAAAACTAGATGCCAGTCCAATAATGTTCAAGAGGCTCTGTGCTGAGGCCTGTTGCTTCTGCCTGCCACTACTGCCCCTGCGGCGTCTGCTGTTGCTGCTGTTGTTGCCACACGCACTTGACTGAAATGGCGGCTGGCCTGGCCGCAACTTGCCCCAAATGTTGTGGTTAGCATTGAGATAGATGATCTCGTTAGCAAATAATATGGCTGAGATTGCATGTGATAGTTGAACTTTTGGCTAGAGCTTCAATCTTTGGATATTAATATAAACTGGGGTACTTTGGATAAATCTACACAATAATGCTCGTTGAGTTGAATCCTTGAGAGGGCTTCTTTCAAAAACAAAGCCAGTAGTCGGTACAGAGGGTACAATACTACCCTGAGAGGCCTTTGAGATCCCAGAATGGTAGTATCGTTCCTGGGTAGAGATTTATTCCTTACATTACCTCACGGCGTCTATTTTTGCTCCGAATCCTTTCCTTGGGCGCCTGTCGAAACCGTTCTGAAGATTTGTCTATTTGAACTGACATGTTTACGATCGCATAATTCAAGTTCAACCACTCAAACCGACAGTCATCTGCCATCATCTACAAGATTATCTCAAAGCAAGATTTGACAGATTTTTCTCTGATGCAGTCATACAGAGTTAGGCAGAGTTAAGATCGTTAGCTAGCATCAGGAATATATGTATGTGTATTGAGGAGAATGTTAGCAGAAAGATGTACATGCTGGATGTACTTTTGGATTAGTTTGGTTTGGTAGCCTAAATTGGGTAACCGACATGATTAAGCAGTCATGTTGTAGACGCTACATATCTCTCGTAATACCCACCACAAACGGACGTGCTTGACCCCATCTGGATACACAAAGTATATAGTTTACAGCATCCGACGGACAGCTCAATTTGGGCTTATTTGGCTAGAATAAATAGCCATAAAATGCATTTACAATTCGGATGGGATGCTTTGTTGGCCACTGCGCTTGACAGTTTCATTGCTGTGTGGTGTGTGCGGCTCTGGTGGTGGAGAGTATCATCTACGGGTGTGGAGATGTGTGGAGTGGAGTGGCAAGGTTGTAAAATTGAATTGTAGGTGGAGGTCGAGACGTGGCGCAGGCCTAGAGGAGATGGAAGACACCACCACAGTACTTACTGCGAATTCTACAGATATAACAACAGCTAAAGTTAATGTTTTATAAATTACAATTCATTACAAAACCTCAAATCGACAATAAACAATATGAAAACGATGAAAATTGGTTTCCCCCGCACAACAAAACAACAAAACAACTTAGCAGCATTAAGTATTTTCAATTGGAAAGAGAGATATTTTTTGGGAAAGTTACGACTAAAGTAAACAGAGTTTCTGTTACGCAAAGATTGGCAACAAAAGACTCATGTATGGCATTATTATAGGATGGATGGATGGATGGATGGACGGAAGGGAATGATGCGAGGCATTGTATAAGGCAATTAGCGCTTGCTTAGGGCCCTCCTGCACTTTCCCATCTGTGGCACAATGTCTATTCAATAACTGCTTTATTAATGCCTTTTCAGTTGTAAGCCCTCCTCAAGCATATCACCCAACCGAAGCTCCGGAGAGAACGATCATCGAAATGTTCACGCAAGCGATCCCAAAGTATTCGCGGCTCTTGGCCCTGGCTTTGTTCTGCGCGACGCTATTTTTGGGCAGTGAGGTAAGTTTTGACATCTACCCTTAGCCTCGGGGGACTCGGTGGACTCAGGGAGCTATGCCCGATCGAGAGGGAATGTGAGAGATATGCCAGAGATAGCGATGGCGATAGCTTTGCCGATTGTGCACGTGAGACGAGCATTGAAATGCAAATTACGGAATTGTATAAATATTTAAATACTTCATATATATTTGTTGGCTGGAAAGGTGCTTATTAGCGCCTCGCCAGAGATTGTAGTAATTAATTGCTGAAACGCTGTAAACACTGGTATGCTATGCCCGATGCTAATGAAGCTCGGACTAAGTATCTAAGTGAGCATTTAGGGGGGTACGAAATGTATTATAATAGTTACTGAAATTGAATACAATCATTTCCACTTGCACCCCACAACCATAAATCCATCTCCGGCCCCAAGATAACGGGTTATCATAATTCGAAACGTGACCCCGGCGCAGTGGTTCAGGGGCGTGACCAAAATGGGGATGCTATCTGAACATGTTTCCTGGGGTCACCCCTACAGAAGACAATGGAGGAGTTTTTCCAATACACATGCAAGTAAATTTGCACAGAGAAAGTCTCACATTTTCAAGTCCCTTTAAGGAGAACTTTCCCTGCCAACTTGCTGAAAAACTGAACTTAAACATACACAAACCAAACTTCATCTTGGGTTCGCCCCTGGGCGGCTGACTCCATCGCCATCTTGATCGTCTTAGCCATCTAGCATTGCTTCCCAAGACACTCTTTGAGCAACGGCGGAAAGTGTTGTAATTCTGCGCTCTTTACGCTTTGTTTCGTTTTTAATTTATTCTCGTGTGTGTCTCCGTGAGTGCATCCACTATTCACACACACAAAAAACTCACCCACATCCACTTGAGCTCCCTGGCAAAGGTCTCCTCCGAGTATATTAAAAACAAAAGACTCGGATGACCAAGTGACCTTTTTCCCCCCCGAAACTCTGACACTTTTGCAGAAATGGAACAACCAACAACAGCGAGAAAAGTGTGTTGATTGTTTTCGTTATTTGCATACAAGAAATTAAAACCAAACTGGCGATGCGGATGGAATGGGTCTGAACCGAACCCAAGCCGAACTGAACTGAAGTGTCTGGTCTTTGGGCTGTTTTGCCACGGACGAGTGGTTAACTAGGCGCAGAATGTGTGTCTTTGCTGTGGCCCATAAATATGCCTGCAAATGAAATTGAAGACCGTTTCAAATTATGGCAAATTACCCAAATAAGAAACACAAGCACACACCACACAATAAACATCGCGAAATTGAAAACTTTAGTTGGGCCTTGGATTGCACCATCAACAAAACCGAATCATGCTCTTCTTCCTTAAGTGCTTTTCCATCGTATTTGGTTTGATTGCCATCCAGGCTGCCTTTCCGCAGTTCCAGTAATTTGATTATCACCGTGTCGTAGATACGACCTTATAAGGTGAAGTGAAGCTCAAGCCAAGACAAATTCAGCTTCAACTTTACAAGCTTCTAGTCGGATGCAATCACATGACCTTATGGGGTGAAGAAAAGAAGCATTAAGCGAGTCTAATTGAGTTCAAATTAAGTTGCAAATAAATACCTTTCTAGGAGAATTGAATGGGTGGATGGGATGGCCAATCATTTATAATTGAGAAAACCCTAAGCTACCTCTTACTTTTCGACATTTTGACCAGGCTTACATAAGCATTCCCTTAAGGTGTCAAAGGTGTCAAAGGTGTCAAAGATTTCATAGATTGCATCGAATGGAATGCTGGGAAAATGTACTCTTATGGGTGTTTTTCATTTTTCACGGACCCTTGCGGAAGCTTCTTCTCACATCAGATTTCCGCACGTACTCCCAGACAGATCCAGTCGCAGATTTCGATAAGTCATTGGGCTATAATTTGCGACTACCGACGTGAAATTTTTTCTATATAATTAAACAAAACATAAAGAAACATTCACAATATCAACAGCAAGGCAAGTGCAGCAGCAAAAAGTAAAAAACCTAAAAATAAAGTTGACATTTCACACAGCGGCAGCAGGTCGTCTGTTGCAAGCAGCCGTGGCACCATGTGCCAACTTATGACATCACTTCAATTCATCACTTCTGGGCCCGGGCCATGGCAACCTAAGAGCAAAACTTACATACATGCAGCGCACAACGTACAGCGTACATTTGCAGCCTGCAGCTTGCAGCCGGCAGTCACACATGACGGGGCACGAGTACGCGCAGATGATATCGATCTCTCGCCATCATTTGTTTTTGGCCAGTCTAATAGTTTGGGGCCTGAGAAAGGCCCCCGTCAGGGCTTCCAGCCAATTATGCTTGCCAGCCTTTATCTTAAGTGATACCCCTGGGGAGTATTCACAGCGGTTCCTTTTATTGTGATGCCTATTTCGCAAAACCTATACTTACAGATATTACCTACATATGATGAAGAAACAAGGCCGAAGTGGGTGGATTATTATCTCCCTGTCTATATAGTATCTATCTGTTAAACTGATGACCCATTTGCTTTTCTCCGTGTAGGCCCAAAATGCCTTTCAGACAACAAGTCCTGCCTCACATCTCATGGAGAAGACTTCGTTTTCGTGCACAGGACGACCAGCTGGCTACTACGCGGACGTGGAGACGGGCTGTCAAGTGTACCATATGTGCGATGGCCTGGGCCGTCAGTTCAGCTACACGTGCCCCAACACGACGCTCTTCCAGCAGCGCATGCTCATCTGCGATCACTGGTACATGGTCAACTGCTCCAAGGCGGAGAGCAACTATGCCGCCAATCTGCTAATTGGTTGGTGCCTTTACGATCCCTCTCCAAATGCCACAGGATAATCCCATTGAATACTTTGAATAGGTCAGCGCGACAAACCCTTTGTGAACGATGAGGAAAATAGTCTAAGAACCCCAAGACCCGACCTCCTGGATCGTCCCTATGCTCCTGACTATTCGGGCGAGTCCTTTAGAAGTCAATACAAGGTGAGTTCATGCAGTCTCGAAGAAGGACATCTAAATAATTCGAATATATCGCCTTGACAGCAACTAACTCCCAACCAGAATCAAATACGTGACGAGTCCTTCAAGGGTGCCAATGTCGGATCTGCAAAATATGATCCACAAATTTCGACGCAGACACGTTGGCGCATTCCTCCGCCCAGTCGTACCATCCAGCCGCCGGCCTACGAGCCACAGATCGAGCTGCCAAGCAGCACAGCGAAACCAAGGATCACCACGACCACCAGTCGAGCGACCACCAGTCGAGCCACCACCAGTCGAGCTACCACCAGGACGACAACAACGACTACAACTCGGAGACCTATCACTGTGAGCGTGTCCACCAAACGAACAGAGGCACTGCACACCCGCAGGCCGACAGCCCTGGCAGTGGATCATGATATGGAGGATCTGGGAACCAGTCACAGCACGCGGTACAATACCTCGGCGGACTTTAATTCGGTGGAGGGACCGCTACGGGCCACAAAGAACACCAGCACCAAGCTGGTCAAGTTCGTAAAGCCGCCATCGAAGATCTACGAGCCGCCGTTCCTGTATCCCATTTACAACCAGGATGAAGAGACAAGACAACCAGCTCCAGCTGCCATTGGACCGGTGACCCTTAGCACCTCCACAGCAGCCCCATTCAGTCCGAGTGTCAGCCGGATACACATCAGCGAGACCAGCACCACTGCGCGTCCTCAAAGCCGGCCCACAACCTTGGCGGGCTTGCCCTTCTCCTTTGCCTCGCCACCCACGACGACGAGCACGGCAGCAGTCCCTCCACGGAACGAGAACCGAACTCCGGCCCCAGCACAGAGTTTCCGCCTGGTCACAACCACATCCGTGCCCAATATAGCACCGCCAGCAGAGCACAAGCTGCAGCTACCGTTCAACGATCTGTTACCACCATTTGTGGACTTTGTTCCCCATGACATAGCCACCACTCAGGGACCGCCCATCTATTACGAGTGGAAAGTGCCCTCCAATGGCTTGGAACCCCCCAAGCTTGATCCTCCAATCGGCGTAGATGGACGTGAGTACCCCGAGACCACTGGCGACTATGGGGTTGTCCAGGGTAGGGGTACCGCGGACATATTTAATACCAGGCTGAACGACATAGCCAGCCATCAGCAGAAACCAGCAGATCGTGTTCAGGTCCAGGTGCCGGTACAGCAATCGAGCACCAGCAGACGCTTACCCACCTCCAGGTCCATCAAAACCACGGAGAAGTATGATCAGGCACAGCGTCGCTCGGATGTGGTCGGAAGTTCCACGGATATAACAACGCTACGAAAGCAGCTGCTCATTCCGGAGTACGCCTTTCCCCTGGAAGCGATCGGGCGGACGGGCTATGGTCCTGGGGCCGGTATCGGGGCCAGTTCCAGCACCAGCACCGGAGATGTGTACAATTCCTTTCAGTTAAAGATACCCGAGCATCGTAGCGGATTGGGCAGCAGTTCCAGCAAATGGTTCGGCGAAAATCCCAAGTGTCCGGAGTGCCATCCATCGTTCGTCCTGCCGGGCACCTGCGAGCCATGTCTGAGGAGATAGTCCAGCTCTACATAGGTTCCAATTTATCTATAAACTGCATTCCATTATCCGCATCTGCATCTGCCCCTAGGTCCTAGTATTAGCCCTTGCTGCCCCAGAGCCAGAGAGAAGCATCTTTCACGCATTTAAATGTTAAAGTTATTGTATATCAGCAATAAAGACAATGATTATTGTTCGATTATTAAAGTTAAGCTAATTATTTTGTGAATCATGTATTTTGGATATATGTATGTATGTAGATACATATGTATGTATATATATGGCCCCTTTTCGTATTTCAGAAGTTTTCAAATTAGTAAAGAAAAACAAAGCAGCAGGCAGGCTAGGGATCAGACAAAAATGTTATGAGCTGTCTGCCTAAATGGATTTTCAAAATTATTTATTTCCGTGTGTTTCGGGTGTACCCAAACATGGGTGAGAGGTCAAGCAAAAGCGGATACCTTGGTAGTGTAACGATTCCGCCGATTGGAAAACTGGGCGACCAGGATAACTATTGGACTTGGCGCATACTAGTACGATCTTATCTGGAGGCTCTAGGACTATGGGCGGGAAACTTCCCGAGGGAGGTAAAAAATGCAAATTGGTTCAATGCGTTGCCGACACGTTGCAATAAATATTTGTACTTGTTCCAGGGCCCCCAAGCCAAGTTCATTTTGCTGAGCACAGTTGAAATTTGGATATTGAAAAGAGAATATGAACATTTCAATTGTAAACAAATTTATCAAGATCTCGAGAAACGGTTTAGTGTACCACGACCAAAATCTGTCACAACTCTGTAACCATTTAGGAACTCGACAGAATATAATAGACTGATTTTCGATTATTTAAATGGTATATTTTTTAGTATTTGGTGTTTAGTATGTTTAGTCTATACGTATGTGTAGTTGCATTTAGCAAATTTAATGTGCGCGCTTCGCAACATGGTATTTTTAAAAAAGTTGCTCAACATTTTGAAAATGAGACGGTATATTTCGGTATATTTTTGTGGGTCAGACCGTATATCTTATCGGCTGTTCGCTTCTCTTCTATTTTTTTGCACAAACCACTTTTATTTTCAACGTTATATAGAAATCCAATGAAAGCAAGTGTTAAAATTAAGCAAGTTAAGTAGAAAACCGATTCATCAATCGTATAAAACTATGTGGGAAAAGCTTAGAGATCTATATAGCTGGGAATTTTCGACGGAAGAAAGAATAACCAGGAATTAGTCGTCATAACCGGTTGACAACAATGATTACCGGCAACATTAATTGTCATACCCTAGGGAAGAAGATGTTATAGAATTAATAAAATGTTTGTCATCCAAGGCCCTGTAGGTATCAGGATCGAGATAAATATATACAAGATACTAATAATATACATGAATATGTCTAAAACATATCAATATGAGAAAAGTTCTTTATAAATTTCATAGAAAATTAACCAAATAGGGTATACAAATGCCTATACACGCATCATGTCTTCAAATACCAGCAACATTGCGACTGTTTTTTTTTTGAACTATTTTGTTTAAGCCTTGTTTTAGCCAAAATACAATAAAAGCAAGGACTAAAAACTAGCCAATCTTGAAGAAAATTTATTCATCAACGGCAGAACTAAGGGTTTTAGTTAGCCAGAATTATTCATGGGAATATAAAAATTGAACAATATGAACGGCTATCCTCTTTCGCTTTTTGTGCTAAAACCTTTTTTTGTTTGACCATTTTCGCTAAAACCTTTTTTTACGCAAAATGCAATAAAAGCAAGTACTTAGAATAAGCCAGTTAAGCAGAAGAATTATTCATGAATCGTATAAAACTATGCTGGCATGGCTAAATGTGCTATATAGCTGAGAATATTCCACGGAAGATCAAAAATGAGGAATATGTAAAATGGAACTTGCATTCGTCAGTATATTTGCGGTATATATTGAAAATGAGATGGTATATTTCGGTATATTTCTGTGGGTCAGACCGTATATCTTATCGCTAAATGACAACAATGCTGGCAAAATAAAAATAAAGCAACCCGCTTGAAAAAACTCAACAATTAAAATATATTCGGATTTCATATAACTAATATTTTCACGTGCACGCCTTTGCGGAGCGAGATCTTTGAGCTAGAACCAGTGCTTTACGTTCATCTATAGCGACCAAAATGACACGTAAGTAGCATTGAGGCTTGTGATTTGTCCCTTCCCCATTTATACTTAAATAAAGAAGTATAACCAGAAGACCGACGAAGATACATCTAACGAAGGTTCAGGTGTGCTACAAGATATATCCTTAAGCATCGGGCTACACCAACTAGTGTAGGGTCTATTCTTCTTCCACATATGTGGGTGTAAAATCGATGGCTGGTTTTAGGACATGCGACAGCGAGCACGAAGCGTGTGCGCTTCTAACCTCTTTGCCACCGCGATTAGATCATTTAGCACGCGCGACTAAATACGGCTTAAGTTATCAACCGATCGTTTATTTTCACAGGGGGAAACCAAAGAGACCTAGCGCGCCAGAAGAACCAGAAGAAACTGTCGGACCAGACCAAGGGAAAACGTACCGATAATCTCACTGTGGAGCAGCGCAAGGCTAGGTCAGTATCGAGTAAAGTTAAAGTACTACGAGCATTATGATGATCATAACTATTCTAGGGATGCTGAGGTGATGCGTGAGAAGCAAAAGAAGAAGGAAGATGCTGCAGCAGCTGGGACCAGTAAATAGAGACCGGCCAATTGACCATCAGGTAGACAGATGCAGGCGTGGGTTAAACACAAAATTGTTAGTGGATAGTCAGTCGTTGTATCCCAGGATCTAGGACCGTCAGCGCCATTGTACATGAGTAACATAATGAGAATTTAATAAATTTCAACGCTACAACTATGCAGCTATTGCTAAACCAAGCAATAACTAAGCAATTCCCTGGTCACGCAACACAAACGGTCTCAATGGATTTCGATTTCAGTACCGCCCTGGTTTTCGTTCTCTTTCCTTTTTGCAGTCCGGCTGCACCATAATTAAGAAAATTGATTATTTTTCAACATACATGATCAAATTATTTACTGTAATGTATTTAATATATACATTTTCAAAATAAAACATAGTATGCAGCCAAAAAGCGTTGAACTAAACAATCTCCAAGTCTAGCTATTTAATATGTATTGTGTTTGACGAAAATATATATACATATTCAGGCAGGCTCCGTTTTTCACTTACTTTTGCGGATTACGTTTTCAGCCAAAACGTTTCGTTTTAAGGTGTTCTTGTTGTTGCCCTGGTCAATTTTTCCGAGCCAAATTTGAGGTTGGGTTAAAATAAAATTATTTATAAAGAAAGCAAAAGTTAAATTACCCTGATACAGATGTCAAGTTTATGTTAATGCATCAATAAGTCATCTGTTTTTTTGCCTTTGCCATTATTGTTGTATAAAAAGCAGTTTACTTTTCATTTCGTCAACAAAAATGTTTTCGTTTTGAAAACGAATAAATCTTGCGGAATGTGAAAACGGGAACCCCAATTTATGTGTATTCAAAAGTAAATCGGAAAACTTTTGTGAATGTGAAAAACGGAGCCTGACTGATAAATTAGACTTTCAGAGAACCAGAACCCAATATAGCCGAAAAGCGACTGATCTGATGAGTGCCAGAGAGATAGAGATACATATATGAGAATGACTCTTGTGGGATTACGACTATGAAATTGGTTAAGCGGAAGCTGTCGTGCCAAAGAGGTCCTGCAAGCTATTGTGTAGTCATTGACCCAATTTATTTTTATCCATTGCCTTAACAAACATCCTCCACCCCACTCAAATCTGACACGAAATTTGCATACAATAGAAGACAGAAGTTCCAGCAAACAGCAAACAAAGGGAACGAAACCAGCTTAGTTGGGGCATGATTTGATAAATATGAAAGTAGCTGCATGGCCCACAAAACTCTCGCCAAGCAGTCGATCGTTGAACGGGCCCAAATGCCAATAAGTTGAATGCCAGCATTTACCATTTTAAGGCAAAATGTCCAAAAACTTGGCGACTAACACTAACGGCAGTGGCTAAGCAAGTAACCAAAAATGGCAGCAGGAGACATGGCGTGATGGCATATCTAAGGCGCATCTTGAATGGGGGGATACGCGGATGTTGGGCAGGGGTCGGTCCAGCCCAAGTAATGTGGATTGAGAACGAGCGGAGCAAGTTTTAATGATGATTTGTTTGGTTAGGATAGTGCAAAGTCTTGTAACCGAACCGTATCGCATCCATTGTTTCTCCAAGTGGTGTTTGATAACTCTATGCCGGAACAATCTGAAAAACTGGTTCTCCCTCAGAGAAAGCTTTCCCAAAAAAGCTTGTCGCTGCCTTAAACTTAGTTTAAGAACTTTGCTGCTACTAAGAGAAAGAACCAGCAGAAACGCGAGCAGTAGATGAGAGCAAAAATCGCTAAGCGATCACTGGGACTGCGCTGTTTCGGCCGCTGCCAACGCTGGCGCTCTCTAGCGACAGAGACTCGTGTTCAGTGGCACAGCGCGATTTCAGTCGCTTCGTGAATCTCGCCGTAAACACAACAGAAACGCGCGCAAATCGAATTGAAATCGCGTCAAAACTTTCTGAAGAATAATACATGAAAATATCCAATTATACATATATATCATACGAGCACTAATCAATTGCAAGGCCATAAAGAGTCGATTGGTTCCAAATACCTATTGTAACCCTCCCATTCAGCAAAAGTAGAAAGTGTAAGTGTAATTTGGTTTATATTTGGCGATCGATCGCTGCGGGCCACTTGCCAAATGCCTGACATTATCAGCGAAAAAGTGCAGCCAAATGGCAGAACGATCTCAATCGAATGCAAATCAAGTGATAAACGATCGTTTCGAAATTAATATAACAGGCGAACAGCTCCCCAACGGAGGTGGATATGTGCAGTAGGAGCCCCCCAGCCACAGTAGCCAGAGACCTAGAGCCAGTCCCAGTCCCAGCTGGCGACTTGATTGCTCGTCTGCCTTGGCTCTGTGTGTGTTTTCTTTATTTTTTGTTGTATTTTTTATACAAAACATATTCAATTTCATTTAGCTGCCGCGCAGCCAGCAATTTCAATATTCAAATGATCTGAGTCTGAGTCTGGCGCGTTACGATACGATTTTTCTGAGCGCCGGCAAATACAAATTATGACAAATGCGCTAAAAACACTCTCTACCGCAATACCGCAAAAATACAGAAAAACCGAATATAAATTAAAAAAAAAAATAATGCCACCGCTTGTTTTGACTTCTGATCGTCGATCCCCAGATCTCTGATCCGGCCTGACCCAAATGCTATCTCGGCAGAGGCAGAAACAGTTTGTTAGCTTTGATTATTGCTTTTGCAAATTGCGATCTATATAGACACACAGCTATATATAAGGAGCTGCTGCTGCTGATGTAAATGTGCATGATGTCAGCAAAACCAAGATGACATTGAAATCCCATATCCCACCTTTTTGGGGACTCAGAAGGAGAGAGAGAGAGGTAAACAAGTCAGCGGTTGAACAGGTTGGAATAAAGGATATGTAGGTCAATAAAAAGTTCACTTCCATGCGGAGGCGTAGACGTAAATTACGTTCTCTAAATGTTAATTGAATCTTTTTAGATATTCCAGACATTTGCGATCCATAAAACTCACATTCAAGCTGAAAATTAACAGTGAGGCGGTGAATATTAAGCAGACTCTCCCATTGAGACACAATTATTAGTGGAAATGATCGAATTCGAAGATCTCCGATCAAGCAAAGTTCAGTGACGCGCATCGCATCCATTAGGAATAAATGAAAAAAGAATTAACAAGATAGAGGAAAGAACAATGTGAAGGTTACAAAATACACAAGGCAACAGATAAAACAGCGACGAAAATATATGACAACAAAAAACAAAAAAAAAACAGACACACAAAAACACATTCTAGCTGAATAAATAGGAATGGCAGAAGGCGTTCGCACACCTACGCTGCCCCACAGTGGCGGCGAATAGTTAATGCCAGATGCCAGATGACGCAGGAGATTGAGGCCTACCACTTGACCACAAAATCTGTGTTCCACTGTTCATTGATCGGGTATTCGCAATACAATTGGGTAATTTCCATTACAAAAGTTCTAAGGTAGCTGCTGGTAGGCTGGCGACTAAAATATGGCATTTTATGGGTCTGTTCTGTTGTTTTTTCTAGATCTCTCAGTTGAATGCTCGCGACCTTGTGTGGCTATTTATAAGCATTTTCGTGTATTTATTTTCTATGTTCTCCTCTCATAAATGAATCATTTTAATGTGGGAGCGTAAACTTTCGCTTTGGGTGGGGAAAACGAAAGCCGAATGATCCTCTAGAATTGCCTTTTTGAACGCGTTCAATGTCGCCGCCGCCTCCCTGACCATGAAGAACATTGACAGAACGTGGAAAAGTATCTCGTGGCTTCATGCATATGGATCTGGGAAAGTGTCGGGGCAGTGTGGCAGTGCGTGCCGCACCATAAAGGCGCCGCCGCGTAATTGCAAAATCATGAATTGAAATTAAAAGCAAAGCCCCGTCGGCAAAGGCCACTTCAAAGGCTGCTGCAAAATGCAATTGAGTTCTGCAGCTGCAACGGGCTTAATTGATTTATACGGCAAGTCGAGTGATCGGGAACCGAGTGTTGAAAGCCAGAAACCATCGACCAAATTCAATTTGACAAAAAGCTAAGACAAAGGCCGTGCGTTCAAGTGGCAGAAACCAGCAAAATAAATAAAAGCCAAAAAATGCCGCGTGCTTAAGACTTGTCAAATTTGGTAGAACGATTTTTGACCGGTTTGAAACCCGACTTGGCGACTCATCGGAGCAGCTCCCACTTATGCTTTCAGCCTGCCATAGATTGAGTAATTTCCAGCCACATCGCAGCTCAATTGCAGATACAGATATGCACGGCTTTGCCTTTGTCTTGCTCGAGTATCTTTTGTGTCTGGGCGCAAAAAGTAGCGCAGAAGAATGTCAAACTTAATTACGCGTTGAAGCGCAAACTAATTGGTGGATTGGGTTGAACAGTGGGGGTGTGTAGAGGCGTAGAAGGGGTCGCAAAAGTTCGCCCCCCGCGACAAAGTGAACAACAAAAGAGTTGAAAATAATTGGCGTCGGCTTCGCTGGCGGCAGTACCAGATACCAGATAAATGCCAAAAACAATCATGTATCCGGCAGATACAAAAGTCAGACCCCTGGACACGCGCTCACTGCACACGAAAATTACAAAAGCCGATCGGGTTGGGCAGTTGTTGATTTAAACAATTTTCCCTGGGCTATACGATCATACATATATGTATGTATGAACACAAACTCGTACTCAAATAACCGAAGCAGTTGACATGATTTATATGGACAATATTTTTAGTTCGCTTGCTCTAGACAAATGGGTCACGATTTGATTAATGAACGATGATAAATGTAAATTTTACATTTTTTTAATAGCTTAATGTTCAGCTTAACTTAACTGAATGTTTAGGCTTTCCTGGGAGATGGGTTTCTGTTGAGGGAACTGTTGTATGATAATCTCTCACTTGCTTTTCCCAGAAAAAGTTGTTTGGCTTTCCCCCGATTCTCGAACATCTTCTGGCTAACTTTACCTTTCACATTCGCCAGCATCTGACAACTTTTACTCCCACACACAGTCAGACAGACTCTGCATCACAACCTACAAACACCGACCAAAATGCAATGACAGCCGCGTCCAGTTGCACTTGTCAAGTCTTAAACACTTTCCAACTCATAAAACCCACATCGAGTGCTGTTGGGGCAGAAATTCCTCAGAAAAGGTCGCCCACGCTGGATTTTGAACTTGACTCCGTCAGCGTCAGATCCGGAGGGGATTACGATTATAATTCTACTTTATGGGAGCCCAGCGGAAGTCTGCGTCAACATTAGATTAATCTAACGATGAGTTCATTGGCAATATTAACGGCATTAAAATGCGAACTTGGTGAAACATCTGGGTCCCGTCCACCAACTCTTTTCAGCATGGAATTTCCCTATAGATTCTATTGCGTTGTACCCTCTGACCTGAATCAGTTTCATCCATAGCTTCATATTGCATTGCTTTGTTGTCTCAACCAGGCCAAAACGTATTAAATTCAAGATGAAATTGCACTAGAAGCCAGACAAATGTGGGGTCTGTGTCTGCGGTCAAATTCTGCTCCATTTATGGGCTAGAAAAAACGCGTGCGAAACGCGTGGAAAACGGCAAGCCAACGCGCCATGTGTCCGTCCGGTTTATCAACGCAGCTATAAAAAGTTCTCTCTGTTCTGTTCGAGTAGAATGTGATCTTTGGGCATTAACCTGTCCTCTGTCCGTGCTCCTCTCTGCCCCGCCACCCCTGATAATTACGTAATTCGTTTCGTATTCTTGCCGAGGTTCTTTCCTCACATCTTTGTGCTGTTTGTTTGGCTATTTCGTATTTATCGTATTTTTTTGTTTTCTCTTTCTGCGTAAGGTGTGAACTCAACTCAGCGGAAATGTGCTTTAAATACGAATGGTATCTGTATCCGTATGTCTCTTATGTGTATCTGTAGCTTGAACTTTAGCTGCGGATACGGGTGGGAGTCCGGGTGCGGGCTGACCATTTCCCAGGCAACCAGTTTCGGCTTAAACCATCTCAAAGTGTTTCCATGTAAGACAAGACATTTTGGCGTGTGATTATCTCATCAGAGTTTATGCCTGCCGCGGGCCACATGTACGAGTGCGATGTGGATGCCTCGGCATTCATCCGATAGATACGAGTACAAGCCAGCTGCAGCGGCATTTGCATGTGCCAACATGCGCCACATCAATCCGTAGCTGAAGTTGAAGCCGGGGTCCGGCGCAAGTTAAACGTTTGATTAATTTAATGACAATGCCCGGTGGCTGCATTTGATGAGCCATAACTCATAGATGCAGATACATGCTCCTATCTGGATCGTGTGCTCATGTGGATGATATCAACTTTCGAAAAGCTGCAGCTTGCTGGATTGACTGGAATAAGCAACAACCATTTCCGAATAACTTCCTTGCAGCCGCCACAAAACTATTCATTGATTAGTCATTCGAATCGTTGATTTATCTTAAAGCTTTTGTCTAATTATAAATCTTACGTTCTCTTAAGTATTCCACGCTCTTTGGCTATTGTTATCTTTTCGTTTCCTTCTATTTTTAAAATCACATTTGTTCTGTAAACATTTGATGGTTCGTTGAAGCGTCGCTTGACGTCACAATTGGCCAAATTATTGGATCTTGTTTTTCGGATTGTTTATCTTTACCTTTTTGCAATTGCCAAAGGGGGTCAAGGTGGTGCACAGGAATGCCATAAATATTTGCTGGTTCCTTTACAAAACAATCGTCATACATTAGCCAGAAACGAACTGTTGATAAGATAGAAACAATAGGGGAAAGGTGGATGGGTAATACTTCCACAAATTCCGAGACAACATCATCAGCTATATGACGAAGCAGTTGAGGGAGCTTTTGAAATGTGTAGACACGAGAAGTCAAGCATTCATGAAAACCGCTTCCTCCCAAATTGCAATATAACATCTTTAATTTCCCTTTTCATTTCCAGTTGATATCATCTGTAACCCACACCTAAATTGCCAAAATGGCAAAACCTCTGTTGAACTCCTGCTGCCTGTGTCAGTCGACGCGGAATGGGTCCATTATCTCAGGCATCCTGGCCATTGTCTTATCCATCATCACCATTGTGGTGATCTTCACGACGAGAGTGCATTTCAAGACGATCGTATTCGACTTTATACCCAATGACATTGTCAAGATAATACTGGTGATCAACCTGTGCATGACCATATTGATATCGCTACTGATGATCGCGGGCGTCCTCAAGGTATAATCAATCCTCCCCCGCCTGTGCTTGTTGAATACAGATTGCATCATTAATCTTTGTGTATTTTATAGCGCAATCACTACCTGATGGTGCCCTGGGTGGTGCTGGGCATCATGATTGCCATTGGACTGCTGATCTCAGTCATCTACACCGCCGTCGTCTTCTTCATTGATGGCTATGTACTGACGGGTGTTCTCTGGCTAATCTTTGGCTTAATTTGTTGCGGTAAGTGTGCAAAGGAGTGGGAGTGGGGTATGGGGCAGATGCATTTTTGGGGGGGCAATTGTAACTTCTCCATGTGCGGTTTTTAGCACCGGATGGCGTTTTATGCGAGCCGTTTTTACTTTATTGACGCATTTATCATGCGTAGATTGCCCCGTGTGCTGAAAGCAAAAAAGGCGGCGGCGCCCCAGCCAGGGGCCTGCACCCAACAAATGAGGCGCGAAGTGGCTGGCAAATGCAATTTGTTTAGTTGCCAAAGTGGTAGGAGATAATAAATGGGCAGATAGGCTGAGATGTAGCTAAAAATGGGCGAGACACGCCTACGAATGGCAAGTCTACAAGCATCTACATAAAACCGATTTTCGTCGACAGGTGCCTCTGTCTTGAAAAGTATCTGCTACGTTCTGGTGTAGACGCTATGTAGCAGAGTTCAGTAGAAACAAAGTAAAATACATCCGACAGTGGGCCCGATATGGGGAAAAAGGGACAACAGATAGCTACATTTACTAAAATTGTTATATTTTCTCTTCCAGCGGTTTTAACATATTGCTGGTGCGTCGTATACAGCGAATACGCTAATCTCTCCGAGGAGAACGAACGTGGCCGATACAACAAGCAGCCCTACCGCCGTTAAGGATCCATAAGCTCCTACCTGAAGGTGATCTGCAGATCCCCTACTCTCATCATCACTTCCATTCTAGCAAGAAATACCCATTCTATCATCCTAGTTTATAATAATTATCCCAACTGCTTATGTTCGTATTTAGTGGATATGTCTAACTAATAAATGTAATTTAATTAAGGCGAGCCAGCCTTTCGTTCAGAGATCGAATTTATGTGGCCCGCGGCAGAAAGTGCAATCGAATCGATTTAACATTTAAATAAAACTTTAATCCAGATATTTTGTGAATTTCTGTTGTAATTTGTACGTAATATTGTATGAAAAAAATTGGAAAAATTGAAAAATAATTAACACGTGGAAAACCAAAAATAAATTTGTTTATTTATCAACGGAATGAGAGCACGTTTAGGCGCATTTCACGGTATTACTGTGTGTTTCTTGGTTTCTTTTTTATTTCAAAATATCGTTTCTTTATGTATATATTATATTCAATTCTCTCAAAGTCTATCAAAATTGTAAATTAACTAAAAATACGGATGTGTAGTGGGGGTTTCTTCTATTTGAGTGGGCGTGTTCCATGTAACTACACAAGTAACTCTAGACTTTTGAGCGATGCGATCTACAGTTCGCTGCGCGCATACTTGGGCTTCAGCTCCTCGATGCGTTTGATGAAGTCAGACTTCTCCAGGCAGCCATCGCAGCTCTCATCCCAGTCGTTGAGAATCTTTTTCAGGTCGCGCACTTTTAACTTTTTCAGATCCACACTGTTCAGATCGATTTGCTTCTCTGCAGTTACATTTGTGTATGGGTTAGCTAGTTAATTTCCATACAAGTTTCTGTCTCAGTCGTACATACCATATCGCAGGTCACAGATTTGTGCATCCTTTTTCTTCAGCTTCTCACACACCTTCTCGGCCGGCATGGACCAGCTCAAGGGTTTGCTCATCTCATTCAAGATTCCAGTAGCCGATTCCTCCAGACCACCTAGGTAATAGCACTGCATGGAAAAAGCATACGTGTTAGCATACGTGTTCACTAGGCGGAAGAGAACATTGTTTGCCGGCTACTCACGAATCTGTGCTCCTTGTTCTTTTGTGTCTTGCAGAACTTCTTGAATTCAGTCTCAATTTGCTTGTAGTCGCCCTTGATGGCATCGTCAAGGGATGCAGCAAAGCGCCTGACAGTCTTGATACACACTAAAAGATTTAAGTTGAAAATCTGTTCCAGAGCATTTACCACTTACGTGGCCAACATACCTTCGCAGTCCTCCTCTTTGAGAGCCAGCGTTGTCTGTGCGACGCCGGCCAGGAAACAGAGCACAAGCACCAGATGCGTTGTCTTCATTTTGCTGCTATTCTGATTTAACTTATGTCTTTAAACTACAAATTCTTTTTATATTTATTTTATGTCGTGTTTTTTTAGAATATATCTTATCGACTTATCGATAAAATATACCGTCTGACCCTCAGAAATATACAATAATATACCGTCTCATTTTAAAAATATACTATAAATATACTGACGAATTCAAGTTCTATTATACATATTCCTCAATTTTGATATTCCGTGGAATATTACCATCTCTATAGAACATTTAGCCATGCCCACATCATTTTATACGATTGTTGAATCAATTTTCTACTTGAATGGTTTGTTTTAAATACTTGCTTTTATTGGATCTTGCGTAAAAAAAGGTTTTAGCGAAAATGGTCAGACAAATGAAACGTAATAAAACTGTATGAGTCACAATCGTCGATACATGTCGGATAATACTAATCGAAACGAGTAGCGCCAGAAGTTTAAATTTGAATCAAATTTGATTGTCCTCATAGCAACACTGTTGAGAGCCAAAGTAAACAAGTGCTTGCGTTTCTCAGCAGAATTCCGAGAGAAATAAATTAGCCTAACAGGTGTGAGGAATCACTCAGCTGCTGTTTGCCGCTCACCGCCTGCAGCGGCTGCTCCCCAAAATATTATTCGCCCCAGCACAGTACACAGTGCACAGTATTGACTCAGCGAGCGCGATAGCAGGCCAGACGGAACAGCACCGCACCGCCTCACGGTTTCAAGAAATCTCGTAACGTAACCGGACAAACAAATATGTACTTCGCTTGCGTTCCCAGCCTAAAGTACTTTACCCGTGACGTCGGTGTGCGATCTTTTACTTGATATCGTTTTTCCCTTAAAATAGCAGCATTTTCGTTAACAACCAAACAGTATTGCCCGAGCCCGCCGAGTGCTAAGTACTCTGTCAACCAGTACTGGAGTTATAATCCAATTGTTACCGTTAGCAACTGCATTTACGAGGAGCCCAAAGCAAACCACTTGTCAACAATTCGCCGAATATAATTTACAATTACACACACCCGCTAAAAATAAACCCTGCAAGGCGTGTCAGAGGCAGAGATTCCGAGCACAGAACCCATAAAATGCCTGATGTAAAGTTTTTAGCGGTGCTGCCCGACAATTCCAATGCTTCGGTAACAAAGCTAACCATCAAAGGCACCCTGCTCCAGCAACCTCAGCAGTAAGTCCAACGTTAGTCCAAGTCCTTAGGTCCTTAAGAAAATCGATTAGCAATTTCCTGCCCCAAGGTACGGAAACTTACTCTTTGCGTGCAGAATTTTAATATTCTCAGGAATGTGGTACATAACATATTTGACCCGATTAGGGTGAAAATTCTAACGAACTCGCGGACGATTTATGGCGCACAGATGAAACAAACAAATGGGGTACAAAATTTAGAGATTCTTATAATTACCAAATACCAAAGGTAAATTATGAGCTTATGATCTAGTGAGGCGATAAGCAGATGGTAGAAAATCAGTTCAACACGTACGTATGCAGTTATACAGTTCAACTTACGAGTAAACTGGACTCGTCTGGATATTGCTGTATCAATTCCACAATCAATGACATCATCAACACAAAATTAAAGCAGACACGCGCAACAGAATGGCTGAAGATGCCGGCTCGGCAAAGAAGACAACAGCAAAGAACAATCTGAAAATGAAAACAGAGCCAACAAAAAGAAACGAGCAAATCATTGAAACAATCATCGGTGTGGGCTAAGCAAATGATGTCAATAAATCAGAATACCATTTGATCTGTTACAACACAATGGATTCCGGGTTCTTGATTGGCCCAACTACAAGATAATGGGAAAACCAAGAGACCTTGAGTTCCTTATCTCATGCCTCCCCATCGATAACATGCCGCTGATAGCCCCCAGAAATGTGTCATACAAATAATTTATTGTACTATTTGCTTGTAAGGTGTGTTTACTTAGATAAGAATTCTGGCATACCAGGAACTTCGAACACAAAGTGACTAAGAAAGATTTCCAAATGGCAATCCGTCAAACATCCCAATTCCGTTCCTTGAATGCTTGGCACGTTTTTCGCACCCACTCAGCCATGCCGACGGGTCTGTGGCGGTCCGGTCCCCAAAAACTTGCCAAACCGCCATGTGCCATAGGAACATACATAGGTATTTAGTGACTAAGTAAGCAGCTTGGAGACGGGGTCAAATGTACAGATGGCGACGTCATTAGCATACATGTGAGAGATATAAACAAATGATTTGCTAAATCAATTTTTCGCTTTGTCTCTTCCCTCCTCTCCATCTCTCTCTACAGATTCTCGGTGAACTTTGTGAACAGTCCAGTCTGTACAGACAACATCACATATCACTTCAAAGTGGTGATCCCCACACAGACGATCATCGAGAACTACAAGCGGAACGGGGAGTGGAGCAGCCTGCAGCAGGAGCACTACCTGAACATATTCGATGGTACAGGCGGGAGTGATAAGACTCTGACCCAAAGCTTTGCCAGTATTATGAACGAGATTGATGAGGCGTTCCAACTTTCATCCACAGAATCAACCTTTCGCCTAGAGTTTACATTCGATTATGATAATTCCACAATGATCGTCTACCAGGTCAGGGAAACGGGTCACAATTTCATAAGCAAATACGAGACGCTCTTCTCGCTCTCCGAAATCCAGGCGATTCAGGTGTGGGGAGATGTGCAAAAGGTCAATCAGTTTGCACTCAGCTATGATTGATACAGGGACAGATCAGACCCTCAAGGTAGCCATCTTTTTTTGGTGCACTTGCACCCTATTTAAATGCATTTGATCGCTTCGGCTTGGATTCGGTTTCGGGCACCCACATCCTAACATTGCACTGCACGACCTAATTATTTACAATTACCAGTAGTTCTAGTTCTAGTATTATTTTGTTGGCGCTTCCATTAACATTTGGTTTGCAGTAGAGGTGGACATTCTTCATGCGACTCACGATCTTTGCCGCTTTCACGCACCTACCACACAATCTTCCCTTCTCTCTGATTTCTAAGCCAACCAATTATGATTTTATCATTAAATTATTTTACACTTGTTACGGATTATTTGAGACCTGTTTACGAGCGTTGCAGGTCACATTCAGGTCACTCACGCTCACGTCACTCGCACATCTCGTGCGTGTCAATATTGATTGTCTGGCGCCTGAAAGTATGTTATGTTCTTCCCCCTTGTGATGTCATTGCAACCGATATCTCAGTAGCTACTCTGTTCTGTTCGGTTATGCTCGTTCTTCCCCAGTATTTAATAGCCCTATTTTTGATAAATGTTAAGACCAAAGATTTGTATGTTCAAATATATTTATGCTTGCTGTAGTCTTCCATCTAGATTTTAGCATTTATTTGTAAGCTTTTTCCATGTAATTCCTCACACAAACACATACCATACCATACCATGCCATGCCATACCAAGTATTAAACATCACCATGACAAATGCATCTTCTTTGATTCAATTAAATGCGTAAACACACAACAGATTCATGGGAAATGGTTTTCTTTATTCTTAATGATTCGGATGTGGATATATTGGCTTGCTTTTGTTATTCGTTTCGTTTGCTGTTCGTTCGCATGTTAGAATTAAAATTACGAGCTCTTGCGAAATAGTTTCCATCCATGCAGCAGATCTCTGGCCTGTCCAATGGAACTAACATTATAAAATTCGTATTTTCAGTCGAACGAATCTTACCAAAAATATTCACGTAAACATTGGGGCCTGCCTCAGCCCCAGCCTAGGCCCGCCTGCCATCATCTGCTTTATAGCGCACCTGCACAAACTGAAGGCTCCAGTGTGCAATACCAAATGAAATATACATAACAGTTTTTATCCATAAATTATATATTTTATGTATTTATTTTCTCACACATCCTTTCCTTCCTTTCCTTCCTTTCACCCAAAAAAGGCCTTTTTACAATCATTTGTTTACAGCTTTTACGAGTACATAGATCGATAAATATTTACAAAGCCTTACAATACTGTATATCGTAAGATCGGGAGTTACATACAGTCGAGGGGGTGTTTACGATATAGGGGGTTCATTAGAATAAATTTGGTGGAATATCGAGAGCACAGTTCACTGGAAAGTAAAGTAATTATAATAAAAGCAATACGTTAAAAGGAAATTTAAAAAATATTACACCAAAAGGAAGGGGCAGAGTTTCCCCAAGTCTTATGAAATACAATTATAAATAATATGGTAAGGAACTGATGACCAGCAGTCAGATTAAACCAAACTGACTGATCCAAAGGACTAGTACGATCTAAGTTTCGTTTTGGTGACAGTCTACTTTTTACAAACTAAATGGTTAGCGGTCGAGCTGGGAAAGTTGGGGAAGCCCAGCTGAACATAGTTCAGAGATGAGGGCATATTTGAGTCGGGGGCCTGGGTAATAGTTATGGTATTCCCAGCGTGATCCTGGGTGGTGACCACATGCATAATTTGAGTCTGATGCGGTTGAGCCGGAGTTTGCTTTTGCTGCTGCGAAGTTTGCTGTTTGATTTCAAATGTAAGATCCTGCGAAAGATAGGTTACTCGTGAGAGATTGGAGTTTTTTAAACTGTCGGAAGAACCAACCTTTGACGAAGCTTGGCCATTGCTTCGAACTGTCGTGGAGGAAGTAACAGTAGAAACAGGAGCTGTCCGTGGCTTCTTGTGCATTTCCCGATGCTTCTCGTAGTGCAGCTTGGTGGCAAAGTTCTTATTGCAAACATCGCAGCAGTACAGGGTCTCGTTCGGAGGATGTGTGTGGATTCTGTTAAAAAAAGGCAATTCAAATTTAAGCTCAAACTATACAATTTTTGGACCCACCTCATATGCTTGCTCAAATTGTCCTTTCGGGAGAAGGGCTTTTTACAAGCCTCGCATATAAAGAGCTTCTTGCCCGAATGGGAGATCAGATGCCGCGACAAGTGCTCCTTGCGACTGAAGGCTTTGTCGCACTGCTCCTCCGTGCATTTGTAGGGACGCAGGCCTGCGTGCAGCTTTATATGCTGGACGAGATGCTCCCTCTTCTTGAACTCGCGATTGCACTTGGGGCAGGTCAGACCGGGAGGAGGCGCATCCGGAGACTTACCAGGCGCTGGGCAGATGGGCTGCGGCGGGCGTTGAATTTTTGATATCGGCGCTTGCTTCTCTTGTCTCTCCATCATTATTTTCTTGTGTTGCACTGCTATTGGAGGGTGCATTGGAGAAGGGTCAAGAGTCGGTTTATGTATTGCAGTGGCCAGAGATGGAGCTGGAGCAGGAGCTGGAATAGATGGTTTGGGGAGGTTCGTTTGGTTTACAGTTTGCGCGGGGATTCGACTGATTGTTATGTTCTGTTTGTTTAGAAGCGGCATATTCGAGCGAGCCGGCACTGTCTGCGGCTTGGCCACCTTCGTGATGGTGGTATTCGAGGAAAGTCGCTGCAAGGCAGCCGTATTGGACGCTGTGGTTGTTGGCGAGGGATCCACAGGCGGCAGTTGTTTCACCTGGGCCATCACGCGCTTAAGCTCTGCACTGCGAACAGGCGATTGTTGCTGGGATACAGACGATGACGTTTGCGAAGTATTCTTTTTGGGGTTTACTGCTTGTTGCTGTAGGTGCTGCTGCTGCGGGTGCATTTGCCTTTGTCTGGGCGAGGGAATCGTAAAGGTCGGCTCATCTTTGATGTTCTTGGCCATGGTCGATACGGCGGGGACATTTCTTATCAGCAGCTGCGGAGTTGTAGCATTCGACGTAGGCGATCTGATGATCTGCTGAGATGTCACTGTCGCTGTGTGTGATGAAAGTTGCGGATGTTTCGGCTGCTGAAACGTCTGCTGCGATTGTTGTTGTGGAGGCTGGGGCGAAATGAAAATGTTCTGAAATTGTCCTGTAGACGGGACTGCTGGGGTGGCGCCCTGGTAATTGTTTGCATTGCCCAAGGTCTGCGGCGTCAGCTGTAGTGTGGCTGGAATGGACGTGGACGTCAACTCCATGATTGGCTGACCATCGGCGGTGGCCAGCTGTGGCTGCAGTTTCATCTGCACCTGGTAAGTGGTGGGCAGCACCAGATTTTTGGTATCAATGTGCGCCACTATCTGTTGATCGGAGTTCTCGTCGCGAATGGTTATGGGCAGGAAACATTTGTTGGGCGACAGAATATTTCCTGCCCCTGCACTCGTGCCCGTCTGCGGGCTAGACAGGCTGGAGAGCAGAGCTGTGGCATTCAACTGCGTTTGCCCCGCAGCTGCTGTACCTGCTCCCCCAACGGGCATTAACTGCAGCTGCAACTGGGGCTGGGCTCCAGCAAACTGAGGGAGCGATGTGGTAAATTGGGGTCCAGCTGGCGCGGATTGCACAAAATTGAGCTTTGGTGTCTTGTTTTCGCTCGGACTGGAGCCGTCCTCTGATGCCGAGAACTGAGTGTTGGCCGCCAATAGACTGGTAAGCTGTTGGATCTGTTGCTGCAGCTGGAGTTGTTGTATCTGCTGCCAGATGGACTGCTCGCTTAGCATTGGCTGTAATTGCATCTGTGGAGTGGTGGCTGTATTTCTCATTGTTTGTGGCTGCAGAGGCGGCGGCTGTAAAGTCGGCGTCCCCGACTGCTGTTGTGGCTTTCTAGGGACTGCGGAAACGGGAACACTACTGGGGTCCTTCTTGCCCAAGGGAGTTATTTTGATCTCTGGCTTAAGACGTATAAACTCCTCCAAGACACTGTTTTCGGGATGGACATGGAACCTTTGTTATTTCAATTGGTGGCAAATGATTCCATTACTCACGATTGCTTCTCCGACTTGGGCTGGACCGGAGGCGGAGGCGCCTGTTGCAGAGTGTTGTCCACCGTGATGGTAAATTGCTGCTGGGGTTGCATGCCCACCGCCTGGATAATACTGCTGAGCAGATTATTGGATTGACTGCTGCTGCTACTGGCTGGAGTGGACTGTACTGAGCTGCTGCCCACCACGCTGAGACTCTCGCCTGTGTCGTCGATGTCATCTTTGATGTAGAGCTTGTCGTTGTGGCTCTGGATCGGGGGAATGTTCAGGCAGTCGTTGAGCATCGTCTGGGACTTCTTGCAAGTGTGGCGCAGGGAATGAATCTGCTCCACTTGCTGCACGCACTGGCCGCAAACCACCTTGGGCAGCCGATCCTTTTCGTCAATCTGAAAACTCCAAAGTGAATACCTGCTGCGCAAAGACCAAGGCAACCACCCACTCACCTGCAAGGACAGGCATTCGTATATCTTTGAGCTCAGATTCTTGGCGCGTCCCTCGGCCGAGAATACGTTGGTGTTCTGGTCACTACTGTCTGTACAGATGCGACACAGGTCGTAGTAGTTGATACACCGCACATTGCTATTCGAGTTGGCCATCTTTCCCGCCGACTGACAAGACTGCGCTTGCTTTAAGGTAGGTAAAGAATGTTTATTTTATTGACATGCAAATATTTGTTGTTTTTTTTTCTGTCTGCTGCGACGCTCTATTGTTAGTGATGGTACTATCGATACCACTATTTATCAATGTCGTGTATATATATACGTTACCGCCAAATTCGTCCCGCTTATCGTTTGTCATCTCTGGCTGCAATGAATGCAGAAAATGTTTTAAAGCAATTCTGAAGAAACTCTTCCGTTTCTTGGAGAACAGAAGCTATACAAATGTTTTGGCCGATGTCATAGCTGAATACACACCTACGTTTTTACAAAATCATGTAGTAAAATATGTAGTTAGCGCAAAGTTACGATGTAAAAAAAGGACATTTTTGTTGACCAAATATGTTTAAAGCTTATTTTACAAGAAAACCAGTAAAAGGTGGTCGCTAAAGCTGGCAGTCTTGTAGGGAAATCGATGCATCAATCGGATAAAAATATTTTTTAAGGGCTGAGAGTCCTAGCATCAAAATGGAGGAATATGATTTCTGATCATAGACAGAAAACAATTAACCCATTGAATCTTGAGAGATATCGTGGTAAGTTTTGTAAAGTAAAGATGAAGTATTCTATCGAGTGGAGCTACTAGTAGAATTATTGTCATTATTTTCCGTTTCTTAACTCAAGTTTTTCACCGGTTTATATAGAGGGGGCTTAAATGGGCTAGGTTGGATTTTTCCATCGTGTCGGTCACACTAATCTCGACGTCGGCCATCTTAAAAGTGAAAAAATTTATTCTGAAAAAATCAGTAAAATTGTAATTATTTCTAAGTTCTGCACGTAAATAAATAAGAAAAGTATGGGTTCCCGCAACGAGTGCCGAATATACGTTGGAAATCTGCCACCAGATATCCGCACCAAGGACATCCAGGATCTTTTTCACAAATTCGGCAAAGTTACATTTGTGGACTTGAAAAATCGGCGTGGTCCGCCATTTGCTTTTGTCGAATTCGAAGATGCGCGGTGAGTAATGAGAACTGGTTATATCTTAATACACACAAAGCCAGAAGCAAGCCCCCAAATAAAGCAAATCCCCTATTTGGCGCCAAAAAAAAACAGCGATGCTGACGACGCGGTAAAAGCCCGCGACGGCTATGACTACGATGGCTATCGCCTGCGCGTCGAGTTCCCGAGGGGCGGCGGACCCGGCAGCTACCGTGGAAATCGCAACGACCGCAACAATGGGCGTGATGGTGGTCGCATGGGCGGACGTGGTCCTCCGGCCAAACGGTCTCAATACCGTGTTATGGTAACCGGGCTGCCGCCCTCTGGCTCCTGGCAGGATCTCAAGGATCACATGCGCGAGGCTGGCGACGTCTGCTTTGCCGACACCTACAAAGACGGCTCTGGCGTGGTTGAATTCCTGCGTCACGAGGACATGAAGTACGCCATAAAGAAATTGGACGACTCGCGTTTCCGTTCGCATGAGGTAGGTGGAATTGAGAAATGCGTGAAAGCAAAAGGAGTTGAACAATCAAATGTTTCCACAGGGTGAGGTTGCCTACATTCGGGTGCGCGAGGATAGCGGCGAAAACGACCGCAGTGGCGGGAGTGGAGGAGGAGGAGGCGGTGCTGGTGGTGGCGGCGGTGGAGTAGGTGGTGGCAGCAGCGGAGGCGGTGGCCGTGACTACCGTGACAGGTAATTGTGTGCAGAAGTGTGCTCCCGATGTTCCCTCGAGCTAATCGCTATTATCTCTTCTCTCTTGACAGGTCTCGTTCGCGCTCATTCTCATCGAGACCGCGTCGACGCGGCACTCCGACATACTCTCCGGTGCGCCGTCAATCCTATTCCAGGTCTCGCTCACGCTCTAATTATTAAACACTACCAATCATCATCCATTAATATATAATAATTCGTACGAGCCGAAAAAGCAAGATCAACACTTCCCTTTAATTTTAACCAAGCAATCAATTCACCTTGTAAATTGACTATCAAGCCACCGTGTTCCATCATTTAATCAAAGCACACATCAGTCAAACCAAATTCGGAACAGAGCATCAGAAACCAACACCACAGAAACTTGCTTTTACAACAGAACAGTGCCACACGATTTGAGGCAGAGAAACTCTTTTTAAACTACATTTAACGCCGAACCCAATGATCTGATTTGACTAAAACTTTTCGCAAAACTAAAATTGAAACTCAAGAAACTATTTTTGGCGAGCCTCCCTTGTTAAGTATTCCTTGTTTTATCGATTTTAATTGTCTGCAACTGGCTTTTTTTCGCCAATATTTTATTACTTGGCTGCAAATACCAAGCATTTTTTTAGAATTTACCCTAAAAAAGCAAAAGCAGCAAAAACAAAACAAGAAAAAAGAACATCGATTCCGAATAAATAAGCCTGCAATGATAACGAAAATGAAACCAAAAACAAAAAAACCAGAACACAAAACGCAATGCCGCGAACATTTTATCAACAAATTATTAATATTTAATTTTTATTTTCTTCTCTTCCCCATTTTGCGCGTTTATGTTTGGAGTATAATGAGGAGGAGGATGAAGATTAATGGAGGATGAAGAAGGAAGGATATTTTGATGTTAATTTTGGATTTTGGAGTGGATTGTGGATAAATTTGGATTGAAATTAGTGGAGGCAGGACAATAGGACATAGACCTATCTCTCTAAATGAATGTATCTTTGAGATGGTATCAGGATTCGATTTGGATTATCAGGATTTGGATATTAGGATTGTTCTATGACCTTCGCTAGGACAACGTGGGATACAGTTCCCCACGGCTAACTCGCTCCGTAACCTGATTAATGAACTCTGAACCCATGGAGGAGACGAAGAGACACATTCCAATTGTTTCACCTATTGCTATGGCAATTCGGGACGCGGATGCGGGATGCAGATGCCCCCACATTGTGTCTGTGTCTTTTCGGTAATTGGATAATTAATGGTCTTGTGTTGAGGGCAATGGATGTGTGGAGTGGAGGTGGAGGATGATGCACTTGGACAGGACTCATGTCAAGGAATTCGGCTTCGGATTCGGCTGCTTCAGCACTCGTCTCACAATTGGGAATAGGATTTGGTTCGAGTTTCGCCTGGAACTGGACAGGTCTCAGCCCCCCCGAGTTGTTGTCGCCCTTTGTCGGATTGGGATTACTCACAGAGACACATTCAAACTCAAACACACGCACAGACACTCATTTCGTGGCCTTTGCGCCCTGTGCCCTCCATGTCGATATCGCTATCCATGTCAATCAGGAGTTGCTGTGCCACATTTGAACGTTGCTGGATAGTGGCTGGCCGTGTGGTCCTTGGTCTGGTTTGATCTCAGCCCTCTGGTCTCCCTCTCGTCTTTCAGTGGTATGTTCGATTGCAAGATCTATTTTTTACATTTTTAATTTGAGTTTATATATTTTTAATTGTACATCAAATACAATATCCTGCGTGTTCATTGGTGCTGTTGCCTCCCACACCACACATGGCTGATAACTTTGGCCGCACGCCAAAGGGTTTTAGTTCTCCATGTTTTGACTAGAAAAGCGAAAACCAAACCCGAAATACCCCAAAATATTGCCTATAACCGTAAATCATTTGCATGAACCTTCTTTTTAGCCAACACACAATGTATTATTCACAAAAAGACCGAGAACACCCTCATTCCGAGTTCTCTGCGCTTATGAATCACCCAAAAGCCCATAGTCATAAAATATTTTTGAAATCTAATCAAATTTTCCAATAAACATACAGAAACTGAAAGTGCAGGTGTTTTTTGTTTTTTAATTTGCAGGGGGCGGGTCCTATGGGAATGATTACCTTATCAGAATTATACATATTAGCATATTTGCAATGGAATTTCAAACTCTAACCATGGTTAACCAGTATATACATAGATGCACCAGTTTTTACAGCGGAAACGTCCAAACAGAAATTTCTACGCGATCCTCCGGAGGTCTTCGGGTCTGGGATCCCTCAGCTTCGGCGAAGATTAAATTTTACTTTCTATTCACCTAATTTACCACAAATTGATTTGTCTCTCTACTATAAATACAGAGGACAAGTCAGTTTGCTATCTGAACGAAATTTTGCAGTGCATGGTAGTTATCGGGATCGAGATATATGCAATTATTATTAGGGTCATTATTATTATTATTTAAAGCTGCTTGGAAAACAGAATTTTAACATTAATTCAAGAAATTAGGGTATAAAAAACTCTATATTCCATATACTTATGTGTTGTTTATATGTACCAAATGTGTACTTACCGCGCAGTTACCATGTAAAAAAGGACATTTTTGCTTACATTTTTTGTTTAAGCCTTACTTTAGACACAATCCAATGAAAGGAAGTCCTAAAAGTTGGCCAGTCTTGTAGAAAATTGATTAGTTTATGGGCTTAATTAATATGGTCAGTGATGAGGGTCTTAGCCAGATAATAATATTAAACATAATATCAAAATAGGAGGAATATGATGGAATTTAAAGAATTCGTCGGTATATTTACGGTATATCTTTGAGGTCAGACGGTCACACTGCTGCATCATCGAACATCGAACCTGAAGCTCAAACATGCAACGCAAAAATAGGTCGGAGAGCGTAATTTGGTTTGATCGAACCGCTGGCTAAGGAAAGGTAAGGACAATAGTCGAAAAAGCCAAGGGAAATCGCAAGGTTCGTATGAACCTCACCTAGTCGTGTTTTGACGAACAATGTACCTTGAAAACAAAATTTAGATTGGTTCCAATGGTATATTAGGAAAAGGGTGGATTTTACCTTGCATGCGTTGCATTTTCTGGTCCGTGCTGCCTGTTGTCCATACCCTCTTTTTCCTCATCAATTTCAAAAATACCAACGGTCGTGGCTGCGCGCGCTATGAAAACAATTTAAAGAAAGGCGCGACCGGTTGCGGTTGTCAAGGAAATTAGGAAAATAAGTTTCAAAGTTGATAGTTTGTTTCCGTATTTGAATGAAACGGCCCCGAAAATTCCGTGGATAAATATCCACATGGATCAACAATAAATGAATTAAAAAGTAAATTAATATTTATATTCGATAAAATAATAAACGGTTCGGTTTACACGCACAAAAATTGATAACGATCATTTCGAATTTTGCACCCCAACGCGTCGGCTGCCGAGCCCCAAAGTGCGCCAAAAAAAAGACAATATTGAATTTCAAAGCGGTGACCGTTTAACAAACAAATTGTGATTTCGTGAGTGCGCGGCCCACGTTGAGCGGCATCCATAAATAAATATGTATACTCGTACCACCGAAAAGTGCATTGACAGCTGCTGCCGCGAGTATTGACCAATTCTCTGAGAGCGCGGAGGAAGCATTTCCGTGGGCCTCGAAATTGTGGGACCGCTTTGGTCGTCTGTCTCTTGTTGTGCCCTTGCGTTGGTGTTCCCTTTGGAGGCGGCGGCCCCCCTTGCCTTATCAGCGGCTCTTTCCCATTTTCATTTTTATTGAATCTCCCCGTTTGATTGGGCGATTTATCACATTTCGGTGTTCGGTGTTCGGTGTTCGGTTTTCTGTTTTCTGTTTGCATTAGTCACACGCGCCAGCAGCAGCAGCAGCTGTTAATCGATCGCGTTTTTATTGTCAATTACCAAGTTTATCATTTAATTTGAAAAGTTTCAGCAACGCAACTATAAATAGAAGTGAAGTGTTGAAAAGGCGTAGACAGCTTTACAGTTTAAACTGATTCGTGATCAAAGTTTTTAAGTGCCGCAAACGTGTGTGTTTTATGTGTAAAATCACTTGAACAGCAAAAGGTAAGACAAGCTTTATATTACAGATATTATATGTATGTATATGTGTAGAATTGCTTGGATCGTTAAATTTGTCGATGGCCTCAGCAGTTCTCCACTTTCTGAACTCCACCAGTCACCTCAGCAGCAAATCAACCATCACCAAGTCGTCATTGTTTAAAAGGTTTTTTTATTGATCGTAACTTGAAATCAGCTTTAACGAGTTGTTCTAAACGATCCCCCATAGGCATTAACTATTTATATACATATGTTACAATGTACAAATTGCTGAATCTTTGTTCTAAAGATTTGTTTGTTTTTCCACTCCAATTTTGAAAGTGAAAGTGCGTGCTTCGCAGAGTGTTCTGTGCACAGTGGTGGTAATGTGACCCACTTAGGGTCAACATTTTTAGCCCGACACTTGGCTGCTTCCTAGGGTGCCTTCGGTAATGTAATTCGATATGTCAACCTAAGCCCAGAAGGTGTTGCTTCCTTGCGGCAAATACTACCTAAGCACACGGTCTACCTGGCGGCCTGGCCTTCCATTCAAGGTCTCTCCCTCTCTCTCGCTCTGTCGAAGGCGGCTTCCGTGTATCTGCTTGATGGCAGTGTATTGTGTGTGTGTGTGTGTGTGTGTGTGTGTGTGTGTGTGTGGGCCTGTACATCTCTAATCGGAGGCATGTCTGTCCATCTGTTCCGGCGTGTTAATCTTTTTGTTAAGATGCGATGCTTATCGCACCTACCGCGCCGATGGGCCAAACTGTTTGTCATTGCGACAGGTGCATTTGGCTGAGAAGCCAGGTTTCCGTTGCGTCAAGGCACTGGGAGCTGGGAACTACGAACAGAGAACTGGGAAACCCTTTCAGCTCTGAGCCAGAGTCGCAGCCACAGCCAGTGTCAGAGTTCATTTGTGCGAATGATTGACGGGACAGCCGGCAACTCTGACCCCACTCAATGAGCCGCAGCGAGTACGCAATTTATGTTAATTGTTTGCTTGGTGTATACCCTTTCATTGGGTTGAGGGTACATCAGTTAAAGCACTGCGAAGTACTGGCTTGCTTAATTATCCTTAAGGGGAATTTCCTTCGGAGTAACTAAATACAAGTATGTGCACTTCTGAATAAATATCAATGAAATGATACTCCTTAAGAGTATCCCACCTTCGGTTCACTTTCCTTCCTTCAGGTGCCTATCCTCTCGTCGCCATTCGTTTTGTTCCGTTTCGCTTGTCGCTTTTCCCTGGGGTACGTGGTACGTACCCGGCCAAGCATTTAATTAGACACTTTTTACTTTTCCCAGCGCCAGACGGAAACTTCTGTCCGCCAAGTCTGTGGTGTGGTGTGCTGTGGTGCGGTGTGGCTTGTACTGGCGGCAACAAGTTGAAGCCGCAGCCAAAGTCGAGCCGGGAGGCTGTCGCCGTCTAATTGTTTTGACTGTGGCAATTTCTCCTGGCCTTTTTTGGATTCTGGCGCGCCTGCAGCCGGGGAGCATCAGTATGGGGCACGGACGGATAGAGTGGGAAACTGGTTTTCTCCTTTGGCTTCTCTCACAGCGCAATCCGAGAAGAATAATTCGGTCAGCAGCGGGTTAAGGCTCATCGGCAGCCACTGCCTTTCATCCATCCGAGAGAATGGGAAAGAGAGAAGGGGTTGCCCCAGGCACTGACCAAAGAGAACGATCCGTTTTGGCCTTTTACCGTAATCAGGTTTGGGGTTTTCTCGTACGTCAACAGTCGAACAACCCAAATGAATGAATGAATGGATGGGTGGATGGAGTGAATGAATGCCGCCTGAATGAGCGATAGGCGGCTGGCTGGCAATCCATCAAACTGTCCTCGGAACTGGTTGACCAACACCACTTAATGAGTGGCTCCGTCTCCGTCCTCCCATTTGCATCCGCCCCTCGCGGTTTCTGTTCAAAACCACTCGATGGATGGCGGAGTCATTAGCCACAAGCCATGCATATGGTGATGGAACGCATAAAATACAGCCATAAAATCGCCCCAAGAGGCGGAGCACGCGTTTTGGAGCGCCGTTTAATTGCGCCGCGCGATCTGTGCGCCTCAATTTGCATTTTCCTTCGTGCTGGCTGGCACTCTGCGAATGAGGAAAACTGCACGTCTAATGCAGTGGTCCAGCAGCTAGCTGGTTATGCATGTTATTCTAGAAACAAGTGTAAATTACACACGCTCTGCCCAACAGGCCGACGACGCTTTCCACACTCTCGCTAATTAGTTGGAAATCAATTTCAATTTTCTGACGCCCCAAGCCCATTCTCATTCTCATTCCAATTTGCATTCTCATTCTTGAAGGCAATTGATAAGAGAGAGGACCCCAGAGGGCAGATCCAGGCTATCTGGGGTTAATTGTGTGAATAGCAATTGAAATGTTATAGAAACTATTCCAAATAGAGGCGCCAACTGGGGGTTAAAGATCCCTCAACAGAGAGACAGCTGATCGGAGCATGTTTAGGCTATTTTGAAATATTCTTATAACTTTATTCACTGCCTAAGATGTTATTCAGCTTTAAACTTATGTATTTTCGTGTAGCTTTTATCCCCCTTTTCATAGCCCTAGTGTAATTCTTGAACCAGAACCGCACCGCCCTACGCATATCCAGCCCCAGGGCGCGTTTAAAAGCGCTAGAGCAAATCGCGCAAAACATAAAAAAGATTACGACGATGGGGGGCAGGGCCGGACTCTGATAGGGGGTTGGTGCTGGTAATTGTAAGCGGCTATTAAAATAATTTAACCTCGCCTCCGTTCGGCCATAAAGCTAGGGTCGAATCGTTGCGGGGAAAGGGATCTAGGGAGAAAGGATTACTCGGAGCCAGGAGTACTCGCCGCCCCAGAGGGATTAACATAATTTTCGCTAATATTTTGAGCATAAGTCTCAGAGAGCATAATGCGCTTAGAAATATGAATAAAGGCGGCATTAACCTGAATGGTGGTCGAAGCGGCAGCGGCAGCTGCAGGATTGCAGGCAGCAAGCAAACGAAATGCAGGAGGCATGCAGCAGGCGGCAGGAGGCAGGCGGCAGGCGGCTCACAGCCATGATGAGCTGTGCGGCAGAAAACGCGCCAAAAAACAGCGACGGCAAACGTTGCGGCGACTGCATTAAAGTGGAAAATCCTGTCTGACAACATTTAAACTAAAAAAAGATATATATGTATGTACAGAAACCCATAGTAAATATGTAGAAAAAACCAACAACAGCGAAAACAACACATAATAAGCGTGAAAAAAGGCAAAACGAGAGCAAAACCAACCCAGAGAGTCCCAGTCCCAGTCCCAGTCCCAGTCCCAGTCCCTGTCCCAGTCCCAGTCCCTGTTCCTGTAAAAGAGTAACACCATACCATACCATGCCGGAGCCAGAGACAGACCAGAGCCAGAGGAGAATGTAGCCAGGCAATGCGAAGCTAGAAAAATCAACAAGATAGCTTAAACATATATTCGAAGATGGGGATACCCTGTACTTCTAAGATTACATACATATTTGCACACCAAGAACTCGTGTTTAAAGTTCAATGTATTTTCAGGATTCGCATATTTAATCCAACTCCCAAAGGTACATTTTTAACCTCTGAGATGTATTTGATGCTATCACGATGCTATCTATATTTAATCGTTCAGGATACATGTCTTTCAAATGCATTTAAGGTTCCAGGATGCAGCCCACCCTGATATGGCCTCATCTACCCTCTATAGAGATATTGCAAATGTAGACAGCCAGACAAATTACAATGAAAATAAAACTAAATGATGAAGAGAGAGAGAGAGAGAGAGAGAGAGGGGGCGAAAGGGAAGTATTGTGGGAGTAATAAAGGGGCTACCATGAGTAATTATAGTAGATGCGGGCAAATGGGTAATTACGAGAGGAAAAAAATAAAGTATTTCCTTAATTTTCATTTTTTCCTAAAATAAGGCATACAAATATCAGATGAAGATGGCTCAGTATCTCACACATAATTTCTTAAAACCCCATTAGCGCTCTACTAACCATCTGCATATAATACCTGTTCCCAAGGCTAAATCAGTGCCAAAAAACCATCCCACATTGGGATTTCTCTGTTCTCCCTCCTCTCTCCTCTCCCGCTTAAACAAACAAACAACCGGCAATCAGAATCACATTCATAACATCAATATAACAAGTTCGTGTTTGTTTATCGTGGGGAAAAGCAAATTAATGAACGAAAACCCCATGTGGATTTTCCCACACAACGCAACACAGGCCAAAAACGAAACTCAAACTCAAAAATCGAACGATGCACACACATCACACAGAAATCAAAAAATCGTATTGTATAATTCTGTTATTATGTTTTCGTATGTGTGCCCTGAGATATCATCCAAAAAATATGCAAATTGGGCGCCCATATCTGGATGTTGAAAGGCCAGAACTTACAGATTGGGCATCGCAGGCTAAATGATCTTGAAACTGGCTGAAAACCGATGATTAATGATGCTACATATGCGTACATATTTTTCGAAATATTAAACAGAACAGAGAGCGCGTGCTGCTTCTAAACTTCTGAATAATCTTTCCAAGTGTTAATTGAAAATATTTCCGAGAATTGTGAGTGCTTTTTGCGGTTTCCAAAGTCGATTTGTAAAGCTGTCAACGAATGTGAGTGCAATTTATCAGGTACGTACAAATGAAGCTGGCAGAATGGTTATAAATAAACCAACTATGGATTGGAAACCATTCATTCGTATTAGCTTTAGTTGCTGTTCTCAATCAGCTCCTAGTTCCCACAGAAACACTATCAAAACCACTCCACTCCATCCATGCCCATTGTGGCATTTCCGTTTCAAGTCAAGCCAAAAACTGTTCAACCACATGCCTTCGCCAGTGACAAATTGAAATAAATATCTCGTACGCATTCTGGGACGTTAAGTCTTTGTTTCCTGTGGAATGATACATAAATATGGCCTTCGTTTTGTCAAAGTCATAGGCAGAAAGGGGAAAAAGGTAAGGTAAGAAAAGGTCCGAGAGTACAGGTATTTCTGCCTACTTTCTTGTCCCACGAATGTCAAACGACCCTGCCGCCTCCGCTCGCTCTCCATCCGACACTTGACAGCGGCACACACAAGACAAAGGATCAACATCCCGGCCAGAAACTGCTGCCATCGATATTCATAAATAATTTGTTTGCCCAGAATGTCCAATCAATTGTTGAATAATTGATTCGGTTACAGCGTTGGTCGGGTCTCTGCAGCAGAGGCAATCAATTAATAATCATTTTTTTCACAAATGCAATGGCAAATCATTACGATGTAAAAATGCTGTATCCATAAAGCACAATAAAATGATTACCATTTCCATTTCCATTTGCAGCTTCAATCAGACCTCAGATATCGCTGGAGGCGTTTATGACTTTTTTGTTTGATGGCTTGTCGGTTTTGTTTGTTTTTCTGTTTTGCATGTGATTTGAGCTATTTCTCTGTGCCATAAAAATGATTTTTTCATTTGATTGGTGACAGATTTACGGCTAAGCCCATTTGCGATGGTAATCGGTTATGTTATGGGCAGATTATAGGCATTGGGTCTAGGCATTCCATTCTATTGAAAGGTGTGCATGAGATGATCTCTTCGCTTGAGTTATCTTTTGCTGGGAAAAGTTATATGGAAATATTTCCCACACTGCCTCCCGCAATTCATTCCTCCCTCCACGCTCTCCCTTCAATCGACAGCAATTGGTGCGGAACTTGCTCCTTCTCTCGAAGTCGTTCAAGCGTTACCGAAAGCATTATTGCCATACGAATTGTTTGTCTGTTTGCACTGTTCATTGGGTATTTTGTATTGGTTCTCTCTATGAAATCATCGTGCGACTACCTGTTCCCCAGTCCGCAGTCCCCAGTCGCCAGTCCCAGTCCCGTGGATGTACTATTTATAGGCAAATGCGCAATATGCCCACGGCACAAGTCATCCCCAAAGTCATTCCGTGCTCCCCCCGAAGATCAATGACATTGAAGGGGAAGGAGTGGAAGGAGAGTGCACGCTTATCAGCAGGTTCTGGTCTGTTGATAAAGAAGCGATGGCAAGTGACGAGCGGCACGATAAATAGAATGGACAGCAATCAATAATGAAGAGTTGGAAGAGCTGGGCTGGGGCTGCTTCCTCAGTCAGTCAGTCAGTCAGTCTGTCAGTCAGTCTGTAAGCGAGTGTCAGGGGGGCTTGTGTCTGTTGTATTTACCTGCAATCAAAGCAGTTTATGTTTTACCTTTTTATTCTGTTTGTCAGTCTTGTATGTAAATACAAACAACCACTTGAGGGAAGAGTACACAGAACCAAGGTACATTCTAGATGGGGTGAGCCAATCCAGGTAATTCGGTGGGCAAAATTAATGCGGATCAAACCTTTCAGACGCTAAATCGGAAGGAAAGAACCCTACCACTCCAGCATTCACTTAATCGCTTTGTTTGCATTGGGGTTTGTTTCCAGTGTGGATGTGGATGCCATTTGATTGGATTCGAGTTGGATTCGTTCAAGGTTTCCCCCCCGCTGCTGACAGAGGAGTTCTATCTATCCCTCTCTCTCTCTCCCACTACCGCTTGCATGTCAAATGAACACTTTGAGCGAAAGGTGTTAATGATAACAGAAAATACCAACTAGCAACTGCCTGGTGCAAAACTGGGTTAAAAGGTCTCTTCCCCAATGGGCTGGGGTGGGGGCATTGCGCATACGCAGCGTTGCAGTAAAGTCGTAAAAAAATACAAACTACAAATCCAGTAAGGCGGCAGCTGTTTGTTCAATAAAAGCCAAACAAGGCTAGCCTTAAAAAGGAACAGAGTGGAGGCCAGACAACGACCCGTGATTGCTCTTTAAGAGAGGGATTGTTCAGGGGAAGGGCAATGAATAATTTCAGAACACTTCTTGAAGCAAATGATAGACTGTCTCTGTCTTGAACACCGCTCTGAGACTCCTTCTCTTCCGAGTGTACTATGAGTATATGACAAACAAATCCCATTAACTCGCACAATTCACATTCACACTGCAGTCAGTCAGTCAGTCAGTCAGTCAGTCATTTACACGATTTCTGTGCACTCAATTAAAATGCCAAGTTCAGCGCCTGCCAACATTCGAAAACTGACAGCTGACAGATGGAAATTTACTGCTCAAAGGCTCAAAGGAAGCTAAGGAAAAGCTCCCACCCGACTTGGGTCATGGACTCTGCACTCCAAGCTCCACGCTCCACAGTTGAACTATCAATCATTCAGTGTTCATTTCGCTTTGAAGCAGGTGTTAAATGTGTCAGTTTTAAACGAGCAGAAACCAGAAAGTTCGTCAAGAGTTCCTCAAGGCAGGGAGGCAGCTTCTTCTACCATTTCACAAGTGTCAACGATTTGAGCGGGTAATATGAGAATTATTAATGAGAAATACTTACAGATTACAGAAATAGATTACAGTTTGATGGGGAATGATTTGTTCTATACTTAACCCTTTATTTTTTGGCCTTTTCTGTGCATATAATATTGTTCTTAATAGGGCTTTATCTTTCCTTTCACTTACAGATTTATTAAGCTAAGAAGGAAGTCAACGATTTTGCAAACGAAGGTAAGTTTTTCCCCTAAAACCAATGGGAATACACCTGGGGAACACAAACTACTATCCCTCTTTGGAATTCAAATTTATCTGCAACCAACTTGGAGAGCTCTTGTAGTTATTCCTACCTGCGGCCTCGATGAAGAGTTTCAGTCTATAATCATACGTAGTAAAAGTTTAAAGTTTCCCATGAGGAATTTCCAATAAAATGCTCCTCTTCTTTTCTGTGCTGAAATACACTACATACATTTTGGCGTCCCTTAAAAGCAATTTCGCAATTTTCTTTCTCGAAAGTAATTAACGAAATGTACGGATACGAGTATATATTTTCCTTTACACTCAGTTCCCTTTATTCAGTTTCATTCAGCTCCTTCCGCGTCCCTGGACGCACTCCATGCCTGGGGATTGAACTCTCACCTCGCGAGGAAATGGACGAAACGGCGAAATCAGCTGCAGAAGAGAGACGTCCACTGGCTGGAGCCTCCTCTTAATTAATGTGCAAAATCACGCGTCTGCATTTAATTCACTTTGTTGCCTGGGAAATAGCGCCACAGAGCCAGAGCCCCGCAGAGAACTGCAGAGATGTTGGGGAAAGCCACTCGAGAAATGTGGCAACATTTTTGCACGCATTTGACGGCCTGTCCAAGCGATTGGGCCGCCAGATTGAGCCCCGGCCCCCATCTTGGCCAGGTTCGTCTATTTAAGGGCATTTGCCAGCTTTTTCCCAGCCGTCGCATCGAACGCATCGAATGGCCACTGGCAATTGTCCTTTATGGCCATTCCTTCATTAGGCCCACATCTTGGATGCCATTTTAATGCAATCGCGCTCTGTCCTACCCAATCACTCCTCTCTTCCGCCGATGTGTCACTCTTGCGAGCATGTAAGATGTAATTTCAATTGTAATTCATATAATTCGCTTTATTGTTGTCTCAATGGGCCTTTGTTGTGGCTCTTGGAAGGGAAAGGGAGCGTATCGAAAGATACAAGTGCTGGGCTTTCGTTTCTATTGTACGGGAAGGTTGCCAAACTTCAGCTGCTGGATAAATGCTTTATAGGTCTCGTCTCTAAAGAAGCGGTGAGAAGGCTTTTTTAAATTTAAAGCAGTCCGACAACATAAAGAAAACACCTTATCAGCGAAACTCGTCTCGAGCACCCGACGTTTTGGTTGGTTTGGCAATTCCAGGGTATTCTCTCTTGCCGCCTTCGCTTGTGCATCGTCGAGCCGAACCTTAATGTGCCGTGTCAGGCACACGTCATGTATGTTGCCTCGACTCGGGACCAAAGACAAAGTATAAGGAACTGTGGGTGTATTGCTGGAAATATTATGAATATTCGCGGTGTTTCGTAAAGGAATATTTTACCATATGTACTACATTAGGAAACAATTCAATTTGGATTAGTTTACATTCCGAATTCCTATTCAGATATTCCTTTAGAGCAGTAAATTCCACATCAAATGCAATGACAGAACCCAGAAACTTCATTTAGAGTACTCCCCGAATAATATTGCAGCTGTTTGCCATCCAGATACTATGCTTAATTAGGCGTGAGGCCCAATTTGATCCATAAAAGCGCATTAAAGGCACATAAACTGTTGGCAAGAAGCTAAACAAACATGTGAAAGCGCCATCAAAGTGTCAAAAATGGAACAGACCAAACTAAGGGATCTGTTTCTGTGTCTGCATCTGTATCTTATAGTACAAGTATGGTATACGCCCTGGCATGATCCGTTTAGGGGGTTTAGGGATCGAGGGAAAGTCTGCGCCAGACTCCGATGATCCAGCCACAGCGGAGGCGCATGTGTACATAAATTAGCTCATAATAAAGTTCAAAATAAACTGCGGCGAGGCGACCAGCGGCAAGCCTATAAAAATAGTCTCCAGTGGCAGGGAGTGGGAAAATTAACCGCATTAAACATTTGAGAAGGCATAAATATTCATAAAAAGAAAAGTCTGAATGCAGCTGCCACAAGTCGCCGGCTGGGGGCAGGACCGTGGACTGTGGACTTTTTGCATTTTGCAGGCCGTGCGGAAGTCGACGTGGCGTATGAGTAATGTCCCCCCTCCACCAGGCAAAAAGTAGATACGAAATACATATTGTCAACTGTTTCGGGGGAGCCGAATTTATTGAATTTGAGTGATAGTCGCCAACTAGTAGGCCATGACATCGTGCACTCGTCGGAAGCGCTCGCCCGCCTTCCGCAGCGTCGTGCCCCGCGTCTCCGGCATGAGGATGGCAAAGGCCACCAATCCCACGACCAGGAGAATACCCACGACCACGAAATACTTGTAGAAGTACTCGGACGTGATGGAGGCGAAGGTGGCAATCACAACGATGTGGATCACCTGCTCGACGCACACGATCAGGCCAATCAGGAAGGGCTTCACGCGCAGCGGAAACGCCTCCCCCAGATAGGCCGACGAGCTGCAGACATAGATGCCCGCGAACAACTGGAAGCCCACGCCCAGATTGGCCACCTGCCGCATGTAGTAGGGGCTCAGGATGTTCGAGTAGTCGCCGTAGATCCCGGCCATGCCCAGCATTAGTGCAGCCATGCACATGAGTGCCAGCAGCGAGACGAACTTGCGTCCGACTGTGTCCAGAACGGCCATCGTGATGAGGGATCCCAGCAGGCGGAGCGCGCCGAACACGATGCTCGGCCAGGCGTAGAAGGTGTTCTCGAACACGTAGGTGCTCGTCTCTATCGACCAGGAGAGCGGCAGCGAGATGGTGAAGGCCACAAAGCCCCGGAAGAAGAGCATCTTGATGAAGGGCATCATGGATTCGGCGATCTGCTCGCCCACGTTCTGGCTGGTGCCCTCCACCACATACAGCTTGGCCTCCTCGTACGCCTGATTGCCCCTCTCGACGGTCCACCAGCTGTCCATCAGTCGCCGGATACTGGCCCGGGCCCTGTCCTCCTGGTTCTGACGGATGTAGAAGATGGGCGACTCGATCGCCATGGCCACACTGCCGATGGCAAAGGCGGAGAAGACAATGCCGAAGATGCCGTGCACCCGATTCACCGCCATTCCTAGGTCGCTCGCCCACTGCGAGTCGTAGATCACCTGAATGGCGATGCCCAGGCTGAGGCCGTACTGCTCCAAGGCGGAGCAGGTGCCGCGACTATTGCTGGTGGAGATTTCCGCACTGTGGATGATGAAGGGTACCGTGATCAGGCCGATGCCCACGCCCCCCACGTAGCGGGCGGCCAGAATGGACTCGTACTCATACGGAGCACTCACAAAGATAATGGCATCGATCAGGTTCATAATACTGCCCAGACCCTGGAGAAACATTACGGATTAGAGGGGCACGACAACATCTATCTATCTATCTGTTTGTACACTTACATAGAAGATCTTTTTTGGGAGAAAGGACACCGCCACAGCGGAAACAAGAGCTCCGATGATGAATCCGATGAACCAACTGTACTGGAACTCCGTGGTGGTGGGAACATTCGCGTTCAGATTCCAGCCAAGGCCTTGGGCCATGTCCAAACCGGCATAAACAAAGGCAAAGGTGGCTAAATGGTGGAGAGGTTGGAGTGGATTAGTTGGCTTTGTTGCAATTTTGTGCTTCGTTTCTATAGATTTAACCAAACTAGGCAGCCATTCAGTTCTAGAATCTACAGCAACACCTGGGGATGTTTAGGGACCTGTTTATGGTGGAAGTTGAGATCGAAATGGAATCTGAGATATGGCTAAAATTGGCTGAATTCCGTCGAATGTAACCTTCTATTATCTTGGTTTGTAGAGTGTCAATCCAGCCACAGATCGAACTAAAACCTCTATGAATTCACATGCTACCCCACAGAAGGAATCTTGTTGGTTGGCTTAAAAGGCTTTGTGTTTTGGTGACACTTTTATCAGAAGAAGGAGGGTGTCTTTTAAATATAATACATTCCAGCTACCGAAAATGATAAGGAGCTACTGATAAGCACTGCGATACTCGTATTGGTTCGGTTATGGGTCGTAACCCTGAGTTCTTGAAGAACTTTTGGGCACTCTCTCAAGCTGCTCTCCCTGCTGGCCCACCTGCTGTTCCAGTTTTCGTTGCCGTCTTACTCCAGCGACCCCCCTGATTGACGACCACCACATTGACCACATTGGGTGGCGGTGGCGGTGGAGCCCGTCCTGTGGTGATGTACGTGGTCTGCGGTTGTTGTCCTGAGACGTAGTGGGTCTGCTGGACAGACACCGGCACCGAGGTCACATACGTCGTGGTCGACATGTTCCTTAGTTATATAAGAAAAATGCGTTTGCAAATTGAATTTCCGCTTCAAGACCCGTTCGATTCGTTTGATTTGGCGCCTATGGACGTACTGGGCGCGTATTTATAATTTTATTGTACTCAACCTATAAGTGAATACTATCAGCATTATAGATATCTGACCAAGAGATACTCGTAATTGATATAGTATTTTATCAGCTGCTAGATACACGCGTATCGTACACTCCCCCAGCTACTTCTCCACGACCGTGATTCACGGAAAATAAGCCTTGATAAGTCTCCCCAAAGAGTGGTAGCTTGAGGCCAAACTACTGACTCACTCACTGCCTGCTGGCTGCCGGCTGGTGTCCTAGTCGTATTGGTTAAATTGATCGTTCCAGCTGGGCCAAAGTTCACCTTTCACTGGGGTGATACATTCGTAGTGTGTGTACGACAGGGGATACCCCCAATAAATTGGGGTCTCTGGGAAAGCCTACTGGCCCACTGGAGGATGACTGGCTGGCTGATTTTTCGATGGGTACTCGAGCTCGATTCCTACAAGTGTTGAGATCTTAAAGGTGGTGAGAACCCACAATTTTTGAGTTCAGAGTTGAGTCGAGACCCACGAAAAGGATATAAAGTTACTTCAATCCAGCCAGTAATACTGGATAAGGGTTTTTCTCCTCTTGTGTCTGTCCTCTTGCTGTCGTACTTTTAAATGGGCTTACAGATCTTTTCTCCGCTCACACCCACACCCTATCGGAATTTCTCACTTAAATTTAGGGATCGTGTTTTTGCTACTTAAGTGTATAGAAGACTATTCTGAGCTATTCTGATTACCAATAAAATGCTAAAAAATATGGTATATTTCATCAAAATATAATCAGTCATAAGCTACTAAGCCTTTTTAATAGCTGTTGCGAACTGTTCAAATGAATTAGGTGTTTAATGTACAAACATATGTAGAATTTCAAGCGTTCCCAACGAGTCTTTCTAGGGAATGTCACACCAAAGACTGATCTAAATCTAAGTACATTTAATCGAAAAACAGCTGTTTCTTTCTTTAGTTTCCATATTGATATGATCCTTAGCTGAAAAGAAAATTTCTTAGAACTTAGACTCTTACCCCCTGCAGACCTTACTTTTTTAAGGAAACTACGAGGGCTGGCCTATTCATTTCCCCACTCCAATTTAAAAATGTGGAATTTTTCCCCCTTTTTCTTTAGCTCGAAACAAAACTGCTGATTCAAATGCCACCAAAAGTTAGGAACCTTTTAGAAACTGTTCTTTTTTTCGCTAGAGATAAGTAGGACGTTCAACTCTGAGTAGGACATAACACTTTTATGGACGGACATTTTTGGAGAATTGGGGAACCGATCTACAAATACGGATTTTACTTGCCCCACTCAACAGACTTTTTGAAAGCCAGCAAAACCAAATGAAAAATTCATATTTCCTTTTGTATTTCTAATAGTTATATTCAACATTGATCCTCCATCGATCCAACCATTCTTAACGATCCTTAGGTCTAGTAGGGGCTTACATTATGCACTCGCTGGAACCGCTCGCCAGCCTTCCGCAGCGTCAGTTTCTTGGTCTCCGGCATGACGATGGCGAAGAATATCACGCCCAGCAGCATGATAATGCCCACGATCAGGAAGTACTGGAAGAGGTAGTCCGTTGTGGGCTTGAAGGCGACTATCACGATGACGTGGACCACCTGCTCGCAGGCAACGATCAGGCCAACGAAGAAGGGCTTGACCCTCATGGGAAACGCCTCGCCCAGATAGGGGCTGGAGCTGCAGATGAAGAGTCCGGCGAAGGCCTGGAAGGCCAGTCCCAGGTTGCACACCTGCCCCATGTAGTACCAGCTGTAGCTGTTGGCCGGTGTAGCATATATCCCTGCCATGCCCAGCATCAGGCCGGCCATGCAGAGCAGACCCACCAGCGAGACGCCCTTGCGTCCCAGCGTGTCCAGGGCGCAGATGGTGAAAAGGGTGCTGATGAGACGTAGCGCGCTCCAGACATAGAGGGGCCAGGCGAAGATGGACCCCTCAGAGATCGCAGTGCTTCCCACGATGGACCATGTCAGGGGCAGGGCGAGGGTGAACGCCACGAAGCAGCGGAAAAAGAAGAGCTTGCAGAAGGGCATCACGGAAGCGGACAGCTCCTCGCCGAGGCTCCTGCTCTCGCTCTCCACCACATAGAGCCTGGCCTCCTCGAACAGCGCGTTGACGGTCTTCGGAACGTTGCCGGCCACAAGCATTTGCTGGCACTGGCGCGCCTTTTCCTCCTGATCCCGGCGTATATAAAAGACGGGCGACTCCACGGACACCAGGGCAAACAACAAGCCAAACACCGAGAATATAATCCCTAAAATGCCGTGGAGCAGGTTCGCGGATATATCCAATGAGCTCGACCATTCTGTGTCGTAAGTGACTTGGATGCAAACGCCCATGGCCAGGGCGACCTGCTCCATCGCTGAGTCAACGCCGCGTGTCTGGGTGGATATCTCGCCGATGTGGAGGAGGAAGGGCACTGTGATCAGGCCAATGCCCACTCCGCCCACATAGCGGGCGGCCAGAATGGCTGTGTACTCGTATGGGGCACTCGTGAAGATAATGGCACCCGTCAGCTGCATAAGGCCACCCAGGAGCTACACGAGAATGAGGACAGAGAGAGTGTGTGTGTCAGGATCCAGCCGATCGTAGTGGATCGTAGCTTACTCACATAATAGGCGATCTTTGGGATGAACGTCATTGTCAGAGCAGACACACAGGCTCCAATGATGACACCGATAAACCAGCTGTATTGGTATTCGGGCGATACGAGAATAACGCTAACGGGCTGATTCCAGCCGACACTTTGGGCCAAGTCCATGCCTCCGTATACCAGAAACCAGAAAACTGAAAAGAGACAACAAATTTTCCACACATTCGATTCGATCCATGATTGATAATGGATATTTCGGCATGAAAGACTCACTTGCTGAAGACAGGAGCGATCTCCGATTGGTATTCCGCATGAATCGCGTTTGTGTCACAGTCACAGTCACCGTTTGTTGGGTTTGGGGCGCACATCCTGTGTTGCCGCATGGGGCGGATGGTGCATAGATGCCGTCCGTCTTGAAGTCGGGAGCCGTTGTTGCATATATGGTCGTCATTCCGCTCACTTTTCACGGATAGCCAAAAAGCGGAGCAGTTGAAACGTCTTCTTCGGGGGTTCGCTCAAAACTGGGTCTTGCTTTCGGCCATTTCTTCGCATTTAAATGTGACACCCGCGATACCTGGTATCTAGTTATCATTACAGATAATGCGTGTGATAGATAATTGCCAATGCAATCAGTTTATTTTTCGATTCCTTTTGATTCGATTAGGTGGGGTGTGTACCTGGAATTGGTTGCCTGTTCACTGAATCATGGTCAATCAGCAACAGGGTTCTTTTTTTAGTGCCCTTCCTATTCTATAAATACAGTACATTGGTATCCGACAAGTCTGATAAGTCTTCTGCTGGTAGGGATTCCCTAGATGAAAGGCGTTCCCGAAAAGTTGCACCATTCTTACGATTAATTTGGTGATAAGCTTTTAAAACTATCTTTTAAGTATTACTAAACCTTTTAATTCCATTTATGCTTATTATTCTTTGCTTTTTGTGGGGTATCTATGTATCTGTTGCCTGGTCTGTTGGACTCCTCTCCAATTGGCTTGTGGCACAGCGCCTGTCTAGCGGTCTGGGTGTTGCAACAACAGTCAAGAGATTAGCAGGCAGCGGCAGCATCATCTTCATAATTATTCCATCGGGACGGGGCAACACTCAAGTGCTTGCTTGAGTTGTCTCAAATTGCGTAATGTCTGAACTGACATTGCCATTTCCATCCACTGCTCCATCCATTCCACTCCATGGCATACCATCAGCCAGCCAGCATCTTCATGGGCCAATCTATCTTGTTGCGCCTCAAACTGTCAAATCGCACACATGTCGTTCTGCCTATGGGGACTAGAGAGTGCCGAGAGCTTAGAGTGCCGACTGGGTGCTGGAGAAAAGCGAAGACAGACGGACTGTTGCCTGTTTCTTGTCATTTGTCGCTGCTCCTCGACAAATTAGCCAAATGCGACGCCAGTTCCAGTCACACATCCCCAATCTGCAAACCCATTTCTGAGAGATTCAAGTACATTTTAATGAGTTTATGCATAAAGTTGTCTAATGGCGCACAAATTATGAACGCCACCAGCATGTAGGGACACACAGATATGGCTGTAGATGGAGATACAAATGGATATAGAGATGCGAGATGCCAATGGAGCACATGGCACATGGCACATGAGAGCACTTTGCCTTTGCCTTCAGGAGAAACTCTCTGCGGCTGGATTCTGGTGGCTGATGGCTGATGGCTGGAGGCTGATGGCTGGAGGCTGATGGCTGGTGTCTGCTGTGCCAACTAATGGAGTCTAATTACTCTGGCCGACAGACAGTACCCGTCAAGCGCGACGCGAATCTCTGGGCTAATAAAAATGTATTAAAGCAGAGAATAGACACAAGACACATTCTTGGACAGTCATTTATTCTTTGTCAAATAAACCATATGCTGCTCCTAAGCCTTTGCCTTGCCGTTCCCTATTTGGGCCCTGTTAAGCGGCTGGCCAGCCGTCTCTGCATATTCATGCGGTGTATGTTCTGGCAGCACTTGATCACCAGAATGAAATACACGCATTTCATGGATGCCCACAGCACTTGCTTCCAGTGGCGGAGGTACGTGAGAGGCGGGGGCCTGGCGGCTGGTGGGGGCATGCTGGCAGTCAGACAGGAATTTAGTTTACCGAGAATCGAAACATCAGTGTTGTGTTTTGTGTTGTGTGAACACACGACACGAAAATCATTTCCCCAAATCGATCAAATAAAATATAAACAAAACTTTTGGTTTGTTGCCGAGCCAAATATGATTTATTAGCTTTGGAGCGTGAATCATTTTCTAAATATAAAAAGTAAGAAGTAAATTCATTTGAAGATTCACAGTGGAAGTAGAGCAAAAAAGAATTCCCTATGTTTCCGCCCGGGATTGAACCGGGGGCCTTCCGCGTGTTAGGCGGATGTGATAACCACTACACCACGGAAACATCCTCGAGGGTGGCCACGAAAATTGCGATTTTCAAAGCCAATCATAGGGAATCTAAGAAAGCTCTGTGGAAATCATTGAAATTCATATTAAATTAAAAATAATCCCATGAAAACTTCTACAAACAAACCCGGAAACATCCTCGAATTCCAGCCCCGAGAATAATTGAAATATTAAAATTAATAAAATAATTAAAATATTCAAATAAAATTAATTTAATATTAATAATTAATAAAATTTAATTAATTAATTAATTGAATAAAATTTAATTGAAATTCGAGTAGATCAAATATTAAAACTGCAAAAACATTACAAATAATCAAAATACCAAAACAATTAATATACTATAATATTTAAAGTAAATGAAATATAATAAGTATCTCCCCCTTCAATGCTGTTAAAATGTCATCGTTTTAAAAATTGAATTTTTGTCGGGGGAAAAAGAGGAGTCTTGCCGAAACCCGGGATTGAACCGGGGACCTTTAGATCTTCAGTCTAACGCTCTCCCAACTGAGCTATTTCGGCTGGTGCATCTCTTACAACATCCAAAGCATCGAAAGCTAAGGGATCCCCATCCACTCTACCTACATATATGTATCTATTGAATACCTTTTATAAAGGAAACGCAATCTTGAATCTTGGACTGCGCGTATAAATAGGTTCACAGTAAAGTTCATTTAATTTTTCTGTTTTGCTATTTATAAATCGGCATTTCTGCGGGCCATGCCAATTTTTTGGGCTGTCACAATTTTTGACAGTCGCAAAGATTTACGTTGACACTTGCAACGTCTTAATAGCTCCACAAACAAACATCGGGGCGGGGGAAAATCTCTATGCAGCTGCGGATTTTTTTATAGCGGAAATTTCAGTGAAATTTCGTTGGTTTCGTTGACTCTGGGCCAACGTGTAATAATTACGTTAATTGTAGCATTTGTAACATTTTATGAGCCCACGGATCGAAATCTGCTACTATTTATACTGCACCCAAACGAGGCGTGACTTCTGACGGGCAGGGCAAGGCTAGGATGAAATTAATTTTTGTTGATTTTTGTGTGTTTTCTTCTTGTTTCTTTGGCAATCTGTCAGAATGTGTATTTTCGTTCTTTGAACTTTCGAAGAAATGGCAAACAAACAGTTTTCAATGGCAACCGAATCGGTAGAATATGAAAAATTGTTTATTATGGGGAAATTCATGGAAAGTCAATCAGTAATTAAAATCCCTTCTTCAATGCCAGCAAATTTGTATATTGATTGGCACTTCCTGCCTGCTAAAATTCAGAAATTTCCCTTAAGTGAGTTACGACAAATCTGACGAATGAGAACTACAGGAAACTGTATGCGAAAAGTTTCGAGAAAATATCATTTTGATTCAGTGAATCGAATGAGTCAGTAGGACAAGGAAACAAACAATATAATCGCCTATATCGTGGAATAAATGTTTCCCTGTCAAGATCCAACCCTTTTCTGCATTCCTCAGTTATGGAAAGTGCCGCAGTAACCTGATAAATTCATTCGAAATCAAAGTGCCAGGCCCAATGCCTTTTGCTGCTCCGACAGCAGGGCTCGTGCTCGTGTCCCTCAAAAGCTGTGGCCTTGTGCTCGCCTGGATATAACCTGATCCCTCTCTATATGTACAGTGTATATGTATGTGTATATGGCCTCTCTGAGAAGAGCACCTTTTGTGCTCAGTGTATCTGTGGCAGCGTGTGTGTGTGTGGTGTGTTTGTGCAACTAATGCGGCTTCCGTTTGACGCCCGGCGCTGAAAACTGAGCCTCCAAACGTACCTTTTGGCCCGGGATCGTCATTGTCTGCAGTCTCGGCTGCCCCCCTGGCCTTTGCTGCTTTTTGGGGCTCTGTTAATGATTCACATTCTTGAAAACCGATCGTGTGGCAGACCGAAATTCCTCTGAAAACCAAGCCATGCCCCCACGTCCACGCCCCGTTGTCGGTTTATGATTTATGGCCAGTCGCCTGCCCACAGATTTCATATTTTGCGTGTGTTTTTGACCACTGTCCACCATTTAGTCCAAGGCGAGCAGGTTTTTATTATTCTTCTCTTTTTTTTGCAGTTTTTAATATTAATTTAATTGTGATACTTTTTTCGTGTGTCATCGCCGCGAAAAATTTCAAAATTTCAGACAGTCTGGAGGCAGCAATTAATTGTGTTTTATTTTCAGCGGCGAGCAAATTGAATCGCGACCAAACAATGACGACAACAGCATTCCTCTGATATGTCAAGAGAATGCTTAACATTTTCGCTAGAATTTCTATTTTCGCTCGGTCACAACTTTGGATGGGGTCCTCTCTGAGGGGCCCGTCTGCTGGGTGACCAGACCTTGAGAACACTTTAAAGACGAGAATTCAAGGGAGAGATCTATAGAAAAGGTGAACTTTCATTTCAACAGATCCCCCAGGGGGTAGATAACTCTACGATAAGAAAGCCAGAAATCGATATCTGGCCCTCTGTGGATTACCTAGAAAACTCTAGCCCTACTCGTACGACATTCGGCCTGGCGAAAACTGATATGTAAATGTCAGGCAACCAAACCAAAAGGAAGTCCTTTGCAGCACAGAGAGGGGAGTGGAGAGCCCAAGCCCCTTTCCAGTGGGGGACACTTTTTGCTGGCGCAAGTCGACTTTTTATCCAGCAGTATATGGCAATTGCATTTCCACCATTTCCATCGCTAAGTGGGTCACAATTTGATTTGATTTGTTTATGGCATAACAACAGGAACAACAACCAAAGGGGGGGGCTTTATTTATGATATAGGTAGATTCCACTCCCCTGGGTAATTGCCTTATTAGGGCAATTGTTGGGGAATACAGCAGAAGGAGTTCTCTCTGCAGTTCACTTTTAACCTTTACCAGCGATTTCGAATACGAATTGTTTGAGAGAGGGGGGCGAAAGGGGAAGGGGAGGCCTTCTTGGCCATAGCTTGTAATTGAGTTAATTGCAAAAATACTTGTTTTTTTCCTTATAGTGTTTTTATTAGGAATTGCCTTTGCAAAACTCCGCCAGCAGCTGCAAAATAAATTACCCAAAAATCTGTAAAACAAATTGCCAAAGACAGGTATTAAATATGAACAGAAGTTTGTTTGTGGTTTTCTTTCGCGTTGATTAAGAATGAATAAATTTCCATTTGGCAGTGCAATGGAAGTCGAGTCTGTTGAATACTCGTAAACCGCTGACTGAATGATATCTCTGGTTTCTGGTCATTCGCCTCTGCCTGGGAACTGGCCATAAATTGATTGGACAGCCAAACTGAAATCTCAGCCACTCTCTCAGGTCACTCTCCTTATTATAATTCCGGCAACAAAAAAAAAGCCACAAACCACAAGATTTACTGAAAGACATTCCCCCAAACAATTTGTTGCCATTGAAATTTATTGTTGAGTCGTCAGATCCGACGGCGGAACCGACATTTGGGTTGTTTTCTGTTTTATTTCTATTTACAAATTGGTCTCTCTGCTTCGCCCTGCAAGATATTACATATTTATATAAGTTTTGGCTTACCTCCTTATACACTTTCAAAGGGGTATTATGATCCCCCACTGGTTTTACCTCTCTGTTTTCTACATAGGTTACATTTGCACTTTATTTGAAGGCTCTTCTTTCCCTTTCTTTTAGAAAGTACAAATGCAAGAATGCTCCAATTTCTTGTGCTTTATTCATAAGATATGCAAAATGTATTCCAAATGGAATGTATTTTGAATTTGGGGCACTCCAACAAGAAGATCAAAAAAGAAACAACCAGCACTGTATGTATTTTGTTTTTGCATTCTCGGTCGCACTTTCTGTTGCCTCGATCGACTGATCTGCGAAGCGAAGGGTATTCGGGTAGCCTTCTATAATTTTTCTCGATCTTCAGCACGTTGGTCACACTTCCCTTGGCCTCTCTGCCTGCCTTGACTTTTATATTTAATTTAAAAAAACATATCCATCTTTTATACTTTTTTACATTTTTCATCATTTTCCTTCTGGTGTTTGAATGAATTTAATTGGTTTGACAGTTGCTTCTAGGGGGAGGGAAGGCGGCGTTTTATGAGCCTGTCCAATGGACTAACGACTGGCGGGAAAATATAAACATTTTTTAATGATATTCCACCCAATTTGTCATGCACACAGCCCGTGCCCCCCCCTCAGGGGTCTGAAAACTAAACTTTCTCGAGTGTTGGGCCAAAAGGGAACAACTTAAATATTTCAAGTCCATTACAGAACTGTCACAACATGTTCAGGTTTCACTCGGCTGAGGCAAGTTGGGTGAGCAAAACGCAAATTGGCTCTGCCACAAAGTAGGGGCTCGACTCGACTCGACACGACTCTCCTCTCCTGGCCCTCATCCGCGTGGGGCCTGTCCAACCCACTTAAGTGACATTTGCCACATGTTTCGGGGCCCGAGTTCTCGGGTTTGGGGTTTGGGCTTGGGGTTTCGGGCTAGGGGGTACCATTAAATATGCATAAATCGAACTGAAAAAGCCGCCAGCCGCAAGTAACGAAGATGTTGCATGGACTTTATGTGTTCGTGTGTGTGTGGGAGTGCTAGTGGGAGTGGGAGTGGGTGTTGCATTGCCCTGCCCCTGCCCCTGGCCCATGTCACACTGCGGTCCGCGCATGAGTTAGCTTTTAAATAGTTAGTTAAGCGTTAAATTGACTTGGCAAAGCCATCAACTGGTCACATGTCAAACCCAAACCCCTGCCAGTCGCAGTCGCAGTCCCAGTCGGAGTCGCCTGCCTTGTTAATTGCATAATTAAGCGCAAAGTTGGACTTGGACTGGCAGGGGCTACGCCACGGATTGCAGCCTACGCAGAAACTGCTCCACATTTGCAGACCCAGTGACGTCTGGAAGATTGCCTGCTCCGAGTGCTCCGACTGCACCGACTGCCTGCTGCTGTTCCTCCTATTTACCCACTTGATTCGTTGACATCCACGCTAATGAGTCGCGAATCGCGAGTCCCAGTCTCCAGACAGCTTCGAGTTCCTGGCAATCCGATGCGATAAGGCGGAATTTATCATCTCTGTCTCGGGACGCTGTCAGATTAGTCGACTCCAGTCTATTTGCATATTCATAAATCTGGAAAGTGGAGACCAGGAGCATGGTCTCCAGTCTTCTGTCTGGACTTCGAGTGGACTTCGACTCTGAGCTAATTGAAATCTGTATTTACTTTTAATTGAATGCCCCTCTGGCCAGCTCTATCTGATCTATCTGTCTGTCGGCCCTGCTGCTGGTCCCCTCCCTCTCCTGTTGTGCAATCATTTTGTCTGCGGGATAAGAGAAATCGCATTATTTTACATGCATTTTGTTTGTCACTCGATGGAAGCACTTGGTTTATTGCGAACGAATTGCAGACTCGACAGAACTCTGGTTTCGGGGATAAGTGAATACCAGAACTGTGACTCACAGATGGGACTCTTAGGGTTCCTGGAATGGAGGAACCCCCACAAAGGGACGCCCCTGACCAAAAGGCAGACCCATAAAAATACCGAAAGGGAGAAAACAAAGCAAGAAATGTGGCTTTGGAGCCCTTACAAAAGAAAAAGAAAGAAACCAAGAAGCATCGCATCCTTCAAGTAAATGTTGCTGTAATAAAATTTTACGATCGCCTAGCAACAGGCACGATTTTTCAGTCCGTAGATCGGGAATGAGGAATGGTGGTGTGGGGCCCTGGGCCATGGGGGATCGCAGCAGAAGGACACAAAACAAAAGTCATGAAATTCATGAATGAATCAGGAAATCGTGTTGGCGTTCGATGCTCTCTCCCCCTCTCGATCGTCGGCCTCTTCAGCTGTGTGGTTTTTGCTTTTGGCAGGGGGCAAGTTTTGTGTTCTGTTTGTTGCCAGGCCGAGAACACGTTCCCTGTGGTCCAGGTCCAGGTCCAGGCCAGGTCCAGGCCAGGTCCAGGCCAGGTCTCCTGCTCTTTCTGGCCAGTCTGCGCATGCGTGACGTCTGTCAGCAGGCGACAGGAAGATGCCGCACACACAAAAAAGGAGAGAGCCAGTTCCAGAGCCCCTTTCGGCTGTGGTTTTTGTTTGGTTTTGTTTGCCAAGAAACATGTTTGTTTCCCTTTTAGGTCCATGGACGGTTGGGTCATGCTGGGCCCAAACTCGTTCCCAGTCGCCGGGTTTCGCTGGACTGCAGGGAACAGGGAACAGCCTTGGGGAAATAAGGAAGTTTCGTCTGTCAAGTGGCTGGAGGGGCTGGGGTGGCAGGCGGCTGTTTCCAGCTGCTTTCTGCCACTTCAGCTTTCTTTCTCTGTCTTCCGTTCAGTTCTGATTGATTCGATTCGACGGCAATTGGCGTTTCTATTTCGGTGGCAGAAAATGCAACATAATTGAGCAGAAATAAATAAAATGCCTGGCAAAATGCCTTCTATTGCATCTGCCACAGAGCCTGGGACTCCCACTCAGCCATTGTGCCACGTTCAAGGGGCTGCCATCCATCCACCGCCGCCGGATGTTGGTGGCATCTTCAACTACCAGCTATTTCTTTGTTGTTTCTCTTGGCTTATTTTTGTTTGCATTTTGAACAGACATTTTGCTTGTCTTTTGGACTCCACACCCAAAAAGTCTTCCGAGGAAGCATTTTTTGTGTGCGATTATGCAACACAACTGCCTTCGAAACTGGGTTTTTTTTTGGGTTGGGTTTCGTTCAGATTCAGATTTAAGAGATATTCGCTTAGATGAAGTCTTCAGAGAGACTAGGTAATGCTTTTCGAGAAGCACAGAGAGCGGCAAAGAGCCAATTGTTAAGCGAAGATCAAAGAGCATTCCAAAAGAGAGAATTATCTACTCGAACTCAAAGTTTTTAGGAAGCTCTGAGTGGCGAACGCTTTTAAGATTGAGATTGCCGTTTCAAGATGTATCTAATGTGTGTTTCAGATGATTCTCCATTGCGTGACGACGAGTCGCTGACCACGCCAAGGCCATGTCAAATGGTTGAGTGCCCTTATGGTAGAAGTAGAAGTAGAAGGTCGCGTCTTGATGGGCCTTTAAGACTCTGCTTAAGTGGGAACTTGGTGGAAGTATATGCTACCATTTCTGGCAATTACAATGCAACAAAACGGGACACTGCGACCACATAAATCACACTTAAGGCGACCCCACTCCGAGCACTTTTTATAGCCTCCAACTTCCACTCAATGAAATGCAGGTTGCTCGAGTGTGGCGGTGGGACGATGGCTTCCAGTCGAGTTCCGGCTCAATGCCAAGTGAGCATAACACAGCCATCCAGCGAATGCAGTTTTCACTTAACGGCAAGTGGCACATAAATTTCAGCAAGGACGAAAATACACTTGAACGGAACCAGGAGAGGGGTGGTTGTGGGTGTGGTTGTGGGTGTGCAGGCACAGCCGTTGACAGTCGCGTCGCCGACATTTTCTGATAAGTGGACAAAATGTGCATCGCTCTGTTCTGATTTTTCGGTTCCCTCTCCCTTTTGCCTCTCTCTGCCTCTGACACTGTCTCTGCCTCTGCCTCTGCCACGCTTTGGGGCAAACAATCTTGGCAAATATTTGGTGGCAAGGGCACTCGAGTCGAGGCACCGTCGAGGTCAACTGGTGCATGAAATTTCGCAGAGGCAAGCAGCAGCTGCAAAAGAGAAGCCCCAAATTCAAAGCAGCTGCAACTGGAATCGGATTCGGGATCCCCTGAGATGGTTTTTGGAGGGCCCACAGATGAGCTGGCCAAAATCTCAATTAAAACATCTCTGAATACAGTCAAGACGAAACAAAAATCAACTAAGCTAAAATCTCCTTTTCCAGGTCTGAAAACCATGAGACACTCTGCAGGCGACTGCTGCGCGGTTTGAGCGCGTCTTCAGACGCGCGGTCCTTCCTCGCAAATACTACAATGATGATGATGGGGCACTGCAGCAAGCACCTAGCCCTTGGCTGCCTGATACTCTTCCTTTTTGTGCTCCATGTCCTCAGCAAAGAGCAGTCGCCTTCCGGCGAGCCATCGCCATCGGCATCACATCACCGACAGCAGCAGCAGCAGCACCATCGCAGCCGTTCGGGAAAGCGTTTCTCCCGCGACTCAAACGGACCGCGCGAACGACGACCGAATATCATACTGATCCTCACCGACGACCAGGATGTGGAGCTGGGATCGCTGAACTTTATGCCGCGCACCCTGCGCCTCCTGAGGGACGGGGGGGCCGAGTTCCGGCACGCCTACACAACCACGCCCATGTGCTGTCCGGCTCGATCCTCGCTGCTGACGGGCATGTACGTGCACAACCACATGGTGTTCACCAACAACGACAACTGCTCGAGTCCCCAGTGGCAGGCCACGCACGAGACCCGCTCCTACGCCACGTATCTGTCGAACGCCGGCTACCGCACCGGATACTTTGGCAAGTATCTGAACAAGTACAACGGCTCGTACATACCCCCGGGATGGCGCGAGTGGGGCGGGCTGATCATGAACTCCAAGTACTACAACTACAGCATCAACCTGAACGGGCAGAAGATCAAGCACGGCTTCGACTACGCCAAGGACTACTACCCGGATCTGATAGCCAACGACTCGATTGCATTCCTGCGCTCCTCGAAGCAGCAGAACCAGCGAAAGCCCGTCCTGCTCACGATGAGCTTCCCAGCGCCGCATGGCCCGGAGGACTCGGCACCGCAGTACAGTCATCTGTTCTTCAATGTGACCACCCATCAGTGAGTACACAGATCCTTCTCCCCTTGACATTTCCAACTCTGACGTACTCTGTGGGTTCTCGCAGCACTCCCTCGTACGATCACGCACCGAATCCGGACAAGCAGTGGATCCTCAGGGTCACCGATCCCATGCAGCCCGTGCATAAGCGTTTCACCAATCTCCTGATGACCAAGCGCCTGCAGACGCTCCAGAGCGTGGATGTGGCCGTCGAGCGGGTGTACAACGAGCTGCGGGATCTCGGAGAGCTGGACAACACGTACATTGTGTACACCTCGGACCATGGCTACCATCTGGGTCAGTTTGGCCTGATCAAGGGCAAGAGCTTTCCCTTCGAGTTCGACGTGCGAGTGCCGTTCCTCATCCGTGGCCCAGGCATACAGGCCTCCAAGGTGTAAGTGATTGATGGCAGAACCTCCTGAGAGATCTTTCCACTAATGAAACTGATTTCTGATACTCTCTGGCAGGGTCAATGAGATCGTGTTGAATGTGGATCTGGCTCCCACTTTCCTGGACATGGGGGGAGTACCGACGCCCCAGCACATGGATGGACGCAGCATCCTGCCCCTGCTGCTCAGCAGGAACCGCGCTGTGCGGGACAACTGGCCCGACAGCTTCCTGATCGAGAGCTCTGGGCGCCGGGAGACGGCCGATCAGATTGCCGAGTCGCGGGCACGGCTCCAGGCCGAGCGGCGCAGCATGAAGCTGGCTAACAGCTCGCTGCTCGAGGACTTTATGGGCGGAGGCACAGGAACCACACCCGGCAGTACTGCTGCAACGCTAATGAGCTCCAGCACCACCTTGCAGCAGCAGCAGCAGCAGGATGACTTCGAGGAGGACACGGATGTCGAAGAGGATGACCTGGATGGAGATGGAGCCATGGACAGTTCAGCGGCTGCCTTGGAAGACGAGGATCTGGAGGATGCCGCTGCCGAGGAAGAAGACGACGAACTGGAGGAGCAAGAGCTACTCCAGCAGCAGGACAACAATCTGCCGGTGGCCCCGTACATAACCAAAATGATGCGTCTCAACTCGGAGTGCTCCGATCCGGCGCTGCTAAAGAACTGCCTGCCCGGACAGAAGTGGAAGTGCGTCAACGAGGATGGACGCTGGCGGAAGCACAAGTGCAAGTTCCACGTAAGTACAATGCCGAACAGATCTCTAAATATCAAGTTCATTCGTTGCTCCTACTCAGCTCCAGCTGGAGCACCAGTTGGCGGCCATGCCCCGAAAGCAGTACCAACGCAATTGTGCCTGCTTCACCTCGGACGGGCTGGTGTACACCAAGATCCGAGCACCGTCCGCCAGCGGCGCCCACCGCCTAAACAAGCGCACGAACCATGGCCAGGGTAAGCGCAGGAACAAGCGGGCGGTCGTCTACCACACGGAAATGCCCTACGAAATGGAGGAACTGCTGGATCTGCACCAGAAAATCGATCTGCTGTCAGTGGAAGAGCCCAGCCATCGCAGCAAGCGGGAGGTGGCCGCCAGCGCCAGCGCCAATGCCAGCGCCAGCTCCAACGAAACGATTGCCCAGGTCATCCAGCAGATACAGACCACACTGGAAACCCTGGAGCACAAGTTCAACGAGCACGACCTGCACAGTCCGAACGGAAACTCCAGTGCCAGTTCCATTGTGCGTGGCGGAAAGTTCCCCAAGACTGGAGGCCGTGTTGGCCACCGCTGCTATGTGGATGCGAACACGGGCAAGGTGAACTGCTCGGATGTGATCTACGATGACGAGAAGACGTGGCGCACCTCACGCAACCAGATCGATATGCTGATCAAGCTGCTGAAGGACAAGATCGGCAGACTGAAGGAGATGAAGAAACAGCTGAGGGAGAGCAACAAGCAGGCCCTGGCCGCTGGCCGACGCAACGAGAGCCGCAGGCGCAACGAGGCCAATCTTTTGGGCGAGACTGGAGCCGGGCCTGAGTTCAACATGAGCTACTTTACGGGAGTGAGCAGCACGCCCCGGACCAATGCCAATGGTGTGGGACAAAAGGAGATCTTCCGTGGCTTTGGCAGTGCCGCCGTCTTTGATTCCGTGGAACAGCAGCAGCCCCAGACGCCGCGCTATGCCTCGCGCGCCGAATGCTACTGCGAGCCAGATGCGGGAGAGAAGTAAGCCAGCGGCTGTCCTAGAACTAGCTCACATAACTAATCTCCTGCAATTTCAATCCCCTTCAGCTATGCGGACTCGAAGGAAATGGCCCGGGAGGCGCGTCGAAAGCTTAAAGAGGAGCGTCAGCGGAAGAAGGAGCGCAAGCGCATCAAGAAGGCCCGCCTGGAGAAGGAGTGCCTGTCCGAGAAGATGAACTGCTTCTCGCACGACAACCAGCACTGGCGCACGGCTCCCTTGTGGAACGACAGCCCCTTCTGTTTCTGCATGAATGCCAACAACAACACGTACTCCTGCCTGAGGACCATCAATGCCACCCACAACTATCTCTACTGCGAGTTCACCACGGGCCTGATTACCTTCTACAACCTGACCATAGGTAGGTCGGAGTGTCCTCTGGAATACCTCCTGAAGCTAATCATGGACTCGTGTCTGACTCCCTTTAGATCGCTTTGAGACCACGAATCGTGCTGCCAGCCTGACGGCCGCCGACAGAGCCCACATGCATGATGCCCTGGAGCAGCTAAAGGGCTGCCGCGGACGCAACTGCAGCGTACGCAGACATCAAGCGCACCTGGAGTCTGGCTCTGCTCCACATTTGCCCGCAGTCATCAATCAAGTTCAGCGCAACAACAAACGCAAACACTGTAAGCAGCAGTTTCTTGATTTCAGCTTACAAATGTTAACCATTTCCTGTTCCTAAAACCATTCACAATGCAGCTCCTCTGTCGGGCAGTGTGGGCAACTTTGGGTTTGTGGGCAGTCGACTGGACATGGACGGGCTGCCGCCCTTCAAGCGTCGCAAGCTATCCAAATACCACAGGTGAGCGAGTCTCTGTCAACCGGAGTGATTCCTGGAACTAACATTCGTTCTTCAGATGGACTGGCTCGCAGCAGACGCATATGAAGAGGCGCCCCTGGAAGCAGCAGCAGCAACAGTCCACCCGATTACTGCCCACGCAGGCTGTGACCGCAGCAGCGGCCTAGACAGAGATGGAGACGCAGTTGGAGATGGGGATGGACAGTTGGAGTTAGAGTCTCCCCAGTGAATACACATATCCTATGCGTACCTTGCTTGCCACTTGCCACCTGCCACTTGCCACCTGCTCCTCCTACCCAGCCCCTCTTTGTTTAGCCCCCACATTGGATTTTTTCATACATAAATAAGACTGTGTTTTTTTTTTAATCCATCTACTTACGTTTAGTCTCGTTTAACCAGAACTGTTTGTGGTCCTACGACTGCATTCGTCTTGCAATATTTACTCTGTACTGTACTCGTACAGTGCCCTACAGTTTACGACTTTTAATTAGCTCTTAGGCCCCTTAATTTGTATATAAATTTAGACGGAACCGCTAACAGTTATCGAATACGAATACGAACTATACTAAATAAATTATTTAGCGAAATTGGTTACAAGTTAAATTAGTTGAGTAAAACCTAGCAAAGAAATCGATTAACTGTAGCGAACAAATCCAAATCAATCTGTATTTATTGGCCATCCTTGCTAAAGGAACGAAACGCTATGCAAGTATAACAATTTGTTGCCACCGTGTATTAGAGAACTAAAACCATATTTATGCCCGACTAGTTACGTTCTAGGTGTTAAGACCCCCGCCCCCCACAGAGCCACGAAAGGCGTTTTTGCAGCTGCCGCCGCGCTTCGCCTACGAACAAACATACAGAATATTGTATCTGCCACGTTAATAATGTCATAAAATTAACTTTAAACACACGTACATGCATATTCAAATTCAACTTGATAACGAAACAAAGTAAAAACCAATAAAGTTGCAAATTATAAACATTTAACGCACATTTTTTGATTTATTAATGCACCTTCCTGCTGTTAACCACGGTAAATGTAGCCTGGGAGTCAAGACACTGAAAATAAGGTCCTTCGCCAATCTGTATAGAATCCGAAGCTTTTGCTTGTGAACGTGGCATTGCGTTCGGGTGAATCCTGAAAATTGATCGGCGCATAAGCTCAGCCTGAAAGTATGCTGCAATTTAAATCGATTTAGATTCGTAGCCTACTTTTGGGTGTGCGTGTAAATGTCATTTGAAAAGTAGAGAAAGCGCGATGTTCAACGGTTTTTTGCCAGGACTTTTGTTGCAGCTCAAGGACTTAAGGACTCAAGCATCAGGACTTGTATCACCAGCGGATTACCGAGCATTACTCGGGGCTGGGAACTACAATCAAGACGGTGGGTACGACCGACCCCGGTACTGAGTAGGTAGGCACATGCATCCGCTATTGCCACTGATAGCTCCACATTGCAGATTGCGCATATCTTTGATCAGATTTTGTGTTTGTGTTTTTGTTCATACAGATGAACATAGAACTTGGAACACACTCTCCGAGTTGATTTAGTTCGAGCACTTGGGAGGAAGAGGTTCAAGTGGATAATGGCGTAATCTGTCAAGTATACTCGTATCAGAGATTAGGTGTTCCGCTTGCTGTACAGCTTTTAGGCTACTTATATGGTTTGCAACATTGTAAGGTGTGTGCAGCTCTGAAAGATAGCCATAATGTTAATGATACCAACAACTGGAAAGAGCAAGAAAAACTGGGAAAGACCCTCTATTCTGATAAGAGTAAGAGATTCAACGCGATGCCATTAAGAAAAGCACCGAACGAGGGAATGGGAACGACAATGGTGACGGAGACACGAGCGAACATCATCAGATGTGAATAAGATCTGGCCTCACCGCTAATTAAGTTGCGGAGATGTTTTCAGTCGCTGTCAAATATTGTTACCGCCTGCCTGACAATTCACACTTGACACTTGACGCGCTAATTTCCGCTGCAATCGGGGCGGCGCTGCGGAGTTGGGCGGGCCAGGTGCTGCCGCTGAGGCTGACAGCCAGTTTTGGGCCACTTATCGTCACCGAAACAAAACAACACAAAGAGAGATAGTGGCAGCGAGAGAGCCAAACGCAGAGCAGAGCGAAGTCGAAACCAGTCTACCATTTTGTGGAGATATCGTGTTAAAATTTTACGCAAGCAACAAAGTTATCAGCTTGAAATTGTACTCGGATTTATTGTGGTCTATGCGACAAAATGCCACCCGATCACATGTTGCAAAGCGCAGAGGCCTGGCAACAAGGCCTCGTTCATTAGCCCTGCCCTGCCCTGTCCAGGCCACTTTACGATTTGCACACTTCAGTCGAGAGATATCGTGCTGAAATTTCACAATGCTTAGAATTCTGTTTTGCTGTTTTGCTGCTTTGCTACCGAGCGGGGCCTGGCTTCGGTCGGTTCGATCTCGATCTTGATGAGGGGAACTTTGTGCCTTGTCTGGGCACGTATTGGGCCATAATCCAGACATTCTGTTGAAATTCACAGAGCAAAAATAACTTTCAAGTTTACTACACATTTTATGGGCCGTATTAGAATTTTGAAATGTTTCCCAAGCTCAGAAGAAGTCATTACGGGCCTGATTGTACATACATATATTATTTCTCACAAGTCAGTTTATTTTTCTAATTTGCCTTTGAAGATATCCACCTGAAAATTGTAAAACTTGTGCCCACCAAGATCGTATAAATTACAGCCATACAAATAAATGCACGAGTCTCGGTAGGAAAAACTTTCATGTGTTATACTCGCAATTTAAAAAAGTCTCAGTCCAAAGAACGCGTCATAAAGTTTACACCATTGTGCTAATTAATGTCAAATTGGGACTAATAATTTTAGATGTCTAGATTCAATAGGAATGATATGATAGGTCGTACGAGACTTCGGGTTTGTGTGACAAACCTTGCTGTTTGTTTAGCAAATTCCACTCAAACAAATCAAAGTTTTCTTTCAAAATGTGCCCACTGATCCGTCAAAAGTTCTCCTTCAGAGGAGACGACGTGTATTAGTAATCTGATCAGAATAGGACTAATGTAAATATTTTTACTTATGTACTCTTTATTTTCTACATAAATATACAAAAATTATAAATATATAAACATACTGCTATGCAGCTTTGGCCCTAAACGTCCTTCTTGGGGTGTGCTCCTTCAAGAAGTTTTTGAGTCACCTGCCGCAGGACCTGCAGCTGCTGCTCGTAATTGTGGACAGCGGCCAGCTCCTCGGCGTGATTGTGATGTGGGGGCAGGTGGGCGTGGGCGTGATCATGGTCGTGCTCGTGGTCATGTGAGTGACCTCCCGAACCCGACCTGGTCTCAGTCTCTTGGTGATCATCTGTGCTGGCCGAGCAGCTGCTGTGGCTATGGCTGTGGCCGTGTCCTCCACTGGCGCCTGGAAAAAGGGAGGGAAGGGATGGCGGTTAGTTATCACGAACTGACCAATCTCAAACATGAAGAGAGCCCGAAAAGTGTGTCGATTCTAATCTGGGGCACCCAATTTCTAGCCTGATATAAAACCGATTAGAAAACCGATATTCCATTCAGTTTCGGAAGTAGTAGCTCTATTGCGACGGGTACAAAGCAAATTGCATGCCTATCCATAAACAATTACCCTTCAGAAGATGATTTATGGGCCCCTTCATCGGGCCCCCGCCCTTATCTAGAGTAATAATATTTACGTATCCAACTTATAGGAAACTTGTTCCAGTTGGAGTGAATCTCACAGACTGGTGCCATAAGCCATACGTGTAAATATATCTATGGCTCATCTCATCCGATGGACGGAGGGCTGGGCTGTCGTTATTGGTGTGGTTTTGATCTCTCCTCGGGTACTTTTTTCATGGGAAACCCCCGTCGATTGGATGAGAGAGATGACTTCATGGCTGGGCCGGGATTTTTTGATTGCAAGGTACACAGACAAACAGAGACGATATGCATAATAAACCGCAGCAAGGTCTGTTACAAGGCCAACCACGCAGCGGCGGATAAATCTTGTGGCAGAGCTGTATAGAACCTGTTCCTTAATCGCCCGAATCGATTCCGGTTGAAGAATTTCGTTTGACATCTGATGGCGCGCCAACTAATTACCACTCGATCACGGGATGGAATTAAATGGGAGGGAGAGATGGTTCGTTCTACTTCTATAGAGTGGAGATACTCACTGATCTGCTGGAGGCCGAACATGACGAGGAAGCCCACAAATAGGGCCAGGTAGGCGCGCAGTCCGGACCGGTTCTTCGACAGGATCTCGAAGAACACCACATAGATGAGGGTGCCGCAGGCAAAACCCTGCAGAATGGCCGACGCCAGATTGGGACCCGTCTCCTGGCCATTGCTGATCAAGATACCAATGCCAATGCCCAGGGGACTGACAACGGCGAATGTCAGCACGTACAGGATGGCGAGGGTGAAGCGAGTGCGGGCCACAATCAGCTCCACGCCCACACAGAAGGCCAGCACCAGTTTGTGGGCGGACACGGCTCCGAACATGAACCACACGGAGCTGGCGGAGCTCTCCAGGCCAATGGCCATGCCCTCGAAGAGTTCGTGAAGGGACAAGGCGGAGACGATGAAGAGTCCGCGCAGGGAGGATGTCAGCATGTCCGCAGAGGAGGCATCGTCCATTACGACGGGCAGGTGGCTGTGCCCGTGCCCGTGGCCATGGCTGTGGCCATGATGGTGCATGTGGCTGTCATGGGGGAGGGCCTGCTGCTGTTTGGCCCCAAACTTCTGCTGCTCGAGATCGTTCTGCAGAAGATTCTGCACGGAGAGGGTTCCCATCTCGGACGGCGCATTGCTGGCTCCATTTGCTGGCGGAGCACTGGGCTCATTCGCCTTGAGCAGATGGCTGTTGCGGATGCTGTGTCCCCGCTCGAAGGCCGCTCCGGCCGGATCCTGCTGGTGCCTGTCCACATACGTGTGCATGGCCTCCTCGATGAAGTACATCAGGAAGAAGCCGCAGCACATGAGAAGCTCCGCCAGCGGGAAGGTGAGCTCCCCAATGACGCCGCACTCCTGAAGTTCCTCCACCACCTCCTGGACTTCTGGCAACAGGTGAAGGAAGGTGGTGGCCAGCAGGACTCCTCCGCCAAAGTACAGGAGGCACTTGACCACTATCGCCGATCGGGCATTCGTCTGGTTCTCCGTCCAGCGGTAGCAGCGATTGAGCAGGAAGGGTATGGATCCGCAGATGGTGCTGGCAAAGCAGAGCACCACCATCGCGGTCACCTTGGCTATGAGCACTCCACTCGTGTCATCGTCGTGCTCGAGATCGTGCTCCTCGTCGTGCTCGTGATCGTGATCAGCCTCCCCATCCTCGTCGTGACGCGCCGTCCAGTGGCTGTTGCTGCCATCAATTTGCAGGAAGCATTTCAGAAAATTATTCACTTGCGTTTGATTCATTTTCGCGGCTTCTTTTGTATTGCCTCGTTTTGTTTGGGATATTTCGTTTTGTTTGGCTTTTCCGCTCTCTGCAGCCCACTACGCTCTGCCCTCGTCTCTCTGCTCTTGTCCAGACTGGTCTCTTCTAGACGTTCAATTCTCTTGGCTAAAATGTGCCCAGCAGCATGTGGTGGCGGTTCTGTGCTCGGAATGTCAATGTTGCGTTGGGTTGTGGTTTACCATCTAGTTGTTTACACTTCGACTCTGATTTAAACTTCTTCAGTTGCATGCCGCTTCAGCAGTACTTCAACAGTACTAACACTTTTCGTGTTAATGGGAAACTTTTCCTTCACAGCATTTGAATAAACTGCTTTAAAGGGGGTTTATTGGCTGGTTGGACTGCTTTTCTTCGAGTCGCACAGGTGTGGTGTGGTGTTTAACGCTGCAAGCAGTCTCGGCGACGACTGTTTTGTTGGATTGGACTGGGTTGAGGAGTCAAGTTTTGGTAGTTTATTTGAAGCTTTCTTGCGCGCCTCTCTCTCTCTATATCTCTCTCAGCAGACGTGAGCAGCAGGTTAAACAGTTAATACAACACTCTTAAAGCTCTCACTGCTGGCGCTCTTTCTTCCGATCTCTACCCGCTCCATCTCGAACGTTCACCCGTTGAATGTTGCTGTTGTTTCTCCGTAATAATAATAATTGTCTTGGGCTCAGCATAAAACACACATCCACACACACACACACACACACCGACTCATTGCCGATTGGCACAATGCACAAAGGCCAGATGGAGCTTAAGCTTGCGCCCGCGCCTGCGCCCGCGGCCCCATTGAGTAATTGCATCCGTTCACTTTGGCTAGCATTAAAAGGCGCCTGACCTTAGCCAAGATTTAGGATCAACTGAGCTGAACGCGACTTTTACTTAAAGCCAACCGGCAACAATTACAACTGATACTTACAGCAGCTTTGCGCCGGAAATGAAAGCTTTGCGGTGGCTGTCCCGGCTATGGCGTGAGCTCGTGTAACTCTAACGGTAATTATGTTCAACTTGTAAACTTCTTGTAATTAATGTGTCAACTAGCAAGCAGTTGTGGGAAGTAACTGTAATGGTCATTATTGTACACAGCTTATAATCAGGAATGTGATACTCCCCAAACTACTTTGATTATTTTCTACCTAATAATTATTGGTTTTATTCGCTTGTAGAACCTTATCTACGTCGCAATTTGGTGAATAGTTGCAAAGGAATGGAAACAGAAGATGAAGCCCACCTAATAGTTATATTGGGGCGTTAGAAGCCAGCATATCGTAGTGCCTTTGATGTTTGATGCATTCGCTAGGATAAACCTATAACATAGGACACGACACAATATTTTTGTAGAGAAAATATCCATTGGAACCCATAACCTAAATCCTCACCTCTCTATATACATAGGTAACACAAAGCGGAGTATCTTTCCTAATATACCTCACTGAAACAAAGTGGACAAGTACGCGGATCAGATTGAAGCGTGGACGAGTCGTGAATTGTTTGTTAGAGATCGCCTGATCCATAAATTAGTATAATCAACGATCAACGTGATTGGTCTAATTCTTTTGTTTTCTAGTGCGAAATGCCAACTAATTAATCATAAGTTCAATCTTATACAATACTGCTGTATTTCCATTAATTAGCTTAAGTATCTTTCCGAAAACAATCTGTAAAAACACACGTAGTTTTTCAATAATTTCTCATTTATTTTGTTCTCGTTTTTTCGCTTGTTTTTTGTTTCATTTTTTACTTTCTTTTTTGTTGGTTGTTTCTTTCCATGTTGTTTGCTTACATCGTTTATGCTATCATTTGTTGTTGTTGCTTTTGTTGTCATACTTATAAATTAATAATAAATCATTTTTTATACAATATTTTCTGTTGTTCTTTCGCTTGTTTCGCCGAAACGTTGTTGTTGGGTCAATCATTTGGTTTGGAAAATATGATATACATTGTGTTATTTCCGTTTGCATTCTGTATTTTCTTTTCATTACTTTTGTTAGAATTAAATTTTTTTGTTTTTAATTTTGTTTTAAAACTGCTTTGCAGCAGTTAACAATGCTTTACCTGCAATTATCAAAAGGCTTGCGTGCACTGTTTGCTAGCCAACCGTTAAACGCGTTTTGTGTTTGTATTTTTGTGTGTGTGTGTGTGTGTTTGTATTGTTCTCTTCGCTCCGCCAGCACTTCTTCGTTTTGGCCTGCACTGCTTGGTGTTGGCGTTTGTGTTGGTGTGTGTATGCATGTGTGGTCGCAAATATGTCAATTTCTTCTGTTCTTTTCTTGAATATATATGTAAATCAATGCATGCTTTATGTTTTGTTTCCTTTCTTTTATCAACATTTAAAGTACATTATGTATGTATAATCTGTTATACGTTACTTTAGTTATGTATATATTTATATATATATAAACTAGTGCGAATTTTCGACTTTTCTTGTTCTGCTTGACTGCTTTTCCTTTTCATATTTTACTTTATAGCATAATTTGTTTATCTTTAATATTTCATATATAATACAAATGATTTTCATTTAACTATACAAGAAATTTGGATTAATTTCATATACTATATTTGTTATTCATGTAAAATTTGAAATTTGATTTTCTGTTAGCTTTCTTTTTTTTGTTTGTTTTTGGGTTTCGTTTTTCATTGCTAGAAAGATTGCAAAAAACACTTTAAGTTTGCTTTGTTCTTGTAAAGTTAACACTATTTTTATTTTATGGTATATTGTATATTTGTAATAAGTATAAAAAATTTGTTTAAAATATATATATATATATTTATTCCACACTCGTATGATTTATTGATTTAGCTGTACTTTGTCATGTTGTGTTTCATGGAGAAGTGTAGAGGAGAAACAAATTCGTTCAGAGTCGGAGATGTGTGCGGTTTGTGGGGGATCTTTTCTTTTCTTTTCATTTATTTTATTTTCTTTTCTTTGGGAACTTGGGAGTAGTGCAGGCAACTTTCTCAGTTAGTTTAGTACTCGTATCACGTAATATCAAAATAAGTGGCTCAGTACAGTCTGTGTTTTTTGTTTTTACCTATCGAGGAGTGATTGATCTGTGGATCTCTGTGGAAACTCGGAGCCCACTTATTATCCACTAAATGAAACATTGGCCTAAGAAATAATCCGCAAAAATAAATGCACAAAACGAATTCAGCTACCAAGAGGGATTCCGAGGGACAGGGAACTCCTACATTTTGATTTATCCAATAGATATGCTACATGTGAAGATGCGTGTATATATATCAAAATATTTGCTCGCGTGTGTAAATATATGTACATATGTATGTACATAGATTAGCATTAGAAAAGTGCATCCAAAAAACAGAGCTAAACCAGAGCTGCCTACGCTGATGGGGAGGATCGGATCAGATCGGATCGGATTCGATCGATTCGGATGGGACCTGGGGCTAGGGGTTCTGGGTTCTGGGATCTGGGTTCTGGGGAGTACTTTAACTGCTGCGTGTGCCAGAGCGAGGGAGAGGGGCATACATTTATACTATATATTTGATATATACGTATTAAGTATATAAGTTGTTTTCGGTTTCCTATATATCCGCGTACATATGCATTACTTTTGAATAGTTTTTCAAAAATGAAGTTTATTTTCGCTTTCTTTTCTTTCAATATAATTTACAATTTGTTGTTGGTTGCGTATAAATATGGTTTTATCATTTACTTTTCTCTTCTTTCCTTCTTTCCTTACTTTCTCTTCTTTCTCATTTAATGATGCTGCACTAGTTTCTCCTTTTTCTTTTAAATATACATATATGTATATATATATATAAATATGTTAAGTGGTTTTCTTTTTGTTGTATGTGTATGTGTGTGCTCCTGCAGTTAGGAGCAATGGGGGCTTGTGGATAGGTTTAGAGGGTTTCCTTTCTGATTCCACCGACGCTTGCGGATGGAGGGAGGGTATGGGAGGGGAGGGTGTAGGCGGTAGGCGGTAGGGGGGAGCTGCCTGGCTGCTTGTGTGAATGATTCTTGGATTCTTGTTTCTATTTCGGTTTTACGTTTGAATTTTGTTTTCTTTTTTATTTGTAATAGCATTAATTAATAATAATATAATTAATAATTATAATAATTTATATAATAAACGCAAAATTGGTAAATAATAAAAATAATAATAAAATACAATCATTACATTAATTAATCAAAACTTGTTTCATTTTGTTTGTTTGTTTGTTTGTTTGTTTTACTCTGTTTTAGTGTATGTTTTAAATGTTTATGGTTTGTTTTGTTGGGGTTTCTGTTTGTTTTTGTTTTGTTTTGTTTTGTTTTATGTTTTTGCATTCTCTGTTCTTGTTTTATGTTTTGTTTGTGGGGTGTTTGTTTTATATTTATATAAATTACAACGGAAGTGTCGGTGTGTTTGTAGTTGGTGTGGGCGTCAGCATCGACGCGGATGGAGGATAACGCAGCGTGTGCTGCGACGTTGCCTGCTGGATGTAATCCTGACTCGGATTATTCAATACGCTATCCCGTGAGTTTGAATGTGAAGTGGCGCGCAGCAGGGTGACTGCCTCGCGTTCCGGACTACATTGTACACCGTCTAGTCATTTTTGGCGCGTCGATTTCTTCTTCTTTCGTTTAAAGAAACAACAACATCTGGAATATAAGGAACCACTGGAGACAGTTAACCAAGGGACAGAAACGAGATTGGATATGGATACGGATACGGATACGGAGGATACGGGTGGGAAGGGGAGGGGAGTGGAGTGGATTGGAGTTGGTGGTGGATGCGGTTAGGGATTTGGGGAGAGAGAGAGAGAAAGAGAAAACGGAAAAACGGAAGTTGCGCATTAAAAACGACAAAAGCAACAAAAATTGCACTAATTAAGTTGATCCATCAATCGATTTATCGTAGAAATCTATACTAAATGTATCGATAGAACGTACAATATCGGTCGCTATTCCGATCAATGAGTATGCGAACAAATAACGTGAGATATCCATAAATCCATCGATAGATTCATCAAATAATGAATCACTATCTTGGATCAGATGAGATGCATATTTTAAGGAATTCTCATTAAATAACATTAGTTCATTAGTCTATCGATCGATACATCTATTTAGAACAGTGTCTATCTATCGACACATCGATTAATTGATCACTTAAACGACACATACTTTGTTTCATCGACAACTTCGACTTCAGGCTGCTGTGTGATGGGCGTGTTTGAGTGTCCGGCCGTGGGATCGTCCGGATTTAGTTCGCCATTCGTCGAACTCACAACCTGGAAACAAGGACACAGAACAGAGAAAGATAATGCATAAAATATGTGTTATTAGTCATCGCATTTCATCAACTCTTGTACTAAACATATAGTTCATACACATAGTATATATGTATATATATATATTTAAAAAGGATATATATACATATATATATGTATATATATATATTTAAAAAGGATATATATACATATATATATAGTAACTGGTGATAATACATTATTGGACGATTTACAGTCGTTATTTTGATTTATTGTTAGCACTAGTCAAAAATGAAATCATTAATCGAAAAACATTTTAAACGAAAACCAGACTTAGAACGCGGTACAGTCACCACATGAAACAAAACTGTTATACAGCTCTACAAAACCAAACTGGACTACGTGTGGGAAATTTTGAGGGATTTCTCCTTTGCAAACGAGCGATTAACTATCAATGGCTGTCATGAATTTACCCTACTGGACCTACTACAGAGATTGCCTTTCAGCAGCGGAGCTCGTTTGCACATCACAAGTCCAGGCACACACACACAGATGCTACTACACATAGATGATGAATGACAGGACACACGTAGACGACAGGACAGACATCATTAATATAGCAAATACCTCTCGCTTAGGAACAATAGGAAACTCGTTGGGCATATTTCGGAGGGTAAATTCGTTTGTATTTGAGTAATAGTAGTAGAAGAAGTTGAGTAGTAGTAGTAGACAAAGTAGTAGTAGTGGTGGTGGTAGGTGGATCTTTGATTGTTGTTTTTATTTCTTGGGCGGTTCGTCGTCGCTTTTCTCATAATAAGCATCGAATGGGCTATCATCGTCGGAGCTCGAATCTTCGGGCAATCTCTGTAATAAGTTTTTGGTGGTTTGTTTCGAATTTGTTTCGATGCATCAAAAATGGACTCTCCAATACTAAGGCTAGGGCATGCCAATGATAGATATATCGGTATCTGATTTATGACAAATGGAAATCCTCTAGTGCCGAATTCTTAAGTCTATGACTGTATTTGATTTGCGATTATGTGTGTCTGTTTTTCTGTGTGTGAAAGGTGCAGCCATGCAGCTTCTAAGTAGTGGTCTTTGAGTGGTGACATGGTGGTGTGACATGCAGACAAGTACAGTTACGGCTAGACCAGTGTTGGTTAATGCGCACAGCATGCAGGTGCGAACACGTTTCATCTTCTTAAAAATCTCTCATGCAGTTTTCGTTGTGGAATCCTCAATCAATTACTCTAGTCAAGGAAAACAAAAAAAAAAATACTAGAGGAAGATCCGAGAAAAAGTGTCACCCAAGAAGAGAACGAACGAAACGTGGGTAGAAACCAAAACGAACCGAACAAAAGTGGAGTAAACTAGAGTGGAGAGGATTAGATTAGGAATAACACATGTTGGGAGGAGATTGAGAGAGAGAGAGAGATTGTTGTTCAGTACCTTGTTGATCTAATGTAGAGTAAATCAAGTGAAAACATTAGAATTGAAAAGGCCAAAAATATAACAGTCTGCGAGTAATTCAATGAATAGATAAGGATAGATATACTTATAGGATATACAATACGGGTATATGTATGTACAAAATTACAATCGTTCAAAGACTTCAATAACATAATGAGGCGATAATGCAAATATGTATGTATTATGTATTTATGTTCGTAGATGTGGGGACATGTTTTGTCCTTGCTACAGAATTGTTGTACATCTTGGTACATTATTATTTATATACAATTACAGACTGAAGACAGAGCGGAGAGCGGAGGAGAGCGGAGGAGAGCGAGCGAGCGACAAAACAGAAATCAACAGAACAGAGTAAACGGAAAAGAAAGAAAGAAAAACGGTTGTACAACACTGGCCGGTTGTCGCAGCGAACTTACCTGCACTGAGCCATGCCGATCGGCCGGCGTTAGATTGCCCAGTGTTGCCCCCGGCTTTGGCACATCAGGCCACGCAGCAACACCTCCTTTGGCATTTGTCTGGTGGTCGATTCAATGCGATTCAATTCGATTCAGTTCGATGGTTGATTGTGGAGGATTGGAGGTAAGTTGTGTGGTTTTGGTTTTTTGTTTTGGGTACAGTTTTCGGATCGGTTTTCGAGCGAACGAGCGAGCAATTGTTGGAAACGGATTTATGCAAATTTATCAATAATTAATTTTCGATTTGTATACATTTTCTTTTTGGTTTTACTGTACAACAAAGAGACAACTCTAATTTGTATAAAGTATTTTTTGTGGTGTGTATGTTTTGTGTGTGTGTGTGTGTATGAGTCTAAATAAAACTAAAGCAAGTCAAGAATGTGCTGGAACTAAAGTTATCACCGGACCAAAAACCGAAAACATAAACTTATTTCATATGGTAGACAAGTCAAGCCAACAAAAAATCAAAATTTCATCAAACAAAGAGGAAAGAAGAGCGGAATTAGTTGTGTGTGAGAGAGCAACGCTACTACAAGTCCCGTTCACCACCGATCAATCGATTCAAGCAGGTCTAATACACAGAAGTAAGGTTAGTTCAACTCTCAGTGTTGCCAGGTTGAAATACGACACGAGCATTTTCAAGCTGGCAGTCCCCTGAAAGGCAACAGAGCAATTCCTTGGCAAAATAAATTAAAACAAATTGAAGACGAAAGCCATTTCTGATCCTAGCATTACTCTCTACAATCTGTTATACACAGACGTATTCTAGTATGTTGATTGGTTAGATTCGCATTTCACACTAACCAGTACAGAGATATTTTTCAAGTCTACAACGTCTAACCTGGAGTACGATATATTCTTCATTCTCATTATCGTCATCAATATCAAAATATGAAACATCCTATAGATATAGGAATCTCATACATGTATATAGGTTTGTACAGAACGTAAATGGCAACATTTTGTGTGGAGAGAAAAGTAGGAGTGGGATAAAACAAAAGCGTTTGAGAGAGTAGGGTGAAAAAAGAAGAATAGTTAAAGATCAAATGTTAGAATGGAATAGAAAAGAAGATAACCAAAGAGAGAAAAGTCAGCTAAAGCTATACTTAAACAAAGGTAACTGTTGTTTGTCTTACAACCATTGAGTATATAAACGAAATTAAGTTACATTTCCATCAGAGGGACAGAGAGACATATGTATATATGTATACTGTAGAGTGGCACAAGGTTTGGTTTCTGTTCTGGAATATGGATTATATATGTATATAAGTATACTTTACCTTAGCCGTAACATTATGCCGATCTTTATTTGGTGAAATGATGACTTCATGGCCAGTTTGCAGAGATCCGACGGGCGTTGACTGTTATTTTTTGTCGTGTGTCAATGATTTTTTTTTGGGATGCAGTTGGGTTTTTTATTTGTATTATATATGTTTATATATATATAGATGATGCAGTTTCGAGTTTTTGGTTTTAACACACACAAAGAGAGTTACACGCACACGGACATGAAACGGTGTTGATAACCGAAAAAAAGAGAAAAAGAGTTCAAGAGAGAAGAGAAGTGCTGTTAAAAATGGCATCAAGTTATTGCTTAAGTTAGTTTCATCATTTATGATTAATTTTACGCTAGCTTAACCAACCAATATCAAAGGCAAACAATACAAGCATTTACCAACACTGAGCGGGCGAGCGAGCGATTGAGCATCATACATGGCTATGCAACACTGATTTCGATATCTCTTTCTGTTTTTCTGATACCTTATCTGACTTGTTCTTGGCCAAATGCGACGGCGGCGCATTCTTAATGACTTTCATTTGATCCAGCTGCTCCTTGGTCTTAAAAACAATACAGAAATATCTCAATTGCTGTAGAAAAACTATGGGTAAGATGGGTAGGAGGGTGTAAGAGGAACAACGACGATAAAACAAATTTTCGAATAGTTTTTATTTTATGGGATTGCTTTTTTTACTTTGTCCGTAACTTAGAAGGAAGAGGGCGACCTCGAATAGAAAATATATATTGCTTGGCCAAAGAAGATAATACATGAATGAAACTTTTGAACAAACTGATCGTCATCGGCTTCTTGTTAAGCAGCATCAAAAAGCGAACTGAGCAATGGTTATGGGGCCTTCAGATTGATTGGGCTCTACGTCCTAAGATCGATAATCAGTCGGCTTGCGTATTGATATGGATTATTCATTCTTTTGGCGATCATGATGATGGATTTCTTTGATTTTTACATTGTCCGCTCTTGATCGGTCTTTTCCATAATTCAAAAATGATTTTTCGAGTTAATTGGATGTTTGGGCTTGGATTTTTTATGGGCTATGGGTATATATCTATATATATATTTACTCTGATCTGATCTAAAGGTTTGCATTCGCACTATGTCTCCTATAAATTAAATTATGATATCGATGCTTTAGAATTCGGCAGAGTTATCTTTTCGTGTGTCTATGTGTGGTGTCCTTGGTTAGAATGCACTCAATGAAAACTTACGTATAGTGCATGGTTAGGATTTTGATTTTGTAATAATTGGAGTGAATGGTAACCACCTACCATTGTCTTCCCTGTCCAGTCGAACTCTCCCTCGTCGGTGTAGTTCTTACGGTCGAATAAGTCTTGAAACAGTCTTCGCAGAAAATCATAGTCGGGCGTTTCGAAGAAATCTAACCGCCGTACGTAACGCAAATATGTTGCAAACTCTTCCGGATGTCCGTCGCAGAGCACCTATAGGAAAAGAACTGCCATTAGAAATCATTACTTCAAAATGTGAAGAGATTTAGAGACCTCAATGGGCGTTGCACGTTTCGTATCACCGATTTTTTGATATCTCTCCTTGAGTGTATCAGCCTTAAGGCCTTGCCACGGCAGTGAACCTCTTAAGAAATACATAAACATATGACCCAATGCCTCCAGATCGTCACGTCGCGACTGCTCACGCCCCATATGCGTATTGATTGACATATAGCGTGCGGTGCCCGTTAGGGACTTATGCTCCCGATATGGTATATGCCTATTTGTATCTAAATCAATGTATTCTTTGGCCAAACCGAAATCTAAATAAAAGACGAAAGTCGATCGTTATAAGGGTTTCCAATTAATATTCCACTACTCACCAATTATGTGTATAATTTTTTCACGTTTTGTTGACGTTCTGCCAATGAGAAAGTTCTCTGGTTTCACATCCCTATATATTAAGTGCCGACTATGAACATATTCGATCCGGTGGAGCTGTAGTGTTTGGAGTTGGGTGATCGAATGTGATCACAGGAAAATAGAAAGAAAATCAATTAGCTAAGGTTGTATTTTTTGTCGATAATTCTATAGGAGCAATCCATAATATATCTTAAAACCATTATGGATTGCTCTTTTATTAAACACAAAATGGAATTTATTTTTAAATTTTACTTGGATTTTCTGCAGTGTCTCAACTAGCTTTGTTTTTTTTTACTGTTTGCTGTTTGATGGCAACGGATTTGATTTGATTTTGGTTTTTTATCGATTGATCGATTGATTGATTTCTCTGATAAATCATAGATTAACAACTAAAAATGTCTATTTTAAACTACAAAATCGTATGTAGACATGCAAATTTTATATCATATTACAATGAACGTTTGTGGTTTGGTTTTTGGCTGAATTTCGTGGTAAATTTATAAACTATGGTGGCTATAAAAACAAAACAAAAAAGGCAAATTTTAAGTGTATGACAACCTCTGAATAATGTAGGCGAATAATCAACTTAAGAAACAAATTATAATTAAAATTAAACCTCAACCAGGCGTCTACAAAAATGCGAAAAAGATAGTGAGAGTCGCAAAGAGAGAGAGAGAGAGAGAGAGAGAGAGAGAGGGAGAGCGGGCGAGAGCGAAATAGAGGCAACGACCTAATTTGTTAGTGATGGAAAATATCAAATTAAAAAAAATAAATAAATATTGTAAATATTATAATTTTAAAAAACGGGTAACCCCTAATGAAAAATCACACACATACAGTCTCCCAAGCCCAGCACACGCACACAAACATAAAATAGAATAGTGTTCGTCTTGATCTTAGCAGTAGTGTTGGTTAATTTTTGGCCTGACTACCAGTGTTGTGAGAGAATGTGATTATGTGCTGATTTATGCGCGTGCTTAAAGAAAACTTTGCTGATTGTTGTTGCTTTTGTTGCTGTGGCTGTTGCGATTGTTGGTTTTGTTTTGATTTGATTTGTTTGTGTTTGTGGTTGTACTTACTAATTGTATAGCTATCAGTAGTACGCTCTTCAAAGTGAAACGTCTGCCGCAAATATCGAACAAATCTTCGAGTGATGGACCAAGTAATTCCATAACAAGAGCATTATATTTGCCGCATGGGCCGAAGTAATATACTTCTGGTACACCCTCTGCTATTGGCCAACAATCGTTGGATGATTGGTTGTTTGGTTGGTTGGTCGATTGTTGATTGGTTCATATGAAATTTGGTTTATTTTTTTATTTGTAAGGAATCGAGCGAGTGGTTTGAGTGTTGGACAGCGCACAAAAGATTTTGTTGTTCGATTTGTTGTTCGGTTGTTGTTGTTTTTGTTGTATTTATGCAAAAATTCGTGAGCGAGAGATAAAAAGAGAGAGAGAGAGATGGGAGAGAGAAGAAAGAAAGATGAGAGATACAAAATTTCACATTTGATATAACAGTTTTTCTTTTTTGTTTTTGAGGGAGCTGTACTTGTTTGATTTGGCGAGTTGTCGGACACAACGAGAAAGAGAGAGCGTGATTGAGAGAGTCAGGGAGAGATGTGTAAAGCGAGAGATTGAGAGACAGAGAGAGAGCGATGGAGATACGGCTCATGGTTTGGAGGTTAGTTTAGCGCGTCTTACGATATTACCACCTTTTATTTGATCGATAGGGAAAGAGAGAGAATAAATATACAATCAAGTAACTGTGCTAAACACAACAAGAACAACAAAAATAGAGATTCTCGAAGCATATACACGAGGAAGCCTGCTGCTGCTCGACGACCCCAACTGAAGCACAAGAAGAACTCGCCCCACGCCTAACCTAAAATCCTAACCTAACACAATATTGAGATTTCGTCAACTGTTTCAACAATTTTCTTTGAGTGTGCTTAAGGATACGCTTAAATATTATAGTAGTTGGCTTTCCTGGGGTGTTGCTGTTGCTGTCCCTGTCGCTGTGGGTGTGTGGTCTGTGTGTGTATGTGTGTATAACAGTTTTGGAGGTGTTCCGTCTCTCTGAACTCGATTATCGATATTCCAATCAGCTATTTCAATAGGCAATCTTTTGCAACTGTGTTAGTAGTTTTTTTGGTTAAATTATATACACTTTCGATCATAGAAATAATCATAGAGAAAGAGAGAGAGAGAGAGAGAGAGAGAGCGCAGCGCATACGAAAACAAAAGTGAAAGACAGAGATAAAAAGTATTTTTAAGTAAACAACTAAACTTGTGTATTAATTATGCTTTGAGCACAGTTCAATTTTGAAATATACTATTTTGCTGTTGTTGTTTTATTTACAAGGAATTATTTCTGTTGCTGGTATGACTTAAATGTGTACTTTTTTTTCTATGTATATACGACGCTTATTTACATGCTTTTAGAATAAGTTTCTTTATAGATCGTTACATTTGGTAGCTACAACCAAAAAAAAAAAAAAAAAATTAAAGATAAAAAAACAAAGAAGAATTGTATGCAGTTTTATAATCAAATTACTGTTACGGTATTTCTTGTCATTCTATCTACAATAAACTAAAAACTCGACTAACGTTCATTGCGTGTGTTCTACGAGATTTATAACAGTTTCGTAAATCATACAAATTATATAAAAACCATTGAGAAAACTAACTTTCAGCCGTTGAGACACTTTTGGTTCATAATGTTATTAACAATTCCAAAAAAAATAGTATCCGTTGTGTTTTTTTGATGAGTTTTGAACGGATTTCACTAAGGGAACTTTAAAACGCTTGATGTTTTCCAATACTAAAGGATACTGTCAAACACTGGTTATGAAACAAATTTTCAACGCAGTCGCTTGGACATTCTAACCATCATTAAGATATCAATGATCCGTTCATTCCTCATCAAAAATACAAAGAATACGAAAAGAATTCACTTTCGTTGTGTTGATAGTTTTCCATTTGTTTGAAGAATGCCACACTTACAAGTTGTTTTGCTATCATCAATACAGTCTTAAGTGAAAATTTACGGGCGCAAATATTGAAGAGATCTTCTAATGACAATCCCAATAACTCTAAAACCATGGCATTGTAACGGCCACCGCAAGTGCCCAAGTGATAAATGCGTGGTACGCCATCTGGGGCGGATTCGGCTGGACATTCGTTTCATTTCATTTCGTTTCGTTACGATGTATAAGATAGAATCCATTTCCAAATTACGATCCAGTCCGATTTCAATTCCGATTACCATTCCGATGATGGGGGTTGATGTGTGAAGGGGTTTCGTATATAACATGCCATCACAATGTATTATGCAAGAGTTTTAGGTTGGATTCAGATCAGTTCGGTTTCGGTTTTGGGTTGTGGTTGAGGTTCATTGCAGCAGACACAGGGAGATCGATATATTTATATATATATATAGAGAGAGAGAGAGAGAGAGAGAGAGATAGAGACAGAGAGCAGCGCATGATGATCAATTTCGGGTTTGAATTTCAATTTTATTAACGGTTTTTGTTCAATTATTCATTACGAATGAATATGTTTTCGGGTTTTTGGAGTAGGGTGGGTTTTCGCAGAGTATAGTTGTTGTTGTTGATGAACAGAGAGCAAGATATATGTATATATATATAATAAGAACAAACAAGAAAAGGAAGTAACGTAAGAAAAAAAAAAACAAAAAAGAATTAACCAAAAATAGGGCAAAAAACAAGAGTTCAGAAATCGGTATAGATAGCAGATATAGAGTATATACATATGTATATATAACATATAGAGATAGAGATTTAGCAGTAAAGTGATTTCGGAGCTGTTTTTACATTTGGTGGGTATAACAGTAGCTAGAAAGCCACAATAATATTTATACAATACTGTATATTGCAATACGTATTATTATTCATTTTCTTTGTCAAATTTCACTTCACTTCACGCACCGCGACCGACCTCCGAAAATATGCTTGAGAAAATCTATTAATGTTTTTCCTCTTCTCGTCGTAATTTTCATTCTTCTCAACGGCGTATAACACTGGCTGGACACAGCCAAAGAGTGTTATACAGAAAATGATAAGTAAATCGTTACACGAGAGTACAACTAATCAAGTAGTGGTGGTAACGGTGCAAAACTTTGTTTTATTTTGGAGTTTAGGTTAGTAGGAGGTAGACAGAGAGGTATAGTTATATAGATAAATAGATATATAGAGGGAGAGATAAGTAGTAGAGCAAGAGTGCTTGGTGTTATCTGGCATATTCGTTTCGGTGCAGCCGTACAGTCTGTACCTCTTTGGCTTGGCTCTTTCTTGAGGGATTTCTTTCGGGGGGGGTGTTAGTAATTGTTAATTTGCTGTTGGTTTTATTAGTATTACGAAAGGGGACGACGGCATTGGGGGCGGGGTTTCAGTGGGGTTCGTGTTTGCTTGTTAGGGTGTTAAGGTGTTGAGGTTGGATTTAATAAATAGTTAACATACCATGTGATCCTAATAGTTTATAAAACCTATACTCTAAGTGTAGTTGCGGAGCCTTTGACTTCATAGGCTCCATTTTTATTGCTACATGTTCATTGTTGTAAAGATTTTTTCCTGAAAATAAAAGGAGAGCAAAATGTTAGTTCGAATTGAAACATGGTACGAGAAATCGTCATTCGAGGGGGGGGGAAAAAAAAACCCAAACACTTCAAGCAAAAAATAAGAGAAGGAATAAGAGACCCTCTCCCACGCACACAATTCTCATGCTCAAGACGGGAGACGGCATGCATTCTTCGCGCACACTTTCTTTACCTGCCCCACTGTTCTCGGCAGTGCCACGCCCACCAAAGCAACACATTCGACGACCTATGTCGGGCGGAGGAAGAGTGAGAAAGACGAAAAGAAATATATACAATCTGGGAATTGCATTTTTGTTTTATATTTTTTTTTTTTTTTGTTTTTTTGTTTGCTGATGTGACGAAACACACACGACACAAGCAACGGTAAACGATGAAGACACACTGACAGAGACAGACGATGTCAATGATGAAGAGCAGAGATTTAAAGCATCGGGTGCCGAAGCGTTTGATACCGTTATGATTTCTATTACAGCTATAAGAGGCAATAATCTGATTGGATTATAGTTTATGATCCGATGCAATTCCTGCCAAGCAGTGCCAACATCTGCTCATAATCAGCATACCCTCTGCGAGGGTATAACAAGTTCGCTCATGTGCGAAATTATGTCATAAGAGAGTGGGTGGGAGGGCGAGACTGGAGAGGTAATGGAAGAGAGAGCCTCTGAATGAGTCTGAGCGTAAAGTGGAAGAGTGTGAGAGAGCGACTGAAACGTGTGCCTCAACGAGCGAGTGAGTGAGCGACTGAGCGTGTGTGTGTGTTCAGGTGTGGGTGGGTGTTTGACAGAGGTACAGTGCTTATCAACAGACAGAACATTAAACCGTTGATAAAGTCATCACACACACACACGTATGAGTGTATACAGCACACACACACAGTGTCAGAGAATGCCGCATGACTTTGATTACATATAGACGACGACGTCGTCCCCCAGCAACGCCCTTTGGCACGCCCTCCTGCCAGCCAGCCCACCCACCCACCAGAAAGCCCAAAGAATTTCATTTGTTAATTTCTTAGAATGAGTGAAAAACATGCATTTAACATATTTTATAGAGTATCAAGCGAGGGGGGGTGGTGAAACGGGAGTGGCAACAGTATGTGCCGACAGGCGACTGTCATTCAAAATCGTTTTATTTAATTGCTTTGCACGGACATTAACAATTTCCATTGAAAATGCATTGAAAAATACCGAAAGCCAGTAAGGAAAGCAGTGCATAACAGTGGCTATAGTGATTTCTTAAAACTGTAGAAAGCAGTGCATCCAAGGAATGGAAGACCCCTATTCAATCCCCCTAAAACCACATTCCATGCACCAGTGACTCTCAAACAACATGACCTAACGCAATACACAATATTAATCATTAATCATAATAAATGAACCTCAGGAAGAGCGAACCCCAACCTCAACAGTAGATGCCGCCGAATAGGAACAAAAGTTTTCCATAAAAAGCACACACACACAGCAGACCCCGACCCTAAACAACAATTTCTTTTTTAAGGGCGTGCTATGGAAAACAGAAATAAACTGAGAAAAGTTCCCAAATTAAACGAGAAACGCCCACGCAAAGCGCCCATAAAAAGTGAGAAAGAAACCCACCTACATTCCTTGTTTTTCATGATTTTCCTTTGACTTTTTTTTCTTGTCTTTTATTTCTTTTATTAAAAATTGGGAAATGTCAAAATAGCGATATGGGCGTGTGAAAAAATAAATTTGTCACTTTTATTGCAATTCATCGAAATTCCCCACAAAATTCGAAATAAAAAAAAATCCCCCAAAAATATCGCAACTTTTATCTAAGCATTTTGCGGTAATCGGATTTAATGGGAAATAAGAGAAGAGAAAAGAAAACAAACAAAGACACACACACACCACACACAATGGGGGGAAATACATATAGAGCACAATTAATAAAAATGATATCAGAAGCAAGGGAAAAAGAAGAAAAAGAAAATAACAAGTGTTCTGTGACGTCACAGAAAACGTCTATAATTTAATCGGACGTTGGACTAACGTCACAGCGTGAGGTGCGGCTACAGTGGGTAAAATATTAGATGAGATTTGTTAGATTTGTTTGTTAATGCGACTTTACGGGTACGGGTCTCCTCTTATCGAAAGCGATTCAAATTGGGCTCTGCTTGAATCGAGCGCGAGCGCCCAAAGCAGTTAAAAGCAAGCAGTCTCAGTGCTGCGATCGCGCTGTTCTACGACAGTGCAGTGATGCTAAAACTGTATGGGATTTCCTATTTGCGAAATAGCTTAAGAAATCCCTATCGTTTAGCAAGAATATAAATGAATCCAATTAAAAACAGCTTTTTTTGTATTCTGTGTATCTTTTTTCTCCATTCTCCAATCTCCGCCATTCTACATTGTCTACTCTTTTCCAGCGGAATGATTCATGCAAAAACCACATATGTATGGGTGTGTGTGTGTGTGATGCCCGCGCAAAATGCAAATAAGAGAAAAAGATGAAGAGAGAACGACAGAAAGAGGGCAAACAAAACAAATAACAAAATGAGCGGCCTGAGAGATAGAACAAAGAAACAGTGCGGCTCCAGCTTTAAAGAGGGGGCCGCAATTAAGAGAGGGACTGAGAGAGGGAGTGTACACTGTACAGAGGTTTAAGAAGCACTGATAGAGTGTGCTTGTGGAAGGTAGGGCATTCCAAGCAGGCGACTCTCCAAGAATTTTGTACCTTTAAGGCAGGAATGCCCACAGTTTTAGCAGCACTGCTTCGCTGGGAGGTGGGGGCTACCTGTTGGCAATGTGACAGCAAATGCACAAAAGGAAGTGGCAGGCCCCAAATAAAAAAAGAGGGGCACAGACGGGGAGGGGTACGGCGGGACGAGGCAACAACTTTATAAAAGCGCATTTAGCAAACAAAGCAAAAGTGACGACAACGACAACGACGACGACGACGCCAAGAAAACAGATGGCGGAATGGAATGGCATGGTTTTTGTTGGCTTTTTTGTTTGCTGCTTGTACGGTGGGCACTCTCGTGAGTAAAAAAAAGGCACTGTTCTCATTGTGGTTAATACTGTTTGGCAGCAACAGTCGCCGACTGAAGAAAGGAACGAGGGGCAGGGGCCGGGCAGGCCACAGCCTGGAAGGACGAAGCGCTACCTCCGAGGACCGAAGCTTAAGATACCCTAGGATACCCTTCCCTCAAGGAAATGCTCAAAACCAGTATACCTTCTGCCAGGGTATCGAAAACGTCAGGGCGACATTACTTGCATTCCAAAAAGGTAAATGGGAAAGCAGAGGACAACAGGAAGGGAGCAGCGGACAGCAGGAAGGGTAGCGAAGAACAACAGGATGAGAGGAAAACAACAGACAGCGGAATGCAAAGAGGGTGCAGGAGGAAGAGGAAGAGGGTGTAGGGAGGGAGGGTTTGTGTGTGTGGGTGGGTGACAGGTAGACAGAAGCTCGGCTTTGAGTCATCATAAACTTAATTTGCTATTTATTTACAGCTATTGCGGCCGGCGGGGGAGAGAGGGAGGGCACGGAAGCTTTTTAAGAGAGAGCATTTCTTAGATTGATGGCCTTTGAAAGCTCTCCGAGCAGCCTCCGGGGGCTGTTTGATATTCCGCATTCGATACAATGAATCGATTTCGATATTCCCCTGGTAAGTCACTCGATGAACACTTTCGAACACACAACATTGGGATTATATGTATATCGGGGTCTTGGGTACTTACCTAAACGCAATTCGCCAAAATTACCACAGCCAATTTTTTTACCGACACGAAAATTTGGTCCGACCATAAGTACACCGGTCGTGGTGCTTACAGATTGGCGGGTGGAATACATGTTATTGCTTGAGCTCTTAGCACCGGCTAGGGCTGTCGTGGTATTGGCCACATTACCAACAGATGGACCGGCAATTGTCGTCGGTGGGCCGCCGCCACTGGAAAGCACACGGAGAAGGAAATCGATTAGTATCTGATGGAGTTTTGACTTAAGTTTTGATTTAAGGGTAAGCTATCCCATATAAGCAAGTATCCCACGGATCGCTCTTACACGTACTCCTCTTTGACTTTGTAGGTTGACACATATTTACGCAACATTTAATTTTGAATTCTGCTGACTGGATCGGCACAAATTACAACACAAAAACAAAACAAATAAAATAAAAATACGGGATTTATGAGTCTGTGTTGAAATTCTTACTATAAAATCGATTGCTACTCGGACTATTTTTTTGATTATTTTGTATGCTTTTCTTTCGTATGGAACAGAAAGCACACTCACAGAGCACTCCAAAAGTTGAAAATAAATGGAAAGACAATTTTTGTTGTTGTATGATTAATGAAAACATGGTATCTTCTTTGTGTTTCAAGTAAGAGTGTAACGGATTGTGATCGTTTTTGGCTCCAAGATGGACAGAGAAGCAAGAGCGGGCTTGTACTCCGCAGACCCTGATAGAAGGCCGTCATATAAGCTTCCTATAGCGAGCACACAATGTGGTCCAGAAGTGTCATGGCGTCGTCCCAGGCACGACAAAGTCAGTGCCGATCTATTGGGTTCCCAGCCACCAAGGCATCGAAGGAAACGAGGCAGCGGACCTTCTGGCTAAGGCTGTCGCCCTTAGAACGCCTTAGTCGACCGGATTACAGACCGAGAGCAGGTGGAGGAATATCACAATCCGGAGGAACCTCGAAAACTTTGTGCAAAGAAGGCAACGGAAAACTCTGTCACTATTTACTGAACCTTCCACGGAAGGACTTCAGACTGTTAGTAGGTCAGTGTCTGCCTCAGCTACAGAAGCACCCCGATTCTTGAGGTGTTTCAAATCTCAAAGGCACTCCCGCAATGGTTTATACCCCCCATTCTGATGGGTCCATGCGTGGCCCCTCTGAGAGCCTGTAGATAGTATTTTTTTAAATGATTCTAACGAAAATGAGGCTCATATCTTGAATGATTGGAAACATCCAAGGCCCAGTACTCGTACGAAGGACAAGTAAGATCTCCTAAGGACTGGGGACAATATTCATAGCGCTTCATCATCGCACAGTTTATCTTCATCTGCATACAATATGTTGTACCCGTATATCCTTTGTTCTCCACCATTTGCCTGAATAAAAAGTTTACCTAGAAACTTGTTCGCTCAAGTCTTGGTCTTAACCCGTCTAAAATAAAATTTTCATGCCGCAAGTGGGCGTTACCCCTGCAGCTTATAAGAAACGACAGGACAATGACACAGAAACTTTTTTGCATTATAAAGTGCCAACACACAAAGAATCGATTCAAGTCGAGTGTGGAGTGTGGAGTGCAGAGTCGACTCTCGAGTGGAGTCAAGTGAAGTTTTGTCTAGGCCAGGTAGGTTTTCTGTCTGCGGGTCTGGGGGGGGCCATAGAGCGGGCCTAGTGGCGAGGCGAGAGCGCTCGCCCAGGCGTAACCATTCGGATCGGAGGGCGACGGAGTGACTCATGACTCAGGGCCAGACAAGGCGAATACTCGGTTCGTTTGATTAAGACAAAAGGTTTTACTTTATTGCATTTCTCGTGTTGGCAGTGCTGTTGGGGTGTGGCCCAATGCAAGATCTTTTTCATAATGCCAGAATTGGGTTCAATGTCAGTTGGAGGATGACCCAAATAAGGCTTAAAGCCATCAATTCCTTCTTTAGCAGAATGAATCATAGAACTGCACCTTATCTTTCCCCAAGAAGATGGAAATGGGCAAATAGTACCCAATGCAAAGACAAACAGACACAAAAGATTAGACTATCAACATGACCTGTTATCTAAATACAGATATTTGTCCCTATAATTTCTGGGAAAATCTCTTCAGAGTTCGGCGCGACCTTTTGGGTGCCTTCCTTCTTTACATTCCACTTTTAAGATCTTTTTCGCTGATAACATACCCATAGCAAATATCCCCCCATTACATACAAGATGAATCGACTATCTTTATGGATATTATATGGTGGCATATAGCAATTTTCATTTGGTAGAGAACTGGGGGCTCGATCTCTCCTCTACTCAATCTCTGTAGAAATAGACTCCGCCCAAAACATTAACAGGAAATTATTAGTTAGTCTTTCTACTTCACAATCTCTCCCCGATTTCTCTGTCTCCTCTTCCCTCCGCTTCTCTCTGTCTGTCGGTCTTCCCATTCTCTACTTTTCATCTAATATCAGTTTTTGTTGCTTGTAAATTATTATTTTGCCAGCTGCAAACGGGAGTCGGGATAGAAAATCTTATCTGCCCACACACCAACACCAACACCAACACACCAACACCAACACTCACTCAGAAAGAGCACAAGCGCTCAATCACAGAAGGAGTGAACGCGATCGTGAGAGGGCAAAAGAGAGAGATAAACACACACACACAACCGACTCGACCGATAATTGTACCGTTAAGCGCTGTTGTAAAAAATAAAACACAGAGTAAAAACCGCCGATAACAATTAAAGACTAAATTGCTCCGAGAGAAAGAGAAGCAAAGTAGGACCATCGAGTGCAACAGAGGGAGATGGAGAGATCACAGAGAGCAGGCGACGAAATGAGGCAGAAACAAGTTCGAGTTCGAGTTCGACTTCGATTACAAGTTTTCCTCCTTCTCCGTTTCCGTCTCCTGCTCTACAGAAGCAGGCAAATTTCAATTGGAATCCCCTACACCGAAAAGGAAGGGGCATATGGATACAATAAGACCCCAGACCTGATCCCAAGCTATACCCAAAATGATAAACCTCGAGAGGTTTCGACGGATTTTCCCGTATACCCTACCCCATCTCAGTTTCTGTAGGGTATTCCCTACTTCTTTACGTCTCCATTTCTCATGGCTTTTCTTGTTATTGCTTTGACTGTTTTTATGGCTTAATATCCTGCGGGCAAAACTGGTTCATAAGTACTGCACGAGTGTGTGTCGATGGATGGATTTATACATATGCCTACACATATGTAAACTCCTTCCATTCGTGGTCCCAGCGATCGATCGCTGTTTTGGCTCTACTTCTGGTGTATATCTCATGGCTCCCCACTTTTAACAGTTTTTTATTGAGCGTCTGTCTGTCTCTTTATTTTTTTTTGGGGTCGTTCGCTTCGCTTTTGCTTCTTCTCCTTCTTTTGCTGGCTAAACGGGTTCCCACTTCTCCGTTGTGGTTCTTAAATTGCAAAAATACACTGTGTTTTTGCCTTATTTCTTAATGAATCAACATGTGAGAAAAGGCTATCGACTGAGAATTGAGCACAGCTGGGGTCCTGTTGTAAGACGATCAGCATTGACCGGTTTCCTGGGATGAAGACGGACAAAGTGAGTGCCAAGGGGGCAATCAGCACTCTCTAGAGACAGCCCAGGGATAAAACAAGGGAATTGCAACACTAAAACACTCTCGACTTTGAATATTTCACAGAAAACCCAAATGAATCTGCAGTTTTCTCCTGCTCCTCGATGGTATAGTGGCCAGTATCCCCGCCTGTCGCTGTCCGCTTCAAGTTTTTGTATTCTAACTTATTTCTCTTCTTTTTCCTTCTCGTAATATTGCATTGCATAACTTTTGGGAATTCCCAAATTAACACTTGTTGCCAGAGAGAAACGAAATTGAGCTCCAGCCCCGGGGGCGGGCAGTGTCAATGCAAAACCGGCAATAAACCCGTTTCAAAGAAAGTGAAATGAAAGAAAAATATTCATTTTTTGTGTTATTTTGTTTGCCAGAGAGCGGGAGAGAAAATCAATAATTAAAAATAAGCCAGGAGCTAAAAATAAAAATATGCACAAGGTGGGTACCCCCTCCCCCACACACACACACACACACACACACACACACCGCCCTCATATGGGAGCTCTTATCCGTGTGTGGTTCGTGAATAAATCAACTGTAAATCAAAGAAGGTATAGCCCCAGTCAGAGAGAGGGAGAGAGAGGAAGGGAGAGGGAGGGAGGAAACAGCAACCGCAAAACAGCGGAAACCCCCAATTAGAATTTCTTCACTTTGAAGAGCGAGAAACCTTCTGGCTAGAGGAATGGAACCATAATTTGACAAATTATTGATTAGCCAGTGCTTTTCGAACTCTGAGTCATTCGAAAATTCAATTAGAACACGGGAGAAGCCCTAGAAAATACTCAAAAACTTTGGTAATGCTGATATTTTTAGGAAAATTACATAACACTGGAAAATAAACAACAACAAGAAGAAGAAAGCATTGAAAATAAGTGCAGGCTTTTGATAAAGGAAATCATTGTGTGATAAGTGTATTAGTATTTGTGAACGTGGTGTGTGTGTGTGTATTTCTTATCAGCCAGAGATTTGTGTCCGCTTTTCCACTTTCTCTCTCTGCTTCTCTCTCTCTCTCTCTCTCTCTCTTAGGGGGATTACACAATTGATTTGTTGTTGTAATCGCCACTATTTATAGAAACAAACAATTTCAATATAATTGCCAGCGCACAAGCAATTGAATTTCAATTATGCAAATCAATTGGGGAAAAATTATAAGGGGAAAGTAAATGAAACTAGACCGAATATGGAATACGCTGCCAATACAATTTCTGGTCAGCTAGTTTAGGGTACAGGGTGACCTTGTTTTAGTTAATATTCAAAACGTTTGGTCGGTCTTACCCGAAGGCGTTTTGATCCTTCAATTCAAGCGGAAATCCCCTATTCCATTATGTATCAGATTTCGACCAGTTGACAATAGTTTTTCAAACAGAAAGGGTATTCGAATTTGTTTTGTAACCAAATTACTTTGACAATGTGCTTTGTTTGTGTGTGCTTGCTATTATTAATATAATTGTTATTGTGTTATTCGCTGCGACGGTTTCGCTGTGCTTCTGTAATCGAATTGCTGCCACACGGACTGCTAAACACAACATAACGTGTCAATATCCAATTTCAATGGCATTTTGACGTTTTGAAAGGAACTAACGACAGCAACAACATTCAACTACTATCGTTCTGATTCGCATAACACATAAATGGACAACACACAGACACACCGGACAGAGTACTTCAAGGGCCGCCTCCTCCACGCCACCTCCCTCTCTTGTCATTGCAAATGACCTATCAAGCAGCGCATTGATAAGCACAAGAGAACATCACACATACAGAAAGCACTTGAGAACGCACACTATCACTCACTATCGCTCTCGCTCTCCCTCTCTCGTAGGCCAAGGCGCAAGCAGTGCGAACAAGTTGGCTAGATAAGCGAGCGTTGATTAGCAGCGACGTCAGACAATGGCGAGGCGAAATGAACGAGTGTGCGAGCGAGTGGGAAGAGTGGGCATGCAGCCTGCAGTGTAAGCAGGAGGAGGAGGAGGAGGCGAGAGCCTGGCATAAGGAGAGAGTGAGGTGCAAGCGCCAGTGCAACAAGAGTACAGTGGGCTGCAGACCACAAATAAGTGACACTCCTAGTTCCGACATGGAATAAATGAATATTCAAATCAATATTTTTACAAAAAGGTTTTTTTGTTTTTTGTTGGAAATACTTATGATTAGTACCATTGTACCAGACTGATTGACGCTGCTTTGGGGTTGGGTTTGCGCGTCACAGCAGCAGCAGCAGTAGCAGCAACAACAATTCCATTCACTATGTAGTCTATCAACGCCACAGCCTCAAACAGACAAACTGTGTGTGTGCCGAGTCTGTCTGTATGTTTGTGTGTCGGGGCGCCTCAATGGCCGATTGACCTTTGCATGTTAGATTAACATTGAATATGCAGCACCCCCGCACCCTCCTCTCCCCTTCCCCTACCTAACAGTCTGTGTGTACGTGTGGTTAGAGATTTAATTAGTTTAGCCTCAGCTGGGAGACCACCACGTGCAAAAGCTAAAAGTTATGCAAATGACTATGATCGAGGTCAAACGCTATCATTTATCTATGCAGCATAGAATACATTTGTGTGTGTGTGTGTGTTGAAAAATTGTCGGTAATTTGCTTTCTAGTGTTTTCTTCCTGCCTGCCTTTGGGGCTCATTTGGTGCCAGACGACCCCGAAAATCACCACAGAACCCAATCGAAAATCTCCTCCAACCCTGTCTGGGGTCTCAACCCTGCTTTTACGGTTATTTACGCTCGTTTCCTTCCTTCCTTCCGCCTTCTGTGCCGCGTGGGCGGGCGTGTGAATGAGTGGAGGAATGTGCATATGCAGCTTAAGGGCGAGCGGCGTGTGGGGGGGCGTGTGCGGTCGACATTGAAAAACCTCACGTGCGTTTCGCGTTGCCAACTAAAAAATATCGTACTTTTTTTTCATTCTCTTATGTTGGCTGATGCTCTGTTGAGGTCAAAGTCGCGGGTGAAATACAATGCGAGCATTTTTTCTCAAATAAGCATTTGCCAAATTGAAGGCTACACACACTCTGGTTAAGCTGGTCACACTTTCAGTTCATTCCCACACTATTGTGCATCCTATGGATGTCCCTCTCTCTGTCATCTATCTGCCTTCAGCCTTGCTGCTGCTGTGCCTTCAACATGTGTTCAACATAAGAATGGATCGGGTGTACAAGAACAACAAAAACACTAACCCGGCAAAACTCCGTCAAACGGCGCTTTTAGTCAGACCACTGCGAGAGCAAGAGAGAGAGCTCTGCTTCTTGGCCTCATGCATGGATTTCTGTGTGCAATGCAGGGGGGATCAGCAGAGCCAGCAGCAGCGCACTGCTTGGTCCAACTGCAAGCAGCTGTTGTTGGATTGACTTCTGCTGCGGCGGCCGTTCCACTCTCTGCTGTTGTTGTTTTCTGCTGCTGCTTTCTTTGTTGTTTTTGCTGCTGGATTTTGTTGTACTTGAGAACGTGTTTTTCCTCGTTTTTGTTTTGTAATTGTTTAATTGCTTTTTATGGCCTGCACTTTATTCCGGTTTCTTTTTTGTATTTGCACACTTTTGAGAACATTTAATGCAATTTTTAGTGGGAATACTGCTTGCTATGCTTGGAATTAAATGAAATATTTACATCTCATTTCACAATGATATAAAATATTCTATATTTTTTGCAATTAAACTTGAGACTCTCCCCCAAATCGGTAGATTTCCACGAAAAGCTCTGAATAATCTAATATTTCCCTTACGATCGCAGAACAGGGTGTTGCGTGTTCTCACTTGGTGTTTCTCCTTTCAAAGATGTATTCCCTTTCGGGGTTTGAACACTTTTCACAGCACTTTTCTTTCATTTTTTCCACAATGAAGCCATTTCTGTATTATTATTACAATTTTCTTTTGTTTTTGTGTTTGCTACTGTTTGTTTTTTTCTGTTTTTTTATTGGATGAAAACTGTTTTAATTTGTCATATCCGTTACGCTTTGTCTCTCTGTTTGTGTGTGTGTTTGCGTCAGGGAGAGATGGAGTTATATAGGGGATTTCGGAGAGGGTTAAGGTTCATGATGTTGCATTTTGAGGGCCTCTTTCTCTCACTGCTTGAAACTTTCGCCACATTACGAAAACCTTGCTTCCTTGCCCCTTCTTAAAACTCTTTTTTTTAACAGTTTCTTGTCGTTACAGGTCAAAAGTCTGCAAGACAAAGCAGTGGAGAAGGAGAGCGCTAGCAAGAGAAAGAGAACGAGGAGAGCAGCGCAGCGCAGCATACAGATACCGAAAAGGTAGGCAGCAGGCAAAATAAATTGTAGAAAAAACCTCATAAATAACTCGAAAAACCAGTTTATGTTGCCGGTGTACAAACAGAAAACAACAATAACACCGAGAATGTGCAAGCAGCAGAGGAAGTGCGAGCGAGCCAAGAATAGTACTTAACGCGAAGAAACAACAAAAACTCGTTAAAGCTCTGCAGAAGATGTTGGAAAAATAAAGCACAGAAGACAGCTGACTCGAAAAAACCAAAAGATACATACACACAGCTGTGTGTTCGATACAGAACGAGAGAGAGAGATGAAGAGATATTCAGATACAATTCCAAGAGCGATAATGTAACTGCTTGGCAGGAGGAATTGGATTTGCCAGCTCTTTTATGGATAGCAGGGATACAACGAGAGACGAATATCCGTGTTGGGGCTGCTGAATTCACAAAAAAAAAAAAAAACAACAAAAACTGGAGCAAACACAAATTAAACTAAACGTCATAGCGATAAAATGATTAACACGTACAACAACACCAAGAAATTTTCCCCTTATATGTGGGTATATTTTGTGTAACTACAGATGTGTGTGTTTTGTATGTTTGTGTGTAGTGCACACCCGCAGCGCACCGCGCGACCTCTGAGTGATTGCAAAAAAAACTCAAAAGGAGGAGGAATGACAACTGCTACGGAAAGCGATCGAAAATGAACTGTGCCGGAGAGAGAGAACACTTGGCCAAGTCGCATCGTGTTCAGTCGCGTCTGGGGCAGAGAGAGAGAGAGACAGAGAGAGGAGAGAGCGAATGCGTGAGAGCGAGGCAAGGCAAAACACTTGTGAGCGTGTGAAAATGAAAATGCGGCAAATGAGCATTTCGTATTAGTATGTAATTATTGTTCATGGCGCTGTTCTGCTGTTCTGCTGCCGCCGCCACATATGGGAGAGCGAGAGAGAGAAAACATAGGAGAGAGATACTGCACTAGTAAATGTGAGAGAGAAAGATACAATAGCAAATGTAGCAGAGCAAGATACAATAGCTAATGTAGACGAGAGAGAGATACTACAATAGCAAATGTAGTGGGAGAGGGCGATACATAAACGGCAATAGTGTGTGAGAGCGAGCGACATATTGACAATGATGATGTATAAGTAAGTAGCCGCGTGCGTGTGTACATGCGTGTGAGTACATGCGTCAGAGGCGACGACCCAAGCTTATGGAAAACTCGTTACACAAACAAAACGCACCTGTCAAGCACACACATGCATGCACTCTCTCACTCTCCCACTCTCTGCTCTGAGCCGGCAAGCAGATCTTGCAGCTCAGCGCAGTCGCAGCTTCTGTTGGACAGAGTAACGGGTGGATGACTCATGCATGCAGTGAATAAGCAGTGAAGCAGTGCAGCAGAGCTGGATGGTGGGGACTGCTTGAACAACAACACTGCTTCTATAGCGTAACAGTCTATGAATGATATTGCTGTTCGTTTTTGTCGGAGTATTAACTGTTGGGCCACTGGGGAAATGTTTGACCACACCGAACATTTTCCTTTGAACAGCTGATCTAGACAATCAAATTTATGACGAAAATGAAATTGCAGGAAAACCATAACTGTAACTGTAAGGTTGATTTAATTTTCTACTGCACATGTTTATTAAAAAAAAAAGAAAGCAGTGATGTTGAAAATAAATTTTTACACGCCACTTGCGCTACATAATAAAACAAAATAAAACAAAAAACTAAACCAACGTAACTTTGTTGCCAACCAACCGACACACACACACAGAGACAGCCACATGTAACGTAAAACAAACTTTTTGTATTACTTTTTATTATTTAATAGCAGAAGCAGCTCCATGGGGCGGCTCTGGCCGTGGGGTTGTAGGGTGTTTCTTCGGTTGGGATAACCTACATTTTGAGTCGAGCTGGCAACGAGAACAACAAGAAACATGTAACTGTAACGTAGGCCAGGCCGGGCCAGGGTTGCCACCTGCCCCCAATCGGCAAGGAATCGAAAGAGAGGGAGGAGAGTGAGAGGGGTAGAACCAGAGGAACCGCAAAAAGCAAAGCCAAAGTTGCGTGTGGCGAAAAGTAGCTTCAATAATAATAATACAAGAAAATGCTGATGAAAAATGAACGAAAGCGAGAGGAGGGTTACATTGACGAGGAGAGAATGGAGGGGGAATGGGGGCAAGCAGCTGTGGCTTACAAAAAACAAGGACAAATTGCGGATTAAGCAAAAGGAATGTGAATGTAAAAGCGTACACAAAGGAAATAAAAAAGCAAAGCACATGACTTCCAGACCGACTAACGGGACCAATAAACCAACCCAAGACCGACCGTCAGACCCCAACGACCCAACCATCCACAAACACCGCAGCCACTGCCCCGCTGCTGATGACGTCATTAGGCTGTTGTCGACTGTCAATCGGTCGGTTCTGCTGCCTGCTTCCACTGCTTCTTTCTCTCTTGCGAGAGACACGGAAGAGAGAGTGAGTGAGTGGCGGCAACTGCTTGCTTGCGTGTGTTTGTGTGGGTGCACGCAGCAACAAGAAAGAAAAGGCCAAGTTTGCTGACGATTAGCAGCATAAGTGGAACCACCGCAAGCTGATGGCTGATGGCCAGGGCTGCCACCAGGCGGCCCCCAATCGCCACCACTCGCCGCCGCCGAAGATGATGTGAAAGATGATGTCTAATGTTTTAGTGTGCGACAGAAATGGTCAATGCGAGGGCGTTCGCCTAGAGAAACGGTGACATCTGTACACTCTTTCGTTGGGCATAAGGCGAGTCCAAGATTGTAACCACTTGAAGCAGTAGCATTGGAACAAACTATACCAAAAATTTGTGTTACCAGATCATCAATCGCTCTATCTTGAATTGATTCTATGTGGAACAAAAACGAGAATCAATCGCTGATAAGTGAGCTACAGATGTACATGCACGAGTATGTGGGTGCCATTGGGGATGCGGGGAGGGGCATAGAAATGCTTTTCATGCACTTTACAATGCACCTATCCATTGGATACAGAGGGCATGGCAGCTCTTCAAACAAAAGTTCACAATGAAATGCACATGGCAGTGTACAATGGTACAGCAAACGTAAGCAGAAAAACAGGAAAACCAATAGTGTGAAATTTTCATCTAATTAAATTAGATGCCAGTCATGCTTGAACACGAGAGGGAAGGCAGGCGGGGAGGGCGGTGTGTAGGCAGCGTGCGTGTGCAAGTGAAAAGCCTGTCAAACAAATCGATGGGGGATTTAGTTAACAAACAGCTGACACAAAGCTTGGACACAGTCCACCTCCTCCCCATCCCCACAGCAGCTTCAGCTTTACGTACCTTTAAAACCCATCCGCAGTGACTCATCACGTATTATTCTTTACGTTTGACAGAAAAACGGAAGAGAAATCCGCACAGAAATCCTTTTGCACTTAAGCTTGAATGGCCCGAGAGAAGAGGAAGGCTGACAGCCTCCGTCTCCACCACCACCACCTCAGCCAGTGTTGATTAACGAACGAGCATCGTGCTAGTGGACTTTGGATTAATGAATAATATACAGAATACAGTCCGCAATGTGTTCTGCATTACATTACAAAATTCATTTGTCATTACAAAAGAAAAATCATCTTCTCTGCAGAGGCACTTCTTTCAATAGTAGAACGATATCTGCTCTAATTTCCAACAATAATCTCTATAATTTATTTCTCCATCACAGCGATAACTGTTTCCATTTTGAAAATTTAGACAGCTTTTGCGGCTGATAAAAAGTTTTACGACATTGATTAATAAAATAAATGACTTTGTTTGGGAAGCTATCAGAATTTTGAAATCAGAGACCGCCTAGGCGCAGTTTACGCAGCACTCGACGCACACAGCGACTTTTTACCGATTTTCTCACATTTCCACACTGGAAAAGTTCAAGTGCAACGAGCCAAAGAGCAGGAAAATGAAATGGGACAAGTGCTCTTCTTTCAACTATTTTCAACTTGCTCGAGTTGCCTTCCCTTTCACCCCTGAACACTCTCCACTCTCCAATCTCTGCTCCTGTTCTCGAAGTCTCCTACAGAGCTCAACTATTTGCGTTAATTTCTCATCTTTGTCTCTGTCCCGGGCATTCCTTTGGTGGAGAAAAGAGGATGAGCAAGTAGAACCATGGACGGGGGTGGGAGGGGTACAAACTTATTAGAGGCAGAACGAGGCGCACTAACAAGTTGCTCGGGTCAAGTCTCAAGTCTGGTTTTTTGTTTGAGCTGCTCTTCTCTCCGCACTCTTTCAAATTCCAATGGTATTATAATTTAGATATCTCTCTCTTTAATGATAAATTGGATTTTCTAGCTGAATCGATCTTTAAGCTGAACTGTTGTGAAATATTTAAAATAGGGAGAAACACCCTTTAAGGTTCTGGAACTGCAAAGGTATTCAAACTTCGGCTACAAAAAATATACCTTTTCCGAGGTGTCAGTGTGTAAAAACTTCGTTGCACTTGAGTCTTCTATCATGATTTATTTATTTTCTTCTTCTCTTTTTTGTGTGTGTTTTAGAGGACGGCGACAGAAAAGATTTCAGTCATTTTTAATGAACAAAGTCTGTCTGTTTTTCTTACAGTCGCTGTTCCTCTCCTCTTTCTTGGGCTCCGACTGCGGCTTGTTTTTCCTCCTCTCGTGATGTTCTCCTTTTTTTCTTTCTTAATTATCAGCAACTGGTTTTTCCATTGCCATTGATTTCGGTCTTGGTATTTGTTGTCTTCTTCTTTATGCTCTCGTAATTGTTTTTAATTTTCGAAAACAAATAAATGTCGCGTTGGAAAAACACAAATTCATAAATTACATTTTAATTAATTAATTGCTTTTTGGCCACCAAAGCAAAAAAAGAAGAACAAAAAAATATATGTATGTATTTACAGTAATCTTCAATGGGCACGGGGTATGGGCATCCCTGTCTCGCCTTCGTTTTCGTGTAATTGAGGTCAAACGCGTTGTCCGCATATCAACTGCAGTCTGCAGGAGAAGCAGTGCAGAGGAGTAGCTGAAGAGAGCCACTGCTGTGGTAGTAGGAGTAAGAAAGAGAGAGAATGGGAGAGGAGAGGGAACGGGAGCGGGAGCTCAATAACCCCAAAGTCCAAGAGCTGTTGCCCGAGTTTTGTTTTTACTTCTGTCTCTTTTTTTTGATAATTACACCACAAGCAAGCACACACACACACACACACCGGCATGCATTAAAATGGGTATAAGGAAACGCATATCAATATGCAACGAGTACCCCATGTTACAACTAATCGATACCCCGTATACCCCAAAAATACATAGAATAGAGGGTCATCAATTCCTGTTTCTGGCTGAACATCCTTAAAACAAATCCACTTTCATAGCCTACAACTACAGGGTACAAGAAACTCATTTGATTGAAGGTTAAATCACTTGAGAGAGTCCGTAACTAAATATTTAATCACATAATTATGACCATCGGACGCGTCGGCATCGCCATCCGCATCGATGCACAGAACGAGGAGACCTGGAGACGTGGGCTAGGGTAAATGTTTGCACAAATGATTTCGTTTGACAGTGCGACCATATCTAATCACGAGAACTTTTGCTGAACTGATCAATGATGTTCCTCGTTAGTTTTATTATAAATTTCTAAACCCAGAGGTCACTGTGTACCAGCCAGGGATTATTAGGACCCCAGATCAATAAAGTACAGAGAAAATGGTTCCCCACTTTGTCATTCCCATGGTGCCCGTCCCCCCCAAAATCATTCCAGTATATATGGTGGCATCATGAAGAGCAAACAAGTGTGTACAAATATATATCCCCGAAAAAGAACCCAAAATGCAGACAACAAACAAACCGTATAATGTAATATAAAACATTCCATTCCTCATACACAGAGACCCAAAGCCAAAGCCAACAACAACCTAGAAGTGTCAATAGACGTGCAGGGCAGGGCAGAGGAGAGCAGAGCACAAGGTAACAAACAACGAGACAACCGACGCACTATTGGACCCATATCCAAGGCAGCAAGCAACCTCTTTCCGACACACACACAAGGAGGCCGGGACGGGATGGGACCAACTAAAATGTCTATAAAATATTTATAATGTGCGTGGCGGGTGTGGGGTGTGTGTGAATTTTACTTTCCGCTTCCTTACACAAACATTTCTCATATGTATGTAAAGTATATCTATTATGCATGTATGGATTGGAAAACCATTTCGTGCCAAGAGGAACAAGAAGCAAACGTCTCCGCTCCGCCACTCTGATAAAGCAGCAGCCGCCGCGGAAAAGAAAATCAAACACAAAAAAAAAACACACAAAGTTTAAATAGAAAATTCTCTGGGCTAAAAATAAAATCTTTTTGGCAAACCCCAAAAACAATAACAAAACGCGAAAAGCCACTCAAGTGATAGTTGAACTTTTGCCCAAGTGTGAGTGTGTGTGTGTGTATGCGGGTTCTCTTAGCTAACACGTATATACATAAAAGCCAATCTATATAGTGGGATATAGTAGGAGTATAATGTGCGGTTGTGTGCCGCATACAGGTGGCATAATCTGTTCAATGGCAGCACTTTCGTGTGGCACAGCTCCCTTACGATTTGGCATTGAATATATTGAATAAAAGCAGAGTATTTTCAACACAAAGGAAAGGTGACTTGTTGATGTCACAGGAAGATAGGTATAAATCCCTCTTGCAGCATTCGTTCAATCATTTAAGAGTTCGAAAAAGTCGATTGAACAATCTTATCGTTATCATAATATTCATTCATTCTACATCTAAACTTGATAGCAACATTTATGAAAACAATGAACTCTTCCGGCGCCTAAGAGTGTTTTTTCCTGCCAAACTTGGGAAAATAGGCTTGGTAATTGATTTGTTTTTTATTTCTGGTCATACCAGAGTCTCAGAGTCTTAACCACCCATCGCCCAATCGAAATTAAGTAGCTGTCGAAAATTACAATGCTAAAATAGGGAACATTGTGGTAGGGACAAAGTGTCAAATGGAACGGTACTCTCTCTGAGAGTTCTTTTTTGACTTGTCGACTCACCTAGCTTGCCGTTCGCGTCGCTGCATCTTGGTTTCTGTTTATTTTTTGTGGTTGTCAATGACTGCTGCTCCGACGAAAGCCTTTTGAATTTCGATTCAAAAAATATTAATCACTTTCTATAGAATTTTGATACCGAATTTTTTTATCGGCAAAATGGAACTGGAACTATTGTTGGATTGGTGTGCTGGCTGCTGCTTTCCTCTGCTGCTGCTGCTTGCGTTATTTTGATCGGTAAGAGTGATCCGAGATGCGACTTGCTGGTGGATCTGTAGGATCAGATACAGATACAGGGTACGGGGCCACTGAGAGACACGGATGTACGGACACGCACGGACATGCACGTACACACACACACTCACTTAACGTTCACGCATGTCGCGCATGCGGCCAACACACACGTTTACGTTTGCGTTTACGCTGGATCTCTCTCCGGCCGCTCTCCCGCTGAAGAGTACAGGTGTGCGTCGATCGTCGTCGCTCCCGCTCCCACTCCCACGTTATAGGCTGTGCTAGCTTACAGTTATTCCCGTTCCTTTTCCCGTTTTAGCAGCAGCTGTTGTTGTTGTTGCTGTGAGGTCGTCGGTTGACATTAAATATGAAATTTGAGCAGCATTTCTTCGAATTTTATGGTTTATTTCTATTGTTTTTGTAGAAATTTCATGAAAATATTATTAAATTTTGTATGGGGTTCAGGGGGATGTGTATGTGTCTGTGTTTAGGTATGTGTCAGAAGGCGGGCTATTTTGTTTTTACACTCGGACGTTTCGAAGGGAGTTTTGTTCTACGTTAAATATCTCTATTTATACAATTTCTTTTGCCTGTACAATTTGACAAGATCACACTTTTTAACATTTTCCTCCAACAAATCAAGCGCAATTCTGTGTATAGTATTGTTTTCTGTTCAATTTGTTGCTATGTATGTATTTTTTCTTTTTCACATTTTAGCGCCGGCAAAGAACAACATAACGTAAAATCAACAACAAACAAAACGCTTTCTTGTGGTGTAGTTAAATTCTGTTAATAAAGATTTAACCGGTCAGCGCGCGTTTTAAACATTTACAACACATCTCTGCGGGTGCTTCCCGATAAGGGCAGGCGAGGTCGTAATCAGATCAAGCTGCAAGTAAAAAAGGAAAGAATTGCATTAATTTACACCTCAACAAAATGTCCATTCTTGCACGGTATTTCTATCAGGCAGGGCAGTATTTTTGCTTGGTATATTGGGTGAAGTGGACCTGCTGGTGACGGCATGGTCACACTGAGTGGCGCTGAGGCTAACTAAATTTGCTTTTTCTCATTGATTTTCGTTTAATTCACAGCCTTGTTGTCCCCCAAATGCTCTTTCAAACTGATATGCACTTGAAACGCGCGGACTTTGAATCAATGAGAGTCGGTATTGCATGTGAAAATTGATTGACACCTCCTTTGGACCAGGGCAGACAGAATTAGGCCAATTAGTGGCGTTGCGTATACCTCATCCTCTTTGGGCCTGTTACAGTTTTGGAAAAATGTCTCGGCCAGGGCTAGGCGGAAGGCCAAGCGATCAATTTTCGTACGTGATTTCTTTTATTTTTATAATTTTTCACGTTTTGTTATTCGATGCAGCCAAAAAAAAACTCGACGGCGGCCAACTGATGGCCAAAGAGCCAGAGACAGAGCGAGAGAGAGTGAGAGAGCGCACGTATGAGAGGCAGAGAGGGTGTAACTACTCAAGTTTTGGCCATATTTTTTCATTGAGCCGCCTTTTGCCAACGCATCATTATTTACCGAGGGCTTTATGTTCTTCCCCAATATTGAGTGATTTTCACGCTTAATTAATTTGGTGGTCCCGTTTTTTGGTGATTTACCTTTTAGACAGTTTTGCACGCATTTTCACTACGCCTCATTTTTTCACTTATACACTGGCACGCACGCACTCACAGACACAGTTACACACACTCACACCAGGACCGAATTCAATTTTGCAATTTGAATTACTTTTGCACTAACTAATAGCGGTGTGTATATAAGTTGATTTTTCGGGCGCTTCGTTGACTACTTAGTGCACTACTTTTTACATATTCATCATAGTCTATTTCCGTTCCATTTTCAATTAAACTCTTCTCAAAAGACCAAAAAAGCACGCAAGAGCACGAGAAAAATGGTGCGATTTTTTCCCTTGCTTGCTCACACACACACACCACACACACACAAACACGGTCTGACAGTGGGGCCGTGTCGGGAAAGGACGGAAATGCTTCAGCGGCGTCAATATAATATACCAGATTCAAATATTCTATTTCCCCCGATTTGGTTATATTTTGTGTTTATTTCATTAAAAACCTTGATATTTGTATTTCAGATTTCCTTGAGAAGTGTCTATAAAATACCAAAGAAAATACCACAGCACTGCCCAATTAGCCGGCAGCTTTGTTTACATATTTCCACTCGCAATCGTCAAAAAACCTATCAATCGTTCTGCACATGTCCCTTTTGTGACGAAAATATTTTATTTCACTTAAGTAAATCTTGAACATCTTGTAGTGTCAGCCAGGACCAAGGGCAAAGAGCAAACATCTTCAACCAAGTTACACTCCACACACTTACACACAACACGGCACAGCTGCCACCGGACTATGTATTAAGCAAAACAATTGTAATTGTTTATGAACATATTTCATAAACTTTTGTCCACTCCGCACTCAATCGTTCGATTTTTTACGTTTGACCTAAAATCTACAGCTTGCGGACAGGGTGACCATACTTCGGCTGCAGATAAAATACCCAGAAAAATACTGAATGGCAACACGTGCAGTCCAGTCCAGATAACATAATTTACATTTGATCTGTTGAGCGAAATGGGTAAAATTAAGAAAATTCAACGGAAAGGGGTAAGTTACGGAATAGAGATAACGGAAAGCATAGCTTAAAAATTGCATTCACCCAGCCACCGGCCACGAAACGTCCGCCAAAAGCCGCTCGAACAGAATCTGCAGACTCTGCGTTGGGTCTTGATGCGCACAGTGATCTGGAGAAGGCAGCCACAAGCAGCGATGATGGTTTCGAGGAGCCGACGCCAAAGCCAAAGCCATCCAAGAAGACCACAACATTGCCAGAACCCGTCTCGATCATTGCGCAAAAGAAGAACAAGTTCAGGACAGACGATGCGAAGAATGTGAAGCCACCGACGCTGGAGGAGATGAAGGAATTGCGTGACACACGCAATCTCTTTCACTCGAATCTCTTCAAGCTGCAGGTCAAAGAGATGCTGGAGGAGCTTCAACTAAAGACCAAGTACACCGAGTACATAGACAATTGGATGGAATCCTTTACAGTCTTCACACAGCGGCTGAAAGATGGCCTGGTGGAGAAGAGCCAGCTGGAAGTGCCCTTGAATGTGGACAAGAAGATATCGGGCTTTATCTTCTCCAAGCCCACGAAAGAGCCTCAACTGATTGGTGCTGCCTCCACGGGTACTTTGCTGGGCCCAAAGATCGTGGTAGATGTGGCCCTGGAGATGCCCAAGGACTGTCTACACAAGGATGACTATCTAAACCTTATATACGATCAGAAGCGGGCCCTGTACCTGACCTACGTAACGAATCAGATGAGGAGCGATCCGGCCTACTCCCAGGATAAGTTTGCCTTTAACTACCATGGCAATAATCCTCTCAAGCCAGTGCTGGAGCTAACGCCAGCCGCCAAGCAAGTGTCAAAGCACCTGCAGCTGCGTTTGTTTATCACAGCGCCACAGAGCACCTTTAGGCCGGGCAGATTTGTGCCCTGGAACAATAATATACGGCCCACATACTATAACGATGAGTGGGATGAGGAGGAGGCACTGCCGTCCACACAGCACTATAATGCCAGTGTTCTGTTTGACCTGACGCTGGCCCAGAACCAGGCACTCCTCGACAAGGCCTTCAAGGGCAGACGCAACTTTCAGGACGGTCTGTTGCTACTCAAAGTATGGCTGCGTCAGCGGGAGCTAGACAGAGGATTCACTGGCTTTGGTTCGCACATCCTGGCGTCGTTTATCGTGTATCTAAATCAACAGCGCATACTGCATCAGTCGAGCAGCAGCTACCAAGTGGCACGCACCGTTTGGAATCAACTGGCCAACACAGACTGGACAAATGGCATCACCCTAGCGCCCGCCTCAGGCCAAACAGAGCAGCTGAGCACCATGGCCGGCTACTACGATGTGTGCTTCATGGATGTCTCCGGACAGCTCAATCTCTGTGCGAATGTTCCGCTGGGAGTGTACCAGAGGGTCCGAGCAGAGGCTAAACTAGCTGTAGACTTATTGAATGATATGAAATTGAATAGTTTCCCGTACATTTTCATGCAAAAGTGTCCACTGTACACGCGCGTGGATAACATACTAAAGTGAGTCTGGAATGGAGTTCTCTGAGAGATTTAACTATTCTGTGTTTTCCCAGGATCACAAACTACTCGAGTATACAGCAAATGCTTGTGCTTCATTCGAAGCCGCAGATGAAGTACGATTTTGCGAGCTATGGCTATCCTCAGCTGCTGCAAATCCTGACAGAGTGAGTAGAATGCATGTCTCCTTGCTTGCTGCTAAACTTAATTTCAAACCAAACTTTATAGGCTTCTGCAAAAGGGACTTAAGCAACGTGTTCAGGCCATTCTACCCATAGAAACCGTCAGCAGTGCATGGCCCGTCGAGAGCAAGGCCCCTATCATCGGGCAAGCCATACAGCTGGGTCTCATACTCGATCCAGAGCATGCGTATGAAGTGCTCGACAAGGGACCGGCATCCAACGATGATCCCGAGGGATCTGCCGAGTTTCGAAAGTTTTGGGGCGAGAAATCCAATCTGCGACGCTTTCAGGATGGCAGCATCACGGAGGCTGTTGTGTGGGGCACAACCAAAGATGCGCCAAGCAAGAAGCGACTGATTGTGCGGCAGATCGTGATGCATCTACTGGAGCATCATCTCCAGCTGAACAGCAAGGATATCCAGTATATTGCAGCCGAGCTGGATTTGGTCTATCAGCTATCGCCCTGGTTTAAGGTGTCCAAAGTGAAGACCAAACTGGAGCTGCAGCAGGACACGGATGCGGAGGCACTGAGTCCCAATGTGATACGCTGCTATGATGATTTGGCGCGCCAACTCCATGCGCTAGATGATCTGCCCCTGGAGATTGTGTCCATTTCGAGCATATCCCCGGTGTCCCGCTACTGTGAACCGATGCCGGTGCTGCCGCAGGCTCGCATGATGGCCGACCACATCCATGCCAGCCACATCCAGCGGGTAATAATTCAGCTGGGACAGAGCGGCAAGTGGCCAAATGAGCTGAGTGCCCTGAGAGCACTCAAGACGGCATTCCTCATTGAGATTGGCGAGAAATTGAAGGCGCAGTGTCGTCTCAACTGGTCCATTACCTCTGAGGGCCTGCTGGTCCTCAAGCGGGGCTTCTGTTTCCTGCTGGAGCTGGCTCACAACAAAGAGCTGACTCTGCTCAAGCAGGAGGTCACTGAACGGGGAGTGACGAAGTATGTGGATAACCCCGAGAGTCGTGCCCTGGAGCAACGGCACTACATCCTGCCCAAGGTCAGTGGAGCACTGCATTCCCTGCATCAGTCACACTCCGCCTATGGGCCGACTGTGCTGATTGCCAAGCGCTGGCTGGCCACTCAACTGCTGGATGACGGGGTCTGGCCCCCGATGGCCACAGAGCTGCTGGTTGCCCATCTGTACCAGCAGCGAAATGCTCCTCAGGCCATAGCGGCACCCCAAACAGGATTCATGCGGTTCCTGCATCTGCTCGCGCACAGCGATTGGAATGGAGAACTCTTTCTGCTGAACTTCAACAGCAGCTGGCAGGGTGAGTCTCCCCAGTGGCTTCTCTCTCAATCCTACTCTATCTGTATTCTCTTTTTAAACAGAACAACAAATTGGCGATCTGGAGCACAGTTTCCGCAGCGATCGGCAGAGCTATCCGCCCCTGGCGCTGGCCACTTCGTACGATCAACAACATGCCGGCCGCCTGTGGACCACCGGGGAGTCGCCCAGTCTGCGTATCCTCTCGCATGTCTCTCGATTGGCCCGCCATGCACTGGAGATGATTGAGACCAGTCTGCAGTCGAAAGATCTGAGATTTGTGCGCCCCGCGCAGCTGTTTCGCGGCTCCAGCGAGGGCTACGATTTGGTGATACAACTCAAGTCGGATTTGGTGCCCAATGCTCTGAGCTATGATCTCGGTTCGCCCTTTGTGTCCTTTGATCAACCGAATTACCTGTTGCCCAGAGCAGGAAAGGACCCACTGGCAGGGATTGTCCATCAATTGAGGGTAAGACTTGACTCTAACTTCAAGAAACTCTGAAATTCATTCGATTTATTGTGCGATTTGCAGTCTGCCTATTCGGACTATGCTGCATTCTTCTACAATCCCCATGGCGGCAAGGAATTGGCCATTATGTGGCGTCCCCCAGCAGTGTTTGCACCGAAAGCCTTTAAGGTCACGGAGCTACATGCGTGCACGCTCTGCGACAAGGGCAAGGTTCAGGTGGTGAGGGAAACCCTAGTGGAGGACTTCAAAGTGCTGCTCAAGGACTTTTATCTGCGCATCAGCACGCCGGAAGAGCTCAAGCGAGAGCAGCGTGAGCATCAGAATCCCAAGAGGTATTTCAATGCCAAGCCGCAGGATAACGAATCCTGTTCCAAGTCAAAGAAGCGTAAGCTGGCAAAGGCAGCAAAGGTGCAAGCTCCATTAAAAAGGAAATCTCTTATCAAGAGCAGACCCCTAAAATCGTTGAGCTAGTTATAGCTATATAGAAAGTAAGGATACACCCCAAGGATTCATAATTAAAGCTAGAAGATTGTTAAGCCAGACAAGATTTATAAATTAGTTACAGAAAATATGGGACAATAGAAGGCTCCTATTGTGGCTTTCTGTCCTTCGCTCTATTATTCTCGTGGCGTTGACGCTGCTGTTCTTCGTTGTTCGGATTCTTCTAAACAGATGAAGCATCCTCTAGCGGGGAGAAGTACACACTTCGAGAGAACTTTGCTTTATCCCTTTGGTAGCTGCGCTGATCCTGTTGGGCAGCCGTTAGCTGCTCTTGTGACTGTGCACGAGTACGATCTTGAGCACATCCATGCGACTTATGTTGTGCACATCTACTCGACTGATGCTGCTCTGGTCGAAACCTCCCCTCTCGTGGACTGCATCGATGATAGCTCTGCCCATCCGAGTATGTGCATGTTTGTTGGGACCTGCAGTGACGGCTGGGACACTTGGACACCTTGGCGGGCACGCTACCTTTCGAATTTCCATGGCAATTGTCCTTCGACTCCGCATCTGATACATTTGCAGGTGAAGACATACTTACATTGCTCTTCGATTCCGCAACCGACATATCAGACGCCACGGGTTTCCAAATGGACTTGGAGCCAGTACTGGAAGCAATCGAAGAAGTTGTGCCCTTGGTCTGGACACAGGCATTACGAGCAGTATGAGAATGACAGCTGGTATGCTGACTCCTCGACTTTGGAGGATCGTGCTGGCAAGCACAGCTTTTGGTCAGGCTAGAGGTGGAGGTGGCCGCACTGTAGCGCAAGGGTGCGCGATTTGAGGGTTCGATCTCCTTCTCCTTGGACCAGGCCATTTGGGTAGCCACATCGGCCACATTGCCTGGGGCCGGTTCCGCCTTCTTCCGACCAAACAGTTCCTGCAGCGGGCCGTTCGGAGGGGCTGTACAAGGCAGCGCCAGAGGTGTGAAGAGCCCGCCAAAGTAGTTGACTGGAGCTGCAGCGGGTGCTGCAGTGGGAAACAGTTGGACATTGGGCGCAATGCGATCGTAGCTCAAATAGCGTATATCCTCCGTTCGCCTTACGTCCTGTTGGGTGAGCACAAACATCTCATTGCCCACCATTACGGGAACTACAATCGGGGAATAAGTGATCTGTTGGGGAAGTGCGCTTCAAAGAGATATAGTCTGGGTCTTACTCTGAATCAAGGGAGCCGCCTCCTCAGATACTTGCAGGAGCTTTTTTACATTGTTTGCCATTGTCTTGCGAAAGTTCGAATAATTTTGAATATTTTCTAGAAATTTTTCTGTATATTTTTAAATAGTTTTTCTTTAAACATTACACAAAACACAAAGGGCCCAAAAAATGCCAAAATATTTGATTGAATCAAAGGAATATAAAGAGTACAGATACAGAAATAATTCAATATGATGGACAGATGTAACATTTAACTTATGTGAATCTTTAATTATTAAATCTACAATATCTGCAAAGTACTTTAAAAACAAAGAACTTGCTACTTTTCCAATGGATTATGGCGCGCAAAAGGAATCCTTAACCTTTAATGTTTCGCCTTAAAGGTAGTTCGGAACGTTGAGAACAATGGGTAAAGAGATGTTCCTTATCCCTAGGGTTATAAGCAATTCTGTATTTTCAGCTTCTATTGGACTCCTCTTTCGGCGCAGCACCAACTCCCGATGCAGCGGCAGCAGCAGCAGCATCCTTCTCCTTGTTACCGAAATCGGGATACAGCTTGGCTATCTGTCCATTGGGTGTGCAGATGCGGCCCGAGAAATCTAAACGTTTATTGGATTGACTCCGTTCCGCAGAGGAAATGATGTCCAGCAGAGATCTAAGACGAAGAGAATCCATAGGATATGTAAGGGAAGAGTAAAAGCTTAAGGAGGAGGTGGCTTAAAGCTTACCTTGTCCCACAATTGGACATGCGTCGCTTGCTGGCCTTTAGCAGGCTGTTTGAATTGGTGCTGCTGCTGATACTGACATTGCTCATGGCCTCACGTCGCTCGGGCGACAGGGGAGAATCCGTAAAGGATCGGAGATTGGCTGTGCCTGCCTCCGATTTGCTGGGGGCATCGCCATAGGCGGCGCGAAGAGTTTGCAGGCTCTCCAGCAGATTCTTGTGATGCACTGTGCTGGCATTTAGCTGAATAAGCTGTTCCAGCTCCCTGTATAGCAGTCGATACTGATCCTTGGCCTTGTGGGGTTTTAATCTGGAAAATTAAGCAGGTTAAGTAAACGAATTAATTGAAGGACTAAAAGCTCCTCCTACCGCGCTCCATTCGTGTGAGTGAACGGCAAGACATCGCCTCGAGAGGCGCTCTTGTAGAGCTCATGGATGTGCTGCTGGCAACGCACTTCGTCCTGCTTGTCCATCTCCTTGACCAGCAGATGGAGGAAGTGCGGCAGCCAACTCAGATGCCGCTGCAGATGGAACAGCACTGTCGAGGTGGTGGTCAAAGGAAAGTAGCGTGGCAGTCGTCGCGGCAAATTGGGTGCTGCAGGATCTCTGGATTTAAGCGGCACCATGCGGGACATCTTCATGAGTTGTCCCAGCTCCGAGGTGCGATAGTCGTTCACTCGGCCGCCGGGGCCGTCGGCAATGGAGGGTGCCTCGTCCATGCAGGAGCGTGTGATGCACAGAGAATGGATAAAGATCTCTCCACCGCGGGCTGACAGCATGTGACTGGTGGCCTTAGAGCCGGTCTTTCGAGGCATCTCCAGCAGCACAGAGCGTCCGTTAAGCAGAAAGTTGATCAGACACGAGCTGGGCCGCGACGTAACATCCACGGGCGTGACCAGAAACTGGCCCAGGCACGGCTGCAGATCGGCCGATCCGCAGCCACGGGGCGTGCACCATTTGAGGGTCACCGTTTCGTAGGTGGCCCCCTGCTTGATGCTGGTGGGGAGACTAAAGTCCGGGCCACACGTTATGGAATGGGCACGACGGGAATGCAGTATCTCCACATCGTAGTTCGCACTGGAATTGGCATTTTGCTCCTCCTTCATCGGTATATTCGTCACCGTTGTGCTGGCCAGATCGTAGTGATCCAGAATGAGATGCGTCAGCTTGTAGGAAATATCCGGGGCACCCACTGTATGAATCTCCACATCCAGCAGAGGGGAAATCTCGAGCAGATTGCGATTGGTTACCATAGAATCGATTCCCAAAGGAACAATATTAAGAATCACCAGGTGACAGTGATTGATCCCCAGTCCCTTTTTAGGGGGCGTTGCGGACAGGGCATTCTGCTGGATGAGCACCGTATTAAAGATGTCCTCGAGGCTCTTCATGCTGGTGTTGTCCCTCGCCGAGGTGATGCATATGACGCGTCCCTCGTTGAGTATCAGATCATCGGGTATACCGCTAGCCATTGCCTGGCTCTGCTCGTCCGTGGGCTCAGCCAGTGCCTCAATGGCCGCCCGCAGCCCATGGATCACTGAGTAATCCGACGACTGGGGCATGCTGCGGGACGGTACGCCCACCAAGACCATCGCATTCATCACATGCGACATGTTCTGTGTGCTGGCGCTCCACGTGTTTACGATGTGGGCCGCCGTGTCTGAGACTATGAAGCGCACATGCTTCTTGCCCGGAAACAGGTCCCAGACTACGCGACAGTACTCGATGGAGGATTCGCAGGCGCAGGTCCACAGACTCTTGCTAAACTGGCTGGAACTGCCGGCGGAACTGTGGGCAGAGGGTTTGCCCTTCAGAAAGTCCATGGATATGTACTCCTCGCTCGCTATGCTGAAGTATCGCGTGTGGTCCAGCACGAAAATGGTTTTTTGGTTGCGTTCGAACATGGCAAACAAAAAATAAAATACAAAATGTTTGCCGGAGAAACAGCTGATTGATATCGGACGGGCCGATTTAGTTACCGAAACGTCGGAAAAATCATCGTTGCAAATATAAGTTGCTATTATACGCGTAAAACGGCTACATTGTGCGTGTAACACACACACACACTAAATTTTACATGTATTTCCAACTTTATTAAAGCTAACTTTAATAAATAAATAAAACATATCGTTTTTAAAATGTCGTGTTACAGCACTGTCAATCAGCTGTTATCTGTCAAACCAGAATCACGTTGTACGAACAAATAACTTTTACAATTATTTGATAAGCACATTTGATTGTTTCAGACGAAATTAAACACTCATTTGTTAGTGAAACACGACTTTTGGTCAAGCCATTTATCAGTTAAAGCAGTCATGTCGTGGTTATTGGGCAGAAATCGTCAGCAACCGCAGCCAGATCCTTTTGCTGGCGGCGCCGATGGAGCCGATCCCGAGGGTAAAACTGCCGGCGGCAAGACCGGGGATACAGAGCTAACCCGCGCCGAACGCAAGGCCATGGAGGCCTACCGCTTTGATTCATCGGCACTGGAGCGGGCGGCAGATGCCGCCAAGACCCTAGAACGTTCAAGTAGGTGGAAAATTTCATCAGCCAATTGCATAATCGACATGCGCCCCCGAATGCTATCAAAGTTGGGGCGCGCGCTTGTGTGTGTGTTACTGTATGAGTGTGTGTGTGACCTGCGATAATCTCTTTACAGAACATGCTCGCGAGGCTTTGGAGCTGTCCAAGATGCAGGAGTCCACCCGACAGGCGGAGTACAGCACCAAGGTAAAGGAGTACGAGGCCCATATTGAGCAGGCCAAGGTGGAGCAAAGGCGCATAGATCACGAGGAGCGACGCAAGACCCTGATTGAAGAGACAAAGCAACAGCAGCAGCGTGCCCAGTATCAGGATCAATTGTCACGCAAGCGGTACGAGGACCAGCTGGTCCAACAGCAGCGGGTCCAGGAGGAAAATCTTCGCAAGCAGGAGGAGAGCGTGCAGCGGCAGGAGGCTATGCGCCGTCAGACCATTGAGCATGAGATCGAAATGAAGGAAAAGAATCGATTGAAGCTGCTAGAGCACGAGCTGAGGGCCAAGGCGCGCGTGGACCGTGAGAATCGCGATCTGAACTTGGAGAAGATTCGTTTGAAGGCGCAGGAGCACCGTACCACTGTGATGGAAGGCATCAAGTGAGTGGGCTTTAATAGAACAACGTTTAGATGTCATTGCATGATTGTTCCTTGCAGAACGGCTGGATCCGTGATTGGAGCTGGTGCCGAGGCCATGCTCACCGATTGGGACAAGGTGTTGACTGCCGCTGGCGGCCTGTCACTGCTTGCCCTTGGTGTGTATACGGCCAAGGGTGCCACCGGCGTTGTATCCCGGTACGTGGAAGCGCGCATCGGCAAACCATCGCTGGTGGGAGAGACCTCGCGTTTTGCCTTCCTCGATGCCGTGAAGCATCCGTTGAACTACATCAAGCGCCTGCGCTCCAAGCCGGCCGATGCACTCCAGGGCGTTGTTCTCAATCCGAGTCTCGAGGAACGTCTACGTGACATTGCCATTGCCACAAAGAACACACGCATCAATCGTGGTCTCTACAGGAATGTGCTGATGCACGGCCCACCCGGAACGGGTAAGACCATGTTTGCCAAAAAGTTGGCCGAACACTCTGGCATGGACTTCGCCATCATGACTGGTGGCGATGTGGCGCCCATGGGCAAGGAAGGTGTTACAGCCATACACAAAGTGTTCGATTGGTCGCATGCCTCGCGGCGCGGCTTGTTGCTGTTTGTGGACGAGGCTGACGCCTTTCTCAGGAAGCGATCGTCGGAGAAGATATCGGAAGATTTGAGGGCCGCTCTCAACGCCTTCCTGTACAGAACCTCGGAACAGAATCCCAAATTCATGCTCGTTCTGGCCTCAAATACGCCAGAACAGTTCGATTATGCCATCAACGATCGTCTGGATGAGATGGTAGAATTCACGCTGCCCGGCCTGGAGGAACGTGAGCGTTTGTTGCGTCTCTACTTTGACAAATACGTGCTCCAGCCCGCCGCGTCTGGGGCCAGGCGCTTCAAGTTGGACACGTTCGACTACGGCAAGACTTGCTCAAAGATGGCTCAGCTGTGCAAAGGAATGTCTGGACGTGAGATCTCCAAACTGGGCGTGTCCTGGCAGGCAGCCGTCTACGCCTCTGAGGACGGTGTGCTGTCCGAGAAAATGGTTCTGGACCGGTGCTATTCGGCCGTTGAGCAGCACAAGCAAAAGGTGAGTTTATCTAAAAATTCAATGTTTCCGTTTGCTAATAACTGATTTAAATACCTTTTCGTAGATGGCTTGGTTGTCGGATCAGGAGCGTGCTGACCATAAATCGATTACGGGCGGAACTATTGCCGCACCCTTAACATTCACTGCCAACAAATTGTGAGGTGGTGGTGATGACCATGGAATACGTGGACTTCCTGGAAGAGAGTAAGCAGCTCTGGCCAGACTCCATTCATTCACATGTTTAGTTTTTAATTGTCCTAACTTTAACTTTAAGTTGGTAACGCACAGGGCTTTATCTGATTAATGGATACCAAAACAACAGCCGAGATCAACCTACTGTATGTATATATTACGTATGTATATGCATTTTACTATTTGTACAAACAAAATCCATGAAAGACTCGCGTGTTCATAAATGCAATTAAGTTTTACCTACTGATAATTGTATCATAAACGCTATAGTAACTCTCAACAGTATGTACAAAAAGAGCAGCAAGTATTTTCGGCACCTGTTGTTGCATTTAGTAAGACAAAGCTTTGGATGTATATTTTAAATTTTAAATTAAATGGTCGCGCCGGCACTATGAGAGATTTACATTAAACTTCTCGCCGGCGTTGGCTATTCATTTGAATCTTTTGCCAGTGTTTTCCTATAAAAGAGTATGAAAATATAAACATAGATCACTTGTTAAAGATTGTGTTTTAACCTCTCTATCTAGGTTTTGAACATTTTTGCCAAATTGTATCACAATCAGATGACTATCATTCTATATCGGCAATAAGATCTGGGGTGGGCAGAATGGCGGTGTACTGGATTGGGGTTGAGAGCGAGTAAGATCTGGGAGTCGTCGTGGCTGAGCAGCATCGGCCAAGTTCGGTCACATTTGCCCCTATGGGGCACACACATCATACTTTCAAACTTTTTTAAGTAGTAAGTAAGTAAATCCGAAAATGGCAAAACAAATGTAACGAGCTTAAAACTAAATTTGTAAAGTATTTCCAAAGTTACTATACATGAAAGCTGTGTGCGGTAATCGCAAGGTTCGTTGAGTCGAGAAGCACGCTCATCCGCCGATGATCTGCCATGGCGTTCCTCTTCGGCTTTGGTGCACCGCAACCGACCGGAGTTGCTGCACTAGCGAAAAGGCAAGAAAAAGTCGGCCACGTGACAGTCTTCCACATTGTAGTGCGGAGTTACGCGTCTGTAATAAATAAGCCAATAAAAAGGGTAATCTTTGATGCTATAGCTAACACCTAATGGTCTTTCACAGATGGGAAAAAAATTAAACAAATTTCACATGGCGAATCCATTTCGGGGAAACCCACATTTACATTCTTGGCCAAAAATTGATCTGTCTCATTAAAAATTCCAAAAGGGTTTGCAAAAAAAATCATCTTGCACCTACACAATGAGGGAAAATCTAATAAATATATTAGTGAGTTGTTCGAACGAAGTGTTTCGACAATTAAAAGTGCCATTTCTCGACTAAAAGCTCGGAATTCCTTGGAAAACCTGCCACGTTCCGGCCAACCAAAATATTGACAGACAGAGAAGAGCGAAAAATTCTGGAAGAGAATATGAAAAACCCACATTTATCGGCTCCAAAAATAAATGGTGCCTTGTCATCATCATTGGGAACCAACGTTTCTAACGAAACCGTCCGCAGGGTCCTCAGAAGCAATGATTTCCATGGAAGATGTCCCAAAAAAGAACCATTGCTGTCAGGTGTTAATGTGTCGAAGCGTCTAAACTTCGCTTAAACACATGAAACCAAAGACTTTTTATACTGGGAACGCGTCATCTTTAGGGATGAAAGTAAATTAAACATATTTGGTTCTGTCGGCGAGGGAAAAGTCTGGCGTAAGCCTTGTGAAGCGCTGAAACTAAAAAGCATCAAACCAATGGTTAAGCGTGGCGGAGGATCTGTGCTAGTTTGGGGATGCATGTCGGCTCGAGGCGTTGGCAACTTAATATTTATTGATGGAATAATGAATGCAAAGATGTATTTAAATATCCTGAAGGAAAATCTGCCCTCCAGTGCTGCTAAAATGGGTATTCCAAAAGAGGATTTCGTTTTTCAGCAAGATGACGACCCAAAACATACTGCCTGGAATGTTAAAATGTGGTTGTTGTACAATGTAAAACAGGTTCATACTCCGCGACAAAGTCCAGATGTGAAGCCCACTGAGAATTTGTGGGCCCACCTGAAGCTGAAAGTCCAGGAGCATAAGATTTCTTCCAAAAAGGAAGAAGGTACGGCTTAAATAGAAGAGTTGTAGGTTGGATAATTTTTTAACAAATGAGCAAGTGATTTTGCCTCCATTTTATAGGCTGCGAAACACGTGACATTTAAGCAGCGCAGCGGACTCAAACTTTCTTCTCGCTCTGGCATATCTGTTTCGCTGTCGGTCTCTCTTCCCCCTTTTCATTGGTTCTGCGCACCATACTTTGTCTATGTGTGTGTGTGTGTGTGTAGGTTTCCGACGTAGCGATGACACCTGCGTCTAGGGATGGACTGTTTCATATCCGCCTGTCTGTTAATAGGTATTAAAACTAGAAAAAAATAAATATTGAAAGTAAAATAACACTGATATTATATGGTTAGCTATGGTTCCACATTTAAATTATCAACATAGCCAACTTAAATTATCTCAATACCACATTGAATTAAAAAAACATGAATAAATATATAAAAAAAAAATTTAATTTAATATATTTTATTTATTTTTTGATCTTATTATAATTTTTTTGATGGAACCATTATATGTACACTGTGTTGGGAACTGGGACCTGATGTACCTTTTAAAATACCCTGTCTTAATAACTATACTAACGAGATAAGGTCTTTATAAATTACGTTTTATCTTCATATAAAATGTACGAAATAGGGTATAAAAATGCCTATACACGCATCATGTCTTCAAATACCAGCAACATTGCGACTGTTTTTTTGTTGAACTATTTTGTTTAAGACTTGTTTTAGCCAAAATACAATAAAAGCAAGGTCTAAAAAGTAGCCAATCTTGAAGAAAATTTATTCATCAACGGCTTAAAATTATTTGGGCAGAACTAAGGGTTTTAGTTAGCCAGAATTATTCAAGGGAATATAAAAATTGAACAATATGAACGACTATCCTCTTTCGCTTTTTGTGCTAAAACCTTTTTTTACGCAAAATGCAATAAAAGCAAGTATTTAGAATAAGCCAGTTAGTAGAAAAATTATTTATGAATCGTATAAAATTATGTGGGCATGGCTAAATGTTCTTTATAGATGGTAATATTCCACGGAATATCAAAATTGAGGAATAGGTATAATAGAACATGAGCTCGTCAGTATATTTACGGTATATTTTTTAAATCGGACGGTATATTTGATCGATAAGTCCGCGGACTTTTAACATCTCTAGGATCGAAGAAAATTTGTTTCGGGAGAAAATTTTGCTAAAAAGTTGCTATATCTGTAGCTATACAATACAGAATGTTTCCCGGTGGAAATGCTAATGCCGATCTTGGCTACAACAAGCGCAACCACAATCAGTTTATGGCCCAGCTGCCTCCACCGCCCCCGTCTCACTTTGTCCCTGCGGCAACCGTCGCGAATCCCTTGGTGGCGACAGGGCTTCCTCTGACCATCGACTGGGCACAGCTCGCCCAGCAATGGATACATATGCGTGACAATACTCCGGCTGGGATCGCTATGCCCATGGCACCACCGCCCACCATTATTGGCAATGTGTCGGGGTATCAGCAGCAGCAGATGCCGACGCTGCCCGTGAGACCGCCGGCGACCCCCGCGAAGATAACACGTTTTGAGGAGCATGGCGAGGCTGACATGGACATGGACGATGACAATGAGCGAGGACATGGTAGTGAAAGGCCCCCCCCCGCTCCTTCGGTTACGCAATCGCAGTGGCTGGGACTTAGCGGAACAGCACCCAATGCGGCAGTAGCTGCCTTCAGCAATACGGGTGAGTAGACGACTAGAGAGTATTAACTGGCTGGCGGCCTAATGCTTATGTCTCCTTCAGGCAAGCCACCGTGGAGCCAGTGGCCTAACAAGACGGGCAATGCCTCTTCCAACCGTACAGCGCATATTCCCTCGTTGCTCAAGCTCAACGTGAGCAATCCCAATCAGCCGCATCAACAGCTGCAGGCACAGAATCAGAATCAGCAGCAGCCACAGCAACCACCACAAGCACATTCACACCAACATGAGCTGCAGCCGCAGCCAGAGAGCAGTAGCAGCGGGAACATCAACAGTGCCAGCAGTGAAATTGATGCCAACAAACGGAAAATGTTGCCAGCTTGGATAAGGTAAGGCCGGAAAGAAATAATATAAAATAAACAGAAAAACCAAAAGACCACACCTGTCGTCTGCCCCTGCATTACAGAGAGGGTCTGGAGAAAATGGAGCGCGAGAAGCAGCGACAGATGGAACGCCAGCATTCCACAGTTGGGGATGCTGAGGTGCTACTCCAAGCTACAAGCAATGTTAAGCAAGTATCTAGCAAATCACTAACAACACCTGTTAATCCATTGAACATCGCGAATGTGGTAAGTAAAAGGCAAAGGCATGGCCAGGTTATTATCGACTCTCATTACCACCCACTACCACCGACCAACAAAAGTGTTAAAAGTGCAACACATACATGCGCTACACCCAATTGGTTGCACACAAACGATACCGATACTGAAAAAACTGACTAAAAGACAGACAATTTGCAAAGGCATGGAATGCTGGGAACACATGAAATTTAACATGAACTTGAACATTCAGGCCAGCGACAGCGAAGATTCCAATACTGGGGAGGAGGAGGCGGCGCACGCAAAAGCATCAGTGGAACCGAAAATACTCGTAGGTAAAGATATATTGAATAAGGCTGGCTACAGAAGAAGCAGCAGCAGCAGCGGTGATAATGAACAGGAGGTGGAGAATGAGGAGTCGGACAACAAATCCAAGTCTCTGGAGGATGCGGAAAAGGCAGACGGTGTGACAGGTGCAACAGAAGCTCCTGGCAATGGTAAAAACTACGAAGAAAGACTCGCGGATCTGGTAGGCATTCACTATTTGACTCGGATGTATGCGCTCAGCCAGGCAATGAAATGTGATCTATAATAATACGAATCCTATGTGGGGTTCCCACATTGCACATACAGGCACGTGAAGAAGGAGCCTGCACCTCTTTCTAGCCTATTTCTATGCACACATCTTCGTTTCATTCCCTGGCCAATGGCTGCGCATCCAAGAACATATATACATTACATTAGTCCCGAATGAATCTATAAATACCAAATCTATAGATGCTTTTGGTGCGTCGCACATTAACCGAAATACTGCTGGAAACGACAAACGAAGAGATTGCAGCCATTGCAGCAGAAACATTAAAAGCGCATCGCGCTAAAGGTACATTATAGACACTTAAGAAACATCTCTTCCTTCCCCCGAAACCCGATCTCTTCCAGCGTTCAGCTCGCGTGTGTTTTGTTGGTGTGTAAGTAGCTAGAACATAAGATGACGGAAGATCTCTCCATCGAACGATCCTTGCTTGGAAGAGAACTCTCCCCCTCTCTCTCTCTTCTTCTCTCTTCCTGACTCGTTAATGAAATCCCTGTGAGATGGCTCGGCGATCGCGTTCTTGATTTTACGGTTTCTTCAATTATTCTATTGTTATCTTATGTCTCAAATCAAACACAAAACACAAACCAAAATGAATCCCTTGCTGAACAATTTATAATCGTATTATAAAATATACTATATATATATATGTATGTGTGTAAATCAAAAGCATCATCAGCCCAAGTGATTCGCAAAAGCGCCTTGTCCTCCATTACCGGAAATTTGGGTAAGTACACAATATTCACTATGATTATCCCTATGTTTCGTTTTGCACTATTTTCCGTTTTAAAGGTAGCCTGAGTTATGCTTAAAGACCCCACCCTCTCCCTCTGTGCAGCCCGTTGTAACGCCCTAAATTTATACTCCCTTTCGCAAAAAAGAATGGTGCTATAATTGGATTCTCTAGCCTATAACTTCCTTTACTTTGCTACCCCCCAGCCTCCCTTTGGCGCAGTTTGAGGCTTTCGGCTCGAATCAATCCCTCCGTCTATGTCTTTGTCTCTCTGTCTGTCTCTGAAAATGATTCCTATATGAATTCTTATTGAAGTATTCCCATAAACTGCGCCCGATTTGCATCGCGATTGTCTCTGGTAGCCACAATTAGCACTTGACTGATTTGAATTATAGGTTTAGCAGCCTATGGCGATTCTTCCAGCGAAAGCGATGAGGATGAGGACGATGAGGAAGGCGCGCGCAATGCGGAAGAAGCAAAGAGCGCTGATAAAAGCGTCCAACTCAGCGCGGAGGAGTTGAAGGTTAGCTAGAACACTAAAACCGAATCGTCTTATGAACATGGTACTAATTACTCTTATTCCATAGGCTCGCATAAGGCGTAGCAAACGAGCATTTGAAAGAGTCATTGATGACATTGAGGATCGTGTGGCCAAGCAGGAGCAGCGCGATGAGCAGACACTGCAGCGACATCGCAAGCAGGAACGAGAACGTTCAGATGCTGACAAGGAAAGGCGACGTACCCATAGTCATCCTGAAACGCCTGGGGAGACAACTGCTAAACATCCCACAGCCCATGATAAACTGCTCCAGTTTAATGGTTTGTGCATTTGTGTAATTTTATCCACAAAACATTGATTAAATCTCATATTTATTGTGGACAGGCAAACGGCCGAGTCGCAAGGAGCGTACCACTCGATTCAGTGACAACAAGGATGGGAAAAACTCAACGGCAAACTACGCCCAAATAGTCGCCACTGCGCCTATGAGCTCTAGCTCGGTTCTTGCAAAGATGAAGCCGGTCCCCAATTTGGCAACCAATCTGCTACAGATGCCAGAGGCAGTCGCCTGCATGCTGAGTGCTGCAGAGAAGGCCCTAAACAAGGCCAACAAATCGTCACGAAAGTCAAAGAGCAAGAGACACCAGTCGTCGACATCATCTTCCTCCAGCAGCACGAGTAGCAGTAGCTCTAACAGCGACAGCGATGACAGCAACAGCATCTCCGGCAGTTCCAAAACTTCCAGCAGTCGCGGCAAGAGCAGCAGCAGCCGGCGGACAACAAGCAGTCGCCGTGGTCAAAGCGATCATGCCGGCGGTAGCAGCAGCAGTAGTCGGAATAAATACGAGCGCCGTGATCATGAGAGGGAACGAGAGCGACGTCCTCGTCGTAATCGAACGCATTACATCGGTGGGAGGCGCAACAGCAGTAGCCATCAGCCACATCAACGACGGCCGCGTGAGTCGAGCCACTCTGGCGAGGAGGATGCCGGCAGCAGCAGCTATCGACGCTCTTCGCGGCACAGCAGCCATGCCAGCAGCTATGATCATGGCAAGCATAGACATCGCTCTAGATCCCGATCGAAATCGCGTAGCACTCACCACTCCCACTCGTATTCCTCCTCTTCCGCGTCGCAACAGCGCAAGCGCCACTGAAAATACAACTACTTACAACTATTATGTAATTGTTAAATGTCCGTTTTTTGTCTATTTTCTTCTTCAGTTTTAAAAGATTTTAGTTGTCATCAGTTTTTACTCAACCTAATAAAAAGATATTAATCAAGGCTTAAAACTATTTGTGGAATTAAACAATATATAATCAACATCTTGTTGGTTACCATATAAAATAAATATTCCTAGACCCGTCAATGCTAATAACTTAATAACTTAACTTTTTAATCTTAAAGTAAATCCCCAATTTTGTATTTAATTATGCCTTTTGACCATCTTTGAAAAGGGATCACCGTAGTCGACCTTGCCGAGCTCGTAGTGGGACATGTTGTTTCGATGAATGGTTAGGCAGGCACCGCTCTTGAAAGTCCACTCACAGACGCCACACTTGTAGATCAGGGGCTTCTCCTGATGGGAATACTGTTTTGGCGACGGTGTCAGGGGCTGCGAGGGCGCGGCTTGTGGTTGCTTAAGTCGATCCTCGGAATCTCGTTTCCGCCGCATACGTTCTATGTCCTCAGCTCGACGATTGTTAACACGAGAATTTAAATAAGGATCGTCAGTGGTACCACCGGCGCTCGGGCTTGCACATGTTGCCATGTGGTGACCTTTTTGATTCCGATGGACGTTCAGTAGGGAGCCAGAGACAAAACTATCCCCGCATACATCACACTTGTACGGACGCTCGCCCGTGTGACGGCGCATGTGGATCTTCAGGTCGTTGGATTGCACGAAACTCTTGTCACACTTAACGCAGGCATACGGACGCTGTCCCGTGTGTAGGCGCATGTGTCTGGCCAGCTTGTTCTGGGATATGAATTTCTTTGAGCAGATTTTACATTCGCTGGGTCTTTCGCCCGTGTGCTGACGCATGTGTAAGCTGAGATCCTGGCTGCGCGGAAAGGCCTTCTCGCACTGGTCGCATTTGTACGGATTCTCGCCAGTGTGCCTGCGTATATGGATGGTCAGGCTGGAGGTGGGAAAACTAATGCCACAGTGCGGGCACTCACCACGCTTTGCGGTGCGTTTCCGCGTGGAGCTGGCAGTTGACTCTGTTGCATCTTTGGCCGCTTCCTCTGGATGGAATGCCTGCATGTGACGACGCAATGTGTCCTGGCGCTTCAAAATGCGTGGACAGTGCTTGCAAGTCAGCACGCCGCGTCCACTGCTTTCGTTTGCCAGCTCCTGGGCGGCCTCGTCCGCGGTCAGACTGTGGGCAACGGCGATGTGACGGGCGAGCGAGTCATTTTTGGCGAATACACGCGGACAAATGGAACACTTAAAGATGAAATTCTGTGAGTGGCTTAGCCGACTGCCCAGCTGCGAGGGTCGTGACTTTGCCACGGAGGGAGGTTCCTGCTCCTGTTCCTGCTCTTTCTCCTCTTTCACATCCATATTTTCTTCATCCACATTTTGTGTAACATCCAAGTCATCGGCCTCAAATGGTATTTCAGTCTCCAATTCTTCTAGATGGTCTGTTTCATAGACCGGCTCAATAATCGCTTTTGCTTCTGAAAACGGCACTCCCATCACAGCTTCAGCAGCATGCTCCGCATCCGCCGTGACAGACACAGCCATAGCCATCTCCTCATTGTCACAGATGACGGGCAAAAAATCATCCTGGCTACCCAATTCGAGAACCTCCACATGGATTTCCTCCCGTTCCTTCATCACAGCCACTTGCTGCAGCATGTGCTGTGCGTTTTCCACATCGAGGATAAAATCATAAGCGGCTATCAAGCGGCGGGTACAATTCTGACACAAGCGGGTCGGCATATCTGCTTCGTTCCAGGTGCACTGGAGTGGAAATTGTTATAGCCATTACATCTCAACGCATATAATTCATGTTTCGTGGTTTTTACCTTCACTTTGGAGACTGTTTCCAGCAATTGCCATAACTCAAAGTTTAGCTCATTGTACTGAATCTCGTCGTGCAGACACAAGGCGCCCTCGTTTGTCTCCAGACAAACGCGGCAGCTTAAATCAGAAATATGAATAACTTGATTCGGCATTATACATCTAACTGTATTACTATATTTTTATTTTCTACAAATAATTGTTTTTGTCCACAGCTGGCTTAGAGATGGGCGTTAACAGTCACAGTCACGAAATTGTACGATATATAGTCAATGTCTTAATAAAACACTTAAAATCGAATAAGTGGATGGATAAGCTTTATTCTATACCACCAGACAATAGTCTAAAGAGCCATTTATATCCAATATATACTCAAATAATGATAATAATAGTACGATATAATAATAACAGAAGTGAGGGTTGCAACACTGCTGTTGCCATTCACGACGCCACTCGGACACGCGCTTCCTAATTCAAATGAACGGCATTTTATTTTCACCAGACAGGCAAAAACGTGAATGTATTTTTACCCAATTGAGTTTTGTATTGTATTAAATTGACCAAAAGTGTTTATGTATAATAAATTGATTGCAAACATGTCTCATCAGTCCAACAATGTGTTGCGTCCAAAAGAAAATGCCATGGCCAGAAAGCCGGAGGCAGTCACTGCACTTGGCGTGCAGAAGAAAAATTTGCTGCTGACAAAGAAGGTGGGTCAGGAGACTGCCGTAAATTTTTAATTTATCACTTACGATCACTTTATAACATAGTCGACAAGCGAGAATATGGCACCAGGCAGCAAGCTTCTTCCGTCTTCCGTATCAGGCAAAACGGCTACGACAATTGCGCGTCCAGCCAATAAAACCGGACCTGGAATTTCCGCCCAAGATGTTATATCGAAATATCCGAAGCCACTTGTGCCCACTGCCAGTACACTAAAGAAAACAACCTCGGAGTTTGTGGCTCCAGCTCCTGTGACTGAACCCAAAAAGACTAACGCTGACCCTGTGGATAAACCATTAGCCACAGCTACAGCAACAGAAGCCGCTGGATCTGCTGAATCGACTGCATCCAGCTCTTCAAACAGCACTGACAAAGAGAAAGGCAAGACTGGTGAGTTTTTGGGTGCATCTCTCCTCTTATTACTTTCGTGTAATTGTAATTCCAAACAGAAAATCAGCCCCCAAAGCCAAAGAAAACTTGGGAGCTGAACAACTTCGACATTGGCCGTCTACTGGGACGCGGAAAGTTCGGCAATGTGTACCTGGCACGCGAAAAGGAGTCCCATTTCGTAGTGGCTTTAAAAGTCCTGTTCAAGCGTCAGATTGGCGAATCCAATGTGGAGCATCAGGTACGCCGGGAGATCGAAATACAATCGCATCTGCGCCACCCGCACATTCTTCGCTTATACGCATACTTTCACGACGACGTGCGCATCTACTTGATCCTGGAGTATGCCCCACAGGGTACTCTCTTCAATGCGCTGCAGGCTCAGCCGTCAAAGCGCTTCGATGAACGCCAGTCGGCCACCTACATCAAGTCGCTCTGCTCGGCCCTCTTGTATCTGCACGAGCGTGACATAATCCATCGCGATATCAAGCCGGAGAATCTCCTGCTGGGCCACAAGGGTGTGCTGAAGATAGCCGATTTTGGGTGGTCAGTTCACGAACCCAATTCCATGCGCATGACGTTGTGCGGCACTGTGGACTATCTGCCACCGGAAATGGTGCAGGGAAAGCCGCACACAAAGAACGTGGACCTGTGGAGCCTGGGTGTGCTCTGCTTCGAACTGCTGGTAGGTCATGCCCCATTCTATTCGAAAAACCATGACGAGACCTACAAGAAGATCCTCAAAGTGGAGTACAAGCTGCCAGAGCATATTTCCAAGGCGGCCGCTCACTTGATTTCCAAGCTGTTGGTCCTCAATCCTCAGCATCGTCTGCCCCTGGACCAGGTGTTGGCACACCCGTGGATTCTGGCGCATACAAAGTGACATACTCACTTAACGTTTTCTTGTTTCCTTTCATTTATTTTAATTTTGAGTTATTTCCTAGTTCATTTTTGAGTTTTAGTTGTGTCACGCCGCGTAATATAATTATGGCATTTCAAATTTTCCTCATTTAGCAAGCAACAAGAAAAATTTAACATTTATGCATTTAGTTTTATTATCATTATCAATAAAGATTGGGGGTGTGTTCCGAATGCTTGTCGTGTCGTGTTTCCCGAATATCTCCTCTTACTTTTCTAAATATTCTCACCATCTGGTTTTGGGGCAGAGGCAAAAACACAGGAAACATTCCCGCCCAAATGCAGTGTGTGTGGCAAAAGATTTTATCACAGAAAACAAAGAGTATAAAACGTACAAGATCTCTGATTGAATGCAAAGCCGAAGCGTGTTTAAATCTGTGATGGAAAATGGTTCATTTAAGAATTTAAGAAATAGAATGCAGCTACATATCTTTGTGACACATGCGTTTTAAAGCTGAACAGAACACAGTCTTAGTTTTCCGTCTATGGGTATTTTCCTTCGTATTGTAAAAATATAATGATAATGATGAGACTGAACGTTACTTATGCACTAAGTAGGTCTATTCCTTAGGGCGGCGTGCTGACACTAGAAATCGATTATTCTAGTCTTCAATTATAATACATAATCCGTGTATTCGTTGATCCGATTTGAAGGGGAATTCTTCGTGTTTTCTTCCGGAAATTTGTTCAATGCTCTGTTGGAGCAAGACTTAAACATAAAAATGGAGGCCAATCCCTTGCACAAATGCCGCTTTGAACCTATTTTGACGCTTAATTTCTAATGGCTTCGCCTCCCTTTTTACGCGCCACGTTAGAGTAGTCATCCTCTGGAGAGTTAAAATATTAATTAATTAATTAATTTTGTATAGAAAAATATTTAATTGACTAACCATCTTGATCCTCATCCATGGCATCCTCGAGATGTATGCCCTCGGCAAACTCTTTCCCTTGGTCGGCCGCTATCTCGTTATTCAAATTGTCCGTATCGAGCAAATGCTGCGGCTGCTTCACAGCCACATCGCCCACGTCATCATCGTCGTCGCCCTCACCACCGCCGGCTGCTTCGGCCAACTGTTTGACAGCATCATCGGCTGCCGGTCCAGGCCCTGGCGCTGGCAGCTCCCCGTCGAAGAGGTTTTGCCCGGCTGCAGGCAAATTGAAACTGGGCTCGTTCATGGCATCTTTGACTTCGTGTGCACCCGAGTCCTCAATGGGTTTGGGGGCCACGCCCAAGTTCTTGTTGTTCTCGAGATCATTCACAACATTAGCATAGCGGTTGTTGTTCTCATTTTTGGGCAGCTCTTCGGCCGCTGTGTCTGCGTCAACTGCATCGTCCTTGGCTTCCACTTTGTTGTCCTCAAAGTTGTCGGGTATGGGAGCCACATTCTCCGGAAGCTTGCGTTCTGGCTTGCCCGGTGGCAGAGCCAGCGGGGGAAGTCCGCTACTGCTGCTGCTGAGCCTGGGAGCAACTGAAGCATTCGGAGCATCGCCAGCACTCTTGACAACAGCGCCCGCAGTGCTGCTGCTCTTGCGCGGAGCACTCAGGGGCGAGACGGGTCCTCCGGCTAGCTGGGGCTCTTCTTGCTGCTGCTTTTCAGTAAGCGATTTGGGTACAATCTGAAAATTTTCGACAGAGTTTAGTATCAGACTGTGATTGTTGCGCACGGCAAAGGGCAAGAGTGGCAACTGCTCCTGCTGCTGCTCCACCACGCGCTGTTGCGGCTGGATCTGCTCTATCACTACATTGCCGCTGCCACCAGTTCGATTAGTTGGAGTGTTAGTATTGTAAGTGGTTTGGTTTTGGTTAGTTGGTAGAAGATTTACCGCGCCGCCAATCCTGTAGACGCCTTCACTCACTTGCATTTGCGCGTTAAAGGATTTATCGTTGCGCGGCTTGTCAATGCTGTGCGCCTGCTGCGAGGGACTGGAGTGACGCGTGGTCGGTGTAATTTCCGCGGGCTTGTTCAACTGCTGTTGAATGCCATTCTGTGCCGGTGTCTCTGCGGGCTGTACTTTTGGTATGTAGTGGCAGTTGCCTTTGTATTCGGTCAGAGTAGCCTCAAGGGCATGAATCTTGTGCTCCGACTCCCGTTGCAGCCTATCATGCTTCTCCTGAAACGGAAAAGTATTAAAGGAAGTTTGAACATTCTTGTTTCACTATCACCAACCTTCCATGCGGCAACTTCGTGCTCCTTAGAAGCCTTATCTTTATGAACATCCGCCAACAGTTTTTGCAGCTTCTGATCGAATGAATTCGTATCTTCGATGTGCTTCTTCTTGCTCTTGACACACTCCCCCTCCAGCTCGGAATATTTGAACTCCAGCAGCTTGTACTTTTCCAGCTCGCCATCAAACTTTTCCTGCAGGGCACGCTCTGTCTCCTGTTGCTTTTGTATGGACTCCGCTAGTTGATTCTCGTACATCTCCTTTTCCGTGCGCAGAACACTCATTCTCTTCTCGGCCGTCAGTTTCTCAGCTGTTAAGGCTGCATTTTATTATCAGTTAAAAGACTCTGCTTGAAGCATTTATCTTACATTGCATCTGAACGTTCAGGCCCTCCTGAAAGGCTCGGCTCTCGTCCAATTGATGTTGAGACATTTGGTAAATGACAATCATCATGATGAGCACCACGAACATGCTCATCAGAATACAGATGCGAACGCGCCCAGAGCGCGCAAAACGTGTCGAGCTCATTGTGAGTCAATTCGTTGGTTAAATAATTATAATTTTCTATATTTTTTGTTAGGGAATGTAGTCTCGCAGTGAAAAAGTTCTGGTGTTGTAAAATTCTTTTGTTGTGATGACACTTAGGGATGACACTATGCACTGCCTGTGTACGTAACAACTATCGGCTGTAGATAAAATCATATACATACGTTCAAAAAGCGGCTTTTGTCGGAATCTTGGCATAAAATAGAATCAAAAGTTTCTCCCTCTCGCAGAATGGTATATCCAAGTTTTAAAATGAACTGCATACATCTAATTCTTGTATGTGATGACAGCAATAGTTAACACACAAAGGTCGCAGATTTTTCCAATATTCCGATATATCCGATTAACGTCGCAGTACAAGAGAATCCATAAACATGTTCGAATCTGTAATGGTTTTATGCATGCTTAAAGTACATAGACTTTATAAAGCTCTAAGGAATAGTATATCGACTATTTCTTCTTTGACATTCCGCAATCCAAAAACAACGCCACAACAGAGCCTCTTCAGCGGCGCTCGAATTTGGTTATGAATTTGGGATCGTAAATATGCAATTCTTTATCCAATCCTAAGTCTCACCGGGCTTGCCTTTAAAACAGCTCTAGTAATGTGCGACCTCTTGTTTTCCTTGTCGTTCGTATATTTGATTGACAGATAAATGATGCGTACATATATGACGTGTTGTATCTACAAGTTTTCTCTTTCTTGTATAATCTGAAGACTTATCCAGGGTTTTTAATGGGTCGTCGTGTGGACGTGGATGGTCCATCGCTCAGGACGTTATTCCCAATTAACTTTTCTTGCGGTTTTGCCTGTTAACCTTACGGTGTGAGCACTCCCATTTCTTTGTATAAGAAGAATTTAGTTTCATAGGCTCATACCAGCATACTGCTATGGGTTATCCGATACTACATTTAATTCAATAAAAACCGCTTCCACAGCGGAATTTTTCCAAAAATCTCAACTAACTTTTTATTTTCCATGGCCGCTTTCAAGAAAATGAAATTCTCAAATTATTTTTAAATTCAAGGTTTAAAAAAAGAAGAAAAAAAATTCGATGGTTTAAAAAATGTTTGTTTTGCCTTAAACATTATTTTAGATACAATTCAATAAAAGTGAGTCCTCAAAGTTAGCCAATCTTGAGATCATCGGATCTATCAATCGTATAAACTAGTAATATCAAATCGGATATTATAATATCCCACCGAAAATATTGAAAATGAAATAACTTTAACGCAGTTCAGGTGAAAGATTTTGTGGCTTTTTTAAGTTCAGAGGAAAGATGGCATGAATCTATATGAAGAATTCACAATAGTTCATATATTCCGCCATTTACCTCACGTAGTTGAACTATTTAAATAGAGGGGCCTTAAGTGGGCTAAGTTCATTCTTTCATAATACGAGACGCTATATTGTTGTTGGGAAACCAAAATGTAGGCAAAAACAATCAAAGAAATCGACGTAACAAAAAAAAAAGTCAAGTTTTTAAAAGTATTTTAAGCCAGTCAAGTGGAAAATAGATTCATTAATTGGATAAAATTATGTGGGTATGGCTAAATGTTCTATATAGCTCGTAATATTCCACGGAAGATCAAAAACGAGGAATATGAATAATTCGTCGGTACATTTTGAAAATGAGACCGTATATTTCGTTATTTATTTGAATCGGTATGAATCGGTAATAACCGGTTGACAACAATGATTATCGGCAACACTAATTGTCATACCCTAGGGAAAAGGATGTTATAGAATTGAGAAAATGTTTGTCATCCAAGGCTCCGTAGGTATCAGTATCGAGATAAATATACACAAGATACTAATAATACACATGAATATATCAATTTGAGAAAAGGTTTTTATAAATTACGTTTCATCATCATATGAAATTATCGAAATAGGGTGTACAAAGGGCTATACACGCATCATGTCTTCAAATATCAGCAACATTGCGACTGTTTTTTTTTTTTTTCAACTATTTTGTTTAAGCCTTGTTTTAGTAATAATAAAATAAAAGCAAAGACTAAGAACTAGCCAATCTTGTAGAACATTTATTCATCAATGGCCTAAAACTATGTGGGCAGAACTAAGGGTTGTAGTTAACCAAATTGAACAATATGAACGACTATCCTCTTTCGCTTTTTCTGCTAAAGTTTTTTTTTGTTTGACCATTTTCGCTAAAATCGAAATAAAAGCAAGTATTTAAAATAAGCCAGTTAAGTAGAAAATTGATTCACTAATTGTATAAAATTATGTGGGGATAGCTAAATGTTCTTTATAGATGGTAATATTCCACGGAATATCAAAAACGAGGAATATGTATAATAGAACATGAGCTCGTCAGTATATTTACGGTATATTTTTTAAATGAGACGGTAGGTTTAAGTATATTTCTGTGGGTCAGACCGTATATTTTATCGCGGTCACACTGCTTACACGCCGACACGGCGCGACGAAAGCAAGAATTAAATTTAGTTTTATTTAATAGCCGTTAATTAATCGTTGTTCAGTAAAGGCAACATTTAAGTGCACAGTAATCAAGTCAATTAACTATTCATCGAACAAATAAGTGATAAGTGAGTTCAGCAATAATTGTGGGTGGCGTAAACAAACGCATACGGGGGCCCAGACGCACAAATTTATTTAAACATTTAATAGCCTGCGAGTGGTACAAATACAATCGTACGTGTATGAGGAGAGTGCGACAGTAAATTCAATTTATTAAAGGTGTTCTCGAGTGTTTGATGAATACAGAAATAATGTAAAATGTATGTATCAGACAAGTGTTTGTTGCTCCAGTTACCTCAATGATAGTGCCTCCATTAAACATTATCAATATACATACATACAATAATTGTATTACCTGTTCAAAAATGTTAAACGCAGGCAGGCTCTTAAGTAGTTGTCAAGCCCCTCGAAGCCTGCTCTGCTGTTTCTGGCAATAATCAATAATCAGCACAACCCCTGTTTGGAGCCTCTAATCTTGACAATATTACTTTATATCATACCCGTTTATAGTAGCTTGTGGTTACCTTGACTTGTGGAGCGTACTTGTGCCATCTACGTTTTCCCCTCTGATGATTATCGGAACCTTCTCTGATATCTTTATGCTTGAATTATTCTTGCAAAAAGATAAAAGAAAAATTGCGCTTATCTTCTGCGCAATGGGAAACAGACCCGTACCGCTATTCCGGGCGGTGGTTCCAATAATTTGTACAAATTTAAATGCCCTAAAATGTGTTCGTTTAGCACTCGGGTGTAATATTATTATATTTATTCACGATGGCAAACTAATGGAAATGGTTGTTTGATTTGCTGCTAATCTTCTTCGCTCCCGTGTGTCAATAAACTTTGTACCTCCGCCTCTCTCTCTCACTCTCCCTCTCTGTCGTTCTTATCATTTGGGTATAATAAATTTGCCTATCAGTTGGTTAACATAATAATATGATGTATGGTTTAATTGGGGTAAAGTGGTCAAGAAACAGGAACAAAATGTGCATACATACATATGTGTTTGGATATTTTTTAGACCAGTTTGCACCACTTCTGTACATCTATCTACTATATATCATACATATTAATATGTGTATATGTATATGTATGCATATTTATACATTTATTTTTTCAGCATGGCGACGATCGAGTCTGACAAAATACCGCTACAACAGCGGAAACACCAGCAATTCTCGTAAGTAATCAATACCATTTTAATTAGCTGATAACAAAAAGTCAACAATATTTTTACAAAACAAAAAAATAATTATTCATACATACATTCATATGTATGTATGCAGATGCAATTAAATATTAAAATCAATATTCATCTCCCTCTAACTACGCTGTTCTACCTTACATTTTATAAAACTTTATTTTCGATAGTTGTCATTACTGTTTGAATACAATTCTAAATTTCGCATTGAATTGTTGTAATCTTCCCATCAGACAACCGCATGCCAACCGCGTGAACCCATCGTCTCAGCAAATTTAGGGCAAAAGTGCAGCCAAGGACAGACGTTCTATGACATAATATGAATGCATATTATTGCTGTTGTTGGTTGTTCCTAGGCGGCGGTCCTTCGAACAAATGCATTTCGCTTTTGTTGGCAGCGACAGCGCGCCAAACCTCAAAATAGACCAAACCATCGTCTAGCTATAGATCTGAAAAGATATACATTTTGATATCTTGGCAGAGAACCAAATATTTCTTCGCATATTAATGGGAAATGGCTCATTGCTTTGACCTTTATTTTTTGTTACTTGCTAGCCCAATTAGCTAAAATACCTTTAGAAACAAAGTGGCGGGGAACACGATGTCTTGTTGGTGGTCAAGTTCAAGGACCTACTGTCTGCTGCACATGCAAAAGGGAATGCAAAAGTTAACGCAGTGCAAATAGTTGTCAATTAGCCAAAAGTGAGTCCCAAGACAGACTAAACAACAGTCTCTCTATACTACTCCTTACAGACTGTTGCCCAAAGTAATCAACGGTGGAATCGCTGGCGTCATTGGTGTGACATGTGTGTTTCCATTGGATTTGGTCAAGACTCGTCTGCAGAACCAGCAGGTCGGTCCAAATGGCGAACGAATGTACAAGAGCATGTGAGTATACCTGCTATATATGAAATTCCCATAGAGCTGATCTACTCCAATGTTTAATCCACGCTAGGTTCGATTGCTTCCGGAAGACATACGCCGCCGAGGGCTACTTTGGCATGTATCGCGGCTCGGGGGTGAACATCCTATTGATTACCCCTGAGAAAGCTATCAAGCTGACGGCCAACGATTATTTCCGTCATAAATTGACCACCAAGGATGGCAAGCTTCCCATCAGCAGTCAGATGGTAGCAGGAGGTCTGGCCGGAGCATTCCAGATCGTTGTCACCACCCCCATGGAGCTGCTCAAGATCCAGATGCAGGACGCGGGACGAGTGGCAGCGGCCGCCAAACTGGCGGGTAAGACGGTAGAAAAGGTGTCGGCCACCCAGCTGGCCTCACAGCTGGTAAAAGAGAAGGGAATATTTGGCCTCTACAAGGGCATCGGTGCTACGGGCCTGCGAGATGTGACATTCTCGGTCATCTACTTCCCGTTGTTTGCCACGCTCAACGATCTCGGCCCGAGGCGCAAGGATGGCTCGGGCGAGGCTGTCTTCTGGTGAGAATTTAGATTGCACTCTACATTTTTAAGATGTTGTTTTACTGTATTCTTTTCTATAAAGGTGTTCCTTCCTGGCTGGCTTGGCGGCGGGTTCTACTGCTGCTTTGGCCGTCAATCCCTTCGATGTGGTAAAAACACGCCTTCAGGCGATTAAGAAGGCCGATGGCGAGAAGGAGTTCAAAGGCATATCCGATTGCATCACGTGAGTCCTGAACTATTCACTGGTTAATCACCTCTCATTATTCGTACAATCTCTCTCTTTATGTTCAGTAAGACGCTAAAGCATGAGGGACCCACGGCATTCTTCAAGGGCGGTCTGTGCCGTATGATTGTGATTGCTCCATTGTTCGGCATTGCTCAGACGGTGTACTATCTGGGCGTGGCCGAGGGACTGTTGGGCATGGAAAAGAAATAAAGGAGGACGACCTCCCTTCCGATAAAACTAATCGATAAGACAAAGCATTTTAAGTTTACTCTCTGAATGTTGAATGTGTATTTGTTTTAAAATGTTATTGTTAAAGCTGTCCAAGAATGTAATTGTAAAGTCTCAAAATGTCAGCCGTCAGTCCAGAAAGAACAGTTGTTAAAGTTATCCCTCGCCCTCCTTCACCCTACCCGTATACCGACAGAATATATATGTACGTATATTATATACAAACCTTTGGCAGTGAACCTATGCTTCTATGACAATAAGATAAAGTAGAATCAGAGCTATTATTATGTAAAATGTTTGTTTGCTAGTTCGTTTGTTTTAGAATAATTTATAACTGTTGTGTTTTGACTGTCTCTCTATATCACTCTCTATCCCTGAGCCATGCACAGATAGCTATTAACCTTTCGCTTACAATTGTATTACAAATGCATTTTTCTTTTGCTTTTAGGCCAAAGTGTAACTTTTAGTAGTGTTAAAGAACATGACTCTAGAGCAAAAACTGTTCACTATACAATATATGTACTTTATAAAAAATTGTCAGACATGACCACAAACGAAATATATATATCTATACATATGTACCAAATTTAGAAGTAATTTTGTTCTCTCACTGTTCAGTTCTTGAAATTTGTTTGTTTTGTAGTATGTTTGTTTTTTTTGTAAGTGAAATTTATAGTTTTAATGGCGGATCAAAAGAAGCCGGCATCTTTTCAGTAAGTCAGTGGCGGTGTACCCTCTAATGGTACCACGCTAACCCCTCATTGCACCCCCAGTATACTTCCAAAGATCATCAATGGCGGGATCGCTGGCGTCATTGGTGTGACATGTGTGTTTCCATTGGATTTGGTCAAGACGCGTCTGCAGAACCAGCAGGTCGGTCCAAATGGCGAACGAATGTACAAGAGCATGTGAGTATACCTGCTATATATGAAATTCCCATAGAGCTGATCTACTCCAATGTTTAATCCACGCTAGGTTCGATTGCTTCCGGAAGACATACGCCGCCGAGGGCTACTTTGGCATGTATCGCGGCTCGGGGGTGAACATCCTATTGATTACCCCTGAGAAAGCTATCAAGCTGACGGCCAACGATTATTTCCGTCATAAATTGACCACCAAGGATGGCAAGCTTCCCATCAGCAGTCAGATGGTAGCGGGAGGTCTGGCCGGAGCATTCCAGATCGTTGTCACCACCCCCATGGAGCTGCTCAAGATCCAGATGCAGGACGCGGGACGAGTGGCAGCGGCCGCCAAACTGGCGGGTAAGAAGGTAGAAAAGGTGTCGGCCACCCAGCTGGCCTCACAGCTGTTAAAAGAGAAAGGAATATTTGGCCTCTACAAGGGCATCGGTGCCACGGGACTACGAGATGTGACATTCTCGGTCATCTACTTCCCGTTGTTTGCCACGCTCAACGATCTCGGCCCGAGGCGCAAGGATGGCTCGGGCGAGGCTGTCTTCTGGTGAGAATTCAGATTGCACTGTACATTTTTAAGATGTTTCACTGTATTCTTTTCTATAAAGGTGTTCCTTCCTGGCTGGCTTGGCGGCGGGTTCTACTGCTGCTCTGGCTGTCAATCCCTTTGATGTGGTAAAAACACGCCTTCAGGCGATTAAGAAGGCCGATGGCGAGAAGGAGTTCGAAGGCATATCGGATTGCATCACGTGAGTGCTGATCTATTCACTGGTTAATCACCTCTCATTGTTCGTACAATCTCTCTCTTTATGTTCAGTAAGACGCTGAAGCATGAGGGACCAACGGCATTCTTCAAGGGCGGTCTGTGCCGTATGATTGTGATTGCTCCATTGTTCGGCATTGCTCAGACAGTTTACTATCTGGGCGTGGCTGAGGCACTGTTGGGCATGGAAAAGAAATAAAGGAGACCTCCCTTCCGATAAAACTAATCGATAAGACAAAAATTGTATGTTTACACTCTGAATGTTGAAGGTGAAATGTTATTCTTAAAGCTGTCCAAGAATGTAATTGTAAAGTCTCAAAATGTCAGCGGTCAGTCCAAAAATCATGTGTACAGGCCTTTGGCAGTGAACCTATGCTCCTATGACAATAAGATAAAGTGGAATCAGAGCTATTATTATGTAAAATGTTTGTTTTCTAGTTCGTTTGTTTTAGATTAATTTATAATTGTTGTGTTTTGACTGTCTCTATATATCACTCTCTATTCTTGAGAAATGCACAGATAGCCATTAACCTTACGCTTTCTTTTGCTGCTAGGCCAAAGTGTAACTTTTAGTAGTGTTAAAGAACATGACTCTAGAGCAAACACTGTTCACAATACAATATACTTTATAAAAATTGTCAGACATGAACAACAAACGAAATATATATCTACACATTTATAACAAATTTAGATGTACTTTAGTTCTCTCACTGTTTAGTTCTATCAACTTTTTTCGTTTTTTTGTTTTGTAGTATTTTTGTTTTTTTGTAAGTGAAATTTCTAGTTTTAATGGCGGATCAAAAGAAGGCGGCCTCTTTTAAGTAAGTCAATGCTGGTGTAGCCTCTAATGGTACTACGCTAACCCCGCATTGCACCCCCAGTGTACTTCCAAAGATCATCAATGGCGGAATCGCAGGCGTCATTGGAGTCACATGTGTGTTCCCCATGGATTTGGTCAAGACTCGATTGCAGAATCAACAAATAGGACCTAATGGCGAGAAGATGTACAGTAGCATGTAAGTGGGGTAAATTGGCTCTACACTTAAATCAATGCTGAATGATTATATCTTCAATGCAGAATTGATTGCTTTCGCAAGACCATCAAACAAGATGGATTCTTTGGCATGTACAGGGGGTCTGCAGTCAACATATTATTGGTTACGCCTGAAAAAGCCATCAAGTTGGCGGCCAATGATTATTTTCGGTTCCACTTGGCCACGCCCGAGGGTAAGCTGCCGTTGCATATGGCGGGAATAGCCGGTGGCTTGGCTGGACTGTTTCAGATCATTGTGACAACGCCCATGGAGCTGCTCAAGATCCAGATGCAAGATGCGGGACGCATTGCTAGCGCAGAACGTGCCGCCGGTAGGGAAGTGCAAAAAACAACAGCGCTGGATGTGGCCAAAACGCTGGTCAAAGAGCATGGCATCTTTGGTCTGTACAAGGGTGTGAAAGCCACTGGAGTGCGGGATGTAGTTTTTTCGGTGGTCTACTTCCCAATGATGGCTTCCATCAATGATGCTGGGCCCCGCAAGGCAGATAATTCTGGTGAAGCGGTCTTCTATTGGTCTTTGTTCGCCGGTCTGTCTGCTGGGATGTTTTCTGCTCTTCTGGTCACGCCATTCGACGTGATCAAAACCCGCCTGCAGGCTATCAAGAAGATCGAAGGCGAGAAGGAGTTTGATGGCTTCTTTGACTGTTTGACCAAGACTATGAAGTATGAGGGACCCTTGGCCTTCTTTAAGGGCGGTTTGTGTCGTGTTATGGTCCTTGCCCCGATGTTTGGCATTGCCCAGATGGTGTACTTTACCGGCGTGGGCGAGATGATTCTGGGTATCGAAAGGAAGAAGAGTGTTTAGTTGCAGTGTAGTCAGTGTATGAATAAATTTGATGTGTATTTGTGTATTTTATAATCTACTTTTTAAACGTTTACAATTGATAAGTAATTTTGATGAATCAGCCCTGGGCTCCGAGAGCCCCAACCTCTCATATCACAATCGACTGTTGCTGTTTCCTTCTGCTGTTTCCTTAGACGACATCTGCTGGCCTGCTGTTGGGTGCGGCCGCTACATCGGCACTCAGATCCACATAGCGGCTGCGTTGCCAGCGGGCCAGAGCTGCACGGTACCAATCCACGAATATGGCCTGACGGTACATAATAATGCCCATTTGCATAATGATAAAACCCATAATCGTGATTAGATTGAGGTATTCCCATTCCATGACAATGACAAATACAAAGATGAAATAAACCCGCAGACAGTCTGCAAAGAGTCGGTTTGCGCTCGACGAGTACATCACAATGAACATTCCAATAAAGTTGTAGACAGCACATGACAAGGTAAATCCAATCAGGGCCAGGATTAAGGCTGCATTACCCTCTATTCCCGTCCACAGATCGCTCCAATCATCAAAAACAGCACGCGAGCTCTCGTTGAATGGCATTACACTGGGCACAAAGTGCATACAGATGGCTAGTATCGAAGTGATGGCCATGCCAAAAATACCTTGCCAGCCAGCGGCCTGCAGCGGAGCCACATTCAAGATCTTCAGCTGCTTCTCCTCATAGACATACTGTAAGCCGTGCAGGATTTCGGCTATAATGATAAGCATATCGCCAGCCAAGATTGATTTGTGGTCCGTATGCGGCAGCGTAGACCGATCGTAGTCCACACGTTGCACATCCAAGGAGATGATGTCAATGATGCCACAAGCCATTGTGAAAATAGCCAGCCAGTGCCGTGTGCTCAGCGTATTATTCAAGTACATTGTGCTGAAGATGCCCACAAAGATGAGGGCGGCGCCTGAGGAGAAGGAAGGAGGCGCAATGTAAATCGTGATAAGCAATAGCAGCAGATGATAAATGAACCTCTTATCATCTGGAAGCTGGTGGCGTAAGTCAAGTACAAGCCGGTGAACAGCAATATGGAAGCCATCACATCCAGCAGAGTGGGCAGAAGCATGCTTAAGGGATGGAATTCGGTGCTACCTTGGGTCAGGATACTGTCCATTTCGGCTCCAGGCTGGAAAACAGTCTATGTTTAATACTCCATCTCAAATGGGGCCCTACAGCACTTTACCCCTCGACGATGGGCCACCAAACGTCCCACTTTGAAGGCAATAAAGCAAAGGAATTCGCCCAGGAACATAAGCATCGTGAAGACAACAGGGTGCTGGAAGCCATGTAGCTTGCCATCGCTACCAATCACCTGCTGCTGGTTAGCCCACCTGAAAGATTTACAGATGCACTTATGTATAATATATTTTTTAGTTTTCTACTTACTTCACCACCAAAACATTAAAAGTGCCGCTGAGCACAAAGACCAGCGAGAGGAACACACGATGATCCATTTTAGACAACAAAATACATATGTATGTGCAAAACTGCAGCCTTTCTTTAATTCAATTTAAAATTATTGACGTTCTTTGTTGGATGCGCAATAGATAGATAGACTGCGGCATGCCCTTCCCAAGTTTATCAGAACGAAGCGAAATTCTTCTTAGCCACTGTCGAAAGCTTTATTTATTGATTTATTGGTAAATTATTGAGTTTTTTAAATGATTTAAATTAAATTGTTTAAATTTTATTGTACTTTGGATCGTTTACAAATATACTGTCCGACACTCAGTAATATATCGCCTCATTTTTAAAATATACCGTAAAAATACTGACGAATTATTCAAGTTCCAGCATACATATTCCTCGTTTTTGATATTCCGTCGAATATTACAAGTTTGATAGAACCCTCAGCCTTGCCCACATATTTGTATCCGATTAATGAACCAATTTTCTACTTTACTGGCTTATTTTAAATACTTGCTTTTATTGGATCTTGTCTAAAAAAAGGTTTTATCGAAAATGGTCAAACAAATAAAATTTAAGTACTAATCGTTCCAATTCCTCAATTTTGATATTCCGTTGAGTTGTATGCCATTGATGAATACATTTTCTACAAGAAAAGTTACTCCCGTTACCCTATGTTCTTGAATATAACATCAAAAGTTCAATATAACATCAGAAATTCATCAATTTGGACCTGAAAAATACCGAAAAGTATTAATAATACCGTAAACGAATACCTTGCATCGAAAAGCTCGGGTTATTTAAAAAGAACAGCGCGAATTTTAGGAAATTTGCTTGAAGTTTTATTAAAATCAAACTTTAAAAATATCACAGGATATGAAAAACCATTTAAATGAAGTGGTGTTAGTGCATCTGCTGTTCGCCGGCTTCTCTGTTCACGTGTGCGTCGAGTTCTGTGCGATTTTCCTGTGAATTCGGAAAAAAGTCAGTAAAAAAGAAATACAACAATTTTGCAACATTTAAAACAACTCAAATAGAAACAAAAAGCGTGTCCTCGTCTCTCACCTGTATTTAAGAGTGTGTTTCAAGTGTTGTGATTGTGTTTTCGATTTGTGTCATGCTGTGTGGAGGAGGATTTTTAGTGTTCTTTAGAGCTCGTCCCTGGCGTGCTCCGGGGATGGCAGCGCCACCTCCTCGACGGAGCCCAGGTGTATGGTTCTATTTGGTCTGCTAAACTTTGGAATGTACTCAACCGAATCGCTGTTGCTAACCACCGAGTTGTGTAGATGTTCCGTGGGTGCCGCGGGATCGGGACTAGTGAGTGTAATTTTGGAGCCTGTGGCCACCCTGTGGATTGTATTGTATGGTTTTTGGTTTTTGCTGTGTTTCATTGTTTTAAGGGTTAGTAAGCCGCTACGCTTTTGGTTTTAGTTTGGGGGTGCATACGAATTGAGGGTACTCTCGATTTGTACCTTATGTACAGCTATTTGGAAACAATTGCAGTTGAAGAAGAAGTATAGAACTTAGAGTGGAGTTCGTGAGTAGAAAGTTCTATTGACGCTGGCGGGTTCCACCGCGTGCTCCACGCAATTTTTGTGGGTTTCTATTGCAAGTTCAGATAATGACATCACAACTTCACAAAAGGATTATACCATCCCGCTTCCTTACCTATCCCTGGCCTGCATGCTGGCCTCCACATCGAGGCTGCGCGGCTGCCGGAAGTCGCACTCCAGCGAGAAGGCCGAATCCCCGGGTGTTATCAGCTCTGGGTCGTTCTGAATCACCACTATGTTCGTGTAGAGATCACCATCCTTCAGGGTCTGGCACTGGTCCAGCTGGAAGTTCATCTCCAGTGATCGAGCACCCTGGTTGGCTGTGGGCTTCATGAAACACGGGGCCGTCTGCTTGTAGAAGCTGCCACGCGTGTACATCACACCCGTGAAGGGCTTTTCCGTCTCCAGCATCACATTCATGGAGTTGGCACCGCACTTCAAGTTGACCTTTTGAATGCCCTGATCGCTGCCCTCGATTTTAAAGGTGTCCGAAAGGTCTTGTTCCCAGATTTCTGCAATAAGTTCAGCAATTTAACATGTCGTATATATACATATGTTATTTGGGATGGTGGCTCATCCTTGTAAAGTGACTGAGGTTTAAGTTCCATTTTCTTATCGATTTGAGACACGAGTTTTATCCATTACTTTATTCAGTTTTTAAACAATTTTTGGCGAATTGCTTTGTAGTTTTCTATACAAAGCCTTCAAATGATTTTAATCGTATTTAAAAGAAGTTTTCTAAAAGAAACTTTCCATTTTCTTTCTTTTCCCCAAATCACAATGGTTTATTTCCACACATAACCGTTACTTCCCCATAAGTCTTCCCCAACGAACCGCATCGAAGCGTTGAAGTTCACTCGTCTTCTGTCTGGCCGGCATTTTCTGAGCTGCTTCTTACTCTTCCGCAACCGGTTTCTGTTTATTTTGGTCTGGCTAGAACAGCCCGCAGAAGAACTTGACTATGGCATTGAGAATTTCTCCACCCAACATGAATCAGCCAGTCCCTTCTCGTTGTGTGTGGTGTCGATAGCCCTACCTTGATTCTGCTGCTGATGTTGTTGCTGCTTATTGTTACTGCCGGACACGTAGACAGCCAGCAATATATTGCAGGCGAACAAAAGCAATATTTTATTCTGTAATGGCGGCATATTGCACTTTAATATTATTTTAAAAAATGTTTGTGTAGTAACGTTAACGCGGCGCGGACACGTCTCAGTGGCTGGAGGCTCGAACTGAAAGTACCGCTTCTTCTGCGACGGCGCAGCGCATATAAGCGCAGCTCAAAAGATCCGGTCAGCCTACACCGCAAAACACGGGAGAGCGCTTGAGAAAGGCGAAAGAGAGTGAAATGAGGGAGAACCTGGCCAACAGCTGAGCGTTAAGCACTGACTAAACGAGATAGCTTTTGGACTCTTTCAAAGCTGACAAATCTGTTTTTATAAATCATCTCGTTTGGCCAGTACTTGCAAAACAAAAAAGTGTTGTGTTGTGCAGTTTTGATAGGACGAAAATTTATTGGATTGCGCCATGGTGGGATGGATGGAAAAGTAAAATAAAAATTATTTAAAGCGGCAGTTTAAGGAAAACAAAATGCGGCATCGCTCCAGAGACATTTCCGCTTTTCGTGTGGCATGTGGATTGCATTTCTGCTGTGTGCATTCGCATCGCATTTTTACCACAGCACTCGACTCTTGCTTTTTTGTGGCTCCTCGTTCATTATTCAAAATGTTATTAAACTTCCCCGTTTTCCGCCTCGCCTCGCTTCAGTTCGGTTCGACTTGGTGCGACTCGGTTCTCCTTCATGCAACGAGCAAAATAATTTGAGTTGCCGTCTTGCCTTTCCTTGTGGTTTCTGCTTTTATTTGTACTCGTATTTACATCTTTTGTTTTACGTTTACTGCGTTAATTAAAGTGTAATTAGTTGGTGATTTGGTCCGGCTGGAAGAGCTGGATGGATTTTCGCCATGGAGAGCGAAAGGTGGAAGTGGATTTTCAATATTCGACAAAAAAATTCATAAAAGATATAACATTTTGTTGCGCCGAAGTTAATATACTCTTTCAGTTCCAGAGGCCAATGAAACTGTACGAAAAGATAGTTCACTCAAGAGAAATATACGCGAAGGGGATGGTTCTATCAAGAGACCGTTACTCGTGTACTTCCAATGAACATACAGCTTCCTTCTGCGCCATACAAAAATCAAACCAGATAATACCCTTTGGTAAAGTGGATTTTCTCCGAAAGCGAAATATAATTGAGTTGTTATGATGCTTTACGAACGATATGTTTGTGGCATTTTTCATATTTCGAGGAAGTTCCAGATACATTCCAATTTATTACTATCAACCTTTCAAGTACTTTTCCCGTATCAGTTATTGGTTTTGATAGTTTCGGTCTTAGTATATGTAGCTATCATTTATTGAAAGTGATTTTTGTTTATTCATTTATGTCAAGTTCAATTCTAGGGCAAATAAAACCATTGTTAAAGGTTATCTGGAGCTGTAAACGATTCAAAAACTTTCCAATAAAACAGATAACAAAAGATGCTCTCTTAAATTTGTGGTTCTTCTTGGTAATCCTCTGGAATTACTTTTTCTTTATCGCGGCCCAATAACGCTCCAGCTCGATTCCCTCCCAATTGAAAGATTTGGTCAAAACACTGAAAATGAAAGAAGAAATATTAAGAGATTTACATAATGCCTGAGTCGAGAGGGACATGGAAAATTGTCCAACAGTTAAAGTGGGAACATGCAAAAATTACTGCTCATAATCATAATTCCCATGGAGCACAAAGCGATCGTAAGAGAGAAAGATAAAGATTAAGAGAGAGAAAGGAAGAGTAACAAGTTCCATAGGCGCAGTCGGAAGTGGATAGAAATGATTGGGGAGTGTTTGTGGGACGGGAAGAGATTTCTACTGCACCGATGACCAAGATTGACAATGATCATGCACATATGGACGCCATGCACTTGGTCTGGGACGGGTCTGGCCTGGTCAACCGCATGGAAGCGGGGGAATGATGTAATGCTAACATTGTATCCGAGTTGCACAATTTTTAGCTCCGTCTTTGTCTGGTTTTTGGCTTCCGAGTCGGACACTCACTTTTTGCTCAGATACAACAGCACTTCCTGCTCCTTTTCGGTGAGACCCTGTTCGAAAGCCGCCAGATTGATCTGGAGCAACTGCCGCGTTTGCATGCCAGTGAGGAAGGTGCTCACTTCCCCCAGTTTCATGGAGTAGTAGAGGGCCAGTTTTCCCAGCTCCACACCGCGCTGCAAGCAGACAGCTGCTGCCTTGCGGCCCAGAGCCTTTTGTTCATCGGTGGCTGGATGCCACGGCGGCGGACCAGCATTTGTGAGTAGGCCCAAGCCATGGGCAGCAGCAGATATTACGCCAAGATTCTGTGACTTGAAGAAATCCAGGTATTCAAGAAGCGTGTCATCGGTTAGAGTGTACCTGCAATATGTCAGCACCGTCTGAAAGCAGTTTATAAAAGTTTGGTAAGTCAGGGACAAATCCTCCATTGGGTTACGTACATCGAATCTTCCTGGTGCTCGGGATAGACACTCCTTGAGCACAGAAATGGGATAAGCAGAGACGCCAATATACTTGGCCTTTCCCTCCTTGACCAGCGCCTCCAAGGTGGGCAATGTTTCATTGAGAACAATATCCAAATTCTCAGCAAATTCAATATCATGGATTTGGATGACATCCACATATTGCAGGCCCAAAAGCTTTAGGCTCTTTTCCACACTCTCGCGAGTCTTCTTGGCACTGAAGTCGAACATTTTGTTGGGATCAAGCTCATAGCGAGCCACTTTAGTGGCTATATAATAGGACTCCCGAGGCACATCCTTTAAGGCCTGGCCGAGCACCTCTTCGGACCGTCCTTGTCCATACCATGGAGCAGTATCAATATAATTGATGCCCGATTTCAAGGCATCCTGCACTGTTTTGATGCCCTCTTCAAGATCAAAACTAAAGCAGAGAGAGAACATGTCGTATTTTAAGAGTTCCGCATAAGAGATCGATTAAAAATATATCTCTTACCCATAGTTGGCACACAGCGCACCGCCACCGAATGAAATCTTCGATACTTCTAGACCTGTTTTTCCGAGCTTGCGGTATTCCATGCGCCGCACCTTCTCTTCATCGTGGAAACCCTTCACATAGGTAGCCGGCAATGTTCCAGACATTTTGAGTCGCGTCCAATCTATGTCACTCTGTGATGAAATTCTTACCCCATCCAGAGGAATACTGACAAAAAAATTTCCGTATATTCAGTTTATATTTGCCAAAACCGATAAAGAGAACAGAGCTGAAGTGCACTTAAACAAACAAATACATTCATATGTATATATACATTTGCGATTATGTACTGATATGACCGAGTGTTTGCGAACAGAAGCAAAGCGGACTCGAGTTTGATACGAAAGATTATAGTATGGGAGAGAGAGCATAAGGCATATCACCTGCGCTGTGCTCAAAGAGAATCTGCTGAAAAAAAGCTGCAAGAGTGCAAGGGAGATAGAGAGAGAGAGAGCGAAAGATTAGAATAGAGAGAAGAATTGATCAAAGTTGTACCTTCCCAAGGAATATTTTCATATAAAGGTGAGGCGTTTCCAGCAGCGCTCTTAAAAGTGTGGTGCACTGTGGTACCTCACATTTTATAAAAAAAATCTGGAATTCTAAAAAGTATGTTGGATTGAAGATTAATCCATATTCTCATACATCTGACGCTGCTGATGCTGTTAGCAAAATGCGTACAAAGCATGCAAGTTTTTTCAATTACTCGTAGAACTTATGACTTATTCAGGTGTGCTTTTTCCGTTTAGCGAGGCACGACTTATTCAATGGATACTCTCGCGCTTTTCCCTTCTTTGCACTCTCTGGGTGCAAAAATCATGCAATTTGAGAAGTCAATTAAGCCGGCTACGATTTTAAAATACAGGCATATAGACATTCGAGCATGTATGTATAAATAATTTAATCAAGAATATATAAAACACTTGTAAACCTACTCTTGTATATAAATATTGTTTGATGTACCAGGTAACGACAATTGATCTGTGGATGAACCTGAGCTTATCTTTGAAATAATGGCGATTTTTTCCAATTAAGCTGAGTAAACATTGGAAATGAAACGATTACCAAGGAAAATGTATATGAGTCCTGGTCTTCAATGGCTTGTTACTTGGAAGTGAAATGATTTCAAACAAAATGATAAGTATTTTTCCTTCAATAATTACTTTATTTTATTTGTATTAATTCATTCACAATATATGGTAAAGATCGTGCTTTTTGCAGTCTTTTTTGAATGCTACTCCTAGTCTTCAGGGCACAACCGTTGCTTCAGATTTGATCATTGGAACTTGTCCACAGTGGATAAAGTGGAGCCCCAACTATACGATTTGGTCAAAACACTGAAACAAAGACAGAGAAAGAAATACATGTTTGAATGGTGATTGGAGATTGGATTGGATTGGACTGGATTGGATTGGGGGAACCTGTTTTGGCGGCTGAGGCCAAGTTCGACCCGGTTCCAGTGGCAGTGGCAGTGGCAGTGCCAGTACCCGTGATGCAATTGCTTACACCAAATCCGACTTGCACAATTCCTACTTACTTTTCGCGCAGATACTGCAGCACTTCCTGCTCGTGCGAGGTAAGGCCGTCGAAGATCGCGTCCAGATTAACCTGCAGCAAGCGGCGATTGGGGATGCCGATGAGGAAGGTGGCTGCTCCGTCCAGTTGCATGGTGTAGTACATGGCCAACTTGCCCAGCTCCACGTCCCGCTGCTTGCAGATCTCTGCTGCCCGCCGACCCAGAGCCTGAAGCTCCGGACTACCGGGATGTATGGCTGGGGGTCCAGCATTGGTGAGTAGCCCCAGCGAGTGGGCAGCGGCACAGATGACGCCCACCTTGAGCTCCTTAAAGGTCTTCATATGGCGCAGCAAAGTGTTGTCTAACAGTGTATATCGCGCATAATTGAGGACCACCTGGATGCGACCCTTGCCACGCTCGGCGCACTCCTTGAGCACGTCCACATCGTAGGCGGTGATCCCAATGAATCGAGCCTTGCCCGCCTTCACATACTCCTCCAGAACGGGGATAGTCTCATTAAGAACCATGTCTAAGCTTGGGGCGGCATCCACATCGTGCACCTGAAGAACGTCCACCTGTTCCAGGCCAAGTAGATCCAGGCTACGCTTCACACTCTCCCTCGCCTTGGCTGCAGTGTAGTTGAACATTTTCTTAGGATCAAGCTCATAGCGAGCCACCTTAGTGGCTATGTAGTAGGCCTCCCGGGGCACATCCTTCAAGGCCTGGCCGAGTAGCTCCTCCGAATTTCCATAGAAGGGAGCCGTGTCAATGTAGTTGATGCCCGACTTGATGGCCTCATGCACCGTCTTGATGCCCTCTTCTCGTTGAAAATCGTTGTAGAAAATGGAGGAAAGGGTGGCACCACCCAGTGCAATCTTGGACACTCGAAGTCCTGTGCTGCCCAGCTCCCGGTACTCCATGCGTCGCACCAGCTCCTCATTATGGAAGCCCTTGACAAAGGTGGCTGGCAGTTCTCCTGGCATCTTTACTTTGTGGATGCTTAAGTTGAAATAGGTACGGTACGTAGACTGGTAAGGGCTTTTATAGGGCTTGGACCACCTTTTCAGTAGCGATAAGAAATGAGAAGTATGTATATGTAAGTTCTTTAAGTGTGTGCGCTCCGAAACCGCAATCTTAAACTGTTTACACTCTTATTGCATTGGGCTCTCTTTGGGAGGTTCTCTTACAATTTGTTGTGCTCTTTTTGGGGTAGTATTTTTGCATTGTAGGAGCAGTTGTCTGTTCTGTTATCTACGAACTCTCTTTCGAATGATGGAACAGTACGAGCATAGTTCTTGCTTCTAACATCATAGAACGAATATAAGGCACTGTTATCTTCGATCTGTTCTCGAGTTCATGATGATTACAATTCATCCGCTTTGTATCCATTTATACTTCCTGAATCCTGAGTCCTACAAACACAAAAACAGTCCTTGTAACCTCGCCACGCACACTACACCCAGTCTGCATTCCCAAAATTAATGCATTCTCGCCTTGGCCTCGAGTCGCGGTAGCGCCACCCACGGCGTGTAATTTGTTTTTGCATTCTCTGGCGCACTATTTTTCACTTTTCGGTTGTTGTTCTGCCTGTCGCCGGTTGTCGAAGAATAAATCTCGAAGCAATGGAGGCAGTTGGGCGCAAAAGCATGCATTCTAACTATTTAAGAGCCTTAATCTTAAATAGTGCCAAATAGTGCTAGAAAATCGCCAATTTTTCAGTTAGTTCTTTCTTTGCTACTACGTTTTCTTGTATTCGATAAATCTTTCTCTCTGTTTTCCCATATTTTTATACATTCCTCTATTAGAATATCTTTTGTTTTTAATACTATTTTTCTTTTATTTATCCGAGTGAAGTCACAGCTTTTGGGCCATTTTCAATCAATCGACAAATCAAATCGTTAAGAGTTAATATAAATATATACTTTATATATATGTATACGATCATATAGTATGTGCTTGAGATAGAGGAAAGGGAGCGACCATCATTGCTCCGCTCAGAAGAAGACATCAAAGTCGCTCTGTGGCTGATAGCCAGCGCCTGGCGGGATCAGCTGGGGTCGTTGCTGGGCACGTTGTGGCCTCGGCACAATGATGTCATTGATCTCGTGGAGAATGCCATTGGTGGCCACCACATCGCACTTGGTTACGCCGGAATTCTCAATCTTGGGCCGACGATCGCGAGTGATGCGCAAATGCTGACCCCCGATCGATTCGATGGAGCGCACAAAAGGCCAGTTGGTGGGAATGATGCCAGCACAGCAGACAACATCCTCCACAATGTGAGTCTTGACCATGGCCACTAGTTCCGCCTGGGTCTGGACTGCGGGCTTCTGGGTCTCACCCGACTCGCTGAACTCATCAAAGACATCGTTCTTGGGCACCAGCAGGGTATAGCTACTCGAATCGTTGGACAGCAGCTGGGTCAGATTGGCCTTGCGCACCAGCTCCAAGAATTTGCTGTAGCCGGGATTGGCCTCCAGCACCTTGAGCATATTCTGTGGATATTACAGGGTAGCAGAACATTTAGAATCTGTATAAAAGGATCGTTTCTCCAACTCACATTCTTGGGTGGCGTCAGTGGACGATCCAGCTGATGCAGCACCGAGCCACAGCTCTCGTCATCGAAATGCACCAGGCGGGCACAGTTCACGGTGGCACGATTCATCACATCCGAGAAGAGAGCATGGGTGGAATACAGATTCAGACGGACATTGGAGCCGGCCATCGTAGGCAGGGACTTCTCCGACAGATCGCACGTCTTGATCATGGGCTTGACAACGTGATAGTTGAGGAACTCCAACAGATCCAGATTGTGGTTAAGAACCTCCGGCTGCTCCTTCAGAAGACGAGCCCACTCCGTGTTCTGCAGTGCCTTGTCTATGGGTGCAAAGATCGTCACATTGTTCAGATCATCGAACTGATCGTCATAGCCAGAGGCCTCCAACAACTGCTTGAAGATGGTCAGGTTCTTCTGCGATATCAGAGTGGTCATGGGCAGTGCCGTCTCCGTGGGCAGAATTGTATCGATCACATGGAGCACACCATTTGTACCCATAATATCCGCTTCCATTATCTTGGCCACGTTATTGATGAAGATCGAAGACGTTCCTGTCTGATTCTCAGCGCGCTGAGTGCGATTGAGCAGCAGGGGCTCACCCAGCAGATTGAAGGCTGTCGTCTTGGCTCCGGGAACTGTAGCCAGCGAGCAGAAGGTAAGATCTAGCATGTGGTTCTTGAGGATGTCTATAAAAGATTTGGTTTGAATTAATTATGATTGCAAGTCTTCTAGGGATCTAAGGTACTCACTCGAAGCACAGCCACGTCCCTCCTTCAGAGCCCGTCGCAGATGCGGCTCCAGCTTATCGAAGGCCAAATCGGTGGGCACAAAGATGGTCACCGGCTTCTCACCCTCCAACATGGCACTCAGATTGGTCTTCTCCAGAACTGTGCGCATTATGGACATATCCGGGCGCTCGCGAATGATATCCATCACGTTCTTGGTCAGGGGCTGGAGCATTCCATTCAGTGTATGGACAAGGGCCTGCTCGGAGAGCTTGTCGTGCTTATCGATTGGCACACAGTTGGCGGAATAGCGGTAGGGCTCTAGACCCAGAGCTGGGGGTAGCTGGTAGCTGTTGATGCGGATCTTCTGGTCTGGCACCTCCGTTTGCAGCAGCTGCTCGTTGGGTACATCCTCCAGCTCAAGTTCTCCGAGAACTGCATGAAGCTTGTAGATGGATGATGGCTTTGTTTTATCAGCACTGGCTTGGTCCACTACCTGTGGGATTAGCGAGGAATAGGATTAGTGCGGGATCCCCATACTCCTTTGCTCTACCACTTACATTCTCCTGCTGCTGCTGGGCATGGTACTCCATAAAGTCCAGATCCTTGGGCAAAAACAGAGTCACCTTCTTGCCACTGCCCTGACCCAGCATGTCGGACAGTTCTCCGGCTTTGCGGGCACTCTCGATGAACTGCTTGGCTCCCATGTCGCTGGCCGTAATCTCCACATCCTTGATGTCGATCTTCTCGCAGGGTGTGCTAAAGTCCGCGTTCCTCGACCGCCCATAGCCGTGACAGCACTGACGTGTCAACGTCAGGGTCTTCTTTTTGCCATTTTGATTGACGCTGCGCAGAGGGAAGAAGGAAGAAAATTAAACAGAGTCTTGGATAATCCCATGCCACCATTCATTTTGACTTACATCTTGGTGCAGACGTGCTTGTTGGGCTTCTCCATGCAGGAGTTTACGCTGAACTGGAATTGTCCGAAGAGTGGGGATCGCACAACGCTGCTGACGCCGTCACGTTCCTGGCCAAAGGTGTCAACGGTTTCATCACCCTCGGTCTCTGTGGCCACGGTCTCGCCTTCCTCTTTCTCGGTGCACACATTGGGACTGGTGGGAAGGAAGAGGAATCATCGAGATGTTTGTTAATTATTCAGTTGTGTAATGATTGAAGCTTTCGTTGGATAATCGTTTGCCGAGCCGTGCAGCGATCTCTGAAGATTGCAACTGGTGTACATAATAGGAAACCTGTTTGAGGCGGTCGTACTTGTTCGACCCACCCTTACAGAACTGTGCAATTATTTCAACAATTGGCTAACAGAAACTATTGATTTGTTAATTTTAAATGCATTACAAGGGCTTGAATTTGAACCTTAATGTTTAAACGATACAAAACCGGTTGAAAGCAGCTAAGATTCGTGTAATCTAAACTGTTGAGGTACCTACAGGAATGTGAAAGATCTCTGTTACATACGCAGAACTCATTCATACGAGTATAATGGAATCATATCTCCCATAAACAAGTATAGTGAAATAATAAACAATTCCTATATTTATGTAGCGATTCTCGGTGAGCTCCCTACAAGTGAGTAGGAGTCCGCTCCAAAAGCTCCATAAACAAATACACCAATCGTCGTTATATTGGGTGTAATATTTATTCTTAGTTTCAAATAGGTTACACATGAGTTCCTTTTCATATCTTATTACGATATATTTTCCTCTCATACCCTTGACTATCCATAGCGATAGATTGAAACTCATCAGCTGGTTAGAGGGCTGCCAACCCTACATTTATACAATACATACACATATTTCAAGTTCTAATTTCATTTCTGATAATTCTTTTCATAAGCAAACCTAGAAAAATCTTCGCTAATGACTTAGTCATACATAGGTATATATATCTGAGACATGCAAATCGCAATGTCAATGTACCCACAACACAGCCTGTATACGAGTAGTATCTATGAAACCAATCAAAGTTAGTCCAAGGCACTTATCAGACAGTCCATCAGCAGAGGCCACTCGTGTCGAGTGTTTATTGAATGAATTTGCACAGTGATCCGCCATATGAAGCATAGTTATATGATACATAAAGATGTATATATGTAGATAGGTATAGGTATTTGTGAGGCTCAACAGCTTTGCCAGGCCATCAATTCAATTATGGCAGCCGCTGAAATATTTTTGTTTTTTCTGAAAGCCAACTCATTGTGTGCGTAGCGTTTTTAGAAATTTCCCAGTGAACCATAGTTGTAAATATGTATAGCTATATCTCTGTGTATATATCTCTCTATGCAGCTAATTTTTCAATTTGCCACATTTCTGACTTTCATTTTACAACAACATTTTTCGCACAACGAGTGAAAACGACGTAGTTGATTTCACAATTTAGAAAAGTGCAAGCTTTTGTATTTTGTGCACTATATAATCAGACTTGTGCACTTATCCAATATAGTTCACTTAATGTACTCATTCACTTTCTGAACGAGCACGAGTATATTGAATAATCAACTAATTCTGCCGACTTGAACAATTAATCGAAAGAACAGTTGAACCCTAGAGAAAGTTGAAATAGCCATCGGAACCCTAGAGATTGTTGAAACGAAACATCAATGGGATCATAGAGATTGTTGCAGAAACCATCATGAAAACCTAGAGATTATTGAAACAACCATCATCGGAACCTTAGGGATTGCTGAAGCAATTACCATCGGAACACTAGAGATTGTTAATTCCCTCGCTGGGAGCAATCTTTGAATGGATGGAAAATTACTTATTTATGTATTTATTTTAATGGTTATGCTCGATTGCTGCTGTAAAGCGATAAGCCAAGAAATTAAAAATTAAAAACTAAAAAAAATCATACAATATTTAATAGCTAGTATGAACTTGACATTGTGCTCTCTTAATTGCCAAGTGCCAAGAACAGTCATAGTTGTCGGATTCGATGCCATTGCCCAGAGTCAGAGTCAGAGGCAGTCGTGTGCGGCGATTAGGAAAGAAGCAAAAACTTATTGACCATAACAAGGGGTTTTGAACATTCAAATATAGTGGAAAATCGGGCAGAGCTTTTGGTTGATCGATGAAGGTTACGGTTGTCTTTATAAAGATTTTCCCTAGAGTCTAAGTCTATCTGTATCTAATATTATCTACAATTTCTGTGCGACTTTACTTACCCTTTCCACCAGGGCTCCTGGGCATTGCCGAAGCCAAAGCCGCCAAATGAGTTGAAGAACTCATTGCCAAAGAAGGGGAACGATTGCTGGAAGAATATCGCTGGATTGGGTGCATTCACATCTGTGGTGATCGCGTCCACATCTGCAAAGAGAAGATATGTGTATCCATGAGAAATAGATCGCTTTCGTGTACCCCCGCTTGTCACTTACTGAAAGGTTTCTGCTCCACTCCAGTTGTTGGCGGAACGGGGCCGAGCGCTGGTCCCACATCCTGACGTCCCTGGGGCTGTTGCTGCTGCTCCAGGGGCACGAACTCAGTATCGAAGCTACTGCCGCTGCTGAAGAGTGGCAACAGGTGAGATTGTGGTCGCTGGGGGGCCAGCGGCATGGGACCGGGGGGACCACGGGCCCAGACACTTGCCACTCGCTGCGAGGCCTGGGCATGCATGGGCTCCAGATCGAGTGGTTCTAGTGGTGCTAGTGGTATGGGCGCGAACATAGTGCGATGCAGCGGCAATGGGTGTGTTAAGTGTGGCATAAAGCTGAAGTGGGGTAGGGCGAGGGTGTTCGAGTGTAAGTGCTATAGTTAGTGTATCTGGATCTGTATGTTTTGTGTGTGCTTGTGTTTGTTCATGCAAATTTCATGGAGAACGGTTCGAAACGGAACGAAGTAGAGAACCCGAGCACCATAATTCATATGCCTTCATTGTTCCCTCACATAAAAGAAGCTCCCACACGGCCCCTATAGATCCACAAAAGTCTGTGTATATATATATCTCTAAATACGTATATGTTCGGTTAGTATATATGCTGATCGTGCTCATTGTTTAGCTGATTTTTTTTGCGCAGCATTTGCCTGAGCCGCATATTAAGTGCCTCCCCCGGGCACTACCTTACAATCTCTGTACCAATGAAATCAAATGAAAATAACTTTTTAACAACCCAAAAAACCAATCACCAAACCAAACTGGAGATATTCCCCTTGCAGTGGTCCATCCGTAAACTGGGATTTATGTCAACGAAATGTTGCGATTTATTAATGCATTTGGAATCTACTTATAGGAGCACCACCCTTCCCCAAGAGACACTTTCTAGAACATACTTTGGTTGCGGGTCATTAAAATTCGTTTCGCGGAAGCTAATTAAAAAAAACCCCCTCATCAGTGCTAAATAAAAAATAAAGAAACGAAACTATCTGGCAATAAACAATAAAAATATAATGCTTGAAAAGGCAAAACGTAAACAATTTGTTCAACGACTCGCAGTACTCAAACTGTCTGTCCCTCACTTTTGATGGGTCTTCTGACTGGAGTTCTGTCTGTTCTGTGTGACTCATTATCCGAGTGGTACGTGAGGAGCTAGGGCTCACAGCGGCTTAGCCTCAGAGCCACAGAGAGACAGGCAATATATGTATTTAAGCCGACAAAGCGATTATGGATGGGGCTTTGGCATGGGCATTGGCCTGATAAATGTGTGTCTCTCCCTTGTCTCGTGTCTTGAGGAATTTATGTACTGAATCCACTGTGAATTTTACTGTTCTTCACTCTCAATCATTGTGTTGCATAATATATTTGTATACGATTGGGAATGAATGTAAACACATCTGAAACTAAATACTATTACGATCCCCTTTTTGACTGAAGAATTCCAACTAATATTATTTTTGTATGCTGTAATGTGAATCATTTGGATGAAACCCTTAACTGAAACTTAAACCTATTTGTAATGCTCCTTAATTCAATGATTATTTTCCTACTTACATATATACATACATAGCTATAGATTCTAAACATTCAAGTTAGTATATCTAAAAAAAGACAACAAATGTGCTTTCAATCTTAAATAAATCATTAAATTTCTCCAGAAAATGCTGCAGTTTAGTCTAGAAGCAAATTTAAGCGATCTTCTAAGTCTCCATACAATCCTTTTACTCCACTTAAATTCTAGTAATTCATTGTTCGATCTAATAATATTTCTAAATACTTGAAAAATAATACATTTCCGTATGATTGCGAATGAGATTAGTTAATAATGGTATTTTAAATGTGAGAAAAAACGATGATGAAATCATTAATAAACTAAAGATTCCCAAGGGAAAGCTGATAAATGGAAGTGTCGGAAGGTGATACATCTAGAATAGTTCCTATAAACATGCCTTTCTATTTATTTCGGAATACGTTTTAAACATTCCCCATGTTTTTTTCCTGACATAAAGACTGCCCCCTAAGTTATTTCTCCCACACCCACAAGTCAGGTTTAAAGGTGCATATAAGCCCATTTTTTTTGTTGATCGATTTGCATACTATATTCCATTAAATTTTTAACATTTAGATGAAAGTCTAGACAAATCAACTTTTGAATGATTCATGATATTATTGTAAGGAAAACCCCCTTCCCGAAACCCTTTTCTGGAACACTGGAGAATGCATAACGAATTCAGAAAACAAATGAAATTTTTTAAGAAAATAGATTCTGTTCGCTCGGAACCAAAGCGAAAGTCATTGGCCACAGAGCAGGCAGCAAGAGAAAGAGAGGTGCTGATGGGGAATCACAGATTGTCGGTAAAATGGTAATGTGTAGCGGGGGGGTCGCAGTCGCAGTCCCCAGAGCGGTGGCTGGATCCGACCAAATGGCTGCCTGATTTAATTAAAGCGCAACTGCGGCAGGCAGAACCAAACCATTTAGAGAGGAATACACAGAAAAAGAGCCACAGCAGCAGCAGTGACCCACTTCGAGGGCAGATTATACGACTGTGGGGTGAGAATACCTGGGCCCCGAAATGGCACCTAGTGACGTGTCAAATGTCAATTGGTTTCAGGGCCAGCACTGATTGAGAATTGTGTCAAAGATGAGCCCTAGAGCGGCCTGAACCTAAAGGTTGAGCCGCCCCCGTCAGAGTCAGCCGAGTGTGGCGCAGATTGGAGGATGAAGATTTTGTTGGCCAAGTCCCGCGGCTGCATCTCTGGCGGATGCGATGGTGTTGCCCCACTTAAGTTGCACATTGTTCTCTTGCAGCAATATCTTTCGCAAACATACAGATAAATGCAAGAGCAGCAGAAAAGAGACTCCAAGACCCGTCTGAACTGCAGGGTTAGGCTCAATCGCGTCAGAACAATCTCCAGACAATCTCTCAACAGTTTCAGCTTAAGGTTTTATCAATTGAGGTCATTTCTGAAGCTTTGGTTGCGACTTTCTTTCTGAGCCTTCTTCCGCCTCCAACCACATTTCGGTCAACTTTATTTGCTGTTTTGTTTAGCAAGCGAAAAATTTCTCCCAGAACCAACAGACCTAAAGGTTTCTGACTCGAAAAAACTGTCATAAAATCCGAAGACTGAACCCGGTATTAGCCAACTTTTATGGAGTGTCTGTCTGTCAGTGGAGCTGTAAACCCGTAAAGAGTGTTTGTGTTCCTTAGGCGCTTAAATATTGAAACTGGTTGAAAATGTTTGGGTTTCTTCACATGTGAACTGCGTGTATTGTAAATATTGAAACTTGTTTCTGGTGTTTGTTTTGGTAAGTAGTTGTCAGTTTTTGCTGGATCTAGTCTACTGGGTATGAAATGCTGGGATTTTTTTTTTGGGAGGGAGGAAAGCGCTGTGTTGGCATATAGTTCACCTGGATTTGGATAAAGATTCGGAAGCATAACCCACGGACTCCTCAAACTCAGATTCCGATCCGGAGCCTGAACTGAAATTGCAATTAATCATTTATTGGTGGGGAAGGAGCTACGATAGGTAGTACAAGGTGATGGTTTTGGGCTATTAAAGAGAACTGTGGGGAAGGATTTTCAACGTGTTTGAGTTAGTGGTATTCAATCTACTACAATGTATTGATATGTTACTGATTCTCTAACGGTTTTTGGATTTTTATAATTTGAACAGATAATTTTGTATAACTTCCATTCAATTGATGACATGAAAGCCCTTAAGATTTCTAATTCCTCTCATTTTTGAGTGAATGCGTTCTTCAATTTAGTTAGAATGATTCTACTGCAATTTTACGGAAAGCAAAGATAGATTTTGTATAATTTTTTTTTGTATAACTTCATAGCAATTTTTATTGATGATTCAATGCATTGTTCTAGTGTATTCCCAATGTTAGGACACGCTTCAACAACATTCCCCATTTAGTTCTACATTCCGATAACATCAAACCATGCCTTATCAGAAGATGTCGATGAGTGCTTAGACCGAAAACCGCAACGAAAACAAAAACAGAAACTACATGAAATGTGCATGAAACGAGAACACACAACACAACACACACTAGTGTTGACCAACACTGGAAAAATCAATACTTACTCTCCGTAGTAGGGCACCGCCTGGATGGAGATGGACCCGAGCAGGAGCAGGCAAGCCCACTGTCTCAACATGTTGTTGGATATCACAATATCACAATTTGAACCGCGAAATTGGGTGCTATAAAAATGGGGGAATGGAGAAGAAAATAAAATAACGAAAGTTGCGGTAATATAAAAACTCTGCGGGATGGCGATGGCTGGCTGGGTTCAAGAAATTTCACTACTGCACTGGAAACAGCTGAGACGACGGCCAAGCCAAAATACAGGTTTTCCACGCCAGCCTGCACTCAAATATGTAGGTGACGACTGACTGGGCCCCGAGTGCGGAGAGAGGAGAAACTTTTCCACTGTCTTCACGCATTAATTGCGAGCACACACATGTAATTATTGTCAATTGTCTCTTGGATTACAACAATTGGCACATCCACATCACAATCAATTTGATTAAAATACGAAGTCACAAATGTCTTTGGCTCTGGCTCTGGCTCTGGCTCTGGCTCTGACTCCTTTTTCGAATACAGACACCGACAGCACAAAACACTCACTAACTCACGAGCTATGGTGTGGAATGATATTTTTCTGTTGAAGATCCGACGATGGATGTTGTCGTCACGAGTTTTGAAAACTAACTGCAAAAGAACGAAGATCGCGTCCGATATTTATAAGCTGCGATTGCGCTGCGATGGCGCTGCTACGCCTCTGCGGCTGCGATCGTTGGAGCTTTCTGAGCGGCGCTTTGGAGCTTCGGGCTTCTGAGAGAACTTTTGGTGACGCTTTTTATTGGCGTGTGACGGGCGGGCGGTGGGAGTGTGGCAAATGCCAAATTCGTGTGTACAATTTGTGAAAGTGCGAGCTGCGATAAGTGTTGTTACACCAAACAACAGGGGAAAAGAAATATACGAATCTGAGTACAAATACTCTACTGTTTTCATTTGTATAATCTTAAATTAACATTTTCCTGGAATTGTTCCCTCAGGTAAGGGCCATAATTTTTGTGGCCATACAGCTGGCCTACCTGTTAGTGTAAGTGTTATCCAGCTCATCACATTTCGGTTATTCCCGAAACTGTCCAGCCTCGGACGACTGACTCCCTAGCAGCCATCAATCACTGCTTCTCGTCACCCAGTGCTCCGGTCAGGTCTGGCTCTGGCTACGGATAGGAATGGGGTCTTCCAGCTTATTAAGAGTCTGTGTATGTTCATATTTAGAAACTGTTCAATCTGTTTACTTTGAGAGGTACAAGATGCACATGTGTAGATGGAATTGAATTTCTGGGAATTGTGAGAAGACTCTTTAATGGGTTTTCTTACTTTTTAATTGTTCTTTGTGTCGCTTGTTAGTCACGACATTTGGTTATCATCTGTAGCAAAAAAGAAAGAGGATTCAACTTTGGACAATAGCAATTGTTAGGATTATCCTTTTGTGGAATCATTGTTTATTCATTCATTAGTTACCATAAAATATTTACAATATTTATTTGTGCTATATTTTTGTATTATATTTATATATATTTTGTATACGTAGATGTATGTACCACAATGAAAGTTGTTTTTCTTTAAATATATATATTTGAAAATAAATAAATGTGTTCCCCGTGTAGTAACTTTCTTTTTGGTTTTTGTCACTCGTGCATTAAATTTCTTGCTAATTTTGATTAAGAGTTTTATAATTAGATATGCAATAGATAGATCAATGATTGGGGAGGCTTTGGATTCAATTCAAGTCTCGTTCTATATTACACCGAAAGAAAATGTTGCAAAGCCAATTGTGTCCTTGTGTTGTGTGTTTGTGCGTGTGTTAGCATAAGGTGCTTGCAATAATCGCCAGCCCTGAGATTATTGCAAACACTCTTTTGTCGTCGTCTGTAACTCTGATTCTTGTCTGATTCTGCCTTCTCTTCCTAGTTTCGTAGCTCTAAAAGGAACTTCAAACACTGTCAACCCCATGAAGCGAACGACGTCTATTCAGCGAGCGCTGGAAGGAAGATGATTAATCACAGCTGAGGATCAGGGATTGAGGATCGGCCAGCACTCACCTGGACGCTTGCCGCGCATGCCCTGAAAGCCACTGGGCGCCCGCTTGTTATCGGCCCAAAGGTAGAGCCAGGGACGCACCAGGTACTGCTGATCGCCATCGCCATCGCCATCGCCAGTGTCTAGGCCAGCGTCCTGCTCACTCTTCTTGCCACGCACTGCCACAAATTTGCTGTTGAAGTCCGCGTAACGCTCCTTCTTGCCCCTCACATCGTAGGCCTTTTTTAAGAAATTGTGCCAGAACTGGAGGCGATTAGATTCTCAAAAAGCTGGTGGACGGACAAGTGTTAGCTGTTTCTTACCTCTGACAGAGCCGCTCGCTTGTAATGCTGATGGGAAACATCCTTCTTGCCGCGCACTCCCAAAAAGGAGTTGACCGGAGCCCGTTTCTGGAGCAGCTCCATGGCATCATTATCGTCATCGTCTCCGCTCATCGGTCGCTTGCCCCTCATTCCCGTGAAACCTGTGGGTGCCCGCTTCCCAACATCCCCAACACTGTCGTCTCCAGCCGCCAGGCGCTCGAATAGGTCCTCGAGAAGGTTCTCGCGCATTCGCTGCTCCTCTATCTGATGTAAGACGTTGGACAGACGGTTGCTAATGGGTATATACTTCTTGCCTCGCATGCCCACAAAGGACATGGGGGCCTTCTTGAGCCGCTTCCCGTTCTCGTAGTAGATGCTGTCTTCATCCATATCGGCATAGTCGAGGGGATCGGGTCCCATCCAATCGGCCGCCCGCTGATCCTTCTCATCCTCCTTCTTGCCACGCATCCCTATGAAGCTGGAAGTGGGTGCACGCTTTACCATCCTCCTGGGAGCGTCTGCACCCGGCGGCAGGGTGCTAACAGAGGACTCCACATCTGGTTCGGCATCGGCCGCTGTGGAAGCGGCTGTTAACAGCAGCAGAAGCAGCAGCGCCACTGCAAACGAACCTCCCTGACTGCGCATTGATCGTAGCGAGCTTTTAGGCGGGCGTTTGGAATCGGATCACAGCTGGAAGGGGAGCTGAAATGGAAGCGCCGGGTATTGGTATAAGACCTCAAGAGAATTAATGGAGAGACTAGAGTATAAAATGTCAACGATAATCTTTAAGCTCACTCGAAACGAATGCTGGACTAATTCATAAAAATAGTATAGCCTCAGCACTAGGTTGTAATATTACAAGATTTCTTTACGTCTGCAATCGATCAACAAAACCTATTATAAAAATCAGTTCGATAGCCGTTCTGCTTATTTGAGATTTAATATTCGTTCAAAATTTGTCTGCCGTCGGGTAAAAACCCATTTCCCCCAAACTGTTTTCCAGTTTCACTGTTTTGTTTGTGTGTTTGATGTTTTCTCTTTTCAGATTTTTGCATATATTTGCTGTGCTGCACTTAGACTTACAAATGACTCGCGGGGGCGAGAATATACTTGACCTTTTTGTGGTCTAGTTCTCGAGGGGAATGGGTTCCGGGGACCCTCTCTAAAAGCGGAATTTCAAGTTGCATATGCATACATTTGCAGACCTAACGGTTGCTCCGATGCTGCATGATGCGGATGCAAATAGGCGGGAGAGGAAGATGGTTTTATTGCAGCAACAGGAGGCAGCCAGCCTCCAATGATGCCACACATGATTATGCAGCCACGCCTTGTTAAGTCAAATTGCCATGCAAATGCTCTCGGCCTGGAGCGTTACGCCTTGATAAGACTCGAAGATAGAGAAATGGTGTCAGAACAACAACAGCAACTGCAACAACTACTGAAAGAAGAAAGGAAGGCTTAGTGTCGGGGGCTGCCGAAGCGGTCGATACCCTTGAACGTCCATACCATATTGGAATATACATAGTTTATAATCTAATCTGTAGAAGCTAGATATTTGCTCGAAAAACTATTTATTTTCGTTAGATCGCACTTAGGGCTATATCTTTTCTATCACAACGATATTGCTTGTAACAAATATAAAGATCTTTGCAAAGTTATATCCAGAAGTAAGTACAAATAAATAGCAACTTCTTTCACAGAAAAGTACAACAGACATGGCTCTTCGACTCAGCTAGTGCTGATATACATTATATAGGTCGAAATCATCATACCCTCCTTCGTGGGTATCAAAAACTATGGAAAAGTCTAACGATGCGCGCACAGGAAACAAGAACAAACATGTAATTCAATTGATTGCCCCAGGCGGCAGCAAGCAAACAGAAGAGAGCAGACACCGCGCAGGAATATAGATGGGCAGACCTGAGGACTGAGGATAAGGTGGAGATAGGAAAAGGTGCGGATAATGGAGTGGGGGAGGCGTTTGAGCAGCAGCAGAAAAATAGCAATTCAATTGAACAACTTAACGAAATGCATTTGAATTGAATTGATGTTGCATTTGCCACAATCAACAGGTTGTCGTTTGCCACTTAAGCCTCATCGCCACTGAGTATGTACAATAATTGTGTCGTCGGTGATGGTGGCGGTGGCGGGGGCTGTGGGCTTGTGTTTGTCCAGGGATTTGAGTTACGGTTGAGCTAAAGTGCAGGGCGCCGTAAAGTTTTGTACTTTAAATGTGAAAAGGAAAAAGATAATACGGGGAATGTCAAAGCATCAGGAAAAGTGCGTACCATAGGCTACACAGTGGGGAAAACCAAGAGAAAAGTGGTTGGGCGTCGAAAGGGTAATTACTGGGACACCTTTTTGGTAGCACTTTAAAAGAGATGGAGAAAGCCAGGCATTGGGATCGAAAAAAGAGGTAAAAGTAGATCCCATTCCCTGTTGAAATTTTGTAACCCTTTAATTGCCTCATCATCCCATCGTATCCGTCGACACTAATGCCATGCCAAACTTTTGCTGCCACAGAATTAACAGACTAGCGGCGGCGAATGTGTGCTAAGCTTCCGGTTTTGGGAGCTACCGTGCCCTGCCACGTCAACGCCCCCGGTTCACCGTCCTGCGAGGACATGAAACTGACAGCAGCCAGTCAAACAATGGCACCGGACCAGAACCAGGACTACGACAAGCACTAGTCACACTTTCGTCCTTTGGCATCCAACTCCCACGACAGTGCCTTAATGTGTCTCCATGTGGAATGCGGCTAAGCTGCCAACGTGTCCTTGTATGTTGTCTAATTGTCTATGTAGGGGCTGTACTCCAGCCTTCTGTGTGCTTTCTTTGTGCGTGTCCATCCCAAAGGACACTTTAAACCGCCGACAGGCGTGTGAGATTAAAGATGGGCACGGAAACGGGCACGGGCCCGGGCACGTCTAGATTTACATTTTCGCCAGTTTTCTCTCTTTCAGTGTGTGTGTGTGCTCGGCTTTCTCCTTATGGATGTGTATAATAGAGGTTTGTCTATTAGCCCGGCTAAAGGCCTGCAGAACATGGCCCAGCAATAGAGTCCGACGACAGCAGAAAGCGTATGAAAATTAATAATAAAACAACATGGAAAATTCACTTTTGGCCTATTGGCCTCGGGCTGCATTCTCGTCACCCTTTTTTGCATGCCAAAAAGTTCTGGCCAAAGCAAACACACAACTGGAACACGCACACACGAGCACAGTTAATGCATAAAATATGAAGCGTGACTGTACTTTTGAATCGGGTCTGGATTCTGGATTGTGAATTCTGAGTTTTGCCCGGCAGCTAAAGCCCCCGCCCCGCCCCGCCCGCTCCACAGTTCGATATCGGGGCGTGCGTGCGTATTTTAAATAAATTTACATTAATATTGAGGCCTTGTCTGGGGCATGCCAATGGGCCAGGTTATAGGTCATAGCTGGTGGTTAAGCTTTATCCCCAAGCAATAAACGATAGGTCCTGCTGAAGGTTGGGGATCAGCTGCAGGGATTCCATGTTTCTTTGGCTAATGGAGTCAGCTCTACCTTTTTCTGAAGTAACATTGTAGGCTGTAACGATAATTATACCGAGGCCGATCTATTGTGTGCACCTACAGATGACTCTTTACAAATAAAGTAGACGTTGAGTAAATTTCTCAGCTCTCAAGGAAACATGTGTTTTATATGGGCAAGATATAGACATTTGAACCTGTGGCTCGTCTTCGGTTCTGCATCTTTCAACACTTCGTTACCCAGAAAATGTTGCTGGCGCAATGCAATTGCCTGCGCCTCATGTTGCGGTTGCCGCTTTCGATTCTGCACTTAATCGGCGGTTTGTGGTCAACGTACGATCATTCCGTACTCAGCTTTCGACCGAGCCAGTCGCTTCTGTTCCCTTCCACGGTTCCCGATCTTCCGCTTTCAACCGCGATCGTGCTCGTTCTGTGTGTGCTTCACATACCAGAATCAAAAGTGAGATTTTTCTAATAACTGTTATCAGTGTTATCAGTGAGGTGAGTGCTCAGTGAGATCTGAAATCTGGTAGGTCAATTATTGGTTCCTATCCCAATCCAAGCCTCGAGGGGTTCCTTCAACTCAAAGAACAATGCAGCTATGCCAAAACAAAAGCCGTATCTTTCTCGCCTCATAGTCGGTGAAGTACAAATGTTAAAGGGAACGTTCAACGGGGGGGGCCACAGTTCAGTAAAAGAGCCAGAGATAGGGTTTGGGGTACGAGTACGGGCACATGCAAAATAATTGAATTGGGTCAAATGCCTCTAAATGTGTGCTCGTGTTCCCGTTCCCATTTCCATTCCCATTTAGGGCTCCGTTAAATATATATCTCTGCTCGTTTTTCTTGTTGACTCAACTTGGATTTCAAAACATACATGTTCATGGAAAAGTTTTTTTGTTTTTTAGATTCTCTTGTCTTTTTGTGGATGATTTTTGTTTTTATAAATTTTATTCAATGTGAGGTTAATGGCAAGTTCAAGGCTACCATTTCACAGATCATTTCACCCAAAATGATTTTCATTTATCAGGGTCGAATCTGAATCTTATTGTTGTTCTTCATTGAGGGAATCACGGAATGTACTTGTAATCTGTTGATAGGGGGATTACTTTCTAGGTACCACTGCAAAGGGAAACTACAGAATACATACATATTTAAATCACCTTATTAATAGTGATAGTGAGATTCTTAGAATATAATCAATAATTAAGGGGAAATACTTTCTGTTTTCCATAGAGTCATATGTCAAATTTTCTAAGATCGTTATAAATCGAATCCCAAAACCGGAATTCATCATTGCAGATTCCCCTATGAAAATAGATGCCCTTCTGACATACTTTCTGAATTTGATAGTGAATTCTTGCAAAACAACAAAGAAAGCATTCCAATTCATAAATAATCTCTCACTATTTAGTATTCATAAATAAAGAAAACGTTCCATTTCTTTACAAATTTCACAAAACCATGAAAAAAGCAACCTTTCCAACCAGAAAATTAGTTCTCAAATTATCAAAACACTCAGCCGTACACAACATATCATGAATCACGGAGAATATTCTCATACACAGCAATAATAATGTATTGCCGGGATAATTATTGTACAGAATAATCAGCGAACAACAAGAAGAAACCACAAACACACGTAGCATAATGTCAAATCGCAAAAACCATATATATGTATTATAATAAAAAAGAAGAAGAGCAATGAATGAAAAAAGTGCTGTTGATAAGAGAATAAATTTGTTACAAAAATGATAAGAAAACATTTTATAATAATTGCTAAACAGCTGCTCGATCAGAGAGAAACAACTCCACAAACAATGATGAAAGCTAATTCGTAACAGTACATTGAAGGGGTGCATAAATTGATGAACGGGAACGTAACATTTAAGTCGAAAAAATGATATGATTGACTTTCGAGAGGGGTACGGGCTGAACGGGAGGACTGATGGAAATTGATGAAAATTTTCAACCAATTTATAAGCAAAACAAACCAGAGATTAAATCATTTTGTTGTCACTAAGCAATTGAGCCATGAACTTCAATTAAAGCATCTCAACTGAGACGACGGCACGAGTTCTGAACTGAAATGAACTCGACCGAACAGATTTGAGATGATTTAGATAGATGTTCTAGGAAGCGGAAGGGGCTTGCCTAGCCGGAAGATATTTACATTCTCGTGCATAAGTGCATTGTCAGAATTGAATAGACAATTCCTAAATAGACCAAATCGAAGGTGCTTCGAAACGGAAGCCATGTACTATGGTTTCAATAAAATAAGAGAGGAATAATTTAGATAGATCTACTTTGAAGTGGGCTGGGGTTTAGCTCTACAGAAGAGATAAGTGATAAGTAGTAATAAAAGAACCAGAAGTATTAATCTAAGACTAAGTCTTAGACGTAGTATTATGAACTTCTAGGAAACTTTTTTAGATATCCATATGTATGTATCATCATAGGACTCATATGTTATGATGAAGAAGGGGTTGACCTAGCTGAATATAAGACCAGCATTTATTGATGGGCAATTACACTGATTAAATTTTGAACTGAGATTTCTATAGGCAGTATCAACACAAGATTGCTTATATCTTATTTCAGAAATGTTTATTAATAATGTAAATATAAATCTTATTAATGGCTTGAGTCTTAATAAATGTATGACAATCTTACAGTTCAACTCCATTTATTCTCCAAAAGGCCATTCATTTAAAATGTCACAAATTACGTTCATAAATGTAATACAAAATACAAAAATAAATAAGTTATTTATGGTTTTATAAGGCGGTAAATTACTTCCCACATATGTAGTACATATAAAAACCACAATTTGGGAATGAAAGATGGTTTCTAAAAACGAAACCACCTTAGAATCAAACTTCAATTAGATATACATCTGGTAAAAAAAAAAAACCAAATTTAATACAAAAATGTATTTATCCTCGTTCAATTTACATTCTCTTTGGAGGTAGAATTTTCCTTAAGTTCAACGAAATTTGTCATTGTTTTTTTTTTAATAAAAAATAACGCCGCATTCTCTACTCCAGCAAGATGAAGCTCGGCCTGATGATCGTGGCGTCCCTTTGGGGCGTCGTTTCCCTAATGGGGGCAGCACATGGGAATCGAACTTTCACGGTGGATTACGCAAATGATCAGTTTTTGAAGGACGGTGCGCCCTTCCGTTTTATTGCCGGATCGTTTCACTATTTCCGCGCCCATCCCGCCACCTGGCAGAGGCATTTGCGGACAATGCGAGCAGCCGGACTCAATGCCGTGACCACGTAGGTTTCAGATCCCAGTTTGATCAAAAATATCCTAATCATGTGCTATGTAGCTACGTGGAATGGTCGATGCATAATCCCCGGGATGGGACGTACGTGTGGACGGGCATAGCCAATTTGGAACACTTTATCCGCCTGGCTGTGGCCGAGGACCTGCTGGTTATCCTTCGTCCAGGTCCGTACATCTGTGCGGAACGTGACATGGGCGGTTTTCCCTACTGGCTGCTCAAAAAGTATCCGAACATTCAAGTCCGCACTGCGGATGTCAGTAAGTGGACGAGAAAATCTATCAATCAATTCGACTTAACTCTTTATCCGTTCCACCTTTAGACTATCTCAGTGAGGTACGCATCTGGTATAACCAGCTCTTTACCCGTATGGTTCCTTATCTGTACGCGAATGGTGGACCCATCATAATGGTACAAGTGGAGAACGAATATGGCTCGTACTTTGCCTGCGACTCCAAATACCGGACATGGCTGCGCGACGAAACAGAGAGCCATGTAAAGGGCCACGCCGTGCTCTTCACCAACGATGGGCCGAGCGTTCTGCGCTGCGGCAAGATCGACAACGTTCTGGCCACCTTGGACTTTGGGGCTACCAATGATCTGGACGCAACCTGGGCAAGGTTGAGGCAGTACCAGCCCAATGGTCCTTTGGTCAATGCGGAGTATTATCCAGGTTGGCTTACGCACTGGACGGAGCCCATGGCCAATGTGAGCACGAACTCGATTACTGGAACTTTTATGTAAGTTTTTGAAAAGAGTTTTAAGTGGCAAGAAGATGGTTATAAATTCCTAATACCTTACAGAAACATGCTGGACCAAGGAGCAAGTGTCAACTTCTACATGTTCTATGGCGGCACAAACTTTGGCTTCACTGCAGGCGCCAATGAGAACGGACCTGGTAACTACATAGCGGACATCACCAGCTACGACTACGATGCACCCATGACAGAGGCCGGCGATCCCACGCCCAAGTATCTGGCTCTCCGGAAGATCATCGCCCGATATCTCCCGCTGCCCAGCCTGCCCGTTCCGGCACCCGTGCCAAAGCGTGCCTATGGAACAGTGCGTCTGGTCAGTTGCTGCACCCTGCTTGCCACGGGAACACGCCAGAAGCTGGCCACAGGTATGGTGCAGGCTCCCAAGCCGAAGACCTTCGAGGCCTTGGGGCAGTACTCCGGACTGGTGCTGTACGAGACTTGGTTACCCCGCTTCAAGCGTGATCCGAGCATCCTGAATGTGGCTGGACTGGCAGATCGTGGCTATGTCTATGTGGACAATGAATATGTGGGATTGCTGGCCCGGGAGACACCCGTGTTTTCGATTCCTCTAAGTGCCAGTGCTGGACGGCGTCTGCAGATCCTGGTCGAGAACCAGGGAAGGATCAACTTTGGACGGCAGCTCAACGACTTTAAGGGAATCACGAAGGATGTGCGGCTAGACAAGAAACTGCTGACCAACTGGAACATGACCACATTCCCACTGGACTCCTTTGAAAGTCTGGAAGAGCTTATCAACCAGTCCAATGAGGCGGCTAGCATGGGCTTCCAGGAGCTTAGGAAGCCCCAGCATATGCTCCGCTCGGGACCGGCCATCTACCACGGTATGCTCGATATTATCCAGGAGGCGGACCTGGCAGACACCTACCTCGACATGTCCGGCTGGGGTAAGGGCATTGTCTTCTTGAATGGCGAGAATCTCGGCCGCTACTGGCCTCTGGTGGGGCCACAGGTCACCCTCTATGTTCCCTCGCCGGTGCTCAAAGTCGGCACGAATAGCATTGTGGTGGTCGAGTATCAACAGGCTCCTGCCTCCACGGAGCTGCATTTCCGGGACACACCCATACTGAATGCCAGAACTGGTTAGATCTAAGATATCCTCGCCATGCACACAACCCCCCTACATCCTGCATCATTTGTTAATGTACATTTAAATGTAAATTTAAGCGATTTAAGCTCCTGGTGAGGCAATAAAGCCAGTTAGTCTGTCTCGTCATCCTTTTTGTAAAAGACTCATTAAAGATGTGGGTGGGTGGCTCAAGCAGGAGTTGGAGGCGAGGCTCTAACATGTGTGACCTTTGTGCCTTGCCCAAATTAATCCCAAATGATTGAGATTGAAATCCACAAAGTGCGCTGATGAGCTCCAAGTCAAAGGCAGGGCCAGAAGAGCGTCGCGTCGTGGTTCGTTGATTTTTAGGTAGCCGAAAAGTGATTTTTTATGACAGTTTCGCAGCCTATCTGTCTGTGTGTCTATCTTTGGCTTTCCCAGCCTGAGTGGACTTCCTTCGTTGATTAAATTAAACTTTTCTTTAGCTCGTTAGATTTAGGAAAATTAAAGCAAGACTGGTGAGATATTAAGGGATTTCTAAATCGGAGCTCACACCCACCATTCCAATCTGGTCGCCGTGGAGGTGAGCGCGATCGGTCGGCACTTAAGGTACGAGACGTTTCCATACACTGACACCCCAAAATACATTACAAAACTCTAATATAATTGTGATGCAGTCTGGGATCTAGCTTTTGGAGATAATACAGAAAGAAATAATATATCTTAGCCAAACCCCACACGAGCCAAGTTATTTGCGTACAATAATTTCAGCCACCTTTCCAACAGCCCCTCTTCTAACCATAACAGATGTAATTACACTCTGTACGTACTCCTAGCAGATGTGATTACGCTTTGAATCACTAACAGTAACAGATGTGATTACGTTCTGTACTCCTAACCTATCCCTAGCAGATGTGACTAAGTTATATAGGCAGTTCCTCAAATCTTTACTTAAAATAGTTGACACTTGTTTTTTCTGATTCATAGAATAGCTTTGATTAAGACCAAAAAAAATCATAGTAAAATATTCACTTGAAAGTGGTCCTTAACTATTTATAATCACATATATTCCATTAGAGAGTCCCAATTTAGATCCTTTTTCTGCTCCAGCTCATTAGCTGAACAAATCTAGGGACTGCGAATTGCTCCCCACTTGACCATCCCTTGTGTCTATAATGAGTCCATCTCAGGTACAGTTGTTCCTTGGGTTAATTACTGTGGACACTCTCACACATATGCCCACACGAAACACGCACACACTTGCAACACAGATACATTTTAAAGCATCTTTTAGGCGCAGCTGGAACTCAAGTATTTGCCGAGCTACACATGATGTAATTGCCGTGTTCTCGTCATTCTGCTCTTCTGCCGGTATGCTGTTGTCCAAGTTGACATAAAACAAGTTAAGACCCAGGGGCAGTTTTAAAGCGTCACCTCATGTCGTCCATGACATTCCCGCCTCCGTACGGCCCATTTCCCCCCCTATAGTTCTTTTCAATCCCCTGATACACTTTTTGGGAGAGTGGTCCCCTAATGGACGCCTCGTTGCGTGCTGCCACCGGATGTGTGCCCTCCCAGACTCGTCCATGCATCTGTACCTGGGCATTGATGCTGCCTTTTTATTAGCTCTCGCCGCCGGCTGCCAATTGATGGTGGCCATCCTCCATCGTTTGGAAGATATAAAACAAAGCGAACTTTTGTCCATAATTTCAAGGAAACATAATTTTTGTTATGTTTTTTTTCAGCACCCAGTAGTAATGAGGATATCATCAGAAACTCCGAACTTGTTAACTCTAACCTCTCTGCAATTATTCATTTCAATAAAGGGGAATGTCCTTCAACGCGTCAAAGACCCTCCATTAAGAGATTTACTTTGGTAGCAAGGAATTTGCACGCCTTAAAAGGATGTTCGTATTTTTAATGTCCTTTAAATTAACTGAAAGCTGTCAAAAGAAGTTTAATGGTCAGCTAGTAAAATTTCCAGTCATAAAAGCAACTTGGAAATGACACTAAGAGGGCCCAAGAGATCAAATAGAAATCATGGAAATCTTCAGTAGATTCTGTACAAAAAATGGCAATAAAAAAGTTTAAATATTCTGGAATGTTTTCATGTCGTTATAAAATTTTATAAATAAACAAACCAATTCGACAGATAGTATTCCTTAATATACAAAAAAGTAGACCAAATTATTTACAAAAATATTTACAAAATATTAAATTGGTAGAACATCTGGTTAGAGAAATTTCAATAAATTTTTTAGCATTTAACAAGATTTCCAAATGGAATGTACAAATGCATGTTTTTCGTGCTAAAACAAACTATGACTTTTAGTAAAAATTAAATGAATTTAATTTGTATGGAATATTTTGAAAGAAGTTGAGCACTGAGCAAACTGAATCTTAGAGTTTCACAAGTGCACTGAACAATATAGAATTATACCAAATATCTGTGACAACCATCCTTTTTTGATAAACTTTTCCCAAGTTTCTGGGTTTTGTTCTGTTCAATTGCTAAAAATACAATCAAAAGTTGCACTTACAAATGTTGCCAATTGAATTTGGAACGCACTTTCACTAGATTTTACACCTTTAACGAGGTTTTTCTTTTCTTTTCTGTTCCTTTCTTTGGTTTCTTAGGTTCGCGTATCGGTCACGCCGAGAAGTATGCAACAACTGAGCGACAGATCAGAGCGGCAGCGGGCTTTTATAAAAGCCCAGCGCAGCGAGAGCAGTCCGAGCAGCAGCAGCAGCGATAGAAGCAGCATATGGATTCAGAATGAGTGGAAGAAGAAGCAACAGCAGATAGACCACCATCGGATAAAACCGAAACAGGAAACACGACAGGCACGACGAGCACAAACGAGCAATGTTCGTGCATATCAACAATTGGTCGAATAGAAATTCTACTTTCTGCTGGTGTGTGGATAGGTGTGGGTGTGCATGGTGTGTGTGTGTGTGTGCAGGGACATTGGTGTGCGTGTAGGGGAATAGGTGTGTGCGAATCCTTTTCGTGTGTGTGGGCGCCACTTCACCGTGGAATAAAAAAGGCCTCCTCGCCACGCAATTGAATTGAACGGAAATTCTGTTTGCATATGTGAATAAAACATATGCAAAAAAGAACAAAAAAAAACCAAATAGCAAAAAGTGAAATGGAAAATGAGAAATGAGAAATGGGCAGCAAAATGGCCAACTGGCGGACAGACAAACCACGTGCCTGAGCGAAAAAATTAATTTCAATCATACGCTTTTTTCTTTGTCTTTACATTTTGGGTGAATGTACAAATGATTAAAATTGTCGTGATGAATATTACCGAAATTAAAATTATGCACTTTTATTGATATTTGCCATTGTGCCATTGTGCATCAAATTAAAATTATTAATTCAGTCGCGGATCATTGTGCAAACGGGTAATTCTGGGAGCTGAACTTAAATATAAACTTGCATACTCAACTCTCGATAGTTTCTCTGGTTGTATTTTGATCATGATTGGCAGGGCTTTGTCTACATCCAAAAGTTCGTTGCACTATCTTCAAAAACAGAATTCAAGTTCAATTTTACGATTCATTGTTCTTATACCAGTTGTGTAAATATTACATATCAAGCTTTGAAGGTTTTTTTTGGATTGTATGGGAGATAAATTTGCAAAATTAAAAAATAAACAAAATCCATGGCAAAAAATAAACAGATATTTTTCCCGATGTTACAGATCTGCCTTTTTCACTGCACTATAAACTTGTGGGCATAACGATAGCACCCCTGCTGGAGTATAACAAAAGAAACAGACAGATAATAAGTATGACAAATATATCCACGTTCATATTAAAAATGGTTAACGCTTTCTGTGCAATTAATGTGGGAATGCGTCATAAAGCAGCGACTAATTAAAGGCGAAAGTTGCATCCGCATAGGTTAAACGTGGATGATGCCACATTTAAGCGGCACCGGCAACGACAATGCACTTGAGGCGAGGTCGAGGCAGCATTCAAGATAAGACCAGCCACCCACGCGCCACTCGCAAAGGCCAAGTGGATGCAAGACACATCCGCCACATCCTCTTTACACCGAGAAAAAAACGAACGTTTTTGGAAGAACTTTCAACTAAAGCAGCCGGTCGTTAAAATATGCCAATAACTTTTTTGTAATATTAGTGTTGAGAAAAGGCTACATTCATTGAACCCTCGGCATTTACTTGAAATAGATCTGAGTTTTTCTGAGTGTACTCGTACCCTTTGTGTCCGCGGGGCAGGCGTTTATTGTTATTGTTCTTGATGTTGCGACCACTACAACGTTTGTTTTTTTGGGCTAAAATTAAACATGGCAATGCGGCTGCTTCCTGCCCGACATCCTGGCCTCAGCTTATCTCGGCCATATATCCTTCCTCCGAACTGTTTCCGTCGTAAAACTGCTCCGAAAGTGTGCACTTTCTGGGAAATTTGCATTTAAATTGTAATAGATTTTGAGTCAGTATGCTCGTGCAGACAGTCGCTTCCTCGCAAAAGTTTCAATTAGCTTTTTCCCGAAACGGAAAACTGAATCATTTAACAGCTCCTCCCCACTCGCCCCCGACCAATATTTGCCCGAGCCGATGGTAAACATAATTAGCATTTAATTAAAATAAAATTGCCCATCGATAGACAAGCAATTTGTGATTTAATTATCGAAATCAAATAGGTTCCGCCGCCAAAGGCTTTGACGCTTGTACAAATAGCCGCTGAATAGATAAGGCTCCGCCTCCATTCAATCCGGCTGGGTGCAGCTGATATCTATGGAATGGCTATGGTTTCACCAGATAGCTACGGAATCGCTTTGGAATATGCCCGAGCGGAGCACACTCGTACGTACGTATGGGTTTAATTGGATTATGGTCTTTTGTCAGCGCGAATGACATTTTATGGGGGTCAGTGATAGGCAGAAAATGTATTCGTTTTGGTTTGGTTTCATTTCGATTTATTTTTAAGTGACTTTGTTGGGTGGCAGTACCACCTGTTGCCAGTGGCTGGGCCTGGTCGAAGGAACGGCGATGGAACTGCAACAGTCGCAGGTGGAAAAAATTCAATTTAAAATTGCATTACACGAAGGGAGGAAACATGGTGAAAAGATGGAAAAAAGGGAAAGGGTGTTATTGAACAACCAAAACACCCCACTGAGTGGCGTCGAGGGTAGCGATAAAATGTTTAAAGATGAAGCTTTGATATTTGAATGGGAACAGAGGTTTGCCATCGGATCTGAGCTATAGATATGTATAGACATACGTGCGATATATGAGATGAATTAATGAAATTATTGAACAGCCAGCATCCATCCGCTGTTAAGCTGCATAAACGTCTAAGCCTCAGATATGAAGTATTCGAGATCGGAATTCTCCACTCGAATACCCAATCGCATCGAATTGGTGCCCAAAAATAATTAACACAGATCCCATAAGAACTCTACCAACTCTTCGAGCACCCCTCTTCATTCCTTCCTTTTTTGTTGTCTTTCAGATTGCAACGATATTTGTCAGCCATTTATTGTTGAGCAAATAAAACGTATTTGTCGGCCATATGGATGAGCGCAACACAATTGATTTATACGATTCGCGACTTCGATATTGAGAGTAGCAAAAAACGAGAATGAATGGATTACTAGCACCTTTGAATACCCATTAATATTTGACATTTTCTTTATATATGATAGTAATCCCATATTGATCAAAATATTACCACTTTTTCATACGATTTCTTATTCAAATCTATTGAATTAGGCCGCAACAACTCTTCCGGTGCTGATAGCAAATCCAACATTGCAGGGTAATAAATCGACCCATCTACACAAATAGTATGGCAATCAACCTGCGCAATATTGTTATGCACTTTGTAAAGGTCAAACAAAAGATAAATGGATTATCAGAGAACACGTACTATTTGTAGGTATATTTTAAAATTGCAATTTCAGTTAGGGATTACATGGTTAAAAATGTAGTGAGTATTTAAGGCTAAGAATAGAACTAAACAATTAGACAACTGGAATGATAACCACTAAACAATTTTCAGAGAAATACTCGTACACTTTATGAACAATTTCGTTAGCTGGAGAGCTGCTGGAGGCGAGCTGAGCCGGACACGGTGCTGCCCACTAAAGCTTGTTTACACTCAACAAAACAGATCAATTCTAGACTATATCATTTGAAATTCACATAAACTACCTAAGAGAGGGGCTAGAGAAACGGGGTTTGGCTGGGCGGTGGGGCTATTCGATCCGTATAACACCCGCCCCGACGCCTCCGCTGTGGGCACACATGGATGGCATAAAAGTCCATTTGTCTGTCTCCGGATCGTACACTTCCACCGTGGATAGATTCGATTCGCCATCGTAACCGCCAATGGCCCACAGTTTGCCCATATTAGCGGCCAATGCCACTCGCGATCGCTTGCAGTTCATGGGAGTGACAAGTTTCCAGGTATCTGTCTGTGGATCGTAACACTCTACGGATCGCAGGAAAGAGTTGCCACAGTAGCCGCCGCACACGTAAATCTTGCCATTGAGCGTGGCCACGCCCAGGCGACAGCGACGGTTCAGCATGGGCGACATCTTCACCCAGGCGTCTTCGTTTTGATCATAGCGTTCCACCGAATCGAATATAGACAGTCCATCGTGTCCGCCCAACGCATAGACAAACCCGTTTAGCTGGGTGACTCCACCGGCCGAGCGATACTTCATCATTTGAGCCACCTGTAGAGGAAGTTCGTTGAATAATTTGATTTCCAATCTTATCAGAAATTTATTCGACTCACCGTCTTCCATGTATTATTCTTGGGATAGTAAACCTCAACGGTGTTGAGGGAGGTGACGCCATCATATCCCCCGCACACATAGATGCAATCGTCCAGAGCGGCCACGCCCACGGCACTGCGTTTGCAGAGCATGGCACATCCTTGAGACCATTTGTTCTTGCGCGGATCATAGACCTCCACGGTGGAGAGGCGTTCAGTGCCATTGAAACCGCCGAAAGCGTATAGTTTACCGTCTAGAACGGCCACACCCACCCGAGATCTGCAAAAGAATGGCAAGCAATTAATTAATTCAAGAAAAAAACATTTTTAGGGCACTCACCTCATCATGGACATTTGTTCACCCATTTTCCATTTCTTTGTAAGAGGATCGTATATCTCTACCGTGCTCACGGACTCCCCAGTGCTGGCCAATCCACCGACGGCATAGATCTGTCCCGTAAAGAATTCTCCACATCGCTGGCGAGTGCGAAAACTCTGGAGCAACCCCCGACGTTCGGGCATCAGATGAAAGTCTTTGGCCTCGTCCAGCAGATCCCGGCATTGGTGCGAGGTTTTGATGAGCTCCTCCCGTGCCACTCGGTCGGCCAGGAATTGTGGGGATAGCAGAGGCAGACGCACTGCGGCCAGGACCTGAGGGAACAGCTCCGATCGCTTGTCCTCCGCGTACTTTACCCACTTCATGCAGGCCTCGAAGATCACCTCCTCGGTACGGACATTCAGCTCGTCGCGTCGCATCAGTTCTAGCAGCTGGTCACAGTCGAGGGTGAGGAACTCCTCCGACTGAGAGACTTTGGCAAAGTTCTGATCGATGTACTTGTCGGCAGCATCGATTAATTGGCGGCAGATCATGGAGTCAGCAAAAGTGCGTATGCCCAGGACATTGTGGGGATGGAAACGTGAGATCAGAAAGTTGGCACAGGCATCTCGAACATTGGATAATTGCAGAAACGACGCCCCGACCATCAGGCTCTGGACATTCTGATTGTCGATGCGCACCTGGCCACTGTACACGTAGTTGATGAGGCTCTCCAGGGCACTGGGCTCGATGGCACTCTCCTTCATAGTGATTTCCTTAATCCGACTCTCGGCCATGTTGTTGGTGAACATGGCATAAAAGTATGGTATCGTGGCAGCCAGCACTACGCGATGCGCCGAGAATGTTTGATCTTCCACCTGAAATATTTAGAATGGGATTTATATTTAGACAATAGATAATGTCAGCAAATGCATTGCTGCTATGGGCAGCGAAATGGTGACTGCAGACTGTGGGGGTGATTGCTCGCAACCGACCTTCAGCGTGACATCGCAGAGTTTGCCCAGTCTTCGTATCTCCTTGAATAGCGGGAAGCTTTCCCCAAACAGCTGCTCATGTTTGTATATGAAATATTGATCCTCCAGTTGGTTATTATCACTTAAATCCATCACGAAGAGGAAATATGATAAGAACACAGTCGGACAGTCTGAGACCCTTAGAAATATACCGAAATATACCGTCTTGTTTTCAACATATAATGTAAATATACTGATGATAAAACGAACTTAGCCCACTTAAGCCCCCTCTATTTAAACAGTTCAATGACTTGAGGTTAATGTCGAAAAACATTACTGATTGTAAATTCTTCTTGGAGATCCATGCCATCTTTCCTCTGAACTTAAAAAAAGCCACCAAATCTTTCACCTGAACTGCGTTAAGGCACTAACCATACAGTATACAGTATGGATAGTGGTCAAGGATTGGAAATCATATTCGTCCATTTGATTCGTTCATATATTGAGTATTTTAAAACTGAGCTTAACATTATTCTATGCCATTGCATATTTTGCACTCGCACGCCCCTGACAACCCTAACAGCTGACGACAATGGCTGATTTTTAGGGTCCAAAGCAAAATACTTTCTTAACAATCCAACGCTCCCTGCCCACCCCAAAGACATAAACAAAAGAAATTTGCAACATAAATGCATATGCCAGGGTTAGGAGCTGAAACGGCAGGCGTTAGCAAGTAACATGGACACCGCATCACCGAGGGACACTAATCAGGTCTGGTCCAAAGTGACGACGACGTTGGTGATGACGTCTCATCTTTTAATTTGCATTTGCAGAAGAACGCGAACCCAATCGAAGCACTGAGCAAAGATGAAATCATCAGCAAATACAAAGGCCTGCTCAACATTGCCAAGAAAGCAAAGCTTGCAAAAGATGGTATGTGGAGAAGTTTCTAGAAGAAGCATTCATCATATTTTCCCTTCACAGAACTCACGGAGGAGAATCGCCAGCTCAAGGAGGCGCTTAAGCGTGCCGCCGAGAAGCAGAACACGCTGCCCGCCATGGAAGAGATGGTGCAGGACTTTACAGACAAGAATTTAATCCTTACAGAGCAGGTCAATAGCTTGAAGCTCAAGACCAAAGACGATGCCGATCGGCTGGGACAGCTGGAGATTGAGAACGAGAGTCTAAGGCGACAGCTGGGACGACTGAGTGATGAAAACGACGACCTCCTGGGGGATGTGGACCGCATGGAGAAGGCCATGCAGCAGGTCAATGCCTTGGGTAACGAGCAGCGCAAGAATCTTGAGCTCTTAGAGTTTGACATAGTAAAAATCAAGGAAGTCGAGGCGGAAAATGACACCCTCCGCCAGGAATTGCTGGCAGCGGACAAGAAATCCGAACTGCGCGCCAGCGAACTCCAAGAGCTGCAGGAAAAGTATCAGCATGTCAAGGATCTAAACTCGGAGCAGCGTAAAAAGTTCAATTCCCTGAAGGATCGCTTCATTGATGTCCACCGCAAGCTGAAGAAGCTCAAGGAGTGCCGCTGTGTCCTGCTGGAGACGCAGCACGAGTACGCGGCATCCGTGTCCAAGTGGCAGGAGGAGATCATCAGTGCCTCGCAACTGCTGTGTGACAATATGACTTCCCTGCACGAGGAGAACGAGATGCTGAAGAAAGAATCGGAGCTGGTCGCCAAAGATTCCGACATCGATCGGGAGCGTTTGCTGCTCAGGATCAACGACCTTGAACGCCTGACCAAGATTGTTAAGCAGCAGAAAAACGGGCTGGATGTTGAAAGCCTGCTAAAGAAACTTATCGCTGTCGAACAGTTGGCGGCAAAGGTCAGAGAGCAGCACAAGGCAGAGGTGGACAGATTGTCTATTTTATTGAGCGATCAGCAGCAAAAGGATAAGGAATCCTCGAATCTGAATATCAGCGTGTTTGGAACCAAACTGGATCAATTGCAAAGCATTGCCAAAAGTCTCCAGTTGGAGCGTGATAATCAGCAAGTTAAACTGGAGGACCTGGAAGCTATTTGCGTAGAGCTCCGACAGCACAATGAGGATCTGCTCACGCGCTACCATCTGAAGGAACAGGAGCACACCGAGTTGCTGGCCGAGATGCGAGAGCTAAACGAGGCACTCAAGGGTCGTGGCGATGTCATCTCACGTCTGCAAGAGCAGCACGACGTGGAGGTTAAGAAGTATCGAGAACTGGAGGTGAATCTCTCTGAATGCCAGCAATCGTTGCGGGAAAAGTCTCAGAAAATCGAGCAACTTCAGACGAAAGTCGAGGAATTGGAGCAGGCGAATGCGGATGCGCAGAGTGACGTCCTGTCCACGTCGACAATATCACGAGCCGAGGAATTAAGTCGTCTGCGAGAACTAGACGAGGGCTACGAGGAGAAATACCATAAACTGCGTGCCCTTGCTGCCAAACTGAAGAAGAAACTGCAGGAACAGGCGCAACAGCTCAAGGAGACGGATCAGGGTGCAGCCATGAAGGAGGAACTGGAGGCCCTCAAGCTGGCCCAGGCACAGCTGCAGCAGGATTTGAATTCCGCCCGAGCGGAGAACCAAAGACTAAAGTCCAAGGAGAAGACAAAGAACACAAGTGTCCTCAATCTTGAGATCGAAGCGGCCGAGAAGTCCCTGGCCGATGTCAGTGCCAAGCTGACGGCCAAATCAAACGAACTGGAGACTGTCAAGGAGGCCCTGGAGGGCAAGAAGAGCACTATCGTTCAGCTTCGCAAGGAGATCGCCATACTCGAGCAGGCCAAGAACGGAGAAGCATCACATTCCCAGCAACTGAAGGAGCAGATCGACCGCATGCAAGTCCAGGTAAAAGATGCCGTTCACGGCAAGCAGCAGGCCCTCACCCAAAACAAAGAGCTGGAGCACAGTGTGGAGCAGGCCAAGCTTGAGGCTGAACAAATGCGTCTACAGCTGGCGGATAGCGCCCAGCAGTACGAGTCAAAGCTGAGCAAGGCGAATCAACTGCTGGAAAGTCGGACGGAGCAGCTGGAGGCGCATTTGGAGCAGCACAAGCAACTGGAGACTAATCTTAAGAATACAGAGCGTGCCCAGGAAGATCTTCGAGTGGAATACACCGAATACAAGCTCAAAGCGCAGGCCGTGCTGCGCAAGAACCAAAACAAGGGTTCCAACAAGGAGCAGGAGCTGGAGGATGAACTGAGCGTGCTGCGGGAGAGCGAAAAGAGTCTGCGTGCCAGCAATGATGGCATGGCGTCGAGACTAGCCCAACTGGAGAGCCAACTAGAGGCTCTGCAGCAGGACAATGCGGATCTGCAGAAACGTAGCAGAGAACTCCTAATACTGGTGGACGATCTGCGTCAGCAGAATGACACCCTAACGCTGGAAAACCAACGCCAGCTGCAATTCCAGCACGACCTTATGCAGCAGCATCGCCAACAAATGGACCAAATGGATGTCGGCCACCAAGCACAGCTGAAACAGCTCCAACAGCAGCTAGAGAGTTCCCAGCAGAACCACAAGAAGGTGTCCTCACATAACAATACAGCTGCAGCGGCTGCAGAACCCAGCTTGGAGCAGGCCAAAATCGACCTACTGATGGATCACGACATCACCATCGGTGGTCCGTCGGGCGAGACCTCTCTCGCACAACTGGCTGCCCAGCGTAAAATCTCCACTGCCTCGAGACGCTCCCACGACTTTATGCCACTGGACGAGCTGCTCAACACTTCTATGAACCAAATCAGCAGCGACACTGTTACGACCATTTCCCACTTTGGTCGCAGCGTTTCCATGCAGGAGGATGACGAGGCGGAACTGGCGGCCAGAGGCGACTTCTCTGCCCAGGTTGCCCAGCTGCACGCCACCAAAGAGCAGCTGGGCATACAGGAGAGTCGTGTCAAGCATTTGACCTCCCTGCTGGCCGAAAACGAACAGGATCTGGCCAAGTTGACACAAATGAATGATATGCTCAAGGAGGAGCTGCGCCGGCAGGAGCGATCCGAGGAGCGGGAGCAGCATATGCATAATTCCGAGTACTTGAAGAACGTCTTCTTAAAGGTAAATTGATATTATCTTTATATTTCTAAAGTGATTGGTTGAAAATCTATGAAATTTCAGTTCCTTACCTTGAATAATGCGGATGAGCGTCAGCGTTTGGTGCCTGTGCTTAATACCATTCTCCGCCTGAGCCGCAACGAGATGGAGATGCTCAACTGCGTTGCCAAAGGACAAAAGGGTGACTATCCTCTGAATATATATGCAAGATTTGTAGTTAATCGTTTACTTCGTTTCTATTTCAGTGTCCAATGATGGTAATAATCGCAGCTGGACTGGCTTCCTCACAGCGTGGAGCGGAGGCGGCGGCAGCAGCGGTGGAGGCCAAAATGGGAACAGTTCTTAAATATTTTTGTTGATGGTATTATCGCCTGTTGTATGATGGGAGGACACTCTATAACATTGGCCAGTTCTGTATCATAAATGTGCTGTAAATCTTGTACAATTCCTTTTGTATAAACGTATTTTAAAATTGTCCGTTTGATTGTTTATTGTATACCATACTTTATACTGTACTGTATTCATATATCCATTGTATTGAGCGCCATATACAGCACTCTATGAGCAATATACACACAATTGGAGATTCCTTGTTGTTTTTTTAAAATTAATCCAGCCGAGAGTTTGTTTAATTTGAAATTCTATTACCATATAGATCAGACTATAAATCAATGCTAGCGTTGTCTATTACTTAGTTTCGTATTACGTTTATCGTATGTACTAAATATATATATAAACTATATATAAATAGGATCGGTAATTATGCATACAATTAAATTTACTAACTGTGTATATTGTTCACACAGGAATACATCATTTATACATATATAATTAAAACACGATGAATTAAAACCAAAAATAATAACCATGAGGAATCAAGTAAAACAGAATCAATTTGGGGAATTCGGGACCGAAGCCAGCTTTCCCCCGACTTGTTCAGTCAAAATCTTTAGGTGAACTAATTTAGTTCTGACTATGTAATATATAACTAATCGTTTGCTTATTTTAAAAACGATGAACCGGCCAATTGCCTGCCAAAGTTTGAGCGAAGAAATCAAAGATCACAAATCAACAAATTACTTTAAATTTAAACGCTAATCAGTTTGCTGAGCCCCGGAGTACCACATTCCGTAGTATACTTTCTATTGCCAAACTCCCGCATAGTTACCAACCAGCGTGGCTGGCAGTGGACCGCCCGCCGCGAACAGACGCATCCTCGTGCTGTCATAGCAGTGGGTGTATATGGCAGGCACGTATTTCACCTGCTGGAATCCGTCCAAGTCATCCTCCGGGTACTGTAATCAGAAGTCAATCATTGACTGATTTAAAGGGAAACGAAACCCCCCAACATACCACAATTCCTTTACTGCACTTGAGGGCCACAGTCCGGGAGGCATTTACGCTGCTCTCTAGATACTTTCCGGCTCGTATATCATAGAACAGAAGCATGCCCAGGCCAGTGCCGACAGTTAAGAGGTTGCCCTCGAAAGATGTCGCTCGAATTCCGCATCCACTGTACCGGGAGGTGATCTTCTTGATGGTCTGCAGGGTGCGGGCGTCCAGTAGGATGGTGTAGGAGCGACAGCCGACCGCATATAGGCCATCGTTGTGATAGGCAATGCTCACGTTGTCCTGGCAGTTGGGTAGCTTGCGAGAGAGTGTCTGCTTGAAGGTCTCCGCATTGAAGATGTGTATGTAACCGTTCAGCGACAGGGCGGCTATCTCCTTGAACTCCTTGTTAAAGCACAGGGAGCGTATCTGTTGGGGGAGGACAGTAATTAGTTCCACATCCATTCAGCAGCTCCTATCCATCGTTTTACCCTTTGGGCAGTTCGCACTTCCTTAACACTAAGCGGGTGAATGGTGGCAAAGGTGGGACACGCCTCCTCGCCGCCATCTGGAAACTCCATATGATCCTCGTTGATGCGCCAAAGGGCCATGCGCGAGTCCTTCGAGCCGGAGACCAGAAACTGATCGTCCAGCCAGCACATGCCCATGATCAAGTCTCGATGTCCGTTCTCCCCCACGCACACCGGATCCAGCGTGGGCAGGCGATACACAGCAATGTCGGAGGAGTTGCGTGCACCGGTGGCCAGAAACGAGCGACTAGGCGACAGCTCAATGGCATGCAGACCTCCCTGAACCTCCGGATGATTGGCCCGACTGTTGGACAGCGTTGGAATGGCGTCCACCCGCCGCATGTTCACATCGTAGACGAGCAGTTTATTGCACTTGGTGCCGAACACAACCTGCCGGTTGCTCAGCCACTTGGAGCAGAACACTTTGTTGATGTAGCCCAGGTTGATCTGGGTCTCGCGCAGCATGTCGTGGGTGAGCACATATCGACTGGTATACTCCACATTGACGCTGCGCCGCTGCAGGTGGTCGACGGAAAGATAAAGACCAGAGCAAAGTTCATATTTGTTAGAAATGCAACTGAAATCTTTGTATTCAATGTATACCCACATCCTGGAGAGCACTCTCTCTGCTCCTTAGGTAGTCGCATAGGTTGTAGGATGTGTTGAGCACCTCATCCTGCTGCTGGGGTGTCTCCTCGTCGCTGCCCGAGTCCTCGTAGGTGACAAAATCGTCCGGCTTGTCTGGTTTTCGCCTGCGCTCCTGGCGCATCGCCCTTTGCTTTGCTCTCCGCTCCTCCAGGCGAGTGCTGACATGGCAAGAGGGGTAGGTTCCGACGACGCTGTCGCGGATCGTTCTCACCATGCCATTGAACATCTTGTGGGCGTTTTACTTCGTCCAAATTAAGCGTTTCCTCTATAAATTGATTCTGTTCTCCATTGTCTAAACAAAAATGGTGGTGCGTAAAATAGGGCTGCAAAACAATCGGTGGCACTATCGATAATATGGTCGATGATTTTTCTTCAGCAACACAGATATTTACTCTATCGATGCATGCCCAACTATCGTTTGTAGAGATGGACATCCATCAGCTGTTTGAGTTTTCACAAACAAACATTTTATTGCTTGTAAATAAAAATGAATCACAATACAAAACGCGTAATGCGACAGAATTCGGTATGCATTTTAACCAACGACTTGGCCTCGTCGCCGGTGATGCTAGCACCCACACCGCCCTCGGCCCCCACCACCCCCCAGCTGCAGACCGTAGAGGACATCAAACCGATTCATGTTCAACGCCAGGTCATCCTGCTGCAGAGCGGAAACATAGCTCAGACCCCGGCTCCGCCACACGGTGCTGCGCCGCAACATGCTAATATGGCCGCACCCAGTGCCGTCAATGCCAACAGTGTGGGAAACCCTCCGGTACAAGACGATGCTCCCGTCTCGCTGCTCACGGAGATTGCCGACATAATGCGCAGCTTTGGCGACAGCGATCAGCCACGCACGGCCAGCGTTAAGCTGGTGGAACAGATCCTCCAGCAGCAGCTGAGGGGCATCTTCAACGAGGCGTCTCTGGTGGCCATGCGCCGCAAACAGAATCCGTGTCCCTCGCAGGCCGACTTTGAGTTTCTCATGCGCAATCATCTGGTAAAGATTGCCCGCATGCGGAAGCACCTCAAGGATATGCGTATACTAAAGCGATTCCTCAGCATTAGGACGGGGAGGCAGGACTTTATGGACGACCTGGAGCAGCAGGAGGAGGATGAGGAACTGGCCATCGAAGTGCACGAGCTACACGATGAGGACCGCATGCGGCGCCTGTTCCGAGCCGACCGCATCTCTCAGATCCTCACCGGCCAGCAGTACCTGGAGTTCAACGAGGCCCGCAAGACTTCCTTCTACTGCCGCCACGGCGAGAAGATAAAGAACAAGTTCCGACGCTTCCTGGACCTGCCCGCTGATCTGCGCATCCCCACACCCACCATGAACATCCTGGCGTATTTGGCTCACGAAACTATTGCCGCAATTGTCGATTACTCGATTCTTACACGCCTGAACTCGGACAATCGAGCCACTGAGCCGTACAGTCGGGTGACCTCGGCCGGCGGCAGTCCTGCCATGATGCATGTGTGTCCCGAGGTCACACAGGGTCGAGGCATGGAGGTGGTGAAGCCCATCAGCGTCCAGGAAATACATGAGGCTATGCGTCGCTTTCGGCAGATGAGTAGTCGCAAGATTGGTCGCTATCGGAATTCCTGCGACATTGATTTTAGAAGGAGCTTTTTAGCAATTTAAAAATTATTATAAAAGATGAAAGGAGCAGTAAACGAGTAAACAACCGATGGATAATTATTGCTTAAATTTCAAAACATTTACGCTCAATTTTATTGGAAAAGGAATCTTTAAGGAATTAATAAAAGATACTCAAGCAAAATCCCTCGAACTTCTTACGAGTTTTCATGTACTTGTAGTTCATTCTCCTTTCACATGTGTGCTGTATGTACAATGTACATATGGCTATCCATAAATCCATATATGTAGGCTTCATTTAAGCAACAATGGCGCAGAATTTCCGTGAAACTTCGCCCCTCTCCGTTAACCGTCGTGGAGAGTCGATAAATTGAAACGGTAAACGATGTTGAAACAGGCACCGACAGATAAATAAAAGCGCAATAAAGAAATTTGCCGCACTCATACAAACACATACAGGAACACAAACGAAAGAATGCCAAAAGACAGACAAAAAAAAAAACAACAAAGGCAACAAGGAGCCATGCTGCCACGATGCCGCAGGAGCAGAAAAATGCAGCAGAGAGAAGGCGTTAAGAGAAGCAGCCCGCGAGAACGCACTTAATAATCAACTTCCTATTGTGCATACAAATGTGTGTGTGAGTGCGAGTGCGAGTTCGCGTGTGAGAGAGGAAGAGAGGAAGAGAGTGAGAAATGGATGAAGATCTGGCTGACCTGACAGAGATGCGAATTTGTTTTTTGACTTCAACAATACATTCTGACCTTAACTTTTCAGTCACTAACTAATTTTAAATTCGATTTTCTTGCTAATATGTTACTTGGCTCGGAAGATAAACTGCTTGCTAAGGATATGGAACCAAACCTTCAGATTTCAGCGATGTACTGCTTGCAATATAGGATAATTTACTTTTATGTTGCACAGCTTGAACTACTAAGTATGTATCCAAGATACATTCTACAGATTCTATATACACGCATGTATTTAAACGAGTGGATCCGGCTATAGCTACACAATTTAGTTCATAAATCTCATATTGAACAAAACAACCCAACTCTACTGGTTCCGCTCTGTGCTATCCCTTTGCCAAAGGCAGAGTAGAGGCAGTGTCTGCAGTAAATGGAAGAGGAGAGGAATGCGGCTGCCATTCTTCTTAGACTGCTTGAGCATCCCCTGCTCTCACTCTGTCCTCCTCTCTGGCTAAACGCTTAATGTTGATTGCTTTCTGCTGCAACTGTAAATTCAACGGCACATTATTCTTAATCGATTGCTCATACGCTTAACGAGCAGGTCGGGGCCCCGGGGACTCTCGTTCCGACCAAGTCAAAAGGCTCCTCGATGGCCAGTTAATGAAAACAAGCTGCCTGTGACGAAATTAAGCCAAAAAACTTGTTTCTTTTTCTCTCTTATGCTCCTTGTGTTATTCTTTCCTCCCAACCTCCTCATTGACAGACTCTCTCCCGCTTAATGTTACAAAATTTGCATTTCATGCGGCTCTTCGCATTCTCCCCACCATTCAGCCCCATCATCATCATCATGATGGTCGTCGTCCTCGTCCTTGTCCTCCTCGACGGCGTCGTCATCTCTTCGTATTGTCAAGTCACGTAGCCAATTTCCAGGCAGGCTAAAGTCAATATGCCCCAAACCCAGATGACAGAGTTTTCCCTCAACTTCTCTTAAAGAGGAGGAACAAATTATAGACAAAGAGTATACTAAAATATATGAACCGTTTACCAAAACGATGTCTCATTGCAAGCGGAAACTTTGAAGGTCAGATAGTTTTGGCGGGTAATAATCCTTTAAACAATGTATTCATATGTTGAGCAGCCCTTTTATTGAAAAGCTAAGCAGGGTGCGGAAGAACAGTCTCCACATTGTCCTACTCCTCAGAGTGCGTCTGCCTGACTGCTTTTAATATTCGCCAGATGAGACATTCGCTTCGATTAAAGAAGAGGAACAAATTATAGACAAGGAATACATTATATGAATGAGGATAATCCGTTTACCGAAGGATGTCTTTTTGAAAAAGAAACTTGCCAACGGAAACTTTGAAGGTCGCTTATGTAGTTTGGAGTGGCAATAATCCTTTAAACAATGTATTCAAATGTGTGTGCAGCAGGGAATATAGAGTGGAAAAGTGCCCACATTGTGCAGCCTCCTGAGGCTTTGCCACTTTTCTTCTTTGCTTCTGAGTAAAGTCAAAATGCCCCAAAAACCAAGATGACACTGTGGCCTTCACTGTGACATATAGATATAAGAATATTCATAAAATTACAATAAAAAATGCTGTAGTTTATTTATTTGCTACAAATTTAAGAAAATGTTCCACATATTCCTCCAAGATTCCTTCTACAACTCTTCTGCGCCTCAGGCTGTCAATACGAGAATTGCAATTAGATATTTTGGAAAATCCGTTCATCTGAACTTTTTTAATTACTTTCACTTTGGCCGAAAACTTGCTGACGTCAGTCCAAGGCAATTTGTCCCAATAGAAGCAGCCACCTCTCCAAGAAGCCTTCTCCATTAACAGATGCCAAGGGCCGGACCAAACAAGGACCAAGAAAAAAGCAGAAACAAAAACAGTCTTAGAGATAGACGCATATTACACGGCCTTTTAATTTGAAACCGACTTGAATTGTGTTGACACAAGTACTCGGGCTAAATACGTATGTACTCGAAGGTATGTGTGTACGCCGGAGCGCTGGTCTTATTCAAAATGAATGAGATTAGACGCCACCAGCAGGCAGACGGACGGGGGATCCCCATTGCGCCCACTTTATAAGCTCAGCCGGAGGCGCCCATGTTCCGTAGTCAGAGCTGGAGACGCTTTCATGGTCATACCACTCTGTGGGAGTCTCACACTAGGTGAGAACTCAAAGAAAACTCTCTTCATTTAATTAGTAAAGTGGCAAAAACAATTCAATATTGGATGAAATATCAAAATACTTGACCTACTTACCCATCGGCGATTTAATTAGCCCTAAAGGTAACAATTTACGTGCAGAATTGTTGAACTAAATTAAGTTTTATTGGAGTGGAGCAACAGCATATACTCGTATACTCGTGTCTTCAAACGCTAACGAAGGATTAAAAACCATCAGTAGAGTTACTTATGGTTTATGTGAAGCGTTATTTATTTATGTTTTATTTGATGCGAAGATTTTGTTCGTAGATAGATTGATAATGACTACATATACATATGTATGTAGGTCCATCCATATAAATATGTATTCTAGCTATAAATAATAAAACATTAGCATTCAAATTGTGGATACCACAGATTATTTTATGATAGACTATATTATTTTATTTTTATTTATGATGCATTGTACTATATATGCACGCACTGAGAGAAAAGTGGCATAGTAAAATAGGGTCCACACATATTAAAATTAAACAAGTGATTTTTAGATATATTACACCAAAAATATTCATTTTAAACAGGAAATATATTCAATTTAAATATTAAATATATTTAAAACTAGTATGAATTATATTTACAACCAATATTTTCATAGTAAAGTTAAAACGTAAGTGAAAACACATTAATTTTAATATTTCCACTCTCTGGGAAAATATAATGTCATCTAAGTGTAAATATTAAAATGTCAGGCCATTTTTCACTCGGTGCATTTAATATTATCTACAAATAGAGAGCAAATGCATTACATTTACATTTAATATACATAATATTAATATTTTAATACAATTTTCGTTAATTTCCCAAATGTTCCCAAAAACGATGTATTTCTGTTTCCATCTTCGGATATACTACTTTTTACGATCAAACAAATTCAAATTTCTCTAAAACTGGGAACAGTCATAGCCCAAACGGTTAACATGGGAACACATTGTGAGAACAGACATGCGCACTCCCTGATGGGAACAGCATGCAACAGTTTGCCTCTAAAAATCAAAACACAAAATCAGCGAAACTCATCCGAAATGCCGAATTGAAATAGGAATGGAAACGGAATACATACGCCCGAGAACTGTGTTGTAGATGCTGGAACATGAAACGAACCATTGCCAGTCGGGGCTGTGGGGTTACATCATCAGGCAATGAAATTAAATGAGACCGTAGGATAGGACGAGGATGAGACCGGACCCGAACTGAAGACCAGGAGCAATGAGTACATGCTGTCTGTGTGATCTCATTGTGGTTTTTGTGGTAGACATGACCAATCGAAACTTTGAATAAATATTGGAGGTGGATGCAAAGATATTAGCTGGATTAGCAAGAAATGGGCAACAAATAGATGGCTTTTTCTTCGCACAAGCCGGGGGTCCAACAACTGAAGGACTTCACGATAATCAGATAAGGCTTAACCACCACAAATGGTAGATAATTATATGTAAATTCCTATGTATGTATACGAGTAAGTGCAGAAAAATCAGATAACCGCAAAATCCATTGAAAGTTATCACAGACTTAAAATATTTTTAAATTTCCTTCACTTGCACTTCAATCGTATTCACTAGCTATTCAATGGCGTTTTTAGTTACTTTATTTATTTGTCGTTTTTGAATTTTATTTGAAACATTTTTATCGATGCTTTATATCTCATTATTGATTGCTTGGGGAGAGAAAAAAATTAAGGACAAAGAACAAAACTTTTCTGCGGGCGGCACAAAACTGAGAGGAGTCGTAACCTCAAAGTTGGTTGCACTTTTGTTTGAATTTTCTTGGCTCTTTCATGCTCCTGTGGCCGCGTAAAGTTTTCTATGCCCTTTCAGAGGGTATTAGAACTTACCTTAGAAGTTTGCCACGCAAAAGAGAATTTATTTAATGTTATTTCCTGTCTCTTATATTCTTTTCCAAGGAAAAATAGGTCTTACGTCTTAGCGTTCTATAGTTTTATCAAAACTAAACATAATGTCACAAAGGATATTCAAGGGTATTCAAGGTTCAACGCCTCGAACTTCGCATATAACCTTTCTATACCGTTTTTTCCAAGCTCTGTCTCTCTGTGACTTTTTATATGGGAGGCGGATGGCGTATGAGTACCCCTTTGCCCTTCAGTGGCAGCTGCTTTAAAACTTTTGATGCTCTTCATACATATGCTACATGTGTACTTTTAAGAGCCGTCGGATGAACTTTCCCCCCGTCTAGCAGGAAAGGGCGGGCTTGGGCTTGGAGATGTTATATGTGGTCCGTGGGTGCCCGTGGGGCAGGGACCTGTCTGTCAAAGTTTTAATGTGTGGCTGCCTAATTTGCTGTGAAAACTGATTTGCACACAATCAAGAAGGCTGTTGAGTTTCCGTCTCTTGTCGTAACTCCCCCATTGAGGTTAAGGTTGTCACTGAGGCTGATTATTAACCATCATTAAATTGTTTAATTATTCTCTATGACTTGTTGTGCTGTGTTTTGTGGATTAATTATGTCAGTCGAATGTTTACAAAAGCCCCATGAATTTGCATGATATCCATTTAATTAACAATTACAAAGTGAGCTCATTTAATCAATGCTCAAAATAATTAATAGAACACACAGAAGCTTCCATTGTTTTGCTCGACATTTGATGCACTTTGTTGTTTGCTGAGTGGTCAAAGCGGAAAAACCAGCGGGAATTATATGGTTTAGTATTTTGACAGTGGTTTCAGGTACATCTTTTTTTGTGGTACCCTCTTTGATGGACAATAACTGCAAATATATGAAATTTCAAGAATTCTATAGCCTAAAATTTCTTGGTGTGGGATTTCAGTCCTGGTAAAAATCTATACAGCCCTTGATATACCCTTGATTTCTGCGAGTATAGGGTATAACAAATTAACACGCCCTGCCACCTTCAAGTGTCTGACAGAAACGAAAGCAGAGCAAAGAGCAAGCTTCTCCTTCAGGTACGAAAGAGACAGCTTCAAATGGAATATTGCCAAAGCAACGCTGGGTCTGACGTTTCTTCTTTCACCTTCTTTCCCACTTTCCTTCTACTTTCCATTCCTTCTGTTTGTCGTCGCTGCTTATTACGTTTATTTGCATTGCTTTATCCGCGGGCGCGACAGAGTAGCGAGGAGAGCTGATTGCAAATAAAGGAGCTAAAAAAGTGTAAAAAAGTAAAGTCGTTTCAAAGTGACTATTGGGATAAAATATACCATCAAATACTAGGTACAGAAATATAACAATGGCATTTACCATATAAAAACGCATGTCGCAGAACTAAATTCCATTTGATAAAGCAATATTTATGCGACTAAAACCGCATCAAACAATATCGGAACCACACATCCATGTGAATACTCGTAAACCCATATAAACCCATTTCAATTGTTTGCTTTATTTCTTGTCAAATTGCGCTTTTCCAATAGAAAAACACACAGAAACACAAACAGATAAAGCAGCGCTCAATGTTATTTAATATTCAATCAAATCTAAAATTCATATTTACCGAATGTTCCACCGATTGCCACATTATGCGTCTTGAATTGATATCTCCCACAATGGCTTACACGACTGTCCGGACCTGGATCTGCTGAATTATGCAGTCCTTGTGGTTGCTCTGCCTCTGATAAACTTGAATGAAAATTAGTTGTAAAATCTGCTCCAGTCCATGCCGATGTCCACTTTAAAGCCAACACAGCTGACCCCTGAATATGTAATGAGGTCATATTGTGTGGGCGGGTCCGAGCGTAGGAATAAATAAATGACGAGCCATCGTAAATTCCTAGACTATGGACAAGGGCCAGGGAATCGTTGGCCAGGGCCAGATTATTAATATTTTCCATATCGCTTTTGTGCGATTTAATACTTTGTTTGAGTTCTTCAAAAGTGAGACCCCCAGACCCACACAATATCCCACATATAGCGCCACCAGGGCCAACTGTGGGCGTATGGGCGAGTTACAACAATGGCCGGTTGATGATTGCAGCTGGCGCAAGGGCATAAAATAAATCAACTCGGAGACTGAGTCCGAGACCGGGACCGAGCCGAGAATAAAACTCAACGTCCACATGCAGACCACATCTTCAGTAATGAAGGGTGGACGTGAGGAAAACATATGCCCATCCTACTCCGAGTCAATGGTTCCTGTGCCAGTCTCAATCCAACAAAGAACCATCTACAGCTGGCTCCAATGCTCAAATATATGGAGGGGTACGACAAGTCGGGAGTGGCCAGCCGGCTCTCCATCCCCAGAATCCCACTAACAATGGCAGGGGTCGGTGCAGGCTGGCTTAATGAGTGTAAGCCACAAAATCAACGAGTTAAATCGAGTAAAGAATGAAGCTGGAGCATGAAAGCACTACACGGAGAGAAAGTTTTCAATATTTAAGAAATTCTTCTAAAAGCTAAAGAGGAAACTCTTCAAATGCCAGCTCAAAGCTATGGTTGATATAAAAAAAAAAAAAAAAAAAAAAGTTCTTCTAAAATACTCTCGGAAAATACATTACCTCAGGGAAGTTCCACATTGTTTGGCAATCTGGTAATTGGCTTAAACCACGATAAAATACGAGTGCTCTGTTCAAATATTAAAGAAATTCCTACATTTCATACCTATCCTCGAGATTCTCATAGAGCGTCGGTTAAGTGACATTAAGAGAGTGGAAGGTTGAGGCAATTAGCGACTCGGAAGGCATATGTCTCCAAGAATGGAATGTGGAGCTAAATTTCACTTCGAGAGCTCAAGAAATGTATTAGTGAGCGTAAATAATTAGTGTTGAATTCTACAATCAGTTGATTGATTTGATAAATAAATTTGTTGAGCCATCAAATGGATTGGAATGGAAATCTAATTGGATTTCTGAAGAGGAGGTGCAAATATTGTAACGAAGATTAATTATTACATCAATAAGTACGAGTATTGAATTGTGTAGCGCTTGTAGAAATTGTGCAGTCAGAAATAACGATCCAAAAGGGTTGACAGAACCAGAAAGAGGCCTCAACTCGTTTGTGGTCTGCGGCTGGTTGATTTACGACGACAGACTGTCATAATGTCGCATTCGCAAATTGTTAATAAAGCTGGAATGGAATTGACATTAAAGGCAGACACGCAGGAAGGCAGCAAATCAATTTGTCAATAGCAATCAATGCGTTTTTAAAGCACTAAAGCGGGAAAGGAAAGCGCTGCCAACCCGTTAAACTTTTAATTCCATTTTGGACATCGAGACCGACCGACAAATAAATCAAAGTCAGCCAAGGGTCTCGCTCGGGAGCGGCAGCGGCAGCTGCAGCATCGAATGAATTAAAAGTACCAACAGACAGACAAACAAACAAACAGTGGGACAAACAAACATATTCGTATATATATATATATACATATATATGTACCTATGGATGTACATATAGGAAAAGTTTTCAATTTCGTTACAGTTGCGGCCGTGATTTAAATGCCCCAACTGCTGCTACTGCAGAATATACGAGCTCTTTGGGTCTGGGTCTGGGTTCTGGCCGTCCGGTTCGACGGCTCCCCTACCAAATCCGCAAATAAATTCACGAAATATAAAAGAAAATCACATAAATTTTGTCGCTGGCATCCATAATTTGAACAATCATTTAGACATAACATAAATATAAATGCATTTTGTCTAAAATGTTTGCTACAATTTCGATTTGAAAGTGTGTGCATTCGATTGAAATTAAATGCAATTGTTTTTTTATGGCCAATTCCGTGCTCTCTGACCCTTCGTCAGACTTCATACCCCACTTCACTCCACTGCGGATGCCCTCCCAGGCGGGCGATAAACCATAGTCTATGGATTTTTAAAAATGGCTTGCATTTGAGATTAACGACATTCGCCGTATTTATAGGCAAAATGTTGATACGGTGCCAGGGACAACACTTGGCCAAGCCACTTTGGTGGGGTCACATTGGTCGTGCACAGTGCACGAGATGTCTGATGTGTGTGCGTCCTACAGTGGGCCATACCTGGTGAATTTTGGCTAAAAGGCGATATGGCTTTTCAATTGAAACCTGTTTAATTTGATTCAATTATTAATACAAAACCCAAGCGAAATTTTATTGTGATTATAGAAAGAACAAATAATATGTTAGGTCCACTGTAAATCTGCTTGAATATTTATTTGTTTTTGTGTGTTTGCCGCTTGCACTCTTTTGGCTCGACTTTCTCTTCCCCGTTTGCAAAACGAAACAAGAAACCAAACAAGACCAAAGACCAACAAAAAAAATCGACGAACAAAAAGGGAGCAAATCGGGGCGGAACGGAACACATTTCATAAATCTTCTCCCCGATTGAGCACAGCTACGACAGTTTTCGAATTTGTTGGTGTTTTTTGCTGTGCTTTTTCACGTTTCTCCTGCTTTATTTTTCCGCTAGTTTAAAATGCTTAGCAGCCCTCTGGACTCTTCCTTGCTCTACCGTCAAAAATTATCTGCTTTCCATCTTATATTACGCTGCTCTTGCCTACGATATGACGTTCCCGAGATGTTGTCCTGATTGTACAGGTTGCAGCTGCCCGCTATATAGAGTCCACAGGGACTCCTAGAAGCGGACTCCCCAGGATAGGCACGCTTTATCGGATTACGCAGTATTGATACTTCTGACGACGACTTCTTGCATTGAATTGTCCTCGACTGAGAACATTGCCGACAAGGCGGAGCCTGAGTTTGCCGGAAGGTAACCACTAGTATCCACACTACGCACATCATCAGGATAAGAGCAACGCACAATACTGTGGCCAGTAAAATGTAGCTAAGGATTCTGTAGGGTGTCCAAATAGGATCTGATTCGGAAGTTGACGCTAACGACTCTTCCACCATACGACCCACCTCCCGCCGCAGCTTGTGGCAGTCGAAGGCGGACATATAGTTGATCACGGACTTGTAGGGCGATGGAGGTTCGTCCGGCCACCAAGCGTCCCAAAGGTCTGTCTCCTCCGCATCCGGCAGCAGGCTGCTGCAGTGGGCGCACACCTCCGTCATCCAATCCTGGCACTCACGACAGGCCATGTCTATCTTGCATACAGGATTCATTTCGTATATTTGATATATTTTTATTAAATATTTGTAACAGTAGTTTTATTTTTCCAAGCTTGCTTTGTTTTACAGAACGAAAGTGTAGACTGAAAGCTCTACAGGAGGGTAATATTTTTAATTTTGGACTTTTATCTCTTGTCAAATTTATGATGACCGTTCTAAGGAGCTTTCACTGTGTAGCATTGTGTCTTAAGTCATGAATCGAACCTTCTGATTGGCCAAGTTGGCCCACCGGATTTTGTATTTCTTCAAGGGCAAACCCGCTGTCCTGCTCCGATTGCTGACCAAACAGCCGTGGGGTGAGGTAGACATTCCGGTTGTGCTATCATAGGCTCCTCTGGACGATTCTTTAGACACTCGACTGCTTGATTCTGACAATGATGATGATCCTGTTCCTGTTCCTGTTCCGATTTTAGGCGTTGTGTTTCCTCTGGAGGATTCCTTAGATACTCGAATGCTTGTTTCTGTCAATGATGATCCTGTTCCTGCTCCCGGTCCGCTTCCCGGTCCCGTTCCCGCATTCATTGTGCTTTGAGTGATCGTTTTCGAATCGCTGGTGATGCGCTCCGACTCGAAGCGAAGATGGAAAGGCGCCATCCGGTCCAATCCCATATGATAGCTTCTTGACTGTCGTGGGGATCTGAGCTGCGGCAATGATAGAAAGCTGCTCCCCTTCCGTTCGCTGGACAAGGACGTGCGGCTTTTCTTCTTTTTGTTTAAGACGCGACCTATGGACTTTCTGGCCGCAATAGATTGACCTCCTTCCTGTCGAGGCCTCCGGACCTTAGTATTCTTCCCAGGCTCTGCCAGCACACAGCTTCGGGAGATCAGCCAGATCCAGAAGGCGATCACGAACAGCAAAAAGGACAGCATCAGACCCAATACCATGGGGCTGATCTCGAACTCTTCAGTCTGCAGAGACTCCAAGTCCACATTCGACGCAACTGGACTCTGTTCTGTTGCCCAACCAACAAATATATTATTCAGATCCGACATATTTGGGATAACTATAAAATATAATATTTAATATAGAAAAGATTTTGATTCGTTTGAATGGAAAGAAAGCGACACTAGCTTATATGACACTAGCTTCACGGGTTCCTTGCTAAAACTAAAATCGAACATGATATGTTAATACAAATTGTACTTTATTTGCCATTACTTTGCCAGTGCTCATATGTATATTTACATTAGGTATTTATGTCAATCCGATTAAATAACTAATAAACGTCCCAAGGATTCCAGGGCGGTGCTGAAGGCGTAGACGGAGGAGGAGGCGGCGGAGTAGGCGGAGGGGGAGGTGGTGGCGGTCTCGGCGGAGGAGATCGCGATAAACTAGCTTTAATATTTGTATCTGGTTCATCTTCTTTCTCGGGAATTATGGAATAGTAACTGATTTCATTTCCAGCTTGACGCTGTCGGTGCTGATCAGCTGCGGGCCTGGTTGGAGGATCAGTTTCACTCTCGATTCTTGTATGGGGTTGTCTAGAATGTGGCGAAATAAGACGTGTAAGCCTCGATGCTATTCTGCTACTATTACCATATCTATTATCATTCTCAGCTACTGCCGCTGTTTCTACTTTCCTTTCGTTGTTACTATTTCCCTCACTGCTCTTGATATCATTCTCCATTCCTGTTTGTTCATGTAGCGATTCTGCATCCTCACCTTTTCGTTCCTGCATAGATTCTGGAATTTCAGCTTTCCGTTCCGTTTCTTCCCGCGTCTGTGTGTTACTCGTTTCTGGTTCCTCTCGACTCTCCTCGAAACGTAGGTCTTCGGGGAGATTTGGTGGCTCTGTGATTATCACCTTCGGGGTGAAGTCTCCAAATTGATCAAAATCTGAGGTCTGGTTCTCCCCACCGGCATCTGTTCCATCCGGCTTTTGATTGATTTTAGAGGATCCTTCCACGGTGCCAAACGCTGTCATCACATCCATGGGGAATGGAAAAATAATCGTGCAGCTATGTTCGGCTGCGATTCCGGTAAGAATTTGTAGATGTCTTAGCTAAAATACAGAAAAAGGCTCAGAGATAGAGATACAGAGATATGAAGTAAGGCATAAATGAGGCCCCACCTGCAGGGTGATCTGGTTCTGTGACATCACATCGGATGCCTCCTTCAGAGCCTGCGAGGCATTGCGCTCGCCCTCGGCTGAAATGATCTTGGCCCGCGCCTCCCTAATTGCCTCTGCCTCACTGGCCAATGATCGCTGCATAGAAAGTGGTAGACTGATGTCCATCCTATGGAATCGTAGCACAAGATAATCAGTGAAAGATCAGTCGAGGATCAGGGAGAATTAACGGGTTGACTTACACGTCCACTCTCTCCACTCGCACTCCCCATCGTTCCGTGATATCATCGACGGCAACCTGGATCTCCTTGGAAAGGGTGTCTCTCGAGGTGAGAAGGGTATGGAGCGGCTTGGCACCGACTATGTGCCTCAGTGTGGTCTGGGCTATCAACACGGTAGCCTCCCGGGCATCATCCACCTGAATGAGGGCATCCATGGGATCTTTGATGCAGAAGTACAGCACTGCGTCCACGGAAATCGTCACCGAGTCCCTGGTGAGGATGTCCTGAGAGGGCACCTCGGTCGAAAAGGTGCGTAGATCTACCTTGACAAAGGAGTCGATGCACGGCAGAGTCCAAACGAGGCCAGGGCCCCTGACGCCCTTCCTTGAGACAGAGCAGGGTATGCGGCTATGTGGATGGAAAGAAACCCAAATATCTGTAGATTCTCACCTGACGCGACCCAGTCGGAAAATCAGCACCCGATGGTTCTCCCTTACCACAATCAGGCACAAGAAGATCGACAGGGGAAATGTGATGACCACAAGCAACAAAGACAGGCAGACGGCTATCTGCTCGAAGCCTGAATTTTTGTTATCCTCGGCTGGAAAAGATCTCAGACGATAAGGATGGAAGCTCGTAGATTGGTTGGAGAGATGCCCTTACTGGTTGTAATGTATCTGGATGGCTTAACCCGTGGACCTAGGATGGGCTCTGGATCGGGAGGCCCCAGAGGTGGTTCGTCCGGCCTCTTGAATGGTCGCGGATCTGGTGATGTTGGAGGCTCATCATCAGTATCAGCCCATCGAATATCCCGACCAGGGGGTGTCCCATTATTCGGCTTTGTAGGATAACTCATTACAAAGAATTTGTTCAATTGAATTATTCTGAAGGGAATTTCAAAAAAGAACAGCTGAATTGATCAGTAAATTCAAGGATCAAAACATCCAAATCAGTTAATTTCGTCACACTTTATTGAAATCGCAGAGCTTAAAATTTCGGCAATTTAATTATTTGCATATTTATGCGATCCAAAAGTAACGCGAAACTGGAAAATTTATTCGGAATTGCATTTTTGATGCAACTTTGTTGAATAGGAAACTTTTCCGGCACAAATAAATAAAAATATCCCCGAAAAAAAATAGAGAAAAATATGCGGGACGGTCAAAAATTGTGCGAGAGTCCATCCACAGAGAAAATAAGGAAAAAATTGAGAGGCGGAAAATGAATAGAAGGGGGAAAAAACTTTATCACAGAACGAAGCTGACAAAAGTTCAGAGAGCTAAAGAAGGAAAACTTTTGTTTTCCCGCCTTTTCCCTTTGGTTTTTCTTTTTTCTTTATGAAGCGACAAACAAATGGCAACTGACCAGAGGAGAGGGATCCTAGAGCAGAGAGTCAAAAGGAGCGGGGTAATAACTTCGAAATGACTTTTGTTGCTTCTTTGTGGCAGCATCAGAAGCAGCAGTAGCAGCAGCAGAGTGGAAGTTGCAAGTTTTTTGTCACTCCGTGACCACATGTGCCAGGCCGGACCGAAAGTTTTCCTACCAGATTCCTGGCTGGGATGCCATCATAAAGTAATTTATGTGATTTGTCCCATTCTTCTGCGGAGAGGCCCCGCCTCGTTTTGCTCCGCTGCCCCTCTGCCCCTCTGCTCCTCTGCCCTCTCTGTCGCTGTCACCTCCTGCCACAATTTATCTGATTGCAAGTGCAGCGACATATGGTCCAGCCAGAGCCCCATGTCCAAGTCCGAGTCCAGCCAATTATCCTGGCGCGTCACATAGAAAATTACTCTATTATATTTTGCTCCGATGACGGATAAAGTTATTAGTCCCCAAGGAGGAGGCGGCGGCGGCGGCGCAGATGGGCCACCAGGACGGTCCCGGTATGAACTGCGAAACGGAGAGCAAATGAATGTCCAACCCAATACCAGGGCAAGCCCTCCGCAGATGAACTAATCCGTCATTGTCAGTTGTCAGGATGGGTAATGGAATCCTCGTATTGGTGGGAGCGGAACAAAAAACAAAAAAAGGAACAGAGTGGTTTGTAGGATGAAGTCCATTGAGTTGTGTGTCTGCCACTTGTTGAGTGTGTTGCATGGTGGCAATTAATGGGATTCTCATGCAGATGGAGTTGCAGTTGCCTCAATCACTGTTGATTGCTGAGCGATAATTGAGGGTCGATCAAAGGATACATGCATATGTACATGTGGTTAAGAGATTTATAGCTGGAATCGTGTGAATCATTGGAAGAAAAGGCATTTCTTAAGAGGATTCCTACTAAAAGAAAATTCTACAAAAGAATGATGAAGTCGCCTTATAATTTATCGATGTAAAATGTCATTTCACAAGTCATAAGAAATGAATTCAAACCATTTTAAACTTCCATTTTAAAAACATTACTTCGGCAAGCAGAAAACAAATTTTTTAGTTATTTTATTCAAATATTTTTTTAATTGATTCGAGGCGCAAATCTTCCAGAAAACAATGCCTATAGCGACGTGGTATACCGTTCTTTCCGACTTTCAGTTGGAAGCCCTGTACGATTTGTCCTACGCCATCAAGGATGATGCCGATGTGGGCACCACCGATCGGACTAGAATCTGCCTCGCGAGGCTGGGTATAACGCCAATGCTGAAGCCTAGCCAGCTACAGAGCCTGGTCTATCTGAGCCGCAGCAGTGACCTTGCCTTTCTGTACTTTCTCCTGGAGGGCTACTACAAGTCGTGTCAGACACCTTTGACCTCAACCGAGCAGATCCTGATGTCCTGCATCATGTTTCTCGACCTGGAGATGACTTTCCGGGAGCTGGATCGTATCCTTCCGCCGGGATATGAGCCTCGCGTGAAAAAAGAGCAGACGCCACAGGTGTGTCTTCGGGTCGGGGCACCAAGGGAGCGCCAGGACTCGAAATCCAAGTCCCCGTACTTCCAGAAGCTATCAAGACCAGGTCCAGCGAAGAATATGGATCGCTTCAGCTGTAAGCATAGCAGCCACGTGGTGTCGTTTCCCTTCTGGCCACCGGGCCAAAAGGCCACATACAACGTTAACGATGCGGACCGCTGGTTCGCCACCTACCAGTTCCAGCCGGTCAAGCGGGTGCTCCTGAAGGCAGTGTCCGAAATTATGGACAAATACTGGAAGAAGTTGAGTCTGGGCGAGGTCATCGATCGAGACGCGTCTCTGTGCAAGCACCACGTGGAGGCTCTGCGCCAGGAGCAGCTCGTGAAGGATGAGATCGTGGTTAAGATCCGCGACCGTTGCCTCGACCTCGTGGATCTCGAAGTACGCGAGGATGTTCGCCTGAAGAAACGTGTGATCTCTCTTCTGGACAAGGACATTGAGGACTGTACGTTGCGTTGGAAGAAGCTTAAAGGATTGCAGTACACGCACGTGGACCTGGTCAGGCAAGAAGGAATTTTCAGCGGCAGACGCACAGTGTCCACACCCGCTTGCCCTGCCAAGATGAAGTACATGTGCCAGGAGGATGATATCAGACGTCTAGAGACGTCGAACACAGCCGGCGTACAGGTGATCACCGAAAAGAATCGCGTAAGGGCTATGGCCGGAGCGCGTGTATCCGATCCAGAGGAAGAGCCTTGTATACCCCTTGCCCCTGAGGGCACTGAGCTCGAACTGCCCAAGTGTTCACCACCACCACTTGGTAAGAAACCTAGGAAAGGCACGACCCGGTTTACGATAATGGAAAACGAGTTGGAGGACCTAGCGTGCTCGCCATGCAGGTTCTTCGAGGCAGCCAAGCTGCACAAACCCTTCCTGTTCCACTACCAGGAAATATCACCCGATGCCCCAGAAAGTGAAAAGGTTATCCGAAGGCAGGTTCTCCGATCGCTAAGAGCTAACCCCGAAGATATGTCCGGCAGCGGGGAGAGCATGACGGGGAGCTTCAATTATAGAGCACAGGTGGTCGAGACGATCGTTCAGTGCGCCAAGAACATGTGGCTTGGCTCCCTGGAGGCCTATCAGCGGCAGTGGGAGAAGGAGAACAATCCATTGGGGCCCAATTGCACGCCGGACAAGACTAATCCCCTGTATTGGATTGATGAAATTAAATACTTTGACCCCAACAACAGCAAGCTAATGGAGCGGCTGCGGCGGGATGCCTTCCGAGTCTTGCGCCGTGATCCCCGGCTGGTGTTCGCGGCCTTCCCCGACTCCTACAAGGCGGTGGTGGTGCAAGAGTGGGTCAAGCGCCGCTATGGCAAGGTCTACCATCACACGGAGGTCGAAGTCAATGCAAAGAAAGCGGAGCTAGCCTTCTTTGACGTGATTTCCCAGCAGAAAAATGCTCGTAGTGTCCAGAAGAAAGAACTCTTGGGGGACTTCAAGTACAGCCAATCCGTCGAGCTGGTGGCCACGGCCAACAGACTGAGGAACGAGTACTATTATTATCTCAACGAGAAGCTGCTACAGGAGACCCGTACCTGCTGGAAAGCCATGAGTCCACAGTTCCTAAAATCGCCGACTGTAAAGAGTTGCTTCTTTGCCTACCTACCCGCTCGTCATGCGGAAATGTTGCGTCGGTGAAGACGATTCCAAAACTGTTAAGCTATTATTAAACTTTAAAATTTTTTATACAATAAACATTGGTAAACATTGTGAAGTTTTCTCTGTGCCTAGCACCTCTAGCATAAAAAGCATAACCTTTCAAGGATAGTTATGGGACTAATTTAAGTGTTTAAGTAGTTCTGTCTGAATACCACTCAAGCAAGTAATTGAAACGGGCTCCAGCCGAAACTATGAATAACTATGAATAACTATTCAAACTAAATTGTATATCAAATATAAAAGAGGAAATTTAATTAATGAAGCGGCATACAAATAACAGGATAGCGTGGCATGGCGTCGCATGCTGTCCTACCGGACGAAAATTCATTGAAATTACCAAGCGTGAAATGAGCAGCTGTCGCAGGAAGACAAAAGAGACGACGAACATGGCGAGTGGGGGATAGTCTTGTCGAGTCGTGTCCGGACATGCAAACTGAGGCTACGGCAGCGACTGGGACTGAGGCAGTTACGAAAGTACTGGCCAAACGAGGCAGGAGATGCGTTTCAATCAAAGTTAAGCTGTTGGTGAAGGGTACATCCAATTAGGATCGGTAGTCTGAGGAGACGTCAATCAAGGATGCACCTACGCGTACTTTGAACCTGCTGCTGGCTCGTTTAGCCAGTACCTAAGACAGCGACTGAGGCGAGACTGGTACACCAACAGCCTGAGATCTGAGCCTGAGCCTGAGCCTGAGACAGAAAGTGAATGGCAAATTTGAAATTTCATTAAATTTCTCTTTCTTGCTGTCTCTCTTTGTCCCTGTCTATTGTTAGGCGACGACAATGAATGGTGCGAAAGCAAATATTCTCCATAGGAAATCGTAACAAAAAGACATTGGTTCAAATGTTAGAGGTCAGAGGCCATGCGATACTCAATATTCTTGCGGCGCTTGCGGTTAACTCTGCAAACTTTCAAATAAATTCAATTATATCCCAACAAATGTACGCAATTTAAGCAGTTTCTCTAGAACCATAAATTAATGCTGTATAAATCTAACTGAGGCCCGATGCGATGCGAGGCTTTTAATCCCCACAATCAGGCAAAGCGGCAGCATTGTTCCTTCAACATAAATCCCAAACATGCGATAAGTCCACGTCAGGCCGACCCGTGCGTACGTATACGGTTACGTATGTATTTTTGCAGCCGGAAGTGTCCAGACATTGGACTTCAAGGAACCCAAGCAACAAGCGACTAAAAGATAAAATCCCACTTTTTTCTTACTCTGGCTCCGAATTTCATGAGGATTTGAGGGGTTCCCGTTCCAGTTTGCGTTTCCTACTACATGAGGAGGCGCTGCCCCTCCGTACGGATTGACCGCTCTCACTAAAGTGCATGAAAGTACAAATGCCGTGACAGGAGCCGTGTACGGGGGGGAATACGTAAATTTGCCAAGTGGGTAAAAATGTGAAAATGTGTTGGCATTAACAATGCCAAAGCTGAGCTTAGATAAAACGGCCATGTTACAGAGGATATGGGGGTAGAAGACGTAGTACGGGAGAAGGAGAGATAACAGGAGAATAAGAAGAAGAAAACGAAGGGAAGATAACTGGAAAACGAGAAGAGCAGGGAGAAGATAGAAGCTGGTGACTGGTCAGTCAAACGGTCCACTTCACATAATTCCCTTCAGCATGTGGAATGAATGGCCTTACAGGTACAGTGGGGGTGCCTCTACTGGTATAGTTGGGGTGCCTTTACAGGTGCAGTGCGAGTGCCTTCCAGCTACAATGGGGAGTTAGTGTTAAAGCATTCACTCAACGCAACGCCAGATTAAATGGCTGCTAAGCGCATAAAAACACACACATACAAAAACAGTAGCATACTTATGGGGAAGCTGGAGAAAAGAAAGCAGCTCAGCCGGAGAACAAACGGTTAAGGCAAGCAGTGGAGAAGCAGTAAACAACTGCCCGCTATCTGCTCGCACTACTTGAGTGGTGTTAAGTGCTTGCTGGAGAGTAAGACCGCCCATACTTTCGACTCAGAGTCGCCTCTTTGAAAACCGTAATCTCATTGTTTTGAGTCATTTGTGCTCCAAAATCCATCAATAAAATCCCGATCTTATAAGGACCCGGTTTTCAAGGAATATGCATATGGGCTTCTAGGCGGATGTGTAGAACATTGAGCGACACATGACTGGCAAAATGTCTTGTCTTCCCAGTTAGACATATTCCCCAAACCACCATGTTTTGGCCTTGACTTAATTTATGCTCAGCAGAAGGTTCCTGAATAATGTACGTAAGCACATAAATTGGCCAACATGTGTGGCGATGCTCCACTGAGGCGTATAAATGTCTTGCTAATGACACTCTCCCTCCCGCACAAACATTTACCAGAAATCCAATTGTTATTTAAATTGCGTGTTGACTTTGCTTAAAGTCACACAGTTTTGAAAGGAATTCTAGGAAGAGACCAGAAGATATAGCCATAGGGAGAGTGTGCTTTCCCCCTGCTAGACACAGACACAATTTATGCGATACGGATACGGATACGAATATGTGGGGTACGGTAACCAACGGGTGGAAAGAGACACAGACACAGAAACAGAAACAGAAAAAGACAGACAGAGAAACAAAGTCAGCTGGAAAACCACTAACGAGCACATTTAGCCCCCAATTTTTTTTGTGCCCGGAATATACTTGTTTCGCCTAGTCCCATTCCCATTCATGTCTTCCACTTCGTTCATTCTTGGGTTTCGTTTCTCCCTTTTCGGTTTTTGGTGTTTCTGCGGTGGCACACTCAAAATGCATTTGCAGCTGCATGCGGTTGAGCGAAAGAGAGGCGGACGCTGGGGGCATGCGAGTGAGTGACCTTTTTTGCTCCCGTGTATTTGTTCTGATGGAGACCGACTTCATTTGGGCAAAACGCGGGATATTTGCTTTCATTAGCGCGCGGCTAGACTTGAATTAGTACCAGAAACGTGGCTACACAATTGGTTTCATACTTTAAACCAATCTGTTTCCCAAACAGGAAACTAAGCTGGCCTAAAGCAGATATTAGGGGCAACCTTTTGTTATTGCTATACGAAAATTAGCCATAAGCGTGGCTCTCCATCAGAACAACTGAAAGAATTCTCGGTTTGATTGGTTCCCCAGAATTAGCCAAACATTTCCCCAACGGCTTTAATCGGGGAAAACTGAAAAGAAATCAAGAATTGAACTAATACGGCTGTAATTATTTTGTTGGTAGTCGCCGACATAAAAAAGAACCGTTATAAAAAAGGAAATTGTTTTTTGCTAATTGGATTTTTCCAACAAAATCGTTAAATCGTATTTCATGTTAATTTGAAAATTCCCCAAAAACAACCCATCCAACCAACCATCGAAACCCCTCCGTACAGCCAACAAACTGTCGATGGGAATAAAATAAACCAATTTCCCATCGTCGCATTGCCGAAGGCTTCCGGTGGAGACCGACCCCGATCCGTGGGTTTTAGGGTTGCGGATGGGGGACCTGACCACAGACGCGGATGTGTGCCGAAATTTGGCATGAAAATGAACGCGAAAACTTTTGCCCCTGGTTCCACAGGCCCACAGTGCGGGGCCCAAAGTTGTGTAAATGTGCGGGATTTGAGTCGGAAAAACATAAATTTCAATATAGCCAAAATGTCACGCTTCCGCACCCGAAAAACCAGGCTGGCAAATTGAAATAGAAACAATTTGGAGCGGTTTTTCTGGGCTGCATTCGAGTATTTGCCGCCGCACGTTTTAACCCAATTTTTCCGGCTCGCCTGGCTCCCGGACCGGGACCACGTGGCTTTTAATTGAGCTCCGAGCGTCAGTCACATCTAATTATAATTGCCCACGATGGGGACCACGAATACGACTGGGACTAGCACCAGGGCCAGGACCGAGAGGAGGACTAAACGAGGAGCCACAGCGAGTCTCTGCCTCTGTGGAGCAGGGAGCTCTGGCCAAAGCAATATTTCAATGTTATCTTGCCAGTCATCGTCACGTTCATGTTACCAGGTATTATCATCGGAAGCTTACCCTCCGTCTGCCGCCCTGCCCACCCGACCACTCTGTACTCCCGCCCTGCCACAGTCATCTCTCATCTCACTTCATGCCTCCTCTGGAAGCGACATGAAGGCGCGAGGCGGTGGCAAGAAGCCCGTAGCCGGCTTTTGTAACTGAAATTAGGAGCTCTTCGTGTTGGGTTCATTTTTCCATGTCAGATTTTGACACTTGTGCCGCGGCAGTCAAGGCGCTAAGTATAGTGCGTTGCGAAACTATAAAAACGTAATGAAAACAAGATGGCATCTATTATAAGAACAGATAATAATAGAGAGTGATAACTGTCACATTTAATGAGAGAAAACTCTTTCCTTATCTTTTCAGTCTATGTACCATCATAGTCATAGTCCCCAAAACGATAGATGTTATTTCCTTGTCATCTTTGTTATTAAAGTGTAAAACTAAGCTTCGACAATGTTTCAACATGAAATACTAAATATCCCTTTAAAGTTCCTTCAGCTCAAACTTTCTATTGAATTAAATTGTCGATCCGCACTGTAGGTATTTCCATTTCGCTACATTCGCCCCCTTTGGCACCCACACAGACTCTGCCGTATTCCCTTTTTAAAGAAGTTGCTTGCTTATGAGGTAAAGTAATGTGCACTTTTGGGGTTTTGTGGGTTGACAGCGAATGGGCTGCAGTTGAGCTTTCTTTCCCGATCCCGCCCCCGCTCCCTCTTCAACTCTCCCGCCCACGGCTGCATGGAAAAGGAAAAAGGAAAATTTATGAGCATTTTGCGGGTTCTGTGCATTTCCCCTCCCCCCGTTCATATTTGCTACAACTATTTCACTGTTTCCGTCCTTCCAGCGTAGGGAAATAAATTAAAAAATTCATGAGAGTAAATAGTCTTGTAGCCGCGTCATCTGTCCGGTTAAAGGGTAGAACAGTAGCTTATGTACATTCATTTCCACTGGCCTGTCAGGGAAGAAAGCAGACTGTGATCTCTAAGTCATATTATAGTATTTCCCTTAGTTATTCAAAATCTTCGTAATGAGCAAAGTAGATCAGGAAACTCAATCGTCCTTCATAGATGAGCCTCCGCCACCGCCAAGGAAGGAACCGCCCAAGGACACTCCACCGCCCAAGGAAACACCACCGCCAATTCCACAGTCGAACAAGCAGCCAGACGAAGCGCCGGACAAACCCCCTCAGGGGCCTCCCGATCCTGAAGCCATCCTAGGTCCAAGGGTTAGGCCATCCAGATACATTACAACCAGTAAGGGAATCCCTCCAACCAATCTACGAGCTTCCATCCTTATCGTCTGAGATCTTTTCCAGCCGAGGATGACAAGAACTCGGGCTTCGAGCAGATAGCCGTCTGCCTGTCATTGTTGCTTGTGGTCATCACATTTCCCCTGTCGATCTTCTTGTGCCTGATTGTGGTAAGGGAGAACCATCGGGTGCTAATCTTCCGACTGGGTCGCGTCAGGTGAGAATCTACAGATATTTGGGTTTCTTTCCATCCACATAGCCGCATACCCTGCTCTGTCTCAAGGAAGGGCGTCAGGGGCCCTGGCCTCGTGTGGACTCTGCCGTGCATCGACTCCTTTGTCAAGGTAGATCTACGCACCTTTTCGACCGAGGTGCCCTCTCAGGACATCCTCACCAGGGACTCGGTGACGATTTCCGTGGACGCAGTGCTGTACTTCTGCATCAAAGATCCCATGGATGCCCTCATTCAGGTGGATGATGCCCGGGAGGCTACCGTGTTGATAGCCCAGACCACACTGCGGCACATAGTCGGTGCCAAGCCGCTCCATACCCTTCTCACCTCGAGAGACACCCTTTCCAAGGAGATCCAAGTTGCCGTCGATGATATCACGGAACGATGGGGAGTGCGAGTGGAGAGAGTGGACGTGTAAGTCAACCCGATAATTCTCCCTGATCCTCGACTGATCAGTGAAAACTGATTATCTTGTGCTATGGTTCCATAGGATGGACATCAGTCTACCACTTTCTATGCAGCGATCATTGGCCAGTGAGGCAGAGGCAATTAGGGAGGCGCGGGCCAAGATCATTTCAGCCGAGGGCGAGCTGAATGCCTCGCAGGCTCTGAAGGAGGCATCCGATGTGATGTCCCAGAACAAGATCACCCTGCAGGTGGGCCGTCGAAAGGAGCTTTATGCGAAGACACCTAACTCCTCCGCCTTTTTCTACGTTTTAGCTAAGGCATCTACAAATTCTCACCTCGATTGCCGCAGAGCGCCGTTGCTGTATCCTTTACCCCTTCCCCATGGAAATAATGACGCCCTTCATGGACGAGGGTGGTGGTGGTGGCGGACGAGCACGCGGGGGTACTGGAGATCCCGGCGGCAAGAGGCGGGAGAGTATCCTGACCAATTTTTTCTTCGGAAGCAAACCCGAAACCGATTCGAATGTCAATTCACCAGCGGTGCCAAAGCCAGATGTCGCACCCAAAGAGGCGGAATTATGACCGAATCCGAAACATTCGAACGACACAGGTATGTTCTAAAGCTAGGGTATGGGCTGTTCTACTCAACGGATGTTTATTTTGGCGATGCCAGGAGGCGCGGGGACATCACCGGCAGAAAGTGATTTGTTACGGACTATGATTCATCATCCAACAACCCCTAACCGATATCCTTCTCTCCTTTCCAGAACCGTTGGCGAACCTGGCGTTTATGGACGTCCTAAGCTATCAGCAATTCCTGCAAAATCGTCGATAATCAGGCCCTGGGCCTGGGCTGGCAGACAATGTCCCGGCAGCGGGACAATGACAGGGCCAAGCGTGAAATAAGCAACAGTCACGTCAGCTCCGGGAGCCACAGACTTGATTGAAGGGCATTATACTTGTTCCTTGTTGTGCTCCCTGGGCCAAGGTCCCCATGGTCTCCATCACAAACACTGGAACGACATTGACACTGGTATTCGCTGGCCTCAAAGCATTTTTTACGATAAAAAATAGCTGCATATTTGGTCCTTTATATTCTTGCTGGAGAGGCAATTTATCTCTTTTAATAAATTGGAAGATTTCTGTCGATATTTCAATGACGGACAACGGTGGAAAACATTTTGTTAAATTGCTCCAACAACATAGATGGTGATAGAGGTGATACATGAACAATAAAAAAGGAAAGCTAGTTAAACTTTAAACTGATTAGCAATTTTCTTCGTTCTCTTTTACACTTTGATTCATAAGATTATCTAAATGAATATCTGTTTATTCTGAATTGATTCGTATTAATTGTTTGTGAACGAATGCTCGTTATTTTTTCCACTTCGGGGTCCCTGACGCTTAAGGATCTTCAAAAAATAAAAGAGAATGTTCTCCATTCCCTCAATTAATTCTAATTTGTTCAGGGAAACTCCTGTTAATTTCTTCATCCCCTGTCTGGGTCACCAATTGTCAAGGGTCCACAATTAATTTGCAATTACCGCCCCACATCTCAAAGGAGTCAAAAGTCCTTGGTTGGCTTAGCATTATAAATTTGCGAAACTCTGCACATTTATTATTTCATTTGCACATTCGAGAGAGGCAAAAAGTTGCCACAAAGTGTGCTGGGGCGTGGCAGGGCGTTAATGCACTTGCCTCTCTCTCTCTATATATCCATGTTACGTGTGGACGAGTACGTGTGAGTGTGGAGGAGCCTCGTAAATTAGCAACGAAAGTTTTTGAGCTAATGTGCAAGAAATTGCAAAGAAATCAAAGAAAGTGTAAGCCGGCCACCAACAAACGAGGCGATGACGTTTTCAAGGCTTAAGAGAGTTTCTATAAAATTATACATCTATCTATCTATCTGAAATCTATATTTAAAATTAAAAAAATTATAGAAAAGATTAAGTCGTGAAAGGTTATGGTATAACTTGAATTAAATTCGGAGCTTGCACTTCTTTCCTTTGATTCTGTGACTTTTGTGGGGTGCACTATGCACTGGGAGTACGTTACCGCTTTGCGGGCGTTGCTATGTCACTGTTTTCACCGTGGGCAAACGAGGGTGAGTAGGCGCGAGCGTGCGTAAGTTTGGCTGCGTGCTCATTGCTCGGTGCGTGTTTGAGCACGCACAGGTAGGGCACACCATGCCCTACACCTTTACGAGCTGCGCTGGGTACGTGTTTATCCAGCTGCCTCGCCAGCCATATACGTTGTTGGTAGTTGGCGGAATAGGTGGAGGCAAGGCATATTAAACTTAAGGTAGGGATGATCCGATTTCGAACAGAGACCTCTTTAAGAGTGCCTCGCCAATTATTTAATATACTTTGCGTGTGAGTGTGGATGTCGGTGTGGGAGTGGGGTGTCCGTGTGCGTTTGTGTGGATGACGGTTTGAGCTTTGAATCGGCAGCTGCTGTTTGTGCGCTCCCTCTCCTTCCGCAGCATTCGCTCTCTTCCACTCTTCTCCAGCATCTGCTCTTAGCAGGCAGCAATGCAAATTCAAATTTGATTTATGCAAATGGCACATGCAACAGCAGAACGGCAGTGGAACGGCAGCAGCAGAGAAACATCAGTAGCAGCAGAAGTGAGCAGCAACAGCAGAGGAACATCAGGAGCAGAGGCAGTAGCAAGAGCAGTAGCGCAGCACCAGGAGTATCAGTGGAGTTTTAGAAGGAGGAACAGCAGTCGTGGGTGAGGAGCACAAGTGAGCTGCAAGTGGCGCAGAGCTCCTGGAAGCCAATGTTTGCACTTGCCATTCTCACCAAGTGGCCAGCAGCCAAATAAGCAATCTTTCATATGTGTGGGTGGGTGCACCCTGACTCCAAGCCCAACAGCAAACCCCAGTCAAAACCTTACACGAATCCCCTACGACCTTATCCCAACCTGGAGCTCATATCCAGACCACCCTTTGGGAGATTCTTTAATTCACATTTAAACAAAACGGAAAATGCTTGGGCTTGCAGTGCCATTGCATTTGGTTTACTACATACCCTTTAAGAGGGTACTACGCTTATTGTAATGTAGAGAAGAATGTGAGCATCAATAGTGGAGAACAGACTTTCTGGGAAACGTATTTTGCACAGAAAGCTATTGAGTAAAAAACTTGTATTTATTTTAAAGATAATGCTTTCACATGTTACCGATTTTAAAATTGTTTAGTTCATATAATCGATCTTCAAGTGTGTTTAAAGCTTCCACTACAAACTTTCGACAAAACCTACCATTCCTTTCTTGTATATCTTTTCTCTTTGGAATTTTGAATTGCACTTGACATTTGGTCATTTCAGTTGTCCATCTACCCCTATGCCTCTCCCCTACTCCCTCTCGCCTGTACGCATCTCGGTCGGCCCTGCAATCATCCGGACTCTCTCCGGTTGACATATGTGACACTGTGACCGTAAATGTTCTGCCATCTGTTAACCCATAGAGAGGGAGATAGAGAAAAAAGAGAGGGCTACAGCTGTCACTCAGCTCGGCTCCGCTTTGCTTTAAGGATTTACAGTTTTTTTTTTCTTTTTTAGCTTATTCCTCTGTGACCTCTGTGGAGGGATTTTACTTTGGGGGATTTTATTGACTCTCGTTTCGGGGCGCTTTTCTCGTTTTCATGTTTGTCATTGTCAATCTCATTTATCGACATCCGTTTAATGTCCAGCAATTTGAATGGAACAGACCTGTGTGGCATTGGCTGCTTAACTTCTCTCCATTCTCTCAATCGCTTTCAAGGTTGGAACAGATTTTTTCGAGTACTACGGGTTATCGGTTTTCGGGTTATCCTACATCCGGCTCGGTTTAGTTTGCGGAATGATTGATGCTGGATTTGAGTAATGTTTGCAGAGGAATTTCGTTTGATAGTGAATAGAAGGGAATGCTCTCACAGGCAAGCACTGATGGAAGATAGTAACGGGACATTCCGTCACACTTAAAGCGGACACTTAAGGAAACCTCTTACGCCACTTTCAAAACCCCTATTTTCGTGGAATCTTCTGGCTGACTCCTGGAAAAAAACCAGGAGTTGCACACTTAGAAGCAAACAACCTATGTAAGAGAATTTTCTTAGATTCTTTGCCCGTCAATAACCCCCTGCCAAAGGTATTATTGCCTGTTAAACAATACCACTAGTTAATAGTTTAGTGTCCGCCCCGTCCGCATTCAATTGGCATTGGTTGGGGATTTTCTTGAGCCTACCACTCGAAGGGTTCAAGCAGCCAAGGAACAAAAACATTCCCAGCTAAACTAGCTGTAAGCTGCCTGGTAATTGGAGCTGCATTGTTTGGCACATGTCCATGGACCAGCCGCACCATACCTCCCATCGTTGAGCATTCCATGCCAGGGAGCAGGAGACAAGTGGGTGCAGAAGTGGAGCAACAATTGTGCAGGCAAACAATAGTCATGCCACAACCTGGCAAGCCAAACCGCAGGGAGAACTTTCAAGTATTTCGGGAGGGAGGAAGAGGGAGGAATGGCAACGGGAGGTGGTTCGGTATGGGATTGTAGAAATTAACAAGACATTTATGCGGGAACACACACAAAGGTGCGTCTCCAGCAATCGTATCGTATCCTCGTCTCTGACAAACAACTGTCTTTGGCATAAATTAGCTGGCAAATTGAAGAAGTCCCATCTCTGTCTCTCCCTCTTTCTAACTTTGTGTCTGCCTTTAAGGAGGTAGAACACATGTCCTTTGGTTGTCAAACAGGGACACAAAAATAACTTGCAAACACTCAAACTTCTTGAGGGAAACCAGAAACAGAGGGAGATCTATATACTGTACAGCGACACGGGAATGAAAAAGCCAAAATGCAAATTGTGTGCTGAAAAGTTGTCAGTCATAACTAACTCGACGATGGCTAAAATTTGTTTGCCAACAACACAACAACTCTTAAGGCAGCCGCTGTTGCTGCTACTTTCTCTGCTGCTTAATGAGAGGTGGTGCGGTGCGGCAGGAGGGTAAGGGGCTATAGTCCCATGTTATGTAATGCTGGCAACCCTGTAGAGTTGTTGAAACTTTGCCTGAAGTACATGGGCATACTGGCTTGGCTGGGCTGGGTCTGGCCTTCATGCAGAGTCACGCCAAATTGTCAACAGCTACAAAAACTCTCAGGGCAAGAGACAGAAGCTGCAAAAATTCTCCGAGGCAGTAAAAGGAGCTACAAAAATTCTCCAGAGCAGAAGAGATTTTCCATGGGAATCAAGAGGTTGAGGATGTTGGAAAACTCTCGAGCAAACTTCAATTTCATTAACTAAGTGGTCCACACCAATTAAGTTTTGTGCATTTTGGAATAATATAAATTAATTAGAATATGCTAATGAGGCAGTGCTGTAAGGGCAGTCGACTTGAGTCAATTGACTTGAATAAATTAGCGGGGGACAAAGTGCAGGCTCAAAGGCTAGTCACTCGGCTTTAGCCATCCATTGACCTGCTCTTCTTTCGTATTGAGAAATGTCCCGAGTGCCTTTGCCCAAATATTTGCTGTTCAAGTCAGCGCTCGGTGCCTATTGGCATACAAATGTCTAGACAAAGTAAGAAACTAAAAGATTGTAGGGGAAATCGGGAATCGGAATGGTGGCAGGTTACTTAGGGAAAAACATGTAATTTGGGTGTCTTTTAAAGAGGGATATTTTGGAAAGGATTCGTAGAGTTTAAGAGCTCTGATATCCTCCATTTCAATCTCTATGGTACTATTAAACAAACGTTTCTTCTCTGCGTGTACTATCCCCATTTAGCCATTAACTTGTCACCATCTCAAAGCTCAAAACGTGTTGCATACCCCTGAGGAGTTTTGTGGCTCTAACGAGTCCCCCACCTCTTCAACGCTCCCTCTCTCTCAGCCACTCAGCCATCAGTTTCAATCGAATGCCTCACTAATGGCATCATTTCGTTGTGGCAAATACAACGATAAAGTCATTGAAAGTCGAAAACGGCAATGACTATTGCATAAATTCCGAATGCGAATCGCAGAGACTGGGCCACGTTTCTCTCTCGTATTCTAATTCTCGTTGGGAAGCCAGACAGACAGACAGACAGACAGACAGAAAGCCAGATTCAGCCTGCTTCTCAGACCCAGTAGCCCAGTCCCAGACCCACTCCGGCATTGTCTGCGCATCTGTCTGGAACAGTGCACTCGCATTGGCATTGGAAAATGGTCTCTGGCATTGGCAAGCCGTCTGATGGAAAGGAAGGAAGGTGGCCAGGACATTCAGTCAGCCAGTGAGTCCAGGCCAGGCCGGGCCAGGCCAGGGCAGGCGTCAATAAGGCACACTCACATCGGGGCAGGGTTTCCATTCCAGTTTTATCGCATTAGACCAATTTCGGGGCACAACCAGACGAATTCATTTTGTCAGCTTTGCTGAATTATCGTTCTGTGCAATTTTTTGTTTGTTGGATATTGATTTGTCTGGCAAACGACAGACATTTATCAACGGACAAGAGAAATTTTCAACAGAGAGATGGCACAACTTCTGCTTTCCCGGGAAGTTCTCGATTGTCTGTGAAGGTGAGAAATTAGAGACAGATCCAATCGTTTGTCGAGCATAAATTAATTAATTAACGAGAAAATTCTCCAGCAGGACCAAGCCAGAACCAGAACTATTCAAAGAGCTCTCAACTCGAGTCGTTCGCAATTCAAGCATTTACAAATTCGATTTATCAAACATTTAACGCTGCTGTTTGGTGGATCTATCATCGGCCTAGACCACTCACAGCTCCATGGGCACTTCGGGGGCGCCCATTCAAAACAATTGTGTTTCGGTAATTATCACAATTAAATCGTTGTTTGCACTTGACTGATTTTGTTTGCCATTGTTTGCCGGAGCTTTCCACTTTTCAAAGAGCTATGGTGTGACCTTTCACCCCTGCCGCTGTGCTATGCTCAAATTAAGCATTCAAATGCAACAAATTGACCAGAAATCACCTGCTGCAGGGCTCTCGAATGTGTCATCAAGTTCGAAATGACATTAGTTTCCATTATGGATATCCAGTGAATTTGTAATTATCGCTAATGGAGTACAATCAATTTCTTATCGGCGCATTGTGGCAATATGCTCCGTACAATTAAGGCTGTCAATTTAATGGCAACATTGGACAGCAATAAAATTGTTATGGCAAATACAAAATTACTCAAGGAACATCCTAAATGAGACTTCAAAATTATCTAAGCAGAAGCATCATTGCGTTGGAAATTTCTCGAGAAATCAATTTCGTGGAAATGCGATAATTTTATGGAAAATTATGGTTATGAAATCTAGAAACTTTTAAGTTGCCAGACAATAATTGTTGGGCGTTTCCGGTGGAGTTCCGGTTGAACTTAGACTGCCCTAAAAAGTATGGAAGAAAAATATTTAAATATTTATATTTCTGCATAATTATTGGTATAGAAAAGATATTGAATAAACTTGAGTTCATGTAAACAGTGTTTTCAGCTTGGAAAAATAATTGGTAATTATGGAATTTCACCAACATTCCCTATGTTTCATTTTCCATGAATTGTTCAATGGACTGTAAAGTAGTCAAGACTAATCAGATTCAATGCGCAATTAAAATTCTATATTCTGAAAACTAAAAACAGTTTACGTATATTTTAATTACATCTAAAGATAGCAAATTATTTAGTTCACCAAAGTTTATTTGTTCAATTTTCCACCATAGCTTTTGCACGCCCCAAAGTGCAGAAACGAAAACAGAAACATTGTTTTGATCGACCAGCTTATAGAGAAATTATAAGCTCCCTAGTTTCGTTTATAAAGTCAAATATTATTGTTGCACTTTAAGACTTCATGAATTGAAGAACAAGCAACAAAATTGCGACCCCCAACAGCTGGTTGTAAATATATGTACTTAATTCCTATTAAATTCAAACCAAATTGTCTTTAGAGATCTGCATCCGTATAGCACATTCTAGTTAAACTTTATACAAACTGTGTTCCATACAAAGAACGAACAAACGATCGGCCAAAATCACTAATCTTTATCAACATCATCGTCTGAGAGCAGTTCGGATAGACTCAGATCCGACGAGCGCTGCTCGAGAAGCTGCTTGCCCGTCTCCGACCGGCGGCCCGTTGGAGTGGGCCGGGCGTACATATTCACGCAGGCGATCACGTTCTCGCGGAACAACGCCTCCGAGTGCTTCATTATCTGGGCGGCATGGTGGTTGAGAGGATCGTTCGGGTTGGGGTTGCGCAGCAGTTGGGGCAAAAAGGTCTCGATGATGTTCAGCAGATCGTAGCTGGGCGACCAGGCCTGCCTGAACACATTCATGCAGACCAGGCCCGTGTTAAACTCGATGTTCGGATGCAGTATCTTGGTGATGAAGCGGACCTTTGGCGGATTCAGCGGATAGTCCTTCGGCATGCTTATGTTCACCGTCCACATTCCACCCTCGTAGGCAGTCCCCAGCGGCCCCTCGAAGAGCACATCCAAACTGGACATGTTGTCGTCCACAGTGGCGCGATGGTCCGAGGCCAGGAGCCGGGTTACGTCCCGTTGCAGGCGTCGCCCAGCCATGGGCGATGTGGTGTTCACGACTGCATTGGCCATCTGGTCCCTGTTTCTCTACGCAGTTCTACGTATCGGATCTACTGGAATTCCGAGTGCACCCGTCTGCTACACAGACGTACCTACAAATGTGTTCTGCGGGCAGTTAAGTAAGCCATTTGTATTATTTATTACTTAGTTATTGCATTAGGTATACGTATACTTACATGATAAAATTAAACCAGAATTTTGCTTTATTTACATTGAAATGTTCTTGAAATATAGAACTATTGCCTACTCAAGCCCTGGATCAATTTATGATTTTGGAAAAGGTATCGGGAGATTGGCGATGGAGGTAAGTTCTCTGAAAGTTATCTAGTTTTTAAAGAACTCTTTAGGGAGCCATCAGCGAAGAGGGTCAATTCAGATTTACACACATTTTGAAAGCCAACAAACGAAAGAGGATAAACGGAGTGTAAGAATCGACATTAGAACATAACTAGCGGTCGTGGTTCCTTTCTCTGTCTGTCTATATTTTACCCATCTCTCATGAAATTTTCCCATAAGACTATCTCTGTTATTGCAGTTAGTCAGTTATTAGTCTAACACCGATATTAGAAGACATACAGAGAGAGAGAGAGCATGCGGCAGTCATCGGCTCCAATTTGATCCAGATTCGGCAGTCCAGTAGATATGACCATTTACTAAGATCCTGCAACTCTTAAAAATATTCTGGATGCCACGATTTTCACCATTTAGCGGGGCGGAAAGGGCTAGGCCGAAATTTTGAAATAAGCTTGTAAGAGTGTGATATCACAGATATCTCTGAGATCTAGGCGCTCATCAAGACCCGGACGGACATATCGGCTATTGAAGCTGATCAAGAATTTATATATGTATTTTATGGGGTCGGAAACGCTTCCTTCTGGGTGTTGCACACATCCACTTCTACCACAAAACTAACATTCCGGCTGTAAAAACCAGACCAGGAAGACCTGTGCTGTCAGTTTATAAGCCAAACAAAAGGTGAAAAAGTTCAAAAAGGATTTCTGCCTAGTGGTTAAATTTAACAGTAGCAAAATGCAGTTAAAAATCTCACTTTAATCCACTTTTAGGGGACTCTAATCACTCTTTCGTCGTTGTCGGGCAATATTCCAATGGACAAATTCAGTTAGCAGGTAAAACATCCCCATCTGTAACTCAATTCCCCCAATCATTTCATATAACTCCCTTAAAACCTGTCAACAGCAAGTAATTCATTTAAATGTTCCCAGCAACTAAATCCGTAAAACGCTACAACACGAAAGTGAAAATATATATATCTCTTTTTACTATTTATTAGTTTCACCCGATTTCGAGCTCAGTCCGTCCTGTCCGCTTTCGTAATTTTTTTTTTTTTGCAGTGTCGCATTGCGTCTAAACGGATTTTGGCGCCGTTCCTAGAATGGAATTCATTAATTGCGCGTGGGACAAAGTTTTTGGCCGTACTGCCAACTGCTTGTAATTGGGCACCAGGGAAAGTCCTAGAAGCCCCAGGAAAAGTGGGCTACCGAGTGGGTGTGGGAGTGGCTGTGGCTGTATGTGTATGTGTGGGTGTGAGGTTTGTCCTTGTGGCCAGTCTCAATCTTTTCCACCCTTTTCTACCCCTCTTAATGGGTCACTCCAAGTTGAATGCATTTCTGATTGCTGGCAATAAATCAAAGATCGTCTGATGGCTAAGACCCACTTTTACAGTTCCATAAAGGATTTAGCGACTGAAAAAAGAGATGGAGAGTGCATTAAAGTTAAATGGACTTGGACTAAATGCTGCAAATAGCTGCCATAACAAACAGTATGGACACACCAGAATCCAGATGTATATGTACGACATAGAGGGAGAGATTGTATCTATATCTGTGTCTGTGGCTCTGTATCTGTATCTGCGTCTGTGCCTCTGTATCTGCGACAATGGCCAGAGCTGAAACAATGGTAAATAACGACTAGAAAATTGTAAAAAATGTTGACAATGTTTCTCATGGCTGGTAAATCCTTTGCCCCCAAGCTTTATTTTTAGTGCGACAGTAAATGCGTCAGTCTACCCATCTCTTTCCCCATCTCTCTGCCTATCTCTCTCACTTTGTCTGTCTCTGTCTGGTGTTGGAATGCGCTTTGTTGCAGTTTTCACAGTCGAGTACCCTCATTGTTTTCGCTGTCAGCGAGCGGCGCGTCGACAATGAATAATTAGAATTTTGTTGAAGGTCCATTGCTTATTTCCCCATAACCACCCACCCAAGCCCCCCGCCCCGCCCCCTCTTAGCCACCGCCACAGTTTGTTCATGCGCCTTTTAATTTGTTGCCCCATGGACAGCAAATCAAACATTGACCATTTTTGGATCACAATGAATAAGCGCCTGCAAAATTCCTGTTTTGGTATTTGCATTTTGGAATGGGTCGCTGGACACAATATTTCTAATACCAATACGAGTATATCTTTGCCAATGGCTTGACTTTATCGAGTGTTTTATTGGCGCTACTATAACATACAGTTGAATGCTTTTGAGGCAGGGGACATATTTTGAGTATTCAGTTTGAATTTGCATATTATAGGGGAGCTATGTTTTGGAGGTAGGTATCCAGGTGTCCTGAAGAACAACTGGTAAACTGCTTTCATTCAAATTACAGCATTCCACCACACAAGAAATAAGAACACTCTGTTCCATGAGTTCTTCCCTCAAAGCTCTAGGACTCTATCTTTTGGTGATATTTGATGAGATTCTATCCTTGTTCGTAGTAAAATTTAATTTGCTAAGTGTAATGTTGGCCGGATATGAATGGCAGGCCTTGAATTCTGAGGCTTGTGGGGTGCCCGCTCCATTCCCATTTACAAGTTTGGTGTTGGTGTTTTATGGATATGGGTTTATGCATATATTTTCCCCATTGATTTTGCTGCGAAGGGAGCATTACAAGGGAACGCCCTGGCCAGGGCGGACCAGACTTCAATGAGATTTTCAAGTGCATAAATAAAATCTCAAATAGATGCCATTAAGAGCATTTTAGCCGCCATTAAAGCAATATGGCCAGACCCCCCACCCCAGACACCGGTAGCAGACTATTATCCCAAGAAATACGATTATCGCCCAAAATTAACGCGAAATTAATGCAAACTACGCGACCAGCCCCAAGGATGAGTCTCATCTGAGACAGCTTTAGTGGAGACGGAGTGTGCCTTTAAGCAGGATATTTCCTTCTTGGCCAGAACATTAAGGAGTAATCTCAACATGGGCGTTAATTTTGCGAATTGTAATCAACTGAAAACGGTGCGGTAATGAAGCTGTTGTGGCATAGACCCCCAGCACTGACCACGTCAAAGTCAACACTCCAACAAGTGCAAACAGGGGGCCCGGGAAATTTCGCCCATCAGGCTCCAAGGAAACAATAGCCGGGCCGGGCCGGGCCAGGCCCAGCCCCAAAGGCCCACGCAAAACAATGGAGCCGCTAAAACAATGGCAGGCGACAAAAGGTAACCGCGTAAAGGATAACTACCAGCCAGAAACAGGGAACGGAACACCGAGAACAGAGAACAGGACCAGAACGGTGCGGGGCAGGGCCGGACCGGACCGGGAGAACCCGCAACCGCAGGTCGAACCTCCTGGCGTTTTGGCAACATTCCATAACCCACCCCCTCTTCCCCATAACTTTCTCTTTGTCCATGGCTGCCAATGTGGGGTGCGGTACTCCCCCGCAGCAGGCATGTGGAGAGCCCAAAATTTGTTAAATTAACTAGATAATTTTTAATGAAATTTTTGCAGCAGCCACAATTTTTAAACACTATATTTTCGACTATGAAGCGGAAATTACATGGAATTTGTATAGTCATCGATTGAGTGGTTTGAATGGAATGTGAAAAATACAATTTATGAAACTTTGATTTCTAAATAGCGCAGATCTTTCCTGATTCAAAAGGAATGTGGGGGGTGTTAATTGAGTTTATAATCCAAGATTTTGTTTCTGTAAACTAATTTCAAAGGTTGTAGCCTTAACAGTGGGTGTCCTTGTTCTCCTTAGTATTCATAACTGTTTGTCGCAAAATTAAAGTAAGTCTTTAAACCAAGGAAGCAGAGAGGAGGCTCTCTTAGCAGAGAGCAAGCAAAAGCAAGGAACTTTTGAGTGGGGGTATACCAAAGTAAATTGTTGCTGTTCCCCTGGTAATAAAATATTTGTCGAGCGCCATTTACAAAGTCATTTTCAAGCTCAATGTACTTTCAAAGTAATGCGCTCCACCTGCCCGCGTTCACTTCGCAGCCCCACTCCGACCACCCCCCCACTACCACTCCTGCTCTCCAGCAGTCCACCTCCCTGCTTATTGCTTGCGGCCCAGCAGCCGTTGTTCTAGTTACACCCTTGAAGAGGGTACAATGATTTTGAGTAGATATTTAAAGGGAAAATTCTACCAGTGCGGCTACACATCTTACTGAAACCTTTCAGAGATCATTTCTTTTGCTGAACGAACCCGGAAAGATAATAAAGCAATAAATCCGCGAGGGTATCTAACACGTCGGCTCCAAAGTTCCCCAGTCTTTCTTGTTTCTAGTTTTTATTGCGTTCGTTTGCCATTTTATGGTCGCGTTTCAGGTGGCTGATGTTGTTGTTGCTTCTATTGCTGCTCCTCCTGGTGGGTCTGAGCTTAGGTGCGATATTCGAAGCATCAGCGTCGCTGCTGCCTTTGGCATTGCTTCGTTTGCCTTGCCAAACACGTGCTTCCATTTAAAATGCCGTAAATATATCGCGTAATATAGATTTTTCCCTTCCTTTTTGGCTGTTGACATTTGGCTAAAGCCGTATGTAACTCGTATTGCATTTTTTATTATTGAATATTTTTCATTGCTAACGGTACTCGCGAGTTGCGTGAGACAAATGCCAAAAGAGTTCGAGCGCCTTTGTACTTGCGTGCAGCAAATGGTGGAAGGAACCAGGTGCAATCACACACAAGTGAACGAGAGATTTTTTTGAGATTTTCCACTTAAATTGGCACACAAATTGAATCGAATAATCGAAACAAAATTTGAAAAACATATTAAATTATATTATATTATACATAGTATTCCATTAGAAATAAATAATACTCATGTGTGGGAAAAGCAGGTAGTGCAAGTGAGAAATATAAGGTTGAGCTTCAGCAGAGAAGCACAGATCTTAGGTGTAATACATAAACATATATTAAAAGAGACTTTGTAAGGCAGCATCCGCAGCTTAGAACGAAGCTCTAAGAAATTGCGACCCAGAAGCTTCCTCGTTTAGCCAGTACTTAGTGACGCAGACCAGATCAGTGAGAGTTTTCTCTCTCCATTGAATGACAAATCAAGAATCCACAAATCTCTCTCTTTCTGCTGCCCAGCATTCCATAATCCACAATCCACAATTACAGCACCAACTGCATCTGAATGTATTCATCAATTGCTTTCCGCCTCCCGTTACGTTCCACTTTCCCAACCCTCGAACAGCGTTGCACCTGGATCAACGTTTTGTGTGCATGCACATGAAGAGATAAGCCCAAGACCCACAAGCAGAGCTCTGCGCTGTCAGCTTGCTATCCTGCTCTTTTCGCTGCATACTGTGCTCAATGGATAGCCGAAAGAGTACACAAAATCCACACGAGGAGCTAGCACGTACACAGAAACACACTCACACTCACACGCATACGCAGCGATGTAAAAACTTGCGCGAAATTTGCATAATTGCGGGTAACTGAAATGAACATGATAATGAGTTTGGAGAGTTCCGCGGAGTCTGCTTGCCATGTTGCATGCAACAGACAGCATCAGCAAAACATGCAACATAAATTCAGATATGTACATATGTATACTCCAGCCACCAACATGACATCGTGTAATGACGCCTGTATGCTTTCTCCAGATTAACCCATATTCCGTAATGGACATATGTCAGCATAAGATACACAAAAGAAAAACTAAAATAAAAAGGAGAGAAAATATAAATTCAACTTCATGAGCAAAAGACGTGCAAAGTGCAGACGATTATGCCAGTCATAAACCGATTAGGTCACATGAATATTTATGGATGAACGCGACGAGAGAACTGAAGAGCTCCGACTGGAATTGCAACTGAAAGTGGAGTAAAAGTTGAGCCGAAAGGGGAACTGAAACCAGAGCTGAATGGCGTGCAACAAGCGAAAGGATAATCATAATCATATTTCCCTTATGTGGCCCAGGCCAGTAAAAGCGAAAAATGTTGAAATGATTTCAGACAAAGAGCTTTAAAAAGTTTAAAGAGGGTGTGCTTCAAGAAGTATCGATGCGCTCTCAAAATCAAGGAAATAAATGTGAAGACAGATTCCATGAACTCGAATTGCCCTCGGGGTTGCTATTAGCTTGTTTCCGGAGCTGGAGAAAGGTTCAGAAAAAGGACCAGGTTTGAGGGACAGGAAAGGGTTTCAATTTCGGGAGTTAGGGAGACATTATTATGAGAGTATCTTCAAAAGTAAATTGCTGTGATATTTTTCCAATATTTGGAAGAATTTATTGGAAAAAAATAAATCGAAATTTAACACAGAGCAAATTTTAGGAGCACCAATTATTGTGTTTCTTGAACATTTCTTATTTAATACACTTTAATCTGAAAGTCCTTCCTAGGACCCAAAAATATCCCTTGAAACTATTTGAACAGCTTTTCATGCGTACGATAAGGGGGAGAGGGTGGAACGCTCCAATTGCCATATTTGTATGATACGAAAAAAGTTTTTCACTCGCTTTTGCTGGTTTTGACAGCCCTTTGTGATTGTTGCAATATCGATGTTGCGCAACTGTTTTCAAGGAAAAGACAACAATAGTGAAATCAATACAGCGTTTTCCTTCGTTTCATTCGTTCGCAAATATAAATAAAACATTTGCATTTAAAAGGCTTTTCATCACGCATCGCATTCGTTTTATTGCCTATGCAAACAATAAAGCTTTTTTGCGGACAGAAATCATCAGCCATGATGAATGATGTATGGTTTCGCTCACTGTCTGTCTGTCTGCCTGCCTCACACTCCCCACGAAAACTGTCACTGGAGTGCTACTCACAGAGATACGTGCCACATATAGTACACCCCATCCATCACTATCAGGATGTGCGGTTGTGGTGCCATCTTGACCTTCGCCAGCAGATACATTGTCTGGCGAAAATTTCTGGCTTCCTGATTTATGCCTGGAATGAATTAAATCGATTTTAATCGTTCCCATAAGTGAGTGCACTCAAGTGCTCAATAAAACACACGCGAGTCGGCCCGGGCCTCCTTCTAGAAGAGAAGCGAAGCAGAATTGAGTCTGTGTGTTTGTATTGTTTCAGTTGACTTGTTCATCGATAAATCTCTTTATCGCCATAATCGTTAAATCGTTCGTTCGTCACGGACTTTGATTGCTCCCACCAACAATAGAGTCAACTTCCGTCGAGACAGTGGTTAGAAAGCTGTTTGAATGGAGTGCAATTTAATAGAGGATACAAATTTAAGGGAAATCAAGAGTTGGCACATCAGCTATATTACTATCACAGAGAGATATGGAGGAAAGTCTCCAAGTCAATTCTATTAATAAAGCTTTTCTCTTTGTACTATAATCTTTTCATCGATGAAGAGCAGTTTAAAGTTTACTTCAAACTGAATATTTAAATTTTTTGGAATTTTTTCCAAATATGATTAATCCTCCTAGAATTTGCTCAATCGCTACCACAACTTTCCGCTCTTTTACACCACTGTTTCAAATCGGCATTGGGCTTGGGCCGTGTTGTTTGTGCCATAGTTGAACGCACACAATGTGCCCAATGGGTTGTTAGATGTTAGTCCTGGGCCTCGGCATCCGGCGCGACTCCTCACACATCCGCAGACATCCTGCTCTTGGAGGGTGTGTGAGTTGATGGATTTTACGAAGAGCAAACAATTTAATAACTGATTAAGCGCGCTATCTGCGATGGTTGTCTGTTTGTACACGTGATAAGGCTTACAGCCGCTTAGGCAACCATAACAGAGACACCTGATAAATGAGCTAACAATAGCCTTGTTAGCTGATGTCGGTATTAGCCAATATGCCCCCGAAAAAAGAACCAACATATTGCAGGAAGGGGGGAAGAGGGATGTTTGTCACATGAGTTGGCAGTACTACAATTTTGAAAATTACTCAGCCACCCACATATATAGTATAAACTGGGGCAGAGATAGATAAAATATCAGGGCCTGCAGCATCAACAGCTTGGTAAACAAATTTCCATTTGCTGTTGTAAAATGTAACAAAACTTTTGCGCCTCTCCACATGTACAATCATATACATATACAAGTATGTATGTATGTGGAAGAGTGCGTAATGTTTTACGAATTTTCTGATTTATTGTAAAAGTTTTTATGCACATTTCAGTTGCTGTTCAAATAGTTGAATGCGATATGATTGGAGTGTATGTACTATGAATGTATGTTGACGGTCACCTGACAGTCAGACTGCATAATGCACATGAGAGGCACTTTTGCCTGGAAAAAAGTTCCTCATGTGAAATGCAATTAGAGCGAGCATAAAAGTGTTAGGATCAGGGATTTCCACCTATTTCAAAATGGCCCCGAAAATTATGTTCAGTTGGAGTTTGGAAAATGCACACGGCTAAGCAACCATAATTTCCAATTAAAGCACGTCAAAATGAGCAAAGAAATAAAATTGGAGTTCTGTGTGCTCGAATCAGTCCAGGGTTACGGGAAATGGGATGCTCTATACAAATATTCGGAGGCCTAGCTTATACATTTTATCAGGCAAGATAGGGAAATGTGTTAAGACATATTCTTCAGGAGTGGAAAGTAGGCACAAATTAATCTGGTTGTGTTTCAAGCTTACAACCATGTAAAACTCCTCAATCTCAGTCCTCAATCTTCAACGAAAATCAAATAAAAATTGCATTTACCCACTAAACTATTTTACAAATAAGTGTTTCCCTCAAAGTAAACAAAGGAAAGTGCAATGAACTTAACCGCAAGCAAATCAGTTCGAAAAGAAAACAAAGTAGAATTTTTCATTTGATTATTTGGGGATTTTCCACATTAAGCTGGAAAATTTTCGGTGAACCTTGAATGCGACATTTTTCTTGATCAACATTGGTCTGAATGTTTTTAATTTCAATCTTCGCTCTCTGTGCGTCCCCTGTTGTGTCATCTTGATTGACAAATTGAAATAAATAGCTAAAGATATATCAGACGAATGCCAAACATATTGATTTTCGTCTCAGCGATTGAAGGAGGTGGCTGGGTTAGAAGATAGCAGATGCTCTCAGGCTGCTGCCACTGCCACTGCCACTGCCAACGCCTAGGATGAAGTTAATTTATCCAGTTTTGGTTACTCAATTCAGCAGTTTGGCTTAGTCGTGTATGAACTGAATTATTAATGAAACCCCACAGAGGGGCAGCAGCACGAAAGAAATTTATTGTGTGCCGACAGTTGGATGATGTCAAAACGAATGCCAGAACAATGATAAATTAATTAGCAACGAGAAAAGGCCAAGCAACACGTGCCAAAAATGTGTAATAACTAATTAAAGACGTTCCAAAACTTGCCCCAAGATTCTAGTAGAGCTTCCTTAAAGCCCAATTCTCTCTCCTCTCTGTGTGGCTCTGGCTCTACCTCTGGCTTATCTTATCTAACAAGCCGAGTGGAAAGCATAATTCGCTGTGAGGGGAAACAATGGCCGGGGCAGGACACCTTGGTTGTCTGTTGATAATTACAAGGATAAGGCGATAAGGATAAGCGACAACTGCAGTCCATTCACCAAAACCTAATTCAACGAACAATGGCCCAGAGAGACAGAGAGAATGGAGCCACTAAGACCCCCCAACCTCAACCAGATGAGCTCCATGCAAAGGACTACGATGACGACAAAAATGGGATGATACCAAATTGCAAACAATGCGGCAAAACTTTTGCTGGCCGTAATTAAGCGTGATTAAGAAGTGTACTCATAGAGAGCGACTGACGGCCAGAGAAATTGGGTTTCTGCTTTTAAATTGCATCCGGCACTACGCATACGCCCGGTGTGTCAGTCACATTAGTCAAACACCTATTTATTGGTTGCCTACGGCTGGTCCATCAGAGACCCGACAGAGGCCTCATCATCTGCCATTATCTCTACCTGTCTCCACCTATCTATCGTTTCGATATCTTTCTCTCTCTTTCTCTCTCTCTTTGTTTCTATCCCAACTCATTGCATAATTTATGCTTTGACAGTAGGCCATCACTCATACGCCCCATTGTCTGTTCAGGATCTTTTTTCTGCCTTTTTCCTGATTTTGACAAAAATTTAAACTTCCACATTTACACAGAAATTTCCGCAGTATTCCCCCGCCTGTTTACATTTAATTTGATTAGTTTCCCCTGCTCTTTTGAACTTCTCTTTGGAAATAGTTTGGTTAATAAAACTTCCCTTAGAAACCAACAAAAGTCAAGAGGAACAGAGTCAAAGAACATTCGCGGTTTCCCATTTCACACAGAAACCAACAAAAAAAGAGAAATTCTAGAAGGAGAAACACAAACAAAACCAAATAAAAGTAGAATCAGAGAAAGAGAAATACCAACATAAGAAAAAAAGAGGGGGAACATTGTGAGCCGCAGTTAGGGCCGTGACTCTACATTTATATCAGCCAGTATGGCTCCCCTCTGCCAGGAGGCGCATGGGGTCGGAAGCGCTTCCTTCTGGGTTTAACACACATCCACTTTCACCACAAATCTAATATACCCCCATACTCTTTTTGAGTTTCGGATATATAAAGAAAGATATGGACAGAAACATATTGGTAATGAGTCGGTTGTTGATACTGATCAAGAAGATATATTCCATATGGTGTTAAAAGTCCCAAGACTTTCAAGACTGTATATTTCAAAAATATAGTAAAATCGTAATACCCTTTACAGGGCTCCCCCCCAGGGCACAGAGAATGTGCGATGTGCGAAATGGTGGGAAATACTGGGGAACCCCATGCACAAATATCATGAAAAGGCATCTACGAGTATATACCCCATCTTCTGTCTGCCCTAGACAGCTATACTCCACTCTCTCTCTCCCTCTCTGCCTCTCTCTCCCTCTATCGCTCTCCTTTACCTTCCTACACTACTCCCTCCGCCACTCACAACCTTTCAAGCATTGCTGTGCGGAAAAATGGCGAGTATAATCGCAATTATTTTTACCTGCCGGCACTTTTAGCACATTCCGTCGGGCAAAACTATGTGCGAATATTTCTTCGACTGGAAAATGAAATAGTGAGCGCCACAGAGAGCCATAGCGAGCGGCGGGGGTAGCATGCCACAAAGGGGGGCTGGTGATGTAGAGCACTAGACAAGGAAAAACTGCTAGAAAATGTTGGAGTAAAAAGGCGAACTAGAAACTTTTGAAAGTTATGTTAGGTAAGCACTTGCTCGTAAAGTTGTTGTTTCAGTAGCTCATTTTATGTACATTATAAATCGGTTAAAACTGCTTGGGGTAGGGGTTTGTTAACGGGGGGTTAACTTCTAACTAAATTGAAAAGTACCAGTGTTAAGGGGCAAAAAGAATCAACAGAGAGATTGAAAAGTTTCCTGGATAGGATAGTCCGCAAAGGGAATACATATTAAATAAATATAAGTATCAAACTATTATTTATTATTGTTATCAGAAATGATTTAATAACGGAACATATTCCCGTCAAATTTAATTTCTTGTCTCAATAATCTTCTCCACCATTAAAAAAACATTAATTTCTTTACATTTTTTCAACTCTCATTAGCAGTACAAGCAAGTATCAGAAAAAGCCATTTAATTGTGAACAATGCAGAAACAGTAGGGATAGGGCCATGCAGTATGCATTATATTTAATTAACCTGTAATTAAAAGTGATTTAATTTAACACGTGTTCATTGGATTCAATGGGCCAATAAATACAGAGCCGCATATCGAACTAATTAAACAATTATTTTAAATGGCAAACACACAAGAATATTGTACACAAATAATTGGTTTTATGTTCAAACGAATATTTGAATGACACTCATAAAAAGGGATCAACATTCAGGCAACGTTTTCAGTATATTTAAAGAACGGGATAAAGGGACAAGATTTTTGTGTGGCAAGAGAATTGGAAATGAAAGAAGCACGAGTTCAGCTCTCGTGCGGCAGGGGAATGCAATTTATCTGAGTATCGAGCGGACAGGCATACTTCCTGGCCACTGTCAAATGGAAGCCAACAGTGACTGGCACTCTGTCAGAGAGTGCCAGTGCTGCTGTTGCAACTGCCTTTGCCGCTGGAGCTGCAACGGCAACTGCTCTTTCAGAAGAATGTCCTTTCCTCCTCCTTGGGCGAGTCTTTGTTTAGAGAGGAAGAATTATAATTTTCCTGCGTACCCGACAAACTTTTTACTCAGCCAAATACATATAAAAGTGCAGAAAGGTTTTCCCAAGTCGAAGCTGCGGATACACTTGTCAAACCATCGTTATTATATAATAATGTCAGAAGAATAATAAACTTTGAATAAACTTAAGCCAAGTGATGTGGAAGCATATGAAACTTCTATATGTACCGACCCAATTACTGGGGTTCGAGCAGTGTGCAGAAAAAATAGCGCTTTAAATGCCAAAAGAAAACGCTTTCTTCTTTTCCTTGAAAGTTTTATCTCTTAAAAGTCATAGCCCCTCTTAGAGGGTGTAATAGCATGTATGTATGTGTACATACATATCTACTCTGCACATATACATTGTTATATTCCACATAGTCTGATGTGTTTGTCTGCGAGATGCTTTTGTTGAGAGTAACTGCAACTTATTTTGCATATCTTAAAAAATAGAACATACGCAGATCCATCCCGAGCATTCCCATTCCCAGGCCCCGACTCGCGCCAGAGACCATTATAATACAATAACAAGGAGAATGGAGAGAGGGGTTTTTGGGATGATAGTGCAGCTGCTGCCAGAGCCATAAAGTTTTCGGTCTATAAGGAAGTTATGGCATTTCCCTCTTGGCTTTGGCCAAAATAAAAAATTGCCTCAGAGAGCTGGAATAGAGAGAAATATTTAAATTTCAGCTGCGTGTACTGCTCGCCGACAAGAAAAGTGATTATAGAGATATGGGGGGGCCACAGAAAGGAGTACAAGTCCATGGCGAATTCCTCAGCTTGGCTTCTCCTTCTGGCTTCTTGGGCGGAAGTTAATGAAATGAGACCACACAGACAAACTGCTGTTGGCCAAAATACAGAGAAAAAAGAGAGAGTGGTAGAGGGAGGGAAGGGGCTTTAAGCGAAACTTTTTAACACTCAACACTCGAGTGGCTTTTTTCCAAGAGACTTTTTGTATTCAAATTAACAGAGTGCCAGCGATGAGAGATGTACATATGTCCTTGCAGAGAATCGAATGTTTTGTATCCCTTTGGCTACGATTGGTTGTTTCATCTCGGTTTTGATGGGAAAGATGGGTTAATGTTAAACAATGAGAGTCGCAACATCTTTATTTACCTATACCTTTCTTCTCTTCAGTCTTCTCCTGAACACAATTTATATTAAATTCAAAGATTGTTAATTTAACAACATCTCTATCCAAATAAAATCTGAATAAGTATAAGCCAATTTAGAAACAATCCTCCAATTCACTTATCAACGTAATCCCTTGCAAAATTATTCTAAATATTCCCTAATTCCATCTTCATCTTCAATCCCATCATACTCCTTCTTTCAATCCGCATCAATGGGTATGGCAAATGCCATACTTTGGTCAGTTTTTAAAATATATCCAAACATAGTTGCCTGCCAGACACAATTTTGCACAATTTGTAATCTACGGTTTTGTTTTTCCTTCGAGTGCCATGGGTGGTCAAGGGTGCAGGGGGGGTGCAATACGTGGAATAGTGGGGTTGGGGCTGGGGAGGCAGTGGGTGGCGATGGGTTGGAAAGCACTTTCGCATTACTTTTGTTTTAATATTGCAGCAAATGGCTGAAAGCAACTTGGCATATGTGCGAACATTTTATATGACTACTACCACACACGCACTTTCCCTAAACATAGATACACACGAGCACAGACAAAAAAAAAGACACATACATTGGAAAAGTCATATATTGTTATACCCAGTGCTTGTAAATTAAAAAGGTATTTTGTATATCTGTGGATGATGGAAGCAGCATCGAGCAAGCAGTGTCCGATCAGACAATTAAAACAGACAGAAGGTCCTGTGCAAAGATTAAGTAATAGACCGCCAGTACTCATTATTCTTACTTTATTCCCGCTTCAATTATCTACTAAATATGTAGATATCATATACAAAATAAAAGCCAAATCATCACCAAATGAGCAAAAATAAATAAGAACCTGTGGTATTCTTAATAAAGCTTGTAAATTTCATCCTACCCCGATAGTCTATTGATCTATCTATTTTCCTCTCATATTCGTTGTGCAAAATATGTTTGTGTTAGGGTACCTTTTAGTCGTTATCTTCGACAATAGCGTTTTTAGGTTCTATTATTTTTTTGGGTCTGTGGAAAGGAGCAGGACTGCAGCGACCACATGAACGGGGACGGAATATGGCTGATGCGGATGTGTTTTATTCGCCACTCACTCGCGGACAGAACACTACCCTGCCCCCTTGCTGTGTGTCTGTGTGAGTGCCCGTGCTCAAGTGGGTGTGTTTGTGTGTAGTAGTGTGCGTGTGGGTGAGTGGAACGCTTTCCCTTTCTGAGCAGCCAAGGCCAAAGCCAGACCGTGCCGCTGCATTTGCCAACACCACCAACACCCCACTCCAAACCAATTTCAAATTATGTTAAAAAAAAATTAAACAAAAAAACACACACACACACACATGCTGAGTGGGCTGGTGGGTGAGCGTTGGTGGGGAAAATTGCAATAAAAAAAGTTTTTGTGTGATTTCCCTCAACAATAAAATAACTGTGCGGGCGAAAATAGTAAATGCTTTTATTAAAACGTTTTGCAGCTTACTTTTCCCCGGCAAACTTGTGTAAACATATTTCAACTTTTATCATTTACATTCCTTCCTCTCATTCCTCTGGTCTTTCTACCCAGAAGCACCTCTCGCTCCACACACCTCCCCGCCTCACCACAAATCTCCCGTGCTCTCCCAGCAATTAATAATATGTTAAGGATGGAGGGAAAAAATATCTCATAATCATGATTATTTTACGAGCATTTAATGCAGGAGGAAATTTATTAATGCGGTTCTGTCGAGTGTCAAGGCTCGTTGAGGGTTTAAAGTGGATGGATTTAAATTCAATATTTTTTGTACATTTTTGTTCGAAATAGAAATGCGAATCTTCGCTGGAGTATTAAAGATCAATTGATATGCGCATTCAATTCCCAGCATAATTATTTTTACCACTTTCTCAACCACTAAATTGGGTCACTTGTTAAGTGGAACAAACAGGCAACAAATGTGTTCCCATATAAAAATTAAAATCGCATTCAAGTGGAAGCCAGGGACACAGTATCCCCCAGAGGGAGGCCGTTGCTGCGGAGAGGGAAATAACAATAAAATATCACTCATAGAAATAACAACATTTTCCACAAATGAAACAAAAAAACCAGAGAGAGTGGAATACAATCGGGCTGAAAAGGCCGAGAGACAAACAAAAGAGGAACTTGGACAGAAATCAATCAGTTGATGGAATGCTTTTACAAAAATTACAATAATCATGAGTACATTGGATGGTATTCATTGCGGTGCGGTGGGGAGCTCCCTCTTTATATGCACATATTAATAAGTTTGATTTGTCCAGGGGGAAACAACAGCAATGTGCCCTTAATATGAAGCAGGCTTGCTCTTTGTCATGTCAAAGATTGAATTTGAAATTTGCTTTTCAGCACCGAATTTCCAAGTGGTTTTACCCCACAAACTATAGATTTTCTGGCAGAGCGTCAATTGCAACTCAACGGAAATCCATTTGAATATTCAGTAATTAATTATTATAATTATTCTGGAGATTTTATTACACAACTAATTAATGGCTGCGATTGAAGCCGAGGAAAGGAGTTGGACGGAAATGTGAGACGTGGCGTGTGACTGACAGACTGGCGGAGAAACTGAGCCACAGACATCAAAGCTGTATTTTTGCCTGGCCCATAATTAGTACTCGCTGGGCCATGCCTCTGTTAGGTGGCATATCCATCCCTCTCCTTCACTCCACCACATATCAAAGCAAGTCTGAAACCACATTATACGATTGCAGTGAGTGACAGCAAAACCCAATTACCTCTTGTCAAACACATGAATATGAAACGAAAGCTCAGGTCTATTTTAAGCCCCAATGTTTGCCAATTTTTGAATTTTATATTTTGCCAAATTAGTCCTTCTTTATGGTTGGTTCCACTCTTAACACTTCTTGGGCCCCTTCTTTGACTTCTTACCCTTCTTGTCGTTCGACTTAGAAAGGAACTTGCACAGGAAATCTGTGGTGAACGATTTTGGCCTCTCAATGGGAGCACCCAAAGCTCGAGCCCAAATCAGTTGCGGCAGAACCCCCAAGGCACGGGATACCCCGAAGAGAACCGTATAGTATTTCATCTCAGTCATGCCGTAGTACTGCAAGAGCACGCCCGAATGGGCATCGACATTGGGATAGGGATTGGCTACCTTCCCCAGTTCCTTAAGCACCTTGGGTATGAGTTTCCACAGGCGTGTGACAAGTTTAACACTCGGATCGTCCTTGCAGTTCTTCATCGCAAACGCGTTTTGCAAGGAGAAGCGAGGATCGGTCTGACGCAGCACCGCATGACCATAGCCGGGAACGACCTGAAGGAGTGTATGGATTGGTGATGGTTTTCCAAATTGGAGGTGCTGGAGGAGGTAGAACATACCCGACCACTCTTCAGCGTATCATTAATAAACTTGAGTATCTCATCATCCGTTGGCTCACAGCCAATGGCTTCGATTAGTTGGTTCAGCCACACCAGGACCTCCTGATTGGCCAGTCCATGCAGGGGTCCCGCCAGACCACACATGCCCGCCGAGAACGATAGATAGGGATCACTGAGCGCCGAGCCCACCAGTTGGGTGGTGTGGGCCGAGACATTGCCGCTCTCGTGATCGGCATGAAGGATGAGATACAGTCGCATCAGATCCACAAAGCTCTTGTCCTTGTAGCCCATCATATTGCAAAAGTTGTCAGACCAGTCTTTAGAAGACTCCAACTTGCGGTTGCCTTTTCCGCCCTTGAAGATATTGCAGTAGATGACCGCCGCGACAGTGGGCAGGTAGGCGCACAGGTTCATGGAGTCCTCGAAGATGTACTCCCAGTATTTGGGTTTCTTCGCACCCTTTGTGTAGGCCTCCACGAACTTGCTCTCCGGATTGAGAGCGGCGCTGGCTGCACAAAACTGGGCCATCGGATGGATACCCTTGTCCATGCTGTCCAGCAGCTTGAAGCAGTAGTCGGGGAGCTTGCCCCGTTTTTGCCACTCCGTGGTGACGTCCTTCGCTTCCTTCTTGTTGGGCATCTTCCCAGACGTGAGTAGGTAGAACGCTCCCTCTGGTGTGCCCTCCTTGCTATCCTTCTCGACGCGGGGCAGCTTGGCGCACACATCCTTCAGTGCTATCCCGCGGTAGAAGATCCCCTTGTTGGGGTCCACATATGAGGTGTCGCACATGAGGAGCAGCAGACCCCGCTGTCCCCCCATCACATTGTTCACCTTGATATCGCCCAACTTCTTGTCGCCGTGCAGGCACTTGATGCCCAGCATCTTATCGCGCTCCTGTGGTATCTTCTTGGCCAGCACTTCCTTGAGGCTGCCACTATCGCTGTACTCTCGCAGGGAGCTCAGCTGCGGGTTCGTCTGCACACCATTGATGAAGGATTTGGGTTACGGTTGCCAGATCTAAGGCAGATCCTTACCTTCAAATAGAACTCCCCACACTTCAGCACTTGGTTGGATCGAGATTTTAGTAGTGATCTACCCATTTTGAAAAAAAAGCAACAAAAAAACACAAAAATTAAATTTTGAATTTAGAAAAAAAAAACCGATTTTAACTCTCTGACTTTAGGAGAACGACTAAAATAACTAGAAGCCTGAACACTGTAGGAAAAGTTTAAATGAAAACGTGACTAGATTCATACAATTGTTAGCTACGGGAGAGCATGAGGGAGAGTTGTTAAAAAAACTTAGCTATGATAATTTTTGTCAAATTCGTCTGGGCACCAAATTTTCCAGCGCAAACAAAATTAATTCCTGTTTTTTTTTAACTTAACAACATATGGGTCGTGGTTCATTTATGGCATGATGAAGAATAGCTCCTCTTCCTCGCTTTCTACCACTGTTACACCCTCTCTTTCGAGTCCTCCTATTTTTTGCCATATTTCTCCGTACCAATGCCACTCCCGATTTCTACCAATCTTTCCGGGAATATTTACCACTTTTATCGCTGCTTCCCAGTGGGGGAGGACCAATTCAATTGCACAAAAGTTAAATATCTATTTGTAGCTTCAGCCCTTGGGGTATTTCCACCGTAACTTCAACTCATCTGTAAATAGTTTGTGAGTGGGAGAGAGAGTGTGAGTATGTGCGAGTGAGTAAGTGGAATTGGTACTTTGACTGCGTTTTTCATTCGCCATTTTTGCCCACTGGGGCCTTCCACTTTAGGGAATTTTTTTGGTCTTTGCCAGCGTTTCCGTCGCTCAACAAATTTATATGTGTTTGTTTGTTTGTTTGCAGTTCTGATTTTGTCCAGCTTTGGGGAAATCGCAGCGAGAGCGTGCCAGGGGAAAACTATACAACTTGGCTTTTAATTAAAACATATTTTACACACAGACGCAGACCGACAAATAACTACAAAAAAAACCATATAAATATATAAAAAATAATTTGTATGCTGCTTCACTAACAGCCATCAAATGGAAATTAAAACTTTATCGCTTGATGGCACTCGCAGGGATTTTCCAGCCACTCTATATCGCTATAGCGCTTTTTCTTTCGGCATTTCTCTGGCTGTCTCTTTCGCGTGTCCTTCTCGCTGTCCCTTTTCGGCCTTTGTAAATGGCCATTCAGTCAACAATTATCCCACTTCGACGTTATCCACTCATTATTTCACTAGCTTTTTTTCGGGTGCATTCGTATTGCATTTTATTAATTAACATTCAATTAGCGAAAATTAATTCGCGGCCCTGGCTCCATTCAAGTGGCATTTAAGCCATTCATTGGGCTTTTTTCGAGTTCTGAATAGTTTCACAAGAGTCTGCTTTTCTGAAGGACGAACGGTACTTTTTTGTAAAATGGTATTCACTCATCCCATGTTTTTTTTTATCTTTAGTTCTAGTTTTATCTCTTTATTGCGGGCTCTTTCCTTTCTCCACTTCTCCTTTTCGTTAGTTTATATCTCTATCACTGCCCCTGATCCCATTTCTTTCTCCTGTCTGTGCTCTTGTTAATGTCCTTGTACGCCTCTATAAATTTCACAAGTTCAGTATTTTTTTCCTGCTTCAGCGTTGGTGTTTGGTTCATTACAAGTTTAAGTAATTTCTATTCACTCTTTAGCTCTTCAGCCCTCTTCCTTTTGTGTCTTACCCTCGAAGTAGGTGTAGGTTTTCCCAAGGTCCACATAAAAAGTCTTCCTATGAAAATAGGCCATATGAAGTATATGAGAATGTAGGTCCTTGCCGAGCTTCATATAAGTTTTTAAGTGCCATATGCTGAGAAGATTACCAAAAAGATATTTTAGGTACTACTAGCATCCAATTAAGGGTATATCAGTTTTCGGTGTGTTAAACCTTATCTCTCATGAATTTTTTTTGCTTTGTGCTCTCTCCCTGTCTCTTTTTGGCTTGGAGTGGACAACGCCCTTGAATACGAAATCGAATTTCGCACTTAAGCAGCTGTCAGCAACGGTATCTATCTTACTCTGCCCCCACTATGCTCTTCTCTTTGCAACTCTCTCCTCCATACTCCTCCCTTTTTTATCCCATTCTCCACTTCCCGTTGCCACCCTTTCTCTCTTTGTCGCCTTTCACTTGACTCCACTTGGTCCTAGCTATTTTCATTATACCCTTTCTGTGGGTATTACGGTTTGGTTGAGATGTTTGTAAAGTAAAAAAGGAGGTACATACTAAATGTCCTGATTAGAATCAACAGTTGGGCCTTAGTTCCTAAGGCCGGTTGCAGTTTCCGGGATGGGACTATACCAAGGCTAATATCTAAGCAGTACTAACATTTAGAAGTCGGAACAACGGGAATCTAAACACTGTGTTTTATGTATTTCTATATATATTAACAAAAGTTTACAATAAAAGTTTAACAATTATTTCGAACAGTTTCAAACTAATAGAAGGGTTCGCGACTTTTCCATTTCTACGACCTCTATATCTAAATATGATTCGATGATTCGAAAAGACAAGTCAATGTTAAGTAAACTTTAGATTGGTGTTTCTTCTCATTTTAATGTGTCTCCCAATCGGACAACTACTATTCAATGGATCTGCAAGAGTATCTAATTCTTCGGCCTATCAAATCCGGCATATACTTTTATACGTCTTTGTTGTTGCAAAACTTCACAGCATCACAGACAAGTTGTAAGCACAACAAAAAATGGCCAAAGTAAAAAGGTTGAAAACAATTTTGTTGCCGTTCCCTAATGCATAATAGAAAGTGTCGTATCCATGGCAGCGAAAACTTTAAAATCATTTTATTAACCCAACTTTGTTGCACACACAAAAAAGAGGCAGATAGATAGGACTGGAAGTCAAAGAGAGGATCGGACGGCGTCACAAAGTCAGAAACAAATTGAAAGATATTACTTCTTAGCAATGTTTGACTTGGTGTTTATCCTGAAGTGTTTGCATTAGGAGTAGGAATTGCATTTCGGCTTAGTTCTTTAAAGTTTGTCGGATTACTTAAAGTTGAACCTAAATGCAATGTCATATGCAAATGCAATTACAATACTTTGTGAAACCCCATCGATGCAAGGAATTTCCAATAGAGTGAGGGAGAGCGAGGGATCATACGTGAGTGAGTGCTTGGCGTGGGCTCCTTCACGAACTTTGACGTTTCCTATAATGAAAGTTCTCCCGGCTTACGTGTGTGCCTTTGTGCTTGCAGGAGTACGATGTGTACGTATGTGTGGGTGTCAGTGTGTGTGTGGGTGAAGGAGTCTCCTGTTAGGTTGATATTGCTTGGCTTTTGTTGACATCACGTCGAACTTGTTACGGCTGTCGCTTCGATTTGCTCTCCTTTTTCGGGAGGGGCATTCTCGTTGTAAGTAACTCACGTGGTTTTGGGTCACGACGGGGCGCTGATTCTGACAAATGGGTAGCAAGGACGTGGTCGCCTTGAGGGTCGGAGTGTTTTTGGGTCAACAAAGATGTGGAGAGTAGAAAACTTTTGGGAAGGAAGTATACAACGGATGGAAGTTCCATCTAAATTATGAATGAGGTTAAAGAGGCTATGATAGGCAATCTTCTAGATTTTTTTGAAGACAATAATAATAAGATCCATAATAAATCATTTCCCTTTTCAACAACTCTTTAATGTTCCTCAATGAAATCCAAACTCTCCCATTAAATATCGCTATTAATCTGGGGTGAAGTACCTGTATCGCATACCTCTGGCCCATTTAATTACTGAAATACAGCCCTAACATATTTCGAAATCCGAGTTCTTCATCAGGCATGAATGGCATACATGCCACACGCATATTGGAGCCACACTCTGTTTATGATGGGAAAATATTTATTCACGGACAATATGCAGATACATTTTTCATATCTGTGTACCGATAGCAAACAGACGGTGTGCAGCGGACGATAAATGCACGGAATCAATGTTAAATTACACTCGAGGGCAGCCCACCCAACAGATATCCCGAGGACTGGCTGCTGAGATTGTTAATAAATGTTTTATTGCCGTTTGGCTTGGCTCAATTATTCATTAAATGCGCCTTTACCTTCGGCCCGGCCCTGCATTGAATAACTGATTAAATGGCTGGATAAACTGAGAGCATAATGAGTAATTAAGCGGTTAAGTGCCAGGCATAAAAGTCCTCAAGCACTCTTACTTCTCCAGCCTCTCCATTTCCCATTTTGTATCTGGCTCCTTTTGCCAGATTTATGCCAGGCACAGGTCCCACGCAAAATGTTGAATGGATTTAATTTCTTAAAAAAAAAAAACAGAAAATGAAATAATATAAAACGAAATCAAAGTGGAATATGTTCAAGCACCATTTGCGCGGCAAGTGTTTTCATCCAGCTCCCAGCTCCAGGGAGATACCAACAAGTTATTCAACTTGCTAAAGATGCTTTTATCTCACAGTTGCCACACACACGAAGTGGGTGATGGGGTTGCTGCCCCCAGTAAAAAAGGCGGCCAAGTGGTGAGCAGTTAACACAACACACATGTACATCCCCTCAGTCCCGACCCGCCCCAGCCCTGCCGCGCCTGGCATAACATTTCTCTGTGGAGCAAATTGAGTATTAAGTATTTTGAAATTTTTTGTTAAAATAAATACAAAAAAAAAAAGGGAAAGGAAAGAGTGGCTCGGGAGGTTGATCCTTTTGATACTCTTAAAGATATGTACTTCTTTCCAATGGTAGAAATACTATATAGCTATACGGTTTTGATGTAGTGTTTGGTGATATTACCTTCAGAAACCAATAGGTTATCGGTGTATATTCTTTTTTGAGTAATCATAAGATTCGTAGCCTAACTGAGAGACTAACATGCAGCATAGTTGCGTTTTCTATGCTTTAAACTTCTGGTCAAACACAATATACCTTCTGTAAAAGTATAGGTACTTAAAAACGAGGAGCATCAGCGATGGCAGCATCGGAAGTGGCTGCTGGTCCAGCCACACCCTCACCCACACACACCCAACCCAACCCATCCCAGACAGGCAGAGGTAGAGGCGGAAGCGGAAGCACTCACATTACTCAGCATACCGAAAGTAGCCCAACGAGAGGAACTTTCAGACTGATGACTGTACTTACAGGACCCTCGTCCACATCCCACCCATATTCGACAGCCCAGTCTGTGTGATGTGTACTTTTTCAATGTCGTTTATGCTGCAGGTGAATTCCATTGGTGTTTTGTTGACTTTAAAGCAGATGGAAACGTACAGTCTTCAGATAAATAAGCCCTTATTTGTGTTTCAACGTAAACCACAAAACGTAAGTCCATAAGCTGCTGAGGACTGAAATACATATATCTTCAAGTTTAATCCAAAAATAATACATAAATAAATAACCAATAAAACATTGTTATGATTTTCTTTCTTTTCGTTGTATTTTTTGCCTGACCTTTTGACTGGTCGGTGGGAGGGGGACAGTGCATCAATTTAGTTTTATGGCCACATCTACTGGCACCCGAGGGAACCATTGCCGCTGATCCCTTTTAGCAGTTGGCAGTTATTTATCTGCATGTTAAGATTTTTATAGAACATTCAAAGCGATTTTCATTGATTAAGTTAATCGAAGTATTCGCTACCTAAATAAGATTCAACATTTGATGATGGTTCTTTTCAAAAGAACATTTTTTATGGGGCATAAGTCAATCAATTAAATGGCTGGACCCTTCTTGATGGAAACAACGAAGGAATGAGGGTTCTTTTTGAACATTATTATTTGTCTCTTTCTCTCTGCATCTCTATTTCTCTCTCTGTTTCTATCCTTGTGCTAGCATGTCTTTCAGTTTCTCTTTGGCCTGAACTGCGTCGCATTCTGGCCACACTCATTGCTCACTTTAAATCTCGACATTTTGACTCTTGCAAATTAAAATAAATGGCATCACATTTTTTTCCTTAAGATTTTTCCCTCCAAAGTACTCCATCTCTCTTTATCGCTATTTCCCTGACTCTCTCCCTCTGCGCAGTGGATATTCAAGCGACATTAAGTTGACTTACTTTCAACGCCTTAAATTTTTCTCGAAACAACTTCAAGGTTTTCCTTCAGAGACAGATAAAGGGAGTGAGACCCATAAAAGGCAAGCAATTTGATTGTAACAGATTTAATTACAAAGTTCCGAGCAAGTCGTGTGTTAAATTTGACCAAAAAGTTGAACAAAAAATGCATAATCTTAATGTCCAGCTAATGAGGCGTGAACAAGTCAAGGAAAGTTGAGTTTGCTGTCGGTTTCTGTTTCGGAGGAGGAGTCGAACTTTTCTCTTAATGAATTAAGTGTAATCTGTTACGCAAATTAAACAGAATCAGAAAATAGATAAACCCCATTTAATGAGGATGAGTTTTGGGGGAAATTTATGTAGAAAGGGAGCTATGTATAATGGCTTAAGACAATAATAATTTCATTAATCTCAAAACAAATACGAGACAAGCTTTTATCGTTCGATGTGCATGATCGTCCTAAAAGTAGGCAATAAAATCGCCTTGCTAAAACACTAAAAGTGCTCTTCTCTCTTTTTAAAATATTTCGCATTTATTTAATCATTTAAAAATGTTCTTAGCACAAGTTTTGGTAGTTTTTTCTGTCTAAAAATGTTTGATAAAAATAAAATGTTTTCTCTTTTTGTGTGTTCTTATTTTTGTATACCAACAATTTGCACATTAAAATTAAGTTTCATGCCAACAATTTGCAATATTTAAGTTTAGCTTACTTGAACTCTTGTCATGCAAAAATATTTACCCATAATCGTACAGCTAGATCTATGTATTATATCTGAAAAGCTATGTTTAACCTCTAGATTGTAAGCACTCTTTAAGTATAAATCACTATGAACCCTTGTAACCTCTTCAAACCCACAGCCCATCCCAAAAACAACAGAACAAAGATGGGAGAAACCCAGTTAAAAAAGACTTATTCCTAGGGACTCTGCAATGCATAGACAGGCTCTACTATTCACTAAAAACTCTAATTAGGAACACAGAAGTGTGGACTTGCCTATGTTTAAGTTTTCTGTGTGTTGGGGAGGCGAATAAAGTATATAGCCGTGGACTTTGCGATTCGAAATCATTAATCTATGGGTAAGAGTAAGCTATTGGCTAAGCACACAGCTCGACATTAGCATTTAAGCATTTAAGTACACTTTCAGTTATCCAACAGTTTCCATTTAAGGCTCCATTTAGCTCTATTCTATACCTAAGTCTATGCTCAAACGTACTCACAATCATACTCTATAGGGTTTAGGGTTTCAAAAGATTCACTCGCTTAAATGCAATTAACAATGAGATAAATACGTGGGAGAAGAGATTTTTGTGCTTTCTGTGGGGGACGGGGTCGCGATGAATGATATCTTAGGGATTGGTTCCAGCAGATTGTCAAGGGATTAAGATAGCCTTTAAGGAAACTACTTGGCTAGAGATACCGATAAGCTCAGCATAGATTCAACCAATTGTAATCTTTTCCGAACCACTTTAAACAGGGATTCTATCACACAGAGGAAACTTAGGAGACGACTTAACTAAGGGTCTTTATGGAGGATACTATGGTTATCTTTGGATGATGATTTCCCATGCTACAAATACTATGAAGATAACTATAAATAAACCTTAAACTACACATAATCCACCTTCAACTACATATATCTTAGTGTAAAAGAGGGTATAACTTTCGAATCCGATAGACATTCTTTGTAATACTTGTTCTTGTTCGATCTACTAGATTCTAGGACTCACATTCGCACGAAACACATAAAAATACTATATCTACCCATACTATATCCTACTTCAACTCTTAACTTGTAACCCTTTTCGTTGACTTAAATTCTTTATAGTGTTTTTGGTGTTTGTTACGATCCAGTACCCATTTCGAAGGCTTACAGATTAATTGTATCCAGATCTTGGCAGGGCGCCCGAGGACTTATATCCTCACTGGCACCACTGCCACCTGCATCTGCCGCACGTCCTTCGGCACTTATATCCGCCATCGATGAGTGATTCTGGTTCTGATTGTGCCGCTGATTGGTATTGTTGTTGTTGCCCATGTGGTGACCCGAAGAATTGCTGGCCTTGGTGTGATCTGCAGAGGCCAGATTGTTGTGCAGGGCCTGAGTCTTCTTCGTGCCCAAGCCCAGAGGAAAGGCAAAGTCCTGCGGCATCTTGTGCATGATCTTGCCCGAGGTGATGAGACGTCCAAAACCCTCCTGCAAACACACCGGAAGTTAGTCCGGGAAGAGAAATTGGCTTAAGGCTTAATCTTACCTGATGAGCAAAGGCATAACCAGAGCGTACAGAGCGACGTCCACGACGTGAGGATGCAGTACGTCGCACATCGCTGGAGGCTCTCGAATGGATCTTCTTTAAGGATTTTTGGCGGATCTACAAGCATAGAAGGGAACATAAGACTAAATTCTTGAGAAGGTTTACAAGAGAATGCTCACCTTATCCGACAAACTTGGATGGACATCGAGAAGATAATACTTGTACGCCAACACAGGAGCCACCAGTACCATTACCGTTATCAACATTGTCATCCAAAAAGTAAGATCCTTTATAGCCTGAGTCAACGAGCCCACATAAGGCCCGCCAATGACATAATTATAGAAGTAATCCAGCACAAAATACCAGACCAAGCTGCCCCAAATTGTTATGTGATTCACAATGGTCCAATAAGAAGTGTATAGAGAGATCTAAAAGGGGTTAAGAACTGAGAAGCTGTTCAGATAGGGAAAAACTGTACATCCTACCTGTGCTGTATTATCCACAATGAGTATGGTGGCCACAACGGCTCCCAGGGTCATGTGATCGCTCAATACATAACCATTTTGGGAGACACCATCCTTATAGACGGCATAGGGTATCAGAAACAGGACAAGAGAGGTAAAGGCGCCATGCAGCACGCTGTATATAAATTCACGTATATTAAAGAGTTCACTCCTAAGACCCGGCGTATAGAGACGCGGATATTCCAGGCTATTCTTATCCGATACGTCCTGCTCGAAGATCCCCAAAGATAAAACCGGCAGCGAAGTGTAGAACAGATTATACACCGATATGAACATGGGATCGAAAACGGTCTGAGGGAGAATTATATACATTAGTTATATGAGATAAAGTAGAGATATTTTCTGATGGACCCACCTGAGCACTGAAGCCGCAGAATAGCGAATACCAGCAATGGCACAGAGTAAATGCAAAGTTCTTGTAAAAAAAGTAGCGCAGAAACTTGCACATCCGATAGTAGGACCAACGACCATGAACTAGCAAGAGCCTCTCCAGATACCGGAACTGGGCAATGGCATAGTCGCTGGATAAAACAGCCTGAAGACCCTCCTGACCCGATATGCCCACACCTATATGAGCAGCTAAATGGGAAAGGAAAGGTTACAGATGGAGGATTCCATAAGGTAAAAACTAACCCTTTATCATCGATACATCATTGGCACCATCGCCTATGGCCAGGGTGACGGCATTTTTGGCACGCTTAATAAGTTCCACGACCAGAGCCTTCTGCAGCGGAGTAACCCGGCAACAGATAACCGCTTTGCACTGTGAGGCAATGTCCAGGAATCTGAAAAAGTAGATTTATACAATGATACACGTTCCTTTATACGTAGAGAACTATAACTCTAACTTGATCTCCAATTCCGGCGACAGACAATGAACCAGTGAGTGTCCATTAACGACCAAAGCAAAGCCAGTGGTCTCATCTATCACTATGGAGGCAGCACCATCATCTAAGCTCCTCTTCTCATCCCCAAACAAATCGTTGCACTCGGCGCTGTTCAGAAGTACAGAAACTTAAGTTAGTTACAAGTTTGTTGTGGGGTTGCACGTTAAGCACAAAGAATGGAAATGTTATGATAGAACAAACAAGGCAAAGTATACTTCAAAGAGAGAGGTAGACCATAATGAGTTATATGTACAAAAGGTTAGGCATGCAAACAACTTTAGATGAGACAACAAAACAACAACGAAAGGAGTTAAGGAATGAACAAGACTAAGGAATGGTTGACTGTTTTTGGTATTTGGTGCTTCTGAATTTTGGTTTCTGTTTTTCGAGTTTTATACAAGGCAGAATGAGAGACATACAGACAGAACTCAAACAGATGTTTCAACAAATATAGATAATTGGATTTGAATAAAACATGTATATAAATATTTTACTTGACGGGCGGAACAAGTACCAATAGAGGGTAACATCCTTAGGTGGGTAATACTAAAAGGTTTTCATCTGAATATAATAATGGTATCTCCCGAAAAGAAAGGAACATTTCTAAAACTAGGAAATAAAATATCCTAAAACTTAGTTACAGAAAGAGAAAAATAAAAGAAATAAAATAAAATAAAAGATTTCCCTAAGATTAAATAATAAAATATAAATAATAGTTTCGTTTTAGATACAAAAAAGAACACAAAAGTTCAAAAGAGTTAGCTAAAGAAATTTTAGAAGTAATATAGACTTTCTAGCTCTTCTATTTGATGTTAAGTTTTCACTTTAGCTAGAAAAATTATTCTCTTTTTGGAAATAAAGAAGTTTTGAAAGTGTTTGTGTGTTTGGATTGCCCTCTACCTGTCCGGTCCGCCCTTCTTATCCTTATTTTTGTCATCCCACCTAAAGGTAACCACCGATATGGCGGGCGGAGGCGGCGGCGTGGGCGGACTGCTCGATTCGTGCATAAAGACCGAGGTCTGTGTCATGGTCACGCTCAGCGGATCCATGTTGCTGTCGCTATTGTAAAGGGCTTCGGTTCCTATAAAACAAGATATGTACTGCTCAGACTCTTCTCTGCACCCTTTTTGGATTTACTCACCTCCTGGTCGAAATCGATTGTATATCTTGATAGATTCTTTAAACTGTCTCAATTGCTTTTCCACCTCTTCCACGGAATTTCCATCCACTATGAAGACATCCGCCAGCTCATCCGTCAGCAGCTGGCAGGAGTACCCAATATTGATGGCCGTTTCTGGGGATTAAGATCGTTCATTATTTTTGATTTCTTAAAAGGATACCCCGCTCCCACTCACCCTGCTTGTCTCCTGTTAGAACCCATATCTTTATCCCTGCACTTTGTAAATTTGCAATAGCCTTGGGCACCCCGTCCTGCAGTTTGTCCTCAATGGCCGTCACGCCCACCAGCTGCATATCGCTCTCGATCTCTTCGTATATCTCATTCAACCTCTCTTCACGCGAATCCATAGCCAAGGCGGCCTCCTGCTGCCGAATCCGCCAGTTCTTGTAGTATTGTTCAGTGAGACGCCGCTCGGCCAGGACCAGAGTGCGTAGACCCTCGCCAGCAAATTTCTGCGGGAAGATTATCGTAATTTCTATATGAATGTTTGATATTCAGGCGAACTTGCATTCAGGTGATCTTGTGTGCGGGCTTTTAGATCCTCTTGGCCGCCATGCAATCGATCGTATATCACATTGTCCGCTCCTTTGCAGTATAGCACCACGGTGTTGCCTCGTCGAAGGATCACAGACATACGCTTGCGGACATTGTTGAAATCTAGAATGTTGAGGAGCTCGTATTCCTGAAAGAGTGCATGTGGGATTCGCTTTATTTAATATTCAAATTCCCACTCTAACAGATCGCACCTCCATTCGACCCATCACCTCGATGGTAATACTGTTTGGTGTTCGTGAGCGAAATACAAAACCAAAATTGCGGGCAGCCGCCACGAGAGCCGCCTCATCGGGACTCTGGGCCTGGTACTCCAGCTTCCCCTCTACAGTCTCCGCCATGACTGTATGGCAGAGGGCCAACAGACGAAAAAATACGTGGGAGTGCTCCTCATCCGAGCGAACTGCATCCAGCAGCGTGCGATCGTACCAGCGAAAGTCGCTCTCGTGATGAGGATTGGCTGAGAAGTCGACGCATTGCAGTGCCTGCGAAAGGGTGTAGGATTAGATGATAAGTACCATAGAGGATCTTACGATTTGTGGGTATATCTGTTGTTTACTGATATGTTAAGCGAAGCTTGGCTGTATACGATACAAAGCAAAGGCACGCTGTTAGATATACGATATTAATCCCAAATTATTAGACAAGAAAAACGTTCTGTTTAATACATAAAATGTAATCGCAGGGGAACACAAAAATAAAATAAATTTTGTTAGTTTCTAAAATAAACGAAAATTCGAAATTAACGATGTTCAAAGGTTGTATATTGGTGGAATCCTAGGGTTTTTAACATACACTCCATCCTATTTAACGATAATTTCTTAAATTCAAGATTTTGAAAGTCTATGTTATATATTTTTGAATAATTGTACGCGATATTAAACAGTTTAATATTCCAACTTGCGATTTTCGATCATGTATGATATTCAAAAATGTACAATAATCTATGAAAGTTTTTTGAATTCAATGTTGACTTTTAAAAAAAAATTAAATTTTAATTAAGTTTTTTTCCAATTCGATTATCGAACTAAATAAATTCGAAAATTTAATAATATACACCAAAACGTATTTGTACTGACTTTCAACAAAATAATAGGGATTATACATGTTTCAAATAAACAATATATGGAATGTCACCAGTATAAGCAATCTGTACACAATCGCTGTGCAATGAAGCAATGTTCTACTAGGAAATACATGAACGTGCATAGATATATATACATCATCAGACAGTGCAAGACATGCATATATTTAAGCTACTGGGTTGTAAGCAGCTAATGCATATGTAATCGAATAATCAGCGAGATTGCAGACATCGCATGCACACAGAGGCATTCAAATGTACAGACAGATGGAGTACAGGGATAAATGGGGTGTTGATTGAAGGACATGCGACATGCATACGTGCACTCTCTGACGCGACGAACTCCAATTGGTGGCAAATGATTCATTGTGGTGATTTTGGTGGGTGGTGCTTTGGTGCTGTGCGGTTGGCGGTGCCTGCATCGTCAGCTCTTCTGTAGCGCTGTGGTTGAGACAGATGGGAACACTCAGCGATGTTGTTGATGGGGATTTCTTGAACTTGAGCTTGACCAACCGGCCATTGTGTTGTGGTTGTTGGTGGTGCTGGTTGTGGTGGTGCATGTGTGGTTCTGTTTGTTCGTTGTCATGCAAGATCTTTACTTTGTCACTGCTGTTTGTGCTGGACAGTTGACGTTGCATAAGCCCCGGTCCACTACGCTTAAAGCAGACACCCAATCCTCCTCCGCTGCTCCTACTGCTGCTCCTTTGACTGTCATAACCAGAGGGTGACAATCCTCTAGGGGTCGGCAATCTTCCAGGGATTGTCCCCCCAGGCTCCTCCTCCTGGCTCCTGCTGGGCGCCGAATAGCGCACTTGTTTGCGTCCCCGATTCCGTTGGGGGTCTTGCGGTGCCGGCAGCGGAGCCGAGTGCTCCATTTCCGCTCTGTCAGATGATGGACTGCTGGCCAATTGTGTCTCACCCTCGGCGGTGACCATCACAGAGCTCTTCTTCGCATGGACCTCGGCTTTGTGCACCAGGATGAGCGGTGGCTGCTTTGTTGATGTAGCTGTTCCTGTGGGAACCTCTTCGGGATTTCTGGGGCTATTGTGGAAAATTGTTTGCTGCTATAACGAGTAATGTGAGTGGGTTTTTTTTTTCTTTTTTTGCATTGCTTTGCTTCTCGCACAATTAAACAAAAGGGACTAAGAACTGGGACCGGGTGTAGGGAGATCAAAGTAAAAGTTTGATTTATCCCCCAGTCGCCAGGACAGTGCAAGTAAACGGACACCAAATTAAAAGAGAGACACGAACGCACACACAAAGGACAACAGAATCCCTCAACCAGGAAGTTAGAGGTTCAAGTAGCTTAATCCACACCAAAATCCCCATTCCAAATCGCCGTCTTTGGCGGGGGACTCACCTCAGTGACTTCGACGGGTTCTCCCGTTCGCAAGTCAATCACATCGCCATAGGTGCGCCCATTGATGCTGCACTTGTTGAATGTCATGATGTTCTGGGTGAGAGTGCCCGTCTTGTCCGAGAATATGTACTGTATCTGGCCCAGCTCCTCGTTGAGCGTGGTGGTGCGGGCTTTGGCATAAGTATTGGTGCGTGCATAATACATTTCCTCATCCCAGTTGATGAGAAACGACTGTATAAAGCGTATTACCTGCGGGGGGAGGAGATCGCATGGCAAATTAATTAGAGGATAAAGTACGAGTATTATGCACTTACCTCTACTGAAACGTAGAGCGAGATTGGCACAACAGTGTTTAAGACTATGGCATACGAGAAGAAAACAAGCAATCCAATGACTGTGGCCCCCGAGGGGATATAGTCTTTGGGTATGATATGCTCCCAGGGCAAATACACCTGGAAATGCTGTCCTATCAGACCCTCCCAGATGGCGCAGCCAACGGCAAATAAGGCACAGATCGACACCAGAAAGAGAACAATCTGAAAAGGGTAACAAATACATACATATATGAAAATTCTCTTCTTTCAGTTCGTTTCAGTTCTTCAGAGTTGCCTACCCCTATGATGATAAAGTTAAGCAGGCGATCCACGCCTGTACTCTTAAACTGCGTCTTTCCAGAGTTCTGCATGAGTTTGGTGTCCACTCCGGCAAAGACCACAACGCCATAGCACCATTGGGTGTTCCGCAGCACACAACCTCTCAGCAGAATCTTCTCATTGTCCAGTGCGAATCGCTGATTGCGCCAGATCAAAGTGCCATCGAACTTGTTCAGGAGATTGTTGGGTCTCTCGCAGAAGATCTCGCCATTAAAGTTCCACAGCGCATCATGATGATCCCCCAGCTCGATGGTTTCCGTCAGGCATTGTTTGGCCTTCAGATTGGTCTCCCCATCCAGTTCCGCCGTCTCAATGAAGCACAAACCGTTGGGCTCCGATGTGGTCAGCAGCAGGATATCGGCGGCCACAAACTGATTGTTGTCCAGGCGGATGACATCGCCCACCTGGACCTCCGACCACTTGGCATCCACCAGTTTGCCATTCCTCAGGGTCTTCGACTTGCGATTGTTCACCTGCGAGTCGGATAGATGTCGTTGCTGGAAGGAAGAGAGTTCTATGAAGATCTGAGCGGTTTCAGAGCTCTTTTCATACGTACAATATCATCATAGGCATCTTTGACAGCTGTCAGAGTGAGTACTCCAATCAGAGGTATAGCTGTTGTGACGGGCGTGAGTGAGGAGATTGCAGGAATCAATTGGAGGACCAGCAGACAGAGGAAATAAAAGTTGGCCAAACGCTGGAACTGCTCCAAAAGATTGAAGGGCAGGAAGGTGAACACCGAATACTTGGAGGTCTTGATGTAGTTGTTCTTTAAATAAGATGCATTGGCTTAGTATTTATTTGGCTAACTTGAAGTTTAGGAACTTACATGATATTTGTACTGAAGATTAAACTCTTTGTCATTGGCGCGGATTCTGCGTTCATTCTCTGTGGACAAAACGGAAATATTTAAGAAGATTTCGCACGAATTCGATTTAAAACTATAAATTTATATAAACTATTTAATCTAGTCGTGTATTCCTCGTTCTCTATTACCCGAAAAGTAGTAGGAACTGCGACGTCTTCGTAGCTGGGAGAGACGCCGCAGACCACGCGTTGATTTCGATTCAGAGACGACCGAAGGATCCCTTTGCTTGTACTGCTCTTGGTCATCGGGTTTTGGATCTCCTGCAGGATTTGGGGCTTCTGTGGCCAGACTGTAGAAGCTATCCCCTATCATCAGTGGTGTGGCTATGGTCTGCGTGGAGCTGCCTATATTCATGCCCTCCGGTTGAGCGAGACAAGCCTTCCGCCCATTTTCCGTTTCCTCTTCATCCTCCTCGCAATGCAGGCGCTTCCTTCGATTCCGGGAGCTCCTTGCAAACTGGAACCAACAGGTTTTCTTGGTAGATGATGAAGTGGTTGCTGTTACTGCTGGTTCTCCGATTGCTCCGGATGGGGTCTGATCATCCTCCTGCTTTTCAGCCCGCTGTCCATCTAGCACCGCCAGCTCCAATGTATCCGGACGCTGGCGCAGGCGTCGGGCTGCCTCGCTGCACCTCTTGCCACCACCAATCATGATCAGCTTTTTGTTAAGCTCTCAAGGCAACTTGCTTTATATCTGAGTTCTTCATTATCTTTCATTCTACGATCTACGAAACATACATATGCATTTATGTATGTTCGTATGTTTGGGGGGAGGAGTGGACACTAACGCGTTGCCAACGCAGCTGTGAGATTAAAATGCAATTGAAAACCCATTGGCACCGAACAAACTTTCATGGGGGGTCGGACGCCATCCATCACTTTTATTTGGTGGACTGCCTGCCCCTCTGGAAAATGCCCACCTCTCGACAGCTGTGCCGCGTCTGAGAATGTTTGAAGAATAAACAAATAAACATAATTTGGCTTTGATTTTACACGGTATCCGTAGAGAATGATGGGCATACGACTATACGGTGACTATGAAGGCAGATCAATCAGATTTGATATGAATGGAATGGATATAATATACATAGCAATAGTCTAAATATCTTTTTTTTTTAGCATATTTAGTAGTCGCTTGAAACTAATTTTCCTTATTGGATTGCTGAATTTATTAGCTACAAAATTGGAAAAGTTTGTACACAACACAAACGCTCAACGCATTCCCATATTCAGCAACAGGTGTTCCTGCCCCACAGCCGAAGGCTGAATGGAAACCAAACAAAGTAACAAAATGGGAAGGAAGCTGCAGGCAAAGAACACTCTCTCAATCTCTCTTTCTCTCTAATAGCTGCTGGAGAGTCAATGTCAAAACTGTTGTCAAGGCCACAACGCCCCTGTGAGTGGGGGAGAACACAAAAAACGGCAAAACGGAAGATGAGACTAGAAGTTGCAATGCCAGAAAGTTTCTGTTTGGAAAACAATAAGGGAAGCAAAAAGTTTCGAGCTACATGGATTAAGCCCGAAATTGATATTCGTTCGATTGCAATTCACCCTGCTCAATAAAACGGTACTCTTTCAGAAGGTAATATGATTTGGAGAAAATGTTTGCAGTACCAAAAAGAAAGCTTCTCGAACCTTGATGATACTGATAAGCTGTATCAAAACCGGGTACTATATTTAGCTACCGTAGAAGGTTCTGCAAGGGTATCCAGGCTTCGGAGCACAAATTATAGGTCTTCATATTTTTCGTGGTCTGCTTGCTACGTTCCAAGGTCCCTTTGCCTTTGCATTTACAGCTGATTTGCGCTCGCTCTCTCTCTCTGGGTTTGTTCGCTCTCTCTCGCGTCACAGTTGGATGAAGTCAGGCAAGCAACAACAAAGCCGGCTACTTACTTCACCGCTGTCACCACGCTTCTCTTTTCATACATGACCTCCTGTCTATTCTCTCTTCTCTTCCATGTCACGACGTCCTGCTGTGAACATGAGTCATGCATGTGAATGTAAATATGCTCTGCCTTCTGTCCTGCTTCTTAGTCTCCTTTGCGTTACAGTTTCTTTGGGGCAAGGTATATTAAACAGAAGGTAAGGCAATGCATGAGAACTGTTGGGCTCCTGTTTGGTTTGCCTTACCTTCTATTTAATGTAGCCTGCTTGCTTTTCTCCCTGCTTCTTGCTCAAATTTCGTTATAGTTTCTTAGCGTTCTTGTTGTTTTCTCTTTTCAAAGTTTCCTCCTTGTTCTTGTTGTTTTCTCTTTACACAATTCCTTCAAATGTTCTTGTTGTTTTCTCTTTTCACTCGCATGCGTCATCCACGGGTTTCGGCGGGTGGAGGGGTCAAAGTGGGTATAACGCTCAATTACCAAAAGCAAATTAACTACAAGCAAAAACAAAGGCAAAGACAGAAGCAAAGTCAATGCCAAAAGAAGAATCGATGGAAGGCTCAATAATTATGCTGAGACAACAGAAAACAAGAGCATAGGGAGGACGAGGGCATTGCCAAGGCGCTGTCGGACCTGAGAGGGAAGTGGGGGGGCCTGTTTCAGTGCCAGGTGCCAAATGCATCATCAAAAGAACAAGGCGGCGATGCAAGCAGCACGCTGTCCCCCGCCCCGACATCACCGCAAATGTTATCTGTACATTTTTAGCACATTTTTGCACTGTTTGCGTTTACACTTTTTCAAGTAATGTAATCCTCTTGCAGCAGCGAATTCCGCTTCTTATGTATGTCTTTCACTAATCACGAGTATGAGAATTTGTATATTTATTCCATTACGATTTATTCGTGAGTTTTATTTGGTTTTAACGGAGAATCGCGTTGAACAAAAAGCACGAAACAGTCTAAGCGAAGCGGGCCAACAACTGCCAGAAGACGAGCGCGGTGCGGCCACACTGTCCAACGGCAAAACCCAGCGCAGCGCCGCCAGCAACTAGCTGACGACGTCGACGTCGCGACGCCACCGACCCAAAGCAAGCCCATAGAAACCGAGGAGGCAATGTCGGACGCACGACGAACAAAACGTGTGGGGCTGCCAAGGCAACCTAGGCCAGCTAGGCCAGAGGGTATGTGTACAGGGTGAGGCATTCACAGAGTGCGATTTGGTATGGTGGAATATTTATATACCGAGGCGTTTGTATAGGTGAAAGAGAAGAGCTATGGAGAAATGGTGAGAGACAATATCTGCATCTCGAAAAGCAACAATGTCTCACCCTGTACAAGTTCAGCCTAGCAACGCGGCAGCGAAAATTGAAGTTGAAACTGTTTAGGAAGCGGCAGAGCTTGTGGGTAATTATAAAAGCTATGAGAACTAGTTATTGTTTAAAAATCAATCAAGTAATCAAGAGATCAATGGGGAATATAAGCGTTTTAAGCCGGTTTCAATACATTTATATATTTTTATTCCAGCCTACTAATTTATTTATAATTTCTTCTGTTTGATCAGTAATGTTCAACAGTAAAATTTATTCAATACTGCCATACTGGTTGTTGTTTCATTAGCTCCAGCTTTCATTTGATTCCCATTGTATTATTCGTTCACAGCGTAATTACAAATTTTAATTTATGCCAAGCCGCCATAGAGACCTCTCATTGTAGGACATTTTAATTTCTGGCGATCGATGAGTCGGGGATGGTCAAAATCAATACGTACGTATTTTATACATGTGCAAATATGTATGTAAATCTACACTATAGATTCTATAATATCCACAACGTAGCATTTTAGGCTTCAAGTGATCGTTGAATCAGCAGATCGATGTTTTATTCAATAATTCCCAATTGTAGGGCATTCCGAATTCCCCACGACCCACTTCAGGTCATACATATCTCAAATTTCTCAGGCGTAAACATGAGCAAATGTTGAGCAAATTTCCGTAGTCACCCAAAACAAAAAGAAAATAAATAAAATTTGTGCGAGAGAGAGTAAGAGCGGCCAGCAAACAAATCCCAATCTCTCTCAGTCTCTCCGGCTGGTAAAATGCACGTGAATCAAACAAACATAAAAAAAAACGAAAGAGAGAGAGAGAGAAACTGTTAAGAGAGAACGCATTTGAATTTGAGAGCGTGAATGTCAATGTCAGCTTTTGCTGAGCGGGTCCATATGGGCTAATGAATGATTGCCGCGGGTGTGTGGGGGAGGGTATGATTTGAGGTACACTTTGATTTTGGATTTGTATTCTTAGTTTTTGTTGTTTTTTTTTCGTGAACAGAACAAAAGCAGAGCAAAGCCAAAAAAATGAACGGAATTTGCACCAAATATAGAGCATGCAAGATAGAGGGAGACCGACAGGATTATATACATACATACATATGTATGTACATATGTATGTATAGCCAACATCTAGATGTATGATGTAGATGGAAATTTAGTTTGCGGTTACTGTCAAAAACTGAATTCCGTGAATTCTTTTAAAGATGCCAACAGGTGTACAGACGAATATATGCATACATAAATCTATTAGCTAAAAGTTCATTGCCTATAAAACGATAATAAAGGCAAAAGCTTAACAAAAACATTGAAAATGTTGTTAAACAGAAGAATGGAGGGTGTTAAGGGTGTTTTAGAACAATTTTCTTTGTCTAATTGAAACTAAAAAAATAGGTAAAATATTTTCTATTATGCAGTCGAAATGGTGATCAGATTGTGATTGAATCTTAAGATTAACCATATAAAACCTTAATTAAAATAATAAAAATATCTTTCAAATTGGGGATGAATAATATACATATGTATATGCACATAAATTATAGGGTATAAAATATAGGTAACATAGATCAGCATTCTCTCCATTCTCTCTGAACATCTGGTGAAAACTATAATACGCACTGTCTATGGTACACAAAGAAGAAAATCGAAAATCATGACCGAATAAAGTGTTGTATACAAATAGGAAATGATTGCATTAACTCAAAAGCACTTTGTTGCTGTTTATTTTTGCTCGACTTGGGCCACCACCACGCCAGGAATTATACACACTCACTCACACTCACACTCATTCACATTCGCATTCATATTCATTCAATTCATTCATTGAGCGAGCAATACGCGTAAGAAATCGAAGCACCGTTTGGGCCAAGCTCAAGGTGGCCTCACGCATACTACTTCGTCAAACAAAGGCACACTCACACACCCATTCAAAGACTCACTTGAACACACCCATAGATTTGGTTCGAATCGTGTCAGGGCCAAAACGGGCAACCAGCTGCTTTTTTGTTAAAGTTTTTTCTTCTCTCTTTCTTTTTTTGTTGCAGTTGGGTTTGGTAACGGTTCAGGAACTGGGTCACTATCTGCCCGAAATGGGTAACAACTGTTCAACTTTTTGCCACCCCCTATCAAAAGGAAAAAGAGTGGGGTTGTGGGAGCGAATGGAAGGATGTGGAGGTGGTAATTTCCTAATCAGAGATTGCCAAAGGCTTAAGGTGAATCAATTTGGAGCTGTGTGCATCTCCTCTGCGGAATTCAATTTACTGGAAATTGATTTCAGACTCTGAATCTGCTTTGAATACTTGTATTTGGTAGCTTAGCAGGGGATTCATTATTTGAGATGAATGCAAGAAGACGGTCACCAGTTTTAATGAATATAAACTAAGATGTAGATTATCTCACAACTATTCTATTTGTCATTAAAACCATCTACCCACTTGGTCAAATAGGATGTACTGGGAACATCTCTTAGCTGAATCAATAGATATGAATAATAGATATGTATGTACGTTCCAGGTACTAAATTAATTGGAACATACCCCTCTACATTTTTGATCACTTGATATACTCGTTAGGAAAAAAATTGATTAGGAATTTCCAAGAAGATTGTTAGCCACATATTTTGATTCGTTAAATCCTCATTGTTTTACGGATTATTACAATTTTACAATATCTTTACAAAATCCAATGAAGGATTTAGATTATACTTTAAGATTTTCACTTGCGCTTAAGTATCTTTTGTTTATCCGCTCTGCACTTGATAATGTTTCTTAAATATTATTAAACACTTCATTGAAAACTTTTGAGAACACTCTCATTAAAAATATATACACTCTTCCCATCAAAATAAGTTAGAATTTCTTGAATCACCCACTCACCTTTGGCCTGTTGCGGTTGAGTTTTTGTGCCCATTATGAGTAGATGCGAAACTTAGGATCCGTCCTTAACAAAGATCTGTGCTGTGGTATCGCCAGCTGCTTTCAATCTCCTGGTGGCATCTGAAGCTTCTGGACTCCGACTGCGTATGCGTATCCGTCTGTATCTGTGTATGGGTTTCCGGCTGCGTCTCCGCTTGCGTTGGTTGCAGCTCCAACTGCGGCTGTCCGTTGGCTATTGGTTCGTCGGTGTTTGTCGTCGTTGCTGGCGCTGGACGGACGTAAACCTCCATGTGTTGGCCTTGTCGAGCCGCCGTAGGCTAAAGGCACAGAGGAAGAGTCAAAGGAGGAGAGTGGAAGCATTCAGTAAGCATTCAAATGATTCGTCATCAGTCTGTAAAAACTTTCTATTAAATTATTCTATATTTCTCTGATGAATTGTTAATGCAGTCATAAAGCTTTTTTTAAATGTTGTCAGCTGGACAGCTGGAGAAGGTCGAGCCAACGACAGGACATGACAGGACATACATGGGAAAGGCTTGTCTAGCACCCAGCTGGAACGAACTTTTTTTATATTTTTTTCTTTTTTTTCCTCCAAACAAAATGAACTTGGGCTTGGTCTTGACAGCGCTATTAAAAATTTGATGCGCTCACATGCTAATTGTCGCACGGTTGAGCTGATTTTATGGGGGAGGTGCGAGGCTGGCAGGAGCTAGGCTAATGTGTCCATTAGCAGCTGTCGGCCTAACGTAATAGTAGTTATTGAACATATCCCCAGCACAAGCGAAGGTGTCCTTGAGGTATTTCTAGAACCTTTGCCCCACACCCACACTTTGTATTCGTCATATTTTTCAGGCTTTAAGCCATTTGCGCAGGTTTCTTGGTAATCGCTTATATGATTTTTGTATCTTATTATATAATTTATTTGTCCAAAGTCTATGTTTAAGAAAAATTCTTTAAAAACAAATAAATAAAACCAAAAAACTTATCATTAAGGCTACAGCTCGCATTCGTGATTTGGTACAAGCCTTTAAGCCATTTGTGCCAATTGAATGGCAAACGTTTACATCATTTCCTGTAATACTTCATAATTGCATAAACAGAAGCCCTATTCAGAACTAACAAAATAATGATCGTGAATTAATGAAACCACTATAAAATCAAATAAACGGAACGGATTGAAATGAAATGGAACAAAAAGATTCGTTTAGCCAATAATGTGAGTCATTGAAAGAGCTGGGGAGAGAATGAAAGAGAGGGAATTGAGGGACAAGAGCGAGAGCGAGTGAAAGAGAAAGATTGTGGAAGAGAGAGAGAGAGAGATAGAAGAGCGACGGAGTAAAGCTTTGGTATCGTCATAAACAAAGCAGAAGGTAAAGCACAAAAGGGAAACGGCATGGCAAAACAAAGCGAGTGCAAGTGTACCCGGCGGATAGCGACACACGATATTGGGATCGACTCGAATAATGAATGCCCTCAGAATGCCCTTTAGAAAAATGATCCAATAGCAAAACGTTGGGAACAGTTAAAGATTTGTGAACAGTTTGAAATGAACGAGTGAATTGAAAGCATATTTAAGTTATTTTTCTCCACACCATAGCCTATATACTCCCAAATATGTTAGGGTAACCGTATGCTAATTGCGAATAATAAAAGTCCATTCATGAATAATAAACAAACGAACGATTTGTCCGTGGAATGGCCATTCCCCGCCTGTAGGTCACTCGATCCGATCCACTGTCGATCGGATGCTTTTTATATGTATACCCTTTAAGAGTTATACCTCCGCCTATATGCTGTACTATGTGTATAATGACTAACCGGCAAGTCCCAGTAAAATTTCCAAGTAAACGAACATTACAGATTACCAACACTCCAGGCATTCGCTATTTAATTGTGGGTCAACTGTGCCGCTGTGTAGCGTCATGACTTTTGTTCAGGAAGTTGTCAAAAAGTAAAGTAAAATAAATATTAGCCAATGCATTACCCCAAAAACGAAGCACAGGAAAACTTCATCTAATGTTAGTTTTTCGTCAGCCATTCGTCTGGCTTCATTAGTCCACTAGCATTTTCAGGGTTTATTTTCAGTTTTCGCTAATCGTTTCCCTTATATTTTGTACTTCTCCATCGAATATTATGCGATAATAATCAACAGCTGCCTCTTGCCTCCTTGGAATGGTAATCTAATGGCTCCCCAAAGACCTTCCCCAAAAATTCTCAAAAAACTCCCCGAATAAAACACAGAAACAAAAATAGCTCTAATATGTAGTCCAAAAATTATTAACCCACTTTGTCCGGCGGGCGCATTCGCAGGGAGAAGTCATTATGGATGAACGATACATGAATTATGTATAATTACGCTCATCCGTGGAGTATATCCGATTATTTCTGATGTTCTTCATTCGTTATATGGCAAATATAGCATTATTTAATATCTATTTATGGATCTTTAGTCACACGATGGAAATTTTTAGACGTAATGAGCCTTGAACTAGTTTTTAATGAAAGAAGATGGAATGGTAGGTAGGTTGTGTACGGTCTTTTTTCAGGGGGATGGGCTTAAAAGCCCTATTTTTGTATAATTCCGCAGAACTGCCTTAGAGGTATTGAAATACTATTAATTTTTGAACATTCTGCATCAAACGATGGTTAACGATTATGTTTATGGATAAGAACTTATTTCAGAGTTCCTTGTTGGCGGTTTTAAAATCATTCGGGTCTCAACTTAGCTGATATGCCGAAAGGATTCAACATACACCCACAGAACAATTAAAAATCGTTTGTCAAAATATCACAAATAGCAGTATCTGTAGAAGTATGAACGTTCTATAGTTTCTTTCACGTTTCAATAATAACTACCCATTCAAGCCATATTTTGTATGAGTTTAAATACTGCCAACAAGCAGCTGCAACTATATTTTTATTGCCACATAAACTTGATTATCAACCTAATGATGCAAAATGATTCAAAAATGTGCATGGCTGCCATTCATTTGCAACGAATCATTCAGTAATTTCAACAACTGTCAGATAGACGTATCTAAAGATCTGTTATCCAAGAAACTATTAAAAGCAAATCCATCAGATAAATGTATTACGAGTGAAACGGATGACTCGTGTATAGAGCGCCCCCATTGTGTGTGCTGCGAGATACTTGTCTGGTAACTCGAGCAAACTGCAAATGAATGGCAATCAATGCAATTGAATGTGGAAGCATCAATTTCAATTGATTTGCAGCAATTAGAGCACCATCTGTGTGTAGTATCTGTAGGTGGTATTGAAGAGATCTGAAGAGGAATTAATTCCCCTTGAGTGAGCCCCCTTTTCTGGTCAGTGGAGCAACCTGTTTAGCGTTTGCCAGTGTTTGCTTCGTTCCATGAAATTCGCATAAATTATTTAGGCTGCATTTCATTTACTCTGAATGCCAGGACTCAAGGCACGAGGCACAAACATTTCTGAATAGAAAATGTGCAACGAAGGTCAAGTGCAGGCCCCCCCCACACCTTCCACCCATTCCAACCATTAAAAAAAAAAAATGGAGAGTGGTTCAATGGGTTCGGGGTCGGGACTCATTAAATGTTTGGAATAATTGAGTTGTGTGGAAATTTTAGCCATATGGAAACGTCTGTCCTGGCAAACAGGTTTAGGGTTCCACAAAGTTTCGCAGCTAATTATCGAATTTGAGCCCATTAGAACGTTGGATTATACATCAAGGAATATATAATTATTACTATATAATGGCCTTCAGTGACTTACGCGGGGCTACAATCAGCGACACATATTAGGGGATTCTTTTATGCATGCACCCAACCGATTCGCGCGTCATGCGGTGGGTCCCATCGTTTTTCTCTAAATTCGCAGTTTGGTGTCGCTTCTAAAAGAACTAGATGTCACATAAAATAGTTCTAAGATAATCTGTCGATCATCCAAAGATATATTATCCTGTTATCCCTTGATGGAATTTCCATCTACGCAGTAAATTCACTTTACTGCAGCCTAAGCGCCGGTGAATGCCGTAACTTACAGCAATTATTTGCTCATCAATAATTAGTTATATACATGCCGAGAGTCCTGAGGCCTCCTCGTTCTTGGCGGCAGTCCTGAGAAAGGACTCAGCGAGGATAATTACCGTGCGCGGGCACTAATCCCCGGCATCGTGGGAGCATATGCTTTGTCCCATCAAATATTGATGCGATATTGAACGAGGGGGAACGTTGTGAGTTGCTGCGGACACCGCAACTCTACGGTTATACCCGATACTAAGTCAGTATGGCTCTCCTCCGGAAGACGCCGCTAATATTAAACGACACGACAAAGAGTGCGTGCGAGAGAGACAGAAAATCAGTCTGAGCGTGACGTCGGGCGCTGCGTAGCCACTGCAAATTGATTTGTTCCTATTGGCTATAAAAATGATCTGATCTGATCCAGATTCAGCAATCTGATAGATATGGTCATTATCTATGATTCTGCGTTTTTAGCTTTCTCGAATCTGCAATATTGTGGATGCAACAGATTTTCGTCTTTTTTGTGGGCGGAAGGGAGTAGGGCGAAATTTTGAGGTACACGTTTTATAGTAAGATCGAACAGGAGTGCGGATACCAAATTTGGTTACTCTAGCCTTAATAGTCTCTGAAATTTTTGAATATCCCCAGATTTTCGTCCTTTGCGGGGGCGGAAGGGGGTGTGGCGAAATTTTGAAACAAACTCGTCTCGGTCCGATATATTAGGAGTGTGGATACCAAATTTGGTTGCTCTAGCTTTTATAGTCTCTGAGATCTAGGCGCTAATGTTTTACTCCAAGCAAAGCCGCCTATGCTACGTGTGTGTTAGAGAGAGACAGGGCGAGAAAAAATGAAATTGTTTTCTTGATGCTGGCTATAATAATAATACGATCCAATTCAGATTCCGCAGTCTTAAAGATATGGTCATTTTCTACAATTCTACGTTTTTGGTTTTCTCATATCTTTAAAATTGTGGATGCCACAGATTTTCGTCCTTTGTGGGGGCGGAAGTGGGCGGGGCGAAGTTTTGAAATATTTTTGTAGCAGTGACATATCACAGAAGTCTGGATCCAAAACATCGTTGCTCTAGCTCTTATAGTCTTTGAGCACTAGGCGCTGAAGGGGACGGACGGACGGACGGACGGACGGACAGACATGGCTCAATCGACTCGGCTATTGATGCTGATCAAGATATATATACTTTATGGGGTCGGAAACGATTCCTTCTGGACGTTACACACATCCACTTTTACCACAAATCTAATATACCCCAATACTCATTTTGAGTATCGGGTATAAAAACCCAGAGACTCAAGGGTGACACGTGGCTAAATGTGGAAGGTGGCCAGGAGAGTCAGAGTCAGGTGTGAGAAAACTGTCAGTTCTTGAGCACCAGACTTGTTGAACCTCACATCGCAGTGAGACATTCCGTGCGAGAACATCTGTCCCTCGATTCCCAAAGCATTCGATAGATCATTCTGGGAATCGAATGGGGAATTTGGGGCACACAGCTGTGGGGGTGCCACTACTGTGCGTGTGCCAGGGATTGCGTGATGGGAACACCTTCGTCGACTCTCACTCCACACCTTCCCCGTCTCTCACTCTACAGCGAGTCGCTCCTATTGAAGCGATTCACATCAGCAGATAGCGAAATTATGTATCCAATGGAAGGAACATGTAGCCGGAGGAAGGGAGGTGGCTATAACGCTTAAAGCAAATTGCCGCTAAAAATGCCAAGAGAAATGCGGGTTCGAGCTGCGGGATTTCTAGAATGGGGCAAAGCTATGGGTAGGAGAAATGTACATACAAGATAGATATACGATAGTGGAGGCTAAAAATAAATTGTTATTGGATAGAATTGGTAATCTTAAGTCCTACGAGAGAAGGTTAAACATATTTTCCGCAAGGAGAAAGCTTCGATTTGGTAGGTAAAGAGATTGCAGTTTGAATTTTATTTTAATACAAATTTGCCTTAGAGAGATGGCTACAAATTTTTTAGAGATTGGAGACTTTGGAAAGGTGTATTGCCGGAGATCTCTAGATCGCTGTCCAAAAGGCTTTCTACCTATTCCATTCGTCTAAGACACAAAAAAGGTATAAGGTAGATCTTTCCACTTATCAAATTTCATTCCCCCAAGCCGAAGCAGAAGCAAACATTTGTTCATTTGAAAAGTTATCTAAGTAGCGCCTTTTACTTTTCATCTGCTTGTAATGACTATGAAAATGATTCACTGCTAAGTGAATCATGGGAACATATCGAACGAGATTTAGGTCGGGAAATTCCATTTGATTTGTGGAGTAATTTCTTTGTTTCTGGAAAAGTTAACCTCTCGAGTTGCTTTCAATAATCTTCCTTGTGTCGATTTCGCTCCTATCTAATACTGTTTCAGGCCTTCGCGTCTTACAGTCCATTAGCGACGTTCGACCATTTTGATTACCACAAAATACTACCTCAACCAAATCGGAATTATGGCCAAGCCGAGTCCTTGTCCCGATTATAATTTGCAGCCCCATGAATGGGTCGCCATATCCATGTGGACTGTCCACAAACTCTGCCTTAAACTTTCCCTTTAGTTCTCCTACTTTCACTCTAATTGCTCCCCTACCTCCTACTTTCACTATATTCTCTTTACTCTTACTTTCACTATATTCTATCTCTCTTTTGTCTGTTTGTCTGCTACTGTTTGGCCTTTCGGGAGGGCACCCCTATCGTACACCCCCTAAATGCATTTGGAGTTAAGGGTAAATCAATGTCCGAGCTTTGCCCATAGATGAGAGTATATTTTTGTCTGGATATCGACTATAATTTAATAGCGTTAAGGCGAAGTGGTGTTCAGGGGGAGGTTTCCAAAAGCTTATGCAAACGTTGGCCATGCAACTTTTCTTTTTTAGATTTTTCCTCTTTTGCAAATTGATTTGATGAGCGGGAAAATTCCTCAACTAAAAAAGTTTCCCTCTCTTTTGACGAGTGTTCAGGTCAGTTGGTCAGATGTCTGGGACTTTGAGGCCCACCAACATTCAACTTTTATTCAATGTTCAACATTTTTCCCTCTGGTTCGATTTTTTTTTGCCTCCGGCTACGAGATTGCCCTAACAACTTCCTCCCCGGACCCTGGCATTTCGTCCTCGTCCTCGTCCTTTGCGTGTCCGTCTATTGCCTTTGACAGTGACCGTCGTTTGTGGTCGTGGTCGTAGTCATAGTCGTAGTCGTGGTCGTTGTTGCTGCTGGTTATTGTCGATGGTTGGCGTGTGGTTTGCACTTAGAGCCGACTGACCAATTGTCCATTGTCCGCATTCGGCGACACAAACCCCACCTGAGGGGCACGGAATTCCCTCCCCTCCGCCCAAACTTCTGGTTGGTTTGGTGCACAGTTAAGTGCTGGCACCGTGGCTGTACCCCGGGACAGTGAGATAGCCGAGGCAATGGCTGGACTCTCCTTCAGATGGGACGCCCTCTGTGGGAGTCTTTCGAAAAAATTGAGCTGTAGTCCCGGGTGTGTCAATCAGAGCTGACACAAGTGTCTCCAATGCGCCGGATAGCGTATCGATAAAAGGATGGATAGTGAGGAATGTGAGGGGTATCCGCAAGTTCAGAAGGGGATGGGACGTGGAAGCACTTGAGACAAGTTTCTTGCGCGTTGATTGATTGCCTGAATGAAGAAAGTGTGGCGGAACGAAAGCAATTCTGATTTCAAGGCCATCTTCATCAGTGATTAAAGTATTCAATCTGTGTATCTGTTTGAGGCACTCTCCACTCTATATTATCCGTATTATTTTAATTATTTGTCACCAACCTCTCCCCTTGGAAACATTCGGTCTGTTTATATCTATATCAATTTGTATCTAGATTTGTATCATTCTAACTACTTATTGTAGTTTATCTTTAAACATGAATCTATCTATCTACGTTTCTGTATTCCATATATTCTATTGCTTAACTCCTATCCATCTACACTACTCGCATACTTCCATCTATCTATCTTTTCCTCCTCTTATATAACCAGTCCAGAACTAAAGCAAATTTTGTTTATTTTCCAGTTTTAGTTGGTCACTTTTGGCCTTTGGTTTTGTAATTTGCTTGAATACACGTTCATTAAAGTTACTTACATGGCTATATACGCTACCCTTTCGGAGGTGTGTGGGTTTTCAGTCTAAGTATGATTAAATCTTTCACGAAATTAGAGAAACAATATGAAAAATAAATTGGTAAAAGAAATAAATTATTCTTTTCAAATCAATAAAGTTTAAAATTATTCTGTAATCTTTTGAGAGAAAGAAAATTCTTTAAATCCTAATTTAGTGTCATAAAATAATTTGAAAATTCGCATCCAAAATTAGTCTTATGGTTTTTTTATATTTTAATCAGACAGAGTGTCTCTAATTCGTTGATGGTTTCTCCATTTTATTTGGTTTTTCCCTGTACAAAAAAGTATCGCGTTTTGTAATTTGTTTGCCTTGGGAAGTTTTTTTTTGTTTTTGTTTTTTTCTTGCTTGGTTCTGTTGTTTCCTCCACTTATCTCATACGATATGTGGGGAGAACAAATTTGTATCTCTCAATGCCTTATCTTTGTCTCACAGAGAAACGATTTCCAAAGGTTTGAATGAGTCAAGAAAGCATAGCGACCGGAGGAGAGCTCCCAAAAGATGTCAAGGGAAGAGACAGGCACAGATAATCATCAGAAGAATGAAGTGTTTGGGGAAATTTTAGAAGATGCTGAAGAAATCGAAATTTTTTGAAAGAATGAAATGCTTGAGAAACTTAGAAGACCTCAAGATCTTAGGAACAATCTTAAAATGGAATGTTTTTTTTTCGCTATACTTTATTGAGTTTGTTCCACTTAAGGGTCCGAAAAGGTCCCCTGACTTACAAAAAAAAAGTTTGAAACTATTAAAAAAGATAACATTTTTACCTCTGTTCGTCATGTATTTCATATATTTGAAGTGTAAAAATTCCTAGGAAACTCCAAAAACTCTGAAGTTTTTGATTCTCTGGGAGTTCTATACAATGAGAGTAGTCTCACTCTTTTATCTCAGTCTTGTTTCACCGTTTATCTCCACTTTGACAAACACAAACAAATTCCTTGGTGTCAGCAAAAGAATTGCTCCGTTCCGCTCATAATAATTACTAAAGTTTTGCGTTTAGTAATTATTATTAAATGTCGCGGGTTAACTACCGGCAAGCAAAACGCAAACAAAAAAACATTTAAAAACAATTTGAAAAGAAACCGCAAAAGTATTCAAAAAACAAAAAAAAAATTAAAGAAACGGAGCAGGAAGAGTGGGAAATGCTAAAAATTTATTTTGTTCGGTATTCTCTTTTCAGCGATTTCTTTAAAGCGAAACTTTTTGAGACAGGGAATAGACGATGACATCATTTTGGGGAATGATCATCAAAAGAAATAGACTTTGGACACGTGTCGCTCTGTGCCACAACTTCAGTCCATCTCCTCCGCTAACCGACTGGTCTCATATATCATTCTTTTGTATTATCCATCCACACAGAAATCTCTCGGGTAACTCAGCCAAATCTGGGTCCCCAAAGGTGAATTGAAAACAACCCCAATTGGTACTTCAGCACTTGAGAATATCTCAAAGCGGTGACATCGTCAGTTAGTCATTTCTTTGTTATGAACATTCTTTGAAAACTTAAGAAGAAATCTTTTTGGTATATTTTCTGGGGAAGACGAAGAGATGTAGATGTCTGCTTTGGGCTATTCATCAAATTGTCATGGCTAATTACAGTAGCCATTTCTTTAGGAATATATTAAAATATTTGCATAATATTGAAGTCTTTTGGTTAATGAAGAAATCTTTAGTTTCAGGTCTTAGTATGATACATTTTGAGGAAGCTCAATTTTCTTTAGAATTCGAAATTGTTGTAAGCAACTATAAATACATAGCTTAATAAATATACACATAAATACCTATTTACAACTTAAGAATTATGCTCATTCCTGCCTTAAAGACCACGACTACGACTATTATATATTCCTTATTATATCTCTTATTATATATCTCGATATCTTAGCCACCCCATAAAAGTCTTTAATCAAGGCCAATGTCAGTCGCTAAGGTAAAGTCATTGACCAAAGATCCACAGATAAAGGAATGACTGTAGCTACAACCATGACTGGGCACAAAAACCCTTCAGCAGCGACATAAGCGGCCACCCACAAATACCGTTATGAATAAGTGCTTATAAGACCATACTTTTATGGATAAGAGTGGGCGAAGAAAAGCGAAACTGAGACTGCAGCAGATAAGCCCCGATCTGCTCGACAATTTTCTGAGAAAAAATAACTTTTGCAAGGGGTTTGCCAGAGGGGAAGCAAATTGTGCATATTGCGGCAGCTGTTTGCAAGTTATTATTGCGAGAGGAGGGAAGAGAACGAGAAAAAACACTCACCCGACCAAGGCGCATAAATAGAAGCCAAAGAGAAGCCGAGCTTGAGCCGTTAATGCTGCTGTCGAACTCGAACTAGAACTCGACTTCAAATTCAAAGCCGGCTTGTACGAAAAGCTTTAGGATTTGTTTAGTTGCAGTCTCTGCTGCAGCTGTTGCATGTGGTCAGGCACTTGTTGTTATTTTTTTAGTTAGCTTTTTTCTGTTATTACTCTTATTAAGCTTACTTTAGTTGCACTTGACTAGCTTTGCTTTATTTTGAATTCGAAAATTCACATAAATATTGGTTTAAGCACACAAGTTTTATCAAAGCCGAACCAAAAATTAGAAACCAAAATAAAAACCAAATAGAACTCGGGATCTTGGGAACCGCTCGTTTGCCTGAGAACTGTTATATTATTGCTTTTACACGGACCGGACCGCACACGACCGCGTCGTCTCAATACTTCGATTGCAACTAAAGCGGCGAATTGTCGACGGCGTAATACCTATTGAGCTCCCCTATGGGGCCCGGGCTCCCGTGGAGAAATAAAGAGAATTATTAGCCACCGAAAGAGCGAACGTTCCCATACGCTTACACGCTCAGCCGCTCAGCCGCTCGCCCGCTCGCGAAGCTTTGTGAGTCGCCTGCTAGTATGTGTGCACTCTTCTTACCACTGATAAGCGGTAATTTGTGTTGCCAACTTGTGTTACTAACTATCGTTTGTTGTGGGGGAAAAGCTTCAGCTGGGAAAAAGCTGTGGGGCTAACGTTTAATTGGGGCTACAGTTTGGTGGCTTTCGCAGCTAAGTAAGCCCTGGAAGCTCAGCCAGAAGTCGGACAACCTATTTATTATAGAGGATTAGTTCCGGAAGGTTTGTTCCAGACGAAATCTGTACTTATTTGGCAGCTCTTCTCGCAAATATGAGCTTAGTTCAGGAAAATTATGTGCTATTTTTAAACTCTGATTTTATTTGTGTCATTTTTTATAGGTTATACTTGATATCGGAGCTAGAAAAATTTGAAATATCCCAACTGATATGCTGATTATTTTTTATGAAATAGGAAATGCATTTATTTATTAATCATAAGTATTATTCACATATTTATTTGGAGTATGACAGAATAAAAAATTCCTCTGATATTTCAGTTTTTTTGTACAGAAGTCAGTATTTTTCGCGTTTTCTTTTGATTTTGTATTAATTGTATACCTCTTTTTTCTCTCTCTTTTTGACACTTTGAAGATCTCTAGGTTGCTATTGCTCAACAGCGGGCCTTCTAAAATCTTCCAAATACAACAATACATTTTGTATAATGCATAATTAGATGGTGACCCAATCTCTTCATCTCTAAATACCACATATATAATCACAAGTCCCTATTCCCCCAACGTTTAACCAAAAAGAATTCATTTCCAACGAGAAAATGTTAACAAGTAGCCACTTAAAAGATGGCCCTCCCTGGACAAACACCGAAAAAGGCGCCCAGACAGACCCACAGAAATTAATATAAATTTAACCGTTATGATTATGCGAGACAATCTTCATTAATTAGACACAAGTCGAACATAGAACAAATTAGTTAAGGGTACGCATCATCGCCGCACGACCCAAGCGGGGGTCCGGTGGTTTCAGTCCCAACCGGCACGACAATGTCATTAACGTCACGTGGCCTTTGCCGTCGGTGCCGTCCCCTTTTGCCCCGTTTCAGACCCTGTGTTCTCCACAGTTTTCCCCATTGAGCAAAGGGTGCAGTAATTATATTTACCGTTAATCCTGATTTGCCACAAAAGGGAAGCGAAGCACAAAGCAGAGATAGGATAAATAGAGGTAGCGAAAAAAAATACAGCACGAGAGACAGACGGAAAGAGACGAGGGCTTCGAGTGGATCGGCAGTTGTTGTTGCTGGGAAAAGTAGGGTTAGAGCGGTTACAATTAACCCTGTGGCCTCCCTTGGAGCGCCACCCCCGCCTAACACAAGCCAAGGTATACCAAAGAGAAGATGAGGCAGAGGGTAAGAGAGAGGAACTGCCACTCAGCTCAGTTGTATTTCTGTGCGTGGATGCAGCATAAAATGCATTTGCTAAAGGGTAACGTAACCGAAGAGCTGTACTAGATACCTACCTTTTATTTGATATACCTTTCCCCTACCACATGCCACACTTTAGCTCTCTTTTAACTTTATCTCTTAATCACTATCTGTCTCTCGCTTTGTGTTCCATTTGCACAGAATTCGATTACGCGTTTTGTTTGCCTTTAATTGCAACGCTCATCCGTTTTACTTAGCAGTTTGTTGGTCCCGCTTTGCCGCAGCGATTTCTCCTTTGCTCCTTTTCGAATTTGCAATGAAAAGCGTGAAGCGTAAAGTGCGTTTGGGTTTGATTTGCAAGGGAACTGCCAGAAATTATCGTCAAGCTGCTGTGTGCACTCCATTCCAATTGATTCTTGAACTTTAAACTGCTTCGCTGCACAAAGAACACGGAAAGAATGGGAATGGAACAAAGGGAATTATACAGTGAACACTCTGAACACTCTGTGTGCGGCAGTACAAACCACTGACATGGTAATCGCACAACAAAGGCTTTCACTCTTGACACGGACTTTCCACAAAAGCCTAAAAGTAGGCAACGCTAAGCCATGGCGTCGCGACGCGTCGGTCTTAGAGTGAAAGGGAGAGAGAGAGATTGAGTGAAAAACATGATCTGTTGCTAACATATTCTCATTTTTTTTACAGAAGTTATTACAGAAATGTTTGAATTCCATTTTCATATGTATCTATCTATCTATCTATCTGTAAGGGTAGAAAAAGACTCGGCTCCCAAATTCAGTTTTCCTTAGTTTGCGTTTAATCTTTGGCGCTCCAGTGCAAACAAACTAACAGTTGAATGAGCTTCGAGAAACTGCATTTCGTATTAACAAGCTCGAATGTATATTAATATTGCCATAAACATCTAATAAATAGTTTGGTTTATTGATTTTATATGTATTTACCCCCAGCAAGACCCCGAAATCTCATCTCTTCTTTCGCTAGACCCTCTCTTGACAAATATTTAATATCGAAGATGCATTTCCAGTTGTTGTTGCTCGTCTATGCTGATACATATGTATCTGTATCTATCAGAAACTTGTCTAGAATGTCAACTAGAAAATTCGCATATTCAGAGAGCAGTGGCAGTGGCATTGGCAGGGCAGGGCAGGGCAGGACAGGGCAGGGGCACTCTGCCAAAAAAACGAAACACACAACTGGAAAATGGCCAAGGAAAAAGGGGGAATAGCATATCTCAGTGTAAATATGCATGCATATAGTAAATTGAAGTCTGAAGAAATCTGAGAAAATTGAGAAAAGCAATCCATGAAGCAAATATTGAAATATTGACAGTCGTACAAGTACGAACAACTTGCTGTGCAATGGCACATTGTCTTCCATCCGTTGCGGAACTTGTATTTGTTTCAATTTCAAGCTCTGGACAGACTGAAAGTGGCTCGACAAACAACAGTTATATTTAGGAGTCTGGCACATAATGCCAAAACACTAAAATTAACAGCTGCAAACATTTTTAAAGATTGACGATGGCAGGCGTCCTTAGCAAAGATATATGTGCAAACATACCCTGAGAAGCTTGGGGAATGTATGAAAAGCTATAAAGAACATTACAACATTACCTATATATTTTTCGCAGTATTGAATAGGGCCACAAACAGTTCTGTTGATGGGAACACATACTTATAAGTGTTGGTAGGTAACACTAAGAGGAGCAAAGCATTCCCCATAAATTGGCTCTTTTCCTCTTACATTCTTTCCGACTTCATTCAGTGTATTTCCCATTCGTTCTGCACCACTTAAACTTTTACGATCCTCTGTTTTGTTTTCCAACTGAAAATCGCCGGCTTTAGGAATTTTTAGCGGCTGGGTTGGGACTAACTGTTTTCAGTGGCTGAAAAGGCGACATAAAGTATATTTTGATTATTTCGTGAGCCAAAAGTTGAGCATTTTAAGACCAGCCGGCATTTGCATTTCAAATATAATTTTACGACAATCCACCCAGAAGTTCCTTTACCCATCTGGCCCGCATAGCATCGGGGGGCCCAACACCTTCCCGCAGGATCTTTTGGGACGCCTGGTGAACGAGTGAAATACCACAAATGGCGTGTAAACACAACAAAGAGGTAATAACAATGGCGGCCGGATGCCTGGAGAGGTCCCTGACTCCGCGAGGCTTTACACAGAGACACAGGCAGCTTCCGTCCACATTCCTGGAGCACAGTTAGTCCAGGATGTAGCGCAGGGCAGGACCTTTCCTGCCACCCGCACTTTGGCAAACATTTTTATTTGTTTCTCCGTAAGCTGTGTCAATACACAATAAATTGAACTGTGCAAGAATTTATGTTGGCACTTTGTGAGGACGCAACATGCCGCCACCGCCATCGCCATCTCCTCCTCCCCCTTATCTACGGGGCCGTGGTCCACACCCGCACATCCGCACATCCGCACTGGGCGTCAATTGCATATTGGCCGCCCCCTGGGGACTTAAAAGTTCAATAATATTTATTTGTTACTTGCTCTTTGACAACAAAGCTCGCTCGCGCGCGCACACACAAGATTATACTTAGTCGTGGGCCCCCGTTTATCACGCAACCAGAGATACCCGAACTCCCACCCCAAAGACCCACACGGAATGCCACAGACACCCTCTTATATAATGGCATATTGTCAGACAATGGCTGCGACCAGAGTTTGGCCGTAAATTTTGGCCCTAAAGGCGATGATTTTTCTAAAGGCCCTAAGCTAATTTAGTGACCGAATGCCAAAGTGGTCAGGCCCCTGTGATTTATGGGGTCACCATTCCACCACTCCAGCTACGTTTCCAATTATCTCTTTGGTTAACTTATAACCTTAAAGCCATCACTAGAACCGGAAACTACATGTAACAATATTATCTTACACTCTTTAATTAAGATCAACCTTTGTTTGGGTAAACTTAGTGCACAATTTGCTGGCACTGGCACTGGCACTGGCACTGGCACACATACATATGTATTTATGCATTTGTGTCAATGAGTCGGTGTTGATCCCATTTAATAAGCGGACAAATTTCGATATTCATAAAGGACACACAGGGGCTGGGGCTGGGGCTGCCGCTGGGGCTGGGTCTGGGTCTGGGTGTCCGGAAACACATGTATTGTGTTGGCCATCTACAAATAGCATCCGAGCCATAAACAAATAAATTCCAAATCTTCTGTTAGGCCCACTTAGTCGAAATGGAAGGAAGCGCAGGCGCAGACAAACAACCGGCGGAAATCTAGTGTGAGGATACCAGAGGTGCTTACCCTATCTATAAGGCAGGAACGAAGTGGAAAAGGAACATTGCAGGAGAAGTAAAGCAAACGACAGAACGGAATCAAATGGGAAAGACTGTGAGCAGGGGAACACTAGCAAAAACGAAGCGATAGAGGGGAATCACACACAGAAACGAAACGACAAAGGACTGCCAGCAGGGGGAAACCCGATTAGGAATGAAACGTTAAACGACTGTTAGCAGGAGAAGGACCAGTAGGAACGAAACGAACGTTGAAGAACACCAGGAGTTAAGCGGGGATGTTTCCTGGTCCCTGACGTTGATGCTCGTTGCACGCGTTTTAGTAGAAAATCTGCATCCTGCGCGTACGGACGTGACTCGGATGGAAAAGGAAGCCGTGGCAGCCACAAGACAATTTGCCGCGTTTTGCAATTGAACGTGCCCCGAAAGTGTGCTCTTTGTTTATCCCAAAGACAAAAGACGGAAAAGAGTGAATATACAAATAAAGAAAAAGTGCAGAGCAAAGGGCAAACAGTGAAGATAGCCATAACAGAGAAAGGGAGAAAGAATTAAGACAAAAGTTAAACCACTTGGTGTCCTCTTGGGTGTCCTGCGAGTGGAGTGTCCTGGCGTCGGTTGTTCAACGTGGAGTGTGTCGACTGTCAACTGCCGAGTGTCTTTTGGTGGAATCACTTTTTAAATTTGTTTGCTCCCGTTGTACTCAAATGGATATTAGAACTGAACCGAAACGTACCGAAACAAGGAGCTCCGGAACCAGACCCACAGCTACAGCCAGGGGATTTCTCCAAGGAGGAGTAATGTAAAAAAAGGGATTATTGTGCATCATTCTCGTGGACCCGAGCAAAAGAAAGTGAAATAAAAAGTATCCTCGAACCGGATTATGCGATAAATTGTTACTGAAGTGTAAATGTTTTCTCACGTGTTAAATCGTTAAATATAAGCCTTATAAGAAATATATGTACTCGTATAAAGGAGCCACCGTTCGTGAGTCCGGCCACATGGCCATTGTAACTTATTACGAAGAAGCCTTAAACTGAAAACTTGGGTGCAAGAAAACCCATTGAAAAGCAATGCGAAACTTGTTAAACACTATAAATGGTTCAAGTTCTTCAAGAGTTTTTTTGTACGCCAGAAAACTTTCACCCATTAGTCATTGAGAACCCTCTCGTTGTGTGATAGTTTTGCATGGGAACCGTGCAATATTTTAACTTTTGTGCGAAAAGGAGCGTGGGAGAGACTTGAAGCTATACGGCGAATTTTACATTATTAATTGCAAAACGATTATGAGAGTGTAAGTGGCAAAGAAGTTGCTGAATTTTGATTTCTTTATATCTCTTGGAAAGTCTAAGGGCCGACACCCCGGCCCACCATTCCTTTGCCTTTTTTGGAGCAGACGATGAAAGGGATTCAGAGAAAGGATGTTACATTTTCATGGCAAGCTGTTTGTTTGCCGTGAAATTTGGTAGGATTTTAATTAAAAATTTATGGCAATATTTGTTTTTTTTTTGCTGCCTTGCGGAAAAGGATTGAATTTGTAAAAGTTGAGTTAAAGCAAAATCTGGGAAGTTCTATTAGTTATCCAAATTGATTGGGTTTAATATTTTAAATTAATTGAAGAATCTCTTGGGGATCAAGTGTCCAATTAGTCGGCAAGTTTTCTCAATATTTTTGGTATACATTTTCTGCTATGGTTTCTTAGAAAACCCTTCCGTAAACTAAACAACACGTTCCCCTTTTATGGCCAACAGCATTTGGTTTAGAATTAGGCAAGATTCACTTAGCAAAAGCGCAGATAGGTCTTTCCTGGAAAGTCCATTGAAAGCACCCAACAGTGTTTTCCATAAAACATAAACTTAAATACTGATGGTTGTTTATTTATTTTGATGCCACTGCAGTGCCAACAAAAGTTCACCACTCTGCAGAACCGAAAACACTTAAATAAATATATAAATCAAGCAAGAGAGAGAAATACGAGTACGAGTAGAACGAAACAATGAAAATGCAAGAACATTTTTGCTGGAAACGCAGCGAAAAACTTGCGAAAAACCCATAAAAGAAAGTTGCAATTTCTGGCTAAAATACAAAATAAAAATAAAAATAAAATCGAATAAAATAAGAGTAAAGTGGAGCAGAAACCAAATGGAGAAAGGGAGCGCTGCAGCCCAACCCCCAAGTGTATTAATTCAATAAACCTATTTATCTGAGACTTCGACTGGGATTTTGGGGAAAGACGGAGAGATAGAGATTTCGCAGAGAATGCGACAAAGTTTGCCAGCCAAGACGGCGCAGTGCAATCAGCCCAGTCTGCTAAGGAGTCGACAGAGGAGTCAGAGAAGCCAGAGGAGCAGCCAGAGCAGTCGGAGCAGCCAGATTCGATGCCGCAAACGAGTCCCAATTGGAGGCAGGCGTACAATGAGCGCACAAAAGGCGCTGTAAGTGTCATTGCAGCCAGGAACTGTGCCACTGGGACTGCCACAGCCACAGCCAGCGCCACAGCCAGCGCCACTGCCACAGCCACAGTTCGGCGAAGGACAGCCACGTTGACAACTGCAGAGATGACAGTCAGGGCAGGCGATGTGGGCGGACCATCTTCAGTCCAACGTCGCCAATTTTTACGTAGCACCAGGACACGGACAGCGTCTTGGCTGGATCTCCTTCCAGCCCTTCTGGTCCTCGGCTTTGGGATGCGTAAGTACAGCTCGGGGGCACTTCTCTTTCTATCTTTCTTTTTGTGTGTGTGTGTGTGACTTTCATACATTTTTGATTTAATTTAACGCATTCATGTCGCACTCACACACACTCAAAAACACCCACATAGAAAGACACCCACACACTGGGATAATGGCACTTGTAAGCGGGTCGGGTCCCCTAGACGCGTCATGGCTGCTGGCAAATTATTTTAGTAGTTCTGGATCAGCAGTGCGACAGAGAAGGAAAGAGAGATACCATTGCCTTTCTCTCTCACTTGTCCTTGACAATTGATGACAGAGAGGGGGCGTGTGTGTGTGTGCGTTGTGTGGCATGGGCAGGTGCGTCGCTGTGGTTGGGGCTTGAGAGGGGTCCTGGTCTCCTTTTTGTTTTATTTGATTTAGCTGAAATTAGATTACCAGAGAAAATGAGGGTCTGCAAAAATAGGAAAAACAATGGCGCTTAAATTTGATCAAATGTGTGTGAGAGAACTTTCCAAGCAATCATTTGGAGGTATTTTTTATTGAAATTGTACTAAAACTCATTCTACCGACATTCATTTCCTCTTCACAGGGGAAACTCCCTTAAACTCGTGCTGAAAAACGCTACTCTTAAAATTGTATTAAGGCATTCCGCTCAGGGAATCCTGCTATAGAAACCATCCTGGAAAACATCGCCTCTCTGGTTAGGCCCCTGCCTTCGTAACTTACTTTTTGTTTTGGGTTTCGAGTCTAATTTGATTTCAGAACATAATTAAGTCAACTTCATTGCCCTAATGAGATGTTCATTTAATTTGCCCCTAACCATACATATCCATAATACGAGTGCGAGTACGAGTAAGAGTACGGGCACAGTATATCCCCCCTTGAATTCCCTTTTCTGTTTTCTGTTTTTCCTATGGATACATTTTCTGCTAAATGGGGGGGAACCTCTTCCCGAAGTCTTTTCAATTAATTTCATGCTTTTGTTGCGTTTAAATGGATTCAATTGGCCAAAGAAAAATCGTTTGAAATCGTTTAAGCTGGGACTGAAACCGACAAGGTATTACTAATTTTCAATGCTGTAAAGGGAATATTAATGGCAGATTTAAAAGCTTTTAATTAACACTTGGACTAGGCCTTGTGATATGTCTATTATTCTTGAGCGATGATTATAGAAAACTATTAAAAGCTGTTTGTGAATTTACAATGGATGATGCGATAGATAGACACCTACTGCATGCATACCGCAAATGTTAACAGATTTGTGTTCGATTCGACTTATGATCGACTGACTTCTATGTGACTACTTCAAGAGGACCCATATTGTTTATGGGATGGCCTGTGTCGGGTCCTGTTCATGTTTAGAGATGTGATTACTGCGTGCTTGTTGGCCTTGTAGGAGATAGACTGTATTTTGTTTATGACGTGACCTGCTGCCATTATATGCTTATTTTGAAATTAACATGCTCCTTTCCAAGCTCATTAGTTGAACTAAAACATAGACCATTTATTCAAATTCTGCATTAAAACAAGATTATTTAGTAGAATTGAGCCTTAATTTTCCACATTCAAAACCCCATTTCGCATAAAGTTCCTTTTATCCTTTATCCTTTAAATCACATAAAGTAAATTGTACATATTTATGAACCTTTGTGCACACAAATCAACAGCAAAAGTTTCAAGATGCTCTTTAGACGGTTCCGCAAATTACGAGAATGAGAAATAGTTGGCAGCAGGTCCTTAACCCGGTTGGGGCCCCAACAGCAGCAGCAGCATCAGAAGCAGCACCACCACCACCAGTAGGAGCAGCTGCTTTTCAACTGTTGTTTCGTGCCGGCCGATAATCATGGCAAAAATAGAACAATAAATTTCTCTTTCTCTCTAGTTCGGTACTCCTGCTCTATGAGTCCTGGGGGGAAAACATTAACGAAATTGAAAACTTGCCAAAAAATGTTTAATAAACACATTTTCAGTGGCACATCGGTGGCACCCCTAAGGCCCAGCCCTTGCCTTCTATCAACACTCTGTACTCTTAGCTTGGAGCCCCTCTCTAAAATTTCTCTCCCATCCCCTGCCTCCTTTAAGGCCCTACTAAACAAAATGCGCTTTCAAAAAGTTTGACTGCAACTCGTTATGCGAAAATACAGAATGGGGAAACAAAGTGGATGCAACCTCTAAAGCCCATACTTTTACCATTCCCTACCCTCAAAAATCCTCCCATTTTCCCAACCGAAAATAGTAGAAAATATAATGCAACTGAAGTTTGTCTTGCTGTTGCCTTTGTTCGGCCAAAAAATTGGTTTCTATTTCTATTTCTCTTTTTCTGTTTTTGGTAATTTTGTGGGGACTTTGCGTATAGAGATTTTTGCGTTGTCTTTGCACTGTGCTGGCTGCCTGCTAATTTCGGGAATGTGCCGGCAAAGTTGTGGCTCAAATCAAAGCGGGCTACAGGTTGACTTGGGGCCTGATCCTGGGCCCATCACCTGGGCAAAATGGCCCCGAAATCCTTTAAGAGAGGAAGCTCTGGGGTCGTCATGTCGTGTCCTGTGTGCGGTCGTTGCTGTTAGGGCCAAAAGTGTTTGCTTACCTTCATAAATTATAAATGGGTTTGTGGACAGACAACAGCAACAGCAACAGAGGAAGAGCTTGCCCCGGGCTCACTGAAGGCAGGTGGATGGCAGGAGAGTGTGGCAGATACATTGTCAGCTGACCTCAGCCTCAGGCTCGTCCTGGGCCTGGTACTGGTCCCTGGATCTGGGCCTCTGATGACGGAAAATATTGTAACACAAGCCAACAGGCTGGCGGCACAGGATGCTAAGGAGGGGTTGACCGACACATGACAGTGCCACAGGTCAACAAAGTATCTAACGGTGGAACAAATTGCCAGGCAACGTGTTGGCAACGCCATAAAAAGAATTGCCCATTGTGGGGCCCTAAAATGTATGCTATGAAAATTTGAGAGTAGCGGGTGAGTACTTTTTTTTCTGTGCGAAGGCGGTTGTAAGGCATATAAGAGTATATATTATTGATAAGCTTGATATAGCCATTTTCGTGTGTAGCTGGAACCTAAAACTGAGATATTTGAGAGTCTGGAGGGTGTACATTTTACGTTTAGAGCCCAGAGGTATTAAAACCTATACCACTCGGATCTGCATTACAGTCAAAATGAGGAAAGAGCAGTAATTATTATTTTTACTATTAAAGATTAATTTCTTTTTCTCTAATTCGAATTCAAAACATGTCTGTGCTCCGGGTAGACCACAGTGATATTATCGTTTGAAGCCTTCTTCTTTTGTTTCAATGCATGGCAACAATGAATTGTGCTGGCTATGCCACCCACTGTGCCTCATTCGCCATGCAACTAACAATTTCCTGTCTCCAACACACGCTCACATCCTTACACTGTGGGCTGAAGGCCATTCAGCTGATGCGCTTTTGGCTCGCAAAATGTGAGCTTAAATTATTCAGAGGGTCCAAAGGAGTAACCGTTCAGCAGCTGCAGCGGCAGGAGAGCGTCGACGCTTTGGGCAATCAAAGACAACAACAACAGCAACAGAAATAGTGTATGCGTGTGTGAGGGGCATTTAATTGCTCAGACAAGAGCAGAGGACCAGACGATGGAGAGGAAAAGACATGGCGTGAAATGACCCACAAATGACAAAGTGCAGCGGCAGTCAACGAGCCTTGTCTTCATTTCTTGTCGAAGTGTGAAAAGAACAAGACAAAAACGACCAAAAAGAATGGCCAGAGCTAGGAGCTTCCTCTAGGCCAAAATGGCCAGAAAGAGGGCTTCGTCCAGGCCAGAATGTGGAAATTTATGAATCGCAGCAGGCGATGGGGTTGGGGCACAGAGAAAGCGAACCCCGGACAGACTGTGCCCCGGCAGGAGGTCCTTTTAAAAATTGTTTTGTTTTTGGTCAACGTTCGCCTACTTATTTATGGCTGCCCTGCAGCGTCCTCCCTCTATCTCTGAAACCCTCTCTCATCACTCCTCTATTGTCCCTGTCCCTTATCCTTTATTGCAGAACAGTTCTCCCTGGCCAAATATTTAGCCTAGAGGCCATAAAAATCAACTAGATAGCCACAGCAGCCATAAGAGATATTCTAATATCTTTTTGAGATTTCGCATAATTATTTACCCTGATTTATATGGAAAAATGGAAAGAGATGGAAAGGCACAGCAGAAGGAGTTTGTGCTTTAATGAAGCCAATGCAAACATGTGGGATACAAGAAACTTCTGGCATTCATTTCCATAATTTATGGAGAAATGGTTGCTACATTTCAGTTCAGGATATATTTGGAAACGTTTGATAATGTTTAAGCTTATAATAGATGATAAATATAATTTGAATAAAACTGATGCCAAATATTGTGGAACACGAGTATCTGCAATACAATTGCTCATAAATTATGAATGAATATATTATACATTTTATAAACATCATCAAGTTCATCCTTTGGAAAAAAACCCTAGAGGTTGTCCCGTCCCCAAAGAACCACAATCAATCCACTTAAATTCATTAAAACGAACTTATATCTCAACACAATTTTTTACCCGTTTAATTTCCCCAAAGATTTCGTGCTGCCATTGGAGTTTCCCCAGCAGACAGTCTTCTCTAGCCTGATTCATCTTCATCACGTTGAACCTTTTGTGTCATAAATTATTTATGTTTATGCACATTGCGATGACATTTGATCACAAGTGCTTGGAATTCCCATAAATATTTGAGCACAGCAAAAAATCGAACGAGGGTGGGGGATGAGTACAAAAATTGTATTTAAAGTGGCATTTATCAAATCGATCAATAAACAATTACCGAATGCGAATGCTCACAAAATAAATAAATAAATAAATAAACGCTGGCTGAGAGCAGCCATGAAATCTTATGGAATACGTATCTGTATCTGTGCGCTAGGAAAACACGCATTAAAGATACATTTGCATGAGTGTAGGTGTGGGTGGCTTCAAGTGGATGCTTTTGAGTGGGTGAGAGCTCCGTTATTCGAGTGGCCTGTGCGTCTGTGGCTGGCTGTCTGTGTGGATGGATGGTTGCGGATGGGTGGGCGGTGGGAAATGTTTAGTGGAAAATTGCTCTCTGCTGCCGTTATCCCAGAATTCATTCAAAACTGAAACATATGTTGGGTGTCACTGTGAAAATTACACTAAGCCAGGGAAAGAGCTCAAAGGAAGGGCGATTGTGGGCATGTTCAATATGGCTTTCTCTTCCAGAAACCCTGGCACTTGTACGTACGTACACCCACTTTTGTCTGTGACTCTGCCTCGGCTCAATTTATTTTTATGGCATCGTGTTCCTCTCGGTCTACGTGTCCTACGTATTTTTACACGCAGAAGGCGACTTTCTTTCTCTCGTTCTCGTGCCTCTTCCCTTTTGAGGTGCCGTTTCAGTTACGCCGTAAATTGAAATTGGAGCATTGCCCAGCGTTGCGTATACGCACTTTTGTCTGTATTCTGTTGCGTACACGCACTGTTGTCTGTCCTGTTTCGTGTATTGCGTGTTACACGTGTTGGTAAAGCAAATATTGTTAATGGCATTGTTATTGAAGCTGTGGGTATCTTGCATCTTTAATTGGACAACACAACTCTTTTTGTACATTTTAAAAATACATTTCTTATTTATTCCTGAGCGAAACACAATAGGCTTTGTATGAATATTCCCAGTATGTTGAGTAAAACAATTGGCAGAGAATTTGAGCGTTCTGTGAGATTTCATGGTTCTTTAGCGAAAATTGTAATACTTCTTTTATACGAAATGCAATGTTAGGCGGTTTTTACAGTTTTTCGTTGAGATAAACAGATTCTGCGATAGACAGATTTTTGGGTAGAAAACAATACAAATGTTAAGGTTTTGCATGACTCTGTTAGATATCCTTTTGGGTGTGGGTTTCGTGTAAATGTTGCCCCATTTGATGTGTCTCCGAGCAAGTAATTTAGCTCATTTGAACTTTAATTGCTTGGCGGCCCCCAAAGGAGACTCATTAGGATGGTTAACCCGCAGCAAGAGAGGCAGAAATCTGACGATATAACTATCCGCCACACACCCACACACTATGCGTTCCCAGAAGCGAAGTTAGATGGATGCAGCAATCCAAGTCCTCATGCTCGTCCTCATGCTCGTCCTCGGGCTCGTGTTTTATGTGCACTCGAGGCGGCCATAATCCAAAGTGCTCCCCAATGAAAAGTTTGTGTTTGTGGCTTGTGTGTGGGCTGTTCCTTTGCGTATTTCCACGGTCGGATACGGATACGGATAAGGATACTGATTCGCTTGGAGCCTCAGCCTCAGCTCTGGCCAAGAGTCAAGTGGCCGACGGTGTCTTCTTTGGCCAACAGGGCTCGACGTTTTAATTATGGCCACGACGTCGACGCCATTTTGTCCTTCGCAGAAGCCCTGACTTTTTTTTTATTTGATATGTAATTACTCTGGTTTTATATTTTTTGGGGGGAAGTGGAGGTGTGGGCGTGGGCATGGTTGTGGTCGTGGGCACGCATATTTTTTATAATTACATGAAATGTGAAGAAGACCAGCCAGCAAAAGTTTTCACATTCGGCCCAAGCCGATGTGATGCGAGTGTCCTGGAGAGTCCTGATGCCACGCTAATGATGCACGTGCCGGGGAGATTGTGCAGATTATCACCTTTTGACCTTTGCCGGGTCAGCAAGCTGGAAATTCCTTGAATTGGAAGAGTGCTCAGCCGCAGGAGAGGTTTTTATAATTTGCAATTAAAGTTTTTTTCTCCATCCACAAATTCCGCTAAAACAATTTGAACTTCGCTTAGTTGTTTTTAGTCTTTATTTGAAATTCAAATAATTTTCTTTATAAACACATTTTCGTGGCAAAACTAAAAAAAAAAACAAAACTAATAATGTCTGAAAATTATAATTTTATTGAACCAAAAAAAATAAAATGCAGGAAACAGCAAAATTAAACATTTTTTTACTAAGAAAATATTTAATTTAATTAAATTGCAGCTCATTGCAGGTGGTTTTTGTAGTTTTAAAAGTTGATCGATATTAAAGAAAAAATGTGCAGCTTCAATCCTAAATCCAATCAGTTTTTTGTGCTCTTCTTCTTTCTCTGTGGACACCATAAAAGGCAAAATCCATGAAATATTAACTAAGGGGTCAAAGTGCCGAGGACGGGTGCACCATATGGTCGAGTCTGGACCTATCTCTCTGTCTCTCTCCACCTCTCAAACCCTTCAGGTATCTGCGTCATTGCAACCAACCAGGACGGCTGCTGCCTGGCATATGGCAGAGCCCTGCACCATGGGAGGGCTTAGCCACTTTTGAAATTATTAAATGAGAATAGTTTTGAATGGGGTTTCGTTGTGAGAATAACTTTTGCATTGCCCTGAGTCATTCTTTGATTTTATACAGAACTTTAGGTCTGCTAAAAATTATGTTTTAATTATGTTTATGGAAACGCCCAAAAGCAAATAATTTCATTTGATAACGATCTGTTATGATTAGATCTGTTTTTGAGAAGGAAAAAAAGGTAGAGAAGCAGAAACCCAAACCAATGAAGATGAGTATTGCCTATTGTTTCAATGGATTCAGAAGAATACGTTTTTCTTACAGCTTTTGCTGCTCGGATATATTGGATAATTGCAGAGCCCAATCTTGTACTTGTAATTGTCGTTCTTCCGTTCAAAATTTTTGATAAGCAATAAGTCACCACTGAGCATGAGCACTGACATTCAAACAAGTTCTTTCTCCACTGGAGGCTGTTATTTTGTTCATTTTTCATCCAGCTGTCACCCACTGTTCCACTGTTCGCCGAAGCTGATGACATTGACGATGCTGATGGTCTTCCAGTCTAATGCGGCACCACATTTTGTAGTTGTCTAAACCAATTTCACAATTTACATAAACCCAGACCCACACACACCACACTCATTTACAACAACAGCGGCTGCTGCTGCTGTTGTTGGTAGTTTCTTGTGCCTCTCTCTCCCTTTCTATCTCTGTCGAGTGGAAAGGCAATTTGAGTAATTTTTGCGCCAGCGGTGGCCGTGTGCCTAATTTGTGAGCATTACTATTCAGCCGGCGTTCGAGTCGAGTCGAGTCGAGCCAAGCCGAGCGAGCAGTTTATTCTGGCTTAAAATATGGGTTTTAGTTCCAATCTCACCGGACGAACAGCACCCACAAATGGGGGCCGTTGAAGTGTTGTCGAGTGGATGGGAGGGCCACTTGCCATGCCAACGGGGGGCAATGGCAAAACCTGAAAACTGACGGAGAGCAAGAAAACAATTTGAGTGTTATTGCACGTTTCACTCTTTCTGCTGTGTATCTGCGTGTCTGTCTCTCCGACTATTGTCAAGTGCGGTAAATGGCTAGATCACACTTCATGCTGGGGCTCCTTTTTTCATCTCCTGTGCTAAAGCAAACAAAAGGGAGAACACGGCAGAAACCCAGAAAATTAATCGGCTTAAGGGGCATAGTTTTGTGGCATGGCCATCTCTCTTGTGTATTTCTTTTCCCATGCTCCTTTTTGACAAGCGTTTTTCCCGGAGGCCAAAGAGTATACTGTCTTCTTGTAGATGTCTGTTACACACAAAATAAAAGGGTATTGCTTGGTCGTAACATCAACTAAAATCTCTTCGCTTCTTACGAATTACTAACACTCAATGTAGCACAAAAATAAAATTCGTTTTTGCTATTTGCTGCCTTTTTTTGTTCATTGTTTGGCTGGATGGCAAATTCCTTTGAGGGAAAATCAAAACCGAATTGATTTCCTGATAAATCGGTTTTAATTGAAAATGCAAACTCTGCCTTGAGCAACTCTTTCTCTCCGGCTTTGGGATGATCCCTTTCAAGGATTGGAACTCTTGACAAACCAAATAAAGAGCAAAAAGGAAAAGCGAAAAACTGCACCTACAGTTCTGGGTAGATTTTAAATTTACTATTTTGTTCTTTTTCAAAGGCGTGGGGGAGTGAAATTTTCAATTTGCATTTTAACAAAAATTTCACATTCGCTGGGAACCTTTTTTTTGGCTGGGCCTGAAACTGGGCTTCGGTTGGACCTTATCAACACAGGCAAATCACACGCATCCGCTGGAAATGATTTCGTGAGGGAAATTTATGCGGTTGCCCTGTGTGGATTCTCTTTTTCTTCTCTTTGGAAGCTCCATCTTTTTTTTTGGGTTTTTCTCGCCAGCGAGACACGTAGATTTTCGGGCCAACTGAAACTGAAGGTAACACGAGAATGGATTCTAGCAGAATGGTTGAATTGGCTTGCCCCACCTAAATCATTGGCTCTGACAAGAACGTGAAATGAAATAATTTTAAAATGCAAATTCTTTTTTATCAAGCCACTGAAATCTTAGCCCTGAAATCAGCACAAAACCGTAGACTTCTGCTCCCGGCCCCCATGTCCATTGAGCATTGAACTTGTCCGGGATATCCTCAGGGGTAAAGGTGGCACTTGGGCTTGGGCTGAAGGTAACCGCAAATGAGTTTGTTTTCCTATCACGAATATTACGGCTTGAATGGGTATTGAAGGTAGGTTTACCGTAAGAAGTTCATTCTGCAGGTTAAAGGTTAACCGAAATGAGCGCTTGAGGACATACGAAAATTAAGATGGAAAGAGGAGAGTGTACACTTCTCTAGGCGTTATTATAACTACAATTATGTTTTCAGCGGATATCTTCTTTGGTGTCCGAAAATGAATTCTATGGATGGGAGCTTCTAAAATGATTGTATGGAGGTTCTTGTATCACCTAAATTGGACCAAAACTTGTCGTGTGACTTCAAGGAGCATATCCGTTATATTTTCCTTAAACAAAATATTTACAAAATCGGATTTCTAAAATAATTTGAACTTCTAAACAAATTTAGTGACCTTTAATCAAACGACAAATTCTTAGAATTTTTTCTCTAAATTGATGAAATTGAAATGATTTCAACTGCAGTCCGCAATTCCGCCCTCTTGTTGCCTGTTTTTGTGGTTTGCTCAAAAACTTTTCACTTCAATGACTTCGCTGCCAAGTTCAAGACTTGGTCCTGTTCCTAGTCTAGGTCTTGACACACACCCCCACAATTTAGTGGGTGCTTAGCCCCAGGACAAACATGTCCTTCTGTGAGTGTCGGGGCAGAAAGTTGCTCAAAAAAGAAAGTTCCTCCGGTTGTGGGATGAGTGTTGAGCTAATCATTCCTGTGGCTTTCGCCTAGTTTTGGAAGATGCTCTTTCTTTTTTTTGATGGGTTGGTGTTTGGAATTTTACTGCCTGAAGTTATTAGCTTTGTAATCTTTTAATAAAGTTTCGCACAAATTGATGGGCCTTCAATTTATTTGCACAAAAGAAAACAAACAAGCTCAACATGCCAGGGTCTTGATTCTGGTATTCGACTGCGCGATACCTGGTAAAAAAATGCACGGGATGATCCACTTTATAAATCTTCTCGAACCCAATATTTTATTTGAAATTCACAAATACCGCTTAAAAATCAAATTATTTTCGCCCATGAATTGTGCAAACATCGAACAGATACGGAACGGATGACAAATTTATGATTGGAAAATAATTACAATTGAAATGAAAATATATCATAAATTTAATAAAATAAATATAAATATTTGTGCTGTTTTGCTGCATTTAATTTTGGTAATTAAAGCCAGGTGGCGGATGGGGTTGTGTGGACCTTTAATTTCCCTCCAAAACCCCCGGCCAAGGACGCTGGGGTACACGTGTATATAAGATGATTATGAAGCCAAAGTTACCATTTCTTTTTTGTCGGTGAGTTTTTTTCTAGGGCACAGAAGCACAGTGGAAAACCATAAAGAGGAAAAGTTTAAAAGGGAAACAGAGACCGGGCAAGGAAAAGGAAAAAGGCAACCAAAAGTAACAAAAACAAGCAACTTTTATTCACTAAAAAAAGCCCACACAGAACCAGAAACAAAATGAAACGAAAGCCACCACAGGCAGTGACATTAAGCGGCAAATTTTTATGATTTTAATTAGCATAAAAGCGTAATTGAAAATTAACTGAAACGAAATACACGTGCGACTGTGTGTGACACAAACATTCAGAGAGAAGAGTGAGAAAGAGGTTGATATTTTTTTTATTGAAATTTAAATTCATGCGCCGTGCGTAAGATGATTGCAATAATTTTGGCTTTGATGAGAGGCCTCTAGAATTTATGATATACATTTATTTGAATCTTTTTTGATTTGAAGAATTACATTTTAATAGGAGTTTTCATTGTGTAATGGGTTTAACGGTGTTGTGATGGTTAAACGAGTTAGAATCAGCAAAGATTAAATTTTGTTGATTTAAGTTAAAAAGAAGGCGAAAAGTTGTATACAATTAAGTGAATCTTTTCGGGAGGATAGGGCAAGGGGTAGGTGAGCAAAGAAAGTTAGTAAAAGTCCTCATCCTAAGATAACAAATATAAAATCTAAAATCTCCTTTAAATGGCATTTTCAAGTAAATTGCATTAAATATAAACGAAAGGCATATCCATTTCCGCTTTGACCCAGGCTGGAGAAGGGTGTAATGTAATTACACATTCTGCCTACATTTATGAATATTTTATTCACAAAAAAAATTCCTGTAATGCGTGCAGTATTGAATATTCAAATTGCGTATAATAATATAATTTAATTTGTTTTGGGCTTACATTTAATCAAATTCGGTTCAATTAACACGTATTTTTAATGCGATAACCAAGTGTGTATGTCAGAAATTAAAAATCTGATCTATGAACGAAAGGGAACTCAAACAAATTCATTTTTACTTTTGCTGGGATCAAGGCATTAAGTTCCGGCTTTCCACCTTCTTTAAGCATATTAAAATTGTAATTTAAAACCTAATTTAAATATTTCATTATATTACTTAATCCATATTATTTTATGAATAAAAGTACGGGAACACCCCCAAATCTTACCACAAAAATCTCGTTAAATATTTTGCTTCAATTTAAGGATTGTCCAAACAATTTCTGGTTTATTTTGCATTTTCCACAGAACTTGTCACCTGCAGCGAGGCAAAGCCGCAGCCGCAGCCACAGCCACGGGCAGGGGCAGAGCCAGAGCCGGGACCAGCAATGGGGCAGGTACAGGCAGAGGCACAACCACCGACACAGACACGGACACAGCTTATGCCAGCCCCGAGATCCACACTGTCAGATAGGCCAATGACAACACACAACGATCTAATTACGACAGCCAGGAACTTGACGACAGCAAAAAAACAAACAACAGAATACGAGGCGGCTTCAACGAGCCTGAGCGAAGGGGAAACAAGCACGGCCGTAGCCCGGGGCATGTCATCAGCAGCAGCAGCGGGAACAGCTTTGGCAGAAGGTGCAGCGCCTGGTGTGGAAACGATGGGAGCGACCAAGTCAGCACAAATTGGGCTAACAACTCGGCCCGCAGAAGAGCAAGTACTAGAGCAAATAGAGAAAGCGGCACAGCCAGCGACTGCAGCCACAGAAGCAGCAGCAACAACAACAGCAGCAGTAGCAGTAGCAGCAGAAGAGCGTACGACAGAAACCACAACAGCAGCGGCAACAGCGACAGCGACAGCGACAGCGGCGATGCTCATATCAACAATTTATCCAGCATCAACGGAAACGGATGGCCACAACTCCATTGAAACGGTGCCAGCAGAGAACCAGAAAAAGGAATCAGAAAACCCAGCATTGGGCAGAGCAGAGCTCCCTGCAGAGGATGATGAAAGGAACTCGTTGCTGCCACTGCCGCTACTGCATCCGGGTGGGGCTGATTCATTGACCAAGGGCTTCTCCATACCCACCTTCCTGCCACCATTTCCCGTTTTTGCGGCAGCGGATTTGCCAGCTTACCGCGCTGCAGCCGATGCAGCGGCCGCCGCCGCGGCGGCAATAGAAGAGGCAACCAAAGCAGCAGCAGCCGCAGCAGCTGCAGCAGCATCCTCGGAGGCAGCGACATTGTCGCCAGAGGAGCAACGGCGGCGAATGTTTGATGAGCAGCATTCGTACTTGGCCGCCCACCGGGCGGCCCTGGACGGGGACGGGCAGGCGGTGCGACGGAATCTGACAATGCCGGTGCTAAACATCACCGCCCAAATGGGGAATCACGCCTACATGCCATGCCAGGTGAGTGAGTAATCTCTCTCTCTTTCTCCCTCCTCCCTCCGTCACACTTGGCCCCCCCCAGAATCCCCTCCGTTGTTGTGTGTCGCATAATCTCTTGGTCTGGCGTTGGGCTTTGGGGGTCGATGGGGGTTCGGTTAGGGCGCGTGATGTAAGTCAGCTAAGCCTTAAAGGTATCGCCCGTAAAGGGGTTTTTAATATGTGCTTACATTTAATTGCGAGTATTAAATTTGAATTAAGTGTCACGTGTCATAAATAGCTGCGAAAACGGTTAAGCCGCTTAAAGCGTGCTACTTTTGAAGAGCTATATAAAGAGCTACTCTTTAAAAAACGTCAATCAGCAAAGGAAAGTGCCCAATTCTTGCTAACAGTACACCATCAACGTGTCCGAGACTTCCAAACTATTAGTCCCGTGTCTGTTTACATTTATTTTAGCCCCATGCTGCTTTGTCCCATATAAGAGCACTCTATTTGGACCTCTGTGGCGTACCGACTGTCCCTTGTTGCCCTCAAAACCTAACCTAAGTCCACAGACATGAAGTTCAGCAAACATGATGTTCATATTCCCTATGCCCATTACTGGCATCCCCTACAAGCTTCTGGCCGCTCCACGTGGACAATAACAATCAAGTTCAATTATCTGCAAGAAAGTGCTGTGACACTTGCAAAGCTTATCTAAACACTTCCCAAAATCCTAATCACTCTGGCAAAATTTAAAGGCATAAGCCAACCCTTAAAGCTTTGAGTTCCATGAAGAGGCAGCGATGAAAACTGAAACCACTCAATGTACTCGTAGAACGTCCCTGACTCAGTTACTGACTCATCTCTCAAAATTGAAGACCGACGAAGGGAAGACAGAGTGAATGTCGCACAGTGGCCCAGCCTCTTCATCCTTTTCTCACTTTCTGACTGTTTCTGAATTCCTTTTTAATTTCAACGGACCGGAGATAAAACTAGCATTTACATATTGCACCCACCCGCACTCCAGGCGCAGACTTTCACACATCTACGCAGATACAGTCCACAGATACAGCTGGAGAGACACACTTATTTGCATGCATACACATGCCTGCACAATGTGTTTCACATACAGCCACAACAGACATCAAATTTACATGCGTCTGTAGGTGTTTCTTCCTCCACAGATGTACACATACATATGCATATATCTATATATAAATATATATCTGTATCTGTAGAACACAATCCAACAACAGAACATAACAGAATGGGAGAGAGGGCGTACAAAAATAAATAAATTGTATGGAATTGTAAACGTTAAATAGATGCCTGGCTCGGCCCTGCGCCTGGTTCTCGCTCTATGTCTGGGGCTGGGTCCGGGGGCCTTGTTTGCGTCATAAAAAATAAACGTAAACAGAATGAATTGTTGATATGCAAATGAAATTATGCTGATCTGTGTTGGACCACAACCAGGAGCAGAAACAGAACCGGAAACGGAAAGGAAACCCGAGCAGAACACTCCACAAAAGATGAGAAGCCCCAAAGAGAAACACGCCACGAAGATGAGCCCAAGAGCAAAAGAACAGATAACTATAAGAATATTTCAGCAAAAACATAAGCACCTCCATCCTCCATACTCCATACTCCATCCTACATCCGCCATCCTCCAGCCTCAACCTCATTTCCATTTCCTTGCGTTAGAAATTCTTTTGGATCTGATTTGCTGTCTGCTGATGCGCTTGAGCCATCAGATTTTTTAACCTGACACCAGAACGACAGAGCAACGTGCTCGGATTAGTGCCATTCTCTGTCCGGGTCCTTGGTAATTATTCATGTATGGATTAGCTAACAGCGACTGAAATTCGTGTAATGTAAAGGCTCATTAGCGGCAGATTGGCCAGGGTTTTACATAATAATAGTTATGTAAATGATAGTTTGCTTAAGCTTTTGCTGGATAATTTCACGCTTCAATAATTTTCTCAGCAATTGAGTTGTCGTTCAGTTCGGTTTTTAATCGTTTAATTATCTATTCATCACAGCCTCTGTATCCATTCTATAATATTTCTTACCAGAATCTCTTTTGACGTGCTTACGATTTTAGCTGACAGTTCAATTATGGCTTAAATTCTCTACCATTTCTGATTCCTCAACCATTTATGTATCTATCTGTCTGGTCTCTTCTCAGATACATCGCCTCTCCGACAAGCCCGTCTCGTGGGTGCGCATGCGCGACAACCACATTATCAGTGTGGACGAGACCACCTTTATAGCGGATGAGCGTTTCCAGTCGATCTTCCAGGAAGATCACGACTACACCTGGTCGCTGCAGATCAAATACGTAGTGCCCGACGATGCGGGCGGGTACGAGTGTCAAATGGCCACGGAACCGAAGCTGAGTGCCAAAGTGCATTTGGAGATAGTCAGTGAGTACTCTTCGAACACCATGAAATCCACCCTTATTAATGTAAATTTCCAATCCCCATACAGCACCCAAGACTGAGCTAATTGGGGATCAGAGTCGCTTCGTTAAGGCCGGCAGCAAGGTGGCCCTCCACTGCATCGTTCGGGGGACTCTGGATCCCCCAAAATACATCATCTGGTTCCGGGGCCAGAAGAAGGTGAGCGAGAGCGATGAGCGGACTGGGTGGTATACGCAGCTCGATCGCAATATCTTTGGGACAGTGGGTGATAATCAAAATACGGTAAGTGAGGTGTTTACGGTCCTGCAGTTAGTTAGCTCCCACTGACGATAAACATTGATTGCAGATCGGTTCATTAATTATACCGGTCGTGCGTAAAGAGGACTCCGGCAATTATACGTGCCAGCCATCAAACAGTGTCTCCGTCTCCGTGGACCTGCACGTCCTAAGCGGTAAGTCCCATTCTATAACCAACCCCCCGCCATCACACAGAATGTGTGTCAGGTCGAATGATTCATATTAATCGCAACTGTCGCCACCACGAATTACGGATTGCCCAACAGGTGAATATTCCGCATCGGCCATCATGTCAACGGCATCGGTATCGTGGACGAAGACAAGGACGAGCACCAGCGGGAGAAGCACGTCCCAATTGATGCTGTGGATGCTGGGACTCCTGGGACTCCTTGGGGCGCTGCAGGGACCGTTGCACACACCCCAGACGACGTGACTCGCCTATTGAATAAACGGGACCCATGGACACACGGACACGCGGTCGAGGATGCTGACTTGGATGCTGCGGACATTGGTGTCCGGCTTCCAATTATTTGTAAGCTTTTGCGCCATCTGCAGTTACGTAATTTAGGTTAGAGATTAATTAAAGGCGGCCTTGTAAATAGCAGAAATGTAGAGAGATGGCAGCAGGATTCTATAATTAGGTTAAATGTTACCATAACTCTCATGACTGCGTGTCAAATACTCGCACTCGTACTCCCCATACTCCCCATACAATTCAATCTACTGTACATTCATTTTTTAGTCATAGATACACGAAGGAGTTTTTCCCATTTCAAGTTGTGAAAACGAATCAATAATTAGATTATTGTCAGCAAATGATTAAAACACTAAAAACTTAACACAGAAATCAAGAAAAAAAATTCATAAATAAAATGCATTCAATAAATCATGTGAAACTCAATTGAAATCTCTGTGTTCTCTCTCCGATCAGAATGGTAAATCATTTATGGAAGCTATCAAACTTGAACTAATTGAGTGCTGTGTGGATTAAAATATTCATAAATATACATACCTATTGTGTCAAACACTGGCAATGTGACTATACGTATCGCTCTATCTCTTTGGGCGTCACAATTTTCACAGTTTTTCATTTAATTTGTTTGAACTCTGAAATGTTTGATTGGTTTTAGCTGAAATATAATTAGTGTATATAATTATTATTACCATCAATTTGTTTCAAACAAATATTTTTATATACAGGTATTGGGCATTAAAGTCTGTTTGCTGGTGCTCTGATTACACATTAAAATTTATTTGGAAATCAACTTCCTTTATTGCTGAAATGAACTTTCATAATAGAAAGTGTCCGTTTCTTCATAATTTCATTAAATTAAGAGCAATCTCTTTCTACCATTATAGGTCTCTCTAAATTTAACTTTAAATATCTAAACCCCCATCCAAAAGCTTAACAAAATCCACTGACAAAATAAACCCAAAAGGAACCCAAGTCCCTGATTTAATATAGCCCAAGAAATACCGTCTTGACCCTCAGTTGACAGAGGGCTAATAAAAGAGGGCGACCAGCAAAGTATTTCCCCAATTGCGATATGCATAAATAATTGAATATTTTATGGTAATTTGGGCTCCACTTTAACTCCTACTGTGACCCATCGCAGGACATCAAAGTGACGAAAAGAAAACACAAATGAGCCAAAAACTTAGAGCCTGGCCAAAACGAGAATGGAGAATGGTGGAGTGCATAAAAACAACAGAAACAGAAACCATAAACCGGCGAATTCCAGGGCCCATAAAGCCTTTAAGGTAGAGAGTCTATTTTATTGCAGCGGAAATCACATCTCCACCAAGAGATGGGCATAAAAAACAACAAACCAAAAAATAAAACCAACAAAAGTATGAAGTAAAAATAAGAAACAACACGTAAAATTTGTCGTTGTCCTGTCAAGGCGAAGGAGGTGGAGGAGGAGGATGAGGAGGAGATGGAAGGCAAATCGTGTTGGTTGGACGTGAGCGAAGCAATTTACAAGAAACAGTAAGAGAACCAGAGAGATGGTGAGATGGTAGGATGAAAGGCAGTAAATATTTTTCACTATGTTGCTGCTGATGTTGATGCTGATGACTGACTCGCCCGACGACAGCCATTCGGAAGGAATGGTGGCCCGAAAGGCGAGAGAGAGGAAGAGAGCTGCTGGCTTAAGTCCAACAACTCAGCAAGCTCCCCGTCAAGGCAGGAAAAGTCAAACAAGATGAAGCCAGTTGGAAATGTCCTTGCTCAGCGCTCAACGTTCTACGCTCGAGCAGAGCAAAAATAAAATCCAACAAAAAAAAACACACACAAAATAACAACGAACCAAAAAAATAAAACTTTAAGATAAGCAACAGCAAATGGAAAAACGAACAAAATGGCGCAAGTGAAAGTCAAGTGAACACTTGCAGCGTGACAGTTTCATCTAACATTTATTCGTATTTTTTCTGCGCTAAATATATTCAATATCCGTTAAAATGCTTCTCGGCCATCACTTCCCTTTCCAGGCTTTGGCTTTTTTTATTTGAATTTTCATTTGATTCGTTCCCTCTCAGTCAATCGAATTACTGAAGTCATCTCAAGTCAAAAAATGAAGGAAATTTGATAAAACCTTATACTCTGCTGAGGCGATATCATACTATACAATTTCTGATAATTATTTTATACTACAATCTTTAATATTTCCTTTTTAATATTGGCTTTTAAATCGTGCCACCATCTTATTCCCCATATTCCCGTAACTCGCTTTCAAAGAGTGTTCCGAGAACCGGATCGAAAGAGAATCGAAATAACTTTTACGTACTTATTATTGTTGCTCTCGCTTTCTCCAGGGGGCAGCGGCAGCTTCCTTGGCATAATGGCTCGAGACTACATGAAAAGCAGGGACGAGTGCAGCGAATGACATCCGGCGCAGACTTGACCGTTTCTCGTGAAACAATTTTTGCTGTTCTTGATGCTGACCCACGCCCCTTTAATTGGGTTAACAGCGAGACAGTCTTTCTTCGTTTTCTCACTTTCCCTGATGGAGGAGGTTTCCTTTTTCTTCCTTTTCCTTTTCGGAGAGTGTGTGTTCGTCCTTTTTTTCCACTCCTGAAGGACTAAGCTCCTGTTCTGTTCTTGGAAAGGGTCCTTCCCCTTCTCTTCTCGCAAAGTGTGAGTGCGTTTTATGTCTTTGATGTCTGAAAGTATCCCACTACTTCTGCCTTGCACTTGGGTCATTCAGCTTGAACTTTTCCATCTTTTCTACATATTTTTTTTAGGAACATACTGCCCCGAAGCATTTGAGTTCGGGGAAAGTATTTCTCGTGGCTTACTTTTTGACAGAGCAAACTGAGCTCCAACTGAGTTGTGTTTGCGGTATCGCATTTCTGTAAACAGAACAACTAAAAAGACAAACCTCATAAGCCACAATTTGGGAAAGCGGAGCTCCTAAACTTCTGCAAAATAAAGTAAATAAATCCCAAGTAAATAAATCAGTAAAAATCTTTAGATAATTGTATTGAACCAAAAATTGTTAGAGTCAACAGAAGATGTGCTGGGTATTCTTGAAGAGGAGTTAGCTGTGAGAGGAGTTAAGGGTAATCACTTTTTCTGGATATTTAAGGCCTCAGATGAACGTCAGTGTGCTCTTATCGACGATGTATCTGTGGAACAGTTCAATTTGAGGAAGATAAATTACATTGCAAAAGAAATTTCTGTCCAAAGAATCCCAATCATTTCGCATTTGCGAACCGAACTAGGCCCATCCTGGATACGGGTCCAGCGCGGCTTTACCATCGGCCTCCCAGAAATGTGTTTGCTGTAATGCGCGTAAATGCAAATCATTATCAACAACATTTGCATTTGGGTGGAAGCAGCAGCAGGATCACGCAGGCGGAAGCATCGAATCAAATGATGATGATGATGGGTGTGCGGATGGGGATAGGGACACCCATGCAAAGAGCATTCCACATGGGAGCCGACTGCTCTGTAGAGTCGTTCAACCGCACATTGTGTTCCTCCAACTGGCAGCAGGCTATTAGAGCCGATGAATTTGCCCCACTGTTGTTTGCAGTTATAAATATTTGCACATTTGGCAGTCTGTGGAGCCTGCCATTGGCCATCGGCGAGTGCAATTTGTGGGCCCCAAATCAGCGAACTTTAATGAATACCTCGCTGAACCGCTGAACAAAAACTCATTTCATTTGCATTACACAGCTCGTACAAACACACACACACAGCGTAGTGTAAGCCGTTGTGTACGTACTCGCAGGACAAACAAAAGGAACATGGAAGACCTACCATAACCCAAAAAAAGAATGAGATGAAGCCCCCTAAAATTCTTTCCACAAGTTATGTTTGCTATTTTCGGCTTGGGCCTTTGTTTCCTCTGCCGCCACGGGTTCAGCCAATGCCTTCCGCAATCTTTTGCAGAATTTTTTTCTTTTCAAACTATGGCACAAATGTTGAAGTGTACATTATTCTTAACTTTTTTGGCGTTCGTTCGATAAGCGCAGCCAGCAAATTATGATGATGGCACTGATGCTGATGATGCCGCTTCTATACGTATACCCCTGACGCTGCTGCTGATGATGATGTTCGACAGGAGATAACCCAGGACCGGGAACAGAACCAGAACCAGAACCAGAACCAGGACCAACTTGAAGAGCAAAATAATAAGTTTTGCCTTCACAGCAAATTTCTTTCGTCATCGGCAAGTGGTAAAGTCGCTTAGGGAAGAGCAGTTGCAGGAGATCGAAGGTGTGATACAGTATAAATGGGAAGGCAGTCTGATGGGAAGGACGTTTGGGAAGTTCGTAATAAATTAATTGGGGAAGGGTCTTGAGTTTGAGAGAAAGGTTCTGTCAGTTGACAAGCCCCTCCACAGAGACACTGCATTATGCTAATTAAGCATTTAACACAGCAGAGAAAACATGAATACATACATATATACGATTTTTAAAGGTTTTCAGTCAGTTTTGCTTTATCTCCTGTCAATAAAACAAGAGAAAATTACCTCAATCAAATACTTTTATGCAAGTTCCACCAAAATCCCATCAACTGAAATGGGAAATAGCCTGAAGCCAGAGTAGTAACCAGAGTAGGTATACTCGTACTAAAGCAAAAGATACTGAATATTTAAAGAGAATCCTTGTTCACATCCTGTTTTCAGTGTGTTGTCTGGGAGCCAAAATAAAAAGTTTTTAGCTCCCGAGATTGGGTCATTCAGCCAATCCTCTTCGAAAAGTTGCTACATAATGCATAGTCCCGATTCCGGTCGGTGTTGACAATTTACTTAAGCTTCGATTTTTCCTGGTGTGAGAATCTTTCGTCCTTCTGCTAATTAAAAGCTGCCCTCGAATGCAAACTCAATAAATTACCAAGTAAAGTTTGTCTGGCAAAAAGTTATTTGGAGTAGCTCCAGCACCCAGCACAAAATCCTGCCCAAAATTTGTATTGGCCATAAAGTTTGGCGCTCACCTTGCGGCTTTAATTAAAGCAATTGCAGTACAAATTTTAATTAGAAAATGCTCACCATACCCTGTCGAAGGAACAATCAAATTATATGTTGTTTACACCGTTTGTGGTACTGGCTTAATTTTCGGTGATGCCTGGAAGGCGCCCCGGCATGGTGACCCCGACAATTGTTTTATTTTCTTCACGTAGCGCAGCGTTTAAAAAGCAATAGAAAATTATTGGCCCAAGTACAATTAAAAAAGTCGAACAGGCCTGGCTTACACTTGGATTTAGCTTGGAGTACGGGCATTGGTTTAACGAACTCCAAGCCAACTTTTTTATGGCCTAACATATTTATTACGAGTATCGGTGGGGCCTTGGGTGTCAGTGAGTGTCAGAGGTTGCTTGAAGGGAAATGTTTAGTATCCCCCGTACTCACACTAGACATGGTTTTATGGCTTATCCCTGTGCCCTTTTTTATGGCTTTCTTAAGCAAATATTCGAATTGGCTTTATGAGATTGCGATCCGTACTTTGTAGCAACTGCTGATGAAGCAGGCCGGCAGGCATTTATTTCTCATAAAACATCTTGGAGCCGTATCGATGGCGATAAAGAAATCAGTTGATGGACTTGCCTCAAAAGGGTTGATATTTCCCCCAAAAAAGTTAACCAATCGCTCAGGATGTGTGATAGATTATGGCAAATCGATGCGGTGACAAGTGGTCCGAGGACCCTCATCAATTAGTCGTCAATGGCTGGAACTAATTTGTCGGGGGCGCAACATGAAAATTATCTGGCAAATTGAGCAGCAGTCAATGGCAAATAAATGTTCATAATAAAAAGATAATAGCATTCGCATCAATCGAATATTGATTTGATTGGGAAGGAAGCAACGAACAGCGACTGAGGTTGAGGTTGAGAGAAAGTGCGGAAGAGATAGAAGGAACCAATAAAAGATACATAGATGCAGGCACCAAACCAAACCAAAACGAATCGTGGGTCCAGCACCACACACACTCTTCATCCTCCAAAACGCCAGTCGCCATCCTCTGGGGCAGATTGGGGGATCCAGGACACAAATGCAGCGCCAGCAATTTTCCACTTTAAGCAATTTGTGTCGGGAGCAAGAGGCAACCGAAATACCAACAAATATACGAGTGCGAGTACGAGTATATGTATGGGAAAATATCACTAACATGGGGCTCTGCCCAAATTTCCAGCTGTCCGAACTGCGGAAGGGTGGAACGAGGGGAGCGCTACAGCGATAGTAGGACCAGCAAAATACTTATCTCCTCTCGGCGGATGTGACTCTGGCCAATGGAAGTTTGAATGCCCTACGCGGCCGTAATTAAAGTGGCCAAATCGAATTCCACTCGGGCCTCAGGCTTCGAAGGGTGAGGCTAAACCGGATAGAGGCAATCGAGTGGGCAAACTTTAAGCCAGATTTTGTTCTAACTGAAAGAGGATTGAACTTCAATTACATTTTAAATGTTAGGAAACAAAATTAAGTACTTTTAGAGTTATCGCTGTTTAGTTTGAGAAAAAGAAACAACAAACAGAGCACTAATGGCATATATTTAAAGAAGGTTTGCAAGAAAAGCACTTAAACATTTTGTAGATACAAAATGGTGACCTTTTAAACAGGTTAATACCTCCTATACAGTGAGTAGGAAAAGTATTACAATACTTAACTTCTTAGGGACTATTCTCGACTACCTTTCAACATATTTATATATCTGCCCTTGTACTTTATTCCTCAACATAATTTCTATAAATATTTTCACAAAACTCTTGACCACAAAAACAGTTGGCCCCAAAGTTGTGTAGGGAAGCCGGAGGAACCATTACTGAGGAAATCAAATCGATTCTCGGCAGCTTTGACAGCTTGTTTACATCAACCAGCGACGGCAGGAGAAGGAGAGCAAAGGCTCTGCCAATGGAGTCGATAAGGCGAAGAAACCTATAACCAGGCTTCCCCTCCACCTCTCCACCGGAATGTAGTTTGTAGCCAAATGGTTTTTGTGATATTTTCCCGCCCCCAAACGCAAAAAGGAAACCACCAAAATAGCCGGAGGCTGGATGTATGGAAGAATGGATGGACAGCTGCCAAAAATCGGTTATTTCGTTTAAATATTTCCACCTTTTTTCGCCGTTAATAATTCAATATATTTCACACAAGTCGAAAGAGTGCAAAAAGTTGTGCCCACAATGAATGCGAATAAGTTCCACTTGAAACCACATTCTGTAGGGTCGAACTTTTTTCGAAAATGCTTTCGCAAATTTGAGCAATTCCAACTTGTCCGAACTGAACGCAAAATCGCCTGTCAAACCCTGAAACAAAAACTCGATGGCGGCAGCCCCACAGTGACGTCAAATATGGCAGAATATTGTTCAGAAATTTATGAAAATTCACCAGCATAAAATGACCTGATTTTTTAATGGTTTTCGGTTGATTGTTTGTTAGGGCGCGCCTGGGCCATGATGTCTCATGAAAAAATAAAGCGAACCATAAACATTTGGGAGACCGAAAAGAAAACTCATTTTACATGTGATATAAGACACGGTGTCGTCGTCAGCGGACCTGCCAGGCCAGCTCAAAAATTGGAATTGGTCCGTGGGCCATGGGGTGAAAAGCTGGCATAGAATGCGTTTACTGGATGCCGGGCGCCTTGTGATTTTTCCAGAGTGACACCCAGCCGCCGGTTCGCCCGCACTGTTGTCACGGGGGGAGAATCCCGAAAAAAGCCAATATCGTCGACGCTGACAGCAGCACAGAGCAGCAGGGCAGAGTTAGGCCATATCCCTGGTTCCTGTCTCTGGCCCTGGTGCTGGCTCTGCCTGTGGATCTGGTGATGCTGATGCTGATGGTGACAACCACTGACATGCCCCACACACATTGCCGGAGGGCCCGCAGCGTGTCAGTATTGGAGTGGAGTGTGGTGGTGCTGTTGGCGGGGGGCAGGGGTGAGGTAGAAGCCAAATGCAAATTCCGGCAGTGTGTCGCCTTTTGGTATTGGTTTTGTTTCGCTTATACGCCCAGTGTATCGATTTAACTACCCGCGTGGCTTCCCGTGGTACAGCGACCGCCTCCGGCGTTGTGTCCTGTCCCCCACTCGTCCTGGATGTCCTGGTCGCCCTGCCCTGGCCTGTGGTTTGTTTTCGGGTTTCATTTTCTACCAATTTTTACAGCCCTAAAGGTTTGTTGTAGTTGTCAGCATCAGCAGAACATTCATTCACGTTCCCGTTCACGTTCACGTTCAGGTTCGTTGTCAGCCTCATTGTTGTCATTGTTATTTCTGTCTGCAGGAAATTGTTGTATGCAAACATTAAATTTTTCAATAGGTCAATTTTTGTACCAGACGCCTAAGGCGACACCATTTTTGCAAAAATTTATATTCACCTGTTCTTTTTTTCCCGGGCTTTAGCCATTTTACTGTTTGTCGGTGGGATTTTTACTGATTTTTACAGCTTTTATTCTTAAATTGAGGTTATCAGACAGATTTTCTCACTTTTGGCCGCTCAAATAAATTGATTTGGACAAAGCCAACAAGGAAATCAAATCAAAAAATGCTTGTGCAAATATCAAAATAATTGCCAGCGACTTTGATGGACATTTATGTACCTGCTGACTGTACGTGTGCGAATGTGTGCTTCTCTGTTGATTTGCGGTTAGGTTTTCCGTTTTCCCCATGGATTTACCATAAATATGCAGTAGTTTTTTTTCGGCTCGTGTCAGAGTGCTAATGTCGGGCAAAAGTTTCCTACATTTGTGTGTCACAGATCCCTTCTCTTCTGACTCGAAATGCTGAACCTATTTTGACAGCTCGGACAAGAAGTGTAGGAAATAAGGTTGATAAAAAACTTATCTGGCTTCCATGTCTCTTTCTGTGATTAAGGGAACACCTTCAACTTGTTTTTTGGACACAAATGATATTAAATTTTCCAAAAGATATGAGCATTTATGTACATTTAAAAATGCAATTTCGATAAAATCCATTGTTAGCTTGCTATTGAATAATATTTGATACGTTTGATACCGGATTTAATTACAGCTCAAAGAAGAAAATTAATTGTTTTCAAACAGAAATTATGGCAACAGAAATGCGTGTACTTTAATTTTTATTGGCTTGCATGATATGCATTGTATATGCACGATATATGAATATATAATAGCAGCGAGCAGAAATGACAATTTTATTGAAAATGTTTATTCAATTTACAGATTTAACCGTATTTTTATTTTAATATAAAAACGATTGAACAATTGTTGAATGCTGCTCACATTTCAGTTCAACTCATATGGAAATGGAGCTGTCATCAACAATCCGCTCTGTAATAAATCAATTCTTTTCTCAATGGATCTATAATTAACTCAATCATTTGAATATCTGTATAAATCCTCATAGAAATGGTTACCAAGAACGTTAACAAATCAAAGAACTTACGTTTACTTATCCTGTTAAACTCTTTTGAAAGTTCCTATTAATTTCATTTAATTTCTACCAAGAACAATTAGCCATCAGCAACACTTTGAAATTTCATTAAAAACCACCCAGATCCGGGCGGGCAGACTTAATTTGTTTCCCAGACAAGAAGTAAATTATAATCTGCGAAAAACAATTTAAGCAGTCTGACAAAAATGTCAAACTCATGCTCGAGCATGGACTTCAGATGCTGCCACGGCACTCCTCCTGTTGCAGCTGTTAGCTCTGCTACTTCTGGTGCAAATTAGATCGTTGTCCAAATTCGATTGTTTCATTTTCAGAGTTTTGCTGCGAGACAGCCAAGGCGCTTCGTGGGGCGGCTGTCTGGGAGTACATTTGGTGTCCGAGAAAAGTTTTGCGCGCAGTTCTAATTAGCGCACTAAAGACATTCAACACTCAACGTAATTAAATGGAATTTTAAGCGATGCATCGCCAGCCAATGCCAGTGCCAGTGCCAGCGCCAGCGCCGGTTGCCATTTGGTCGAAAGCGCCTTTAATTACGGACAGAAGGCTCCTGCTGTTGCAGCTGCAGCCTCTATTGCTGCCGCTGCTCCTGCAGATAGTGGAAACAAACAATTCTGTAGATGGAACAACTTTTTTTGGTGGGCTGCAGCAGGAGACTCCCCAGCAGTAGCAAAAACTTGGCCGCACAAATTAATCATAACTTTGGAGGCTGCCACTGCTGCTGCCTCTGCTGCTGCTGTTGCATTGGACAAAATGTTGCCATCTCCGCCCATTAAATGTGGGTTAGGCTCTCTGTTCTGTCACCCACACACAAACTCACACACAAACTCACACACTTAAACTCATCCACTGGAAGATATGCCTTCGGAGTTTAGTTAAGTTTCCGTATATTCCAATTGCCTGGTGCACATTTTCTTTGCGTCGGCGTTGCCGGCTGTCCCATAAATCTCAGCTGTGCCTTGGCATTTATCAAAATTGCAGAAACTTTGTGAACGGCTGCAGCTGCGCAGTGGCCCAGAGACAAGACAAGTTCCTTGCCTTTGGCCTGGTAAGTTTTCCTGCTTGTCTTCCCCCCGAAAATGGCCTACTCCAAAGAAGCTGCCGTGTGCACCCAGGTATGTGAATTAATGTTTTTTTGTAAAACTTTCTCTTGCCACAAGGACTTCTATCCCTGGCCATCTCTTGGGGCTGTCACTTATGTCTGCTGCTGAATGTTGATAAGCAATAAAAACCAGGACAACGACCGAGACCGAGACGGCAGCAAGTTGCATCAAAGAAACTCCAAAGAGGCGGTAACTTTGCTGTCAAGGCGACGATGGGTGGATGGATGTTAAGTGGAGTAGACACACCTTCTTGCTTTGGCTCAGTTTTTAAATTATTGCACCAGCAAAGACAAAACATGGGGGCCACCCTGTCTTTGGGTGTTTATGGCCAAGAAGTTGCCTGAAAACTGCATATTTTGATGACTGTCTTTGATATATTCGTAAATTGGAGAAACAAATTATTTTATATATTTGCTGTAAATAGAAACAGTTGTATAAAGTTGAGAATTTATTTTGATACAATTTATTAGTCAGACACAGACTCATTAGGGGCATTACGAAACTTGAAGCATTTTGGCGCTGAACTGGTGAAAGATATCGCAATAATTATTCTTGTTAAATAAACAGGAAACATGGAGCTATAAGGCAAATTTACAAACAGCATATTTAGCTGCAAAGTTTCACCTGTGAAAGTATACCTTTAAGGCCACGTGACGTACGCGTACTTAGACATAAATTCTGATTCAAAATTACGTTAAGCACTGCTTTAGTGAACTGCTTTCAACTAGTTGCACCGCTTGAAATGAGTACTGCTTTGCTGGACTGCTTAGGTACACTGCTTTTACAAAGTAAATCCAAGTGGTGCAATTTTTGAATAAACAGTGCTGCCAGACTGTTGGAACAAGAACTGTTTCTAGTTTTGAGCGCGAAACGTAAGTTCAAATTTGTTTCACCGTTTATTCTGAAAAAGCACCAATGTCTTTCAATGCATTTATTTTGTAAGGATTGTTGTTTTTGTCAGAAACGCAAATAAATACAGAATTTTTGTAAATAAATAATATAAATAGCTAAGGTCTAAATGGAAGTACATAAATTAATTTAAATTATTTAAGAGAAAAGTCCAGTCGTTAGCACTAAGGAAGTTTAGTGAGCCACTAGCCCCCCGGTCTAGTGAGATCTAGACCTCATTGCACTCCAGATACATCTGGCGGCAGTCAAATCCGGAGCGCCCTCGGCGACCAGCGTCGTACAGCTCCTCGAAGCTGCCGCCACTGCTGCGTCCGAGCACATAGCTGGTGGCGTAACTAAAAAGGGGCAGAGAGTTGTGATTAAAAAATATCTCAGGGCGGTGTTTTTCTTCTGCCGTGTGACTTACGATCCCAGCTGGCAGAAGATGCTGCTGCCGCCAATCTCGCGCACGCACTCCGTGTTGGCATCGCACATGTAGCGCTGCGTGCACTTGTCCTCTGAGTTGCGGTAGGTGCGGACGTAGCCCTTCATCAGGGAGATGCCCGCGACGACGGCGTCGCTCACCGAGTCACGTTTGCCCAGGGAGCGGGCAGTGAGGGAGCGGTGCGAGAAGGAGGTCTTCAGGGCGTCCAGCAGATTCATCACGATCTGAATGAACTGTGGAAGGGGGAGCATTGTTCAGTGGAAGGCGTGTGTGTGGAGTGTGTGTGTGTGTTTATGTTTTGGTTGGGGACGGGGACGGGGACGGGAACGGGGCAGAGGAAGCATTAGTCAATTAGTCTTGCATTTGCTTGTGCCAATTCTAAAAGGTGTGTGTGTGCGTGTGAGTGTTTGTAGTGTGAGTGTGTGCGTGTGGCGGTGTATGTGTAAGTGTTTGGTGTAAGAGTGTGGTCTGTGTGTGTGTGTGTATGTGCATATAAAACATTTACATTCTCAGCACTAGGCAACAAGATTCGGGCGTGAGTTAAAGGAAGGTAACTTTTGATCTTAGACTGATTTAATTCATAATTTTGATTAAAAATAATTCATAAATATTCCTATTCTTAGAAGATTTCACTTCAAAGCCTCCCAATTTTCCCTGAAGCATTTCGACTTAAATCTAAATGATTTATAATTAGGAATATACCTACAATCCTATTGAAAATTCTCCAGTAAACCATCTGGAAGCTTTAGGACAATATCTTGTAACATATCTTCAAATTTATTGAAATCCTCCCCTGCAATCCCCTCCCCGATCTTGTTACCTAGTGTTTCTTGATTTTGTCGTATGTTTTGTGAAAGCAATAAAGATGTTTACCTCGCCAGCTTGCTTGGCCATCGAGTTGACTTGATCGGGGTCTCTGGAGCCCAAAACGGCAGACATCACAGCCACCAATACGCCCTGTGCGATTTATTAGAGAGGAAGAGGTACAGGTAGAGGAGGTAGGCGGTATGCGGGAAACGAACATAATCGAAAGAATAAGAAGAGCCAAACACCCAGAATCAGTATAAATTTAAGATTTTAGATATATGTATGTATGTATGTATGTAAAACGAAACAATGAACGATCCAAAGATCAACGAATAATCAACGTATTACGATAAAAGCAAAACAAAAGTGGCACAAAAGCAATCAGTAAGTGTACACCATGTTATGTGGCTAATGGATCGATCGATTTACCTGCATGGGAGATCCGCCGTTGTCAACCTTATCGATGCCATCACTGGGGGCTCCACCGCCCAACAGAGTGTTGATGATGCGAAGACCTGAAGAGATACATATATATATATATGGATCAATCATGGGAAGTCCGACGAAGAACTGCTATCGGGTGAGACTTACCCATGGAGATCACATTGGCCCAGGGACTGCCACCCAGTCCAACCGAGGAATCCACATCGTCGGACTTCGAAGGGGCATTCACGGCGCCGTTGAAGAACATGGTCATCACGGTGGACAGCATATTGGACCACGTGAATCCGCCCGGACCGCCCACAGTCTCCTGCAGCTGATTGTTCTCCAGATCGTCCTCGATGTCATCCAGAGCTACCTTCTTCGAGGCGTTCGGCTTCACCGCGAACTTCCTGGCACTCTCCTCCCCCCGATAGACTGGGGATTGGGCTAACTGGTGCTGTCTCTGGTAGACCTCCTGCTGCGGGAAGGCGTAGGTCGTCAGCAGGCAATTGCTGGCCACTATCGAGAGCAGCAGATAGGCGTGCACTTTACTCTGATTCCACATGACTGCTGCAAAGGACAGAGCAAAATAATTTGAAATTCATCGAACGGCAATGTCGGCAATTGGCATAACACTTTCACATTGCCCAATTGTGTGTGAATGAGTTTCCTGAACTGCCGCACGAGTCGGGCATTAAAATTAGGTTCGTCCCCTTTCAGTGGCACATGCTTGCCCTGATTTCGTTATGCTACGAGTATTACATACGTATGTACATACATATTGGTCATAATTTGAAGTCTTCAAAAATGTAAACAATTGTAGGAATTGTAGATTATTCATCATACAAGTCAGTTCTTTCTTTTACTTTTGAATTTAGATATTAAAGTTCACACAATAACATTTATACTTGTAAATACCTCTCTGGAACTACACTTTCACCCATTGAAATAAAGAATTGTCTTGCAAGAAACCCATCTTAGTAGTGCAGCATTTCATTTCCATTCAAATATTCTTTAACTGGCACCCAAAACATAAGGAAAAAATAGAAAAGCTTCTCACAGGTATTGTCAAAAATTTTCCATTTCTCATGGAGCAAAAATTACTTTACAATTTCCATGGAAACCAGATAAGAAAGTTGTTGTGGAGCGTAATTAAAGCCAACGCCAAAGCTCAAGCCGAAGCCAAACCCAAAGCGTCTCCAGGTTTGCTTCCGAAACAGCTAGAAACTAGTCTAACTGCTCCCAATTAAGGTGTCGGTCAAACTGAACCTGTTCACCCATCCCATCCCATCCCATCCCATAGCCATACCCATACCCATACCCATGGCCATGCCATACCCATGCCCATGCAGTGGTTTCTGTGGCAGAAGCGGCAGGGAAATTACCCAAGTTGAGAAACATAGAAAGCAGCCACAGGTGGGGCGCACAGCTGAGGTGCCAAGTAAGAGCAATTAGCAGAGACTTCCTCAATGCGATCATCACAGTTTCAGTTTTGCATGGTATTAGGAGCATTGGGAACCATCCAGAATTGAGCTCTTCATCCGAGCGAATTAGAATGGGGATGTGAATGGGAGAAGTTCTTTCATCTTCGCATTATTTCTGACCCGATCAGTTCTTTTTTTTCTTTTTTAATATTATTTTGTTGCTGTGGCAAGAACCTGTTCCAGTTAGCGGTTCTCTTGCTCAGATGTCATGCAACAGGCTACCGTTACAATTAATAAAGCCAACGAGTGTGTGTGGAGTTGTGGGGAATCTCTAGAGTGGAGAGTCTAGAGTCTAGAGGAATGCCTATGGCAGAACAGAGATTGCATTGATTTCCATTTAATTGCCGGCCGCCGGAGAACAGGCTCCCAGAATGGGTCAGACTGCATTGAAATGTAAATTGGCTGATCATTAATCAGACAGCATCAGCAGTAAGCCCCATCTCACGGTTATGCCAATCGAGATTTGATTGTTTTGTGACACAATTCGACACAGTTCCGTGGAAATTACGGCGGTCATGTAAATTTAGAAAGCTGTTAGAGCCAGTTGCAGCTCCAGAGATCTGCAAGCGTGATCGAGTCGTTAAGATAATGGTAATTAATGGCTGAGGATTTGATACCTGCATGTGGCAGAGAAATTTCATTGATTATACGAGAGAGAAATGGTAAAATGCCGGGGAAATTGTGATTGTGATGGGAAAATTACTGGCTTGACTCAAAGAACTCTCATCTTTATGACAACCATCTTCTGTGACATAATTCTCTCCAATCGTTGCGCCTTTCCCACCACAACTTCTGTTTATTCATTTTTCACGTCAAAGAAACACGCAAACATTAATTGGAAACTTCACACGAAACTCTTACTTTCATGGCCAGCAGCAGCACCAAATCGTTTGTCTAAAAATGGCAATTAAAATCTATATAAAAAGCCGCCAAAGCAACAGCGCCATTTCAATACAGAGAGCAGCAATTACACGGCTGCAGTTGGTCAAAAGTCGCAAATTAGAAAGTGTAGAAACCGCAAAAACACACAGAGGACGAGGGAGAGAGAGAGAGAGAGAGAGGAAGAGAGAAATGTTATAAAGAGGGGGAGTAAATAGATATACGCGTATAACAATAACCAAGTTCTTTGGACGTACTCGTAAAATGAGAAATATCATTGTAATTTATGTGATATTTATTTTCAGTTTCGTTTGCGGTCTCGTGCCGAGGCATGCTCCACCGGGTTTCTGGTCAAAGTCAAAGATGAGAAAGCGGTAAAAATGTTCGTGATTTGCGGTAAGTGAGCACAGATACAGAGAAAGAGGCAGAGATAAATAGATACATGCTCATGCCCAGTGCTCTCTGCTCTTTTGTGAATCATTCATTCTCTTCAGTGAAGACCTAAAAGAGCGTTAGCCAGATTTCTGGACAGTCATGGACTGGTTTCCGGCCACCGCCGCGCCGCAGAGAAACTTGAGCAGAGCAGCCTCCACAAAAATATGCAGGTTTCACTTTCTTTTTGCCCAGAATCCGAGCCAAGGTTTATTGACCAAGAAGAGGCTAACAATTTTAAATAAATAGCAATTGTTCAGTGTGGCGTACTTAACCTTAATTGGCATGCACTGCTTTCTAGCCAGTTTGTGGCTTAAGTCTTTCGTTTTGTATCGCTGGTCAGCAACCTCGAATGAAAAACCGCTAGCTAACTGTTGGCATTTGGCCAAATGATTGACGAAGTGTACTGAATTTTAATTCGTCTGTAAAGTTCGTGCGTGAGGGTAAAGAGTGTTGACCAGTTATATCGATTATTTGGTAACAAATTTCCAAAGTGACGCAATCTGACGGCAAACAGAAATGATACCCAAAGGGATTTCAGGCACAGAAAAGTTGACTAAAACTTGTCTCCAACTTTTACTGACCCCAAAATGCAGTCTGCAAATCCAACAGATAAATATAGTTGGCGACTGCAAGAAAGCAGAACAAATTGCACTTGCAATTGCCATTGCCATTATGGTTATTAGTCAGCTGCAGTGCAGCTGAGACACAGATTGCGGCTGTCATAGCAACCTGAAAGTCATAGCAGTGTCAAAGAAAGGCAATGTTTTTTGCCTTAGTTTTAACCACACTGCCAGATAACATATCCCCCTCAAGGTTCAAGGCATTCTCTCAGAGTGCAATCAACGAAAACAAATTCAATTTAACTCGACTCCAAAGGCAACTTAACAGCTTCAAAGCAAAAACTTTCACCTCACTCTACTTGACAACCGAACAGCCAGCCAGCCAGCCAGCCAGTCAGCAAAACCAACAACTACAACCGCAAAATGCCAAAAGAAACCAAAAACCAACAACAAACCGATAAATGAATGAAAGTTACCAACGCAAAAAAAAGAAGAAGTTAAATAAAATAAAATAACTTGCTTCAAGGTAGAAGACGAGACGATAAGAAATAAATAAAGGGCCGGCAGCAGAAAATCAGAAAATGGGTTGAATGCCAAGCAAACTGGTAAGCAAATGGCAGACAAACGTGACCTTTTACAGGCAATTAAATAAATAAAATAAATATATATTCTGTATAGGAAATTGGCCCAAAAGACTTGTCAAAAAGACAGGCATTAATTGGCCAGCAGAGACAGCAGAAACTCTGAGAGAAAGAGCAGGAGAGTGAAGAGCACATGGAATCAAGGCCACAGACAAAACGGCCGCAAGGCCTCCTCCACAAAAGGAGAGTTGAGAGCGCCAAAAGAGGGGGCCAGAAAACGAAAATTCTTTGGAAAGGTGGACAGACGGGCGACAGGCGCCCAATTGGGTCAGTGGGGGGCCATCATCATCGTCGGCGTCAGCACTGCACATTGGAGGTTTGCTTCACATCGGTTTGCTTTCCAAAGAACCTGGGCTCAGTGCACATTTCCATACGTAGCCGGGTCTGTTGCCTCTTGGCCAAGAGTGCGTGCCCGGCTGGTAGTGTCCCCCACCTTACACCGCATCGACCCGCACCACACATACGCGTCTCTGCTTACCACATGCCGCCGCCCCCCCACTCTCTTTCTTTTGACATGTTCCACGCTAGGTCCAGTCGATGGGTTTCTGTTTGCTTTTTCATGCAAAGTTGTTAACTCGTTTAACAGAAATTCTCTCCTCTCTCGCTCTCGCCCCTTCTCCGGCTCATTTTTGTTGCTTATTTATGCTTCAAGTTCTGTTATTTCTTTAGGCCTGACCCAAATATTTGGCTGTTGCCATAAAGCCCCAATTTGTTGGACAAACAAAACGCATGGCACGACGACGGGACAGAACTGTGGCATTCAATCAATTGTAAATAACTTTCTACTGCTGAGGTTTTGGTTCTGGTTCTGGCTTTAGGCTGTGGACTATGGCCCTGGGGTAGACACAGTGCTAATCAATTGGTTGTGTGGATCGAGCTTAAAGACGATATGGCTTAAGCTGCGAAATAAGAAGTCTATCAGGTGATCTTGGTGGAGATTATTGAGTGCAGTGCTTCAAAGGGAAAGTGCGCGTCACTAATCTAAAGAATCTTTAGTCATAGTCGCATAATATTTTATAAAATTTAAATGTGGTCCTTTACATAAATTGCAGAGCTCTTAAGCGGAAAGTAGTCGTAGCATATCCATGATAAATCATTTAACGAAACTATTTAGTATTATAAACTGTTCAGAATTTAGATAGATTTAAGGAAAATAATTCCAAGTATGTTTTAGTCTTTAGCAGATCCATAATCATATTAGTGGTATGTAAATTAAAGTACGGATCCCCAATAGATGTCGGAATCGAAAGAAATGGACCGGAAACAACAGTAATTAAAATTCGATCTCACATTAAACATATTTTATCCAATGTAATACTACATCATAAATTAGTCATACAAATCTCCAAGAAATACAACATTCCAAAATATTTGTTTCATGATTAAAAACACCCCACTATATCCGCAAACTTTTACCGAAGATGACATATACAAATGATGAAATATGTATCTTGAAATTTAGTAAACTCCCAAAATAGCTCATAGATTAAATTATAATTTTCACCATTTAAAATCGCTTTCATTAAATTGAACAAATAATTGAAATCTTGAATGGAATGTCTCTGAATTAAACCATTTCAATTTTCACAGTTCCATTAAAAACTGGTTTAGTCGGACATTTTTTTGCGCTGTTGTAAAAAAATTTCTCTCACCTGTCTGTTAATACCGCTGTCTTTCAGCTGGCTGAACTCAAAACAATTAAGCAAAATTTTAATTACACCTTTAGGGGAGTGTAGTTTTGGCTCGTTGGCACTGGAAAAACGAAAAATTTCAGCACGCGATTGTCAAGCACACAATTCACTTAAAAATTCACCCAAAAATTGCACTGGAAAATTTCTCTCTCTATATATTTTGTCGATCGATACCAACTTTCGTTTACTTCGATCCCACTTCGAGAGACTTCGGATTTCACTTCGCGATGGAGGCTCTTAAGCTCTGTTGCCGCTTAAGGTGGTGCTATTGCTGGTGGTTTTGTGGTGTTGCTGCGTCGGCTGCTGAAGTTGTCTGAAACGGCGATCGCCTTGAACTTGCGTTTATATAGCCTGACCCATTTTCAGGGGGCTGCGCGATGGAACTGGAAAACGAAGAAATGCAAGCGAACATGTTGGGTCGCTCACCTGCACACAGGTAGGAGCGCGTTGGACGCTCGAGGTCCAACACGTTGCTAGTCACTCGTGCGCAGGTGTGACATGATCTGTCTTCTGGTTGATCTTCTGGCTCTGCCCCTCTTTTTGTTTGCCATTACTGTTAATGCGTTTATGGCCCATTGTTGTCTGGTGCATTTTGTCGGTTTAAACGGTTTCTGTTGCGGTCTACCTGGGCGATCTTTCGTCAAGGTTTTCCACATCATTTGCATATCTCTGGCTGATTGATTATCTACCTTTATTGTGGGTGCGGTACTTTTGTTCTCCCTAGACCTTGACTAGGACGACTGATAGGTGCGTCATTAAAGGTGTGTTTTATTAAGCTTAAACCGGCCTTTAATCTCCACACAAAGTTAAGTCCCAGACCCACTCAATTCTCCCGCAAATGAGGAAAGTTCCTTGCCGTCTAAAAAGGGGCTGAAAAAACATTTTAAGGGATTTCCAAAGAACAAAAGATTCTTTTATTTTTTGAATTTAACTAAAAGTGTATATTGGCAGGGTCTGACTACTTCTTATCCACATCCTCATGCTCCTGCTGCCCAGCTACACGTGCAAAAAAGTTAAGCCGTTGAAGCAAAAGTTTGCCAAGGATGTCTGCCAGACATCCAGTACGTCCTACTCTTGCTCCTAGTTGTAGTCCTGCTTCCCCTGTTCAAGTCCCAGCCACTGAGGCATTAGAACCCTTGCGAAATCAAATCGGAAAAATAGAAATGGAACTAAGGTTCCATCTCCATCTCCATCTCCAAGTGCATTTGTATGTGTTTACATTTAGTTGTATTCGATTTGCATACCCGATTGGTATTGGGATTGGGATTGGGCAAGGGTTTGGTATCTGGGGTTAGTCCACTCCGTAAATCAATGCCAGTTGTGCGGGCAATCAGTAAGAGGAGCAGGAGCCTCTGTTCGACTCCCCTTTAACCCATCCAAGCGGATTATTAAGTGGTCTTAAAGCCCAAACGAAGTCGAGTGCTGCTGCTGTTTTTTCATCCATTCGAGTATGTGAGTGTGAATGTGCGTGTGTGGGTTGCTTATTGAATAAATGTGGTTGGATTTATGCAAATCCAAAGAACGACTGACGGTGCACTCCACTGACCCATACACCCACACACACGCATGGGTCGAGGAATGCTGACCATTTGGGCATATGCTTAATGCGGCCATAATTGTTCCACATTTGTTATCACCGAACGAACTAACTTTGCATATCGTTGGGGCTCCAGCTACAGCTATAGCTGGGAATCAATGGGATTACTGATTTCCGGCTTAATTTATGTGCACAGCTCGTTTTTGTTTGCCAATTCCAATGTTTGTGTTTGCAGGCCCTCCCATCGCATTAGCCTAATGATTTCCCTGTCAACTCAGAGAGGGAGGACCGCACCGCAGCCCAAACATGAAGCATAAATCAGCTTATCAAATTGGCATTCAAAAGTTTGGTTTATAATTTGTACAGGCAACACAATATTTGCCCTAAATGATGGATTGTTTGCAGAACAATTCGAGTAAGTATATCGATGTTTTTGCGTGCTGTTATCTGAATAATCCCTAATAGAGCAATATCCTGCTGCTAAAAGTCAAGTGGAAAGTTTGCCCGTTTCCGCCACTCTCTAAACCATACGAATTCTGTTAAAAGAAATCGAAACTCGACAACAATTAGAAGACGATTTGATTCAATTAGCAAGTTCTGCGGCCCAAAAGATTCAAATTCTCTTTCAAATTAGCAGGGCTACCCAAAATAAACCCAAAAAAGAGCTGACCCACATTTGGGTAAATTGAAATCATGGAATTAACCGAAACGAAGAAAAAAGAAGAATCGAAAAACTTCCGCGTCAACAGCAAAATTGCGGGCGAAGTAAAGTCAGAGATTTTGTTGCATTCTTTCAGGCGTTTGTAAATTTATTCATACGTATTACGTACGTCGTGATCGGATCCGGTGTTTGGGTATGTGTGTCGTCAGCTCTCTACTAATATGAAATCAATAAATTGTAAGCATTTTCTTTATTGCCATCAACTTTGCTCATGCTCAAGCTCCAAGAAGCTCTGAGTTTTTATTTACTCGAATCGTGTTTTATTCTCCCATTTTTTTCTTGCATAAAGGATAAAGATACCAAAGCAGAACGAAAGACGATGACGATGCTGTCGTCCTCCTAACCAAGGTCTGGAACTGGAATTGGGACTGTGGGGTCAAGGAGAGGGGAACTGCCACGCTCTGTGAGTTTATCAGCGCAACATCCACTTGACTTGAGAAATAATGATGTCTGCCGGAAGAGTCGGCGGGAAAGCGAAACAACAGAATCTGCTGCTCTGTTCTCCGTTTTCTGTGGGTAAAGGCCAAGACAATATTGTCATGTCCCATATTAAATATACTTCTCTACACATTCATATAGTATACACTTGAATATTCCTCTAGATGTATCTCTTAGACAATAAAATGGCAGATAGATGCAAGTGAATCAGTTGCAAGCGAAAAGCTTTTTACCATGCCAACGGAAATTGGGAAGGAAAAATAAATTTATAAAATTGTGCAGAGCTTAGATGAGTTTGATAGAAATACTAGATATTCCGAAATGTCCAGCAGCGGTAGAGAGAGTTCGTGGCTGGTAAATACAGCAACAGATTTAAAGAGACATATCTGGTTGTTTGGAAACAATACACCTTCAACGACATTGTTCACGATAACATCAATTTATAGCCTAAATTTTCTGTTCTTGAATTTCTACATAATAATGTAATCCATGTAAAAGGTATGTACCATGTATCATGGGCTCCATGTAGAATGTACCAGATGTTTGCCTCTCAAAATACCTGCACACAGAAGCCGGCAGCCTCTCCACATGTTCCGTATCACCGCATATTCAACGTCATCAGCAACGACCTCGAATTAGGCCCACACAATTTTGCATCTGGTCAAATGCAGGTCAACCTATTCGTAGTAGTTGTCTGCGCCTCCGCCCCCAAGCTCTCTCCCAGGGTTTGTCATTTTGGTCAGTAATGGACTTATGCAAATTACTGAGTTACACCGCGTCCAGAATATTGCATTTCAATCAATATCCTGGAGTCTGACTGACATTTGCATATGCGACTTGAAATTTATGAGCAGAGAGGGACTGTGTATGGAGATGGGCGAGGTGTTGGTGGCGCTAATGGTGGGAGGAGCTGATGAAAAGTGTGGAGAGACCTGACAAAAATAGGTGTAAAGTCCTCCCTAATAGGATGAAAAGTGTGGAAACACCTCTGGCAAAAAGCTCAGAGAGTGAGAGTGAAGAGCTCACGCTGATCAAGAGGGCGAACCTATTGAATGCTCCTCTCGAAGTACATTCAATCTGTTCCCTGCCCATTCCGATTCCTCCCTGACACCCAGACGTACAAAGCCCCAGCACTTTTTTATTACCATCCATCAAAATGGAAGTAAATCATTAAAAATACATGCTGGCATGGCAGCATTCCTTTCTCCCATAAACATCAAAATCAAACATCTGTTAAAGATTCTTTTACGATAAAACTTTCGCTTGCTGCTTGTTTGGGTTCATAATGCAAGTTTAATCTCCAAACAATATATATCAATATAAAGAAAGATATTTTTATGTAATTTAATTTACATGTAAATCTGCATAAACATCCGGTTCGCAGACAGATGAGAAAATGCAAAATTGCTGAAGGAGACACAATGCCCTGCGCAGCATCTGGTGACTGATGTGCTGGCCCAGGGGTATAGGGTTACATTGGATCTCGTCTCCCTTTTTCCACAGCTCCATGATTTCCATCACTTTCCCTGGTTTTTCTCTTTGGGCTCTCCTCTTTTCCGCGCATTGGGCACCGGCAAAGATAAAGTACATTTCTGTGATAAATATAACAACAAGTACCCAAGGCACGCACAAATGGGGCCCGTCCCATTGGCCCATCAGGGCTCGGGTGAAAACGCATCCAAAAATTTCATGCCCAAACCAGGTTCCTGCTGGGGGACAGAGCGGTGCTGAAAGGATAGGGGTACCTTCTGGCAGCTGTTATAATGATGCCAGCGATACATCATCGCAAAATGCTAACATTTTCGGCAGCGACGGCAGTCAACAGCTGTTGCCGCTGATGAATCCTTTGGGTCCGGCATACTAAGGGTATCGGTATCCTTTGCCACTGTTCAGAGTCCACCCATTCCATCCACTAATATTTCAATATTTTTCACATAAAAAGGCGTAAGTTATTTTTCACATTTTGCCAGAGACCCTTACCCTTACCACTTCTTCACCAATGCATTTTTGGCTAATTCCCCCTGTCATTCCATAAATAAATCTTTAGAATTTCCGAATGTGTTCCTCATAGACACAAACATAGCCAGGACGCAGAACACCGATATAATTAACTATCATAGAATATTCAAGACACGATCTGAAATGCTTCCATTCCCTTGTTTTGGTTCCGTTCCCCTATCGCTAACCTATTCTGTTTGGGTTTTCGTTTTCCCTTTATCCGTCTCTGTTCCTAGTGCGAGTATTCCCCATCTGTGTTTGTGGCCAAAATTCTTTTTGTTGCTGGAGCGCTCGCATTTATGACTTGTTTTAATTTTCTGTACGTGCTCTGTTTATGCGAAATCTGCATTTCCGTATTTGTTCTCTGCCCGAATTCAGCTAAAAGAGAAAAAATTGAAAAACTAGGAATAACTAACTAGAAGGATAAGAGCGGATTGGGCGGAGAGTAAAGGAGAGTGGCCCAAAAGCCGCTTAAAAGGAATTGCATGCGTGAAGGAAAATTGGAAGAACTTACAGTAAGAGAAGGGGAGAACGCACGAGAAAGTTGAGAGTACTTATAACAAGAGAAAAGGAGTAGGATACACTAGGTTAAGAGGCAAGGAGGAGAGAGTAGAGAGAAAAATCTCAGCAGAAACAGAGATTGAGTGCTGAAGGCAGAGGATGTTGCGGCAGGAGTCGGACAAGAAAGAGTTGCACTTGTGGCCAAGGGAATTGTTTTTTGGGAAAATGGAAAACATGAAAACCCCGAGACAGCTGTGGGTTATGAAAAGAGAAGAAGTTCATTGTGCTAAAAATACATTTCAAGGAATATAATCCGAAGTCAACAGAATGTATACCTTTAACAGTAAACCAAATACAAATTTGGTTTACAAATATATTTAGACAAATAATAATAGATAATAAAATCTTAGAGAACACTTATGTATTGAGTCATGTCCATGTGCAGTTTAAGCACACCTTTCAGAGCCCACATTTAAGTTTAAGAAACACTTTAATATCCATAAAAGTATCCCCCAAAATGAGCAATATAGGAAAATCCATTGATTTAGCATCGTTAACCCAAAATCATAGTAAATTATTAATCACTTAGCACACCCAAGCATCGAAGGGACAAACAATGCGGCCGATGATTAGATTGCTTCAAGTCAATTTATATACTTATAAAGGATACCAGAAAAGGAGAGCTCCGTTGGTGGGAACGGAAATCCTGTAGACAAGACAGAGCATATATCTTGGTCAGCAGACAAAAAGCTTTCATTAATTCAATATGCTTGCGGCGGGTAGGAAATCAGGGGTCGATGAGGGGGGGTCAACTATCATTAACTAGCGCTCCAGACAAGCATCGTTCTAATGATGAAGGCGATGATAACCGAAGGAGAGGTATATGTGGAAATGAATTAGTTTGCATTAAGTATACGCCGGAGTGTACACAGTACAAACCCAGAGCAGGATTTAAGAAATATATAGACAAATGTATGTATGTCTGTATATGTGTATACTTTCGTATATGTATGGCTGTGTGTGCAGCAGGACTTATGACTACCGCTCATTTAGCTGCTGTCGGGGAGACAGAGGGAGAGAGAGAGCGGTAGAAGCCTCCGGGGAGATTAAGTACTGACTGCCCCCCAGCCCCCGAGAGAGTGTTTTTGGGTGTGTGTGAAGCATGGAATATTAATTCCTTAAGTAATTCACAACATTTGCAACTAATGTTTGTTAATGAGCTATGCCAGATCTCCTACTCTCTACCTCTCCGTCCACCGACAGTGCCTGAGGTCAAGGCGAATGCTGTGAAATGTCTGCAGCTTTCTGACTTGTTAAATGCTGGTATTACCAAAGTACCAAAGTGGAAAAGTGAAAAGGACTCCCAATAGGCAGGTCATGTCCTTAGGGTGACTCTCTGGCTCCTGACAGTCGCCGCCAAAACACTTAATGAAATAATTATGTAAAGCAAACAACCTGCCGGTATACCTGCCAGACCATAGCCACCTTAGCCTTAGCCCCAAAGACTTGCTCTTGACATTCATTAATTTGATGATATCCAATCTTAGTTATTGTACGTATAATTGTGAGCAAGGCTGTGCCGGAGGTCTTGGTTGTGAACATTTTGGATTTTACCTACAGATGGGAGCCGTTTTCTTCCTTTATGATTATATGTCGTTGATGAGATGTCTTATAAAAGATATCCATCTTCTCTATTGATTCCCTGTGAGAGCTGTTTAATCATCTCTGACTAAATTATGCACAAAACCCGGAACTATGTGAGCTAAACTAGTTTCCATCGTGCTAATCAGCCATGGCTCTAACCGCTCCTCCGCTAGCCCCATTAAATATGCAACAAACAACGAAAAGAATTCCACTTGCAAGCAGGATGATGTGGTAGCGGGGATGGTTGAGGCAGCATGTAAAATAATTTGAAAACACGGCATTAGCGTAATGAAGCATGGAAAAGCGGGAGCCGGGTGTGAATGGGATGGATGGGCGTGGGCGTGGGCGTTGGCGTCGGTTGGTAGTGGGAAAGTAGGTGAAGCTGTTGCAAGCAGGTGAAAAGCGCACATAAATGCCAGAAGTTATGCAAGTCCTTAACTTTCATGAGTGGGCCAGGCTGTGGGGTAGGGGCAGAGGCACTGCCAGAGAGCTGGCAAAAGGAAGACTGTTGTTGCAAATGCAGATAGAAATGGCGGCGCGGCTGTCGAGGGGCAAGTGGCGTATCACACATGTTTGTCATGTGCCTCAAAGTGTCTGTCTGTGTGGCTGTCTGCCTGCATTTTGGTTGAGTGTGAGTGTGAGCTCTCTCGCGGAACTTTCCTCTGTGGGGTGTGGTGGCACGGTGCTGTGGGAGTGTATTCTTATTCAGTGCGTAATCTTCACCTTTTTCACAGTTTTGCCGTGCACTTTTATTGCATATATTGCAAGGAGCATGGGGTAGAAGAGTAGCAGCAGGACCAGAAGCTTCAGTCAGTGCAGGCGCCAGACCAGGACCGTGTATCGACAAAAGTTGCACCTTGAATTTGCTATTTTATGACCAGCCACCCAACACCCACACCCACGGTCCCCGTTAAGTAGTTGTAAGCTGCATAATGTATTTACGCAAGCACCGGAAATTGGGTGCCACGAGTTGGGTGGCAGCACCGTGCGGCGATGCCACACAACCATAAAGCCTTGTGGCAACCATCGTGCTAAACGCGCATAGACAAGTGTGATCCCTTGTGGATGGGATGTGGAAACTGGTGAGGATGTAGATGTGGATGTGGATGCTGGTGCGGATGTGCACGTGTGATGGTGACGAGGATGTGGGATGGGATAGCGGTATGGGCCAGAGGATGCCGTCATTCTTTGCTGGGTAGCGGAATATTTTATGGTCTTTTGAATCCAGCCAAATTGCAGCAACTCTCAGCTTGAGCGCGGGATTTGATTAATATGCAACGTATTGCTGCATCTAGCAATCTACGAGGCTGCTTATAGTCCAGCCCTAAGCTGAGATGCTTAACTGTTAAGAGCCATCAACGTGTTATGATAAGATGGCATGTATCCCATTGGATATCGTAACATTGCTCAAACTTCCTTGTTTAATTGTATTTAATTTTTAAAATTAATTTACATTGCTTAGAAATAAAGAAAGAGGCAGACGGAAGGACGCCAGCATTAGGACAAAGGAAGAAATTCTAAGACAGACGCAAAAAGACTTGCAGGACCTATAGAAGCATGAAACGCTCATAGACTACAGTGTATGGCATGAACATAAGACAGCTGTATATTGGATTCTTAGGGCGAGTCATTTTTGAAAGCACAACCAATTTGAAACTTCAGTCTATATAGGAACAGGAGCTGCAGATTTGAACTACAATGAACAAAATTAACCTTACAACATTACATGTAGCAGCGCTCAACAAAAAAGATGTTGAGATTATAAAAACTATACTTTCCTCTCTTACCTTAAGATGATCCAATTCCAAAAGTGAAAACATTTACCATTCGAACATCTGTAGATCTCTAAAATTTGTCTTATACTTTTGCCTCGCACTGTTTATGCAGATGTTGGCAAATATATTTTTGCATTTATGGGAACGAGCATTGTATGTAAATTCTTTGTGTAATTGGGCAACATTTAGTTTTAAATACTGAAAAAGCAAGAATGGGGGAGTAGATGTGGAGACAAAGGTACAGAGAAAAGTGCTTAAAGAGAGTAAAATATAAAGAGATAGAGAGCCGACGATTCATACCCATTGAAAGCATAGCCCAGAATAGAGACAATACGAGTCCTCATCCTCAATGATGGTCCTAGTCCAGGACCCCGACCCCCTCATCATTGTCATAATAATAATCATCATCACCATCATCATAGGCAGCCTTGCCACACCGCCATCAGGGGCAAATTTCGTGCGGTAGTATGCAAATTAACTTAAATGTCAACGTTGGTGAAATTTTTAAAACGACAAACGCAGAATTCCTTTTGAAAAGGGTGGCCGCAATGGAAATTCGTTGGAAAATTGTGCACCAAATACAGAGACAGGGCCAGAAAGAGAGGGTGAAAAGGAGGCGCGTTAGAGAAAGAGAGAGGGAAAGTAAGAGACAAACTGCAAACGTCAACCGATTTTTTCCTCCCATCTTTTCGCTGTACAGTGGCTGAGAGTGACTGAAACTCGGTGACAATGATGTTAACTAGAGTGTGAAAACTATGATTGGCTGACAACGACTGAGGAGAGGGTGATTTATCCACTGGAAAAGGGGGGTACTGTGATGGGAGAGCACCCTCTTGTACATACTCCCTGTACAGCCTGATTTATGCCATATTTGTGCTCATTTCACCGCTCAGGGTCGCCACCTCCGGTTCTCATTCGCATTCCAATTTCCACTACTTTTCCCAGCTCTTCAGGCACTTTGCATACGCTTGTGAAACAAATGCCACGAACGATTTTCATTTTCATTTTGATTTTTTTCCTATTTACTCTTTCCATTTGCTTTCTTACCCCTACACCTACGCCATGGAGCAACCTCTCATGTTGTGCAGTTAATGGTGGGGAGGGGGTCCAGAACTCCAAAGATGGAAATAATTCTTTTGCCCGACAAAATGTGGGTCAACTTGTGGACATATTGCGGCTCTTTAATGGGTGGTATTCCTCAGAACTGATGTATTATGTGCTGAAAGAAGTTGCATAAAATGTGTGATTTTTGAGAAAGAAAATGGGCTTAAAATAAATATAGTAATCTGTTCATTTAAAATATTCAACCAAGAAAATTACTCTAAGAAAAAATAAAATTTCTTCAAAATTGTGGATAAGTATACTGCTAAAATTTCAATTTCATTTAGAAATAAATCTTTTCTATAAAAAGTTGTTTATTTACACATTTCACTTAATGAAATTAACAAAAATTAAAGATGAGAAAAATATTTTTAAAATTCACAAAATCCCATTGGGGTCCCATTGACTATGAAAACGAACTCTTAACTCAACTAATGCCGAAACCAAAATCCATTTATCCGTATAGCCACATTCCATATAGCTCACATAAAAGTTGGTTTATGCATGGCCACGCCCACTTCCTGCCCAATAACCACAGAAAATTACTGCTGAATTCATTTCGTTTCGTTTTGTTCGTATTACTTGAAATGGGATGCACCCCGGAAAAAGTTGCCTGCTGAGTCATGGGTGGAAATATTTTGACATTCAGTTGGTGTGGCATGGTCACAAATTTGAGGGAGTCCGTCGTTAGTTAAATGTGTTGTAAGAGTGAATAATTTGTGTCCGTCCCTCTCTCTTATATTTTTTGTTGGTTGGTTTTTTGTGGGTTCTTTACGAGAAGATGACACCTCGGTGGGGACTGGGACTGGCTTGTGGTCCAGCTACGAGTATGAATGAATATTTAACAAACTTGTTCACAGTTCCGAGGCGAATGTTTGAATATTTGAGTTGGACCGAAAACCGGAACCGGACCTGGGAGCATGTGTTGGCATGAATATTGCCAGGAAAAAAGGGAGATACATCTCTATTTCTCTGACCCTTTTGGGGTCTACAGATATCTCAACTAATTTACACATTTCAACACCGCAACATTGCGTTGTGTGAGATTATTATTCAGTGTGAAAATGGATATATTTCTAAAGAAGAAGAAGAACTAAAAGCAGTTTAAAATTCCATTGAAGAAATTGTATTTTATTTATTTTTGCATCTCACTTATTTGTAATGGCTTAAGAATTATTGCAAACACTTCATTTGATTTCATTTCAATTGATTTACCATCGCAATTTCAATTAAATTTTGCATTTGCGTTTGCGTTTGCCTTGGCGTTTCATTTCAAATTTGTGATGCTGTACATCAAGTATACGCAACGTTGCAGAAAACTCCATACAATTCTGTTTATTTTGTTGATTAAGTTTTGGTTTTATTCTTTTCGGTTTTGCTGCGTCTAAAATTGTAGTAAGTCTTTTATATACTAACTAATGTGTACATTTAGTTTTCTTTTGGCTTTCTTCGGTTATACATATGTATATGCATGTAGTTTAATGATGAATGCGGGGGCTCTTTCAACGAACAGCAGTACGAGTACCACTCGCCTATTTACATAGTTATTTATCATTTTTGTTTTGTTTTTTTTTGTTTTAATGTTTAGTCTTGGGAAATCAGGTTTTTATAATATATCCAAAGTTATACATACATATTTACAATTTATAGTTCAAGGAAACTCATTGAAATGGTAAAGTAAAGAAAAATATTTATTTTAATTCAATTATAGGCAATATCTTATATAAGGTTAATTTTAATTTATTTATGAATGAAATTCTTAATTTGTATATATCGTATTTTCGTTCTAGAGCAGTTCCATTGGTTTATATTATTCTTGCTTATAGTTTTTTCTTTTTTTGTTAAGTATTTATTGGTTTCTTTTAACTGAAATATTTTACAACCATGTCGGATTCCAATTGATAAAAATTTAGTAAAATATTCTTAATTTATTTATGGGTTTTACACTGTGCCTGCTATTTACACAATTCTTGCAAATTTTAAATCGAAATATACGATATGCCTGGCACCAGAAATATTGATCTTAAACATTCATTTACATTCACACGGCAAACAATTATTAATTGTATATGTATTCATATAATTCATGGAGCTATTTGGTATGCAATGCATTTCGGGATGAATGTCTGTCTTTTGTCTTTTTGTCTTTTTCTGGGGATAATACATCGAATAAAATCTTAATTCATAGCCTCATTTATAGCATAAAATTCGAGGTGAGTAGCACCCGCGACTCAGGTCTTGTCCTCGGCCACTTTTGTGCCGCTGATTGAGCGGCAGACCTGGTCCATGTTCGTACCCAGAGTCCGCTCACTGCTGCTCCGGAGGCAGCTGATGATGGGTGTTGCGGTGGCTTTGTTGGCTCTCAACTGGCAGATTTCCATGGCCAGCACAAATTTAATAATCCACAAAAGTGTCAGAAGCGTTGAAACATTCCGCCAGTGCAAATAGCCCCGACATCCAATTAGCACTCTCCAGCTGACGCTCCCCGACTTAATGGCCGAGGCGGAATATTCACCTGCAAAAATGTGAAATCAGAGCGGAATACAGAATTCAGGTGTAAAGTTGATCATAGAGGGTACAAAATGTTGCGGTTTTCACGAACCAGCATGTATCCCACCGCCATACAGGAAAACTAATTCAATAATTACACTAGGATCCAACCAATTTCCCCTTGCTGAACCCATCAGAATCAATTTCTAGGCTGTAAATGAATCCATACTGACACACAGCCTCTACATTCGATTGGGCAAATAAAGTGCCCATTGTAATTAAATATTTCTATTGAAAAATTGAATGGCCAACACGAGTGGGCGATTGTGTATGTTTCCGAATTTTGTGCATAGCTAATATGTCTGATGGATTTTTGTGGCGTTCGCGTGAAATGCGCGTAAAACCAAATGTTGAAATTGTATAAACATGGCCCCAAAATGAACTGAAAGTATTAGAGCAAATAAACCCGATTGGCACGTATGTATGATCTCCCACCACCTCATTAGACACGCGGAACTCCCCCCAAAATATGTATAATAAATTAGTTTCGAGTTTCATTGAAATTAAAGGATAATTCTCATATGAATATGAATAAAGGGAAACCGTTTATTTGCACCGGGAGTCTTCAATGTGATGTTGTAATCTCTATTGCTCTGGAAATATAGTGCAAGAGTAGAACTTCTGATCAAACGGAGTGTCAGCAAAATCACCACAATTATGCCAAATGAATAATGATGTCGGACGTTGTATTCGCCAGCTATTCAGACACCCCTCGAGTACACCCAAATATCAATTACCATAACCACTGTAGCGATAACAAAATCAGGCGAGTCATCGAAAAGCAGGGCTAAAAAATAAAAGCGAACTGCAAAAGCGTTATGCAATGCGGTGCGCGGTGCCTGACAAATATGTATGAAATTATTTATTTAAAATAATTAAACTTGAATAATTTTAAACGGCAACCGCACTCTGACATTGCCACTCCATAGATGACGACTACCCTGTGGCAAGGGACAAGCGTCAGGGTGCAGGGGAAATAAGCAAATTAATTATGCCACATGGAGTAGAAGGAGAGGCAGGACTAGGACGGACTCGTTCTTGCTGATTTAATAAATCACAGAGAGGAGTGCAATTAAAATAAAAATCCCTGAATAAATAAATGATAATATCATTAAGTTATTAATAATCATTTGTCATGACGGTAACAGCAGCAGCAGCAACAGCAACAATTTCACAATGCCACAACCATTGTGCCACAGAAATGACATTAAGTTTATTAACCTTTGGCGCTTGCATAAAATCCATGTATGTAAAATTGTATTAATATATAAAAGTACATCCAGGGGCGGCAGAGCATAGGCGCTCTTTCCAGCCTATAATTTCATTTTGTTCTCGCACCCTGCCACGCCCACCCACCCGGACACACGCACACATGTCTCTAGAGCAATGTTTTTCATTATCCAGGGGGCTTTAACATGTTTTCACTCATTTGCACGGGTTTAATGGGGAGAAAGAACTGGGTAGAGTGAAGAGCTCGAAGCTTTTCCTTTATCTGCGCCAATTAGTCGAATATTAAAAATACATTAATTCATTGTTATAAATGATATTTGTTGTCTCCATTACAATGGAGCAATTTTGCAGAAAATTAAATTGTAAATTGAATTTTCAAAAAATGCCAACACACAAATACCAGTATTGAGTGAGGGGGGCTTTTGTTTGCCCTTTCTGGCCTAGACATGAGCACCACTTGACACCTCCTGCTCTTCTGTCATGTCCTTTCCGTCACTCGAAAGTCTCCCACTGTGAGGGCGGCATTTTTATGGCCATTATTTGTAGCCTGGAATTGTCAGCGGGTCTGGTCTGGTCTGGTCTGGTCTGGTCTGGTCTGGGAGGCTAGGAACTTGTAACTGCCAGTCGCTCTTGGCCGAAAATGAATCTGCTCTTGTCCTGCGTCAGGTGTCATCAGTCACCATCATTCAGCATCTTTTTTGTTGGTTTACCTCTCAAAGGGAGTGCCTCTCTGAAAAGTGGGGATTGTCAGCTTTTAAGTAGCATGCTTCAAACAGCAAACGACAGGCGTCACAAAAAATGCGAGAGGAACACATGTCAAAGTTGACAGGAAAGAGCAGGCACAGGATCAGAGTCCAGAATCAAGAACAGAAACAGTAACAGAATCGGGAACTGTTTCAGCAACAGGACCCACAACAGTAGTCAGCTGAAAGGAAAGCCAAAAACCGATTTAAATACAAACGGAAATTTGTGGGATCCAAGAGACAATCTAGACCAAACAGAGAGACAAATAGAGCAGCAAACAGAGACAGCCAGGCAGACTCTGAGAGAGATGGATATCCAGACAGATGGCTAACTATTTGGAGACGACATTTATAGGTCAGTCATCGCCATTTCCGTCTCCATCTCCATTTCCATCTCCATCTCCAGCGTCACGGACATTTACCTCGGCATCACTGTCATTGTTGTCACCGTCCTTGGCTCATCCTCATCCTCCAACTGAAAATGGAGGGTGGACACTGTTGTGTCCTACTGCTCCTGTTGCCCGGCGGACATTGAGCAAATAACGCAATTGTGGCTATTTTCGAGATAACAATAAAACTGCAACCATTTCGTTTCGTTTCGTCTCGTCTCGACCCGTTGTCTCGTTTCGTTTCGTTTCGTTTGGTTTGGTTTTGGTTTTCATTTCGTTTCGTTTCGCTGCCATTGTGTTTGCCATTGTAGGAAATTGTGTAAACAGAATAAGAACCCCTCGGAACAGCCAGCCACAGTGGTTGTGCGGCACGGAAAAGCCTCAAACAAAATGGTGTAACATTGTGAATGATTTGTTCTTTCTTTCTTTTTTAAGGATGAAGGGGGAGTGTAATGCGATGACTAAAACTCTGAGAAAAATAATTTTCTAATCCATTAGAGAATATGTGTTCTGGATCAGCGTTAACAACGGATATTTATACTTACGTCTGTACGTTTCTATGGGAACCAGTCGAAGATAATTCGCCGAAACCTCTTTTTAGTATTTTTACTGTAGAATTTTGGATATGCTATGTCTCTGCTTTTTATTATCAATCGATTTCGCTCAGATATCACCAAGATTTCTTTGAGCGTACACTTTGGATATTTTCAAATTAAAAATTCCCATACATCTCCTACCACTGTGCGTAAATTTCGCGAAAATCAAAAGTCAAACCAAACAAAAACGCGTCCGAATAAAATTCAATTAAGCTAAATGAAAACTTAATTCAATTGGCAGAGCCATACAGAAAACAGTTAAGGCAACCCCGATCTGCCCCAGCTTCAGCGCCTCTATAGATACATATATACATATATGGTGTACCCCTTTTTCCCCTTGTTCCCCTTACCGTTTAGCACATGGAGCACAATGGTGCGGGGCGCACTGTTTGAGGGGCTGCAAGTGTAGTTGCCGGAATCCAGCTTCACCACCGCCGGAATGATGAGAGATGCCGTCTGAAAAGGCGCACGGATACGTACCGGAGTATATAAGTATATAATATATTTATATATATTTATATTCATTATTCAGTTGTCGAGACAGTAGTCAGACAAAGAACTAGCGTGCTTCTGGCAGGATGTTGGTGGAGGAGGGGAATGGAATTCTGGGGCAATATTAAAAATTATAATTTGACAAACGTTGACAGTAAAAATTTAATAATACAAATTATTTTACCTGCCACGCATTCACGACAATTTGCGTAATGAAAAGGTATTTAATGTGAAAATTTGTACTGGGTAGAAGGGTGAGTGGCAAGTGTGAAGGATGGGGCAGAGTGCTGATGTGGGGGAGTGGCACAAGTGTGGTAAGCCACTTACCGTTATCTGTTTAATGAAACTGCTGCTTGGCAGCATTGTTGTAGTCATCACCGTTGTTGCTGCTGCCTCTTCTGCTGCCGTTGCCGTCTCTGTGTTTGGCAGCCAAGTGGTTGTTGTTGCTGTGGTATCTGCTGTGGATGCAACACCATCTTGTGTGGTTCCTGTGGATACCAAGGTGAGCACGGAGGCTGCTGTTGTGGGTGTGGCAGCCCCAGCACCAGCAGTCAAAGATGTTGCAATATCGAATCCTCCATCAGCCACTGCCGGAGCCGTTGTCATTTCACTGACAGCTCCAGTCCCGGTTCCGACTCCGACTCCGACTCCAACTCCAGCCACATCATTCAGGGATATGGCATCTAATATATATGAGCGGGTTATGGTACCCAAACCATTAGCCGACTCCGATGATGTGGCGGCTCCTGTTGCTGCTGCTGCCATGGTTGTTGTCGTCGTTTGAGCCGTAGTCGTTGTAGTGGTTGTCGTTGTCGTTGTTGTTGTGGTGGTTGCCACTTCCGGTGGCAGATCGATCCGTTCAATTTCCGTACGCCAACCGCGACGATTATGCAAATAGATTTGCTTCTGATTGTAAAACCAATTAATGAAAAGCGGCGGCTCCAGTGCCTGGCTAATTATGCAACGCAATTTCACTTGACTTCCGGCCTTCACATGGCGCGTCGACTCGCCAATTAATTCGGTTTTCGGCTCTGTATTGAGAAAGAGGGATTGAGAGGAAAGAGGAGAGACATACACATATACTATAGAGAGTGGGTTAGCGGAAGGACAATCACTCACAGGCAGCCTCAAAGTTTGCCTCAGTCGCAAGTGCAACGGTCATTGATTTATTGTCTCTGTCATTGAAGATTTATAGGTGAGGTCAGAGTTCTGATTTTGATTTTGGGCTTGGTTTAAGTTTCGGTTTCGTGGAGGCCACTGGGTCAATGGAATGTTTGAGCAGCGGTTTTGGTTTACAACCAGTGGCGAGCACTCGATGTTAAGTACATCGTTTGTGTACTAATTCGATAAATGTCTAATTGGATATTGAACCGGTTAACACTTAAATGCAGTTAATGGGAACCGCGAAATTCTTAAAGATCTTGGCTTTACCACCTCTCGGAGCGTTTTGAAACGTGAAAGGTGGGTAGATAATTGTTTCTAGATTTGGCTTCTAGTTAATAATATTTTAGATTATTTATTATAATAAAATGTGATTGATTGGTAAAGAATAGCTCCAGATAAAGTACTGTTAATTTTCCCTTCCAGAGACTTACACAAACAAAACCCTTAAACCACCCTTAAACTAAGAACATCTTTCCTTAATCCCCAACCATACTCACCCACAATCCTTAGATGAACAATAGCACTGGCTTTGGGCTCCGTGGACACCTGACATTCGTATGTGCCCTCATCCTTGACCTGAACATACTTGATCTGCAAAGACCACCTCTCCGGATTCGGTGAGAAGACCGACTGGAACCGCTGATCCGCAATGAACGTAGTCTGATCCACCGTAAGTATGTGGCCGTCCCGCATGCGTAGCCAGGAGATGGGCTTCTTCACCAGCTGTTTGACCTGCCGAATGGTATAGCAAATTTACTTTCAATTAGCGGGCACTGGCTCGAAATTTTGGTTTCAATTTTTGAAATTGATTCAATTATTCCTCTCTGAGCACCCGCACACACACACACACACACACACAGAGCAATTCAAACAGTAAATCCCAGCTGTCCGAGACCCCGGAGCAGGAAGTGGATGATGATGATGATGATGTCAGCAGAACTTTGCCATGTTTGTGTCGTAACCACCTCACTGCTCTGAGGCTCATTTCACATCCACCTCTGCTCTCGTAAGGCTCTTGGGTAAACTTTAACAGGAGGATAGGAGGGAGAAATTGGTGGTTAAGGAGGGTTTTGGGCTTGGGTCAATGAGAAGACGGTAAACAATAACGATAATAAAACGTCGATTCATTTGTGTCAATAATGGCAATAATAATTTAGTAGCAATTTGTCGGAGGGGCCTACTCTTCGCTCAACGAAAACAAAATAATATACATTAAATACGGTCCAATGAAGGGGAAGTCCCTCCCTCCCTACCTTCTCAGGGAAACGTGTTGTAAGGATACGCCCGTACCTTACATGAATAAACATTATCTGTTGGGCCACTTTGCAAGCAGAGACACTGAGAGGTACGCCACTAATTACACTGAAGAAACCGTAACCTGCCAGATATCATTATGATGCACCGAATCGTCAAACTATTCTCTCAGTGTATCATAATCAATGGAGTGGGTGTCATTGTGGTAACTGGCCAAAAGGAAGGCGTCTGGCGCATCGTGACAGAGGCAAATGACAGTCTTTGAACCACTGCCATCAACTACATTGTCGGTGTCAGGGCCCCCAGACAAGGACTCTGACGACGAGGACGACGTCGGCGACTACGACTACGACAACGACAACAACAACGTCATGATTAGATACCATAATCATTTGGGTTTTATGTCCTTGTTGTTGGTCTTATTGTTGTCGTGGCTGTCGCCATGGCAGTGGCATTAGGCAGTGGATGTGGAATTGTTACTACTTCTGGAGCACGTGCTGTCAAAAACTATCCTTTCTAAATGAATATGAACATCTCCGCTTGACTGACAAATCATCTCAATATGAGCTTCCTGTCATCACCTGGAAGGCAGCGACAGGAATCATCAAAGAAAATCGTAAGATTCAGCCGAAAAACTTCTCCTATTCTCATTTTTAAGAGGACAATGGCATTTAAGAAGAGCTTTTCCCACAATACAGTGGCACATTTAATTATTTTCCCTTCAATAAGTACAATTACATATACTTTCCACCGAATTCTTTGAGTTTCACTGATTAAATCCTGTACGTATACTATGATTTGGCCACCTATCAAGAGCCAAATCGAAAAATCATTTGATCGCAGTCACTGTGCACGGGACAGAGGGGGAGAGGGAGAGAGAGAGAGTTTATTAAATTTTGCCACGGCCACGGACTCTTTGGAGTCTGAGGACATTATTATCGGGGCTCAGCATCGACATTATACTCGGTATTAAGTGAAGATGCTTATCCAGTCAGAAGGCAGGAAGGCAGGCAGGCAGCCAGGCAGCCAGCCAAGTCAGGAGACTTCGAGTACGTGGCAAGTGTAAGTAAGAGACCTGCCCCACGCGGCACTGGGGATGCCTCTCCCTCTGGCTTTGTCCCTGAGGCTGACAAATATCCCTCTGTGACACTGCCACCGGCCTGGCACTCCCGGCTACATGGCCCTGGCATTAGCTAATTTAAATTTTCGCTGTTTGGCATAGATTGCGGTTCAGCTCGCCATAAAGTGATGGCTTCTGTGGACGGCGGACTATCAAGATGCCCGAGATGTTTGCCATTTAAATATTGTTAATTAGTTTTAGACTGCAACTCAAACTGTGTCACTTCCTTGATGTCACAAGAACTCTTGACTGAAACTCTAGTCAAAGTCGTAGCTATAGCCATAGCCGTAGTCGTAGCCCATATCCATGGCCATATCCTTGTCTCGTTTGGTTTTATGTTCCCTCTGGTGCCGTCATCGTCATCGTCGGCTTTGGTTTGGTTTGGTTTGGTTTGGTTTGAGGCCCTGTCTGCAGAGCATCGTTTTCCATCACAGACGAGCAGACAACAAAGTTTGCTCATAACATTGCGAATTTTCGTCTAAACTTGTTTGCAAATAATTTCTTTTATTTTGTTGGTTCTTCAGTGCACGGTCTTCCTCTTTCTTTTCACACAACAATACACCTCAAAGTGCCTGCCTTCATATCCTTAGCAAAAACATACCAACAAAAATTGGAGAGAAAACTTTTCGCTGACTTTGCCGGAAAAAAAGGAAAGAAAAGACTGAATGACAGAGTTTTCTGAGAGGTGGAGAGATGATGGCTGTCGATTCTGGGTAAAAATATTCAAGTGCTTGCAGGCAAAGAATTTTTGCGGGTTCCCTTCTCTTTTATTTTCTGTATCGTCTCGATTCGTTATTTTTTTTGTGCGCCGTGCGGCTCCTCTTTGTGACGCCCACGGTCCCGAAATATATTATTAATTGATTAGGTTTAAGCAGATTTGAAGATTATTTCGACTATATAAATACATATACATATTTATTCGCGCACGATGCCGATACGAGTATTCCAGCAGCCAAAAAGCGAGTGAGCTCGGAGTGTGTGTGAGTGTGGGTGTATTCAAATTATCTGATAAATATTTTATAGTAGATTGTTTTTTGCGGGGAGGTTTGGAAGTGGGTAGGAGCTCAGCGCTAAGGGGAAGATGCACAGCTATGGGGAATTCGATTTTATATAAGATTTATTTTGTATTTATTTCATTGTGATTATTTGTAGTTGAGAAGTGGATGAGGTAGCGGGGTATGGTATCCAAATTCTAGATCAATAACTAATATTGCTCAAAAAAAGTTTGGATAAAGCTCAGGTAGTTTGCCAACCAATTTGGGGAGAATGGTGTGATGAATAGAAGAGACGACTGGAAGCTGAATATTCAATAAAATGAAACCTTACAAATATCCTTAACCTTTTCCATGACCTTCTTTGCCTTTGTGTATTTTAGACAACCATAAATAATTATTTTGTCATTTTGACTTTGTATTTCTTCAACAATATTTAATATCAAAACATTTCCATTTATTTTCCGACAATTATTGAAGCAAAATCCCTTTTCCGTTTTCCAAAAGCCAGAAAAATAACGATTCAAAATGAAAAGGGGAAAAGTAAATCGAAAAAATACTTTTGATAAATGTATTCGACTTCAAAGGTGTGCAAATAAAAACATTTTGTGCCTGCCACTCCCCTGCAAAGTTGCATTTTTTAATTAACTAAACTAAACCGAGAACCTCGCATCCCTCTCTTTAGTCCCTGCTGCTTTTCCTTTACACTCGAGTTCATTTGAATAAGCATCAGCTGAAAGTATCCCCAGTTTTGTGTTTGAGCATCTGCAGTTGTCAGCTAGATGGAATATTTATTTCTTCAACTTTAAGTTCTGCAAACAGACACTTGCCAGTAATTTCCTGGCCAAACAGTAACCAGCGGCAGCAGCAGTGTGGCAGTGCCACTGTAGCAGTGGCATCCAGCAGCGCCAATTATAATTTGCAATGCGAGACGCGAATATACGGATGCAGCTGTGGATGCAGCTGCGGATGTGCATGCGGATCTGAATTTAGCAGGCACATCGCCAAGGAGCGAGTGAGTAACTAAGTTATTAGCGGATGCCAGAGCAGCTCTCTCGAACTCCCCACTCCCCTGATCCTTCTACCGATTTGTGCGTACATAAACACTTATATATTTCAGATACATACATAAACGTATATACGAGTAGTGCCAACAATTTGGGTCATCGTTTTTGAGCAGCTTCAAACAAAAACAAGAAAAGAGGATGGCTAGACTCGCCGAAACTTGAGATACCCTTTTTGAACCATTGTTCCTGCGTGTAAATCTGCAATATGTAACATTTTCTTGGACTATCTTTGGCACATTTTTAGTTTTTAAAAATTAGTAGTTTTTTTTTTAAATTATTTCTATGACTTCGATACGATCCCAATTCTTAGAAATAATCTGCGTTTTCATATAAAAACTTGATTTTCGATCAATAGTATATATCCAGATACCGTGATGTTGAATCTATACATATTTTTGTATATGTATATTTTATTCCCTTTCTGAGCTCTACTCAATATTACATAAGCCCTTTTTAAGGGTATAATGTGTCTTCCGCTGCCTCTGCCACTTGAACTGCTTGTGTATGCCCTTTGGCCAGGGCGTGGCATCAGCATCCACATCGGCATCGGCATCGGCATCAGCATCAGCATCCACATCGGCAATTTCCGGTTTTGTTTTCCCTTAGTTCCGACAGCGGCCAGCGTAAATTAGTTCAAAGCGCTAAAAAGTTGGAGCCCGGCGGAATGAGAAAAAATTCAAATCGGAAGTCGGGCCAATCGATGCCACTTCCCATAGTCGGTCGCATCAACCCCCACCCCCAGTCACGATCCCTATACCAATTTCCACCCCAACCCCGAGGCCTGATAAGGCAAGGGCGGAGGCAGAAGCAGAGACCTGTATAATCAGCTGCTTATTATGAATTATCAATGATTAATAAAAAATGTTTAGCAAATATTTTTACAGCGAGCAATTTTCTGTTGAATAAACAGAGGAGAAAAGAGTTTTCCTTGGGCTGGCTGATTGAATTTTCAGGGAATTTCGTGCCCAGTTCTACCTTTGTTGATATCCCCCTAGAAATTTGTGAGCTATTGATTGCTCTCTTGCTCTTGCTATCGGACCCGTCGCTCGCTCGTTTCTCATTTCAAAGCCGAAACCCAATCAGTAGTGAAATCTAATTGAAGGGAATGGGATCATGGAAGGGAACGTAACGGAACGGAACTTACGTTGCATGGCAGATAGGCATGGGTCCCGGCCTGGCTAATTATTGTCTGGTAATCATCTATTGTTGGTGGCGGCCTTAGCGTTGTTGTTGCCACTGGCCTGCGTGTTGTTCTCCTCGTTGTCGTCGTTGTCGTTGGGGCTGTCGTTGCTGGCTCTGTTATTGCGGTGGCAGATGCATTCGCAGACATTCCTACTACTGTGGCAGCCGCAGCCATGGATGTGAATATGGACGTGGCATTGTTGTCTCCGTGTGTGATTCTATAGTTGTGCTCCGGCAATTGCTGCTGCTGGATATTCCGATTGCTCATAATAAGATTCGCCTCCAGGGCAGCGGTCACAGTGGCCATTGTGGCAGCGGCAGCGGCTGCGGCTGCGGCTGTGGCCTGCTTCGGTCCATTGTTGTTAATGTTATTAATGATGACATCGTTGGTGGCAGGAGGAGCTGCATCCAAAGCTGCATCCAAAGCTGCACCTATTGTATTCCCAATCGCTGTTGGACTCCCCCCATTTGCCTGGGTCATTTGCGTTGTCGCCGAAATTAATGCCGGCGATGCCTTAGCTGTCGCCTCGCGCTTTGATTGAGTTCTTTGAAATGTCTGGCCATTTATCCCGCTGCTCTTTAATATTGATGTTGGCCCAGGCTCAGGCCCCTCCCCGCTGGCAGCTGAAAGATATACAACAAAAAAAGGAGAATAAATAGATTGTGAGTGCAAATTAATGACTTAGTGTTTTGTTTAAGGTCTTCTCTCTGGAGGGCCTAGATATATTTCAAATGCCTTGATCCCCATTTGTCTCGAGTTTTGGCCAACAACAATTAAAACGATTTACGGCCTTGGAGCATGTCTGTTCAATAAATTAATCGTCATCGTGAGGCTCTGCTCCCGCACAATAGTCTTCAAGTCAAGTCTTTGGGAGCTTTATTGATAACTTAAACGAAATTAATTAGCTAATTACGATCTGGTACTCGTATTGATTGAATGGGGAATCAGACTGCAAACAGTAAAGTCCTTCCGTCCTCTTATAACCGAAAATCAAGCTCATCTTGGAAGCTGTTAATTGGGGGATTACAGTCGGTGATTGGTACCCTAGCAACACCCAGGGAGACCTCGGATACCGAAGGGTAAGCCTAGCCATATGGCGGGCCAATACTCCGCTAAAAATTGCAATAAAATATACTATATACTCGCATGAGAATTGGCCATAATTTATGCACCTATGACACTTGTTAGCCTTGCAACCAAATCGAGAGCTCTTTGGTTGCCACTGCCACCCGTATGCGGCTTCGCGCTGCATCCGTCCATGCACATGTAGCACGTAAATTTGCCAAATTGGCGCCATAAATTTCAAAAGTAAACTTTTCCAAAAGTGAAAGATAGACAGAGGGAGCGGAAAAGAGGACCATTTTTGGCAGCCTGTAGATAAGAAATTCGAGCAAAGGTTCTGGCAATGCTTTTCTTGAAATTTAATTAAAATTGAGTGCAATTTTTGATTTTCCGAGCAAATAAGTGGCACAAGCGGCGGATGCGTAACTTTCTCTCAATAAACTAATGAAAAACGATCCGAAAAGAGACTGAGCGGGAGAGTTGAGAGAATGTACTTTTCATTAATGATGGGATAGAGGGAGTACATCAATAATTTTATTAAATATTTTCAGAAAAGGAATTACACAACTTTCGCTTAATCAACTAATGAACAGCGATCACAAGGATATACAGAGCGATATAGTGAAAGGGAGAGTGCAAGGGAAAGTGCTCTCCATTAACCATTGAGCCATGATGGGAAAGGGAGAGAACCCTAATCAAGTTGAGCATTTTGTTGTGCTCAAAGTAAATGCAAAACTCGGAAAGCCTCCTTTAACGAGCCCCAACCAAGTCGTGCGTATATCTATGTCGGGGGTGCTCTCTCTCTGTCAGTCTGCAGTTGTGTGTGTATGAGTGTGTTCAAGTGTGTTTAAGTGTGTGTGCGTTATCATGTTTTATGTTTATGCTTCGTGTACGTGCAATAAAGATAAAGCGATTCCATATAAAAAACTTTTTAATTGCCTGCACTAATGATGCACTGCAGCCAACTTGATTATAATAAAGTTGCAAAAATTCCATTTCCCTCCGAGGACAGTGGGGCAAGTATTAGCTAACTATGAGTGAAAACTCTAATTAGTCTTGAAGCTTAAAGCTTGTTTGCACGCAATTAAATGCGAAATGTAGCAGGGTATTTAATTTAATCTCATTACAGGACGCTATAGTGATATTTTTTATTTTATTTAAAACTTTTTTAAGCATATGGTTTTTGCACAACTAAATAGTAATACGAAAATGAAACATAGTCGCATTTAACCCACAATTAATCAAATTTTTGTTCGCCTTTAGATATCTCTTGTCTACAGCTTTTGGATTCTTTTATCTCCTTATCAACGTAGGTCAACCCACAGTCCATGACTTCAACTCATTTGCCCGCAAATACACATATACAAATAAAAACCAACATCTGTCGACACCAAGTCCAAGGCAGCGCAGAAGGGCCAGAGACAGAAGGCGGCACAGTAGGATGTTTGGAAGTGGGCGTGTATGCCAGCAATGAAACAAATCAAAACAGCGTAAAAAAGTGCAATAAAACAAGAGGATTCCAAGTAGGGCGAAAGACCCTGGGACCGGTTGCGAACCGAGGGAAAATGAAAACAAAATAATAAACTGAAATTATTAAGAAAAAAATTATCATTTAGGACAGTGTCAGCGAGGATGAGCAGACAGAAGAGTAAGGGCGAAGAAGAGACGACACTTGGGGGAGCCTTATAAAAATTTGCTTAATCTTTGTGTGCGCGAAAAAGAGAGAGAAGAAAACGAAACAAACTAAAAAGTTGTAAAAACACACACGAACACAGCCACACCACAGCAAAAACAAATTGTGCGCAAAGTAAAAAATAAAATCAAAATTAGAGAGTAAGGCCCAGGAAGACTTGCCAGATACTCTTACATTTCCAGGATTTGTTCCGCTGCTACAGATACAGATACAGAACACGAATAGCGAAAGTTAATTCTGTTTGAGAATATATATGTACACTTTATAAGGTCAGAAATGCAACTATTTCTGCAATTTAAGCGTCTGCTTCAAGTCATATTACCTTCCGAAATTATATCAGAAAAGTTAAGAGAGAAAAGAGTGTTGGTAGCCGGCAAGAGAGAGGGAAATCAAGTCGAGCACTTGATGGAGGATGGAGAATGGAGAAAAACTTGCGTAATGAGCCTTGCAGGCGAGCAACTGGCGAAACTAGAGGGGGGGAAACTCACACATAAAATGAGCCTCATCATGCAGAATTTCATTGACTCGACTGGGGTCGACGAGAAGAGAGGGCGAGGGTGCGAGAAAGCGGAGAGGGGAAAGCTACCGAGCAACTTGAGAAGCAGCTCTGCTGTGCCTTTCCTATTCTCTCCACCAAAATTAACCGAGCAGCCCGGGCTCAAGTCCCGCGGGCATTTTTAGGCGAAAGTGTTTTAATCAAACGCCTCCTTACACTGGTCCGAGGACCGTAGTTCCTCTGCCGCCACCATTGTTGTTCTTGGGTACTTGGTTGTTATTGTTAAGGTTTCGTTATTGTTAGGGTTACAACAATCAACAAAAATAACAGCAGGAATAACAAGAACTATGCGGAAAATCGCAGCTGAAAAGTAGAAATTTTCCACAAAATTATTGTTTTTAATTGGGAGGAGAACCACACAATCGCTATGAGGGAGAGAGCCTTTCTGTCAGTGTATCTTCCCGGCAGGGGTACTTTGAATGATGTCTCTCTGAGGTCCGTGCCGGGTTCTGACAACGTTTCGACACTGTTCCTAATTATGATGGGCATGTTGCTCAGATGATGAGCCTAATGCTGATGATGATGATGATGGAAATTGGCTTAACCCCAAGGCACCGCATCCCGGTGCGGCCATAATCTCCCTTCAACACTTCAATGGGACACCACTCCACACCGCACTCGACATGATGCGGACAAGACAGGACACTCTCATCAAAATGCCGGCCTAGTTTCGTGGCACCCTCTAGCGAGAGGCAGAAGGCCCAGAACCAGAACCAGAACCGGGCCGTAACTTTGTGTAATAATTGTTGTTAAGCGTTTAAGTCGGGGCGTGCCACTTTGGCGGCTAACCGAATGGCATCTCGTGGGAGTATAACCCGAGACTTGAGCAACTTATCGCTACCGCATGGCTAGCAGGCCAAAAAGCCAACAAAATTCCAATAAAGGGGCGCAAGAGTGGGGTAAAAGTGGGCTAGAATAAGTGAGCAAAAGAGAGTGTCCACTGGAGTCTGAAAGAGTGAACAGTGGGTGTAGAATAAGTGACTGAGAAACCGGGTCTGCGGTTGATCTAGGTACAGGCTTTGGGGCCTGGGTTCTCGAGGGTATGAGCCTGCTTTCCAGACTGCCTTCACTTTTGGTTACAGGCTCTGAATGATGCTCAACTGGCCAACAGAATTTGATTAAACAAAAGTAAAACTTTTTAACTTTTTTTCGCTCTTTCTCTGTTGTTATTTTGATTGTTGTTATTTCTCGTTCAATTGCCGGAATCTCCTCTGGCGTTTCGGCCATCACTTTCATGGCCAAACGAATCGAACAACCAAAATGGGGTTAGAGGTCCATCGCCAGAAGATACGGGGGATCGGGGATAATCAAAGTTCCAAGCTTTTAACGCAATTTAAAGCATCCACAGCCACACCCATCATCGCTCACCCACCACTCGGCCTTGCTTTGCAGTTTTTCCGCTGCACTCGAACTTTTTCTATTGCACACAAAAACGGGGGCGGGGTTTTTGGGCGGGGCGGGGACCGTTTGATCGAGTTTGGTTCATTGATGGAAATGTCGAGAGTCACTTTCGTTATGCTTTCACCCTCCCGTACTTTTAGTTTACCAATTTGTGCCTTTTCATGTTGCCATTTTGATTTTAATTACCTTTCTCTCCTTCTGTGCTTTTTTTTTGCTTAACATTGCAGCTCAAGGACTCCATCAAAGGGCGGGTCCTTATGGGTCTTATTTTTAATGGTTAAAGGTACAAATTGTTAACAATTTGGCGATGTTGTTTGGGTAGAAAGATTTGATTGATTTGGCAGGACCCTAAAATAGGTATGTATTTTTGAATTGTCTACTAATTGTATTCACTTAAGTTACTACATCGTCCTACTCAGAGCTCCGATTATACATTTACCTATGTGTCTGACTGACGCATCACATATCTCAGCCAACTTTTTCTTCCAATCGAAATCTCAAATCGTTGTTCATAGTCCCCGTTTTTTTAGAAAATAAAGTTAATTTACTGCCTTTGGAAAATTAAACCTCAAACGGTGGAGGGATTAAAGCTTATTTTGCATATATTTTGCGAATTTCCCCGCACCTCTCTCCGTAAGAATTTTGTTTGCTCCTATTTGACTACAACCAGAAACAGCTTACATTCTTCCACCCATAATTCCCGCGCACAAATTCCAACATAATTTAAATTGACCCCCAGACAAACCAAGTAAAAAAAAAGCCGAGCAATGCCTAATACCCATGTCCTGCCCTGGCTCCCTTTCAACAACATACAGTGCCTGCTAAAATATGCACAAAGGCCGAAGATACGAGTACACACGGCAGCAAATGCTTTAAATTCACCCGCAAAATGCTTTTAAGCCGCGCATATCAAATTGTTTTTCCAGAAAAACATGGGAAAAGATTCGCAGTGAGAAGGAGAAATGTGCCAGAGAAAGTGAGTGAAGGAGAGTGAGAGAAAGTAATTTAATATGCGACAAATGTATCGTGAGAAATAATTTCATATTTGACGGAGCTTACCCGGCAAACAGACGAGCAACGCCATAGCCATCGCCAAGACGAGGATCAGGCCGCGTCGCATCGTGGCCAACTCCATTAAAATGCCAAGCAAATTGATAATCCTTGCTCCGTGACACGCTGTGTCCGGGAACGCTCTACGTTCCGCGTTCCGCGATTCGCGACTTGCGATTCCCGTTTCCTTGGCTTGGTTGGGATTGGTGTCTCCTTGGCCAGCTAAATATCCCTTAACTGGGTCACATCGGCTGTCTGGCTGCTTGGAGCTGAAGCTGAAGCCTGTGCAAATTTATCCTGCGCGTGGGGCTCTTGGGCCCCGGCAATGTTCGTTATCGTTGTGGCTGTTGTTAATACTGCTTATACGTCTTGACACGAGCTGCAGCGATATCTTCTTCTCCCAGTGGGTTCTTTGGCGCGCAAAATCGCATGGTTAACATATTTTCAAATTGCGCTTGCACGCGGTAAGCTTTCAGGGATAATCTAACACAACTAAAAGCAGAAAATGTGGTGCAGACCTTACTCAACAACGTGGCCACTTTTAAATATTCTCCCACAAAGCGTCCACCGAGCTGGGGTCATGTACTAGGTTCTATCTTCTAACGTTCTCTGGGTCCTAAGTCCCATGTCCCAGTCCCAGTTTATGGCCAACGTTTCTGTGCCGCGTTCTGTTTTGATATGTTTGTGTAAGTTTTCGGTTGGCTGGGGCTATGTGGGCGCCCTCTTGGCATTTGTTGCCCAACCATTGTGTTCCAACCTATGACAATTCTCTGCAAAACTACCAAGAAAAACGCCGTAATGTGGGAAATGAGAATGGGTTAGGGATTGAATCAATTAACCCTTTATGTAAGTAAAAAGTTTTCTTTGGAAAATTTGAATTCTAATCGATAGAGCTACTATTAACAGATCTACCGGGAATCCAACTGATTTCTCGTATAACGATTATCATAGATTATCTATGGACGTACTCTTCTAAACAATAAGATTTCAACCTAAGTGAGATATCATTATTTTAACTTCTCTATGAATCCACACTCGAATCTAAATTCTTGCTTTCCCAAAGCGGGGTGATTTCAAAGCGAAAAGGTTTCCCAGAACCTGGATACTCGTATGTGTCGTTGTATAAGCTTATGGTTGGGCATTCCATTTGGCCAAATGCTTCTGCCGCTTGCCCGGTTTCCTTTTTGTTGTGGCTGCTTGTGTTACCTCATCTTTCTTTTACGCCCCAGACTATTTGGCATTAACGAAATTTATTTATGCGGGTGTTTAGTGGGGCGTAAAAGGAGTACATATGGCCAACCAGCCAGCCAGTCGGGCATCCAGGAATATAAGCAGACGGACCAACACGCCCTCCGAGTCAACTTACAAATGCAGGACATGCGCTGGTTGAATTGAAAGGATTCTCCATGGCCAGGCAAGGTGTACGTGTAGTATAGATATACTTAGGTATATGTAGGTGTAGGTAGGTCGGGACCTCTGCCACGTCTGGCTGGAAATAATGATTTAAATGCTGTTTTGTCTCAGCCAACAGATGGGCTCTAAGTGCGAGTCTACACAAGACTGAGTCTCAGTCCAAGTTGGAGCTGGTGCTGGAGCTTGAGAGATGCCAGGACCATACATAAGTAATGGCCGTGGAGTAGTAGGTGGCCCAATGATGCGTTAACTCAAATGTTAAACAAATGTAATGTTCCGGACGAATGAGTTGTATGCATTAAGGGAAAGCGAATGCGGAAAGGGGAAAATGATAAGGGAAAAGGAAAAGAAATTGGACCTTGAGCAGCTCCGGTTGTCTTGGATAACACAAATAATATTAAATTGATTGCACAAACAAAACAGCAGCGGAAGTGTGAATGATTTAACACAATTCTTCCTATTTCTACTCCCGTTTCGGGTCCCGCGCTCTGGAAAAAGACTCCTAACTGCTGTCCGTCCCCGGTCGGGTCTTGGTCTTGGCTTTTGCCATCTGCTTCTTGATTATTGTAGTCGTTGCTCGGCGGCGCGGAAAGCGGGAAATTCTCGTGTCTTGTAATTTAGTTTATTGCAATTGCTATTCAATTTCGTAACTATGGCAGCAATTTCATATTATTATATATGATTATGTTGATATTGTTATTGTTCAAAGGCACTTCAGGCATTAAACCATGAATTTTATCTGCTATTTTTCAAGGGTGTTGTTTTTTGATAGCATTACAAGATTAATTATATGAGAAGTATTCAAATTTATTATGGTTTATGGTCTGATCATTTTTCATTTGATTTAAGCTTTTCAACAAATTTTGATCTGCCATTATAATATTTATTAATGACATTGATGAGATTTGAATGATTTAATATAACATGTTTGTTGCACTCTTGTTACTCTTATGATAATAAAAGTTTGATTAAAATGTAATTTATTTTTTAACATTGATTGATCAACTAATTACTGAATTAGTTGCTACTGAAATGTTTGTTTAATGGCTTGCCGTTAATGTAGTATTATTGATTTGCTTTTCAGCTTATCAAATAAGAAATGTATTAGACTATACGGTAGATCCATCTCTTTGATCTCAGTTTGGTTTAGTTTTTGTCATTTCTATTCAATTTGAACACAAAATTCATTATAATAATTAGTCTTTCACTTTTTGATGGTTAGTAGTTGTAAATTTTTCCATATTTGCTATAAACATAAACATATTTGTTTAAATCTTTATTCCCATAGCAATCGTTAGAGTGCACCAGAATATTAGTGTTAATCAAGTTTCAATTTAATTAAACCACAACCACAAAGTTATATCAAGCGATTTTAACTATGGACCATTCTCATTGTAAGTTATATTTGTTTGTTAACCATATCAGTTTCTATCTTTGAATTTGTTAACCGTTTCGCTTAGGTTAAGTGACGGAGCGAGGAACGTACCACGCTTGGCACCGGCTAAAAGGAAACTAAGCCAACTGGCGACAGCTTAACATAGTCCAGCGAATCGTGACCCGAACTTACTTCGGTTAAACTTCGTGACGTATACGCAATATTTGATTTTGCATCACTCACATCTTCCTGTTAAGCGGTAGCAGAGAAAGAGAGAGTCTGTTACTCAGACGAGAAAGAGAGCACCACTGTTAAACAACATTTTGTGTTGGCTTTGTTAGCCCTAGTAACAGAAGAATTACAATTACAAGCCTAAATTGTTCTATTGATAATAAAAATGCTTTATGCACTCAGCATTCAGTTATGCAAATTGCTCATTTGAAATTTTGATTTTAGAAAGCATTTACTCTTAGTAATTACAATAACACTAGACCTTCTATACAGACTTTTGTAACCATTCAAATGACATCAATTAAAACCTTAAAATGGAAAGAGGTTTGGATGGTAAAGGGACGCTACAAACAGCTTAACAGTGCGATAACATAATCTCTCATTAACGTCGAAGAAAGGCACTCCTTCACACACAATGTTGGCCAAAAAAATGAAACCAGAGCCAAAAAAGGAAAGCGCTTGAAAGGAATACGAAGGAAAGTGGGCCAACAGAGAAAACCGCATTGAGAACGCGTCTTGGCCGGATATGCAATGGCAAAGTGCAAAACACAAGGATAACCCAGAGCAAGAATGTCGCGGAAAAGCTCAGAGGAGCGGAGCAGCAGTGGGGAATGCTGGTAAAAGAACAAAAGTTCAAATTATAATGCAGACGAACAGGGCATAGATGTCGCCGCGACTGGCAGGAAAGGCGGGAAAAGCTGGGGTGGATGGGTGACAAGACAGTTTGCACTAGAAGTGGGGTGTTGGAGGAAAAGCGGAAGCTTTTGCATAAAATTCAATTTGTCGTGTGCAGCAGCCATGAATATGCCAAACTCCGGCTTTAAAGCGGGCGCCGGATGATGGTGCCTGGCCAGGGCACACTCCCTCCATCAGTCCTCATCGCCTCCCCGATCGTAACATATGCGCGAAATTACTTACGTTGCGCTGTCACTGACAGTTTCGGCTTTGGGGCCCATCCCCCAGTCTCAATCCCAATCGCAATCCCAGCTACTACCCCCACAAAAGGCTTGTAAAACAATGGCTGTAGTATATGCACAAGACACATTCACTTTTTAATTTACTCTCACACACTCTCATATGCACTCACATACACTCAGATGCAACCATTTTTATTGTTTATGCAGTTAAACAATTGAACAATCCATTGCCAGACACAATCATTGGCAAATTAAAACGATTTTTGTATCTATAGAAATGTACAATCCTTTGTTTATTCTCATTTTGTGCCATTCCATGGGATGGGGCCCGCACTTGATTATTTTTGCATAAAATGAAAATAATTAAAAGGAAAACTCCAAAATCGTTTGTCAATAACACAAAAATTTACCAGAGTTCATTACAGTGGGGTTTTAGATGTGTTACTATGGGTGGTGCCGGGGCAGGTTCAGGGGTATCCAACAAAGTATCCACAATTATGTATCCGGTTTTGTGTGGAGAGCTCTCACTTGCAGCTGGCCGGAGAGGAGAGCAAAAGTTTCCCGTATGATTTTTACATGCAGAAATTTTGTGAAGCTCTGGTCGAAATTGGAATTTAACAATTATTAACTTTTACATGAAATTCTTTTCCACAAAAATGGGGGAAATGGTTGTTGCACTTATTTTCCATTTAATGGGAACTCAAGTCCAATTAGGAGTTTGGGAAATATTGGTTTTATTCAGAACATTTTAGAGTTTATTTGATTATTCCTGCACTGTATCACACTTTTTTCCATTTCTTTGAATACAAAGAACATCATTATTAAGAATCCACGACTTACCTCTGCCATTCTCAATAAAGGACAGAGAATTCAGCTTAGCACTGCATTTCACTCAATAGAACTCAATCATGCAGGACTCATGGAATTTAATTTCCCTGCTGATCTTTTTCCTTTTGCTCTTCTTAAACTTTTGCGCACCTTTCACTTTTTCCTCACAAGTCATTAATCACCGACGAACCCGGACGAAGGGCTGTGGAAAAAAATTATAAAACTACTCAAGCATGAGATAAAAAATTGAATAAGAATGCGCCCGGTTAAGTGGGTCAGTGAATTTAAAGGGGAATTAAATTGGACAAACGCTTGTTCCGATCATAAAAGATAATCAAATTAAGTTCGAAAACAGATTCTCCAGCTTATCTAAAAGGAAGAGCAGTACCAAAGATGTCTAAAGAGATAGAGGGAGAGAAGCGATGTAATGGCTATTAAGTTAAGGACAAGACAATGAAGTCACAGCCAGAGGCTTCGACAGTTGAGAGCTTTAATTAAGCTGTGGACTGTCAGCGACAGGAGCTAACTGGAGAACAGTGCTACTAGTACAGCGATTACGGCCAAACAAATGGCTTCAACAGTAATCAGTGCAAGCTTTTTTCGCCAGTTAATAATTGCCCAAAATCAGAGCCTGACGGAAGGAAGAATGATAGCTGGCAGAAAAGCATAAATTGCAGGCAAAAATGTTCACCAGCCACCAATTAATTCAAAATTTATACACAGTCAACTACTGAGGCATCATCAGGGCCCAGACTCGGACACATTCATCCTGTCTGGCTAATGTGAAAAGCATAGGGAAAGGGACATAGACATAGACATAGACTGGGGACAGAGGAATTCTAATGTTGGTGATGGTTGAATGTTGGTGATGCAACAAGGGACCGCATTAGCCACAATGGTCATGTGTGACAGCTGGACAAGAGTCGTCGCACATCCCAGAGTGAAGGTTGGTCGGACCTGCCTGTGTCATTTATGCATTGCGGACTGATTGATTTGGCACTCGGGAGCCGCTCGACAAGTAAATGTTGAATGAATTCCATGTTCCTGTGGCTGACAGAGCTCAACGAACGATAGTTCCGTCAGCATCAGCATCAGCAGTACCCTCATGCTCTTTAATTGTTTGACTGTCCCCGAGTAACTATCATATCACGCCAGCTACTCCCACCATACAGAGACAATTTCAATTTCAATTTAAACAGACTAGAGAGCAGGCATTTATGGCAGTAAACACTGTGAGTAGGAGTTCAGTAAATGAAGCCCTAAATACAATTCAAATGACAGTGAAAATCTTTTTGCAAATCCTCTAGGCAACAATTACACATTTGGATCCAAACTCAGAACTGGACCCGGACCCGTACCCGTACCCGTACTGTCCTGGCATTAATGCGGTTAGATTGTGTAACCTTCATCCGAGTCGCAAGAGACACTGGGGTATGCTCTCCGTCTCCGTCTCCTTCTCTGGCTCTCTGGTTTTCGCAAAGTGCCAAAAAGTCTAAAAAAAGGAAAATCCTTGTGTAGTTGTTTCTGTTGTTCCAGACAGCAACATGGCTGGAGGAAGGCATTCCGCCTCTGCATGACAACTCCACTCTGTTGCTCCATTTGCAACATTTATGGGATTCCGTATGTTTGCTCTCCGTCCATGTGTGCTCGTATCCGGATGAGAGTGCCAGTATGTGTGTATGTGTGGAAGAGGTCATTTTATTGTTTCCAGACAAAATGGTCAAATGGGAATTTGGTTTTTAGCATCCAGTTTTTTGCCATCACATACCGTGTGTTTGTGTGAGTGGCCTAAAGATTTGTATTGAACTGTCGAACATGTTACTGGGGGCTGGGCAGTGGCTCTGGGTTAAGGCGCATCCCCTAACATCCCCCCAAACGGAAAGTTCCAGAGATGGGCAGAGATGGGAAAACAATGCAAATGATTAGAATAATCGCCGTAGGTGTTTGAGCTTTTCCCAGCATTTCCTCTCCCATAAACACAAATTTTCTGTTTGCCGCCATAAAAGTTTCCAATTTTCAGCATTCAAACAGTTTTATTACTCTCGATTGACTTTCGGCTCCAAAGTGAATTTTATGGTCTTAAATTGGGCTTGGAATGTAGTCGGGACAAAGGCTTCTTCTTCGCCTAAGAGTGTCGTTGTGACCAAATTTAAATTATTTATTGAGAAATTATCAATTACCAGTCGCGCCAAAATTATGGTGGCTAAAGTGGGAAGCACTCATCAAAGTCGTTAATACAAATTTATTGTTTTTCCATGCTGACAGGGGAAGTAAATTAGGAATATAATTAATTCATTCATTTGCACCTTCTGCGAGTTTATTAGGTTGGGTCGTCAAGGAGCTCCTTCTTTTATCCTCCTCTTAGATGCTAATTTCTGGCGTGGAAAATTTTGCCCTGATAGCAAATTGCCTCTCTATTGCCTGGTCGAGGCCACTCCCCCTAAATGTGTCCCAACACTGCAAATGGTCGATTTGTTTTGGTTTCATGAATATTACCAAGAATAATGAGTGCAAAACACAACTTGAACAGCTCTGATTTATTAGTATTTTGGTGTTCATTTCTTGAGTGGTTGGAAATGAAATAAAATGGAGTGAAAGAAGTTAATTTTGGATCTTTAAAATAATCGGAATTTGCGTATTTATACTTGTTTAGTTTTCAACTTTATTATAGTTAATTTCATGCTAGTAATAAGTTGCTTTAGTTAGTTTTGTTTTGGAGGACCTAGTATTTTTTCGATTTCGCAGAGTCTGTCCATGACTTGCTGATTGCGATCCTTCTGGTCCTTCAGCTTCTCCCCAATGGCGTCTAGGGTTGCCGCAATGGCCAACAGCGACACATCTGTCGTTTGAAAATCCCTCAGTAAAGGCGTTATCTTGGCTACTGGCACGGAGCTGGGATCAGCAGATGCAGAATCTATTGGTTCTTTAGTGGAATCCTCGACAGAATCTGGAGTGGAGATGGCTGCTGGAACCTCTGGCGCAACAGTCACAGAGATCCCAGCCACTTCAATAGCTTTTGGGGCTTCAATGATGGCCGGTGGAGTCTCAGGAGTGGCTGCAACAATTGGTACTGGAATCTGTACTTCGACAACGAGAGAAGCTACTGTATCCAGTGGTTCTGGTACGGAAACTTCTACATCAAGAACTAATGGTTGAGGACTTGGGATTAAAGTCTCTATAACGGCGGCAGTAATTGGGTCCTGATCGGTCACTTTAGTTTCGGCAGTAGGAACAGTGGGATTCTCTATAGATGGTTCTAAAATGGTTGCCGGAATTTCTGCTTCGGCAGCAATCTCTGTAGGAGCAGAACCAGGTTCCGCAGTGGCTTGTACTTCAACTGTGGGTTCTGCAGGAGCTGCAGCTGTTTCCGCGGCGGAAGCTTTGGGCTCCTCGGCAGCTTGTGGAGTCTCAGAACTAGGAATGACCTTTGGCTTTTCTACTACATCTTCAGCTACTGGCGATTCTATAACAGCTGCAGCTACTGGCGCCTCAGGAATTGCCAGTTCAGAAATGGAAACAGCAGCAGAAATTAATGGATCCAAAACAGACTCCTGAAATGTGTCAATCGGAGTTGGTTCGGGCAACACAGGTGGAATTTCGACTGTTACTGGATCAGCTGGAGCAGCCGCAAGAACTGTTTCCTGATTGGCTGTGGGAGTTTCAACAACAGGATCGGGTGACGGACTTGCCACCTCTTTAGCAGCAGGAACTGGCTCCGCGGATGCCACTGGACTTGGACAAACTTCTATCACGACGGGAGTAACTGATGCCCCAGGGTTTGGAACATTGACTTGTTCCGTAGAAGGTACGGTCTCGGTAACAATAACAGGTTCTGGAATCGGTTTTGGAGCTTCTACAGGGGCTATAACTGTCTCGGGAGTGGACACTGGTGCATCTGCAACGGCAACAGCTGGTTCCATAATAGTTTCGGCAGTAGGGACTGGAGTAGTTTCGATGACTGGCTCGGCTGGGGTGGGAGCTTCTAAAACGGCTGTAACAGGCTCCGGCACGGACGAAGGTATATCTGCAACAGCAGGAGACGGTTCCACGATCGCTGCTGCAGGAGTCACTATGACGGCAGCAACAATTGGTTCTGAAGTCGGTGCTTGCTCTACTAAGGGCGTCGAAGCTGTGGATTCGGCAGCATTAATAATTGGAGTTTCGACAGGAGCTTCTAAGGCGACTATAACTGGTTTCGGAGACAGGACTACTACTTCAGCAACAAAAACAGCAGAGATTTCCGGGACGGCAGCAATAACTGAAGCTGGTGTCGCTACGGGAGCTACGACTGTAGCTATAACTGGCTCCGCAGCTGCCGAAGGTATATGTACATCTGCAACAGCAGCAGACGTTTCCGATCTAATTGTCTCGCCTGAAGAAATCACGGGAGTTTCAGGGACGGCAGCAGCTTGGGGTACCGGAGTGGGCACAGGTGCTTCTACGGTGGCTACAGCTGGCTGCGGGACTGGCTCTGGTATTACTGCAGCAGCAGGAACTGTTTCCGTAATTGGCACGGCGACTATAACGGGTAGCGAGACAACCGCTGGAGTCACAGCCGGAGCCTCGACAGAAGGAACAGCCACTGGTGTTTCTATTATGGCAGCAACTGGTTTTGAAATCGGTGGAGCTATCTGAACAGCAGCAACGACTGGTTCCGGGGTCGCTATTGAAGTCTGGACAGGTGCATCGATAGTGGTAGTCCCAACAAGAGGGGCGGCAACAGCTGGTTCTTGAATCGGCACGGCTGTTGGAGTGGCAGCCGCTGGACTAGGAGGCGTTGGAGCCAGTACTGTAGCCGCAGTAGCGGGAATCGCCGCAACAGCTGGTGGAGAAACAATCGTTGGAGCAAGTACAGGTGACCCAGTAGCTGGAGTTGCCGCAGCAATGGGTTGGACACCAGCTTGCAGCTCAGCAGATGGGCTCTGAGCAGCAACAGCAGTAGTTGGAGGCAAAACATTCGGTATCGGTGAAGCAATGGGTGCAGCTGGAGTCGGAGCAGCAATTTGAGTTATTGAGGCAGCAATTGTTGCTGAAGTGGCAACTGTTGCCGTTGGATGGGGAGTTGGTGTGGTAGCAAGTGACGGGGCAGCAACTGTCGGCGAAGTTACAGTCGGAGCAGGAGCAACAGGGGTTGCAGCAACCACGGGAGCAGGTGCAGCAGCTGCTGCCACTGTGGCAGCAACAGGTTGGGGTGCCACAGGCGCTGCGGCAGGAGAAGCAGAAGCCACCGCGGCTACCACCACTGGTTCAACAGTTCCACCTTGCTCCATGTCTGAAGTTTTCTATGGTTCCGCTCAACGTTAAAAGTGAAATCTTTTGTGGCACTTTTCCCCTTAGCTTTCCTCTTGTCCTGTGCTCAGTGTAAAAGATAGCAGAAGACTTTCCATTTCATGGTCAGCAACCCACTGAAAAAGAAAAAAAAGATAGAATAAGAAGTAAGTATTTGGGAAGCCTGACCTTGAACTAGGTCATTGTCTTGGAAAAACAGAAGGGGTTTCGCTGTGCAAACAAAACGACGTGTGAAGGCAAATAAGGTAAACGTAAAAGAAAACTGGGCGAAATGTGAAAGCTCAACAAAGATTTCATCGTTCTTTTTTAAGTCTGTTTTCTACCCGTTTTCCAAGCAATCGATCAATTTAATTGATTTTGGGTTTTCCGTGGCGCCACGCAGACGTGTCTGCTTCCATAACGTTTTCGTTGGGAAAATAATTTGCATAAATTTATGATGATTTCCTGTAGGGTTTCTGGAACCATTTTGAGGGACTTGAGATGAGTATAGAAGTTTACTGGATTAATCGAAGCCTTTTAGCGTGGTATCCATTTGCGCTGCAACGGCTACAATTGGTGCTAGAATTGAAAAATATTTTAGGTCAATTAATATTCTTTACCAATTGAAATTTTGTATTGTGTTCTTCACTTCACACAACCTCTCATTGGCAAGCGTCGCGGCTAACTGGCCCGCTGACCAAGTTTTCTTGGATATTTTCACCTCGTCTCGACGATTTGCCTTCGTCCAGAAGTCTGACAACTGCCCATTGAAAAGGCAACTAAACGAACCGTTGAAATCGTTTCTCTTTCATTTTAAATTTAAGATGCTTAGTAGCTGGCCTTTGGTAACAAAATTGAATCATTTCCGGTTCAGCTGAAGAAGCATTTGGATAAACGCAGAAAAGTATGCTATAAAATATGTATATCCAATTGTCATACAAAATATTAGTTTTTTGATATTATATTAAATTCCTTTATCACTCTATTTAATATGAAAACATGCCATAGCATTGACTTTCCCCCATTCATTCTATTCACCCTTTCATAGGATTTATTCGTTCCTCTGCACCCTTTCAAGGGTTTATCCTCGCTTGATTGCATATCGCTTACCACTCGCTTTGTCAGAGCCAGACACATAACTTGTTATTTACACAATACTGATTACTTTGCCGTATTTGCAATGTAGTTGTCAACGAAATGCGACTCTGTATCTGGGACCTCCTCTTTCCCCTCCACCTCTTCTCACTGGTCTGCCATTCAATGTCTGATGCAATGACAGTTGACAAACTGCCACGACACGACGTAGCCGTTGGATCGGAACACATTAGCTCGGTGGAAATGTAATCGCAAAGAACTAAGAAATAAATCTTTCAATTTTTCGAATGAATAGAAGAAATTGGGAAACGCGATGGCGATGGGGGCTACGGCTGGCTCAGGGAAGTGCAGCCAAATGTGAAGCGATTCCTAGTGGCAGTCAGGAGTCGGAGTTGGAGTTGGAGTTGCAGTTGCACATACAGTCCGCTGGAGCAAGTGTAATGTGATCTGCGTACAATTTGCAGCCCGTCGTTTACAAAAATTCCCAAACCCCACCCCAAACACACTTGAGACTTTTGCAAATAGTTTTTTCCACATATGAACAGAAAGAATTTGCTCAACAAAAAGAGGAATATATGTATATAAATAAAGGAGAGATGGGAAAACGCTTATATGGAAATGATTTCGAACCAAGGAGCGAACGAAGTAGTTGTGGATATTGAATTGGCAGTTCAATTTCACGTATTATTGACATTTAAGCGTAAGCATTTGAATATAAACTGAACCCCACTGAAGCAGAGGCTCAGAGGATAGAACGGATGTATAGATATGGGTGGAGTCCTTCGACAGGATGCACAGGCATTGGCTGCCTATTATTTTCTGTGCGATAAATCAATCGCATGAAGGAAAATGCAGAGAAAATACCAAGATAAGTGGAAATGAAATTACATCAAGCATACAAATTGTATTTATACTTTATTCTATCCCTTCCTGCATCACTGCACTCAACAATTGATCCTGGGCTGGCGTAGTGAATAAGGGTATGTCTGCCAATCGATGTATCCATTTTGAATGCTTTATATGTATTACATAAAGTTAGACTTGCATTGCGTTGAGAATCTCTGAAGGTACAGATCAGATTTAACATCTAAGGGAATATCACATAGCTTTTTCTCAGCTATTTGCTGCGGCTGACAATAAGGTCTTAGAGATATTTAATATTTCTTCGTTTTATCTATTTATTCAAATACATGATCCAATTTTCCAATCCAAACTTTGTTATTAAATTTTAAAATTAATGTTTAAAGTTTCCCTTCTGTTTTCTACCATTTTGTCATCCGATCCTTGACCTCTCTTGACTTTATTGAATGTGTATTTAGTTCAAAAAAACGTTGAATTTCTTTTTCAAGCAAAAATATTTATCAACCGCTTCAGGGAAAAACACACAATTTTTCCAAATTATTGACATCACATTTCCCGCAGTGTTTTCCAGGTACAAAAAAAAAGAAATAAAAAACAACAGAAAAAAACGAGAAGAGCAACACATTAATTGCCATCATTTTGCACGCACTTCGAGGGCGATTGAAAGTGGAGCTCGAATGCGAAATGCAAAGACCAAATACAAATAGGCGACCGAATCGCAATCATTATGGCAATCGTCAGCTCCAGCTTCAATCCGGGACCGCTTCCGGGTGTATTTTGCTAAATTGCAAATATTTCTCGATTCGCATGCATCAGCAGAGAATGCAATGCAAACAATTTTCGCCCAGCGGCCACAATAAAAGGGGAAACCCCCAGCGAACACCAAAAAAAGAAGCCCACACCCATACACACCCAAAGAGCGCAAGATATATTGAACAGAAGAAAAAACTGTCCGAAAAATCTGATTTTCTAATCTTCGGTGATTGTGGGGCCTTCATATGCGCGGATGCTGACAGACAGCATATACAGACTTGTACTACCTTACCTTGAGGATAATATACCTTGAGGGAGGCATTTTGCTGGCTCGGCAGAAAAAATGTGCGCCGTATGGCAGCCCTGGTCTCTCGGCGAGCTTTCATGCTGCGGCTGTTGCAACTATGGTGCAATTTATTTCCAGTTTGATTGGTTTTTTCGTGCTTAATTGCACTTGGCATGCGGGGGATCCAGTTGGGAGCTCGTTCGGTTAAGTGTGGGTGAGCAGTAGGGGTAGTGGCTGCCACAATTGGTTGAAAGGTCGCGCTCATCACGTGCTTTAATAATTTATTCAAATTAACACGCGTCAGCCCACGTCTCTCTCAGTCTCTTTCTGCATGTCTGTCTGTTTGTCTGTCTATCTGTCTGTCAGTGGGTCAGGCAGGTCAGGGAGAAGGCTGCTCTACGGTTAATGGCCAACACTTTGTGGTCGGAGTAAACCGGAAAAACTGGCAGCCAAATGCAAAATATTGCACACAAGCATCCACTTAAGGGTGGGGCTCCGGATCCCTACCCAACACTTTCAGTGTGTGAGTGTGCAAATTACAACTACATATTTAATGCATTTTTATTCACATTTTCCAACAAACACGTAGGGAAAAAGCCCTGACTATGGCCATGGCTCTGCTCTGCTCGGGCACGAACCTTTTGACACTTGACAATTTGATTGTTTTTAAGGCAAAGTGTTAAATTATGCAAAGCACATAACAAACAAAAATCAAAAAGGCACAATCAACACCATGAACCAGGGCAAACACTGAGACATAAAAAGTAAAATATTTAAGCGGAAGGTTCAACAGCAATACGCATCAATTAAATTGGGGAAAATACTTGAAATATTTCAATGAGTTTTGGAGATTTTCGTAGTGCCGAGAATGTATAGAGGACACTTACGCAATTAAGCTGTAAGATGTAAAGTGATGTCCAAATTATGAAGGATTAGTTATAGCATAGGGAGAAAACTTCAGAGCAAGCTTTGTAGTTTCAATTAAGATAACCGACCAACAAGATATTTTTATCCATATATAAAGGATAGAAAATGTGAAGAGAGTTACTTCAAATTGAAGACCTAAATACATAAATACCTGATCCAACAGATCTTTGAGACCTCTATGAGAGCACTTTAGTTCTCCAATAAATGTTTGTATTCCACTAGATATCCCCCTCTTCAGAATTCTACATAGTCTCGCAAAGCTATAGCCGCAAGCAAGCTTATAAAATTCAAATGAATTACACATTAAATGAACAATATTTACTCCTTAATTGCAACTAATGTAGCAAGTTAAATGGCAGTAAACTAATTACGATCCCTTGCTGGTTCAACATAATTTTCATTGCATTTTTTTCCTTGGCAGCTTTTCTTTCCTGTGGCTCTGGCTCTTGCCCCGGCCTCTGTTCCCGCTCGGCAACGTTCTCTTACTCCTTTTCCACTCCGTTCAGGCTCCTTTCTGGCTCCTTTCTTGTGGTAAATTAACTTGAATGCCGCAATGTATTTACCGCTACTCCCGGCCAGAAAAAAGAACAACAAAAAAAATAAATAAAGAAGGGGAAAAAACAATGAACAAGCGGCAAATGGAAAGGGTTAAAGAGCAAACAAATCCGACAAGCCAAGAGAGGAATGGTGCAACGTGTCCGGGAAGGATTCCGGAAGGGAAGGCATTCCAACGGAGGTTTAGTGGAGAAAGGTAGCGCCGGAGAGGCGTACAGGCAGGCAGGCAGGCAGGCAGGCAGGCAGCTGTAGTCGCGTAACTTTTATCATTAGTCCGCTGGGAAATTTAACGGGCACTTAAGTTTTTCTCACTCGTTTTTAACTTATTTTTCCTGAACTATTGTTAAGCCATAGTCACTGCCCTTCACTCTCCCTCTCTCTTTCTCTCTCTTCAGGCTGTCACCTTTCATTTGGTAGGGTCTACTTGTAGCCTGCAGCTCCTTGGGAAATTTATATTACATTCACTCCAAAAACAACCCACCGAAAAAAGGGCAGCACCTTTGCTACATCATTTATAAGGAAGTTCTATTTTGTTCTTTGCTTCGGTTTCTGCGGATATTGTTGCAATTTATTTTATTGCATTTTGTCTACAGTTTGTGGATTTAATTTGGAAGAGGGTTCCCATTCTTCCCAGCCCATTCTTGAAACTACATCGGCTCTTGACTCGGAACATAACAAGCTGCCAAGTTTTTAATGTGTGGATAAGGCCTAAGCGAAAACTTTTTCGATTTGCTCGGGGTTCACATTTCTTCCGCCTCTCATCTTTGCCTTCTTTTTATGATTTTATGAGGGGATGCTGTTACGGGTACTCTCTTACTTGGGATTACCTCGTTAATATTCGGGAAGGTCACTTGATTTGCAATATTAGAAAAGATAGCGTATATTATCCTCCTGGAGGCATATGAAGGTTAAAACCATAAATCAGAGCAGTAATTTCTACCCCCAAAAAAATTAAAAAGGGCTGTTGTAATGAACAGGGTAGAAACGTATTTGCATCGTTATATGTATATATTTTCTGTCATTTTAATAGCTATTTATAGATATATTCTAAGGTCTATATAAACACAATACTTGACTAACGCTTAGTTACCTCTGTTCGTTGAGAAATATTTGAAAATTACCAAACATCACCACTGTCAATGGTATTGCAGATTAAGTGACATCGGCTTAGCTCCTTGTCCAATGTCCATGTTCATCATCTGACCAGAGAATGGCTATCAATGTTCTTCCTGGAGAATGATACCAACTTCCGCTCCAGACACGTACTTGGATGAGAACCAACACTCACTAAGACGGCAACATGCTGCTGTTTGCCCGCAAAACGAGGAATAAACCAGAAGTTCTTGTTCTTGTCTCTGGTTTTTGGATATTTTCAAGATGTGAACATATGAACGCTTAAAGAAATGTCAATTACATTTGTCGATGTGGACATTGTTGTTGCTGTTTGTCTTGCTGCTGGGGGTGCTGCTGCTGTTGCTGTGTTGGTATTGCCGAAATTTCAAATTTCATTGTGTGGCAATCCAGCACCCCGGCACCCCGGACGACCAGTTTCCATTTTGGCCCGAGTGACATTTGTTGAGCAGAGGCCACAACTCAGGCTCGGCTGTGGGGCACTCAGCACATGTCGTTCTCTGAACAAGGAATTATTCCCCTCCTCATCATTTTCTGCATCTCTGTCCCTTTTCCCGTGCACTGTCTCTGTGTCGCCATCTCGCTTTTGTGGCAGCCTTGACAAAAGTTCAGACAATTTTAGCAGCACGCACGCATACAATTTATGAACTTTTCACTCAGCTGGTCTGTCAGTTTGTTTCTCCGTTTTTTCTCTCTCTTTCTCCTTTTCTCCATTTATGTCTCCATCTCTCATTCGTTTCTGTAAGTATTTGTATTTGAATATTTCTCTCTATTTGTATCTCCCTCTCTGGTTGAGATTTTAATTTAACAAAAATGCTCTTTTGTCGACAGTGAAAGCACATATTTTTACTGCAATTTTCTAGCATAATTTGGATTGTTCTTCAAACATTTTGTTTGGTGAACAATTTCACCTGCTTTTCCACATAAAGCATAGAAAAGAAGCTGCGGTCAGTGCCAGGGAATGCAATGGCAAAACCAAATCAAATGTATTGGAAACCCCTTTCCGCTCAGCCTTGTAGTTCTTTTGGCATTTTCCAAGCTGTACAACGGGTCGGTTGCGTAATTTGCCAAACAGATTTCAAGCGGTATGCCATGAGAGAGCGGGTCACGAGAAAATCCAATGGCAAATGGGTTAGTGAATTCTTATAAAAATGTAGAGTTATTTCATTTGTTTTGGGTTTGCCTTAAAGGTAGGATATTCCGCATCGCCTCTTGAAGTATTTGCAGCGTGCCATTTTCCATGCCTTGAAAACCGATTCAGGTTCAGCTGCTGCAGTTCCGCTTCCGGTTCTGCCCTCTGAAATCCCCATTTTGCGTTCTCCTTTCTCCATTTCGAGTCAATTTATTTTTTATTGAATGCATTGATGCGCATTTCTTGTATTTACAATGCACTATTTCTATGTATTTTCGCAGCGATTGTTGTGCTTCGCTGCCCATTCCATGGAAAATATTTTATTTCAATCAATTATTATGGTTAAATCAGAACCAATCAACAGATAATTACCATTCATCTTGGGTTGCATGTGATTCGGATTACTATTTCGTAGAAGATACCGCTTTTCCCACAGTCAAGGGGAAGTCTCACCCATAAATATGAGCCACAAATGGGCGAAAAATGCTTCAAAATGTGTTGGGCCATATCTAATCAAAGAAGGACTAGTCTGTGAGCGGCCCTTGAGAATATGTGGTAAACGAAGTCTCCATTCAGACTGAATTCTATGGGCATACTATGGCACTTCTTTGCCCCTCCATTCAATACCGATTCAAAGCCATCTGCGAAACTGTGAAATGAGCGAATCGAGTGAAGGTCTGTGTGGTCGTGGTCCGAGCCCAGGTTCAGGTTTTGGCTCCCTTTTGACTTGCTTGGTCGAAAGTGTGTAAGTGGAGTGGGCAACCATAATAAGCTTCATTTCCGCCTTTCCACACCAAATTGCCAGGCACTTACACACACCTTCGAACCCGTCGCACCGGCACCCGCAGCCGCACTCGCACTCAGTGGCAGAGCGAAGCAGGTGCAAATAAAACGCTAAATTTGTGTACATTTCGACGGTTGCAGTGCGTGGCCGGAAAATTTTTGCACTCAAAAAGAAATTGAAAAACATTTACCACAAAACCATTCTGCTACACATATGTATGTATGTATGTAGGGGTGGAAGGAAAGCCAGGAACAGAGTGTAAAATGCCAGGAGGAGCAAGAAAGCTGAAAGCTGTAAAAACGCCATGAGATGTGCAAAAAACTAATGCAGGAAAAGCGTTTGCCCAAGAGCTGGAAAAACGTTGCCAGGTAAGCAAAGAACAGAACAGAATAGTGCAGAGCAGAGCACACCAGAAAGGAGACCCGCGCAGCTCGCAGGGCACCTAAGTGCCAAGCATATGTCTTCCAACAAAGTAGTAGATAGACACACACAAGAACCCGCTCGAATGTCGCTCTTCTTTTGCCAGCTTCACGTAGGTTTTTCCTCGCGTCCGATTTTTCCACGGGCCCGGCACATATGTAGGTTTTTTTATCCTGCGGTGCTAATGTCGAGTCCCGTGTCCAGTTCTCCATTTAATCCCCTTCCCATCCCTGCACTTTTTCCACATTTTCTTTCGACTATTTTCGGGAGTTTTTACTTTTTATTCATTGGCAGGGAAAACTTTACGATGTCCGCTGATGGCAGCATATGGCTGGATTTTCAGCTGCCATTGAATCAATAATATTTGAGCTTTGTCTCGTTGGTCTTAAATTTGTGCATTTTGTGTACCCGCTTAAGTATAATTACATTTATAATATATTGTACACGTTACATAAATCATAAGATGATAGAGTACTGACAAGAGCAGGCATATAGGGTATAGATCTCACATTTAAAGCGCTTTTCACTTCAAAATAATTTCAATTATATCTTCAAATTATACATATGTACAAGACTTTCCTTTCCCCTATTTCCCAATCTTTATGCACCCTCCAGAAATTCCTCAACTTAATTTCCCTGGAGTGCATTATGGGATTCGTCTAAGGGAAAGTACTTCCAACACAATTTGTGGGCAGCCAAGCGGTGGACAAGCTCCGACAGCAGGACAATGATGTCCTTTGGCCATTTATTACCTTGGCACCAAAAAGTAAGTCATCATCCTGGTATTTACAGTTGTTTCGCGCCACCAAAGAGGTGCCACGTGCCACGCGGCGCGGACAACGGACCACGGAAAGCGAAGCACGATGCGGGAGCAAGAGCAGATTTCCTTCCTGTCGGTGGATTCGCCGTAGCATCCCAGCAGACAAAAATAAACGAGCCAAAAAAAGAGTTGAACTCCGTTGAGTGGAGCGGAGTTTGGTTGAGTAGCAGCTCCACGTGTCTCCTAGCAGTTGTTTACTGGAACATACAGTCTTCAGCCTTCCTTGAAAGCCCGGGGATTGAGAAGTTTTCTCCAGGTTAATTGTTTAAAGAGCTCGAAACATACGTGAAAATGTCAAAGGAATTTCGCACGAGCTATCCTGATTTATTCAATTATAATGAGGGACTCCACTTGACTCTTGGCACCCCGTGAATAATGCAAATCAAATAACGCATTAAGGTCTATAATCTCATATCACGCATGCCCGCAGTCAGTGGGAGGAAAATCATCGTCATGAAGGTGGGGTCTTTCCCATTTCCATTAAGAGGGAAGCTCCCTTCAGACAATCACATAAACATGCATTTGTGTCTGAGTGGGACAAATTAAATTACAGCAAAGCAGCTTTCATGTCTAGGACAGGAACAGCCAGCCATGGGGACGGACACATGGACAAATGGAAACATCCCTCTCTGGCCACGAAAAATCGTAATTCAAATAAAACAGTGTACCACAGGAAGCCGAGAACGTGGCCTAATAGGCAAATGCCCCACCAGGCACCATCTAATCTACACGGCAGGACGACAAGGAAATGCTCGACCACAAAGGGAAGCTAATACACACACGCAAACATGAAGTGGTTCTCCCCTAAAGAAATGTCCAAATATATCATTGCAACTTGACTCGAGTTCAGCCAAAATAAAAACAAAAGAGCCAAAAAAAAATAGGAAACAACAAAACAATTTTCTCGGTGTAATTATAAATATTCAAATGTATTTTGCCAGCCAGGAAACCATTTAACATTATGGTACAGCTTAGGGTGACCCAGAGCCAGAGCCGGAGCCGTGGCCCTGAAATTGAGTACACAAAAGATAATTTCAGATTATCGCCAAAGAAACCGCAGCAGCAAACCGAAAACTTTCTCTGGCAGAACAAAAACCCAACAAGATATCATTTCATTCGTACCAATACATACAAATACATATATATAGAGCCACATGCTCGTACTTGTTCTTAAAAGTACTCAAACACACACAGATACGAGTAGGTACCCTCGTACGTACATATACCACAGAGTTGCTCATACAATTTATGGGAAAACAGATGTATTTGGGTTTATTTATTTGCAGAGTTGGGGCCACTGGAGTGGGGGACGGTTATGTTTTGGGGCCCCGCTTGTTGTCTTTTGTGCCACCGCATCACAAAAATAATCTCAAAGGAGCTCACAAACATACACCCACACACACACAGGCACACAATCACATATCGTATATCCAGGACAAAGGCAGAAATCATATACGAATGCGTGGCAGTAACAGTAGGAGGATGGGAGATGTAGGAGCAGGACAACAGATCCCCGGAACAGCAGGAGTACCAGTAGCAGACATGAAAACAAATCCCTTTGCACATTTTCCGAAAATGAGAAAATGCAAAAGTTTTGCTTGCTTCGGGTAAGACAATGGCTGTGGACCGTGCAACCCCTCGGCCTCATAGACAAGCGGCAAATTAAAACAAACCTCAGGTTGCCCGTATTCGGAAATGAGCAAAAAAACAAAATAAAAATAAAAACAAGAAAGGGCGGACAGCTTTGGCAGTCGAAGGTTTAGATACCCTTCAAAATCTATAATTATAAAAATGCATTGATGTATACAAATCTGTACCCAAAATGTTTCAGAACTCAGGCACGTTTTTGGATAGCTAAAGACATATCTTCTATAATGACTCTTTATTGAAAATGATAAACTATAGACTGCAAAGTCCTTTTTCCTCTACATGCAAAACATCTAGCCAAATCCTTAGTACCCTCTAGAAGGTACATAAGCAGAAACAAGCCAAATCCAACCAAAACTTGAGGATATTTTTGGCCAACTTTTTCGCCCCTTCCCCTTCAACTTCCGTAGGGCTGGCTGCTTCTGTGCATTGGACCAAGTTGATGAAATGCCGAGGGGAGCTGTCTGGCATCTGCTTCTCTTTGTGCGAGTGTGGGGGCGTTTCCACATTAACTCCGAGTCGAGTTCTTCGCACCCTCCACAGGGGGTCGGAGGTCTCTTTCGGTTCAGAGGTGCGGGTAAAAGCGTTAATGTACGCTGATGTTCACGTAAGGGAATTAACTTATTTGTCAGGTACTTGTTAAGCTAATAGGGGCACATTTAATGCAATGAACTGAAAATTACTGTCACACAAGATTCTCGCTGCTGATATTGCGCCTCTTTTTTAGGGAACCCTGCAAAGAGAATAACTTGTGTGGAAGAGAGATGAGGATATTTCTATATTTATTATACTAAGGAATGGTCATACAGATCTACATATATATACATTAAATCATATAGTCTCTGAGATCTAGGCGGTCATCGGAACGGACGAACCGACAAAAAGACGGACGGACAGACAGACAAAGCTTTATCGACTAAATTTTTTAAAGGTTTAGTAACGCTTCATTCTGGGTGTTACATTCATCGACATCCATCACAAAACTAATAGTCATTGAGTACCGGGTGTACAGATACTTTCAATCTATACTTCAAAAAAACTAACAAAAAACTAAAACTCTCTTGAAACTGTCGAACATCACGGATTAGTATAGTTTTCATTTGCAATGCTTAAAAGTACCGATCAATAGTAACTCCGAAAGTGGATCGTAAGCTTTCCGAAAAGCTTTCTAAAGAGAGTCGGCGCACAGCGCACGCATTTAAGCGTAGGGAGAGCATGGATGACCGAAATTCCGCCAAAATGGGCGAAAGATCATCCGCTTATGCAGTTAAAGTTCCCAAATATCATCCGATCCTCGAGCTTTTGGTACAGTACCGTTTAGCTGAACTTGCAGAAGTTGGGCTGTAGTTTTTGACAAAGAATCGATTGAATAAATCGAGAATAAATAAATAAATAAATAAATGTATATATTTAGCCAACGAACATTTCTGGCATCTACGCCATACCTCGTGGCGTCATTGACGCCACCCGTTTATCGAGCCTTCAATGAAAGAATCGGATGGGCAACGTGAAGTCAATCTAAGGAGCTAATGTTCCCCATCGTCAACTGATTTAGCTGCGCCAGCGACAGCGATTGCATTATTGTTGGATTCTTCCGGAGGCGCAATTCTACTCAGCCTGGCTGACATGTCTCACGACCACGTCCATAGAGGATCGTAGTTACTGGTCGATGTAACACACGCCCCTTTTTCCTCTAGATTTCATATGCCAGGCGATGTATACAGTTTTATATTTAGTTAGGTAACCCAGCCAACATAATGGTTTTGGAAACTAATGTGTATGAGAGCAACCTTCATTTTTCTTGAGATTACAAAGCAGTACACTCACGTGCATATACTCGTATTAAATATCTTTTCTTTTCCTTAGAAGTATGCACCAACGTCATCATTGAGCTCAACGAGTTGTGAGTTTTCAAATAAAAACAAGTACATACATGCACTGAGCTGAGAAGTAACCTGTGTGTTACCCATAGTTTTCTATTGATATCACCTTTATGATAACGTAACCATAATGTATTGGTACCTCTAACCCCCTTAGAATCTGTTACCCATATATGATTTGATTATGAAGTACAATCATAATATGTTCTAAATTCAGAAGTCCGTCTTCAAAAAGGCATGATCGAAGTGGTGGAATGAAAACTGTTTAACGATATTCAAGGGTCTATACGGTTAGGTTACCTGAATAGAATAGGTTGGGAGGGTAGAGAAGATAGAGATACTCACTAACACCGGAGTTTCTCATCATTTGAGTAGAGTAATTGATAAGTATGTCCACACGTTCCACAACCAACTAGTTAGTCCAATAACCAATTTCTTTCTCCGGTTAAACCTGGATTCTGGTGTTAGTTTTACGTTAGTTTATTATACCCGATACTCAAAATGAGTATTAGGGTATATTAGATTTGTGGTAAAAGTAGATGTGTGTGTAACGTCCAGAAGGAATCGTTTCCGACCCCTATCAGCGCCTAGTGCTCAAAGACTATAAAAGCTAGGGCAACGACGTTTTATATCCGGACTTCTGTGATATGTCACTGCTACAAGTATATTTCAAAACTTTGCCCCGCCCCCTTCCGCCCCCACAAAGGGCGAAAATCTGTGGCATCCACAAATTCAAAGAATCATAGATAATATCTATTAGATTGCTGAATCTGGATCAGATCAGATCATTTTTATAGCCAAAAGGAACAAATCAATTTGCTTCGTGTCGTTTAATATTAGCGGCGTCTGCCGGAGGAGAGCCATACTGACTTAGTATCGGGTATAAATGTACAGTTGCGATGTCCGCAGCAACTCACAACGTTCCCCCTCGTTTTTTTTTTAAATGTGCACCTAAAACTTTTTGCGAGTGTGTGTCAGTATGTGATAGGAGAGAGTTGAACGAACCCCGACAAACCGGCGAGCTTATTCAGACCATAGCTAGAGGTGCACACGAAATCTCTTCATACTAGTATGCATAAACGACAGCTATCCCACAACTGCACGCTACAATCTTCATTCAGCAGTCAACATTCCAGTTCCTTTGGAAAAAAGATCTCTATAGTTCAAAAAGTCGCAAATTGCCGTATCCTTATCAAAATCCGTATCCAAACCCCTATCCAAGCCCGTATCCAAATCCGTATATTCTTCCGAATACGATGAGGTCCTCGCAGGCCAGGAGATGGTCCACAGACCAGGGTGAAGGACACAATTCAAGGCTAGAGCAGCGTCAAGAAGTTGCACCACTTGCCCCGTTACCGATTTACGCCAGCTGGTACAAAATCATACACCGAAGAAAGCGCAACAAGAAGAGCCACAAGACCTATTCTAAGGCTTATGTCAAGGCTTATGTTTACCGAAAGCTTAAGGAATCTTTATTCAATCAAACTGACACCGAAGAAGGCACGTATTACAAGAAAGTAATTAAATTTCTGAAGAATACTGGTAAGGATCGATCACTTTTTGTAGCATTGATAGCAGGACCTCCGATCAATTCGATTTATCCACTGCAGTGCTCCTCCTGCTCTTGAGCCTGGTTTGCTTTATTTATTTATTTATTTATTAAATTAACAAATTATATTATATTCATATTATTCTACGACATAGAGGAATAAGTGGAAAAGAATTAAGAAGTTTTCATAATACGTGTGAGTGTTTGCTTGCGAAAAACAATGAGCTCTTCCCTTTTCAATTTTATATTTCTGACCTTTCTTACTTCCAGAAATCAAACTGCTTCCCCTTTCGTTGCTCTTGGATGCCACTATTGTCAGACTACGCATACGATTAAATACCATATTCATTCAACTTTCAAAAGATTTTTAAATAATCCCTATTTATCTCATCTTGAAGCTAGAGAAATTGTAAATGTTATCCATTGGTATCCATTGATACCACTCTCACTTTTTGGATTTTACCCATAACTTGCCTTAAAAGAGCCAATTAATAAGTCTTAACACTATTGCATTTTGCATCTTAAATGTAGAACTAGAATATTCTTCTTGTATAATAATTTGTACTACTACGTTTCTTACTGAGTTTCGTTTTCCTACTACAGGATAGATTTCGCTTCACGGCATCCAAAGGTCGTGAAGAGGTTACATACATACCCAAACGATCGCCAGAACTAATCTAATCTAATCTGAGCTGCTATATTTCGGGTGGAGGGTCTGGATAGTAGACACTAATAAAATGGTGTAAAGACCAGAATTGCTCCACGGTTCAATGGGCCGCAAGGAGTAAATGGTAGCTCGGTCGCAGTGGCAAGGGGTAGAGGAACAAAAGAGGAAGAACGTACCTCTATAGCCGCCCAAAAAGTCTGCTCAGCAGGCTGTAATCAGTGCAGCCAATGCAAAAATTGTTCGCAAAATGAAAACTAATCGATGGCAGTGCGGGGCCAGTCCGGCAAAACTACCGCAGGGGGTAGAGTGGGGCGAATGAGGTTGGTTGTTAGCTAAAGTGGGCGTGGCACCGGCGTGATGGCGTTCCTTTAGGTGTTTTACACGCTGGACGTGCATAAAATTGTGCGCAGTCCCGGCGTACATGGCAGGCGGCATGAGCCATGGGGCAGGAAACCAACGCAAGAAGAGAAAAGTGGGTGGCGGCGAGGCAAAGAGGGAAGGCTCCGCCTTCGTTGGATTCCCATCACGTATCGCAATTTAAATTAACACTTTGATATTTTTTTTTTTTTGCTAAACGTGTCGCGGTTTTTTGTGCCGCTGCCTGTCGGTCTTTCGGGCAGCCAAAAGGGCTGCACATCCATAAGGAAATTTGCCTCAGGGTACTCGTATAATAGAACATTTATTATTTTAATTAAGCGTTTAGTGAGGACCTCAGTATGAGGAGTGTATAATATATGTTTGCAAACCGAGACCATAATCAGTCGGGCAGATTGCCAGGTTCTTTTTCATTCATTTGCATTTCGTTTTGCTTCATAGGCGGACTTCAGTCATTAACTTCATTCAAATACAGTATAGAATATTCCACATTTTAAAAGGTTAGAATTTCCTGAATTGTCTATTTGGTAGATTGTCTGCATCATAGATAACCAGATGAACAGAAAATATATGTATATTTGATGGTGGGAAATCTGTCCAACAATAATTAGTTGCTTGTTGTCGAAGCTCCGCATAATTCCAGCTACACAACAGCTTTCCACAAACTGCTATGAGATAAAAGGTGGCAGGCTCTCCTGCCAAAGAGGTGAAATGCAACAAGCAGAAGAAGTCTGAAGAAGGATGGGGCCAAGGAATGCATAATTATGGGCAAAGTTCTCATTTATTTTCGCGCTGAATTAATTAAAAGTTCACTTATGCACGGAATTTGCATAAAAATTACATTTTAATTGCGCTTCATTTGTGAAGAGGACCCTGAATCGTCTTCGTCCTGGTCCTGGTCCTGGTCCTTGTCGTCATCATCGTCATCAGCATCGTCCTCGTCACTGTCTTTTTCTTGGCGTTATGAAAAATTCCCTCACTTTCTTCGGGTAGGGCTTCAAAGCGGAGGAAGGTTGCACACCCAGAGAGACAGAGAAGTGCACTCGAGACAGACAAGAACACTCTGAGCCCCACTACAAAGCGCACTTGCCAGTCGTAATGAAAAAACATTTTCCCTGTAAGGTCTTGGCATGTCCTAAGATAGGGGTTCTGTCGGTAAGGAGTATTGCCTCGAAGACAAGGCAAACAAATGCAAACATATTTACTAGGTTTCAATCATTTTTCCTTATGCATCCTGTTCTGTTAGGGTGCCAATCAGCGGTGCAGGAATTCCAATTACTTATTGGCGCTTGGATCAATGGCGTCAAAGTTAATTAGAAGGGAAAGAATATTTATGGATATAATTAATACAGAGGAGAACGTCTTCCATTCATGGCTAATTTTTTATGGATATTAAGCCCTTGAAGAAATTAAATTTCCACTAGAGCAACCACATTTTGTATCCAGACTCTTATAAATTTTGCATATGCATATAAAGAGAACTCACTTAGGATCACATTCAGTTAGATAAACTTCCCGGAATTAAGCAATGGCAATAGGTACTCAATAATAATGCATGTAGGTAAAGTATAATCACTTACAGAGCTCCATTCTTAAGGCTAGATACAAAAATCAGGGCTTAGGAAAGCGATAAGGTTGTCCCATGTCTCAATGGGAACCATAAGTAACACAGCGAACCCAGTGATCACTTAAGCAGGTCTGATATATTTTCATTGTCAGGTGGAAAGAGAATAGACGGAGTGCAGGAATATGCTGAATAAGTTACTCATCCATGTGATTTTGACGAGCTGGAAAGCTCTGCACATGCGAGTGGGTGGGATAAGTATAATTAAAACAATAAAATAAAATAAAACAAAATAATGTACATAAATAGGTACGAGAACGATCGTATTCGTAGTGGCATTAAAGTCAAACGAAAGGGGAAGCAGTTGGATTTCTGGATGTAAGAAAGGTAACAAATATAAAATTGATAAGGTTTCATTGTTTTTGAAAAGTTCTTAATTCTTTTCCAATTATTCCTCTATGCCGTAGAATAATATGAATATAAAGCAAACCAGGCTCAAGAGCAGGAGGAGCACTGCAGTGGATAAATCGAATTGATCGGAGGTCCTGCTATCAATGCTATAAAAAGTGATCGATCCTTACCAGTATTCTTCAGAAATTTAATTACTTTCTTTTAATACGGGCCTTCTTCGGTGTCAGTTTGATTGAATAAAAATTCCTTAAGCTTTCGGGAAACATAAGCCTTAGAATATGTAGGTCTTGTGGCTCTTCTTGTTGCGCTTTCTTCGGTGTATGATTTTGTACCAGCTGGCGTAAATCGGTAACGGGGCAAGTGGTGCAACTTCTTGACACTGCTCTAGCCTTGCTCTAAGACCTTCACCCTCTGGTCTCTGGACCATCTCCTGGCCTGCGAGCTCTTCAGGCTGCTGGCCCTTCTCTTGTCATGTGATCTCTTTTCTCTGCTGTACCTGAACGAGAGATGAACTCCCATTGTCGTAATCTTCAGTTTGATCTTCTACACCCTTGAGTGCTAACAGCCTGGGGGATGACACCGCTAGCTTCTGTGATAGTTCGTAAAGGCCCTCCATGGCCGACATGGATGCTCGCTCCTTTAAATCTGGAAGCATAAGGACCGCCTTATGATGGCGATCTCCAATGTTCGTATCAGAGGGTGGGCTCACAATTCCATGGGCCACAGCCCTTTCCCTTACTGGACAGAAACTCATGACGGGACTGCAGTGGATAGAACTCAGAAGAGGAATTGCTTTTGGAGACTGGCCTATCTTTACTTTCGAATCTGATTTCAAGTTTTTGACTTTAAATGGCTATACCAGGTACTTAAAGACTACTAGTTTTGTGATGGATGTGGATTGTGACACCCAGAAGGAACCGTTCCAGAACCCGTAAAGTATGGACATTCCTGAACAATATTAATAGTGGAATCGATAGAAATAGGTCATTAAGGGGAAGGGGGGATAAGCGAAGCTCGAGAATTAACATTAGAACACAACTAGCGGTCATGGTTCCTCGCTTTCTCTCTTTGTTTTTGCCATCTTTTATGACGCGGAATACTCCTCACCGGAATAACCAATACATCAATTCGTCCCTTTTACGAACAGCGATAACTAAAGATAGGGACAAAGAGCGTGCTGCCTGCGAAACTTTTCTCAGCGAAGATTCATTGCACAACTGTACTCGTTGGCGGTAGATATAGTTTCAAGCATTTAAAATCTAAATAAATACACGCCATACACATATTCAAATATATTTGTTATTATAATAGCTGTTTATTGCCTTACAGCTCACCTTATAACACGTAGCTTCCCCACCAGTGACTTTCACTTCGACGGGCACCATAAATAAACGAGAATTAAATGTGTAAATAACTGTTATTTATGATATTTTTTTTCCCCCTTTTGGCTTCAGGGCGAGTTTCTGATGTCTGAAATGGCTGCAGTGGTGCATATTTCATTTGAAAAATGTTTATGTGAAAGTTTTGGCTCAGCGTTGGAGAGTCTCTCACTAACCTCCTCCTATGACGCTGTTAGCCTTATCTTGTTAGCAAGTATTTTTTTGGCAGCAGTTGCGAGGTAGAAACAAAAGGGTAGAGAAATTACAGGTTCGTCCGCACTCTGAAAAAATATCCCAAAATTCACGAAGATATGATACACAGAACAAAAATTTCCATACAATCTCTAAAGTTTTTTAACTTTGAGTCCCGATTTTGGGACCCTCTGCGCTCCTCTTCTTCCGTCTGAACGCACACCGCCAAACGAAATGCACAGATGAATTTGTCTGCCCGATTTTGTTCTTGTTCGGGGTTTCCCTCCCTTGGCGTTCTTCATGCATGGCCTGATTTTATGATTTTATCAATCAAAATGGTAAAATATATTGATCCGATTGATTTACGTGTTGCAGTTTGGGGCTGAATCCCACCTCAGCCTCAGCCCCTTCTATGCCATGACGCTGCAGCCAGCACTCAAAAATTATAGCTCCATAGGCGGAATGTATACATCAGTATACATAAGCGCTGCGAAACATATGTACATCCATGGGGAGATACATGGCTTGGTTATTTACCTACGATACTCGTACATAGTAGTATGAATACGAATATGGCATTGTTGTTCTCTGGAGACAGCTGCTCGCTTTTTATTCCCGGTATTTTCAAGGGCTGGCAGGGATGTCATATAATCTTGGAAAAGTATGACGTACTATTGAATATATTCATGGTAAACCAAGCTGTGCCGAGCTGCAGATGTCCGTATGTCTATCCGTTCTTAAGTTTATTTTTCTTTATCACAAGATAAACCAGATAACCAAGCAAATCCTATTTAGAGCATTTCAATTGCCATATCTTTTCTCTTTCCCAGAGTATCCCCTAGTCGTTAGTTGTCTGTGGAAGTCTACTCATTTTGTTTTTGCTGCTGTCATTAAAAATGAAATGCATAATAAATGTCGCCCAAAAACACATTTACATACTGGAAATTGTGGGCGAATTGACTGTTGGAACATCAGATATGACTCTGTACAAAAATACGCACAATAAAAACGAATATGTTGGATGTCCAGTCTCACTGAAGTTAAATACACTCTCTCCAAGTGAAGGACTTCGGATCTCTGAGAAAATCTTAAGAGATAAGAGTGATTCTAGAAGCAATTAAACAAACAAAATTAAACAAAATAGCCCTCGCTTTTCAATGCTCAAAGTACCACTTAATCCAATGTAGAGTAAGCAGCCATAGCATATCGATGCCCATTCCTTATTTTCGTTTAATTTATGAATGTGTACGGATTCTTGCGACTTATAGGCTTATATGCCCAATCGATTCCTATAAGTAAAGGATCTCTGCCAAAAAGCCCACTCGCTCCTTCTTTCGTCCTATCATCCACACCCTCCATCTTAACAGTTGTCCTGGTTCCCTCGTTTCACCATGTTTACCAAATAATCAGGGTTTCGTGCTACATACATACATATATCTGTACATATGCCAGATATGTACATACTTTTTTTTTTAAATATATTTCATCTGTATGCATTTATTGTTGATTTTTTCGCAGCGCATTTCCCAGCAATAAACTCAATAAAGCGAGTAAATCGAGAAAATCGAAGCCGTTGTCAGCGAAGTGTGCCATAAAAGGAAAATTGTCGAGTCGAGTGTTTCCCCCAATTTTATGGTACATGTTCGAGCAGGTCCCAAGTCAATGGCGACATTGACATCAGCGTCAGGAAGAGCCCTCCAGTGATTGCTGCAGCTTAAAGCTGGAAAGTGTGCTTACAAAATGGCGGGTGATATGGGGAACGAGTCCTGGAAAGGGGTTAATCTGATCTGAGAAGATTGACCAGCCAAGCCTTCTGTTTCTAACTTTTTCAGTAACTCTCGTTGCAACATCATTCCTCATACTAGTAGTAGCTCAATATGGCCGAAACCAACATCAAAATGATAACTCAGTAGACGAGAGCTCCACCCATATTAGTTTCATTTTTCCAGCCGTTGGACATTCAACAAAAATAATTCCATATAATTACGGACAGAAGCGAGAAGCCCCACCGTCAGCTCGATGTGCCCCGGTCCGAGGTAGCTCGTTTCGTATGCAAATCTATGCGAATGAACCTATGTAAGTACATATGTTTGTATGTATGAGTGACCCTCGCATATGCCAGATATTTGTATTGTTTTTCCACACTATTCGGTATTTACGTATGTCCCGAGCATAACTGAAATATGCGAAAAATTTTTGGAGCTCAGCCAATGTCCTGCATAATTATTTTCCATGGCCATTGGGATGCCGTGCATGCGAAGGCCACCGAAAGAGCTGAAATGAAACCAATTTGGGAACTTCTAATGCGGCTACAACAAATACTAATAATAATAATAGTCGCGGAAGGTCCAGCGATTTGCCAGTTAAATGCTACAATTATATTTAGTGCAGCGCCCCCATTCCGGTTAAACCATTCGCAGAACAGAGTAGGCTAAATGGAGATTGCAACACTTTGTTTGCCTTCTCTGAGGTTTGCGCCCGGTCATCGTATCCAATGTTTGCCATTTGGCTTTGGCTTTGGGTCTGGTTTGGGCCTGGATCCCGCAACTAAGCCAACATCAGTGTTACACATCGAATGTCCTGCTATAATGACGACAATCCCACGACCCACAAACACTTACACACACGCAACCCCATTTGAATGGGTGTGGTGGGGTTTTTCGGGTCAGTTTTTGGGGCATCCTTTGATGTCAGCAAAACAATTTGAGTTTCCATTTAAAATTCTAAATTATAAAATATCCAAATTAAATATTTGCTTATGTTTTTATTGGCTAAATGAAACGGCGTGTAATGAGGGCAAACAATTCGAATTTAATCAAATATTTTTGTGTAGTGGGAATTTCAAAAGCTCCACCCAATCCCCACAACTTCAATTGACGGTTATTAAGCTTAACTTTGAATAACTCCCGAAATTCCTTTAATAATTTCCACACGCAGGCATACCGGTGGCGTTTTCGGGGCCTAAGTGAGTTAATTGTGCAACGGTGCGTATGAGTAATGCAGTCAGCTGTGGTCAGAAACGACCGCACGCACAATGGCTGCAGTCCTCTCACTCGGCACTCCCACTCCCCCTGCTTTTAAGCATCATTAATTTGCAGTGGACGAGAGCCAAGAGTAATTATGTGTATACCACGGACTAAGCTAGCAGACGGATGCAGTCGGCGGATGAAGTCCATGCAGAGATGTAGACATATCCCCCGCCGCGTGGATCCGAGGATCCATTACGAATGGCCAACCAGGGCCACAGTGTTAGCACGCAGAGATAGGACAGCTATGGGTGGGCATCAATTTTAAATGGGTGTGGCTGTGGTTGTCCTCTGTTTTGTGGTCCACTCATCAATTATAATTCGTCCTGCATCGCGCCTACTTTTAGGGTAACCATCACGGCTGTTGTTGCTTTTAATTAGATTTTATTGGTCAAGGTGCTGCTCGATGCTACTATTGGTGGTACTGTCACTGTTGTCCCGTCTGGTTATTAATGATGCTGCGGAGGAGGTGGCCGAGAGAGAGAGAGAGAGAGAGACATTAAATGCTGTCATCATTCATTAGCCACAACCATTAGGCAGTTGTCTGCCTAGGACTGTGTTTTAAGTCCCCCCCCTTCAACACTTGCACATAACTGACTAGCTTCCTGTGCCCCGAAAGACCAGCTGCACTAAGAGAAATTGAGGTGATTGTTCAGAGGAAGCCTTTGATGAAGGTGTCTTATGCTTTCTCCTTTCGTTCAGTGTCTTGGAGCCCCTTTCTGTTGTTTATGTCGTGCACATGCAAACAAAATCCTTAGGAAAACCATACGTTGAATGCGATTAGATTTGTTCCTTCTGCTCCCAGGCTGCTCCCCAAAAACCTGTCCTATCCTTACTCCAGCCACCACAAATTCATTTGAACAAGCTCCAGTTTGTGGCTGCAGGTTTGCTCGCCCAGCTGCTGACTTTGACATCCTTCCTGGCCATTCTCTACGGCAAAGAGCCTCTCCTATTATTGTTGTCTTAGTATTTTAATTAAAACGTGTTTACATTTCCTTGCAACCCATACAAACACACACAACACACACGCAAACACGCACGGACATCTGAGGCTATAGTCGAAGTGTGCCAGGTTTTGGTTTAATTTTGTTCGGTCTGGGTCTCTCATCAAATTATGTCTCAAGGATCAGTCTGCAACTATCTCTCTAGTCTGGGCTTACTTTGTTTAAACAAATATCGTGATTTGCGTACTGAAATGCTAATTTCATTTCATTTATAGCAATGCAACATATTGTATAGGTTATTTTCAATAATTGAATTTTATTTACTGAAGTTTAAGAATTAAATTTTAAGGTGTAGGAATTTGTACTGAAAAGAACATATGCCGAACATTTCTCGAAACCCATGAATGTTTAAAATGATATTCATCCCAGATAAAAAGAATGAATATTCTTTTAAAGAAACATTTGGAAGGGTTGAACAGAATGTATTTATATGCACTAATGCTTCCAGTTTTTGGTTAGTTATTTGCTCTGAAATCTTCATTTGATATTCCATTCGCTTTTTGTAGAATTTTTGCATTTGTTTGCCACCTTTGGAACGTGCCACGACAGACAGTCTCGTCTCTGCACACTTGGTCCCCTTGCAATCCATTCTCTGTGGCTGCGGCTGGCACCTTTTCCAGCTGTCCCCTTTTTTCTTGATTCCTGTTGGTTATTTGTTTTTGTTGTTAGTGTTTGGTTTGCATTAACTTTATGACCCTTAACACATAGCATTATCCTCTCCCCAGTTGAGTGTGTGGGTGGGTGGTGCACTTTTTGTTGTTTCCGAGTCTGTGGGCTGGGGGCAAGGCCACCACAAATGGCAGCGAGGCATCGTTGTAGTCATCGTCGCAGTCATCATCATCCCCATTGTCGTTAGCCCATATTTGATCAAATAATCGTAAATAAAATGCTATGGTTATAATTTTTTGATGTCCCTCTAATGGGTATTACGTGAGAACAACATAAATTTTGATTTAGTGCCGCAGACAACATTGGACGTGTTGACCGAAGGCCAAAAGACTCAAGACTTTTGCACCTGAAAGAAAATTGTCTTGTGTCTGAATTAAACGTTTCGGAATACCCTTGTGGAAAAGAGAGTCTGTCCGGACATTAGGCTGGGGTTTGTTGGAGGAGGATATGGAAGAAGAACTTCACATGTTCCAACTTTTGCTTCAGAACTTGATTCATCAAACATCGTTTTTACTTAAAGCAAAATATCTTATATGAAAGAATAGTGTACTTATGTAAACTTTTGTGTCTTATGGTTGTATTTGTTGATGAATTCAGGAAATTGAGGGAACTGAAAATTCATTAACCGAAAATTAATTTGAATTAAGGTTTTCCATTAATCGCCAGACAAAGAAACGACCGCGCAGATGTCAAATGTGAAAAGGTCAGAGCCCACACACAGGCACACATATAGTACAGAAATTCGTACAAGAAGGGTATGCATGTGTATAGTGTATAAAATTTAAAGGCCATCAATCAAGTCAAGTGGAAATTTATAGCACTTTTGTTTGTTATTATTCGTTTATGCATGAGTTAATTAGAATATTGGCTGTAAACCTTTCCCCGGACCCACACCCGGTCCTTTTTCCGGACCCTTTGTATTTAATGCACAAAGATTTACGATGCCTGTGTGAGAATTTGTCCTAGTGTTAGTGCATTAGGGCATATGTTGAACGGGTCAAGAGCTTGTTCCTCAGACTGAGAGCGTCTATGTATGTGGTGTGCATTCAATCGGAACTCAAATGTCAAAATACCGTACGGCCCAGGACTTGGCACGTGTTCTGATCGAAATACTTGATTCGCTAAATTTCCCCATTTCCGCTTTGGGGTTTCGACTGATAGTTCGATAAAAGATTTCCAACAAATTGCACATTCTGTGGCTTTTTATGGTTTTGCCGTGCTCCCAGTGCTTGACCCAAATTTAACATGACTTTCGAGTAGCTGTTTAATATGGGTGTTTTTTGAATAGTCAGTAAGATATTTCAGCAATTCATTTGGAACATCTCCTCCTGAACTTCACAGGCAAATCAAAAATGACCAGCTATTCTAAGCCGTATATCCATTGGTGGCATTAAAATTATTGGAGGAAAGGTTAGAGAAAGGATCGAAACCCTTAAAACTTTAGATATGAATAAAAAAGTCATAGAGACAATACCCATAACATACCATTTATCGCATCGCTTAAAAAACCATCCACGGGATAATCCGCGACCCGTCTCGCAATTTTGTGAGGCATCGAAAAGGTAAAAGAGAGCGCATCCACGCAGCGAAAATGCCAATTAGAAAATATATGTCAACAGGCCAATATGAGATACAATTCCAGATATGGGTACCCACCCACACCCACAACCAATCAGGGAAGAGAGCAGCAAGGAATTTCAGAAATCATGAAGAGAACAGAGAAGGGAGTTACAGAGCTCGTCCCGTTAGCACTGGAGAATGCGCAGACGCCTGAGAGGAGAGCTATTTCTCTCACGATGTAAATGTTATGTTAAGATTTCTGTTGAGATTTAACAGTACCACGGACTTAACGAGTTTCCTGGCATTCGAATGCAATAAAAATGACAAGGTGGCAACTTGTCAAATGGCCCGACAAAGTGGTGACAGACACATAGCAAAGCTAATTTCTACCAATTAATACATTAAAATTTCATTGTCATTTTATTGGAGAGGTCCTCCCTCAGAGTACGCTGCTCATTTGGGGAGGCACACAAATGCTGCCTATAGAAATTAATAGCAAATATTTGTGCAACAATTTGTTTGCTTGGGGCAACAAAGATTTGGGAAGATGGGTGGAAAATCTCATTTTGGCAGGGGACTCTGAGGCAGCGGCAAGAATAATCAATTTAAGAATGCCCTCCGCTTCCGTTCGAACAGAACAGAGAACCCCAATAAAAAATGCAAAACAAAGTCATTTCGGCCTCTTGAAAATCCTCTGGCAGCTGCACCTTTCGTCCGAGGGAACAATAAAAAAATTGGCCCTTCGCTTTGCCAGCTGTTTCCACTCCAACCTCCTCTACATCCTCTCATTCGCCATTTCGTTTGGTATCAAAAATCCCCGCTAATAATTTGTCAATATTACGTGAGCAGAAAATTGAATAAAAAGCGCTTTTGCATTGAAAAACGGGAATCGGAGGCAGGAAATAGGGACTCCACAGAGGGAATTTTCTTCTGTGGAAAATCAAATAAATTGTTACAAATGAGTGCAACTTTTGCCTTTGCTGTGTCTTTGCCCAATTTCGATTTTTCATTTGCTAAGCTGATTTTCCATTTTCCTCTGCCCTGCCGTAGAAACTTTGGCCATTGCAAAATATGAATAATTCAGCATACGATTCCGGTTTGTTCTTTTTTTTCTCCGTGTCTGACCAGGGCCTCACATTCTGTCTCTTTTTCTGAAAATTGTGGCCGTAATAAATGCAAATGAATTGGTGCATTTGGTTCTTTGTTTACATTTCCTCGATTTGATATACGAATCAATGTCAAGTCCCCCACCAGGGGTCCAGAGCTGGACAAATGCGAATAGACGGGGATATGATATTTTCAATAGCAGCACATAAATTGTGGATGGAGATACATACTCGTCCTCGTATATGGTATAATCCTGGGTGAAACGAAAGAGAGATGTTTTTTAAATTATTCATCACTTTGAGGGTGGCTCAGCCCTCCATCCACTCAACGCAACCCCAAAACTAAACTAATCAACCTATCCACTCGCCTCGACTCTGGTCTAAATTAAAATTCAGCTAAAATTACCTATCAACAAAATAAACTTAATTACTCATACTCTGTGGCAGACTCGAAAGGGCTCAAATTTATCCTGAATAATAATGGTTCCCGCATAGTTCAAGTGGAAACCACAGAACTGAAGCCACAACACAGCGTTTGTGGCAGTGTGTGCAAAAATATCATGGATATATCAAAGAATTTATTACCTCTAATTAGGGAGAGTGACAGGGGAGATAGGAGTGCTCTAGAGTACAGTAGGCACTCGCTTGATGATGATAAAGTGAACACTGCATAACATGATTAGCCTTACCGAGAGAGAGAGAGAGAGAGAGAGAGAGAGAGAGAGAGAGAGAGGATAGGGCTAGCAGATTGGAAAGTGATTTGAAACTATTACACGAGCCAAAGACAGCTACAATTGATGACTGGGCAAGAAAGAAAATTCATGAAAAGGAATTGGAAAAAGTACTGGACTCTGAGGTCGCATGCAACAAATTGCCGAGCGCCTCTCGAGCCCGTCACCAGCAAGCAAGACAAATTCCATTTCACTCATTGCCAGTATTGACAGTTGCACATACAAAGACAGAGGCAGAGACGGGGGATGCTGATTCTTCAATAGGGGGGCAGGAGCTGGGCTGAGCTTAGGATGACCAGCTCAATTTGCTTGTATTTGCCAGGGGGCCAACTGATGATCGAGCCACTGCCGCGCTGTAGAGGCGATGTGGAATCTGCTTCTGCTGCTGATGCTGGACGAACAGCTCAGTGCCTCATAATGCAAACAGTTGGAGTACCCATCAAGCAAGCCTTATCCGGTGGGGCACAGTGGCTAAAACCAATGCAAAAAGTAGCGAAACCTTGTGAGATGAGTCGTTGTAAAACCATATCCCAGTTATCCCTAATTGCTTTAATTGGAAGCAATTTCTGTGAGCAGGAACTGTTTTCAATAGAGCTATTAGCATCTTTCTTCTGAAACATAGATTGCTCCACCAAGCACCACTGTGCCTGTTCTTTGTGGGGCTGGGCTGGGGTGGATTGAGAGAATGTGGGTGTGCACTTGCATTTGGATGCCTGTGTGTGCATTTGGGATGCCTTTGTCGACATGCCATGGAATGCTGCTCATTGCTGGCCTCGCAGTTGCCTCGCCTCTTGTGCCGCTACCTCCTGTTGCCACTTCTTCGTGCCGCACTCTGCCTCCAGCTCACTCCACATCCCGTAACGCTGCCTTACTACTTAAAGCGAAAGTAAACTTTGCTTTCGAGCAGACTTCGACACACATCCACACACACAAATTGCTCTGAATGTTGCCAAGCCAAGCATGCCACAGAGAGTGGCAGGGGCAGTTTGGGGCAGGCCTAAAGGGGTGGTCGGATGGCGATGGGCTACAAGCCCCCATCCCTCCTGGTAGGTGTGTGTTTCATTGCGGTCATTTAGCTGCTCCTCAATGCAGCGTGTAATGTGGTCGTTTATGCGATAAAACGATTCCCTTAACTCTTATCAGAGCCTCACCCGTCCACCATCCAATACCACCTCCCTTCAACAAGGAGCAGCGGCCAACCATCGTCTGCCCATGTTCCACAAGGGGCCGCAGCCAAAACCCATCACCGCTTTCCAGATGGCAAGTGCGGCATCGCACTTGCAACTGAAATTGAAATAAAAAGAGGATGAAGTAAATAGTTTTTGGGGTCGAGACTTTAGACACCCTTGAATCGTTTATAGTGATGATATACTGCCTGCAGTTAAAATATTGATCTCTGGACCTGTGACTAGTTTTAATGGAATAAAACTGATGGACATGGGTATATCGATCTTATCACAATCATCCTCGTAATACTCCCAAAAAGGGTACACAATTATTGTTCTCTCAATAGCCACATTTCCAATTGATTTGCGAGACTTGCCACGGATTTTCATTGAACTTAATGAACCCCAGTTTAAGCCCCAACCTCTCTCTTCCCTCTATTGCTGACCCTCCAATGAAATGGATTTCATAAACTATGACCCAAACACCCAGTCAGGCTTTCCATGATGTTTATTACTCTGTAAATGCGAAACAAGTGCCAGGGAACATGAGCAATCATCCGCCCTGTGTGACACAGCCATTGCCAAGGCCCAATCGTAGCCCCCAGATGCCTCCCCCATTCCGGACTTGCATTGTTTGGTTGGGTAAAAAGTTTTGTATTACAAAATACAATCAGACACAGATGCACTCGGGGGCAGGCAGGATGCCACAGAGTCAGAGATGGAGGCAGAGCGACAGGAACCGAGAGAGAGAGAGAACAAAGTTTAAGACTCTTTGTGTCACTTTTGCTGCTGCAAAACGCTCTAGGTAGCTCCGGGCGGAACATTGCAACATCAGTCGAGGTGGAGTGGCATGGGGCTTGGCTCCGGGTTCGGGTTCGGGGTTGAGTCCCGGCTCCGGAAACGCATGGCCAAAGGGCAAAAGTCGCCGCTGTTCCTCATCGTCGTCGTCGTCGTCGCCGCATAATAATGTCAGAGACGGGCGACGTCTTTTTCCTGCTGTAAATTGCAAAAATGCAGCCAGAGGATATGCACATGTGCACATGTGTGCAACTTTTTCCATGTTTATTTTCCACTCTTCCTCTCTTTTTGTTGCAGGTTTCAAGACCAAACGGAAGCCAACTCATACCCCCACAAGCTGCAGCATCCAAAACAGCTACACCACCATCGGTGGAAAAAAGTACGAGTACTTCTGTATAGAAAAACACAGGAGGCCTGGCAAAAAAAGTTTATGTACATTTAATTCACGGCAGCAGGCTACAAGGAAACAGCACAATAAATCCAGGATACATTAAGTTACACCGACATAGAGGGGTGGGGAGGGGTTACAGATGCAGTGGCATGGGGCATGGGGCAGAGGCACAGACAGACAGACTACAGGGCATATGGAGGCGAGCGGTCAACTTCCTCTTTCGTGTTTTGGCACACCAAAGTTTTTACAGAGAAAAACAGGGTATGAAAGGGAAGTAAGAGCCTATTAAATGGATCAAAAATATAAATCTTGATTTCTATTTATGATTATAGGACCTACAATATATAGAACCAATTAATCTCAGGACTCTCAAGAATGTTCTCTTATATCAAAATCATTAAAATGTAAATTTTCGTAAAAGTAAGCAAGTAAGCTTTAAAGATATTTGAATATTTGTAATCTTTCAAAAACGGTATCGAAAGATTGCCGAGCATGCATAAATTTAAAAAATACAATATATAAAATAATTTATTCATCTAAACATCAATTAATGGGCATCCTGTTGGTGTACTTCTGCGGAGCTTTGCTCCTCTTGTTGTTGTCTGTTTATGAAATTTGACCATCGTGTGCATATATGTGTATGTTTGTGTGTGTTCTTGTGCGCGTATCCTGTTCATCTATGTGTGTTTGTGTGTGCGAATTCCACCGGAAGTTAAACATGGCAAAGGGCTGGGGGGAGACGGTGGTTCGTGTGTGTGTGAGTGTGTGTATGTGATTACGACAACGGCTGCTGCGGCAGCGGGCAGCGGAGCCAAACGCTGCATGCTCATAATAATTTCTTATTTAGTGAACCATCAGGTGATGGGCGCCACAATGGAGCACACACACCCGCTGACCCACTGCTGACCTACCTCCCGCTACCATTCTAACTCCTACTGCCGCCACTGACATGTTGTTCAGCTATTTTGCCGCTTGATTTTCTCTTTTTTTAGTTCAGACCCAGAACCAGAACCAGACCTCGACCTCTGTCGTCCTCCTGCTCTGTTCCGCTGTTTGTGTGTTAGATTTGTTCAGTTTTTCCAGCTGTCAGTGCTGCTGTTTTTCTCGCTGTTTGTCCGGCTCCATGGAAGGTATTTAAATTCAAATTAGGCAAATGTCATGTTTCATTCTGGTGACAAGCCAATGACAAGAAAAGAAGTTGAACTGGAATCCACACAATGCAGACCCCAGCCAAATGTGTGGAGAAAATTAAATTTGTGCCACCGATTAGGAATAAATTTTGTTCATACGTTCACATAGCACACATATTTCACAGATGTGTGATTCTGGGGAGTAGAGAACATCTTGAAATGGATGTGTGTCAAGTGGGGGAACAACCTGGAGCGGGGAGTGTTGACCCAATTCGTGTTGGCCACTTGAAATGAGTTTTTGCTGCTCCTAATGCGCTTAACCACATAAAATTTAATTCAAATCAGCTCATTAAATGCCTGCCACACTTGACACACGTACACAAATAGGCAGAATACTTGGAAAAGCAGCTATTAAAGGAGGAACATTGGAGCCAACGACAGGAAAAACCTTTGGTTTTTTCTGTTCGGCTCGGAGATGGGGAGCCGCCGTAAAGGAGAGTTTATGGAGCCACATTAAAGTGCGGAAGTAAGTAGCGCAGAAAGGACGAGGGCCACGAAAACACACACAAAAAAGGACAAGTACATACGAAGAGAAACTAAAAATGCAGCAGCCTCGTTCTGCCCCCACAAAAAAAAAAAAAAAAACGGACAAGGAACAAACAACGTGGAAAGTCAGACACATTAAAGATGATATATTAGTGAGATGGCAGTCAGAACATGAGATATATTTTATGGACCTGAGGGCCGGACTTTCCACAGCAGTAACTTTAGAGCGGTCAATAAGTTGGTTCCCTCTTTTTATGATAATTTTTAAACATTTTTTACTAATCACAAATGTTGATTGTCTTCTGTACAAACCCCATATTTTATTAGAGGGAATACCATTTTGTTTTATTTCAAAAGATCGTAATCATAATGTTTCTGTTTTTTTGTTTTTATCTTTGGTAATTTTCGAAGACTTATGAGGCGTCTGACTGAAGGACAGTAATTTCCAGTAGGGGGAAAAGCTATTGCTCAAGCCATGAAATTGTTACTTTTCCATGACTAATTTTTCAATTTTTCTAGTTCTCTTTTTACGCTACATATTTGTTCATTTTATTCATACATTTCATCGTTAAAAGATGACGATTTTTAGTTTAATTTTTGTAATTTTCTTTGTTCTCTTGGGACTAGCGAAGAGGCAGAGTGAGTTTTTGCTATTTTGTATTGATAAAATTTGTTGATAAAATCATATATGTGCCAAACTATCATCTCAATTACAGATCATTGGGGTAAGACAATTATAAAGTTAAAAAAACCTCATAATAATTTGATTTCTCTCCGTTTAAGTTCATATATTAAAAGATCCGAATGGCCGACTATATAGGACCTATGACCCTGAGGCTTACAAAGTTACAGTACCAACAGTAGCATAGCAGATCCTATGGAATCATCGAAATGCCACTTCAACTGTTTCCCACTAAAACGATTATTTGACCCATCTTTCAGGAACTCTACCACTTGCTAACCTCATCAAAATAATCTTTCGCTTCGCCTTGTTTCTCTTTTTTTTTTGTGACGCCAACAAGTGTGGCACTTGATCTTTTTCTTGCCACTTGCCAGGACACTCGGATTGTGATTGAGTGTGCAAGAGAGCCCGGAGCCCGTTGGCAGCAGCCCGGAGTATGAAAGAACCAGAGAACTCATCGCACATGCTGACCAACGTCCTGATGCCTTTTGTTTGGCCATTTTTGGGGGGGTGTGAGTGATGGAAATTTCGATGATGTCCATTCAACAATGCGAGTTTATTGAGGAGTAGCAAAAGGAATTTAATTTTGTGCGAAACTTTTCCTAGGAGGGGGCAAGGAGATTATTGTCATCAGTGGAGCATCAGCTGTCCCTCGGCTATCCTACTCCTCCTACTTCTGATTCTGCTGCTTCTCTCTTTATGCATCTGACATTGGATAGATAAAACCCAATTTGTTGCAAATAAAATAAAAAACAATGCCGGCAAGCAAATGGACAAAAGACTTAGACTTTCCTTGTTGCATCAGCGTCATCCGCTGAAGGGAACGGGGGAGCAACCGAAGGAGTTTCAATCGAAGAAATTCCTAGCAAATTGCCACTTGAAATAGGAATCGACGACATCTCCGCAGGGCTGGGCTCCACTTCACAAAGAAATCGAAAATCAATGCCGAATTAGAAATTGGAAAACGCATTTGGCATAATTTCAATGTTTTCCCTTTGCTGTATTTACAATTCGTTTATGCAAAGTCTGCTCTTCCGCTCTTCTCCGAGGGAAACCCCACACAGAGATATACCTGTACGAGTATATACTTTACGTGCACATATAAGAATATTTTCCATTTCGTACAGGTAATCGATTTCGATGCTTGTGGCGAAATGTACAAAAGAACTGAAACGAACAGAAAGTAAACCAACTTTGTTGTGTGTTTTCATTTCTTTTTTATTCGCTTTCGTTTTTCTGGATTTGGTTTTCACCAGAACCTTATTCTTATGTGAGAGGGGCATCCGTTGCGTAAACTTGATATTTATGTTGAAAACTTAAAGCATTTAAGAGCTCGTCGAGCTTAAAATATTCCATCGGTGTCTGCCTCGACAGAGAAGTTGATCCAACTTGTTGATTTACTTTGTTGCCCCCACAATTTTCCTCAAGAAAAGTTTAACCACATCTGGGTCTCACCTGTACCGTCTTACACCCTCTTTTCTGATGTGTTTTTTTGTATTTTCATTTAAAGTGAAACCTGCCTGGAATAATCACTGTCTGCTATAGTGTTTTGCCTTTGATCTTCCAAGTTATTTGCATAACAAAAACGTACTCCAAATCAAGGCTTCATTGAACACATCTTTCGTGGTTACAACTTTAAAGTTAAACAGCGGAATTTCAACCTATTTTAAGTATTCCCTAAGGCCAAGTGCACTCGAGTCCTTATTCCATTCCAGGATAAATCCGAATCTACGCAGAATTATTCAAAAGTGCAAAAGTGCACATGTGCCCTGAAAGGAGAATGACAACGATGGAGGATGGTGGATTTGCGATGGGAAAGAATCCAATTACGAGGGCTATTGGAATATTTTTGACAAGTATTCAATGAATTTCATTCGAGATTTGTTACTCTGAACCAGGACCACCCGGGCCTGGAGCCAGACACGGCCCCAGACAGGCATTCGGCGGCAGGAAATGAATTAGAAATGTGTAAAACAGAAGTTGCTCCATAGCCGCAGCTGGTCAGGAGATGGAGCAGGCGCTAGAGCAGAAGCAGGCTCCTGAGGCAGAAGCTGGAGCCATGAAAAATATTCACTTTTTTGCGGCTGAACAGGGAGGGCAGAAAACTGAGAACTGAGAGCTGAGAACTGCATTGGGGGAATGCTCCCTATGCCACACAGGAAGAGGAAAAATGATTTCCGCTATGGCACCCTATGGCTGGCTGGGTGATAATTCTGCGGGATCCCTCAGCCGAAAGCTGAGAACTTTTTTATGCAATCATTGCGCGGGATTGTCAGTTAACACTGTGCCGTGCCTCATCTTGCACGGAGGCAGCTGCAACCAATTCATTTCATCGAATTATGTGCACAGTCCATGTACCCTGTTCCCCTGTTCCCCTATACCCCTGTACCCTGGTCGCTGCTCCATATTGCCTGGTTTCATATTCCCCCTCATTGCATCTGCATAATTTTCAACATTATTCTCATTCCCTGCCACCAGAGAAAAGTTTCAGCTCAAATACCGCAAAAAAAAAAGAAGAGCAGAGGAGAACTTTGTCAAAATGTTTGCAAAAACTTCTGCCGGAAACCGAAAACCCGACGGTAGGACGAGCTGAAGAAGTGGAAAAAATTATCACTATTGTTGCAGATTTGTTAGGTGACGGTGACGGAATTTGTTGCCTGTTGTTCCAGTCGGTGGCGGCTTTGATAACAAGTCCCATTTCGGTGGGATCTACCATCCTTTGTCACTGCCCTGCCACCTCTCCCTTCTCGCCTAGTCGTGCGAATGAAATGGGAAAACTCTAATTTGAATATATTAAATAGCGAAAAATGAGCGAACAAATTTCGACAAATTTGCATTAGCGAAAAGGAAGCAAGGTTGTACAAAGTCAAGAGTTGAATCTTTGAGGTGAAAATATTCGACGTATTCTTTTCTAAAGAAGGATAGGAATCAGTTGATTGGAGAAGAGTCAAAATAAGTTAAACTATTATATTTATATAATTTTTTCTTCGGAAAATGACGCTTGGAGAGTGTTGCCTAGTTTTAAGTATTATCTAAAGGTTTTATCCCTCAAATCTCTTCCCATTGCCTTCGTGCCGGCTCTGGGTCCCTCGATTAACCGATTCGTGGAAAAACTTTTCCCTGACAAATTATATTTAAATGAGCTGCATTTGAAAAGTTGCCGGTGAACGTGAACGGACCCCGAAGCAAGTGTCACAAAATTGACAGAGGCATCCCTTTCAAAAAAAACAAGAAAGAAAGAACAACTGACACAAGTCGCCAAATTAAATATGCCAAAAGGCAGGGCGAAATCAGAAATTGGATCCAGAATCAGAAAACTTTTTGCCTGCAAACATTCCTAAATTCTTCGGCGCTGAACTAATGTCCAGAGAAGGCAAATTTGTTGCGTTCGTTGCTTAAACGACTCAAGAGGCCGCGGGCCAAGGGCAACTTTAAGTCGGATTTGGTTTCCTAATGCGGCTCAGACGGCTTCCCATGGCCATCGCCAATCCTCATCGTCATACCCATCTCCATGCCCATGCCTATCGTCATCACCATCCTCTTTAGCGTTTGGCAAATTGAAATGAAATTGAATTTTAGTTAGAGGTTGTTCGCAGAAAGTTGATGTGGGTGTGGCAGTTTTATTTACAACTATTCCTCATGTGTGTAGAAAAGAGTTTAATTTGCAATTTGTCGCCCTCATTCAACGCTTAACTTTTTGCTCGGGCGGTGTTTGCGGTTGCATATGCAAATGCCTTGGTCGGCTCAACAGCTTCAGCTCCAGCTCCCCTACAGATCCCCTACAGCTCCCCTACGGTAGAGTTTTTCACTACTAGAGTACTCTGTATACTCTGTAGCCCCTGGCACTGGCATAGCCCGCAGCCCTGCATATGCGATAAAATGTACAAAGTTTTGCGTTAAGGCCCCACCACTTGAGCAGAGCTTTGGAGTTGTTGCCGCTGGCAAGTGCCCGTGCCCTGCCCTGCCCTGCCCTGCCCTGCCCTGCACTGTTCTGTTCTGTGCTGGCCTTCTCTGGCAGTTTGTTAAACGCCTTTCAACGGCGTGGTTAGCCAAGCGCAGACCTTGAAATGCCAAGTCCCCCCTACATACACACACACCCGGCCCTGCCCCAGCAGTCCTGGCCAGAAGCCGAAGCCGAAGCCACTCGAGCAGCTAACCAGCCAAAGCAAACTTTTCTGCGGCAAAACGCTTTAAAAAACCATTCCGCAAAAGTCATTCTGTAAGTTGGTCCTGCATCCTCACTGCACAAACAGGCGTACATCCATATCCCCACACTCATACACTGACTCATTTATGTTGATTTAGCAAACAAAATGTTTTAATTGAATAACACTTTGGTGTTTCATTGCAGCATACTGGAAAAGTTGTACTTGCACCCCTTCTACGTACGAGTATACTTGATGTGGCAGAATGTCTACTGTTACGCCGCTACGTGGCGTGGAAGCTTATAAAATAAATTAATAATTTATTGATACGAGGAGTTCATCAATCAATTCCAGCCACCGCAACAATCTGCAACAATATTTCATTTGCGGTAAATGTGCCAAATATTTTCACTTTCGCCTCTGTGCCTTTTCCAGTGAGTGTGAATCCAGCCATGCAAATTGAATAGGGCTAAATTCAATTTGCTATGCAACAAAACACTATATAAGCAACACAAAAAACTTGACTGTCTATGGAATATGGCCAAAACGAACCAAAAACAATTCATTTTTGGTAATTTAGTTGAGCGATTTGCATTTCCACTGGGGAGTAATTTCTCCACTTTTGTGCTCACTGAATGAACAAAAATTGAATTGCCCTAAAGCCAGCCTGGGGAAAAAATTGAAATACAATAAGGGAATGTAAAATTTAAATATATATATTTAATTAAATTCTGTTGAACATGGAAATATTTTTGCTTCAATTGCCGCACGCGGCATTTTCATTGATTGATGCTGTTTTTGGTGATTTATTGAACCTGAGGTTTGTCTCCTCTCCTGTTCAATTATTGTGATTGTCAGTCAGTAATGGGAGGGGCGTTGGTGCTAGAAACACACAATGCATATTTATTTAGCTGGGGTTTCATTTTGTACGAGTATTTCCATTGGAGAGAGGAGAACCGCAGTGATTGATGTGGCCATGTTATCATCAAATAACTCCGATTGGAAGCCAGGGGAAACGGCGGACATTCAGTCACATGTGTGATGGCTTTTCGAGCTCCTGCTCCTGCTACTGCTCCTGCTCTCGCTCATGTGTATCTGTTCAAAAACTCAATTTAAATTGTATTTGTGCTGGGCATATAGTGCAGATGTCAGTGTGGCATCCAGCATGTGTCGAGTGTCAACGGATCGTGATCGAAAGCAAATGAATATGTGTAAGCGATTAGTTATCAATTGGACAGTGGAAAAAGCTTGTCGTCATTGAGCTCATCCTCATCACTCGACTCGAATGCGTTCTCAGGGACACCATACAACCGCACCATGGGCTTGTTGGGATCCTTCATCAGCAAGTACTTCCCATCGGGCTGCTTCATCACGGTGTCGATGATGCAGCGCAAGATGCCCCAGGCATTGTCCATGTTCAGATTGATTTGGGTAGAGAACTCCTGAGGCTTGAACTGCTGTGTGCGCAGAATGACATGGCGCAGATGATCGCGTGTGGACACACGGGACACGTAGCCTAGTTTCAGCTGATCCGAGCCGGAGAGGACAGACTCGACGGTCCAGCGGGCCAGCTTGCAGGCATTGTTACGCAACTCTGAGGCCAACACAGCACCATGCTGGGTGTCCAACTTCTGCCGCCACTCCAGGCTGTTGGACGCCTTGGAGTCCCATTCATTGAGGGCGCGAATAGACAGGAACTGCACCTCTCCATTAGGACCCTGAAGAGCGCCATTGTGCTTGCAACGGGCAATCAATATGATGTTATTCCCCAGATCCCACTGCTTGTACCGGTAGCCGATCGAGACGAGATCCACCCCGGACTCCTCGAAGGGATAAGGCTCCTCGAACTGGTACTTCTTCTGATCGCCCCCACGTAGAACCTGCTGGCAGAAGTTGTGATTGATGAGGGTGGCCTCCATGGCCAGGCTGTGTGGTGAATTGATGGAACCCTCCTCATCCAGAGGGGGCTCCAAGGCTGTCTCGTTCACCGTCAGTAAATCGAACTGCGCGTTGTCGCGTTTGTCTAGAAATATCTTGCTGCCAACCTTGTCGAAGACTACATCCCAGGAGTAGTTAGAGCGAGTGCAGCACATGATGGTGGCCAGTATCTCATCGGTGGCAAAGATGGTGCCAATGGTCTTGGACAGGCGGCGGATCACGGGATCATCTGTGGTGGTCAACGTGTGAATTATGCGGTCCGTCTTGAGCAGAGGCCGCTCGTTCTTCAGGTTAATTCGATCATATGTCTTGTCGTAGTACTCCAGAGACCCACAGGTAACCACATCCTGGCCCTCTTTCACATTCGGCAGCGATAACTTTAGAAGACGAGGAAAGTCGATCTCCTCAATGGACACCCAGTCGGAGCGGACCACCACGGAGCTCTCTCGCATCCGAGTGGGAGCATTCCGACCGAACCGACGCCCCATTGGACGGCGGTTGTCGCGACCCTTTCCGTACTTGGTACGCTCATTAACTCCAACTCCAGGCTGATTTCCACCTGTTCCTGTCACGGCACCGCCACGTCCAGTGCGTCCCCGCGTCCGAGGATTGTTGCGTGTATTGCCACGGAACCGACCCCGCTGGAACGGCCTGAAGCCCTTGAAGCCCGAGTTGTCCACCAAATGAAACGTGGACTCGTCGTCATCGTGAAAGTAGGCATATTGATTGCTATTACCAAATGACGAGACGTACTTGTTTGCAAACTTCCTCTCCGTCGGCGGCGCGGTCCAATCGGTGATCTTGCCCACGCGATCACTCTTGCAGAAGGGCTGGTAGGGCACATCCACGTTGAGCTCCTCGCATGGACCCCATCCGTGCTCGTTGTACTCCAAAACGGGCTTGATAAAAGGAGCGCGATCCGACATAGTCGATAGCAATCCAAACAATATTATCAACAAATTTAATTTCGCTCTAGAGTTTTTTTAAAATTATTTTCCAATGATATATGTAGTTCCTGTCTAAGCCTACTAGATGTGTAGATATCTTGACGTTATTCTTCAGTTTGTTTCAGTTCTCAGAGAACAAAATACGTTAATACTTCAATGAATACATAAACACAGAGGCTGTGGAATTAAAGTCACACAATAATTAAAAAACGTAAAATCAAGGAGCCCAGGCCCTGCCTTGCCTCAACCGCTTTCATCTGAGTCTGCATATAACGTCCATCGGCAGCCAGTAGCCATGAAGCGATGTTTCATTCCCTGATTGTCTATCGCTATTTCATTAACATCGTTCTGCTCATCCTGTCCACGGTGTTCCTGTTGCTGCGCATGCTAGCCTGATTGAGGATCGACTGCATGGACATAGATATGGAGGTTTCCGCAGAGTTAAATTACCTCTTCTACGTATATCAAATATATCTCACAAAACGCACGACTGACTACTGAGCTGTGGAAGGGGATTATCGCTTGACAACCACCTAAGCTAACTTCGACGTGTAGTCCCATTCATACGAGTATGAGTACGAGTATTATTCCAACTTTTGAGCCATTGTCCAGAGCTAAGTACCAGGATAGGCACAACCGAACAATGCACTACAATGGTGAGCAGGACACCGCGTGACAGGCTTGTATGCAGTGCCTGGTCATCTGCCAGGATATCCCATCCTACGGCAAGTCTCGGTTTCCCTATTCTTGTTAACTCAAGCTGCTGCTCGCCCTGTCTCCTTGTCTTCCTGTCTCGCTTGCTGGCTGTGTGAGATTCTTACAACAATCTCGTTAAGAGTAAAGGCCAAATTATAGTAAAACTAACAGAAGGCAAAAGGTAATCACATAAAAAGCTTGTTAGATAACAACGTGAGTCCCCGGCGAAAAAGGAAACGGACATCCTCTACCTTTCTACCATTATGCTCCCCGAAAAGAACTACATGGTGCGTGTAAATGTGTTTGGGTGTGTGGAAAATGATGTACAGGATGGGGTATGCTGCGTTGGACTGAGGTTGGGTAGGACTTGCGGTGGCATCTTTCAGAGGAGCAGGCGGCTAAGCTTTGTCAGGGCGACAGGGTGTCATGTGTGATGTGTGTGTCACTGGCAGCTGCTGCTGCTTCTACTGCTCCTGCTGCTCCTCCAGCTACAGATTTTCCCTCTATCCTCCTACTCATCCTGTTAACAGACTTAAGCCGATGGGGTGTGAGTGTAAGAGAAAGTGTGCGCGTGTGCGTGTGTGGTTGTGTGGATTATAATTGCCATGCGGCTGTCAGTGACTGCCTGCCACTGCTGGCTGCTACTGCCTCTGCACCTAGCTGCACACAGCTGCAGATGTGCGGCTCGTGTTGCAATATCATTTTTAATGCAAACCGCATGCCACATTATGCAGCTGCATTGCCACGTCACCGCTGTGGTGGCCCCTGCGCCCTACATCCCGGCACCACTCATTTGCCTGCAACTGGAGCTGGAACTGGGGCTGTGGATGGGGCACCGGCACGGCACCTCCTTCAGATGGTGTCGGAAAAAGCAGCAGCAGCAGCGGCTTAGCAAAGGAATACAGCCAAGAATAATGCCCTGGCACATAAGTAAGTACTTACCCAGAGTACAGCAGCAACTACAACTACAGTGAACAACAACTACAGTGAGCACAATCACAATGCCAACAAGAATAACAACAGCAGCAGCAAAGTGAAAAACCGCTTGCATACTTTGCGGCGCTCGCGAGCAATAAACGACGCTGGCAATGGCTCCGCCTCACCACACCCCTGAAACCTAACTGACGGAGGAAATACACACTGCATATGATACCCTCATAGAAGGATATATGATCCATATCAAAATGGCGAAAAAAAACCATTTAGAAACGAAGCTATAATGAAAAATGTCTACAAATGATTCAGGTCAGTGAATCTTCGAGTAGAGTATCTACCAGTCGCATATATATAGTATTAATATATTTCCTTTTTATTTTTGTGCGGCATCAACGCGAGGCGGCAGCTTCTGCTTCTGCTGCAGCTTTTGTGTTGCATAAAAATTAAAATTTATGCCAGGCAACTTGGGCAAAGCACTGCAAATGCCATTGTTTTTTCATTCCTCCGCCAAACAGGCCTCCCCCACGCTGATGATGTTTTTTGGCGGCGGAAGGACATTCACGTTCTGGGTGGCTGAATATCCCAGCTTTTTCCCCTTCCCCTCATTCTGTTGCTGCTTCTGCTGCTACTCGTACTACTGGCTTGTCAAGCCCACTTACATTCAATTCATCTCCGGCTGGAAAATGAAAATAAAACTCCCTCTCAGCCCCTGGCCTACAGCCTCGGCAGCAGGCGCCACCCCACTCGTAATTGCAGAGCAATTATACATTCTTCCCCGGACAAGATGGATACGTAATTAATGGCACATTAAATTGTGCCACAGCAATATTAATTGTCGTGATTGATTTATGCAGGTAATTAACATTTTGAGCAAGTGGGAAATATATTTTACGAATACCTTCTCTCAGCATATAAAAGGGGGACTCACCGTCTCCTTTCCACTCATCACCTTTACAAATGCCATCAAAAATTGTATATTTTCAAACATGAAAGTCACATGAGTTTGGGGAATTTATTGTGAGAAACCTGGGATATGCTAAGCCAATCAAGACAGCTTTTACACCGAACCCTAAAATCTGCTCCACTGTGGAGAAGAGCCACGTTTATCAGCATCCAAGGATTCCCAGCCAATTTGACCTGGTACTCGCGGAAAAGAGGTTGCTTTAGATCTGCACTTGAAAAAAGGAAATCATCTTCAAGGACCTCCAAAAAGATGGAGTTGCCAGAGGACATTCTTGTTGGCTTCGGTAATCCCCTGCTGGACATCACAACCGTGATAGAGGACAACATGCTCTTGGAAAAGTACGGACTGGAGGCGAATGCGGCCATCATTGCCGATGAGAAACATGAGAACCTGTTCGAAGAGCTGGACAATATGGACAATGTCCAGTACTCGGCCGGAGGAGCCTGCCAGAACTCTTTGCGGGTCTTCCAGTGGATCGTGGGGGCTCCCAATAGGTGCGCCTTTTTTGGAGCGGTGGGCAAAGACAAGTTTGCCGATCGGATAGTGAAGAGAGCGAGGGCGGATGGCGTGGAGACCCACTACCAAGTGAAGGAAGAGCTACCGACAGGTATGGTTTATCCAGTACATGGCCTCTTCCCCTGATCTTTATGGGGTTATTAACTGTAGGCACTTGTGCGGTGATTGTCAGTGGTCAGAACCGATCCCTGGTGGCCAATCTGGGTGCGGCGGCCCTCTTTACCGAGGACTATATGGACGAAGAAGAGAACTGCTGTGTGGTGGACTGCGCCTCTTACTTCTACGTTACGGGCTTCTTCTTAGCCGTCAGCCCCGACACCGTGTTCCGTATGGCCAAGCTCTCCAGCGAGACGAATCGCACCTTAATCCTCAACCTGAGCGCCGTTTTCGTGCTGGAGATGCAGAAGGAGCAGCTGGATAACATAATGCCCTATGTGGACATTGTCATTGGAAACAAGGAGGAAATCCTTGCCTTTGCGGAAACCCACTTGTGGAATACTAACAACATCTTCGAGATAGGGAAGCAAATGCAGAGCTTGCCCAAGGACAATGGCAGGCCGCGTATGGTCATGGTCACGGATGCCGTGTGTCCAGTGCTTTGTTTCCAGGAAAACGAAAGGATCCTCGAGTACCCCGTGCCGAAGGTGGACAAAAAGAAGGTAGTGGACACCAATGGCTGCGGCGATGCCTTTGTAGGGGGTTTTCTCTCGCAGCTGGTGCAGAAAATGCCTCTCGACTACTGCATCCGCACAGGAATTTTCGCTTCTCAACAGATAATTGGCGTGCTTGGAGTTACAATCGACAAGCTTCCTAAATTCACCGATAATTGCATATAGGATTGGTTTTTGGGTATCTCAGAGTTTCTCAATTCCCCTTTCTTACCCTGCTCAAATAAATTTTAGTTAAGAAGAATCCACATAAATTTCAAATAAATTACCAGGCTTAACGAGAATATCAAATGGAATTTGGCCTCTTTCTATCGGTCTATATTTTGACCCTATTTCAGTCAGCAAAATGCAAAAATTATTCAATCGAGTTTACTTACTATCTGTCTTCTGTTGGCTGCTGAAATATTATTGCTATTCTATCTGAAATTATGTCTCTCCCTTTATCCTAATTTCAGGAATAATAGTTTTAGTACCATTCCTAGTCTTAAGCATTTTAAAGATTAAAACACTGGCGTAGATTCCTCCTGTGTTGGGGGAAATATATTTGAGACAATACCAATTAATTCATAGCTTCATGTGAGGTTGACTCTTCTGTTTCATGTGCAATCACTGCTTTAATTTAAGCTACTAAACAGACTCTGGATAAATTCATTGATCAATTCATCTAGGTTCCATCTTGCACACAAAATATTCAGTAAACCAAATAAATTCCCACTTGATTATCAGATTAACCCTTGCTCTCCCCATAAGCGATCAATATAATAATTTAAGGACCCAAGACCAACTTCTTGTCAGTCTTTTATATATCCTTTTTGCGCCAGTACCTTGTCGTGCATGCATATTGCTGCCTGTGGCTCTGGGTTTTGGCTATGGCTCCGCCTCGGGCCCAGCTACTGGTGAAAAATAAATACATTTAAATGTATAAAACTCTCTCTTGGCCATGGCGATGGCTGGCGCGATGGCAATGGCTCTGGGAGAAAGGCAAACAGAAGTGATGTAAAAATATGCGTTGCATACTTTGCAGCGCCAATGTAAATTTCCTCCTTGCCATCCGGGGCTTTGTCTTCAGGTCCTGCCTGCCTGCCGTCTTCTGTTTTTCGTCTGCTGCCGCCGGCTGTTGACTTTGGCCTGACAAAATATTGCTACCATTTCAGAAACGTTGAAGATGTAGACAACACTGTGGCAGAATCTGGGAGCTATGAGCTGGAGTTGGGATCCGGAGCTGGACACAAGAGCTGGGAGCCGAAGCTGGGGCAACTGGACATGAGCACGTGCCAGGAGAGTACAAGGACGGACAACGACGACGACTGTCTTCCACTGATTAAAACGATGCGTCCTCGTGACAGCGATTTTTTCTCGTTAAATCCTTAAATGTCGCTTCGTTTATCGTGAGCTTTGTTTTTTAACTTTGCCAGCGCTACCCCTGTCCATTCCATTCATCCATCGGCTCCCAATGGTGGTCCCTCTGGTGTGTCTCCCTCAGAGCTCAAGCGATAATTTATGCATATATCCATGGTGATTTATGACATTATCCATCCCTGCCCTGCCTCAATGCCACCAGCTCCTTTGTGTGCTCAATGGCTCAGCATTTCTTATGCATAGTTCTGGAACGAACAGCACTGGACTGCACAGCAGTGGAGTGGATAGAACTGGGGACACCGCACAATTAGCTGTGGGAAAAATGAGCAGCAAACAGAAAGGATATTCACCAGCTAAAGCCCAAGCCAAAGTCAAATATCTTTAACTCTGAACTTCCTTTAAGTCTTTCGAAACTTTTCCATGTAAAAAGAGAAAAAAGTCAAGAAGAAATCTGTGCACTGGCAAAGTGCCGGCTAGAAACTTTTCAGATTTGTCATATGCACATCTCCAAGCTAATATTCCCCGAGCTGGGGGCCACATGAGTTATGACTTATGACGGGGCTCCAGCTCCAGTTAGGTGAGATTTGGAAAGACAGGGCATCTAGGCTGACAGCTTAATTATGGCAGTCAAGAGAGCTTCCTTCGGGCGGCTTTTTAATTAACTGCGAAAACTAGGGAAAAGCCCAAAAATTATATTAAAATTGTTCTGAGAGAAATATCAACTTTATTTATTGGTGAGATATGCTCGGATCGGATTCTTGTGCAGTTTTCGGCCTGAACTTTGATTTCAGGTTGGGTGAGCAACGAAACTTTATTCAGACAAAATCATAAACTTGCTAAACAACTTTCGTTGCAATCAATGAACAATTTTCAAATAAAAATTTTTTTTCTTCTCTCCAGCCTGGAGACGAATTTATGCAATTAAGTGATTTAATTTGATTAGGTTCATGCCAACAAAAGGAAGAGCCAATAGTCAACAGGCACCAAACCGACAGAAGAACAAAGCCAAGGCCAAAAAGCAGGGAATTAGCAGCCGAATCAGAGGCCAAAAGTGGAGAAAAATTGTGCTTTTCAGGCTCGTATACTAGTAATTCCGTCTGGCCCTAGGGCAGAGGAAACAGGAGTCGCTGAAACGAAGAGCGAAATGAAGGAACACGCATTGACGGGAGACTAGCTAATAAAAATCACTCATACGCAATGTGGGACAACAGCAGCAGCAGCAGCAGCAATAGGAAACTCCCAATCCAATCCCCACTCTCTGGACAAGTTTCAAATGCTACTTGTAACTTTGTTACAACAACCCCGAACACCGAGCACAGTACGAGTAAATGTTAAAAGTTCTCTTGTTCTGTTTGTGCAAGAAATGGCTAAAGTTTTCTTTTATTTTTGCTGTATTTTGTACTTTGTACCCAGCAAACTCTCTTGGCCAATGCCAACGTCTCGTTGAGAACCCTTTTCTCCTGCACTTTCACCCTGTTTCCCACTCATTTACGCACTCAGTCTTTGGTCGGGCAGTCAGTCAGCCAGTAAATCATTCTAGGGGAACCACAGACTTCCCAATGTCTTATTCCGCTGTCTTGTCTCAAGTGCTGATTGCCTTTTGCCATTGTTGTAGCTGCTGATGTCGCCCTCCGGGCGTCCTGCTCTTCTCATGTGTCCGTGATTGTGGATTATGTGAAATTATCGAATATATCCGGGATTATACCCATTGTTCCTTCCTCCCAATCCTTCTCAGAGCTACTTATTTACCAAGTATGTATATCTGTATAGATTTGATGTCCAATTGGTCGTCACGATTGGGTTCGAATCAATTAAATTAAGCTGAAAGCATTTTTATTTCGTTTCCATGGCCACATGGCCATCATTAATTGCTGTAGATTCTTCTGGATTCCCTTAAATTCTTTGACTTAAAATTCCATTTTTAGTCTTGCAATCGCAGTCCCATCGGAGGAGCAGCAGCATCCATTGCAAATGTCTGAGCCATTTGCATAGAGTTTTGTGTCTGGGGGAGGCAAAAGTTTTATGTTAGCAACGAAGTACGATAATTTGCAGCAGTTACAATATTTCATGGAATATCTCTGTGCTTCTGCTGCTGCTGCCGCAGAACTTCAATAAAGTAGCAGCAATAAAAAAGGGAGAAGGATTTTCCCCACTCTCCCTCCTTCTTTTTTCTGTATTTTGACAACCGCAAAAGTACCAAAAATAACAGAATAGAAATTTCAATCATTCCTTTGGCCATATTTTGTGCCAAATGTCAATGACTGGAAATTTGTCAACGGAAGCAATTGTACAATTGCATAAGTTCTGCTAAATACGAATACATCTGTATAAATAAATATGCAATGTGACTCGCCTTTGTTTGATATGGATCCGAGTCTTTGTCAGTGTTCTCCCTGCTCCTGCTTTTGTGGCCACTCAACGCTAATGGACTTTAAAGTGTGTTCTCAAGCATTCACTGCCAGAAACCGCCTCAAAAACAGACAGTGGATATCGGCAAAGTTTCCACGAAAGTGCTCTCCCAGCATTCTTGTCGCACATATCACGCATACGCCCCTTTGCAGTCGTTGGAACAGATCCAAATGCAATCCGAATCCGCAAGAAGTGATCCGCCAGCAGCTGGCAAAATAATATACTGCCAGTCCCAACACCAACACCAAACACCAAACCCAATCACAATTACAATCTCTCTTTGCCGTCTCTGACTCTGACTCTTTGACCAAGCAAAAAACTCTTTGGTGGCTCGTTATTATACCCCCTACTGTTTGTGAAGTGGGTATATTGATTTAATGAGGAAGTATGCATGCTCTTTTTACTCTGAAATGATCATTTCTACGTTTATAGATACAGGGTATATTATAGTCGCAACACAACACACAACCTTTATTCCTATCTTTTTTTCCTAATTTTCTAAATGGCTTTCATTTGGTGGGCATGCAAGGAGCAGCAACCAAACGACTTTCGGCATGTGTGAGTGGCTGGGTCTCCGTGTTAATTAGCAATATCAAGAGCACTTAAATTTGATACAGATTATAACACCGAAAGTTGCTCCTTCCCCAGAATCAGAAGCAGAGTCTCTGCTCCCAGTCTCTGCTGGTGGTGTGTGTGTGTTTTCTTTGTTCTCCAGCCGAACTCTCAAGTTGCTCATTTGGGGAGCTGGCTGATTGTGTTTGCGGCTGAGTTGGCCATTCGATTTGCAACTTGTGGGCCATGCTTAGAGCTCGTACTCTCTGAGCTCGGGCTCCGAATGCAGCAGTAGCAGCAGCCAGAAATAGTTAGCAGTTGTTACACAAATTGTGCACGCTTTAAGATTTAAGAAATTTCGGACCTTAGCCTTATTTAAAGTGCATCAGGCTGTAGTCCAGTGCCCGAATCAAAAAGGCATTACCAGAGAAGGAAGTGCGAAGGAGAAAAGAAAACTAAATGCACATTTAACAATAAATGAGCAACGTTTTTTGAAATTAACTTTCAACAACATGTGTTGAAATGCATTTATCTTCCGCTCTCATAAGGAGGCCTCCCAACTCCCAACAAAACTCAGTTTAACAACTAGGAAAAGAAATCCTCGAACAAAAACAAGGGGAAAAAGGGGAAAATGGAAAGGTGGAAATTAATTTGAGCCAGAAAGAGGAGGGAAGTGGAAATTATGAGAAGCTGCCAAATTGTGCTAAATGAGCCCGGGCAAGTGGAAATTAAAAAGGAACCCCGGAAAGAGGGGAACAGTCTTCCAGTCATATCCCATTCCACATCCCTGGCAGTGCCACTGTCTGCCTCTGGCCCTGGAGCCACTTGCATTATGATTGCATCATTTGGGGCTAATTTGCATTTAAATACTTGGCTCTGTTATTGTTCGAGTGCAGCATGGAAACTTTTTCCAGGAGCAGGACTCACGGTCCCAGTCCCGAGGCCACTTTGGACAAAGTTATGCCAAGTCAAGAATATCACGAAAAAATGTCCTGCCGTGGCCGGACAACTTCTGTTAATGCGTTTGAATAATGAATGGTTGAAGGGGGTAAAGGGGAAAAGGGGTATCGGTATGAGGACCGGGACCGGGACCGGTTGCACCTTGGATACGTTCGTCCTCTCCTGCGTATAAAATCCCCTTAGTCCTTAGATAACAATGTACAAACTGGCGCCGTCGGCGTCCAGCCCATGATGGTCATTATTTAAGGCGTCCGTCCGATGCAGCAAAGCGAAAACTGAGAAGTGGAGAAAGACGTGGGGAGAACTGAGCAGCAGAGAAGAGAAGAACCAGGAGAACTGGTACTCGGCCATCTGCCTTGGTGAGGAAAAAGCAACGCGAAGATTTATTGAACGCCAAATGAATCATTTCTCTCTTTCTCCCTCTTGCTCTCGCAACTCTTTGGCGCTGAAACTTGGTACCGTACCTCCGAATGGGAGGAGGGCGACTGCCTCTTGGCAAGGGGTTGCCATTGCCCCTTCATTTCGTCGCACTTTTAATAACTTCTATAAAAGTTTCATGTCTCTCGGTGGCAGCAAACTTGCATGCCACTGCAACTGCAACAGAGCAAAAAGTTTGCGTGTGTTTGGCACTTGAAACTTTGCTTTTCGCGAGATCAAAAAAGTATGGCCTCGAAAAGGGGGGCTACATATATACATTTATATATGTATATGTAGATATGTGTACATGCAAAAGCAAAATCAGTGGAAAATAATCTCGTCAAGTATTTAAAGTGACATTAAAAAATATTGAAAAACTCGATAAATACTTGCTAAGTATGCTGGATGCTGCCGGGCGGATAATCTTCCAGGGAAATGAAATAGTTAGGTGGGGCTGATACGTTTCTGGCCGAGCGCAGCGGTGCGTATACGTGTTGCAGCCTTATATAAGTGGCTCCAACTTCCTTGAAAATAGTTGCTCTGCAAGTGTTTGCATTCAGACTTAAAGCGCTGAAAGTTAAATGAGTTATAGCCCAAAGCAAAGTAGATTTAATCGGGGAAAACAGAAGGAAACTTTCGTGTAGCGTAGTGTAGAACCAATTTAAGATAGCAGCTAGATTGCTTTACCACAATTGGTTAGAACTTTCCCAACCATCAAAGCCAAATAAATTCCCCTCAAGTGAGATGAAAATGCATCTCATTTCCATCTGCATCTGTCACCACAAATGTGTTGGCACAGATCACACATATTTTCATTGCGTTTCATTAATTTCATTCATTTTCGGCAATTACTTTTGCGGTGCACCCAAAGTCAATTTGTGTGTGTGTCTGCTCATCCAGAGGCAACTCGAGATCTGCGAGAACGCGACGCTATCATCAGAGATAGCTGTTGCTGCCTCTGTGGCAGCTTATTCAGTTCAAGCAATTGATTTGCCAATTTGCCAAATAAACAGAGATACGGAGTGACAGAGTTCAACAGGAATATTTGCCTCAGTGAATCAGTCCATCAATTACCGACACAAGGAACCTGGAACCAGTACTGTCTGACAGACACACACACAGGCATACATTTGGCCAAATGGAAAGCTGTATCCCTGGCAGCTTCTACTGGTAATTGGGGAATGGGCCACAGTTTTAATTAGCCAACGCAATTGAGTGATTGCTTAAATGAATCGAATCATTTTTGTTGTACGAGTACGAGTACCTGCCTCAAAGATACCGTATCGTACTCGTATCTTTCGGAACAACTGCTGACAACTGTTTGAACAGTTGTTTATGATTGCTATTCATCAGAAACTTTCTATGGGTTGAACTCTCATTCTCTCTCTCTCTATAGATGCTTTTGTTGCCAATGGGGTCAGGTGAGATATGTGGGCCTCTTTAGCTCAGTGGCAGAGCACTGGTCTTGTAAACCAGGGGCCGTGAGTTCAATTCTCACAAGAGGCATGACTTTTTTTTTTTTGGTATTTCTCCCCTAGCAATTTGATGTGTTGCACAAATTTCAAGCATGATTGAGCTGCTGCAGCCCGGCATTTTCTAGGTCTTCAATCAGGCAATGACATTTCCGATATTTGACTTACGCAGGCGGATCGTAGCCCAAACCCCATTTCCCTTTCCCAGACATGACAAGTCAATTGACAGACAGCAACAATTTTGTCTGTTCCTGCTCCTGCTTCTGCTCCAACGGCTGGTACCTTCCCCTTTCTCCTGGCTCCTGCCACACAGAGATGCAATAATTTGCGATGCCGGGGCTTCCCCGTGACAGGCACCGACACGCACACGGCCTGAACCGCATGCCGAACGATTCACTTCCGCCGAGATCCTTTGCCAACTTCATCATGCGCATATTCACAGTTCATAAAATTGAATGGGGAATGGGAATGGGTCCAGAGATTGGGGCATACTCGTACAGAGGAAGAGCTCTGCCTGACAGCGGCTCAGCAAATCGAAATAAAAATTTATGTGCACATGTTTGAATTTATTGCCCCGTCTTTGGGTAGCCTGCTCCTATGCCATGCCATGCCATGCCATTGGGAGGACCCCAATTGCGAATCCTTCGTGGCGTTTGCGTGTGCAAATGTTATTCAATCGAATGTGAAATCATATGAATGATGCTGCTCTCACTGCTCTCCACTCATAAACATTTTATTTACCTTTAATTTCGTGAAAAGCTTCTTTTTGTACGGCGCCAGAGATTTATTCCCACCTCTGGTGCTTCTCCAATTCTCACTGCAAAATGCTATGCGTGCGATTTTTATGACTAAATAAAATGATTTTTTTATGCCCATGGAATGGGCATGGGGGTGGTCCCTCAGTCCCATCTCTTGACGCAAAATGGCAATTCTTTGTTTGCCCAAAGAAAGTGTTTAGCCATAAACAAGCAGCGACACAATTTCAGCTGATTTATGACCGAAAAACCCCACTCCAATGCATTGGCATATAATATTTTTATAACGAAATTGATGTGATGGCAGGGTTAATCAAATTCTGTTGTCGGGAATTGTATTTGAGGGGTTCTTTGGGTAATATTTGAAGAGGTCTTTGACCAACGATTAATGGAGATTCATGGAGTTTGTAAAATCAATTAACAATGCTTGAATGTCATTACTTTTGAGTACCAAATAACCGCAAGGAAACAAAGAAAAATATGGAAAAAATTTGTGCTTATTTTTCATTAAATTTCTTTATTTGAGGAATGCATAAAATCCAATACGAATTAAATTCTGAGCTTTTCTGAGTAGCGAAAGTTGTCATCAACGAACAACCAGAAACCATTCGAAAAGCACAATCAAATGCATCAGTAATTCCTCTAACTTAACAAATATATATTGGATAGTAGTATAAAATATTCCACAGTATTCATCGGCAGTGTTCACTTTTTGGAGAGGGCCAGGAACAGATCGCGGGCGTAGCGGCGCACAGCCTTGCCGTTATGGTTCTGTGGGATCTCGTCAGCGAACTGTACCCCGGCGCGGAGCTGCTTCTGAGTGTCCGGCAGACGTTTGGCCACATGATCCTTGATTTGCTGAGCGGTAATATTGGCGTCCTTCTCCCTGACGATCAGGGCCCCCCCAGCATCGCCCTGGGTCTCATCATATATGCCCACGACACAGACGCGCTTAACCTCCGGCAGCTCGAGGATGACATTCTCCACCTCGGTGGGCCAGAACTGGAGTCCCTTCCACTTGAGTACCTCCTTCTTGCGGTCGGTGATGTACAAGAAGTCGTCCTCGTCAAAGTAGCCCATGTCCCCGGTGTGGAACCAGCCATCTTCGTCCTGCATCACACGAGTGGCCTCCGGATCGCCGTAGTAGCCGTTCCACGAGTACCCATTGTGGGCGTAGATCTCGCCCGTCTGGTTGTACCCCAGATTGTTGCCATCATCGTCGACAATGCGGAGCTGCATGTTGGGCAAAGGATTGCCTGCGGCTGTCAGCTTGGCATGGCCGTGATTGAAGACCATGAAGCCCACCTCCGTCATGCCGTAGGCGGAGTTGAAGATGGCGTTCTTGGCCAACGACTGGATGCGCTGGAGCGTGGCCTGTGTCATGCGTCCGCCACCAAAGTTGAACTTGGTCAAACTGGCCAGAGCCTCGGGCGTCGCCTCGGGGCAGTCGGCCAGGGAGCAGAAGTGCTCCGGCGGGATGAGGGCATAGGTGATCTTGTACTTCTCCACCAGATACACAAAGTAATCGGGACTGAAGGGCTTGCTGCTGATGATGCGGGTGCAGCCATTCACGGTGCTGAAAATAGAGGCCCACAGACCCGTGATCCAGTCCAGACTGGCCGAAATGAAGATGGTATCGTAGCCATTCACAAAACTGTTTGGGAGTTGGTAAAGATCAGAGTTAGTAGTGGTCTCGTCACAATGAAGAATTGCCAATGTTCTTACGACGTCTCTTGGATGAGAATCTCGTTGGAGACACACACAGCCTTGGGCATTCCCGTAGTTCCTGAAGAGCAGAGGATAGCCAGGGTCTGATTTGGTCCATCCCTCAGCGGTTCCGGCCTAAATGGGATCAGGATGGTGACAATATTGATCGAGGTAGTGACCTACTTACTGGTAAAAGAATTCAGTTTTGGTGGGCTCCAGCAGATCTTGAATAGTGAGCACTCCCTCAACGGAACCGGTGAGCGTTATGATTTCTGGCTTGAAATCCGAGGTAGCGGAATATAGTTTATCATAGTTGCAAGCATCACAGAAGACCAGCTTGGGCTTTGAGATATTATAAAGATGCTTGATGGTTGCTATACAACGTGGAGTAAAAATCAGAAACGGTTTTTGGGAGTTAATCGATTTCGCCTTGAATTTATATTCCTTTTGAATACTAACATTCTTCAAGCACTGGATTTGCTGACTGGAAGGGTGTGCAATTGAACAGACATCCCACAGCTGTGGGCATCACATACGTGGTGTTCTTGGCGCTGATGCCGATGACATCGGTGTAGGTCAAGCCACGTTTCTTCAACTGCTGGGCAATGCGGATGGCCCAGGTGAGAGCCTCCTGGAAGGTAACTTCCACCTCCTCAGTGTCCGAGATCTATGGGACCACAATCCTTTTAGAGCAGTCCCCAACAAGAACTCACTGATCACTTACCTGGCAGACATTCTTTGGCCAATTTCTCATGTTCTTGAAGATGATCTTTCCCAACGAGGTGTCGGGCTTGTAGTCGCACCTAAGCTGGATGCCCTTCCAGATCCGCTTCTCCGCATCGTAGCTGCAGGGTAACTTTGCCATTTTTTTTTTTTTTTTTGATACTGAAATTAAATCACTGGACACGCGAACGAGCTGCAACTATCTATGCAGCTCTGGCCAGGGAAGGGCTACTTATAAAGACGCTTCCCCATGGCACATGCCCCATGCCCATGCCCCTTGCAGCTTATCGCCCACGGAACGATAAGCATAGCCTAGGTTAAGTGCAAGTTATCAATGAAAGCCAGCGAATATAGATAAAAGGCATTGACACGAGTCAAAGAAAATACGAATAAATGTATTCATATTTATCATCTGATAGATTCAATGGCGCTCTTTAATTGAAGGTTTGTCCTTTGCGGCGATAAGAGTGATTAAATTTTAATACCATTGCCCAGTCAATGGCAACAACCATCCCTTATTGCCATACATTTTATCTTTGTTCCGTTGAGAAATTCCCCTTTATCAGTGGCATCTTATGTAACACTTAGTATTGTAATTTTTGTGGTAAAATTAAAGCGGAAGATGGAATATATTTAGTTTAATAACATCATTTTTTAATGGGCTAGCCTCATTTATTGCTCAGAGTATGCAGACAAATATATATAAATTATGCAATGTAGGACCTAATATCTTAAACTATAGCGTATTCCACGTTCGTTATATGCATAATATCCGTATTCTGTACTTTGCACCAGCTTTAGAGTATACCTCATGACTTCTAAATTGTTGATTATATTCCGAATGGAAAACTTTCGTAGTTCCTTCATAAATTTTAATTAGTCACCACGGGATTATCGACACGAGCGCTCTAAGTGTTCACTAGCTGTGCAAGCCATTTAAAAGTATATTTAGACGCGATCCCCCCCGCCATATCAGCAGATTTCGATATGAATACTACATGATATCCCATTAAGGCGACCCGTTTCCGAGGCTGATTGCCAATTCGGTGCAATTGAATGGGTCTGCTTTCGCGTTGCCTTCTGCTGCTGGGGTTCCATTCCATTCAGATTTCATTCGTATTTTTCTTTCCTTTTTGTTGCATTTCCCTGCCGTGCGGCTGACGAAAAAGTTGCTGCAGCGAAAACCTTTATTTAAATACCTTGGCGTAAAGTTCTCTCTCAAGATATTTGCAAACATCTGTTTCCTGGTTTTTGCAGCCACGGCAGCAGGCAGTGAAAATCAACTTCCCGTTCCCGAGTGGTACGTGAACTAAAACCCAATTCTGTGGCAGAGGCTCCTCCTGATGATGAAGTTCCGTTGCGGTCTTTCATACATCCTTTCCTGAGACGACCTCTTACTACTCTTCAAGCAAGGTTACCTGCACTCTATTCTATAGATTGCTCGTCCTTTACCTATTAAGATAAATACAATATCTTCTTATATTGTAAATAAACTCGTAACATAGGTCCGAAATTCAATTCAGTTCACGTGTTTTCTTACTCGCTATCTTATCCCTAACGCTATCTTAACCTTTATGCAGTAACGTTTAAATATCGAAAACTGTCCACACGGGGAAGACGTCACGTCACCAAATCATTGTCTGGAAATTATATAAAATATATTCACTTGAGTGAGCTGAAAAAGAGGAAGTGGTTTATCTGCTACGGAATATCTTTCAGGGTATTCCCTAGTTTGGTTTTCCCATGCAAAGTTTTTTTCTTTTTGTGGCATGAATGGAACCATTTTTTATTCGATTTTTGAGCGGCTTCAAGAGACTGCCTACTTGTGCGAGATAAGGCTATTCGCGGTCTTAGTTTGTTGTGATGGCCATTCTTAATAGCTAACTAGCAGGCTACTATTGTATGAGGGAACTACTATAAGTGTACACTGAGGGAAGTGGCCTTCTTCGCCATCTTCTGTCATCTGATTCGGTCTAATTCTCAGATTGTGGATGTATGTATTCCAAAATAACCAGCAATAGCCAAAACAATAATTTCCAGGCGAAAATAAGATTGTTATGAAAACGCACTTGGAGATACTTTATTTTCTCAGCTTTCGGAGGTTGGTTAAGGTACTTAATATCTAAGAAGTTTGATTCTAGGCAAAGATTAGATAGTTTAGATAGCGAGCTTGTTTTAACATGCATTTCATTGGATCATATTGAACGTAGCTCATGTTTTGAGTTCCAAGAATTGTTCATAGAGAAATTTGTATGGGTGGCTTTTTGCTGAGTGGATTTCTTTTTGATTTCTATCTCTGTGATTTGAGGCTGTCCTGCCCGTCTTTCTCTTCGTCCTTCTGCTGGCTGCGCAACTTATTCGCATTCGCATTCGCATTCTGCTCCTGCTTTTCCACCTTTTTGCAGTTCAGTGTGTTATTATGCACTATTTTCACTTCCCTCCCGCTCTTGTTCTACGACTGTCTGTCGTTTCTTTTTGGCTCGTTTCCTTTGGCTGGTTTTCCTTTTGCTGCACACAAGTTTTTCATTTGTAATTCAAGATGTCAGTCAGCTGGGAGAACCAAAACTTAATTAAAGTTCCGCACTTTTACTGTGCCATCCTCTCCTCTCCTCTCTCCTCTCACTCTCTCGCCCTCCCGCATCTCTTTCGCTTTTATGTATGTATTTAGTTGGCCCCCGTAACGCCCATTTCGTTTAAATTCAAACTGTCTGTCCGTATGTCTAACTGTCGGTAGGTCTGTGTGTCTCCCTCTGCTCTTCTATGGGGCTCTGCTTCTGTTTGGGGTTTATCTTTCAGGTGCAAGTTTTTCCTGCCGCACCTGCAGCAAATGTCCGGACTAGCGACTTTGTTGGCCTCGCCTCAGGCTTCGGGTCACCATCCAAGCTATCCAACCCATTCTACCCATCCTCCGTGTTTCCAAGTCCTCTATAGAGCATGTGTGTGCGTAATTTTATGAGCTTATTCTATACTTTTCACTTCTAATTTGGTTTTATGCCACTGCCATGTACAGATTTCAACTTGTTGAATTAGTCCCCCAGTCCTCCAGTTCTCAGCGTTTTCATTTTCATTCCATTCCGGTTGCGGCTCTGAGGTACATCTCCCTGATATCGGTTTCACCAGGAGCCTCACCGTATAAAGCATCTAATTTAATTAGCTGACACCGACTGGACATCTTTGGACTAACACTCTCCTGTACAGTATTTAGCATCTGGTCCGAGAGGAGGGGACACTCGTACAAGAGAAAGCAGTGTTTGGGAGTGACGGAACCAGGTTGAGGTTTATCATCTCCTGCTGCTCATTAGGTATGCATTGAGTTTCCAGTGTCCGGTGCCAGCGCCAGAGAAACTTTTGATAACTGTAATTAGCATATGAAGAAATCAGAGCAGGACCATTTTTCCTTGGAGCGCAGACAGGCGGAATGCCTTTGAATGGACCCTATTCTTGTTAGGGATCTATCCGCCAGGTGTGACAGTAATTGCATGTCGGCGGGGAACTTATCCGTGTTCATTCATTTCTGTATCCTGATATGCAACAGAGATAAGAAACTTCCCTAGCATAGCTATTTTACCTACCAAATAAATAAATTAATTTCTCCATCTTTCAGCACAATCAAAATACCCAAGTACCTTCAATGCAGTGTGAGCATCCCACAGAATTATTCATCTATTAATATACATCTCAATGTCAGCTTTTTTGCCCTTTTGCACCCATTTCCCTTGAAATTTGAAATTCTCTCTTAGCCACCTCAATCCCACTTGAGTCTCTTTGCATCTATTAATATCTTCGTGTTGCACTTGCCACTAAATACGTCATTGAGTTGGGGGATTATCATCACCGTATTGCATTCCATTGGCTAGAACCTGAAGCAGAACCACATTTCGCACCACCAGAAACGCCAGTATTGACCAATGTCAATGCCATGGCCTTGGGGACAGTTGGCGGGGGAGGACGGGGGACGGGGGACATGGGCAGGGCCGAAAGCAAATGCAAATGTAGAAACCGTAACAGAAACGGAATAAAAATACCAAAAAGAAATACTACAAAAATAATCCCAACAGTCGCCGCGAGAATCAGCCACTACTCATTCCTTCCGGCTTCCCAGAGGGCAAGAGAGTGGTGCCGGGCTGATGATTAAATCAGTTAAGAGCTATGGGCCATTTCAGCCAGCTCTGTGCTCTGGTGTGCTCTGCCTTGGGCTACCTCCCTCCGTTCTCACTGCCCGTTCCCATACCCATTTGGTGGCCAAAACCATTGGCTCGGCTTCCTCTTTCCTGCCTTTTGGTGTTGTGCATTTTTGTACCTTGCACTCGTTGGAGTGGAAGGGTATGCTGTATTCGTGTATGTGCTTGATAAGAATCAAACTCTTAAGAAATTCACAAACAGTTTTATTATCCATCAAAATTATCCGCAAGCAAATCATCGTCTAGTGTTTTTGTAGGTTATTAACATATTTCTTCCTATAATCGCATCGATAAAGAATTTTAGGTTACTAAATAGCGGGTATCTTGTAGTCGCAATATCTTCTATACAATTCTCTTTAGTTTGTTTTGCTTTCGACTTTTATTTCGGCCTTCTTTTTGGCTGCGGAATGAATTCATTTTATGCACTTTGCTGTGGGGCTATGGGCGATGCTTATTAGTTGCAATTTGCCTGCTGTGGCCAAAGTTTGCTCGCCAAAAACCAAACCAAAACCGAAAAAACCCAAACCAAATAAATTAAATAATTGCTGGCCGAAGAAGTTGATAGGATGGGAAAAAATAAGGGCGGCGGCGGTGGTGGTGGAGGAGGAGGTGGAGGCGGCGGCAATGTAAGCAATATTTGTGTTATGCAACATGCGTATTAATTGTGAGTTAAGATACTGATTATCATCATCTAATTTGCTTAAGCTTTCAACTGGAGATGCATATAAATATCTTTAAGCATCAATTGAGAATTAAAAAACAATTTTAAGATTCGCTGATGAAGATTCCCTCAAGAAGATATACTTTTAACAAAATGACTTATATGGAGCGGTGCTCCTCTAGTGGAATTTCGTGAAAATACCTAAAGTGGTTCATGGAAACTGCCTAAAGATATCCAGTTCCCTTGTAACATCATTGATTCATGGTTGCATATTGTTGTGAGATGATCCAAAGACTCAGGTCTTACCAAAACCTTATTCGGACACATTCCACATAGTTTGTTTAAACTTTAATCAGGTGGACATCCATATTCATTCAATAAAAGGCAGGCATTTGGAATCTCTTTTCAAGTGCATTTCCAGTTCCATTTCTAATCCCATTCCCATTCCCACCAAAGATTTCATATTCCATCAAACTTATCAAAGGACCCCTCCCGGCTCATGCCACTGCTCGTAATAACTAACATCTTTCTCATTAACTGACTTTGCTCAAGAACTGTACACAGTCCTAGCTCATTATTTGCCCAGAGCCAGCTCAAAGTAAAATCTTTTCGTGTGCTTTTCCTTACAGAAAAAAGGCGGCGGCGTTGGCGGTGGTAGTGCAGGAGGAGCCGCAGCAGCCGCTGGAGCTGCTGGAAATAAAAACAAAGGCGGTGGGGCTGGCGGTGACAAAGGTGGAGCCAAGAAAGGAGCAGACCAAAAGCCACCCCCAGGCGCTGGAAAGAAAGGAGGCAAGAAATAGCAGTAGCCCTAATGCCAATGTGGCAACATCAAAGCGCATTATAAAATACAAATTTAGAATTAAGGTGAAATTAAAAGGATATCAGGGAATATACTATATATGTACACATCTATAATGTATGTATGTATAAATCGCTCTTACAAATAGCAGAACTGCATTGCATTACGTTCATTTTAAAAATGTATTTTTGGGATACGAGTCGAAACATTTATAATGCGCTTTCCTAAACAATGGAACAGTTGACATCCGAGAGTATAGCGAACGAAGTGAATGAACGCTCGGCACTTCTGGTTCGGGAGTATTCCACTTGGATGCACTTCACAGGCCACTTGATTTGGCTCCTCTAGCGAAACCACTCCTGGGACATGCCGAAGAATGAAGCTGCGCCCGATTTGGATTTGCTATTATCGCCCTTGCGTGTGGTGGCACTGCCACCCGATTTCCTTGTGGGTGTCGTTGTCGCTGTCGTCGCAATCGCTATCTGTGGGAAAAGAGAAATGTTATTAATTAATTAGTACTATTAATTGGTAGTTTGTCTGATTAATCTGTTAATTTGCGGCTAGCTCTGGTGATTTATGGGGAAACCCAAAAAGGGGGAGGCAAACAAGAAACAGTAAGCACACATTTGGGATAATTAGAGAACGATTTATACCGCCAGAGATCGCGGCTAATTACAAAACATGCGAGTAACGGCCAAGTTCCCAGTCGGCCATAAATTACCCTTCTGCCCGGCGATTTGATTTCAATAATTGCAGCGATTCATTAATTAGCATTTAAGGCACTCAGCAGCACACACACACCCGTAAGCACACTCTGCCAATGTCCTGCCCATCCACTTGGAAATTTTGGTCTCGGTTTCGAGTTCGAAACTTTTGGCCAGGCACTTGCGGTGGGTCTCTGGAGCACTGCTGTAGAAGGGTCAGGAGGAGGAGCATCATCTGCAGCACCAGTCAGTAGACGCCGGCGAAAGTTGCAGCTAATTAAAATTTGTCTTGCGGCATTTCGGTTTATTTATTATGCTGGATGCACGAAATTAGTTTAATTAAACTGCTCCTTCAGTTTGAAGAGCTTTGAACAATTTCCAATGAAACCAAGGAAGAAAAAGACTCCATTTACACTTTCAACAGATTCAATCAATGTTGAGTGCATGCAATTCAGGCACACACACAAAAACAAACATGCAAACGAGGAATGGAAACTAGTTACTATGGTATCAACAGTACAGTATCATTGCTGTTTGATAAGGAAACAGGAAATGATAAAAAGCGACTAATTATCCAAGTGTTTCTGTAGCACATAGCTGCCAATGAAAGGATTTATTAATCCAGACACGATTCCTTTTAGTTTTCCGAGATATTATTTCGGTAAATTGTGAAGGCAAAGCATAAAAATATGCAATATGCATATATATGCAAGATATTGTATATTTAACTGGGAAATGGGGTGTACAACATTTGAAAATATTCAATTAATTTTAGGTAATTCATGGCATGCAACTTTGACTGATTGGACTGAACAAAATCAAACATGCAAACGAGAAATGGAAACTAAATATCACTTGTCAAATATAATTCCTACCCAACAAGAGCAAATGATGAAATTATTGATTTAGGATTGCAATTCAAAGAAATCCTATGAAAGAAATACACAAATTACAACTTGGTAATGCTTTGAATTATAAGTTCATTGAAGGTATCCAATATTATAGTAATGTACTCACTTTATCTGTCTCAACGGGCTTCTGTTTGCGTTCACTGCCAGCAAGTCCACCTGCAGCCTGCGGCATGACAATCGGCAGCAAGGGGAACCAAAGAGATGTGGAGCCCGAAGTGCTTAGGCACAGCACATTGGGATCCGCCTCGTGGGCCAAGGCGCTCGATGCAGTTGTGCCTTGGCCAGGAGCTGGCGTATAGGGTGTCAATACCCCCAGTTCGCCTTGGAGACGAGACGTGGAGCGGGCGACATGCGTGCTGATGTGCTCGGCAAACAGCTCAAAGTCGAAGGGATCGATGCAGTCCCGCAGGTTGTTTTGCTGAGAATGGATCTGATCGTACAGAGGACGCTCCTCGCGAGAGACGGCAAACACGCGCTGTAGAAACTTCAGATCAAAGTAAAGCTGTAGGGCAATGTTCTGGCTGGTCTTCGTGCACTCTGCAGCCGCCAATCCCTCGTAGTGTCCCAGCAGCTGCCCAAGAAGTTTCTGGTTGAAGACATGCAACACTTTGGATGGCAGGGTCTGGGGAACAGCCAGGTTTAGAGCCTGAATCAACTGATGAAGATACGTTTGCAGTGAGAGACGCGGTTGGCTGGGAATGCGTATGGTTGACTGGACGCTCTGTTCCTGCTCCTCATCGCGCTGCTCCAGAATAAGCGTTTGCCAGAGCTGTAAGGGGATTGTACAGATTATAGTTTATTGCCAATATACATTTAAGCGGCAATTGTTACCGCAAAGTCCCTCAAAACCGCTTCATGACTGATGATCTTTGTAAGCTTCTTCTCGCAGCTGTGAGCCGTCAGGACATCCTCCACAATGAGCAGCCAGAGACTCAGCATCTCGTCTTCAATCAAACCACAAATACGTTGCCAGTGGTCAATGCCCGCACCCGACTGATCCCATTGACGCCAGCTGGGTGGTTGACAGAAGCACAGCTTCAGGTTGGGGCACAGTTCCACCAATGCCAGACTATTACGCAGAGCCTGGAGCAGGGCAGGACGCTCTCGTAATTGCAGCGACTTCAGTTTGGACAGATACTCCGCAACCTGCTCCTGTGCCGTTTCCCGTAGGAATTTGATCAATGACATCTTATCCTCCGTTCGCGTTGTTTGCTCTTGAAGGAGGACATTCAGCTCCTGGACGATGTCGGCTAGCTGAGAGTCAAACTGCTTGCACAGATCAATGGTTGAGGAGTCATAGCCTTTGGTGCGGTTGGCCAAACGCTTGGGCTGATCGCTGAGTGCCGCTGCCAGGCTCAGGGGCAAGTCATCGTTCTCCTCTTTCCAGATCTGATGCGATGGCGTCGACACCCCAGCCTCAATCAAAGAAAGCACCTTCTCGTAGGTCTGCTTCATGGCGTGAGCCCAACTACTGCGTATGATCTCCCTCACACGGGCATTGATCAGGGGTACATACTTTGTGGCATAAAAGTCCAGCTCGGAATGCTCAAAATGGAGCTGCTGCTCTAGATGAAGAAAGCTTGGCCTGCCTGTGGACCTGGCCGACGATTTGATATCTTGAATGGTCTGCATGTTACTGACCAAAGCGAATATCTGCTGCAGCTGTGAGGCGGCTAAAGCATTCATCTTGTCCAGCCATTGTTGAAGGGACATGCCCAAATGCTTGGGCGACAGTTTTGGGACATCAAAGTGCGGCTTGAAGCCAGCTATGATTTCGGGCAAAAGATGGGCCAACTGCCGCTCGCTGCTCTCCATCCGACTAATGCTGGGCGGGCATGTGGACGCTGAACATTCAGCTAGGCGAGTGAACAGAAGGCCGTTCTCTGAAATCGAAAAAAAGAAAATCAGTCGGAGAAAGTCAAATTGATAAGAGTGTGAATAGAAAATGTCAGGTTCAAGTCTGAAACTAGCACGTCGCTGCGGCATTGAGCTCAAGGGAGCGCTGCATCAGCTCTGCGTGGGTCGCTACACGGCAGATCTGAAGATCAGTTCCGGGGACTCGTATATGGAGCTGGGCGACACCTATGGCATCTACTTTCTGGACCTGAATCCGAGTGTATGTTTTGTGCTGTTCCATAATTCGGAGACGCAGCATTGCCATATCTTGATTCCCACCAATGGCACCCTATTCGAGTGCTACAATGGCATTGACAAGAACTCCACGCTGGTGGGTCTGGGCCAGATCAGCTATGTGACCTGTGCCAACCACCATGTGGCCTACACCGATGCTCTGTTGAAAGCCTGCGGGGCAAACATAAATTATAGCCCAGCAACGAGTGTACTCCACTACAGCAAGCAAGAGCAAGTCGGGGATGCAATAACCTCTTTGGCCAGCCGCCTTTTGTGTTGGGAATGCTGCTTGATTGTTTTCCTTTTTCTTTTTATTTGCGTACTATTCCGAAGGCATTAATAAAGCGTATTGGATTGGCACTCACCCAGCAGACACTTGTCCAGCAGCTCTATGGTGCTGTTTAGAATGCCCAGACTTGCCAAAATGCGTTCCTTGACGCGACGCGGTTCCGTGAAATGGCTCTGGAGGCAATTCAGGAAGGCAGAGGCTCGCAGGTTGAGAAACGTTTGCAGAACAGAGCTGAGATCGCACTTTTCCAGCAGGAGTAGGCTCTGCATACAGTCCACAGCGATCTCTGGGCATAGTTCCTCGCGCTCCAACACGGCTAGTACTGCCTGCTTGATGGTAAGGTGGAAGGGCCGTAGAATCTCCCATTGCTTGCGGGCCACGGGCAGCTTTCGCATTAGCGCACTCTTGCCATCCAGCTGCAGGCCTGTGCTGATGTGGCGACTGAAGATGAACAGCTCAGTGGCCGCAAAAAACTGTTCGTTATCAATGTGCGTCCAAATGAGCTCCGGCAGCGACGTCAGCAGCTTGATTTGCACCATTGTGCCATAGTAGCTCTGCAGCTTCTTGCTGGCATTTCTCTGCTGCAGCGCTGCGTCCGTGGCGGGCGCCGTGGTCTTGAAGCCCAGGAGCTGCTGCTCATTAAGACTCCGACAATTCGCCTGGACGCAGTGCACCTGCTCGATGAGGGTTGCCGCCGACGTTTGCATGGCCGCAATGGTGTCGGCCGCCTTGAGCAGATCCCTGTACCGCTCTCTTAGGCATTACAAATAGAGTTTGTTAGTTTTGTGCCTTTTCCGATGTGCCACATCACTCTGCCGCACTTACCCCACATGAGTGCGCAGCTCCTCGCGCTTGTTCTCCACCACAGTCTGTATCTTTTTCTGCACTACATCGATCTCGGATACGCTGTGCTGCTCAAACAGCGTATCCACATTTAAATTCAGTAGATTTGCCGTCATTTATTCAAAAATTTAGAAAAAAATAATAATAAACAGATGTTTGCCAATCACCGCGAGCTTGTCTTAGCCCACTTGAGCCCCCTTTATTTAAATAGTTCTACTACTTGAGGTAAATGGCGGAAAATATTAACGATTGTAAATTATTCTTGAGGATTCATGCCATCTTTCCTCTGAACTTAAAAAAAACCATGATATCTTTCACCTGAACTGTGCTAACATTATTAAATTTTTTATTATTTTCGGTGGAAAATTTAAATACCCCCTTGGCTTATAAAAGGTTAATCGTTCTCCGTCCAGGGATGGAATTCCGTATTCGTCCATATTGCTTAATTTTAATATTCCGTCGAAAATTACTAGCTAGAAAAAGCGCCCAGCTATGCCCACATATTTTTATACAATTAATGACTCTATTTTTCACTTGGCTGGTTGATTTTAAACTCCTGCTTTTGTTGGATTTAGTCTAAAAAAAGGTTTTTGTGAAGAAGGTCAAGTAATAAAAATAAGACGTAAGAGAAAAATCGTAACATTTGCTCAATTTTGATATTCCGTTGAATAATGCTGCCCATATAATTTTAGGCCATTGATGAATAAATTTTCTACAAGATTAGCTATTTTTAAGTACTCTCATTTACTGCGTTTTGACTAAAACAAGGTTTAAATAAAAAAAAAAATAATAGTGGCATGGTATGAAATGTCACGTCAACCAGAGTTTGGGCATAGGTATACCCTATTTTGTTAACATATGAATAAACTGTTTTGCTAAGCTCTTTTAAAACGTAATTAATAAGGATATTATCTCAAATTGATTTGTTTTAGAGATATAAATGCATTAGATTAGGGCCTTGTAAATATACCTCGATCCCCAATACCAATTTTTGGTCTCTGTATGAAGACCACTTTAAAAGATAAATTTTTAACAGAGACTGACTAGTTTCTGGATTAATTAAAGCCTGGGATGACAAACATTTCCTCAAAGCCGTAATATCCATTTTCCCAGGGTATGCAAATGTTGCTCAATCCGCGCAATGTTGAGGAACAATGCTGCTCGATTTCACGGCACATGAGTCTGGCCCATACATAAAACGTAAGAAAACGTAAGTGAGTATGGAATGTAGGGACATTGTTGAGCTGAAAAGGGATATTGTGGCGAGGAAAAATCCCATCAGAGAAAATATCCAAAAAGTCCCACCAAACTTGAGCGCCAAATATGAATTGCCTGAAAGTGAATGAGCGACAAGGATTTAAATGCAATCTATTTGAATAAATGATGCATGGAGAGCTGCAATTCAAAAAACCTGAGTATGTACGTTTCTATACCCTTTGTTCGGCTCTCAAAAAAGGCAGCTCAAAATGAGTTTAGGTTTGTGGTGAAAATGGATGTGTGTAACGTCCAGAAAGAATCGTTTCCGACCCCCTAAGTATTCCAGATCAGCATCAATCCCCTTCCTCTTTTAGATTTATATTTTTGGCTTAATTTATGAATCTTATCAATTCTCCTAAAACTAGTTGTTCTTTTTGTATAAACATTTATTTTAAAAAGGTACATTTTTTAGAATAGGGGAAAATTTTTAAAAATATTGTTTCTAATTTAGGTACAATTTTCACAAGTATTTAATGCAAAGGATTTTATCTGGTGTAGGTAGACTTTATCTGTGGACGTCTTACCGTCCTTGGCTATTTATTTAATATTGTGATGGGGGTTACATATTATGATAACCCGGGGGTCTTCGGGGCCTTCGTTTACCTGCCTCTAGTTTGCGAAATAATTTTATAATCGGTATTCCAGCTTCCATCACTTTGACCATCTATCACTGCCTGTCTTGGCTATTCTCTTCGTTTACTCATTTATCTCGATTCCTTTGGGGCCAGGTATCCCCAACAAATGATAAGTGAGTTACAAATTGAGCCATGCTTCTCTCCTACAATGAAGGAGGATGGATTCTTATGGACTTTACAGCACTCATACAACCACATATGATCACAACATGGCTGGCTCATTTATTATTTTAATTTAAAAAGAATAACAATATTGAACCCCTATAGCCTATAGGCAGTGTGTTTAATAAAATATAAATGCAGATAAGATCATTCACTGCCCAGCTCCCTGAGCACAGCATTGGCAATCACAATTCGCTGAATTTCGGAGGTTCCTTCGTAGATCTCCGTTACTCGAGCGTTACGGTAGTACATCTCTGCGGGCAAGTCGGTTGTATAACCCATTCCGCCCAGGATCTGGATGCATTGGTGGGCGCAGTATGTGGCCGCCTCGGAGGCATGCAGCTTAGCCATCGCGGCCTCCTTGGTGATGGGCAAACCATTGTCCTTGAGCCAAGCGGCCCGACAGGTTAGCAGCCGGGACACCTCCACCCTCGTCGCCATGTCCGCCAGCTTCTGCTGGATGAGCTGCATCCGCGAGAGCTGCTTGCCAAAAGCAATACGCTTCTGGGAGTAGTCTACGGCCAGTTCCAGAGCGGCCTGTGCAATGCCCGTAGCCTGGGCGGCAATTCCAATGCGGCCGCAGTCCAGCGACTGCATGGCGATTTTGAAGCCCTCGCCGGGGCCTCCCAGCACCTGGCACTGCGGCACTTGGACGTCGTCTAGCACCAGCTGGCACGTGGAGGAGGCTCGCATTCCCATCTTGCTTTCCTTCTTGCCCACAGACAGACCGGGCACGTCTTTGGCTGTAAGGAAGGCCGTGATACCCTTGTGCTTGAGCGTCTTGTCGATTGTGGCAAAGACGACGCCGCCACTGGCTTCCTTGGAATTGGATATCCATGCCTTGGTGCCGTTTAGCTGGTAGCTATTCCCATCCAACTTGGCCGTGGTGCTGGCGGCGCTGGCATCTGATCCGTTTCCCGGCTCGGACAGGGCATAGAAGGCAATCTTCTCGCCCTGGGTGTAGGGCACCAGAAAGTCTTGCTTCTGCTGCTCGCTTCCATGGAGCTGTACGGCGCCCAGGAAGAGGTTGTTGACGCCCATTGCAACGGAGACGGCCGCATCGCCACGAGCAACCTCCTCCATGCCAATAGCATAGGCCTGGTAGTCGAGTCCGGAGCCGCCTGAAGGTGGGTATCAAGAGAGCATTTAGAGGTGACGCCATGCATTAATCTCACAACCATCTTACCATACTCTTCCCGCACTGTCACCGCCATTAGGCCGAGTTCTCCCAGCCGGCGTATCTGCTCCGCCGGGTGCAGCCCCTCGCGATCATGCTGGCGGGCCCGTGGAGCCAGCTCTGCATTGGCGAAGTCCCGGCAGGTATTCTGCAGTATCTGGTGTGTTTCGGAGAGAGCTGCCAGGCTGGCAATCCCTCTGTCCCGGCTGGCATTCCAAACGCTGCCCGAGCGTTGACCTGCAAAAGTGGACTCGAAAGTGGATTACGATTGAGTCACCATCGTGGCGTGGATGTGGCGCTCACCTAGCGTCAGAGCGACCCGGACCCTCAACACCTGCTGCATTACGACAAACTGTCGATCCCCCGAATGGATCCAGCTGTTATGTCTCTTTTGCTTTCGCTTTCGTCTGCTTCTTCGCGGGAACGATCGCGCGTCGTGGGCCCCAACTGGCAACAACAACGAGCCTCCAATGGTCTCCCCAATCGGAAACAGCTTTTATATGTATTGCCGGGTTCTTAGGCAGAGGCGTCACCTATGAAGGGGCGGACTGCTCCCATTCTGAAAACCTACAGGTACGTTATCTCTCAAATATTCCGATAAATCATGAATATAGATTTACTATCGGGATGAATATACAGATACCCTGTTTCAGCGGAATCCCCGCCCATGCCTCACTTGTTATTCAACCATTGCTTTCCAGTTTTGCATACATATGTATATATTTTCATTTCAAAAGTTCTTTGTTTGGAGCTTTCTGTTCGGGTCGGGAGAGGGGTCTGCTGGCGGGTAGGGAAATGGAAAGCGGTTCAACGATTTTCAGAAACGGTTTGTGTATTGATTCTCCGGCTAGCGGGTGTAATTTGCAATTCAAATTCTCGATACACACCCACTTTTGTTGGGGGAACCTTTGTACCAGTGTAGAGTTCTCTTTCCATTATCGGAAATCATGTTCCTCGACTTTGATATTCGGTATAGGATTAATAATAATAGCTGGATAGGACCCTTAGCCCTAAACACATAATTTAATCCCATTGATGATTCAATTTTCTACAAGATTGGCTAGTTTTTAGTCCTTGCTTTTATTGTATTTTGACTAAAACATGGCTTAAACAAAATAGTTCAACAAATAAAAACAGACGCAGTGTTGCTGGTATTTGAAGACATGATGCGTATATAGACATTTGTATACCCTATTTCGTGAATATTATATAGATACTGTTTTCCAAACCATCGTATGGAAGTTTCTATACCTTTAAAAATATGAAGCTACTGTTTAAAGTCTCAAGACTCAACGGTGGAAACAGTAAAGTATTTGTAGTATAGTGCTGTTAAGCGCAAGCGTTAATGTCGACTTAACGTGGGGCTGTTAAACGCAATCAGTGCTACCAAGCAACAGATTTTTTTAAATTTAGTTCAAGAAATTGCCACTGACAACATTGGTGGCGACACTATACAAGAAGAAACGTCGGCGCGAAGTTCGAATGTGTAGATTATGTTTGCTGCAACGCTTATTCTGGTTCCTTTTCTTCTCCGATCTGTAAGTGATCGTATCAGCGATCGTTTGCAATCAAATGGGCTTTTATGACAGGACCCCAGATCTCAGTTGGCCCTTTAGATTCATTTTCAGCACGTTTTCCGAAATCACATATTCTCCGTTGCTAAGTTAAAAAAAGAACTGTTCCAAAATTATTGAATTTTTCACAAATAATATATTTTTATTTTAATTTCACATAGACCGATAAAGACAGACATGAATTACTTGATACAGCGCGGAAAACTCCGCCAGCAAGCGATTAATTTGCCGGAAGGACTTCCCGAAATACTTTCAGACATCACACGCGAGGTCCTGCGCTGCCAGCCAACAAAGGAATGCCTCTGCCAGTTCATCATCGACTATCTGCACTCTGTGATTGTGACACGAGAGAAGGCCATGGGTGAGCACTAGTGAAACGAGTGGGGTAAGTCTTGGAGTCATCTTCCCTCTCTCGCCGCCTTTGCAGTTGCCAGAAGCATCCTGGATCGTGCTCTGCGCCAGGTTGACAACATCATCTCGGACCTGTGCGTTTGCGATCTGACTAAGGAAAAGTCTGATATGATGGGACAGGTGATGGAGGATTGCTTCCGCAACTTCCTTGAGCGGCGTCGCTGCGAGATGCGCCGCGGCAAGCAGACGATCAACTTCGAGGACATCGACATACTCGAGGAGCTGCTAGTGAAGTGCAAGTTCTCCGAGGAGGAGCTGGCCATATCCCGACCGGCCGTCGAGAGTGCCTACAAGCGTTTCGTGGACGCCTACATGGCGGCTGCTCGTGGCGCCGACGGCACAGAAGTGCTCTACCAGTACTTCCGAGATCGGGAGCTCAAGCGCATGCGCGAGGCCATGCGGGAGCACTCGGCCACCATTATCCAGGCCGCCTGGCGCGGCTATCTAGTGCGCGCCAACCTGCCACAGCACATATGCACCTGCACCTGCATGGAGGTAGGGTTTCCGTTTCCTTTTCCTTTTCCCTTTCCCAGATCTCATTTGTTTCGCTAATACCCACCTGTATTCCTACATTTGTAGGTTGATGAAGCTGCTAATGAAGAGGAAATGCGCATGGATCACGCTGCTCGCGTCATTCAGCGATTCTTCCGAAACTGCTTAACGGTTTGACAGATCCTCGTATCTATATATTTCTTGAAACTAATTTCCTTTTTGCAGCACATGGCTCTTAAGCCCATTGTAGATCCCTGTGGGGAAGTGACGGAATCTTCCGAAAAGGACAGCAGCTCCCCGAAGGAAGCGACGGCGAAGGCTGAGCCAGATAAGGATACAACTCCTCCGACTCCTCCTCCAACTGCTGCCGATACTGTCGTAGTCACTGCCCAACCTTCGGAGATTCTCTCCGAGGTTCCCTCGCAGCCGGCACCAGGAGAGGAAGCCGTCGCTGCAGAGTCTGAAGGAATTGCTGCTCCAGAACTAGTGGCTGAAGAAGCGGCTCCAGTGGAGCCGACAGAAGCTGTAGAAGAGGCCCCGGCAGGAGAAGAAGCCCCTCCCACCGCAGAAGAGGCACCGCCAGAGGCAGCAGAAGAACCACCAGCAGAAGAGTCACCAGCAGCTCCTGAAGAGCCACCACCACCACCGCCACCAGAAGAGGAAGCCCCAGCCGCAGTTGCAGAGGAAGAAGCTCCACCTGAGGAAGCCCCTGCCGAGGCACCAGTCGAGGCACCAGTCGAGGCACCAGCCGAGGCACCAGCCGAGGCACCAGCCGAGGCACCAGCCGAGGCACCAGCCGAGGAATAGAATTGAAAAGAATTAGTTCTGATTTATAAATTTATGTTATCTGCATGTTGTTAAGAGAGGTTTCTCTATTATTCTATGTGGTTTTGTATCCATCCACTGAACGTGGACACTCGAGTGTAGACATCCGGGGAGATGTAGAGACCGCAGACCATCAGTCCATAGGACACGATGCCAACCTGCTTCAGTCCATTCTCCGTTTGCATGACCAGCGGTCCGCCAGAGTCGCCCTGAAAGAAGGACAGATGCGGATTGGGATTCAATATCTTTAAATGGAATCCAAGGACTTACCGAACAGGCGCCTCTGAAGGGACCTCTGGCGCAGATCTCCGTATCCGTGACACTCTCCATGCCCGCCTCTCTGCACTGCCTATTTCCTATCGTATGATAGCTCATGCGCTGAAGTGTGTTCGGATAGTTGACGTTGTCCAGGAAGGGAACAGGAACAGGCAGTCGCAGACCCCATCCTGTGAGTGTTACGGGAACTCCACCACCGACAAACTCCTTTCGCTTTGCCGTAAACTCTATGGCCCTGATGCTGACATTGTTCATCTCCAGCGGCGGCTCAATGAACAGCACGGCTACGTCGCTGGTGACTAGCTCTTGATATTTTGGATGTATGCTGTAGGACACCACCTGAGAACGTGAACCGCTCTCCTGAAGGCTGCGTATCCCGGCCACAACTGTCATCCGCGATGCATTCAGTCCGCGACAGCAATGGGCAGCCGTTAGGATGCGATTCGGAGATATAATAGAGCCGCCGCAAAAGTGCGCCTGACCGCCGCTGGTTCTGTACTGCATGGACACCTGATAGGGAACGTACTCTCCAGGTGGAACATCCGAACCACCAACTATTTGAGTGGGTGGATCTTCACTGAGCTGACGAGCTAGAAAGGGTAGCAAAATATAAGCTCTTGAGTGGTTTAGGGAGTTATTTTTAACCAAACACACAATTAAGACGCGCTGTGGCCCCTCCGGCAGAGAGTACCGCGAGCAGCAGAATCTCCGTTAGCCCCATCGTTGGTTGTTTGGTTAATGTCAGTGGTTTTGGGCCTGACACTAGACTTATATAAACACCATTTAGGTGAGCCCCCATTAGAGGGCGAATTTGCATAGATATCGCTGCAGATATGTGGGCCAACTCGCAAACTTGGTTATGGCCATTAAATTTGATCTTGAAATTCAAAATATAATGGGCCATTCTGCGGGTATTCGCAATGTTGGTGGAGAATAACCTAGTTAAAGTATTTAAAAATTCCATCATCACATAGAGGTGTTACCTTCTAAAAAGAAATAGAGTGATTGTTGGAAAGAAAAACTCGTAATTTTCATATTCAAAATCAACTTTATTGATCAAACCAGAGGCAAATTTTAATAGTCTTAGGACATTCGTTCTGCAATCCAGCCATCAAACATGGAAACCCTGGTATAGACATCAGGACTGTTGGAGGCACAGAAAGCAGTGCCATAGGAGACGACGCCTACTTGCTTGAAAGACTCCCCTTTCTGCATCACCAAAGGACCGCCAGAGTCGCCCTGGAAATTAGCGAAAATATGACCAAGTTTTAGAGATCAGCAATCAGTGATTAAAGGAATCCACCACTCACATTGCAAGCACCCTTGCCAAATCTCTCCAGAGCACAAATCTCAGTGTCCGTGAGCTGCGTCATGGTCTCTTTGCATCTGGCATTGCTGAGCGTCTTGTAGGAGAGCTTCTGCAGCACCGTGGGATACTTGGCAAAGGGACCAGTGCCAAAGTGAAAGACAGAGCCCCAGCCAGTGAGAAGAACCTCCTGATCGGCCCCCACCTCTTCCGAGCCGCTCACATCGATGGTGGACACACGCTTTTGATCCACCTCGAAAGGAGGATCGATCTTGAGGATGGCAATGTCGCTGGTCACCAGCTCCTGGTAGTTCTCGTTCATCTCGTAAGACTGCACCTGAGAGCGATAGCCAGTGCTGTCATTCAGATCCCTAATGCCAGCCACCACCGTGATCCTGCTGGCATTCTGTCCGTTGACGCAATGAGCGGCAGTCAGGACGCGATTGGGTGCAATCAGAGAGCCACCACAGAAATGCCGCTGCTGGCCGCTCCGTGTGAGGAACTGCATGGACACCTGATAGGGCACATACTCATCCTCGGGCACATCGTAGCCACCGACAACGCGTTCCTGGGAATTGGTGTCCGCCTCCTCAAAGTACGCGTCCACTGAGGATAGTCGGGTATTAGTATTTTTGCCTCTATTCTTTCCAAAGTTTGACTTACAATCAATGATGCGTCCCATGGGTTTGCCTTGGATCAGCTCCACTCCCATCAGAGCTACAAAGAGCAAAATCAAAGTAGTGCCTACCTTCATGTTGAATAGAGCTTTGTGTGCCACTGGAACTGCATCTGGGCCTTATATAGTATACACCCTGCTGGAAAACCTACACAATGAAATTTGAATTTTATCGAGTGCAGCTGTGGGTGGTCACTGTCACCCGCCCCACGTAATGGGTAACAAGGTCGCCATGGTAGTGCCGTGCCAGTGATAGCAAAAGAAGGTCTAGACTGTAAAAATTGTCAGTTGGAACACAGAAATCATGGCATGGAGAGGTAGAGGCGGCTGCTTCCGCAGTTCTTGGTAATAACACCTACGCAAAGAACCCAAGAAGGGCAGTCAGAGCACCAGACAGTGCCTCCTTTCAGTGAGATCTGTCTCACAGTTTTAATCAGCGTATAATTTAAATATTCCGATTAAACAAGCAGCGCCCTGGGGCCTCGGACAGCGGACATTTCTTTTAATTCATTGTCGAGTGGCAGACAAGGAGACCTGCCGCTGGCAATCAACACCTCGGACACCTCGGATGCTGCCAGTCCTGTTCTGCCTTCCAGCCAGACTATCTCACATGTTCGATGCAAATCAGCCTCAGCTTCAGCTTCAGCTTCAGTTGCAGTTGCAGTCAGGAGACTTCTTCCTCAGTGGCCGATGTCTGGGCGGGCTCTGTGAGTGCTATCTGGTCTACATTCGGAGTCAGAGACAGAACCATGTGTCAGTTCCGGGGCTGATTGCAGCCAGCTAATGAATCATTTTGCTGCTCCTTTTTGGGTGGACCTTGTCTGTGGTCTCTGTGGTCTGAGTGTGTGTGGCGCACTGGCGCAAATTAATTATGCACACCTCTCGGTTTCGTTTCGTTTCGATTCTGTTTCTGTTTCTGTTTGGGCTGTGGCTTCGACTGGAGCTTTGGCTTGGGCTTGCCCGTTGTTGAGGTCTTGATCTTTGGACTACTGTGTTAATTGTCCTGGGTTGCGTTGCAGCGCCGAACCGATTTGAACCTGAAATGGCTTTATTATATCAGGCTATACGAGGAGTACCAAAGCCAAAGCCAAACACAAACACAAACCCAGACCCCACCCCACATACAGGATGTAGATGTGGCTGTGGATCTGACTCTGACTCGCACTGTGGCGCCTGCCGTGTTGCCTTATGGCTGGCTTTTGTTAATTGGACCACCCTGTCAAGGCATGACTTATCTGCGGATTTTTATTCTTAATTCCCGCATCTAATTTGCATGTGAGCTTCGCCTTGAGCGTGAGCCAGGCTGACAGGTTAATCCCTGTAAAAAACTCATTAGGCTTTGTTCTAGCCACAAAAATGTTGATTAATGGAACCTAGAGAGGCACTTCCTCTGCTTCATTTGGTTATTTTTCGCTCCAACCCTGACTAAAATTCCCTGCGAACTTTTATTGTCATAACTCAAACTCCAACTCCTTTCTGCAATTCCACAGATGATGCTCAAAATTCTGGCTAATAAAATGCATTTTAATCATTTCATCAGCAATTTTTCAGACCAGACCTCCAGATCCGTTCCGATCCGATCCGACCCCTTCCCCTCCTTTGAGCAGGGTTTATTGGATCGTTCGGTGTTAACAAGATAAGCATCCTGCTCTGGCCCGTCTGCTCCGACGGGACGCCATCATTATTATGACATTTTGCTTGATTGCCTGCCTCTCGTCTCGGGGATCGGGGATCGGGTTTTGGATCTCGGTTGGCCCTCATTCAGGGCCATGTTCTTCGTGCCAACTTCTGTAGAATTGTGCGTGTGGCCAAGAACGGAGCCAAGACATTGTCAGTGCAATTTTTATGAGTTTTTTGTTTTCGGCTTTTTGTGAGTGTTTCTTGTTTGTCTCTTTGCCGCCGCCACTGCCACCGTCTTCAATGTGATTTATTTGAGAAGTTCTTAAAGCAGAGCCGCTGGTTTTATGATGTGAAAGGAGGAAGAGGAGGAGGAGGAGGAGGAGGCATAGTGCCAGGGTCTCATATGCTAGGGGTCGAAGCCCAGTAGCCCCAGTAGTCAAAGGTGGAATTATAGTGATTGCCTGAATGGGGGATTATCAATGGGATCTTTGCTCTTGGGAATGTGCCAATGGAAGATGGATTTGTTCTAACTTGGATTTCGTAGTTGTCCAACTCGTATGCAAATGATTATGACTGACAGCATAAATTAACAAGATCAGCCAGGACAACATATACGCGTACACGCACTCCAGAATGAGTTTTCCACTCTCTCAGGCAATTAATTTTGGTCTGGAAAAAAGCGAGCGGAAAATTAATTGCGTGTTTTGCATAATCAGTAAATTGGTCGTTTATTTTAGTACTTAATTTGCTTGGCATCGCCTCGCAAGGTGCACACTGTGCAGTGCACTGTGCAGTGCCTCACCTCCACGTTCCCCCACATGATTCCACTGGTCTTATATAAATTATGACTCCCAGGTACGGAGCATGCAGCGATCTGGCATTGGCTTCGCTCCGACTCAGACTTGGGCATTGGGCAAATTAAACAGATTTTTATTTGCAAATCAGATAAGAGATCATGCCACGGAGCACAGTGCAGATACCCAGATGCAGATACAGATGCCCAGATACTTGTGTTGTGTGTGGAATCAGATACAGATACAGATACAGCTACAGCTAGCGCTGGCTTAATATTTATCGGTCGCGTGAGCTTGTTACCTAATTGATGACAACAGGTAGGCGCTTCTGTCAAGCGATGTCTCTGGGGCTCCAGATGGGATATGATGGGAGGTTCGGTTCGCTGATCTCCGCCAGGTTATGATAACCAGGCACGCAAGGGACGAACAGCGGGTGATCCAATTGGACTACTGTTTGGCTCTCTAGAAGTTGATCCTTAGAGAAGATACTTCTGTGGTTCCATATTGGTATCTTGCTGTCATTATTCATCTCTATCTATATCCCTACTTGCATGTATAACCCAAATGGAAGCCCAATTTCGGCAGATTTCAAGTTCACAAGCATTTACATGTTGATATGTAAGTGCTCTCGTACAAGACCTTAGCCCAAATAAATTGATAAGCTTAACCCCCAATTGGGAGGTATAAAAACCATGGGGGGTTATCATTTCCAACTCATTCGCGCCGGAGTAAAAGTGCCACTAGCACTCGTAATGTTCGCCATAAAGCTATTCTGTCTGTATCTAAGTGTGACCATGGCTGCCACCTCGATAGCCCCCACAAAAACCTCAACAGATCCCATTCGGAGCATGGAAACCGCAGCAGCAGATCCCATTAGGATTAATGGCGGCCAAATGGTGAACGAGACGGTGCCCTTCCAAATCTCGCTCCAGGTGCAGCGACGTGGACGCTGGAGTCACTTCTGCGGGGGCTCCATAGTCAGTGCCCAGCATGTCCTCACGGCCGCCCACTGCGTGGAGAAGATGAAGGTGGAGAACATCAGTGTGGTGGTTGGCACCCTTAACTGGAAGTCCGGGGGCCTGCGCCACCGGGTGGTGGCAAAGCATGTGCATCCGCAGTACGCGATGAGTCCCCGGATCATCAACGACATTGCCCTGGTCAAGGTGACGCCCCCATTCCGCTTGAATCGCGTAGAGATCGGTACCATCCATCTGGGTGGGACGGATCGCATTGGCGAGAAGGTGGCGGTGCGTCTCACAGGATGGGGATCAACCACTCCTGCCACCTCCTCGGCCAGCCTGCCGAATCATCTTCAGGCGCTGCACTATAGCACCATTTCGAATGAGGAGTGCAACCAGAAGGGTTTCCGTGTGACCCGGAATGAGATCTGTGCCCTGGCTACCCAGGGACAAGGGGCATGTGTGGTAAGCATATAGATATTTCCTAGATGTATGACAGATCACAGCACACAGAGTGTGTATCCCTCACAGGGCGACTCTGGTGGACCTCTAATCCTGGCTGGCTCTCGTCCTCAGCTGGTGGGCATTGTCTCGTATGGGTCCTCCACCTGTGCCGAGGGCAGGCCCGATGTCTACACACGTGTCTCAAGCTTCCTGCCCTACATCAGCAAGGTGATCAACCAGGATCTGGCCTAATAAATACATTCGGACAACGTATAAATAAAGCAATCTCATCGCTGCACCAGAATAAGTTCCTTGGAGTCTTCGTATTTAGTTTCTCTCCCCTTTCGTTCGTTTTGGCGACTAATTAAAAATCTTGTTCAATATTCGCCACACAGTGGGGAGGAGTGAGAGGAGCATTTACTGGAGTCTGCGGAGTCAGTGGAGGCTCTCCTCTTCATGGTCTAGGCTTGGCCCGTCTCCAGCGAGAAACTCGGGCTGCCGCTGCCGCTGCCGCCTGCCAGGGCGACCATGATAAATGCAAAAAGCAATTTATCGCACATTTAACTCAATTCAGTTTCTTTATGGACAGTCCCCCCGAAGGAGGCTGTGCCGTGCCGCCGGAGGAGGAGGCAAGAAGGAGCAGTAGGAGACTGCCACAAAGTTTCACTGACACGCACACACTCCACTCCACTCCCAGAGGCTGGAACATAGACCGGGGTTTGTGTTTGGGTCTGGAAGTGGAACTGGAAATGGAACCGAGGACTGCGTCGCGTCTGAGGCCTGTGCGCCTTGTAATTCGATATTAGATTTTATGTGCGACAAATACGAAGTGCAAACATTTTTATGTTTCTGCAATTTCTATGCTGCATTTTGTATTTGTAGTGGAAACGATTTGCCGGGGCGCCGACTTTGACTCCAACTTTACCTTCGACTCCGCTTCGCTTTGGCTGTGGCATCGGCTGGGGCTTCAGCTGCGTCTGTGGCTATGGCTTCGGCGTGGACTCATGGATTACTTCTCCGACTGGGCTGTGTAATTAAGTTCAAATAATGTGGAGCTCATGGTCTTGAGTTTGGATTCTTTTAAGCAACACCAGCCAACATAGTTGTGTGTCTGATTCATGGCTAAATATCGAACCTCTGTATGATAAGGGTTTGTCAATACAATCGTTGGCACCATAAACGTGTTATGAACTAAGCCTCTCAGGCTAAGGTTTGCCAATCGTAAATCTGTATCATGTATGTAGCTGCCAAAGGGACCAACGCCCAAGAGTGTAGTGTAGCCTGTAACTAGTCTCTAACATCCCTTACAACATTTGTAGGACAGTGTCAGTTTCGTTGCTCGTTTCACGCTCTCAATTTACTAGCTGAAACCTCGGCTACGCTACGGTCCACGAGAGCATAACATCGAAAATCTGGCACTCGGCCGCACTCCCCACATACATACATATATGTATGTATGTACGTACATACAAAGATAGCTAACAGCGGGTCAAAGAAGTGCAAGAGTAAGCCGAACTGAACCGAACATATAACCATCTCCATCTCCAACCCCATCCCATCCCATCCCCAGCACTATCCGTATGGCGGACTGTAAGTTGCGAGACTCTGTGCTGAACATATAAATTCATTTAGATCAATCAATTCAATTTGTTTGTCAATAAGACCTAAATGAGTATTTCATTTAAACAAATTAAAATTCGACCCATTTGAAATTCCAGAGGCAGCAGCCCGAAGAAGAAGCCCACACCCAGACCCAGCCCCATCCAAAAAGCGAACCCAGGGACAGGGACAGCAATTAAAATTGACGCGACACACTTGATTCCCTGATTTCTTAAACGAACGCAATGAAAATATACACATATGAATATGAATATGAATATGAATGTGCCTGGACTTTCGCTCGGTTCAAACCCAGTTCGAGACCGAGACCCACAGATCCAGACCCTGAGAGCAAGACCGCAACCAAGACCGAGAACTATTGCCCAGAGACCAAGAGACCATTGCCCATCTCTGTTGACTTTTCATTGTCAATTAAAATCAAATAAATTTATTTGCTGCATGACTTTCGCTCGCTGTTGTTCTCGCCACAGTTCTTGGTCACAGATTCCGATTCTTGATTCCCAGTTCCGCGGCGAATTGTTTTTTGTTTGTTTGGCATGCAAGTGGATTGAACATCGATTATTTTGACCTTTTCCACCTTTGTCGGGTATCGAAAATAGGTTAAAGATAGATCAAGTCCGACTATTTGGCCTTGCCCTGGTTGGCCACAGCCTCCATGGCCTTCTTCACCGTCTCGGGATCACCGAGGAACTTCAGAGTGCCTAAAGGCTTCAAAGACTCATCCAGCTCGTAAACAAAGGGTATTCCCGTTGGCAGATTGAGGCCCATGATGGCTTCATCAGATATGCCCTCCAGGTGCTTCACCACACCACGCAGACTGTTCCCATGAGCGGCTACCAAGACTCGCTTTCCCTCCTGGATCTGGGGTACTATCACGTCGTTCCAGTACGGAAGACAGCGCTCGATTGTCAGCTTGAGGGACTCAGACTTTGGAAAATCCTTGGGATCCAGTTGATCGCAATAGCGCGGATCGTTCACAATGATGTCATAGTACTTGTGATCCTTCTTCATTGGAGGCGGCGGGGTGTCGAAGCTGCGCCGCCAGATCTTCACCTTCTCCTCGCCAAACTTTTTCGCTGTCTCTGCCTTGTTGAGGCCCGTCAGGCCGCCATAGTGTCGCTCGTTCAGGCGCCAAGTCTTGCAGATAGGAATCGTCTTATGACCACTGGCCGACAGTACAGCCGCCAGGGTGTCCTGTGCCCGCGTCAACAGCGAGGTGTAGGCCACATCGAATTCCATCTTGGCCTTCTTGAGTGCTATTCCTGCCGAACAGGCCTCCTGCAGACCCTTCTCGCTCAGCCTGGCATCGAACCAGCCGCAGAAAAGATTTTTCTGGTTCCACTCGGACTCGCCATGCCGCACCATCACGACCTTGTAAAGGCCGTTCTTCTTCTCCTGGCATGAATCCTTCGAGTATGACTTGGAGTGGGAGTGGGAGTGGGAGTAGGCGTAGGAGTTCGAGTTCGAGTAGGAGCAACTAAATATGGGACAAAGTTTCATCAGTTCAATGAAAACTTGACTTCCCAATGGTTTTCTAGCAAGAGCCAACATTTAATCAAACTTAATTTTATCAAGAATTTATATAGTTTATAATTCCGTTTTAAACTCAAATTTTCCAACAATTTTTGACTACTTTATCAGACTACTTTTCAAATGATATGTTTCAGATCCATATGGTCCAGATCCACTGCTGTCCATATTGACATTGAAATATTTGACAAGCTGAAGCGATTCTGCGGTTTTATTATTGTTTATATAGGGGAGAAAAACGCAGTGAACTTCACCCTGCAAACGCTAAAGCCTCGAAAAAATAAACCTCAGGTCAAGATTTTTTCGCGACTTTAGCGGTTTATTCGCAACACCCTAGAAAGTTAACATGTTAGATATAATTCAATCTGCACATATTTAATAGATATAACTTTTTTAATCCCTTCGCTGCAGTTCCAGTAGAGGTTTTTTAGCAAAATCTATACTAAGATTTTCAATGAATACAAAATCCTCAGTACGAAAGCTGGTACTTAGCTTATAGTTCCTTAGAATCTTTGACAGGGCAACCTTGGCAGATATTTCTGCATATTTCATGCCTGTAAACAAAAAACACATTTATATATATTCAAACATATCGAATAGCCAACCTACCTATGCAACTTCTCTTTCCTTTGTTGAACGGAATGTAAGCGTACTGATGAATTTTCGAAATATTTTCGGGAAGAAAGTTGTCGGGGTTAAACTTGTGTGCCTCTGGGCCCCAGGAATCCTTGTTGCGGTGCGTGTGGAATATGTCGAGACACAGAGTCAGGGATTTGGGTAATAGGATGCCATTGGATAGCTTAACTTCTTGGGAGGTCTCCCGTGCTATCAATGGAATCGCTGGGATCAACCGCATCGACTCGTTCAGCACACGATCCAAGTACACCAGTTTCTGTATCTCATCGTTGGAGACCTCAAAGTCTCCTGCATTTGGAAAGACATCTTTAAGCTCTACGAAGGCGGCATCTTGATACTCGGGGAACATGGCCAAAAAGGCAAGAGTGCTAAAGACTGTTACGGCGGTTGTCTCGAAGCTAGCCCCAACCATGATACTACACTCGCCCTCGGCATCTTCGTATGAAAATTCTCCGCTTTTTAGAAATTCCACAACCCGACTGATCACTGTGTTCCTGATCGCCAAGGATTCTTGATTTTCATCTGGTTTATTGGTCATCTTTTCTTCGATTAACTGAAACGACAATTTTTTTAAATGTATTCCCTGCATTAAATGTATTATTTACGGATTTCGTCAGTTCATTCACGACAAACGCCGCTTCTGTTCTTCGCTTTTCAATTCCCAGCAGCTTTGCGATAGTTCTGTTCTGAACCAACGGAAATAATATCGCCAGTGTTGTATTTTCCATAATACTAAAGAGTTTTTAAGAATTACGATTTTTCATGAGGCCAAGTAATTAAAATCTTACTACTTGAAGTTTTTCAATAGTGTTCCATTCTTGAAGCTTGTATTCGCCTTCACATCGCTGCCCAATGTTGTTTCTAAAGATACATAGATATTCTTAGATGTTTAAGGTATTAACCGATAGAATGAAGTATATAGATTGCTTACGATATGCGGTTCTAAAGGACCAGTTTAACACGTCCGGCAGTATTTCTCTCTCACCCTGACCAACATAAGTGTCCAGCACGGACAATAAGCTATTCGTCTCCTCATTGAAGATCGGAAGGAAGCTCATCACTACATTCTTCTTGAATGATGGAATCATCTTCCGGCGACGCTCAACCCAATGTGACCCTACATAATCCAGGAGAACTGTTACTTACTGGGGTATTAAATGGATGGGTCATACCAGTACCTCGTAATGCTAGAATTCCCGGTCCAGAATTCATTATTATTGCATTGCACGCAGTCTGGCTTTTGTCAAGGCAATAGGGAGATGTTAAAATATCCTGGATTACATTTGGCTCACTTGTCACTAGTACTGGCACTGTTCCCATCCACGTGAGGAAGGTCGGTCCATATATCTCGGCAAATTTACCTGCTAGGCCAATATTACCTGTGGATATTGCGGATTTGTAAAGAATAACGCTAATCGTCTTTTGTGAGGTTTCATTCACGTTTACTCCGTAGAAACCCTATGACATTGCCCAAGAAAGGATATCCTACAGGACCCTTCACCCTCAGCATCAGTAAGTAAAATCTCCGTCGGCTCCACAGAAAGTATATCCAGGCAAGTATCCCCACAGCTATCCACAGTTGCAACGTGATCATTATTTGACTGAAACTCTGATATTACAAATTGAAGTACAGAGCCTCAACTGTATAAGCTTTTATATGAAAACTTTTTAGGTGAGAATGAAACAATCAACATTACTTTTTATATAATATAGCTGACCCGGCAGACGTTGTTCTGCCAAGCAACAAAAAATGTTCTTAATTAAATGTGGCTAAATTATAGCGAATAATTTTGAGATGACCCGGTGAACTTTTATCCGCCTTAGAAGCATTGTATTTTAACGATTCTTTAATTGGTTTTTTTTTTGTTTTTTTTTCTTCAGTCAAGCACCTTCGGATACACAAAATTTTGTTGTTCTATTATCAGGCGCAAAAACAAACAATGCAGATGGTCTTCAGATCCGTGAACATGCCACATATAATTGGCCATGGGAAAAACATTGATTATCCAAATTCAGACCAAAAACTTTCAAGGATTGGCCTTTCGATTTGTTAATAGTCATGGCGAATGCAAGACGTATCGTAAATCGAAGTCCTTTAAACTCAAAACGGCAGTCGCTTATTTCGTCGGAATTACTGGCAGTGTTTGGCGGAAATCACCAGACAGTAGAATCATAGCGCCACAAACATATCTCGAGTCATCTTTCAATGCTCAATCGAAGTCTAGAAAGCTAACTTTCTTTGTAGTTTCTTCACCATTCAATGGATTTATCATCAAAGCATGATGTTCATTAAGTCGTGGCTGCAGATCTTTAAGAATTGCTCTTTTCATTGCTGCATTTATCTCTTGACGGCGATCAAGTTGTTATTCCATTTTCCCTTGAAGTATATTTGTAAAAAATTATGCTGTGCATCTTCGAGAGAGTGCAATGATCCTAATCGATGGTGGATCTGTGCTTGTATGTTGAATGTCGGATTAAATCCTTGTTCTTCGATAATGTTTGCTTCAAATGAGGTCATTGGCCAGTGTATTTTTGAGTGTTTGCAAGAAAATGCGGTGAAGCAATGAACGCAGGTGGCGGAGTCAATAATGGCGATTTCACTTTTCCACTAAGGCAGCACAATCCGACCGTTTCTCAGGAAACTTCAATGTACCACAAAATTCGCAAACAACGTCCATTGACCCAATGCAAACGCTAGGATGTAAGAAGTATTGAGTGCTGCAATTGTATCGAAATGCTGCTCAATTCAAGTCAGCAGCAAGTCGCGGCATTTTTAAAGATGAATTAAAAAGAATATGTGAAGGAAATATTTTACGGCAACATGGAATACACCAAAATTGATATTTTAGTCATAATATCATATCAACTTATATTTCCCAAATTGTACTGAAGAATTTAAAAATAGCACTTATTTCTGATAATAAAAGTGTATGTATGATGTATGATTCATATGTCACATCGCATGTCCTTCAAAGACGAATATTAAGGATCCTACACCACTTGGTTCAGAAAAGTATATTAAATTCGGAAAGTTATGGAATATCTCTTATTTGTAACTTTTAAAATAAAAATCAAAGATAACTCTTTTTTATTGAAAAAATTAGAAATAAGTGGTTTTTTGTTATTCGGCATTTTTTAATGCAAATGAATAATAAGCTTTATTTTTGATTATTTCAAATAAAAATAGAAAAAATAATTGTTATACTGAAAACCTGCTAAGTTATAAGTATTTCTTTTATACATATACATGTTCTGCCTGGAAAGGTTCCAAATTTGTATTTGCAACAAATTAGAACAGCTTTTATTCTATATATATTCTAAATATATTATATTTAGCAGAAAGATCGGCATTCCTTTTAATGGGATTTATAATCACAGTTCACCAAAGTACATCAATCACCTCCTATATTGCATTTCAAGAAGTGGTTGCTCCTTAAACTCCAGAACAATATTATCAACGAAGGAGAGATCCTCAAAGCGAAAGCTTGTGCTTAGGCGAAAGTTTCTCAGAATCTTGGCTAGGGCAATCTTACTAGATATCTCTGCATATTTCCGGCCTGTAAATACAAAATACTATAATATCCATTCGAATATGTAGAAAAAAATAAAACCACCTGTGCAATTTCTCTTTCCCCTATTGAACGGAATGAAAACGTATGGATGCCTTTCTTGAATGTGTTCGGGGAGAAAGTTGTCGGGATTGAAGGTATCCGCCTCCAGGCCCCAGAAATCCTTGTTGCGGTGAGTGTTAAATATGTCGATGGCCACTGTAACACCTTTGGGGATCAGAATACCATTTGACAGTTTCAAGTCCTCTGTGACCTCCCGAGGAATTAAAGGAAGAGGTGGAAGCAACCGCAAGGATTCGTTCAACACACGATCCATGTAGACCAGTTTCTGCAGGTCATCGTAGGACACCTCAAAGTCTCCTACATTTGGGAAGACATCCTTAAGCTCCTCAAAGGCTGTATCTTGATATTCGGGGAACATGGCCAAAAGAATAAGAGTATTGTAGACTGTTATGGCCGATGTCTCGAGCCCAGCAATAATGGTAAGAACGCACTCGCTCTTGACATCTTCGTAGGAAAAATCACCACTTCTTAGGAAGTCCATAGCCCGATTAATCACTATATTACTGCTCGCCAAGGATTCTTTGCTTTCATCTCCTTGTGTCTTCAGCTTTTCCTGTATAATCTGAACGGGGAAGAATTTTAAATTATACTTTTAAGGCTAAAATGGCTTACTTACAGATTGCACAGATGCATGCAGATGAATCATCGCTTCTGATTTTCGCTTTTCAAAGCCGAAGAGCGTTGAGATAGCCCGGTTCTGGAGCCACGGAAACATAATTAAGTGATATGTCACTTCAATAAGTCTAGAAAATTTTTGAGAATTACGAATTGATGTTTGGATTAGCTCAAATTATTTCAATCGTACTTGCTGATGTTTTTTTGTATTGACCCATTCATAATGCTTGGATTATCTTTTACATCGCTGCCCATTGTCGATTCTAGATATATATACATATATATATTGGAGATATATAGTCATTGATGGTTAATGAGCTAACGAGATAGATTGCTTACGAATGGATGTCCTAAAGGACCAGTTTATGAGCTCAGGAAATAGTTTTTTTTCACCCTGGCCTACAAAAGTTTCCAGCAAAGATATCAGGTTCCTCGTCTCCTCATTAAACAGCGGAAGGAAGCCCATTAGGACATTGTGCCTGAATGAGGGATTCATCTGCTTGCGACGTTCAACCCAATGTGATCCTAATTCAGAAAAAAGTGTTCTTAATAAGAATGATATGATAGGGATATATATATTCCTGTACCGTTTAATGCAAAAACTGCTGGGCCACAAGTAAGACGTATTGGATTGCACGCAATCTTGCTCTTGTCCAGGCAGTGGGGAGACGTTAAAACATCCTGAACAACATTTGGCTCACATGTAATCAGGACTGGCACTGAACCCAGCCATGTGAGGTTGGTTGGGCCATACTCCTGGAAATTTTTACTGCGTTGTTCCATGTTGTCTGGGGATGAAAAGTGTTAATTAAGAATAAAATTAATTGTATTTTTAGGCTCTCAATCACGTTTATTCCGCAGGTACTCCAGGGCAACGCCAAGGAATGGATAACCAGCAGGACCCTTCACCCTCAGCATCAGTAAGTAGAATCTCCGTCGGCTCCACAGAAAATATATCCAGGCAAGTATCCCCACAGTTATCCATAGATGCAACGAGTACATTTTTTATTTTAATATAATAATTTCGTAATTTGGTGATTGGGGTGATTTTCGCTACTGATTTGTTTGGGAGGGCCTCAAGTGTGCTTTATATAAAATTGGCAGGGATTTTCCTAAGTACTTATAAGTATTTCTTTTAGATATAAATAATATAAAACACCCATAGCTGGAGCTAGTTGAAGCTAATTGCACCTTGAACTGCCATTAAAGGTTCAAAATTTGTATGTGCACAGATGAGTACAGTATGACTTCATTCACAGCCAACTGGCAGTGGAATGACACAGGTGCAAGTAAAGAAATTACATTTTTCAGGGTTCATTCCTAGATCATCAACATATTCCAGAGTGTTTATTCTTGTAAGGTACCTCCTTTCTATTCGCTCTATCGACTCTTCATCCATCATTCATATTGGGTGGAAAAGCAATTAAGCCGCGAATCGTGTCAACTGCTTACCAGTCTAAGACGCCGCTTACCCGGCTTAGACCCCAAAGTTGTTGCTCAAAAGAGTAGACAAGAAGCTGGACCAGAGCGAAAAGTCCACCGGCGATGCTGCGTGTGTGGGGCAATTAAAGTCTCGAAAAATGTCAGCGGCGATAAATTGTTTTTAAGTGCGTTCCGCCGAAAGTTGTCAAAAAGTGTTAGAAAGAAATTTTCACCCGCCAGCAGCCGCATAGAATACTCGTAATATATAAAAGTCAGATCCGATGCGTGGCTTGGGGCACAGGCACCAAGTGCGGCTTCGCAAGGTGTGGCAGTGCGGCAGTGCGGCAGCCTGCCCACGAAACATGGACACGACACGGCACGGCACACGCAAGTCCCAGAGACACCCAATGTTGGGGACGACGACGACGTCTATGATAGCACCGCGATAAGCAACATTACCGTACAATTTTCAATTAACACGAAGAGGAAACTGTGAACGCCAGAGGAGCGGAGTGAGTCGAGAGAGTGCCTGGAGAGTGGGATCGGGGGCTGATAAATTCCATAAAGCCTCGACCCTGGCGCTTGCTTGCAGGCACAAACTGTTCGGCAGAGCAGAGGCAGAGCCCCTCTACAAATTGTCTAATCTAATGTTCAGTAGAGTTTCTGTGGTGGGGGACTCGAGTGGAGAGGACTCCCAGCTCGGCACTGATCTATGGTAGCCGTTAGTGTCGTCGGCAGTGAAAAGTTGTCGACCTGCCTAAGAAAAAATAAAAACCAACTAGGGAAATAATCGACAAACGTCCAGCCAGCCAACTGCCCATAGTAGACAATTTATCATCTCGACTTGGGGCATCGGTTTCGCCTGGAGTCCAGTGGCCATAAAAGCTTCTTTATGGCTGCTTCTGTGCCCTGGCTGTGACTCTGACTCTGGTCCGGGTCGGAGATCCTCCTCATCAGGCGGCCCCGAATGGAAGCCATTCGCTCGTCGGGCACAAATCTTTCATTTTATGCTAAGCTCCATTTTACCTACTCACATTGACATGTTTTCATTTTCATTTTCCCCATCATTACATTTTTCCCCATAAGTTTTATGGTTTCCAAGGTGATTTACCATCTGCCAAGTGGTTACCGTCCCGCGACTATGGCAGATTTTGCAATAGATGCGATAGATGACTGACAATGGACAGATTTTGTATAATTTATATGCATGTGTATATAAACAAAATTTGATCAATGGTGTGTCAGAGTGGTTTTTTGTTCGAAAAAATCAAAGATAATGAATATATTTATAGAAAATGATTTGTACATTCCTCGAAATCATAATACATGCATTCCCACAATACATGTACATACATATTTGCTATCATAATTACTTCAACCAGTCATATCTTGTATCTCAAATTCTAGGCGACAAAAGAATCTTTGAACGTATCTAAAAACTTTAATGTATATCGGCCACACCTCCCATCTCATAGTCTACACAACAATGTATCTTTCTTGATGTATCCCCATCAACAGACAACTTTCAGTATACTTTTCCATTTTCCCAATTTCAGGCTCTGGCTCCAAAACCATCCCATAACCAATGATTACATTTCTCCTGGAGCTTAATCAACTTTTCAATTTTCTTTGAACAAACAGCTACAAGAAAAAAAACGTGAAAATAAGTTAAAACTAAAAAAGAAATAATAAAAGAAAAATCGCTTACCACTTTCCGTGTTAGATGCGGCGCTTTCATGATTTCCAGGAGGCGCGTGAGGAGTTCAAAGGTGCCACAAATGACATCCGTAGATCCACCGAACCAGTGGCTGACCAAAATAATCAAAGTGGTCAGCAGAGGCTACCGCACAGCTGCTGAGCGGCCTGCAATCGAGATGAAGATGCATCTGAACACACACGTCCACTGGCCATGAACTTTGCTCGGATAACCATAACCCCTTCCTGTGGCTGTTGTTTGAATTTCGGCCCCGTACCTGTGGCAATTTGAGCACCTGGCGAGTGCCTCATGTGTGTACGCCACATCGGAAGATCATTTTCCGACTCGAATTGGATTCCATTTGCGTAAATTGAAAATGAAGCGGCAAAAGGATTCAGACACCTGCAAGAAATTATAACAGAAGAAAAAGAGAGATGGCTAAAAATTGTTAAAAATATATGAATGCTCTCCACTGGAACCTGTCCCGTGTGGAGGCTGCTCACATGACTCCCCATCCCCATCCCCTTCCATCCCATCCCATCCCATCCGCGTGGGTGTGTGAAATAGGGCTAAGCTCTGGTTCCATCCTGGGTGCATCTGCAGATGCGTGCGAGTTCAAGTTCCCAGTCTCCCACCCATAGAGCGACGTGGACATGGACATGCATGCGATTCCATTTTGATAATAATGCCAAAGTCAAATAATTATAATGATCGTGATCACAATCATCGTCTGCACCTTCTTCCTCATCATCAGCAACATCGTCATCATTGTGCCTGGGAGTTGGCCAATGACTTAGTCATTTACCGTTTTCTTTTAGGCTCTGAGGTTCTGTTCAAAGACTGCATCGGACGCGTACTGGAGGCTAGACCCCGGGCACATCTTCAATGAAGTTTCAGGTCAAATTGTCTTGCGGCGGCTGCGTTTGCGGTCTGAGACCCGAACCTTATGTTGAGGTTGTAGCTGTAGCTGTAGCTTAGCTGTAGCTGTGGAGCCCGACCCAAAGCCAGACCACAGCCAGTTTTTTTTTCCGAAGTTCAATTGCAATTTCTATTTTCGTGCAGAAGAATTCTCCGTCCAGACATCGATTGCCTGACTGCTTTCCTCCGCCTCCGCCTCCACCTCCACCACCGCCTGGTCGTATGGCCGCTTGCCTGCCTGCGTAGGCGCTTTCACAGATTAATTGAAGTCATAAGCAATTGTAAACTTATCGCTTTTCGGTCTTCCCGATCCATCCCCACCAACTGGATAATTCTATAATATTTTCTCTGTGGTTTTTCCATCTATCTCCCTCTCTCAGTTCTCCTCTCTTTGGGACTTTATCGATTTGCAGTAGGAGAATGTTTGGTGGTGTTGGCGTTTGGTTAATTTGTTGCTATATTTGATTGTGGCACACTTTGCGCAATTATTTGATTGCGTTTCTATCAAGTCCCGATACAGTTCAAGAGTTCAACAATCAGTAGCTTCATTGCAGTGCGTTTATTTCATTTGGTTTCGAGGTTAAGTTCTTTACAACGAATCAATGTAAACTGTCGATGCTGGTTCACTGTTTTAAGAATCGCGAGAGTTTTCTTTCGTATATCGAAGGTGCTTATCACCGTGCTAATAGGACTACAAAATTCATTAATGCAGGGATACGATATTGATATAAGAAAAATTCGAATCATCCCAGCATGTTAATTAAATATCGTGTCAGATGAAACTTTGAATATCGTATCAGCACTCTTTGAAGGTCGTATTAGATACCGTTGAATATTGTATTAGAGCTCCCTTTGAACGTGGCATATTTGCCACTTGCCAGTCATTACCCATACGCCACGACAGCCACAACCACAACACCGTCGAACAATGGAAATAATAAAGTTTTCGGTACCCACGACAATAGGCAAGCCGAGGCGCTAAAGGCAGCAAGCAATTACGGCGCGCGTCAGGATGCGTGGAGCGAAAGGATAAAAGCCGGATGTTCAAATATGGGCAATAAATGCGCCAAGGCAAGATGATACACTTATCCGCCCACCCAGAGATACAGAGAGATACACATTCGCACTCACATGATGAGTTAAATGGCAAATGCTAATGGAAATATGACAAGGAAGCCGCACGCCATCCTTCAGATTCCGCTCGAGCTTCAGTTCCAGCTCCTTTATCCCTCAGGCATATGCAAATAGGATGCTAAATGTATGGGAAGGATGTGCGCCATGTGAATTTAGTGGTTACGGAAGTTGTGCGGCAGTTAAACATGGCGTCTTGCGATTTTATTGCCGTCTTGAAAGTTTGCTTACGCTTTGTGGCATAAATGAGCAGAGAGCGGGGTGGATGCAGCAGCACCGCGAATTGAAATTCATGGAGCAGGCGGCCCCCAACCCTGAAGCCAAAGATGCCTGGAGCGTGCCTGAAGCGTTAATCTGAATCCCAGTACATATGTGGCATATACGTATATGGTTATGGTTAAAAGGAGCTCGGAAAGAGATCTCACTCCCTTACCCCTGGAACATGTGTTTGCTTGTTCATTCGTGTTGTGGCAGCTAAATTGGAGACAAACAATTAAAATGTTTATGCGACTCAAATTGAAAATTAATTGTTACTCTGGTGGTTTTAATTAATTTTTTGTTGCTTAGAGAAATCTTCTAGAAAGTACGAGTACGAATACGAGCTCGAGTACTCGTTACATATGCAAATTATGGAAATGGTGTAATTTCTCGTTGAGTTTTCTCTTTGGAATACAGTCGAGCCAACTAGCCAACTTTCAGTACAGTTGTACCAACGAGTTTGCTCTTTGGGTAAATCTCACCCAGGACTACTAACCTCTTCCCATTTAAGACTCTCAAGCTCTCCTCTATACTGTACAATCGGGAGAAAATCATTAGTGAATTGATAAATGGATTTTTGCCACAAATTTGACAAATTTGCTAATCAAACAGAATGCTGTCGAACATCTTTCACTCTTGGAGTTCTCTCCCCGGTCCGACCGTCAGTCAGTCGACAGTTGAAAGGTGTTTTTAATTACTCCGAGTAGTTGACAAAGGAACAATTAAGGTTCAACTGGGACTGAGGCTGAGAATGGAATGGGATGGATGGCTCTGGGAGCTCAGGGCAGCATTTAACCAAATGGAAAAGTGCAAATATTGTCAGAGTGAATCGCAAGGGAGAGGGTGAGCGAGTGAATGTAACCCACACAGAACAGGAACATCATTAGTGCCCCCATAGACAGAGGTAGAGGCACAAGAAGGGGATGCTGCTCGACTTTTCATCCTTCAAAGACAAAGTCAGAGAAGAAGACGAAGGCGAAGACAAAACCCGATTCGAAGACCGAGTCGGAGTTGGGCGTTGTATTTAAGAAAATTGACATTTCTGGCAAACGGCTGTGCTGTCGCAGTGTAAACAACAAGAAATGAGACTGAAACTGAAACTCAGTGACGACACCCGATTGTGGGTCGGGTCGGGGAGATTGGCGGGGAGATTTTCTAAAACTAAAATAATTTGCTAATATTTGCACAGCAACAGCGTAAAAGTTGAGCTGCCGCCCCGGCTCTGCGCCACATCATTAATTATTATGGGCACAAGCTGCGATCATGTCTTAAGAAGATGGGCATCGTCGCGATGCATCGTATAGCACTCCCAGCACGGAGTCAGAGTCGGTCGACGTCAAATGCCTTGAAAAGGTTGTTAATTAATAGAGAATTTTCGCAATGGAATTTCACAATTTTACATTTTTGCCTGTTGGCGCTGCCACATAAATTCTTTTTCTCCTCTCGACTTCCACTCGATTTCTATATTAGTGTAACGGGAATGCCGAAGACATACCAGTTCCCATTGATTGATGGTAGATACAAAAAGCTATAGAAATTGGCAAAAGAGTGCTGGAATGCAATTTGGTGGAAGAGGTGTTGAATTGATATTCATTCAATTCGGGGGAATCAGAGATGGGACACGGTAATGTTTATTCTAAGAAGTTTTGTTCATTTATCTTTAGATGGTATCCATTTTATCGTATCTTAATGTAAGTGTGCTTCGACATATTTGTTGAATTGGAACTCGGCTTTTAAAAGTTTATCTAAGAATTTTCCAGAGATAGAACCCCTCTTAAGTAATCTTGTGTCAATCTGAAATCTTTTGAAATTTTCATGTATTTTTTATAAATATTTCTTTCCAACACTGATTCATGTTTTCCAGCACTGACTCTTTTCATAAAGGTAATTTGGTATGGTTATTATGAAATAATATCTTTACACTTACATACATCACCCTTGATATACCTTTTCGTATACCAGCTGTTCCCTACCTTAACAAAATTCCAATATCAATCTCTAACCATAAATCCAACTGTTTTCTGCCATAAATTGCCTTAACATTCTGTTAGACAACAGTCTTTGCTCTCCAACTGGGGTGGCAATCAGAAAGATTCTTAACGAAACTCATTCCACTCACAGCGGAATCACTCAACGGGTAGTCACGCCTCTTTTTGAGTGGTTCGACTACGTATCTGTGTTTGTAAGCTGGTTGGTGTGTATGCATGTATGTTCTGCTGTATCTGTGTGGCTGAGAGCAGAGCAGAGCTCTTTTTTTATTTGTTAATCAAATACGTAGCTCCTCTAGCCTCCCTCTCTCCTTCAGATGCATATATCACTGCACGAGCGAAAGAGATGGAAACTTCCGGGCAGGGTGGGGCTGGGGGTAAATGAGGAAAAACATAAATTTGTAAAGGAAATTTTTCCCAGTTGGAGACCACAAAGGCAGCCGTAAAGTGGAGCGCACGCGGTATCAAAAAAAAAAAAAAAACGAAAATCAACGAGGCCATTCGATGGATACTATTTTCTGATTTCTAATCAAAATACTGCCAGATTTCTGCTCTAATATTATTGGTATAGTGCTGCTTAGAAGTCCGTTCCCTGTTATCACGGATACATCCGAGTTATAAAACAATAATTTTACCAATTTTCACGGAGACTTCTTTAATTCTAATGCAATAATTCTCTCGAGTATTTACTGCGGCTTATCAGTTCACGAATTTCTTAGTATTTCACAAATAATTTCTATCTCTCAATTCCAATTCTCTCCTCAACTATATAGTGTTCCTTATCAATTTAATGCCTCCTCCGCTTATGAAATCTTTCATGCGGGTTGAGTGCTGTGCGGTTTGATTTTGAATTTGTTTTTTGGGGAACCTATAAAAATGTGGTGTTCACGGGAATTTCAAAATCCTTATCAGTAGAGGAGAACACATAAAATGTCTTTCGTGTCGAAACAAATACCACAAAAAAATCTAGTCGATTATTTGACAAGACAAATACATTGAGTACGAGTATGACATAAGCGGTTAGCAGATAATTCCTCTGAGGGATCATTTCTAATTCGAATAAATAATATTGCCTATTTTTAGTCTTGGCCCCGAAGCCCTTCGCAATGTAATTATTAAATTGCTGTTGTGCCAATAAAGTAAAGAGCCCGCGTACCCCTTGAACCCAAAACTCTTGAACCTAACCAAGCAACCCATCATCTTGTCTCATTCAAAGATGCTCGTTTCGTTTCCTTTTTTTCTCCCAATCATTTTTGGGCGCAAAAAACCCGAAAAAATTAATTTCTGTTAAAGAGTTCATCGAAAAGCAAACAACAGCGAAGGGAGAAAAAAAGGGATGAAGATGATGATGCTGGGGAGGGGTTCACGGTGGTAAAGATCTCTGAAAGATCAAAGATTCTCGACCATTTGGTAGGAAACTACCGTAAGAAGTGTGTTCTTTTCTTCATCCTTTTTTTAGGGTAAATCTTTGAACTTTCTTCTATTAATTGTCAGTGACATGGGGCGGAGGTTCAAAAGGTGACAAGCTGTTTTTGGTCCAGTAAAATTGCTGGACCGTGCTGGACTGCGCATTTGATGGACTTTTGACCGTTGGAACTGAAGTAAAACAGATACTTCCATGGGAATCAGCTTTGGACAAAAGTTTCCCAGGAAAAAACTGGAAACTGGTCCGAAAACTACTCTAATTTCTAAAATAAAATTTTTACAATATAAATCCCAAAAATGTGGTTTTTCTACCATTTTATCATGGATATCCCAAAGATACAGCATACATACATACATATATCCATTGTTACAACAACCAAAAATCTGCGAACATAAAAATCAAATTAGTCACGGCAACAGATCATAATGAAAATGATAATTAATGATGCCTACCATCCGTGGAATGACCAGGAACATTTTTCGCACCATTTTCGATTTTTCCACTCCCCCAGACACACACAAAATGGAAAAAACGGTTGCAAAAGCAACATTTCGTATAAAATTCAAAAAATCAAACGGAAATCAACGGAAAATCTATTGAAAATGGCACAAACATAATTGTCAAGCGGAACGTGGTGACAGCGAGGGGAGGCACTGAGGTTTTTGCATATCCATTGGCATAGAAAATTGTTGCAAACTTTTGGAAAACTGCGAGCAGTTGTGCCTCACCAGAGTGCAAGCACTGGGTGTGTATGTGTGCCGTAGCCTTTGACCCACTCCCTTGGGTTCTGCAAATATTTTCGCCCAGGCCTCTACCTTTTGCATATGCATAAGCAGCCGCCGTCTTGATCCTTTTGAATACGAGTATTTCCATGCGTTGAAAGCAAACAAATTAATTTTCATTCGCGGAGGGGAAGAACAGAAGAAAGGAAATCCGAAAGAAAAGCCGCGTGGCATCTGAAGTTGACTTTATTATTTTCATAAATATTTATTGACAGCTCGAAATGGAAATATTCGGAACACAATAGGTATTGTTTTGTGTAAAAAGATTTTCACGAGTTTTCATTAAAATTTTACGTTACTTTTGGCTATTTTGGAATATTGAATAGCGATAGGAGAACTTATATAAAAGTAGATTCGCGTGCGGCGAAAATCCCGCCAAAATTCTGCTTAAATATAAATCACAAATTTTACTCACTTGAATCCTTTTTGCTCCGAATAATCCAACAATGATCCAAGTTATCACACATCCATAAATTAGCAGTTTTACTCCTCAGCTTCATCTCGAAATATCAAACTAATTGAAGGGCTACGCAATCGAGAATACCTTTGTCGAATGCCCATTTGATATGCGCAATAAAAACGGAGGAATCTAAAGGAATCTCACCCTCTATCACTATCGCTCCAGTGCTAATTGAATCCAGCCAAGTATCTGATGGAGAAACACATCTGTCCCCCAAAAGAAGAGTGGTCCCTCGAGATATCCCAATGACGATACGATTGCCGGTCTGTCACGCATAATAAGCTGTCCGGCAGCGCAATTTGCGATTTCATTTTTATGGGTTTCTAATGAAAAATCACATCAGTGAAAGATCTTCTCGAGCGGTTCTTTCACACACACCTGGACAAACACTCGAGCAACCCTTCGGCCTCTGCCTCGGTATCGGCCGGGCTTGGCTTGACCCCGGGCTGACCTCGCCAACGGTTTCTGCATTTGCATATACCATGTATTTTGAGGAGTTTTGTTCCGTTTTTTTGGGTGCATGATATGGATTATTTTTCTTAAAAGAAAAACTTGAATTTGGGATTGAATCTTGGGATTTTTTAATGAATTTTCACTCATTTCTCAACAGGATCAGGCAGGGGAGAAAAGTAAATGCTTAGTGAACCATTTGATGGTATTTTTCCCTCTCTATCTTCCTCTTCTCTGTACATATATCACTTAATTAATATTACAATGACTGTGTGCGAATTCTGATCCCTGGAAATATTCCCTAATTTTTTGATTGACATTTCGCTGGCATTTCAATCAAAATTGTATTATATTTTCGTGAAGATCTTATAATTGTGTTTGACAAAGTTGCGCAACAAGATGTTAACCCCGAGGGTTGACATCTGTACTCCGTACAGCGTGGTGGAGTGGGGACGCAACAGCATCTTGAGAAAAGATCTCAGAGATCTCTGACAGCAGCTGCCCTCCGAAAGAGAGAGAGTTCGGTTAACATTTGACCATTGGTCAAAGGGTTGACCAGAGGAAGAGCTCAAAGTTCACCTCCAGATGCTGGGCAAAGGGTTGACCAGGGGAGCAGCTCAAAGTTCAATCCCAGATGCTGGGCAAAGGGTTCAAACCAAATGAGATCCCGGAAATCCAACGTAAATTCTGTTAGATGCAACTAAATTGAAGCCTAATCAAAGCATCTAGCGTAAAGTATCAAATATCATCAGACTCTGGCAGCAATTTCAATTGAGTTAAGTAATCTCATGGTTTTTTTTAAATTGCCTATAGCGGAGTAAAATCTGCACAAATTGGGTTATAAAATTACAATTGCGGCCAGAGAACAGTAGCGAGCAGAGCGATGGTAAAAAAATGGGTTTACTTATGTTTACGGTTTTGATTTCAAAGGATGCTCGTTGAGGGGACGCCCTGAAGTCACCGAAATTGATACAGATCCTACCTCTGTATCCGTTCTTTGCAAAGGGGTGGCTAGATGCGACAAAAAAAAAGGCATCAGCTCAATCAATCCGCTGTGCCGCGTGCCTGCAACAGCTCAGGGCCTCTGGGCACATTATCTAATTACCACATTAGCCGCATTACCGCCTCAAGTCACAGATGTGGCTTGGCCAGACATCTGCAGTGGGTGTGGACCACATACAATATAGTTTAAACCCTTGGCCCATTCTGCCTCTGATGTCTTTGTCTTGACCAGAAGGTGTTGTCCGGTCCCGGGTCCATTGTTGTGCAAGGTGACACACCTTCCGAAACTACCAGACCATTGTCTACTGTTCTTGCCTCTGGCTTCTCTGTCTTTTCCTGTCCTTGATTTACGTGCTGACGAAAGGAACGTACGTATTGCAGAAGGAACCTCCTACGCAGCGAACCCATTTCCCATTTTGGGTCTGGTGTTTGTCCTGCTACCAAAATAATTGACCATATTTATGGACATTTTTGCCTTTTATGTCGTCATGTCGTCGGCATATTTCCCTTTTGGTCATTCACAGTATTCATTGATTTCTCATTCTCGTGGACCCTCCTCTGACAACTATTTTAGTTTTTCCCCACCCGTGCCGCGTGCTAAATGTCGCAAGCAATTGTTTTAGGCCATGTTTTTGTGGCACATGAACTTCCTTCCGTAAGCAATTTCATGGTCATTTTGTGGGCGTTCAAACTAGCCCCATTGTCTTGCCTCTCTGTCCGAACAGAACAGATGCTCTCCCAATGCTCTAATGGCCTGATGAGTGTGGGAAATGAGCCCAAAAAGGTGTTGATATGGTTGGGGCTCTAAGATTTATGATGGCTCAGACAAATTTGTACCAGAAAAAAACAATTTCTATATAATTTAGAGACACCTCTAACACAACCTTTGCCCGAGGTCCAAGTCTCTCCTCAGACGGTGATGCTGAGGAGATCAACAAACTGCTTAACCCCTTTCAATTGTTGAGCTCAGTTTTCGTCGGGTGTCCGTCTATATACTTTTATGAAATCGTTTGACAAAAAATTAACAAGAGAAGAAATGTTCGTTTCGCAAGCAAAACATATTAAAATGTCAGACGGACATCCAGAGCCAAATGTCGCGACACTGAGCTCCCCAGAGCTCCCCAGAGCTTCCTCCAGTTGTCAATTATATCATTATGATTCCCCACTTCTACTGTGCAGTGTATAAATTTGTTTGTCATTTGCCGACTTCGAACTCCCTGCTAATTGTGGCTCTGTTTTTTTGTTCCCACTGATGTTAATGCATTTTGATTTTGCAACTTGCAAACGGAGGCAGAAGTTCGTGATCTGTGGCAATCGCTTGACATTTACAAGGCGGCGGACTTTTGTTTTTAATTAGATGAGGCCCCAAGTACGGGTCTGAGTGAAGCTGGAGTCTGGGGCCAAAACCGACTGGGTGGTCTGGCTGATTATCGACGCGAGGGCTTAGATCTTTGCCGTCGATTAAGCTGCTTAATGCCATTAACATGATTAAGTGGCTTCTCTACAAGCTCCAGAGCCCCCCTACTTTTTACTTCTGGAACTCTCCACATGATGTCTTGCCATTGTAGTTGCGTGGAAAATTCATTCATTTATCCATTGATTCGTTCATAAGTTGAGTTCCGCACAGGAGTTCCGATCGACTGATTGAACAATTGATCTCTGATCGCCGTCTCTTTATGATTCTGTCTATGGAAGATTCGAATGGAAAATATTTCTCCTCAAAGTTTAGACAAGAAAACTGGAAGTTTTTTTTCGCGATTACTATCCCGTTTGACAGGCTTTTCTTTCGGGGTGGCTTGATCCCCTTACCGGGTACCGGGTCGGCCAGTGTCAGAGGTCAAATTGGTCGAAAACTTCTCATGGGTCAGTCCGGATAAATCAGGAACCAACCAGATTTCGGACACTCACAAAAAAAACTAGTTTCACTACCAATTTTAATTCAATTTTTTTGTTGGTATGAATGACCTTTGATCTTACGACCAACAAAACCCTAGAATGGGCCAATATTTCCAGTACACTCCGCTCTCTGGGAACCGTTACCGAATTCAGCCAGCTGCTTGCCGCATTTCAGCTTTCAGAAAACTTTTATCAGCGAAGATAACGGGAGACAAACACAATTTGCCCCGAAACTTATTTACATTTGGCGGCAAATATCTCATACGAGTAGATACGAAAACTGTACGGATCTGAGAGATCTGAGATCTTATTTTATGAATGAACTCAGTTGAGGAGTAGGGCCGAAGGAAGTGCGAGGTATGCGTAATGCAGTAATAAGTCAACAACTAATTTTAGAACTATGAATAGAAGCCCCCCGTCTGGTAGTCTCAGGGCGGAATGTAAGCCCAGTTTATCTCCAAGCAAATATTTGCCAAGATAATTGTTGATTGTAGTGCATCTGGGTCGAGATGTTTTGCCTCTGAGTCTCATATCTCTCTGTGCAGGTGGGAACCTAAAGATACTTTTCTGGTAAGTAGTCAAAAGTGGTTCCGTTTGTTGTTGGTTGTATTGTGGGACATCTGTGCATTCTCTCCAATGTCTTACTGTCTTGCTGTCTTATGCAAATGTCATTGCGGCTCATCCGGTATCCACTGCCTGATATACGATTTCTTTAATTACTTCCCTTAGTGAAACGAATCTTAATCGAATGCAAATCGGAGACGGAGACGAGACGCAGACCGAATGACCGCTGAACACTTGGGTCGCCCCAGAACAGAAGCTCTACTCGACCGGAACCTGGTTACTTAACACTTGGCTATACTCGTAGTCACCCTCGTCGTTTAATTGCTGAAACCCAATAATTCTTAGGGCTTTGATTGCCCCTTGCGGTTTCCAATTTCCAGAGAGGGAGAAAAGGGTTCGAACTCGATGTTGAAGTTAGGGTTGTTTCTGTCCCACCGATAATATTTAATAACAATTGATATAAATATTGAAAGTATTATTGAGTCATAATTTGACTGAAAGAAGGGTGCTGTCCCACTTTATGTGAAATTTGAGTTGATCTTGGCTTTGGCTTGGTTATGGTTATGGTTATGGGCACTCGGGCAATCTCCAAGAGCTTATCTTGGACTCGGGGCTCATAAATAACATCTTCGAACCGCTCAATTTTCAATGGCGATAAGGGCTTATCGGTGAAACTGGAATTAGAATTGGAGCAGGCCAAAGAGATAGTCGCTGTTGACGGTTTCGGATTTCAGATCGCAGCTCGTAAAAATCGTAAATAAATCAGCAGGAAAAAAACAAGCAGCGATAGTAGAAGGATTCTGTTACTTTTTTTTTAGATATCCCCAACGTAAAATTAACGTTCTTCGGGTACTCGAGCTCCCCTTTACATTCCCATTTTCAGATCCCCACATCCTGTGTCATTTCTCACGGAAATATCAGCATTCTTTCTCATTTTTTAGTCCCTGTAACAAATTCCATTGGGTTTGCTCAAGACACGTCTTTCCCCTGCCAGCTTCTGGCTAAATATTTGTAGAATCACCCATAAATTGTAATATTCCATGGTTGAGTCGAGATCCTGGCGCAGTGGATGTCACATTTTGGTTAGGGAGACGTTTTTCTTATTGTTTTTTTAATACTTGTCCAGATGTTACAATAAGGTTGAGTACCCCAGACCCCGAGGACGAAGGCGAAGACGAAGATGAAGGCTGCTCCATGTGTCGTTGATGTTTCGCTCTTTGGTATTTAAATATTGTCGCTGTCGATGTCGGGATTTTGTTCTCACACTCGTTCTCGTTGTCGTGTAGCTAATTTGTGATTTCTGGTGTTTTTGGTGTTGGATTTGGAAAACCATTTTCCGGCTATTGATTTCCATCGAGCAGAGCGACGTCTCGAAGAGTGTATGAGTGGATGACATGCAAGTGCCGGCCGGTGGGATGATTTATTGACATGTTTACCGTTTCGGAAGGGGGCCACGGATTGGGGGTTACGGTTACCCTATCCCCTATTTTTATCATGAGAAATTTCTTCTTGTACACCTGTTTATCCCAGTGGATATCCTGCCCAAGCCTGTATCCTGCATCCGTATTTGCCAGAGGATATCCACCAGGAAATCGGACTGCTCCAAAGATCACGTAAATATTGTAGAAAATATAATATTTACCCACCGCACACACACAAGACTCCAAACAATGTCTTTCCCAAGGATATTCAACTACACACGCATTTTCCACAGTACTCGTAATCGTAATTTTTCCCCGTCTTTTCTGCGCCTGCGCACAGCCCTCGGTCCTGCAATGAGCGACGGTAATTTGAAGACCGCGAGAGAAAAGCGAATGGATAATCCACCGGGGAGCTCATACGAGTATACAAATTTCCAATTTGATTTTCCCACACATTGGGGGTTGTGAGGCAGCGGGAAAATTAGTCTTTTTATGCTTAATTAGGATTTTGTATTGAGTTTCCTCTGCCGTGTTCTTTTCTGAAGGAACAGCGCAGGAAGTGCCCCAAGCAATTGCTGCGGCAGACAGACAGTTGACAGTTGATCTCTGCCTCTACCTGAGGCACATGCTGCGGTTTCGCTTTGTTTGCTCTAGCTCCTTAATTGCACTGGCACTGCAACCTTGCCACGCCCACGGAAATCTCGACCACAGTCCAAACAAACACAAACACAAAAACAAGTCAAGTGCAGAAAACACAAAAAAAAAAAAACGTAAGGAGCCGAGGGCACTACCTGCTGTCCGTCAGGAAGGATATGCAGCTCTGTTCTGCGCAGACGCAACGGTTTCCATTTCACTTACAGCTGCCTGAGTTTTTTGTGGACATAGGACATCGGCTTGGACATGGTCGTGGGCATGGACATGGACATGGCTGGTGGACAGCACTTTTGGCACTCGTTCTGCGGTTTAGGCAGACATGTGTCTATAATTTTATGCTGTGTCAGAGGAGATCCGGGTAAACGAAGTCAAGAGTCCGCTTGCGACAGGCGTGTGGTTGAGTTTTCTGAACAGAAGAAAAGGCTTGGAGGGGGTAAATATAAATATTAGTTAAAACTTCCTCATGTCTGATAAATTGTAAAAGAATCCACTCTGTAATAAATAACATATATTCTTTACATCGGATCATTTCTTTTCCCTGTATTCCCAAATTGAAATCTTAACAAACAGCAGCATCTGCAGACGGGTTGTCATTGATTCCTCTGGCATGTGTCTGGTCTGATTTGGGGTTTGCTTTGCCTCGTTTGCTGCATAATCGCTGTTGACGCGCATAAATTTGTGGATCCCTCCGCAGAGGAATCAATCCCACACTCAACTCCCTATTCAAAAATCACCCCTTTTCGGGCTTATTTGTTTAGTCAACAAGCGGATTAACCAGCGGGTAACTTGAGATCGCCCCAAAGTCTCAAAGAAGCCACGGAAGTGTAGCTGTGATTCAAGGAAGGTGAGAGAGAGCTACCCCAAAGATTGGGAAGTGTTTGAAATGGTTTCACTGACAACTGTCACTGCACCCAAAAAAGGGAGACATTTAAATACATTTCTATATTTGGAATCGGGAATTTCGTTTTAAAATTTCTCACAGTTTTCCCCATAAGAGTTTTTTGTGCGCTGCCTGCAATTAAAATTTAATTTTCAAGTAAACACTAATTATGTTTTTTCCCCCTAACCGAACTATGCCTAATTTCGTCGCTAGTCAATGGAGGAGGTTCGCCCTTAGTCGATATTGGAGGGTCACCCCTATTTTTCAAGTTCCTCGGCTGTGCCTTGATCCTGTCGCAGGTGGTTCGTTTCAGTGTTTCGATGTGGCGCAGGGCTTGCGTGCCATTTGCCCGACACAGAGATTTCTACGGTTTGTGTGTGCCGTACCACAGTTTATAGTTTCCGGATCAAAAGATCACTTCCTGCAGGAAAATAGTATGACAGGATGCTCAACGATTTGGTGGGAAAGTTTTGTGTGGTGCGTCAGAAAATTCTTAGTCCTTTCTCTATTTCGATGATATTTAATGATGTGCTTTAAAAACAACGAAAAATCAAACATTGGGAAGGCTTTGATATTTTCAGCTCCAATGAGTACGAGCATCTCCACATATTACATACCCACAATTTTTGATTTTGTTGAGAGTCTCGTTTGAAACACATCGAAATTTCTGTTGCAAGAGTTCTGCTGAAAGGAGTTTAAAATATTCAAGGACCATGCATCGCTGGTTCTTTGCCACTGATCGCGAGGAATGTGAGGAGGCGGCAAAGCCCTTGGAGGATCCCGCTCAGTTGGGAGCAGAAGAAAAAGATAAGCAGGAGTTGGTGGCAGCACCCGTTCCCACCACCGAGTGGTCCTTTTGCGTATTCTATCCCCGGTCGCTGCAGGGCAACGAGTATGTGGCCATCACCGGCGATTGTGAATCTCTCGGAAACTGGGATCCCAAGAAGGTTTTCGTGATGGACAAGAAGGACTGCCACAGCCAGCATAGATTCGAGGCGAGTGTAGTCATTCCCAGAAATTTCGACATCCACTATCGCTACTGTGTGGTCATTCCCAGCACGGAGACGGATGAGATCTACATACGCTACTGGGAGTCCCGCCTGGAATCGCGTGTCATCCGCACCTGCCAGAACATGCTGAAGGCCTGCGATCGCTTTGGGTATCAGAACGAGACTGATACCGACTATCGGGTGGATCGGGGATGGGCCACCAGCGAGACCTACATCCACTTCAAGATCTTCAATGCGCCGTTCTTCTGGCAGAAGCAGTCTCCCCGTCTGCTCTACGTCCATATCCAGCCGATGTTCGAGAAGGAGCAGATCTGTCCGTATGCGGACAAGGATCCTGTCCCAGCGCTCAAATGTCTCACACTCCGCAGCCGTCAATCCGAGTCCGAAGCTGGCGATGAGACCGACCAGAGTCTCCGTCTGACCTACACAGAGGTAGCCAACCTGCTCTACTCGAGTGAGCTTAGCTTCCAGCCGGATCATGGAGTCTGCTGCGGGCCGGAAGACATGCAGCTCTACCACTGTTCCATTGGGAGTCCGCTGGAGACGCACTACCGTCTTGATCTGTACACCTTTGCCCACAAGGCAGGGTCCGACGAGCCTCCCTACCACTACGGCTATGGCTTCGTGAAGGCTGGTCAGCTGGTGGGCAGCGAGGGCCATATAATCGTCTCCATCACCTGTGCCTCCACCCACCGACCCCTGATCGAGATGTGCCTTCGCTACCTGATCATCCGTCCCCTGGAGAACTTCAAGTGCGATATGCGGCGGACGTACGAGCGCTACTGGCGCCGCAATCGCCTGCCGATGGACATTGGCCATCGAGGATCGGGCGTAACCTACTTCCTCGGACAGGATCTGGTGCGGGAGAACACGCTCTACGGCTTCAAGCAGGCCGCTGTGGCCAATGCCGATATGGTGGAGTTCGATGTGCAGCTGACGAAGGACGCCCAAGTGGTTGTCTACCACGACTTTGTGATGAAGTTTCTCCTGCAGCGCTGTTCTAGCTACGAGGAGTTGCTCACCAGCTGCGATCTGCTGATATTTCCCTGCGAGAAGCTCAATCGCCTGAAGCTCTTGGCGATGGGAGGATGCAAGCGGACCAACCATATTGCCGTGCCCTTTGAAGCCTTTACCTACGACCAGTTGACCCTGGCACGAGTCTTGCGCTTTTCCGCCAACAAGGGACGCGAGGTGCCATGCGATCGTATGCTGCATGAGCAGCGGCCCTTCCCTCTGCTGCTGGACATGTTCGAGAAGGAACAGACTCTGCTGCCACAGTCCCTTGGTTTCAACATCGAAATCAAGTTCCCGCAGCTGGACAGCACCCGGCGCTGGGAGGACGAGTGCTTCAAGCCTACCTTTGACCGAAACCTATACGTGGACACTATCCTGGAGATAGTCCTTCAGCATGCCGGCAGCAGACGCATCCTTTTCTCATGCTTTGATGCGGATATCTGCACGATGGTGCGCCTGAAGCAGAACCTCTATCCCGTGATGCTGCTTACCGAGAATCCCGAGTGCCCGGTCCAGTATTTGGACAAGCGTGTCAGTGTCTTGGAGAATGCTGTCCACCTGGCCCATTCCTTAGAGTTCTTCGGCCTGGCCATGCATACCAATACGGTGCTGCAGCAGCCGACAATTGTGGCCCAGCTCCAGCAGCTGCACCTCCAGGGCGTCGTCTGGGGCAGCCTTAATGTGGACATTCGGGTGCGCGATGTAATGAAGAAGCACGGTGTAGTGGGCATCATCTACGATCGTCTGGATCAGCTGGATCAGGCGGGGGAGGAGCTGCCCTGCGGCAATCTATGCATCGTAGATTCAATAGCTAACCGAAAGATGCTGAAAGAAATGGAGGAGAAGGAGTGGGGGGCCAAGTGCGGCTTTAAGTCCGGGGATGATATTAATGAGGCGCCCAGATATTGCTAGCTGTTGAATTTACAAGATACTATATATATACGCTGGTATTCTCAAAAAATGCTCTGGCTTTCCTTTATGAATGAGAGACAAAAGTAATGGCTTCCAACGTGTGTCCAATATCTTGGCTTAGTATTTCACGCGCCCCACGCTCCTGGGGAATCCCATAAAGACAGAGGGCATTACACGACTAAGCCGTGAATATCCACCAGTTTAAGCCACAGTCAAAGTTACGACAATTGTCAATATGGAGAGCGAGTGTTCTTACCCCTTTGAAGGACCACCATCACCAGCACCCCCCCGGGCAATTGGCGAACTTTTTTCGCAAACATTCCAGGGAAAGACTGTGCGTCAAAGGAGATAAGCTCCTGTGAACTATTGCCAGAAAGATAAACACAAAGGCAGGGACGGTCCATGGTCCATGGTCCATACAGGATGCTCGGAGAAGGGGTTAGAGTTAGGGTCCAGGAGTCCTTTAGTCCTTTAGTCCGGTCAAACGACACACAGCCTCGTAAATGATATCCCATGGCGAATGGGTCTTGTCTTCCTTTTATGGCCCGTTGCACACTTTAGCAACACTCACTCGACGCGACGCGGCGCTGGTCGCTGGATTGTCTTTGGGCTCAACCCCATTCCGAGGCGGGTCCCCTGCTCGGGTATTAATATCCTTTTGCATATCATAAGACTCGACTCTCTCTCTCCCTGTGGGATGTTTGCTAGGTTGTTGTGCAACTTCCATCCATACCATTGTGCTATTTATCATAATTTTTCAATTTAACACTGCTTTGCACACATGGGACAGATACACAGATACACGGATACACCTCAGCATGTCCCGGACATCCTTCTTCCTGGCTCTATCCTGAAACTATATACTTTCAATGTTTACTTGCGCAAACATCCTTTGACGAACTTTGCCCATTGTCCAGGAGTCCACTTTGATGGCTTGGCCGTACTTTCGTTTTTGCATTCTCATCGATTTCCTCCTGCCTGTTTGCTTTGCTCATCCCATGGACGGACCTATCTTCAGGGACACACTCACGTGGCCGTTAAGGACGACGTTATTAATGAGCATTTTGACACTTACGTCTTGACATTTGCACAGCTGGTCGTTTGTCTTAAGACTTTTGGCCATTGCAGCGCTCGATTGGAAAAGGTCAACTACTGTCTGGATCCCCCAGCTATCGTAGATTGTTTTCTTCTTTCTTATAGCTACAGCCTGATGATGCCTGATATTTGAATAAAACTATAATTGTGTTTGCTTTGTACAAAAGATGAGAATTCTAGGGTCTGGGATTTAGTTAGCGATTTATTGAGAGAAGAGGAAGTTAACCTATGGTTAAATTTACATCTAGGAAATAGGCAATATTAGTTTATTCTTCCCATTGCGCTTTTACCTTTAGTTGGTATCCCCACAAATAGTAAAGCATTTGCATAAGTCAAGACTTACTTCAGAATATGGATAATGATTGATTGAGATGTTGGCCTTTTCGGGAGATCACAAAGGTGACCATTTGGTAAGATATAGCTTGTGATTCTTTGGTTCCAATCATAGTCAGCGTGAGGTCTTCCTCTCTGTGTTATCTCCACTCAAACAAACATACATTCAATCTCCTCCAGTCCCTGCAATCAAGGCTTGCATAAAACTCTCTCCAGACTCCGATCAAATTAAAACATAAATTCATGGAGGACAAACAAACTTTCCATAGAGGGAAACCCTCTTCCTTAAACGCAAATTGAAAGCCCTGACCATCGTCCAGTTCCAGCATTAGCACAGAGCCAGCTGTCTTCAGGGTTATCAAATGACCAACCCCACTCCACTCCACTCCACCCCACACTCCACTCCCTTTCCAACCCATTGCATTCCCTTAGTGCCGGGGATTGTTTGCCTTCAATTTGACTACAAACCATAATTTATCTTTTCAGACGTGTTGGTTCCTTTGGTCAGCGCGACAATGGGCGCTGGGCCAGCGCTGGTCGCCAGCGTCAAGGATTATTGATTATGCAAAGTGCCTTTGCAGGACACAATGCCGAGAAAAACAAAGGGCTTAAGCAAAGAGAAGAAAGGATTCTCGCCAAGAAATCTCAAGCTGGGCGAAGGGGTTGCTCAAAAACTGGACATTGGTCAGTGGAAATTATGAAATATTCTGACGAACCTGGAAAAGTATCCCCTTACAGGATACAAAGCGTGTGTTTTCGCTTATTAGAGAGATAATGGTTTCCGACAACGGACAACAGTTATTCGGGACCCCGGACTCTGTCGGGACTCTGTCTTAATGGTCAGTTTCGCTATTTTGGCATGGTTAATTAATATCCAGGCTCCTGCCGAGTGTGAGAAAGTTGCTACCTCCTCCGAAGAGGGAGGCAAAGGTGAGACACCGAAAGGCTTTGGCCGCTGACGGATGCTGATGGATTAGGGCGATAATTAATGATGCATCGGACACTGTCCATCGGTAACTGCGGCGTGGCTGTATCTGTATCTGGTTTTGGTATTATCACAAATTGACCAAGTAAACGAGGATGACCTTCGGTTCTCACCCAAAGGATCTTTGTGATCTGTTGAACTGTTGTAACTAATTTGAAACCTGGTTTCTTTTAAGCAACTTTTTTGTGTCTTAAAAACATTTCCTGATTAGTATTTTGAGGAATTTCCAAACAGATGCTCTAAACTTTTAGTAAAGCTAAGAAGTTATCCTCTTCGATCTCTCTTCGATTATCTGCCTATTCCTCTATTCCTTCTCTACAAAATCATTCTGTAATCAACTTGAAAGAAAACGTTTCGAACTCTTTTTTTTGTATTTAGTTGCAAAATTAAAATACTTCGAAAAACAATATTTTTCAGTTCGCTTAAGAAATATCAATTCCTACAAAAAAAGAGGGAGAAATGGTATCATCTTCATCTGTTCCGTTTCAGAGTCTTTTTCATCTTTTGCCTGTCCGTATATAGTACGTATATGTACATTAAATATATGAACATATATAGAGACAGTGTTGTTGCAGACAGTCGGTTGATAAGAAGCATTTTGTTTCTTTGAATGAGGCTGATAAGCGCCATTTAAAACGGAGCCAGAGCGAGAGCCAGAGGCGAGGTCAATTGACCTGCTTTTAGGCAGAGACTTGAGCACGTACATATGTACATACGTATGTACGTCCGTTCATCGGAACATCGGAGAGTGCTTGCCAGAGAGATCCCCTCTATACGAGGAACGGTCCCCCGCCATCACTGCTAATCTGTCAGTCGAGTGTCTGTTTGTTTGCTGTCAATTTTCAGGCCAAAAATGTAAACAAAAACGGGAATAGAAAAAATACTAAAAAGAAATATTCCACACGCTTCTAATTAACGAATAAATAGCACTTATTAAAGTACATATTCCTCTGACATACATATATATTTATTTATATACCAGAGTTTCTATATAACAGATGTTGACAATAAACAGGCGTCTGTGGCTGGTCTTATCAACCAAAAAGAGTATGCAAAATTGTTATTTAAATAATGTCTTATATGGAAAGAGAGAACTTTGAGATTATAATTTGTTAAAACTGAACTTTTGTCCTGTAACAGAGGGAAGAACATCATCTGAGCATCAGACAGAGCATTCCCTGATCTCTGGCGACATCAATTTTTAGGGTGAACAATTTCAATTAGGTTCACGTTGAACCGTGATTCAGATTAACACACTCCAACACTTCCACAATTCCATTTGCATTTGCTTTTCCATTTCCAGAGACCTCTAGATCGATCCCCAAGCACAAAGTAGTAGTTTCTGATAATGCAATTGTTGTTCAATCTACTATAGACATACATATTTTGCATACTGCAGTTAATCAGTACTAAAGAACGGGGTACCACTACTTACTATCCCACGCTACTATCCGTCAAGACAATGCTGTTCATTGGACGAACAATAGATGGATATTCATGCGGTTGTGTCCACCACCATTAGAAGTACATTAGGGTGCCGGTGCCCCCTCCTCCCCCACTCACAGGAGCAGCGGAGGCGACACACATGCAAGCTGCAAGAGAAATTCGAGATACGAGATACTCGTACTTTAACCGATGATGACGACAACGGCTGCTGCTGCTGTTGAGGATCCAAACAAAGACGCCTTTTGTTGGTACGGATGGATGGTTGGTTGGATGGTTGGATGGATGGGTTCATGTCGTATCTTTCTTTCTCCTGGCCCCTGGCCGCAACCGCAAATGACGCAAAATTGTCGCCAGCACACCCTCTCACACTCTCAAACTCACTCTCTCACACACACAGAAAATAAATCTCTTGACAAGATAACAAGATGCATCTTTGAGATACGATGGGCCACAAAAATACCGTTTAATGAGGCTGCCCCGACACGACACGCAGCTTGACTATTTCTTAGATCTTGTCTCTAGAGAGGGAGTCGGTCACTCAAAGGATATTAGCCGGCTGCCTATTCTCATTGAAATCCATTCCATTCTTCTTCCTTTTTCGTGGCCGGGTCTCTGTGGCCATAACTCTTGTGACTTTATGTCCGTTCTTCCGTTCATTGTTTGACCACAAAACTGTCCAAAGACCCAGTCAATTTCTGGGATTGTAAGTGCTTCCTTCCGCCTTTTCTGTTGGACATAAAATTCAAATATTTAGAGCCCAAATGTGCAGCGTCAACAGAAAGGATTGTTGATTGGTTAGGTTCCAAAAAGCATTGAGAGTAGGGTACAAATTGATGGCGCTGCACTCCCACAAGAAAATCCTGAAAGGATAATGCAAATGAGGCACTTGAGAACCATCAGAAAAAGCCTCACATCTTATGAATATGTAATTTCTGCCCAGCCATGAATAGAATCCTGTAACAAAGACACTCAGCACTCAAGTGGCCATTGAGAGGCTTTCCTAGAGTATGGGAAAATATGTGTAAGTGTATGAAAAGAATCAAAATTAAGTGGAAAGTTTTCAGTTCTTCATCTGACTTGTGTCAAAGCTGCTGCTTACTTTGAGAAAAAACCTTATTCAAATGCGTTATAAACCTTTTTTGCGCCATGACAACATATTAAATGGGTCTTAAGCCCTAAACAATGAGGTTTACACGCAGATTTACCTCCTCTTTTTCGTTCGTTGAAAAGTTTAAGCGATTAGTGCAATTTAGCGAAAATAATATGCGAAATTGCATGCTTCAACGCGCTCTCAATGGCACTCAATGCACTGCACCGCACACCACCGCACATACAGCGACACAACGACACATAGATAGTGCGAAAAGGGGAATCCCCGCTGAGCCACTTAATGTGGGAAAATTCTCGTCACTTGTCAGCACACGCCCACGGCTGGAACTACCCTCGGAATCTACTCATAGGATAAAAGTGTTAAAGTACAATGGACTCTTGGCAATTGTTGCAGATCGACAGAGAGATCCTTGCGAATGCGTAAAACTCAGTGAACATTAAAGTGCCAGACACAGACACAGACAATGGGAAGGTGGCATACAAACAGGAGCAAAAAGAAGCTGCTGACAAACAAAAAAAAGATACAGATACAGATACAGGGATCGTACGAGTAGAACTCATAATCCTTTCAATGCGCCACTTAAGCCGATCAGGCGTGGCAACAAACGAAGAAAAGAGGAAACAGAAACAGAAACCCTTGCCCCGAAAACAGGACCCTACGCGTGCAGCCTCCGGTGGCATTCCATTGTGGACCATTTAGTGTGTGCGGTTCGTCGGATGTTTAACCCATTTGTGTTAGGGTTTGCTCTGGTTCTCGACTCAATGATGAAACTGAAACTCCGACAAATTAGGGCACTCCGCATCCATTGGCCTTTGTTCGGAGTCTAAGGTCGGTGGACCCTTTCTTAATGCGGAAGATCATAATGTTTGCATCGAAGGGTTGATCTTGTTGATCTTGTTTTTGAGATCACCTTTTCGCTGTGATGTGATTTATATATTTGTATAGGCAGTGGCTATCTTGATTTGGGATATCCGAGTGCTGCTTAAGGATTCCTCCTTATTAAGGTTTGACTTTTGCACTCTCATCTTTGGTCTTTGATGCACGTGCCGCAGATAACTGAATGGGAGATGATGATATTTGATTGTGAACTGTAATAAGAGTTATGTACATTGGGGGGATAAATAAAGTTCTATTGGAGCATCTTGGTCATCAAATAACATTACCTCGTTCAATTTTATTTCTTAATTTCATAAATAAAACCATAATTTCAATTTTCGCTACTACGCAAATTGTCCATTAGGCTTATTACGCAAACATCTATGCATTCGTACAATATTTGTGCGTCTACTTTTTTGAAAGATTGAAATGCAAACCTTTTGTCGAACACCAAAAATCTGTTGATGGATGGGCCCATTGTTCGGGCTTGTCAGTTTCGCTTGGAGTTATGCAAAAACCAATTGTCTGGGGCGCACATCACATCACATCGGATTCGGATTACACCTGGTCTCTGGACCCTGGGTCCAAAGACTGACAGTGCAAACAGATTATTTTCATAAATTAGACTTTATTAATCATTAAGACGACAGCAGCAGCAGCGGCCGCATGAGGTAACTTTCAAGACGGGATTCGGGAAAAGACAGGACGGAACTTCTGTTGAAGGAGAACTGGTGCTGGCGAAAGGGGTGGGAAAGGATGTGCGGTCTAGGGCTTACAAACTGGACATTGGTCAGCGCATTGGTCAGTCACGCACGTAATTCCGGCATTACTCCCATCGGACAGCGGCGTAGAGCAGCGGCCAACGGGATAGCAAGAGTTCAGAGGTCATCACCGTACATTTTCTTGTTTCTTCTCACAGTCCAACAGTGACTGGACTCCGAACAGCAGGAAACTTAAGACGTTTTCACGATGAATTTTAATGATTTTTATATTCAAATGAGTTTTGCGCGGTGCTCCAACCCGTTTGCCCGGTTTCCCTTGGACCCAGGGGAGTGTCCGAGTCGCAGGACAGTGTCCCGATCTCGTATCCTGCTGATGCCTGGATTGGCTCGGTCAAGCTCTGTGCAAATCTCTTCCAAAATGGCCAACGTTACTGTGACCCCTTCCTTTAGCTTCCTCCTGCCTAGCTCTTTATTGTGTGGCCTCGGACAAAGGGTCAATCTGAAAGGGCAACAGTTGATGTTTAGAGCGCATGTGTTAGGCCCTGGCATGGGTGGCCATTTTGTTCGAAGGACCTCTTCACATTAACCAACCGAATGGAATGAATCAACATTTTGTGGCAGAATGAAATGAATCAAATTTGTGGCAGAACCACACAAAAAAACTGAAATATTTTACCACATAACACAACGAGTATTCTTCAGTATGTATAATAGGGGCCTGAACACCTAGGGCCTAGGACACCTGAATGAAACATACAGAGGAAGCTTATTTTATACAGTTGTTATATTTACCGATTGGGAGCTACAGGATCTAAAGAGAATGCTGCTTCTTGGCTCTTCACATCTTTGTAGTTCCCCGAACGAAAATATGATATCCGGTGGAGACACACACGCATAAAGTGTTCATCTGAACTTTGTCACCGCCTCGTGTGCCCCATAAAAATGTAATTCATAACTTAATTCAAACGGTATCTGGTTGGTCTTATTAATAAAACACTCTTTGGTTTTTATGCTTTTTTAACTGCCGGCCCTACGCTCTTTTTATAGCTACCACTTGACCAGCAGCGGCCTAATCGCCTAGGTTGGCTTTTGTGACACCTGCAGCTCTAGTTTGGGGGGGCCAGATCTTAAGATCACGGTGAAGTTGTCACTGCTTACTCCAGATACACACATTTGATCTTACCCGACTTCTTATCAAGGGTTTCGACGCTCTTCCTATCTTTATCTCTATTTACAGGTAGTGGTGCACTTCCGGAAGAAGTGCTGCTCGTTAAAAGAAAACCAAACCCCAATTTTAATGAAGATAAATCGAAATGGAGTCAAGGAACAATCCCACAGATTGAGCAACTGTTTGGGTTTGAAATTTCACTTTTTGACATCATCGCTGTATAAACTACAGGATCTACGCGATACAGCCGAAGCATGTACCGAACGGTGACATTTAAATTAATAAACTCCAGGCGCGTAACTGCAGTCAATTATTCGGCCGAAAATATCCTGTTTCCAGCATCCAGTTTCGGCATCATCATCATCATTATTAACACTTTCCACGGATACTTGAACTACGTTTGGCAGTTGCTCGGGACGGCAGGGACGGCATCCTGGGTCCTGGGTCCTGGGTCCTGAGTCCGGGCTGGTCCGCTTGTTGTGTTTTTGTAATGCTATATAATTACACCATCAAGTTGACTGATGACACGGAATGAATCTTTGTCGCTTCCCTTACACAACACACACACAAATCTGCATAAATTCATAATTTTTCTTCGCCACCCTGTGTACGGGACTCTCGTGCAACCCTTGCCCGCTTTAGGGATATCCGCTCACTAGGATTTGACTTTCCCCTCGGATTAGAGAGAGAGAGAATCGAAAAAATGTTCCCTTTGGAGGGAAGTGAGTTCTCAATGAATCGATTTTGCTGTACGAGCCCAAAGGGAGTTAAATAAATATTTAATATAACGATGTCCTTATTTAGTTAAGGAACTTTTCAGTTTCGTGGGTGGAACTAATGCTCCAATCTTCCAATTTGTAATCTATGGTGAATTCTCTTGAGGGAATGTAAATTTGTATCTTACTTTGCAATCAATGAAATTCCAATGATTCCTTTATTTCTACAGGCTTCTTCAGGCAGCCACACCAGTTGAACTGTGAGTGGCGACCATTGACTGTGCCCTGATCTGATCCATACTGGCCATATGCCGACTGCTAATGCGCTTTCAGCCTCGATCTGTCATGCGGGACAATCGGAGATGTCAAAATTTTTGACACTTCAATTTCTTCGTCGCAAGAACACGGAGACAAATGAGCAGCGCGTGTGTTTCCTTATTGCATTACGAATACATGCGAATATCCTGCCAGGACGAGGCTCTCACTCTACGGTGTGTAGGTGCAGCCGTCGTCTGTCAGACGCGTCTTGTCATGCATCAAAAAAAAAAAAAAAAGACAAAAAAGAAAAAAGATATGAAGAAAGGAAAATGGAAATGGAAATGGGAATGAATAAAAGCCAAAAAGGGAACCAAGTCAAAGCAAACAGAATGAAATGGCAGCGAAGAAAATTAAATTGAAAATTTCAACACTGTGTAACAGAAGGAGAAAGGCTGGGGCAAGCAGAAAGCAAGAGGCATGCGACACGGGGAGGATGGCAGCCACCAGGTTGCCACAGTTGACTCTTTTGATAAACAAACAGACAGCGGACAGATGGACGGACAGACGGACGGACTGCAAAAATGTTGATTACAGCCAAACGAAGGAGAAACCAGCCAAAGGAACACCCAGCAACAGCCACAAACAGTAGAACCAACGGCACACGGCGACACATGAGACCGCAGCTTCCTTCCGCCTTTTAGTCGCAGCCGCAAAAGAACGTGCGCCAAAAAAACGAGCTGAAGGGAGGGCTTTTTATGCGGGGAACGAAGCTTGGAATACCCTAACAGACCCTTCATTGCTATGGAACATTAACGATGGGCAACTATCGAAAACAGAGGGACTGAATAGTATATAAGTAGATACACCGAGCTGTAGGTCTGAAATACAAATCCTCATGTTAAATTTAAGATCGATTAAGAGTCTTCACTCTCTGCGTGGCAAACACTTTCTTAATGTTAGAAGCCTCTTCAAAAAGAGTACAGCGCGCTAAAGGGAATCACAGGAAATGAGAGGAGCAAAAAAAAGAAATATAAAATCCATTCGCGAGTCGCAACTTTTATGTGTACCAGCGGATCCATGTCAGTGCTTGGCTTTTGTGATATCTGGAACGAGTTGTCAAATAAAAGGCGGCAGGAAAAAAACACCAGGAGCTGGATCATTGACTTGGCTGGCTGCCATCAAAATGGCGTCTCGCCGGGGCAGGACTTTTACAAAAAAAAGCTGCACGAAAATCGATGTGGAAAAGTCAGCTGCGGGTGCTGTTGCTGCTACTGCTGCTGCTAGTGTTCATGCTTCACCTGTCGTCAGGACATTTTCCAGCTAAAACAAACACAAAATTTTAATCAGAAAAAGAGAGCAGAGGAGAGAAAAACTACAAATCACATTTCCTGTGGTAACGTCAACTTCCTGTTTGGCATGGAAATCTCCTAGTCACTGTTTCACACGGTGCCAGAACCCAACAGCGCTCGCTGCAACCGCTTTGATGTTGCATGCAACGAACGCTGCGGTGCGTCTATTTTCCGCTGTGTGTCATTTAATTGTCAGTCAGTCAAGGCACAGTAGTCCGTCAGTCAGTCAGTCCAGCAGTCAAGTCAGTCAACAAGGTAGCCCCCCAGTCCCTCAACTTGGTCAGTCATGCACTCAATCAGTGGCAGGACACTCCACTGTGGCAAGGATAACAAACTTCACCCTATCTGCCGCTGTGCACCCACCCCCTCAATGAAGGGCAGTTTTCAATTGTGGGCGTCGTGCACCCTCCACGGAAGTCGGACTTCCTAAGCGGAACTCCCTGCATTATCCTTCTATGGGAATGCTCTCCCTATAGTTAGGGACAAACTTTGTATTCAGCTGTGCTTGTAATTCCTTGTGGTTTATGGTCGCAACTCCTAATTGTTGCAGTTAGTTGCGTGCTGTGACTGGAACTCTTTCAAAATTATTTTGGAGAGAAAACATTTTGGAAACAGATTGGTACGGGCGTGATAAGAACTTGGTTTTGATCGTTGTTCAGTGAAACAACTTTGTCGGGGTACAGAAAGTGAAGCTGTAGGGAAAACTGAAGGGTTTATGGTTTGCTGTGAAAGGTAATTCTCATGATCGTAAGCACTAAGATAAGATACAGATGGTCCTTGGTAAAGATGCTTCTGTTACATTGTTGTTTGTAAAATTAACAATTGTAAAACTCTTCAGGACGGATGCTGGGATAAGTCCAGAATTTTGTTACCATAAATATTTAAATACTTTGCATTACTTTGTTTTATTTTAATGTTGAAAAACTTCCAATGAAGTTATGGAAGGGCACTTATAATCTGTTTCCAATTCTATTCCTATAAGTTGTACACCTCATCATTAGCTAATCCCACTTAGCACCAAAGAACCACACTGCACCTGCTCCCACACCACTCGCAATCCCACCCACCCACACCACACTCGGATCGTATCCCCTGCGGTCCCACCAACTGAGATGCTGCTTAGCGGAAATAAATCTACCATTAAGATGCCTGACATTATTCAAAATACAGAATACCAAAACTACAGAATTCTTCAAATGCCTACAAAAAAGATGTACTGGAATCGGAGGAGGGGATCTGGATGGGGCTGGGGCTGGAATTTCAGACTGGCTCTGGAGTTGGAAGAGCAGCGTTGGACAGCGGGATAATACCAAGGATGACGATGGGCAAAAAAGGCCATAAAATTGAATGTCAGACGTGGCAGAAACAGTCGAGAGGCAGCCACTACGAGTGGAGCGTGGAGGCATAAACGACTTCATTTTATCTTAATGTGCTAATAAATTTCCCAAAGACGAAATCTCTGCCAAAAACCAAATAAATTTACTAATACCAAAATTAACACAGAGGCAGAGCGGCAGAGAGGCACATAGGCATAGGGGACATGTGAGGCATGCCACCGAAAATGAAATGGAGCGCCAAGCAGTTGACTGAGTGGCATGTGTGGAATCGAAGAAATGCAATTAAGGCAGCCAAATCATCTGGAGAACCAGTCGGGAGCTCTGGAGTCGGCACAGAGAGGGAGACGAGACCGACCCGCATGATGTCTTAAGTGTTTAAGTAGCTAAACGCCTGACAACCGGAGGAGTTATGGCCCGGCCTGCAGCTTGAAGCTGGCGCGTGCTCCATTGGGCGCTCTCTCTCTCCCACAATCCACATCTAAAGTATTCTGTCAACACAGGGGAAAGGGATGGATGCCGAAAAGATCTTCGCTTGGTTCTGGCTGTTGTGATCGACACTTGAGACTTGTGCTGACAATTCCTCCCTCTCCTCTCCCTAGGAAAACGAAGTTTCCCAAATTGGATGGATGATTCGTAACTCCTAAAAGGGTTCATGTGGCCTTGTGCTCATAAATTTGATAATGCTCAAGTGCGTGGCATGGCACCTGAGTTGGATCGATGGGGAAAAGCAATTCATTCGAATGGTTTTTCAAATTACATAAAGTTGATATCTCAAGTTTTATGACCATTTATGGATCATGATGGAAAAATGCAATTTATATGACATTTATGACTGCAACAGCTGAAGAAATTAAAGATTCCCAAACTTTTCACAAATGGAAATATATTTAAGGCCGAACTTTTCTCAGTTTCATTCTTTTTCTAAAGATTAACGGTCAGTTTTGTGTCATTTCCTTTGGCCACCCGGCTGGACGCGCCTTTCAAGCAGTTGCCACCCCTAAGAAGGGTCGCAGTACCGTACAGTCGAGCAGTACATGCAACCTCATATGCATTATTTTGCATGTCTGGCAATTTAAGCAATTCATGCGTAAAGGTCAAAAGATCAACGCTGACAGAATTTGGAAGGGAATGGTACTGCTAGGGGGAAAGGCAGTTGCCTGAGGGAAGTTTTTCAATAGAATTTCTTGAGTTTTTCTTACGATAATGCTCTGATTTCCTTTTGCAGCATTTGCATTTGTCCATTGTCCAGTCCGCTGATTAGGCGTGAAGCTCGGATTTGAATAAGAAATTTCTACATCGGGTGGGGGGTTTTAAAGAATGCATTATTTTTGGGTTGACAGAATGCATTTATGTGTGTACTTTTCTGGCGGGAAAATGTTTGCCTATAGGAAGAAGAAGTAGATAGTCCAATATATTTCGGGTCAAAGAAAATAATTCTTGGACCCATCTTCCACTGTTTCTAAATTCTTAAAATGAACTCTTAAGTTTAGTTTTAATCTTCAATGAATAATATTTTGTAAATATTTATGTTATAATACAATCTTATTTTCTTCTCATGCTTATATAATCAGTTTAGCCTCTATCGCTGTCTACATTTTTACTTATATATATTTTTTTTTTTTTTTTTTTTTTTTTTTTTTTTTTTTTTTTTTTTTTTTTTTTTTTTTATTAAGCGTTGAATCCGTACATTGCATATAACGTATCTTAACATCACTGGTAAATAATATTGGGGTAGCCAAACCTAATGCTAAATGCGAGAGGACTTACAAAAAATATAATATTATAATATTGGGAGGGAAACTTAGAGTTGGCCAATAGTTTTGGCAAAACCCAATCTCTTCAACCGCCTCAAAGGCCTGGCAGGTAGTAATCGTCTGGCGAGCATACTATGGTGTCTAATTAGCCTGTCACTGTATCTGCTGGTGTGCCTTCCAATCTGCTCCTCTACTGTATGCAGATTCAAATCCCGATGTAGGGTGGAGCCACGCACGTACCAAGGGCAGTTCGTTATTTGCCTCATGGCGCGATTCTGCAAGACCTGTATCCGTTTATAGTTCGATTTGGCAGCTATACCCCAAATCTGCACACCGTAGAGCCAGATCGGGGCTACACAGTGTACATAAACTGCTCTTTTGGCTCTCAGTGACATGGTGCTTCTTCTGTTAATCAGCCACCGCAATTGCTGCATTCTTTGCCCACATTTACGAGCCGTAGCTTTCAAGTGTGGACCAAAAGTAAGACGCTTATCAAGGGTGATACCGAGATACTTTGCTTGCTCTGGTTGGTCCAAAGTTACGCCTTCAAACTTTATGGGTGGGGTGTGGTCTATGAGCGCTTTCAGGGTGAAGCATGGATTGGTGGTCTTCAGTGGGTTGACTTTTAAATTCCATCTTTTGCACCAAGCTGCCAAAGAGTAGAGGTACTCTTGGAGACCATCTGCTGCCTCAAGGCGGCACTTGGAGCTGTAGAGCAGTGCTATATCGTCCGCGTAGGTAGCAAGCAGAGCCTTACGGGGGGCCTCCATATGTTGCTCGCTTGGGGAGGGTAGATCTGCAGTATAGATAGAGTAAAGCAGCGGGCCAAGGACGCTGCCCTGTGGAACTCCAGCTCTCATTTGGCAAGGTGTTGAATGTGTGTTCCTGAACCTGACCATAAACTGACGTCCTTCCAAGTATGATCGTAGGACACCGTAGTATGGTGCTGGGAACAGTTTTTTAATTTTGCTCAATAGGCCGATATGCCAAACTCTATCGAAGGCTTGCTGCATATCAATGAAGACTGCATTGCAGTATTCTAGATCATCATAGGCCTGTAGGATGTGTCCTGCCAATCTGTGGACTTGCTCCACTGTGCCGTGTCCCTCCCGAAAGCCAAACTGGTGATCCGGCAAGATACGGCATTCCTTGATTATACTACCAAGACGATTGGCAAGAAGCCTCTCCCATACCTTAGATAAGGAAGACAAAAGACTTATTGGCCGATACGACTCAGGGTCATCCTCCGGTTTTCCAGGCTTATGGATCATCAGGATTGTTGCTATCTTCCACTGCTTAGGGAAAAACTGCATCCTTAACATGGCGTTAAAAATGAGCACTATGTAGAGTATCGCCCGATTAGGCAATGCTTTCAGTGTGGAATTGCACACTCTGTCAATGCCAGGAGCCTTCTTCCTCGGTAGGGACTTGATGACTTCAACAATCTCGTCAGCCCTGGCTGGTTTAATGGGTAAGGCCATTTGTAGAGGTGTTTGCAGACTATCTTTTGTCTCTTTGTACTGCGCCTCCGTGGCGAATTGGTAATGGGTGAACCTGTCCCCTAAATGATGTGCAAACGAATTGGCCTGCTCTTCTTCGTCTTATATATATACATTTATTATTGCTTATATTTAGCTTGATTCTTTGATATTGGATATACCAATAAGTTTATTTCATTAAAAATGTCCCTCCTCTAGAATCTTCTTATGTGCCAGAGGTTTTCCCCTTAAAAAAACAGCACCAAAGAGGTCAACATCCGCTAATTAAGGTCACTTTCATCCCAGCCTCCGAGACCATAAATTTTCCCTAAAAAAACAGTCTTACAACACGTTCCGCCTTATTATGACCATGCGAACAAAGAACAATAAAAAATAGAGCAAAACCCCTGGGGAGGGTTGGAAAAAATACCACTTAAAAAATTTGCAAACATGTTTTGCATACAGCCAAACCGATCATCAAATATTCACATTCATACAACGGGAGAAATGAGCGAAAATCTTTGGGTGCATTTTCACCCAGAATCAGCAGCACCCAAAAGAAAAGAATCTTTGAAAGCAACCACCAAAGGCACACGGCACACACGAAGAGATATCCAGCTGCTTGTAAGACCCACGTCACGATCTCGATCACGGGACAGATCTCTTTTGTGCAAAGAACTGGAGCGAACAAATGCGAGTGCGAAAATCTACCCCATAATCCGGGGAAGATATATTCCAAATTAAACTTACGGAAACAAAAGAAAAACGAAAGGAAAGACGGTTTATTTGCGTATCGAAATGTGCAAATTTTTCAATGTTTTTCTTTGCGTTATATTCATAAATCTTTTTTGGGTAAAAGTGAATTTCAGTTTCGATAATTTCGATGGAAGGGGGGAATGTACATACATTTGGATGATGATTAGTTCCGTTGGAGGCCTCAACAAATCCCACACAATATGATTCACTAAAACTACAACTGGACTTAGTATTTGCGTTGACATCACCTGTCCGAAAGTCGCAGCTCAATAATTGGTGTCATAAAAGTTAGTTAAATCATATTTTGGATGTCAGTCAGAATCGGTGACATTCCCCAAATCAGAAGGAACTCCATTGCGTGCTGATTGCCTTGGGCATTGTTTCGATGACACGCCAAATGGTCTCTGTTTCCAGAGTCTATTCCCACCTGTCAACCTAATGGATAATGGTTCTATGCTTCTGTCTCGTGGCCCTGTCCCTGTCCCTGTCCCCTGATGTGTGCAAACACACAATTACGCGTTCCGTATGACGAGGGCGTGTCAGGTGGCGCTTGTGGTCTATATAGGGTATGGCATGCCCATACCCATGCCCCCATCAGAGCAAACAATAATCACCAATTTACAGCTCGTCATCGAGTCGGGTAAATGGCGACAACGTAATGTCATTTGATGTTGATTTGTGATTGCTGCAATTATATGTAAATTAATTATGGGGTTTCGCTGGTTTAGGGAATGCTTTTGGTTGTGCTGTAACCAAATGTAAAAGATAATTTCCATAGACATTGTCTTTTGCAAGTGAACAACAAGTTTTGGCATGCAAATTGACAAGACTTTGACTGCACCCAGACAACTCTCGAAAGCCTTTTCCGTAAGTGGCAGAGACAACTCAATGATGTCTCCAAATGTGTTACGCTCGATCGGGGATTGAGGTCTGTGGATCCCCAGTGGGGCAGACAGACCGAAAAGACACATCCCAGAAACAGATACTGAGGGAGATGCAGATCTGCAGATCTGCAGTTGCAGATACAGTTGCAAATGTTGCAGCTGCCCCAGCGATCGAAGTGGCGCGATCATGTGCAGATTCTGTCTGCTCTCTGTGTCGTTTTTTGTTTTGAGAGCTTTAGCACTGGGGATCTGGAAGCACTTGACATGAAGAAATAATTCCATTGAGTTGACAACTATGTCAGGAATCTCAAGCGAGACAAAATTAGACAAGAAGCGTGATTTACGGAACCCTTAAAGAGCAAATGCGATGACAATGTCTGGATGTGGATCTGTTTCTGGGTCTGCGAAGCACATGTGCAAATGGAGATAAGAGGCGGACCTGATCGACGCTTCCCTATGGCCACATAAGACACAGAACATTGTGATTTATGGGTTTGGAATCGATTGGCCTGGAAACTCCAAGACAGATACGCACGCCTAGTCAGAGCAGAACAGATCAAAGCAAATCAAAGAGATGGACAAACTTTATGCTTTGGTAATTTTATATGCTTGAGCTTGAGCATCGCCCATCGATCATTGATCTTGTGATCGTCGTATTGGGGTATTTCCAGACAATAAAAAACACACACGAATTGGTTTTTATGTTACCTATTTAACAGAGAGATCAGACCTCTGAGACTACACGCCTCTTCCAGCTTCCGCGTCGTTTGGCATTTTGTGGTTTTGCCCAAAAACAAAGTTTTGTTTACAAAAAGGCCAAATGCTGAATGGGAATGACAAAGCCAAGCGTCTCTATTCACACCTGGCCCCAAAACGAGAACTACTATCTGGAGTATATCGAAAGAGTTGTGCCAATAGTCTAACATTTAAATTGAGCCGTAATGGGAATAGAGCCTTTCCTTTCCCCCAGAAATTCAAATTAGTAAACCTATATAAATTGATCCCCTAAATAAAAGAAACCGAAAATCGCTTTTCAAAAATCCCCTCAAGCAATGCGTAATATATTCTAAGCAAATATCTCCAAAAAAAATACAAATTTGCATTAACGAACGGACTTTAGATCGCACGAGATCGCTGGAACCTGTTTTGTGGGTTCATTGTTAGTTTCGTCATTGAATGTTTTTTCTTTTTTTTTTTTTTTTGATATTTGGAGCCGCACAAAAGCCGGTGGGGGATTCTTTGTGATTACTTTAGTCATCTTTCTAAAACTGGTTTCCCTTTGGACATCGCATTTTGTGGTGATTGTGTTCTTGAATTCCATTAATATCGAGACGATAAGTGCTAGAACGAATTTTGAACCCGAGTCGAGTCGCATATAAAAGCCGTGCTCAAGTGCCGGCTAAATATCAGTTAACACGGAATCTTCATTGATAGAGGAAGTTGCGAAATCAAAAGTGCGAAAATGCGTTGCGTGATATTGCTTGGATTGATCGCCTGTCTGGCGTGTCTGTCTATGGCCTGGGGCCTGGAGGAGTCGTCCAACGATCAGGATCTGTCTCTGTCGCCTGTGGAGCAGGGCATCGAGCAGGCCGCCGAGGGACAGGTTCGTGCCAAGCGTCAGTTCTATGGCGGACGTCCCTACTATGGTGGTGGCTTCGGCGGCTTTGGACGTCCGTATGGAGGAGGATTTGGAGGTGGATATTATGGTCGTCCCTACTACGGAGGCTATGGACGTCCCTATGGCGGTGGATTCGGCGGGCCCTTCTATGGCGGTGGATTCTACGGCTAAATTACTTTGGTTACCAATAAACGAAAGCGAAAAGTGTGACGAATATCCATGTGTGTTGTTTCTAGAGTCAGCAGGGATCTGCAGAGCAGCCCACAAAATTATCTCGAAACTTGACCTCGTCTATGGGAATGTATGTGACCCAAAACTAGGGACGTGAGACGGCGAGTGCGAGGAGAATGCTGCTGGGGAATATTTTAAAAATAAATAACAGAAAATCTCCATTTATTTATTAATGTATGCTCCAGGTCGTAGCTTCCTTAGATATACGTACTAATTTTGGGCTCTCTAGGGTCTGGAATGGAGAGGGGGCCGTGTGTTGGTTTATGTTCTACGAGCTGTCACGATCTTTGTTTGTTTCCATCCTCTGGATGTGTGGGAGGGCTCTTGGCTTTTCAGTTTTGCAGCAATCATCACGTACGATTGTCATAATTATCATTTAAATTTTTTATTAGCTGAACCCATGGGCCATCTCTGGGTCTTTGTTCTGTCTGTCGCTTTGCTGCAACTGCTGTCTGTTTTAAGGAAAATAAATATTTAAATGTTGTCACTCGCACTGATGACACGAAGACACACAAAGATGGATATTTTTTGGTGGTTTTTTTTTGCTCTAAAAGTCTAAGCTCATGTCATTAATCAAGTTAATAATTACGAGTATCCTTGGTCGCATTCTCGTCCTCGCTAATCAAATTTGCAACATCTGTGTTTAAGTTGCCATCGAATTTTATTAGATCACCTCAACGATGTCTTAATCCCCGCTAATCAACATGAAAAGCCCAGCAAATTAGCCGCCAATGCCCACCAGTAGATGTTTATCGGTAGATGGGTTTATGTGTTTATGGTTTCGGGGTTCTGTTTCTGGTTCTGGTTCGAAGCAAACAAAACGCCCAAATAAGTTACCCCAGAAAACACTGGGCCGCCCTCGCTTAAGGCCTCTGCTGTGTCCGGTGCTGTATGGTGGGGTGCCTGTCATTGTTTAATTGTCAATAGACATCGGCTTCTATCAATATCATAAAAGCTAATAATTCTCGGTTGGCTGGACGACAAGAACTGACTCCGGGACCATCCTCCCCCACGGGCTATGTATAATCCCCCACCGGATATGCTCAATCAAAGCTCAAAGTGTGCGTGCCAGGGGGAAGTCGCGGTACGAGTGGGTCTGTAGGTGTGAGAAGGCCTCAACCTCAACCTGTCTGTATTTTGGGGGTGGCTCATCGCATTTCATTCATCATTTTTCGCCTTTTCAACGCTTGCAACCCTCCCTCGGGGCACCGGAGACCAAGACCGACCAGGACTCTTGGACATGCTTCCTCTCTAACCTCTGCCATGGCATATCCTCTCGCTCCTCACTCCCTTCTGTGGGTAGCATGTTTTCATATTAAAATTGCGTAATTATAATTAACCACATGTGTGTGTGTGTGTGTGGGGGGGGGGGGGGGGAAGCGGTTTAGCATGTCCTTTGACTGCTTCCGTTCCACATGCCGCACAAAAGCCAAGCCGTTTAAAGTTACTTCCTACCGTGTCTTGTGTGCCACGTGTGTGCCGCTCTGTAAGCGATCTGTGGGCTGTGCCCCCGTGCCTCAGGGGCATAATCCATAACTTGGCGAACTGTCAGCCAATTGATATAACTTCCAGTCGACTCACAAGATAATTAAAAAGGGAAATTTTTAATTTTAATTAGGATTGGGTTTGTGATTGAGAAAGGGTCTTTTTGGGGAAAGGATTTCGGTTCTTTGGCGCGTCAAATGGGGAACGAATGAAAAGAGATAGGAGAGTGTATCTACTTCGGTCACATATGGTAAGCTCTTTCGTTATAGAATCAGTTTGAAGAACTTTGAAAAACTTTGAATTCTAGGAATCTGTTTTTATTCCCCTTTCAATCATAAACTCTTACTTTTTCCAATAGACAAAGACACATATACCTACCATATATCATCTAATGCTTATGGCCCACAAATATCTCTAATTGTAATTTAGTATGGGAACAGTGGAAGAAGATGGGAAATGCCGAATAACCAAAATACATAATGTGGCCAATAAAATTACTGTGAATCCCGCAAGCGTTCACCGAAGGAGTGGTGGGAGCACCAGCAGCAGCAGCAGCAGCAGCAGCACCAGGAGTGCGAGTAGGAGTTGTACTCCAGAGAGAAATACCAGATACACAGACACAAAGATCCAACAGATGAAAATGGAATGGGAATGGGAATGGGTTTTGGGGCGATTACAAACGTGTTGCCATTAGTTAACTTCAGCTTTGATTGATTTCAATTAATCTTGGACGCGTGTAATTAATCATTGAACACTTTAATATGGTTAACAACTCTTGACCAAGCAACGGTTAAAAAGGTTCAACGAGAGCCAGCGAACAGGCCAAGACGAAGACAGACGGACACAGACACAGACACAGACACAGACACAAGTCTTTTGGCTTTGGCAACACTGACAAAGTGACTGACCACAAAAGTTGGGAAGAAGGGAGGATGGAGAGGGAAGTCTGTGCGGTTGCCAGGGAGGCCGCCATCTCTAAGAAAAATAGCCAAGTTTGGAAAATGCGTTGGAGTAATAGTCGGTAACGAACCGAGACACAGACACACGGATTTCCATAGACACAGTCTTGAGATTCAGTCGCTGTCGAAGGTCTAGACTTTGCCACAGCTCCAGCCTTTGCCTCAAACTCTGCCACAGCTCCAGCTGTAGCCTTTGCCTCAACCTCAGATCCAGCTCCATCCCATCTTATTCCATCTCCTGCATCCACCGCCCCACTATAGCTTCATACAGCTCCAGCTTCAGCTCCAGCCCCCGACTAATTGTACTTAGATTTCGCGCCACTTTGGGTAGCTTTGTGGTCATGCCAGCAACGTCCATGGGTCCGTGGAAAGCGGTTCGCGATTGATGGCTATCAATGCCGATGACTTATGGACCAGCTCGCAGACTGGGGCACACATGAAGCATGAAGCATGAGCCAATGGACCAGGCGAATCCATCCATCTATGTGGCACATTTGACTGCAACTCACTTTGATTATCTATCTTGCGCCGTTGGGGCAATTGCTGTGTTCTCTGCCACTCGTTCTCGCTGGGCATTGATTTTCCCAGGCTGAACAAATAGCTGGGAGCTGATTTTTTGGTTTTGTGGTAAGCGATACATGGAAGGTGTCATTAGATCGCGGGGCTCGACTTCGCTTTACATCAAATGGAGGGATCAGAATAGGGGCTCGACTTCGCTTTACATCAAATGGTGGGATCACTGGAGAAGCTGTGAAATGGCTAGGGAATACAAGACCCCATTCTGGGGGCACAAAGGAAACCATCCATCGAAAACCAATTGAACGAATTTCACACATGGGCGCTAATGAATTTAATGAAGTCATTTTTCTTTAACCGATTTACAAAACTACTTACAACCGAGTGGCAGTCCGCCCCTGCCTCTGGCTCTGGCTCTGCCTCTGAGGCACTGAGAACAAGCGAGTTCATAATTTTGCATCATTAATCATGGCCTTAACAAAGAGATCTCGGGCATATACCGATCCAATACCTTCCGAACCGATCGACAGCTACCAAAAAAGGGGGAAAGTAATTTAGGCAACCCGATGCCCGCTTCGATCTACTGGAGATTTGCTGTTGAGAAATTAAAAAACAATTGTTAATTATTAAATTTTAAATTTTACACTTTGCCACAAACATCATTTGATGTTCATTTCATCGGAGGTTACTGTGGGAGCTGCTCTGTCGGGATCTCTGTCGAGTTGTTGAGGGGCACTGGGGCTGGAAGTCTGCAGACCAATCTTTGAAGCTCTGCCCGACACCTCGCTGATGAGATCATTCATCAAAACCTTAACCTGGCCGCACCGAGTGAAATGAGTTGCCATTGTTGTGAGGGCTTTCATGGAGGAGAGTCTCCTGCTTTTTGTCTTCTCCTCTGTTTTGGCATGGGCTTGGGTTGGATGCTGACTGCTCAATTATCACATTGATGGGGTCTGTATAAGCAGATGACTTTACGAAGACCCGCACCGCGGCCTAAAGAAGTTTATTAGCTGAAGTTTGGGATAGCTGTGAGATGCAGAGATATTCAGATGTCCAGAGGATTGAAAGGAGAAAGGATTGAGAGAGATGAAAGTTTAGCTTGCTTCCTGCCTGAGCTTTGAAATGGGCTTTTCCATATACTAGAATAATCGTTTGAAATGCTTGAGCTCCCGTTTCCGTTTATTTCTTATGTAGATTAAGCAGTCGTATTATACTCGTACCAAGATGAATGTCATTGAAGTATAAAGAAATATAGAGCATAGGAATGAAGAATATCTGTTTCTTTTTTTCATTGAGTTTTACATTTGCTGTATACCTGAATATTGATATCGCCTGATATTGGAAGAATTATCATTAACTATTTTTTAGAATTATCCTCATTGAGGAGAATATTATCTTTTTTTGAAGAACATTTTCATCTATCTTTCCTTGCTTTTCCCTTATTGTGAAGCTCTTTTCTCTTTCAGTTACATTCAATTTTAACTTTTTCGAATCCCAACCATTTCAGCTTACAGAAAACCCATATTTCTCTATTGTTCTTCTCGAGCCTAAGCCAAAATTGCGTTTTTCTTTCAGATGACCAGCAGACGAGACATCGGGGGAAATGCGATCATGACCGCAAAGCGTTGCGCTTCATTAAAATCGGATTAAAGAGCGGCCCGAAGAAGTCCTGCCAAAGGACAGCCGGAGGAAAACAGCGCTGACCAGTGTCCCAGTGTTTCCCACGCTGCAGCCAGAACTGACTGTAAATCTTCGAACGGAACGTCTTTTGGGCCTTTCGGTATGCAAAAGTACGCAAATCGCTCGAAATGGAAATAGTAATGGAAATGCGTACAAAATCGACCCAAAATCAACCCCAAAAAGGTACACATCTTCTGTGTCCAGGTAATCCAGGGGTGGAGTGGACAAGCGGAACCCTTTTTGGCGCTGGCCATAAAATTGTGTAAAATTTCATGAAAATCAAGCAGAAAATTTCATACGGACTGGACAATGTCCATAGACAGAGGAAGAGATCTTCCAAGGGGGTTGCTGCGATCCGAACTTGTCACTGGAGAGAGAACCCATAGAAGAAGGACGTACAAAAACACAAAGGTTACGGCGAGGGGGTCAATGTCTGCTGGACACTCGAACTCGAGTTCAAACTGCTACCTGGACACGCAGCAAACGCACAGCATCCGAAAGGATCTCAGAATCATCCAGATGCAGAGATCTCTCGTATTGTTAACGCTGCCGCCTCTGACCTTTGGCTGTCTCACGCAATTAGGCAAAGTTTTTGAGGTCAAAAATATATATTCCATTTGAATATTTTGCATTAATCTTTTTGCATACATGAGACGGGATGCCCTTCCCTTGCGTTCCCTTCGACGTGGAAGACCTCCAGCGTTTGATTTGAATATGTGCTAATGATTTGTGACATGTTTCGGTTCGGTTCAGTTCTGTTTCAATCCCCAAAGTAAAGGCTCCTCGGCCAGCTTTTATGGCGAATGTTTAATTCATGGAACCCATCCGACAGCCCAGACACATAAATAAAGTTGGGCGTATTGGACGGGGATTGGAGGGGGTCGTAGTCGCTCTTACTAAAAAATTAAAAGGGGGAGGCTCGCATGTAATTACACACACACGCAGATACAATCCATGATACACAGTTACATAGCCATACATACAGACAAATGACAGGGGCAGACACATGTGAGCAGTGGGTGACCTTTTGACATGCGCTCTCGAAATACATTTCGAGTGGAGCACACAAACACATGGCCTCCCACACTTTTCCGCTCCCTTCCAGTCTTTCTCTACATATTTACTGATGTATAGACTTTGTGCATTATATGGCCGAAACGAACCCTTAACTGTTTTTGGGGGCCTGCATGTCAGGGAGCATATTCCCTGGAAATCGTTTGGCTTCAATGCAATTCCAAAATGGACAAACACAAGACACAATAATTGCGCCCACAAATAACTGATTCGGGGGAAAAGTATATTGAAATATATATGTAGAGATGCAAGAGGTAAAAGTCAAAGCCTTTCAAGTATTTATATACGAATCTATCTCTCCCAGAAGCCCACTACTTGGCGGAAGAGGCACATAACCCCGATGCAATTACCAGCTCTAAGCGAAATTGATGAAAGGTAGTTTTTTTTTTTCGTAGTTTCCACAATTTCATCTTTCGATTGGATTGCCCATGGTTGGAAAAGAGTAGAATTATTCTCCTCTAAGATTCTGTGGTTCTTTTTTTCCCTTACCTCTCATTTTTCGAAGTTGAAGCGGTTTTAACATTGGAAGCACTTTGAGAATTAATATTGGACAGTTCCACAGACCTAAAACTTAGTGTGAATACTTTTCTTTTGAAAATCGCGATGGAATTGTTCTTAAACCATCAGTAAATTCAAATTGTAGATGCAGAAAAAACATTTCCAAAGCATCAAAGTATTTATATCGGAATATATAGGAATCACAACCAATAGAGCTCCCTCAAGTATACTTCTATAATCTCTAATCTTATTCATTGCTTTTTTCAATTCCTAAAAACTCTTAACATGTTTGTTATCAAAACTCTTTAATCCCACACAAAGTAGTAATATGTGAAATTACAAAATACAAAGTTAAAGCCTTGCCAAGCACCAAATGAATCACTTTTTCTTCTTCCGAATGAATCCATCAAACTGGAAAGAGTCCTCCGTCTCATCAAGCATATTGGGTTGACAAAGTTGTTAACTGCGAGGACTTTTTGTGTCTACTGCTGTTGTGCGAGCACGAGTATCTCATGCGACGGGATACATTTTCCATGCCATTTTCTAGCAGCAGCCACGGCCATAGCTCCAGCTCCATTTTCACAATGAATCATCGGGCTAAAAACAACAGCACAGAAGAGCCAACTTTTTCAGTGCAACTAGAGGGGCAGGGTGGCGGGGGGACGGCCAGCGAGAGGTTGGAGGACCTCCATAGGACATAGGAGGGAGAGAGAGAGAGGTTGGAGGAGCAGCCGGTCGCGTGTTCGTCAGTTTAACCAGCATGACATGGCCCGGTCCATTGCGGTCCTGGTCTCTGGCATTTCAGCACTTATTCATAAAGTCCTTGCCTTGCCAGCCGCCGCCGCCGCCGCCTGGCCACGGAAAACAAAAGGCGCAAAAACCCCCCAAGAAGAAGAATTACTAAAAATTTATCAATGTAAAAGTTTTGTTGGCGAGAGAGCAGGAAACAAGCAACAATGTAAATTATATGCCAGTTGGTTTTGCCATTTTAGAGGGGATCGGGTCCAATGGTGGGAGAGTGGCTTTCCCTTTGTCTGGGAATAGGGGCAGTCCACAGATACATTTCGTTGTATGGTATATCTGCATATCTGCATGTATATGTACATATGCTTTTGAGCATGAAAAAGTCCTTGGAATCCAGTATTTCAAGCATTTGTGTGCATCCAGAGGCTGCCGGTTGCTGCAAGTTTTAATGTTTCAGAAACTGTTTAATATATGGAATTTTTGAGAGTGAATTCAAAATAGGAGAATGGAAACTAAAATCACGTTTATAAATAAACAACATTCAGAATATTTCAAGTGAATAAAGTATGCAGAAATAGCTCCAAACAAAGCTTATACAATGCCAAGGGAAGCCCTGGACTTTGTTCAATTTATTTATGTAAAATGCAGAATTAGAAAATTGTAAAATTTATCAAAATTATAAAATCCGAATTTGCATTGAAATATGCAGAAAACCCTATAGATCCTGAGAACACAATTCCATCTAAAACTTTTACAGATTCGCACCATAACATCCTCCCAACCCAACCCAAACTGCACACCTTCGCCAAACCATATTCCCCTTCGGACCACCCACTTTCAATGAACTGTCCAAAGCAGCAGCATCGGCCGAACAGGGCTAAAAAAATGGCCAACATTATGTGGAGAGCAGCTAGGAGGAGCAGAAGAGCAGGAGAACGGGCGCAGGCGGAGGCGGCGGCGGCGGCGGCGGCGGTGAATGGTGTAAAGGAGGTGAGGCCGTGTGGCAGAAGCTGTGGCAGTGGCAGCGAGTGCAAAAAGGCGCTCAAATGGGGTTGTCAGTATTTAACCCAAAGGGGTTGGAGGTGCCGCCCGACTGCGCGAACTCCGAGCAGTCTCTGGTCTCTGGCCGCCGCCGCAGACAACAATGTAACGGGTGGCACTGCTGCTGTCGGTTCTGTCGGTTCTGTTGGGGCTGCTGGTGGGAGAGAGAGGACCTGAGTAACATACGAGGCACTAACAAGAGGTGCCGAGAACCAAGAGATTAGGTTCACAGGCAACGGAGGAGCAGACGACTGCAGGATGTTGCACAGAGAGGAGCCGAGACCTCACATATATGTACATAACTCATGGAAATTGCGCGTACGGGAGCGGGACATCCATCCAATTGAATTAGACTCCGAGTGGCTGCCAGAGAGAGACATCTAGAGACATCTAGCGGTGTTAATAAAAAGCAAATACAATTTTTTCTAACCATTTTTTGTTTATTTTTATAAGAAAGCAGCAAAAATTCCGATACAGTTAATGATAAGGTAGGGAAAACAGCCACGCGATAGAGGCAGGAAGAGCGAATGAAGGCCAGAGAGGGATGCAGCTACCAAGACAGAGCGAGAGGGCAACAGAGCAGAGTAGAGGCGTTGCCAGAGTCCACTTGGAGTGAGAGTGCGCCTGTATGAGTGAGAGAGCGTGCCAAACTGAACGAAACTCTGAGACTTTTGAGTGGAATCCAATTGGAAGTGAGCATTTTTTGCGGGCAGAGAAGTCGCCACCCCAACCAGGGAGGCTCGTACCGACTCTGGGACCACGACCACCGCATATCGTTCATCATCCAATTGAACGTTTGCACTGTGCTCTGGCCTTCCTACCCTCCAGACACCAGAGGGCGCCAGCGGTCGCTCGTTACGCCCTTTCCATGGATGGGGGATGTATCTCTGGGGATGGGGGTTGGGAGGGCTCTAAGGGTGTGAGAAGGGGTCTGTGGATGGGGCTCTGCTCTGCTCTGTGCTGAGAGGGGGCTCGGCTGTGTAGATGGTTTTCTGAGGTTTCCGAGGAGTGCAAAGTGCTCTGGCCACAATTTGGCCCTTTGGACTGCCACTGCAACTTTTTTGCAAACTTTTGCCGCTTGCGACGACACTTTTCCAATAGCCATTTCCATTTCTCTCGCTCTTTCGTACGGTATCACTGCATCTCTTTCTTGTGAAAAATGAAGTGTCGACACCGTTGCGTGGCTGACGGCGATTTCTACTGCACTTTTCCCTTGGCAATTTTCACTCTTTCTTGCATTCATTGCGTGCAAATAGCTGCCCATAAAATGCTAATTTCAATTGAATGCTGAATCCGACGGGGTGCTCGTATTCTCCTTTTCCCGAATACGAAACCTCTTTGCAACAGTAGGCTGCAAGCGATGACGTGTGGGCAGGAAATAATATCCAACAAATGGACATATCACGTTACCTCAGAGGTGTCCTCGTTAAAATAGAATTCAATTATAGTTATGATTTCATGTTTTGGCACTTCCCAAACGCGTACTTCCCCCAGACACGAAGGCAGGGCCCAAAGAAGGGGAGTCGGTGGGGGCCTGATCCAATTAGCCAAGAAATATTATAATTATATTACGACAGTCAATGGGCTTCAGTCGTAAAGTTCTATTCGGGGTCACACTCCAGGGGTACATTGAGCGTTAATAATACGTTTCTGCAATTGGTTCTAGTTATAGCTGGATTGAGGGCACTACTAAATTATGTTACATATAGCTTTGAACGGAGGAAAGAGCGGAATAGTTACTGTCTATAAACACAATTTTATCTCTTTTTAATAACCATTTAATTGAATGTTATCCAAAGCTAAGTAAATTGAACTTGTATGCATATTCTGTATGAAAAATTAGCATTTCAAATATGTCATAAAATCAGGGGATCTTAAAGATATTCCACGGAAGCAGATGGACATTGAAAATATATATACATATGTACATATCTGTGCATTATTCTGATAATTAATTGAACAAAGATCTAAAACTACTATAGTAACCCAATAAAAATTTGTCTTGCATTAGTTATATTGCAGCACTTAATATCCGATTGAAAATTATAGGATCATTAAAACGAATACGATTTATCTGCCAATGGAGGTATATGGTTTATCAAAAAAGATATCATTTCATTGCCATAAAAGTTGGAATAATTCCAACTGGGGAACACGTGCAACAGAATATATAGGGCCTGTCGAATAGAAGCTCTCTGCATTTCAAGGACATTCTAGTCGTAAACCAACCTAGCTTGTCTTGCTTATATAAACCCATCTACATCCTATCGTCCATCATCTATAATCCCACTATCTTTGTACCCGAAACTTATCTCAGTTTCCTTTCGCTTAGCAACCAATAGAAATGTAGCTTTAAGGCAAACATATCGGCCATTATTCCTATGCAAAACTCTTCTAAGCAGATAAGAAAATCCACATAAGGCACCTACCAGAACTTGTGGCAAAAAGTAGAACACACTTAAAGCCAACCAACCAGAGAGGAAAGAACTTCTCGGAAGATTCAAAAGTAAATTTCGGGGAGGAGACTGCGTTTCATTTTAAAGTTAACAAAAAGTTGGATGTATAGAAGAACAACACAGAGGAGCAGAAGATAAAGAGCCTTAACGGTAAAGTACGAGTATCTAACAGATGCGTCAAACAACAACAACACCAGCAGACTAATAAGCAGAGAGGAAGCAGAAGCAGAAGCAGAAACAGAAATACAGATACCAGATACCGAACCGGAGGCAAACGAGTTCTTTCTTGTTGGAACCCGCTGTGTGCTCTGCTGTGCTCTGAGCGTTTTGCACTCAACGAAAGACGAACGAGAGAGCCCCCCATACCATACCAGAGTACTACAACCGGTGGTGGTGCTGTAGTGGTAGTGGTGGTAGTGTGGAGAGCATTGGTATGGTATGCTGGTGGTGGTGTGGTGGCAAATCAGCCAAACGCGTTGAAGGTCTTGCCCCGCCACCAGAGAGCAGCCCGGAGCACACAGTGGGAGTGCGACCGAGAGCGGAGATTTCCACTCAACTGGCGCCGTGCCATTGCAAAGGCGAGAGTGCAACAAGAGCGGCAATAGTGCGCGGGTATCTGTATGGTGGTGTGGAATGAGAGAGATTTGTGTGATGTGTCGTTAGGTCGAAACGGTCGAGTCGAGTCGGGTCGGGTCGTGTACCTTTTGCCACAAATGTTTTGCCAGTCAGGCTAGGCTGACTGAGATTTTGCTGCTCCGCATGACGCGCATTTCCATCGAAGATACCGAAATACACTAGTGGAAAAATTACTTGAGAGATGAATCTTTAAAGTTCAGCACTTTTCTAAATTCGTATTACTTCGTGTGTGCCACCGCGAGACGAAAAAATTAAAAAGAAAATCATTATAATTATAGGAAAAACCACCAAGTGTCAAATGAGTGAAGCGTGAAAAATGTTCCAAGAATATAATCACAGAAATCTGAAATAAATTACGAGCTGCAGATAATATTTCCCGCCCAAAGGAAATTAAACGAAAATTCAAATAAAATATAAATTCAAAGAGAGATTTCAATCCGAATCGATCCGATCGTCGTGTCGTGCGAGAGAGTGCGTGCAAAGTGTATTCCAGCAATTATCCCACGTGTTCCGATCCGGCCGCCAAAATTATTACGCACAATTCCCTGAGCGTGTACGGCGGCGGCGTCATGTGCGCCTCCCCGTCCACGGCTCCCGGTTTCTTCAATCCGCGGCCCCAGTCCGGAGCCGAGCTCTCGGCCTTCGATCTGGGACTGTCCCGGTCGATGGGGCTGGGCGTGCCGCCACATACGCCCTGGCACGACCCCAATCTGGGCAGCCACCTCCATGCCACATCGGCGGGTCCGGGCGGTTCGCTGGCCGGCACCACCGGCACCAGCACCGGCGGCGGTGGGACCACACCCAGCAGCGTGGCCAGCCAACAGTCGGCGGTGATCAAGCAGGATCTCTCCGGCCTGTCCTCATCCACGGCGAACCACAACCAAAGCTCCCATCACGGCATCAAGGAGGATCTCTCCAGCCTGCCCAGCGCCAACGGAGGCTCCTCGTCGGGCCATCATTCCAGTGGCGTGCAGTCGGGCCATGGCCCCGATATGCTGCCCATCATCAAGGGCCAGCCCGCCAGCTGCGGTGGAGGAGGGGGTGGGGGCAGTGGCGGCGGAGGCGGAGGCGGCAGCACCACTCCCAGTTCCCAGGCCAACAGCTCCCACTCGCAGAGCAGCAACAGTGGCTCCCAGATCGACTCTAAGCAGAACATCGAGTGCGTTGTGTGCGGCGACAAGAGCTCCGGCAAGCACTACGGACAATTTACCTGTGAAGGTGAGTACTCATCATCATCATGATCATCTGCGGATGTATCTTTATCCATTGTTTGGGGGTCAATTGATTTCGACTTGTACGGTGCACGCTGTACGGAGTACGGACTATGAGGAGTATCTCTCGGTTGATGATGACCAAACAGAAATTGGCATCGGATCGCAGTTTTTCGTAATAGAAAGGTAACACAAAAGCGTGCCTGCCAGCCGCTGATTTTTGACAGTTTTCGGTGAATTATGGCAGTTTGATGAGTCGGCAGTAAAAATCCACCAGAGACAGAGGGAGGGCCACTGCGGAAGATCTTCTCTGCAGTCCGATGGATGTGGATGTGGATGTGGGTGTTGGTGTGTATGTGTATCTTCTATGGCATGCAAATCTTTTGGCGGGAGCACAGCTGGAATTTATCTTTTTCTTTGCCTGGGATGTGGCCAAGCGAGCCAAAGTGCAGCACAAGGCCTCGAAATCCTGTAGAGGTACATTTACGAGCCAAAAGATACGTTTATGGCATGAAAGATACATTTGTATCTTCGGCTTAGAGTTATAATTACGCCCAAGAGTTAACTATCAGCTGAGATTATGCAGCATTAAAGATACGTTACTACCATTCCGAAATATATTGAGATATTTTCCCAGAAACTTGCGGATCTCTGGTCAGCCTTTACCGTTACACTTAGCCAGAGAGAGAGAGAGAGGGGAGCAGCTCTTGAGATACGAAATTTTATACACTCGCAAGGGAGATGGCCCCCTAGGCGACCCGGGCACACACTGAACCGCCAGAGTCTCAACGTTCCAGCTTATCGTCAGATAAAAATTATTATCTAAATAAAATACGGTCCATGCTTTGTCCTAAGCCAAACACAATTGTTGTGCAAACATGCAAATTGTGCGGCGGCTGCGGCGGCGGCTGCTAAATGATGCGCCCACCTTTTTATTGTCTCTCCCAGAGATAGAGATACTTCGAGGGAACTGCATTCAAAGAGAGGGAGCGGCAGAGGGAGAAGGTACTCGTACTGCGGCGGTGGCATTTAGTGCAACTTCACGTTGAACTTGTCATAATCGTATCTCTTCAAATGTTCTGGCAGCATAGCAGAAGAAATGAATGCCTCAAGAGAGAGATACAGTGGGTAGAGACATACTTTAGATACAATTCCGCTTGCCACGGATAGCGGATAGCAGATAGAGGTACTGGTACGGGTACTGATACTCCTCTCTGAGTGCACCCACTGTGCATACTCCTATGTGTGTATGGCGGGGTGTTTTGTGGCTTTTGTAGGCGCTGCTATTATTATTAATCACCGAGCATTTTGTACGCATGCGCAACCCACAAGAACAAGAACAATCTGTGACCGCCTCGTTGCATTCTGAAGGTGTTTTTTACCCCGTCCACTCCACTGCACTACACTCCACTCCACTCCGCTCCACTGTCCCTGCCCCAAGTCTCGCTGCGGTATGTAGTGCATGGGTATCTCCCGCATCTCTTGCGCTCTCTGCCTGTTGGCTCTGATGATGTTGCCACGATAGCAATCTATTTTGTTCTATGCAATCGCCAGACAACCTCAGCTACAGCCAGAACTTCAGCTTCACTCAAAGGCAGGCCTCTATTCGTACGAAATGAAAATAAAACTAAAGAAAAAATATCATAATAAAGCGCATAGAAAGCGCATACGCGTCTCAGGGCTCATATCATTGCTGGGCTTCTAAGAGGTTTCTTTGGAGGTGAACTCAAACCCATAATGTGCCCGGGTCTCGTCCTCGTCCTTCAAGGTGCAGATACATTTTGTTGCTTTTTTAGAAAAGAAAAGATATAGGTAGTACCTCCGCACCAACCCGTTTCGCGACTGTCTGTGTCCGTGCTCCGTCCATGTGCGCTCACTTGTCCGTCTGTCTCGCTGTCCATCTGTCTCGCTGTCTCTCTGTCTCGCTCTGTTGTCCGTTGTCCGTTGTTCGTTGTCCGTGTGTCTTGCTGTCCAGTTTCCAGGTTTCAGGGCACACGAGAGAGCTTGTCGGCTCAGTATGTGAAATTTATGCCAAGACACCCTCCCTCCCTCCTCACAAAGAGCTCTCCGTACTCCCAAGATTAATTGTAGCTTATGCGTGTTGTCTGTTCCTGTTCCTGTTCGCTCGCCCTGTTATGCCCTGCCCTGCCATGCCTTTCTGCCTGCTCCTTGCCAAAGCCTCTGCCTCTGCCTCTGCTTCTGCCTCAGCGTCTGCCTCAACTTCAACCCATTGTGGTGGCAACTTGTTTGATTCCACACTCTCTGCCGCACAGCTGTTGCAGACTCCTCTTTCTCGGGTGAAATTAGGCAGAAGATACGCCAACGTTTTGCACTCATCAGCCAGCGCTCCAAAGTGCCTTCTAACCTTTTGCCAGCTCCAAAAGTCACGGTTCGGCTCGGTTCGGTTCGGTTCGGTCTGGGTCTCAAAAAAATGTGCGCTGATAAAAATGCCTTGATAATATTAATGATGAGTACATGGCTCTAATGTGCCCAAAAGAATCCGCTGCGGCCCACAAACTACGAGTACAGACTCTTACCGACTCCTATTAATTTAGCCATTTGTCATGGCTATTAGTGGCCCAAAAGTGTAGATTTCTTCGTGGATCCTGCATCATCAATCAGTAGCAGTGGCAGCAGCAGTGGGAAAAGATCTTGGAAAATATTAAAAATACATAATTCTTGGCCAGCATTTCCCTCGAATCCATTGAATTTCAAATTGCAACAAGGAAAACTATCTCAGCACCCATGTCAAGAGGTGGAATTAACATAATTTATCTACCGCTCATGACAATGACAAATAAATTTTGCGAATTAAAACAGCGACTCCACAAAGTATCTTAGTATCTTGGCATGTTTGCAATTAATTAAACTAAAGCTGTAGCTCCAGCTGAAATTAAGTGCAGCTCTGATATAGAAAACATAAAGAGTTGTAAGAAATTGCCATCACAACTAATTGTTAAGCGCCAGCCGAGGCCCATTAGCTGCCACAAATAGTGTGTGTGTGTGAAGTGCATCCGCCAGATACGGATTGTCAACTCCGGTGGTTGCCTCTGCTCCATTTGCCCCATTTTTCGCATTGAGCTGAATGCTCATTTAAATAGCTTCCCACATTCGACGTCCATAAAAGTCAAATTTTAAGGAGTAACTTCCTTCAGTTATCCAAAAAGTTCTGAAGGTCGCAGATCGCTTGGTCATTCTGTCGTGTATCTTTGTATCTTTCGCTTTCGGATGGGGCAATCGTTTCCTTGTTCTTTCCTTCCTTTTGTGCAGAATTGCATTCAACATGTGTGGCTTTTTAATTAACTTCATTATGAGTTGGGTAAATAAATTACTTGCGGAGAAGTCTTGAATTGAAAATTCCCATTTCCTCAGGCCGATTTTAATCCACTTGCAACTTGAAATTTTCTAAAATTCCAAGACTAATATATGTAGATGTAATAAAGAATTTTGACTTCTGGGCTTATCCGTTTGGTCTGTGCATTGACTCATCCAATGACAAGAGATTTCTATATGGCTTATCCACAGATAAATCACTTGAGAAAACTGAATTCAGAACTGAACTGATTCTTTGTTTGAATTCAGATTTCAAAATATTTTTTTATTATTAGTAGAAGATACTTTCCACCTTTTGACAATCTGTTAAATGGCGCTCTGCTCTAAAATACATGTTTCCCTGTGAAAATTCATTCGACTTGAAGCATTTAACAAAAGCGAAAAACATAAATCAATTAGCTGTCCGTGATACCGACCTCCTCCTCCTCCTCCTTCTTTCGAAACCCTCTCTCTGTCTTTCTCTCTCTCGCCGAATATTAAAAGATACAAAGTAAATACGAATCCAGAAAATTAACAACGCCCACTGGAGGATTGCAATTTATGACGTTCCCTGGTTTTTTGGGAGGCAAGTAACGCCCGCAGCCAGCGGATTTCTTATTTATTAATTAGCAAGAAATGGAAAATAAATTCGAGGCTTGTATTAAAAAATTTGCATTTAGTTTGGGGTTCAGTACAAAAACGCAGCAAAGGAGGCTGCTCCCCGAATCGAGTCAATTTCTTGGCCATAACATTTATCAAATAAATCGCATTTTGATAAACATTTATAACTTCCGTGCGATTTGCAGTCTGGTCTCTGGGTCTTGATTTACAACTCGGTAGCAGCCCCTCATGTGTGCGCATGTGTGTGTGTGTCTGTGTGGAGAGCCATGGGGCATGGGGTAACTTATGGCCTCAATATTTATGTTGACAAATTTTTATGTTCCGCAAGGAAATAAATATTACATATGGTAAGGTTAATGCATCGCAGGAGGGTTAACGATTATGTCATAATAATCATATTTATAGAGAGAAAACACAGAAAGAAGGAGGTTTATGGAAGAGAAGACTCCACAGAAGTGCTACTTTGCACAAGCCGAGAGATGGGAATATATATACGTATCTATAGATTAACCATTTCCCCAATTTCGCAACACTCTCAAAGATACAGAAACAAACAAGCGGAGAGGAAGAGAATCTTTCACCATCCCTTTGGGAGTGGGAGTGGGAGTGGGAATGGGAGTGGGGTATGAGGGATTACTCAACGTTGTGTCAACATTAATGAGCCCAGAGCTGAACCCTTCATTAAAAATAAACCAACCATCCAAGCAGCCCAAAGGAAAATCACCCAAAAACAAAACTTAATTGTACAGATATTGTTAAAACAAAGAAACAACAAAAGCAGCAGCGTTCAGCAAAAGGCAGCAAGGAGCAGCCGCAGCAGCGGCAGACATTGTAATCATTAAAACTTGGCTTGTAGTACAAATCGTTGTACTTAGAAGAAATGTTCAAGCCAATAAAGCAGCAGCCGACCCTAGACTAAGACTCAGACAGAGACAGAGACCCAGATCCAGTGGAAGGTCTCTCCCCCAGTGGAAATCCCTCTGTGGAAATGAGGCGCAAAAAATTCATCCTGACACGATGCGATTTCCAGCAAAAAGGGGCGCCCGAAAAAGACTGAAAGACTGGGAGACTGCAGTAGGGAAATCGTGAACTACCGACTTGATCCGCTTTATAATGTAACGGTTTAATTAATTATGTTAAGCTTTTGGCTCTCTAGAGATCTGTTGCTGCTGCTGCTGCTGCTGCTGGTGCTGCTGGGGCTCTGGGGCAGAGAGTCGTCTCGGTTGTGGCTGCCACTTCATGCGCAATTTTCGTTTTCAACTAACTTGGTCTAATCGATCAGGCCCAGCGAAATGTTGGCTGCAACTTTTGCTTGGCACGTTTTTATTTTGTGTGCATCTCCGTTGTGGCTGTGTGGCACTTGCAACATTTGCTAGAACCGATCCGTGGTACGACATGCCCCGCAGAGAGAGAGACTAGAGACTGGGGACTAGGTCTGAGCTGAGCTGAGCTGGGCCGAGGCCTGGCCAAGACTCTTTAATGGTGCAACAAGCCAAGCAGCAATAACCTCTCTTATCGCCATGTGTCGCTCTGTGGTCCGAACACCACCGAACAGCTCTTGTACGTAGTACGTAGTACATGACCAGGGCAGACCCTGCTTCGACTCCGACTCCGACACCGACACCGTCTCCATCTCCATCTGCAGTTTGCGGCTGGGGCATAGAGCTTGCCGCATAACTTCACATAGCATCAGTTAAATCAAAGCTAAATCGCTTATCTGGGCTCGTCGGCGTTTTCCTTTTGGTCGCTTTTGTATCTTTTTGCAACGTGTAGATCGTTGTGACATATGAAAACTCCAAGTGGCACTCTTCTGTTGTTCCAACAATTGGGGAAAGTTCTTGGCAGCAAGAGGACACTTTGCCAAGAGCTTCCCAGTTTTGCCAATTGGATTTACAGTTGACCTATATCGGGTAATAACCCGGGGCCTAGAGCCTCTACCCTGCCCAATCAATCCCAGAGGGGGGCCGCCACCTGTTCCGGCTCTTTTGTGTTCTTTTGCCGTCAGATTGCCACGACCCGTTCATAATCAGTGCATTTTGTAGATACTTCGTACTGGTACAACAGAAGAGTGGCATGATGGTGGGGATTCGTGTCTGTCTGTCTGGCGGGGGCTCTGGCTCGGGCTCTGGCTCTGTAATTATGTTTCGGTTGTACTCCAGATATTTTGTCTAGCCGCCTCTGGACTCCCTCCAGTTCCAGATGCAGTTGGAGGTTGGGAGTCTCCGCGGAGTCTTGCAGTCTTGCAGAGTGGCGGTGTGTGCTAATTACTTGGACTAGCTGCTTGCACCATGTAAGCTTCAACATTTAATTATTGCACCTTAATGATGGCTCTCTCTCTCTCTCTGTCTGTCGTATGTGTTTTAGTAATTAGAAAATGAGCCAAAGTCAAGGCTCTGGCTCTGGCTCTGGCGCTGACTCTGACTTTGCATTGCAGTTCTTTGAGCCCAGCGATCATTGACCGCAAATGCTGAGAAAATTGAATTGATTGAAGCTATATGTATGCCAAAAGATATAGATATACTCTCACCCAAGTTACAGACACTCTCTCCAGCGATAGATAGAGATACTAGAGTTTGCAAAAGCCAACTAATTTAACGCTTTAAATTGATCAGCCAAGCGGCAAGCAGACCATCTCGTGTCTACATATCTAAAGATAGTATTTTTGTTGCTGCTGCTGCTGCAGTTTCAGGAAGTTCAATTAATAAAACGCTTAGCTTAGCTTAGTTCTTGGAAAACCCCTCGTAACTGTATTGAACGCTTTATGGCGCGTAGCGCACGCGATACGAGCACTCGTACGAGTGCTCTTCTGCCACCCTCTGGCAATTAGGTGAAGCGGTAATTGAAACTACCGCAAAGCTTAGCTCTAGACTAAGCCCAAGCTAGCCACTTAAGTTAGTAGAAGTCTTAAGCTTAAGCTGCAGTCGAAGCCATAGAGGAGGCAGTGGAAGGGCTTCCATCAGGGCAGATACTTCCCACAGTTGTCGCCTCTCACTCTCTCTCTCCGTGGGGCGATCCACCCTTTTTCGGTTATTGATATAACACGATATGACGGTATCCCTACCCCGCCTTGAATTTTGGTTTACGGTATCTCTAAGCTACGTTGTACTCGTACTCGTACTCGTATCTTCATCAATAACGACGACGCGCGCATCTTTCGCATCGCATCGCATCGCAACGTCCACTGGGGATGGGGATGGGGCGGCTGCAGCTCTAGATAGAGTCGCGATAGGCGCATATGGGCAGTGTGCCTCTGTTGCACAGTTCTTTCAGGCACAGACACAGACCGACCTGGCTGCAACGTCTGTCTGTCCGGCCGTCTGTCTGTCTGTCCGTCTGTCTGTGTGTCCATCTGTATCTCTTTCCAACAACAGGCAAAAGCGCAGTCAAAGCAAAAGATAGTATTGGTTAAGAAGGGGTTAACCAGGGGAAAGAAGAGGTGGTAGCAGGGGGTTAAGGAGGGGAAAGATGGTAGTAGCGGGGGTGAGGGAAGAGGCACATCTAGAGGAAGACGACGAGGAAAAAAAAAGGCAACGGTACGTTTTGGCAGAAATCGTGACTTGGTACAATATCGTTATTCGTAGATCATATGGTGTAAAAGCCTCAAGTGTGTAGGTCTGTTGTATCTGTGTGAGTGTGTGCCCAGGTGTATCTATGTGTGTTCGAGGAGTATCTACTAGATGTGTTTGTCTGAGCCTGAGTCTTGGGTTGGTCTCTAGAGCAAAGCTATAGGCAGGTATTCGAGAGTGTAGAATAGTGAATGCTCTCTGAAAGGCAGAGATGCGATTATGAGATGATCTACGAAATGATGTTTCGGGGAGGTATTCGACCATAGGGGGTGCTTGAGCTATTAGCAAAGCTCTTCTTCTGAACCCTTCAAAGCGAATAATCTACCTTTTAGCTAACTTTTCCCGTTCTGCCACTTCCGTACTCTCTCTTTAGCCATTTCCTATAGCGCATTAACCGATCGACTTTAACTTTCCATCAGTTTCAATTTGCTGGCCACGTTTTGTTTTCCCCCATTTCGGTCGGAGGCTGGAAAGCCACACGATCGCAATGGCAACGAAAAAAAAGCATTGAAAAATCTTTTATAGCCTGTGATCGTATGCTATATATGAGGGAGGGATGCGGGGGACTGGGCGATGGGGAGGGCGTTACAGGGAGGCAGGGATCGAGTCTGCATAAACGCTCAGCGCTTACATATTTTGTTTGATGATGATTTTACAGCTTAAAACGAATTTTATGAGCATATGCCATTGTTTTGAGTTATTGTGAGAAATTTTTTTGGTGTATGGCCCAGAGCCAAAAGGCCCAGACAATGCTAGGTCCCCCCATCTTCTTTTCGGCCTAAGCTCTTTATGCAGAAAACTCAGATGCAGATGCAGATGCTGCCTAGGAGAGCCCCCAGTGATACACATGTTTAGATACGCGTCGGCGACATTAACTGGCAACAACACCCCAGTCCCCGTCCCAGCCTCAGTGCCAGGTCCAGGGTTTTGGCTTGGGCTTGGGTTTGGGTTTGGGCCTCCGTCCTGAAGCACTTAGCCGAAACGAGCCGTGGCCGATGTGTCCGTCTGGCCCCTTAACAGTAAATTCGTGGCATCCGCGGCTGCCAGTTTTCCTTCTTTCGGTGCGGATTCCACAGCCTGGGCCAAAGCACCAGTACGAGTATCTTCGTGGCTGGCCAAGATACACTTTGTTAATTGAAAGCCATTAAAGGTAATTTTATGGGAGGCGTTAAGCCATGAAACGTGTAACATGACCATTGACATGGGCATCACCGAAAGGAGCCAGGAGGGAGCTGGCAGGGACTTGGGCACTGCGATTGTTGTCATGAAGTGAGGCTGGAACTCACTTTGCTTTACAAGTGGTAACAATTCTTTGTACTCCTGGGGTGCCATGGAATTTGTACAACTTGCTGCAAAACAGAGGCATGGCTTAGACGGAGGGAGTACACTCTAAGAGAAAAACAAGTATCTGTATCTTATTAATATTCGCCATATCTTTTCATTCTTTGCAGGCTGCAAATCATTCTTCAAACGCTCTGTGCGACGCAATCTCACCTACTCGTGTCGCGGCAGTCGAAACTGTCCCATAGATCAACATCATCGCAATCAATGTCAATATTGCCGATTGAAAAAGTGTCTCAAAATGGGCATGAGACGCGAAGGTAAGACTCTCTCCCTCTCTTAATAGATCATGCACAAATATATAACAAGTATTACAGCGGGAACATCTAGAACAAAGAGATTCCTGCCTGTGGGTCAATTAAAAGTCAAACCCAGAGGCAAACAAAATAAATTAAATGATCGACAGAACAGAGGCAGCACAGTAGAGGCAGAACGGAAGTAGAACAGCTTTCAGATGGCGGACGGACTCGATGACTAAATGTCACATGGGGGTGGGTGTCGTTTCGGTTCAGTTTGAGTTATTTGGGTGCCAAGAACTATGCCAAAGAATGTGGATCACATCGGATCAGGCCAAATATCAGGCGGCTCTCTAGCTGAGCAGCAGCCGACTTTGGTACGGCTGGGGTACCACCCCACACCCGCCGTCGCCTCGTTCTCGTGTGGCAATCATCCACGCACCACAAATTGGTTTACCCAGAAACGGCCGTAATAGAAAATAACAATTAGGCGGGCCGGCAGGCGAGTGCAACATTTTGACCCCAGAGATCAAATGCAAACTCGTTCGCTCGTTTGTTCATAATTAAACAAGAAAGGAAGGCGCCTGCCTTTCGGGGGCACAAACGGAGCTATAAATACTCTTAAAATCGTTATTTGATAGAGTTTTTATGTGTCTTTAGTAATACTTGTTTTTGGATCTACTTAACATGTTTACATTTTACATCTTTTTACATCAACGAGCAGATATCTTCAAGATACAGGTCTAAATCGTATGCACTGAGACAAACTTGAAGAGACTTGTACTATCCACATCCATGAAATCTATCAGTTAATCAATGCCGACTGCTGGCCAATATGTAACTAATTTGTAAGCAAAGCCATGCCAAATATTTGGCATACTTGGGTGAGACTTGTTTTCCTGGCAAACGCTGGCTCTGAGATTGCCAAAGGCAGCGGCTCCACTGATTGACTGATTGACTGACTGACTGACTGACTGGGAGACTGACTGACTGGTAGACTGGCAGACTGGACTGACAATGGCCAGTTCAGTTACACTTGTCAGCATTAACAACTAACGTCTGTCAGGGAGAGATAGAGCCCAAGACTGCAGTTAGTGGACGCTAAGCTGTTATTATTTGCACTAATATTGACAGGTTTTTCGCAAAATGCTAATAACCAACGGCAGCCGACGACGCTTGAGACTACAGACTGTACGGATCTCTGTCTGTCATACATCGATTTGGGTTAAGAACGAAATCGTTAATTTATGGCGACTATGGGCAATTAAAATGCAGCTAAAGCCGCAGCTACAGCAACAGCATCGATGCCTGGCCTGTCCTCTCAATGCACTTGTAATTAAATGAATATAAACATTTACTTAGTCCCCGACTAAGCCACGGCTAAGAGGGGCTATGGCTATGGTTATGGCTATGGCAATGGCTATAGCATTTCAAATTTACCTAACCCAATGTTTGTTCGAGCCGCGAGACAAGTTTTTGGCTAATGACACAGTCTGAACCCCCAGGTCCAAGCTACAGAGCTACCTGTTGTTGAAGCCCCATTAATTCCGATTATTTCCTCACTTCTCGCGACTCCACTCCGCTTGTCCGCTTGTCCGCTACCAGATCCCCTACTTGTCCCACTGCTAATAAAACTGAAAAGAGTTCAACACCTTTTTACTGTGGTCAGGAGAGGGATTCGCCTTGAGTTGAGTCACACATTTCCTCAATGTAATGACAAGTTCTGCGTAAAACGAGTCCCCGCTCCTGCTCCTCACCTTACAATCAGAGCTGAAAAATCGTGGGAAAATCTCATTTCTGCATAGAATATTTTTGTTGTTTTTGCCCTCTTTATGCGAGGTGGGGTGATACGGGGGGTGGGGGGTCAGTACTTTAGCCGTAAAGCGGGACAAAGGTGGTGCCTGGAATGACCCTGGGTCAAGAAATTGTACGGGTTTTGGCACACAAAAAGCCGAAACCTGAAAGAATCAACATGAAATCTGTGTTCCGGGTCGCTCTAATTAAATTCCAGTGTCAATTGGTCAAGGGAAGAGGGGGGCTGGACTTTCAGAGGAGGGAAGCAGCAAGAACTGGTCAGAGATATTTTTACTATAATTTTTCAATCGAAAAAAACGAGTTTCTGTTAGGGGAAGCAAATTTTACGGGATTTATTTAAATTTTTAAAAGGAATTTTTCGTTAAAGGGATTGGGATCGTATAGGAATGCGGATATGATCTTTAAAGGGAGGGTTTTTCGCTGCGTGCAGCATTCCAAAATATTGAACTCTGGTCTACACTTTGACCCCGAATGGAATTCCAAACACAACACCTGCATACGGGGCTTGGTTCGAACGCATTTCTCGGCCAGAGACAATGGCCAGAGATCGCGGGCTTAGTACGAGAGAGACTTTGCTGGTTAGGAAAGTGGGTCAAACAAAGGTTTGTTTACACCTCAGCAAAACAGCCAAGGCAAAAGCAACAGCAACCACTCCACACCTTTATACGATAGACAACAAACACACATCCTAGGCACACCTAGAGCTCCAAGAGAGGGAGAGACACAATCTGGGCAGCGAAATCAAAGCCTTGGGGCCTTAAGACAAAGCAATGGCAAAAACATTATTATTGATCGAAGCGAAGCTCTCATTGTACGTACTACATTGCACAGCTGGAAAAGGAGCCTGAAACTCTGTCTCTACCTGGAAGCCTAACGTAACGTAACGTCTTTTGTCGACTGATTTCCTTGATCTGAAAAGCGAAAGCACTTTTGGTCAGTCCGGCACACACATGATCTGGAAATCCCTTTTGGCTCGGGGTCCGCTTGAAAGGTGTTTGTTTATTGCTTTACCGAAGCAATTAAGCTAAGGGTTGATCGGTGCCACTGACCGATCGGAACCAGTTCTTTGACCACTGTCCGGTGTCCGGCCAGGGGAGATTGCGAGAGACAGTTATTTACAGAATACATTTGCGTAATTGTGCAGGGCGAGAGGATTCCATAAGACCTTTTCCTACTCCTAGTCCCATTCACTGGGTGATCTATGGGCAGAAAGCGAACCATAAACCGGTTGGAGTGTCCAGTGTCCAGTGTCCAGTATCTTATTTATGCGCCTGGGAAAATATTGTCTGACCGCAAGAATAATGCAAGAAGCCAAAGGCTGCAAGAAAAGAGATGCAGACCGATGGCTAAGCCTGTGGTTTTTGGTCCGCAGATCAGGCCACAGATTACAGCAGCCAAGAAAGCAACATCGCACGAAGGGATTGTGGTCCTTGGCCCCGACTTGCCCTTTTCTTTTCGCTGGCGCTGATTACTTAATGAATGAATCCTCCAGTACGCCAGCACGTGCTCAAGTTTCCGCTTACATGTCACTCGAGAGAGCGTGTCCAAGTGGCTTAACTTAACTTTTGCACATCCCATGGTCATATGTATATCCCATATATACTGAAAACAGAAGGCAGCAGGCAGCAGGCCCATCCTCAATGCTCAGTGCTCAATGCCCAATCCCCAAGTCCAAGTCCATGTACATGTCAATGTCTCTGTCTCTGTCTCTGCGGGGAAATTCCGTTTCCGGCCTCGAGTTCAAAAGGCCTTTCACTTTCCATTTAGTTGCTTTGTTGTTAAGCATTTACATTGTTAATTATATTGTTTAAACGTGTATATACTATATCTCTATCTACATATATGTACATATGTATGTACTTTTCACTGCAACAAAAAGGAAAGAAAAGAAAACCTGTCCACATTTCATTTTGCGAAATCTGCACAACTCTCCCCTACTTCTGCTTGAAAGATCTACTGCCCGGGACATACGTATCTTAAAGATGCGTTGAAAGTATTTAGTTCAATTTGAATATCTAAGCAGTTGCGACAACACCCAGCAATGGGGTTGAAAGCGACTCAGGGTTAGGGTTCGGTTCCGATTTTGCTTCGAGTTTTTTGGGGGGTAGTAATGCCATGCCACAGAGAGCAGCCGAAAGTATCTTATGGCGTTGTCTTGGACTTGGGACAAAAGGCACACACAACACAACACAACGACGCAGATCTGTGTGCGCCAGAGATGCGTCAGAGATTGAGAGATTGAGGTGGCCTGATATTGTGCCCCATTGTGCGCTGTGGCAGCTTTGCCAACAGATCTGAATGCGCTTCATTGTGCGGAGTGTGATGTGGCGGTCAAAATAAGCCCAACAAAAGGGATAGTCCCTACCTAGGGGTATGCCATTCTACCTATAGAGCCTTAGGCAGTTCTTAAAGTTAGTTGAAAGTGTAGCGTATAGATTCCTCTCTTCTTTCCATCCAAAAATCATTCAAAACATCAACTAATTTCCGGTGTCTTATCCTCTCTCTTTGCAGCTGTTCAACGGGGACGCGTACCACCCACACAGCCTGGTCTGGCAGGCATGCATGGCCAGTACCAGATCGCCAATGGAGATCCCATGGGCATTGCCGGCTTCAATGGTCACTCGTACCTCAGTTCCTACATCTCGCTGCTGCTGCGAGCGGAGCCATATCCCACGTCCCGCTACGGCCAGTGCATGCAACCGAACAACATTATGGGCATCGACAATATCTGCGAGCTGGCCGCGAGGCTGCTCTTCTCCGCCGTCGAATGGGCCAAGAATATACCCTTCTTCCCCGAGCTGCAGGTCACCGACCAGGTGGCCCTGCTCCGCCTAGTCTGGTCGGAGCTGTTTGTGCTGAATGCCAGCCAGTGCTCGATGCCACTGCATGTGGCACCACTGCTGGCGGCGGCGGGTCTGCACGCCTCTCCCATGGCAGCGGATCGGGTGGTGGCCTTCATGGACCACATACGCATCTTCCAGGAGCAGGTGGAGAAGCTGAAGGCGCTGCATGTGGACTCTGCCGAGTACTCCTGCCTCAAGGCGATCGTTCTGTTCACCACCGGTAAGTTGCTGGACATCCTCTACAAGGATGTGCCCGCACTGCTAACGAAAGTTTCAGCACTGCTCGGAAAGCCGTCGAGCTCCTCCACCAACGACGATATCCTCAATATAGTGCGTGACCATCTCGATGATCTGAATCGCCAGGAGATGGAGTCGCAGGCTCCCACCCAGGCGCCCATCCACTTGGCGGCTTTCATGAAGAGTGTGGCCGGCGTTGAGGCTGCAGTGCAGCAGGCGGAGCAGCACCAACAGCAGCAGCAGGTGCAGCAGCAACAGCAGTTGCAGGCTGAGAGCAAACCCTCTCCCATCTGTTCCTCTGCGGCTGTGGTGCCCTCCGCCGGCAGTGCCTTCAGCAGCTGCGCCAGGTCCACTGCCAGTGCCTCTGAGATGGATCTCCTGGCCAGTCTATATGCCCAGGCACAGGGTGCGACCTCGAATGGGGACTCTTCCGGCCACAATAACAGCAGCGGTCTGGGGTCCTCGCTTCCTACTCAATCGCAAAGCGGTTCGTCGTCCCTCAACCTAACCGCCTCGCCGCTGAGTACTTCGCTGGCCCCCGTCCCTGCCCCAGTTGCAGCCCCCATCTCCGTGTCCGCTCCTTCCTCTCTTTCAATCCCCACTTCGGTGGCTGCCACCACCACGGCCGCCTCTTCGCTGGGTGGAGCCTATCAGACGTCGTCCGCTGCGGCGGCGGCTGCTGCCATGTTCCACTATCAGACGCCGCCGCGTACCCCCTTCGGATCGGCCTTCGATATGTTCCATCACAGCACGCCCTTCGGGGTGGGGGTGGGGGGTATGGCACATGGCCATGGCAGCGGATCCTTCGGTAGTCCCACCTATAGGTATTCTCCCTATAGCCTGGCGGGCAGTAGATGGCAGTTGTAGGCCGTTGTTTGTCGCTAGAATCTCATCCCGCCTCAGTCGTATAGCTCTACCTGTAAATGTATCTGTATCCATGTCTATAGCTAGTATAGCACATACGTGTATCTAAAGCTACTTTAGTCGCTATCTAAGTATTTATTGCCTTACACTAAGTCTAAATTATTATAGCCGTAATCCTTAGCCTAGAATCGTTATTGCCAAAAATACGCATACAAAGAATCGATGAAAGTTTGGAGTAAAAATGAAGAAAGAAAATCCTCAGAATATATATAAAGCTGTTGCTGTTAAACCAAAAAATCTAATCCTGGCTTGTGTTTTTACTCGTTTATTTCGTTACTAATTTTTTAAATCGCTTGTTGAATAATTTTAAAAGTATTCACTAACAATGATTATATCCTGACTAACATTCCTAACTCTAACATTGGTATCTTGAAAATCTGCTAAGCCTGAAGACTACTTCAAAGTACAAATATTTGTCTCCCAAATAAGTGGGGAGTTATAGATGTTGAAGTAAACAAAATATTTCTATAATATTTTTGAACAATACTCATAGATGTTATAAAAAACCAATTTATCAAAGTTCAAGCAATTATTTCATATCTTCAATCTGGATTGATGGTGAAATCTGTTCATGATACAAGATTGAAGTTTGACATAATTAATGTTGAGCTAAAATTCGTTAATGAATCACTATGATCAATTAGTTTTAGTTTCAATAACTAAAATTTGATTATTCCTACCTTTTATTGGAATATGAAGCATTTGAAACTAAAATAATTTGATCATGGTCAAACATATATATCCAAAACTTCAATAGAAATTTCTAGAAAAATATTTTGACCATCCAAAAGTTTTGTATATCAATATCATTACACAATCAACAGCCACATTTTCAAATACATATTCAAAGAATTTGTATCTTTCTGAATCAGTTTATTTAGAAATATACGAAGAAGAAAATCAGTCTTTAAAAAATATATACAATATATACAACGATTGTCCTACAAGGTCCCGAATTTTGTGGATGAACTTTGTAGAACTTTCATTATTGATCCAACAATTTTTAGAAAAGTATATCCACGACTTCAAATTCGTTAACGCTATAAATAGTTGAAAAAAAAATTAAAACTTTTTCTCAAAAACGGCAAATGGTAAAGCAAAAATTAACCAAAAAATAACCAATCTATTATCTCGAAAACTTAAAATGATGAACACTCTCTGATTAAGTTTTCGAGACAATCAAATATTATTCCCAGGTAAAGGCTTTAATTTTTCTTTCATTTATTCACCTTTTCTTTCAGCACATGGAAAGCTTTAAATTTGGTTGATTTTTAAATCGCTAAAAAACCTATAATTTGAACAAAATTTGCAGTTTTCCTTTCTCCACACATTCATTTATTTATTACTAATTTTTACACATTTTTATTTCCTTTTTTTTTAACAAAAAGCTTGACTCAAAATTTAATCTCATCCGCACGTGGCTACAGAACTCTGGACTTTGGGATTGCACACACAAATGCACATCTAACACGCACTCAAACACACACACACACATATACACACATAAATCACAGCCACTAATATGTGAATACTTAAACAATATATTTCCTAAGATTATAAGTATATATATTTAGGTTCCACGTGATAAATAAATCATTGATGTTTCGTATGCAAATAGAAAGAACAGACAACTTTTTTTTGAGTCTAAGTTAAGTTTAAGTTAAGTTTAAGATAAGTTTATTTCTAAGTTAAGGTTTTTACGGGTAAAAATTCAAAAAATGCAAAACTTTATAGCATTTCGCGCACTGAATCGATGTAATGTGGCACAAAAACTACTAAACTTTGTACGATTTTACGATCTTCCCCAAAGTTAAACAATTTTCCTCATCGAAAAGATGAGAAAACGAACTATTACCTTGATATAACTAAGTTCAAAGATACCTAAAATAGTTTTCAAAGTCTTTTTTTTACAAGTAAAGTGAAATTTGGCTTAGGTCTGAACCTCTCCCATGTGCACCCTCCTTTATGCCAGCACTCCTTTCTCGTGTCATGTCAACCAGCTGTCGAGGGGCACGTCGCAAATGTTTTTTCCTCTAAACTGATCCGAACCGATCCTCCTCTTAGGCCCCTCTCTTCCACTGTTTTCGTGGCGACGTTTATTGACGTCGCGATACCACATTATGAACATTAATACAACACTCGTTTATGTCGCTTACTTACAAGCCAAACTCTAACTCCAACTGCAACTCCAGCTCCAACTCCAACTCCAATCCCGACCCGATCCGACCAGTGGACCATGTCCAAGCCTTGGCCAAAACTTGCAATGAAAATAATTTTTACAATTTCCACAAAACGCTGTGTGTGTCGCTAGGCCAAAGCTCTGCATCTGCCTCTGCCTCTGCCGCTGCCGCTGCCGCTGCCACTGCCCCTCCTCCTTCTCCACCATCATCTCCTCTATGAGGGGGCGTGTGTGGCATGGAGTTTGCTCGTTCGTGGACTCGTGGACCCATGGACCGACCCGACCAGCGCGCTGGTGCCCATGGTCTGGGACCGAGTTGCAGGCCGCAATTGCATTTGAATTGGCTGCATGAGTCCATAAACTGCAGCCGATCAATCGCTGCGTCGTCGTCCCCATCGTTTTCGACTCTTTCTTTGCAGATTGTGGGAGACGAGACACGATCGCGGTAGTAAAATACCGGGTATAGACTTACTAGATCTTCTGCTGCTGCAGCACATTGACGACATGTCTTCTGCGGCTCTGATCCTATGGCTGTGTGGCTGTGTGGCTGTGTGGCTGTGGCATGGTTACCCATGGTGCATCTTCCATGGCCAGGGCTCGGCCTCTGGCTCCGTCTTCCCCCCTTCTGATTGCTGTCGTTTGTTGCAGTTGTTAAGAGTTGTAGCTTTCATGTCTTGGCCACACTTTTTGACCAACATTCTGTGTGCTTGCGCTTTTGGATGTGGCTCTGGATCTGGCTGTGGCTGTGTCTGTGTCTGCGGCTGCTCAAATCGTTTTGTGGCGCTCATTGATCGCTTGCGCTACTTTTTCCCTGAAAATTGCCAGAGACGTGCCTTGTGGCATAGGCTCGCTCCCCTTCTTGTAATTAACAGTTTGAGTCGAGAGGCAGACGGTCTCGTTGATTAGAATCATTAAGGGCGCGTTTCGATATTAGCTTTGCTTTGGGAGTCAAAGTTTGCTCAAGATTTAGATGCCGTTGATAGAGGGCAGGCCTCCTCGCTCGCTTGTCTCTACACAGCTGACCCCACATGACCCCTCGATCCTTATTAAAACTAAATAAAGCTATAACTGTTTTTGCGGCCAGGCCAGGTCCAGACACGAACTTTTGGTCCGCCAGAACTGGTGCCGCCATAAAGAACACAAAATCTAATAAAATATAATGCAGCAATTCATAATTTTGTTAAACAGCGTCGTTTCCCCCTCCCATATCATCCTTGTGCCTGTGTGGCTGTATGCTTTTCCGATATGTAGAGTCGTCTGGTGGCTTGGTCCAACTACTTTACGGTCATTATGCATTTAAAACACGCGGTCACGATCTCTGCCTCCCTCCCCTCCCCTATATATATCACCGTCTGCGTCCGCGCTGCTGAGTTAGTAACTGCGACGAGTCGAAACCCGAAAACCAAAGCCCAAAACCAAAAACCAAATACAAATCGAAGCCAAAAAACTCGTAGGGTACATAACTACAAGGCAGGAAAACGGTTTAACAAAGACTCCGGAGTCGAAGGTAGAGAGCCACAGCCACAGCGAGAGCCAAGAGGAAAAAGACAGAAAACCACAGCTTTGGGGGGTCGAAGAATCAAATACCCACGAAAATCAATCGTTCTAATGTTAAATATACCTTGGATTGAAAACTTAGAAGAGACTCATGGAACTACTGCTGCTTTTTGGTTATTTTAAGAACCATAGAAGTTCTTTTCCGTATCGATATAGAACAGTATAGAGATCCGATCTAGTTGATTCCGACATATACACAGTCAGAAAAATATTGCATACAAACAGATATAGGGCACTTTTAAAAGTGCTGCACTGGACAATTCCGCCTGCTAGATTTCAAGCATCTCCTCAAACTCATAATACCCTGTTAAAGAGCATAAAAATCAAAGTCAAAGACAAGGCGAGACCCCTCGAGAAAGCTCCGCTTCACTCTGTGCCTGCATTTCTTTTCGGCCCCAAAGACCTGGAAGTGGAATGTCTTTCACTTTAAGCATGCAACTCCTCCGCTGTCCCAGTCCCAGCCTTCTTCTCCTGGGACTTCTCCATCCTCCATCCAATATCCAGCCAGCATCATCATCTCTGCTGTATTTCAATGAAACTAAAATTTTGTGTGCCTCCGCCGAGACTCCCTCTATTGTTGGTTTTGGCTTTATGATTTTCTATTTGGGTGCAGACACTGGAAGAGACTCCAATCCCGATCCGTCCCAGGCTAATGGAAAGTCAATTGACAATTATGGCCATGGCCAATGAAGTGATTCGTTCGAGGCTCTCTGCTCTGGAAGACTGACCATGTCTAATTTGTATCGCCATCGTATCGTTGAGACTTGAGCTTCACGATTACGAGTACCTTTGTTTCCTTCGTTTGTTTGACTTCATGGTTGCTTGTGGTTTATGAAATGGAATGGTTAATAATGGCTAATTGAATTTCTGTTGTGTTTTGCCTTAGGCGACAAATCATTTAACTTGATTTACGCGCATTGTGTGGGGGCTAAAAATGACTCTGCTCCTTTGATACTTTAAGAGTTAGAGACTGACTCTGAACTGGAGGAGGTCTGATTCTTCTAGACCTCAGTTTTGTTGCAGCTTAGAGCATGAAATTTATATGATAGCTTAAATCTAAAAAGGTAACCACGCGTTTATCTGAATAACTGAATCTGCGACTTGTTTAAGCTTTGGATTTCCTGCCCCGTATTGCCTTTCAATTGACACTTGTATTTAAGGCCAGCTTTTCGGTTTATGTGCAACCAATGCGACGCCAGAGCCATTAACGACATGCAGTCAAATGTGAGACCCGAAACCACGACAGCCGGCCCCTGCAATCATCGGATATATGAGCCTGACATCAAATCATGATGATATCGGCTGGCAAATGGCCAAATCATTAGCCGCCTGTTCGGTTCGGTTGTTCAGCTGCAAAATGATATATCAGTTGGTTGGTCGGGGTCTTTAGCTTGTTTTTCAGTTTCAGTCTTTCTGTTTTGCGTAATGGAGTCCTCGTGTGTGCAGTGACTAATTAAGCAAACAAAATTTCATATGCAATTTCGAAACGCCATTCTTAACAGCAAAAACAACCACAATGACAACTATTTAAAATGCTTTAAAGCTATGCAAATTTACAAGTGCTGATGTCTAATTTGAATTTCAAACAGACAAACACTGAATATTGTATATATACATGTAACGAAAATAGAAGAAAATGCTAAACTCAATGCTGCTCTGTCCGTCTTTCTGTACACTTTGTTTAGGGGAAATACGATTTTGGATAGGGTTTCAATTTGGAAAGAAGAAAGGAATCGACGATGACACCACGTTTTCACTTACATTGCTATTGTGTATCATTTATGTTCTAAAGGAACAGTCAGTCCTAAAAGGTATCTTACGATGATTCCAAACACCTACCCACCGTACCGTCTATCGATTCGATAGAGTATCTCAAGATTCGAGTCTCGAAACCACCCGTCCCTTCTTGTTTTGGCTGAAGTTTTTCCAGCAGCATCGGCCACTTGATAGTCAAACTTTTGGTGCCTCGCAATTAACACTCGAACGACGGCACACGCTGCGTATGCGCAATACATCTATGGTTTGGCTGTAATTAAATGCCATGGGCTAACAGACAAGAGAGGAAAACCCGGAATAGGTTGGCCCGGGGCGTTGTCTTATGGTTTAATTTTTCTGAAAATTTAATTAAACCAACTGTTGTTGTTGACCGTTTTTCAATTCAAACATAAATCTAGTAAGAAAATGATGTAATCCCCGCCAGTTTCGTCATCGAATTGTTGCCGCTGTTGTTGTGTGGTGTTCTGTGGTGTTTTCAACTGGAGATAATGGGCGTGTACGCCGGTTTGTGTTTCGGTGAATTGGAAAAACTTCAAGCTATCGAAAGCCACAATTATGTATTGTATTTGCATAGCAGACCAAATGGAGTGTGCCTTATATTTATTGGAGCCTTTTCTTCTTTGATTCTTTGTTGCAGACGCCTGCGGCCTGAGCGATGTGACGCACATTGAATCCCTGCAAGAAAAATCACAATGCGCTCTAGAGGAGTACTGTCGAACGCAGTATCCCAACCAGCCAACGAGATTCGGAAAGCTGCTGCTCCGATTACCCTCTTTGCGAACTGTTTCCTCACAAGTAAGTATAGACTTACGCTTTCTTCAATTTCCTGCAAAATTTTCAAAATATTTGAATCTATTAGAACAAAAATTAATCCAGACTCATGAATAAAATTACTCTTCTATCTAAAATTTTTTTTAATTTTTTGTATGCATTTTTTATTAATTCTCTGTATTTTGCTTGGTTTCCCTTTCGTGTAGGTCATTGAGCAATTGTTTTTTGTGCGTCTAGTCGGAAAAACGCCCATCGAAACGCTGATACGCGACATGCTCTTGAGCGGCAACAGTTTCTCGTGGCCATATCTGCCTTCGATGTGACACACGATGTGGCGCCAATTGACAACAACTTGATCATCGGCCGCAGCTGTGGCGGCTGCAACGCTCAACATCAATCCAGGCATTGGCGGTGGCGGTGGCGGAGGCGGAGGCGTTGCTGGCTGTGGCAGCCACAATGTTGTTGATCAGCATGGCAATGTTGCTGCTGCTACAACATACGGCGGGGGCAACAACAGCAATTGCAACAACAGCGGCGGCGGCAACAACAACATTTGCAATCAGCAAATCAACAACTACCACAGCAGCAACAATAGCAATGGCAGCAGTGGCAGCAATCATATGAGTGCCACAAGTTTCTTTAGTGCCACAGGCAGCAGTAACAGCATCAACAGCAACAACGATTATATGGCCTCGTCGAATGTTGCATATGTGACACCAGCATCTGCAACTGCAACATCTGCAACAGCAACAGCCACAGCAACATCCACAACGATGCTGTCTAATTACTGCGATGCCGCTACCATGATGATGGCTGCAGCGGCAGTCAATGCAAATCAATGCCTGCAACAACATCACCAGCGCATGTTGCTGGCAACTAGCGGTGGCAGCAACAGCAGCAGCAACAATGATCATCTCTCTGCTGCTGGTTCACTGTCATCTGCCTCATCGACGCCAACAGCAATAGCAGCATCAGCCGCAGCAGCAACGACTGCCACATCCACCCCGCAGCAACATTTGCAACATATGCAACATCAGCCGCAACAGCAGCAGCAACAATCGCCACCAAATTTAATAGATATCAGCGAAGTTCCTCTCATTGTGGATGTCAAGTAGTGTAATTATTTATGCATCTAGAAATGGGGCTATAACACAATCTTGTAGATACCCAAAAACCCAAAATCCAAAATCCCAACCCAAAAAAACAAAGAAAAAATGTAAAAAAAAAGATATGGAAGATTCGTGTAGCCTAATTGTGTAATTTTTGTTGTATTTTTGTACATAAATCCCCAAAAAACCCCAAAAGAAAACAAAAAAAGAAGATATTACAAGATAATTACCCATATCCGGAGAACTTTTAAAGTTAAGAGCCCCCTCTCAAAACGGGGGTTCTATATACAAAAAAAATGTGTAAATTATTTCAATGGCACTGAGTTCTACTTAAAGAAAAGTTAAACAAAAGAGAAATCTCCTTAAATCTCCCCCTCTCAACAAAAAAAAAAGACAAAACAACCTGTATGTTAGTTAATATATTTATATACAACTATCAGATACAGATATATATAGAAAGATATAGATGTTCTACTCCCAGTGGTTTGCAGAAATATACCAAAAATTTTCTTAGCTCTTAAATTACTTTGATGTGTGGCAATTTTTTATACAGTGTGCTTTAGCAATTTTATTTTTACTTTAAGTAAAATTTAAAATGTACGTGTTTCTCCCCTCGGCTCTCTAAGGGCGGCGGGAGTGGCATAATTTCGTTTAAATTTATATCCAAAATTTAGCAAATTTTGTTTAAAGAAAATTCAGTGCAAGTTTCAGTTTTTTAAACACACAATATTTTCGCGTAAGCCTAAGCATTCATTTATTTATGTGTAAAAAAACGTATGAAAAGTTTTCTATATTTTGTAATAAATAAAAATTTGCGTTTATAATGAACTTTGTATGTCCATTTCGTTTTTATTTATTTTGAAACATCATTTTTATTTGCAGCCAAAGTTTGTATATAGAAACAAAAAAATAATGTCATCGTTGCTGGAAGCTAATTTGCGTATTTAATAAATGGAAATCAATGGGGGAATCGAATAACAACAAAAAGAGAAAAAAAATATGTGTAAATAATATGAAATGATACAAATTAAGTATTAAATAAATACAATTGCTTATTGAATGCATCACGTAAACGCGTGTAAATACAATTTTAAGTGTGATTCCGAAGTATTTAATGTATGTAAATCTACTGATAAGGAAATTCGATGATATGCATGATCTGTAATTGGAATGAAGGTGTCAGCGATCGTGTTTGTGTGTGTCCTTATCACTAATTGAAGACCCATGGCAGTAGAACAGGCAAAAACACATAATCCACAACCAAATGGGAATCAGCATCAGCATCTCTCGAAATGTTTATGGCGTTCAGTCGAATGTACTTGATTATTTAATTAGCATAAAAACTGTTTGTTTTACGTTTTTTTATGCATTAATTTCGATATACGAATGATTTTTACGTTAAATAAAAATAGTATTTAAACAAAAAATATCAAATTCAATGAGAGGGGATTTTCAATAGCTGCAAAACATTCTATAAAAATGTGACAAAAGTCCACCATTTAACTGTTGAAACAGATGCGCTTTTCACTCGTTCTTCTATAATCCCCACTTTCTATTGAAAATTTCTAAACCAAAACCCAAAAATTGATCTCTAATCAGTAGTACGAAAACAAAAGGCCCCACCCTCCCCTTGACCAATAACCACTGACCGAAGGAAACTTTCATAAGTTCCAAAACAACTTCCTCAAAAGCTGAAAACATATGTATATCTGAACATTAAGCGGTACGTGATGCAACAAAATATCATGTGTTGCAGAAATAAATGCTCAAGTCATGAGCAAAGGCACGGCACCCACCTCAATCCACCAATAGAGCCAAGGCACATCCATACCATACACATACCGAACGATACATCCATCCATGGTGGGGGCAATTACCCGAACTGCTCTGAAATTGCCAATAATGAGACATGCAACTTGTGCGCTTAGCCTCTGTAATGGATTGCCGTGGATTGGTATCAATTGCAGGTCAATTCCTCTGCTGCTCTGTGGTGCCCTGATGCTGTGGTGCTGGGGAATTTCACGCGCCGACAAGATAATCGTCGGGATTCCCTAGTTTGCTCTGGGCAACAACCAAAACCGAAACCGAAACCCCAACTTAAGGATCGTGCAATGCAGCAATGCAGACAGCAAGACTCCAGACCCAAGATTCAGGCAGCAGTACCGATCCGAAGGAAAATTGCCGCTGCTGCTGCTGCCTTTGCCAGAGTCGAGAGTCGAGAGTCGCTGCAAATGACAAATTAGATATCGAAAATAACAATTTGATCGACAACCGATCGCCACTGCTCCCCAGCTACAGCAACAGCTTCAAGTCCAGCTCCAGCTCCAGACGAGATCCAGCTACAGCTCCATCTCCAGCTCTAACTTCATCTCCATCTTCAGTGCGAAATTGAGAAACGATCTGCGAGTGGAGAGCAAGTTCCATAGCGAAAGAGAGAGAAAAATTACCAAACTTCAAATTGGTTGAGGCTCTGAAATAAGGAAGGCATTTTGCGGTTTCAGCGTGGCCAAAGGAGTTGATGAAGGTGTTGATTTGATTACTTTTATGTAAGCCCCCAGTCCCGAAACAGAGACCTCGTCCAAGATCCAAGTTTTGCCTACCTCCAACCTCCCACCCCCTGATAAATCGTGATCGGGGCAATTTCAGATGGAGGATGGTTTTCGGATGGATGGCATCAATTGAAGCCGCCGAGTGGGTCTGTCCGAGTATCTAAATGTGAAAAATGATTTGACTTTAATGGCGAGCCACTGGAGTGATCAGCGATCAGCGAGCTGTGATCATCATCATCTCATCTTATACGATCCGTTCCGATATGATCATCCCTCCGTAGCCTGAGCCTCATCCTCAGCCTTGGCGAAGGTGTTAAGATTTTGTGACCAATTGAGCAACAAGGTAACGGTTGCAACTATTTCTTGGCTCTAGGCAAATGATTGATTCGCTGCATTTGCATTCGCATTCGCACTTGGATCGTTGGCTTGGTCTGTTTCTTGCGGTGGGCGAACGTGGGAATTTGGCTTGAAAATTCGCTGAACAATTGCCTTGCAGGAGGTGTGTCCGTGAACTATATTTCGTACCGCAAATTGTTGTATTTATGTGACTGTAAATAAGCTATGGAAAATTGTGCGGAAAATTTTTGCAAAAGCTGCCATTAAATTATTTACACTGCACTGCTACATGGAGCGGAGTGGAACTAATTTAATTGATTTTTAAAGTGCTAGTAGTTGCGTAATGTGGAATAATGGGAATTAGATATGATAGAAATACACAATAAATATATATTGTGAAGAAAGAATATATTGTGGTATCTTAAAGTATCTTTCTGCTAAACAGCTTTCGTTAATATTAAATTTAAATTCCTTTCCGAAACTCCTTTCACAGCCACACAACAAAAACACAACCCAAGAAAAGAAAGAATAATTATATAAGCTCCCAGTGGAAGCTGCACAGACTCCTTATGTGTCCAAGTCTTACATGTGGCATGATCCGGGTCTTGGACACACACAAAAAGACCCACCCGTCACAAAGACCCTAAGATATTAGGGGGCATTTTTCAATCCTTTGATGATGGTCAAAATAAAAAATTATTCCGCGCGTTAATACGCAAAAATAAGCAACCAGTTGGGTGGCACATTGAAATGCCATGGCCCCATGGTCCTCGGTCCTCGGTCCACGGTCCGCACCCGCACTCGCATTCGCAACCCCCTCCAACAGATTGTAGCAAAAACCGGAATCTGTGGACCAGGAAGGTGTTGTTGGCTGAGAAATTATGATGGGAGACTGCGCCGGCGCAGAGTCCCCATTTCCCACATCACCATCTTCCGTCTCCAGTCTTTTCTTCCCGTCTTGCACTTCCCGACTACATCGCCCCATCTTTGCTCAATTGCAATGCGAATTTGTGACTCGTTATGAACGCGTGGCACTGTCTGGGGGTCAGGAGATTGGCCAGAGGAGGAGTGTCTGGTGGTCAAGAGATTGGCCAGAGGAGGAGTGTGGTCTGGTGGTGCACTCTGGGTGGTCCATTGGTCTCCTCTCAAGATGCAAAATACTTTTGACAATTTGTACTTGTTGCCCCGTGCTGCCGTGCGTTATAAATTATCCAAATAGAAATAGCATTCGATTCTGCACTACGTGAATTTCAAGTGAATTTCACAAAAAAGTGTACCCTTAAAGAGAGGGTATTACAATATAGAGCAGATGGCTTATATTATAGAGAAGATATCCGTACCAATCCTATAGATATCTATCAGAAACATTCATAGATCTTTACATAGGGGACAATCTGAAGATAATATCACATAATTTCCATACTAAGAAGTACAATCGCTGGATCCTCAAGTGTATCTCAATCTTCGGCTTTTAAAAGCATCCTTTCTTTCTAGTTTTCGAGTGTGGCTGACAGTGAGGCAAAATTATTTGGCATGTGGTGTGAAATATGTGTAATTGGAAAACAAATTCCAATTGCCTAATTTATGACTTGTGCAAAATTGCTGGATATTTATTATGTCCCTAGACAACGGCGGGTCAAACATTGTCCTGGGGTTTGGCCACGGATGGAGTATGGGGGGTCACCATTCATTTGTTACCTTTTGCTAATTAAATTATGACAAAAGGAGACAAAACCCGGAGGAAACCAGGAACGGGGCACCAGAAGAAAGGGTGAAGATACATGTCCAAAAATGTTCATCCGTATTCAATTTCATTTTATGTAAATGCTCTCGTAATGTGACAAAGGGATACGATACACACATTTCCCTGACAGATATGCTGAAAGTTCCATTTCACAACATGGCCAGCGAATTGAAAGGTTGGTTTGGTTGTTGGGGACGTACGCCACTAATGAAATTGGACACCCAACATCGCCAGGACTCAGAGGAGAGATATGCGCCAGATACTGGCTCGAAATTATGCAAATCAGAGATGGAGATGGAGACGGTGACGGTGAATGCATATGCAAAATGTTTAACCCTTAATTGGCCCATAACGCGGGCGACATTTTGTGGTTGCTGCTGCTGCCTCACTCACCTATCGCCTGACATCGATAGCCATCGCCACAGATATATATCCCAGATACACCAAACTCTGACTCTGACTCTGCCTCTGCCTCTGACTCTAAAAGACAGACAGCCCACGGGCTGGCAGGCAGCACAAGTCGAGGTAACTTTTTCAATTACCCCATACAAAAAAAACCGAAAGCCGAAACAAACTGGAACTGTGGTCTCGCTCTCTGATCTGGATTCAAGGCACAGTCACGTCACCCTCTCCTCTCTCTGGGAGTCGGGGATCTGGGATCTGGGCTCTGAAATCTGTTTCAGCGTTGGCGTGAATTATCTGTGCAAACAGCCAGTGACAGGCGTTGAATTGCCACAGTTCTGTGTCCACACACCAAACCACACCACATCCACTGCTGTGTCCAGTGGCACTTTGTCGCATAATATGTTAATCAGCATCGGTGGCAGCCACATGTCAGCCTTGTTGCTATTTGTGGGAGGGCCTTGTGGCCAGCGATCTGGGTGGGATTTGACAGACAGTGGGTGGGTGGACTGCTCTGGCTGCCTCTGGCTTAATTAAGGACTGGGCGATGATGGGGTTGGAGGTCCTGCAGTGATGAAGGATATTTGGTTACTTTTTCCGTTATAATTAAAATTATCCTATGAGGGAGTGTCTTTATGAATGCCATAGTGTATCCTTATGTACATATGCATTAATGCATCCAATAATAATCCAAATAAGGACCTTCGAAGACCATAACTACACGGTTTCTTCTCGACGACTTACCTAAAACTTAACGTAGCCTTAAAAATAAAAATAACGAGGAGGAACGTTGTGAGTTGCTGCGGACACCGCAACTCTACATTTATACCCGGTTCTTAGTCAGTATGGCTCTCCTCCGGCAGACGCCGCTAATATTAAACGACACGACAAAGAGTGCGTGCGAGAGAGACAGAAAATCAGTCTGAGCGTGACGTCGGGCGCTGCGTAGCCACTGCAAATTGATTTGTTCCTTTTGGCTATAAAAATGATCTGATCTGATCCAGATTCAGCAATCTGATAGATATCGTCATTATCTATGATTCTGCGTTTTTAGTTTTCTCGAATCTGCAATATTGTGGATGCAACAGATTTTCGTTCTATGTGGGGGCGGAAGGTGGTGGGGCAAAATTCTGAAATATTCGTTTTATAGTGAGATCTAACAGGAGTGCGGATACTAAATTTGGTTACTCTAGCGTTAATAGTCTCTGAGATTTGTGGATTCCCCAGATTTTCGTCCTTTGCGGGGGCGGAAGGGGGTGTGGCGAAATCACAGGAGTGTGGATACCAAATTTGGTTGCTCTGGCTCTTATAGGTTCTGAGATCCTTGAACTCATATTTTGCAATTGGCAAAATCGACCATGAAACCTGTGTGTTAGAGAGAGACAGAGCGAGAAAGAATGAAATTGTTTTCTTGATTCTGGCTATAATAATTATACGATCTGGTTGAGATTTTACACTCTAAAACATATAGTCATCCTCTACGATTTTGCGTTTTTGGATTTATCGTACCTTTAAAAATGTGGATGCCACAGATTTTCGTTCTTTGTGGGGGCGGAAGTGAGCAGGGCGAAGTTTTGAAATGTTTTTGTAGCAGTGACATATAACAGAAGCCTGGATTCAAAACATCGTTGCTCTAGCTCTTATAGTCTTTGAGCACTAGGCGCTGAAGGGGACGGACAGACGGACGGACGGACAGACGGACAGACGGACGGACGGACAGACGGACAGACGGACGGACGGACAGACGGACAGACAGAGAGGGCTCAATCGACTCGGCTATTGATGCTGATCAAGAATATACATATATACCCTATGGGGTCGGAAACGATTCCTTCTTGACGTTACACACATCCATTTTCACCACAAATCTAATATACCCCAATACTCATTTTGAGTATCGGGTATAAAAAAGGGAAGAAAGATTGGATGAAACCTTGATTTCCGGGAGAAGCAGCTCTCTCTTTGAGTGGCCCAGGGAAAATGGAGCCAAGAATTGGTGGCAGATATCATTTGAATGAAGGATTCAAATCCAAACTGCAGTTATTTATTTATTTTTTATGACGCCATCGGTGGTATCAATTAAATCAAGTATATATTTAACAAGAAACTGAATATGACCAGTCCTCCATAAGTTGTGGTCCGAATTGCTGGTTAATTGCTGCTGGGAATAAGGCATAGATTTTTCAAGTAAAGGCTGAGAATATCACAGAATTTACTCACGAGGCAGCTTTTCTGGCCTATCGCGCACAGATATGTATATTTGGTTTAACTAAAGAAAAAATTGAAAGATTTACGTAAAAAGAAAAGAAAGGAAGGTTTCCGTACTCACTATTTCTCCATTAAATCACATGGACGCCGCTGCTGTCACCTCCGCATTGGCCGCAGCAACACCATTCTCGATAGATTGCTTAAGCTTCCTTAGGTCGCTATCGAGGTACACAATACGCTCATATTTAGCAACCAACTTATCGACAATGCATCCAATTTGTTGTTTACAAATATTTTCGAGGTCTGTATAACTCTGCTCCATGACTTGCTGTCCACTCAGGATACTCTGGAACTCGTCCTCGGCCAGGTCCTCGGCCAGACGATCTTCAGTATCAGCCTGCTGCTTGCGCAATAGACTGATATCGCGCTCTAGCTCCTCTCGCTCAATGGTCATGGCATCGAATACAGCTATCTTCTGGCTCAGTTCGTTGTTGAGTTTCAACCACGGAGGCAGGAAGCGGCCAAACCCTCTAGGCAATCTGGACATCGCTGGAACAATATGACTATCTAAGAAATTTGATAGGGTGTATCTGTGCAAGCTGATAGAGAACTGATATTTTGCTTAAGTTTTTGATTAGTTTCTAGTTACCTACTTAGTCCTTTTTCGGATTCCGATTTTGATGAAGCTAATTGACTAATTTTTCTTGATTCCTCTTCTTTTATTTTTGTATTTCCTTCAGCTCTATTGGCCGAGACCCTCTTCCCAAAGCTCCAACGCCACTTTCAGACTCACCTTGAATCACAAATTAATCAAGAAAACAAATTTCATAACAAATTCCATAAATGAAAAGCAATATTTATGGACAATCTGTCGCTTCCAGTTACAGTTACAGTCGTCCTGGCTCCAAGGGCCCTTGGCTGTGCTCCATTTAACACACACGCAATCCTCACGAGAAAGAGAGAGAGAGAGCCACAATCCTCTAGAGAGATATGTTTTTTGGCAATAAATTGGCATTTAAATTAATACAATTTGAATTATGTTTCTTTTGTGCTAAAAGGGAAACACACAGACAGACAGACAGGCGCAACCCCCCACAGCGTAATTTTCAATCAAAATCGCACGAACATCCGCGAAATTATCATGAACTCAACGGAGTTGAGACCCAGATATCGGGATTCGGGGAATGGAGATTATCAAATTGATTCCAATTAACACTTGCCACCGCTGCCAGGACGGGTCCAGAGGCCCTCGGCATTCAACATTCAACATTCAGCATTCCGTTGCCAATCTTCGTCGTGTGTATGTATGGAGTATGCAAACGTTATAAATATTTCCCTCTTTGTGTGCGGATTTACGGTTAGCAGCCACAACACTCGAAGATGGCCAAAAGGGCGTCCAACTTTATGGCCCAGACCCAGACCTCTTTCCTCCCATCCTGAAAGCGAAACACGCACATAACTTAAGCGCACTTTGTCGTAATTCGTAATTCGAATTGACAAACGTTCCTTTGGCCATGGTCTGGGCCAGAGCTTGGTCAGCTCTTGGGCCCAAAGGCTACTCTCTGATCCCCACCATAGCGCTGTCTTTCTTGGTGGTCAGGTCTCCTGCTTCAGAGAGTGGCTGCGATCGGTTGGGACTCGTGTGAAATGATAAATATTCCATAATTTCGCTTGGCATTCAATTTCGATTTGTGTGACACATAAATTACGAATTAACGCTTTAAGCCCAAACAGATGGAGCGGCGTAAAGGGGTTGGCGTTGGATCTTTGATCAATTTATTGGCTTAAAGTAACTGCCAGATGAAAAGTTTGGCTTGAAGGGAAATGCAAATGAAAAATTCCGAAAAAAATGTATCTTTCAATATGAATTTAGCTATGATGAAAGCGCTAGTTAAAGCCAGAGTTAAAGCTACCTTTAAAGCGATATTTTAGCAGTGGGAATGAGCCACAGTAAAATTAATACTCATATAAATATTAATTTCTCTCATAGTAGCTCTTATAGCCTAATGTTTCCATAACAAACATGATTTAGAGTCCTGATAACCGACATTTTTAGCACCACAATAAATGTCTTAATTAGCTGCAACATCACTAAATTAATCTAATATATCTACCTGAATATATCTCAAGATTTCCAACTTCAAACGCACGCACAACTCTCTCTCTCTCTCTCTCTTTCTCTTTCTGTCTTACGTTCTGACAAGCGAGCAACTTAATTAAGTTGAAAATGTATCAAGTTCTTTATCAACAGAAATTCATTAGACCACATTTCAAAAAATAAAGTCTAAAGCTTCACAGAATACCATGAAAGATAATTTCCTTAGAAAAGGATTTCCCTAAGCAAAAGCAGAAACAAGAGGAAAGGTAAGGGCATTTCAGCCAAAAAGTTCAAAAAGTGGCGTCAGAGAGCAGGGACTGCAATGAGGCGTACGAAAAACCAAAATATGCGCACAAAAGATGATTAATAATCTCCAAGACAGACGCTGACACAGACCCCAACCATATAGCATCCTCCCCTGCAAGGAAAAGTCCTCTAGGACACAAGACAAATGTCTTCGCTGCGTGGTCGCTTTCACAGTTAATTTAAGTTTCCCAAGCAAAACGGATGCAGGACCTGAGCCGGGAAAAGAAAATTTTGCTGATTTTGTCAACTGTTTGTCGCTGATAAAATTATTAGCCCTCCTTTGTTTCGTGCTCCTCCCTCTCTGAAGAAAACTGAAGAAGAACAGAATCTTCTTTCTCCACGAAAAACCAGAACGGAATTAAGGGGGAGTAAAATTTTTTGTTCGTGCTCGCATTTTTTGTATTAAAATGCAAATTTTCTGTTAATTTTGTTTTTTTTGTTTTAATCAGCAGGAAACCACCAGAGCCACACAGCCATGAGCCACTGTTCCCACTCTTTCTCCTCTGGCGGTTGCACTTGGCTGATGATGAATGTTGAACGCCGCCGTATGTCCCAGGAAACAGGAAAAAGGACCTGCGGTCACCCCAAGGCCGAAAGATTGTTTCGTTTTATATTTTTTTAATTTTCTATTTGCTGGTTTTCTAATTTTTAATTTCCGTTAATAATGGAGAGACGTATGAGGTTTTAATTTGAAAATGTTCACTTTAGGAAGCCCCAAATCGTTAAGGAAATTCCTTTGACATTCCCTGCTTTTATAATTTATAAAAACCATCGCTCTACTTTGTCTCGCGACTTAAACCATTAGTTAAACTCTTGGTTAAGTGCTTGTGAGCCATATTTTTGATATTCTTTGCTGTGTTCTCTATCTCAAAAGAAAAAAACCGCCAGAGAACCTTTCGTTCAGACATAAACAATTAAACTCATTTGACGATTAATTACGCGCCGCTTCCAAATCGCGTGCACGCCGTCTCGAGCGCCCCCTAGTCCCGAGCAAAATTGTTCTATCAAAACACATCCCAGAGACAACATCAGCAAGTTCCTATAGTCATAGCTGTAGATGTACACCACAGTGGAAAGCTTCCATAGAACATCAGCTAAAGTACAAATTCATTTGCTGCTAAAGACACAAGAGGCATGTTGCATGTCGTGTCATAATCTTGATGAATGCATAATTGCATGCCATGCAATCCCGCTCTCAATCCACACTACGGAATAGTACTTTCTGTCCTCCCCCACCGTTCCCAGTATTGAAATGGGTTGAAAATGTCAACCAGCATAACAGAGGGAGAGAGCGGGAGAGCACCCTAATTTTCAAAATATTTTCATATATTTCAATAGTTTTTCTTTCAACTGAAGCTCGCATGCAATGTATGAATTATGCGGCAATTAATTTAGGATCCAAAAACCATATACGAGTAGAACAGAACAGAACCCATTCAACCACCATCATCATCTTGACGCGCGACTCATTCATAGGTTTCTTCGTTCATGTTCGATCGCATTCATTCAGAGATCGAGAGGGAGAGAGAGACTTTGGTGACCTAAATTATTCAATTCATTTTTATTTATTTTTAATTTTTTGATTTGTTGCAATATTTCCACCAGAGAGCGAGGGAGAGAGGGTGCGAGTGCAAAGGGGTCTGCTTGTTTGTGTAACTATTTATTCTAATTTGACCCGCTTATTGAACGGGGGCCTACCCTCGCCTCACCCTCAGCCTCTCCCTTACCCCGTTTTCCATTAATTGTTGGAACGATGTCGGTTAAATGATGAATCACTTTTTCATTAAAATTTGACTTTGAGTGTGACCCTCATGTTGGCTGGCGTTGACTCTCTTGTGCGGTTAATAGTTAGCTTTCTTATGAATGGGGAAATCTACCCCAGTGCTTTCTTTGTTTCTCAACCAGAATCGACAGCAGCTTCTTCAAACATCAAACTCGTGCTGAATCCGCGCTGTGACCCACCGACACATAAGCCCCCCCACCCAACCGAAAATGATAAGATGGAAAGACTCTGAATAAACTAAACGATAGCAACACCTGCACAACGGAACGGAACGTGAAGGTGGCTCTGCAGTTTAAGCGTATTTAAGCCGAGGTGAAGGCCACCTGAAGACAGTTGAACTTTCGGTTCCATTTTCATTGCAACGAAGTCGGAACTAAAATCGGAATGAATATAGCCATTGTTCAAGTATCTTTATTTGTTTTTTTGTGCTTTCTGGCTGGATCGATGGCGCAGGATCAAGCAAGAAGTCCATCCACGTCCCCCTCGACCCCGACTGTTCCCACTTCCTCCTCCGACGATAAGCTCGATGTGGACTTTGAAGATGATGATGACCCCGAGAGTGGTTCTTCTGCAACCGAAGCCCCAGTGGGAGCCCAGGCAATAAATACGACTGCTGTTACAATTGTTCCTGGAACTGTTCCTACTCTTCCCACTACAACTGTTTCCACCAAAATACCAAATACGAAAATACTTTTCGCTAAGAACACCGCTGCCCTTAACCTATCAGTGATATTGCTCAGCGATATCCTTGCCATTAACAGAAACATCACTTGGAGTCTTGAAAAACAAAAGGAATTTTTACCCGTGATACGCTATGCCGAAGGACTCGTGCTCAATGCCACAAGAAATTCTTTCCTCAGAGAGGCTGAGCTCCTTCGTAGCTTTGTCAAGGCCATCCGCAAGATTGGTGGGGATGCAAGTCACATAATCGATGACGTCGCCTATATGCTCCAATTGCAGAATGAGACCAAGGAAAAAATCAGCAGTTGTTCTGGGAAAATTTGGGATATTCAGAGCAAGATGATCCGCAGCTCAAAGGGATTCGATCAGAAGCTAAATCGTTTGCGCCAAATTATTCAGCAGAGTATCAAACCCAAGGTTCTGAACCTCAATCTAACAGCCGGCAGCATTAACAGCTCCCAAGTCAACTCTTTGGCTGAACTGGAGAATCTCCCTATCGTGAGGAAGAACAGCAAGAGCAGCGTAGCTCAGTTAGCATCCCTGGAATACCAATTGGCCATCCTCAACCAAACCCAGAAGAGGAGTATGGATAGTCTGAGAGAAGGTGTCCAGAAGTGGGCTCCTACCAACCTCAGTTCGATCAACGATCAGCTTCAATCACTGATCATCTCCCAAAAACGCACGCAACTGGATTTGGCTCTATGCGATGGGGACTCATCGAAGAAGTATCACGCTCCTTCAGCAGATGAGGAAGTGGTATACGGAACTATTGTTTTTGATGGCTTCTTTGATACTCGAGAACTAGATCCTCAGCTGACATCGAATGCTGCATCCGAAAGATACGTCCAAGCGGGTGTGTCACCCAAAATTTCATGGTATAATGCGGCTCAAACCCAAACGGGTGGAAGAAATTGAACCAAAGGAACCGAAAATCTTTAGATTAAAGCTCAGTTGTGAAGTTAAAGCTGTATTTTTATTGAATAAAGGCTATAAAACACACATTTCTCACTTCATTTTATTCTCTGAATATTTCTTAATGGCATTGAACTACAGAATTATACAAAGCAATCTGAATGAGGCTAAACTCAACTTAAAATGATTTAAATTTGTACCTATTTTTGGGTATTTAAGTATTTTGACATCAAACAGATCTTGGGCAAAAATATTTAGGTGGATCAAAAAACGTGTCTTCTCAGAAGACAACATGTTTTAGATGCTAGAAGATTTCTACGAAACGAGATATACGATAGCATCATGCTCTCTATCTATATAGACGTATGGAGGATAGGACCAATAGAGTTCTTCTATCGCTATCAATGTAGGTATCTTTTGATTCTCCATTTTCTCGCATTAAAATCTTTGACATTATTATCTGAATATCATTGTATTTTCTAGCAGTTCAAAATCCTTACAATCAAAAGGCACTACCCCTTCATGGGTTCATTGCTAATTAAAGGCTCTCTCTCTTCCCACTCCCAATTGCAGAACCTCTACACTTTGAAGTCAAATACTTTGGCAATGCATTTGCAGTTTCAGTTTTCCAGTTGTCGGACCGAAATTGTTCATGGCAAATACGAGTATGCCAACTATTTTGGCTGGCTATCAATTTACAAGCAAGAGAGGACACCGTGAAGCTGCTAAATGAAACTGATACCAGAACAAAACCCAGAACAAATCCCAGAACAACTCGAGGAGTACTGTGTACAAATGTCTGGAGAGGACATGCAGCAGTAGGAGGAAGACGATGGCGCGAAACAAAAGTCAAAACAAGCGCAACATGAATGAACCTTTTAACATACTTGTAGTTACTAATTCCGGGTGACAGGCGACACAATGAGTCGGAGTGGATTTTTCATTTGTGCACCATAGGGCACCCATGGGAAGGAGGAGCAGTCCATAAACAGAAGATACATACATCCAAACAACAAGAACAAAAGTGACCAAAATCAAAGGCTACCCAAAAGTAGTACCAGATGCTCGATTCGAAGGTGTTGCCCATTGCCCTGCATATCTGTTGCCTGGGAGACCATCTCTTTGGGCACACGACTGATCTTCCCTTTTCGATTCCTTCTTCTTTTTTTGGCACAAGCCGGGCAATAAATTATCAGATACAGCATCGACTCGAAGTTGAAGTCAAAACAAAGGCATAAACACTCAGCGATGGCAACAAAGCACGCACTCGACCAATTGACGACATAAAAGACCAGAACAAAAACCAGTATCGCCGGCGGGACGCGCGATGAGTGGGAGCAGGAATCAGAAGCAAAACAAAACGAAGGCAAGAATGACCAGAAGTAGGCCCAAAACGAAGGCCAGAAATGACCAGAAGTATGCCCAAAAAGTATTGGGACAAGAGAGGACAAAACGCAGCCGAACATATAAACACTGACAACATGCTGCGACATGGAATCGCTTTGAGTCCATTCCCATTCCCATACCCAATTCCAGAGTCCAGTCCCTGGCTATCGGAAGCGGCAGCAGCAGCAGTGACAACTTCGAGGGCAAAGTCAATGAGCGCCTTCCTGCTCCCTGTTATCGTCTGCTACTCCTCTGCTGTAACTCCTACTCCTACTGCTGGCTGGCTGGCCGGAGGACAAAAGGACCCCGGCGTGTTGCAAATCAAAACATGGTAACAACGACAGCAAACAAAACTCGCAACATGCGTCGAAATGCTAAGAAATATTTTCACTCAGAGACCAGCTGAAAATTCTGAAACACTGAAACATGCAAACGGCTAAAAGTTGTCCACCAATAAAGTTCTGTAAAGAAGGGAGGAGGACCATTGTTTATGGAGTGGGTCTGTTTTTGGGGAAAGCAAAAGAGAGTTCTCAGAGAAGGTAGTGAAGGTATTGGAAGAGCTCTCAGGGAAGATGCAAATTGAAAAAGTGAGTGTGGAAAGGTTTCATTGGTTGCCAGCATATAAAGTGGAAAGAATCGTTGGGTAATATCCGTATTGCTATTCAATTTCTCCATCCATTTACCACTTTCTATCCAAAAACCCAATCCCACAATTCTATAATTTCCCATCGTTACCACTTAATTAAACCCAATTAATCTACAATATAAATTATTAAATTTCATAAGGCAACAAAAGTTAAATAACTAACAGACAGACATCCACACTGACGAGAGGTTTCGACACCCAAAACCAAGCCACAAGAGCAACAGCAGCGCATCTGCCACAAGAGCAACAGAATCAAGAGCCAGAGACGCTGCCACAAGACCAAGATGAAGACCAAGACGACGATGATGGTTATGAAGAAGAGTGAGAGAGAGTGTGCAGGGTATCAGGTTGGGGGTCCCCCTGGATGGGGGATTGGTATCACAGAAAATCGGGATGGGATGGGATGGTATGGGATGAAGCTCGCCTCGGTTACGGTTCGGTTCAGTTCGCCAGCCAGCTCCATGCTGTGCGCGATTCATGTTTGGTGATTAAAGTAAAGTTCGTAAATTTACAGTTTTCATCAAAGAGGCGACTGTGGCATGGACTGGACTCACCTTTTCAGTGGTGCTGCTGCTCTCGAACAGAGAGTTCGGCTCAGAGTTCAGGCCCAGGTGACTGGGACTTCGACTCCAACAGCGACTCCAACATACTCCTCACCCAGACACAGACTCCGACTCCGACTCCCATTCGCGACTGCCGACTCCTTTGGCTTTTCCTAAACTGATTTCCAGCAATAAGCATTAGTTGAAAATTGCAATTGTTTTTGCAAAAAGGGTGAAGGAAGGGGCACACCGCGGGGGAGTGCTATGCCAGAGTCTCCAATGCACGATTCCTGCACCGCGTTGGAGTTAGAGACCCAAAGGAGGTGGCAGAGGCACATCATCAACGTCCCCAGCCACATCGTCACTGGAGCCCAAAAGGAGAAAAATCCAATTGTATTTAACGAATTTTTGTTTTCTTGTGCCTTGGACTTCGATGTGGCAGCCATCGGAGTGGAGTGTGGAGTCCAGTGGAGCAAGGAGCGTGGAGTGTGGAGTGTGGTGCACCTCTGTGTGCCGTGAATCATATGGACACCATTAAATGGAAAGGTACGACCAATGGCAATCACCAACACGCGTCAATTGTGCGCGCTGTATGAGACCATTTTCCGAGGCGAAGGGAAATCTCTGAAAACTTTGAAAATTCGATGCTGAAAACTGAGAACGAACCGCAGAAAATCTGCCCAGCGATCTGCACAGCTAACTTTTTATCAGAGTTGAACACGTGCTCGTGACACGCGAAGATCGTTTACAGAAGTATCTATGAAGATTTGGTTTGAGAGCCGGCACGAGGCCATCACAGAGTCTGATTGCAACCACAAATGAAATCCGTTGGGTCTATGATACACGGTATGCGTGGCATATAGGGGAATACAGTACTTGAGAAGGTTTATGTGACAGGCCTTGGTATCATTAGATCTGCGGAATTAACATTTTTAAAGATTGGTATAATTATAAACACAGCTATTATCTACCTAGTTGTATTACAATCCCTTCTCATTTTCCATAGCTGGGATTGTTTTCTCTTAATCATTTTCCATGTGATAAACTCCTTTCTTTGTATTTGCCACAAAAGGAAAACTAAGTACAGGGTATCCCACTATCGGAATTCTCAGCCAAAGAGTTCTTAACTTGTATTTTTAGTTGGAAATGGGATTCTAGACTTGCGCCATGTGAAAATGACCCGGCATCCATTCCACGAGTAGATGTGCGCTGTCAGTGCTTATCAAAGACCTGCAGTCTGTTGCATTGGTGCCCGCGGAAACCGCAACCCATTAATAAAACCTAATAACAACATAAATGCCAATATCTTTTTAACAAATTTGCGTGGCCCACAGCCACAGGCTGCGGTGCCGTGTATTGCAGTGGAGTGGAGCCCAGATTTCGATAAGTGAACTAAATAAGCAGATTAAGCCCGATCGATCGTAATAAATGTAATTTGAATTTCCTCGCACTATGTGTGCCTCCCCAGGTTTTCTCTGTGGAACATTACTTAATTGCATGGACAAGGATATCACCAGGCAATCGATCGTCACGGATTATAGAACGTGTAATAGAGCCAGTTCAAATTATGCGTTTGAGTGGCTCTAAAAAAAGGGTTACAGGTGTTGATTGTTGCCTCTCCTCAGTGTTGCATGTTGCCGATGCATGATGGGGAGGCTGATGCTGGCGAAGATACTGCAGATGATGATGATGCTGAGCAAGGTATTACAGAAGAAGATGCAGAAGATGAGGCTGTGGATGCTACCAAAGATGTTTCTGTTGGTCCGTCCAACGTGTTGCAAATTATTGCATTTCGTACGTGACCAAAAAGGGTAAAGAAACACCCAGAACCGAGAGCCCAGAACCCAGAACCATGGCTCTATACTAAAACGACCCAGAATAGGGATCTTTAGCTTGGCACAGGAATCCGCAAGAGTCCAATGAACTGATCTAAAAAATCTCTTTATTTAGTTGTGGGCCATCGATTCCGGGTTCAATTAATGTCTACTTTGTTTGGCCAACAAATTGAACAAACGCTGCAATTGCTGCCGCCTGATGCCGCAACATGACTCTTTTATTTGCTCTTGTTGTTGATTATTGCCGGTTGCAGCTTCCAGCCCCCGTCCTCCTGCTTCTTGCAACAAAACCCACTCTGGCTGCCTCCGAAGACAATCAAACCGAGGCTGCACCACAATTTGAGTTCAGAGTCCCGAGGTCAAGCAACTGCCGGCTACTGAATTTAACCGAAAAATTTGTGGCCAAAAACATTTTTCTGTTTTCGAATACTCTTGAAGAGGGTATTGTGGGCTCTATATATATTGGCAGTGAAAAAAATAAAACATCTGGGACTCTTTAGAGTACATACCCATATTCTTGATATTGTCGTTCGGATGTTTAGGCGGTAGGAAGGTGGTCTTATTTTTTACGGCTACGGAGACCATAGGAAAATCGTTCGAAAAACATCTTTGCAAGATACACTTTCTTGCTTCTACTTAATCCAATCCAGACTAAGTATTAAATATTCCTTCCTAATTGTATCGACTATAGAAACATTCGATCTTAAAGGGTATCAAACGCTTCGACTCCTAAAAAGACCACCTTCCTAACTCATGATTTAATTCGAGGGCAAGCAAAATCTTTTATTTTAGTTTTCGGAATCTACATCTGGAGTTCGAACAGCAAACAGAAATTGTTTTGATAAAAATCTCTACTGAAAAAATTGGGGTTTTCCCCTGCGCCTGCTCTAAAAGTCGATAACAATAACGTGCCAAAAGTTTGCTACTGAATTTTAAATATTAATATCTTTTACAGAGTCGGGATACAGAGATGCTTGGTGGACTACTTGGGGGACTCCACCCCTTCTCGTGGTTTGGCTGTGGATTTTTGGGTTGCACGTTTTTGTTGTAGCGGAAAAATTGTTACTTTGAACATGAAAAATATCTTGTTTAGATATTATTTTAGAGATAGACAACAAGTAGACTTAATTATCATTTTTTTGCGAATATATAAATACATTAGCTAGGGTCTCGCCGGTGGCTTATTGAGGGCGGCTGTGGCTGCCTCATTTTGGCCAACTTTCGCCAATGGGAAAAGTAAAAAAAAAGCCAAAAGAAACGAAACGAACCGAACCGAACCGCGTACCACAATCATTTCCCAGCAAATCTATGCGCATCTCTATGCAAATGTGTGTTGTATCCGAACCGAATTAAGAATAGCCAGAGAATACTTAGGACGATCCCGAGCTGAGCCGAGCCGAGTCGCGTTGAGGCTATGGCCAAACATATTTTCCATGTCGATGCCATCGATTGCGTTATGCAAAATATATGCAAATGCCATAAATACGAGAGAGTCGAGAGTGGCAGCCTCCTTCTCCTTCCATCCTTCCGTGCCCCATCTGCCTGCCTTTTCTATGCCACTGCCACTCTATGCGAGCTTTTCCAGGGAAAACTTGTGGCGCGGCTTTGAAGAGTCGCGACTTTCCGACTCTTACGACTTGCGACTCTGGCGATTTGAGAGATTTGTGAAATTTATCGGGCCAGTTGAGAGTGGGTAAGTGGGTGGATGGATGGCTGCTCGGATGCTCGGATGGTTGCTTTTGTCTGGCTGGAAAGGTGTCGAGAGGTGGCTTAGGTGGTGGGTGTTTGTATCTTTTTGTGGTGCTTATGCTGCTGCTTCTGCTGATGTTGCATTCTCGGAACGGTAGTTAGGCCGCTGACTGGAATAATCGACAACTTTGACAACGATTTGAATATCGTTTTGTTGCCTAAATTGAGAGTTTGGTCGAGAGAGAGAGAGAGAGGTGGATGGATGGGTAGAAATCTGCAATATCACGACGTTGAACCCATCTGTCAGGGAGTTTGTAATTGAGCCCAAGGAATACCAAATCCAAACCGGTGAACATTTTTTTGAGCATAATGAGGTGTTTGTATAGTGAGGTGCATCCAGGGGTCATGAGTGGCACGCAGAAAACTCTATGTATACCTTAAAAAAGGAGAATTTCATTAGAAAACTAAACAAGATATGTATTGTTACCAATTTCTGATTTATATACAAAAGTCTCTTAGTTCTACTTAAGTATTTGGCTGGAATTGTGTCACGCTAAGAAGGGAAGTTGTAGAGGAACATCCAATGGATGGCATGGCAAAGGCATTTTCGTTAATTTACTACACTTTTCCATATATCTAGATATTTTTAAGAATCTTTCTCTTTTAAAACTTCGAAATCATATTACTTTTAAGAACCCACTATTCTCCCTATGCAAAATGTATATTTTTCTTTACTTTTTTATCCCCAAAATGACCAAAAGTTATGAGAGTTTGATGGTAAAATATTTCGCAGCAAAATCAAAACCATAAATCTTACACAAATAGCACTCAAAAAGCAATAAGACTATTTCAACGCCATTGTGTGCTAAGTAGATTTCAAAAAGGCGATACAAATTCCAGACTCCTGTCGAGACAATGGACAGGGAGGGAGCAGGAGGCATGCGTTGCACCAACAGCAGCAGCAGCAGCTACTGAGGCAGTTGCAAACGGGCTTCTGCTGCTGCTACGCAATTTCCATGACAATACCACGAGGGCCTGGACCAGGGCTAATCTATGAGGCAAGATCACAGGCAAAAGATGTTGCAAGATGTTCCGTTTTGACCAGGTTTTTGCTGAATCAATTTGTTAGAGAAACAATGACCCAAAGGCCGGACAAAGGCCCAAAGGACTGGACAGGGGCCCTCTGGAGAGGCGTGTGACATTAGCAGACAGTTTTGCGGGCACCATCGTTATGAGGGTGGATTCTCCCTTCCCCTTCCTCTTCCCCATTCTCTTAAACGCACAGCCAGAGATAATCGGATTGTTCAGGCCCAAAAGGTAATTTGTGGGTTTTTAAGGCCAACATACAGCTGTAAGGCCGAACAGAGCTACAGAAAGTTACGAGTGTATGCAAAAAATATTCGAAGAGACAACTTCTTCAACATTTTCGAGTGCCAGCGGGTGGCTTATCGCATAACGCTTATCGTTTCTCGCGATAACTCCCCCAACACTCAACAGTCAACACTCTCGAAAGTTCAAGGAATTCCAAAGATGAGGAAGCACTTCTTCTTTTTTTCTGCTTTGGGTAAAAGTGTCACACATGCAAACGACGTCATCGTTGTCGCGAGCCATTCAAGATCTGCATCGCATCGCAGCAGAGGTTGCAGCTGACCCAACATGCAAAAGAAGCAGCAGATAATCATGTCTTGCCACAGCAGCCGGCAGCCGGCAACCGGCAACTGTGCCACACACTCCTATCTGGTCTTTAGCATAAATAAGTCGTACTACCTATAGATGACCAATATGCAGAGGTATGGACGGAGAGGCAGCGAAAAATGTTGTCAAGACATGAAAGATCTTTGCCCCTCCTGCGTGTGTCTTCCCTCTCTCTCTCTCCCTCTGATTCGTTCTCCAAGTAGTGTAAGTGTAAGATCTTTCTACATATCTACGTATCCCACAGCAATTCAACTTTGTACATTTGCAAGTGCCAGCATCAATTAAAACTAATAGAACAATTAATGAAACACAAACCGCAAAATGCAACCACAAAAGCGAGAACTTAGAAGGAGACAAGATATATAAAACGCAAAAGAGAAGGCAAAGGCGCCCATTCAGGGAGTGGTCGAAGTGGGAATGCTCTGAAAACTACAGCAAAGGCACCAATAATATTGTAGAGCTAAAAGTTTTTAGATTTCATGGAAAAAGAAAGAAAGAAAGTAGTAAAATTTAGATAAATGGGATCCAGTTCCTTTCTAAAGATGCAAAATTAATGAATTGATTGAATTGATTATAAACTTATGCATTGCAAACATTACCATAACCATTTCTTAGCAAAAGATATACAATCATATGCCTCTTGTGAGAATTGAACTCACGGCCCCTGGTTTACAAGACCAGTGCTCTGCCACTGAGCTAAAGAGGCTTGGTTGAAAAGAACGAACCATCAAGCCATAAAAAAGGTAGCACCAGTGGCAGTAACATCTATCGAAAGATACATCTTCCAAAACTTATCTTGTGGTAGTACGAGTCTGTATCTTTCCATTTTCAATGCATTGATACCTTATCACGAGAAACATGTGTCCAAATTCTGAAAGTACCACAACAAAACATTGGTTTTCATTGCATTAAAATAATTATAATCATTAAAGAATCTGATTCCTGAACTTAATTATGGTTTAATAATTAATTCGAATATTTTAAAGGAAATCTATAAAATATTCGAGAACGATCCGAAAAGATCCATTATATTTAAAGTCACAAATGTAACAAATGTTATTTTTACTCTTCTTCCCTTTGGGCCTGACAAACCTCTCATTAAATCAATAATACCCTTTAGAGAAGTGCAATCCCGGGGCATATGCGGAACTGTCTTTCAAAAGCAAAGAAAGAGTTTTGCTCTGCCGTATTCATGATGATCCCCACATAATCATCATTGTCTTTGGCAATTAAGCAAAATGAATAAGTAAATGAATGAATGAGTGAGTGACTGAATGGATGAGTGAGTAAGAGTATGCATGTCTTAATAATTTCTCAACTCTAATTCAGAAGAAATTAGAAATGGGTGCGGGTGCGGCAACGCTGGTCCCCTCTCTAGATCTTTGCGGCAAGATTGAACTGTAGGGCGTGGCAGTGGTGTGGTGTGGTGCTGCACCATCAGTATGTGTGTGGCAGGCAAAGTGCACAAACAGTTAAATGCTAGATTGTAGTCACAGAAACATGCAATTGCAGGCACTGGCACTGGCACTGGAAAAACAATTGAATTTATGAATTATGAAATATTTTAACTCTAGCAAAATGCTCTTCCCCCCTTTAGTGGCTCTGTGTAGCTCCCTAATTAACTAAGTGCCACGCACCTTGGGAGTCAGAGTAACAGCTGGGGAGAAAACTAAGAGGAAAACACGCCCATTTTATTTTCCCATTTCCAGCTTCATGCATTTTTAATTCCCTTAATAGCTTTTGTCGCTCTAGCTCTAGAGCCAGGACCCGGAGCCAGACATTGATGGACCAGCAGAAGCCACAAGCAACAAAAATTAAAACACCAAAAATTCTGTGTACTCTACCGCAGGCCGCAGGTGTCCCGGCGGCCACAGGATGCAGATTAATTCCACCGGAGCAGGACGCAGAAACAGGGGCAAGACCAGGGCCAGGGGCAGCTTCATGGATGGCCTGTAAAAAACTCACCCAAAAAAGTTTTCCTACCTGGGTCGCATCTGCTGGCTAAAACTAAGCGCAATGTGTCCTCCATCAAAATTAATTACCAAAAGGAGCAAAGCAGCGGCCACCATGGTGCAAGGCCAATTGTCAGTTGCGGTTGCCGGGGCGCAAAAGTTAAAAGGGGGCGACTCTGCCACCCATAACCCATCGCCATACAGACCTCCCGCCAGCGCTCATCAGTCAACACTTGCCTAACAGTCTCCAAAATGATAAATTGCCACCCCCCTCGGAGGACCGAAGGACGATGCCACTCGACGCGCATTTTGTGGCAGTCAGCGGGGAAGTCTATAGATAATTTGTTGTATACTTTGGGGCGCTGGCTCGAAAAAACAAAAATTAGATTGAAACATCAGGTTCTTCGAATAGAGAACCAATAATTAAAAGCTATGATAAAGTTGGCAGTAAATAAAAGACAGCTATAGAGTCTGCACTAATTGACTGGATTCCAGAGCAAACCACGGAGATTTGATTATTGTCTTCTGGCCATAACAAAGTGCATCTTGATCAAATTTGTTCAAATTTTAATTTAAATAAGATTATTCAATAAAACGTATCAACTCCGTGGCTTTAGAGTCATCCTCTAAGTTACCTCAAAGTGAAGAATTTCGTTTAATTCATACATCTATATAACTATATCCTGAACTTCCACACAGGGCAATAGATTTCTTAAATTTTGTAATTCCACAAAAAATGTGAATGCTGAAAATTCCTGCATCCATTGTCGCATCATTCAATCTGCAATCCAGCGACAGCGCAATCTCTCTCCTAGACTTTTGGAATGCGAATTTCTCATCGCATAAATCGTCCGCAGCACGAACAATACAGCTGAAAGGATAATGCCAATGCAACTGAATGCAAGGGAAGCCAATGAATGGCTATTGGGATGGGGTGTCGTGTGGGAGTGTCGTCTGATTTATTGGCTAATGCGCATTTCATGCCCTCGGTGCCCTCTCGGCGGCGACACCAGAAGTTGAGGCCAAATTAATTAACAACAAGGCGAACGCATTGCATTGTCTGTCGACGCTGCCGTTTCGCGTTGTTGGTTTTTAATTAAGGAGATGAATGCAAAACAAAATCAAAATTAAAGTGATTTACGCCACAGATAAAAAACACACCAAGAAAAAACGAAAGCGAAACGTACTGAAAGTACTGAAAGCCTGCTTTAATTATAAACAAATACGAGAACGATGTAAAGCCAATGATAGAATAAACAAATAATTAAGAGGCGGCAAAGTTTGGAAGTCGCTTGGGGGTCGATTTGTTGTATACTCGTACAAAACATTTTCCTGTCAATATTTGCCCTCCAGACAGGGGATGTCAACTGAAAGTAGAACTTTCATGGAGGTGGAGCAGTGTCTGATGTCCTGTTAGAGATAATGTCACACATGACTGCTTCTGGGTGGGTTTTCGATATCCCCTCTTTAAGTCTTCTGTCTGAGTTTCTAATTAAAAATGTAAAACATACAACATATAAATAGAATACACATTCGTGGGTGACATTTCATGTTGGCTTTTGCACTCTGACCATGGGACCATGGGGGTTAATAAATGGCATACTGCCAATCGTCAGAGCTCCTTTTAAGCGGGTAAACAAGGATCAACTTTGGCAATCGTTCTCGAAATAAATCTTAGAGTTTTATCATGGCTCTAATTATTGATTTACCACCTCCTATGGTGCTGCTTGCTGCTGCTGCACAGCAAACGGAACCTATTATATTTCTGCACAAAAATATATGAAACTTCTATGCCTCCTGTGAGAATTGAACTCACGGCCCCTGGTTTACAAGACCAGTGCTCTGCCACTGAGCTAAGGAGGCTTGCTTGAAAAGATCGCACCATCAAGCAATATAAAAGTTAGCTACAGAGGCAGTAGCATCTATTGATTTTAGATAAAGTGGCAGTAGCTCCTACCAAACAAAAAACGTCTTCCAAACCTTATCTTGACCGTGTACGAATAACATAGACAGCAGCAGACTATTATCACTCCATTGATAACCTTTCAAGTCAAACATCTGTCTAAACACTGACCAAATCGTCTGCGCAATGCTTTTCATATTAAATTCATTAACGAAATTTATCCCCTCTGTAACATATAGCTTCTGAAATGACACATAGTATAGTATATATACATGGTATCAGTCCTATGAATTTTAAGTACGAAACCCGTTTCTGTGACAACTTTTGCTCAATTCCACAATTTTTACCTTAATTCCCCGGAAATTTAAGACCCCAGAACTCCAGCAAAAGTCCAAAACCAAAAAACAGGAAAAAAAAACTTGGTTTAGTTAAACCCCCAAGCAGATTTTTGGACCGCTTAATCCTTCCAGACGAATGCGCTGAAATTATTTATTATGACGCAAAACTTTTTTTCCGGTGTCGCAGTGCAACGCGTACCGTACCGCGTTATCTCCTGGCCAAAAGAGCAAAGGGTCTCGCACTGGCATCCGCTGAACACAAACACTGTGTCCACCACCCACTGCCACCACCACAAACACACGACTTTTCCAGAGAAATCAGAAAACCAAAATATGAAAGTTGCTTCGGAAAAAATCCCCACCACAAACAGAGCTTTAAAAGGTGTGTACCCAAATAAAATCGCTCGTAACTGGATTTTTCGGCTGCAGCCACTTCAAAAGAAACAAATCTGTTCATTTGGAAGAATCGAATAAAATGGGATAATGTTCCCAAAACGAATAAGCTTTGGAAAACGATTAACTCTTAATGGAAATAACGGCCTCGCATTAAATGGGTCCATATTAACTCTAAATCGAAAAAGGTAACTTTCAATCATTCCTGCTTAAAATTATTTGAATTCTAGCTTCGACTCGCCGTTCAAAACACTTCTCCGAAGCGTCATGTCTAGCAGAGCTTTACACTTCTTAATGGAAAACGAGGGGGAACGTTGTGAGTTGCTGCGGACACCGCAACTCTACATTTATACCCTATACTTAGTCAGTATGGCTCTCCTCCGGCAGACGCCGCTAATATTAAACGACACGACAAGGAGTGCGTGCGAGAGAGACAGAAAATCAGTCTGAGCGTGACGTCGGGCGCTGCGTAGCCACTGCAAATTGATTTGTTCCTATTGGCTATAAAAATGATCTGATCTGATCCAGATTCAGCAATCTGATAGATATCGTCATTATCTATGATTTTGCGTTTTTAGTTTTCTCGAATCTGCAATATTGTGTATGCAACAGATTTTTTCATTTGTGGGGGCGGAAGGTGGTGGGGCGAAATTTTGAAACAAACTCGTCAAGCTCCGATGTCTTAGGAGTGTGGATACCAAATTTGGTTGCTCTAGCTTTTATAGTCTCTGAGATCTAGGCGCTAATGTTTTACTATAAGCAAAGCCGGCTATGGTACGTGTGTGTTAGAGAGAGACAGGGCGAGAAAAAATGAAATTGTTTTCTTGATTCTGGCTATGATAATTATACGATCTGGTTCAGATTTTACACTCTACAACATATAGTCATCCTCTACGATTCTGCGGATGCCACAGATTTTCGCCCTTTGTGGGGGCGGAAGGGGGCGGGGCGAAGTTTTGAAATATTTTTTTAGCAGTGACATATCACAGAAGTCTGGATCCAAAACATTGTTGCTCTAGCTCTTATAGTCTTCGACCACTAGGCGCTGAAGGGGACGGACAGACGGACGGACGGACAGACGGACAGACAGACAGGGCTCAATCGACTCGGCTATTGATGCTGATCAAGAATATATATACTTTATGGGGTCGGAAACGATTCCTTCTGGACGTTACACACATCCACTTTTACCACAAATCTAATATACCCCAATACTCATTTTGAGTAACGGGTATAAAAACCTGATCGCATATTAACCCTTAATGGAAAAACGTACTTTGCAGTCAGTCGCTTTAAATAATTTGAATTTGCAGAAGATGTCTTGCCTAAAGTTGGTTTTACTCAGGTATTACAACACATGGCGGCGGTTGCGTTTGCGGCTGCTCCTGCTGCTCGTACAGTTGCTCCTCCTGTTTGCACTGTTGCGAGTCCTTGCCCGGGGTCAGGGGGATACCAAACGGTACGACGTTGGGCGTGGAATTTCCTTAGTGTGCAAAGAGAGTGATCGAGTGAGAAAAGGCTAAGAAAAGATGCAGTACCCACCTGCTGCTGGAATGGTTGCCCTGCGAAGTAAGCTTCTGGGGCCGGTCCGAAATGGCCGCATTTCGCATTCCGCGCTGGTCATGTCCTCTGCTGCGTGCCCATAAGTTGACCATAAAATGTAGAAGCTTCCATTTTAATAAAAATTCTGATAAATTGAACGCTGGAAAGAAAATGTATCGATACCGTAAACGAGCACTGTGAGATAGATATCGTGTCATCTAAACAACCAGTGTGACCGTTTACGGTATCTTAATCAAATTCAAATAAATGTTAATTAATTTGAAACTTTTAATTGCAGAAAATGTTTAATAAATCCGATATTTATAGAAACTGACGTGGCCAGACCTGGGAAATGGCGAATTTACCTTTGGGCAGCACTTTGCGCGGAATGAAAATGTAAAGTTTATTTCCAGTATTCAGTGTTGGATTTATCATTAAACAAAAGAATACAAACAAAAATAGCTTAAACACACAAAATAATGGACGCGTATTCAAGAAGAGGAGGAAATTCTCTTTAATTACATACATCCTGACAGCCATCCTTCTGATTATATCGGCGGTTTAATGGTATTTGATGCATTGTAAGTATGTCAGGTCCTTGGCGAATTCTTTTACCCTAGCTTTCTTTCAGGGATTCATATTTTTCGAGACTCTGCGCTTTGTAATGCCTATCAATTGCATATTTGACATCGTTATGGTAAGAAGATCCAGCCTTATATATATATATATATTACTGTTGGGTAAAAATTGCTCATTTTGGGGAACATGTTCACTTTTTCTTTTTTAGTAAGTTAGTCAACTCATTCATATTGCTCACTTGTTCACCTGATTACAAATAGTGTGAAGTTCTCTTTTTTGTTCACTCACTCACGAGCAACACAACACTAATATATATATGAAAGAACTATCGATATATATAGCAACGATATACCACCGCGGCTTCCAACACAGGCTGCATTTTTCTTTGCACATGAAAATATAAAGTTTAATCAAATTTGCAACAATGCCGCTGGATCAGGTGATATCAGAGCTTGTGGGCAGCAATTGCCTCAGTGTGGTGTTGGTGAAATCGTTGGACTTGTTCAAGCCGGGCACAATCTCCAGCGACAACGAGAATGAGGAGGTCATCAAAAATATTGAGATTAGTACCAGTGCAATATTCTGGATCGAGAAAAACACCCAGCACCGCATCGTATTGGGAGAATACTTCAATATTGAGAATGTTAATGAGACCAAAGTACTCATAGACTGCATTTTTCTCAAACTGATGCTTTGCGAAGTGAATTTAGAGCGTCTGATGAAACAAGCGGTAAGGGTGGGGATCAAGTGTTTGCGCATTAACCTGGTGGCCAACAAGCCCTTTTCTCTGCACTGCAGCAACTGTGCCATAGAACTGAGTCAGATGCGAGCATACCGTCTCGTTGCTCCGCTGCCCGGACTCAACATGAGATTGCCACGCGACATCTGGGATAGCTTGGAGGTTAAGAACATTGCACACTTCGACCAGATTTACTACGGCCCCAATCAGATTGTGATGTCTGCCAATCACATAAAATTCGACACTAAAATGATCTACTGCCCTAGGCGTCGTCGCGTAGAGTGCCCCGGTTGCTCCAGGGTGTTGGGCACTTTCCTATCGAAGGCCGTGTGCCTCCATGCGGATGCCCTGCGCATGGGTACTCGAGTGTCCCCTGCAGCTCCACTGGACTTCAACGAGCTTCTTGGCCACATCACGCCCACACAGCTGATGTTGCGACTGTTGAAACATGTCTACAAATCACGCCTGTTTCTGAAGACTGTGCGCCCCGATGGCCAGATTCATTACCTTCTCCTGATGACGGAATTGAAGAAATTAACGTTTCTGCGCTCGAAACTATCGCTTTCTAGTAAGCTCGATCCGACACCAGTGAATTTCCCGGATGGGGACACCAGTAGCGAGTACGAAGACAGTACGGAGAGCAGCAGCGATGATAGTATAATGAGCAGCAGCTCTACCTCCATTGATAAAGATTCACCGAATACCGTGGATCTCACCAGCTCCACGCCCCGAACACCACGGAAGATGTTTGAGAATAATATCACAAATAAGCCCATTAACTATGTGTATCTGACTCCTTATAATGGCTGCCGTGTTGAATATATCTTCGCCAGCAATGATTCAGAGCTACGCGATATTCATAGCACCGTCGACAACTGGCGCGACAATAATATGCGCTCCCTGCGTATCTCTTACTCGATGATGATCGACCTGGTCAGCGAACTGAATGCCAACGCACACATTGAGGCCGCACTGCAGAATTTGATGCCGCCCTTCCGCTCCCAAGAGCAGCGCAGCAGTCACATAATATTCGAGACCGACGAGGAGTTCTATGCCACACAGCAGAAACTGGATGAGGTCCGAGTCCAACCCACTCCGGATGAGAATTCTGAAATCATCGAAATAATAGATTCTGATTAATAATCTCATAATAAGATTGCTTTTCAATATAAAAGGCTCATATTTAGTGAGCATTTATTTCTAAATCACAAAATAAATAATATGGAAAAGTTTCAGACACTATAGCTGTCCCGGTTCATATTTTATTTATATTCTTCATGTTATATAAGAATGTTTACCCTGTAAAGAAACCCGTAACAAACCAAAAATTACAAAAATTGACAGAAATTCTATGTATTTTTCCTATTTTTGAAACATTTCTTTTAATTTATTTGAACTTTTCATTAAACATGTCTCCTTCTATAATTGAATGGCGTCATGGATTCTTCCTGAACAGACCCATAAAACTGTTCCTCAAGCACTGATTAACCCTTTCCCTGTATTTCCTTTTGATATTTTTATAATTTCTTGGCATATTTTCTTAATTGTCTTGTTGTTGTGGCAATTAGTAAAGATTTAATTGCGGGCAAATCCTTATAAATATTCCAAGCAACCGATGCGGTTTATGGTCTATCCAACCCTCCAGTTTTGGGGCGGAGGAAATCAGGGTAAGGACTCCATCCTCCAACTTTAGGGCAGGAATGACCACATCATTAATCGTTGGCTGGTTAACGTACAACAATTTGTCCAAATAACAATTAAGGGCCCAATACCAAGGGGCCAACCCCCAACAAAGCAAACAAGTTAAGCACCCTAAAGGACATGGACACTCCCTCTGAAGGATGGAGGTATACAGATCAGGGAATCGTTAACAGCATTTGACAGTTGGCTAATGAAAATCCAAGGGAGTGAAAGTGTTGTAATGTGATTAATGATTTGGCTCGGTTTTAAATTTCCCCTGCGTTTAAATTTCTCTGTAATTCTGGATCCTAGAATCCATCTATTATATATGCACTGCCCGTTCCATTTTCCCACATGCACTTTGGTCCATTGTTCAGCACGGGAGTGAAATGGATTCCGCTGTGTTTTGGTTCTTTCTTTTTTGGTTAGGACAACAATGACTTTCAGTTTGGTATATGAAAGATTTTGTTGCAGGTGGAAACGAAATGGCTAATGGAGATGGGATTCGGTTCTATTGTTGGGCCAGCCTTTGTCTGGGAGCGGTTCCATCATAACTTTTACCCTCTATAAATACTCGTAGGTACTTTCTAGAATTATAGAAGTGCATAAAGGTTATCTGTGTGTGGAGAGAAATTCCCCAGCAATTGCCAATAATTAACATAATGAAGCCATAAATTGTGCAAATGGAAGAAAGTCCAATGACACTAAATGGACCCCACCCTATGCCAGAACATCACCATAGATTGGTTGGGGAGTGAAATACTTCTAGAGAAAGCATGCGAAATTAATATCAACGCCCCGCTTCGCCTCATAAATTAATTTTCAAGTGCATCGTCGCAGCGCTTCGAAGTTAGGGAGAAAGTTCCCCCCATAGACGTTCTCCTAGGGAAAGTATATCCATATGGCTGGACCTGGTGGTCGCTTCTTTGGTTAATTACCAAGATGTATGCGTGTCGCGCGCACCACAGACCAATTAACCCCCATTATGGTCAGCTTTGGAGTCGGAGTGCCAGTGACAACACTCCACACTCATCCAATCATCTCGTCCTGGTCCTGGGTGAGGTCAAGCGTTCGCTGAGCCCAGCCATGGCTCTGGGTATGGCACTCGCTCTCCCCAGCAATTAAGATTTCCAAGAGCAACAAGCACACACACATCCCAAATAAAAGACGCAAAACAAACTCATTTCAGGACTGGATCCAAATTGCTTTATGATGTTGCAGATTATGATAATGAATGATGCCATCTGGACCTGCACTTGGTGGCACTCGAACACTGACCAGGGACTATGCCATGTTGACACTTTAAGTGATTTAATGTTATTGTTTTCGTAGCTTCCCTTCTACCCCCTATATCACTCGCTACTCTCCTCCCACCCGCATTCAGAACTTTCGTGCCACAGAAGCGTGCATAAATTTAATGAATATTAATGAAATTTGTTGTTTTTTCGAGGTTTTATAATTGAAACGGTTTTGTTACTAAAGTTTTTGCATGCAAGTTTTCAAAAGTTCGCCCAAAAGCCATTGAAGTAACTAAAATGTACAGTTTTTTTATTTTATTGGCTCTTATTATTGGTAACAGAAAAATTACTGCTGTAGAGCAAGAAATATTGTTCTGGAGTATCAATAGTATTGGTTAAGGCCAATAATTGATATTTTTAGATATTTCAAGTGGCATAATTTTCTGCTTTTTTAAAACTTTTTGCCGGTGAAAGCCATCTCTCTTAGAGAGGTCATCAGTCGGAATGCTGGAAGGGACAGATTTTACTGTAAAAACATTCATTTACCACTCCAAAAATAAGCCACATACATATGTAGGAAACTCAACCATATCTGTTATTTTGGACACATAGGAAAGCTCTCCCTTTCCCCTTCCCATTCCCTATTTCATATTGACAAAAAACACTTATACATAAATGTACATGATAGAAAACTCCACCTTTCTGAATGTCAATGCCCATAGGTAACTTGTTTCCAATTGAAAGGTTTTATTTAAAATGTATTTTTGACACAAACTTTTCGCTTATCATTTTGCGGAACGGAACGTCGAAATGTATGGAATATACACTGGTGTACGAGTATATGTATGTATAGTAGGTACATATACATATATTTTTGTCAGTTTATTGACACAATTGTGAACAAATAAATCCCCAACTTCGGGCCACTGTGAATGCTGATTGCATATCTCTTTTTTGCACACCCACCCTCTCCACTCTTTTTCGACTGCCCTTCTCCTTTTCGGTGAACTTCCATTGAAATGTTTTTGATTGGAAAAAATTTAATTTCCTATACGCTTCAACACTGCTTATCGCCGATGGATGCATTGTGTGCTATCCATCCCACAAGTGGGAAAAAAATTGGCAGCCTCCCGACGATTTTAAATTTAAATCAAGTGTTTGGCTCAGCTGCTGGATATCTAAACTTTTTGCACACTTTTTTTGGAGTTCTATCTGTCAGTACTGGTACTCCAAAATGTACATATGTATGTAAATATGTCAGAGGGGGTATGCACAAAAACCTCAAACCACAATTAATTAAGGCAAACGCTCTTGAGGACAACATCAGCACCAATATCGAAACATTCATTGAGAGTTTTTTTTCTAGTCGCAAAAGCTTCAATTACGATTTTTCGATTTGCTCTACGGAGAAGAATCGCACTGCCAATTGTCAGAGTTATAACAAAAAGAAGAGAGAAAAATGTTCATTAAACGTTAGCTCTACTTGGTGGTAAAAGCAAAACCAAGCTATATTTGTACCGTGTATTTATAGAAAACAAAGGGTATATGAGCTCCATTTGGTATTTGGTAGGTTTTACGTAGGTTTTAGGGTACAGAACATTTATGAATGGAGTGGCCAGGTAGTAGAAAAGTGAATTAATGTATCTCCCTTAATCGAAACCACATTTTTTAAAATTTCGAACTCATATGGGGAAGATTTTTACATATATTGTATCTATTAAAAATCGCCTGAATCTCATATAAAACTTCAGCGTATTGTCTGAAACAAAAATGAAATTGTCTTTTAGTGACCTCTAAATTAGTGCGTAGAAGGTATCCAAAAGTCGAAATCCTTGAAATTTCGTATTTTTTATTTTCCTTTGCATTCATACATACTCGTATTCGTTACTCATTCGCCGTCGCTTTTGTCCCAGGGACAATGGCGGAACCGCAGCGTAAGAGAAAGAGGGAGCGAGAACGCAGAAGGAGCCGCAGCGTAAGAGAAACAGGGAGCGAGAGTGGCAGAGGAGGAAAATTCATTTTTTCCATTAAATCGAGCCGTTGATTGTGCATGAAGTCTCATCGGGCGGGGGGCACAAATGTCAGGGGGCTCTTCGGTTAGATGGGGGCGTTGCGATAGGTTGCCATTTGGCAGAGCATCGGAGCGCCACCTTCACCTCATCCTTCCACGCTGAGTGCCAAAACGCATCGATTGTGCGGTTGACTCCCACGGGAGTGAATAACGGGGAAGCTTATCCTTTCGTTGAATGCTCTACTCTGAAAAAATAAAGCATCTTTTTAATTCACTTTCACAAACTTTCTCTATCTGGTTTGTGCTTTCTTAGATGATTCTTTCGAGGAACCAAGTACAGCTCATGTAGGTACATACATATGTATGTACCTCTGAGCTATTACTGCGTGACAATAGAACAGATGATCCAGAGCCCATCCTGTCAATTGCCTTTTATCTGTAGTAGTGTTTTCTACAACCTAAAAGTGGAATTTACTATTCCCCACTTACAGCGACTTTGCAATTCGTTGAGATCTAGCATTTTTAACCGCTTGACAAACTTGTTCCTCCTCATGGATATTCGATACACTTGCAAATGGCTTTTTGACAAACAATGACATGGACGGACTCACCTACGATTGCGACCACATTTTCTTTTCCTTTTTTTTTTTGTTGTTGTTGTTCTTGTTCTTGTGATTCCCCCTTTTGTGATCGCATTTGCAAATGAATTGCTTATTGACAGTTTGATGGAATGATTCCCTCGTTGCCTCGATTGTCGATTGCCAGACTTTTGTTATTCTTTAATTATGGCCTTGCCACAGAGCGAAAGAAAAAACAGAGGATTCATCAGAAAGCAAAAAGGATGAGGATTTCTGCGAGTTTTTATATTATTTCTGCCATCAAAAATGGTTGTATTTGACAGTTTTTGTAGCACACTTTTAGGAGCGCACTAAAAGAATATGAGTACATTAAAAAATACTTTAAGAATCCTTAAAAAACATACATTAAAATGCAATTTTAAAGTGGTTTCAATTCGCCACAAAGTCACTTCCGGTTGATTGCGTTCCGCAGAACCCTTAAAAATGTCATGCAACATTTTCCCTATCAGTGCTCCTGCCTTCAATTGAAGTCGCCTCCAGCAATTAACAACTTTCCTGTTCCTGGTGGAACACAGATTTTCTCATGTATGCAAAATCCATTAAATCACTCGAAAAAAAAACCAGAGACCAGAGGAGAAGGGAAGCAGAGGCGTAGAGAACATTTGAAACCACTTCAAGAGCAAATGACATATAATATGACTACAAAACAGTGGCCTCATTCCACTCGGAAAGATGTTCAGCGGCTGGGCCCCGCCTCTGGTCCGATGTCGATGATAATGTAACAACACTCAACCTCTTGGCAGCAAAAACAGCAGTTGGGGGTTTTGCAAAACACCAAAAGGGTTGGTCACACCAGCCTCAAGAAGGGTTGGGAGTGGCAGTGGCTCGAGCCAAGGGGGGGTGCAAATGAAATTGTCACATTCGCAAATTTAATTACATCAGAGTCCTGACAGCAGAAGAGACCTGAGGAGCGCCGATGATGTTCCACCTCTTAAAGCTGTCCAAAAGTTCAGCTCCCTTTGTCCCCAACCTCCCTCCCACTCAATCTCGATACCTGTCAAAATTTATGAAATTTCAAAAAAATGTCACTAATATTTGACATACAGATAATGCCATGCATGATGAATCATGTCAAGCATGAAAAACTGATAAGATGGAAATGAGTTTTGTTTGGAGCACAGGAAAGGGAAGAAAACGTTGGAAAAATACGTAAATTTGTGTGACATACTTTTGGGCACTCAACAAACCAACCCTTTCCATGCCACCTAGGCCATAAAAACCTTCATTTACAAATTGCACACCTGTCCACAGTCCATTTTCAATTAGCCTAAAAAGCGCCCGACTAAAAGCCAACAAAAAAAAGGTAGAGGTTCATCCTGTTTAGGGCCTTTTATCCCACTCATAATTCGCATAATGACAGAAAATCTACCCAAAAACTTCCCCCCCGTCCACTGGAGTCAACGGAACAGCAAACATCTGACCATCTCCCGGATGCACTTCAACTTTCCACCCTGTTGCGTACAATCAATGGACACGGGACACGGGAGACGGGACACAGGAGGCGGAACACAGAACACAGACCTCCCACCCTGTTCATGTTGCTGCTGCCACACGACCAGCGCCGTCGACGCATCCGAATTGTTGCAAAAGTGCGAAACCGCAAATGTTAAACGTAACACACAAGTCAATTCCGCACCAACCCATCGAGAACTCGAACCCACGAACAACCCACATCCAGCAGGGAGCGGTGACAACCGCAACCAGGCCACAAAGCTCTTCAATTTGCTTGCCATCTATTATGGCAGCTCATTGTGGGATTACCGCAAAACCCGAACCCAAAACCACCCAACCACCGAACCCACACTCAGAGCCAGAGCCAGAGCCAAGCCCCGAACGAACCACCAACGCGTATGCGCCGCGCCGCCTGCCTGTCTCGTCGCTCGCTCGGTGAGGAATTGCTAATAAAAAGGGTGGAAAATCCACTTTGCTATGGCATTTGATTTTGATTTTTCCCACCCCCCGCCTTTGTGGCTCTCGTCTGCGCCGCCCCATGGGACAGAAGCTTGTTGATGGCTGCTATGGGGGGAAAGGCAGGGAGGACACATATTGGCAGATAGAGGCTGAAAGGTATAGGGGCTTGATGACTTCTGATGTCAACGGATAAGTAGTGCACTCCAGCTATATAGAGGATATTGAGGAGGAAACTCAAAGAGAATTTGGGAGGAAAATTTTAAGGATGTGTAAGTTTTCTTTACACGGAATACCATAATTATTGGAAATATTTATAGGTATAGTTTATTTATTTATTTATGGTATACTAACCTGAATTTCCGATAAACATATGTGTCAAGAACCTTGGTAGGGTTTTGCTAAATCCTTTCTCTCAAAAAAAAAAAAACAAATTTAATTACTGTAATTATTCCCGCAGTCCAAAGTCAAAGTCAATAATAAAGAAAGCTCCTTCAATTGACCAATAAAACCGTCAAAAGCTAATACCATCTGCACAATGCGAAACACTCATCGAGATGATTACGATGACGATGAGAACCATGATGTTCGGAACCATGATTATTGCGACTGTGAGGATGGTTGTGGCAGAGCTAAGGTGGAGGTTCAAGGAACAAAGGAAAGGCCTCCAGCTGGGTAACTTTTGCGGCAGGTCTTTACAGGATTACACTCGATTACAGGATACATTACAAGTTCGACGGGCGGCCGCTCACCCGCTGGGAGTGATCAATCAAGTCCGAAAGAACGACAAAAAATTCAGTCCATTCCAGATGACTGATTTCGGTCAGTTTTGGTTTCGTTTCCATTTCCATTAAAATCATAGAGAATGAAGCCCAATGTTAATTATGAAATTGCGCCTTGGTACATGGATGGACTCTGGGTAGCTTAACAAACAAATCATTTCGCAGCTATATCAAAAGAATGGCATTGCGGTTCTGTTCTGCACTGGGAGCTTAATGAAAACCGGAAATTTCACTTGTTTTCCATCAACATCATCATCGTCATCTGCCTCCTTCTTTCTCCAAAAAAAACTTATTGCGTGCTATTACATCTGTATGGAACGGAGCGGCGAGTCGTCTGTCTGGAGATCTGTTTACTTTTGTGCTTGGAGTTTTCGCTACTCATTTTTTCAGAGTTCCTTTTTAGGCGATTAATTAATGCAATTAATCTGCTGGCTGGAATGGAGGAGGAGTACTTATTCCTCGGGATGCAGTTGATGAAGTTGTTTGGGGGCGCATTTGTATTCCCCGTTCGGGGAATGAGTGTAAATAAATGGTTAAGATTAAGTTGAGATTATTACTAATCAAGGAATTCATTAAGCCTATAAACGAACACATGTACATACAAGCTAGTATATTTATGTACACATGTTAGGATATGAGGAAAAGTAATTACTTAAGCGATATATAATTGGTAGGCACATGTGGAAAAGAGGAATATTATGTTTAGATTAAGGCTTGAAAATTAAATATTTACAATTCATACATGTTTGACATCTCCTTCAAGCACAATCAAGTGGAATACATTTGAAAAACTCAAGCAATTTCAATAGCAATGATTAATTTCTAATTATTACATAGTGCCTGACTCATTCTAGCCCCATTTATAGATCCCATTAACACTGGCAAAGTAAAAGACCCATCAGAATCACAGCCAGTGCTCATAGCAGTCGATTGGAACTTGAACAAATTACCATATTAATTGCTACTAATTAAAAATTCATTAAAACACTGTGGAAGGCCAGGACCGGGGGGCACGGGATGAGTGCAAAAGCCACAGAGCCAGAGAATCCAGCAATTTATTATGCTTTGTCATCCGCCGGTCGACAGGAGCAGGAGCCAGCCAGTGTACGCAAATGATAATAATAAACATTTTCATAATTTCTACTCTTTTATCGTTGCGGAATCAATGAGTTCGAGTTCATAATGGCCAATCCTCTCCCCACGCCACCTTACAAGTCCCACTATGTACTTTCAATTAGAAGCCAACTTTGGGCCATAACTCAACACTAAACTACAAGGAATGGGTATTTTTTCGTAGACACAAATATTTGATACTCTTTCAAATAGTATGCTTCCATCGCTGGGTGGCAAACATATCATCAAACTCATTACTCCCTCTGCAAGGGTATAGATAGGCAAAAACACTGTTCACATGCTGAAAGTTTCAATCGTATCGATTTATAGGGCCCGGAATGCCCCGTATACTGGGCACTAACTGTAATTATGCGGTCTCTCTTTCCCACTGCACGCACTGTCATTCCACCTCCGCCTCATGCTCTCCTCTCCCCCTGCTGGATCCACCTGTAACATCTGTGTGCCCCCTGTGTGCGCGGCCTGGGTCGGTGTCTCTATTCATGCCATAAATTCCGGCTGTGTGGCACATTAATTAATTTGGTTTTGTGCGCCATTTCAAAAAGGATTATGTAACGCTACTCTCTTTGACTACCTCCGTCTCTCCCTCCATCCCTGTCTGTCTGCTTTTCTAGCAGCAAGCGAGTAGTCACATGTGATTAGGCACAAAATGAGCAAGCAACCTTTATGTGGGACTCGACTGTGTGTCCTGGCCATGACGCTGAAATGGGAAGCCACTGTTTTTATTCCCCCTTAGCAAAAAGCTGAACAATATGTATGATAATCAGATCATTTAAGTACGGCTAAACAAGACAGCAGATCGAGTCTGCTTAAGAGTGAGTGAGCTTTGGTGACGCCTTGCAGTGTGCTGTGTTTAAGGTGAAGCATTCCCTCTTGCCTTGCCAACTCCCAAAGAAAGATTAGCCGTTCATAGAAGGGTTCTTTATATCTGTCCCACCTTTTTTTTAACTACTTAATCGGCAAGCCTGCCATTGAAATACCGATTTATTCGGCGCGAGATAGCGAAGAGGGTTCTAAGGGGACTTGCGCCCTAGTATAATAATAAATATAATAATTAAAATTATTACAAATCCACAAGAGGTGCTATCTAACCTTTGTAATAGACGTACATATGGACATCATGAAATATATGCAAATCTAAGGGTCCAACTTTAAGAAAAACAGCTCTTTACTTTTAAATATCAAACGATTTCCACTCAGATTTCCACCCCGAATAAGAAAGCACTCTGTCTCGGCTGCTGGGCCGCAAACTTTTTGACATTATAAAATCTAATGAACAGAAATTAATTTACAATAATAATAACTCAACTAACACGACAATCCCCCCGAACGCGCGAAATAATCTTCGCCTTTTGCTCTGACACCCAAGGGAGACAGCAACAGCAGCTCTTGGTTTACGATGGCAACACTCGCGACCATGCTCTTTGAAAGAGTTTCCGCTTACAATTTGCATAAAATCTGTTAGAAGAAGAGTCCAGCTAGCTGGATGGCGTTAATAAGCGAGAGTCCAATTTGAGTGTGGGTGTGTGGAGTGACGGCGATGGGCGACGGGCGACGGTCGTTGGGAGAGGGGAGATGATGGAGGGGAGGCTTACCTGTTGCCAGAGAGAGCAAATGAGACTGCCTCTGCAGAGCTCTGGTGTTCTCCGGCGGCTGCTGTTGTAAATGGATCGCCTTGTGGAATCCGTTAATTGTGTGTAATTAAATCCAACGGTAATACAAATGACAAACACTTCGTCGACAAACAGCTGGAGGGGTGATGGGGGATGTGGGGATGTCCTGTGGTAACTTTGTGGTTGGCAGGGCCTCAACCCTTTCTCCTTGTCTCTCGTTCCTGGCCGCGTCTTGTCTTAATTATAGAGCGTGAATAATTCCTGCTCTCTGTGTTCCTCTCTGTTTCCATTCACGAGCCATTGATGTTATTTTAAATTTATATATATTCCGTTGGGGCTGAGGATTGTCTTTCACTTTAAGCTTTAATTAGTGAAAATTATGCAGCGTTGCAACTCTGACTTTGTAATTTCTGACATCAATACATGAAAATTTGAGTTTTATTTTAAAAATGGTTTGTATTTTCTTCTAACAGATAACTTTTTCTCATTTCTAAACCTCTGACTAAGGCCCGGGGCTTAGAGGCTGCCCAGATGCACATGTAATCCTTCTATGAATACTTTCCGCACATATCTACGTATAAATATACAAATCTAAGAATTAATCAATGCTTCTTCATTTACTCTGCCACATTCATTAGCAGTGGCAACCGCAAAGCTACAAAAGTCTATACACATTTTAAATTTGAACTCGTTTATTTGGATTTGTGGTAGGAACTATCTGTCCGGCGGTCTGTCTGTCAGTGAGTCTTCCTACTATCGTTCCATTTGTTTGTTTACTGGATTCTGGGCTTCGTGCAACGAATGTCGCTTGCAACAATTTGCGGTGCCTGCAATTTACACAAAAACCATTCAAAAGTGCTACCACAGGGAAAGATAAAGAGAGAGATAGAGAAAGAGTGAGAGTGAGACCGAGATGTGAAAAAGGAAATAACCATTTTTACTTCCATCCATTTTTGCTATTGGCCTGGCCAGAATGTTTTCGTTGATTGTTGGATGATTGAAACCACTAACCGAACAACCCAACCACAGCAATTCTGGCTGCAGTACCTGTACCTGCAATTGTTTCTGTTGTTTGCCTGTTTACCTGTGTTGCCTGCGTGGGTGCTGTGTTGCCATTGATTGCGTACAAAAGTTGAAAGTTTGGAGATTTGCATTTAATTTGATTGAGCCCACTGATTGACTGGCTGACTGGCTAGCTCCAAAATGTTTACAAGTCAAAGAAGGTGCTAATGAGTGAACAACACTCGAAACCGATGTGGTTTGGTTTGTAGAGTTGGCGCAGCTGTTGGGGACCGTTGGTGTAGTTTTCGATGGTATTGTTGGGTTAATTGTTGGTGTTTCAACAATCGATTGGGTTGGTGTAAGTTGTGATATAGTTTTTAAATTAATTGTTGGTTTAAAACGAGCAGGGGCTAAAATTTTAACGGAATATTCCTCCTTCTGCCTTTTGTTGGTGGGTTTTTCTAACTTTTCTTTTCCATTTTCAAAACATTCGCTCTGTGCTTTTCTCTTTTTTCCTCCCACACCTAATTCCAATTATTGTTGCAGAACCGATTACGTTATCTCTTGGCCACGAGCATCCACAGCGACCTGACCAAATGTCGTAATTAACCTCGGCGATGGCCCTGAGAGTGGTTGGGAAGGGGAAGTGCAGTGCAGAAATGGGTTGCGACTAATCCTGAATTATTATTTTTTGGCAGTAGTAAAGATGCTAAATGGTTTATTTTCAATTTATGGCCAACAGCTCACCAGGCTGGAACAATTAAAAGGGTTGCAAAGGCGATCCGCCCACACTCCGACACCACCCTGGCAACCGTGGACAGGCGGGGGGGACTCCCGGAAATATTTTTCGAATCATTTGCATATGAATTTTCAACCTTTACGCCTCTAGTTGAGCATTCAAATTACTGTTATTATTATTTTCACTCATATGCCACAAGTCCCCGAGTGCCCCAAAGGGGGTTGACGGGGTTTGAGTGCCCCAAAGGGTGTGAGAGCAGGATGGTAGGTTGAGGGTTGAGCTGTAACCATTAAAAAGCCAGCACGACCTTTGCTTGGGAGCACTTCCGTACTCGGATTTTAATTCTATTAAACGGAGAAGGACGTGCCACAGGGTCGCTTATCGCCAGGGCCGCACACACACACACATGGGGGCCCCCCGCCTCTGGACCTGCCACAGCGGCCTCTGTCGCCGATGCGCTGCCAAAAGGTTAAAATTATAATTTGCGGCTTCTACATCTACTTTATTACCACACAAATTTCGGATTGAGGCAAAACTTTGGCATTTGTGGCAGTCAACAAGCCGCGACCACATCGTCGACACGCTTAATTTCTTGGCCGCATTCATAACATTTGCTTACATCGTGTATAGTACGAGTACCCTCTAGACCCTGGCCTGGCTAAAGACAAAAGGGTCTTTTAATGGCTTTTTTGGCGCTTGGCTTATCAGCAAGCGGATATCCTTGTGGAGTTTGTGCCACAAAACAAATAAAGGTTACTTGCCACTAAACAACTCCTATGCTACTCTCTGCGGCTGTTGCTGTTTACTCTGTTTGTTTCTGTGCGTTGTTTGCTTTTGCTTCATGAAAGTGTAAAGTTTTCCCACTTGTTCGTGGGATAAAGCGTGAGATAAGCCTGGCTAGCTTTGAATTATTTCGTTGGTTTTCCTGTAGGTTTTTGGAGGGCACTTGATATAGTGGGTCTGGGGCAAGCTGAAGGCGAGATGCTGAGGGTTACCTGAATAAACTTCTGTTAACTGCTGCAGACATCAGAAGAGCCATTCAAAGGGGGAGAGCCCCTTTCTGCTGGGTGTAACCATTCTTTCTAGGGGAAGCAACCTCTTCCTATAAAAATACATCCTCTATCGGAAGCAATGCCAAGTTGTGGGAACACATGTCGAACTATACTCTGATCTCATGTTAGAAAGAGCAATTCTTTAGGTTTAGCTGCTTCATTAGTCCAGTACGCATTTCAGCCAATATCTCATTTATAGCTCATTCCCTGAGAAATTTCTGACAAGTTTTCATAGCCTTTCCCTCTCCTCTGAAGAATAACAAATTGTCAACACATAAGATGGCATTTAATCTTCAACAAATTGCAAAGGCACTTGTACAGACAGCTTAAATAAATACTAGTACGCGCCTTCATCAGACTCACTCCTCCTGCCACGTCTGAACCTGCCACATGCCCCTGGTTCTCGACAAACAGCTACTTCAGTGGGCAATCTGTCAAAGCAAGAAATACTGGAATACGCATCATGTTATCATGTTTTTTATTTTCCTACTTCTCCTTGGTTGCCTGGATCCTGGAGAAATTTGCATTTTAACTCAATAAATTCACTTTGCATGCGGCAGAGAGTCGAGCAACGGTGTGGTGCTCTATAAATCTGTTAGAGTCTAACGACTACAAGCTTCTGACGGGATCTGAAAGCAGGGACGGCACTGAAGGAAGGTGGCTTTATACAGCCCGCGGCGGCTCAGTCATTTCCCAGCTACTGATTTTCTTTGCCTGCGAATGGATCCATCGCCAGCTTATAAGATTACACAAAGTGTGAGTGGATAAATAACTCACACTCCGCTCTGAGAATTATCCTGTATCACCCTCCTGGAACCACTCCACCAACACACTCCACTAAAATCTTCTCCTGGCTTGCTTTACCTTTTGTCGCCGTTTTGGCCAAAATGCTTTGAGGCGATATTTGCGTTATTTACGATTATTTACAATTTTACAATTTACATGTGGCAACGGCAACTCCTTGTCGGTTCTGCTTGCCCCGCCCCAGACACTACCTACTGTATCCCTGCCCCCATCTGATGTCTTACAGGCGGGAACATCCTTCGTGTTGTAGTCGCACTCGTACCCGTACTCGTATCTTGATATGTTGGTTCTTCTCCTCCGCCTCTCACTTTTTATTTATATCACAATTACTTGGATTTAACTTGGGGATTTGTTGGCTTGTTTAGTGGCAAGTAAACTGTTTATTCAATGGATTGGGGAGTATCCTGAGATATCTGTGGAAAGTTGTTTATGTAATGGATTATGGGATATGTTGTTAATCGGTTTGCTGTGTTGTGTATTCGATGGAATGTATATCGAAGAAATATCTGAAATATATATGAAGTTTTAAATAAATCGACTAAGCGAAAGTGATCCCTTCCATTCGGTTATTCCTTAAGCACTCTCCTGTGGTACATTCCAATTGTATTTATTGCACAATACTCGTAAGCATACAGCAATTATTTGAGGCATACCTAACACAATGTCCCAAATCGGTAGACCCCATGCCAGGGCAAACCACCACAGCACCAGCACCACTTTTGCGACGACCAGGTCCAAGTACCCAGCCACAAACCCGATCCCAACACATTTACACATTCTGCAGCCTGGCAAATTTATGGACTGGTGCGATATTTGGCCGAAGGCAGTTTGATTATTGAACCGAACCCAGAATTCAGAATCCAGAGACCAATCCCCAACCCCAACCCGATCCCGATCCCGAAGCCGTTGCAAGCTGCACAGCAAACTTCTGTGCTGCAACCACCTCACAGTTTGGCATCTTTTTGAGGCAACTAATTGAATTATTAGCGGCCTCAGAAAAGAGCTGAAATTGGACTGTGTTGTGGTGGGGGTATATGGTTATGGGTCTCGGTCTGGTTCTGGGTATCGTTCTGTCTGTGTGCACATTGAAATTATTGTTCGGTGGTTGACAAGGATCAGTGCCGACGCCTTATTTGTGTTCTTGCTCATTGCACTGGACCCTGCTACCCTGCTCTTTCATCTCTCCCCATTGACCTGTCTCTACCCAAGCCGATGCCCTTGGGCAGTGGGTGGCCACGCTCTAACAAGCGGGTGTTGGCCACGTCTGGGATTGCGCTTCGGCTTGGGCTTGGGATGGGCTTGGGTTGGGTTCTGGCACGCCCAACCCTGCAGCGTCCTGTCCGCCAGCGGCTGCGACATGTGCACACGTATTGTTCTTGTAAATCATTGATTAATTTTTTACTTTTGCATATGATTAGAGAAAGTTACACTTGGGCTTTTCTGGCAGAGATTTTTCAATTTGCATTTTGACTTTTGGGGGGAGGAACAGGGGACCGACCGTAAACGATAGTTACGGTCATGACTAGAAATTATTTTAATGGTGGGTGAAGCGACCTTACAAGGATTTGGGGATTGAGGTCAAGGGAGATCAGAGAATCAGGAACTAGCAATGGAAGTGGAGCAAGAAATATTAAGGAGATAGGCCGCGAATTATAACTACTCTGAACAAAAATGATATCCTTACAGATTCGAAAGGGAATTAGCGAAGGCATTTAAGACCCTTTCTTAGACTTCCAATTAAGTTAGCCCTCAATATATATTCTCTGGCTCAACCAACAGTTACCACTGTACCATCAACCCTGACATGGGACAACCCTTCGCTTATCAACCATCAACCCAAGAAGTTCGTGTTTTGGATCAGAGTCACACTTTCCTGACACTGAGTGACTCTCCGCCCCGGATGCCCATCACACACAAATGTCACGCATGTCTGACAGAGTCCCAACAATGACCAGATATGTGAATATACACACATATATATAGCATACTTTGACCATGTTTAATATCAACATCTATCTATGACACTTCCACTCACCACACATATGGGAGAAATGGTAAAGTTTCGAATGAAAACTTTGTATCTGGGGAAAGTTTGCTTACTTTGTGCAAACTTTTGGCACCGAGAACAATGCGGAATGCATAGAATTTTCATAAACTTTGACACTTTGGCTCTGCAGTTGACTGCGGTCTTGGGGCGATAGCCAGAGAAGAGCCCATTGAAAAATATGAGAAATATGTTCTAACGAAGAGACTGACGAAACTGGAGCAGGACTTGTTCTACCATCCAGAAGAAAATGTCCTGCGCTTCCGCACAATTAGTTTGCGCTCCCAAACCATTCTCAGGGAAACCATTCTGCTCTGCTCCATACCCATCTTGGAGATGGCAATTTGCAAGGTGCTAAGCGCAGTCGGAGGAACAACAACAAATCACTTAGCCCTAATGGCTTCTGGGGTAATGGAAGGAACGTCAGTGCATTTAACCGAAAAACCTCAAGCAGTTAAGCGACGTTTTGGTATGAGATGAGGATGACAAGAGTCCCTCATAGAAGGAGCTGTCAAATGGTTGTCTTTTCTTGTCAGGGAGAAAGTAGAACGTTGCACGATGCTCCGCAAGGGTGAACCCCCACACAGCCAGCTCCCTGTGGATAATGAGCGACCCAATTAGGCAAAGTGAGTGTCGGTGAGAGAGATGCATATGAACCATAAAACAATTGAACATTGTGCTGCAAGCAATTAACCAAGCAACAACCACAACCCAACATAAAACGCCACAAAAAGATGATGCCAACAAGTGCTGGCTGGAATAGCGAAGGGAAATTCACTTCCTTGTGGGTATGAAACAGAGTGAAAAGCGGGCGCTTAAATACTTAAACGAAGTTGTGGGCTTTTGTTTGCTGAATGCTTAATATATGGGAAATGTATATCAATTGAAGAGGGAATCCCTAAGAGGTAGCCTAAGGTCTAAGAGATTTACTTAACCTCCTCTTGAGACTCAATCTTCATCTCTCAGGACACCTTCTCCCACGGAATCACTTAGCTCCGAGCAGTCTCTCCATGATCTTAAAAGTACTTACGCGTTGTGCAAATTATTTACTTTACATTCTCAGCTTCTTTCACCAAACTAAAGCCGGTTTGGCTTTATTCCCACTCATCATCGCAACATGTGTATGCAATTTAGTCACTCCGATCAATTGCACACAGTTGTCTAACTGTCGGACTGTCATTTGTTTATTAGATTTGTCAATGCAACATTTTTTGCTTTTACTTCGCCTGGAAAGCCCAACCCCCCCACACGACCATACAAATCATTGGAATTGCAAATAGATGGATAGAAAAAACTGGGAAACTTTTTGGAAGGACGACAAATGCGCCCTCAAACTTGTCGTTGGTGTCACATGCAGGCGATGCGTATAAATTAGAGCTGCCATCGAGTGGTCACCGAGAAGTGGCTGGCGGAGTGGCCATTGTGCGGCATCTTAAATGTCAAAAGTGACACCCTATCCCCCAGTCACGGGGCCCTGATCCTGCCCCTTGGCCACTGCACCTGAAGCAGGCGCTGGCGAAAACAATAAATTTCCCTTTTCCCAGTCACATGGAGACACAAAAAACAAGGAGGAATCTAACATGGAAACCACTACCGCTTCGATGGATAGTCAGGGGAGGAATGAGGACATGGGCTGGGACCCGGTATGGGGGCAAGAAAAATGATGACCACTGGACGCACGGGTGAACATGATGGCCCCATTCCATGACATAAAAAAAGGTAGCGTTACGTCCAAGGAACAACTTGCTGGCTAATAAAAAGAGGAAGGAAACCAGAGGACAAACCTGTTTCAAATGCATGGGTTTCCGAGGAGGAGGAGTAGTGCTGTAAATGGTAGGAGAGGGGGTCACTATTATGACCAAGAGTTGAGGGTGTTTAAGCGGAAAAGGTAAGTGCCGTTGAGGTTGTTCCCCATTGCCATAGCTGTCGTGTTGTTACTGCCACAGGGCTTTTAGTCAATATCTCAGGCATTTTGCCATTTTTCTTCATTTTTTACGCATACATGTGCAGTCCCAGTCCCAGTCCCAGTCTCAGACATATGTGTGTGTAAGTTACCCGGAAGTTAAGCTGTTGTTTATGTGTCATAATAAATCATGTTCAATGCACACGAAACAATTTCATCTAAGTGGGTAATGGAAAAGACTCCTGTAGTCGTAGTCCACTTCCTTCTGCTGTTCCCTTTGCTGTGATCTATTGTACAGGGAAGTAGTTTTACGTGCAGTAGTATTGGGTGATGATAGGCTACAGGAAGCGATAGAAAGGCTTTGTTAAGAGTTAAGTAACTTCTAAAATAGAGAATCGATATTTGTAATTATTGCCAGGTTCTTCTAGTTATTTGTTAATATCGAATAATAAAGTTATATACTAAATATAGATTCTCACAAGCTATCCTAATGTCATAAGGATTTGATCATTTGAATGTATTTTGTAACAAATTATTGTGAAGTATGAGGCGAATTTCAAACATAAAATAACATTTTGTAAAGTTTCTCGAGAACTTACGGAGCATTCACAGCATCCCATATATTATCTCATCGCTGTGACAACCCCAACAGCATCTGCGAATTGGTTAATGTATTCACATAAACGCACCCGCAAATCCCAGTTGACTTTTTTTATAAACGCTTCTAAATGCAAATAAAAGAAGTCACTTAAAAAATTATTCAGCCGCCGACTGGGGACCAACGAAAGCCCAGAGCCGCCACAACGAGAAATAAATGTGTTAATGTTCGCCCGGAAACGCTTTTCGAATTCATGTCAGTTTCAGTTTCAGTTTCAGTTTCATGAGGTAACAGAAATTCACAAATTCGCGGTGGTTTCTGCATGGGGGTGGTGTGTGGAGGGGCACGCGTGTCACTTACAGAGATTTACTGGGAACAGGACCCATGGGGGAAAGGTAGTCAGTGCCCCAGTCTCCCGCTGACACTCTGCCACAAATGGCAGCTACGTGGCTCTAGAAACAACAGAGGTATACGTAATCGTACGCATATTACTTTTAAATATTGCATTAAAGGTAAATACTTTAAGAAATTCGTAAAAATGTATGCAAATATTTAATCTAGAAGCATGGACAGCTGTCATAGCGATGTTGACTTTAGCTACACTCAAGATCAAGGCTTGCAAAGCAGATATAAATACTTCGAACGCGTAAGGCCATTCCACCAGTTCGATTTAACACTCGCATAATGTTATCGCGTCTTTCTTTCGTTTTCATAGTGGGAATTTCATTCTTCAGCTCGAGCTATTCCTACAGGATCATGGACATTCATGATGATTTTCCGACGTGTCTAGCGAATAATAAACAAATCGGGGAAATAAAACCCATAGATAAACACAAGACTTTCTATAAGGTTAAAGAAATCAACAGCATGGTTGAGCATGAAGCTCAACCAAATGAAAATAAACCAAACAACTGGCTGATGCGGATCATTAAGATAATACATATACCCATGGAAACCCATCTGGAAGACGGAAAACACCAAGAAGAACGCATGAACAGATTCCCCAACCAACTACATCACATCTCAGTACTACAGCCAAAAAGAGAAGATGTCTACCGAAAAAACCAACCCGAAAAAAGTCCTAGAGTTGTGCTCCTAATAAAAGAAAAATCCCATCAAAAAGAACTCCGTATAAGAAAGAGAAATCCAGTTTTATATCATTTCATGTGATGCTTATTTTCCAATCAATTAGACATTCTAATGTTTAAAGGAAACCAATGAAATGTTATATCTTTATTTCATTTACATATAACCATATGTGCTGTGACACACCCTCATCATCAAATCTCATATAGTTTTAAAGATCTATTACCCCTAATTAGGGAAACTTTGTACGAAACACATGTTCCCAGCGCAGAAAGCAATAAATTAAATCATTTCCCTGCTGTTGCGGCAAAGGATTTAAAACTTCGAGACATTTTCAAGACATTTTCCTGCCATAAATAATGCCCTACATACATACATGTAAAAAAGCTCTTCTTTATGCCACTTGATTGCGGTTCGCAGTCGCAGTCGAGCCCCATATCCATGCCCAACCATAAAAAATTATATTATATGCATGACCCTAAATTAATCTAGCGAAACCTTTTTCATTTTTGTGACAAAATTCAACCCTGAAGCTGGGGAGCTGGAGGACATCAAAGCCAGTCAAGTATGACAAACGAAGTTATTTGAATATGAACGTAAATGTCATATGGGAACAAATTAAATTTGGCTTATGGATGTGGCCAGGCAGTAAGCTACAGGAAACGAAACATAGACATACATACCTACCTATATTTTATGGAAGGATTCTTTTTTTATTTGGTCATCAAGGAACATTTTTACAATTTTAGAAAATTTCCCTTTCGTTTTATGCATTTCAAGAGCATTTAAAAGAGATTTAAGAATGTTCAAGGTAATCTTGATCTTGGGGGGACTTGAGCCTTGAGAAGGCTTATTTTTTACAGAATTTTCTTTGGAGTGGTATTTTTGATCCCCTCACTGAATATTACAAATTTCTTTACCTTATTCTTTCCTGTATTTGTCTAAATATATTTAAGAATTCATTTCTTCAAGCAACAGACTGCGTGCCATGCCACCTTCTCCGCAGAACTTCATTCAAATTCAGTTGCAAATTTTTGCATTCTGCAACTTTTGCCAACTTCTACACAATATGTTGTCGCCAGCAGCGAATTGAAATTATGCAAAAATAACAAACAAAAAAAGGAGCAAAAACAGAGACAAAAGTAAGAAATAGAAATAGATTTCATTTGCAAACCAAAATGTTTGCTCAGGCGGTGCCCATAGCCATAACCAGATCTTGAACCAGACCCAGACCCAGACTCCCAGCCAGCCAGAACCGAGACTCATTCGCATGCAGTTGGCATCCCGTAAAGTGGATATTGATATTTTGTCCTTAAATTTTGTTATTTATGTGCTAGAGAGTGAGTGGAAGCTCTATTCCCTCGGAAAACTAAAATAAACGAAACAGAAGTTTACAATTGGCAATGGAAAAAGGAGGAAAATTCCTGTCAACTTGTGCAAATTTAACGCGACATTGTCTGAGACGAAGGACGAGTCGAAGAGTTCCTCCCCCAATTCTTTTTTTCTGTGGTTAGCCCATTGACATGCAAGTCATGTGTCAGACGAGAGGCCGTGGCTTAACTCTGACAGGCCACAAAAAACACCCCCCAAGAACTTTGCCCATAAATTGTGGACCAAAAAAAGAGCAAAATTATGTTTCAACACATTTGAAAGGAAACTCTTGCTTGACACAGGCCCTTGAAAATTTTATCAATTGCCTGCGAATTTATTTTAAGAGTGCGTGAAATTTATGATTGACAAATTGAATTTGAAAATTGAGCAATATTATTGGCCCCAGGAAGGAACTGGAATAATGTTATGTTCAAGGATTCATTGAACAAGAACTAAACTAAAGATTGCCAGACTTTAGAGATTTCTCTCCCTTTAAGAACTTTCTTTTAGCCTTGAATTAAGTATAGCCATAAAAATGATTAATGACCATTCAATCGTTCTGCCTCATCATATCCCACTCAAGTCCATGATTCGTTCTGGTATTTGGATGCTGACCAGCAGACATGCCCACAGGATATAAAGATAATCCCCACTACCAAAGGGAACTGCCAGTACGTAGGATAGTTTTGTGTTGTTTCAGAATGGACAAGCACTAAACACTCCATAAAGAAAACCATTAAATGTGGCCCCCATTAATGCGCGGGGAATATCCCAAAAACCGAAATCAAAACAGAAACATTCAAGTATTTTTTTCTTTATCATTTTTTTATGAGCGCCTTGAGTATGTGGGCGTGTGCCTGACATGGAGTAATCGTATAAATCTTAATGTTTATAAATTCTAAGTATGCCCCTGGGGCAGACATGAGACGAGTTGCGGAATGGGGAGGCTATACGACAGAGAAAAATGATATAGTATTATCCGAAAATTAATAAAAAAAAAAAAACGTAAAAAGTTGAGAGGTCAGAGAAAAATAATAGTATATTGAAACTTCTCTAGAACCCCTTTTTCAGTTCTTAAACACAATGGACATTTTTTCAGTCAAAGATCACAAAATACACCTTTAAGAACGTCTGCCCAAAGCAACCAATGACCTTGAAATACCATGCAATATTGTTCCCATTTCCCGCAAAGAAAATACCAACAAAGGAAATCAAATGTTCATTGTTATAAACATTTTCTTCAATTTTTTTGTTGTTGTTGTTGTAATATGCAAATAATTTGCTGGCCAAATGGCAACCAACTGTGACCCAGCAGATGACAATGCCAACGCCCTCTAACCGAACCAACGAGGAATACGAATCAGATAGATCCTGTACTCCCTGCCAAGGAGTCAAGTCGAGAACAATGCGACCCGAGGCCTACTTGCACTTGTAAGGAAGCTGCGACTCAACCCCCCAGATCCTGTCCACGCCTGCTCCTGCTCTGAGTCTGGGCCTGGTCACATTTGTATATGAAGCACAGTTGACAGCTGTGGCCGCTACTTGGATGCCAGGGGGTGGTGGCTCAGTGTCCGTGTCCATCTTCATCTCCCCCGTTCCTCTTTCCGGCTCAAACTTTGACTCCGTTGATGCGTGGCCATTGTGTGCATTTGACGTTTGGTTTATTAATCAGTTTGGCCTGCGGCCATGGACCCACGACCAACGTCACAATTTTCCACAAATGAATAATTTTTGTGAATAAAAAAGCAAAAGCCAAAAAGGCAGCCCACACAGCAAATGTGACACACAAGGGACTGACTTTGGTATACATACATATATATGTATTTATATATGTATATTATATGTATTTTTGAATACCCTCAAAGAATGCATTGTGATTTTGCTTTCAAATGGAAAAGTCATCGCTTCATAACGGATATAATCTTTTAAAATATTTTGGAATTAGACGTGGTATTCAAAGAATTAACAAAATTATACTATATGCAGATCTAAGAATGTCCCCATATTTCTTAAATTAAAATACGTCGGAACTATATACATATGTAGGTAAGTATATAAATATTCTAAAAAATAAATACTTGCAAGATTCCATTTACCATTTCCATGATACAATTTTATTATTATAGAATTATTTTTCCCCATCGATCCTCTCACTATTCCCATAAGGCTTATATAACTTCCGCTAACCCTTCATCGATCCTCTCTCTCTCACTATTCCCATAAGGGTATTCAAAACTTCGGCTTGCCTCTTGGTATTCATTTTTTTCCCCAGTGGAGTTCCGCATTTTAATTTCAACGGAGAGAAGAAAAAGTCAAACAAATGTCAGTCGCGTGTTAATCAAGTGTAAATAAATGGCGCAAAGATTAGAGAGCGCCGCCAAGGCAGAAATGTTCTGGAAACCCCCCGCACAAAACAAATAAAAAGTACAACAAAAAATAAAAGTAGGAATTCCCCAAAAAAAATGGAGGGTGTGACGCACAGACAATGACGCGACAAAAAAACGAGCTGTTGGAAAAACATTTAATGGTTTTTTAAATGTTTTTTAAATGTGCGTGAAAAATCTGTCACTCGATGGGAGAACAACTTGAAAATGCTTTAAGTTTTCTTGTCAGTTCCCCGCCCCAGAGGACGGCCAATGCAAATTAGCCAACAAAGTTGTTATCATCGAAGTCCGTAGTGAAAATCCCGAAGCCATTGGGCAGAACCCAAGCAACGCCTACACCAATGTAAATCCTTAGACCCTGGAACCCAGACAAGTCCTGCACCCTTAGTCCTTAGGAGTGATGCTGGGTTCTGGATCCGTACTGAAGTGGTGCTGATGATGCTATTATCTTAAATCGCGAAGGGAACAAACGGCGCGGAGATCCAGGCAAAGCTGTCACCGGACGCGACCACTTCAATTGTCCTTTTCGGCAAAAGCATTTACAATTCATAGATAGAGGCGAAAAAATCGTTTTATTGGCTTTAAGGTCCTTTTTGTCGCCTCAACGACATGAATAAAGGAGCCCCCAACAACAAGGACATAAACCGCAAATAACTTGAACACTCCGCAAGGGCAAGAGGGTTCCCTTTGTTATTGCATTTCCCTGTGATTTGTGGTCTTTCGGGGGCGGCGGAAGAGTTTGGATTTTACAATTTTTTCCACTGCCTCCTTGGCACAGTGGGATAAGCATGGTGAAAGCTGTGAGAGAATTTGTATTTAAAATAGGAAATCTGTTGGGATGTATCCCCCAAAAATATCATATACTTAAACACAAGATATTTAAACCCACACCAATTTGACACACATTTTGTCCCACTGTACCCCACTCAAGCGAAAGGGGTGCAAATGCTGCAATTTGTAACATTATTTGTTTTTCTTTTCGGTTAAGACCTCAACTCTGAGAGCAGAGACCACCCGCAAAGGAGCATTGCTTCAAGACACAATGCTATCTAATCTTATTTCGTATTATTTTTGCGTTAAACCTGCATTTCAGCACTTTACCCTCGATGCCAGCACGAACAAGATCCCGCCAGCTATTGTTCGGGATTGGAATGGTCTTTAATAACAAGAGAAAACTTTAAACGTCTTTGGAGAAGACCACACCCTCGCAAGGATAATTTTAATGATATTTACAGGAAGTGGCAGAAGAGCATCAATCATTTGTCAGCCATAAAAATTCGTCACACACGAGTATTAAATTATACAACAGAAAAAAAATCAGAAATATCTCTCTCTCGCTCTCTGTCTCTCTTTTTCTTTTGGGAAAAAATGAAAATCCTTAATGGTTGCGTGCAATGAAATGACCTTGTAAGTTATGAGACCTACAGGGGCCCCTGGGCCCAACGGTTGAGCGCCAAAAAGAAAGAATTCGAAGAGAGGGAAGGGGAAAAGTCAACCCAAGGCAGGGTTCAACGATGAACGGTCATTCCATTGAAGCACCAAATGGGACTGGGATTGAACGTGGTCCTTCCTGCGCTGGGTCCTGATGCTCCTGCACTTCTCCACCGTCCTCCATGTGTGCATGGGTGTCCTTCACTTCACTGTGTGCCCACTCATATGTGAACATTTATTGGAAAACATTATTATTTATGACTTTTTGAATGACATCGCTTGAACTTTTCAAGCAATAAAGTAACGCACAATAATACATATTTCCCTCCAGCGGAAATTGTTAAAAAAAATGCCTGCCAAAAAATTAAAGCGGTTTTTGAGTTTTGATTTATGAAGATATTCATTAGTCCAGCCTGATCGGAATAGTGTAAAAATATCAAAATGATTTATGGCAAATGGGCCATTTTATTAACGATTCAGTTTTCATTTTGGAAAGATTTTTGCTGGAATTCCTGCAGGAAATGCAGTGAAATTTGAAAATTTTAAGTTTTTTTTTATATAGCGTCATACACTATTAAATAGAATTGTTTTCTAGAGAAGTACTCTTGTAACTCCCTTGAGATGGTCTATGTTTAAAACTTAAACTTACAAACATACATATTATAGTCTCAAATCTTTTCTTGCTTAAGCTTAAACCAAAGATACAAATTACCAAATAAATTTCTATGCAATCTTAAATGAAAATCTGGGGGAACATTAACCCAAGCAATCAATGCTTAACCCCCATCCACACAAACAGTTAAAGGGTTTTTGAGGGATCAGAGTAAGAACAAGTGAGGGATGAGTTTCGTTTAAGATTTGATCAAATAACCATAAGGAAAAGGATTATTTTAAGTAATTGCTAGACGTTGCAAGAAGCACTCATGTAAGGGATATTTTCTGTGTAAATTGGGCTCGAATTTAATGTGAAATATTACAAAAGCTAAAGAAGCATTTGTTTTTATTTACTTAACCAATACGATTACAAAGTCAACTTCAGCACCAGCTTATTTACTGCTCTTTATAGGATATACATATATGTATATGATACGTATCTGTTTATATATCCATTTTATATATGTTAGATGCTGGCTCCAGGCGCATGACCCATTCCTGAACTCGTGCAAAGCTTTTAGCAGGCGAAGGCGACACGAACTCTGGACTCTTTCTCTTTCAGTTGCTCTGAGCTACATGTAGTATGGTGCCATCCTTGTCGTCTATCAATGTGTGTATCTGTGTGTGGATAGCGTGTCTGTGTGTGGGGATTGCGTATCTGTGTGTGTATAGGGTGCAGTGGAGTCAAAGTGTAGATAGCAAGCTGCCATAGGACGACGACGACAACGATGCTGAATACATATAAAAATGTCTAAGGTGGAGCAGAAGCCATGACTGCGGCCATGACAGCGATAATGTATACGAGTAGGGGGTTTGCCGAATGGGTTTTGGGAGGACGGGCAGGTGACGAGGACCTGGCGATGTTGTAGGGTTGCCAGGCTGCTGCGCTGGTCTTAGCCACCTCCCAAGCCCCACAATCCATTCAGCCAACCGTTTCGCTGTCTGTTCTCCCTTGCCTTTGGTGTGGCATCTGGGGTCTGGGGGGCTCCTGGTTCACTTTGTGGGTATTAAGTTCGTTTTAATGCTAAAGACAAACGGCTCTCTCATTCTCTACCTCTTCGGTTGCACTTTTTGTGAGCCTGCCAAAAGAAAGAAATCTGCAGAGAGAGGGAGTCTTTAAAGTTGCACAAAGAGGATTAAGATGGTTTGCACATAATTAATCATTTTAGTAAATGACAATTTTTATTTCCTAACGGAAGTGTATGATTAGATCTAAGGCAGATTGATGGACAATTTCCTCAACCTTGTATATTCGTGATCTCTTTTTATTCTTGGAGGTGCTTTCTCTTGGCTTGGATTAAGCCATCTTCATCTTCAAAGCATTCCGATGGCATATGAGATATGCAGTCTCCTTTCATATTTACACTCAAATGGGGGGCTTTATTTATTCTTTATTCTGTTTAATTTTGCTAATGATATATATACTTTTCTGATTATAAAAGAGTATAGCGCATCTTAAATACCACCCCATATCTGAAACTATTAAAAAAAAAATTACACTCAAAACATACACTTTCTTTTGTAACTGCTTCTCTCATCAACAGAATTCCCTGCATATCCATCAATTTTTTGTTTACATAACTTGGAAGCCAAATCAACCACGTCAAGTCATTTTTTTATTACGCACTTTAGTTAAACGATGTGACCGAGACCAGGGGTAACTATAGCCCATGGAAAAAGGACTCCCGGGGGCAACGGCAACCCCAAGAATGTGTATGATGCAGCTGGCCAAGCTGAAGTTGAGACAGCCCTTCCTTATCCGTCTGTGCTTTGGGGAATTTGTTTTGGCTCGATGGCTTTTTTGTGGCCGATGTTGATGGGCCAAGCGGGAGACTTTTGTTTTATCGAGAGCAATACATCAGAGCCATCAATATGATTAACTCGCATGGAATGTGCCAAAGTGCCGAAAATCAAATTAAATTGCCCTGATGCACAGTGTTAGTGACACATCCGAGTGGATGGACAGTGGACAGTGTACGTTTGCTTGATTTATGCATTACAAATCGATAGTTTGTGTTTGTCCTTAGAGAAAAGGGATAAGTGTCAGGCAGTAAAATATAATTTATATTCACATCTTAAATATATATGTATAAAAATGCTGCATGATAGGGATGTCTCCTTGTCACTTGACTTTCGTACGTTGCTCATACTTTTCCTCAAAGAATTTGAAGACGGAATCCATGGCTGAGTACGAGGTCCACTCATGCTTGGTATGACCCGCCGAAACACGTCGTATTTTATCCCTTGTTGAGGAAATTGGCGTGTCCAGCGGAGAGTTGCTTGTCACCCAATCACAGGTCACTTCCTGCAGGTAATTCTCGCAGTCGGACGCAGGACTACCAATAACCGCATCAGTGAAAGCGATTGCAAAGACCTTCTCCTTGAAGAAGTCCAAAAAGTGATCCACCTGAAGGGAGAGAAAATATTACAATAGATTTGAAGGTGGTTTCCTCAACAGTATCTCACCAAATCGATGGTCACGTAGCCTCCATAGCTATGTGCTACTATGGCCACACTCTCTGGGTGCGATGGCAATACAATATTCTTCCACACATACTTGGCATGCTCTGTGGAAGTCTCCACGGCCTTAATGGGATTCGCTTTACCATTATAAAACCGTCTGCAATCGTTTGTATTGGTGATTAGGATATCATAGCCCAGTTTTTGTGCCTGTCGTATGTAGGGCATCTGAGATCCATGATCCAAAGAATTGTTGATGATAAGGCTGTGAAAATATACATTAATTAAATATTTTTTTTGTATTTTATGGTTTTGTATGGCCCACTCAAGTGTTTCCCTCCCCTAGGGCTTAAATTACTTATCGCCGTCCCATATGGAGCATTGCTTTTTACCCTTAACTTCTTATCAATGCACAGAACTACTCACCTCCTTGCCCATTGTCCCGCTCGGACTTCTCCGCTGCCATGAATGAGCACGAGTAACTTCTTAGACTGCGCCAACTTCGCTGGTTGGGAGTACACAAAGGACGAGCGATCTGGGGGCTTGCCAAAGGGTACGTAGGTGCGACTCAGGCCACTCTTCTCCAGCAGCGCATAGATAATGTTCGGTATTTGCTAGAGATATTATGAGATTGGAATAAGCTTACATAGAAGTATCTATTGGGATACATACCTCAGCAAGATTCTGATAATGCTTCTCGTTATCGTCGGCATCACCCTTAATGTCGTAGGTGTACGGCTCCTTGCCCGGTTTCCCAGTGGCTGGATCGATCTGACGCAGTACACCACCTACACACACTTTTTTATAGTTAATAGGTTTCTTTAATTAACTATATCACTTACCTTCATCGAATGCATAGCCAAATTCCTTCAACTTTGCAATCGCTTCATCACATTTGGTGGCCGGTGCCGGGTCCGTCATGTCGTAGTATCTGGGGGGGCGAAAGAAGTGGTAAATGCTAGTCCACATATCGTTCGTGTTTATTTAACAGTCGCAGTCACTTACAGACTAAGAATTCTTAGGTCCCAATGTTTAATTTATATCCAATTGTTGCTCGCAGCGCTCGTTTGTTGTGCTTTTCTTTAGACCCGGCGATTTTCGATTAGGGATGGCTAATATGTATCGATATATAGCCGATATTCTGCCACATTGCAAGTCACTGTAAAAAACTGCCGGAAAAAACTTATTCCGAAGCCCCGAAGGAAAGCTATTAATATAATTTACAAAAACTTCTTAATACATATATAATTTGATATAAAATATTTTATCAATTTTATTAATTATGATGAACTAAACAACACCATAGCTCATAATTCCCATTTCTGACAAAGTTTTTGACAATGTTTAGAACACTGCGTGCTCTCAGCAATGATAAAGGCTAATATCGATATTTAATAGGATGAATATCGTATTAGTGGTGCTTATAAAGCTTTTAGAGCACTGTTTTTTATTTGCGCGGAAAATCAAATTTAATGTTTTCTAATGCAAAAGCATTTCATTCATTTCATCTCTTATCCAATCCCCATACGTGCTGATGCGGGTAAATGCATATGGTTTTCCCATCTGACAAGCCTTTCTGCCATAGGAAAGCAAGCCATACAGAAATTGATTGTTAGCATCTACCAAGGGTCCACCAGAATCGCCCTGGAATGAGTTTTATGTAAATTTTCTTATTTTAATAAAATGTATAATATGTACATATGTAGTTTTACTCACATCACAGGCGCCACGTGTAGTTCCTGTGTGCATGGCACAGATCTCTGAGCTAGTGAGAAAGATGAATTTGTGATTTTTCAGGCAAACTTCATCATTGATCGTCTGGAAGGGCACCAAATCCAAATCCTTTTTGTGGCCCTGTTTCATTCGTCCCCAGCCTAAAAATGTGGCATTGATGCCGCCACCTCGACGAATAACTACTTTGTAATTAATTTTGCCAAATTGAACATTGTCAAACTGGAATTTCGTCTTTACACGCAGCAAGACGATGTCATGACCGCGGAGTATCTTGAATCCCGGATGTATCTTCATCCCGATAACTGCGAAGCGTGTCTCATTGTCGCTGTTCAATGTATTGGAGCCCCCCACAACAGACAATTGAGCCAACTCGAGGGGCGTTGGGGTCATCACGCAATGCGCAGCAGTCAACACGAACTGGACATCGATGATGGCACCACCGCAGAGATGCTTGTTGTATCCTTTGGTGTTCCCCTGTATCGATACTATATAGGGAAACCGAGTAGAGACAGTCTCAGTGTCTCTTCCCATCGAAGCCGTAGAACTTTCTACGTTGTTAATGTCATCTGCATTTACACGAAAAAACAAAGCTATCGCAATGAGAGAATACCAATAGTCCATAGCAAAACTTCCGTCGAAGACCGAATGCCATGGTTTTGCAATGGTAAGTTTTAACAAATTCTCTTAAGGGATAAATGGATAAAGATGAACCATGAACCATATAATTGATACGTTCAGGTACAGAAATAGTATACGTTAGGGTTTAACATTTATTCTGAATGCAAGTTAAGTTGAAAATTATTTGTAGTCTCACAGAGAGCGAGAGATAAAACAAAGAGGCTTCTCCTGGATCTCTTATTTATCAATCATTTAAACATAGAAATCTTAAAATGTTTGATTTGCCTTGGCTCCTGCTTCCTTGTCTTTAAGACTATTCTCATTGCCCACATAGTTGAGACGAGCTAAACGCTTCAACGTCTCCAGCTCCCTGACAAATGTGGCCACAGCCTCTTTGGTCACCGAGATGTCCGCGCTCTTCAGATCACTAAGGATATCCTCGTTTTCTAGCTCTGAAATGGAAGGAACTTTAATATTCTGATCTATTTCCACGCCGATAACTACTAACCATCCATTTCGGCCTCGATTTCGTTTAGACGATTTAGGACCAGGGACTGCTGCACTTTTACATGCTCGATTAAGCGAAACTGACATTCCTCGGGATCGATAGCGGCCTCGGGTTGTGGGATATGGGGAAAACCAGGTTGCTCTGGCTTGGGACGCTTCGATGGTGTCGTAGAGGCGTCGCCCTGGTCCTCATCCCACTTCTTGGCCCACAGATATAGCTTGGGATGGCAGCGATTGCGGGAAATGTTCATCTTCACCCGCAGCGAATGCATCGCGCGTTTGGCATCCAGCAGATTGCCAGTCAGCGTGTGGGAGCGCTTGAGCAGCTCCGATTGTTTACCTGTCAGTGGATTCGTTGTGTGATACGAGGCCGCTGGCAGCTTGCCATCAAACAGCCACTCCTGGTCGTGTTTGTACCGCATCGACTTGCGCACTCGTGGGGGATTGCGGCAGATAAAGCAGACATACTTGTCCGGCACCTGAGACTCATTAACAATGCCATTGCAGCCCCCATGCTGCCAGCTCAGGCACAGCTCGCACTGGATCATCAGGCCATCCTCCTCGCCATACTCACAGAGGCAATTGATGATCTCCTCCTGACGCATACGGACAATTCGAATCAGTTGTCCATTCTCATTGATGTACTGCGGGGCCTTGCCGCTATGAGTCTCTGTTTGCGGTGGAGCCGCGTTGATGTCTGCCTGATCATTGGACGAGGATGTCGACACGGCTGTGTCCGCTGTGGCAGGGGAGCTGCTTGGCGTTGTTACCGCCATCATTCGACGCTTCTTGGCGTCTGGGCGCACCTCCAGCGTAGGAGTGTTTAAGGATTTAAGCAGCCCCCGGGAGTCCGGGTCAGCAGTGGTTGGTCCAGTAGGTGTGTCATTAGCAGGACGGCGTGAGCGCTGGCGATTGCTCTTGCGGGATACAGACGAACGTCTCGAATACGAATAACGTGGTCGTTTGTTTGAGCGACCAAGTGGCGAGTCCTGCGACACTGTTGGAGAGGAGATTTCTGCAGCAGCAGCACCAGAACCACCACTCATTTTCGCCTCTGATGTTACAGTGTTCTCAGCCACAGGCAAGGGCGTGGCCGGTTTGTCTACAATGGGCGAAGCCTGCGATTTAGTGGGTGAAACACCCGTTGGAGTCCCTGGCGGTTTTGGCGATGATGTAGCTCCTGGTGTCCCTCCCTGACGCTTAAAGGATCGCGATTGCTGCATATCCTGCAGATGCATCTTGGCAAAGAACTGCTGATTGGGTATTTGATTCTTGGGCACAGCATCGCCCTGATCAATGGAAGAGGCATGGGTCCGTTTAACAGCCAGTTCCTGCATCTTGGGACAGTGGCTGACATATCTGTGGGAAGGGAAAAATTTGTTAATCTATCCTGTTTTATAGTGACATTTTAAACAAAACTTACTCGGCAAATTCCTTGTGGTAGTGTCGGATGTGTATAAGCAGAACGTCTTCCTTGCGATACGTTTTGCCGCATCCCTCGCCCGGACAAACGAACAAATTATCCACAATGGAAACCTTCAGGCCGCCAATAAAAGCTTAACAAACAAATTGTCGTTAGAGAGGGAATCCTGAGATGTTTATCTGTTATACGAACCATAACCATTCTCGACCAGAACCGTACCCAGATCGTCCACAGGAACGTTCAGAGAGGTGCCACTTTCAGTGCCTTCTGGCATATCAGCGGTTGGATGGTCGTCATCTGTTTGATGGGTTGGTGGCGACATCAGCTCTGCCGGTGGCATCAATGGGGCTATGGGTGCCTCCATATACTGAATGTCCCCGGAATGGGGTGGCACAGCTGCTGACAAGGGTGTCGAGGGGGTCGTTGCTGGCAATGTTGTATTGCTCTGGTCCAGGGTAGTGTCCAGCGCGGAGACATTCATTGTCTGTGGCTTGTGAGGCGCCTGTGGACTGTAGTCGCCAGTGTACACATAGGCATTGATGTCCTTGGCGCGACGACGATGAATGCTAAAGTCATAAACATCCGGATTGTAGACCAATCCCTGCGACTCGAGGTAGACTTTCAGATCTGACTTGGAGCGGAATCGTTTTCCGTTGGGCGAGACCAGAATGACATCCCACTTTCCGAGGACATTAGAGCGCTGATACATGTGCTTGATCCAGCCGGTGGGCAGACGCCAGTCCTGCACGATCACCGTGGGCTTTTGGTGCTCGCCCACAATTAGAAAACCTTCGGCGCCAATCGGTTGATCGTTCACCCAGTGGCACGTCCATTCTCCATCGTGCGGTATCTCCGGCAACCCCAGAGCATCTGTAATATAAAGAGAAAGTTAAGGCTGGATCTGGTTTTTGGCTTTTGGCTTGGTGCAGCACACATACCCATATCCAATGTAGACATGTCGAGCAGTGGCCAATCCTTGCGCTGTGAGTTCTTGCTCTTCTTGCTGCTCGAGGCACTAGTGCCACTCTTCACAGATGTCGCATTGGCTGGAGCAACCTCCACGTCCTCAACGGCAGCTGGTTTGGGCAGCTTGTTCATGTGGACGGCACGAACGTTCTTGGAGTAGCCATCGTCAAAGAGTACCTCGTAGGTGTCGTGGCCGAGCAGCTTCTTGATGGTACCCGGAAATTTACGCGGCCCCGACCAGCGTGCCATGCATTTCTCTTCCAATTCGAACACGGGAAGAATTCGGTTGCTGACGCGTTGTCGTACGCGATCCGATTTGATGGCCATCCACTCCTGATAAGTGCCCATGGTGGAGGGCATCGTCTTTATCTTATTGTTCCGTTCGAAACGGATGAGGAGTGTTTGCTCCGTTTCATTGACCTCCACAATGCGAGCGGGCAGCCAAGCGCCATCCACGCTTTTGGCCTCGAGTCGTGCTCCTATTATCAAATTATGGGGATTGCTGTATTTGGGTTGGTTGTTTGCGGAAGGCAGCGGAGAGTCTGCACTTGTTTCAGCAGCCGTTGCTGATTCGTCTTCATTTGGTGGAGCATCGGCAGAATCCCCTCCAGTCGAACTACTCTCTTTTACCGCGCCTTCAGCTTCTTCGGCGGCAACTGCTTTGGCCACTTCCTTCTCTTTCTCCGCATTGCTGACTGCTTCGAGAGCTGCCGTGGCATTACGTTCCGCTGTCTCGGCCATGATTTGCGAAACAATTTGGTCCACAGTTGCCTTGATCACATCCTCATTACCGGAACTGGCCGAAGCACCCTGTGCGGCTGTACCATCCACATTGACTTGCTGCAGAGCACGATGATCGGCCTCTATTTCAGAGGCATCCATTTTGCCCCATGGAAAAACCGTAGGAAAGACGCGCGGCTTCAGCAAATATTTCCCATTGCGTATGGTATTGAAATCGATTCGTCGAAAATGGCGCGAACACACCAAAACGCTCTTTGTAATCTGCCTGTCCAGGCTGATGCGCGAGTTCTTGATCCAAATTGTACGGATTATCGGGTCGAGGGGAAACGAGTGATATGTGACGCCGTGGTGCTCCAAGAGACGCGACGTCGACGGGCACTTGGCAACGCAGCAACGTCGTCCCATTTTTCTTTTACCTGATCGAAAACGAAACGCCAACTAAGTCACTATTTTTTAATGTTTATTTAAACGCTTACTTTGCTTAAAACGATCAAATAAAATTTGGCGAAAAAAAACACAGCATTAATACAGTGTGACCGCGGACTTATCGTCCTACCCTCAGAAATATACCGAAACATACCGTCTCATTTAAAAAATATACCGTAAATATACTGACGAATTCATGTTCTATTTTACAGATTCCTCGTTTTTGATCTTCCGTCGAATATTCCCAGCTATATAGATCGCCCAGCTATATAGATCGCTCAGCTTTGCCCACATAATTTTATATGATTGCTGAATCAATTTTCTACTGGACTGGCCTATTCTTAATACTTGCTTTTATCGGATTTCTGTATACCTTTAAAAATTAAATTTAATAGATTGATGAAATTGATAATATATCGTAAATGGTAACTCTGGTATCGATATATAGGTTTTTTTTCGAATATTTGTAGACTAGACTGAAACTATAATCGATATATATCACAAGGAAATCGACAGGTGTGGCAGCGCTTGGCAAAGCGTAAGATGTCGTTAAATTTAAATTAAAATGTGTTCAAACGTTTTAAGCGGAAAAATTTCAACTTGGCGATCACAGTAACTATTGACACACGAGATTTATTGATATTAACTCTGTACATTTGCAATTAAAGCAAGTGAGCGTCCCCATAAAGATGTCCAGCGCATAAAATATCACGTGCCCCCTCCCCAAGGCCAACTGAATCGCAAAACCTATTTGAAATGCAATTAATGTACGCCTATGGGCTGCTTACACGTCTACACGTCCGCCTTTAGGCAGACACCTTCGCAAAAAAGTTGACCAAAAACAAAAGAGTCATACGAAATCGGCCATTCCAAAATGCGTCTGGAACAATGCGTAACAATGCGTTTTTTTGTTTTTGTTTTTTGCCAGAGCATATGGGGCCTTATCATATTGTTGAAATATACGATTTGTTATTTGTAATTAAAATAACTGCAATGTTCATTTTAGCATTCAAGCAACAACAGAAAATGGTGACGCCATGGCGCCGCTGCTGTTGGGGTCTGGTCAGGTGCCAAAACCAAAGTTCAAATGATATCAACGTCCTTGGCCTTGAAAAGTCAGATATGTGAGAAAAATATTGGCAACTAATAAACGCCAATCTGTTGGGGGTAAATTCCCACTTTGAGAACATTTCCAAACAAATGATAGGCATAGGGTACGTTATCGTTCGAAACGTGATCCCCCAACAAACGAACTTTGTATAATTTCCTCTTTTAGACAAGGTCTTTGGGTCACCCAGATCTTTTTGCTGTACTTCCTATACCCAAAAATAAAATTTGCATTTAAGCAATAGCAAATAATGCTAAAATAAGCAAGCAAATACAAATATTTAAAACCATATCACGGCCCAAGCATAAAGCAAACTTTAATTACACAATTTTTTTAATGGAATATCGCATCTGACATAAATAATAAATAGTGTGAGTAGTTGTTGTTGCCATGCCGGATAATTTAGTTTTTAACTTTGGTCAGTCCAAAAGTGACATTGAGTCCAAATATTTAAGGGGGAAATCCATACGAATAAATAAAGTTGAGCTGGTTTTTTGCACAAGTAAGTAACTATTTCCGAAATATGTTTGCATAAATTATCGACACTTGTGGAAATTGGGACAACTGCACCTGAACTCACTCTCTTTTTGTGCAAACAATTAAACAATATGTAACTTGTGCAAAAATATTTTCGAATATGAAAAACAACGAACAACCCAACCGTCAGCGACGGCACTTTCTCCTTTAATATTTACCCAACTCATCGACAAATTGGCCAGGCCCAGTCCCCAATTCCCAGTCCCCAGCACAGCACAGCACAGCACAGCACAGCACATCACAGTCTCGTCTCCATCTCCATTTTTGTCCCAGCCTCAGTTTCAGTTTCAGTCCGAGTCGAGTCCCGTCCGTCGTCTGGGAACCCATTGCGTAAATGTGTCTGTTTGCGATGCGGTAATTTTTGAATAGGCTTTGCCGCAGAGCAGCTCTTGATATATTGACAGTTGGACCCAGTTCCCAGTTCCTTATCACATAAATATGCCCACAGAAATAATCATTATATGTTGATGATGTTTCAAAGTGACCTGAACAAATCATGTAATACATAAAGTTCAACGAAAAATTAAATAAATTATGTTTGCCTAAAAAAAAAGAAGCTAAATGAAGACGTGTTTCCAATTTGAAATGGATTGCTTAATTTTGTATAATTTTCATTATTATTTTGTTGTTGCTATTTTTAGCTGTGAACAAATGCACGTAGAGCAATTTGAATTTAAAATTTAATATTTGGAATTTCTCAATGCTACAATACGGTAGGGAATTCGTAATTGTAAAATGAGGAAATTTGTACCTTGAAAAAAGTGGAGAAATATTTGACTTGATTTTGAAATTGAATGAAGAATGTGAATTGTCTGGGAGGATGGAAGTTTTAGCTCTGGAAAATTTATATTTCAACGACTTCCAACATTTAGTTTTAGCGGAAAAAAAACATTTGTCTAAAATTCTTTTTTTCCACTTCAGCAATATCCCTTAAACGTTTCCTACCATTCCTGCTTAATAACCCGTCTCAAAACAACACTTCTTCGAAACCCCTGGCAAAAAAAAAAAACAAGTAAAATTTAACCGAAATTCCTCAAAAAATCATGCACAAACATGGGCGGGGCTGCGACTTAGCGGAGCATAATCCGCATCAAGAGGTGCCCCAGAGAAGTGTCAGGTAAGGTAATGAGCGGCACCTGCCTTCGTATAACTTTTGCCGTTTTACCGATTGTCATAAAATAACAACAACAAAATCACAGCAACAGCAACAGTAAGAGCGAGAGACAAAGACGGAGGAGTGGAGATGGAGATGGAGGTGGAGATGGAGATCTCTGTTGTTTCTGTGTTGTTGGTGGAGCCGACATGCTCTGCCGCACGTGAGGTGAAGCTGCAAAGACGAGCACGGACGGATCCCCGCTGATCGGGACAATCATGTTGAAATGCGTGAATTGGGTTCGGGTTGGGTCTTGGTTCGGTTTGTGTGTATTTGTGTTTGTGTTTGGGTTTACTCTTCACTTTCCACTGGTGAAATTTTCGTACTCCACGCTTATGACCTTGATCGGGGTCCAAAGCTGGGGCGCATGAGCCTGAGGCTGGGCCGCGCAGCTTTCAGGAGAAAAGAGTATGTACATATGTATGAATGTAGATGGAGCTCGCATCATTTCTTATGCTTATGCAATGGCATGTGCCTGGAGGTATTATCTTCTGGCTGTTTATGAATACATTATGTAATGGTTGGAAACACTTGTAAAACGGGTAACACGGGACACGAACCACACCCGTAGATGTTCGGGGATAAGTAAAAGACTACATTTGATTTCCAGAACTGAACTCTGGCTCATAATCGGTCATGTAGGGGTTGAAAAAGCTATTAAAGGCGGAGACAGAATCTCCTCTGAACCTAATACCGAATCTTTCTTTCAATACCCAAAAAAAAAAAAAAAGCCACCTGAAGTCCCAGTATTCAAAAGTAGAGCTCTAAATAGTATGTCACTTGCGGCTTTCATTCCAAATCAATTTCTGGTCAACAATTCAAGCTTCAGGATTATGCAACCAACCCAAGAAAACGACAAAAGCAATGGTAAAATACATACGTATTTCTGAAACAAAACAAATACGAAACACACAGCAAACAATGGCTCGAAATGCATTCAATTATGCAAATTGTCTGAAGACAAATACACACACCATACCATCAAAATACGAATTTGCTGTGCCAAAAAGAAAACAGAAAAAACAAAAACAGGTGACACTCTGGGGTATTTGTGTGGCTAATTAGATGGGGAGTTAGGCCAATCCATTGGAGCCCATTCAAAGCTAAGTGGTGCAAAAACGATGCGATCCACCTCTCCAGTTTCGGCCACTTAACATTCAAGATTGCATGCAACGCAGAGGCAGACGCAGACGCAGCGGCCAACAAATTTTCCACACTCAAAAAACCAGACCCTCTCCATCGGAAAGCCAAACCCCCACATTGGGCCTGGAACGAGCTCTCTTCTGTCTCTCACTCTCTGTATCTCTGTCCGAATCGAATCGAGTGGAGTGTCGTGGCTGTGGCTGTGGCTGTGGCTGAGGCCGTTGCTGAGGCTTTGGCCATATATAAATCGGGGTGCTGACAAAATGTTTGTGTCATTCCCAGTTGATCAGAGCTAGTCGAACGGTCAAACGGTCGCGTGTACCAGAAAACAGTTGAATTCCCACAAATTGTGCGTGCGTGTGCGTGTCTTAATAAAGTGTTGAAAAGAAAGAAGCAGAGAAAATGAAAGCTTTCATTGTCGCCGGTGTGTGTTTGTTGAGTGTGCTGGGCCTGGGCTCCGCTCAGTTCCAGAACGGTCGCCTGGAGCCCCCAAATCCCCAGCTGTGCGCACAGCGCATTATCCACGAGAAGACTCCCGATGGCAAGGGGTGAGTGCCAGAGTTCATATCGGGGAAATTCTTATAGCTAAATGATTTCCTTCTTTCTGTTCTCTATTTTGTGATTCATTAGATACTTCTTCTCTTGGCGTGACCCTCAGTTGAAGGGCGTTGAGGAGGACTGGCTGACGGCCAGGAACTATTGCCGCAGACGCTGCATGGACTCCGTGTCGCTGGAGACGAGCCTGGAGAACGAATGGATCAAGCAGCGTGTCGTTGGCGAGAATGTAAGTAGAGTGTAAAATACTGGGGGGGGGAAGGAGAAGAAATTATGGATTAAAGTACTTTAGATGGAAAGCAATTTCCCAACAATTTTTATAATTTTGATTGAGTTTCTCATTGTCTTGGGAAAAGCTGTGTAATAGAGTAATTAAAATACGGATATGCTCAGGATTTCCATACAATAGAGGTTCTATTTATAAATATAAATTTGGTTAATCAATAATTATATTTGATTTCCAATCGCTTTTCGGTTTTTAAAGAAAACTTTATTGGAATCAAATATGGAAACTAAAAGACTCAAGCAACAAACCCTATTATTGGGGCCTTTTCGAGAGTAGAGGAAAATGGTTTTAAATATACAACATTTTTTATTAAAGTTCTTTGTATTATGAATTAAATCTTTCAAAAAAGTAAGGAAAGAAATAAGATTAATTTTCGAATACAACTCTTAAAAATGTTGTCTAGTATTATATGCATCGGGACCCAAAAATATTAGTTGCATAAAGGTGGCAAATACAATTATTTTCTATTTTTATTAGCATCTCATAAAACACTAAAAACCCCACTCGAAAAATTCAAAAAATTATACAAATTTTACAATTTTCTATTTGCAAAAAATGTTGCATTAACACCTTAAATGTGATAAATATTATACTCACATTTTTTCAAAGCAAAAGTTCCCCAAAAACAACTGAATATATTTGTGGAATTGTTTTCAAATACACGTTTACGGCCACCCCAAAACCCAATTATTATATAAACCCCACTCGACCAGACATTCAGCCCAAGTCCAGACACAGGCTGGACAATGAAAATTGGCCCCACATTCACGGCACCTGCTTGATCAACTTGTTGAGGTTTGATTGATCCAACAAATAGTCCAATCCATCGAAATAACAGAAACATTTTTGCAACTCATGGGCTATTTGTATACCGCACCATCGAAAGGTGTTACCTCTTTTATGTTGCCCGTGCACCCCATTAATAAAACTAAACCATATCAATGTGATGTGGATTTTTACACCTTCAAAATGTCGTGGAAGTCAAAGAGGTTTGCCAATAATTTATGATGTCGGTCGCTGAACAGTTTTTTCGATGGTTATTTTTGGTTTTTGCATGACATTATGTCACTTCTCGTTGGAGTTGAGTTGTGTTTGACTTTCGTTTAGTCACATGTGAACTCTGGGTAAGGGACGTGAGGCTCTCATTTCCGAGATCTCACAACTTGAGATTGACCTTAATTTTTCGGATGCAGAGATATACAATATGTATGTACATATGTACATACGCACAGCACAACATAACAAAAATTAATTGCGAAATCTCCCATTAACATCGCTCTACAAAGTTCAATGTGAAATTACACATAAACAAAACCACATCAAAAACATAAAAATACAACAAAAACTTTCCCAGCTGTCGGTCGGGGCAATTTTGCACACGAATGCATGGAGTCAGTCGCCTGATGATGACTTATGCAACAGAAAATCCCATCCCATCCCATCCCATCCCATCGAGACGAACAAGTGTCAAGTTTAGCGTTGTGGTCAGGTAGGCTCATCTCTCCCAATCGAATCTCTCATCTACCATCTTCCATCTACCATTTACCGTCCACCATCCCATCTCGCAGCTCGCATCCAATGGCTCTGCTCTTCTCATGCCTGAGTTACGTGAGAAAGCGGCAAAATTGAAAACGAAAGTTCGGATGTGTGTGTGTGTGTTTGTGGTGTCTGGTGGGAAAACCTTGGCGGAAAACCATCTAAATGAAATTACTTAACAAATTAGCAAATTTTGATCACGCAAACGGATTCATTTCACACCAAATTTTGTGACTAATCAAGGAGGAAGTGAAATTTTCCAATGAGAAGACTAAAGCCACAAACTTGTCAGAGGCTTAAAACAGAAATATATGAACAATTTTGGAATATTTTAAATATGTCTTTGGTTCAAGAAGTATAAGCTAATAAATATAGTATATTTTCGTTATTTAGCAACTGTTTCTATAGCTTAAAGGACGTTTCAAAATAGTTCAGTAGATAACAAAAAATATGAAATCATTCATTCTCCCCCCTGCAGATCTTACAAAGATCTTCCAAAGATTATTTGATATCTTAACCCATTTCAATTGAGAAAGTTCTTCCGTCACCCACTTCAGCCAGATTTGGCTCCAACTTTCGAATACTCTTTCCTCTTTGGCTCTATGCCTATCCAACAAACCCACTTTCCTAATGGATTGTTGTGTCCTCCACCTCCAGACATATGTACATATCAACCGGTTAAGTTCACTTTTACTTTGCATTACAATTGAATGCAGCCGACAGGTGGCAGGCACAAAGCACCATTCATTTGGTGCTTCCGCTATGGGGCAAATGCATTCGACTGTCCGATTTGAACAATTACAATAGCGACGCAATGCCCCCCTCTCCTTCGTAGCCTGATGAGCCAGCCGGCAACCGACCAAAACCAAACCCAAAATCAATCTCCATAAATTTGTTTCAGCTCTGTGCTCATTGGAGTTTTCCCAAAAGGCTAGACGGTAGACCTTACCATCTCTGACTGTTTGCCTGTCTGTCGGCCGCTTGTCTCTGGGGGGTTTTTTCCTTTTTTTTTTGTTTTTTTTTTCGTTTTATACCTTTTTAACAAAACAATTTTTATGGCCCATCTGGTGAAAGTGACTGATGGGCGCAGACCTTTGTGGTTTTGTTCACTTGAAATGTTGACAGCCTCGGGTGCGGCAGCCAGCAGAAGGGCGCGGACATGGCACGGGATTGGGATTTGGATTGGGAATGGGTTCGCTTTCAGCGCTAAATAATATTTGTTTGGGCGTGACAGGCCCAAAACAGTTACCAACTTAAATTTCTATTGTAATTTGTCGCTTTTATCCAGTTTGATTCGATGCCAACGCTGCACTTTCCTGCATAGGCGAAGCCGATTTGAAATGGGGGGGGTGGAAATTAATTTCTGTTTTAACACCTCCAAAAGAGCAATGAACTTTAGATATATGTACGTATGTATTTGGTTTTGGCCTCTCTTCAAGTATTAACATTAAATGTAGTAGGGGTGCTTAAGCAGTCAAAAATAGCTACCACAATTCTAATCTCTAATCCTTTTCGTTGTCAGGTGAAATACATCTGGACCAGCGGTCGCTTGTGCGATTTCAAGGGCTGTGACCGTCCCGATCTGCAGCCCACGAACATTAACGGCTGGTTCTGGACCGCCACACTGCAGAAGTTGGCCCCCAGCACGGAGCGTTCCCAGGGCGATTGGTCTCCCACCGGCGGCATTGGCCTGCCCCAGCCCGATAATCGTGAATTCAAGCAGAACGGTGCACCGGAGAATTGTCTGGCTCTCTTGAACCAGTTCTACAACGATGGTGTCAACTGGCACGATGTGGCTTGCCACCATAAGAAGTCGTTTGTCTGCGAAGAGAACGATGCCCTGCTGAAGTACGTACGCTATACAAACCCCAATCTGCGTATTTGAGATCAATTGGGAAGCGGAAGAAGTGGGCTAGATGGAGCAGCGACTCTCCAAATAAACCAAAAATGATATTTTCTTAAAAATGGGAGCTAACCTGGGACGAAACGATGATTTATGATGCGGTTCTGCTCCTGATACCTTTTGTACTAGTTATTTTCCGATTGTGAGTGTCCTTAAAAGAGTTTTTCAGGCTTAGCTACTTCTTTGCAACAGTCTTTCAATTCTCTCGCTCTGCGCTTTATTCTGTCTCATCAGTTAGTTTAATTAATTTTGTATTAATTTATGACTTTCTTAACTTATAATAAAAACATTCGAAACGATTTGTAAAAGTACAGCTTGTGTTTTATTATTTTGAAAATGTATTTTCAGAGGTGATTCTTTTAGTATTTAAAAAAAACAACAAAAAACATCGGATGTCGGCAATATTATTATTTTTAAAATGTAACCGCCGAATTCGGTCCGCCTATCGCACAAAAATACCGATATTATTTTCCCCTACACTACACTTCAATTGAAAAGTGTGAAACCAGCAATATAAATCATACAGTGTTATCGCGTCTAGCAACAGAAAAATAGTTTCGATTTCCTTGAACTAAAAAAGTTGTTCATTTGATGATATATTCCAGAAAAAATTCATATCATATTATTGTTTTTCAGTCTAGTCTTCATATCTATTATCGAACAGGGAAGATATATATCGATATCTTAATGTACATATCAATATATATTTAGCATCCCTAACTCCTTAAATGTAAAATTGTTTTTTAAATTGGGATAAAACCGAGATGGATATCGGCGAACTGTTGGCCTTCAAGGTAGGTATATTTGTTCGTCTTTCGAATAAACATTCACAACCAAGAACATATATTCCTACCAGCCTGAACAGACCCCAAAACGACCGCACGAGGACGATGAAGATTTTGAGCCAGAGACAACCGCTGGAAAACGGGGCGGTGGCGGTGGCGGTAGCGATGAGAAGGCCAAACGCATTCGGCGCATTGCCGAGGCCAAGGAGACGGCCAATTATGGAAAACAGGGCAGCAGCAGCTCCACCACAGCCAGCAACGTATTCGAACTAGACCCAGAATTGACAGAAGAAGAGCGGCTGAACATCATGCGTTATGTGGAAAACGAGGAGACCGATGGCGATGTTTTGGACGAGCAGGGGCTGAAAAAATTGATCTTGGTGTTCGAGAAGCGCAACCTGAAGAACCAGGAGATGCGCATCAAGTTTGCCGAAAATCCCGAAAAGTTCATGGACTCCGAACTTGAGCTTCATACAGTCATTCAGGAGCTGAAAGGCGTGGCCACCGTACCAGATCTCTATCCACTGCTTGTGGAGCTGCACGGACTGCACAGTTTGCTAGAGCTGCTTGCACATCAGAACACAGACATTGCTGTGGCCATTGTCGATCTGCTGCAGGAGGTGACCGATGTCGATATTCTAGGTGAGAGTCAAGAGGGAGCCCAGGCCTTGATCGAGGCCCTGCGGAAGGAACAAATCTGCGCTTTGCTAGTCCAGAACCTGGAACGTCTCAACGAGCAGGTGAAGGAGGAAGCCGACGGTGTACACAACACATTGGCCATCGTGGAGAACCTCACAGAGATCGATGGCGAATTCGTGCGAGAAGCTGCCGAGCAGGGGCTGCTGGCATGGCTGCTAAAACGCCTCAAGGGCAAGACTCCCTTTGATCCGAACAAATTGTATTGCAGCGAGATTCTGTCCATCCTGATACAAACGGAGAACGACAATCGTCTTCTGCTCGGCTCGATCGAAGGAGTCGATGTGCTGCTCCAACAGCTGGCTGCTTACAAGCGTCACGATCCGGCAAGCAACGAGGAGCAGGAGTACATGCAGAATCTCTTCAATTGCCTTTGCTCCGCTCTGATGGCCAAGGAGAATCGCGATCGCTTCCTCAACGGCGAGGGACTGCAGCTGATGAATCTGATGCTGCGCGAGAAGAAAATGTCCCGCAACGGTTCGCTAAAGGTACTCGATCATGCTATGGCCGGCCAGGATGGTCGCGACAATTGCAACAAATTCGTGGAGATCCTCGGACTGCGCACCATTTTCCCACTGTTCATGAAGACACCCAAACGGAACAAGCTACGTCTGCTGTCGGCCGATGAGCATGAGGAGCATGTCAGCTCCGTCATTGCCTCGATGCTACGCAACTGCAAGGGCACCCATCGCCAGCGTATGCTGTCCAAATTCAGCGAGAACGATCACGAGAAGGTGGACCGTCTACTGGAGCTGCATCTCAAATATTTGGCCAAGGTGGAGGCCATCGATAAGGAGATTGATCAGCAGCCTACGGTTGGTATACTCTTTTTACTTGAGCTTCTATCGTGATATAAAACTAATTTAATGTTTTGTAACAGGATCCCAGCATCGATGAGGACGAGGAGGCGGAGAATAACTATATAAAGCGCTTGACTGGCGGCCTCTTCACGCTCCAGCGCATCGACTACATACTGCTGGAGGTCAGTTCCACCTCGGAGACGGTCAAGCAACGTGTGCTACAGATTCTAAACCTACGTGGGGCCTCAATGAAGACCATCAGGAGCATCATGAGGGGTAATTTTTTCCCGGTATCTAATCAAAACCATGCTTCATTTTATCGATTATAGAATACGCTGGCAATCTGGGCGATGGCGACACTGACTGGCGGCAACAGGAACAGACCCACATACTATCTCTAGTCGATCGTTTCTAAGACAACGTAATAAACCACAAAAACAATTCTTGAACCTTAAACAAACAAAAATGCCTATCAAAACTTTTACTCGGGAAAATTCAAAAAAAGTTCATCAAATGTTAAACATTTTTAAGCGGTAAAATTTGAATTTTTAGAAATTTAAAATTGGCTTGCACACTCCCATTGTTTTTCCAGCAAACCATTGCACTTTTGGCTTGTTAATCCTTGTAGATTCCCATTTTGGCCAGGCCATTTTTGTTGAGTTTTTTTGTTGTTGGCTAATCGCAGATGTTCTTGGATTACTTTTTCTTGCATTTCTCTTCCTCTTTTTTGCTTTTCTCTTCCTTACATTCCTTCTTCTTGCCCTTGCCCCTAAGGGTATACAGCAAATGGATTTATATATTAGAAATGAATTATGATTGAAATTAACAAATTAACCAATAAAAATGTGTTAAGCTTTATGATTGTTTCGAGTTTTAATTTAAAGCAAACTAAACACAATCTGAATCTGGGGAACTACTTCCGAAGCAGTTTCGCAATTTCTCAATAAATAAAAGTTAATTGAATTTGTCAAAAATCACAATTGGACCGATGGCATTTTTTCCTTAATTTTTACTCTATCTGTTTCGTGCACTTTAATGGTGATTATTTATACGTACGAGTAGATACACAAATTGTTGTTTAGGTGCAAAGAGAACACTCAACGTGATGGATTATTCGAATTATCTAGCCATATATCTTATGACTGGACTATCAACAATTACGACTTTGTGGGTTGTTTAAACTTTAAACTAAACATTTTTGCAAAATTATCATCATTCATCAATTATTTCGACCGATCGTAACGAATACATAATGTTCTCTAACTACAAAGCTATGGCGTTTCTTCCATTGAGTAGTTTTGTTTTGTTTTGTGTGTGTGTGGTTCCACGTTGAGTAAGAGTTTGACTTGGTTTTTGCTTTGTGGTAGTAAGATAGTTGACTTAGCCATTATTTATCATGATTTATCTACTTTTGGTCGGCGGGAATCTCAAAGTTCACATCCATTTTCATTTCGCGCGCCAACTTTACAATCTGGGCCAAATGCACAGCCAGATCGGCCGCCTTGTCGAGATCGTCACGTGCCAAAATCTTCAGACCAGATGCGCGTATAAGTTCGCGAGCCTCCTTCACTTTGGTGCCCTATTAAGAATATTATTATACGTGGTATTCTACCAAAAATTAAAGATATATATCATTTCCAACTCACCTGGAGGCGCACAACAATGGGCAAGTTAAGATTCAGATCCTTGGCAGCAGCAATAATGCCCTCGGCAATGACATCGCAACGCATAATGCCGCCAAAGATATTAACCAACAGGCAGAGCACCTTCCTGTCGGAAGTAATGATCTTGAAGGCAGCCTTAACAGCATCGGCAGTGGCTCCGCCACCCACATCCAGGAAGTTGGCCGGCTCCCCTCCGTACAGCTTGATGATGTCCATTGTGGCCATGGCCAAACCGGCACCGTTCACCATGCAGCCGATGGTGCCATCTAGAGCAATGTAATTCAAATTGTATTTGGCTGCCTCCACTTCCTTGGGATCCTCCTGGGTCCAATCCCGCATAGAGAACAGCTCCTTTTGACGGAACTCTGCATTGTCATCGAACCGCAGTTTGGCGTCCAATGCAAAGACTTTAAGAATGTTTTGAAATTTATTAGATTTAATAATGGATATACGGATTCAGATAGTGATTTGATTGCTTGATTGATGGAATAACGGTTTCATGCATACTCACAGCCTGGACAGAAAAATATGAAAACCATGGTTTTTTACAGTTGCGAATGGGTTAGGTGTTTTTGGGATAGGATTACATGCATTAAATGGATTAAATAAAAGAACACTTAACACGAACACATTTAGAGAACTTACAGCCACTCATGGCATCCTCGGCATAGGGATTGATCTCCACCAAGAGAGCATCCTTCTTCACGAACAGCTGGTATAGGTTGAGCAGCATCTTGATATGCTCATCGGCACCGTCGCCGCCAAGGCCGACTTTCTCGACAATTTTGCATGCCTGCTCTTCGGTCAGACCCCTGGCAATGTCGATAGGTTCGTAGATAATGGCATCGGGGTTCTCTTTGGCCACTTCCTCAATATCCACGCCACCCTCCTTCGAGGCAATCAAAACGGGGCCCTGCAAAGCACTTCTCTAGTTGGATTTCCTTTCGAATTTTACATGATTCAACTCACATTGAAGGCACGCTCCATCATGACGGCAAAGTAGAACTCACGGCGGGGGAATTTCCTCTCGGCAACCATCACTTTCTTGCAGATGCGACCAGCGGCTCCGGTTTGCTTGGTAATCAGGAGTTGGTCAATCATTTTTGAGGAAATTTCCTCGGCGCTCTTGGGGCTAAATAAAGAACATTAATTTTAGCATTCTACAACACTTAAACATTAACTTACTCGTAGACCACACGCACGCCGCCCTTTAGGCCATTCTTAAAAGTTCCCTTGCCGCGACCGCCGGCCAGAACTTGCGCCTTGAGCACAAGATTGTCTGTTTTAAGCTTGCTGGCAATATCGCTCGCCTCCTTTCCATTCTTGGCCACAGCGAAGCTGTAAGGGATAGAAGAAATAAAGTTAAATCAAGTTCTTAAAGGATCTTAAACTCCTAAAAAAATGCTGAATACCTTATGGTAATAACAAATAATTGATAAAGCAGCCCTATTTATAGTATATTCTTATCATCAGCAGCCTCATCAAAGTCAAATTTGTAACTTGTGAAGGCTGGAAATTTGTATATTTCAAGGTTAATCGGTCATTTAGATGACAGAAGTGATTCCCATAGAAAATAAGATCGTACGATTATGGCCTTCCGTCTACTCTCTCTAATCCACATATATGATGAATGCTACTCTCAATTCCCAAAAGTATAACAATCACGGACTTATCTCTGCCCACGTCACTGACCCTTGTCATTTTATGCGATCTACACTACATATATGTTACACCTTATCTCCCCTTATCATCTGCAGTTATTCTCGGTCTTCGTTCGGTCAAGGTCTGTTCATTGGTTTGTTTACCCCAGACCCAGGCCAGTTAATTAATGCAAATTATGACTCGTTTCGTACGCCAATCGCTAATCGGTGCAGTGTTACTCTGGCTAAAGTCCAATATAAAGCGTCAGCGACAACGCGGCGCGTTGTTTGCACTTTGGACCGATACTTTGATTAGTGTCCATTCTTACCGCGGTGTTGGGATTCCACTTTCGTTGAGGAGAGTGTACGAGACATGTTCCTGCACGTTCAGGTTTCGCAATTGTTGCAGCGCAACGGGAGCATAGCTGAGGATCTGCGAATGATAAGAGAATTGATTGTCTTACATATGTATGTACACACATATATTAGATAGCATGTATAAAGAATACAAACGCCCTGAGAATCCGGTTCCATGAATCATAGAAAAACTCACCCCCGCCCTCCAACAACCCAACAAAAACAAAAACAAAAACGAAATCAAAAGTGGGTTAATAGAAGCTCTTACGGTAAATGGTGTATTTTAGACGATAACTAAGACTAATTCACATAGATACGAATTTTAATTAGTGCGACCAGGCCACGACACTTTAAGCAACAGGTTTCATACGCTCATTGATATAAAAAATTTAATAAAGAGAAAATTAAAGAATTCAAGGTCTATTCACCGTTATCCATTAGCACACTCTCAAGCATAAGCACACACACACACACACGCACAGGCACTGCAGTGTTGCGTCACACTGACACACCGCTAGTCAGGTGGCTGCCAGCTGTCTCTAGGTGCAAACTAATCGGGCTTTACATATTGTATCATTGACTTTACCACTTACAAATGTTTGCTTTTACTTTACTTTTTTTAATGAAATTCAACTGCACACGAAATTATTGAAAACTTTTCTAAGCAACCGATCTACACAACAGCACAGACAGCCCCTCTGACAGCTGGTCATGCTCCATTATCCACATCTGTATGCGTGAGTGAGTGAGAAAGCGGCCGCTCTTCACCCTTGCCGTTGTGTCTCTTTTTGCCATTATTATATAAAGTGACTTATTTTGCATTTGCTTAAATGGCAAATAAATCCATACTGCACTGCACCTACCTTTTGAACGGTCTTGGGTCTAACGGACTCGATTAGTGGTCCGCCGGTTCGTGCCAGGAATGAAGCCATTTTTTACTGGAATTAGTCGGAAAACAATTGTCAAATGACTTAGCCGTACAAGTTGACGTATAAAATTTGCTTACTTTTCTCGTCTCTTTTCTTGGCTCTTTAGCCCACCTAACCCCCCTGTAATTAAACAGGTTAAATTAGGTTGAGATAAACCGCGATAATAATACTGCTTTTAAATGTTCCTTGTAGATCCATCCCCTACTCTTTTCTTAAAACAAATAATACCAAAATATCTTTTATCTGAACTGCGTTAAAATTCATCAAGTTTCATAATTTTCGTAAAGTGTGTTATATTACCTTCTGGTCTAAAATGGGTTAATCGTTCGCTGTCCATGATAGTAAATCATATTCCTCGTTTTTGATATTCGGTTGAATATTACTAGCTAGTCAGGACCTTCAGCTCTGAACTCATAATTTTATCCAATTGATGAATCACTTTTCTATAAGACTGGCTAATTTTAAGTTCTCATGTTTATTGGGTTGTTTATTAAATATGGTTTAAGCAAAAACGGTCAACACAATTTTCAGTAAATTAATTTCCTTACATGGTAACTACACACTAACTACAAATTCGCTACATAATAACTACATTTTTATGTAATTATGAAAAGCGATACCTGAAGTGGAAATGTGTACGTTTCAAAAATGTTTGCCCGTTTTTTTCATGTAAGCCCCATGGAATTTGCCCCGTTATTAACTTGTTAATTTCCTCCTCCCACACTTTGCTGGCACAGGAGCCTGCGCTGACTGATTGTTGTTCGTGGTACTACCTTCCCTTGCCATATGCCGCAGCAGGAGGCCTGCACTAGCCTGGAGAGGTATACTCAGCGGTCGTTGCTGCTTGTGGTAGCAGTGCTAAATCAAGGAAAAGAACTAACGAACTGCAAATAAATACAGAGTTGCTGCTGATGAGCTTGTCGTTGGATACTGCTGCTGGCGGGGTGATGGCACAGGTCGCTAAGGCTATCATCTTCACTTCAATCGGATCGAAATTGTCTTTAAACGAAATTGTTTTGAAATTTTTAATTTTAATTAGACACGACATACACATATCGAATGTTCTAAAAACAGACGAGACAATAACCACATAAGGCGTCCATACAGCGTAAGTACTGGAATAAATATTGGAACATTTTTGAAAATACTATGAAATTATAAGACTATGCATGTTGTGTGAGCTAGACAAGGTGTTGAAAATCAATGTGACTGATAAACTGACATGACATGACAGTCTAAACATGACTGCAGAATCTGAACCAGCCAAAATGAAGAACAAAATTTCATTCTCTTTCGCTCTGCCTCTCTCTATATCTCAGAGACTATTAGAGCTAGAGCGACCAAATTTGGCATCCACACTCCTGTTAGACCTGTTGGGCCTCCATAAAAGACAAAAATCTGTGGCATCCACGATTTCAAAGATACGAGAAAACAAAAAAGCGGAATCGTAGAGAATAACCATATCTTCAAGACTGCCGAATCTGGATCAGATCGGATTGTTATCAAAGCAAAGAATTATTATACGAAGCCCAGACACGAAGGACCGATGCCGAAGGACCAGTCACAGGCTGAGGAGGATAGTTTGATTTTTTGGAGCATTGATGAGGCCCCGGTCAACGATTTTAAGGTGCTTTTTTGCGTATCAAAAAATGTAACGAAAATTCTAGGGATGCACAAAATGTGGATCTAAACTTCGGGAACTTAAACAAATGCGGAAATTCATTCTACATTTGACATTTATGCATATTTTGCTGTCAACTACATATTCATGAAATAAACGTTACGTAGACAGCGTGATCATGTCAACTACATATTAATGAAATGAACGTTACGTAGTTTCGTCGGGTCTCGTCGATGGCCGTTGTATGGTAGTCGCCGAACTCCTGATCCGTGTCCACTTCCACCTCTCCAAAGATGAATTGCCAGCGGGTGAGCCCACTCATTGTGGCCCCGAATCGCAGAGTGGCCCCGAAAGCGCGTAATCAGTTGGCACTCCTCCTCTTTCTTAAACTTCCACTCGCCATAGCTGTAGTTTGTCACCCTGGCGTCGAAGATGAGCAGGTGGACCAGCTCCTTGTTGCAATAGTAGGCATCATCGGCGAGGGTCTTGCAGCTGCAGTTTACTGTTCATGAGTACGTTGTGTACTTGCTGGAATATTAGATGTAGTTGGCCTCGGCGTAGGTGAGGTTCTTCAGCTGAAGGCGTTGTATTGTACTCCTTGTACTTCGCCTTGATCTCCTGGTGATTTTCTGCCTCGAAACACCTGCCCGCACAATACCTGAAAGCGGAAGAGGTCGAATTTGTTCTGGGCGGCGATGCAGAGACTTCAGCCGCTGATGAAGTCGAGTTGGATCCGATCGATATAAAGGAGGACTATCCAACAGATGTCACTGCTCACGAATTTACAGATATAAAGATTGACGGTGTAGGTGCTGGGGATGTGCTGAGGACCGAGGAAGGAGAAATTTACATTTTCAATTCGACCAGTACGGTGGAAGCTAAGTACGACTCAGCTCCGCCGGAGTTTCAAAAAGACAGCGACTCACGTCCTACAACAGTTAGTATGAAAATGGAATATCATATAGATTTCCCCTGTTTAACCCTGTTAGCGTGCAGTTAAGGACGACGGGGAGATTCAGTTCTGCGGTGAGCAATCGGAGGAAATGGGCCCACGGCTTAGGCAATGAGAAGGGGCACACGTCAATGCGGCATCCCAGTCCAATTGCGCTGGAGGGAGGTTTCGTCCCTTTGTCATTGCGGACCATAACTCGTTTTTATTTTCTTCTCTTAAGCAGAGTTTTTTTTATTTCAGTAGCTTCTGACTTTAATCTTATACTTAGTTTTGATTGAAATAAAACAGAAACGAACAAAAAATTTTTTGTAAATTTTCAATACCAGCTCGAAATTTTTGGTAAATTAAAAATTAAGTGTTATTTACATCTGAGGATGCTATCTCTATAGACTTGGTGAGTGTTATGTACGAGCATGAAGCTTTGTTTGTGGTTTGACGAATTCATATGATGGTTCTCCCGTCTATATTTAACTTAAAGTCTTCCTTTAGTATATGAACATAAGTTTGATTTTTTGATATTCGCGGTCGGAGTTATTTAAAGAACAGAACCCTAGAGATAATGACCGAATGTACAATTACGGAGTCTAAACGGATTAGACCCGTGGCTAATTGTGCCAGGAACAGAAGAGAGCGAAAAATGGAGGGGACTCTGACGACCGCCACTCTCTGTGCGGCTATATTTCTGATTGTGCTGGTCACTCGGGTTTATGAGAGTACCGCCAGTGCAAACCCACCAGATGATCCCCCTTTCTCATATTGGCGCAAAGGATATTCGGGACATGGCACCTCTCACGAGCAAATGGGGGTACTGCACTTTCCCAGTATTGAATACTCAAGGTTCGAGCCTTCAACGAATTACTCCAAGAGACAGAATGTCACAAAAATGTGGGTGGATATTGTTTTCAAATTTTCGCGAACCTTTTTTGACAAAATGTTTCCACTTGATCCGACCATGCCAAGAGGTAAGTGAGACCCGATTTGATGATTTCTGGTTAACAGTGAACGTCATCAAATATTTGATCCAGGCTTCATAACGGACTTCGGTAACGACAACATGAGGTTGGGGCCGAAAGTTATAGAGGATGATTGGGCGACTTGGTTAAACGCATTTTGGCTTATGTGGTTTTGGATATTCTTTTTGGTTGCTGTGATTATCCTGGCACCCTTTGTAGGGTGAGTACATCATGTTGTATCTTTTCGCAAAACCATTAATGACATGCCTATCTTGTTTGCATGGAACAGTGTTGTGTATTTCTGCTTATGTTGCCATCGCTGTTCGCTGGGATGTCCAGCTTGCCATTCGGGTTCAAATATGAGGAAAACTCTTCTTTGGAGCACCTGCTTGATTATGATCCTTCCATTAATCGCGTAGGTTATGGCTCTGTTTTATCCCGAATGCGGATTAATTTTTTCTTTTCTTTCGTTCTTTATTTATTTATTTTTTCTTTCTTTCTGAGTTAACAGTGGTAGTATGGTCCTGGCCGTCCTCTCAAATGGCATGCTAGAGCGCGGCCTAGAAAACACTAAAAAGACTCTTGAAATGGGTAGCATAGACACTTGCAACTTTCTGAAGGATGTCAGCGATCATGTTCATCATTTGTTTGTGAATAACTATGAGGAGCTGTCGACACATCTGATCAGTACTATCATGGGTATGACGTAATTCAATTTACCTCTTCTCTAATCTCATATATGTATGTATGTATTTATTTATACCCCAACCACCACAGATGCACCGAAACATTTGTTTAGGGACTTAAGCGATGTCGCAGAGGGTAATTCCGTTGCGGAACTAGCCAGACATATCAGTATTTTGTCACTATATAACAGCACTCAGTATTTGATGTTTCTTCATACTGGAGTAACAAACTCAGCGGATTTGGCAAATAAACTAAGAAATGGTAAGATACAAATTGTATTTATACCCGGTAACCAAAGAGAAACTCATGAGGATTTATGTAACATGCTGACGGAAGCATTTTTGATCCCATAAAGTATAGATATGTATACATATGTATATCATAAATTTAGCACATATGTATGTAAATATATCTACACAGCCAGCATAGTATGACTTCAACACTCACTGGAGATAAGACGTGCCACTGAAAATCCCGCTTTGCGCAAACCAAAAAGCTTATCAGCAAAATCGCGATAAACAACAAGAAATTTAAACCAAGTCTAAAAATAGAAAAGATCAAAAACAAGTACACAGCATCAACAGATATTCGGGCTTAAGTCCAACCTAAGTTCCCATGCACGAACCACCAGACAAGAAAAATTAAAGCATCAACTCAAAACTGGGCGAACCAAAATATACATATATGTACATAATAATACAAATGAATCTTTCGCAAATGTATATTTGCGAAACCATAGACTATCCCTGTATTGGGGATCTTAATTAAAAAAAAAAAAAAAAACTAGAGACAGCTCTAGCTAAAATGACAGATATCGACGTAGTAACTTTCAAACAAAAATCACTGAACCACATAGAAGGAGTCATTTATGTAGATACATGTACATACATATGTAGATATTGTCATTCTCTACATTCTGCTCCATTGCTTTTCTCGTATCTTTAAAATTGGTGATGCCAAAGATTTTTTTCCTTTGAGGGGGTTGAAGTGAGCGGGGCGAAGTTTTAAAATACACTTGTAACAGCGACATATCACAAAAGACTGGATAAAAAATGTCGTTGCTCCAGCTCTTATAGTCTCTGTGCACTAGGCGCTCATAGTGACGGACAGACGGACAGACGGACAGACGGACGGACGGACGGACAGACAGGGCTCAATCGACTTGGCTATTGATGCTGATCAAGAATATATATACTTTATGGGGTCGGAAAAGCTTCCTTCTGGACGTTACACACATCCATTTTCACCGCAAATCTAATATACCCCTATACTGATTTTGAGTATCGGGTATAAAAAGGATGTTTCAAGAGCAGCGGGTTCATCTCATGAACACAGCAACAGACTGGTACCGCACCATTTCAGCCTCTCGTTAACAATTCTAAAGTATGAAGTACAATAAAATCTTCTTAGTAAGAGTCCTAAGCTATGCTTATAATCAATAAATGTGTACAAAGTATGTCCGTTCCGTTTGAGGCCTAGTTCTCAGAGACTATAAGAGCTAGATCGGCGGAATTTTGTTTGCAGACTCCTATCGTAGTGTTATGTTTTAGGAAGATATCACACTGTCACACAATCATTTCTATTTTAGTCAGAATGAACAAAACAATCCAATGGCTGACTCCCTAGTCGCGAGCTCGCTTTCTCTCCCACTCAATAGGGGAAATAGAGAGAGTGGTAGATATCGAGATGTAACGGACTGTGCGGTATGGAAGCAGCTAGAATATTTGTCATTAGGTGTAGAGATGATGGATAGGGAGAGTACAAGGCACTATAGTTCGTGCTCGTTCTTTGTATATTCACTTTTTGGTTATATTCACTACCACTGGATGTTGTTTTCAGCTCTCCGGGCAGTAAAACGCGAAATTAACTATGCGGCGGTGGTTCTCTGTGGCAGTTTTGAATGCATGAAGTTTCTGCGAACCTCAGGAGTTGAGTTTGCGGATACAAGCAGATGCCTACACTTGGATGAGGTGAATACTTACCAATACCAACATTACGGAATCTTTGCAATTACTCTCTATCTAGTTGCCCGATGTGTTATCAATGTATTATGATCTGCTGGAATTCCAAAAATCGATAGGGACTCGACACCAAAAATGGCTGCCGCGTCTCCATGTTGTTAGTCAAAAGATTAAGGACGAGTTGGAACGAGTCTCACCACCAATAATTCGAGACATTCGTAAGGCAAGGCTGGTTTTTGCTGAGGAGTCGAGGAGAATAGAAGAAATAATTGATGTGGTCATAAGTGACATTCATCTTGCCACTTTACGTGCGAGCAGGGCGTTTGAGGATCTTTACGATAAATTTAATGAAACACGCAACTTTGTCGTTCAATATATATCTGTAGCCCTCTTTGTGGTGAGTACCTAAATGAATGTATAGTGAATGTCTGCGTGTCTGTTTCCTCCAATCTAAGCCCAAAATTCCTAATTAGATACTGTCAGTCCTGATTTTGGCTTTGGTTGTCGGATGTCTGGCAAAACGTCCCACCGGAGCGAGCAATGAGTATTTCACTACAAAGATCGCATCGTACATTTTGATACTGTGAGTGCTCTGAGATTATTAAAGAGCTCCCTTAACTAATACAAATCGTCCTGGCAGAGGCATGGTTTTGATATTTTGTGCGCTATCCGTCATGCTTATAGTGGTGCTTTTTTATTTTGTGATTGGTGGTGTGGCGTACAAAGGCGCATGTGCACCACTGAGCGAACTGAAGACGAGTGCGCTTTTAAAAAACCTAGACTCAGAGATCGATCTCCGAACGATGTTTTCTTTCCGGAATGTGGATGTACGAGCTGCCAATAAATCAAGCAAGCCAATCAGAGCATCGAGTGTTGTCAAGGCGTGCCAGGGCGACGACTTTTTCTTTAAATTTCTGCAAGATAATAGAATCTTTGACATAGACGATTTTCTTCGACTGAAGCTAGTGAAAGTCGGGGAAAGGAAATTTGATCAAAATTTAGATTTGTCAAAGGAATTTATACTGACGGATGCTGACCGAGATGTATTTTTAGTCTCCCTTGAGGAAACAACTTTAGGATTGTTTCAGAGGCAAATATGGTTGGATTTAATTTGTCCACGTCTCGACATATTGGGACTAAATGAGCTCGGGGAGAGTTTCACTGCTTTTGGGCAGTCGCTATCGTGGAGTAACTATGCTGCCGCCTCTGTAGCTTTCCAAAACGCGCATGTTAGCCTCAAGTCATTCAAAAATAAGTTTTATCCCGAATTAGAAAAAACATTTTTTTGGGTAAATGTAAATTCGAGGTATCTGCAATATCATTTTGCCCACCGGAATTACAACATTGCCGATTCCATAAAAATATTAAGACAGAGAATAATTGATGTTGAGGAATTTATACGGAATAGAGGAACGACATTTATTTCTTCTCTTGGCAAAAACTTAACCGAGACTATTGATAATCAACTCAAGGACTATCTCAGAATGATAATCAGGGAGGCTAAGACAAAGATCGGTCGCTGCAAACCTCTGACCTACATATACGATCGCGGCCTTGACTTGGTTTGCAAACGCATGGTTGACCCCATAGTAAGTAGTTCCTCACAAAATGTTGTTATTTTATTCGATTTACCGATCGATTCTATTGTACATCCTTACAGAACGGCTATTGGATAAGCGTATCAGTGGCGGCGTTCCTTCTGCTGCCCGTGCTCTGTATAGCTCATCGTCTACAGTGTCTGTTTAAGCAACACAGGCTAATTCGGATAAGGTCCATAAGGGCACGGGTTGCGGTTGAGGAACCAGTTGATGAAAACCCATGTCCCTATTGCAATGCTGGTGCGAATAGGATTCCAGGCGGAAACGTTGTCTGCATTGGTCTGGACGATGCAGAAACTACAATTTTTGATGAGCAGAACACGATCGAAGAAACACTGAATATCAACGATGCAGACAGAAAAAATAAGTTGGACTAGTGATAAATGAATAAATAAAAAATCCGAGATATTTTAATCAGCAAAGGCTTTTGCTGGTGAGCCAAGTTCCACTTAGCTTGAATGAGGAGGTGGGGGCTCGGGCCTACGTCCCATTACGCATTGGTCACCCAAATAAATGATTAAGACTTGGTTTCTTCGAGGAGATTTCTTCAGCTCTACTCCTTTTTTTATCGCCTTCCCTAACCTTGGCTGGTTTTCGGATCGCTGCACTTTTCCTCGGCACACTTCTATGAATAAGCCGTACTTTAGATTAATTAAAATTAAGAACAGAGATTATAAGCCATCGAATAATACTACGTGGTCTGGTTCACCGAGTTATTTACCGAGTTTTTGAAGCGGATTTCTACTCACTTGATCTCTTACATTTTTGGGCCTCCTTGGGATTGAACCACACTTGTGGATTGTGGAATGTTGACATTTTAAATTGCCATCAAGTAGTTGTACAAATGAAGCAGGGAATGTTTGTTTGCACCAGTTGCCGATTCCACTAAACTTTGCGCAACATTTTCCAAAAGGAACAAAATATTCCGTCCGAAGTCTAAAACAATTAGGACCTACAAATCTATGATGAAATTACATATATAAGGTTGTGTATTCCCGCAACGCGCTGTCGGGGCTTATTTTGCTTAGTACAACAGAAAATAGAACAGCAAACATCGTTGTGATGTTGTGAGTGTGAGAGATAATACACCACCTTAGATACGCAATCGCAATACAATACAAAAGGACGCAATCGCCTTTATTCGGTTCGTATAAAGTGTACAAAGAAGAGCTACAATACGACGCAAGGACGAATGTAGTTCCGCGAATAGGCGATTCCAGCTTCATCACAGATGAATTGTCGGCCTGCATTGGATTGGCCTGCACTCTCGCTGCTTTAAATACTCCACTACCATCACTGCTGTTATCGTCCCTAGCATAACCGATCGTCAGCACAGCTTTGGCATGGATATTTGCAACTGAAACATAGCTGCTGATCCGGATTTTCATGGTTTCAAGCGCTCCTGTCTTATCTGATAGGCAAACGCTTGAGGTTCACCGAAAGGTTCACTTGATCAAAGTTCCCCGAACTCGATCCCCTCGACCCTTCACTCTGGCGCTAATCATCAAAATGAAAGAAGATCCCAAGAGGACGAAGACACACCTTACACACACACTTAGCAACCGCTCATTCGCAGAGGGGGCTTGAGGCATGACCCTAATTGGAGTCCTGAACAGGACGTCTTGTAAAAATGTTTACCGATTCCTGCAGTGTGGCGCTCGAAATATCCCGCCCCTCTAGTAAAACAATAGGTCGAAAGGATCCTGAATGGTGATGTCCAAAACTAGGGAAACTAAAGAGACCTAATTACATCGCGTGTCCATCTGGTGCCGCAAGTTCTATCCTCAACTTGCCAAGTCAGGAGAAACTTTCGTGAGCAATCAAAAGCTTTAAGCCGTACAAGTCTGCTGGAACAGATATCATAGCCCCTGATTATCTGATCCACGCCGGACAAAGAGCCACTATCTAGCTCAAAAGGATCTAAGAGGGAATCTTTTCCACGGACACATCCCAGAAGACGGGCTTCAGACCAAAGTCGTTTTCATTCCTAAACCAGGCTAACCCTCGCACACTGCCCCCATCGAAGGCGGCGCCTTTAACAACATCCATCTGGTAGATGGACATTCTCTACGATTCTGCGTTTGCGGCTTTCATTTCGCCCTGCGTCCTTCGGCTCCACAAAGAACGAATATCTTTGGCATCCATAATTTGAAGCGATAGTGCGTGATTTACTTGTACAATTTTTAGTAAATAGGTCAAAAATATGTGAAATGTTTTAGATTTTACCTTCAGGTTTTATTTTTAAATTTTTTTTTTGGATTTTACATTGCGACTTGTTATATGAGGACATACAAAAAAAAAAACGTGATCACTTTCAATACATACAATTAACATACATTCAAGGCCAAAGAGAACTAGTTTATAAATAGTAAATAGCAAGGAATTCATTTTAGATGATTAAAGAGAAGTTTTCTATGCTACATACTACACAAATACGCTTTAGCGCGCGCACTTCTGACCGCGTTTCTGCAGCAGAGTGTAAACTTTTTGGAAAACAGAAACGAAAATTGCGCAAATGCTTCACTTGAATTTGCTTAAACACATTAATAATAAATCAGCCGCGGCGTTGATTCTGTGCAAGCGAAGGCTTCAAGTGAAGCAAATGCATTTTCAGTCTAGGGCCAAAATGTAGCATGACTCAAATGTATATAACCCACTCCCACTCATGGAACGAGAGGGAGGTGCTGGCATACAGGAGAATGAAACATTTTGGCCAACAAACAGAATAATACAGAATAAGAGTAACAGAAAACAGTTTATAACATTTGCAATGATTTGCATTTGAATATCATTTCGCTTTGCAATCCATTCACGTAGATTGCAATGGGAAATGTGTTTGAAATTTCAAGAACATTTTTAGACAAGTTTTCCGTCGTCTCGAATCGTTATTGTTAATGAAGTTTTCTGTAGTTTTTGGGATAGTAGCAAAAACAAGGTAGAAAAATTCAAAATACCGACAAAATCGATCCAAAGCAACAGAAAACTCGGGAAAAGGATAAAATCGAACAGGAAACAACGAATACAAAAAACGCAAAAAAATTTTAAACAATCATTTACACTAGGGACTTACACAAACAGACAATTACAAGGAACAAATACAAGTAAACATAAAAATGAACATGGAAACATAAAACACATTAAAAATATTAAGCGAATCTCGAATTTCAGCGTTTGCGCCGTCAGCGTGGATATAAAACATCTTCATCTTCATCTCCTCCAATTGAGGAGACAGGTGCCAGACCAGTCTCCATGCATCGAATACGATCAATACTCCAGACTCGCTTCAATCATTTGCAAGACACGTTGCCGACCAATTTTGTTCCAGAACACATAGGATTCCTTGGAGCCCGTCACTTTACGCGATGAGCTGTAAATTTTAAAATCAATTAGCATTTATCAGTGATCGAAAAATCGCTGCACTTACTACTGGAAACAATCGAACCGGACGACGCCATTTTCGTTGACCAGGCACGAGTGTATATCGATCACCTTCAGGTAACTGGCGCACTCTTTCCAAATGAACTGGTTGAACTTGACCACCTTATCGCACATCGCTTTGTCGTGGCAATAATTGGCCAGCGGGGCCAATGTGGTTAGGATCGGGACCAGTCCCCGATTGTGCATGTCCTTGATCAACAGACGAAAGTCATGTTGGACTTGGACAATCGGTCTGCCCCGCATTATGTCCACGGATCCAATATTGACAATTATTTGCGTACCCTTGTTCACTTGCAAATGATGCAGACGCGACCGGGCGCCACTTATAGTCTGCCCAGATACGCACAGACCCGACTGCAGGACCCTCTCGCTCCGCTTGAAACGACACCTCAGCTCCATCCGAGCCAGATACAAGAGGAAATCATCTCCCAGTAGGGGAAAGTCCAACAAGTAGGCATCGTAATCCGAGTTGATGGTGAACATGGAGTCATGCCGAGTCCCACTCGATATGGTGGTGGGTGTGGGTGTGGGTGTGGGTGTGGGGGTGGGGGTGGGATACTGATACTGATACTCCTGCTGCATACTATGATGTTCGTTCACTAGCAAATTCCGTTGGTTCTTTAGGTTATCCCGATGGTTCTGGCTGTTGGAATTACGATGATGGTTTTCTTGGGCCGGCAACGGCGGTGGCTTCTCTGGAGGATCGGCAAAGATGTTAGCTCGCTGATAGCAGTTCTTGCTGGGAAAATGGAAAGGCAAAGAAACTTGAAATCCTGATTGTATTGTACTAGAAACTTTAAAAGTTATCTCATAAGTAATTGATTGGAAACCGATCGTTTCAATGATCATCAATATGGTCGGAGTATTTTAATTGAATTCGGAAAAGTTTGGGTAAAATAATCTATAAAAAGCAACGTTTTCCATATCAAGACTCGTTTTAAGGGTATTAAACATATTACATACAGATGATTCCAGTTGTCCTGATAGCACCAGTTTGACTCCGCCGCAGCCCTGGCCAGTTGCTGCAGTGGACCCGCCTGGGCTTCAATGGTGACTTCTTTGCCACCAACAGCCGGTACCTTCTCCTCGATGTGATTGATATTTTGGTTGACATTGTAGTTTTTGCTGTTGTTGTTGTTGTTGTTGGTGTTCAGTGAGACCAGGGCCCGACGCTTGTACTGACAGCGCCAGAGGCGTGGGGGTGGTGCAGCCACCGGATGGTCGTTGGTCCCCAGGTCGTTGCTTCGCTTCTGATGGAGGACCATATCGTACAGGTGGCGAGTCTCCGGGCGTGGCTTCATGTTAAAAATTCGCTTCCCGGACACGCAGCATTCGGCGGTCACGTGGGGGATGGTGAGCAGAAAGTCTGTGATATTTTCGTGCAGCGGAAACGGATTGCCCGTCAATTTTCGATATTCATCTGATGATCAGATTCGTCGGGATTAGGGATCTATCTATCTATTCTAATTAAGAGGGTTCTGGCGTTGCGGATACTCACTTTTGATGGTCGATATCGTGATGCCACTTTGGGCATTGGCCAGCAGTATGGACCGTATCTCGCTGTCAATCTCCGGGTACTCCTCCCGCACTTCGATGTAATTGCTGTCGATGATAGTCATGCTGATGCTGTTGTAGCTACAGGAGATCTCCTCCTTCGCGGATATCAGTGTGGATGAAAAGAGTCTGGCCACAAGCTGCGGCTGTTTCTTCTGGCTCTCCTCTGTGTCGTCCACTGGTTTCTCGGGCACTAGCACTAGCACTACCCTCCCTGGCTCACTTTTCTTAGCTAAGTCCCTGTTCCCTTTGAAAATCTTCTTAAACTGCCGAATATATTTGGTCTTGTCGCCAAATACCTTGCTGTCAAATACCTCCTCAAAGATCTTGTAAAACTGGTGGTTGGGGCCACTTTTGCACTTTTGGAAGGAAGCCGGCTTCTGGAGCTGTTGGCACCACTGCTGGAAACACGTGGTCAGGCGTTTTCTCAATGCCGTCAGGCGACTGCTGCTGCTGCTGTTGCTGTTGCTTTTGCTCTTACTCGTGTACGGCTCGCTGTGGGCACTTCTATATGTGGCCATCGCTTAAACGAAAGTGAGAGAGGGAAGGGATCCGCTACATTTCTATATCCATTACATTACGTTCTGTGCGTGTGTGTGGGAGCTTTGGAGACTGTTGCAGGTGTATGGGTGCTGTGGGAAAGGAGTAACGGTGAGTCGTTAGCGTGGTGGTGTGATGCGCTTTGATTTCTCATCTGCTTTGATGGGACAGATCTGCATTAGGGTGGTGCACTGTTTAAAGGCAACGAAAGTGGATTTCTCGGCAGTGGGGTGGGACACTTTGTGGATTCTAAATATAATCAAAATGTTACCTCTTTCATAGCTCGAATATTATATAATGTTTTGTCATATTTCGAAAGAAATATTTTGATATCTGCTATACTGAGAAATTAACAGTACGATAAAATACGAATATTCCTAAGGCCATGTAAAATAGGGAAATAGTCAAAACAGAACAGAAACATTAAATTTCTGAGGAAATTTTTTTAATTAAAGACTAGAAGAGGACATTTTGAAGGTATGAACTTCATTTTTCAAAGTCCTGGTTCTTAAATAAAGTTTTTATTGCATAATAGACACATTTCAAGTAGCTATCAGAGAGCGATAATCTAATAAACATTATTAAATAAAATTACCATTTGGAAAACCATTTGGAAGTCATTAACAACACTTAGAATCAGCTGTAAAATCCATTTGGTGGTCTTTTAGACTCTATAAAAAACAGCTTGGCAGTTGGTTTAAGCGCTACCCGATAAGCAATGAATTATAAGTAATTACAAAATAATAAAAATAACAATACCTCAAACAATTCCGAAGAGATCCGGCGGCCCACGTGCGCTGGGGCAATCGGTAAATGGAGTTGAAAACCGTTCTCCAAGATGATTATCGTTCGAGTGCACCTGGAAGTTAGGAGAGTCTGGGAGAAGTTTTATGGTGAGGGTAAAGGTAAGAGACAGCCTCTGATGGATGACAGGAGTCACCCCATTTTGTGTGGATTGCTTCTCTTCAGCCCTTACTTGGGCACAGGAAGAGATACAGACATTCGGAAAGTGGCTTAACTTGTGTAAGTTGTAACCCCTAGATTTGACCGAATCTATCCCCACCCCACCCAACCCCCTCAACACTCACTCAATTGCAGGGGAAGCTGGAGAGACGTGACGGGCAATACTAAACGGGAATATTGAGCAAGAACATGTGGTACAATTGATAGCACTCCCCCAAAGCCCTGACTTACACAGAATAATTGCCATTTGCTGAATAAAATCCCAAGGCTGCACTGTGGATAATCTTCTCAGACCATAATTGAAGGATTTGGAAATTACAACAGGAATATCTTACAATACAATAGTATTTCATATAATTGAAAGACGAAATATGAACTAAAAGTAAAACGTTAAGTCTAGATTCTAGTAAATTGTTCTCAGTGCATAAGCGACATGCAGTCAGCAAATTTCTGCGTGTTTCTCCACCCTACCTTTTCACATTTTTTTAGGTTCTCTTTCTAATACATTTTGAATGCATTCGAAACTCAAAGCAATTGTCCGCTTAATAACTGTAATTTACATGCATTCCATACACACACGCACACCAGTTCACGTTCTCTCTCTCTCTCTCCGTCAAACTGTGTGAGAAAACCCTCCAACTTATGCTCTCTCCGATCATCCTCTCTTCTAATCCAATGCTGCTATGCTGCTATCGAACTAACGCAGTCTCCTTCTCCCTTCTCCCTTCCACACAACTTCTGAAACCCTGCCCTGACAGCACCCTCGCACTTTTCCCCTCCTTCGCAGCGCCATCACTCGTTCTGCCCCGTCCACACTTCTGTCTTTAATCATCCACTGCTCTGATTCAACAACAACAAAAACCGCATTTGTACCTCCCTTTGATTGACAAGTTCTGCGGGGTGCGGGGAGGAAGATGCACTATCTTGCGCGCGTTTAGAATTGCAAAGAGCAATTTACCGCCTGGAATTATGAGCGACACTTTTCATTAGGCTCTCCTCGACTGCATTTTTGCATAATTTATGGAGGCTTACAGACGCTAAAGCTAAAGCAGTCTACATACATATAATCAGATCTATGCAATCAATTATCGAATTGGGTATCGTGGGGGTGTTATGACACCTGTTAATCTGAGAGTATTTCGAAAATTTGTGGAATGTGAAACTGGAATGCAGTGGATGCTGTTTACCGTTTTGGTTGCGCTCTTAATGCACTAATTCCCAACTATGTACATATGTATGTATTTCCAATAATTACCTTTATCCGTTTCGAGAGTCTGGCTTCAACATCTGTTATTATTACGCAGTGCCTCGAATAGGCCTTACTCGAATCAGGCCTAATTAGAGCCCTTTTGTGTGTCGGTGTTGCCTGTTTGTATTGCCTGTTTCTCAGTTTCTTTTCTGGTCGATAAAGATTGGCAATAACACTTGAGTTAAGTGATTGAGAATGTGTCGGTCGGCCCGATGTGGTGTGTGGTGTGTGGCCTGACGGCAATTAATCAAGGCTATGGGCGACTGCACAGGGCATGTTTGTTCCGATTCCGGTTTTGATATAGTCCTCATTATCACAATACGATATGAGAGTGCAATTCCCTATGTGCTTACGATATTCAAGAGAGAGAGAGAGAGAGGCAACTAGATATCAAGACCTTCAATCACGTAGCAATCGTTGGTTCTTAAAAAGTCACAAGTTATGTATAAATGTTATTTAGGGAAGGACTTAAGGTACAGCTGCGCCGAAAAAAAACACCCGGGGGCTATTGTGTTGTAAAGACATATATATATAAACTGTAAGGTATAATTTATGGTATCCCAGAGCATTCGTACGATTTGTAAACTCAAAAAGAAAATGTTTAAAAAAAAACGATTTTATCAGAAATTTGGGCACCAACAAAAATAGCACCAATTTACAAAAAAGTCAAGAAACTATAAAATACAAAGAAACGTTCCACAATTTTTTTGTAAAATATGTTACTATAGTTTTATTTAAAGGTTTGTATTTTGTTGTAAAGCTATTGGCAACAACAACAGCAGCTCAAAATCACGGCATCAAAGCTCACCTAATTTTCGCATTTTTCCCTTGGGATATTCATCCACTAATAATGCAGGTTAACCCAAAGAATTATTATACCCGATACTCAAAATGAGTATTGGGGTATATTAGATTTTTGCACGGCAGACCAGAAGGGTGAAGCCCAAACGATGGTGGGCATACAAGATGTGTTCCTGGCCACCATAGGGCGTGACCTGCTAAAATGAAAGGAAGAGCTAAATAAAGTAAATGATTAAATAATAAGTTAATAACTTTACCTGGCGGGGTAAGAGGAGAGGATCGCTGCATAGTAGTTTGTAGCCAGAGAGGGTCTCGGCCAATAGAGCTGAAGGAAATACAAAAATAAAAGAAGAGAAATCAAGAAAAATTAGTCAATTAGTTTCATCAAAATCGGAATCCGAAAAAGGACTAAGTAGGTAACTAGAAACTAATCAAAAACTTAAGCAAAATATCAGTTCTCTATCAGCTTGCACAGATACACCCTATCAAATTTCTTAGATAGTCATATTGTTCCAGCGATGTCCAGATTGCCTAGAGGGTTTGGCCGCTTCCTGCCTCCGTGGTTGAAACTCAACAACGAACTGAGCCAGAAGATAGCTGTATTCGATGCCATGACCATTGAGCGAGAGGAGCTAGATCGCGATATCAGTCTATTGCGCAAGCAGCAGGCTGATACTGAAGATCGTCTGGCCGAGGACCTGGCCGAGGACGAGTTCCAGAGTATCCTGAGTGGACAGCAAGTCATGGAGCAGAGTTATACAGACCTCGAAAATATTTGTAAACAACAAATTGGATGCATTGTCGATAAGTTGGTTGCTAAATATGAGCGTATTGTGTACCTCGATAGCGACCTAAGGAAGCTTAAGCAATCTATCGAGAATGGTGTTGCTGCGGCCAATGCGCAGGTGACAGCAGCGGCGTCCATGTGATTTAATGGAGAAATAGTGAGTACGGAAACCTTCCTTTCTTTTCTTTTTTGGTAAATCTTTCAATTTTTTCTTTAGTTAAACCAAATATTCATATCTGTGCGCGATAGGCCAGAAAAGCTGCCTCGTGAGTAAATTCTGTGATATTCTCAGCCTTTACTTGAAAATCTATGCCTTATTCCCAGCAGCAATTAACCAGCAATTCGGACCACAATTTTTGGAGGACAGGTCATATTCTGTTTCTTGTTAAATATATACTTGATTTAATTGATACCACCGATGGCGTCATAAAAAATAAATAAATAACTGCAGTTTGGATTTGAATCCTTCATTCAAATGATATCTGCCACCAATTCTTGGCTCCATTTTCCCTGGTCCACTCAAAGAGAGAGCTGCTTCTCCCGGAAATCAAGGTTTCATCCAATCTTTCTTCCCTTTTTTATACCCGATACTCAAAATGAGTATTGGGGTATATTAGATTTGTGGTGAAAATGGATGTGTGTAACGTCCAGAAGGAATCGTTTCCGACCCCATAGGGTATACATATATGTATATTCTTGATCAGCATCAATAGCCGAGTCGATTGAGCCCTGTCTGTCTGTCCGTCTGTCCGTCCGTCCGTCCGTCTGTCCGTCTGTCCGTCCGTCCGTCTGTCCGTCTGTCCGTCCGTCCGTCTGTCCGTCCCCTTCAGCGCCTAGTGGTCAAAGGCTATAAGAGCTAGAGCAACAATGTTTTGGATCCAGACTTCTGTGATATGTCACTGCTAAAAAAATATTTCAAAACTTCGCCCCGCCCACTTCCGCCCCCACAAAGGACGAAAATCTGTGGCATCCACATTTTTAAAGGTACGATAAAACCAAAAACGCAGAATCGTAGAGGATGACTATATGTTCTAGAGTGTAAAATCTCAATCGTATAATTATTATAGCCAGAATCAAGAAAACAATTTCATTCTTTCTCGCTCTGTCTCTTTCTAACACACAGGTTTCATGGTCGGTTTTGCCAATTGCAAAATATGAGTTCAAGGATCTCAGAGCCTATAAGAGCCAGAGCAACCAAATTTGGTATCCACACTCCTGTGATATCGGACCTTGACCGTTTCGTGTCCAAATTTCGCCACACCCCCTTCCGCCCCCGCAAAGGACGAAAATCTGGGGCATCCACAAATCTCAGAGACTATTAAGGCTAGAGTAACCAAATTTGGTATCCGCACTTCTGTTAGATCTCACTATAAAACGAATATCTCAGAATTTCGGCCCACCCCCTTCCGCCCCCACAAAGGACGAAAATCTGTTGCATCCACAAAATCATAGATAATGACCATATCTATCAGACTGCTGAATCTGGATCAGATCGGATCATTTTTATACCCAAAAGGAACAAATCAATTTGCAGTGGCTACGCAGCGCCCGACGTCACGCTCAGACTGATTTTCTGTCTCTCTCGCACGCACTCTTTGTCGTGTCGTTTAATATTAGCGGCGTCTGCCGGAGGAGAGCCATACTGACTAAGTATCGGGTATAACTGTAGAGCTGCGGTGTCCGCAGCAACTCACAACGTTCCCCCTCGTTGTGCTTTGGTTCCGCATTAGCAACATATTTTTTAACTTGACCAAAAATATTTGCAATGGGGTTTAAGTCTGGAGACTGTACAGGCCAATCCATTATACTAAGTGAATTGTTCTCGAACCACTTTCGAGCTTTCTTTCTAGATCGTTTTGGACACAAAACAACTGATGGGTGGGGACCATGTATTGAATCTCCTTCCTAGTACGAAAATCATGCCCATACGATTATTCTTGCTTTTCAATGTCTAATGATTTTACATGTGAGTCGGGGGGTTGTATTCTGCATAAGGTAGTTGTTTCACATAAAATCAATACCTTTTCCCCAAAAAAAAATATTTGTCTATCGTCGAACCACAGGATTTTTCTTTGGCTATTGGTGCTATTTTGCATATCAAACATTTTTTGCCCTATGCCTTCCCGTCAAAAGTGGTGTTTTCCTCGGACTATGAGTACCCACTTTACGTTCTTGTAAACAAGATCTAACTTTCCTGGTACTTGACGATATTTTATGATCATTTTTTAGCTCTGTGGCCGACTTAAATGGGTCCTTCTTGCTCTCACGAACCAGTAGTTTTATCAGAAATGGGGATATCGTGGGATTGTTGGAAACATATTTTAAAGCATTGCTAATCATTATATTTGAACAAACGACTTCACGAGTGGTGTCTTCCGAAACAGTCTAAATAAATATGTACAATACATATGTATGTATTATATGATTTTAAACCTTTTTTTAAACTAAAAATTCGGGTGTGTTTAATCATTTTGAAATAACAATCACACTCAACGCGCGAGAGCGTTGCTCACAAATTTCAAAATAAAGTTAATTTACCGCTCTGTTACCGATCATTTTCTTGTACATTTTGTTGACCTTTGTTACTTAAACCTTGTTTTAGACATAGTCCAATAACAAGGAGTCCCTAAAATACGCATGTCTTGTAGAAAATTGATTTATAAATCGTGTAAAATTTTCTGGGCATGGTTAAATATGCTATCTAGCTAGTAATATTCAACGGAACATCAAAAACGAGGAATATGTATAACATAACGTGAATTCACAGTATATTTCAGGTATATTTTGAAAATGAGACGGTATGTTTCGGTATATTTGTGTAGGTCAGACGGTCACGCTGCTGCGCTCTCTTGCTCATACGTGCAACGAAAAAATGAGTCGGAAGAGCGTACTTTTGAATGCGCTATAGAAAGGGGTATGGACAACAGGCAGAAACAGCCAAAGCCAAATAACAAGGCTCGTACGAACCTCACCTCGGCGTGTGACGACAATATACCTTGAAGACAAAATGTGGACTTTCAAGGTATGTTAGGCAAACGGGGTAGATGTTACTTAGCATGCGTTGCATTTTCTGGGCTCTCTTGCCTGTTGTCCATACCCTCTTTTATTCAGTTAATATGTGTGCAAATTACCGTGTAGTTGCCATGTAATAAGTTCGAGCAAAATGTAAAACATTTTCAACGGCGAAGGTTCGGCGTGCGGACGATTCAAACGAACTGCGAATATAAATGGCGCGAATATAAATTTTCCTACTAACACTTGCGAGTTAATTTTTAAACAAATCCAATACGAAAAATGCAACAACTAAGTGCATTCAAAATGTGTTCGTGTGTGCTAAAGTGAAACAGAATATATAAAGCAAAAAGGTGCAATAAAGAGCAAACAACAGCTGTGTTTGTGCGCCGAGTGTGTTTTTGTGTGTGGGAGTAAGTCTCCACTCGAAAGCGAAATCAAAAGAAATTCCCGTTATGACGCGAGAAGAAGAAGAAGAGGTGCGATCCCTGCTCTCCCGGCACCAGGAGCGGATTATGCTGGATCTGGGGAGCACCGATCTCCTGGCCGTGCTCGTGAAGAACTCGGTGCTTAGCCAATCCGAAGAGGATCTCCTGCTGAAGCCCTATGCTGCCGCTGCACTTCCAGTCTCCACCCAGGAGCCTCCAGGCAGTGCGCCCTCTAGCGTGGGCGCCTTGACCAAACGAAAGCTTAGCGCCGTTGCCAGCAGCGGAAGTTCCACAAGTGCCAGCGGAAGTGGCAGCGGCACCGGCGGAGAGTACAGTGCCGGTTCTCTGGCCGGTTCGGGGTCCTCCCGCTGTGCCAGTGTCAATGGTGATGCCCAGAGCGATAATCGCTCGCTGACGCCCTCTGTCGGCGGCGGTGGTGGGGCCTGTGTGGGGCTCAACGATGCGGAGATCCTTCGGCTGCAGTGCGCCAATCTCATAGAGATAATAGCCAAGAACGGATTCGAGAAATTCAAGCAGTTCTGCTATGCCATCGAGTGCGAGTGCCCGCAGCTGATCGAGGATCTGATCAATGATCGTCTCAAGAGTGGTAAGTCCTGCTTTATTTCAAGCGAACTATGACTCCATGGGAAGACTAGTGGATGGCTGATCTCTACTGTTTTTCTGCTGCGCCATGGAGTCTGGTGCTGCTCCGTCAGCGGTTCTATTCCCGTTAAGTTCTGCCCCTAAGCGCGGCTCTCTCCAACCGGTTCCGATCTACCTGATTCGCGCGACAAAACGCGTTGGCAGCTTTAGTATCCCATATCTTGGCCGTAAATTATTCACGTAATTGTGCTCGATCGGTTCTTAAATTTCTCATCTCGGCTAATTGGTTTTCTTACCTCGTTTTCTTTGCTCTTTTTGCCAATCTCTGGCCGTGTGGTAGTGGGAGGCTGTGTGGGCGTTGGTGGTGTGTGTGGGGGCTGTGACGTGACAAGGGGGCCCACCATTTACAGTGGCGCGTCGATAATAATTGTCATTATTAAAGATTATTCAGCTGATTATGCAGACCATAGAATTTATGCAAATTCTGATATTTTTTATGATGTGGCAGGTGGCATTTGAAGCACGTTCTTCAGAAGATGTGAAATATCATGGAAAGAAAAACTTGAGATCTGTTCTGTCTTCTCGTCTTCTCGTCAAAGAAAAACTCTTATCAAGCCATGAAATTTTAGTGGAGTTTGGTATTCTAATAACAGAAAGAAAAAAACCCGAGAGAATTTATTCGTTTTCATATTTGTGTGTTGATAAGGAAACCCCTCTTCCTGTGGTTCATAAACAAAAACGAATGATAAACCCCTCCTTTCTCAGGGTAATAAGCTGTTCGGAAAGTGATTTTGTTTACCACAAGAAAGAAATTTGTTATCTGTTTAGGGGAAGATTATTGAAAGAAAATTAGATTAATTTCATTTCTTCTATTTTAATTCATTTTCAATAATTTTCCATAGAGATTTCACTGAATATTATATCCACATTCCAATTCAAGATTAATCTTTGGCAAACACTCTGAGATCACACCTTTTTCCACTCCCTATTTCCCAGCAATTCCCCCAACAATCCATCAAAACTTTTGCACAGCTGTGACGGAACCATCCACGCGCTGATTCATTGACCCACAACTTGAACGAACAGCTGAAGCCAAGCCCATACCATATCATACCATACCATACACATCCCATCACATCTGAGAGTCGTCTTCCACACGAAACTACGAAAACAACATGCTGTCGGCGGTGTGTGCATGTAAATTTTGCTGCCCAGACGTGTAAATTACCCCAAAGAACACAGAGAACCAGGCTGGAAGACGAGCAGTACGAAGAGTAGGAGTATAGGACCGAAAATACAGATTACAGCTAAAATAACAAGAACAATGGATAGAGAAGAACTCCAGAACTCTTGTTGTTGATCTTTAGATTTCGCTTGTTTTTTTTTCTCTCTCTAATGAAAAGGTTGGGGGAAAAAAAATAATCGTATAAGATGCAAAAGAACCCAAAAAGAAATGGAAATAAAATCACGGCAAAAGCAACAAAGTAAAAGAAGATCTAGAAAAAGTAGACGAAAAACAAGAGAAAATCTAGAATAGTACAAGAAAAATATATGATAGTCTCGAAAAGTGGATAAAGTAAGTAAAGTAATGAAATTGAACGTGAAATGATATTTACAATGAATAAATATAAGTAAATACGACTTAAAGGGGAAGGTTAAAACCCTTATGGTTGGTAAGGATCTATAAGGAATCAATAAATCATCAATACTTAAAAGATCCTAGGGTTGCTTAGGATCACAAGCATATTGATTGTTGCGCGTCATAGGATATTCAATGGTGAGGATAGGATATTAGTAGGATTAGTAATGCCTCTGAAAATGTCTTTATAGGGTATTCAAAAGTGCCAAGCAACACGAGGACAAAAAAAAAAACAATACAAAAACAAACCATGGCAAAGCGTAAAGCCCTCGATCACGTTTTACGATTTCGAATACGATTACAGAAAACAAAAACAGAGAACCATTGGGGACGTAGAGTGGGAGAGAGAGAGAGAGGGAGAAACGTTAGCATTACGCGTGGTCCAAGTCAACACACTCCCCCACTATTTATCCCCCGCTCCGCGCTCCTACTCTCCTTTCATGTGTGTCGTAGACCAATCCCATTCATCATCATCATGATCACGTTGGAAAACATCATAATCCGTTTGTTGGTAGTTTCGCTTCGCTTTTACTTCTTTACGAGTTCTTTTTTTACTCCGCCGCTCTCCGCTCTCCGTTCTCCACCTTCCCCATTACCTGTAACGTCCCTCTCCCGCTCTTACTAATGCTGGGTTATGTCGCTCCTGCTACCTGGCCCCCTCTCTCTACTGTTTGTTTGCTAATTTCTTGTACGTGCTCTTCTGCCTTTGCCAATGCGCTGACCCCCCACCCCTCACCATCCTACCTGCTTGAGCAACGTCTGGTTCTATGCTTTTGCTCATCAACGTTGCGGTTACTATACCCTTTCGGAGCGAGTACGGTGAATTTGGGCAAGCGATTTGCAACATTAAACATACGGAAGAGAGTTACAGGAGTGCCCTTCTACAGGCATGTTACTTAATTGGAAAATTTTCTGAAGATAAAACGATCACTCTGGAAGGGTATCAAATGGTCCGCCTTCCGCTGTTGGTCTGCATCTCTTGTCATCTCTGCTCTCTTTGCCTCTGCCGCTGCCGCTGCCGCTACTCTGTTCAGGTAGACAAATGCTCTTTCATCCTGGTCGTAGAGTCGGTTCCCTTTCGTTTCTTTTACTTCTTCACGTAAATTACAATTATTTACAGCGAACGCTGCTGCTATTGCTCTCCCTCTCACCCTCTCTTCTCTTTTTTGTGCGGCGCTCCCTTTTGGTAGTGTGTTCTTTTTGCATTTGATAATTTATGCAGCATAATCTGGCCGATGACGTTTATCGTTTGCCATTCCCATTTGTCCCCTCGCTCTCTCTCGCTGCTTATGCTTGTGCACCTCCTTCCCCTTCTCCTTCTCCGCCCGTCGATTTCCTTTCGTGGTTCTTATCGTGTTTCTGTGCTTCATCTTTTGTGTGTCTCTGTTTTGTGAAGCGTTTCCTTTTATGTTTTATTTGTTGATTTCTTTGATTTCGCTTTTTTTTCTCTCCCCCTTTTATAGATTTGTTCTCTCTCTCTCTCTCTCTCACTTTTTCTGACATGCTGATAATGATGTTCACCTTTAGTTTCGTTCCATTTTCGTTTCGTTTCGTTTCTACTGCGCATGCGCATCCTGTTTTTGTGTCGTTGTTTTCTACTTGCGTCCTACTTCATGCCACGCCACGCTCTCTCTCTCTCTTGATCTTGACCCTCTCTTCGTACACGTCTCTCTCTTTTCACCTGGCTTAAGTAGGTTTTCATCTGCTGCTGCCTGCTTCTATGTCTTGAGGCTCGCAATTGTTGCCTTTGGATTTTCCATTGATTTCTTCCGTTCCAGTTGTTGCTGTTGGAAGGAGAGCTGCAGGATACAGCTATGCTGCAGAGAGAAAGAGTACGGTAGGAAGAGGAGAGCGAAATGGGTCGTCTCTTGACAGTGTTTGTTGTTGCTTTAGAATACCATTTCTTGGAGAGAAACGATGCATGGTATATTACCATATAAACCTTATAACAGAAGTTCTTTTCTGAGAATTAAATCTCTCGCTTAACCCAAGATGGTCATACTTGAACGTACTTTCTCATAATGGTGATCTTCCTGGTTTAAATATAACTACAAATCTAAAAAGATGGTCAGGACATACGATCGATGATCTTCCATTGGTACGGTGGTTCTAAAAGGGTATTAGAACCCTCGGCTTGTAGATACAAGTCTTCCCCTTTATGTTTCTGAGCCTTACTTAACTTTACGTTTCTTTTTCGAGTCTAATCTTAACTCTGGTCTTGTTCGTTTGCAACAAAGTTGTTCTTGTTGTCGGTTTATTGTGGGCTTGTGCCTCGTAAAACCTCCAGTAAATGTGTTAATTTGTTCTTTCTTTTTTGTTCGGTGGAAGCGTGCTACAATCTGTTGCCGATTCTTTGATATCAGATTTAGCTCTATTCCTATTTCGAATCGAATTAGATCTTCTGGGTGGCATTGTAGATCCCTTCAAATTAATTGCAATTCCCCGCGATTACTATGTAATTTCCACTCTGTCGGTCGCCCTATTTAACCATTATTCATTTCGGTAGCTGATCGCAAGTTATGGTCAGATGTGGCCCATGGTAGGGTTTCTTTCCGGACAGACTCTGGGACAATCTCGTAAGCCGCTTACCCACACAACTGTCACGCAATCAGCCAACGATCCTCAGCAGGCAGCAACAGCAGGTAACTTGTTTGTCTCTCTTTCAACCATTTTCCATGTTTCTACGCTTGTTCTGGGGCCCCAAAGAATAACAGAAACAACAACAGAGACGCAGAAAAAACAAGTAAAGAGGCCTCACGGCTGTTGGGGCTAAAAGATACCCTTTAATCGGATCTTGAACTTTGCAAAAAGAATCCACAAATATATATTTATCCGATCGGCATAAGATTTGGCAAATAGATAGATAATAGTAGTGTTTATAACTCTACTTCACATGAGAATAATATCTTAATGACTATGGATGCTGAAAATATTTCTTAATCTAAAAAAACTAAATTAATACACAATTTCCATTAAAAGAATGTATGTAAAATAATTTTGTGCCAAGTGCCAAAGCGAATCTTTTAGCATCTGGATATAAGGCCAAGTAAATAAATAAAGAAAGAAAAAATCTTTGATCTGCTAACCAAAAATGGCATCTGACATATCTCCAAGATCCAAAAAAGCCTTCATCCAGTATTCCTCTTACCAATGCATACCTACCCTCAGTGCTGTATGCTCTACTGCCGCCTTCGACTACAGGGCATGCAACGCTATGACTCATTCGGCTGTAAAGCCATTCTCCAGAAACGCCGCTCACTCGTTTCCAGACTTCTGGCTGGCTGCTGCTGGCGTCTGTTCTGCTGCAGCGGCGCTGCCGCGACTGCAGATGGAAGTGCAGTTTAACTGTTTCTCTGCTTGATGTCTCTGCGCTGCGCTGCGCTTTGCTGTTTCCCACTGGAAAAAAAATAGTGTAAAGGCAGATGAGGAAGAGAGAGGGAGAAGCACGGGAGGTAGCAGAGCAGAGCCGTTGTATTTACTGCATTCTGACCTGCTGGGAGTTGAGAGCTGAACAATACAGCATCATCCGATCCGAGTTCTCTTGAGAGATGTAATGCTTCCTCTTTGCTGGATGTGCTCTTTCCTCTCCCTCTCCCTCTCCCTCTTTCTCTCTCTATTTATTTTCTGTTATATTTTGTACAAGTCATTAGCTTTAATTTACAAAAAAAAAAAAAACCAATACAAACGCCTGGTTGTAGTTTCATTCATAAAGAAGTACCCTAATAAGGTCTTTTCTAATAGATCATGGTCTCAAGCTCCCTTGAGATTTTCCCGAGCCTGTTCTACCTTCAAGTCCATTCAACGCGATGAAATGGAAGTACTTCCTTAACCAAAGGTCTGCCTTGGGGACCCCCTCTCTTGCGCCCTCTCTTTTTCCATTCCTATAGGAAATGCATCAAAAAGATTGATCTGTTTTTTACCGCTCCATTGCGCTCAATGGAGCCTAACCCTTTTATTTGTTTTTTTTTTTATCTGGGAACTTTCTTGGTGGGCCATTGATCCCCCAGACCGGAACCCTACAACTTTTTCGAACTTCATTTGCCATCTTTATTTTGTTTGCTTTGCTATTATTTCTTCTCTGGGTTGTTGATTGATTATGATTGATTAGCTTTGATCGATTCGATCTTTTTGGGACTCTCGACTCGCGATGGCAATGTTTGATTTGACGCTTCGTTGATCTCTGAAATGGCCAGCGACTAATGGAGTTAGCTCTTAACTTGACTTAATAGAGGCTGGGTTATTGAATCATCTCAACGAAATGATTGTCCTTGAAGAACATACATATATTTTTGGTATTTGCTACCACTATACAATTTTTTATTTCTTTGGTATATTGTTGTATTTCAGAGCGAAAGATTGATTACACTTCTCCAAAGCCCAACAGTTCTGTATCATTTCTAGGGGTCACACAAATCGTTTTCGAAACCCTCTTTATGTGACCCATTTTCGGTTCTTTTGCAATGTCTCTCAATTATTTTCAAATTACCCGTACTTTCACCCCTCCACTAGATCATTGTTTCCTACCTTTTCCCCAGGAATGGGGCATGGGCAGGGGCACGGGCCGGGGCAGGAGGGCAATCGTTTAAAAATGGAACTCGGACCCCAAACAATGACCGCAACTGTGTAGCAATTCGCTTCTCTTTCTGTGTGTGTGTGTGTTTTCGTTTCGTTGATGGAGCAATTTTCTGGAGCCCAAAACAAAGTCTAATTTTTGCAAAAAAAAAACTTTCTTTTTTTTTCAATTACACACAAAAGCCACGGTTGTTGTTCCTGTTTTAGTTTTTTTTTTTTTTTTTTGCTTAGCCTTCCCCCTCGGATGTTTGCCAACTAAATGTGGGGGGAAAATCGAGAGCCATGTGTGGGGAGGCAATGTCAACAACAAGTACCAATAAAATTTTGCCACGCTTCGTAGCTACTGTAAAAACCAGTACTCGCATGGGGAGTACTCATTCAATTAATTTGAATAAATCATTAAATTCCAAGGCTGATCAAAAAAAGAAACGCCCAAGCGTTGCTTATTTTTTCGAATGTCAATCATTTAATCAATTAAATAACAGCTCAAAATAGTACAAGTTGAAACATTGAAAGATGATATGGGGTTTCCATCACTCGAAGGAAAAGCCACAATCCACGACCCCCGAGTGCGATTGTGTTACTTTTATTATTTGTAAATATAATAGAATGATTATCTTAGAATGTCATGTGGATTCAGTAATTGTCGCTGATTTTTTAGATTGGAAGATATGGAAGAATGCAATCATTCAAAGGAAAGACATTCCCTCAGAGTGTTTGTAGCTGAAGTTTGAACTTTAATTGACTCAAAATGATTTGAAGAATCATTTTAGAATTTTAGATGAGAAAAGATGTGAAATTATACGATAATATTCGATATTTTAAAGGGACATTTTACTCTCTAGAGATATTCGTGGTTTGCCAGTCACACGTTAACGTAAATAATGAAATAGAAAGCGTCATTCCATTCTGGAGATCATAGTCCCACGTATAATGTTTGCTTTTATGAAGAAACCTGAACTGCAAATATTCTAAAAATGCAGTAGACATTCGGCTTCTTCGCTTAAACAGGAAGCGAACAAAATGCTTTTAATAAAAACAATAAACCACTAAACACTCGCATTCCCCGAGGGGGGCCATTAAAGGGAATCCCCCCCCTCCGTTCGAACAGTAACGTGATATCGTTATCAATAATTTATTTACTTTTAATCTAATGGAAAAAATACCATAAAATGAACATGATTTTCATTGGTTTTATTCTCCAATTTATGGGTTCTCTGAAGGGGTCATCTGGGGTTCAATCTGTCTGCCATTGACCAGATGTCACTCTTCTCCGTGACACTCTTTCTGTCTCGTTTCTCTCTGATCTCACTGTGTGGTCATTTCTTGTGGTTTTTCTAGAGACAGAAGAGTGCGGTATATGACAGCTTTTTATGCCGCCTCGAGTCGGAAATGGTAATACAAACTTTATGGCTGCCCCACAGTGGGGCACACAGAGAGATTCTCCAAGAAACCCAAAACTTTCCAAGAAGTCAGAGGAAGAGGCACAGGCAGAGGCCGAGGCAGAGGGCAGCTCTTTTGTACACAAAGATTTTTGCTGACTTTTGCCAAAAACTTTGTTTATGGCTCTAAAATATGTTGAAATTCGCCAAAGAAAACCAACAAAAACTAGATTTCTGAAGTTCAGAGATTTTCAAAATTGTTTTCTACTTGTGAATAGTCGATTAATTAATCGATGTATATACAAATTAATGCTAAGTTTCGAATCGAATGAAGTTAATCGAACGATTAATCTAGTACTTTGTTGTCGATATATCAATAGAACTTGCGCTTAGATAAACCATTAATCCAGAGAGCTTTTATTGATATAATTATCAGCATACTTTCGCATAATAATAATATGTTAAGTAAATCTGTTGGAAAATCAATCAAACACCCAACACTCCCATCGAGCCATTAAACGATCTATCTTTTTTTTAATTTTCAAGTGTTCTATAAATTGCCAACTTTGATCAACATGTACTCCCCTCCCCTCCACTCAGGGATCGAAGATTGTTCAATTTTCAGTTGCAACTATTTCTGCACTGGGAGGGAGCATAAATCAGTTTAAAATGGTTTTTTTTTTTATATATTATTATCAATCACCATTAAGTGAGTGGAAAATACTTACTCCACTCCACTCCACTCCATTCGATGGAGGAGCCACTAACTAGTTAGTGAGATGTTAATCGGAGCAGAGCAGGCTAGTGATCCGCGGACATTTATCATTATTCCCAGAGGAGGCGTCGACTCAACAGCTAGGGCCATAAATTCGCTTCAAAAAACTAATATGCACAGCAACCTATAGAGCCCTATAAAAAGCTATAAAGCTGATGCCAGGGAATACCCTGTATGGATCGAGGATGGGGAATCCAAAGGGGGCGCCAAAGCTTCCGGCAAAAGTCTCTCAATCGTCCACGGGGATGGGACCGACCAACCGGATCTCTATGTTCATTCTTCACTCTCTCCTGTCTCTCTCTCTTTAATGAAATTTCTTAATTGAAGCAGCAGCAGAGGCAGCAGCTGCCACTGAGACGCCAGACGCCAGACGCCAGACGCCGGACGCCACTGTAGACTCGTTCCTTCCTCTGATTTTCTCTGATTTTGATCTATATTAATCAAGAGATCCCCAAGATGATGTTCGTTGTGTGTGAGTCTGGTTTCTGTCTGTAGAAAGCGAATGTTTTTGATTAAATTATCTCAGATTTTTGAATATTTAGCTTTTTTTTCTTTCTGTTTTCTCAGTCGGCGGCTTATGCAAATTTATTGCATTTTTATTTATTTCAACACCATATATACACCATATATGTATATTTTGTTTAAAAGCTAGCCTTCGCCCACGCCCACGCCATAGAAATCACTCGGAAATCACTCGGAGATCTCTACCAATTCCCTTTTGAAGATTTCTTTGGCTATTTCCAGTTCCGGTTCAACTTTTGCTCTTTTGAAACTCGATAGTTTCAGAATTGATTTAACCATAAATTGTTTGGCAATTGATTCAGAATTTATTAAATTAATTTTATTTGCGATTGGAAATTAATTCAAAATTTTTTCGATTTTATTTGAATTAGATTTATTTGAATTTGGAATTCTCTTTGAATTTAATTTGCATTTATTTTTGTTTTTTTGCCAAGCAAAACAAATAAAAGCCCCTAAATAATTGCCATTGCTATGCCAGTGGGCGTAATGAATGCCTTGCCGTCAGTTAATTTATCCACTATACTCGGACTTTACTTTACCTCCACTTTGGCCGGCACTCCCGGCCCCCGCTCTCGATGCACCTGTCGCCCCGTTGCCGTCACCGCAAAACATTGAACAAACATTCGCTGATTGGAAGCCATTTGTTTAGGGGCCTTATGAGCGCACAGACACATGCATAGAAACACACATGCACACACCTGCAGTTACAGTTGCGGTCAAGTAAATAGGAGCACTATGGCTTGCCTTGCGTTCTGCTCGTTTTCGCCTGCCTCGAGTGTAGCGATTAGCATTTTTGACATCCGCTGATCTTAGAGAGAGAGAGAGAGAAAGCTTTGCACCTCTCGCCATAGCTTCGTTCTATTCCAACTCCTTCTGTCCCTATCTCTTTTGCACTCTCTCGGGCGCAGGAGAGTTGCACTTTGTTGCTGTCCGCTCTCCGTCATTTTATTTCTCGCCTCTTCCCGCACGCATCGCATACCCTTTGCTGCTCTCTCTCTCTCTGCTCTCAGCAACAAGAAAAAGCTTTATTCAGCTGAGATGAACCCTCGTGTGAAGGAATAAAAGGAATAACGAACGGAACTTTACTTTGTTTGCTGCGTAGTTTCTGTTTTTATTTCGATGCATTTTTGATGAAGTTGCAGGATTATTTCTCAATCATTTTTACTTTAGTCTTTATTTTAATCAAATAAGTGGAACTTCTATTAGTTGAACCTCCACTGTAGCCCAGGCAAAAAGCCACACAATGCTAAATTAGAGCAAGTTTTGCGGCAGAGGCGGGGCTCGACGCTGGCATCATCCCACAAATTGTTCCGATTGTGTGTTGGTGTGTTGGTGTGTTGGTGCGTTGGGTGTTAACGCATTGACGTCATATCGGTATATTTTCAGGCGGAACAAGCGGATCCGGCTCGTAGGGCGTGAATATTCATGCTGTGTTGAATGTCGAATGATATATGGGGCCAGACATCCTGATGGAAAGTAAGGGAAATCCAATGCATGTGCAAATATTTTCTTTGCATGTGGCCGTCGACGACTCTAAGCCGCAAACGGAAATGCGAAACCACCACAGAAACCACTCGCCTGCCTGCTCCTGCAATTATTGCATCTGCAATTTTCCATCCACCCTCACATTCTTTTCTGACCTTCCGCCCTGCGGACCGACCGACCGGTCCTGTGGGAAAATTCAATTTCCCTTTTGACTTCTCTGGGTCTGTTCACACGCATCATTTATTTATTTATTGCTTCTGTCTGCAATTGATAATTTAATTTCACACAATTATTGTAATTTATTATCCCTCTGTTGATCCGCGACGCACCGCACTGTTGGATCTCGCATATTATTATTATTATTGCACTTTGGGGCGGCGTGAATTTTATGAGCTGGGGAATTTATTCATAATGTTTGAATGACAAATGCCAGGCGGACGGCAGGTCAACAATGTGGGTATTCATCTCTGCGATTCGTTGATTAATGAATGTGCTCTCAATTGCAATGTGCATTCATCACAGATTAACGCGAATCATTGCATGGCCTGAAAGATGATAAGAAGTTCAGGGTTGTCGCCACCCCACCACATACGTCATTTATGAGGGGCCCTGATAATGGTGCGACGAATGAGTGGGCAGCGCAGAAATCTCGAGATGAGCGAACTTGAATGGCTCTTTTGATTCCTTTATTCATGGGTTATTTCAGAACTCATTGTGGCATAGATCGATCAACAGATGACTCTATTATGCTTGCCCATAGATGCCCATATATTCCGACTACTTCTTCTATATTGTAGTATCGATATTCATTCTTCTTTCTTTGATCGGTTGCTTCGACAAGAATCAATAAATTATCGTTGAAAAAATAGGTATTGATATTGAATAGGTATAAAATACGCCTCAAATTAAAACAATTCATGAAGTTACATCGTAATTTGTATTGATACTTTCGATACATATCGATTAGTTATAGTAGTTATCGTTTCATAGACTACATAGACGAAAACACAAAAGAGCTCCAAGTAAAATCGATAAATTATGTAAACTGTTAAACCGGCGATAGTAATCGATGTATTATCGTTGTAATCGGTGAACAGAGTGAATTGACAGAGGACGATTATAAATCGCTCCAATAGAAATCAATATATCTAATCTCCTTCGTTTTGCTTGTTAAAAGCCCTCATGAAATCGATATCGTTATCATCTTTATCGCTACCATCTGTAAGCTCCAGATAACCTCTAAGCGTTTCCTCAATAAACCATTTACCCACGCTGACCCCATCCCCCCTCCTCCACGTCCCAGTGTCAATGACCAATTTGAATGAATGATGGCGAAGAAGCAGGTATGTATGTAGGTGGGGGATTACTACGGCCAAGAGGAGAGCGAACACAAAAGCGTAAAGAAGACAAAAAAAAATAAAAATAGTTTTCACGCCTCCTACGTGGGGAACCTGAACACTTGACTGCAATATCAGATCCAAAACGATCATCATACGTGTGTCTGAGCGTTGCCACAACCTGACCAATCGCTGGCTCACTCGCAGGCCCCAGTCGCAGCTTCATTTTGGCTTCCCACTTCCCATATTTGTGTGCTAACTAGCCGCAATAAATACAAATGTGTTTTTCCCCGCTCCTCCGCTCCTCTTGGCCACCTTCGATGATTGGCAGCTGTAAAGAGGTTCATTAGAGCGCTAATAACCAGATATGTAACAGTCTCTGTCTCTATCGCTATCTCTCTCAGAAATAATGAAAATTACATGACGCCCAACATGGAAATTTATGCATTTGTGCATGAGCTCTGAAAAGCGTTGCGTGCAGCAGGAAACGCCTACTAAAAATGCACGTACATACGAGTACATGGTTCTTCATAGTGGGAGCAGGAGGTGTGGCATCAAGTGCATGCCACTAAACAAGAGCAAATTCCAAAAGCAAGAAAATAATCGACAAGAATTCGAAGGGCCCAGTAGGAGGAAAAGTTGATAAAAGAGTCAAAAAGTAGCCCGAGAAGAAGAGAAGATATACTGCAAATATTTGAAACTATAATTATGTGATCGTAAGGACTTTTGGTGTTCATATAGATAAACATTATACCATATTGAGATATCGGGAAACTTTAGGTTGTATATAAAATATTTGCAAATGCATCAAAAAAGTCGATATACTAAATCTGGTAACTTAAGAGCTCTTGGTAACCAAGATCCGATAGGCTACAGAATCATGGATATATTCCAAGCATAGTTCCTCTTACACTTGAAATCGAGAACATATGGAAAGATGAACCCGCTTAGATCTTCCAGAAGTGTTCCAGAAACCCTTCTTTCTTTCAATATAACCTTTAACCTCCAAAAATACCATCAATTAGACGATATAAAGCAGGGAAGGGCCCTCATTCTTTATTAAGCGAAACGAACAACCAAAAACGCAACCTCAGCGTAAAACTCAAACCACATCGAAGACGACCCAAAGGCCCTAAGACTTAATAAATTGTTCCGCCCTGGACCCCACACTCAAATGTAGCGTAAAATCATACCAAAACATTGTGCCATAAACTCAAGTGTTGCATAAATTAATAAATTTCCCCAGTGCCCGGCTGCTCTTCGCTTCAGTTGGTGGATGTTGATTTCCATACCAAAGACCAAAACATGAAAACTGCAGTCACAGCAAGAAGGAAATTGCTATAAATTACAATGCACATCGTCATGCATTTTCATGCCTCAGTTGATTTTCCCTGGAAAGAAGGGGAAAAATAAATACGTACAAATACTTTTCAGATGGAATCCAAGGGGGAAAAAAGGTCTAGTCGATTGGGTATTGGGTGTGTGTGGGTGTGTGAGATGATTGCAAGGAATTTCTCCAAGAGTTTATTCAGGAATTTATAAGGAATGCTGGTATAGAGATTTGCAGAGGTGTATTTAAAGTATATCCATCAGGAATAAATGGAAAATAATGAAAATAGACGTAAATTTAGTGGAAAAACATCTGATAGAATCGAGGGTTCCTTATATCTCTCTCTCTCTACCACACACACTCTCGTCGTGCAGTGTGCGTCAAGAATCCTTACGTCAAGGACGTTCGCAAGAATCTCCTTAAATGGATGTACAAAATTATACTTTGTTAAACATCAAATATATTCCTATCCGCCAACTCTTATTTTCCGCCTATTCATGCAAATTATAAGGGTAACAGAGAAATGCCGCCGCTTTCGACCGCCTTCATGTCACTTCTGTCACGATTGCCGCAAGCAACAGATGTTCGGGCTGTTTGGGGCTGATTGAGCGACTGGTGCCATCATCATCGTCGTCATTATCAGACGGAGAGCAACATCATCAGTGGATCTCTGGGATGTCTGGCTGTGGTTGGCGGTCGGGGGGAGGGGGGAGGGGTGGTCGGTCTGGTCTCTTGTGGTGTGGGGCTGCTGTGGGGCACGCCTTGTCGGCTCATCGCTCAGGCACACGTCAGGAGGGGGGCGGGAGGCGGTAGGCGGGATCTACAGGTCCCAGTGCTACTTAACTCGGTCCCAGCTCCATTTGCTACTCTACCCGTTCCATGGTCCGACCCTGCTCCTGCGGCGCCTCTAGCTATGCCCGCTAGTCCGACATTTTACGACTCCCACTGTACAAAATGGCATGTGATACCCTGCACAGAGGGTATTATGAGAAGGAAGAGGGGTTTGCAAATGCAGAATAATAAATATTTCGACGTACAGATTATGCGAGAGAGGGACAGGCTGCTCCTCTTCCAGAATTTTGTTCGAACTTCGTTTCGATTGCAGGGCGTCGCATTTTTCTTATCTCTTGATCATTATTTCATCCAAGCGAGAGAGAGAGGGAGAGAGAGAGGTTTCGCACCTCACACGCAATAGCCAAGCTCTCTCGCAAAAGCTTCATTCAATTGCTCTCTCGGCAATCCTCAATCGAGCGCAGGAGAGTCGGACTTTGTTTCTGTTTTCTATCACTCGTGTCGGCAAACGGGACTCTACGCTTCGTTACGCTCCCCTCACCACGCTCTCGCTCTCGCTCGCTTTGCTGCGTAGTTTCTCGTGTCTTTATTTTGTATTAATTTTTTTTAACTCCGACATAATGCAAGGGTATGGGACGCATCGGCCTCGTCGTTAGGTTCTGCTCTGCTCTTCAGGAGCGCAGTGCTTCCTGATCCTCTCCTTCCTCCTTCTTCCTTTTGCCTCCTGCCTTGGTCGCTCCAATCAAACACATGTCAAATGTTGCTGATGTTGCCTGTCGCCGCATGTCGGTGCCTGTCTTCCCCCCCTCCGCCCCTGCCTAGCCGTTCGCTTTCCTGTCCGCTATTGGGGAGCAGGAACCTGCATCTAATCATAGCCCCCAAGCATCGTTTCACTTTCGCTGTGTCATGTAAATGCTCTCACCGATCCCCCACCTACCCCGCAAGCCCCAGTCCTCCCGACTCCAGGCCCAAACCCGACAACGACCACGCTCTCCCCATAGTTAGTACGTCAGACGTACGTTTTGGTCAACCCATGGGTTTGTCCCCACATATGGGCCTGGGATCCGATGGGGAGACTCTTTTCTGCTTTCTGCTTTCTGCTCCGGGCTCTGGTAGCTCTGGAGCTGGAGCTTGTTTTCCTATCCATTTCGTTGGATAGGCAGCCATTTGGCCAGAGCCGAGTGGGCGCCAAACTAAACGACAACCAAAGACGACGACGGCAACGGGCAACGGGCAACGACAACATCGATGTCGAAGTGGTTTCACCTTGTTGTTGTGCTGCAGTTGTTGTGGGGCATACACATGTAGTGTGGCACCCACACTTGCCACACGCTTTTCCCTCTCCCCCCCCTGTTGCCCTGTCTTTGTCTCATTTTTTGCATATTGGCAGCAACAGAGGCGGCGGCAAGAGGCACTCGTGCCTTTGGTCGGTGGCAGGCGTCAGGGACAGGGCACAGTGGGCTGCAAGTAGCCAGAAAGTAGGTCGAGGGTTAATGGTTGAAGGTTACGGATTATGGGTTATCGGAGTAAAGATTACACATTCACTTGCAGAACTCATAGATCATAGTTTGAGTACACAATTTTCTTGAAGGGAAACCCTCATTAACCCTAAACAATTGTTTCCTAGGTTAGTTTTGCCTTACAAAGATATCCAATGTTTCTGCCCATATTTCAAATTAGTTCAATATTCTATGGCTTTAAATTTAATATTCTGTAAATTTTCAATAAATATACCCACTTGGGACTCCATAGAGTTTTTAATCAACCAAAACCATATTTATCTATAAAAATACCTAACATTATTGCACATATAAATTAGAAACCCTTCAAGCTTTGATCTGAACATAAAGTCATTCAATACATTCTAAAATTAGTAATGCCTAAACCTATTTGAAATAGGTTTTAGCTTTTTAAATAACTTTCAACTTTATAGACAATTTGTTGGGAATTTTTAAAGGATTTTTAGTTGATTTTTAGAAGAAGATAATTTTTTAGAGAATTTGTGAGTGTTTAAAGATCTTAAAGATGTTTTGACACATTTTATATTAATGTTCGAATCTGCTCTCCTTTAGAACAATATGGAAGATCTTAAGAACAGTTTTAAAGCCTTTTTTTGGTAACTTACTTGAGAATAATGGACAATAAATATAGAAAATAAATAGAAAGAAGATACAAGAAACTGCGAAAGACCATTGTGGGATTTATAAATCTGTAAAAGTATTGAAATTAGTTTAAAAATTATGAAATAACGTTATTTAAGTACTTTATCATTTTTCTTGTAATGTCCGTAGCTACAGAACAGATGTTTGGTTCTGTATGCGGATCGTATTACCTTCAGTAATTAGCCAATTAGCTTGCTCAGCCATTCCACAAAAAATAATTTACACCTCCCCCCAATATGCCGAACCACTCTGCTCAAAATTAAATATATTACCAATATTTCATTATTGTCAATTAGCTTGACCCCTTCTTTGCATCTTCCACCTTCAACCATCCATTTTGTTTTTTTTTTTTTGTATAAGTATAATTAAATTTAAGTCAAATTTTCACAAGTCAGCGCCCCACAGTGGGGTTACACACGAGTACCAGAGAAAAGTGCCGGCGGCAACAAAGTTATTAAAAGTCAATATTTTTCATTTGCAGTGAAGTTAAATGACGGAAATTCAGTTATTAAAAAGTTGAGAGCAGCCGGGCAGCGGCAGCCAGTCCCAAAATGATGGATGAGATTTTAAGCATGTGGGGAAAACTTTGGCGATAGGAAATGATTTTGGGGAAGGGTATAAAATATATGGGAAAATAAAGCCGATAAGGCAGAAAAATTAAAGACTGTGGGATTGTGGCTTAAAGTAATTATTTTTATCGTGTGGTCGCAGAGGAAACGGAAAAGTGCTGACGTCCGTGCCATTTTCGAGTTATTTTAGTCTATCCACAGACATTGCATTACATTTTTGCTTAGTTATCCTTTACGTGTATATCCTGTGGTCTTGTGCCTCTCGTTCCTTCCGCTCACGTGCGAGAGATACGAATCCGGTTCAGGGCTCCCACTGAAACGTTGACTTGAAAATGAATTAACATTTTGCATGTTGGCACAAAGCACAGAAAGATGGAGGGAAAAAATTCAGACTACGAGGCTACATCTGAAACGAAGTCGAAATTTATATATCCTTTTGAAGATAACCCGAATAAAACGACACCAGCAAAAAAAATACTAGAGAGTCATAAAAATACTACATAACATACTAGAACATAAATATTTAATTAAAGCTGAATGCTCTTAAATCAGATCATTTGTATGTAAAAATACTAGAAAATACTAAAAAATACTATAAATATTTCTAGAATGATCTTAAAGCAGTTCAACAATAAATACTATCAATTGTAAAAATTAATTTTTCTAGAAAAATACTAGAATATTCTAGAAATAATTAAATAACAAATAATGATGTCAAATTATGAAATTGGTAGTAGAAATTCCACCATAAACCATAAATAATAATAAATAGTATAAATTAAAAAATACTAAAAAATACTACAAATATTTATAGAATGATCTTAAAGCAGTTCATAAATAAATACTAACATGAATACTAGAGGGGCTCAAAAATACTATCAATTGTAAAAATGAATTTTCCCAGAAAAATACTAGAATATTCTAGAAATAATTAAATAACGAATAATGATGTAAAAATAAAAAAATTGGTAGTAGAAATGCAATAAACCATAAATAATAATAAATGGTAAAAATGTAAAAAAATACTGGGAAATACAGAATTTACTGGAAATAAGACCGAAGAATAATCTAAAAATAGTCAATTTTTGGGGAAAAAAAATACCACAAAACTTTGATACCCTTTGTAAAGGGTATGAAAAAACTGCCAGCTTTGAAAAAAACGTTTTTGCGCCAGGATACGGATACCGGCACATCCTCTGGCACAAATGCCCGTACATTTATCTTCCACTCTCGCCACCCCTACCCCATTGTGCGAGTAGTATTTTGGCCAAAACGTTTTAACTTTTGCATCTTTTTTGCTCCCTGCTGTTATTTTGCGGTTGCATTTGCGGTGGTGGCCGAGTGGAGAGAACCCCGAAACAGAAGCCCATAAAACATTTGCAGCAGCCTCGTTTGCATTTTTTTTCCCCCGTAGAGTGGAGTATGGATCAGGGTGGAGTGTGCTGCGGAGTCAGGTTAACGCCTTTTTCGCTTTAATGGTGCAACTTTTAGTGCTTAAGTGGTATAAATTGCAGTTGCAGTTGCAGTCGCCAGAACGCCAGTTCGTTATGGACAGAGTTGTTGGCGATACTCAAACTGAGTTCAATTCCGTTCCAAAGATGCATATCAATGCAGTCAGTGCCCCAGAGCCCCAGAGCCCCAATGGAAGTACTTTGGCTTCTTAATGCTTGGGGCGGACTTTCATTCTATTGAAATTGCGTTCTGCGGTAATTTATAACTTTGTGGAATAGAAACTTCAATTTGGTGGGCGGGTAAAGAGGGTGTTTGGATGCGGTCAAAGGATAAGAAAATATGCAAATTTTGTTAGCGCTTAGTGTTCTTCTTTATGGTAAGTGGATCTGAAGCTAAAGGAAGTTTTAATCTGAGATTTGCATTCTTAAAAAGAGTTTAAAGAAGTACGGAACGATAGAAGAACAAAAATACTAGACAAAAATACTAGACTCTACCAGAAAAATACTAGAATACTAAAAGAACGGAAAATAAAGCAATAAAAATATTCTTTTGTGGGAAAAATTACTAGATAGTAATAGTAATAGATAGAAACAAATTCTTGGCTCAAGGGATCTTCACTTTTAGGAGTGGAGACTCGTGTTTAATGTTGGGAAAACTTTTCGTTGATCTTTCTGAGGTTAATGCGGTTTTGATGTGTAACAAATGATGATCCACCATATAAGGGCCTAATCTTTAAATTACCTTCTATTAACATTCTTTTCCCAGCCCGAAAAATGTACTCAAATCAATCAAAATTAACCCACAAATGTGTTAGAAAAATTCCACAAAATATGTGTTGGGGGAAGAATGTGTCTGAAGACTGAAGAAAATCATTTCACAAAAATATCTAAAGAGTAGAAAATTGCCCAATAAATGTAAAATATACGAGTATAAAATGAAAAGCGTAATTTTTGTTAATTTGTCAAGTATGTAAAACAGATGCCCAAAAATGGGAACCAAAAATAGGGGGAACTACGTGCCTTATAAGGGAAGGGAAGGCCTTTTGGTGGTGCGGGTAACAGATGCAGCTGTATGCGGGCCTCTTGTGAGTGTGTGCCACGTGCCACATGCCACATGCCGCATGCCGCATTGCCAGCGTGAAGGGCCACCGACCGAATCGGAGCGAAGAGAGAACTTTGTGTTGTATGCAAATCGAAATGGAAATCCGTTTGGAAAATTGAAATTAAAGCAAGTGCCCCAGACTTTTGTATATAAATATCCGCTTCGCCCCCCCCTAAAGTCCCTCTTCTCCTGACTCTATTTTTACATGCAGCATCCATGCATCCATTAAATGCATTTTGTTGCACATTTCGAAATCGTGCCACATTTACATTTTTTTCGTTGATTTCCTTGGTAGTTTTTTCCCTCTGTTTTTCAGCATTTTCCACTCGCTGTCTGGCTTTTCCTTATACCCAATTGTTGCTGTTCGTTTTGTTTGAATTTCCTCGTCATGAGTAGACAATATTTTTTCCTTTTTTCCTTTTTCCTGCTGAATGTAAAACGCAAAATCCAAAAACCAATTGTGGCCCAAATGCAGAGTTTTCTCGGGGTTTCTTTTGGCAATGGTTTGGATTTTACTTTTGATTCTTGTCTGATTTGATTTTCGGAATCAATTTATGCAAAGATTTCGTTTGAAGTTTGTTTTGTGTTTCGTTTTTCGCATGTCGGAGTAAAGATCAGATATTGTTGTGTGTTTACCCGATAATCGATTATAATGGACTGTGATCTTGGACATTGGTCAGCAATTGGATTGCTTTTTCGGAATTAATGGGATGGAATGACTTGTCGATGCTGCAAAGGAATGGAAAACTAGAGAGAAAGGGGAAGAAAATGTCCTAAAACTACAACACGGATGGAAGAGCAGTATTAGAAGAAGAGAAACAAGAGAATTGTACTCCAAACATCCCTTGGGTTTTATTTTTACGTGTCATGCGGCAGCGCTCCTCAGTTGGCAGAAACTTCAAGGTACAGAAGATCCTTTGTACGCCAGAGCTTTGGTTGGCGTCATGCAGCAGCACCTATCGGTCGCTTGGACTGCTCTTCGGCCTGAGCTCTGGCCTGAGTGTCGCTTGAGAGGCGTTTCCAGAGGTTCCCCTTATGAATCTTCATCCGTAAATATCCAATTAAATCATATCTTGTTGCCCAGTTTTCCATTGCCTTAACTTAAAGTACAGCTCAAGTGGAGTCACCTTTTGCCAACGACAATTGGTGTCATTGTCCTTGTGCTTTGTGGCGTGCTGCAGGCACAGACCCCCGTCATGCCATCCTTTGTTTTGTCCGTGGCATGGTAAAAAGTATATTTTTAGCACAAAACGTAAATAAATTTGCATACACATGAGGCAGCAGCAGAACAGGCAAAACAATTGCCAAAGGAGCATGCTCTGGAGCGCCCAGAGGGCTAAGGGCCCCGACCTGCTGTTGCGGCATTAAAGGATTACAAAAGCCAGGCTAGGACAGGCCAGGACAGGCCCGGCCCGGCCAAGCCGTTTTGCCGCAATAATCCTGTTAGTTTATTTTGCACCACAGAGCGGACAATGTCAAGTGCAGCAGCGAGGCAGAGCCATCCTAGACAATGGAACTGCAGTGGCGAGCAGAGAGGAGGAGCGAGGAGCGAGGAGAGGTGTCACTGTGGAAGCCTTAATGAAGTCGTAAAAGTCCTATGCCATATATTATGTGTCCTTCAGGTTGTAGCTGAATGTCTACTGTCTGATGCCTGATGTCTGTGCTCCCTTCTTAGATCCAAAAAGTCATTTTAAATGGGAAAAGGTACATTTTTTGGCACACCAATTTCCATGGATTTTCCCGTGTCCCATGCTGTGTGTGTGTGTGTGACCATTAATCTTCGAGGCATTGTTCTTCCGAAGGTAGGTGTCATGCAGCTCCATGGTGTTCCCTTTTTGACGGCAGTAGGTAGTGTCATAGTTATAAATTATGCAAAAGTTGTGGTAGGAATCGAGATCGAGGAGTGGGGATAAGAGAATGCTATAAGAAGGATAGCGAATGGGGTCCAGAGTGCACTTGAAAATCGATGAACAAGGGCGGCCCATGCATATCGAGTGTCCATCGCTGTTCCCCATTCCCCGCTCTTCTTCTCATTACAAAACAATCCCATCCCTCTCTTCCGACTCTGCGCCCCTTCCAAGAGTGCAAAAAAATGCAACGAAGCGTAAAATCAAATAAAACGTCAAACCCAAAATGGAAAACTAGAGTGGGAGGAGCGAGGAGCGGCGACTAGGGGTGTGTGGTGACGGTGGGAGGAGGAGGACCCACCATTACGATTACCATTCCATGGGCAGAACCCACCACGTTGCTGCCTCAGACCCGCCGCCGGCTACTGGGCGATGTTCAAGTGTCAATTGGGTTTACTTACAGGCCACTTTGTCCACGTCCACGTCCACGTCCACGTACTCTCTGGACTCGGCTCGTGTGTACTCTCTGGAATAATCTGAGTGTGTGTGTGTCCTGCGACTCTTGTGTGTGTGTGTGTGAGCTGGTCGAGCCCTTCACATCGCTTCGATCGCTTCCATAATGCATGCTACTCCCTATACTCATATATGCACATGTACACAGCGAGAAAAAGCCCTGCATTTTGAATATTTTTGACCCGTTAGTGGAAACATTATTGAATGTGTATTTCTTTTAAATATATTTCATATTATATTTCAATTGAATATATTTCGTAAATATATATATATTGCATGTTTAGCAACAGATTAAATATTTGTATATAAAAATGCATAAACTGCATCTAATATAATTATTTTAACGTGCTTTATATTTATATTAAATTAAAGACTTTTTCATAAATTTTTGCTTAAATTAAAGTGTTCTTTCTGTTCATCCTTTTACTATGCCTGTTGTCGCTCAGTGTACATATACATAAATTCAATATATGGTGCCGGTTATATGCTTACACATCAATGTAAATGCCGCCGCCTTTTGAGTGGCTTTTGTTTTTGTGGAGCTGCTCCTCGCCTTCCAGATTCATGTAATTGGATAAGCAGCTGTGGGGGGAAGGAAGGAGTCCGCCGTAAATGATGAATTGTGATTTGTGAGAGATTGCGATGGAAGTTATTGTAACTGAATACGGAATAGGAAGTAGAATTTACGGGGTTTGCTAGCGAGAGTAAGTTATAGATACTGGATATGGCAGAAGGTCTGTGTGGAAGAATGCCAGATATGGGGATGGGGGATAAGCTGTAGTAAATGAAACCAGAATCTACAGAGGGTATGGTAGAATAGAGCTATCGGATAACCGAACAACATTTTCCAGTAAATATCGTGCTTAAATGGTAGTAGAAAATTATAAAAAAAGAAAATCTAAGATCTGAGGGATTCTACTAATACAAATTCTTAAATAAAACCTTAAATCTGATTTTTATTATTAAAATCAGAAATAATAAATATTTTTAACTTGGATAATAACTGGAAAAGTGTTTTTTTTTTCGATTTGTATTACAAAAATAAATAATTGTTATTATTATTATTATAAAAAAATATAATCAAAATTAAAAAGTAATTTTTACTTTAGATTTTTATTGTAAAACTGAAAAATAGTGTTAACAAATTATTTAAAAAAATAAATAGTAATTAAGCATTATTATTTATATGTTGTTATATTATTTATGAAGAAACTAAGGAATTTTTTTCATCGTATGGCGATATGGAACAGGAAGTGTGTTGAAGATATTCCTAAATATAGGACAAAAAAACAGATTTAAAATAATATCCCCTACCTACAATGTATTTCTCCTGCCTCTGTGAATGGCTCTCATTAGACCAATTGGAAGGGTAATAAGATCTCCCTTACAATCAGTTTCTTCCCCTGTACCTCGTAAGAAAAACATTTTTAAAAACACTTCAAACAATATTTGTTCTGGGGCAAAACGTTTTTGTGTTTATGCTAGAAAAGTCGAGTGTTTCTGAAGTGTAAACTGCAATTACATTGAGTTTTGGTGCTGCCTCTCCGGGACGCCGCGCCCCCATTTTTGAACTCCGAACTCCATCTCTTGGGGTCTCCAGACTCCAAACTCCAGTCTCCAACTGCTTGGAAAGAGAGCAAAGTGCAGGGCCACTTAATCGACTGTGGAAATGGTGTATTTCTGAAGTCTATAAACGATTAAAGAACTGGGTCAATTGCACTGCAAGGAAAGCCGAAAAAAATTATGTTTATGTTTTTCCAAAGAACCAAGGAGACCACAAAAATCAAAGCAACTTCTCAGGTATACCCAGCACTCGGCACTCGACTCGAGAGAATTGTTTACCCAAAGCCAAAGAATGCGTTAACCCAATTTCCAAGCAGCCACCAACAAAAAATAACAAAAAGCTGGTACCCTCGTATCTATAACATTCTAATGCATTTTTTGTTTCTCTTTTTTTTCCTCAGGTATGTATCTGCATCTGTGTGCAGCCGTATCTGTGGCCATTAAGTGGTGGGTGTGTGCTGTGGCCCCCCCGTTAAATTTGCATAAACTTTGGGCTGCAACCAAAAGTCAGAGCCATAGCCAGAGCCAAAATGTCAAACAACTCTATCACAGGGGCCTGAACGCAAATTGGCAACACAAATCTGTCAACGGCTGGGCCCCAGAGACAGCGACAGAGCGAGGAGAAGACCAACAAAGCCCAGCAACCATTCGGAGGCAGGTTCACCTGTTGTCAGAGAGTCGCCGGAGACCCGGAGACTCGGAGACTGGCACTTAACAAGTTTTCAATTTGTAAACGCGCGTGCTTTGAATACTCCCAAAGATGTGTTGGCTAGCAGCAGCAGCAGCAGGAGAAGCAGTCAAGATTGGAGCAGGAGGCGCATCGGCCAGACACCGGAGGAGGCACCGAAGCAAAGCGGCACGCGTGCGCCTCAAACCGCGTGACCGAATCGAAACCAAAACCAATTTCCTTTCGAACAAAAACAAGATATTTTTTTTCCATTAACCGCAGGCCTCTCTCGTGATCCTGAAAGGCAAAGCATTTAATTGAACACATTTAAATCAATTACAGTTTGGTATTTATTCCTTGATGCAAAGAACTAGCCATCTATCGTTTTTGCTAGCGTTTTTCGTTGCCATTTGAAGGTTTTTTTGTCTTGCATTTTTATGTTGGTTATCACGGTCAGGTGATTAAGTCGTTAAATACAGATTTGATGATTTCTATGGGGTACGAGTATTATTGATGTGGCATTACAACACGGATCTTTCGTTGGGCAGGGACGGGGGGGAGGTGCTATTGTCTGTCTGCCTATAGAATGTGTAATATGCGACATAAAGCCGTTCGAGACTGTTTAGGGCTGGTTTTATGGGTTCAGATATCTGTTATGGATTCCTGGTTTAAAGGTGATGCAAATACGATTCAGATTTCAGTGGACTGAGCAGTGGAATCCATTTGTAAGCAAAGACGAGCCCAAGGCACGCCTTAAACAATAATTGTGACGGAGACTCCCACACATAAATACATACATACATGCATAAATACATGTACATATATGTGCATAGGTCATAGGGACAGCTTTGCCTACTTCTCTTCCATCAGTTTTGTTGTATTTCGGCGTCGGAATCTCTCTTGATCTTCATTTCATTCACGAGAGAGTGCTTTGCACCTCACACGCAATACCGAACCTCTCTCGCAAAAGCTTCAGTCAATTGCTCTCTCGGCAAGCAATTCCTTCTATCCTTATCTTATTTGCATTCGCTCAGACACAACAGCAACAATAATGCGAGCGCAGCAGAGGTGTTGGTTTTTGCTTCTGTGTTTGACTTTGTTTTTGTTTTGTCTCGCACGCATCGCATACCCTTGCAATTTCATTGCTGCTCTCCCTCTTTGCTCTCAGCAACAAGAAAAAGCTTTATTCAGCTGAGATGACCACCAACGCCCGCTCCCTCGTGTGAAGGAATAAAAGGAATAATGAACGGAACTCTACTTTTTTTGCTGCGTAGTTTTTTCTGTTTTTATATCGATTCATTTTTGATGATTAGCCTAACGACGTTTAAGTACCCTGTATTTTTTTCACTACATACATGATTTTCACACCGTCATTTCCATTGCGTCAACAAGTAATTATGTATGCATAGTACCATTGTCTTTAATTGTTCTCACTATTTTGCAAACACTTTAATTCACGTCTTTGAATCTCTCGAATAAATAGCCAACAATTAGAGAATTAGAGAAGTCTGTGCCGACATCTCCATCCCCAGTCCATAAATCAATTTACAAATCATTTGGCAAATTTGCATCTTTTATGTTTTTTCGTGGCTCCCTCCGCAAAAGGCAGGCCTTTGTGCGCAAGCCGAATACAGAAGTCGTTCCTCCAAATGCCTTCGGAATGGTTTCATTACAATCGTTAAGATCTCCCAATCGCTGGGTTTCGGCCAAGTTGCCCAGGCCAAAGAAAAACCAGTGTCAAAAACCTTGCAAACAATCATTTCTGCTCTGTTCGTTTCTGGCATTATTTGTTGTTCTGTTCTGTTTTGTTGATTGCCATGGCTTTTATTTTGTTCTTTATTTGAACATTTATTTATGAGATTTTTTTTTTCGTTGCTAGTTTCCCCCTTCCCTTGCCTCCTTTCCCGCTCTTTCATTATATAATGATTGTTATTGTTGTTTAGGCCTTTGGCTTTGTGGTTTTTGCACGTGTCGGGAAAAACTTTAGATATTCGGCTGGAAGAAGGGGAAGAGGGGAAGGATAGCGCCAATTGGCTAATTTTGAGCGCCTTTTTGGGGGTCTTTGAAGTCTTTAAATTATGATGATTTTTGTGGCTAAGAAAATTATTGTTAATTTTTGGTTGGGTTTTTTCTGATCTCAATTATTTTGGGTACATTTTTTTAAAGGGAAGTTTTGGCATGACAAAAAAATGCTTGTTGGGATTAAAGATACAGATTGTTGATGGGAATGCAAGGAACAAATTGTCTGATAAATGATTGACTACCGAGAAATCTCTTTAGGTGGAAAATAATAGAAAACACTTCCATTAAAAAGGGAATTTCTGTCAGGAGAGAATCCTTGAGATCTGGTACAAGCCCCTAGAAGACCTTCTCTTTATCCAAACCATACAAAAAGATGGATTTGATGGATAAGAATTGGTTGCTACCCTAACGAAAGGACTAAGCCTCCTCTAACTTCAGATAACTTCTAAAGGACTTTCAAAGCTTTTGAAAGAAGCCTCTTCATCATAATGAAGAGGATGCACCAGACTCCATAGAAGTTCTTATAAACAGTTTACAAACCACCAATAGAACATGGATCAACTCAAACGATGAGTACTTCAGAAGGAATCCCTACAGGGAAATCGAAAGGATGTAATAACCACCCCAAAAAACACCCAAAAATACACTGATACTACTGGGAATTACAGATCCAGAGACTTCAAAGGGTTCATGGATTGTCTGAAAGGAAAAGGCTTGTAAGAAGCAAGCCCTATCTGCAGAGAGTACTAAAAGATTCAGCAAAGCCTCTGAGAGATGTCTTCTTCAAATGAGAAACTATGAGCTCCCAATAAACCATCTGATCTGATGATCTTCAGGAAATCGTCCCTAATTTGACCAGTTTTCAGGCCCCCCGAAGCAATTAAATCATCAACCAATCAGAGAGCCCCAGAGCCACCTTTGTCGGGCGTAACCATATCTAATAACTATATCAAAATGTATCTTTGGGCTGTTGCGTCTTGTAAGAAATCGGAATTACAAATTGAATGCGAAAATTGTCCAATTGTCAAATTGGCTTCTAACATTTACACGCATTGCATTGCAATTGGGTATCGCATTGCAATTGCGTCGGAAAATGGGAAAAATTGTTAAATAACAAATTTGTGTTTGACCATAAATGATGGGGGCTAAGTCGACATAAACAACTAGCCACGTTAATAAATCATTTCTGACCAATTGGAGACACCCTTTCGGCTTTCGGCGCTCCACTGCGCTACACTGCATTTGGTCAAAACCAATTCATCAATTGGCCAAAAACTTGCCTCCACAGAGCCAAAAAACCACACACCGAACACAGCCACCAAATATGCCAAAATGCAGGTGGCAAAATTAGACAGAAATACATACACAACAAACACCAAAAAATTTATAAATATTTTGCCATTGCGCAAAACTCCACCAAAAAGAAAAAGGAAAACAGGAAAGGAGTGGCACCTGAGTTAGTCGAAGCAATGGATACTCTTAAGCTGGGATTATTTCGGTGTAGAGTAGAAGGTATTTGTATAGAAATAGGGTTTGGCCATGAAGAAACATTCTATAGAATCGAGAGCCTTGAATATCTTAGAACAAAGACTTGATGATGTATATTGAGCTATAAGAAACGATTTCCTATGCCTGAATGCGCTCTCTCACAGAGTAGCTTACCAGTAAGGGCCGAGAGAGAGAGAGAGAGCGCAGCATCTCTCTATCTTCCTCTCGTTCCACCCCAAGCTCTGTTCTAGTGAGACTTTCCTTAAAACTTAGCTTTCGAACTGCAATTCTGCATAGAATGGGATATACGATCCAATCCGTTCTATTGTAGGTTTTTGGAAATTGCAAATATGCCTCTTTCTTAAGGGTATACCAAAAAAATGAAAATATATTGACAACATGGCAGATTTTGATTTTCCGCTTATGCGGGGCATTTTGTTTAGTTTTTTCTTTTTGGTTACTTCGTATACGAAATATTTACACTGTGCCAATTTTATGTTTTTATTGTTGATTACCGCAAAATAATTGAAAACAGAGAAATAAAACCGAAAAACCAAAAAAAACGAAAACGAAACCGGCGCCACGGAGTCTTTCCAAAAAGTATGTTGAACAAATAATGGAAAAATAATAAGAGAAGAGCTGCACAAAAATGTATCAGCCAAGAGATACCCCTTGTTTTGGAGAGATGTGATTTTAAATGCTTAATGAAACTTTAGGGAACTTGTGGAATAAGAAAAATATTGAATTATTTGTCAGTTGTGGAGACAGAATTTTTTGAATAGAATGTCCTTAGAAAACTGTATATTGTGATTTGGGGGTAGTAAAAAATTATATAGGAGTATTTATAGAAATTATAAAAAATTATACAAATTATTTAAAAACTGTTACATAGTAAAAAATTATATATGTACTTAATTTTACTATGAAAAACTGTGATATCTAAACGCATGTAAAATTATTGCTCTCTCCCAGAGTAGCTTATCAGTAAAGGGTGCTTTGTTGAGGTTCAATTAGAGCACATTTTCTTAGAGCAAATGAAACGAATAAAAGGTCAAACGTTTCGACTGTTATATTTTGTAATTAATTCGATATAATAAATGCTCTTTAAACCAAAAATACAGGGTGCTACAACAGAAGTAGTACGGCCACTGGGACAGGCTAAAACAAAGGCCAACAATCCCATAAAGGCTTATTGCCATTAAGCACGTGTATCCGTACTGTGGGTGTGTGTGTGTGTGTGTCTCGATAGAGCCAAAGTTTGGGCAAAACAAAACCAGAAAAAAAAGATAATCAAATCTATCTTCATTATGGGGTCTAATGACCAGAGCCAAATGACATCATCCCATCGTCAGCTTTTGCTGGGGGCTTGTACGTATGTAGATGATTCGGGATTGTGGCTGAAAGTGTAAATATTTCTGACGCCTTTTCAGGTGCAACGATGCAAAGCATTTCTCGCTTGCCACCTCCGCTGCCACGTAGCTCCACTCCATTCCACAGGCCGCACTGAAACGTGTGATTCGAATAATTGCTTTGCGATTTGCCGCCGCCTCCGGGTAGGGAAAAATCACACAAAAAACTTAAATAATATTATTAATACCATGCCATGCTCTTGGCATACAAAATGTGTGTTTTTATCATTCGCTGGGTATTATATTACACAGCAAAGATATGTACATATATGTACTTTTGTATCTAGATACATTTGTAAGATGTCAGGTGTGGCTGGAGATCCGTTTCTCTCTGACATATCAATTCGTATGCCGGCTGAGAGTGCTGCTGTGTGTGTTCGGGGCTTCTGTTCTACCAGAACAGGGCATTGTTTATGGAACTTTGGAATTTATGAATTCAATTTTCGGCAACTTAAGGCGGCATAATGCGATTTCCAATCACGTAGCAATCAGGCGACAAGTACTGGAATAAGATATTTACGATTTATGGGTGGTTTGTGGTATAATTCAAAGATTACTGATACGATGCGGTTGAATGTAATGGAATAATTCTTTTCAAGTATAAAAGATACACTGCAAAGGTATTTACTTTGACTTATTCTGAAAATTACAGGGGAATTTAGGGATAATGTACAAGACATCTTGCTGTTCTAATTCTATATCTATATCTAAATCTATCTATATATATTATTTTTTATTCTGCTCTATTTAATTGTCTTCATTTTAGATTATTCTCTAAGTTTCAACTGAGTTTTTCGATAAATAATGGGATATTAATCCATTTGAATCCATATTTCTACGATTTTCCAGCTTTTTTCATAAATTTGCTATACGTTAATATAGTATACATACATATACTACATATATACGAGTATTTCTATTATTTTAAAACTATTCTTCAAATTAGGATAAAAAGTTATGGATAAAAGGATGGATTTTCCACGTATTTATCTATATCCCTATATTTCTATTATAGGTTTATAGGTTATATATTTCTTATAAATCTTTATCTTTATCTAATATCTTCATATCATATCCATTTATCGCTAAAATATATCATACATCTCTCTATCTATATCCATAAATCTCTCATTGTACATATACATCCACTAAAACTAACTATTTCTATCTCAAACTCAGTAAAACTGAGTAAAATCATTCTAAAAGAAGTCGGTATGTTTTTGTCGAGGCACACTTGCCCTGGGAAATGCTTCTTTCTGTCTATAACCAACATCTGTAGCCATCTATAAGTATTTTTTGTTGCCATTTTAGTCTTTTAATATTGATTTTACCTTTAGGCACTGTTACTTTCAACTTAAACTTCAAATTTTCCCATAAATAATCGTAACTTTCGCTCCGAAAATGTCTTCAACAATTACGAAATTCACTTAGTCTCCCATAAAACCCATCAAAATATGGTGGGGGCTCGTCATCTCCTCTCCCGAATGGCAAATAACTTATGGGTGACCCACGAGATGCGAACAAGCCTCGAATTCCCACCGACGAAATTATTATAATCTGTGAAGGGCATAGCGTGGAAAGTAAACACGAAATATTTGACACTTTTGCATCAAAGAAACACGCTCCCAAAAAGTAAATAAATATTAAACAAAAAATAAATAAGAGATGAGGCTGGCTGTTGGAAACTAGTCAATCCTGTTGACGATGCGATTATTTAATGGGCGGGGGATTATGTGATTTCCTGGAAGCCCGAAAGCCCAAAAGTCCAAACTCTTCCCCCTCCAGACATCGATCATATAATTTGCTTAAGCTGCAAAGCTAATGAATCGTCGTTCAGTCGGCGAATGGGGATTGGGGGCTGGGGGCTGGGGGCTACAGTCTTTTGAGCACGCTTTCTGGTTTCTGTTTCGAACAGAATATAACTTTGACACATAACAAAACACCTCATAAATTTTACGAGAGAGAAACAGAACCAAAAACTCCACTCATTAGCGGAAAAAGAAACAGCGAAAAAAACGTATAAAATCAAGAACCAAACCAATCCCCGAAAGGCGAAACTTTTACAACTCTGTGTGTGGGGCTTTTCGAGTGTTTTTTTGGGTCTTTCTCGCAGAGTAGCTTAGCGGCAGCCCTCTCTCTCTCTCTCAGTCTCTCTACACTAAGACTCGTTTTGTTTTATTGCTTATTTCATGAGGTTTTGATGGCGAAACGTGCCAGTTCTTGGTTTTAAATTTTTAAATCACTTTTTTGGCCATCGCCCGTCGTCCGACAACCCGCACGGAACGCCAGTGGCCGCGGCGGCCTGTCATAGAACTTCACCCACATAAATAATGTATTCCGACTCCGAGACTCTGGTTGTTATTTCATGACTTATACGACTATGGCTGTGTGTGTGTGTGTTTATAGAAGACAGATCGAAGGTTGCTTAGCTGAGTTGTGAAGCTTGTTACACTGATGGATACCATTTGTCTTTTGTGTTGTTTATGGGTTGTATCTGCTCTTGCAGGTATTTCCTTAAACGATGTGCTGGGGGAGGGGGGGTAATGGGCATCGAGTGGTACTCAAACATGGAAAGAGAAGGGCTTGAAATGTTATATACTAAAACTTTACTTATTATTCACTCCAAGAATCCTTAACCTGGAATCTACTATAAAAGGACTATCCAGGGCTTAAATTATACACAAATATCCTTCCATCTGGTTCTTCTATCAATATTTTAGCTTTTCAATTGATTTTCAATATATTATAACCCTCATGACCAATCCTGAGCACTTAAGGACAATGTTTAATCCCTTTGGGACTGTGAAAACTATTCATAGAGGATAGGTTTAGTTCAAAATGATTCTAGAGCTCTTTATATGCCTTATATAGAATGATTTTAGTGAAAATGTTGGTTTTAAATATTTTACAAATATATCTATGAACGAATACACAACGAAACAGAACAGGAATGGCATTAATAGCAGTAATAGCGCCAAAAATATAATTTTCTTTAATATATTGTGGAGTTATTCATCTAAAATCTCATATGGGATCACTCAAAATGATCTTAGATGTCATTGAAGGCGCTTTATACTATAAAGATTACATGTTTAAAGTTAAAATCGAACTAGATTCTAGAATCATGAATGGCATCCTTCCAACTTCTAGGCAAGATGGTTGTTCTCTTAATATTTCAGTTTAAAATCCTCTTTCAAAACTTTGAGAGTGAAAAACCTAGCTGAACCTCGTCTTAGCCTTGATGTTCCGACCAAAAAAGATTCAAACGATGCTTAAAAATGGTCTAAAATTACTTTTAAAAGTGATTTCCAATATAATACGTAAGTTCTGGAGGTTTCCATCGATAATCATGGATACGATACTTCAAAATGAACTAAAATATGCCCCAAAAGATAGTCTTTTCTGTGCCACTAGGGATCGTTTCATCTTTCTTTGTATTTAAAGACCGTCGACGGGGTTTGCTTACCCTTTTATTTGCCTTTACTTTGAGTCACATGTGAATCTTTGCTGCGTGTATCTTTCGGATACATATTTGCCAAAGCGCACCTACAATTGTCAGCCATCTATGAGATACAAATAGAGTGTAGCTCGCACGAGTACGGTAAACAATCCATGGGGTGTGGGGGGTGTGGGGGGTGTGGGGGGGTGGCCTGTGGCACAGTAGCGGCTCACGTATTTGCGTGTGCACAAAATCAGCGTCGGGTCTCTCTAGATATGTGCCCGCCACTCTATTGCGATTATAAAATGTTTAAATATTTATTAAATGTGGGAGCGTGCAACAAAAGACAAGTTTGTGAGTCAGAGGTCTGTCTCTCTCGAGTGCTAAACGAATGCTAAATATCTCTGAGTGCTGATTTATTTGGCGCATTGGGGTTTTCGAGCCACTAAATACCTTTCGTAACAAGTCTTGTCTGTGGATTATTTATGGTTTTTACTCTGCCAAAAGCAGTAGCCATGCAATTATCAGATGTGTATCTCTGGGCTCATTAGTTCAATGGCATATTCACAGGAGATACATATACATATGTACGTCTGATTACCGCAATAACCGCACCGGAAACGCGATATCCACCAACTGAGAGCTGAGGTTAACTTTCTTCAATTGTAAGTTGAGAGATCTGTGGAGGGGATGTCATATTGACAGGCGTGATTCCTCGCATCCATCCATCTCCCATGTGTAATTGCCGGCAATGGCAATGGGAGCAACTCAAAGATACATTTGTATTTATCCATCTATCTATCTCTCTGGCAAGTCTTGTCCAGACCAGGATGCAGGCCCACAAACAACAAACAACAAACAAGACATTGACGTGACGTCTGCTGGTACAGTCTACCCGTCTACAGACGTATCTGTGGTATCTGCTGCATCTGTTGCACTGCTTGATTTTTTAATTATTTATGCCTAAGACACGTTAATGATTTTCCAGGGAATCGGCCACAGAGAGAATGCCAGAATGCCACCAGAGCAACTGGTTTTCCCCCGAGGAAGAGCGACTTCTTCTTTCTGCGGCTTTGACCCGCAAACCGAGTGACAACTGCTGCGGCACCGCACCGATTGAAATGAGTCAGGAAAACTAGTTGCTTTTTTCGCTTTTTTGCTGTCAATTGTTTTGACAAGTGTTTGATCTCCGATTGAATTGCAGGCATTTTTGCAGTGAAAAACATGCACAAAAACCGATGAAGACGGTGGAAAGATGATATGAAAGTTGGTTTGACAGAAAAATGATTGCTTGTTAGGGAGGTTTTTTTTCAGAGAGAGAGAGAGAAATCAAAGGTGGTAGAGCCTGGAGCTCACTGGAGGATTTATTGTGGGATTTATATTTCGTTGTGAATTGCATTTATATGATTTAATTTATTTATATTTAGTTTATTAGTTTCTTTACATCGAAAAGTATTCATTCAAAAAAGCATTGCTCTAGCTCTAATATTGTGGAGAAGCCAGGTGTTCAAAAAGCTTTTATTGTGTATTTTATTTCTCCACTAGAGAGTTTCTTGTTTTCTCAAACCTTGCAGATTTTTGGGAACTATTTCTTAAGAATTTATGCTATAAGAAAAGTAAATATTTCTGCCAGAAATGATATATTTTTGGGATAAATAAAGGAGCAAGAAAATATACCCCTATTCAGCTTTTAGAAATAAATAAAACCGATCTTGACATTGAAAAATCGCACAGTTCTCTCCATAGCTTGGGAAAACCTCAAGCAAACCTACAATTAGTGCCAGTTGAAACTATTTCATGGAGTTCTATGACTCCGAAACCCCTCCCTTGATACTCATTGCATAAATCTGTACACCATTCCCGCAGATCTACAGATATTCATCGACTGTTGCTAATTGAACAATGGAATTCTGAAGGAAATTTGCCAGGTGATTCGAAAATAAATAAAACTAAGGCTCATTGACATGCGGTTATATATTGTGCTTATGTATCGTCTGTATATAGTATGTATATGAATAAATCAATCGCATAAACCTCTCGGGTAACCTGCACTTGTGGGGTGCACAGTGCACTCAATATTCAATGGAAAACGATGCATCAAAGTCACATTCATTGAGAGACACTCATCATGGGATGTCGGCTGTCGGTTGTCGGCTGTCGGTTGTCGCTTGTCGGTTTGTTGTAACCTTCAAATGGGTGGCATCGGAGCGGCATCTTACAACACACTCAACACACGACTCAAGGCACGACACACATGGAGGCAGCCACAGGCAGCCACTCGCTGCGATGGCAGTGGCAGTGGTGGTGGTGGCATGACAATTGAATTGCAATTAAGCGATGCCAAGTGCAATTAACTCAAACAATTACCAAAGTCACCCAAAAGTCAGGCCCAAAAGTCACTCACCGCCGCCGTCGCCATCATAATTGCTGGGGCTCTGGCTTTGTAAATGCTGTTTCTCTTTGAATTTGGTTTCGTTTTCCCAGCAAAATATGTGCTCTATAAGAGGGTATAGTGGGTGGGGATATTCGGGTTCTGAATCGTCCAAAAGCTTGACCAAATCCTAAGAGTTTTTATGGAATGTCCATCATATTTCTTTAAATATAAGCAAAACCTAAGGAAAGGATTACATTTGGAAGTTTCTACAGATAATCTATGTGTTTTTCGGTATGGGATTTATAAATAATGTGCTTAATGGATATTTGGCATACTTATCGACTTTCAATGTTCCATTTCCACCATTCCAAATCGCCAATTGACGTTTTAGTAATTCCTCTGAAAGGCAATGGTGGAGGACTGCATCATTTTAGGTAAACAAAAGGGTACCTAGGGGTTATATCCTTATCTTACAAGCATTTTCAGAAATAGGAATAGTCTAAGGATGGCCAAATCCTTTCTAATTATGCCAGGCTCTTCTGAACTGCCATTGATTTCCTCTTTTTGAGAGTATTCCCCGCTCCGTTGTAGTTGCGTTTTAACCCACATCTCCTTATTTTTGCTGAGTTTCGTTCTGTTTTTTTTTGGTCAGATCACGAATCGTGTGCAACTTCTGGCGGCACTTTGCAGTTGATTTAATTACAATCGGTGGCACATACCACACACACTCGCAGTCGTACGGGGAAACTTGAACCCGAGATCAATGGATTGCTCCATGTCTCTAAAACAAAACAAAAACTTAGTCGTATATCCGCTGGCGGCTACTGACGAATGACAAATGTATCTAGAAACCGCTCTCCCTCTCTCTCTCTCTCTGTCTCTCTCTGTCTCTCTTGTCGCACGTTCCAGTTTATCGTTCAGATGAACTGCAACTGGGAAAAACTTAAAATTAGCCTACAACAGAATGCAATTAGTGGGGAAATTTGCTTTTAATGGCATGCCGGAATGATGGAACCGAACCGCCTTGAGAGGGGGAAGAATTTGCTTCTTGTTTTTAGGTTATTGCGTAGAAATCGTTGAACAGAAACGAATGGCATGGAATGGAATAGAATGGCACTGAAAGTGGGTTAAGAATTGTCATAATTGTTTTCCACATTCGCATTCCCATTTGGTTCTCTTTTTTTCCTTTATTTCCCCCATTTTCTGTAATAGAGAGATATTGCAGTTCTTAAGTGAGGACTTAGGGAATGCACTTGATGGAGAGAAAGGTGGAACTCCAGGGCAGTGGAACGACATAATTGCGTGAGAACAAGAGTTAAGCGAGTGCCGACATGATTTCTTCATAAGAATGAAAGATTTCATCTGGGAAAACGAGGGAATAGAGACATCGTTCTTAATATGAAGGGGTACTATTCTATTAAAGGGGTACCAAAATATGTTATTTTTGAATGGCTTGAAAATATTATCAAACTCAAGGTCAGAGAAATATCTTTCATTGTTCTAAATGATTGAAAGATCATTTCTTTGTAAATTTCTTTGTAAATCTATGGAAATTGTGACGAATATTTCAAGACAGTCAATAAATACCAGAAAATACAAGAAAACCATCAAACAGCAGAAATAAATGCCCAAATATACTAGAATATAAAATACCATAAAATAACCGAAAATGTATAGTAAGTTACCAGAAATTTCCAAAAAGGAAAGCATTATATACCATGCCAGAAAGTCTTTCCAAAATAGTTATATTTATTATTCATCTATGATCTCTTCCATGGTGTAGATTCAGAAATATTCAAGCTTATTGCACATCTATATATAACGGATCCAACAATAAGGGATATCTTTAATCCCCTAAAGACAGCTTCTGGGTCTACAATCTTCCTTAAACTCCCATATTTAGCCCTTTAGAGTGATTCAATTTGGTCCGAATTCTCTCCCTTAATGAATCCCTGTTTGCCCTGACGCATTCTCATTGGATTTCATCATTTGTTTGCCTCGGGCCTTGTACCGAAATCTCCCCAATTATCAGCAGTAAAAGTGCCCCCCAACTGATTCTAAATCTGGTTTGGAGGGCGCAAAGGAAACCGAATTCGACTCGACGCGTGCTATTGACAGCTGACATTACAACAAGTGTTTTGTGTGTGGGCCGTCGTGTATCTTGTGTCTGTTTGTACTTGTAATTGCTTTGCTGCAACCCTTTTGCACTCCATATACGGCCATATGGCAGGTGCCCCTCTCGTCTCTCGTCGCTTGTCTCTCGTCGCTCGTCTCTCGTATTCGCTGCTCTGCAAATAACGTTTTTCATTATGATTTTGAAGGAAATTTGATACCCAAACGAGGCACTCTGCTAAACATCACCCCCACGAAACGTGGCCAGGCGTCAGGCGGCAGACATCAACCCTTGGATGATGTTTTTGCCAACCATTTTTGCACATTCTGCGACCTGCGACCTGCGACCTGCACATGTCATCCCCTGTTTGTGCCCCTTCTTTTGCCAGTCCAATATTAAAGTTTGAGTCAGTTTTCGTTGCAAATTTCTTGCCAAAATACACCAAAAACGTTGTCGTCTGCAGCTGTCGTCTGACGCTTCAGTGAATCTTCGTCGTCGCTCGAGCCGAATTTCATTCCGTTTAAAGCCCCAAAGAAGGATGTTGGCTGAGCAAAATATGAAAGCCAAAAAACGCTTATGCCAGTAAAGTGGCTGGGGATTTCCTTATAAATTGAATTCTGTTTAGCAGAACTCTGCTCTTTGGTGGCCCATTTCTTTGGACTTGAGCTTCAATTGAAAGGAAAAAGCTGAAAATGCATTCGACAAGCACGTGACGGATATGATTGGACATTCTTACGAGTCTTACGAGTTGGAATCAGCAATATTATGGCTGGGTTTTGCCGGTTTTAGCCCGCATTTTGTTGATTAGACAATATTTTGTGGTAAAACCTGAAGAACTTTTGTTAAATTACAGATTTTTCAGGAATTTTTAGGAAAGTACAGTGAAGGTTCTTTAGGGGCTACAGGGGGGCCATTGAGAGGAGGTATTTTTTGTTTTTTGATTAAATATTTTGTGTGGATGGATGTATCTACGGAGTATCTATCTACTAAAAAGAAGAGTATATTTCATGTTGGAAGATCTTCCTTGAATGGTTAGAAAGTATAGTATCTTTTTCACTGTCTTATGGATATTAGATACAGAAAATATCTGAAATTGCCAGAATAATACCAGAATTCTGTATAAAATATTTGTATCTTTTATCAAAAGTTCCCAAATATACTATTTCTAATTGTATCAAATACGAGATAAAAAATTAAAAAATCCCCAATAAATCTATCTATCTATCTATCTAGTCCCTATGAATCGATCCCTATAAAAAGATCCCTATGATGCAATCCCAATGAAACCGTCTCTATGAATCGATCCTTTTGAAACGATACCCTTGGAACGGTCTTTGTAAACACCTCTCTACGAATTGCTCTTTATGGAACGATCATCATCTTTGAAACGTATTTCAGAGGCATATTTGGGAAAGTTTTTGATGGGATGTGTGTGGGCAGAAGAATCATTAAATCTATAAAAGATTACTTCAAATGATCGACTAATTCTAATGGAAACTTAATGCAAATCCGAAGTGAATCAGAATTGAATGAATCAAAAGTATAATCGCTCCATCTAAAAATAGCTCTGCAAATTGTTGTTTCCTTCAGTGAAAAAATGTTACACTCATCGACGTTCGTTTTGGCTAAAATCCCACACGCAGATCAAAGCTCAGACTCGGACGAATTTGTTTTCAATTTAAAATGCGTATATTTATTTTTAATTTTTGTATTTTTGTATTTTTGTAGGTTTTTTTGCTGTTGGCTTCTCGTGAAGTCTCTCTTCAATAATTATATGCCTACAAATATGGAAGTGCCATCGAATTAATCGCCACTTTGCGTTTTTTGTTTAAATTTTCAATATTTCTGGTCTGGGGTAGAGATGCCGTAATGGGTTTCCTCTGGTCTAGGCCTCTGGCGACCTTCGAGCAACAGCCAAGAAATCGGCATTGTCATTCATCCAAGATCTAGAAGAGGGATCTCCCACCAGACACAAGGCACAGACGCTCATTCATAATTTCAAAATCAAAATTCAAAGTTTTTTTTTCTGGGCTCCATTCGTTACTTTGATGAGTTGCCGCACTTGAGCCGCACTTCAGCATTGACTTTGATGTACTTTTTGTACTTGAAGCAAGAAAAAAAGCACTGCTACGACACTCGAACACTTCGAGATGATAGAAACACACAAAAAGACGGAACAGAATCTCGTCAGATACAATATTTTGTATCTAATGCTAATAAAATTGATTAACATGACGCAGATTGATGAATGTCAGGGCCACCAGAACGCAAAGAATATATAAAATACAAGCAGGAAGGAGGGTTTCAGTGGATGTTTCGACTATCGATTACCCTGTGGTAGAGTAAAAGTAAAAGTAAAAGAGTGCCTGTTTTTCCTGGTAACTTCAGAGGGAATACCATTCCTGAAAACTTTGGCTATTGAAGAAGATAAAAGCCAAAAGCTTTAGAATTATTAGAGTTTCAGACTCTTTTCTAAGGTAAAAATGTGCTAAAGGGAGGCTTAATAGATATCTCCAAGCCTGATTTGTATCTTCTAGCTTTTGTAGTCTTTGAGATCTACTTTTAAGTATGGATATACTGAAAAGACTCGTTATAATTGGGTGCTAAGGTAAATAAAAAGAAAAACAATAGTATATTTAAAATTGTGGATGCTACAGACTTTTTTCTCTGGTAAAAACTTAAAAAAGTGGCCATAAATGGGTGCTTTAGCTTCCATATTGCCCAAGATCTAGATTTAACAAGGCATATATGATTATTTACCAGCTCTAGAACCCCCACCTTTTGCCCAATAAATCCACGAATGCGATATACCCGACTGTTCTTCGACTACAGGGTGTACATTTATATAGACTTCCTGTGTATAAATCTGCTTTCAATTGTCAGTCAACGCAACACCCCAGCCCACAATCGAAACCCAGATCGATTTGTGTCTAATCTCTGCCTCTTTTTATGGAACAAACTCGTACATGTCATTTCGGGGGCACAGATCTTCGGCATTGCAACACTTTTGGGGGGGGCTTAATCTCTGTGAAATTTCATGTTCCGCTTTCATGTTTGGATCGAATTAACTTTTGACAGACAGTATTTCATTGATAAACTGTTTGGGGCTATGCTTTGAGACCTTAATTGTTGAAATATTTTATGAGATGCGTGTGTGTGGGGAAAACGATTTTCCAATGGCCCCCAGAGACATTCCACTCCGTAGATATTTTGTTGGAATATTAATGAGGTATTTGTAATTATAATTGGATTGGTATTTAATTGCAGGGTCTTTTGGGCTTATGTGCTTAACAGAATTTGAATAGTGTTACCGTCTTTTTCTTTGAATTTTGATGATCTTTTTAGCATCTCCTTATAATCCTCACCCATTCAAAACTCTATCATATAGACTTTTAATACAGCATTTCGCAAAGCTTTTCAATTAAAATTTACTTATATCCCACACCCTCCTCCTCTTTTTTAGGCATTTTCCTCTTTTCCTTAGCCAAAAAAGAGTTCCCATGTAACACCATGCCACATATCATATATCACACAAGACAATCCCCCACTTAATCCGTCAACTTTCGGTTTCTCTTACACAATTTTTCTCTAATTGAAAATCAGGCAAATAAAAACCCCTCTAAAAAATTATGTCACTTGCGGCTTTGGCTCCCTCGCCGTGTGTGAGCCCTAAACAGCGTAATTGTTAACAACAATTGTTGTCAGTGCTTATAAATCTATCTCTTTCGTGGTAGAAACCGTCTCGAGGGGGAACCTGATACTCGGGGCACAAATTGTGGCGACAAATGCTTGGCTGTGTCTGTCAATGGGACCCCCAAAAGAGGGGGTCTCCCCCAAGTGGGTGAAGAAAGGCATAGGGCCTTGGGGTGAAGTGACTTTTATATTTGACTTTTTGCCGTTTCATATTTCCACTTTTTGTTGGGGTATTTCTTGGGCTCTTTGTATACCCTTTAGTCAAAGTGTGGCTGGGGCTTCGGGGTACGAGATATTCTTAAGGACACTTTTGGACTGTTTGAACACCTGGCTTTCGAATGCTATTAGTGCTGGGACTATATATGTATCTATATATATCGAAACTACTGGGTACTGGGTATTAGAGTGTCGCCCCACGTGTGCCGCGACTCTAAACGTTTCGACTGGTGTTTTTTTTTTGTGTCTTCCGCTGCTCTTTTTGTGTGGTATTTATTATTGCCTGTATTTAATTTGCTCAATACAATGTATGATAATTGTTTGCGGGTCTTCGTCTTCCCCCCTCTCCCTATATTTATTTTCCTTGTGAATTTTTTTCGCTTACATAAATCGTTTCCCACGCTGATTTATTTAGTCATTGGAAACATTTTTTTCTGTATTTTTTTTACGGTAATTGTAAACTTCTTTGCTTCTTTTTTTATCGCGCGATTCCTGTGCAGCCACCGCAACCATTCTTTGGCATTCCCCACCTCTTTCTGTTCTTTTTCCTGTATTTTTCCCGTATTTGTCTCTGTCTTTCCCGCCCCATTTGTCTCTCTTTTACTCGTACATCTTCCTACATTTGTCTCTTTCTGGCTGCTCGGAGGAATATTTTGCATATTTCATCGGACATCATTCGTCACGTTGCAGGCGGCCGGCGATCTGCTGCTGCCACAAGTGTTGGACGACTAAATGAAGATACACACCCCTGCCCCCTGCCCCCTGCCCCCTGCCCCTGCCCGTGCCCCTGCCTCTCCACCTCCCTGGCATTTGTCTCCCTGCATGGGGTGTCTCTCTCTCTGTCTGTCTGTCCTTCCAATGTGTCTAGTCTCATGTTCAGTGCTCTCAATTACAGCGCCCATAAAACCGTTCGTTGGCAGGGGACCAGATTCCCAACTTCCCCCCAACCCCCACTCGTATTCTCCCCGATGAGACTATTAAAAACCACAAATTGCCGTAACTTGGCCAAGATATTTCCGCTTCCGCTTTCGGCCGCATCATCTATCTTTCTCCTAGTAGTATTTTTTCAGTTCATTTTTCTGGGATAATTCTTGGATTCTGTTTTGTTTGTGGTTGGATATGCCTTCATTTTGGTGGCAAAGGGATTTTGTGGCTTTTAGAACTCAAGAACTTGATGGCCTAAGTCATGTTTTAACGCCTTTCGCGTCAGACCAACCGCAGAAGTAGTGCGTTTTGTTGTTGTTGTTTGTCTGTTGCGTGTTGGCTAATAAAATGTTAGCCCATTTATGGCCTGTTGCCTAACAATTACCGTTATATTTATGTGTGTACCTACGGATTAGAAGTGGTGCCAGCGAAAAGGTTTACGACCTTTTTGCTAAAACAAATTGCGGTTCATTCATGCAAAAATCATGAAGAATAATTGGAAAATTGAACGGATACCGGGAATTACCTGTAATTGAAGTACAATTGTATCTGAATGCATAATTTATTATAGAATGAAAAATACGTAAAGAATAAAAATACTTCATAACTTTTTTAGATTTAGATTTAGATTGGTCTGAAAAATCTTTTAAACTGAAAAGAGCTTGAAGAAAATGGTTAAAGAATATTTTTTTATATTTATTTTTGATTGAAATTATTATTCTTTAAAATCTGTTGAGCTACTGAGCGTTTCAGCAGCGTATAATTGTGATCTATTATTATAATAATATATGGTTTATTGCGGTGGCTTATAGTACACCGAGCGATAGTGAAAGATGTGCGGATTTGATAGCGATAGAGGTACTAGATCGATTCTAGATCGAAGATCTAAAAGAGGTGCTAGAAGTGAATGCTAGGCGCAGACTAAACTCAAGGACAGGCGTCCCCTAATGCAAGCGAGAGAGCGACAGATCGAGAGAGTGATGGAGAAGGCGAAAGAAAGAAAGAGAGATTCTACATGTGTGTAGATTACAATGAGGTACAGTGGGCATTGCTGTGGGATCTAATTTACTGGCTATATTCTATGGGTAATTATTGGGTAATATCGGGCTGCGTAGACCCAAAAAAATCATTCAAAGAATAAGGATTTCAGCCAAAAATGATCAAAAACCGTCTAGAAGTCCCTGTGAAAATGTATTCCTAGTATTTTGCAAAATATTTATTTGAATAGTAAAATAATCCATGCTATTTATAAGAATATACCCCAAAAGTACCGAGAATATTCCACCAAATGCCTTTAGTCTCTCAAATTCTATCAAATCTTCCATAAAATGCAGTCAAATCCTCCACTAAATTAAATAGAATCCTTTCTGAAAAATTTGAAGGCCAATTACCAATAAGAATAAAATTCTGGTTGATTTTTGGCCTTTGAAAATCTGTTTTGAAAACTCTGGAATTGAAGGCTAGTCTTTCTCTTCCTGAAACTTCCACCCACCAAAAACCCAAATCGCTCCGCCATCAAAAGTTTCCTCCATTATTCGAATAACGTTTTATATTTGTTAAACACACCTTTTTGCAGTTCTTCACGTAAGAGTTTGTTTCTTACGACAGCATTTTCCAATTTCCAACCAATACCTACCCACAATATCTTTTGCTATAGCAAAAAAAAGGTGACCCCGACCATCTGCAGTCTTCGTTTACGATCATAATAAAAAGCATAGCACCTACTAGCCATAAAAGCCGTGTGGCTTCTGGCACAACTCCAACACTTTTTCTTTGCTATCATAATTTTGTGCAAAACATAATTCCAGTGAGCGAAGTCAACAACCTAAAAATTTGCCAAACTCCGCCTTTGGCCAGAGATGCAAAAACATTTTCCCTGCCGCACATTCGCCCCATTCCACGGTCGCAGAAGACCCCCAGAGGGGGGGAGCAGACCCATCCGACAATGGCAGAGAGCATCTTCATTGCCAAGTGCAGAGCAGTGGGTAATTTACAAGTATAAAATCAGGCATTGGCCATCAGGAGACGGAGTCTAGACCCCTTTCTGGTACGGCTTCTGGCGGTGCATAAATTTCCTGGGTGCCGTGAGAAGTTCTGCGATGATTTTCTCACGCATGTCTCTAGGATATGCACGAATGAGCCTCTGTTAATGTTTCTGTTTCTGCTTCAGCGTCTACTTCTACTACTGCTACTTTGAGTACTTTGCCAGAGTTTTATTATAATTTTGTGAACTATTTTTCATGAGTCGCTCCAATTAGCATTCTCCTTGGGAACACTTTCCGCGCTTATTATTAGGGAGGGGTTTGGTTCTTTGGAGATCATATAACAAATTGCAACAGGTTGAAAAACTAATTTGCATGCATGAAATTGCATTGACTTCGACTTGTCTTGGGGTCTCCGTCTACGTCTCCGTCTCCGCCGCCTGAGACACGATCAGAGAGACAGAGTCCATGGCCCCGACGACAGACATCCAGTCACTCCAGTCATATCTGCTACAGCAAACTTGTCTGAAACACATTGCCACAGCTGGGCGCTCCAACTACAACTCGAACTCCAACTCCAATGCCTAGCCCCAATCTCTGTACTCGTATATTCATTCATATGTATCCATTGTCTGGCAATGCGGTTGGTCTCTATACCCGCGATATATTTGCGATCTCTTTGCCGCATTTTTCAATTGAACTTGAGGTGTCTGTCGCTGTCTTAGCCACCAGCCACCAGCCACCAGAGCCGCTAGAGCCACTAGACAGACTCTGTACGGACACCTCCTCGCCTCCTTCTGCCAGAGACCCCAAAAAAGACCTGCCTAGATTTAGACAAGTTTCTGTCTAAGTAAAATACGTTTCGTAAGTGTAGGACAGGTGATAAATACAATCAAAGTGTTGAATTCCATAAAAATAAATAAAATAACGTGCTTAAAAGGAGAATTTAGACCTCTGATAATACCATTCTGATGGTAAATATTCTTAAAATTTTGGTGAATGGTTTCTGGTGATTAAATTGAAAGATATCTTCATTCTTTCGATAAATTATTATAAATTCAAGGCTTAGCTTGCAAATTATCAATAATCGATCGATTTTAATATCGATAATTAATCGACAGAGCTGCAAATCTTAGATAAATATTGTGTTTTCAATTTTTTCGATAACCATTGGATAAATAGTAACTAAATTGATGATTTTCTCTATCCCTTGACATTCCTTATTCGATTTATTCCTTTTTACGATAAACGATGCCCTTAATGTTTCGATAACTGTTGATTATTGTGCCATTTTGTCGATTACCAGCTATATTTGATATTTACTGACTTTAATGTTTCTCGTTTTCATAGATTCTTTAGACCAGTATCCATGATCTTTTCGAAATACCCTTGAGTCGTGAATAAATCTTTGTAGTTACGAAACGCACTGTACACCAGTTGCTGCCAGCTTGTCTGTTTCTGTTTGAAGTTGTCAGGTGGGCTATACGCTAGAACCGAAGAGATATATCTACAGAAAACAATGAATTGAAAGATTTTTGATCTCTCGGTGAACTCTTTTATCAAATCTGAACACGCGAGGGTATCTATTGTTCGTTTATTCATCTTTAACGCCTTTAGTTTCCAACTCCGTGTGTCTCCACTCGTTTTGAAGTGTCTGTCAGAAAGACAGACAGATAGACAGACCGTCTTTAAAGCACATTCTGTGTTCTTCGGATTGACATTTGTTCGGCATTTTGAGGTGATCTATATGAATCGCTCAGCTGTGGCTGCTGTCGCATAAATCATGCCACAAGCCACGATTTATACGTCTGTAAAAGTGTCTGTTTTGTATATCATACGATTCTAAGGTTAAATGGGACTAGACTACCTTTTCCTTTTGGCCGCCTGTGCGTGCAGTTCTTGTTTTGAGTTTGTGGCTAATTACGATTTATGTTGGCCAAGTTAGATGTGACATGTGTTTACCATTTTCCAGCGCATAGAACTCATAAATTTTGTCCACAACTCTTAATTTATGCAGCAACAATGTTCTATATCGATTGCTTACTAATTACAATTCTCCTCCTCCTCCACTATCTTACAGATGCTGCCAATGCGGAAGCGGCGGAGAACAGTACCGGCGAGGGAAAGCTACAAAAGGAAATCGAATCGATCGATTACATTGACAAGTAAGTGTGTGTGTGGCGAAAATCTCTGGGGAAAAACAAATCCATTAGCATGTCTGCAAAGTGGAAAATTACTATGGAGCTGCCGCAGCCACAGTTTTCTTGTGCCGCCCTACGAATTGATTTATTCGGCCATCGCCCAGTCTCTGGCCAATTACCAAGTGGAATTAACTTGTTGCAATTTTCGTGAAAAAAGCCAAAAACCAAAAAAAAAACACCATAATTGTTTTGCTAATCTCAGTTTGCCGCAGTCTAAGTTTCTGTGGCAGTTGCAGTCTCGTTTCCCTGCCTCGTACTCGTATGCTGTGTGCCTCTCGCTGATTGTGTAAATTGTCTTCTACAACGAGTATACGCGACTCTGTTGACCAATCCCTGGAAAAATTGACAAAACACTTTGATGACAGTTGGGTGTTATTATCGTCGTATCTCTTGGAGATGTTGTTCGGGGGTTTTTTTCCGGTTGATTGCTCTACAATTTGTTGATGATTCGATGAAACTTTAATGATATTCGGAGCTTGCGAATCGAGTGTGGAAATCTTGAAGTGGGTGTGGGGGATAATGTGTTGCTGGTTTTTGCTGGAAAAGTAATCAAAGATTGCTTTAGAAATCGATAGATGTAAGTGGAGCAATACCAAGCGGTACTTTATAACATTCGGAAATAGATACAATGTGAAATGATCTGGATAAGTGTTGCTACTTTACAGAAGTATCGGAATAATCAAATTATCGGTTTTATTATCGAGATTATCAATCAGTTTTTCAAGCTGTAAGTAATTATAATATTAGTAAGAGATATTTTCCCCCCTCAGAGACAGATTAGAATATATAAAAGATATATATTATTGTATTGTATTAGATATATATATATTGTTTGTATAAGCTAATCTATTTCTATTAACTATCTATTATGGATCCTTAAACTTAAAATATTACCTATGGGAATATTTCCATAAAGCATCCTAAATCTATCTATCTATCTTAAACGTATTTCAAGGGACTATCGACTAAAAATGGACAACAGTTTTCTGTAAGGTTTTTTTCTTTTCGCGATATATTTCTTCGATAACGGTAGTCCATATTTTAATCGTAAATATAGGAATTATCGTAGTAATTTTCCCTTTCACGATGTATATTTTGTTTCCCATGATCCTCTACCCCTTAATGATGCGAATAAATTCGAGTAAGCCACTCCATATTCAATAATTGAAGTCAATTCAACCGCACCCCTAAATCCACGCCTCATTATGGACCACTGAAAACACTGGGAAACGCGCTCCAAGTGTGAATTATACTGCAGTTTTTTCCTCGTGTTTTCTGTTGCCTGTTTTTATTTTCATCTTAATTATTTTATTGCTTGCGGTCATGAGCGCGCATTTAAGCCATTTGTGGACTGCAATTGACTGACAGCTAAAACAGAAACAGCAACACCAACAACATCGAAGAGTAACGAAGCCGCAAAACATCAGGGAGATCCAGATCGTCGTCGTCCGAGTTGTTACCGTTTATATGGCCAATGAACACCGGCCCGGCTTTTCTGGCCAGAGAGTAGTAGAGGCGATTTTTTTTTCCTTTGCTTCACTGCGATATTGTGCAATATTTAATTCACTTAAGAGACAGCCGCCAAAATCAGTTGTGGTGTGTGGCGCGGGATTTTCTTGAAGTTTTATTCAATATTTTTTCCTTTTTGGTATGCTCTTAAAAGAGGAGAGTATTGTGGCTATAAGGAGACGTTGGCCAAGGAGGAAAGGAAGTAGTACTGAAGATATTCAAAGTGAATGTCGATATAGCTATGTTCTGGTCAAATGAGGATCGTCTAGTCTTACGTTCTGAAAGCTATATTATTGTAAATTGCCGTAAAACCCTCCCTTCAGCAGAGAATACATGGGAATCTATAGCCGGAAACGTTAAGGAATGGTCTATAATGTATCTTATATCCAAGGCTACCATAAGAACGATCTATTGTACTTCTCCACACTGAATGTACTGCAAATTTCAAATAAATTCAAATAAAGTATCCATTATTTTAGCTCCACTCTTAAAGGGTATCCCCCACTTCGGTTCTCGTAGCTCCAATTTCTTTTCCCGTTTTATCTGTGGCTGTAGCAACTTGTTAACTCTGTTATTTTTTTTTTCTACTATTTTTTCCTCCAACTGTCCTGGGGATCATGTTGTTGCTGTTGGACGGACGGGCGGTGGCGGCCTGTCCAATCGTCAATGTGTTTAATACATAATTTCCTTATCGATAGCGAGATTTTCTTGTTTCGGTTTTTTTTTCTTTTCTGATTTTTCGTAGCCCCCTGATCTCTGCTTTCAGTTGGTTAACTTTTGATATGTAGTTGAGATTTGATTTCTTGAAGTTTAATGACTTTAAATAATTATGATATTCGGCTAAAGGGGGAGGGGAGTGTTGGCTGTGCAACACTTTTTTGGTTTCTGGTTACCAATTGATGCAATATCCTAAAGCAGGTTCCCACATGTCTGCTTATGATTCCCCTTCTCCTTCTCCGACTTCTTCTTTGATTTCTTCTTAATTAACTTCCCATACGATATCAATTTCACACTGAGATTGAAGAGCAGACCAAGTGCCTGGAAGTCGCTTGCCGAAGGGAGAAGAAGCGAAACAAAAACAAAACTTGGGGAGAAGACAGTGTAAGAAGAAATGTAAAAGAACCAACAAAAACTGAATGGAGATGTGTAAGCGGTAGTGGCTGTTCCATTTATTCATTCATGTCCATTCATGCCTTCTGCTGGCGTAAGCTCTGTCTTCTCTTTCACTTGATCAGCTTCTGTGTACGAGAGGAAAAGGGAGGGAAATTGGGGAAGAGATAAGCTTAAGGTCAGGCATCGGCACGCACATGTTGCGTTTGTGTGCGTAGGCAACAGGCAAAACGGAACGAAATTGTGTTATTGCATTGGTGCCAGCCACTGTTATACACGGCAGCGCAGCAGTAGTACACTTTTCTATGCACTGCGCATAGGACACTGCCGACCTGTGCTTTAGTAATGAAGAGAGGCGAAGTGTGCGAAAGAGGCGCAGGCAGCGTGTGATGAGTGAGGGAGTAGTGTGAGTCAGGGAGCGGCAGAGAGAGTGGTGAGTCAGGGAGCGTAGCAAAGCTTCTAAATGGAAGGCACAACAACAACCACTGCTACTCATAAGAAAAACAAAAACTCACAGAAAAGGCAGCAGCTATGGTGACGCTTTCAAATAAACTGAGAATTCCCGCTCTTTAGATCGCTTACTAATTACCGTAATAGAGCTCTCTAAGGAGGAACGAGGAACGTGAGAGCCACCTAATGAACCGTTTAATTTGAGAGTAGCCTCTGCTCAGAGGCCTTTCAAATGCGCGAGAGCTTGTCTCTAATTGAGCGCACCCTTCACAGCCCCCCGCTAATCGGTGACGTCACACAGCACAAGCTGTTTGCATTGCAGCGGCCAAATCAAAGCAAACGTTAATATAAAAAGCTTTCTCAAGCGCCTCCTCTTCCGCTCCTCCTCCGCCGGCACTCGCTGGCAGATAAATCGCTTGTCAAAATTTAACATTTTTATGTGAAATAAAAAAAAACAAATAAAAATTTGTATGTATTTCGTTATTAAATTGAAAGACATTAACTTTAGTTACACCTTATTTTTAAGCCGCGTAGGCGTCAAAGTGTTTTTTGGCCATAAAAAAACCAAACGAACCCCCAAAAAATCGCTCATGTGCAACCAACATCCATGCCATCGGCTGTTCACATTAAATAGATCTGCCAGCCTTTTGGTGTAGGTTAAATGTCATGTGGAAACCACTTAAGCCATAAATTAAAACATCATCATTAGCGTTTTGGGCACTCATTAGAATATTATCTATGGGGACTAATCAAATGCATTTGAATTTAGATAAAAGAAACAAATTGAATTGAACGAACTTCTCCTACTACTCCTACAACTTAATGTGGTTCGGGCGTCGTTCCATGAACACAGAAGGAAGAAACACTTTCTTTTTGGCTTGGGATTTCACTTTCCATCCACCTTTTATTTGGCATAAAAATCGTATACAAATATATATGTTTATACAGAAAACTGGTTCGATCCGTCTCTTCATCTGTTGCCCGTCCGATGTATGTAAATGAAGTTCAACAAACGCACGATTCCCCAACGATTCCGACTTCCAATTTGTCGCCTCAACGAAACGCATTTAAATTAGCATACGAGTTTTTTTTTCCCCTCTAAATATACACGAATAAAAAAAACGTGCGAATATTGAAGCAAGTTTTTAATCGAAATTTGATTACGCGATATCCAACCTATGCGAAAATCCCCATAAAAAACTTTCACTAAACATTTTAATTGCAGAGAGAGAGAGAGAGTACCGCCGTAGAGGAGGGCCAGGAGGAGTGTTTATGGGATGGATTTTCCTCAAATTAAATGCTATTGAGTTTTCCTTAGCTTTTCCATTTTTTTTCCCATTGATTTTCGGTTAGGCAAAGCAATTGCCGCTTTTTGTGGCATGCCTATGCGTTTGATGAACTTTTCACAAGACAGAGAGATCCACAGAGAGGTGGCAATGCATCAGAGGGAAAGAGAGAGAGAGAGAGAGATGCCAGATGCCTGCAGAAGTGGCATGCAACTGTAAAAACCCTGATGGTGGCATATCATTACACGATTTTCAAACAACAAAAAAGGCCCCCAAAAGACAGTGAAGAAACAGGTGTAACCAGTGACCGGACGATCCAAACTACCGACCGATCGTCTATTACGTGATGTCTTGATGGGTGAGAGACCCCAAACAGACAGACCCCAAACAGACAGAAAGATACTCCACACGGATTATCATAACCACAAAAAAAGACGAAAGCAAAGCAAAGCAAAGCATTCAATTCGTATAAAGAGAAGTTTGTTTTCAAGTCAAGTTTAAATACCAAAAGGTTGGCCACCAATTTGATGGTTTTTTTAGCATAACAAAAACAAAAGCCAAGCCAAAAAATAACAGAAAAACCGACAAATAAAATAATAAATTGGTTGTTTAAGAGGATTGTGTGCTAAAGATCAGAGTTTAGGAAGGAAAACATAATTTCAATTTGTAAAGGGATTCGTGAAGAGGTTTTTTGTTCTGGTATTTCTTATAGAAATTACAGAAATATGGTTTTGGGAAGGGGAACAGAAAATATAAAAGACACGACTTTTGATATTGAAACAATAGAAAATATTCCCTATGTGATCATAATTTGCACCACTACATGAAGTCATATTTATTTTACTTATATTTTATTTTTATTTTTTATATCATATAAAAAAATTTAATATAAATTTAAAACTTCTTGGAATATTTTTCTACAATTTTTTACTCTTGAAACCCATACAAAAAAAAAGAGAATGGAAGCCCCTAGAAATTAATATACAATTTTCTTTGTAGAATTTTCGCACATTTTAGGCAACACTCCCATTAATTAATTTCCAGCTTTCCCCTAAAAATACACATATATCTATCCTCCGCTACAGCAATTAAATACTTCCCCCCAAGATGATCCATCAAAAGTTTAAGCCCCAATCAAGGCTATCGTGCAATCTATGCAAATCTGTAAAAACTCTTGACAAAAACAAAAGATTTTCCTTAAACCGAAAGACAAAAGACTGAGGCGACAAACTCGTTTCTTTTGTTGTGTCATGCAGCCCCAAACTGGGAGACAGAGACCCCAAAGACAATAAATCTATTTATAATGATAAATTAATATGTGAGGAAAAGACAATCGCATTATTGTTTGTGGAGAGTGCCAGAGAGAGAGAGAGAAGAGGGGTGGCTGGAGGGGGCACTGCATTTAGCGGTCTAATTAAACATTTAACGCTTATCGGATCTCTGGCATTGCGCAAAACGCCTGAAATGCAATCAAAACGGGCTTGAAAGCTATATTTTATGGCTTTTTAATGCGTTCCGAATACAGAAAAAATGATTCGCCTTGCACAATATTTGTGGGCGTGTTTGGCCAGTGCTCTATTTGTGTACCCCTTCTTGGCGAGAGGGTATTATGATTTTCCATAGAAGACATACAGGGGACATATATGAAAGGAAGCATCTATGAAGTAATATAATGAAATAGCAATAAAATCACTTGGAGAATTAATCATATTTGAAGCTGTTTTCAATTTTAAACACAGATTCTTCTTTTTTTGGCCTATACATTATATACACATGTGTGTATGAGAGTTGGAACCGCCAAGATCGTCTCGATATATCATTCATCTGCCGTCCAAATGAAGGGCTTAACCTTTTTCTTGATCACAATCAACAGTGGAGATATCCTTCTATCTGTTTTTATGAAAAATTCTCAGAAAATTGCTTGAAACTGCTATGAATGCCTCCCTATTATACTCATCTGCCATCAAAAGGGTTTCTGCATAGTTTTGCTCAAAAATATAGCTACTATATAGAAACGATTGATCTTCTGAGGCAGAAGAACGCCCGATTCCTGCAAAAACAAAATACATGTCGTGTGGTGGTTTTTCTTTGTTTTTGCTTGACTTTAACCAATTTCAAAAATCCTGCCCGCCGCTGTTCTAGGGTATCTAATGCCTCCTCACACGTAGATTGCTCTCGTTTCTTGGCTTTGGTTTGAGACCACCTACAATCATTATGAGCCATTAATAAATGTTGCATTTTTATTGGAACACAGACAAAAATCAGGCACACAAGTTGCCAAATTTTTATTATTTTTTTCTTATTTTTTTCTTCTTTATAATTTTTGTTTTTTGTTTGTTTGTATTCTTTGCGCACACCTTGGCACAAAACGCTTTCACAACAATAAAAGAAAAATCATAAAAAATATGTAAAATAAAAATCTGTTTATGGCCTGCGGGGGCATGTGGCACGAGCCTTGGCCAAATGCAAAAAAAAAGCCCCCAAACGAGAGACAAGTAAATTAAGAGGTGGATACCAAAATCGACTCCGACTTGGAGTTGCAGTTGCAGTTGGAGTTATGTTTCCCCCTCAAAGAGAGGAAACATTGTTAGTGGAAACTGAAAGCGATTGCATAAGGAAGAGTTGGTCCTCCACCTCCGAATTATGAATATTTTTATGGAATTTTAATTGCAATACATTTGTAGGTGATTGTTAATATGCAAATACGGTATTATATGTGGGTTTTATAACCCATATGTTGTTGTTATTTATTGTTTATTACTTAAATGTAATATATTTGATCGTAAAGGCTGTCTAAATCAATACTAGATGGTCGGCATGATGATGGGGCAAAAGTCTAGATATGTAGATTTAATTTAAAAAAGTGGCCAAATCTACCAAAAATAAAAAGATTAATTAATAAAAATAAAATAAAAAAGAAACTAAAATATGTACGAGTATAAATTGTTTATAGATACATATGTATCTCTTCGGACTTAATAGACAATTTTGCATCTTCTGGGATATGATTTTGGCACCTCCCAAATATTGAGATCTTCTACTTTGAAGTGAAGGATATTCATAGGGGATGTGCTGATATTTATGCATTGCGCATTTTTATAATAATTATTTTTTTATTTAATTAATTGTAGTCTAAAAATGAATTCTAAATTAATCTTTTGATTAGCAAATCGGACCTAAATTCGATGAATTCTTAATAATTTGGCAAACAAAAAAAAACAAATAAAAAATATGAATCGTTTCTTTAAATTTTTTTTAATTTTTCGATTTTTTGTTTGTTTATTTAATTTAAAAAAATATTTCTTAAGAATTTAAATAAGTTAGTGCGATTAAATGGCTGCAAAGAAAATTATTTAGGTCTGGGAATGATTTACAGATTTATTTCCCTGATCTTGTTCCCTTTCTTTGGGCTTCACCTCACAATTGCCCCAATTCCCATAGTATTCCCACTTTTTCACGCCTCATGCGGCAACGCCCCTCGGTCGTCTGCCTGGGATTCTCCCTTCGAGTCCCTTGCAACCCCCTGAACACCCTTTACTCCTGACAGTCCTCTAATAATTGTATAGGCGCATATATTTTTGGGGCGTTTTGGTGTCAAAACTGTTTGTGACACACAAATTGCTGACTGCATTTTCAATCACTGTTGATTATGCAGATTGCAGTGCAGGAGAGAAGAGAATTTCAATTGCTGGAAAATGCACCTCCCTCCAGAGTGCAGTTCCGCTACCGTTAGGGCCACGACAGGCGCCGAGTGGCTTAATTCTTGCCTCCCTTCCCGCCCCCCGCTCCACTGGTTGAGAATAATGAAAAGTTAATATTCAGAAAACGTTTGCCATATGAGAAAATTAGCATAGGAAAAGCCAAAGGCATGGGCTCTGGAAGAACGGTAGGAAAAGTGCACGTGAGAGGCCCTATAGAGAGAGAGAGAGAGAGAGAGAAGGGGAGTAGAGAAGAGAAAGAGAACGGAAGGGCAGGGAACAATAAAACATAACTATAAACTGTTTGGCCATATAACATGGGGCTTAGCATGCAACCAGCGATCATCGTCATCGTCATCGTCATCATCATCATCATCAGCAGCAACGTTGCAACGCTTGGAGACTACTTGGACTTGGAGCTCTGCATGTGCCCCCATACAGTTTTCGCCTCTCTTCCCGTCTTTTCGGGGGTTAGCTCGCACGACAGCTGTTGTTGGCGTTGGTCTGACAACCAGCCCGAGGGGGACGCGGAGGGGCACTCTGCCACAGGACCGCCATTCGGGCAGCTGAAAAGAAAGACAGATAAACAAGTTGCTGCCCCAGCTGCCCCGCTGCCTTTTCTCTACCAAAGACTTTTGTATGATTATTTTTCGTTAAGCTCTTTTTCTGTTCATGGATTTATATGCCGGAGACGTGCAAATTTTGAACCAGTTTATAAACAAAAGTCCCCGCTAACAGGGGGCTCTCCGTGGAGCTGCATTTGGGAGTCCAGTGTGCTAGAGAGAGGTGTGTGAGTTATGGCGAAATTTGTATGCCTTGCACCCGTCAACAATTGACTACTGGCATGGGTTTATTATAGAGAGGGCCAGTGCCAGGGCCAGTGCCAGGACCGGGGCTGGGGCCTCTCTCTGCCTTATTTATCGGTGGATGGGTCCATGGCATGTTAATCGCGTGGATAACCAGGATATGCGTACACTCATAATTCTTGGATACAAAAATATAGCCAGTAGTTGCGGATAGTTCTTAGTTTTTACGAGGGGGAGTTAACAATGATTTATAGACTTTTTAGATGAAAGAAAGAATTATAACTACCTAAAGCCTTTGAAACCAAGAATTTGTGGGGTATTTTCGAACCTCATTACATTTCTAGTTAGTTTTTCTATAAGTTTTTCCATTTAAATGGTAAAAATACTTGTAAAAAGGTCTTTAAAATAGTATTCGATTAGAACTAAATCCCATTTTTAGTCGCATAAGCGCATGTTCATGTTTTGTTTTTGCATTCTCGGGCTGCAGTCATAATGGAATGAATCTGGGAGCAGGAAACATTCAAATCTATTTTCAACCATACCTTGATCTTCTCTACTGTGTTTTAAACCCCTTTGAACACTTTCTTCATCCCAATATTCCTTAGAATTTCTACCAAAGATGTCCCAAAACCATTACGAATGAGGTCCCTTTTGCATATTTAAGTATTTTCCCATTTCTTTTCGAGTCAAAGTCCCAGTGTCTCTGTGTCTCACCTTTGATATGCCCATTAGGGCAGTGCATATGCCCCGTCTGCGAGCACAGGAAAACAGGATTATCTCTGGTGAATGAGTCATGGTTGAGCAAATCTACAGACAACAGACAACAGACTGGCTGTTGGCTGGCAGACTTTAGTGGCTGTGTGGAGACCCAGCTGGGTCGCTGGATCACTATTTGCACCACAGATAAATTGGCAACACGCGTCGCAGATGCCCCTAAAAAATATACCCATAAACAAGGAGTACACTCTCCTGGAAGCCCACTCTTTTGCCAAACGCTTAGCCATTCTCCGGCAGATGTTTTTTGCCAGGTCTAGCTCTGAGCCTTAATTATCCCCAAAATTGATTAACTCTCGAAAGAAAAGGAGAGCAAATGAGTGGATGGATGGATGGATGGATGGATGGATGGGGAAATGTAAGAGGTTTTCCACTCGAGGCTAATTGATTCAAATGGTAATAACTACTGGTTTTATCGTGGACTTCAAACTGCAAGCTCTCATGCACCCAATAGTTTCTTTTATTTCTCTATGTTTTTTTTTTGGCCAGTGGCCCAACTCGTGATGGCAGGAGAAAAGGCCAGGCCAAGCCAGCCAGGCCAGCCAGCCATTGATTGGCTTCTCCTTCAATTTATGACTCAATCAATCCTTTTGGGCCAATTGCAATTGCAGTGCATGGCTACACCCAAGTCTCGCAATTGTATCTGCAATTTGTGCCTGCCGGCAAGTTAGTGGCTCCAACTAACTCTCGAAAGAAGGCGAGTTTTGATTTTCGTTTGAGGGGATAATTTGCTTTAAATTTTTCATTAAGTCTTCGTGATTTTTTGCACAATTATTTTTGCTGTGTGATACGAAACGAACATGTGTCAATCATTCAATCATTTCGGATGTGTCTTGCGTGTCTCTCGTGCATTCGAATACTTTCAACACCTTTCAGCCTGTGGCTTCCACCTGTTTATGCGTTATTCTTTCCTGTTCTTCATAATGAAAATGTTTATTTCGTTGTGCTAAAAAAAAAAAATGGTTATAAATTAGCAAAAACAAGAAATATGAATTATTATGCATACACCGAAAATACATTAGAAACTTGTTTGCACATTTCAAAGTCTTTAAGAGAAATACCCGTGCATATGCAGTGTCTACTGCTGCAATATAATAATCATAAAGAAACACTGGAACCTTGGGATTCTGTTTTTTTGTGGCCTTAATTTGTTCAAATTTTATGATTAGTTCAACAAAAGTCTTTGGTGTTTTGCAACCAACATTTTGTGTCTGTTTAGTGCAGAATTTATAGGTGTTTGTGTTGGCAAAAAAAAAACATGAGGGTTTATGAGCAATGAAAGGCCAGAAAAGACATAAATATAGAAAATAATAAAATAAATAAATAAATATAAAATAAATAAAGAAAAAATATATAGATACAAAATAAAAGAAAATGAATAAATACAAAATTAGATAAAAACAAAAACAAATACAAAATTTTAGACATAGAAAAAAATAAAAAGAGCATTGATAGATTTTATTTAAAGTGTGATTGAATATAAGGAAGGAGGACCCAAAAAGGAGGAGTGCTTAAAGCTCTCTCGTATTGAAAAATCAGCTGTTCGAAGGGTCAGCTGTTTATTGTGGCTATAAAATGATCCCATTGTAGAGGGGTTTCTGCATTCTAGTAGATATGATTATTATTTTTGTCACAGAATTCTTCTGGGACACATGTGCCCTTAATGGAAGATATGGAATACCTTTTGAGAATAAATATATCTTTTATCTTTTGTCTGAAATCTTCAAACCAGCATCCAGCATATCTTAACGAAGTGATCTTCAAGTCAGCATTCAGGAAAGTTGCAGTTAGCTTTTACTTTCTTTAACCCCATTTAAGATCCATTCACCAAACCTCAACTCATTCCCTGCTCCACATACACGCTCCATGGAACGGGCCTTTCCCTCTCTGAATTTTCACACATTTCACATAAGTATTCAGTGATTCCCATAGGCACCACAGAAGATCCACACAGCGGGTGGCTTTGTGGCCTCTTTCATCGAAAAGCTCTTTAAAATAGACGGACGTGCACCCCCTGGAGACCACGTGCGGCAGGCCCTTACAATTTTACCTATTATATGAAATCGATACCAGCATTAGAGATACTTTTTCTCAGACACAAAAGTAATCAACAGACAAAACACTGAGACGATACCCCAATAATGTGTTTAATTTTTCATAATTTTTGGAACGAAAAAAAAAAACGCCTTGGATTTCTGCCAAAAACCAGTTAAGATGTTGGCGGAACCCTCGTGATTTATGGACTGCAATTAAAGAAAGAAAAACTTCATTGAATTTATCTTTGTTTTTGGCTCGTGTTTATTTTGTATTATTCCTCTGGCCGCCGCCTCATTGCCTCCTAAATTATTTTCTCACCCAACAGCTGCGACAGCGACTCGCCGTGGTCCACCCAACGGCAGCGACGCCCTCTCTGTGGTCCACCCCAAAAAGGGTTGCCAAGTTTTTCAGTCTATTTGATTATTGCTTTTGCCGTTTGCGTCTTTATTTATAGCGACAGATGCAGGGCAGATGCCCCACCTTCTGCGCTGTATTTTCCGAAACTATTTTCATGTTTGGGGAAAAACTTTTAGTGATTTTTGGAATTTTTGTGTATTTTGAAACCCAATAAGCAAAATACATAAATGTTTATGCATTTGCAGGCAGTGATATTTACGGAATTGATTTATTATTTGTAGATGGAATCAAATGGAAATTACAAAATATTTTCTGGGGGAGCGGGCGACTTAGAGAAAAGAGTTCTCTCACAGAACTAGTTCTTGAGATCAGTTCCGCTCTCTTTTGTCTCTCTGTGTCTGTCTCTGTGTTTTTATAGTCAAAGGCAAACCTGTTTATAGATATAGATACATGTATCCACATGGCAGATATATATACATATATATATTCCATGTAACAAATGTCCACCTCATTTTCATAATTAATTATCTTTTTGTAGTCGGTTTTGTTGAGGTAAAGAGGGTATATTGTGGTTTTGGAAGGGAATGTAACTGGCAAAAGCTTAACACTCGGATTCTATGATCTATAAAACACTACTTTTCAATTCAATGCCATTATCTATAGATCGAAAAATATTCATAGGAATCGGATATATATATATTAAAAATATACCGTCTGGCATTTTGGCTTCTACAAATTTCCTAAACCAATTTCAATCCCATGATATTTATTTTTCTCATTATGCATTCTTCTACATATACTATTCTTCCACACTGATATAACGTACAATATTCCAGCTAATTAAAGTTTAAATTACTGGGTATCTAAAGCTTCTATAGTTGAAGCCTTTTTTTTCTGCTGCTGCCAAAGAAAAAATTAAATTAAGTCCACAGTCGGTTGTTCGCTTGCTCGGTTGCCCGTTCGTACCACGTGCCAGCATCCATCATTGTTGGCTGTCAGCAAGAGACTACCATTATCTGATATCTGAGTCATATCAACGCGACTTAATAAGTAATATACTCGTACTAGATACAGATACAATATTTTTCTATATGCACTTCTCTTTGTCGAGATTTTCTGCACCGGTTTAATGTCTCATAAAAACTCAACTGAAAATTGGCAAAGACTGCGAGGAGCCACCACCCCACTCCACTCTCTTTGCCCCTGCCCCCCGTCGGTTCCCCCATCTGCTCTTTGGCTCCACTCTACTCTTTGTTCCGCTGTCTCCTCTGCTCTTTGGCCCCGGTCGCTGTCTCTCGATGTGTGTTAAGAGGTTAAAATCATTTGACATCTTGTGCATTATAATTACACTCCACTCCACTCTAGACTGCATTCGTAGTGCACTGGTCTGGGATCAGGGGCTTTAATTTAATTATTCATCGAGTGACGCTAATCGAATCGATTATATAAATGGTTAATGCCTGCCTCACGTATATGTGACATTGTTGTGTTCGGGAAAGGTAGTAAATGGTGTCAAGCAGATGGATTAAATGGTATTTAAATCATAATAGGGGTTACATTGTTATTTTAATTAATAGAAAGTGAATATTTAAGAGCTTCGATTTACTTTTCTGGATTTCTTCAGCTTTTAAATAATAATTTGTATCCTTAAGAATAGATTGAATGATTAAAAAATCGCCTTTTTCTATAACATTTCGTCTAAATTCTCCAGGTTAATTTTTTTAAATATTTTTAAGAAATATTCTCCATTTTAGTCTTTGGGTCTTAAGGGTGCATTAAGAGCACATTAATTTAGACACGAATAAGTTCGCTAAAGGGTAGATGCCGCTCCTTTGGCTGATCTCTTTTTTGGATAACAATTTTCTAGACATAAATAGAGTTAATCTCCTGCTGAATCTCTCTTTATTCGAACAAGAGTCGAAAAGTAGAGACTACAAAAAAATATAAGTACAACAGCTATGTTGGATCTTCCGTCCTACACACTCTGTGCGCTCTATACTCTAAGAAAATCTTTAAAAGAAAATGGTCTGGCTTTGTTTTCTTTTTTTTATGGATATTTAAAGAGTTTTTAAGTTTATTTTTAACAATAATCAAATATCTTGAACTTTTTTAAAAGGAAATATCGAAAATTCTTCAAAGATTTCCCGCTTTTTTGCATCAGTTCTTTGTACCACTTTGTTGATAAAATTTTTCTTATAAAAATAATCATATCATCGTCAATTTTTGTGCTTATCTGTCCCTATAATGTATCACTTCCCCCTTATAGTAAATGCTATAAGCCCTAAACCAAAACTCATCTTCCATTCACCTTTTGTCCCAATCTTTAATAAATTTACGAAATATTTGTATAATATCTTCACTCCAAAGATAATTAAACAGCTCTTTGGTTGAATTTTAGCCACGTAATGTTTTGCTAATCGTTGATTTATCTTATTCTCTTTTGAATTCATTTATGTGCGATATTTATAGCACGATTCCCCTGACGCTGAAAGCGAGTTCTCTTATCTTTAAGATCTCATTCGAATTCTCATTCTCTGTCTCCCCCGTCCTCCTCCCACTTGCCTTAATTAATTCTCTTTCCAACCCACATGGTACAGGGAGCACTCCTCACACCCAAGGCGAGACCATGGACAGACAGCCGCCCATAGTAGAACCCATTCGCACTCCCATTCCATTCCATTCCATTCCGTTCCATTTGCTGCCTGCATTGTTAGCTTAGCCCGCGCTCGAAAGGCAATTGCGGGCTTAAGAACGTGTTCATGCACGCCGCCCGTTTATGCTAGGAACTGATTTAATTGCAATTGTGCGAGTGCGAGTGCGGAGGGGTCTTCGACCAGCAAGCGGCAGTCGACATGCAATTGATATCAAAATATCGTCACCCCGGGGCACCCTCCCTCTGGAAACCCGAAATGCGGGCTAATCCACACACCCAAAAGAGAGAGAGAGGAGAGTCGGGGTACAGTCGTTTAATTAACAAGTGTACGAGTAATTGATAAAGATACAGCTAAAGAAACTGAAAATGAGATGCACTGAGAGCAAAATGTGGTATAAATTCGAAAAGTACATGGAAACTTGGCCTCCACTGCTAAGCTACTCGGTGAGAGAGTAAATAGAGAGAGAAGGATGCTACGGTGTGGACTGTAGGCATAAAAACACTCAGCCTTTGCTGCTAAGCTACTCTGTGAAAGAGATACGATAGAATGGCTGAGGCAGGGCTGTTAGATAAGGAAATATTTACACGATATTTTCAAGCACTGCATCTCCACATATGTATCTCCCCAATCCTTAAGGAAATCCATAAAATTGTCTTGTTTTTCGCTCAGTGTGGCCTGTGTTAAGGGTATCCCCCTGCTCTATTTTATTAATCACGCCAATTGCCCGAAAAGTGTGTGTAAAGTAAAGACTCAAGTCAAGCAGATGTCAATATAAAAACCACGACGTGGTCGTGGTCGTCGTCGTCTCCATGACACACATTTTCCGACATGGAAAATGTTGCGTTCGTTTGTGTGTCTGCCACTGGAGGAGGAGGCGTGCCACACAGAGAAACACAAACCGAAACACTTCATCCAATGTTTATTTTTAATAACAAGGAATATTTTTTTTTTAAGAGTCACGGCAATTTCATGCTGCTTTGAACAGCAGGGAGACGGAGACAGAGACAGGAAGGGTGGGAAGAAAGAGCAGAGGCATAGTAAGATTACTAAAAGAGAGCGAGAGAGTGGGGTACAAATTTTAAAGCGTCTGACATTTATTTTGCATGACATTTCACACACACACACACACACACACACAAAGGCGCAGGCACTCGGACTGGGGGGCGTGGCGGCACCTTGTTATCTAGGGAAACTGTCTCCAAAGTGAATCGGTTCTCGGGCTCTGTTTTGGAATACACTGTCCAGTGGGGGCACACCGGATTTGGTTTGAAGGAAGCTGAAAACACACTCTTCACTGCTAAGCTACACTGTGAAAGAGAGATGTTAGGGTAAGTCGTTAAGACTGTCAGAGATATTTTATACTAGAGCACTGCATAATGTCATGCCTTTCGATCATTACGAATCATTCCTTTAGTCAGATTCTGGTGGCATTGGAGAGTGAGCGAGCAAAAAAACCGAAATTTTCGGATCTCAGGCAGATCTAAACTGACCGAACGAAGCGAAAACCGAATCGATTCGGTGGCCTGTTGATGCTGGGCTCTCTAAAGCTCCCTAGACTGCACGAAAGCTCACCCTCAACTGCTAAGCTACTCTGAGAGAGAAAGAGAGATGCCATTTAATGCAGAAAAAACCACTCTAGTTTTTAAAAGTGTATACAACATTCTCTCTTCCCAGTTTAGCTTTTCATTCTTTCTTATTTCGATTCTTCTTTCTTCTGCCTCTTCTTCTTATTCCCTATTGTCTGCCACTTTCCGTGTTGATTTTATTTTTGGTCCCCAAATATTAAGCAATTTAGTCAAACAAAATGTTTGTTCTTATTTTGGCGCACTCTCTGGCGCGCTCTCTCTTTCCGCCACTTGCTGTTCCCCTTTTCGTCTCTGCTTCTCTCTCTCTCTGGCTCTTGTGTGTCTGCCTGCATCCCCATGCCTCGCCTCGCTCTCAGTCGCCTGCAGAGTCTGTCGCGCATGTCGCTTGGAGGGAGGGAGGGTACGGGCCGGCCTCAGAAGTTCCGCCGTTCTATTCGAAAATCAGTTCGAAAATTACTCGGCGGTCAGCGCACACGTCTGGGGCTCCCGAGAGCCAGAAAGAAATCCTATTTCAAAAAAGAATCCCAGACACACATTTTTTGAACTTTTTCGTCGGTGTTTCTGCACGTGCACGCGTGTGTGTGTCGTGTGTTTTATTAATGAAAAATTTTGTAAATAAAATACTAGCCGGAATACGGAAATTTTGGCATACATATATTTTCGCCATGACTGGGAATTTTCTCTGACCCAATCCATATATTTATAGATTGATTGATGGGTAGAGAACGTCTACGGGACTTGGGATTTGTGGAGAATTTTTTTTGTGAATAAATGGAGAAATACTTGAGATGAATAATGAACGCGAGTTGCAGTGGAAATAAAGGAAATTATTAAAAATTAAATAAAATGACTACAAATTTAAAAACAACAAAAAATTAAGAAGAAAGTGTATTAAAAAAATATTTATCTGGAATAAAACACATAAATAATTATTTAATTAAATTTAATACTGAAACGAAGAACAATCTGAAAGTAAAGAAAAAAATGATTCAAAAAAGTGAAGAGCGAAAACATTTGTAGATACATATTTTGAAGATATATGTATGAAGATCGTTCGGTACCAATGCATTGAATATGATGTGAATATTTTATGCAATTTATATACAAAGTGTAAAAGTATAAAAAAAAAAATAAAAATAAAGTTTAACAAAATAATGAATAATATGATCACAACAAAAACTTCCTCTTTTGTAAAGTATTCAACCCAGATCTGCCAAGACAACTTCCTTCCTTTTTTCCCCGGTGGAAGTGATCCCTTTTCCCCTTGATACTCGAGTTCCTCTCCCAAAGAATTCAGTCCCTCCATTATTTCTTTAAAGGCGGCGCCTTGCTTCCTCTGTACTCAATACTCGTCCGAGATGCAGTCATAAATGGTCTATCATTCGCGTTCTCCTATCCGGTTGTTCTTTCCCCCCTCTGTCTATCGTTCGTTTTGCCATTAATCAATTCGCTTTGCAGTTCTAAACAGGAGACTACTGGTAATTGCAACAATAAAAGAAATATAAACAACTGCAGAGCTGCAGAAAGTAGATCCCCAGATCCCCAGATCCGTTGTAATCTGCATATCCGGCTTGTCTCGATGCCTGTCTGTCTGTCTGCCAGACATCTGGCAGAGAGGGAAGCCCCATCTGCCATTACCATCCTCCCGTGCTCTCCCTGCCCAGAGGGGGATCCCTGCGTGGATGCTGTGTGTGTGGTTTGGGGGCGCTGCGTGTATAGGAAGAGGGGCTTAAGGGGTAGCCAGAGGGCAGAGGGCAGACCCTGCTTCCTTGTTTGACATTTTAATTGCATTGTTGATGGATTTCACTGTTGACACTTTCCTTTTTTTTTTTTGCTTTTTTTCTCGTCGCCACATCAATTGTTAATGAACTTTTAAGTACAGAATAACCATTTTTGCGAGCTTGCCGGTTTTAAGTGGATGTGGCAGATGCCCCTGACTGTAGATGGGGGAGGGCTTTGCTCTGCGAATGCGGTTTATGATGGGGTTGTCAATGGAAATGAGCAGAGGAATCTGTTGTATAATTTAAGAAAGTTTTATTGTGGCTTAAGTGTTGTTTAGGGAAAAAATGAGTGAAATTTAATTGGGGGTACTTACTGAAACATAAGGGCTAGAGCTCTTTTGGGAGGAAATCAATGACTAGTATCACCCTGAGAGAGATCTGATTAAAGGTGAATGATATGAAGAATATATATGGAAAGTCCTAGTTTTGTTAGTCCACCAAAAAATATCTTTTTTCTTTAATCCTTTAAACAAACCTAAGGATTTAAGATCTTCGTTTATAAAAAGCCTTTACCTTATCCTGGAAAGCTATATTCTATAAGATCTGTTGAGATAACAATAAAGATTGGATCCTTATAGCTTTTAAAGTATTTGAAGTAATAGCAACTTCTTAAAACGATAGAATTTCAAAGAAATCTAGAGAAAATTCTTAATAATTCCTAGTTTACAAGTTCCCTAATTATCCAAAAACGAAGTCTTAACCAATAATTATTTTATAACAAGCAAACCCATTTATTAGCGTTCTTCTTCGAGAACACATATTCTTAGACCCATCTTTCTACTTAATAATTATATCAAAAAGTGACCTTAAATGCTTCCCACTTTGTTGCCTTTGCTTTGTTTTCAAGGAAATTGTCTGTGAAAATGAAAATCAAGTGGAAAAAGTTAACCACTCTTAGAACTATATCAGATCGGAGTTCCTCTTCCGCTCAACACCTCATTAGGGACGCCAAAACGACTTTTAATTGCGGCCAGTGGGCATGGCCTGGGCTCCCTCTCCCTCTTTATCTCTGTCCTACTCTCCCCTACAACCATATATTTCGCTCTTGCCACATCCGTGTGTCTCCCTCTTCCCTCAATGCATCTGTCTCGCTCTCCGAAAGGAAACAAGATAAACGACATGTCCAGAGGGTGAACAAGATAAATGCCAGTCCTAATGTTCTGCCACATCAAAATTTCCTATAGAACCAGAGAGAACCAGCTATAAGAACACTTAAGTGAGAGACAAACTAAAATTGTCATTTAACATTTGTCAACGGAAAATAAAATTAAAAAATTAAATTAAAAAAAGATAAAGAACCAAAAAAACAAAAACAACAAGCAACCACAAGTTGCAGACTAATTAAATAATTGGAAAAAATTACGTGGGAACAGCCACAAGACAAGACAATGACAAAAGAACTAAATTAAAGCGAACGAAGCGGAGAAAACCACCAAGGAAAAATGTCGCAATTCGATTATACCTGCTATACAGTGCCCGAGGGCTCCACGGACGATGATGATGACCATGATGATGCGGTGGGCAGTGACGGGACCCTCGGGCACAAAGATCACTCGGATTGTACCCAAGAATCGGATGCCACAACCACCACATCGTCCCTAGAGCGACGGCATATCTATAGGAGCCAGTACCGCAGCAGCAGCAACTGCAGAAGCTATGGACCCCAGAGGGCCTCAATGCCCGTCCTGCGATCCAGCCAGTCCAGGGAGATGACCCCGCAGCTGGGGATGTACCATGAGGGACCGGAGACACCCCCGCAATGGGGATACTTTGTGCCCCTGTTGCCAAATTGTTTCTTCAGTCCCCCGATGCAAAGAAGGCGTTTTAGGTGGGAAAAGGATAGGGATCTCGGCCCAAAAGAGATATAGAACTCCACTAATTTCTGTCTCTCTTTTTCTGTTTCAGGGAAAAGGAAAACGATCGCAATCGTCGGGCTGTCAGCTATGGAGGCGGAGACATGCCGTCCTCTGTACAATCGGCAACCATTCCCCGAGCTGCCCCACGTCGGGTGGCCCTGATGAAGGAGCCACCGCCGCCGCCGCCACCGAAGCCGCAGCTCTCGTCGAAGGCCTCGCTGCAGTCCACGGACTCGTCGTCGACGTGCCTGGCCAGCAGCAAGTACCCCCAGTCCGAGTACAATCTCATCCAGAAGATCGACTCGAACAGTACTCTGACGGCCCCGGCTCAATACCAGCCGCAGAACTTCTATGCCAACACTGGGACGATTGCCTCCAGCAATGGCTACGGATCGCTCTTGTGTCATGCCAGCTCTACGGCCAGTCCGTTGGCTGTACGGAAAAGGGACAAGCTGTTGCACCGATTCAGCGATGCTGCCACATTGGGGCGCAAGCTCAAGAAAAAGAAGAACACGAATCGCACCTGCAGATCCATGACGGAGGCCATTGAGATGCTGGCCGATCCGGTCATTGAGGATGAGTTTTTTGTAAGTATTATTATTGATTATTCATCGATTAATATCGATATATGTATCGAAAGTACGAATGGTGCCCATTTTGATTGAAGAATTCGATCGAAAGTGGGTTGTAATGGGATTTTTAAATGCATTTTTATAAATCGATAAATATCGATTAAAAAAGTATAAAAAGAACGCCAATTTCAAAACAGTTTCCCATTCCGAGTACCACAATTGTGGACTTAAAATAAATTGTATATGTATATAGATTATTTATCGATACATTTGCAATCGTTATATATCGATTGGGATTTGAGATTTTCAAATGAAATAAATCTAAATTGTATGGCTATTATATGAATTAAAAACTTATCGCATTGTTGCCCTTCTTGTTTTCCAATTCTCAGTTTAAGAATTGTGAATTTTATTCTTATAAATTTATGATTTTCCTGATGAAGATTTATGTACAATGCTCGTTTATTCTCCATAGATCTCCACATATCTTTTAATATCTTTAAAGCTCTTTAGCTACTATAAAACCTTAACCCTTTGGTTACTGCCCTTCCATCCATCCATCCCTCCCATCCCACTGCCCATTTAGGGGGTGTATTTGTTTGGCTTAGGGCCTCCACCTCCATCCTCCTACCACTCCCCTACCAAGCTTTTCATTTCATTTGAAGCTCTGCCTCTGCTCTGCTCATTCGGCTTTATCGGCACTCGCTTTTGTTTTATTTTTCTTTGGGGACGGACTGGAAATGTTATCCATTGGAAAAGGCCGAGAAGAGAGAACGAACGAACGAACCCATAGTCCGGCGGATAGATAGGCGGCTATACAAATGCAATACATTTTATTTACGGTTTAGTTCATATTTGTAGCTCGTGGCGGCGGTTCGAGATCCCAAAAAACTAAAACAAATTTATTTCTCTACGTAGGCGGACGGAAGTGTAAGAAAGACAAATCTTTCCGGGAGATAAGATGGAAAAACATGCGGGGAAATAAATTCAAGTGGAGTTTTTTTGTGCTATAGAAAATTTGGAGATGCTTAAAAAGCTAATGGAATGAACGTTCCTTTGATGAATGAAAAGATCTTCTTTGATAAAAAGCCATTCCATTAAAGTGAACTTCTAATGAAATGATTCCTCTATTCAATCATTACCATAATTCTCATTAATTAATGGAATCAATGATCATAGTTCCCATTGATCTCGAACTCTAACTCGACCTCTGACGAACCCCAAGGCTCGAGCATAACCTTGAATGTATCTGTTTTGCATCGACCAAAACCCAATTGAACTCAATTCTCGGTAGACAACCAACCTCCAAAAAAGGGGCGTCAATGGAATTATCTGAGTATCCCAATAGTCTGAACATTTCAACGACCTAATCGTACCTCACAAATTTGCAATGTTTCAACAATGTCGAAAGGGGAATTTGGGTCGCACCAACCGAAGACCCGATGGGGCATGGCTAAGCCACAAATTATTTGCAAATCAAGCTTTAATTAACCAACTCTGAGTTGACAGATTAGCATAGTATTTCACTCTACCCCCACCCCCACTCTATCTCTCTCTCTCTCCCCCGTACGTCTTTCTCTCGGTTCTATTCTTTGGTTAAGAGTGCAGTGCATATGACATATTCAGTGTTCAGGAAGACGAATGTCTCTAACAAAACAAGTGACACGAAAACTGTGTCAATACTTGAGGGTTCGGGAAACGTTTTACCTTGCTGCAGGCAAACCGGACGGACGGACAGCTGCAACGGCTAGAAAGGTGAACAAGTGCCGGAGCCGAACCCCGCTGACTAATTGGATTTTCTGTGCGTGCCAGGTGCAAAAGACAGACTTCCAGCAAATAATAGAAAAAGTTGTTGTATTCAAATCAAACAATTGCAGTGGAAAATCGAACGTGAAGTGTGCTGAACGTGTGCGCCGGCAAATACAAAAAAAAAATTTAACATTTTCTATATTTTTTGTGAGATTTTGCAACAAAGAATTCAACATTTTCCCCTGTTTTCGTCACGTTTTTTATAAATAGTATGTGTGTGGCATCTTTTAGGCGCGTACTGCAGTACAACAAACGTTCGGAAAAATCCTAGCATACTTTTAAGGCACAATATTAAAAGTAGTACCTATATCAAACTGAGCAGCGCCACTGTGTAATAATTACGTTTTGATGTAGATAACCATGTCAAATAACGTCCGATGCCTACTTTTCATGTAGAATATAATCTCCCCAGCTATATTTTCTTTTTCTTCTGTTTAAATTATTTTGATGAGGGAATAATTATTTTAGGCACTTGAGAGTAATATTTGTTGACTGAAAAAGAAAAAAAAGCGAAAAAAGATACTTTCTATTCGACCGTGACAGGACTCGAACCTGCAATCTTCGGATCCGAAGTCCGACGCCTTATCCATTAGGCCACACGGTCGCTTGTGTGTTGTCGTTTTAAACGGTAATAAGTACGCGCACTTATGCTCTAGGGTTCTTGTTCCATGCAGTAGCACGGCACTCGCTTTCCGCCCCCTCGGATTCCAACGTGAATTAAAGTTACATAATTAAAAAGCAAAAGAAAAAAACGAAACGAATATGAAACCCACCCCGCGACGACGTAGTTTCAAGACGAAACAACCCAAATCGAACGTGTACAATCCGCTGGTCCGCTACCGCCCGACGGCCTACGTACGGAATGGCATCATTGGCGGCGGCGAGGGCCCCGGCTCCAGTGGCATCTACCAGATCGACGACCGGGTGTACACCACCAACAAAATGTTTCTCCGCGATGGCTACATGTATCCCCGCCAGCCCGGCCAGCCCATGGATCCGCGCTACCCGCTGGAGTTGCACGAGTTCCCGCAACATTTCGGCGCCACTGGCCTGCAGCTGGTCAGCACGCCAAAGGTGCATATAGCCGGGGAGTATTTGGAAGAGCAGCAACAGCAGCAACAGCAGCCCCAGCAGCAGGTGCATCTGCAGCAGGAACAGGAGCGACAGGGCCGCAAAGCTGCCGCCGCTGCCGAAATAAATCTGGCCAATCAGGTCTACTGGCTGGGCAAGCAAAAGTCCCGCTCCCGTTCCCGCAGCAACAGTGGGGGCAACAAGAGCATGGCCAGCTGCCTGGGCGGAGGTGGGGGCGGCGGCAGCAGGGACCGGGACCGGGATCGGGATCGGGATCGTCCCTTTATACGGAATGTGGACGATCTGTTGAAGGCAATGGGCAAAAGGGAGGCAAATGCTGAAACAGCATCCACGGCATCGCAGCGACGACGCTTCAAAAAGGTAGGCATATTAATCCCAAAAGCAAATACAAATCAATCATCGCCGTGGATTGCATTTGTCAACCCAATGATTGCAACATTTTCAATTGTCGGCGGTGTGGCAAGACCACCTTAATTACATTTACATTTGTTGCGCCTCGTTCCGCCAGGCCATCCGTCATCACACCCGACATCTCGCCATCACCCGATCCGCCAGTCGCCTCTGCAGTGGACACAACTGAGGCACTGAAGCCTGGCAACCAGACATCATTTGGGTTGTGGCACGGCCCCTGGGGTGCGTCTGCGCAAAAATTAAAATTAATGATGTTCCGAAATTCGCCTCTGGCCTAACGGGGAAATTGGTAGGAGTAGGTTGCTCTTTAAAGTGCAGAAAAGGAGGCAGGGGGGGCAGGTCCAGACAGTAGCTGCTAATTTGCCATCCCAAAAAAAAAAACACACCTGCCCCATAAAAAGATATTCACTCTACTTTTGGAACTCCTCCAACTCCACTCCACTCTGCTTTACTCTTTCTCCTTGATTCTTTTTCAATTTCTGAAAAGCCTGCTCTTTGATGCGGTTCCTTTAAGCCTTTGTCTCCCCGCCCCCCCCCCCCCCCCCCCCACTTTTCCCTGTGTCCTTTTATGCAGTTTTTTAAACCACTGCTGTTCAGGCAGCCATGACGATTTGGTTTTTGCTTTATTTTAGATTTTATTTTAAACTTGGTTTCTTTCTTTTTTTTTGCTTTGCTGTGGTGTCTTCTTCGTCATTAGTGGATTTGTTGCTTCTTCTGGTTTATTTTTCTGGCTTAATTCCTCTCTCGCTTGGGGCACAATTTATGCGCTTCTGTTTCGGATTCCAATTCTCGGACTCGGACTACTCTGAGGAGCACTTGAGTTTGAGAAATTGGTTTCGTTGATTGTGCTTTTGGGGCAGAAACAGAACAGTGGGTCGAGGAGCTAAGATAAATGGTGGCACCTTTATGAGGGTATGAGTTTTGGGAGGGAAGTGTGGAAAGGGTTACAGAAATCAGTGAAAAAGAAGAATATTTTTAACTGGAGTTTTCCTTAATTTTAATGTAAATAATAAATAATATAAATAAATAAAAAAAATAATAATACATAAAATATCATTTACATCCGCTTCGTTCCTTCGTTCCAGCCAGATATTGAATTTTCCGCTCATCCGAAAGTGCTGATTGGTGCTATTCATTCAATTTATGCTTCCAAATGACATCGTTCGAAGCAGCAGAAATAGTTCATAGCTTATTACTTATACAAATATCTCGTAATCCCCCATTATCTCGTTCTCTGACTTTCCAAGTGTCTCTCTCTTTCAATATCAACACAATTCCCAATCACTCTTCAACCACTGTATAGTCTGCTTCTCCCAGCCATGACTCAACTTCCGGCTGTGTGTAAAATTCCATGTAGAATTTCGCATCAACTCAAATGAAATGAAGTAAATTGTAAATGGAAGTGGAAGAAGCCCAACGAAATGAGCATAAATTTATGCACTATATATGCAAGCCCCTAGATTCAAAAGAGTTAAGGAACTTAAGCCAAATCGGAGCAAGGAATTTCCCATATGCAAAGGAAAAACCAAAAGCACAAGCATTGGCAATGCAGTGCAGGTTGTCTCTGGTTGGGGAATTCCCCCCTTTTTTGCTCGCTGCAGTTGCTCGTAAATTTAATAAAGCCTTGCCCTCGTACTCCTCTCTGGCTGACATTGGCATGTGTTGTGGCATTTTCTTGAGGGTCTGTCTCTCTGTCTCTTTCTCCGAAGAAAGTTGTGCCCAGTAACTTGTTAACAAAATTTCACAGATGGTCTTTTAGTTCGTTTTTTTTGTGGTTTTACATTTTTCCACTTTCAAAGCAGTCACGTGCCAAGATACCATATTTTTTGTTGCAGTTGCGGCATCTGATTGAAAATGCAAGGCGGGATGTCAGCTCCAATCAAGCAATGGGGGGGGAATAAGGAGTGTGAAAACCCTAAAGAATTGCCTTTGTTTAGTTGCGGCTTTAGGGCTAATTATAATGTGAAGTTTTCAAAAAGTTTGGGAAGTTCAAAGTATTATTCTGATAACTGGAAACTAAGTAAAGTTTTCGGGAATTGAAAGTGAACAAAAATTATTTATTCAAAGTAAAATTAAGAATAATACTTTTATTAATAACGAAATTCTGCTTGTTATAATTCAATCATTTTGACTGGTCTCTGGTTTATATCTCTTAAACCTTTTACTGCGTCATGAACCCACAAAATCCGTATTATCCGCCTTAAGCCAGCAATATGACACAATCTCTGCGGATAATCTGCCTGCCAGGCAGCCGCCGAATCGTAAATGTCTAAATATCTTTGACCAACAATTACGCCCCTCCGCGGAGCTCCGGAGACACATTTTTGGTGTACAAATCAAATTACCAAACTGCAGTAAGACAAACCCCACCAAAACCCTCTAGGCCCTCCTCCCCTTCCAAAAAATACATATATATTTATACATATATAATTTGTAATGACCAACAGCAGCCACCAGCTGGCGTTTCTATGAGCCACAAACAAAGCCAATAATTGTGTCAAAAAAAAAACTAAGAGACAAAGAAAAATAAAGCAGTGGAAAAGTTTGAAGTCGTGGCACATCGAAGCTCTAATACCCAGTATCTAGTTTCTATATATTGAAAATAGAGCAGCATAGCGGATTTAATAGTTTCGAAAGCCAGGTGTTTAAGGAGCCAAACGATATAAGCATCTTTACGGGAAAAAAAACATTTAAAAGAGATCAATGTGTATCTCCATTTCCGCATGATTGAGTTTAATTGCTTTATTTACTTTGAACCCTGATTGAACCCTGGTTGTATATAGTACACAGATATCCAATCATCTGCCCAATCCATTTTTGGTTTCATTTCTCTTCAGGAGATCCTCTACGAATGTAAAACTCACATTTGTATCAAATTGTAGCTTCTTATCGAAGAACCAATGAAGGGACAACATATAATCCCCCGTCGGGAGGGGCAGACGCAACAGCTCGGGCCTTAGATAAAAATCCTTGACAACTTGTGGACCCTTTAAAGGAAAAAGTAAAATTGTTCCTACTATAAGCTATACAACTATTGGAGTGTCTTACCACATAGGGGCACGTGTGGTTTATGTTTGTAAACTCTTTAAATAGCCCATATATTAAATTAGCCACGGGGATATTTCGCTTTTGCAAATACCGGCAGACATCAAAATGAAAATCGACTAGCCAGGGCTTGTATCCATTTTCCCTTTTGAACACCCGGGCATGAATTGATATATCTTTGGCTGGATGTAGCACCGTTCCATTCATATTGCAGACCACTTTGTTCCGACTGACGGCCTTCAGACGACAGTTATGGAACACAAACCAGGATGTATTGTAGCTCTCGCAGACGACGTTGGTAAACTTGAAGATGACAGCATCCTGAAATGGTCTCACACATATTTCAGAATGTTTCACATACGTGTCTCAATAGTTTATCAATAATTAACATACATTCAAGTCAAAGTTGAATGCTATCCATACTGCGAAGAGCACGAAGATTAATCGATTGAACTGCATTGAACTGTTTTGTATTCTGATCGGAAACCAACTAATATTCAAAATTTCGTGGCTCGAATATTGTACTTATAAGAGGGAATGTTCGTTTAATTACAGTTCAATTATTAGCTGGCGAATATTTGTTGTAAGGAAAATTACCAGCTGATTTATATCGTTTTATAATGTTCCGCTTAATTAGTAGATTAACAAAAGCGATAAACCAGATATAGAACTCCATCACTAGCACCGAACCGAACAATGTGAAGGCAAGAGCCTCAGTCAGTGTATAATTCAATGGATTTTCTATAGGATATTTAATTTTTAAATTTAAAGTCCGAGTGAATATGGAAAAATTATACTCTTTCATTATTCTGAATGGAGTTCTTTAATGAAAAAATCAAAAAATGAGTGCCCTAGATCAAATGGTGTTATTGTAATATATTGTTTTGTATGAGAACCCAAAAAAAAATATGATGTACATATGCTGAGAGATCGCTTTAGAGAAAACATAAAGTCAGCTCTAACCTAACACTTACCATCGAATTTTGACTGAAATGCTACTGACCGCTATATATTCCACCAGAGTTTGTTATTTGATCTCTTATTTTCACCGAATATGGACATTTGTGATTAAGTTTTGAATACAATTTGAAAAGGTGAAAGCCCAGAGAAGCCACTGGATGATAAGGTTTATTCGGCGTTCTCTTTACGATAATATTATAATTTTTGATGAAGGCAAAGCGTTGCATGGGGCAGCCCTTACTATGGAAATAAGAAATGAAGGGCGTAGGAGGAAGTTAATGAAAAAATAGATAAGCTGTTGATTTCTGATCTATATTTTTCCCAAATTTATTTATGGTATCGAAAAGTCTATTTTTCTGGCTGTTACATGCATTTGCACGAATTGAATATACCCCTTCGCACACTTTCTTTGAGTACTGGGTATCAAAAATTAAAAGACACGCCGACAATTTGAAATGTTGCACGTGCTCACGAAATGTTATGAGCAATAAATAAAATAAATAAAAGCAACAGAGAAAGAGGGAAAGACAGAGAGACATAGAGAGAGAGAGAGAGAGAGAGAGAGAGGTACTGATAATATAATTGCTGTTGCATTAAGTTTTGGGGTAATTGCTTCACATAAGCCAGGTCATTAACGGCTGACGGCGGTCCGCCAGATAGAAATCAACGCTTCAAACTTATTCCACCCAAAAAAAAGAAAATAAACCAAGAAACAATTTAGTTTAATTGAATTTTGGGGAAAATAAAGTATAAACAACTCAACTTTGGCTTTCGGTGGAGGAGGCTATCTATGAGAAATGATCGTAGAGGGGGAGGGGGGAAGAGCACGAGTCAAGTTATTTAATTGAAATTCTTTCACTTCTGTCTGCTGTCTGACACATAACCTACGTTAATATGTTACCCATTGACCCACCGCCACCCAACCCATTCTTGAGGCGGACTCTGAGGTACGGTATTGTTTTGGTTTCCTTATTTTCCCGCATTTCCCATTCGTTGGCTTTCTGTCTACTCATGCAGAAGCACTTGAACAGACTCGGGGAAAGACTCTTCTTGGGTTTTGTTTTGAAAGACATTTCTGTTTGAAGGTGGAGGAGGAGTTTCCTTCTGGTCGAAAGCAGCAAAGACCTAGAAAAATTCATAACTTCAATGACAAGAAACTATTTATGGATATTTGCCGGGCATGTTTTGCTGCGGATTTGTTTATGGCCAAGGATTTAGGATAAGTGGAATGGAATTATAAAGAGAGACAAGGTTAAGTGGTATACATAGTGGTATGTGATTCAGACATACTACAATCCAATCCCCTCACAAGGATAAAATATACCGATAAATACAAGTATTTTCCAGAGTACAGAGATCCTTAGAAAGAAGTGGCACCTCCCCCATTCGTGTACGAGTATTTATGATGGAATTTATACGACCTAAGCAGGTCTTTGGCAGGTTTTGTGCCCCTCCTTGTGGCATATTAGATATTCCATTACCATTCCTTCATATTTATGATAGTGCTTAACCAAATGCTTACCTGTAAATCAAAGAAATACTTAAATACATACATCTGCTGACCGCACTTAACGCCCTTGCAATCGGTGACTGACTCATGGCTCATGCCCCAACCATCTGGTCTCCAACTCTCCCTACCTCACTCCCTCCCTCTCTCGCTCTCCTACCGAACTCTACAATTCTCTCCTTAACATGACACGCAAGTTCCTTAAGCATTTGCTGCACTCATTGCAAATTCACAGCAGCAGGCACTGCCGCTGCAACAACAACAAAAGCTCCTCCATCGCATTCCTATAAATACCAACTTCACACTGACTGCGGGGACCACGGGCCTGCAGCTCCAGCAAAAGCTGGCAAGTTTTTCTTTTATCTTTGATTGCAAACTTGAACAGAGAGCACACCAGCAGCACCAGGCATCGCCAGGCAGCACCCAACAGGCAGCAACAGACAAGAAAGGAAGACAGACTGGCCTCAGAGAATGGAGACTTTGATACCCTTTCTTTCAGATGCATGGCTTCCCTTGAGAGCTATTGGAGTTGAGAGTAGAGTATAGGACGAGGTTAAATGGAATACATAGTGGACTTGAGAGTCTGGAGCCAGCTACTGGGCGCTACTCAGATTATTATTTATGTAGACACCATTAGACACTTGTAGAGTTTCGCTTGAAATATCTTTTGCAAAATTTTATTCCCAAGGCAGCTATAGGATAGAGTCTTAAGATTTTCTTCAAATTAATTCCAGCTAAAATCCCTAAGATTTAATATTATATCTGAATTTGTATAAATATCCCTACAAGTCTTCCCCTACAACCCATAATTGGTCCGGCAGTCCCCTGAAGCATAAAGTGGATTTTGTGCAGAGTGTCACTCAAAAAGACATAGATATACCTATGCTGGATCCTTTACTATATTCCAAACTTCTCTTCAAAGATATGCCAACCCTCTTTGAAGAGTATTGCCATAAACTCCTTCGGACAGAGCGAACGGAGAGGAGCCTTGCCAGTGCTGCCCATTTTGTAGCGCTGTCGCTTTGAGTGGAGTGGAACCACAAACACACACACGCGCATACACTCGAACACATACAGATGGAACCGAAAAGTTGCCTGGCAACATTTCGCTGCTCATGTTGCCAGCAACAAGTTTACGTACGTGTCTACCTGAATCCGAATCCGAATCCGCACACACCTGAATCAAAGGGGCACATGGGTGCGTGTGTATGTGAGTGTGTGTGTGTGTGAGCATTTTTGAGCATATTTTTTTTTTTTTTTTGTTGGACGTACCTACACGTACGCCGTCGCCACAGCCACAGCCGCCGTCGGCTTTTGCTTTTTCTTGAGCGTGCCGCGCCGCGGCGTCCATTTCAAAAGTCGACAAAAGTTGGTGGCGAATGGACGCGATTAACGGATGAAAATTTTTTGGTGATACTCGGAGCGAGCTCTCTCGATATATTGATACCCTACCTCCCACCCCACACGACCGCCACCCCCCCTCTCAGTGATATTTACGTGTGTGTGTGTATGCTGTGATTTGTATTGCTGTTTCGCTTGCTCTTTCATCGGTTTCTTCGTGTCGGTGTTTGTTCGGTTTATTTCGGGGGCGCCTGTACTTTTTTATGCGATCGAACGTGCCTGGCATTATCCCGCGATCCGCGATCCCCGATCGGCGATCCCCAATCCCCGAGCCGTGCCTTTGGCATTAGTTTCGCTGTTGTTGCTGCTGTTTTGTCACGCGCGCGTCTCGCGACTTCAATTAATTAACAAAAGCAACAACAAACACAACAAATCCACTCAAAAATCATACACAAAAAAGAAAAATGTAAATCCAAGTGTCATATGCTACAGTGCCTAAAACCCGTTTTCGCACCAACCAAAAAAAAAAAGAAGAAGGAGAAAATCTTGCATTGACATTTTTTTTTTGTTTTCCACAAGAACAAGATTTTCAAATGTCTGTGCAGCATGTTGCACTGAGCAAAAGCAGCATCAACCATCGTAACCTCTACACAGCGAACAAGGAATATCATCGGAAATCATACAATAATTGTTGCAGCGCATTCCATTCCTCCTGAGAGATGGATATAGTCAGCGGCTCGGGAGCGGGCAATCAACACGTTCTGCCAAACAACCACTTTCGTCATGAATCATTTCAGCAACAGGTAACGAGCGACACAGCAACAAACAGAACACAGAACCGAACCCACCAGAAAATATCTACAAACTGGGGCGCTTTAATTTTTGTTGAATTTGGTAGAAAGAATATGTTTTTAAGGGAATTTAAACGAATTAAAGGCATTATTTTATGGATATCTGGAGGGCTTTACTGACCTTTGATTAATGTGGTTTAGCACATAGCAAATAAAAACTATCTATAGCTCGTGCAACAGAGAGACTCCTGGAAAATGCATTTTCATTAGAAAGCAATACAAAATAATTACAAAAAAAAACCCTGCTCTCCACCCTGTCCCCCCCTTCCGTATTTGTGCACCATCTATCCTCCAGTAAAGATCTCCCTCCCAACTCATTAGTTAAGCCAAATCTGTTTGCACTCCTCATTTGCTTTGGAAAACTCTCACCTCACCTCATCAGGCAGAAAAAAAGAGTCTCGGCGGAGTGGTGTGGGGGGGGAAAGCAAGTGCCAAGTTTGCACTAAGTGAAAATGCATTGAAAAAACACGAAGAAGAAACTGCTGTTTCTTTTTTTATGGACAGACAAAACAGAGACAGACCGACCCGTAAAGGTTACACACGAAAGAGAGTTCGAGCTAAACAAATTGATGGTTAGACCAGCGATGCTGAAGCCGATGCCGATGCCAAAAGTTTGATAACCCCCTCTCAGGCAACCCGATCCGATACCCCAAAACTGATATCTACATCGTATCCATTATATGCCTGCCGTTTAATCACCAAAATTACCGATTTATAGCGTACGAAAATCGAATGAAAAGCCCGAAAAGCCCGAAAGGAAACGGTTAATTAACATTCGAGTGTATAATTTCCACATGGCAAAAGGATATATAAAATAATCAACAAAAGCCAACAAATTGCTGCAACTAGTGGAGAGGGAGATGCCAGAGGGAGCGAGTGAGAGGGCACACTGTTGTTGCAACTGTCATTACGTCCGTGCAACCTGTTGCTTGGACTCTCTGCCTCTGCCAGTGCCACTGTATCTGTATCTGTCGCTGGGGTAATCAACCAGAGAGCCACCAAAATGAATATACGAATATGGGCAAGGAAAATGCGATGCCAATGGTAGTGCAGTGGGGAGTGGGGAGGGGGAGGGGGGAGGGGAAAACTTGTACTCGTAAAATTAATGAACTTTTCGAAAGTGAAACTTTTGATGAAGTGGCGCTTTTTTGTCTTTGAATATGAACGTGAAACATTTTGAATATTTTAAATGTAAGAGATGGGGAAATTGCTGAAGGAAAAACTGGTTACAAAACTCAGAAAACAGAAGTGGGACTAAGTGAAAATTAGTTGGAAAATTGCGTGAATCTAAGATGAAAGTAGAATGAACGTGGAAAGAGAATAAAAGTGTTCTGATAGCTCCCCAAAGATCAGTTCTCTTATAGAAAATATCAATAGAAATTGATGAAAAATCTTTGAAGTATTCATTAACCCTCTAGTGATGTCTTGGGGCCTTCTCTTTATTTATTTATTTATTAAATTAACAAATTATCTGTTAATAATGGTACTTAGTTACTAAAGGCAGAAAAAGATAAGTTAAAAGTTAGCTAAATTTAAATGATTATAAATATTGCATGCAATTAGTTTAAGAGACAGTTCAGGGGATAGGGTTAGACAGAGGGAGTTATAATTATGGCATAAAACCCTAAAAGGTTCATGATCAGCATAATTAGACCTACATATGGGTAGACGGATAGGCCTAAAAGTACGGGTAGGTCTGGATGGAACGGCCAAGTCAATCTGACCCAAGAGAGTTTGGGAGTCAACAGTCCCAAGAAGGAGCTTGTGCACGAACATTACGCCATTGCATATTCTGCGATGGTGCAACGACGGCAGGTCAATAAGATTTAGCCTAGACCGGTAGGGTGGCAAGATTCTACCCGAGTCCCAGTTAAAGTTCCGAAGGGCAAAAATTAAAAATTGCTTTTGCACGGGAGTGAATAATTGCAAGCCTCACTGTTGCACTTGAGTGCTCGCTGCAGAGGTTGCAGAGAACCATTTTGTCACCTTTTTCTCGCATACCGACTGCACTCTCCCCTCGATAAACTTGGAACCCCCTTGAAACCCCCCTCTCTTGGGTAGAAAAACTTGACATTGATGATCGACTAGTAGTAGACTAGACTCGGTCTCTCTGTCGGTCTCCAACTATAGCTCTGGCATTCACTTTTATGTATGTTTTTTTATCTGCTGGCTCCAAGACCTGCCGCAATCTTTGGGGCGACATATTGGAATGCATAATTCATGGCTACAGCTAATATATTGATTATAGCCGAGACTTGACGATGGAATTCCATTGCTATGCTATTTTTATGGCCATTCACTGATGGAACAGAGCTTTTACGGCCCGATGACTATTTATGGGAATAACTGTGTGATATGTGATATGTATGCAGATATGGTATAGAAAGTAGAAGTTGGGGGGGTTCCCACATAACGATAATTATCATTCGTGGGAATAATAAGTGGAAATTGGATGGGGAATGGATCTATAAAGATGTGGATATGTAAATGCAAAGAAAGAATAAGTAGAAACCACACCAATAAACATCTCATCCTGATTCCATAGAATACCTTTTCCATTGCCAAGTTCAACACGAAATCCCTTCAATATTTATGAAGACATTTTGAAGCTGAAGCTTAAAACCGCAATTTATGCTCCAGCTTTGAAAGCAAATCCTTTAAACCGATTTCTGGAAAAGCAAATATACACAGAAGAGCCACAAGAGCCCCATACCATGCCAGGCCATGCCATAAAGAATCTCTACCTCTGTATCGAGAGAGGAGGAAAGAAACCAGTTTTTCACATGACCATAAAGAATACCAGCAACGGATTCGATCTCTGACAAAAAATAAAAGACCAAAAGAACAAGAAACATGTATTCGAGAGGGGCCCTAGCACACAGTCACCAACAAAAGTCTACAAAAGAACTCTCCAAGGGTGCTGGGGTGGACGGGGGACGGGGGTTTTTGAGTGAGAATTTCCACTCGAAACTAAAACTCGCTTTAAAAGAAAGAAAAAGTCTTTAACAGACTCCAGACAGAATCCAAGTCAAGTCAAGTTGTTGTTGAACTGGTTTCAGATCCGATCAGAGATCAGAGGTGGAGGAGAGGAACAGGCGAAATGGAACACACACACCATAGCCGGGCCCTTTGGAGACTTTGATTTTGGAGACGCCAACTCTCTCTCTCTCTGTCTCGCATGCGGGTGTTTCTCCAACGTTTAACCCATTGATTTATATTGGTAATTTAACGCCATTATTGTGCAGCTGCCACTCCTGACTCCAGCTCTTTGACTCTTTTGGGAAAGTTATCTAACAGAAGGGGGGCCATGAACTGCATTTCTGCATTGAACCATTGAATTGAGTGATTTCTATTTCTGCTCTGGGGGCCAGGGGCAGGGGCAGGGGCCCTTCCCATGTTTCGAGGCAATTACCTCGCCCCCAACCGACTACCAAACATATACCCAGCTAGGGCTACACCTCCATGTTCCTCCATGATTCGTGGTCTGTTGCCATGTTATGCCTTCATAATTGTTTGGGCTTGCAATCAAAAATAACAAAAAAAAAAACCATACAAAGTGGAAAATGGATAAAAATTGTAACCCTTTTTCCCCCTATTTTCACTCTTTCCCTCGAAATTGAGCTGTAAAATTGTTAATTTAGCTTCTGTCTTGTGTTAGTCACGTGAGCTTCAAATTAAGTTTTGGTACCCAGCACTCATCGGGCGTGGGGGTGTATTAAATTCGTGTAAACGTACGTAACACCAAGAAGGAAGCGTTACCAACATAAATAAAGCAAATCCGAATAGTAGATATATTCTGGACGTTGATATTCAATGACTGCATCTTTCAAGTGGCGATGCCATTACTGCACCCTCAAGTTACGCTCCGATCCCAGGCAAAATGCAGCCCAACAGACCGAGGGGCGCTACCGCATGACGCGCGACGCATTACATGATAGAAAGATAGTAAAATATATGTAGTACAGGGTATCTTGGTGTCGAGCCACGTGTACTTTGATGGAAAATATTCCGAATGTATTTTTGCTGTTGTTGAATGTAGTCATTCCTGCCTGCAATTAGCGCATTCGTGCGGGGAGGATTCAGTTGTGGCTATAAATAAACAAAGTTGGGAATGGCCCCTCCCCTCCCCCTGAATAGAGGGAGTTTGGCAACCAAAGCGACATTTAAAACCAAACCAAATGAAGCGATTCGATAGAGTCTCGCAGACCCTAAGGTTGTTTCTTGGAAGCCAAAACGGAAAGCTTCCTACTATTTTTCTTAGAACCCATCGCTCGCTCAGAACCCCCCCTCTCTGAGTATGGGTATTCCATTCCACCTGCTTGTTCCACTTCTCACATGCAAAATTTCACAAACACAATATTTGTACGCGAAACGATCTTATTAAGAGCCAAGATTTATTAGCAGCTTGGAATGGGAAGTCTTGAAATCAAAAGGCGACAATCTGCGAGTAGATACGGCGAAAAATAAAACTGGATTTTAAACTGAGGGGCCACTGTTGCAAAGCCTTCCTCCCCCCATCAAGTCGGCACAATCTGTGGTTCATTCAGCAATGTGTGTTGCATAGTTTCAAAGACGGAAAAAGACAAAAAGAAAAACTCCACAGATATATAAAATAAGACATGTAAAATGCGTTGAAAGCAACAGCTCTGTTGCTTTTTTTGTTGGGGCAAAATACTTGTTTTTTGTTTTTTTTTTTGGCTTACGAAACCATGCAACACACACAAAACAGTAAGCATTGGAGTAGCGGCAGCAGGCAGCAGCCACATTGATTAGGAAATGAATGGCAGCGATTTGTAGTTGTATCTTGTGCAGTTTCCAGATACGAGCAGCAGCAGCCACAGCAACGGCAACCAAATGAAAACTTCACTTGACATGCTGCCTGCCTGCCCCCAAACCGCACCGCACCTCAGCGCCCCGCACACACACCTCCGCGGTGCACATACCGCACCCAGTTTCAAATTCTTGACGATTGATTCATAATGAAGAAACCTGTTTCTTTTTTTTAACAAGAAATGCGGGAAGAGTAATTTCTACAGCACGAAGTTTATGTACTCTTTTCTATCTATTGAATTTCATAGATATTTTTTAGGAGATTTTAAGAGGTTTCAAGATTCTCAAATTCGAGGATTTTGTATTAGAAAAGCTAAGTATTTCTAAAAAACTAGATGATAATGTCATTCAATTTAAAATAAAAATCAAACTCTTATAAATATCGTGATTTGCGAAAGATGATTACTTTAAGAACTTGAAAATGTTGATCCAAAACGTTTAAAAGTTTTCAAAATTTAAAATTTTCATATAAAAAATTTTACAGATTTGTTTTGATAACCAAAAAGATTGTTCATTAGGAAGTAACTAAAGCTTTATACAAATAATATAACTAGAATGATATACCTAAATCACAGATCTGCGTTTGCATTCTAAAAACTATTCACACAATATGCACTCTAGCATTAATAGTGTTCAAAAGCCAGGTGTTCAAAGAGCTAAAAGATAAATACCTTGCTTTTTGTTTGGCTCATTCTGTCTATGATAATAATCCGATTGCAATGAGTTCATTTAATCCCAGTTTAATTTAATTTAAGATATAATCATTATATACTATTCTCCGTTTTCGGTTTTCTCGTATCTTCAAGATTTTGGATGCCAAAATATTTACAAAATTGTAGGTGACGGAAGGAAGTAGCCTTTTTGCACCTCAACTGTGGATATAAGAAATAGATAGGTTACACCAAAGACAATTGAATTCTAATATGAGTAACGAGTAAGATCCAAATGCTTTAATGAGCACGTGAGTGCGTACCAAAAAGAGCCCACCTGATCAAGACTTTATTCTCTTTTCATTGCCAATATCTAACCAAAAAGAACGGAATACTCTATCAGAATAGGGCAAACAAAGAGACAACTCACACATTTCGCATATTTTCGCAACTACTCACACACTCACACACTCGATCGCTGTCTGGGCGATCACTTTCCGGACAATAAAGTTCTGTGAGTGTGGTGTTCCCTTCGTTTTGTTCACATCAAATCAGGCAGAACACTCCCCAGTCCCCCACAATCGACGACTCCACCTGCGGTTTTCGATGTCTACCTCCTTGACCCTCCATATTTGCATTCAATTAATTGCGGCCCGTCCTTCTGTTTGCCTTTCTTTAAGCCACATTTCCATTCCTATCCAATGATTCATTGCACTCCCTCTACCTACCTCTCCCCACCACTCAAATGGAGTTATAGAATCGCGTATTTGTTTTATTTAACGTGTATTTATCTTCGGTTTTGGGTTCGTTCAAAATATTTATGCGTGTCTGATTTTTCGCCATAAATATTATTATTTTTCCGTGCCATTTCCACACTTTTTCCGCATTCGTGTTGATATTTATGGAAATTCCCTTGGCTGGCAAGCTGTTGAATTGTGATAAAAAGTAATTGGCTTTTCACTGTTTGCATTGTCTGCGGCATTGTCTGAAATTCAATTGGCGAATGAGTTCTACAAATGGGGGCCATTCGAATCGAATCAATTTTAACCCTTGATGGTTAAGCTTTTTTGCCATATGCACACGACGGATGGCCATCTACCATCTACTGGAAAACTCTAGTATTTATCGTAGTATCTTTTATGGGTATCTCTATCTTTATGTTATGTATCTCATTTTTTGCCATTCGTTTTGGGACATTATCTCCCGACAACTGCAATTATGCACACCTTAATGATTTTTTATGTGGGTTCAATTAGATTCAGCCTTTCCCCCCACCCCGCAAAGATCAAAATGTCAAAGTTGAACTTCATTTGAATCCATGGGAACATGTGGGGCAGAATTACATGTGAAAGTTGGCGATATTTCAACTGAAGGCAGAACCAGAAAAACCAAGCAGAAAGCAGGGCTAACAAGCAATTTTATATGCAAATCAATCGCAGATTGAATAAAACATCAGAAAAAGAGACACAGAGAGAGAGAGATAGAGGTAAAGGGAGCTTTTAGCCATCTGATGAGACCCAAAAGACCCAAAAAAGAGGCCAAAAAGGCAAACTCCGAAAAAACTGTGGAAAGATTCGTTGCGGTCTTTCTGCGAATTTAAATTCTTTTATTTTTGAATTTGTAAGCGATTTGCGTACGCATCTTAATACTGAACTCTGAATACTGAATCTTTTAAATTGGAATTTGAATACAAAAGCCTTAAGATAAAGATTGATTGTCTTTTAGGCAGATGTTTATGAATCATGCAAAGCGACAGAAATAAATGGGGAATATATATACATAAAAGACTATATATCTAGAGGGCTCTCTGATATTACTATTAGCTATAATTTATATAATTATTATAATTTTTTAAACTTTTGCTTCTGTTCTTTCTTTGCAGGTGAGTAAACGTTCAATCTTTCGCTTGCCCTTTGGGGCCGCTTATTCGTGAGTATGAATAATTTGCAGCGTAATTAAGGGAGAAGCACAGACGAGGCGCAGACTGGATCTCATTACGGATGGATAGACGCTGGAGCTGCAGAAGGCTCTCATTCATTAAAAATAATAGTTGTTCTTTGGGGAGGCTTCATTTTCCAGTTGACTTCCTCGGATAAATATTTTCTATAGAAAATTGCACTTAATTGTGTGCAGTTTGTGTCCCCCAAAAGAGGAATCGTTGATGCATCCCAAAGGTGTGGACAACCAATGAACAAACATGTGGGGGCATACACAATGTTGTGGACCACGCTACAGTGTTTAACGAGAGTATAAGCACACTCTATAAACGATAGCAAGTCTATTAAACTAAGCCACAAAAATACAAACTTGTGATGTGTTTCATGCACCAAAATCGTGCAAATATTTATGTGCCCACATTCTATACAGTGCGCGGTGAAAGTATAGCAATACTGCAAAAATTGTAGAAACATTCATTCACAAACAGAAATTCAATCCAATGGAATCCATTTATTGAGGATTTATGACTGCTTCCTGTTTTTGGAACACAATTCCCTGACGTTTCTTTTCATCATCATATTTCTGTCGCGCAGTGTACCGTCATAAATTAGCATAGCAAATGCTCTACCGTTCCGCACTGTACCCTGAAAGCCATGTCAATTATTTTTACGTGTGTGTGACGTTTATCTAAAGTGACACCGCACAGCCATGCAAATTGCACATAAATCGATTGTGTGGGTATCGATAATCGCTCTGTGACTCTGTAGCCTTTGCCGGTGACTGTACCTGCCGCTCTTTGGTGTGGTTGTGGCTGTGGCTGTGTTGATGGCTTGCCACATAGTTTGCATTTATTACAAACGAGTAGCATTAAATATTATGGATTTTTTTCCACTCTTTGAGAGGCAAATACTCGTATTTTTGCGTGGGTTTTTCGCGTCGTGTCGAGCATTTAATTGCTTGATCAAATACAGAGTACGGGGCAGAACAAATGAAACGATTGATTGTCCAAACAATCATAAATAAAGTACTCTACTAAGTGGGGAGAGCTAATGACACGGTTGCGGTCTAGAGTGGGGAGTGGGGAGTGGAAATGTGAATGGAAAGGGGATACGTCTGTGAGGCATGCTAATTCCCTCAACTGCTAAGCCACACTGTGAGGCAAACCCCTAAACGAGACAACTAACGAGCTCTAAATGTCCGTTTTAAGCAAATGTATTTCTGTTTTGCACTAGATTCACGCCACTACAACATTTCATACAGAACTATCTTTTATTTGCCCTTTTTCAACTCCCAAAGGAAACTTTACCTTTGCCCCACTTTTTCTCTCTGCCGCTGCATTCACTGATTAGAATGGAGACATAATGATTTCGATTCAGAGACATGTCAGAGGCGGCGACATTCTGCCGGTTCCTGTGCTCCTTGTGGCACTTCACACGTGTTTCCTTTGGCCATGCCTCACTCCTCTGAAGAGGAACCCTGGAACACTGCCGTTTGCTGGCTGTTTGCCTTGGAAAATTACACACTCATTTTCAGAGTGTTTACTTTTTGCATACGAGAGGCGGGGAGGGCGCTACATGCATATTCTTCAGCCTGTATCCTGCTGTATCCCATTTCCTGTTTACCCATCGCACAGAAAGAAAAAAGAAAGAAATGGAGTAGGTGTTTGCTCTGGGCCATGGATGAGATAATAGAACAAGAACCAGAACCAGAGCAAGCATTGTGTGAGGAGGATATTGTGTGTTTTTGTGTGTTTGTGTGTGTGTGTGTGAGTGTTGAGGATAACACGTCGTAACAAGTGAAAGGATGCTCGAGAGCGCTTACGGGTTATCCACCAAATGACAATGGACACGGCATCGGATGCATTTACTTGGACTTTAAGGATTAAGTGAGTGTTTAAGATGTTGATGTTCTGGGAGGAAAAGTCTCTTAAGGGACTCATACAGAGATTTCATTCAGTTAGAAAGCCCTTTAGATCTTTTAGACTCTTATTGGGTAAGGATTACTTGGATGTAGAAGATCTCCCTCAAGATCTATTGAAGTAATTCAATCAAGCATATTCTTGGGCTAAGATCTTCTTATCTTTTTCCGACAACAACGAATACACCCTTTTGGATTATTAAGGAACCGCTAATAATGTTTCAGTCGTGCCAAATTCTTAGGCTTGGGCTCCTCTAATCTTCCATTAGATCTTTTAATCATTGAATTTCTCTTGTGGCATCGTATTTCAAGTGAAGAGGCAATCCATTTGCAATCCTTGCTGCATGACTGACCCAAATCTGAGTGCCTTGCCGTAAAGGTCATTTCCATTAGGCACATTCCACAAGCTGCGAGCACGAGTATCTATAGATAGGGATGAATAGATAGACACATAGATACACACTTGAGCGGAGGGCACAATTCCAAGTGGCATTCAGTGTATCCCCCGGGGTGAAGAAGGGCCTCTGCGTGGCGTGGCACGCATGCGCACCATAATTCAAGCACATGAGGAACGCACTTTTCTTGCAGTCGAATTGAGGAGGGGCCCGAAAGAGTAGGGGGCACTACTCTGTAGCGTTTCCTCTTCTGCCTAATTTATATATGTGTATGTGTGTATCTATGAAATCTAGAGTTTTGTAGTTCAAGCACGTACCACGCACTAAACAAAAGAAAACACTCGACACCGATAGAAATTCTTTACAGAAAAAAAACCAAATAGTGCCTACACACTTCATATGTGTTTGCTTTTGGTTCGAAAGTTGTATCCGACAGATACTGTGGTAAATTCTGTGCGTGTGAGTGTGCTACAGTTTAAGCATCATTCCAATTTGTTGTTGCCCTTAAAGTCGGCCTGCAAAAGCATTAACACGTCGCGACGGCATAAAACTCGTTAAATGCTCCCCAAAGGATCCTCTCCAACGGCGGCAACAGAAACAACAGTAAACCCAAAGCCACTCAGACGCATCATTTGGGTCTGGCCTGGCAACAGTGCCACATAAATATGTACTCGTCCATACACTGAGAAAACTGGGATATTGGGGACTTGTATTCTTGCGATCTTATGATGCTTTAATATTTCATCAATCAAAGAGAACCATTTTAGAGAATACGTTCATCTAAGATAGGTAGTTATTCCCACTACAGATAGACGTACACTTCCAAGACCTGGATTTACATCTTTCGATGGAAATTATCTCTAAAGTTTGGTTGTTTTTCCCTCAGTGTCTGAGTACTTCCCACATGCACACATCAATGTCATGGAATATGCAAATGTTGTTATTGAAAAGCCCTTCCCCAAAATGGCCTCGACATGTCAAGTGGGGGGAGGGAGGAGGTCAGCCTCAACCTCCACCTCAGCCTTTTCCGGCTATCCTACTGCCTGGCCTTTGCCTCCTCCTTCTCCGACCCGTCACGTGGCCATTTTACTCTCTGTCGCCTGCTCCTCCTTCACTCATCACCAGCCACGGTCCCACTCTGCCGACTTGTTAATCGTCGCAGACAAGTCGTATGTCATCTACGTGAGCGGCAGGACAACGTAACCTCCAACCTCCAGTTGCTGTTGTTGTTCTTCCTGTGGATGTGGATGTCCTCCAACAATATCACTGCCATGATGCCACCAGGATGATGGTGCAACGGCACAGACTAGCAGCGGGAAGGGGCAGCAGGAGACACTGTCGCTTAACACCCGGGCAAATGGACAGATGGGACATGGGGGATGGGTCAGGTACACGTTCCAGCTGGGGTTCCATCAGCATCTGACTTGCATACGAAAGTAGCTTTCGAAAGGGGTCACCATCTGTCGATGATATGCATTAGCACTAATATTTGACATTATGGTGATTCAATGTGTGGAAAGAACTCTAAATATTATGGGGGATTTCGATGGTAACTCTCTAATAAAGAGAAGTCGGAGGAGAATGGGAAAGGATTTTATCATAGATTGGATTTTTAGGGAAATTTAAGGAAATTTGTTAAATAAAAATATTTGCAAATAATCCAGGGGAATTTAAGATAAATTTACAGGGTGTGTAACTGCCAGTAAGTCATATTAATATAACGATCTTAGGATCACACATCTAAGGATCTTAGGAAATGGAAGACAAAGCCAACAATGGAAATCCGCATCGGTCCTTCGTCTCGCATTCGAGTACGAGCCAAATACTGAATACTGCGCTCATCCGAAAGTGATGATTGGTGCTAAGGACAAAGCATATACCCCTAATTTTTAAGAAATTATGATCGATTCTATATCTGGAATATCTAAAGTCTAGATTGTTGACGGTCAATGGCGCATATCCCACCCAACCGACCGAGGAGCGCTGCCGCATGATACGCAACACGTATAACCGTTTAAAAATTTCTTCTTTTCTTCTCCATAGAATCTATATTGTCAATCCACTGCATTTCTGAAAGTTTATAAACTTGTGGAACACCCTAATAAAAAAGTACAACTATAGAAACCACACACACAAAATGCTCTTAAGTCTAGAGGAATTCATTGACTGTATGTGTATCATCGTCATTCTTAAAAAAACAAAGCCTCAAACGTACTCCCGAAATCCCTTTATCCCCAAAACTTATTTACTTTGAGGTTCGTGTCTCGTCGATGACTACAACGCAACATGGGGCAGATGGGGAATGCGAAGAGGGGAAGAAGGAAGAGTACAGAGGAGGGACAGGAAAGGAACGGCAAAAGGAAGTGGGGGTGTCAGAAGGGTAGAAGGAATATTTGGCAAAAACCAAATGCAACAACTTTGCCAAGTTTTTTTTTGTTATATCCTGCCACTGCCGAGAAAGAGACAGGAAGAGAGAGGGAAGAAAGGCAAGAGAGAGAGAGAGAGAGGCGAGGGAACACTTAAATTAAAATTGTCATGGTTGATTGCATTTCCGTGCCTGTATTTGTTCTGCTATATCTGTGTGCCTGTCTGTCTGTTTGTCGATGTCGATGTTCGTATGTCTGGGATGCACACACAAGAGTCAATTGTTTATCAATTGAGGTACACCCGTGAGAGGAGGGAGAGAGAGAGCGAGCGAGAGAGAGGAGGAAAGGGAAGCAGACATCTATGGCAGAAACAACCACTACACTCCTCTAGGGATAGGATAGGTCTCTGTGTGTTGTGGAATATGTTCTCTGTAGATTACCATCCACACACAAGACAAGGTCTTGCTCTTTTTCTGTACCTGAAATGACCCTTGAGAACCTTTTTTTTTTGTTCTTTCTGCCTGAATTTGTGCCTTGCATTTCCCCTACCTGATCGATCCATCGATCGCCTGAGACTGTACAGCGAGAGACTAGAAAAGAAATAGATTAAAAAATCATTAAAATGTTGATAAATTGTGGGCCCACTGCCGAGGAAAGAAAGAAGAGGTTAAATCTAAAATCCCAGTAGGTGTTGAACAAATTAAAGCCAATCATTTAGATCAGAGAGCGAAAGAGACCCGAAATTGCGGGCATGGGCCATGATTTACGAGTGTCTCTGCACATGGGGGATACCTTTGTCTAAAGTCTGACCTCCAACCAAAAAAAATGCCTATCAAACTGAATCGATATTCCTTCAGCTCCCCAACAATATTTGGCCTTTGTTTTGAAGGCTATTGAACAACTACAAGTATTGCATGTGAGGCATGTCTTTGGTTTCTGTTTGTTTTTTGGCATGGAGTTCCCTCCGCAAAAAAAAAACAACAAGAAATTCTACTTTATAGAAATTCCAGTCTAGAGTTTCCATTGTTTAAAGGCATTGGCATCATCAGCATCAGCAGGGCCTCTGCCTCTGCCTCTGTTTCTGTTTCTGTTTCCGTGGATATTGGCAATGGCGTCAGAATCGTTTACATGTACTCTACTGCCATGAGGAGTGACGACTGTGACTGCAGATGGGGCTAGGAATGGGAATGGGAATTGCAGAACTGTAGAGCTGCCTCGGTTGATTTGCTTTTAATTTTGCATAAATATTCGAGGAGTGCGGGAATGCTGCTGCTGCTGCTGTCAGTTGCAGTCTCCAGTTGCTGACAGCCAGCGAGAGTCGTCCACTACTACCGTATCTACATATATGAATAGAAATCTCTACAGATACAGATACAGATACACTGCAGAACTCTACCCATGACACTCTTTTTTCGTTTTCTTTGTCTGTGCTTCATGTTTTGTCTTTAAAAATTCATGAATGCAATACATTTTCTGCATAGTTTGCACTTTAATCGTATAAAATTTAATTCACAGAATTTTCCCCACCACATCACTCAATGGAGTGATCTCTTCCCCTTCTCAGAGTCGGGGTCTCATGTTTGTCACTTTAAACGTTTAAACGTTTAATAAGCGAACCTCTTGATTGAATTAATACGCTCTGCTCCTCTCCATTGTTGCTCCATTGCTCCACTGCACATGATCCCACCACAGATCGGAGACGACACAGAGGCAGCAGCGTTAATTGAATTGAAGTTGGAAGATGTCTCCTCCTCAAGCTGTGAACTTTTCAACTTGTTTTCTTCTGCCTTTGAAGTGTCTGGAAAAACTGCGGAATATATGCAGAAATCTGTGTGTTCAAATGAAGATTTATTGCATCGATTGAGGAAAGTGTTAGATGGGGCGCTTGTTGACTTTTCCCCATAATCGAATTGAACTGATGTGGTTTTATTTCTATGCAAATAGAGATAGAAATATATGATTTTCTTTGAAGATATTTCTCGTTAAGAAAAGAAAATCTCTGTCCTTTAATTTTGAGAGCATAATCGGAACTTCAGAGACTTGAGGAGTTTTAGAAAGAAATATATTTTTCATAAAAGGATTCTTTCTTATAGAAATCTTTTGAAGTTATTTAAAAAGAATTCTTACTTTAATTTGCAATTTATAATGAAATATTCTCGATTTTCCTATAGTTGATGGGATCCTAAGATCCTTTTCCTTTTGTAGAATTTTCGGTTTTCACTTTATGATGAAATATTCGATGGTTTATGGGATCCTAAGATATTTATTCGCCTTTTCCTTTTGTTGAATTTTCGGTTTTCGATTTATGATGAAATATATACAAAATGTAATTTTTTAAGTTCTTCAATTTTCTATAATTTATGGTGATTTATTCTTTCTTTTTCCTTTATTAGAAAAACTCTGGCTCTTCCTCCTTTCGTTTTTCAATTTATGATGAAATTCCTGCCTTCATTTGATCTTTTGCCAGCAGCTCCTTCTTTGATCCTCCTCAAAACACGTCGGAGACGATCAAACCGGATCATTTTTCTTACATATAATTCTCATTCTCTCGACACCAATGGGTTCCACACACACACACACACACACACTCGAACACCAACAGCAGGCAACGCATTCCACTGACCCGCAGTTCATAAAAAAATGAAAGAAAGAAAACAAAAGACCCATATCTTGAAATCTCTTTCATGCACAACTTTTATCAAATATTTTCTATTTGCTAGAGATTTCTTTCACATTTTTGTTTACATTTTCGTTTTCGCTGCCGCCTTTCCGGCCGCGTCTATGGCGGTGTGTGTGCCTTGTGGACTGTGGAACGTAACCAGCGCACACAAGCATGCAGTGTTTCGCTGTGTGCGTGCTTGGATCGCATTCGCCGTCTGTGGAACTGGCATCCACATGGCCGCTGGGAGTGTAGGTAAAAACAGTTTCCAATCAAGTTTCAACCGTGGCCGCGAGCGGACAACTGCGACGGCGCGACGTATCCGATAGATACGGTATCCACGGCGCCCCTCTTTATATCACCACCTCTCTCCTTCTCGCTGTGCTTGTGCTTGTGTTTGTGTTTTTTTCATTTTTTACTTAAGAATGTAAAATGTTAATAAGCTTCGAAGACCAGCAGCTGTTCGAACGGAGCAAGTGACATTCCGAACCAAAAAGATAAAGATACTCCGTATCTATAAGATGCAGAGTATAAGGAAAACGAAAATCTAGACTAGCAACAAGGGAATGGCAGTGGCTATTGGGGAACCGGGAAGCAGAAACCGACTGCAGCGTGCACCGTGCTCCGTGCAATGGAAAATGCGCTCAGCGAAGCGCAGCTGTGAGGCGCGAAACGAAAAACATTTCACTTTCGGTGCATCCAGATACAACAGATACGTTACGAAGCGAATGCAAAGGCAAACCCAACTGTTGTTGTTTTTTGTGGCGCTCCAAATTTGCAACGCAAACTCAGAGGCAGATCCCAGAGTCGCAGTGCCCTTCCCCTCCCTTCGCTTCCCGCCCAGCTGGTCATTGGCTTTTGCCACTTGGTTTCTATAAAGTCTATAAAGAAATGCCATTGTCTGCCAGTGCCCGCCACTCTCAATGATCCGATGAGATACACTTTGTATCTATGCATCTACATGTATATATTTTAGTTTCATGCTAATTTGTGCCACCTCAACACCCATATAAAAGCTTTTACTCGCAAGAGCGCAAAGTATCTGTGCGATACTGTAGTACGCGATGACGCCTCGCTAAGATATTTCGTGTCGCCTGTCACTTGAATATGCAAATTATTTAAGAATAAATTCCAAAGTATAAGAACCCAAAAGGCAAACCAAAAACGAAACCAAAAGTAAAGACTACAAAAAAAAATAATGCAAATAAATATAGTATTTATGAATTTATGGGATTTTTGCAAATGCAAATAATCTTTTAATGAAATTCATAACTAACAAAAATTTAGTTTAAACGAAAATTGCAGTTTTCATGCAAATTGTATTCTAAATAAATTGGAAAACTCAAAGAATCGAAATCTAACTTCAAACAAAGTAATAGTAAATATTCATGAAAAATATATATTTGTAAATCATTATCTCAGTGTCAGTGCAATCAATCTGTGGGATTTTCTATATATAGTGTACATTATTCATGCGATTTGTGCCCTCTCTCGTGTTAACAACAATTGAAAGTGACATCAGCCCAGCCGTTGGCGCGCCGGTCTCCCCCCAGCAGAAACTTTATTATCGCGGAATAACAAAAAAACAAACTTTGAACATTTATTCATATTTCTTGTTGCCCCCTTCTTGAGGGGGAATACTCTCGTACACATTTTTTATTTTGTATGGCTTGCTGTGCTTCCAGTTCCGCTGCAAAAGAGTCCACAAATGAAACACAAATAAGATTACAGTCTCTCCATAAATATAAATACGAGTATGCCATACGCGCGATGCCAATTAAGTGCTCAAATTAAGTTACTTTGACTCGTTCAAAGTTCCATTCAAGAAACGCTTTTCATTTTCATTAACAAAATGAAGTTTCCGGACTATATTCCAAACAACATGTTGGTGGTAAGCACAACAACTTATTTTTCCTTATAATTAAACGCCATTAAATGCCCAAGAGTGTGTGTAGAAAATGCGTAATAAATCTTAGGGCCTGTGACTGTGACTTAAACTCTGACGATGAGCCGAGCAGGCAGAATTCAGTAGATAAAACATCTGATGTATGCTTTAGATGCGGTAGACGAAGGTTGCTTTACACAAGTTTGGGTCTCTGGAATGTTGGGGAGGGCGTCAAGGTTATAATGGGCATGGGATTGTGGTTTATCATGGGATACACGGTAGTAATACAAGGAAAACTTCTTCAAGAGAAGTTCCAAGATATATTACAAGAGATTTGTTTAACCAAAGTTCCCTTTTGCGGAGATGTATGTTGGGTTTTGATGGTTTTGAGGGGTGCTTATGCATAGATTGAAGGCAGTTACTATTTCTAATATTCCTAGGGTTTGGTTTGTATTGGGAATGACTTACCCGAATGAGATACTTCTGTAACACTAAGGTACAGATACAGTAATACCTATTGAAGTATCTCGAACGTATCCCTAAGGAACAAAAACATTTGTATTCTCTTTATTAGATACGAAATCTATCTTTAACTAAGAGTATCTCTAAAGTACTCTGTCTTGGGCTTACTTTGATCCATCTCTGATTCAAGTCTTACAGGAAATTTCTTAAATAAAAAATCCCCTTTTCAAGGTTCTAAAAATCTATCTTCAATCCATTTTTCATGGTTTTATTTGATGCCTCTCCCCCTAGGCTTGATTTACAGGAAACTCCTCCCAAAAAAAGAGGCGCTCTGCCTCGGCCTCTGTGCACAGCGTATGACAAGATTAATTATGAATATCTTTACTCATATGGATACCACCGGACCCCTTGTGCCTATCCCCCGGAACCCCACAAAGAAAGTCTTTGGCTGTGCACACACCCCATTAAATTTCCAACTAATTTCACTTGCAATTAAGTTAATTATAATTTTACCGCCGCCGCCCCCACGCAACAAAAAACTCGGTCAAAATAAATCTTTGATAAATCGTCTTTTTAGTGTTGTTTTTTTCCAACGAAGCATAACCAAAAGTAAAAGAAATGCTCCCCTTTTTCGGAACAGATGTGGAGTCAGAGTCTGATGCAAATTCATGGATGCATGCCCCCATCGCAATGCTACACCTGCAACAGATGGGGGGAGTCTCTGTCGAGGCTGCAACTAAAATATATATTTTCTTATAAATATTTATAAACTCTGCTCCGAACTGGTGCTGGCCCACGCGACCGACACAGCTTTTTGTTAGTTAATTTCATTTATTTCGTTTATTGTTTATTGTTTATTATTTTTGTAGTAGTTTTTGTGTGTGTTTTTCTAGAGCCGCGCGCGTCTGTCGTCTGGCGGCCCACACATGAAATGCGGCTACGCTTCTCCACAAAAATTTTGAAATTGGATGCGTCTGTTATTATTATTATTTTTAAGGCGCCCACCTGGGACCAGAAAATTCGCTTTATTTTAGGGGATTGGCTGTCGAATCTGTCGAATCTGTCATTATTCGAAATCGATTGCGAGGGGCATGAATTGCCACGGATTCAAGTGAATCATGTTGAATGCATGCCATGCCACAGCGGCAGCAGCAGCGGAAGGAGGAGCTCCCATTTCGAATGGGATTTGGTATTTAATTGATTTATTTTCTTGTTTTATTTTGTATTGGATTTGTGCAAATGATTGGGAGATCTCTCAATTGAGTTTACCAGGCGGGGGGTTGCATGGTTTCCGCCCTGCCTCATGCTGCACCTGCTGTGAGGGTAAATGCTGTTGAACCCCCAAATGATGTTGTAATTGCAGGTGGGGTGCCGATGTGGCATCGAAGTGCTCGAATAGTTGGTAAATAAATTCCATTCAAACAAGTGTTGAATGGCAGACTGTACGTAATGACATTACTACGTTAATCAACACTGAATGGAGTGTTGCAGAAGGGATTAAGGGATCAGACATTTCAGTAAAATTCTCTTATAATTTAAGGGGAAATGGTATGGATAAATAAATATCTATAGCCAGGCAATCTATTGTGTGGGTTTTCGTAAGAAAACTTAATTAAAAAACTAAACAGATTAGATAAGGAATTATATGAGCCAGCAATAAAACGACAGATAGATAAAGAATAAAGAAATGAATGAATATCTACTAATTAAATCACATATTAAACAGATGAATGATCATCTACTAATATTCCACATGAATAGTTCTTTATTCAATCAATCTGCATATCAGTTCTTCTATTTCCATTCATAAAACCCGCATTCATTCACAAATACTCCCAGCACACAATCACTAAACACTCTCTTGTTTGGGCTATGGCTTTTCATTCATAGAATTTTCGAATAAAAATCCGTACCATAAACAAATCATTCGAATCTTTATTTACGAGCAGTTTAACCTTTTCGTCGAGTGCAGAGGAACACACACAGAAAACATGGGGAAACCAGCAAACAATTCCCCAGAAAGTCACAGCAAATGCACACAGAAAACAAACAGTGCTACTGCATTCCGCTTTTATCTACTTTTATTTATATTTTTAATGGGTATTATCTACCCTTTGACGCATACGTACGGGTGCTGCTGGTGGATGGAAATGGAACCTGTGGGGCATAAAATTGTGCATATATTTCTGTTCGAGTGGCTTTTGGGATGGGCAACAGGTCGTTGAGAAACGGAAGTCACATGTGCATTTCCGCTTGGCTGTGTATCCATCATTCCTTAACAAATTCCAATTAAAATATATTGGAATAAATTGGAAAAAACCTTTTTACTGATTTCCCTTTTTCATTTGTATTTTTTCTCTTTTAATAATATTTTCCATTTGTATTTTTGTTTTGCAGGGCGATCGCACCACATGGGAATATCACACTGTTTCGGTGACCCGAGTACCCGGCTATGGCTTCGGCATTGCCGTTTCCGGTGGACGTGATAATCCCCATTTTGCCAACGGTGATCCCTCGATAGCTGTGAGCGATGTGCTCAAAGGTGGCCCCGCCGAGGATCGTTTGCAGTAAGTACATCCCATCCCAGTCCATCCCATCCCACATCCATCCAGTGACTAGGCAGAAGTGACGACCCCCTCTTGGGGCCTCGTCTCTCTGTTTTCGAAGGCAGGAAACTAATTGTTGCCCTGACATGAGTCTTAAATGTGCCCCGCATCTGCAACTGCAGGTTGATTCAACAAATAAACTGCAGACTAAGCATTTCCTATGGCCACCACAAGTGACCCCCTCGCTCTCCCTCTCTCTACACTTAATGAGCATTACAAAATTCTGGACACGCTCTCTTGACTCAATTGACAAAGCATCACTTCGCTGACATCGTTAATCTTCAGCTTAGAACCGAACCTCTTGCCACTCCCTCGACTCACGTAGCCAGAGGCCCCCCCAAAAAAAAGTATAAAATATATAATTAAACCAACGCCTCGACAGCTGCTCTGTGCTTAGGGTCTCTCTGTTTGTCCCCAAAGTCGGTCTCGGTCTCTTCTGAAGCTGTTTTTCTTGTTGATAATAAAAATTCCAAAGCGTTTTTCAATAGAGAGACAACATGCCACAGACCTGATCCGAACTCGGGCCCGACACCGCCGTGGCATGGCATGGCATGGCCCTTCGCTTCGTGATTAAAAACTTGTCATAATCTTTTTTCCAAAGAAACTATTTACACGGACGGGCCGGCAGACAGACCGACAGTTGGAGAACAATTTCTGGCTTACCTGCCGCAAACGTTTTCAAAAGGAAAAACCCGCTGTCTGCCGGCTGCTGGCCTGGAAAAATATTTGTTAAATTAGGCCCAGACCAGATCAGACCTTGCCGGAAAGCATGTGGTGGTTCATGTGGGGTTCATTACGCCCCATGTTTCACTGTTAGCTGTGTTTTCCCAAACCCCAAGACTAAGACCAAGACTACGTACCGCTCAGAGAGTAAGACCATTCCAAGCCACATTTGCCGCATTTTTGCACAGCTTAATTGCTAAGCCGCTCAGAGGAGAGCAGACTTAAGAGCCAGAGGCCGACCAGACTCAATGGTTCCAAACCGAAAGTAAAACGCGCCACGGCACACATTTCATCCACTCTACTGGTTCAGTGGCTCTCTTCTTTCTGCACTTGTGGACAACTTAATTATGGTTATGTTTCGCCTCGAGACATGCAATTTAATGATAGAAATTATTAACCACTTTGTCTGGCAAAAGCCAAGAGACAGACGAAGCAAACACTTTTCTCTAGATCTATCTGTATCTGTATCTGGTATCTATAACATTCTTGTCATTAATTCGTCATGTGCTATTTGTGCTATTACTTTTTCTTGTACATATTCCGTTCCAAGAACGGTATGTAATTGTTCGGGGTATCTTCCATAGAATACCATTCGGAAGCCGCTTAGAAAGACAGCCATTTGATTCGGATTCTCTCTATTACTTGCACTTCTATTGCCACTTCCACTTCCAGTCTAGTCATCTCTTGAATAGCCGTAGACAATTGTCTGTTTCTCAGTCTTTTTCTGCGTGTGTGCCTGTTTATTAGCGTATGACTTCAATCCATGTCTAACCTGAATTTCACTTTGGGTTTTATCGACACACGAGACGGAGACTCAGATACAAGTCTGATCTCTACCTGGCAGATTGCCGATTCAATGATCCACAGCAATCTGCGTTGTGCGCTACTGTGCTGCAGATGCACTGAGAAAAATGATCAAGAATATACGAAATAGAAGTGGAGGACAGAGCAGAGAGTTTTGGAAGGTACAGAAAGAGAAACGAAGGGACTAAGGTCTCGAGTTACATATTTCGACATTCTTTATAAAGACTACCATTATTCAAGGGGAATATGTTCCTGGACATTCCAGACTAGAACTGTCTAGAAGTTAGTGAAAATGTGCCCACTAAAATGGACTAAATATAAATTAAAATGTACTTAAAGGAATATGAACCTTTCTTGGATATTTTAAGGTATAGACAGTCTTTAGATCTTACTTAATATATGTACTAAACTGTGGTCTAAAAGATACTTATGCTCAAAATGTACTATAATTAAAGAAGGAACTGATCCCATGAAAAAATTGGATCATATCTCCTTATAGACTCTCTTATAGACTTGATTTCTACATCAACTGTTGAATCCTCTTCAGCTTTCTTTTGCTTCGGGAACTATTTGCATCTCATTTGAAGATCTTCTCCTTCAAGAATACCATGATCTCCCAAAACATGTTCTTAGGTACATACATAGAATATTCTGTTTTCTCTCAGTGTGCCTTTGTTGTTGTTGGTAATTATGGCTGCATGTCTAATGACAGTGTAAAGTGGACAAGGTCGTTGCTGCCTAATGACCTGCATATGGTCTATGGTCTATGGTCTATGGTCTATGGCATGGGTTGGTGGACAGAAACCTGTATCGTATCTCCCTCTCTCTCCTTCTGTATAGTCGGTCACGATTTGGCCATTAGAGCAAGGTTTACGAGGGACCATAAGATCTGTGTACCCCGTAATTACTAGCCAGCCAAGTGCTGTGACATTGTAATCTATATACGAGTACCAGATACAGTACTAACGAAGCTTCTATGCTCGCCGCCTCTTTCAGAGTCAACGATCGCATCATTTCGGTGAACGGCGTCTCCCTGGAGAATGTGGAGTATGCCACGGCGGTGCAGGTGCTTCGGGACAGTGGCAACACCGTGACTCTGGTGGTGAAGAGGCGCGTGCCCCTGAACACAGTCAACGCGGGGCTGCCCGGCGGAGTGCAGCACCAGCACCAGCATTCGCACAGCCTCAGCTCCATGGGCCAGATGGTGGCCAACGGAAATGGCGGAGGAGTCCTGCCCGGCGGCGTCGGCCAGCCGAGTGGCGCTGTGATGTCCAGCCTGAGTCAGCCGAACTCCCTGAACTCCTCGCTCGTGCAGAACGCCAGCGGGGGCCAGCCGATCAAGGTGACCCTCACGAAGGGCAACAAGAAGGACGACTACGGGGTGGTGCTGGGATGTCGGCTGTTCGTCAAGGAGATCTCCTCGAAGGCCCGGGAGCAGTTGAACGCCAATGGCTACAGCCTGCAGGAGGGCGACATCATCACGCGCATCCACAACACCAACTGCGGGGACACGATGAGCCTCAAGGAGGCCAAGAAGATCATCGACGGCTGCAAGGAGCGCCTCAATCTCGTGGTGCTGCGCGACATCACCAACCAGGCGGCCGTTAGCCAAATGAACCTAAACAATTCGGGCCACCACCAGCAGTCCAGCAGCAACATCTATGCCAGCCACCAGGCCCAGGTCTCCGGCTGCAGCAACAACCTGGAGGATGCCTATCTGCCGGGCGGGGCCAGCTACTCGTCCCAGAATCTCTATGTGCAGCCCCCGACACGAACCTCCAACGGTCCCAGCCTCAATGGCAACGGCCTCAACGAGGAGAAGAGCAATCTCACGCCGCGCGGCCGCTCCCGAGGGCCCCTCATGGATGGGGTGTCCCTGCAGCAGCTGGACAGGCCTGTGTCCCCCACCAACGGGGGCAGGGGCCGGAGTGGCGTGGAGGAGCCGCCGCGACCGCCGCCACCACGCGGCACCAGTGGCGGTGCAGCCCAAGAGGACTTTTACAGCTCGAGGCGACAGCTGTACGAGGAGCGGCAGAGCGCCGAGCCGCGCTTCATCTCATTCCAGAAGGAGGGCAGTGTGGGCATACGTCTCACCGGCGGCAATGAGGCCGGCATATTTGTGACAGCCGTCCAGCCGGGATCCCCAGCTTCGCTCCAAGGCCTGATGCCGGGCGACAAGATCCTCAAGGTGAACGACATGGACATGAATGGGGTGACCCGCGAGGAGGCCGTGCTGTTCCTGCTCAGCCTCCAGGATCGCATCGATCTGATTGTGCAGTACTGCAAGGAGGAGTACGACGAGGTGGTCACCAACCAACGCGGCGACTCGTTCCACATCAAGACCCACTTCCACTGCGATAATCCTTCCAAAGGCGAGATGGCTTTCAAAGCGGGCGACGTATTCCGAGTGATCGACACGCTCCACAACGGAGTGGTTGGCTCCTGGCAGGTCCTGAAGATCGGCAGGGGCCACCAGGAGATGCAGCGCGGTGTGATACCCAATAAATCGAGGGCCGAAGAGCTGGCAACGGCTCAGTTCAATGCCACCAAAAAGGAGATGAATGCGAATGAATCACGCGGCAACTTCTTCCGACGACGACGGTAAAGTGTCCCATAAATATCCCCAGAATCCTTTTAACCACTCCTGTCTCTCCCACAGGTCCACTCATCGCCGCTCGAAGAGTCTTTCCCGCGAGAACTGGGACGATGTGGTCTTCTCCGACAGCATTTCCAAGTTCCCCGCCTACGAACGTGTGGTGCTCCGTCATCCCGGGTTCGTGCGGCCCGTCGTTCTCTTTGGTCCCGTCTCCGACTTGGCCAGGGAGCGTCTGGCCAAGGACTTCCCCGACAAGTTCTCCACGCCGCTGCAGGACGACGACAAGTCCGCTGCCAGCGGCAAGTGCCGCATTGTGCGGCTCTCGAACATACGCGATGTGATGGATCGCGGCAAGCATGCCCTGCTGGACATCACCCCGAATGCCGTCGATCGTCTCAATTATGCACAATTCTATCCCGTGGTCATATTCCTGAAGACCGACAGCAAGCATGTCATCAAGCAGCTGCGCCACGGCCTGCCCAAGGCCGCCCACAAGAGCTCCAAGAAGCTGCTGGAGCAATGCCAGAAGCTGGAGCGCGTCTGGTCGCACATCTTCAGCACACAGATTGTGCTGAACGATGAGGAGTCGTGGTACCGCAAGCTCCGCGACTCGATCGATCTGCAGCAAAGCGGCGCCGTCTGGATGTCCGAGTCTAAGGTGAGTCTTCCCTACCAGCCTCCCCACCAGTCTTCCCTTCTCCTAGTCTTAGTTGTAGTTCCATTCTAGTTGTTGTCTTCGTGTTGTCTAGTGTTGTAGTTAGTCTTTAAGTCTGGACTGTCGCTGTCGTGATTCGATTGATAACTTCATTAGCTTTTACTTTAACGATGTCCTAACTGTCCAACAAAAACAAAACCAGGTGATGGGAAATGAGAGGTTTGAGGATAGTTGGGATTTAAGTTTGGGATCAAAAAAGCAGCATGAGCTGCTTTAGGAGCAGACTGCTACGGCCATAGCCATAGCACTCGTTAGTTTTTGCTCTCGTTACTCGTTACTCTCTCTCTTAATCAGGGAAATGAAAGCTCAACGGCTAAGCCATGCTTAGTGAGGTAAAAAAAGACAGAGCAGCCACAACAACTGAATTGAAAGTAGATTTCATTAGGTGCAAAATTGAAGAAACTCCTAAGAGAGCCATTAGGCAAACCAGGCGTATAGAAACCACTGTTTTCGGCGAGACTCGTCTTGCACACTACATGTATTTCTTTCTTTCGATTCCTGAGACCAGCCCTCGATCTCAGTCTAGAGTCGAACATCAAGGTGCCCTCCAGATTATAGAATACTTTGAAGATCGCTAGCCCCTTAAAGATAAGCAGAATTTAGTAATAGCTTTACAGAATTAGCTTACGATTAAGACTCGTTTTAGAAAGATATTCAGGCATGGGTTGGAATCCTAAATAGTCAGACATATCTAAAAATAGTAACCAAACATTTCCATTAAAGTACTTTAACCTAAAAGAATGATATTTTATAAGTAGCAACCGAACAAAGCACGATTAGAGTATGATTTGGAACAAACTTTACAGCAAAACCTTAGATTAATATCCCAACCCAGAAGAACTCTTTCCCCCCACCCCAGACACTCCTCAACTTTTATAATACGAGTATTAATGATTTATTGTAGTAATTCTTGAACTAATTTTACAAAAAAAAACTCTACTATGTATAACTCTATAATTTTCTACAACTGGTTATGGTCAATATTCTAATTTTTACTTTTTCAAATGTTTTCTTATCCGTTCTTTAAAACTACACCCACACACGCACCCACTCCACACTGACACACATACAACCCCATACAATGGCCGTGATCCACATTATCCCGGCATAACAGTTCCCCGATTCCCCAACCGAAATGTTGTTCCCTCCCTATATCGCCCAGCCTTGCAAATTTGCCTGCTGCCGCGCCTCCACATCGATATCGACCTCTATGCCGCGCTATAGCCAGAATGCGATCCGTCGTAGTTCTCCCAGCAGCTTCTCCCAGAGCTACAGCCAGTGCCAGACCCCTCCTCCGCCCAGGCCCCCGCCTGTGGGATTTGAACCCACGAGAGTGTACCAGGGGCAGCACAGCCAGAGCCTGGCAGAGAAGCCTCTCAGTCGCAAGTCCTACACCATGGTGCCCATCATTAAGCCGGCCTCTTCGATGCCCAGCGGCCTCGCTGCCGCCCACCCGGAAGCTCCTATCGTCAATAGCGGCTCCCTGATGCAGGTGGAGGGCAAGCCCCTAGATGGGGACACTGCCGGCTCCCAGTACCACAGCTCGCAGCCGAATCTCCTGAGCAACAGCTTTGCCACCCCGAAGCATAACTACCATCGCTCCAGCTCGAATATGAATCTGCACCTGAATGGGAGCGGCGGGAGCGGGAGCACGGCTCAGTCGAAGGGCTTTGCTCCGAGCTTGACCCCAGCTCCGGCACCGACTCCAGTCAGCCGCTATGGCCTGCGACCCGGTGCGGTCATTGAGCGCCGTACCACGCCCTACTACTACCACGAGCTGCTGCAGAAGAATGTCTTTGATTCGAGTCTGAATCTCCTAGAGAAGAACAAGAACAGCAACCTCAAGCTGGAGCAGCCATCGTCTGTCCCAGACAGCCACGTGGTGGTGGGCAAGAGGGCGCCCATGGCCAAGCCACAGCAGCGACTGCTAAGCGGCAATCCGCGGAGCAGCTATGGAGGCGGCGGCGGCTGTTATCCCTCATCCTCCAGTTCTGTCAGCAATCTTCTGGGGAATGGCAATGGGAATGACGAGGGCGGCAGCGATGGCACTTTGGTCGATGATGATGACATTGGGGGAGGCGAGGATGCTAGAAACTTTAGCTTGGCCTTCAATAACCTCACCAATCAGATTGCCAGTTTGAATAATTCTAGTAGTAGCAGCAACCATAACAACAACCAGAACAACCAGAACAACAACAACAGCAACAGCAATAATATTAATAACTATAACAATAATAATAATAGTGCTCACAATAATGCTGATTCCAACAACAATGTTGGCCAAAGTAACGAATGCATTGCATGAGAATCGGTGTTAATTTAGTTGAAAAGTTTGGAGGAGAGCTTCTTCCCCGAAAGAATGGCTTACATCATTCCCGTTGCGGCACAACTGGCTTTTCAACTGAATGAAGAATCTCTGTCTATCCTCCCACTCTCTTTGTAATTATTGCATGTAGTTGTTGACACTAAATTATTCATAAGGTATGCCCCCAACACTCACATCCATGATCTGTGTGTAACCTCTACTCGTTACTCCTTACTGTATGTACATATAATATGTGTGACTGAATGCATGTAGAGATGTCATGAATATCACGTAACCTGAGGAGAGCCCGGAAATTGTCATTACCTGGGAGGGAAAACTAATTGGAAAAATCTTAGAAATTGCCAAAGGGACAGGATCTAAATACTCGAAAGATGAACGTGCCTTAAACGTCTCTCGCTGCATATCTTACTAGTTTTTTGTGCAACGAGATCTAAATACTACTCGTTGAGAGTCTTAAACGTAACTCGCTGCAATTCCTACTCGTTGCATTTATTACTCGTTTTTGTTCTGCAACGAAATATAAATACTCTTAAATACTTTACTCGTTATTCCTGATTGCATTTTCCCCGAGTTTCTCCCCCAATTAATGACAGTTCTCCATCTCCACAAACCAAACTCTCCATCAATATCCAACAGATTATTCTCCCAAATTAAAAATTTTACATATTTTAGCCTAAGTCTACATATATTTGCAAAAATGTCCATTGACACATTTTTGCACTATATATTTTGTTTCTATAAAGTTGCTAACTAAATGTTTTTCGTTTTCATTTGTTTCTTTTATTTACATACCGAAAAAATACCACAAAAATACCAAAAAAAAATACATCATCATGGTCATTTCCTGCTTAATCATCCCGTAAAACTCGATGCATATATTAAACCACACGAAAAATAATCAAAAATGTCCTCGTCCAAAACCAACTAAAACCGAAATCAAAACCAAAAAAATAAAAAAAAATAAAATACTATATACCAAAAATATCTTGTGTTCGTCCACACACACACACACACATCTACAAACAATCAAAATGCTTGGCAATCGAACGCAATCGTCTCTCAATCAATCAATCGAATCAATCAATCTATCGCATAATCTGTTATGTTTCATCAACGTTTCTTGTTGCTGTTATTGCGTTTTATCAATTACCAAAAAAAATACCAAATACCAAATGTTTTGGTTGCTCTCAACGCGCTAAATTTAAAAATAAAAATACAACAATTTTTATTGCTAAAAATACTATAACTTTCTGCCAAAATTTACGCCTAACCGAACAAACCACAAAAAAAAAAAAAACCAAAAAAAAAAAACCGAAACGAACAAAAACCCCAGCCCGTAGAATCCCTCTCCGATGATTTCCTATTCCCCATGACCACATCCCGTCTATCGTATGCATCAAGTCCCGAATCCGATTTGGAACTGAGTCCGGGCCCATCCGCATCATTGTCGCTTGGCAATTTGCCGCAGTTGGTGAAAGCGAGCTCAGATCCATCGATTGCCACTAACCAGGATAACTTGGATAGGGATAGAGACATAATTGGTGAAGGACTACCACCTCCATATACGGTAAGAGGCCACAGAAGAAACCACAAATCAGTTCAAGCATGCGCTTCCACTAAAACAAAAAACAACAAAAAAAAAACAAAAACAAACAGAAACATCTCGAGTTTTTCAAGCGCCCAATCTCTAATACCATCAATGATCCAATCTCAGTATCTAATTTATTTCGCTACCCTTCAATCTCCGATCTGCAACCCAATCCACACGCAATGCACTGGTGATTGCACCGCTCTCCAACACAGGTACCCTACGATCACGGCGTTCCAGGGAACCCGGCCAATCGCCGCCAAACGGTGGACGCCAGCAAGTACGCGATCTACGGCACCAGTGTGCCCCAGCAGCAGCAACAGCAGCCGGGAGGAGATCCTGCCGCAGCCAGACCACAGTCCCTGTACGGCATCAATGCCCCCGATCTGCCACCGCGCATCGATCGTCAGTCCAAGCCAGGAGATCTCCCACTTAACACTTCTGGATCCTCATCGCGCAATGGCAGTTCGGGCGGCACTCTGGGACGCTCGGCGCAGGAGCGGCTGTTCGGCAAGCCAGTGGTCCAGGATGATGTCCAGGCGGAGTACGTAACCCGCAATGCTCTGGTCGGGTCTGGGTCCACTGCCGACACCATTGAACGGCAGCAGCAGCAACAGCAACAGCAGCAGCAGCAGCACCAGGCCTCTCTGGAGCGACAGGCTCGAATGAACGCGGCCATGGGCAGTCCCGCCCAGCTGAAGGCCAACGGAGGAGGCGCCTCCACCTACGACAGTGTGTCCAGCTACGATTCGTACAACAACACGCAGATGGCCATGCAGAACCTGGGCCGACTGGGTCCCAATGCGCCCGATGATCTCAAATCAGTGCCAAATGCAAGGTTAGCCAGACATCACCCTCGAAATGATCAACAAATCTGTAATTTGAATCATTTATTTGTATTTTTCAGTGGTCGCCCCTTGCCACCTGTCGGCCAATCGCATGATTATGGCCGCACACCGCACGATCATCGCAGCTTTGGTGGGGCCAACGATCTGAATCGCCAGAGCAGCCCAGGCCGACCCCACTATCATGAAATGAATGCGTCCCGTAATATCGGTAAGTCTGACTATCTGTAGGTCTTCCAGATCCGGGTCTAACTGAAGGCTATGTCTGATTATAGATCCACGCAATGGCACTCCGCAGCGTCCCTCGAATTTGGGCCTCGAAAGCAGTCCCCGCAAGCCTTTGGTGGAGACCAAAACGGATTACGGCAAATACAGGTAATGTGCGGGACTATACTGGGCTATTTACCCGGTCTGGGAATCTGTGTATATAGCCCCTGAATCGGTTGTAATATAAAGAAACTCTTTACTCTCTCTTTCTCCTGCTCCGTTGGTACCGTTTCGTTTCACTTTCGCATGCATTTCTTCTCGATTGCGTTTGTATCTTTCTCTCTCTCTCTTTCTCTCTATAAATATATATTATATGTGTAATGTCCCCCATTAGACGCTATCATTTACATGTGCCCCATTTGCACCATTTGCATTTAATGCACTCGCTCTCACCCTCCTCGTCCAAGCTCTCGCCTGCACCCTTTAACAGGCCACTGCCTTTGCCTCTGCCCTGTGCCCTTCAGCTGAATCAGCAGCAAGTAAGCAGCCATCGCTTGCGTCTGTCCTCTGGAGTTGGAGTTGGAGGAGGAGGAGGAGGCTACGATCGGCGACCCATAGCTGCGCCACGTCTGCATTCTTCCCTGATGCCACCACCACCAGCCCTGATGTCCAGTGTCTCAGCCTACGATACGCTCGTCTGAAAAACGATAACGAAAATGCACTACATTCTATTTACCATTTGAATGAACCTTTAAGGCCTTCCTTAATATTCTCCCTCTATTCTTATGTAAATAAAACCCTCGACCCTGAACCCTGAAAGTGCAATAAATAATAAATATTATATGTTAATCACACAAGACCTACATATCTATATCTAAGAGTTTTGTATACCATATAGACCCCCATATAGACCCCCTGCATATCCGCATCTGAAGCATATTGTAATACACACATGTCCTTATAATTATGTGAAATTCTTTTTCTCTTTCTTGCTTATGTTTTGTGCTCGCCTCTCGCCACACACATCGTCAAATGTTTTTGTACGACACCTGTCCCAAAAACACACACGAAAAACACACCCATAATGCAACCACCACCCATCCCACGACCACCACCACACCATCCACAAAAACCACGTCCAGTCGGAACAATTCCGTCTCTCAAGCGGACTACAGCAAACTGCCGAAGAGTGTGCCGCCCCCGCAGCTTGGCGGAGTGGTGGTGCCGCCACCGACTGTGAGCAACGGCCAGGCAGCACCGGGGGGACAGATGAACGGCAGCGGGACGCCGAGCAGCAATGGCAGCGGACCGTTCAAGCCAGTGCCGCCACCAAAACCGAAGAACTATCGTCCCCCGGTGCAGAGCGGTGGTAGCAGCGGCAGCGGGGGCACCACACCCTGGGAGAACGGCGTAAGTGAACAGACGGGGGATCCCCTGATGGTTTGGCTAATGTTTTGATTGCATTCCCAGGACTCTGGTTCGCCACGTTCCCCCAATGGCTTCTACTATCCGCCAACACCATCGCACCATCATTATGGGCAGCAGGCGACACCGGGCTCGCCCAGCAATGGACACATGCAACAGCAGCAGCAGCAGCAGGCACAACAGCAGCCCACCTACGGAGGGAGCAACGGCAACTACGGGCAGGCGCCACCACCGCAGCCGTATCCGCCGGCCAATGGCTACAATGGGAACAGTCATCATTACAACGGAGGCAGCGGAACGGGCCCGTACATAGCACCACATCGGGGCATGCCACCGCCCATAGGTGGGTGTACACTCCACTCCTCCCATAATGGAATGCTGAATATATGTGTTTATGTTATTTTACAGGAAACCTGCCACCGCATACGCCCGAGCGACATGCCCTGGATCTGGCCGGAAGTCGGGAGCAGCGTGGTTCCGCCTTTGAGCTGTATCGTAAACCGCAAATCGGCGCCACCGCGGGGCACCATCACAATATGAGGTGAGTGAAGAGAGTATTTACTAGTCCTCGGCCCCACCACCCCACTCAAACAAACCTTCTTGGAGGAGAGCCAATCCCCCCCCCCCAAAACGCCCCACTCAAAAACCACACACAAAAAAACATACAGAAAAAACTCTCTTTTTTTAAGCCTCCTTCAATTTTCAACATTTGTGTTAACGAAAAATGTTTTATATTTTTGTTATATGCCATTTTTGTAATTTACAACAAACAATCAATCAGTCAATCAGTCAATCTGTCAGTCAGCCAATCAGTCGAATCAATCATTCTGCCAATATATTTCACATTTTCATGCGGTTGCTGGTCATTCACATACGATATTCGATGCAAACAAAATTTCACACCAAAAAACGCACAACAATCGCATATATTACATCGTACAAAAATCCAAAAAATAATTATTGTATTTTGCAATAACCAAAATTATTAACCAAACAAACCACAAAACGCTTAACAAAATTGAAAAAAAAAAAAAAGTTGAAAGCGCTTCACGCCAAAAAAAAAAAAAGAAAATCAAACGAAAATAAAACATTTTTCGGGTTAACTTCGTATCCAAATATTTCTATACTCTCAAAACTTGATCTTGAATTTAGCTATTATACATCTTACGGATCATGCTTTTTAGCTGATATTTTACTCTGAATAATCCTATCCGTACTTCTGCTCTGAACACGTTCCTCCGGGTACTTGAGAGTTGACTTTGAACCTAACTTAACTGCGGTGTTTGGGTTACAGAAAACTTGACTAACAAACAAACAAACAAACAAATTTAACTTAAACCTAAATGTTTGAACTACAATTGGTTATCGGTGTTCCTTTTATTATCTGCAGTTTTGGTTAATTTGCAAAGTATTATACATATATACTACCTTTATAAAGAATCCAAGGATCGTATGTAGTTGTACAATATATACAAAATATGCGCTTGTGTGTCTTTTTTTGGCGAGACTTTTGCAGGAATGAAACGCGTCTTACAGCAGACAGGGTTCTAGGGTTCTCGATCGAAAGGCTGTTCAGTACTGAACCAAAAAGAGATCCAGTTCTCTCTGGGCCTTGAGCAGAGCTTCCATATCCGATCTTCCACCGATTCCTTGATTCTTTTAAGTCCATATGAGCTCTTTTATCCAAAATCCCCCTCAGAAACAGAACCCATAAAAAACACTCTGCTAACCAACAACAAAAAATCATATAAAAAATACCTTTAGCGAAATGGAGCCGTACGATGAGCGATACGATGATTACTATGCCATGCCGCCGCCTGCCCCCCACCCACAGGCAGTGGGCGGTCATTCCATGCAAAGATCTCGATCAGCGCCACGCTACCCCCACGAGAGGCCACCGCATGCCCAAGATCCCAACTATTACAGCAACTATGGGACGAGCAGGGGCCACAGTCAGCCCAGACAGCAGCAGCATCAGCAGCAGCAGTATGCTCCGCCCCAGCAGCAGTATTACGATGATCATGGCATGGTGGTGGCCATGCCACCGCCGCCATTGCCGCCGCACAAGAAGAAGAAATCGGTGCTAAAGAGCCCGCTGGCGGCACTGAAGAATGCCCTGCTGAAGACCACGCGACCACTGAGGCGAATGAACAGCATGGTGGAACCGGAGAGGAAGCCCAAGGGACTGCGGCGCCAGCAATCGATGCTGGAGAGGGGTGTGCAGAGGCCCTACTATCCGGACGAGTTCCCCACCTATCCGGCTGGGTTCGAGGAGCATTCGCGACGTGGCATGATGCCGCCCAACCATCAGGAGCCCTATTACTCCGGGCACTATCCTCCTCAGCAGCAGCAGGAGATGATGATGAACAGCACGTATCAGAATCTGGAAAGTGAGGATATCTATGGGAATATTGGGGGAACAGCACAGCGCATGCCCCACCATCCACAGGACAATGGCTATGGGTACGATCAGTACGATCTGTATGCGAATAGAGCCTGCATCGATCTCGAGCGGAGGCAGGAAGAGGCTGCGGCGGCTGCAGCGGCTGGAGCACGGAACGGAGGCCGAAGGATCGTGCGTCGCCACAGCACCACCACAGCGGATCGAGGAGGCAACCAGCCGCCCAACAGGCGACCCCTGGTCAGTCCGGGCTACGAGCAGGATCCCCAGGACATCTATCAGACGCGACAGGGCGCCTACATGATGCCCGACCAGAGGCGGGCGCCCAACTCGGAGGTGATGACCCGCAGACGCTTCTACCCGGGAGCGGCCAACGAGCAGACCGAGGAGGAGCCGCTCTACCAGTCCCGTCGCGAGATGCAGCGGGAGATGCAGCGCAATCATCTGTACCAGTCGAAACGGGAAATGCAGGAGCGCATCAGCCAGGGCAAGCGAGACATGGAGCGGGAGTTTAGCCCCCAGAGCAGCAGCCAGTCGGAGCGGGACGACCGCTCGGAACGCTCCAATTCGGAGAGCATCTATCAGAGCCGGCGGGAGGCCAAGGAGAGCGCCCTGAAGACGCGCACCCAGCTGAGGGATCAGATCTATCAGACGCGTCGCGAGGCCCTCGACAGCATGGCGGAGCCCATTTATGTGTCCAAAAGGGACGTGGGCAGACCAGCACCCATATACGAGTCGCGCGAGGAGAGCATCCTGCAGTCGCGCGAGAATGAGACCGATGAGAAGAAGGAGGGCAAAACGGAGCAGGTGCAGGTGGAGATCAATGCACAGCCGGAGGAGCCCACAGAGGACTCGACCTTGAGTCGTTCGGACTTGCAAAAGTCCTCGGACACGGTCATTGAGAATCCAGCAGCAAGAGCTCCTCTTGTCGAAGATGAAATTGAGGAGCACGACCAGGACGAGGAGGAGGCGTCAGAAGTAGAAGCCCAAGACGAAGCCGAGAGCTCCGCAGAGGCCACAGAGGAGGCGACGGCCATTGAGAATAACCAGCACAATGAGGGAATGCTGGCCAACGAGACGCAGAATGTGTCCGATGATGTGTTCGAGGCGGCCGACACGGTATCAGCCTTGGCCCCGCCTCCAGCTCCCAGCCATCCTTTGACCCCACGCTCGGGTCGCGCATCCTTCCACATCTCGAATATACTGAAGCGCACAGGGCCTCCGCCCAGCTCCCCCATCGGCGACAGCTGCACCTCCATCGAGACCCAGTACACGTCGCAGGCCAGCCTGCCCGTTGGCCCGCCCAATGCCACGAGCACACCCTTCAGCAGCAGCATGTCCCTGCCGATAGCCGGACCTGTGGCCACATTAACACCAGCAGCTGCCTCCGCCTCGAACGGACCCTTTCCCAGAATGCCCCGGGAGCCGAGCACCATGCGGGGATTCTTCGATTCCAATGGCGGCACCCTGGCCGACAAGGTGTGGCATGTCTCGCTGCAGATCCCTCCCGGAGCCATTCCGGTGGGCGTGCGCCAGGAGATCTACTTTACAGTGAGCGATCCGCGCATGGGACAGGCCGTCGGCGGACCTCCGCTGGACATGGAAAATGGTTGGTCTAACACACACTCTACTCCCGTACTCCCGTATGCATCCACCACCAAAAACCACTACCACAACCACCTACCTACTAAAGCAATCCACACATCACCGGTCTTCTCTCTTTGAGTTGCGATTGCGACCATTTTGAATGCAGCATTTTTGTGTTTAATTCGTTGTACATATTTGATCTTGATTTAAGCTTATTTTCCTCTATGGTGGATGGTGATTTTATGGATATTTTAGTGTAGTCTTTAATCCTTAGTTTGTAGTCCTAAAGTAATACTAATTGGTAATAACAGCTTGCTTGCATGTAACTTCCATAGTACATATCTATTAACACATAGATTAGTTTATTCTCTAATCTTTCGTCAACAGTTCTTCCAATTTCAGTTCTAATTTCTTCAATTTCCGCCCTAAAACCCCTTTACTGTTTGTTCTCCCTTGATAATTGCACTGAAATAGCATCTCTTGCTATAGATCTTTCTCCCACAAATCGAGTGTTGTCTATGCCTGTACTCACTTACACTTGCCGTAACACAGAACAACCTATCCACATGATATCAAATACAATACCAGTTACACACACACACACACATATTATATATCTATCACAATTTACCAGATCGATAATTAACATGTGTTTTATTTTCCCAAATGTGCAGGTGAGACCATGCTATCACCCCTTGTGATGTGCGGGCCGCAGGGCCTTGAGTTTATGGTTCCGGTTACACTCAATATACCCCACTGTGCCGGACGCACGGCATCGCTGGGCCTGGCCCTGAAGGCTACCGACAGCGAGAAGAACCTGCACACCGAGTGGGACAACATTGATCTGCCCAGCAATGCTGCTGCCCACACGGTCTCCGTCAAGGTTGATCACTTCTAATCAAGGCGGCATTCGGCATTGGGCATTCGGCATCGGCATCGACCTTCGGGCTGCATTAAGTTTCATAGCATAACCACTCATCCATACGAGAATACACTTAGCTAAACACACACCTTCGAACGAAATTGTAAATAGATCCATAAATATATTACCATTAGGTTTAGGCCACGATTCCAGGGCTAGGAGGAAACTGAAACTTGGGCATTGCTTATAAAATAATTAATTTAATTGAATATTGTCTGTTAATTGTGCCTTTAAGTGATCGTTTGGCTCTGCCTTTGAACTAAATACTACATAAATATCGAGCTAGAAATACATACATACATGCGAGAACACACAGAATCGAATGCAAGTGATACATATTTGTATCTGTATAAAGCGACTAGAAATTATTTTTATATCAAATAATTTGATTGTATATTTTAACGCGATTTATTAATATGTATTTTATAAATTTACATAATTTTAATGCATTTTTGTATGGATGTATTTGACATTAAATTAGCGATTCAATTCGCATATTGTTTCGACCCACGACCCCATTTATATTGCATTCAAATTGTTAATTGTGTGCAACTATTGCATGCTGCAGTTATACATATACCATATACATTTATAAATCGTAGATATATCCTTAGAACCTACATATACACACGCCTGTATAACCAGAACAACAAAATATAATATACAAACAAATATTTATACACATTTTTGTATTAAAGATTATATACACAAACACGTGGAAAGCTTGGGAATAAATAAAAGAAAAACAATTAGAAAAGAAATCTCACACAAATAAGTATATGTCTATTTTTGTACCATTTTCTTACAAGGATCAAGGAGAGTGGGATGCCAGATCAGGCGTGATCTTCGACAGTCTAGATCGCCTCTCCTGGCCCGATGCCCCCTATATGACAATTTCATACATGATTCAATGAGCCAAATATTGGTGTATTAATCGTGTAAGCGAAGTTTTGCTGGAACTTCACGCTCACGTTGCCCAACATGATTTTCAGGAATGCCAGTCTTCACCAGTCTGAATTCTCACGATCCTGGGAAAGTGGGTTCTTTGCCGGTATCACCCTGTTTAACCGAGATATAGCCCCCGAACTTTTGCCTTCAAAAACATCAAAATACTAGTATTTCTTGCCGATCTGAGCGGTTATATCATTGAAATTGTCAAAAATCGAACGGAATATCATAGCCGAAACTTTGATGCCGATCAAACTTTATATTTTGTATACGTATGTAAAAAACTTGCACAGAATATATATGAATGTACTATATCTTTAGGTATAAGTGCAATGCTCCACAACGAAAACCAACAAAGATATCGCAATATCACTTTCAATCTTATAGATAACATAACAGTTCATGCTTCTAGAGACTTGAACAATAAAAATACAATTACATAACTAGGCGAAGGAAACAATTAAACAGTCTGTTATCAGTCTGTCCTCCATCGATCCACCATCGATTTTCTATGTGGCAGGCGCGGCTGTTAGTGCTATTGGAGCTGTTGGAACTGTTAGTGCCGGTGGGGCTGCTGCGGCTGCTGGTGCTGCTGTGGCTGCTGGGGTAGTTGGTGTTACTGCCGAGCTGGTCATTGTCGTTAGAAGCACCTGCTCGGGTATTACGGACACTGCCTCCTTCACATAGCCATAAATGTGTTTTCGCGTATCGTTTACGACATCGCCCACCATCGCCTTAAAGAAGTTGGTGTGCAGCGGCGTCTCCGCATAACGCTCGTATTGATCCAGGGAATCCTGCAGCTTCAGCGTGAGGTCATAATTCTTGCGCACCACATCGAGTATCTGCTCTTCCGTGGGCGTTGACAATCCCTGCTCGGCCAGCCACTCCTTGATCTTGTTCTGAAAGTGCTTCACTATGGCTAGGATGTTGACCAGGGAATTTAGTAGCTTGATGACATCGTCTTTATATTCGCACTCTCCCATCGTTGTGTAACGCAAAACTGAAAAGAAACGAAACTGGTAGTCATAATGCCTAACGATCGAAACCCATTGAGCTTACCCATCGCATGAATTTCGGTAAAGACCTTCTCCTCGCGATTCAGTTCATAGTAGAGCTCATCATAGCTATTTGTGGTGGCCAAAAACGTATCACCGTAGGTAATAAACAGGTTAAAAATATTCACCACTTGCAGAGACAAGTGAAATATATTGCATTTCTTGACCAGCGTCTGTTCCTGATTGACCAGGAAACGTAGCAGCCCAATCAACGCCGACCACAGTTCCTTCCAGGGATAATTGAGGCGGACACGGCAACGCTTCTGATAGCACAGAATGCGATGGATCACACCAATGCACAGCAGATACAGTTCCATGGGAAACTTTTTCATTAAATGCGATACAATGAACTCCACCAATAGGTCGAGCAGGGTGGCAGCCAGGGGCTGGGACTTGCCCACACGATCCACATTCAGCTTGCGGTGACGCATCTGGGCCCGATGCAGCATCACCTTAAAGGTGAGATTACTGTCGTGCATCATGGAGTTGGCATACTGATCCTCCGAAATGCAGGTGAGTATCAGGAAACATAGCTTCAGATTGGCAATGCTCGACTCGTTCTTGTTGTCCTGCATCACAATGGAGCAATATTGAAAGACAGCCACCAGCAGATTCGTGGGATACTGCGTTATGTCGATGATCGGGGCATTCGACAAATCAGGCACGGGCTGAGCTAGACTCAAGGTGTTGCTGGGCGAGGGCGGCGCACTGGACTCGGCCTGGGTGTGGGCCAGTGTTGTGATAAAGTTTCGGTTAAGATGCACTGCCTCGTAGAGGGCCAGCAGCAGGCCATTGTTGGCCTTGATCTGCTGCACTCGCTCACAGCCCTCGTCCGAGACAAACATGTTGCCCACAATGTTCGAGAGCGACGAGAACCAGGATGAGGATTGGACATTGTTCAGGCTCTGGATGTACTGGCGGCAAAAGTCAATAAGCGATTGTGATATCATTTGGCCATATCTAAAATTATGATAATTATTATCAGAGCATTAGTTAGATATGGCGCGTCCACGTGGAAATTTGTAGACATACCCATTCAGGGCCAGCTCATCAGCCAATATAGACAGCTGCACCACATACGGATTGGTGGCCTCGTGCTTCCGATAGTTGACCAAAATAGTCAGTAGTATAACAATATCATGTCCGTGCTGTGTACGAAACGTGGGATCGCTGAGCAACCTTACAAAGGCATCGAACATACTGTGCATCATCAGATGCTCGAAGAGCGCATTCTGATTGACGTTGTCGGTGCCCGTGACCAGGACTTGCAGCAGCTTAAGGCACATGAAGCGGGCATTCTCAGTAACATCGCCCAGTAGGATGCGATTGCAATACTGCATCATTAGCTTAAGCCATTCGTCCATTTTCTCATGGCCAAAGATCTCATTGACAATGTTGAACGGCGGGTCCGTATTGGATTTCTTAAAAATGCCATAGAAAAGGGAACACAGTGTTTGGAGGCTGTTGCACAAGCGCTTCGGATGATCCTCTGGAAGAAACAGCGGTAGTCAGAGCGCGATTCAATGATAGTTGGTCCGATTTACCAGTGTTCAGCATTTCGATGCATTTTTGAAACAACGTATTGAGGTTTGGCTTCACCACTTGCAGCAGTTCGCTGTTTAGCTTCCCGATTTCATTCTCCAGCGCCTCAAAGTTCGGTTGCAGCAAAAAGAACTCATTCCAGAACTCGGAACTCTCCGTGCTGGGATCCTCGCCACGGAACAAGAGCTCGTATATGTACACGACCTGTTAATTAAATTAAATTTAATAAAATATGCAAATGGGTGTGGGCGGGTCAGATTTATGGGCGAAGTGAACCTTCTCCTTGGGGCGTTTCGTTGAGCCGCTGCCGCTGCGTTTTCGCGAGGTCATGATGGCTGAGCTGCTGCAAGTCCGTTGCTTTGGGGTGTCCACTGTGCCGGCCTTGATTTTAACGCCAATATGCTGAATATGTACGTGTATTTAGCAAATTAGTCTTCTATTTGCTCCTAATATTTATTCTTGCTGGCAATTTGAGCCATTGGGGCCAGTCCCTCAGAAATATACCGCAAAATATACCGTCTCATTTTCAAAAAATACTGACGAATTATTCAAGTTCCGTCGTACATATTCCTCGTTTTTGATATTCCGTCGAGTATTACTTGCTAGATAGAACCCTCAGCCCTGCCCACATATCTTTACCAGATTAATAGATCAGTTTTGTTCTTGACTGGCTGGTTTTAAATACTTGACTTTGATTGTTTTTGCCTCAATTCAACAACAATATAGCGTCTCGTCTGATGAAAAACCGAACGTAGCCCACTTAAGCCCCCTTTATTTAAACAGTTCAATTACTGGAGGTAAAAGATGGAAAATATTAACGATTGTAAATTCTTCCTGCAGATTCATGCCATCTTTCCTCTGAATTTAACCTGAACTGCGCTAAAATGATTAAATTTTCATTATTTTGAGTTAATCGTTCTCCGTCAAGGATTGGAAATATTACCACATAGATACCACATTTAGCCATTCCCACACACTTTTATCCAATTAATTAATCTATCTTCTACTTGACTGGTCTATTTTAAAAATTTGCTTTTATTGGACCCCCGGAATGTGCGTATGAAAAATTTGTATAAAAGACTCGCTAGAATATCTCAGCTATTTTTAAGCGCAGTTCAGGTGAAAGATATCTTCGTGAAGAGGAAGGATAGGAGGGATCCAAAGGATGAATTTACAGAAGAATGTTCGCACCTTTTTAAATACAGTGCGGTTAAGTGGACTAAGCTCTTTTTTTTCAACGGTTTATTACGGTATATTTTGAGAATGAGAAAGTATATTTCGGTATATTTCTCACTCTGAAAATCTGGCAGCACTGCTAGCAGCTGTTCCTAACACGCAGTAAGTCGTGCCAGTGTGTTTTCGAATTTCACAAGAACTCTGCTATAATTTGTATCGACTTTTACTGAAAGATTCATTGCAAATTAAAGATGTCGCTGGTACGAAACTCATCCAAATTGCTGGTGTCTCAGCTGAAGCGTGTGCAGAGCGTCCCCGTTGCATTGTATCACGAAAATGTAAGTTGTCTTCTGCGTCCACCCGGAAGGTTCTTTCGTAATAAATATTGTTCCATATAGTATATTGTTTTCGTTTTGGGAGACAGCGCGTTTCTTGCGGCAGGCACATAGTTAACAATGATAAGGGAATAACCAGCCTTTTTCTTTATCTTTCCCTTTGCCGCCAGGTCGTTGAACACTACGAGAACCCACGCAATGTGGGATCGTTGGACAAGAAGGACACCACTGTCGGCACCGGTCTGGTGGGAGCACCCGCTTGCGGCGATGTTATGAAACTGCAAATCAAAGTAGATGATAATGGAAAAATCATTGATGCAAAGTTCAAGACATTTGGCTGCGGCTCGGCAATTGCCAGCAGTTCTTTGGCCACCGAATGGGTCAAGGGCAAGTCCATTGACGAAGCTGGTCAGCTGAAGAACACAGACATTGCCAAGGAGCTGCGTCTGCCCCCCGTCAAGCTGCACTGCTCCATGCTGGCTGAGGATGCCATCAAGGCCGCGTTGGCCGACTACAAGGTCAAGCAGCAGAAGAAGGCTGCCAACTAGAGAGCTTGTAAACCGAATCTGTGAATGTAGTCGGAGCGTATTCAATAGGAAACGTACATATATAAAGGAACCACTACTAAAAACAATTATGAGTAATCTACAATACAATACAATATAATATAGAGTATTTTTGCATTAGATCGTAGTGTGAGGTGCTCTGTGAGTGGTAAGTGTATTCGTCTGGTAAAGCACTCAAACAAACTGATTAATGTTCTGATTTTACAGATTGGTCGAGTGACTGCTTATAAGTGAATGAGGAAGAACAGGATGCGTTGAGCGTTTGAATGATTGTCTAAGAGTGTGTTTTAAAAAAAAGAAGATCTAATTGTATTGCTAAATTTTCTGTTCTGTTCTGCTAATATAGAAACCTTCAATCGAAGAGTAATAAACTGTTCCCGTTGGAATAAAATAATATGAATATAATTTATTGCACCTGTTGAAACGTACAAGTCATTAAAAATCGTTTATCCCGTGGAGGGGGTGTGGTGTTCTTAGGAGAGGCGCACGCTCACTCCACCGCCGCACTCGCCCTTTGACTTCATCTCAAAGGCTGAAAATTAATAATTAGATCTATAATATCTGTAATACTATATATCTGTGAGATACTTACGATCATCGGCATGCTGGCAATTGTAGTTGGACATCACACACGGGCTGCCAAATGTGAGCAGACGTTCCTTGCTGCTGTTCTTGGACTTGGCACAGACCGGCTCGTAGTCATCGCCACAGGAGCGCTGGCAGCTGTTGGCCTGCTTCTTCGTGTCCTTGGCTGGAACAGCCAGGGCAAAGGCCAACAGGCACAGGGCTAGATGCATGAGAGAGTTTTATAGCGTTAAATACCGCGTGAGTATGATAGCTTTACTATATAGGTACACATAAAAATGTATTTACCTAGAAAAGCAAACAGAGCGAAACGCATTGTGTATACAAGTATGCGAAGATTCCCAGAAAACTGTCGCAAAAACCGGCTTGGCTTCGAGTCGCGATAGAATTGAACTGAATTTTAGACAACGAGATTGATCAGCTTTATATACGAGGCCGCAGCTCAAAAGCCCAGCTCTCGCGAACAATAGCCGGACCGACCACCACATATACAATACAGATGTATATAGCACATGTACGAAAATACTTACCATTTATATGATCTATTGTGCTGATGAGAAGCTCTCACCTCAACCCACACACAAAAATTGATGTGTACGAGAGTATTAAAAAGCATTCAAGTAAACATAGAGTGCGCTTGGCTGTATTTTCGCCGGGCAGATATGACAATGACGGGTCAACAAGATGATAATGATGATGCTGCTGCTGCTGTTGGACAGCAATTTGGATAGAATAGATAATGGGTTTGATCAGGCTGTCTACGAGTATGGGCGGTGTTTGCTTGTGCGACACGCGTCGATCGGTTTGAAGCGGTTTTCATCATTCCAAACTACAGACAATATCCGTAATCCGTAATAATTGGTAATACTCGGGAGAATAATGTTGAATAAGCAACATTCATTAGCGGATATCTTAGGTATATTAAATGTAAGTAAGTCAGTCACCATCATATCTTGGCCATTATAGTTTTCGGATGATTGTATAGTAGTCATGTACCCAGTGACAATAAAATTGTGAGGGCGTTAAGTTCAATTGGAACGTCAATCAGTCATTATACTGACCATAGAATGAATCCCCCCTCCTAAGCTTACTGAAAGCAGGCTGACAAAATAATTTTGGATCAACCCACTGTTAGTTATGTCAATCATGAAATAGTTCTGTCTAATTAAGTTCCGTAATTTGCAATGGGAGTATATAGTCGATAAGATGGCTAAGTTTTATTCCAGAAATTAAAACGCATTTGTATTTCCTTCCTGTTGGGACAGTATTCAGTCCTAATGCATCACGATATCCCTAAATCGTTCAATATCTCGTGCATACAGAGAGGACAAACAAACAAATCAACTTCAAAAACAATAAAGTGTACGAACTGTTGTCCCTGGCTGGCGGCACTTTATTTTCAAATAAATTCGACTCTGTAAACCATTCCCTTTTAGCGCATAAACTTGACCTTTTAGGGTTTCCGCCCAACCTCCTGAGATGGATTTCTAGCTATCTTTGTTCCAGGTCTCAAAGAGTTCTCTTCAAAAACTCCCTCTCCTCAACAGTAAAGGTTTCTTCGAATTCACATTCGCATTCTCTTTCAAAACATATCTCTTTGGCGAAGAAGGATATTTTAGAATTAAGAAAATATTTGTTATTTATGGCGCCAATACATGCAGAAACTTGTCAGTCTCTGTTTTAAAGCTATCACAACGATATTTTGCAGCTTATTGTTTTTTTACAGAGATCAAGTATTGGTATCGGGATCAGGATATATATATACATAAAACATATCAATTTAAGAAAATTTCTTTATATAAATTAACGAAACAAATGCCGGTTGATAAGCAACAAATCTTAAGATACCAGCAACATTGAGGTGACAACATTGCGACTGTTTCTTTAACGTTTTTTTTTTAAACCTTGTTTTAGAAAAAATTGCATAGGAGAATGGACTAGAAACTAGCCAATAGAAAATGTATTCATCAATGGGATTAAATTATGTGGGCAGAGCTGAGGGTTTTAGTTAGCCAGCATTATAAAACGAAATATTTAAATTAAGCAATAGGAACGATTACTCTCTTACGTTTTCTTTTTTTACCTTTATCGCTAAAACCTTTTTTTAGACAAAATCCAATAAAAGCAAGTATTTAAAAATAACCAGTAAAGTAGAAAATAGTTTAATTAATTGGAAAAAATTATGTGGGTTGACAGATCTACATAGCTGGTAATATTCGACGGAATATAAAAAACGCGGCATATGTAGATTATTTACGGTATATTTTTAAAATGAGACGGTTTATTTTGGTATATCTCTCAGGGTCGGACGGTATATTTTATCGTTAAATCCGCGGTCACACTCAGGGTGACTGTTTACGGTATTTTTAATACTTTTTGGTATTTTGTGAGCCGATATATACGATACGATATATCGGTATAATGGTATATTTTGTAAATTTCATCAATCCATTAAATTTCATTTTCAACGGTATAAAGAAATCCGATAAAAGCAAGTATTCAAAATAGGCCAGTCCAGTAGAAAATTGAATTAGCAATCATATAAAATTATGTGGGCAAAGCTGAGCGATCTATATAGCTGGGAATATTCCACGGAAGATCAAAAACGAGTATTTATTGGTGAATAACCGGTTGACAACAATGATTACCGGCAACACTAATTTTCATACCCTAGAGGAAAGGATGTTATAGAATTGAAAAAATGTTTGTCATCCCAGGCTCCGTAGGTATCAGTATCGAGATAAAAATATACACGATACTAATAATATACATGAATATGTCTAAAGAATATCAATTTGAGAATAGGTCTTTATAAATTACGTTTCATCTTCATATGAAATGAACGAAATAGGGTATACAAAGGTCTATGCGCGCATTATGCGTATTAAAATACCAGCAACATTGCGACTGTTTTTATTGTTGAACTATTTTGTTCAAAGCTTGTTTTCGTCAAAATACAATAAAAGCAAGGACTAAAAACTAGCCAGTTAAGTAGAAAATTGATTTATCAATGGCCTAAAATTATGTGGGCAGAACTAAGGGTCTTAGTTGGCCAGAATTATTCAACGGAATATACAAATTTAACAATGTGAACGACTGTGCTGAGGGTTCTATCTAGGTAGTAATATTTGACGGAATATTACTCAAAGACCAGGAAATTTTTGAGCTGTGCGGTTGGTGTGCGCGGAACATCGTCGGAACAATAAAAAAGGCGAAAAAACCGCTGCTCTCGAAAAATAGTTTACGAGTACGAACGATTCATCTGGACTGCAGAAATAGTTAACAAAATTAATTGTAATTTTTGCGGGATCATACGCGTGTTATTTGTTGGTGTGTGTGTGCTAATGCTTTTGTTTTGTGTCAATATGTATTAATTATAATTAAAATGTATTTCACGGCATAAGCGAAAAAATTGTAATTTTGAAAATGAGTGGAGCGGAAGACGACGAGAGGCAATAACTGAAGCGGGTTCGTGGTGACGCTTACGGAACAGAACAAAAGCAATCTGGTGAAGAGGGGCAGAGCAGACCCACCACCAATACAGACTCGAAAAAATCTGACAAAAACTAGATACGCAACCAAAGTGCAAATTTAGAATTCCATTCCTATTACAAGTTCATGGGAAAGTGCTTGCTCCGCAATGACGGGGATACGTGGAGCCCCAAGGTGTGCAGCCCGGTGATAAGTGTAGCGCTACACTTGGCAGCGTTTTGGATGGCAGAAACATCACGTTAAATGCATTCAGCGCACACACAGACACGCGGGCAGGGGCATCATATCCACATATCCACATATCCACATCCCGGGCGCAGGTAGCCGCTGCGCTGCGACTGAGAGCGACAGTCACCACAGTTGGGTTTTGTTTTATCTTCTCGGTGACCCGCGGAACAGAGGCGTAGCTCTGGGCTGTCGCACACGTGGGATTCGGCAATCCCTTGGCAGGCGAGCCACTGTCGCGACAGAAGTAGAAGCTGGCGAGGCGGCGTTGTGGTGGATTTCCTCACCCGGTTTTGGGACCAGCAAGTGATGTTCATATAGGGTGAGGCATATTCTGACGGTTTGTGTGCTCATAGTGGGTCTGAGAGTGCTCTCACCTCACATGATTATAGCTTGCTGGGGCCCAGCAGCAGAGCCCCAAGTGTGTTGAGTTTCGCTCGTTGGGGCCCGACCTAGCTCTGCACGATATTTGTTCCGTTCGTTTCTTCAGTTTCGTCGGTGTGGGAGTGAGCAGGCTGCTCCGGTGCGCTCTGTTCAGTGTAATGTAACGTCGCTATTTTCTGTGACTGTGCCCCCCTCCGTTCAATTTGTATGAAGTAATAAACGTAATTAGTTTGTTAGTGCGCTCTTTGGGGCGAAAGACAAGTGACAGCAGTAGCAGCAGCAGCAGAAGCAGACAGATTGCAATCTGCATGAGAACGATACTAAATGCTGACGCATCTTCTGATTTTCCGTACATTTTGCAGCTCAGCACGGGATTAGATAGAGCAAGAGCAAGAGCAAGAGAGAGGCAAAACAAAAAAAAAAACAATTACACATTAATTCGTCGGAGTGGAACCGTTTGTTATACATATATCCGAATCGGAAATCGGTATCGGAGTGCTGTGCTGCAAGTGAAGTAACGTTTTCTATAAACGATTTCCGTGGCGATGTCCACCGCCGTCGAAACGGGGTCGTCGCCAGCCAAAAGCAACAACAATGGCAACAGCAGCGGAGGCGGCGGCGGCGGCGGCAATGGTAATCCCAGTACCAATCCGAAAGGTGTTCAGCGCCGTCAATTGGTGAGTACCCCGTCTGTCAGTGTCCCACTGCTCAATTTTCCCATTTCCCCCATCTATCAATAAACTGATAAATAAAAAAAGCAACAACCTATAGCAATTATTGATAAGGCCCCCGGTGCCGCAAGATGATCATTAGTTGTGGAAACAAACGTAAAACTCATCATTAATCTATATAAATAAATTGCATGCTCACTCTCTTCGGTCTTCGGTCTACCCATTCTCCCTCTCCCTCCTCCTCCATCACGCTCTCGCTCCCGTTGAGCATTGGAGCTCAACTGATGCCTCATGACCAAAAGCAATGAGCTTTATTTGCCATATTTGCTGTTTGTTATTCTCCTCTCCACCTTCTTCTTCTTCATCTTGTTGGGGGCTGGCTGGCTGGTGCTTGTTATTCTCTTCTCTACCCTTTCAGAGGGTACTTGGACTTTGTCGCAAATTTTCAGTGCAATGAAAAAAAGGAATTGTTGACCCCACATCTGCTTTGCTCTATTAATCAATGCTCGAATCAATTTAATATCGAATGTTTGTATGATTTGGTAGAGTATCTCAATCATCGGCTAATGGGAGGCCTATTCTGGCTTGGCATTTCGTTTTCGTTTTGCTATGCCTTTGACTTTGCTACGGTGATGTGGTGTGATTTGTGTGTGTGTGTGTCTGTATGTGAGAGCACGGTGTGGTGTGTTTCTTCGGTTTCTATTTCGTATCGTAGATAACAGGGCATTGTTGTTGTTCTTCTAGCCCCAACATATTTACATACACGCCAGCAGGTGATGTGAAGGGGGTCTGAAGTAAGGCTGACGTTGACACTGCTCTGGGCAGAAGCCGATAACCGATTTGATATCTTATAGTCGAAAGAGACTCTGATTAGCAACCGAACCGAAATTGGATCAGAGCAACAGCTGTTGCCCTCGGCACCGCGACACCGCGACACCGCACTTGTCGCAAGAAAGAGATCCTATGTATGCCACTGCCCTCCCTCTCTCGTTGTCTTTATCTCTATGAATATTTAAGTGCGGAACGCAATGTACGCCCCATTAAAAATGTATAGAGCAGGGCAGAGCAGAGTAGAGCAGAGCACAGCAGGCATAGAGCATGACTAACCCCCAGAGGGGAGCAAAGCACATGGCAGCAGATAAGGTTCCGCAATTAGCACCTAAATAGAATACATTAGGGCCCCCAGGTGGCCCAAACCAATTGGTGGGGCGGGAGGGCGGTGGGGGAGTGAGTGACGCCACCATGAAACCACTTGACTGGATTTGGATTTTGGTTTCTTTCATCCACATACGCACATACGCACACAAAAACACAAACATACGAACACATACAGATGTACCTGATGCCGGACACCAAAACAAGCTTTTCGGCCAGAAGTAGCAGCAGCAACAGCAACCACAATGAAAAGCCACTAACACAAAAAAAAATCATTTAGAACATGCCAAACAAGTTTCCAGTGTGTGGCAAGCTGCTCAAAAAGGATATACCAGACACACATACACACAAACTTACATTAACTCACAAACGAATACTCGTGCAAACGAGGGCAGAGCCGCATCCATGTTTTATAGATTTTTCATTGCGCTTCCCCACCCCCTCCCCAAAAACTCTCCACGGCGGCGGCCAAAATAAACGCAAAGCAAACCAGGAGACATATTGTTGTTGTTGCTGCCTCTGCCTCTGCTTTTCCTTTGGAGCAACAGTCGTGCTGCTTCCCGGCGACGCTGCATCACCACAAATGCAGTTCTGTATAATAATATGTGTGCGCGTTTGTTTGTGTGTGTGTGTGTGTACGTTGCATATGCAAAGTGCATGCGCACAGAAGAGAGACAGCAACAGGAGATGGAGCTATAGCTGGGGCGGGCTTTCAGGCCTGCCCGCAGCCCCGGACAACACAACACGATTCCCATTGCCCTTTGCCAAGTGCCGCACGGAAATTGCCAGAAAACACGAACGAGCGAGCGGCCCCAACGAGAATGTGGTTAAGGAAAACTCGAAGCCGAAGGCACCAAGATGCGTCGTCCATGGCCCCAGCCAACCCAATGAAAACGAAATGACGAGCCCCACAAGCTTTTATATACGCTGAGCAGAGCAGAGCAGAGCAAAGGCAGCACAGCGGTGGAGGTGTTGGCGGCAGCAGCAGAGAAGAGCAGAGCCGAGCAGAGCAGCACTCGGAGAAAGTGATGGCGCAGGCCGATGGGATGGCAGAAATAGAGAGAGACGAGACAGTGTCCCACTCGATACAGTGTGGTGAAGAGAGGCATTCACTTGTGAATCATTTTTTGATGGCGTCAGCAGAGAAGCTAGCGGTGCCGCCGCCCTCTGTGGGGAGTGGAGTATATTAATAGGCATTTATCGCTGCGCTCCGGCTTTTTCCGGCTCTCGGGGTCCCAACAGCTTGCTTTGGTTCGGTTTTTGCTTTGCATTTAATAATGTTGTTGTCTTATCCCCCCTATCTCTCTATCTCTATCTCTCTCTCTCTTGTCTCTTGTCTCTTACAGCGCGAGCGCAAGCAGCGGAAGCTCTACCTCGACGAATGGTCATTGGGTGATGACGATGGTGAGGGGGCCCGCGGTTTCAGTGTTGCCGAGAAGCTCGAATCTTCAAAGTTTGCGCAGGCAGGGATGGTGCGGGAGATGCGCGGCTGCGATTTAACCGTCGCGTAAGTATATCAATTATTATTTACGGATTGATCATCGATCAGCCGTACTTAGCGAAAGCAAACGAGGGAAATTGAACGAAATATGATACAGAAATTAACGAATAGCAAAGCGTAATAGGCGGCGGCAGCACAGAGTAAGCTAATTTTCCATTCTTCACCCTCCCCCAAAATCCCTTTTCAGATTCCTACAGCAGCATGGCTTCAACATACCCTTACTCTTTAGAGAAAAGAACGGGTTGGGTCTCCGCATGCCCGATCCGCAAGAGTTTACCGTGGGCGATGTGCGGCTGTGCGTGGGATCGCGTCGTCTGCTGGACGTGATGGATGTGAACACACAGAAGAACCTCCAGATGACGATGAAGGAGTGGCAGCAGTACTACGAGTGCCCGCAAAAGGATCGATTGCTGAACGTGATCTCGCTGGAGTTTTCGCACACGCGACTGGATCGCTTTGTGCAGTGCCCAGAGATTGTGCGCCAGATCGACTGGGTGGATGTAGTATGGCCCAAACAGCTGAAGGATGCCCAGAAGGAGGGCACCAATCTGCTCGGCGGCATGATGTACCCCAAGGTGCAGAAGTACTGCCTGATGTCGGTGAAGAACTGCTACACTGACTTTCACATTGACTTTGGCGGCACCTCCGTCTGGTATCACATCCTCAAGGGCAGCAAGGTCTTCTGGCTGATACCGCCCACCGATCGCAACCTGCAGCTCTACGAGAAGTGGGTGCTGTCCGGCAAGCAGGCGGACATCTTCTTCGGCGACACCGTGGAGAAGTGCGCCCGCGTCTATCTGACGGCCGGGAACACCTTCTTCATACCCACCGGCTGGATCCATGCCGTCTACACACCCACCCAGTCGCTCGTCTTTGGGGGCAACTTCCTGCACTCGTTCGGTATCGTGAAGCAGCTGAGGACGGCCACCGTCGAGGACAACACAAAGGTGCCGCAGAAGTTTCGCTACCCCTTCTTCACCGAAATGCTCTGGTATGTCCTCGCTCGCTATGTCTACACGCTGCTCGGCCACTCGCACCTCGAGGGGGAGCCCTCGGCCAGCGAGGCAGAGATGGCCGCCCGCCCGCACATCCATCTCACGCACTACGAGCTGTTCGGGCTCAAGGAGATCGTCATGTATCTGTACGATCTGCCGCCGCAGAAGAAGAATGTGCCCAGTCTTGTGCTGGATCCCGTGGCCCTCATCAAGGATGTGCGCACACTGGTGGAGCGGCACTGCAAGGACCAGCAGGATCAGGCCGTCACGGGCATGTCCGTACTGAGAACGGCCTCCGAGGAGCAGGCAGGCTTTCACCTGTACGACCGCACAAGAGTCAAGCAGGAGATCAAACAGGAGATTGTCCGAAAAAATGCCGAGGTAATTCGCGAACAGCAGCAGCTCGAGGCGGGCAGGGATGGCGCAGTGGCTGCCTCCGGTGCCGTTGTGGCTGGCATTGAGTACAGCAACGGAGTCCTGAAAAAGGAGCAACTGGAGAATGGCGCAGGAGCCACTGGTCCGGGCGGAGGAGCACAACCAGGTGGGTTCTCGATCACGATATTCCTTGTGGCTCACATTACTATCTCCTGATTTTACAGAGGCCACCTTTGTCCTGCCCACGGATACGCTAAAGTACCGCCCGCCCAAGAAAATGCATCTGGCAAATGCAGTGGCAGCGGCAGCGACCAGCACCAGCACCACCAGTGGAGCAGGAGGAGGACCATCCGTTGGAGGAACTGCAGCAAACAGCAACAGTCCACCCACTGGGGGTGGGGGAGCGGCAGGCACAGGCCATGCCGTCAGCGTGATTGCCACGTGCTCCAATTATAATAATTTGAACAGCAGTGAAGCGGCATCCCTGGACAACAACTGTGCCTCGCCCGGGGATGGGGCCAAGCTATCGCCCCATCTGACGGGCACCGGCCAGCCGAGGCGACGCCGCACGCGCTGCAAGAACTGTGCCGCCTGTCAGCGCTCCGATTGCGGCACCTGCCCCTTCTGCATGGACATGGTCAAGTTCGGTGGACCGGGACGGGCCAAGCAGACGTGCATGATGCGCCAGTGCCTGTCGCCCATGCTTCCAGTGACCGCGCAGTGTGTCTACTGTCATTTGGATGGATGGCGACAGACCCCCGTGTCGCCGCAGACCAAGCAACTGGCCACCGTGGACGGTCCCTCAGCTCTGATGGAGTGCTCCGTTTGCTACGAGATAGCCCATCCCGATTGTGCGTTGTCGCAGCTGGACGGCACCGAGGATGCAGCCGATGCTAAGGGCATAGTCAACGAGGATCTGCCCAATAGCTGGGAGTGTCCCAGCTGCTGTCGATCCGGCAAGAACTACGACTACAAGGTAATGTACATATATTTGAGCGTTTCCTTAAGCAAAACTAATGTCAATCTCCTATTCGTTCCCCACAGCCGCGGCATTTCCGGGCTCGTCTGAAATCCTCCGAGGTGCGTCGCGTCTCCGTTTCCCATGGCCCTGGCGGCGAGGCAACAGGCCATGAGGGCACGAGCAGCTTGCTGCCGCCACCCGTCGGACAGTACACGGACTTCGTGTTCACCAGCGAATCGGAGATGGAGTCTGGATCGGCGGGTGGCCACGTGACCCACTGGAAGCATGGCATGAAGCGGCACCATCAGCTGGAGGTGAAGACCGATCGGAACAACAGCTGCGACACTCCATCCCCGGGGATATCACCGAATGCGGTGGGGGGGGACAAGGTGAAGCGGCGCAAGAGCGACGATGGGACGAGCGTGAGCAGCAGCATGCAAGAGAGCAACGATGCCCCATGCAACTCATCCATTGATGGTGCAGCGGCAGGCGGAGGAGGAGGAGTGGCGACAGCTAGTGGCGGGGGCAGTGGTGGCAATCAGTGGAGTGGCGGCAGTGGCGGAGGAGGCGGAGGTGGCTCTCGTAAGAAGAACTCGATTCGGTCACAGTTGGCCCAGCAGATGCTCAACAACTCGAATCGAGTGCTTAAGAAGCCGCAGTATGTGGTACGGCCGGCAGCATCCAGCAGTTCGTCCGGGAACAATGCCAGCGGCGGAGGAGGCGGCAGCAATGGCATTAGCAATGGAACAGGCCAAAGCGGCGGGGGAGGCGTCGGCTCTGGCGGGGAGCGCGGTGCCAATGGCAGCGGCACGAGCGGCTCCAATGGCATCAACAGTCTGCATCATAGCAGCTCCCTGGCCCTGGACCCCACCGTGCTGAAGATCATCTTCAGGTATCTGCCGCCCGAAACTCTAGTCACCTGCTGCTCGGTGAGCAAGGTGTGGTCGACGGCTGCCGTCGATCCCGATCTCTGGAAGAGCATGAACTGCTCGGCGCACAAGATGTCCGCGTCCCTGCTGACGGCCATTGTGCGGAGGCAGCCGGAACACCTCATCCTTGACTGGACGCAGATAGCCAAGCGGCAGCTGGCATGGCTGGTGGCCCGCCTCCCAGCTCTCAAGAATCTCTCGCTGCAGAACTGTCCCATCCAGGCAGTGCTGGCCCTCCACACCTGCCTATGTCCGCCCCTCCAGACGCTCGACCTGAGCTTTGTGCGGGGTCTGAACGATGCCGCCGTCCGGGACATACTCTCCCCGCCCAAGGACTCGCGGCCCGGCCTAAGTGACTCGAAGACGCGACTGCGTGATCTCAAGATCCTCAAGCTGGCCGGCACAGACATCTCAGACGTGGCCGTGCGCTACATCACGCAGTCGCTGCCATATCTCAAGCACCTGGATCTCTCCTCCTGCCAGCGCATAACCGACGCCGGCGTGGCCCAGATAGGCACCTCCAACACGGCCATTGCCCGCCTGTCGGAGCTCAATCTGAGCGCCTGCCGCCTCGTCTCCGAGAACGCGCTGGAACATCTGTCCAAGTGCGAGAGCCTCATCTGGCTGGATTTGCGACATGTGCCCCAGGTGAGCACACAGTCGGTGATACGCTTTGCGAGCAACTCCAAGCACGATCTGTGTGTGAAGGATGTGAAGCTGGTGGAGAGCAGGCGGCTCTCGACCTCTGTGCGGTCGGTGTCCCTCGGCAGCAGTTGGCATGACTAAAAGGACTCGCAGGGACAGGAAATATAGAAACATAGGAATAAGACAGGCCAAAAAACCTACAATTTAATGTTATACATTAGATATATACACATATATACACATTAGACCCTGCACTAGATCCCCACTTCCCAATCCTCATCTTCCACACTCCCGACACGCCACAAAAGGGAATGCCAAAGAGAGACGCCAGCGTGCCCTTTTGCATAATGTATTTATTATATAGATACTACGATATATGTATGTATGTACCCGAATATGTGCAAGCTAGTCAGCAGGTTCCGGGGGATCAGAGTTCTCTCGTACGTTTGCTTACAGCCTCTTCTTCTTTACACTCTCGTTTCCTATATACGTATTCCGTATGTATTCCCAACGATCAGTAGAACAATCAATCCTCCTCTCAGTTTCCGATCGAACGCACACCCACACACAGCTCACAGTTTTCACATTGCGTAGTGATTAATATTAGCATTCCCCCATGACGGTAAATATATTTAATCAGTGTCATATAATTAAGGCAAGTCTAGAAATAGATCTAGAGCAAGCAAGAGAACAGCACACACGGCTTTGTCTAGCTTAGAAAGTAGAGAGGGAGATGGAGAGAGAGGGGGTCCTACTACGTTTCAGAACTACATATAAAGATGGAGTCCATTCTACATGGAATATAAATGTTTCTATCTGATTGGCTGTCCACACCCTAATTATCATCGAATGCCCTGCTGTGGAGGCACTGCTTAAGAGTGCAATAAATTGATTTAGTCCCGTTTTCCATATACGTACATATACATACGTATATCTGCCTTATTCACGTTGATGTCAACCGATTCCAAACGATTTGTCGTATTTTCGCGTCCCTCTTTTCAAGCGCTAATATCGCACATAGTGGATAAGTCCTTTCTGCCCTGCCAATAATACCCAAATCCCAATCCGCCTCCCCGTAGCAGTTAAATTAGTGATAAAACTGTGGCTAAAAAAACACATACACATACTTATCTTTAAAGTTTTACAGCATTACATTAAAAATATAGAATAATGTTTCAAGAATTATCAATAGTATCTCTGTTCGTCGCAGCAGCCGTCATTCGACTGGCATCGCATGCCATTTAGAATTATCCAAAATTGGAATCAAACAACGGATCTATCGTATTTGTAAAAGTGGAGCCGAAAAAGTTCGCAGCTTCCAGCAGTCTCCTAGTACTTGGCCGATTTGTATTCGGGTTCATCGCCTCCGTCGCGTCCGCCACCGCCACCACCATCTCGGTCTTTGGGCATTTTACGCTTTTGTATGATGGTCTGAAATATGAACAAAATATAAAGTTACAAGGAATCGCCATTGGGGGATGTCCAAGCAAAGCCGCACCTGAATCTTCTGCCACTCCCGATCCAGTTCAGCCTTCTCGTTCTTTTCCGTCTTGTTTTTGCGCGTCTTGCGGCCATCTTGCATCTTGACGCCATACTGGAAGGCGGCCTTGGGCAAGGCCTCTTTGGTGCTCATGTAATCAGAGTACTCCTCCTGCGTGTCAAAGTCCCAGCGGCCGATAGGACCCTTCTTGTTGCCCAGATCCATCTTCGTGTAGTCCACCTCATCGTCCGAGTCGTCGATGGCGTCGTTCATCTCCTCCAGGCCCGGATAGCATTCGGCATAGCCTTCTGGTTCGTTGGCGAATCGCGAGGCCATTGCCTTGGATATCTTCGGGGGTGGCGGTATGCTGGTTATGACCGGTTCCACGGTCTCCGGCGGGGCATCGCCAAAGTACGAGTTCTGTCCGGCAGCAGGCTTGCTGGCTGCGTCCGGACCGCCAGGGCGGGCGTGCCGATCCCCACGAGACTTTGCTGTCGGCTGATAGTCACCCACATCGTCATAGATGCTGTCCCCCAGAGGAGCAGTGGGCTTGCCTCCCTTTGGGTTGGCACTGGCACCAGCACTGCTGATGCCCGGTTGGGTGCGCACGCTCTCCATATCTTTCTCGTAGAAGAGGGGCTTGTCCTTGTCACGCTTCTTGTTCTTCTTGTTGCGACCGCCGGCTCGCAGGTAACTGAGGATCTGGGACAGCTTGTTGATTACAATGTCGTTGGTGGTGAGCGTGGCAATGTCCTCTCGCGACGCCGGCACCTCGAACTTGGATCGCTTCAGCGTTGTGGGTATATCCGTCTCGCCCAGCTCGTCGTCCAGATCGATGACATAGGCCATACGACCGGGAGCAAAGAGCTCGTTTCGGGGCACCTCCTTGGAGCGACGCGCCTGCACAAGATTGTAGATGTTGCGGGCCAACGAGCCATTAATGGCGTTTATGTCCTCCGACTCCCTGCGCTCAGCCTCCAGCTGCTCGGCGGCAGCGGCTGCCTCCGCCAACTTCTCCCTGGCCAAGGCGGCAGCGATTTCCTCCTCCTCGGTTTCCTTTGAGTGAAGCTCGGAGCGCACTTTCTGCAGCAGGGCGTAGTCGAGACCCTTCACCAAGTGAGTATGCTGTATATCACCGCCCAAGAACTTGGACTCCTGGATGATGCGGCGTCTCCGCTCGGCGGCATCGATACCCGATTTCATGTCGGGGGCTACGGCACGGTAGGCATTGGTACTCCCTCCATGGCCGGGTGTGCTGGCGGTCGTGTAGTCCGGATTGGCATTGTCACGACGCTCGCGCGCCCGATCCCTGTATTTCTCCGACAACTCCAGCAACTTGACATCCTCCTGCTTCTTGAGGGCCGCATAGAAGTTCTTCTTTTTTCGCCTCAGGTCGTTGCGCTCGCTGCTGCTTTGGGTTTTCTTCTTGTCGCCCGCCACTGAGGGCGTGGCAAAGGTAGCTGTGGCCAAGGAGCCTCCCGCACTGCCCGTGCTGGATCCGGGAGGCGGGGCCCGTGGCGTAGCCAGCAGCTTACGGAAGTCATCGTTGGTGAGACGCACGGACGGTGGAGCTTCCAAGTGGGCTTCGGACATGGTCAGAATCCGCAAACTCGCAAAATTACCAAAAATGAAAAATCTATGTATATTTTTCCAGTTTTCCCTGCTAGGGTTGCCAGGCGACGTCAAAAAATATCTATCGAATATTTCCGCAGCTGTTTTCGATAAAGCACCAATTTTGTCATAGCGCGCCATCAATGTGAGCATCCAACCTACTTTTTTTTTCCATTTTTATTTGCAAAATGTGGAAGTTTTTGAAAGAAATGCCCAAAGTGGAACTACACGCACACCTGAATGGCTCACTAAACACCAATAGCCTGCGGGATCTGGCCGAGAAGGTTTATGGCAACACCTCGGAGGAGTTCTCGCATCTGTGTGCGCGCTTTGTAAATTTTGATAAGGATTCAAATCTGGACAAATGCTTCGAAAAGTTTGCCTTTGTGCATGAGCTGACCTCAACAGCCGTGGGGCTGCAGTATGCTACGGAGCTGGTCATACGCGACTTTGCCAATGATAATATTCAGTATCTGGAGCTGCGCACCACGCCTAAGGCCAACAAAAACTACCTGCGTCGCGACTATCTGCGCATTGTGCTAGACACGATCAAAAGGAGCCGCAAAAAATACCCCAACATTCTGGTGAAGCTGTTGCCGTCTATCAATCGATCCGAGCCTGTGGCGGTGGCCGAAGAGACTGTGGCGTTGGCTCTGGAGTTTGCCAAAACCGATCCAGACCTGGTGGTGGGCATTGATCTGAGCGGGATCCCAACCAAAGGGAAATTCACTGACTTCTGTGGTGCGCTGGACTTGGCACGCAGGGAGGGGTTGAAGCTTGTCATCCATTGTGCGGAAATCGACAATCCCCCGGAGATCAAGGAGATGCTATCCTTTGGTATGTCGCGCTGTGGACATGGGACCTACTTGACCGAAGAAGATTTTGCACAAATGAAGGCGGCAAACATCCCGATTGAGTGCTGCCTCACGAGCAATGTCAAGTCGGGCTCTGTTTCCAGCTTCGAGGAGCATCATCTGAAGCTGCTAATGGAATCTGATGCCCCCAGAGTCGTATGCACAGATGACAGCGGCGTTTTCGACACGTCGCTGACAAATGAGTTTTTGCTGGTGGTGGAAACATTTAATTTGACGCGCGACCAGTGCATTGACCTGACCCTGGAGGCAGTGAAGCACTCATTTGCCAGTGAGCAGGAGCGCCAGCAGATGGCACTCAAAGTGGAACATTATGTAAACAGCTTGTAAACGGACTAACATTTAATTTGAATTCATTGTTTTCGATAATTGGTTGCGCTTAAATCGTGATATAATGTTATCGAGAAGCTGGGGAAAGTACTAATTTTGCCATACTGCGTAGGACCATGACTGCAAACAAAATAAATAAAATGTAATTTCAACAAATATGACTCTACAAATGAGTGAATTTCTTTGTCGGGTGTGCCTTCAACAACAAGAGCTCCTGGTGGACATTTACGAGAATGTGGAAGAGCTTCAAATGGACTTGTGCTCATTACTGGAGAGTTGTGGCAACATCAAAGTGAGTTTTCACTGACCGGTTTGGTTGTCCATTGAATTTCTTATGAGTTTCCTTGGTTCTAGGTGGAACGTCTCGATGAATATCCCAAATATTTGTGCCAGGAGTGCACCAAGGAGCTACTCATCACGGCCAAGTTTCGCAAAAAGTGCGCCGAGACGCAGATACGACTGCAAGAAGACGCTGCACGAAATGCTCTGAGGCTCGAGGAGAAAGAATGTCTGTCGAATAAGGAATATCAGGGGGAGCAGGAGGTGTTTAGGCCGGAGGAGAAATACCTGACAGAGGGAATCATTGTATGCGATCCCATCGACTATGCAGAACAGGTGCCAACTGAGGAGCAGGAGGAGACGACAGCAGAGGATGCTGATCAGGAGTCGCTTATCTCTGCCAGCTACAACTGCGACAATTGCGGTGCGGTCTTCCAGCAGGCTCACACCCTACGCAAGCATCTTAAAAACTTCCACGCTCTTACCACCATCTATGACTGTAAAAACTGTGGTCAGTTCTACACGGATAACGCTGAATTTAAAAGCCACAGCTGCTGCACCGATCGCTCCACAGAATTGGTGGTCCAAAGTGGACGGCATAGATGCATCTACTGCGGCAAGTGTCTGCAGTCGGCCACCAGTCTGGCTGAGCATCTGCGGTTGCACACCGGGGAGCGACCTTATTGTTGCGATGATTGCCCACAGACCTTTACGACAAACGGAGCACTGGTTACGCACCAGAAGCGACACTTTAAAGTGATTCAGCACCACTGCAACTATTGCGGCCAGGGATTCGTGGAGTCCAGCAATCTGAAGCGCCATATTACCGCCAAGCACACAAAGGAAAAGCCGCACACCTGCACCGTCTGCCAGCGCAAGTTCTCTAGGGTCTATCTGCTGGAGCTGCACACTCGCACCCATACGGGCGAACGACCCTACAAGTGCAATCATTGCCAGCGAATGTTTAGCCAGCTGGGCGTGCTGCGTAGCCACGAGAGAATACACTCGAATGAGCGCCTGCATCGCTGCCAGCTTTGCCCGAAAACCTTCGGGCGAGCGGCTCAGCTTAGAAATCATCTGATGCGACACGAAGAAGAGACTGAAACTGATCGAGGTATGGAGCATTTGATAGTTTTTAGGCGTCTGTTAATGCTGGAATTTCTATTTAGTTTAGTGAAGGATCTCAGTGATTGGTTTTCCTTTTTCAATATTTTAAAATCGTTTGGACTAATAATCCAAGATAACCTGGAGGCCTTACGTTTGCCCGGAATAGTTAGTATCTATAACAGCCAGGCTGGCTTTCGTCTCAAGACAGAGCAATCGTGGAAGATCTACGAGGAATACCAGACAATCGGTGGCATTATTTGCGTGTGAGTGGACTTTACCTTTCTAGATACTTTGGCGTTTTAAACAGTCTTATTCACCCGCAGATTTGTATTCCTGGAGCACAACTGGACACACACTCCTCTTCCAGCTGCACCTGTGTCCTTGTGCCATGGGCACCCCTTAGTTTTACTTAATTTAAAATAACTTTGGACATTTTTTGTGTTACTCTTTTAATTGTTTATTTGCATGCAGGTAAGATTTAGTAATGTTTCATTCTCGTAATTGGTTTTACATTTGTTTTGATTTGATTCTGTAATTATCCTACAAGTTACAACAAATTATGTAGTTATATGCTTTGCTAAATATATATATATATGTTGTATATGCATATTCATATAATGTATATATGTATATAATCGGTTCTGATTGATGAAATTACAAACGAAAAAGAGACAAACTCGAGTGCCTGCTTTAGGTTGACAGCACAATTACTTCCCATTTGATTTTTTTCGTTTCGGTTCTATCCGATCCTATTTGTACAATAATTAATGTATGCTATAGTAGTTATGTATATATTCATATATGTTAGTCATCGTTTGATTTGATTTTCATGCAGGTTTCGAATAATGTAATTCACTTAATTTTTAATTTACGAAATTAGTTTTTTCTCCTGTTGTGTTACGAGTGCTGACAAGATTTTCCTATTCCAAGTTATGGCTCAATGCTCTTTGGGATTCGGCGTTCGATTCACTTCTCTCGAGCTATACTTTTTGTTCCGGTTTTGCGGCGGGTTAGCTGCTCTCTCCTTCATCCTCATCCTACATCTGGTTCGGGGTTCGGGATACGGTTTCCGGTTCAGATTTAAAATTGAGGGTCAGATCGGGTCGGGTCGGGTTGGGGCTTGGTTTGGTTGGGTTGGGTTGGGTTTTTGGGAATTACTTAGCCTACAAAAGCGTCGCCTCTGCCGAATATTTAATTGGTAAAAGAAGATGGTAAGGAAATCATTATAGCCACGAGTCTTGCGTTAACAAGGATAACAAGAGGTGAAGAGGCGTGATGGGTGCATAACTCTGTGCTCACACCTGATCCACTACAGCGCTGCGCTCAGCTCCGGCGTCCTGCGGTAATACTTACGCGCCTGCACATTTAGATCGTCCAGCAGCAGCTCGTTGGACGACTTGGAGCGCTTGGGGAAGATCAGGGCGTGCCGCAGTGGTGTCACATGGGCGATGGCCACATGGGAGCGCGACTTGGGCTTGGGCGGTGGCTTGGGGGCCGCCCGCTTCTGCTTTTGCGAGGGTCGCCTCAGCTGTTGCACGAACGACTTGCTCAGCGTGGAACCACGATTGAAGTCGGCCGCCTGGTGGAGCTGCGACTCGGCGGGATACTTCTGCAGCCGCTGATGCTGCTCCGACTTGAGCCGCTCAAAGAGATTGGTCAGCGTCCGGGACCGTGGTGGAGCCGGCGCTGGATATTTGTTGAGATTCAGTTGGGGAGTACTATGCTTGGGCGTTCGCCCCGCTGCACTAGTGGTAGGTGTGGTCGAGGCTGTCTGCGCCTTGCTGGCAAACACATCGTCGTCCAGTTCGCTCAGGCTCACCAGCATGTGTTCGTCCTCAAACAGGTCATCGGTGTTGGTCAGTGTCATGCCTCCTGCCTCCTGCTCTTGTGAGGAGTCATCGTCGTAGCGGGAAAATATCTCATCGAAGGCGGCGTTCACAATGAAGGACTCGTCCTGCAGCTCCTCCTCTACGCTGCTGGGCCGCGTCAGCGTGCCAAACAGATTCTTACGGTAGTCCTCGAAGGTGGACTGGTGCTGCAGCTGCTCCGTGGAGCGGGCACGATGCGGCCTGAGGTGGGCGTTGGCCAGGGTCTGGGTACTGCAGCTATTGGTTAATGGTGCCTGAGGCTGTGGCTGTGCCTGTGTTTGTGGTTGGGACTGTGCCCGTGTTCGTGCTTGCTGCTGCAGCTTCTGGCGGTGCATTTGCTGCATGAGGCGCTGTCGCATCTCCTGCGAGCGGCGCTTCAGCTGGTTGTACTTGCTTTGGGTGGTGCCATTGCCATTGGCATTGACATTCGGCTCGTACTTACTTAGCTCTCTGTCCCGATCCCGGTCCCGGTCCCGTTCCTGCTCGGCCTCGGCCAGGCGACGCTGCAGGGCCAGCGTCTCGAACGTGTGCACCACGCTGCCCACATGGGTGCTGATCTCCGGGATACCGAGGTCCCCGCTAAACAGATCCGCATTGCGTTTGCCTAGCGTGGCGTGGCCATGCCCATGGGCGTGGCAGTGGCGCAGCGGCGGCACCGGACACCGTCGCACCGGATCTGTGGGGAACTGCTCCACGAATTCGGAGGCCTCCTGCTGCCAGAGAAGGTTGCCCCGTTCATCGTGGCCGCTGGCTGTGGCATGGCTGGTGGACTGCTTGGGAGGATGTGGTGTAAGCATTGTTGTTGTTTGTTGTATTTTGTTTGTGTGGTGGTGGTTGTTGTTGTAGTTGTTGAATGTGTGGTTGTTGTTGGCAGATATTTCAAGCAATTCGTTAATGAAATAAATTAAAAAAATCTGATTAGCATCAAGTTGGAGCCCAGAAAACACACAGAGTACTGTCGATTGGTGTTTGGGTTTGGTGCTTTGTGGCTGGTGAGCTTTTCTGAGAGGACTGGGGCGGTCTTTGGGGGCAGTGGGCGGGGGCTGGGCAGGGTGGTAGGGCGGAGGACATAGCTTACATCTAAAATAAATACATAACTATTTTATATTGGGCTCTTATCCATTCTATATACACATTAAACATTAAACAGTAAACTGTTTTGCGAATTTCCATTGTGTTTTTCATCCTATCAACTAAATTTAGTTTATAGACTATTTAAATATTTAATTTAATGAAACAACAAACAACACAAACAGCTGCCGAGCTCAACAATTGGGGAAGAATATATATGTACATATGTATGTCATATATATCTTCTTCATAAGCCATTTATGTACTCGTTTTGCATATAAGAATTTCGTAGCAGCCGCCACAAAATGCCACAAATTGAAATCGGAATCATAAATCCGGAACGGGGGGCCTAGGGAATGCCTTATTACAACTCGGGTTTCAGCTTGGTTGTGTGGAGTATCTCTATCAATCAACTGCAGTACTTAGAGCATTTGATGAACCTCTAAATACAGGATGTTACAGTGTCTATATCTATGTGTGTGTACTCATTGATTGTTGTGTGACGTTTAGAGGGTGTCCCAACCAAGTTCCCAAATCTGAAGAAGAATAGGAAGAACCATACAAAATATGGTAGGAATGGTTTTACTTTTGTATAAAAGATTTTTCTGTCTTTTTTCTGTCTGTTGTTGGTTCCTTTTTCATTTTATATATGTATTTACGGCAAAAAATTTACTAAAAAAGGAACAAAAATGATTGAAAATCTAGGTGAAACAATGTGCACTAGAAGTTTTGATGGTTAGTGGTGATTGAATATTTTTAAAAATTTGTAGAGAATTTGTAATTGTTATCATAAATTAGGAAATGAACTGATAATTTCGAAGAGAGCATAGTTATGTGTATCTAACGGACTAGAAATTTCGAATTTTTTCAGCTTTGAGTCATATTTGTTAGACTGGACGTGTAAAATTGCTGAATTTGAAAGATTTTGGTAGAGATTCCACAGTTCCAGATGCGATCTATACTCGTAGAACCAGCAATGCCATTTGAAATGACAATCATTAAAAAAGAGAGTCCCCCTTTAACATTCTACGCTTTTCCACAATTCTCATAGTTATATCCTAAGAAGGGTTGAACTTTTGGGACACCCTGTACCATCCGCAGTCAGAGCTAAGTGTAGGTATTAGTGTTAGTGTTACGTGTTACAGTAGCTGTGTGTGTGCTTGTGCGTGTGGTGGTGTGGGGGGTGTGCGCCTAATAATAGTTATTATCAAATGGTAGGCTATCACTGGAGCTCGTGTAGTGTTGCTGCTGCTGCAATTGAGGCGGCTGTGGCAGCACTTGATTGCTGCAACCATTCCGCTTGATTGGCTTGTTGCCGTTGTTGCACTTTTGGTGCTGCTGCTGCTGCTTGTGCATGGCCTTGAAGTCGTCCTGCGACTTGCTGTTGCTGCCTCCATTCTTGGAGCAATGCTTGCCGCTCTTGTGCCCCTTGCCTCCGTGCTTGGTGTGCTTCAGGCTGTGGTGCTGCTGCTGCTGTTGCACATGCAGCTGGGGGTTCGAGTGGTCGCTGGCAGTGCCGCTGCTGCCGTAGCTGTAGATCTGCGACTTGGACTGGCTGCGCAGCGGCTGCTGTTGCATGGTGGCCACACTGTAGTGATCCAGGCTATCGAACGTCTGCAGATAGTGGGGATTTATCTGGGTGCAGTAGTCGCCTCCGCTCTGCTGCTTGCGATCGAGAGTGTTGCGTGTGCTGGTGCCACTGGGATGTGGCAAGTGTGGGCCAGCGTTGTAGCTGAGATGCTGATAATGCGACTCCACATTGACCTGCTGCTTGGATCCGTTCTTCATCGGCAGCGGCGGTGGCTGTGGCTGCGGTGATCTTCGGTTCGTGTTGTTGCCATTACCGTTGCCGTTTCCGTTTCCGTTCCCGTTCCCGTTCGACTTGAAGCTGTTGTTGCCACTGTGCAGCGTGAGGCTGTTGTTGCTGTTGCTGTTGTTGCTATGGCTATAGCTGTGATTGCTGTTGCTGCACTCGGACTTCGTTTTGATGGCAATGAACGCATTGGGCAGCGGTGGCAGCATTGGCGGTGTACCCGATGGCGTGGCTGTCGATGAGGAGCAGCTGGTGGCTCCCAGTGGTGCTCCTTGAGGAACTGTTGCTGTGGCGCTGGCCACAACCACCAGTTCCCTCTCCCGCTCCCGCTACGCGATGTGATGACCGCCAAATGTGCGTAGCACTGGTACGCTCTGATTTTTTGTTGATTGGTTGGTTGGTTGGTTGGTTGTTGGTGGTGGGGATTGTTGTTGGTGGTTGTGTTGTTCAGTTGGTTGTGGTGGTGTTGGTGGATTCACATTACAATTGTGGTGGTGTGCGTGTGGTGGTGGTTGGGTTAAAATGCGCATTGGTTGGCGGTTGGTTTGGTGGTTTTTGGTTGGAAAATGAAATGTCAGAGCGTAAAAAGAGACGAAAAAAGGAAAAGAGTAGACACTTATCATATAAGTTGTGTTTGATATAAGTATATAAAATATATATATTTCTTTTACTTTTTTTTCTTTAAAAGATAGTATACTTAGGTATCCTCGTGTGTGTGTGTGTGAGTGTCTGTGTGTGTGTGTCGTTGATTGATTCGTGGGGGAGTAGGGAAAAAGTGCGTCAGTTGTGGGGACATATCGCGTTTAAAGTAGTTCTTTTCGGTTTCTTTTGATTGTTCAGTTAAGTAGTTCATATATATACACATATAGTACTATTGTTGCTAAGCTTTCGACCCACTTACAAGTGCCTCTGCTACTTGGTGCATTGTTAAACAAAGGAATTTAAACAGAAAACTTAAACTACATACAATATTTACATAGAGTGTGATTAGTGCTACAATAATGACTACATATAAAGCGCCTTGTGAGCTTCAACTGGGGGAGGGGGTTTCAGAACTTATATTAAAGGCAGCTCCTTGGGGTGACTCCCTGGTGCAAGTCACTCGGAATTTCATGCATGGGAGCAGTGACAGGCAGGCAGGCAGCAGGCGGGGGGGCATGGGGCAGGCAGCACACTAATTTGGGGAGCGAAAAACTTATTAAATTTAACCGGGGAGTACGTGGCAAGCAGTTGGCCCGCATTCACGGAGAAAAATATAGCTAATTAGCCAGGCTAATTTGGAGAAAAAGTCGCCTTAAGCTGCAACCCACGAAGTTGTCGCATTTAAATGACTTCTGGTCTCCACAGAGAGAAGCAGTCTCCTTCTCTGCAACGCTCGTTCCTTCCTTCGTCCTTTCGTATGTATGTTGTATGTTTGAGGCTGACTCGGTAATTTTTACATTAAATTAAAAAAGTTTCCGGCCCGCCCCAAGGAACAGCAACTGTTTTTCTACCCTCCCTCCCTATCTGCCCATCTTTCTATCTGCCTGTCTGTCTGCCTCTCTTTTTCTCTGAGAAGCTCAGAAAATGCACTTTATGCATAGTCAATAACGCACACATATTAAAAGCATATAGTACTCTTACGAAGGGGGGAGGGCCGAGGGAAAACTTCCAGTCGTTCACTCAATGCACTCTCAAAGACACTACAGGGTGCACTTCTCAAGGAAACTTGGAGCTGCTCCTCGGAACAGAAAAGTTGACAGGCATTGACATAATTTTACGCGCAATGACAACTTGAAAGAGCAGAAAGAGGAGCTGAAGCCACCGCAGGATGTCTCTACATGTCCTGAAGCTCTCTCTTTCTCGAGTGCAGGCAAATAAGCGCGTAAGTAAGTGTTACACCCACTCCATATCCCCCCAAACCCCATACCGTGCACCCCGGGGCGCTTTTTCAGCCATTTCCATTGCATTTTCTGCATCATTTAGCTGCCGCTCAGCAAATTGATGGAAATTTAATAGACTTGCCACATAATTGTGGCCGGCATTTGGCGGTTGACTGCCCTGGCTAATGATGGATGACAAAGAATCGAAGACCAGCTGTGGCAGGATCTGGCTTCCTGGACAGGACAGCACCAAACGGTGGACCAACATCATCAACATTAGCAGCAACAGCAACAGCAGCAGCAGCCGGAAATGGGAATGGAGGGGTTAGAGGGTCGCTGTCGCCGTCGCTGCCTCAGCGGAAGTTCAACTCAGTGCCACAAAAATTTGAAAACTTTGTAAACAAAACTTTGAGCTCTGCACTTTGCTGCTGGCGCGAAACGAAACGAAAAACATCAGGCGACGATCCGCAGGACCTCTTGGATAAAAATGGTATTCTTCCCCCTCCATTCCCTGTCAACTGCACAAAGTTTTCCACACGGCAAATGGTAGCTGAACTTGCTCTAAACTTGGCCGAGAAGCAGGACCCGGACGCGGACGAGAGCCGGCACTGCCACTGCCACTGCCACTGGAGTTCCAACTGGAATCCACTCTGCATACAACAACAAAAGCTTTCATCAATTGTCCGGCGGATGTTAGGTTCACAGACAGAGACAGCACATAGATGTATGTAGATAGAAAGAGGGAGATACAGCAGTGTCAGGGACAGGGACAGGGACAGGGACAACGACAGTTGCAGCCAAGCTTCCGCTAAGCTCGGCTACATCCGGCACCCAAATCACCGTAACCATCACCCCCACACCCAACCCCCAACCCCAATAGCAAACTAAGCGGAACCCACTTTCCACTCGCCAACACCCACACCGATCAAAGCTAACTGCACTTCAAAAATGGCTTCTATCCTGAATACACTGCACTACAAAGCAAAGAAGTGAGGGAGTGAAAATAAAACTAAATAGAAGGAAGTGGGAGTGATGGAATCGATATTGCGACTAGAAGATACCCCCGATTAACCCCTGGGGTTACAAAGTGAGGAGAAAACTATGAGTATGTCGATTGGCAAGACTCTTCCAATCACAGAAAGACAAAAATAACTACCAGTATTTGAATGATTTCCAAAGCCGAAAGCGCGCGGTGCCTTATTTGCGGGAGAATAGGGTATATACCATATACCCTTTTACCCCTAAAGTACTGGGTATTTGTAAATATTACTTTGAGCTGGTGATGCTGCTGCAACAGAAGTGGAAGATGGCTTTGCTCGTTTTGCATTTCATTCGAAGAAAATGCAGCAAGTTTTCCCAACCTTCCCTCCAACCCCACCCCCGCTGCAACTCGCGTCCTTGTGTTGCTGCTGTTGCCTTTGTGTATCGTACAATTGTAATAACTATCTCGGCGAGTGTTTGAAATGCGTTTACCAAAAAAACTTTTTACGGCTCTCAGCCACTGCAAGAGTGCAGGAATTTTTACGCTTTTCTTTGCTCCTCCTCCTGCTCGTGCTCCTCTTCTCATCCTTTTTTGCATGGCCGAAAGGGTGGCACGTATTTATTTCTGTTTTAAATAAAACGCAAAAACGGGGCCAGGCCAAATGGTTATAGTACATAAAAGTTGCGTGCTTCTAGACCGGGGAACCCAGAAAAGTATGCTACAGTAATTTCTTGTAATTTTTCGCATACGCCCCGCTGTAAATCCAGAATAATGGCCGCCATAACAGATAGCATATTGAGGTAGTAATTGTTCGAAAGCGAAATAAATTACCCAAAATGTCTGCCACAGCAAAAGGTAGTTTAATTAAATGATTAACACTGATATTTACAACACCATTGCGATACAGTGGGAGCGTGAGAGTGGGAGAGTGTGACCATCAGACTGGTTGGTAACGAAATAAAAAAGGGGGGCCGTCACACCACCCAGGACTTCCGCCGCCCATTTTGGAGTGTGCACGAGCACGATTCGGGGTCAACCGGAAATACAACTTGCGGTCGTGTCGCTTTCATCGTGTGCCTGTCCCTGTCCCAGTCCCAGACCCAGTCCTCTCCTGTTCTGCCGTGTCTCTGTCCGTATTCGTGTCCGTATCGGTGTACCATAGCCGGACGCGGACGCGGACCCGGACTCGTACTCGGACAACGGTCAATTGCTTTGCTTAAACAGTCGACGGCCGCTGCTTGTTTTGTTTGCTGATTGCGCAAATATTTGCGCAGGCATTAAACGCTGAATTGATGGCCAAACGAGACGACCGTGCGACCGCGATGGCCATGGCCGCCGCCCCAAACACCGGTTCCAGCACCGTCTCCGGCCGCAATATAAATTTAAATATTAACGCCCCGACTTAACCTCGATGAGTCGGCCATGAGACCCACGCCTTCGTCATCGTCATCGTCTGTCTGTAGGTATTTCTCTTTCTCTATCAGCCTCCTTTCAGTCTGACTTCTTGACCAAAGTGAAAGGCAAACGTTTGCCTTAATGTTAACAGCCTCGTTACTTTTTATTGCACGCACTGTGCAGGAGGGTCCTCCCTCCTCCTTTTCCCTACCACCGAATGGGCGCTCGCAAAAGAAAACTTAGAGAGGTTCCCAGCACTAAGCCAAAATATTCCGTGTGGTCATTACCAAAAAACCGGCAAAAGCAAAAGTAAAAGCGAAAAAGGTACAAAAATTGTGATTATGAACACAAATTTGCGCTTAAATTGCGGGCGTTTCGTGTGGTTTTATTAAAAAAACCGCCAGGTCATTAAATTTTATTACAAGTTTAATTTTTCAATAAGGCAGGGTGCCGCACCAGCAAAAAGGAAACTCCCAAGGATGCTTTCGTTCGGTTGTTAGCGAATTTTAACCAGGTTGCAGCTAATCGCAATGGGTTGGTAGGTTGCTTAAATCTTTCCAGAAAGCTGCTTGGGAATGGGTTAATAAATTTGTCTAAATTCCGCGTTGGGTATGGGTATGAGGGTTACTCAAATATTGCTCAGGAATCAGGCATGTGGGGCAATGGGTCTCAATAATTCTTTTATGCGTATCAACACTTGTTTAAAGGATTTATTGGGACATTATAGGGTTTTCATGACCAGGTGGTATACAAAAGTACGGGGTCTTTCATTATTTTTTAGCTCTAAGAATTTCTGTACCCTTCAGAGTGTTTACCATTCAAGAAAAAAGGTTGGCTAATAGTTTTGATGGTGCTAACACTGTTAGCAATTTCCGCACTTATGTTCGTTTCCAAAGCAAAAATGCACCGTCCCTGTGAGCCAGCCCAGCCACTCTGTCAACGAAATGACTCTGTTATGGACTGATGAAATAAGTTGGTCACTAAACGAAGGGTAGAAGAAGGGATCGGGGGGTTTTTGGACGTCATACCAGTGCGTGTTTGAATTAGTTTTACGGCCACTAGTTGTGTGTATATTTACTATTTTACTTGGGGGAAGCCGAAAAAAGGAAGCGGAGCTCATAAAATGCAAATTTTGTGTGGTGTTTGCCTGGCGGTGGCGCCATATTAAAAAATAAAATGCACCTGCAAACACACACACACACATAAATTACGTTTATAGTGTTAGAGGTGGAGGTAGGGCGGAAACTTTACGCACACCAGCATACCAATACACACGCACACACATAGAGAAAACTCCCATGAAGCATTTATGCCATTTATGACATCCGCGCCACACTCTGCCACTCCACAACAGTACCAAAAATCGGGGAAGAAAAGCTTTGATAGTCGAAGAATTAAATACCTAAGATGAGGCAACACGCTTGATTTGGATAAGAATTTTTGACCTCTATACAAAATATATGAAATTGCAATTCGGAACCTTTGATTATCTTAAGGATTAAAAGGATTTACGATTATCTTAAACAAAAAAAGATATAGTTGTCTGTGAAAAGACTATATCAAATGAATAACTAATCCATCTAGTGGCAACGGATTGCATTATCCTCAGAAACAAAATATTCAATCTCACAAAGTCTATGACCACGCCATGGTGGTTCCAAAAGGAACGATCTTAGCCTAGAACCAGATGCTTATCAAGAATATATGAACTATTTTGCGGTAAAAAATGCATCTTTCTTTGCCTGGCAAGCCTCTACTCAAAATCGTAATAACCTCTGCAAGAGTATGGAGGGAAAAGAGTAAGGAAAATGTGAACGAGGGAATGGCAACGCATAAAAACCATATTAAATGCCTCTTGCTTCTCACTCTTGTTTTTCTTGTTGTTGGTTCTTGGCTTTTGTCTTAGACGGAGATGGAGACCCAGCCCGAGTCCCTGGTGCCCGAGCCATGTTCTGGTACTGATTCTCCTGCTGGAGATCTGGAGACGAAGTCTGAGTTCGGGGGTTTTTGTTTGTCATCTTTTAATGGCGCAATTAGAGCACACAGAATGCGTTTACTGAAATCTGAGCGGCGGCTGGTGCTGCTGTGACGTTGCCAGGCGTCATAAAGGATTTTTAATAATGGCACCAAATTACAATAGACACACACACAGACATACACACGCACAACCAAAGCCCACAAATTGCGTATACGCCGTGTGGCACTTTGAAACAAAAAACCCCGAGCCACACGACAATGCAAAGTTCGGTTCGGTTCGGCGGCTGGGCGTGGCAGTTGTCTGCCAAGTCGAGTTCGACTTTGCCTGCTGTTTGTTGTTTGCTGTAATTTGATGCCCCATTGTGTGCCACAATCCTCCAGAGTGTAGAGGAAACCACCCTGAACCACCCTGCACCAATTCTGCTACTCCTGCACCACTCCCGCAACCACTCTGCCACTCCATGCCACTTCTAGTGTCAGTTGAGATTATTTTTTTCCTCCATCTGCGTTTAGTTTTCGCTTCCAAGCCATTGCTATGCAATTTCGGGGCAACGCCTTGCCTTGAGCGTAATTTATGCGCGCATTGTTTCTTCATTTTCCAGGGGCTTGTCATTAGTTTTCCACAAGAAGAAGAGTGGAGAGTGGGTGTTGCAGCAGCTGCAGGAATTTATGGGCTTCCATGTTGCTTTCCTGTTGGGAAATTCCGCTTTTCACACAGCAGTTCACGTGGCCTGTAAAGACAACTTTCCTGCCGCTGCTTAGAGTGGTCGAAAGGTTTCCCCTGAATTACGAATTGTTTTCCGATTTTCCCACAGAACAAAAGACAGGCATACAGATAGAGCTACAACTCGTATGCTGAATGGCTAAATTAAAGGCTTTAAGAAATTGAGAGCATCGACTGGTCTGGCTGGATGAACTCCAAGCGGAAATGCACACGCAATAAATTATGGCTGCGTCGAGTGGTGCAACGCAAGGCAGCAACAGCGAAAGAAGGGGGCTGGGGGCGGTAATGCAACATAAATCCTTTTTTTGTTGTTGAAATTTATGGAGGATTGAACTTAAAACGAAATACAATAAAATGCTCTGCTTGCAGCGAAGATGCGGCACCAACTGAGACGGAAACGGAGAAACATAAAAATAATCAAATTTATTAATGTCTGAGCAAACGGCAATACCCTGGAATGTTACGCTCAAGTGGAGACGTCGGAGTCTGAGAAGCCTTGAGAATGAAAATCAATTTCAGGAAGTTTCTTTTGAGTCATATGAAAAGAAACTAGCGCTACATCCTAAAGAATATTTTATCCCAGGAATACCCTAGCATACATCCGAGAGTGGGAGATGACGGGGGAGATGAGCGTTCAAAATGCAGGGCAAAATGCACATCTGATTGGGTACATTTTTGTTGAGTAATTTCAGAGGACAGGAGCTTTTTATTCAGACTGAAATAAGCCATGCATAGGGTAGTTTTGACCTCGTCAGAGAAAAAGTCTTTCCGTTTTTCCATTTCAGCCATTTCCCACGCACGAGGAACATCAGCAGCAGGCAAATGCTGTAGCAGGAAGCAAAAGAAGTCCAGCAAAAGATGTAATAAAATTAATGCCAAGGCATTATGTGCTGCTCTCTCTTGAAGTTTCTACAGACGATTTCTGGGGTCTGCTGTCAGTGTGAATTTGTGAATGCAATGAGGCATTAAAGCACCGCTGAAAGGAAGGCACACGAATAACGAGGCCATAAGAAGGCAATGACACCAGAGAGTCAACTATCGAGGCGACGAATAAATCATATCCGGAGCCACATTCAGGTTCTGGGCCACGTGACGCGAGAGCAATATTTCAAGAGTGGAATATCAAAGTGAATAAATGTATACAAAAGCGGGTCGATTGTCATTAAAAATACGAGTATGTGTGAAAAATTATCCCAGAGCCACCGTACGTACTTACGCTGTTTTTTAATTTACTGAAAGAAGTTATTGATTTCTGTTGATAAAAGCTCACAAGGCGCTTAAACTAGGAGATCTCTTATGCATTTACGATACGTATATATGAACGACTAAACTCTAGATTTGTTCCATACAAAATTTCAATCAAAGTTGTGCTGTGTGCAACGAGCTTCATTATATCTTTTTAGTGCAAGAGTGGTGCAGACACAGAGATAGAGAGAGAGAGAGAGAGTGACAGATATATATATATATATATATAAAGCGAGAAAGAGAGAGAGAAAGAGTGGTCGGATGAAAATTATAATTCAACTAGAAAACTTATAATTAGTGCACTTGAGTGAGGAAAAAAGTGATCCAAACAAAAGCGAAATGAACTTTTTCCAATTCAGAAAATGGTTTCAAACTAATAAAATACAACAACCAGACAGAGACAAGGACAGATAGATAGACAATGCGAGAGAGAGAGAGAGACAGACAGAGAATAATATAAATTATAATTCTGGGGCTGCAGGTGAAATGCTTAATTCAATTTTTACGTTAGCTAGAATATATTTCAAATTGCAATTAACTGAAAAACCAACAAACAAAAAAGGAGTAGGAGAAGAGGAGTACTATGTACATTTAAAAAAGTTTTTGCTCTGTAACTAGTTTCCAAACAACACACACAAGGAGGGAAAAAAGAGAGCCATATGGAAATTACTTTTGGGAGAGACTGTAGCAATATCGTGGTGGTGCGGAACAGGCAGTGGCACAAGCTTGGCTTAGAGGCTACGTTAACAAAAGCGTTTCAAAAATGTACGAAAAAATAATAGAACAGGCGGTATGGGAGGGGCGTGTCAGTGGGTTATGGGTTAGGCATTCGTTTTTTATTTCTGGGTATTATCTCTGGTGGTTGCGATGATGGCCGTTTTTTTGGGGTTGGGACAACATTAATTCATTTACCAACTTAAATTAAACGTGAAATTATTAATTGCTGGCTTAATTAATTTATAATGAGTTTTTCCAGTGGCATCTGTGCCACATCAGAGATAGAGAGGGAAAGATTGATGAAGAGGGAGTGCAACAGAGAGAGAAAGATAGAGGCAGAGCAGTAGTGCAGCATTGGCAAATATCAAGTATACGCAGTGTGGAATCCAATACAAAAAGAGCAATAGGAATGAACGTGCTTTGGCTTAGATGTAGTACAGAAAGGAGAGCGAGTGAGAGAGAGGCGGGAAGAGGGTGCGCACATATGTATGTATTTACGGCTGTATGGGCGTGTCAGAGTGTGAGTGTGTGATGTGTAAGTGAGTGTGAGTGTTTCATTGCCAACTTATTGTCGCAGGAATGGTGTCTAGAGTGTTGTTGCGGGCGGGAGACATCTCTTCGGTTGATCACAAGAAAGACATTCCGTTTAAAATTACAATATGCACTGGATGATGCGTACACTATGGGCTAGATCTTTAATATAATTCATCATTTAATCAAATATATATATAGATATTTGTATATATGTATGTGTGTGTGTAGATATATCCAAAATGAAAATGCAACAAAAGTATACAGAAATTCCAATAAAAAAAACGTTCGTATTCCGCTTGCACCACATAACAAATCATGATTCAGCTCATCGAAAACTGTTAGACAGTGTGTCTCTGTGTGTATGTGTGTGCGTTTTTGAGGGGAGTTGGGGTTATGTATACGAGTATACGAGTATATGGCATATACAATATATAGTTAGTATTTTTAATTGGCAAATCACGATCATCAATCATCAATCAGCGAGCGAACGAGCGAGCGAGCGAACGAACGAACGAACGAGGAACGAATGTCACCAACTTCCGGGTTTTTATATACGTATATTGTATATATTGATATATAAATATATATATAGATGTGTGGGATTCTTGTGTGTGTATATGGGTGTATGCTTGGATATATATTAATATCAAAGTAAAATTCAATTCAGTTCATTCGCTTATAATTACATCATCGAAAGTTCATCAAAAAGAGAAAGAAAAAATGTAATCCTTTACATAAATATTCATATTCATTAGTATATCTGGTATATATATATTTAGGTGGTTTATATATATATATATATATATTCAAGGTCAAGATCATCAATCAATCAATTCATATCAATTAAACAATTTACATGTATGCGTATATATGTATAAGTATTTATATGTATATATATATATATATATATATATATATAGAGAGAGAGACAAGAGAGACAGAGAGAGAGAGACAGTAAGAGAGAGGTTGGAACAAGACGAGGGTTGGGCTGGGTTGTGGATGGGTGGGTATTCGCTCACCAAGTCCACGTAATGCAAAAGAAAAATCACAAAAATAGTACACTGAAAAACAACAAATAAATCACTTCGAATCGGGGGGAATCTCTAGACTCTGATCTTCTTCTTCTGCTTTCCACTGCTCGATTCTTTTTTTCTCTATCTTTTATACTAGCTTTCTCCTTTGCTTCTTTCCAGAGTTCGATAATGCTTAAAAGATTGTCATACGTGTTTTTTTGGTTATTAGTTCTAGTTATTCGTTTATAAAATACAAATCACAGTCATCACAGCAAGAGGTTTCATGTTCAAATTCATATTCAAATTCAAGTTGAAGCATATGCCAAAAATAGTCAGTGTAAAGTGTATCTATGTGAGTGTTCGAGTGTGTTTTCGGGAGTGTGTATATCTGTGAGTGGGTGAGTCATTTGATGAGCTGCAAGACCGATTTTCATCCACCAAAAACGCCAGCAGTCATCAAACACTTGAGTGTGTATTTAAAAAATATTATTTTCAATCAACTAACAGTGAGGGACGTTTGGGGCGGGAAACCTTAAATAAATTCATATCGAAACCAATAGCAAAAACGGGGCCGTGGAGATAGATGTAAGTGCAGAGAGCGCCGAGCACTCATGAATAAATCACAATTCACAAAAAAAAAATCAACTCGAAAAGGAGAATAAAACATGTTTTATTGTTCCATATCCATTCATACATACAAAGAGAAAATTATCCAAACGTTTGCACAAGGCAGAGCACACGCATGTAGATACGCAGGCACACGCACACACAGATGCCAGCACAGACACAGACACAGATGCAGACAAGGGGAATCCAAAGAACAAAATCAATATTAATAATAATGCCCAATGCAATATTAATGGGAAACTCAACTGCAACGGCAACAGAAACTGCAACAAAGTGCAACACGAGGGAAATTGTGGCATTGAAGAATCGAAGCATTGGATACCCTTGCAGATCCATTGTTACTATGGAAGGTACCTACATATATGATCAAAAGATTCTACATCGATAAAATATATTGAGAGCTATGACTAATATTGATATTTTGTTGGATTGTCTTTTGAAATACTGTAATGTCTAATGTCCCATCTACTTTATTGGAAAGGCGGCAATAAAAACAGACTGACAAGGGAGCTCCTGCTCATAAAATAATAAATAATACCCTCTCTCTGCAAGGGTATTGTAAAGGTATTCAGGCACACACTGAACCGAATAAATGTGAATACGAGTATGAATAAATATTAATGCACACACACGCATTCGCAGTTGAATTGTATTTTTGTTTTTTATTCGTTATAAATTTGTTTCATTCATAATGTGTTACTTATTCCCATTCTCCTTAGTTTCACTTTTTTTTTTGCTTGTTGTTTTGGTTTTTCTTTCTTTCTTTCTTTTTTCTTCTACAAATTACTTGCTCTGCATTATTCATAATTATCATATAAATATTTATATAACATATTTGTTTTGCGGGGGGGTTGGGGAGAGGTTTTTTTATTTTTATTTAATTTGGTTAACTGTTTTCTTGCTTAAACAATTCCATGAAGATTTTTCTATTAAAAAATACAAACAAAATAGACAAAATGCCACAGACACGAGCGACAGAGAGAGAGAGAATGCTAGATCGAAAATCGGGATTATAATGTATAGGTATATGCATAAAATAAATACATACATATACGTGAGGGTGTTTCTTATTTGTGTTTGTGTGTGTGGGTGTGAAGAATAATGCAGGTGGAACTGAAATATAGTTTAAGCTAACTCTTTTCTAATATTTTGAAAACGACAAATCAAAGATCTGCTAGTGGGATACAGATCAAGGGAATATCATATTGAATATGGTTTCAATTGTGGGACAAATCAATTCTAATCCGATCTGGATGCTTATCTACTAAGACTAAAGCTCTTTAAATATATAATAAATTAATGAGTCCTTCTCTATCTGGTTGTATATCTAAAATATAGGAACAAATTACATGGAATTCTATTTACTTTGAGAGTTTCTTTCTTTTTTTCTTCTCTGATATATATACTTTCAATTCTTTTGGATCAGACAGATTAAATGGAGGCTACATGAATTGAAGGCTTTGTGGCTTAAAATTCGACTGCCATTAGTTGAGATTCCACAATTTCTTGAATAAATGCTAAAAAGTGTAGAAGAAAATGATATGGTAAGAGTAATATATTTTCCTTTAATTTTTTTGCATTACGCCAGGCAGTTTTACCACTTACTAACCAAAAGACCTGTACGGGAATATAGAACAATAGTTCTCCAATAGGACATCGCAAAACATATACCAAAATCGACTTAAAACTTACAGGAACTCTGTGCAGGAGACAAATCTTGGGGAAAAGGTGAGTAACAAATTGCAATGCTGCTTTTGTTAGTAGAATAAATAAATAAAAAAACAAAATTGGATTACAAAATGATATAAAATTCTTTTTATTTAAATTAAAGTCGCTTGCTGTTTGTTTGTTCATTTTTTTTTTGTTTAGCTAAAATAAATATTAAGATTAATATTAATAAATTTATTGTACACATAAAAATCATAAACTAATACAAGGTGCATACATTTATACATTGCATTTACTTGAGACTCGGAACGAAATCAAATGCTCTCAGAATAAATGTCACTGGCGGTGGCCGTGGCTTCAATCGTCGGATCGCTGCACGACTTCCGTATGTAAATTTTAATCGGCGTCTGCAAACGCTCCGTTTCGTATATCTTTACCTTCAACTAAATATCGGAGGAGTATTATTTAGGTTGAGAAATTAACAATAGGGATAATACGGATTACATTGAACATACAACATTTAAATCAAAACAAATAATCAAGCACAGTCAATCACAATGCAGATGATGGATGTTCGGGGGGGTGCTACGAAAAAAATTGCGAAAACGGAATTAATTATCCTTAAACAAATTGCTGCTTTTTGGCCCCGCAGACGCAAACAAATATCGGACGTGACATACAAAAAAATTTCGAGCGAATCGGAACCAAACAACGCGTGCCGTGAAAAAGATTCAAACTTTTTAATATGCATAAAGCGCATTTGGTTCTCGTTTTTCCCATACATACTTTTTCTGTACGGCTCTTATAATTATTAATTTTGTTAATTAAATAAATGGACCTTTTTGTGTGCAGTCTTCTGGTGGCTTTAATTAATTTTTGTTCGCATACAATTTAAGGAGAACTTTTGAGCGTGCACAATAAATGCGGGATATGAATGCAAACCAATTTCATGACTGACAGCGGAATGAAATTATAATAATTGCAAATTATGATGATTGCTGTTGTCTGTCGATGGTGTCGGGAGGTACATACCGGAGCTCTGTGGCCGAAGGAGGTGGTGGCGTGAGATTATATTTATTGTTATTATTTGCATTTGCACTGCTTTTTGATTTGTTTGCACTCGACAAATGGGAAATATTCGAGTTATCGAGCTCTGCTCAGACGAGTCCTTAATTGCTTGTAATTAACTGCCATAATGGCCGCAAAAGAAAACGCGTTTCCACTGTCAGAGCGTGAAATCGGAAAGAGGAAACTTTCGATGGTTTTTTCGGTATGCCTCGAATGTGGATAGTTTTTGTGTTGAATCAATCTTTTTATTGAAGTAATGGGATGTTTTCCGCTCAATCAGCAGTGGTTGCTGCTATGATTGAGTGTATATAACAATCTGGGATTGTTGAGAGTGATTTCCCTCCACACTTAAAGTGGATTTAAATAATTTGCAATGCAAAAATTATAGTTAGTGCTCAGAATCGAATTGACAATGATTTATTTAATGATTGCGAATATCTATCGATCTGAGAGATAGATAATGCAGTAGCTTTCTTAAGATTATGATATACTGCATTCGATTGGAGTAGATTCATTTTTATCTTCGAGTAAATCAACCCTTGCCAATGTGAGTGCGAAAAAGAAGGTGCATTGCATTGCATTCGTGTGGAGTGGACATGCCAAGTGCTTGGTTGGTGTATGTTGTATCTCTATCTGTGCCTAATATATGTGAATGTGGGTGTTGTGGGTGTGCTGGCTATAAGATACGCATAGCCTGAAATACCTTCCAACTTAGATGCGGATTTGGATTTGGATTTGGGCAACTCGTTTCCGGGCCACTTACTCAATTATTATTTTGCGAGTAACTTTTGCATAACGAATCTTGTCTAACTGCTCTTTAAGCCCGACAGACTGACTGAAGGCCCGAATGTTTTGGCCAAACAATGTATCAAAGTGTTGTGGTAACAGCTAATTGGATTATGCGATTAGCAGAACTTGTCCAGAGCCTGTTCTATGGATCCTGGGCCCTGATGCTGGAGCAGCGATTTTTGTTATCCACATCTTGGGCTGAAAAGTCTTGGCAGCTGAAAAGTTTTTGGACAAAGTTCAGCTCGCATGCAGCTCGCATTTTCCTCTTTTGTTTGTGGAAAGCGCGCCAAATTGTTAAATGATGCAATGAAACCGTTTTTGTTGATTCCCGGAAATTATGCTGCGTTTAACAAATTGCATGAAAATGTTCCAAAATGTTCCAAAATGTTCAGCCGACGACGACGACGGATGGGCCGAAAACTTTTGTGGAGTCGGGAGTCAGAAGTCGAGTGGAGTGGAGGAGTGGCAGGCATCTCAGGGCCATTTGTCGGCCAGAAGTTGCAAGTTGTTTTCTGATTTATGCACTGACAGTTTGTGGTGCGTGTCTGAGGCCATTTTATTTATGAGTTTTGTTTTTCCGAGCAGCCAAACAAATGCAAAAGTATGCAAAGATAATACTATTTACTGGGTGCCCTCTCAGAATCCGTCTTCTGTCTGTCTTTTGTGGTTAATTAAAACGAAAAGAAAACTTTCGATACACACATACACACACATGCCACAGACACGAGCAGGAGAATACAAAATATAACCTTCACAAGTACATATACTACGAGAATGTATGCTATATGGGGGGAGAGTAGTAAATTCTGCTGTTTGTACTGAGAGCAATAAAAATAATCACACGGCTCGTAAAAGTGAGGATAGGGGGAGTGGAAAATCAAATGAAAAACAACACAGATATCACGTGTTAGAGATGGCTAAAGCACACACAAAAATCAGGGACGGCACATTCGTTGCGGTTACATTCTCATCATTTGGCAGCGTTCCAGATAAAGACAACAGATAGGGAAAACTCATGAAAAACAAACACACGCACACACACTCACCGCACACATAAACGAAAGGCATGAAAAGATAAGGCCAAAACATGTTGCAGGTTGTTAATCAAACAAAAACAGGCACAAACACGGGCAGGGGATGCATGTTTTTAGGAAATGAAAGGTGTAACAAATATTATGAAGAGCGCGCGGCGCGTTCGCACAAAAGCAGGCAATCAAAAAGTGTGTGAGGTGTATTTCTGTAGAGGATATCGGAATCACCAACACAAATGCAAACTGAAATGCCAAACGGAAACGGAAATGGTAATAGAAATGAGAGCCAACAGAAACAGAAACATAATTGGAATTGTTTTGAGTTGCACAAAATGCATCGAGCACAGACAGTTGCTTTACTGGATTATACAGCATTACTGGAATATTACTGGAGTACTGGATTACTGGATTATTTGCTTTGATTCAATATGCTTTACATGGTTCATTGACTGAGGGGTTTAGGGAGTTTTGGGGGGTTCTGGCAAGGTAAAACATTCCGCATGGTGTAGAGTAGAGTATAGAGTACTTTTGATATTTGGTTTTTCTTTTTTTTTTACGTTTTCTTTTCTTTTTTTGTGTGTTTTATAGAGAGTATTACAATATACTTGGTTTTTGTTGCACCTTCAGGGAATCAATCTCAATCTCATATCGAAAAGGAAAACTAATCGAATAAATGTCGGTAGTTATAGTAATAGTTGTAGTAGTAGTAGTAACATCATTAACATAAGTTATACATACATATACATAATGTAAACTAAATGAGAGCATTAGCATGTTAACGTAAAACATAATGAATGCGTTCCAAGATCACACACCTATAAGTACATATGCTATATGTGACCAATAGGCATACATACATACATATATATGTATAGAAAATACTATATATATATATGCATATCATTGGTAAACTTAAATAAACTTTGAGCTCAAGGCTGCTCACTTCTTGTGTCACTTTGTCTTACTTTTTTTTTGGTTTTTGCTTCTTAAACAAACGCAAACACACACGAACATGGGCTTAGGCATTATCAGTATATATGATATATAGTATATGTAAATATAGAAAAGTGAAAAAATTCAAGTTGTACAAATGCACGCTTGGCGGCAGTTCTTGTCCTCGACACAGATTCTTTTGCAAATCATGTGTTTTTGTGTAGCAGTGTTTCTGTGTTAAAAGTTATGGGTTTCCTTCAGTTTTATCTGTAGTATCAGTATCAGTACCAGTATCAGTATCTGTCGTTCTGTCTTCTGTCAAACTAAAAATGGAAACAATCTTCTATCTAGAATCAGGTGGGGAGGCGTGTATAACCTTGGTATTTCTCGGATGCCCCTGTCAACGATCGTCTCTTAAATGATGAAGTCTTTTCTTGTATGCAATTGTAATTTGACTTTTATTAATTTATTTGGAGCAGATGCAGCTACTAGGGGGAGTGGCCACTCTCGATAAGTTGATGGCCAGCCATAAAGCAGCCAATGAATTATTATTGTTGCAAGAGGCAAACAGGCATTAAGCCTTCTCCACACACACCCTCCCTCTTTGTGGCAGGAGGACAGCAACGTTGACAGGAGAACTTACACAGAGTCCGGGGCATGCATTATGCAGCAATTGCTGTTGTCAACTGACAACGGAGTTGCACAGACCTGAACGGAGTTGCACGGACCCAGGCCCAGGCCCAGAGCCGGAGCAAGGCATCTGCCGCCTGACAGTAAATTAAGCGGAAAAGTGTGTTGCGGCCATACGGAATGGGGCAACGAGATGGGGCATGGGAGATGGGAGTTGTGGCACAAAAAAATAAGTCTGCTCCTCTCTGGACGGTGCAGCGGGGGGCACGGGGCAGTGGTACGTGGCACGAGTAGTATTATTTGCTGCAGTCGGAAATAACTCAACCGCAAATGAGATAAATTGCGCGCACACAGATAATTGCATGGTCGGGCCCCCCGACGAGGCGTTGTGGCATGGAAATGAAATACATTTCACATACGCCGAGCCGCGACGCGCTGGTTTTTCACTACTTTTTTCCTTCAATTTTCATATGTGTCCTCTCCCCAAAGTATTCGGTCTGTTTGTTAGCCTCTGAGAGAAGGCTTTTTTTGTCGGCCGCTTGTACAAATATTTATGTGGCTGCCAGCTCAAACGAACGAACGGACAGATGTGTGTGTGTGTAATGGGAAAATATTGCGCATACGCACTGTCTGCTCATTAAAGTCGATCGTTGAAGGGACAGCTCGCTCGTACATCTCTTTAGTTGTAGTTGTATTCACATAACGTATACTTCAAAAGTGCTCTCTCTTTCTGTCTCTCTCTCTCATCAAATCAATATCTTTAACATATAATTATAGATTCTCAAACAGCAGCCATATGGATATTATTCTCTTTAGGGTTTCATCAACTGGAAGCTCTAAGTGCTCGGGGGAGTTTTTCTCTTAACAATCAATATGGAAAGGGGTAGTCGGTTTCCCATTCTCATGTGTGTATATCTAGATACTTTTTTTAGATTTATGTAGTTGCAGTAACTTTTTCTTTGTTGATTTGACAAATGAAAAATTAAGTACAGTCGAAAAATTCGTTATCTTTCTAGGATATAGTATACATTAAGGGGGGTTCTAGTTCTTCTTACGGATATACATACATATACTTGTGGTATAGGAGTATGTGTAATTGATTTAACTATAAATTTGATTTATGCTTCGATCTCGATTCGATTTCAGTTGTATCTGTTGCCCGCTAAAGATTGTGACAAGTACATTTAGGCTATTCGTTACTTGCTATGCTTTATGCTATATTTTCGATTCGATTCGATTCGATTCGCTAGATCAAGATCTTTATAATTGAATTGTTGCATTATTGTCAGTAGTTTACGTTAATTTACCTCTAAACATATATTCGAGTGGTTACAAGCAACATTCAAACGTTTTCTTTATCTTTTGTCTGTTCTCCGATATGATAAGAATAATTGGCTACTCGATATCCTTCGATGCTCCTCCTTACTGCCTCTCCCTGCTTTCTTCTACTGCATATATTACACACTTACAATCTGTTGGATGATGCTTCTGTATCTGTACACACGACTCCTCCTAATCAGCGATGTGGCAACTTGGCCAATTTGTAATTGTAATTTTGGCAGGGCACACAAATACCAAACGAGAACAGAAAAATTGCAATTCAATGGGTCCTCGTCCTCATCCTCATCCTCATCCTCGTCCGCATCTGAATCCTCATCCGTATCTGAGTCCACATCCACATCCTCTGTCCCTACGATCGATAGCAATTTAATTGAGCGCTAACATTCATATTCCAGTATGAAGCTCTCGCCTCCGGCTCCGAGTCCTCCCAGTCCGGGTCCGGGTACGACTCCTGCTGCAGTCACTGGCTTCGCTGTGGCCCTTGCATGTTGCTGATGCTGATGTGGCAATAGCGTGGCAGATGTTGTTGCCACCGAGCCCGTGCCCTGCTGCGAGGTGGAAGCTCTGCTTAAATTTACTTGTGACAACATTGCGGTTGCCGTTAATTTGCCATTGTATGCCACTGCCGGAGTCAGTGTGGGCGTCGGCGTGGGCGGACCGTGTCCGTAATAGTTCAGAGCGGAGGTTAGCGGCACGGCCTGCTGCTGCTGCTGGGTGCGACGTTGCATCTGCTGTTTGGATAGATAATCCGTGGACGTATTTGCCGTGGCCTTGCGCAACGTTATGAAGGTGTCAAAGTTTTCGGCTGTGGAAGAGGCATTCGAGGTGCTGGAGTTGCGTCGCGGCGCCAAATGCTGCTGCTGTTTGGGGAGATTCAGATTTAGTTTCAGCTGCTGCTGCTGCGACATTGACGAGTTCGATGAGGAGGAGTTAGATAGCGACGAGGAGTTTACAGAGTGCGCGGGAGGATGCTGTTGCTGATTCGCATAGTATTTGCGCAAATTCTCCAGCATGTAGCGATTGTTTGCGTTTCCGTTTCCGGTTGCCCCTCCCAATGCAGCTGAGGGTGCTGCTGCTGCTGCTGTTGCTGATGTTGCTGTCGGATGAAATTGCGGCATGGCAGATGACACTGCTGCTGCTCCTGTAACTGCTGCTGATGCTGCGGTTGGCGTCATCGTTATCTGCTGCTGCTTGCTGCTGGTGGCATACAGAGCATCGCCACCCAATCCCAGTCCCAGTCCCAATCCGTGTCCCATTCCCAATCCTTGTTCTTGTGGCAGAGCCAAATTGATGACACTGCCGGTTGTAGCTGGCATTGCGGTGGCTCCTCCTGTTGCTGCTCCTCCTGCTACTACCCCTGCCATTGGTGGTTGTCGTCGTTCCATCTCCAGTCCATAGCGGGTGGCAGCCACCTTCCGACCTCCTCCTCCAGCTGCAGTGGCTGCCCCTCGAACTTCTCCCTGATAGCTGCGGGCATAGTGCGCCTCCATCAAGTCCGCCCGTCGCTGTTTCGTGGCATATACGGCCTCATCCGTGCCATCGTCTGCTCCTCCTCGCCCAAATCCATAGTAGTCGCCGCGCTGGTAGTGCTGCGATGAGGACAGGGCACGCTCGAATTCGTTGCGACCACGCTGCCGCTGGAAGTGGTCCAGGTAGCTCTCACCGCCGCTGGCAGCTCCGGCCAAAAGGAGATGGTCTGCCTCGTGGTTCTTATTCAGCGGATGCTCCTCCTCCTCCTCGTCGACTGGGCCTTCTGTGGCACTTGCCAGCTGCTGCTGCTGTCGCTGCAAATGCTGATTGAGAGATTGGTAGAATGTGCTTTCGGCCAGATTCTCATTATATGTCGTCGGCTGCTGCCAATCAGCGTCTTCGCATTCGTTGACGCTGACGCGAATTCGTATGTCCCGGGCCGTATAATCAGGCTCTCCACCGGCAGTAGCAGCCGCCAGCATTCCGCCAGTTACAGCTCCAACATCGTCCGCATCCCCATCGTCATCGTCGTCGTCGTCCTCGTCGTCGTCGCCGTAGAAAAATCTCGCTGATTTGGCGCTTTCCGCCAGGAGCAGGTCCTCGCTCTCCTCGAGGGCCAGCGCGTAACTCGTTAGGTTGTCAAAGTAGTATTCGCACATTTTGTCCGGGTGCTCGTAGCGCAATTTGAATTCCTTCGATTCGCGCGATTCCTCCAGAGCCTGCGGCAGTGGCTCCAACTGTGGGTGGACGATGGGTGGCAACTCCTTCTCACGCTTTGTCGCTGTTGTTGGGCCACTGAACACGGAGGCATAGTCCGAGCTGCTCATCGAGTCCGAATTGAGGGCCGGCGTGCGTCGCGTGGACTTGGAGGCAATGGGCAGTGTACCCAGATTCTCGTAGTTAGCAGGAAGTCCGCCCCCATTGTTTGCCTGGGATTGGCTGCGCTTGTGGCGTCTTCGCGGCGTCTCCGGCTGAGGATGTGGATGGGGCTGCGTGGCCAAGGCCCTTCGCTGGGAGCCGCTCACGCGACCCACCGAGTGAGCCGACTGCTTCGTCGTGCTCAGGTGCTGGTCAAAGTTCTCCTCCAGGTAGGCGTCCAGGTAATGGAGGTTCTTGCTCAGATCGATCTCAGACTTGTAGCTCTTGTAGATGGTGGCCTGCTTGCAGCGCGACTCGTAGTTGGAGATATGTGCACGGTCGCTGATGAAGCGGAAACTCTCGTCCTTCGCGAGTGTGTGGAAGCCACTGAACTCGCTGCCAGACCCCCCTTCGGAGCCACTGCTGGTCTTGAAGTTGCGACATTTGTCGCGTATCTTCTGGATGCCCTGTCGCGTCTTGGCCTGCAGCCGCTCAAAGTAGTTGGCCTTGGCAGCGGTACTGGATGGCGTCTGGGTCTGCAGTCGTGGATGGTAGGCCGTGTGCTGGATGTCGTAGCCTCCGCTTCCGGCGGCCCGCATGCTCTGGATGCTGTGCGTGCGATTGGGATAGCTGAGCTTCAGCTTTGGCAGCGATGGTGGGTCCTCGGACCTGTGATGGAGTTTCCTCAAGGACAGCTGCTTGAAGATCGCCTTGGATCGCTTGGCCTTGCCAGTGGTGGTTCGTCTATCGTGATCTTGATCAAAGTCCTGCCGCTCGAAGCGGCGCACAGGGACTCCGTGTAGGTAATGATGATCTGGTGGGGTGGGATTCGGTCTTGACGACTCGAACAAGCGCCGCAGGCCACGTCCTGTGCGCTGGGGACGCGCACTCCGGGCACTCGTTGCACTTCTCAGTCGAGTATTCACACTCAAAGTGAGGATTTCATCATCGTGGAAGATGGAAAAGGGATTCGTGATCACCGTGGAGCTATCGTTGGCTCCCTGGGATGCTGTTAGACTGCTTACGGATCTAGTCTTAAGGCTAGCGTTACTCGTACTATATCTATTCTGGCTTATGGCTACTTCCTGCTGCTGCTTACTGTCTAATACAACTACAACTTTGGCTTCATTGTGTTGGTGTGGTTTCTGGGGAAAGTTCTGAGGCACTGGCACCGGCACCCTTTGTCCCAGATCCGTCTCGGACCGGGAGCGGGCACGGTTGCGCCTCTTCAGGCGTCGCAGCTCCTTCAAGGAGTTACTCTGCTTGCGAAAGCGATAGAACGGATTGTTAATGCTCAGCCTTTGCAGCAGCAATTGGGTTTCCTCCGGCGACAGGATGGACTCCAGCTGCTGCTGCTGCTGCTGCTTCTGCTGGATCATTAATTCCTCCGTCTCCGCTTCTTCCTCCTCTTCGTTGGTCACATTCAGATTGAGCAGCTTGGCCGCACTTGGGGGCTTGGGTGCACTATTCATATTGTTCTCTAGATCTCCGTTACTCTTACTGCAGCTGCTGCTGCTACTTTTGCTACTGTTTAAGGAACCCTCGCTATTGTTGCTACTGTTGCTGTTACTGCTACTTTTGTTGTTGCTCTTAATGTTGCTTCTGCTGCAAGTAGTTTTGCTGCTGCTGCTGCTGCCACTTTGGGCAGCTGCCTCTAAAGTATTCGTATTCGTATTATCGCTATTGGTCAGTCCCGTTGTCGTCGTTGTGGAGCTCTTGTGGTTGTTGTTGTTATTGTGACACCCAACATGGCTGTCATCCACTTCCGGTTCGAGTTCGAGTTCTTGGGTGTTGTGTGGGTGTTGGTGTTGGTGTTCTTGGTCTTGGTGTTCGTGTGGTTGTTGTTTCTGATTTTGTTGGTGTTCGTTGGATTCGCTATCAATTGCCTGCTAGACTCTAGTGGGCGGTTGTAATATCATTGCAGCCATGCGTACCTTCATTGCCTCCGGCGATCCATGTCCCGGATACTGTTGCTGTGGATGCTGCGAGGCGGCATGTAGGGCCGCTGCTGCTGCCACTGCCGCAGCAGCCTGCTGTTGTTGCTGCTGCTGTTGTTGCTGCTGCTGCTGCTGCTGCTGCTGCTGCTGTTGGTGATGATGGAAGCCGGCGGGCGTCGTGTAAATCGAATCACCTTGAGGGCCACTCGTGCTATCGGAGCGTGATTTCAAATCAGCTTTCTCGCTGCGGGGGAATGGGGAAACGAGAAGAAATCGTTAGCCAAAATTGTTTGCCCAAGTGACAATTGTGTGGGTGGTGGTTAAGTGGTTGGGTGGGGTCTGGTGTGGTCTGGTCTGGTTCGAGGGGTCTTCTAACTGATGCTAGATTCGGTGGCCTATTGGCTGGGATGGTGGCCTTCGGTAGGGGTTTGGGGTATCTTCTATCGCTGATTGCCAAATTGTATCCCTCACGCATATCTGAATATCTATTTAGTTTTTGTCGCCGTTGCCTCGCTCCAGGCAATTGTTTACTTGGGGTTTAGGAAATTAGATATTCTCCCAAAATGCTTCCACTTTTGCTTCTCTGAGGAAAATGCTGGCCTGAACTGAAAACGTTGGCCTAAATGAGTTTCGGTCATGTTTTCAGTCGCATATAAATCGAATATTGTTGTGGCCGTTGGGGCGGAAATTCTAAATCCATTTCCGCCACGTTCATCGTCCCACCGTATTGACGTGCCTGGTGCCCCAGAAATGTAGTATGTAGTGTATATTGCGTACTATAGAATTTCATGGAGATGATAGTGTGTGCATTCCATATTTCATAAACAAAAAATATAGTAATTTTAAAATGGAAAAACAAGCGGAGGAGCACAGAGGTCTCTGGTTCTAGGGATGGCCCGAACAACCGCTCATAACTCATATTGCACGTACAGACAGAGGGGGCAGGGTGTTGGGGACAGGAGGCAGGCAGGCAACAATGAGCGATAGGCTTGCTACCTCTACCTCTACGTCTCTTTCGCTCTGTTGCGCTACCAAAACACAGAAAAATACTACCAAAATGGTCTGTACCTAAATGAGGTATATTAGAATTTTGTATTGTATATTGGGTAAAGGAATATTACTGCAAAAATAGTGTTGTAACTTGAAAAAACTGACAAAAAAAGCTGTAGCTTTCACAGCTTCTACCAGAGAAAACTCATAGTGTGGTACTTAATAATTAAAAGATGATTCCTAAAGCATGATCTCGGAAAGATATTGCCTCAAAAACCCCCAACTGCAAGAAGCTTTCGGGAAATATACCTCCGAAACTCCTATTCCAACTATTTTCACGCTAAAGGCCACTACTTTTTCCACCTTTAGTAAGAGTATTCTACCATTCTTTCTTGGCCAAACAAAACAGTTTCGCTTGCCAAAAAGGCAAACCCCTTGCCAACCCCTTCCGACCAGGCCCCTACCCGCATATATTGAATATATGAAAAATGTATAATATTTTATGCAGCACACACCTACACGGAGACGCACGGAGATGCAGTGAAAAGCATTTTTCATTGTTCCTCCCTTTGTATACGTATAGGTGTGTATGTGTGTGTGAGTGTGTGAGTGCGAGTGTGCGTTGTGCCGTATTCGGACAGTAGGGGCGCATAAATTGGCATGCCAGCGCCACCTGTTGGCTGCCGCTGCATAAAAAAATATATATCAAAATGGTCATTTATCTATGAGAATACGTGTGTTCCCAGGTTATGTGGGGGTGCAGGGGAGGAAAGGGGTGGCAGGGTGGCAGGGTGTGTACGTATTACGCTTCAACTTACCTGTCTTTATCCGATGATTTATAGCCAGTGGAACCTGTGCGCGCCGCCATGTGAGAAGTCGAATGGGGGGTAGAAAAATGGGATAAAACAAGAGAGAAAATGTTATATTAGAGTTCTGGCAATATGCAAGAATTTATTTCGCCCCAATAGAATGGTGTTTGAAGAAGGGGTTTTGTGTTTGTAAAATAGTAGAAATTAGCTGTGAAACCAGACATGCATATATCTGTGAACATATTGCCCCAACCCCCCCTCCCCTTGTTACGATTGATAAATGAGCCATCGACTTATTGATTGCGAAACGTGTAAAGTGCTGAGAAATTTTGATGGATCTCGAAAGGGGTGTAACTTTAGAGCGTAGCGCGTGTGTTGATGGGTGTCGGGTCGCACTTGAGAGATCTGTCAAACGACATTTGACAACTTGACGCCAGCTGCAGCAGTCAGTCAGTCACTCACTCACTCTACTCAACAAATTGACAACTTGATTGACAACTGAGAAATTGCGATTAGCCGGTGAAAAGTGTTTACAGATCATGTGGATAGGATATATGAAAAGGATGTATGCCCCTCGAATGCCCTTGAGCAAAGGCGAGCAAAAAGTTTATCCATTTCCACTTTTATCCCGTGGATTCTTTTGTAAATTGTTTTACAATTGTTGAGGCGAAAAAAGTTTTTCCCGCGCACTCTTTTTTCTTTTCTTTTTCTCGTCTGAATTTTGATTTCTAATTAGGCAAAGCTCTGGCTTGCCACACAGACGGAGGGCGGAAAAGCGCTAGATGAAATTGCTGTAGCGTCAAACAAAAAGCTGGCCAGAAGACCTTAACCCTTTTGTGTGCTAACCAGAAGACCAGAAGACAGGACGGAGACGGGGGGGGGGAAGGTTTAACAGGAAACGCAGACTGCGACTGCGACTGCGACTGACCGCAGGCGTTGGACGCTAATGAATATTTTATGAGATTTATTTGAGTTTCGAGTTTCAAGTAGAAATAAGAGTATTCGCAGCACAAAGGGGAAAGAGGGAGAGGGCGAGGGCGAGGTAGAGAAGGAGAGACGCATCCCTCTTCTAGGCAGCCATTTTTTCCGCTTTTTCGCTGTTCCTCCCTCTCGCGCATTTCACCGCTTTGTGTGTGTTTCTGTGTGTCGGCTGCAAGTTTTTGTGTTTTTGCAATTAGTGCGACAGCGGACAGAAGAGGGAAAGAGGTCTGGGGGAAGGTGTGGGATGTGGTAGGGCAGGCTCTGTAATAAAGAAGGAAGTTTTAATTGTCGCGGCCTTGACAGCATCGCCTCGTAATTAATAGCACAGCTCTGGTCTGATAATTGTTCTGTGTCCCCATGTACGTACTCTCTTTTTTGATGTGGGGTATTGAGGTCGATTGAATTGACGATTTATGTTAGAGGCTATTGTATATGGGAGATGATATGATGAAAGATAAAAAGGAATATTGGCTCTTAAGAAGATAAGGATTTATAGGTACAATATATGTATATCTCTAGCGAATATCACTATTTTCACGGACAACTCCTACACGCACCGAAAAATGGCATAGTTAAAATAAACACTATCATATTTAAATAATAAAAATAAATATATTATATTAAGTTTATGAAATATATATATATTTAGTTTAAATATGAAATATATTTATTTTAAACATGAAATATATTTATTTTAAATACGAAATATATTTATTTTAAATTCCTCATCATTTCCTTTCATCATTTCCACAATGATTAACAATGATTACTTTAAAACAAATGATTTCCCCCATTACCCTCTTTATCAAACTTACCCTTGAAGCAGCACCTCTTGCTCTTGATCGCATAAATGCAGAGGCACACAAGCAGCAGGATGGCGGCCATGCAGCCACCGGCCACGCCCATCATGTAGCTCATCTCGTAAGGTTCTGTCCGGCACAGCGGTGGAGGATATTCAGCAGAAGGATATCGTTATAATCGATGCGTTGATTATGCAAGTATTAACAGGAATATTCATTTTCATATGCAACATAGTACTACGAGTACGAATACGTATTGTAATAACGTGACGCATATTCGTATTGTTTGTGCGATTGATTTTAATTAAAATCGTTTGGGATATGATGATGCAGGGGTGTGTTTGGATGTGATATGATATAATATTTAATGAGTTGCATGTGCTTTCGATGCGTAAATATTGAATATTGCTAGTGTAATTGAAATGCAATTCGAATGCGGGATGATGGTGCAATGAAGATGCGGGTGGGGCAGTGGGAGGTACAGGGGCAGGGGCAGGAGTTATGGGGGTAAAGAAAAACAAAGAAAAAAGTTCTATGCACCTGCAAACGTACCCTCCACAATCAAATGTATGGCATGGCGATCAGTGCCCCGCTCGTTCTCCACCACCAGATAATAGGGCCGAGAGTCGTGCTCATCGGTGTGATGGATGTTCAGGGTGGACAGGTAGCAATCCTCGCGAGAGTCCTGCAGCATATCATCCGCCCGGAAGCGATCTGAAATGGGAATGAGAGAGAGAAACATTTTGTTGAATTGGCCAAATAATTGCACTCAAATTACACACAATTTGTCGGGGGGGTGGAGCGGGCGGTCTGACATTAATCATTCGATTCGATGGGCTAACTAGTAATGCCATGAAATGGCTTTGGACTGGGGGATTGGAATGCGCTTCGCTTGATTTGTGTCGGTGGCAAGCGAACACGCAGGATTACACGCACGAAGGATGCCGCTGGATGGACACAAACACGGACAGCTGAAAATGAAGAATAATGCTAGCCAGAGCCATCAGAGCCACCAGAGCTACCAGATTCGTTGCAGTTCAAGGGCAGATGCCTCGGGAAGGAACGAAACTGCAGAAAAGAGTTTCAGCTGGAAAAACGAGCTGAAAATGCCCGCGCATGTGTGTGTGTGTGTGTGTGTGTGTGGGTTTTCCGTTGGAGCTCGGATTACCCGGCGGCTGACAGGCGTGGCAAGTCTGCTGCTACGGGGTGCCTTTCTAACGTTGCCTGCCAGTGCCGCTGCCATAGCCATTTCCTCTGGCCTCTTCATTCCCATTCCGTATCCCCGACGCGGACATGACACTGGCAGTTTTCTTGCCCAACTCTGACTCTGACTCTGTTTTCCTCGTGCAATTTGTCTTGATTTGTGGATACTCTCTACCGCGAATTGAATGCCAAAAAATTGGTTGGAGGGAAACAACCATAATGAGCCCTCCAGCAGGATCTACCGCTAATTGAATCCGGAATAGCCACAACTAAGGGCAAGTGAAAGCCTAATTGCATTTTCATTAGGCGCCCAATGAAGCGCAAACTAAACGCTGAACTTTAACTGGTGGCTGCCACATCAAAGGGGGTGTGGGTGTAGGTGTGGGTGTGGGTGTGGCTGTATATACGCACCTATTCCCGAACCGGCCTCGAGACGCAGTGAACCCCATTCCCAGGCGACGCGCAGTGGCCGTGGATCCGCACAGACGACCATTGTCAGGATGGCGGACTCTCCTCTTTTCACGGAGATGGTGTGCATCGAAGGATGCAGACGTAGAACCTGTGGGGCACCTGCAAATACAATGGAACAAATAATAGAAAAAGATTTGGAGTTAGGGGTATAATTGTATTAAAAGAGAACAACGTTTGGTCCTTAAGAGATGGCTTTTTAATTGAGTTTTGGTCTTCACAAACGGATTCAACGAGCTGCATTGCTGAATGAAATTATACGTGTATAAAATGGTTTTGAGGGGTGCAGTTTTTCGCCTGAGCATTTCAACATTTAACAGTCTTTCCCATACTTTTTCCCTTTATTTCCTTGGGGTAAGTCATAGAAAAATTCCTGGAACGGTGTAGCCTTGTCCACGTTCTACTTCTTGCTCTGAGAGGAAAAATCTTTCTCCCCATAAATTATATAAAATTATTAAAAGGGGTTGCAGTCTCTCCCCCAGCATAGTTTTTCTTTTAAAGAGAGGGTAAATCTTTCCGTCCCATAAATTACATCAAATTGTTTGAAAGGTGTTGCCAACTCCTATTTCCTTAAAGAGGAAAGCTTCTTCAGGAAATCCAGGGGGGAGAACAAGCCAGTATAGTGCTCCAGAGGGTCAACAACTTTGCCATTTTTAATGAGGTATTTTGTATTTTCTCCCCAGTTTTATTTTTTTGGTGACACTCTCTCTCTCTCTGTCTCTCTCTGGATTGCTGGTGCAACTACATATATACTTAGTTAGTTCGTTAGTTACTTCACACACTCCCTCCCAGTTCCCAGATATAATGTGGTGTCCAGTTTTTTCGGTTCATATATATGATATACATGTGTACATATATTTATTCACTTTTTTTGTGCACTTTTTTCGCCTTGGTGGCGCTGCTAAATTGCTCGTGTCCTTGGTTGGTCATAAATTATGTACGTGCTGTGGTATTCAGCACTAAATTTAAATATTTCTTGCTTCTCTATTTTTTTTGTACATTTTTTCTGTGCGCTGTCCAGTTTTTTTCCCCGCTTCTGGCAGTGGCCGTGGCAGTTTCTCCGTTTATTTTTTTACGCTGGCACTGCGGTCATAAGTTCATTTTGATTTTGTGTTACGTTTTGGTTTAGTCTGTTGCCCAGTTGCTACATGCCACCGCCGCGCAATTCTGTGGCATGGAGTGGCGGTATCGTTGCGAGGCGGCAACGCAAGCGCTTAAAATGTTTTGCTGGCGCTTTCCGGCTCCAGCTTTTAATGGAGTTTTGTTAGTTGTTTTAAGTGTGCATTAGTTGCACGGAGTGTTGCCAGGACCCAAATGAGTAGCCCGAAGAGCGGCATAGCTACAGCAAACCCTTCCCTGAAGTCCCATCTTTTCTCGCCTGATTGTCACCTCCTCTGTAGGTATTGCGGTTGCAGGTCCTGCCACAGAAATTGACAGCTGAGAGAGAGATGGAGATTTATGACTGCAACTATTCCTCCCACAGCAGCTCTCATAGGAGTGCCCCCTCTCTTCGGTAGAGCATACGCCATTCGTTGATTGCTCAACTATTTCAGATCCTAACGTTGTCGGCATATCTTGTGGTCTCTGCGGTTTTTTGCAGAGATATGCTGGTGTTCTGGTACACGGACTTACCCACAACTTGCAGGGAGACCGGATCGGATATGGCCACTCGCTCCTGGCCATTGATGTAGCTGGTGGCACGGCACTCGTACTCGCCCTGATACTCGTAGGTGACATTGTCGATGACGAGACGGGGCTCGTTGCCCCGTTCCACATACTTGGAGCCATGCGAGATTCTAGGGAAGCACAAAGAGAGATTGATTATGATTATGTGTGGTCTTCTAATATTGGTGATGTGATGTGATGCCTTTGCCCCATTGATGCATACTTCCATCAAAATGAAAACAGATGCATGCAGGCCCTCCCCGTGTGCTGTGTGCGTTCGTGTCTCCACTCGGTTGCATATCCTTCTTCTCTGGCTTTCCAATATTGAAAATTGCGTATGCGTATGAGTTATTTTTCGGTGCAGGCTGCCTGCCTGCCTTCCTGCCTGCTGCACGGAGTGCCCTCTGACTCTCCCTGGCTATCCAAAGAGCTGGTACACAGAAATATTTGATACATTTTTAATATGAGAAATGCCTTTCAAGCTGCGAAATGCTTTGGCCTCTGCCATGCTTCTCTTTTTTTTTTTTTGCCTTCCTTTGTGGGTTCTTTTGATGGTCATACGATGAAGGAGAACTTTAAGAGACTGCTTTAAGGGTATCCTTGGGGTTTCAGCAATTAAAAGCAATAAATTAGAAAGCCATTCAAATGCAAATCGCCAGAGTCAAAAAAGTTTGGACGAAAGGAGGCTAAAACAACACAGAAATCACGTAAATCAAATTGACAAGGACTCCGTGTGAGACTCTCTCTGTGCTACGGGACGGTGATACCTCCGTGGTTGTTGCACTTGCAACCAAAGGAAGACCTCCAAAGAGGACGACCTTCGAAAAGGAGATTAGAGTGCTCCTGAGCATACGTTGTGGCCTGTCAGCGGCTCACTCCGTGGCATTGATTTATTATCCGTCCCACCTGTGCCCCCAAATGGTAAGGCGACTCCCGCTGTTTACTTAACGTGGCACGCGCCATTTAATGTGGTGCCACAGGAGGTGGCATGGTGGTGCGCCGGTGGGGTATTTCAGGGGTGGCAGACTGTGGTGTGGCATCGAGTACATGCGTGGAAATTAGTTTTCAACAATTGACATTTAATTTCTGATAAACACGCGCGCGTTTTGCTTCATTAAGTCAACACGTCAATGTGTTGCATGTGGCATTCGTTATTAGACGGGCGACACCTACACAAAACGCTGCCACGCCCACGCCCACTCCACATATCCTCCCACCCGATCACGATCTAAAATCCAGTCTTGTACGAGTGCGAGCACGAGTACGAGTATGTTGCATGATGTTTGCTTGATTGTCTAGGGGGAAAGTGCAAACAAATGGATTCACAAAAATCACGTACTTATGTGGCAATAGCAACAGAAGAGTGGGAAAGAGAGTGGTGGCATAGAGAGAGAGAGAAAGAGATGGATAGCTGTAGACAGTCATATGCATGAAGAGTGTTTTCGATTTTTCCACAGGCTTTGCCTGCTTTGCATACTAATGCCTTGCCTGAAAAAAGTGATAGACGAGAGGGAGAGGAAGGAATAGCAGCAGCAAACGGAAGGAACCTAATCCAGCACTGATACCCTCTTAAAAAAATGGATATTTGGGTTAGAAAATGAAGTTTGTCATTCCAAATGATAGAGGTGCTCCCAGTTCTTTTTAATATGAAAGCTGTACGAAGGTTTTAGCAACTTTTTAGCTGTGTTTGGAGTGTGGAATTTATAATTTCTAATTTATCGTTACTGATATATTTCGAAAGCTAAATCGATGACTCGTTACAGGGTATGCCCTCATCGGTTACATCCACACCCCCCTCCACTTTTATTGTGGTTTTCCCTCAAGATGCAGACAATTTCCGCTGCGTAGCTAATTAAAATTACGCAAAGTATCATCATCATCATCATCTGGCAGTGGGTGTGGCCTCAGCTAAGACGGAAATGTGCAACAGGAAACGCGCTCATATAAGAGGGAAATGTTCTTTTCCCATCAAGGTGAGGCTTGCTCTGGTGGTTGGAGGTCGTGTGCTAGTCTTACTCATAATTATAGACTAAAGTGCAAATGCAAATTCCTTTTAAAGGCTTCAATTTAAATGAAAAGCAAATGTTGCGCATACGCCGCATGAGCCGGGGCTTAATTAGCGCCGCCAGCCAATCCACAAACAATGGCCAGAATCAGAATCCGAGGCAGAGTGGAGAGAGAAAAGAGAGTTCATAAGGAGAAAGGCCACCACACTAAGCCTCGACCTCGGTTGGGCCGCCCAAAAGTATGCAATGGAAATTGTTGGAGCCTACCGAAACGCGGACCACCGCAAGTGAATATCTGTGTGCATAACTGTGTATAAATGGGTGTGTATATATATCCTGGGACTCACCTCTGCACCCATTTGTAGGATGGCATGGGATTACCCTCTGCAACGCACTCGAAGGCAGCCGGACTGAACAGGGGCGCGGTGGTGAGGCGATCCGGGCCAGCTGAAACAATTTTGGGCGGATCTAAAGAGAGAAAATGGTAGAGAGAGAGGGTTTGGTGAAAACTTTGGCCAAGATAAATACTCCACTGGAGAGAGGTAAAGCGAATAGGAAGGTAAAGTTAAAGATACGTACATTTCACATCCAACTGCACCGACAGCTGCTCCGAGGTTCCCACCGAATTCTGCGCCTGGCAGGTGTACAGTCCAGCATCCCTCCGCCCAACGGGACGCAATTGTAGAGTTTCCTGTCCAGATACGGAGGGGTAGAGGGAAGGGAAAGAGAAGGCAATTTAATACAATTACAAATTTCTGCTACACTTCAGATAAATACCCAACCAAGGAGTAGAGGAGGGACAGTGTGGAAGACAATTTTGGAACAACATAAACAAGAAAGAGCAAGGATTTCTCCTCTTGGGATTGGGATTGCAGGGTGGCTGGATTGCAGGGAGGTGCAGAACTCACCTGCAGGCTAGCTATCTCGGAGCGACCAGCCCGTCGCCAGACGATGCTCGCCGGCGGATTGGCATCGGCCACGCAGCGCAGGACGAGCGCATCCTTATCCTCCTCCAAGTCGATTTCCGGTGAGCCAATTAGACGAATGCTCGGCGCATCTGCAAAAGACCAGACCCCAGACCAGACGAGAAACGTTCAAGTTGGGTAAGCAAAAACAGGAACCAGAAACAGATATAGAAACAGAAACAAAAACAAAAACAGAGCAAACAGAGTCAACAAGCCAGTCCAGGCCAAGTCTCTGGCTGTGAATGTGGATGTGGCCCTGGCGTTGGTCCTCCTTCTGGCCACGTCCGCTGGGACAAGTCAACTCTTGAATTGCTCAGCAAAACAGGAAATTACGGCAAATTGTTGTTAATTTAATTGTTACAGCTCTGTTTCTGTTTCTGTTTAGTTCTTTTGACTCTAAGCCAAATCAAATGATGGCACTCTGCTTGTCTAGACCCTGGGATGCAACTGATTCAAAGTTTGAACAGTGGTTTGGGTTTGTTGGGGGGTACTCACATTTCACATCGAGGCGGGCCTCGACGGGCGTCGATTTGGCCGAGTAGGACTCGTGGAAGGCCGCACAGCGCAGCATGTCTCCGTGACGCTCTCGCATTGCCGACACTTGCACCACGGAGGTGGAGGACCAAGTGCGTGGATTATCCGGCTCGGTGGCATTCATTTGTGGGTGCATCGCAGAGATCTCCTGGTCGCCTGCAACAGACAGACAGACAGACAGACAGAGAGAGACAGAGACAGAGAGGAGGGAGAATGAGAACCGAGTAAAGGAAATGGGAAATGGTTGGCAAATTAATTAACAGGACAATGACCAGGGGGTCGTCAGTGTCCCTGTCCGTGTCCATCAGGATAACAACTGCAATCAATGGGGCTACCAGACACTTACCCAAATACCATTTGAGGGTGGCCGGTGGATTACCATAATGTGAGACACACTTCACTGTCGCCATGGCGCCAGCATCGACGGTGATGTTGTGCCCCGGCGGCACGTGGACGGCCTCGTACTCGAGTCGAGGACGCTGTGGCGCCACTGCAATCGAGAACAAAGATTAGTACAATTAAAAGTGGGGACAGGACATCTTCCAAAAGACAGCTCGAAAAATGAATTAAATGATGACTGAAAGGGTTCCAGAAGAGTCCTGGTGCTTTCGTATACGTACCACGTACGACCAGGCGAACCGGTTGACTGGTCAGGGCATCCTGCGTGGTAAAATCACTGGCCGTCACTTGGCACTCCCACAGGCCGTCGTCAAAGTCCAGTGTAGCGGAGCGTATCCACAGCGAGCAGTCGCCGCCAATTTGCACTGCCGGCGGATGGAGATCCAGATGTAAGACATTCCCATTCTCGTTCGTACCCATACGTGAGGCCCATTCGTATTTCTTCGTATAGATGCCAACGGGCTAAGGGATGAGAGAAGACAGGGGTTTTCCGGATTATTTCAAGCTGAAACAAAGGAGGAGGAGTCCCAGAGCAGGATAGGACTGCGATGTCGATGGCGATGAAATGAACTGGGCGGCGGCTGGCATGTCCTCTACGACATGTTTAGCATGTTTAACTTTTGCGATCTAGTCGGGCGTGTAATTTCGTCTACGATTTGCACAAACATCCTACAGACAGTCATCGCCTGGTCATCCCCTATTTGCTATTCCCTATCCAGCCCTCCCTCCTCCTTCCCCACTTAACTCCATTCTGCAGTGCTCCTTCTCCGTCTGTAAATTGGCATTAGTTTGTTTGCTAATTGGAAATTAAATTACAATTAGTGATCTCTCAGCGTTCGCATTTAAGTATTTATGGAGACCGAGACCCTTCTCTTTTCCTTTAGAGAGAGAGAGAGAGAGAGTGGGCTTCCGCCTAATTGCATTTTGGCTTTGAATGTTGTGTCTGTGTTTTCTGCTGGCCTAATGGGTTAAATTAATTGCAACATTGAATTTGTGTCCATTGAACAACATTTATTGAAAGAAAATAGACAGGAAAATGGCTGTGAGAATGGCACAGGATGGAAACCCAAGGGAAGGAGACACCATCAGCTAATCTTATCTTCAAATGCATAGAATTCCGTAGAATACCAGCCACAAAACGCATTTTGATTGTCACATATGTGTTCATTAAGCGTACATTTCTCGAATACATACGCATTTTAAGAGCAGAACCACCTTTTGATGGGTTTTGGTATCTCTATTTTATTAAATAGCTTGCGGCTGATGGTCTGGCACATATTTGAGATATTATTCCATTTGACCCCGCACCAAAACGATAGAAAACATAGTTCAATGGGCTGGCTGGACGTTGGGTCAGCCAGGAGTTAAGTGTGTATGGTAACAATGGCGAAACCAGAGAGATATATAGTCATAGTGAGAGGGGATAGAGGGAGAGAGAGGATAGGCTCCTGCCAGAAAACTGACAGAAAAACAATTTCCACAAAAAAAAGAGAGAGAGAGAGAGAGAGAAAAAATGCCAACCCAAAATCGAGTAAATATTTGGCTCTGGCCCCCATTGCTGTTGCCAAAACATTTCCCATTTTCTCCCAATCGATATTCATATCGACATAATTCTCCACATTTTCCAGGAACCTCCCCCTCGCACCGCACACCCCGGGAAAAACTGCAAAACTGCATAGAAGCCAAACAACAAAACTTGAGGCACAGAGGAAAAGTCGGAAAAGCTCGTTTTGTTTGCCATAAAAAAAGAAAGTTTGATGCCCAAAAATTACATTTATTCAAACGGCTGAACTCCCATACTATACAGAGTATGTGTAGATGAGGATGCGGATATCATCCTGCTTTGAATTTATCAGGAAATGCACTCAGCAAAGAGTATAGATGAGGAAAAGCACCCAGGGTTGGTACCGGCATCCTTTATGGCTCAATTAGAATGCATCAGGGGCATTGCCACCCCTTCGTTTTTTGGGACAACAAAATATCCCCAAAAATACATAGCATCTGTACTTATAATAACTGCACATAAAATCTATGGGAAAAACTATATCCCGAAATGTAAGAAAATTGAGAAAACGTTGAGCGAAAAGAAGGCAGGCTTTGGAGCCGAAGACTTTGATACTCTTAAGGATTGATCTTCTTTTATTGTACGTGTATGAATATATGATTCAGCAGCAGCAAAGGAACTAAAGGTCAATGCTACTTCTACTAATTCCATCTACTTCTGTTCAAAATAAAGATATATATATTTTAAGCTGTTCCCTTTTTGTATTTTAGACCTCTCCCAAAAATCATCATACCCCTCGTTAAGAGTATACGAAATATTTAGAAAAAAATGGTAAAAATATGCAAAAATAAGAAAAATTTTAAATGAAACCCGAAACAGCAACATCAGCATCATGTATGTGTGTATGTGAGAGTGAGTGCTACGCTCGATGCATGCAAATGATGTTTGTCCTTTGGTCTTGTTCTTCTGCTACCCTAGTCTGTCCCCTATTTCCAGTGCCACTTCCGTTTCCGGTTCCACTCTTCCGCTGCTGCTCCTCTTTGGCTCCTTGGACTCCTTGGAGTGGAGACACAAAGCATGTAAACATTTAAGTATGTGCTGCAAAAGCGAGGAGTTTTGCGATGCGCAGCATATGAAAAAGGACATTTGAAATGCTTTCTGATTTTTGTCATACAATGGACCAAGACACCCTCCCCCTCTATGCCATGGTATTGTATTCCCTGATCCCCGCGGAGCATGCATTTGCATAAGCAACTGCCCCACAACAAGTGGTGGCAGGGGCATGCAGCAAATAAAAGTTATGCTTCAAACGCACACAATTGCCATGAATAACAAACAGCATACACCCCTCTGTGGCTGCTGCTGGCCCGTTTTGTGGCTAAAGCAGATTCATAATGAGGCCATTTTGGAATTGCTATGCAAACTAAGATGGCCATGGCCCTGCAGTTAAGTCCCTCCCCCTTCCCCCTCCACCATAATAACCATGGTAAATGCCAAGAAGTTTACGAAAACTCACATCTGAGGTAGCAGAAAATTTCTCTATTCATAACAATAAAACATACCTAATTCTGAGGAAGAGGGAAAAGTGGAATTATTGCTCTATTCGAATGCTCTCGAAGAGGGTGGGAGGGGCAGGGATAATTTCTCTACTGTAATATTCTTCGTTGGAGTGAATTTTTCATTATTTTTAAATCTCAACGATTATTTTTGAGATCACCGCCTACAACTAGGCCATACAAAAAAATTGTGTTGGCTGATCTTAGTTGATTTTATAAAGCTGTTAAACATATGTTGTGCGACGAAGTGGCAACACTCTTACGATTATTCTGCATTGCATTTTGTTTTTGAGCAATTGTTTTGCCAGAAATCTGTATAGCAGAATGAGAGCATGGGAGAGTGAAAAAACGTGGGCTGCTGTACATCGTATACATATGGATTTTGTGAATAAAATTAGCTTTGCAATGAAAAAATCACCGACTGGTGATAGTCTCCTCCTTTCCCGTGTCTATGCTGATCTGTACCTTTGACCTCCTGTATTTCAATTAATAAGAAGGTGCAAAATCTGCACATCTAAAGCACTTTTTTCTAGTACTATCTGTTAGAAATATATGTCTTTAGTTATGCTAAGGTTCGATTAACTTTTTCTCTTGAACAGGGCATGGTTGTGTGTTATATTTTCTACATTGATAATATTTGTATTATGCAAATGCAATGCTCAATCCAATAGTTTCCTTCATAGAGCGACACTCATATTGAATTTTCATCGACATTTAACCACATTTAATTCTGTGAATTGCGTTTTATGGAAGACGACTTATAAAGGCACCCTCACAGAACCTTTTTACAGGATAAAGTATATTGAAATATAAATGGAAATAGAAAGAAAATTTTCCAACAAACAAAAATATACATATAATGGACCATGAAAACTAGGTTGGATTCAAAGAGGTTTTGAAGATGCCACACTAAGCATCAAGAGAAGTTTCTATGCCTATGTTATCATTGTTATATAATAGGAAGATGGAATACTTATGTCCCCAATGATTTCCTTGCAAATACCCACCACATTCCCATTATATTGGCTGTCAGTTTTATGACAGAAACCAAATAAATTCCATAAAAATTGGCGCTGGAGTTCATTTTGGGCCATCAAATGAAGAGAGAGAGCGTGAGCCTCGAAGCGTTTTCTCGTGAATTCCAATTGAGTTGGCCAAGTCCACCATCGGTCCACCTCAGTCCCCTCCGCACTGTCACGCACTTTCGATTAAAACTTGCGCTACGCTGCGCTGCACGGCATTGCTCTTGGCAAACATGGTTCTAATCAACAGAGAAACAAAGAAGTCTCGAGTCCCCGCCGCCTTGGGGGAACTTTTTGGCTTTCATTATTGACTCGTCCGGGATGGCCAGGGTGTAAATTACGAACGCCACATGGAGACCAGGCCACAGACGGAGGCCAAAAGAACAACACTTAATTGAACCACAGGACGAGCCACGAATATGATATGAGGCCCAGAGCCTTGGACACGTCTGACGGTGTCGGTGTCGGTGCATGTGCGTGTGCGTGTGCGTGGGCTGTGAGAGTTTTGGCCAAGTTATGAGTTTAATCAAAATGTTTAGAAACTAGGGCCGACGCCGCCGCCATCGATAGATGTGAGTGTGAGGTGTGTGATGTGGTTGATATAATTACCTTGTTATCCTTCTGCCAGGAGCACGTGCCCCGCTTGTCGATTACTTTGCATGTGAGCAGCGTATCCTGTCCGGGATTCACTTCCGTGTACTTGGGCTGTTCTGAGAACCGCTGAAAGCACTCGATGCCTGCGAATGAGAGGAGAGAGCAGAGAGAGAGATGGATGAGCACATTGCAAATGTATGGGTCTGTCATTAACATGTACTACTTCCGCTGCGCATGTAAGTATGCTACATTTCCTTAACCCTTCTTCCGGTTCCCTTTCCTTTCTTTCGGTTCTTTCCCTTTCAAAGTCCCTTACTGCATTTGTCACTCCCCCCCCACACACACACACACACTCACACACACGCATACACTGGAAAAGCGGGCAATTATGAACGCTTCGCAGCATGGCGGCCATTTGCTTATCTCTCCCTTAATGCCCTTGCTCCTGCCACTCCATTCTTTCATTATCATTTGACTGCCTTTTTCTTACCCGTTCCCCCAGTTTCTTTTTTTATATGTTTTTTTGTACGCGTAGCGCGGAGAATTTATGTTAATTGCTGGCATGTTGAATATTTTCTCCGCACTTGCACTCAATTACACCAATTACAGGTGGAAAATTACACGCGCTGCTTGATCAAGATAATGAATGTGGGGCTTGTGGGTGGGAGTGCTAGAGCTGGGAAGTGTTCGAGGAAGAGGGCTGGGTAGGAGGTCAGGGCGTGCCTTGCAACTTCAGCTTGCCTAATGATAGAGGAGGCTTGCGCCAGCCAGCTTCTTGAGACCTCCATTTACTCGAGCTCCAGGAAAAGCGTTTAGTCAGTTAGTCAGGGAGCAAGTCATGGCTTTTAAATCCACTGAAAAAACAACTTTTTAGTTGCTCCAAAAATATGACTTATTTTTCAATAATTCAAGGAAGAATTTCTTGGAAAAACTACTCAAAAAGGATATATATTCTTTGAAAAATATCATCAAAAATACCAACAGATAATTGGAAAGAGAGAGAGAGAAAGATGCGTTAAAGGAATTGGAAAGGAATAGGGTGGTAGAAACAGAATAAAAAAAGGGAGCACTGGAGATAGATTAGGGTACTCGAAATTTCTTAAATGCATTTTTATTTCGATATATATACATACAGAAATCACAAAAAATTTACAAATACTTTAACAAAACACTCAACCCCAAAACACTACAACGAAATACTAAGCTTCATAAATATCCCGGCTGCTTACATCTGACTTGGGGAATCGAATTGAGGGGCGCCAAATACTAAACTCCAATGTTCGCTTTCGATTAAAAACTTTGTTAGAAATTTCTTTGAGTGCATTGCCCAAAGAATTGCTTCGATATCGAAAGGTCAAGGCTTAATTGAAGCCTTTTGGCTTTTTAATTGCTGTTTGCTGGAGAGTTCGGTCACAAGTTGTCATCGCTCACAATGGGGCTGGCTGGGACGGTGGGCGAGAGGGTAGGGGCGCCTCCGCTTATCGACCTTTGTTCGGCTGTCAACTCTCGCTTTTCATGGGTGTGCTTGTGCTTTTCCAGGTAGTTGGGGGTGGGGTACTGGGTTTTACACGACATATTCTCGTATAAATGTTGGCATAAAAAAAATCGCATTGCGTGCTGGTGGAAAAGCAGCACGTGACTACCGTTAGCTGGCCAGCAAGCAAATCCCTTTCCGCCTCACGTTCTGTTCCATATTTTGACCCACCAAATGCTGAGCCCTCCCCACAGATACACCCACCCTCCCTCGCACATGCGGACATTCACTCACGCAATGATTTATTACGCGTGATTGGCGTGATTGCCACTTTGCTGCCTTATTTCAGCTTCCCCTCTCCGTGTCCCTCTTCAACCGGTGTGCGGGGTGGCTGGTGTGTGTCGCCAGTTCCCGTGGCATGCCACCGAGTTCCGCTTGCTGTTGCTGTTGCTGTTGGTTTCTGCTGCCTTTTGGGGGCTTTTATCGGCTTTTGTATAAATTGGCTTTGTATTTCAATTACGTTGGGGAGCGGCATGCCACAGGCTCGCTCTGATATCAAATACATTGCATGACGAGTTCCATGGGATTGCAGTTCCATGCCTGGTTTATGCGGCCTAAACTTAACAAGTTTTCCCAGTCTATGAACACTTTTTCGGGGGAGAGTTCTGAGTAATTTTTGCGTGACCAAACAAACGGCGCTCCACTTAATTGAAACGCATTGAAATGTAAAGATTTGCCTCTCCAAAAACCGCTGGTAAATAAAAACAGAAAGGAAAGTTCTCAATGAGAGCCGAAGCATGTGATACCCTGAAGGATCGAAAGCCTGTTGCCGTTGTGCAGAGTTCCAGCCAGAAAAGTTGGGCACGCTATAAGCACAATCATAGTACTTACAGCAAAGTGTATAATAAAGCAATGCCGCAAAACAACAGCAGGAAGAATAAATAAAACGAGGGAAAACCGTTGCCTATTTGCATAGGGCAAATAAAAATATTAAAAATAAATAAGGAGCAGCGGAGAAATTTTGAGCAAACGCCTAGGAATGGATGCCAGTGGAGGAGGAGACGCAGCTGTAGTGCTGTTACTCCTTCCAGTCAAAGGCTCCTTAGGACAACGGCTGAGCCAGGACCAGAGACAGGAACAGGACCAGCGCCAGCTGCGATTGCAGTTTTAGCTGCCTGTTTGGGTCCTGCTGATCCTGCTCCTCCCCTGCTCCGCCAGCTTCAAGTGCGTGCCGCTGAGTGCTGCTTACAGGATTGTTTCTGCTGCTCCTGCTGCTTTTTGGCTCGTGCCTTCAAGTGGCGTTGTTGTTTAGTCCGCCTCTGCTCTCCCAGCTCTTCCCTGCTCTTTGAGAGCTTTACGTGCCTGTGCACTGCCAACAAGGATAACAATTACTCTAGCAGCATGTCCGCCATTCTGCGCTGTCTCATCTGTTTGATGGCACGCTCTTGCTCTTGCTCCTCCTCCGGCAGGAGTTCGTTCGTTTGGTTATGGTATGCAATAGGGTATAGATACTTCTGTTTGTTGTCGACTTTAGTTGTTTTATTTATTCTCAATTGTTTAGCGCTTAAATGCTTTAAATGCCTGTTTAAATACATTTTGGCATTGCGTTCGTTCTTGTACGCTTTCGAAATGCGTGTCCGTGTCCCGTGATGAACTTTGTAGTAAGCTTCTAGCACCGGACCGTTCCTCTCCCAGGGACCCTCCTACACAGCTCCCTCTGCTGCTGCTCTCCAATATGTCAGACGCACATTTCGGTGTTCTCCTGCCATCCTGCTATCCTCCTATCTCTCATTCCTCTGGCTCTGGCTCTGGCCCCATGCCCCTTGGCTGTCTAGTGCCAGGCGGCTGCTGCTGTTGCTGCTCCTGTTTACTTTTGATGATGCATTGCAGCGTAATAATTTCACGTAGCCGTCCACGGCACGCAGCCCAAAACGACAAATGGCAGTGGAAGAGTGGGCGTTGGGGCAGTGGGGGACCTTGGGGGACTTTGGGGCAGGGATCAACTGGGTCAACTGGGCGCGAATGGGACCTCTCTTAGCATCTGGTCAGTTATAAAATGCTGTTTGGGCTGTTCTTCAAGTGCTGGCCCCCCGCCCACAAAAGCGACATTACTCATACGCAACGTGGTCCAGGGAGAACAAACTGCTCCGCTCTTTTCTGCAGTTTAGCTTTTGTTAGAGGAAAATTTAAGAAAAATTCCCATCTGGGAGTCAGGGCTCTCACCCACTCAGCTTCCATTCACAGAGAGATTTACTCCCACACATCGAGACATAGAGAGGCATGAATTCCCTGTACAGTGGGCGTATGTCCCCTTTCCACCTCCTTTGTTGGCAATCAATGAAAGCAATTTGTGATTCTCTTGTGCGATTCGGGGACATACAAGCGAGCTCAAGGACACACACCCACACATACGTGGGTGAACTCCCGCTCCCGCTCCTGGACAATCTCTCTCTCAAGGAGGAGATATCCGGGAAAAGGTATTGGCAGATACGAAAATCTTATATGCAAATCAAATATGCAAGATGATTTGTAAATTCTTAGCAAATGTATTTTATGTACAAAATACGGCAGGATACACAGGGGGAAAACCACCCCCACACCCCACTCTGGCCGCCCGCACGGCAGCCGCAACAACAGGATTCTAAGGCTTAAACTTTTTAAACCTGTTCCACATCATCGCGCCCTGGAAACCATTCCTCCCAAGCAAGGTGCTAAGCAAACATGCAAGCTGTGAGGATTATAAAAAGGAGGGAAAACGAAAAAGGAAGAAGACCAGAAGGAGGAGCAAAGGCAGCAAGCAAAAAGGATGGTCCAACAACACAGGCAACAGCAAAACGCGCAAAGCGTTTTGTAACAACAAAACAGCTCAGCACCAGGACCCTCCCCTACCGTCCCCTCCCAGCCAGTACCAGGCACCAGACACACACTCCTCCATCTCCATTCAGTGAGATCCCATGTCCTTAGGTCCTTCGTATGTGCCTGGCATCCCTCACCATCCACCTACTTAAGCATAATGATATATTTAGCTTGCCAAGTGATTGTTATTTGATATTCAACAGATTTCTCCTCAGCTTTTGCTTTTGCTTTTCCTTTTCGTCTTTTTTCCGTTTTTACATGGAGCGCCCAGACATTATGGGGCCGCGCCTTTTGTTGAGGTTAAATCGATGCGTGCTTGTATTATTTCATAAGTTTATGCATCACACACTCCTTAGTGCTGTGTGTGTGTGTGTGTTTAAGTGTGAGTCACTCATGTTTTACTGGCCAACGCTGCGTATGCGTAATGTCAGTCAAACCGTCAGTCAGTTATGTTTGACAAACAGCATACTTGTGCGCAAAGAGGGTAGGCCATCAGCCATCAGTTCTGTTTGACAAACAGCATATGAAAAGTGATTTGTAAATTGACAAAATAGCCCACACTTGACACACACACTTAGCCCCTTCCTGTCCACCCTTATTGAGGGGCTGTCCACCCTTAAATAGGGGGCTGTTTCACCCACATTAAACCCTCTCTTTAGAGCTGTCCATCTCTATAGCCTCATGCCACATTTTCGTTAGACAATAAATGACACGTTTTGTCGTTTACATTTTTCATATTTTCATAGCTCATTGACTGGCACGCGAAATGGTTTGGAACGAAATACAACATGCCACGCCTCTTGCCATTTCGGCCATAGCTGCCACTGCTGCCACTTCTGCTACTTTTCCCCATTGTTTGACACTCGAAGTTTATGCATTTATTTGTAGCAGGCGGCATTCGAGTCCCTAGTCCTCAGTCCCGAGCCCTGTTCTCGTTGATTTATTGCATTGTACTCTCACTCCCGTTTGTAATATTTGTGTCTGAGAGTTCCACTTGAATGGAAATGGGGTGTGTGTGTGTGTGTGTGTGTGGGGGTTGTGCGTGGAGTATTCATATGGCAGTCGAGTGGCTACTCGAGTTTATGTATGTAATTTTTATAATAATATGTAGGACCGCCTTCAAATGCAGTCCTAGTTAAAGTTTAATATCATTTCATATCACGGTCTAAGGGCCATCGATGGGAAAACTAAAGATAGCGCTTTAAGGACCCGAAATAGATGCCGAAAACACTGACCAGGTCACATACAAACGGTTAAGCCTCAACCCGTCAAAATATGCAAAAAGGTTCGGGGATTTACCTGCCACATGCGAGGCAATTAAAAGCGAAAAGCGAACGGGCGAACGGGCCAGGATATAGGGCTGATTAAGGATTGGTTTGGGGGTTGTTTGAGGATTCGAGAATGGTTCGGTAGAGCGCTGGGTTGTGCCTGAAATTGTGACAAATACGCGGCCATAACAATTCATTTAGATAAATCAGCAGTTGTGGCTGGAGAAAATGAAGCCATTACTTCTGGTTCGTGTGGGCCTCGAGGCATATAAATAAGTCAATTAAAAGTGTCCTCGTCCGAGTCCTGGGACTTGGGCTTGGACGTTGTCTACGATGTCAAACAACTTGGTTGCAATGGCAATCAACGCTCCCATTCAGCCATCTGATTATGGCCCCAGACAAACAATGATAGTAGATTTCAAGATATTGGGGACCCCACCCCCAGTACTTCGCCTTCTGTTGCTTATTAATTAAACTGATTAAATTCCAGATTGCGAGCCCCTTCCGCCCCTGGCTCTGGCTGCAATGCCACTGCCACTTCCATTGATTGGCTAACAATCAGACACAGAGAAGGGCCAGAGAAGGACCAACACTTTGCCTCAAATTAATACGACTTTGGCAAAGTTCTCATGTTCTCATGTCTCATGATCATAATCATAATTAGAGCTATAATAATCATGAGCCTGGGCTTTTGCCTATACGAGTACCAAAGGCAAACAACACACACAAATTTAATCATTTCATTAGACACATACTCTCGACTTTTGACTTGGTCTCTGATTGAGTGGCTGATGGATTGACTGATTGAGTGATTGATTGATTAGGTGGAGGTGGAGGTGGGGCTTAGGCTGTCATTTAGGCCAGGTTTGTTCTGTCAGTGGAGCTAATCTTGTGGAACTCCTGGCCTGCACTTCATTATCCAATTTGCGAGAGTTTTCGAGGGAGAGCCACTCTTTGACGTCTCTTCCTTTTTGTAACCCCTTTTTTTGTGGCAGCTCATACAACTCCCACCCTTCGTCACTCTCTTTTTTACCCCATTTTTTGTTGCAGCTGTCGAGGACTTGAGCACGTTGTACCCATCTCTCGTTTAGCCGGAGACACGGAGACACATACATCTCCTACGCTCAACCCCTGCGGGGCTGTTCACTTTGTTGCGCGTCTTTTGCAGGCACTTAATGCGCTGTTCCACCCGCTGGCTGCAACCAACTCCCCGCCCTATTCTCTGTGTCCCTCTACAAAAACAATGCCGTGGGTACATGCCACATGGAGATAGGAACGACAAGAACGCAGACACAGACACAAGGCAAATTTCAGCACGGAAGCGGAAGTCATTGTTGTCGCACAATGGCGAACGCGTCGCAATTATAATAATTTTGATTGCATACCACCCCCTGCACAGTCCTTCCTCTGCTCCCCCTATACTCTATGTCTCTCTCTCTCTGTCTCCGTCTCTGTCACTCTGTCTTTAAGCCTGTTTTTGTTGATGGTGCAGTGGCGGTGCATGAATTATGCAACCATCTAAGGGGGGGTGGCTTCATTTTTGATGTGTTTGTTCGCCAGCATCGCTTTTGTGGCTCTTTTTTTAATTACGAGCACTAGACGGAGACTGAAATGTGTGAGGAAAGAGAGCTAATGGACAGGTATGTTGAGGGCACTCCCGCAGACATTCCTATCATCAGGTACAGCAGCATCAGCAGCACACAGAAAGCACCGCCATGTCTCATGTTTGTTTGCAATACCAAACTAATTAGATACACAAATAGGCAATTAGCTGGGGAGAAAGAGGAGAGAAATGGGAGTAAGGAAGACAAGAAGAGCTTCAAGCGGTGGTCACTTAATTACACAAATTATTTGCCACAAAAACCTCAAACTCGCATCCACCCACTTCCATTCCCCCGCACTCAAGTGCACCCAAGGACATGCAGTGTTCTTCTAGATGTAATGAGAGTACCAGTATATGTACAGGGCCTGTTGGTCCTTGGTCCGTGGTCAGCAGTTTGACCATCGCCAAAGAAAGAAAAACAATTTTCTTGAAAGCTTTGATTTGACTAAGTAAACTGGAAAATCCCGAAGCGCCGCAAGAAACCGAAGAGAAGATACCAGCAAGGAGCGAACGGCAGCTAGGATACACAGTGGAAGGATAAGAGTGGAGAGCAGATGATGGGAAACAACTATCATTTGCTTTTAATTTGACTCGAGGGCGTAATTAAAGAAAAATGCCAAGGAAAGCCAAAGTCCTTTGATTGTCAGCCTGGGGGCTGCCCGGGTTGCAGGGTTGCCCGGTTGCTCGGTTGCCTGCTTGCCAGCCAGGAAATGCAAATCAGGACAAGGCACAAGGACACACTACTGCGACACACAGACAAACACAAGACACAGATGGATGGGAGAGCACACAGAGATAGAGAAACAGAGACAAAAAGGGAGGGAGAGAGATTGTAATACGTTAATTGTTTTAAGAAAACAGGCTGAGACTGCATGTCTTGGAAGGACATAAATCCCGTTTAACCTGACGCTGCAAAGCCAGGGACCAGTAGGAGTACGAAGACGGACTTCCTGGCACCATCCACTGTACTAACACATAAATTTTACTCCTTTATTCCAGTTGCATAACATGTCCTGCGACACCGACAAAAAAAAGAAGAAAAAAAATAACCGAAGACAGACGGACAGTCGGACATTCGGACAGACGTGTTATATAGAATGGCAACTTTTGCTGCTGACTTTGCTGAAGAGGAGATGGATATGGCAGATGGCAAAGTGATCGAATGCGGCGTACCCAGTGCTAGTCAGGATCTATTTGAAACTGAGAGGATAAGGAAGAGCTTGAATATATTTATTGACTATTTGGGAGAGAGCAAATCGACATCTGCATTTCATTCAAGGAATACTGATCCAAATGGAATCATTTCTGTATCTAACCCTTCGTTAGCCACAGCATACCCCTCTTCAATCCACAAGTAATCTGGATGTAAATGTGAATGTGTGTGGCTGTAAAAAAAAGTGCCGAAAAACTAACAAGTTTAAAGAAGCGAAGAGAGGAGAGTGCGGAGTTCTGTCTGGGGAATGGACGAGAGCAGAGCAGCATCAGCAGCAGCCGAAGTTATGCAAAGTCAGCAGAGGACATTGACATGTGTGAGCACATGAGGATGTGTGTGTGTATCTGTGTGTGTGTGATTCAATTTGCAGTTGTGACACTGCAGCAGGGAGACGGACCCACACCAGCTAGCTCGCTCGCATAAAGTCAAATTGCCATATTTCATCTATGACTTTTACGACTGTTTTCTTTTATTTTTCCCTTAACACTTTTTGCCAAGTCTGAATTGAAATTTTCTATACGGCAGTCAGCCGCCGCCAACGACAGCTTTATGAACTTTCACACACATTTTCAGTTTCAGTTTTGCAGTTGAGTTCCATTCGAACTTCAGCCAAGATTCGTTTCAATATCGCCGACGCACTGCGTGAAATAGTTCCTGGCCAGGCGACACTCCTCGGTGTCCAGGTAGAAGCGAGTGGGGCATTTTTGCATGGCCAGCATTCGCACACAGATGGTGAGCTGCAGGGCGAACGGGTTGCACGGCTCCTCGATGAATTCAATATCCGGCAGGTGGAGTGTGAAGCGTCCCGCATGGAGCGTGCGAAATATCTCGCACTTGTTGTACGCAGCCATCATGAAGGGCACGGACTCCAGCTGCGGTTGTGGCATTATTTCCTTCAGGTTGTGGCGGATGTTGGCCAGATCCATCCGATAGGGAGGATCAGCATCGGTGTAGCCAGACGCTATATAGTTGCACTCCTCAATGCACTTGAATCAGAGTAAATCTTAGAGCATGGAGTACTTCTGCGAATCTACTGCTCACCATATTGATCGTGTAGAGTTCGGCAAAGTTAAACCTTCTGCCGGAGGGTAAGTTCAGAGAGTTTTTGCATTCTGCATTACCTTTGTCCAGGCTGGGACGAGTTAATCGACAACACCTGATGGATAAATCCTAACAGTGGCAGACTAAGAAAATATCCCTCAGAACGGTAGATCCGCACTTACAGCTGCCTTTTTTCTGTCTGCCTTGCAGTTGATCTCCCCATTCATCAGCGAAGAGAAGCAGACCAGCAGCTAAAAGTCGGTTTTACGACTACATTATACAAATATTTGCATATATGTATATCCCACTCACAATTTGCAGCAGTAGCAGTACCCGCGTTGACATTTCAAACAGAACTGAATCCACAATTCGGAGTCGTAACACTTGACAATTAAAATAAATTGAATATAATTATTTTATTATTCAAATTTCAAAGCCATAAAGCCGTGACACCTCGAACGCATAAATTCAGCCCCACGTGGAGCTTTATATATTTATGTGTATGCTGACAAAAGTGCAATACAAGACCAAAGGATGGCTATGGCCATGGTCTGGCCGCAGGACGTCTTGATTAATTACGTTGGCACGCCATCAGATTACGTATACGTCACGTTGGCTGCCAAGCCTCAAGGTTGTTGCGCTGCTGCGCTGACTTTGGGGTTAATAAATTGTTTGGCGTTTGTTAACTAAATTTTGATTGCCCCAGGACGGCGGTGGGCGAAAGCGTTGGCAGGGGGCGTGGCTTCAAAGCAACACTCTCGCTTTTTTCTTTCTCTTTTCTTGATTTATTGATATGCTAATTGAGCATTTGCACGTTGCCCGTTACCCGTTGACTTGACTTGGCTTAGCTTTTGGCCTAGCTTCGCCTCTTTCGCCCCCCTTTTTAATGGCCGAAAGAGTGTGCGAGTGTGTGTGTCCATTGGAAGTTATGAGCCATGGCACGCCATTTGCATGGCGGCGTGTTGTTCAAATTAATTGTAAATGGTTGTAATTTGCTGTTCGCCGTCGTCGATGTTCGCTGTTCGCTTTTACAGTTTAATTGCAGAGCTCCCAGTGCGAGGGAGCGAACTTGGACTTTGGAGTCCCGGTAGATGGTAGATGGTAAATGGTAAATGGAGGTGGTACATGGCGCATCGGCGGGGGTGGGCCTAGGCTTAATTAATTTATGGCCACGGCCAGGCCGCTTGTTAAATACACGTCATTTGAAGTTCGAGCGTGTTTAACGTGACGTATGAGTGATTTATGTTGATGGAGTGCACATTAAGCGTCTGTGGAGGCAGTTTAACTGCCAAAGGGTCATCAATTGAGTCGATGTGCAGCCCACCCATCCACACTCCTGCACTATTGCGTGCACACGATGTCCTTGTCATTCCGGAAGGGAGTAAGAGCAAGCACTCAAGGTACCGCTCCTAAAAGCAGCTTAGCGGCTCCGCCCCTTTCGGCTATATATAAACATAATTTTCGTATATAAATGATTTTGCTATGTATTTTTCCTGAATTAATGACAAGGCAAATATTTGATGGCACATTTTCCGTTGGGCTTTCTCTTTTTCTGGCATAATTACTTAAATACAAGTGGCAAAGCATTTCGGCTTGCTGTTCCAGATTCCAGTCTTCTTATGAAATTATTATGCCCCAATGTTACACTACTTCCTCGACGGGGAGTCCACTTACTGGGGAGAGGGCCATGACATTTGAGGAATTATTTACTTCGTTTATTTATATTCCATTTGATTGGATAATTGCCTCTACCTTTATTGTAGAGAATAACCAAGAAAAATGTCATACAAGTGAATTTAATCAATGCCTATACTTAGAATTCCCCAGTCACCTAATTTAAATTGAGAAAATACTTAATTCTTCAACAATTTTATGGCATTTATAGTTTCCTCTTTGGCTTCTTCAATTAACAGAAAAATGTTTAAAAGAAATCCTAAGAGAAGAGCATCCATTCTCCGTCGTCTGTTTGCCGTTCCATCAACAACTTTTCCGCCAAGAGTTGTTTAGTTTTGCACGCAATTTAATTATATTTACTGGATTTCCCCCCAACATTTTCCCCACTCCCCGTCTCTTCTCTGTTTTCCTCTGTGTCTGTGTGTGCGCCGAAAATTAGTAGGAAACTGTTAATGCGATAACAGAACAGATTTCCCACAGAGAGTGTGTGTACCATGTAAGGCTTCTTTTGGTTGGGTTCCCTTGGCAGCCACAAGACGGAAAAAAGGAAGGAATCGTTGCCTAGCGGAGTGTATGGGTATTTTTATTGTGCCAAAACAGATTTAAGGTAAGTCCAACTTTAAGCAGGAGGAGCAAGGCGACCATGAGAGCAGAAGGAGGTGAGCCAGGACATGGCACATAAATCGTTGGCACAGCTCTTGGAGCTGAAAACACGTTAGCAAGTGAGAAATTCCATTGAAAATGCATTTGCGGTAACTATACAGAGAAAATGAGGGCTGTACTGGGGAGAGGAAACGATTTTGGTTTCGGTTGGCAGCTAAATTAAAGACGCAACTCACGTGGCTACTGGCCAAAAGCGGCGAAGATGGGCTAAGAGGCAGCCCAGTGGCTGTCGCTTTTTTCCGCACATAAATCAGTTTTAAATGCGTATAAATAAATTGGCCAAAAGGTGGCGGAGGAGAGCGGCCAGTGGGGAGTGCCAGTGGGCGGGAAGTGCAGTCTTCGAGGCTAGGTCACGGTCTGCACCGCACAGAGCGCACAAAACCCAACTCCCAGCTTAATCCAAACACTTCGTTTTGACAATTTATGCGCACTGCTTGCCGGGGGATCGACTTCCTAGGGAAAGGGGGTTAAAGAAACGGGGTGTGTGTCTGTGGCAAGGACGAGCGCATGTGTCGTCATGCTTGTCTTGTATTCTTGGTTATTTATTTAAGCCTCGGCTGGTGTTCTCCCCCTTCCCCGAACCCCACCAACGACAACGCATCCACTTGGCTGCGTTTAATCAAAGGGATTCTCGCTGCAAAATTAAACTAATTTAATTTTTATCGTTGTACAATATTTGTCTACATCAACTCCTGCTGCCCTCTGCCCTTATCCATCCACTCAGCGGGAAGCGCGCCTTATTGAAATTTCATAGTCTAAATTTGGGCGCAAATTAAAATTTAATTACGCGCCTTTTTGGCGCGCCTCGTGTTCGCCTCGGTTTCCGTTTCCTGTTCCCCTTCCCTTTCCCATTCCAGTTCCCATTCCCGGGAATCTCCCGTCCTCGTTTCTGGCTTTTGCAGGTCGATTGGCTTAATTGGAAATACTCTCACTCCCCCAAAAACCCCTCCCTTTTCGTGGAACGCGAGTGTGTGTGTTTGGCACTTTGATGCTTTTGACAACATTTATGTTTTGGGTGCCGGGATGCTTCATTAATTTTTAACTCTTTGTCCCAGGAAAACATTTATCTACCCTCATGGGCAACAAAAATTAAGTCATTCCACAAAATTTCGGGCGCCACTTGGCAACCTTCAACTATGTTTCCATGAGGATATCAAACAAATGAAGCAGCTGAAAATGTTGAACCAAAAACCAGAAAATAGCACACGAAAATATAACAAATTTTCCCGCCACACATGGAGAGAGTATCTCTGCCAAATGAAAAGTTATTCCAGATGTTTTTGGTTGCATTTTAATTTTGTTTTTTGCTTAGTGTTAGAGCGGGACGGCTGGTTGTTGCAGGGTCACGTATGAAGAACTTTGAAATTAAAATGATTTCCAGCTGGCTGCCAGGGAAGCGTAGGATATTTTTACTTTTTTTCATTTTGTGCCTAATTAATTGTCTACCCAAGTGCAACAAAATTGAGTGGAATGTGCTGGGAGCTCCTGGACTTTCCCTTACTCTCACTGAAACTTTTGCCATCTCTTTCTGCATAGTTCTTTCCATCTCTTTCTGTGTGGGGCTCCAGCATTGCATCTCCTGTCTGTTGCTTGTATAGTCTCATTAGCCTGCATTGCTTTTAATCAACGTTTTATTGAATTAAACAAATTTGTTTCTAATTAAGGGCACAGAATCCTAATCCACAGCACACACACAAACATTCCACATGCCACATGCCACATGCCGCATGCTCTATGCGCCACGTCCAGTGCTCTCAGCCTTTAGTTAGGGTCTCTATTTGGACAGTGGATCATATTTGCCAGCAGTGACAGAGCCAACATTTGGGCATTTACTAGGATGAAGCACACGGAACGGTACTGGCCAGTAGCTGGGGTCTCTGCTGGGAATTTGGGTAGCAAACAGACAAAAACGAACTTCATCAGCAAATTAAATCTTTGCTCTGTCCAAGAGTCCAAGAGTGCTCCCCCAACCCGACCAGCAGTCTCTCAGCACTCCCCTGATGAATGTTCCGCTCTGTCCTGTCCTGTCCCGCAATTTGGTGACAGTTGCATATTTTCCCTATGAAATTCCATTGCAACCACGTCGCTCATAATTATGTCTAAATGCCACTTTATTAAATCCAGAAAAAAACGACAGAATGATATTTAATGTATGTAATGCGCGAGCGGAAGTGAAAATGAAAAGTTACCAGCAGCGAAACTAATGAATTTCCATACAGTTTTTCCACTTTTCCGGCAGCAGCAATCTATCAGGCATTTCCCACTACTGCACTGGCACCGGGAAAACAACTCCACTACACTCCGCCGGCATTGTCCGCTCGCATCTAGTATGTTGACATTGACAAGTTGGCAGGCGAATCGAAATGTAATCAATATCCAATATTTGCATATGCACCCAAAGACCAGACCACCGTCTATATATTGTATGGAAGCATGGGGGTATGGGGTGGAAATTGAAATACAGCTGCAACATAAAATAGTTGTCAATTTTTGCTGGAATTGACAACAAAACAAATTGAAAAGAATGGGGCCCCGTACTGCACCATTCGGGGGATCGGTGAGGGAATACCATAGATAATGCCTACCCATATGCGCCAGTTAACGATCCAACACACACCCCTTATAATTGTAATCAGTGTTTGCAATCATTTGCGTCATTTGCCAATTGAAATGCATACGCGGCCTGAAAGTATGCAGTGCTTTTCATGCAACATTTCCTGCGAGACAGAGTTGTCGTGCAACTCAATTGTGATGACCCTACCGCTCTGCCCCACGCCTTCTGACCTTACACGGCCCCTCAACATGTGTCGGGCTCTGTGAGGAGGTGGGGCGTAGTATAAAAAAACCCAGATCGACGCGTACTATGAAACAGCTTCAACATAAAATTTTACGAGTCGTTTACACAAATAGCAACACTGTTGCCAATAAACGCCGGCCCCAGAGCAGAGCCCTCTAGGCCACCCTTACTCCTACTGTCCAGACCACCACCCGTCCTCCCCTCCCTCTGTGGGGTCCGAAAGAGCCGGGGTGTCCGCATCCCTCGTTCGTTTTGCAATTTTTATATTGTTCCAAAATGTTTTCGTTTCAACGCTTTTATATTTATTTTGTGCACACAAAAAAAATTGTTTGTAGCACCAGACCCAGATCACACTCCCGCTCCCTCATACCCCAACCCACTCTGATGCATTGCATCGGTGTTGTAAAGGGGTAAGAGCAACAGAGGGGGTAGGAGAAAAGGGCTACAGAAGGGGTGCCGATGTGTGCGTGTTGTGTTTGCTAAAATAATGGATTTTTATGCGCATTTGTTTGCACGATGTCGGCGACGGAAGTGGGAATGATAAAGGGGTGGTGGTGCGGCTGGAGGGAAGGAGAAGGCAGCAGAGGAGTGAGGGAGAGTGCGGGAATGTGTGGGAGCGGTGTAAAGGAGGGCGAATCTCTCGCCGGCAATGGCTTTGTTCTCGCTTGCGTATTCGCGAAAATGATTGGGAAAATCAGTAAAGTGAAACAGAAAAAAAGGAAGAAACCCGTTTGGTAATGAAATAACGACGAAGGCAATACCCTGGCCGGATTTCGTGCTATTAATATCAGTAAAGAATCAATATACATATAAAAGAATATAAAATGTCTAAAAATTGTTCTACATACAAGGCCAACTTCTTCCTGTAAACTCTTTTGAGACGCTCCGTGCTTTTGGTTGTGCTTTCAATTGAGTAAAAAGACAGTAGTCAGAGTCCCAATAAGCCCCTCCCTTTCAAAGGGTACACCAATTGCAGAAGGAAGCGTAGTAAAAATTCATACAGATGATTCATGTGTTCATGAGTCCTTGTACGTGTGACTGTGTGTGTTCGAATGTGGAAGCAAACAATTGAATGCATATAGCATTGACTTTTGATTGGCATTATGGGTGGAACGTGTACCCTTGATAAAAACGGGCACAATAAATGGCACGAAGACAATGAATGAATAGCCGAATGAATGAAAAATGGCAATTAAATATTACACATACGCACGGCGAGCCGCTACTTCACGCCAATTGTAAACATAATACCTTTTGAAATGGGTCAAGAAGCAGCTCGAGCAGTTCCATCCTTGAGATGTCACTCTACTACAGGGAGAGACAGAGAAATCAGAGTGAAAGAGTGGAAAGAGGGATAAAAGCAGTGCACGACTTCACCAACTAAGCGCCATGGCCCATGCAAATATTTGCCCGGGAAAAACAAGAGAGCAGCAAATGAAAATGGCAAACAACAAGTAGTGCAAGTGCACAAGAGGTCGAAATGGGGATTACTCCTTCACTCTCCCACTCCCACTCCCTCTCCCTCTCCCCCCTTTTCCCCCAGTTAACACTCAGTTCCAAAAATGCGCTCACGTAGCTTCCGAGTGGGGGAATCGCATGTTAAAATAAATTTCACGATTTTCAGAGGAAGCAAAAGTATGAGAAATTTACGTGTAAGCTCACTTGACTTAAGCCGGGGTCTTTATTTCAAGGTTCTTTTAGGGGTTGCCACTAGGAAACGGGCTGCCACAGATTTGTACCCTTTCTACATGGCCCCGTACAACTAATGGCAACAAATTCTAAAATCGAATGCCTTCTCCTTGTGGGAGCAACGACCGCAGATCATAAAATATTATTTTATGGCCATCTCATAGACAAGGCACAAAGTGATAACGGTACACACTCGCGCACAACTACAAATGGCTGCCCAGGACATAAAAGGCATCGCTGGCACATACACACACACACACACACACACACACACACACAAGGGTGCACCCATTCACGTGCTCGCTGTTTGGCATTTTTAGCGTTACCTTTTTCCTCCTTTGCCTTTGTCAACGTTGTCGTTTGGTGCGGCTTTCACCTAGTTTAGCTCTCTCTTTCTCTTTCTCTCTCCATCTCCTTTTTCCTACCCCGCTCTTTCAGGGGTGTCCACCTCTTTTTCCCCCCCGTTACTCTGTTAATAGTTTGACTTGGAAAAGCACGAGGGAAAACCTACATTCCCTCTTTCTACCTCTGGTTTTTCCACTTTTTATGGGAATTTCGTTCGCGAGCTTCTTTCGTCCTCCTTGGCTAGTCGTCCTCCTGCTGCTACTGCTGCTGTCCCTCACTTTCCCTCTCCCTCTCCATCTTTTTCTTACTCTTTCCTTTATCTCTTTCACTCGTTTTGGTTTGAATTTGTTTGTGTCACATTTTGTTGTCGTTGTGTTGCGATTATTTTTATTATTTTTATTTTCTTGACATTTTTAGTGAGTCTTTTCGGAGGCTAGGCTCCATGTGAGTACGCTTGTGCCACTTTGTCACATAGTTTTCATGTTTTATTTAGCCCCAGCTCTGACGAGTCGATGTACGCACTACGTACCGATGTCCTTCCATGACAGGAGGTGGTTACTGTTTCATTCCTGTACTTTATGTGCTCGCCCACGGTCCCCACTGGCAACTTCGTCCTTTACAACTTTGTGGGACGTCCCGAACGCGCACCTCACTCATATTTTTTATGGCTGAAGATATCCTTCCAACTACGAAGTCCAGAGTCCTGCATATCGTATTCCCCGACCACGCCCCAGTTTTTAATTACTTATCAAGTTTTAAATGTCCGCTTTTCACAGGCAACTGGCTTTTATTGGCCGGGCATTTGGCTCTCCATTGTTTGTCTATGCGATTTTATGTCCTGCTGGTCCTGCTGGTCCTGGGCTTTGGTTTCGCTCTGCTACTTTCTGTCATAAAATTATTTATGTCCGTTGGGCGTAAAATGCGGGGCTGAGAGCGGGGACTGTCTGCGATTACGCTGACATTTCTTCGCCTAATTAAATGTTAATTTCAATTGAATGTCCTGATTTGACAGCCGTCCTCCCTCGCCCTAGAGAGAACCTGATGCCAAAAGGAGGCAGAGTGGCAGCAGTGGTAGCAGCGGCAGCCGTACAACAAGTTGCTTCTTTCTATAATATGCTGTAGGACAAGCGTCGCATGCTGTCTGTAGTTCTTGCCAAGGACATGTCCTAGTCGAGAGTTGTATTTAAAAGGATTATGCACTCGTGTGTGCCACTCAGGCGGGGGTCTCCTCCGTACAGGAAATGCATTGTAAGCAGTCGTCGTCCTAGTCCTCGCCGTCGTCTTCTGGTTCTGTTTCCAAGATAAATTGCCCCTCAAGTGCAAAACAATTGAACTGACAGCCCAAGCACAAGGAACACAAGGATTCGGGATGGTGGAGAGAAGTATAAGAGGTGGCAAGAGGCTGGAGGCAGGAGGCAGGCTGCTGCTGCAACATCTGGCTGGAAGGTGCCACTAGAGAACTGGAGTCGCGACAATGCCAGCGGCGGCAAAAAAAATAAAAGAAGAACAACTCATGCCAACGGGGAGCAGGAAAAACAATTGCACTCGGCAGCAAAACTTTTATTGAAAAACATTTTAAATGTATAGAAGTTTGTTTGTCCGCTGTTTCGGCTCCCCTTTTGGCACGGTTTTTCATTGGCGAAGCGAAAGTTTTCAGCTCAAAACCAGGGCAATATTATTCATCATGTGTGTGTCGTATGTGACACATGCACGAGTATGTGCATGCAGCCAGGAGTCTCTGACACGGACACGGACACGGACACGGACATGTACTCGGTAGTCGGACACGGATTCAGAGTCCACTGATTGGCCAGGTCCATGATATGCAGTGCATTTTCCCATTTCCATTTCAATTTCTATTTGGGAATTTTGTTATTTTGATACATAATTTGATTCGATTTGAATTTCGGTTTTCATTGCGATTTCGATTTTATTTGGTATTTTTTCTGCTGACTTTTGCACATTCTCCTGCGTTATTTTCTGATTAAATTAATTTGTGCACTTGGCAGCACTTTTGTCCTTGCCAGTCTGTCCTGGCTGCCTGTCTGTGGTGCCATTTAATTTATGTTTCTGTATAGAAAAAGCTCATAAATTTTTCCATTTCAGCATGCTGTTGCTGCATTATTATTTATGTGCATATACACACCCGAGTACATACATATGTGAGCCACTGCCACACTTGGCTTTTATCTTTAACTTGGCTAAAACTTCTTCGGCCTCTACTCGGACTTCTTGTCCACTAAATTTGTAGGCAAAATCAAAGACCTATCAACATCAACTACTTTTCGATTTACATGCAAGACACTTGGCTAATCCGGAACTGAATTTCGTGTCTGCAACTGTATCTGTATCTGTCTCTTGGTTGTGTGCTCCTCCTACCCATGTTCTCCATACATTCTCCATACATTTGCATTGTGCATTGCCTTCATGTGGTTGATACTCTTTCAGTTGCCAGTTACCCAACTGGCGGTTGTGGCACTGGTTTCAATTTTAGTGTGTCCTCTTCCTCTCTCTCTATCTCTTGTTGGTATGGCATTTGGCCAATTGTGTGGCGTATCGGAACCTGCTGAGTGCGGCGACAAACAACACGATGCCGGCAAGGACCAAAGACAGTTATACGGACGTACTTCCCCCTTGAGTTGGCCTTCCTTTTTGTCTCCCTTTATTGTTATTCGTTGCCGTTTGCCATTTGCCGTTGCCCAAGAAAATGTTTGTCTTGGTGAGCAGAGCGAGACCGGAGACCCACTCTCATCGCAAATGCATATCGAAGGGTCAGTCTCAGTCTCCTCCATTTCTGTATTTCCCAAAGACATTAATAAGCCAAAGATAAACTAACCGAAAAGAGCATTAAAATTTACTTACCGACTTAACCGACCATAAACAGAACGCCAGTCAAAGGCTGAGCAGAAAGGAGAGAGTAAAGGATACCATCTGACCTACTGTAGCATACTTAACGGCTGACATTTGGTGAAAAAGCGTAGGAGAGAGGCGGAAAAGAGAGTACACCGTCTGCAGACGGACAGGTGGTGATGGTTAAGGTGTATATTCAATAAAAGGTAGGGCCGGGCCTTTATTCGGCGGTCAGACATACCTTTCGTGGCCTTACCTTACTAGTAAATACCCTGCTCCTCATCGTCATGTTAAATAGACTCGCTCCGCGCTAGACCATGAGCGTGTGAGGCTCTCACATGGAAATCCCTTTTAATAGCCACCGAAACGAAACGAAAACGTAAATGGGGTTACACATTACACATACGCAACGTGCGGCCTCCGGGTAAAGTCCATTTGCCCCCAGCGATAAATTAGCAACAACAACAAGGGGGAGTCAAGAAAGAGGATCCAGCTGTTGGCGGATCCAGGCCAACTGAGAGTACACCCGTCAAAGCGGGCCAGTTGGTCGGTGAGTCAATGAATGGAGTGAAATTACTTAATGGTACGAAATTGTACTTTGCTTAATTACTTGGCCACTGATACCACAAACACACACACACACCCACCACACCACACCACACCACATAACACATACATACAAACAGAGACACACGGAAGCATACTTTCATGTACACATGTCATTCATGTTCTCGGGCTCGAGCTGGAGCTCGAGGTCTCGGCAAACGTAGTCATGGGTGCCGTAAAAACAACTTTACGTATTTTGCAAAGCTCGTAAACATAAGCCCGTGTGTGGCTGTGTGGGTGTGTGCGTGTGTGTGTTAGCCTTGTTTATGACTTGCTTTCTTTGGCCCAAGACTTGAGGTCGTCTCTGTCCCCCCCGTGTTCTTTGTCCTTGCTTAAATAATTTCTAACCCGCAATTTAATTGGCAGCATTACGTATACGCCATGTATGACATTTTAAATTGTTTATGAGCCGCACAGAGAGAGTGTGGTTCAAGGGCAGAGCCAAGGTCCCTTCCTCTCGCCTTATTGGTTAATAGAATAAAGCCCAGTTTTATCTGTCCGCCGGCTGTCCCACTTTCCCAAGTTAATTGCTGAGAGAATTGCTCCCGCCCTGACTCCCTGACATGATTTGCTTGGGGCATTTGGGCTATCACTTTGGGGTTAAGTGGTTCTGGTTTAATTGGCAAAAGTTTTTTGGCAAACGGCCTTCTCGATGTCCCGCTTGTTGCGTTGTTGTCCCCCTGCCACCTGCTACCAGCCACACCACTTCCGCTTGCATTTAGCGGCGGTTTCCGGTCTGTTCAACGTACCCCATCGCCTCCGAATCTGCCTCTGCCTGTGTCAATCCCTCTCCATCTGCCATCCTTTGCTCAGAGCCATAGCCTATGTGCAAATATTTGTTAACTCGAACGGGTTGGGGCGCTGCTGTGTATGTTCTGGTGCCCGGTTCTGTTGGCCTCTCTCCGTAGGTGTTGTTGTGACATTGTTTGTACATGATTTGTTATACGAAATGTACACACACACAAGAGGAGCCGCCCCCCGCTGTCGCCTGTCTGTTCGCCCGCAGTGTTTGTTGAGGGATTCGAAAATATTTTAATAATCATGCAGTGCACTAACTCCCACCGCCCCGCCCCCCTTCATAATTGCATAATAACAATGTTCGGTGTTCGGTGCCTGTTTGCCCGCCAGCGAGCCTCCCAATCAAACAAACATGCAACATACAAAGTGCAGCTAGAGAGTGGGATATCAGTAAAGGTTGACTAAATGGAAAACTAAATAACCTGGAAATAGATGGAAAGAGAGGCAGAAATATACAGATGTCAGAGAGAGAAAGGGACTCCCATCTGTAAGAGGGGGCCAGACTCGGAGAGAAAGAGATACACCCCATTCCATGTCCGGCTGTGTTTGTGCGTGCGTTCCACAATTTAGTGAATTATTTAGGACCCCCCATTTTGATGTCAGGACTGTCTGGCCGTTCATTGTGCCATTTTATTAGTTTTCGAAATTTGGGTTAATTAAAAATTTATTTCCCAGCTATTGTTCGGTGGTGGTGGTCGTACAATTCATATGTACATATGTCTGCATTGTGTTCTCTTTCTACATGCCAAATGGAAATGTCCTGGTTCCCATACCAGCCTCCTGTCTCCAGGCTGCACCTTCTCTCCCTCTCCTCTGCTGTGCAAATGTTGCAAAATGCCATCGATTTTGCATTTTGGTCAATTTATGGCGCATTCATATTGAAATAGCTTTCAGGGGAGTGCTCTACTCTCTTACCGGGGGGTAATTAATATAAATTCATTGCAAATGTGTTGCATTCTTAAGGGCTTGTCGGAAAGGACACGGATACGGAGTCGGAGACGGACACGGACAAGGGCATGTCCATATTTATGCGATCAATTTGCTTTCTGAATAGCGGCAGACAGTCAGAGACAGCCAAAGACAGACGGAGAGACAAATGCAAAATTCTCTGGCACGGCAGTAGAAGGGAAAAGCATTTTCCAGCAAATATCACAAATCAGCAATGGCAAAAGTAAACGGCTAACAAATATTTATAGCCAAAGGAAGGAGCGGCAAGTGGATGGAAGGAGCGAGGAAGGATGACTCGCCTGCAATATTTATTACAAGTTGCATTCAGTCAACAAGCACAATGGCTGCCAGGCGAAAACAAACAGCTGAGAGACAGGGCAGGACGGGACAGGACAGAGCAGAGCAGCGGCAGAGGCAGGGTAAAAACATCTGGCAGTCTATTGCCGTCCAAGGAGACTCCAAGACGAAGCCCAAGTACGGCCAGAACAGGGGCCAAGCAAAGGCAGTCTGCAGTGGAGAGAAATCATTTAAATAAAAGTCAATGTCATGCCATGTAAAGAAGACAGCGAATAAATAGTCGCAATGTAAAGAGGAGTCTCGCAGTCGGAGTCGAAGTCGAAGTTAAAGGAAGATGCAGAGATGGAGTCAGGATCATGCCCCTGAATGTCCTTCCCAAACATAGAACATTTCTTGTGCAATGCGTATGTGTAATATCGCTAGACAGTGAAAATTGTCTAAGAAATGGGATTGCACAACGAAGATGAAGCGAGGACGCCGCTTAATAAATGTCTTTCCCAGGACCCCCTAGGCAAATCTCAGCAGAAAGCTGGTAGACATTTAATTTGGCATAAAAATGAGCCACGCTGACAGATGGCCCAGGCCCCCTCGGAATGATGGAGGCGGCAAGCGGCAAGCGGCAAGCGCAGGTAGTCCTTTGGCCAAACCAGAAGGATGCTGAGACTGCTGCTCGTTTCTAATGTGTTTTCGTTTTATAGGCTCATTAAATTGCGCTTTATTGCCGTTAAAATAAAATATTATGTGATAAAAATGAGAGGGCTTTTTTGGGGTCTGAGGAAGGCAAAGCGACGGTCTGAGCCCTGTGTCTGCTTCAAGTGCTTTATAACCATAAAGAATCGAGAAGAATTGATACGAAAGCAGAAACCAGATGCTAACGAATGCAACCTGCAGTTCCTTGTGTGACACGAAAAACTCTCACATCCAATGGGAAAGCAACAAATCTGGTTGCCCTGGCGACCCAATTTTCCCGCCCATGGATAAATGTAGTTCTCCGCTTTCACGCTTTTCCGTTGTTTTTAATTATTCCACTTTTGTTCTTGTTGTCTGGCCTGGGAACGAGAATTCCCTTTCCGCTTTTCCGCCCTTCCTTTTTCCTTTTCCATTTCCTCGTTTTATTTTGGATTTTGTCGGCTTGTCACATTTGAATGAAATGAATGAATGAGCCATGGGGATGCTACATATATCCTTTGGGCTGCACTTCGGCGGCAGCAGAAAATGTCAGCCAAACTAATCGGATTAGTGGGTCGGCCGGTCGGTCGGACGGTCGGACGGTCGGTTTGTAGTTCACCCTTTCCTCTATTTTATTTTTTCCACGTGTGTTTTTGGGTCCTGCCATAGAGGAGTCGACTCTGTCTGCTCGTTAGCCCAAGTGACCTCCATTCGAGGGACTCGGCACGTTTTAGTGTAATTAAAAAGATATCCCATGCAGACAGATCCCAGCCGGATCTGCATATATGTATGCATACAGAGACACCTTTAACGCCTCCGAGTTCTGTCGAGATTTCCGTCACCCCAGGAAGCACTCTTTTGACCTGACACGGACTGGCAGCCGCCGCAGGAGGCGGAATGCAGACCAGGAGGCGGAAGAGGCGGAAGTAGTTGTCATTTCAAAGAGCGAAAGGAACATAATTTTTGACATATGCGATTACAAAACTTGCAACGAAAACAGGACCACAGCATGGCTAAAACGAAACAAAAAGCTACAAGCAATAAAATGAGAAACCGCGCCAAAGCAGGAGCCAGGAGCCAGGAGCCGTGGCCAAAAGCACATCAATCAACAATGGTATGGGGGGTGGGTCGGAGGGACGGTGGGGCTCTGTTCTGTTCTGTGGCCAGGATGTGAAAGGATAAGCGTATTGTGCGAAAGAAAGTGTTGGGTCTCTCTCTGTTTTGTGTGTGCGTTGCTGTTCTCCGGTTGTTTGTTGTAAGTTTCATGCCGCACTGACGACCACAAAATACCTACAAGTCACGGGAGTCGGTCCGGAATAGTGCTTTATAGGGGGTATAGAACCGACCCCTGTATCAGTGCTTCCTTCCGTTGGCTCCCTGGCAGTTGGCTGGGTTGGCAGTCAGTCAGTTAGAGCGACAGACAAAAACACGAACATAAATATAAAATATGTGTGTGCGTGTGTCTGTCTGTCCGTTCTGTCTGTCTTTCTGTTTGCGGGTTGAACAAGATTAAAGTGTTGCCAACTCAGGGGCACAAAATCATAAAAAAGCAGAACAAAGGAGCCAAGTCGAAGCTGGCAGCACTCTTACTATAGAAAAGGTATTTATATGGCACTAACGGACAGTAGTAATGTGGGTTTCATTCTATCATTTCGTTCATAGTCCATCAAAACAAACCATTTCTCATTTGCTTAGGCGGTGATCTATGTTTTGAAAGGATTTTGCGGTTCCATCCTTCATACTGTAGTTGAGGTTTATTCTTTTTTGCAGGGTATGTTTGAAAAAACAATAGAAACATGATTGAGACAACTTTTGAAGACGCCAGTGTGGGGTGTGTCCTGTACATTGTTGCCTCAACACAATTAAATGTGGCAATTTCATATTTAGTTTCCACTGCGTGTGTCCCCGCTCCTGATTAAGTTGCAGGACACAAAATCGTCCAAAAAGGAAGGCATGTGGGATAGTTAGATCCCAGTAAAATGTACCCTGTACCCTGTACCCCCCAATCGCTGCCCTGCTAGTAGAGTCCACAATTAATCTCTTCAGAAGGGGGGGACACGGACACGACACTGACACCACCAGTGACACCACTCTCTCTCACACACACAGAAGCAGAGGGATCTGTGACACACTCTCAAACACAGGCAGAGGCAGGAACACACAAACACCCACGTAGCTGGGGGGAAGGATATGTATGTATATGTATATACATATATGGTGGGTATTATTTTATGGCTCATGGTAATTACAGGTGTCGCTATAATAAATTATCTTTGAATTTACTGTTTGTCGTTCTCATCGTTGTTCGTTGCTGCCGTTGTTGCCGTTGTTGTTTCTGTTGGTTGTTGGTTCGTTGTTCTTGTCAGAAGGGCAGAGCAGAGAGGAGTCTTGTCAGCAGAGGAGCCTTTGACCAGGCTATATCGTGACTGTATGTGTGTATGTGGGGGACAGGATAATTGGCTGGCCAACTGCCGTTGGTTGTGCCCTTGTCCCTGTGTTGGCGCTGCTGCTGCCATTGGCAGCTCGCATGGCCTGGCATTGATAAGCTTTATTAAAAAGGATAATGAGCCTGTGGTTGTAAGCCTGCACATGTATGCGTGTGTGGGCATCGTGTGTGTAATGTGGTTGTGTAGTCTCAGCCCAGAGTATACTGAAGAGAAGGTACGGCAGAGCGAGCAAAATATAGCGAGACATAGAGATCCGTACAGTGGAAGTGCCTGACCTTTCCCTTAAATATACCCTGCTCCCCACCATATATCTGTGTATTTGTTTGAGGGAGAGCACTTCTCTCGCCCTCTGTACATGTGTCCATTATAAGTTTCACTGTTGTTTACGAGTTGTCGGTTTCCCCCTGTAGCTGTAGCTGTAGCTTTTTTTCCCCTGTGTTGTCCCTGTGGCTATAGTTCTTGTCCATGTATCTGTAGCTGTTGTTGTAGTTGTTAATAGTTATGAGTTAATGGAGGTTTTTGCCCCATGTTTGTTGGCTTCCGTTTCCATTATTATTTTCGGATTATTCTGATTACTTTTGTTTGGCCGCATAATCAAATTAACTGAATGCCGCGGCCGGGTTCGGGGCCGGGGCCATGCCATTGCTGTTTCCGACAAACACGATTCATTTTTGTTGTCGCTCATATTTTTGTAGACGGCTTTTTTTTTGTAATGGAGGGTCAGACATCGAGCCATCAACCCCCTGGTAATGCCCCTTTAACACCCTTATAATTGCATAATCAGGGAATCAGTAAACCTTTCATTTTTCGGTGAAACTTTTAACGAATCAGTGCCCTTACCCTTCTTTTTCCAGGGGATATAGAACTTTCATCGATCTGTTGTTTCTAGAAGGGGACAAATCATTCATTGAATAAGTATACTCTATCCTCTTCCGTGGGAAGGTTACAGAACTCTTCCCTTAAATGAGTTTTTGATGATTTGCTGATTTCGATATGATTGAGCCGAAATAAAGTTCTCTCCCAAGCAAACCGACCGTCAGATGTCTGAGCGGCCGAGCTGTTACCTCGAAAGAGTCTACTCCACTAAGCCTCCATTCCATGTAAATATTTTGCCTGTTTTTGGCCACACTCTTTGGCCCAGTTATTCGTAGTTCCAGCCACTTTTGGTGGTTTTCGCTATTGATTTTCACTGGAGCCCAGTGCTTGTTGTGTCTGCTGCCTGCATTTGCAGTGGTCTTTAAATGGTTTTTGGGGAAGGCGAGAAATCCTGTTGAGAAGCACGTTCCCCCGATTCGAATGCACTTCACATGCAGCAGCAAATTCGCTTCCGTTTCTGGATTTTATGGACTTACGTCGCCGATGCCTGAGCACAGAGTGCCATTGGGGATTAAAGTGTCCGAATAGTTTGAGGGAAGGAGGGGGCATTCAAGGACTTGCTGGCGCTGGTGCTAGGGCTGGGGCTGGTGCTGAGGCTGAGCCACTTGAAGGCTGGTCAGAGAGAGTCATAGAGAGTGACAAGTACAACATGAGGCTGGCTGTTGGTTGGGTTTCTGCATGTGCTGAAATGGGAATTTAATGAGCATTTCAGGTATAATCTCTTCAAGTCTCAAAGGCTCTCTCTCCCACCCTCTCCCACCCTCGCTCTTTCTGGTTCCTTGTGAGACGTTCGCCTGCCACTCGAAGCTAAGCAGGAAACGGAAATTACTTTGCAAACACTTTGCGCCAACTCCTGACTCCCTGATTCCCAGTCACAGTGGCAGTGGCAGTGGCAGTGGCAGTGGCGCAGTCACCGGCGAAGACTCCCCCTCACATCCGTCGCGTGGCAAACGTGGCATACATATACATACGTATGAAAAGCGCTGTAAAAGTCAAGTGAAGTCAGCAGCAGCAGAAGGAGTTGGCTGCAGGTTAAGGTCCTGGCCGCCTTCTTGCGTCATTTTCTTCACGCTATTTCTGCCATTTACTCCTTTTCTGCCCCCTTTTTATGGCCATAAGCAACATGAAATATGAATTGCGGTTGCTTCAAAATCTCCGCGCCACAAGACGAGCCCCTACCTACGTTGAACCGTTGAACCTTTCTTGTCCAAGTGCTGGCTATTTCCACTACTACCAACATCAACTGCATTTAACTTTGTTGTGCTTTTTCGTCGTCGTTGCTGCCATTTTATGGCTAAATCCACTTTGCCAACACACACATGGAAAGGCAGCAGGAGAGCAGGGGACAGGACTACCACCTGACGCCGCCTACGGCCTTATTGAAACTTGTTGTAAGTTAAATTATGGCCGAAATGCTGCTGCTGTTCCTCCTGCTCCGTCCTGCTACCTACTGCTCCCTCTGGCTGTTTCTGTTTTAGTCCTGGCCCAAAGCAGCGTCCTCCCATGTGAGTATGAGTATGTGTGTGTGTGTGTGTGTTTGTGCGTGGAGAGAGTGTCGGGGTTAAAATTACCTTTAAATTGAAAATTATTGTATGTGCGCGCGCTCGACTCGCACCCAAATCGCAGCTACAGCTACCTCTCTACTCCCCAGGACTCTCATCCTACTAAAACATAAATTTCTGCGGTTTCTGCCACAAATTGCCTTGGTGGAAGGAGGACAGGAGGCAAGCCGGCCAGGAGGCGGAGGTTCCCTGAATTACGTTTTCAATTTGAGAGCGAGAGCCAGTGCCACAGCACAGCAGCAGGTAAATGAATTAATGTGTAGGAAGCCAGAGCCGTAAGAGATATTAATTTATATTCATAAACATGAAGAGGCTGCCTGTAGTTGAGATTGAGATTCAGCAATGGGACAGAGGCAAAAGAGGCAAAAGAGATGATGCCCTTTCTGTGGACAGGACATCGGACATCAGTTGTCCTTTTGTCAGTTTTGAATGGGCTTTTAAAATGATTAAATTTCATTGGGGAATACATATTTACAATAAAAACATTCTCTGCAGTGACAGGAGGACAATCAGAGAGAGAGAGAGGCAACAGCTGCTCTGACAGCTCTGCCTTCTGGCTATCAATTTCAGTTCGATTTGTGTGTGTGGCGATGGGGATTCCCCTGCCCCAATTGACATGTTTATTAACACGAAAGCGATTCGCTTTGGACTCAACTTAAAGTGACTCCACTTTAAGGACACACAGCCCAGACTTCCGACTGATTTTTGGCGGCCATAACTCTTATAACTCCCGGGTCCTAGAGTTCTAGGGTTCAACAGTTTTGAACTTGTGACTCCTCCCAAAACTTTCTCCCTCAGCAAATTGTCGTTGTCTATGGTGTCTCTCACTCTCTCTCTCTCTCCAGAGCTTGTTTGCTTGCCTAGCGGGCTCGTAAATAAATCATTTGATAACTTGACGCTCGCTTCCTTCGATACACAGACCACACCACACCATCCACGTATAGCCACGACCCCCTGCGGGCTGGTCTGTGGTCAAGGCCTCACCTCAAGCGACGACCACTTGGCTGTGACTTGTCCACTGCTACAAGATTTTCGTGATTTATATGCTTTCGCGTCAGGGTCCGTCTCCGTCCTCTGTGACGTGACGCAGGACGATATCGATTGGGGGCCTGACTTTACGAGCAGCGCCGCCGTCATTCGCCATTCGCCATTCGCTTGCCAATTCCAGTTGCCACTTTGTTCTGTTCTGTGTTCTGTGTTCTGTTCTGTTCTGTTCTGATCTGGCCTGGCCTTATCTGTTCTGGCCCTAACCCCCGCAAGCCACAACGCAAACTTTTGGCGCAACGCAAACGAGAATCCCGGGTAACGAGAAACGAGAGAAGCGTCGTTAATTTTTACTGTTGTGGCAGCCACCGGGAATGGGTAAAGTTCCATCGACATTGGACAACCGCTCGCCGTTTCAATTATCCAGCAAGTCCTGACTTGTCCTTTCATGTGGCTGCAGCAGCTCCAATTTACACTGGATTTCGTGGACAGGTCCTGTGGAATGCCCAGATAGTTTGTTCCCCAAATTGATTTCCTCTGTCGAAATGAAAATCAGCTCATTTTGGGGTCGAGCAAAAGTTTTTGCCTAGGTAAAACATCTTCGGTCATAAAAAACGAAACGAAAACTCTTTAAACTCTCGGCTACAACAAAAAACATAAGGCCGCAACAAGATTTTCCACTTAGGGTGTGGGTGTTTGGGTGTGTGTTGGTGTGTGTTGGTGTGTGTGGTAAGGTGTCGCTGTCATAACCGAATCAATATGACTTTCCTTTCCAGCCAGGTGTAGGAGTAAGAGTTGCTGTAGACGAGCGGGTGGCCTGCGACTGGGCCTAAGCCAATCACCTATTAATAGAGCCTCGAATCGACTTAGACGTTGCAGACTTATGACAAACCGTTCAGCACCTAAGCACACACGCTTGACCCCCCCCAAGAAAGCCGGCAATTTTATATTTATAATCAGGTTTGGTAAGGTAGATGGAAACTGATACTCGTACGGGAAGGAGTCCTGACTAAGCCCATCCATGGAGTGTCCTTCTCCTACTCCCCTTTGCTGGCATGGGGATTAGGTATTTGAAAAGTTTTTGACCCAAAAGGATTTGCCATGTGTATGTGTGTGTTTGTTGAAGGGAAGGACCGGAGGAGTCTATAGATACATACATATATCTGCTCGGATTTTGTTTGCCTGACTTTGTTGCCACTTGCCAACAATGGCAACCTGTCTGTCTGTGTCCATGCCATACCATGCCTTTGGCTTTGCCTATTTGCCTGAATGCCCACTATCCTCATCTCCATCAGCACCATGAGCTCCTGCTCCATCTGCATCTCCATCTCCAGTTTGAGCTTTAAGCCCCTAACCCTAACCCCTTTTTGCGTTTTTGATCTATGCCACACAAAAGTTTCCAGGCGCCACAAACTTTTGCCATCCCTGTGCCACAATACCCCCCCCCCCCCTCCCCCGCTCCACCAGAGTTGTCATGGAAATTTTAAAAGGAGATATTCAATTTGGTTTTGCTCCTCTCATAATACTTGCTAAGCAGTTTGAAGTTTTTTTCGAGGGGGGAGAACCCACTTTAAACCGCCGCAAATTGATGTCGGAATGCCGATGTTTCGACTAATTTGTGTGCCACTTTGGAGCCCACACAATAAGTCGAGCACTTACCTACCTATCAAAATGAGCAGCTTATTAATAATGTTTCAAGTGGAAATATTAACAGGGAAAACCAATTCCAGGGAAGAGTTAGTCATGTACAACACTTGCCACTTGCCACTTGCCGCCTGCCCCCTGCCGCTTGCACTTTTAACGAGGCCCCACAAGTATTGCGTATTTATTTTTGAAACTGAATTTACGAGCATTAGGGAGACAGGGTCTTACGGTTAGGTGAGCTAAGCCCCTGAGTTGAGTAAAAATTCAAACAATATGGCAAAAAGCTCATCAAGCGCATCATCAGGTCTTAGCCTGGCCCAAAGCTGACAGCATCTTTGGTCGAAAGGGCAAGAGCAGCAGCAGCAGCAGCAGCAGCAGTTGTGGCTTTGCTGGAGGAGTGCTGTGCCGAAAAGGTACTGAAATTTACAATTTAAAATGCATGCATAATGAATGCTGTTTGCAGCCAAAAGACTTTCGAGCCTGGAGAGCATCAGGAGAAGCGTGAACCCATGACCATGACCCCCACAGCGATGGCTGCCTTTTGGCACAGCACAACAAAAATACAGTATATAACAACCAGAAGCAGAAGCAGAAACAGAAGCAGAACTGGACTCCGGACTGCAGTTAGAAAAATCCTTAATCTGTGTGAAATTTTCCAGGACAGAGGCAAAATACTGAGAGGAGGTGCAGTAGGGGGCAATTCTCGACCATGTCTGAAAGCTGGTTAGATGCTGCTTTTGCCTTTGGCCTTTGCTTTGTTTTTTGGCTTATTTTGCATTAGAAAAGCACCAACACACAGACATATTGAGGAGCCCCAGAGCAGAACAACACCCTGCAGGGGGCTATACGCGTGCATATTTTCTCGACTTTGTTTACCCAATGCTCTCGTCCACTGCCTGCCACACGGTAGGTAAAGAGGGGGAAGGATAAGAGATACGCTTGAAAAATTTGTTGCATAATTTCGTTAGGCGAAAATATGCTTTGGTCCTTGAGGAACACACGAGAACAACAAGCAAATCGATGACAGGACATATAACCCAAAAACAAGTGCAACGTACTCGATGCTCTACGCTCTACGCTCTACGGATACCTCCCCCTTTAAGCTTGCTGTCCTTCCTCCACACTGTGCTTTTTGTTTGCGAAAGGTATATCAAAGAGCAGGTTGAAAAGTGTACGGTATTTTTGCTTGTATCGCGCGAGGAAGCAAAATGGAATCTCCTTTGTCGTTCCTCCTCACCTTCTCACAAATATATCTTCTATTTGCGGATTAAGTCGTCCCCAAACAGAACAGACTGCTTGCCCCTTATTCCCCATCCTCATCTCCATCTTCAATTGAGCTCAAAATTTGCGTTTTCTAATTTAATTAGGCGCTTGCCGCACAGCTCCAAGCTGTTTGCAATCAGTCGTCCCCAAACACACACGGATACGAATAGAAGGACAAGGAGAGGGAATATTTACATGTGAGAAACATTTTCATTACGTGCTCTTTTCTCCTTTTCCTCGACGGTGCTGCCCCACGCTGCTGTCCTGGCAACGAAAGCGAGCTGATGACAATTTTTCCATATTTTCTGGCTCCTTCTTCCCCCGATTGCCCCATGCTTTTCCACAGGTACAGTTTCCCTTTAATTGTGCGGTGCACGTGTGTGTGTGCTTGTGGCAGAGCGCTCTATCGATTCCCTGTTACCTGGACCCGGGGATTGATTAGGTTTTTGGCTTTCACTATTTTAGTGTGCCATTAAAAGGTGCACACCCAACTTTTGGCCACTCTTTCTCTATCTCCCGCTCGAACTTTACGAGCTGCGGGTCCCGGAATGTGTGGGACTGTGATTTTTCCATTTTCATTAGCCGAGGCAGTCTGGTGTCCAAACGATGCGGCCCCGGCATTAGCCGAAAAGCCCATTAAACACATTCCAAAATTGAAAAGTCATGTTGGGAAGTTCTTCCACTCGCACTTAAATCTATCTTTCTCTCATACTCATGCTCAAATGTTTGCATGAATTTGTATCTGTGTTTTTGCCATTAGCTGAAAGCTCTTATCAGTCTGAAAACTTTCAGTTTGATTACTCAAGAATTTCTCTGGTCAATGAGTGGCCCATAAAGCCTCATAGCTGTCCAAAGTGCAAAGGATTGCGCCGCTTCCCCACCCCTACAGATCTTATCGTTATCCTTACAGACACTGACACACACACACACACACACACACACACACACATAATAAATATCCTGCCTACGGAGGCAGCCTGTGCTGTGCTCTCTGAAGCACTTATTCCTCATATGAGAAAGTCCTTGCCGCCATCATAATGTCCTGGCCATTATCCTGCATATAAAGTTGTTCATTTCCTTGTTGTTTTTTGGCCATTTCTGCTTTGATTTGACCATCTCCTGCTGCCTGCCGCCTGCTGCCTGCTGCCTGCTCCCCCGCAATGTCCTGCGACGTCCTGCTGTTTGGTTGCCATTGTATAGCATACATAATAAATTTTATGAAACGTAAATTTTTATTGAAACCAATTTTTGTCGCTGCCATAAAAGTCAGAGAACAAGGAGGAAGGATATGTCTTCGAATCCGAATCCGAATCCGTATCCGAATGAATCGACGAGCGAGCGAATGTTTTATTTATGCCTTGTTCAATTTGGAAATTAATTTCACATTAACATCGTTTCGAGGGCGCATTAGAAAGGCAAAGAGGAAATACTACATGCAAAATGCTCCATAGAATAAACAACAAATATTTCGATAGTTCTCTCTGGAATACCATTTGAAATAGTTTGGAATTAGCTAAACAACAAATACGACACAGATGGAGACGGAGATGGCGAGAGGGAGGGTGGGGAAACACAAATAGAATGGAATTTGTTTGATCTGCAAATGAAATGAAACCAAAATGACAGCTGACACACAAAGCCTTTAGAGGGAAGGGCTGTCGAGGCAGCGGCAGCTGCTGATCTGTGATAGATAAATAAAAGTATTTTCTGGCACAAAAACTATCGCAGAATCATTTGTTTTTCCATGCGAAAATGTTTTACATGAAAAAACATCAACCCAAAAACAAAAACTAATCGAAATGAAATGAAATGTCAATGGGTGTGCCAGCAACAGCAGTAGCAGCAGTCAATGCTGCGTATACTTAATGTCAAAAGCAAACTTGGCCTTAAATTTATCTATTATTTAGCACAGCACAGAGTGCTTTTATTAATGTTGTTCCTCCTTGCATGAGTAGCCATGGAAAATCTTTAATGAAAATCTTTTTTTTAATTATTGCAATAAATATTGCAGAAGGGAGGAGACATAATATGGATAAGTGTCTTTCTCTCGTTATACCCTTTCCAAGGGTACTATGATACTAGGCAGACTACTACTTACAGACATAGTAAATCAGAAACAAATAATGCAGACAAACATTATAAATTCCAATAGCAAAATTACAAACATTACTCCATTAACTAACCATCAAAATATATGGATTTTTCAATATATCTAACAAGGAAAAGCCTGTATATTTTACTGATTTAAATATCAGATATATCTGCCACGCAAACAATCGTTCGTATAGGATATCTCAAGTTTCAGCTCTTAGGCCTACCTTTTTCATTGATATTTCCATCGCTTATTTATACGTAAAAATATTTATTCAATCAATTGTTGCTGCCGTTGCCGTTGCTGCTGCTGCTGCTGCCGCGCTGCTGTTGCTGGTGGCTCATTAAAAATTCAGGCCTGCCTTTAAAATACTTGCAATACTTAATGAAATAATGAATTTATATATAAATTTATATGGTGAATGGTTTAAGCGGCTTGCTGGTCTTGTAATTATATTTCAATTATATAATAGGTTATGCCATAAGCCGCTCGTTCGTTTCGTTGGAGAGGGGGATCTGTCTGTGCCGCTGACCCAGATCACCTTCAGAGGACTTGACGAGTCATAACCGGTGGAGACAGGGACGGGGGACGGGAGACGGGAGACGGGGGAGATTGAGCAAGCAAACTCATCAGCTTACGGCTCATTAGCACGTTCCTCCTTGCAGCAGGAAGCAGCAGGAAGAGCAGGGGGATGGAGCAGCCAGACAACTTGATTGAACTTCAATGAGCTGCTTCTACGCTGCTGCTCCTCTCTAGCCGGCTTGGATGCTCCTCCATAGCTCAAGATTAATGCTAATGTGACAACTTAATCGAAAGCCATTTACAAGTCATGTCAAGTGGAGCAATCTCTCTGCCCCTCATCTCTGGCACGTTATGACGATGCCCTTCAGTAGGCTGCTGCAGAGAGAAGCTATGCCCTCTCCTCCCACTAGCGATGGCAACGACAAATCCATAAAAAAGCACGTTAAATATTTGCATTAATTCCGGGGGGTGGTAGTAACCCAGGACCCCAGGACCCCAGGACCCCACTGATAAGTCAGTTGCCTGGCAAACAGGAGCCTGGCAAACAGGAAGCACGAGACAGAAGACACTTCTGTTCTGTTGACACTTACCCGGCAAACATGATGCGAATGCGATGCTGATAAAGAGCAATAGTTGTGCCCGTGCCGCCATCCTGGCGCTCCTCCTCCTTCTGCTGTTGCTGGGGAACTGTTTGTCCTGTTTCTGTTTCTGTCCCTGTCCTTGCAGGCTGCTCATTTTCTCGTTTCCCGTTTATCGGTCGTCGTTTTTCTCCTTATCGCCCAAATGCGTTACTTTGTCAACGAGAAAAGTGCCTCGTTTCAGGACGTTAAGATGGTTGCCAGACACCGACAAAGACCCGCAACGCAACGTTTTATTGCACGACTCACTTGCCCAAGAGTCACTATTTTTTGCTGGATTCACGTCTCAATTTGGTTTATGAGAAATGTGAGTGGGTGGCGCGTGGGTCCGCCTATAAGTCTCACATATGTTTATGGCTGCAGGCGCCGATCTTGCTGTTCATAAACAATAAAAAATATAGCAGAACAAAGTCTCGAACTGTCATGACAGACTGTCAAACGAACGGCATAGGGGGCACTCTCGTGTCTCGTAGTTTGCTTCGTTTTGTTGTTGATATTGTTTTCACTTTTCGCGCGGGTGCTTTTGTTTTTCTTTGCTTCTTTTAATCAAAAATTTACACAATCAAAAATGGGAGTCGAAAACTGAAAGCACAATGAAAATTTTCAATCAAAACTTTTTACTCTTTTCACTCTTTTTTTTGCTGTCTGTATCGGCTTTTCTTTTCGCGTTTTTGTTGCTCTTTAGCGCTCGTTAGCTTTGGCTTTTCTTTCCTTTATTTTCCAGCCGTTTTTGTTTTGTTTTTTGCTCAATTTTTAATGCAATTTCCACGCTTAACTGCACTTTTTGCCATTTCTCTTGTTATTCCATTTTTCCGTTGCTTTTTCTGTTTTCTGTTGCCGTTTTTTTGCATTGCATTTATTTACACGGGCGAAACGACCGGACGGACAGAGACAAAATATGTACACAATTTTCTAGTGTTCTGTCTCTCTCCCCCTATATCTCTCTATTGCCGTCCCTGTCTACGTGTCTGTCTGCACACAGATTCAAATTACTTTTGTTGCTATTCCGTTTATTGTTATAGGTTCTGTTGTCGGGATCCTTGTTTTACTCAGGGCCTCTACTGCGACATGGTCTTGACATCTCCTTTCTCACATTCTCTCCTTCGAAAAGTGTATCTGCAATGAGAGAAGAAAGATAAATTCGGATGAGTACTCGTATGGGAACCTATGTTAAGGTTATGTTATTAAAAGTCGGAGGCTTCTCATTTGGCATTTCCTTTGAAGCCGCTTTGGTGGCATTTTCATAATTTATTAGGAACATTTCGGAGATGCCGCTGCCTCTCTTCCACTGATCCGCCGGCATTATTGCCAGCCGGATAATGCGTCAACTACGCATGGAACCACCCAGCAGCCCAACCACCCAACCTGCCACACACCATCACCATGCCTTGCCATCCTGGCTGCTGCCTCAGCTGAGTGACGTGTGTCTAGGACCCCCCGTCCAATGTTGAGGCTTTTGTTCAGCCTTTGCTGCAGCTATTATTATGCTTTATTTTCCGCTTGACACCTTTGGGCTGCGTTGCGCATTTCCTTTTTGCAGTCACTGTGTGCCCCTTCCGCCGTGTGTGGGGTGCTCGTCCACGTGGCATTTATGCGCGACTCGACTTTTTCCCCATTCGCATAAAGCAGTTCAGTTTTTTCTCGTATTGCCCCCGGACCCGGACCCTGGCCAAAGCCAAAGCCAAAGCCAAAGAGGCTGCTGCTGCCCCACGGGCTAGGGGTTACGGGCGGACTGCAGCAGGGTGGAGTGCGGTCTGGAGATACGAGTACCAGTACGAGTAGGTGTGCAGCAGTGCAGAGAGAGCTTGGGGTTTGAGTTTGGGTTAGGCGAAGGATTGTGGGGCACACACTTTCTTATCAACATGCATGTCGACGGTCGACGGTCGACGTGAGGCAGAGACGTCATGTCGTCGTCTGAATTGAAATTTATTATTCTGCTTTGTCGTGCGTGTGTGTGTGGGTGGAGGGAGGAGGCTCCACCCCTACCCCTACAGAAACTACCCCTGGCGTACCGTTTTGTGAGTGCCTGGCACTTTTGTGAGTCTGCCCCTCGTCTCCTCTTTGTGTTTTCTTTCTCCCTCTCTGCTTTTTTCAAGCATTTAATATTTTTTCTTGGTCTTCTAACCATTTTCCTCGCTCAACCTCCTGCCAGTAACTTTTCTTCTTGCTTTTACTTTTGTTAATTGCTTTTCATCTGGGGGACGGGGAGAAAGACCGTCTGGGGGCCGGGCCCCCTTTGATGTGCGACGGACGACCTTTCATTGAGTTCTCGTGTTGTGTGTTGGTGCCTCTCGCACTTAGGGATATTGTTCACATGTCTCAATTATCCTTTTGATTTTGTACTCATGAAGGAACACAGAGAGAGAGAGAGAGAGAGAGAGAGAGAGCGATGCCCCTTTTGGCCTTTCGAAGCTGTGCGCTTTTGTTGGTCGAATTTCAAAGCCAAAAGTTGGTTAAGAAAGCGGGGGACTTTGGACTTTTTATTGCTTTTTTGTGCAGGTTATTAAAAAAAAACGTTTGAAATTGAGAACTATTTGAGTGACTCTCTCCAAGATTAATTCTTGATTTTATTTCCGCTGAACTTTGGGGGAATTAGAGAATAAGTCTCTTCACCTTCTACTAATTTTAAGAAAATGGAACTTCTTTCTCTTTCGGCATTCCTCCTGCCCGCAAATGTTGTCCATACAAATTGCATAATTCTCACATTTCTAAACACGATTATTATGTATCTAAATATGTGTAAGGATAATGCGTTTACTAATTCGGCTTTGGGGTCCCAGGATAGAGCATAGGCACATTCATGTGTCCAGCGAGTTCCAGGTCTTTTCTTGCGGAGAAAAGAAAACTTAAGGGAAAAAATTGTTTTTTTCTTGTTTCTGCAGACATTTGCCATTTTTGCCGCCCAGCACGTTCCAAAGTGGCAGAGGAAAAAAAGACGGGGATGGGCGAAAAAGGAAAAAGCTGAGCTGGAAATTATGCAAAGATTATGTGCACAGCTTGAGGGGCATTGAGAGGAGCAGGAAGCTCCAAGAAGGAGCCAGGCGACGACTCCGGGACAAGTTAACTTGTCGCCGTGGTCACGGATTGCCAGGATCTGGGACTGAGCTGAGGTGAGGTCCAGGTCCGCAAAGAGCCTGCTTCCCAGAACCCAACTTAAGTCGAGTGACATGTAAATCTAGCCCCAGGTTGCGGCTACGGCAGCTGCTGCTGCTCCTGAAAGAGTTGCAGGCAAAAAACAGGCACCGAGATGACGATGATAATGCGGTCGTTCCAGAGACCAGAGACCAGAACCAGAACCCATACCCACGCCTGCCCACGACAGTATCCTGGTTGCTGGCCGCCCAGGAGCCACATTTTCCTTTCATGAAAATCAGTTAAATGAGTTTGTTTACATGTTACACCGCCTCCGCGGCTTGGGTTTTCCAACCAAAGGGCGACGAAACGAAATAAAAAACGAAAATACTTTAAATGTATGCAAGGAAAAGCCACAAGGAAGCGTCGCGACATTGTCTGGACGCCGTTTTTCTGGGGAAGAGAATGTAGCGTACCGTACCGGGGAGAATTCCCCATACAATTTACTTTGGAAACTCGATATACATACGAGCAGGAGTCGCGGAAGAGAGAGAGAGAGAGTCTGAAGCAGAAGCAGAACCAAAGGCCTAAAAGTATGCAGCATATAATTTGCGTTTGTTTTGCCACTGCCACAGAGCCCCGCCATTTGCTTGATGTGTAATTTGCATGTAAACATGTGTTTGTGTGCGCGCGCCATACACTTAAAGAAAAAGTCTCTGCACCCACCACCTCCTGTACCACCTCCTCTGCGCCGTCCTCCGACCCACCACACATCAAATGATTTTGTTTAACATATTTTGTTATTAAGTGTGGAAATGTGCATATTTCGCTCCGCGGGACACACTGCGCTCTCAGCCCCACTCATGTGGCAGCCCCCCCCCCCCCCCCCGGCCACATTTGCCATTCGTGCCTGCAGTAAATTTCCGTTTGCCATCTTTCAGAGCGAGGCAGGGACCGTGGCAGGCAGGCGTACTTCACTTGAACTTTGTGTAGCGTGAACTTCTTCTTAAATTATTGGCCTACGACTAGAAAAACTTCCTTTATTTCTGGCAGCAGAAGCACAAGCAGCAGGGGGGGAGGGAGGCTTGAAATTATGTTTCGTTAAGTTCTTAACTGAGTTTTGCGGCCTGTGCACTGCCGTCTGCTGTCTGCCACAACAATTGACAGTTGGATGGGCTCCTTCGATGAAGTTTTCCCAATTAGTCATTGGCTTTTCCTTCGACTTTCTTTTGGAGTGCACGTCACGTCACTAGTGGCGATGTATACCAATTTGTTTGCTCTCTTACCCTAACCCTTCCTGCTTTTCCACAACTTAAGCAGATGGAAAATGGCAGAGGGTAGGGGGACAAGCTGCCACACATACACTCACACACACACACACGCACAGCGGGGGAAGTGAGGCAAAGACCATCTTTTAAGGGATAAGGAGACCACAGAAAAGAACAAAAAGAAATACCATTCTCACAGTTGATAGATAAATAGACACGGACGGAGGGACGGACATTCACTTGCGCAGGGCCATAACAATTTCTTTGGCCAGAAGCAAGACGTGGCCGCACTTCCTAATGCCACGCTTTGATGCAACCCAATCAACGTTGCCCCTACCAACAGTTACTGTTGTTGTAAGCTGCAGGAAAGACGGTTGGCCCCAGCATTTCTTTACTTTCATGGCTTATGGCTTGTAATGGTAAATGTTCTTAAGCCGCTGCCACTGCCGCTGCCAGGGCTCTTCCTATTGCTATTTGCTATTGCCATATAGCTTTGTAAATACAACAGTGCTAAATGCTGCCCCATGCCATGCCCCATATAAAAACTGCAATTGAAACTCCCATTTCCACTCTTCCAATAGGAGCGAACTGTGGAGTTAAGTCCGTTTCAGCGCTTCCGAACAAAAAGGCGTTGCATTCATTTCTTAGTTAAAACTACACCGAAGATGGATGGGCTTTCAGAGAGCGGTATTCGAGCATGGCTGGATGGATGCCAAACCCCATTTGAGATCTGTGAATGGGAGGAATGAGGGGAGCTTCTGGAGTTTTATTTATTGAACTGTGAATAAACACAGTTTTCTGAAGCACCTGCTTCTTTCGAGGGCTTCGTATATCCCATTTAGATCGATACCTGATATCGTGTTGATTTTGCAGTTTACTGCATTGAGTATTGACTGTAATTATGTCTCAGTGTGGATGTGTATGTGTGTGTGGGTGCAGCTGTAACCTAATTCTGTGGCTGGCTTAAATGGTCTTACAGTCTATTGACTTGCTGCTTCTGCTGCTGCTGCTGCCGCCTCCTCCAAAGCCAACTCTCATCTCATTATGGGCCCAAAAGCAAAAGGAAAAAAACCGATTTTCCTTCTTTCTCTGGGTATTCCACCTAGATATCTCTTACTCTCCCTCGCTGTCTATGCCACTGGCTGTGCCTCATTCGCTGTGAAAGGCGCAGCTGCTTTCATTAGAGGAGCAGCAGGAGCCGGAGCAGGAGTAAAGGCCGGAGCTGGAGCTGGAGGATGAATCGCTCACAAAAGGCCCTTCAGCTTTATCGCTGTAATCAATTGTCTGCATTTGAATAGTTGACAACCGATTTATGGACCATTGAGTGAGCAGCAGCAAGAACGTCGATGACTGAAAGTAAAGAACAGGGGAGAGGGAGCAGGAAAGAAGGCTAGAGGGAGACTGGGAGTGAGGCACAAAAGTGCCCAGAGAGAGAGTGTGGCATGAAGGCGGTTACCGAGCAGTTCATTTCTTTTGTACTTGCGGTTGCCTCTTTGTGCCTCCCTCCCCTTCTTTTTCTTCTTTCCTCTCTTCGATCTTGGGTCCAGTTTTTTTACGCCTCTTCTAGGGTGTGTGTGTGTGTTTGTGTTGGCCAGTATCCTTTTCGGAAATCAAGTGGAATGACCCGCACGGTCTGTGTGTTTTTGTGCCCAAACCCAAGGGCGGGCCCTGCCCCCTTTGCCTCCTTCTTTGCGGTAACTTCTGTTTTTGTATGTTTTACGTAATTTTGCAAAAGGCAGAATCAGAATCACAAGCAGAAAAGCCGGAAATGGCTAGGAAATTGAGCCAACAATAACAGCAGAAAAGCTGCAACGAAAGCCATGGGCGTGAGTCGAAGTTTTTGATACTCTTTATAGATTGAATAATCTTTTATGAGTTCCACGTTAATGGAAAAATACACAATATTTCAATGCGATTGTTATAATTTTAAACATCCTACGGCTAGCTTCCTTCTTTAAAAAAGATAATACCCCTTGCAAAGTGTATTAAAAATGGTAGCAATTTCATCTATTGCGGCCATGGCCTGATGCTGAACAGCACCAACAATAAGTATAATAACGAAAAATGTCAGCCCGAGCGTCTGTCATCAGTATGTCCATCCGTCTGTCCGTCTGTCCATCCGTCGTCAGTTGTCAGTTGCCTTTAGTCAGTAGTCCGCAGTCCAGGTCCAAAGTCCGGAGTCCGTAGTCCGGGGAGCGTAGTCGCCGTACAGCCAGCCACTGGCCCAGATAATGTACTGCCAAGTGTTTTTGACCTTTTTCCCCTCCCACCCTCTGTCGCTGTCTCTCTGCATCGTTTCTTCTCGCTTACTCGGGGCTTCTCCTTCTTTTTGGGTGGCCATTTCATATTTCGGTGACACATCCTTTTGGCACTTGTCCTTGGGGTTTTTGCGAGGGGTTTCTGTCCTGGTTTCGTCGCTTAGTTGATCTTATTTAAAACTCAATGCAAATGAAATAGCCGGGACTTGAGCCTTGGACCCCCTCATCATACGAAATTGGGTTCAAGTTCAAAGCATTAGCATTAATGCTAACTATGCGTCTTCGTCCCATTGTTTGCAGAACATTAAGGGATATTTTTTGGAGGTTGTTAAGGTGCGTTTTGCTAACTTAAGAAAGGGTAAGAAAGGCTTCAAGGTTGCTAGGTTAAAAGTCTTTGATAACTTAAAGGAATTTTGTTACCGAAAAAGAGCAGTAATTGGATATTTTAGAGGAGTCAGTTATCGAACGGCTATCAATACACAATTATTTACTTATTGAACAGCTATCAAAATTAGAAATGATAGATAATGTTAAAGTGATCGAACATTAAAACAACTGCAATCACTTGAATCCTACTGAATTACGGGAGTAATCAAATTTTCGGACAGGTATCGAACGCCTACCGAAAAATTACAGTTATCGATAAGTTAATGTTACAAAATTTCCCTTTACAATCGTTCCAATCCATTCATATATCACAGATCTAATCTGTGACTATTGAACTACCAAACGGATTAATTTATAAATCCGTTAGTTATCGAATAGCTATCGAAAAATAACACTAAGCGATAATTAGCAGCTATAATTTAACCTCTGCAATCGTTTAAATACAACATTAAGCAAAAGTTATCTAACATTCAACGGTGGGGCCTTGTTATTAAATTGTTAATGCTATCGAATAACGACCTCCATAGATCGAATAGATTCCATAAATGCCCCCCCACTCTTAGCATAGCGGGGGTAAATGGATGGCACTTAAAGGGTAAGTGTGCTTCTGCTCCCCTTTAAGACCCACGCGACGGGGCCTGACTGCTAACTGGCTGCATTTTGCATTGCATTCCCATCAATTCCGTCGTCAGATGCGGGCCACACACGCACACACACACACACACATAGGAGTGCACACACTCATAGATACTCCCCTCACACACACACACGGGGCTTGAATGTCTCTCTGGGGCATTTACTTGCCAGGCTCTTGGCACGGCTTTGCATTTGGGTTAATGTAGTATTTGTGTATCTGTGTTTCTCTCATGCAGCCAGCCAGTCCTAAGCCCCAGTCAGATTTGAAGTCACTAAAGGATCACTCCAACCCACGCCACCCCACCCCCTTTTCAATGGAGCGGTCGGAGGATATGTTCACACAGGAGACTCAGGAGTAGAAAGTTAAACCAATATTTTGATGACGGAATCAATTCAGGTTAAAGAGAGGCTTCACCAGGAAGGAAACCTTCCAGCCTTAATAGTTCCAGCCCCCCTTACCGCCCCTTTAGCTGCGCTGGGACTACGACTACGCCACTGTCTCATTGCATTTGCGGTAACCGGCACATTTTTTCAGCGGCGGCCTGGAAAAAAAATGCGCTGCACGTTGTCGAGCAAAAAAAAGAAAATATGTCAACGTCTTTCCCTGCTCTCTCGCTTAGATTGGCATTGTCATAAAATGCCGTACACCAAACACCCACATACATGTACATGTACGTCCCTTCACTATTTCCAGGACGAAAACCCATTCTCGGGACCCCTGCACGTGGCTGTGATTCTGCAATTCCATGTGCCACTTGCATGGTGCGCGACTGGCGACGGGGGACAGACGACAAACATGCAGCCCTGTTTAGAAAATGAATTGCACTTTATTGTTGGCATTTTTCATGCCCTACTCTGAGACTCCTATTTCCTTTAGAGCCTCGTCACGTCTTGGGCTTTAAAATCCTGGCCGTAGAAGTGCGAAAAATCTCAGATGGATTTTTCCAAAACAGAAACGTGTTGCTATTTGAAGCGCAATTTTTGGTCGGTACCGGGAATTACTTAGAAGTCCCAAAAGAGGGGAAGGATTGGTCTTAAAGGGGGAAATGTGGTTTGGGGAGGGGAGTACATTGTAAAAAATTCAATCAAAATTGTTGCCATTTAGTTTGACATTTCATTTTGATGGCAGGGTCCAAAAATGATGATGAAGTGGCAGCCAACGAACGACTGGGTGTGCCACGCAGCGGCACTCACTCTCACTCTCCCCCTCCCGCTCTTTCTTTCTCTTCCTCTGTCTCTTTCTTCCGCCATTGCTGCTGCTACTGCTGCTGCTTTTATAGAGTGCCAAAAGCTGCAGAGGAATTTCTTTCTGCTGCTCCTTGCCACAGATTGCAAGCGCAGAAAAAAGAAAACGTCAAGCTGACCGCAAGCTGTGGAAAGTTAGCTAACTAAAGATGGATAGAGTGGGCAAGGGGCCCGGGGGGAGAGCTGGCTGATAGAAGGGGTGGAGCATTGGTGTGGCAGCTGCGGGAGAGATGTCATTTCCCTTCGTTCCATTGGGAAAATTGATTTTGTATTTCTCACTGTTATGCCAGCGATAAGAATTTGCCTTTCCCTTCCATGGCTGCTGCTGCAGTCGTTGCACTCAACCGGAGGGGGAATTTCTCATAATATTCCCGGGGACAAGGGGGAAAGAAAATGAGAGATTTCCTTTTATCCATTCGGGTTCATCTCCATCATAATCATTTCCGCATATGGGTTATCTATCGCTCATAAATCAAACGCCAGCGGCTGCTTTAAGTTTTCTTTCTGACGAAGTTATTCAAGCTTGAAAAAAAGCAAAACTTTTACCCTCAAACTCATGCAGAAAAGGGGGTGAGTGGTAGAGGGTAGTAGGTGTGGTTAGGGGGGGGTTAATTCCTTAACATGTTGGCATTTGCTTGCCTTTCTCCAGCGCTACGCTTGAGAGCACAGGAAAATTCATAAAACTCCGCGCCTATGCCTCACCAAAATATACATGTATACACATGTACATACATATGTGTGAAAGAGGGGTGTAAGGAGTGAAAGAGAGCGAGAGTGTGTGTAGGAGACATAAGGAGCTATCAAGAAATCACAACAAATTTACAAGTGCCACACAAATGTTTGACAAAAACTTTTGTGAAAAGCTTTCCACTGATTTCGCAACGTCTCAGCGATTTCTCCTCTCTGCCTGTGTCTTGGGTGTTGAGACGATGGAGGTCCTGGGGGGACCTGAATGGTATCCTGGAAGACATTTATGGTCCCATGATGCTATCGGGTTGACATAAGTTAAGCTGCTTTTCCTTTTTTCTCTTTGCTTTTATTCGGGGGCTAAAATCAACAGCAACAAATATTTGGCATACAGTGCGTATGAAAATGTGTGTGTCCTCGTCTCCTCGTGTCCATGTGTCTGTGTGTGGCGGTGTGTGTCTGGCAAACAGTCGAAAAGGATGTTCAAAGTGTGCCAAGAACGCGTAAATTTTACTTGAAAATATTTTTGAACGAGCAGAACCGCAAAACAACTCTGCGCAACATTCAAAAGTTTTCCAAGTGCCACACAGACATAGGGGCCGGGAGGCGTTGTAGGGGCTGTGTGTGGAGGGGTACTATTACTACTACTACTACAAGTATTTAGACTTGTCTGCTATTTAGTGTTGACACGCAAGGCAATTTGGTGAATGCAAACATTTTCCCAAAGCGACCTGCCAAAGCGACCAAATATTACGCATACGCCCGCCCCAGTGTTTGGCAGTTCTATTTTCAAGCTTTCCCTTCTGGATTTCCCCTCCGTTCTGTGTGTCTCTTTATATGGCTGACATTGCTTTCGGATATTAAATAAAGTTGAGCCATTTCGGTTTCGCGCCTCAACAAAACCGCAGTTCTATTCGCGGAGTCCGTCCGGCTTCTTCCGGTGGGTGGTAGCTGGTGGGGGTTACTGTTATTGCTTATTACATGGCAGGAGGATGACTTTTGCGGGGACTGTGCAGTCGGGGCTGTGCCGTGTGGCGAGTAAATTGTGAATGCCTGCTTGTCAGTGGCATGCCCCAAGGCCCCTGACTCCTTTTGAGTATCACAAAAGAAATGCTTTTAATGTTGTTGGCTTGAGTGCGTCAGATTACATGTGCTTAGTGCGTGTGTGCGTGTGTGTAAGCCCCTATACTATACGACTTTATGTTTGCATGTATGAACGTGTGTGGCGCGTAAGCCCCTATACCGATGCCCGGAGAGAATTTAAATAAATGGCATAAATATTTTTACACTGCTGAGTTGATTTAACCTTGGAGAGGGAGAGGGACTCCGCTCATGTGTGTAATCAACTCTCGCCCAGGCCCAGCAGTGACTTTTCCGTCCTGATTAACTGCATGAAATTGATATATAAGCAGAACAGAGAGGCAAGGAAGGACAAAGAGCAATGGGAGGAAGGAGCACAATGAAGGAGTGGCATCACTGGGTAATGGACTTGGAGTTGCCAGCCCTAAATGGGAGCAAGAAGGAGTTAGAGATCTGGCAGCGCTGAAAAGGCTACAAAGCAGAAGGACACTGCAATTCCCTGCCATATTTACATACAAAATGAATGAAAGAGAAGAAAAAAGCGTCCTGCCTTCCCTATTATATTCCTAATAAATCTTGCTCTAAAAATTGGCAACATTCCTCCTGCAACAATCTTCTGTTCAACTTCCTTTCTAGTTATCATTAGCAATTAGGAATGAGGAGCTCTTCTGAACTGCGACAAAATCTTGATAAGCGTCTGATAACACTCTCGAAAATTGGCATCACGTAGTCTGTGTGGCAGCCACTCCCAGAGCTCCGTGCCGCTGAAACGAAACCCTACCCTACACAAAGAACGGCACTGCCGCAAAATGCGAAAGGAAAAAACCAGCGAAACCAGCGAAACGAGCGAGCGAACCAGGCCAAAGCGCTAAGCATTTAAATGCTAAATAGCTGGTAAAAGGATAACGCCATATCCTTATTGCCACCTAACTAGCTTCACGCTGTGTTTCAGTGGGGTCGTTGTCGTTGGATGATGGGTGGAGTGGGTGCCTGTGGGTGTCTGTGGGGGGTGGTGGCACGAACTGAAATTAAAGTGTTACCAAAATAATAACAACAAATTGCCTCAGTTGAACAACGTGGCAACACAACGCGAAAAATGTCGCGTTTTCACACAGCGGGGCGACCTTTAACCCGACTCCCAGCGGGTGGTCAAGGGCTTGGGAGAACGGGTATGCCACATGGTGTGGCATTTATTTAAATTAAGTGAAAGAGATGAAATGATAGCGGCCAGACATGCAAGCCCCAGTCCCTACCCCTGCTACTACCCGCCTTTTGCCATTCGCGCACTGTGGCTCTTTTCGCAGGACTACGATTCGGAGAGTCCGACATTGAGTCAATATTTGCTCAGCAGCAGCCAAAATACTTAATCTCCATTTCGAGCGGTAATCAAAAGCGGTTATCCCGAAAGGAAAGCAACACCCAAAGGCCAACGGAAAGTGGCAACGGCAACGGCAACACTTTATGAAACGAAACTGCTCTTAATTGTTTTTGTCGAATTTTCGCCACTCAACTCGTTAGCCCTGGGTATATCCTGGGTCCTTTTCTTCTTTGCCTGTCTCTATCTCTCCCTCTCTCTCTGGCTCTGACATTTTTCTGAGGCGCTAAAAATAAATTAAAGTGGAAAAGTGTTTCCTCTTTTATGGCCATTTCCATTGCTTGCAACGTCCTTGTTTTACAATGTCTGAGACGGGGTGGGTGGAACAAAAGCCGTAAGTCCTCTTCAGGAGAGGCAGCTCCAGATACAGATGCAGCTAAAGCTCCTTGCACCACCTCCATCTCCATCTCCATCTGCAGCTGCAGCAGCTCCTTCTTCCCCTTCTCAAGTTTTGAAGGGGAAGAAAAATGCAACTGGAACGTGAGCAACGTTCAACATTCACCGGATATCCTTTTGCACAGCGCCAGAGAGTGAGAGAGGGTGGTGGAGAGGGGGGGAAGGAGAATGAGTACCTCCTTAACCGGAAGGTGCGAATGCAGTGAATGAAACCCAAAATGCCCGGCAGCGGATATGTCGCGTAAAATTGCAAATGGCCGCCGGCTGAATGCCAAGTGCCTCAAACAGAACCTGCCCCAGGCTACGGGCAATGGCTAAGCTTTAATTATGATGTTGAAATATTTATCCAAGACAAACGCCCGTCTTCGGGCCTAATTGCATTCTAGCCACAGAACGGAGCTGCAGCTGCAACTGCAACTACAACTGGCTGCAACTGCAGATTCCGATTCTCAAAATAAATGCATAAATTGATGAGAATTTATGGCCATAAAGCAAGCAAGCAAGCCACTGGGGCTGGGTCGGGGGCTGGGATTTGGATTTGGATTTGGATTTGGATTTGTTTGCTGGCACGAAACACAATTAGTTGAGCCGCATCGAGAGCCAACACCCAGACAAATACTCATACATAGACATAGCCATAGACGAGTGTGCCAGTAGTGCTGTGCTGTACGTGGAGGATATGCATTGCTGGGGGATTGTGCTAGCAGGTATCGCACGGAATCGCATTGCATCCTTGACTAAATAAACACACGGCAATATAATGTCGACGACGAGATGTGAATTTCGGTTTGCTTTGACATTTGTTTAACCTGCTGTCTCTCTCTCTGTCTCCCTCTTTCTTTGCCCCATCTGCCAGCCCCCAGGCAAAACCAAACAATCTACCTGTGTCCTGTGCCTCTAAGCTCCAGCTTCCAGCTCCCTCTTCGGCAAACATGTCGAATGCGTATGCTTAATATTGCATAACCCCGTATGCATTCCAAAAGCACATTAACTGCACACAGATACAGATGTCCCCCCTCCCACACACACACACAGACACACAGGATATACGAACTCACACACTCTCGTAGAATTGTGTCGTCGTTTGGCGGTTGGCGTGAAATTGTTGCCATGTGCCACCATCTCGCGTTAGAAAATTGAATTATGAATAATTACGTTTTTCGCTGCTACTGCAGAAAAAAACAAAGTGTAGACTTGGCAAATACCCTAGAAAATAGGCCAGAAGTTACATTTATGCAAGATACAATTACAAAAGATGTTCTATGGTGGGCTCTTCGTGACGCCCATTATTTCGATTTTCTTCTCATCTATACTTCCCCATTGGCCACAACCTCGCTGTCTACACAGTCTTTGGCGAAGTGCACAAGTCGGTTCTAGGAATCTTGAGACCGCAACCGACGTTTAGACCCGGTTCTTGGTGCCAGTCTCGGGAAAAATATGCTTGAGTCTGCCCAAGACATACAATAATTTGATAAAATTCGCATATCGCCATATAAACAATCCTAACCATAAGTTATGTGGCGGTATCTCCTACTGGAAATCATGTAGGACTTCAGATTACAGTTCTGGAATGCCTGTTCTAAAGGGTATCAAATTGGTAACCCAACTCTTCTGCTCTGGTTTCCGCTTGCACTCGGGGAAAACTCGACTATTTCGTATGCATGACCTGGCCTCTGTTGCAAGGGTATTAGTGTGTCTCCCTCCCTGCCGGTGTCTGTGTGTGTGCCTCTGTTTTCCTTGGCTGCCGTATTACAGCAAAAGCCGCACATAGTGCACGTGCTTCGTGGTGCGGTTGACGATTGCATTTCATCAGGATCGTCGTCGTCATCGCCATCGCCATCGTCATCGTCATCAGCATTTGCATTGCCTGAGTGCGGACGGCGGCGCCCCGCTGCTGTATACCGCTGTTTGTGCAGCCAAACTCATTTGGCTTTTCGGCACATTAGGCGCTCAGGTAGAGTAGATGTCGAAAGATATAGAAATGTGGGATGGGAGGATGGGAGGATGCGAGGGTCCGATGGGAGGACAGTGACTTTCCTTCAATTAAATACTTGCCCTGGCCCCGAGACCTTAAGCAGAGAGAATGTCCCCCGCACTTGACAATGGGAGCAAATGGGAGGGAGGCAGGACGAGTGACAGAACCGCTCTGATGGTGACGGTGATGCTGATGCCGCTGTAATTGGCCCTAATCTACTTAGCTCTTGGCATTCAGGACGGTGGGGACTGACCTGACACAATGCCAGCAGAAGGACGCACCCACAAACACACAGAGACACACAATGGACCTTTCCAGAGCATCAGAGCCATTGTGTGTGGCATGGCTTGGCCACGGGGTCGGTTCGTCGTGGTCCGTTCTGGCCATCCGGGCCATTTGCTCGTCGGCGTCTAACAAGTCCAAACAATTGACAAAATGAAGCGACAACGCTGAACGAGGCTAGAACGGGCAAAATCTAATTTAGCGCAAGTGACAGCAGTAGTCAAGTCAGGTCAGGTCGTGAATGGAGCAGCAGGAGGCGACTCTCTGCGGCACCTTACGCTTCAGGGCTCTGCCTCTGCCTGTACACCCTGAACGTGCTGCTGCTGCTGCCTTTGACAGTAATTTGGTAAATATATATATTTGACGCTTAATTTTTATAAACTTTGAGAGGCATTTTTACGGCATTTTCGCTGTTTTGCTGCCGGGCGATCCCCACCCCACCATATGTGCCACATTCTAAGGCGGTACTCAAACATGGCTGTAAACCTCCAGCAGCCGAAGCAGCAGCTGCTTCTCATCATCATCTTAAAGCATCTTTGCCATCCCAATCTGAATCACAATCACGATGATGATGATGATGATGATGATGTTGATGACGATGATGATGATGCTGTTGATGAGCGTGAAAAGCAATTGTTGCGCCTAATAGACATTTGGGAGCACACGTCCTTGTCCTCGTTCGGGGATTTATTATACTCGCATGTGTGTGTTTTCTGGCGCTCTTTGTGTGTTTGTGTGTTTGTGTGTCCTGGGATGACAAAATTTCTACATATATTTTCATTTTTATTATATTATGTTTGCCTGGCATTCAATAAGCGCATTGGGGCATGTGATTACGCTGCCGCCTCACATGTGACGAGGCTCTCATGCCGCGTCATGGCACGCCAAGCGCCCTGCCCTCCCTTCAATTGAATCGATTGCTGTGTGTACTTTGCTCGAGTGCCATACAATTATGGCATTTTTCCATTGAAGAAGGCACTGCTGGAAGGAAGCCCCATTAATTTTGGCAAACAAGCTTAGCCTTTGGGCCCCTGCCCCCTGCGCCCTGCCCCCTGCGCCCTGCCCCGCAACGCCATACAATTAATTAGCATCAAGGAAGAGCAGCGCTACGGAAATCAGGCAGGGAATGACAAGCACCACTACGTGAATCAGGGAATCAAGCAGGGAATGGGAGGCATGCATCAAGCAGGAATGAAGAAAAATAACAGCCCAAATGAATGGGGGGGGAGAGAGGAAAGTGAAATATGCGGCATGGGCACGCTACCAAACAAACTGACGGCATCCTGACCGACTGCTGCAGCAATGAACTTTGACACAAAGTGTCAACTGTACTCGTGCCACGTTGCCACGGCACCGATCTGGGGCTGCCACTCTTACTGAAATGCCGTACAAGAAAATCTACTTAGCGAAACTCCAAAGCAAGACAGCAGCATCAGGGAGGAGCAGGAGAGGAGCAGGAGAGGAGCCGCCAATTAGGCAGCCGCCAGCCTGGGATTGAGATTGGGGGATGGGGATGCTCAAAACTGTCACCTGGCTGCTCTGTCTGACGCTGATTGTTAAATGAAGTTGGCAGTGTGCCCCAAAAAAACACTACACTCGGGTGAAAAGAGGAGTAGAGTGGAGTGGAGTGGAATGGAGTGAAGTAGGGACTTCGCTAGACAACGAGGCAATGACGTGGCAAATGTCGCACTCCAAAACGATGTGGTGCCGCTTAAAGTTGGGGGTTTTTAAAGCCTAAGCATAATTGAAACTAAGGAAAGGATCAGATCAGGGAGGCAGCAGCTGTTTGTCATTTCGTATTTGTATGGCGGATCCACATGCACGAGCGCCTAAAAGTACACACCACATTGATATACTAGATTACGTGCAACACTGTGGGGCACCAGGAAAAAGGGGGAGCCCGCTCTGGAGTGATGTATCTCACTGTGGGCTGTCTGCTGTGTGCTGTGGGTGTGCGTGCGCCAAAAGTTTTCCCGAATCCAACAACACGAAAAATACAGAGGGAGAGAGTGGGAAGGAGGGAAGGAGAGAGGAAAATATAAGAAATAACACTTGACATTGACAAATTAGTTGCAGAAGACAACGGGAGCACTCCACGTCTCTTCCCTCGCTCTCTTTCGCTCTGTGGTTGGGTGGTTGGGTGGTTGGGTGGTGCGGTGGTGGCACAGTGGTTTCGTTTCGTTGGAGCGACAGCTGGGGAGAGAGGTTAAAAATAATAAAATACCTACTGACATGATAGACATGAAAGACTTTTTCCTTTTTATTTAGCTTAGATTGGAAAAGTTTCGACAGTCCAGTGGGGGCGCGCGTATCTGACTTTGCGGCACTTGCACTTAAGTAGCTCTGCGGCATGTGGCATGGGGGCAGGGGGGCAGCAGCTGAGATTGGGAGCCCACTGAATAATGTCCGGCTTTGCAGCAGCTGCTGTCCCACTGCCTCTGCCACTACCACCACGAACATGTGTAGTTAATGCTGCTTATTATATAACTTTCCCCTTCACTCCACTAACCCACTATGTGCTCTGCCATCGCTCTTCCGCTAACCCTACTCTTTCACTCCTCGTCTCCTGCGCACGATTTGGGTCATGGCTATGAGAGCCGCAGCCAAGCGCTGCATGGATGGAAGGAGGACACAAAATTTCGCAAAATTTATTGCATAGTTGCAGGCGCAGGAGTAGTTAAAGTAAATCTGAACACAAACTCCCACAGAGGAGCAGGAGGGGAGGCGCTTGCATTAAACTTTTGCCTAATGAGTTATATGAAAAGGCAGGACAGGGGCAGGAGCAGGGCCAGGAGCAGGGCCAAGAGCAGGGCCAGGAGCAGGGGTGGGGATGCACAAACTAAAGGACCGAGGAATGGAAAACAATTATAAGCGCGCCAAAAAGTATGCAAGTAATTTTTTACAAGCGCCTCTGTCTCTCCCGCTGCCTCTCCTGTCCACCCCTCTCCTCTCCTCTCCTCGCCCACTACATTACTTACAGCCCCCGAAGAAACTTTTGCCGTGTCTTGCGACTGACAAACTTTTGTGTTGCTTTCAATTTATTTTGCAAGTTCTTTCTACGTTTTTTCTGCTTTATTTGCCATCATTCCATTCCGCGACCCCCCGAGTTATGCAACAAATAAATCACGCGAATCCCATGAAATGAGCAACCCCAAAGCCCCACTCCTTCCTCCCCGACTGGCTGTCCATCAGAAGCTAAGCCCCCGCTCAATGTATGCTAAACTTTCGACAAGTTGACCAACTCGAGGGCATATCCCCACAATCTTTTCGAGTGCTGGCCTGGCCCCACTGATTATTATTTACGAGTATTTCAATTTGCGAGTTTTCCTTCTTCGAGGGCCACAGCCATAAGCGCATTACTCGGACACTTCTTCGCAAAAACAAAAAAACCAACAAAAAATTGTTTTCAAAATATTTTATCATAAAAGAAATTTGGAAATTTTGATGCCAAACTTTACAATTTCTGGCAGCGGATAGGGGGATGCGCCTGAGGGTGCTTTTAGGCGATTTTTGACATACTTTTAACCCAGCCTGAAGTTTATTAAAATTGGAGAGCCAGACTTCTCTAATTTATCAGCGATTCTCAGCATTTCTCTCGCTCTCTGGCGCTAGCCACCATGCCACACCACGCCACGCCACACCACAGCACACCACAGCACTCTTTTCGCTGATGGCCTCCTAAGTGCGGCACTTCATTTGCATTTAAAATGCTTTCGCCTGCTCAGTTCTCAATTCTCAGTTTCCAGCTTCCAGGGGTTCAACTTTTTGGCCATTCATTTGGCACATGGCTCATTGTGTTCGGCGCTGTCCGGGAGTCCAGGAGTTCAGGAGTTCCCAGGACTGGGTCAAGCGTTTATTTGTTCGGATTGTGGGTTCGGTCTGTGGCTTGGACTGTTATTCCGCTGACAGCGCTGTTCGATCTGGCTGACGGCTGTCTGCCATTTCCTTCAAATTAAATTACCTTGAATAATGGGCCCCCCTTCCCTTCCCTTTTCTCTCCAAAAGTGTGCAATAAAATGCTTCGCATTCAAATGATTTTACGGGTCCAAAAGCTCAGGTAAAAACGAGGCATTAAGGCATTAAGATAAAAGCGGAAAAGGACCCTTTAATTTATGGAGAGTCCTTCTTCTTTTGGGTATTTCTCTGGCATAAAAATACGTTTGGGAAAAAACATGTTCGGGTGCGTGGCACATCGTAAATTAAACGCTAATTGCAGCTTTGAAGATTATACATAGAGAGGGTGGGTGGGGCAGGGACAGTGGGCAGGAGGCGTAAGGCGGAAGGGGGAAAAAAGATTCCGGCATATTAAAAATTAATTTAAATTTTTTAATTTATTTTCCTCTTTAGAGGGGCCACTGCCACTGCCCCCGGCCACTGTCCATGTGTCCAAGCTCAAGTGGAAATTAACTTGCTGCTAGGTCGCTCGAGGCGAGGTCGAAAGAAGATGCCACACAAAAACCGGGGGTACGGGCAATCGACAAGCGGATACCCTGTGCAAAGGCAGGGTGTGCCTGGGATGAGCTCGAGGGGCCATGACCTCCGGCCACATCCGGGCGGGCTTCAGATCCCGTTGCCATTCCCGTTCCCGTTCTCTGGCTAGTGCCAGACGAAAAGTTTTTCCGTGCAGCAACTTTGACACTTTCCAAAATTAATTACTTTAAAGCAAACCTCGCCCCACACCCCCTGCTGCTGCTGCTGCTGCCCCACCCTGCAGTGTTTGAGCGAAAATTAAATAATAAATTATTATTTCTGTGCGAGCCAATGAAGTGTGGCAAATTTAATGGGGCGCCGCCACGGCCCATAGTTCAGGGCTAGTGCTCCACTTCAAAGTAATTGCCAAGGACTACCGCCTGCGCCTGCCCCCTGCCGCACCTTCCATCGTGCCCCACCGAATGGTATCCTAGTATCCTGGTATCCCGGTATTCTGGTCTCCTGTCTGGAGCGCGGGGCGGGGGGCATGTGGCATGCAACACAAAATACAAAACAAGAATAAATAAATTATAATAAATGACTTTAATCTTTCAGCATAATTTCAGTTCAGGGCAATTATTGACGCCCGGCTGAGCTGGCAGTTAAGGCAGAAGCGGCGTCGCCTTAAATTAGATTTTTCCCCATTTTCCATTTTGTTTTCATTTTATTTTATTTTTTTTTTGTACTTTTACGTTTTTGCCCATTTAAGATTTATCAGAGCGCGCGTACTCGAAGTGGAGTGGAGTGCCGCAACAAAAAACTGCAAGAGAAATGAGAATTTCCAGCGAATTTTGTCCCCATCTTAAAGCGGAGTGAATGGCGAAAATTATTTGTAATACTCTAGAAAAGAGAGAGGATATCTGGATTTGGGGCATGTGTTTGCCGAAAGAAGAAAGAGTATCTAAGATATCTTGGAAGAGTCATCATGGCCGTGTGCTTCTGAATATCTTTACTTTTGTCCATCTTTCCAATTCGGATTTGTATGAAAACTATTTCCGCATAGTTTTTTCTTTGCTGCAAATGGTCCGATCTGATTGTTAAATTGATAAATTATTGATAAATAAATAGATAAATAGACTACAGCTTCATCTCCTCATCTAAACTATAGATCTTTGAAGGGCATTCAAATCTTCGGCTCCCAAAGCACAGCTTCTTCTCTTTTCAAGTTATTTTCTTCAACAGGTCGAAAGACTGTGTTCGAGACGAGACTTAACGATAGACTGCACAGCAGAGCCATAGAGGAAACTTACCAGAAACTGCCACCTTATCCCACATAGATCTACCAGAGACCATTCTCCTCATCAGTTAGAGACCTCTTGCCTATCCCAGAGATCCCTGTCTATCTTCATGTAGAACCTGGCTTACCTGTAAGCAGAAAAGAAATGCATTTAAGCCAGTGATAGGAAGAGCAAGAACTACGGCTAACACGACACAAAAGAGGCAGCCAAATGAGAATTGATTGCAGGCCCAGAACCAAGACGGAACCCGGACTCATTCCTCCCCCAAGGACAATCCCATTAGATTCGTATGTGTGTGTGTGTGTGTGTGTGGAATAAAAATCGGCTTAGAGCCCAATAAGAATCAACACAAAATGTGTCAACACCTTTATGCTGCCACACCCGAAAGAACAGTCCCGAAAAAAATGCCGTCTCCACCCTATCCTCCATATGTGGCAGTGTTTTGCCTTTCCTTCAATTTGGCTGCTCCTTCTGCTGTGTGTTGCTGCTCCTTCTACTGGTTTTTGTTGCTCCTCTTTCTTGTTTTTGTTGCGTGTCTTTGCTTTTAGGGACAACATGTTTTCCAATGCCTCAGAGACGCAGATTTTTGCGCACGCAGTGAGTGGAAACAAAAATCTATATTCATAGAAGGAGCCGTAGAGATGAGGGACGGGAGGAGACGGCAGGGGACAGGACGTACTGTTTACATAAGCAAATTATGAGCCATCGCTCCCGGGAGAAAGAAAGGTGCCATCAAACCAATAAATACTCTAAGGAATTCCGAGGAGGTTTTATATTTGAACCAGAAAAAACACACATAGAAAGCGTAATTCCGGAATTCTTTGAATATATAAGATTTTGAATATTTAATGGGATATTCTAGAATATTCCTGGGAAGAACACCTTCTTCTGCCGTAGATTAAAGCAGTAACCCAATAAAAGAGGGTATCCCCTCGCTTTTGAAGGGTATCCCCTTTCAACAGTGGCATTCCGCTGTGGCAAGAACAAGTCATCTGTGTAAGCTTCAGCCCTCAACCCTTCTCCTGCCACTTTCCGCCAGTGCTAAAGGTATTTGCATTTAGTGGAAAGGAAAGTGCGTGTGCGTCTAAAAAAAGGTTGCCCTTTTGTGCCACATCGACATCGATAAGTTGGCGGCCCCTGCCTCCAGGGGGCAGGCAGCAGCAGGTAGCGAGCGCTTAATCTAGCGACTGTCATAATTTGACGCACGCACGAATACTCGCCCGTACAAATATACATACAAACTCGCTCGTATGTGTGCGGAGGGCAGAGTGCGGGTGAGCTTGGGCACAGTGAGGCGTGAAATTTTGTTGCCAGATTCGTTTTTGTTCCTTCGCTACACAAAAGCGTCAAGCATTCAGTCATCCCTTTCGACCCCACACAATGTCAATGTCAACTCATCGTGAGAGTACAACACTCACCACCCCCAAACACCCCCAACCACCCCCACCCACATACATCCTTCTGTAAGCCCTCTTTTCAAGGTGTTTGCCCCTCTTTTTATCGCTGCTCACTTTTTCTTGTGTTTTTCCGTTCTTTTGTGCGATGTTCTGGCTGACGATTTGCGTAATTTTCAGGTTCATTTAGCGTTTAATGCTTGTAAGGAAATTTTAATTTTATGGCCAGCAGCCAAAGGCGGCCAAAAAGCAGCCAAAAGCGGCTAAAAGCGACAGCGGCAGCAGCAGCAGAAAGAGATGAAGCCGCAGCCGGAAGCCAGGATCAAGGAGACAGAAAGGTGAAAACAAATTTCATAAAGGATTATGCCCGCTTCACTGGAGCCTTTATGAGAATGGATAAGAAAGAGAGTCCCTAGTCCTGAAGGCTTTCTGCATTTTAGAAAAGGTTGTTCTGGCTATTGTTCTCCGTCTCTTTTATCTTCAGCACTAGCTCTCTCTCTCTCTCTAAACTCTTTCCCACTCTCCCTTTTTATTTGTGGCGGGGAGGTTAAAGTTCCGTGTCAAGTTGACAAATTATTTAGGTAAATATTTGCGTGATTTTGATAATGATGTTGCTTTTGGGTCTCCTACGCTTCGGTTCAGTTTCAGTTTCGGTTTCTGGTTACTGGTTCCCCCTGCTCTTTCTCTCTCTCTCTCTCTCTCTCTCTCTCTGCGTTCAACATTCACCACGGAATTGCGGCGGTCTCTGTGGTTCTTCTCGCGTGCCACTACAACACATACCATACATACGATATATACAATACATGCAATACATAACCATGTGCGTTTTTGGCACTGGAAAGCGGGCGAGCAGTCAAGCCAAACACTATTAATTAGCTGATATTCAGAGCAGGGACTGAAGGAGAGATAGGAGTCTCGCTCCTCCCATATTGAATATTAATTACACTTTCCCTGAGCAAAACCCCCCCTAGAACCGAGCTGGAACCCCCCACGGAACGCCCTATGGCATGCCACTCCAGGGCCCTAAACCTAACCCTCTCCTGGCATTCAAAAGCTAATTAAGCGACCATTGACAAGGACAACAGCCAAATGTGAGCCACGCAACGCAAAACACTTTAATACAGAAAACACTTTAGGCTATCTTGACGCTTGAATCTCTATATATAGGATTCCTCTGGCTCTCCCCTGCCACCGCAGAGGGCGGTGTAATTAGCACCTGGCTCTGCCTGCCACAGGACTGTGTCTATGGATTAGCGCTGCCCGCAAATCGGTTTCGAATTGTGCGATAATAGACTGCGACACTGGAAAAAGAATAGAAGGACTCAGACACTGGAAACACGGAAAACAGGTAGATTGTGTCGGGAGGCTGATATAGGGGTGACATATAACGACTTTTCAGTGAATCAGCTAAAGACTATGGCATAGAAACGATACTTTGGGAACAATAAAACCAAAAGTAGTATAAAGGTACAGTGAAACAACCAAATTATTTGCGTAGAGGCAACTAAAGACTGTCAGGAAAAGTACAGGATTATGATATAATGAAGAGACACCATGGGAAGCTATAGGGGAAATACTATAGGGAACTACAGCTTTATAGTTATACAAATAGGATAGGTGTGAATCAGGGTAGTATCTGCTCATAAAATACTTGCCATAGATAAAGACAGTGGAATCCCAAAGGGGAGCTCTAGAGCCGTTTATGTAGCTGAATGAAACAAGGGCCATGCTTTTGCTATGGCATAGGGGAGACAATCTGTAAACAGCTAAAGCTTATCCACCACTCGTATCTCAATCAGCCAAAGCCATGTGCATGGTATAGCCCCTATACCTATACTTAGCTCCGACCTATCCATGACCGTGACACAATGGATCCCCTGACACTCGAACCCCAACAGAAAAACACTTTCTAATGAAGTTTTTCGAAAACAATTCTACAGAAAATCAAAATCTGAATACGAATGCATGGATGGCGGTAGGTGGAAAAAGAAAAAAAGAAACAGGTAAATTACGTGGCCATAGACCATAAACCCGCAGACAGAGAAGGGTATAACGAGGGGAGCGGTAGAGAGAGAGGAACAATGGCGAAAACTGTTAGCCAGCCATGACGATGACAACGAGACAGAGACAGAGATAGAGACAGAAGCAGAAGCAGAAACAGACGCACGGACAGTCAGACGTACGGATAGATAGCCAGACGTACGGAGAGATAGACAGACAGAATAGATGGATGCAAAATTGAATGCAAACTCGAAAACGGAACGAAGGGCATGCCACAATTTGGCAGAGGGGCGAAACTTTCGTGGCGACCTCAGATATAATTTTTGTGGAAAGTAATATAAAAGGCAAAAGTGCAAATTCTCGACTCTGACTCTCGGACGCTCTGACGCTCTTCCCCCTACGATAATGATGACTCTGGCGGAGCTTTTTGGAAATTAAAATTGCATAAATTATGCAAAAATGTTTGAAAACTCCCCCCTCTGAAGCTGCAGCTGCCACAGGTCACTCCTCTTCCTAGTAGATGGATGGGATGAGTCGAGAGGATGGAGATGATGATGATGATGATGATGCGGCTAAATCACTTTGATTGGCCTTCAAGTGGGGTCCCCCGCAGGGAGTGCATTATTTTCACAACCAAGAAGCAATCAGGCCCTCCCAAAAGAGGGGACTGGTATCCCACTCGAATCGTTGATTCATCTCCCATACGATATACGAGCACAAAAGAGCAGAGTGGAGGAGTCCGGTTCCAGTCATCGATATTCATGCCGCCCCTACCTCTGGGTTCTGTTGCTTTTGCGCTGTCCAGAAATTCCAAGGAGGGAGCGCCTCTTTTCGCTGAATTGATAATGGACCAGAGCGCGCAGCTTCCTCGACAGATTCCCCTTGAGGGCATTAATTATTTATAGACACAGCCAATTGTTTGTTCCATGCTCTCCCTCTCCCTGTCTCTATGAATATCAACGCTTTCGTTTCGTTTGGCAATTGTTTGGCCAATTACGTGGCCCAGACATGACTCAACCTTTGGTCTATCTACCTGAACCATACCTGACCCTGCGTTGCACCTGTTGTTATCGTTGGAACGAGAAGGAGGGGGCAAAACATTAAATGTGCATTAGTCCCTGTCTGAGGTTTGCTTTTTGTCCCTTTGTTTGCCCTTTTCCAATCTGGTGACTTCCACTCGGATACAGAGAGGTTTCCCTCCCTTTAGCCTGTAGACAGAGGGAGTCACTGGCCTGTGGGCCCTTATCGGTGGGCTCAACTGTTTCCTCATACTGTCATTTATGTTGCACGTGTGGCACCATAGCGGCGAAAAGTGCTGCCCAGGCATAAATCTCTCTCAGCTCTTGGACTCCAGAGGGCCTGGAACCAATCATGACATTCCCACAGGCAGAACAATTAAAAGCATTCAACAAAACTAATTTTCGCCTGGCAACACACAGCAGTGCGTACTCTGCCCAAAAGCAACCTCATCATTCTCCTCTCTGTTGGGTTTATGATATCCGATACTGCCCCAACGGAGGCGGGATGTGACTCAAGCTGTGAGGCTGGACAAAAAAACGAAACAGATTTCATTTTTCCATAACCTAAACAAACGAAAGAACTCATGTCGAGCGAGTGGTGTGGAGAGGAGCGGAGTGGAGGAGGACGGGGCGGGGGCTTTTTGTTTGTAATTTCGCACTTCATTTAGCGTTAAATTAACAACAAGAAACATTCATTCGGAGACGCGGTACGTGGACTTCTTTCATTTTTAGGCACGAAATAACCATAAAAGATGGAGAGTCATAGCCAGAGGCAGACGCTGACGCTGAGGCATAGGATACTCACTCGCACGAAATGCCATTTAATCATAACTCAGCAAAAGTTGGATCCGATTTCAACTAATCTGTAGGGAAACTATAGGAGAACTGTGCAGATGGGGATGGAGATGGGGATGTGGATAGGGATGGGGGTACGGTGAGGCGAGGCGTGTTGCAGCATAAATAAGAATCAGCACGCGGCTGTCTGTGGACTCTGCAGACGACTCTGCAGCGGTGATGCGCTTCACTGCAGCGGAACGACAAATGCTACAACAAGAACACAGAACACGGCACAAAAAAAGAAACAAACAGAGGCATTGCTTTGTGGCATGTACAATAAATACACCCCGGCAAACGAATAACCAGAGAGCACAATGTTTTTGAGGGGTTTCGAGGCTGCAGCTACCCCTTGGATACCAATTTCGACTTGTTGCCAAGGAAACTATGGTTCTAACAGTCCAATTTTGATGCAATTTTGATTGATTGAGTTTTGAGGGCCGTCAATGAAATGTTGGGAAGGTTCTTAGCTTTTAGATAAATATAAAACAATTGTAAATATTTAAAATAATTATGAAACCGTGGATTATGCAGATTCTGAACTTTCATTGGCATATGGCGAAGGACTCGTTTATGGTTACCATGGAAATACTTCAATCTAGATCCACAATGACTGGAACAAGTCTTTGAAGCGATCGTTTCTATGGAAACTATACCAACTGAAAGTCCAGTATAAATAAGCATGCAAATAAAATTATTTCGAAACAATTTATGAAGTTTGTTTTATTGATCATCAATAAGAACAATTTTTCTAGTGAATACTGTTTTTGTAAAGGTTATTCCGATGAATTCTATGCAGTCATTCTTAATGATACCTGCTACCTAGAGCAGAAGATCGCATATGATAAGTGTTTGAGATGTACACTCAGAGAAAATTGTCATAGTTAAAGTTTAAATTAAATATTCGGGGTTTAAATACAAACTTAAAGAAAGCATAGAGAATTCACTTTTATTCAAACATAAACTAATAAAATATTAAATATTTGTAATTTACCAATACAAAATATTTAGTGAGTAGATATGATGCATAATTTGACTCTAGTTTTCATGAATATTGAACAAAAAACAGTCAGTCGATTTACATGACTAAAATTACTATTTTTAGGTGTATTTTCAATACAGAGAAATGTTCGTTTCCCCTCTATAGACTGATATAGTAACACAAAACATCTGAAAAACATCTACAAGTCTCCTCTGCAGTCTGATATACCCGCTCTATAACCAGTTTGCCATCTGGTAGGCAGAAGATCCCAGCAACAAAGGCCCGAACAGAGTCGAAGCTCAAACAGAGAAGAGACTCATAAATGCGCAGTCGCAACGGCTACAACAGCAGCAGCAGCAGCAGCCGCAGCAGCAGCAGTGGCATCAATGGATTTGATCGGGGGGATTGGTAAATGTGAAGGCCGACCGCTCGAGCCAAGAAATGCCAAACGATGCTCTGCTCGGAGATGCCACGAGAGAACGAACCAGCATCTCGGAGGCAGCCAGCTGCAGCCTGACCCCACACTGAATGCCACTAACGATGCTGATGCCGTGGCGACTCCGACTCTGCGCTGCGCTGCGCTGGCGGCGCATTAAATGCTCAGATTTCCTCGGATTGAATAAAGAGTTTCGGCTCATTGTATGCGGAGAGGTTCCTACTGAAGTCGAAGCTATAGATGGAGCTGCTGCTGCTTCGGGCTTCGGGGGCTTCGCGGGCTTCGGCTGCTGCTGGCCAGGCAGCCTTTCATAATCGCAAATTGATGTGCCAGCACAAGCAACATCTTCGTCTGGCTCTGGGTCTAAGTCTCCAATAGCTCTGCCCCCCTCTCTGACTGCTGCTACAATCTGCCCCTTGCTGCTGTTCAGTGGAGCGTGGGAGCGCTTCGAATGTGGAAATAGACGAGAGCGGGAGACGGAGGGGGTCTACCTTATTGGCTAATACCATCTACGTCGATGTCTGCTTTTGGCCAGCTGTGCGTTGAAATTGATAACCGCGAAATAACAAAAGCTCTTCTTTCTTTCTTTCGTTTATTCCTTTTTTGCCAATGAGAAGAAATTCGTTTCATTCAATTTTTATTTATGACTTCTTTCGGCTTTCATTTGGACTCGACTCGACTCGACTCGACTCGGGCTCTGGGCTTCAGTTTTTCCCTCTGTTTGTTTTCTGGCTTTTCGCATTGATTTCTTGTTAATTTTACATTTGCAGTTGGCTGGCTTTTCTTTTGGGACTCTTCTCCCGCTTCTCCTCCGCCCCTTCATTGTTTTTCCATGCCACAACTGGCGCCCGCTTTTGTCGGCTTTTGTCTTCGCTTTTCTTTTATGAGAGTAGCAGCAGGAGGAGGACGGGTGGTTTTCTTTTGCTCATTTTAGTGCTATTCTCCGTATTCTATGGGGCCCGACCCCGTCGGAGAGGGGGTGTATAGTTATTGTTTTAGTTAAGTTGACCATTTGTATACGATTCCGCTTATCTGTGGGGCAGGCAGCGCCGCCCCAGCCATCCACTTGTCTCCGATCCCCTCCTCGCATTTGCGGCCTCATTTATTTTCATTCTCTTTGTCATAACAATCTTTTTATTCCGCTCATTTCTGCTCTCTTGCCACTGACCTTAACACATTTTTGGAGCCGTTCTTTAGGCAGCGCCTTTGCTAATGCAATTTCAGGGCAGCACAATTTTTATTTCGGAGCAACCGAAAAAAACACAAAAAAAAAAGGAAACAGATAATGTAAATGGCATCAAATCAAATTATCATAATTGGCACAGATTTGTGGCTTCTTGTGGAATGGAATTTGATGCTGGGGATAGTATTTTTTGTATGTTTTGTGCAGCTGCCAGGGTCATTAGGAGGAGTCTTTTCTGCGCATCATCCCAAAGAAGATTCATTATTTTGGTATTTATTGAAGCTGTATTTTATGTATCTTAACTTAAGGAAGAACCCTTCTTTAATAGCGTTTCTGCCCCACTCCTTATTCTCCCCCTTCTCTCATTGTGCAAGACCCATTCCTTAAGGCATATTCTGCACGTCTTCTTTAAAAAATAGCCATTCTTTAGGGTCTTTCCATTCTACATCTCAAAGAATAAGAATTCTTTGTGGCTCTTCTGCAGCTCTTCTCAAAGAAAGATCGTTTCCTTGACTCATTTCTGCATCTTAGCCCAAAAGAAGATTGATTCCTTGGGTCTTGTCCGCACCTCATCATCAATGACGATCCATTCTTCAGGTCTTTTCCGCACCTCATTTTACGAGAAACATCGATACTTAAGGTGTATATTTCTTCTGCTGCATTCCACACTTAAGCCTCTTAAAAGAGGATACTGGATACCACCAGAGGAATGAGTAAAAAGGAAAGAGGTAAGGGGTTTAATATAATAATAAAGTTAAATAAACGAACAAACAATAATGACAATTGCTGATTTATGAGGCAGCCCCAAAACGAGACGAGGCAAAAGGCAAAAGCCAGAGACAGAGACAGACACAGAGAGAGAGGAGCAACAACCAGTTTTTTCAGAAGCGTCACGAAGTTGTCGGCCCATTACAAGTTGCACGTTGCACGCTCCTCGTTGCACGCCGCTAATTAGATTCCATTCCAGTCAGAAATTGTGAATGCTGGTGCTGTGCTGCTCATCTTGGAGTTTTGTACGTGGATGCACTGCGATACTCCTACACACGCCACACAGAAGACGTGATCATCTCAGTGTTCGCCGAACACTGATCAACATGGAATGGGGAATGGGCAATGGTTGAAGGAGAGTGTAAGCAGGCACTCAGGTAAGTGGCTAAAAGTGTGTCAATGTCTGTGAACTGGAACTGGAACTGGAGCGTTGAAATGCCGATTTCGACTCGCTTCTATGCCCTGCATTTTCATATAATTTACAGAGAGCGAGCCGAGCCGCCAGGGCCCTGAAATGGAGCCAACGACTGAAAGCAGCTCTTTTGTGTGTTGGGGCTCCGTCTCCGTCTCTGTGGGGCAGGTGGGCGTCAAGGCACTAAATTGCCCACATGTGAAGGGGCACCCTTCTCTCTCTGTCTTTCTGTCTCTCTGTCTGTCTGTTGTACAGGTGCATGCAACAGAGCGAAGAGAAACCAAACGAAGAAGACTTTATCGTGACTCCCTCTCATGACCCTCTGCCTCTACTGCCTCATCTGCCTCTTTGAGTCACGTCCACGTTTCGCCTGGAAATTGCATTCGAAAATCATTGGCAGACCCCGTACCCAGATTGGCCAGAACTCCTTCATCTTCTCCACTAATTAATGTGGGCGTGTAAGCCAAACAAAGTGCAAAATTTATCACTGATTCTCTGCCCAAAAAGATGTGGGGGTTGTACCCCCGAAAGGACCATTAAAACGCCTCTCAAATTGCTCGAGCATGCAGCAATCTTCAGCAGGTTAAAGGTCGCCGTAACACGTGCCTCACCTGCCGCAGTGCGTGGCAAATTATACGAAAAAACGAAACGAGAAAGTGTCTGTATGGCCGAGAGATCGGCATCTTTCCGGGCTCAGGGCTTATGGCAAATCATTTGGGTAATGGCCAGAGATGACAAACTACAAGACAATGAGTGAGCAATAAGTCGTGGAAGGGCGGGGGGATCGTATCGTATTGCATGCCCCATCAATCAGAGGCAGAGAGACAAATTATGAAACTTCTGTAAACGGAATCGTGGACAATGTTCGCCTGCCAAAACGCATTAAAACCCAATCAGAGAGGCGGCGTGTCGCGGCCATCAGTCAGTCAGCGCATCCAAAGCCCCGTCAACTAATGAGACTTTGACGGCGTTTAGTTTTCGATTTGATGGGCAGGGAAAGAAAAAAACTATGAGACAGACCAAAACAAGGCCCAATCCCAGTCCCAATCCAAACGCAGGTCCAAACTGTCATCGCATTTCAGGAGGAACCTTTGGACAGCGTTCAGTGATTGGGGGCCCTGAGACGTTTGTTCAATCAAAGCGCTGCTTGCCGCAAAAGAAATCAATTAGTGCGAAATTAGCCAGAAGAAGCCAAAGACCACAGACCAAGACCAAGACCAAGCCCAAGCCCAAGACTCTGTAGAAACCCGGCTCTGACCCTCATAAGTGTATTATTTTACCTCTTTCATGGGCACCCATTGTGTGTGCTTGGTTTTGATATGGGTATGGGTCCAACGATTTGTATCTAATGAATTTTTAAGCTGAAAATTATTAGACATTTGATTCCAATGAGAATTTGATGGCAGTCTGACGGATGATAAGTTAATCTTAAGTGGATTTGGCTTTTAAAATGCCATACAGATACATGGGAAACAGAGAGAGAGAGAGAGAGAGAGATCATTGGCCGCCCGCCTGTGGAGTGCTGGAATGGTTTCCACATTAGTGCCTCAAGTGCCTGTCCCCGCCCCTGCCACTGCGCCTGCCCCTGCCATAGTGCCACTAATTGCTGCAGCTACTGTGTGTACCAGAAACCAATCCCGGACACACAATCCAACTCCCTATTCACTCAGGATCGCATAAATCACAGTCGAGTGCATTTAATTAATTTGCGCTGCGCCTCTTGAAAAAATAATAAAAAAAAAACAAACAAACGCCCAAAAAATCATATATGAAAATGAAAAGTTACGCAGACGGAAAAGTGGGTGTGGAAAACTCGACAAAAATATAAAAAACAAGAAAAGGCAACGTTTTGAGGAAACAAAACTGTGACTATTCATACCCTTGAACATGGTGGGTTCTTCCGATGGAAACGGAATAGAGTCGTAGGACTTGAATGAACTAATAAAGACAAAATATGAAACTACGATTATGCCAGCTTGGACGATTCAGATTAATGATATTAAGACGAGAAAAATGGTTTCAATGAACAAAAAAAAAGGTTTCTCAGAGCGTATATTAATATTTCAGTTAGTTATAAAAGATTGCCACCTGCAATACTTTTCTCTCCCCAATGCTACAGCCAGATATCTACATACAAAATCGTATACAGGGGAACAGACCTCCGCTTATGCTGATCGAAATACACGTACACCTCATAGACTCCCAAAATAGTATTTGTTTTCTTTTTTTTAAATACCTGCTCGTAGTCCTAATACCCTTCGGAAAGAGTACAGCCCCGTAAATATACAAAATAAACTACGAATACAATAGAAAAGTTGCGCATGCAGCTGCCACACACCCCCACTCACAATTTGTTTTTATTTGCATCTGGTTTTCGGTGATTCAGGGGTTCCAGAGCGGCTCGGAATGTTATTCTAAATGGAAATTTGAAATTTTTAGCCGCAGACGCTATGTGGCAGGTGGCGTTCTAACGGTTACGAGAGAGCAGACCAGACCAGAGCTTTTTATACTTTTTGTTTTCCATTTCGATTGGGTTTTTCTCGCTTTTCTGTGGTGCTGGTGGTGCTGGTGGTGGTGGGGGGTTCATGTTTTTGCAATCTCTTCACGGCTAGTGCGTTTAGATTTCCAATTATTGGATTGCAGGCACTCATTGGGCGGAGTGGATCTGCCAGACCATAAGCAAGCTCTGGCAAAATCAAGAAATAAGAAAAACATTTACCTATTGGCCATCCATAAGTACTCAATATGCAAATCACATTTAATTGCAGGTCTTTTTCCCGGAAAGGCAAAAGTCAATGCAAGTGAAAAGACGATCGATTCATTTCGTAGAAAACACGGCTGTAGTTGACCGCATTCAAACGGAGGGACAAGGCAGGCAGGGAACGAAGAGGCTACAGAGAAATCGCAGGGAAAACGGAAAAGCTCGAGTGCGAGTAACGAGGTGCGGTCTTGATTGGACAAGAAAATTCACGGGAAATTTGCCAATGGGAGTAGGACAGTAATTGACTCAAGGACCCAGCTCGACTCCTACACGGTGCGGTGCTGCTCCTGGGTTTTCCTCTATCAATAATTCCCATTAATTGCCCCTTTTGGCCCACCCACGCAAGTGTTTTCGCCTTTCCTCTTTCTGTCCCTCCCTCCATTGCCATTTCCACTTCCATTTCCGGTTCCGTCGGGTGTTTGCTCAGGCACTTGCCCAACAATCTTTTAATATTCAAATTTCATTCAGAGATACGGGGGTGTATTCATGGGTTGTATTTTGTTCTGCTGTTGTGCTGTTCTGCTGCTGCAGTTCGTTGATGCAACATTCAAACAAATTTCTGCTGTTGCTTGCCACCAATTTCTGTTTTCTAAAGTTGCGCCACAAACACAAAATACAAGCCAAAAAAACAACAACAACGCAACGCAACGCCGGCTTCGACGGAGGTTTAACGTTCTGCTTGGCTAAACACACGGCCGCACAACAAAAGGTAGGGTATGTCGGGCATGTACATGCATGTACTTGATATATATATGTACATACATATACTATACATATACACATATCCATAAACGGTTGAGTTTAACGAACTGAGCTTTGTTTTTGGTCCACTCTCTTTCGACCGACTCACGGTCTCTTTGCTCAGAAAACTAATTTGGCCTCCAGTCCACCTCCTCTCTGCCTCGCTTACCTACTCTCTCACTGCCTTCCCCGCCTTCTGCCTCTCTTACCCACTGCATGCTCCTCTGCACACACATTCGTGCCGTCTCTTTCTTACGCTCCCATTCCCTCTCTCTTATCCGCTATCCCTCTACCCCCCAGAGTCTTCGTTTCGCAATCCTTAAAAATCTTCCCTCGGAATAAAATGTGGGCTGCTTTCCCTCCCATCTAAATCATTGTTTATAGGGTATTTCTTATGAAGACAGTCTAAAAAGTATATTTATTTTTGATCTGGATTGCAATTGGGCTTACTTTTGGATTTGTCTGTTCATCCGAATGGTCATAGTGGAGTGGATTCGATCACTATTTCTTATAGATATGAGTACAAAGCTGGGAGGTGGGGATATCTCGGAATAAACAGTCGTACGAAAAGACTCTAAGGAAGAACTCTGATATTTTTATAGACAACCGAAACAACATTGTTTCCAATGTAAGAGCAACTCTAGACGCCTTAGTATCAACCGATCTTCTAGGATATTTTATCTTTCAACTGCCAAAAACAGCTTACATTTCTTCTATTTTCCATTTTAAATAAAAACCAATTTGAAGTCAAGAAAATGTGAGTTTCTGTAAGCCGTCTTGAATGACGGACTGGCTTCTGGATAACAGGGCCTCAACTGTCAGCAAAAAACAAAGCAGAATCCCATAAACAAATCATATTAAATGTGTCACTTTAGGCATTTATTTTGAGAAAATATTCGCTGCAAAATAGGGCAGCATTTCCAGCAGAATGAAATCTGCTTACTGCCTGATGGTTAAGGCACTCGAAAACCTTCCACACACACACCCACACACATGTGCAGGAGATAAAAAACACCTCCACCCGCCCGATATTCCAGACGGTGCTGCAACATTTCTCTTATTTACGAGCCACGTAGCCATAAAACGCATACATAAATTTCCTAGGGAAGCCATACCCCTCCTGCCACCGAAAAGAGTCCTTTTCCTCTAGAAAATGCAGGCCATAGCTGTAGAAAGCCGTCAGGAATAAAGAAATTGATATAAATGGTGAGGGGGCCAAACTCCTATATTCGTTATAGATATGGCTGGGAGGATACAGGATTTTGTGGTGCGGGTGGGAATTTGTGTGGGAATGAGAATGGATTGTCTGCTGGCACTGCCAAATCGAATGGCGCGAAATGTCGTCAAAGTTTGTCAAAATATTTGAATAAATGTGTCCTCGAGTCGCATTCAATCTCAATCTGAATATCTGCGAGAGGATGGGCTCTAAGGGAATAAGTTTTCAGGGAAACCCTGTCGGGAAACAGTGATATCTCCCGTATTACAGTGATCTCTCTAGAGTCCCGTTTCAGATATTCTGGTTGCACTGATTTTGTCCACAAAATCAGTGACAGAAAACTGTCCGTTTCAGATATTCCAGCTCCTCCTATCCCAAGAGAAAATGTTCAAGGACCAAAAACAATCTGCGATTGTCACCACCAAAACCTGTCTAGTCTTCAGACAGCAGTCCCTTAAGAGACCTTCCACTGTACCGGCCCTATAATGGGGAAACAATTTTCGATTATTACGAGCAGAGCCTCCATCTTTCAACTGTGGGACTGGAAGACTGGGGGATTCCCCATCACTTTTGCCACTCACGGCAATAACCATTAATAAAAATGTTTGGCATTTAAAATTAAACGAGTAAACGGCACGTGCCGCACCGCACTGAACGAGCCTCACTCTTCTCTCTGTGTGGCAACTTTCCGCGAGAGATGGAAAACGGAAAAGTTTTCGGCAATTTCATTTCAATTCGAGTGTGGAATTTAAGGCCATTTGCATATCAAAACAAAATGGTAGGCGTCTGTCGAGAGGGGAGGTCCTTTACCCGCCGCCGCAGCTGGCGAGGATTGCTTTGGCGCCTCCTCGGGAGAAAACAATTAGCGGAAAATTCTCACAAGTTTTTGGCAATGGAGGATGGAATTCTCGCGCCCAACGATTCGAGTTAATTGCAGATACTTTTCGGTGGGGAGGCCCTCGCGACGGGCTGTCCAAATATCATTAACATGAATTTATAAACAATCGAAAGGAGGCTTAATTAAATTTAGCCAGCTCCCAGGAGCAGTAGAGCAGTAGGGGAGTCCTTCGACTACAGTGCTTCCCCATAAACATAAAACATTCACAGACCATAACTGTGTGTTGAACTTTCAGCCCCAAGGGCGCACACAATTCTTTAAATAATTGTCCATAAATATAAGCGGACATAAAAAGGGCAACCAACCGTTTAATCCGTTGTCGCATTTAATATATTGGCCATATCTCTCGTTCGCTCTTAGCCATGGACTTGGAAATGACTCCGAGAAAGGAGTAAGCCTGCCCAGAAATCCTTTGGCTCATAAAATGTCAAGGAAATTTTTATTGATGAGCCAAAAAGCGAACAACGACAACGACGACGACAATGACAATAACGATTTCAGTCGAGATTTTGTCCTTGCCGACCGACGCGCCACGGGCCACGGGCATCGGCAGAGGAGCTCTCCTGCTCCTGCTCCTCGCTAAAGTTTTTTTCCTCGAAGGACACACGGATAGGGAAAAGTGTGTCAAACTACTACCACACCAACACACTTAATACACTAACTATTTTTGGGCGGGGGGAGAGCTCTAAAGCTAGAGCCCTAGAGAGCGAATAACAATTCTGAATAGATTTCCGCTTGACACGTGACTCCTACCAACAACAAGAACACAAAAGGGCAAAACTTTGTGGTTTACTTTTATGTGGCATAACATTTGCCATCCTTTGATTCTCTTCAACAGTATAAAAGTGAAATACTTGAAATTTTCCTGTACAGAGCCGGACAGCGGCCAAAGCAGCTCCAATGTCGTAAACACTATAATATTTCATGCATTTTTGCATTCAAAAATAGAAGGCTCCAATAACTAAACAAAAACAAAAACCACGGCAACACTATGTGTCCGGCTACGAGGAATTTCATTGTAAATGAATAAGGAATTTGATCTCCAAAAAACAAATTTCACTGTGTTTTGTAAGTGTTTTGAGCAGCTCTTATACCTTTATCAATATTTGCGCAACTTCCTAAGCAACAGAATGGTGCCTGACTGTTTGTAGACACTGTTGTAGAACTCTGAGAACTATGTGTGTTGTTTCAATCACTATAGCTTCACTGTATTCAGCTGTGTCACTAGGGATTCACTGTATGCTGCTGGGTCACCAATCACTGATGGTGCACTTGAACCTTAGTGGGTGGTGCATTTACTGGTCTGCAATCAATATTATTTCACTGTAGTACTTTATTTGCTGTTTCACTGTATATTGGTGCAGCATTTCTCCAATGCTTTTGTGCTTCGTATTTCTCTGTGGCACTGATAACACTCTTCTTACTGTCACTTGGTCGTGCAGGCAACGTAAGGCGTTTTGACGATTTTGGACCGACTGTCTTGTCCCTTTTTCCGTTTTCCGTCCGTTCCGCGCAAATTTCCCGTTAGAACTGACGGCTGAAAACGAACCGTTAGCAGGCCCAATGTTCAAAATGACTAGCAGAGCGTGTTCAATGTTATCTATTAACAGAGTTTGCTGCTGGAATCGCAGCTCTAAAATGGAGATACTATGTGTGATGTAATTTTGAGGATATTATAAATAAACTTTGCGTATTCTTAAATATTTTCAAAATCAGCTAAAAATAATAATAAAAAAATTTGATGACTATAGTATTATACAGCTAACATTACGAATTATCAAATCAGATCAAGAGTGTTAGAAGGTCTTCTGGTTTTAATTTAAAGATAAAACTATATATGTATATATGGTTTCATTTAATAATATAAAAAGCAGCTTTTTAAGCGAATTTATAGTTTGAAATATTTAGAATTTGTACTATTTGTTTTTATACACGCCTAACATTTTTTATATTTCCAGAGTCAGACTCTGTTAACAGTCGGTTCTCTCACCTTTGAGTCACTTCGGCTGTTGCTCTCTCGTGCTCTTTTGCTCTGGAACCGGAAAAACGTGGAATTGAAACGTTCGGGTCTTTCTATTGTCGCACGAGCTCGAACCTATGGCAACACGCTCAAACTTGTTACACAACCAACGATACAGACCGCCAACACGTTGTGTTTACGTTTTTTTTCGAGTGTTTCGGCGCTCGAGCGTGTTTGAGTGCGTTTGTTGTTGCGCCCAGCAACATGCTGCTGAGCAGCATGTATGCAATAGTAAATAACTTATATTTATATTAAACCTTATATTTGAGATCCCCAGAATTTGTGCTATGAAAAACGTATGCCACTAAAACGAGTATAAATACCCTAGGAGATGTTACAAAAGGGAGGATGTAGCTGGGTTTAAGGCTGCATTGAAAGAGGGATTTCCCATCTTGAAATTGATTATGTTATGTATTAAACCTTTTTTCAATCTGGCATTTGTCTTATCTCCTTCTTCATCTACTTTAATCATCTCACACTCCATACACTGCAATTGTTTCATTCATTAGCATATTCTCTCAGCAATTCCTTATTTCTATTCACATCTATTCTATTCATGTCCTTATTCACAAGTCCAATTAAATTTCGAAAAACTGAAGTGTTTGCATTTCCAGTTCAGGATATTAATGATCTATTTCAATATGTTAAAATGGATAGTACGGATACTTAAATTCGTCAACGATCAATACTTAAGACGGAAGCATATTTCGAAAATATTTCTCATTTCGCACGATACCACTTACAATTTTTCGAAGTGAATCAGTTCCCGTACAAACAGTTCTACAAACTTAAAGCCCTTGTGAATAAAATTCACATTGATTAAAATTCTTAACCTGGGTCATATGCTACTTAAGATTAAATTTGTACAATATGGATTTACGTAATGTAGCAGATACGTTCCGCGATAATTGATAAGCAAAGAGTTGTTTTGCTCTGCCCCAGATCATTTAATTTCAATAGTGCCATCAGAGCTGCTATTTCAGCTCACTCCAGGCAAAATCTACCTTTTTTAAGTGGAATTTCCTCTAGCTGTATGACATTAGGCTTCGCTTACTGACTATCCGCAAAAACAGAGGCAGCCTTATGGGAAAAGCATTAAGTGAGAGCAAGAGGTATACATACAGTTGTCTTTCCAGTTGAACTGGGAGCAGCGCTGCGGCAGAGATTATCGATTGTTGCACTTTTCAGATCCACTTTATGTTTTATATATGTTTTTATATATATTGAGTTTTTTTAGCTTCAAACATATGTTTAATTTTTTTCTAGGTTTTATAGCTGCATAAAAAGTATCCGAACTAGTTTTTTGACGTGAACTATGTTCATATGAACAATAAGTATTTTGTCCATTTGTTGTCCACTTTTCATGGACTGCGTGGAGTGCTTCGTGCCAAATAAAACCCTCGGAATTTGGAAATGCCTTATTTAGTTATTTATATATGTAAAGGCTTTGTTAGCCTTAAACAATTCAATAGCTACAAAGGATTATGGCGCACTAGCTGATAGGGCTATCGGATATTTTAAGTACAGATTGTATTAACAGGGGAGAATAGGTAGAATTTTGAAGTTAATGATGTCCTTAATTTAACGCAAACTTAAAAAAAACACTAAAACTACTAAATGTGTTACTTTAAGGGTTAATTTAGTCATAACTCAATTTTTAGCTATTTATTTACTGTTTTAGCCATTTGTGGAATATTTCTTTCTCGAATCTAGCTTGTATTGACTCTGAAATTCTGGCCGCACTGATTATAACTATTTGTTCCAACAACAACAAGCTTTATTCTGCTAAGATGACTACCAACTCTCGGTCCCAAAATTACATAAGAAAACTTGTGAAACGAACGGTATTATAGCCGGTACTCAAAGAGTTCAGAGGTGTATTATATTTTTGGTTTTAGGTAACAGCCAGAAGAAAGAGGGCTATATTCTTGATCAGTATCGAAGACAAGATAATAATATTGAACAGGTTGAACAAATAATTCTATTCCCTGAATTAATATTAAATGTGTTACAACTTCTTAGCAATATTCGGATTATTTTGATTTTCTTTTAATTCTTCGCCCCTTCCTCTTCACATTTTCACGTTTTTCTGCTGCTTCATTCCTTTGCTCAAATGTTTTCCTATGTTTCCATCGCTTGGCTGATTCTGCCGACCCTCTGCTGATGGTTTCTCTCTTTCTTATTCTGGGGGCAACTGTAATCTCGAGACGGTTCATATTCTCGTCTTTTGGGCTACAATTAGTTTTTACGCTCAAGTGATTTGATACAAAGTACCTCCCCCTCAGTGACATACACACCCTGTTGTTAACGAGACAACGTTTAATTAACCGTTTTTCCAGTTTCGGAGGCTTCCACACGCATTACGATGGCCATAAAACCGTTAAATAATTGAAAATCTTATGATACGAACTATTATACCCTGGTAATGGTGGAGATTAAGGGTATACAGTGCTTGCGAAGATGTCTGTAACAGGCAGAGTGGGGCTATTTTATAGTTTTAAGCTGCTAAAATATAAGTCGCCTACAGAGTAGCCTTTTAAGTCGAGTAATGGGTATAGCTATAGCTATAGTGCAAATGCCTCCCAAAATGTTATCCAGCGAGCGAAAGGACACCCAGAACCCTGGCACCTAGTTAAACCATTTTTTCGACGAGGATAAGCTAAATAACTCTCATGCCGCTCGAGGCTCGTATCCTATCTGTCCTTCCACATGAGCGGCGGCAGTCAGGTGTCTATTAAATGCCAAGATTTTTGAAGCATGCCACCTCCAGGCGCGCGCAGCCCCTCTATGATGCTTACCCAACAAATTTCCCATTAAAATCAAATGGAATTTCATATATTCCGAAAGGGAGGGAGCCGCGAATGATATAGAGAGAGAGAGGCCCAAGATACTACCACCAGAGGGGACGCCACAGCTGCAGCGACATTCGCTGCCGCTTCCGTACTTAATGACTAATGGACTCTTAATGATCTAACAAGGTGCACACACAGATACAGACACTAATACACACACAGATACAGACACCCACACACATTGACACCTTGGAAGCAATGAGGCAAAGGATGTCGCCGCTGTTTGGGCGGATGCTGCACGATGCTGCATCCTGACAACAAAGTTCAAAACTTAATAATGCAACATTAGTTGCCGCGACGATGACGTTGACAATATACACGAATACACCCAAAGAAACAAGGAAGGTTATTGGTATCAGATCTTTGATAAAAAGGATCATAACCTCAAAATAAAAAAAGGAGGATAACTTCAAAATGATCTACGAATGATACCAAAAAAATGTGCGGTATTTCTCATATCTAATATGGGCCTATCCGTAAACATTTTTCCTTCGAAATAAAGCCGAACATTTCCTTATGTTATCTTATAAATTTTAACCAAAGAAAAGCTGAAATAAATGAAAAGACCATTGCACTTTTTTGAACTAAGTTACTCGCAAGTTTGAATCGAGCTAAAATTTAGTAATGTGTATTTATAAGCCATTTGTACATAGATCTATCTATACTCTACTCTATCTATTCTAATATACGGTTATCCTGAGCTATTTGCATTTGCAATATCTTTTAATAATAATAAATATATTACACAGCCACAAGTTTTGACTAAGTTTCGAAATGAAACATCTTAAACCTTTGCTGACGGGATATCATTTATGAAAATAAATCAAATATTTGTAAAACATTTTTTTCATTCATAATTAAGCATTAAACTATGTAGATCTTATCCTATCTTAGACCAATATGACTCAAAGATGTTTGACTGCAGAAAGTGTACGCTCAAATATGATCCTATCTTTTATAGTCCTTTATAGAAGCCTATCTTATTCCTTATGTATACATATGTAGTTAAAAGCTACTTTTTTCTTTACTAATCTGTATATTATTAATCCAATTTTTTCTCTCTGTGCAGTCTATTTCTTTGGTAGCCTCAACATTCAGCACGTAAAACGTGCCACTTGCAGCAGTCGCGAAACGTTGCAAGTGCCACTGGCAGCACGTTGCCAACATCCTCGAGATCCGGACGGGCAGTGGAGAGTGGGTGCGGCAGGGGTGGCTCTCCACCCTGTATATATATATGCAAAAAAGAGGATACCCCACCGTAAGAATGGCAGAAAAGAGCAGAGAAAAACTCAACCAAATTGCAAAAATTAAATTAGTAAATTTTGTTACAAACTTACAGCCAAGCGGGGAGAGAGGTGCAGAGGGGTTGGGGTTTCTTACAGTGTGTGGGTGCCTAGGTCAATGTGGGATTTTGTTGCGACGGTGTGGGGCTGTGTGTTTGTCGCTACTGTCCTTGGAAGTGCCTGCCTTGCTTTTTCGTCTGCTGTTGCTTCTTTCTGCTGCACTGTTCTGATGTTGCATGCCCCTCCTGCCACTGCCACTGCAACTGCTGTTGCATTTTGTGTCGTTCATGCGCTTCATTTATCACACAGCTGTCAAGTTTCGCCAACAGCCAGAACCGTGACTTCAAGAACCGAGACTCCTCGAAGGTGAGACTCCGCTTTCGGGGCGTAGAACTTTACGAGTCTCCCCCATCTAGTGGGTCTGGCCAAAATTAACCTTCGACAAGCCCCAAAAAAACACATACAAAGATAGGGATAGATAGAGAACCCAAAAACAGTTTTACAGGCCGCCGCACAAAGCAAACAGCTTCAACATATGTCAAGTAATCAGCGAGCAAAGTCAGACTCCGAGATCTGCAATCGGAATGGGAAGTGGGGCTCACAAACGGAGGTAGAATCGAAGGCAAAGCTGCTGAGGAAGGGGCGAAAGCTGAGGCTAAATCGGAGGCAGAGACAAAGTTTACCTTGGCGGCACATGCCAAGCATAAAATTGAATATGTATCTAAGACTCGGCGAAATGAATCTTCAAATGGCGAACCTGGAAGGTAACTTGATGCTACACCAAAAAAAAAAACAGCAGACTATTTTTTACAAAAGCCAGAAGTCTCAATGGATGGAGCAACGAAAACTTTTTACTGGTCCATTAGATGAGTTTTCGTTCGATTCCATAGAGTGTTCAAATAACCCAAACGATAGGACAGACGTAAGTTCAAAAAAAGATTAAAAGATTTTAAATTATCAATTTCCAAAGTATTTTCAATCTATTAGATATTTTTGAACATGTTTCGAACATCTATTGATTTAACAATTTGTTGAATATCCATCGAATGTCTTTCGCAAATATTTCAATCGGTTTTCCCAAGTGTAGACTTCCGCCAGACCTCGGGGTAAATAGTCGAAGGGCAGGGCGGCACCAACACGGGACACGGGACACAGAGCACAGGGGCACGGGGCAGGTTCGTCGCCAGTTCACGCCTCAGCGACTTTTGCGTTTGCGCGCCGGTTGCTGCCGTCATCGAAGAAGAGAACTAGAAGGAGGGACACGCATACAGCCAGGGATGTGTGGGGTAGGGGCTAACCATTTTTGACTCGCCGTTGCGCTCGACTGATTTTCGGAATTTTGAACATTTTCCGTTAACGTTTTTCGGCGAGCATAGGCCCATAAGGCACACACACGATACATGTGGCATAATCATGGGGCATAGAACCACAAAACAAAGTTCAGGGTTGTCCGCGAGCATGGGAATGTTTTTCCGTTTTCAAATAGATCATGAAAACAAACAAAGCCAAATTAATTGTGTGGGAAAAGTGGGATAGGAAAGTGGGAAAGTGCCTGGTGGCATTTCACTTTATTATGCAACATAATCAACCAGCCGGTGACAACAGGGATACCCTCAATGCGGCACTTTCGTGCCGGGTGCAGGGTGCCGAGTACCGGGGGCACAAATGTTTAACCTGTAACTCTGCAAAAAGGACAGAGGCAACGGAGTTGCAACAGTTCACAGGAGGAGGCAGCAAGTGGAGGGAGACAGAGTTGCAACAGCCGAAAGAGTAGGAGGCAGCAGCTCCACAGAAAAGGCAGACATTCAGAGTTGCAACAGCATCTACCGGTGAAGGCACAGATGAAAAGGGTTGATGGGTTGATGGGCTGATGGGCTGATGGGAGTGTGGACTCTGTTAAGTGCTTTCCACCTGGCGGGCATACAAGCTATCCTACTCCTCCCTCACACGTGCCACACAACAGGAAGCGGCAACATTTTTGCTCATTTGTTGCCTCTTTCTCATTTAACTAAGTGATGAAGTCGTCGTTCGTTGGCCCCCAGAGAGAGGGAACAGATGTGGAGTGTGGCATCGTGCAGCATCTCCCGTCTGAGATTAGGCTGATGCTAAATTCACTTTACGCCACACACACACGGTGGCAAGGTGGCACGAGGTGGTAAAAAAGTGTCAGCAAAAAGTGTTGCCTAGTTGCAGGCGCCCGCGGAAATTAATTCATCCCCAAATTGTTTTGGACTGTGACAGCGGCAAAAGTCGTTGCACTCCGCCACGACGCGAATGGCATGCCCCCTGGCCTCTGGCCCCTGCCTCCCTCCCATCACATGTGGCGAAAAGTATTTGAAACTTTTCCTCATTCTGCGGTGGCGCACAATTTAAATGGCAGCAGTCGACGCAACGCTCGACGGCAACTGACGGCTGGTCTGCCGCTTAGGTGCGCTCACAAGAGGTCGCTGGGGCTCTCTCCCGACCGTGATGCGGACAGGCATGGGTCATGAGAGAGCGAGGGAGGAGTGGAGTGGAGTGGAGTGGAGTATGTGGTGGCTGTTGGCGTTTTGCACCACTGTGCCGCGCTTCAACACTTTAATATGAAAACAAGTGCAGAAAGATATGGAGAAGATCAGGACTTTGGAATACTCTCTTTTCAGATTTATTTATAACTTATTTCATTGGAATTTTATAGAATTTTTTACGTTTTTTTTCAAAATTCTTGGTGGAGTTATTTGCTTGATCTCTCTGAAATCAATAAAAAGGCATATTACGGTGCCGGAAATGAAGGTAGACTCTTAAAAAATGATTATAATTATCTTTATGATGATGGACAGGAGAGGAGACTTTTCAGAGCTACCTAACTCCCCTTCAAAGCCCACAAAAACCAGGAAACGAACATCAAACACATATGTAGCTCTTACCCGGTGATACCACCGACTTTTTCGCATTGCCACCATTGCCAGTCTTGATGACAACATCATCCATGGACTTGCCCCCGCGACTCGGCAGAGGCAGGTACGATATTAATATGTAAATTATTTTCTTGCATTACTGCAGCGGCAGCTCAAATGCGAGCAGCGGCTGCTGCCACACCACGAATCAGACTGCGAGATGGTACTTTAATTAAAATTAAATATTTTTCTGCTCCGACAGCCACTGTGAAAAGATGGGGAGATGGAGAAGGACCGGCGGCAGTGAGTATTGTTAACAGCTTAGTCCATTGAAAGAAATAATTTATTTATGCGATCCTAGTATCTGAGGCCACGGCACCCGGTGGTCCTTTTTAAATCAACCTGCAGCTTAAACCCGAACACAATCGATGGCATTCCGTTTCCCATCGATTTGTAGGTGAAATGCGGGTCAGTGGCTGTCTAATGAAGCATTAAATTCGTATCGGATTTTTCTCTTTTACTTTAAAATAGATTTTAAAGTGTTTTTAGTTGCACATTTTCCGCCTTTTCACAACAATTAAGACTTTCTTCATCTTGCCATTCGAATTTCCGGGTCTCAAAGCAAAGATTTATTAGACAACTGCAAAATCTGGTCTTAGTACTGTCTGGTAGTTGCAAATCCTTCCCCTGGGAGCCAGCTTTCCCATGATTTTCCTTCGCTTTTCACACTGTTCAGTGATTTGCTTGTTAAGCTTTTTGCATACTTCTCCTTGGCGCTGGCTACTTATGGCCTTCTGTTGACTTTTAGTTTTCTGCGGTCTCCGCTCTCCCCCTCTCTCTCTCTCTCTCTCTCTCTCTCTAAGAAGCAAAAGAAAAATTAAACCCCACTGACAAACTCCCCATTAAGTTCCCAGTGTAAGCAAATTTATCAAAAAACTTGGCAACTAGTCTGGGATTTAATTCAGTCGACTACCGTTTCCGTTTCCGTTTCAGTTCGTTTGAGTTAAGTTTCGGGTCTGTCTTTAAACGAATGGAAGGACATTCAACCAGCACTTGCACTGGCATTGCCTTCGAATCGATTTAATTTCGTCAAAAGTAAACATTTTCGTAGGGGAAAAGTCCGAAACGGAAGCACAACAATGGCAGTCCCCCCCCCTCCCCCCCCCCCCCCCCCCCCCCCCCCCCCCCCCCCCCCCCGGCATCCAAGTTGTTGACAGCTCACGTTCTGCCCCATAGACGATACGATGCTGATGACGTTCTACGTTGGCACTGCCGTTGCCGTTGCCCCAAAAATGTATCCCTACCGAATCCGCTGTATCCTTCGTCTGTTCTTGTTGTTTCTGCAGAATTGCACGCGCTGCCCAGCCGACCAACACAAAAAAAAATACAAAAATAAAGAAAGCATAAAGCAAACCAAATTAATCACAAATATTACTTTTTCCACCATCTTCCTTTTTCTCTTTTCCTCTCTGTCCCTGTGCATGTGTTTCAGCCTCTCCCTTTCTCTTGCCATGTGTGTGTGTGTGTGTTTGACCACTCCATCTGGTGGAGTCCTTTGTCGGCTGCTTCTTGTGTCCTGGGTGTGTGGGGCATGTTTCTTCATTTGACACTTGCCCGTTTCCGTTTTCAGCTCTCATGTTTTTGGAATTATTTCATTTCATTTTTTGAAGTCACTCAGAGAGAGAGAGACACACAAGCACATGTCTTTTGTTGGTCTTCATCTTTCCTTCTGTTTCCCTCTGCCTCTCTTCCTCTTTATCATCAGTTCATTTCATCATTGTTCTTGTTTGTATATTTATTAAATTGACACATGCTGACAGGCAGCAGATAACAGCAAAATGGAATGGAGTGACAGCAACAGAAGCTGCCACAGAACTTTGGCTCAGAATCGGACATTGTTGAAGCTTCTACTTGAACCAGAGTCGAGTCGAGTCGAGTCGGCTCGGAGCATAAATCACTTGGAAGTAAATGCCTTTTGGCCCACATAATGAACTTGCCCCGATGTTGCCCCTCCCCCTCCTTCTCCCCTCGTACTCTAACGAGCCAAGCGAGAGCTGCAGTTGCAGTTGCACTTGCAGCTTGCGTTGAGGAATTTTAATTTCTCGCAAAATTAACTTCTGCACAAATTATTACGTTGTGCAATGCAAATGCCAAACAACTCAAGCATACAGCTACTTGCCCCATACCCCACACGCTAAAGCCTTTCTGTTGCCCCAAAAATGCACCCAAGACGCTGTTAGACCATATCTTTTCCACCGAGGCCGTCATTTCCAGTCCGAATGGCTATAGTGTTCACACTACATCCCTGCATGAATCCACAGTATTCATAGAATACTCACAGCTATACTCATGCTTCCTTTCGATCATTAAGAATCATTCCCTCAGTCAGACTCTATTAGGCCCATGTCACTAAAAACCGAACAAATTTAATGGAGAGTGAGCGAAAAATCGGATCTCAGCTCGTTTTGGGCGAGCGTTTTTATATTTGGACGTTGCATCTTTCAAGTGGCGATGCAATTACTGCACCATAAAGTGGCCCGTGTGACACCAGCAGAAGGCTGTTACGCTCGGATCCCAAGCAAAACGTAGCCCTCCTCCCGCCCAACCGACCGAGGGGCGCTGCCGCATGAGGCGCTGTGCGTAGCCGAACCGAACGCGAACATGCAGGAAAGATACAAGGAATAGTTTCTAGTGAATCTGATAGGAATGGTGAAGTTTATGCGGCAGTTCAATAGCCTGGTCGTGCAGGACTCTAATTCCCAAAATTGCATTATAATTTTTAAGAAATGCATTTGCTATTCTCCTATCTTTTATTATTTTGATCTGATTTTGCAATAGTACAATTCCTTATTGTAGAAATCCCGTCACTTATTTTCTCGATAGGTGCCGGTAAAAAACCTCTCGTGCAGCAGCACCCCCTCTAAGTGGGCGTGGTCCCAAGGAAGTTCTAGCTGTAAACTAAAATAGCCGAAAGAAACAAAAACAGCAACAGCAAACACAGCCAAACAAAGCTCAAGGATGAAGCCGAGCCAAGCCATAAAACAATAATTGCAACATCAGTGGAGGAGGAAGGAAAAGGGGTTGCCCTCCATTTTTCTCTCCATTTCTCTTCGCTTTTCGTTTTTCATTCTCTCCGCTTTCCCAATTTTTCTGTTCTGTTTTCCCCCCTCACTCGTTGCACTGTTTTGTCTGATTAATACAAATGAGCGGCGATTTGTCATGTCACTGCGTTTAAATTTATCATTTTCCACGACAGGCGCGATTGTTGTTGGTGTAACTCTTGTTTTTTCCCCCTCCTGCTGGTCCTCCTGCTGCTGCTGTTTTCCACATGCCTTTACGTATCGCAGTTTTTATTTTTATGTGTGTTTTCCTCCTCCTCCCTCTTCCTTTCATAACATTCTCTTGTTTGTTTTTCCTGCTTCCGGCGGGCGTTTCCTGAAGGCCCATCCAGTGCCTTGGACCCTACACCTCCCATCCATCCTCCCGCAATGGACACAGAGGCGCCAAGATCGCTGCACATTTTGGCATTCAACGATTTCTATCTTTCCTTCTCTTTTTCTCATCCCTTTCTCTCTCTCTCTGGCTTAGTGCGCTCTTCGCATTGTTGTGCTGCTTTTGGGGGAGTGAATTTTATGTGCCATATGCCGAGGCGCAACATTTTTGTTAATGGCTTGTAAAATTTTTTCCCAAACACAAATCCTTTTGGCTTTTTGTACCCTTTGCAAAAGGTTTGACTATATTAGAAAGATGGTGGGCAATTCAAGGAAGGAAGTTTATCGGATTTTGTAAGGTATAAATGTTTCAGATTAGGACATTCCTTATGGGGGTAATCTTAAATTTGATTCTGTTTCAACGATAAAAAAATCCCTTAGTTGTCATGTTATCCGTCTAAACCTTTGCACGGACTCTTCTCTTGGCTGTAGTTTGAATATTTCTCGGATCTGCCAGTATCTGAACAAAATTGAGCATAAAAACAATCCATAACAAGAGCGATCTTCTTTCAGACGATTTTCAAAACTCCCTGATTCTAAAAACCTTAAAAATCTTTAAGGGTATCAAAATGTTCGCTCAACAAATGCTACCTTATCCATTTTTTGTTCCATTTTTTTCCCCAGTAACTTTTTGCCGGAAACTCTGGCCGGAGTCCGCTCGCTCTTCCTTTGCTTGGCTGGCCGTTGACATGACTCGGCGTATAACAGCAGCAGAACAGCAGTACAGCAGTACAGGGACCCGGAACCAGAAGGAACCACAACCATAACCGTCCTCCACCATTCGGAGCACCCATAATTGTTTGCCAGCTTTTCTTTTTTTCCGCTGGTCCGCGTGCAGCTGTTGTGGCATTTGCCAAAAGCATAATTCGATTAGCTTTTATCGCGGCGTGTTCAACTGCAATCATTGCGGAAAAATGCCAATTAGAAAAGTTACTAGCGCCAGACCGCCACCCCTCCACGCCCACGCCCCTACGCCCCAAGGACCATCCATCCTGCACAGAATTTGTCCTATTTTTGTGCTGTGTCAGTGCGTCCTGTGCGACGACTGTCAAAATCTGTGCGCGCGGGGAGGGGTAGATCTGGGATTTACAGCTGGGCCGCTTTTTTGATTTGCAATTTCCATGACTCCACGCTGATGTTGCTGCCACGTTGCTGCTGCTTCTGGTGGCTCAACTTCAACTAATGAGCAACAGCGGCTAAAGTCAATGAAACTTTCGCTATACAATTTTCCTGCCTCATGAAAAAAGCAAAGGCAAAACGCTCAAACGCAAGAATTTTGACTATAGAATACCCTACAATTGGATTTGTGACAAGGGGAATATTATTTAACTTAAAAGCCGCTCTTGCGATAAAAGATATCACACAAGTGAAATTTAAATGAGTGATGTAGATGATTGATAGATTAATAAGACCTATAACAAATATACTCTTCAAATAATGCAAGTTCTATGCTTTGGATAAATCAGTCGATAATGACATTATTTATTAAATTTAATACTTAATAGATGGGACAATGATTGGAAAAAATACATAATTGCCGAAATAATTATGGACCCCAAAGGTGTATATATAATACCCAAAATGCAGGCGTATACAGTGATTTAGGGAGTTTTCATATAATTTATTCCGACTGTTACATAGTTCTCCGAAATCAATATATACCCTTTCCTTACGCAATTATGGGGTATAATACTACAGAACACAAAAAATATTAAGGGAAATACGAGTAGCAACAGTAAAACACAAAACATGCATCTCACAGACACAAAAATAGTACACATAACCGCACACACTCTTACAGTGCAGGATCTACATACACCCATACTCGAATACATTCACAGAAATTTGTGCACAATAAATTTCAGGTTGGCAGCAACACCAAAAACAGCAGGAAAAGCAGAAGCAACTATGAAAATTGACAGCAGCAGCAGAAGCTGAACTCAGAGAAGGGGAAGCAGGAGGAGGAGGAGGAGGAGTGGGTGGGAAATCCAGAGGAAAGGTAACTAAAACTATCCACAGCACAGCACCTGGAATAACATAAGCATCTCCTGTCGGCCCCCATCCACTGGTTGGGTGGTACATGTATATATCCCCTATATCATATCCTCCCCAAAACTGAAACTTAGCCGAGTTTCGTTTTCACTTTAATCAAAAACTTTTTGCCACGCCACCAAAAATTTGCATCCATTTTCTTTTTACGCTAAATAAATTATTATCTAAGCAGAGTCTGTCTGTGTGTGTTGTATCTGTGCGTGTGGGAGTATTGTGTCTGTGTGGGAGATTTGTATCTGTGTATAGGTGAAGTATTAAGCAGTGAGAAAAGTTTTGCCAAAATGTTGATGCTTGTAAGTTGATGACTGAAGAGGCAACGCAATTTCAGCAGATGCAGTCGAAATAAATAGAAATAAGTTACACCGAGAGAAACCTTTTGCTGAGTTAGGAAAGGGTTTCAAAATATATTTATAAGCGGAGCCATGAAGAGGAAAATCCATCAGTTCAAGGTATTGGCCTCACATTTGGTATTAAGGCAGAACATTTGTTATTTTTAAAACTAATGGTTTATTCTTTATCCTTAATTAATGTCCTGTGAACTTACTCGTACATAAGTTGAAAAAGGAAAGTTTATAGTTTATACAAGTCAATTATTATATATTATATATAATAGTATACTAACTTGAGGCCTTTTTTGCATCTATTCATTTAGCTCAGTGTAATCCCACCTTTCGAGAACTTTTCAACCGTAAATTGATTGATATATGGTTAATTTTTGGAAACTTATCGATGTGCGGTGACTGCAGCAAGCAATCCACCTGCTCTGCAAAGTCCTGCCAATGACATGGAAACAGCTCTTGCCGCAAAGAAACAGCAATTAATAAGCAGCACTTGTAGTGGGGCGTGGCAGCCTCACTGGAGGGAATCGGAGTGTATAATGTCTGGATTGGAGTGTAGGATGGAGTGTGTGGCATATGAAGCAGCTGCCATGTTCGCATTTCACTTTGACTGGCTGAGATTAGTCCGGGAATGAGGAGAAGGAGTAGAAGTATGTGGCATGTTGCAAGGCTGACTGCTGAATGCAGCTCCGCTCGGCTCTATTCTGTTCTGTTCTGCTGTTATTAGTGTTTCTCTCTGTCATTTAAGTTGGAGATATGCCGCCCCAGATCTTCGGCTCCTTCTCGAGGTTCCTTCTTCGTCGTGGAGGCTGCCACATTTGCGGCTAGCAAAAGCGGGAGCGGAAACTGCGTTTTTGATAACATTTTAATGAAAACTGTCAGTTGCAATGTTCTTCTCTCTCTCTCTCTCTCTCTCTCTCTGTCTGTGGCACAGCAACTTTACTCCAACGCCACGCCCAAACGCCCTACGGCAGCTGCTTTGTCAAGTGTGAATTCAACACTTGTGACTTGACATTTTTAGGCGAAATGCAGCAGCAACAACAACCATCTGAAGCGGCGGCAACATCAACAGCAACTGCTACGGCAATCTTCATAAGTTGCGCATACGCCCCGTCATCCCATTGCCATTCCCAGTCCCATGCCCCGGGAACCGCAACGCGCTGCTCCGTTCTGGCCGCAGCTGCACTTGGCTGTGTGCATTAGGCCAACTCGCCTCCAAAATGACTCAAAATAAGAAAAGAAGAATGACATTGCAGTGCCGAAGTGTCTGATACCCTTCAAGAATGATCTTTCTTATCGCAGAAGTGTGATTTAGGGATGCCATGAATCTTTGCCATTTATAGAGTACTTTTTGTGACACGATACGATATTGATGATTACCACAAATATAATCATATTCTCAAGCATCCATTCAAATTTACAGCGATATTTCCTTAAATTAAAGAGAGGTCCAACCTGCTTTGACTTACAAACACCTCTTCCAATCTGTGATACCCTTTTTAAGGGCATAATGAATGCGCGAAACAATTCGGCGGTGCGCTTTGTTTGCCCAAACCCCAAACCCCCAGCACTGGAGACGTCTCCACCCCTTGCCTCATTTTGCCTTGCTCATTTCGGTGGCTAAATTAAAATTGCATCCCAGCAAATGCGCCGGGGTCGAGTGGCGGGGGATGCTTGGTGGTTCTATGCGGGTCTGGGCCTTTGGACGGGCGGGGTTTGTCTTATTTAAGTTTTATGCTGCCACAGCCACTGCCACAGACGCTTGCTACCTCTTGCCGATATTTGCTTTCGCTTTTGCTCTTAAGTTGTGCGAACATTTTTCATCGGGAATGCGCCTTAATTAACGGGCTATTTTTATTCAACTTTGCTGCAATTTGAAGTTTGGAATGGAAATATTTGGTTGAAGATCCAAATACCCTGAAATATGTGTAAGTGTAAAAGCTGCATTGATGGATAATGAAGGTAATAGCAGAACGATCATACCGGTGCTCACTCTTGGTCAAATTTTAAAGGACTATGTTTGTTAAGTTAGTAAAATCAAAGAACTACCAAAAAGGTACGACCTATATATCCCTTCTAATGTATGAAATGAAGCTCTATTCATGCATGTATTTGATTCTTGTAACAAAATGGAGATTACAAATGAAGAGACTAGTTAGCAGAAGAACCATCCCTCACTGCAGGCCCTGACCTTTTTTAAAGCTAATTCAAAGGGTCGAAAAGGCTGTGAGGCTTTTCCACTGCTCTTCATAACTATTACAGAAAAAACAACCTAAATAATAGTCATAGTTATGTCACGGTCGGAAGGTCCTGCCACCTGCAGTTCGAGGATTAACATTTTAATTGTGGCAGCCGGAAATGAGCTTTGCCAGCAAGAGAGCCGAGTCCGTGTCAAAAGACATTGTCTGCAACGCTGTGGCAGGCAATTAACTTGACCACAGGGCAAAAATTGCATTTCCCTAGAACCAAAAATGTATCGAGGCGAAGCACCAACTGCACAGTGGAGGATTTTGGCTTTTGTTTGTGCATCAAATTGCAATTGCAATTGTATGCATATAGAAGCAGTAACAGCATTGGGTATGGCAGCGTGTAGAGAAGCATGCGAGTATGTGTGTGCTAAACGGAAATAAAACCAAAACGGATATGCTTACTAAGTACCTGAACACAGCGGCCACATCCGGCGGCACGGCGCTCAATTCGCGTTGATGTTGCTGATGTAGACTTCAACGCCAACACAACCGACAGGGGGAGTTGCAACAACTCTTTGGCCCGCTTTTTGTGGACGTGGAACATTATAGTTCTACCTCCGTTTGGCCAGATGGACGCTTTTACCTGCTGCTCGGCTTGTGTTTGCCTTTACTGTGGTATTTAGTTCATTGATTTCCAGCTTTACCTTTAGTTCGCCATCTCGTGTCAGGTATTACCTTTAGTTTTCCTTCTGTTAAATCATGGCTCATCCTCTGACTCATTGCTTGGCCATTGAAGAGCACAAAAACACAGGCTGGAGAGTAAATTTAAATGCACTCAAGCAGCAGCAAGATGTACTCTAGCAAATTGCGGAAAGCTTCTGGCCGGGTCAATGGAGTTCAGGAGAGAGACACACACAGATTGAATGTCAGAGGGAATATCATATGCGCGACAAAGCAAAGTTTTGAAAAGTGTTCGGAGGAGGCGGTCCACCGTCTGGCTTGGCAAAACTTGCGGTGCAAAAGTTTCAAACAAAGCACAAAACTTGTGCCTCATCATTCCACTCTTTTTTTGGTGGCAACTTGGGCCTCATCTTTCCCCCTTTTTTGGTGGCAACTTGCATGCGATTCGCAGTACATATACTTTCCCTAAAATAAATCGTTTTTCCCTCATTTCTCCTCGGTAGATTTTCGGTGTCTTTATCCCGTTTTGCTAATTATTTCACCCTAAGCTTAGTATCTTTTGTCCTGCTGACACTTTCTTGCTGCGAACCATTAAATCGCCTTAGAGCTTGCCCCAAAATTAATCCCTTTAAATGAGTTTTGAGCGACAGTCAGCTGCCTCATTTTACGCGGCCTGACCTTCATCATTTTTCGGCTGGAAAGAACAGCCAACAAATAGAAACAGGAGATACAAAGCCCGGAACGTAACATTCCACAGAATGTTCATAAAGGGAACAATAAATTGAATATCATTTGTTTATGCGGTCCAATGCGTTTGTCAACTGGCACACAGATACACGCACAGATACTCTCGCATACAGTGGCAGAAAATGTAATAAAATGCGAGGCATTGCAGGTGTCACCCAAAGCGACGGGGCAACTGTCAACTGCGTGCAACAGCCAGAGAACGAAAGGGATAGAGAAAGAGAGAGAAAAGAGACAGGCAGCAGAGGCAGAGGCCACACTTTTGCGGCCAAAAATATGCAACAATATACACACACAGATACATTCAGGTACAGACAGATGCACCCATACAGCTACAATGATGTGCTCATATTTATGCAATTTAAAGTAAAACACAAAACTGTTGCCGCTGTTGGTCAACATGGCGTATACGCAATGTGCCATGCCATGCCTGTCACACACAAAAAGGGGTCGCATGCGGAAGGCAGGGGGTTGTAGGTGGTCTCCCAGTGAAAGATACGCAGCAGGATGGCAGCAGCTCTCCTGCTGTTTCCTTTTTTTCAATTTTAGGGGACAAAAATGTCGAACGCGCTTAGGTCTTAGCCTTTGGAGCGCAGGCCAACGCTTTGACACGAAACAAATTTAACTTTTTCATCTCGAGCGCTCGTCACGGCCATCCATGTGTGTGTGTTTGAGAGGGGTATAGAGAGGGGTTACAGGGGATAGTGCTGGGGGATTGAAACACCAATCGGTATGCCGCCCTTTTGCATGCTTCACGCTTTGCTGCATACTTTCAGGCGCAAAGCGATTTTGCGTTTTTCGCATAGAAGAAAGAACAGTGAATGCAAAACAGAGAGAAAGAGTGACAGGGAGAGTGAGGGAGCAGGAGGGGAAGCAGGAGAGAGTGACCAGAAGGGATGGATAGTGGGCTAGAGAAAAAGAAAGAAAGACTCAGATCTGGAAGACGATTCTCTGCATACCCTTTGGAGAAAGATCGTTCTTCTGCAAGCTTTATGATATTTATGTACTAATACACCTATATATGATATAGTGTTCCATTTCCTTTTCTTTTTTTAATGAAAAAAAAATATTTTATTTATTTTTGTAAATATTTTTTATCTAGCGCACTCGGTTTATATATTTTTGTGGCCTCCGAATGCTTTGTGCATGAAATTGAAAGCTTGAAATTCTTCTTTACCGCAGCAAACTTCTGCTCGAATTCATAGTACCCTCTTCTGAGGGAAACCCGTAGCGGAGAAGTGAGCAGCGCTGGGGAAAAATGCATAAAATATGCGCATATATAATTTGACTAGGCGTGCGTCCAACGTCCAGGCGGTTATACATAGGTGTGCAAAAAGGTGGTACACGGTGTTCCCACTTCTGCTGCTGTTGTTGTTGTTCTTGTTTTTGTTGTTGTTGTTGGTTTGCATTACTTTCATAAATATGCATGCGGCAAGCGGCATGCGGCAGTTTGTGTTTTTAATTAAAATCCAACGCTGCAGCAGCAACAAAACACCCACGAAAAAAGCCAGCGAGAGAAAGCCATTCGGCTTGTGCACATAAATTTCAAGTTTGCCTTGAAATTGATTGAATTCCTTGAGACCATTCCTGTATCCTTCCATTCATTTCCGGTGGAGGGGGCTGTACAATTTCAATTACATAAAGCCCTGCACCCCCGTCCGTTTGTCGTTCCATCGCTGTGGCATCTTGGTCAGCTAATTTCTGTCACTACTCCAATTAGATTCCAGTTCCAGGCCAACTTTCCAAACTACGAATTCGAGCGCGAAACTTTTGCTAATTAATTCATGCAAATGTTCCCAGCATGCTCCCTTCGCCCCATCAAAAAAAAATAAGGATAACTGAGGAAAACTGCCAAGAGTTTGAGGCTAATTATGCGGAGCATTCACTTCTCTTCTGTTCTGTTCTGTTCTCTTCCCCTTCCACTTCCCCCCATCTGAATCGCATTGACATTTTGTCAATGTTGTCAACATGAAATCCCAGGCAAAAGTGTCATAAACTTTGACAACGGCCGCGAAAGGGGCGCGGGGGGTGAGGAATTGGGGTGAAGTGCTGTTTTGTAAAATTAATTAAACAAAAATGTAAGAAAAGTACAAATAATTTTCCGGCGTTCGTGCTCGAGAGATAGCTTCGCCCCAAAAAAAGGGAGAACGTTTTGGGGGCCACTCTCGCCAAAAGTCCAACTTAAATGAACATTTTGGAATGCAGAGAAAAAGAGATGGGATGACAAGGAGTTACATAGTGGCAGAGAGAAAGAGAGAGACAGCTGTCATATGCTTTGGAGCTCCTCCCGCAAAAGTTTTCATTAATTTTGTTGAATTTTTTAAGGGTACTTTTGAAAGGCTGAAACACTTTTAGCCAAGAATATATTTATGAACAGATTATCGTGGAAGCGCAATTCTACTACGCAAGCTATATTGCGAATAGGGTAAGGCTGTGTCCCCCTCTCATACGCACTCACCTCATATTTCCTTCAATGTACCTTTGGTTCTGCTACTCTTTCTTTTACTGCTGCTGCTCCTGCTGCCTCTTTCTAAGTCAGCCATAATAATAATGTAATTTGCAACAAAAGGTTGCATGCCACACAGCGAGAAGAACAGAGCAGAGTAGACCAGAACGAAGCCGAGCGAAACAACCAAATAAACTCGGTGGAAAACAATGGAAATTGCACTTAAGAAAATGAATTGCATGCAAATGAGGTGCCATGGGTGGGGCAGCGAGGGGGTGTGGCACGTTGGGGGACTCGCGGGTGGCCGCAAAACAAGACCACAAGTCAACCCAAGAGCAACCCAGAGAACAAGAGGTGGTGTGTGTGTGTGTGTGTGTGTCTGTGTGTGCACCGGAAAGGGGGGATAAAAATAGGGGTAGAACGGGGTGAAAACGGGATTGAAGAAGGGAAAGAGTAAGGTTGCCGGTGGTTTGGGGTCCCATCCAGGCGTTAAAATGGCATTTACAGTGTTGAACTCTCCTCCACGCCGCTGCTGTTGGCACAACGCAATAAATTTTCCATGGAAAATTTCGTACATTTGATTTTCACCAGCTTTAACGACATTTTAATGTGCGTTGGAAAACACCAACAGGAAAAACAAACGATCAACCCCCTCCCCTCTCTCATTCACACACACCCATACAGCCATGGCTGCACTTCCGTTTTGCAAAAGAGAGAGAGACAGAGAGAAAGGGATGGCAAAGAGTGGAACCGGAAACAGTAAAGTTTTCCGCGTGTGCTGTTGAAAAATAAAAAGTGAACAGACTTTTAATCAAATTAATAGTTTTTCGGGCGTCTGATGACCAGGTCCCCAGGTCCCTCTGGTTCCCCGGGTCAAGTATCCTTGCAACACGGTATACCCGCACTACTCTCCTCTGCATGGCTGTAAAAATCGCTTTTGGCAATCAAATGCGAAATCAAAATCCGAAATTGAAATACGCAAACAAAATTGTAAAGTGGATTTTATGTCGAAAGTGTTTAAAATTCGTTTGTGCATTCTCTGATTTACCCCAGGAAAAAGTTCGCTTGTTGAAAGTGGAGGAGGAGGAGGCTGCAGTGTATGTGTGGCACGGATGGATGCTGGTGGGTGGCGGTATATGTTGTATGTGTGTGTGTGTGTGTGTGTGTGGGTGCGTGGCATTAAGTGGTAACTTTTTGCATTGAAACTTCTGCACCATTTGCGAGCTGAGCCCTCCTCTCCCTTTCACGTTTCACGTTTAAAGACTGGCCTTTGGGGCACAGCATAATAGTTGCCTGCCACACCATGCGGGCCTCTAATCAATCAGTTTCAGAGTGCACCAACTGCAACAAAACCTTACCACACTCGCTTTATTGGTTAAATGTCCTAATTACTTTAAAAAGCCGCTTTTCCGCTTTCCAATTGCCCACCACAGAAATCCCCCATTCTGTATCCCTTCATCCATCGATAAATGTATTTCTGGAAAAGTTCATTCCATAGATATTTCAGCATAGCCTTGCGTTGCGTTTTTATTGAATGTTTGCAAATGAGCATAAATAAATAATTCAATTCAATTCGAAATTGTGGCACCATTTCTCACTCGTTCCCCCCACCCCCTGTGGCTTCATCGACCTTTTCCCTTGACCAATAAATCAGTCATTAAAGAGGCCCACAACTAATGCGACAAATGTGCGAGCCGGCCGCATAAATTAAAATTAACATTTGGTCGATCTCCCTCTGTGTGCGGGTCTCTCTCTCTGTCACTCTCGCTCTTTGTGTGTGTGCGTGTTTCTCTGTGGCTGTATAGGAGTGTTGTATTTGTGCGAGCCATCATGTGAATTAGTAAAATTAAACCCCAAAATGCTGACCACAAGCTGCCGCAACAGCCGTGCACGCAGTTTAATGAGTTTGGTTGCACGTCCACAGTTGCAGTTGCAATTCCACATCCAGTTTCAGTTCTACTTCCAGTCGCCATTGTTCTGAAAGGCCATCCAAACCGCAACAGCAATTATTACCAAGGTTTTCACAGGGATACACATATTACAATATAGAAATGTTAACTAAGAGAAAGGCTTACCTTCAAGCTGACATCTTGGAGGCATATTTGCTTGACTGTGGCATCAGATTTTAAGGCATCATTGTCCCTATAAGGAAAAGGCAATGATTTCGGGGTACGTTTTGGATGAAAATTTAATTAAAGTTTAGAAAAAACAACCACTAAATAGAGCATCCACAGACTCCAGAATATTCCAATAGCTATTATTATTTCCCCCATAACCTATTTCCATATCTTATGCAAATAAATCCTTCTAAAGAATCTTCTTATAAGAACTGCAGAGTAGTAGAATATTTCGTAATAAACACTACATCTCCAGCAAGAAATCAATTAGCTCCTATAAAACATTAAAACCAGAGAACCCACCAGACTTGAGCCCATGATATACATATCAGTAAAAGTATGTTAATTCTTACCTTCTGGACACAACGAAGTTTGGCAAATTATGCGGAAAACTTAAAAGAAAACAAAAGAGGAAACCCCAAATATTATAAATTATTTATGATAAACGTTTCAAGGGGACATTTCGTTAGCTGAATGCTCCTCAAGGAGCTTCAGAAAACCCTTCCCAGAGTTGAGAATCGCTTCCAGGGCTGAGAAGAAGGCTTCTTGTCGTCTCGTCCCTCCTCTCCTTTTAAGGGGCACCTGGCCAAGTGGAAAACTACAACAAACAGAGAAAGGGGGCCAGCCTCAAGGCGATGAAATTTCCTGACTATGAATAAATTATAGACAAAGACACCAGGGCCACTTCTTTATGGCTCTGCTGCTGTTGTTTTTGTTGTTGCTTTTTGTTTGTGCGACCCTTTTTGGCCCGATTGAGTTGTTGTTTTTGGCCACAGCTTGCCCTGGGGAGGGCAGGGTGATCTAACCTCTTTTATAGTTACCATAATAGCATTTTTCATGTGTGTCTCGTTCTAAAATTGATTTGGGAACACCAGCAACTTAATTAGATGCATTGTTTGCCCTAAAATGTATTTTTAGTTTTTCCGCATTTGCAATACTATAATAAAATTAAAAATATGCAAATGGATATGTTTTTACCGCCCCGTATATAGGCGATATTTGTATATTTGCAAATGATGTATAAACATTGTGCGAAATGTCAACCGGCCACTAGAAAATTCTCTAATTTATGCCTTATTATGACGGTCTGCTTCTATGTGCTTTTGGCCAGAAATGCAATCAATCGAAACAAATGCCGTTCGTCATCTACAGAACATTCGTTATTTCTCTATTTGATTTGAGCCCCACAACAAGGGGTATAACGATAATGAGGCGGTGTTTGCAAGCCAAAAATGAATAACTAAGAGACTATAAATTATGAGGCTAGGTTTATTTATTTCAGATCGAATCCTCGAAGTAGGAAAAAAAGACCCCTGTTTATATACCACTTAGTTATTTACAAAGTGAAACTATTCCCAGATCTTGGCAGATCATTCTTTTATAGCCACGGGTACACATATTCATATCTTGAAATCGCCAATCGTTTTGTTTCTTTGTAACTCTCAAAGGCATGATCGGCTAAAATGGGTCCCCGCCTAAAAATTCTGATATAGTTCCGGCAAAATAATATATTTTCCATTATTATTATTGTATTATTTTTTGCAAGAGAAACTTTTTTCTTATAATCTTACGCGGACCACTATATCGTGAAGACCCCATAGAATAACTCGCTGGAACAATATTTTAAAAAAAGGTTATAAAGTGCTCTTGTAGATGTAAAGAAAATTGTATCCTAATCTTTTCCAAAGAACGAAGGACCTCAAGAGTATCTATAGCTTCTACTCAAATAATACACCTAATTTCTTGTTTTTTTTTTTGTGTTTTGTTCAACTCAATTTCAAATTCATTTCGGACTATAAATTCAATTTTCTAAATTGCATTGATTTGTGTGTGCCGGAAAAACACAGCAGCAGTGAAAACTGGCCAAAAGCAAGGAACAATTTTGGGTGAAAAAGACATGCAATAAACCAAAATTGATTTCTCGGCCACCAAAAATTTGAAAATACTCATTTTAAATGTTAATTTAAAAGAATTTCATTTGAGAATTCCACTACAAATTCTTTTATTAAATTTGTTGCCAAATAACCCAAAGGGTTTTGTAGTAGAGTTTTGCCTCGCAAAAAGTTGAAAAACATATTGCAACTTTTTGATCCTTTTAGAGAAAAGCCAAATCCAACTGGCCTCAAGCCAAACATCAATCAATCAACAGCCTCTCCCCTCATACTCAGAGACTCAACAGCCTTTTCCCTCAGATTCAGAGTCTCAACAGCCTTTTCCCTCAGATTCAGAGTCTCAAAAGCATTTTCCCTCATAGTCAGAGTCTCCAAAGCCTTTACCCTCATAGTCAGAGCCTCAGAATGTTGCCCCAGATGGGGCCCCCAATTTCGAAAGTATTTACAACATATGCAACTTGTACCACGGGGCGTATGATGAATACATAAGGGAGCGTTTCATTATTGGACATGGCGCAGAGCGGAGCAGAGCAGAGCGCAATACCACAAAGCTTTCGGCAAATTGTATAGTTGGGTAAATCCCTGGCACAAAGTTTTGCCTTTGCACAGAAAGTTTTCATCTTGCAGCGGTGGTCTGGTCCTAGAACTTCTTATATTTATTCTTTCTATGAATTCTATTCATGAATAATTAACGCTCGCATTGTTGTTGTTCGATTTTGGGGATCTGCTGCGGCTTTGGCCTACGAAATGACTTTGAAAAAGTAGTTAAAGAAACGCAGACAGACATCTGAGAGGAGATATCGCTTTGTGCGAGAGGGTAAACTTTCTAGTGCCCCCTAGGGGAGGGTGAGAAATTTTCTAAAACCGCGGGGAAAATGTAGAAGAAAGAACTTCTAGCCCTACGAAAATTTCATGGGTGTGCAAGCACCCTAAAAAGTCGTATGGCTTATCAAATTTAATTGGTTTTTTTCCGCACAGGAAACGGCGGAATGAATTGATTGCCCGCCAGGAGCACAAGGGCGATGACAGGGAATCCCAAGGAGTGGTTCAACTTCAACCCACTCATCTGTAAACGCACTTTGGCGCACAATGCATTGGGGCATGCGGCATGGGGCACGGCAGCACTTAGCTAACTCGACGCCTTTTATTGCCATTTCTTCTCATTCATTGCTGACCTACAGCGGACCGGGAAGCGGCAACAAAATGGTTTAATTTAGTTTCCTGCTCGAATGAAGCTGGCAATGCTGCCAGCAGTTGCATTTGCAACGAATGGCAATGCCTGCGCGCACGTGATTTTTGATGCCATTGAGAGATTTGAGCTCCAGCTCCAGGCCATGAAAGCCTTCTACTGCTGAATGGTTTCCCCATCCAAAGGAGTGCGCCAAGGGTCGCTAAACTCAACTGAAGAACCCAGCAGAACTCCATCTCACTCCTCATCCGCTATTGAGGGGAAATTTACAGAAGCGCGAAATTTAACGCCCAGAACTGAGCTGCTTTGCTAATTAAATAAAGGACAAACAGCATGGCGGCAGTGGCAAACTTCCATATCCGTTTCCGTTTGTGTTGGCTGGCACTGCTGCTGCTTCAGTTACAATTACAATTTCGGCAGCATTAAATAATTCAATTATTCGAAGGGGAAGGCGCCACAGTCAACGCCACAATGAACAGCGAAAATGCCAAAAGCCCCACAAATGAACAGTGACGGGAGACTGAAGACGGGAGCTGCTGCAATCTACAGTTTGTGCAAACATTAAAGAAGCTCCTGTTTCGGCCCCTCACTTCTCACTCGCTCTCTGAGTTTCAGGGGTTCCAAAAGCCGACAAAATGAAGTCTTAAATCACAGCATGTTATTTCCGCTGCAGCAGTGTGTGCGCGAGTGTTCCCTCTCCCCCCTTCCGGTGCACATTGTCATGCGATTACGAGAGCCACCCACGCAGATCACAATCGCCTCGGAGAATTGTTTTTGGCCATAGCGATTGCCTTGTTTGCCTTTTACGTTTTATCAGCAGCGCCTTTTATGTCATCATAACCGCAAAACGGCTCCCAGCTACGACTCGGAATCCCTCGTATCCGTAGCCGTATCCGTATCCAATACGAAAGCTGAAAGCCCAAGCTCAAGCAGAGTCTGTGTCCCGTGTCCGGCGAAGAATGAGAATGAGAATGTCCGTTTACATAAATTTCCACTGCGCAAAAAGCGAGGAAAACTGTCGAGCGTGCAGAAAAATGAGATGACAAATGAAGTTTGTCGGCTAATGGCAGCGGAAATGCGCGAAGGGGCAACCACCAGCGAGGGGCACTGTCCACGAGGGGACGATCGTTTTGAGGTATATGCCATAGCTTACATTTTTTGCGGCGTGGCAATGAACGGAAGTTGAAACAAACAAGTAAATAAATGGCGCCAATTTGGGGTGGCCATGACGACAGCATCCCCTACCAAAGAGAGACAGGGAGAGAGAGAGAGAGAGAGAGAAGCGAGAAGGGTGTGCTCCCTACAGAGAGAAGGGTGCACGGAGCACGGGGCAGGGGGGATTGGCTCGTTTGTTGTTTTAAAATTGGACCAGTGTCCAGAGTATTCTGAAATTTATTTTGTAAGGGAATGAGGAGGGCGGAGGGAGGAGGAAGGAGGAAGCTGACTCAGGCAAAGCGATTATAACGAGAGTAAACAGAATCCATTTTCCGCGTATGATTGGTGGCCTAGGGGCTAGGGGCAGTGTGCCCCGGGGAGGGGGATGGGGGCATGTGAAGCTGGGAAATCTGATCTGTTTCTCTAACGAGCGCTGGACAGTCTGCTGCTTCCCACTCAAAAGTTGTCCAGACAAACAAGTAACTCAATATTAAAAACCAATATGTCCAACTTCCGCAACACTTTATTACACCAGAACGAAAGGAATGCCCAAGAAGGAAGGTCCTTTGGAGCAGCAGATGCGATTGGAATAAGATAGCTGCATATTACGTATACTAGTATGTGTGTGTTTGTGTGTGCGTGTGCTTGCGTGACATATGATAATATCCTCAAGAAGGACGAGCAACTACTGTCCTTTGGCCAAAGATAAATATGAAGAGCCAATGACCCGCCAGGACTAGTGTTTGAATGCTCTACAAAGTTTCAGGGGAAAAAGAAACAAAAATTGAAGAGGAAATTCAATAGGCAAATGTGGGATATGTCAAGGCGATTTGGAATAGGACTTAAACTTTTGAAATATACAAATAAGTAAAGATGGATAAATACTTTGAATATTTTGATGGAAAAACTCGAATTTAATTTAATTTTCCTGGGATGGCAATAAGATAACTTAATTATTTTTAAATTAAGTGCAATTTTAACATCTAAAGGAAAATCTATCAAGGGAGTGCGATATTAAGAGGTGGCTATGGGTTACAGTTCGCGAATATATTACTCTATAAGTTCTATGCAAAATCATCTATTTGTATTATGTTTATGGGGATACAGAGGAGACAGTGCTATTGGGGATTGGTGATCATAGAACCAGTCACATTGGCTCCTTTTAAACAATTCTCTTAAGATTAAACTATTTAAAGTATATGTATCTACACACAAAGTTATCGCTAGACAGAGACATCTTCCCCTACCATGAAATCTCTTAATTTGATCAGCTCTTCTTCCAGAAAAGACACCATAGACAGCAGATATACCCTTGCATACCATAAATTTGTGTCGCTAGAGTCAAGTCGGAAATCTAATCGCTAACTGCGATCAAAGTGTCCAGTTGTGATATTAACTTGTGCATTAAACTGTGAGCTTCACAAGCGACTGAAAGGCGGCGGCACACATCTCACCATCTCACCATCGCCATCGACGGGGCGCTAAGTACCATACCACACACACACACACACACAAACGAATATGGTGTTGTATGCCTCGTATACAACGCATACGTATACGTTATACGTAATTGGAGGGGCGTCGTCGTGTGGCATAATGTGCCATCAGCCTGAATGTGGTACCATTCGGTGGACAGTGGGTCTGTGTGGCACATTAAGTATCCCCATAAAGTCAACTTTGCACAGCTGTATGTGTGTTGTGTCCATGTGTGTATGTGCGTAAGTGCGTATGTGTTTGTGTAACCTTTGGGGCATTGTAAATATTATTCTTATCATTCACTATAAATCTACATATGACAATTTTCGCTTCAGTTTTGCCAGCAGGCAGATGCGCCCTTAAATTATTAAAGCAGACACATAAATGTGGCATGTACTTTACTCCGCTCCGTTCTGTTCCTTTAGATTTCAATTAGTCTATCTTTGGGGGATCTCTGAACCTTCATTACTTTTCCTGCTCCCGCTGCCTGCCACTCAAGGATTCGCTTTGGCCTCTTTGATGGCCAGCAAAAATTTAATTGGCCGCCATCGTTGCCTCACTTGCAATGCACTTCATTAAAAACCTTTTCTTTTTTTTTTATTTGTGGTGCACCTGCTGCTTGCAACACAAAAGCGGCTAACGAAGTGCCACAAGCAGCTGACTTTGGCTTTGGCTTTTGGACTCCCTACACTCCAGCTTCACAGCTGCTGCTGCTGTAGCAGTGCCGCGGATGGAGACGCAGGCCCAGATGGAGATAGAGTCCGAGCCATAGACTAACTAACTAACTGGGCCAAAGCTTATCTAAAATATTACAAAACTGCTCACCTCTGCAGGAATTCAATTCGCTCGAAAGTGGAGCAGCAGCTGGAGGAGCGTCAGAACTAGCGAGAACAGCAGGAGGAGCAGCAGCAGAAGCTATAACTCCCGTTACGTTGCATCCACAATGCTGACAGAAGTCATTGCAACATGTGTCAGCTCAGCAGAGCGGTAACTTTTTGTGGTTTTACCCACAGACCCTGACCAAGACAGAGGTAAGGTTCTGGGGAGATGGAACTACGGGAATGTCGCGCATGCATAAAATTGCATAAATCAGGAAATTGTTTTTGGGACATGTCTGTGCTTGCGCTAGTCCACGATAGGGTGGGAGGAAAAGGTAAAAAACTGATGTATTTTGTGAATGAACAGAAACTGAAAAGGGAACCGCTTAATATCTTTTAAAATTCATCGTAACTCTCCATTAAAGCAAAGTTTTCTCAGCTAATCAACAGGGAAACATTTTAAAACAGCAACATCTGAAATTCAATCGAAATATATCTAATATTTGTTCATACACAACTGATATTACAATACAAATCATTTAGAATTATCTTACAGAATTACTCAAGATGCTATAACGGGTATCTGGATGGATATACTCCACTAAATTTATTGATAAAAGTTCTTTGAAGGGATGCTATATTTACTTCCAACTTTTAGCAACAATCTAGAAACCATTCAGTTCCATCTACAAAGCTTTAAAGAAGTAAAGCCGTGGCCCGTTTCCATGTCTACTTTCGCTTTGGCATCAGTAAAACTGCAGCAGCATCAGCATCAGGGGCATCAGGGGCATCAGGGGCAGCGGCAGAGGCAGGTGCAGATGGCAACAGCTGAAAACAAAACCAAACGAGGCACCAAAGGGAGGTAGTAGCAGTGGCAGTGGCACACACAGATAGAGACAGAAACAGACACAGAATACAGGACACACAGAGAGTGGCAACAAAGTAGATATAGGTGGTCGCTGATAAGACGGAAAAGCGTTGGCCGGCGACGACCATGGGAGAAGGTTGAAACGCTGAACGCTGATTGCCGCAGCGATGGCCAAAGCAAAACACTAAAGAGAAAAGAAAAGAGAAGGGCAGAAGAAGTGACGTGGCCTGGTTCAGGCCTGGTCTCGACAGTGGATCCGCCGTGACTGCCAGTTAACTTTGTCTTTTGCCTAACGAATGCGCGTTAGTTGGTCAACTTCTCCGCGTATGCCTGTGCGTGTGTGTGTGTGTGTGCGTCCCTGAGTGGGTTGTCGACCATTTTGCGTTATCAGCGGTGGTCAACGCAGGGTCCTGGATTCAGTCATAGGGGTTTTTTTGCCTCTTGGCCATGCCAGACCAGCCAGTTGTTGACACTTTTATGAACTCCACAGATTGGCCATGTTGCCGTGGCTTTTGTTGCGGTTTGCTGGCCCGTTACAGCGACCGCATACTGCCGCTGATGCTGATGCTGCAGCTGCAGCTCCTCCCGGCAGTAAATTCCGCAAAGAGCTCTTGCTAATTTCAGGCTTTACAGAAGGGATTGCGCCCTGACCCAACGATATCCCCACGACCCCGACAGCCATGAGCCATGTCAAATGCATCCTTATCAAAGGATCCAGAGGACTGTGCAACGACGACACCTCAATGCCATTGTTTCGGGCCTGCCAGTGCCACTTAATGCTTAGACGGAAATGGAGTTGCTGCTGACATTGTCAGTGACCGCGACGTGTCCGTGTTCGTGTTCGTGTCCTCGTCGCCGGCCTGCGCTGTGCTGCCACTCGACAAGGTGGCGAAGCCTGAAATCTCGAACCGAACACTCAGCCATTCACCCACATCCTCTCTCTCGTAAATGGCTCATGCGGTTATGGCCACCTAATGAGCGGTTCTCAGCATGGGGGCTGGCCTCTCACTCGAGCGTTCATAATTGCTATGGCGATGATGGCCCATAAAATACGTCAATTTTCATAAATTCCCATAAAAATCTCCACTTTCAAGGAGCAGCTTGCAAGCCACCCTATCAACGACCGAGCTCTTTTTTCTGTTTCTAAACCATTGTAGTCCTTTTTGTGGTGGCAGCCCACAAATTCTCTGCCCTACTGCCCACTAAGCCGCGTTGACATTTTCATTACCCGGAACTGCTGCATTTTCTCCAATGCCAAATATGCCACACTTCCTCCGCCTTCTCGCTCTTTCGCTTCCCCCCAGTCTCTTGTCAAGTGTTCTTTGTTTCGTATGTCTCTCAATGGCATTGACTGTGATTCGCTTGGGCAGACGGAGTAGGATCAAGAGCAGCAGGAGAAGTCTCATCAGGAGCAACGCTAGAAGAAGGAGGAACGAGCGGAGCATTAGGAGCAGTAGCAGGGAGAGTCATAAGAAGTACCAGCCCCACCACCATTCTGCATAATGTCCTTTGCAATTTTTTAATTAAAAATTTTCCACAACTTGGTTGGCTTTCTAAGTATTCGGCTGCTCATTTTGCTGTTTGTTGGAGGGATAATGCATACTGCATACAACAATACTGAGCGGCTACGGTCCTTTCTTTCCTCTCTGGCGAAAAGTCAAGTGACAGGATGACAATTGTCACACAAGTAGTCCTCGAGGCCAGGCACAAGACAAACAGCTTTTCCGACTGCACCCCGACACCGCCTCGACCGACTGCACCACAATCTATCGTTAAGGCAGCTTCGGGCTTTCCGGTTCTCCACTTCTTCAGCAGAGAACCGATTTGTCAGCCCTTGAGAAATGACCGCAAGAAAAACCTACACCGAAAAAGGCAGCAGCAGGAGATGTAGGACTAAGTGCAACAACTGGTGGCTTACTTTTAAATTAATTGTTCAACAATAAAGGGTTTTTTAAGTGGACATTGTTTTGAGGACAAATCTATCTGTAATTTAAATCGATTAGAGAGATATTTGACTGGTGGGGAGAACTCCTTTACTGGAGTTTTTAATACAAACTCAATCCAACAAAGAGTCCAAAAAATTCCTTTATTAAATACCAACTAATAAAGAGACTATGGCTTATATATTCCAGAAAAATAATTAGCGTTTTTGTCAAAAGCAGGTCCTTGGTATCATGGTTCCCAACTCTCGGAGAACATTTGCCGTCCGCGTTCAAAGTGAATCGATATTTTGGAGCCCAGTTGTAAGCCCAATTTCGGGATGGAGGCCGCCCACAAGGAATGCCATGTCTGAGGCCACATTTGGGCAGCGTGGGATAGCCACCCTGCCACCCCACTTACATGACAGCTCCTGACGGGCAACATGGCGTATGCGTTTTGCATGGGAAAATGAGGGGAAAAGATGAGGGAGGGAGATCTCTCTGTGGGAGTTTGCTTTATTAATATTTGCCTGTTTTTGGGCAAACAGAAACACAAGCAGCAAATGAAAAAGAATTCCACTCTTAATTGCAACATCAACTGAAGGGGAGAACCTGCTGTTAAAAAGTAATTAAAATTCGTCAACATCCCATATCCTACATCCCGAAAACGAAGTTCTAGAAATTAATAATTGAATATTCTCATGATATTTAAGGCCTTTATCTCATTGATGATGGCGGCGGCAACCTCAAATCTCCCACAAATTGAATGCCGATCTAAAAATCTAAAATAAAATCTAATTTAAGCTTATTAAAATTCAGGTGGGCATCAAATGTTAAATATGAATCATTTTGGAATGTAAATATTTGCAGGTGCCGTAGAGAGTAAGCAAAATATTGTCAAAACGATTCAATTTCGGTTGTATAGTTAGATATATATTTGTATATTTTGTGGCCAGCAGTTCTGCTATAATTAAGTAGATCCGATTCCGCAACGCATCACAGCCCAAAAACACAGATCATTCATACGAATATACTACAATATATGTATTTAGTATTTTATTGCAGTTTATTCAGCCGTATGGTTAATGCAAATGGTTGTCGGTTGAACAAAATCCCCAGAACCCTCGAATGGAGCACCGCGCTGACAGTTGGTGGCCGATTTTCGGCTTATAATTATTTACACGTAACGCATTAAACAGCTAACACCATTTCGGCATCCGCATCCGAGTCCGAACCCATTGTAAATATTCACGCAAATGACAACAAAATAATCCCCAAATGCATATGAGTGGATTTTACATCTGTGTGGGTGTGTAGTGTATGTACAGGTGTGTCATACATGTACATATGTGTTGTTGTGTTTCCAGTGCCGTCACACCATGAGTCGAATAATCCAAATTCTTTGAAGTTAATGTGAATAAAAATTGCATTTAAATACATATATTAATATAAAAGTTATTTTTCATTATTTTTCTTGTTTTGAAATACTTTGTCTGTGGACATTACTTTGGTTTGTTAAAAGGAACAACGACGGATTCAAAAGAATCCTTCCGAAGAAAGGATATTTATGACACAAAAACATTGCTAAACATGTCCTATAATGTTTTTTTTAAATTAATTTCTTAGATAAGGTCTTAAGATTAGGTCATGAATCGTTAAGTTTAGCTCAATATATAAACCATTAAGGTGTCAGATTCCGATACCTGTTGGCCTTAAGAGTATCTGCTCTTAATTTTTTTTTTCTCAGATGTCTTACAATCACAGATGGCAATGGTTTTTATTGATTAAAATTCTTATATTTATATTATCTAGGATATCCCTTACTTCGTTCTTCCAGAGAAAGAGTGACTTTTGAATTTGTAAATGTGTTTTGCCATCTAATTTCAATTTGTAATTAAATCGTCTGTTTTTTTTGTACAATCAGTAGCCCAACGCGAGATACTGTCGTATCTGTGTTCGTATCTGTATCTATGACTGTAACTGTAACTGTTTCTGTGTCAGTGTGCGCCTGTCGCTCTGTGTGTCCATGTAAGCCTAATTTAATTACAAACGGCAAGAGGCGCACAAACAAACAGCAAAAAAAACTGGTGCTTCGATACTTTTTGGCCAATAACTGCGAATTTTAATTAAATTCAGATGCGTGCAAAAGTATCTGTGTGTGTGTGTGTGTGTTGATCTATGAGTGTTCGGCATGTGTGTTGTTTGGGTGATTGCATATTAAATTTGCACAATTTTTGGGAAAGCTATTTGATGGTTTTGCGTGTGACTTTCGACTGGCCGCAGCAGATGAGCGACGAGCGGGCCCGGGCCTCCGGAAAGTATGCAGCAACAGGAGCGAGGGGCAGAGTGATGCCCAAAAGTATGCAACAACAAATTTCGAAATCAAATTTTGGCCATTTTATGCAATTATGCAATGAATTGTGGTTCTCTGTATGTTTGTCACAGTGTGTTTGTAGCGCATTTGATTTGATTTGATTTTGTTTTGTGGCAATTTAAATTTTGATGCAATATATATGCTCTATTTTTGTTTTTGTTGGTGTTTTTGTGGATGTTTCTGCTTCTTTTCGCATCGACTATCCACAGGCGACCATAAATGCCACTTCAAAGTAAATTATGACACACACACACACAACAGAAACGCACACAGCGAGACACACAGATATACAACATGTAGCGGCAGCTGCGGTAACACTGTAACACTTGCCACAACGATGGGGCAGACGATGCAGACGCTGCTTCGCTGGCCGGGGCGAAAACATGGAAAAGTCCTTCGCATCCTTCGTACATCAACATCAACGCCTGTTGGGCGCATGTTAAACACTCGAATGCAATTTGTTAGACAAGATATGTGGCAAGCGCGCCACGAATGTTGCATCCACCACTCGTTCGTCCTCCTGCTCGCTCCTACCCTACACTCCTCTCCGCTCTCTGCTGCATTGCCTGGGGCATCGTGGCAGTTGGGAAATTTATGCAAACGCATGCGGCAGCCGAACGCATAATTCACATAATTTGTAGCAGTTGCATTTTTGCGCCAAATGCCTCGTGGTCGTTATTGTTGCTGCTGCTGTTCCCGCTGCTGTTGCAGTGACACTAGCAGTGGCAGTGGCTGTCGCTGATGTTGATCCGAGTTCTGTTGAGATGGAGATGGAGCTGCAGGAGCTGCAGGAGCTGCAGGAACATCACTCGCTGATGCATTGTTGATGGTCCGAAAATTTGCCAAAAGTTTAGCATAAAATCCAATGCAAATTGCCCCCACAGGCACAAAGACACACTCAGACGAACAGACACTCAAGCACTCAGAAGAGTGAGAGATACTCGTATCTCTTAACCTTTCTCGGTCTCAGCTGGTAATGATTTGTGGGCCATACAAATACATATCCCTTATGCTTCAGTGCCCCAAAGCAAAGGAGGTCACCTGAAATGGTGCACAACTGTGGCAGGACTCCAAAGAAAATGACACAGATCAGTGAGCAGGGTTCCTGGGGCAACTTTAAGTCTTGAAGATGTTGATATACGATGATTTTTCTACCGTAGATTCTTGAATATAATATTTCTCAATTCCAACCTAAATCACACAAATAGAAATCCGAAGAATTGCACGACTTTGCCATAGATTTTTCGATAGATTTTCGATTTTTTTTGCAAGATACACTGATACTGAATGACAAAATTAACCGACTGTAAAATAGCATTATTTGAAAACACATCGTGCCACAATTGCTTTAACAGCATCTGTTGAAAGCCGCCTCGAAAAGAGGGTCAGCCTTTGTATTGTCACGGATTTCACAAACACCTGACGCCAGAGCTTGGGGATAGCCATAATTTAGGCAAAATAGTTGACACATGGGCACGGTCCTCCCCTCTCGGAAAGCCTCCCATTCATCAATTGATGGGCCTGGGATATCCCTAGACAAGGATAACACCCGACTCTGTCCTATCAATAATGCAAATTTATGATCCATTCAGTGGTTTTGCTTTGAGTTTGGCCAAAAAGTTTTAATTAAAAATCTGCCAATAAATTATTTTCAACAAAGATTTTCCTCGTTAACTGATTATTCACAATACAACAGCCACGTCGCCCTCGTTCCCCCGGACAAGCGCAATTATTGTCAGGCATTTGCTATGCAAAGTTTTTCTAATTGAAAATGCAAGCTCAAGGAGGACTCTAGCTCTTGGGCGGCAAGAGGCAAAGCCGCGTAGGGAAGGAAGGAGAGGAAGGAAGATGGGCGTGGACCACAACAAAGGGCTGCACCATCACCACAACAAATACAAATAATAAATTTAAAATGGCCGCCAAATGGCTGCGAACCAGCACACACACACACACACACACAGACGAAAGAAAAGCGTGAAAGCGCGAAAATACAAAACAACTGGGACAAAAATGGGGAGGAGTAAACAGACGTGGTTGCGGAAGAAGGAGGTGGAGGTGGAGTTGCAGCTGGGGCAGGCTGGGAGCGGTGACCATGATGCAGCCGCAATGCAAGTGCTGGGGCAAGTCAAAGTCTTAAATTGAAAATGAAACTTAAATTAAAATGCCAACTGGAGTGGAACGAAAATGATATTAAAACTGAGCCAAAACACAAGACAAGACAACAACAAAGAAAATATGGACACGGTAGCAGAAGTTGTAGATACTCTTTCACAACCGGCATCATAACTATGGCAAATATCTAGAGGAATGGGTAGTCCTATTCTGATGTACCTATGGAAAAACATATGCAGCTCCAAATTGGTCTTTTTTTTAAATAAAGAAATTTTTTGATGTTATAATGAGGGAAACTATTCTTGTCCCTTACATGCTCACTCCTATGAACTATGAAATCGTTTCAGTTTAATTCGATATGGTATTCTATTCATATTATCTACTTCCAGAAACAATAGTAAGGAACTGCGCATACTTTAAGGACTATTTTCCATACAACTCTTCAATAATATTAACCATAAAATCAGAATATTAACTAATCAAAAAAATATATACCCTACATACCCAAAGACCTAACTTTTGCATTTGTTGAACCTTCCAATCGAAATCACAATACCCTTTGAGAGAGTACAAGAACAAAAGAACAATGGCAACAAAAGGACAACAGCAACAGCAACAGCCACAGCAACAACACAAAGGGTGGGGTAGGAGCACCCGTCTGTCCTGTCCGCCTGCATTGCCATTGATAGCTGACAGTGGACGTGGGCGGCAGAGGGCTTGTGCCAGGGGCATGGTCGTCTTAGTGGCATGCCACAAAAGCCTCGAGTTTGTCAACAAAAATGAAATTACACCGTTGTTGTTGTTGCCATTGGAGCTGTCATAGCTGCCATCCGAGAGTTAACATGAAACACTTTTCTAATTAAACAACAAAAGGTATGCAAAAGGACGAAGCAAGAGGCAGTTGCAGATAAAGAGAGGCCCATAGGTTCAACTCATTTCCTCTCTTAGCTCGTTAAATGCATAAATAAGAGGATCGGAGAGAGGGATAACCAATCCTGAGAGAGGAATAGCCAATATGCGGAGAGAGAGAATACAGGCATAGATTCCTAGGGGTAAGAAAGCGATACTGAATGGTCCATAGTCCTCAATGGTAAAACGTGTCTGCTGCTGCTGCCACTGAATTATGAATTTTGCTGCACAACTGCGGAACATTTCTCATATCAAAGGCAACTGATAGGAGAAACCAGACAGCAGACTACCAGACTGGTGTACAGAACCCCAGAACCCGGAGCTCAGGCTCCATTCCCAGTTTGCAAACGCATCCTCTGCCCAATACAATAACCTGACGATTGGTTTGAGGTTCGCTTTAAAGCTTTGCTGGCCAAGCCTCTTACCAAGGGGAGCAGAGCCCATGCCGACAGACAAACAGTTTAGAGAGCTCTCTCTTCTTTTTCTCTAAAGCAAAAAATAAAAGCATTTGCAGAACTATGTGCGTTGGTTCCCCTGCAGTGCAGTCAATAAAAATAAATGTCATAAGAAGCAGCTTAGGCGACAAATGCATCAGTGTGCAAATATCCTGCTCCTGCCAGAGCACTTTCAACGCTTTGAGCCGGTGCTCAAACAAACAAGCAGACGGAAGAGCGGACGGAGGATGAGGGTGAGGATGACGGCAGGGCGGCAGGGCGGCACCCATTGACATTTGCTGTTTGGTCAGCTGTTGCAGCAGAAGATGGAGTATAGGATATAGCCGATATCTATCTATCGAGAGGAGATGCAAGTCAATTTAGTATGCAACGACTAATCAAGAAGGATGCCGCTTTAACTGAAAACTCAATTTGCAGTGCCAATAAGAAAACTGTTGCATACTTATATGGCCAGGGCAGGACAGGAAGCGAACGAAACCCAACCAAAACCACCATCAGAAAAGGCAATCATAATCATCAGGAGCAGGCAGAGCCGCAGCTCCAGGGCCTCTCTCTTCTCTATACATACTAATGATGTGCACGGCGCACGAAGCTGATTTAATTTCCTTACCACCTGCAACGCACACACACATGCAACATACAGGTATATACGTATATATGCAACGGACACCACCGCAAGTCTCAACACTTACAGGAGCCACAAAAGTCAACACGAGGAGAGAGAGACGGAGTGAAACTTTGCCCGCCACACATCCATACAGCTACTTAGGTGTGTGCCGTCCCAGTAAGAGAGTTTGGGGGTTTTGCATCAAACTTTAACATAAACTTGGATGTCGCTTCCGTTTCCGTTGCAAGAGAAGCGCTGCAGTAGCAGGAGCAGGATGAGCAGGAGGAGCAGCAGCAGCAGCAGCAGCAGCAGCACGATGACAAGGCCTCTCTCTCGTCTCAAAATTTTCTTCTTACAAGTTTTTCGCTTGTGTAAGTGAGTGAAGGTGGTTGCGGTGGGTGTAACTCATGTAACTGTACCTAGTCCCGCCGTCATTATGCTCTTCTAGAAGGTACTATGGGCTGTGATGAGTTGTTTGCCACGAAGAAAGGTCTAATTTTTGACAACATTTGTATCGACGGCTTCAGTTGCCCAAACTCTGCCCAACAAATTTTGGTTTTTTCCATTCATTAAATAAGACATATCGCCAATATCGGATTACTCTATAAATGAAAGAATCTATCGACAAGTGATAAAAACCTTCTCTTTCTGCTTTATTTAAACTTAATCTTTTTCGTCTTCAAAGACGGATCTAACTTTGACAGATTTATCCTGCTGATTCCATAAATACAATACATCTTTAAAGGCACCTGCATAATCTTTCTTCAAAGCTATTTTTTTTTTTTTCTTTTATCACGTGTGGTTAATGTAAGCCAGCATAAAAAATGAATTATGTGCACATGCATTTCTTATGAGCCGCCTTTAGTGTTTCCTTTTCTTCATCTGTGTCTGGGGAACGTAGCGCCCAGTGCCTTCCACTGCCGCACACACACCCCATACGTCGTACTCCTCCTGCCACACACCCCATTCCCCTCCTGCCTCGTGCACATCCCATACCTCTCGTATCTTCTCCCTGTAGTAAGCTGTTGAGTAATGAGCAAATGAAATCCTCTCGCTTATCTCTCCGCATACAAGCCGCGCGCCTTTGTGGCATCTTTGTGTCTCACTCTCTCTCTCTCTTTCTGTCTCTCTCTCTGCGTGGAGGCTCAGCAACCTACTTAGGCTCTAAGCTCTGCTTATACCCACCCCCCTCCCCACACACACATATGTATATGTATATGCATACATTTTTCTTGCACACATATATATTTCCGCTTTTCCATCCTTTTGTATCGCTCACATTACTGTCACAATTAACCGTATATGGGATCCGCAGGACTAATGCTCGGCTGCATTGACAAATCGTTTCAAATATGAATGCTATTAGTGGATGGAATCCTCTATTAATGGCCCATAAGAAATCAATAAGCCAATGCTTAAATCATCAGCAATCATCAATCGAATAAAGCCACAATACACAATAAAGAAACCTCCAAAGTCACTCTCTCTCGAAGGCCATTTGGGCGGTGTCCATATTCATAAAACACCAAACCCAACCATTTGCTTAATGCAAGGCCATAGAAATATCATAGAAATGCCGCAGCGGCTGGTACGTACCACAGGGCGTATGGCCAATAATGCGAGCAGACTAATTTACAGGCTTTTAGTCTCCATTTATAGTTGGGCGTAGATATCTATGTATGTATATTTTGACCATTGAAAAATATTCCCACAAATAGATACGTGCGGATTTTCACACATTTCTCAGAGACAGAGAGTGAGAGAAAGAGTGGTTGGGGAAGAGAGATTTTTCCATTCCTTTGACCAAAAACTAAATGAAAATGGAAAACATTTTTGGTGCGATTTTTGCCACTGGCATTTAAAAAATAAAAAAATATATATATTTATTCTGTGGACAGTCGAGCGTATGAGCCGCAGTCAACTTTTGACAAGAAAAACTGCACTCAAAATCAATAAATCACTCCAGATCAGAGGACACAGGGGAAAACGAAAGAGTGTGGTGGTGAGGGGTGCGGGGTGCGGGGTGGTGCGAATGCTAAGCTGAAACTAAAATCCCACGCTGGAACGGCGAGGGGTAATGGTTGCGGAAAGAGTGCTTGGGCCGACGGAGCCAACATATTGTTTCAATATTTGAATTCAATTTAATGGCAGCTAATTGAAAAAACAGAGCCCGTCCGCCCATGCACCAAAATGTGGCAAGAATAATGCACTTCGATCATCCCTGCAAGTCTCTACAGCGATTGGGGCACATTTTTTCCTGCTTGTTGTGCTGCTGCTGCTGCCGCTGCCGCTGTCGCTATTGTTGCAGTGCCAACAGTTTTTTGCCAATTGGTCATTGAACACGCCCCACTGGGTCATCATGGTCGCCAGTTTCCTCCATTTCCTTCTCCGTTATCCTGCCGTTGCCGTCGTGTGTTTGTCCCTATCCCCTGAGTTGAGTTATTTGCACGTTTTGATAAGTGGATTTAACAACCAGCTGGGTGGAGGGGAAAATAAAAAAAACAATGGGTGCTTTTTTTTGTGGCTTTCAATTTTTGATCTGCTTGTTGGGTTGAATTTTGCATGCAAAAGCGTACGTAAATTCATAATTGCTCATAAATGACAAAGAGTATTTATTTTGATAGCCGAGCCAGGGACTGGACTATGTGGCACTGAAGGTCGATTATATGTGAGGGGAAATCATGTGGAAATCGTCATGGCAATGGTTACAGAAGTTGAGCAAAGAGTGGGACTTGGTTGTATTTAGTTTTGTTGGTTTTTGGTGAGAATTTTATGTATTTTTATAAGAAAATTAAATTCAATTTTTTATTAATTAGTGCTCATGAACACTGAACTAGATCCAACACAGGCCATCCCATAAACAACATAGTCCACTTAAAGCAGGCCACTTAGTTTGAATTTAGAAGTCAACTCAGCATCACCATATATATTCGGTCCTTCGAGCCGGATTCGTCATTGATCTGGAGAACAATTAGAGCTATATCATTCTATTGAATACTTTTATTTTCAGCTCAGGAACCAGTTCCGTGTACCAACAATATTTATATTTAATGTCCATTGACCCCAAAATCAGACACAGACAAAGCGGAGCCCGACAGAGTGACCACAACCCCAACAAATGTAGATACACATTTCTGCCTTGTTTCCAATTAGCTAAATAAACTATTGATTTATTCTTGTAATAATACAATTATTTCAATTTATTTCAGTTACCTTAAATACACATATAATCGCCAGCCAGCCCATAATTTCTACAGAACACAAAACTCTGACAGTATCAGTAATTGACTTGACCGGATATGATCTCTGACTCTTGCCATGGATTTCGGTCCTAATAAACGTGTTCCATGTTTATGGCGCCTTAAATTATGCAATACGACAGCGGTAGATATTGAAAGTATCTTTTTTTAGGCGCCCTGCCCCATGCTGTTGCTGTGGCTGGTTCCTTTTTTATGTTGGCCGTAACTGTTGCCCATTTGAGAATCACACAAAACGTGACCAGAAATTAAATTGTAGCCCATTTGGGAGCTTTATAAAAATTGCACAAAAATGAAAAATAAATCCCTCTCTAAAAAGAGGAGCCAACAAAAAATCACAAAAATAGATATCTATGTACACATACAAAAAAAAAAAATACGGAAGTAAATCTCCTACACAAAAAAATATGTCAGGTCCTGACAGCAGCAGGGAAAGGGGACGAATGCTGGCAGGACATTGGACAAAAAATAGATTTTTAATATATTTTATGCACGTGGCTCTCGCAAACAACAACTATCCAGGGGTGGTGGGGGTGATGCCGTGCAGGTGATGTCGTGGAGATTCGTCAAAAATGAAAATGTTATGGGGCAAAAAGAACTCCCATTTCCTTTTACACCCGAAAAGTTCCATTCTCCCTTCTGCCTGGACACGCTTCAGCGCGTAAATTGCTAATATTGTTGAGTGCGTAGGAGAGCTCGTACTCGTACTTCCCGAGCCACACCGCCACACATCATTTTACCCATGGAAAAACTGCATTAGATGCCATCAAAGGGGTTTGCTGTCCACTGCCTTCAGACCCGACTCACTCCACTCACTCTCCTCTCCCTGAGAAAAGCTGACAATTGTAAGAAAACTACCATAGTACTAGCAACAAGATTTAAAGACTAACTATAGATAACCGATACTTGTAATACCCTAAAGTGCGCACTTAAAACATGTTGAAGGAAATATATTTTCAATGGAATATCATGTAGAGCCTGTAGGTTTATTTATCATAGAAGAAAACTAGTTACTTTATTGAGGGATCAATTTTTATAAATAGGGATTCCTTTGGGATGCGGGCTTTAAATAACTTTTAAGTGTTAGACGGTTTACCTCTTCCCAAGAGAAGAGATCCCTGGATGGTTCCTCCAGATCTCGCTGCAGTTCCAAGTAGAATCTGTAGACGAGAGTTCATTCAGGAATATATAAGATATACTACTTTCCAATTCCAAACCTCTAGCTCCCTCAACATATTCCTCCCCACAAACGATCCGTTTGAACCCAAGTCTTACACTGTTCCCCACATTAACTATTCCTTGTATAGGAAATAGGCAAACTCTTCTTAAATTTTCAAATACTCTCCTGCAAAGAGCGTAATAACCAAGCGAAAACTCATAAGCACAACTTTTGTGCAGTGAAGCGTAAAATATACTTTGCAATTTTCTGTTGTAGCCCACATACGATATTTCCTCTCCTTTCCAGTGCGGAGCATTGCGGAGTACTCGTAGAATTGCCTTTTCAACGTCACCCAGCGACCGCTAAAAAGTACGCAGCGTTTTTCTTTTTCTTTTTTTCCTTTGTGTTGAAGCAGCAATGCGATGGACATGTGTGTGTAAGGCTCATGCCGACGCATAATTAAGTTCGCGCTGAGCTTTTGAAAGCATAGGAGTGGGTGCTTGGAGAAGGTTTTAGGGATTTGGGGTCCTCTATTGGACATACATGGTGCGGAGCAAAGCAAAGAACTTGTACGATATCTGAAGGAGCTGAAAAAACCAACCATGAAAACCATTTCAGAAAATATATGAAACAAAAGTCTACTCAGTGCCTACATCGGTCATGGTGGATCTGGTAATGTCCAAGAAGATGGTGGCCTTTAGATGCCTAGTTTTCTGCGCTCGGGCTATGATGAGGAGTAGGGCGCGTTGATAGCGAACGTCGGCGTGGCTCCAGCTCTGGTTGTACACCGCCACAGACAGGCCGAAGCTCAAAGAGCCAAAGATGGAAGAAATAATCATTAACATACCGCATCGGCAACCATCTGTCCGTAATGGCAAATCAGATACACCTGACTCATCGATGAGACGAGGTACAAGAACAGTTTGGTAATCATATCGGGGGAGACGCCCACTGTCATCTGGAAACCAACAAAGCAGATCACAAACGAAGATACCATAAAGTTCAGCAACAGAGGGACTCCCAAGATATCATTCACGACATCCGATAGCCGCAGAATCCGCTCATGATAGCGCACTACCTCGGAAATAAAACGAGAATCCGCCGGCCAATCGCCACTTAGGTTGTGGTTCTCCATTGACCTCGCCAAATGGTCAAAGTGCATCACCACCTGGGTGGCCACAGAGCAGAGCAGGAGATCGGTGGAAATCTGTGCCGCTGCCGAGGTGTAGCCAGCCAAGTTCTGGGAGACCAGCAGCGGATAGTATGACAAATTGTCATCCGACTTCCAGGGAGCGTACATCAAATAGGGCAGCGTCTTGCCAACTATTCGAATCTTCAGCCACTTTTCGAACACAATCAGCTCCATGATGGGGTAGAGATTGAAGGTCCAGATGAGCACGAAATATAGGAGACCATAGTTGAAGCTGATGCGCGAGCAGGAGCGCAGATAGTCCTCCAGGTGGAACTGTGCTTCCTGCACCTTTCCGCGCGGAAACAGATCCTCAAGCTCTTGCACCATAGCGCTCAAAGCTGGCTTCTTCCACATTATGAAGAATATCTTGCTCACGCCAACGATGATGAAACCAATGTAGGACATCACGGTGACGGCTTCCAGAAGGTTTCCGGCGCGGATGGCAAAGTAGAAATAGATTGTCTCGCCGATTCCCACAATTGCCAGGTTCACTAAGCTCCCCCAAAACACGATCCTGTTCCTAAGACTGTCATTCGGCGGTCGGGACGCGGTGGCGTAGGCTTCAAAACCAACAGTCGTATAGAAGAAGTTGGCGTACTTCATGAACTTATCCATCTCTGAGCAAAGATATGTCATTATTCCCTGAACTGAACTTGTGAAGCGTTGTCCTTCCTTGAACTGAATGAGCCTCTGTTTCAGTCCCTGGCTCTTTTATAGCCCCATCTATCAGGGGACTTGTCATGCAACGCGATTGCAGAGGTATCATTAAGTTGGCCTTTACAAGGTCATCGATATGCGGATTATGTGTGAAAAGCTCAGGTCATTTCTGGTATTTCCTCTAACAGCTGCAACGGTTCCAAATGGGTTTCTAGTGGGTTTCATATGATAATCAATTAATATACTCGTTATATTAATAAAAAATACAAAAATAAGAGAATGTATTGCAAATACCTCATTATAATGAAGTACGGCACGCCCACTTCTGAGTTTTTTGAGACGGTGCAGCTGTTGCATCCAAGAGCTGCACGAACAGGAACAGGGGACAATTCCTAAACGATTTGCTGTGTTCAATTCAGAGCTCAAACTCATACTTATTGTGGGTAGTATTATTTCTCTGCCACCATCAAATATACTCGTAGTAGGCTTCGCCTGGTGTTCAAAGTTTTTGACGTTTACCTGTCACTTTTAGATGATAATACTCATAATTTATTTCATGTGCCATGAAATTTCTTTCAAGTTGAGTTGACTTGTATAAATTTACTTAAGAGAAAATCAAGCGTGATAATGGGTAAGTTATAATTGCATAAATGCACATTCAATATGTAAATACATACATGTTTTTTTGTATATGTGCAACAGAGGTTTTAATTTACTTGATGCACGTGGTCCCTTTCACGAGAGATTTGTGTATATACGTAAACTACCTGGCGTTTTCCTACGTGGGACTGCATTTGATTCGCCATTTCTATGATCACTTCAATCAGAACAATGACGAGATGTAATCTTTACCGAAAATACAAGCACAAATCACCAGCTTCGAGCCACGCTGACGCTCAAGTCTCTGTTGCAAAAAACCAGCAAACAGCCGTACACAATGGCATTGCCAATCAAAGACATTGAACACAATACCGAATCCTGTAAAATAAATCATCACACAATCACTCTTATTAATAGGAAAATTAAGTTATAATAATAATAATACAATATAATACATGTTTACCTCTTATTTATGAAGCTTCGCGTTTTCTTTGCGACGCAACAATCGGCATCAGGATATCGATTGCGCAGCTCCAATCGATAGCAGGGTTGCAACGCCAGATTCATAAAATTCATAAATACGCGCCTAAAAACAGCTGTAGAACGTCTGCATTTCTATCGCTTATTTAAATACATAAACCATTTAATATATACCCATTAGACAAACTGACCTGATTCAGAAGATCGCACAATGAAAATCTGCTTGCGTTGGCTTTTCCAACTTTTTTCTTGTACATATTTTACAATCTATTGTTCATGTGACAGCTTTATTGTATGGTTATCCAATGGATCGCAAGCTGAAGAGCACTAACAATTTATGAACACAACTTTTGGGGCAGTGAAGCGTTAAATTAACTTTGCAGTTTTCCTTTGTTGCAGCATCTACCCATCTTGGTCTTTGCATAGAATGAGGAAAACGACTAAAATGCAAGTTTTTTCGTGTTGAAACATCCAGAATGGACATGCGTGTGGCTCATGCCTTCGCATAATTATTTTTCCGTTGAGCTTTTGAAAGCATGAGGCAGGAGGTACAAAGCAGGGCTTAGGGATTTAGGGATCTCTTCTCGTCTGCGTTCTGGTCATCTCTGGTCTCTATTCCACATACATGGTGCGCAGCAAAGCAAAGAACTTGTATGATATTTGAAGTAACTAAACACACAAGAAAAGCATTTAGATAGGGATAGGAAGAATAGATATTAAGGAGCCTACATCTGTCATAGTGGCCCTCGTGATGTTCATGAAGACAGTGGCCTTTAGATGAGTGGGTTTCTGGGCCCTGGCTATTACGAAGACCAAAGCCCTTCGATAGCGAACGTCGGCGTGGTTCCAGTTCTGTTTGTAGGCAGCATTAGAAAGACCCAAGCTCTGTGAAGACAGAAAAGGGAAGTGATTTTGAAGACGGAAATAACATCTCAGGAGGGCATACCGAATCGGCAATCAACTGTCCGTAATGGCAAATCAGATAAACCTGACAGAGCGACGAGAACAGGAACAGAAAGAGCTTTATCATGATATCTGGCGGCACGCCCACTGTCATCTGGAAGCCCACAAAGCAGATGACAAACGTGGAGACCATGAAGTTGAGTAGCAATGGAATGCCAAAGATATCATTCACCACTTCCGAGAGGCGAAGAATCCGCTGGTGGTATTTTACGGTGTTCACCAAGAATCGGGAATCCTCTTCCCATTTGCCACTCAGTTCGTGGCTCTCCAGAACATTCGAAAGGTGATCGAAGTGCATCACCACCTGAGTGGCCACAGCGCAGAGCAGCAAGTCTGTAGATATCTGTCCCGCCGCCGAGGTATAGCCCGCAAAGTTCTCGCAGAAGAGTAGCATATAATACGACCAGGGGGCTTCCCAGTTCCATGGATAATACACGGTATACGGCAGTGCCAGACCCACCACGCGTAGGTGCAGCAACTTTTCGTAGACCAAAAACTGCATGATGCTGAAGAGATTGAAGGTCCAAATCAGCACGGAATAGAGCAGGGCATAGGTCACACTTATGCGGGAGCTGGATCGCAGATAGCTCTGCAGCTTGTACTCCTCCTCCGCTTCTTTTCCGTGGGGATAGATGTGCTCCAGATCGCGCACCATGTCGCTCAAGACCGGCTTCTTCCACCAGATGAAGAACATCTTGCTCATACCCACGATAACGAATCCGATGTAGGACATTACGGTGACAGCGTCGAGCAGCTTCCCGTCGGCCAGAGAAACACCCAAATAGAGGATCTCCCCGAATACCATCGCACTCAGATTGAGCACATTAGCCCAGAAGACGATGTTGGCCTTTAGGCTGTTGGTCTGCGGTCGAGAATCGGTGGTATAGGGTTCTATACCTACAGCTTTGTAGAAGAAGTTGGCGTACTTCATGAACTTCATCTCTCCGACCAGAACCAGCCAAGGGCTATCCTTTGACAAACGTAATATGGGTCGTGGCCAGAACCTTTATAGCGGGAACATGCACCATTTGTTATGCCATATAATTACATAATTATAGGACAGTTTACAGTATTGTTTTGTAATGCGACTAATTCGGGGCTTGGCACACAACTTAATTATTGATTTCGTTTACATTAGCTGGGGATAATTGTTATGCCTAAGCAAACGCAATCACGATTCCCATTCCCATTCGAATGGAGAGAAGCCCCATGCTATGCTTCGCTATGCGGCTGGGCCACACAATAAATCACTCGAAGATTGAAGCCAACGGAAAAGCAATTGAAACGTTTGAATAAATGCAATTCCAGAACGAATCAGAGGCAGAGCGCATCAAGCTCCGGATCCGCAGACCGAAACCAATCCAAAGTGAAGTCTTTTTTTGTGCTCGCACTTGAAATAAATTAAATCTTTTCACATTTCAACAATGCAGCTTAGCCGTGGAGCCACAGCCACAGCCAGCGTTGGAGAACAGAAACAGAATGAATTACTCCCGCAGAACACGTTAGAACCAAACAGACCAATTATATAGCTTGGTATATCCGCACACCTCTGCCCCGATGTCGATACCGAATCCCCAGCTATGTGCGTGGGGAACCACCCACAAAAACTATGCAACGCGATTGCAAACAAAGCGATTACACGTTGGGACAAGGTAGAGCTATAGGAAAAGTGGGTTGCAAATGCCACCGCAACTGGCCAAAAGAAGATTTTTTGTTGAGGGCAAAATTGAAAGACAAAAGCCATGAAATGTTGCCTCTGGCGCGGACAGCGCGAAACGCAAAACAGGAAAAGCCAAAGGCAAACGTGGGATTTTTCCATTTTTTGCCATTTATCACGCATGGAAATTGAAGCGTAGACCAGAAAGAGGGACGGCCCTGTACTGTAGCGCCTCCCACCTGGAAATACAATTAAAGCTCTGAGACCCAACTGGCCGCCCGGTTGGACCGCACGAAAAACTTTCCATGTCTCAAGTCTCAAATCTCAAGTGGAATGTAGGGCTTGTTCCCCCCGCCTCGGGCCTCATCCTCGCCAAAAGTTATTGTGTTTGCACCACACATACTCTTACTCCGAGCCTTGGTTTTCGTGGCATAGCCAACTTTGTGGCAAAGTTTTATGAGCAGCAAACTAATTTCGTTTGTCTTTGCTTAGGTGGACGTTGCACCTAGCGAGGGAGCACGGGAATTGATTTTGGACCTTCTCGTTGTTGTGATTGTTGGTGGCCCTTCGAGAGTGGACAACATTTGCATATGGGACAAAGGACCGCGAATTGAAGTTGGATGGACAGATCAAATAGCTTTCTTTGATAGCTGGCGAGCCTTTACCATTGCCATTACTAAATGTATGACCCTCTTATGCAATTAAATCTGATTAAAAATCAAATTATTGATTGATTTATTGGCTGTCAAATCTTGAAAAAAATGTCCCATAAAAATATCCGGCCTAAACTTAAAACATCAAACCTCTTACCATCAAAAAACAAATAAGAGTTAAAGTTGGACTCCAAACATTATTCAATATAAGAGGCAAAAAACATGAAGAAGTTTCACAGTGGCAATGCCAGGGAAGGGGATAGATATTGCAGGAAACACAAGCCAGAAGGAATTCCTGCAATTATGAAAAAACTAAGAGAAAAGGAAAGACTTACATAGAGGGAACTAATAACCAGAAGGAGTCTCCATTCTCATAAGAAAACACCAGGAATTAGACCAAAAAAAAACACCCACACACTCAAATGCTCGACATAATCCCATTGTTAATTTAACATTTGGTAACAACTTCCTTTCGACAAGCACCCGTATCTTGCAGCAATTGTCTTTCGGGTTGCACTGTGTGACATTTGACACATCTAAGCACTGGCACTGGCACATGTTGCATGAAGCAAGCAAGTGTGTGCAAGGAACGGAAGTGGTGAATGGAAAATGTCTGTTTTGGCACTTGTTCGTTAGAAGAAGTAGCCGCAAAATGTTCTATTTTGATGTGAAGTCAGTTCGGTCTATGCCACAATTCCTCGGGATGATGATGCCACCAACATCATCATTTGTGTGGCAAAAACGATTCGGCCTTGCGGCTGCCCGATGTCTGATGTCCTGGATATTGATGATTTTGGGTAGCCTTTTTGCTTTTGGGGTTAACCAAATTGTGATCGAACTGTGGAGAAACAACGCAACCCAAAAGAGAGCAAAAGAAATATAATGAAAGCAATTAATAAAATGGCAACTTTGTGGAAAATTAATTGTACATTATGCAAAAGGCTTGCTAATGGCAGGATATGCATCAATGTATACATACCACCATAGGGGGCATGGGGGCATGGGGGCATGGCTGCTGGGTCTAATAAAATATTACAGCGACGACAATGTCTCTTCCAGCCATAGATCCTGGACTGTTCCGACTCCTCCGCTTGCTGGATGCTGCTGCTGTGGTTGTTGTTGTAATGGCCATGCGGACCAATGAGCAAATGAACAATTTATTACCGCTTAATTGAACACATTTGGACGCAACCATACACACACTCACACACACACAGGATACAGGACACTAGGCTAAATAAATGGCCACATGCAGGCGGCAGGAAGGAACCCACAGGTCCTCCGCATTAAGGGGGTTGGTAGGAGGATAAATGAGCCCTAAGACAAGTCTATAAATGGGGACCAGCATTGGGGTACAAGAGGCACCAGGAGCTCTGATTTTGTGGGCCCACTGGAGGCAAACTGGGGAAACAAGTAGAATTAGGAGCTCCAAACAAGGAACCAAGTATGTGGGGCAAGGGTGCACGGCGTCCAGGATGTGGGTGTGGGTCTGGTCTGGTCTGTGTGTGGTCAAGCAACTCAATGAACCCAGCCTCCTGCTGTGCGCTGGCTATAGATTTTGGCTGTAGAATCGAATCTTCTATGTACTTTGTACTTTGCAGCATATTAAACGCATGCCTCGCTGGCTAAATTGATTCCCAAGTGGTTACCGGATTGACAGACACCCACCACGGCCGAAACCCCTTTCAGCCCAGTAATTACAACAATTAGGCAGCAACTTGGTCAAGTGCCGAGCTAATTGCCAATTGAACCTTGAATCAAAATCCTCCATTGGGCTGAGAAAACTTTAGATCAGCCGCAACAATAAAGCGGCATCAACACCTCAAGCAAAGGCGCTTTCAAGTGTCTACTTAGGTGCCAACCTGGCGACATGTCAGAAGCAAAGATTTATTCAAAGACCCCCGGGCAACACCTCCGAGTAAATTAAGTAAGTGTCGGGCTCTGACAGAGTCAAGTATGTTTGATATGCCCTCGCACTCTCGAACAAGAGCACGCTTAAGCCGCGACCAGAAAAACCGGGGGAATCACACAAAGCAGCCGCAATTTTGTTAAGCATCTAAGCAGGGTGGGAAGGGTAGTGCCAGGAACGGAACCCAAACCCACCCCCGTCTAGGAGGCTATGCTCGGAATGAACTACTTAAGCGCTTTTGGCTTTACAAAATAAGCCATGCCACAGGTAATGGCAAAAGCGGGGAGGCACGGTCTGCGGCAGGAGGCAGCACCAACAAACAATAACGAAATATTTTGGTATATCCGTTGTGCCATGTCAACCACACCGAAAGAGCTTCGCCAGGGCGCAAATGAAACGGAGGAGGATGTGAAAATGGAGTTCCCTCCCCCTCCCCCATCCCCATCCGCATCCTGACAGAGACACACTTTATGAACTACAACCGAAATCCAATTGATAGGAGGTACAGGGGCCACAGAGGAGTCTTTGGATGTCTGCTAACATTTTGGCATGGCAAGTGCTTTGAGTTGATTGTGGCACGGTTTGTGGCCCCAACGAAGCCGCACCACAGCATTTGCAAATGGAAATTTCAAGCGCACAGGACCACAGCAGGATTTGGTTTCATATCTTTGACTGGTTAATTATCGGGCAATTAATAAATAGGAGTAGTCTTACAATATGTCTTGTACTATTTACCTATTTTATGGTAAAATATCTAAATCAAAAAGTCTTCAATTCTAAAACCAAACAATAACTAAGTCTAGTATACGTATATCTCAAAAAACAAAGTCTTATATGTATTATAAATTCTCCATTTTGTTTAATTCACATCAAATAATTCTGCGAATTCCGAAGTAACAGACAACAGAGGCATTATACATACAAAAAGTCCAGGTAATCTCCAGTAATCTACTAATATTAATTTGCCTCGCGCAGCAGATTTTCGCGCGTCCAGCAGATTCTTTTGATCGGATTGCAGGATGTGCGTAGAAACAGCGACGACTGTCCTCCTCGCACCAAACGTTGAGGAAATTGCAGTAGTCGGAGGCTTGCTTGGAGCTGGCGTGGCACACTTCCTTCATCCAGTCCTTGAATATCTTGAATATTTCTCATCTTTCTTCAACACCAAGTATTGGCCGGGCAAGTGTATGCCTTTTCGAATCCAACCTCGGTCAAGCTCCGCACAGCGTCTGCCAAAAAGCTTCTATATTTCCGCGCTGTGTCCGATATTTCAAGTTGTTTGATTTTTCTTAAAGCTGGCCCATTACAGGCAACGTTTTGATTTTTGGTAGCAATTGTTTCAGAAATGCGATAACCATCAGCCCCAACAAATCTTGAGCACAATTCGTTGATGCGATCAAATACTTTTGTGGGCTCGTGCGATACGCTACAGTGGAGTGATGGCGGGGGCTGTAGACCAGCCGCTAAGTACACAAGGACGCAGGACGCCTTGGATGCCAGCATAGCATGACAAACGGCCAATTAACTCCGTTGTAACTGTTCCGATGCAACAGAAGATTCCAGAAAATTAATACCGCATGTTAAAAAAATGCATACAAATGTAAAGTTAACTACAAACTTCGATTAACTAAATTATCAATCCATATTTTCCTGAAACAATTTTTACCGTGATACCTTCTTCTTTAAATGTTTATAAAGGGCACAATGACTGCTACTATGGTACAATTTCAAGTGCGCGCTCATTACAACCAACCAAAGGCTGAAAAATACAACACCCAAACGAAAATGTCGCCTTGTTCTCCCAAAACGATATATCGATAGCAGCTTGCTGTTTTTTTGATATCTCTTGCTTAAACATTATTTTATAAAAATTCAAATTAAAAAGAGTACTTAAACTTAGTCAGTCTTGTAAAAAATATATTAGTTTATTGGACACAGTTATGTGTTCAGCTCTGAGGTTGTAACCTAGCTAGTAATATTAACCAGAACATCAAAATCGAATAAAATGATTTTGCTAATAAACAAAGACGATTAACCCATTGTCGACCAGATTGGTACTCAAATAATCCAAACGAAAATTATGAATTTTAAAGAATTTTAGAGCAGTTCAGGTGAAAGATATCATGAAGTTTTTTTTAAGTAAAGAGGAAGAATAGGGATCAACAAGAAGAATCAACAAACAAAAATATTTTCCGCGGTTTAACTCAAGTTGTTCGCCAGTTTAAAGAAAAGGGGCCTATGTGGGCTTACCGATAAATCGACGTTGTTTTTGTTTACACGCGAAATAATCTCGTCAAACTTTTCGTTAAATCTCTGATAAAACATTTCTTGGGACATGGGAAAATGTGGCAACTGTTGCAATAGTCTGACTAGTTAATGCTGCCGCAGCAGCTGCATCTGCTGGCCGCGCCCCGGCGACCACTTGTTGTTGTTGTTGTGGACTTCTACTGATGCGATGCTGGAACTTGAACTATAATTAAACCATTATTAAACTATAACTATCAAAGTTGGCTTAAAAGTAAAGTGCAGTATGTGCCACTCGATAAGTGCTGTAGTCGTGTGTTGAAACAGAGCAATCGCAGTGCGTCATGGAGTCATAATTTTGACAGCAGACAAAAAGAACAAAATCATAAAAAACTGAAACGTTGTCGGCGTCACAGCAGCAGCAGCAAAACTAATTTAATTCAATTTTAAAGCAACCGAGCAACGAACACGTATCAATTGTGAGGGGAGAGAACGAGCGATTAACTAGCAATTGCTTTAATATTGCCTATTACCTCAGTCAAGTGCATAATAGTTGAGACGTGAGTACAACTTAAACACACCAGAGAAGATTGCCCACATTTCGGGAAGTTTGAGCACCTTATCACCGCCGTTGGCCTGGCCAAAGGTCTTGACCGGGGATCGTCATATCACTCCAAATAAAAACAACCCATATACATACATAATCAGCTCTCAAATCGGAGTAGTAGCCGCCAGTTGTGGCTTTATTCCTCACGCAGATTATATTATCTAGTAGCATATTTAATAGCCATTTTACTCTGAAGAACACACACCTCATATATGTACGTATTTAAATTGGCTGGCAGAACAGTTGCAAATGCTGGAGTGTTGGGGCCGTAAACTAGAACCCGCCCAGTTGTGGCTGTAATCCTCAAACAGGGTGTCTTCTGAGGACTTTGTTCCTTGGCCTGGTCAATCCACTGCACTACTGGCTAATCTCGAATGTATCTTATCGATTGACAGTAATAAAAGTCCATAGATACCCGCGAAAACACTGCAATCCAGACCAACTGCGTCAGCTACTGGTTTCAGTTCTGGCCTGGCCCGCAGTAGCTGCTGTCCACACTCGATCCCAGCTCCAAATATACATCAATTTCGTACTAATTCCCATGCTCCGATAGCAGCCACACAAAAAAACCAAAACCCAAATAAAAACTCAGATCAGACCACACTCGGTTGTAGGCGTCTATAGATAAGATTAAAGGTTGGACACTCTTGGACTTGGAACAGCACCCCATACGGACTGATCAGTGACTAATTTGTGGTTATTTTATTTCCAGACACCCAAAGATTAACATCGGATTGGATTATGGCGGGACAGAGCAAGTTATTGAACCCACTGTGCATCAGCTGCAAGGAGTTCCAGCACCCATGGACCGATCATTGTGCGAGTGCCGCCGCCGGGATACTGCTCTCGGCCACGCCCTACTGTCTACGCGTCTACACAGTGGTCTATGCCTTTTCTTTGCTAATGCGCCATCGTGTGCCCAACCTGTCTGATCTCAAGCGCACTCTTTTAGGCATCATACAGTCCACGGCTTTCCTGGTGACCAATGCATATTCCTTTATTATGTACAATTGTTTGCTCCGGAACATGCTCGGACGCTATAACTTCTACACAGTGGCCTTTGTGCCCTGCTTTTTGGCCTCGTTTACGGCCATTCTAGTGGAGCGTCCAGCCCGCCGTCCGCTGCTGACTCTGTATGTGGCCAACGTGGCCACGGAGGCGTTATGGAAGATGGCGGAATCGCGTGGCTGGGTGCGCTCTATTCCAAACGGTCAGACGTTCATTTTCGGGCTGAGCATGTCGGCACTGCTGTATATATACCGTCGTGGACCAACCGAAGATTCGATCTTTAACATTCTGCGCCATTTCGTAGGCAAGGAGGAGGCTGGCCCAATAGTCAACAATTGGGATACATTGCCCGGCGAGCAGCCAGCTCCCTCGCAAAACCGTCCCAGCGTCAGTTTTTCGACCATCTCCGATTGGGTCCACGTTTACAGCAATTTCCTCAACGCCAAGCACGCCAGCTGCCGCCATAACCAGAGCTGCATGGCCTACTCCATCAGCGGTGGCATTAAGCCCTTTGTGATCGGCGTGGCCCTCCAGGTGGCGCTGAAGCTGGTAATGAATGTCAGCAAGGTAGCCAGTGGCAAAATGAAATGGCGGAAGCACATCTTTGACCGCAGCATCCTCCCGTTGGGTATCTTTATGGGCAGCTTCTCTTTTCTCTATAAGGTGAGTCTCTGCCGATTGCAATTTTGATATCTGAGATTCATCAATGAGGTCGTTCCCTTTTCAGTCTGTGTCCTGTATGCTGCGCCATAGCTTCAATAGAGATGAGGCCGCATTTGCCATTCCTGCTGGTCTGGTGGCTTCGGTGGCCTTCACCAAGTATCCAGACAACACGGTGGCCCTGTATGTCATGTGGAAGGCTCTGCAGGTGAGCTAAAAAAGAAACTGATCATTGTTAGACATCCCCAAGCATCGTAGTTTTTTCTTTCCTCGCAGATACTCTGTTCGATTGGCCAGGAGAAGGGTATTGTACCAGTCATACCCAATTTTATGCTCTACCTTTACTCGTTCTTCACGGCCGTGCTCTTCCACGCGGGCATCTTAGAGCCAAAGTCTCTGCGCCCCAGCTACTACAAATTTCTGCAAGCCATATCAGGAGATAGGTGCGTATCGGCTCGCTCTACTTATTGCTATGTCAGCATTAAAATTGTATTGTCATTCGTTCTCCCACAGACTGAGCCGCTTTAATCTAAGCGCCTTCGATGTGTTCGGTCTCAACACCCAGCAACAGGCGCTAGACACCATAAAGTCGTTGAACATTGTCGAGAAATCAATACTCCCCGCCTTCTCGTTCTCTTCTTAAGAAGATAGCCCACAATCTATGATAACCTACAGATGTACACATTCAGTCTCATGTTTCAGCCAGGCGCTGTACGCGCCTCTCCATATCCATAATAGGAGTAAAATCTTCAAGCGTGTATATATCTAAGAGTCTCTCTAATTATCCATATCTGTGTGTTTCTCTGTGCTGGACGTCCAACGTCACAGCTCTTTGCCACTCGGATCACTAAGCTAAGCGACGTTATCACTTTTGGGGAGGGGGTGCATTGTAAATTATTTTTGACTGTTTTTTTTTGGTACCAGTTGTCAATAAAAACTTATATATAAAAATATTTATGAGTATTTATGTTTGATACTGGGATTTTATGGAGCTGCTGCTTTAAAGGTGCAAGTGCTTAGGGATTATAAAGATCTACGTCCTGTACATATTAAAGTTTTCAAGTTCTATGCGGAAAGCGGTAGTATACGCACTCTATTTGATTTAGATCCAAAAGCGCACATCCCTTCTACCCATACACCCCTCTACATTCCGATTACTGGGTATATAAATAAACACTTCGTTGGCTTCCAATAATTAAGAGAGGATTCCCTCTCTTAAATATAGATAAGAAAACCCCCCAGCCGGTGACGTAGCTACAATAAGGCCGAGCACCGTGCATTGAGGCAAGAGCTTCATTCCATTCGTGTGTTCGTTTCGCCGATAAGCATTGGTATTAGACGCACTTCAGGCAAACCCTTGCCATACGCCCGAGAAGAGCCCGAAATTGTTGATAAACGAATTCTATGGAGCTGCTTAAGTGCGTCCACACGCAGCCCAATCAGTAGTATTTGAATGGCTGAACGGGCCCAAACGTGCGAAATTTTAAACGCAAGAGTCGGAAATTCCCCGACAGAGTAGAAGCCACACCACTGATCTCTGGATAAACTTGAACGGATCTTACATGCGACTGATCCGCCTTACAAAGAGTGGATAAAATATATTGGAGAACCGAGATTAAGTGGCGCTTTCCGGTTCTAATTGGGTGGCATGTTTGACCTTTGAGCGATATTCCGTCGAGCAGCTGAACAGTCGATAAGCTTTATCATCTTCTGCCAAATTCTTGGGCAATACGATAATCATAGTTCCCAGAGCATAATCCAGTATTGAGGGCCCCAAAAATGGCAGCCCAAAGTAAACTTCTCGAAGCAGCCATCGAGTGCAGCTGCCACGCGTATGTGCATCCATGGACCTCCAGTTGTGCCGCTGCGGCAGCAGGAATGATGCTGGCTGAGGTTGCCCCTAGTTTTCGCACTTACTCGACCGTGTATTTGGTGAGTCACAGGAAAGACCAAGAATCTATAATATCTATAAGATATATATTCCCTTCTTTAGCTCGCTTTGATCATGAGGATGCGTATTCCTAGACTGCAGGACCTTTGGCGAACTCTTACCGGCATTCTCCAGTCGACTGCCTTCCTCTCCGTGAATGGAGGGCTCTTCATCTTCTCCGTGTGCCTACTCCGACAGCTCCTGGGTCGCTTCTACTTCCCAACGGTGGCTTTCTTGCCCTCGTTCTTGTCCAGCTGGTTGTCCATTGCCGTAGAGCGCCCAGAGCGTCGTACTCCATTGGCCATGTACGTGGCCAATGTGGGCATCGAGACCGTGTGGAAGATGCTCGAATCGAGGGGCTTGGTCCGCTCCCTTCCCAATGGACAGGTGCTAATCATGGGCCTGAGCATCACCGCTCTGATGTACCTGTACCGTGTGGGCCTTCACAAAACGGTGGCCAAGGATGCCACCTTTAAGGGCCTGAGTGTGATTCTTGGCAAGGAGGAGGAGGGTCCGCTCAAGACCCCCACTGTCACCACTACACAAAGCTCCCGGCAGCGTCCACTGAACTTCCAGAGTATTTCCGCGTATGTGCAGGTGTACGATCGCCTGAGGACCGCCAAACATCCCAGTTGTCCGCATCGGCAAGGCTGTGCTCCGTACGCTCTCTACGGAGGATTGAAGCCGTTCCTGGGCGGCCTGGGTCTGCAGGTTGGACTGAAGCTACTGCTCAACATATCCAAGATTGTTAAGATGAAGATGCAGTGGCGCAAACAGATCTTCAACAAGGGTTCTCTACAGCTGGGACTGGCTCTGGGTAGCTTCTCATTGCTTTACAAGGTGTGTAAGCCTTCTCCACACTCGAAAGATATTCTTCCGACTTTAAATTCCATCTCCACAGACAATTTCCTGTGGTCTGCGGCACACCTGCGGCCATGACAACGCTCTCTTTGCCATTCCAGCTGGCTTGATTGGCTCCATTGGTCTGCTCCGCTTTCCCAATACCACAGTGGCCATGTATCTGATGTGGAAGACCCTCCAGCTGCTGTACAACTGGGGCATTGCCGAGGGCAAGCTCCCAGAAATGCCATACTTCAATATGATCATGTATGGCTTCTTCACGGGCGTGCTCTTCCACGCGGCCATCCTGGAGGCACGTACCCTCCGACCCAGCTACTACAACTTCCTCATGAAGATCTCCGGCAACCGGATCAGTCGCTTCAATGTGCTGCCCTTCCAGGCGTACGGTCTGAAGAGCCAGGATCAGATCAACTATGTGATCAAGAAACTGAAAATAGACATGACATCGCCTTTCCCCATATATCCCCTCACTGTTTGAGATGGAGTTCCTGGATCAAAAGTTCAAATAAAATGCAATAAAACTTTAAATTAAATGTTTGACCCAAAATGGCCATTAAGGGGGAGATTTTATGGGAGCAGCAGCGCCTCCCTGCATGGGACCTCCCCATTGAATCATGAGTCCCTCTTTGTTGGAGGCAACAGTAGGATGAGCACTGTTTGCCGGATGTGAGGTCCTGCATCAATCACGGAGTCAACAAGGCACCCCGGAACCCTGGCACTCTGGCATCCTCCTTAACCACCCAACTTCACGGCTGTGACAACTCTAGACGGCAGCTCCGCGCTGCTCAATTATTTACATTTATATGTCATATAAATTTATTGCCAGCCATAACTCACCCAAGGCCCGAGACGAGACGAAATGGAGCTCGAAGGCTCCACCAAAAGTGCAGCTACAAATTCACTAAAAATAAAAATAATAATAAAAAAGCACAACCAAATGAAAACAACAAGGGAAATACAGATTCAAGAGCCGTAGCTTGAGATACTCTTTCTAGAATATCAGAGATATCTGTCTGGGATTCCTTATAGCCAAGAGGCCATATTAACAGTATCGATAAGGCTTTGTTCAGATAAATATCTCTCTGAACTTTGAATCGCTATAATATGATTTCCTCATCATACTAAATGGAAAATCCTTCCCTGTGAACATTGCAAGCTCTTCAACAGCATTATAGCACCCCTCCTTGAAGGGTACTGTAAATGCGAGCTTTTCTTGGTTCCATTCCCATTCCCATCCCAAAACGCAAGCCCGATGATAATCTTGGCCAGCGATGGAAGCGGAACTGAGACTGAAACTGAAACTGGAACTGGAGGAACGGGGCTTAACAAATGAATTATAGGCTCGGGTAAATTTAATGTGCCACTTAGTTATGGGGAGTAGAGGGACTTGCCTCGGCCTTTATTTTTATGCGTATTATAATAAGGCGAGCCACGGCTAAGCGACTTTCCTTCTGTTTTTTGTTGATTTTCATTTTGAAAATTGAGTTGAAAATAATGAAAATGCAAATTTGCACGCCAGCTGCTGTTGGACAATCTTTAGCTTTTCCCAACGAGTGGGCAAGGCTGCAGAGGGGCCCTGTGCAATTGCAGGAGCGCTCCTCTCTCTCTCTCTCTCTCTGCTTGGCATTTATGAAATTTATATGCATGTCAGTCAGTTGTTGGCTTCATTCTACGAGCATTCTGGAGCCTTCAGGCAGGGCCAAGTCAACGGCATGGAAAATACAAATGAAGCCAGTGACAAATCTCATTAATCACAACGAAAGAAAAGGAGGAGGAGCTTAGGGATTGTGGGTGGGGGCGGGGGGTCTGCTGAGTGAGTGGGTGCAGCTGTTGGCGCCTTAGAATCTGGGATTATCAGCTTAGCCAAGTTGCAGTTGTTGGCCAAGAACTACTTGTTGTTCTCTCACAGAATAAAAATGCATATAAATTGAATATTATAAATTTTCTTATTTTGCAACAGTTGCAGTCACTTAGCTGCTGCTGTTGCTGCCTCGTCGACGGCTGCCTGCCAAGTTGTAACTTCATTTAAGTCAATCGCTTTTCACTCTCTTTTCTGTGGCACACAAATTGTAAACAAGGGAATTATGCAAATGAATAAATTCCTGCCTCGAAGGCAACATCCAATGAAATATTACAGAGAAACCAAAGTTAAAGGAAAGAAAATCGAAACAACATTTCGAAGAAATGGAAATCGAACAAAAATCGCACAAAAAACTCTCAACTTTCAACTGCCACAAAACTGTGCTAAAAAATCACCTTTCTCTGCGCTTTTTTGTTGGCCCCAACATTGCATGTTGATAAAAGTTCCAAATGAAATTTATGGCCACAAGAAAGTCTTGGTCATAAAGGCAAGGTATGTCAACAGAAGATAAGCGGCAGAAGCTGTCCAAAAATGTAGATGTGACACCTTTTTCTCGGCTTCTACCACAAAATGAATTTTTAATTAAAATTTCTGCAATTCTGTTGTGTGTGTGTGTGTGTGCGTGTGAGGGAGAATTTTAATGGGAAATTGAAAATTTTTGGTTTGCTGTGAAATGCAAAATAAATAAATTAAATAAATACATATATGGGAAATATTCTTTGAATTGTGGCAACAAATGCGATAGCTATATAGAATAAAAAATATTTTACATTTAAATTCAATTAATGTATAATAATGTACAATCTTTTTTTTGTTTTTAAATCCCAATAAATTCGCATTTCATATCTTAATCTTAAGTCAATAAATATTAAATGATTATTTTTCAATATATTCTCATTAGTTTTCCAGTCTTTATTATCACTTTGAAATTGGAAATTTTCAAAGCTGATGGCAAAATATTAATACAAAATTAGGGGATCATTGGCAACAAATTCGCAACAAATTCCTTGACACTGAGTCCGATCAAAATGCAATCATTCGTATACTTATGGCTCCCAGGGTATACTCGCCGGCTATGTTCTGCTCGACATCCTCCAATTCACGTTGCCGCACCAAATGAAGAGGTACAGCCAACTGCAGGTAGTCCAGGAGCTCATTGATCAGGCTGAGGTGCAACCAGATTAGCGACAGACAGATGCACGTACACGTGCACCCAAATGATTCGCTCAGAGGTAACGGCATCGACATGCTGCTGTTGAGGTTATTCCTCCACTGATAGACCATTGATCAGAACCCAGGAGCAAAACCTGAAGTAGACCCAGAAAAGCGTGCCGCTGTTGAACTGATAACAGAAACAACAGACAGTTCACCCCCAGAGATAAGCCATAATATTGTACATGTTTCTGCGGCAACAGACCGTGCGTTTTTCCGTGAGTGCGTTTGGCAACATTCATTTGTTGCCTCAACATTCAGCGAAATATGCGGCGATTCCGCTCAAACCTCATCGAACTGCAGTTCCGATTCAGCTTCGTTTCCACTCAATGTTCATTTCCGTATGTTTCCATTCGGGTTCGGTCGTGTTCGTTCGGTTTTGTTCCTTTTCTTTACGTTTCCCTTCGTGTCTGTTCGTGCTTGGGAGCGTGTTTGTCCTTTCGCAACAGGATGAGCATTGTGCGGGGGCCCAGAAATGCACCAGAGTGTCGCCTACCTATCCCCACATTCGTGTGTGTGTGTGTGTGTCCTGTTCGGAGTTCGTTCCCATCTGGGTTAGTGGTACAAGTTCAGTTTGACGCAGGGTTGTTCCATTCTCACGTTCCGAAGCGGACATTGCAGGACATGTTGGCGGGGAGACTATACTTCATTTCAGGCTGATTGGGCCCAGAGATGTGTGCTGCAACCTGCTAGCTCTGGTAGTCGCATGATCCATCTTTCAGCGAAACTGAACGACTTCCCCCTTATTCCCTGCTCCCTTTTCTGCCATCTTGGGCCGAAAGTAGCTCTCTCCATCCGCCTTTTGCTTCCATATCCTTCTCTCTGTGGCAGTCACTTCGCTGCACTTTCCTTTCACTCTGTGGCAGGGCAGCCACTTCCCTGCACATCCCTAATTGAAACTACATCGTTTACCTACTTGTAAGCCATGCTATCTATATCTATCTTTGCTGCACAGCTATAGCTACTACCTCTACTCCACGGACGGCCCTCTCTTTGCTTTGTCTTTGGCCTTACCTTCTGGCACTCTTGTTTGTTCTCCCCATTGCGGCAGCATATACATAGTACCCTCTTTATAGCGTATCCACCTTTGATTCCTACCCTTTGAGTCCGCACTCCCTTTCGTACCCCTACCTGTTCTGTCTGGGTTCTTCCTTCCTTTTGGAATGCATCATTTGGCATTGGCGCTGACAGGCGGGGCAGAGCTTCCAAAGCCTCCTGCTTTCGGATGACGCCTTTGTTCTGTTCGGTTCGGTTCCTTCGCTGATTCCCCAGTGTTACAGTCACAGTCCCACCCAATCTCCTCCAAAAACGTTTTCTTTTGTTATGCCAGCCGCTCGACGACAATTGCACTTGCTGATTGCCCTCATTTTCAGACTTGAAATAATATTAAAAACTTTTACAACGTCTCGTCTGCCTTCTGTCTGTATTTCTCTCTGTGTCTTTGCCACTGCCTCTATGTCTTCCTGCCTCCTCTCCCTATGTCTTCATTGCTTTTGTCTTTGCTGCATGCCGCCTGCTGCTTGTTGCAATTGCATGTTGCAGCTGCTGCCGCTGAGGCCCCTATCTGAGACAGGGAGAGCACTCGCTTTGATTCCTGTTTTAGTTCTTGTTCTTCTTTTATTTACCACATAAATCACATGCCATCAGAGTCCAAGAGACGGGGGGGCAGGGACATTTCTATATCTATCTACTTAAGGTTTTCACTGCCTGAATCCAAGGCACTTCCTCGACTCTGCTTATCGCCTGTTCACGAGTCTGTAGCCGGGTCTCTCAGTATGGGGAGTACTCGTACTTTTTATGTTTTGGATTGTTAGTTGCCATTTTTACGATTGCCCATTGTGTCTGGCCAGCTCTAAAGCTCTCCCTTTCTGCTCTTCCTCTGTGGCTATCTCTCTCTCTCTCTCTTTCTCTGTTGGTTTTTCGGGAAGCGATAGGACACGTATCCGCTTTTGGCGATTTCTTGGCAATTGCAACTGTCTGTGTGTGTGCTTGTGTGGGTGTTTATATCTGTGTTCTCTGGTACGAGTAGATGCCTTCTTTTTGTCGGGTAATTGATGATTTACAACTTATTTACGCTTCGATTGTGCAATAATTGAAAATTGCTCTAAATTCATTTAGGGCATTCCAAGGCACATATCTTTGGGGAGGTACACTGGGGGAAAAAGTAGTAGCTTTACGATTTTAATACCTAATGAGAAATCATTCTAGCATTTTCTTCTTTTTGTATACTACTGCTATTAATATAACTTTTTTTCTGTGTCTTTCTTTTTGTTTCCCTGCTCGTTGCAACAGGAAAGCTACTTTTCCGTTTAAGTTATTGATTGGCACATGAAAAAAGGCAATGCCTCACTTATATTTCCTTTTTCTTGCCCAAAAAAACTGCATTAAAGTGGAATCCTTCATCTGTGAGGCACACATAACCTTTGGCAGGGTATAATTAATCTACTTGCAACATATTAAGCTTCCTAAAACACATGGCCGCTACTGCTACTGTTACTGCTGCTGGTGGAGCTCGGTGGCCCGATATGCGGCATGGAAAATGAAAATAGCGACCGACCGTGGGGATTAGGCAAGTGCAACACAAAAGAAGCACCAGCTGCGGCAAAAAACCGTTGAAATCTCTGAAGAGTCTCTGTTCTTTTCTCTCTCTCCCTGTCCCACTCTCTGTGGCAAGCAGACAAAAGAGAAATGTTGATCTAGGGGCGGACAGCAGGAGGAACCAGGAGCCGAACCAGTACGTTGCACACATCTTGGCATTGGGCCCACTGCAAAGTGAAATGGATGCTGCAGTAGCAGGAACAGCAGCCATGCTGCAGGTCAAATTGTGGCTCTCGACTTCCCCTTAAATTCAATTCAAAATAAATGAAGCGACGCTCAAGCAAATTTTCAGGGCGCTGCTTAAACAGCTTTCAACTTGACTGCGGCTGCCAGCAAATGTGGCAATAATTTGCGGCAACATATGCCTGGAGTTTTGTGGCAGCTGGCAGCCGAGCACTACCTCACGCCCAATTGGCTGCAAAGTATGGCACGGCAACCAGACCGAAGTCAAACCTCCGAAAAAAATCGTAAATTAATTGCAGCCTCAAAAGTGTCTGCTCTTTCTTGTTGCAACTTAAGCTGCAACACATTCCCAGGCTACACTTTCGCATGGCCTCCAATTATGTCATTAGACGCAGTCCAGATGGCCAGCTATAAATTGCCCTGGTCGGAGCCATAAACAAAAGTCAGGTAGGACTCTCTGGTGCGACATCAAAATGTTGACTAATTTCTCGTTTCAGTAAAAGGCCAAGCCCTGGGCCATGCGGCGTATACGCAACGTTGACAAACTTCACTGCAATTCGTCGCTGGGGAAAGCCCCATAAATCCAAACCGAAGCCGGGTCGAGGTCCTTGGCTGCCTGCCCTGATCTGTATCTGAATCAATTAATTCGTTGGATACGGATGAGCCCCGGAAAAATTAGACTCCTGTGCGGCTTTAAAAGCACTTGGGGAAATGGGAAAAGTGCATAAAGTGCTTGAGGATAGACTGATTCTGAGAAAAACCAATGATTTTAAAACACTTTCATGGAAAATAAAATAAAGTTTACCTATTTTCAATCATCAATAGCAGCTCTTAAAGTTCTCAAACTTTTTCAAGCATATTATTACTGCCTTTTCCTGGCTGGGAAAATCTTTTGCCGCCATGGAGCAAACATGCTGGGACACTCCGAGTGCGTTGGGAAAAAATTCTCGCGAGTCATGCTGCATGGAGCGAATGGGTGTGGTGCAGCGGCACTAACAGCTGCATTAGCTGCGGAATGGCCACAGACGATGAGAGGCTTCGGAATCGGGACCGAACGCTGACCAGTAGAGGCACCATATTGTACCGGAGGCAGCCCGGACTCTACAGAGAGGACCCGGACAAGGACCCGGACCCCATGCACATGGCTATTAGATTACGTTGCGGCCATTGAGCAAGCAGCTGTCGACGTAGTCCATTGGCAACTTTTGCGCCTTGTCCGGGTCTAAAAACTCCACGCACGATTGATCTTCTGAATTGCGAATGCCATTTTCATGGCTGCTCATGATATGTGGAGCTCTCTCTGCCTCCCAAGAGGGGGGACTTCCGCTCTATTGATTATAGTTGCACTCCATTTTGAATGCAATAAAGTCGCGAGGCGAAATTAACCCAGTTTCTGGATGACTTGTCACGTACATCTGCAATGGGCATTTGCATCCATCTGTTTCGCTTCGCCATTCAGTTGAGTTCATCTGCAATCCGTGCCCATGGCGTACACTTGATGTCTATTACGGGATCGGGAGGAGGATGACTCGTAATTAAATGTTGGACTTCCGCCCCGAAAGCGGAAGTGCAGACAACGATTTACGGCTTAAACGTTTTGGTTAAGTGCATGGCGCCAATCAACAGGAACAGGAACAGGAACAGGAAGTGGGTGATGGTGGATGAGGAATGAGGATTGGGAGATAGGGGTGCAGAAAAAATGGCTGAAAACACAGCAAATTAAAATTGTCGCACACTTGGCCAAACATTTGCCCAGCTCTTATCAATTGCTCCTCGGAGTCTCTGTGGCACTCCATGGAACTTGTAACTAACGAGAAAGCGAAGCCTTTGCTGCCACTTGATGGAGCGCACACCCCGTCCGTCATCTCTGTCCAGAGCAGCACCTCAATTTCCCAGCACTTAAAACGGAAACGGAAGCGGCCATCGTGGACGGCCGTGAGATGAAGAGAGAAAGAGTGAGTGAGTGAGTGAGTACTCATTGTCAAGCTCAGACTCGAGGGGAGGGGGTAGTCGAGCCATTTTCCATTTTTGCTGTTTTGGATTTTGGTTTTTCTCTGATTTTCCTCGCTCTCTACTCTCCTCTTTCTGTCGCCCCTTTTACCTTCCTCCTCTTTTTAAGCCATCGCCTAAATACTTGGGTCTAGAGCGTGTTAAAGTACATTTGATTTGATTTGTTGTCGACGTCATGGCTATCGTTAATGGACATTTGGCCCAGACCGATGCGACACTAATCGCTCACTTACCCACTGCGCCACCACCCCAAAATCACCCTTCCAGCCCCCCCCATGTAGCTGTCTGTCAACACGGGGAAAGAGATAGATAGAAAGCTAGATAGATAGATAGAGAGAGAGAGAGTGATATGGTGAGTGGAGCGGCGACATTCGAGTGGCATGGAATTTTTAATGCAATTTGTCTGATTTGTTGTTGACGTTGCTGTGCTGCCTTGTTGGCTTGTCGTGATTTGTTGCTGATTTTGTCAGTCATTTAGTCATTATAGAGAGTTTTTCCACACACACCCCCCGCAGACCCAGCGGTAGCCATCACTAATTGTCATTCAAAATTAAGTGGATTTCGCGTTTTAATTGAAATCGTTTGTTGGATCGGTCGCTCGGTCAACACACAGCATTGAAATCGTCTGCCTTCTGTCCTTTAAAGCCAAATTAGGCTGATTCCCTCGTTCCGCTTAAAGGCCAAGGCACAAGCTCTCCTTGGGCCTGGGACTAGGAACAACAATCAAATGCCTCCTAATTGTTTCCGTAAAGATTGACCAGCACTGAGTGGGACAGCAGCAGGACCCGACCAGAGCCACCTGCCTCTCGATGGCCGCAAAAATCTAGGGCCAGACTTTGGCCAGAAAAGCCAGAGGCAACGAAAATTCCATATCTAGGTTCGCTTTGAAGGAAAACGAATTGTGAAATACACTAACTGAACAAGTGCATCAGAAGCCGAAATTCTTTGGATATTTCAAAGTGAAAGATTAGTTAATAAGCAAAGAAAACTTACAACATTTATAGCATTGGAAGAGCCTTCATTCTGCAGTCTGCAAGCTTTTAACCTAAATAATTATACCCCCTCCCACGACAGGGTATAATGACATCAGAGGCTGCCCAGGCTCCAGTCACTCCACTGCAGTCTGAGCCCTAAACAGACTGTCCAAGCCCTGCCGAACGCTGACAGAGTCCGAAGTCCGTGTGCTGGGTCACAGACAAAGCCTTCTCCCAAGCGCTGCAACGACTTCGTGAGGAGTCTCTGCCCAGTGTCAATGCGGTTCGAGCAGTGCGTGTGCGGCAGACAATTACATGACCAGCAACCACATGACCTACACTCTTCCAACACCCACTCCCCATCAACCCACCCACCAGCCAGAGGAGAAGAGGGAGCAAATAGGGAGGAATTGGTGGATGGGGGAAAAGCTTGGTAATTTTCTTAAGTCAAGGTATGGCATTATAGCGTGATGAGCCTCATTCAGCAATGAAAGGCGGTGGTTAGAGGATGGTTAAATGGGTTAGCAGGTGCTTCCATGGGTTAGAGGAAATGTCTGCCCCCATTCCGGTGAGGGGCCAGACGGTTAGTGCAATGAAACGGCTTAAATGCTGCTAAATGCTGCAAAATGCTGCATGCCTTCCAAAGCAATAAAAACCTCAAAACTTTTCGCCTACTAAACTAAAAACTTGATTGTTGCAAGGACCCCGACAGGACCGAGCAGGAAATTGTTGACAGGATGTTAGAGGGCGGATGCGATTTAATTTGTATATTCAATGGAGCTCCAAGGCAGTCCCAGACAAGGGACAAGTGGAGTCCTAGTGGAAGATTGTTCTCGAAAAGTTTTGCGCCCAGGCCCAAGGACACTCGGCCTCAGACGGAAGTGTCTGTGCTGTGAGTTCATTTGTTGCAGTTACAGGAAATTATTTAATTATTCACACTGCCTGGATAAAGGACCCTCCTAGACCCAAAGTATCGCATTCGTCATCTGGCAGGGTAGCACTCAGAGCAAAGGGAGGGGAAATTCATCCAAAATTATGACTTTATATGGTCCTCAGGATATCCTCTGGCCTCAGCATGTGGCGGCGCGTAGCCTCAGCAAGTGGCGACTCCTATCCCCTGATCTGCCTGTCCCAGCATGTGGCCCATCAACACCTAATGATGGACACCATCAGCACATCATGGCAGACGATAGTCCTGGGCGCAGGCCAGACCCAGGCCCACCAGCTGGCAATTATGGCAATCCAAAAGTCACGTCCCTCGGCAGGCAGCTGCTTTCCCCCAAACTGATTTCATAAGAGTCGCTTCCCGCTTCCTGCGGATAAGGAAATTTTCTTTTTGTATTATTCTTTAAAGCCTCACTTAACCACTTGTTGGGTATTTCTTTACATTTGAAAGTCTAGTCTTTGGCAATGTCATATCCGATAAATTACGTATACGCAGCGTGTTGGATTTTGCTCTGCTGTGGCTATTAATCAATTGCCGCCAGCAGAGTCTGTGTATCGTTAGATATCCAAGTCCAATAATAGCCTAAAATGAGCCTAAATGGTTGTCTATAGGGGGTGGTTCTACAAGTGGTGTCCAGGCAGGTATATGGGCTTCGGATGGAACTACAATGGGCGGCTTCTTATCGCAAACGATGGCAGGGACCGGACTAGGAGGGGTACATCGTTGTGTGGTCCCTGTATTTACCTCCTCTTGGTACTGGGCGTCTTCATGGTCACAGAGTTATTTTCCTCTGCTTCCTTTTTTATTCATAGGCCTCCTTACTTTCTCTTCCTTTATAGTCGTAGGCCTCTCTGCTTCCATTGCTTCCTTCTAATCGTATACCTCCTTGTTTCCGTTTCTATCTGGACCTGTTTCCCCTGCCTTTCTCACAGTAGGCCTCTCCTTCCCTTCCTGATGCTATGCCAATACCAATAAATAAAATGTTGTGGGCGCCTGTTAAAGAAGTCCTGGTTGTAGGTTTACTCGTACTCCATACTTACACAATGTTTTAAATCAATTTATCAGCATGAAGCCCATAAGGAGAGAGGAAATTGTCCTTGCAATGCAATTGTCATAATACAAAAAGTGTTTTTGGGGGGCAACGATGGGAGAATGACTTAAAATGAATGCGGAATAAAGCGACGCCATCTCCATTCCCATCAGTAGTACGGTGTAGAGCGTCATTTGGGTTTATTGATACGACTTTGAAAAGCCAAATGCGCGGCAGAAACACACAGCTTTACAGTTATTACTGAACACCCGATTAAATTCTAATATGAATTTTATCGCCTTGTGCTGTGTAGGTGCCATCGCCAGGCATCGCTCCGAATACTGGCAGACAGTTGGTGGAGCTGTCATTAAAAGCGTTTATTCTGATTATAAGGCGAGAGTGCCAAAATGAGTAATGATTCGTGGGGGAAAGAGAGCAGGATTCACTGGGGTTTTTATTAACGCCTGGCAAGTGGAAAATATCGTCGAGTTGATAAAGATTGATTGATGGGTTGGTCGGGTTCTTCTTTCACTGTTTTCTCTCGTTTCGCAGCAGTTTCTTCCCTGCTTGTTTGTCGGGACAAATTGAGTTGTCATAATTTGAATATCTTCGTCTGGCAGAGAGATTTAAGAAGCTTTAATCAAGCTCCAGCCATGGTGCACTCCCCGAATCCGCATCCGTCTGCTGCTTTGCTCTATGTGATATTTTATAGTAGTACTCTCAAAGCGGGGCATAATAAATTTACATCAAGTAATTACAACGCATGTGGCGGCTGTGGCTGCAGTTAAGCTTTTATTTACTTCCACTCTGCACCACTCTACTACAGCATTTTGGCCGTATCCTGCCTTGTGCAACACCCTGTGCACGCACACACACAAGCGCATTTAGCGTGTAAACAGTACACGAGCTAAATTAAATATACTGCAACACAAATACACAAAGCAATGAAATGTAATTTAACACACAAGAAAAAGCCACCTTAACTAGAGATGAGAGCGTGTTTGGGTGGCGAGAACACGCACGAGTCATCCTTCGTCATGTACAACAAGCCTAGAGAAGACATTTAAACGATAATTTTTTAAATAGGCTTCCACGCTCAGACACGCAACGCTCACGCCCATCTCGACTCCCCCAAACATATGTACATATGTACATATGTAGGAAACCAAATATACGATGTCGCCACCTGTCAACAGAATTTCATAGCTAAGTAACTCCCACCCCACCTCCACAGAGCCCGGGCGCCCATCATAAACAATGAGCAATCAGAGTTATGGTCATGCCTTGCATAACGGATCACATACTCTCTTTGGACGACGCTCTCTCCTCATAATTAGTGCCGCTGTACTGAAGCTATACTTCCCTCTCTTCATGCTGAGTGCCGCTACTAGCACTCCGCCTCTCTCTTCATGCTGATGGGTGCTAAAGGGAGAATACTCCTCTCACGCATAGCACTACCCATTAGACTGAATGAGGCCACTGATTGTGTTGAGTGCTGGTTGATTAACGCAACTATGTTTATGACTACTGAACCCCGCAACCCACCATCACTGTCGTCTGTCGTAGTGCATGTGTGGTCATGCAAATCCATTAAGAGGAGTCTGTCGTCGTACTCCGCCCAACTTCTCGGAATATGCGAATCAAAGGAATATAGCGCTTTCTCACAAAAACAAAACAATGTCAGACATTTGCAATTGTTGCCAACTGTCAGGCCACTTGTCGCTTTCGTTGTCGCTGTCGCTGTCGCTTCTGCTGCTCCTCCTACTCCTGCTCTTGTAGTTGTAGTTGTACTGCAGCTTCTCTTGCTTTACGGTTTTTTGAGGGGAAATAAAGCAAGCAACTGCAGCCGAAATGGTTTATAGTTGTCTCCTCCCGCTCACACTGTTGCTCCCTCTCCTACTCGCACTTCTTCTGCATCTCCTGAAGTTGCTGCTGACAAGGTAAATTTATACAAGGTGAGCATTGCCCAAAGATCGTTAGAACGATAGTTCCTAGTTTCGATTGAGGTGCATTTCTGCAACAAAGTTCTGCAAAGTTGCAATGAGAGAGAGGCTTCAGTAGAGGCGGTATTTATGCCACCTTACCTAAATATACCTTGACTGTTGGCTTTCTTTCGGCTTGCTTTATAGCTCGCTCTTTACCGCTCTCTCCATAGTCGCTTGTATTGCCTGGCTTGCTTGTCGCATGCCTTTTTGTCTCAGCTGTCAGCTGCTCTGCCGCCACAAAGAAAAGAGAGTGGGAGTGGGAGTGGAAGAGAGACTCGGTGGGAATGGTTGCTGGTGCAAATGGGAGTGAGCTAGTGGAAGTAATGGTAAATGCTTACAGCTTAAAGCACTCTCCCTGTCTCTCCGAAATACACTGATATTCTAACGTATTCACGTTTGATTCTGAAACTCCTAAGCCCTTTCTCTGTCTCAGGCACAAGTCCATCAACTTTTAAATACTTTCCGCAAATGCATTGAACACTTTCATTGGATTTGAAATACCCTATAGAATGTGTGAAGGCATATCAGTACCAAGCAAGCGCAGAAATACTAAAGGATTCTTTGGAATGGAATCGGTAGAACGCGTTGAACTACACATTAAGTTCTCTATTCCTGTTAATTACATTCATACATAACATCTGATTAGTTTTTTCCGCTCTACTACTGAAATACCTTCTAATTAATCCCTTCAACTGTTTAAGGGGTACCATGTAGTCTATTATTGTATATCTTTCCTGTGCGGTGGGTTGACCAAATCCGCTTTCCTCACCAACACACACCAACGCACTTTACTGCTATTAACGGCTACAGAGCATGGGCCATGGAATGCAGATGGAAATGGACTTAAGCCCTAGCAGTTGTCTTAAAGTTGACCCTAGCCTCACGTACTGGTACACACACAGTGGTAGGATACATTTCTCTGCTGTGTTATAAATAAATTTATTTCAAATAACTTTTCCTTGTGCTGTGAAGTGCATTTAAGCTTTTGACTGCAGCCTCTCGGACCCACTCTCCACCTCGCTCCCAAGTTTCCAGCAAATGCAAAAGTTAGTAAACCACAAGCGCCCGAGCCTCCTCTTCCTACCATAGACAGAGAGAGAGAGAGAGAAAGGATTCTGACAAAACTTGCACCTGTTTGCATCAAATTACAAGTTGAGTCCGGCACCAGAGCTCCAGGTCAATCTACAGTTGCAGCACCTTTGCTGCAGAAGCAACCCCAACTTGCCTCCTTGCCTCCACTGACCTCATCTGGCATTTTGTACGGGTAGCATTCGCACATCCCCTGCCTAGAACCCCTGCCTAGAAAACACACACGCACTTTGTTTCTCATTTTCAGTACCAGTACCAGTGACCGGACAGATCTCTGTGTATATATTAAGTTACCCTCAGTGCAAATATAAATATTTAACATTTTCGTACAAATTGTTGAAATTCGGTTTTAAGCTAGAGAGATCCAGAAATGGCCAGGAAAACACGTTTTATGGACAAGTTTGTTGCAAAATATTGTTTTGCATAGGACCCCATGTCAAATAAACGTTTGTCTATCACACAAAGAGAAAGAGAACTATGGGGAAAGAGAAATATAAGGAGAGAGAGAGAGGTGGAATAGAGCAAACAGATAATCAAACAAAGCAAATATATACCAAAAGTTACACAAAAACAAACTTTGGCATCTTATACTTCCATTTCAGTTGCTGTTCTATGCTGTTTCCTTGCCAAGTTAGAGCTTCAAGGATGTGCCGAAGAATATACCAGAAACAAAGGATGAATGTCGACGGAAAATATAGTACCACTTACATCTATTTCAATTTATGGTATTTATTTGAGTAGAAAAGGTATCTTTTACCCAAAATATTAAGATATGTTGTCTGTTATAGTAAAAACTACGCTTTTAATGCGTTTCCTAATGCGAAATTCTATTGGCACTTTATTTATAAATTTAGAAAACGATGTGGCACATATTTTATCGTACAATTAATCCTGTTATCTTTTAATAGAGAAATTATGACAGCACTCTTTCTACTACGCCTAAGAGTGTTTACAGAACAAACGACGAGCCCATCTAGATCACCATTAAGCCCACATATTTGAGGTCTCTGCGGTAAAAAGGAACACCCTCTCGGCGCTGGAAACCCGAACACCCGCCCGTATTTAAAGAGGCTGCATGAAAATACTAAAAACAAAACAGGAAAACAACGCAAATAACTTTGGCCGCACTCCAAGGTTCTGAGAGTCAAGTGGTGGTAAGCAGAGGCAGAAAGCTTTTGTCGGTCAGCCGCAGGTGATAAAAAGTTGAGAGTGGGGGGCAACCTCAAGCTGCCACGCCACTCCCCCTGTTGCTGCTGTTGCTACTGCCGCCTGCTGTGGCAACGCCAAACATTTACATTATGTTTAACAATATTTGCGGCTGCTGCTCTCAACTCCACAAAAAAATAAAACAACTACTATTGTTTCGAGCGCCAGATAGTTTCTGTTGCTTTTTGATGCCTTTGACCAATCGCCGAATAATATTTTGCACCGCACCAAACCGCAGAATCATAAATATTTTATGTTGCGGCTTCCTTTTATTTGATATGGTTCTCTGTTTGCTAAATGTTTTGTTCCACGAATTGTTTCATTTGGCATTGGCCAAATGCTGCGAATCTAAAGAACGAAACAGAAACAGAAATGGAAATTATTCAAATTCTATTCAGCAATGCATTCAGCTTTAATTAGGGAGAGTGCTCTCTCCGGCTAGTGTAATTAGCACCCTGCTGCTGTTTCTGCTACTGTTGCAAGCGAGTGGGGCTGCCGTATCCTAATTCTCGCTATAAAAGGGAAAGATAAGCTCTTACCAACGTTCTCTTTCAGTGTTCTATCGCTCTTTCTATCAGTCTCTTATTAAGACTCCTTCTTGCACACCCTTTTGGTGAGGGTATAAATATGAATATGAACAGAAGGCTATGCCTTCAACAGAAAGCAGCTACAATATAAGGATAGATTAAGATATTTCTAAATATGGAATAGTTCGATTTATGCTTCGTATTCGTAGATTCTTTAAGTTCATACAACATTTAAAATCGGGAATAATTGAGGCATTCTGTAAGGGTATTCGCATCTGCCAATTCCTGTCCTTCAACCACACCCTTCTTGATTCCTTTGTGGTCGCTCATTAAACAAAGGACATTAAAGTAATCAAGCGCATTGCACTGGCCAACACAGAGATAATCCTAAAAGGAGAAGAAGGGGGAAAGCGAGAGAGTGAGGCAGTTAGAGGAACGGGAGAGTATTTGGAGCACTATTAGAGACCAAGAGACAAGGCCAAAGGCACTCTCTGCAGAAGATTTCGTAACAGTTGATCCCATAGTTTGTCAACTTCGCAATCAATTCAATCGGGAACCAATACAATCATCCGCCTGTCCGACGTTTAAACATCGATTGACCCATCAGCAAGGTAAACCATTGAACTCCGGCTGCAGGTCTGCTGGACGGCAGCAATCGTGCTCCTCCACGCCACTCTGGAGTATGTAGGGGTGGCTGTTGAGGCCTTAATTGTGACAGTCCTTGCAACAATCCTTGGGGGACGTGTTTGGGGCATTGTGCTGAGGCTGCAACGGCAGCAGCAGCTGCAACAGCAGCAGCCATTGTCATTGTTGCAGCTGGCACAGAGCGGAGACAGTTGGCAAGGACAAAGTCGGGGACGGGCGAGAAGGGGGCGAAACGTTGCAATTACCATGCACCATGCCACATGACGTGCCGTTATGACTGCATCCCTTGCATCTGTCCCCTCTACTCCCCTCTCTGCCTCTCTGTGTGGCACGAAAAGTTCAATATGTAAATATCTGTATGTGTCCGTGTGTCTGTCAACACATCGGCAAACGAAAATGAAACAGTCACCTTGGGAGCCATTGCTGTGGCAACTGTGACATGCACATTTTGTGGGTCACTGGCACGGCAGGAAGAGGAGCACGCGACGCAAATGGGGTGGGAGTGCGGGTGCCCCACAGCTAATGCAAAATTTAAAACATTCAACTTGAATCCAACAGCGGAACCCCGAACCGGATGCCCAGAAATGCAGCACCGCACACTTGATACAAAAATCCACTTGCTGGCACATGCGTCGAGTGGCAGCGGTGTGGCAGCAAATCATTTGCGAAATTTTGCGAGTGTTTCACGCGTTTTTCCCTGCGTGAAAATGCGCGAAACACACACATTTGCCCCCTGCATTAATTAAGCCAAGAGATGCCACTCAGATATTGTTGCTGTTGCTGCTGCTGCTGTTGCTACTCTTCGCACTGCATGTTGCTGCAACATGGCACTGCCATCAGAGTGGTCTCTCCACGGCTCCTCTCCTCTCCCCACAAGCCGACTTAATTAAAGAAAACTTAATTAAATGATAACACAGCAGCGGCCAAATAAGTTATGCCAACTATTTCCAGTACTCCTCTTGCCAGTGTGTGGTGTGTGGTGTGTGTGTGTGTGGCAGCCTCACAGTGTGTTGATCATATTGTTGCAAAGTAACATGGGGAACAAGGCCAGATATTTCAAAAAATAATTACAAAATGTGCCCAACAGGTACTGCGAGAGGAGCGATGGTATGGTGCAGTGCAGCACCCTTCAACATTTGTCCTCAGTTTTAGTCCCAATTATGGCCTGAATGCCAGCGATTACAGGAGGATGACATAAAAGGCTGAGCTAAAAGTGGTTTCAGAGTCCCCAGTACCCTAGAGATTTTAGAGGAGAGCGAGTATATTAGGCAGGTCAATGATATGTACTGATATGTATATATTTAGAGCCTTACCCTTAGCCTTAGACTCCTGGAAAAACAGGTTCCTCTATGTACGTCTAAAAGGTATAGATTTTTCTTATAAAATATATAGTACCATTATCCCCCTCTGTTGCTAGTAACTTATACAAATATTAATCTATTTTTGAATGCTGAGCCTTAATTGGTTATTTGTGCTCTTCTTTGCTGAACAGTTTACTAAGTACTTTATCTGTTCACCCAAATCATGGCCTAATTTCTTTGATTTTCAATGCTTGTTCTATCTATATCTTCTACTGTGTATGAGTGAGACTGTATGTATGGTTCCAGGTTGGACAATCTGAAAAGGGCTGGCAATCGTTCCCAATAGCTGAAGCAGGGACCACAGCACAGCAGTCCCCTCTCTCTGCCACCAGATCTGCCTGCAGACTGCAGTACAAAGAAACCAGACATATTAGCGACCAGAAGCATACATACTCGTACATGTACGGATACATTTGCACGAGTTTGTATGTGAATGGCAGCACTTTTAGATGGCTATACTGAAACGGCTCTATAAGTGTTTATGCAACTGTCCTCCAACCCATTCCAGGGCCTACGAGGAATGGGACTGCCTACCACTCCGCATCTGACCAAGAAAACAGTGACACTTTTCTGCTTGTTATGCCTGTTGTTGCAATTGTTTGCACACACACACATACACAGACACCACACTCGTACAGAGACACACATGGATACATGGAGACATCTGCATGCATTATGCCATTGTCTCTGTCAATATTGTTGTTTCGTGGCACTATTCCCACTGTATGTATGTGTTTGTGTGTGTTTCTGTGAATATTTGTGAGTGTATTCGAGTGTATGAGTGTAGTGAGTGAGTGTATGCAGTCAAGTAAGGCCCCAAAAACATTTGTTGCAGACTTTCAGGCTGCTTCTGCAAATGCAAGTCCTGGTTTTACGAGTACTCGTACTCCTGCCGCCTGCTGGTAATTTGTGGCACACTTTAAAGTGCTCATTTCTGCATTCAAATTAAGTAGAGCAAAGGATAGAATGATACAACACAGACATGTATAAGTATACATGTAGCCTTTGCTATAAATAATGATCATTCCGTTAATTATTCACCTCAAGAGTGCCTAAAACTCTCTACCATTTCGGAAAAGATAAGATATTATAAGTTCTGATTTGAGTAAACGAACATGAAAAGCAATGACTCTCTTAATGAGGGAAGAATCCTCCCAAAAAGAATGCCACTTATTTTCCTTATAGTGTCTACTTCTTAGCACAATAATTATAATTGGCAATAAATTAGTAGATAATAACGGTATATAAAGTTATTGAAAATGAAGGCCATATATTTGAAGGAAATTTGAAAACCATATTAACCTATAACAATTTCCTTAGAGTTTCGTAATCCTACTTTCTCTCTGCTCACTACTGCAATCTGTTTTCCAAAATTTTCTCCCCAAATTGTGTCACGGCCACTCAATCCCACTCCCTTGCCCTCTCAGGAACGACGACACATGACTTGATGTCAACAGCAGCCAACGTCCGGTTCCGGCGGAACTATGCTCGCGTGCTCCGCTCAACAGACTCGCTTCAATCGTTGTCCTGACTTGACTTCCACTTCCTCGTTGTTCTTGGTATTTTCGGATTGTTGTTCTTGTTGTTTATTGCTCACTGTGGCTACTGCAAGTGCCAATGCAAATATAATTTTACGAGTAGTTCCATCGAATAGGTGATGTCAATTGTTTTATTGAACTGCTTTGAATACTCTTGGAGGAGGATTGGCAGTTTTAGGATTGCAGTTTTTACACATCGACCTAATACTCTATTTACACTCCGGATAAGCACAAGGGCCACCACTGCGCAACCGAATACTAAAACTCCGTTTGTTGGGCTACGCAGCCTACGCAATGATCCCAATAATTAAATATATGTATTATAGCCAGCGGTGCAGCGGTGCCAGCAGTAAAGCAAATCACTTTAAACCACTGTACCACATGGTAAAACATGGCAGCAGCTTCTTCCTTCTTTCTTTCTTTTTTTCGCCTTCTCTACCGTTCTCTCAATCGAAGCCTCGCTTGCTTTAGGGCACGGGTAATTTGGCCGCCTGTCCTTGAATTCAGTTTCCACCTAGCAATCACACATTGGACATCGCTCTCTAATCCTACACCGTCTTGAACCGACACCCGCGTCTTTAGTATGACCTCGTCTTGAATCGAGCTAATCATCGAACAGACTATTGTCGTAAACCTAAATCCAACCATCGCTTTCCCTTAAACTCCGTATATACTATCGGAAAATACGTTGCTAAAGAAGCTCAGTAGCTCAACAAATAATTTAAAGCATTCTAAAAATATGCATGTGTATTTGGATATTGTTTATACAAAAATACGATAGTCCCTATTAAAAAATGGTGGATAGTGGTAGGAAAATACTTCTCGACCTATTCGCATACTTAATAAATATACAACAACAATTTCGTACAAGTCGGTCAAACTTCTTAGAAGTAAATTGGCCAAGATTGGTCTTTCAGGTGGCAGCCCACCGCGTGAAGGAGGTCCTCTTGAGAAGGTCCCGTTCACACCACACATGTCGTAGTCCATGGATATTAAACCAATTGATAGCACAGGTTATATATTTAATATTAATAATTTATTATATATTTAATTTACCATATTTGCAGACTTTTTCTAAACAGCACCTCCCTCAGTAATATCCGAATGGGAGTGCTATCGGCCTTCCATCCAAAGCGTCGTCATGTCGACACCTTCGAAAAAAATCATAAAAATAGACGGAAAAACAGATTCAGAAAATAGCAACCGAATCTGCCTATGTTAGCCGTCAAATGCTGAAATCAAATTTATGGAAATAAATGAATACCATTTACATAGTTGAACTTTTTATTCATGAAATCCAGCCCCAATGCGTGACGATAGATTCAGCCCTTATATTCGAATTCCCCAACTGGCCACTTCTCTATTATACAAAAACTGTGGAGGATACAGCAACAGGCATTTATTTCAGAGGTATTTTCAATGTTATTGTCCAGTCCCTTTGCAATCCTCCATTACAGTGCCTTAGACCAGTTATAGTAAAACGTCTTCTATTGCGGATTGCCAATCGAAAACGAGTGTCGCAGGTTAGTTAGCAGTTGAAGCTCCTGCATTCCATTCAAAAGTTGTCCCTACAAAAGGCGTCTGAGTTCTTCGCAACGTCAACCATATTTAATTTAAAAAAAGATGCACTTGATAGTTAAATGCGTATTTCTTACCAGGGTCAAAAGGATTCTATATGCTATGTTTTCCAATTACTCCACAATTGCTGGAGCAGATTTCGTGCATCTTGTTTTTGTACAGAAACAAGAACCAAGAACAAATGGCAGCAACGTTGCATCCGCAAAGCCTCTCAGCCGAAAATAAACTGCTTTCAGTTGATGGATCTGAACCAGGATCTGAACTTAATCCCAAATCTGGTCATACACCGCCAGATGTAAGAGAGCTGCTCTTATGGACGAAATAGTATATCACAAAATACCTATCAATATTTTTTTTCCGCTTGCGATCGTGGTTGAATGCCCGAAGGCAGTGCTGTTGAAGAATCCCCACATGAAGAAGGTTCACAAAACTACAAGAATACAGAGTATATCAGAAGAATATATGATGATAATGGCACCAGTTGCTCAATCAGCCCGAACACCTTTTGCTTGTGACAAACGTGACAAAAGGGATTGAAGGCGGTCAAAAGCCGATTTCTCTCTCACCCTTTTAATTTGCATTAACAGTAGGGAAAAGAGTTGGCGGATAGGAGCATTTGATGTTTATCAAAATATAATTTTGTTCATCCGTTTAAGGAGAATCTTGCGAACCTCCTCGACTTTGCAAGCACTGCAGTCGAACATTCTATCAGGGTCGCAAGCAGCAACATAAATAAAATATGGTTTCAAATTTCATCACTTACTATTTCGTGTCAGGGCTCATGAATCTGGCCGTGCATGCTCCGACCGCCACTTAGGTTCAAGTCCAGGTACAAATCCATCAACTGATTTCAGTTTATTTCCGGCTGAAGTTTATTAGATGCCTTGCGGATACAACATTTCTGTCATTTGGGCGTTCAGCAATTTCTTAATCGTGCAAAGGTACGCTCCCGTGAAGGTATATTTCGATGGGGAAATCCATTTTAAATCTTGCATGCAGAAGAACTTGTTTCGTAAACGGAATTTTAAACGAGATAATGGAATGAGAACACCCTTTCCAGACCTACTGAGTTCTCAGAGTTGAGGTTATAGTTTGGTTAGAAACAGAAATGCTGATAAAAGTATATGCCTACTACATATATGATCACTAAAAATATTTTTTGAGGAGCAGTTCGCAAACTTCCTCGGTAGTTCCATAGATAGTTCCGCGGGGAGAAGAGTAAGGCACGTGGAGTACAGGCTAAAAAAAAGGTATAGATTAAAGATAGAACATTCATTTCGGAGAAAAAAGACCGAGTGAAAACCTTTTTTTCAGGATTTTTTTCTTGGAAACAGTGGAGAGGAACAGTTGTTAGGAACCGCTCTCAGTCATTCTTTTATTCGATAAAATAATAACAATTAACCCTAGACAATTCCAAAGAGTCGATACTTATAAATACTATCGGTTATCTATATCAAGAAAAAACTATAAGATTTATTTTGGCTTGAACTCATCTAAACTCAATTTATTGATAAGAATGGAATGATAAAGCTGCCTTCACGACCGATTTGAGCTTAAGATCTTCTCCAAGATGGTTCAGAATTTGGTTCAAGATATATGAAAGTATTCCCCTGTGGCCAAAGCAAAAATTACTGCAACCTAAGCTTTTGTAAGGCAATCTTTCTCTATCTTTATGCCTTCTGATAGTTCGTATTTTGTTATGATGACATTATGCGTACGCGATGGTAGCAAACCTGCAGCAAGTCTCCAGCGAATGACAATCGAATGGCTCTCTTTTTGGTACAATATTTTAAATTTAAATTCTGTCATGGTGTTTTGGTTTGTTTTCTACTGTAAAAGCTAGATGATATTTTGATTCCTTTTTTTCTGCATTCCATTCCCCATTTTTTTTTTGCTCCACATAACTGACGTTGGTCGTATCTCCATTTTGCAACATTTTTTTGTGCATTTTGTTTGGATTTGCTTGTAAATTGCAAATGACGATTTCCACACGCTCTTTCTCTCTTTCCGTTTTTCAACTGACTGTCTCTCTTTTAGTTTTCTCCCCCTTTTTCCACTGCCTGTATCGCATTCTGCAACTGTTTTTTATGGCATGTGGAAATTAGAAAATCATTTTGTATGGCTTTCGAAGGCAGCAGCTCTTTTTTCTGTTGAAGCATTCCGTTGTTGTTGGCTGTTGGCTGAACTTTACATAAATAGTTTCAAAAGCATTACGCACACACAGCGCACACGCATAGAGCACACACACGCACACTCAAACATACATATACACAGATGCCAAATTAAACTTCCTGTCTGTCCAAATGGAAAACTTTACACAAATGTGTACAATTCGCATTTATTTTAATGCATAAATTTGTCACCCAACCTCGTACTTGTACTTATCCCTGCGTCTGTTTCTTGTTCCTGGTTCTGGAAAGACCCTCCATTAAATCACAAACAAATTTCGTTGTGCTCCACTAGTGGAAGTGAATGTTATACAAATTGATTTTTGATAAGGGACCCCCAAGAAAACAGGCGCCCCCATCCATAGAGAGAGGGAGAGCAAACGAGAGACACGAACAGGAGAAGAGATTAAATCCCAATAAACGGACAAAACAAAGCACAAAAAACGATACAGGTTTCGAGAGGCAGAAATCGTAGATACCCTTAAAGAACATTTTTCTGATGGTATCTATAGGTATAGCTATGATATGCTCAATCGATTGTTGTCAACATTGTTTACAAATTCAGTTTCCCAAAGTGATAGTCAATTATCATCTGAATAAAAAGAGATATAGACAGGAAGAACTTGGTCTCAAATATAGATTACGAATCCGTGTATATACCTTATAAAATAAAAAAAACACTTCCTATTCTGCCTACAAGCCTCTCGTAGGTATCATAGTGCCCTTCCCTCCTTAAGGGTATTCCAAAAACAAGGCAAAAGTAAGTCAAAGTAAGGGCAAGAGCATAGGAAAATATATGACAACCACAAAGATAATGTTGGCAAACTTTTATAAGCAACAACATGGCGCTATCTGTATAGAGGGAGGAGTGGGTATTTGGGGTAGGGGTAGCTCGAGGTGATGGCAAGTTCATAATGAAAATGCGTTTTCATAGAGAACTTTTCCCGCTGGCGGCGCAATGGAAAACGTTGATTGATTTTGTGTTGGCCTTCGTTGACAGACAGCTGACAGTCCTTGCGGGAGTATGCCATGACTTATGGTTCCTTCTTCCTCATGGTTGTGGCTATTGCTTAATTAAAGTGGTAGCACGATGGATGAACGGACTGGTACTCATTATCAGCACTTAATCAATCTAAAGAAGTTAAAAGCGTTTGTCTAGAATGAAAAGTGGTAGGGATTGACAGCAAGGGATATAAATAGATGTCATATCATCAAGAATTCAACAACTTTCACAATTAAATTGGCTCTCAAAGACCCTTCATTGTTTATATGTATAGGGAAATATATAGGGATCCCAGCGATCCATAGAGTTATCCCCTTTTGGTTATGCAAATATTATTCTTAATTTGCTTCACAAACCGCCAGATTCCGATGGCTGTGCGATGATACAGGTGTGCGCCGTATCCGTATCCGGGCATGAAACCAACATTGCCGTGGCCGGCGGAGCAAAAACAAATCACAGGCACTGTTTGAAACGGAAAAGTTTTTAATGAGTTGCGACAGGGCCACAGCCTGAGGGCGAGAGATGTGCCGGCAGGCAGCAGTCACTTGCGGGCGCTTTTTTTCCAATAATTTAACGCGCGTTGCGTATACGCAGCGTAAACGTAGCCCAAAACGCAACCGCACATGCCACTTGCTGCACAATCCAATCAAAAGTTTACAATTTACGCTCGAAATGTTGCGCCTGGAACGCTACACACATTGATAGGCGTCCACCCCCGTCCGTCCGCCCACGGCAGCAGTATCTCTTACAGACAGACAGTCTCCCTATTTCTCTGTTTCTCCGTCTCTCTATAGCTCAGTAAGTGAGTGCAGGGCGTACAAAAAATGTATTCATCGCTTTAAATACTTTTCGTGCATGTATGTGCGGGAGAAAGTTTTTCCGTCTAGGCCCGGCTGTGAAGCGTGTCAAAGCCGCTTAGCAGCCTCAACGGGAAAGCGGAAAAACCCAAAAGAAAAGCTTCCGTTCCGAGTGCCCCGTGTATTCATTTTCATTTTCTTTGATGATTATGATTTAAGGTAATTGCAGGCCCCTCCCCCCTTGTACATCTTTATGTATATATATATACATCTTGATATGTGGATACACATGTTTTTACACTCAATTACAATTTACTTAACTCTGCAGCAGTTTTATTATGCAAATGTTCGAAGTGGCAGGAGAGGAAGGGAGAAAGGAGAGTGGTAGTCCAGAAGACACATACAATCAGGGACCTTTGACCTGGACCTGGACATCAGGAAAGGGTTCATGGGGTTATCCAGGCCAATAATTAATTACTTTCACATGCACAAAGGCGGATGCCGAGTATTGATACGGCTGTAGGGGCATACAGCATGAGGATATGAGTGTGTGCATTCGAATGGTAATCAGAGTCCTGCGAGACCCATGGAGAAATTTTGGATAGTAGTAGATCACCCTCTAACGGTCGATGGATGCCACAAACCCCCACTTAGGTATTCATTGCACACGACAGCTGCAGCAACAAAGCTCGGGCCAAGTGGCAGACACGCCTCCTTTGGAAACGCGAAGCCCGGTTGTATTGCCTCTCGGTGGCCGCCGCTGACGCTCCTTGGCAACTGCTGGTAGCGACATCGTGGCGCAACTGCAACTCTATTAGGATCCATCAATGTCAGCCAATTTATGCGCATATTAAAAATGCGGTCTGCCGATGACAAACACAGGACGATAGCACACACGCAAGGATGGTAGCTAGGATGGTTGCTGTAGCCCATAGAACCCGTATAGGGACGTGGACTACTGGCGTCACGACGCACGTGGCGCGCACAATGGCAAACATATGACGATGCGCAAAATTGAGGAACAAGTCGCAAACGTGACAAAAGCAGAAGCTGCACACAGAAGCAGAAACCGAAAGACGCACATGGAGCACTCCGAAGCACACTGAACAAAAATAGAAAGGACTGCATGAAGGATTCTACTGAAAAAAAGAGAAAAGGCAGGAAAGCAGGTGCCTCGCTTAACGTTGGGAGTGGAAATTTACTCTTAAAGAATAGTGAAATTTATCTTATTAAATCTTTGTTTTATGAACAAAATTAAAAGTAAGGAAAGTTGGTTATTTTCTTGAAAATACATATAGTAACTTTCTAAGAAGGATATATCGGAAAAACATTGATCTCTTGGCCCTTTGAATCGATCCATCCATCACTCATAAACATAATTTTTTATCAACAAAAGTTGTTCAATTTATATCTCTTTTTTTGTGGATAACAAACTAGTTTTTCCAAGTGACAGAAGTACATACATATATCTAAAGCTTTGGCTACATAAAATGTAACTTTAATGCAGTTCAGCCAAGAAGAGAACGAGGTGGAAAGATGGGCCGCCACTGATGCGATTAGTGTGGGTGGGTGGTGGGTGTGGGGGCATGCTCCCGCCCACAGGAGCAGAGGAAGCACACTCCGATGCCAATTATGACAAATGCATAGAATCGAGTTGAACTGAATATCCTTATCAACGAACGCACCAGGTACACCAGGAACAGGTGTGAGAGTCCATTTGTGTGTGGATTTGTTATGGGATCCCCTCCCCCTCGGACAGGAGCACTAGCAATGCTCAACAGAGGTTGAAACTAGACAAAATTTAAACTTAATTTGCTCTTGCAGTGCCACAGGGTTTCATTTTAAAGATTATAAATTCTACTGGTCAAAGGACCAGCTCAGCCAGAGATAGTACAAGATTGACCAGGAGCCACCACAGCACACATCAAAATGCAATTCATTAACTTTATAACCTCAGAAATGAGTTGACCGCAGACCAATAAAACCAGAATGAAATATTTACCAAAAGGTTGGATCTTGCTTGTCGCCAATGCAGCCAATTGAAGCAATGGAAGTCAAGCTGTGACATTCTGTACAAATACATATCCAAACGAATATATGTACAAATGTATATAAGGATTTGTATGTGTGAATGTGGTGAGCCTTTTGGGTTTCGTTGAACGAGAAAGCAGAGAGAAACCATTGAAGGGAGACCATGTGAAAACTGGAACTGACACAATAAGGATGATTATGGCAAGACCATAGAATAATTATTAATTCCAATCAATTTTATCCACCCACTTACACACTACGACAACGGATACGAATACGTTTACGTATAGAAAGGAACATAAATTTCGATCGATTGCATTTAAATTGCAATTTGTGGGGAGGCCACAAGATGCAAACCAAAGATTTATTTCAGGAGATAGGAAAAGTCATTGGCTGTATGTATGGCTGTAATATTTAAAGAGTTCTCAATAATATGATAGCCAAGGAAAACAATGTGTGTATTAAGATAAGAAGGCTAATAAAGAGTACATGGATAGGAAGTATTAAGAAGGAATTCTAACAATTTTATTGCCCGTTACAGATTCGGGATTAAGGATGATTTAAAATCGATTACTGATTAACTATGCGATAGCTTGATTACCTTTACGATAACTGTGTAGATCGTTAGCTAAACTTATTCCAAGGCAATTCCGTAACAGTTCTAAAATCTTAAATAGCAAAACGGCATTGTTAGCCCCATTTTGGTAGTTTATCTCGTTGTAATAGACCATGGTCGACTCAAGCTTTATTCTATGTACTCCTACATAGATTGTTAGGCATCGAACCTTCGATTGTGTGCTACCCATAAATATGTAACGCACTGTCTGTAGCTGGCATGGGACTGCAGAGCTCTTTAATTTATGCAAATTTGACCCACAGTCAGGCTATGGGGCTGTGTGTACTTCCCATTGTATTTGCCCCCCACAAAATGCATTGTTCCATTCACATATACGAGTCTCCCCATACATACACATATGTGTATGTGTGTTATGTTTGTTCTTGTTTAATATTTAAACAATCATTTGCTGTTCCGTCTCTCCTCCACAGCGAGAGGCTGCCATGGAGGACATGTCTGTGCTGAAATTTGGGTCATGGCGAGAGCATTTGTTATGATTATTATTAACCCTGTTGCTGTTGCTGTTACGAGCCCAGCTCCCAGCCTGGGTATTAGGCTAATTTTGTTGTATATATTTCACACAATTGAAATTTGTCAGCTTAGGATCTAGTGAGCTGTCGATTCAACAATAAATCTACAAAAAGTACATACCCCAGAAGCCCAATGGACAACAGTGCGTATCGTCAATGTGAGAGCCATTAAAGAATTAATCTTTTGGTTTGCTTTCGGTTCGGTTGCATGGCTCATTGAGCCCACACTCACTCGTAAGTAATTCCATTCCGACTCATTATCTCATTTGATTTGATTTGTCGTTAATCAAAACATAACAAAGCTCCACACACGCCAGCGACTGTCAAAGACAGGCCAGACATGTCCTATATATAGACGTACATATGTGTCTGTCTGTCTGTTTGTTAAAGACAAACAGAGTACCTCCAGCTGGCGGGCTGGCCTCCCCTTGTGCACAAACTTTCCACTTTGCAATTTTCACGCACAAAATTACACAAATCAGTGGACAAAAATCAGCAAACATTTGCCAAATATTAACCAAATTATTTAAGTACGAGAAAAACGCATTTAAGATGGCTTTTCCAACAATTCCGAGCCTGGGAAAACTCTCCGTTCCACGTAAAACGCCAATAAACTGCGAGCGTCAAAGTTTTTCCGCTGAAAAAAAGTTGGAAAAGTTGGAAAAGTTTAAGGCGCCTGTGGGGGTGGGTGGAAAAGTGGAATTCGACACATATTTTGGGTGCGTGCTCATGTGGGAGTTTTTACATCAAACTAAATGCAGGTGCTGCGCAGAGGAAAAATAAACTCAAATTTCATTGCCCACAATATTATTTTTCAGCTTAGATTTCTATTCTTTTAAAGGCCCCCCTACTTAGGCCTCCATAATAACCCCCTTTCAACGAGTCATTCCGCATCATCCGCCTATCAGTTGATATTTCCCACAGCTCAAGTTAAATTAAGTTTATTATGTTTTTGGAGCCGAGGGTACGGATACCCCAAGCATGTGTGTGCTGCCAAGGAAAGTGGCACATTGCCAGCAGAGGGCAATGGCAGCGGCAACGGAAAAAAAAAAGGAAAATATAGAGGGAAAAAATACCATGGAGAAGTAGAATACACATCGCGGCCTTATCATTGCACATTTCACTGTTGGTGTAACAATTACGCCAAAGCCAACAACAACATTTGGCAAACATTCAAAAATGCCAGTAGCCAAAATATACAGACACCACACACACACACAGACCCAGGCCCCATCTATGGAGGAGAGCAGAACCCCACTGCTTCCGACGCCCTGTTTTCCTGCTACAAATGTTTTTGATAATATGCAACAATGCAACAAACTAACCAACGAAAGCTTTTACTGTACATACATACATATCTACACATATACGTACATATGTATATGTGTTCAGGTATACATATATTCATACATAATTGCTTTGTTTACTGGGGTTTTTGTGGAGACATAAGGTTTTCGGGCAGGAAATTGGCACACAGACCCCTTCCTTTTTTTAGTCTCAAACCTCTCTCTGTCTCGCTTGCTCTCGCTATAGATAAACCCATCGAATGGGGTCGCCACCGAAATGCAAAACGGAAACCCAAGGACCTTGCCCCACAGCCAGAAGGCGCTGCGGCTTTGCATATACTCGTTCTCGTACGTATCTCCATCTCCCCTTTATACACATGTACGCGGATTAATCTGCATAGGCATTAGCCGCAAATAACTAGAGTTGAAGAAAAAGCGAAAGCTAGACATTCTCACAGGAAAAATATGTACATTAAATACATTCTATTCTCAATTACTTAAAACTATGGTAATTCTGTATATCGTTAAGTGCTACTTGGTAGTTGCTTTAATTTTATCCGCATTCTTTATGCACTTGGTATTATTGTTGTTAGTATTCTTGAACATTTTCATATCAATTTTACAATTCCATGGTTATTTCTTCTTAAGTAATCTGCTCCGTATTTCTACCCCGTTCTTTCACTTTAATTTTTGTAATTTTAAAATTTCTTTCCTAATATTTTTCAATCAAACCTATGGTATTTTGAAGTATTGGTATTTTAAATCTTTCCTATAAGTGCAGTATTATTATTTTTAGAAAATGTTTTTTTTTTTATTGATTATTTATTATTATTTACTTTACTATTAGTTATTATTATTTTCAAAATTTGTTTAAATATTATTATGTAAGAGAGGAAGAGTTATTCGTTCTTGAAGGTAACAATTAGTATATGTTTATGTTATCGTAAAATATGGCTCAACTAATGACTTTGGAACATAATTTATATGATATACAAACTTAAAAACAAAGTCAATCAATACAAATTTCAATGGCTGCTCCCAGAAACTAATTCACCTTTAAATATTTCTAAAATAAACAAAAACTGAAGCTTTGAATTGGAGAATAGGATTACATTAAAATTGCATAATAAGAGCCATATTTGAAACTTAAATAAGTGCAGTCCACTCTGAAGTATTGGCCCCATTTCGCTTACCTTGACAATCATTCAAACATGTACATATGTACATGCTCGTATGTATGTTTTTTCATAACATACATATTTAATATTGAAAACAAAATCAATGAATAATTTGCCAGCTATAGTATGTATGTATGTATGAATTTTTGTTTTGTTTTTTTCCCAAAACCTGTTCTATGCATAAACATTTGGCAAATGGAAATAATAGAAGCTTTTCCAGTGGCAAAAACAAAAAACTTAAAGTGGCAAATAGAAATGCATTAAAATTGCATACCGCTGACAGCCTGAGGGGGTGGCAACTGCAACAACAATTTATTAAATTAATTTTGGTTTAACATTACAAATGCCATTATGGAGTGAAAAATTGTGCGTAGCGTGGGATAAATTTAAAATGCTAATTGCATTTGAGAATAAATCTCATATGGCCATATATTTCAGGGACGTACACGGACATGGACACAGCCCCCCGCACACACAAACACATCTGAACGGAAACTTTGTATGCTCGTATAAATGCTCTTCATTAACGTTGCTGTATGGAATAGTAATGTAAATTTCATTAGGAATGCGATACGCAAATGAGGTCAAATAGTCAGAGTCCAGTATCCTTCCAACCCGGGAATCGGAGTCAGAGTGAGAGCAAATGAGTGTTTCTCCATTTGATCCACATCATCAGCATTTGGCTGTCATCCCACTCTCTTTGCTTCGTTGAATTGCATTTAATTGCAACATACTACGAGTGTTTTCCCAAGGAAAAACGGATAAAAACAGCAAAAGATGGAAGCAAGCAAATGGAAAACAATGCCAGCCAGCAACTCTGGCATTCTTTGAGAGCTGCAAAACAGTTGATCCGAAACTACCAGTCGCATCCGTACTCAGAACTCAGGCTGGGTGTCAGTTTCAAAGAAGAAATAGGAATCCATCCGTATGGGTTGCAGTCAAGGGATATGGGGGATGTGTGTGTGTGTAAACAGGCAATAGGCAAAAACCAAAGCTAAAATACAGACACGGGTCCAGAGGCAAAGAAAGGATGAGCGACAGAGCGACAGTGTTTCTTTGTCTTGCACAAAAAAAGATAACCACAAAAATAGAGAGCACAAGACAGAGATTCGAGCCTTGGCATACCCTTGAATACTAATAAAAGGTAAATACATACAATGTTTAGAAATTGAGCATCTGTTTCTTGTAGGGTTGACTGGAGCAGTGGAGGATATTTACACTTGTACACCATTTCATTCACTTTTATTCTACGTAGCAACATTAAGCTTGACTGATACCTTTTTAGAGGGTGCGAATCAGCAGGAAATGAAAGACAATCCTTACTCTTGCTCGTATAGTGTTTCCCTATCTTACCAGCTCCATCTCTCACATACCGCTTCTTTTCTAGTCTCGTGTTTGTTGCATGTCAAGTTAAATGCTGTCACTGCACAAAGGCACACTCGTATCCAGATGTGCTATAAAGATGACTGGGTTTGATACTGTTCTACTATGAACCACATAAAGTGCATATGGCTATGTGTGTGTGCGGCTGATCTACTGAAGTGTGCCAAATGAATTTCCGTAGAGCATGACAATATTACATTGTATAATAGATTTAGGATAAAGATAGTTCTGAAATAAGTAATAGTATTACTTGAAATGTTTGTTGTTTATGCTCTAAAGAAATTCATTAAAGATCCTGATAGATCCAAGAAATACTTACATTATAAGATATAAGGATTCCCAAGAAATTGAATGCCAAAGCTCCTATCTGCTTAGAGAACATTTCCTAGTCGTCCCCATGTCCATTCGAAGGCTCATTTGGGGTCGTACTAATCGCTGACATTTGTGAGCAGAAGATATAGCAGAGAAGGAAGCACTGTGTAGCCCATTAATTGGGGGAGTCATCGATTTCGACTTAGGCTCAATTAGACACGCCCCCTGAATGACCAACTGTATCGGTTCACAACGCACTAATTGAGAGATGCTCGCTCGCCTCCGTGCATGGCAATCAAAGAGGCGTGGCACTTGTCAAGTGTGTGGCAACAGTAAATTATTAAATCATCGATGTCCAGGTCGGGTTCTACCCCATTTTGGGGGTATATATAAGAGCGGAAACACAATAATGACTGCAATCATAATGGAAGGTCCCGGGAAAACACCATCAACAATGGAGAAAGCGGAAAAGTCGGAAACCATTACAATGGAAAGGTTCTTAAGGTATGCAAACATATTTTACCTGTCCATAGGCATGGAGGCCTACGAACATCAGGGGCGTCGAAAGATGAAGGAGCTCATTCTCCGCTGTATATTTATCGCACTCATCTTGAACCTGAATGCCGTGCTCCTTTCCGAATTGATTTATGTATTCCTGGCGATTGGAAACGGCACAAACTTCCTGGAGGCCACGATGAATCTATCTTTCATTGGCTTCGTGATCGTTGGGGATCTCAAGGTGTGGCACATCTGGCGGAAGAGGGATCAACTCACCAATGTCGTGCGGGAGATGGAGAAGCTGCATCCCAAGGAGGAGCATCACCAGAAGGCCTACGACGTGGAAAGTCATCTGAGTGGATATAGTCGCTACAGCAAGTTCTACTTCGGCATGCACCTGGTGCTGATCTGGACGTACAACCTCTACTGGGCCGTCTACTATCTCGTCTGCGATTTCTGGTTGGGCATACGCCATTTCGTGAGGATGCTCCCCTACTTCTGCTGGGTTCCATGGGACTGGAGCACCAACTCCAGCTACTATCTGATGTACGTGTCCCAGAATATGGCAGGACAGACGTGTCTTTCAGGACAACTGGCCGCCGATCTGATGATGTGCGCTCTCGTCAATCTGCTGGTGATGCACTTCATTCGCCTGGGCCGTGGCATCGAGGAGCATGTGGCTGGGTTACTCTCACCGCAACAGGATCTGGAGTTCCTTCAGGCAGCTGTCGTCTACCATCAGCGGCTCCTGCAGCTTTGCCACAACATCAACGAGATCTTTGGCGTTTCACTGCTCTGCAATTTCGGGTCCTCTGCATTTATCATCTGCTTTGTGGGCTTCCAGTTGACAATTGGTGGAAGGATCGATAATCTAGTGATGCTTATGCTCTTTCTGTTCTGTGCCTTGGTACAGGTCTTTATGATCACCACCTACGCACAGCGATTGCTTGATGCGGTGAGTGGGGAAAGGTTGGATTTACTCTTCTTCAGGTCTTACCCTTAAATTTCTTTGCAGAGCGAGCACATAGGTGAAGCTGTCTACAATCACGACTGGTTCCAGGCAGACCTTCGTTATCGGAAAATGCTGATTTTTATGGTAAGGCGATCCCAACAGGCTAGTCGCCTAAAGGCCACGATATTTCTCAAAGTGTCGCTGGTCACAGTCGCAGATGTAAGTTTTGGACTGCAAAATGTTTTAGCATCAAATTGATTCCCTTTCTTTCAGCTCCTACAATTATCCTACAAATTCTTTGCCCTTTTGCGGACAATGTATATGAAGTAGTTCAGTCAGACCAAAGACAATATAAATAGTGAGAAGAGTAACGTCTCTCGTATGACTCATGTGGCAGCAGAAAGCATCTTAGCTATGACTGCCGGCCGGCCGTCGAAACATACCCTTTAGTTTAGTACATTTCTCCTTGGTCAAACTTCTTTGGGAGAGTGTGAGGACAGATGCCCCCATTAAGCAGCATGTGGCAGTGACAATACGAGTATGGAAGCGGAATCCACCAAATCATCGTTCGGCAATAACTTACGCGAATTGCCGCAAAGAGTTGTGGCTTCTAATTAAACTAAACCGAGTAGAGGGGTGGCAATGAGTAGCGCGAATCGGACGTAACATGGCAACGTAAATGGGGAATCGAAGAGCGGTCATTTAACCACAGAAGCAATGATTAATTATCGGCATTTCGTCTGCACAAAGCACAGAGCACGGGGGGGAAATGCAGAACAAAGCTTTGGCACTGCTCTAAAATTAGCGCAGGTCCCACCTTGGCCTTTAGTCGCTCTCCATCACGGTTTGACCCCATGTCTTGCTTCTCTCTCTCCGCAGCTCTGACCCCACCTCTTGCTCGGCTTGAACCTGCGATTCACCTTGCACAATCGCTCATTGGTTTTTATTCTCGTTGCCAATTTAATTAAAGATTTCCCAGTCCAACCTATGCATGAAAATTGCTTCCATCAAATCAGGGCTGCAGCTGCAAGGGGGAATCGCACGATTCTGTGGTTCATTGGATCTGGTTCAGCTCATGGATCAAATTAGAAATCCAACAATTTTGTAGTTTCAATCATGATTTTAAGTTTTTTTAGATATTTAGACATTTGGTTTTTTTCGATGAGCGAAACAAATAGAAGAACTCAACTATTTTTGAGCTAGTGGTTCACATCCTCTCTACTTTTATACCTGTTCCACCTAACGTGTCTCATACATACATTTATGAGTGACTTAACTGTGATTCTTTGACGCATTCGATCAGTGAACTATCCCAATTTGATTCCTCTAATATTCCTATTGCCTTTCCATCCCTGCTTTCAAATCAATCATATTACAGGCATTTAGGCAGGCCGCCCGAACTTATGCAGCACACAAAAGTGATTGCAAATATCTTTCTCTCCTTGTGAAGTGGCTGGGCTGGCGAATTGCAATTTTTTTATGAATATTTAATTGAAAAGTTGACACAAACAGACAACAGAGGCGTCGGTAGAGCGAAGGGAAGGAAGTCCGTTGAGGCTAATTACATTTCTACGGCTGTCCTGCCGGAGGAGAGAAATGATAGTAGCTGGGCGGTGCTGGAAACCTGCCCTGCGTCAGATGGATGGCAAAATTGAAGAATTTTTTCAATTAAAATTACTACAAAACGAAGAAGTCAGCCGACAACCAAATGGCAATCAAATCGGCCAAGTCAGACGCCGGATTGGAGAGGTCTGGGAGCTTAGGGCACGGCTCACAGTCACGCCCTAATCTAATTAGAAATAACACGCGTCACGAACTTGACTCTGATGCGGAGGCGGACGGACCCAAAATGAGGATGCGAATACGAATGAATGTCGATGTAGCCAATGCCTATGGAAATGTGCTCTAAATAGTTTCGACTAATTTCATTTGCGTTTGCAGTTTTCGTTTTGCCGAAAGTTGGGAAAAGTTTTTTTGGTCGGACTGTCATGCCCAGTTCCAGTGGTTCCTCATGGCTGAAAGGATAGGTTGGTTCGGGGCCAGACCGCATGGGACTCTCTCATTGGGTGCTGTGCCGCCATTAATCAAAGTAATTGCAGCGACACCAATGACAGCTAGGAGAAAGGTGAAGTTGCTTTTCATCACCTCCACACCCACACATAAGGTTGTTGCTAATTAAAATGCAGTGCAGGCGGATAGAATATAGGATGTGATCAGGAGGAATCTGTAAAAATGTTCCGGAAGAGCTCTATTTTTTGGTACACAATTTTTTCAGGGTGGCAAAAGTCAGACCCCTTATTCCATCCTGCCATCACACTTTGGTTGTCGTGATTTGACTTTGGGTCTGACTTTGAATATGTTAATGATAGATGTATCTAATCTGAGTACCTGAGGAGTACGGAATTCGTCTCTAAACGTTTCTTTCAGCATACAATCTTAATAGTGAATCTCAAACTTTGCTTTGTTATTTTAAAGTTCTTTAACAAACTCGTATTTTAGTTGAATCTTTTCCATTTTCCAATAGTTGGCCAAACAATCGTTAACAGTAACTCATGCACTCCCCTGCTTTCCTCTGTTCCGGTACGGGACTCATTCAATTTATATTTATACATTGCCCAAAGTCAAATAAATTAATTCGTGCATCCAAACTTTTGGACATACTTTTTGTGTGAATGTGTCTTTTCCTCCTCCTCTCGCTCTCCTCCGCCTCTCATATCACAGTGAAAATGGAGCAAAATGGAAGTCGAACTCTGGGAAATATTGGCTTTTAAAAATGCCAATATACGAAGCCATCGTGCGCTGATTTGGCAAGAAAATTGCAATTGCAATTGCAACCAACTTTTTTGCGTTGTGCTGTGCTGCATCGTCGTTCCCTTACTTGCTCGTTGAGAAATTGTATTTCGTTTCATCAAATGAAGAAAAATCGTACATTTTTATAAGGCCAGTGCGAGGGAGGCTACCATTGTCCAGAGTTTGGCGCCACAGTTGCTGCTGATGCTCCTGCTGCTTCTCGTTCTTTTTCTTCTCCTGCTGGGTTCTGTATTGTAGAAAAGGAGCAGAGGAAGTACTACGTCACTTTGTTATACCCTAGCAGGGAGGTACGATGATTTTTAGTGGCTGTTGGTAATGCAAAGAAATATCCTGAACGATCGGTCAAATATATTTTATTTTGGAAACAATTTGTTTGCTTTTAAAGATTTTTAAATATTAAATTACTTTACTAAGTATAATAAGGTTTTCTATATCTGATCTATATATGTATGAAGCTATAATGATCAACCATCGATCGCCCATCTAATTCCCAACTAAATTTGATCTAAGTGGAAGGCCTTTAGGTATTCCATTGATTCAAGAATTTATGCTAGACTCGTGGATTTCATGGGTCGTCGGTGCGCCGAAGATACTAACTATCGCGATGATATAACCAAATATTAAAATGAAAAGATAAACCTATAACCTATAATATCTAACCAGAATTCAAACCACATGAGTTTTTCAAGGGGTATCAACGGCTTGAGCCGAAAGATACTCTTCCTTGTCTTTCCATGTCTGTTATTGAATTTGACATATTTCTTTACAGTGTATACATGTGCACTGGGGTGTGTACTGTGTGTGTGTGTGTGTGTGTGTGTGTGCAGGTCCATGTGTGAACAGCGTTCGGCCAAGGGATTAGCGTCAGTGCCATTTTTGGCGCATTTTTCATGTGCCCTAAGCTCCGCTAGTCGGATGCGACTCATCTCCTGCCACACCCCTCCCTACCTCTGCCCCACTCTCCGCCACTCCTACGTCCCTCATCTTATATAGTAGTGTGACTGCAGTTTCGCCCATGATGTGTGCGTATCTGTGTGTATGGATATGTATTTGTCAATTTTCACTCACTTCATTTAAGTAAACACATTTGCTGCATTTCATATTTCCAGTCACGTTCCAGGCATAAATAACACACAGACACACTCGCACACATGCGCCGAGAAACGTAACGGGACATATGCGTATTAGTGAGGGAATCTAGATATATCGTTCCTGTTCTCATCATCAGTTCCTCCAAATTGGTAGAAAGTGAAATTCAAGATGAATTGTTAATTGATTTCGTGAGCTTAATCTTTGAAGACTCTTGAGCGATCCTATTAAGCCTTTAAACTGCGAAAGTCTATATAATTTCTGATTAGAACGTTTGAAGGATCTTTTATGCCACCAAAATAGTCGCATTTTGAGGAAGAGTCATGAACAGCCATGATTCCATAGATATTTAGATATTGAATATATATAACATACTTATACCACAATAAATGTCCTTGTAAACAGATATCCTATCTTATTCCCCTTTACCACAAATTTGAGCGAAATTTAAATTGAGAACACGACTCTACTGCATTTTGGCTTCACTTTACGTAGAGTTGTCGAGAGGTCGTGCCGTGGCAGGGGTCGCATCGTCTAATACTAAACTTATGTACTTGTAGTGGAGTCACAAGAGAGGGAGTCTGTTGACAATCCATTTTGGAATATCCCTTACCCTCACACAATCCTATCATACAAGAAAATGGCTTTCAAAAATATTGAATCCAGCGTTTTGAAGGCAACTCAAATTTAATTTAAGCACAATCCCTACAACCTCTGAGCACCACCATTGTGGCTGCGTTCTTTTCCTGGTTTTTTTTTGGCGGTAACTGCTGCCAACAAAAGTTCTTGGCAAAAATATGTAGGTACATACATATGTCTGTATGCATACCCATAATTAACGATCCTTGGTCAATAGCTTAACAATTTTCAGAGCCCCAGCGAAATATTTGCAGCTGCTGCAAAGAGAGTTGGGGAGTGGCGCCGCCATCGTCGTCGTCGTCTGGCTGCCAGCAAGCCGCAGGAATTTAAATTAAATCAAAATTTCATCGAATTTGCTAGCGATGAAGCAGCCATGGGCCAGAACTTCAAAACAAAAGTAAATCTTTGATCTTTTGTTTGGACGATGGAATATCTTTTGAAGTGAGTTTGAAAATATTTATACCTCCTTTTTTGAGGCAAAAAGGATAACAGTTACGTCGTGATTAATGGTAAATATTCTCATAAATGAAGTAAAATTGAAAAGAGCAGCTTCGGGATCATTGATCACTATAGACAAAACGTTGTCGAAAGGAAGAGAATAAGAAAGTCTCAGATAATCGCTATTTATTATTGTCGGTAAAGGAAAAGGGATGATTTTCTAATCCTTCTTCGGTATTTTAAGTTTATAAAAATCTCTTTTTAGGCGCAGCAGCAAATAACGACACACAGTTTTTGAGTACTTCTCAGAATGCGGCAGATAAGATTTAAAATTGTTTGTCCTCTCTTAGTTGCATTTACATTCTAGTTCAAGTGAATTGCCCAACAAATATCAACTTTAAGGCCAATTAAATACGTATGCAGGGTCCCTTAATATTGGGCCAATAAAGCACTAATCCTAAGTGACATGACCAACCAATGAAAAGCTATCGATTTCAATGCAGGCTCCAACGATTTGCAATGATTGCATTTTTCAGCTTTTACAGCAGCTTAAAGCATGTTGATTGTTGCTTGTGGGGACGGAGAATTTAAATTTCTTAACGCCCACAAAATGGTAAGCTTTCAAATCCAAACAATAAATATGAAACAAATGCTCCAGCAATAGCAACAATAGGAGTAGGGAGCAGAAAATAACAGGAGCAGGATAACAATGGGAATTTTGTAGTTGTGGAAGCAAAATTTTCCATATTGCTGAAATGCAATTGGGAAATGCTGCTTACAGGCTTCCCTCCCACCTCCGCCTATCCACCCCATTCCGATACACAGAAAACGAGAGAAGGAAAACATAAATAAACGTAGCCATCAATAGTTCAATTCTCTGTGCTTCTGCATGATTGTGCGGGGGATGTAATGGTTGCTGGGGGGAGGGAGGACGTGGTCCTGGGCATGTGGACCGACTGCAACCGGCTCAACAAAAAACATTGCACATTTATTTCGCAATTTATGCCAGGGGAATCTCTTTCTCATATTACCCATACACGGCCAGATGCAACAGTAGCGTAGGAGTTTTCAGCAAAGGAGTGGAGTTTTTTTCAAGGTACCTTTAACCGCTTCCTTTTTATTGCCGCCTCTGGTCCCAGCCACGATATACCGAAGGGTACATGTTTTTAGAAAGGGTTTACATAGTTTTCTAGCTAAAAATGAGATTAATAGACAGTTCTCATCACTCTTTTTTGCAGATCCTGGAACTACAGCATTGGTCATCTTGTTCTTTTGTAATTATCCGCCTGATCACTTCTCGTTATACAGCTTACATTATCATTCTATTGCCCAAACGAATATATGTACATATATTAAATACTCATGGAATTGCCATACTCCTTATTGTAGGCATATTATTGGTAAAATTTGGTTTTGGTTCCATTTTAGAGACCCGGTGGCAAAGTCCTTGGGCCAAGATTTATTCTTCGACACTCACAAGGGAAAAGTGCAAACGAGAATGCCTGTGAATCCTCAAACAAAATGCGTGTTGATGGTAGTTGATGTTGTTGGACTGCTCCCAAGTATATGGATTAGACGGTGCTTTCTGGGACGGCTTACCTTTAGCTTAGTATACCTTGTGAGCAGACATAAGATAGGCAAATACAAAGCAATGGGAATGGAGACCAATGAATGCTGGGATACTTTGAACGCTGGATGTAGAACCCCCACCGGAGTCGACTACAACAAATAAAAAAAACATTCGAGCATAAAATGTAAAAATCAACAACCAACGTCGCCAGATGAGCTGGAAACTCGTCTCCACTGACAGCTCTGCCACTACATTGTGCAGACTTGAATGCGCCAGAGGAGAGGAACAGAAAAGAGATATTTCTTTGTGTTAACTAATTGCTTCGCCTGCCCATATCATCCATACATCCATCAGATACATTTCCAGATCCGACTGGAGAAATCCTTGTTTTGTCTTCTTCAGCTGTCGAAACAAAAGCCACATCATTCCAGGACAAGGCCATAAACCTGCTGTCCCATTTACGCTTATCGTCTGTTGAGTTTCTTGCCATACAGCGCCTCCCCCATGCTCGAAGCCACCATGCGCCACATTTAGATACTGATTCCCGGTTGCCGTGTGGCTAATAAACCTTGTATATTTTATATGCCCCCAGCAGGAGGACGAGGACTAGAGGCTTCGCATCACATTTTCATCAACGGGGAATCTATTTTATCGCACTCTTGCCCCCATTCCCTGCCACCCATCTACATTTTATGGGGCCTGCAGCTATCCGTTCGTTCACATAACTCGTGGCGCCCACTATTTGTCTATTTTTACTGTCTGCCGAACTCGGTTTATGGCCACCTGTCGTCTGTCGTGTGTCCTGCTGTACTGTTATCCCCTTTTCCATCCTTCTATTGTGTGAATCTGTTTTTGGCAGACTTTTTTTCTGATTTAATTAAAGGTCACAAAGGTGGGCTTAAAGATAGTAAGAGGCTTAGAGTGCGTCAGAGAAATATGTAGGTCGCATCAATTTGTAGAAATGTCAACTATTCGAATAGTAATTGTACCTGATTATTAAAGTCATCACATCGATCTTTTATCGATTCTGAACCCCTTTCGATAACATATGTAATGTAAAATAGATATAATGGAACATATTTTCGAAGCTGTAGAACCCTATACCTGCCAATGACTGCCACTCATCTGACTGCATTTGTGGTGACACTTCTTAGACATAGAGTACTGCAGATGCTGCTCCATTAGGTTCCCTCAATCGATTTGGCCCACAGCTGAGGCAGTGAATGGACGGACGACTTCCAAACGGATGATGCGGATCAACAGGCAGCATCAACACAAAATCAAATTTTCAACCAAATTTGATTAGTCGTCACTTGCACTCGGCAGCAAAGGCATATCCCCCAGATGATGATGATGGGTGGGCCGCCCTTGTCTATCCCTTGTCCAGCTTGTGTATGTGACCCGGACTTGAGTGAGTTCTTAGCAGACAGACGAGTGCGTATCTCTCTGCTTAGGCAAAAGTGCTGAGATTGCGTAGGGTCCGGTCTGGTCTGGTCCGGTCCGATGTCTGCATGGAGATGAGGATCCGATGTGGGATGCTTGCAAAGAAATAACAAGATTTCACGCTTGATTTTCACATCAAAAGCTGGATACAGAAATGGAAAAAATCCCTGTGTCGTGTGTCTGTGCAAATGAAACCAAGCAGCGAAGAGGAGGCGGAGGCAGTTCCTGGATTCAGTCTGGGATTCTCAATTGTTTTTCATTGTAAAAAATTGAAGTTTACAGAGTTTTGCATTTGATGGAGATAAAGTGGAGAGATTCTATTTTTCTTTCCTTCTCATAAGAGAAATTGGTTTGCTTTTCTGTTTACTTGGGGTTGGGGCCTTCCATAGACTCCGATTTCAAGAGCTTGTGCTGGCGGATGTTCTGCTCTAGGGCCAGCAGCATTGCATCCAGAAAGTCGGACAGGAAAATCTTGCCATTCTCCTTGAAAAGTTCACTGGCGGTGTACTGGGCGTGAGCCAGCAGAGGCAGTTTTCGCAGGGTCCGACCGCTGAGGCCAACACTGCGCTCGGAAAGATCTGTGAGCAGTCCCTCCTCGATGTCTTCTGTCTCGAGGGCCTCGACCTTCACAATGCCCGCGGACATGAGCTCGACCAGCATGCTCTTGTAAATCGATCTGATGGCCGGCACGGCCGGATAGCCAATGTATTCGCGGAGATCGGCGCGATCCAGAAAGGCGAGATCAATGCTCTGAGCCAAGTTGGAGGTGGCCAGGATGAGCACATTGGGATACGTCTTGATCTCGTCCAGATGCGTCAGCAACGCATTGACCACACGCATAGCGTCGCGCGGTTCGTTGCTATTCATAGAACTCCGGGCATACGCCAGCGATTCCACCTCATCGATGAGCAGGCAGACCAGATTGTTGCTGTCCGCCACCAGCTCTCCGATCTTGGCAAAAAGTCGGGACACCAGTTTGCCGCTCTCCGAAAACCACTTGGAGAAGAGGCTGTGGCTGTTTATCTCCACCAGATGTGTGTAGGCGAAGGCCTCATGCGTCCTGATGGCCAGCTTCTGTGCCAGGGCCTTGCAAAGGCTCGTCTTTCCAGTGCCGGGTGGACCATGCAGCAGGATCAGACGATTGCAGGCAATCAAATTCGTGTCCACGCGATGTTTCGAGAAGGTCAACGCAGACATGGCGAATTTCAACAGCTGCAAGCACCATAAAGATGAATAAATTGTGTCAATCCTTTACAGATAGAACATACCCTCTCTTTCAGACCCTTCTCGAAAATCAAGGTCTCCCACAAGCCCACAAACTTTTTGGATGGAAGCAAGACGTGATTAGCATCTACGACAGCCGCACCATCATCATCGACGGCGCCATCGAAGAGACCAGAGTCCGCGGTTGCAGAAAATGCATGCGGCTTGTAGAAATGAAAGAACGCCTTCGTCTCCCCAGCGATCTCTGGCCTGCCGCCGCAGTCCCGCTCCAGGAGCACAGTGGCGACCAGCGAGGGGTCCGTCTCAACCAAGTCCGGCTTGAAGGCCACATTGTGCGGCAGGTTATTACTTGATTTCAAGAACGCGTTCACAACTGGCGTCAATACAAAGCGAAGTGCCGGTATTGGTCTATTAAAAAGGAAACGAGAAATCAATTAAACTGCAACAGGATAATGCAACAGGTGCTGGTGGTACTCACTGGTCGGTGCTGTTAAGCTGAACCTCGACGTGCGTTGCGCTCATGTTGCAATAATACGCTTATTTTGAAATTTTGCGGGAAAGAAAAAAGTTTAAGCTAAAGACGCCACGGAAATGTGACCGTTCTCGACAAGCGAAAAAATGAAGCAAAGCACTCAAATAAAAGTGGAATGGAATCTAGTATAAACATCAATACATTTATTGCCCATTATCACTAGTTTTAGTATTTGATTGTAGACTCGAGGAAATATTTGTTAAATTTCTTCCAGCCGTAACGCTGTTTCGGATCTTTTTTGCTCCACGACGGGCCCAGGTTGGGCATCAGACCCGCCTTCTGGGCCATCGTCACCAGGGTGCCCATTTTCTTCTGCTGGCGATAGCACAGGCCGGTGATGCGTCTGGGAAGCATGCATCCGTCGGATCGTACGTACTGCGACAGGATGAGCACGTCGGTGTGCTTGATATCCAGGCCCAGCGTGCATTCTGGGCAGAAAGTGGTCTGGCAGGCGGATTTTAGCAATTTCTCGGAACGCTCCGACTCTATGTTCACGCCCTCATAGGTCCTTACATTGTTTTCCTGTTTTTCTTGGACTGCAAGAGAATTTAGGGTTCCACTCAAAGGTTATGAAACAACCAATAGCACAAGCAACTTACTCTCTTTTATCAGCTGCGGCGTGGTGGTAGCCACGCTCCGTGTCTGCCATAATGTGCTTCGGAGCGTGCTGGTAGCGACTTTCAGCAGAGAGGCCATGTTTTAGCGGGTTTTTATTTACAAATTTTATAAAACAAATTAATTCCAATTTAATGTTGTGATGAATAGCTCTGGCGCTGCCACCTGCAGAAAATTCCAGAAATACGCGGACATGTGAATTGTGCTGAAATTGTATATCGGTATATTTTGTCAATTTTATTTTAAACGGTACATAGAAATCCAATAGAAGCAAGTATTTAGAATAGGCCAGTTAAGTACAAAATTGATTCACTAATCGGATAAAATTATGTGGGCATGGCTAAATATTCCATATAGCTAGTAATATTCGACGGAAGATCAAAAACTAAGAATATTTTCGAATATTTTTCGGTATATTTGAAAAATGAGACGGTATATTTTGGTATATTTCTGAGGGTCGGGCCGTATATTTTAACGATTAGTCCGCGGTCACACTGAATTACACATACAACAAAGACGCCGGCAACGAAATGTGTAAGCAAAACGTAGATTGGGGCGACTATAATTTATTAAAGATAACACCATTACAGCTGCCTCAACTAGTAGCAAGAATACGCTTCTCTCCTCAATCATCTCTGGCATACTGAGCCTGGTTATCTTTGCCACACTCCGTTTCTGCGCCGACTGGTTCAATGGATCACAATTGAATGTCTTGGTGGGCGGATACCTCTTCTCCTGGCTGTTCATCTTGAGCCTCACCTGCGTGTCCAATGCCGAAATGCTGATTTTTGGCCCGGACTTTCAGGCCAAGCTGGTGCCGGAGATACTTTTCTGCCTGTCCCTCACGGTGGCCGCTGCGGGCATTGTTCATCGTGTGTGTGCCACAACTAGGTAAATAATAGACACCTTCTCCTTCCGCCCGCATATGTTTAGTTGGTTGGCTATTCTTTCAGTGTTCTCTTCTCCCTGGTGGGTTTGTACTTTCTCAATCGAATCTCCATCAAGTATTATTCCACTTCTGTTGTGCCTGTGGATGCACCAGCACGAAAGACTGCCAAGAAGTTCAAATGATGCTGCGACAATCATGAATCGAATCTGTAGCTTATGATTTATTTACTAATGGATAACATATAAACTATAATTACTACGCGACTGTCTCAATGCCCGCCTCCGAGGTAGTTTCGTTGCTTTCTTCAGTCAAATATCTCAATATATTTTGGTCTATAAAACGCACCAGCTGTGGAGGTGTACGACATATAGATATGGAATATAATTTGCGCCGTATACATACCTTAAAACCCGATTTACTTGAGAGGTTTGTGTGCTTCTCCTCAATCTTGTCGCGCAACGCCGTGAACCATTCCGAGATTTCTGCGGCTATGGGCGGCATCTGAAATCCCTGATAGCCGGCCTGCCTCAGCCCCAGATTACAGGAGTTGAAGGCCGTCGAACTCATAAGCAGAGCAAAGGATTTGACTAGGATGTACGTCTTACACAGGGACCAGTCCGCGAGGATTGTGTCTTGGCTGATTGATTGAACCATGTCATATACCTCCCACAGCTGCAAAATAAATGCCATTAGGAAAGCATTGACCGGATTCCATTCGACTCACGCTACGATAAATGTGCAGGACTAAGGTGGTGTTGGACAAAGCGCCTATGAAGGCGCGCAGCAGTCCGAGGGCGATCATCTTGCCCGTGTCACAGGCCACCAGTATGTGTGGCATGGCTTCCAGCATGTAGATATAACCGTGCTCTTCTTCGCATGGTGTCAGCTTAAGGCTGTCCAGCATGGTAATCGTGGCATAGTGGATCATTGTGGGCTTCAGCGTATCAGAATAATTGAAGCTGGCGTTGAGCAGCTCCAGGCCTTCATCGCACCGGCGGGGTCGCTCCTCTTGGGTCACCAGGAACATAAGAACGGACACCGTGTAGAGTGAGGTCACTTCCTCCAGGGTCAAGTAGTCCTCCAGTAATCTCAGAAAATCCTTCCGGAGCTGCATTAATTGATAAAGTGATAATTTAATCAAGGAAATCCTTTCGGTTCCATACCTTGCCCACATCTGAATCGATCTGTGCTTCCACACAGAAGCTGTAGCGCTGAAGCGCTCGCATACGCAAGAGAACTTCGCGGAACTGCTCATATTTAAACGCAGGAACGCTCAATTCTGGCAAATCTGATTTTTTTTCTTCAATCATTTTATCAAAAACAAAAAACTACAGCGCCAGGCCAGATGTAGAGCTCACACTTAACTTCCTTTTTTTTTGTGGCATTTCAGTACATCAACAAGCGGGCACACTATTTGTGTCAGTGCTGCCAACAAAATAAAGTTTTTGTTTTCTCAATCATTAGAAAAACTAGCAGGATTTTCAAAATAATAATAGCTAAAATATATCCAACATTATAAACAACAAATCGACACAGCTTTTACGGCATCTCATAATAACAGTTTCCAAATTTTTTAATGAGTGACAGTTTTTTACACATATAACAGATTTTCAAAGTTGTCTGGCAATCTTAGAAGTAGCCGGATCTAGCTTTAAAAGAGCTGTATTAGCAGTGGTGGTTAAACGCACTAAATTGTATTTACGGTAAATCAACAAGCGGGCACACTTTTTGCAGCTCTATCTATTCCAAAAAAACTCGACCGCGACAAAAAAAGTCTGCGACAAAAACAGCCCAAAAAGCTACTCAAAAGTTACTTTTATTCCAAGCAAAACAGATTTTTTTGTTTTAATCGTAAGTACCGAGTCAAATTTATACCTATTATTAAGCCCAGATGCACAACATATCTCGAAGGTGAGGGAATCAAATTTTTCATTTTGCGATTGACGGCCATGTCTCTTTTGCTTTGTCGAAGAAAAAGGTTATGTACGAATTGGTATGTATCATACATACACATGCATACATACATACATAATAAAGTATAAACGAGGTTTAGTCATCAAGTAGCGGCAGCCATTCACGCAATAAACCATTTAGGGACAGTTGTTACGCCTTTGTTCGACTGTACCCCTGCATATACATTGTATGTACATTATTTAATAAAAGCCACAAAAATATGCATACTCTGGCCCCTTGTCCCTCCCTCTATTCTATTCGTGTAGTATGACAAATGTTGCTTCAAAATGGCGCCGAACCACATGTCTCTTCGTTATCGTCTCTCGTCGAACGGTTCGGCACGATTCGTCATTCGCTTTCTGAATTTCATTTAACAAAGTGGTGCGCGCAGGCCAGCACCGGGGGCGCTGAGAACTTGAAACAAACATAATACTTAGTAACCGATTGTGATAGCTGTTAAAAATAGAATTCCGGACAAAGTCTGAAATTCAAATTCACAAAATTGTAACTACTAAACACAAATTCGAAAACATAAATTCCGTTAGAAAATTCTCTCTTCAGCCTTTGTCGACACTGTGTGGCTGTGTGTGTGTGTGCGTGCGTGTCAATTTTACAGTGCAATAAAGCTCGTATGCTACAAAAGACCGTAGTCGGCGAAAACGAAATATTATATTCTACTTCTGCTCTGCCTTGATCTGTGTATGTCTGTGTAGTACGTGTGTGTATGGTAACCGCTGCGCGAGGTTAAATTAAATTACATATTTTAAAACGCACACATACACAGACGAACGGCAGTAGCTCTCTCTTTAAATTGTGAAAAGCAACAGGCACACACGCACACATACTCACTTAAATTCTCCCTTGAATTACACAAATCAGCCCCTCTCCACCTTCAATAACTGACGAGGACACGCGGAAGCGGCTAAAAGGCCAAACTTATTTCCGTTAAGCGAAAGTGTAAGTTAACGTTCGTCTTTGTTAAATTTGTATTCTATCTCTATGTATTCGCCAATTGAATGTGTACTTGGAAACGACTGCGTATTTTCCATCTTTTTGCGTTTCTGCGTTTGACAATTTCCCCTCTTCCCCCAACCAACGGGAACACACGCACACAGTGGCACAAAGGTACGAGTGTGTTTTGTATGTACAATGACCTCGTTTCCCTTGCTCCGAGCTCAGCCCGAGCTGCTCTACCAGTAACAACGTCAAAAATTTCACTTCATTCTTTACAGTTTCTTTGTCGAATTTCGTGTATAGGCTGGTTTGTTCCCTGCCCTGCTTTTGAATTTTTTCTTCTTTAATTTCTCCGCTTTTTCAGTGGTTCTTCTCTTGATGGTTTTCTGTACTTCTCGCCTTACTTTTTCTGTCGTTCTTCATCTCCGTTTGGCTCTCAGTGCTTCTTCCTTTGCTCGCTTTGCTTTCCCTTGTTCTTCTTTAGGCATTATCAAACTGTAAAAAGATTGAGTGTTCGCGCGCGCTCTCTTTCTTTCTCTGTCTCTCTGCCCTCTAGTGCTTTTGGAAGTGTGTGTGAGTGCGAGTGACGGAAAGCACATGTACACTCGGGCAGGCGAGGATTTTTAGGTTAGACAGCATTTCAAACTCAGCTACATTTAAAACAACAATAACGTCGGACTAGCAATTCGAAAGCTAGTACTTGGCAATCGATCTTGTGACCTTGCTCATATACGCAACTAGTTTCAAGTTGAGCATTTAACTGAAATAATCACTAAATTAACTGTTAACCGTTTACACGTATTATCTATTTTGTAGCAATTTATTGTATGAGTCAAAAAATAGAAAGACCAGTGCTATCGGGTCAACGCATCAAGACCAGAAAAAGAGATGAAAGAGAAAAATATGACCCAACGGGATTCCGTGATGCGGTCATTGCTGGTCTCGAAAAAACTGATGGCGACTTGGAACAAATCTCTAAATATCTAGACATCGCGGGTAACAAGCTCGACTATCGTCGCTACGGTGAAGTTCTCTTCGATATATTGATTGCGGGTGGTTTATTAGGTAAGTCTCTTATAATTGCTGGACTCTTAGAGCTATACAATTTATAATCCATCTCTATTTCAGTGCCTGGTGGTTCCATTTGTCAGGATGGCGAAAAGCCGCGCACAAATTACTGCATCTTTGATGCCCCCGAGAGCATGGAATCCATGCGCAACCATGAGCAGGTTTGTAGATCATATATCCCAGCTGACCCGAACCGATCCGATCCGATTCCAGTTTGTGTGTGTGTTGTGTGCATATAATTAGAACTGATTACAAGCTCAAAAATGTAGTCGGTGTCAGATTATGCCACATGAAACGCCACATATTTACTTGTCTTTGGTTTGTTGTAGACAACCTAACGATCCGAAGATTTCTTATGTGTCAACAACAGCTTCTATAGCTGCAAAAGTATATATAATACACAGTACACTCCACACCTGGAAGGTCACCTTTGCTTCAATTGCATATTATTAGAACCGGTTATCCATCTAAACGATGTAATTGGTGTCAAAATATGCAACATGAAAAGCAACATTTTACTTGTCTTTATTTTGTGTAGATAATAAACCAACAATCTAAAGATTTCTTTTGTTGCAACAAAACTAAAAATAATTGAAGAAAATAATGATGTACAGATGTAAAGAACTCCCAGTTAATGTGAATTTTTCTATGTTTTCAGGTATTTGTTAAGCTCATCAGACGGTACAAGTACCTTGAGAAAATGTTCGAAGAGGAGATGGGTAAAGTTCTATTATTCGTAAAGGGCTTTACTCCAAGTGAACGCATCAAGCTTGCGCGTATGACTGCGCTGTGGTTAGGTAAGTCTTCGTATAACCCTTTAACTCTCGCCTCAAAGCCCAGCCAGCGTATCCTAGAGTCGAGTCTAGATAGACCCTCGTTCGACTTGCAGCTGAGATTGGGCTAAAGAAAAAGTTACTCTTGGTATACTGACTCTTGGATGCAAAATTTAACCAAATCCAAAAGCCACGAGCCCAAGGACAAGAAGAAATCCCTCGTCCTATCTCTATCTATTTGAGAAATTAGAACCTAATCTATTTGTATCCTTAGTTAATGGCTCTGTACCGCCAAATGTGTTATTGGTACTAAACAACGAGCACCTGATCAAGGATGGCATTGCACTGGAGTTTCTACTGGAGCTATTTCAGACGTTCAAGCAAGAGAAGGGCATTGCATATCTGATTCAGGCGCTTAAGAAGGGTGGACTGGAAAGCAAGTAAGTTTTAAATTTAGACTGCAGTCTCTTATGGAATGTTCTCAGGAAGATGTTATAACCATTCAGTTGTGTATCTTTAATTGATGTTCCTAGAGTAAATTTCGTGGAGTTTTATTTATTTCGCAAATGAACTTTGGCTTCATTTGGGTGTCGATTTAATTTCGTACAAATTCATAAGATTATTTGAGAATATTTTATTTTTTAATCTACTGTCATCAAAGTCCAAATATGGAATGTTCTCAGGAAGATGTTATAACCATTCAGTTGTGTATCTTTAATTGATGTTCCTAGAGTAATTTTACGGAGTTTATTTATTTCGCAAATGAACATTGGCTTCATTTGGGTGCCGATTTAATTTCGTACAAATTTATAAGATACAATGATATATATCTATAAGATAATTTGCTCACAACATTTATTAATGGGCATGTCCTTATGTTTCTTTCCCTTTAAGACTTATGGACTTTTTCCCACCAAACAAACGTACTGAGGAATATTTTAAACAAGTTTTTCTTGACAAGGAACTCAATGAGATCATCAAGCTGCACAAGGCCCAGGCTAGCCAGGAGGCTAAGCGCGAGCTGCAGCAGACCCTCATCGATGATATCAACGATGAGAAGGCACACAATGAGATAACCGCTGACATTAAAGAGTTTTCGGCACGCAACAACATTCCCGATCATGAGATAATTGTTATTGTAAGTCAATCGAGAACAATCGATTGATTGAGAGCTGGAGTTTAATCGTTTCATTTTTGTTTTGTCCAAAGATTTGGTCTACCATCATGTCGTTGGGCGAATGGAACAAGAAGGAGGAGCTGGTCACCGATCAGGCTGTTCGTCACTTAAAGACATACTGCACTTTGTTGCAGGCATTCGCCTCAACCGACCGCTCGGAATTGGCCCTGATCCTGAAGGTGCAAGAGTTCTGCTATGAGAACATGAACTTTATGAAGGCCTTCCAGAAGATCATATTGTTGTTCTACAAAACAGAGGTCCTCTCCGAGGAAATCATCTTGCGCTGGTACAAGGTTGGTCATTCCAACAAAGGCAAAATGCATTTCCTCGAACAAATGCGCAAGTTTGTCGAATGGCTGCAGTCAGCCGAAGAAGGTAAGGATATATTTTATAACGAAAGTGGGGTTCGATATGAGTGCAATTTTTGAGAATGGTCTTGTCCTGGATGGCACTTTCATTGTACAAAATTGCAAGAGCATTTGGGTTTTTTGCTTGCCTCGTTGCTCAAAAAGAAAACCAGAGCAACGTAGGCCAATGAAAACCTGGACAGAATTATGGTATTCTTTGCAGCGTGCCTCTAACCAAAACCTTGGAGTGCTACAAATCTCATTGTGCACAATTCCAGGAGGTTAAATATCGGTCATGCCAGAGCAAATGAATGATTGGGTGTCCATATAACTTTTCATAGTTACATTTGGCCAATAATCATTTGGACAGATAACTCCAACGTAGAAGAATTCTGTGCCTATTCTCCCAAATAAGTATCCGCTCCGAACATACTCCAACGTTCGTCGTAGCCATGAGGATTATATGCCAACCACATTAGGTTTTAGTCCTGCCTCGCTGTTTCATATAACTTTACCTGGACTAAATTATTGTATTACATTTGGCGCATGCCTCTAACCAAGATTTTGGAGTGCCACAAAACCCATTGTGCACAATTCCAAGAGGTTAATTTCGGTCATGCCAGAGCAAAAGAATGATTGGGTGTCCATATAACTTTTCATAGTTACATTTGGCCAATAATCATTTGGACAGACACATAAAATATGACTAAAACTATATTTAAGAGATCTCTGGAAACTTTTGTTCACTTTTTACATGTACTTTTTGGCTTTTTTCCAGAATCCGAATCTGAGGACGAACAAAAGAATGGCGATTAACACATTTTTGGTTAACGAAAAAGAGCATGGCTAGAAGGAACAACACAAACGGAGCCGCCTGTCCCAAATCCAAACCAACAAACCCAAATCCACACACCAGACACACACACACCACAGTGCTCTCCATAGATTTGCATAGATAGTCTCCCCAAGTCTTCCTCCACCCAAGTCAATGGCGAAGAGAGAGAGAACTTCTAAACTATTGTTCAACAAAACTCACCCTCAATCCTCAATCGTTCTCGATTTGTGAATGCAATATATTTCTTAACTATACAAACCGGTTATCCACATTGTGTTAATAAAGGTTTAAAGATTTACAATTATGTACCAAAAAATATCACCACACACAGGAGAGGCATCTCGAACAAGAAATCAGCAAGAATTGCACGCACTGTAATCTATCAAACTGGAGATCAAGATAATATGTATGTACCAGGGGAGCATAGCATACAAGATACATATATTCCTTATGTTGTAAAATGAGCTGCAGGCCCGTTTGTATGTTCGCATTATTTATTTAAAAATCTACCCCCGGCACATATGCATATATATTAAAAAGAAAAGAAAAAATTTATTAATATTCATCTACGAGAGCGCGGCGCCAAGCCAGTATGGAATTTGACGAGGTTATCTTCGAAATAAAGATTTGGAAAAGATGATTAAATATATGACTGGCATGCAAGGCCACCACCAGTTTCAACGCAAATTATTATGTGAACAGAGCGTATGGAATTACGAATATTTTAATTGCATGAAATTGTATGTATACAACAAATAAATGAAATACAACAAATGTGACGGATGCGACAATTGTTTTTTTTTTCTGGTAGTGCAATGGAATAATTTCCATCAAATATATTAGTTTAGTTTACAATGGCACCCCCAAAACATGTGGGTATACTTTTCACACAGCCTATATATACATATGAATGTATTTACACGATCGATCAGCGCTATATCGATATCGATACTAGAAAAAGTCACAAAGTGTGACCAGCCCAAATACATTCGTAGAAAAATATTTAGGAATATATGATATAAAAAATAAACACCATAATTGATCGTACTTTTTATTTTTAATTATGCGACGAGTCTTGTAATTGGCGACACAACAACAAAGTATAAATAATAACACATTGCAGCACTGTTTTTGCGCCACGAACAAAACCGACTTGCTCTGATCAATTTGAGGTTTTGAAAATGTTTAATGTATTTTTTTTTTTTTTGCTTGCGTCCTTGATGGTATTGTTTATGGAAATGTATGGATAAACGGCTAAGGTGCAGCTGTTTGACCAAACCCCCAAAAATCGTATTTTCTGGTATCTCTGGCTAAGTGTCGTTTTTTACTTTTCTCGGAATACGACACAAGAATTTATTTTTGAAAACTAAGAAATAAAAAGCATGTTTCAATAAAAAATTAAAAAAAAATCCCCATATATATCAGAAAAAGTCGGTTTCGTGGAGTAAAAAAAGGTGGATTTTGTTGTCTAGTGTAATTAGCTAACGCAGCAATCAAGTGTCACGTGCAAAAGGTTACAGTAGTTAATCGCTTATGAGAACTTGAAATGGAATCAGATATTATATTCAACGGAGTTAGCCGCAGGTCTTGACGATAGCGATCTGCTTGATTAATTGTAATATCCCACATGCTAATTTTAATGATATAAACAAAAATAGAATGTACGGAAGACTAACATACAGTAGTACTTGATGGTCTTAAAGTCTCTGGAAAATTTAAATTTAAATAGTTCCTTGGTTTTTCGGTTTTTCAGTTTTTATATTTGAAGTGTTGGAAAAAAGGGCATAGGCGTTTACATATCTTAAAAGTCGCTGATAAGGCAGGGAACAATCCATAGCAACAATCCGTCTATGAGTAAAGTTGTCGCTCCACTACCCAATTTTGTTCCTTGGAGTGCAAAAAGTTTTGGATTCGCTTAGTTTAGTTTTTGGAAATACTGTTTTTATTCAACATAAATTTTGTTTAAAAGTAATTTTTTCTTGCATTTCTCGTATTTCATTTAATGTATATAGTACTCGATGTTATATAATAACGCATATGCTATTTGTTTGTATTTTTGTTGTTGCTAAATTTGTAGTTGCTATTCATCGTATTTGAACAATTGCAATTGGTGTGTAACTTGGTTAAAAATGAGCCTGGAGAATAGAATACACTATGAACGACACAAACTTCACAAATTATTTGAGAGCATGATATGATGCAGGTGCAGGTGCAGTGGTGGCAAGTGGCAGATCGCGAGTCAGCAGCAGTTCCATAAATTGTTTCAATCTAATTTCCATTTTTTTTGTAGTTTTCTTTTTTATATATTTTTTGTTTAGTTATCTTTTAGTTAAGTGTATATAGTTATGGTTTATGTAGAGTGGAAGCTGGATTTGAGGGTCAACAAATTTAGCTACTTCTGGGCCGTACTTGGCAATACTTCATTTCGTGTTTTCGTTTCGGTTGGGGTTTTGGTGCGTTTTTGCGTGCTTTTGCGTGGTAACTGTGTATTCTCGTTACGCGTCCAACAACAGACATTGGATGATATTTGTGTGGTTCCTGTGCCAGTGGCTGCTGCGCAATCGTACGTCACCTTCGGTTCAGCGAAATCAGACCGATATCCGATCCGATTTCGGTGTTTCCGCAGGCAACAATGCTGAGTGTACGGTTTGCACAGACTGCTAGTGGCACCTGTGGCTTCTGATGCTGCTGCTATTACTGCTCCACACACTGCTGCACATGAATAATTACAAACATAGACACACATAGATGCATATAAAAGTGTTCAACAAAGACTATAGACGACAGAAATTAATTTACAATAATATAGTAAATAACGCAAAGAACAGGGGAGGGAGGGGGTTCAAAAATCAAAGGGCAGGAATGTATGCAAAAAAATTTCAAAAGTGTATGCGCCTGTGTTCAGAAAATATACATTTAGGTAAAAAAAAAACGAACAAACTTTAACAAACTCGTATTACAAGGCTCTTTTTTTCGTATGCTGATAGGATTTTGTGTATGCCTAAAATATATATATGTATATAGTAATTATTGGCATACATATATGTAAATGTTGTGGGCGTATGGATATCTCATATAACTGAAGACCGAAAGGGGGTTCTGAGTGTGTTTCAGTATCAATCAGAACTATACAGAGACAACGGCAATATAATTTATAATGGATTGATAATACAATCCCTACATAGACACCAGACACCAGATTTGGCCATGGCCTTCCATGAGGATCGGTTTTACGTTGATTTTTTCATATGCTGTGGGTGGAGTGGAGTTTTTAAAATTGAACTTTTCCTGCTGGTATTATTGGTTGGTTTTTCTTCTTCACTTCATCTGCATGCACTTAACAATTTAATCGGTGAATTTGCGGTTGACATTGCGGCCGAACAGGGCGTTACGGATCTCTGGCACAAGCTGCTGGGAAATCAACTCTAATCTGGACTCCAGCGTGTTTGGCACCTACAAGCAAATAATCTCAAATTGAAGACAAATACAATTTTAATGTTATGAGAAGGATTCCAACCTTAATGCGTCCGTTGAGGGCCAACAGCTCCACACCACCGCAGGTATCAGCAGAGAGGTAGTTAATCTCGTCAATGTGGAGATCGACATTCTGTTTCATTTGGGCCTTGTACTGTTCCACAGCTTGGGGCAGAATGTCGCGGATCAGCGACACATCGACCTGGCGGCAACGCAGTGTCACCTTGGGCTCCATCACCTGGAAGAGGCCCTGGACAATCAGCTTGGTCACGACGGCCTTGTATTCGCTTTCGTTCTTGGTGACCTCGCCCAGACGTTTACGGGCATCATCCAGGACATTGCTCACATGATCCTCCCGCACTTTCAGTACCTAAACAACACACAGAGATGGGTTTATATGGAATCGATTTAGCGGGAAGGCGGGACACCGCACACACCTTCAAGCGAGCCTGGTTGAGCATGTTGGATGACTGGATTTTCTTCTGGAGTTCCACCTGTTTCTCCTTCTTTTCGTAGTACTCCATGATCTTGAGACGCTGCTGCTGGACGAGGCGTCCTTTCTCAATGTTGAACTCCTCCTCGGCTTTGGCATCGATCTCCTCGGCTTTTTCATTGGCCTCCTGCTCAATGAACGCCATCATGTGTTTGATCTGAAAATTGCATTGATAAAAGTATTCGAATCACAGGCCATTACATTAACAATTTGTTTAAAATTCCAGTTCTTTTTCCCCCAATTATTTAATTAGTTTTCTTGGAAGTTTTCGTTTTTTTCGGCTGATAACGTAAGGGGGAAGGTGGGCGGGGGGTGGGCTGGTCGTGTGACAGAGAGTGTGGAGGGGCAGCATCGCAAACACCCACTAGTTGTCTCGCTTCAACACATGGTACTCAATGGTGGAGCCCATGTCACATGACCAACACGAATTTTTTTACTCACTTTTTGCGTAGAGTATTTGAATTAATAACCAGCATTTTTACTACACATTAGGTTTAATTCAACAAAATAGGTTGGCATTGTACAAGTGATAACCAATGAGGCGGACAGACAATGGTCAATAGGAATGTGCTGCCATGAGAAATTCACATGACTTCGAATCATTTTGGATCCCATGACTTCGCCATCTTTTTGGTTGATTGCATATTAAAGACACAATTTCCACTAAAACCCTCCCTTTGCACAGGAACATGTTAAGTGCCTTTACCCCAAAATAGTACATTTACTCATTTTGATCTCCTATTTACCTGTTTCTGTACATCAGCGTCGCTCAATGCCATCTTGACTGATTTTTTCTCACTTGCACAAAACGGAAAAGAAATTCAACTGTTCCAAAGAAATCCACGTGTGACCGTGCCTGTAATAGTTGTAATTTCAATTAAATTTATATGCTCCGTGAATTTTTTTAGGTGCAACTCCAGAATATACGAGGAATCGTCGAAAACAATAAGTTACTTTTTTGCCTTCTGCCCGACGTCTGTCTGAAAATTTTTTCACAGCAAATCGATCATATGATTTTTTAGTGTGACCGCGGATATCAGGCCTGCATATGTATAATATAACTTGAATTCGTCAGTATATTTGCGGTATTTTTAAAATATATTTTATCGATGAGGTAAAAAAAATTTATTTTGAAATCGAAAAAATGGAAAAAAATAATCGATACAAAAAATTTAAAATTTTTGAAAATATTACATTTTGCTTTGTACTTTGTCTAGTTTGTTTACGTTTGAAGGAAGAATGGAAAAGAAAAGGAAAAAATGCTAAAATATTTGTATTATTAATTGTATTGTATTTTTATTTTTTACTGTTCCCAATTACAAATATAAATAAAATACAAGGAAATACAAGGAAAATACAAGAGCATATGGCTGTGTTACGTTATTTGTTTCTTATTTCTGCTTTGTTTTTTTTTTTTGTTTCTTTTAGAATAGGCTGGATTTCGGTGACAAATTCTCTTTCGATCTGCCACTAATTGCCACTACTTGCAGAACACTTTTTTTTCTCTGCGTCCTCCCCTACGCACGGGGTTTGGACGCATACGCGGAGCGAGGTATCAAGCCGACGCGGCTGCCGTCTGCCGGGCACTAGTTGGCCTCTCCTCTCTTGCTCGCCGAAGTGCTCCACAGGGACGTCCCAAAGCTCCGGCGAACTTTGATGAACTTCAGCTGGTTGTCGTGGAAGACGAGCCTCCTCCAATTTATAACCTAGTGCAATTTGCACACACATAGAACACCTTTATACATTTTCGCTGGGCTGTTTTTTTCTCAACTTACCCAAGCGGGTAAGCCCCGTCGAAAGGGTGTATCGAAAGGGTATCAACGCCTCACTGCCTGGGATATATTTCACTTGTTGTTACAGTTGAATGCTATTATCCGGGTGCCACTTTAGAGGGTACTTGGTGAGCACCATTTAATGCCGTCGACCAGGCTTGGAATGCTGCAATGGCGTCTTATGTCATCTATTTGTAGCCTTTCTTCATGTCGAACTTCGACTTCGAATCCGCTCTCCTTTCGACGAGGAAGTCTGACCTGGCTCTGATCCCAGGTCCTCTTTGCCGACTGTTAAAGAGAATTTCTCTTGCTGCTCGTTAGACGGTGCCTAATTTTCGGCGGACCCCAAAAAACCTGCAGGATTATAAGGAGGCAGAAATACTCGTTGAGGGGCCTAGTAAAGTTGGAAAAAATAATACAACTTATTAACTATACCATACTAAAAGTTAACTCCTTATCTACCTCAAATTGTCTTTGTGGACCTGTAACGTGCAACCACAATGTAGGCGAGATGGTCCTCTCAGCTTGGAGCGGCACGCTGTCAATTTTCCGGCTACTGGCTCGTCGGCCACGAGTGTGGTGTTCTTATGTATTTTGCTCCTAAGCTGAGGCCTACCCTATTATTATTTTACATTTAATGCGTGTCACTAAGCCATTTGAAACCGGACGGAAAGCACAACACCTAAAACGAAAGATAATAACTGCACTGGTGAAAGGACAACAAGAATTCCTCAGCTGTTCATGAGGAGTGATGTTCGACCACCCTACCTTGGTCTTGTTGTGCCTTGATTTGCTACAAGACCCCTTATATTACGGGGGACGTACAGGGGCTTGCTGCAGGAGATCAAACACTATAGCTTCTACTCACACATTATAAACATTTATTCATTGCTTATGACTAAAATTCTTGATCCCTTGTAATTAAGTTTATTCATTAGTTTCTCCCTTCCCCGAGTATTGGCTACGACTTAATTTTAAATAAAATAGAGTGAAGTAATGTAAATAAGTAAGAAGCTTAGATTAGATATGTTTGAGAACAGATAATTTGAATAAGAATGAAAACAAAAGAAATGTAAGAAATCTTAATCTGAGATTTCGCTGGCATATCGATCCATCAAAGGGGAAGGTGTAATGCGCGAGAGACGTAGGGAAAAGAATCAAGAGGAGCGCAATTATCTACGACTTTCCGATGCCCTCTCTTTTCATCCCACTAATTGGGTGTGCTCCCGTGACGAACCTTCAGAGCATTCGCCACACAAAAAAAATGGAAGATAATTTATTTGTTTAATTAAAACCACTTACAGAAATCTCCATCGACGAAGCGCTTCCGACTTGGGTTTCTGAAAAGTTTAAAAAAAAAGAGAACACACACAATTCGCACACACAAAAAAAAGTGAGACGACGACCGATCGGTGTGACGATTGCAAATAGCAAAGAACAAAGCAAAAGAGTTCTGTCGACGCAGGCGCAAAGAAGACGAAAAGATAAAACGAAGTTCTCTGCTACTGCGCACGGTCGGCAGAACCGAATTATGTTCGGCACGCGCGGAAAATAGCAAATGCAAAGCGAAGAAAGAAAAAGAGTTCTGTCGACGCAGGCGCAAAGAAGACGAAAAGATAAAACGAAGTTCTCTGCTACTGCGCACGGTCGGCAGAACCGAATTACGTTCGGCACGCGCGGAAAAGAAAGAAACAAAAGAAAAAACAAAGGGTTCGATTTGGCTGGCGTCAACGCCTCGATGACATTGTAGATGACATTCGTCATCGCTCACTGCTGGTACTGCAGGGGAGGCTCAGGCAGGTCGAGCCAATTTTACTGTGAATTTCTATCTCTCTTCTTCTCGTCCCTTACGCCCCTTCCGCATTCCTCTGCGCTCAGTCTCGCATTCCTCTTTGCGGATCACCGGCACTTATCGAGCACCGGTATGTGGGGGCTGGCCCTCAGCGGCAAAGTTAGGTGGAGAAAAAGGGAAAGGGATAGAGAGATCAAAAAGCCTAAATGAAGAGGGACAATGAAATAACCCGGGTAAAAATGCTTAGAGCATATGACTGTGTTACGTTATTTTTTTTTTGTCTTATTCTTGCTATTTTTTTTTGGTTTCTTTTGGACCAGGCTAGATCTCTGTGACAATTTCAACTTCGATCAGCCACTAACTGCCGAACACTTTTTCCTCTCTGCCTCCTACACTACGCGCGGGGTATGGACACATACGCGGAGCGATGAAACAAACCGACGCGGCTGCCGTCTGCCGGGCACTAGCTGGCCTCTCCTCTCTGGCTCGCCGAATTGCTCCAAGGCGACGTCCCAAATCTCCGGCGAATTTCTATGACCTGCAGCTGGTTGTCGTGGAAGACGAGCCTCCTCCAATTTCCAACCTTGGGAAATTTGCACACACAGAACACCTTTATACACTTCACTCGGCTGTTTTTCTTTTCAACTTACCCAAACGGGTGCCCCGTCGAAAGGGTGTATTGCAAGGGTATCACTATACAACGCCTCACTGCCTGAGATATATTTCCTTGTCGTTATTTAATTTAAAAGGTTTCTCTCTCTTTTTTTTTTTTTGAATATTTAAAAACCCCGCTTCCACTTTAGAAAATGAACACCATCCAATGCTGTCGACAAGGCTTGGAATGCTGCAATGGCGTCCAATGACATCTATTTGTAGCCTCTCTTCTCGTCGAACTTCGACTTCGAACCCGCTCTCCTTTCGACGAGGAAGTCTGACCTGGCTCTGACCCACTCTCTGATCCCAGGCCCTCTTTGCCGACTGCTAAAAGAGAATTTCTCTTGCCTCTCGTCAGATGGTGCCTAATTTTCGGCGGACCCCAAAAACCCTAGGCCTCCTCACAGCAGCTACAAGCCTCACCGTACAACCCTCATGACTCATCCATTAGTCTTGTTTGAGTTGTTTGTGCAGAAATATATATTCTTCTCATTGACTTGAATAAGTCTATTACCGAACATACACCTACTCGAGGGAAAGTAAATAGTTCAGAAAATCAGTAAAAATCGGTGAGCGCGGAGACAACGCCCGCTCCAAAACATTTGGCCAAGAAAATCGAATCAAGTGCAAAATCTCACAACCGACCAAAAAAAACACCAAGAACCTTTTGGTTCTTGCATCACCAATAAAAATAAAAAATCCAACCCGTTACACCAAAGCGGACGGCTTTGGGCAGCGGCGACGATAGACAGGAAGAAGCATACGAGACGGCCAGCTGGAGAACCTCTACAATTTAAAACGAGGGGGAACGTTGCGAGTTGCTGCGTACACCGCAACTCTACATTTATACCCGATACTTAGTCAGTATGGCTCACCTCCGGCAACCGCCGCTAATATTAAACGACACGACAAAGAGTGCGTGCAAGAGAGACAGAAAATCAGTCTGAGCGTGACGTCGGGTGCTGCGTAGCCAGTGCAAATTGATTTGTTCCTTTTGGCTATAAAAATGATCTGATCTGATCCAGATTCATTCATTATCTATGATTCTGCGTTTTTAGTTTTCTCATATCTTCAATATTGTGGATGCAACAGTTTTTCGTCCTTTGTGGGGGCGGAAGGGGGTGGGGCGAAATTTTGAGATATAGCTCTTATAGTCATTGAGCACTAGGCGCTAATATGGTCGGACAGACGGACGGACGGACAGACAGACAGGGCTCAATCGACTCGGCTATTGATGCTGATCAAGAATATATATACTTTATGGGGTCGGAAACGATTCCTTCTGGACGTTACACACAAAACAATTATGTCACAAGAGGCCACACAGGCACAGCATCTTAACGAAAAACATAGGGCTGACGCCCTCCGTGTCTTTATCTCAGGCCTTAGACGAAACCTAACGGACGTACTATTTTCGGCTCAACCTAAAGACTTGCCATCAGCCTTGGCTATGGCTCAAGAAATTGAAGCTAACCATGATAGGCAAGCTTTTGCGGCAAACTACGCAAGAGCTTTAGAGGACAGAGGTCAAAAACGAAGAGCTTTCAGACAGGGTGGACAGAATGAGCCCGACCACTATAAAAAACAAGGAAAAAACCCGTTTTATGTGCGCGATCAGGACAATCAGCAGACAAATAGTCACCAAGGCCGGGACAGGGTCGAAAAAATGGACGTAGACCCCTCCTCCTCAAAGTTCCGCCAACCAACAAACTTCCAGAGGCAACAGGGATCCAATGCAGGCCCACCTGCCACGACAACCCTTGGTAACGGTCACCAACAGGGGGCATTCAAGAGGCCGGCTGTATCTCAGAGATTTTCTGACCAGCGCAGGCAGAGGGTTAATCACCTCGCTCAGGAAGACCCAGACCAATACTAGCCACAGTATGAGCATCTAGCACAGGAGGCAGTGACTGAAATTGACGAGGAAAATAACGCAGGGTACGATAGTGATACGGTCAATTTTTTAGAGGAGAGTCCCTGCTCCCGTTCATCAAACGAACAGTAGCGGGGAGAACATTAAATTTCCTGATAGACACCGGGGCTGCGAAGAACTACATCAAACCGCTAAGCGAACTTCACCGAGCTGTTCCGGTAGAGGCCCCATTCATCGTGAAATCACTGCACGGCTTTAATAAAGTCGAGCGAAAGTGCTTCCTTACAATTTTCGGCATAAAAAGCCCGTTTTTCATCTTGCCAGAACTTTCAACCTTCGATGGCATCATAGGACTTGACACATTAACCGAAGCTGGCGCCAATATTAACCTGGGGACAAAAAGACTTCACTTCGGAAATGAATCTGAAAAGATCCTGTTTCACAAGTGCCCCAGCGTCAACTTCACAAAAGTGGACGACATCGAGGTTCCGCCAGCTGTAAGAGATGAATTTCTCAAAATAATGGCCAGTCAGAACCGAAGATGAAGAGCCAATTTACTCAAAAATGTACCCTTTCCCAGTAGGATCCACTGATTTCGTAAATGACGAAGTGAAGGACTTATTGCGGAACGAAATTATTCGGACATCCAGATCTCCGTACAACAACCCCATATGGGTTGTTGGAAAGAAAGGAACCGACGACTCAGTTTCCAACAAAAAACGGTTAGTCATAGTTAGTCCGCAAGCTAAACACCAAAACCATACCAGACAAATACCCGATGCCTAGTATCTCCATGATGCTTTCGAATTTGGGAAAAGCAAGATATTTTACAACCCTTGATTTAAAATCGGAGTACCACCAAATCACGCTAGCTGAACGCGATCGTGAGAAGACCTCATTTTCGGTAAACGGAGGTAAATATGAATTTTGCCGTCTGCCATTTGGCCTAAAGAATGCTTCAAGCATTTTCCAGCGGGCCATCGATGATGTGTTGCGGGAGCATATCGGTAAGATAGGCTACGTGTACGTCGATGACGTCATCGTATTTTCGAGGAGCGAGGCAGAGCATGTCAAGGACATTGACACTGTACTCAGCAGCCTCCATGACGCAAACATGAGGGTGAAAAGAAGAACCAACAAATCTATAAGATCGATCTCAGGCCAAACACTTTCACTGAAGAAATTGTATTTTATTGTTAGGTTTTTGATATGAAACAACTTATGTATTGTGTTAAAATCTTGTTTAAAAATCTAAGATCTCTTATTAGTGATACAAAAAAATAATGGATGGAGAAGAGAAGAGAAATATACTATGGCCTTTCAACTGATGAGAAATTAGACCAAAGTTGAAAAGAAGAACCAACAAATCTATAAGATCGATCTCAGGCCAAACACTTTCACTGAAGAAATTGTATTTTTATGTTACGTTTTTGATATGAAACAACTTATGTATTGTGTTAAAATCTTGTTTAAAAATCTAAGATCTCTTATTAGTGATACAAAAAAATAATGGATGGAGAAGAGAAGAGAAATATACTATGGCCTTTCAACTGATGAGAAATTAGACCAAAGTTGAAAAGAAGAACCAACAAATCTATAAGATCGATCTCAGGCCAAACACTTTCACTGAAGAAATTGTATTTTTATGTTACGTTTTTGATATGAAACAACTTATGTATTGTGTTAAAATCTTGTTTAAAAATCTAAGATCTCTTATTAGTGATACAAAAAAAATAATGGATGGAGAAGAGAAGAGAAATATACTATGGCCTTTCAACTGATGAGAAATTAGACCAAAGTTGAAAAGAAGAACCAACAAATCTATAAGATCGATCTTAGGCCAAACACTTTCACTGAAGAAATTGTATTTTAATGTTACGTTTTTGATATGAAACAACTTATGTATTGTGTTAAAATCTTGTTTAAAAATCTAAGATCTCTTATTAGTGATACAAAAAAAATAATGGATGGAGAAGAGAAGAAAAATATACTATGGCCTTTCAACTGATGAGAAATTAGACCAAAGTTGAAAAGAAGAACCAACAAATCTATAAGATCGATCTCAGGCCAAACACTTTCACTGAAGAAATTGTATTTTTATGTTACGTTTTTGATATGAAACAACTTATGTATTGTGTTAAAATCTTGTTTAAAAATCTAAGATCTCTGATTAGTGATACAAAAAAATAATGGATGGAGAAGAGAAGAGAAATATACTATGGCCTTTCAACTGATGAGAAATTAGACCAAAGTTGAAGTTTTATAACATTTGTTACGTTTCTTAAACTTTGCTACTTATTGTTTGTTTTGCTCCTCAAAGGGCATTTTGCGTTCTGGCAGTTGTTGCTCATATTTGCTTTTACTTCACACTTTTTGTATTACCGGCAAAACTGTTTATTCTTTTGAAAATTCAGTATGTCGCTAATTCAAAGTATATTCGATACTTCGAAAGTATAGTGAAATAGTAAAAACTGAGCAATCTAAGTGAGCAATGAGCAACTGAGCAATCAGGTGAATAAGTGAGCAATATGAGTGAGTTGACTCACATACTAAAAAAGAACAAGTGAACATGTTCCCTAAAATGAGCAATGTTTACCCAACACTAGCACCCATACACTAAAACATGCTGGAGGCAAAACAGAACTAGACCTCCCAGTGGACCAAAGAGCGATAGTAAAACGGAACTATCATAAAATGTCCGGAAACGGACTTAGAAATGATAAAAATCCGGGAGCAAAATGCTCGCAGACGGACTTAGAAAAGAGCATTGAACGGACGAAAACCGAGTGACGACAAAGTCTCGCAAAACTATCACAAACAGACTTAAAAACGGGTGAAAAATAGACAGAAAAGTGAAACATAACGGAAAAAATGGATAGGTACGGGTGAAGTCTCACAAAATGCTCGCAGACGGACTCAGAAAAGAGCATTTACCGGACGAAAACCGTGCGACGACCAAAGTCCCGCAAAACTATTACAAACGGACTTAAAAACGGGCACAATACGCAAGAAACGCCGGATCACGTAATAGAACATGAACGAACATGTCAAACTGCGACCCGGCACAACGCCGCAGTTTTTTCGTTTTGTTTTATTTTGTGATTAAAACCCGCAGCAGAAGGACGTAAACGGGGAGTTAAATCGTAAAAATAGTGAAAAAAAAGAAAAATCGGTAAGTAAATTATTATTTATTTAATAGTATAGTATAGTGCACAAAATTTGAGTTTGGGAGCAGTATAAGACCCCAAAAAGACAACAATCTACACATTCTGTGTATATATTTTTTTCTAGCCATCTTCTTGTGCATCAGGCAACCTGCGTCAACGAATATAACAATTTTCGCTGGAACTGGCTTTGCGCACCATTTTTTTTATACACAGGGGAGTACTAATTCGTATATTCTTCTTCATGAATCTTAAGATGCTGCTGCGTGTGCGGACGGAGAACAGCTTAAGAGAACAGCTCTCAAGAAGGATAGTCGATTGCGAGTGACAAAATTCCGCCATTAATGCAAAATACACAGAAAAAAAAAATACCATGTAGGGCAGAGTATCTACGGTATTTTCTGTCTGATGGCTCTTGTCTTTTTTACGTTTGCCAATTTAATTATGGTTTACGAACCCAAACAACAACATCTGCTACTCAAAGACAAAAAAGTGCAGAAGAGGAACTACAGGAGGGGAGGTTAAGGTCTAAATTGCAATCTCTATGAATATTGGTCGGGGGTCGCAAGAAAAGTTATTCAAAAACCTCAGCTCAGGAAGAGTGAGCCGTGAAGAAAAGAACAGACTATGACGGAGTTTTGTGGGTCTATGGGAGGCCCATTAAAGGTGTATGTTAGGTAATAGACTTATTCAAATCAATGAGAAGAATATATATTTCTGCACAAACAACTCAAACAAGACTAATGGATGAGTCATGAGGGTCCAAGGCGCTCTCAAGAAGGATAGTCGATTGCGAGTGAAAAAATGCACATGTCTATGTGCAGTGAAACGAAAGAGCCAGTTGTCCCCCTATGAAGTCGCATTAGAGCCAAGTAGGAAAGTACATTGATAGTAAGTATTTTGAAAGGACATAGTACATATGTACATACATTTTCTCTGTTTGCACATGTATATACGTTCAAAGTCGCGTTATTGATGGGTAAGTATACATACATACATATGTACGTAGCGATGAGTGCCAAAGGAGACTGCAAGATTTAACAAAACAGATTTTAATTGATAATGTACACTTCATTGTGGCCATCAAGTCATACATACACCACGTCTTCTTTGAATGCCACCGTTTCGAGTACGAGAGGCGCCAGCTAGAGGATGAGCTAGCCAGCAGCATTAGCGTCGGAGGGATCGTGCCGCTCATGGTAGCGAATCCCAAGGCGTGGGATGCCACCACTAGGTTCGCCGCCACTATAATGCGGGAACTACGGAGAGCGGAGAGGGAAAGGAAAGTGTCGGAGGAGTAAGGAGGAACGGCTGTGCGAAGCAATGCTTTGCGGCCGTACCGCATAGCTACGCCCCATTACCCCACCAACAAACCACAGTCCCAGACCACCACAACTAGTTGCTAACCCTATATAAGAACAAGTATTAAAGCATAATAAAAGTAATAGAACATAAGTAAGTACACAAATGCCACGCTCGGCCAGCGCTCGTTCACGACGCAACTGCCAAGATACGGAGGTTCTAGGATGCCAGGTTGCGGTGGTTTTATGGCGCAGAAGTTCTAGGGTGCCAGGTTGCGGGGGTTCTGAGGTGCGGAGGTTCCAGGTTGCGGAGGTTCTGGGGTGCCATGGTGCGCACGGTGCTGACTCCCTGCGCACTAGGTTTAGAAGAGTAGATGTTTAAAGTTAAAAAAAAAAACGAGGGGGAACGTTGTGAGTTGCTGCGGCCTTAATAGCCTCTGAGATTTTTGAATATCCCCAGATTTTCGTCCTTTGCGGGGGCGGAAGGGGGTGTGGCGAAATTTTGAAACAAACTCGTCTCGGTCCGATATATTTGGAGTGTGGATACCAAATTTGGTTGCTCTAGCTTTTGTAGTCTCTGAGATCTAGGCGCTAATGTTTTACTCTAAGCAAAGCCGCCTATGCTACTTGTGTGTTAGAGAGAGACAGGGCGAGAAAAAATGAAATTGTTTTCTTGATGCTGGCTATAATAATACGATCCAATTCAGATTCCGCAGTCTTAAAGATATGGTCATTCTCTACAATTCTACGTTTTTGGTTTTCTCATATCTTTAAAATTGTGGATGCCACAGATTTTCGTCCTTTGTGGGGGCGGAAGTGGGCGGGGCGAAGTTTCGAAATATTTTTGTAGCAGTGACATATCACAGAAGTCTGGATCCAAAACATCGTTGCTCTAGCTCTTATAGTCTTTGAGCACTAGGCGCTAAAAGGGACGGACAGACGGACGGAAGGACAGACAGACAGGGCTCAATCGACTCGGCTATTGATGCTGATCAAGAATATATATACTTTATGGGGTCGGAAACGATTCCTTCTGGACGTTACACACATCCACTTTTACCACAAATCTAATATACCCCAATACTCATTTTGAGTATCGGGTATAATTAAGAAGCGATTACCATCGATGAACAAATACCCTTTCAGTTTCGGCGAACACTTAGCTTAATTCAATCTCAATGAAATATGAAGGTAATCCCCTGCAGGACATTTTGTACAAAATCAGAAATAATTGTAGTTAGACAAACGATTATCTAGAACAGTAGAAATATGAGGGGATTACCTACAGAACACAGTGTACTTACTTTTGAAATTTTAAAAATTAAAAGCAGACATGGTAAACGAAGACTGATGCTTGAAAAAGGGCCAAAAACAAGAAGAAATTATTGTAATTTGACAAACTATTGTAAAGAAGTATGAAAATAAAAGCCAAACCAACAAAAAACCAAAGAACTACATTTGTTTGGATTATAATAATCTGCAATCATCAGAATCCTTATTGAAAAGTATGATTTCTTTTTAAACATAACATTACAAATTGAAGCCATAACATTATATGATACATATGATATGAGCTCTGAAGATCATGCTAGATACTGTTCCAGTCTTACGATACGTACCTTTTAGGTACAGGTAAAAACTGTTCGAAACGTGTATTTAAAGATAATGGTCTTCTCCTATTTTGAATCCTTAAATACAGTATGTCAAGAAACTCTTTACACACTGAAAATAAATTAAATTTTTTGACTTTGGATAAGAAAATAATGGCCTTTGGTTCAAATTTATCAAATTTTTTTAATTCATAACCATTCAGGGATTAATTATAAAGTAGTTAGTGAAAAAAAAATAACAAAACTATAAATAAGTAAATTACAAAACAACAAAAACAATGATTACTCATTTTTGACACTGTCAAGAAAGTCTTTACACAAAAATTTAATTTATTTTCAGTGTGTAAAGAGTTTCTTGACATACTGTATATTGACCTTGTCCGCTATATATTTTAATATATTATTTAAATTGTAATGTAAGCAAATAGTTTTATCCTAGGCCTAAGGTTGCCATGTTAAGTTGTAAATATTCAAACCCTCTCTATACCCCTATTTTACGTATATGTTTGTATACCTACCTACCTAGCTATGTATAAGCAACATTTGTATAATGTTATCCCACGCCACTAAAGTATCCACTCCCCAATGGGATCCTCCATCCGATATGTGACCCCTGATCCCGAAGATTGTCCCCTACCCAACACAACAACCCTTCCCCGCACATGTTGTACATTTTGTTTTTTAAGAGGATCTTAAAATACCTATATACAATAACTAAAGTTCAAAGTTTGAACCGTATAACTAACGCCGCTCTGGCACACAGGCATCTGGCATCATATGGAGACAGTGTTAAATTGTTTTTGGATACAAGCCCCGCCCCTAATGGCGTGGCCGGATATGAAATTTAGTACTCAAAACAACAAAAGAACAAACATTAATTATAATACAAAATCAAATAATAAATGTAAAGATTTATTGTAAAACGATACTTGGTCAGTAAGGCTCTCCTCCGGCAGACGCCGCTAATATTGAACGACACGACAAAGATTGCGTGCAAGGTATACCCCCAGATTTTCGTCTTTTGCGGGGGCGGAAGGGGGTGTGGCGAAATTTTGAAACAAACTCGTCAAGGTCCGATATCTCAGGTCCGCAGTGAACACTTCCGCGCCATGCTGTACGGTGACAGGGCTGAATCGAAGCAGCGGGAAATTTGGCTGGACGTTGGCTGGCCGGTGAATGCGTTTAAAATAATTCTGGGCTATATTTACACGGACGCGCTGTCTGTGTCCACACTGGACGTGGATAAGGGTCCAAGGCGCTCTCAAGAAGGATAGTCGATTGCGAGTGAAAAAATGCACATGTCTATGTGCAGTGAAACGAAAGAGCCAGTTGTCCCCCTATGAAGTCGCATTAGAGCCAAGTAGGAAAGTACATTGATAGTAAGTATTTTGAAAGGACATAGTACATATGTACATACATTTTCTCTGTTTGCACATGTATATACGTTCAAAGTGGCGTTATTGATGGGTAAGTATACATACATACATATGTACGCAGCATTAGCGTCGGAGGGATCGTGCCGCTCATGGTAGCGAATCCCAAGGCGTGGGATGCCACCACTAGGTTCGCCGCCACTATAATGCGGGAACTACGGAGAGCGGAGAGGGAAAGGAAAGTGTCGGAGGAGTAAGGAGGAACGGCTGTGCGAAGCAATGCTTTGCGGCCGTACCGCATAGCTACGCCCCATTACCCCACCAACAAACCACAGTCCCAGACCCCCACAACTAGTTGCTAACCCTATATAAGAACAAGTATTAAAGCATAATAAAAGTAATAGAACATAAGTAAGTACACAAATGCCACGCTCGGCCAGCGCTCGTTCACGACGCAACTGCCAAGATACGGAGGTTCTAGGATGCCAGGTTGCGGTGGTTTTATGGCGCAGAAGTTCTAGGGTGCCAGGTTGCGGGGGTTCTGAGGTGCGGAGGTTCCAGGTTGCGGAGGTTCTGGGGTGCCATGGTGCGCACGGTGCTGACTCCCTGCGCACTAGGTTTAGAAGATGAGATGTTTACAGTTAAAAAAAAAAAATAAAGTCGCGTGGATTCGACTGTGCTCGCCTTTTTATAGCAATTGGCAGCGCCGCCATTTGCGAAAATGACTTCGAAGTAGCGCAGTCGCGCCGCCGCAGGTCTGCCGTGTAAGAGCGAGAGAGTTGTATCGGCTGTCGCTGCATGTGTGAGATTTTGTATGAGTACAAAAAAAAATACGTCAGCCGACAGCGCAGCCGCAGCTGGTGTCTCTCTGTCTCTCTCTCTCTCTGCTTTTGCAAGGTAGCAGAAAAGGGTGGGTTTTGTGTTTTATAATTATTGTATACTTACAGTGCCGCTCAACTGAATAGGTTCAACAATTTTCCAAAGTCAAACCGCTATATCTTTTTAACGAACTTAGGGCTCGCGCACACTGTAGCTGAAATCGGAGCTGAAAGCGGAGCTGATAGCTGATTTATAAGCTCTGAAAAAACAAACACACTGCACCGGTGCAAGTGCGCAAATTGCAGACTGAGCTGAGCTGAAAAAGCTTTCTAAAATCAGCTCAGCTTAGTTTGATCGATCAAGCATGTTTGTTTTTTCAGCAAGCTGATTGCTGATTTCAGTACTGAACGAAAATGGACTGTGAAATGTTATTGAGTGAAATTGCGGTGAACCCGGTCTTATGGAACAAGCGTGATAAAAATTATTCGAATCGTTTGATTTTCGAAAAAAACCTGGCAGGCGATCGCAAATAAATTGGGAAAACCAGGTAAGTTTTATTATTGACCTTTTTTATGTGCATTTATCTGCATGTACATACATATCTATGTATATGCATATGTACATACATATGTATGTATATGTATGTACATATGCATGCAAACGTCTAATTGAGGAGAGAAAAAGATGAGCAAGAAGAAAAGAAGAATAGACAGTGGGGCAAAATGTATTTGAGTTCTTTTTATTTACGTATGATATTATATATGATATATATGATACATTTTTGTAAAGTAAAGTTTACAATAATAGTGTGAAATAGAAGTGTGATTAATAATAATAATAAAAATGATACAAAATAATAATAATAGCATGAGATTTATGTTTTATTTAGGAAAAATGACAATAATGATTCCCTAATCTCTTTAGCTGCATTTTTTGACCTATTATTGTTTTTGGAAATGTCTTTGTTTGAGTTGTAAGTTGAAGTCTCGCCCTCAAAAGTATAAAAATAATCGTAAATGTTTTCAACATCAATTATTATATTGTGTAGAAGGCACATTGCTTTTATTAAAATAATGGCCGTTTTTGGAGTGACATCTATTTCTCTTTTCATCAAGCGCCACTTTTCTGTTAAAATGCCAAATGCGCATTCGACACAACGCCGGGCAGAGGAAAGTCTTTCATTAAAAACAGATCGTGGTTCAGTTAATGAACGTCTTGGGTAGGGCCTCATTAGATATTTAGTTAACGGATATGCTTCATCTCCAATAAAAACAAAGGGAGCTTTTATATCTGAATTTGGCAATACTTCTTCCGAAGGAATGTCCAATTCATTTCGAATGATGGCCTGCTGTAATCTTGATGCAGCAAATATTCCTCCATCACTTTGGCTACCTTTAAACCCCAACTCAATAAAAATAAATTTACAGTTAGAATCGGCAACGCCTTGAAGAACAATTGAGAAAAATTTTTTATAATTAAAATAATCCGAGCCAGAATTTTTTGGGCATTTTATTCGGCAATGTTTGCCATCAATAGCCCTAATGCAATTGGGAAATCTTGACTTTTCGTAAAAGTCATGCGCGATTTTTTTGTACTCTGTACAGTCTGGTGGGATCATGTGAGTCGAATTTAATTCTTCCCAAACCGCTGAGCATGTTTCTGGAATTATTTTCCGCAAAGTGCTTTCCGCTATTCGAAAGCTGAATGCAAGTGCTCTCATCGAAATACCAGTCGACAAATATCTGAAACATTTCATATTTTTATTTTCAGCGGAGCAGTGAAAAAAAAAGTTTATGTATTTAAAAGACGAATACCGCAAGGCCCAGCGAAATGTGCCAAGACTCGCATCAGGAGCAGCAGCAGCAGAGCCTCACGTTTCCAAATTTAAATATTTTAATTTAATGCAGACTTCACTTCGGAAATGAATCTGAAAAGATCCTGTTTCACAAGTGCCCCAGCGTCAACTTCACAAAAGTGGACGACATCGAGGTTCCGCCAGCTGTAAGAGATGAATTTTTCAAAATAATGGCCAGTCGCGTAAAGGCTTTTGCAGATCCAAACGAAATGCTGCCGTTTAACACGGCTGTAGTAGCTACTATCAGAACCGAAGATGAAGAGCCAATTTACTCAAAAATGTACCCTTTCCCAGTAGGATCCACTGATTTCGTAAATGACGAAGTGAAGGACTTATTGCGGAACGAAATTATTCGGACATCCAGATCTCCGTACAACAACCCCATATGGGTTGTTGGAAAGAAAGGAACCGACGACTCAGGTTCCAACAAAAAACGGTTAGTCATAGTTAGTCCGCAAGCTAAACACCAAAACCATACCAGACAAATACCCGATGCCTAGTATCTCCATGATGCTTTCGAATTTGGGAAAAGCAAGATATTTTACAACCCTTGATTTAAAATCGGAGTACCACCAAATCACGCTAGCTGAACGCGATCGTGAGAAGACCTCATTTTCGGTAAACGGAGGTAAATATGAATTTTGCCGTCTGCCATTTGGCCTAAAGAATGCTTCAAGCATTTTCCAGTGGGCCATCGATGATGTGTTGCGGGAGCATATCGGTAAGATAGGCTACGTGTACGTCGATGACGTCATCGTATTTTCGAGGAGCGAGGCAGAGCATGTCAAGGACATTGACACTGTACTCAGCAGCCTCCATGACGCAAACATGAGGGTGAAAAGAAGAACCAACAAATCTATAAGATCGATCTCAGGCCAAACACTTTCACTGAAGAAATTGTATTTTTATGTTACGTTTTTGATATGAAACAACTTATGTATTGTGTTAAAATCTTGTTTAAAAATCTAAGATCTCTTATTAGTGATACAAAAAAAAAAATAATGGATGGAGAAGAGAAGAGAAATATACTATGGCCTTTCAACTGATGAGAAATTAGACCAAAGTTGAAAAGAAGAACCAACAAATCTATAAGATCGATCTCAGGCCAAACACTTTCACTGAAGAAATTGTATTTTTATGTTACGTTTTTGATATGAAACAACTTATGTATTGTGTTAAAATCTTGTTTAAAAATCTAAGATCTCTTATTAGTGATACAAAAAAAATAATGGATGGAGAAGAGAAGAGAAATATACTATGGCCTTTCAACTGATGAGAAATTAGACCAAAGTTGAAAAGAAGAACCAACAAATCTATAAGATCGATCTCAGGCCAAACACTTTCACTGAAGAAATTGTATTTTTATGTTACGTTTTTGATATGAAACAACTTATGTATTGTGTTAAAATCTTGTTTAAAAATCTAAGATCTCTTATTAGTGATACAAAAAAAATAATGGATGGAGAAGAGAAGAGAAATATACTATGGCCTTTCAACTGATGAGAAATTAGACCAAAGTTGAAAAGAAGAACCAACAAATCTATAAGATCGATCTCAGGCCAAACACTTTCACTGAAGAAATTGTATTTTTATGTTACGTTTTTGATATGAAACAACTTATGTATTGTGTTAAAATCTTGTTTAAAAATCTAAGATCTCTTATTAGTGATACAAAAAAAATAATGGATGGAGAAGAGAAGAGAAATATACTATGGCATTTCAACTGATGAGAAATTAGACCAAAGTTGAAGTTTTATAACATTTGTTACGTTTCTTAAACTTTGCTACTTATTGTTTGTTTTTAAGCTCTTTGCAAGGTTAGGTATTTTTGTAATAATTTATATTTGTAGTGGCAGTTCCCAACAAAACAAGCTGCTAATCATGAAAATTGTCCAATAAATGATAAAGGTACGTACTTTTCAGTATATTCCGGAGCGGACACGCTGCAGAGCAAGCCTGCAGTTGCAGTTGGAAGTACATAACGCATTTTCTTGAGTAAGAACCTACTGATCGCGGCAAAACATGAACGTATTAGAGAGCCCAAGCAAGTCAGATGCAGCTACAATCCACAGCGAGGCCTCGCGCACTAGGTTTAGAAGAGTAGATGTTTACAGTTAACAAAAAAAATAAAGTCGCGTGGATTCGACTGTGCTCGCCTTTTTATAGCAATACTAAACACACACACGCAAAGTACGTGAGAATGCATGCACCCATTAGTGTTGTGTTGCTCATGAGTGAGTGAACAAAAAAGAGTTGTTCACTTAAGTGAGCAACTGAACATGTTCCTTCCAAGCTGTTCTTTTTTGTTCACTTGTTCTTTTTTGCTCACTTGTTCTTTGTTGTTCACTTGTTCATTTTTGCTCACTTGTTCTCTACTCACTTTTGGCGCAATTTTGCTCCTCAAAGGGCATTTTGCGTTCTGGCAGTTGTTGCTCATATTTGCTTTTACTTCACACTTTTTGTATTACCGGCAAAACTGTTTATTCTTTTGAAAATTCAGTATGTCGCTAATTCAAAGTATATTCGATACTTCGAAAGTATAGTGAAATAGTAAAAACTGAGCAATCTAAGTGAGCAATGAGCAACTGAGCAATCAGGTGAATAAGTGAGCAATATGAGTGAGTTGACTCACATACAAAAAAGAACAAGTGAACATGTTCCCTAAAATGAGCAATGTTTACCCAACACTAGCACCCATACACTAAAACATGCTGGAGGCAAAACAGAACTAGACCTCCCAGTGGACCAAAGAGCGATAGTAAAACGGAACTATCATAAAATGTCCGGAAACGGACTTAGAAATGATAAAAATCCGGGAGCAAAATGCTCGCAGACGGACTTAGAAAAGAGCATTGAACGGACGAAAACCGAGCGACGACCAAAGTCCCGCAAAACTATTACAAACGGACTTAAAAACGGGCACAATACGCAAGAAACGCCGGATCACGTAATAGAACATGAACGAACATGTCAAACTGCGACCCGGCACAACGCCGCAGTTTTTTCGTTTTGTTTTATTTTGTGATTAAAAACCGCAGCAGAAGGACGTAAACGGGGAGTTAAATCGTAAAAATAGTGAAAAAAAAGAAAAATCGGTAAGTAAATTATTATTTATTTAATAGTATAGTATAGTGCACAAAATTTGAGTTTGGGAGCAGTATAAGACCCCAAAAAGACAACAATCTACACATTCTGTGTATATATTTTTTTCTAGCCATCTTCTTGTGCATCAGGCAACCTGCGTCAACGAATATAACAATTTTCGCTGGAACTGGCTTTGCGCACCATTTTTTTTATACACAGGGGAGTACTAATTCGTATATTCTTCTTCATGAATCTTAAGATGCTGCTGCGTGTGCGGACGGAGAACAGCTTAAGAGAACAGCTCTCAAGAAGGATAGTCGATTGCGAGTGACAAAATTCCGCCATTAATGCAAAATACACAGAAAAAAAAAATACCATGTAGGGCAGAGTATCTACGGTATTTTCTGTCTGATGGCTCTTGTCTTTTTTACGTTTGCCAATTTAATTATGGTTTACGAACCCAAACAACAACATCTGCTACTCAAAGACAAAAAAGTGCAGAAGAGGAACTACAGGAGGGGAGGTTAAGGTCTAAATTGCAATCTCTATGAATATTGGTCGGGGGTCGCAAGAAAAGTTATTCAAAAACCTCAGCTCAGGAAGAGTGAGCCGTGAAGAAAAGAACAGACTATGACGGAGTTTTGTGGGTCTATGGGAGGCCCATTAAAGGTGTATGTTAGGTAATAGACTTATTCAAATCAATGAGAAGAATATATATTTCTGCACAAACAACTCAAACAAGACTAATGGATGAGTCATGAGGGTCCAAGGCGCTCTCAAGAAGGATAGTCGATTGCGAGTGAAAAAATGCACATGTCTATGTGCAGTGAAACGAAAGAGCCAGTTGTCCCCCTATGAAGTCGCATTAGAGCCAAGTAGGAAAGTACATTGATAGTAAGTATTTTGAAAGGACATAGTACATATGTACATACATTTTCTCTGTTTGCACATGTATATACGTTCAAAGTCGCGTTATTGATGGGTAAGTATACATACATACATATGTACGTAGCGATGAGTGCCAAAGGAGACTGCAAGATTTAACAAAACAGATTTTAATTGATAATGTACACTTCATTGTGGCCATCAAGTCATACATACACCACGTCTTCTTTGAATGCCACCGTTTCGAGTACGAGAGGCGCCAGCTAGAGGATGAGCTAGCCAGCAGCATTAGCGTCGGAGGGATCGTGCCGCTCATGGTAGCGAATCCCAAGGCGTGGGATGCCACCACTAGGTTCGCCGCCACTATAATGCGGGAACTACGGAGAGCGGAGAGGGAAAGGAAAGTGTCGGAGGAGTAAGGAGGAACGGCTGTGCGAAGCAATGCTTTGCGGCCGTACCGCATAGCTACGCCCCATTACCCCACCAACAAACCACAGTCCCAGACCACCACAACTAGTTGCTAACCCTATATAAGAACAAGTATTAAAGCATAATAAAAGTAATAGAACATAAGTAAGTACACAAATGCCACGCTCGGCCAGCGCTCGTTCACGACGCAACTGCCAAGATACGGAGGTTCTAGGATGCCAGGTTGCGGTGGTTTTATGGCGCAGAAGTTCTAGGGTGCCAGGTTGCGGGGGTTCTGAGGTGCGGAGGTTCCAGGTTGCGGAGGTTCTGGGGTGCCATGGTGCGCACGGTGCTGACTCCCTGCGCACTAGGTTTAGAAGAGTAGATGTTTAAAGTTAAAAAAAAAAACGAGGGGGAACGTTGTGAGTTGCTGCGGCCTTAATAGCCTCTGAGATTTTTGAATATCCCCAGATTTTCGTCCTTTGCGGGGGCGGAAGGGGGTGTGGCGAAATTTTGAAACAAACTCGTCTCGGTCCGATATATTTGGAGTGTGGATACCAAATTTGGTTGCTCTAGCTTTTGTAGTCTCTGAGATCTAGGCGCTAATGTTTTACTCTAAGCAAAGCCGCCTATGCTACTTGTGTGTTAGAGAGAGACAGGGCGAGAAAAAATGAAATTGTTTTCTTGATGCTGGCTATAATAATACGATCCAATTCAGATTCCGCAGTCTTAAAGATATGGTCATTCTCTACAATTCTACGTTTTTGGTTTTCTCATATCTTTAAAATTGTGGATGCCACAGATTTTCGTCCTTTGTGGGGGCGGAAGTGGGCGGGGCGAAGTTTCGAAATATTTTTGTAGCAGTGACATATCACAGAAGTCTGGATCCAAAACATCGTTGCTCTAGCTCTTATAGTCTTTGAGCACTAGGCGCTAAAAGGGACGGACAGACGGACGGAAGGACAGACAGACAGGGCTCAATCGACTCGGCTATTGATGCTGATCAAGAATATATATACTTTATGGGGTCGGAAACGATTCCTTCTGGACGTTACACACATCCACTTTTACCACAAATCTAATATACCCCAATACTCATTTTGAGTATCGGGTATAATTAAGAAGCGATTACCATCGATGAACAAATACCCTTTCAGTTTCGGCGAACACTTAGCTTAATTCAATCTCAATGAAATCTGAAGGTAATCCCCTGCAGGACATTTTGTACAAAATCAGAAATAATTGTAGTTAGACAAACGATTATCTAGAACAGTAGAAATATGAGGGGATTACCTACAGAACACAGTGTACTTACATTTGAAATTTTAAAAATTAAAAGCAGACATGGTAAACGAAGACTGATGCTTGAAAAAGGGCCAAAAACAAGAAGAAATTATTGTAATTTGACAAACTATTGTAAAGAAGTATGAAAATAAAAGCCAAACCAACAAAAAACCAAAGAACTACATTTGTTTGGATTATAATAATCTGCAATCATCAGAATCCTTATTGAAAAGTATGATTTCTTTTTAAACATAACATTACAAATTTAATAATGTTATATATGATACATATGATATGAGCTCTGAAGTTCATGCTAGATACTGTTCCAGTCTTACGATACGTACCTTTTAGGTACAGGTAAAAACTGTTCGAAACGTGTATTTAAAGATTATGGTCTTCTCCTATTTGGAATCCTTAAATATATATTATATTTTTTGTATATTGACCTTGTCCGCTATATATTTTAATATATTATTTAAATTGTAATGTAAGCAAATAGTTTTATCCTAGGCCTAAGGTTGCCATGTTAAGTTGTAAATATTCAAACCCTCTCTATACCCCTATTTTACGTATATGTTTGTATACCTACCTACCTAGCTATGTATAAGCAACATTTGTATAATGTTATCCCACGCCACTAAAGTATCCAGTCCCCAATGGGATCCTCCATCCGATATGTGACCCCTGATCCCGAAGATTGTCCCCTACCCAACACAACAACCCTTCCCCGCACATGTTGTACATTTTGTTTTTTAAGAGGATCTTAAAATACCTATATAAAATAACTAAAGTTCAAAGTTTGAACCGTATAACTAACGCCGCTCTGGCACACAGGTATCTAGCATCATATGGAGACAGTGTATATATCTCTCGCAGTGTAAATTATTATTTATTTAATAGTATAGTATAGTGCACAAAATTTGAGTTTGGGAGCAGTATAAGACCCCAAAAAGACAACAATCTACACATTCTGTGTATATATTTTTTTCTAGCCATCTTCTTGTGCATCAGGCAACCTGCGTCAACGAATATAACAATTTTCGCTGGAACTGGCTTTGCGCACCATTTTTTTTATACACAGGGGAGTACTAATTCGTATATTCTTCTTCATGAATCTTAAGATGCTGCTGCGTGTGCGGACGGAGAACAGCTTAAGAGAACAGCTCTCAAGAAGGATAGTCGATTGCGAGTGACAAAATTCCGCCATTAATGCAAAATACACAGAAAAAAAAAATACCATGTAGGGCAGAGTATCTACGGTATTTTCTGTCTGATGGCTCTTGTCTTTTTTACGTTTGCCAATTTAATTATGGTTTACGAACCCAAACAACAACATCTGCTACTCAAAGACAAAAAAGTGCAGAAGAGGAACTACAGGAGGGGAGGTTAAGGTCTAAATTGCAATCTCTATGAATATTGGTCGGGGGTCGCAAGAAAAGTTATTCAAAAACCTCAGCACAGGAAGAGTGAGCCGTGAAGAAAAGAACAGACTATGACGGAGTTTTGTGGGTCTATGGGAGGCCCATTAAAGGTGTATGTTCGGTAATAGACTTATTCAAATCAATGAGAAGAATATATATTTCTGCACAAACAACTCAAACAAGACTAATGGATGAGTCATGAGGGTCCAAGGCGCTCTCAAGAAGGATAGTCGATTGCGAGTGACAAAATGCACATGTCTATGTGCAGTGAAACGAAAGAGCCAGTTGTCCCCCTATGAAGTCGCATTAGAGCCAAGTAGGAAAGTACATTGATAGTAAGTATTTTGAAAGGACATAGTACATATGTACATACATTTTCTCTGTTTGCACATGTATATACGTTCAAAGTGGCGTTATTGATGGGTAAGTATACATACATACATATGTACGCAGCATTAGCGTCGGAGGGATCGTGCCGCTCATGGTAGCGAATCCCAAGGCGTGGGATGCCACCACTAGGTTCGCCGCCACTATAATGCGGGAACTACAGAGAGCGGAGAGGGAAAGGAAAGTGTCGGCGGATTAAGGAGGAACGGCTGTGCGAAGCAATGCTTTGCGGCCGTACCGCATAGCTACGCCCCATTACCCCACCAACAAACCACAGTACCAGACCCCCACAACTAGTTGCTAACCCTATATAAGAACAAGTATTAAAGCATAATAAAAGTAATAGAACATAAGTAAGTACACAAATGCCACGCTCGGCCAGCGCTCGTTCACGACGCAACTGCCAAGATACGGAGGTTCTAGGATGCCAGGTTGCGGTGGTTTTATGGCGCAGAAGTTCTAGGGTGCCAGGTTGCGGGGGTTCTGAGGTGCGGAGGTTCCAGGTTGCGGAGGTTCTGGGTGCCATGGTGCGCACGGTGCTGACTCCCTGCGCACTAGGTTTAGAAGATGAGATGTTTACAGTTCAAAAAAAAAAAATAAAGTGGCGTGGATTCGACTGTGCTCGCCTTTTTATAGCAATTGGCAGCGCCGCCATTTGCGAAAATGACTTCGAAGCAGCGCAGTCGCGCCGCCGCAGGTCTGCCTTGCAAGAGCGAGAGAGATATATTGGCTGCCGCTGCATGTGTGAGATTTTGTATGCGCTTGCTTCTGAGTACAAAAAAAATACGTCAGCCGACAGCGCAGCCACAGCTGGTGTCTCTCTGTCTCTCTCTCTCTGCTTTTGCAAGGTAGCAGAAAAGGGTGGGTTTTGTAGATTGTAGAAATCGTAAAGCTATTTCAATGACATTTTGCAACTTATAATCTTCTTACAGAGACCAAGTGTCTTTCTTAATTATGTTTTAAAACAGCTTGGAAACAGAAGCTACATACGGTATAAAAATTCCCCTACTCCAGCTGACAAGCTACTAGTAAGAAATTACATGACCTACGTTATAGCCTTGTTATAGACAAAATAATTTGAAAATGCGTACTTAAAAGTAACTTATCTTGTAGAAAATGTATTCATCAATGGCCTAAAATTATGTTGGCAGAGCTAAAGGTTTTAGTTAGTCAGCATTATTCAACAGAAGTCAAAAAAGAGAGATATGTAGAATGGAACTTGGATTCGTCAGTATATTTACGGTATATATTTTGAATGCGACGGTATATTCTTGTATATTTCTGAGGGTCCGTATATTTGATGAATCAACATGCGGTCACACTGGTCTTCACAACAAAAAAAAACACCGCCGCCGCAGCCGCAATAATACAATTTTTAAAAAAATCGGTTGCAACGGTTAAATGCACAATTAGTGTTTCGAGCATAAAAGTGTTCTTCCGCTGAAAAATCGCCAAAAATAGAGCCCGCCAATCGAGTGTTTCAAATATTGTGCAAGCATCTACACAGAAGAAAAGAGAAAAGTGCATTAAGGCTGCTGCTGGCGCGGTCGCTGTTGCAGGCCCAGAGTCAATTCCGATTTTCTTTCGACCAAATCGTGTTCGTAGCAGAAGGAAGCCAACGCAACGAACGGTGGTGGGGTGATAGAAACCAGTTAAACCTAACGAATTTCAAGCGAGGAAAGAGCTATAACTAATCGACACAATGGGTCTCAAAGGCTGCTGTTCGTGCGTCAAATATCTGATGGTCCTTATAAACATTTTATTTTGGGTATGTTAATTCGACAACAACAAATGCGAGAAGAATCTTCTTGCCATTGCAGCAACAACAACTGGAACACACACATTTGCAAGAGCAGTGCTGGAGAGTGTGTGTGTGTTTGTGTATGTGAGAGAGAGAGGATTTTGTGTACATGAGAGCGTGAATGTGAATGGAAGTGCGTGTGTGTTTGTGTTTGTGTATTCCCTACGCCCTCTTGTGGGGCCATGTCTCCGCCTGGCAGCGCGCGCACGCTCTCTTCTTCTCCTCCTACAGGAGCCGACTCCCGCTCAGAAATGGCAAAACAAAAAAATTGCAAAAAGACGCTAGATTGGTAAAATAATATTCAAAGAGAGACTAATAGGAACCGTTTATAGTTTTGTAAAAAATGAGTTTGTATTAGGAAATAAATGGATAAATAAATACAGCTAGAGCTGTTAACTAATAGAAAAAGTGATAAATGGTCCAAATATTGTGTGAAGAAGTGAAAAACTTCTCTATTCGAAAAAATTAAGGAAATAACTCTATTGACAACCTTTTGGTATCTTCTTTATAGTCCCAACTCCAGACTACAATAAAGCTTAATACACTTAAATAAATTAGATGCATCCTTATGTTGTTTTCATTATGAAAACGTAAACGTAAATCATAGCCAAATTTCTTTTCAAAAAAGTCAAAGCGACGTCTGCAATCTTTAAAAGCCCTAACTTACGCAAAAAATGTTGCAGAAATGTCAAAAAATATAATTTAATATATAAATATATGTGTCAATTGATTTTTGAATCGAGTTTTGTTTGTATGTAATAAAAATATGTAAGCTTTTTATAAAACAAAGGCAGGTCTTACTTAAAAAAAAGCTAGAGCGATATCTCTGCTCCCGGGTTCTCACAGAACTCTCTCTCTCCCTCTACTTCTTACTCCCATAAACAATAGAAGTTCCGCTGTGGGTGAGTGGGAGAACGAATGACATGCACACGCACACCCACACCCACGTATACATGAAGGCAGTTCGAAAGAAAGACAGACATCTAAAGCATCGCCCCATCTCCTTCCACCTACTCTACCGCGGCTCCCCTGCCCAGGCCCCACCACACACGTTTGTTCAGTTGTTGTTTTTCTTTGGACTGCCTTTTCCTGCTGGTTTTTCTATATTTTTATTTTTATAACGTTTACGTGAGTTTTCAGTCGAGTTAAATTCTTTACCAACTTCTTTCTCTCTTTTCTTATCAGTGGGAAAGGACCAACATTGGTCGCCCCACCCTTTCGTCACACCTCTGCATGGATTCTGCCTCTACTTAACCCGCTTTCCGATAGGGTTCTTCTGTGTTCTATTTGTTTGGAATTTTACGCAATTTCATGGCTTTCAACATTTCGTTGTTTCTGTTTCAATTGTTTCATTCAATTATTCTCTCCCTCAAATGTGTGTGTGTGTGTTTGGTTTGTTTTCCTCTGTAGATTCTCCTTTTCTTTGCTTTCGAAATCGGTTTCGCTTTTTGAAATTTTGATGCTTTTGTTAAATGTTTTTAATTTTTATTTTTTTCTGCTGATTGTTGTTGCCTTTTTTCGATTTCTGTCTATAGTATTTATTAGTCAAGAGCTATTTTCGAAAACGGCGGAAAACCAACAATAACATGGACGTTCCGTGTATGCGCTGTTCTTGGTGGGGCGTGTATTGGTATTGGTATAGTCGCTGCGCTGCTTTCAGAGCGATCCCGCTTTTGCATAGTGGGGTGTGTTTGATTTCCATTGGGGAAAATAATTAAGAACGAAATATTCTTTTCGCTTTACTATGTTACTTCCTACAGTACATCGCTATTTCAACATTTCCAAACGATTCCTTTACTGTACAGGTTGGTTTCTGCGATTGATGTCTATGACGTGCTATGACAGAAGCTCATCCATAGTCTCTCATCATTTTTATATGTGAACATCCCACTGTGGCTCGCTCTGAAAGCGTTTCCATTTCCATCGTCGCTGCGGGGCATCGTGATCAAACGCCACGATCCCGACGCTGCCGTCATTGAGGCTGACAGTGACCAAAATGTTGCCTTTGCCTGCTGCTGTTCGTTTTTTGGCCATCTGACAAGGCTTGCGTCTCATTAACCCGGGAGCCACCCGTCCACCCACCGGCACACAATTAATTTAGTTGCCATCTCTATTTTTCAACCCATACATACTATCTATATAATTAATTTCTGCTATTTTTCACTCAATTATTCATAATGGGAATCTATTCGTTTGGCGGAATGCATTCCATTGTAATTTTGTGGCTATAAAAAGCCGTTGCATGGCATGGTTTGAATCAATGGGGAATGCGGGGACAAAACGGCGACTGGACATGCAAAAGGCTGCCACGGCGCTCTCTTTGCCCTGGTCACATTCTCTCTGTCTCCCTTCGGTCGTTCTCACGCTCTCTTGAGCACTCAAAAGTAGGTCACCAAAGGACTTTGCACATTTATTAGACCGCTCGTTCGTTTTGTTTGTTATGGACACGCGACATCGTGTCTGATGTGTATTTACCAAGGCGTGGATTAAATTCTCGAAACATTTCAACATTTTTACGAGGGGCTGTGGACTTAGTAGAGCATTCCATTTTGTACTCTGGAGGAACATAAAGTTATCTATGCTCGTTTTTTATATTACTCTGCAAACGGCCCTCGCATGTGCAACTTTGTATAACATTTCCATCACCATTCTCCGTTAGCTTTCACACACATACACACCCACACAGTCTACAGCTCTTTCATATAATGCATTTTAGTGTGACACAGTTTTTGTCTCGCTCTCTCAATTGCCCTCGCAATATTGTAGTTCTCTCGCCGCTGAACTTTTGTTTTGTCTTCTCATGGACCACCCGCATGGAGAGCTTGGCTTTGGCCTCTCTCATTACGTTTGAATGAAATTTGCGGTACTTTAAGTTTTTGCTTTGTATTCTCTCTCTGTCTCTATATCTCTCTGGTGTGCCATTTGTTACCCTTTGGGAGGTTAGGCGCCAAAAATGATGTGAGAACTTCTCCGAACCCAGTACACTACGGGACATATGAATAGTTCCTTTATCACTTTAGCATTTACTATTGTGCGAAGAGAAATAATAATGATTTTCCGCACTTAATTGCGAGATCTGCTGCGTAATCTTATCAAGTAGCACAGATTGTATGCCATGCTCCAGACTTTGGTTCAATTTCGAAAGATACAATGAGATAAGAAGATGTTTGAATTTTGAAATTCTTTCAAGAGTATTTTCTCGTATTGGGCGGTAACTTAATTTATGTGTCAAAGTTTTTCAGTGGAAACCTTTGTAAATAAAATATCTATATACATACATAGATACAATAAGTGCATTTCCCTCTATTAAGTGCACTTGTTTACATCTCTTGATTAGTGTTTCCATCGCACATTTCTCATTTCAAATTTCATTTCCCTGCCTCTCAATGAATAATTTTTCTGAATTATTCATGAACGGACCCAAACACAAACGCTAACATACACACACACTGCATACTTGTAGATGAAGTCTCGGCTATTAAGTCATTAGCTCTTAATTAGATTTTCTCACTCATAGCACGATCAGAAAAGACAAATGCAAATGCATAAATTCTGTGTTCAGATTACCTACCCGTATGCCTCGAGTTAAGTGATTCAATTATTTGTATGTAGGAAAGAAAATGTGAGAATTTCTGGCAAAACTGCTTTAATTCAAAGAAATATAATTCGCGTTTTGTTTTGTTCCTCGGAATCGGTGGGGCTTATAGTGATAACCCCCAGCTCCATACCGAAGATAATTTTAGCGTCTCGGTTTCACAATCGGTTCAATGCCTTGGTACAAACATATAATTAAAGCTACTGACTGTATGACATGGAATTAATCAGAAAAGTCGTTATATTTATTTTATTTGTAGGATTCCGTACTTATTGCGTAAAAGTGTGTACATATACATATGTGTGCCTTAAGTTAATTACAAATAAAACAAATAGAAAATATTTTCCTCTCCACTCTGACTGCTGACATCATAAGTAACCCGCGAGACCAAAATTGGAAGGGAATGAGGTCTCCCTAGAGGCCTGGCCTCCCACTTTAATTGCCTACACCGCCCCCCAGATGTCGTCATTGTAGCGGGTTTCGAGTGTGTTGAATGCAACTTTTACAACAAAGGCACACAGAAGATTGCAAACTATCGATAGCAGTATATTCATAAGAAATATTTTCCTATTTTTGTCCATTGCAGCTCATCGGACTGAGCATCGTGATCACATCCGTTTGGATGCTGACGGATCCCACATTTATGCTGTCGATGACACAATCCTATAATCACTATCATATAGCACTCTACGTTTTTCTGGGCATCGGCATACTGATCACACTGGGCGCATTCTTTGGCTGCTGGGGCGTTTGTCGAGAGTCGCAGTGTCTGCTGGTATCGGTGAGTAAACAACCACAAAAAATCATAAAGGAAAACAAAAAAATGATTCTGTCTGCAAATTCCAATTAAAACGGATACCGTTGTGCGGGCCGGCCCCCACGCAACTCTGCTCAGATAATTGCAGTCTCGAATCGCCCACGGTCCTTTTGCGGAGTCTGCAATTTGTTGTATATCTTTCTTAGATTGCCTCATATTTGTCCACACAAGTATTTCGACATTCGGTACTCTTTATTATTCGTGTTTTGGTATATTTAATCGGCAAAAATTGTAGAGCTTTGGAGACTCAAGAGATCACACTATTAGAGATGAAAAAGAAAATGTATTTTGCTAGAGAATTTCTACATATTATAAATGATCCATAATCCCAGTTCAGCATACTGATCTTTCAAAAGTTATTTTACTTTAATTTATCATTTATTGATGTATTTTCACATAATTACATTAAGATTTCAAACAAAAAAAGAGTAAATTCTGTGCCAAGTCCAAATAATTTTGCAGACGCCTGTGAGTTTATTTACTCAACACCCACGTCCGGAGGAATGAGAGCCATTCATAAATCTGAATCTGAATTTCCGTTGCAGTTCTTCTGTGTGATACTTATTGTGATGGTGGCACAAATCGCAGCTGGTGCCTGGGCCTTCCACAACAAAGACAAACTGGACGACATTGTGCGGGCGGCGGTGAAATCTTCGGTGCAGGAGGAGTACGGCCAGTCCACCATGAGTTCCCGCACGGTAACCTTTGATACGCTGCAGAAGAATGTATGTATTTTGAAAATATCTGAAGCTGACAGCGAAATTGATTTATTGTCTGTTTGTTTACAGTTGAAGTGCTGCGGTGCGGATGGACCTGGGGACTGGGCAACGAGTCGCTTCAATAATGTGGATCGCACTAATATTGTGGAAATCGCCGTGTCTTCCATGAACGTCTTCTACAACATACCCGAGTCCTGCTGCAAGGAGAACCTCAAGGACAATGAATGCGAATTGTCGCGCCGCTTAAAGTTTGGTGGCCCCTTGAACACGGCCATCTACCAGCAGGTAATGCAGATGGAGAAGCTTCAATGGATGGATGATTCATGGCATAGTAGAGTTATAGTATTGCCCATTCCCATGGCCATCTCATTTGACATTCAAATTGTTTCCTTAACTGTCGGCTGTTGTCTGTCGTCCGTGGTCGTTTTTCGATTCATTGAGCCAGCGAAAAACCATCAAAAATCAATTGATAGGTGTGGCTGAAGCTTGATTTTTTGTCCCAGCGATCGCTATCGATGGCCCGGGGGCCCATAAAAATTAATAATCCTTTGCTGTTTTAGTGGATTTGTTTTTCTCTCATCGCCACGCCCGACAATGAGACGATAAAAATGTATTAATTAATATTGATATTCCACACGCACTTCACGTTTGTAGAGCCAGAGAATGTGTGCTATAACAAACTGAATGCTGCTGAATAATATTTACTTACAATTCTTTATATGTACTGTGTAGATTTATTAATGAATCGCACTCTCTGTTTTAGGGCTGCGTTGATAAACTGATTGAGATCATTTACGAGAATTGGGTCACCATTTTCGCCATCACTGCTGCCGTCATACTGCTGGAGCTGCTGTCGCTGACCTTTGCTCTGAGCCTGTGCTGTGCGGTGAGGAATCAGCACTACAAGGCCTGAGAATTACAGAACTCCCATAGGGAAATTACAGACGATGAGAAGTACTAACAAACCAAATCGAAACGGATGCATAGCAAGCATTACTGAGAGGACATGCGAATGCAAATGGGAATGGGGGGAAACGTGTGCATTTAGCTGAAACTTCAAGGCAAAACGAGGATAATGTCCGTTGTTCCCTGGTCAATACTTTAACAACAACACAATTTTGTAGTACTTTTAACAACAAGAAGAGCAGCAAGCGTGAAGCTAATGGAGCAATTTGAATTTGTATTTGTGGTGGAGCGTTGACACCTTTAGGAGTTTGTGGCGCAACGTTTTTGAAGCACAAACCATACAAAGTCACACCGATAGACAACATCCACTTTATAAGATCTTGATATGCAAAACAAAACAAAAGAACACATACACTTTTCTAACCAAATATTTCTACAACAAGAAAACACAAACACAGAGAGTAAACTTTATACAATACATGTACGAACCGCATAAAGCAGCAGCTCCATAATATTTAGCATAATGGGAAAGTTTTCGAATTCATAGATACATACAATACATGCTATATATTAAATATATAGAGCAAACGTAAGCACAAAGTATAATGTTAATTGCCAAAATCTAAACAAAACAAAATGAAAAGCAATCAAATTTCGTTCAAAATTTGTTTCTCCCAATAAGACTTTCGATTACCAATTAAGTTGATTTGTGGCCATTTTTGTATGCTATTATGCTAAAGCAAAGCCAAATTATATAAGTATATACATCTACATACATACATCTATATATAGTAGTGGCAGTAGTATGTATATATGTATGACGACAGCATTCCACAAGAATGAGAATGATTGACAGATTTTTGTTCTGGTTAAAGACGCATTGCCATCCAAAGACCCAGCCCAAAACATATATTCAAATCATTTTTTTATCTTGTGTAAAATGTTGTTCAAGAAACATGACCCAAAAACCCCCTAATTCGATTCGTTGAGCTTCACGAAATTAAATGCCAAATATCTTATGTATTTACAAAATTGTATTTTTTAGTTAGTTGGTCAAAAGCGAAATTTAAGAAAATAATCAGTAAATGTGGGCCGTTCGGTTGACTAAGAGCCGCTCTGTAAAAAGTTACTACATTAATGGTATTCTAGTAACTCATTTTCATTTGATTTTGTTGATTTCGAAATATTTATACGGGAATCGGGGAAAGAGTATGATTTTGACTTAAAGTTGATATTTTGTATTAATTTGGAACAGCCCCTACTTGGCGAACTATTTTCCTCTTCAAGTCTAACCAAAGCTAATCAAAATTAGTTTCAGTTATACCATTGTAATGGAAGCTAAATAGAGCTCTGTACCTTTTGATATAACGTTGAATTTTGACCATTCTCGAAACCACGCCCACACACGTACACTCGAAACGAATTTTGTATAATCCATCTTACCTGCATCGAAATGAATATTATTATTTACGAATCATTGTGTAAGTGCAACTATTTATATGTATGAGTAAAATCAAGAGAGCAACATAAACCACACAAAATGTTAAATGGAAAGTACACACAAATCGAAACGAAAATCTCTATATATTTACATTGTATTTTTACCATACACCGTAAACTAATTCAATGATAGTATACGTATATTTTTTGTACTATTTTCATTTTATTGTTGTTAAATGTATGTGAATTTTGTTGTTAGTTAAGCGTAGCCTGAGCGTCACACTTTGTACCCCCTCACAGCGTTTAAATAAATCAAATCTACAAGAACCCATCCAAGGACAAAATTATATTAAATTTACAAAGATGAAGCAAAAACAAAAACCAATATTAAGTAAATAAATCTATATTGTATTTAAATGTACACCTTAAAGTAAATTATTTATTGAATATTTCTTAGTAAGTTAGTAGTTACATATGTGCGGAATTTCATTGGAGTTAAATCAAATCATGAGAAAGGTTTTAGACTAAGTCAGAGATTTCAAAAATGAAGGCAAACGAGGCAAAAGTTCATGTGTTGGATCTGTAGCAAACCATTAAAATATCTAGGCAATAAGTCCCCTAAGAATATAATTAATTCAAATTGATTGTAGCGAAATATTTAATGCACTATAAACTTCATCAGGCATCTCAAATCAAAAGAAAATGTAGTACATACCCAGAAGCCATACCATGTTCATTCTAACCGAAAAAAGGCAACAATCAATTCTGCATCTTGAAAGCATATGGAAACTACATAAATACATACAATACATAAATGCACATTCAGCAAGACATGAAATAAGCAAAAGTCAGTGACAGAAATAAAGCAATATAAACGATGCTCAAGATTTGTATTCAATTTGAAGGATATAGATATTTGTAAAACTTAATAAATAATAACAAGACCCAGAGATAATATTGAATAACTATGGATATTTGAGATAAATAAATAAACATCTATTAAAACAAATAAAGCGAATTTGTATATATCTTTTGAGCTGCTTAAAACAAACAACTTTATTTATTTTAAAAATAAGCACATACAAAGATTTTCATCAGATATTATATTAAATTCTATCCTGCTATCCCCAGAACCACTGCTTTGGTTCGATCTCAAAATGAAAATGCTTCAGTCCCATTTATAATTAAATTGTTATTTTTATTAAAATGTTTTTTTTTTTATCGTTTTACCCTATTCTTTTTTTGGGCATCTTTCGAGATTTGCTTTGTTTAGATTTCGTATTATTATAAGTGGCATAAGAACAGTTATATTATTCAAATTTTCAATTTTATGCTTTCCTCGACTAAGAACTAAGTTTCAACGAAATTCGATTGGAAGTGTCCAAGAACTTAGGGAATGACATCAGTAAGGCTGACTGAAGACTAACCACGAATAGGTTTAGTTTATCCTTAGTGCACAACATTTAACTGAAGATACGATTTTGTAGTTTCATTGTTTGTCCAATTTTTAATTTTCAATTTAATTTTTTTGTTCCTTTTTTTAAAAACAAGCAAAGGAGACTTTATTTAGTGTTTAATTTTCTTTCTTTTATAAAGACAGCAAATATTTTTCGTTAGATTTGCAGATTAGTCGGCTGGACCAGTTAACAATTTTTGTGGGTAAGTAGAACGAAGCCTGCGTACAAGCTTTAGACAATTAGGTGAATGAAATGTACACATAAATGGAATTATCATATCATATGTATGTTAGACGTAGTATTATCATAGTTATTGCTATTATAATAAAGTTTTGTGGGGTTTCTGTTTCTCCTATCATCAAGTACTTATAAACAATCCAAATCACTAACCACGTTTGCTCTTGTTAATTTTCGTTTCGTTTCATTCCATTTATTATTCATAGGGATAGCATGCTCGTAAATTATATATTTAGATAACTTAGGGCATTACATTCGAGATGGTTTGATGGCTGCTCGGACATTAATCTCTCGTCAACTCTCTAGGGGCTCATTTACAAATCGCTTAGGCTGGAAAATTATTATCGTAATTTACATTTACTAGGTACATTTTGATTAAATTTAGCCTCAACTAAATGCGAACTAAACGTAGTTTAAAAGGTAATCTTCGTCATTGTGGTTACAATATTTTGCTAAAAATACATTGCCCTCCCCCAGGGGTCAGGGCTTCTGGCTATGGGGAATCCTACTCTGATTTCAATTCCCCATCCATCCATCTAGCTAATCGTACAACATTTAGACTTCGATCTGGACATAGCATAGAGGATATATTTCAATTCATATTCGTACTAAACATTTAGCAGCTAAAAACAGTAATATTTTGACTTCCAATTCGATTATTAAAATAAAATACTTTCGATTTTAATTTTAATGTAGGTTAAGATTAAGTTTAAGCGTTTCAATTTCATTATTATTATTATGTGACTAGTTAGACATTTAGGTTCCTTCAACTCGCATCGTATTTTAATATCATTTCGTTAGCCATTTCGGTTTCATTTTGGACAGTGTACAATACATTTACAGAATATTGCATCGGTCGTTTCTTACTAGGTAGGGCATCGGGCGGGGGGTGGTTTACTCAAAAGGTAGGTCGCTTATGTATCCGCTAGGCCCTTTACTAGAACCGAATTGTTTGAAGGTATCTTCAAATGAAATGGCTTTGCCTTGCCTACTCTAGAAAGATGATTTCATGGCGAAATGGTCTGTGATGTGAACTAGCATGCTTCCAACAAGTAGACTCAAAAAGTTAGCTCAAGCTTACATTGAAAATAGATTGGGTTTATTGACGATAACGATTAAATGTGGTTGGATCCCTGCTTGATATAAAATATAACTTACATTCATACTAGATTTAATCTAAATTGTATCCTTGACTAAAAGTGGATGGAATTTTGATATGAATCAAGAAATAATTAAATTGAAACTAAAACGAAAATTTGTAGATACAGATAAATGAAACCCTTATATATTTCAGATGAAGTAAAGATCGACAAAATACCTGAATAGGCATAGTTGAAGTGTCAGGTCTAGATTGAAACCATTTGAATAAAAACGAGTAAGAAATGTGATTGAAAGTCATCATAAGATCATAACTCTTTCAATTCCTGACACAGAAGCACACTTTTCAGAGTCCTTTATTTGTGTAGATCTGACCAAAGCCCTTGAAATGATTTTATATGAACAATTCTCTATCGTTTTCCCCTTCAGTTGAGATTCCTGTATGAATGTACATGTATATCTATATAGATTTATGTTTTTCTTTTGTTCGAAGCAACAATGGAAGAACGATGTGTAATCGTAGAACTAAAAGAGGAAATAGGAAATATCAAACCACATTGATTGTCTTGTCTTGACCATGTACTGTACCATTAAGCACTCAATGTTTGAGTATGAAAATACGGTGTGTAAAAACCTGTCTTTCCTATCATTCCTTTGTATCCATGTGCATTGCAATGGGCAACAATTGTGGCTGCCCTAGGAGCCAATACTGCCACTCGCTGGCTGATGGGACGATGAAATAATAATGGAAAATGTGCGGGTCTCGGGAAGTCGTGGGATCTTATACAAAAATATACTCGTATTCGTACATATGTTTGTGATTGCATGGGCAATTGGATGAAAATTTAATATAATTGAAGAGTCGTGCTATGAATTGCAGTTAACATTAAAAAATCAGCACGGCCTTGTATAAATATTAAATAAACTGTAATTGTCAAGTGCTATTTTTAAATATCGGTGGTTGGTCGGGCACACACAGGACCCAGGCATAAATATACATACATATTTTATTCATTATATTATATTCATCATGTGTGCTCTCGTGTATATATCTTTTTGTCTTCTTTGTATTAAGTTGCGCATTGAAAATTCAATTAGTTGGATGCCATAAAAATGAATGTACAATTTATGTAAATGGAAAATGAAATTTAATAGATTTTCCCACATGCTGAATGAATCCAATTTGTCACTTGTCGTATTTCAGGGCTTTAATTGACTGCAAAGGGAAGGGGGGTTTTAGGGGTTCAAGGCGGCAACAAAGTTCGGGGAAAACAAAATAATTTTTTTAGTATTATCCTTTAGATTAGTGTAAATATTATAGTGTTTCTTCTCTGACTTTTGTATCGCTATTTTTAATCGAGTAAAGTAAATCGTGTGTTGAGAGCTCGGTTTCTCGGTTTTTATCGCTATACCAATTCCATTAATGAATCAATCATTGCGGTTTGGTGGTTTAGTTTTTAGTTTAGTTTTTTTTTCTTGAAATAAAGTCCATTTACACATTCAAATATCGTAGGTATATGTATATGTTTAGTAAATACATATAAGACCAATTCGCTTTTTACGGCAGGATTAAATTCATAATATGCTCAAAAAATTACATATTCTTCATATTCATATTCTGATCTATTCTGCTTCATCATTATCATCATTATCATATTTCATTTTTATCCATTTCTAGTTATACAATAACACACTCATAAAGTTTAAAGTTTTTCTTCTTTCGATATTTGGCCTAAACTAATATTAATTATTAATATGTTTCATTTCCTCTTTTGCCATCAATTTCACTGGTGTTTTTGTCATAGGTAGTAGATGTTTTTTTTTGGAGGATTCCGTCCTCGATTTTTCTTTGCTTTGGTTTATTGCATTTATAGATCTATAAGCGATACTATAGTCTTCGAGGTGGTCAACAACACTGGCCCGTCCTCTTGTCATCAAAGGTCGTTGTCGAACATCTGCAGTGACCGCGTCACCAAATCGTCCTTCAGACAGGCCTCCAAGAACTCCTCTATCGTTATGATGCCATCCTGATTCAAGTCCAGCTTACGAAACACACGATCCACCTTTAAGTAAAACAAACACAAATTACGTTTATTTTCCCTCTTGCCTGGATTTACTCTTTTGGCGAACAGAAATCAATTTTCGATTTAATCTTTCGTTTTAATTTTCCCGACTTTTCATCATTATCAATAAGTGCGCGGGCGGAGGCGGGGACGGTCATGCAACGTGCCATGAGCGACGTGCGTCATTAAGTAAAATATCCGCCGCTGTTTCCGCGCATGAAAGCATCCGCTCTTCGCCTTTCCTCTTTCCCATACGTTGAGTATCGTTGAGCTGTCAATGCACTTTCAATACCCCTCTGGTGCAATTTCCCCACTGTTTTCCCCCACAATTATAATTACTCATACGCACTGTGAGCCCGCGACCAACGTCAGCGGATGCTGCATGTTATGTCAAGTGTGGCTCTTGCATAAAAAATGAAGCGCACAAAACTGTGCCCACAGCGATAGAGAGATATGCAGAAAGAGTGACAGAGAGAGAGAGAGTGAGAGAGAGAGAGGTGGCAGGAATAAAGCCTCTGTCTAGATAAACAAGGATTTGTGCTCTGCATCTCTCGGCATTTTAATGAAGCTCTTTGTGTAGCGTGGCCAAAGCTTATCACTGATTGCGAAATGCAAATAGAATTGTTTGCCGAGATTTAGGGGACCCTGGAATCCTCTATAACCGGATTATTGTTGGTGGAGCCCACTGCATGTAAAGGTCTTAAGTTTTGGTCGTTCCAACTTTATGCATATGAGATCGATACTTCGGTACAGAGCGTACTTATATCTTCAGAACTCTTTTGTTAAAGCTTTTATCCGATACATAAGAAACACACCCATATTTAAATAAAATATTCGGAGTTTAAATACAAATATAGTCAAATTAAGACCGTACTATTCAAAATAATTATACGTAATATATTAAAGTTTATGAGATATACTTAATCTAAATATGAAATATATTTATTTTATAGCATTTTCATATTATTGGTAACATGTAAGTGAAAGCACTTTCTTTTTGCAATTTCCACTCTCGATGCAAACCTATTGGTATAAATATTTAAATCGCATGGCTCTTTTCCTGCTTATATGATTTAAGATATCTTTTTATTTATCATATGAGTGACACCGGATTGGTCTTCACATTGTCCCCCATTGAGAACCATTTTGGGCCATATCAATAGATTTGAGTCCTCACCTGATCCCTCGCTTTGCGATCGTCCTCAGGCTGGTGTGGTCTCCTGCCCATAAGCTCGTGAATGGCCAAGATGATTTCGCTCAGTTCGCCGCGACTGATCCGGCCATCGCCATTCAGGTCGTAGAGCTTGAATGTCCAGCGGAGGCGCTCGTAGACAGAGCCGCGCAGCAGGGTCGACAAGGTGACCAGTAAATCCTAATAACCATCAATGTGTGCAGCATGAATAGGAACATGAACATATACTCGTAAATGTAGATTGCGCAAACTTCATTATAATGAGATGGTAATTACCCGAAAACTAATGGCGCCATTGCAATTAACATCGAACGCCTTGAACACATAATGAGCGTATAAACTCGAATCTATATAAATGGAATACGCAAAGAGAACAACAAAAAATGTCACAATTATGGGCGTGTCGGAGATTCTTTTTCAGTGGGGCTTTAGGGGTTTTTTGGGGGTATTTGGTATTCTGACAGCCGGGTATTGCGGACGCAGCTGCTGCAAAGGCGAAATGGTCGCTTAAGTGGCGCTTTATGACGCGCAACTATAAAAAGGCAAGCATAAGACCTCAGCGACAACATCGAATGGGGTGGCAGAAACATACACTGGGAGTGGTGGGGCATACACACACACATATATACTATACTTACTGCCATGTGGAAAAAATTTGGCGTAAATATCCTTAAAACAATCCTCGTGCACCACGCCCTCGGGGCATTCCTGCAAAAGAAAAATCGCCATGAAAATGTTTTGCTTAGCTGTTTGGATGAGGGAAAAAGAAAGAGCAAATGGAATGAAAGAGGATACGCAAAATATTAAGGACTAGTAATAGAAGGACTCTGCAATGCCCTATTTCTTTAAATTCCTTAAGAAATTTGAGAATAAGTAGCAATATTCTGCTCTGCCACTATATTGTGGAAAAATTCGATTGGAAACGAGGCCTTCAGAACTATCCTTTGATGAGTTAGTCATCCTTAGTGATTCAGTTAGTTAGTCGTTTTATTTTGATAAATATGTACTTTAAATGAAATTAGCCCTGGTAATCCTACAGCTACGGAGTATCAGACCTAAGTAGATTATCAAACAAGGCTCCTTGAAGCCTTAGCTGCTCGCTCACAAAGTTTTCTACACTTTCAAAGTTTTCTATTCGCAAAGTAAACAATTTTCGCCAGGTTAATTGAGTAAACAGTACCGCAGCAGCGACCTCGAACTGCGAGCCATCAATAAGGGCAGCCATCAGCCATAATAACGATCAATAAAACCAACCATCAATAAGACAAACTATCAGTAAGACAAACTATCAATGGCGCAAAGTAAGTATCAGTATCAGAGAGGGGCACGGCACACTGCAGTAAGGCAAACTATCCATTTACTTGACCCAATGCTCATCTCCTGTTGACCCACATATATTTTACGTATGTGCGTACTACTCGTATAGAAACTTTTTCCGAATGAGCGCGCAAATGCTGCAATTGCAATTGCTGCTTGCTCTCCTCCACGTCCTTTCGAATCAGTGCCTGGACCCACACACGCAAACAAAGAGAGCGACGACAATTCATTTGCAATGAAACCCAAAACGCGTGTGCATTAAAATGGGCAGCCATTTATGGCAACACTCTCTTTGGCACGCCATTCGCCGGTCACCAGTATTTGGCTCTTACATTTTAAAGGATTCCTTTGGGGCATTGCGAATGAGATAATCAGCGAGACACGTTTGATTTGACTTCAAAGAGGTTTCAACTATTTATCGAAGGAGTACTATCTATACTTTTTTCTCAATCTGCCAATAATTATAATCATTGTAAGCAAAATTAAACCGTTTCAAAAAAGATATTAGTAGAGATATGTCTTACTGTTTTGAATCCCCTGTACATGACGCGGATTTCCTGTTTGGTGAACTTCGTTTGGCGGCACAGATCCTCGAGGGCAACGGGTATGGGCTTAGGCACGCGTGTTTGTTCCAACTCATAGACCACCTCCTCGATAGGGCTTTCTGGTGGTGAGGCCATGGTTGTTCTTGCTGTACTTCTACTTCTACTTCCACTTCCACTTCAGCTTTGACTTGCTCGTGGTATTGGTTTGGTTTTGCAGTTGTTGCTTAATTACCTCTTGTTAATTATGATTTACGGTTTAATATCAATTCGCATTTGAGGTGCTCTGTTAGAGGTTTTTAGATGGCACAGAACGAACCCATGGTGCTTAAATTCGCTGGCAAGGCCACAGAAAACCCGGTGAGTATTCAATTTCTTTGTCCCTTTTTTTATGGGTTCTCCTTCTTCTTTTTCCTGGTACGGGCGCAGACGATGTTGTTGCGGCTGTCAATCCCTTTCGGCGTATCCTCTTTATTTTGTATTTTTTTTTGTGGTTTTTGGTTACGGTATCCTTTATGGCGCGTTCCGCTAAGTCGCTAATGAGGCAACCATTTCTGAAAGAGAAGAAAAGAGAGTATGGGAAAGGTTACATAAATCAGGTGGTGATGGGGGAAGGACGCCTTGCAGCAGCCGGAAGTGCAACTCGTAGCAGGTATGTGTGTGTGTGTGCTGTATATATACATCGAGTATACGCCTTGTTGACTGCCGTCGGGTCTGTGGCTGGCTCTAGTGCCGGGCGAGTAACATGCAAATGGAGATTATTATTGCGTACCATAAATCAAAGGCGCGAATCGAGTTATGCGCGCACTTCGGCGTAGTTGCAGCACTCACTTGCCACACGTTGCAGGGCAGGTAGGAAGGCAGGTTTAGGTTGTTGCCCAGACGAAATTAATGAGCACTTTGCATGCAAATGAATTGAATGCCAGTTCGCTCTGGCAGGTTGTTTGTTTGCTTTGCACCGATGCCAATGCAGCACTTAGCAAATCCTCTTCTGAATTGAGTTTAAACTGGTAAGTGAAATGCGAATTGCAAAGACAATACTAAATGGATTGGATTGCTAATGCTAACTCGAGTGGGTTTTGCTGCAGTAGAAGAACGTTCGTCAAAATTTCCCAGAAAACACATCCATTTCAAGTTCTGTTGTCCTATTAAATTGTTGGCTTGAAAGTAATCCCATAAACCTAGAAAATTCAATTTCTTTCCGACTCAAGTCCGCATCCTTGTCGTTTTACTCTGACAAATTTCAACAGCCCTTCAATATTTATCAGCGAAAAGTCAAAAAGTTTTTGCTGCAAACTATTTCCACTCTATTTCCATTTTGCATTTCCATTCTATTTGCTCTTACACACTCACACACACACACAGAGACAGTCGGGAGAGAGACGATGGTTGAGCGTTTGCGATTCGGTGGAAAAAAGGGTGGAGTCGGGTAGGGTAGGAAAGGGTAAGGGTTTCCATTTCCGACGTCACGGCTATTTTTCAGTTGGAATTGATTAAGCACCAGATAAGCCAAAATGGGGTCACTGCGAAACGGAAATAGCTTTGACAGTTTTAATCCAAGCAGCATATTTATGTTCCTTTTTTCACAGCTTTCACTTCCCCCTTAACTACTTTTATTTTTTTTTGCTGGTCCTTCGCCTTTGAGTCACACTTATGCTTCCTGCAGGGCAAATTGCTGCACTCATTTCCTGGTTGTACAAATTTTGTTGAAAACAATGAAACTTTGGATACCCTAGCTATATAAAATAATCATCGAATGGAAAAAATCATAGTAGATTTTATTATAAACTATTAGTAGTAGACTAGCTGACCCGTCCGACCCTTTTGCCGCCATGTCAATGGCGAATGGACTTCAGGAACTGGTTTTAATGCCGTGCCGATGAGCAAGCCGTTGAAGGGTTTTGGTGGTGTCTTAATTTCGGTTTGCTCTTTTCCTGATGCTTATCACATGCCATCTGACTTAAGTTTGAATTTGAGCACATGACAATGGGGCCATCCATTGTCCATAGCACGAATCAGCACATTCTAATGAGTGGAATATTCAATATTTGGCTCGTACTCGAATGCGAATGCTCAATGTACTTGTTGGCGTTATCTGCCGCCAATTACTTACCATACATTGAGTGCCATTTCTGTATGATACAATATGTACTTGAATGTAACAACAAAGAAGAGCAATATTTCCATCACTGACTTGTTCTTAGTTTACTTGAGGGATAATACCTATGTTTTTCTTCTATTCAATTTTGATCTGTAAAGTATCAACCATGGCTCATTTTTTTCTGGAACAACTACCGGCAGAAAAAAAAACATAAATCGCTTCAGTTCTATACAGAAATTTTCTCAGAAAACTTTCGTTTGCTCCAGGGCCTTTGTGTTTTCTTTTTAAATAGACTTGTCCGCTCATTCATGTTGAACATTGAATGTATAAATAAATGATGAACGGGGCAGAGCAGGACTTAAATATTTATGCAGTTTTTGTGTAACCAAAACTTAAAGATTGGAATCAATAACCTTAGCCCCGACGTAGTGCCATAAGGAAGAGAAGTGCCGAGAGCTCCGAGCTCTTTAAGCCGGTTCAAGCGAGTGCTGGAAGTGGGTCTGCCATTAGCATAAATTGCATTTAACCGAAAGAGAGGAGGTGGAGGAGCAATAAAAACGAATGCAATGTCATACTTATACGCTCGAGTGGCAGCCAACTAATTTCATGACTCTATTTCGCACAAATCTGTGTGGCATTCGCCGAGCAGCGGGGCTGTGCAACCGCATGCATTTTACAACATTTTAAGTCATGTTGGAGCCACGCCTCTGCATGGTCAGAACCCGCTTCTAACACTACCGTACCCGCTCCCACACCCGCACACATGTTTAGCATTCAAAGGCAGTTTTGGCCAGGGCTTTAGTATGTGTGCTTGTGGAATGTTTGTCAAATATCACGTATACGACATGTGTTTCCGGCAAAGAGCGCACGAACACCCACGAATAGCAGCACAGGCCGTGCAGGCGATCCGGGACCTAAACGCATTCAATGCCAGGGCGAACTGCAATTAAATATTAAATCAGGTCACAGTATAAAGCTACAATGCGAATCCTTATTAGCCGATTGCCAATTGTTGTGAGACACAAACACAAAATTTACGAATACTCGCATGACACAGAAATGCACTTAAGGCGGCAGATAGTCCATCGGGAGGAGGCGGAGTATAGGATTAAATGGGATATGCAAATTTTCTGGCAATGCCACTGCCAAGCATTGTATGTTTATTCATTTGTCTAATTGTGTTGTTCATGGAGCGGGTATCCCGGGGAGTCCTGTTGTGTGTGGCATGTCAGGACGTTAGCTTTTAAATGGCAACGACAACAGCAGTGGCAGTGGCAGCAGCCGCCAATCGAGGCAAGGACAAGGCTTGGCCCGGCCCGGCCCGGCCCGTCCCGAGCCGGCTTGCATGCAGTCATGCAATGCCACTCGAACAAAAAACTAAAACTAAACAAGAACGCACGCCAGGCCGGCCTCCTTCTCCTTCTCTTTCTCCTCCTCCATCTGCTAACATTATTCCCTCTCTATCACTATACTAACTGGAATTGTCCACAGTGGCTTGGATATTTGCACAGCATAATATTTGACATTGTTGATGAGGCAAGGCTCTAAACGAATTTGCATACATATACATCGTGCATCCTATATTTTGGCCTACAGAAAGTGAAATTATTTTGCATTGGGAGTAAAGGCTGTTGAGGATTGTGCCGCTTAGGAATAATGCCAGAGGGGTTGCTGTAGATCTTAGAAAAAATAATACATATTTAACATAATAATCAATGTACATTGTATTATATTTTGGGTAAAGGTCAAGTCGGACTAAATTCTGGATCGAATAATCCTACAAGCTTGAAACGAGTAAGAGCATTCAAATATTCAGCTATATTTTATTGCAGAAATATATTCAAAGTCATTCGAAATGGATATTCTCGTTCGCTTATGGGAAATTCGTACAGCAAATCAACGGCATTCATATGCCCAAATTTATCCTATTCCTTAAAAAGCAATAGTTCATCTATTTCCCACCAAAATGCCACGATTCCCATTCTCTTTTCCAATAACTTTGACCCACTGTTTGGGTGCTTGTGTCTCCAAGCCTGTGGCATTGTCATTTCCCGCTGTTTTCATGCCACTTTCATGGACTACAGCAGACAGACTGGCACAATGAGAGGAGTGCCATGCTCGAGCCGAACCCTGAGCCATATCTAAATAGAAACTCCTGGCCAGAACCAACACGCAACCGCAGAAGCCGCTGCCGCTGCCGCAGTCGCAGCTCTACTTCAATTCCGAGAGCATTATTAAATTTCGGATGGTATATCCATGCTATATCTGTGTGTGTGCGGGCGAGTATATAATTTTCATAAGGGCGGTGGGGGACCAAACAATTGAATTTTTGGCACGGCTTGTTTCGGGCTCGCCCACGAGGTCACCGCCCAATCTTGATGCGCCTACCAAAGACAATAAATCAACGCCAATTATAGTCATTTTTTCTTGGTTTTCTTTTTTTCCTGTGCTGTTGCGGTGCTCCTCAACCGAACCTTCGTTGGCCAAGGCAAGCGATGACGACACATGATGTACGGCTCTCAACACTTTTCAATCTGGTTCTGGCCGAAACCTGAACCAAATCCGGCCACAGAGTGGGGGGAGCAAAGCATGGGAATATAATGAACAGACCGGCAAAATGTTGAGCCACCAAATCTCGGGAGAGATATATGCATGCGGATATCGCATACCGAATCGAAATGGCAAATGGCAAATGGCAAGTGCATTTGCATTTGCCTGCCTGTCTGGGTTGATTTTCCATCTCAGTTTCCCTCTCTCGCAGTCCAGGACGAGATGTCTGATGTTGACACGAGCCCTAAGGGGATTTGAGATAATGTTCTGTTTGCCATTAGACATCATCAGCATCTGCATCAGGTAAATGGATGCGACCTTAATTGATTTATAATGCTTGCATGGAACACTCAACATTAGAGGGGATTATCTTTAATTGGATATATGTATGTGTGTATTCGGAGAGCTTACAATGAAACTGCATTTTTGTTGTAATTTGAGTGCAGGATGCAACAAAGAGGATGCTGTGGCTAAAAGATTGATTGACTTATGTTTGAATTAGTTAATGACTATAGTGTTTTGGGCTAAGCGTTGTGTAATGAGGGAAATATTAAACTAATTTGAAGAAATAAACGACTATTAAGACAATTTTCATAGCTAAAGTTGATGCAATATTGACAACTTGTCGTATGGTTAACATACATGATATGTAAAGATTAAATTAAATAGTTGGCAAGTCTTAATTGTCAGTTATCCTAATAATTATTACTTAAATAATACCGACAATGTCTTTGGTTTTGAGACTATTGCCCCTTGTACTGCTAGAAAGGATTAATAAACAATATACAAAGCTTCGAATGGATGGAACTGGAAACTATTTTTCGCTAGACCTTAAACATATAGTATGTCCAATGTTGAGCAGGTGATCATTTTGAACACATATTTTTATTATCTCTACTTTAAAATATCAATTAAAGTGTTATTTTTAAAGCTTGAGTCCCAGGGGTAGGAAAATTTAACTCTCGCAGCATAAGTTGTATTTTTCAATGATATATTATAATATATATATATATATAATATAATGATTTTCTGCAAAAGGCACTTTTAGAATATTTGGATTAATTATATTATATATTGAAAGACAATTTCAAAGACTTCGGAAATTTAATGTACAAATCGCCCAGCAGTTTGAAATGAAATAAAGCATTTCAATCACTGTCCATGATAAATGATTTATTTCTGATTGTTTGATTTCTTTCTGGTTTTGTTTAGCCCCTCTACATGTACATATGAGTATTATCTGTATCTAGATTTGACAGTATGACGCATAATTAAAGTTGGTAATTGTGCCAAAAGGATTTCTGCCAATTGCCAAGAGATCTGAGATATGGGCCCATCTTGGCTGCCAGCCAACAGATAGATAAATGGCCTATCAGAGAGTTATAAGATAGGTAGGGGCAGGGGCAGGCGCAGGGCACGGGGAAGGGAATTCCTTTCCCGGTCGTTATTCATTCCGTAAATACCGTAGAGTGTGACCAGAGTTTATTATCCTTAATGGAGTGTGAACAGCGGGTGCATTAGATTAGTTTTTAGTGGCTGGCATTTGACATTCACTTTGAGTTTTAGTTTGCGTTTGCGTTTGGCTTTGCCTTTGAGCCGGCGCTGGAGCTTGGGGAAATCAAGCTAAAAGTGCTGATGAAAATCCCCCCTTTTGCAGTTAGTTTTTGGCTGTTAATGGAAAAGCGTGCGATAATTTAAGAGGGCATTTTCCAGCTGGGATTCTCCTTACACAAAAAACAGCACCCGTCCCTCCCCTTGCAGCTCTCTCAGATAAGCCCGGCACCGCCGAGGCGAGGCATGCCGCACGGCAGCCATAACAAACGACTCCCCAAAGCCGCAGAAGCAGCGGATCAGCGTGTGGCATGGCATATGGTTCTCGCTCTCAGTTTGCAATAATTTTTTAGTTAAACATAAGAGGGAAAAGCAATTTTCGGCAAGGCATTTTCGGCTATCTTAAATCAACAAAGCGGAGTGGAAATGGGTGCTCCCCAAGAGCTACTACGAGTATTATTAGTCGCTGCTGATGCCTTAATCGCACATCCGACACGCGACAAGTAATTGGTGGCACCTGTGTGGTATCATCGTTTCCTTCGCCCTTTTTTGTGGCCCTTCCAGTGATGGGGCAGCCATGTAATCAGACAGAGGGCTCCTTCGGAAATGTTTTACATTGAAATGGCTGGCATATATGTTCTGGAACCATACTATTCCATTCTTAAAGAGTTCGTCTGTTTCTCAAGTGCAGTATCTTTTTACTTTTAAGCATCTTCCTGCTTTCATTGAAGTGTTCTACGAACGACATCCCGCCAAGAGTGCAGCAGCTCAAGTGGCCTTAACCGAAATGAAGTAGCAATCATAGATGAGCAATTGCTGCACTTAAAGTCTGACAAATGTTTAACAAAGATCCTAGCTGTATACATTTCAAGGAGTCGAGTCGGGCCACTTAGAGGAAGTCAGCAATCAGCTCAAGTTGCACAGACACACACATTGCAATGAGTGGAATGGAATGAAATGGAATGGGATATGTAGGATGGATGGGATGGGATATACGATGGCAGGAGGAGTGAAAGCGAAACCGGATGCTTATTACTGGCTATCTCTGGCACAATCAAAGTTCAACTCTGGCAACTCTGTTGTTCATTAATTTGACAGCAGTTAGGAGTCACTAAAAATGCAATTCAGCTTTAGTTATGGCCAAGGCAGGGCAAATTCTAGTACGAGACTATGCAAAAATCCGAGGGGAGCCATAGTACAAAAGTTTCCATTGCATTTCCGTGCAGAGAGAAAGTTTTCGTAACTCCCGCGCACAAAATGCAGTTATTTCTGGCAATGGCCAACAAGAAACTGGCTTCATTGTTGGCCAGCCAACAAGAAAACTGCCAAAATAGTTGCAAGCACTTCGGTGTATGGCTATGAGCAAGAGCAAGGAGGGGGTTTCCTATGAAAATTATACAAAAGCAAGGAGGCTTCAGAGTGGATTTAGGGACTGCTCGGGTGTACGAGTATGTTCCAAAATTTCGTATTCAACTGTGCGAAATGCTCAACAATAAAACGCCATTGAACGTCGTCCTACTGGCGACTTGTGCCCCACACACTCGCACACACACACTAACACAGTAGAGCCACCCGCTAGTCGTTATGGCCCCCGGAACTTCCGGTTTGGCGATATGCGCCAACTTTTAGACAATCATTCTCGTTGTTCCCTTTCTTGGCCAAAGGCAAAAGCTTAGCGAATTTTTGCCCCAGCTATAAATATTCCGCGATATCTACAAATACATATACTCGTACATATTCGGTACCGTGCATATACATAGTATTTTCCTCTGTGCGTGTATGCGAACCACAAAAGTTGACTGGACAGCAATTTTTTTGCTTAAATTGATTTAATTTATGAGCTGCCCTAATTTATTTCCGCCAAGCAAAACGGCAAAAGAATAGCGATGAAAAAAGTAAATTGGCTTAGGCGATTTAATTGCTGGCCAGTGGAAAGGGTATTACTATTTAACGAGAATATATGTACGAGTATTCCGATGAATTTAATTACCATTAAACTATTTAAAGATGTTTACTATACTACTATATTTCGAAGGAGCCAACAGGGCCCTTTCTAATCTCTCTTCTCAATAAATACTTTTGTAGTACTATCGTTTCTCAACGTGTTTCACACGAAATGTAACCATCGGAAACCCCTGTTGAATCCATATTTAGAGTTTCCCAGATTTTACATGGCTTAAATCGCTAATAAAATCGATTATATTAAAAGAAGACTGGAGGAATTTATTTAATGCTTCAACGAATGTGTATTTCCCTCCCCATTCTCTTTTCCAGCAGAAAGTTGTATCCCCCAACCCCAACCCCTACCCTGCCACCACTTTCGAAAACCAATTACATATTTTTTGGTGTATGTTTTGCCCAAAAGTTAATTCTTTCTCTGTGGAAAATCAACTACAAAACTAACTTTTCTCTGGTTGTTTAACATTTGTTTTTGCTCGGCTTATTTTTATGTTCACAACGAACATGGGAATGGGGAGCATCTACAAGAACATGAAGAAAAACAAGAACAATGAGGGCCGAGACCGAATAATACAAAATTGAGCAAAAACAAAAGCCCGACAACAATTACAACAATTACAACAAAAGCAATGGCAATGGCAATAAAAAGAAACATTCAACTCTGGCAACTCATACAACGCGAAATGGTGGAGGCCGGATGGGGTCCCCACGACAAACTGCGGGGTATATTCCCGAAAAGTATGCAATATTTGCCTACTACTCCTCCTCCAGCTGGTGGTCCTTCAACTTTGGTTGTTTGCTGCTGACTTGGCGGCTCGGCGCGGCTCGGGCCAGTAATTAATGCTTATAAAAGCCACTCGTTCGCTATGTGGGTGTGTGCGTGTGGTTGTACGGGGTGCTGAGCGGTGCCAGAGTTGCCACACTTTCAGTAAGCAGTTTTTTTTTTGGGAAAGGATTGTTCAAGTTAATTGCATGTTTTCAGCATACGATTCTCTGTAACTGTGGATTTTCTCTCTCATTGGGAACATTTGGGAAATTTTACCAGAAATCTTTGCTTGCAAAGCAGAGTTGCCCGACTTTTATTTTTTGGAAAGTACAGTCCTTAATTGCATGTTTCCTGCATATTGCAGGCTGCCATTGTAGAATTGCTTACTCTAACCAAGCTATTTCCCAGCAAAGACATTTAACTTTTGGTGCAATTTTCGATGTATTTTTTTTGGTGGAAGGGGGGACGTGTAACACATGGCGTATGCGTGTTACGGTTGTAGGCGCCAACTTTCGGACGAAAACTTTTCTCTTATCAGCTGGCGATAAAAATATAAAAGAAAAACGAAAAGCCTCTGTCAAATATATATTGTGTGTAATGGGTATATGGGTGTTTTGGAACTTTTATAGACACATCTGGTGGCTGGGCTATGCTCGTATAAATTTCAAGTTTGTTGTTGCTCGAAAGTTAAACGTTTACTTTTTTCCTAGCTGTTGCATTCGTGTGTAACCATGTATGTTTTATGGCCTTAACCAGGAGGGAAATGTAGCAGCAGTTGCCCATTGATAAGTTAACCAGTAATGGTTTCCAAATTGATGTTCATGCTAGGGCTAGTATGTGTAATGTCCTTGGCCAGGCATAAGCATTTAAAACTACATCTAAAATGCCATTAAGATGGCTGACAATGTTCGTAGGCAGAGAGAGAGAGAGAGGAAGAGAGAGTTATGGCTGCTTTAAGGATTTACTTTGTTTAAAGCCGAAAGTTTTTCGGTTAATTATTCATCTAGAGGCAAAACCCAGTCACGCCCATTACTCACTACTCATTACTCACTTAGACGCGGACAATACGAGTACGAGTATCATTCGATTCGGCCTTTAATCACCAGTGTCATTCGATAGCCCACGCACCTGTGTATGTAACACCTAAAGTGATTAGGCAATTTATAGCCGAAGCCGTTGAATCATTTTGCACCTCACGGCTGCCATTTGGCATTAGGACCGACCTGTGCGTGTCATGAACTTTGCTTTGCAGCCAAAAACTATTTTTGACCAAGGTTAAGGTTTCGTGACCTTATCGTGAGGTCTAGATGATAGTACGATTACCTACAAAGAAGGCAAGTTAAGCCACTGCTAGCTTAAAAATTCGAGTCTTAATATTTTTATTAATCTCGTACTTCCTCTTGAGGGACTGGGCTCTATCGTATACCGTTTTCATGTCTGATAATTTCTAGATCCTCTGCAGATGTCTGAATAGTTCGTGTTACTATTCCTACTTTCAGCTAAAACTATTCCCTGGCCAATTTTAAGGTTCTCTGAACTTAGTTAGGTAAAAATCTTTAGCTGGCTAACTAGTGAATGGTATACGGCGTGGGTTCCATTCAGGTTTACAACTAAGGCTCGTATTTTTTGGCAACAGACGATTTTCGTGTGGTTTGTGTGCGCTGATCTTTTTTTACCTTCTCTTAGACTATTTTCTAGACAAGGTTGATGTTCAGTGACCTTATCTGGAAGACTTGGTGGGTGGCTAACTAATGTTATCCCTATCTTCCGAGTATTTCCCCTGAATCCTCGTCGAGTAGGGCATATTGATCCCTGGTTAGTCGCGTGGCTTCCCTGCTTCTTTATTTTTAGCATTTCCATTCACAGTTTCGTGTTGCATACATCCAGGCTCTGTGTCCCTGGCTGTCCTGCTCTCATTCGCCCACTTAGAGGACAACAGCAGCCACTTTTGTGTGGGCTTTCTCTGTATCTGTGCGTACGTATGTGTGTGTGAATGAAACTAGAGCGCACCTTGATGCTATTTTTAAACGCCACACAAAACAACAATTGTCGCTTAGTTTTGTGTTAAGTGTTTTTAACCATCCATGCCGCCCACTACGCCTGCCTCTTGAGGATGAGGCAAGTTCATTTCGTTTTATTTCATGGTTTCCCCTACCCCCTGGGTTTCTCTGTCCCACAACTGCAGTTGGAGGTGCAGGTGCAGAACCTGTTAGCGGACAGCACTTAAAAATAGTTAAGGCCCAAGAGCGTCAAGTATTATATAAATAGATGGCAGCTAAATACCTGCGTTCTCCTTCCTCCTTCGTCCTTCCTCCTGTGACTACAGACACACTGACTCTCGCAAGTCTGCGGGCACACATTTGTGTGGAATTTCTAATTGCTTTCCCTTGTCGAATAGCAACATCAGTGCTGGCATAAGTTGGCTTTTAAAATCGGCATGTAGATCTAAATGGAATTGACATTTGGCTTATTGGCAAACTGCATGGCAAATGCATATCTGGTCAGGACTTACTGTAAAGTTTATTTGTTGCACATATCTTTGGTTTGGTTTGTTTTGCTGGTTCTAAATGCTTATGTCGGATTAAATGGACTGGAAATTGCAACCGAATGTAAACGGGAGAATGTGAATACAGAAATGTAAGTAAAAAACTGCGGATTATCTGAATTATTTATGACCTTACCATTTGAAAAGACTAAATGGAATCGGCCAGAGTGTTGACTACTGTTGGAGACCCTCCGCTTGAGCTTTATTTCAAAGGGTGTAGTAAATATATTGTGATGCTGCTTAAGGACTCAAAAATCATTGTTCGAAGCTTGTGAGCTATTTTTCCTACGTTCCAAATATGTCAATTAAGGAAATGCAGTTCCCAAAATAAATGTTATAATCTATTTATACGAGCTGTTAAGGTTCGCCACCCCCGGCTCCCTCGCTATGGGTAAAATTGCAGACGATGACCCAAAAATGTTTTATTTAATAGAAGGAAATGAATCCCAAATGTGAGATAACAATTTAATGTTAAATTAAATGAAATTCATTAAATTACAATAGATTTAATATATATATAATAATTTTTGTATAAATATAACGTATTCGGTGATAGATCACTTTAAACTAAAATAATTTGTACCAGAGGCACTGAAAACACTCTTTGAAATTCTCAAATACATATTGAACATATACATATAGGGCAGCAGTTCGATCTCTTCACGTTCCCCATGTAAGAGTATCCTTTCAGGTGAGCGAATGTTTGTTTGGCCCTGTTTGCATGTGTTTATATTTGTTTGAGTGTGCGCGAATGTTTGTGCAACAATCCGTTTGTTCGTGTGTTTGTGTGTGCGGCTTTGGCGCCTACCCAAATAAATCGCATGCGATTAAAATTGTATACAAATCGCGTTTGGAGGCATGCGTTTTGCCGTGTTGTGCTCAATTCGCTTTTCTCTTTTTTAGTTCTTAGCTTCAGGCAGGATGCCCCCCCTGGCTTCAGTTAAATGAGTTGTTGTTTATAGTTCTTAAGAATGTGTGGGATGTGGGTGTGCATGGGTACGGCGGACGGCGGATGGCGGATGTGTGGGTGTGCACACATTTGCATTTGTAGCGTAACGGTGGTATGTATTGTTTACTGTTTACTTTGTAGGTTAGTTCTGCTCCAGCTTTAAGTTTACCGTTAGCTATGTATGTGCTTCGTCGGCTCATTCTTTGTTTCGCCATCCACTCCACTCCTTGTATATTTACCTTTGATGCCTTTGACGCGGAGCTGGTGACGGCAGCGAAGAAGACGAAAGTGGGCGAAAGCCGGACCGTTAGAACGGGAGACCTGGAGACGAGACGGGAGACGAGACGTGGCGGAGATGAGAGGCCAGGGGACCCGGGAACCCAGAGGGTTGGGTGGTTGGAGGCGGCAGGCGGCAGGTGGCGGCGGAGGGCTGGTTTTTGGGTGGAATTAACCTCAAAGCATGCCAGCAAACAGCTCTCCTCGAAGCACTTGACTCTCGGGTTTCGTTTTCCTTTTATTCTCGTGTATGTTTTGCTCTTGCTTTTGCGTGTTTCGTTTTAATTTGTTAATGATTTCGGCATATTAATTTATTTGCATAGTTTCTTCGGGCCACACTTCAGTTGTATGCCACATTTTTGGCCAGCCGTCGGAACGAATTCTCCAAACAAATTATTGCTTTAGTATTTCTGTTGCTGTTGTTGCTGTTCCGCTCTGCTTTTCCGCAGCAAGAAAGCCAAGCAGCCTGCACAAGACAAGGAGCAAAAAACACGAAAAAAAAAATTGAAACAGAAGAAGAAAAACTGTATCTTTTAGATCCGGGCATATCCTTTATCTCGGACACAGCAGCACCCGCAGCAGCAGCAGAAGCAGCAGCAGCGCTGTTGACGCCGCGACGCTCGCAGCGGCAGCAGTAGCAGCAGAGCAGCTGTAGCTGTAGCTGGAAAATTTCCTTTGCTTTTCCTTGGCTTCCTCCTCTGTTTTATTTTTGGTGTTTTCTCGCTAATTCGTTTCAACAATTTCTGCTGTGACTAACAACAGGAGGACGAGGACCCAGCAACAACAGAAGATAGAAGTTTTACCACAAATCGCCCAAACTGGAGAGCAGCAAAAACCGCGCACCGTTCTTCCAAGTCCGTTTGACGTTAGCAGGAGCAGGAGCCACTGCACTTCGCATTCGACAAGAAACCGTTCGACGCGCGCACCCGAGTGTCCTATACACAACTGATTACAGTTGGAGTCGAGTCCTCGGCGGCTGCCAGGACTGCGAAAATGTTTAGCAGCAGGAGCAGCGGCAGCGGTAGCGGTAGCGATGCGATGGCACGGCATTCGCTTCGTTTCGCTTCCACGCTTCGTGTCGTGTCATGTCCTGTCGTGTCGTGCCGTGCCGTCTGTGCCGCATCCCGTTCTCGTTCCCGTTTTCGCTCTCGTTGTTGTTGCTCTGGCAGCCAGGTTTCTGTTGCCGAAATTTGACTAAGCACAGCTTTGTCCAAGACGGGCGACAGCTTCACAGTTGCTCTGCTCTCCTCACTCTCTCCACTCTCTCCCCATATCCTGCTCTGCGTAACCTGACATGCGCTCTCCTGCAACAGCAAGCTTAACACTAACAGGATAACAGGCCCCGGCTAACAGCAGCTCTGCGAAAAGAGAGCGGCAGCAGCAGGACAGCAGCTGGAGCAATGAGTGGGTGCGCATTCACTTGGGTGTTGGATGGCTCCATTGTCTTGAGTCTGGGGCACACAGTGGGTCTGCTGTACTATAAAATGGTAAAGCGTTGGAGTATTTAATCGTAATTAGCATAAGACAGAAATTAAGTTGTAGGTCTTTATACATATTTCCAATAAACCGCAACCTTTTTTAAAAATTCAAATACAGTCATTTGGCTACCACGCCACTTTTGAAAATTTGTACTCTGCAGCGGATATCCAAAATGGGATATATGGGTTGGAAGGAGATCGTATGACCTTCCACAATATTTTTGATTCGTTTCGTAGATATAGCCACCCAAAAGTTGAATTTTTCTGCCTTGAGTAATCCATTAAAATTGTTCCAAGAATGTAAAAGTACGAAATATTTAGTAAATTTTCCACATATTATAATACACTAAGAAATGCTTGTTTCGACATTTTGGAATTATGCATGTAGCAAAATAAAACTAAATATAAAATTAAAAATTTTAATAATCGCATACTCTTTAAACGAAGTCCACCCTTGTCCACTGTGCACATTCATCTTAGTCAGCCCGAAATTGGCAGGCAGAAATATTGCCACACTTCGCACGCACCCATCCCAATCCCTGAGCAGCATAGTAAAGCAGTCAAGCAGTCTGGCAGCCTTAGCATAGCCCCAACACGGATTCCCCCCGCCACTGGGCGGCTGTGTAGCTGGCCTACTGATGCTGTTGGTGCTGCTGCCATGGCCGTTGTCGTTGTCGGCGCCGCCTGAGAAATGACACCCATGTGTTTGGGACGAACATGATGTGGCACCCCTCCTGCCGCCTGCATCCTGAATCCCCAGAACGCTTGGTTACGCCTCTGCTGGCGTGTCTCGTCTCGCATTCACATGTGCCACTGTGTTGGACACTTGCACAGTTCTCTCCACCAGCGACCAACGAATGGACGTGGAAGGTTTTCCAGCCCCAATGACAAGTGCTTAGTGCCCTGTCGGTGCTGCTGCCTCTGTACGAGTATGCATGTTTTTCGCTCCTTGTTCTTTCTTATGCTCATTTTTCAAGCTCTTCAAGCAAATGGGGAAACGGGGAAACTCAGTCAGCGGTGGGTCAGCGGGGGAAGTGGGCAAATTACTCGGCGCACGCTTGCGCGGCTTTCAAATTTACCGTATTAACTCATTAAATGTTCAAAAGCTCATTGCCTGCGAAATGTGCACACATTTCTGGAATTAAGTGTAACACTGTCGGTGTGCAAGTGCTGTGCGTGGGCGTCTGTGGGCCTCTGTGGCTGAGAGGGTGCAAAATATGCATATGTGTCGCCCGCTGATTTTGCCACTGCAAAGACATTTTTAATACCACCTAATAGCCGACGGGAGGTGTGCTGGCTTGGGGTCTGGATGTGGATGTGATGTTATGAGCCATAAATAAACACACTTCTTTTTCATTTACACGAGAATTTTAAATGCAGCAAGTTAGAAAGGTATAGTCGAGTGTTTCGACTGAAAGATACTACTAAAGATTTAATAATTTTCACAAGGGTAAATATGTCGCGACGGGATCACATTTGCATCGTTTCGATAAGGGGTAGCAAACTGTTGAGACCTTAACGGTAGCCACACGCTACACTCATTATATCCTATTTTTTTTATATGCACCACTTTATGCAAGTTAAATTAATTTCTGTAATTATTTTAGTGCCATAAATGGCTTATGTACACACTTTCAACACCCTCCCACCGTCCACCGTCCCACGCGTACAGAGAGAAAGAAGAGAGCTCGCTTGACCGCTGCCACTTGCGGATATTACGCATTCGCCGCGTTGCATGCGTCTTGAATATTTCATATCTGAAATGTGGCGACCGGCAGAAATGACAGCTGCGTGTGGAGGGTAATTAAGGCGCCATTATAATGACCTGACCCTGGCAACGAAACGGGAACACTTGCGGTCTACATTTTCCCACAGGCCCCCATTTGGTGGTTATTGCAATTTGTTGCATGTGGCGGCAGCAGACATTTAGGCGCCACTGAACAGTGACGTATGCGCCACAGTCAAGGCCAGTATGTACATCGTGGGGTTTATATCAAAGCTCTTCCATCATTCCAACTTCTGTATTACTGACTCTTACGGGTCGTAGAATATTATAACTATTCTCTGCATACTCGTAAACTTCATAACTGCATAATTCAGTGCTCTACTTTCCCACTATTTGACTCTAGCTAAGATTGTTCCACTCCAGATACTTTGTTCCGGATATCTGTCATGGGCTTATTTTAGGGCTAGCTTTTCTTTACAAATGTCTATAATCTTGTAAGTATTTGGTAAAGTTTTGCTGGAACTTAGAAGTGTATTATTTTCTCTTTTTTGAATTTCGGTTCCTTTTTAACATTTAAGGCACCATTTGCCCCAGTAATTAGATTAATTAATTAATTACAATTCATTGTTGTTTTACAAAGAAGTGGTCCTGTACACTTTCCTATGGCACATATCTCAGCTTTGAAGTCGATTAAACACGACGGCGGGCTACTATGTTTAACCCTTGGGACATTATAGCACACTTGTGACAAAATTAACGTTTATAGGAAACACGTTTATTCAATTTAAAATTTGATACACACATGATCGATCTTCGAAGACACTCCTTTAAATAAATACAATATAAAATACAATAAATAACTAGTACAAAATTTGTGGTTGTTTTTATGCAGCATGCTGGTTGAGACTGAATGACACAAAATGCTTTGAGGGAGGGCTAGGCAAACGGTCCGTATCCGTCTGAGTAAAAGTTATGAGATGTGAAGCAGTCGACAGCCGGTGGTCTAATCGGCATCGATTAGGTCTGGCACTGCCGCAAGATCGTTGGGCTCAGCGGCCGGCGGGCCATCGCCGTCGCCCCCGGTTTTCTGAGACTCTGCCACTTTCGGAATCGGAGCGGTCTGCTCCTGAGCATCCTTGGTGGTTTTCACGTTGCTGGCATCTCCTGCAGCTTCCTGCAGTTTGACGACTGTCTCAACATCCTCCTCTGACGGTTGTTGATCCGCTGTTGAAGCTGGCAATTCCTCGACGCCTTCTTCTAACTTCTCTTCAGGTGTCTCCCCGTTGGAAGTCGTTTCGGCAGCAACCCCATCAACTTCTGGGAGCTCTTCGGCTGCGGCTGCGGCTGCTGCTGCAGCTGCTGCCGCAGCCTTGGCCTTGGACTTTTTCTCCTTCTTCTTGATGTTCTTCTTGGCATTGGCCTGCTTTTGCTGATCCTCGGCCGCCTTGTTCTTTTCCTCAATGGCTGTCTTAGCCTCAGCTGTGGTCAGCAGCTTCATTTGGTTCTGCAAGTTGGCCAAGGTCTCCTTTAGCTCGGCGCAGTTTCGGCTCATCAGCTCCATCTTGGCCTTGTCGGTGTTGACTGGCGTAATCTTAACTGGCTCCGGCTCTGGGGGTAGCTGTGGCAGAGGAGGAATCTCAATGTTGTTCTCCCTGAGGCTCTTGTGCAGAGTCGTTCGCTCCAGTTGTAGGGCCCGCAGTAGCTTCTGCAACTGCGTGACTTGCTTCACCAGGCGGTCCGACTGCTGTTCGCGCAACTGTTTCTCGGTGGCCAATTCGATGACCATGGCATTGGCCTTCTCGTACCTCTGGCGCCAGCCCAGAGATTCCTTTTCAACCTTTTTTGTGTGCTTGGACATCTTCTCCAGCTCGATTTTGTAGCTGCCGAAGACCTCGTTCGACTTTGTCAGCGACTGCTGGAAGTCATCGTATTTGGTCATGTAGATGTTCAGCTGCTCTTTCAACTGGTGTTCGCGATCGGTTAGATCCTTGATGCTGCGCTGAGCCTGCAGAAGCTTTTCTAGACCGATTTGGTTTTCTCTGTAAGAAAGGAGAACGACCATTTAGTGGTTAGTTAAGCGATGGTTAGTTGGCGATGAGGGCACAAACTTTTTGAGGATCTCCTTCTCCATGGCCGCCTCGACCTGGGCCTTGCTGAGCCTGGCCTGATTCAGCTGCGCCTCCAGCAGCACCTGCTCGTTGAGCTTCTCCAAATGCTGCTCGCGCGTCTGGTACTGCTCAGCCAGCAGCTTTAACCTAAAATCAGAGAACAGATGGTCAGTGTGTGCGTGCTCATGCCGCAGACGGCATGCAGTGTCTATATTTAGACGTTTAGACGGCGCGCACACCGCTGAGGCAGCGCCGGCTGCTGCTGTTGCTGCTGAAGGCTGCCACTCACTTTTTGGTCATTTCGATGTTGTAATCGCGCAACTTGATGTTCTCGTCGTTGTTTTTGGACAGCGCCTTCTGGACGTCGTTGATTGAGCTCTGGAACTTGATCTGGGTCTCCTTGCGACGCTCCTCCTCTACCTTGATCTGCAGCATGCTCTCGTTCTTCACAGACTTGATAATGCGCTGCTGTTCGCGGCACACCTCCTGCAACTTGTCGCGCATCAGGATGCACTTGTTGAGCTCGCGCTGCATCGCCTCTTTCTCGCGCTGCTGCCCCTCCGTGTGGCGCTGCACCACCCGCAGTTCGGCCGACAGCTGGCACACGCTCTTATCGCTCTCCACCTGGCGCTGCACCAGCACCTTCACTTTGTCCTCGTTCGTCGGGCACTCGGCGAGGGACTTCAGCAACTGCGGGGTATCAGGGTGTCAACCAATTTAGGGATTTATCAATATGCATTTCGGTTGCCATTGCAACGCCGGGCGCAGTCGCGCTCCGGTAGGAATGTTCTTACCAGCTCCTCCAGCTTCTGTTCGCGCTGTTTCTCCTCCCGCGCCGCCTTTTTAGCCTTGCCTACTTTCTCCATTTTTTATAAAAGTTGATGCTATATATAACTTTAATTTCGTTCTAAGGAACGAAAAATTCAAGAATTGTGACTATATTTGTTGTGCTTTATCTCAGTGTGACCGCGGACTTATCGTTAAAATATACCGTCCGACCCTCAGAAATATTTCGAAATATACCGACTCATTTTCAAAATATACCGTAAATATATTCATGAAAATACGAACTTAGCACACTTAAGCCCCCTTTATTTAAACTGGATAACTAGATCTAAGTTAAACAGCCAAAAATAATACAAATAATTATTACTCTTGTAGGCCCATCCTATCCTTCATCTTTGCATAAAAAAAGATAACGATATCTTTCACCTACAAATGTTCTTCAAGATTCACAATTTTCGCGGAGAGTATATTAATACCCACTGGTCGACAGCACATGTTGCGCTGAAGCTGCTAACAGAGTGCGAATATGCGCCTAACAGCACATTAATGACTTTGCGTTTAACAGCACACCACCACCTACAATACGTTAGTGCTGGAATTTTCCGCTGGGGGGTCGCCAAAGCAGTCCTGCTGTTACAGTTATTCCGCGATTTTCCTCCACTCTTTTATTTTTATTTTCGAAATAAAAAAGTATGTATTGCCGCATTCAGATCCGTTTTTCTCACAAAAATATCCACACTGATATTTTCGCAAACAAAATTTCACGCACAAATGTGTATTAAATATTCCTAGTTTAAAAATATCGCGCGTTCGCCGCTTTGCAACCTATCCTCTCTCCTCTTTTCACCTAACAGCCTATCTCTGTATTCTCTGCTTTGCACGCTTTTATTACGAATTTGCATTATAATACGCAGCAAGCATGTCTTCAGTGGAAAATGAACCTATGGACTATTTAAAGAAGACGGGAGTTCTTCCTCGGCTCGTGAATATTTTGAAGCAAGTAATAAAGATCAAACCGCAGCCAGTGGATCCTCTTATGTACATTCTTCATCAGCTGGACTGCCCTATAATTCCCCAGGTATAATTTTGTTGCATTGTGTGTTGGAAAAATGTAAATGCGTGGTACTTGCTGATCAATTTTGTTGCAGGCCCAAATGAAGGCGCTGGAGCGTAAAGTGACGCGTGCCCACGACGAATTGCGCTACTTGCGAGACCTTCTGATCATTATGGGGGCGAACGACGAGCTCTATAGCAGCGAGACCGACGAAGAGGAGTATGTCGGATGCGTCGAGGGTCAGGTTTCTGACCCAAAAGACTTGAAAGATTACGGTTATGTCTGTAAGGAAGACACTGGCGATGAAACTCCAGATGAGAACGAGACCGAAGCAAGTTCGTTCGAGTCGACGCAAACGCTGAAGCATTACATTGTTCAGGCCGCTGTGGCGATAACTCCTGTCGATCAGGATGCACCGGCTGGATCGTACGAGCAGCCCTGCTCCAGCAGTTCCATCTGCAACTTGTAAAAGTAGTTGTTCAAACTAATAATTATGTACACGTACATATACTCGCATGTTTCAATGCATGTGCTTTGTTCCATTTTATATTTTTTCCACCGTGTTTAATGAATGCAGAAATAAACTCAACGCATGGGCGTTGCATCTATAGCAGTAGAGAGGCTACCACCCGTTTTGCCATGTAAGCACTGATTGAAACATGACTTCGGCCTGGTTCTGGTCGGGTCTGTACCTAGGTGATTTCCATTGAGCACACCTCAACATGTGGGAAATCAATAACAATATGGGAATATAATATGCATGCATGCAGCTGGGTCGATATATATATGTACTCGTACTATATCTTTAGCCGAACAAAACAACAATTCAATTAACTCAAACATGCTAGATGTAAAACTGGATGAATGCTTCAATTGCAGTAGTGCCTGGAGGAGATGTTGTTCTCCGTCCGCTCCCACTACTACAGTTACTCCTATTATTCCTCGGAGTGGGTCAGGGACCAAGCTAATTCATCATTATCGATCTGTGTATAAGCTGCAGCTAATTAAGTCCTGCCCCCGGGCAAATGATGTGCATTAATTTTTGCATTTGACAGCTGAGCTGTATGTCTGTGTGTGCGCGCAATGAAATACGTATTTACAATATTAAAAGAACCTAATAATTCACTTAAAACCCAACGAATCGAAATCATTTGATGCAGAAGGCGTTTTAATTAGTTTCTGTGTGACCGGTAGCCAGGCGGAATTAGAAACGTTAGCTGAAATGAAAATTCTGTGAGGCATCAAGCTTTCAGTTGATCGTTTACCTCAATTACGCCCTGCATTTGAGATTTAAATATTGGTTTATCAATAGTATATAGATTCTTCTTGACAGAAACCATTCAATGTGACCGTTCGTTGGGAAAGAGCATATTTTTGATACATGTGAATATTTGAGTTTTACAAATTCAAAAAGCGCAAGTACATATAGATATCCAATTAATTATGGTCGTATTTATATTACACTCAACTAATACATGGAGACCAGGTATTAAAGCCTTATGAGAGATAAGATTTGTGGTAAAACCACCAACACTAACACAAATATCTCGTCGTGTCTATTTTTCATAAAGTCTAGTGGTATTCAATGATTACACAATCACTAGTTGGATCAACGGCGTCTTAAAAATGCACATGTAAAAAAAAGAACAGATGCTGTATTTAAAGAAACTCAGAATATAAATACGATATTAATATGATATTTATTTGATTGTTGCCTTGTTAAGGGAAGTAAAACCCATAGAGCCGTACGGTGGTAATTACAATAGGTATAATTTACTTTGTTGAAAACAAGTGACTTGCAAAGATATTTAATTTCCGTTTTAGTAATGTTTCTATAAATTTCGGGTAGTATGATGGTCGTACTAAAAAGATAAAACTCAATTTATGTTTCGCTGGTGTCCTGCTGAGTGCGGTAAATCTTTGGAGTAACTTCCTCGTTATGAGCAAATAACACCTAATGACATGGTCTATTAATAACTTTTAGTACGTAGGTAGCTTGAAAGTTACTATATTGTACGCCACACTGTACGTTTTGAGAACTGATCGAGAGTAACTATGATGAGCAGGAATCAACTATAGGCGCCTATAGCAACGAATAAGTATCACGGATGCACCGTCTCCCTGGCCTGGTGCAACGACAGCATACTCATCGTTGATGCCTCTCCGTGCGGTACGTCTAAAAATAAAATCAATTTTATTCCAAGTATCCCACATTTTACGAAATATCAGATACTACATACATATTTTATTGGTTTCCACATCCGTTATATTTTACACTTAATAGCAGGGGGCTTAATACCAGGGGGAAATGTTGCCAGCCCAATGATTTACACCAAATATTTGTCACAGTGCGATAAATCCCTCTAATCCTGCTGCAGGACCCTCGACATCTGCATGTCCGGTTTGACAAATAAACTGCAGCACAGCTTACATAAATATTGCCCCAAAAAATAAAACATATTTTGCCACATACTCGTAAAATAAACAAGACGACCAAGGGGTTGTGCGGACAGCAGCTGCTTTTAATTGCTTTCGTTGGTTTTTTGAACATTTTTGCAACTTTTTAGTTGACATTGAATAATCGCTGCGGAAATTGTCGTTCAACTGCAAATTGTGGTAACGGCGGAGTAGACTCCAGTCCGCCTGATAATTGATTGAAGCTCTTTAAATTTTGTATTTTGTGTGTTTCTATGGTGCCTTTTTTGGTTGGTGCTTGGGCTGGTTTCAGGCTATCCTACCGATGCGCAGGCCGGCTTTCTGGCCGTTTAATCTGTGCACGCGTGCCGACTGCAAAGTGGCCAACGGCTACGGCCCAGTCCTGGTAAAGTATGTCCTGGAATGGCCCGGAATGGCTACCGCAAATCTGCTTTGCATGTCAGTGCGGCGCAACGTAAAACTTTGACCACGTAAAATACGAGACCCTCGGGCAGCAGCCGCAGAACCCACCAACTGAGAAAATAAACTAGTGTGGCAATGAAATGGAGTGCAGCTCCATTGGGAAGCGGCCTGCAATGGACTGCAGGGGATCAATGGTGGACTCCGACGGATTGCAACGAAATGGAAATGGGATATAGACAGGGTAGAGAATGCCCAAGGAATGGTGGTAAAACGCATCAAAGAATTTAACTGAAAATATTACATATTTGTTTTTGGTAGAATCTTCGATTTTGGTTTTCATTAAAAACTTAAATTTTATTGTTAATTTGATTATTTATTGATTGATTATCGTTTGTATCTTTCAGTGTTCTCAGCTAGAAAATCAATGCAATTTTCAAACAGCAATCTTTCTTTTTATGCAGACTATGATGGATAAGATTATTGATGAAAGTGCTCAAAAATATATAATTTAAAGCATTAATTCACCGCAACTAAACTAGAAAATACTCATCCAATTTTTTAAATTTTATTAGTATGTTTCCAGTGATATTTCAGTCGCGAATGCACTTGGAATCTGATTGAATAGAGCTCCTCCCATTGCCCCATGGCCAACTCTTCGCATACTCCAACCCCCTGGAGAGCGGATATGGCCAGTAAAGTACAAGTACAACAAAAATGAAGGAATTTTCACAGCCAAAAATAGCCAGCATGGGGCGGCCAGTGGGGAAATGGGGAAAAGGGTAGCACGGCTTCAATTTCATGTCGAGTAAATTTTAATTTACTGCTCTTTTGTGACCGCATGCGAGCCAACAAGACTTCGGGATCTTTTTTCAGTTTTTTTTGTTTGGTTTTTTTTGGGCATGGGCTATGGACTTCTGTGTGTGTTTGTTTGTTGGTTTGACTTGTTGGTCAAATGATATATCCGGTCGGTCGGTTGGTCAGTCCATTCGGCCCGAGGGCGAGTGTGGGATTTTTAAAGCCAGCGAAGCACCGAGCTCCCATTAGTTTTAATGACCGCAAAAGGCCACACAAAAAAACCCAGGAAAAATTTTTGAAAAACAAAACAGAAAGCGAAATAAAAATTCCGCCATTGCTGGCAGGCTAATTGAAGTCTGTCTGAGTGGAACCAGCAGCAGCAGCAGGAGCAGGCGGTTGGCATGGGGGGCGTGGCAAATCTCAAAACTATGCTTCATTAGCCAAGCTGCAAACTCTATTTGCCTAATGGGGCAACACCCAACACCCGCCATAAAAAGACCCAGAAAGCGGCAGCCAAATGAAGAAATTTGTGCCATAAAACGTGCCTGGCTTAAAGAATGAGCCCCATTCCGAACAGAAAGAATATATATTTATACGAGTATTTTAGCTGCAATTGAAAATTCCAAACACAACAATTAAAAAGCAATTAACTATGCAAATTTCGTCGCTGTTAATGAGCCGGAAAGGAGCCGCGAGTGGGCGCATATATTCCCATTTTTTGTGGGTTTGCGGCAGCATCTGACCCGAATACATCAATGTCTGGTGAATGTTCGGGTCAAATGCTCCACGCGCGCACGCAGTCCCAGAAATACACTTTATCATTTCTTGTCATTTTTCATGAGGAAAAAAGGGTTAAGCAATTTTTATGTGTCAACAAGAATAATTCCTGTCACTAACACGTATACGAAGCGACTTGGCTCAAATGACAAAAGTTCTCCCCGGCAAAACGGAGCAGCGGAGAAAGGTGGAGAGGCAAACAAAAGGCAGTCGCCGTATTAATAATGAAACAAGAAAGGGACATGAAAACCCCGCGGCTGATACCCTTGCAGATCCATTTACTTTTAGATGAAGGATTTCTTACAACAGTTTAAACTTTAAAGTTAACCAAAAGCAAAAAAAAACATTTGGTCTCGCGATATGTTACAAAAAAAATGTCTTATGGGAATATGTGCACATATGTAAATGTATTGCTAGAAAGGTTTTCTTTAATTTGTTTCAAGCTTCTTGCCAAAAAATAATACTTTCTGCAAGGGTAAAAACAGGACAACATCGCAGAACAAACAGGGACAAACAAGACAACAAAGTGCCACAAAGCACGTCCTCCGCGCCCCGACACGGTGTCAACAAAAAGTGTTGCAAAAGAATCAACAAGCAGCTCAGAAATTAATACGTCCTACCAGGGCACATAGGTGTGAAGTTCCACCACGACTGGGCCCACTTTTGGATCCCACTCGCACTCCATGTCCCATCTGCGTGCAACTATTTGCTACGTGTCATAATCTTTTGGCAGAAAGTGTTGAGAGATGTATTGTACGAGTATGTATGCGAGCTCATCGGAGTAAGACGAACGCCAAGGGGATCACATGGTAGGCACGAATTTGCTCCAGTTTGCTTGGGGCCGTCGCACAGTGGGTGAAATTACCAGTCTAGCAAGAAAAACCTGTTTGCCCCCAAAGTATTTAATATATTACGCAAAACAACAATGAATTATTTTGTATAATTCATTTTTTAACAAAAATTTTAATTTTAAAATTAAAATTAACCTAGTCAAGATATAGTCAAAAATATGAAGGCTGAAAATTGTTACTGTGCAATATTCTTCGAATTTCTTGCCATTTTTGGTCTCTACATTCACTTTAAATAACGACGGCTATCAAAATATGTGTCTCTAATGGGAACAAATTTTGGGAACATGGGAACACAATAAACGAAACTAACAAAATATGAGTGTCACGCAGGTGCAAGGAATTAGCCGTCATATAAATATATATTTTTTCTCAACGAAATATGAGTAAACGACATTAAGAGCAGGACAAGCTTATAACACATTTATAAAGTTTAATGTTGTAATACCTTGCAAACCACAGTCTAAAAATAATTACTATTCGTTTGTGCACACCCCAGATGATACAGAAAACAATTTTTACTTCAAAAATATAACTCGCACTTCGAAATCTGACTAACCTGAAAGAGCGCATCCAAAATGGCATCATATGGTATGTTCTCTAGCCCAAGACTGTTCGAACTTTTAAACTAAAAATATAAGAAAAAACCCGATATCTCCTGAAAGAATTCTAAATGGATACAGTCAACAAAAATTCAAAATAAGCCTTTTATGTGCCAGACTTGTTGCTTCAAACACTGTGCGTCAGTCTGAGGGTTTTGTTTGATTACGATTAGGTTTATGTCGGAATTTACCAAGGAAATGGGTGGCTCGTGGCCAACTACGTATAATTGCATCTCGATTGCTCTTCTTGTCGGTGATCAAATTTCAAACTGAAATCACTTGAAGTTCCAGCACACTTTATGCGATAACACAAGGGTTCGGGGCAGTTCTCTCCCCAAGCTGGCTCTTCCCGGCGCCTCGTACAAGCTGAACAAATAAGTAAGCAAATTTGTTTACCGAACAGCTAAGAGCCTGGCCAAGTAAAACAATGAAAGAAGAACCAACAAAGAAGCTTTCCCTTCATTGTGTTGCGGGGGTTCAAACGAAATAAATATGCTTTCAGCTATAAAATTATAGCCAACGTTCCTGCAACGTTTATCAAAGCATTTGCACTGCTGAGCATGCCAATGGTAGAACTAAACTACTTAGCGATGACCTTCACAGATTCCTGCCACGACATGCTACGCCACGCCAAGAACCCACCCACTAAAACCTCCCACTCCAACCTCCCACTCCCTCCTTCAGATGGCAGGTTGCACGGGGCAACAGCTGGCTCCAGCCTGGGCCACGGCTCCACGGCCATTATTAATACCAATTAAATGAGCTTAGGACTTCTTTGTGTGCAAATCATTGAATGCTTATTACGCATACGCCACATGGACCAGCGATCCTGGAAAATATATGGCGCCGCCATGACAATGAACAAACTTTTTAATTGAAAAAAGTAAGCGGAAAAACTGGCGACTGCGAGTAGATAAGATAACAAGAGAGCGAAACCTCTAATTATTTTGCATAACGCTTCATTAGAAAGCCGCAGAGGGCACAAAAAAATGTTCTTCTTTTCGTCATTACTTTAACGGCCTGGCCGTCTGACGAATGACTTAATCACCCAGAAAAGCGCCACACAAATCAACGAGCACAACAGGCCTGACTCCGGGTCCGGGTCCTAGTCCGAGTCGCTCTGTTGTCACAGAACTTTCCAGGCGACTCGGCTGCCAGAACTCCGCTCAAAATTAATGGAGCAAATCAAACGAGCATAGAGCAGACACCAGCCCTTAGTCCAGTTCCGTAGGATGAGTTGGATCCGGACCAGGAGCTGGACCCATAGGCGGAGCCGGAGCCCGGAAAGAGCCAGCCTTTAGTAATGACAAGATTTGTGTGGGCTGCATATAAAATTAGCGGAAAGTCGCCGCGAACCCGCCTGGCCTCACATCGCATCGTTTCAAACTTTAAGTTCCACGGCCAGAGCTCATTTATTTTACTCTGGACGAACGTTTATGGCGTGGCCGGGGATCTCATTTTTACTACTTTGTTTCTTTCATACCCTCTCCGAGTGTGCTAGGTCATTTTTGTCAGAGGTTTGCCCGGTTATTTTACATCGAAATTTGAACCAACTACGGCTCAGTAATTATCCGCGATTTGTGATCAATTGATAAAAAACATTATCTAAGCCACCATTTGAATGGCATTGCAATAATTCCCACAGACGCGCGGTGTGCCCAAAGGCACTTTTTTGGTCAGATTTCTGCCGACAGCTCAATTTTTTGGAACACTATGTTCTTCTCATGGAAAAACAATACTTGCATGGTCAGCTAGTTATAAAAGTCTGGTTTAAAAAGTGCTAAAAATAGCTGTTTTGTTACATTTAGAAGAGTATTCCAGTCTTCAGTCTTGTGGCGCCTTCACTATATTCTCCTCTTTTAATTTAAAGTCAAGCGAAAATTGCAAAAATATTAACTTCCTGTGCAACCAGCAAACAAACAACTGCAGAGTTGGGTCATGAAGATTTTAAAACTTCATTTTTGCGGGATACTTTGTGGTGTGCATTTTATATTTATGATTTGTATTCTTTTCCTCCGGGCAAGACAGGCTTTAATTAAGCCAAGAAAAACTCAAGTCTAGCTTTAAGAGAGCCTTGCCTGCCGGCCCCGGGAACAATTCAAGACGCAGACAGTGCACATGGAAAATTTCGTTGAATTGGCACAAAATGTAATAATCATTTCGCAGCTCTTCTCGCACTTGTGCCTGGCGCAGGGGGTCAGAGGTTGTCTGTGTAAGGGAAACAGCTGTTTCCGCAGTCAAGCCGGATGGGGTTAGGCGGTTCTGGCTGCTGCAGAGAGGGGCAAAGTGGAGTCTTTGTGGAACTGTGCGAGGCGTGTGCCACAATTTGCTATTCATTTGAATTTTCAGCTTGCTCCGTTGTTTGCCGCCGCCATCGTTCGACCATAAAATTCAAAAGATTATGAAAATTTCGCTTTTGGCCACTTCCTTGTGCTGCCACAAAAATATTTGGCTTATTTTGCTGGTGTTTTCCTGGTTGCTGCGGCAGCCGCTGTGTGTGTGTGTATGTGGTCACGGCCACTGCAACAATAATAATCATAATGCAGAAACGTGCTGCACTCCCAGCCACTCATCCGTACAATTTCAATGTGGCATTCATTTTAGGCGTGCGATCATTGCTGGAATTTAATCAACCTTTTTGGTGTTTTATTTAAATTTTAGATTTAGTTTTTAGCCAGATACACAGAGTGGACGGGTGCTCATGGGCAAGATATCAATTTTTGGTGGAATTTTAAAGTGTATAAATTGGGACGAACTAAGAGCGAAGAGCAAAGTGTTCAAGGATAAAACGTATTTCTATAGTTTATTTAACGAGATTAGAAATCTTAAAATTATTTCAGTTACAGAATCTTTGGCCCACCGCCCTCGGTAGAGGGACACAAGTGCGAGTCCGTCGCAATGCCATTATCGAGGAGGATATTGACTGTGTGCTGACGGATGGATTTTCACAGGAGTCAGAATCAGAATCAGCAGAAATGCAAAATATAAGACCGTGCTTACCTACCTGAAAATCCCTGCTTACTCGTATATTCCGAGTGCTTGAGACATTTTTCATTCTGTCTGTTCTATTTCCCAACGAGTTGCTTTACTGGATAGTTATCGTATTACGATTTGATGATAACCTGTTGCATTATATTTCAAGAACACTGGCAATTTCCCCAGGAAAATGTCCCATTTTATGTCATCTTCTTGCAACTGCGGCTTTCTTGCAGGCCGTTGCATTGTGACCAAGCGCGTCCCGCTACTTGGACATTCATTTCATCCTATTACCAGTACTTAGATAAAGCCAAAGGATTTCAACTTAGAGAGCTCTTCTTGGCATTTATGCGCTGCTCGCTGCCAAGTAAAACCAGCAGCTGAAAACTGTTGCTGGAATTTTTATATTTATTTATTTATGAGTTGACAGGCAGACAGCCGTAAGTTGGTTTCCAGCATTGTTGTCGGTTGTGCATTAGGAAAAAACATATATATACATATATATACTACATTCATACAACACAATGTCATAGGAAAAGTTACTAACTCCATGTGCATTATTTAAAGTTTACTCAGCTTTAGTTTTCATTTTGCCCATGGGGCAGATTCAAGTCACGTGACTGCCTTTGGACATCGAACTCGTACGGGAATCCCAGCGGGAATTTCGAAGGTCTAAAGAGCGTGACAAATGCAAATGAAAGTAACGAACCAAAATTTCATCTGACCCAATGGACACGGACCTGACATAACCGTAAGTTTGGAGTGAAGTAGGCAGACCGAGACATTCCCGAGACGGTAAAAATCTAATCAAATGCTTAGATTGCTTTGGTAATTGTAGCAAATGTTTCGAATTCTAACTACTAACGGTTACCACGTATGTTTACCTAAATTCTTGAGAATTATTGAGGAAGTTGCCGTTTTATTGTGGCTAAAATGTTTGGGCGCACACTTAGCAAGCCCGAAATCAGGAACGAGCATAATGTCTAACTCTAAAATTATATTTACCAAACTGTGTTCATATGTCCTTCTTAGTGAACTTTTGATTACACGCCAGCCATTATTATTAACATAGCTATATCAATATTCATGCTGATCAAGGATACATTTATGTAGCTTATGCCCCCGGAAATGCTTCCTTCAGGCTGTTACATACATACATACATCTTCCAAAATATAATAAAGCCTTGTTATCTTTAAGTACCAGGTATAACAACTACAATTTCTCCTAAAAATAGTATATAAAGCTGTACAAAATATTTCATGCTGCAAAAATCTAGTTAAAAAAAAAACATGGACAACTTATTTAAAAACTTGAAATTTAACGCCAAAAATGGATTCTCTCGTCGTTGAAAATGATTTTGCTTTCGTTGGTTTTTTTTTTTCGTTTTCTGGCTGCATGGAATTTTTGCAATTTTCCACATGCCAATTTTTTTTCGGCTGGCTGTCTTATGCCCTTAAGGGTACGCTGCAGTTGCAAATGCTTGAAATTACATTTTTCGCATTAATAAAAATGAAATAAAAATAAAAACTGAGCTCCTGCTTGGGATCCTGCTGCTCCTGCCGCTGCATCAGTGCACGAAATATGCAAATGCGCCGCGTGCAGAGCAGCAGATAAAACCGAGCAGGAGACACATGTGTGTTTTTTCGGTTTTATTTTTCCCTTTTTTTGGAGCTGGCGCTGGAGGGAGTTCCTGGGTGCCTCACATAATGGGGAGCAGCTGTTGCAGGCAGTGCCAAAAGTCACAATAAATTTGTGCATTAGTTTCCCTCAGCTCCAGCTCTCCAGGCCAGAACGCCGGATCTAGAATCCAGTGCCAGTGCCAGTGCCGTTGGAGGTCTCTGGCCTCTAATATGTTTTGAATATAAATATAGATAGTAGCAGGTATATGTTAAATTATTTGGAATTTGTTTTCTCATAAATAAAGTAATGTCTGCTTCTGTTTAATGATGCCAAAATATTTATACAGAACTTGAAAGCGCCGCGGGGACTCCTCTCGACTGTGACTGATGGCCAAACTGATGGCTAAAACAGCTCCTGGCTATTTGGCATGGGTTTATTTGGAAAAATTAATTAGTTTTTCATTTGCTAGCTACATTTCGCTATGGCAACAGGGAGGGGAAAATGAGTCTCTCGAGGTTCTGTCCGGAGTCAATAATGGAATTTTTGGGGAATCAATGAGGCTATACAAGTTCTTTAAGTTTTTGCATTAACTTATTCAATTTTGTGAGTTTGAAATGTAAAGGAAATGAATGCTGTTGAGCTACTGAGCTATTTCAGCAGGTAATGTTTGTGATCTATATATTAAAAGTAGAAGATTGTTCGGTTTAATACGGTTTACTTTGAGTGATGGTATATAATGCGATACAGAGTCGAAAAAATAGCGAAAGGTTCGAATTAGGTTTATGAAGAGAGCACGACGAGTCTGTTTGATGATTAGCTCGATTCAAGACGGGGTCAGATTGAAGACGCGGTAGTTGGTTCAAGATGGTGTCAAGCGAGAGCTCGACAGGTCGAGAGAGCAATAGAGGAGGCGAAAGAAAGGCGCGCGAGAACGGCTGTAAGGACCGCTGAAGTGCGGGAGCATATATGTACATAAGGAATGTGCCGAAAAGAAACGTCGAATTTTACAAGATTGTCAACTGGTACTCTCGTAGTGGGGATCAAAGTTAGAAACTTGGACTAGAAAACTGGGGGAAACAGGAAAATAGATATGACACTTTATGGCCTTTCTGGGCAAAGAAATGGGTAATTTCACAAATAAGTACCATGTCAACCCAGTATACCTTATGTAACCGTAACGTAATCTATTGTTTAGATCCGTCACATTCAACATTCCAATTCACGACCATCTTCGCTGGTTGTCAAAAACAGGACAGATGCCATTCCTGACGAAACGATTGTGAATATTTAAGCCAACTGATCGAATCCTTCCGAAAGCATAATATAATATAGACGCCATTTTGTAATGGTTTAACAGAAAATTAAAGGCTGAAATTAAATCTGATCTCGAATTGGTTTTATTTTCACACAATTCATTGAGAACTAAAGTCTTGTTTTCACTGCTGCTTTGAACACCTTGGCAACAGAGAAGAGCCCACAGTCCAAGACTATCAAAGTGATTACTGGGACTCGGAGAGTTCGAGTATTCACTAGAATTGACGACATGCCACTGTCTGGACTTGACTTTTGCAAACATCGTTTTAGTCAAGGTCTGATAGTGTTTGAAATTCGGATTTCACTACAATTTAAGCTGTTACTCCAGTAGAAAGTGAATGTTCGACCAGTAAGCCCAGATTCCTGTGAATATAAAATGAGAAATGAATATACAGAAGTGAGGTTCGTAGGACTATTCCCCTAAGACTATGCTTATGCCCATTCTGGGCAAAGAAATATGTAATTTCACAAAAAAATACCACGTCAAAACCAGTATACCTTATGTAACTGAAACTAAATCGTATGATTCGATTCGTCTACATCAACATTCCCGTACTCGTATAAATGGAGGAATGCAAGGCCTCGGCTTCATATTGATTCCCTACCTCGCTAATATGAAGCTCTATTGCGGGTTCCTTTTTTTGCTCTTTGCATTGGGGTTTGCCAGGCCGCAGAACGGAAATGGCAACGTAAATAAAAATTTCAACAAAGTCAAAATTGGAGGTCAGGCTACGTCAGCTCCTATTGCTCCAGCACCAGCACCAGCACCGGGTGGCCCAGGACCGGGAGGCCAAGGACCGGGAGGCCAAGGACCGGGAGGCCAAGGACCGGGAGCGCCTGGACAGGGCTGGCCAGGACACGGTGGCCCAGGACCGGGTTGGCCAGCACCTGGAGTCCCAGGACCTGGCGGCCTAGGACCCGCTGGCCCAACACCTGGAGGTCCTGGTGGGCCAGGACCCGATCGGCCAGAACCGGGAGGGCCAGGACCCGATGGGCCAGAATCGGGAGACCCAGGACCGGGCTGGTCAGGACCGGGGGGGCCAAAAGCCAGTGGCCCAGAATCGGGAGGACTAGGACAGGGCTGGCCAGGATACGGTGGCCCAGAACCAGGGGGGCCAGGACCCGGTGGCCCAGGATCCGGTGGCCCAGGACCGGGTTGGCCAGCACCGGGAGTCCAAGGACCTGATGGCCCAGAACCAGGGGGGCCAAGACCCGGCAGCACAGGACCTGGTGGCCCAGGACCTGTTGGCCTAGGACCCGGTGGCATAGCACCTGGAGGCCCAGGACCTGGTGGGCCAGGACCCGATGGGCCAGGACCTGGTGGCCCAACACCTGGAGGCCCAACACCGGGTTGGCAGGGTTGGTCGGGTTTTCAAGGACAGTACAGACCAGGCCTGGGTCACGGATAGGGAATAGTTAGGAATTAACAGTCTAAACCAGCTGATCGTATGCAATACCCCCAAAATCATATGAATCTCATTGATTAATGGTTTAGCAGAAAAGTTAAGGCTGAAATTAAATCTGATCTTTAATTAATTTTATTTTCAACCATTTCATTGAAAACTAAAGTATCTTTTTATAATTTGTTTTCAAATATTCATAGTCCAATAAATTATACATAGCGTTTATTTATAAATGTGTGTATTAGGATTGCGCTTATTTATAAAAGTGTAATTTTCAAAGCTCTCAGGTCTAAATTTTCATCTTTTCGTATAAAACAATAAAATATAAAGTCTTAGACCGATTCGACAACGTGTAAATGTGCCGAATTTCGGTCAAAGTAGAAAAATATGATATTTGGCCAATGGTTTCTATATATCGGTCTAATAGGATTGAATTTCCGCTACATTCCGCATAGAGAAATTATTAGACCAAAAACTCGTACACCTTAGACGTTACTTCTTATATTTAGGGCAGCATTTGAATCATTTGCTTAGGCTACAGCAGGTACAAACGTTCCACTCTTTGCCAGTCTGAAACACTATTGAACAAACCAAGTTTAGATTTGGTGTGACTCAGCCAGCATAGCCAGGGGCTCTCCACCGACCTTCCAAAGCGAGGTTTCCACAAAGGGAAGCAATGGTATAGGTATAGGGCGGGCTCCTTTTATTTCTCTTTGCCCGATGTAGGTGCACTTATAGACCCTGACCCCATCCGGCGAGCTGAGCCCAGAGTGCAGTATAGCTTTCTAGACCCTAATTCGTTTCCTGCCGAGGCTGTGAAGAAAACAATATTGAGCTAGCCGTGCCATTAGACCAGCCTTCAGTTGGCTGGAGCACCTTATATCCGAAGACAAAGACAAGCTGAAAAGAACTTGCGATAAGGTTTATTCTAGTGATTATTAGTGGGCCACAGGATAGGCATTCGAATGTACTAGCTGAAATCCAAACTAAAATGAATTACCTTTGATGGATGAACTAAATGGAGAAAATATCTTAGCGCATAGCTCTGATTTACCTATTTTGTGATGTTTTCGAGTTTTTGTATCAGTTCTGGGAGTAGGCTACACATACTCGTACGAGTATGGCTATCTTTTCCTGTTTTCAACCAACTTTTTATTGTTGTTTCAAGTGGGACTGTTGTTCCAGTTGTTGCCACAGATAACTACGTGCTAAGAAATGTATGGCAAACTACACACACATACTCGCATACGACTCGCCTAGAGGACGATAGAGATTCATGGAGAAGGCTGCCGAGAGCAGCCAGACAATGGCTGGTGCCCACGTCTCCATGGACACATTCTAATAAAAAGCAAGCACAGAGAATGCCATTCTGTGTTGCCATTTTCAGCGCTGCTTCTTCCGTTTCTCCACAGCTGCTTCATCTTCCTGCCACACTTCGTTACAGTCTCTACCAGAGATGAGCAATATTTCTGTGGTTCTGTGAGTCAACAGATATGGATAATGGATCGAAATCGATAAGGCATTTAAGTCAGATACATTTTGGGGTATTTAAAGATAGAATATGAACGTTTATCCGAAGCTCGTAGAGAAAGTATATAAAAGTCGGTGGAGGCTTTTTTTGAAGGATAGGGAACCCCCTTGTTCGGTCCTATTCTGGTGGCTCCGATTCTGATTGCATTTAAAATGGAAAATGGTGAATTTTTTTAAGTTAAGGTAATAAAATATGTAAGTAAATTCCTTCGAGTACATCTCTCATTCCTTGCTCATCACTTACAACTGCCTTGAGCTCCTGAAAATCCTTTCCTGCAGCTCAGCTTCTTCTGCCAGCGAATCCCATTCATGCTCCTGTTCCAGTTCCCGCTCCTTAAGTTCTGGTTGTGCTCGAGTTTTTAGGCTTTTTGTAACTTGGGCAACATTTGAGTTATAAATGCCGCACTACTTGAATGAATCTCATGGGCGTAATAGTTTTCAAATGGCTCTTCGTATATGTATGTCCGTTTCACCGTCTCTTTTTTTCTCCATCTCCATCTCTCTCTCTCTCTCCCGCACACTCTGTCCTTGTCTGACAGTAGGGCTGTGCCTGTCTTTGTTGCAAAAGTATCGCACACAAGTGGTCCGCTGTCTTGGGACTCTGAGGGGGCAAAAAACGCTTGCCAATGCAAAAATGCCCACCCAATGAATCTGGGGAGTGCGGCAACAAATTTGCCATTTTATGCCATTGAGTGGCTAAGACTCCTTCGGGCTCATAAATAATTAAAGTTTCTTTGATGCTGAATTTAATTCGAGCCCAAATGGGAAGCAGAAAATAATATGAAAACAACTACGACGATTGTCAGGCATTTGCTGCTGGACTGCTGGCCTGCTGGCCTGCTTGCCAACTCTCCACATTGCATGAATAGACAAATCTAATTGATTTTAAGAGCTGTGCGAAACGGAACGATTTAAATTCGTTATAGATATAATTTCCTGGACCCAGCCACTGAGGCAAAATTCAATTTCCGTGCCGTGGCGTGGCGAGAAGCCATGCAGAAGCGACCAACGATTTACGTGAATACTCCTATTTTTAAAGAATATTCCAGCGACCTACGTGATGTATGCGCAATATTTGATGGCATTCCCCAAAGCAGCAGCGGAGGAGCAAAGAAGGAAGCACCTAAATCCGATAGATGTTTGGCAATATTTCTGATTAATTTGCAAATTGGTTTGATCAGCTCCGGCTGATTGCTTGGCTTAGGGAAATCGCTCTGCGACCAGGACTCAATCAATTGGGAGCCGGAAAATTGCAATTGACTGTGTGGCCCTGCCATGCCCCGCTTACGCTTTTATCGCTTTAATGAGCGCCTCTCGGCCTTGAGCCAAGGCAAATAAATCAACTTTTTCCGTTTCCGGTCAATTAGTGTGGTGCCAGGAATAACACTGTCCGTCTAATCGGCTTTGCCAAAGGTCGAGGGGCTTGAGCTTTGCGAATGGAGAGGGCAAAAGCAAACAGATGAACGGAGTGTAGGTGGAGGTTGAGTGGTGCAAGTCGGTTCAATGTTTACATTACTCTTGGATTTAGCCCCTCCCTCTGTCCACTGCTCTTGTTGCAGCAGGCAATGATTATATTTTCTTAACTGTCCGATTCCTTGGGCCACACTCGGGCCACGCGTATTAGCAATTTTAATGCTCTTGGCCTTATGGCACATATTAAATGCTAATTCGGATACGGCACACGACTCCTCCAGACTCTATATACAGTGTATGTTTTTCGAAAACGTAAGGTTCCCAAGCTCACGGACAGGCGCACGGGCTAGAACATATACCCTACATGACATTTACAAGTTATTATTATGCAAAGGACATGCGGTGGATGTTGAGGCGTCCTTTCGCGTGCCTGCTTTCTCTCATGTGTTGCAAAATCTGCTGCGGCGTTGGAAAATTTGCATTTATTCATGGCATAAATAAAGCATCTACAGCGTACGCGTTAGAGGGTGCCAAAAAAAGGGATATATTTAATCTGGTCGTCCGCCAAACGTGGGTACCGGGTCCATGTAGATTGTAAGGTTCAGCAGAATCATGACACGCTTTCGTGTTGATGTCGATGCGTTTTATTTATAAATTATTTTCCCGGAAAGTGCAACACTCACGCACACAAAGAGGTAGGGCAGGAGTGCACCACCTGCCACTGACAACCGCAGTGGCTGCCGCAAAAGTGACGCAAATTTTGTTTGCCCAACGCTCTTCCACATAACAATTACACGCATTTAAAATCTGGTTTCGGTTTAGAGATTCGCGGTTCAACACCCAATACGACTGTACATCGAACAGTTTATGCTGTGGCTGCCGCATCGCTTATTTACATGTGCCACAGAAAACCGCTGATTGGGATAGTAAGTGGCAAATGCATTTCCCCGCGCTGGTAATGGAATTCGCCTTATGCACACACACAGTCGCTGACTACAAAGGCTAATGGAAACCTTCATTAGGTGAGCAAAACATCCAAGGAACCAGACCCAAATGGAATATTTTATTTGGCCTCAAACCTCGGTAAATCTCCTTTAACCCACAACCCCAAACAAGAAATAATAACCTCATAATACGGAATTAGACGAGCGTAAAATTAGCCTCAAACCGAAGTCAACTTGAGTTGGGGTTCGAGTTGAGACCGGGAGCTGGGGAATGGGAGCGTTTTGTGTGTAATAAGGTATACAAATAAAAGAATGGCAAATTAAGCGCCGAGTAGCAGCGCAATATATCACAAATCAAAATGCTGTAAAAATCCAGAAAATGTCCCCTGTTCCAGCTGAAATATGCATACATATATGTACAGCATATGCTTGTGGCGCCATGTGGATACAATAACGGTGACCTTATATCGCTGTGCACAGGAACTGCAGGAATACGCGTAGGGGAACTCATGCTGTGTGTTGTCAAAGCAGTGCTTCAGCTTTCTCTCAGGAAACCTGACTCCCTTTTCATTCACTCTCAGCCTCAGTGGGTCATTAATTTGTTGTAATGTCTGTGTCGCACACCGCCAGCAATTTGCTTACTCTTCTGTTTGACCTCTGCTCGATGCTGGGTTTCCTTACTCTCTTATTACACACGGAAAACGTATAATCTATGGGTATATTAAATCCATCTAACAGGAGAAATGCAAAGTTAGCTTCAGTGATTCAGTTTGTAGTTTATTATAATTTGTATCATACAAAAAATGACAATGACAAAAATTTCATCAACTGAACTGCATTTGTTGCTCTGTGACTCAAGAAATAAATCTTGTTACTAGAGGATATTTTATAGTCGGAATATCGATTATACCCCTCTTACTGGTTCACTCTTTTGAGCTGGTTTATTAAGTCCGAGAATGGGGCCGTCGTCTTTTGTATTCGCCGTTCGCTGTATTCGCTGATTCCTTTTCCATTAGCACTTTAATATTTAATGACTTCTGTTTATCGCACTTAATTGAATTCTGTTGTGGTCTTGGGCCGACCTGCCTTTACCCGGAGCTGGGATGTTTGGAGGCTGGGATGTTGGGATGCTGATGCTGGTGCCAGCCTTTATTATTTGCCCTTGGCTTATTGCTCATTATATTATTATCTTTTGTTTATAATATCCGCAATATTGTTTGAGTCACTCTGGCATTTTTATGAGGCTTCATTATTTGGTTTTTATTCATATAAATAATGCACAGAGAGAGAACAGCTCTTTCTCCTTTTTTTCTCTGGTCTCCTTAGCATAATTCTCAATCAGAATTCAGACACATATGGCCCAGCATGATTTTCTGTATAGGACCTCCGGCTCCATTTTCTCTCCCTTTTCGCCCGATTTTCTCCCTGCTGATTACTGATTCCTGGACCGGGAATGTAAGTAAAAGTTACGCCCTTGCGCCTTTTTGAGTTGCTTGTTTTTGTTCTGTGGGCTTGGTAGTGGGGCATTACCGAAAATTTAATTAATGTATTTTCTTCGTGTTTTCGCATATTCATGCCTCAAAAATTGGCTGCATGTGTGGCACGTTTTGCTCATTAGCCATTTAGGTGGTATAAATATGCATTAAACCATCTCGTAGAATCCCACTTCCTCCCATCCCCGTCCCCTGGCGCTCGACGAAACGTTAGTTACAATTTATGGCCATTACATGGAATGGACAAAAAACGCAATTCACACACCCAGAAAATTCAAGTGCAAGGCAAACCGAAGGACACAAGGGGGCGCCAAGGACAGTTGCCTTTTGTCCTAATGAAAAGACAACAAAATGCGAAGGATAAACGACTTGGCAAAGCTTATAGAGGACTCAAAGCTTGGCCGAAAGCTCTCTCCACGAGTCGGTGTCCTGCAATTGTCGAAATATATATTTGACAGCTTCATAATTGCCCCTAAACATGGGCTCGGTTTTACGAAAAAATTCTAAATTTAACCTGCATAAATTATACGGAAAAAAACATCCACAGTTATTTATTATGCGGTGACCTAAAAGGAAATACAGAAATAAAGGAAAAGAGTTTTGCTGAAAGCTAAAACGAAGGCAAAAAGGTACAAGAGCACATCTCACAGCCTTCAGCCATAATTCAAATTTGTATATAAATTTTATTTTGCAGAGGAACGAAACAAAACCGCAAAAAGGCAACCGACACGCCGGCCCAGTTAACTTTGCCGAACACTGAACTGAACACTGGAGAAATGGCTACAAGGGAAATACCTATCCAAGCCAAGCAAAAGCGCACTTTCATGGCTCTTTAAGCGAATTAAACTTGAATGTGGGAATGTGCGTTGTGTTTTGCTTAGTAGTCGGACCAGCGGGTTGGCGTGGCTGCCCTGGCAATCCATCAGGCGTGCGGCACCACTGACGTACACCCGACGTTGATTGCCTCCCGCCCCCCCACACAGACACAAACGCATATGCATGGTACACTCACTCACATAAGTAAAAGATCACACCAGAAGCAATCTAATCCGGCGAAGAGCAAATTGTCCAACGTTTTTTTGTGCTGTGTATTGCGGTTGACAGGCGAGCGAGCATTTTGACAGCTCCAAAGACAGAGAGAAAGAAAGAGAGAGAGATACGAGTATAGAGGAGGTATAGCAGAGCACTCTCAAATGTATGCTATGGTGTTTTGCATTTATTATACCCTTGCAGAGAGTAGATTGATTTTACAAATATATCTATATCAATCCTATGAATCCTAGTTCAACATTTTCTTTCTCTGAAAATTACACGTAACTAATATTTTAGCTAAAATCTGACACTGAAATTTCTTTATGTTTGGGAACGGTGGAGCTGTGAGGGTATTTCAAGCCACAGCCAACGAAGCAAGTCATTTTCTCGAGCTATCTTTTCCTTTCCACCTAATGAAATGCGAGTGAGGGAGTTGTGATAGGGGTTTCAGCTTACCCCTATTAATTGCACACGTGCCTGGACTGCATCTCTGGAGGAAAATCGTTCACATGCTTAGCATATCTTTTTGCTGATGACCTCAATTTGGTTTTTACGGCAAAAATATGCGGAGAATATGCTGATTATCCGGTAAAAGCCTTCGAGAAATTAATGCTTTGCTTTGATTTTATGTGTATATTTCTTGTGAATTTTAATAAAATGATTAAAACGTATTTGCCAGCTGACAGCTCAATTTATGACCTCGGCTCAAAGGCATTTTCCGTAAGGCTGACCTCTCTCGCTCTCGCTCTCTGTCTGGGCTCTTAATTTGCCCCTGGAGCTGGTCGGGGCGGCAGGCAACAGTCGGGGCCATAAATAAGCCCCAGACCCATGCAATTATGCGCTTGAGCTGTCATTGCAGTTGCGCTGCTCGTTGGTGTGAAAATTGCATATTGGCATAAATTAATCAGCAGCGACAACGCCATCGCCAGGGCCCTGGCGACTCCGACGACATCTGTTGGCCATGATTGCCCGCCGTCTGGCCAACTGATGGAAAGACGGGACGGGGACTGAATGCCTGCAGCTGCACTGACTGCCATTAATATATGAACGGTGACTGACGCATGGATGGTGTATAAGAAAATCCAGGACTGCCTGAGGCTGATTGCCGACAGATTGAATTGTGTTTGATTTGCATCGATCAATGAATTAATCACAGCAATAGACCCGCTGATGGTGCAGGTAAATTGAGCAACCTGAATATTGGATTGATCCAATTCAGTTGAAAAAACTGATGCAACTGTGGCTTTCAAAAGTTGATGGAAGTATCCGATTCTATAAACATTGCATTCATGCAGTTGCAAGCTTTTCTAGGTTTATAAGGAAAAAAAAGATAATAAAATTGCCCCATGGAGTAACCTTTGGAGGCTTATGGTTCCTTTCGTTTATCTTCAGTAATCTTCAATCACACTTCTGCTTCTCATTTGAATATCCCATGCATGAGGCATAAATGTGAAATCCACATACGTATCATACGCAAAATTCAATTTTCCTTTGATTCCCCAACCGATGACAGTTTCAGAAGCTCTAACAGGGGCCTGCTTCAATTTGCGGCGGGCTCAGCTTAATTGATTTGCTTTAAAGCTGAGACGGGAACTGGTCGAGGTAGGCAAAAAACTTTTCCTAGCTGACTGAATAGAAAAGAAAACTGCAGACAATTAAGCCCGGCCAACAGAACGGGGAGAGAGAATAGGGAGAAAATGGGAGATAGAGATAGTGAGAGAGAGTGAGAGTGAGACAATGAGAGGGAGAAATTGAGAACTGCAGCAATTACTTACTCGAAATCTGTTGGCGCTCTTGGGCGAGTGGGTCTCGAGACTCGAGTCCCGACTCTTGTGGCTGCGGCGTGAAAGTGAAATACTTTGCCAAGGACTTTGCCATTGTTGCGGTTTGGCTGCCACTGCTGCCACTGTTTCTGCAAAAGATTGTGCAATCTTTTGGTGCCCCAGTCGCTCTGTCCCGCCCTGTCCTCCTCCTCTGCCCTGTCAGAGGAAGTGTGTCAAGTATTTGGTTTCGTTTTGATTTGCGTTTTTAATGGTTTTTGTGTTTTTTTATTGTTTTTGTTTTGGCAGCGAGCAAATTGCAAAAAGGTTCTTCCGGAGCCTCACAACTTTGGTAGCATTTCACATTTATAATTACAACAATGCCACCGAAAGTGGCCAGCACTTAAAAACCCTTTTTAAACACCCCACTGCCATTGCGACCACACTCTCACATTCTCATTCTCGAAATGAACATCGAATTAACAATTTTAAAGCGATGGGCGGAAATTGCATTGGTTAAGTACACAAAAGACATGGAAAACCAACAAACAAATAAAAATATACAACTCGAAAAAAAACACTTATAAATGTGTGAGAAATTAATTGCACTTTCAACCGAAATTGGATGACCGCAAATAAAAGCGCGGGGCGGTCAATTTTATTGCGTGGAATTAATAAGAACAAATACAACTGAAAAAAAATACAAAAAATATACCATCAATTGGTGAAAAAAATTCAATTCAAACAGTTCGATATCGATTTGAGGCAGTTATCACAGCTCGATTGCAATGGAACCGTGCTATCTGCTATCCATGCCGATACTCGGAACATATTGCACTTTTTTTGGGTGCGAAAATCCGTTTGGAAAGGGAAAAGTAAAGTGTGCTTTAAAAAGTGAGAAAACTTCTGAAAGCACTTCTACATATAAACGTAATTATTGGATGATGTGTGTGTTTCAGCTGATAGCATAATTTTCCTTATAAATACTCTTATTAGGTGCAGTTTGCACTTTATTTAATTCATATATTTTGTGAAAAACCTCTGAGAATCGAATAGATTCAAATGGATTTAAATTTTTATTCTCGTTTAAATTTTTGAAATTGCAAAAAGAAAGTGTTTTTTTTTTTCTATTGAAAATACAAATATGTCATATTCAAATTAAGGATTTTCATATTTTAATTAAAAATATATCCTACAAATTAAATATACTTTAAAGTGCTTTATACTTAGATTAAATACTGGCCGAATTAAAATACTTTTTAATACATTAATATTTAAATCAAGGTAAACTCTTTTTAATTTCATATGTTTGTATATAAAAATCGAATATTTAATTGAAATATGTTTTGTGTATTTCTTTTTATCAAGCAATTTTTCTTGGGTAGGTTAGGTTTCTACGAGTAAATTAAATATATTTGCATGCTCTTTTTAAAGCACCCAGCACTCCATAATGAAATACACAGCTCTGCTTTGTTCCGTATTTATCAGTAAGGCAATTAAGGTAATTTAAGTTAAGCAAACATCAAGCGGGCTTATGCAAACGATTTCGAATCAATTTGGCCGCAGATGTTTTTAAATGGCTCGATGCCATTAGATCTCATCCTGCGGATGGCAATGGCATTCCGCCAAGCGGTTGCTGTCAAGTCGCCTTCCTGTCTTTTAAGCGTCTTGCCGTGCAATCACTCAAAGTTGTCCGCATTTGCATAAACACTTCTAATCCTAAGGCCTTGCAAGCTGCAGCGAGGAGCTCGAGTCCTTGGCTCCAGTGATTCCGTCTCCACATCCTCCTCCTTCTCCCGGCCACTTACACTCAATTGCCAGGCGACCCGTACGGTGGCACCTTCCGAAGTTGAAGTGACAACGCTAAACTGACAGCCAGCCAAGGGATGCTGCTCCACCCACTACTACTGTCTTTCTGCTCCTCCGACTGCTTGGCGTCCTCCGCGTCATCAAATGATGTTGGCCGGCGGTTAAGCAATGTTGCGTGCCAGGACGGCGTTTCCTTTTTCCTTTTGGCACCACTCAGCTACGATTTCATCAAACAAACGTCGAGTGGGCGAATGGATCACGCACACAACAGACTTGCATGTCATTCATTGTGGCGTGATGCCACAGCCGGAGTCGAACTCGGCTCCCTGACTCGGACCCGTACCCGGAGTGGGAGAACGGCCTGCAGGAGCCGGAGCGCTTAGGCTGTCAGTCAGCGTGTCAGTTGTGTGGCATTTCATTGGTTTTGGCTTCTGGCCTGGACTGGCCAGGCCCGGTCGGCCCGGAATGGAATGGAATGGCCGAGCCAACATTGCGGACAATTGACAGCACGGCAAGTCCTCTTCAAAAAGTGTCTCTTTGTTACTTTAATTCCGGTCGCCTTGCAAACATTCTTAAATTCCCCAAGTAGCCCGGTTCGGCCATTAGTTGTCCCTCAGCTGCAGCTGCTGCTGCTCCTGGGCTTGCTGTTGTTGGCAGCTCGCTCCATATTAAAAGTTTGGGACAACAAAAAAATGTTGATTAACTTTGCTGAACTAGGGGAATTTCCCATTTGGATGCACTTAGCACATAGAATGTTAGGTTGAAGTGTTGGAAACTTGTGATGGCAAAGAATGATATTTTATACAGTAATTGTTAGTAATATCTATACGAAACCTGAGTGTTTCGGTACTGTTACGAAAGCGATATGTCTTTGATAAGAAATTTTCATGTTTTCCAGATCCAAGAAATTGTAGTTCCAAAATATATACAAATTTCTGTAAAGTTTAGAAATCTATTTCTACATGGTTTTAAGCTTCCATAAGATCATCTTCAAGTCGGTTATGTTCTTAGTGAGCAACTTCTCAATATTATTCCTGGAAAATGCTCTTAACTTTCGTGCTCGTATTGAATTCGATACGGTTTCGACATGGCATTGGACTGGGGCGGGATGATATTCTGAGGAGTACTTGTCTCCTAAACTGCCGTACTTTGCATAAATTCTGACTTAAAGCATTGCACTTGCCTGAGACCATCCCCATCCACCCCATCCACAGGAGTACCATTCCAACCGAACCATCTCCATTTTTCCACTCACTCACCTCTTTCAACTTTGTTGTTGTTCATTTGTGAAAAGTTTTGTCTTTGGTCTTGCTCTCGCAACAATTTACCGTTAAAAGCTCAACATTGTTACACTGGTTTTTCACTTTTCACTAAGTACCGGGTTTGTGTTACACATAAAAACCCAGACGGAACGATTGAGGCGACATTGCGACAATTAGATTCCTCTTTACCATGGAAAACAGGTGAAAACTCTATCGGAAATACAAAATAAATTAACAGAGCTCATGATAAGCGGCATTAATTATGGATTGTTTAGCTTTATTCGAAATTGGTATCTATGACAGTCTGACATGGTTATATCTTTTCGGCTGTAGAGTCTCGAATCGAGTCGAAAGCGAGAACGAATATACCCATCGACCTTACAAGTACTGTGTAGAAAAACTGCAGGAGGAAAATATACCCGCAGGGAGAGGTGGCAGGGAAACCAAGGTGTACGGATTGGATAGAGCAGGGGTCGTTGAGTAATCTGCTCAAGTTTTGCCAGCGTCTTTTGTGCAACGTGCGAAGTTTGTCACTCCGTCAGTGAAATGGCAACGGACCCGGACAACCCGGACAACCCGAACAACTACGGCAACTATACCGGCAACGGCACCACTTTGTCTGTGTAGTGCATCCGTCCCTGTAATCCACTTGCAGTGAGAAACACCCACATCCACTCCATGGAGTCAGGTGATGGCGGGTGGGCGCGCTCCAGTTGTCGTGTCAACACAAGTTTTGCATTTGGCGATGTGTTTTTCTTCTGGTGGCCCTTTTTTGACACTTCCCTCGCTCTCTGCCCCGCGCATCTCTTAAGTAGTTAAATGAGTTTTCATAGTTTTGGGGCAAACAAACCCTTTCCCTGTCCATTCAACCTCCAACCCTTGACTCTGCTACGAGTATGTGTATGTGCGGAAAATTAATTTTTTCCTTGCCCCACTTTGCATGTATTTTATATAAATTTGCCACGGGGGTGCATTTGCTTAGAGAAAAAGTTTTATATTCCAGCGGATTTTTATTAAAATGTAGCAAGAAGCAGTAGTTTTCGAAAGAAAGTTGGAAAGTAATAGAGAGTTATGGGTTCAGAGCGGATTTCAGAAGTTAAAAGAAAGTAGGAGCTAACATGTGTTATACTTGAAACTTGGGGAATGGCCTTTGGAAATGGTTAAAATATATAATAATTTAAGTACGCTTTGTTCTGCTTTTGTTCTATGTAGATCCAATGCATGAGAGCAATTTATCAACATATTCATAACCTCTAATCAAGCTAATAGCCTCAGCCTCAGAGAACAGCAAACACTTGAGCACCATCATCGTTATCATCAGTATCAGCATCAGCATCAGAATCAGGAGAGCACCATCAACAATAATTAATCAGTGGAAATATAATAACCGTCATTAAACTAAACAAACACATTTTGCCATTTAAGGTTCGCCATTCGCATAAATTTCAATACAAGACCAGGTACATTATACTTAACCCAACCACTCATCCGACACCCACCTGAATACATTTCCAATTAAGCGGGAAAGTTTTCCCCACCCAGCCACACCCACACACGCACTTGCAGTCTCTCTTCGCTTCAGTCATGGGAGTTTTGGGCAAATAATATTCCCGGGCAAATGTTTAATGATATGAAATTAATGCGCAAATATCAGTGGCCTCTACCATTGAGAGGGAATAGTAATTGGGAAACTGGGAAATGGTATAAAACGCGATGATATGCCATTGATGATTCCGTGGAGAGTTTTCACAGCTGGCCCCGCCAGGTGAAAATGTAAATGATATACGACTATGCCAGCCTCCAGCTGAGTGGAATAAATTGACTCCTTCACCAGCCGGCAGTATAATGGTTCTGAAAAGTTCTTAAACATTCGTTCTCTTATTTGCTCGAAAGTCAATTTAAAACCCAGAAATATACGAGTTGTCGTTGTGTCGATTTTCATTTGCATGCTAGTCACACAAACGCAATACATACTACGAGTATGGGTGGGAGAGTAGGGGGAGAAAAGTTCCACAAATTATGTTGTTGCCAGAGATTTTTATGGTCCTGGCCAGGCCACGCACACATTTAACGCCTATTTCCCACTCCCGCGCATAATACAATATTTCCCCCAAAAATGTTGATCCAAGGCAAGTAAGAAAGCTGTAGAAACCCAAACGACTATATAATACCACCTACTCGAAGAACTATCAAGTCATACAAATGTGGTTCGTAATGTCTTTTCCATATCTAGATTCAGTTTCCAAAATTGTATCTATTAAGGTACCAGAGTTCAAATGATGTACATACATCCTTGTATCGGGATTGACAGTGCCTGTTACATACCAACATACGAATACAAAACACCCTCGAACTCATCTCGAGCCGAGGTATAAACAGCAACAGATTTGATTTTACTCAGTTTCTGTTTCTGATTCTGTTTCGGTTTCGATTTCAGGCCGAAAATTTTTATTGTCCAGTGGGCGTAGGAAAAAAGCGACGAAATACGCATGAAATTTGATTTGCTTCATTGAATTGATTTCATTTCATTTGTTTTGATTTGTTTCCCCAAAAATACGCAAGAACGCAAATTGGAAACCGTCCGTCCAAGAGGCAGAGGGAGGCAGGGAGGGAGGGTCTAACAAAAACCGTCCGAATCCGAATCAGGATCCGAATGAGAGTGTTGAAATGAATACATTTCGGTTGAGTTCGAGGCGTGTTCAGGGGTGTGGCACGGCACTGTGGTTTATGTTGATACTGTTGACTGACAAGGCCTGGCCACACTTGCCATTGGTCTCCGGTTCTGTGCCTGTGCCTGACTTTTAGTAGTAGTTTATTTAGTTGTTGGAGCGATCAACACTTGCCATATTGCCATGGCATTAGAGTGTCAGCAAATATTCGGGATTGGTCTGGAGTGGAATGGAATGGAATGGCATGGCATATGGCAGCTGAATAGCTAGGAAACGGTTTTAGTTCCGTTCCTGCTATGATTTGGGCCACATGCGGCTTAATGCCCCCAAAAGAGCTCTAAGCCTCGCTCCGGGTCTGGGTTTCAGCCACGAAAATCCCCAGACACTAAAACAAAAGTTGCCTCTCAATCGAACCCTTTTTGTCTGCCTGTCATCAGCGGGTAGCAAGTGCTCTTAAAGTGTAACAAAACTATAAATGGGTTATCCCAATGGGCTTGCCATCTCAGAGATACATACAATAATGGTCTTTGAATGTTGTTTGATGCCTGATAATTGTTGTCTCAAAAACACACATTGAAATGTATCTGTTGGGGATTTTCCGATCAGGAAAACAAATAATCCCAAACTTTATGCAAGACTCTAACCGTTCCCCAGTGAGTATTTTACCCATCAATTCTCACGGCTCTGAAGGGAAAACTTCACAGTGAGCGTATTCCTATACAGTGGCCCGATGATGACCCAATTAATACTTACATTGAAATTTGAAATGTACGTATTTATGGGAGTAAACTTTTCAAGGCGAAAACGAAACGAAAACTTTAAGCATTTTACGTATCCTCGAGACCTGCCCCAGTGGGAAACCCAGAACTAATCATTATTGAAAACGTGTGGTGGAAACTTCTGTAATGCGCCCCATTGTGTCACGCCCACGTTCACGTCCACGTCCACGTCCACTGCTACTCGGAATGGAAAACGGCATGAGGGAATGGGAACGACAAAGCAAAAAAAAGAGGAAAATACAAACTCAAAAGTTATAACGAAATAGCTTTGGTCAAATTGTTTTACAAGCCAATTGGGTTTGTTGTCCTTTTTTCGGTTCTGCTCAGTTGCCTTTTTGGAGTCCTGCGGTCCTGTGGTGCTTTGTGAGGCGCAGGGAAAGCCCTAAGGCGCTTAGCAAAAGGATGTTCCAATGTGACATCGATTTCTCTTTATAAAGGGTGATGTTTCGACTTACACTTGGGTTTTAACTGAAGCCCCCTGTTAAAATCTTTGCTTTCTTTTCAAATATTGTAGTGAAAATATTTGTCTGCATTTGCTTACAGAAGATTAATATATTCTATTGGCTGACCTGGCATACGATTTGCCGCAGTATTGCGAACTATTTCTGTTGCTCTGAACGATGTCATTTGGAAGAATGTTTCAAATAAAGCAAGCCTTTCAATTGTCTTCTGGTGTTGCTTCAATTTCAAGTAGTTGCTCTAATGAAAATCTTACACAGTCACAAAAAGCGTTCCACACATACAAAAACAAATAAATTAGGTAGGTAGGTAGAGGTAGGAAGGTGAAAAATACTGTTTGTATATGTATATGTATTCGCATACCTACTAAATATACAAACAACTTTGCATAAAAATCGGTTTATCCTTTTTGTTTTAGGTGGCAGCCCATCGTCATATGACCTTTTTGAGGATGTCTTTCATGCTACATCAGTCCAAATCCTTCGATATTAACCCAGTTGACAGCACAGGTAATATATTTAATATGAATAATTTAAATATATGAATAAATAAAAATATTATTTGCATTATTTGCATGGTCCAATATAATATTCGATTACGAATCGGATGCTTCGGACCTCAAAAGCACTTCGATCAGTGATGTCTCCATGGGGGTGCCATCGGCGTGTCGACACCGTCGAAAAAATTATTTTACTGGACGAAAAAAAACAGACGGTGATGCAAAAATTCACCGTCAAATGCTGTAAACCTATAGAAATAAATGAATATCATTTACATATTTGAACTTCATTGAACTTTTTATTCATACAGAACTATATATAAAATGTAGCCCCAAAGTGTGACGTATAACTTCAGCCCTTATATTCAAGTTCGCCCCAAAAGTTGATGAATAGTTTGCTCTTGCTCCGTATTGATCTCTGCTTCGCTCTGCTAAACTGAGAAACTGTCGGAAACTGAGCAGCATCCAGTCTGTATACAGTCCAGGATACAGCAATCCAAGCAATCCTTTGGACAAGCTATAGTAAAACGTCTTCTGTTCCGGAGTAGCTTATACAGAAAAAGGGGTTCATTACGATCTTTGAAAATGTTAATGCCAAATCTCGTAAAATTATAACTAATACTTCAACACAATAATAGTAATAATTTATTAATTTTCACGGGACTCATTAAATTTTCTATTCATTTTAGATGTTTCGGAAGTGTGTGAAAATCTGTAAAAATAAAACACCATTTCTACTGCATCTTGAGATCTCGCTTGAACTTCAATATGACTGAATCTATTAGGGAATTTTTTCGCGCAATTATCATTTAAATATGCTTCCTTCGTGATCTTCTCCTGGGTGGGAAATTTGCTGGCAGACACGACTCAGCTTGTTAAGCAATTACCTCACGAAAAAATTCCAATAATATGCGGCAGACAATGGCTTGGGACACGCAAAACATTTTTACGCGCCAAAACTTTATTTTTGATTTGCTAGTTCTTCTTCTTACTAGTGGTGATGGGCACGATGGGCAGAACTTGGTTAAAATATTCGGAAAATCGGAAAATCAACTTAAACGCCACCATAACTCAACTTTTTGACAAAACTAGGCCCCTACGCTTATCAAACGTAAAAAAACTGAATTTGTCTAAAAACTGTTAGCTCAATGACTCAAGCCTGGAGTAAATAGGGTATAAGATTATTAGAGTGCAAGTTTTCAATGGAAAATTCCTGTGCATGAACTAATATTGAAGCAAATTTTTTAATTGTAACCAAAAAATAAATTAAAAAATATAAGTTTATGCTGTAGACTCTGTCACCATTCTTCTAATTGTTGAAGCAGCTGTTCCATCCCCTTCTCCTCCTGTTGCTGCTGACGCTGCTGCTGATGCTCATTCTGTCCCAATTTTTGCGGTTGCTGAGAACGGAATCTCCCCCTTAATGATCGTCGATCTCTGGCAGCCTTTTCTTTTGCATCGGCCGCGGCACTGGCAGCCTTGCGGGCCTCCTTCTTGGTGTTTTCGTAGTCAATCTGAGCGGATTTCAATTGCTTGAGTAGCATCTCTGCCCGGTTGTGAGCGGCGTTAACGAGCTGGTTCCTCTCGGCCAGCTCCTGCTGGGCTCCTTTTTCCGCTGCCGTTGCGTGGCCGATACTCCCCTCGGAAATTTTGACAGCGGCGAGAAGGTCTTGGTGAAGTAACTGGGCCTGCTTGACCGAAGCGGCGGCCGCTTTGACATTTTCCTCAGAGTCGACCAGGGAGGCGACCTCATCCTGGGCGACGGTCTCGGCCTCCTGCACCTCCTGTTGCAGCTGCTCGACAATCTGCTGTTTACCTGTCAGTGCCGCCTCGGCCGCGCGGGCTGCCGATATGGCCCTGTCTGCGAATTCGGTCTTGACCTGGCGAGCGGCCTCCGCCGCCGCTGACTGCTGGGTGTCGGAGGCTTGCTTCGCCTCCTGGGCGGCCTTCTGGGCAATGTTTGAGGAAGTTTTCATCGAGTTTTTACGCCCCAGGCCCATTAGCGAATTACCGTCACATTGCCCCATATTGTTCATTCTCCTTTGCTAAACGGATTCGCGGATAAGACTCAAAGGTGGGCAAACAGATGCACTTCGGCTCACCTGGCACTGCTGACGTTGCTTCCGCTGTTGACGTCGTTCTGGCAGCTGGTAGCTCTGAATGGCTGCGGCAGAGATTAGCAGTACGTAGACGAAGGCCAGGGTGCAAGGCGGCGAATGGTGCATAATTATGTGGGCCTTCAAAGTTGCGACAAGTTCTCCGTTCCAGCTCGAGCTCAAACATTTTTACATTTGAAGTAGTTCGCTAAGCCAGCGTGTTCCATAGAATGAAATGTTTAACAAAGTTTTTGTTAGGAAAAGTCAGGGAGAGTCGTCAGGAGAGTCAGGAAACGGAAACGAGGGATCGATGGTGGGCGGTGGTTGCGGGTTGGGCAAGGGCGGCATAACTTTTCCGCGCAATTTAACTTAACGTTCACGAGTTTCTCATTTTTATTTTCTTTCTTTTGTACGGTCTTTTTTGCACTTTTTCTTTGACATGAAAAGTAGACTAACAATGCATGTGGCAACGTTTTTTCTTTGCTGTTGTTGAACCAAAATTAATTGGGTCGTCAAAGTTCTTCAGCCCGCCGATAAGCTTTCGGCCTTATCAAAATGGCAGCTGAGGAGCGCCGAGAGAGCACCAGAAAAAGAGCCGACAAAAAGTTGGAATAAAAATGAGGGAAAACCCAAGACGATTGCTTGGGTCATTTGTGCGTTGATCTGTTAATCCGGAAAGGGTTTGCCGGGTTTCCCAGCCTGAAAGCTACGGATTTTCGTCCCATTTGATTGAGAGTCCTGGACTTTTGTCGATGGGAAAAGGCTTCGCCCAGCATTAGAAGACTAAAAAAGGTCTCTGGCCACAGTTGCTCGGTTTATGGCTCATAGACAAGCCAACAAAGACAAGCGTATGCGTAATAAAATCCCCAACTTAAAATTCTACATATATGTACCGTTTCTCTCCCAATTAGAGATAACTGATATTTTTAAAAGTTTAAACTATTTATGTGGCATGTGCCAAGGCAAGGTCCACATTTGGGTCCCCGGCATCATGGAGTGGAGCTCCATGGACACACTCACTCGGCCTTGTTCACGGACCTCGTCACTTGCATCCGCCTTTTTGCGTATTCAAGTGCCTGTGCACAAGTGCTCCATCGCCCCCGTATCTCCACTCCCCTCCACACCCTACACACACACGCCCCAAATGACACTCTGAGTGGGAAACGTGGCGGCAAACCGCAAAAAAGAGTCTCCTAGAAGGAGGAATCGATGTGCATGAAAATTTTGCCAGCAAAATGCTGGCAAAAGACCTCAACCACATCGAAGCTGAAATTCTCTAATGAGAAATTGTGTTTTTGGAGAGAATTAATGGATTAATTAATGCTATAGGCGTTTTATATAATATCTTTAAGATTGATCTCCTCCGATCAAAAGTTAGTGGGTTGAATTGTGTTTCCCTCATTTACGCTAAGCGAATAAAGATCACTAATATTACGGATTTTATTTGAACTTTTGGGAATATTCCTGATGTTACAACTTGTTTTTCGCCAGTGTATGGCTGCCTCGTAGTGCAGTTCCCTGCCCCCAAGCCCTTACCATACTAGAGGCCATATGGACTGGTCCACAAATTCAATTTCCTCTGCAGTCAGTCCATCGAGCAATGTCCTGTGCCCTGCTAACTGCCTCGTCTATGTGGTGATGCGGCGATGTGCCGATGCCATGTCTTTTTGGTGTTTGGACATCCCACCTACATACACACATATAGATGATGTACTCGTATACAGGGTATATATAACTTGTATATATAATATTTATGCCACAGTAAGTGCTTATTGATGTCAGATCTGAAATTGAAATCTGTTTGAGGCTTTTGTTCTTATTTCGTATGGATCCACGTTGCAGTTAAGGTTTCGTTTCGTTTTTGGTTTCAATGGTTTTATGGACTCTCAATTAAGCAAGTTGGCATTTCTGACATGTCTGAGCTTCGACTGAAACCGAAACTGAAATCGAAACTTGATGCATGAAAAATTGGAAATACACTAGTACATCCATACGTACATACACGTTTACGTTTATGCATGCACACGAAATATTTATAAAGTCAGACACAAGGCCCATCTCCCAGGAGAAACCAACGAGAACAAGAATGGAAATGGGCATGGATGTGGGGGTATGTGGTATGAGGTACAGAAGAGGAGCAGGAACTGGGGTGGCGGTGGGGGTGGGGCCGTTGAGGCCACAGTAAAATTTAATTTCAATGCATAACCAAATTGAATTTAAGCAACAGGAAAATTCCTCGCCTGGCCACAAAGGTGCCGCATATGGGCGGGGAAGGAGCTGAAAGAGTAGGCTAAAACCACGCAGAGTGTTTCAAGTTGAAAGTTTTCACCTAGAGTAGAGTAGAGTAGAGTAGAGAAATTTCTCAAAAGCCAGCCAACCACAATAACCCGAAAGTGGAAATTGCACGAGTAGCAACATTTTCGAGAGCAAAGAAGGAATTTCAAGAGTTTTGCCTCAATCCACAGGAAATGCTTTAATGTTTCGAAATGTTCGGTGTGTGTCTGTACTTTGTTTCAGGGTGCCTACTTCTGGTTGATCATCCAAACAAACTCCTCGTAGTTTATCAGGCCGTCCCCATCGAAGTCAGCCTCGCGTACCATATCGTCGATCTCCTCCTCAGTGACCTTCTCACCCAGATTGATCATCGCGAAACGGAGCTCTGCCGGCGATATGAAGCCGTCATGGTCGCGGTCAAAGATCTGGAAAGCCTCTCGCATCTCCTCCTCCGTGTCAGATTCCCGTTTCTGCTTGTTCATCATCTGGCAGAACTCGTTGAAGTCGATCTCGCCGTTGCCATCGATGTCGACCTCGTTCACCAGATCCTGAAGCTCGGCCTCGGTGGGGTTTTGGCCCAGGGAGCGCATCAGGATGCCCAATTCGCGGGTGGTGATGGACCCAGTGCCATCCTTGTCAAACAGGGCGAAAGCCTCCTTGAACTCTGCAATCTGCTCCTCAGTCAGTTCGGCCATTGTTTGTGATTTTTTGTATTTTTAATTTAGTATTGCTGTGGATTTAAGCTGCTGGTTGTTGTTGACTCAAAACTAATTGTGATACAGAATTCTGTGAATTTTGTGACCACATCCCGTTCCGTTTCGATGTTACGGCAACGCCTGCCCAGTTCTGATCTCTCGGACATCAACTTACAAAGCCTACGTAGTCGATGTTTTCCTCCTCATCGTATAATTTTTTTCTCCCAAATATTTTCTTATATGACAGAGCTCCGCCTCTGCTCTACGGTCATGTCCCTCCTTATCGAATAACTTTAATGCAGCAATAATCTCGTCCTTGGGTGTCATATCCTTGTACATCTTGGACATGACGTATAGAGAGTCGTCCCGCAACATATCGATTTTAGTTCTTTCAAGTGGAATGTTTTCATATAGAGCAGAGTAGAAAGGAGTAGAGGGGAGTAAAGAAATTTCTCAAAAGCCAGACAACCACAATAATCCAAAAGTGAAAATTCCACGAGTAGAAACATCTCGAGAGTAAAGAACGAATTTTAGGAGATTTTCTTCAATCCACAGAAACAGCTTTAATATTTCTAAAAGGGTTTGTGTATCTGTATTTTTTTTTTTTCGGGCGCCTACTTTTGGTTGATCATCCAAACGAACTCCTCGTAGTTTATCAGGCCATCTCCATCGAAGTCGGCCTCGCGTATCATCTCATCAATCTCCTCGTCGCTGACCTTCTCACCCAGATTGATCATCACAAAACGGAGCTCTGCCGGCGATATGAAGCCGTCAAGGTCGCGGTCAAAGATCTTGAAGGCCTCGCGCATCTCCTCCTCCGTGTCAGTGTCCCGCATCTGCTTGCCCATCATCTGGCAGAACTCGTTGAAATCGATCTCGCCATTGCCATCGATGTCGACCTCGTTCACCAGATCCTGAAGCTCGGCCTCGGTGGGGTTTTGGCCCAGGGAGCGCATCAGGATGCCCAATTCGCGGGTGGTGATGGAGCCACTGCCATCCTTGTCGAACAGGGCGAAGGCCTCCTTGAACTCTGCAATCTGCTCCTCAGTCAGTTCGGCCATTGCTTGTAATTTTTTGTCTATTTACTAGTAATTTTGTATTTTGAATTTTTTTAGATTTAGTGTTGCTGTGGATTTCAGTTGCTGGTTGTTGTTGAACCAAAACAAAATTCGATACTGACCCTCTCCCGATCCGTTTCGATGTTCCAGGAACGCCTGCCCAGTTCTTATCTCTCGGACATCATAGTCACAAAGCGTACGTAGTCGATGTTGCCCTCCGTATCGGAGTCTGCGTCACGTATGATCTCCTCGATCTCGTCCTCCGTCATTTTCTCACCCAAATTAGTCATTATGTGACGGAACTCCGTCTCTGCTATAACGCCAGTTCCCTCCTTATCGAACACCTTGAATGCAGCAATAATCTCGTCCTCGGGTGTCATATCCTTGTACATCTTGGACATGATGTATAGAAAGTCGTCCCGCAACATATCGCCGGATCCGTCCGTATCGATTTCAGCATAGATATCGCTCAGCTCCAAATCCGTGGGAAAGACGGCCAAGGCACGCATTAGGTACTTTATCTGTTTCAGTGGCAGAACTCCCGTATTCTCCGGATCGAACATATCGAAGACCGTAGTGCAATCCTTGCTTTGCTCATCGGTTAGCGTATGACTATGGCTGACCCGCTCCTCTGGCGGCGGAGTGCTAAAGTCAAACTCATCCATGGCAGAGGTCCAGAGAGCGCTGGCGTCACGGGTCTATGGGGGGTCTAACAAACGATCACTTCAAATTTTTATTTATGTTTATTTCATATTGTTTTTCAATTCCATTTCATTTTGAATTTTGGGGCAAAGAGATTTTGTAAGACTATGCGGATGTTTCTCTCTCCTGAAACTTCTGAACAAACGGCTTCAGCATCATGGCCACAAACTCGGCACAACTGATCTTGCCATCGCCATCGATGTCGCCGGCTTTTAGCATTCTTTCGATAAGCACATTCTTGGGTTGGATGTTCATGCTCTTCCACACATTGACCAGATCCTCTCCGCCTATGTAACCATCGCCATCCTGGTCGAACATCTTGAAAGCCTCGCAAAGCTGGCGCTTCTCTTCTCTCTCGAACCTGTCCATAACGAAGCAGAACTCTTTGAAGTCGATTTTGCCATTCCCATCAATATCTGAGGCTTTAAATGTCTCCTCGAGCTCAGATTCCGACGGATTCTCGCCTAAAATTTTGACCATTACGCGTAGTTCGTCAATTGTGACCACTCCGTTCTCATTCTTGATCAAAAGACCGAAACTCTTTGTGTATTCGGCCATCTGTTCCTTCGTTAGTTTCTCCATAATGTCATCGAATGTATGCTTCGATTTAAGATCCATCGAGTGAGTCGATGAGTTCTGCAATTTATTAGTATTTTATTACTCTATGCTTTTATTGTTTTATTGCTTACTTTTAGGTGGTTCCAAATTATATAATGTTAACCAAATTTTAGTTATTTTAAATTGCAGTTTTTACTGGTTTTTTTTTATTTTTTGTATTAAAAAGGTCTATCCTATGTATTCATACCAAATAATTTTAGAAATGAAAAATTGAAACTAAATTGAAGTTAAATTTGAAGATAACATGATTAAGAATTCATTTTTGAACAGTTGACACCCTTTCTGTCCATTGCTCCGTTTCGATAAAACAAAAATGTTGTGAAGACTGTAGGCTGACTGCTCCAAAACAAACAGATATTTTCCCCAGTAAATTTAACAATTTAATTTACAGAATATTCAGAAAAAGTATGACCTTTTTATAGCCTTTTGCCCAAGCCTCAAGCGCTGCGGCAGTTTAACAGCTTGGGTAATTACATTTTTAATTAAACGCGACGCAAACGCAGTTTGTTCCATTTTCTTTTATTTGTATTTTTATTTGGGTATTTTTTGTTTACCGTAATGTATTTCCCTTGGGCAGCCATTTCATGCCGCCGCTGGTGACCTCCTTGGACATTCTTTTTCCCCGTATTGAAATTTACGTGCAAATTCGAAAATTATCCAATCCAAAATTTCGAAACAATTTGCATAATTTTCGACAACGTACAGAGGGAGAGACACACAACCCAATTGCATAAGCCTAGATCCTTGGACATCCTTTATCACACGTTCTCTCCCCGGCAGCGGCAATGGGATATTCTTGCTAATGAGAAGCAAATGAAGAAGCAGGGGACGAGGGACAGCTTAGGGACAAAGGGACAACAGGCCAAGGGCCAAAACTCGGGCCACACCCAACGTGGGATTGTCAAGCATTTCTGTGCATAGATTAGAGATGGAGTTTTGGGCCAAGAAACAAGGATATATGTATGGTGTATGCAGCAAGCTCATGATGGTGATGTGTTTGTTGTTTGACTTTAATCAGGCGTAAACAGGGCGAGGGCATCCATGAAAATGACAACTGCCCTTTGGGTATTAGTATAATTTGCATTTGCGTTGTGCATCAGACACGAGCATCGCTGCACAAAAGGTTCCCCCATGCCAAAATCTGTTAATGTTTGAGCTCAGGGCAAGGTTCTCCATAATATCAAGTATACGCCGCAGTGAACACCGTTCTTTGAATGTACTCGTATTGAATGAATGAAAGCGACTCAGAATGAAACCGGACAGGACAGTCCATTGATTGTTTTTCCTTCACCGGTTTCGACCCGCTTTGACAGCGCCATTTCAATTAAGCATATGAAGGCGGAGCTGGCTACACAATGCCCCACTCCGAAATCCAATTGAGTGGCCAATGGCCAGTGGCCAGTGGCCAGTGGCATACACTGGCAATCGCGTCCGAGCAGCTCAGTCGCCATTCAATCAATCCGGTCGGTGCCGTGTCAGAGTGGCCGGCTCCGGGTCCAGAGCGGGCAGAACAGAGTTGCAATCTGAGCCAGTTGGCCCCGGCGTGGATTTGTCTATGCCAAAGCGTTTTCAATATGCGGACTCGGACTCGGACTCTGACTTGGTCTCCGGCTCACACACAAGTGCAGGCTCCGGAAATGAATTATGGCCAACGGCAATCCATTGTGGCCCGCAATGAGCACAGCCATTTGTGAAAAATGTTGACTGCCACGTCCAGAGGCATCTCCAACAATTGATGCGGAGTTCCCTTATGTTTTGATTTTCAATCGTATAGCTGGCAGCCACTGGCTGGCTGCGACTGCCACTTTTCATTACGGCGACTGAAAGTGAAGTTCAGCGTCATCTTGTAGTCCTTTCTTATGCATATCGGATTCGCTCATGTGTATGCTTTTCTGCTTTCTGGCTGAGCAAAGCAAACAGTCAATGTGCTCGACAACGTACTTAAGCCGGATTGGCATGAAGGGAGCGTAGAACAAACCTGCTCCTGCACCTACGCCATCTATTGCCTTTTCTGTTTGTTTCTCCTTTGGTGGCACGTGGTGCGTGGAGTGTTTCAGGACCATGCCCAGGTACGATACGGAGTAGGGGTTGGGCTTTCTACTCAAGTACAAAAGCAAATATCCAAGTCAATGGCAGAATGTTGCCCCAAAGTGAAGTGAACTCCGGAAATACGGCAAGAAAAAGCCACAGGAAGGGGAAAACCACAAACCAAAGTTGAGTTTTAAGGTATTTGAGTTTATTTATCTGGGAATTTAGTTTCCATTTCTTGGAGAAAGAACACTCAGATCCATGATAATCAATAAAATAATAAATTAGTTTATTTGTCGCTTAAATGTTGCAAAATTACACAATCCTTTCTGTGTTTAAATTCAATATTTAAACTTCAACTACCTCTTTTGATTCTTTTAAAGCACTATGAAAACTTTTCATTTTTTAAGCAGGGAGTATTTTTTGAAAATTGTATATATATCCTCAGTGTGGGAACGATTTTAAGCATTGAGATATGAGATAAATCCGTCTATAAAGATCTCATCTGGCACTTTTCTCACCAAAAGTGATGTCTAAAGATTAAAAAAAGGATTTTAAATAAACACGTACACACATGGTACGAGTATTGACACAACTATAATCGATAAATAGATGAAAGCAAATCAATCATTGGTTACAAAAGTATGACGGGAAGCAATTTCGCAGAGACAATGTTATACTCACACCGAGAAGTATGGTATAATATTCCATTCTGGTAAACAGAAATCCTTCCGTTCGATGCTCATATTATAAATGTAAATCCACCTTGGCTGGCTTTCTCTGTGTCTTATTATGCTAAGAGCATCTGCAGTGCTGAAACTAATCCTAAAACTTAAAATCCAATCTGGAATATAACTTTGTTTGACTTTTGTTTGTTGCCTTGTATTTTCTTCTATTTTCCCCCAAGATTTTCCTTGTTTGTTTTATGGCGCAAATTGCATTCTGTGGGTGTCAACAAAAGCAGCTTTCTCTGCTGTGGGTCCACATCCACGCCCCCTTCCTGTCTTCACTTCCTTTGTCCAGGGCCACATGAAACATGATTAAATTACTCATACGCCTCGTGTGTGCGTTTTGTGTGCATGGACAACAACTTCAATGGAGTTATTGTTTTTGTTGCTGGCATTTAGTTAATTAAGTTTTACAACAGCTTGCACACCAACCCCTAGGACACCCCACTGCCCCTTTAATTAGTTTTTAATTATTTCAGAGTTTTTCGTTGAACGTTTTTCCAAAATTTTCCAACGGGAGGATCCACAGAGAGCCACGACTCTACTCGTGTTGGACTTTGGCCTGGAGTTTGCTTTGAGTTTTAGTTAATTTTATTTGTATTTTGCAAGTATTTGCCACGCCCCCACACAAAAATAAACTAAGGCTTTTGTTCATTAAGCACATTATTTCTACACGCTTTGTTTTTACTGCAGTTTGTTTGTTCGCCTGCTCGTTTGTTCTGTTCTGTTCTCTTCTGATCCCTCTGTTCGGAGGGACTCTGGCCAAAGTTTTATGCAAGCCCATTAGCCTAATAGGCCAACCAGCAGTCGCAGCAGTCAGCCCTGGCTTATGTAGTATAATTAACTTTTGTTGCAGATTAATATAAAGAACAATGCAGTAAAGTTGCAGATATTCGGCAGCTTCGCTTACGAAAAATAGTTTTCAGGACTAGAGTTTAATAAAGTGAACCCACTTTTGGTTTTCGGATGTACAGAATAAATGTACATCAACTTATGTAAGGGTTAAGTTAACACACAACAAACAAATTAAGTTCTTTCCGAAGCTTTTAAGGTGTGTAGAGAGATAGTTTCCATTGAAGTTATAGTATTTGGTAGAGCTATTTTGTTTAATATATTAGCTAATCGTTTTTTGTTTTAGTACATATTAAAATATAATGTGATAACTTTGCTTCATATCTTTAGATACTTTAGATGAGATAAACTCACAAAGGTTAGCTTTCCGATCAATTGTTTTTATGGCAGCTGAATTATGTATATAGCGATATGTCTTATCATTGGACATAGGGATTTCCGATTTGAAGTTACACTTTCAGCAGAGCGGAATACGCAACATTTCACCCTTCAAAAAACTGCTCTTTTTCAACATTTTCAGCTAGCTTCAAACCTGGAGAACATAAACATACGGACAATTGCATGGCCTGAGGTAAATATCACTCAGTTGCTGATGTCAATCCTGTATATTAGATTGCAAATAATCTCCTCGTACATTGCAGGCGTTGCTCCTGCAAAATAGGTTTCAGCTAGAATATGTACAAAATAAATATTAAATGAAGTATTTTTCATGGGAATTGATAATATTACTCCATGTTTTTTCCATGGCTTCTGATGACACATCAGTTGGTAACATAATGCTGATTGAAATGCACCAGCAAAAATTTCACTTTATCAACTTTTGCATGTTTAAGCGTTTCCGTTTCGTGTGTGGGTCCGTGTCTGTGAACATTTCCCTCCAACTGAATACAGCTCTGCATCGCCTAGAAAAAATATTTACACGGCTCGCTGTATGGCATTTGCCATAAACTACCATAAAAACAATAAAATTCGCAATAAACCAAATGGAAAGCGGCAACTGCCGGCTCATGTGAAATGCATGCAACAAAAAAAAGCAACAAACAAAAGCCACAACACAGCACAGCACAATTAAGCAACAAAACCAAACGAAACGGAACGAAACGTTTTTCATAACTTAAATTGCAAACTGTAGTAAGGGGGTAAAAGCGAAGAAAAAATCATGTAAGAACGTAATAGTTGACATTTCGACTAAAAGATACCCGCTAGTGCGAAAGGGAATTACCAGATAGTCAGCAATCGTAATTGGGGATAAGTATATACTTTTTATATCTAATCCTATAATGCTATCTATTTTGTATGATCAGGAGAGGCATTACAAGATCATAACACACCATACGTTGCTGCTCCAATTCAAAAACAATATACCTCTATCGATTAATACAATATACCCTTTTGTATTCTACGAGTAACTGGTACAAAGAGAAGGAACAGAGTGCGACTGCCTGGAACATCAACAGTAGAGAACAAAGCCATATAAACAATGGAGGATGGAAGTCAAATGTGACTGAGTAAGAAAAAGGAAAACTTCACTTTGATACTCGTACGTACATCCCATGGACAAAGCAATTAGATTTGGCATTGTTAGCAGCTATGCCACATCATTTCCATTTATTCCCTAGTAAAATTCACATACCACATTATAATGTTGTACAAAAATGAGAATACCTTCTTCAATTTGCTGAAGAAGGACACCTGCGGAACGTTATATTCTTCAGCATCATCAGAATCGTCAACCTTTTCCTTAGAGACTTCCACTGTTTCGCCTATTGTTTCTGGGTATGATGAGCGACTACAGCTCTCATCTACTCCCAAGCCTGAAAGTTGGCTTAGGCTTTTTCCAGAATGTTCACAGGAAGCTGTAGAATAGATAAAATATATCTACACTGTCTTCGATCCCAGCAATCCTTAACAATGGTTTTACTTACAAGCATTTGTCCCATAATTGGGAATAGTGGCCAAAACCACCAGCATTAGCAGCAAAGCCAACGAAATGTACCGCATGACGATATTGGAGAAACTAAAAGTTGTGTAAGGTGGAACTTCAATATATGTGGGTGTACGAGTTGCCAGATTAAAAGTACATGGTGGAACGGATTGATGGATTTCTTGGTCGGAAATGTTTACAAAAAATTTAACTATTTTTCAAAACTTTACAACAAACTGCTCCTTTTTTTATACCCGATACTCAAAAAGAGTATTAGGATATATTAGATTTGTGGGTAAGTCGATATGTGTAACGCGCAGAAGGAAGCGTTTGCATATCAGCCTATAATCAATAGCCGAGGCGATATAGCCATGTCTGTCTATGCATAAATCTCAGAGACTATAAGAGCTAGAGAAAACAAATTTTGTATCCAGCCTTCTGTGATACACTGCCCCCACAGAACTAAAAACCTGTGTCATTTACAATTTTAAAGATACGAGAAAACTATAAGCGCAGAATAGAAAATATCTCTAGAAGATTGACGAATCTGGATCAGTTCTAAGTATTATAGCCAAAATTAACATATCAGTTGGCAGTGACTGCGCAACGTCGTCCACGCGCTTACTTATATCTGACTCGCACACTCTCTTCGTGCAATGTGCGCCCTCTGGCGGAGTAGAGCCATACTGACTGAACCGTTCAACTCGTTCACACTATTTTTGAATTCCAGTAATTGAAAGTTTGGCCAGAAGGCACCATTTTTTTGCTTTGTCAATTTATCCATATGTTCAAGAACTTGAAACTATTTAAGGTAGCCACACGAAATATTATATTGTAAGATATGAATATTAGTTTATAAGATTTGAATATTAGTTTAAGATTTACTCATCGATAGTATTATAAGAAATACCAATGTACTCGATAAATCGATACTTGTCCTCGACAAGTATCGATATGCCAACACACATTCATTCGAATACGCCGATCAAGAAAGAAGAACATATAATAAAACCGTGCTATTAAAAGTTTACAATATTATGTAATTAAACATTCCTGATGCGTTTAGAAATACTAAAACGTTTAGTATCAAGTATCTCTTAGTCGAAATATTCAACTTCACCGTGTCCCACTTGCATTAGCTAGTCATCTTGTTGATTTATCTGTATTACGACTTGTGTTTTAGCCACTTTCCGCCTACATCTGCCTTTTACCACTTTGCAACATCTTTGGTTGTAGAAGCACGACCCCCTCGACCCCTTTCAGCGTGCAAGGGACTGGGAGCCACCGGCACCGCCACCTGTAACAAAGTTCGTTCGATAAAGTTCGCCCTCAGCTCTTGGCTTTCGCTTTGATCATCGTATGCGTCTCGGGCGGCTTTTGCTTTTGACCCAGAGATTCACCCATTTAAAGCCTTTTGGCATGGCAACATATTCAGACTTAGCGGCTTTGCGGAAAATCTCTTTGAAGTGGGCTTTCATTTAGCCATTCCTTTTCGATGCCCCACTGTATCAGCTGTTTATATTTAGGTCCTTTAATTTATTGCCTGTCAGGGGTAGATGTGGGGAGAATAAAATGCACGGAGAATTAGCAGTTGATAAACGGCCTTAGCCGCTGGCTAGGATTTCTGTCTTTCGGCTCTTTTAATAATTCGACTTTGGTCGTGGCCATACATCACATGAATTTCGCTTGCAGCTGCAAAAATTAAAGCCATAAAAATCTGCAAGGGCAGGAAGTTGTTAGTTGTTGGGCAACACGGGAAACAGTTGAAACAGCAGCAGCAATATTCAGCTTCTAGGGCACTTGTGGTAGCTGATGTCGAGTGCACGACGCCGTATGCAATTATCACCCAAAACACTACCAGGGCCAAGAGCTGTACATGTCCTCCGCCTTGTCCCAGGTACGGAAGGAAAAGGAGAAAAAAACTCACACACATTATGTGCTCAAAATGTAAATGTCATTTGTACCAACAACTGGTGGCAAGTGTTGCACATTTGAAAAATGTGCTGCCGGTGAAGTGGGCCCCGGACAACACTCCACGTCTCCACCTCTCCATCTCTCAGACTCTATGAATAAATGTTAAAACACAATCGAGAGCCGTAAATTCCGAGAAGTCGTGAGCTGAAATAGGTGTAGGGAGAGAGGAACGAAAGAATAAAGTACATAAAGAGGGGAAAACAAAAGAAAAGGACAATCCACTGCGAATGGGAATGGCACAATGGACCCAAGAGAATGCAAAGGAGGAGATCTCTAATTGGCATAATAAAATGTCATAAAAGGAAAGAGCAATGCACTATAGGACTCCAGAGGCGAACTGTAGGCGGAACTGATGATTGGTTCAAGTCGAGAACAATAGTAATGCCCATATTGATGCATGTCTGTCCCCAGACAAAGCGATTCCGATTGATGGCAGCAATGGATGCAGGAGTAAGGGATATTGATTTGTCCGATTAGACAGAAGAAAAGTAATTTTCCCAGCAAGAAAGAGATTTCAATCAATTAAAGATAATTTGACCAGCTAAATTGTCTACAACATCTCACTTGACAACACACCATCATCCAACCGAAAAACGAAAAGCGAGATACGAACGAAAAATAGCAAAGAATTCTCTAAACTGACAGCAGCTACTAAGACACTAAGCCACGCCCCCACTCGACCATATATCAACTGTCGATGGCTATAAAGCTTTTGCTGCTGCTGTTCCCAATGCTTATGCTGGTGCTGATGTTGCTGCTGGTCCTCGTTCCGTCAGCGCGAATGTACAATCAACAAAATTAGTTTCATTTGAGCAAATGGCATGGCTTGGCAGTCAACGTCGACCCACATAGCAGACTCGGCTTAAATAGGTGTAGGGGCTGTGATGGGACGTCTTTGCAGAGGAGGAGGACGACCTGGCAGAAGGATAAGCAAGCCGGCTACTTTTGATTGCTGGCTGGCGTTCGCTTTTGATCTCTCCAAACAGCAGATAAATGATAAGGTGCCCGGGCTGGAAGAAAAAATGCTGCAAAGTGTAGAAAATTGCGCCGCAGGTGTGTGATGGACCCATCAGTCTCATCTCCTGTTGGCCCTGCTGCTGGAGCTGCTGCCGACTCTGTGGGTTGTTTTGAAAGTAACTTCAAGGCAACCGCAAAGCAAATAATTAAAAATTTCCCGGCTGTTACCTACTGCAAGTGAAGTGAAAATGAAAAGCAAAATCAAGAGAAAAATTCTGCGGACATTGGAAGCCTGGTGGAACTGTTGTGGGTGTAACGGAGGCCGCTGACTGTGAGCCGTTGCCAATTAGCGGAAAAATATACAAAAATTCACAGCGAAAACTAGATAACCTGCTACGTGCTTGACTCTGTGCTGCTTGGTCTACGAGTACCTCCGTACTCGTCGAGTACAAGGGTATGTTGTTTCGATGAGATGTTCGATAGAACAAAGACTAATCTTTCTCTACACCAAAAGTAAATATGTTTCTATTCTTGACCAGCATCAACAGATGAGAAAGCATACTTAAGTCGCCTATATCTACTCAAATGCATGCAAACAGATCAATAACTGCATCCAACGAGCGGGAACGCTAACAAGTACTTCGAACCTTTACATCCGTTTCGAGTTTTCGTTTCGCATTCGAATGCGAGCTAAAAATTGAATATTCCGCTCATCCGAAAGTGCTGATTGCTGCTATGGAGAAAGAATGTGTTGCGCACCTGGAAAACAGGACTTATCTGAAACTGAACAGCTTGCTCACCGGCACAGATCCAGATTCAAACCTGTTTCTGAAGTCCATTCGCACATTTAATTCTTTCTTCCAGCAAGTTTCACAAATGAATACGATTTCAAAACCAGTATATCTTATGCAACCGTAAAGTTATATGTATTATGATTCGATCCGCCTTCGGCCTTTTATTGCTCTTTGCTTGGAGAGGGCCAGTTCAAACTCAGACTCAGACCTAATCAACAAAAATACGAGTTACAACAACAACAGAGTTGGACGGTGAAATTAAATCTGACCTTCAATTGATGCTCTTTTCAGACACTTAATTGAAGACTATAGGTACTAATAGTACAAATACTGTGTATTTGCAATAATCTAGTATAGCATTTATGTTTTATTCGGGAAGTAAAACGAAGAATAGTATACTATGATTGCTTTATGGTTCATTTTCAATGCTAATTGCAAAATAGTTACTGTGACCAAATTGAAGGTTCGGTTTACATAAAAAACACTTGCTGCATCACAATGAAATTTTAAAACGGGTTTACATACTCGTTGGAATAGGAACATTCAATTTCCATATTGATGATTTACTAACAACATTTAAAGTTTGGAGAGTGTCTAGCAGTCGGAATTTAATCTGTAGCGTTTCTCTGTGTTTTCTATACGGAGGACTGCCCACTGCAGAACAGAACAGGAGCCTTGACAGCCAACCCCCGGCTGTCCACCCTCCAAGCTGGTTGCGAGAGAGTTGGGGAGGAAGGGGCCACTGTCTGTCAACCTGCAGCCATAAATAATGGCCGGCTGCAGGCTGCTGGCGGCAATTTATAAATCTGTTTATTGTAACATCCTGGCGACTCGCGCATGTAATTTATGTATCTGAAATCTAGTTAAGCCACTGTCGTCCCTCTGCGAGAATGGGCTAATGAGGGTCCGATTGCAGCGCAACGGAGTTGACGGAGTTTCAAAAATGTTGCCGTTTCCTTCCCAACAAAAAATCACTCAAACTCCATGGTATTATCCTTTTTTTTTTTTTAATTGCATAGATAATTCTATGAGCAATTCCAATTCAAAAGAAAGACTGTACCTCCCAGTGTTTGAATATTAAATGTTAATTATTTAAATCATATCTCTAACTTACTTTATCCAGAAAAAATATTAGTTTGTTATGACAGCAAATAAAAACTCTTACGAAGAACTTAATAAATTACAGCACTGAAGTTATTTAGTATTTTGTATTGGTAATTTAGCTAAAACTCGATTTAAATTGGTTCGAAGCGCATAAATTGAATATTTGTCATTCAAACAAAATACATACATATTTTGAACATACAATGTATTCATAACGAGCTAAAATTGTGAATCATGGCAGAGAATTTGCATATACTACATTTTTACAGATATATAAGTCATCTTTTTACTCTGCTGCAAATTGTGTCATTCCTAAAAAATCTACGGACCGAATCCAATTAAAAATACATAACTATCAACCCGTTTTGCGGTCATTCGAAAGTGCAAAATGTGTTGCGAAATGCCTACGGGGAATCACGACAGGTTTTTGTTTTTCTTTAGCAGCAGCTTAAAAAAGTGTCGAATAAATTACTGCCTTGTGCTTTTGGGACTACGGACTGGAATGGAGTTAGGTTATAGAGGATTTGAAAACTGAATAATGATTCAAAATGCCGTTGTTGAAATCGTAATAAACGAATATTTTAGAGTGTCCTTCCAATTGAATACCGAAAGATTATCATTAACATTTTATTTGCACATCTCGTTTCATTCCTTCCTTTCTCTGTTTTCGTTTGCTTTCTAATTATATTATGTTTTCCCCATTCAAATTAAACATATCTTCTTCGCATTACCATTATCCCCACAGTTTAACCCAGTTATTTTCCTGAGCGATTTCAGTCCCTCCTCGCTTTTCCGACATTTTCACTCAGCTTTCTTTACGCCTGGCATTATCTTTGGCTCTGTCTTTAGCGGATGCAGCGCATTGCCACTTCGTTGGCCCCTGCGTCCTTCGTCCTGGGTTTTCCATCAACACTCTCATCATTTCTTTTGTTTTGCTATTCTTTTTTCCAACCATTTTTTAGTCATGTCATTCAGTAGGGTCCTTCCCCAGACATCAGCAACCAGCTTACCCCCCACATCTCCACTCATCTGTACACTTTTTTATGCCTTTTCATTGTCTTCTTGGATGCTGCGGAGGAGAGGACTGGACTTTTATACGAGTACGGTGCTACCGTACCCCGGTTGCAGCTTCTGTTTTACATTGGCATACATATTTGCATACATTTTTTTGACTGCCTTACAACCCCTTAACCCACGCTACTATTCTGGCACCATCGTTCTACCATTCTGTCGCCATCGTATCACCTTCCTGCCCCCTTCCCGATTCAGTTGCTTGTTTTAATTTCGTTTGCCAGCGTTTTGTTCCTATTTTTCCTGCTGCTATTGCTGTTGCTGTTGCCGTTGCTGTTATTCGGGTAGGACCAGGGCGGAGTGGAGTGGAGCGGTTCTTTGATGACAGCTCTTGGAAATTGCAGTCGCAGTCCCGGCCCTACTTTTTTCCACATCCCTTCGGAGCTACATTTCAATTGAATTGTCAGCGTTTTGCTCTTAAAAATGTGTCATAAAATGTTGGCTCGTTAAGGTTTCTCATTTTTTGGCATTCGCATTTTAAAAAATTTTTTTTGAAACTAAACCAACAGCAAGTATCTCAGGTAAAACTGACTGATTAAATCCGAAAATGAAGGATGAAGGAAATTCCGTAATGGAATTTAAAATTTTCAAATAATTTAAAATAATTGTATTTAAGAGTTATATCGTGCACTAAGGATTTTTCCCTGGCTTTACATATAAATATTTAGACACACACTATTAAGTACTTCTTTAATGAAATTTATAAACAAAATCCGTTATGGAAATAATAAGTTAATGATGAGTAAAAGCTACTCGTTTTTGCGATTGGCTTTGGCTTTTATTTGAATCATAAATGAATTAGTTGTCCAAATGTAAACAACAGTTTTATGGAGTCCTTTTTCCTGGTATCCTGCTGCCCACTCGATGCTGAATTAATTTATAATTTAAATGCACATTGTGCGGCTTAATTATGCTCATTATGGAGTCATCGCTGGCATTGTTCGCCGTCTGTCGTGGAAAGTTGGTTGGATTGGTGTTACAGCAGAAATAATTAATGTTTTCATTGGGGCCCGGCCCGCGCTTATCTATGGTCTTGCATCCGACTGTCAGTTACAGGCGAACTTTTACGGCTGGGGTGGGGTTGGAAGGTTGGGGGGTGGGACTTTCAAGCAATTGAACATCGAACAGACTTTCACACAAATCCCAAGTGCAGCTGTCAAATGTCTTTCCCCCCCAAAAATCGGCAATAAAAACGAGCCAAAAACAAACCGAGTGCCGAGTTGAAATAAACTTTAAGACAGTCTTGACATATTGCCAGTTTTGCTCGGCTCGGGCTCGCAACATAATTTTCCATTAGTCGGATAGGAGGTAGAAGCAGGGACTGAGCTGACATTCGGTTGGTTTTTCTTGGACCCGAGTTGACACATAAATAAGTTAATAAGAAGCCAGCAAAAACGTGGCCCGGACCAGGAATCAGGTATTTGCTTTGCCCAAGACCTGGCGAAGACGCAGACAAGTGTCAGCCAGCGGTGAAGTAGCTAATCAGGGAAGGAAGGAGGACTAGATTTCTTGGCAAATTGTCTCCAAGTCAATTTTGTGTCCCTGAATTATAGATAACATTGCAGTTGCAACAGGGCGTACTCTTGATGACCTCAACGCTGGCAAAAACCCGTGTAAAATTTTAATGAAAACACAAATTATACATTATTTGGGCCCCAACAATTGGTGAACACAGGCCTGTCTAGACATCAATCATCCTCGGGCAAGTTAAAGCTGTGCTTTAAATGGGTGGAAACTTCCAACAATTGTCAGATGCAAAACAATTACGCACACACTCGGACACACAACGAACACACACATAAATCAGGGAGTGGGAGAGAGAGCTGTATTTGTGCACTTCCGGTCAGCGCACGGATGTTCCGGTGATCAATTTTCAAATGCGCTGTGTCAGTCCAGCCATTGGTTACAGTGCTCTCTGGTCAGTTGTATTTATGTGTCGGTGTAGTGTGTGTTTTGTGTGCGTTTTCGTGTGCGAGTATGTGTCTGGGTATGGCATATCCTGGACAACTGCTCAACCTGTCGGTGGCTCCTCTCCGTCCACTTGGTTACGTTTTTGTGGCTGCTCGTTGCAAAAGTTGTGCGCCAGCAGAAATTGAAATACAAATTCACCCTTTTTGCATACATACATATTTGCCCGCCTTGTCTGTCGGTCAGTTCCTAGGCTCCTAACTAACCCGGATCTCCCTCATCGGGCTGCAGCATACACTCGTATATCCCTGCCTGTTACGTGGCATTTATTTGTGAATTTTAAGCAACATTTGTGTTGCTCCTTTTCCTTTACTGTGGATTAGTTTTATCTATTTCTTTCCCTTATTCTGTCAGTGCAATTTGTACTCCACTCCGTGTTTTCGTGCGTGTCTAAGTCATCGATTGGGAGAACCACAGATATAAGAATCTTTTAATTATTTATGATAGCAATTCCGTTTCACTAAAATGGTTTTCGGTTGGATAGCAAAACAAATAAGAAATAAATGCAAATTTGCAAAGAGCAACACTCATTTGGCAATTATCGAGCCAATGAATTATTTATGCAACTAATTTCAACATTAAATCGACATCAATATCGCTTACATGCCGTGGGATCCTGGGATCATGGGATGCTGGAGAGCCAGGATACTCGAGATGCCTCACACAATTTCTGACAATTTCCGTTCGCAGCTGTCGAAAAGTTTGCCAAACTAATTGCGATGCCTCTTACCCAACTCCGTCCCATCCTTAGGAACCGATTCCCGATGCCTGCCCTGCCCTGCCTAATAATGAAATTAATTAGCAGCTAATCAAATTTGCAACTAGAAGGAGTTTGTGCTACCGACTCTGGCTGTCGCTGGCAAATTGCTTGGCTCAACTTAATTAGACCCATTCTGGCATTAGCTATTTTTAGTTGCTTTTAAAATGTTTGCCAACTGAATCTTTGGCTGGGCCAAGACTTAAATGCGAGGACACGAATGTGATTTCCCTGCTGTGGGGTTTGTTTAATGTAATTTTGGGTTGGCGTCTGTCTTTGGTCCCTTTCCATTTATATCACCTTTTGTCATTCTGCCAAATGAACCTTTTGTTTGCCGTTGCAACGACATTCCTGTGTGTGTGGGGCTGCAACAATTTGCCTGACAATTGTTTAATTATGCAGGACAAACATTAAGCAAAGTGCTGGCGGCAATGGAGATGAAAAGAATGGTTTGGAGCAGGAGCTGCAAGTGAACTTTGCATAGTTTCCCCAGGCATTTGGCAACAAAGAGAAAAGGTAAATAACACTTTTGGCTGGCCTCCGGCGAGACACAGAAGCAGACGACTACGAACCATACCTCATGCCATCATCAGAACGGTTGCCCCAACGGTTGCAGCGAGCCCCTGCACCACTATTGCACCGGGCCAAAAGAAAACTTTTCACTAAGGAACTTGCTCAGATTTATTTCAATGCTACCACGGCCCAAGGCAACGGCAAAAGCAAAGACTTTGAGGCAGGACTCGACCCACAGAGAGAAAGAGGTTGAGGCTGAGACAGAGGCTGAGGCTACGACTGAGACTGAGATTGGGGAAAACTATGTCAGTTGCCAGGTCTTCCACTGCTTCTGCACATTCTTCTTCGCCTCCATCTTCATCTTCTGCTTCTCCTTCCACTTCCATTTCTTCCTTCCATTCAAGCTAAGCGCAAAGAAAAACACATAATAAGTAAAGTGTTTGGGGGAAGGAAGCGGAAATTTATGTTATTTCGCCAAGTGGTTGCATAAAAAACGAAACGGAAAAACTAAAACAGCACCCCAAGATCTCAAACTGCTAGTCGAATACAAGACTACGAATACCGCGATACCCTATCGAAGAGTTCAGCAATAGACTGAAGGGCTTGGATCTATACATTTTCGTTTCCTGTTTTACTTTAGACAGTAACTCCGAGAGCATTTAAATTTGTAAAAATCCGAATTTCAAGAATCCAAAATTGCTTCTGTCAGTGTATGGCTATCATCTTGTTTCTTACAACACCTCATGGCAAAAGGGTAAACAAATACAGAAAATAAAGATGAAACTTTGGCAGTGAAGCAAAGTTATTTATTTAGCTAAAAATTTACTTAAAGTTGCAATCGTTGTATGCTGTTCTTGTTGGCTGCTGCACTCCTGCATCTGGATAAAATTTCATCTGCAACAGGAGCAGCAGCAGCCGTGGCAGAAGCTGGGGCGTCAGTCGCTTGGCTTACGTTCAACTCATTTGCATGCAACATGACAACAAAATTGAGTCGCTATGACTGCTGCTTATAAATTATGCTCTTTGGTCTGTCTCCAGCAGTCTTCCATTCCCAGTGGTGTCATGCCAGGATCCCTTTTATATCTCTTTTCCTGCAGCCCATCAGAAATTCAGAATTAAATTCGACGCCCTGATATACTCGTGCCAACAGAACTTTGCATTTCCAGTTGAAGCTTTTCATTTTCATTTTCGTTTTTTGGCTTTGGTTTTTTTTTATTTTGGCATCAGACAAAAGAATTGACTTTTAATTAGGCAACTGTCAACAGTTTTTGAGGCAGTTGCCTCTCAAACTCCGCGCCTCACAAACTTCTATCAAAATCTCATTAGCACAACGCATGGCATGAGACCACAAAATGGCTTCCCACTCTGTCTCTGTTCTCTGTTCCTGTGTGTGTTTTCATTGTGTCTGTGTGGGTGTGTTTTTGGGAGCGTAACGGTTCACTCCTTGCGGTTGCCGTTTCGCTGTGTGTATTTATCTGGCCCAAAAATGCCGAAGCGTCGAAACAGGGAATGTCAGAACTGGGAGAAAAAACTTTTTATAATTAGTTTGCTTGCCATGTTATTGTTTAAACATCCAGGTCTCTCTCTCTCTCTCTCTCTCACTCTGTCCCTCTCCTTCTTCTTTCCATCTCTTTCCCCCACACATGCTCTCAACATGCCAGTAATTGTGATTCTAATTGCAAAGGGAAAACTTTGACCAGGTGCCAGCTACAATATTGCATTACGAGTACTCTTCTGTTTCAGTTCTGTTGGTGAATATTTTCAGAAATTGCTTTGTTTTTTAGTTTTTGTACAGCTTACAGCTCTTGTTGGACTGATATTGAAAGCTTGTAATTAACAGTGCCCCGTCAGGATATGCTGCAGATGGATGAGCCAGGTCCAAGCCACAGGATGGCCAAAAATAACAATGCAACATTTCCTCCTTCTGGATTTCATTTGAAAAATGTTCCATGCTGTGCGTTCCATAGGTCTTTTGGGAACCTTGGCATAATTTGTAAAGGTATTTATCTGCTCTGACAGACTGACAGAATCTCAAGGTGGTTGTTTCATAGGATTTTGAAATATTTGGCACTTGTTTTCGATTTTTATGCTGCTTTCGTATCCATCTCCAGGTATTTACATCTCCTCTTTTCTGACAGGCCAAAACAGGGAACCATTTTTATTATGCGCAACGAAATTAAAAATTAAATTTTCTGTTCGTGTTGATGCTGATCTCTCTGGGCACGTTCTGTGCTTGGAAGGCACTGGCCTGAGCATTGGCTTACCCTGCCCCTAAATGCGGCAGTAACAACAATCAGTGTAGATGAGTTCTGTGGATGGGGGACGCATCCCCCTGGGCGATGCGGCAGAGGGAACAGCGCAATTTGCGAGCCGCAAATTGTCTAAGGTAATCACTTGCCGCAAATTGTTGTTGTTCTTTTTGCCCCAACACGAGTCCTCCCCGCTGCTGTTGCTGCTGAAGCTGCTCCTGTTTTTGTTGTATTATTATTGTGCATTATACGGAAATTGACAAAGAAGAAATTTTTTGTTGGTTGGCTTGAAAATAGCAAAAGGAAAACTGGGAAAAGGCAACAGAAAATTCGACTTCGAATGCCACTTGAGAATTTAATAAAAAGGACGAAGAAGGAACAAGGAGGAAGAAGGGCAGTGAAAGCAGGAAAGGGACAGAGACGCAGTCAGAGAAAGAGACACACAGGAGGATGCTGGAATTGTTGAGCACAAGTGCCGGTTAAATATTTTAGGCAAATGCCGTGGCCCCAGCTCGGATCCAGCCCTCGCCCACACCCACACCCACCCCTAGGCTGACGAGTTACCAGGACAAAATAAATCAGCTGGGGCGTAGGCACTTGAGTTGATTTATGGCCAAGACTGGAGGAGGCTCACGCTACGGCAGAGGCTGAATCATCAGGTTGGGATGCTATGCTCCACTTTCCCAAATTGCTTCGAGCCGAGCTGTGGAGACAGACTCCATCTCCAGTCATTGACAATGGCTGCCGGAAGGAGCTAGGGTACCCAGACGCACTTGCGGAGCATCTGAACTCGTTTTGAAGTTTGAGCCTCTGTCGAAAAAAATTAAAAAAGGGAAACAAATCTCGAATCCGAGACAAGAACTCTCCGCCCAGCTGCAGTTCATCAGTCAGCCAGGTAGTCTGTCATTCAAGCATTCAGGCAATGCAACATTTAGTCAATCAGAGCTCTTGTCCTTTATGCCACTCGAAGCTGAAAATTGTCTTTGATATTTGGTAGACAATTCTGGCTTCGCTTCGTTTTGCACTTCAACGTATCTGATTGTCTTGCTCCCTGCCTTCCTCCCAGTCTCTATCGCAACCACCTTTGCTACCAATTTTGCGCTGTCCGCATTTTAATTACGCAGACATTAAAAAAATACACAACAAAACGAAATTAATTCTGGGGATGGCCTGAAAAGGTGGCCAGGGTACGAGTAAGTGAGCCTACAAGCTGTCGGCACGTGGACAAACTCAGGCCGAAGTGAAATCGAAGACAATCAAAAGGTGGAACGCACTTTGAATACACTGTCGATGGAAAAGAAAGAGGTATTCAATGTGAAATTAATGGAATTTGAGGAGATGTGATTTATGGAAGAACGAGTAAAGAGGGGTAGTAGCTTTTGTAACAAGAAAACAGGTATTAAAATATTTAAAACCAGCAGAAAATCCTACAAATGAAATAAATGAATGGTATTGGTAAACAAAAACTGGAGTCTTAGTTGGAAACTGAAACATATTCTTGTTAGAACTAATCTTGTTACCGAAGATATTCGTGTTACGTAGAAGATTTACCCCCACAAGGGGATAATCCCAATAAGGCTGTCCCTCTCCTGTAATCTTGTCACCAATTTAAGTATTTTCCCAGCATTGCCAGCTCTTACACCTGAAAGAAATGCTCTCGGGAAGGGCATTCAGCATATTTATGGCTGCAATTAAACTTGAATGTCTTTCGTGGGCCGCCAAAAAGTAGGCAACACATTTTAATGAGCCAAACGCCCTAAAACCGAGCCAAATACTCGTATAATTAAAACAGTTGAGTTGTGTGCTGGATGGGGATGGGGATGGGATTAGCAATAGAAGAATTGGACCAGCACTCCGCTAAAGCCCTATTAGAAGGGATAATGGTATGGCTGCTGCTGGGCCACAGATATCATTTGAGTGTTAATATTTAAGGTGGAGAGGATTTGAGAAGCTGCAGCTAAAGCGCACAGTCACACCTTTGCGGAGGACAACTAGGAACCAGGAAAAATTTCATTACTCTAATGTGTTTCACGTCACATCAATGTCAGCCGGTGTGCACTCTAGATGTGGCAAATGTGAAAATCCGGAACAAGCTGGAGTCAGATGGCCAGGACGGAGAATGGCAGGACCAGGATCTAGAGCAGGGCGAGTGCCTGCCTGGGGCTGGATGTCGCTCAGGATTCTTCCCGGCTTGTTGTCACTGCAACGTGCCAACAGCAACAGCAACAATGACAATGAGACCTCTTCCACCCACCAACCCAACCCCATATCTTTTTTTCTTCCCCCCACTCTCTGTTTAGTTCTTTCTTTGTCTTCTGCCATACATCTTCGTCATTTCATTGCAGTTGTCAGCCCCAACAATGCCATGCAAAATGCCACAACCCGCCTCTGTCTGTAACACCCCAACCCTCTCCCAGAGTGATGCATTGTGGTGCCACATTTTTCTACCCTCCCATAGAGTATTTTCGATCTTATCCAGATGATGTAAAGAAGAGAAGAAATCATTTCAAGAACGATACAATATATATTTGGGGGCCCGAAAAAATATATTTTGTTGAGCGATTTACACACCAGACACTTTGTAGCTGCGAATCGAAACGATGCATCTGAAAGGGTAACTATGATTCGGCTTGAAATACTTACTTTCATTTCTTGTGTTTTTTAGAATGAACAATTTAATCTTTCAATCCGATGATTTGCTGGTCCATATTTTTGTACCTTTCTCTGGTGGAGTCTTTCTGATCCAACTTGCCACTGGTATCCTGGCCAAAAATCTCTTTCGGTGTCAGGGGGTTCAATTTGCCTTCGTCTTGCTTGTGCTCCAGTTCTTGGTTCTGTTTCTTGCTTTTGCGTCTCAAAAAATGGCTTAAAGAGCAGACACATGGGATTGGGCGTGTGGCACAAATAAAAGCAGGTAGAATTCCATTTTATACTGTCAGGGTCTTTGCTCAGGTAATTGGACAATCCGGGCAGTAGGCAGAAAAACATACCCATAAATGTGCCCATATCGGTTGAGTTGTCAATGGATAAGTTCTTAGCTTTATTTCACATGATATATCATTGGTAACGCAATTCAGAACGAATTTTATGATTTTCTAGATACGGTAGTTTATCGATTGACACATAGAGGTTTCATTACAGATTCGATATAAGTAATAAAACCAAACCAGAAGTTAACTATCTTCACATTTTGTTTCTTGTTAATTTGGTTTCTAAATGATTGCCTTGAAGGTGGTCTTACATGATCATATTGCAGGTACTCCAGAAGATTATAAACTTAAATCTTACCGTACAATCTTTTAGATTATCTTGAAATGATAATATATTTTGAGTTACAAAACAACTATTTGCTATTAAAAAGGGTTGTTGTCTTTGTTGAGATCTCTGTCGAATGGTTATTGGTTATTGTTAAGAATGCTTTCTAATAAATAAAACCGTAGAAAATCAATCATTTGGTGCTGAAAAATGGCCAAGAAACTGCCTTTCCGCACGTAGCAGAATTTATTTCCTCCCACCAAAATCAAAACATCAAATTTATGGCTTTAGTTTAAAAATTTCAGCTTTGATCAATTTATTGCCCGGCACGTTTCCACGCTAACTAACTCAAACAATTTGGGGCCACACGTGTCCCGTTTCTGCTCGGGCTGAACCTAAACCAATTGAGACCGAAAACTGACCGCTTCTCTACCGCAACTAAAACAAAGGCCTGGACCTACCTGGACGGAACAGCAGGTGGATGATGGAGCTCTGGGTGGAGTATTGGGATTGGACGGTGGAACCACACTGTGCTCTCTTTATGGAGCCATGTGCACGTGTTTCTGGCAGACAGTGGCCGCTGGCCAGAAAACCTCCTTAGTGTTCGCTGGAGAGGAAATTCATGGCCACTTAAATGCTGTAAAATAGACCAAACTGCCGGCACTAAAAAGCAAAAGTTGCTCCCTCTACTCGACCCAGAACTTTAGTTTAGCTTTCAAAACCACACACACACACACACACACACCTTGGCCACTTTTATGGCTCATCATTTTTTTGGCCCCTATCTTTTGCTTCTATTTTCTCCAGTTTGTTTGGGCAGTTATAAAAAGCTAAAGTTGAACTTTTTCTAGCCGAGCGGGTAGCAGGCGGTAAATCGGTTTTTATTGTGCATAAATTAAAAATGTTCAATTAAAACAGTAGAAAGTAAAAAGAGTTTCTCAGTGTTCCTCTGAGGCAGAAACTTCGGTGTAGATGCAGGTGCCCTAAAGCTCGGGCTCCAGCTCAGTCCTCTTGGACTTTGTTAGCCCGGTAAAATATAACATGAAAGAAACGTCTATTTACAAATTTACTTATGCAAAACACACCGAGAATAGAAAACGAGTGGAAAGCGAAACTGCAAACATATGCCTCACACGTGGCGTATGCGAAATATTCGATGCAGACACAAATACCGAGGCAATTATTTATCCATTTGTTGCACATTAATGCATAATTATTGTCAATAATTAACACAACAAGAAAACAATGAAATGCTGCAGCGCATTACAATTATTTTTTCAGTGTGTGCTCCATATTTATCGAGTACATTTGCATAATCAGCGGCAAACACATGATATTTTTTCATGATATCCATTATTAATACAGGCCAAAGCCCTGTTCTGGCACCACCTTTTGTTTGGATGCATTTATTATATGTGTTAAGCTTAAAAATTAATCCCAGTTGCTTGATTAACAAAAGACCAGATATGTGTGTGTGTGCATTATTAATGATATTTTTTATGCTACAAAAAATGGATTTTGTAGCGCCCGGATAAATTTTCAAAATAATGTGTAAATGGCCACCAACAAGAGAATTATCTGAGGGAAAATATCATTAAAATCCAAATAATTTGAATCAGATGTAAACTAAGTGAAAACATACTCCCAAACAGCGACACATGAGGGAAAACTTTCGTTTATTCTGCGTAATTAGAAAACATTTTATAAATCTCTTATTTTCTCTTGAGTCTTCCACCTTCTTCTTAACATTTTCGAGCCAAAACTAACAAACTGTTAACTTCAAGCGGAATGTCTGTCAAGCAGTCAAATGCAAGTCCCGGAGGCGATGAAAATCAATTTTCTATGGCAGCGTGCAGCACGAAAAAAACCAAAGTCTGAAAGGAAAAATTCCCAGAGACACATGCCGAGGCGCACACGGAATGATGCCAGCCATCTCCATCTTCATCTGAATCTGCCGCCTGAATCTGAATCGTGAATCGGAATCAGAATCAGATGGAATCAAGGGGCAGGAATCAGCAAGTCGAAGGAATGCCGAGCAACGCAAATAGCTCTAAATGCATTTGACGATGCTGTGATTTGATTTCGATATACCATGCGCCTCCTTTTGTGGGTGTGGGCCTGTCTCTCGTATCTGTGTGTGTAAGTGTGTGTGTGTGTGCGTGTTGACTTTCAATTTCTGTTCGCGAGCGAAACTTTTTCTCTTGCTTTGATTACACTATGCTCCAAGGGGAGCTTTTTTCTCGGTCATGAAGCAGAAAAGGCATCTCCTCGTCTAACATTTTCAGTATTCAAAAATGGCTATAAAAAGAATTGGCGTTAGAAATGTAAATAAAAGTATGAAAAAGGGGAGAAAAATGTTAAGTTTCTCACAATTTCAGTATTTTGCTGAAGAGTGTTGCCGTTGCAATGCAACGACTTTTTCCTTTTGCAGAAATTGCATGTGAAAGTTGGTAAACTGCTTCTAGCATGCTTCCGTTTAATCATTTTCCCCGCTTTACCCCGATTGTCGTTTCTCCTGGTATTGTTGTTATTGGGCCCGTTGTTGGCTGATTGGGTGGCTGGGTGGGGTAGTGGGGTGGCTCCACGCTCACTTAGCTGATTGCAGTAGCTATCAAAAATTGGCCGGAGACAACGTGTCGTATGCGTGATATTATGTTGGGTCGTGCTCATTCGCACTTGTCTCGAGTGGCACGGGCCACGTGGCCTGTCCTCGCACATCTTCATTCATATTGTCTGTCGCTCCAGGAAGCACCTGGAGGTGTGCAGTATGTCGGAAGGGAGCCTAGAAAAAACTTTGTTAATTTTGAGAAGCTCACGCAATAAAGCAAACGCAGGCAGCGCATCACGTGCGCATTTAAGTTGCAAGTTACAACGGCAACGTGCCGCATCCGCAGATACACGGACACAGCCAAAGACACACATAGATACACGCTCGCACACACACGACTAGTTAGCTCATGTCAGTGTAAATTTTACACATAACAAAACCAGAGAAACCTGATGCCGCATACAAAACCCACTCGAGAGCAGATCCCCAGCTTCCCCACGAATTTTCACCTTTTTGCGGTTTATTTTCACGCGCGTGTGCAATAAAAAGATACTCGTATACCAAGGCGGGAGTAACGGAAGTCGAGGCAAGTTTTTGGCATCTACAACGGCATAACGGAAAGAGGTCGCTCACGTGGAGGCAGAGGCACCACCGTCGCTGACTGCGCTGCATAATCAGGCAAAGGCGCCGTCGACAACGACAACATTTATCAAATGAAATGCACGTGCCAAGCGCTTGCCTCGACCTGCCCTGCCGTGCCATCCGACTGGTTGCCGCTTCCGTGTGCCGCTCCTGGTTGTTGGGATAAGGTTCTGGGGCACCGGGCCCATATCTCTTGGGCATAACTTGTGCGCGAGGGTTGATCTTGTGAGTTCCCGAAGCCAAGAAATAACTTTCTACCTATGAGATGGTAAGTGCAACTGGTCTATAAAATGCTTTACTACTCAAATGTTACTCATTACAAATGGGGATCTGCAGATATATTGAAATGGTTGAAAAGTCGATAGAGTTTAAGAAAATATGTTTGGTTATCAATCGAATAATGGGTACAAGTTGAGAAATGAATTGAAACCGTAAAAAATATTATTTTTGTCTGCTTGTAGGGTGGATAGAATTGAAGTTGTAGTTGGAAAAGTGATCCCAGATCTCTTTGAATACGAGCTTTAGGTATCATCCGAACTCCTTTATCAGCCCTCTCTGCTGGATAATATCTATCTTTACAGAAAGAGTTTATATCTTTCGTATTCGACTATGGGAGCTAAGTCAGCTGCCAGTTGCAGTTGCAGTGCATCCTCGTAATTATAATGAGCAAAGTTTGGAGCATCGGATTCTTTTTCAATGAATTAGCATTGCGCAGCGATTTGCAAGTTGGCCTGGGACCCAGGCTATGGATAGATGAGTGAATGAATGGATAGTCCTTAAGTGCAGGCCCCTCCCGCACAGCAAACTGGCTGTGACTGATTACACAAATACATACTCGCATAGTGAAGAGCCTCCTCCTTTCCGCCTTCGAGAGAGAGAGAGAAATTGCATTCTGCTGTCGTGGAAGTTTCCGCACCTTGCAACCAAGTGGCTGCCACCGATGCTGCTGCTGACTCTGATGCCAATGCCACTGTTGCTGGTGTTGTTGCTCCAGCTGCCTAAGTGCCATGCATTGAGATTGAGTTGTTTTCCTTGTAGGAGTGCGATTCCTCTTCAACCTCATCTTCTTCATCTTGGGGGTCCCCATCCTTGGGGCGCATTCCACTCGAGAAAATCGATGATGTCTTGGGTGCTTTTGTTTTTGCAGCCGCACTTCAACTTGAAATGTTTTGATAAACTACGTAGCTCTGGCTATGCAAAAAAGGAAGGAAAACCCAAGGAAAGGAAAGCAAAAGGAAAAGAAAAGAGCCAGGGAACTTTAAGCTGCAACTGCAGCAGCAGCAGAAGCAGCAAAAGCAGCAGTTGTCAAAATGCTTAAGTAACAGAGGTGGAGCCATGGAGAAAGAAAAACTTTGGCCAACTGTCGAAAAACAAGCGAAATGAAATTGGTAAAACAATTGTCAATGCGTCAATTTGAATGGATTTCAGTTGCAGGCGACAGACGGCGGCAGATAAAAACATCAGCAAGAACAAGTGTCGAAAGTTTTCCCAAAACAAACTTTCACAATAGAGAAAGTAGTCCTTGACAAAGCTGGATAAATAGAGAAGATCTATAAACAGAGCTATTTTCGGAGAGAGATTGTAAACGAGCAACAGCCACAAATATGAACTGCAAGTTTCCTATATTTTGTATAATATTCAACTTATTTTGTATGGGTGAGTAGCCAATGAAAGCCAATCAAATCACTCCCCTGAACTCCGCGGCATTCCCAGATTTGTTAAGCAGCGCCAGCTGTCTGCGGAGCACACGCGACATGTGGCAGCTGCAGCCTCCCAAAGAGATGGGCAGCTGCAATCGACCATCACCATTACGCTCGGAATTTGACGACAAAGGAACTGTTCCTGTTGCTGCAGCCCTCAATAATGGATGGTCAACCCTTGGAAATTTTCTCTCTCAATATGCAGGTATTAACCGTAAGTCCGATTATAATAAGGCTGTTGAACAGCAGATAACGATGAATGCGACAGTTTCAGGAATAGATCCAACAGATGGGCAACTGAAGAACAAACCGGCGAAGATACATCGCATGTCCATATAAGACTCTATCCCACAGTTTCGTTGTCTGTTAAGAGCCTCATTTTATATTTTACAAGTTAATAAAGATTAAAAAGCAAACATCATTTAGTTATCTAAAGAATATGCAGGGTATATATGCCCTTGCTTATCTAATGTTCTGCCGGCTGCCTTTATCTTTTATCAGCAGCCACCTCAGACCTCGAGAGATTAGTTTGAATCGGTCACTTATGGCAGCTGCAGCACCCGCTTGGATCACCGCTAAATATCTGGAAGATGCACTGCGACGGCATTACCAGGAGCCCCATATTGTGGTAGTTTTCCTTCAGCTCCAGTCAGCTCTGGGCAAGGGTGAAAACTATGGAGCCGTCCTAACACGCATACGTCTTGTGTACCGCATAGGATTGGGTCAAGAGGTTACCGAATATCTGATAGCCAAGACCAAGCTGGATGATGAGGATGCAGACACCAGAGAGAAGAAGGCACCCTACGACATCTACAATCGCGAGCTGGAGATTTATGAGGAGGTGCTGCCGAAGCTACAGCAGCTGGCAGGTGAGAGACTCTGCCCCAAAGTGCTGCACATAGATCGCCAGCGAGGAGCTCTCATCATGGAGGACCTGAGCAGGCAGGGTTATGTGATGGCCCCGCGATTGGAGAGATTGGATGAGCAGCATTTGAGATTGGTGCTGAGAAAGTTGGCCATGATGCAGGCAGCCTCGGCAGTGCTGGAGGAGAGGTCCCAGCGAGGGGGTTGTTTCTCCCTAAGGAAATACGATCGCGGATTTTTTAATCGCTATACGGAGAGCTTTCGTTCGTATTTCGTGGGATGTCTGATGTCATGTGCCAGCTACCTTAAGACACAGCCGGGCTACGAAAAGCATTCTGAATTGCTGGATGAGCTGTCTCCCCATTATATGAGACTGGGATTGCTTTGCTTTCAGCCCGAGGCAGAGCACATAAATGTGCTGACTCACGGCGATGTTTGGACAAACAACATGATGTTCAAGTACGGTGCCGAGGGGCCAGTCGATGTGCTCCTGATTGACTTTCAGTATGCCTTCTGGGGCTCGCCCACGCTGGACATTCATCATCTTTTGAACACCTCAGCGGTGGAGCGGGTGCGAAGCGAGCGTCAGCTGGAGATGAGATGTGTCTATCATGAGGTGTTTGTTCGTGAGCTACAGAGGCTCAAGTTCAAGAGTCAGAGGTTGCCCAGTCGGAAGCAGTTCCATTTGGAATCGGAGCAGAAGCGTTTCTACGGTGCGGATGGTAGTGGTTTATCCTATATGAGACAGATGATCAAGGAATTTGTATTCTTTCAGCTGTCCACTGCGGTCTGCTGCTGCAACCTGTGCTGCTCAACACGGACGATACGGATGCAGATTTCGCAGCACTGCTCTCGGATCAACCTCGCGGACTGAACATGAAACGAAGGCTCTACCAGAACGAAGCCATTCAGGGGTCCATCAGACAACTGGTTACAGAATTCGAACTTGAGGGACTGTTAGACCCGCAGCAATATGATGGACTTACCCTTAATGAAGTGGGGTCTGGCTCCTTTTGATAAACTCTCACCACATTACACGTTTCAATTAGTACGGGGGCTAATAAGCATAAGGGATGCATAGCGGATGGAAGACACAGCCACAGGCCGCAGGCATTTTAAAGCTTTTCGCCAGAACATCTCTCTGAATTATGAGCCACAAAATATACAAAGCGAAAACACATTCAGCCAGGCCAAAACAAAAGAGCAACATATTTAGCCAGCAAATGGCAAGAAAGAGGCAGCAAAAGACCGAGACAGCCATGGATGGGGCCAGGCTCCGAATAGTTACACACATTTTTTGAATTGTTTAGCATTTTTGTATGAATGTGTGAGTGAGTGAGTGAATGAATGAATGAATGGCCGGACGGGCTACGAGGGTTGCAAGCTGCGGGAGAGCTGTGAGTGCGTGTCTGCCACAGCCAAATGGGAAACGGAAAATGAAAAGAAATGGAAATGCGGAAGAGAGAGAGAGAGAGAGAGTGGAAGGCACGTGCTGCTGGCAATGGGCTCTGGCTTAATTAAAACTTTGGTGCGAAATGCCAGCCAAGCTGTTGGAAATTAACAAAATTATGACGAGTCTCTGGCGTCAGCGTCTGACTCTGGCATTCGCTGGATGCATTCGCATTCAAAACTGCATTAAAGCTTGGCGCCATTAGGCTAAACTTTGCATTTAGCTGGAGGCCTGCCTGCTACAGCCACTGCACCTGAAACTAGGCAACAGTTTAGGGACACAGAGAGAGAGAGATAGACAGCATTACTGTGATGGACAGAGGGACAGACACCTGGAGGGAGAACTGCAGGGACAATAGAAAATGGCGACGACGCTGCCAAAGTCGAAGTCGACGGCGGCCGGGCCTGGGCCTGGGCCTGGTGACATTTCACAAATTCCAACTAAGCCTAATGCATGCCATTTAGCGATTGTAGTGTCACAGTGTGTGTGTGTGACTGCTTCGGCATGTGTGTATGTGTGCCAGCGTTATCTCACGCCGAGACGTCCTCAATGCGACAAAAGTGTCGCGCGTAAAAAGCAGCCCCGAACCAACAATTTATTCTCTCTCTATCTCTCTCAGCTTTGTCTATGGTCTCCCTGTCGCTGTCTCTTTCGCTTCTTTATGTTCATGCGTATGTGTGTGCTGTCATCCTCGAGGCAGGCAACACAAACAGATACGCATGCATACACACACAAAAAGACACAAAAAGCGAAGCTCATGTCAAACATTTTAACGTTTTTAGGTGCTCGACTTGGATTTGCTTTAAAATAGGAACCAACAAAAATCTGAACATTTTATGTACTTTGGCTACATTTTCACATTTTCCCTGTGAATATTTCAACAATTTTTCTATGGAATGAGTTTTATATAGAATATTATATTAAGCTTGGTTTTAAACTATTTTGTTTTATGATTTTTCATTGCAAACTGTATGATTCCCTTTGTCGAAACTATGATTTTTTGTACAAATTTATTTCACACTTTTTTGTATTATTTCTCGAATATATATTTTATGGTTTCAGACACAAGAGTTGTGCTTTTATTATAGTTTTTGCTACATGAAATTTAATTTTCAATGCTGGTAACTTTTAGACTATATGGTCAGGTGCTTCCTCCGATTACATTTTGAAAAAAAGAAGAATTTTTTACTCACAATTATCTCATTTTCTTTTATAGAAAGATTACCCAATGCTATGACAACTTTTGGTTAAGAAAGTTCATTTCCATGTAAGCCAAAAATTGGATTACATAGATTAAAACTTTGCTTTGTCCAAAGAGCAACGACAAAAGATAAAAATAGAATCAAGGATGGGCCTGGGGCGGGGCCAGGAAAAATATTAAAATTGTCCAGCCAAGGACAGGATTTATTTTCTTAATCCAAATAATGTCAAAAAGCCACAAACAAGCGACAGCCACATAAAACAACTTAGCAAATGAGCACACAAGCACACACTCGCACGATTCGGAGTCCAAGGGAAAAACCAAAGAAAAATGTAATTTATTGTTATTACGAAAATAAATAAGAAAGACACAGCAGAATGAAGAGAGAGAGAGAGAGAGAGAGAGAGAGAGAGATGTAAAAAGAGAAGGCGGAGCATGCCACACCCACCACACATACGAGTACAGCAGTGCAGCACTGAAATTGTGGCAAGTAAAAGCGTAGAAATTAAGCAACTGACCGCTGGCAAATAAACCGAAAAAGTACACACATGGACACAGATACACACAGAGAGAGAGAGCGCAAGAGAAGGAGAGACGAGGAACAAGAAATGGCAACGGCAGCCATTTTATATGCCATTACATTGTAAATAAAGTATTGTTTATTTGTACATACATATGTATGTGTGGATGTGTGGATGTATGGACGTTTGTTTGTGTGAACTATAACATGTGAATTTATGTGCAGCCAAAGTTGTGCCACATCCACATTTACTTAATAACCTGGAGCGCCAGCCCTGATCCACTTTTACGAGTACATTCCATGTACGAGTGTATGTTCGGGTGTGTCCCCCCACATGACATTATCGTTAGTGGGGCGGAGCCCAGCCCATAAGTAGGCAACACTTAATCAATCCCGGATGGTAGTAGATCCCTAATTCTTAACCTAATCAACCTTGGGACCTGGGAACTGGGACCTGGTGCATAACTAAGGCCCAATATTTTCCCTAGCAAATTGCAAAAGTTCCTCACCAAATGAACACTCCATCAATTGCAACTGTAGCTTGGAAAAAGTGTGGTCCAGTGCATACTTGGTCCGAGCGAGGCACCTCCTCGATTGGCTTTGCCCGGAAAATTTCAATTTATACGGAACCAGCCGAGGCATCGAGTCATCGAGGCACAGGGATGGGATGGTTTTACCCTTCGGGGTCAAGTGTGAGTAATTACCGCAGTTAGGCAGCCTGGAACCTGAACAGCAAATGAAATTTCCATGAGCCAAGCGACTGGCCGTAAGGGCCAGGCTTTAAAAATAGCTGCCTCCAGTGGATTGTTGCTCAGTTGGCCATGCAGCAGGTTGGGGGTGGAAGTGGGCAGAGTGTGGGCAGAGGGCAGAGGTCAGGCTACAGTTGACTAAACATTTTCATTTCGGTCTTCTCAGGCATGGTCTGCTCTGTGGGAGGTAGTTGGAGCTCCAAGTCAATGAATTTTGGCACATGGCGTATACTTGATATTGCGTGTCCTTCCCCAGTGGATGTTGTTGTTCTTTTTGTTTTTTTTTTTGTTTTTTCTTTCTGTGCTAAATGATTTCATTAAGTGCGAAGACGAACACGCTGGCCAATCGATGAGTTTTCCCAGGCCTTGCGCTGCCAAACTTTGCACTCCAATTAGCCCAGGCATTAAGTTCTTATTCCTATTTTAATTGTAATTGAATCTTGATAACTGAATTTCCCCAATTAAGGCCTAAGCCGGACAACAGTTGGAAGTCAAATGACACACGACCTAACATTTCAGAAGGCGGAGGTCGTTGCACGGGGCGACAAAGAAATGCGAATTACATTTCGAGCACAACTGTAATTTATTCACTGCCGGAGGATCAAGCAGAAACAAAGGAATGGACCACATAATGAATGGCAAACAAAGCATTCTCTTAGGCGCCGCTGCAGCTGTCTGACATGGATATGCATGTGTGTGTGTGTGCGGTCTAGTGTCAAAGTTCAAAGAACGCGGAGCAAAAAATAAAACGGATTAGTTGGGCAGCGAGACATAAGCCATGCTCCATCTTCATCCAATTTCCAGTAGTGGCAGCAACAGTGGCAGCATCAGCAACAGCACCAGCATCAGCCCGGGGCGTCAAAGGGTAAGAATATAATTGCATTAGCCAGGTCCGTGTGCGGCCGGGCCCAGGCCCAGGTCCAGAGATTAAACCATCAGAGGAGGCTGCCCTAGTAGCAGGGCTCAGACGTTTATTGAAATCTTATGACACCCTGTCTGTCCAGGCAATCTAAATTGAAATGGGAATTTTAGCCATTCGTTTGTGCACACGAGCAAATTCCATATAAAATTTACTAAATCAATGGCCAGTGAACCTAATTGAGTTACTTGAAATTGATTTAGTTGACAGACGAATATCCAAAATGCTATTGGAGCTAGGCTTGAAAGGCAAACTGTGGGAGCAGGAGAACTAAATTGGTTATGAGACGAGTACTCGTGTATGCAAAGAAAAATATGGTATTAATTTAATATTTTATCAAATAAATGTTAGTTGAGTGCAAATTAAATTATAAATAATTTGTACTACCACTATGAATATTTAATTAAATGATTTGAATAATACCATGTTGCCATTATGGCATTAAATAAATCCAAGAAATTAGTCTAAAAACAATATTTGGAAATTATTCGAAATTTAAATTTCCTTTTTTTTTAGTTTTAGTTAAGAGAATTTAATACAGAGAAATATTTAATGTCTCTTTCGCTCTTGTCCTCTCTCGCTGCTCTCTTATTCTCTTTCTGCACAAAAGCCCTACAGCTTTTACTCTCTTTCATTCTCCTCATTCCAACAAGGATGCTGTGAGTGAGTCAGCTCTCAAAAGCTCTCCCGCTCCCCTGATTTGAGTGGAACGAAACCCTGTGCTGAAGTGAGTCCCGGCATTGAGTGGCCATCGAGTCAAGCGCTTCGCACTTGATATCCCTTTACATCACTCGTATCCCTCTTGGCCCGAAGCTTCCTCCCTCCCTTCTCCCCTACGCTGCCCCATCATTTATTGCTTCTTCAGTGTCCCGTGTTGTTGTGTGCAATTCCACTTGGCTTAAATTTCATTTTCCTATGTCTTTAGCATTAGCTAGCACATTCCTTCTTCGGAAGCTCCTCTTTTTCAACTCTGTTTTTGTTGCCACTTCATTCTGGGCCAAAGCAGCGATAGACAGGGAGAGAGCGTGGTGGCGGGAGGCAATCTCTCCATTTGGCCTTTTTTTTTTATCTTTCGAGCATTACTCTGTTTGCCCTGCCTTGGGTTGTACCCGTTGTAGAGGCTGCCCCAGCCGCTTTGCCTTCATCTTATCTTCGCCTTTTTTTGTACTACGTTATTGGTGGCACATAGGGGTATATGGATTCACGCATCCATTATCTATATTGCTTATTGGGATCAGTTGATCATATAGATATCCTTATGAATGCCTGGATCTTAAAGACTACAGTTACTTCATGTGGTGCCCACAGCGATTTTGGTTGTTTCCAATGTTAATCGGTTAAAACTGTCAGATTAAAGAACTCAACTTGTAGTGAATTGTTCGATTTATTGGCAGCAAACCAAACAAAGCGCACTCCCTTAGAGGGTATCCCATGTTCGTATTACTCGACTATACCTTTGGTTTTTGGTTTTTTCCCTTTCTGGTTTTGTTTTTATTGAACAGCGTTTTCTTTGTTTGATTTTTGTCAACGCTTCTCTGGTACTCTGGCACTGGCTCCTGGGCTGCTGCTCCTTTGTTGAGCTTGGGCTCCATCCTTAGTTACATAAGTGGCGCTCGGCAAGGACTCTGCATTTTGCGTGTTTGATTTTTATTTGGCTTCATTTGTTCATTGTTCATTTCCCGGTTAGTTGCTCTTTTAATCGCCTTGCTTAGTTATCTCTGTCTTCCGTCCTGCGTCTTGTGCCTTCGGGATGTTCGAACTTCTGCGAGAGCGGGCTTTGGGCGCCTTAGCCGGGCTTTCAACTTCAATTAGTTGAAGAGCGTTTGAGCGCTGGCTACGACTTAATCCTGTTGCTGATGTTTTGGTTGAGCTATTGGGTTAATATTTAATTGACATTTGCCGAGATCAAAGTGCGTTTTCCTAATTGATGCTTGCAATCTTTTCTGGGGCAAAACTCTTTGCCAGGTAATTTATTATTTTTGCTTTGGCTTTGCTTCTGTTTTATCCCTATTGATACGCTAATTACACGAGATAATTTATCAAACGAACACTCAGATAATCTTGAACAGAGTAGCACGTATCGGTGGCTGCTAAAAATTCTGCTGCAGTGGCAAAAATTGCTACTTAATTACGTTGGCTTCGGCATCCGCTCCATGCTCCATGCCCCACGCCATTCCATCCTCCATTCTTCTCTCTCCAGTTCATCCTCGACGTCAATGTCACGACTGCAGGCTGCCCCACCTGCCCCTCGCCGGGGTAACTTTACAATTAACTACTAATTGCTCATACGCCACGTTGCCTGGCTGGCACTAGGAAAAAGTCAGGTGTGCGTGGCGGCGGCTCCACACACCCACCCATCGCCTCCATCGCCTACATCGCATCCATCGCACCTGTCTTTCTTGGCCTTCATTTTGCTCTAATTATCCGCGTTGTCACCCACCTTTGTCGCTGTTGTTGTCTGGCATTTACTGAATTAAGTTTTAAATTTTTATTAAATGCCTTTTGCGCATTCTTTCACTCTCCCTCAGTCGACTCTCTTTTCTCTCCCTGTCTTGGGCTTTCAGCTACTGTAATTAGTTTTTAATTGCTTTTCAGGGGAACGTAACTATGCGAGCTCCGAGCCGGGCCTCCGACAGGACCTCCGTAAATAGTTCACTTTTGCTCCCGCCAAGCCTCAGCCCAAAGATTTCCCCGTTTTCCATTTTCCATTCGAACTTTTTACACTTTTTTATGGGCACAGACGGAGGCCCATTCGCAGCTGTGGCAAAGTCAATCAGCAATCGGGAGTGCTCCACATCAACGGCATGTTCAGGCAAATGGCACAAAAGCAAAGAGAGGCAAAAAAGAAGCCAGTAAGGGAAAATCAGCAGGGAGAAAAAGGAAAGTAATCACAAAACTTTCGCAATAAATCTATGGAAATAATGAAAAACCCAAAGTGCTACCCGACATTCTCTCGCTCACTATTACAATTTTAATATTTCCATACATATATCTGTATGTCAATATGGAAATGGATGGCGGTCAGTGCGACAATAAAATACTCTCAGACGCAAGAAGGTTGACAATGAAGAGGATGCCTGGCCTAGATGGATCAGTTAGATTAGGACTCGACTTATAGTAGATATATGTACATACATAAGTAGTAATCAATAATACACTCCATTCAAATTTTTGCTAATAACATGATTGTATTTGCTGCTCAATTTCTAGACTTTGATAAGGATCATCAAGGGTTTGCCTTCCCCATTTGAGACAATCATTCAAAGATATCCATTTCAGATATTTGCAGTTGTATCATTCCCATCAATCAATACACACTTTTGCTCTTATTTCGATTAAAGTATAGATATAAACAAATTAATCTTTGCCAACTCTCGATTACGGTAAAGATATCTTCAATTACATAGGGTAAATACTTTGCACAAACAGAGTATCAATCAACAGACATGGTAGCCAAAAAGGGTCCACACACAAACATGAAGAGTCCTTGTTCGTTCCAATTTCCCCAACACACATACACACACACACACTCACCTCATGCAAATTGCAAACACATGTCGAAGGCGCAAAACATTGTCAAACAAAAATGAAAAATTTATGAAAACGAAAATGAAACAACAACAAAATCATAAGTGGAGCAAAAATATGTCGCGCACAGCGAAAAAAAAATGTATGTATAAAAAAATAAAGAAAATTTTACAGAGGAGAGCAGAGGTGGAGAAGGGTGGACGGAAAAGCGAAATTTTCGTTCCGTTTAGGTGAAACTTCCAACTCATTTCGCACAAATGACAAGCCATTTTGTGTGCCGAGTGCCAAATATTTTACATGCCAGGCAGCAAAACATATTTTTTTTGGCACAACACAGTACACCCCCAAATTGCAAGGAGCAAAAACCAGTCTAAGAAGAAGCATGAGGAGTAGCAATATCAGCACAGCAGATGTCTGCTTTCGAAAATCACCCATACGCAACGTTGCCGCCGAACATTGAACAGCTTCAATTGCCGTTTGATGGTTCATTAAAATTTTGCTTGCTGCATTGGGTCGAGAGCAATCGAGCACAATAAATCGAGACCAGGTGCCAAGCGAGCAGAGAGCCGAGTATTCAAATAAATGATGCAAGCTGCTGCTTCCACTGCTGCAAGCTCCAGTTCGACTTGTGGCAGGAGAGGCAGTGTCAGATGGGATGGGGGGCTGTGCAGCTGCGACCTATGTATGCCAAGCTTAGATAAATAGCGAAATAAATTAAAGTGTGCCGCATGTTTTAAGCATCGACCTGGCTGGCACCTTAATTGCCGAGACTTGAGAGAGCCTTAACCTGAAAAAAACTCATATCCCCACATATCGTACTCGTAATAATATTAATAGCATACCACATAGCAATACAGACACGCCAATGAGGCCGGCACACGTGTGGCAAGTATTTATGTACTTTGTTTATCCCAAAATTGCAAAAGGGGCTAGAGAATGAAATGCATCGAAGGACATAGAGATGACAGCAATTATTATTAATATTAATAAATTATTGGATGAAGAAGGATTTCAACATGACTACAAGTTTTTATATTTCGCACAAGATTTTGGGGGATATTTCAGATCCTGACCAGACCTATAACAACATTTTTGTCGTGAGCAGATTAAATTCAAAGGTTTCAACTTTCTAATAATTGACTAAGATATTGATCGATTTTGTTGAATTCTGAACAAATCAAAAAAATCTGAACAAAATAAAAATAAATCATTTTTAAAGTAAAACCATAATTATTCTCTCTAGACGTAGGTAGTGCATCACTTTGTCGCCTCTGCGGATTTCAAACAATTTTCATCAGTTTTTTCCAAACGTTTATGTATGCCATGCACGCACCTGCTTGGCCTGGCCTGGGCCACATATCTAATTTTAAACATTTTTCAAACTCAATTACATTCCAAGGACCCCGCAGAAGATTATAGGGAGTGGGAAGACGAGAGGAGTCGTGTAGGTGTAGGTGTGCCCCTTGCCAGGTAATTGCTTGCAAATTACACAGTTACAGGGCCAACAGAAGAAGAAAAAACCCCACGGGAAAGACAAAAAGTGAATGAAAAAGAAAACTGGAACCGGGATAACTTTTCAGTAGAGCTACGAGTAGACATATACAAAGACAAAAGTCTGTCTTCTCAGCGTCGTCGTTGCCCCGTCTAATGAAATCAAACAAAGACACCGCACCGGCAGGATGGCAGATCTCAGTCTCTCTCGGGGTGGGAAATCATCTTAAATTAGCAGCAAAACTCGGCAATTATGCGAGAAGTTGGCCAAAACCAGTTGCCAACTTTACTTTACTCAAACTTTTCTTGGCTTGCCATTCTTTTTGTGTGTGTTCTTCTTTTGAGCAAATGCTAATGACTGAAAGTGCCACACTGAGCCACACAGGAAAAGGAAGACGGAGGGGATGGGATGGGAGACAAAGTCAAGCCACAGGTTGACTGACAAACACATTGACAGCGCGTCGAAGGGGCGAAGTGGCGAAGTGGCTGCCGGAAATGGCAGCACAGCACAGCACGGCACAAAATGGCTGTTTGCTTGCATCCGGTCTAGGCCAAAGATGGCAAACAAATTTAGCCATGAAGTGAGGAAAGTCCGTTCTGTTCCTTGCATACATATTTTATGCAAACGAAAAGCACACTACCTCTGCCGCCCCCCACCGCAAACCTAAAATGGAAAACCGCGGCTTCTCCTTCAAATTTCTCCTCCCTCCACTTACTCTTCTAAGCAGCAACCTTACCGCCCACCAGCCCTAGCGTACTGGGAATGCTTAGTTCATATTAATAATTCATAAAAATTTATGCGAAATAGACAACATTTGTGTCAGTTCTGTCAGTTGCTTTTGCGGTCTAACCTGGCCGACAGCTGCCGACCCGGACCACGGCTGGGTCGTGAGCGGTTGGGAGGAGGGTTGGAGTCTGCTAGCTATTTTGTATACTTTACTGGTGTATCCATAAATTTTTTTTGTTTTGTTTTGCGCCCTGTTTATATTCTTGACATAAAATTCAGCTGCTGTTGTTCGGAGTTATGAGGATTGTTTGTACACTCTTTTGTTGGTGTATCAAAATTTCGTTGCATTAATATTCAATTTCAAAGTTAAACTATCTAATTAAGAGTATCATGCGGGTTGTGCGCTAATTCAACCATATCTTTTTTTATAAGTTTAACATTCAGAAGAACAGGCCTTTAGTCAAAACCGCGTTCAAATACTTACACACACACATTTTTACATATTTTTTCCGATTCTTATTAAGCCCCAGTCTCAACAATTAGAAAAGCAATTTCACGTTAAGCCGCTTACAAGTAAAAAGAAAATTGGAATTGAATTTCCATTAGAAACAAACACAGCTCTGTTCCCAGACAAATAGCAGATTTTTTTTACATCTCATTGCCTGATGCGATTATGTCATTTATTTCTAAATCAAATCAGTCAGAGCGTTCGAAATTTTCTTCAAGTTACTAAAACACTCCCCAAATAATAGATTTATAATTATTTGTATGGTTAAAATTCGGAAGTTGATTCTGCGCCAGATTATGTGCATCCTATTTTGTTGGGAGGAGGTGGCCCTCGACTTCATGGATCGCCACAACACCAAGATCCAGGCCGTACTGCATCCGGTCTCTATGGCGACGCTGGTGTCGGTTATCGGGTTCCTGCTCTTCTACGATATGCTCTACGCACTGCCAGATCTGACCGACCCCGACGGTCTGTGGTACAAGATAAACTTATTCTGGAGCATCTTCGTCGTGTACAGTATCTTCAGCAATCTGTGGATCTGCTTTTGGACGGACACCTCGGTGCAGGCGCTGCCCGATCACCTCTTGCGGCCGCCGCCGGATGAGGCGCACCTGTGGCACTACTGTGCCAGCTGCGACATTATGGTTCCGCCGCGGGCCTGGCACTGCCGCCTATGCAAGGCATGCTGCCTGAAGCGGGACCACCACTGCACTTTCACCGCCAACTGCATCGGCCACCGCAATCAGCGCTACTTCCTTGTCTTTCTCTTCTACGGAACGCTGGGAAGTTTCCAGTCCCTGGTCTACAATTGTATCTATGTGTGGACAACTGGTGCCTTTGTCGTTGCGGATCCCTTCCTGATCTTGAGTTTTGGGCAGCCGAGAACAGACCCATCCACGGGCTGGAAAATCATAACATCTATGGTCCTCAAGTTGAACATAGTCGCCGCCATTGCCGCCGGTGGCATGTTCATCACTCAAGTGTTAATGGTCTACCGGAACAGTACCTGCTTCATGATATCCGACCGCACCTACGACCTCGGACCCATGAAGAACTTCCGCCAGGTGCTGGGCAAGCGCGGCTTCTGGACCCTCCTCTCGTCGCACATCAATAGTCCCCTGCCCAGCGATGGCACTGAGTGGCATATGACCAAGCACACGGATGTCTAGATATCCCACTAACCCACTGTGAAACCATCAACATCATTCCCCTGTACTAAATAGACGCTCGCTTCGATTAAAGATTCTCAATTCCCATGCTTTTGGCCAGACAATCGAGTTTCTCGCTTCATTTAATTCGGCAATTCGTGTCGCCATTCAATGTGCTAATTACCATTGCCAATTCGGTGCGAGTGTTGGGGTTGGATGGGAATGGGAATGGAAATGAGGGTGGGATGGTCACGCGTCTATATTTTATCTGATTGCTGGATGGAATTGCAAATTTCTGGTTTGCTTTGTAAGAGAAGGGTATATGTATTTTGATGGGTTGGTAGTAGCGAGTGCAGTGAGAAAACTAAAGATATGTAGAAATAAATGAGGTGAATGAACGACAAAGAAATGTAATGATATAATAATGAGTGTTCAAAGATGAGATTCCACGACTAACCTATCTGGACTCTGCCTCTGCCCATAGTAGTATTTAAATATAGAAAAAAATGTAAATAATAGTAATTTATAGCGTATAAATGGAGGTACAGGCATAGGAACGAAAAGATAAAGACATTTAATGAAGAGAAAGATAGATTGAGGGGAAAATAAAAGCATAGAATGTTAAAATGTAGAAATATTGTAGACGTACTATCCAATAATAAAATTGAACATATACTTACTATTAGTTCTTACGCCCACTTTAATTTCTTCAAAAAATTAGTTCTTAAGACCACTGTGCTGTATTCTCAGTACCAACACATAACATATGTAAGTAAACTCTCCTTGCAGAGAGCGCATGTAATAAGAAAGAGGGAAAAGAGAAGAACAAAATTGAAGAACACACGTGCCAAGTTCCAGACTACAACTGGAAAGCTACGATGCATTTTATATCAATGGAAAAAATGAGCAACATTCAGAATAATGCTTAAGAATTGAAGGAACATTTAAAATGATAAAGATAGTTACAGTTACAGTTATAGTAACCATCATTTATCTGGACAATCGGATTGATTTGATCCACAAAAATTGGAGATATAAAGATGCCTTCATTAACCTGCTTGACAGTTACCCCAGTTAGGATATACCAAATTCGTCTACTAAACGAGCATTTCCTTTCAACATTAAACGCTTAACATTTGCATAAATTTTCGCCTCACCGAAATCCCACCGAATTGGCTTGGCGGAAGAGTCTCTCCACTCTCTGCACTCCTCAAACCTCAGATCAGTCCCTGGCTTGTGACACCTTTTGCCGCAAGTCGAAAACACTTGTCAAGTGTCAGGAAAAGCCAAAAACCGTTTGAAAAATGAAGGCGACTGAGACAGGACAGGGATTGGGGGCTACTCCGAGGATGGACTGGAGCCTGGGGATGGGCTCGAGGAGAATTAATGACGGCGCATGTCACTGACAAGCCTCGAAACATGGAATCAAAGTCCAACAGGGGCAGGACGGCGGCGTGGGCGTGTTGCCGTTGCCGTTGCATGAAAAATGTTCGAGGTGCGAAATCTGTTGCGAGGTCTAAACAACATAATTGCCAAATAAAAAAGTCGCCGCCGGCTTAAAGCGATGACCATTAATCAAAACTCAGAGCTGGAAAGGAGCATCTGCCTCCGGTCGACCTCTCTTCCGCACGGAACGTGCACTGGAAGTCCGCTGAGAAATGGCACTGTCAACACTTTTTGGCCAATCGGAAAGAAGCCGCCAGACGGGGGAAGGGTCCCGGAGCCAGCCAGCGACATTTGTTCCGGCCATAAGCGTTGGCCATGTCTAAGCAGAGCTTTACTTTCATTACCGCCTCCGTCTCCACTGCCGCCGGCTGATGGTTGATGGCTGATGACCTCCGATATGGGGCCAAGTCTGATTTCTGATTGCAGCGCACTCAATTGGACAACTTCCTGTTAGGACAGGACAGGACTGAACAGGATGGCATAGAAGAGGACAATATTTGCTGATACGTGTGCCTCTGCCTGGCCAGCATTTTTAAGGGCGAATCAACTTTAAAGTAAACTCCGCCCGAATCGGAGGGAACAAAGATCCAACCGAGACCACAGACCACTCTGCGGAGTCCGGGTCTAGGGGGAGTGACGACTTTCCTCACATTAGCAGTCAAATAATCATACGCCGCATTGTCACGGGCCTAACAGGGGAATGGGAACAGAGGAAGGTGGACCTGTCATGGCATCTGTTGTGGATTTTTGAATGTGCCGTCAACAGGGTCCACGGCGGGAGACGAAAACGTTTGCCTATCGGGGAATGGAAACTGGAATGGAGCTCGGTTGGAAATGGGAATTCTCGCACTGAGAGGAGGCAGGAGGTACGAAGAGGAACTTTAGTCTGCGGGCCTTTAGCTGATGGAGGAGGCAGGAGGAATAGTCAGAGCGGAGGAGAATGTGTCCTCAGATAGCAACCACTACCACTGCCACTACCTCTGTCCCTGCCTCCGTCTCTGGTTAGTTGGTTGGTTGAATCGTCCTCGTCCTCGCCCTCCTCCTCCTCCTCCTTCTGGCTGCTGGCTTTGGCTACAGGACAAAATTTACCGCTAAGCATCTGCCAACATCGTGCGACTCTTCAAAGGACCGGGAACAAGAGGGGGACTGCTACCAGGGCCAGAACTACGACTGGTATGACACGCGACTGCTGGTCGGGATCATGGGGGTCATTGTAATCATAACGGTGACTCTCTCTTTGCTGGAGTTTAGTCCTAAACAGGACAAAAAGTGCGCTGAAATGGCGCCAAATTAGTCAAATCGCATAATGGCCAACATACAGGGTGGCCACTGCATAATACTCGAATTCGTGTACTTAATATAAGCAATTTTCGACCATTTTCGAATGTAAAGTCAATTGTCCAGAGTCCCCATTCCACTCCTTATTTATCCGTCGCTTCTCTTTTGGCAAACAAACAAAAGCAATTGACTGGAGCAGCTCTTTCTTCATGTGCTGCTCCTCTAGCGTCTTAGAAGCTGACGCTGGCTGCTCTGCTCTGCTGCCATCTCTGCTGCTGTTTCTGTCGTATCTCTGCTCTTCCTCTGCTTCTGGATGGATGATGGACAAATGGCAACCATCCCAAAGTGAGCAGCGGCTAAGCAGCGCAGCGGACAACAGTCGCAGCAGAGGCCCGCGACAGTTTTTATGAATTTTCGTTTGCCTTTTCTCTGCCTCTGTTTCTGTTTCTGTTTCTGATTCGGGTTTCCTTTTGTTTGCTTCGCAATTATTTCCCCTGTAGCGAAGAGTGTGGACTGTAATGGCAGCAATGTTAGCGTTGCTTCTGTTACAGTTACTATTACAGTAGCTGCTGTCTGCTTTGGGGGGGTGTTAGCCAAGGGGTGGCTCGTCGCTCACACTCCACGCATCGCTTCACTTCTTGCATGGTTTTCGGGGGAATTCTTTTGCAATATTTCCTTTGAAATTGAACACTTTGCTTCCACTTTGTTTCCGTTTCTTGGTTTTGCTGTTAGAATTTTGCAAATTTGCATACATTTCATGCGGCTTGCACTTACACTCCCTGTCTCGCTCTGCCACTCTCTCTCTCACCCCTCTACCTCTCTGTTTCAATGTATCAATGTATTTGTGTCGTGTCTTTGGGTCTTTGGGTAATTTAATTTTCACGAAATGTTTCACCTTTTTCGGGGACATTTTCTGCTCTCCCCCTCTCTCAGTCTGTTTCTTCGTGTATTTGCATTTGCAGCTGCTTGTGATCCGTTCTTGTTATTCCATCCTCCTTCCACCCACCCCCTTTATTTGCCAGGCACTTCACACGCTGCCACTTTCCACTTAACTTACCCTCCCCCACACGTACACACATTCATTTCCCACCCTTCTCCCTACCTACCCCTACCTAGCCGTTCCTTTGTCCACCCCCAACACCGCACCCATTCCTTGCGGTCATTTAACTGATGTTTCTATCATGCCCAGTGCTCTCGCTTTCTCTCTCTCTTCTCGTCTCCGAACTGGTCCTTGGTCCTGCGGCTGGGAAATCGTTGTTGAAATCGTGCGAAAAATTAAATAAATGACCATGTCCGATTCCCCTATTTTCAGGTCCCATTTCCATTCCCCCTTCCTGTCAAACGGCTCCAGCCGATCGGTGTTTCCTTTATTTCCACCTTATTTATGGCTTTAATGTCCTATAATTTTGCACTGATTTCCATTTACCTTTCCGATTTATGGCTCAAGGGTTAGGCGTCTCCCAACTCGGCTCCATTTCCAATTCTTATACGTCTGGATTCCAAGCATAAACATAATTATAGAAGAAGAAAAAACACCTGCTCGTACATCTCTCTAGGCGGAGCAAGTGAGCCGGGTTGCCACTATAATATTTATATTTCATAGCTTTCGAAAATATCAAAGTGATACTTTTAAAATTTTAATTAAATAAACTCGAGTATATGGTTAAACCCTCTCAGCGGGTATAACCATTTCAAAAAGATGTTCAGATTAGTGATATCTTGATTCCATCGTTTGCAAAAACAGTATCCGATAATCTTTTCTAGGGACGTCCGGTAGAATGAATAGGTCTTGTCCATGTTATCGAAATCGAACGACATATTGATATGGAAGGGTATGACAAGTATCGCTCCCAAGGCGAGCATTCCACTCTTGTTCCATCAAATATTACATTTTTGTTCAGTGCACTCACATCAAGAGACCGCAGATCTCACCCTCCCGCGTTTAATATGAGTTTTTACATATTTCATTCGCTTACCCTTTCCCCCCTCGTTTGTCCATTCAACAACAAATTGGCCAACGGCCCTGCGCTTGTAGTCCGAAATTGCCTTTCATACCGTCAATTCCATCAGCAATTTCCGCGCCAATTAAAAAATTGTTGCAACTGGCCGGCTCCGGCTCCGGCTCCGGCTCCGGCTCCGGCTCCTGGCCCTTGGCATTCGCCACTTTTGCATGCCACGCACGCACTGCAGAGGAGGGAGTGCTTTGCTGTGCGGGGTACAGGGTGCAGGGTGCGTGGCAAGCGTGATGGGGGAATTCGGTTGTGGAATCGCGAATGAGGTGCCATCTCCCTCCACTCCATTCGCCCCTCCTTTCTTTTTGTTGTTCATCATAAATAAATACTGTTAATTTTTCAATTGTCCGCCAGAACGCTTAACGGTTCCCTCGCGTCGTGTCCTGGAGGCACGTGCAATGTAATGCCCATAATGGAGGACCCCGTCACCCCAGTATTCAGATATTAAGGCTAGCTTCTGTGGGGCGAGGCTTCAAATACCCTTTCGGAATCTTAGAACTTTACATTATGTGTTATACACATGATATTTTGATCACATTGAACATAACACAATGATGTCCTAAAATTAAGAAAGTTCAGATATTATTACGTCTGAACTAATTAGTCGATGATGACGGATGGATATAAAGACTCGTTTGCCAGGGTATTCAAGGGGATTTTCGAGCATGGACCAGGGGGGAATCCGATTTGCCACATGCCATATGCTAGCCGAAGTTAAAATATGTGTTGGCCGGAAGTTTTGGGCTACGTGGCGAAGGAGATTGACAGACCAGAGCAGCAGCAGGATCGGGTGCTGGTGCGGGGGCGCGTGCAGGTTCGGCTCGGGGCCCAATAAAGTTGACAGCATTCCAGCAGCCGGGAACGTGACAGATGGGAGCGGGGAATGGGTATAGATATGGAGATGGAAATGGAGATGGAGTGAGTCCCGCGTGTCCCGGAGTCTTGCCGAGCACGTGGTGTCGTCTGGCCGGGGCGGACGCCGTCTGGCGGCAAAGTTGCAACCGGCGTCGTAGCCGGATATCAAACAGTTTTGGCTGTTTGTTAGGATGCTCTCTCTCTCTCCGTTCTCCTAACAAATTTCTGCGAAAACACACATGCCCCAAGCAGATGTCACCGATGAATCTTCTTCTTTGGCCTGCCGTCTGTTTATCGCGCCGGAACGGAAAAGTTGATAAGCAAAAACCGTTTTAATTTCAAAGGTTCTCCGTTTGACATTCTATAAATCTGTCAGCATTGACAAGGCACAGCTGTCCATCTCCCTCCCTCGAATTGGGATTCCTAATCGAAGTAAATTGAATCACATGTCCTCTCGTTCTCCTTCTCCTCCTACCCTTACGCGATAAGCTCGACAGGGTCTAAGGGTACCCGTTCCCGTAAACCCAACCCCCCACCTCCACCAAAAAGCAATGCAGAGAGAGGCATCCAGCGGAAAACGGCTTTTGTGCGTAGGGGGTGGGCGCCTAAGCCAGCGAAGCATAAATCTGCTCTCTAGCAAAGTGGATCCCTAAGTGACAGGATATAGTCAGAAGGGGAAAGAGAGAGGGATGCGAACAAGAAATAGAGGAAATACCAAAATGCCTCTTTTCAAAGATTATTGCAGATCTCGCTTTGAGTGGGAATGATAAGGGAAGGAATAAATGCACTGCCTCCCGGCAGGAGGATTTTTCTCCTAGTTTCGCTCTCGCCTGCTCTCATCGCATCTCATTACCAACAACTGCCGCACGGCCTACCTTTAATTAATAAGACCTGCTCTCGGTTTTTTTTTTCTTGTTTTGGAAATGGAATTGTATGATATTATAGCCTGGATCCATTAGAACGCATCTTCATTGGCGAATTAATTGAGTGCTATCTACTCATTGCAGCTTTCATGGCATTTATTGTTATTATAGATTATTATTATTGTACTTTAAATTTGCGCATTTCCGTTAGAGAAATTAAAGTATTTCTGAACAAAAAAACAATATTAAAAGCGAAGCAACGACCATTTGACACGTTTAAGCTTACACGTTTTCACCGTTTAAATACTTTAATATCGCTGCAATTGTATTACGATAATAAATCAAAGAGCCTTAACCATACCCAATCAATGAATGGTTAAGCCCGCCCAAATGTATGGCGCAAAAACCATATTTATTGTATTTCCCACTCACTCTGGTAATCCGCAAATGAAATTAGCCCAAACGAAACGAAACCAGAGCCAGAATTTACATATTAAATAAATGAAATTATCAAATATAATTATATAATCGAAATACAAATCAAAATACTCTTTGGTTTCGGGTAATGTTTACAAAAGCAGAGAAGAAATGCATTTTCAATCTTATATAGGATGAACATTTGAGTCGATACGGTCGTCCGACTAGTCCCTAAAGAGTTAAGATTCAAGATCGGATTAATATATCAGGTAACTGCCACATGTACCACCCTTCAAAACGCAAGAATGTGCAAGGGTATTAAATGCTTCGATTCCGATGCCTCTTGTATTTCCTTCTTGCTTTTTCCTGATTTTTTGGGAGTTTTATTTCGCACTTTGTTCGGGAGTAATTAATGAGCTGTTCCGAAATCCTTTTGACCTTTAGCGGAGGTCATGTCTTGAGCGGGGATCCACTCCAGCCTCCATCTCCTTCATTCTCCCACTCACCATCTCATACAAATTGTATCTACTTACCAACAGCAAGAGAAATTAATTTACGAGGTAAAACTTATTTGCGAAACCCTTTTTGCGCTCTAACGGATTGAGGGCGGTTGAAGGATAGGGTGAGAGAGGGTGGCTTGGAGGCGGGGCAGTAGTCCATTGAAGCGTTTAAATTGCTGTCAACAAAAGGCAAACAAATAAATAAAAGCCAACATCCTCCAAAGGCGGTGGATGGAAAAGTGACAAAGCGGGCGGGGAGCGCACAACAAATATGTCGACAAATAAAGGACAATAGAGGGGAAAGTTACAAGGTAAGGAAATAGAAGGTGGTCCTCTAAGAGAAGAGGGAAGACCCTCAAATGACCCAAGGAAACCAAGACGAAACGTGCGCCGAGTGGAATGATTAACACCTTGTGGATGGGGCTGGAATGGCTACTGTTGCAGGAATAGGACCTATGGCATTAACGGGCACCTCTACATGGAGAAGGAGGAGTGGCTGACTTGGTTAAGATAACACGCAAAATATGCCAGACACTGGCCGCAGATAGCGACATGCTTTAATTATGAGCTTGTCAAGGTCTCCACTGCCCACATTCACCACACAGCTCCAACCCACACCCACACCCACGCCCACGCCCCCCTCAAGGTCAATGGAAAATCTGTGAGTGGCAGCACAAACGAGGTAAACTGAATGCTCCACGCTCCTGTCCGGCTGACGTGGCAGGCAAACAAATGGCACATCAGCAGCGGTGCAGGCGAGCGGGAAATGGAAAATGGGAGGCACGCGCAGGACATGCAAACAAATCGAAGAAAAGGTGGATTCAAGATGAGATCCCGGCCATACGTGGAATACTCACGGCTGGGTATACTCTTCAAAGGCGAAGGATAGGTCAAATGTCTGTAAGCACTGATCAAAGATAGTGAGAGGATCGTCTTTGAAAATTGGTGTTTAACCAATGCTTCTTAGACATGATTCTATATTGGGATAAATCCCCTTTGATCCAAAGAACATCATTCGATTTTCTTACCCAACCCAAACCCAAATTCCGAACGCCCGATTTGGATGGGATTCGGAATTATCCTTTCGAGAAAGAGCAACCAAATGGAAATCAGCACGAAAACATGTGGCAAGGCCATGTATGCGGAGCATGTCGGTTGGTGGTGGCGAAGTGGGCTCTGAATAGTGGGTTGGGGACTGGGCAGGGGATAAGTTGCGGCCAAGGACTCTTCAATTGAGTTAACCATGGACTATAAATAGCCGAGTGCCGGGAGCCGAGCATGCATGCAAATGGCAGAAAAAAAACACACTGCTCATCAATAATGCAATTGGTACTGAAACAAATACAGAAACGGGAGAAGAAGGAGGACCATAAACAGACACAGCTCGAGATTGAGATACAAATACACATGGACGAGGAGAGAGATATACAGATACACTTTGAGTTTGATATGTCAACTAATCCGCACTTTTCTTACGACTACCGATGGAACAACGGCTGTCAGGCCCAAAATACCCAGACGGGAAATTTCTATATCGACTCGACTTTCAGTTCTGACCAAGAATAAATACCTCTTTAAACCTTTTTAATGTGCATAAATCTACCCCGTCTGCCAGCTGTCATCTGCCATTTCTATCGTCCTCCATCTGCATCCTCCAGTGAAAACCTGTAGCATACAACGTACAGGTTCTAGGAGCTGATATTAGCTAAACGGGAGTAGGAAGTACGCGCTGGCTTCGGCTTTTGTCTCTGGTCGGCGGGGTGTGGGCATGGAGGATATTTTACTACCCATTCAGAGCTCTGGCAAATGGTCGAGATAAGAATTTATATAAAAAATTAAATCGCGTACGAGTAGGGAAAGGATACTAGGAAACGGGATACCGGGGGTCAAAGGGACAGATCAGCATGGATACGTAAACGAAGAAGATCACCGGTCAGATCTTTGTCGGCTGCGGTATCGCCCATTGGCGAGAACGCCCACCCTACCATGATCCTTCAGGGCCACCTATTAACAATCAGGATCCCTCCAACAAAGACGGCGGTGGGTCACATCTCCGTCAGACGAGGTTGCATGGTCCCGATATAAGATATTTAGCCTTGGTTCATTTCCAAACTAACTTTATTTAAGCAATCCATAGTTATTCATTTAAATCCCTATAAAACCTAACGCTAATAGAATTTAGTCCCGAATATAAGCCTGCTATTCGATATTGTCTTACATTTATAGGGTATTACTATACAGCATATACTGGGGAAAGAATATCATAGGGGCGAGGTAGGGTATAATGATCTTAAATCTATAATAATGATTAGTAGTAGGTATATATAAATGCACGAGCTAGGTTATGTGTTCATCATAGGAACAAGAAAACTTCAAACTTCATTACGTAAACTTGGTCAGTGCCAAAACCAGACAAAAATAGGGTATATGGAAAATCATTCTTTTCAGATGGCTTACTTGGATCAGGATAATCACTTACGATACGATTAATAGCTTTGACTCCCACGCAGAAAGATCTTTCGTTGTGTGTTGGATGAGATGATTTGATGGGTGGAGGAGTATGATGATGTGTGTGATTGTGATGAGTATCTGCATAGATGATGAGATGAATGCGTGGCAACCAAAATCAAAAAACTGTAAAAATAATCGGTATTAATACACTACTCATTTGTTCAAGTTCGATTTAGCCCATGGATAGGAATTCCCTTTTTGTTTATACCGCATTTAATTGGATGTTGCAAATTTTTTCCGTATCAAAAGAACGTAGTTAAACAGAAAGCGGATAAAAAAACAGGGTTTCGCATATCGGGTCTAATGTCGAAAGAAAGATAGAAAATATAACTAAATCCGAGGCGGGGTCGATGCTTCCGGGCTGGAGACCGAGTTCCTACTCGAGGTCTGAAGGTGGCACACGATTGTACCGGGCGCAGGTTACTTCAGCTGCTTCCGATGCCAAGGGTCAATGACCGCGGTCCATCTGCGGCGTGAGGTTAGGTACACCCGCACACTTGATGGCTCGTGAGGCGACTGGGGTATTTGAAGAGTCAGTCAGATCATCCCCATGGGTCGAACGGGTCCCGGCGACGCTTGCAGAGCCCACCGATCGGGTTTACTGGAGGAGCAAGTCCATGCCCTCGGCTACCGCCTCATCCGAATTTCAAACGGTGGGGGTTTAACCGGTGGCACGGGCACGTGGCCAATAGAGGTCTCCGGGAATAACCAATCCGTAACTTCTAGACCAGCGTTTCAATACGTAGATACTAGTGGTGCTAATCCTACGCGGAAAGAACAGAACATTTTTCAACGGGTCGCTGTAGCTGGGTGTATAATTACCTCAACAGAATTGCACCACTATTTCGAAAAATTTTAGTACACTGTGGGCGCTCGTTTTCCAAATGGTCGAACGGCTGCCACAGTATTGGCAATATATAACTGGCGCGTCGACTCAAATTAAATGATCACTTTGAGCCGCACTTGGCACTTGCACTAGGCTTTGACTTTGACTTGACCTTGGTTTAGAGAACTGGGTCAGCTCTACAAGACTTCTTTTTCCACTACCGGTCACTCTGACGGTCACGAGGAGAAAAAGAAAGAGGCTGGGACGACTAAGTACAGCAACCCACGTTTTTTCCACACTTTCTATGGTCTTCTTCTGTTATACAGAATCCAGACACAGCAATATTTAATAAAATATAGTGCATGGCAGAAAAATTGCATATCAAAGCGTTGCCGCTTGGTCGCAAAACAGCTGTTGATAAGCTTTATCAAAGCTCAAAAGATCTTCAACTCGAACTTTTTTACGGCCTAGTTTTAGGCTGTAATTTTGGGAGTTAGCCGTGGATAATTAAAATACAAGAAGGCACGACAAGCGTCGAATATTACAAACCTGCAGCTTAAAGAACGATATTGTTTGTTTTTTTAATGTCTATTGTTTCAATTTCAATTATCAACATTAAAAGTTTCAGCCTCAGCGGCCACGACTCTCTGACCTCAGCTGCTCGCCTTGGTTTATTAAATCAATTTATTTTGTTCTGGCCCCAGGATATGTCGGCACAAGGTCCTGTCGATCACACAGTAGCCGGCTTTTCTACCAGTTAAGGTCAAGTGAGGTTAGGTAAGAAAAGACCAATTTGTACAATTAGTTTGTAATTTATAATTAAAATCAAAATAAACTATGCCAAAAGTAAATTCAGGTAAAATGTTGCATGGAGTATGTCGTATCGGAAAAGCACTGTAGCACTGTATGTGGTACTATTGGCGTCGCTCGGTCTCACTTGGCTCTCGTTGTTGATATGCACTGCGCTCCTGGCTCATACGCTGCTTCATCCTAGCCAGCGACTCTTGGTACTCTATAGCCTTCTCTTCTGCGTAGAGCCTGTGGTTTTGGGCAGTCTCCATGGCCTGCTGATGGTGACCTTGCATAATAGCAATCCGATCCTGCCAGTATTTCTCCACCTGCAAGACCTGCATCTTTTGCGACTCCCACTGTTCCAACACTGTCTTCATCGTTAGGCGCTCGGAATCAATGCTAGAAAATACATCGTCGAAGCCGTGCTGAAGGTCGGCTATGAGTCGTTCCTTTTCGCGACTTTTCCCCAGAATGCTTTTTAGTTCGGCATTCTTAGCGTCCAGAATTTTCGAGGACTGGGCACGCTCCTCCGTAATGGTGCGCATCAGCAGCTCCACTTCCTTCAGGCGCTGTTCATACTTGGCTTGAAGACATTGGTACTTCTCCCCTGCCTTTCGCATCTGAGAAGATAAGCTCTTAGACTCCTCCGCAATTTGATCGCAACATCGCTGCTCAATCTGCTTGATGTGCTCGTAGGTGAGCTCTGTCGAAGTCGTTGACGCCTCCGTAGCGCCTCTGAAACTCTGGCAGGTCTCTGAAGTATCGTGGGGAGTGACCGACTTATCAACATTTTTCTGCTCTTTAATGTAGTCCTTAAGCTGCTCGACGTTCCTCTTGAACACAGTGACATCCGCTGTCAAGAGATTACCTTGATCCACATTCCCCAAATGTTCTTTGATTATGTTTGCCTGCCTTTTGTTTGTCTTCTGGAGGTTCGCCATTTGAAGCTCAGCCTTTCTAATACCTTTCGATTTTTCAAGACATTTGCTACAATTAGCGGACATCTCTCGCTCCCATCTTTTCTGCAAGTTGTCGAGCTCTTTCTGAAGATTGTCCTTCTCTATCTTGAGCACGTTGACCAGCTGCTCTGAGTTGATTTTATCGGATTGCATATTTCGCTTGAGATTGGCATATTGTTCACGAAAATACTCATTTTCACGAGAAGTCTCCGCGTGCAGTTTTGACAGCCGATCCATCTTCAGTTTTGCTTGAACTAACAGATCACGTTTGCGATCCATCTCCAGGCGAAGCTCATTTGATTTGACCCGCTTAACAGTCAGCTTCCACTTATCCAGGATCAGCCGATAACATTTCTGTCTGAGATTTCCGTTATCTTGGTTCAGTCTCAGCACTTCAGCTTGAATCCCTTTGAGGTGATTGTCGCTCTTCTCGTTGAGCTCCCTTAGAGCATCCCGCTCTGCTATTAACGGATAAATTTGCTGCTGCAGTTGCGAATAGCTTGTGGCCTTTTGTTGTAGTTCACTAAGTTCTTTTTGCAGACACGAAATGCGCGAATCCTGGCGCGTTTTTTCCTCGCTTAAAGCGGTAAGTTTCCCTAGGGACTGACTATCCTTCGTGCGAAGCAAGTGCAGATCCCTGTCGCGCTCCTTCAGCAGCTCTTGTAGCTTGATAATTTCATCCGTCGTCTCTTTGGGATTAGCTAGAGCCCGATGAAGGCGAGCCATGCGATCGTCGTGACTGAGGCAAGCGGTGACACCCTGCGGTGTTTGATTCTTTAGCAATAGAGCATCGATCGAATGCAGCCTAGCCTGAGCACAATTGGAATGGTTACTCAGGAGGCCAACGGTGTGCTCAAACGATGCGATCTTGGCCTCCAACTCCATAACGTACTGCTGCTGGTGAATCTTCTCTGACTCCAGTTGCCTGCATCGGCTCTGGGCCAAGCCGAGAGACCCCTTCAGCGGATGGCAATGTGCCCGATGATGTTCATTCAACTCTGCGATGGTCTGCTGCAGCTGGCCACTGCTCTGCTCCAGACGTCTTTTATAATCCCGCAGCTTCTCCATGCCGTCTTCCTGGTTCATGCACATCGCCTGCGAATCTACCAGTATGTCCTGCGATTGCTGCATCTCTTGAAATGCTAGCTTCAGTTGCTCCTCTAAGATGCTCCGGCGGTTCTCCCCCACATCAAGCTTTTCTCGATTATCGGTAGCTTGCTGGGCAAGGGTTTGTGGCTTGTTAGACTTGGATTGGAGCTGCTTTTCTAACTTTTTCATTTGCTCCTGTTGTATGCTGCAGCATTGATCGCAAATATCTGACACCGAATTCGCGGTTGAGAAGCCTGTGATATCTTCATCGTCACCCTCGTGGCTCAAATGGCTCTCGCGCTGTCTAGCCATGTCAATCCGTAAAACATATAACGAAAATTTTAGTATTGTTCAATGAAAATTTTATTTTACTTCAAATTGTAAAAAATGTGTAAAAATTGCTTACTAAAAACAAAATAAACTGTTCAGGCAACAAATCTGACTGTCTAAATATTCGTTTGAGTCAATTGTACGTAATTCAAACTTTTTCTTTAAGGCTCGGCCAGCCTTATTTTCTGCAAAATGTAAGTGATCTCAGTAATCTGATCTCGGATTATTAGTTTTTTAACTCGGGACATGATTACTCGTATAGGGGAAAGTTAGATTCGTGTAGATGTATATATGTAACAGCCAAAAGGAAGCGATATAAGAGGTAGAGAAATCAGATTATGAATCCAAACCCCTGAGAAACACTGTGATTACACTGAATCAAGTGTTTTTCCAAATTTAGCCAATTTCCATATGTATTGGGATCAGATCGGAACGTTATCATAGCCAAAATTCGTGGGTAGAAACTGTTGAAATGTATAAAATTATATGTCATCGATTGCTTTTTTTACCCCGACTATAATATGTAATATGTATCTGATGGGCTCAGTTCCTTGATTACGAACCGCCGACACTATCGTAACAAATAAACACCATATTTACATACATATGTACATATGTTACAAATATACTATATACAATCTATATCCAAATCATACAACGATCACTGTATTTATTAACAACAGGTTATGGACCCAGGCACTTTAAATTGAGCCACATGCCGTTGTATAAATAAAAGTACATAAAAGGAGGGGGAACGTTGTGAGTTGCTGCGGCGACCGCAACTCTACATTTATACCCGATACATAGTATGGCTACATTGAGCGACAATGTGTGCGTGCGGGAGAGACAGAAAACGTGTCTGAACATGTCGTCGGGCGCTGCGTAGCCACCGCAAATTAATTTGTTCCTTTTGGCTATAAAAATGATCCGATCTGATCCAGATTCAGCAATCTCATAGATACGGTAGTTTTCTATGATTGTGCGTTTTTAGTTTTCTCGTATCTTCAATATTGTGAATGCCACAGATTTTCGTCCTTTGTAAAGGCGGAAGTGAGCGGGGCGAACTTTTGAAGTATACTTGTAACAGTGACATATCACAGAAGTCTGGATCCAAAACATCGTTGCTCTAGCTCTTATAGTCTTTGAGCACTAGGCGCTAAAAGGGACGGACAGACGGACGGAAGGACAGACAGACAGGGCTGAATCGACTCGGCTATTGATGCTGATCAAGAATATATATGTATACTTTATGGGGTCGGAAACATAACTCCCACAGATCTACGCTGCTTCTCTAAATTAGACCTTAAGCTCTTCAATAGAAGCTTAAGCTACTTCACTCTTATAATTAATATCTTATCTTGTTTTAATAAGAAGAGTTAATGTTAAACGCGAAGGCGATACTTCCCAAGCTGCGTTGAGTTTAGGAAGCGGTAGTTTTAACTGGCGAGGCCTAAACAGAAGAAGGACAGTTGCCTAGGGTTGAACTTGTATGTTTTTGAGGTGAAATATTCCTCAGTTTTACCCTGTTCATTCTTCAGCTGTTAATAGGGTGAGCCAACTCGTCTAAATACCAAGGCTGAGATAAAAACCGGCGCTAACTTTGCATTGAACTTTTTAATAGCATTGCTTTGACAGAAATTACGTGCAAGTACTGGCTATCCAACCTTAAACTCTATTTTTCGATTCTAGCAACTTCTAGCATTTTGTTCATGTGACTCTTTCACCTTTTTCTTTGACGATTCGCGAATGGTTTGTAGTGCTTCCGGATAACTAATGCGGCTATCCTCCGATATGAGTTTTAAGCTGCGAAGCAACTCATAGTCTTTGCCATTCAGAATCATATTGTGTCCAAAGGTTAGGAACTAGGGCGAGTACCCTGTGCTTTGGTGAATGTTGGTTCTGAGAGCAGCACTGTTTAAGTTTTTCAAATGCCTGATTGGCCAAAGGGTTCCACGCATACGCTTTCGGTTTCATTAATAGTTCAGTGAGGGCGCAACTTACCGTTGCATAATTGTGGACAAAACGACGGTACCACTCGCAATTGTTTCACCGTCTTGGGAAAGGGGAATTCTTTAATAGCTTAAATTTTACTCGGATCCGTCTTTACCTGTCCGTATCCAATGATGAACCCTAGATACTTAATCTCACGCATGCAAAACTGCGACTTGGCAATGTTTATCATAAGATTAGCCTTTCGTAAGTGTACCGCGACTGCTCTCAGTAATATTAAGTGGGATTCGAAAGCGTCGTAAAGAATCAGTAAGTCATCGAGGTAAACAAAAACTCACTTACGCAAATTAGCAGGTATTACCTTATCCATTAAGCGACAGAGGGGTTGTGAGGCGTTGGTTAGACCAAAAGGCATAACTTTGTATTGATAGAGCGGTCGGTTAGTTATGGTAAACGCGGTGTATTGGCGTGAAGACTCCTATATTGAGTCCAGTTATGTATTTGACTGAGTATCCCATCTATATGTGGAAGTATGTGCCTTTCGGGTATAATTGTTGATCTCTCGAGAATCAAGGCATAACCAATTCTTGTTCCCTTTCTTTACTAGGACGCAATTGCTACTCCATGGGGCTTTTGAAGGTTCTATCACTCCAGCTTAATCATCTTCTCCACTTCTTCAAACATCACTTTCTCTTTCGCGGGTGAATTGGGCCAATGTCGTTGTTTGACGGGTACTTCGGCATTGATTACCATAGAATGTTGTATTAGGTGTGTACGACCTAGTCCGTCGCATTCATATGACGGGAGGTTCTTATTACCGCCTCTAATTTTTTCCTTTGTTCTTCATTCGCATTTTAGGGGTTTCAACGCATTTTAGGGGTTTACTTCGTAAACATGTCGTCTCTATTCTGCAAACAGCTCACAGTTTCTTCTCGGGTCAATAATTGGGATAGAAGACCGAAAGCTTTCCAAAAGTCAACTTCTAAATAAACATCTTGTTTTAAATCTGGGATGATAAAGAACTCTACTTCCTTATTTATTTCACGGAATTCAATCGGAACCACCAATTTGGACACTACGGAATAAGCTTCGTTGCTGGCAGTTCGTATGGTTCCCAAACACTTCTGAGATTGTGGGTGATGTGCTAAAGAGGTTGCTGCTCTCCCACCCAAACAACTAATGGTTGATCCTGAATCTCGCAAAGCTTTATAAGTTTGCCCTTCGAACATTATCTCCGTGTACAATCGGTTATCTGAACTCAGAATAACTGCTGAGACTAAACGTTATCGAACAGATTGGACCTTTTTCCAGAATGCTCGTCTTCGTATCGTCGATCGTTTGGGTTTAACTATCAATTTAACTACATATTCACATTTTCTGAATCCAACTCTTTACTCTCCATCGTTTGAGTCGCTACATCTATACCTGTACAAATATTGTGAAGTATCATATCAGGTTTTACGTCAACTACCCCTTGGAAAGCCCTCTTAAGGTAGTTGGTTTACTTTTGTTTAATTGCTGTTCTTGGTCGGTCGGTACATCCCGTTTCGAGTTTCTCGCTGAGTTACATTTGACGCATTGAGGTTTATAAATATCCTTAGCACCACAACCATAGCAGAAAATTCGCCTTTCTCCTAAACAATCATCAAAACGATGCCCTTCCTAGTTGCAGTTCCAGCATACTAGTTTCTTACGATATCTCTGCGAAACATCTTCTTCCTCTATATCTTCGTTATCCGTAAGTATTTCCGATACATTCGGTTTGCCGAATTTACCTCGTGGAAAAGGGTTATGGTTGTCTTTACAGAAGTTTTCATGTTTGCGAACTTCTTCTCTTAGAAGAATTCGATCGCTGATTTTGAGATGCAAGTGTAAATATCTGAGGGCGTTCTTGCGTTACGTTTTAAAATGTCTACTAACTTATGTTCGCTAACCTCGTGTGAGAGCCTGGACACTAATTCTTCAACGGCCGTCTGTTAATCGTCAAACGATTCACTATCTCTCTGATGGCGTTTTCTTATCAACTCCCACAAGTCGATATCATCCCTAGCATCATCGCTTCGTTGTCTAAACGAAGCAGAAAAGGATTGCTAAGAAAATTGTGGGTTTTTCCTATGGAAGTTCCAAAACCAATCGCAGGCTTTAGACGAGAAAAGCAGATGCCTATTGTCACAGAGTAATTCGTAATCGGTATTTAAAGTGGAGGATGTCAGAGAACGAACCCTATACAGGAATTCGTCGACGTGCATAACGTCTTTAGATCCGTCGAACTTAAGACGCCAACTGGCTAAGATATTAGCGGTCTTCCCAGGAGCCTGTTAGAGACATTTGGGTGTGGAATCCAATTTCCCTTCCGTTTGCTGAAGACAACGAGTTGTATCAGTTTCCTGATATATTAGGCTCGTGATTTTGCCTTGTCGCTTGCACAGGCGTTCTATCTGAAGCTATTGTCATCCTACCTAACTGTCCGCGTAGAATATGAACTCTCATATTTCCTTGGAGTCCTTGGCTTTATCAAAAGATAGTCTAACTAATTTTCTGACCCCACTATAGCACTAAAATAGTCTACGTTTCTCTTGTCCGGCCTATCTTAGAATATGGTTCCTGTATCTGGTCTCCTCATTGCCAAAAATATCAAGATATGCTAGAACTTCAAAAACAATTCCTTATCTTTGCCCTACGCGGTCTTAATTGGACCCCTTCACGTTATCTTCCTTCTTATGAGAGTCGGCTGCGTCTTATTAATTTGCACTCTCTTGAAAGCTGTAGGACTTGTCATGGAATTCTTTTTCTCCATAAACTTCTCCTAGGCGATGTTAAATCCTCGGCCCTCATTAGCTTTGTTAGAATTGCTGTCCCATGCCGCACGACTAGGCACTACGTTCCTCTCTGTCCTTCAAACTACTCTGACCATGAATTTTTCCGCAGACTTTGCCGCGTTTACAATACATTTTTCCTCTGATACTTGTGCTTCCAAAATCAAATCTTCATTCTTCTGTCTTGAAGTGTGTTAACGAACTTTCCAGGAAGCAATCCACCTGAAACTGTTCATGAAGAAAGTTATGGGCTCCGAGGATGTTGTCGTGATCTTCAGCGACAACCAATGCGCTGGCGAATTAACCAGAATTTCAGTATTCCACAGCCGAACTACGACATTCGTCATCATTTTACACGTGAACTAGTCTATAAGAAAGAAATCAACCGAGAAGATGCGAGCAGATGTCTATGGTCTACCAACGAGCAAACATAATGAATGTATTTATTTACGTTTTCACTCTCCTTCTCGCTGAGTGCTGGCAGGAAATACATAATCGCTTGTTGATCTTTTCTAAATAAGTACCAGCGAACCAGGTCCGGTCCAGCTCGCTCTAAGCGGATTTACATTGCACAACAGTTTGTGTGTTCTCTCTCGGGGGATCACAGAGGAAACCTTTTCATTGAGAATCTTAGTGAAAGTATGCGCTGATTGAAATGTCCTCACCGATCTTTTGCGGTCTTTACCTGTCGCACGGACGTTTTGAATTGTTGATCCCCTCTCAGTGCTGGCCCCAGGATATGTCGGCACAAGGTCCTGTCGATCACACAGTCGCCGGCTTTTCTACCAGTTAAGGTCAAGTGAGGTTAGGTAAGGAAAGACAAACTTTTACAATTAGTTTGTAATTTATAATTAAAATCAAAATAAACTAAACCAAAAGTAAATACAGGTAAAATGTTGCATGGAGTATGTCGTATCGGAAAAGCACTGTAGCACTGTATGTGGTACTATTGGTGTCGCTCGGTCTCACTTGGCTCTCGTTGTTGATATGCACTGCACTCCTGGTTCATACGCTGCTTCATCCTAGCCAGCGACTCTTGGTACTCTATAGCCTTCTCTTCTGCGAAAAGCTTGTAGTTTTGGGCAGTCTGCATGGCGATTTGGTAGCGCTGCTGCGAGGACAGCATGGCCTGCTGATGGTCACTTTGCATAATAGCAATCCGATCCTGCCAGTATTTCTCCACCTGCAAGACCTGCATCTTTTGCGACTCCCACTGTTCCAACACTGTCTTCATCGTTAGGCGCTCGGAATCAATGCTAGAAAATACATCGTCGAAGCCGTGCTGAAGGTCGGCTATGAGTCGTTCCTTTTCGCGACTTTTCCCCAGAATGCTTTTTAGTTCGGCATTCTTAGCGTCCAGAATTTTCGAGGACTGGGCACGCTCCTCCGTAATGGTGCGCATCAGCAGCTCCACTTCCTTCAGGCGCTGTTCATACTTGGCTTGAAGACATTGGTACTTCTCCCCTGCCTTTCGCATCTGAGAAGATAAGCTCTTAGACTCCTCCGCAATTTGATCGCAACATCGCTGCTCAATCTGCTTGATGTGCTCGTAGGTGAGCTCTGTCGAAGTCGTTGACGCCTCCGTAGCGCCTCTGAAACTCTGGCAGGTCTCTGAAGTATCGTGGGGAGTGACCGACTTATCAACATTTTTCTGCTCTTTAATGTAGTCCTTAAGCTGCTCGACGTTCCTCTTGAACACAGTGACATCCGCTGTCAAGAGATTACCTTGATCCACATTCCCCAAATGTTCTTTGATTATGTTTGCCTGCCTTTTGTTGGTCTTGTGGAGCTTCGCCATTTGAATCTCAGCCTTGCTAATAACTTTCAATTTTTCAAGACATTTGCTACAATTAGCGGACATCTCTCGCTCCCATCTTTTCTGCAAGTCGTCGAGATCTTTCTGAAGATTGTCCTTCTCTATCTTGAGCATTTTGATATGCTCTAAGTTGATTTTATCGGATTGCATATTTCGCTTGAGATTGGCATACTGTTTGCGCTGCTCCTCGAGTTCTTTGGCAACGTCGCGTAGCTTGCTCAGCTCGTAGTTGAGAATATCATTTTCCCGAGAAGTCTCCTCGTGCAGTTTTGACAGCCGATCCACCTCCAGTTTTGCTTGAGCTAACAAATCACGGTTTCGATCCATCTCCAGACGAAGCTCATCTGATTTGTCCCGCTTTGTAGACAGCTTCCAGTTATCCTCCATCAGCCGATCACATTTCTGCCCAAGAGTTCGATTATCTTGGTTCAGTCTCAGCACTTCAGCTTGAATCCCTTTGAGGTGATTGTCGCTCTTCTCGTTGAGCTCCCTTAGAGCATCCCGCTCTGCTATTAACGGATAAATTTGCTGCTGCAGTTGCGAATAGCTTGTGGCCTTTTGTTGTAGTTCACTTAGTTCTTTTTGCAGACACGAAATGCGCGAATCCTGGCGCGTTTTTTCCTCGCTTAAAGCGGTAAGTTTCCCTAGGGACTGACTATCCTTCGTGCGAAGCAAGTGCAGATCCCTGTCGCGCTCCTTCAGCAGCTCTTGTAGCTTGATAATTTCATCCGTCGTCTCTTTGGGATTAGCTAGAGCCCGATGAAGGCGAGCCATGCGATCGTCGTGACTGAGGCAAGCGGTGACACCCTGCGGTGTTTGATTCTTTAGCAATAGAGCATCGATCGAATGCAGCCTAGCCTGAGCCCAATCGAAGTGTTTAGTCATGACGCCAACGGTGTGCTCAAACGATGCGATCTTGGCCTCCAACTCCATAACGTACTGCTGCTGACGATCCTTGTCTGGCTCGAGTTGGCTGCATCGACTCTGGGCCAAGTCGAGAGACCCCTTTAGCTCATTTATCTGGGCATTCTTTTGCAGTAGCATGGCTTCAAAGTCCGACTCCAGGGCTTTGTATCGTTTAGTGATTGCTTCGAATTCGGTATGTTTTCTGTCCAGCTTTTGGCACTGTGCCCGATGATGTTCTTTCAACTCTGCGATGTACTGCTGAAGCTGGCCACTGCTCTGCTCCAGACGTCTTTTATCCTCCCGCAGCTTCTTCATGCCGTCTTCCTGGTTCATGCACCTCGCCTGCGATTGCTGCATCTCTTGAAATGCTCGCTTCAGTTGCTCCTCTAAGATGCTCCGGCGGTTCTCCCCCTGCTGGGCAAAGGTATGTGGCTTGTGAGACGTGGATTGGAGCTGTTTTTCTAACTTGTTCAGTTGCTCCTGTTGTATGCTGGCTGGAGTGCATTTAACTGACACCGAATTCGCGGTCGTGTAGCTTGTGATATCATCATCGTCACCCTCGACATCATAGAAATCGCTCTCCGCCAAGTCGTCCATTTTTTCGTTGCCTTGTTTCTTATCCTCTTGAGCGTATTTTCCTTTATTCCGCTCTAGGCTCAAACTCCCAATCAAGTCTTCCGCCTCTTTCAACTGGCTCTCGCGCGGTGTAGCCATGTCAATCCGTAAAACATGTAACGAACATAGTTATATTGTTCAATGAAAATTTGATTTTTCCTTAAATTTATTTGTTACGCCGTATTTTAGTTGTATAAAAATTGTTTACCAAAAACAGAATGAAACTGTACTGTCAACAAATCTGTCTGACTAAATATTCGTTCGAGTCGATTGTAAGTAATTCAAATTTTTTGTTTAATGCTCGGCCAGCCTGCTTTATTTTCTGCAAAATATGAGTGATATATGCTATGCTAGATATAACGCCCGAATGGTAATTCGTTGATGGAAACAGCTACAAAGAGAGAGATGGAAAATTCGAAACCAAATTCAATTATTTGGAATGTGGATAAGCTTGAGTGAGAAAAAGAGTAGCCTATATTTGTTGCAGTATCTGTTTCAGAAGCAGCTGGCAATGATTTTCCTTTCATTTGTTTAGTCGGTTCCGTTGGAGAAATTAAACCTTTCTTGAACGTCCTGACTCCAACCAGTCCCGCTCTCAATGGCCTGAGGTTGGTTGCAAAAAGCAACCAATCCTTACAATCTGCCTCTCCCTTATATACATTTCCCCTCTCTTTCTCTTTGAGTGCTGGCAGGACATACATAATCGCTTGTTGATCCTTTCTAAATACCAGCGAACCGGGACTAGAACAGGGACCATCGGGAGTATGTCGTCCGGTCCGGCTCGGCCAGCACCGGGTGACATAATCAAATCAATAATTTATGAGTCCACTTCGCTCTAAGCGGATTTACATTGCCCAACACTTGGTGGGTCTCCCTCGGGGGATCAGAGCGGAAACTTTTTCGTTTTCTTTTCTGGCAGGGTATTTGAAAACGAAACAGAATCAGAAACTGATATCAATTAAGGGAAAGTGAGAAGTTTGGTTGTCTGTCGAATTGGCCAACTTTTGACTGGCGGAATGTGGGGGAAAGAAGGAGTGGGAGGATTCGCTAAGAGTGGGAATAGGAGGAAACGACTACGCGCACACTCCGTTCGCTGTGGATGTGGATGATAATGCGAGTCAGCTAAGCAGGAAACGTGCCACAAAAAGTAACCCTGCCACCACCAAAGGGGATAACAGTGCCCGCACAATATGTTACAGTCCACACTCCGCGACAGGGGAAATAATTGCAAAGCAAACAAAAGAGAAACAGAATCAGAAACAGTGACGAGACAGAGAAACAGCAAACGAAAAATCATAAAAACTGTCGCGGTTCTCTGCTGCGGCTGCTGTCCGCTCCGCTGCTTAGCTGCTGCTCACTTTGGGATGGTTGCCATTTGTCCATCATCCATCCAGAAGCAGATGAAGAGCAGAGGTCTGACAGAAACAGCAGCAGAGATGGCAGCAGAGCAGAGCAGCCAGCGTCAGCTTCTAAGACGCTGGCAGAGGAGCAGCAGATGGAGAAACAAGCCGCTCCAGTCGATTGCTTTTGTTTGTTTGCCAAAAGAGAAGCGACGGATAAATAAGGAGTGGAATGGGGACTCTGGACAATTGACTTTACATTCGAAAATGGTCGAAAATTGCTTATATTAAGTACACGAATTCGAGTATTATGCAGTGGCCACCCTGTATGTTGGCCATTATGCGATTTGACTAATTTGGCGCCATTTCAGCGCACTTTTTGTCCTGTTTAGGACTAAACTCCAGCAAAGAGAGAGTCACCGTTATGATTACAATGACCCCCATGATCCCGACCAGCAGTCGCGTGTCATACCAGTCGTAGTTCTGGCCCTGGTAGCAGTCCCCCTCTTGTTCCCGGTCCTTTGAAGAGTCGCACGATGTTGGCAGATGCTTAGCGGTAAATTTTGTCCTGTAGCCAAAGCCAGCAGCCAGAAGGAGGAGGAGGACGAGGACGAGGACGATTCAACCAACCAACTAACCAGAGACGGAGGCAGGGACAGAGGTACAGGGTAGAGGTAGTGGCAGTGGTTGCTATCTGAGGACGCATTCTCCTCCGCTCAACCTGCTCTTCCTGCCTCCTCCATCAGCCAAGGGCCCGCAGTTTAAAGTTCCTCTTCCTCGTACCTCTTTTCAGTACAAGAATTCGCATTTCCAACCGAGCTCCATTCCAGTTTCCATTCCCCGATAGGCAAACGTTTTCCTCTCCCGCCGTGGACCCTGTTGACGGCACATTCAAAAATCCACAACAGATGCCATGACAGGTCCACCTTCCTCTGTTCCCATTCCCCTGTTAGGCCCGGGACAATGCGGCGTATGATTATTTGACTGCTAATGTGAGGAAAGTCGTCACTGACGACTAGACCCCCTAGACCCCGACTCCGCAGAGTGGTCTGTGGTCTCGGTTGAATCTTTGTTCACTACGATTCGGGCGGAGTTTACTTTAAAGTTGATTCGCCCTTAAAAATGCTGGCCAGGCAGAGGCACTCGTATCAGCAAGTATTGTCCTGCACCTACAGAATGTTGCGCAGTTGAGTGCGCTGCAATCAGAAATCAGAATTCGACTGGTTTCGTGGTTCATTAGAAAGAGAAGGAGATGAATATGTTGGAGGTAGTGAAAGCTTGGATGTTTTCCTCTTTTGTCGAAAGGAGTGGCGCTGATCGAGTGATTAATATTTGATCATTTAAATGTCCCTAAAAAAGTATAATGGGCATAATCATCTTCCTTTCAATCTTAAGGCAAATATTTAACCACTTTCAAAACTAGTCGGATTTCTTCCTAACCTTCCACTTTCTTTCTCCTATAATGTGCCATAATTTCATTATTATTTTGCCTGAACGAATAATTTTTATTCGCCGAGAGGAGGAGATCTGCTAGACCCAGAGAGGAGGGGCATCGCTTCAGCAGACAGAAAAGTGGATCATACGCCACATTGGCCGTAGCCGTAACCCTTTCTATCTCTCACGGCTGAAGGCGTGGCATGCCACGCATGCTGGGCACTTATGCACACACACACGCAGAGCATGCCACATGACGCCAACTGACAGCCACAGTTAGACAGTGAGTACAGTGAATACTCTAGAAATTGGGACTTTATAACTAGATTTTAATTTGAATTTGAACAAACTTTTTTCCGAATTGTAGCCAAATTAACAGTTACGGACAAGAGAGAGTTGAGAGAGTATTAAGATAAATATCCCCAAACACCCAATAGAACACACTCTCCCCCGAAACCAAACACACTAAATGGATATCCTGTAGGACCTCTACAATCTTAAAATCTTTATCGTCGATGCAATAGCATTCTCTATACCGAGGATCTACTGTAATTACGTGCCTGTATTTATTGTAGCGATTTATCGCTGCAAATATTTAGTTCTGCTTATTGAAATTCAAGTTGGATAAACTCTCACCCTCTCCCCATCCCACCACACTAGCGTACCCCTTCCACCAGTAGCCTCTCCAAATAGTTGGTAACGCAGCAAGCGGCAGCAGCTGAAGCGACCTAGAGCCGCCGCCGGGCAGTGCCAACAAATAGCGGCAAGACAAACCCAACACCCGACACCCAGCACTTGGCCAACATCCTCCTATACCGCTGCTGGTGCTTCCCCTGCTGGTGGCTGCCACTACTGCTCCTTCTGCTGCCCTGCAGCGTGGCGTCCGCAACGCCTCCTGCCGCAACTTTTGCTGCTGCTACACTATAAATATAACATTAATTTTTATGCTCTCATATTTAGACACGCTTCAGCGCACATCCATACTATAATGCGCGCAAACACACACACACACACACACACACACATAAAGATAGGACGCCATTGAATGACGTTTATGAGCGATATCGTTGTCGCCGCGGCGCAACATCCAATGTTAAGTGTTTGGCAGAGGATTAGCAGCGCTTTAACAGCAGCATCCACAACTGTTAATGCGCTGCGGCTGAATCGCGACTGCGGGTGCGACTGCGACTGCGACCGCGACGTCTACGTCAGCGACTGCTTCTATTGTCATTTGCCACATGTGAAATTTACCGTTACTTCTTAGCCGACATTCATTCGTCGTTTACATTCCGCTCGCGTTGCGCTTTATCCGAAACTGCGTGCATTTGAATTTTCGATTGCGATTTTTATCGCTCTACACTGTTGTTGTTGGTGTCTGTAGTTGTTTTTGTTGTTGGATCACTAAAAAAGACTGTTGGAATTGGTGTGGAAAATGGCCGGAGAAAGGTGTGAGAGATACGAAGGGATTTTCCATTAAAAAAATTTTAAGAACAAGATTTATTTGGAATATATTAAATAATAATAAACTAAATACCAAATAATATGAGTTTTTTCAAATAAATAAGGTTGTATTATACAAAAATTTACACTAACTCGAATAAATTAAATAAATAGGTACAGAAATATCTAATACAAAATAATAAAATAATATCTAATAAAAGATGAATACAATACAAAATTAAAATGAACAAATTAGTTTTCATTTTTTAATCTGAAAAAATGCTACGAAAAATGTTGAGAATATCTTTTATCAAGGAATATTTTAAAAATGTATTTAAAAAAATAAACAACCTTAGTCTTATTAATTTCATAACAATCTTAATAATAAACGAAATAAAATAATTAATAAATAACCAATTAATAATAATAAATAATAAATAAATAATAAAAAATAATGATTTTTAAATTATTTCAGAGTTTCATAGATCCGATCATAGATTCTTAAGATATATTTTCCTGTATGTTTTATAACTAACGAAAAAAATTAAGCACGTGCTAAAGAGATTACAAAAATAACCAAAAATCAGGAAATTTCCAAAGAATGTTATTCAAATAGTAGGGGAAAATTCTATCCAACTTCTGTCCCCCGCCTGCCGTTGTGTTTGACGCTGTTTTTAAGAAATGCACCAGCAATACTATGTTAATTACGTGAATATCTTTATAGAAAATGAATGCAAACCCTCCTCGGGTCATGTAATTGTAAATGGTAAATCGAAAAAGTCATTTCGACAACGCAAAGCAAAAGCTAAGTAAAACTTTCAGAATCGCGTCGACGGTCGAGTAGTTCGGAACCATACAGAAAGTGTTTGAATATAGTTCAAGTTTCAATGAACACATTAAACCAGCCACATGGAGCCGAAAGGACTAAGTGTCTTTATAAATAAACGAAACACTATTAAAAGGAATAAACATTACATGCATATAACAAAATAATCAATGAGTGCTATTAAAAAATAAAAAATAAAACTAGAGATCTTTAAACTGACCTAGAACAAATCTATATATAGCTCAAGCAGTTACACAAACAGTCGATCCAGACCAAACCAGACCTGGAAGAGACTGATACTTATTGTGGAATCAATACAAACATTACAGAACAGACCTTTCCAAATCATTTGTCACTTTAGTCATGTAATTCCATATTGCGTTGTTACGCCTTGAATTCGTAGAATTGAAGGGTATAATGAATAGGTAGGGGTATACGTAACAGGCACTTGGAACAAGATGGTTTCCGACCTCATGTCGACCAGCCACTTGTGGATCAAGGCTGTATCGATCTCTGCATTTCCCGTTTGACAGACTACGAAAAGGTCAGGATTGTTGGAACTATCCCCATCAAATAATTGAGTCGGGCATAGGGTATACTATCCAAAATGCTTAGAAATATCAATAGATTTTCATATATTGATTACCACAAAAAGAACTTGGAGCTTAGGTGTTTCTTGTCCCTTAACTATTAAGATTCCATTTCCAAGAACTTTTACCAACTCATCCGTCAACTCTTTCTGAAATCCCATATGCGAGTAGTACTCCAAAAATACCTACTCGTAGATTAGGGTATCCGCTCATTATCTGTATTTGTGCAAAGGGCTATCTATCAATCGGACCAGTCGATAGATCCGCAGACCGGAGCCATACCCTTCACGCCTGCCAAAGACACAAAAGACCGTGCATTCCTCTCCAGCGATTCGCACTCGACGGAACTTGAACACACGACTCGTGGTCCGGGGCCCAAAAGCGATAAAATGCAGCGTCAAGTGGAGTGCTTGATTAGGCGCGCGATTTGCCTGCCATTTCGAACGCCTGCAATTAGAAACGGCCGCAGATTGTAAACTAAACAAAGGGGGTACGGGGGGGAAGTGCTGGGAACTGTCACGAGCAAGTATCACTCGCAACCTGGCTGGGGGTGGTGCTTGAAAAATGATTTACACGCGTAAATCATAAATTATGTCCCATTTCAAGTGGCCCGAAACGACCGAAGCGGATGACAAATGCAGATGATGACAATGGAAATAATGATGATTGGGAGGGATGCTGCTGACGATTGAGACGACTGTTGTGATGATTACTTTGATGGTTTTCAGAATTGAACTCCTTTGTTTCGATGGCTGCAGTTTTCAGTTCCAGTTCCGGCCAAAACCTGTCCGACTCTTATCAGCCAACCGCCACCTATCGACGTCATTCAAAATTCAACTCAAAATCAAATCAATTCAATTTCGAATTTCACATTTCAATCGCTCGCAATACACTCTCACACCTGTAGTTTGATGGAAAGCCACGCAACATTCAATGCTAATGAGCTGCCCGATTCCGATTCCGATTCGGATTCCATTTCAGTTCGCGTCGGTCGCTGCTGGGCATAGCACCGTTAATAGCTCCGGGTCGTCAAAATACCACCTGCTACCCAAGAACACCTGGATATAGCTTATACATATATACTATACTCGAGTATATATGGCAGCACAATTGTCGTACGATTATCGCACGTCCGGCTGTCCGCTTTGTCCGGCTTAATTAATAGAAAAATATATCTTTTTTGCGCACTGATAACACGTCAGAGGCCGCTGGTAACGCAAAAAGGAAGTCGCGATCTCTAGATAAAGTCTGAAAGATATATTTAGCTATAGTACAAGGCGTTGCACGATCGGTTTTTTCCGGGAATAACCATGCTGCAAAGTGATCTCCGTGTACTAAAATCCCTACTAATTGTGTTCTTATGGGCGTTGTCCTGTTGTCAAGGTTGGTACGATAGTTTACAGATCCGGATACTGAATACTTTCATTGATCAGTCCTATTTTTCATATAAAAAAGTTAACATTTTGCTGTTTTTCTCATCGTCCGTCATTGATTATTTTATCCACATAACGCAATTCCTGTAAGAGATCTTTTAAACATTAAGTTCTGCAAATCTCATCGATCAGATTTTGTTGCACTATATATGGGGATACAAATGGGTTCACTAATGAAGTCTTAAAACTATCAATGTTGAACACTATCGCAAATATTCGCAAACATCCGTCCAATATCAAAACTGAACAACTTTCCACTTTAAGGTTCCCTTTGTTTCTCCGCAAACAATAGAGAAAGCTATTGAAGATCTTGAAGTGGGTTTGTCTATGCAATGTAACGACAATTTTTCATAATGAAGGCCTAATTAAAGTTCCATAAGAGCTTCAATTTGATGTAATTACTACCCGTAGTTCCAGGAAAATTATTCAGCCAATGTGAATTATTCAATCATTATTTTACTATCTACAACCAATCAATACATACTTATTAAATAAGCCCAAACTGTGGAACTACTCCCAATTTTAACTCCATTAAATAAGCCCTATATAGTAGAGTCCGGCTATAACGACTCTGCTTATAGCGTCCGTCCGGTCATAGCGACGAAAATTCGATGACTTGGTTGGTCCCCATAAAAACTTTTATGAAAGGGCCTTCGCTTAGTACGTCTCCGCTTTTAGTGACAAACCGACGATATATAGCTTATACGGACCGACGGTATAGCTTATACGGACGATATTTTTCCCAGTTCACCAGGTTTTTTGACGTGCCGAAAAAAAATACAGCGAAATAATGCCAAAAAAATTAATCATTAAGCGACGCTGTTAGAAACGTATGTATTTATTAGTGATCGGCACCGATTTCAAAGGAAGAACTGGATGAATATGTTCTTATTGACAATGACTTTTCATTGAAAATCATTTAAATACAAAAAAAAAAGTTTATTTTTTCGGTAATCTTAATCTAAAATCTGTAAAAATATTGATAGCCTAAGCCATTCACAATATGTATGTACCAAAATCATTAACCTGTCATATATGCACATACATATGTATATACATAGATCATAGATTGCTTCGATCTTTCGACGATAGCCACAGGTTGAATAATCCATTCACAAGCAACGCGACAACACTCACTTCATTGATCATTGATCAACAGGTTTCCCTCGAGCACTTAAGAGCAGTTGAAAAATATACCTGCAGAAACATCAAGAGCAAGCAGAAGCAGCATCGTTTCGGAGCAAGAGAGGCACGTGGTGCGCGATCCCTCTCTCTCTCGCTCTCGCTCTCTTCGGGCTAGTTTCTGGCTGGTCGTATATTCTCATGAGGTGTGTGATAAGACCACCTTGAGGTAGTAGCGCAAAAGCAAAGGCAAACGCGAAAAAACAAAGCAAAATCAAAAAGAAAGACAAGCTCTCTTCTCTCTCTTAGCCACAGAGACCAGTCGCGAAGCGATGCGGCGACCGCGCGATCAAATCGGATCGTATAGGATCGAAATCGTTGACAAATCGCTTAAAATTGCAGGCAGATTCTCGACACGACTTCAGTTGACAACGGCACGTTGTGGACACCGAGTATTGTGCTGGCGGTTTTTTTTCAAAAAAAATCCCCCAGTCGAATATAATTCAAAGAAGATCGCAAAGAAACCGAAAATATAGTGTAAATATAGCGGTAAAAATCCGCCTTTCAGAACGTGCCGCATATTCGCAGACACTTCGAAAATACTATGTATTCCAAAGAAATCCCCCAATCGAATATAATTCAAAGAACATCGCAAAAAAAACGGAAATAGAGTATAAATATAGCGGAAAAAAAACTGCCTTTCAGCACGTGCCGCACATTCGCAGACACTTTGAAATACTATGTATCGCAAAAACAAAAAAGGAATACAAAAAATTACAGTCGACTGATAAGAGCATTTGATTTGTATTTATCGGAATTGCTGGCAGACGCGTGCCATGCAAAATATTGGACCTACATACATACATACATACGTCAACAATATTTAATTAATTACTGTGCGCGATCGAGTGATTGAAAGGGGGCTGGAGCCACAACCCATCCCTTTCAACAAACCCCTATGCCGTTTTGCTTTTCAAGTTTCAATTTACTTTTATAATTGTCAACGTCAACAGATCTGCGATGTTGTTGTTGTTGTTTGGTGTTCTCTTCCTCGTCTTTCTCCACCGCTTCTTGCTTTTTCGCGTCGCTCATTTCGTTGGGCCTCTCACTCTCTCGCTGTTATTTTTGGTAGCTTTTGTTGTTTTCCGATATTTTTGCTTAATTCTTCACTCGTTCACAGTTTTTCGGGTTTTATATCCCGTACACTCGCGGAGTGCGAGGGGTATATTGAGTTTTTCTCTTATCTGTTTATTATGTACTATTTTTATAACGTGAAGAAAACAGGATTCAAGATTCCAATTGTTTTTTTTTATGATATTAAGCTTCTACATATAGATATATTTATTCATGGATCTGTTAATAATTACCGACTTATCGTTAGTAATGTATTCCGCTCATATTGAATATATTTGAAGCCATACAAATTGCAAGAGTTTTAAATATTTGGCCAATGTATTTAATATACTACATACTCCCAGATAATTTCCTAATCAGTGCGCGACAAGTAGGCACTCGTGTGTAGGTCTGATTAACGGGTATCTTATAGTCGAAATATCGACTTCGACGTTCTTACTTGTTTCTGTTTTTGGCGGCGTCTCGTTTTTGTCTTCGTGTTTCGGTGTCGTACGATTTTTAACCAGTTTGCTTGCTTGCCTCTGTCTGGTTGGGTTTTGTTTTTGTGAATATTTTGAGAGTGAGTGCGTGTGTTCGAGCGGCGGTCATCTTAAGAAATGAAAAGAGAGCGGAACGCGACATCGAAGGAAAGAGAAAGAGTCGTAGCCGTAGCCGTAGCCGGGGAGGGATGGGATTTTTGGCAAACGTTGTTTCGAATGTTTTCACAGAGATTTTAGCGTTTATTTTTAAGGCGGGTGCTGTGTCTTCTGGCCATTTCTGTGATTAGATAATATTTTCTGAAGATCCAAAGCTTCCTGCTTAGATAATCTAATTGCCAGGGTCAAGTCTTACCACCATTTCCCCCTCTCCTAACAGTGCAAAGACCTAATGGAAAACTGAGAAAAAAGAGTGCAACAAAACTGAAAAGAAATACTAAAGAAAAAGCAGAGGAAAACGTTAAACAATTTAAACATCATACCATGGCCATAGGGTTACGCTCTATGGGCACTACAAGTGATACCAAAGCTACAAGAAAAAAACCAACAACTACAACACTCATCAACAACAGCAACAGCAACAAGCTCTACAACAATAGCAACAGCAAGAGACGGGCAGAACAGCTGTTCCGTTGCGCCTGCGCAAACTTCAATCTGCTGCTGCTAACGTTAATGCTCGGCCTGGGCAAATGTTGCACTGCCACGCCCACACCCACAACTGCAGCAGTAGCAGGAGGGCCAACAGCAACAACAACAGCGGCAGCAACAGCAACAGCAACAGCAGCAGCAGCCACAACACACCAACAATTGCTGACTCCTGAAGGTGGCGGCTCATTGAGCAGACTGCTCGATGGCAAGACCTTCATCAACATGAGCTTCAAATTTCTGAATGTATCTGGAAAGATTGGCACGCCCCTCGGCATAGGTGAGAATGATTTCAAAAGAACGATGCAAAACGAATAGAAAATGAAAAAGAAAAAGGAGAAAAGTGTGAAGTTTGTTTTTAGCTTTGCCTTGTGCTAATTTTAAACCACAAACAAAGTTACGAGAGAGATTTCAGGGGAATCGAGGTCTAGATACCCTAGATAGCGAGCAAAGAAAAGAAAGAACGTAATAAATCTATTTATAAAATATATAAAATTAAGATTAAACACTCTGGTAAGATAGTTGAATGAATTTTGGTAGATTATAATACCCATTTTTACCCAGTTTTATCCATATTCTGGATGTCATAGGACCTTATGATCGAAGAAGAAAGAGAAGTATGAATGCCACATAAATGTAGTAGAACAGATCTTTAGAGCTTTGATCCTTATTGGATGACTCAAAAGGAATATACAGATATAACTTTGCTTCGGAAGAATAATGAACAAAATAGAATCGATTGGGATAGTTTAGATACTGTATTATCGGGTATTATCTATTGAACCCCATACGTTATGTGTAACTATTCTGCGATATCACAGACTAAATTGCAGACATAATCGTTGACAGCTTTTATCAATGAAGATTATAGACAGAGTTCATTCAACTCTTATCACATTCGCTTTGGCAGGGTATTCTTATTCGAAGCACAATAAATTCAATTGGAATGACTTTCAGTTGAAGAGATACAGATACAGATAAAGCTGCAGATGCAAAGCGCATTACACCGGCCGGCTGCTTGCCACTTGTTGCACGAACGACACCGGTTACCGTGGGGCCAGTGCAGACCAAAATTGTTAATTAACTTCCGCGTTCATTTCGACCACGTTTTCCCATTACGAATGATAGGGAAACCGCGCGTCGCGGCTATCTATGACGTCGTGTGGCACTTCCAATCGGGGCGTTTCCAATCATAAATCTTGCGTTGGCTCACAGGGATTTGCTACTGTAGGGATTATCTTATCAGTGGAAAAGTTTGATTGCTCATTTTATGATTTCTTTTTATGCAATTTTAAGGGATTTACCGATTAAGTTTCGAGTCCCAAAACATTCCCCAAGGGCGTTCCAAAAATTGCGTGATATTGAATATTGCGCATTTGAATTTAAAAATAATTGTTTTGATTATCACTGAATAATTACAGGGAAAAATGTTGAACTACTATCTTAATTAGAAAAAAAAAAATTAAGTTCCTGGAAAGGGAAATCTTGGTTTTGCTTGAAAAGAATTCAGGAAGAAGAATATATATTTAAATAAAAAGTAGGTTGCTTGTCATATGCATAAGACATTGTAGAATAATTTTCGCAATATGTATTTGTAGAGCTAAGCTACTCTGTGAGAAGCAGATTGCGCGAGGAATGGGAGTCATTGGTTTCTTAACTTTTTGCATAATAAACATACAGTTTCAAAGAAAATCGAGTATATTTAATTTAAATAAATTAAGTCTTGTAAACACGTTCATCAATTACAAGGAAATTAATTGAAATATTTTCTAGAATTTTCATCAATCTAAATCAAGAAAAAGCATTTAATCGAGCGTTAAAAAACGAAGAGAAATTCAATTGCAATTTTGTACTTTGCACCTGGGTCTATTGGACTTTGTCCAAAGTAAATAAGATTGTTGACACATATAACATACCTCCTATGTATATCCACCATTCCACTCCCACGCTTTCCCACACCCCCAAAACAAAAAGAAAACACGGCGCAGTTCAGAGATCTTTCAGTTGGCGCTTCAATGAATTGACGTAGTAGAGAAGATCTCTGGCGTCTTCTGGCCATACTTCTGCGTTTTGTGGTTAAACTTAGCCACATTTTCGATCTATGAAAACTTTGAAAAGACAGAGTCGGGCCCCCTATTTCTATACAGATTTACGATGAGCGATTTTCCCATTATAGCTGCCTATCATCCATCTCTCCGCCTCTCAATCGTTCGCTTCTGATTTATATTTTATTTGAGTGGATATTCTCTGAGAGATGCTGTCAGTAAGAGTATCTGCTCGTACGGGTATATGTGATGTGGCAAGGTCGTTTAAGAGAGATGGAATTTGATTTTGCCGCCCCATTCATTCTGTTCATTTAATTTATTCGCAGTGCCAACTGATTTCTCTCTGGCAAATAAAACTAGTTTGCGCTAGAACCAAAAACAAAACACAAACAAAAGCAACAATTAAACTACATAGTATAATAACAACAATTAATAGTGGGCGTGTGGTGTTTTCCTTATATAAACCATGGGATGTTGTTGCAGTTTAATTGTTTTGTTTGCTTAGAGTAAACATGTTTTGATTGATTCCACATTTAAGGGGGATAGGCATCATACAATGCATAGTGCATAGACACAAGCCCCCCACAGGAATCACATGTTATAAACCATTATATTCATACAATTATCAAATAATAATCACAATTCATTAACCTTGATCTTGAGGTGCGGGCTTATCGCCATCGCTTTCGTTGGAATAGAAATTAGCATTAATTTGCTAAATCCGATTGTGAAATTGATTGTTTTGAGTGCTTATCACTGGGAGTTCTACGTATAGACATTCTTTTCGATTTATGCTCCAACTATTCACGCAATTACGAGTATGTTTATTATTAGATTGGTCTGGCCCTGAGACGACAGACCTGCCACACATGATCAATGATAATGCTTAGCAAATCGGATGATAACTCGCATCGAAATTTGTGTTTTAGTGGGTTAAGCCAACCGGATTGCGATGTGAACTTGTTTTTGACTTGACGATTATAAAAATCATTAGATATGCTAAATAGTTTTATTTTCGATTTAATATTCGCAGACGTAGACCTAGTGCGAGACGTAAAACGGGGTCTACGGGAGTTTCGAAGTTTCTGGCAGACAAATTGGTGGCCATGGATGTTGATATTGAACAGGTTCTGTCTCTGTTACTAGATGGGGTGTGTCCCGGCTAAGTACGGAAACTCTGAGAGCAATAACTACTTGAATCACTCGTTCAATTAAGTTGCCTGAACTTATTTGATTTGCAACAAGTAAACATTTAATTAAGGCTTTCAAGAAAAAAAAGCAAGAAACCAGACATGAAAATTCACCCTTTTCTGCTAATCTACTCCGTGGGAATGCTATTTATGCAATGCTACCTAGTAAAGATCTACTATATTTTGCTCTCTCCCCGTTTATGAGTTTAAACTTATAGGCTATAAGTTATAGCTATAGCCGTCCGATAGATTGATCTATCCTTCCCCTGGCTTAAGAGCTCTCAGTTCAACGATGATGCCCGTCGTGTGGCACTCTCTCTGGACATATTTTGGAGTCTTTTCTACCTGCAGGTATAACCTGCAACCACGATTTTTTTCAAGTTCAGATATTTCCGCGGTTTTTTCCTTTGTGTTTCCTTTTGTAAGAGAGATAACCCTCTTGCCCCGCCTAGCCCCTGGATAATTACCTGCAGAACGTTCCTCCTGCTCCTTTGTTTGTTGTTTTTTCTTTGGATGATCCATAAATATTGAATTTTGGATCAAATAAACCAATAAAATAAATTAAGTACCATTTAGCCTTAGTTTGTGTTACTTCGAAACTCTTTGTGAAATCTTCGTCAATAATATTCATATGCATATGCTCTGACTTATTCATTCGCCCATTTCTCGAATAAGACAAAGAGAAACTCATTCATTTCGGTCCCTTCGCCGCTTGACGTCATATGGGATCCATATGTTGAGCATGAATATGGCATATGGGGCTAATGTACGACTAGATGTGCGTACGTGTGTATAGCTGTAACGTATACGTATGCCTGAATTATAATTCGCCATTTTGTTTACTGTCATGATGCATAATTGAAAACAATTTCCAGGGCAGCCAACGCGGTGACATGAGAACCCACACAGAGAATTGAATTGATTTGACCTTATTGATTGACAAGGCCTGGCAATTGGAGGAGGGAGTGCTCCATCCTCGATTTGTTGTTGGTTGCGAACTTCAATTACAACAATTAGCAAGTATATACATACATATATTCGTATGGGAAAATATTGAGCTAATCAAATATGCAAGAGCATGGTGGAACGGTGCCTCAAAGCTGCTGTCAGCTGCAGGACCCAGGACCCAAAACCCTTTTCAAAATGGGTCTATCCCCCTCGCTCTATGCCACACATTATCGCTCTCTTTGTCTCTCTGTTTGTTCATTGGCAATCTATTACTTGCTTTTCTTTATTTCATTTTTTTTTCCCTTTTTTTTGAATGCCTGTCACATTTTCTATTAGGTCCCTAAGACTGTTGACATTCTGGGTTCGTTCCCTCTGTTCGTGTGCGTGCAAGTGAGCGTGTTCCAGTGTGTGTGCGTGTGATGGCTTGTTTCGTTTCAAATATTTGTATTGCATATTTTCAAGGGCATTGTGGGATGGAGGGAGGGGCCTGTGACTGTGACTGGGGGAGATATTCCAAAAGTTTCAGGCTTTTTCTGTTGATTAAAAGGCACTGCCACATCCTCTTGCCTCTTGTTTATCGTTTAGTATGCAAATTACTCGTCACACTCACACATACACATGCACACACACACTCGCACTCACACACACTCGTATCTGTATCTGTTTGCTGCTTCTGCGTTTCTGTGGGTATCTGTCTGTTGCTGATTGTTTTGAAGTTTTTTAGCCCCTAATCAATTTGAGCTTTTGTTATTATTATTTTTTATCTTTAATGAGAAAACTTTTCTAAGCTTCTAAACAACCCCCGGAATTGTTTATAATTAGCTTAAATTATCTGTTTACTTATCCATCTCAATCTCAATCTGTGTGTGGCTCTCTTTTCGCAGGACAAGCTCTGGAGGCCAAGTGCGATGAGAAGCAGTTCCAGTGCCGGAACGGGGATTGCATTCCCATTCGATTCGTGTGCGATGGCGACGCCGACTGCAAGGATCACAGCGATGAACAGGTCACCGAATGCAAGTTTTTGGGTGAGTCGAATATTCATCTTTTTTCCGAGAGTAGAGTATATGGTGGAAAAGTAGGAAAGTCGATATATCTTCATCAGAATGAATAAGCGATGAGAGACCATTAGGTTTCATTAACATCAATCTTGGATGATGTGTCCGTTCGCTTATGGGAAATTTATACAGGAAATCGGTTCGTATTGCACGAACTAAGAGTCTGCATAGTGGATGTTTTATGGTCACCCGTGCCCCTTTTCCATAGCATACTTTCAGGCCGCCGCTGTAATAAAGCAGTCACAGTGGCGTCCGAGATAATGGTCAGAGTGCAAGCGCTGCATTCGTTGCGTTTTCCTTTTGTTCGAATCAAACCTGAAACAGAAACAGAAACAGAAGCTGAAACTGAAATGAAAACCGAAACGAGTTTGCAACATTTACGCACTGAAATTGTCGCTGGCTGCTGACCAAAAACTATGCCATGGCTATGGCTGGACTGGCCTGTCCCTCTGTGTGTCCGTCTCTCTCTCGCTTCTCTAAATTGCAGCGCAGTTGGCGTTTAGCTGACTGTGGCATGCAACGTTGTTGCATCAGCAATCTTTTTTGCCGCTTGTCTGCCGCTTTATCATTTGCGTCGCACGAGACTTTTGCGTCGCCGGGCCGCTCATAAAAGGAAACTATAGGGAGGTCGTCTGCTTTATCACACAACTTGTGCCAGACACCAAAAAGCGAGCAATCGGAACAAGTGCATCCATTTTTGGATTCTCGTTGCGCATAGCGCAATTTTCTTTATGTAATTTCTGGCTGAAAGAAAATGCATTCCAATGAAGTGAAATTGATAATGAGCCCCCCCCCCCCAATTCTCCATTACTCCCCGATTGTTTGGGTGGGAATACAATTTGATGCTGAACTTGGGGGACTTCCCAATGAGGGTTCGCTTACAGTCATTTTCTGCATGGTGTTTCTGGGGGAAATTGATATTTGTGGCAGGGATTATGATGGTGGAATAATCATCATTTGTGGCATTAAGTATTCATAAGTTTGGGAAACCCATTTGAAATCTAAAATTGATTTATTTTTGCGAATAAAAGGGAGTACAAAGGCTGAACCTTAACGGTAGAGTCGATTTTTAACGAAGTCTAAAATTTATAAATTATGAACAAAAATAATGCAAAATAATTTGTAATTTTTAAACAAATATATCCTTATTTGGTAAGACGTCCTATATTTTGGACAGCAAATACGATAAATAATATCTTCAGAATTGTGGATGACAAAGAAATTCTCTTTCTTGGGCTTTACCTTCAGATCATGCCCTACTCCTACCATCGTAGGCATGACTTACTCGTACTCTGATTTCACGCTCACAGCAAAACTCTGAGACACTCGCTCTATTCACACTCACTCACTCACTCACTCACTCACTCACTCACTCACTCACATACTCCGGCACACAGCATCCCACTCGATTTTTGACTCGTGGATGTTGCACTCGACTCGCAACGAACGAGCTTTCAGTCGAGACGGGATGCGGGCTCGAGTTCGAGCGCCCGTTGGGGGTGGGGTTGGCTGCAGAGGCTGCAAACAACTTTGGGTGGAAATGTTTTTAAGGATTGCCTCTCTGCCACCAAACACTCAGTTGGCGGCGGACTTCTCAACCAAACGCGTGGTGTCAGTGCGAACAGTTAGCGCGATTCGTGTGTCAAGAGGGGGAATATATATAGAAGGGAAAACGACAAACCGAAGACCCACAAAGAACGTGTGAAATGTAAGCCATCGAAAGTGTGCCAAGTGTGTGATTTAAACCAAATAAACCAAAAGATGGAAAGAAGCGATGAATAAACAAATTGCGTGAAAACATTAAAGGCTAATCAGACTGTGTGCAGCCCCACGTCTTTCCGAGCGAGCCAAGATTCGTTTTATCTTTGACAAAATGCCAGCAGCATAGCACGAGAGTGTCCTTTGGGCCCACGTGGCGGGGGAAAGCTCCCAAGGAAGTCTCTGTTTCGTTTTCTGTTTTCTGTTGTCCCTCACGCCGTCTGGGACGAGTCTTATCCGCCAAGTCAATCGGTGACTGGACAGACAGGCACTTACCATTTATCATTCAGTTGAACATTAAATGAGTTTCCTCAATTTCCTCGCCCGCAAAAGTTATGTTGTGGTCTGAAATGTCATATTTACAACTTGTATATTTCGTCCGTCCTGTCCTCCGACTCCGACTCCGTCTCCTGCCACCATCCTGTCCGTCCTGTCTGTCTGCGGTCTTCAGTCCGTTATGAACTTGAAAGTGTTCTCCTTGGGGGCTCCACTTTTTGTTTGCGGAAATTATGCAATCAATTTGTGCAAGTTGGCTGAACCTCTCGAATATGTCACGGCAATTGATGTGTCCGCTTCTATGATGGAAACGGAAAAACCCTCCCTCAGGAGGGGAGTTCTTGCTTCTCTTCCTGGAAATGAGTGATAATCCCGAATCTAATACAAATCTAATACTCATCGCTTAATCTTCTCCCCCCCCAAAAAACTACCGAAAGTCCTCGCAAAAGTCGCGAAATCATTCGCCGTTGACCAAACAAAATGGGACACATTTGGTGTTTGCTCTTCGTGACCAGTTTGCTGCATCAACAGAGCCACAGTTTTGGCGCTGTAGTTATTGAAAATGGTAAATAGAATAGTTTCTATTATTTAAATTTTGTTTGTGGCTCGAGAGCATTGTACCATTATTGTATTATTGTAGCGGATATAATTATTAACATTTCAGTTGCTTAAGACTGCAAAATCTAAAAAAAATTGTGTAATAAAATCCGTAAAAAGAAAAACTATTGAATGATGTCAATGGTTTATGGTAATGATTTAAGAAAGGGCATAACAGTGTTTTTTACTTGATTCGTACCACAAATATAGTTTGAATCTATGATGCTGGCAGTATTTTAATATCATAGCTAATTTATTCTTTATGGTTTATATTTCTTTGAGCTGTTTTATGACTTGTTTTTATGAGTTTTGAAAATATGTGCACTATATTTCGATATTTTTAATATTAATCAATTAGAAATTCATTAAAAACTATTCTGTAGAGTTTGTAGTAGTTCTCTAATTGAACTTCAAATACTTCCTTCACTTCTCACTTGCCCTTCTTTAACATTTCATCAAGGACTGCATTCTGAAAGGGCTTTTACTTCCTTTTCAAGTACTGTGCCGACTGTCAAGTCCCTATATCATCTTCGTAGCATCCATCCCTCTCGAAGCAAACTCTAAGCACAAAAGAATCCTCGGTTGAACAAGTTTCGGTTGGAAGTTTCGTCTACAACTTTTAACTATTATCGGGTCGGAAAGTTTTCGACACCTTTTAACTTAAATTAAACATGCCAGAATCCCAATCATCTGGATTTACAAAAATCTTCCCTGCAGTCTATCTGTGCTGCACTTCTGTCTGTGGCAGCGTCCCAGCTACCAGCAAGCGATGCAACAGAATATTTTTGCCAGTGCCGCTTAACATTTGCATACAAATTGCCAGGACGGAAGGAGAGCGAGGGGCATATACTCGGTACACGGGAAACATCACCAGCCAAAGGCCAAAGTTTTTTAATCAACTGAAAAGCCGTTTAAACTTAGTTAAAAATATAAATTATGCTGCAAAATACTGCATGACAGTGTGGAATTTTCATACTTTTTTTTTGGTATACTGGGAGTACTGCATAAATGCAATCAATGAAACTTTTCCATGATACAAAAAGCGCTGTAATTTGGTTTTTAATTGCTGAGACTGAGGCGACATACATCCACGACACAGACTCCCCCAATTTGTCCGCCGGGAGCACAATTCTCTCCAAAAATAATGTCACATATTAGCAGACCGGACAAAAAACACAAAAAAGCAGCAAAATATAAAATCGAATCGACAATCATTGAACCAAATGTGGAGGAACAAAAAAATGTTTCTCCTCTGCTTTTCCTTTTATTTCGTTTTATTTTATATTATTTTATTTCATTTTCGCTTGTTTGGGTCACACATGTGGCCAATTTTTTATTGTTCACTGAATTGTCGGTGGGCGGGGGTGGGGGTATTTATATTTGCTTTTTTTGTTGATGTTCCTTCGTTTTTTATTTTAACAAATATTGGCTAACATCAAAGTTTTGTTTTGGCGCAAGTTTTCCTATACAATGCCCACGTCCGTATAGCAAGCGGGTGGCGGTGATGCTGTCCATCCATAAAAACTTTAGAAAAGTAATCATATAAAATGTTATTGATATGGCAAGTATTGCGCCTGCCCGCCTGCCTGCCCGGCATAAAAATTGATTAAAATGTATACGTACTCGTATATACATATATTGGCCTTTCCATTTGGCGCTTTGGCCATGATTTGCATAATCAAGAGAGCCGTTTCCACAGGCCACAAGGCATGCTCCGATCACTTACCACCAAAATGGTGGAAATTTCCTTTTATAGAGGCAGTAAACAGTAAAATCCCTGACACAAAACCGCCTCGGGAATTTGTGCAAAGCGGCTAGAGCACAAGCAGTGCCCGGGAAAGTTGTTACCAAAAATTTAATACAAATAAATTTCCTAATTGGCTCCAAAGAGTAGTTTCCAGGCAACGGCGAAAAGTATGCAATGGGATTGCGTCCAAAAATCGTGTGGGAAACATAAGAGATTCCATAGCAACAAGTCAGCGCTTGCCAAAATCCTGCTTGTAATCCCATTACACACAAAAGAGGTACAGATATACGCATATATGTATCTGTGTGGCTAAAAAATGACACATTTTTTGGTTGCCCCATGGAGTGGCATTGAAAAAGCCATTGGGGGAACGCATGCAGCGCTCCTTTTTGATACAGGGTGCTAGCGGGTTAGAAGGGAGAGTGGGTTCCTGGTACGAGTACTCTTTAATATTAAATCATAGAAGGAAAAGCGGTATCCTTTAGTCGTTTTTTCGAGCATATGGCTCTTCCTTTTTTGTTGGCTTTTATTTGGATATGTTTTCTTTTCTCAGCACGTGCTCAAGTGCGTGTAAATAAATGTGTATATATACCATACATAGATGTGGGCGGTGGGTGTTGTCATAATCACAAACACCCATGCACACATTTGGCAGAAGGCCCGCTGTTTCCTTTTGTGTGTTAGCTTTTGTTTCTGATACGGGCTCCAAGCCAGACAGCCCCTTTCAATGCTCGATTTAACACACTTTTCGTTGCTCTTTCCAGAGGCCACCTGCTCCGCGGACCAATTCCGTTGCACGAATGGCAATTGCATACCGAATAAATGGCGCTGCGACCAGGAGAACGACTGTGCCGATGGATCCGATGAGGCCACAGCACTGTGCAGTAAGTAGCCATAAATCCCACCAGCGAATCCCAGCGCGATTCGCGATTCGCGTGGTGCGAAAAAGACCGTCTAACCATCGAATCGATTGTACTTATTATTGTATGTGTGTTTAGTGAATGCCTGTCCCAACAACGAGTTCAAATGCCAGACAGTCGAACAGTGCATTCCGCGCGGCTGGCTCTGTGACGGCAACAGCGATTGCCGCGACAAGTCCGATGAGGCGCACTGCAGTAAGCGAATCAGTATTCTTCTATATATATGTGTACATGTCTATTGCCCCCCCTCTTTCATACTGTATGTGTAATCGCTTTCACTAACCAACTTGCCGCATAACTCATACGCACTCTTAATGGAGTGGCGTTTGCATAATTCTCGCAACAATGTCCTCTACTCGTGCCTCATCCTTAGAGGTTTAATCAAGTCATTGAGAGTGAGAGTTTCCCGTGTGTACGCATGTATATAGTACCTACATATATGTTTATGTAAGTGTATGCTCAAACATTCCCTGCTTATGTGTGCGGGTGTGCATTGTGTACTCATTCATGAAGCCCTTGACAACAACAAGTATACGACGCGTGTGCCCTGGCGCTCGCGTTGACTCTGGCTGCCGCCTGGCAATGGCGCATAAAATTCACTTAATCCACGAACACACAGCAGCACACAAGTGCACATCCAGCACAGGAACACAACTTTGGCCCCCATGGCCCTTCTGCTCTCACGGCTTAAAGGAAAACTATAAACGGTAGGGGTAGGATAGTGTAGAAGGAGATGCTATTCCTCCCCATCAATGATTCCCAGGACTGTTGGAATAGCTTTAGCAACAGCTACGGCTTTAATTATTTTGAATGCATTTGCATACCTACAGGGAAATAAGGGAAAGATTTAGATGGAGTACTGATGGAATAATAATGATAATCGAATGGTATAGAGGGAAAACATTCACAGACAAGTTTTGGCTCTCAATCTCGTATATCTTTCTCTACATATTTCCGTTCTCCTTGAATGCCACAATTGCATCACCATAGAGGCACGCACCTGTTCGCCGGATGAATACGCCTGCAAGAACGGCGAGGGGCAGTGTGTCCCTTTGGCCTGGATGTGTGACCAAAGCAAGGACTGCAGCGATGGCTCCGATGAGCACAACTGCAGTAAGGATAATCTCTCTTCTTTGAACATGTGCCAATCATTTGGCATTTTGGTTTTCTCTGATTTGGAAAGATTAAATAAAATTTCTTTATGTTAGATTTTAGTTTATTTGAGAGAAAAAGATTATATTTATTCAATATTTATTTACTTTCCCTTGCATTCTGCACGTGACTTTAACAACTTTTAACTTTATTTCAACCTGCAATCCTCCCATACTAACCCCGTCTTTTCCATCTTTACCCTCAAAACTTAACTCTATTCTCATACTTTTCTCATAAACCATAAACTTCATTCCTGACTATCGACTCCAGCACACTTCATTTGCCTCTTGGCTTGTCTGTCATTTGTTGCAACTCCTTTTTGCCTTCAAACATTTTTGCTGAAATTTTGTGAATTCCTTAGACCAAACCTGCCGCTCCGACGAGTTCACCTGCGGCAATGGGCGGTGCATCCAGAAGCGATGGGTATGCGATCACGACGACGACTGCGGCGATGGTTCCGACGAGCGGGAATGTCCGGTGGTGCCCTGCGATGCTGTGGCCGAGCACACGTGCACCAATGGGGCATGCATCGCCAAGCGGTGGGTGTGCGACGGGGATCCGGACTGCTCGGATGCCTCCGATGAGCGGGTGAGTGAATAATACTTTCCCATAAATTTACATTTCGTGCGCTGCCACAAAAAAGTTCCTCCCCCGTGCCTTTCATGGGTTTTTCTGCCACATTCCGCCCGGTTTTTTTTCTGTGGATGGGATGGGATTGTAAGCCACATAAATTACGACCAAGTTGGGCATAACTCAGGGACCAAAGCAGCTTTGGCAGCTTTTGTTGTCAACGCATGGCACGCATAAAATTGCATTTTTGCATGACTCGTTTGGGCGGCAGCTTAGACCCAGGACGGGGGAACAGGACCAATCAGGACTCAAGCTGGGACATCATTTTGTGTGCAACGAAAAGTTTCCCCAAACTTGCCCCCAAGGAAACCGAAACCACAAACAAAACTTTGCCCTAACTCTGTCTCTTCGTCTCCTGCCCCTTAGTCCTGCGCCAATGTGACCAAGACGACAACCCCCTGCCTGGCCCACGAGTACCAGTGCAAGGATCGCATCACCTGCTTGCACCACAGCTGGCTCTGCGACGGCGACCGGGACTGCCCCGATGGCGACGACGAGCACACGGCCAACTGCAAGAACGTGACCTGTCGCCCGGACCAGTTCCAGTGCGGGGATCGCAGCTGCATCGCCGGACACCTCACCTGCAATGGCGACAAGGATTGTGCCGACGGCAGCGACGAGAAGGACTGCAGCCTGAGCTTGGGCACCACGAAGGGCGCCTGCAATGCCACGAACGAATTCAACTGCGGTGGGGGTCAGTGCATCGCCCTGAGCAGGGTCTGTGACAAGCGGAAGGACTGCCCCGACGGCGAGGACGAGCCGGCTGGCAAGTGCGGCGTGAATGAATGCGCCTCCAAGAACGGGGGCTGCATGCACCACTGTGTGGACCTGGCTGTGGGTCATCGATGCGAGTGCCACGAGGGATACAAATTATCCGGGGATAAGCGGACCTGTGTGGACATCGACGAGTGCGAGAACCCGGGCACCTGCTCCCAGCTGTGCATCAACGAGATCGGAGGATTCAAGTGCGAATGCGAGGCGGGATACATGCGGGACCCGCGCAACCACACGCGTTGCAAGGCTGGCGAGGGCCACGCCTCTCTGCTGCTGGCGCGGCGTCACGATATCCGAAAGATCGCCCTGGACCACATGGAGATGACGTCGATCGTGAACAGCACCAAGTCGGCCACGGCCCTGGACTTTGTGTTCCGCACGGGGATGATCTTCTGGAGCGATGTGACGACGCAGAGCATCTACAAGGCGCCCATCGACGAGGGCAACGAGAAGACCGTGGTGCTGAAGCAGTCTTCGGTGACCTCCGACGGACTGGCAGTGGACTGGATCTACAACCACGTGTACTACACGGACACGCACAAGTGCACCATCGAGCTGACCAACTTCGACGGCAACATGGGCAAGGTGCTCATCGAGGACGCGCTGGACATACCGCGCTCCATCGCCCTCGACCCCATCGAGGGCTGGATGTACTGGTCCGACTGGGGCGCCTCTCCGCGCATCGAGCGCGCCGGCATGGACGGCTCCCACCGCACCACCATCATCAGCTACGACGTCAAGTGGCCCAACGGCATCACCCTGGACCTGGTGCGCAAGCGCATCTACTGGGTGGACGGCAAGCTGAACGTCATCTCGTCGGCCAACTACGATGGCTCCCAGCGGCGCCAGATCCTCTACTCTACCGAGTACCTGCGGCATCCATTCTCCATCTCCACCTTCGAGGACTACATCTACTGGACCGACTGGGACAAGCAGACCGTCTTCAAGGCCAACAAGTTCACGGGCGAGGGCGTGGAGCCCATCACAGCGGTTCACATGGTATGCGCCATCTATCTATCGTTCCCCCCCAGCTCCCCTTCATCACCCTATTATCCTCCACAGTTACAACATCCCATGGTGATCCATGTGTACCATCCGTATCGACAGCCCGATGGCATCAACCACTGCCAGTCCGTGAATGGCCACTGCTCCCACCTCTGCCTGCCCGCCCCAAGGATCAACGAGCGCAGTCCGCGCATCTCTTGCGCCTGCCCCACGGGCCTCAAGCTGATGGCCGACGGCCTCATGTGTGTCGAGGATCGTAAGTAGACCAGGCGCTCCCTGCATTGCCTTGGATTTTGACTATCTGCATGCTAATGGATTAACTTTTTATTTTATGCCTACTAACCCGATCCCCAATCCTAACCGCAACGCGATCTGACTTGCATGATTTGCTCCTGCATGGCAGCCCTTTATGTGGTCGTTACCAAGCCCCCACGAGCCCTAAAAACCAAACCGAAAACGAAAACTTCGGCACGGCGATTGCCACCGAGGTTTACTGACAGACAGGCGACGGATGTGCGAATCGAGGTTAACGATGAGCTCAGGCTAAGCACCAAGCTTCCACCTGCGGGGCACGGAATACCCGGTATGCCTGGCAACTCTATGTGTGCTCTGTATGTGTGTCCCGTCCCCCATTCTGTGGCATCTCTTCAATATGTGTCCATCTTTGTACATTTGTGTCTTTTGTCTTCATAACGAAAGTACGGTAGCATACCATTTTTGGTTTTTTCAATTCAAATTAATCATGGAAACCTAGAACGGATACTCTGTTTCGGGTTTTTCCACCTTTCATCCGAAATGGTTTCAAAATTGTCTGTAAATTTCGCTTTTTATGTTTGTCTGTTTTGTGTTTTGTTGTGTGAAATTAGTAATCATATAAAAGGAGCAATCTTAGCAACTGTCCTGTGGAAATTGTTGGAATATCTGGCAACTCTATTTAGTGTTGGTTAATTGTCTGTGGAATTGCCTCGTACATCTGAAACTCTCTTGGTTTTGCTTACAAAAATTAGTCTTTCTTTCCAAATGTATTCTCGTAATCCCAAAATCGTTTCACTTCCTCTTGCCTTCCCCGCATATGCTCTTTCAGCTTCATATTCAAATATTCACTCCAGGCAAATTTGGGAAATATATCCATCTTTATGTGACTATCCCTCAACCATCTATGTTCGTTCCAGTTGAAAATTCGAAATAACGCAGAGGAAAACTTCATCAGAAATGTTGTCACAGGAAATTTTGATTAATTTGCCTCAAAGGGAGAGGAAACTTTGATAGTGTTATGGGTTGACATCCCTGTTACTTCCTCTCAATTTATAAGTTCAACATCTCTCTCTCAGTCCGTCAGTCAGTGGCCCTCTTCTCCTCTCTCACTGGTTATGTCTCTTTGACGGTTTATAAACACTTTCGTGAGATTCAGATTTATTGCAAGCGTATTAATCAAAATGCTACCCAGCAGTCGCACTCAAAATCTCTTTCTGGCCAGGAAACGCACCCGCTCCCCCGTCTCGGGGTGCAACCAACTACATTTGCTTTGTCATGGCCCACATTAATCATCATCAGAGGGAGAGAGCAACCCCCCCATCCTTGACAGTTTCATAAACGCCATCCGAGAAGAGGGCCGCTTGCATCGGAGCACAGCCCTCACCGCAAGTAGGCAGCCAATGGGCCAACGATGCAATTGAAACCTGCAACAGAGAACCCCGTCATAAGCCCAGCATCCAATCACCCACCCCACCTACCGAACCACCGACCACCACCAGACACCACACAATACCTAACCGCAAAGTATGAGGTTAATATTGGTGGATGGGTGTAGGGTGGTGAGGTCTGGGCCTTAAAGAGAACTTCAACTTAATGTTGATAACTTTTACTGTTTCGACTTGATTTAAGCGCGGCTAGGGCTAGAAGCTGCCTCCTGCTCCGTCCGAATGGCTGACAAAATCCCATTAAATGCGTCGCGTTAACGATGTCATTACGCTGCTGTCTTTCTCTCCATTCCCTGGCATTGGCACTGCCACTGCCATTGCCATTTCCATTCCCATTCTCGGTCTCGGTCTCAATCTAAATCGGTCTCAGCCTCATCCCGCCCCATAAAAGTTTGCGCCATCAAAGGCGCGAGAGCGTTTAAGTGTTTATTTGCGCCTAAATGCGCACTTTGAACGATTTGATTGAAAATTCTTTTGGATCTCTGAGAGGGAGACTTGGCCCGAAAGCCGCTTGGATTTTGATGTTGATTCCCTCTTTCATTCTGCTCTTTTATTGCAATGATTTCCGTTTTCCTTTAGCTCTTATCCATTCCCTTTTTCTTTTTTGTTTATCATTGCCGAAGGTGAAGGGGCATTTAAGCCTTGTCATTGTGGTGGGTTGGTGCAAAGCCGCTGAAATAATATAGTACGGCACTATATAATAGCACATATGTATCTTCCAAAAATGTACAAAATAAAACGTACCTATAATTTACCTACTCTTAAAGCTTCTTGATATGTTTATGTTTTCGGTTTATGGCTTCATTTTCTCTGTTTATTTTCTTACAATTTATAATTAAAAATTCAAACATCTGCATCCACAGTTGCCGACCAGCGTCCAGTGAAAAACCAAACACAAATCGAAAAGACCACAGCTCCCAGTCCGCAACCGGATTCGGGCTTCATAGCGCTGGTGGTCATCGCCAGTCTCAGTGGCTTTGCAGTCCTGCTATCAGTGGTAAGTCCAGGCGGAAAGAGTCCTTGATGGAGGGACTTTTAATGGCAATTTTTGGTGCATTGACAGCTCCTGCTCATTGGCTATCGCTACTGCAGCAAGCGACGCATCAACTCGATGAACTTTGAGAATCCTATTTACCGAAAGACCACGACCACAGAGGATCATTTCAGTTTGCGAAAGAATTTGCCAGCGCGCATCTACGATCATACCAGTGTCATGGATGAGGAGGTACGTGCTATCCTTTAATTTTGTTCTACTACAACATAGATCTAAAAATATAGAATTGTTATTCCTATTTCAAAATTATTCCTTTTTTAATTTGTTTATTTTTATCTATTCCTTATAGTACTCACCCGTTATAGGCATATCCTCGTATTAGAACGGAGAATGATAGATTTTTCCTTCGTTTGGTTGGTTTTTAAGATACGACCAAAGCAGACACGAGAATAAGTAGCGGACCCGCAGAAGACACACGCCTGAAGACTGAGCAACTCTGTGTATTGTGTAAATTAATTATTTTAACATTTTAAGGCACGGCAAGGACACGGCGGGTCACTTGGAGGGAGGCGTATCCTAAGAGGATGCTGTACAGAAATACTACGTCGCAGAGTTCTATCACAAGAGCAAAACACACACACACACACAGTCTAAATAAAACACAAATTGAGATGTTTAATAAGAAATCTAATTGATAATTATAAATTACATAAATAGTTCCAAACTGTATATAGCTGTAAGTGTGCATTATTTTTAAAAGAAGCAAACCAATTAATATTACTATATATATAAATATATATATACATATGACGATTGTGGTCGTAGTGATCATGATCTAGTACTATTAGAGCGCGTTGAGAAATTATATTTCTGTGTGTTCGATGAGCAGAATCGTTTTATTATCACTATTATTACTATTTACGTATTAACCTTTTGTTAACTGTATTTGTTAAGTGTACATACAGAATACATATATATGTATATGTTTCCCCCACTAAAAGATACAAGATGATACATAATAAACTCAGACATACTTATGTGTAGTATAAAATTGGTGTTTCTCTTTTCGCGGAGGGGTTTATCTTTCAGCTGAGGCTTCTGGGGAATATTGTAGGTTCTGATTTATCCAAATCAGTGAATTTCCACTAAAAGACTTACCGAGAAAAAGGATTTCATTAGGATCTATTTGAGATCTTTATGGACTACTATGTGAACGATCTCTATACAAATAAGAACAAATATCTTGAGCACAAAGTTGAACCAAACAAATGAACTTGAGGTAGGTCAGACCTCAGACCATAGAACTACGATATTGACAATTAAATTTATACTAAATTCTTACTTAACATCCAATCAATTAGTGGCTATATCAAGGCCCCGTGGACGCGGGTCTCTGACCTACGCCAACAAAAAATTTATTCTTATAATTTTACAAATTGCCCATCGCGGTAATTGACTAGACCGACAAATTGAGTAGTAGAACACACCTCAAAGCGTAACATACAAATTTTTCACCCAATTGATGGATGTTGCGTGAAGAGAGAAATTGTATCATTAAGAGAAACCTTTACAAGAACCACCTGCTCGCTGCCATCACCAATACCATACATTTCAATGTCAGCTGTGTTGTGTACCGCTCTCTTTGGCTACCGCTTGGCGACTTTTCTCTTAAGCATGGCCTATCATGACTATTGATTGGGGGTATCCCACTCTTGAGGTAGCATATTTGGTTTGCCGTTCTCTTAGATTCAGTACGTGCTCTACGCCTTCGCCTTCTCTGTGCGTGCTCTCTCTCTCTCTCACTGTCTCTTTATCACACCGCTCAGGTGTGTTCGGTTCGTTCGGCTTGGACGCGTGGCGATCGTCGGTTTGTCACGATGCACAGTGGGGCCAATTACTCTGCGACGACCGAGCACATTCATTCCGAGGTTGGAACGGCCTCGATATTCTCTCAGTTTTCTAGTCGTTTTTTGTCGGGCGTGCCGCACTGTCGTCTTTTCCACTGTATCGCATATTATTTAACGGTTAATCGCTCTGTCGTACACATTTTCGTACGCGAATTAAGTTTAGGCCAAAAGCAAATAACGAATAAATTTTGATTGAAAACAGAGTCAAAATAAAAACCAATTCCACATTGTGCACCTCCCAGTCAAAAGTGTTAATTTAAAGATAATGTACGAATCAATTTTAACCGCCTGTTACGTCAATCCATCATGTGAACATATCCGAATGCATAGCGACATAAATTTCCATAGCACATGAGGGAAAACATTTGCCAAAAAACAAAGAGAACAGTTTTCGAGAAAGTTATGAATTAAAGAGCCCCACTTTTAAGCGGCTGGCTTCACATGACCGCTTAAGAGCTTAACCACCTGAGGAGCTATCATCGCCTACAACGTTGATAAGCTGATAAACGAAAATTATTTGGCTGAAACTATTTGATTCATATTTTTTTAAAAGACCCACAACAGCATGACACGGCCCAAAAGAGAGATAGAGATAGTGAGGGACAGGCGGGGAGCTTAACCCTTGGCCCGTTCTACTTGAACAACCCTCGGTCCATCGAAACCAAGTCGTCGCCCTTTAGTTTGCACAATTCCCCAGTGAAAATGCTTTGTGTTTTATGTATGTTTCTCTTATGCCTGTTATTTCCAACATCGTATGATGTTTCTTTTTTTAGTCGTGGCTTTTTTGGCATGTTTATCGTGCGTTTGCTTCGCACTCTCTTTTTCGATACATTTTGCGAACACATTCTGTGGGTTTCTCTCCTCCTCTCTCTGTCTCTCTCTCTCTCTCTATCTTTCCCTCTTGTGGACATTTTTTGGCAAACGTTTCGCATTTTTCGAGAACATATTATTTCATAATACTCGTATCCGTACAGATAGGGAGGAAATAGGAAATTTGTGTAAAAAGTGTGTTTGACCTGAATTTGTATATATTTTTACAGTTAAAATAGAGATGGCCACAGTTTGCCTTCCCAATTATACAGAACGCTTTCAAACTGAAGAAACATTCGCAAATGATAATGAGAATGGTGATACTGCCTGCAAAAACACCCACACATGTCATGAGCCGTCGCCGCCGGCGGTTACCACCAAGGCCGCGACCAGTGCGTTCTTCTTCAGCAGAAGCACCAACTACCAGAGCTGGGTCCAACAGCTGATCAGCTTCAGCTTCACCTCCTCGTTCCACCTGCTCTCCATCACCTGCATTTTGAGCATCAGTAAGTTCTGCAATGCCGCCGCCATGAACGCCGCCCAGGCTACAGCCTCCACACCCAGTCCCAGCGAGATAATGCAGAATCTAAGCGGATCGGCGCTCCTGGAGAAGATTAGGCGCTCCAGCACATTGGGGCCACCACTGGATCGACTAAAGCACTTGGCCCCAGCGGCAGCAAACAGTCTGAGTCCCGGTATTGGAATGACCAATTTTGGCAACTCTTTCAATTCGGTATTCAATGGAAATCCGTTCAAGTTTCTAAATGTTTCCGGGAAAATTGGAACCCCATTGGATATATGTGAGTATGGATTGTTATTACTAATTAGGGTTAAGAGTGAGTTGATATGCGCCTATGGATTGTATTATTGAAAAGAAAAGGTGAAAAGTGGAGGAAAGCTTAAGGAAGTTTATTATACTGCTATATTTTTTTTCTGCTAGTTAGCTGATCATTATCCGGAGTGTGCGTTAAATTTTTTTATTATTCCTTAAAAATATATTCAAATGTGTTGTATGCCATATCATTCGTTCTGATTATAGAGCTAATTCAATGATCTGTTTAGGTAAAAACTCTCACACTCTCTTTCTCCCTCCCTTGTACCGTTTATAATCTTAATTAGTGAAAAATGTCTCTCCCTTTATTCTTGGCTTTATCTGATCTTCTTTTCTCCAAGTGCATGGGTACCCCAAAAGTGTGTTTATTGTTGTTGCCGCCGCCGCTGACTCTCGTGTTTCAGTTGATCATGCCACCGGCCTCGTGTCTTGACTCCACCTCTCGACTCCGACTCCAACTCCCCGACTCCGAGCTCCGAGAATCAGAGAGCCGTCTCTCCTCGGTTGAGGCGGCTCAAGTTTTTATTTATTCATGTGAATTTTGCGGCGAACCGAAAGGCAAGGCGTCTGGCGGTGCCAGTCAACTACTCCACTGCCATTTCCCTGTTGTTGCTGCTACAGACATTCCACAAAATCATACGATGTCCAGACTCTGGCTCTTTTAGCTCCAGCTTCCAACTCCCCAACTTCTCTCTTTGCATGCTTCCATCCAGCAGCCTTTTACTTTCCTCTGCTCTTGCCTTTTCCATCGATCCGCTCTTTCTGCGGGTTCTTTCTGCTTTTGTAATTATTCCGTTTTATGCTTTATACCGGCCGGCTTCGTTTCATGCAGCGAATGGAGCGGGCGAGCGCCACTTGAAGACTCCAACTCCGGCGGCTCTTGTAAAAACCAACATAGAGAGAGAGAGAGAGAGAGAGGGAGAGGAACAGAGAGATGAGAACATAAGCGAATGCAGAAAAAAGAGCAACAAGTGTCTGCTTGCTTGCCCGCTCGCTTTCTTGGAGTTTCGTGGCTTGGCACAGTGGGACGAGTATGCGACACCCACATGTGTATAAAATGATAAATCATTTTTAGGAAATGTATGGTAGAAAAGAAGTAATGTATGGTAATCAAACCAAGAATCGATATCAAAGATCGAGTTTTCTTGTGTGTAGATGATATACATATGTACGAGGATAGCTAGAGAGTCGTTCCCGTAAAGACTTAGCTAGCGATCTATTAATTGAATTACACGAGAATCGCTACTCGAACTTTGACTAGTTGTCATATTTCTTCACAAGAATAACTTGATTATAAACTTTACTAAACGGAACCATTGTTAACCTCAAGTAGCGTTAACTACTTTAATACTTCTTATAGTTGACACAGAAATGAATCCAAGAAAATCAAACTACTTCAATTGATTTTTCTTAAGGAAATAGTTCTTGAAGGAATAGAAACTCAAGATTAATGGAAGATATGCAATTATGAGGTCACCAAGCAAAAGAATCGATGGTAAATAATCGAAACTTCAGATTAATCAACAAAATAAGGAAATACTTTGCATAAAACTTGAAAAACAGATGTGTTGTACGTAGGGGAATCACAAAACGAAAGACTTAATTATTTAGGTTTTCAAAAAGTTAAAACAAAACCTTCAACTTGGCAAAAAAAAAGAAGACATACATATAAACGATTATGGTCTGGCCCAACACGAATGTCAAAGTTAAAAAACGTAAATGAGTAAATGCTGGGTCATGATAAAAAGCAAAGCTTAAAGGTTAAAAACGCTTGCTTAAAAGTTTGTATCTTGTTCATCTATCGACTATTTCATAACACTTGTCCTACTATCTCTCGGGGATTTGTGGTGTTCAGCGTAGCCTCCGTAATCAATATATAGACTCAGCCACAAAGATAACGAACTCGAAATGCATTTTCGATGTAGTTCTCTAGGCGATGAACATCCCGGAAAGTTGCACTAAAGGCTAGGAAAATACTGGAGCTCAGGTGTCAATTGATTGGTTAGACAGGCTTTGATCGATGGATATAGGTCGCAAAATGACATCCGAAGACCCCAAGTAATTGTCCCCAGCTAAATTTTAGAGTAAACCAAATAGAAATTCACACAGAGAGAGAAAGGGAAAAAGGCAGTGTGAGAAGGATGGGACAATTGACATGTTCGGGGCACATCCTTGACAGCTTAATGACTGTACCTGTACCCCAAACCTCAGCAGCAACGAAGCAGCATCCCCCCTGAGGCCAGAACCAGATCAGGTCCTGACACATTTTGGATTGAAACAAGTTTGCTCCGTCGACATGGGCTTCTGTTTTAAGTCCAGACTTTTATAATTAACTTGGCTAATTATGCTTGGAATTTGAACGTGCTCTGGACTCAAAGGTCCAGATACAAAAATGGTCATGGGCATTAATTACAAAAGCATTTTTCATTATGTATAATTATGAGGTAAAATCTTTCTTCGTTTTTGTTGCTTTTTTTACAAACAAAAAAATGAAGAAAACTGGTTCCCAGGCAAATACCACTTTCAGCAAATGATGGAAGCCAAATAAGTGTCACACCAACAACAGTTCGTAGCAATTGTTCAGGCTCGTGTTCGGTGTTCAGTGTTCAGTGTTCAGTGTTCGTGGTTTGTCTTTGTGTTCAAGTGACAAATTTCATAAGCGATACATGCAAAATACAGTCAAAGGTATTCATTTGTTTGATTACTTTATGCTAACAATGCTAAGAGAGAGACAGAGAGAGAGAGAGAGAGACTAATGTGAGGCTCTGTGGCAGGTATGGTGGCCAACCTTCGGTTTCCACTTTCTTCAACTCAGAACTTGTCTTTCAATTGTAAATTAGTTTTTTCTGTTTCGGGTCACAATTAAAATATTACGCATACGCCGCGGTGTGCTGCGTTGTGCAAATGCAGTGCACGAGCCAAAATTTAATTGCAAATACAAATATTCATCGGAGGTGGCGTGATTTGTTGGCTAGCAAATTAGACTTGCACACAGGCCCCCCCCCAATACACCCGTACACTCCACAGACGCTGTAGAATTTCATTAGAAATTCGTTTGGTTTGAGGAAGCCATATGCATAATACAAGCTATACAAATGACTGACTGATGATGACGTTTTCCTATATAGATTTCTTAATGAAGTGACAAGCGAAAAATAACGACTAGTACGAGTGGGTACGTTATCCCACGCTGGGATACCCGCAACTCTGATAGTATTTTTATGAGTAATTGGAACTACGAATGTGTCTCCCACAATTGGAGAACAAGTGATGACTACAATACGATATACATTTCTGGTTCCAATAAGGCTCCAGAATAGTGGAACAGGTACATAATGTTTTTCTCGCCTTCATTGGACTTAAATTATAATACCTTCTAAAAGGCCTTGCAAGGGTATACTCGTCATCGATTATTGGCAACAATTACATACATACCCGCAACTGAGTCATCTGTGGATTCGCGTGACGCCTACCAAACAACATCCACAAACATGTGTGAATATATCTGGTTGTTGTTGTTGTTTATTTCATTGCTAATGGTATGACGTTACCGATCAGGCCACTTTTTTCCAAATAAGAGACGACAAGCCAAACGTGTACCGAATCTATTCGACACTCTTACAACAACTTAAGAGCAACTTGTTTCAAAGCTACGCTCTCAAACAAACTTCCATGCAATTAACTCCCAAAGAGCCGCATCGAATTGGGTCTTGATAATAATTTGAGCGAACGACTAAGCGTGTTCCCCTTAAACGAGTCTCAACGAATTCTCGTATCCAAGCAAACACTCGGTTCAAAGCGCAATGTTCACATGATTATACAATTATTTGTTGATTTTTTTGTGTTCCTTATCGTAATTGCAAAAGGTATTTTATCTACAGAAACATTTTTATCGCACGAAATTATTATAATTTTGTTTTTGCTAGATAAAACTGCGGTATGATTACATACATAATATGGGTGTGAAAACCTTGACCAAAATGAGAAGAAAAATTCTATTAGATCTGCAAATTATTTTAAAAAAATGAAGGCAGCAACATGTTCTTAATTTCAATGTCACATTTTGATAAGCAAATCCACTCTTCCACATATTATGGCGAAATATTTATGACTAAGCCAAAATCTACATCAAAACTATGCATTAAACAAAGATTACGTAGCCTTGATAAGGTCTTCCAAATCGTAGCCCTCGTATTACTGATAATGTTTATTGGCTTTACAGGCAGCCAACTATCTGTATTATCTAAAGTGGCCCACGAGGCGCTAACCAAAAAGAAAAACAAAATCAGCTGAGCCTCGACTACTGTATACCATATACTCAGGCATTACGTTTTAATTGAAGAATCAGATAAGCAGAAACTACGCAGATTGATAGGTTACGGAAGCTTTAGTCTACTGTTTTTCTATATTCATGGGTCTATGCAGTTTTAAATGTTGCGGCAACTTCAACCAAATAGATTGAGATAGTATTTCCATTGCACTTAAATTGCGATGGGTTGAATACAGGTCTCACTGGGATAGAGTTAGCGTTGGAGAGAAATAGAGCCCTCGCGTTGTGCTTAAGTCGTAGAGATTAAGTCGTAGTCATGAAAACTCACCCTTGACTGCTAAACAACTCTGGGAAAGTGTGTTTGGCTTCTATGACTTGGCTTTGACACTTTCGTGGGATGCCATAACAATTCAAATGTTGGAGTTCCTTTTGATAATCACCAATATAAGTTACATAATGATTGGTTGAGGTTTTTAACTGTACTTAAAGAAATATATGTATATATAAATATATTGAATTACTTTAGTTTACAAATGGAAAACAAATGGAAAATGGAAGCTTTCCAGAAGTACTCGTATCCTTGGCCAAGAACTTGAAGCTATCGCAGAGCTATGGGGTATCGGGAGGCTCTTCAATTGATATCTAAAGTCTACAAATATTTTTTAGTCATGAGAAATACCACAATGATTAGATCCCTTTAGCGAATGCATCATGTTGTTATCAAAAATTATCGGCCTGATACGCCTGATAAGTGCAAAGTTCTCACAATATTGTTTGTTGTTTTCTTTTTCCCACATTATCTATACGAACTTTGCAATATTTTTTATTAATTTGCGTAATTTTCCATGGCTATTATGGTTAATAGATAACTACAAAAACACTTCATTGATTAATCATCAAATATGGAGGAGATTGTAATCGAATCAAAGGAAAAGGTATCAACTATGGCAACCTTTCGGGCTTTTAATAAAGCATTTATATTGATTTGAACTCTGATTGACTTTTGCGCTGATTTCTGTTTATTATTTCGCCCTCTTGGCGGCTAACCACCATCCCCAGTACCAGTACCAGTAGCATCCCCATCTCCATCCCCATCCACATGCCCATTCTGTCGTTGAATTAATGGTGCGAAATTTTCATGTGAAATACTCTTGACCAGCTCCATTTTCTTCTCATAGGCCCATGGCCTCGGGCCCTGTGATTGATTTCTGGGCGATGGCGGAATAAAGTAAAATAAAACTGTTCAATGAACTTCGCATTAAGCATTTAATTGGCCCGTTGCCTCCTGTTCTGCTCGAATTCGGTTCTGTTCTGGCCTGCATTTGTGATTCTGTCAATCAAATTGGCGGCTATTGCTGCTGTCGGAGGCCGTGGTGCCTGTGGTCTGTGCGAACCACACCACAAATTATTGCTCGACTGATTTAATTTGTATTAAATGTCGGGCAGAGGGAAAAGCTGTATAAAAAAATAATACTTTGGAATGGAAATGATGAAGACGATAGGGAATACACCAATCAAAGCACAATGCAGTGTGTGTGCTGCATGCTCGTATGATATGGAACATCAAAGGAATGTTGTTACTATTGATGTGGTTTAAGATGATGGTAAATGTTTTGGGAATATAAATATATTTAAATGAAATCATGTGAACCTTTTAAAGTAGCTAAAGAAACATTGAAAAGTATTCAATAAACTTTAAACAGGTTTTGTATGACGAGTAATTAAGTAATGTATTCTAAAGGATTTTTGAAATAGACAGAGTGTAGCATTTCTACATAAAACCAGACATGAAAGCTCTCCGTTTACTGCAAAAATATATTTTAATGGGGATTGAGAAAATGTCTTTTAAAAATGCTGGCAACAGATAATATCTGAATATTAAAATTTTAATAAAAGCTTCCGAAAATTGTGCCTCTATGAAATGTACTTGGCTAACTTTAGACTAAATTATACTGCTTTTATTATTAGTATTTTTAAGAGCTAAACACTCCAAAACTTTTAAGAATAATTTTTTTAGTTACTTCCCGAAATGAACAGAACGAAAGGTGCTTAAATATGTATTGAATGTGATACAAATACCAAACCATTTTTTCAGGAAAACATTTAATTGGAATAATAAATCAAAGAAAATAATTTGGAAATATACCATTAACCAATTTTCAGAGTCAAAAAATATGTCTGCCAGAAAATGCAAATGAAAATGTATGCATTGGTTTGCCGGAATATAGATTTGATGGGGAATTTAATTTTAATATTTATCTCAATTAAGCGACTAAACGACTCACTTCAAATGCAATTTACATTCACATTCGTTTACATAGAGATTTGTCGAGCACTGAAAGTGCAATATCTGATCTCTCTTAGATAAAGCCTACATTCTCATATGTGAATTCCCCTCCCAATATATGTACATATCAGAAGGAGCAAACAAAGCTCTTTTTCATAAATGCAAAATGTTTGCGCACATTTTTAATAATTTACGGGGGAGACTAATAAAAAATCTGCAGCTCAAAGAGGACAATGAAATAGAAGAGCGGAGGAGAAGCGCACAGGAGCACAGGAGGTTGAATATAGCATCTAGGTAAATAAACATGCACATGCATGCATTAAGAGAATGCAAAGTGCAGAGTGGTGAGAGGAGAAAGAAATTTAAAAAATGTAATCGAAAACGAAGCGAAGCGAAATTTTGCCTTCGCATGCACCGAATTTTCCATGAATGAAGAGAGCATCAAATGTGTGTTTGTCTGTCTGCAGAGGGCCAAGGCAATGCCTGACATGTCTCTGAATTGTACTCTGTGGTAATCGTAGGTGGCAAGGGGCTGTAGTGTGTACGCCGTAAGGGGCTGTTTCGTGCTAAGCTTCGCTGGGAAAGAGAGAGTGTATACGCAGGGAAGTAATCTTGGTTTCTTTATTCGCAACAAGAATCTGCTTTTTGAAGTATTTGACTCTTGGTTTAAATAACTACAAATAAATCTATGATATATCGGTCCAGCAGACGCATTCGGATTCGCAATCTTCTAAAGTGGGAATAGAGAAAAGAATTCGATTAAAGCATTTCTGGATGTTATTCCTAGAGTATTTTCGAATTCTTTATCCGTATCTTCTAGTCGGAATACCCTGGCGACGTTAGTATCGTATAATTAAATGCCTCTCGTATGCATGCGCGTCTCGTTTGGGGGTGAGCCTGAGCCCCCGTGCGGGACATGCTCTGACGCTGCTGCGGCTGCCTAAGCAATTGTCAATTTGAGTTAAATGTGCGCAATTAAACGGTAAATGCTAAAATGTCACATGGATAGACCTTATTCCCATACACCCGTACACTGCATACCACTGCTCTCCGACGGAGCTCAAACTTGGAACACTTTAGGCATAATCGCAGCACATTAACCGAAAGTCAGTTTGTTTTAGCATATTGTATGCTAATTGAGAGACAGACGGGGGGAAAGAGACATAGAAATAGGCAAACAGATTGAGAGGGAGAGAGAGAGAGGGAGAGGGACAGAGGAAGTGGGACAGTGGGTGAGTGAAATGTCAAGTGGCCCATAAAACGATTGATGAAGCAATCCAACACTTCTGGAAACCCCTTTGAATTCTATGGGAATGACAATGGCAATGGAAAATGGGAAACTACTTCGCACATCAAATTCTCGCTTATTAATTTCCCCAAAAGTTTCTGCCTCTCGTATACCCCATTGCGGTCCACCACAAAAGACACAGAAAGGCGGCCCAGGAGGCCGAGACATCCATACATATGTAATCCTCGCCCCTTCACTCGGTTTTCATTATTTACAAGTTTTTGTGTATTGTCAAGTTTTGGCTTTCATTAAAAAGGGTTTTAAACCTTGTCAACAGAACGCCTTCTCTTCCTCTCCCTCTCCCTCTCACTCTGTGTGTGTGTGTGGTGTGTGTATGTATGTTTGTGCTTAACGATCCAAAGTTTTCAACTTAAATTTTAGTTATGAATTTTATTAGGCTCCAACCAACGGCCTCTTGGCCTCTTTGGGCCGCCTTGGACCCATCTTGCATCCCCTGTGGGGTGTTTAATTATAGTCTGTGCGGCTAACCCAAAGATTTCAACTTAATTAATTAATATGCATTTGATTTTGCAGCTCAAAGCATACCCAACTACTGCGAGGAGAAGCAATTCCAATGCGCCAGTGGAGCCTGTATAGCCATCAGATTCGTGTGCGACGGCGACTCCGACTGTCCGGACCACAGCGATGAGCGACTGGAGCAGTGCAAGTTCAGAGGTGAGTCGAAGCAACCCCTAAAAATTACAGCCATGAATTCTCTGAATCTCAGAGACTAACCTGTTTCTCAGAAATGGCTAACCAGAAATTAGTTATTTTTTGATAGATATATACTAGTAGATACTAGTATGCAAGTTCTCTCCCCAGCAACTCGCATTCGTATCAATAAACAAACCGAAATTCAATAGAGCTTTGCCCTTTGCCTTTCACGGATTTCTCCCTCAGTCTCTGCTTTTGATTAGGCTTTCACTTCAACTGTTGTCTTATTCAAATATTCTCTCCAAGGGCTGCACACCAGACCTCACAGTTCAAAGAATTCAAAGGCAGGCTACGGCTACTCCCAAACAGCAAAAGCAGGAACAAAAAACGCCCAAATTGTATTTTCAGGCGTTTTCTGGGGTTTTTCTACTATGTATTTTCTGATGCTTTTTGAAAGAAAGTTTTTCCAACGCCATTTTTTCCGTAGCTGTTTCTGTTTTTCTGTGTGTGTGGGGGCCATGGCCAAGGTGATGGCCATGCCCGTGCCCCACACTCAATCCCACTGGTGGACCTTATAAAGTCAAGCGTTGGATGGGGATTTACGACTAAGGATGCAGCTGTTGCCTACATCCTACGTGAGGGCGCTCTCACTCTAATCTGTTGTCAGTCATTTGTAGTTTTTCAATTTAGAAATGTCACAGAACTAACCATTTACTTCAAGTCTCTCCCATTGCCATCCAATAATCTCTCTTTGGATGGTGGTGGTGCTGTTTGCTTTTGTATTGGTTTTGGTGTTTCTGCCATTTGTTTGGCTTCGTTGTTGAGTAAGTAACAACTGGCTGTTTATTTAGTGTCATGTAGGCAGTGCCCCAAAACCCCTGGACCCATTGGACTCCTGAACTCCTGGACGCTGGGTGTCTACGACCGCACTCTGGTGCTGTTACTGCTGCTGTGGAAATTTATTTTCATTTAATTTTTAAGCTCATCTATCTGTTGTTGTATTCGTGTGTTAGCTAGTAGCTGTTAAGTGTGTGCGTTCTTTTTATTAGCCCATGTATTTAATTTAAGTTTGGTTCACGGACCAGTCGCTGTGTGTTCTCCGCTACCCAGTCTCTGGTTCGTTGATTTCCCAAATTTAACATTGCCTACTTTTGGGCTGGCGTATGAAAAACACTGCCAGTCGCAAATATTGGGCCACTCTGTGCACATGTGTGTGTGGTTTAATCTTTAAACATTTTCCCGCAGTTGAATCCATTTGACACCCAGCACTCAGCTGTACCTCAATTACATATACGAGCGTGTATAGTATATGTACATAAATGGCATTTGTCTGCAGTCGTAAGCGGACTTAAGCTTGCTAAATTACCAACAAACAACCGAAGCTGAAGCTGAAGCTGGAGCTGGCGCTGGTGCTGAAGCTGAAGACTGAGTCTTATTTAGGGGCCAGTGCAGGCGCCAGTCAAGTGCAATCTGGCTAAAGCATTGCATCAGGCTAATTCGTACTAGCACACGCTCTTACACACACGCACACGTGCAAACCACAGGCTTGGCCAATAAACTTGTTCCATAATCATAAAACACTCAAGGCATCCACTTAAGCGCTCAACGAAACAAAAGAGCTCAATGAAGTTGATTAATTGGGCGATTGTCGAAAGCTCTGCAAACAAACATATCTCGTTTTTAAGATCAAGATTTCGCAAAACGAGATTGTTCGCGAATTACTTGGCTCAAAATAAGAGAAATATTAACAGATCATTGAAGCTAAAATTTGTGCGTATAGTATCTGAGTGTCTGCAGAGTTTCCTCATTGGGAAACGAGGAAAATGCTTTCAATGAACTGTTGTTAAACAGTAACCCAATAATTCTCCGAATTAAAAAAAAAAAAATTTAATATAAATCACATTTTTCCATTGAAAAATAACTTTTACAAGTGTCACGAAATCGGATTCCCAAGAATTGCCTGACATCATTTTCGAAAACGGAATAAACCCCTGTACTTCTGCGGAAGTACTAGCTAGTAATTTAATCTTTTGCTTGGTTCAAACAGAAAATGCATTGAAAATTGCGCTAAGCAATTGCGACTCAGAAAGCGGGCAAAAAATAGCTACGGACTGTAGACTGTACGGAATTCTTGAGAATTGCGTCGCGCACAAAACAATTCGTACGTAAGGGAGAATCGGCTTAAACTTGACCCACAATCGGGGGGAGAGAAATAGCCGGAACGGATCTAATGGATGGGTCGTCGAGAGACGAGAGACTGGGTCAAGCAAACCTTATCATCAGATTTCTGTTGTTAGTCCGATTCACGACATAAAAAGCAGACGTATGCGTCGCCACTTCTAGCACTTGAGATTAATTATTATTATAAAGAGCAAGCAGCCCATTAACACTAGACGCTTTGCTTAGTTGGGGATTTTGATTTGTTTTGACAAATCGAAATCTAATTGCGCACAAATTGTACCCGGAGATAACATGGCACATGGGGGTTTCCTCTGAGCATAGTCTCTCTAGTCCCTATCACTCACTCAGTGGCTCAGAGTAGCACTCACTCCGTTTCGAGTGCAAATAGGCTTTGAGTGTGGGCCAAAAGTTGAGTGAAACTCTTATCAAAATGCCGAGCGCAAGCTTCAAGCTCGGGGGATGCTGCTGCCCAAAGAGTGTTGTATGTGGATGCGACTGCTTCTGTCGGTTCCATCTTGTCAGAATGCCACCAAAGGCACTTGGCCAGAATTCAGTTAGTTTCGAACTCTGTGCAGAAGAGGACGTGTGTGTGTGGTTCTGGCAGGACAACTGCGAGAAAAAAAGCGCGCAAGGCGCCAAAAATAAATAATTTTGAACCAAGCCAAATCGCATGAGAAACAGAAACATTCGCTCAAAAGTGACAAGTGTAAATTAAAAAAATATTCTAAAAATTAATTTAAAAATATTCGGATATATTTGCAAAATTATTCAACAAATAAATCAAATATATTTTCGAGCCAAACAGCTGTTGTTGGTCAGCAAAAATCAATGGCAAGGCCAATTTTGGCAGTCAAACGTTAGAAGACAAACTGAATCCAGTTTTTGTTGGCGTCGCACAGGCGGCAGCATCCAAGGAGCAGCAGCAGTAGCTTTCCCCCCCGCCCCGCCACGAAAGCGGAAGCTTTTCCTGTGTGTTTTGGCTTTTCCGTTTTTGGTTTTTTCACGCTTCTGCGCGTCGCTTTTGATTACAGTTTCCCAGTGTCCCGCTCTGTCTGCAATCAACTGCTCTTCTCTCTGTCTCTCTTAGCTGTGCTCTTTATGGCCTGCCTGGCATAATTTGGATTTGATTTTGTGTGGACTTTTGGCTTTTGTTTTGGATTGGATTACATGAACTTGACACCAAACACCAAACACCAAACACCAGTCAGCAGTGGCAATAGTTTCTGCCACTTGAGGAGTCTTTTGAATTGCATTGCCACAGCAAATCCCGGTTAATGTTCACACCTATCCTGTGATGTCCTGCAGTGTCCCTCGAGTGTATAAATCCGCTATAATTGTTAATTACATTTATCAATTTTCATTTAAAATACCCATAAATCCCGTTGACATGTCAAAGTGAAAAATTACAATTAAATGTAAATACTCAACGGGGTTTTCGCCTGACCCTTTCTCTCGCAGCTTTAAAACACCATTTACCATTTTCCATATGAGGATTATGGAAAGTTTCTGATAAAGCAAGCCCATTAATAATTATCCATAAAAAAATACACAGGAAAAAAACGCGGCTTAATTAAAGCATAAAACATGAGGAATGAAAATGTGCAAACAAAGAAATATCTCAATCACGCGCCGGAAATAAAGAGAGCATTAAATAAAATATAATTAAGTATTCAACCAGAAAGAAAAAGGAAATAAAGATACTGAAAATGCTAAAAATATTATAAATTATCTGCAACAATATTTCAAAAAGTCAAATTTTTAAAAGAGATGATGAAAACAAAAAGCAAAATTAATAAATTATAAAAAGGAAATATATATATATATATAAAATAATTGAAATAAATCCTTTTAAATAATTAATTTAAAAAAAAAAACCTTCAATGAGTTTAATTAAAAAAAAAATATAATATATATTCTATTTGTTTGCATACAAAGCTCATCTGAATTTAAATAAATACAAAAAAAAACACAAATAAGAACTGCACATAAATTCAATGTAAACATCACCGACTATAGTGCACATAAATATTCAAACGTAACCCATTTAAATGGAAACTAAATTTTCACGCACATAAATTTTGATTTTGTTTATGATCGGAAAACTGTTGCCTACTTTTGAGCTGCTACTGCTGCTGCTGCTCCTGCAGAGGATTCCCCATGATTATGATTATAAAGATGATGATGATGAGGTCCTCTTGCAGCTGTTATATTTGCTGGCCAACCACTTGATAGCATTTAAAATAATTATAATTACGATTACTCTCCGAACAGAGACAAAAGTGGCAACGTTCGCGCGAGAACAAACCGGAATAAACGGCGATTTAATTTAATAATTCAGCCGTGCACTTAGGCTAGAGCGTTATCCTATTACCATACAGCAGGGGATCCCCAGCAAAAAACGCCGCGAAAGAACCAACATGGGACCAATACGCAGCAGCTTCCTGGGCTGCTCCTTCCTGCTGCTCATCACCGGATTATTACCGCGAGCCCACCTCCAACCGACGACATCCACTGTCACCGCATCGGGTATGACTATGGGGTGCGGGGTATGGGAATGGCACTGGGGATGGGGATGGGGATTCCCCAGAAATCTTAGCATTCATAATCTGATTAGTAAGAGTATCATTCTGAAAAATCTGGAAAAGCTGCTTACCCAAAGCTTTTCTCTGTTTATATCATTATGAGATTTAATCGCTCAAGCAGATACATATATGTATTCCAATGCCTTGGAATGGGAATCATTTCATTACGGCATTCAGAACTGCATTCTATTCTTAGATGCTTCCAAAAGTATGAGGAATCTCTTTTTTGTTTCTTCTTTTTTCCTTTCCAAATTCCCTAGAAGGACGTTTTTCATTCTCTAAGAAAAGAAAAAGAGTTAGGTTTTTCTTCTGCAAAATGCAAATCAGTTCACACAGAACATCTTGCAATGCTATCTATGTATTTTTTTTTGGCAGAATTTAGGTTTAAAAATTCTTTCCTTAAACATAAAATATTCATTCGAATAACCAACTTTATTTCAATATATTCCATCTACGTACACATTTTGAATGGAATGGCTAGACGCTCACATTGTTTATCTTCATTAAGAATGTTTAGGCTTTATATTTAAACATTGCCTCTATGGAACATTAGGGCTTTGCCCCACTGACTCACAGAATTGTACAATCGGGATTGACTTGACATTGAGTTTGGGTTGACGTCTCAAACACCAAATGTTTATCTGGCTTCTGTATGAAGCGAGCACTAGTGCGAGTACAAGGGGAGAGAGGCTCATTTCCTGAGGAACTCTGAAGATAAGACGAAATTCCGAGACCATTAACCGCTTCAAGTGTATTTCAATTTACTGTTATTGTCTGCTCCCTATGTGTGGGAGACTAAATATATATGGGAGACTAAATATATATGTATAACGATATGGATATGGGTGGAAACTCAATTCAAGTCTTTGACAAAAAAGCAAAATAATGTCCCATCGATGGCCAAGAGAGCGAAAAAGTCAGTAAATAAATAAATAACTTATAGGCAACTAAACGAAGGAGAGCCATTAACAACAGACCAGGGCTAAGAGCAGTAGATACAGACAATACAGAAAGGCAGGGGCAGATCAGCCATAGAGCCACGTTAAGTGTCCTCCATCCGCGCCGCGATGCGCATACGCCGCGTAAACAACCAAGAGACAAAAGACAGCGGCGCGGCGACAGGAACAGGAATCGGGACAGTAACAGGGACAGCGCCAGAGACGCTGTCAGACTTTTAAGCAGCTTTTGCCCCATGTGTGGATACACATTTCTACATATAAATCGTACTTATATACGTTCATACGACATATACATATATTGGCTTTATGGTGTATGCTAGTGTTCGATATCGAACGCATAAATATTCATGCAGCACATTCGTGGGGAGCGAGCAGCAGACAGCTGATAAGCCTGCCGCACAGAATGTGTGCAAAATCTAAAAAAGAAAACGAAAGAAGAGCTCAGCTCAGAGTTCTATATACTTACTCGTAGTTACAGCAACACATATATTTTTGGGGCTCGTGTGAGCCACGTCGACTGGCAGACCTTAGATAACTTCAGTCACACAACCATGCCACTGCCACTGCCACTATCCTTGTCCTTGTCCTTCTCTGTAAGCCATAAATTATGTATCCCTCACATTTTTAAGCGCAGCAATCCATCGAAGTTGCTCCTAGTCGTGTTTCGCTGGAATGGGCATTACTTTTCGAATATTTCATGGCTCCACTTTCCCCCCCAAAATACACGTAAGATTGTTTAACATATAAATTGGCAACCATCTGAAATGCAATTCAAATGGTAGACTTTCGCGGCCATTTGCTGCACTCTCCAGCAAACGACAGCAACAATTGCTGCTGTACCAAACGCAAAAAAGAAAGGGAACATAAAAGTTCGTCCCTCATTAGAGGGACCCTCAATCGCTGCTCCACTTCAGCCGCCGCCGGACTGCTCTTTAAATGATTTATGATGCAGAGACCCAGACTCCACGTACCCCCCAGACCCTCAGGAAAAGAACCCTCGACTGATTCTATATTGAAATACTCCCTCAAGGAGGCACTGGGACACAACAACAACAACTTGGTGGAGACGGTACGGCTTCAATAAAGTGGAAAAAGGTGCCATAAACAACAAGCGGCGAGCCTTTTTTTACGAGTATGATACTCGTGCAACCCGCTGTGTGCGGAAGACGATACTTCTCTAAACAAGAAACACAAAAAAAAAACAAGTACAGAATAAATAAAAGAGGGCAAACAATTGTAAACAATGAAAAAAGGAAAATCCCCTTAACCGTGGCACAAATTTTTCATTTATTTATTGAGACGAGACACAGGAAAAAGCAGGACAGGATGAGGGTCTGAGATGAGGGTCCGAATGAGGAAGAACAATGGGGGGTGTCTGCCGTGCCATTTCCTTCCGCCCGTTTAAGTGAATCGGACAATTCAATTTATGATCAAAAAGACAGACAAGCTTCATTAGGAGAGGTCCGTCCTCCCGAGCAACCCACCGAAATTAAAGTCAGAAATCAATGAAACCCAATATTTCATGACATTTCTTTTTATTTTCGTCTTGATATTGCTTTCTCTTAGCTGGAGGATATTTGAAATATTCCATTTACAAAATATTAACAACTTTATTACGAGAGAATTAAGCTTCGAGGGTTCTTCGGTTATTTCACTGAGGTACGATATCTTATCGGTTTCATCATGAGGTTTCACGAACTCCACAAACTATGATACGTATACAAATGTTAACATTAATTGAACAAAATGTGTATTTCCACCAAAAGGAAGGCCTAGAGGGGTCGGGCGCCATAGAAGATTGGAAAATGGCAAATATCACAAAAGTTTTAATGCGCCAAATCGATGAATGACCGCAGAAAACTTTCCCGTACCCATTCTTCCCCTTGGACACTTCTGGAAGGAAGACAAGACAACTTTTTCTAGCACTAAGCTTTTGGCCTGTAAATGAGCTCAGGGACGAGCTCCCAACCCGACCTCCCCGGGGATTCGGTGGGGTTGCGGGGTTCGATAGTACAGCGGGGAATTGCATTGTTCCCCGAAAACTTTCTTGAGGTTCTGCCGGAAAGTTTACCCTGTATTTGCTCAAGTCCCTTCGTGTTCGGGAAGGCGACAGGGGGGTAGATGACTTTGTCACTTTTGCTGTCGGCAGCGTTGGGGGCAGGAGTCGAATCATTTAGTGATAACCCTCAAATCAAGGCAATGCACTGCACACGTAAACTCGTACACACACATCCGATCCACCTTTGCCACCTGCATGGGTACGGGGTACCTGTTCATTATCGCCGGCAAAAGGTGTCCGGAGACTACTGTTCTGATCCCCCTGGCGACAAAGCACTTTAAATGAATTGCATAATCGCAAGCGTCTGTCTGCCCCAAGTCCGTGCCACTCCATTCTCTAGAGCTCATGCTCCTCCTCCTGCTGCTGCCATTTTCCACCTCGAATGTTGTCGCGACGCGGCAGACTGTAAATAATGAAGTTTGCATCTCTGCCTCCTGCTTCTGGGTGGCACGAGGCAAAGCAGCTGCAAAAAGAGCTTTTAGGCACAAAAAATATATATTTTTACATATTTATATATATTTGGGTATATGAAAATTGTTGCACAAATACGAGTACTCGTCTCATGAGCGAAATTTATGAGCTTCATAAAGAAAAGTAATAGAAACGCAGAACAGATTGCCACTGAAGTCGGTTTGTTTATGCATTATGTAAGCCGGGCGCAAAGTGTCCTCATTTTTGTTGGTGTCAGACCATTAAGTCATAAATAAATAATTCCCTGTTCTTGTATATGAAACGGAAGCTGACATTGAACTTCTGCTGATATGAACACGAATAATACATACATATATTTCTGGGGAATTTCAGAGAAGATTATACGACGAGTTTGCTGTAAAACAACGACGTCTCTCAGATGTAATCAAAGTTAGCCGCAAGTTAGCAGCAAATGTGCTTATAAATATTTTTTTAATTTCCTTTTGGCTGCTGTTGATTGTTACCCATTAAAGCAAGAGAATAGCACACCAAACCAGAATCAGCGCTTCTGATACCCGATACTGGTGGACAGCAGGAGTGTATTTTATTGCTTAAGATGGGTGACGGAAGCGTATACTTCTCCATCGACCTCTTGAGGTTTTACAATTTAATATGCAACATGTGGCACATAGAGTTGTAAAATTAATGGAACTCAGATTGGATATAAATTAAGAATATAATATATGAATCCACTCATCAAATCAAAGTTTCCAAGTTTAAGGCTACACGCGATATAAACCCCTAGTTCTAATGAACGCCTTCAATTACCACATTTTATATGACCACGTCTGGGATATCAATGGAAATAAAATGTATCTTAAATCTACATCTATGTAAATCTATATATCAATATCTTTCTTCCAGTGTGACTTAGGAGTTAGCTGTCTCTGTCTGCTTTTCTAGGCCTCTTCTATAGATCTATCGTATTCCCATATGGGATTGGGAACACTTAATATTGGTGTACTTTCTCTTTTGAAAATCAAAAATAAATAGCGGGTATCCCATGGTCGCAATATAAACTATAGTTTTTGTTCGTATTTTATACCTTTTTTGTGCTAAATGCTGGCTGTCTAGGTAAATAGTACACTGTGGAACGTTTTCCCCCATCTCGGTATTTTCCAGCTCCCCGAACGCCGAACGTGATGCGCATTTTTCGCACTGCGGCGGCTCCGTCTGCCTCCCTCGGGTTTGGTTTTGGCTTTGGCTTTGGTTGGGACTCTTTGGCTTTGGCTTTCGGGTTACAGTTTGTGTTTCGTGAGGAGGGTGGTGGGGTGAGCGGGGTGAGCGGGGACAAGGAACTGCCACAAAAGTTGCGCTCAAGTTTATGGGGGAACGACTCGCAGTCTGGAGTCTGGAGAAAACTTTGCCCCTGTGGAGATGAAGGGACTGTGACTGTGTCTCTTAAAGCGTCGACGAATGAAATGCAAATGTCTTTCAGAGGAATTCGTTTGAATTAAGCGCTAAATTGTCTGCACTTTAGCATGGCTCACAAAAGATGCATCGTTGCACGAAGAGGGCAAAAGTGCAAAGGAAAATCTGGGCTAAAGAATTATCCAATTGAAAATGAATTTTCTTACATTTCATTGAATATTTTTCAGCAATTATTTGTATGTGTCCTGACACCTTGAATGGTTTTTGTAACACCTTCGATTCAGAAAATTCTTTTGTATCTCCTAATTGCATTTCAATCACTCAGCCAGCAACAAATTGTTTTCCTTTCCGGATGGGAAAGAATGGAATATTGCAAAGCCTTTTAATAAATTTTGTGGTGGTGAAAAGTCGTAAAACAAAACAACCATAAAATATAGGGAAAAACTATTTCCACTAAAACCATAAAACAAAGAGAAAAGCTGAGGAAAAAGGAGACTGAAATCACATTTATTTTTGGCACAGTTAACTATTCAAGCATAAAAAGTTGGACATATACCATTACCGTTATCTGCCGCAGCTATTGAAAATTGATTTTGAATATACGTGTTTTTCATTGCAGAATCGACTTGCAACGCGGACCAATTCCGCTGTGGCAATGGCAATTGCATTCCACAGAAATGGGTCTGCGATCACGAGGCTGACTGTACCGATGGCTCCGACGAGCTATCCCTCCTCTGCAGTAAGTACTATCCCCAGTCGTAGATGTAGATAACTTTTCCCCCAAGTGGTTCCCGAGCTAATGCAACTATTTCCTTTGAATGTTGTGTGAGAGCAGTCAGTATGTGCCAGCCCTATGAGGTGATGTGCAAGAACATGGAGCAGTGTATACCACGCGGGTGGCTCTGCGATGGCGACTTCGATTGTCGGGACAAGTCCGACGAACAGGATTGTAGTAAGCCTCCACCACTCCATCACTCACATTTGCATACTAACTGGAGGATTGCCGTGCCCATCACTAAACCAAACGAAAACAAAATGAGACGTTTAATCGAAATTTAAATGCATGAACCATCCTCTGATTCACTTTATGGCTGGACTCTAGTCCTTTGCCTGAGCCTGAGCCATAAATTAACATCATTCCTGACGGACAATATCGCGACGTGACCATCAGCGGAACTAATCTTTATTTATGCATTAGGGAGAGACTCCCATTGTCCTTTTCCTTTTGCCTTTCCCTATGTAGTTTTTTTCCATGAAATTTCCCCTCCACTCCTGTAACTTGTTTAGCGGTTTATTGTCTGTGACACATTCGCCTAACTATGTGAAAGGAAATCCAGAACTCCAGAGTGCCAGAACGGCAGTGTTTTTATGTTTCAGGATTGTAATTGAAAAAAATGATGCGATTTTTATGATGTTATCCTTGATGGAAATAAAATCTGGTAATCAAAAGTGCGAGGACAGCGACCAAATTGAGCCTGTGGTTTATATGGAGTTGAGCTGCGCAGAATACATATATCACAGGATATACATAAAAATATATACATACACATGGTCGAACATTCCAGTATTCCGAGTCTGTGGGGGTGAATGTGTTTTTACGACCTTTATGCGCTTTAAAATTGTCATCAAACCTTGTTGACATTCCAGCTTTTATCCATACACCCTCCGCCCTACCGCTCCACCGCCCTACCGCCCCACCGCCCCACCGCCTCTTCGTCCTCCGTGGATCTTAATTGAAGTTGCTTTTGGTTGGGCCAAAAGTTCAGCGCGAAAAGCAAGAGCACACACACATATGAAACGGCAAAAAAACAGAAGGAAGATACCCCTTGCTATTGATACCCTTGACAGCCTTTGATAAATAAATATAGAGCATTCCTTTCGCTTGCAGATAAAGCAAGAGTGGAGAGTGCAAAGCTTAGACCAATATCGGGGATTAGTTTTCCTAGAAACATGGTAATCAGGAATGGGAAAGCTTCCTCTCTTCGTTGCAAATGTCCGCATAAAAAAAAATATCCTCTGCTAGTGTTTATTTACTGTAAAGCGGGAATGTACGGCTCTTTCCGCCATGTCCTTGGTCCTTGGTCCCCTATTTAATTCCATTTAATACTCAACTTTGACTCTTCATAACTTTGTGTGCCGTTACGGGGAAAACTTGGCTTTCAAGTCGAACAATGACGCCAGGCGCTGCTCGAGGAACACTACACAATAAACAAAACGCAAACTGCCCCACAAAAGCATTGAGCTTCATTGGCTTTCGAGAAGGTAATGGGGGCTAGCTTGGGGAAGTAGCCGTACCACATTTCTAAAAAGCATTTTAAATAAAATTAAAATCAAATTGCAAGTACTATATACGCTCCAGCGTCAGATAACAAGAAAATGCTATTGAACACAATACGAAAATTGTGGGTCAATATGTGTGTGAGTGCGTGAGTATGTGTGGGTCTGTGGAAAGGAGAACGAAGGTCCTGCCCAGGTCTATTCATAGTGACCCTCCCACAACAGCAAATTGATTTTGCCATGGCTTACAAAAGCTAAAGCTGAAGCTGAAGCAGTGTCCCACATGGCCATACGAGGGACATCATTTCATTCAGCGAAGTGCTCGTTCTGGCCTCAAGAAGGACACAAAAAAAATGAAGTCCCTGGCGAATTTTTCTCTCACCAAGCAATGGGAAATTTAATGAAGCCATAATTTGTGGCTGCAAAATGATAGTGGATAATTGAAAATTTTGCCTTATACGAAGAAGCCAACGAGAAAAAGAAGTAAAAAGTGTAATGAAATAAAAAACTTTCCCATATCGAAATACAATTTTTATTCTAAAAAATGTTAGTAGGAGAGATTTCCACATACCAGCGTATAAATAAATTATAAAAAATAACATAGGGAGAGAAGCTCATGTGTGTAGACAATAAGATACCCCGTTTTACTGCTAATCTACTCTGTAAGAGAGAGAGATAGCGCGTGAGCCACATACGGAAAATTGTTGTCTTCATTCGTATACTTTATTTTTTGTATATCATATTTTTCTTATACTCTTTTAGAAACCACCGGCATCTATTAAAGAAATGAAATCTAAAAACTGATAAACCGTTAACTCCGTTCATTTCCCTGTTAATCCGATAATCACGAAAATTTAGTACTGAAATTCATAAAATTCCTTGGATATCCAATTATTTGTGATAATAAAAGTATGCCTGAATACATTTGTGTCAATCACATAGCAAACGAATCTCTAAAAAAAAAGCTTATCAGCATTTTTCGAATATTCTCGCCACTGGGTGCCACCATTCTAGGAAGTTTCCAGCTGGCGTACAATACAGCAATACAGCAAATAAATTCGAAAAACTGGTCACAGTAAATTCCAATTAAAGGCATATCACGCATACGACACGTTGCACATGCTAAGCAACCAAAAAAAGGTATACGAGTATATCTGTACATACAAATACCGAGAAGAAAACAATAATGAATTAATTTATTTGCAACGATGTCAGAAATTTCCGCATAGATGTGCACGTGTAGCCGGTAAACAAATAGACAGGAAGACAGGATCTGGAAGGAATATAAACAGAGAGAAAGCGGGAGAGCAAAAGGCAGATGAAACGCCAAAAAGCATATTCAAATATGTGAGGCCCGGTCGTAAGATTTTATTGCTCCAACGAGCACACAGAGGCACAAAGGAGCACAGACAGACAGCGGGAAGTACATAATCATATCAGGGAAAATCATACATGGCCGCAAGAGCTACTTTCTCTCCCACACACGCAGACACAGAGAATACATACACACACAGAGAAAACACACACATACAGAGACAAAAGACCTTCATTTCACGCGCCGGGTGGTAGGCCCAAAAAAAGAAGGCCCAAAGAATCCGGCAATGAAAGAAAGTACGAAAGGGAAGGCACTGAAAGAACTGGCATACTAATACGCATTAAGGGTTAAACACAAGCGTTTTTATGCATCTGCATGGGTGTGGGCGTGTGTTTGTCAAAGCGTGTGTCTGTGTGTGGGAGAGTTGTCAGCCTTGTTTAATGTCCGTGCTCCTCTTGGGCTCGGGAATAACTTCAATGAAAGTTTCAGCCACGAGTACGAGCACGAGCACGAGCAAGAGTATCTGTGTTTGTGTCTGGTGTGTGGTCTGTGGGTGTGGAGGGGGTGGTGTCTGCGATAATTGCTTTAATGCATACGCATGTGTGCGTTTTAACTTTATGGAGTGTTGGCTGATAATGTCTTAATTACTGCCTAGATAAAATGCCAACTGTTTAGCCCAGAATGGTTTCTCATCGCCCCCTCTCGCTACTCCCCTCCTCTGTGTGCCTCTCTACGTGTGTCTGAGTTTGTGTGTGTGCTGGCATGACAACTATGTTTATTACTTGCCATCGGAGTATGTTCCAAGGGACTCCGCCTTTGCAGCTGCTTATAAACTTAATGACAAGACAAAACTTGGCTGCCTACTTTAAGGCGTCCTCTGCACTTACACTGGGGGAAAAGGAATGATCTGAAAAGAAAACTTTCTATGGAAATGGAAAACAGAGCTGCCATTGGATCGTTATTATAACAAGAATGAACAATTGCCGCTTCACTATTTGAACACCTGGCTCTCGAGCATTTGAGTGTATACTTTCGGATGTCTACGTGGATTCCAATTACTGGAAACTGGAATTAACGTTTTCTTTCTCTCACTGCAGCATTTGTTCCATCTTGATGGTTGTTTTTTGCCATTAGGGAAGCAGTTAGTGGGCTATTTTGAAGGCATCAACATAAGCCTCACCACAGATTCTCTCTTAAAGGAGGTTTTCTCCATGTCCTTCTTTAATTTCAGAACATTTGCACACTTAACTCAAATATGTTGTATACATTTCTTTTACAGCGAGAAAGACCTGCTCGCCCGAGCAGTTCCAGTGCAAGTCCGGCGAGGGTGTGTGCATACCACTCTCCTGGATGTGCGATCAAAACAAGGACTGCGACGATGGCAGCGATGAGGCCCAGTGCAGTAAGCCTTCAATCATATCTAAGTTTCTGTTTGCTGCAACTCTTTGTTTTGGTGTTGGTGAAATCTATCTATCGTTTTCTATCTGCCTTCCCTGCTACGTTATATTACAAGTATCCTCTGTTGACACACATTTGTATTTCTCTGAAAGTTGTGTAATTCCACACTTACCTACTACTCGTATATCCTACCAATAAAGCACAAATATTTACGCAGACACACACTCAAGAAACACTTTAGATTGCAATGTTTTAGATGTTGTAGTCCTGCCACAAGTCCTGCCCCCCGCCTTTTCCTCTTATGCTTTGTTTGCTGGCGCTTTTCGTAATGGTGTTGGTTTCTGTTGCGTTTTTGTTAAACCTCAAAAGGTTTATGTTACCATTGTACATATTTATTAGAGCATACCCACATCCATTCACTAATCAGCCTGTAAATCCTCCCAAAAACCCATTGAGATATTCTGCTAATACCCCACCCTGAACTCCATGCAGATGCCACATGCCGCTCGGACGAGTTCACCTGCGCCAGTGGCGACTGCATCCAGAGCCGCTGGAAGTGCGACGGGGATCACGACTGTGTGGACGGGTCCGATGAGCGCAACTGTCCCTCCAAGGGAAAGTGTCAAGAGGAGGCATTCACCTGCGACAACGGGGATTGCATCAGCAAGCGGTGGGTCTGCGACGGAGACTATGACTGCAAGGACCACAGCGATGAGAAGGTGAGTTATGGCGAGAGTCTGTTTCCCCATACAGCTGGCCATGAAAATTAATATGACCAAATTATTAACAAACCCACACACACACACACAACACATGCGAAAGGCTGTAAAACAACCCTCGCATATAAATATAAATATATATTTATATGGGCCCCAGCTAGGAAGCATAAATTATGCAGGACGCGAGCATTATTCAAAATAGGCAACGACGACGACGAGGACGACGATGTCGGCAACGGCAACTGCTTCCCATAAACATTTATATGTATGACGCATAGCTTTTGTTGTCAGTTGTGTACCGCCAAAATTGCATGGCACCCAACAGGAAAAAAATGGGAAACGCAAACTATCACAGAAAAGCATTGACAGTAGACCGAAAGTTGTATACCCTCACGGGAAAGAGAGGGGGGGGTTTCCTTTACCAGATTAGAGATTAGAGGTGCATATATTTGCATTATATTGCGAGGATCAGCTGCTCCACTCTATATATTGGTAAAGCCTCTAATTTTGTGTAAATATATCAACTATTCGCACATTATACTAGATCCCTTTCCATTCGATTTAAAATTACTCAAATCAAAATCTCTACTATATAATAATTCAATACTACTAGTAAGGGAATTACACATAAGATTAAAGCTATTAGTCAGCTGATATTAACCATCATCATCCATCGTATGTATCCTGCATGGAAAGGGTATGAAAATGTGAAAAGTGTTTGCTTCCAGCTCCTAAAAATATGCAACAGAAATGCTAAAAATGGCCAAAGGGGAGAGTGCACTATATTCACATATACATATGTACATATACAAAAACATATACATATGTACATATACGTATATGCATATGTGTGTTGCATGTGTGTGTGTGTGTGTGTGGCAAGCTTAGAAGCCTGAATATTTGGCTGGCACTTAACAGCAAAAGCAAACTATTGTAGTTTGTAGTAAAAGTTAACTTCCTTCATCCGGAGATTTTTCCCCTTGGGCAGCCACAGAGACTCAACCACCCCTCACGCTTTCCCTCTCTTTTAGCAAAACTGCAGCATAGATCCAGGACTCTTGAGAGGCTTCTGCCAACCACATGAGTTCTCGTGCAAGGATCGCATCACCTGCCTGCACAGCACTTGGGTGTGCGACGGAGATATCGATTGTCCCGGCGGCGACGACGAGGATCCGGCCAACTGCCAGAACGTGACCTGCAGGCCGGATCAGTTCCAGTGCGGTGATCACAGCTGCATCGCCGGACACCTCACCTGCAATGGGGAGAAAGACTGCGCGGATGGCAGCGACGAGAGGGACTGCGGCCTAGCCACACCCTCCAGGGAGTGCAACGCCACCACCGAGTTCAACTGCGGTGGAGGTCAGTGCATAGCCCTGGACAAGGTCTGCAACAAGCGGAAGGACTGCCCCGACGGCGAGGACGAGCCGGCCGGCAAGTGCGGCGTAAATGAGTGCGCCTCCAAGAACGGGGGCTGCATGCACCAATGCATTGACCAGGTGGTGGGATACAAGTGCGAGTGCCGAAAGGGATACAAATTATCCGGTGATAAGAGGACCTGTGTGGACATCGACGAGTGCGAGAACCCTGGTACCTGCTCCCAGCTGTGCATCAACGAGATCGGAGGATTCAAGTGCGAATGCGAGGCGGGATACATGCGGGACCCGCGCAACCACACGCGTTGCAAGGCTGGCGAGGGCCACGCCTCTCTGCTGCTGGCGCGGCGTCACGATATCCGAAAGATCGCCCTGGACCACATGGAGATGACGTCGATCGTGAACAGCACCAAGTCGGCCACGGCCCTGGACTTTGTGTTCCGCACGGGTATGATCTTCTGGAGCGATGTGACGACGCAGAGCATCTACAAGGCGCCCATCGACGAGGGCAACGAGAAGACCGTGGTGCTGAAGCAGTCTTCGGTGACCTCCGACGGACTGGCAGTGGACTGGATCTACAACCACGTGTACTACACGGACACGCACAAGTGCACCATCGAGCTGACCAACTTCGACGGCAACATGGGCAAGGTGCTCATCGAGGACGCGCTGGACATACCGCGCTCCATCGCCCTCGACCCCATCGAGGGCTGGATGTACTGGTCCGACTGGGGCGCCTCTCCGCGCATTGAGCGCGCCGGCATGGATGGCTCCCACCGCACCACCATCATCAGCTACGACGTCAAGTGGCCCAACGGCATCACCCTGGACCTGGTGCGCAAGCGCATCTACTGGGTGGACGGCAAGCTGAACGTCATCTCGTCGGCCAACTACGATGGCTCCCAGCGGCGCCAGATCCTCTACTCCACCGAGTACCTGCGGCATCCATTCTCCATCACCACGTTCGAGGACTACATTTACTGGACCGACTGGGACAAGCAAACCGTCTTCAAGGCCAACAAGTTCACGGGCGAGGGCGTGGAGCCCATCACAGCGGTTCACATGGTAGGCTACATCTCTGTCCCTCCTGAAGGTGCTCTCTTCCTAACTCCCCTTACAATTCTCGTACAGCTCCAGAATCCCATGGTGATCCATGTGTACCATCCGTATCGACAGCCCGATGGCATCAACCACTGCCAGTCCGTGAATGGCCACTGCTCCCACCTCTGCCTGCCCGCCCCAAGGATCAACGAGCGCAGTCCGCGGATCTCCTGCGCCTGTCCCACGGGTCTCAGGCTGATGTCGGATGGCCTAATGTGTGTCGAAGATCGTAAGTAGCATTTGCTTTGTTCTTTGCCCTTTGACCTCTCCAGTTCTGTGGAGGAGGACGGGGAGAAATGCGTGTAGTGCATTTTGTAATCACATTTGATGCGCCTGCAATTGTCCGTCCGCCTCAATGGCTGCGTTTTGTGGTTGAGTTGGTGAATACCACAGACGCACACTGATACAAGGCACGCAGACAGATACAGAAAGAGACAGACAGATACAGAACGCATCCTTGTTGCGGTTGCGGCTATTGCGTTCAGGGCTATTAAGTGGCCCTTTGCTGGCCTTATCTGCAGAGCGTATTCATTGAATTTTATTCTCCCATCTTGCTTTTATGAAATTAACTTTAACCCCAATTTCTGGCCCACAGTGCGTGTCAAAAGTGTGCGTCCCACAGTGCGCAGCAGGACGAAAAATGGGTCCTTTTTTTCCACAACGAAAGCACCTCAAGATGCGCACACTATAGTGCCTGGTATGAGATACTTCTTATAGTACAACTTTTGGTGGAGGTCCGCTTAGGATTAGGCTTAAATATATTGGGTTTAAGGGCTGAAGAAACTATGGGTATCCCCATCAAATACCCACTATTTCTTTAGTGCTTCATTTAACTGCTTCTGGTGTTGGGCCTTTGTATTTTTTGTACTCGTCTTTGTCTCCCGTGTGATTATATCCGTGCTTTATGTCCATACGGCAATGTGTTAATGCCATTTTCACCTTTACTCTTCAGTCGCGGGCTGTCTTTAAGTTTCATCTCACATCTTTTATCACAATTTTTCGAACAACCGGCCACATCTACAGTGCCACGTACACCCATACCCCATCATCATCATCATAAATCAACATCAATGATATCGACGTAATCACTCAAAATGCACACATACTCGTACCCGTACCCGTACCAATACCCATGCCCGTGCCCATGCCCGTACTCGTATCCGTACTCAAACACATCCATGCAAAATGCGGACGACGACGAGTTCAACGTAAAACATAAATATCGGGTTCACCCAGCGCAAAAACCACAAAAGGGAAGCATTGGTGACATGTTTAATGGCAACAACAACAACAAATACAACAACGACAGCTACAACATCGATCCCCCGATGGAAATGCTGCTCTCGCGAGCATAAGCGGGTGCCCTATGACCTGAACCCAGACCCGTACGAATTTCACCATTTCTCCATGCAATTTGCGAGCTGCTCAGTCAGAATGACAACAACAATGGCGATGGCAATGGCGATGGCAATGGCGATGGCGGTGCTGGCAGCCCTGATGCTGATGCTGATTCTGATGCGGATGCGGATAGGAATGATGAACGACTGACAACCGCACAGGGAGAGGAGACGAGCTCAACGGACAGACATATCCAACGACAGGCGGGAGGAGAGTCGTCAACAAATCGCCATGAAATTAAATTGTACATAAGCAACACGAACAGATACACCAAAAACACCATCACACTCACTGCCATATGGAGCATAGCAAATAGTTTAACCAGAAATTCGTCATCCACATCATCATCACCATTTGGCCATCATCGTGGGGTATCATCATCATCACCATCAGCATCATCAGGATCCCGACCAAATTGGCACTGTCAACACCTCCAACTGTCGACGCTTGCGAAGAAATATTTGCGTTGGCTGTGTAGCAAAATGAATTACGCCCATCAGCCTGCGGTTTATCCCTAAAAATATTTGTACCAACCCAAAACCCTCTCTCTGTGTGAGAGTGTACTTTGTCCCGTCTCTGCGTTCTGTGTTCCGTGTTCCGTGTTCCGTGTCCCATGTCCCAAGTCCAGTTCTGTTTAGTCCCGCATCCATATCTCGTTTCGCTTGTTGCTGTTCCTATTGATTCAAATTAGAGAGTTTTGTGTGCCGCCTCTAAATGCTATATCATTATTTTTAATAAACCCAAATTTCGTCTGCCTCCCGGCGAAATCGACGACACACTTTGATCAATTGTACGGCAAAAATGGAGGCAGCCTCGTCAATCAAAGTCAGAGCCATGAATAAAAGTGGCACTAGAGAAGATATTTGGCTGGCATTGTACTTGCCATTTTAAGGGAAAATAAATATGGCTAATAAAGGGTGTAGGGTCTACTGGAACTTTGTTTGATGTAGTAAAAAAAAATATGGTTTTTGATTCAAGAAAGAGTTTAAAAAACGGTTTTAATGATGCTGGTGACAAAAATTGTTAGATTATTTTAATTGAAATTGGTGTAGACTTGCAGAAGGTTTATTGAAATTTGGAAACATATTTAAAAGCACATAAGGAAGCACCTAACTATCCCCCAGGGTGGCTCAGCAGTAAAGATGGGTTTTTATAGAGAGTGAGAGAGAAACAGAGTAAGAATCTGCTACCTCTATTTTATGAATAGTTTCAACAAAGACAGAGAGATATCCAAAAAATATTTCCCTAACATACTCGAAGAACCTTGGAAATAGGACTTAAAGTAAGATTAATTCTCTCAGTCGCGAAGCTTAAAACTTTAAAACAAATGAACAACCCAGAGATGTGTCCGTCCACGATAACCCCTACTTTATGCTCTCCTTAATAGCTACAACCTTTCCAAGTGGCACTTTCGGAAGCCTCATCTCGCTGTCATGCCCATCTCCTTTAATTTTTGTATAGATAATAAGCAAAAAGGAGTCTATTTTTATCATTTTTAAGCGAAAAGGTGTCTAGAGTGGTCTTTAAGAAGAAGAAATAGGTCTCAATATTCATTCTTTATCTTGCTGATTGAACCATTTTTCTTTGGCAAAAATTCTGTGCTAAATTTCAGCAACATACTCGACCGAACAAATCCTTTTGCCTTTTAGGTATTCCACATATATTTCAGATTATATACGGCTTAAAAAGCTTCCTTCCTTGCATTGAAAATTTCTCAGAAAAAAAAAAGAAATCCCTCTGAAAGGTCATCAAAATAAAAAAAGAACCCCTCACTGGGCCAAATAATGTTGCCAGCAAAGGCTTAGCGCAGAACCCACACAATCGGGCCTAATTACATCAATTTAAAAAAGTCGTAGTGGTGGAATCGCCGAGCGAGTCAAGCGGCAGTGGAAACGCTAATCAGCTCGGGCGGACTTGGCAACACATTTTGCCAGGAGAAGAATGACGCCAATGGGAGGGCTTAAGCCAAGTAAAAGAAGGAAAAAATGAACTAGAGGCCCAGAAGAAGAAGGCAAAGAAAAGTTCGCAGAAGCGCTGGCAAGTAAATAACTATAAACTAGTTAAGGACTATTTCAATTAGATGACCCAGCCAAGCCAGACGAAGGCCAGTCCAAACCCGAGCCCGAGCCCGAGCCGGGGCCGTGCCATGCTGTGCCATGCCCTGCCCTGTCAATGATGATGACGACGCCCATCCACCATAACTGCAATTTCAATTAGCGGTTTGTGCTACTTTTCTATGGCCATCTTTGGCCACTTCAAATTGCTTAATTAAGCGCAGGCAAAGTTTCGCAAATACCCCAGAGACAGGCAGACAGACAGACAAATGGACACGCAGATAGTGAGAGAGTGGAAGAATGGGAGGCAGGACACAGTTGTACCCGGAGAACATAAACTTTGAGCCGTCGATGTAACGACTGCGTTTTTAATAGCAGAGAATACCACATAAAATGGGGGCGGCAAAGCACCAACAGCTGCTGCCACTGCTCCTAGTGCCTGCTTGGGCCATCGTGCAACATTTTATGACTTTCATTTGCCTGCACTTTGGTCACTCCGGCAATTGTTATTGTCCTCCGCCTCGAACTTTACTGCATATTGCCTTGAGAGTGAGAGGAGCGTCGAGGGGGAGAAAATTAGAAAACATGGCAGCAAAGCCGCCATTTTGTTTATTTGCATGCCACACAATTTTTGACTGCTTTTTATTTCCCTCAAAAGTTGGCAACTTTTTTGTTTTTGTTTTGGTTCTATCTAATCTCTTACCAGAAAAAGAAACCCCCCGCACTCCGAACAGGTGACGGAACATATTTTATGCGTTTTTATTTCATTTTGGGGAAAAGAATATGGAGGCACGCAGCCATTTTGTCGTTCGTTTTATGGCACTTCCGTTGAGCGGGGAATGGGCAGCGGGGAACGGGAAGCGGGGAGAGGCACCTAAGCACCTGCCTGCCATGTGTGTTATCCCGAGTTGGAGTTTTAAAATAAATATATAAAAGCACATGTGCCCGGATTATACAAATGGGCGATGAGGCATAACTCTCCCTGTTGTATATGGGGCAGAACAATGTGGGGCACGGAAATTGCATTTGCTATAGATTAGGAGAGCACAATAATATATGGCATTTATAGGCAAGCATAAAGCATGCCACCACCAGCAGCACCACAACATGAGAGGCAGATACTATGAGTACTCGTGTGGGAGAAATATTTATGCCCAGACTTTGAAAGATTGCTGGGGAAATTTATGCGTGAAAATTTGTTTATAGCGCACTCGTAATCGTAATTTTCGCTTAATGTTTTTGTGGAATAATTAAGGTGAATATGCATGTTGTAAAATCGGCCTTAAGAAATGGAACAAAACTCCAAAACTCCTACTTAAGATGGTTTAAAACAATTGAAATTACGTTGAAATTTAAAGACAGAACATCTTTCCATATCGTAAAAGAGCAGCTGCTCCTCCCAGCTACACACACACACACGGGTCACCCACACAATTAATATGCCACATAAATGTGTGCAACTTTTCAACGGTTCGCCATGCCACTTGACTGTCTGTTTATGCCGCTCAAATAAATTTGCAGCATCTTATCTAACGCCCACTCCCTAACACCCCTTAAATCAACCCCCTAACTGCCACCCCCGCTCAATCGATGCCACACAGCTGTTGCCGCTATCAACTTTTAATGATAATTCCTTGCTACATTGGCCGCAAACGCTCATCTGCTGCTGCTTCTCCTGGACACTCGTATAGCAAAAATTAATACCACAAAAAAAAAAGCAACAAGAAGTGGTAGAGAGGGGAAATGGAATGGGCAGGGGAGATGACGCCACTTGAGGACGCGTTAAACGCGCGGCATATCCTTTGCCAGGCGAACGCGCTTGCGGCTCCCGCCTCCTGCTAAACTTTCGACTTTTTTGTTTGCCTGCCGTTGAACAAATTCTAAACGGAAAATATGAAAACGAATTATGTTGACAGCGGAAAAATCCTACAACTTCCTGCCACCACAACAGAAACAGAAAGCAGAACAGAAAAAGGCACCAAATAAAAGACAGTCGAGTACTCGTAGGGCAGGCGGCGGCAGCTGACTAGGAAACCAGAGAAAGCCACCAGAAAGCGGAAACATTCGCAACGGGATGTAGTCGTCGACGGCTTTGCTTTGCTTCGCTTTTTGTCAGGACTCTAGCCGCCAGACAAAATTGTAATTATATTCGGTCACAGAAATTATGAGAAAAAGCTGAATATAACTCTACTGGCAGATTTGTATATATTTATTTATTAATTCCATTTAAGACTGACTTTGGCTTTGGAAATCAGCTTTTAATTTTAAGAATTATTATTTTATAGCCATATATTTTTGGACTTAACAACAAAAATACATCTAACTATGTCATACGTCATCTATGTCACGTCTATCGTTTTTGTAATTTGTGTGGGATAATCCTTTACTCTACAATAAACAATGGCTAACTCCTTAATATTTCCCTACAGTTGAAAAGAAAACCAATGACAGCAGTTCCACACACACAATTCACAAGATCGATGTGCCAGCAGAGAAGGATAATGGCCGAATAGCCTGGATAGTGGTAGGCAGTCTATTGGGCACCACTGTGATGGCTTGGGTAAGTGTAGATTGGGAATAGTATAGCAAAAGAAACCCCTATATCTCATGGTCTTTCCCTTCTCCAGCTACTCCTATTCACGTACAGACGTTGCACGCGTGCCGTGAACTCCATGAACTTTGAGAATCCTGTCTACCATAAGACCCCCGAGGATCACTTCAGCCTGGAGAAGAATGTGACGCCACACATGTATGCCACGGCCGTGGACGAGGAGGTAAGTGGGTCTGGCCCACCGATGGCCACGAATACGAATCCGAATGACTTTAGCTATGTCAGATTTTAAGGAGTGACCTAAGACCTAAGTTAATGTTGTATATAGATGGCTAAGTGTATGTATGCGTATCATAGTTGTACGATTATGGATTATGGATTAGGGATTCTATCTCTAAGGTTAAGCTAAGATTGAATTCGAAGTGGGTCCTTAAAGAGTTGTGAATGTTTTCCCATAAAGTAGTATCTATCTCTGTTGAGTGTTTTCCATAAACTAATCCACTCTGCAATCATTTTAAACGCTGCGAGTAACGAAATACCCGAAACAAAGCGATAACCGCAGACAGGATTTAGCTAATAATAAAAACGGTAAGTTGTGGTCACCAAATACAAATTAGAAAATTATCGGTGTATTTTTATCACATAATTTGTTGTCTAGAGTGCGCACAATTTAAAAATTATTTTTATTTTATTGCTCCATTGGTCCATATAATTTACAATCCATTTGAGATCCGGTGCTCTTTGAGGGCAGACTGTGGGGAGCCTCCCGGCGCTCCAGCTAATTGCAGAGCGACAAATGCAATCAAAATGTGCATATCAATTGAGCAATTAACTAAAAAGGCCAATTAAATGGCGTTAGTGGAGCGTCAAAATGTCCCGCAGCCCGACAGCTGCACGACTAACACGCCGCCAGGGACTGGGACAGGGACAGGGACAAGGATCCCGCAGATACGAGATATGGTGGCAGTTTTACTAAAATATTTCAATTAAATTACATTTTTTTGTGTCGCCATATTTCGCTGAGGCTGCGGCCGCTGCTTGGCTGACAATTTTAATGAAAGCTGTTAATTAATTAATGCAACAAAAAAGGAGAAAATTCCGCAGGGTAGCGCACAACAATGCATTATAATAATTACGCCAAATTGAACAAAATGGCATTAAGAGAGATTTTCGGTTTGGTTGTTGCAGCAACCCAAAAATAACAACATAATTTGCATACGTACGGGTTGGCCAAAATTGTTTTGGGCCACGAGCTTAGCGGTTAGCGGTTTTCATTTGGATTTTTTAATTAAATATCATCATTTAACAGAGTGCTCGGCAAATCTCTTTCGCGTTGGGTATTAAATCACATTTTGTTGTGGAGTTAAATGAGGGATTATCTGGGGTACTGCATAAGTACCGACAACCAACTAATTTTGTTTTTAAAGCAGGGCTTATATTTTTTGTGAATTTATTTGATCAACATTTGTATGTTTTTATATTCATTTATACTTATTTATTTTACAAATCTCTTTTTACGACTGACTATGACAAGTTTTACCAAAGTTAAGTTTTGTACATGGAAACACTTGTTCATCTGATCCATGAATTCTCTGCAGACCAACATAATGATACTGAAGTATGATAATATTTTACTCAAAAACTATTTTAATTTTATTTCATAATTTTATATTATTTCATAATTATTTATGGTTATTTAAATTTAAATTTGTTCATTTGTTATACTGTTTTATGTTTCTAGTAATCATTATAATTTTACAAAGATTGATAGTATTTTAGAATTTATTTTTTAGTTATACATCCCCTTTTTGTTGGTATTGTTTCAATTATTATTTGATATTTATTTGTAGACCTGGCCTGTATTTCTCTTACTAGAATTATCTTTAGCAACTTTTTACTTTTTTCAACACCAAAACACCTTTCTACACTTCCACTAACCAAATTATATTCTCTCTCTCCTTTCCAACGTGTAGTCTACTAATCCGTTGCGCGAGCGGGGCACCGAGTGTGTTTAGGACATCCCGTCAAAATATCTAATAAATGGATATAACAAAAAAATTATACACTGGCCGCGTAGACCGGCAAAAAGACCGCGAGAACATCTCCTATTAGTAATTCCCTTAGACCAAGGTTCCACTCAACTCAATGCAACTAACGGGAAGTAAAAGTTGAATAAGAAAATGGTACTCGTAGAACATGAAACGGAGGAAACTTTCATATAGAAATAAAAAAACAAGAATGCCAAAAACAAAATAGGAAAGACAGAGGGACAACAGCAGCAGTAAACGGGGAAAATGAAAATACTCAACAAATTCAATTTGTTGCCTAGTTTAAAATTTAATTTAAATTTAACAAATACTAACACAGACACACACATACACATACACAAACATGCATATATTCACACACACATAAACTAATACAAAAACACAAAAACTTTTTCTAGGCGCTACGTTTTGACATCAACTAACGGCGTCGACACACACAGACACACGCACCCACTCACACACATATGTACTCTTACATACCAACACATACTCTCTCAAAAAAGAACACGCACACATACAAAAGCCCACAAGAACTCGCAGAAGGAGAGACGAGTGCCAGGAAGCCATTCGGAGCCAGAAACTCCTCCAACTTTCCCTTCAAGTCCATGAAATCAATTGTAAAAAGTTAAGACATTTTGTTGAAGTTTGATCAAGAAAGAAACATTTTGTGAAATTCGAAGAAAAAAAGTTAAAAAAAAAACCTAAAAAGATAAAAGAAAAACTGTTTATAGACCTAACAATTATTGTGACTAGTTATAGTATATTTTGGTTGTTTTTGGAACAAAACATAAATCAATAAAAAGAAAACTTTATGGATCCTATATGGAACAAAGCGATTGAAGTAACATTTTTAGCACCAAATTTTGAATTAAATTTAGCTAAATATTTGAACAAGACATGTCTGTAAATACATTGAAAAAACTAAACAAACAAATTTAGAGAAAATTTACAAAAGGAAAAACCAATCTTTGGGAAATTTAAGACCCTATTATCCGATTAGAATCATTTGTTTTTTCTCCGTTTTCTTATTCGTTCTTGGGTATTCAAAACAATTTGCTGTGATCAGTTTAAAAGCATTAAACCTACATTAAATCACCTTATTTGTAATACCTTTAATATTCACTTCTCATTTATTTAGTGTGTAGACAAGCTTTCAAATATTTTAATTTATTTACAAATTATACAAAAAAAAAAAGGGAAAAAAAGAGAAATTATATATACATATGTGTATCGGCAAATTTTGGCAAATGTATTTTATTTTAAGCATCGATGCTTTAGCGGAAAAAAAAATATATTAGCTAACAATTATTGGTATATGTGAAAAATTTATTGAAGATTTATGATAATAAAATTAATGCAAAAAATATTATAAGGTATAGCTCATTCAGATAAAAATAAAGATACATTTTAAAACGATGTTAAAGAGTGTCATTGAAACGCAATTCGTTTTGTTTTAATATGGATGGGATCAAGGTAACGATCGTCGTACCTTCCGATGCTTACACTGAATTGGATATGTTTCAAAAGATACAGCTAGTCAAAAGAACCTCGATATTATGAGAGAGGACAAGTAGCTTGTTTCAATATGCATATTAATACCTGTGATACAATCCTCTGTAAGCCCCATTCCCCGCAATAAAAGACCCCAATCATTGGATTGCTTTTCCCTTAAGCCCTTTTATGTGTTTGGATACCTAGAATAACTCGCTCTCGCCCATACCATTCACAATTATCATTCAACTCTTTATATTATGTGCAGCTTATGCGAATTATCATGGCACTGATTATCAACTTGCACACAGCCTGGTGGAAGATTGTTAGTCCATCCAACCAGAAATCAAGAAGCTAATCGTGTCTACACATTGTGTCCGATTCCCTCAAGTTAATAGCCCCAGCCTCAACGCCAACACAGTTTTGACTTTGGCCAACAACAGGCAGGCACCGACACACCAGACACACACATCCATCCCTGAATTATTAAATGCTAATGGACTGCTACGGCAATTATTTCACATGAGAGGGCATCAATACGTAATGAGGTTCGTCCGGTGACCTATTGATCAGCTTCGTGGGGTAGGGAGGAGGGGGGCAAAGTTTAGGCGTCAAATGAGCAAATTGTATTGCAGTCACTAATGGCTCCGCACATTCCGGTGGAGAATGGATACGGCATGGATTCCGGTTGGGTTGGCTTTGGTGGACTGCCAGTTAAACCGACTGTCTAAGCATCAGCAGATTTTAATTTCGTGCCCCCATAACATATTTAACCTTCGACGGAAACTCGCTGTGGAACTGTGAGAACAGGGGAAAACTTTTGTTTGGTTAATTTATGGGCGAGAATTATCAGCAAATGTGCCGAGGCCCCGACCCTGGACTGGTGGAAGGGAAAGTCCGACGCAGCGATTTCAACGAATAAATATAAGATTTGTATGCCCTTCGGTGTCTTTAATGTTATAATTTATGTAGCGCGCCTGGAAGCAGGCAACATTATTTTTGTTTATTGCCAACCGGACAGCCGGCTGTCAGCGTCATGTCGCGGGGGCGTGTTGTAAGCGGAATCGATTTGAATCGATTACACGCCGCGGCAGGCACACGTTTGCCATGAAAATAAAATGCAAATAAAGAGCGACACATTTGACACACGGCTCCGATAACTTTTTCAATTTAGATATGATCCCGAAAGTATGCCGGGGAACTGGAACCGGATAATCCCCCGGCTAATGCAAGGTAGATGTGTGTGCTTTTTCGAATGTATGTGTGTGTGTGAGTGTGAGTGCGAGTGTGTATGCCATTCCATTAGCAATATGCGGCCAAATGGCAAAACATTGTCCCTCGTCCTGCTCCTCGTGCTGCCCCAAGAGCAAACTAAGTGAAAGCTACGAGCATGTCGGGCCAGGGGAACCGACTTGCACATGAAGGCGAAGGGAATAAGCGACACGAGTTAGTGAGTGAGTGAGTGTGTGGGTTTGTGGCAGGATGAGGATGAAAATCTGCAATTCAGCCGGAACATCGCATACATTTTGTCGTTTTGCCAGCCGCAGGCGGCTACCAAACATAAACCCCCGCATCCACAAAGCACACACACACACAGAGAAACAGAGAGAGAGAGAGCGAAAGAGGAAGCACCAAAAGCCAATGAGACCGAGCATCTGGCCAAAAGAAATATAACAAGGAAGTGTGGCCAGAATTGCGGCTGAAACGGGGGGGAAGCGTGCATCCGAGAGTCCACTCAGTGTGACTCCTGATGCAAGAAACATGGCTGTCATTGGTAACGCTGCTGGGACTGTACTTTGTTAGCGATGCGCAGCCAACGATAACTTCTCCCTGAGCGAACCCTTTTGTGTTTTTTTTGCCCGTTATTTGTCAAAGGCGACTCTATCTACAGATGCAATTGCATTTCATGGCTCGCAATTGATGGTTGATTGCCGTTCTTTTGTGATGTGAAATTGACGATAACAAAGGCTTAAATTATCGAAGATTACTTGGACACTCGAGTGTGAGAGAAAATGATGTTCCATTGATTAGCTTCATTCCTGATTAGACCACTTAATGGGATTGCACCTTTAATGTTATTTTATTGATGGGTGCGTGAGATGGCGATAGCATAGGGCTTCATGAACCGTCCTTACAATCTATTTAATTTGGCTTTAACATGACCTGCAAATCTAAAGAAATTTATAGCTTTTAACCATCCTCAAAGACTTATTTTACATCTTTGTTTATTTGTAGATACGAGACAATTACCTTTTGAATAGTAAGCGTACTTTTGCCTAACTTAATTACAATGTGTAGCGATCAATCGAATGTTTTTGCTCCGATGCGATACAAATTCTCTGCTTAACTGCTTTAATATTTTATTGATGCATTTTGCTCTTCTGCGTAAATCCACCAACAAGCAATTAATTAATAATTGCTGATAACATTTTGATAGTTAAGCGGATATAAACCGACATCCATATTAGAGGACTCTATGTGCTTTTGGTTATCGCTACCATGTGGAGCCATTGTACTCCTTCGTGGCACTTCTGTTACCGAGAGTTACCTTATAACCGCCAGCTGGCGGGCTTTAATTACGAGCAGGTCAGTGGACCTCACTGTGGACCACCACCACAGCACCGATTCCGTCGCACCAACGGCTGGGCAGCGTCGTGTTTGCACATCCTTGCAGTACATTGCAGTTTGGCTCTTGTGGTCCTTGTTGTTATTGCTGGGGGTATCCCGGGGCCAATTGCATGGCAGATGCACGAGGTTAGCAGAGTAGAAAGTTCAGATGCCGAATATGCTGTGCGTAGGCCATGGAATGTGGGAAAGAATGAGGCAATCGCAGAGTCGGAGGGCATGTACATGTAGCCACTGCGTCTTACACGCAGGCGAACGTTGCTGGCTTGTCGGTCGAGTTGTTTGCACCACGTTCTGAATAATGGATACGTTTCGTGCCACATTGAATGCCCAGCAGTGAGTGACATTGCAGGACTCCGGTGTGGTGTGGTGTGGTGCGGTGCGGTGTGATATGGGTTAAGGGATGTGTTTTGAGGGCTCCACCCAAACACAAACTGGGAAAATGTTTTCGGAATTGTTAATGTAATTACACCTGAGAGCCTTTCCATCGTGTTCCCACCTTTTGGAGGGATGAGGGAGTCTAATCAGAGCCAAAGTCGATAAGCATGTGGGAGTTTAAAATGCAGCTCGGCAATTTGCCTAATTGCCGTGTGGCCTGTACTTCACAAGTTCTAATCAAGCGACGAGTTCTCCCAATCCAATCCCTGTGCCCTCCGAGTGTCTCTCCATTGTTTGACACAAAATAAAATAACTTTGCAGACAGTTCTGGGAGCGTGAGGAAAATTCATCATCCTCAAGCCAAAGGCAACAGCCAGATCCAATCCGAAAAAAAACCAAGAAGAAACTGAAGGGCCAGGGGGCGTAAGCGGCTTTTGTTTGGCATGAAATAATGGCTACAAAATGGCGGCAGCTGACTTAACAGCAAACCGAGTGTGTGTGAGTGTGTGCGTTGAAGTGTGTGCGGCATGCCCCACGCGTCTTCTGGCCTTGGCGCAAACTGTCGCCTGTCTTCTTCCCGCTCGCCGCATGCCGCTCGGCGTGTGTGGCTTAAATTTCACTTTTTCATGTGGTGTGTGCTGGAAAAACTTTCGCGATTTCTTTCTCTGACCTTGTGTCGGGCAAAATTACTTTCGCATGGCGGCTGCCACACTGCGGGAAGCTAAGTAAACGCTGCTACACCACAATATTGAAAAGTTTCCATTGAAAATATCTCTCTATTGGGGGTACAATATGTTTCAGAGGTCACCATAAATATGGAACCCCTGCGAGAATCATTTTAAGAATCTCTCTGGAAATCTGCAACCAAATAATGATTATAAAAATTAAATTAAAATAGGTGAATATTTCTGAATAAAAATCCTATTTCTAAGTACATTTTTAGATGAATGCCTTTTGGACTCTCTGAAAAATCTTATATCAAGATTTTACACATAATTTATTCTTCAGGACATTGAATCAATTTCGAACTGAAAAATCAATTTGTAGACGATGCTTACTAAGGGTATTCAACATTTGCCGTATGAGAAATATTTTCTTAATGTATGCATTATTTTTATTTTATTTAATATGCTCTCGAGAACCTCAACTTAATTTCCAAGCCGGCACATATAATTTCTGTGCGTCGTTTCTGGCTTGTTTGCAAATTTTCAACTTGAAATGCCAGTGCCACTGCCAGTGCCAGATGTGGAACACCGTGCACCGAGCACCGAACACGAAGCGAGCAGAGAGTTTTCTTTTCACATTTTGTCCGTTTCTTAAGAGGAAAAGGAAAAGTTCACTGCGGCTGGCGTTGGCAGCAACAGCAGCAGCAGCAGCAGCCTGCACTCTGCAATATGTGCGTGCGTGTGCCTGAGAGCTGGTCGCCATTTTGTTAACATGTTAAATAGTGTGCGTGACAGGATATGCAGTGCCAAGAGCAGGAACAGCTGCAAATCCATCTCGTCCATGTCTCGTACCACTCGGAGTACTCGTGTCAGACTAGTCGCTAACTTCCAGGGAAAACCTAATTAATGGCAGGCAAACAAATCGGTAAACTATTAGAACAAATAAATCAACAGAGGGATACACATAAGGCATGGAGCTTGCAGCGAAATTAATTAGATTTAATCGAATGCCAGTGGTCTGTCAACATTCATTTCGCCAAGTTATCAAATCGCCACCCACTGGCCACTACGTTGGCCCAATCTTAGTTGTTCTATAGAGTGCGTGTGGCAGCTGGGAAAAACAGGCCAAGTCCGGAAGCCCGTGTATGGCAGACAGAGAGATGGAAAGAGGCCCAGCAGGCTGGCAGCAGGAGCAGCAGGTGAATTGGCAGCCAGCACGTTTAATACCAAAATTGACATTAAATTGCTTGTGACCTGCATCCCATCCAGACCTGCTGGAACCCACTCCACCACCAGCCAGGATCTGTTGGCCTGTTATCGACTTTTACGACATTTCCAATAAAGAAACATTGCAGACTTTGTCCTCCTGTCTGTCCCCCCTGATGCTTCTGACGCTGCCGATTTTGACATTGCGCCAGGCCGGGATTCTGGCTGCGGATGACACAAAGCGTGCTTTGGAGAGAGTTATTGAGAGGTTTCTAAGAATAGTAGGACCTTCAAACAGCAGACAGGTTAATGTACAAGAAAATTATGAAAATAAAAGAAAAGAAATTTCAATATTTTTTAAGGACATCTATGAGGGGATTTTGAAAGGGTTTTGGACTCCGCTTGAATTGATGATGATGATAAATTTTAGACTACTCGTTTAAAGCAATTTTCCTAATATTTACGAACGAATTTCAAACATTTTAACGGAATTGAAAGTGTTCCTTCACTCCACAATCATCATTTTCAAATGGTAGAACAGAATTTCTTTATTATTTTGAAAACTCTGGCCACACATTGCTGTCCTGACAGGTGCCAAAAGGACTACGCACCTTTTGCCAATATAATTTTGTTATTACTTTTTTTTTTGCTGAGTAGCGGTGGAGAGGTGTGGGGGGACAAGCACAAGTTGTCAACAATTGGAAGAGCCTCCCCCTACCAATAGCTGCCGCCTCTTCCTTTTCGCCTCCCAGTAGTCCTGGGGATATTGCCAGGCATTTTCCCAGAATGAAGTTGTTGATTATGTCGAATGCTGTTACACGTGGCTCAAGCAAATAAATATGTACGGGTACGGGTCCACGCAATGACATGACAACCAGAAGGAGAGATTCCCTGCAGAGGAGCCTGGGCATGAGTAAGCGCTTCTACAACGACAGTCGAAGAGTCCGGAGTTTGGAGTCCAGAGTCGAGAGCTAGATGAGTTTGGGATTTCTTTGGCGATGGTGCTATTCGCTTACGTGACGTAAATTTCTAACGTAATTGTCATAACGGTGGACTGCCACAGAACCGCCACGCAATGCACCAACTATTTGGAAGGCAAATCCCATGGCACACATTGTTAAAGATCGACCAGAGTCCCATGTAGAGGATTAACAACAAACCCACACACAGACACGCACTCGAACACCCACAAAAAACGAAAGGACCAAAAAAAAAAAAATAAATAAATAAACATGAAGAGGCAGAAGTAAAACTAATTTAAAACGACCTTCGACATGTGGTCCAGTCTGCACAATGCCAGGCCATGTTACAATCTACAATATGTGTCCCCCTACACATGGGTATGTACCGAACCAGTAGGGTGGTGGGCTGGAATGTCGGGTTGTGTAGAACTGTGGGTGTGTGCTCCGACCACAACATATTTAGCTTCATTTAGAAGAGCGCGAGAGTGGCTAAAGGATTTTGCAATGCAATGGTGTGTTGAAGAATTCACTCCGGGAAATCGTAAAATATTATAATACAATAAAAGTATTGAACATAGCCAACATCATACTTCTGATCGCCATATTTAGTTTGTGATTAGCTACTTTGGGAATTTATATATAATGTTTTTGTACTAGTTTGAAAATTCCTTTCAAGTCTTTTCCAAGTTCATGCCTAGATATTAATCTTTTAATGAGTATAGGCAGTCGCAGAAATAAACTTTAATATTTTGTATCTGTATCTCAGCCAAATATATCCTCCATTTAGATGGACAAATAAATCCCACTGGTTGTAACTAGATTTGCAATCTGTTTCCCCAATTTAATAACAAATGATGTTATAAAGCAAAATAAGCTTACATTTCCATATTTTCATTTGTATACTCTTTCATTTCAAACTCAATTTGTTAGTTATGCCAAATAAATTTTAAGTAAACTTTTCACCAACTGCACTTTCCGCCCTCTCCAATAGATGCCACCCTGCCCCTCCACGCCCACTTTCATTGCCACTACCTTCCCTTCTGGGCTGAGGAGTAGCGGGGACTGCACTGCACCAGTCCCATTAATACGGTATCCCCCCGTTTGCCCCATATCTGCCTCTAGGGAGCCCCGTGGCAGAAACGAAACCCCAACCAGAAAGGAATCGCCTCAATCCTAGCTTTAAGACTCATCCAGCTGCCTTTTAGCATTTTTCCATTTCCCCAACGTTTTTGTTTTTTTCTTTCCTCTCCTTTTTTTGGATGGTCGAGCGGAACAGACCGAGTGACCGACAGAGGCGCCCACATTTAAGGCGCTCCTCCTCCTCGGTCTCCCCTGTCCCCAGTCCCCTGTCCATTGGTTTTAGCTTGTTCTATAATTTTTCCTGTTTTCGCCTTGGTTTGCTGTGCTTCTCTGTTTTGCTGTTCCTTTCCTCAGCTTTACTCGCATTCTCCATTCTGGCTTTAGTTATATTTTCCGCTTCTTTTTGGCGCTTTGCTTTTGCTATTTTAGTTTTCTAACCAACAAAACAAATTGAATCACGTTCGCCTGGGAGAAACGTGAGTATTTTATTTTTTCCGTTAAACATTTTCATTTTTCTTCCCCAAAAAAAATAGATGTACAAAAAACTCGCAATATGAAACTTTAGATACCCTTGGAATAAGTATTTTATTTCAGACTAAAGGGCCCATGAGCCAACCCCCGCCAAAATACAGTTTCGGGCGACGACCCGAAACATTCAATACATATTTTCAATAATACATATTTTCGGGAAAGTTAATCATTTTTTTAGATTGAAATGTCTTCCACTTTTTTAGCACTCTTTCGGCAATTGTAAAGTTGGACTCTTCTTTAAAAAAGAATCAATAGATTCGCTTAAAACACAATAACAATTTTCTTCTTGGCAGGCCTTTTAGAACAGAAACCGATCGTTTCATTGGATTTCTACAAGCCTATTCCTAGAAAACCTATTTCATGAGGGTCTGTCTTCAAAAATTCGATACTATAAGAGTATTTTCTGGATTAGAGTGATGGCAAGTATGTCTCCCAAATTGAAACACTCCCTCCTAGGGTATCAAAAGAAACCATTTTCAGGGATTCGAGGTCGGGACTGGGACTGGGACTGGGACTGGGGCCCGGGTGGAACTGGGACTGTGGCAATGCAAGACGTTTTCTCCGATAATGACGCCGTTGAGTCGTTGTTGTTTCTGCGTCTCTGACCGTCGAGTGTTAGCTGCCGAAGCATGCCATGCCCCCCAACACAATCATTTGGGTGTTGCTCCACTGTGTGTTTTGTTTTGTTTATTAAAAAGAGATTGGAGTGCAGAAAGATTCCTATTTTTGTCATGACTGCTGCCGGCCACTTGGGGGGTCGGGTCTGTGTAGGCAGAGCAAATGCCGAGACGAGGCACTACCGCACCATTCATCATCATTCCAGGCTGATGATTTTATTTTGATTCGGAAACGTTTGGGGATTACCAGACTAATGATTTTATTATAGTTTTCCGTACCCTCCTCATGAAAATTTTGATTGATGTTCCTGGCTTTGCCTCCGCCTCCACCTCAGCCTCTTCAGCTTCCATCTTTTAGCTTCCTGATTCATTGTCCTGGCATTTAAGTGGCTTCATTATATTAAAAGCGAATTAATGTTGTCGCCATGGAGATACTTTCAATTTGAAACAAAATTTCCTTTTCCCTTATTTGGCATTGCAAACGAAGGCGAAAGAATTTCCCAGCTTCCAGCAGCAACATGAGGGGGAGCTCAAGGAAAGTTTTTGTGATATCTCGGGTTTTGTTCGGTGCCATTTTTTGTGTGGCCCAGAAGCACTTTGAATGCTCTTCGTTTTAAAAAGTGTGGATAACTTCAAAAAATGCTGATAAATTAAGGAGTATTTTAAAATAATTTATCCATCCTTAGTGTTTATTTTCTATTAAACAAAATATATATATTAACAAAATATAGAGTAAATAATAATAATAATTTTCTAAGCTGAGAAAAATGGCAAATATAAATGGCATAATTAAATATTCCTCTCATAAAAAAAAAGCATATTAAAATTAAATATAATTCCCTTTGATTTAAACATAAGAAAAAAATTATATTAAAAATCTTTTCTCAAGGTTCATATACTATGTATAAACTTAATGAAAAACACTTTAAAATAAATAAAATACATTTGTAGGAAGTATATGTAATAAAAATATGAAAGTACTTATTTTATACATAAAATACATTTGCTTTAAATATGATACTAATGCAAAAATGTAGACATGTAAGTATTAAAACTTTATGGGTGTTTTCTCTGGGTGTACGAGAACGTTTTATCATTATCGGGGTTAGAGATCTCCCAACAGCAACAAACACACACAATATATTGTGTGTAAAGAACCTTTGAACTTTCGCTTATCGTTTGTCTTTTGTTTACTGGTGACTTCATGCACATTTGTTAATTTCTATGCGGTTTCCCTGGCCCCTCATGCGACACCTATCTCCGGGACTCCAGGACTCCGGAGACCCCGCCCCCGTAGCACTGCTCGCCAGGGCAGCCCGCATAGTTGAACCTCCTGCCCCGAGTTACAACTTTTGATGTTAGGGCATTGTAAAGGCATAAACTAAAATGTGGCCCATACCATAGAGCAACGCCCATCGGAACGCCTTCTCTTCCTGCTTCCTGCCTCCCCCTCGCACATTGTTATAATTACGCGTAACTTTCGACAAGTGTCGCCTGAAAATCGCCAAACGTTCTCATTTCAAGAGAGTCCTCGACCGAGTCCGGACTCCAACCAGGAGCGGTTCAAAGTGGTCTGGATCTGTTAATGGATCCGACCGAATCCGCTCTTGGCGGCCCACTGCCAGCTGTGGTTTAATCTTCTTTTAAGTTGCGCCCCCCGCCCACCGTCCCCCGTCGCATGTCCCACCATCGGGGGAGCCTAGAAAAAAGATGGCGACACCGTAAAGCAAAAGTTTGCCGCCACTTGTGGGTTGATAACTTAGAACAAAGCAAAGTTGGGGGACTGAGGGTATGATGGGGCTGAGGCTGAGGCTGGGGCTCGGCTAGGGCCAGTCCTTAGTCCTTAGCACAGCTTGAAAATAGTTGGAGTTTTGTGAAAAGTCATTGTTACTCTGCTGAAGAGAAGCCTTTGCCGGTCCTCTCTTTTTGCACTCTAATTAGTCGTCATTGGCTTGTGATTTGTGGGCGGACTTTGGGCAGTTGCGGAATTGAAGGACCGAGATCCGAATACCTGAAGGGGCTGGCTGCCCAACTTTTCTCGCCACAAATTCAACTTGTAATTTTGTGCTGATTTTTGATTTACCTCAGTCCAGAAATTCCATATAAAATACACTGAGAAATAACATCCGAAAGAGTCGAGTTCAGTCAAAAATAAATCTTTGTAGCAACGCTCCCACATTCAGAAATCAATTTATGAACAAAAGAGTTTCTCTGTTTGTTTTCTATAGAATCATACCACCATCAATCTCATCACTGTTGGTATTTCTCTCAGTGTGGAAACACCTTTGGCACGATAAATCTTGGACCGCATCTGGCAGAGCCTCGACTCGGACTTGGATTCTCTCTCATTAGTCGAACCAATTGCCAGTTCATACATGTATCGTTTATTCCGACCCACAAGCGTTAGAGGAGGCCGCAAATAATTTAAAGCCAAATGAGCTTGCCACAATTTATGCTGACCACATTAACCATTTTTGGCAGAAGGAGAGAGAGAGAGAGAGAGAGACAGAGCAAACGGCCGAGCAAGTATTTAATTAAATTAAGCACAAAGGAAAACACCGGGCACTGGGCACCGAGGAGCGACTGTTGAGCACCGTAGTAGACCTCGGTCCAGATGAAGTTGGCTTCTGTTTTTATGGTTTGGCCTTTAAAGCAGTCGTAAATCATTTAAGAAAATGGCCAATGGTGGCTGAAGAGAAGTCTGCGGCTCACAGAGAGAGAGAGAGAGAAAGAAATTGCCGCTAATGGCCAGTGGTTCCTCATTGTCCGAGCCGATCACGCCCGCCAGCCACTCGAAGCGCATTAAAATAGACTAAAATGTTCGGCGTTCGGCTGCCTTTATGGCCACTTAATGTAAAACAGTTAATTAGCGGCTCACACAGATACACACCCATACATCGTGGCAACGGGGGGGAAAGAACAAGGGAAATGTCCAACCTTAATGCAAAATGGCCGACATCATTTTCCTTTTTTTCCTGCCGTTTCTTTCACAGTTTCTACTTATTTTCCTCTGCTGCTGCTGCTGACGTTTGCCATCTTCACTACGCCAGGTAAAATGAAGGAAGGGGCTGATGCGGGAGGTCCAGTGTGAAAGGCGGAAAATTACTTTTGATTAATGAAGCGCAATGAGGCGTGCACAAAAAAAATTAAATGAATATTATAAAAAAAGAAGGCAAGAAACAAAAATCGAATACCAAACTGAAATTCCCTTTGTAAACTTTTTTGGGTACCTGTTAATGAGCTTTTTAAACTAAGCGGAAGTGTAAAATGCTCTACTCTAGGATTCCTTTAGCCTCAAGTTTCCTTTCCGCTCATAAGAAGCGCTTATATGAACAAATTACACATAGGAACTCCACCAAAATCTGTTTAAGGATTAAGAAAGCTGTAGCCCTTCAGATATTTGTTCGCCGAATGTCTACGTATGTAGACGCGTACGATAAGTACCTCAAAAACACATATACAGAAATGTACTATAATGTGTAAACGTAGCTCTAAATATTCCTTGAATCCTTCTCTACAAAATCTTTATACCTCGAACAAGAGTATCGCAAAAGTTGTCAATCTCTTCCGCCGTCTCTGTGACTCCGCTTCTTTCCAGGGTTTCCCTCTGGCGCTTCCTGTTTATGGCAGAGAGCTACTGAGTAGCCCTGAGTGCCATTGAGAAAATCAGGAAAAATGATAAAAAGAATAAGTAAAAATGGTGGATGGTGAAAATTAACATACAAAATGACGCTTGACATGCCACGGACATTATTGTGTCGAACACCTTCGCCTGCAGTTTATTATTAATGCTGATGCAGTGTGGACACTCGGGAGGGATTGCAACTTTCTTTTGGCAACTTTTGGCGCCCTCCCCTGTCCCTCCACCTGCAATTACGATGATGGCCCAGGTGCACATCGAACGTGCCAGGACGTGACTCAAAGGACAAACCGAAAAGAGATGCTATAATTTTTAACGTTTGTTTTGCTGCTGTTTGGTTTGGCCAAAAAGCACACCTGACAGTTTTATAATTATAAGCTCAGAATCGCCATTAAAAGGGGGTCAACGCCGTGGCTTGTCAGTAAATTCAGCTATTAAATGTAGAACAGATTCGCGGTAGGCAACTTTTGGCTAAATTCATTAGCGGGATGATAAGGTAAGGTCATGGTCAAGCAGATGCCAAAGTTTATATTAAGTCATAAACGTTTACCGCGACTTCATTTGCATATTCAAAACGGCGGGCAGTCCACCGACAGAGCACCAAGCCATGACAGCGTTCGCTTTGGTTAAGTGGAAGCGTAATTAAATTTAATCCAATTAAACGACTGTCAAGCTTTGGACGGCCTGTGGTCTGGCTTATTAATGGTGGTTTCATTAAATTTACTCTGAGCTCGCCGCAATGGTGTCTTAATTCGATTTCGCAACAGCATCAGAACATCTCCATTTGAATAAATAAATACCGTTTTTCGCACATTTTCCCGAAATTATTTTAAATCTTACAATTGAGCGCGCCAACTGTTATGCACGAAGCATCGTAACAGTAGTTAATGTCGTACAGGAGCATGTTAAGCGCAGTCCAATGTGTGCCAGGTGGCAGCCTCGCTTATGTTGATGACACAAAAACATTTGGCTTTAATTAAAAATCTTTATAAAACTACTTGATGATATCTCTAGACGCGTATCTCCAAAATATATTAATTTAATAATAATTCAATAAGCATTCCCTTATTTTTAAAACGTTATACAGCTTAGCATAAGTAGCCATTGCATAAATCGATAGTGCAATCGATAGTTTACCCACCACTACCTCATCGCCGACTTGTGTAATAAAAAATAAAAACAAAATTTTCTAAATTCTTGCAAAATCCCTTAATTTCTACGAATTTAGATACGTACACAGCACTCATGTTGTGTTACACTTGAGTGTAACACTATAGCAACGATATTTAATGGTAAGGATTTATGGAATGATTCCAAGGGTCATCGTCCGGCCAAATGGCACAAGGCCAGGCTGAGCTCTAAATTTCTCTGTATATTTGTTGGCAGTACGTAAACGTTAAGGTGCCACTCTGCAGAGTTCGTACCTGAGTATTTAAGCCTGGCATCAGATCATGCTGCCAGCCATGGTTTTTCGCCAAGGACTTCACCATAGAGCCTCGACCCTGGAGCACGTACTGGGAGTGGGTGGCAGTAGCTTTGTCAACTGCCTAAATCGTTATGCCGCTGCTACCGGCTTCATTCGCATCTCCTTCCTGGACATTAAGCAGCGCCGCAACTGGGACGTGGCCCGACTTCGGCTGTATGCGGATTCCAAGAAGCATTCGCTGCATCTTCGCACCTTGCAAGGACGCGATCTACTGCAAGGTGTAATCGACAAGCAACGAGCCGAGTTTATTGAGCGTAAGAATTTCCTTGTCGACGACATCAGAGAGGCACGCCACAAAGTGCAAGTGCGGGTCCGCGAGAAGATCGTTGAGATACGCGAGGAGCGTGAGAATATCATGACCATACCTAACATGTTGACAATCAGCCGTGCCATACTCTCTCCCTATATTGGTTATGTTATTGTTCAGGGCGACTTTACGTTCGGCATGAGTCTACTAGCAATTGCCGGAGTCTCGGATCTGGTAAGGATTAAGATTAAATGTTGATTCAAATCGGTATCCCGTTTAACCTCTAGTTCTTGTTCTGTACAGTTGGATGGGCAGATTGCTCGGCGTTGGCCCTCGCAGGCCACCAAGGCGGGCTCCTTCCTAGATCCGATGGCCGACAAGCTGCTGATGGGTTCCCTGGTGATTTCGCTCTGCTATACCGATCTGATGCCCATGTGGCTGGCGGGTATTGTTGTGTTTCGTGATGTGTTCCTATTAGCCGCTGGATTTGTCATTCGCTACATAAGTCTGCCCCCTCCAGTGAGTGTGTCACCCGCCATTAGAATAAGCGGATGATTGGCTAACTCTGTTCGTTCTTTCAATAGAAAACCTTTTCGCGTTACTTCGATGCCACCCATGTAACGGCTCAGTTGGAGCCCACTTTGCTCAGCAAAATCAACACGGGCGTGCAACTGGCTACGATTGGCCTAAGTCTAGGAGCTCCCATTTGGAACTATTTGGGTAAGCTCTTCAATGAATTCGAACCAAGGATCACAACCTAATATCTATCTGCTATCTGCGCACAGACCATCCTGCCCTACATGGCCTCTGGTATCTGACTGGACTGACAACCGCTGCCACTGCTCTGAGCTATGTTATGAACAGGCATAATACATTTAAGATTATCCAAAAGAAGACGTAGTGCTGAGCATTTTGTTCTATATCAAGAATACTATTGCAAAAGAGTAGTATTTCTAATATCGCAATGATTAGTATGTAATGTGATTTGTACATACATGAGTACCCCCGTACAAGTAAATAAATATACATATTTTGTTAATGGTCGTATTGCCAGCTAAATCTAGATTGTAAAACGACAACAAGCGATAGCAGACACCATACTGAGACCATCATAGGGTAATTATGAGTGCATGTATTGGATCAGAAACAGAAATTTAATTTATTTAAATTTAAATTTTGTTCATTGTTTACTTTCACCTTCTCTATTTACAAACTATTAGCACATTTTTCGCTAGCGAAAACAGGATTATTTTCTCATGAGAAACAGTAAGAAGTCAACTCTGTTTTTATCTGGCGAAATATTGTAACATAGCACTCAGACAAGTTAAATAAATAAAAAGACAATCGAATGCAATTCATAATATACATATATGGAGATCCCACCCACAATGAACACATTCCTGCCTGTTTTCATAATCAATTTTTAGTTTTAACAGAATTCATTTGTAATTTGTCTTCCAAAAGAAACGCCTGTTTTGGGGATATGTCGCCAAATTTGACAGACCTGGCAAGCCGAATCATCTCTGTCAGTCGTTGTCATACGTGAACGATACAAATTATCAAATTGTGCCTGAAGTAGGATCTGCAGATCTTAGGAGGGAGAGTAAGTCAATACCAATTAAATTGAATTCATTAATATTAATCATTAACCCATAGTCTTTAAAGAACTTGGCGAAGCAAGATGGAAGCAAAGAGCAAGAAGAATAAAACCTACATCAGGCTGGCCGACTAGTCTGAACTCATCAAGTTAACGCATGAGATAGATCCTGAATCATGGCTTGTGTGCCACTTCTTTAGACCAGGAGAAGACCAAGCATCCGGAGACCAAGTTTTGCGCATTAAACGCCGCGAAAGCTCCATGGATTATGTCACGCCTAAACATCTTTAACATAGACGAGATATGTATATACCGGGGAATACATGTGAAGGGTGTTATTTTTGGGTACAGTGAACTACAAAATGGTGACTGCTTTTCCACGGAGATGATTGAAAATCGCATCGCCGAAGACGGTGCCATTAATTATCAAAAGGCTTAGAAGAACAAACGCCGCCCAAAGATGACGAGTGTCGACGATGGCAAGCATGTAAACCTAACTGCGGTCACATACCAGCCGAAACTCAATTAAATCTAACACGAAAAAAAACCGAAACGCTCAAAAATCAAAATTTGGTGTAAATGTGCCGTGATACTCTTGAACTGGATATACCAGGGACGGATCACCTCAGCTTTCGAAATAGAAACTTATTGGAACTTGTTTGTTATGTTTTGTTTCCTCACTCAAATTATCTGCAAGCACACGCAAACAGACAGAACTCCACAGGATGTCTAAATTATTATAAAGTAATAAATAATAATAATAATATTACGGTATAGCGATATATAATGGTATATTTATCTATTTCATCAATCTATTAAATTTCATTGTCATATATTTAAGAGCGAAGGGGATAAAAACTTCTATACGCATATTTTTTTGAATTTTAGAATGGATTTCATTTAAATCCTTTTCGCTCATTCACTTTCAAACAATTTGTATTTCGCGCGCACCACCTCGCATCCAATCGATGGCCGAACTGATCTTTTCGCCAGGAACTGAACAGTTATTGGCTGGTTATTGGTGGAGCAGATTTGTTTTTCGGCGAAAATTGGCCCTGCAGTGTACACCATTCAAGCTGAGCCACTTTAAAAAGCTGGCGACATACGCACAGTTGTTTAGATTGAATATGCCGCAGTTATTGGGGAATATTAACACGAGCTATTCGGACATTCTGTCGCGGCGTTTCCTGCTATCATACTATTCATCAGGGTACTTGCCATGTTGGTCCGTTTAACAGAGCCCAGGGACTAGTATTCAAATTAGTACTGATAAGTTAGTTTTAATATGTATTTGATATACAAAACATATAATATATCCATATAAACTTATTTGTTTTAAATATTTCGGCCAATGAAAATCGTCAAAAATGTTCTGCAAAACATAATGCTGCACCAAGCAATTCGTCAGTATATTTACGGTATATTTTTTAAATGAGACAGTATATTTTGGTATATTTTTGAGAGTCGGACGGTATATTTTGACGATAAATCCCAGCTGTCAGCTGTCAAACTCACGCTATCGACGTCTTCCTTTTCTTTCTTTTCCGGTCGCTGAACAGACCTGTAAGTTGTGTGAAAATAAAATCTTAAAATTTCATTTAAGTAACAAACCAACATTGAAGAATAATAGTGAAAAGTGTTGAGGAACTGTTCAGAGCAATTGATAAGATAGATATTGACATGCATATTCGCCAATTAAAGCAAAATAAAGCCTTGTCGAAAAAGACAAACAAAACAAAACGAAGACATACCCGATGTTTAAGAAAAATACTTTTGTTTGTGCAAGGAACGAACATTTGAAGAGTGAAAATGTATTACTTTAATAACTATAAGTGATTTAAAGACAACTTTGCTAACAATGTGGATTTTTGTCTTCCAATTTCATGAATGTACGCCTCCTCCACCCTCGACCAATAACAACGATTGACTTATACAGCCGCCAAGATGAGGAAAATCATGAAGCAGGGCAAGATCGTAATCGTCCTTAGCGGACGTTACGCTGGCCGCAAGGCCATCATCGTCAAGACCTCCGACGATGGCACCCCGGAGAAACCCTTCGGGCATGCTCTGGTCGCCGGTATCGATAGGTACCCTCGCAAGGTGACCAAGAAGATGGGCAAGAACAAGTTGAAGAAGAAGTCTAAGATCAAGCCTTTCCTGAAGAGCCTGAACTACAACCATCTGATGCCCACCCGCTACACGGCGCACGACATCAGCTTCGAGAAACTGTCGCCCAAGGACCTGAAGGATCCCGTCAAGCGCAAGACACACCGTTTCCAGACCCGCGTCAAGTTTGAGTCCATCTACAAGGAGGGCAAGAACAAGTGGTTCTTCCAGAAGCTGCGTTTCTAAGCTAGAAACTAATGGGATGATGATGATTTATTGTCGTCGTTTTTTTAAGGTTAAATAAAAAAACATAATTCTGATTTAAATGACCGAAGTATGAAAAATGTGTTATTTCTGTGCGAATGTATGTATGGTCTTTAAACAGTGGCAACTTAATGATAGTGTGAAAGAGCGAATCAATCAATCTGTAGACACGACAACATGCTTGCTCCTTCGTGTAAGCGGAAATGATGTTTGGACTCTCGTAGAACATCTTCCGCAAACTTCCTAGTACTATACGCTTGGATCTTACCAAGCAGCTGCGGGAAACACATACAGATGGTAGATCATCTCTTTCTGAGTGATATCGTTACAAAGTAGTAGTTCCTAAAACTTCCACATACAGTGATTTAATGGAATCTCAACACTTTTGATAAGAAACTGTCGTCTTTTAGCACAAATTGGGATTTTTTAGAACCCTTAGGGACTGTTTTACTATCGTGTATTGTAATGTGCCGAAGTGCTCGTGTGTTTGATATTCTAGGGACAGAAGAATTCGCTTGAATTCCAAACTAGATCTCAAATATCCCATTCAATTTGTATGCTATATAAATACAAAGTCCTTACCATTCCCAACAATTAAAACGCATTACAGAGTTGTCTTTGTATACTTTTAGATTTTTCTAATAAATATTCGAACAGAATAATACATTTTGTTTGAATTTGTTTACGCAATATTACACAATCGTTTCTTGGAAAATCTAATTTACAATTTAATATCTTGACTATTCCTGGAAAACTTGGCTAACTAACATTTTTGAAGAGTGTAGTAGAAGCTGCTAAAATCGTTCTACTTAGGATAATGATATAGTAAAATAAAAGGGAGAAGGGATTAAATTAGAGTGTCGGGGCTTTGAATAGTACAGAGACAGTGGATAGTGCCGGCAAAGAAAATCTGTGGAGTAAAATATCAAAATGCATTATTATGTGGACTGTAAACAGAGCGATTCTTTAAAGCTAGAAATGTATTTGGAATTTGGAGTATTACCTGATTTATCACACTTTTGACATCGAATGGGAACACACGAATGGACATATAGCCGGAGGGGTACATAGTATTTTTGGATTGGTTAAGCAGCGAGACAATTTGACCTCAAACATAATTAAACTGATTCTTTCGGGGTAGACGCTGAATGCATTGGCTTAGGGGTAAAAGATGTCGCTTATAACAGTTCTCTCAAATCGGCTTAGTTCTGGGTTAATAGAATTTTGTTTTGTTTTGTTTGTTTAGTTTGTTTTGGTTTTGGTTTGGGTTTGGGTTTAGGTTGAGTTTCGGTAGTGCGATAGTGCCTATAATTGGTTGAAATAGTTTCCATGTGGCCTGCGAGCGGGTAAGCATTTTGGATTTCGATTTCGGGGACGGAGGAGGGAGTAGAGAAAATAAAATTATTTGTTAGATTGGATTTGCACATAAGACAGTTGGATTGGATTGGTTATACGTTGCAAAGAAGGATAATCCGTGCGTGGACGCAGACTACATACTTTTTGTGTGTGGGTGTGTATACTGGGTGTGTGTTTGGTGTTTTGTGACTACTGGAGGACCACTACTTAAAACAGAAATAATTCAACAAAGCGTTTTACTAAACAGAAATTACACTAAGGACTACAAATTGGTAGATAAGTTAGGATTAGGATTAGGTCTTTGTGTGTGTGTCTTTGTGGTTAGGGGCACAGTTTTTGGTGGGGGGTTAAAACAATAAAGTTGTACATGTAACACTTACAGTTCTGTCTGGGAGTACGAATCAAAATAATACAATAATAGAGCATGAAATTATAATACAACATATATAGGCTCGCGATATAGGTAGTGAAGTACTCGATAAAAAATAGGACAAGCGGATAGATGTGTTCTGATTCAACACTAAATACAGCACTTGGGTGAGAGCGCGTTATAACATAATAACAAGGCAAAAGAGTTATGCAGGGCGTTTATTTTACCAATTCACGCGCTTGGCACTCAAGATTTTGAGTATATTCTCAACAACATCGGTACTGGAGTGGTTGCCGCCCAGATCTGTAAGATATTTCGATTAAATAAAACCAAACTTAAGCAATTAGGTGGCGCGCGTACCTGGTGTGCGGATGGCATCATTGCAAATGGTCTGATAGGTGGCCTCGTAGATGACATTGGCATGCTCCTTGTGGCCAAGATGATTCAACATGTCAATGCTGGCATTGATCATTGCCACGGGATTGGCAATATTCTTGCCAGCAATGGCAGTGCCTGTGTTTCGGGTGCCCGGCTCAAACACGGCGTACTGAAAACGAAATCGTACGTCAAACCAGTCGTTTGTGGCAGCTCCAAAGACTCTTAAATACTTACATGATCGCCGTAGTTGCGGCCGGAAATGAGGCCAGCTCCGCCCATCAAGCCGCAGAGCACATTGGACACAATGGTTCCATACAAATTGGTCATGTTCATCACATCGAACTGATGGGGCTTGGACACGGCTTGCATGCAGGTGTTGTCGATGATCATGTTGTCGTGCTCCAGCTCGGGATAGTCCTTGTGCACACGGTTGGCACACTCCAGAAAGAGGCCGTCGGACAGCTTCATGATGTTTGCTTTGTGGATGGTAGTGACCTTCTTGCGGTTGTTCTGACGCGCATACTCGAAGGCATAGCGGGCCACACGCTCGGCATTCTCGACGGTGACTACCTTCATGCTCTCGACGATGCCAGGCACCGACTCATGCTCCAACATAGCATACTCACCATCGGTGTTCTGACGGATCAGAACAACGTCAATGTCCTGGTGGCGTGCCGGAATGCCGGGATACGACTTGCAGTGGACAACGTTCACATAGAGATCCAGCTCATTACGGATGGCCACGTTGCGAGAGATGTCCGCCAGCTCCTGGGACTTGGTCTCAATGTTGCCCTTGAGTGCGACACCGTTTCTCTTGATCGACATAATGGCATAGTCCAGATCATCGTTTCCCTCGGTGGAGGGATCAATGTCGATTACCTCAAAATCAATGGGAGCGCCGCAGTAGCTGAAGATTTCCCTCACATATGTCATCAGCTCCGGACCGATGCCACCGCCAGGGAGCATGGTGACAGCATGACGACCACCATACTGGGCCGATGGGATATCTGTCCGCTGCACAAACGTATACATATGTACATCAATATTGTCTATGCTATAACCTCACTTGTGCGCGGGTGTTAACACCTACCGTAACTTTCTTCTGCAGCGACGACTTGGTGTGGGCCACATCCTCGCTCTTTTCCTTGGTTACCAGCATAGGATAGCCCTGAAATATGATTAGATAGGGAAACGATCAGTTCTGCTGCCCGTTCCACGGCCCAACACATTATGTAATTTTGGCCAATTTTCAGCCCACGAAAACCTACGCGTGTCAGGAACGGCGTCTGCGTCTGCAGCAGTCTCTGTGTCAAGCGAAGGGCCATGATTGCGTTTCGTGGATTATTTGCCTTTAGTGCTGCCGTAGCCAATTGTCTTGCAAATTACTCAAAAATATCACGGCCAAATGCGCTTTAATATGCTGGCCAAAACGGTGCTGGTCTTCCTCTTGCCAAAGAACAACCGCGAACAGCTGTTTGGGCGGTGCTGCCAGACCGTTGCTACCATAAGTGCTGTTTCAGAGTCAAGCTAGATAAAAGAAAATAATGCTACAAATGGGGCTACGACTTGTATAGGAAATTTTGCGTTATTGCTTAAATAAGCGATCAATTCATTTTAATATCCTTAAGTCTTCCACTTTAAAATAGGCAAGTTGAAGCCCGAAATAAGCTAAAGTGGCAACACTGCGGCGCAGCTGATTTTCTTGTTACGTTAACAACCAAACCAGACCAATGTGCTTATTAATTAAAACAAAAAACCTGACAGCATGACTTAAGATTGGAAACCGCAATCAATAATTGTAAGCAATGGCTGCAGATCTAGCTCAGGATTCGGCCGCTCTCGCAGCGCACATCAGCATGCAGGACCCGGTAGCAAAATTTTCATTTCTTCATGCTCTGGTGGTACGTTGAAAGATTAAGAATCAAAGCATATTAATCATTACATGACCTTTCATAGGCTGGTGGAGTGGCTGGCGTGGTGGTCGACATCGCCCTCTTTCCAATAGACACGGTAAAAACGCGACTCCAAAGTGAATTGGGCTTCTGGCGTGCCGGCGGCTTCCGTGGGATCTACAAGGGCCTGGCTCCTGCAGCCACCGGCAGTGCACCTACAGCGGCGCTCTTCTTTTGTGCCTACGAGTGCGGCAAGCAGTTCTTTAGCTCTGTCACTAATACCAAAGATTCTCCGTATGTCCACATGGCGGCAGCGTCCACAGCAGAAGTGGTAGGACTGACTGGGATCAAAATACGCTTGTGTTTAATACGTTTATGTATTCATAGCTGGCGTGCCTTATTCGCGTACCTGTGGAGATAGCCAAACAGCGATCGCAGACTCTGCTGGGCCACAAGCAGCAGCAGTCGGCTTTCCAGATCCTAATGCGTGCCTATCGCACTGAAGGACTGCGTCGTGGTCTTTATCGTGGCTTTGGCTCAACCATCATGCGCGAAATTCCATTCAGCTTGATACAGTTCCCGTTGTGGGAGTACTTTAAACTCCAGTGGACACCAATGACGGGCTACGAGTCAACGCCATTAACTGTTGCTCTCTGCGGCGCGGTCGCCGGTGGCATTTCAGCTGGTCTGACAACTCCGCTGGATGTGGTGAAGACACGCATTATGCTAGCGGAACGGGAGAGCCTCACGCGGCGTCGCAATGCCTACAGCATTCTTCACGGCATTTATCTGGAACGAGGCTTCAGCGGGTAACAAAATGATAAGCCTCTAGAAATCTGTTTACAAATATTTAAATATTATTTATTTCTCAGTCTGTTTGCTGGATTTGTGCCGCGTGTGCTGTGGATCACACTTGGCGGGGCATTCTTCTTTGGATTCTACGACCTAACAACACGCCTGTTGGGCGCTACCAATACTGACCATTAAATTAGTGTTATTATTGTTATACCTAAGGCAGAGGCACATCGATTGATTTAGTATCTAAGCTGATTTGATGGATGACAACCACCAAGTTGGACAATGTAGACAATAAATTGTATGGAAGTTTCTTCTGTAAGAGATTCACTTATCCGCCTAGGCAGGAGAACTGCAGGTCCCTGGAGTGTTGGGGCAGTGCTCTGGGCGCTATGATTAACAAAACGATCATTACTTATTCCACATATCAATATCATATACCAGACGTACATTTTCAATATGCAGACGACCACTCAGCAAGCTGGCAGCAGCATATTGCTCTCCAAACTCCTCCCCACCGGCCATGGGCACATCTGAATCTTCCTCATCCACGTTGATGTAGTCGATGCGGGGCGGCTTCATCCGTTTCAAGCAGGGACAAGAGTATTGGCAGCGGCTACGTGACATGGCATACACCTGCAAATACATATGTTAACGAAGGCGCACACTTGTTCAAACACTGCCGATAAGGAATGTAACGCACCAAAGCTGCTAGGATGAATATGCCCACAAGCGTGGCGATGGGCAGCCAGATATACTGGGCATCGTCTGGATGCACGAGATCGGAATCTGGCTCGATGGTGCTGACACCCAAATCCATTCCTTTGTTTTGTCCCTGCGAATAACTGCTGCGGAAAAATGATTGCTTACAAAATTTTGAGCGCTGTGGAGAGAGTTGCCACACAGTTGGCAGAATGTGCTTTGGTGGCAGCCCTTTATCGTTTTCTCAACGCTGAGGCGGTACTTTTGGATTTATTTCCACTAGCTTAAGGTTGCAAATTCTCGTATTGTGTGCATTTACCTGTAAAAATATATCAACACAATCAAATGCAGCAACAAAACCCGACGTTTTTTATAAACTTCAGGAATCATTGCCGCTTTTGCGGTCAAGAGCTCCAGCCTTACCAGATGCTGAACATGAACTCGATCTGTGATACTCAGGCGGGGCGTTCATTCTTTGATTGCCACCAGATGTGTTCTGGCAAGGATCTACGTCAGTGCCCAAACAGCGCCCAACCGTTGTGCAACGACTGCGGTGAGAAGCTTAAATGCTTCTACGATTATTGCAAGGCCATGGCTACGTACGTTAAAGAGGAAGAGAAGGCTGCAAAAGCGGAAACCGAGCAGATGCCGATGGCCAATCAGCAGATTTTTGACGAGGCTCAGGATACCAAACCCCAAGCCATGACAGATACCGATCTGATGACAAAGCACGAGACTGCTGAAAAAGATGGACAACCTGTGCCTCAATTCAGCTGCAAGATATGCCACAAGGCTTTCAATCGGAAACGATATTTGAGTCGGCATCAGCACCTACATGACGCTAATCGTCCGTTCCACAGTTGTCAGCAATGCAACTCAATGTTCGCCAGCAAATATTCATTGAGCAGACACGTGAAGAACCAGCACTGTGATTTCTGCAAAAAGAAATTTGGCGTAGCTAGATGCCTCAAGATCCACACTAAAGAGAACCAGCACTTGGCCACAAGTGCAGTTACTGCGAAAAAAACTTAGATCTCGGATCGTAAGTCTTTGTGTTCCGGATGCCTCATAGCACATTCCAAATATACTAATACGTCTACTTTTCTTTCAGACTGCACGTTCACATTGAGCGCCAGCACGGCATTAGCCTGGAGCTGCAGGAGCTGAATGCGATGTCTGCGTCCCACAATATTCGCTAAAAGTTGGTTCTGACATAACCATAACCCATAAAAATCAAATTTTAGGGAAATTTCCTTACAAATATCACATTGAATGTATTTCACGCTTACCTTTGGTTAACTTACATAAATACTGAGGGATATACATAGATATAGATGCTCATAGATATACATAAATGGATAAGATTTTGTTATCATAGACAAAATAAATGCAAGGCCCAATGCTCTGAAGGGTTTGCGGCACTCAATTTTCTCTATCTGATGATGGTATACATGTTCAAACGTCCCGTGGACATCATTCAGTTGGCCAACGTCAGAGCCAGCGGCATGGCCTTAGCAATCGTGGTGGACTCTTCCGGATGCTGTGAGGAGCCTGTCGCCGTGCCAGTTGTGATCGTGCCCGCATTACCATTTGCCGTTTCGGCCCGCTTGCGTGAGGTGATTTTCTTCCAGCCGCGCAGGAAGATCTGATTGCGATACTTGGGCGTGGTGAAGGTATACAGCAGAGGATTGACGGCCGAGTTGAGGGGCAGCACGAAGACCACCAGCCAGGCGTATATATCGTCCGATATATTGTAGTTGAAGAACACCCAGATTTTCATGACTATGATGGGCACCCAGCAGAGCACATCCGTGAGCACAATGAAAAAGAAACGCACCGCGAACTCGCAGTCCAGCAGGGACAGTGGCGTGGCACTTCGCGTTCGCCAAATGGAGATCAACAGCGCCGTATAGAGCAGGGCGATCATCACGAGCAGCAGCAGATTGACACCCAGGAAGACAAACGCCGAGTACTGCCATCCTAAGGGATAGGCCTCGTGTATGTGCAGGGGAAAACAGGTACCGGAGTGAGCGCCATAGAACTTGGTGCTTGAATTCCAGAGCACCACGGGGGCCACTGCTAGGCCCACGCCCGTCAGCCAAATGCAGAACAGGGCGAAGCACATGATACGCACACTGATGCTGCGATGTCCGCGAAAGGGATCCGCAATGAGCAGGAAGCGCTCCAGCGACATGAAGGCCAGTATTAACATGGATACTTCCGAGGAGCTGACCGCCAGAGTGCCAATGGCTACGCACTGCCACGAGCTGACCCAGTCCAGGACCACTCTGAAAGGATAGGTATAGATACATTAAGCTTTAGTTATGATCTTGGTGAGACCTGATATAAAAACACATGCTTTGTCTGTCATACACATATGTATGTGTCTCTAGGGATGAACGTTTTAGGGAAAACATAAAAATTGCTATCGAGATGGAAGTCAAATATAAATGTTCTAATATAAATCTAAAATCGTCAAGCTTTTGATGGAACAGAAAAGACATACTACATGTGTCAATAGCCGCTTAAAAATTTTGTCTATGTAATGTATAGGGCTAAGGTAAACCACTTGTAGTCGGTTTCTATCGCCGTTCGATATTTTACGTCACGCATATCTGTACTCGCTGACGACATTAAGTTAGGGGCAGCTTGAAAACCCTGTCTTGACCCTCGACGCTATTTTTTAGCATTTTATGCAATACATTATTACCCTCGAGTCGGAAAAACGTAGCTAGGAATTATTTCGAAGTTTTGCCGGTTGATCATATTGAGCCGTAGAACTTGTAATTTCGTGCGAATAATGGATAGGTAGTGATGTACATATCCAGCACAGATCGCTGGATATTTCCAATTCAAACAGGAAAACTTTATATCTCCATGTTCAACTGAGATTTGAAGTCCAGAAGACTAAGGACCAAAATCAGATCATATTCGGGTAGAAATGCCATTTTGCGTTTATGGCTTTGTGCGCTAACCAAATTTTTACAAATTGTTTTTATACACACACTCGGAGGCAAAGGATATTTTGTATTAAATGTTTGTATATTTGTACATGTGTAAGGCACAGAACGTGGAGTGCAAATATATATAAAAAGCGACTTGCAATTAAAATTTCGATTTTTTGACGTAACTGTGCGTATTTGTACCTAGCCAAACAGTCCCAGTGACTAAAATTGTTATTTCAAAAATGGTCTCCCTTCTCGTATGTCGTGACTAAACCTAGATGGAAATGTATGATTTTTGTTGGATATATACATAATTGAAAAAAGAGCCCAAGGTGTTATACACTCACTTGTAATACTCGTTCCTATATCGGTAGTCCTGAATACCAATGGTGATTAGATAGAATCCCATTAGCATATCGGCCAGAGCCAGATTCCGAATGACCATGGTCACCGCGATGTTCTCGTCCCGATAGATGAAGCGCCCCCAGAGGACCAGCACGTTTCCTGATATGGTTAGGGTGGCCATTACCCAGGCAGAGTAGCGCAGCACCGGCTTGGTCAGGAGATCCTTGAAGGAGCTCACACCGTCTGTTGATGGCTTGCACATACGCACTCGGGGCGTCATGGAGCAGTAGAAGAAGCGATCGTAAATGATATACGTGAGATTTCGCATACCGTTGATGGCAGCAAAGTCGATGTGGTCGTACCGGATGCCCGTCAGATTCAGGAAGGAGATGTTGAGGGGCTGCAACAGGCTGCGATGGATATGAAGCGGCATCTGGGCAAGGGAGCTGAAATCAAACAATCACCTCTGGGTATATTTATAAGGTTATATGATTCCCTCACTTACAGTGCCTCCAGTCGAGTGTTGTGCAGAAATGTTTCTCCAGATAATTCCTTAATGGGATTGCCGACAAGGCGGCTGTAAAACGAAATGCACGTCTTATAAATGTCTCGTAGATTCAACATTACGTATACGACGCGTAAGCCGCGTCTAATGGCCCCACATTTTGGAGCAGCGCTGATAAAGCAGCCCACAACCTCCTCCGCTCCAGCTTTAAAACTTTTCAAAATATTATTTTTGGAGTCTTTTTTATCTTCTTGTGCTTTAAGATGGAGCAACAAGAGCTTTAAGAGTCACATAATAAAGTCCCCGCCGGCAACATAATAGCGAAATTTTATATTTAAGAGCTGGGCGACAATATAAATCAGTGCACAAACATTGTCTATCAATCTGTGGGGTGCAACTTTCTGGGGTTAAATGTGTTGGCTTTCCATAGGAAAGAGCGCATCATTCATGACAGACATGGCTACGGGCAAACGAGCAGACAGGATATGTGGCACTGTGGTTCCAGAAACAAATAAAATGCATTTAAATACGCGCATTTACTAAGCGAAACACTGGACGATGGCTAAGTGGCAGTAAGAATAGTGTTTGGGCGAGGTAAAATGATTCAAGTTTATTTTTATATTCATCTGGGCATGCGGATGCCAACTGATTTCCCCCAATTATGCCATAGCGCCACTGTGTCACGTCTTCGTGTGAAGTGCAGCAGCTGATGTTTATACTGGTGCTGGACCTGGAGTTGATGCTGAAGCAGCTCCATTTCTTGCACTTGTCTGGTCAATCAATGCTCAAGCGCCAACTGTTAACAGTTTGTTTTTATGGATTGTCGCACAAAGACAAAAGCCAGGTCCCACCCCCACCAAGCTCCCAGAAGATTCCACAGATTGCTGGTAATTGCCGGCTGGCTATAAAGTTCCCGGCCTCATCCTTAACCAAATATTTAACTCTAGCATAAATTGATACCCCAAAAATGTGGGCACACTCACATAATTTCGTATGTAAATGTGTAATTAATTATTGAGCGACAGGCCTCTCGGATCATCATTGCTGCTGCTCCTGCTGCGGTTCCAGGCATAAATATCACACTTAATAACTTCATAAACACCAAGCAAAACCAGACGTCGAGCACAATTAACATAATTCTGCGGTAGGGCAACAAGTTGCTGTCCTGTCCCCAAGTGCTGTCCAGCCCCAAAATAAGCCTCGGGTAATGCCCATTGCTCATGGCCAAGCACATCCAGGGCCCAGCACACGTGGCCCAGTGACCAGGGCCCACAAAAGTAGGCAACACAAATGCGTCAGCATCAAGGGGCATGGTCGGAAGGACCCACACAGTGGCAGAGTCGTGGTGTAAGGGCAGGATGGGCTGGTACAGCGGTCAATGCGCATTTAAGAATATGGCAAATAAATGCCTGCAGTGGTGTTAGTGCGCTACGTGCAGGGTACGTGGAAAAGTGACGGAAAATATATCACAAATTATGGAATGGGCCACAAGTTCAGGACAGATACGTAAATGCTCTCACCAGGCTACATTTAAAGCTCTCTAAAAACGAGAATTTAAATAAAATTAACTCAGAGGTTCATTTCAAAGGAACACAAAACATTTTTATGGCTTTACATCTAATGCGCTTACTCATTTTTAATCACATTGTTAAATGCATCAAATAATTTTTAAGCTCATTTCATGAATACCATATCAATGTAAAAGGCTTCAATCCCATTCAATAAATCAATACTTGAGCACTTTCAAAGGCAAATACATAAAGAAAATGCATTTTAGCTGCACAAAGATCGCATTGCAAATGCATTGCTTTTATATATACAGTATTTACCCAATCAATGTAGCCCACTCTAGTCCATTCAGAGAAGAGCATATTAACCAAATGAAACCATTTACGCTTCTCCGGCAAATGACACGTTTCAATTGTGGAATTCTTTTGGGGCAATGTGCTCCACGAATGTACTCTGGCATTTGTTGCACTGTCTGCCCCCAGCAGTAGCAGGAGCTGGAGAAGGGAGTGGCAAAGGGAGGGGCTTATATTGACCATAATTAACGTCAGAGCAACAGCAGCTTTGGCAGGACAATGAGTGCACGAGTGGAAGAATGTCTTTAAGCCCGATGCCCAATGTCCAATGTCCAAGGCTCTCCTCCATAATGACCTGTCACTGGCTCAGTGTCCTGGACAGCAGGAATCAAATTAGTGCAGCGATTTCACAAATATTTTCGTTTGTTTTATGGCTGCCCCACCTCCTCTCCTATCGGTCCATGTTCATCCCAGGGGGATACATAGGAAACAAAACAAATCAGCAGAAAATGCCAAAGAGAAGGAAGCGAAGCTGGATACATGAGCAGCATTTAGATGGGTATCTGATAGATACAAATACACACCCACACACCAAAACACTCTCCGTTGCCATTGGAGGAATTTCTGTGCAGTTCCTTTTGCTGCTGGCCATAAAAGTCTTACACTTCTGTGCCACACAAGAGCTGGAACCAGGAATGCTGGGAAATTCCTCGCACGCCGGCAAAGGGCAAAATATTTGCATGGATTCGGTGTGGGGATAGATCTTGGTATGGCATCAACAGGCATAAAGGATACAGAACTGTGGGAAAGCATTGGGATAGGGTCTAATGAAGCAATGACGATTGGGGGAACGATTCGGACCAGCGTCGATTTCAATAAACTCCTTCATTATTGGCCAACAACTTCGGTCCGAGAGTCTGTCCGTTCGTTTCGGCTACAGCCCAGGCTTTGGCGAAATTGTTTTCTCATAAAATACAAATTTATTTGCATTTTTATTTGGTCATAATAATGTTTGTTTATTCTGTTTCGTGGCCAGAAGTCAGTCCCAAAAGATACAAAAATCGCCAAAGATACTTTTCACTTAAACCAAATGAAATCTGGTCCAGCCAGAGCAACCTCATGGCTGTGCTTGTATCCATGTCTGGGTATTTATGAGAGGGTGTGTGGGGTGCTATCTTCCTTGATATGCTGATGTATCTGCTATATATGGGATGGTAAATTTATTAAGGCCACAGCTTGATGCTAGACGAGAGAGACAGAGCTGGCAGAGACATTTATTGAATATACTATTGATATATGGGGTTATGAAAGCCAGAAAGCAACATTGCCCTCACATAAAAAATGTTTGAATTCCCAAAGCCAAAGTCAAAGTGAAAGCCCAAGAAATCCTTAAAGGATAACTTTAATGGATGAGCATGTTTTTCCCCCAAGAATATTATCGGGCATACGCCATGCTGTCTGAGGCTCATCAAAGTCCTTCCTCAAAGCGCTAAACAATTTGTTTATTTTTACGATTTATGTTTATAGATACTCGTACGTACCACCCACTTTCTTTAGAGAGTTGCATATCATTTTTATAGTAATAAACTATGGCCATAAAGGTTAGATTAGTTTCCCCGAAGGGGGTACAACTTTTTTATGTGGCGGGCGTGGTCGAGTTCTGTTCATTAAAATATATCTCTTATCGATGAGCTAGAGGGAAATCTCTAGCTGGATAGTTTTCCCTGTCTTAATTTTGTTTTTCTTATTATTATTTATTTGTCTGTGGGCACAAAAGTTTTCAACTGAAATTTCTCATGAGCGGAGTGGAGAAGAGAGGAGACCCCGGCGTATACGTAATTGCGCATTAATGAACTCAAAATTAATATCATTGAATATGATTTTGAATCACAAAGCGAGTGACCAGCAAGGGGAAGGGGCTCGAACGGTTGAAGTCCCACGCAAAATTACAATTTACTTTGGGGACATTTGTGGTGTCGCGTCCTGCGGCTTTGTTCGGCTGTGATTCTATGATCCTTTGACCAAGGCACGAGTTCATTTGCTTGTGTCGTGGCATTATTCGTATTATTATGCTAATTAGCTCTGCGTCACCATAATTCATGCTTAGTGTCGGTGTTAAACTTTCACCCTTGCCACCCCCTCCCCCACTTCAAAATGCCATCCTCTGGAATGTATACTCATACTCACATATCCCGAATATTTTCCAGATTCGCAAACGCCCGTCCATGGATGTGGCTGATGATGTTGTGCTGTAGGTCCCTGGGAATTCCATGGAAGTAATTCAAAAGAGTTTTTTAATTGCCCGAAAATAGAGAGAACATAAATTAAATGAGCATAAATTAGCGAAAATTCATAAACTAATTGAATGAACTTAAAACATAATATATGTGTGTCCTCTCCTATGAATATTTGTTTCCATGAAAGTAGATTACATCTTCCCCCAATGTACATTTAGGATACCATCCTCCCCAAGGGGGATGTGAAATGTCAGATATCACCGCAAAGTTTATGACTTATTTGATTAATGATTGGAGCAAAATCCTTAATTCTGTTTGAATAGTAATATCTGATTCGTGGGAATCCATGATTGCAGCGGTTTTTTGGAAAATGAAAACAATCGTTTAGTGTTTCACGTGATTCCCGAAAACTCTGCTGTCGTTTTGCTTTTCAGACTTCCAGATAATTTGCTGACACATTTGTATGATGATATTGCGACACAATTTATCCCCCATCTAAATCTTTATGCCTCTCCTCTGCTCACGCTTTCTGCAAAGGTTAACACATTTATTTACGTTGGGCAATTTGGCTAACTGATTTATTTTCAGTTAGGATAGGAGTTAGGCCGGGCACCCAGACGACCCATTGACGTATCTTGTCAGCTATTGAAGCATAAATTAATGATTATGTATGCTACGGCGGGCAGGCAGATGCAGAGTCCTGGCAGGGGTTCTGCCAGAGACCTGTGGAGAGACCTTTGATAAATGCTTTCAAATTGTCTAAGGTGTCTGTGTCGGTATCGGTGGTGTCTGTGGAAAATTTCGTTTAAACACTTATTTGCTTAGCATATGTTATTTGTGTAAACAATAAAAGTGCCAATTTCTGCCTATTGGTGCATAAATTTCTCGGTAAAAAAAGGAGGTGCGTCGTGTACATCGAATATCCTGCTCAATGTCATGTCAACATGTATCTCCATCGCTCCTTCCCTGTATGGCCGATATGACCCATATAAATCTATCTCAAAAGAAAAATAAAGAAAATGAAACAAAAACTCTGTTGAGGCTGAACTGAAAACGAAAGCAAAATGCAGCGAAGGGTAAAAATTACGCATACGCCCCATAAAATCTAAGTACAACATATTTCAATAGACTGTTCGACACTTCTGGCATCTTTTACTCCTCTTTCCCATCTGTAAGATTCAGAATTCGATTCGGGATTCGGGAGTAGGAATACGGAGGAGTTTATTTTACTTACAGCAAATGTAAATGATCCAGTTGCGAAAAAGTTTCCTCGCCAACGTATTCAATTCGATTGTAATCCAAATAGCTGAAATAGTAAATACATATTTATCAATGGTGGAACAAACTGTTTAAGCTCTGCGTAAGACCCCTTTAAGACTCGTCGCCATGCTCGTGTGAATAAGTGATGAATGCTTTAGCTAGTCAGATGAAAGATAATCATTGTTGATGCTCAGCTAAATTTCGGTTATTGACTAGAGTCGTTATCACTGGACGACATTCGTTGAATCTACACTGATGACTGTAGAAACTGCCAATAAGTAAAAGGACACATGAGTCGAGATTTATGTAAAAGCTAGAAGGAAGCGTTTCCGAACCCATAAAGTATATATATTCCAGATATCAGAGACTATAAGAGCTAGCACAACCAGATTTTCTGTGATTTCACGGATTTCAATGACACATATATATTCATCGTGAACGTCGTCATTATAGTGGAAATCTTACAAAACCTTCTACACAAATTGTTAGCTCTAGCTTTAATATTCTATTGATGTTGGGTAAGAATATAAACCCATTTTAATATGGTTGGAAATGCTTCTTTCCGTCTGCTGTTTAAACACATTCGAATACATAAACGAATAGAACTTCAAATTCTAAGACAATCTCAACTAAAAGATACCAAAAGCACACTTACAAATCTAAACAAGTGCAACAACTTTGACAGCATTGTCCCAGTCCTCAAGAGCATTTGAGCTTATGGCCCATCATGGAGCCGGACTCTCGACTCTCGACACCCAATACCCGAGTAACCCAATGAGTGGGGTGTCTGCCCGTCGCTTAACAATGGCAGACAGTGTAAAGCATTTCACGCTTGAATAGATCAACAGAGTGGGAGACCAGACCAAGCCGGAGACTGCTTTCGTTTGTGTTTTTTAATCTTAGAAATAGAATAGCCCTCCCATAACCCAATTCGATTTACTTACACTTCGTAAAGCGAGGAAATATTCGGCAACTGCACATTGCGCAAAGTGAGACGATTCCGGCTGAGGACGAGCCATTCTAGGCGGTGGACGGACTTCAGTTGCTCCATGGGAAAATGGTGCAGATGGTTGTTGACCAGGAAGAGCCACTGGAGGGAGTGCAGGTCACCGAAGAGGCCGTGTGGGAGATGACTGATATTGTTGTGACTTAACTCGAGGCGTTCCAGTTGCGACAACCCACCAAAGCTGCCCAGGGGTACTCGTGATATGTTGTTGAACTTAAGGGTTCTGGAAATGGTATAAATGAAAGCGGTTACAGTCCATTGTGAGTGATTTTTCAGCTTACAGTTTTTGTAGACGCGTCAGATTGGCAAAGACATGTTCCCTTAGGGTAAGGTTGTTGCGGATGATGATCAGATTGGTCACCTCCACACTGATGCGCGGCCAGCGACGCAGCTTAGCATAGATGCCGCAATAGAGGGTGGTGCCCTGGCCACAACGGCAGCTCCGCGGATATGTGACGATACCTGACGGAAGGGAAGAGAAGTAGAGAACAGAACAGAAGATGTATTACAGGTTGTTATAGATTCAGAGTCAAAAATATAGTCCATCGAGTAAGTGTTTGGTTTTAAATTGAAACGGAATCCACCAAACTAAAATTACATTTAAGGATATAGAACACCTTAAGTATTGTGTACTTTTTTACAAAATTAAAGTTATGGGATATCTGATTAAAAGTTAAGATATTAAGATATTAATGGTATGAATTAGAATCAATTTTAATTATATTTTCGAATTGAATTGTAGAAAAACTCAAGTTTTTACTGTCCTAACCATCGGTTGCACTAGATTGATGCCTTGGCTAATCGGTCACTCTGGATGAAGCTGGAGGATGGAGTTGATTGATGCTTTGGCTAAATGAATCGTCCACCTACCACAAGTCCAGTTCATTGTCTGGCTCTGATTCCTTGTCACCGCTGGCGGAGACGCATCCACGGTGCTCGCATTCGACTGATTCTGTTGCTGTAGTTGTAGCTGCTGTTGCTGTTTCTTTTCAATAGCATTACGCACAATTTTATCGGCAATCTCCTTGCTGCCGTAGAGCAGGCCACACTCCACAGGATGCTCATCGCTGCCATCGGCACAGTCGGGCCGGTTATCGCACATCTGACGCTGGGGAACGCAGAGGGTGCCATTGTCGCAGGCGAAGCTGCCCGAGGGGCAGGGTCCTGCCAACAACACGAAAATATGCACAATAATTAATACTCGAAAGATAAGTCGATTCTGATTAGTTTTGTTTAAGTTATTCAAGATCAAAATTTAATAATATTTTTGCTATTTATACAGAAATTATTTACAGAATCCCGCTGTTCATGTTTTTATACACCCAAAGACAATAGCCCTGAAACTGTTTTATTTACACAAAAGTAATTATATTTTATAGTAATTTTTCCTTTACCATTTTCCCCTATAAGAAAGATTATTCGTGTTAAAAGTTTTTCCTCAAAAAGAGCCTCTCTAAAGAGCCTACTAATGGAAAAACGTGAGGTGATAAAGTAAAAAACATATGGAAAAATCAAACTTTCGCGTCCCGGTCGCGGTCCCGATTCCATTAGTTCAAACTTATAAATGCTAAAAGAGATATAAATAATTTGTAAATACTCGAAAGAAACCGACATTAATTTTCTTCTTAAATAAATTAATAGCTTTAGAATTTTCCAATCCGTTTGGCAGATTGTCGCATTTTACTGGACTAAGCCAAAGTCGATTTCTATATTGCGTAAGTTCGCGACCTCGTGTTTAGTGCTATCATTATGTAAACTAAAGCTCGATGAGCCCCATCTTTTGTACTAAACAACTAAACTAACAAAATTCCATCAAAATGCTAAAAAAGGTGGGGAAAATTGTTGTTTTCTACCTTTTTCGTACATTTAAGAGCGAACGAACGAGCGCTCGCGACCCACGCAAATGTTATTTATATTTCGATTAAATATGGGCCGTATTAAAAATAGTGCATTCTATTTAATTTTTTTCTTTTTTTTAATTTAAAACCGATATATTTCGTTGAAACGAGTTTCTTTTCTTTTACTGTGCCATTTGCTTGTGAGTGTAGATTCCAATACATAGAACCTGTTCTAAGAAATACAGCAAGTTTTTCAGAGGGCGTCCCTTAAGCAGCATACCCTACTATACCCAACGTTCTTATTGTTTCAGCAGCTTATCATACACCCTACGCGGCGTATAAGTAATTATTCTAATCGCTGGCAGGCAAACTTTAAACTGGAGATGACAACTTAATGCCGCTCCCCATCTGCCCATCCAACAAAGGATTTCGGATTTCAGGCCAAAGCAATTAAACTTAATGTCCAAAGAAAGTTTTGCTTGTTGTTCTTTCTTATTTATTTTTGGTTTGGCTTTGCTTTGGTAACAATATGTTATTTTCTTTTTTTTGGGCGGCTAAGCATTGGCAGTACATGATTCGAATGATTGTTTGCTTCAAAGAAATTAATAAGCCATACGAATCAATTTATCCTCAAAAGTTGCACAAACAATGGTGCAGGGCCAGAGTTTCCTCCAAAAGCAATTCGAAGTATAAGTTTTTGTAGATTTATGTACGGCTTACTCTTAGACTTAGTTTATCCTGAGCTGAGACTTTTTCTGGCTGACTAGTGCCAGCTTCTTTCGGCAATTGCCATCAAATAAAATGTCAATTTTGTTTTTCACTTTATCAATTTTATGATTTGTCTGGATGTCGCGTCTCCACTGGCGTCGACCGCCTGAGTATTCAGGCAATTAAAGTCCCGCGATTATGGAGCACGCATTCATTAGACAAATGACAAAAAAACGTGGATACGGAGCACCTTGGGACCCGTTAATCCATATGATATGAACTTGCGTAATAAAATGGTTGGAAAGCATATTCTTTTTTAGTTGTTTTCGTGTACACCAGGCAGAAGAGCAGAACAGGAGGCCATCCCTAGAAAGTGATTTCCCTTATTTCCTAGTATCCTTAGAGAAATGTATGGCATTTATAAAGCAAATAATAGTCTAAAGGGTTAATCAAGACAGCTTCTATTGAAAATAAAATGGGATTTTCATCTAACTTTGAGTAAATCTGTCTGTGTTTCCTTTCCAAAGAAAAGTAATACATGATCCGACAACAACAGTCCGTTCAGAGGTGTTTATATCCTGAATTTGTATATTGTTAATTTTATAGACTTTAAATAAGGAAGGAAGGACTTTTCAAAGAAATGTTAAGCAAGAAGATCAAAATTGTATATTTAACAGGACAGAATAAATCCTCCACATTCTAAACCTTTTATAGGACAAACTTCGTCGTATTTAATTGTTAGATACAGCAAGAAATTCTCCCAGTTCTTGTTTTTTTGTTTTGTGTAAAGAGTTCTCCAGATATGTAAATTTAAGCACCATTCGAATCTATTCGTTAAGCTTTCATTAGACTAAGTAATAAATGCAGTAACAAGCGATTGCTGATTTTGAGTAGAAGTCATTCAAGAAAAGTCACTCATTCAAAATGACTAATGTCTACCCATCGATAAACTTTTTCCAAAAACTATTTTTACATTTCCATTTGTTGGAAATAAATTTCGCTGTATGAACCATATTTCTTTTCCTTCTACATCTATAAATTTCTGACTTCTGACCTTGAACACTAGGAGAGACTTTCATGTCCATTGCGGCCCAGATGGAGACACACTTTAGCATGCATCTTAGTGCCTCCGGCAACTTCCTTTTATTCTCGGGCAGATTTAAACCTAAGCCGGACAAATGCCTTCGGGAGATAAATAATTTCTTGCTCTGGCTGGAATGATGCATGTACTTGGGATTCGAGGCGACAAAGTGGCATAAATCAAGAATGTTTTGCCTATTTCCTCGTTTCTTGTATGGCAAATCAATACGCAAATTGGGATAAAAAATATAATATTGAGAGCCGAGGCAAAACACAGAGAAAATTCCATGATATTGATATTGATACTCGTAAAACAAGATAAAGGCATGGAACAAGGAACCAGGACCAGGACTCCGAACAAGAGCCAGCAGAGGGTGAAGGGAGTCGGTGCTAAGGAATTTATATACAGTGGTGACTTGGGAGAGTGAACCAATTGGTAGGTAAACCTAACCACATCCAAATGGATATGTTTTCATCTGATTTTAAACTCTTTAAATGATTCTTTACATTACATGATGATTAATTACATCTACCATGACCTGCCTCTTGAATTCAGAAACAGAACCATCGTCAAATCAAAACGTCACCTTCTTCCTTGCGAGTCCATGTATACCTCTAAAATTTTAAAGATAATTTTACTCGTAATTTGCTCAATGATCTGCTCATTGCTATAAAGAAATATATAATTCATTGATTTAAAAAAAATGCCTTTCTTTAGCATTTCTCCATGTAAATCCTTTTGTTTTAATTACATATTTCCCTCTTATGTGAGCGTTCCCTGTCCGTTGGAAAATCGTTTTGTGCTCAAGAGCAAACTTTGTGTTGTGTATTTATTTTTTTATGGTCAGGCGTCTGGGTTTTTCCCACTCCATACTGAGTGGTTTTGTTGTTACGTTTTTATCGTATTACACAACAAATTACTTTCAAATACTTTTGAGCATAAAATTTATGGGCATTTTGCAGTTTGGAATTTGATTCTCGTTTTTGTTTGTCCACCCCCTTCTGTATGGTGCGTTGATAGATTGCAAATATGTAGTTATAGATCGCTTACCCAGACTCAAGTAGAATATCAGGGCGGAGAGCAACATGACGACGGTCATCAGGCAGACGCCCACAGCGATACTCCTTCCATAAACCATTTTGGATGGGTCCTAGATGGGTTTTCCTGCGCTGTGTGTTTTCGATGCGCGCTTATCTAATTAGTGGGCCAGCGTGGCAGGACGGGCTGGACGGGCTGGACGGACTCCTCCTTGACCGAGTTCATCATTCACAGCGCCCCTATTCCCACTCCGACCACGCCCCCATACATTCATACACTGAACCACAAACAACAACTCTGTGGTGCTGACTCATTGAGTTTTTATATTATTATTTCTTATATAGCTCCGCGTTTTTTCTTCGTTAATTTCTTGTCACTTCATTTGGCTAATGTTCCCCGCGCTTCGTTGAAACGAAAAAGAAACGGAGAAGAGAGTTTTAAGTGCCAGGATTACACAGCAGATGGAGCGGAAGGAGCCAGAGGTGGGGGGGAATAAAATTCAAAATTAATATTTTGTATGGCAATGGCTTTCCACTTGATGGGTTCCGATTCCCGTGGATCTGATGTGCAGCAAAAATGATGCACCGGAAATTAATTAACCGTAAGAAAGTTTCTTTCAAACGGAGAGAGGATGTGCAGAGGATTAGTATGTCAGTTTAATTTTTACACAAGGACATAATTTACTTGCAGATGAAATTAATTGAAAAATACACCGCTTGTCATACTTATTGACGGATTTAATTATCTTTGAAGGAACGTGGTTACGGAAAGTTTTTTCTTACTAATGCGAACTTCTTACACTGCGCGACAAAATAAAATCTTTTGAATAAAATTTGCACGAGATAAAAATTTAATTGTAGGCCTGGACGGGTAGATCCCATCCTCATACTTAGAATTTTCAATATAACCCCAAAAATGTCTTTAAAAATTTAAAAACCGTGATTTGGTGACATTGCTAACTCTCACAATTTTCCCTGGGTGTTTGCTGCGCCTATAAGCAAAAAAATTAACTGCATTAAAAGAGAATTGTATGACCTTTCATAGGATTTTTTTACTCGTGTCGATACAATGGCTATAACTGAAGCTTTCCGACATTTTTAATGTTTCTTAAACAATGCCATTCTTCTTAAATTTGTTTTGAATGTTGTTTCTTTTTTGATTGCTTTAAATATTTGAAATCTTGTGAGACATAAATAGTCAGAAGAATAATAAACTAATCGAAAAATGTATCTCTTCTCTAAATAGTACTGTCAAAAGTGAATTCGTTATAGATGTATTAATGACTTAAATACCTTCTAGATTCATTTGATTTTCCAATGGAGTTTATTTTGAGTGTTATTTGTACAGCATCTCAGGATAATTTCGCACAATTTATGTAGTGAGCTTTTGTTTCAGAGTTTAAATTTTAAAGCTAGGATTATCAAAGGATTTGACAGGCTCAGCAGGGGTTTCGGTAGCAAAGCTTTTGACAGTCAGCTGGACTTATGGAATGAATGCACGGTCTCTGGGGTGAAGACTCAATGCTTTTAATGTTCTTATGCTAAGTAAATTCAACGATTGCGATAAAACAAATTTGTGCAAGGTAGGTACTTCTGCACGACTATAAGCAATTTTGTAGTTGATTGCTGGGAATTGTGTTTATAAAAGAAGTTAAGCCACAACAAATTGAACTAAAACACTTTAACATCTTCGGTTAGAAGGCACATTCAATTTAAAACCTTCCAGTTAATGCATTCAAAAACCCTTTATTCAGCATTCAACATCAACTAAAGTAACCAGGAAAACAGATTGATCTATCTCCTTTTGTCAAACCAAAAACTATCTACTTGCAAAACAGCAGGAAACTGCAAAAACTTAAAGACAAAAAAGTAAGAAAGGGGCCAGGAAAAGGGCATAAAACAAAGCGATTTTTATTTTCCCTGCTGAGTCTGTCAAAATGAAATGAATGATTTCAGCTTCAAGGGAATGCCATGTGCTTCTGTTCAGACTTTTGTTCCCCCTTTTAAGCAGCCGATTTTATGCCCTTAATTTATGCAATCCATTAGGGCAGCCGAGGTTATAAAATTGCCAAATGTACTACGAAATGGAAGTGCAATATGTGACCAACGTTTTGTGGAGAGGCAGGCCTTTTTTTCTGCAACATTTCTTGCGCGGCTGATTAAATTTCGCTTAATACTTGGGGGCCACTAGGGTCAGCGGCGAAATTGTTTTCGCATCGTTGTGGGCTCGGGCACGGGTCAGAATCGAACGTCAAGCTGAAGGTCAGCCGTAGACAAATCATAATTTCCGCAAAAGGTCATCGCATGGGCTCATGCATGATCCCCCAGAACAGAAGGAACAGGCAAAGGACAAACAGGACTCTCATTATCTCAATCGTCGCAATTGAACAACATTTGGTGTGGAAAAGTGTCATAAAAATGTCCCTTCAGTCTCCTGCTCTTGATGTCTTGTGCCTTGGCCACTTAAGGCTCCCTTGACCACTTCTGAAGATTGTGTCAACGCGATAGGACACACCGCCAACCGACCATTCAAATTCCCCTTTTCAGCTTTCTCTCCTTCGCATCACTTTCACAGCCCGCAAAAGTAGGCAACACTTGGTTTCAAAACCGTTTGCTGAACCGTTTACTGAACCGTTTACAAACCGCGCGCGTTTTGCCTTCAGAATAAAGCTCAGAACGAACAGGACCAAACACGTCAACGCACATTGGCCAACTGAAGCTGGCAACAGCATTTGTTGCTGATTATATTTTGCTCTTCCAGAGCAGCAGCAGCAGACACAGCGGCTGTGAAGCAGCAGAGCAGCAGCAGCGCAGTCTTCGCTTCGGGTGTTCAGAGTTCGGCAGACCCGGCGTGGCGGAGTCCGTTCGGTTCCTGCGGTTTTTGCCGGAGCCTTTCCAGTGTAGGGAGTAACTGGTTCAAACCCCACTGGGGAACAAGTTGAACGCTTTTATTTTTCTTTCAATTTTTAATCTAACTGCAGACGTACTCGTAAATTAAAAGATGTTTTATCTGAGTAAGTTTATGTATGCCAAATGTTTGCCCAGAAAGCGGCAAAGACTATTAAGGACATACGATACGGATACGTTACTAAAAATTCATATACTATGTATTAAATGTGGTATATTAAACCCCAATATCTGTTCTGCGCTTATTCAAGTTCTGCTCTTTCAAAAATACTTAGCGAATCCAGTAGAATTTTGTACCTTCTAAGAGATTTTAGTGTTAAAAAATCATAAAGATAAAAGAAAATGTGAAAGGTATCTTAAAAACTAACGTATGGATGAATTAGGTTCCTATATTTACATAAACTTTTCATGCAAGGATGCCCCATAGATCCTCAATTAGATTTAAGTCCGGCCTCATTGCCGGCCACTTCATCAACGGTATCTTGTGGATTTCAAAATAGCACATTGTAGCCCGGGCAACATGAATTGGCACATAATGCATTACTATTTGTGCAATGAAAACCTTACTCTCAGAAGAATAGATACATATGTATATGCATAGTCCTGTAACTAAAGATATCATCATTGAAATCAAACTTTTTCCTCACCCATAAATTGAATAAAAAACAATGGTATTTTTCGAGTTTTAAAGAAAAAAAAAAAAAAAGATGTGTTTATTAGCTATTTAGATATAATGCAATTAGAATTTGTTCTAAATCGTTTGTTTAAAGTTAATAGTAATGTGTATTAATAATTAAATTGCATTGCTGTTGTTGTTTTTTGTGGTTTTTGTGTTGTGTCTATAAATCTTGTGTAATTATTAAATATTGCTAATTAAAAACAAACTAAAAACATAATACGCATAGGAAGCTACAAAATATGTTTCCATATACTAATGTCTAACACCTTTTTGCAGTTGCTCAAGTGTAAGATCCCACATACGCGTAGAGATCCCAACCGGTGGCTAAGGCTAAGCACTTTAGAAGTGATACGTTCAACAAAGCATTGCTAATTTGTAATTGTTTTTTTTTTTTGCTAAAGCTGCGCTAAATGCTTAAGTACAATAGATTTTTGTGTAATTTGTGAATCCATTAATCCATCCATAAGCGAATCACTAAGTGCACTACTTAAATGGTAAAAAGGCGTTTCGAATTATTGCAACAATTAATGTTCGTATTTGTAAAATTAACAGCTAATGGCGGCGTTTTGTTTTGTTGGAGATTGGAAGGGGTTTTCAGACTAGCAACAAAAACTAATCAAAAGTATAGCACACGAAACTAAAATAATTGGAATGTAGATAAAACATGGTACACTGAACTTTGTGCAGATATTTTGTGTGTGTTGTAAAATTGTAACAATAATTATAATCATTGCTTTGAGAGATCCATCAAGTGTTATTTCGGAAAGTTAATTAGCTAAAGCAATGCCTTCCAAGCACGCGGATGGATCATTGTAAATTTGTATAGAATATGGTGTATAATTGTGATATCCATATGGAAGCGTTGTGCTCTCTCAACTCCATTATGCATTCAAGATATGTCCTGTCCGTCAAATTGTTTGTTCCCAGAAAACATTGTTGTTGTTGAAAAAACGCTTAGAAAAATATGTATGTTTCGATGTGTGCTGCTGCTGCTGTGCTGTGGTGCTTCAGACCCAAACGCCGTGCGGATTTTTACTAGTCGGTACTGCCGTTTCCAGCTGCCTCGGGGAGCCAATGATTCGACGACTGCTGCCCTGCTTGTTGGCTTGTCCCTCGAGCAGATGTTTGATCTCCTCTGTGGTGGTCAAAGTCGTCAGACTCTGCAGATTCACCTCCTTCATCTCGTTGACCAACTGCTCCACCTGCCGCTTTTTCTCGGCAATGGCATGCTCGATCATCAGCAGCTCCTTCTTCAGGTTATCCGCCGTCTTGTTCGAGGTGTCTGTGTTGTGCAATGCCTGATCAATTTCGCTCTGTATCCGTTCCATTTCCATCAGGAAATCACGCTCCACCGTTTGCCTAGCCGCCACAAATGCAAATGTTAGATGACAAATACTCTTAAAGGACCCATCCATGTACTCACCGATTGTTCTGCTGCTGCTGTTGCTGCTCCAGCTCTATGTCATCCATCAGCAGGCGCATTTTGTTCTTACACTGCAGCAGCTCTGTCTCACAGTTGGCCAATTTGGAGCGCAGCAAGGCGATTTCCGACTTGAGGGTCTTCTCCTGCTGCTTGACCAATTCATTTTCCTCCTCCACATATTGTAATGTCTGCAGCTGTTCGCTGCCCTGACGAAAGGTCTGATCGGCCTTGGATATTTCCCTCGAGATGGCCTCCAGCTCATGGGCATGATCACGCTCTTTGCTCTCCAAATAAACGATTTCCGTATCAAACTGTTGATAGAGAAAAGACATTTTAGTTGAAATTTAGATGTACATATATAATATGTGTGGTTGTACCTTTTGTAATTCCATTTGCTGTGCTGTGATTTTCTCTCTCTGAAATTTTATCAACTGCAAAAGATCGTTATATTGCGTGGCTTGGAACATCATTGTTTCGCCCTCCTCCATGGATACACTGCCACTGTTATTGTTGTTGTTATTGTGTTGATCGTAGTCGCTGTGAAAGGGATTCGTTGAGGAGGAGGCGTTGGATATGGTATCGGCATTGCTGCGTTGGTTCTGGCACATGGGACTGTTCCTGGGTGGCGGTGGATCACGATACGGTGGCGGCACCAGAGCTCCATTTGCCGATATCGTTGGTATTTGAGTAGTTTGTTTATAAAGCTCGGGTGAGTTGTTATTGTTAATATTGTTATTGTTGTTATTATTGTAGTACATTTCATTGGGGCTGGCGCGCCGCAGTTCGTTGCTCGATTTGCTTAGCTGGCTATAAATATGCTGATTGCTGCTGTTGTTGTTGTACAAATCATTATAGCCATTATTGGCTACGGCAGCCCGATTGGAGACAGTGCTGCTGCTCATTTCCAGGGGATTCGACAAGGATTTCTCATGCTTGGGCACTATGGGTGCAATGTTATCCAGCAGAGGCGGCGCCACTTGCTCCTTGGCTGCTTGCGGTGGCGATGGCGAAGGCGTTGCTACCGGTGTGATAATGTGATTCACGGGATTCGGTGGCTGCTGCTGGGGTATGCCCTTGACTATCCCAATGTTATCAAACTGCTTGGCATCGTAGCCCCTGTAGGAAAAAGAGTAAATTATTGTTATTTCATTAAGAGTATCATAAAAAAAGAAACACACCCAAAGCTCTTTTTCAATTCCTTTGTCCGGTAGCTGAGTTCCACATTCGATTTTTGTTTTAGCAAGGTCGGTGCTGCCTTCCCGCTGCTGTTGCTATTGCTATTGTTTGGACCCAGCGGTTTTTTCGTTGTCATCACAGCATAATTGTTATTGTTGCTGTTGCTCTGCTGCTGCGTATTCGTTGGCTGCTGCTGAGCTTTATTCTCCGAACGCTGCAGTATAAATTGCACATCATTTGCATACTCGCCCCATTTGAGTAGCAGCTTCATGGGATTCTCATTGGGAGCCAGGTGTCTTTCATTATTGCGCCATCGTTCGATCAGCGTGAAGCGCCCCACCTTGCCCGTGGCATGGGCCAAGGCAAACACCACATCCTATGCCACACACAAACACAGAAGATATGGATACATTATTAACAACAAAATACCAATAAGTGGTGGCCAACAAAATAGCTTGCAATTAGCCAGCCAGCAGCACTACATACCTGACACGTAGTATTCACCGTCACGCCACACACAATCCGCTGGATGCCCTCAACCCAGACTTTCAGCTCCATTCTGGCAACTGATTGTGTTGTCTTTTTCGCCGGAACGATTATTTCTGTTCGCCGTTTCTTGATTGCCGTTGCCGTCGCTACCAGAAAATTGCTTTCCAGAGAGTGCCGCCGCTCAAACTGGCAGACAGACAGACTGACGGGGGCTGCTGCTGGCTAGGAGGTGGAATGCTTGCCTGCTAATGATTCCGGGGAGCCGTTGATGCCTGACTGACGTTCGACGTTCTGCTGTCGCGTACCCAGCCAAGCGTGTGTGGTGCACCCAAATAGGGGGTGGAGCTGCCTTTCCACTTTTCCCTGTGCTCGTTGCACGTTCTCTCTCTCTCTCCCTCTGGTTTGTTCCCTTTCTTTTGCTTTATGGCGACTTTTCCGATCGCTGCTACTGTCTCTGATTTACTTGCACTTATTTACAACACCAACAACTGGTTTGTTTTCTGTGTATGCATATGTGTGCAATGTGCATGCGTGTATGTGCGCTGGAAAAATTCTGATTCACTTTTTTAGAAATCTGTTTTTTGGTAGTATTATCTCTTCCGTCAATGCATCTCCGCTTTTATTCACTTGCACGCGTGCCCTAGTCGCAATTGTTAGGTAAATTTCGTTTTTTTATGCATTTTTGTAACGAAAAAAAAAAGTAAAAACAAACTCACGCATTGTTGTTGGCATGCAATTTGGAAACCGATTTCAGCAACTCTTAATAATATTTGTCATTTTGAGTCTGCAGGCCGTACTTTCAAGTCCGCCCTCCGTTAATTTGTAACATTAAAAGTAAGTGAAATTTATTTCTTTTTTTCGTCGACGACGCGCTGTTCTTTCCATTTCTAAAATCTTTACATTTTGCTCAATGTATTACACGGTAACTACACATTTGCTACGTATAAACAAATTTTCTGAAAAAAAGAGGGTATGGACAACAGGCTAAAAGGCCCAGATATGAATTGCATGCAAGCTAAAATCCACACCTTTTGCCTAATATACCTTGAAAACCAACATTTTGTCTTCAAGGCATATTGTCCTCACATGGCGAGGTGAGGTGAGCCCGCTCTCCCGAATCATTTTATCGTAGAATGTATGAGCAGGAGAAAGCAGCAGTGTGATCGTCTGACACTCAGAAATATACCGTCTTATATACGGATAAATACAAGCTTTACCCGCCTAACCCCCCCTTTACTTCATTTTCATTCGTTTTCATTCACCGAAAAAGCCTTCCTTTTCGTCGCCAGTTAATTACTGTGATATAGGTGTCAAGTTTATGTTAATGCATCAATAAGTCATCTATTTTTTTCCTTTTGAAATTAAGGTTCATTTCGTTGTATAAAAAGCCGTTTACTTTTTATTTCGTCAACAAAAATGTTTTCGTTTTGAAAGCGAATAAATCTTGCGGAATGTGAAAACGGGAGCCCCAATTTATGTGTATTCAAAAGTAAATCGGAAGACTTTTGTGAATGTGAAAAGCAGAGCCTGGCTGAATATACCGTAAATGGTCAACCTGATACTCTTTTACTCGATATATACCAGGACGGATCACCTCAGCTATCGATATAGAAACTTATCGGAGCTTGTTTGTTTTGAAAGCACACACACAAACACGCAAACAGATCATCAGGGTGTCTAATTTAGTATATAATAATAAATAATAATATTACGGTATGGCGATTTATAATGGAATCGAGTATGAATCGGTAGCAACAATGAGTCTCATTCCATACTTTTAAATTATGTGCTTTAATTTGTCTATTTGGATCGACTTATGGTGATGATTGGAACTGCATTTCCCAACCATTAAATAGATGAACCCACCGGGAAATGTATGAATGTTCATATTCAGGAGGTGGACATTGGATGGTATACCATTCAGGCTGAGCCATTTTAAAAAGCTGGAGACGTTCGGACAGTCGCTAAGGGTGAATATGCCGCAGGTATTCGGGAATATTAACACGAGCTATCCGGACATTCTGTCGCGGCCGTTTCCTTTTATTATACTATTCATCAGGGTACTTGCCAATTTGGTCAGTTTAACAGAGTTAAGTTAGTTTTAATATGTATTTGATATACACCACATATAATATATCCATTAAAACTTAGTTTTTTAAAAAATTCACCGGCAAATTACTGGTTATAACCAACTGGTTATAACGGGAACGACGCTTTTTTTCGCTTTTGGCCAATGAAAATCGTCAAAAATGTTCTGCAAAACATAAAACATCAACAAGCACTTCGTCAGTATTTTTAAAATGATACGGTTTATTTTGGTATATTTCTGAGGGTCAGACCGTATATTTCACCGTATTTTCTGATTGTCTTGCCATCATGTTTAGCTCACACACCTTGCCAATTTTATACCTTTCATAGTATTTTCTAGTATTTTCCAATATATTTTAAGACTCGATGAGTCCAACCGCTTAGAGCCATGTCCCATGCTACATCGAATACTAATTCGTGATCAGCATCGAATTCCTGATCGTTTACTATCAAAATCTCAATTTTTTCAAAAATGTCGAAAAAAAGGCATGTCAAAAAGTTGATAACGGAGGTTTTTCACTCTGGCGCTTCCATGGGGTTTATATGAAAAAAACACGGGCAAAATATTTTGTCAGGTGTCGCTTTTGGTATTTACATAAACATGTAGTTAATATGTAGCAAATGAGTAGTTAATGTGTAGTTACCATGTATGGAAATTAATTTAGTGGAAATTGTTGGTGACCGGTTTTTCTAAAACCATATTTTATAAGAAATGCAATAAAGATGAAAACACAAATTGAACCAGTCTTGTAGAAAATAAATGTAATAATAAGATAAAATTATATGTTCAGACCTGAGGGTCCTAGCTAACTAGTAATATCCAACCGAACACAAAAGTCGAGGAATATGATAGAATTATGAATACAAATAATTTGTCAGTATATTTTTGGTATGTTTTTAAAATGTGACACAGCACACACAAGCACAGTGAACACAGTGCGGTGCCGACGAACGCTCAAAATCTGGCAGCACTGCAAAGGTCGCGATTGCGGAGTAGAGTAAATTAATTAGAAATTAAAAATCGTCGCCCGTGCTAGCAAGCAGTGCATTTAGAGGCTCCCAGCCAACAACACAGCCAAAAAATCTGGCCCAAACGGCAACTGCAGCACCCCCGCGCGACCATAAACAGCAATCAGACACGCATTTCTATTGATTTTGGTTGCATTTGTGCATTAAATATTAAACAAAAGCGAGAGGAGGTGGGTGCGTGGCAGCCTGGCGAATTGTTGCTCCTGTTTTTCCCCCACTCAGTGCCAAGTGATCTCGTCACCATGGAGCCCAGCAGCGTCGACGCGTTCAGGTGGAAGTAGTAGTGAAGTAGTTGCAGCCGAGCAGCAGCTGTCTGTCTTTCTGCGGGAGGAGAAGAAACACACAAAAAGCTAACGAAATTTGTTGTTCCCATCCCCTCATTGGTGGTGTTGTTGGGGTGCGGTGTGTGTGTGTGTGTGGTGACAGTGTGCCAGTGTATGTGCGTGTAAACAAATAAACAGTTCACTGGTGGAAAAGATAGTAGAGCGCAGCAAGCAGCAACAATGGCCAACAGTCGGAGTCGCGCCATACTAAATGTTAATCTCGATACGGTCATGGCCAACGATCCGTTGCGTGAGCTTTTCGAGGCCTGCAAGACGGGGGAAATAGCCAAAGTGAAGAAGCTGATAACGCCACAGACCGTAAACGCCCGGGACACGGCGGGACGCAAATCCACGCCATTGCATTTTGCAGCGGGTAAGTCAAAGGATTTTCTAAAGACAGAGACTTATCCCCCCCTAACCCCCAAACAACATGAATCATATACGAATTATGTGCCATGCTAAAAACAACATTCATTTGCACTCCTTGAGGGAAGGTTGAAGGACTCGCACTCACCACCCCCCAACCCCACACACATGCATTTGCTGCTGGTGTGTGGCCTTGAGCTACTTGCGCTTTGGGTGTGACGGACAGACGCACGGACGGGCGGGCGTCATTGTCGTCGTTCTCTCTCAGTCGTCGTCCGTCGGGTGTTCCAATGGCGTCGAGAGTTGACCTAGTTTTCCCCATTCTGTTCTTTCGGGCTGGTTTCCGGAACCGCGTATAGCCTCGACACTCTCTCTATCTCTTGGTTCCCCCCCCCCCCCCCCCCCCCCCCCCCCCCCCTCTCTCTCTCTCTCTCTGGATGTGTTAGTGTGCGTGTTGCATTTTAACATTTTCTATTTACAAAAAAACAATGCATAACAGATAGCATTACAGGGTAACGAACATTTATATACCCTGGCACTAAAAATCTGAAATCGTGAAAAAAATGGTGCAATAAACCCTACAAAGCTTTCGTATAGCAGCTCTGTTCTTTAGTCGCTGATTTGGATACATTTGTGGTTTATAAAAATACACAATTTATAGGGGTTAACTAACCATTGAAACAATAATATAGGTAAAAACCGTAAATAAGTACATATATGGACGTATCGGCTTACACAAAATAAAGTTCTTCCCCCGAGGGTTTTTTAATTTACGTTTTAGACGTGTCTCGATGTGGAAATGTTCAGGTAAAAGTTATAGGCAAGTTGTTGGCATAGCAATTTAGTAAACTTAAGCATACTGTATTCAAATAATCTTAATAATCTTAATCGCATCAGTTGTTTAGTGCTCTGCAGGGACTTGTTTATCGAAGTTTCGATGATTTTCTGGTAATTTTAATGAAAGTTTAACATAATTTCCACATGGAAACGACTTTCTTTCGCGTAATTTCCTTCGAATTATTCTCAAGTTTATGCGTCATTATGGCTTGCAACTGAATGGCGTTTGTTAGACAGATTGTTTTTCATTCATTCGGTTAATCCCATCCCTTCCCATCCATCTGGAATCTCCTCAGAGATTCGTCCTTCTGTTGCACGTAACAAACAATGGTTAAAAATAGCCATACCCTCTGCAAAGGTTTAAAAATATTGCATACATACGTATATACAGGCTGCACGCTGATGGTGGGGTGACAGTGACAGGGACAGGCTGTGGGGCTTTGGGGGGCTTTGGGGGTGGCACGAGGTAAGTTAGGGGCAGGACGACTTGTTGTGGCTGCTGTTCGCGCTGGCGCTCGCGCTGCATGCGCCATCCTGCTGACGTCTTTGTGGCCCAATATTTTTGCGTCTTTTGTTGTGACTTTGGCCTAGTTAGCGTTTTCATATAATACATTGCAGTCTTATTGTCTATCTGTCTGACTGTCTGTCCACGCAGCAGCAGCATCCAAAAGAAATGGAAATAGAAATCATCATTCGAAAGGGAGCCCCCCGTTTTTATTTTTACTTAACCCTTTCACTTGACAACGATCGACGCCCCTTGCATATCAATTTGGCTTTTGGTGACTTCTTTTTTATACTTTTTACCTAACCATACATACTCGTACAATACATATACCACACATTTATTTTTCGTTCGTCGCTCGCTTTATTATCTCGTGGTCTACTCATGATTCATTCGTCGGTGGGTCTTTCTTTCTAAACTGGTTTCCCTCTACTTATTATTACTTTTCCGTCTGCCTCTTTTTTCGCCCGTCTACCATTTGTCACGTTCTGTGCACAAAAAGTGAGATCTTCAAGTGGTCTCTGGCATGGTGTTGCTTTGCTCTTTTGTTGTGCATACTACTAAGTACTCCTAAGTTTTGTCTTGTGTTCACCTTTTCTTCAAATATTACTGGTAAAATGTTTGATCAAAATATCGTACATACCTGTTGCTCGAGTGGCGACCAAACATAATCACGTTCTTCCTACTTCCCTGGTAATCGTCGTGACAATTTATACAGCTTTTGTTTTTTTTTTTTACTTCAATCAACGAAGCACTCCCGTTATTTTTTTTTTATCAGCGTTTTGGCAGTGCACCGCTATCTTTTATTTGCGCCTAGCTTTTGCTTGTGTGTGTGAAGAAGAAGGTGTGTGTGTGTATATAACTACATATATGACACATACTTAAAATTCTACTGATTAAAGCAGAGGTAGGCATGGCCTTGATTCCACCTGTGAGAAGCTTGTCCTACTGTCTCCCATTTATTTTTCGACAAGCGACGCCAGCCAGACGCACAGGCGAATAGTGGAAAAGAGGTGGCCCGAGGATGCAAAAACAAAATACGAGTTGGGCGTGGTCGCAGACGGTGATCGTTTTCGGGACCGAGAATCCAATAACAATATAAACCAAGTGAATGGCGACAGAGCGCACTAGAAGCTAAACCCCGAGCAGGCGAAAACTAAAATCATGTCGTGCGCGTGACGGATTGCTTCCATGTTCAGCTCCTACAAAATAATACCCCTGTTCCACGAGTAGGAGTGGTGATTCCACACTCTTCCAATGATGCGAAGGGTGTAGACTCGGTGTACAAATTTCCACATAAGCGAACGGAAACTTTGGATGCAAAATCCTAGGGAAACAAATAGTTTGCGCATTTTCCACTGCTTGCAAGAGCAAGGACTACTCTTCAGTGAGTCTGTTTGATAATTCTGTGTTTTCTTGGTACCTCTTATCAAGTAGAAGGTTCTGTCTTTGCTTGGATACGCTCTCACGCCCTAAAGCTTCAATGGGTTAATGGGTTAGCAATGCAGAAATCTAAAGATATTTGTGCTATGTTTCTAATCTTCTCCCAAGCTAATGGGTCATGTATCCTTAGTCCATAGTCCATAGTCTTTTGCCGTAGCCCTCTATATAAAAATATACAAATTCTACCTCATAAATTTGTATGATATTAAGGGAGGAGTATGTCCCATAAGTTCAGGTATCATGTGTCATAACATATAACAGTTGTTGTTTACACATCTGTTTTGTTTAATGCAAAGAATATATGGAATTCCTCTATCTGTATAACCATTTAAACAGAGCATTGTACTCCAGAAACATAATTCTGTTTTGGAAATTTCAATTTCATTCTATCCCAAGGGTATTCTCTCGGTAACCTTAATGCCGTCAAAGTAAGTAAAGTAAACATGAAAATTTCCGTTTTTGCGGAATGATAATAAAGTCGATAAACCAGCTGAGACCGACCTTCCTCGCATCGTATCTTGGTTCGTCGTTATAAAGTATTTTATTGTTAGCCCCTTAAAAAATTAAAACAAATTAACCTTCGGGTTTGAGCACTTGCAAATGATACTCGTCGTAGAGCTGTCCGTATCTAGAGCTGTGGTACGCCTCAAGGATCTCTCATGCTTTTTAATGCACAAAGCAAGAGCCATTCAACAGTGCAACAGTTGAAGTTTTCCATTCTATTAATTTTTAATGCAAAACTTTCGTAACTAAAAAAAGTGAACGGCAGAAATGTTTCGCAAACTATCGTACTCTTTTTTTCGGTGGGTGGGTGGCTCTGGCTTTGAGGAGTGGGGAAGGCTTTTGTTTGGGCAGAGATTTGTAATTGGTTTCGGTTCTCTGTTTGCTGTTTGCTGTTCATTAAAACTTTTGCCAAAGAGCGTTATACATATCTGTATGACGGAATGGCGGAACTAAAATTTAATATGACTCAGAGATCAAAGATAAACCGCATAGCCCCAACCAACCACACACGCAAGATAATGGAATATATATGTTGATATGTTCGTAGGATAGAAGATGTCAATGGAAGATACACATTATGTACATACGGGTATCAACGAATTACCATCCGGCCATCCGGTAATATCTCGCTCACTCCGCCAGGGGGCGCACATTGCAATGAATGGAAAAGTGTTGGAGAGAGCTAGGGTCAGACCACGGAAATGCCCAATATTATTTGTATTGAGTGTACAATTTCCAAATTAACCTTCAAGTGTCAATTAATTCATAAATTTTTCTCTGCCTTTAATTTGACTACAACATTTCATAGACCGGACAGACAAGGCCAAAAGAACGCGGGGATCCAAGCTAAACCCCTTCTCTACCCTCACTTTTAGGGCTTGCCCGACCCCCAAACAAAGAAAGAAAAGAGCGAAAAAGACACTCATTTAATTATTATTTCATTTCCTGTTCCCCTGTCTTCCGCCTTAGGCTATGGACGCCGCGAGGTCGTTGAGTTTCTGCTGAACAGCGGCGCCTCCATCCAGGCCTGTGACGAGGGCGGCCTGCATCCGCTGCACAATTGCTGCTCCTTTGGCCACGCGGAGGTGGTGCGTCTGCTGCTGAAGGCGGGCGCCAGTCCGAACACCACCGACAACTGGAACTACACGCCGCTGCATGAGGCGGCCAGCAAGGGGAAGGTGGACGTGTGCCTGGCCCTGCTGCAGCACGGAGCGAATCACACGATACGCAATTCGGAGCAGAAGACACCCCTGGAGCTGGCGGACGATGCCACGCGGCCGGTCCTAACCGGAGAGTATCGCAAGGACGAGCTCCTAGAGGCTGCCCGATCGGGTGCCGAGGACCGATTGCTGGCGCTGCTCACGCCGCTGAATGTCAACTGTCATGCCAGCGATGGACGCCGCTCGACGCCCCTGCATCTGGCGGCGGGCTACAATCGCATTGGAATTGTGGAAATCCTTCTGGCCAACGGCGCAGATGTGCATGCGAAGGACAAGGGTGGACTGGTGCCGCTGCACAATGCCTGCTCCTACGGACATTTCGATGTGACCAAGCTGCTCATCCAGGCGGGGGCCAATGTGAATGCCAATGATCTGTGGGCCTTCACGCCGCTGCATGAGGCAGCCTCCAAGAGCCGTGTGGAGGTGTGCAGCCTCCTGCTGAGCCGCGGCGCTGATCCCACGCTACTCAACTGCCACAGCAAGTCGGCCATGGATGCGGCACCAACGCGAGAGCTGCGTGAAAGGATTGCCTGTGAGTATTACTCGGTTAAAAGATATCCCCTAATTCTAATCCTGATCGTCCTTTCAGTTGAATACAAGGGCCACTGTCTGTTGGATGCCTGCCGCAAATGCGATGTGTCGCGTGCCAAAAAGCTCGTTTGCGCCGAAATCGTCAACTTTGTGCATCCGTATACGGGTGATACGCCGCTCCATCTGGCCGTGGTCTGCCTGGATGGAAAGCGAAAGCAGCTAATGGAGCTGCTGGCGCGCAAGGGAGCCCTGCTCAACGAGAAGAACAAGGCATTCCTCACGCCACTGCATATGGCCTCGGAGCTGCTGCACTACGATGCCATGGAAACGCTGCTCAAGCAGGGGGCCAAGGTGAACGCACTGGACAGTCTCGGTCAGACGCCGCTGCATCGTTGCGCCCGGGACGAGCAGGCTGTCCGACTGCTCTTGTCCTATGCGGTGGACACGAACATTGTTTCGCTGGAGGGACTAACTGCCGCCCAGCTGGCCTCGGACAGCGTGCTGAAGCTGCTCCAGAATCCACCGGACAGCGAGACGCATCTGCTGGATGCTGCCAAGGCCGGGGATCTGGATACTGTGCGCCGGATTGTACTGAATAATCCGCACACCGTCAATTGCCGTGATCTAGACGGCAGGCATTCGACTCCTCTGCACTTTGCTGCAGGCTTCAACCGCGTGCCTGTCGTACAGTTTCTGCTGGAACACGGGGCCGAGGTGTATGCCGCGGATAAGGGCGGGCTGGTGCCCCTCCACAATGCCTGCTCCTATGGCCATTACGAAGTCACCGAGCTGCTGGTCAAGCACGGGGCGAATGTGAATGTCTCCGATCTGTGGAAGTTTACGCCGCTCCACGAGGCCGCCGCCAAAGGGAAGTACGACATTTGCAAGCTGCTGCTAAAGCACGGCGCAGATCCCATGAAAAAGAACCGTGACGGCGCCACCCCCGCGGATCTTGTGAAGGAATCCGATCACGACGTGGCCGAACTGCTGCGCGGCCCATCCGCTCTGCTGGATGCCGCCAAAAAGGGAAATCTGGCACGTGTCCAGCGACTGGTCACAGCCGAGACGATCAACTGTCGCGATGCCCAGGGCAGGAACTCGACGCCACTGCATCTCGCCGCTGGCTACAATAATTTCGAGTGCGCCGAGTATCTGCTGGAGAATGGGGCCGATGTGAATGCCCAGGACAAGGGGGGACTGATACCCCTGCACAATGCCAGCTCCTACGGACATCTGGACATTGCTGCCTTGCTGATCAAGCACAAGACAGTGGTGAATGCCACCGACAAGTGGGGCTTTACGCCGTTGCACGAGGCCGCCCAGAAGGGACGAACGCAGCTGTGCTCCCTGCTGCTGGCCCATGGCGCCGATGCCTATATGAAGAACCAGGAGGGACAAACCCCCATAGAGCTGGCCACCGCCGAGGATGTCAAGTGTCTGCTGCAGGATGCCATGGCTACGTCGCTTAGTCAGCAGGGACTCAGCGCTTCCACGCTATCGCTGGCTGGGTGTTCCCCCTCGCCGGAGGCAGGAGGATGTGCTGCTGCGGCTGCGGCTGCTTCACCAGCTGCTGTGGCATCCACAGGCGCCTCCTCCTCGGGTATGCTCTCACCAACGACAGAGACTGTTTTGCTGCCAACAGGTGCCTCAATGACCCTCAGTGTGCCTGTGCCCCTGCCGCTGGCCAGTTGTACGCGCATCAGTCCCGCCCAGGGCGCCGAAGCCAATGGCGCTGAGTCCTCCGCCACGGAGGATCTAATACCAGACGCAGAGTCGATTACGAATGTCTCGGGTTTCTTGAGCAGCCAGCAGTTGAATCATTTGATCGAGCTGTTTGAACGCGAACAAATCACGCTAGACATACTGGCGGAGATGGGACACGATGATCTCAAGCAGGTGGGGGTGTCCGCCTATGGATTCCGGCATAAGATACTCAAGGGGATTGCCCAGCTAAGAGCCACCACAGGTAAGGATCACAATCTCCTCTCTCTTTATATGATTAACTCCATTTGTAATCCCTTTTAGGCATTGGAAACAATGTGAATCTGTGCACATTGCTGGTGGATTTACTGCCGGACGACAAGGAGTTTGTGGCCGTCGAGGAGGAGATGCAAGCCACAATACGCGAGCATCGGGACAATGGCCAGTCGGGCGGATACTTTACGCGGTACAACATTATAAGGGTATGTCTGTCTTCAAACGATTTTCGGTGCGTATTTCTCAACTCTTTTCCTTCCCCATTTGTTTCAGGTGCAAAAGGTCCAGAATCGCAAGCTGTGGGAGCGCTATGCCCATCGACGACATGAGATTGCCGAGGAGAACTTTGTGCAGTCCAACGAGCGCATGCTCTTCCACGGCAGCCCCTTCATCAATGCAATTGTCCAGCGGGGTTTTGATGAGCGTCATGCGTATATTGGTGGTATGTTTGGTGCGGGTATTTATTTTGCAGAGCATAGCTCGAAGAGTAATCAGTATGTGTATGGCATTGGCGGTGGCATTGGTTGTCCCTCGCACAAGGACAAGTCCTGCTATGTGTGTCCCAGGTGGGTGATTAAATCTCATCAAACTTTCTTCCTTTTATCTATAAAAAAAAACTCTATACGTATTCCAGACAATTGCTGCTGTGTCGCGTGGCTTTGGGCAAGTCCTTTTTGCAATATAGTGCCATGAAGATGGCTCATGCCCCACCAGGCCATCATTCGGTGGTGGGACGTCCCTCAGCAGGGGGCCTGCATTACGCCGAATATGTGGTCTATCGGGGTGAACAGGTAAGGAATATTGTAGACTCCAATTAAATGGAAACCATGCTTTACATTACTTCTTTTCCCGTAGTCTTATCCAGAGTACTTGATAACCTACCAAATCGTCAAGCCCGATGACAGCAATAGTGGGACGGAAGAAACAAGATGATGGATGCCCTCTGTTGGCTCCACGCCTACAACAACGTCACCAGCATTGCAGCAACAGCAGCCACCACAGCTGCCAATGCCACCGATGGCAGCAGCACCACCACCTCCTGCACCACCACAACCACAACAACAGCAGACCTCAGCTCCAGTTGCCAAGAGACGGCCCAGGCATGCCAAGCAGACCCTTCAATTGCAATACCAGCACTACCAGCCCCAACAGCAGAAGCAGCAACACTCCTCGATGGGAGTGACCACCACCCAGCCGGCGCCCGCTGGCGTATTTACGCACAACACTAGCAACAATAATAATGCTAGCAATACAAACAGCAGCAACAGCAACAACAATAACAATGATATGTCGCCCATCTCGAACAGCAACAGTTACTCCTCGGTGGACACCAATCAGACGCTGCTCAATTCGTTGGCCAACCAGCAGCGTGGCAATCGTCAGAGGCAACAGCAGCAGCAGCCACAGCGCAGCCCAAAATATAGTCAATTTATGATCATCACACCCGCCGTCTCCATTGATCGCGACTTTGAGTACGAATCGCATTTGGATTATGAGGATTTCGCCAATGCCGCCCACAACAATGGGAATCTGTTTCGTTTGGGCCTGCGGCGTAGCGACAGCAGCAATAGCGAAGACAGCGGCCACAGCAGCGACAGCAGCAGCTTTCGCTCCAACTACAATCAGTACTTGCATCACAGTCGCCAGCATTTGCTGTCCAAGGGGAATGGCACCGGCAACGGCGGTGGTGGCCATCACTTCTATACGTTCTCCTCGTCCTGGCGCTGGTGCAGCCTACTGTGCGCGGCCATGCGTTGCTTTGGGGCTGGCGGTGGTGGTGCAGGGAACGGGAATGCTCCGTATAGCAGTTCCTTGCAGCACCATCGTCTGAGGCGCTGCTCGTCGTACAATGCGGAGAATGCCTACGAGCATTTTGCGGCACCGTTCAAGCCGCGCAAGACGCGCGACCATATGAACAACATTACGTACGAGTTGTGACGGTGGTCCACCGTTGACGTTGTGGTTAATGATCTCTTTGTCTTTGTTGGTCTACTCCTAACTCTACTGCTCTTTAGACTTTTATTACAATTACTAGCTGTAGCCCATAGATGTCGTCGTCTACTGTACTGTGTGTCGTCTCTCTCGTCTCTTCTTGTTGTTTATTCAAATATTCTATTATAATATTATAAAATAAGGAGAGCCGATCGGTTGGAATATTTAAAATTGGAGCCACAGTTTTCGATGGTGATTTTAATTCGAATTACAAAGCAAAAACGTAACGATAATACGATGAATAAAGCCCTAAACCCTAAACCCCCCCCTCTTGACGGTGATTGCATTACATTACAGTAAAATTACAATTAAATTGCGCTCGAGCGTTTATTTAAGTGTTTAAGCTTAGTTAATTTAAACAAGATTAAAACTCCAATTAAATTTAAATATACAAAATACATATACATCATAGAAAATGTATATTTTTAATGGAGTTTCTTCCTCTTTATTTTATAGAAAAGTATAGCGTAACGTGGACTTGTAATCTTTATCTTAATTATCGCTTATTTTCGGTACATCCACCTACCACATAGCGTTCTCCCCGCCATCTCCATCGCCGGAATGCTCAGCTTCTAGACGACATGGTAGCTGTCCAAAGCGGTAGCTCATTTTCATGCCGTTCTTCTGCAGCAGCTCGAGCGCCTGTTGCTGCAGCCCAAGGGTGATCGATCTTCCCCCGCCTTTGGTGTTGCTGCACTTCAGCAGGGTCCATGCGTCGGAGTCCAGGTCGCTGTTCTGCTTTCGTAGCAGACGGACTGCAGCCTGCACCTTCTGTTCTGCGGCGTCCGGTATCTCTATCGTGACTATCTTCATGCTGGGAAGATCATCCATTGGGCAGATGCGGAGCTGCACCTTGCCGATCCCAAGGACCTTTGGGACCGTCAGCTCAAGCCACTGCTTGGATCTGTCGTCGCGGCATTTCACAATGATCAGGCCAGTCTTGAAGTGGAGGCCATCAAAATTAATGCTGTGGGAGCTGCCTTTCAGCATCTCCTCGACCAACTCTTTCTCCACTATCGTCGCCTCCTTTTTGGTGAGGAGTCTTAGCGGGTATCCAGTGGCCAGGATGGCCATATCAATGGGTCCATGACCCTCTGGTGCTTTTTTGGCTCGTTTTGGGGCAACAGTGGTCGCCTGGCTTGGAATTTTCCGCTTGAGGCCACCTTTCATAGCAGGAGGATCCACAGTTGTCTTCTTTTTAGACGCGGCCTTTTGATAGGCATTGGGGTTTATGGCCCGCACCCTCGCTTCTTTCGGTAGCATTCCCTCCCTTAAGTAACGGTTGTAACGTTTGAGTGCCTTTTTCGCTAGACCCTTCGTAAGTGGATCGCCGACACCACCAGGTTGTGCAGCTCGGTTGATCTTCAGAGCCGCCTCTTCTTTATCTTCTACTTCTTTCTTTATTATAATATTTGTTTTTATATTTTGATTTGACATAGGAATTCCCACGAGTGTAGGGGTGAAGAGGTCCACCGTGTCATAGCCCCCGCTAACACGGCAAGTCCTGAAGTACTCAACGAGTCGGACAGGTATCGCTGAGGCTCCGCGTGGATACAGTCCGGTTATTTCCCCCTGACTGCAAACCAAGCCAATGGGCACGGGTCGCATAACACCCTGGCTTTGGGGGACCACCAACCATGCCCACCCCGCACTACACTATGCCGCACCATTGTATGCGGTGGATGCTAACACAGATTCGTGGCAGGATGGACTTAGCCAGACCCTTTCTGTGTGTCCAGCACACAGAAAACTGGAGGTCTGTTGCCTAGCCGACACCCTCGAAGAGGGTTCAGTTGGGGGATTTTTGTCGGCCAATTAATGGATAGAAAATAAGAACTAAAATTACAATAAATACAATCCACATTGAGAGATAGAGAGCGATCGCGTGGTAAGGGATCAACCACGGGAATTTTTTTTTTACTTGCATTCTGGGCTTTGAAAATTGTGGAAGAAATAAATAAAATAATTGATCGACTAATTTCCGACTGTCTCATTTGAATATTTACGCTTCCTTTTAGCAGAAGGAGTACATTTTAGTTAATAAAACGACGATTCTCGCGTGTTTCTACCGACCGCAACTTCCTGTTGCAGCAGCCAGCTTTTGGCCATCAACTGCGCTGCGGTTGACGGTAATTTGCAACTGTCAAACCGGCTGTCAGGCTAAGTTGCGCCTAAAAATGCTTCAAAATGCAACAGCCACCGCAAAGCCGCAGCCGCAGCGGAAGAGTAATGATGATGAATGCTAAAATACGCAAATATCTTTCTTTTGGCCACGCACACAGACACATTTCACTGTCAAAAATGCCGGCCAAGTGCAGCTATAAACCATTTTGGGTGCCATGCCCGCCGCCACTCGAGGCCAAGGAGCTGCCGTCGAGGAGCGCATTTATTTTTATTTTTGTTGTTGCCACTTATGTTGCCCCGCGTTTGCCGATTTCTCAAGTCTTACTCCGGCCTCTTTTTTGGTCTGTTTTTCGGCAACATATGCAAGTAATTTGATTAAATTATATAATTACAGGGCCAGAGACAGACATGAGATGCGAAGACGGTCTTGACTTTGACGAACAGCAGCACGCAAAATGCGAGAGAGAGAGAGAGACCATTCCATTGCCATGACCAAGCCACATTTTGGGTTAACGTTGAAGCAAAAGCTCGTTGTGTGCGACACTCTCTGCAGGCCGGGACTAGTGCAATTTGTATTTTCAAACAACGACAAATAAGCACTGGGCACGGCCTACATCAGGTGACGTTTTAATGCTCCAACTGTACTGCACTCCACTCCACTCCTTTCTCTCACTGTCTTTCTCCGCATTTGTGGCACTTTCAGTGGGCAATATCAATAAGAGGCACCGGCAGCAGCAGCACTAACAGCAGGGGTCCAAGAAGAATGTCCAAATGCCATATAAACACTGTAATTATAACCGCATAGCACCTATGGGAGAGGCTGTAATTTAATTAAGAAATATAGACACATTAATAAAAAGACGTGGAAAACTAGACGAGCAGCTGGAGGCAATGGCAGAAGGAGCGGCAGAGGCGAGGAGATAGCACCTTGGGGCCACCACCCAGCGCGTCCAAATAGAGGAGTGTCGTCCACCGGACTGCACTGCTCATACTTCAATCGAGGATAGCTCTGATCGCGCCGTTCTTCCCATGGCATTCCCATGCCCAATGCCATCTTCTAGTTTGCATCTCGCATCTGTCTGTACATTCCTTTAATAACAAGTCCGCTGATAATAACAGCGTTGATGAGGCGTTGCACCGCGCATTACATCAATCACACATCCTACATTTATGCCTGGCTATGAAACTTTACCATAGGTGCATTAGGTGGGCAGCAGCTTGCTCAGGTTCGTATCAGTCGAATACTAGAGTCAATTTCTTACCCAAAATTGTTTCTCCTCTAGGTTGAAAAAAGAGTAGAACTGGCCCACATCTTCCTTTGGAAAAGCCTACAAGGGGAAGAGTTTATACAACATAAATTAAAGAAAATATTTACAAGGAAATAATATAAAAATTTCGGTTCACAAGCTGCGCTTCAGGACTTTGCCTGAATTATTTTTCTAAATTTTAGGATGATTCATTTTTGGGAACATTAACTGTCTTCCCGTCAGCTGCGGGAGTCCTGAGTCCAAACACTTTTTTGCCAATACTTCCAAACATAAATACAAAATATAGATGATTTTCATTTGCAATAACTGTAGATTGGCGCGGGGTCTCAGTGCTGGACAATGTGGTATCGATGGTTCTATCGATAGTACGCGCATTTATGTTTTTTTTTCAAACCGTTGTCAAGCGCTCTTTTGCCTCTCTTGATTGAAGTCAACTTTGCTTAAGTCATCTTTAGAGATAAGGTTAGTATCCAGGCGAATTTGTTTGTCGGAATATAAATTGTTCCATGTCATTGGATTCGAAGATCGAACAAACATAGTTATCCACAGTCGAATTCTCGTCGATCGAACGTATTCGCCTGTGGATAACAACCCACCTTTACCATCAGTGACAGAATTCTTGCTCCTAGGACCAACTGTCGTCGTTTATAAAAGTCTATATATTTTATATATATTTATCAATAGCGTAACATATTTGCACATTACAAGTATAGTTCGGCTCCACCAAGTGTGTGTCTTGGAAGTATTATGTTAAATAGTGCTTCGCTCTTGTAGTAACCCACTTATGCACTTTTCTTCGAAGGGTATCTGATTAGCTACAACCCGTATTTAAAAACAAAAGTAATTCTAATTCTAGTCTTCGACTTCTGATTCACTGCAATGAACGGCCTCTTCCGTGGGAATCACCTTCTGACTACCGATCGTGCTTTGAACGAGCTCGCGGGTGAACTTCTGTACCAAAAGCAAGGCAGTAGGTAGCGGCAATTCGGAGAGGGAGTGGGCCATGAACTCGCCGAAGCCATGGAACTTCGCATACGCATTGGAAGTCGTGGATGCTGATAATTCAGGGGGTGTAGGCACTGTCGGGGGGTAGGTTCTCGACTCATTTGCTCTCCGCTTGGCTGTTGGCTCCTCCTCCACCTGCTCGACTTCCTTCTCTTCGGGAGCTTGACGTTTGGCGGCTGCGGTGACTTTACTGATGACAAGCTCCTGCTGGCGGCTCGGTAAGCTGTAGCTCCTGCCATTGGTGGCACTGTTGCCACTCATCAACTGCCGGTCGCTCCTTTTTGGATAGCTGCTATCATCCGATGAGGTGATCGGAATGCTAAAAGAAGGCAGACTGGGTGATCACTGAGCTCTCGGGCTCGAATCGGATTTTGGCACTCACGTCAGCACTGTGGTCACTGGCATCGTTTGCTCGTGGTCAAACTCATCCTCATCAATCTCATCCTTGATGCTCATAACCGGCCCATTACTGTCGCTCATGCCCCCCTCCGCCTCGTAGGTCTCATCGCCTGCCTTGGACGTGTTCTTAAAGCTGCGTCGGCTACGGATGTGATTGGCCAGGAAGTGAAGGCTCTCGAACTGTGGCCATTGCGAGTACTGCGCGCTCAGGCCACCACTCTCGATGCGACGCTTCTCAATGTTGTAGCGGTTCCGCAAGTTCAGCATACGCTCCTTCAGAACGGAAACTAAGGGAATTACAAACCGATATTAGTCTTTGTTCGGAGCGATCACTGGAGTCCTCCTCCTCACCATCGTAGCCGAGCTTGTGCGAGATTTGCAGCCATTGTTGGGCCACGTACGGTTTGTCCTTGTAGCGTTTGGACGAGCGGTCGTACAGGACAGGCCGAGAGCGAAACTCACGGATTAGGCCAACATCGAATTCCCCCGTCTGGGCATACGAGGCGCGAGGCCGTCCACGACCCTTTGGCGCCAAAGCTGGAAGCTTCAAGACGTGATCCATTGGCACCTGCGAAAGTTCTTCCATTTTGATGTTCATTTGATCCATATACATGACAATGGGGGTTTAATTTTCTATAAATTAGAATTTAATATTTTCAATTAATTCCTAATTTTTTTTTTGAATTTTAGAACTAAAAGTGCCCGCAGTACAATTATAACTGGATCTGCTCCGACTACTTTATAAATGAAAAAAATTATGATTGTTAATAAAAAAAAAAACAACAAATAGGAGAAGGAATAGGAATAAGGAAAGCACAAATTCCAAGAAGGGAAGATCAAGCTTTATCCCGATATTAAAAGTTAACTATAATTTCATTAGTTTTCCAAACTTTGGCTTTTTTATTAAAATGCAAACAGTAAAATAAAAAGAAAAAAGTAAAAACAAATTTGTATGATAACGAAAACGGCAGCAGCGCAGTGGCAGTATAATAAACAGCGCAGTAGCAGCACTAGCAGCAGAGACCGCAGCCGCAGCAACAGCAATAAAAACACAGCCAGCGAATGAATACCGTAAAAAATATCAAACACAAAAAAAAAAACAACAAGAAAAATTCAACGGAAATGCTGCTGGCGGCGACGGCGACTTTGCTTTGCAACTGCAAAGCCAGCCGCATTAAATGGAATTTTTTTGTATAAAAAAGGCAAACTTTAAATCAACAAATTACGGAAAAATATAAAACACAAAGTAAACTAAACAAAAAAAACTATAATTAAAATAAATACTTAACGAGCCACACATAATTTTCGGCCGAACATTCCTCGCACTGTTTACGTTTTAATTATATTTCTTCTTAATTTATTTTTATAGATTTGTACTCACCTCGAACCTCGAACGATTTTCCCATATATTAATTTTTATGTACGCTATGTGTGTTTGTGTGTAAGCGCGCGCTCTTTTCTCTCTCTATAATATATTCAAATTGTTGTTACTTTAAAAAATCAATATGAACGTAAATAAATTAATTAAGGAATGGCTGCGCAACCGTCGGCTGTGGCGGCGGTCAGAGACGAGGAAGGAAGCAAACAAAATAAAAACCAACGCTCTGGTCCGGTCTCACGCTCTTGCTCTCTCCCTCTCTCTCTGCATCTGCCACTCTTTACGCTACCTTCCACTCACTCACACACAACCAGTCACAGCGAGAATATTTTTTAAGTGAATTTGTTTTTATATTTTATGAATAACGAATGAAGAGGAGGTACAGCTGCAAACATCGATAGTACTATCGATAGCATCGTCACAGCTCGTTTCATGTAGAATATTTTAACATTCAAGTTTATTTTTATTTTTGTTTTTATTTTATGGAGAAAATGAACGGAGAGAGAGACAAGCCACACACGATCACACACACACGCACACGCACACACACAATCACCCAGTAGATAGGCATCACTAGGCAGAGATGCCACCGTGTCTTGACTGGCTCGATCGTGATTGACAAAAACTGCCTCAACGAAATAACAGTTTTTACCATAGAGGTTTTTTAATTCATGAAAAATCTCTTCGAATAATGTTTATTCGATATTATTTAAGGCTTTCGTTGATTTTAGCACTGGTTAACACATTAATCATTTATTTCATTGGTTTTATATCGATGATTATAAAATTATCGATATTGATTGTGTTATTGATTAAAACTTAATACCAATGGTTTTATATCGATGGTTTTATACCGATGATTATAAAATTATCGATTTTGATTGTGTTATTGATTAAAAATTAATACCAATGGTTTTATATCGATGATTATAAAATGATCGATATTGATTGTGTTATTGATTAAGAATTAATACCAATGGTTTTATATCGATGGTTTTATATCGATGATTATAAATTTATCGATATTGATTGTGTTATTGATTAAAAATTAATACCAATGGTTTTATATCGATTATAAATTTATCGATATTGATTGTGTTATTGATTAAAAATTAATACCAATGGTTTTATATCGATGGTTTTATATCGATGATTATACAATTATCGATATTGATTGTGTTGTTGATTATTTTGTAATTTTTAAATATACCAAAAAATACCGAAAAATACTCGAAAAGATGTCAGTCATATTTTTACGATGTGGCAGCCTGGATTCAAGAGTGCCCGCGCATTTGAGAATTTTTAAATGTCAACGAAATGTATTTTCTACACTTAAATAACGTTAGCTCACCCAATTTTCACGTTTTCCTCGTTTGAATTTAGCATATGTGAAAGCTGAAATCAAAGAAAATTTTTGTTGAGTAAAAAGACAGTTTTTTCCATTTATTAATTTATATGAATAATTTTTGTTGCTAGTTGTACGATCGATGTGTATGACAAGCCGCCCATAGGCCGGGACAAGTGCAATGTTTGTTCAAAATGTAAAACGTTGACACCTTCCCGTCCTACGGGCAATCTCTATGGTATTTCGAGTAGTACTGTAGTCTTGTCCTACAGGATATGCATATAAAGAGCAGAGGAATATAAAGTTTCAGCAGTACATGAAAAATCTTTATTAAACAAAAATTCCCGCCAAAAAAAAATCCAAGGCATTTCAACAGGTAGGTAAACGTAGACGACAAACAAAGCAGTCGCAAAGCCCTAAAAATCTCATATTTCAATAGCAGACAACAACAACAACAACAAAAACTGCATTTCAGATTAAATTTCCGCCCCTACTTGAATGGATGGCTCTCACATGTCTCTGTGTCGTGTCCTTTGTGCGGGCGGAGACCAAAGCAAAGCAACAAAAAAAAACGCCCAACAATAGTCGCAAAAAGGATCCTTCTGGACAGAAGTAGGACCAGGAGCAGCAGCAGCAGCAGGAGTTGGAAGCGCTGTTCGGATCGGATCGGATCGTATAGGATCAGGCGGCCTAAGCAGGTAAAATTAAACTCTTGGCAAAATCAAGCGTTAAATGCCTTTTACTTACGCCTCAAATCATTTCAGAACAAGGGAAAGCACTACAATACATACAGATACATACATACATACATACATATCTGGGGTACAATATGTATATCTGTGTGTATGCTGCTGGATCCATTAACACAGTTGGCCAACATCAACACAATCTGAAATCCAAAGCGTGACAAATTCGTAGAAACAAAACCCTGACGGCACTGAGCTGATGATCCCCGAGCGGAAGAATTGCCATAGCAGCAGAAAAATCTCTCGCTGAATTACACTGAAATTCGTGAAAATCCCAGACCAAAGTTCCTTCCTCCTCTCGTGCCTTTTCTTGACTCTCAATTTCTTCAAGTGTGGGGTCGGGCCTTATCTTACCGAAAGAAGTCGCGCAGAAAATAATCATAATATTGAAGGGGGAATCGTATTTGTTTATTTGATCGCTGCGGGGGCTACCACGGCATTAGAGGAGGTTTTAATGTTCTGTACCCTATGACACACACACTGGGCACCGAAAAACGATCAAACTCTGCAATAAATTCATATTTATTATTTATTTTTGTTAGGCAAATACGCCCCCAACGACATATAGAGAGGCTCCGTGGCTCCAAGACTTTCGGACGGGGCTTCTCATTGAGCAAATGAAAGGAATAAGCAGCCGTCGTCCCAGAGAACCCCAACACGAAACCCAAGCGAACGGAAAGCGGAAACGCAAATAGACGAGCGATAAAAAGAAAAGAACCATAAAGAGTGTAGAGAAAAAAAAGAAACAAGAACGGCACATAAATTTCAAATAACTAATAATTCATTGAAAAAGCTGCCCAGGAATGGAATGGAGACTTGAAAAAGGGGTGGAGCGGATCGGATCGCATCTAAAGTCTGAAGTGGAGCAGAGAGACCAGAGTGGTGCGCTGTGTGGCGCTGTGCGGTGTGGTGCACAATATCATGTAATAATATTAGCTTAAGCCAACAGCCGACAAGGCAGGCCAGGCAGTAACACACTTCGATATCGCCTTCTCCAGATCCGACATAATAAACCCCAAAGGAATAAAGTCGTGGCAGAGTCTACGAAGTGATAGAGAGAGGGAGAGCTAGGGGTAGAGTGTATTCTGAAACTACTTTTTCGATAACCGATTCGGATCGGTTGGCACTTCTTTTCGTGCATTATATTTTTGAGAAATTGTTCTTTGAGTGGAGAACAGAATGGCATTGAAATTTCGGTTTCAAAGAACTTAAAATAGTTGGAGTGGGAACAATCACATTTTGTGCGTTTTTCGAGACTTTGACAGAGTACACAAGCAAAGAATTTTATAAATACTGTTATTTCTTAGGCAGTGTGTTCACAATCAATTAATTCCGTAAATACGGTTGTCTTCCAACCAGTGCGTACACAAGTACAAATATTATGTGATACAAATGCTGGAAAATCAGAGTTTTTGTGGATTTTGAGCCAGTGTTTGCCCCTTTTCAAGCAAAAATCTTTTTTGACAGCCAATGCGGGGTTTTTTCAACCAGTGTTTACACATTTGATGGTATTAAAAAAACGGCAGCTAACTCCGTAGATCAGAGTATGATCATCTTTTTCCTTTGTGGATGGTAATAATCATTTCTTCTCTGTCTCTGCTTGATCTACGATCACCATCTCTCTCCCTCTCTCTCTCTGACTTTTCCATTAATCTTTCTGCCATTTTTCACCTTGCCATCAGGCCATAAAATATGTATGTAATGTTCATTAAGGGCATTCACAGTGCGGTCTGTTGGCCTTTCTCCTGTAGCATTTATGATGGCCCGGGTCCACTCTACACTCCTCCTCGCACGGCCTTTCCTTTGCCTGCTGCTGGTCTGTTCTAGTTTGAGTAGAATCATTTTTAATGACTGCCAAGGCATAGGTAGAGCCAGAGCCAGGGCTTGCAGCATCGACAGAGAGAGAGAGAGAGCAGAACAGAGCTGAGAGCAGTGCCCACGACTATGCTATGGATGGAGTGGAGGCCGAGGGATAAGTGAACGGGAATGGTCTCATGTCCATGACTTCCAGCCGAAAAAAGTTTGCATTTCCTATTGTTGTATTGCCTGCCTGATGTACTTGTTGCCCTGTTTGCCCACAGATCGAGAGAATAGAGAACAGAGAATAACTGTATTAAATGGCCAGTGCCTAGGACCAGCAGACCATTTGGGGACCAGGCACCACAGCACCAGACTTTTGTAGAAAGGTCTCTGCTGCCTGCCTGAGAACCTCTCTCGCGTGGCTGTTACAATTTCTAGCCTCAGCCTCAGAACCTTCCTTCGCCTTTGCCTTGGCGAAAAACCAGTTTCCTTTTGGCCAACCCATCATCCCGTAGCATAGCACATAAAAGGCGTTCCACAGCTGAAGCTTGGGCCGTGCCTGGCTGTCTCATCTGTTGTCTATTTTCCAGCCTCCTCCCTGCAGTCGCCTTGTCTGCCTGACGACGCTGCCTGCTCCTCTTCTGCTGCTGCTGCTGCCTGCTGCTGGGGGCCTGGTGGAGGCTCTAGCATGTTGCTGGCAACTTGTTGCTAACATACTGCCGCCTGAGCATTTTTGATTTGATTTGCTTTTATGCTTTTTGTGATTTCTATACCCTGTGCCAGAGGGTCCTCCAATTATCACTAAAACCGTGCGACACAGTAGATCTCAGAAGCGGGAAAATAAGGAGCCACTTTGTGGACTTCCAGGACTTTGAAGCTGTTACATATGCACATCTTTGTATCGAATCGATCAAAGCTCTACAACATAAATCATACGACTTTTATCGTAAATGCTATAGAAATTGGGCTAAAATATCCGTATATCGGTCGTTGTTTATGGATTTTTCTATATGAAAACATTATATGTCTACTTTTGAAGAAAATTCCATTGGAAGGGGTCTAAGCCTCACTTTATTCTGATTCTTCCATCGATTCCATTTCCATCTCCTCCATCGGGCATAAAGTATCCCAGGTCATATATATTTCGCAAGGGTATTCATGTTTCTGCTTCCGAAGAACACAGTTTTCTTCGTATTTTCTTTTTCTACGTTTTGGTGTTTGGTCCAATGCTAACGTAATCGAAATGCAATTAAGATGCAGAGCCAAAGCCGAGAGAGGCTGAGTGCTAAAGTTGCATTGCATTTGGCTAGAATTTTTGACTTTTGTTTTTTGCCAAGAGACAGCCGCCACACACTTTGGGAGGGGACCGAGAACGAAACGTGGCTGCAATTTATATTCCTGGACAGTTTTTTAGAAAGTAGCATAGATGAGTGGAGTGCAGCAGCAGGTCCCCACAGATCCCCACAGAAAAGAGTGCCATTCGAAAGGCGTTGACGTTGAGAGGAACGATCTCTCTCTTGCACTCTTTCTCTTCCTATTGTATGACTGGCATAATTAAAGGGTTACGCCATGGCCACGCCAATCTCAATCTCCATTCGATATGTGGGGATCGGGATCTCTTATCCCCGCTCCCCTTCCACTCTCCTTTCCCCTGTGATATGAATAACGGTGTTTTAATATGAGTTGGTGGCGCACAAAAGAGAGAACCCCACACAAGTTATGTTGTGCCTTGGACTACCGACTCCATCCGTCTCCTGCAATGCCCAGAAAACCATTCTGGCCGACAACCCCCATATAGTCTTGTACTGCCTTGTGTACCTGTCTGACGACCACTCATTTGGCTTTGATATTGTTATGGCATAATATGGGCCGTGGCTGCAATCATCAATCCAAATGGTCGGCCATCAGCGCATCGTTTATTGTGGTTTCAGTTCGTACTTCGAGTTCTCCAATTGATTGCCCCTCCGTCATACCCAACAATGTACTCCTCCTCTGTCAGTCCCCAGTCTGCAGGTGTAGATGGCCAGAAATTACACAAATTTATTTCGAACGGTCTCTGTGGAAGTGTGCTTAAGTGGAGCATCATATAGGAGAGTATGCACAATGGGAAAACATTTTTGATTGGGGAGTACTCGTACAGGCCCCTGCATAATTGTAGTTTCTGCAACACAATTTAATTTAGTTTTTTTATAAGATCATTTCCAAACCAATCCGTTAAGTGATTCGATTTCTGTACATCACTGTCGTAAAACCTTAGGAATGATTTATTCCCACTACATTCAAATTATGGTCGAAATTTATAGGGATATATTATTTGGTTCCTACTAAAAAACTTAACCTAGAAGCCTAATGTTTTTTATATTTGCATAGTTAAATTCTACATCGGAAATGCATCTTTTATTATGCTTTCTACAAAGTGTTCTCGCAGGTATTCCGCTAACTACCTTATGCCATTACGCTGCCTCTTTTAATTGCCCAAATAGTTTGAAAACGTGCTGTAATCTCGTTAGTGGCCAAGAAGTCAGGCAGGCAGGCAGACAGACAGACAGGCCAGGCCAGGCCAGGCCAGCCAACAGCTCAATTACTTCATTGGCACACAATCTGCGGCAACAGAACCGAGCAGAGCCGTGCCCCGCTCGAATTTGTTGCCAAGGAGCCACTGAGGAAGGCTAATGATTATCGTTAAATATGCGCCATCTTAAGACCCCTAACCCACCCATACCCTGCTCAAAAACCAATGGAGCAGAGTTCTCACACAAATTAAAATAGTTTTTTCTACGCAAATGTGTACCCAAATGTTTGGGGGGATGCTATGCTCCAAATGTGGAACCTGGAATCTTGTTGAAGAATTTAAGCCTCAAATTTCGCAGCAAATAAAAAATGTACAGAGCTAAGCAGATTTTAAGCTGATTCTTTTGCTTCTGCTTCATAGTTTTATATGGGGCATATAGAGGCATATATAGAGACAGAAAGCATGTATTTTCGTTAGGTATTCTGCCGTGTTAGGTATTCGATAGCGCCAATTTGATATGGCGGCAAGGAGCATCCACACAAATTAAGTTTCCCAGAAGCGGGAAACGAAATTAAGAAAAAAAAAAAAACAGCAAAGAATATACTACCTGAACGAAGAACCGAGAGATGCTGTCTGTCCAGAGCGGTATCTTCCATGCTTTTTGGACTTTTATGTCCGTTCAGATCGTAAAGCAGTTAGCAACGCTATAAGGAAGAGAATCTCTCAAAAAGAAAGCTGGCAGCGCAACTAAGACAAGCATCAACGCGAAAACTAAAACTATGTAAAAATGCCTGAACGGAGAAAGATGTGCCACAAACCAAAAGGAAGATGTTGCGCCAGCAGGAACTTAATTTGCGCTTCTTCCAGCCTTACTTTTTTTAATGTCTCTGGATAGTTAAAAGAAATTAATGAGTAGTAAAAGCGAAGCGCGATATGCGAAGAGAGCGAATATACCAGTGAGGAAGATATTTCAAAGCAATCTTCAACGTCAGAGAGAGATAGAGAGCCACAAACCGAAATCAATATCCAATCATTAATCGTTAACTAATTCCATGAATTCTGGCCCAGACTCCCAACTCCGAACCACTCCACCAAAAGATATTCGTCTGCCGCCTGCCTTTTGCCCCATTTACCAAGTTCCGAAAACGCAACCAGACATGCCACACCGCCACTAAAGACATATATTTATGCCCCAAAAGCAACTTTTGGCGTATTTAGAACAGGAGAAACAACAAATATGCAGTCGACAAATAAACGAAACACCGAATTTGACATGCCCTTTCAGTTAATTTAGTAGTATTGGGTCTTTAATTTTAATAAAACTGAATTTAAATAAATATTTGTCTAAAATCTTCTCCTTAGAACCTAACTTTGATCAAGGATCGGCCTGACTTTTAATCTGCGTTGCGTTACAAATATATCTCCCACATTTCAATACCCCACCGAAATGGAAAGGGTATTTATATCAAGATAAAAATATTTTTCGGGCTGCCCTTTGGGACCCATGGACAGTGGCTATTTCGGGGCCTCTGCCTAAACCAAGTATTTACTGTTGTTGTTGTTATCGTCTGGAGTCTTGGCGTCCCTCTTCAGGGATCTTCTGGCTGGGATCTCCTCCAACTCCAAGCTACAGCTCCACTTCACACACATACACGCACACGTTTTGAATTCGATTTCGTCGACAGCAGCAGAAACCGAAACACCAACAGCAACAGCAACAACAATCGACCATGAAACAATTTTATATTTCTGTGCAGAAAAAAGATCAATAAAATTGTACCGACAACTGTATTTGGTTCAGGCCGAAAGATCCACAGAGATCCAGAGATTCAGAGCAGAGTGCCCCTAAAATTAGTGACCAAATTGTCATAAGAGGACTGAGAGGGTACAGGGGGAAGGGGCAGATATTGGATGGAGTGAGTATCAGGTCACATTTTTGGTTACAGTAATCATTCCAAAAACAACAACCGAAAAAGATGAGGAGCAGAAAAAGAAACAATTTGAAGCTCGTTTTGTGCGTGTGTGTGTGTTTCTTTTTTCGTAGAAGTCGAAAGTGGTACAAAAAGTTGCGTTTCGTTTCGGTTTCGAGATTTATGTGGGAGAAGTACGTGTTGCTAAGGGCGGGGAGGTATAGAGGTTATGGTGGAATCTATGGGAAATGAGTGTTGTAATAAATCAAAGATGGAGACAGTTTTTTTTGATATGGATATGAGATAATTGCATTAAAAGCTTTATCGGCCACAAAAGTATCGCAGAACTTCGGGAGAGGAGTGTTGTTCAAGATTGAATACAAATTTCAAAATGGCACTAAATACTAAATACCATTTGATATACATATTTTCAAAAATCCGTTTATTTCACTTTCACACACATCTGCTGTGATTTTATGTATGTATATGTATATTCTCATTCCTCTTCGCCATCTTCCTCATCTTATAGTTTTATGAAGAGCTTTTCCAAATGTAGAACTCAACAGTTAGGTAGAGCTGTTATCTGTCATAAAAGTTGTCCACAATTGTAACAGTACCGTCCCGCTACCTATGTACGATTATAGCAAATGCAACAAAAGGAAAGTCGCCAAAAGCTGGAGCATATTTCCAATGAAACAGTTGCAGAGAGAGAGGGTCAGTCAGCGCCGTGTGAGTTCCTCTTCCTTGCAAAGCTTTCCAGCCCCCCTCCCCTCCTGGAAAGGTGCAGTAAAATTCCCAGAAATTTCTGTGTGGGAGGCAACGCTGGTGACTGCAAGAGGATGGAGAGCGGGAGCGGGAATTGGCAGGCAGCCGTCACTAATGAATTTGTATGCAAACCGCAGACATGGCTGCGCTCTCCTCTCCCTCTGCCACTCTCCCTCCCACACCCTCTCTTCGGCAAAAGCAACAGTAACGGAAATGCGAGAGAAAAAAAGAGCAGAAAGAAAAGGATCAGAGAGCAACAACAGAATTATGTGAAATTAGTGCAGACATCCAAAAAGGTGCGTTTTGAGAACTTTTTTCTCATACTCTTTTTGGTTCTTCGTCTTTTAACGATTTCATTTTTTTTTTATGTTTAATGATTTTTGATTTATGCAAAAGCAATAAAAATTATTATAATGAAGGCGCTGACATGGCGGCATGGCAGCGAAAAATAAATGGAAAGAGAGCTGGGCAACACGTGATGATGGAGGTGGAGATGGAGGGGAAGGATGACGCTGCTTTTGCTGTTTTCCCGTTACTTCTTGAAGCTACCGTGCGAGAGAGAGGGGGAGACTTGGAGACCAAGCAGGAGCGGGAGAGCATGAGTCAGAGTGTTTGTTTGAGCGAGACAAAGAAATGTTTCTCTTTGTGCTCTCCTCCGAAAAGCACATGTAAATAAATCAAAGGCCGACAGCGGTCCCCCCTGCTTCGTTGGCGGACAGCACACAGAAATGTTTGCAGCAACAATGTCATCTTTTGCGTCGTAATGGTCTTTCACGTTTCTTTTCTTTTTCTGCAAATTGTCTGTAATATTGATTCATTACGTCACTTCCAACGAAGGTGGGAAATCGCCAAAAAGAGTGAGAGTGTTCCACTGCAAAACCTCATCAAAATACACCATTCTTCATTCCAATATAAATTCTCTCCAGATGCACTTTGGACATTAGCTGTAATTATTTTAGTGTATGCGTGTGTGTCTGTCTTTTGGAGACTTCTCATCGGAGAGAGGAGAATCTTCTCTTCATTAGGCTGCACCCAAAACGCCAAACGGTTAAACATAAAAAAGCTAACGGCACTTTTATAACTCAAGCATAGGATTACCTTTTGGGAGTGCACTCGGCAACAGCAAAGCGCATCAGCCATCAGCGCGCGATCTTCAGAGTTCCAGCGCCAAAAAATGAGCGAAAAGCCATTTCGGCGGCGACGAAAAACTTTTTTTGCGCCAAAGCGAAGGCGGTGGAGGCGGAGGAGAGAGATCCCCAAAGATGATACACAAGCAATCAAAAGAAATGCAATGGCGCTGCCTTTGCCATTCTTCTCTCTCTCTTTCTCTTTCTCTCTCGTCCCCTCTCACTCCTTGAAAAAGCAACTGCACTTGCCGATGCACCGTTAGGCTGCCTGCGCCTGCGCACTGGGGAGTTGAGCCGAGTTCAAGATCATCACCGCCGCGCCGGCGCACCCAGAGCGCAAAGCACTCAAATTGTTGTTTTTGGCACATTCTTAGATCTCTCTCTTTTGCTTTGCTCCTTTTACTTGTCTTGTCTCTTGGCACTTTTACACAGATTACAGATTTTTCCCTTTTTTGAAGGAGGGCGAAAGGGCACTTTGTTCTAACGGGTTTGTTCTACAGTTATCAAATATAGAAAGACGCGGCACAAACACAACATTTAACAGTTTAACAGTGCCTTACCACACGAATCGCTTTGCTTTGGCTTAAACTTTTAAAACATTTGTACAAAAATTTTAAAACAACGATTTTCGACTTGTGCCCAGAGAAGAGATCTTCTCCAGGAACACAGAAAGTAACAGAACTTCAGAGCTTGGTCACTACAGAACGACAAGAACCGTTGCCGTCGATGGTTTGCGCGCAATTGATTCGTCCGCGACGGCGACTTGGCTCGTAAGCCGCACAGCCACAAAACACACAAAAACAACTCCTGCCGAAAGCGACAGCGACACAGGCAAACACAAGCAGAGAACAGGCAGCGGCAGCGGCAGCGGCTGCAGCTACAACTACAGCTGCAAAGCGTCAAAGCGACAAAGAGCGACTCGATCTTTCGTTTTAGCTGCATATATAGGGGTTTCTTTTTTTGCTCCTCTCCGAATGCGCATGCGCCGAAGCGTATAATACCCTCTCAGGGCCGCACGTAGACCAATGGAAATGGGAAACATTCCAAAAGGTTCTGGAATGGGTGGAAGGCTGTGGAAAAACAGGAGTTTCAGTTTTGTTAGGATGGAGATATCACATTATATCATAGTATCGAAGCGTATACTACAAATTCCTCTTGGCATAAAAAGGATTTGAGTATTGGTAGTTATAATATGCGAGTCAATAAACATAAGGATATAGATATGGATATATAAATTGGATTTTAGAGGGGGAGATAGTATCATCAAATCTAAACTTATACGCAAATCTATTAGCATAACGAGTGGGAACGTTGTGAGCCGCGGCAAGGGCCGCGTTTCTACATTTTTACTCAAACTCTGTCAGTATGTTAATGAGAATGAGTAGACTATTCTATGACTATCCTTGTGGCTGTAATAATGATCCGATCTGCTCCATCTTCGGTAATCTAGTAGCTATGGTAGTTTTTTATGATTCTGCATTTTCGATTTTTCTGTATCTTCAAAATTGTGGATGCCACATATTCTCTCTTTTGTGAGGCCGGAAGGGGGCGGGGTAAAGTTTTGAAATTTACTTTTAACAGTGTAATATCACAGGAGTCAAGATACAAAATTTGGTTGCTCTAGCTCTTATAGCCATGGCATGGACTGGCTATATTGACTCGGCTATTGATGCTGATAAGAATATACATATAAACTTAACGAGGTTCCATTACAAAACTAATATACGTAATTATACATAAACGCCGGAATTGGTATCATAGTCATTCCATCGCGATAACTGCCGCATGATGTATCTCCCGATTTTGCTCGCACTTGTCATGCAGATGGGAAAAACATAGAGAGAAAGAGAGAAACTGCGACCGCTAGTGTTGTTCTAGCGTTAATTATTTTATTCTGATTAACACCTAATCTGTAATCTGGAACCTACTTACATATAATATATTTAAAAATATCAAAAAAGGAATCTCCGTATATTACTTATCTCAGCATATACTATATATAGTATATAAAGAAAACAAAAACAGATTAAAATGAGATAATGATAAACAAACAAACTTTACAGACAAACTTATATTTGTAGTTGATCGTATGAAGAAATTTCCCTATGTTGTTTCGATTAAAGATCTTCTTTCAATTAAGTTCCAATTCCACTTAGAGTCTTTCCAAACGGATTACCCAATGACTTTATCTTTTGTATCCTTCTCAAATGACTAAAATGTCCACAAAAGTGCCGAAAAAAGCCAGCCAAAAACTAAAATAAAATATTATGTTAAGTTCGAAAAAATGTTGTCCAGTAGGTTGAGTTCAGACTCAACTAATGATCGCCCAGAGCTTGCCGTGGCTGTGGTAAAAGTTGCGAACCTTGGGCCCGGGGACAACTCCATTAGGGCGGCCCACATTTTGTATCAGTCGACTGAGCAGGTGCGCAGGGCCCTGGATGGATCGTGGAGAGTCAGAAGGAAAGTTGGGGCGCGTGGCTAGAGAGATCAGATCGGAGGTGCAAGACGCGACCCGCATATCGCATCAGGACAATCGATGCAGCACGAGACATGTGTGCGGACAGACATCAAGACGGAATCGGAGTCGGGGGCCGGTCCTCAATTTAGCATAGCAGAGGCATCATTAAACACATTAACAGACCTACAGACAGTTGGCGATGACGATGGCGATGGCAGGTGATGCCCAACAGAGACAGGTTGAGACAACGACTGGCGTCCGACTGTGACTGTCTGTTCCTGAGGGCAACTGTACAAAACAGCAGGCCGAAGTTCGTGAAGACTTTTAATGGGTTTAGCCCGTGCCCGAGGCTCTTTCTCTCTCTGTCCTGTTCTCACTGTTTTGTTAATTACAAAGGATGCGCCGCAGGATAACAGCTGCCAATTGAATACTCCTTCTGGCAGCACACACCCCTGCCTGATCAAGCTTAAAGTTTAAGACGCAGCTGTACCTACTTAGAGATCTTTTGTGATCCTTGCGACGCCTTACGCATATTCTCAATCTCCGTCTGTGTTTCTCTCTGTATTTCTGTCTCTCTCTCTGTTTCTCTCCTTTCTAATGAATGTTATTGTCTGGTCTTTGAGCAGGGGCCTGAGGTAGTAGAGGCTGAGGCTGCGGCAGGCACCGAAGGTTAAGCATCCAGCGGCGAAACTAGTTTACCACCGTTCCGATCCGTCTTTGAGAACCGGTAACGGTACAAAGACTCTACTGCTTCTGTTGTTGCGCCTGGCCTCCCCTGCCCTATCCTACCCTCCTCCTTGGAAGCGTTGGAAATTATGTTTTGATTTTTTTCCCGTTTTGGCCAGAGCCAAAGCCAAGCAAGCGCAAACCTCCTAACGAACCATACCAAATTGTCTAATCTCGCCGAATGTCTTCACACCCATATTCCTCCCGAAGCATGGACCCTGACGAGTGCCTGCCAAAAGGGAGAATATAGGAATTCGCCCGAAATTCGTTCGGGATGCCCTATTACATTATCGTTTACATGCCACCGTCCACCCAACCATCCTTCCATCCCTCCCTTCCCTTGGTGTTGCCACCATATTTACCCTTCAGGGCCATTACGTAACCGTGGAACAGCTTTATTAATTTGTTGTAATTTGTTTATGTTTTCTAAGCAATTTATTTTCCATGCACCCTGAATGCACCATGACCAGGGGGGTTAAGGTTAAGTATGGGTCGAAAAAAAAAAAGGAGGAATGATCTGAATCATCACTCAATATTTTTATATAGAGTGGGAAATTTTTCAAAAGTGAAACTGAATTTAATGTTTAGGGTGCTGTTTTTTTTTATCGTTTAGCTCAAAGAACAAATATTTATCAAGTTTAAGTAGAACTAATCCCTCTGGTAGATCTGGTAAGGTCTATCCAGATCTTACTTAATCCCTATCTAATCCCCCACCTAAATATAGATTTCGTTCCTTTGCTGTTCGTAATCGGAATGGATCATGGCTTTAGTCGCTTCTTATGGATCAACTTAGCTACATAAATCAAACGTTTTGGACCAAAATCGGAACACCATATTATTATATCTATGTATAGATGTCATGGAAAAAATCGATATGCAGCTATCTATGTATCTACTAGCTACCACTCTATCTTATCCGTTCTGAAATGGAATCTTAAATCCAAAAGGTCATTGGGCTGGCTTAAAGGTTTTTTTCTTCAGCTGCAATCTATACCCTTTTATTTCCGTTGTAAATATCCCTTTCCATTATAAGCAGCATCCCCTCGTTAGCTGTAACTCAAATGTGTCAATAGCATGGTTATACTCGTACGTATTGTTGCATGAATTGCATTCATATGAATATTTTTAATAAAGTTATAAATCTGAAATCAAAACATAAATGTGACATTGATCTACAACCCAAGATATCCCCGAGACGCGCCTGTGAACCTTTTGTTTCTCATCAAAGAAGAGGACATTTTTGCTGTGCATTTTTTGGGCAATTTCTGTTCCCTTCCCCCTTTCCCTCTTTGGCCATTCAAAGCCTGAGCGGGGGCAGCGCGGCTGGAGCAGATAAACTTTATGACCGCAAGAGAGCGCGTCTCGCGTATCAGAGCAAATAAAATCAGACAAGAACAGCATGTGAACGATTGCAAATTACAAGCAGTGAAAGACAGAGAGGAGAGGCGCTGCTGGAAAAGAGATAAACTTTTGCTGGGAAGAAAGAAGAGCATCGGCTGCTGCAGAATCTGCTATACGTTAAAATATCTTGATGTTTTCGAATGGCAGCTGCTTCTTTTTTATACGAAAAGGAAGCTAAAGACAAACGGATATGCGTTGCACAACTGTTTTTTTTATATTGTAGCTTTTCTTGTATTTTTTTGGTGGTTTTTGCTTTGCTTTTTTGGGCTTTTTACTTCTTGGCGCAAAATAAATTGTGCGACAGGTGCGACAACGACAGCAGCCGAAACGAGAAGAAGAAGAAGCAGAAGAAGAAGGAGTTGGAGCAGCGCAGAGATGCATTGCATCTGGAAAGAGAAGAGCGTACACTCAGAGAAAAGAATGTAGGCCACGAATATTTTCAATAAAATATTAGTAAGATTGACTATCTAAATGGTGATAGAAACTCAGATACTGTCGGCACAACAGAACAGATTTTACGCTTATATCCTAAAATTTAAGTTAGTATTTTTATAATATTAATTTATAATTCATTCTTTTTAGAGTCATTCATTTTTGATTTTCTTCGTTCTGACTTCTTTGAGTGCACAGAGCAGAGACGAGGCTTGGACGCAGAGCTGCGCTGCATTGTACGGCCGAAGAGAGGACGGTAGAGTGAAGCGCAGAGCTTATTGTGTGGGAGCGAAGCTTTCGATGGGATATTTTGTTTTTTGTTTTTTTGATACGGCTTTTGGGGACTTTTACAGCTGCGCTGCGTCTCAATAATTGCCAAGTATTCTCCTTACATGGATTGGATCCAAGGCGCAGCTGTTACTTCCGCTTGAATGAATGTAACGTAAGGGGTTTCCAAAGAGATAGCGAGACAGAGAGCGGGAAATCCTTGTTGTAGCTGTTGTTGAGATCGATCCTTTTTCTAACTCTAATCCGGCAGACAAGCAACAGACACAAGGACTTCTACCTGTTCCAGAGGATGAGTTTGGGTCTGCGAGTCTCTCAGACTGAACGTTTTCATATTTATTTTGATCTGTTGCGGTGATCTACATGCATGAACGATCCCTCCCGAAACTCGAAATCCGTCTGTGCCCCGGGACTGTGGTCTATTGAATTAATGTGCCGCATTAGGCGGACCAGCAGGTTTCGCTGAAACCTTTTTTCCCATCAACAGAATCGAAACCCATCGCGGACGCACACACGTAGTGTCCTAAATAACAGGTGTGGAATGATTGGTTCCTCTCTATGATCCTGCGCGGCGATGGCTTACAGGGATTCCTGGTAGCTGGCCCTGGTCCTGGCCCTGACCGGGGCACGTAGCAAATCGATGAAGAATGAGCCTTAGCCGAGAGCTGGCTGTGGTCTGTTCGGGGGTACAGTTGTGCTACCTTTTTTTGGGATTGGTCAGAAACGAGTAAACCGGGCCAAGGCAGATGTTTGCATATCGCCAAACGATCGTATCGTACAGCATTTCTTCTTGCCGTCTGTTTTCGCCTTCGTCTTCATATTTTGCATTTCCATTTTGCATGCAAACATCCGAAAAATACAAAAAATAAAAGAAAACGAAAAACGAAAAACAAAAGCCGCTCTCAGTCAGAGAGGCAGACAAAAGGACACTGGTCCTGGACATCCTGCCAGGACTCAATCCTCGTGATTTATTATGAGTGCAATGGACCCAAGAATGATCGATCTCGAGCGGAAAACAAATTTGCTTGCGGCTCAGCACAAAAGACAAAAGGAGCAACCATAAGACGGACCCAGGAACAAACATCCTAGAGATTGCAAAATCTCTCTTTTACAATCTTCTTGCGCAAGAGTGAATTTCCGACCCGACAGGCCCATAGCAGGGTGAAAGTATTTCTGATCGATCTGCTGCAATTTGCGATCTTGTTTGTTCCAGGCAGTGACGAGGCGGAGACGAGGCAGGCGGCCGATGGAGTTGTTAGATCCCTCCTCGGGCTGGGATGGATGGTGTGCAAATTTGGCATGATCACTTATGCTCATGAGCAGATCGAAGCGCGAAATCTTACAGTAGTTCAGCAACAAAGCAGCAAAGCATGATGGATTTGCATTGTAAGCAGATGGATAAGCCGACTAGATCAGCGGGAAAAGGAGACTTGAGCTTGAAAGGGGAGGACTACATACAACCTTGGCCGCGATCTCTGATCGTTTCAGGCTGAAAATGAGCAAGATCAGTTAGGGATTTCAACCATGATTAGTTAGAGACTGAAGCTTCAGGGAAGATCACCAAAAGGCTTGAGCTTGCACTGGGAAAGATCAGTTAAGGATTTTGACTACATTTGGCAAGATCAGTAAAGGATATTAACATGAATTTCATGATGTACCATACCATTTGTTTTGTGTGTTGTTTAATTTGATCTAGATTAGGTATTATATTAGAATTAGAGAGATGTAACCAAAGTTAGATTAGTGAAATTGTAGAGCTTATACTTTTTATTGTCTTTATCCCCATAGTCTAAATGTGTTTCCCATTCTTTTAATTTTCCATCATAGATCAATTCGATCAGGGATCATTCCTGATAAGTTTTCTCAATCAAGATAATATTTGAAGTTTAGGTACTAGGGGAGTAGGTCTTTCAAACGACAAATTCTTTGCAATTTCTTCAGTTTGGATATAAGCCGGGTTTATCTGAGAAAGGATTTCAATTGTTTTCTGTATAGTAAAGAGGACTCTTTATCAGATCCTTGGATGTTTAAAATTCTAAGCTTCGAAGAGAGAAGTAGAAGAAGAAACACTGAGATCAGTTAATTTTTAGACCTATAGGGCATTTCGAGGATTAGCTATAGATTTTCTGTATATCACTGTATAGCGCTGATCAATCCAAAACGATCAGTCCTCGCCCATTACTGCCATCGTTCATCGAGGGCGTCAATGAACTTGACCCATGCCTGGCCTGGCAGTTTTTCCCCCATCCTACGCAGACTCTCTGCTGCAATCTGCAATCTCCGATCTGGCCGATGCTGATCTTGCTGTTTGCTGTGCGATCGCCTCGATCGCCTGTGTCTCTGTGTTTGTTCAACAAAAACAAAGCCCCAGCTCGACAAAAATGTAACAGAAATTGTATTTGCACTAACTTGAAAGCAAATCAAGCGATCGAAGTGGGTATGTACGCGTACGTACGAGTATGCAGATGGAGCTGAGAAAAGTTCAAGATCGCCACGAAGAGATCCTTTTTGTTTCTCGTGTGTGGGACAACTCAAGGGCAACGCGGAGCCCAGAGGTTGATGCTTCGGCGGAGGCTGCAGTGCATCATCATTAAGAAAAAATGTCGAAATTTATGAAGATTTTGTTTTTGGGAATTAAAAGAAATAAGGCAGAGAAAAGACAAGAAAAGAGAAAATGCCGCCGATGATCTTGTCTTGGCTTTTGTTTCGGTTATCCTCTTCTCTTTCCTTTTGGGCTGCTGAGATTTAAAAACTTCCGGTTTTTACAAACTGCGATCGTCGATCGTCGTAATTTGATATGTTTATGCGTTTTCGAGCTTGGCAAAAATAAAGGAGACACACCAGCTGCCCTGCCTCCCAGAGAGAGCTTTGGTTTTGGATAAATCGCGATCATCTACCTCCCTCCATTGGATCTTATTCCCATTCGGCTACAATCGAAGACAATTAAGCGGAAATGCGATATGAGAACTGCTGGAATGTTGCACTGCAATGGATTTGAATGAGAATGCATTTGGGTTTGGTTTGTGAGGGGCAGACCAGAGCGAAGCGAAGCATAATTATGCCCACAAAGGCGCAACCCAAATCAAAAACCCAACAAGGACAGCGACAACGACAACGGCAAGAACAAGGACAAGGGCAAGGACAAGGACAAGGAAGAAAATCCAGCGTGAGAATCCCAAGCGACGCAATTCCACAAGGGAGCAGTAGCAGGGACTACGCAACAGATTTCTGGTATCCACTGTCCTATCCTGCCTTCCTCTCCTTTCTTCCTTCCTGCCTCATCTCTCATTCAAAAAATGTTCCAACTTGAACTACCCCAGAAAGGGAGGGCCACAAAGGCCACCCCATTTCCGCCTTTTTGCTGGCATTGTGCGTTGGGGTTGCATAAATTATTTATACAACAATATACTCGTACGTACTGCTCACACACATTCCCGGATCAAATCAAATGCGTAGTTCTCTCAATTGCTGATGGCTTTTCAAAAGCAAAAGTTTTACGCGCTTTTGAGCGATTTTCGGTACAGTTTTTCCTAATCCAAACAGTTGGTGGAGTGTCTTACATTTGGAAGGCTTTTTTGCACTGCACTGAAGATAAATTTTGACGAATTCCGGGATGCTTACAACATTAACATTAATTAGTCAACAGTTTCCTGGAAGAAATTAACGATTTGGGAAATGGCTAAAAATAAACTTGCACCAGATATTTCTTAAAAGCTTTCTTTACGTCATTCAGAGTACTCCTAATTGTCCTCAGTGTACACGACTGTTTGATTCTTTGGTCCAAAACCAACCCCAACCCAAACAGCAAAATATGTTAGACCAAAATAAGGCGCAATAATTGTACCAAATTTCGACTTAATCCAGGTCGCGGATGGATGTTAGGAAAGGAATGCGCAGTTAGACTTCCGGACAGTGGACTGTGTCAAAGGATTATGCGTAGCACTCGCAGGAGATGACTATCGCATCGTGGAGAATGCTCGCGAGAGCGAGTGCGTAATTATTATACCCTCAAACAAAAGGGTGTCATTTAACAAAATCCATTTACATATACATACGTACTTGCAGGAGCTTGGAAGATCGTACCATCATCAAATCATGTCCAAAAATGGCTCCTATTCTTACTCCTTCTTTCTGCCTTTTCAAATATCCTAATTAAATATTGAAACGGAATTCCTGTGATAATTTCCTTGGAATCGGTTTACCTCATCAAAGGATCAATCAAAGGAACAGTCGTTATAAAAACAGTTTTCACTCCATTCTCAAGGGTATTCGGGGGTATTCAATGCCACATCTAAACTTCATATCTGGGTTTCCTTTGAATTTGGGGTTGGCCGTGGTTTTTTGGCAGTAAGGGCAAAAGGATAAGGGATCGTTTGCTTTGCTTAGCTCAAGGGCAGCAGGATTGCGCCCTGCTCTACTGTTACGACTGGGCTGCATGCCAGGACATGCTGCTCTCTGTTTTACCAGCGAAAGTAGAGCGACCGTAAACAAAAGAAAGGCAAAATTATGAAATAATAATCAAGTAGGGCATAATCACAAAGCCGTAACCTTGAGGCAAGGTAAACAATAATTAAACTAGGCTACGGGGATCGAGAAAAATGGGGTTGGCTGAGGGGCTGTTGGCTGTTGGGCCAAGAGGGATAGGGCTCGCTCTCTTGGATAGGGCATATCCTGGATATCCTGGATCACAATCATATCGCACACGTGTTGCTTTCATCCTCCTCGCAGGAGCAGAAAGCTAATCTGCTGACGCATTGAATCGGAAAGGGATGGAGACAAAGACGAAGACGAAAACGGTTGGTCCTATTTGGGACATTCAAAATTGCTGGCAGCTGCCTTCATCTTCGTTTGCTCCTTCGGCGAGAGCTCGTTTTCGACTTGACTCGAGAGCAGCTGCAGTCGAGCGATCGTTAAGTCCACGTGCCAAGGTGAGTCAGCAGCAGCAGGATCATCAACAGGAGCAGCAACAGAAGCTATTATCCTGCGACCGCAGCCATTTTTTGAACTTAACCCATTAATGATTGCTGCCCCACAAAAGGGAAAAAATGAGGAACTGGTGTGTCATCTTTTCCTTAATGAACTATCCATACAATAGATCTTAGTGGTCTTGTATATAGACCTTAATGAAATAGCAAGTCAAATATACTATTCAGAATTCATTAAGAAAGAATGTTGATACATTCATAACATTTCTGGCACAAAAGATAACATCAATCTATAGAAAATTTTGGCTTCCTGAAACTATCTTACCCTAATATAAGTTTTAAGAAAGATTTTATCATTATGGGAACCTTTTCTTCGACCAGAATATGGCATGTGGAGATTCCTTTTAACTTACATTTCTTAATATATTTTAGAGATAATAAACTTTAATAAAATGTATAATTAGTATTAAATAAAATACATCCAAAAATCGATCTTTATTCTTAAGAAGTTTCCTGGAGTGTAAAATATTCGTATAGATTGTAAGGTAAGTGAGCTTGGGGATCATGGATACATCAAGGCATAAATAGGGAAATAAAACTATGCAACTATTTAGTTTTGGATTCATGAAATCCACTTGTTCCTTCATTCAGTAGAATGTTGGATAGATCGGGGGATAAATGATGCTCTAACTCCATTCTTGGCTTAAGGATTCATTCAGTAGTTTCCTCTCCATCTCAGCTAATAAGCTTCCTCAATGTCATCAATGGGTTAACTCAAAACTTAGCCGAGGATATGTCAGCAGCCGCAGCAGCAGCTGGCGATGTTGCGTGTCGATCACGACATTTATCTGTGGCCTGTTGTCTTGCCAGGACAATTGGCAACCAACCAGTTTGCGCCCCAAGCTTAAGTCCTTTTGTCCTTTCAAGAAAAAGCTGCCAGGCAGAGGAAGAGGCAGAGGCAGAGGGCAAGAGCAACCAGATCCAAGGCGAACCAAACAACAGATGTTTTATGTTCGCGTTAAGGAAGAACGTGTTTCGAAACATGATTTATGGCTCGGGATCGGGATCGGCTACTCCACGTTAGAGAGTGCCATCTTCTCTATAATATCAGGGAAAGACAGAGAGAGAAAGAGTGCTTTGTTTCCATTGACCAGCTGCCAGGGCGGCGTCTTAGGCTCTGAGGGCTCTTGGGCTCAAAGACAGGACCCAAAAAAACCGGTCCAATGCGATACGATCCCATCTCTCCTTCTTTTGTGTCGTTTTTATGGCGTGTTATGATTTCGCATTACAATTAGCCGGCACAAAAGGCACGCTGCCGCTGCTGCCTATTTTGGGATTGTCAATTGTTTGGCGATCTATATGGAGACCCCATAAATCCCCTGCCCATCCCCCTGGCGCATTAAACTTGTCAAAATTGTGCAGCTAAGTAGACATTAGATTCCTTTTGAGTGCTGACTACTTCATTAGATGAGGGTCCGACCACTGGCAGATCTAGTTTTCCGCCTGCTTCGATCGCGATCAATCGCGAACGGGCACGGGCACGCACATGCATGTCCAAACACACCTCCCGGCAGCACTTAAGACAAATAACTTAAACACCTTTCGACAGCAGAGAGCCAGGAGGTGTAGCGGCTCCCCTCCAGCTTGACGCATTTTCAATTAGTTTTAAATCAGAACTAATTGAATGCATTTATGAGTCCCGTCCCGTCCCGATCGGGATTGCCATCTAGGCAGCAATCTTATCTTAACAGTTATGATGTCCATGTGGCAGTTCGGCCGGCCCGGACGAGTGGGGCCGCTTGTTTTGGCATTCTTAGCCAAAATTTATTGACAAAATTTGCAACACAGATTGCCCGCACTTGGGCCAAGGGAGGCCACAACCACATGAGTTGGCAGAGGAGGAAGCTGCACGACCAGAAGGTAGACAGTAGGCAGAACCTGCCACTGCACTGTCGAAAGCCAAGGCTTGCCTTGCCGCTGCCGGGGGGAAATCTATGAGCTTGATGTGGCCTGAGTGTATAATAAATGGAGCACACTCCACGGTCGCTTCGGTGGCGGCGCATGCAAAGAGGCTGGCCCGCGCGCAGATGGAGCGAAAGGCAGCGCCAGCGATGCGATTGTCCAGAGATTGCTCGGACAAGTGGCGCTGCCTTAAAACGCTAAAAGTAACCTCTAAAAATGGGAATCAGGAAGCGAACGGGAACTTTCTTTTTTTGTTGTTTGGTTATTCTTTTTTGAAGGTCCAACGGTTTAGCTTTACTGTCAGCTGACAATAACTGGCTGGTATGAAATGACGGATGAAACTTGCCAACACTGCGCAAACTTAAATTTTACATAAATATGTAGTTTGTATGTAGCGAGTGTGTAGTTAACGTGTATTTACTATGTAAGCAATTTAAATTTTTGTTGACCATTCTTGTTTAAACCTTATGTTATAAACAAACCACTAAAATGGGGTCGCTGAAATTGGGCAGTCTTGTAGGGAAATTTATTCGAACATCGATAAAAATATGTGGACATGGCTAACTTCCATATAGCTGATATTCGACCGATATTCGATCGAAATTGTCGCTTACATTCAAAAAAGTTAGATTTGGCGCGCACCTCTCGTAACCAGTCGATAGTATCGATAACCGAACTTGAATCGGGTAAGGACTTCTTTTACCCGATTTTTGGGTACCCATTAATTTGTAAACCGTGATTTAGTCAAAATACAATACTTACAAACAATTTAAAGTTGTTAAAGTTGTAGAAAATATATTCATCGATGGGATAAAGCTAAGTGGGCTAAGCTGAAAACGCTATATAGCTTTTAATATATCAGATCAGATCACTTTTATAGCCAAAAGGAACAAATCAATTTGCACTGGCTACGCAGCGCCCGCCGTCACGCTCAGACTTGTCTCTCTCGCACGCACTCTTTGTCGTGTCGCTTAATATTATCTCGGCGGCGTCTGCCGGATTAGAGCCATACCGACTAAGTATCGGGTATAAATGTAGAGTTGCGGTCTCCGCAGCAACTCACAACGTTCCCCCTAGTTTGTAATGTTTTTGAAAAAATTAATAAATAGCTTTAGAAACGTGTCCTGGAAACCACAAACTTTCTTGCTTTATTAACAATGAATCAATCTATGCACAAACAATTGTTTCATATAAATCAGTAAGTTCGTTAAAAAGATATAGCGGTTTGACTTTGGAAAATTGTTGAACCTATTCAGTTGAGCGGCACTGAAAGTATACAATAATTATATAACACAAAACCCACCCTTTTCTGCTACCTTGCAAAAGCAGAGAGAGAGAGAGAGACAGAGAGACACCAGCTGCGGCTGCGCTGTCGGCTGACGTATTTTTTTTGTACGATACAACTCTCTCGCTCTTGCACGGCAGACCTGCGGCGGCGCGACTGCGCTACTTCGAAGTCATTTTTGCAAATGGCGGCGCTGCCAATTGCTATAAAAAGGCGAGCACAGTCGAATCCACGCGACTTAATTTTTTTTTTTTAACTGTAAACATCTACTCTTCTAAACCTAGTGCGCAGGGAGTCAGCACCGTGCGCACCATGGCACCCCAGAACCTCCGCAACCTGGAACCTCCGCACCTCAGAACCCCCGCAACCTGGCACCCTAGAACTTCTGCGCCATAAAACCACCGCAACCTGGCATCCTAGAACCTCCGTATCTTGGCAGTTGCGTCGTGAACGAGCGCTGGCCGAGCGTAGCATTTGTGTACTTACTTATGTTCTATTATATAGGGTTAGCAACTAGTTGTGGGGGTCTGGGACTGTGGTTTGTTGGTGGGGTAATGGGGCGTAGCTATGCGGTACGGCCGCAAAGCATTGCTTCGCACAGCCGTTCCTCCTTACTCCTCCGACACTTTCCTTTCCCTCTCCGCTCTCCGTAGTTCCCGCATTATAGTGGCGGCGAACCTAGTGGTGGCATCCCACGCCTTGGGATTCGCTACCATGAGCGGCACGATCCCTCCGACGCTAATGCTGCGTACATATGTATGTATGTATACTTACCCATCAATAACGGCACTTTGAACGTATATACATGTGCAAACAGAGAAAATGTATGTACATATGTACTATGTCCTTTCAAAATACTTACTATCAATGTACTTTCCTACTTGGCTCTAATGCGACTTCATAGGGGGACAACTGGCTCTTTCGTTTCACTGCACATAGACATGTGCATTTTGTCACTCGCAATCGACTATCCTTCTTGAGAGCGCCTTGGACCCTTATCCACGTCCAGTGTGGACACAGACAGCGCGTCCGTGTAAATATAGCCCAGAATTATTTTAAACGCATTCACCGGCCAGCCAACATCCAGCCAAATTTCCCGCTGCTTCGATTCAGCCCTGTCACCGTACAGCATGGCGCGGAAGTGTTCACTGCGGACCTGAGATATCGGACCTTGACGAGTTTGTTTCAAAATTTCGCCACACCCCCTTCCGCCCCCGCAAAAGACGAAAATCTGGGGGTATACCTCGCACGCACTCTTTGTCGTGTCGTTCAATATTAGCGGCGTCTGCCGGAGGAGAGCCTTACTGACCAAGTATCGTTTTACAATAAATCTTTACATTTATTATTTGATTTTGTATTATAATTAATGTTTGTTCTTTTGTTGTTTTGAGTACTAAATTTCATATCCGGCCACGCCATTAGGGGCGGGGCTTGTATCCAAAAACAATTTAACACTGTCTCCATATGATGCCAGATGCCTGTGTGCCAGAGCGGCGTTAGTTCTACGGTTCAAACTTTGAACTTTAGTTATTTTATATAGGTATTCTAAGATCCTCTTAAAAAACAAAATGTACAACATGTGCGGGGAAGGGTTGTTGTGTTGGGTAGGGGACAATCTTCGGGATCAGGGGTCACATATCGGATGGAGGATCCCATTGGGGACTGGATACTTTAGTGGCGTGGGATAACATTATACAAATGTTGCTTATACATAGCTAGGTAGGTAGGTATACAAACATATACGTAAAATAGGGGTATAGAGAGGGTTTGAATATTTACAACTTAACATGGCAACCTTAGGCCTAGGATAAAACTATTTGCTTACATTACAATTTAAATAATATATTAAAATATATAGCGGACAAGGTCAATATACAGTATGTCAAGAAACTCTTTACACACTGAAAATAAATTAAATTTTTGTGTAAAGACTTTCTTGACAGTGTCAAAAATGAGTAATCATTGCTTTTGTTGTTTTGTAATTTACTTATTTATAGTTTTGTTATTTTTTTTTCACTAACTACTTTATAATTAATCCCTGAATGGTTATGAATTAAAAAAATTTAAAAAATTTGAACCAAAGGCCATTATTTTCTTATCCAAAGTCAAAAAATTTAATTTATTTTCAGTGTGTAAAGAGTTTCTTGACATACTGTATTTAAGGATTCAAAATAGGAGAAGACCATAATCTTTAAATACACGTTTCGAACAGTTTTTACCTGTACCTAAAAGGTACGTATCGTAAGACTGGAACAGTATCTAGAATGATCTTCAGAGCTCATATCATATGTATCATATAATGTTATGGCTTCAATTTGTAATGTTATGTTTAAAAAGAAATCATACTTTTCAATAAGTTTGGCTTTTATTTTCATACTTCTTTACAATAGTTTGTCAAATTACAATAATTTCTTCTTGTTTTTGGCCCTTTTTCAACCATCAGTCTTCGTTTACCATGTCTGCTTTTAATTTTTAAAATTTCAAATGTAAGTACACTGTGTTCTGTAGGTAATCCCCTCATATTTCAACTGTTCTAGATAATCGTTTGTCTAACTACAATTATTTCTGATTTTGTACAAAATGTCCTGCAGGGGATTACCTTCATATTTCATTGAGATTGAATTAAGCTAAGTGTTCGCCGAAACTGAAAGGGTATTTGTTCATCGATGGTAATCGCTTCTTAATTATACCCGATACTCAAAATGAGTATTGGGGTATATTAGATTTGTGGTAAAAGTGGATGTGTGTAACGTCCAGAAGGAATCGTTTCCGACCCCATAAAGTATATATATTCTTGATCAGCATCAATAGCCGAGTCGATTGAGCCCTGTCTGTCTGTCCGTCTGTCCGTTCCCTTCAGCGCCTAGTGCTCAAAGACTATAAGAGCTAGAGCAACGATGTTTTGGATCCAGACTTCTCCGATATTTCACTGCTACAAGAATATTTCAAAAATTCGCCACACCCCCTTCCGCCCCCGCAAAGGACGAAAATCTGGGGGTATCCACAAATCTCAGAGACTATTAACGCTAGAGTAACCAAATTTAGTATCCGCACTCCTGTTAGATCTCACTATAAAAATTATATCTCATATAATTATATCTTATATATCACCCCCTTCCGTCCCCACAAAGGACGAAAATCTGTTGCATCCACAATATTGCAGATTCGAGAAAACTAAAAACGCAGAATCATAGATAATGACCATATCTATTAGATTGTTGAATCTGGATCAGATCGGATCATTTTTGTAGCCAAAAGCAAGAAATCAATTTGCAGTGGCCACGCAGCGCCCGACGTCACGCTCAGACTGATTTTCTGTCTCTCTCGCACGCACTCTTTGTCGTGTCGTTTAATATTAGCGGCGTCTGCCGCAGGAGAGCCGTACTGACTTAGTATCGGGTATAACTGTAGAGTTGCGGTCTCCGCAGCAACTCACAACGTTCCCCCTCGTTTTTTTTTTTTTTAACTGTAAACATCTACTCTTCTAAACCTAGTGCGCAGGGAGTCAGCACCGTGCGCACCATGGCACCCCAGAACCTCCGCAAACTGGAACCTCCGCACCTCAGAACCCCCGCAACCTGGCACCCTAGAACTTCTGCGCCATAAAACCACCGCAACCTGGCATCCTAGAACCTCCGTATCTTGGCAGTTGCGTCGTGAACGAGCGCTGGCCGAGCGTGGCATTTGTGTACTTACTTATGTTCTATTACTTGTATTATGCTTTAATACTTGTTCTTATATAGGGTTAGCAACTAGTTGTGGGGGTCTGGGACTGTGGTTTGTTGGTGGGGTAATGGGGCGTAGCTATGCGGTACGGCCGCAAAGCATTGCTTCGCACAGCCGTTCCTCCTTACTCCTCCGACACTTTCCTTTCCCTCTCCGCTCTCCGTAGTTCCCGCATTATAGTGGCGGCGAACCTAGTGGTGGCATCCCACGCCTTGGGATTCGCTACCATGAGCGGCACGATCCCTCCGACGCTAATGCTGCTGGCTAGCTCATCCTCTAGCTGGCGCCTCTCGTACTCGAAACGGTGGCATTCAAAGAAGACGTGGTTATGTATGACTTGATGGCCACAATGAAGTGTACATTATCAATAAAAATCTGTTTTGTTAAATCTTGCAGTCTCCTTTGGCACTCATCGCTACGTACATATGTATGTATGTATACTTACCCATCAATAACGCGACTTTGAACGTATATACATGTGCAAACAGAGAAAATGTATGTACATATGTACTATGTCCTTTCAAAATACTTACTATCAATGTACTTTCCTACTTGGCTCTAATTCGACTTCATAGGGGGACAACTGGCTCTTTCGTTTCACTGCACATAGACATGTGCATTTTGTCACTCGCAATCGACTATCCTTCTTGAGAGCGCCTTGGACCCTCATGACTCATCCATTAGTCTTGTTTGAGTTGTTTGTGCAGAAATATATATTCTTCTCATTGATTTGAATAAGTCTATTACCGAACATACACCTTTAATGGGCCTCCCATAGACCCACAAAACTCCGTCATAGTCTGTTCTTTTCTTCACGGCTCACTCTTCCTGTGCTGAGGTTTTGAATAACTTTTCTTGCGACCCCCGACCAATATTCATAGAGATTGCAATTTAGACCTTAACCTCCCCTCCTGTAGTTCCTCTTCTGCACTTTTTTGTCTTTGAGTAGCAGATGTTGTTGTTTGGGTTCGTAAACCATAATTAAATTGGCAAACGTAAAAAAGACAAGAGCCATCAGACAGAAAATTCCGTAGATGCTCTGCCCTACATGGTATATTTCTTTTCCTGTTTATTTTGCATTAATGGCGGAGTTTTGTCACTCGCAATCGACTATCCTTCTTGAGAGCTGTTCTCTTAAGCTGTTCTCCGTCCGCACACGCAGCAGCATCTAAAGATTCATGAAGAAGAATATACGAATTGATGGTAAATATATGAAAACAAAATACCCTCAATGGACCGCGATTTATCAAAAATTTCGCCACTCCCCCTTCCGCCCCCGCAAAAAACGAAAATCTGGGGGTATCCACAATTCTCAGAGACTATTAACGCTAGATTAACCAAATCCACTCCTGTTAGATCTCACTATAAAACGTATATCTCAGAATTTCGCCCCACCCCCTTCCGCCCCCACAAAGAACGAAAATCTGTTGCATCCACAATATTGCAGATTCGAGAAAACTAAAAACGCACAATCATAGAGAATGACCAGGGCTTTTCTTGCTGTGGTGCCGTCGTTGGTGTTTCCACATTCATTTTGTTTTAATTTTTAATTTTGGTGGTACATAAATAGATTACAAAATTATATTAGTGAATTAAATTTAATTTGTTTTTGCCCCTTCGACACTCTGTCCTGGGCGTACTGGAAGAATTTTTGCGTGATTCGGTCGAAATCGACGTCCTCTAACGAAAATCTTTCATTAAATCCCGCTGTAAAAAAATAATCATGTTTATTATATTACAATATACATATTAATTTGAAAATAATACTTACTACGGATGGCTAGAGTAACCCGCAAGCCCCTAATGCACTTTTTTGCCTCTGTGCCCCGCCAAGAGCACTGTCGTGCGACCTCGTCGGACACAATTGAACGCCAAGAACTCTGAATCCATTTGTCGAATGCTTTCTCGCCCGACATCATTAACTCTGCGGTCTGTACAGAATTATATTTGAATATATTTTTCAAATTTAGCTCGTGAGTTTCACTCAAAACACTTACCACATTTTTGAAGAAACTTTCTTCCTGCAATTTATGCTCAAAATGGTTTAATTCTTGAATTGTTGTGAGCGGTTGGCAAGGCAGAACTTCTTTAGGTTTGCGGATCTCTCCACAAACCTTCGCCTTAATGGAGCCAATTTCGGAACGAAGAGCCACCATTTCCGCTGTGTTTCGGTCCATTTTATTAATCATGATGTCCAATTTTTTGTCCATTTTTTTTCCGTCTAGTTTATTAAGTATCAGGTCAATTTTTTTTTTCCAGTTTATTCATTTTTTCTATGATAGCTGTTTATAAAACTGGTTGATTCGAAATTCTGAACTAAAACATTTGAAAAATCATTACATAGCTCTGGAAAACTAAAGTCTGCTGCATTTTCTTCAATAATATTAATGTTCGATGTACTTTTATTGATATGCTTCGATTCGCATATATATTTCCGGCTTTTACGCTTAAATGGCATTTTTTATTAATATTAGTACTCCCCTGTGTATACAAAAAATGGTGCGCAAAGTCAGTTCCAGCGAAAATTGTTATATTCGTTGACGCAGGTTGCCTGATGCACAAGAAGATGGCTAGAAAAAAATATATACACAGAATGTGTAGATTGTTGTCTTTTTGGGGTCTTATACTGCTCCCAAACTCAAATTTTGTGCACTATACTATACTATTAAATAAATAATAATTTACTTACCGATTTTTCTTTTTTTTCACTATTTTTACGATTTAACTCCCCGTTTACGTCCTTCTGCTGCGGTTTTTAATCACAAAATAACACAAAACGAAAAAACTGCGGCGTTGTGCCGGGTCGCAGTTTGACATGTTCGTTCATGTTCTATTACGTGATCCGGCGTTTCTTGCGTATTGTGCCCGTTTTTAAGTCCGTTTGTAATAGTTTTGCGGGACTTTGGTCGTCGCACGGTTTTCGTTCGGTAAATGCTCTTTTCTGAGTCCATCTGCGAGCATTTTGTGAGACTTTACCCGTACCTATCTATTTGTTCCGTTATGTTTCACTTTTCTGTCTATTTTTCACCCGTTTTTAAGTCTGTTTGTGATAGTTTTGCGAGACTTTGTCGTCACTCGGTTTTCGTCCGTTCAATGCTCTTTTCTAAGTCCGTCTGCGAGCATTTTGCGAGACTTCACTCATCGCTCCCGGATTTTTATCATTTCTAAGTCCGTTTCCGGACATTTTATGATAGTTCCGTTTTACTATCGCTCTTTGGTCCACTGAAGGGTATAGTTCTGTTTTGCCTCCAGCATGTTTTAGTGTATGGGTGCTAGTGTTGGGTAAACATTGCTCATTTTAGGGAACATGTTCACTTGTTCTTTTTTAGTATGTGAGTCAACTCACTCATATTGCTCACTTATTCACCTGATTGCTCAGTTGCTCATTGCTCACTTAGATTGCTCAGTTTTTACTATTTCACTATACTTTCGAAGTATCGAATATACTTTGAATTAGCGACATACTGAATTTTCAAAAGAATAAACAGTTTTGCCGGTAATACAAAAAGTGTGAAGTAAAAGCAAATATGAGCAACAACTGCCAGAACGCAAAATGCCCTTTGAGGAGCAAAATTGCGCAAAAAGTGAGTAGAGAACAAGTGAGCAAAAATGAACAAGTGAACAACAAAAAACAAGTGAGCAAAAAAGAACAAGTGAACAAAAAAGAACAGCTTGGAAGGAACATGTTCAGTTGCTCACTTAAGTGAACAACTCTTTTTTGTTCACTCACTCATGAGCAACACAACACTAATGGGTGCATGCATTCTCACGTACTTTGCGTGTGTGTGTTTAGTATTGCTGACCGCTAGAACTGAAATTTGGGTTTGGTTCTTGTTATACTGTTATACTGTATGGTTAGTGATTGAACCGAACCTACGGTATTTAATTTCCATTTCCGTTGTGGTGTTGCTGCTGATATGGCATGAGACTTCACAGAGATATCGGAAAGCCGCTAAAATTTTCGAATTAAATTGGTGTGACCCTAGCCAACAATTCTCCGAAAAGTCCATCCGTAAGTCAGTACAACAACAAAATTCAGTTTACAGTTTACGGTATTTTTAATACTTATTGGTACTTTTGACGTCAAAATTGAACCGACGGTATATTTACAGTATATTGGTATATAATGGAATATTTGATCAATTTTATTAATCTATAAAAATATAATTTTCAAAGGTATATTTAAGAAGAAAGGGTATAGGAACTCTATACGCTGGTGTTTTTTAATTTTAGCTTACAAATCGTACCTACATGTAGCATTTATTTATTTCCCTTTTGCTCATTCACTTTCAAACAATTTCTATTTGGCGCGCACCACTCGCATCCAGTCGAGAATATCTATGGCCTTCGAAACGGTTATTGGCTCTATTTGCTGTCTTCAGCGAATCGGGTATGAATCGGTAGCAACAATGAGTCTCATTCCATACTTTTAAATTATGTACTTTAATTACTGTACTTGGATCCGGCTATGATTAGAACTGCATTTCCTTACCATTAAATAGGTGAACCCACCGGGAAAGGTACATGATGTTCATATTCACGAGGTGGAGCAGATTCAGAATGTTATTCAGCGAAAAATGGACATTAAGTAGTATACCATACAGGCTGAGCTCAAGACATTCGAAAAGTTGTTAAGGGTGAATATGACGCAGTTATTGGGGAATACTAACACGAGCTATCCAGACATTCTGTAGCGGCCGTTTCCTGCAATCATACCACTCATCAAGGTACTTGCCATGTTACTTTAACGTAGCCAGGGACTAGTATTAAAATTGGTACTGATAAGTTAGATATAATATGCATTTGATAGTTCAAGGAGTTTGACGACCCGTACGTTACGAAACAACTGTATATCTCGTTAGTTCGTCCTATATTGGAGTATTGTTCTTGTGTGTGGAGCCCGCAGTATAAAGAGCAGCAGGTTGTTATTGAATCCGTGCAAAAGCAATTCTTAATTTTTGCCCTTCGGAACTTTAACTGGGACTCGGGTAGAATCTTGCCACCCTAACGGTCTAGGCTAAATCTTATTGACCTGTCGTCGTTGCACCATCGCAGAATATGCAATGGCGTTATGTTCGTGCACAAGCTCCTTCTCGGGATTGTTGACTCCCAAACTCTGTTGGATCAGATTGACTTGGCCGTCCCATCTAGACCTACCCGCACTTTTAGGCCAATCCGTTTATCCATATGTAGGTCAAATTATGCCGAACATGAACCTTTCACGGTTATGTACCATAATTCCCTCTGTCATTCCTTATCCCCTGAACTGTCCCTTAGACTATGTGCATGCAATATTTATAATCAGTAAAATTCAACTAACTTTTAACTTCTCTTTTTTCCTTCTTTTGTAATTAAGTACCATTATTAACAGATAATTGATAATTTAATAAATAAATAAATATACACCACATAGAATATATCAATATAAACTTAGTTTTCATGTGTTGAGTTTAAATATACCGCCATACCTATTTTAAATATCACAACGATATTTTGCAGTTTATTGTATTATTACCGCTACCAAGATCGGGATATATATACAAGACACTAATCATTATGCATGAATATGTCTAAAACATATCAATTTGTGCAAAGGTCTCTATTAATTTCGTTTTAAAACAGGTCTTTATTATAGGGTATACAAGGGCCTATACCACGGATTACCCGCAACATGTCTTCAAATACCAGCGACTGTTTTTTTGTTTAACTATTTTGTTTAAATCTTGTTTTAGACAAAATACAATAAAAGCAAGTATTAAGAATACACCATTTAAATAGAAAATTTATTCATCAATAGTATAAAATTATGTGGGCATGGCTAAAGGTTCTATCTAGCTAATAATATTCCACGGAATATCAAAATCGAGGAATATGTATAATAGAACTTAAATTCGTCAGTATATTTACGGTATATTTTTAAAATGAGACGGTATATTTTGGTATATTTCTGAGGGTCGTTAAATCCTCTGCTGAGCAAAGAAAACCAGCGCCGCGACAATCCGTTAGATGTTTTTTGATTTTCCGAAGAGAAGGTGTGCGTGCGTGTATATTAAATACGTTTAAATTAAGGCGTTCATCTAAGAAAATCGCGTGAGATTGTACCCATTTTACGGTAATTCCCCAGACCAAAACAAATTGGATTTAATTTGAAGGAAAAGAGCAGACACTTTTTCGTTTATTTTCTGTTTTGCATTTGTTTTTCCGACCCGTATATGAGTGTGTGTTTGTGTGTGTATACTTATGCGCAATGCGTGGGTATTTTTTCAAATATCTGTTCTATTTTCAAATATAATAGCATACATACATCAAACAGATCTTACACCAATATTTCTTACCGTTGGATACAATTTTCAGACAAAATTTTAGAAAGTACAACAAATACGTGTGCTTCTCCAAGCAAAATACAATTATAATTGCATGACAACATTTCTTAAGCCTAATATGTACAGACAGGTGTACTTAAATGCTCGTACAAATGTATTTATCAATCCACTAATCAAGTGCAATGAACACATCGCCTGATGCGATCCGATTGTCTCGCCCCGTTTGTCTGTGTCTCCTTTCATCCGATGGGTGGGTACACCAGATACAGGTACAGGTCTTATCGCCTTTTTGCTGCCTTTTCAGCCTTGCATTGCAGGCCTTCCTTTTTTTGTATTTTATCGATTTAATAACAAACAGAAGCCGCCCAGAGATATACGCAATGTTGTGGGGCATTAATACTCGTTAGGTGACGGCTGGTAGAAATAAATGGTCATTGATTTTATTCAGCATACGAATGTGATGCGATTGTTTTTGCAAAGTTCATCAAACTTGGGCTTGAGGCTAGGGAATCCTGCCAATTTGTAACTAGTTTTGCTGACTGGCGAAAAACCGGCCTATGAATATATTTTGACTATACGAAAATTAGAGGTTCATACTTGTGTGTACTTACATACATACATACATACATGTGTATCTATTTATACCCCTTCAAGCCAGTCCTTATAGTAGAGTACAAGTACAAGTCTAATCTTTCCGCCCGACTCGCTCAGTCCCTATTAAGGCTATATTCTAGTTTAGCTGACACTGAAATAAGAATAGCTTGTTTGTCTCCAAATAAAATAAAAATAACCTAAAACCTAAACTGGGTATATAGGGTCTCCACCCTTTCTTTCTTGTTTTTGTCATGTATTTGGTCGGCACATTTACAAATTAAAAGCGCCAAAGTGCACTAGCGACCTACAAATTCCGCCACAGACCGCGGCTGTGCACAATTTCCCCTACGTTAATACGGCTGCATTAATTACATTATGTACTTTGCGCACTTGTATGCTGACAAATAATCTAGTTCATTGCATTCACATATGCATGTATGTATGTATGTATGGACATATGTATTGTCTCTACATAGTGAAGCTCTGTTTATTTCGGATGTGCTGCCATAGGAAAGTGTTCACTTAATCCAATACTGACTGACACCGGCCAGAATTTAAATTGAATGAATGAAATGTAGCAGCTACATATTTATGTACGAGTATTCTTCAAACACGTCATGCACCCCAATAATCATTACCATAACAGAAGAGTACATACAGCAGGGAGTACATTTGTGGAACCTACTCCTGGCTATTGAAACTGCATAAGACGCTGGGACAGGCTTTTTTAAGTATTGTTAGCAATCACAAAACCACACCATCGATGTCCCGAGTCATGTACACGCCAAGAATGTTGTTTAGGTACTATTCTCGAGCTGAGTATTTACGAGCAAGGGGAGTACATTTGAACCTAGCTAATCACACATGATTTTCTCTGCACCTGCTCCTGCACCTTACCCCATTCGTTATAGACGGACATCTTCCTTGCCCGAATAAAATGACTGAAACTAAGGGTGCCTTCCCAAAGTGGTGCTTTCACTGTAGTATATCGTTTACCATTCAAATATGCTAAATTAAACCATTAATTTGAAGCACCCTTTCCCTACTAGTAGAGGCCACTACTTCATTGACCACCACTGTAGGCTGTATTCAATGCGCCATAACAAACATTTCCTGCAGCGCAGAACGGCACCACTCTCTTTTTGTAGTTTGTTCGTTGTGTTCTTCATGTGGCACAATTTGAACTTCTTAGCGGCGTTGGGCTATCGTCAATGCCATTTCCAGCCAAGTTAGGGTCTGCTGTGTTTGTGTGCGTGTGTTTGTGTGTGGTTGACGAGGGCGTAGTCGTAGTACATCAACACTTGAAAGAAGCGGAAAGGGGACCAAAGTAGAGGCCCCTACTAACAACTAACAAAGGTTAATGGCCGCGCTGGTCTGGTTGGATGACTGGCTGTCGTCGTCGGAGATGGTCTCAGTGGAAGCGCGCAGCGCGGCACAGCGTAGCACTTGTAAAAGCTTAGTTGCAACATTGATATTCCGTGTAGCCTCTTATGCAGTTACCATATTGTGTTCGGCTGCAAGTTGTGTGGCAAACAACGGAACTAAAAAGGGGGAAACAATCTGTTGAACAGACAACGAACGAGCTGCATTGACATTTTGGGTGCTGTGCTGTGCTGTGCTGTGCAGTGTGTGTGTGCATCATCATAATCAGTTGCACACCATAGACTACACAGATTGAGTGAGGGAGTTGCAGAGATAGTCTGGAGTGACGCATAAGGTGCAGAAGTTTAATGCTCGGCACGTGTCTGGGCGCCAGTCCTGGTACCCAACCCCCCACCCTACCCCACAGCATTGAATCAGAGGCCTATGACTCATCATCGGGCAACCACAAGAACCAGAGGAACCACCCTATTTGAATGAATAAATGAATGAATGAGTGCCCTGCCCTGCCCTGCCCTGCCCCCTGGCAGCTTCTGTGCTGCGTTGTATGTGTTGTGTTTGTGGGAAATCCTCCCCAGCATTATTGTGTATTGTGTTTATCTTCGCCTTCGCTCATAAAACACTCATAACCAAACGAACGCTTTCCATTGCAGACTCTCACCATGTCGACCAGTCCAAAACCGGTTAAGAAGGTACCGATTCACTTGCAGAGCGCTGCCAATCGTGTTTACATCAAGAATGGTAAGGTCATCATACGAATCCAGAGCAGGGTTTGTTTTCTAGACGTTCTTATTTTCGTTGCAGGCGAGATCGTCAACCATGATAAATCGTTCAAAGCGGACGTCTACATTGAGGATGGAATTATCAAGTATGTGTGGTGCCATAATTTAATCAATGAAATTCACACTAAAATTCATCCTTATGCTTGTGTAGGTTTGTGGGACCCCCTTCGGAGATTACGATACCCGGCGGCGTGCGTACTATTGACGCCAGTGGACTCCTAATCATACCCGGTGGCATCGATCCCCATACGCACATGCAGCTGCCTTTCGGCGGGGCTGTGGCTGTCGATGATTTCTATAGTGGAACCAAGGCAGCCGTTGCTGGAGGCACTACCATGATAAGTAAGTTGCTCACCTTTTGATCCGTGGGTGACACGAAGGAGATAACCAATTTCGATGTTTGCTCAGTCGACTTTGTGCTACCCAATAAACATGAATCGATGATTGAGGCCTACGACAAGTGGCGCAGCTGGGCCGATCCCAAGGTCTGTTGCGACTATGGCCTCCACGTGGGCATCACCTGGTGGTCCAAGTCGGTCTCCGAGGAGCTAGGTATTCTGTGCAAAGAGCTGGGTGTCAATTCCTTCAAAACATTCATGGCCTACAAGGGTCTCTATCAGGTGGGTTGTGGTTTGAATCTATAACATTTCTCATTGCGTTTCTATAATTGTGTATTAAATTTTGTAGCTAAACGATTCAGACCTGTTGGATGTGTTTGAGCGTATTCGCCAATTAAATGGTGTGGCTATGGTAAGTCCAGAATGTCAAGTATTTTTGATAACACCCTTCAAACATATTCTAAGATATCGATATCGAATGCACTTTTACTGCAACCTCTCTCCACATCCTCCCTTTCAACAGGTGCATGCGGAAAACGGCGACATTATTGCAAAGAATACGCAACGTCTGCTGGCCGAAGGCATTAATGGACCGGAAGGCCATGAACTTTCGCGACCAGAGGAGGTGGAGGCCGAGGCGGTGCATCGCGCCTGCGTTCTGGCCCACCAGGTAAGACACTCCCAAGTCGTTTGTTAAACCATTGAGAGAGGGCGGTGTATAGCAAAAGAGTTGTACAGTTCCTGTACGACGCGGGACTGTAATTATACATTTATCTACGCTGTATATTCTTTTAATTTTGTTATTATTTCTTACCCATTGTGCATGATGCACTCTTGTACATATTATGCGGTATGCGGTATGCGGCGCACACGATATAACCCCTACCAACATACATATAATACGAATGTATCTATATCCGATATGATGGTGCCCTAAAAGTCCGATTGCCCGCTGTATGTGGTTCATGTGATGAGCAAATCGGCGGGCATTGAGCTGGCCAGAGCCCGTCAGCGGTATAGAGGCCGATACATAATGGGAGAGACCCTGGCCGCCGCTTTGGGTACTGATGCCACATGTTGCTTCCATATGGGCTTCGAACATGAGGCGGCGCATGTGCTCAGCCCACCATTGAGGCCCGATCCGACGACACAAGAATTCTTGATGAAGCTCCTGGCGAAGTAAGTTCTGCAGCTCGACTCGACTCTGGGGTTTAGCATGTCTCTAACCTGATGCTGCTGATTAACGCCTACTAACTAACTGGGATACTGTGCTCATGCCTGCTCCTAGCTCATACTAACTGCTAATTGCCGCCTGTTGCACCACGCTGATAATCCATGTTTATGCTTCCACTCACAATAACTCTAAATCGTTCGCTCGCTTAGATGAAAACGCCGCTCTTTGTGTCCGGCCTGACCAGTAAATCCTCCGCCGAGCTTGTCGGCCGTGCCCGACGCAGTGGCTACTGTGTCTTTGGCGAAACGCTGGCCAGCTCCATTGGCCGTTCGATGAGCGGCGTGTCGAAGGCGGAGCGCATCTACTACATCACCAGTCCGCCGATACGCGAGTCTGCCGAAACGCCAAGGCAGCTCATGAAGTCATTGGCGTAGTAAGTGTTTCCCTTTGTTACATTACCTTGTGGGTGTCATTCGCTTTGTTTCGTTTCGTTTCGTTTCGGTTCGTTTCGTTTAATTCATGATTCTGTAAAAGAATCGAATCCCTTGCTAATAATCTCTTCATCTGGCGCCCTCGCAGCGATGATCTGCAGCTGACGGGCAGCGACAACTGCACGTTTAACAAGGAGCACAAGGCAAAGGGAAAGGGAGACTTCACCAAGATACCGAATGGCGTCAATGGTGTTGAGGATCGCATGTCCTTGGTGTGGGAGAAGGGTGTGCAAGCGGGACTGCTCGATCCATGCCGTTTTGTGGCCGTGACCAGCACGAATGCGGCCAAGATCTTCAACATTTATCCCCAAAAGGGACGCATTGGTAAGCATAATCATTATTATGAATTATCGTAGTTATATATAATTTCTTTCTCCTTAGCTGTTGGATCGGATGCGGATATTGTGATCTGGAATCCGAATGCCACGCGTACCATTTCCAAGGACACGCACCATCAGGCCTGTGACTTTAATATCTTTGAGGGCATGACCGTTCACGGTGTCTGCGAGTTTGTCTTAGTGCGAGGCCGCATCTGTGCCGAACGAGGACAGGTGCGTGTGGCGGAGGGCTTTGGCCGTTTCATCCCTACTCCAGTGCGTCCGCCTTTTGTCTATGACATTATCGAGGGCAAAGTGCAGTCGGCGGTGCAGGAGGACCATCCCGAGGAGCGGCAGAATGGTGGCGGCAACAGTGTGGCCAAGAAGTTTGCCGAACTGGACATCCAGATACCTATTCAAGAGCCAATTAGCGCCATGCTGGCTGGCAACTTGGCCATGCCAGCGGAGGGTTCGATGTGCAGCACGCCCTCGGTGCGTGGGCGTGTCGATGGCAAGCACGATATGCAACAGTCATCCTTTTCGATCAGCGGTGAGTGGTGGTTTTTTTCTTAGAAACATTATGAACACTGAACTAAAGCATATCCTTTTCTATAGAGGAACTTGATAGAGGTGGCGTGAGGGCCTGCATCAAGGTGAAGAACCCACCTGGCGGCAAGTCTTCCGGCTTCTGGTAAATGCCTCCAGGGGCATCGAATCGCACAATACATCATGACACCGGGCAGACAGCACTGAAAGCCAAAATCTGTTTGCTCCCATGCGCTCATTCAATAAATAAGCTCTGGCATTTAATACACAGATCCCGAAAATCATAAATCGTAATCTAACCAAACTTGAAATTAAGTAAACGTATAGCCACAAAAAACGACACGCCTCAACTTAAGGAAGAATCCATTACCATCTGCATCCGTCATTGCCTCTCTTGTTATCAATAACTTTGTGCTAGGATCCTTTGAGATTTCTGAGAACTTAAAGATTATGAAAATCAAACAAAGTGCTTTTTTAGGATACTTTTTTGTTAGCACACATTTATTTTTATGTATTACGATACGAATATTTGCTTATTTACATTGAGATTTAGCACAATTTTGTTTGGTACGATCGTACAACTTAAAAGTTATGATAGGGTTTTGATATGTAAGCGAAATCAAAAGTCTCGATAGACGAATTCGAGTTGGAATATATGTATTATTGGAATATACTATTGCAATTGTTTAATCCGCTTTTGAAATGCAGTATCAGTATCCGTATCCCCCCTCCGCACACACGCATAGCCCCCTCATTTGTTACCCAGGGATTCGTCCATGCATCATTGGAGAGTGAACAACCGATTGGGAACAAAATTTGGCGAACTTCATCTGAGAATATCTAAAATTAGATACTATCACCATTTTTGATGAAAATTTATATAAAATTTGCCTAAATATTTATTATATACGAGTATACATACTTTATACATACATACATTTAAATATAAACAAAGCCGAACACAAAGAACAAAACTAATAAACTTTACCAAAAAAAAACAACAACAAAAAGCTATATATAAATTATGTTTGTTTTTATTGGAGTAAAGAGAAACTCCCTTCTTGAAAGTGAAGACTGATAAGTAATGTGTTTCTATGCCCACATTTAAAGGGGGAACCACCCTTTTCACAGTTCCACTGTTCTCCAGTTTCATTGTTATTGTGATGCATGATGCAAGCAGATTAAAACAGAAAATGTGTGTATTGGTTTAGTAGAATTTTTGAAATCTCACCCATATGGAATCATATTCCATGTCGGTTCTTATTGGGAAAGCAAAGGCTTCGTACTTCTAACTTCCTGGAAGTAAGTGGATTATAATGGAAATAGAATACTGAAAACTCTTGAAACTAATGGTTTATTAGTTTATTTATAGAGAAGGAGAGAATACTGATTGAAGGGTCTAGCCCAGAAGAAAGCCCATTCCAAAGTTCTGCAGTTTAATTATTTAAGTTATTTCAGGAATCATATGAAAACTATGTCTGCACTTTATTTTAAGCTCGAAAATATCTTCCTAGATCAGTAGAAACAGTCGTGAGCAAGGGCGTTCCCTTTTAGGGCGAAGCTCTTATGAAGGAGTTTATTTACTGACAATTCGACAAGTTTCTAGGACCCACAATAGCGAGGGAGGACATTTAAAGACGTGTCATAAATTGGATTAGTTAATGATCGCGTTTATTTTCAATTATATGGATATTTACAAAACGATTTAGCACAATTATTATGATATATGTATAATATTCATACGCTTATCAATTGTGTGTGTGTGTGTGTGTGTGTTTAATGCATACGAGTACTCGTACCGTAACGTACACTCTCTCTATTCAATAAACGATGACTGACAGACTACCATGTGCTTTGATTAGAAACTTTCGTAAATCAAAACTGCACACACTAAACGGAACGGGAGGAGTACACACAGCTATATATTTAGGTGATCTATATGAATACATAATTACAATTGTTTATATAACGATCAAAAATAAAATACACCCATAACCGGATAAGCCCAAGCCACACCTGAACACAGTGGTTCGCTTTTGTGCCATGTCAATGAATGGGTGGGTGGTTTATCCGGTGTAATGCATGGTTTAATTTGCTTTAAACTTAATTATTTAAATTATCAGAGGTAAAATACAATATATCTGACACTCTTCATCCGTGTCACTACTTTACAATCGCGTTGATGCAAAAAACAGGTAATAGTTATATCATTACAAGTGTCATTCTATATAATAAACAATCTAATCAACTAAATCTTGCTTGCATTACTTGTATAAATAAACTGCCTTTAGTTTGGGGTAAAACGAAATATTGGGGGAGGTCTGCTTAATGTTTAAATACATATCTTCATTTCAGTGTTCAGTGTGTGTATGTTCGCTTATGCCCTAAAAATCATTCGTAAGGTGACCTAAAATTGACTTAACAACTAAATTCCAATAGTACATAAATGACCATTTATGAGTGGTTGTTTTTCTTTCTTTCCTTCTTTGCATTTTGCGAGTGCGGCCGGTGAATATTTTGTTGATGGTAGAGTGTAGGAATGCATGCGACCGCTAAACTGTTTCGTTTCGTTCAATCCACCCAAAAAATGCTATGAAAATAAACCATTAGCAAATTCGATTCTGGTTAGATTTTTTACAGACTAGGGATACTTACTGCCACATCCAACACGCTGCTCGATTGCGCTCTGGGTCTCTGCTTATAGCTTCTTTAAATAAGCGGCACACTTGACGGCGCTGCTAACCTGCCCCGTGTTGAGGAGACTCAACTTCTTGTGCTTCGCGCGGAACTTCCTCACATAGGCATCGATTAGATTTTTAATCTTGTGTGGATTAATTTCACCCGACCGACTGTGACAGATCTGCAGAAATATATTGAACAAAAATTGAATATAAATATTGTTCTTCCTTCATTTATGGTGTAGCAGCTTTCTCCAACCTTTGGCACAGCCCTTCGCATTATGTCCTTGTAATCCTCCTTGGTAATCACCTTCTTGTTAAAGTGCGGCTTCAATACCAATTTCACTTCCTCAACGACACGTTCCTGTCGGTTCAGCTTACGCAAAAACTGCAAATGAAAATACAAAGAAATTGATAATATGTCGACTGTTCAGCGTTGAGTGCTTGACATTGACTCACTCTATCCTTATTTTGCAGATCCGTTGCCGAATTGGGTTGATCATCGTATGCCACCTTGTGGTCGTCTGATGATTTGCCACCTACAGGAAAAGTTAAGGAAAATATTAGTTATATTTTAGATCGGAATTATCACAAATTGTCTGCTCTGTGTGCTAAACCGCCGATTGGGAAACGCTAACTTGCGGTGAACCAACAATTCGTAAGACTTGAAACTGTAAAACTATCGAGATACGAAAACGACAAGGGACAAGGAATGATAGAACGTAGAAGATTCGTTTTCGAATCTTTTATAATATCACTCGGTTTTACGAGCTCTTTTCCGAGTCCGTCTGGGAACTTTTAGCAAGACTTTAGTCATCGCGCTCGCGGATTCCTCTCGTTTGCAAATCCTTTTAAGAAAAATTGTACTGTAGTTTCGTCTTAAAAATGTTGCTTGGTCCACTGCTAAAGCTTTAGCTGCTCTTTAGTTTGCGAAATTAATCGCAATCGGCGGTTTTAGTCACTAACGAGGGTGCCACATATGGCCGTTCCAACTTATTTGGAATTCGGTCTGTGGCACCCCCGAAAAAGTTCTCATTAGTTTGGAAAGCGGCAAGGATTTTGGATTCTATAATATCTACACACAACAAACCTTTTCTAGATTTACGATCGCCTTTGTTATTACCCCTCTGGGATTTCTTGAAGCGCGACATCCTGGCAATATTGCCCACTGGGGAGGTGCTGCCAAAGAGATTGTCGAACATCTCCGTCTTGGCACCGCCACCGCCCGCCTTCGAGCGTTGTTGCGGCGGCGGCTCAAACAGATCCTCATAGTCCGCCGATCCTGGAGAATATGGACTCTCGATATCCATGGTAAAGGAGTCGTCCAGTGCACTGACCGTCGCACCCGCTGCATTGCCGCTGCCGCCGCCGTTGCGCAGGCCAGAGCTGGTGGTGGGCAGATTTGCGAGGCCACAGCTGCTGCTGCTGGCAGTGCTCCCACCGCCCGCCTTCGGGAGCGGAGTGAGCTTTTTCGGCAGCGGCGTTGGACTAGAAATCACCGGTATATGCTGGGAGCTAGACACCACGCTGCTGCCCGAGAGCAGCACATTGGAGAGGACCGTGATGGCATTACTCTCGGCCATAGTTTTGTCGTGGCCTACATCACCGCCGCCGCCGATTCCGCCGGCACTCGATCCGACGACTCCCGCAGACATGGAACTGCTGCTGCCGAGATACTGCGTGGAGGTTACAACGTCGCATGCTTTGCCGCCGGCCTTCTCCTGCTGCTGGCTGGCAGTGGTACTTTGGTTCGGCTTGTTCATCAGCGCCATCACCAGATCCACGGGATTGATGACACCACTTGTCTGTGTCTGAGTCTGCGTCTGCGTCCCAGTGCTGTTCGACACAGCTGCCGGGGCCAGGCTGTGGCTGTGGCTATCGCTGTCGGATTTATCCCCTGGTCCTCCAGAGCCTGAGCTATTCGGTAGCGCCTGCTCCAGGTTCTGTGTAGGTGTGGGCGTCGGTGATCGGGGCGACAGAGAGGGCGACTTGGTCGGCTCAAACGGATCGTAGGCATCCGGTGAGCAGGGTCCGGACTCTGGCGGCGTATTCGGACCGATCTTCTGTGTGCCGCTCTCGTGACTGAGGCCATGCGGCTGCTGCTGCTGATGCTGCTGCTGTTGCTGTCCATCATCATTGTCGTGGTCGTCAATGCCAGCCCCGGGCAGCTCCCTGGAGGAGCAGGCGGCCTCCAGCTCGTCCGCAGAATTGATGTCATCGGTATCCTCGTGCAGGGGATTGCTACGCACTTTGTGCTGTTTCTTGGCAGGTAGATTGAACTTGACAATTGGTGGCTCTGGCGGGGTCTTGGGTCCTGTCGTCTGCTGCACCGCATCGTACGAGGAGGTCTCCATAATCGTGTCCAGCGAATCGACCTGTGGCGTCTTCTCCCGCTGACCGTTCTCCCGCATCAGATCGTGGTGCTCCGCCGGTGAGGCCACGCCGCTGCCGCGTCGCCTCTGATGTCGCTCACGCTGCTGCTGCTGCTGATCCTGCTGCTGCTGCTGTTCCCTGCTCTCCCTGTCCCTGCGCATCGGATGCGACGGCGGCGCCTCGTTGGCATCTTCGCTGTCCGTGAGCACAATCACATCCGCTGGCTCTTGATGCACTTGGAAGGGCGAGCGTTCCAGATCAATGATGGCCACCGGTTTGGCGTCCAACTTTTTGCGCTTGCGGGTCTTGTCCTTCTTTAGCTTTGGCTTCGCGCTGGCGTTGCTTAGCAGTCGGTCCATAGAGGAGCCGGTCAAACGATTCGCTAGAAGATCATCATGCCGCAGTGCCGGCATGGTCACCACCGTCTGCTGCTGCTGCTGCTGCTGCAAGGAACTGGCATTCGTACCGCTGGCTGGCTCCTTGTTGAAGCTAACGCTCACGAGGATGTTGTTCCCAGAGGCAAAGACCTCCTTCGAGGGGATGGGCTCCGGTGTCTGGGTGCGACGCTTACGGTTCTTCTTCTCCTTGCGCTGCAGCTTGTCGATGGGCTTCTTTTTCTTTTTGCTCTTGTCCCGCTTCCGTTTCGCCTTCTTACCCAGGCCCAAGGGCGTGGCACTGCGTCGCCCATCATCCGCATAGTGACCGGGCAGGCCCTTGGGCGAACCAAGAGGCGGTGTCCACGAGGAGTTCTTATCCCCACCATCGTGAATGAACTTCATATGATCATCGGAGAGGCTGGGCGACGGCGACCAGTGGCCGGCTGGCACTCCCTTGCTGATGGGCGGCGAGTGGCGTCGCTTCTTTTGGGGCGCCAGGAAATCATCGGCATCCTCGAAAGGATCGCGTTGTCGCGAGATGCGCCTCATGCGGGCGGCCGTTGTCGGACTAGTGCTGGCCGTTCGCTTCTTGTTCTTCTTTTTCTTGTCCGATTTCTTCTTTTTCTTCTTGGGCACCGCCTTGGGACTCTTGGACCGCGTCCGACTGCGACTCAATCGGGGCGTATAGCGCGGCGAATTATGGTACACCGGAGGGGGGGCCAGATTACGGCCTCCATTGACTCGCGTCGGTGTGTGGGATCCAGATCTTAGCGAAATGGGGCTGTGGCCACGATCCATCCCATGCATCGGATGCATTGGCGGCGAATCCCGTCGCTGCTTGGGTGGTGGCGAGACCGAAGGGGAACGCACATAGCGACGTCCTGGCCCCGGCGACATGGACCTGCGCCGCTGCTTGCGATGTGGCGATGTGCCCGGCGGCGGTGAGGGCGATATACTGAAGCTTCGCAACCGCTTGGGCGTGGCTGAGCGCGACCGCGAGGGTGCACCACCACGAGAGCCGCTGCGCGAGAACCCAGGACTGTGGGAGGAGCGACGGCGCTCAAAGCTGCCGCCGGAACGACTCCTGCCCGAACGCATGGCATCACGGCCATAGCGATCCTTGGCCGTGGGCACATGATGCCGCGACCCGGCGCCCACCACATTGCGCACATCGTAGCGGGCCAGCTCCCGCCGCTTGGGACGCTGGTAGAAGTTCTGATTCTGGTTCTGGTTCTGGTTCTGCATGTGGTAGTTCTGGTTGTTCTGATTGTTGTGGAAATAGTGCTGGTTCTGATGGTTCTGGCCCTGACTGTGGAAATGCTGGTATGGCCGATTGTGGAACTGCTGCTGATTCCTGTTGTAGTTGAAGCGCATGCCGCCACGGCCGCGCTGGAATCCGCCACGTTGGAAGTCGCGACCACGGAAAGGCCGTCCATGGCGTCCATTCGAGTGCGAGCGTGACCGGGAACGGGAACGGCTGTAGGACTTGGAGCGACTGCCACGCGGCCTGCGTCGGTTACGACTCCGAATGGGGCTCCGGCTGCGGCTTCTGCTCAGACTGCGGCTACGGCTGCGGCTGTGGGGCTGCGGTGGACTCCGCGATCCTCTGGGCGACTGGGGACTCCTGGACGCCGCCGAACTCCTTCGCGGTGTCCTTGTGCGTCGTCGAGAGCCGCTGCTTCGTGTCTCATTCGTCTGCTTGTCGCCGCGATAGTTGCGCTCTTTGGGCCGCTTGCTCACTTTCTTGAAGGTCTCATCCTTGCCACGCTTCGAACGTTTGGATTTGCTCTCGTTTTCCTTCGGTGGCTCCTTGGGGGAGCCGGCTGTGGCTCCTCCCTCGCTGCGGCGACGACTGCGACTGCGTCTCTGCTTCGGCTCATTTTCATTGGCCAAATCATCCTCGGAAATGAGCTCCGTGCCAATGTTCTCCGCCGGTTCTTGCTCTGCATTCTCTTCGTCGTCGCTGGACTTGGAGCACGGCGTCTTGGGACTAGTGGAAGCTTCGATCTGATGCTTTTCGCTCACTGCAGAGGCCTCTTCGTCTTCGTCATCGTCATCGTCTCCTTTTTCATCCAGACAGGGCGTGTAGGAACGATCCGGCTCTCGTTCGCTGCTGCTCCTTGCTCCCTCGTCCTTGTCCTTCTTCTTGGCAGGTGTTGGCTCAGAGGTGGATGCCACCTCGGGAGCCTCTGCTGCGGCAGTGGCAGCCACTTCAGTGTCATCCAGCGCCTTTTCAAACTCTTTGGGCTTGTCAATGTCCAGCTCCTCCCAATCGCTGTCGTCATAGAGCTCCAGCACACCCTTGCCCCTGTCCCTTTCCACTCTGCCACCATCCCGCGCCTTGGGAATGGGACTGGGAGTGCTGTGCGCCTTGGTCTCCTCTTCTTCATCCACTGTCGGCTCCAGATTTGAGTTGCTGTTGCTCGAAATTCGTTCCGTTTCGGGTTCTGGCTCTGCCTGGCGCTCGGGCTCGGGCTCGGGCTCCTCCTCCATGGGCTCTCCATCGATGTTGGAGTCGCCTTCCTCCTGCTCGTCTGTCGGATTCTCGGGCTCATACAGATCGGATGCCGTTTCCGGGGGCAAGGGTATGCTGTTATCCGGCTGCGCTGCTGCAGCATTCTCATCCTCATCATCATCATCGTCTAATTGTACTAAATCCTCATTCGCGTCATCGTCGTCCTGCATGGAAGGTATTTAGGATTAAAGAAAGGTTTGAGAAGAAAAGAGAATAACATTTGGTTGCGTTAGTAGCTGAAGGGATACGTGGAAAGGATGCCCCTTCCTCAAAAGATATGAGCTTTGAATCTACATGAAAATCGGAATCTCAAATGAACCCAAACGAATTCTTATAAATAAGAAAGAAAGTCGAACTTTCTTTTCCAATTCCCCCATAAAGAATACATAGAAACAATCCTAGACGCAATTCTAGTTCCAAATCCTATGCCACTTCTCAAACAAATCAAAACAGAACCATCTTGCGGATCCCTACCTTATCTGCCTCTTCGGCTGTAGGCATTGGTTGTGGCCCAATGGGCAAAGCCGTCGCATTGGCCACCGCCTGTGATTCCTGCGAGTAGATCGAAAAGTTTGGACAGTTGTCGGCATCGTCATCGTTGTCCATCTTTCGGCCGCTCAGCGGCTTTCTTGTCATCGCTGCTGCTGGCCGCTGCTGGGCATAGTCCGTGCTCAGCTTGAAGAGGGGACTGTTCCACGAGAGGCTGGCGGGGGGCGTCGGTGGTGGTGGTACGGTCAGCACCGCCGGCATTGATAGACGACCCACAGCGGGACCTGGACCAGGCATCACTGGTGCCGCGATATGACTCAGCGGAAAGATAGGAGGTCTTTGTGGGAAGTTATTAGATGCTGGTGGTGCCACGGCCGAAGAATGGTTTGGGCCTGGTCCCAGCTGCTGCTGCCGCTGCTGCATCTGCATGTTCTGGTTCTGGTTCTGGTTCCTCTGCTGCTGCTGCTGCTGCTGCTGTCGATTGGGCGTGTTAAAGCGCAGGTGAAAGGGCGTAAAGCTGGAGACGTTGCTGTTGCCGGGGTTATTATTGTTGAAATTCTGATTGAATCCGGTGCCGCCTCCACCACCGTCACCGCCAGTAGAATGCCGCTGATATTGATTGCCAGTCGCACCTCCACCGCCGCCTCCGCCGCCACCTCTGTTGTAGCTGCTGTTGCCTCCATAGCGATTGCCTGACCCACCGCCTCCGCCGCCACCGCCACGACTAAAGTTGGGTCCGGCACCTCCGCGCTGGTAGAGCGGTGCCTGGGTGATGGCTTCTGCGGGTGGCTTGGATGCTGCTTCAGTGGGAGCTGGCGCTGGTGCTGCTCGGGCTGACGCCGCTGCTGCTGCTGCTCCTGGCGTTGGTGTGACTGCTGCGGCACGTTGTGGCAGAGTCAGACTTCCGTCGGCACGGATCTGCACTTCGCTTAGGTTTCGCGTTGCACCATGCCAGCGATCCTGCAGATCCAAAATACTAGACAGTATATCGCTGGCCGATGAGGTTGGCGTGGTGGCCGCTGTGCGCGCCTTGCCCTGCAGCAGCGCCTTGCGTATGCGCGGATTCCCAATGCTGGCAATGCGCACCGACGTTTGCACTGCTGTGGCGCCCAGTCCTTCCCCTGCTCCCGCTGCCGCCTCGTCCTGGCCCGCTTCACTGTCCGAGAAGTACTCCAGATCGTTGGCATTTCCAAATAGAGTGAAGCTAGACGCATTTCCCCCACTCAGATACGAACGCAGGCCATCCGCCTTGACGCCGAGCTGCTCCGCTAGTCTTTTGCTGGCAGTCAGACGACGGCGGCCCGGTTCATCGCTGGAGGCCGAGGCAACAACTCGACGACGACGCCGCCGACGACGACGTATGACCTTCTTGCTGGTCGTCTTCAGGGCAAACTTCTCGTCAAAGTTGTTGAGGTCGTACTCCACGACATAGGTGCGATGGCGTGTGCGGCGGCGCCTTCGTCGTTGCGTTGTTTGTCGACGGTTTGTGGTGGTGCGTGTGGTTGTTGTCGTCGTGGTTGTGGTACGGGTGGTACGCGTACGGGTCGTGGTGGAGCCGGAGGCCGCGGCGTCCGCTGAAGTGGCGGCACGGGTGCGACGCAAAACAGCAGCACGTATGCGTTCGTTTTGGCGGGTACGGACTATCCTTGGCTGTTGCTGAACCTCTCTCACGCGCAGACGCGTCTCGGGCAGACCCATGCCCCGGATGTCCTCGTACAGCATGTTTAGGTCCTCGGCCAGGTCAAGATTATCATCGGAATTCTCATCGTTGGAATCAATGCACTCGTCGCAGTACCAGGAGCCCTCGGGTATCTCGTGCAGCGGCGGATCCAGGCAGTCCATGTGATATCCCTGATTGCAGCTGTCGCAGAGCAACATCACATCCTCTCGCTCCGGACTGTTGCAGATCTCGCAGTTGGTCACATCGGCCACAGTCGCAGCCGCGTCTTCCTCCTCTTCGAGGGCCAGTTCCGTTTTTGATTTGCTTAGATCCACGCGCAACTCGCGCACCACATTGCGATCGGCATAGTTGTCGCGCACCACGATCCTGTCGAAGGTTATCCGATCGATGGGACAGGTCTGGACATTTTTCGACCATGCCTCGATGCAGGGCGCACAGAATATATGCTCGCATGTGGCCGGTGTGCCGATCTCCTGTTGCCGAAAGGTAAACAAACAAATTGGACACTTTTCCAACAGCTCGTTGCTGCTGCTGTCGGAGCTGAAACCGGGATCTTCCGCAGGCCCAGGACTCAGTCTCGTCTTGGATTCAGTTTCGTCACTTGGTTCTTCTTCGTCGGACACTAGCTTTTTCCTCTTGCCGCTTTGACCACGCAATCGTTTAGGGCGTTGTCCGATCTGAAATATGGATAGGATTAGGATTAGCAAACCGTCAAGTCAATCCAGTCAAAATGGGGGCAGTAATCTTAGAAGTAGTAATGGGGATATATTTGTGTACCTCACTTCCGCTGGAGGAGCAGTCTTCACTTTGGGGTCCATAGCGGTTTTTCCGAATTCTTGTGGATCTTCTTTGCACGGCATCCGAGTCGGAATCTTGAGTGGCAGGGGGACGACGCTGTCGGCGGGTGCTCCGACGAAAACGCGAGGACGCCGTCGAGCAGGATGGTCTTGCATCAAGGTCAGGATCATCGCCAGAGTTTGGGGGGTTGGGGTTGGCGTCGTCGGTGTCGTCAGAGTCATTGAATTCGATGCGCATGATGATGCGTCGATTCCTCGTGTCCGGCGCAGAGCTTTTGCTGCACGACGGCTGCTGTTGCTGCTGCTGTTGTTGCTGCTGATTCATTTTAGCGCCCCCGCGACGGCTGCAATCACCGGAATCATCGGAATCAGAAGCCGAATCACGGTCAGGCATGCTGATGCAACTGCGTATGTGTATATATCAGGTTATAGATGTGTAGATGTACACTTTGAATAGTCGGTTTTGTATTACATATAGGGGATATTCTTTTCGCTGAATTTTCATCTAGCTATTTCTTCGGTTCTCTGCTCTGCGGTTCTTCTTCTCTCTTCTTGTCGATTTTGCAGCTACATCATTTTAATTTTTCACCAAGGAGGGAGCCCAGAGAGTTTTGAGACCCGTCTGTAATTGCAGTGTCCGCAGAGGCCGAAGGCATCAATCATTCGTTTTTTGTTTGCCGATTGGTTAATCATACACTTGCATTTTCGTGTCCACACTCGCTTCAACTGTCTACAATGGGGCACGGGAGAACGAATTTTTCGGTAGAAGTCAAATATATTTCGTATATGTTTTACACGCAAATTTTCTCATACAAATTTTGTTCACACACACACTTGGGTTTCAGCCATTTTTTCAGCTAGAGATGGCACTTCTAGCCAATATGCGCATTCGATAGTTTGCCGCTGGATGCATCGTAAGCAAAAAGAAACACAACCCTACAAGACTTGCATTTTTTTATTATTCTTTGTTTTATCTGAATTTAAAAATAAAAGGGGGTTTTCGACTTAACGGTACTGCAGTAAGGCAGTGCAAAATACTCGCTCCGTACCCTAAAATCTCCATACTTGTTACGGAATAACACAGCCATTGCAAGCCCACCAACCCGATGCATCATCCTGCATCGATTTTTGTAAGGGTATTTTCGCAGTCGTCGAATCCACAGGGTCCGAGCCAACTGTATAAAAACTAAAGGCTGAATAAATGTACATATGCAAAAGAAGATCAGAAAGCTGGACAAAAACGTTCGACTGGTATGCCTGGCAGGTCAACGACCTCATTGTATCCTTATTGCTAGGGTCCGAATATATTAGATTATTATTCAGACAATAAGATTTTCCGGCCCCAGACACCATTTAGCCGGAAGCAGTACATTCCAACATAACCCTTTGTTGCCTAACGTGAAAATAAATCAACCGAAAATCAATAAGTCCGGTTTATTTCCTCAAGAAAGTGAATAAAAACTTCGGCTGGCAGTGAAAATCCACAGCGATAAAGGCCCACACAACAGTGGCGGCACTATCGATATTCATATATCGCAGTTGCAAGCATCGATTTTCAGTTGCGAAATATTTTCTTTCCCAAATGCAGTCAGAATATGCAGACGATATACATCTGGAGGCCCTTGAGGTGATTCTGAATCACATTCTGTACGTGCGCGGCATATATCCGGCACAAATCTTCAAGAAGCGACGCATTTACAACACCCCGATCTTCGTATCGATCTATCCCCCGCTAAATACATACCTTGCCGGCGTTCTGCGATCAGCCCGGGAGCTACTTTGCCGGCGAGAGCTAAAGTGCTTTGAGATCCTTCTGTATCACAGCGAGAACAAGCCAATTGAAAGTTATATGCTACAGATAGAACAATTGGAGCCTGAGGCAGCGAGGCAGCCAGCGCAGGATCCGCACCTGATCGAGTACGAGCAACAGCTGCGCGCCGCTCTGTACAAGCTTTCCGAACGCCTCAAGCCGTTGCCAAGGCTGCCTGGCAACTGCCAGTTCAAGGTGCATCTGCACACCACACAGACGGCCTTTGTCGAATTTAGCCACGAGGCACAGTACCAGGAGTTTCCCTGGCTGCAGGCCGAGACTCCTCAGCAAATGGAAGCGCGATCGGGCACGGTCTCCCTGCTGCCGCTGGTCGCAGTCGACAACGTGGGATTGAAAATGCAGGCGCGCATCTTTGGTTGAGATGAGTGTTATTTCCGATTTATAATTGTGTATTAAATCAAAGTGTTACATTGAATCAGTGTGTATTGTGTATAAACTACATACTTTCTAGAGCAATCCTTGACGCTTCAAGTCCTCAAATGTCTTGCGATTGACCACATTGCCCAGGGAGTCCTCGTACTCCTCCTCCTGGTCGGCTATCCAGCGTTCGCTCTGCTTTTGCGACTTCAGTTTCTCCCACAACGTGATGGCGTCCTCAATCTGGGTCACATTCGCGAAATGCGCCGTATTGGGTATACCCAGACACCGCATGCCGTGCGCATGTCGCCATTCGGCAAAGTGCCGCTGAAATGCCTTGGGTCCTTTGTAGGTGAAGTTGCCACAGATCTCGCAGTTGTAACTGATGTTCAGGCCATGCAGCTTGTAAAGCCAGTAGGGTATGGGCTTGCCGTCCCAGCCGAGGGGTAAGTTTTTGGGGTTGTACGGCACATCATCGGCATCGGGATCGTCGTCGTTGTCCGACTCGCTGGCCTCCACATCGCTGTCGTCGCGCTCGCCGCCCGTGCGCGCCTGCTTCCGCTGAACATTCTCCTTGGTCGCCGCCCGCTGCTCGGATAGCAGTTCGGCGTATTTATAGAGCAGCGCTTCCAATTGGGCGATGTCTTTGCTGCGCTCGTGCTCCTTCGTCTGCGCATTGGCACTTTTGGCGCTTGGCTTCTTGGCCATCAGAGCGGGGTCCAGTGTGCTCTTGCCCTTGGTGGAAAACAAGCGTTGGGCACGCTCTTCCAGAGTGCCGCCACACTTAAGTCCCAGGGCAACCAGGGCGGACTTCAGACGATCCAGACCCAAGGAGGCCAGTTCCTCCCAGCTCGAGAACGCTGAGAGATCCAGGTGAGCTCCCGTATTGGCCAGCGCCGACTCGGTCTCTTTGAGCGACCATCCCGGAAAAGAACCTTGCAGCCACTGACGCTGGAAATCGAGCTCCACCTTGACCAGCTCCCCCTCCAGATCCAGCAGGGGCTGTATCCGTAGAATGAAGTTGTGCAGGTATTCGTTTAGTGTTTCAATGTACTTTCGGTACTCGCGGTTCTTCCGTTCGCGAGGAATATCAAACACATGATCGAACGACATTAAGTACGCAATGTAGTCCAGCTTTTCGACAGCCCGCAGATTCAGGTAGATCTCATAGCACTCGTTCAGATCCAAATACCGGCCGCCGCCTTCCTCGTCGGTAAACTCAACGAGGGCGCTCATATCATCGGGATTGCTGTATATCTTGATCATGTCGTCAAACTCCACGGACAGCGGGACACTCACTTCGGCCGGATGCGATTTGTAGAACAGCTTGATCTGCTTCAGGCGGGCATAGAACTCGTTGAATTCGTTGGGGCCCGATAGGGCCGCAATCTCCTGCTTCCTCTCATTGTCCTTGTCTTCGTACAAGTCTCGCAATTGTGTGGTGGCATTATGATGCAGTTCCATCAGATATTTCAGCCTGTGCTCCGAATGAATGCGCTCCTTTTCTCCCGGCTTTTTGGTTGCGTGCTCGTCCACCATCAACTTGACGAGGCGCTCGCGTTCTTCATGGTACCGGCGCTGCTGCTCTAGGAGCGTCTCCATTGCACTTGAATTGTGGAGAATAAGTTGGAGTTTTCTGCTTGAATTATTGTTTATTCCCAAAAGAAAACACAAATTTTCATTTATTTCGCGTGTGTGTACTAGGCAGTGTGACCGAACCTCAAAATGATACCGAAATATACCGTCTCATTTTAAAAATATACCGTAAATATACTGACGAATTCAAGTTCTGATATATCTCTCAGCCCTGCCCACATAATTTTATCCAATTAATGGCTTTTATTGGATTTTGTCTAAAAAAAGGATTTAGCGAAAAAGGTAAAGACAAAAAACGTATTTTGTACTTTGAAAAAAAAACATGGCTTAAACAACAAAGTTGTAAGCCCTATTTCGTAAATTTATGACATACTGTTTTCCAAACTGTTTTAAAACGTAATTAATAGAATGATTTTCTCAAATGCATATGTTTTAGACGTATTCATGCATTTGATTAGTTTCTATCGTTGAAATACCTTTTAAACAGAGTCTGACTAGTTTCTGCATTCCTGTGAGCCTGGGATGACAAACATTTCCGTAATTCTATAATATGCTTTTCCCTAGGGTATGCATGTTGTGGGATAATGTTGTCGCAACATGGAACGCGATTTTTGCTTTCGGCCAATGAAAATTGTCAAAAAACCATTGCAAAACATGTTGCTTTCATTGGCTGAAAAAATGTTGCTATAGCAACATGTTTTGCATTTATTTTTTGACGATTTTCATTGGCCGAGAGCAAAAATCGCGTCGACCCGTTTTAACCGGTTCGTAGTTTGGCGGTATATTTAAAAAAAACGATGTTTATATGGATATATGTATTATATGAGGTGAACATCAAATCCATATTTAAACTAACTTATCGGTTCGTTTTCTCGGCGGCAAGTGGTTACATAGAACCGTTTCCGTTAATGTACGATATATTTAATGGTAAAGGGCACCCGAAGACATGCAAAATATGGAGAGATAATACCAAATAATGTATATACCAAATACATACATACATATTAAAAGTAACTTATCAAACCAAGTTTTAATAATAGTCCCGGGGTCCGTTAAACCACTAACCATACAGTATATACTGTATGGTTAGTGCTTTTAGTTAGACATACTCCGTTGAGTATCAAAATTGAGCAATAGGAACGATTACGCTCTTAAGTTTTATTTGTTTGACCTTTCTTTTCTAGGCAAAATCCAATATAAGCGAGTATAATAAACCAGTCAAATAGAAAATAGGTTTATTAATTGGATAAAATTATGTGGGAAGGGCTGAGAGATCTATTTAGTTAGTAATATCACTAACCATACAGTATACATACATATACATACATATACTGTATGGTTAGTGGTAATATTCCACGGAATATCTAAATCGATTAGCCCATAGTAAGCCAAGGGGTATTTTGATATTCCACCGAAAATAAGGAAAATGTAATATTTTTAGCTCAGTTGAGGTGAAAGATAACGTGGGTTTTCTTTAAGTTCAGAAGAATATATACAAGAAGAATAGAGGGAGGTTAAGTTCGATTTCTTATCGACATACGAGGTACCAAAATTGAGGAAAAAACAATCAGAGCAATCGCCGTAGCAGGTAAACAAGTCAAGGATTTAAAGCAAGCCAACCAAGTAGAAAATTGATTCATTAATCGGTTAAAATAATGTGGGCATGGCTAAATGTTCTATATAGTTAGTAATAATCCACGTAATATTAAAATTGAGGAATATGTATAATTAACTTGAGCTCGTCAGTATATTTACGGTATATTTTTTAAGTAAGACGGTATGTTTCGGTATATTTCTGAGGGTCGGACGGTATAAGTCCGCGGTCACACTGCATTAATGTTTCTCCGGCTCTAGATTTAAGTTAAACGTATACAAAAAGTGTAAGTCGTAGCCATTTGGCCTAAGAAAGGTGTTAATCATAATTTTTACTTTTCAAATAATCAAATGCAGTGGAAAATGAATGCCAAAATGGCTCAAGAAAATTGCCGACGCGACAACGATACCTGGCACACACACACACACACACGAACATATATCTATATTCCAATCTATGTATGTATGGATGTACATGTACATGAAAGGGACGCACACGTATACAAATTGCTTGCAAATGGCGGATGCGTTTCCAACAAAAAAGAAAACTGCATTTAAATGTGAAAAGTTAAAATTGTTGACGTTGCAAGTGCGAGTAGAGACAACGGTAATCGCATCAAAAAGGAGTTGAAGAGAAGTCGACTGTGCGGCAAGTGGTGTGTCTGTGTGAGTGCAGTGCATGGTGTTGTGGTGTTTGTGTGTCGGACAGACGGCTTGTGGCGACGGTGGCAGCGACGCCCTTTTGTCTTCCTTCCACTCGTGACAGACACAAAGCGGCTCTCGGGCTCTTGCAGAAACCACTATTTATTCGGGTGTAATTATCAAAGGTGTTTGCCAATTAGATGCCTAATTAGAGAAAATATCTCAATGGGATGAATGGCATACTTTCACTCGTGTGCCCCGATTACGATTTAATTATGAGCAAAAGGGACAGCTGACACAAAGAAAACCAGCAGCCAGCGAGCTGAATTTATTTGTTTGATTTGCCAAAAACTTGTGCGCCGCCGTCTGGGCTGCTCCGCCGCTGCGCTACGCCCTTGCTCCCCCCTCAGCGTGCACTGGTATTCCCGTTTGAGATTTTATCAAAAACTCAAGAAATGAACATAATTGATGTGCCTGTCCTCTTTATTCGTGTTGTCTTGCTCTGACAATTTACACATTGTTGGCAGCCTTCTGCTGACCTCACCACACACACACAAACATACACGCATTCTCTGGCCCCAGCTTATCAAGAGCAGCGGAAAGAGAGAGGGAGGGAGACAGTGGCCTGCAGTCGAATAAATAATAAATGCACATCGAGTCGTTTCATTCACGTTCAATTGGCGATAAGGCCTTCGGAACTGTAATTCTAGGAAAACCCAATTGATAAATCGGACAGTATTGAAAAGTCACTTGTCTACGTCAGCAATCAATAATCATTAAGGGACATCATATTCAATTAGCTTATTTATAGCCGTGACACACACACAGACACTTGCGTACATTTGTGAGTCACAGCTTTAAAAAATATTCCCAATCTGGGGCAATCTTCCCTGGACCAAAATGTCGTCGAATGTCTTTTTTTGGGTGACCTACCAATCGAAGAACAAAACTACAAACGAACTTGACGCTCCCACGCAAGAAGACCAAATCTGCCACATGCCACCACGCTCTCTTTCCCTGCGGCGAGCAAAAACATTGCATGTTGCATAAATATCATAAAAGAAGAGTGGAGGAGAGCTTTCTAAAATTAAAACACTTGAGCCGCTTGCCGGCCGTGTCGCTTGCTCGCTGAAAATAGCAGACGAGAAAAATGCATTTATGAATAAATAAAAGAAAATAATGAATGAGTGCTGTCCGTGCGAGAGTAAGGGAGAGGGACTGAGAAGCACTTGCACCGTTCCTAGTGTTGCCCGATTGGAACAGCTAGAAATGGCTAACATATTATTACCAAAAATACTAAAATAAAAATAAAACAGAAAAATTTTCGAAATAACAATTAAGTCTTATTTAAATATTCTTCACTGATAGAATACTGCAATCAAAAGCTGACTTTGCGGAGAAACAAAAGCTAACTTGGCTGCACTGGCACTGGCCCTGGCTGACAGAAAGCAGAGAAATTCCATGTGTTTTTCGTGCTGTTGCTGGCAACTAATTGAACATTGCGGCGAGTGAGAGAAAAAAGAATACAGAGAATTAGGCCAACTGTGCAGTTTGTAACCAGGGCGAGCAGCAAAGTATATTTTGCATGCTGCCAGACCGTAATACATAATTATTTATAGGATGGTCATAATGATAATTGGCACCGCAAGATTTCGACTCTCACAGACACTCGAAACACACTAATACATGATCACATTCCGCAGCATTGCTCTTCCGGTTGATGACCTTTACCGGCGTTTTTATTGTATTTTTTCATTCGCTTATGTATTTGCCTCGTTTTTCTCTCTCTCTGTGTGTGCTCTGCTGGAGCAGGGCAATACTGGTCTGGTCTTGTCAGGGGAGTCTCTCCACTTGTCATTCGATTTACTGTTCGAAGCTGCTACTCATAGTTTCATCAAATATTTATTTGGGTTTATAGAGTACAAATAAGACAATATTTGAACAACAAAAGGTCTCTTATCGCCCATTTTCATAAACGAAAACTGATGGCATCAGCAAATAGGCAAACATAATATGTGTTTAACATTCTCAAGTTGTAAATTCTTCATGAAATTACTGTAAATGCCTTAAAGCTCTCTACAACAAAATATGTATCTCTTGTGGGAGATTTTTTTCTTATTTAGAGAAGTGGAGCGCGTTGTTGTAAGCCCCGTATTATACGAGTTTGACTGTAAAAAATTCCCGGGACACAGTCAGAGAATCTTATAGGCAGAAACATGACGCGGGAGAGTCAGAGCGTCCAGATATCTCAGAAGTTGTGTGCTGCGGCCGGCAGATTCAGAGAGCAACAACCTTGAATTGAAATCTTTGCAATTTGTGAATTCCATTCCACTCTGCTTCCAGTGAAATTTCAAGTTCTAACTACATATGTGTGGTAGAGAGAGCCAGAGAGAGAGAGAGAGAGTCGGGACCACTTCTTCACGGTGAGGTGGCAAACCAGACTCTCTCTCAGAGCCAAGGAGAGCGCAAGAAAGCAAGAGATCGCAAAGCTTGGCTTCGGTGCTGGTGCTGGTGTTGCTGCTGCTGATGCTGACGTTACCTTCTGTCATTCCACAAAGAAGCTCTTGGGTCTCCGCTTGAAGATTTCTGTTTTAGAAAATTATTTTGTGAGTTCCGCTAGTACGATTTGCATACGTGTGCGTCAGAGACTCTTAATTTGGAGTGGAGAGGTGCGTGTTTGTGTGGGAATACCTAACGATTTCAGCTTTTCTTTTGGGTTTTTTATGTGGGAGCATCTGCGTCAACGCCTTCAGGTCTTTTTGTGCAAATTTAACTTTCGTTCAAGGCTAGACAGCAGCTGCAAGTTGTTTGTTAACTGCTTTATAGGCACTTTGTATGTTTTTTCTTTCTTGGAATAAATTTCTGCGTCTGTGAATCTGTAAATCTGTGAATCGATAATGTAATCTCTCTACTGTTGCCATTCAGACATTACGCATGCAAATATACCGTAAGAGAGTGCCATATATATTAATTTACAGTTACAGGAAAGAGTATACGGATACCCCGCCGCCATGCAGCCCTTTGCTGCCATGCACTTTGTTAATCTCCCACCACTGAAATAGCACAATGACAAATATGAGCAAAGCGCAGTTTTTACAAATAAATAAACGTCAAACAAACAGTGAGAAGTGCAATAACAAGAGTTGTTCATCATTAAGTGTACGTGTATTATGGTACCATTCACCGGCCGGCCGGTAAACTGATAAGCACGTACTATGTATTTATTGTTGTACAATGTACATACATACACGAGCGCGAACACAATCGCACGTACACGCACACGCATGTGGCCTACACCAATACACAGACTTGCAGTAATTGCTATTGGGTGTAAATGTCGTTGATCTTTCGTTTAATGTGAAATTTTTGAACAGTTTTTGCTCGTCTGTTGCCGACTTGATCCGATCCACTAATTGCAAAAGTACACGTCATCAGCAGCAGCAGCGCACAAAAAATGGCTGATAACGAAGCAGGAACTAAAAGAAATTATGGGGTTTTTTTAGTTGATTTTCATTAGAAATAGGTTCTGAAACATCAAATTTTTCCTCGTTATAACTCTTGCCGCTTTGATTCCAGTAACCTACACGTTAAGGAGAGATTCCTGAGAAGAACCCCCAATCAGCTGCATCAAGGCATAATATGCAAATATGGATTTCCACATACTGATCGTCATTGGTTGTGTGATCAGCGCCTCCCTGCTCTCCTTCCTGTTCATCAACAAGATCTTCAGGCGCAAGACCTTCGAGGAGGTCGTGGCCGAGAAGCGCGCGTTGAGCGCCAATCTGTACAAGGCCGGCGGAGGAGCAGCGACCAGCAAGAAGCCCAAGAAGAAGGAACTGAAGCGTGAGAAGAAGCAGCGCCAAAGGGAACAGCAGCGGGATGCCAGCCATGATCCCGAGGAGGATTACTCCGATGGCCAGTCCGAGGAGCAGGCTTCGGTCGAGGAGGAGCCCGGCCTGTCCAAGCAGCATGTGGAATTTGAGCCCGATGCAGAGATCATGCACGACCAGCGTAGGTCAAGCAATGCGGCCGAAAAGGAGAACGTCCCTGTAGGAAAGAAGGGCAAGAAGGAAAAGCGGAATGCTGGCAAGGGTGGAGGAGCAGCAGCAGCAGCCGCCGCATCTGTGGCTGGCATTTTGGTCAACAAAAACGAGCCGGTGGCCGTCAAGCCCGCTACCGTCGAGGAGACTCCTACTTTGAATAATTTTGAGGTACGGGCTCCCAAGGACGTGGTCGAGCTAAAGAAGCAGGAGCAAAAGGAACGCAAAGAGGACAACAACAACAAGCAGCAGGCCCAGAAGAAGAACGCAGCCGGCAGTGTGGCCAAAAAGGAGAAGCCAGTCACTGGAGGAGTGCCCTCCACTGCTGACCAGGAGGCACCGTCCGTACCCAAACAGATACTGAAGCAACAGCAGCAACAGCAGAACGGCTCGCCCAAGACCCAAAACAACCAAGTGAACAACAAGACCAAACAGCAACAGCAGCAGCACCAGCACCAGCAGAAGAAGCAGCAGAAGGAGACGCTGACAGCCAAGGAACTGGCCCAGGCTTTGGAAAAACTGGCCGAGCATCAGAACCAAACGATTGGTGTCTCAGCCCTCATGAATGTTTTCTCCCGGGCCGAGCTGAATCGCTCCGAGATCCAGATTTTGATCGATTATCTGCTGAACAAGCAGCAGGATATGCCCGCCTCCCATGCCGAGTGGTCGGATGATATTTGCCAGAAATTGAAGCGCCAGCTGGAGGAGAAGGAGAAGCTACTGGCCGAAGAGCAGGAGGCCTCCATTGGCATCCAGGCCAAGCTGCGCGAACTGCGCCAAGAGGTCAACACGGAGCGCGCCCAAATGCATGGTCGCATTCAGGCCTACAACGATAAGCTCCAGGCCAAGGAGCAGGAGCTGTCCGCCGTCAATCAGGAGTTGTCCAGTCTCAACGACAAGCTGACCCTCGAACGCCAACAATTCCAGGTATGTCCACAGCAGCCACGCCAAATGAGCCTCCTATAAGTTTTTTATATTTTCGTTTTAGACCCTGCTGAGGGAAAAGCAGGCTAGTTCGCAGGATCTAGTGCCGCAGTTGCAGCGCCTGCAACAGGATCTGGCACACAAGGAGAAGTGCCTGGCCGACATGACCGCCTTCGTGAGCGCCGAGACGCAGCAGAAGAACGAGCTGATTCAGCAGCAGGCACAGCAACTGCTCGCCCTCGAGCAGCAGCGCGACGAGCTGGAGGTGCGCCAGAACAACAGTATCTACGAGCTGGAGGAGCGCAAGCACGTGGACGCGGAGAACGGCGAGCTGAAGGTGGAGCTGCGCAATCTCCACAATGCGTTGGAGTTGGTCAAAACCGATCTAGCGCAGGCCCAGTCGGAACTGAAGCACGTCCGGGGCGGAGAGCTGCAGGAGCTGCGCCAGCAGGCGGCCACTTTGGAGGCCAACAACCAGACACTCAACCAGCAGCTCAGCCAAGCCACAAGCAGCGCCGTACAGGCGACGGCCGCTCAGTCGGAGCAGGCCCAGTTCCAGTCCGATGCTTTGGCCAAGAAGCAGCAGGAGCTGAGTGCGCTGCAGGCCCAGTACGGATCGCTGACCGAGGCCCAGGACAAGCAGCAGCAGCACTCCAGCAGCCTGCAATCGCAGGTGCAGGAGCTGCAACAACGCGCAGAGCAGCTGGTGGCAAGGGAAAAACAGCTGCTGCAGGAGTTGCAGGAACAGCGCGAGAAGAATAATGTGAGTAGAGGAAACTCTTAGCTGGATTCGTGTTTGTTTCTGTCCTACCCATTCGCATGCCCGTGTTCTCCCATCCTCTTGCGTTGTTGTTGCACCCTTTTACTAATTTGCCACACGTATTTGTGTTTCGTCAGGACGTGCGTATGAAAAATTGGAAGTTGATTGAAGCGTTGCAAAATGCCGAAGCAACAGCAACCGCCACGGCAAAGACGAAAACAAATACAAAGCAATCCTTAGGCGTAAGTGCATGCACAGATCCTGTCCCTTTTCCTAGCTTAATTTTCCTTGAAATCCTGCAAAACTCTATTCTCTTGTTTCTTCCGCATTGCAGCAGCAACAGAAAGATCTGCAACAGCAACAGAAGGATCTGCAACAGCAAAAGCAAGATCTGCAGCTGCAACAGCAACAGCAACAACAGCAAAAGTCCGTGGCGGCTGCCAATGGGGGAAACTCCTCCGCAAAGAGCGAACAGCAACGCATACGCGATCTTTACCAGCGTCTCTACCCTGAAGCGGTGAAAGCGCAGGCGGCCAGCGCACTGCAGGCTTCCTTTGATCAGTGGCTGGAGCAGGTCCTGGCCACACACATCAAGCAGCAGCAGCTGGAGCTGGAGAGGAAGGCGGCTCAAAATAGTAGTAATAAGTCCACACAATCAAACAATAGTAGCAGTAGCAGCAACCACAATAGTAGCAGCACCAGCAGCATCCCCAACAATATTTGTAGCAATAATAGTAGTTCGAATAGCAAATCCTCCTCCTCCGCCGCCTCCACTGCTGAACAGCAGCAACAGCAGCTGGAGCTGCACAAACAGAACCTGCAGCTGCGGGAAACGAACGACAAGCTGACGCAGCTGGTCACCAAAACGGTAAGAAATGGTGCTTTTATTATTTATTCTCTGATTCTATTCTTAAATTGTTTTCTGCAGACCAACACGCTGATGGACTTGGAGGAGCGTGCACGGGAGCAGGACGAGCATTGGCGTGGCATTGTTAACCAGAAGGAGCAGCTGATCACCAAGCTGCAACAGCATGCCTCAAATGGGGAGCAGGTGGGTGGCAGGTCTTATTTTTTTCAATGGAGATTCTGAAGCAATGTTCTTTTTGCAGGACATTTAATGTCGCGGAAGAGCAGGAGATGGAGAAGTCCTACAACGACGATAAATGACAAGCGGCCCACACACACGAGTTTGTCCAAACTTCCGTAACAACAACAACAACAGCAACAGCAAACCATAATTCTAACAATTCTATTAAGTTTAACGAGAGGAGCCTCCCACAGCAACAGCAACCATTTAACATTTAAAGAATGAAGAACTACGTACGGGAATGCTTTAAGAACTTATAACTAGAGCAACAAAAAAGTAAAATTAATATAAAAACGACATTTGTGCAATGTTAAACAAGATATAAAAACAAATCAAAGGAATTCTAGAACCCTCCCTCACAAACAAAAAAAAAATCCATTGCTGCTGCTCTAAGTGAGAAAAATGTTTTTTTCTAATTATTAATTTTTATCAATGATTATTTAACCAGAAGGCCGTATGCTTTTGCGTATGCGTTTAATATTTGTGTTGAACTTGCATTTAAACAAAAAACACGCGCTATAAACAATTGTATATGTATCTTATGTTTAAGCAAATGAATTTACACAAAAACAAAAACTACTTAAAAGGCAATTCTATACAAAATAAACCAATTATACACTTATAGTTAAATATCCTAAATTTATGTATTGTATGCATGTAATTTGTATGCTTATTTCTGTCCATGTTTTCCATGTTCTGTTTTCATTTTAATTTAATTGTGAAGCAAAAAGTATTCAAATCCGCAGCAGCATGTAGTCTCGGTCCACCCCACAACGACAACAACATTTAATTAGGCGTATATACAACCAAGAAATAACTATTTTTATATAAACAAACACACACAAACAAAAGAGAATGAAACCGTATTTATAAGTAAAACGCAAATTCACACGAAATGCTAGCTAATTAGCGATAAAAGAATTGTCAAAAAGTAAACTTGTTGCATGCAAAAAAAGTATTTAAGTGTAAACCGAAACGACGGAGAAGGAGTAGGAGGAAAAAACACACAAAAGGCCCCCCCCCCCCCCCACAAGTAAACGAATGAGCTATAGCCTGCATTATGAAGATTTATGATGTATAACTTATGGTAAATGAGAATTAAATACATACACACATATGACACATACACACTTTTGTTGGGCTTTTGCTGGCTGGCTAACTACTTATTTGTTGGCTGGTTGGTGCTGGCTTTGCTGCCAATCTGTAGATTCTGCAGGGGAATGACCATGTGGAAGGGATACTGCAGCAGTTGGGTGCACGATGGCCGGTTCTTGGGATTTAGTTGCAGGCAATTTTTGACCATCTATAAAGGAGTTTGAATGTATCCCACTTCTACGTATATGATATCAAAGACTATAAAATACCAAGTTGTTGCATCAGTAACAAATTTTACATTTCAATTTCCGTTCGACGATTCGTGGTTTGTGCGCGTCGCCAAAGACTGTCTTTTACTCTTATTATTTAATTTTTTTGACCGAAAAGCCTCGCCTAATAATGAGTGGATTGCTGTTGGATTCTGCGGAACGACTCAGCTTCCCACGGAATTGACGAACAGACGAAGCTGAGAAGAATATGCCGCCATAGAACATCTTTTTGGAGCCTCATGCAACATCTTGGTAATTGTATTGTCTTTGATAATACTCTACGAAAACTCACATGAACCAGCATGGCTGGATAGTAGAAAGGTATCTCTGGATACTCAATGTTTGTCCCCGGATTGGCAATGGCATTCATCTTAGCACAAATATTGCGTATATGACCAAAGGGCGTCTTTTGGTACAGCAGCAGATACAGTATGCAGCCCAGGGACCATACATCCGACTTGGTGGAGATCTTTATCTTGGGCTGATTAGCACCGCGCATGGGACTGTTGCCCGTCGAGATATCCGTGAGCGCCTCAGGACTGATGTAGTTAAAGGTGCCCGCCTGGGAGAACTTTATGATGCTGGTGGAGTCCACCGAAATGTTGCTGGCAATTCCAAAGTCAATCAGCTTCAGACGGCCATTGACCATCAGAAAGTTGGCCGGCTTCAGGTCCGAGTGTATGACACCGTGCAAATGGATATAGTTGACAGCCTGCAGCATCTGGTACAGAATGCTCATCAGGCTGTAGGCGGGCAGATTTGTGGTGTAGCTTTGGAGGATCTTGTTCAAGTCGGAGTCACCCTTCTCCATCACTACATACAGCTTGGACTCCTCGCGCAGAAGTTGACTGTGGGAAGGCGGAATGTATTTATACCATTAAAGTCTCTGCGATCTAGTTACTCACTAATCGTACAAAGCCACAACGCATACGTTGCCCTGCAGCTTCTCCAGCAGCTTGGTTTCATTCAAATAGCCTTGCACCGCCGTCGGATCGGCCTGCAGGTCCACTACCTTCAAGGCAAACTCCCCACCAGAGTCCGGACGACGGGCCAGGTAAACGGAACTGGAGCCGCCACAGCCCAACTTCTGGCCTATCGCGTACTCATGATCCTTAATCTTTATTATGTTGTTCGATGATTTGGTGGAGGTGGAGGGCGGCAATGGCTCTGGTTTGGGCACCGACACAACTTCTTTGGGTTTCACTGGCTCAATTTTTGGCGGCAACATTTCATTTTCTGCCTCATGGAAAGCATTGTCTAAAGACTTCTTTGACTTTCCATTGATGTGCTCTGCCTTGGGCTGCGGCTCTGGCTTTGCCGGGGGAATGTCGGGACTCTCGCTGATGGTGTCGCACAGGGAGAAGCTTTCGCAGGGAAAGGGAGCGCCACGGCCGACGGTCATTGGCGTCTGGAAGAGAACCTTCTGCGAGCGAAACTCATTGGATACCGCACTGCGGGATTTAGGTGCCTGAGTGGAGCCGCGTACTCGCACCAGTGGCGTTATGAAGTCCACTTCGGGCTTCGCATGAGACTTGGCCACAATCGAGGATACATTGCGCAGGGGAGTCTCGTCATCAAATAGTTTACGTCGCTCTGAGATTGTTTGGAGCTTTTCGATGGCCTGCGGTTCTGGCGCAACCGCCGGGGAGTTCTGATTGGGGGCAGTGGTGCTGCTGCTGCAGTTGATGCCCATGTTGCCGAAGCGTCCCAGGAATGACAAATTCGAATCAGATTGCTTGAGTGCGGCCCCCGTGGAGGGAGCTGGACCACCGCTAACCGACAACTCGTGCGTGGGACTCAACACAAAGGAATCATTGAGAATGGCGCAGTTGAGATTGTGGTCGTTTTTGTTATCATCCTCCTCATCGCTGTCCGAGTCCATCATGGCCATTTCAGAGACGCGCCGTGGCCTGAAACACACACCAAATTAAAAGGCGACGCCATTTGCGTGGAAAAAGATACTAACAGCACTTCACCGGCTGCCCTATTGTGAAGTGGAATGTTTTCCTTATTGCCAGCATTATTGATGCCGATGCCTGATCTCTGACCGAATGCAGATGCCGCCGCCGCTGGCCGTGGGTTTTTTGCGGCTGCGATATTCGATCGGTGCGGCTTGAGAGGCGTATTGTAGTCATCGTCCGTGTCCGAGTCAATACCAAGCGCTAGCAAGTCCTTAATGCGGCGCGGCACAGGGGTAGTCATTTATTATCTTTTTTAAAATTGAATTTAAACAAGAAGCCATAGAACTAGAGATGATATTTGCTCACCTTTTATCGTTATCGATCGAGGTGTGGGCCAAAATCAAACTAATTTCCTGTGAAGTAGGTGAGATTATATTCTCAATACTCAATTTAAGAGTCAGTCTTAGTTGCAATTAGCGTTTGAATTCTAGTTAATATCTATTTTTGTATAGTGCCTTTTTAAATTCAAATATGGCAGTTTATGACGAGTCAACCAAGTGGCAGCCCTCAGAATATTCGATAAGTTATCGCAGACAATTTTGTACAATTTGGACCGCTTACTGTACTTTTAATACTTTTCGAAATTTTTTGTGTTCAAAATTGAGCCGACCTAACTAATGGTATATTTTATCAATTCGCTATCTCAAATCTTACTTTCGTGCATCATTTATTCATTCCAATGGATGGAATTTATACTTGGCGTTCCAGTTGGGTGGGACTTGCTCTCTTTTTTTTTTTAAGATTTGCTCTATATTTTGTTATGGGATATCCTCTCATGGAGGGATTTTTCCTCGCCACAAAGTCCCTTTATCTTAACAATATCCATATATTCCATTCTTACTTACGTTCCCTGGCGTCCTATGTTGCTGGCAACATTCAATTTGTATGGCCAGACTCATTTTCCTATAAATCGAGCAGCATCTGCATACCCTGGGGAAATTGATATTATAGAATAGGGAAAATGTTTGCCATCTCAGGCTCCAATCTATGCAAAAACTAGTCAGAAACTGGTATAAGTAGTTTAAATGGTATGTCAACGATATTTTGCAGCTTCTTACAAAAACCAAGAATAGGTATCGGGATCGAGATATCGAGGTCTTTGTTAATTAAGTTATAAAACAGCTTGGAAGCAGTATCTTCATAAATTTACGAAATAGGGTATACAAATGTTTATACTCCGGTTGACAAGCAACAAGTAGGAAATGACGTGCTGTTGGCCATTTTTGTTCAAACCTTGTTGAAGACACAATACAATAAAAACAGGTATTTAAAATAAAGCAGTCAAGTAGATAATTGATTCATTAATCGGGTAAAATTATGTGGGCAGGGCTGAGAGATCTATCTAGCTAGTAATAATCGACGGAATATCAAAACGAATATCAACTTGAATTCGTCATTATATTTACGGTATATTTTTAAAATAAGACGGTATATTTCGGTATATTTCTGAGAGTCGGGCGGTATATTTTATCTGTAAATACGTGTTCACACTGACCGACAACAAACAAAATAAAAACATTTTGAAAATTACGCATAATTTCGCTGCGCATTTAAGGAAAGAAGACCCCCAAAATGGATAACGAATCAACAGGCGCCGCCGTCCCGGCGGGCGTTATACCCCCACACATCCACGACACGGACCAACTGTTGGATCCCGTTCTCTTTTCGAACGACAATCGAAACTTCAAGCTGAAAACCGTGCCCGCATTTAGGTGAGGATGAATGGGAGTGGGGCATGGGGCCTGTCGCCGGCGACAATGAATCACTTCTCCCCAGCGAAAGGGTTGAAATTTGATGAGATATGGATGAGTGCAATGCAATTAACGCACACCAATGCGAATCTACTTTACAGCATACACTTGCTTATCTCGTCGGTGATTTCGTGTGTGGGCATTGGACTGGCGGCCCTTTGGCCAGCGGAACGACGATGCGACGCCTACTTTATAATGCTCTACTTGCGTGCAACCTTCTGGGTCATTACATATGTAAGGACTTGCGATTCATTCAAGCGTCTGGCTTCGACCTGCCTCAATGTCAATTTTCCACTTTTGCAGCTCTTCGACCACTTTGTGAAAATTCAACATCAAAAGCTACGGATGAGCGGCTACCATGATTTCCATCGGGAGACAAGCATGCAGAAGGGCATTCCCCTGCAAGTGGTGTCTCTCTGGAACTCAATGCTGCTTGCTGTCCAGGCCATGATCCATCATTATTATGGAGTGAGCTTCTGGGAGCACTGTGCCGCCGGCTGGCTGTCGCCCATCAGCTATGTGACTGCGTTCAGTGTTGCCGAGAATGTGGTGTTGGCCGTCTTCCATGGCTGCTATATTGGTTAGTTTAGTGATATTTTCTTCCAGGAGAGATTATTTTCAATTCTGAATCTCTTTGCCTTACAGACAAGGTGAGAAAATTTAATAAGGCCAATCTGGCCCCAGATGTCCTGCGAGGCACTGATCAAGTCGGCGGCTCTTTGGGACTGATGCAGCCCGGCGGCGACACAGCCGAACTGCTGGAGAAGCAAGCGGATCTCATTGCCTATCTGCGGGATCATACGCACAGGCTCAACCTAAGTATGCACAAAATGCAGACGAATGTGCGGCCCGTGCGCACGCCACAGATTCCTTAAGGATGGGCGAAGGAAGGACCATTTATACACTACATATTATCATTTTCTTTTTACTTTTTAATGGCGCTTTTTCTTTTATTCTATTACTATTATTCATGACGGAAGAAATGTTCTTCAAGGAAAATCATATTTAAACACAATTATGCCCAATTGTACAAAAAAATACAAAAAAAAAAAAAAATTTTCATCTATTCGCTGATGGAAAAATCAGTATGATTGTAAAGTTATATACGAAAAGTGCGCGTGAGGATGTGTGTGTTAAATTGTTAAATTAAATCTGATCTATATATTATCTTTAATCTAATTGCATTTTTGTCCACCATTTAGCATTTCCGGGGGGATTTCTAGCACCTCCAACGAGTTGTCCTTCGATGATGTTACGATCTTTAAATGCAGAAAGTGATGTTAAATACAATGCCAATGAGAAATTGAAAGCTTCAAGACTTACACTGTCGCCCGCTATGGCCAGGGCCAGTACCAAGCGTCCAGCACCCTCGAACCGGCCCACCTGGGAGCCCTTATGCTTATCCAAGACATAAATGAATCCATCATAGCAGCCAATCAGCAAATATCTGTCCCTGAAGCTGACCATGGACACGGCCCCATTACCACAGCTTAACTTAGTGACCAGGTTTCCACTCTAAAAGTTACAAAAGAATCATTCAGTTTGGATTTTGAAAGAACCAATCAGTGGAGAGGATTATTCTTACAGCAAACTCAAACTTGTAGATCTCGTTCTTCTGCGTGCCGCAGTAGACATGTCCGTCATTGAGCAGCAAACTGTAGACGTTCAGTCCGTCGGGTACGCCCAGGCGACGTAGCAACAGACCTGTGGCCGCATCGTGGAAATTCACAAAGTTTCCCTTGCAGCCCAGTATGATGATCTTCCTGTGGCCTTCCTTGGTGGCCTTGACTGCTATAATGGACTGGCCCGTGGAGAGCAAAGGGGATTCTATCATTTTGTTGGTCTGCAATCAAAAGAAAACATTTTTTTAGATTACTAAAAGAAACAAATTTAACAAAAATATGTAGTCCTTTTGGAGATGCGGGGCATCGATCCCCGTACCTCTCACATGCTAAGCGAGCGCTCTACCATCTGAGCTACATCCCCGTTGTGTATAAGCCCAATATATTGGCCGTAAAAAGTGCGTGCTTTGGTTGTGGGCCAACATTTTGATACTACGGCTCATTGCTATCCAAAGTGCATCGTCATGAGAAACGCGCATACGATCCAAAAACATAAAGAAACCGGTAACAGAAGCCAGCCCCCAGCGAGCATTTTATGTCGTTTATAAATAAATACAACATATAAACTAATTATAGACTGGTTATAAATATACAGTGTACGTATGAGTACCACACTATTCGAAGATTAGATAATGCTTCTTATCTAAATGGTACACAAATATTTTAATTATTCTAGATTGGACTGGGAATTACTATAAACGGTATGGTTTTGTTTGACTTCAGTTAAAAAATGTATTTATTTTCTGTTATTGATGGTATTTGTGTTGGGAGTGGTCTTAGAATACTATTCTGATTACCCATTAAGAGGAAAAGGGAAATATCTTTGATGCCAAGGAATGATGTAGTACTCCCATTGCTCCGGTTGCTCCCAAATGACGCACCAATATCATCAATAGCATCGAAAATTTTAACCACTAAATCATTAATATTGAGACTTCTTTCTATACATTTTTCTTTCTGTAAATTTTGTTTGTAAATATCTTCAAATAGGCGAAGGCATACGTGCCGCGACATACATATAAATGTAATCATATGATCCTACCATATTTCAACCTTTCTACACCGCATAACTCTATCTCTCTCTTAACCTGGTCCTTCCAGACGGACATGGATCTATCAACTCGGCAATATAAATATATGTATGTTCCTTCTGGCTGTTTCACACATAAACATAAATTCGATATTCTCCTGTCAACCTTTGAGTACAGGGTATAAAAACTATTGAACTACCATGCCAGCAAAACTACCAAAGTAGGTCTGCTAAATACATTCAAGACTCTTTCCAGTCCCTTTTCCGACTTTGTTCAGTCAAGTTCAACAAAATTTGATTCTTCAAAAAATTACTCGTTCCCTAAACGTCAGGTTTCTTATTTCATATTTTCAAATTTCAATTTAAACCAAACTACTTTATACAGAAGGAAGCATCATGTCCAATCTATACAAAGATATAAAGGCCGAATGGAGCAAACGAGCCCCGAATCTTCTGCGCTGTGGTCAACTTTTGGGCATTTTCAAGCTGGAGATTCTTGGAGGATTCTTGATGCCCCATGAGATGTCAAAGTCCAACCCCCAGCAGAAGGATCAACTGGTGAGGTCCCGCGATGTGCTGGAGATCGCAGTGGAGCACAGCATCACCGTCAAGGACTACGCAGCCTTTGAGCGGTACATGGCCCAGCTGAAAATGTACTACTACGACTACGACAAGTTCCTGGAACCCTCACAGGAGATGCACAAGATGATTGGTCTGAGCCTGCTCTATATGCTGGCCACAAATCGCATTGCCGACTTCCACATCGCACTCGAGCGACTGCCGTCGGCCCTGCTGCTCCAGGATCGCTTCATCATGCCCGTGCTGGCCCTCGAGAACTACTTCATGGAGGGACGCTACAACAAAATACTGGAGGCCAAGAAGTCCTTGCCTTCGGAGATCTATGGCAACTTCATGGACATGCTGGTGCTCACGGCCCGCGAGGAGATTGCCTCCTGCATCGAGAAGTCCTACCTGAAGATGACCCCCAAGCAGGCGGCACAGCGTCTGGGCCTTCGTGCAGGCGGAAAGGAGCTTCTGGAGTTGGTCGAACGCCGCCACTGGACTTTGGATGCTCAGGGGAACTACGATTATGCCGCACTAAACATCAAGCCCAAGGATGAGGTTCCGGCCAACGATATAGCCACACATAATTTATCCTATGCCACTGAGCTAGAGAAAATTATTTAAGGAGGATAGGCAACAGGATAGCGGGCTTTCATCCTCGTTTTGGTTTGCTTCCTCAGAAATTTGTCAATACATATTTTCAGGCAAATTTTCTGTCATGACATTTTATGTTTCTAAACATTTTGTGCACCATTGCAGGGCAGGGAATTTCTGTTCTAAGGCATCCCCTTCAGAATTTCGACTCTCATTACATTTTAGCATGTAATAATATATTTAACAGAACCCAAGACTACTGGAGAAATTTCTATGAAATGGGACAAATTTCAAGTCGACGGAAACTGCAATGGAAACCGTTAGCCAAACAACAGGCGGTGTCTCAAACATTGATAAATGGCTGCCTCAAACCTCTCTAAAATAACGGAGAACGAGAAATGGGGAGAAGACAAAGACGAAGAGCGAGAGAGATAGTGCACTTTTATGTACCGTTATGTCTTGAAGCTTAAGCAAAAAAAATACCAATAAAATGCTTGCAGTGGGAGTGGCAGCAGTATGTTGTTTATTTAGTGGTTGCAAGCCACATGCAGCCCGGGTCCATGCCACACCCACCCAACTATACGTATGTGTGTATGAACATGCATGCATTGCAGTTTGCCACACAACGAACAACAATAGAAAATACCAAAACACTCACACTGGCACTTCAAAACGAATAAAAAGAGTTATCAGTCGCCTGCACATAACGGCACAAACAACCGACCAACCAGCCCGACTTGGCGCAGAACAGCCAATGAGAGAGCGGCAGGCACATACACACACAGCTACACATATAGCAACCCATAGACAAGGCGTCATTTTCCAGAAAACACAACACAACAAAACAGGGGAACCAACCAAACCGGCAAGAAAAGCCCACGCCACAACAACAACATCCACATCCACACACAGACAGCAACAGGCACGAAGACAATTCCCATTGCAACGCCTTGGAAGGCTGCAGTTACGACGACTGTACCGAGAGAGCTAGAGAGAGCGAGAGAGCTAGTCGAGACCGAGAGAGCGAGAGAGAAAGCTCCTACAAAGAGATAGAGAGAGAGAGAGCGAGCGGAACAGTCGGGGGAGTCTCTATTTTCGGTTTTCTTGTATTTTATTTAAAATTGTTTTGAGTAAATAGCATATAAACATTTTATTTGCTGCTGCCAAAAACTAACGAATGGGAAAAGCATGAGGAGGCGACTGTCTGTACTATGTGCAACCCAACGGTAAACTGCAGCGCAGCGCAGAGCAAGGCATGCGCATTGGAGATGGGGGACCCGAAGAACAGGCAAAGGGACTTCGTGTGCCAGAAGGAGAGCCAGAGAGCAGGAGAGAGAGCTAGCTGCATTTTGGGAGAGTGTGAGAGCCGTGCTGGCCAAATATATCCCGTTAACTAAACAGGCACACATAAAACTTAAATAAACAACAATAGAGCGAGGAGAGAGCAGAAGAGAAAGACGAAGAGACAGAGAGACAGAGAGAGCAATAGTGGTAGCATAACCGAGAGTGAGTGAGAGAAACAGTTGCTGCTCCTGCCACTGCTACTGCATGCGGCTGCACTTTGCTGTTGTTTGTTGCAACACTAACCCCCAGCCAGCCCGGACTGGTACATAGCCAACGAAGCTCCGCTCCGGAGCTATGTGCTACGAACAGGACCAGTGTACAGTTGTCGTCGTCTCGGCCAAACAACGTGCAGCAAAAACTGACACAATAAAACACAAAACACAAGTGAAAGCTAAATATCAAGCAATAGCAGCAGGAGGCAGGCCAAAAACTGCAATCCCAGTAACGCCCTCTAGTATGTGCCTAAATACGGTACTGTGTGTTGGGCGTGGCATCCTCGGATATTTACCAAATAACTAACGACCAACTGTACTGCACCTAGAATGTACAGATGGCTTACCATCTCCCCCTAAGCTTGAGTACAGTTGCCCTCCTTCGTCTCATTCTTATTTACAATTACAGTAGGCCCCTTCTCCCTCCACTTGTTATGTTGTAAGTACAGTTGCCTTCTCTTGCTGCACCAATGTTATAAGTACAGTTGCCTCCTTCTACGCTATAGTTACAAGTACCGTTTTCCTCCTCCAAATCCTCTTTAGTTACAAGTACCTTTGCTTACACCTACACCATAGCTGAAGTACACTTTTCTCCTCCGTAGTTATAAGTACAGTTGCCTTCTTCTCCTACGAGCAGATATCAAAAAGTACAGTTGTGCTTAAAATGGAAGAAAAAATCGTAGCATAATTTCTGGCTACGGGCATGAGTTATCAGCACGTCGCAGCCATAAATCGAATTTCTGCCAGAATTAAGACTTATAGCTCTCTCTACCCTCATCGTGAAATATTCTAATGAAGTATCTCAACTCCCTTTCTACGCTTTTCACTCCATACTATCCAATTTGTTGAATTCGCGTGAGCCAATGCGAGAAAAAAAACAAATTCGATTTGATTTCCATTGTCTAGACATTCGCTCGTTCGCTTTTGGTTCTGAGCAGAGGCTCATTGCCAATTCGTTAACTTTTGTTGTTGCTGCTGTTTGGTCGTTGTTTGGGCAAGGTGTGGAGATGCTGGTCGTCCTTTTTTTGGCAGGATTTGCCTGCCGCTGTTCAATATTTTAATTGAAATTTTTCAAGTGTTTGTTAGACAGATAAATATTTAATGAACGCAACATTAATTAAATGGAGAATATATTGAGAGAAGATTGATTGACCTGGCACATGCAGGGCAGGGCTGTTTCAATGAATTAGTGAAGCTAGCTCTATAAAATCAAACAAATTATATTACGCGGAAAACCGTTAAAAATCTATTCCATTCTACAAAGAATTCTATTAATTGTAATGTTAGTAACAAAGTACATATATTACTTTATCAAAAGCGGTGTGCACGCTTTTTGAAAAAAACAACCCTTATCAGCGAGACTCGTCACGCACACTGCGTGCATTTTGTTTTCGCATTCTCTGGCTTTCCCTTTTGCACTTTTCACTAACCCTTGTGCCGGTTATCGATGAATAAATCTTGGGATTTATTATTTAATAGGCTCTGCTTGAACTTACCACCACATTATAGACAAAGATGTGGCCCCAGCGACTGCCAATAAATGCGGCATCCCAGGCAATATCAATAGATTGCAATGGCTCCTTGACGTACACTGTTTGCTGGACACTCTCAAGATTCTGCAAAAGAATAAGAACATTTACAATTTATAATATTTTTCTTATATGTGGGGGCTTACCTCCAATGAGGATTTCTTGAGGAAGCCGTCCAATGATGTGGTGTATAGAAATGACTCCTTCTCGCACAGATGCATGTTTGTGATGGCCTCGCCGTGCTTCGGGATCTGACGCTCGAGCTTGTGATTGTGAAGGTTGAAGATGTAGATATCCCCATCCTCGGCGGCGGCTAGTATGTGGTTCTTATAAATGCGTATTTGGGTGATCGGACTGACGACCGAGTGAAGGCGGCCCTTCCGTATGAAGCCCAGATCCGAGCCCATGTCCCCGTTGGACTCTACCGTATGCTGTCTCAGTTGCGTGGGTAGTGGCGGTGGGGCCTTGAGGATACTCCGTGGCAGCTGGTATGGCATGTTGTAGTTCGGCTCGGGCGGCGGCGGCGGTGGTGGTGGTAGCGGTGGTATAATGGCTAGCGGCTGCTGGGTAGGATTAGACTCTGATACTGTACTGGTAATTGTTTTGCTCTTACGCGACTGCTTGGGCCTGGAGGCGGCCGCTGGAATGGGATCCGCCGATCGTTTGTTGGGGCTAGCACCATTTTCGGCGATGATGGGAGGCGGCGACTGCGACTCCATTGCATTGCAAAAATCCATGGGTTCCTCTTTGATCACCGCATCGGGCTCCATTAACGGCATGGGCATTTTCGGTGAGATCTCCTCGGATTTTTCAGTCTGCTCCTTGGCTGCAATCTCCAGCTGGAGCTGAGCCACCAACTCGTCTGAATTATCATTCCTCTTGGCTGTCCGACGATTGAATCTTGCCCTACGCTTGGGCAAGTACTTGACCACCACAGCCCGACGAACGCGACCCTTGCGTCTGGCTTGTGTTTGGTTCGAAGAAGCCTCGCTTTTATTACAAGACTCCCCCAAAACTTCTGCCTGGCTCTCTGCAATCGGAGGCCGCGAGTTTGTGGCCGCTGCTGTTACCGGGGTAGCAAGCGTGGAGAGTATCAAAGATGATGCTGTTGCTGGTCCATGGTTCCTGCAGATCGCTAAATTGAGCAGCAGAAACTTGCGGTTTTGCAGCTCCAGGCTGTGAATTTCCAAGTCGGATTTCTCCTTTTGGAATTTCATGATCATTTCCTCGAGAAGGCTACGTCTATTCTGATTCTCCAAGAGACGAAGATCGATTTCGACAAGATAATGGGCCACCATGTCATTCGAAAGTTCCAGAAGATCAGTGGATTCGGACAGGGAATAGACGCCTGGGGAGACTCGAGCCAATGTGGAATCCAGAAATCCAGACGGATAAACAGAAAATGGTGGGATAATTGGACGCGGGGGCAAGGCTGGTGGGCTCTGAAGAAAGGGAAGTCCTGGTGGACTCTGAAGCGAAGACAATGCTGGTGGACTCTGACGAGGAGGCAATGCTGGTGGACTCTGACGAGAAGGCAATGCTGGTGGACTCTGACGAGAAGGCAATGCTGGTGGACTCTGACGAGAAGGCAATGCTGGTGGACTCTGACGAGAAGACGGCGAGGGAGAACTCTGACGAGGACTCTGACTAGAGGGTGGTGCCACTGCAGTTTCCCCCAGGGATCTTTGATGTGGCGGCGGCTCTTTTGCAGATTCAGCACTCTCTGAGGCGGCACTCGTCACCGTGCTAATCCTATTGCTCAGCTTTTTCGCCTCCTGTTCCTTTGAACGCTTTGCCGCCGCCTGCTGCTTCTGCTGATTAACCACATGCACCATCTGCCGCAGCAGGAACTCAATGCCCTGCCGATTGTTTCGCAGCTTGAGATTATTTTGCATTTTGGCTATTTCCATTTTGCTGATGCTTTGGGAATTGTGGTCGCTGGATGTCACAACGCAGGATATGAAGTGCAGACGAGTGTGTATACTGTCGCTATTCAGGCTTTTGTATCTCTCTGCTAGCGATTCCTTGAGATGCGGCAGAATCAGCTTCTCGAAACTGTCTACCACATAGGCCGCATCAAGCTTTAGCCTCTGCCTGTAGCGCCGCTTAGAGGACTCGGTGCTGCATTGAGAAGTGGTCGAGTGATCACTAGCTTCTTCATCGTTGGGTTTTGCCACTGCGGTTGCCTGCCGCTGCGGTTGTGTCTTGTTGTGAGGCTTATCCACAGTTTCAGCTTCAGCCTCATCTTCATCAGAGGAAGAGCTGACAACTATTGTTGCATTACCCGTCGGCTGAATTATTTCGCAGTCTGTGATCTCCTTTTTGATCGAAAGTGTGGCTTCTGGGGGGGCTGGAGCGGTATCCTTTGGAGTGCTCTCTTTAGTTTTATCTTTTGGTTTGGCTTTCTTGGGCGAGGATATGCCTACTTTGCGTTCTTGCCTCTCGCCACTGCTCAACTTTTTGTCTTGTTTTGGGAATGGTAGCAAAGGACCGCGGGGCGGTAAGCTGCCATTGAGACGGCCATTATATTGACGCACTGCGGTCATTGTCTTCACCTCGTCGGCGGCTTTGAGCCGTCTCATCAGATTATTGGCACCAGCCATTGTCTCTGTTGGGGTCTCCTTTTCTGTGGGACTAGAGTTCTTTTCTTTTTCTGGAATTTTACTGCACTGCCCGCTCTTAATGCTAGAGTTTTGTTCTTGTTCCTGTTTGGACTCTGGACTATTTTTACTGCACTCCCCTCTCTTAATGCTAGGTTCCGTTTGGATTTCTCGTTTCTCTAATGCCACTTTCTCCTTTTGTGGACTTGACTTGCTTCCGTCAGCCTCTGAAGTGCTTATGCTAAGGCACTTTTCGATCTCTTGGAGCAGTGCTTTTGGTAAGTCGATGTCATCAACGATCTCGTCTTCAATCGGTAACGTGACCCGGCTTTCCTTCGGCTTTTCAAGATCAAATTTCTTGAGCTGGCGACCAATTTCGTCCATTCGTCGTTTTCGGGCCTGGAACTTGAGGTGCTCCTCGTATATGGTGTCACTGTTGTTGATTATATACTTGAGGCTCTCCTTGTCTAGGGTCGCGAGGTGACTTTTGATTGAGGTAGGACTATCCGGTGGATCGAGGGCACCACTGCCAGCCACAGTAAGTCGGCGAATTTTGGGGGCAGGTCTGTAGGACAAAGGATTCGGCGGTCTTTCGGGTGGGGCAGTGCGTCCTAGGCGGTTCTTCTCGGTTGCAGCTTGGATCTCGTGGTTCAGCAGCTCTGTTAAAGGACGTACTTTGATCTTGGGATATGTTTGACTAGACTCAGACTCTGCTGCTGGCGGGGGATTCTCACTGGGTTTCTCATTGGCTTTAGTTGGAGTTTGATCGTGGTCGCGGAAGGTTCCTGAGAAGCTTAATTCCTTGCTGCACCTGGTAGCAATGGGTTTGGGGACTTTGATTTGACTAGAATCCCCTCCCAATGCTGCTTTTTCTTTATTTGACTGGCCACTAAATGGCCTCTCTTTATTTTCTGGCTGTTCTTTCAAATTGCTTGGTGTTTTCAGAAGGCAAGTATCAGCTTTAGAAGCTCCTTTTGATTTACAATCAACTTCTGTTCGTTTCAGTTCTTGTGATTTGTGATTTTGATTGTTCTTCTTACTTCGGGCGGGGATATCGCACTTGTTTGATCTAGAAACCCCTCCTTTTGGATTTGACTGGCCTCTAAATGGACTTTCTTTATTTTCTGGATTTTCTTTGGATTTTTTTTGCGTTTCCAGAGGTTGCAAACCCGCTTTAGAAGCTCTTTTCGATTCACAATCGATTTCAGTTTCTTTCAGTTCTTTTGATTCGGGATTTCGATTGAACTGTCTAATTTGATCGCCCCCATTATTTCTGGTAGGGTTGTAGCCCCAATTGTGCCGGTCTTCACTTGTTCTGCGTTCATATCTGGAGTACCTCTCTTGTCCGTAATATGATCTATCTGAATAATCGTTGCGCTGCCAGCGATAGTTTGGTGGACGATTTCGCTGATACGGATTATTGCTATTCGAAAACTACAAAATAAGCATGCAATTAGAACCCAGATGCGACTCAATGGTTGCAATTCTACTTACCCGAGGATTGAAGAAGGAGTCACTGCAAAGGAAATGAAAAGAAACAGACATTATTAGTAAGAACTAACTATTCTTCTCTGTAATTAATTGCAATTAGATGCATTACAACAAACACAGCCGCGCAGGGCACACTGAATCAGAACCGACAAAGAGCGAAAACTTTTACAAACAATAAAGGAATAATTAATGTAATCAGGCAACGTGCGCGGGAAGTTCTCTCTCAACTTTTCTGGCACGTAAGAATGAATGGGAGCAAAAAGAAAGCAGGCTTGGCCTCTGCATTAATTCAACAGATTTAAAATTTATAACCACCGAACCACCGAACCCCTGACCCCTGGACCCAACCCACACAACATCCAACCTGGCTCCCCTATCTAACAATTATCCCCATCTTTGGAGGGGGAGGACTATTTGTGTATGCAAAGGTGCGAATTCCTTTGGCGCTGGGAATTTCTCCTTTCTGGGTTTTGTTTTTCTGCTTTGGAAAAAATCTCGTTAAGAAATGCTAAAATATACGACCACAAATCTTTGCCATTGCCTTCTTTTTCGTTAATGTCATTTGTAACTTGAACTAATTAAAAATTTAACAGCAAGAAAGTTAAAATCTTCTGAGGCAGAAAGAATTTATGTAGCGATAGTCTTCAAGAAAGTTGAAAGAGGAAGTTTACCAGTTTTTTTTTTGCAATTTGAAGAAACCTATTCATGGAATTAATGAAAGTCTCAATATGACATGAGAATTGCATGTCAATCCTCAATCTACGAATATTTATCACAATAGCCCAAGGCTATAATTTTATTATCCAATTATAACTCATCTAATTGTTTATCCATTTATTCCAAAATCGGTCTAAAATGGTGTCATAAATATCAAAATGTTCCTTAACTAGATAGGAAAAACCATGAAACTATGAAAAAAGGTAAACTTTCATTCTTTAATTGATGAGAGTCATTTGGCTATCAATTGGTGACCCCGATGTTGCTTTTAAGAGTTCTATTGCACTTTCAACCACTTATATAGGTACAATTTAGGCCTACATAGTATATAATTATGTCAGGCTAGAGTTAATGTTTGCGTCAGTTTTCTCTTAAAGTTTTCATTCATGGTAACTTTTTTCCTGCACAGATTCCAGCAAATAACGAGTTCCTTGGTGATTGGTGACTTCTTTCTTTGCAAAATATTCTATTCTATTCAACGGACAGGCCAGACATTTCCTTTTCAGACCTTGTTCTATGTTTGCTTTCATCATCTCGCTCTTAAGATCATCTCTGAAAGAGTCAACATTAGAATAGGAAAATGACGAGAATAACGGACAGCCAAGCAACGGAGACTGAGACACATAAACTGAGAAAAAACTCGTAGTTTTTTTCCGTAAACAAGTAACTCTTTGTAAAATACAGAAAAATTAAAAACAAGTAGGCGTATACAACAATTTAACAAGTCATAAAGCAGTTTGTTTGTGAACATAACAGATTCCCTTCTCCGTTTAACAAATTTTAAAAACTTGAAAAATATTCAGCAATTCAACAAAATTGAGAAAAAATGGCTCAAGCTACAGCACAGAAAATTAACGGACGCTTTCAGAGCTTTATGAAAGGCCTCAACGATCGCTATGAGCCACATGTGCGCCAGCACCTGGCGAAGGTGTACATGGTCTTGGGAAGCACCGCAGCCGCGTCCACTGTGGGAGCCCTCTGCCAGATGCACGAAGTTCTAGATCTCGGTGTACTGGCTGCCCTGGCCACGCTGGTTCTGGCATTGGGTCTGCATCTCTACATGGATGATGGCAAGAACTATCGCACACGCTTGAGCATGCTCTATGCCGTTGGATTTTGCTCGGGCCAGACATTGGGACCGCTGTTGAGCTACATAATCAGCATCAATCCGGCCATTATCGTCACAGCCCTCACTGGCATTTTGGTCATTTTTCTATCACTCTCGCTGGCCGCACTCCTGGCCGAGCAGGGCAAGTATTTGTATCTGGGCGGAATGTTATTGAGCGTTATCAGCACCATGGTCCTTCTGAGCCTCTTCAACATGATATTCAAGTCGTACGTGGTTCAAGTGACTCAACTCTATGTGGGAGTATTCGTGATGGCCGGTTTTGTAGTCTTCGACACCCAAAACATAGTAGAGAAGTGCCGCTATGGGAACAGCGATGTCGTACAGCATGCCCTGATACTGTTCTTTGATATATTTTACATGTTCCGCCGTTTGCTGGTGATCTTGACCCAGAAGGAGGAGCGAAAGCAAGAAGGAAGGAACTAAGGTCCGGCGGTAGCAGCACAGCACAACCAAAACAAAAAATAAACAATAGATACATCTACCATATAAACACTACCAAATTGATTAGGTTCGAAAATTGGCCGTTTTTTCAATTAACTTTCAGCTCAACAGGCAACTTAAAATAAACCACAAGTTAAAGCCAGTTCACTGCCAATGACCAAAATACACGCAGAATTATCTTAAGATCGGACATATATCTTTATATAACTGCCTAAGATATTGCAATAACTTGGTGATACTTTGATAACTTTGGCTGATCCAATAAAGTTCATCTTCGTTCATAAATTATTATTGAATTCTCAACTTCTTAAAAAACTTCTTCCTCAATTGAAACAAATACTTCTCCATTGCCAGAGCTTCTCTCTGAGGGTGTAAACATCGCAATCTCTCCTATATTTGACTTGATTTGTTTTGGGCTTTAATTAAAACCAAACAAAACAACACGCTTCTTGTCAACGCCAAGACAAGGAGTAAAAGTTGAAAATTACCTCAAGCTGTTGCACGAGGGAACGAACGAACCCTTCAACCAACCCACTAATTGTTACAATACCAGATCCCGCTCCTGCTCCTTACCCCCGACCACCACAGTGTTCATGCTGTTGTTTATCAGAGGAACATTGCGAAAACTTGTGGGAAGCGTGGCTGTGCTTAAAAACACATTACAAGTACAAGACAATTAGTTTGTCTCATATAAAACGTAGCCAGGGGAGTCGCTGGAGGATTTGGATTCCTCGTTCCCGGACTGTGTTCCTTCTGCGACAAAGAGTTAAACGTTTTCATATTTATGAGGCTCGTAAAACTCAATGATATACAAAATTAATGACAAAAACATTGCAAGTGGCACGTCTCCCCGTTGCTGGTTCCACTCTCTGGCGAATCGTAAAAGAAATGTTACCTCAAAAACTTTCTCAGCATTCACCTGACAGCGGGAATGGAAATGGGGCTGGGACGCGACACAGTCAAAGTTATTCAAGCGTCTTGTAATTTTAATTTCAAGAGAGTCTGCGACTTTTTAGTTGCTGCCTTCTGGAAGTATTTCCCACTCTCCAGTTCTGGTGCATCCTCTCTCATTTTTTGTGTATGTCCTGTGTCTATCTTAAGGCGTCACGTAGCATTTTCTGTTCCTTTTTTAATTGACTTTGGACTGGAAGAAGTTTATTAGTTGAAGGGGGCTTTTGGGCTTGATTTGAGCAATAGGTGCTCTGCCCTCTTATGCTCGCCTTCTTCCTGCTCATTAGAAAGGACTTGTCACACATGCCACCGTGACTTTTGTGGACTTTTTCCTTTCGTTCTGTGTGGACCCGTTTCCGGTTCCGATAACGGTCACAGGAACGTGAACGTGTTATTGTTGTTCTTGCTGTTGCCCCCAACAGAACCGAGTGGCATCCTTTTTCACTCATCACTGCATAAATTGTACAAAAGTTTATTTTTTCCTTTCCTTTCCGCTATGCGTTATGCATATTAATTTTTACTCGAATCCCTCAAGACGCTTGCAAAAATTCTGATTTTTATTCTTCCTGCTTCTCCTGTTCCAAGAGGAATTCGTGTTTGGCTTCCTTATGAATATTTGTTTTTCGTTTACTTAAAGAATATTTTGATATATTTGTATGGAGGACGTCTATTAAATGGTGTGAAACGATGCTGTTGCGGTTTTAATTTTTAAAGATTTTTTTTTTTAGTTCCGATTTTAGCACCCATTTTGTGTATACAAAAATAACAAAATTCTGGTTGATTTGTTGAAATGTAATTTGTTATTGTTATGCCACTAAATTTGTTTCCTGAAGTGTTTTCCAGAAATCCTTCTGTTGCGAGAACGTTACGAAAAGAGTCTTTAAATACGAAGAAATATTTCCGGAGAGTGGTAAAAGGTTCGAAATATCCATCTTCAGCTTTTCGGAAACATAGTTAAGTGGTATCTTTCTTTCTAATTTATATCTTTGAAATTATCAAAGAGTTTCAAGACGTTTCAAATATATAGAACATGTTTCTATTATAGTTTCTTAAAAATCCATTTAACCTCCTCTTGGTCTGTGCCACTGTTTTCAATTGAGGCATGGTCATGTCTTTCGAATGCCACACCCCAACCCAGCCCAACCGAAGCTAATCCGCAAACCAGTTCGGAACAGGCCTGTACTGTGAAACGGTATCCAGGTCACTTTTGTCGCACCACTTGCATACCAATTGAAGGTAAAGAGAGGTATTGTTAATTGTCCAACCAAGAAAGGCAATACATTGGTGCCTTTGGTGGACAATCACAAGATGGGGATGTAGCTCAGATGGTAGAGCGCTCGCTTAGCATGTGAGAGGTACGGGGATCGATGCCCCGCATCTCCAGTAGTGTATTTTTCCACTAACTTTTTTGCAAAACATGCAAACAGCAACTTTGCAAAACAAAACACTTAAAACAATTAAAAATCTAGAAATAAATACATAAATTCTCGCAACGACAGCGACAGCTTAACTAGCTTAGACTTCAGGTTGTCACGGGAGGGAGGACAAAAAACTTTGTCCTGCCGAAAACGGATAACAAAACAGGGGCAAAAAATTAAAACAAAAGCCTTTTGCTCATAAATAGCACATCATGTATCATTTACAACTCCGATTCCAGCAGTGTATGGAGGATGTAGTCGCCCTGGGGCGTCCTGACTGTTGTCCTGGGACCGTGTTTCCTGGTCCTGACTGCTCCCGTGGCTGCTGTTGTGGCTGTCTGGTTAATTGCTGGCAAAGTTGCCTGCGAACAGCGAATGCAGGCATAAACACAAACATTGGCATATTGTGCTGATTTATGTGCGACAATGTGTTCTCTCTACCACCATCCTGCCTCCTCCTCCGCACTCCCCAACTCCATCGTTAAGGGCGCAAATCAAATTACGCGTCTTGATTGTCGACATGGGGGCAGCTTCTAAGGGATGTCCTGTGTTTGAATCGGAATAATGCTCACTGGCAGCTACAAAGGCAACCTTTGAATATTCATTAGTGGCAACTTCTTCCTCGACATAAGCCGCCCCGGAATGCAAAAGACAAAACTGCCGACGTTTGCGTATTCGTCTCCCGCAACAAAAAAATGCGAGTAAAATAAGGAAATCCTATTGGAGATGCGGGGCATCGATCCCCGTACCTCTCACAAGTGTCCAAAAAAGGTGTCCAAACTAAAGTGCAAGACAAGCTAAATGCCCAAATGGCCAAGTGAAGGGCAAGGTTTTTGGTCAAATTTCAGTTAGCTTTTGGTTGATTGTTGCGGTGGAAGTTTTGTGGGACAGAGCTTCATCGTAGTTGCTTACAGAACGATCTAACATAGGAGGGTCTAAAGTCTTTTAGGAATCTTTTTATTTCTACGAGATCTACGAGTATGTGCTTTCCTTGTCTAAGAAGCGGTGGGCATGCTTTTTGAACCAATAGAAAACCCTCAGCTAAACTCGAGTCTGCAATTCCCGGGCATACAGAATAGTCATGATTTCCGAAACAAAATTAGCTTAAAAGGAATTTATTCCTAAAAGCAGTCCATCTTTTTCTGTTGAATTCTGAACAGTGACGAGGAAGTCCTTGTCGAAGGTATCTACAGAAGTCACTCTGGTGAATATTTGTGATGGCAGAGAATAGATGTTTGACAAGTCGCAAGACTACTCCATTTTTATTTCAATAACTCGGTGGCATTTTAAGCAATACTTCTTGTATGTAAGAGACGAAGAGCCGCCCTAAAAATTGCCTATTTGAGCTTTCAGAAAAATTAGTCAAGAAAAAGCAGTACGGATTGAAGATTGATTGGTCATTCAAAGAGACCGACAAAATCGTTTTAATTTGTAAAATAACATCGCATCTTAAACACCTCCAAAACAATTGAAAATGGTAATCTTCGATTCCCCAAAATTTAGTTCCCATCTCCAAAAGTTATCTCTTGATCCCAGCAATTTATTGTATCTTTAACCACGCGCAGAAAAGAAAACCGTTTAAAAATTTCAGATTGTGGAAAAGTTTGGAAAAGACCGAAGGCCCGCATAATCAACTCTCTGTCTCTTTGGGATTTTTCGTGTGCCAGGGGACGGACTCCATGAAACAGCAGAAGCAACAAACAAACAAACAATAAAATATTGAGCACATTAATGTTTAGTCAGACGTAAAATTACTTTTAAGTCTACTTCGGGCTGTGGGCCCTTCCCCACTCTGCTCCTTAGACAACTCCTCAGACTCTGAGACAATGTCGGGGGTAGAGTGCCTCATAAAGACGTTAGATAAACGCTAGATGCATATTTATGATTTGACACTCCAGAAGTTGCCAGAGGAAATGGCAAATGGGAAACGGGACAGGAGCTCTGCTGCTCTGCTGCTCGGCCTGTCATTCTGGGGTATCGTGAAAAGCTTTCATAATGCTCGATAATGAAACATTTTTCACTTTTGCCACATTGACAAATGCCCAGGGAGGGGGCGAAGGGCAGGAGGCCGGAGTCCGGAGAGCGTTGAATAATAAAAGTTTATGCCAGTATTCTGGATTTAATTAAGAATAAGAAAAACGAACATTTTCAAACTTTTCAATTGCCAGATGCGCCCCAGCTCTGGCGTCTCTCGCCTAATCCGATTTCCAAAAGATACTTTTTATGATTATTATTTTTTGAGTTTGGGAAATTGTTTACGTTAATTAGAAAGGAGCTGTGAAAAGTGACAGGAACAGTGGAAGACGTTTGTCTGCTGTATGAGTGGAAGTGGTATGGATTTTAAGATGGAAAGAGGAAATAATTCTTGGGTATCGGAAGGTACCATAAAGTTGATAAAAGTTATTATTTTTTATTATTAATCAATTGGAGACTAATATAAAATATGAACTTAATAAACTAGCACTAGTTACTGTTACTAGGGCTATCGACACCACATTTGTTGTACCATAATGCTCGGAGAAGCATTTGTTAAAGAGAAAACATGCTCGTAAAAGGATTACTCTCCAGTAATTTTGCAAAGGTTGAACTAGTAAAATAGTTGTCTTTTCTTAATGCTTACCTTTGCTTAATGTTTAGTAATTTATCCGGCAATTCAGTCTAACGATATGGATTAATCTCTCTATTGTATCACTTGTCTTACTAAACAACTTCGTTGCCAATTACTAAGCCACACCAAGAATCGTATATTAACTCAGTCTCAAACAATTCGATTGCTGACCAGAGTCCGGCTAAAGTTAACTCAATCACAATAATTTTGTTTGGCGTTAAATGGCCGCTTCCTACCACTCAACTCCACTCCACTCAAAGTGTCACTTAATTGTTTATGAATGGGGCCCGAACTGTGTGTCAGCGTGCGTGTTTGTGCGTGTCGTAGCTGTGGAAATTCACATCTCTCCCCTCGTGGTAGGCTATGACATATTTTTGCTGCGGTTGACAGAACGGAAGCGGAAACGTTTTTGTGTGGATGGTTTGTTGTGATTGACTCTTTCGGGGGGTTTTTGATTTGCCTTTGAGGATGTCAAATATTTAGCGTTTAAATAGGCTATTGGCTAGTAGTGCGTACAATTTATTTAGATTTTGCTTGAAATTGTCGTTGATTTTTTATAATTGTTTAATTAAATATTTGAATTAATAAAGTCGTGCGTTATAGTCGTAGTATAGTAGTTTTAAAGTCTTTTAGATGATATTCCGAGATGAAGATTTAACACGTTTTTGATAGAGTTTAAATAATTAGATTATTAGCTCTCTAAATGTTTAATATTTTTGTGATGATTATTTAAGTTTTTTTATCAAACCGTTTACAATAGCAATTACAATTAATATTTGGAAAGTTTTTTAAATTAATTAAATTCACGCGTATAATTTGTTAATGTTTTTGAAAAATGTTTCGGTAATAATTTTTGTTGTTGTATAAATAGTCTCAAATTTTAGAATTTCACACCCACTACTATACGTATAAGGAAATTCTTCAACGATTCGACCGCGCTCTATGCTATGCCTATGCTGCTGCTGATGACCGTAGCGGTGACAACAACAGTGCAGTACACAACACAACACTGCACAACAGAGGCTCGACTGCGGCGGCAGAAAGTGCCTTTAACCGACGGCGCTAGTTTCCAGTTCCCGGCCCTGCCCTGGACCGCCCCCATTGCTGCTGCAGTTAGAGCGGGAGCGGGAGAGGGAGAGGGCTTAGAGAGCAAAACAGCAATAGCAATAGGGATGCAACAGCAGTCATAGTCGTAGCGGTACATAACCATACAACAGAACAACAGCTACATAAACTCACACAATCGCATATCGCATAGCTGCTGCTGCTACTGCTATTGCACACTCACACAACGTCATATACAACAGCGAACGAGAGACGGGCCGAGAGCCGATCATCATAAAACGGAGTACATAACCCGAAGTCACGGCCCGAGAGCTGCAGCAAAACAAAACACAGCACAAAACAATGCAAAATACAGCAGCAACAACAACAACAGCAACAGCAAAATGTAACTAAATACGATGCAGCCGAGGAGGGGGTGGGTGGTCGGAGACCGAGACCGAGACCCTGCACCACCACCCCCATGCATCGCCCGGCAAAGCGAACGACGAACGAGCGAGCTGGAAAGACCGAGCGCGACTAACGGTACAAGGACCAAGAAGGCCATCGTCACGAAAGCCCGCCGAAAGCCACGAAGTTGAATCCAGGGTATGTTCGATGAAAGGTAAGACAGGGGGAGAGAGTGGCCTATATTTAAGAGTTTTATGAGTGACTAAACTACTATAATTGTTTGATTTTTTATCAGAAAAATGGGACACATATGACCTTTTTGCAAAGATGCAAAGATGTTGAGAAGAAGAGCTGCACTATCCAAATACCCACTAACTTCTATTTAATATACCTTGCCCTGCAAAAGCCACGAAGTTCCACCACGACCAACAGAGAGAGAGAGAGAGAGAGTGTATGTGGAAGAAAGAGAGAGTGGGCACTAGAGAGAGAGATGGTGATATAGAGCAACTGCAAGAGAGCGAGAGAAGGCAATAAAATAAAATACAAGCAAAACAACATAAAAACCCAACAACAACAGCAATAATACCAACAACTGCAGCAGAAGGAGCAGCAACGGCAGCACCAGAAAAGGACACGTGCAATTAATGCGGGATGGGAGAAGAAGGAAATGGAAAGGGAGAAAGGAGGCGGTGGGTTATTGCACTGGAAATGGTGTACACAATCTCCCTTTCATCTGCCTGCAAATGCTGCTGCTGCGCCACTGCTGCTGCAACAGAGTGCTGCCTGGTTGGCTGTTGCATAGTTCGAGGCGCCGTCGCTGCTGCCGGATGGTGTGAGTGTGTTGGGATTTTTGTTTGGTAAACTGCATATACAACAATACAATAAGCAGAAGGACAGGGTACAGTGGCACAGTGGAACGAGAAGTAGGTCTGGTGGAGATCCCCTTGCCCCATGCTTTACATATGTACATAGCATTTTGAATGAATTCCGGCGCATGCCATCTGATGGCATTTTCTATAAAAGTCAGTTAGGCCATGTGCACGAGCTCAGTTGAGTTTCAACGACCAAACTCCACTCTTGAAATCTTTCGCCATATCGCAGAGAAGCAACCAGCCCCCAAAGCAATCACAAATTGAGAAGCTATTGCGTACCCACATCTCTGCCCACCGTCGGCAATTGGCTCGCCCAACATTTTGAGTAGAGTTTGAGCCTTGCGCTTACCTTGGTGAGTACTCAATAGACCCTTAAAGTGAAGTTTGGGGAGTGATGTGTAGTAGGAAGTGTTTTGCATATCATATTAAGACGGATACCAAGTGAAAAGTGATGAACTCATCTATTGGTTATGATTGTTTAAAAATTTAAAGTAATTAAAGTATTAATAGAGCTTCTCCAATTAATTAAATATAACTTGAAATTGACCATCAATTTAATAGATTTACTTGTTGATCGGAACGATTTGCAGCACACGTTTACATAGATCGCAGTACATAAGCGAAATTTATATCTATATCTATTAAGTAGATTCACTGAAATGTTCCTTTCCGGTAAGCAGTTCAAGAACAACAATAATAATACAAAAATGCTTGTCAGCGTCACTCGAGCGGCTATCATACCCTGTGTGTTCATACATTGTGTGTATTTTTGTAGTTGAATTTTCGGTCCCGAATCGCGATCGCGCACTTCGTGTATTTTTTGAATTTTTTTTAATCCTCGGTTTCAAGTCTGTGTCACGCACAGCTACGTCCCACACGAAGAGTATTTTGTTTCTGCACTCTTGGACGCGAGAAGCGTTCATACAACGCCGTGTATTTTGTTCTTGGATTCTCGGGCTCGCGAGTATCGGACCAATAGGAGCAATGAGAGCAGTTGGGAAACAGGGCAGGCCCAGTACTCATGCTAAGAATTATTCATTATTTAATCCATCAACTAAGAGTTCAAAAGTTCCTTAGAGAACACTTATGTATGTCAAGCTCGTATAAAACCATATACATACATATCTAAATACTATAAAAACGATAGATTCGCATCTAATTTCGCTTTCATCTCGATCCACATTCTTCTACCTTTTCAGAAAACATCTCAGAACACAGTCATACCAAAAAGGAAACGGCTATCAAGCCTATAAAGAACCGTATTTATTTGATCGCCAGTCAGTTCGATAAAGTCGAACCTACTGTAAGTAGAACACGATGTGTAAGCACCAAGAGATGAATATGAGGTACCAATCACCTCGCACGCAAGGATACAATAATGGTATCCAAACGCTATATAAATCGACTGATACAAATTCCAAGAGGGTACACTGTCACAACCCGAAAATATAGAGTCATAATCAAACGATATGTAACCAATTGTAGGGCCACTATGTATGACGATATTTAATGTATTCGAAATCTATATAACCTTACTTAAAGCATCAATATTTAGGGAAATGAAAATGCATCTAAGTAGGCGCCCCCAAACGGGCGTTTCAGTATATTTAGTATGTAAGATGTTATACAATTAAAAGAACATAATAGGTTCCGAACCCGAACAATTAGGTAGGTCCACAAAACGGAAGACAACTTAATGAATTCGTTCGCAATTAACCTTTTACTTTTATCCCCCAACGAGTGTCACACATTGGCCTTATCCGCTCTATCCGGGGATGTCTATCTGTGTGTGAACCCCCATCCATTTCCAATCAAAATTATCCGAAGCATGGTGTCTGAACTTGTACGCGTGCGCGAAAGATCAGTAATGGAGGCCAGGGTCCGGACCTTTGCCGTAATCGCGTTCTACGTGCTGCACGTCATGCGGCTGTCGCCTCACGCGCCGGTTGGGCGGGTGGTGGGTAACGATTTTAGCGTTACACGTTGGGAATCCGTCCGCAACAAATATTCTAGTCTGATTTTTGAAGAGATCTTTCAGAAATCAGATCTGCATTCAAAATCTGCAATTCTTCGGTGTTGATGTTTGTTGACTCGAATGTTGCATGTTGTTGTGTGTGCTTGAAGCATGTTTCCGATCATAATTTTCATTATTATTTCAAGTAATATATTAGCTGTTAATATTATTCTAACACTTGGCAATCAACTTCCGCAATCAACTTTCGTTAACCTATTCCTTTGAATCTTTCACTGGTTTAGAGCTATAATATTATAAACAGCCAGGCTCCGTTTTTCACATTCACAAAAGTTTTCCGATCTAATATGGGGCTCCCGTTTTCACATTCCGCAAGATTTATTCGTTTTCAAAACGAAAACATTTTCGTTGACGAAATGAAAAGTAAACGGCTTTTCATACAACAAAACGAACCTTAATTGCAAAAGAAAAAAAATAGATGACTTATTGATGCATTAACATAAACTTGACATCTATATTAAATTAACTTTTTCTTTCTTTATAAATAATTTTATTTGAACCCAACCTCAAATTTGCCTCGGAAAAAATTTACCAGGGCAACAACAATTTTCGTTTTGGTGCAAACAACAAAAATATGTGAAAACTGGAGAACCTTAAAACGAAAACGAAACGTTTTGGCTGAAAACGTAATCCGCAAAAGTAAATGAAAAACGGAACCTGCCTGATAGTATCAAAATCAACAAGTCCTTAAATAATCTACAATGGTAATCTCATTCAAAAATATTTTGTAAAGAGAATTCGTGATTACAACTTTATGCATGTCCCATTATCCCAGAAGAAATTATTTTATTGGATGCCATCATCCCATTCCTATCCGTTATTCAACAAAATTTTCTTCACTTTATTTGCAAGCTTTTCACAGACGGTAAGCTTAAGCTACAAAATTTTGAGATCCGATTGATAGCGGCATTTATTAGCTTTTTAGAATGGGAAAGATCTTTAAAACTAGGTATGGCATACTCAATCTAACCCAAAAAAAAAACTATAAATAATTGGATGCCCAATTCTATCTGAAAAACTTATTTTCATTCCAGATAAAAAGGGATGCCTTTTTTTGCATGGTGTTGTAGTCAATAATAGTTGAGGATTCTAAAGTGAAATGTGGCTTTCTTTTCGGAAGAATTCTTAACAGTATTTTATACCAGTTAAAGCCATAAGCCAGAATAGAAATCTTATGCTAGTTTTAGGCACTTGCCAAGAATATTAATATTCATAAATTTCTGATTTATTTATATTATAAATATTCAATACTCAATATTCTACAAGAATTCCTATTCACACCAAAGATTTTATAAAAACTTTTTTCCTATCCGTAATCAAAAAAAAAAACCCGCCAAAGCATTGAAAACTCAAAGATTTTTTTTCTAATATTTCATTGGTTGACTTTTGCTCATTCGAAATCCCTTACTCTTTCCCCTTACTTGGGGCAGACCTTGTTAACGCTTCTGGCGCGTCTGTCGACAGTGTCCAACCAAGAAATGCATATTTAGTCGAGTGTTAATAATGTGGCCGCCTGGGGGATTGCCGCCAGGGACCAAGGACCCCCCCGTCCGTAAGGCCTGGAAAGGTGCAAGCGTGCGTTAAGCCCAAGGAAGGGCCCCACGCACAGAGATACTACACTCCTGCCGCAGTCAGGGCAAACAAACAAATGGCTCAGCCAGAAGTGGGGTGGGGGAAAAACCAAAACAACAGAAAGGAAAAATGAAAGTGAGGAAAAATAAAGGAAAACTTGCCTGTCCCTGTCCCTGTCCATGTCCCTGTTCCATCGCTCGTTTATCCTTCGCTGCGCGTAGTGATTGTTTTGCTGCCTGTGGATGTGGGAAAAGATATAAATAAAAAAGCAAAAAATTAAAATAAAAATAAGAAAAAAGAAATGCATAACTAAACATGGGGCAAAGGCTGCGAGACTGGCAAGTTCGGGGGTCTCTGCTGTTAATTTTGTTATTCAAAATGTACCCAAGGAATCCCCACCCTTCCCATCCTTCCTTTCGAAATCAGAGATTTTTAAGGAAAGTCGCGACGTTTATTTATTTCCGCATTGCCAAGGTCCTTTCTTTTCTTTTCTTTGCTCTTTCCCATCTTGAGATTCTTTTGTTACTGTCCATCCATCTCAAGGGGAGTGGGAAAGTCGATTTTTCTGCACGGGAGTGGATAATTAAGTTCAGACCGTAAAAATATATAAGACCCATACCCAGACTTTATAGAGATTTTAATTTAGTGGTCTATAATTAAAAGTGAAGCGTTGGCCAATTTGCACACAATAAAAAAATGGGAAAATGTCAATGACAATCCCACAGATACAATTTACCTTTCGAACGTCACGTAGTTTCAACGTCAATTGCCCAGCGCTTGAACATTGAACGCACTCACACGGAAATTTCAATGACAGGGAGCTCCCCGCCAGAACAGGCAGAGGCGTAGACAGACAGGACGAGACAGGGGGATAGGCCGATTCAAATTTGGGAGAAAAGGACTATATCAGATACGATTTGCATTCCCAGTAGATACTTGTACATATCCATTCCCAGCACCCCCTTTTTACCCTACTTCTGTGGATCTCAACGTATCTCACGGATAGCCATGGATAGCCGCAGGACGGTGGCCACCCCACTTGAAAATTTATGTGTTAATTTTAAGGTGCCCAAGGGGAGATGGAGGAAGTGGGATTTTCCCTTTATTTATTTCTTTTTTCCTCCCTTTTTCCTGTATTGGCGAGCATTTTTCACAAAAACTTTATCCAGGTGCTGCTGCTGCCAGGGTCAGGCAGGCAGCAGGCGCCTTTTTGGAGGGTAATAAATGAGCTAATAATAAGTGAAATGTGCTTTTGAGTGACCCTAAACAATTGCTTCGAGAATGGACACTAGGAACACCCCCGGGCCCACGTGGAAATTGCTGTGAAATTGAGTTTTGGGGCAGCTTGAAAAATGCGCCAAAGTGTCGTCGACAAATTCCGTTGGTGACATGAAAAGATTTGTTTATAATTAATTTTTACCTTTTTTTTAGCGTATTTTAATTTTTTTTTTGGTTCAAAAACATGTGACGCGCTGAGGGAAATTAATTATTGTAATACCTTTGGTCAAAATTTTTTTGAGAGTTACTTTGAAAAAATTGCTAATAGCAATTAACGTAGGATTTTGTAGAGGAATGTAAGAGAACAACATTAGCTAGAATGTAGGGAAAACTCTATTGGAAAACGAACATAAAATGCTCTAGGCATGGCCTGAATATTTGAAGGTTATTTAATGTATAAACTAAAAAACTTCCAACATTAATTAATTCATTTAATACTATGGTAAATAATTGATACATGTGCATATATCTCTCCTCAGTAAAAATAGTTTCACTTGTGGAAGCATCCCTATGTAAAAGGAACCTGCTCTCAGATCTAAAGAGCATAAAGAACAAATCGCATTCGACATTTATAAGTGCCTGAATATGTCGGATGAGGACCAAGGACCAAGGACCGATAACAAGAGGCAACAACGGCAAAAGCCACAAAACACAAGTGTTGACGTGTTTTTAGGGGTAAGAGAAAACAAATGCCAGGCCAAAAAAGAGTGTACAAAACGAAGCGAAAATGGTGGAAAAAAAGTGGGGAAAAATGGGGAAAAAATGTTGTATCCGCTTGTTGCAAAATTCCAATCAATTTTTGTTGTTCTTGAGGACGATGAGGGCGACTCATTTGCCGGAAAATTGAGTGGACATGCATATCCGTAGAGCGACGGAAATGGTCAAGATGCAGGTCCCAACAGGCCATCAATTAGAATTTTTTCTGGCTGCTACTGCTGCTGCTCCTGCTGGTCCTCTTTGGGTCTTCCGTTTGTACCGGTCTGTGGGTCCTGCTTTGTCTTAGGCGACGATGGAGTCGGTGGCTTGTTTGGTTAACAAGATGAAGCTGACAGAGCCGCAGGTTATGGCCAAGGACCCATCAACGTCATTGAGACGGAGCCCCAGCAACCGAAACAAACAAACAAAACAGCCAAACAATGTCTGACTGGGAGTCTCTTCCTTTGGCTTCAGTAGTATCCATTCTGTGCTTTTGCGGCCCAAATGGAATTTTTGCGTTTGCCTAACTGGCAAAAAATAGCCAAATGTTGATGATGGGGGAGTCCTTGTCCTCCATATGGCATGTTATGATATGTGGAAAAGTCTGCTGTGAATTGAAAATCGAAGTTAATATGCTCTGCAGACTGTGAAACAAATCATTTTCAAGTTGTTAACGGAAATCGACACGTTTTTGCCATTTTATATTTATTATGAGCATTTTTTCGTGCTCCCTCTTGGCAGGGCAGCAGATGTTGCCAAAGTGCCAAAAGACCAGCACTTGCGTTTGAGGAGGGTGTGCGAATGGTTTGGAACCTAATAATTTGATGATATTTGATGGTTTTAAGGGGGTTAGCACAGGCTTGACTTGTAGGGTGTCTTCCCCTTAACTCATGTTAAATATAACCCTGACAAATATCCCATTAGCTATTCCCATAATTATAAAATTGCTGATGGTACATTCGTTCAGCGTCTAGTCCTCAAGCTGCCTCCCTTGATGGACGGGGGGCAGGTCTTCAAAAGCCCCCTCCACGGTACAGCAGACGGCACTTGAATATGCAAAACAGAGCCAAGAAAAAATTCGTTTAGGTAAGCTATTTAACGAGGCGTTAGTGCAGGCTACGACACAAAAAGAAACGAGGGGGAACGTTTGCTGCTGCGACCGCAACTCTACATTTATACCCGATACATAGTCAGCATGGCTTTCCTCCACCAGACGGCGCTAACGTTGAACGACCCAACAAAGAGTGCGTGCGAGAGAGACAGAAAACGTGTCGGAACACGTTGTCGGGCGCTGCGTAGCCACTGCAAATTGATTTGTTCCTTTTGGCTACAAAAATGATCCGATCTGATTCAGATTCAGATTCATGCCGTCTATAGGCAATCTGGTAGATATGGTCATTCTTTATGATTGTGCGTTTTTAGTTTTAGTTTAGTTTTTAGTTGCTTTGGCAAAGCCGACCATGAAAAGTGTGTGTTAGAGAGAGACGGAGCGAGAGAAAATGAAATTGTTTTCATCATTCTGGCTATAATAATTATACGATCTGGTTCAGATTCTGCATTCTAAAAGATAATGTCATTCTCTACGTTTCTGCGTTTTTGGTTTTTTCGTATCTTTAAAATTGTGGATGCCACAGATTTACGCCCTTTGTGGGAGCGGAAGTGGGCGGGGCGAAGTTTTGAAATATACTTATAACAGTGACAAGTCACAGAAGCTTGGAAACAAAATGTCGTTGCTCTAGCTCTTATAGTCTCTGAGCACTAGGCGCCCATAGGAACGGACAGACGGACAGACAGACATGGCTCAATCGACTTTACATGTACATACATATATACTTCTGGACGTGACACACATCCGCTTTCACTAGAAATCTAATATACCCCTATACACATTTTGAGTATTGGGTATACAAATCTTATACAGAACACATTATGTTTATGCGACACGGAGATCTGCCAGAGTATGGCGGGATGGCGGTGGGGGCGCCATAAAATTAGCAAGCACGTGAGAGACCCATCCTCATTATCATAATATTTCCCAGTGCGGGTAGAAAAGCGCAAACGTTGGCAGTTTAGTAGACAGACAGCAGTCCAGCAGACAGACTGGGAGTCCAGAGACAAGAAGACGCAGCGAGAATCTGTAACCTTGCTGCATGCTCCCTGCTAATTTATAGATGAAATTGTCATTAATATAGTGCCCAAATGGATGTATAGCTCACCAATGGTCCGTCGAATCCCAGTGACCACCTGTGCGACCAGCATTATTTCCATCGCGACCGTGCCGGCTGTTGTAGCGTGACCCTGGCGCCGACGCAGACGCAGACGCAGCCGCAGACGACGACGGCTCCGTGGGAGCACTGTCGGTTTTTTCGGTTTTCGATGTGCCGGAGTCGGCATTTGACTGGGCAGCTGGTGCTGTTGCTTCTGGTTCTGCAGTATCCATGGCTTAGAAAACGTACTTAACATTACCAATTGGTTTCAGTTGTTGGAGGTTATTTTTTTTTTTTATATACATATTTAAGGCAATGCGAATCATATCACAATTTGCAGGTGTACCGAGGTTTGTTTGTACTATTAGGTGCTGAAACCGCTGGAGGTCCTGACAGCGCTCTTACCATACTATGAATATCCTCGTTTTTTGTGTAAAATTTCACATAAATCCAAAAAAAAAAAAAAAAATGCACCAAAACGCTAAGTTCTTGACACTACAGACAGCTGTTTGACAATCGATAACAGTGTGGCAGTGGAGAGAGAAGAGAGTGCGTTGCCACCCCGTTCCAGAGTTGGGCGCCAATTCAAACACCAAATTCAATGCGCATTGTGATTGTATGTGTGTGTTTGTACTGTCTTGGCTTTATGCTAATGTCCCGCTGCTTATTGTTTGTAGAAAATGTTCTTTGCTGTGCAACTTCTATTTACTTTTCGCTTTTTTCGATGTTTCATTTTCTTTTTCTGTTGTCTCTATATTGCTTGTGCGCCTGAGGGGTGTTTCGGGCCCACTTTTTAAATTTCCATAATTATATGCATCAGCTGGCAGGTTGCTTGCTGTCTGTCTGGCGAAACAATAAAGCAGCAGAGAAAACAATGCCAAGAATAAAATGTACCAATCAGTGGTGTGTGTTGGCTTGTGCCTTTCTTTTCCTCATTTTTATGGCAGAATAAACCTGCGTCAAAGTGTAAATATTTGCAGTTTTTATATTATAATCAATGTGAATAAATAATAAAGCGAGAAATGCGACAATAAAGAAACCAACCAAATTGCGTAAAGTAATTGCGTCTGTTATTGTGGGTGGGGATATGGTTGATGGGCTCTGTTTCTGCCTCTTTCCAGATCGTTTCTGCACTGATTTCTTTTTTATCGTCTGGTAACGCTGTGCCATTATCAATCACTTTTGGCCTGCGCCTCGTCATGTGGGGATGTAGCTCAGATGGTAGAGCGCTCGCTTAGCATGTGAGAGGTACGGGGATCGATGCCCCGCATCTCCATCCGGAACGTGTGATCCTTATTAAGGACACACACACACCCTCTTTTTTCTTCAAATACTCTGGAGGATTTGTTGGAAAGTTGAACGAAATCGAAGTATTTTGTCTGGGAAAGTGTTTCGGACTTCCAAAAAAATTAGATCATATGTATTTAGCCAGGCGCAACAGAGATTTGAAGACGGATTCCATTGTAAATTTTTTAAAAGCTCTCTTATTATTTTATATCTAGTATGGCATATATTTGCAGGTAAACAAAATATATAAAGGTAAGGAAAAAAAGAAAATAGTCTATTCTGGAGATGCGGGGCATCGATCCCCGTACCTCTCACATGCTAAGCGAGCGCTCTACCATCTGAGCTACATCCCCATATAAAGGTACCTGGTTTTGTGCTCTTAAACGATTTCAAGTGGATTATTTTCATCCGAATGCTCTAATGCTCTATAAATAAATCGATCATTTACTAGGCATGGCCACAGTCGGCCGTTTAGTGGTTTGGTCATCAAATCACATTATACGCCATCGGAAAGTCAATGCAATGACACAGATTGATTCGACTGTGAAGCGGAGTCATTATTATTCATGATCGAGGAGTGATATTTACTATGGAATGAAGGGCAAGCCAGTCCGAAGTCACATAAACCCCGAAAACGGGTCTGATCAAATTTCGAAAACAAGTTTTGTAGGTGAATTACCATTTTACAAGTGAAACAACGAATGGAAACTTTATATACCCTTCCGACTATCATAGAAAACATATGTTAAATCTGTAATTATATTTTTTAATTTGATAAAAGTTTGCTTGGTTGTTCTTAGATAAGGGTACGGTAGAGATAAATTTTAACAGAAACGAAGACTCCATTTTACTAAAAACTTCTGTATCTAATATTTATCTCAGTTGTATTAAAAGATATCATGTACTTAACTGAAATATTTCACTTTCAGTTAATCGGGCTTATCACCCAAAATAATATATTGCATAAATAAAAATCTTTGAAAAAACTCATTTCAATATTTGAATTATACATTTCATATATATCATATTATACATATGTACATGTATAAAGGAAAAACTCCCATTGTACTTGAAATATTTTGTGTGTCGCAAGCGATTTTTAAAAGTAAAGATACTCTTTGTATGGGTATAGCACTACTCTAAAATCCGGGAAGCCGAACAAAAATAAATCCGGGCTCAACCGGGATTTGAACCCGGGACCTCTCGCACCCAAAGCGAGAATCATACCCCTAGACCATTGAGCCTCTTCCATTTAGGGCGTCCCAATAGTCGAATTCAGCAACCAATTCCTAGCCAAAATCTAAAAATAGCCAAAAAGTGAAATCTCAATTTGTTATGCACCAACCAGTTTTAGTATCTTTTGTTTTCTATTGGAGGTCAGTCTTCAAACAGATAAACTGCATATTTCAGGTATAAATTACCTCTCTTTGGTGGAAGGAACCGAAGTAGACCTTTGGACGAGCGGAAATGCACACGGGGATGTAGCTCAGATGGTAGAGCGCTCGCTTAGCATGTGAGAGGTACGGGGATCGATGCCCCGCATCTCCAAAGTTAATATTGTACATTTATTTTTTAAGGACATTTCCCTTTATTTTGTACAATTATCTGTGGCGGCCATTATTTCCAGTTAAAGGCACTCAAGGGTAATTATTTGCATCAAGGTTCTTGGTCAAAGCACAAAGAAAATTAAAAGGAAATGAATGGGTAAGAGTATGTTCCTAGGTAAGAGATTAGGGTGGGACGTTTCACGCGTATACATTTAGACAAATACATAAATATTTAGCAAATCATTAGAGATTAAAACGTACTGAGACTAAGAACCAATAAATGATCCAAAATATCCTTAAAGTGATGGGGTTCTTAGGTAGGATCTAGAAGCTAAGAAGCTAGAAGATCTAGAGCCATAATTAACGATCGGAACGTTCCTGCGAAAAGTTCTTTAACCCATTCTGCCTATGCCCTCCATTCCTATTCCTTTTGCAGACCCATCCATCAGCCTAATGGAATAAGCACCCCAGACCCACAGTTCGAGACTTGCCAACTCTCGTAACCTGCACAAATATTTAATTATTCATAACTTTAAACAATCACGGCGACGTCAGCATCATCCGTGTAACCCCAGGGTCTAGAGTCCCACACCGATGCCACCCGCCGTTTACGACTCAACAAACACAATGCGAAACAGGGATCTATGGGGGTTTCCTTCCCCATCTGCCACCGTTTAGCCTGCCTCCGCTGGTAATAACATTGTCGTAAAATCATGTTTGGCTTATCGTGGGGCCCCGGACCGGGACCCGGGACCAGGGACCAGGCGCCCAGGTCCTGCCAGGATGATGATGATGATCTGGAATGGGAAGAGTCTTGTGCGCGCTGCATTTAAATGCCGTCGAGAAACAGCGTGAATTATAGTGGCGTAGGTTAAATGCCGTTAGACAGCCGCATAAACTACGAGAACCCTTTCGCATTTTTGACATGAAATCCCATCTAACTTTTTCCCAGATACATTTCAAATACACATATATATGTATCTCTATACTTGTATATTTGGGTGTATTTTGTGCAAGTCAAAAAGTTGTTGGCGTCTGCTTTTAATTTTTGTGAAATTATTTGCATTCTCTAAAACCAAGAAAACTTGTCCTGACATCCTTCTGGCAGCTCCTTTTGGTATGGGTATCCCAGTCACAGTCCCAGTCCCAGTCCCATCTCTGGTACTGGTCCTCCTCTTGTTTTCTTGTAATTATCGCTTTTGTTTGTTGGCTGAAACTTTTGCCAGGTTTTGGCCGCCGGCTAACATACAAAATTAGCGCTCACCAAAATGACTAAACAATATTTACTATTCCAGGATGCGGGTTCGGGCCCTGGACTGGGCCAAAAGAAAGCCCGTCTCAAGACGCTGCCAACTACGAGGCAACATATTGTCGTTGCACGCTCAACAACATAATTTTCTAATTGGCCAAAGTTGCTGCCAAGTTTTCGACAGCCCAAGCCAGAGACCAGAGACCAGAGACCAAGAAAACATTTCTTCTCACTTTCGGTTTGCTAATTCAATTTTAATGCTTGATTTCATATTAATTGAAAAACGACTTTTGAAAGGAATGGGCTGCGGCTTAAAGGAAGTTGAGATTTGTTCATCACGTGTGCAATACTTGGTATTTTACAGTCTTTGATATTATCCTTTTCGTGTTTGTCTGAGAAAGTATATATTTGGAGCTATAGATCTATAGCTATAGCGAATTTTGTACGTCAGTGAAGCTTCCTTAGTTGTACATATTTTTAAGAACTGAACTAAGAACTACTTCTTGTCTAGTCTAGTTTATAATCTACCTATTTATATACACTCCCGCTGATTTACATTCTATATTCTGTCAATGCTGGGGCAACCCCCAATTTCCACAGCCAAAATCCATTGAACTCATTGAACCGAGACCCCCGAAAGAACCAAAGTTGTATTTACCCAAAGGCTTCTTAAGCCATTCGAAGGCGTTCATAACAGATGACCTCATATTTGTGGCAGAGCACCCTCCGGTACGTATCCACACAAGTTTGATTTCCAAGATGCTCGTTCGTTTTTTCTTGTCTCCTCTTTTTATGGCAGGCACAAAAGCCAAAAGGCAAACACACTCGAGTCATAAAAAGATGCCTGCAGACAAACAAAGCGGCACACGAGCATAGACCAAAAGGCCAACATAAAGATCAAATGTCAATACGGGAGTGGGGGCAGGGCGGGGTAACACGCTAAACGTCGCTGTATAGCAGCCAAAGAGAAAGGAAAGACAAACAGCAGCGACAGGAAAATGTACAACAAATTTCTAAACGTTGTCATAAAAATGGAATGAAAACAACCAGAAGGCGGTCATCGATGGTAGTGGATGGGACTTTACTCCAGTAAAACTTAAGACATTCAATAAGTTTACTTACTGGCGTTTTTGGGGTGCTGCTGGGCTTGGGCTGACCTTTTTATCGCTTTAAATATGTTTATGGCAGAGTTAGGGGTAGGATGGGGATAGGGATGGGGATGGGGATGGTCTGCCAGTCTGCTTATAAATCTCAGAGGTTTTATGCTCATGTCCATGAAATTATTTCTAACGACAATGTGTGTGTGTCCATGTAAATTATTAGTTTAATAAACGTTTCAGCATAAAGCGCTTATTAAATTTTTTTGGAGATCATATGTATTTTATGGAGCTGGATAAATATCAAAAGAAAAAGGTAAGGAAAGATAAAAAAAACCTTATTGGTATTCGTTAAAAAATTCAAAACAAAAATCCACACAGAAATCTAACAAAAGTACGTCTAGAAAGTGCAGAAAAAATAGCTATAGACTATAGTGATCTTAAAATATTAATTTTTCTATAAAATAATTATATTATTGGTACACTATATATTCAAAAGTCGGTCTAAAGGAGGTTTTACAGGTAAGACTGTTCCATTTTTCAATATATACTAATCAAATTAAACCTCTTTCACAGAAGGCAAGTATCGGGAGGCCAAGAGGACCACACATCCTTAGAGAACCCCATCTCCACTCCACCTAAACGAACTAAACGCCTTAATCAAATCACGGCGGCCATAAGGATACCCTCATAAATATGTCAATTAATGGCCACCCTCTTCCACGCCCCACCACAAGGGTCTACGTCTGAGGTCTACGGGTCTACGTCTACAGTCGTATACTCGTCTGGTGTATCTTATCTCAATGAAGACATAAACGACTCTGATATCAATTTATGTCAATGTAAATGTTTCTTTGTTGTTCGCCCGAGATTGGGTATAATATATGCGCCGCACCGCACACCTCCACCCCTCTGTCCATCCCCTAGAACATGTGTCAGCGAATCTTAAATGGAGCTTATGAAACTATTAAAAGGCGAGCAGACAACACACACATGGCGTCCTACAGGACTGTCGTCGACAGGAGCAACAAGCTAACAAACAAACAAGCAAGCAAACTAGAGAACGTCCTCGTAGAAGAGGGCTCGGTCCAGAGATGGGGGAGCCATCTGAAGGGTTGGGGGTAATTAGTTTGCTACCCGCTCGAGGCGTGCCCGCACATGTCCCATCGCATTCTGGCCACTATACCTATACCTATGCCTATCCATTTCTTGCTCCTTTCTGCCATGAATAATTGAGGAGCGATGGCAAAAACTTTGACCAGCTGTTATCCCGTGGAAAAGGTTGACAAAACCTCAAGCAGGGCTAGCCGCAAGACCAAGACGATGGTAATAATGATGATGACGCCTGATGATGAAGACGTTCCCCGGCGAAGAAGTTGTCTTCATTTTGTGGAGATTACTCATACGCACGATTGCCCAAGAACATTAATTATTTAGCAGGCTACAAGTCTGTCTGTCTGACTGTCTGACTGTCTTTTTGGATGCCTTTTTGCGGCTAATGTTAATTGCCTTTGTCCTTGTCACAATTTGCATAATTCTGCTCTAAACAATAAAAATCTAATTTGGCCTCGTTCGCTATATAATTTCTTGTTAAATTCATAATTGTTAATTTCTGTTGCGGCATTTTCCTTGGGCTTAACTTTAATTAAGAGCCAAGTGGCGGGACTGCTGGCTCTCTGTCTCTGTCTGGTGTCCGCCCAAGTCGGGTTCATAAGGGTGGAAAGATTGAGAAGAGTCGTGCATGTGAATGGCCAGTGAATGGCCAGTCCCTGACCGGAAGATGATTTTCAAAGGGAAGGCACTCAATGGAGATTCTAATGAACTTTTCCTGGCAGCTGCTGAGATTTTTTGTGATGCAATGTATTTGACTAGTATTTCTAGTTAGAATATACAAACCGGATCAGTAAATATGAAGACTATTTCCATTTTGAGAACACGTGTATTTTGTTATATGTACTTTTTGGTATCCAAATCTCAGAGATGGTGTCTATTCTGAAAGATTCTGTTTAGAAAGATTCTATGAAGATCTAGGTAAGTCCGGGGATCCATGCCTGTCTTCAACACAGTGGGGATCCTGGAGTCGATCTGGAAGGAAAGATTATAAGGGAAATAAGGAAGTATTGTACTTATATTGCACCCAGACCATTTTGTGTCCATTCTTCGTTGGATTACTCCTTCTATAACCAATAAGTCCCATCTCCTGTAAGCACCAACTATTCTCCATGTCAGAAATTAAAGATTTCCAATTCGTTTCTTCATCTACCCACCTTCTTTTCTACTTTCTACAATCGAAGTCAATTTAACAGACCGACGCCTCCAGCCGATTTTGTTGTTTCTGCCACAATTAGACCCCTCCTGCTATGCCTTCTTCCTCCCGCCCCCCAGCAACCACAAAATGTGGACCATTAAGCAGCAAAAACTTTAAGCGGTACCCCAGCCCCAACTCTCTCTTTCCACCACTGAATAATGCCAAGAAACAAAAACCATTAAAACAATTTAATCGCACTCGAAGCGGTAGAAAGTAGCGGTAGATGGGCGAAACAATCTTCCAAAAACTCGCGAATGAAATGCAAAAGTTTTTTATATTTTGACGCTTGGCGCCTTTCGTGCTGGCTTCTGATTGTAAATCGTTATCCTCCCAGGAGACAAGTGAGTCCGTGGCCGCATTAGGTGTTTGCCACTGCCCCGCCGCGGTGCTACCCTTACAAGTTAATTTCCACATTGGGACAGGACTGACACTCCCATTCCGCCATTCCGCCCTTCCTTCCCTTCTTGCCTCTACGGCCATTTCCTTGCCACTTTTGTTTAGTTTTTGATTTGACTTTTACTTTTTGGTTGCTGGTTTTTCGGGTTTTCGGCTAATTATCATCATTTTGGCCAAATGCCTAAAGCGATTCGCCATGGCCCCCCGCTCCGGACTGCCTCTTGCCAAAGTTTCAATGGTCCTGAGGGGGGTGCTCGGGCCATTATGTAGCCATCAAAATAATTTGTTGTTCTTCTGCCACTCCCTGGATGGGGTGCATGAACTTTTTGTGGCTGTGATTTTCCTAGCCAAGAAACAATCAAAATTTAATGTGCGGCGCCGCGTTTTGCGTTTTGATTGAAAAATAAAATACTCAACGTAATCAAATAAATGCCCGAAACAGCAGCAGAAGCCACCCAAAAAAATTTGCAAAATAAACTGCCTCATCATTTCCCAAGCATTCCCGGAATGCCCCCCCCAAATCCGTAATTCCCAGTCCACCAATTCGATGCCGATTCCACCCGCATTTGCACGATTCGTTAAACAAAGCACACGTTAACAGGAGCGCACTGACGGGCGGACAGACGGACGGACGGACCGAAGGCCGCTCGGATTGTGGGTGGGGCAAGGGCAAACAGACACATCCCGGGCGGTCAGTTTCAGGAGGCTGCCCGGCGGCCAATATGGAACTGCAGAAAGGGCTGGGCTACCCAAAGAACAGCAGGCCATATGGAGAAGGTATTTGGAAAATTTGAGGCGTGATTTAATATAATGGAAAGTGGTTTACCAATACTAACGCTCATTCCTGGGGTTTCTGCTTCCTAATACTAATTCAAGGCTGTCGATATTAATCAGCAAATTGCCTCAGTTTTGTCCTTATCTGACGATTTAGCTACAACTGTTTAAAAAGTTTTTTAATCCATAAAATCATTCCCTGCTTTATGTCAAAAACCAAAACCCACTTTTCTCTTTTCTCTATGGTCGTGTAGAGCATTTCAACTTCCTTAATCCCTAAACTCCTCGTATCCCCATATGTTGTGTGTGGTCCATCAAATGCTTTTAACTTTTATTTGTTTAATACATTTTTTTGTTCATGTAGGGCTTTTGATTCTATTGTTGTTGCTCCTGCTGCTGCATTTGTTTGCTTGGTCCAACAGTCGTTTTGGGACCACGGTCCAAAAAAAGACACAAAAAACGAAGAGGAAACGCCAACAAAAGATGAGAAAAACAAGAAGAAACATTGCAAAATTGTTGGCAAATATTGAATTTGCAACATATTCGACTCATATGTCACAACGGACGCGGTGGACGCGCAGGACACTCAGTGGGAAGCTGTCGCGAATGAGTAACAAAAGGTTTCTGTTTACCGGCATTTGCATTTTGTGGGGAGAGAGGCCTGGAGGAACAGAGTCGACCCTTTTGTTGGGAGTAGCCAAAAAAGTGTGTTGACCATCAGGGCAGCTAGGAATGAAGGCGGTCCCGGACCCCGACAAATATCAAATGCAGCACAGCTGTTGTGCAAATAGTGAGACATTAATTTTAAGTGTTCTGTGTGTCCTGTTTCACGGCAGGACTGCCCAACCCCCACTCTGTGGGAAGGGTAAATGTTCAAGAAAAGAAAACAACATGTGTGGGAGGAAGTCAGAAGAAGAAAATCCATATTTCTATTCCCAATTATACATATGTATATAATCCTGATTCGTATGTGGCTACATTTGTCTGCAATAGCTACGAGTATGTGTTTAATCAAACTTTAAAAAGTGCCCTACCCCATTTCCACTGGCAGCTCTTTCTCCTCCTTGGCATTTTCCAAGCCTTTTGGAATTACCCTTTTTGGCAAAACAATAAAAATTAATTTGTATTTAAATAACATTTGCTATCAACACCGTCACACGCAGGTCCAGCGTTTCCAGCTCTACCACACAACCATTTAAGCACCTTTGTCCGAATAGTACAGAGTGGAGCCAAAGAGATGAGAGCCCCCATATCTCCTGCCCCAAGTAACTATAACATTTAAGCGGCTTTGCCCAAACTTGTGAGCCATTTGATAGCTTCTGGCTGGAAAGGAACTCCACTCCATCTGCATCGAATGTGGAGGATAAATTCTATAAAATAAAATTATTTTTCATTTATGCATACAAAAATAAAATGTCAGAGTTCTCTTTTCTGCCAGGGCTCTCTTTATTTTTATGGCTGACAACTAGCAAGGTTGAGGCCAGGACGACTAAATCATGTAAAGGATTTACGTTTTATCATCTAGCCAGGCCTCAGGCAGCCCTTGTTGGTTTGCTGGTGTCGCCTTTCCAGCAGTTGACAGGAAATTGAAAATTTCCACAACATCAGCGGATACATCAGAGTCGTGTGTGTCTAAGTGTTTGGGGCTCGAGGATGTGTCAGTGACGCGATTCCCGAGGAGGCCAATAACATTTACGCTAATTTGATAATCTGTTCACGCACAAGGGCTGGCCAGACATTTGCATAGCCAAGCAGATGTGTGTCGGATCTAGGGCCAGAGTCCGGGTTCGGGTCCGAGCATAAGAGACGCACCTAATTGGCTGCAATGGGACCCCAGGGACCTCGGCCAGGGTTTATGGCCTGTTGGGGTATCCCCCTGCTCCTGCTGGACCCTTTTCGTGCATTATCAGCGCGTTATCATCGCATTTCCCTTCACTCTCGAGCGAGCCCAGAAACACTTTGGTCTGTGGTCAGCAAGTTTATTATTTTGACTCTTATTTTTACCCCAACCCGCTTATCTGTTTTCTGTTGGCCAAAAAGCTGTTTTAGCCATGCTCTGTAGCGAATCCGTTTGGGTAATCGCTTTTACACGCTTGACTTCAGATGAAATTAGCTGCGGGTTCATTCGGGATTTGTTTGTTTCGCTTTTGGTTTGTGCTCCAAAATAAATTAAATATATTTGAATGTATATATATCTAGTAAGTAGGGTTTTGGGGGTTGGGAATAAATGCATGTTTCAGGCTAGGTTCTAGCCGGTTCTATTCTTTCGGTTAACCAAAAATCCATTCAGAAGGTCTATCCAGAACTGAAGCCCACCTTCGGAGAATCTCAAACATCTAGTTCTCTTTTAGGAAGTTCCCCTCAAAGCCATCCTTTCCTCTCCTGATTTTCACATCCCCTTCTCATTAGGCTGCGACTTCCACCGCCTCAACATCTGCCCACATAAACGGAAATGTTGGGCCCACCCACTAGTCGTATGCGCAATCTGCTACCCTTCCACACAAAAGCACCCATACGCCCTGTGGGCTTTTCTATTTTCATACGTTTGAGTGTGTGTGTGTGTGTGTGATGTCCTGGTGTGCGAAAAGATTTATGTATGTTTTCTTTTTCTGTCGGTGAACATTTTAACGCCTGCAAATTTGCTAATTAATTAGTTTAAATGCCAAAAGGAGCTCCCAAAAAGGAGCTGCCTTGGAAAATCCGCACGAATATATATGAAAATCGAGCTATATAGATAATTTACAGATCTCTTGCGGTAATGAATCCAAACAAACCATTCCTCTTAACCACTTTTGTGGCTGCCTCTTTTAATTAATGCGTTTATGAGTGCCGTGTCGCCCACAGACGCGTTAAAAAGCGTTTTTACACGCATGTAATTTGTAGGGAATTTGTTGGAACCCTTTTCGCATACTTTTTCGGCAAAAAAAGGAAAATTAATTTAACGCATGTTTTTCCCGGGTTCCCTGTTATAATGGAATTGATTTAAGGTTATTAATATGAGCACTCTGTGTGGAAAAAAAGAAAAGAATTCCGGGAGACGCCTAAGTAAATGTTTGTAACTCCTGCCGCCTGCTGCCTACCACTGCCGCACTGCCGTTGGTAACCTTTAACGTCAATTTTATGCAAATTATGTTGTTTCTGTTGGGAAATTTCGAGGAGGTACGAGAGGATGGATGTCTCGCTGGGGCTGGATGCTGCTGCTGCTGCTCCTGTATGTGGTGGGGGCGTGGCATTTGTGAAACGACGGGGCGTCGCTTGAAAGTTTTTCGGGGATTTTCGGGGGGCGGGGAGTGTGAGTGTTGTTATTGAAGTTCTCTGAGGTGGCTGACTCTCTCGACTCTCGACTGCCAACTGCCGACGGGCGACTGCTCACTGCTGACTTATTCAATAAGCCAAGTTGAAGTATGCTCCATTATATATTTGTTGGCTCTGCGGTTGTGGCTGCTTAAGCAAATACCGTGTATGCAAAAAGTGCAAATAATAATAATAAAGAGTACTTATTGTTTGATTTATGTGTCTGTGTGTGCACAATGCTGCAAGGATGCCGCAGGATGAGCTATGTTCTATGGTCCAATGATGGAATGAATGTATTACCTTCTTGAAGCTGAGTCTGAAGTTTGTCGTGCAATTGGCTATTGCTAGATTTAATTGAGTTATTGATATCATATAGCCACGAGTACATAGTGAAGGAAGTCATTAAACCAATTTGGTAACAAATAAAAAAATACAGCAAAGATAATTAATGGCATTATGATCCTTTGATATTTTTACCATGGAATAGAGGCTCCTCTCGGATCTTAGAGCTTCTTAATGTGGTCTCAGATATAGTTGTAATATAGTTTCCACCATTCATTGGGATAAAAGTAAACCTGCTCCAGAACTATATAATTTCTCAATTCTTGAAACCATGTTTCTTGTCCACGTTCTGTATCATCTTCTGTTCCACTTCGTTGTAATCTACCCATATCAAGGTGTGAACATTATCCCAAAAAAGAAACATCTCTCATAACTCATCGAAGTCCCACCAACCCAACTCCAATTTCAACTGCTTAGTTTTGAATCCCTCTCCAACCCCAGCTAATCCCGCGCCATCAGTTTCCGCCTGAACACAAAGCAGCCCCCGATAAAGTCACCTTTATTTGTCAGTCTTAGTCTTAGGCTCCCCCGAGTCGACTGTCAGGTCCACTTCACGCCGCGGCAGGGCACGTTCCATTCCACACAATCCTGAGTCCTGAATCCTGAAGCGTTAAACCGCACACACCTATCACGATGATGACGATGTTTTTCTTGTTGCTGTTTTGCCGTCACCTCCTGGCAGCCATCGAGGGGGTGGTACGAGTACTACCCGAGTGCAGGAGGGTGCGGATGGCTAAGTGAGCCATTTATCTTCCCGGGGAACCTCAAGCGCGACACAACAGCAACAATCACTTCCTACAGGCGTCATCCAATCCTCAATAATGCCGCTTTCGAAATAAAACGATTTATATGCCACAAAAACAACAGAAACAGGAACAACCCACAGCATACGTACACAGGCATTAAAAAGGAATTTATTTTTAGTAGTTTGTAACTAGAAAATATTAATTTGTAACCAATATTTTAAACGCAGGACCTCCTGTCTTAAATTTAATTACAAATTTGGATCACTGTTATTGTTTTTTTTTTGTAGTATATTTATAGAAGATGAGATACTAGATATTCGTTTTATCCGTAGATTAATGGAAGATACAAGCAATAAATTGGTTGTAAATTGTTTTAATTATTCAGGGATACTTTTTTATTTGATTCTATTTGCGTTTTGTTAACTGAATATTGGAAAAATGAAAAGCATCTAAAATCCTCCATATAAGTAGGAATAACGGATAATATGTAAATTTCTTCGCATATTTTTTCGCCCAGTGTAGCATCAACTACAGAAAGAATCGCAGTCCCATATTCCTCTACCGTTTCCCATTTCCCATTCGGCCTTATCCCGAAGCAACATCAATTGAACAGCCGCAGCAGCAGCAGCAACAACAAGCAGTAAATGAAACCCCTCGAAAAAATGTAGCTGGGGAAAAAAAGACTGAAGTAAAATCGAAGATTGCTATCTTTGACGGCTTGTTTTCCTGCCCATCCTGCCCAGGTTTTGTGGGCGGGGCAGCTATTATGTATTGGCGTTGAAACAATTTGAACAACAGTCGTCGAAGTAGATGTCGATGTCGAGGTCGAAAAGGAGAACCAAAAAACAAATGAAAGGAAGTCGTTTAAAAGTACAAACGGACATTATTTATCGCTCAAACCATTTAGCCGCAGAAACTACCCGAAAGAAGCATTCGAAAAATACGAACAACTCCACAACCACTCCGCCCACTCCGCCCACTTGTTTTTGTTGTTGTTGTGTCTACTTAGTTGTAATAAATGGAAAAACCCCAGATAGGGAGATGGGCGATGGGTCCTGGTCCTGGCCACAATGCGTTGCATATAATTTCTATCCGTTTCTGGGGATAGCAATTGGATTTTAGCAGCAGCTACTAAGGGCGGATGGGGAATCGATTGATTTCTGCTTGTTCGAGCGGTTTTCTATAAGAAGCAAGTAATCTACAGTTGTCATTAAATGGTGGAACGTGGCCAGGATGGTCAGGGTGGAATAGGAAGTGCGTGGTGGAAGTTGGTCGAGATGAGTTTCTGTTGAAAGTGGCAGGATGGGAAAGGAAATGAGTGGAGTGGATTGAACAACCTCTAAGTTGTGGCTTCTTTTGGTGGGGCAAAAAAACAGATGAAGTCAAAATTAATGAAATGTCGAAAGGGTAAACGGATAGGATGGCCCTTGGTATGATTTAGGGTCCATCATATCTTCCATGCACTCGATTTCTTCACTAAAGTATACTCTGACGATAGAAACAGATTAAGTGATCATATTAAGAACACTAAATTTTCCGGGTCTAACTATATCTGGTTAATCAAGGGAGCATCAGCTCCCTTCCATTCTTGAAATGAATCCATAACCAGTGCATATGTTGCCGCCCCCTTTGTACGAGAATTAGCATCAACTCCTCTCCTTCTTCATCACTCACTACCCGTGTGTCATATGAAACCGCGTCGTCGAACCCCCACCCAATGCCCTCCTGCCTACCCTCAAGCCCAGTGTGTCCAGCAGACATAGGCAGATATGGAAAGATGGTGTGTATGAAGGGGAGTGAAAGCTAGCCGCAGGCATCTTATCGCCTTAAACCACTTTAGTGTCAGTCCTGCTGACAGCGGTCCGGCCTCAAAAACAGAGAGTGGGAATGGGTCTAGGACTAGGGACTGCCACTGCCATTGCCACTGCGACTCGTGAACATTGTCGCCTTTTTTTGTGTGTGCTGGGTGCTGGGCATCCCGCAGTATACTCCGGGGAAAGCAGACTGGACTGGATGTTGTCTCTTAACATGGCCAGTGGTCTTGTCGACATTGCGATAACAAATACAAAAAAAAAAATAGAATGAAACGAGGAAAAATAAAACGCCAACGAGGAATTTTACGCTCTTGGCCATAATGAGGGTGATTTTCGTATTTGTGGTAGATTTGTCCACTTAGCAGGAATGACCACGAGACCAGGAGGGGGGTGGTGGACTTGGGCCTGGGATGCTGTTGCAATTTGCTGGCCTGTTGCGGGCGTTAAGGCAAATCATTTGTACATTTTCACAGTGGATTATGGTCTGCCTGCCCCCCTGGACCCTGTTTCTTGATTTCTGATGATAATGCTCATAATTTGTGAGGCCTAGCCTGCATATATTCCTCCTGTTTGCTGTGTTTTTCGTTGCCTACTTTTTTGGGCATGATATATGCGCCAGCATGCTTGACAATGATTTGTGCTAATGAGAGCGAGCCAGGAGACAGGAGACAGGGCCAGGGAATATCCTCATCGAGGATTACTCTAAAACCCGAAACCAAAGTCCGTGTTGAAAAGATTCTTGCATTTAATTGGCATTTTTCTGTGGGCGAAGGAGGAGGGTCAAAGTTTTTTAATAAAGAGTAGCCGCCTAGGAATTTCCCATGCAAATGAATATCTACCCCCACGACAGTTCAGTTCCGTTCCGTTCCTCTCTTCATTCCGACTCAGTTGATTTTCATTTTCATTTTCATTTTGGCCATTTAGCCAGCGACCTCAAGTGCGGGTCCGGACCGGCATCCGTCCGGCACCGCCCCTGCCCCGTGTATACACAATTGTCTACGGATTTTCAATATTATTTGGCTGCGGTCTTCCGATATACAAAAATGCTTCAGTTCAGTCCGCTGCCCCTCGGGCCATCTGCTACCATCATCTTGGGTTCATTGTGGGTGTGAAATTGTGGAAAACTGACTGACTGCGACTGTCAGCGGGCACTGAATACATTCATTGTAACCGATTTCAATTGGGCATTTTATTTTATATTTGAATTTTAAAATTCCTTCCGCTCCGGCAAAAGGGCGACAGGCGACAGGAAAATGGACAATTTGTGTTTGTGGCAATTGATTGGCAAATACTGTCCGGCCAAATGAAAAGGTTTTCTGATTAATACGCACTGACAGCAAGTCAGGGTAGAATAAAAATGGAAGCGAAATATTTGCACATCGTTGAGAATCCTGGGAAGTACTTTACTTTAAATACGGTTTGAGGTGGGCAGGGAAGAAGCAGTTGAACAAATGGGAAAAAAACAATAGAAGTTAGAAATTAGTTTACAAAACAGTAAGGAACATTTTTTAAAATAGCTTCAAAACTGAACTTTCGCATTGAAACATACGGGCGGACAGGACCAAATAGACTTTAAAACCAGGTTTGAATCTGGATCCGCGCCGATGAGCATAGTTACATTTTTCCTGATGCGCAACACGTACCATCTGACAAGCCATGTTCGAATGGGTTCAATGGAAAATACAATGGGGAAATTCTCTGTCCATAGCACCAATCAGCACTTTCGGATGAGTGGAAACGAAGCGGATGCAGATATATGCTGGAAGTACTTGTTGGCGTGGTCTGCAATTTTCTCTGTGAGTTTCAGTTACGTACCAGCGCGGATGTCTCCGTTTCAATGATATTTGTTGATTTCGTTCATCTCGTTCCTCTTGAGATTGATATTCACGCAATTGCGACATGCTCACACGCACATTTACGTTGTCTTGTTGGTTCGTTCGCCTATTTATAGCTACACGAAATTTGTTATATTATATTATATAATATTATGAGCTCTTCCTGCTGTGCCTTAGAACCTTTTCCCCAATTTGAATATACCTTCATCAACGGATAAAATAAATAAAAGCCACAGAAACATCCGAAAGATATGCCAAACTTGTGATAAGTATATAAGTAGAGAATAAGCCTTCCTCTCTAAGATATACATATGTACCTACAATATAATTTGACGATTTTGGATCTATGTACTTTTTTGTATCTAAAAAAACAAGTTGGCTAAGGCCGTGGCTCTGCTTTTATACCCGGTACCCAGCCAGCATACATTTAAGCTTATTTTATTTTATGGGAGATTTGTATTGTCGGTTTACATTTATATCATCAGCCATTTGATCTCGCCAGCGGGCGCACACTGCACACTTGCGTTGATAGTCTTTGAGAACTAGGCGTGAAACAAGACGGACAGACAGACAGGGCTTTATCGACTCGTTTATTGATGCTGATCAATAATTCGTATACTCTATGGGGTCGGAAGCGCTTCTCTCTGGGTGCTACACACATCGCCTTTCACCAAAAATAGAATATATCCTTATAATCTTCATGTACCGAATATAAAAGGAACTAAGATCAGTAACTTTGATTTTCTAAAGAAAAACTGTGCTCAAATCGATGTATCAACTACTGGAGCTGACTAATCCACAACCGATCGAACTTTGCACTTAACTTGGCAGTCTGTGAACTCCTTGGGAGAACCCAACCATAGCTTAACGCATCATTTGAGCGCCTTAAAGTCGACTAAACTCGTAAAAGAAAAAGTTACTCAATGCCCAACTTGCATGCAAATTACAGGCAATAAAACGTGGCACATCCAATGCTTAGGCGAACTTCTGCTACAAGAGCCAAAGCAGATTATTCTTTATTGTTTAGACAATGACAGAAACACACGGGCAGGACGAAAGTCCTTGTGGCAATTCTCACATCATGCGATTGGCATTGAGATTGCGTCTTGGCTTGTAGAAATTCCCAAGGCTGTCATATCGTATGTAAGGACAACAAACACTCCGCCCGACACGAGGGATATGCAAATTTGTCATCCAACAAACCAAACAGAAAAAACACATATATGTACATAGGAGTGAAGGAGTGAAATAATCATAAAAACGTCAAGCCCAGACAAAGACAATGGCGTGGGGGAAAACAATCCTGAATTGAATTTTTATCTATTGTATTGGCCATAAAGTCACATTGTCACATGTATAAAATGATTATTGTTTACTCTTAAAATTTCTCTAGGCATGGCTAGGAGGATATGGCGGAATGTGGATTGTGGTTGTGACTGTGGGCATGGCCATTGGAATGAGTAAAAAGCTGAGTAAGGGCTCAACCGGGATTTGAACCCGGGACCTCTCGCACCCAAAGCGAGAATCATACCCCTAGACCATTGAGCCGCACATGATACAATCGGAGCATTTTGCATTTTTCAGCTTCCAATTTTATCTCAAAGATGCAATGAACCATTTGGATCCAACTAACGGATACATTCGTGGCGTAGCCAACTATTGGATACATCTTTGGCATGCATAATGAGGCTGCGATTAATGAGGTTGAAATGAGTTGAAATCAACAACCAGTTTCTATCGTTTCTCTTATGTGAGCTGCATTTATGAATAATTCAGTTGGGCTAACTCTAACCCTTGTGGGCCATACAGTTTCTTCGAGGTGAGAGTGCTAAATGGAACGAAGTTTGATAGCTAGATAAAAAAGATAAAAAAGTCCTGAGAATCGAACATTTAAACTTAGATTTAAATATTGATACCATTATATTTGCACCGAGAGTGGAAATTGTAAAAGTTCACATATATTTTACCATTAATATGAGATTAATATTAGACATAAATATATTTCCTACAAATTGTACTTATATAATAAATTTATTTTATAATGTTTGATACTTACATTTAATATGAACTGCATTAAAAAGAAGTTGTAATACATTTATACTTAAATCAAAGTGTGTTATATTTAATTTACGGATGTATTTCTTTTTGTTCTCCCAGTGCATATACATAAGATAATAAGTACTTATTTGTAACATTTCTTTGAATGTTTAAATCGCAAATTCTACTTTTCAATTGTTTTTATTTCTATTTTATGCCCACATATCAATATTTGTTTTAAGATTTATCTGTGAACTATCTGAAGTAATATAAACTCTAAAGATGTATTCACAAGATACCTTCACAATGTACAATACTTATATATGTACATACCTCTATGCAAAAAAAGGGTTAATTTTCATCAAATGTATGTTTCGTTGGTAGTTTTTTCTATTGAAGGCCTCGAAATTGCCGAAATCTACGAAGGGGATGTAGCTCAGATGGTAGAGCGCTCGCTTAGCATGTGAGAGGTACGGGGATCGATGCCCCGCATCTCCAGCAGGATATTTTTTATTATTTAAAGTAACATTTAATTTTCGCATTTTTATTCCTTTTCAATTAAACTTACCCTCATCAGAGCATTGCTGATATATTGACTTTTAATCGCTGCAGCCGGGGGTTCCATAATTTTTCACAGCACGCCATCTGACTCATCAGATTTTTTCTTTGTCTCTGGGCTCTTTCTGGGCATGCTTTTAATTTAATTTGAAAAGTTTTGCATGCCCATTTGGCACATTTAACCCCTTCGCTGGGGACCAAGCTGAAATAGACGAAAAAATAAAAAGAAATATCATAAATAATGATGATAACGTCCAAAGTTTCCGAGGGCATGGCTATGGCACAAATAGCCACACCCAAGAACCCACCCACCCCAAATACAATTATCTGGACGGCGGGCAAAGCAAGGACCGAGAAGAAAAATATGACAATTAGGCGCGTAAACTAATTGAGGCTGGCAGCAGGAAATTTGAGGGATTGGAAAGGGTGCGGAGGCTAAAATTTTAAATTTGAATTAAGGAGAAAAAGCTGAACGATACCAAAAAGAAAGAGAACCATTTCAAATTGATCTACAAACTTAACATGGAAAATATGTTAATAAATTCATTTTATTACAGCTAATAATGGAACAATCAAACAATTTTCTCTAGCTCAGTGGTATAGGATAAATTATGTGTAGCTATATCGTTGGCCGGAACCTCATCCTTGGGCTTGATGTTCAATGCGGCATAATCGTAGTTCCCCTGAGCATCCAGGGTCCAGTGGCGGCGTTCGACCAACTCCAGAAGCTCCTTTCCGCCTGCACGAAGGCCCAGACGCTGTGCCGCCTGCTTGGGGGTCATTTTCAGGTAGGACTTCTCGATGCAGGAGGCAATCTCCTCGCGGGCCGTGTGCACCAGCATGTCCATGAAGTTGCCATAGATCTCCGAGGGCATGGACTACTTGGCCTCCAGTATTTTGTTGTAGCGTCCCTCCATGAAGTAGTTCTCGAGGGCCAGCACGGGCATGATGAAGCGATCCTGGAGCAGCAGGGCCGACGGCAGTCGCTCGAGTGCGATGTGGAAGTCGGCAATGCGATTTGTGGCCAGCATATAGAGCAGGCTCAGACCAATCATCTTGTGCATCTCCTGTGAGGGTTCCAGGAACTTGTCGTAGTCGTAGTAGTACATTTTCAGCTGCGCCATGTACCGCTCAAAGGCGGCGTAGTCCTTGACGGTGATGCTGTGCTCCACTGCGATCTCCAGCACATCGCGGGACCTCACCAGTTGATCCTTCTGCTGGGGGTTGGACTTTGACATCTCATGGGGCATCAAAAATCCTCCAAGAATCTCCAGCTTGAAAATGCCCAAAAGTTGACCACAGCGCAGAAGATTCGGGGCTCGTTTGCTCCATTCCTTTATATCTTTGTATAGATTGGACATGATGCTTTCTTCTGTATAAAGTAATTTGGTTTAAGAATCTTCAACCTTAAGACACAGAAAATATGGAAATCAGATCTGACTTTGGCAGTTGGGAGCACAGTTTTGCCCAACGAGTAATTTTCCAGTAATTTTTGTAATTTAGTTCGACTTTGACGACTGAAAAGAGTCTGAATGAATTGATTTTGCTCTCTTAATAAATTTGAAAGTGTATGCTAGGCCTACTTTGATTTCACATTTTCTTCATCTTGAAAAAAGTGTCAAAAACCTGTAACGAGGTAAAAAAGTTATCCTCAAGGTGTAATACATTAAATCTTACCAGATGTTTATTTTTACTATATTTCATTTTTAAAGCCTTCTCCCTGCCCTTACTTTTCCTCTTCTTCGGCACCTTTTGGGCTCTTTTCCTCTTTAGATTATTTTTTATTGTTGGCCTGGCTCAAGTTTGTGGCTCAATATAAATCACAAAACTGTAGCCATTCAAGATTTATGAGCTGCTAAATATGCTGGCGAGGGTGGGTCGTGGCTTGGACATTTTAGCCAAAAAACTTTGTCCACATATCAAACTTTAAAACGCAATTATCATATATGTATCTACGAGTGCAAATGTATCTGTTTGTGAGCTTTTGTACCCTGTATGTGTCGGTCTTCGTCTGTGTTGTCTTTTACTTGCTCGGATAAACAAAACAAGGTCCTAAATAAACAAAACGAGAAAAAGAATCACCAGAAAATGAGTAAAAAGTTGCGCCAGACAAAAATACCATTTGATTTTAATTGAAAAATAGCAACAAGAAAGTACTATCAAACAACCCCCTGAATATGGAAAACAAAAGGTGCTGAGTGATGGAATATAGTTGATAGTATCTGTCTAGATGTATTAATCGATGAAGTGTTAATGAAGGATGAAGGGAAGATGGTATTTTAGATATCTTGATATGCACAGATACTTGATATACACACATATGTAAATAATGAATAAGCCCCCTCAGAACTAAGTCCATCATATACAGTCATTGGTTCCAGTCTTTCTGATCTTTCAAGAAAGATGTCCTGATAAATGGAATCCTACTAAACTCAACTCCAACCCTCGAGGGAAATACTCGCATGGGCTTTGAAACCAAACAAGCTATTACAATTTTTTAGCGATAGATTTGAAAAACAATTAAAGAGCGGATACAAAAACTTCTACTTAGAAACAGGACACAATGGATATATCGAAGGTGGATTAAATATATAGATACATCCACAAGCAATACCTTTCAAGAAATCCTTGTCACTGCCCTAGAATTGTACCTCAAATTGTACTTTCTCGCTTTTACCTTGAACTAAGCTTATGAAAATTATTCCAATTAATGACACACACCTTGCTCCTTCTTTCTCATCCTGGCAGAATCTCTCTCCCAACCGCACTTAAAATGCCATTAACAAAAGCACAAACAATTTTTACACTCCTCGTGCCAAGAAGAGCAGCCCAAAGCAAACAAGAACCAACTACTAGTACCAAAACAAAAAAAGTAAAGAGCAGGAGGAACAACAACTACAATAGAAACCTACAGGAATTTCCTTTTTATTTATTTTTTCAACAACTTTTTACCTTTTTTCCCCAACTCATTTTCAAGTGTTTCCACTTAGTTTGGTGTTGTTGATGTTGTTGCTGCTTCTTTTGAGGGGAAAACCATTAGAAAAGGGCAACTGGGAGACGAGACCCGTACTCCCAGGAGCAGCTTGGTCTTGGGTCCCGGAATCTTGATGGGGTTAGGCATTGTTTTTGTTGACTTAAGTCAACAAGGTCGAGGGTTAATGAAAGTTGGCTTGAAAGCTTTGGTGTTGGTTCACGGTTTGCTGCTTAAGTTGTTCCCAATACTTTCGAGGGTGATTGTGGCAAAGGACAGCAGAAGGAATATATGGAGGTACTTTGATCAATTGTGGTAGAACGCTGCTTGCTTTGCCTTTATATTTGTATCTATATTTAGTAGCTCTTGCTCTCTATTTCAAGCAATCTTATTATTTCAATTGTCCCCCATCGAAGACCCCCATAAGTTGCCTTTCGGCAAGGCAGTGTCTATCGCAGTTTCTGTGGTGTAGTGGTTATCACATCCGCTTTACACGCGGAAGGCCCCCGGTTCAATCCCGGGCGGAAACAGTTGAAATATTTATTTTTACATTTTATACTACTTATCTTGTCACTTTTTGATTAAGATTCTATTTTGGTTAAATCTTCATCATAGACTTAAACTTATCGCGTTGTTTCTTCTTCAATGCCTCGTACTTTTTCCGTTCAATATTTTTGATGAGAAATTCTTGGAATTTCTGACGCATAGCCAAAGAAAGACCCGTGTTTCGCAAATCCAATTTTTCCAGAACTTTATTGCAGTTGATGATCTTTAGCAAATGTTTGCCAAAGCCCTGAATTTAAGGGGAGTTTGATGATTGAAAAGATAGGAGTATTTAGAGCTCACCTCCCCCAAGGCATTGTTGGTCATATCGATGTCCAGCAGCGCCGTGTGCTGACAAATCAGCATCATAAAAAGCTTGGTAATGGTCTCCGTAATGGAACACGAGCCCAGATCCAGCTCCTTGATGGGCATGGCCTGGAGGGTATGGAAGATAGCAGCTGCTCCGTCACTCTGTATGGGATTCAGACGCAGCACCAGTCGCTGCAAGGGCACATGCCTCAAAGTGCGACTGAGGATGTAAGCTCCTTCTTCAGCTAAGACAAAATAACTCTATTATAGGAGTATGGCTAGAGGAACAAGGCGTGACTAACTGATCTTATTGTTGGTCAGGTCTAAGACAGTTAGAGTGCCGAAAGACTCCCGGCCACAGGTTTCCAGAAAGCCGCGAATGCCGGCATCCCCCACCGCACAGTGGATGAAGGACAGTTCGCTCAGATGATGACAGCCCTTGTCCAAACTGTGGGCCAAGTATCGCATCTGATACGGCAACAGTTTGGTGTTGTGCAGACTGCAAGCCAAAAGATGAATCAATTAACATTGCCGAGTTTTCGAGTCTGTAGTCCTCACCAGAACTGCCGCAGCTCATGGCACTGACTGAGCCCCTTGGCCAGGAGCAGAATATCCCTGGGCGTCATTTGGTTGCAGCCCGTTTGGTAATTACAGCCTGCCGTCTTGGTGCTGTAGCTCAGTCGCAGTTGGCGTAAGTCCGGCAGATTGCTCAGCAGGTAATCGAGCGGAATGTGATCTGCAGATTGGATCGAAACGAGGCTCATACTCTGGTAGGTCAACACTCTGCTGCAAGAGTAGAGGAAGCAAGAGTATCGCCACTTCGTTGACACTTCACTTCACTCACCGTTTCCCTCGGTGGAGGCTGGTGAGGGCTGGAGGAAATTTATCTCCAATTGATTTATGTACGCCGCACAGATGTCCAAGGTGGCCTGCACGTTGCCCTCCTGCTCGTAGTCGCCGGTTTGCATATTCTGAATAAACTCCTGCACATGTCGCTCCATGTAGATGTTAATCCAAGGCCGCTCCCTCCCGCGCGCCTGCAACGGGGCCGTCCTCCAGCGCTGTTCGTAGCCCCGCACCCAAAAGAAGTCGTCACGGATGTGCGAGCTGAGCAACTGCAGCGGTAGCTGGGTGTCCAGATGGCTGAGTATATAGTTACGGTCCTCGCGCCGTCCCAGTTGCTGGTACAGCGGCAGCTCTAGAGACAGACAATTTCAGGGATTGAGATTGTATTGGGGTTTTGGGCGTGGGTGTGGGTGTGGGCGTGGGTGCGAAGCACTCACCACTCCAGTTCTGTACGATGGCATCGAGCACAAGATGTCGCAGACTTTTCGCTTGATTTGTCTGGCATTCGTGGGCTTCGTTCTGGGTCTGCTGGCTTGTGTCCCATGATTTACCGCTAACTTTGGGCAGCTTGACATCCTTGAGATTGAAATAGGCCTTGAAGGTGTCGATGGAGACGGTGCAGGGGAACTCACAATACGTGAAATCCATTTGAATATAGTTTCGGTCCGTCTGTCTGTCAGCTAGCGATACGCTACTGAAGGAGATGGAGACGACAGATAAACAATGCACAATATATTAGGCCGGCTTTTGGGTTGCCAGGAAACTGTTGTCAACGGCTGTTCTTTTGTTGTTCAGAGAGTGTTGAGAAGGGTGCAATGGGAACAGCGAGAGGAGTTGAAATACTAGTGTTGGTAAGAAAGGAAACTACCAAGTAATCTGTACAAAGAACTGAGGAACTGGTGTTCCTTTAGGTTAATTTTTTCCATCAGCGTTGGAATGGATAAGAAAGTGTTGGTCAGTATTGATTAAAAATAAAAGTAAATTTATATGCTAATCTTCGTCAAAAATTAAATACAACTTGAAAGTATTTTGAAGCTCATTCTAAACTTCATAAAATATGCAAAACTTTGGTTTATCTCGCCTCCTTTGAGCTCCTCTGGCATTTGCATAACAAAGTCGTTTCGGCCAACGCGATAAAGCCTCAAGTGGCAAGCCGATTATGACCCTAATTACATGACATTACAAGTCTACATTTATCCTGCACCTCCTCCGCATTACCCTCCTCCTTATCCTCGCAGCCAGACAGTCCTCTTGGGAATATCAAAAATATTGACTTGGCATCTTTCATTGTGCCCAATCAAGGCGGATATCTACCTGAGGATTAGGCCAGCTGACATGACTGGCTGCCACTGCCACACCGAGGTAGAGGCAGAGGCTTCGGCTTCGGCTTCTCGGCTTCTCGACTTACTGTGGTGTAATTTTTATGGCTTAGCTAGGATTCAGCGGCGTCTGGGAATACTTATGCAAAGTATTTCCACGCATAAAACGACGTTATTTATGTCTTGGCCTTGACGACGCGACGCGTTGGCCAAGAATTAATAACCAACCCCTCAATGGGTGTATTCTAGATGCTGTGTGCCTGCCATGATGCGCATTATTATGGCCAAATTATACACCGTATAAAACAGTTGCGCTTTTTTCATGCAGCGAAACCAAATTTTTATGTAAAGCAATTTATTTTGAATTATTTTTATGGCACTTAACGGTTGCGCTGCCTCAGCACCCATGCACGAGAGGGTAGCGTTGCTGTAGCCGAAGCTGACTAGCCAAAAATTGGTTTGTCATTGGGTACCCTTCTCCTCACGGAGTTTTCCTCGGTTATTGTGCGAATTTGGTTAGATAAATTATGAGAAATCGATGCGGATATTGACAGCAGTTTGAGTGCTTGAATAATAATGATAGCCAGCCGCCAAATGGAAATTTAAATCGATTGGAATCTTTAAAAAGATTATAATATACAATTTCGGTCAATGAAAGATAACTTTGGAGGGTTATACTGATTACAATTTTATTGGAACATCATAAACAATTATACATTTTGTTTAAGTTTAACACCTTAAAAATCATATCGGAGGTTGAGTCCGCCTCCAATGTCGGACTTGCCGCGTAGTGGCCCACTCATGTGGCGCACGGCATTGCCGGTAGCATTCAGATTGAGGTTGCCACTGGGTGAAGTGTACAGGTTGGCCCTGCCAGTTGCCTGCATGGTAGTCACATCAAATTGGGGCACACGATTCACCCCCAACGCCGCGGAGTGACCGGCGGATGTCTGCATATTCAGTCCGGCTCCAAACTGATCGTGGGTGCGACTGTGACTGTGATACCCTGTGGCATTGAGCGTCGTGTTTTGGGTGTGGAGGAGATTCGCCTGGGCCGTGGCAGTGGTAGTGCTACCAATGCCCTCAATGTGACCATGCTGCACGGACAACCCATGACCATTGCTGGTTGGATGGTGGAAAGTTAGTTAGATTTGGATTGCTCTTTAAGAAGATAAGGGGACTCACGCATTTACTGCTCCGTAAACGCCCTTGGTGACGGGGCCTCCAGTGCCCGGGGTCATGGCGAAGACTCCTGCTCTGGCATTGGCCTGATCATGGCCAACCATCACTCCACATCTGGCGGAGGCCTCTCCTGTCTTGGGGTTTCCGGTTGCCTGACAATCCATTTCTTGGTCTTTCGATGCTTTTCACTCCGTTCTTGGACTGGATACTTTGTTTTCTGAATGGCTGCTGATGAGAAGCAGACGCTTTTATAGGCTGATATCTTGTGGCACAAAAAGTACCCCACGGCTGATTTTGGTACTTTCCCGAGACATTTTCTCTTCTCGATCTGCACTGCTTCTTAATCTAGCCATGGGCGTAGGTAAGAACCTAAGTTCATATAAAGGGGAAATTTATATTTTGGGAATTGAAGTTAATTGAAAATAATATGGGAAAATTATAAAAAATACTTAAAAGTTACTTTTATGCCAAGAAGTTCTGCAAAAAAAAATTGACTTTTTTTACTACGTCCATGAAGATACACGATTATATGCAGCTGTATTTCCCCCTTAGGCTTGAATAAGATCATCGGGGAGTCACCAGATATGCAGATAATAATACTTATGTCCATGCGTATTTATTTAGTGAAACATCTCAGCAAATATGTACATATAGATCAGAAATTGTTCCCCAACATTCCCAAAAGTTTTCATGGTTTGATGAAATTGCTTTTCCTTGTTCGTCTCCAGATATACATCTATAGATATTCCTATTCCAATATTCAATCAGCATAATTAATTTCTTCACGGACGGAGGGAACTAATTATTGGTGGTTGGACACGGCGGAATAAGTGGCGCCGTGGCTTAGTTGGTTAAAGCGCCTGTCTAGTAAACAGGAGATCGTGAGTTCGAATCTCGCCGGGGCCTTTGTCTAAGTGGCTATATTATACATTTTTAAAATCCAATATTTTGACTTTAACGTCTTAGTTTATTGATCTTTTAAAAACTGGAACAATAATTTTATCATTTTAGTATTACAAGTTTCCAAAACGGGGCAAGTGGCGCCGTGGCTTAGTTGGTTAAAGCGCCTGTCTAGTAAACAGGAGATCGTGAGTTCGAATCTCGCCGGGGCCTTATGTGTGCAATTGCGTTTGTTTTTTTTTTCTTCTTTTTAACCATTTTTTCTCGCTTTTTCTGGCTTGTTCGAGTATTTAATGCAATGCGTTGCAGCTGTCAGTCTTCGAGCACTCCGTCCGTGCAGGCGCACAGGTAAGATAAAGGGGCAGCTTTCGTTTTTCTTTTGTACGTCTGCAGTGCTGACAGCTGACAAAAAAGTTTCGCGTAAACAGTGGCAGCGGATTCGCCTTTATGGTCAGATACGTATCCACACACCTTTTCCCCGAGGGAGAAAGGGGAGACACCTGTTGTGGTCCTTGCAACGGCGATGCATAACGGAAACAACGGCGCTGGGCAACGGAAATGTTCGACAGCATGTTGCGACGTTGTCGACGACTCCGGGTGGCCGTGCCCCGGAGTGGATGGAGTCGGGAACCCGGACTGATGGGGAGCATATTTGCCTTGCAAATGGAACGTACGGCTTTTCAATTTCATTCGCTTTTCCACATGGAACGGGGGGAAGTGGGAGTGGGAGGCCTGCTGCAATTAGCCGGGTAGAAGGCTTATTTGTTTCAATTTATTTACCGCCACTCGCTTCTGCCTTATCTTTGTTTTTTATACCCAAACGCACCCAAGCTGCCCGATGTACATATAACCCCGGACGGAGGGGACACTTCCCACATATAATTATGTACGAGCCAACTTCTGACAAGCGGCAGACAATGGCAGAACAATGCTATATGCAGACGGACTTCGTGCCACGAGGCATAATCATTTTTATGGATTTCATTTCCAATGTCCTTCCCTTTGGGGCTGTGTCCTTTGTGTGTCGGATACAGCAATGTCCTTTTCTAATTTCCTCTTGAGAATTAATATTTGTGTACATATGTATGTCTGCCGCTGACTGGGCAGCTCTGGTTTCCCGATCATATCAATGAAGATAGGGTACTAAACTCTTTCCGATGGCTCCATTCGATGTCCAAGAAGGAAGAGTTTTCCCAAAACTTGACAAATATCCCAATGGTATTTACGCAGACTTCCTTCATCCACAATAAGCTCTATTCCTCCCCCTAGCATGTGTTCTTTCATAGTACATATATCACTTGCAATGCTCTGACGCCTCCAGTCCGGTCTATCCCATTTCATATCCACCGTCAGACCCAGACCCATGTAGCAGCTTCTCATCATCACCCAAGGATTTTTAGCAATTGTCAGCAATTTTCCCAATAGACGCAGCACAAAAACTATCACACAAAACCACTAAGCAAATGTCTGTTCCCCACACAACGTCCATTCCATAGAGCTGCTGTGTATTTTTCTGATTACCCCGGACAACAGTAGTCCGGTCGGGTTCCAGTTCCAGCCACATGGTGGGCGTGTACATAGCATAGGCATTAACATAATTTATGTGGTTCCGCCGGATTTAGCTTTGTCGTAAAAAGGACACTCGGCCATTGTCCATTTCAAGCTTCGATAACAAAAGGCAAAGGAGTCCTCGCCCTGTCCGGGCCCAGCTAAGGATTGCGGTTTTTATTGTTTTGATGGCAACAAAGTTTATGAAAAGTTTCGCCTCCGGGCCGTTTCTCTCTAATTTCGTTTGTAGTTTTTCTGTTGACTTTGCATATTTTTTTAATTAAATGAATGTCGGCGCAGAGAAATCAAAGTCCACTCGTACTTGTGCTTCGCTTGGGAGCTAATCTATGAGGCCATTACTCAACTTTGGCCCCAGGCTCTGCCAGAAAACTGTGGGTGGCATTGGATAGGAGGAGTAGGGGTCTACGCGGATTTCATGGATGGTTGGCAGGGGCCATAAAAACGTGCGAAATTTTCACGGCCTTTGGATGTTGTGCTGTTTTTGTTTTTCCAGACACGAACGCGGGCGGCTCTCCCTCTCCCTTCGCACACCTTTAACTGATTGTTGTCACCTGTTTTTTGCATGCTTTATTCGCAGGACTCTATGGATGTGATGACACCCATGTGGAGTGGAGAATACTGGGTCTGACATAGGAAAAGTGTTCCTCATTCCCTATCTCCAGAAAATTAAATACTTTAGATACTTAGAATTGGAATATCTTGATCATCACCTCTGTACAGGGTGCTCAAATGTCGAGTCCCTTCCATCCTTGAGTGGCCCGATTCTTAGTACACCTGGCACGAAACACTCATAACTCAAAAACGTTTTGAGGGCCCTCTTCTCGGCGGCATACAGTGTGTAATGTGGCAAAATATAATCAAGCGGAAAAAGTCAAAAACTTCAAACTTTTCTTTACGGTTAATAATGAAAAATGGGTGGCACGTGCAGAAAAAGGTAAATTCTGCAGAGTTGCCACCTCAGAAAGTGTAACTTTCAACCAAATTAATTCGTTACACAAAATAAAAGTATCTTAAAATAAAAGAAAACCAAAAGAAGAGAAAAAAAACGACAAATTTAAGTCCTGGAGATGCGGGGCATCGATCCCCGTACCTCTCACATGCTAAGCGAGCGCTCTACCATCTGAGCTACATCCCCGATGTGGGCGCCGCTGTCTATTTCCATAGTTCCGCGACATTGGATTAATGCCATCTCCATGGATATTAGGCTGAATTAATTTAACTTGAGCAATGAAAGGCATGCATTTAGTATTACAACATTGACATGGTTTGTAGGCTGAAAAGAAGTGATATTAATGCTGGTTCCCATTACAAGGCTCATTAGGCAGGTCACTTAGGTATTCAATTGCCTCTTGTGGTGTGTAGATCCAAATTCAAGTAGTTCATCCAAAGACTTCAAGAGGCACAGTTGAGAAAATGTCAGTACTCCGACTTAGCCCGACAAAGTTCCTAGGCGTGCTGCTCCTGGCAGTAGTCTGCTGTAGCGCTGAAATAGACAGAGATGAACAGCCCGACTTCGAGACGGAGCCTGGAGCTCCGGAGCCCATTGATGGACGTTCCTTTTTCTTTCTGGGCACACTCTTTCGACGCTGGCGCAATCGTTGGATGGCCTATCACAGTGCAGATCCCCTGTTTGCCGGTGCAGCGTACCCCATTAATGGATACTACAATTGCCCCACCTATGGCTGTAATCCGGCGGCCATTGGGCCACAACCTGGTTACTATTCTCGTCCAGGAGGGAGCTTTTACCCCCTGAACCAACAGCAACAACAGCAGCAGGCTCAGGGCAACAGCAATGTCTACATATATCAGACCGATCAGAACGCTGCCAATTCCGGAAGTGGCAGTGGTTCACCTGCCGTTCCCCTCGGATATGGATACTTTGGAGTTGGATCGCCGCTTAGACCCGGACTAGCTCCAATGCCTCCGCCGCCTTTGCCACCTTCTTCAATGGGAGGGGCTTCAGCCGGTGCCGTGAGCTATGGCCTGGGACCAGGACAAGGGCCAGTACCAATACCAATACCAGTACCACAATTTGGCTAAGCAGGAACGGAGGCAACAACATAGAACGGTTGCCCAAGTAAACACCGCACAGCAGACAAAGTAAAAGAAAACAATACAATTTTAATTGAAAAGTACGGAACCAAAGAAAAAAGTAAACCAAACCCAAAGAGACACACATACAATACATTCGGCTGGCCCGCCTTAGGGATGTCTAAGTACACACATTATATTCTGCAATTTAATGAAATCATCTTTTCTGAATCAGTAAATATCTTCCAGTATTTCCATTACATACCATTACATTTTTCACATTTTTGTTAGATTGAAATAGCGTCCATCAATTAAGATAAATAAAATAAATAAAATCCATCTTGTTTGCTTTTCGAACTAGACTCCACAGTAACGAGAGTCGACAAAAAGGGTTACAACCTCACACACACACACACACACATATGGACTTTTATCCATTAACGCCAAGAGAAAAACTCCACAACCAATCTGCATAAACAAACTCATCATCAGCATATCCTTTACCCTCACCATCATAATTGCCGCCAGAGCAGGAGCAGGAGCAGGAGCAGAAGGAGTAACCGTAGTCTCCAGCATTTGTTTTGATTCCATCATAAACCATAAGATAGCTGCAGACATGGATGCCTGATGAAGTGGTTGCAAGTTGCCCAAGGAGCAGGCAGCAGGCAGCAGGCAGCCGGCAGTAGTCGGATGGCAACGGGCTTGCCTCAATTGTTTGGCAAATAAATGCCCGGCAGCATAATGGATGGCCATGGTCAGCTCCGTATTCGGTGTTCCGAGATCCGTGTATAGCAGCAGCACAGCAGTCCGTTTTGGTTATTATTTTTATATAACTTGTGAAAATAACGCCCAGAGGGCGTGGCAGCTATAACGGAGGCGAAACAAACAAACAAATACTCGAAGCGGAGGACAGTTGTATAAACAGAAGTGTGAAATTGCCAGATAGTGAAGAGATCTGGGATCGCCGATTGTCCGGCATGGCATCCACACATCCTACTCGTTTGTAAGAACGTTGAGGCGTTGACGTTGACTCCTGTTCATCCCAATCCTCGTTTCGGTCTGGTCCCGGACTTTATTTGTGTTTGTGCTATGACAACAATGAACAGCAGAGAGGTCCAGGTGTTGATGCTACATCTATTTTTGTTTTCTTTAGAACAACTTTCGCTGACCGGAAACGGAAATTAAATGCATAAGTTTTTCCCACCAGCCCCAGCATCGTTCGTTCCCACTTCTTATCTAACTTCAAAAAGACAAGACAAGGCCACTTCAGATTGATAAATAGTCTTGAATAAGTTTTCTTGGCAAATTAAATTTCGACAGACGTTGGTCAGCAACAGTCGATGACTCAGAATTGCAGTTTTGGACTCTAAGGTTGACAACGGGGATGTAGCTCAGATGGTAGAGCGCTCGCTTAGCATGTGAGAGGTACGGGGATCGATGCCCCGCATCTCCAAAATTAATGTTGTATGTTTATTTTTTAACAAAATTTCTTTTTTCTATAATTATCTTCATTTTTAATACTATACAAAAACAAACACACTTGTGTGTGCCAATTTTTTTCTTCAAAATTTAGCTTGCACAATATAGTACATATTTTACTTCGAATTGCAAGCAAGCAAAAAACCGTATAGCCGGGCTCAACCGGGATTTGAACCCGGGACCTCTCGCACCCAAAGCGAGAATCATACCCCTAGACCATTGAGCCTCATGCCATGTTCAGCGCTCTACTATATTTTTGTGGCCACTCTGGCAAACTCTTGTGCCGACAATAAATGGTTTTAGATAGCAGTAAAAATACATACGGGCTTTCAATAAAATTAAATATAGCTTTATTCAAAATGCCTTAAACAAAAAACTTAGCGTCTCTTCCAGATACCCCCACCGTAACCGCCGCCACCAAAACCTCCAGAAAAGGCGCTAGCAGAGCTGTAGGCCGAGGCATAGCTTCCGGAATATCCCCCACCGTAGCCGCCGAAACCGCCTCCTCCGAATCCTCCCAGCCCACCCAGACCACCCTTCCATCCGTGCTTGAATGGCACAACAACTGGCTGTGGCACTGGGACTGGGATAGGCTGTGGAACCGCAACTGGTACGGGTATAGGCTGAGGCACTGGAACGGGCTGGGCCACGGGATAGGGCACATAGCTGGTGTACACAGGGGCGTAGCCGCCCCCTCCGAGCTTTCCGCCAAAACTGTGGGAGCTACTAAGGCCCAGGCATAGCAGCAGCGTTAAGCCCACGATTGTAGCCTGAAAGGAATATGTTGATCAAACAAGTCCGCAATGTGAGACAACCATATCCACTTACTGTGCTTGTTCTCATGACGTCTATTGATGCTTCTAAACGTGGCCAACGTCTTAACTGCCGTATATATAGCAACCTAAAGCCACTTCCTGTACTTCCTTTTGGCGACGAGTTCAAAGAACTGCCAAAAACTTGATCCACAACCAGTTCTTGTCGAACAGAACCATTCAACCATTAAATTTATTGTGCCAAAATTTAGTCGCAGCAACTAATGCAAAAATATAACAAATCGTGTGAAAAACATTGAAATCGGTTAAGTTGATGGGGTTGAAGGTCGTCCGTGCCGTGTTCCGGGACTGGGCTTTTGGGTGGGCGTTAGTTGATACAAAGATGTTGGTATAAAAACTGAACAGTCCGTTGGTTAGACAATTCAGTCAAGTTCAAGACAAATCAGAAACATGTTGAAGATCAGCTGTTCGGTGAGTAGCTTTGCTTTGGACCATCTTAAAGATGCACAATTATTAACGGACATTCTGTCCTTTGGCAGTTGTTGGTGCTGTTGTCGCTCTGCGCCTGCAGTTACGCCCAATACCAGTATCCCCAGCAGCGCCCGGCCACAGCAGCCGGAGGTGAGCCCACTGGCGGGCCTGTGGAAAATCGTATTATACCCCTGGGTGGTCTGCTCGGCGGAGGAGGAGGAGGAGGTGGTTTACTCGGTGGCGGCGGAGGGGGGGGTGGCCTGTTTGGCAACCTGTTGGGTGGTCTTTTGGGCGGAAATAATGCTCGCCCACCGCCACCAGCGCCAGCGCCATACCTAGTACCTGTTCCCTCGTATGGAGGAGGATTCGGCGGCGGGTATCCTGGCGGATTTGGAGGCGGATTCGGCGGCGGGTATCCTGGCGGATTTGGAGGCGGTTATACAGGTGGCTACCCAGGCGGATTTGGAGGTGGTTATGGCAATCCCTATGGCGGCTACTACGGCTAGAAGGCGTTGTTTTTCGGTCAGCCATTGACTACTCCAAGTATTACCCGCTGTTAAACATGTTTTCGAGATAGTTTTAAGTTGTTGACCATTATATTAAAATTCACGTGAAAAATCAAATCACTTCCGCCTTGTTTTCACTTTGTCTGCCCGTTTCGCACACGGGGATGTAGCTCAGATGGTAGAGCGCTCGCTTAGCATGTGAGAGGTACGGGGATCGATGCCCCGCATCTCCAAACAGTGTTTTTCTTCTATTTTAGTGGGAATAAAATTACAGAAACACTTTCCTCTTGATTGTGATTTGATTTTATAGCTACTTGTACTTGTTTTAGTTGTTGGTGCTATTTGGGTCACATATAGAAAACTGTTATCTGGGCATGACTCGGCAAGAGGCTCAATGGTCTAGGGGTATGATTCTCGCTTTGGGTGCGAGAGGTCCCGGGTTCAAATCCCGGTTGAGCCCAGCTAAAATTTTTTATCAATATTTATTTCAATTGATAAACTAAATTCCTATTTTTCATCATTAAAATAATAACTCTAACCAAAATCGTACGGTAGATCTCTATAAATGTCGCGATATTTTATTTTTCAGTGTGTTCGTACATATATTATTATTTAATGAAAGAATTATAACAGCCAGGTTGAGTACAACGAGACTAGGGGGAGGATAGGACTTTGTGCCGCCGCGAGAAGAGCTATCACGAATGAATCTTCAAAATGGTACCCTTTGACACCTAAATCAAAAGAGCTTAGTTCTGTTTCCGCCCGGGTTCGAACCGGGGACCTTGTGCGTGTGAAGCACACGTGATAACCACTACACTACGGAAACCTGCTGACATCATATAGTCAAACGGCCAGCATACAGTGGAGTAATACAGCGCCATCTAGCTCACAATTTGCACATTATTAAAATTTCATTATATTTCGATAGATATATCGATACTGCCATTACTTATCGATAGCTGCATCGCTAATTTCATTATATATCGATAGTGGATGGTAGCACAATTGCCGCCAAATTCAAATAAAATATACATAAATATATCTGGTTTTTTGGAATGGCAAATATGCACGAACTCGAGAGAGAAGAGCAAAAAATTAGCATATAAAGGATACATAAAATAAGTCTTTTTATATTTTATCGATTGAGCAGATTAAGTAGTATTGGGTTGCCCTCTCTGCTTGAAATTGGGCTGAAAAATACTTTTCCAAACCCATTCTTAAAACCAAGAACCTAGAAAGCGAAAGAAAGCTAATTTTAACGCCACTTCATGAGCACTGCAACTCGATCATCGTAACCGTAAGGTTTGTGAGTTTTGAACACCAGGATCATACGAGTAGCTCCCACGGTTCTTAAATCATAGAACCGTTAAAAAAGCATACCCGAATTTGTAAATGGTTCATTCCTATAGATAACTTTATTTTATGAATGGGGAAATGAGTCTACAACTAAATAACAATTTTGGGTGGATCTGGATTCTAATGGCAAGCACATGATTTTCCCTTATTCTATTGACCTATTGACATTCTCATTTGCCCCAGAGGCCACCTCCGAAGCCACCGCCTCCGAAGCCACCGCCTCCGTAGCTCCCTCCGCTGCTATGATGACTTTCGTGATGACTTTCGTGAAATTCGTGGTGCTCATAGCCACTGTTGCTGCCATACCCGCCGCCGTACCCTCCGCCATAGCCGCCGCCATATCCTGCTCCGATTCCAGCTCCAATGCTAGCACCAACACCACCGCCGAATCCTAGTCCACCTCCGCTCAGAGCATGCTTCAGGCCCAGTAATTTAGGAGTGCGCACCTTGAGCCCCACAAAGCCGGCATGGGGTCCTTTAAAAGCCAGCAATTTTATCTTTCCGGCTGAGGTTCCTTGCAGCAAAAACAGAAAGCATACTCCCAGGATCAGGAGTAGATGGTTTTGATGGCACTGTTTTCGAAAGAAAGATAAGAAAGATTAGGAAGGAATAATCTAATGAGATTCGTTTGATTAATATTTATATTTCATTAGATCCACATTATGTCACAAGCACTTTACGAGTCTTTTTGAATCCATAAAAATCACTTACAATGATTTGCATTTTCATGATGTTTTGATGATGTTTTAACGCCTCTTTAATTGATTAAGTCTGTTTTTGGCCAAAGATCAGAGGTCTTTATTTGAAAATTGCTTTATCTAGTTGTAAAAACTTCAAGTTCAAATGTGTGGGCCGGCGGATGACGAGGCTAGTCTCTTGGCTGGAACGCGTGTTCAATTGAAGCGGCTGCGAGGCAAGCGACGAGTTTTTATCTGTCTGACGGATTTTCTGCGCGCGTCTCGAATCGCCCTTATGCAATCGGCCGCCGCTTAAGAGCTCTTGTCTGTCTTTTGTTGTTGCTGCTGCTGTGAACTTCAGGTTGTGTCTTATATTTGCCTTATGCACATGATTTGCCCCTGAAAATTTCAGGTTTTTTGAGAGCATACACACAAAATTGGGCATGAGAAAAGAAATGAAAAAAATTGAATGAACAAGCGAATGTCAATGGGAAATCAGCCTGCGATACATGTGCTAATTTACAAAAAGTGATCAAATTACAAAGTAGGAAATACGTTTTAATAATCTTCATGTTCAGAACCAAAACAGAGAGGGCCTTACCCAGATAGTGCTCAGCTTATCAAACACATGTGAAGCCCAAAAGGTTGGAAATTGATAAAGAGTGAATCATTTTGGGTATTTACGTTTTATTGACCTCCATCAAATTAAAATCCAAATAAAGAAATCAAACAAAGCATGGTTAGAGCCAGAAATTTCCAGCATTAAGCCAAAACAAATATGCATCTGTCTGTTTGCCCCTCACTCATCTGCCATACCCATAGGGGTATCCGAATCCGCCATAGCCGGAGGATCCGTAGCTGTTTTGCTGATTACTGAACTGATTGTACTGCTGTCGATAGCCCCCGTATCCTCCGCCAAAACCGCCAAATCCGCCATATCCCCCATAGGGCGATCCGAATCCTTGCTGGTATCCAGTACTACTACTCGCTCCGGCACTGGCACTGGACAAGGCATAACTGCCGCCATAGCCCGAGTAGGGAGCAAAACCATAGCCAAATCCTGATCCTTGACCCCACTGGGGGGCACTCATCACTTCGAGACACAGGCCGCAGAGCAGAAAGGACAGCGCAAAAAACTAAAGGCGAGAGGGTTCAAGAATACGATTTAGTGGTTTAGTTGGAGCGACTAAATCTTTGTGTACACCCACCTTCATGGTCAGCAAGCAACTCAATGGAGTCTGATTAAAGTTTGCCATTCTTATAGTCGCCGCAAAACGGAAATACGCCTCAAAGTAATTACAATAATGGGAAACATAATTATAGAACAAATGTGAAGACATAATCATTAGTATATTATTCATCAAGTACTAGTACTATCTGAGATACTTGTTATAGAACTATGTTTTTTTTACCAAACCATCTTAGACCTTCATATCGATTGAATCCACACAATATACTATGTACCTTTCTCAGTTCAATTGAAGTTTCAAAGCTATAAACATTATCTGGGTTTACTTGTAAGATCTTTTCCTTAAAAATTTCATCAACATTCAGGTCGTTTACAACCCGTTCACAGAACTAATTAGGATTTTATTTATTTCCCCCTGCAGATCTATCATTGTCGTACATCTTCAGCGCTGTCTTTGGATCCAACTACAACTTCCTGACTAGCAATGATGATGATGTGGGTCGTATGGTATCTCTCTATCGTATGGTAGATAACCCCGCTGACGTCAAGCGATAATCAGCTTGAGGGTGAATAAACTTTGAAACGAAAGTGAAGGCATAACAATTGACCAGAATAAATAAGAGGAGGAGCCACATGCACATATCAGACATATAGTTAGTCATATACTTACAATACATGGCAGCAAGTGCTAATGAGCAGAAAGAGTGCGGGTGGGTGTGGGTCGACAATGGAGGCATATGCTTCACTGCACGTTCTGTGAAAAAGTTTGTTGCCTAAGTCATTTGTCTTTGCCCGTTGTCAGTGGATTTTGAATGGCACCTGAGTGGTATACCCTAACTGGCGGGCAATCTTTGACTTGGCAATGTGTTTGTAAGAATAGAATGGATTATTGTAACAGGCAGTTCGAAACAGAATAGATCGTATAGGAATGGATAATATAGTAAGTAGGATAATAGATTACTTAACAAAAGAACAACTGTCTTATTTTAATTAGTGTATATACAAATCGGTAGCTTTGGAGGAGATCTCGAGGGCAAAGAAAAAACATCTTATCTAAAATAGTGTAGATCCAAATCTTCACAGTGTTCCCTCTACTTGTTGGTCTTGAAAAGCGCCTGGTGATTGTAGATGGTTCAGTGATTATTTTTATTGGGTTTTCCATGATCTTGATCGTCCGGCCCTCAAAAAAAATGATAATTTTGGGCTGGCTGAAAAATTAACGCATTCTGAGGCCCAGTCAAGCAGCGCCGTATTGTCCGCTGCGATTATTATATTGTGTCTTTTGGATCTGGGGGGCATTCCCAGATTTCGTCACAAACTGGTTTCGCTTTCGGTCGTGTTTGTTCTGCAATTTGCGTAGAATCCACTTGGCAATGCGTGCCGCGTAGTTGTAGCTTCTTGCTGAGATTCGGATTCGGGGTATAAAAGCTTCGGGCACTTCACAATTGCAATTTAGTTTCATACAAGAAGCCCTCGATATCGGCATGTCTCTGTTTCGTGTGAGTTGTGTAAGTGTTTCTCTGCGCTGGGACCCCTCGTTGGGATGCACCTGCTCATTGATTTGCTCTCCTCTTTAGCTGCTGGTCGTTTTGCTGGTCGTCGGTCATGGTCAGGCGGCACCTGCTCCAGCCCCCGTCAAGGCTGAGGGACGCACTTTTGGCCTCTTGGGCGGCGGATTCGGTGGGAGTGTTGGACTCAGCGCTGGAGTTGGCCTAGGCGGAGGCCTGTACAGCGGCTTTGGAGGCGGCAGCTACCCAGATGGCTATTCTAGTGGCTATCCAGGAGACTACGGTGGGGGCTACGGTGGGGGCTATTCTGGCTATCCCGGAGGATACGGCGGCGGCTATTCTGGCGATGGATACTCTGGCTTTGGACACAGGCCCCATCATCACAATCATCACGGCGGATTCTATCCCGGCGGCGGGTCATACTACAACCAGGGTGGATCCTACGGGGGTCAGTACAGTCAGTCACAGTACTCCAATGGGTACCATAACGGGGGCTACGGCGGCGGTGGGGGTTTCTTCGGTTAAACGTAAACCTCTGCTGAGTCTGTGATCCATCTGTCTAGTTAAGTGCCTTATTATTTGTACGAGTACCTCCGGCAAAGATTGTAAAATACACAAAAAAACCGAAATATTAAGTTCGAAATCCGGTTTCTCTGGGAATACATACTATTGTCCTTGGGGCTACTTTTTTGCGGTTCCCTCGCTCTTTTAATGTACCGAACGAGACGTGCATAAATTTAATGGGCATAGATCCGAGATTTACGAGCATGTGTGTGGCAAGGGGCATGACTAAGCTATTGCCTGGGCATGGTCTGGGGATTTCCTCAACCCGATCTTTCCTACGCTAAAGGCAACGCATGTTGGCTAGTCTAAAATGATTATTTTTATAAGATTTGGTCTGAAATTTTGCTACCAATTGAACCATTTCCTTATGGCAATTGCGTGCACATTCAATTAAATTAATTTTGTGTTCTTACGCCTTCGATTTGGACTGTATATGTATATATATACATTTTAATCATTCCGAATGAATCTGTATCTAAATTTTTGTTCGGAATTTATATGTATATGTACTTGATTGGGGCCCTGTCCCTATATTGCTTCTCTTGTTGGTTCTTTGGAAAATCTTTCAGTCAGCTGCCCGATCCAGAAAATGGTTTCTCAAATTGGCAAAAATCAAATCCTAATGTTCATACATTCAGTGGAAAGACTTAGAACAAAAGAATGAAGCTAGGTCTAGTAGTTCAATCTGTTTTGGAAAAAGCTATTAAGCAAGGGAATTTAAATGGCGTAATATGCCACATAATATGAATGCCATTCTTATTTGCGCTGATAATAACTTATCATTACGGGGATCTTCGAACAATTAAGATAATCATAGCTACGGTATTTTTCTAAAAACTTTAAAACTGATATCTAAGGATGATCCAGAGATACGTTTTCACATTGCGTCAAAACATCCAAAGAAGGAACGTATTTTTCAAACACAGCTGAAAATTAAGTGATAGGAATACTTTCAAGTAAAATAATTGTGCAAGATATAAGTATTGGGATATTGATACTGATGTTAAAACAAACAGAAAAATGCGGAGACAATTTGAGTATATAGGGCTGTTGTTGAAAGTGAAAACATACCATCTGAGACTGATCGATTTTGGATGAAATTTTTGGATTCAATAGATCTTATCATTCAGCAACTAAAATGGAGATTTGAAGCCCTTCATAATGTTTCAGTGCAAACCAATTATATCCCGCTCTCTACAATAAGTTTTCTTGAACTTTTGCTCAAGAGCCAATTTTTCTCGACACGACGCTGATCGGACCCTGCTGAGTACTTGTAGAGCACATAATACCTGATTATATATTTGATTTGTAGATATAGCATTTATAATCTAGGTGTTTTTTTTTAAATTCGTTCTTATTTTATTTCCTAACAGATACTCGAAATCACATTTTAACTACATCTCTACACATAGTATGAATGGGATGGGTGAATGACCGTGAGGGGTGGCTCATCCGTAGCTACTCCGCTGATTGCTCCTCGACCGATACGCGCCCGTTTGGTAGACCGGTTGCACCTGTCCTGTAAGCTGTTGGATGATCCCATTCACAGTGGTTGCTACGCCGCCAACCAGTTGGGCAGGCGTCACAGGCGGCTGCAAAGGAGAGTGTGAGAGGGAGGGATTCATGTTCATTCATCGATAGTCACGACTTACCGCTCCAGCTGAATCGTAGTAGACCCGATTGGGGACGGGTCGGCGCACTGGAGGCGCGGCATAGCTGGGATCCACGGCAGGATCGCTCTGTAAGTCCCCACCGGCCGAAGGAGGACGGATAGGATCCGACAGGGGAACACCCGGCACAGTTGCGGCTCCAAGCACACCAGGAGCGAACAACGACAGCCACGTGGCGAAGGGAGCATACGGACGGACTGGCACGGGGTAGGGCGCCACGGGTGGTGGAATGGGATCTGAGAGCAGACCACCGCCAAGACCACCGCCAAAACCACCTCCCAGACCGCCTCCGCCACGACATCCTCCTTGATAGACTTTGTACACATTCACATCGAAGAGGAAACGTCCTTGCTCGTCCGGATCCTTCTGGCCGCTCTTGACATCGCGTCCAAAGGGTGAGCAAGGATTGCCGCCTCCATATCCGCCATAACCGCCGTATCCGCCGTATCCGCCGTATCCGCCATATCCGCCATACCCGCCGTATCCCAGATAAGGACGAGCCAATTTCCGGAGCTTTTTCTTGAGCAGCAAAGTCCTCTCATCACCGACGGACTCATCGAGTTCCTGGTTAGATGCGCCCGCAAACTTGGCATTTTCCGTGTCTGATTTGGTAGCAGCGGTGGCACCGCTCTCCCGCGAGTGTCGGTTGCTCTGGGATTGAGGGACGGTGTTGTATGAGTAAGGCGAGGGCCTTCTCCTGGGATAATCGTAGCTGTAGCTCCGTGAATAGGCCACGGAGCAGCTGAGGAGGGCTCCTAAAAGGAGAACAAGCAGTAGCTGCATGTCGAGGATACGCGGATTCACTGAGTCGAAGACTTCTGCTCGGTTGGCTGGATGGGCACGAACTATTCCTCTACTGTGGAGCATGCCCCAACTTATCACCTCGCCGATGTGCAAAAAAAACAACTCCAATTTGGCAAATTTGTTGCTCTTCCCTTAGAAGGCAGCTCGGCAGACACTGACGATTGCATAATGCCCTTTTTTTATTGGCTCCCATTTTTCCAGCGCATTGTTTTGATATGGTAATCTAGGCCGCCCACCCAAACCCAACCGCCGGCATCATCATCATTATACGCGCCCACATGTGGCACAATAATAGCAAAGGGAAACCAGCAACAAAAAACATGCTACACTCTGCGACTCGTGTGCATTGACCTGTGTCAGCCAACGCTGGCAGCTCTGAAGCTCTCACCCGTTGTAGTTTTTGGCCAAAAACGTATTTCTGCCAAAAATGTAATAGGAAAAGTGGGTCAATGTCGCATGACGCTTCTGCTGCTGCTCTGGGAATGAATCTAATTAGTTGTGGGGGGATTTACGGATCCATCTAACATTAATCACATTTTTTTTTTTAAGTTGGAAGCACTAACATTTCACGAAATCAGTTGACAACGGATCGTATTAGATTGTCTTTGAGTCTTCAGATAAAGATTTACATTATAATTTGGGAAAGCTTAATCTGTTTACATATATTACTATAAATCATGGTGGTGTAATGCAGATAACTACATTTAACGTTGATATGCCATGACTGCACCATCAAGTGGCTCATGCGACACCAAACCGGAGCATGACGACCCAAAAGATGAATATTGGACAAATATTTGAGGAATATAGAACTTAACTAACTACAAGAGCCAAGCATGCATTCAAAAATAAAAATATTATGGTACATCTCTTAATCTGCTTGTTTTCATAATTAAAAGTACCCATAATTAAAAGGACGCACTAGATTTAAGTACAGACACTCCATATGCTGGTATATCATATACAATTTACTTGAAGCACACATAAAATCGTTAGGCCTTACAATAAAATTATTTAAACTTAGAACTAGTAAAACAAAACTGTACAAAATGGGAAGAGATAGACCCAGCTGCCTCTGTTCAGAGATTGGAACTAGGATCCGTATCCAGATAGCTTGTATCCAGATAATATAACTTAAAGACTAATCTGGGAAGTCTGTGCGTTGTATGTGAGGCGCTTCCACTTCCATGCCTCTGGTTAGACAGCCATTTTTGGTTTATTAGCCTCGGCCCGTTTGCGCATTGCCCTCAAACGCTGTGTGCAGTAGACGCGCAGAAAGATGGCTACGAAAACGATGAGAACACCAAAGATGCCCAGAGCCGACACGCTGTGGTGGTAGATGAAACAAGAGAGCATGATGGCTACGGCCTGTGGGGCAAAGGGTAAAACCGATAGAGTGGTTCTGGAGCAGCAGACAGTTGAGTAAACAGAGACGAAGACTCACCTGACGCAGCGTCATAATGATGGTAAACACAACTGGGCCGAAGACATCAATTGTGTGATAAATAAACAATTGCCCGACTGCTGAGCAAATGGAAAGCACAACCATATCAAAAACGAATTTCGGATGCTAAAAATAAGACTTAATACGTGAGGTAGGACTAAATATAATCGTGTTTGGACATATATACCTCTGTGGCAAAGGACAGGGAGTCCATGAATCCGCCCTGCATCGACAGCGAGGCGCCAGTGAAGATCGAGGAGAACAGATTTACGCCGCACATCATCTGAAGGGAGGTCATACCGTAGCTCTTGAACAGCGAGCCCTGCCAATTGGCTGTGAAGCTATCGAAGACCATGTACAAAGAGAGCAGGAAGACGCCCGTCAAGGTGGTCACTCCACTGGCTTTGTTGCTGTCTGCCGACCCACTCATGAAAAAGATCATGCCCAGCGAGATTAGCACAGCTGTGGCATACTCGTAAGATTCATACTTGGCCTTCGACATGATCTTGCCCATCACCATGACAGGGATTATTTTGCACGACTTGGCCAGCACCTGAGTGGGAAAGTTGACAAATTTAAGAGCCTCATACTGGAACCAGGCGCTCATTATGTTCGAGAACGAGGCGAAGGAGTACTTGTAAAGCGGTGCTCGGTGTCGTGTGGGCGAGGGCTGCCATTGCAGATAGATGAGGGCCACCATAAAGGCCAGCAATCGGTTGGCAAACACCAAAAATTGCGAATCTTTGAACTTGGAACTCTCACCAGCAAAATTCAGATATTTCTGTGTCATGATCTTCTCCTGCAAAACGCCCCAGGTCAAATAGGACACCATTAGGCCGCCAAAGCACCAAAGCAGCTGCACAGCCTCCTGGGAACTCGTGCGCTTGACCGCCACCGATCCTGCAGATCGTTCCTTATCCGCTGTACTGGCCGCAACATCCAGTGGCTCGTAGGTGGAGTTGCCTGTGATGCACATGTTGATGGCCGTGTGCAGAATGGTCTTGTTGCCTCTTTCGAGGTAGCCGGTGCGTGCCACATATTTGTATATGAGATAGCCGGGCACAAAGACGCAACTGTAGCCGAAGCAGTTAACCAACAGTTTTAGAAGCCAGGCATAGTCGGAGTTCTGGGCATCCAGAATCTGCGATAGCGTCACATCCTTGGTGTAGAAGCCGCCCAGCGAGGCACGCAACAGGTCCGAAAAGAAGTGTATGACCAGCAAGCTGACCACGATAAAGGAGCTGGAATGGTCATCATTAGTCGGGGAGCAAATTGTTTACATATCTGTATGTACCCACCATATAATTAGCTCCGGAACTCGATTACTCATTTTGTACACGTGCATGTCCCTCTTCTGCTGACACGTCGAATTCTGTATTCCAGATTGAACTTCTTTAATAAGAATTGAGCGAGCGGTCAGGCCTGGGGGCGAATGAATATTTGCCGGCAAACGCAAGTCAAGTGTCAGAGGTTCAATAACCGCTCAAACTAGTTTTTGCATAATGTGCTCCACACCAAAAAGAACAGCAACAGCAGCAATTTATTCTGTTGAAGTTTGTTTATACAGCCGCGGTGGCCGTTTGTCGGGTTGGAGTCTATTGAATTTGCTATGTCTTCTGCTCCAGACGGGTGGTCGGGTTCTGGTTCTGGGAATTGGCTGCTGCTGGCCGGCAGCCAGCTATAAGTTAGGGCCAGCTAAACAGCTATTCTTACCAAATTTTCAAATTCCATTTCACCCATTGAAAGGTCGGCAGCACTGTTGGGTGGGGATGGGGGTGGGAATTCAGTCGGAATAGTAGAAATATACCAAAATACACCGTCTCATTTTAAAAATATACCGTAAATATACTGACGAACTCAATATAGCGTCTCGAAGAACGAACTTAGCCCGCTTAAGCCACCTCTATTTAAATAGTCAACTTCTTGAGGTAAATAACGGAAAATATTAACGATTGTAAAGTCTTCTTGTAGATCCATGCCACCTTTCACCTTTCGATACCTTTCACCTGAACTGCGCTAAAACTAGTCACTTTTCATTTTTTTCGGTGGAATATTAAAAAAATCTCTTAGTCTACAATGGGTTAATCGCTCACCTTCAAGGATTGGAAACCATATTCCTCGATTGGAATGAAAAAGAGGGTATGGACGAGTACAAGGTAACGTAATGTGTGTGACAAAAAACGAGCAACAGAGTCGTACGCTTCAAAATGTTGCTAGCCATGTTGAATGTTGCAAAGGCCAATATATTAGGCCCTCAATTAATTTAACTCAGAGGAAACCCCACTAACAGATAAGATTATCTACTAAAGAATCTATTGATTTTGCCTGTTGTCCATAACCTATTGAAATACGCCATTCAAAATAAAGACTCATTTCTTCGTTGCAGGAGAGGTGTGACCGTCTGACTCTCAAAAATACCGCAAATATACCGATGAAAAAAGACGAACATTTAACCCGCCTTAATTTAAACAGGGGAACAAGATTTGTCTATTTCAATATTTCTATTGCTACAAAGTTATTCCTTATAATAAATGCACTACTCATCACAAAATGTTATTGATTACCACATTCAATATTTCCTAGATATTTTCCAAGATGTTTGAAATGTAATTTATAATGTCTTTTTTAGAGATTGATACATACATATGTGTTTGACATAGGTCATTCATTTGATATGATTTCTGTATATATGTTTGTATATAACATAAGATATAAGACATAAGATGCAAAATTAAAAATATTTTCTGCATTTATTGAAGTTCTGAGATGGCACACATTTCCTCATTTCTGTAATATGCTTATCCTAAAGTAATTCCAAACTCCTTATGAACCCCAATGTTTAATGACTTTTTCTCCTTTTGGCTTTTTTACCAGTGGGCAACTGACATTTTTAATTTTTTTAATTTTTATTATTGGTCATAGAATCATAAATAAATTTATCATGTTTCTGAATATCCAAACTTTAATTTTTGATTATCAATAATCTTTCGCTATACTGCGTGTAGATAAGTAAATAAATAATTCAAAAAAATTACCTCTAACCAAAATCACCAAATCGTTTAGCAAAAAACAAATACAGTAGAATCCGGTTATAATGAAACTCAAGGGACCGACGATTTTATGTCGTTATACCCGGAAGACGCTCTAACCAAACGGAGCACAAAATATTTTGTTGTTTATTTTATGGTGGCCATGTTCGTAATAGGTTTTATAATAACAAAAAAAGAAATTTGTAATTAAAACAAAAAGTTTAATAAATTTAATTCAATAATAATTTTTTCATAAAAATGCATATTCATAAGCATGAAATAACAAGTAATTAATTTAGTAATTTTTGATTGTTTAGCAGTAGTTTTTGACATACACATAAAAACAGTCGCGCACAGCACTATTTAAAAGCGACATGCTGTGCGTTAGGCTCTCGTCATAAAAATTTGAATGGACATATCTATTCAGAATTTCTGCAGCCTTAAATTCCTCCAAAACGCTAGGCACATCTTCATTTGGATCTTCGACGTTGTCGTCGCCGTCCTGTCCGGAAGGTTGAGCTCTTGAACAAACCAATAGAGGAATTTTCGTTTACAATATCACTTGAGAATGAGCTGCTGGGACCAGAATACTTAAAACAATTCGCAATTGTCGCTGGCGAAAGTTGTTGCCATGCATCATTTATCATTAAAATGGCATCAAGGATGGTAATTTTCATGATTGTTTTCTACCATATTGGTGATTATTTTAGGAACGAAATTTTTAAGAAAAGTTGATTTAATAACTCGAGTTATGCCTTGATCCATTGGTTGTAATAGAGATTTCGTATTTGGTGGAAGGAAAACTAGAGTGATGATAAATTTGTTGGCATTATTTCGCTGTATTTTTTTCGACACGTCGCAATAGCCGTTGGAATTGTCAAAAATATCGTCGGTATAAGCGGTTTGTCGCTAAAAGCGGAAACGTACTATAAGTTTTCATATAAATTTGTATGGTTGGTCCCCACCAAGTCATCGAATTTTCGTCACAATGACCGGACGAACGCTATAAGCAGAGTTGTTATAGCCGGATTCTACTGTAAATAAATAAATTAGAACTCTTTGGTTAGCCAAATGATTGTGCTGAGGTTAAGACGGGGATTCCCTTACTCATGCGGAATTAATTTTATGGGCAATGGTCGGAGGTATATATATACATACATTAAAGGTTTTAATATAATGTGGGACACTAACCTATCAAGAGCTCTTGCTAAGGGGTCACAGAGGCTGCATTACTAAACATGTACAGTGGAATAGACTCAAGTGCTTAAAATTAATGTAAATGACCAATTTTTTCAGTATCTTAATATTAAATTGTATTTTTATGAATGTCATTGATACAGATACTACAATGATACTACAAGATATACAGATACTTCCAATGGCTTAAGAGCTCTTCTGTTAGGAGGTTTCTTATTATTTCCATAATGTGATGAATTTCTTATGAAATGAGACACAACTGACTGGCTTCTAAACATTTTTCGTGGCTATCTGCTTAGCTGTAATATTTTATATTTTGCTTTTTCCTCCTCTGTTAGAGCTTGTCCACGACCCAATGAAAGATGTATTTAATTGAACCTTTTACCTTTTAAGCTTTTATCAGTGACTAAGATTGCAGCCTCTGAGTCTAATCGAATGATTGCCAAAAAAGCTAATTTTTTGGCATAGGGTGAAGCAAACAGGAAATAAATCATGGCGCTAAAAATTCTACAACCTGCTCTTATCCCCCTATTTTGTAAACTTAACTGCTCTAACAAAAACAACAAAAATTGCATCGAAAACTTAATACACAAATGGGGGAACCCAAGTGTAAAACGAAAAATAAATTGAGTCTTTTCTATTGATCGCCATGTAAGTTAACCCTTCCCCAAATATATTATACAAATCGAAAAGCTCGCGTGCTCCCCGTGTCACCCACTAAGGGATCAAGCATATGCAGCCATTCATTTTGTTCTATCGGGAAATATGTTGTTCTTTTCGGTCAATGATCTCGGGTACTTTAAGTTGCTTAAACTACTAATGAATACCGAATGAAACAATAAATGACAACACAAGAAACATAACACTAAATGCGGACTTAGTGGTAAAGGTACGTGCAGTGAGAGATCGCTGTAATTGGGTATCAATATACATATATGTATATTTACATATATTTGTATATTTGTGACCGCCTGTAAAAATGTGTGTATACATATGGCTGAGCAATGCCCTCTGTTTCGCGGCCAGGATCGTTCAATCGGGACTGTTTTGTCCGGAGGCAAACGTCCGGCCTGTAGCCCCTACGACAGCCTCTGCTTCTGATCTCACACACAATATGGAACGGACTCACTGCGTTTCAGTCCATCTGATATCGTCAACTATGATCCTTTGTCACCAGTACTTCCCACTCTTGATGGGTCACACGATCCTCTCCCTCCAGGCAACTCAGGAGACTTAATCCTCTCCAAATAACTCCTCTCCAGAAAGCTCCTCTGACCCACTTCCGGTGTGCAGTATTCCGGTCCGTTTATCGGGACTCACATTTGAACTTTCGTTGGCGGTTAACCCCACTTGGTTCGCATTTTGGACCACGAACTAACGTTAATCCACGTTAATACACGCATGCGAGTCCTCTTCTCTTCCTTCTATCCCCAGTGACGGATCCTTGCTCCCCCCAATATCAGGCCGGAATCAGGGTAGCCAGACGAGAGTAAAAACAGAGAAATATTCTTCTCACTCAAGTGTTTTTATTGCCACATTTGAAATATATACATACATATATATATAGGGTGTGAGGAATCAAAGTTTTTGTTTCAACTTGTTTCAACTTTCAATCATGCTTTCGGCAAAATGCTCCCAGTCGTCCAGGCTATACTCCTTCAGTTTATAAATCGGCCATGAATTCGTTAGTCAGACGCACCGACTGGCGCTCCATGTAGACTGCGAAGGATGCAGTCACGTAGGCAGGGCCTCATGATCACCAGATTGAGTTTTGTGAGGCCAGCAGGCTGAAGCACAAGATGATGTTCGCATTCAAGAAGATCTCGTGATGTACCGGAAGCCGCCGGTGCTTTTGCGCCAATCTGCAAAAATAGATCCAGAAAATGTAATTTAGTATTCATTGGTAAATAACCAAAATAAACCTAGAGCATTAAACCATTCACGGAACTCACACTACGGGAGACAATAGATTCCGTGCATTCGTTTGGCTGTCTGCATTCTAGGACACCAAATCCACATTCTTGTCCCGTAGATATGCCAGAACAAACAGAACATCGATTTTGATATCCCATGCAGGTGGCTGCCACAGTGGCGGCCATACAAATAAGACAGAATAGAATGACAACGACAGAGTGCTCCTACATTGTATGTGCATTGCACGCGCATGCGTCTTACATGCAATTACGGCATACTCTCATTTTTCAACCAAAAGGCTGCAATTAAACTTTCAAGCTATTCTCCCTCTTGAATGTTAATTGAATTTCAAATTCCAAAGGGTTCATCCAATTTTAAGTTTTATAATGATAGGCTTAATCGTGTGGCCGCGAACGTAATCGAAATAGAAGTCGAATTGGCTTAATCTAGTAATATGGTAATATCTGCGAAACGGAACAGAATAATCGAAAGCAGTTAATTTATCTTAAAAGGGGATTAATATAGTTTGCTAACGAATATTTACACAATAAATGATCTCTTTTAGTGTTTTTTAACATTTTCATCACTTTTCAGTTTAAACGCCTGTAAAATCTGTAAAAATGAATCAATCCTTGTACTTTTTTTCATGTATTCTTTAATTTAATGTGAAGGAAAAAAAACAAATAATTCAAATTCAAAGAGATCGGAATCCTTAAGAATAATGACTTAATCCAGTGACCTGCTCAATGGCCCAGATCTAAATCCCTTTGAAAATCGATGTGCTCTGCTTAAAAAAACCTTGGCAACGCTCGAGTCAGCACCAAAGGGATTGAATGAGTCTTTGGGAGCGCGTGAAGTCGGAGTGGCGCATGATTCCTTGCAAGCACATACTAAATTTAGTCGAGAGTATGCCAAAACTTATTCAGAATGTGATTAAAGCTAATGCCCTTTGGAAAAAATATTTAAAAAAAATTATTTAAATAAAAAGACCAAACATGCAAAAGTGGATACATCGACTTTTTAGGAAAAAAGTAAAATTTCCTTAGGAAACCGATCTCTTAGAATTTAAATTATTGTCTTTTTTCCTTTTTCGTTAAATTAAAGAACCTATGCAACAAAAAATCAATGGTTGATTAATTTTTAATGATTTTACAAGCGTTGAAAATGATAAGTGATAAGTGTATCCAAATGTGCTCGCCACTGTATGTACATATGTTGACTTTTTTAAAAACTGTCCACACTACTTCCCCCCAAAATTTGTATAAAATCGATTCAATCGAAATGCAAATCGAATGACGAATATTTTAATAGAATGAGTATAAGAGGGAGTGTGCCACAAGCCCACAATTCAAGTTTGAGTCGTCGGGGGAAACAGACGTACCGCACTGTCTAAACATGCCGCCAAACAGCGATGTGATCGAATTAGGACCTAGTCCCGACACCACGGGCTTGCTCTGCGAAACGGATGCGGGGCCAAAAGGTACCGCCAGTGACTTAAGCACTCTGAAGACGACAGACGGGCGGAAGTTGGAGCTCGTGTGGATCAACATAATTCTGTTTATCTATGTGCATACGGCCTCTCTGTACGGGATCTGGCTTATGCTCACAACCACGAAGTGGCAAACGGACGTGTTTGCCGTGATTCTTTTTAGTTTAGCTTCCCTGGGGATTACGGCCGGTGCACATCGGCTGTGGGCGCATCGCACTTATAAGGCAAACGTGGCGGTGCGTCTGATCTTACTGTTCTTCAACACCTTGGCCTTCCAGGACGCCGTGTATTACTGGGCTCGCGACCATCGCCTACACCACAAATGCACGGATACGGATGCCGATCCGTACAACTCGAAGCGAGGCTGGTGGTTCGCACACATCGGCTGGCTGTGCTGCAAGAAGCACCCCGACGTGACGGCGAAGGGCAAGTTGATCGATCTGTCCGATCTGCAGCGGGACCCTCTAGTGATGTTCCAGAAGAAGTACTACCTGATCCTGATGCCCATCTTCTGCTTCCTCCTCCCCACGCTGGTGCCCGTATACTTCTGGGGCGAGTCCCTCAGCGTTGCTTGGCATGTGCCGGCGCTCACGCGCTGGTGTCTGATGCTTAACGTCGTCTGGCTGCTCAATAGCTCTGGCCACATGCACGGCAAACGCCCCTACGACCGGTCCATCAGCCCCACCAGCCTGGTCTTCCTTATCTGGCTGCGTTACGGCGAGGGGTACCACAACTACCATCACGTCTTCCCGTGGGACTACAAGGGCGCCGAGATGGGACGCTATTCGCAAGACCTGCCCACCAACTTAATCAGGATGTTTGCCCGTCTGGGTTGGGCGTACGATCTAAAGAGCGTCTCCATGGACATGGTGCGGAAGCGCGTCCTGCGAACTGGCGATGGCACCCATCCTGTCTGGGGCTGGGGCGACAAGGAACATCCACAGGAAGATATCGATAGCACGATCATTACCTATAAGAAGAAAGTGAAGTAAACTGAACTATTTTTACGATATTAACATATGTTGTGAAATGTACTATATATTTTTATTTGAAATGCCACAAAGATTAAACAAAAATGAGCCAATACAAAATCCATTAGAAGTAATAATACAATACTCGTAGAGAATTTCTATTCCACGCTTAGCCATCCTTCTGTCCAGATTCTCATGTCCTTATACACATATATTATCTGTACATAATGTTCGATCTTGGATGGTCCAAAAGCTATATTTCGAAGCAAACAATGTTTCCCACTCTGACTTGTCTTATGACCAATCGTTCTGTTGTCCGCACCGGATTATTACGAGAAATGATTCCATAACGAGCGGGAACTTTGTGAGCCGCAGCAAGCGCCGCGGCACACTGGACGAGGAAGAGAGTGTGTGAGAGAGAGAAAGACAAAGCCACTGTAATTTCATTTGTTCCTTCTGGCTATAATAATGATCCGATCTCATACAGGTTAGACACTAGATTTTGCGTTTTTGCTTTCTTCTTTTCTCTTGTCTTCGAAATTGTGAATAATGATTTCCCAGAGACTTGCACGCTGAATGTTTTTAATTTAATCGAAAATTGGATCAAGTATTTAGTTCTATACTTGCCGAAAAATATAAATTTTTAAATCATTAATGACATTATCTACCAGATTGCCGAATCTGGATCAGATGGGATCAGCCAGAAGGCTACCCCTTCTCACACTTGCATACATAGATACATATAGCAACACACATTTTGCACCATCAAGTGGCCCAAGAGACACCAGCAGAATGCTGTTACGCGCGGATCTCAGGCAGGAACGCTGCACTCCTCCCGCCCAACCGACAGAGGGGCGCTGTCGCATGACGCGCGACGCGTTAACCGAACCAATCGCGAACATGAAGGAAAGATGGATGTTAGACTAATATCCGATGAAAAAACTATTGACTATAGATTGCCATCAAGTGGCCTATGACACAGTCTTTGCTATACATGTACGGGTCATCAAATTCCTTTGACCATCTCTTTATAAACCCAAGCACGCCCAAGCCCTTATTTACTATGGTAGAAAATTGTTCAGAAAACTTTAACTTGGCGTCTAACACCATGACTGAAAGTTATTGAGATCGGATTGCAAGCGACATTAAAGACAAATGTCCTTATACTGGACACAGAGCATACATGAGTACTCGAGAATATGTTAATACCGAAGGCAGGTAGAAGAGCGAAAAAAGTAAGGGGCCTAGATGGCTGCCCTGTGCTGTTCTAGAAGTAGCCTTAACTGGTAAGGACCATAACATACTGATTGAGTAACGGATACACGGGGCTCACAACGTTGCCGCTCGTCCCAGGGGACATCATAAACCAAATCTTCAGCGCCAGTTGTTTGTAGGAATCCTGAAAGTGAGCTCCCAATCTATTCCCTACAGAAGCTAATAAATACAGATAATAAATAGTAGGCACGAACATATAATATGTTATGTATGCATATGGCTGTTAAATAATATAGCAGTTGCTGTTTATTTGTATTGGTTTTTATTTAATTATTTGTTGTTGCTTATACAAACAGGAAACAATTAACTTAGCTTTATTTTTACAATTAGCTCTAATTAGAAATAATAAAAATATTGAAGCTTTTTGTTTTTTTTCTCCTTTTATGTTTTACAATCTTTATGTGTATTATTTAGTTTATAATAATTGGTTTAAATGGTAGTTTTCATATACATATATATATGTATGTATGCTTGTATGTGTGGGTATATACACTAAAGCAGCGAGGGGCAAGGAAGGGCGGGGCGGGGGCGGCGGCGACATTGGGGCCAAACTATCCTGAATATACGAGTATATCGCTATATAAGAAGTTGATATTTGGCGTTGTCGCGACTGCGCTCACATTTCCACTCTAACGTTGTATGTTACATTCAAAATTTAGTTAATTCAACTACTAAATATACATGTTACATAATGCTTTTGCTGCTTTGTTGTTTATATTTTTTATTTAATTTTATTTGTTTAATGTATAATTCCGTTAATTGTTTTTACGTTTCTTTCGCTCTATCGATCTCGCTTTAAGTTTACAATTTTCGTTAGAATTTCTCTTTCTTTCTTTTTTTTCTCTCATTTTATGTACATAAAAACAAAAGGAACTATATCTTTCAGTCTTTTTAGTGTGTGTGTGTGTGTGTGTGTGTGTGTGTGTGTGTGTGTGTTTGTGGGTGTATGTATGTGTCTGTGTAAATGTGTGGCGTGGCTGTGTCGGTGTGCATGTGTAGAATATCTATTGTTTCATTATGTATTTAGCATATTACATATTTTAATTAATTTAATTGTTTCGTTTTGTTTTTATTTTTAATTTTTATTTTTTTTTAATAGTTTTTTACTTCATTTTTCAGTGTAAATATCGCTTGCTTCCCAGTTTTGTTTATATAATTAGCACTAGTGTTTTCCTTTTTGTTTAATATTAGTTCAAGTGGTTTCTTCTGCACAATTGTTTTTACAATCTAAGCAATTTGTATAATTCATTTAAATATTTAGTGTGTTTCCTTGTTTCCGCTTTGCATCTATTAAAAAAGAAAAAGACACAGAAAAGCAGAATAAACGTTGCACATGCGCTCTCTGCTTTTGTTTTACGTTGCTTTGCTTTTGCTTTTTTCTTTTAGTTATTAAATATAAATTTTTGCGTGTATAGTTAAATATAATAATATAAAGAGCGAAGGCAAATATCGAATACTTTTGTTGTTGTTGTTGTTGTTTTTTCATTTAAAAATTCCATTTGTTGCAGTTGTTTAACGTTGCTGTTCTGGTTCTGGTTTTAAAAGAGAATGTTCTGTGTGTGGTTCTCGTAATGAAATGTGGTTATTGGGTTGATTGGGTTTTCTTTTGCTAGAATTCATAGAACTGTCAGGATAGTACACTCAGCAAAACATATCACGTTCAGTTCTTAAATAGGGCCCCATATATATGTAAATATATATGTGTGGGTGTGTGTGTGTGTATATATAATTTGTCTATTGTAAAATTAAGTTTTAAGAAAAAACAAAATCCGTCCGGTTTCTTGTTCATATTTGAGTTTATGGCGTATGGCAGATAATATTATCTAGGGTCTTCTAGTGAAAGATGTTCTTGTTGTACGGATGTGAGTCTATGGATGTGTGTTTTGCTTTGCTTTCTTCATCTACAGCTGTTACATAAAATGCTTTGCTTTTGCTTCTACTTTTAGTGTAGTATACAGACAGCATTAAAAACGACCAGCAGATTGTATACAATTATTTTATACTTATTTAGTATACATATATGTATATGATGCATCAGTTACTTAAGCTCTCAGTTTTTTTGACATTACGTTACGTGGTTTTCCTTATCCTCCTCTCCGCCATCTCCGAAGCTTGGCTTCAACAGAAATTAATTTAGAAAAGAAATGTAATTGAACAAAAGTTTTTGCGCCTCGGCCGCTCGCTTGATGGTTGCACATACACATCCGCCATCCAAATAGATTGGATGGTACTCCTCGCTCGCTCCTTTCAAAATTTACAAAATTCTATGTACAAACGACAATAAATATTACAATTATGAAATGTAAAAAGGGAGAAGAATCAGAGAAATATAAGAAACAATCAAGCAACACTTGGTAAAACAAAAAAAGGAGTAATCAGTATAAATATAAATATAAATTAAAATCCAAGCATTCAATTCTAAAATAAACGCACTAAAAACAATTGCTTGCATGCAGTAAAATTAGTTGAGTACATTTAGATATAGTGTGTGTGTGTGGGGGGGGGTATGTATATGTTGTATATATATCCGTTGGATCTCTCTGGGGGAGGGGGTATGGGGGGGGGGGTACAATTATAACTAGCTCTAGCTAAACTCAGTGAAGACAGTAGTTCTGTATTTTGTATTGCTTGTTTCTTGTGTAGTTTCTGTTTCGGTTTTCTCTTGTTCTGCTTGTTGTACATTTTCCATTATTTTTCTTTGCTATTTGCATTTTCCATTGAACGCGTTTTGGTAGGTACTAAAAATTATCATCATAATTATAAATATACATAACGTATAAGTAGAAGTAGTAGGTAATGGTTCATAATTCAATAATTTATAATTGGTAATTGGTAGAATTTGTATGTCTATTTAATCGGTACTTAGGTTGGTTGGTTGTTGGCTTTTGTACTTTTGTTATTTGCATGTAGGACTTGTTGTTTTTGCTTCGCTTTCGCTTTCTGTCTGTTTTTCTGTTTGTTTTGTATTGTGTTAACGGCTCTAGTTCATTGATTTAAACAAACAAAAACTGTCGTGTGTAAATACTAAACGAATACGTTAACATAAATAGGCTTAATCCGAAAATGATTACAGTTTATACATAGATGTGGGGGGTCCTAATCCTAATTGTTAATCGAAGCGAATTTACATTTCCCTTGGGCATCCATTTCCACTCTATTTACACTCTCGTCTCGTTCCGTCTACGCTTCACGTCCAATAAATCCATTGGGTGGCGGTGGTCGCGTCGAACTGCTCCCCTCCCGCAGCCAGTTCTCCTTCAGCAGGTTTGAAACATTGCTGGCCGCTGCAGCAGCTGCTGCTGCTGCTGCCGCCGCTCCAGAGTTCGCCGCTGCCGTGGGAGACTTTCGCGTCTGACTGACACTTCGACTGCGCTGAGGTTGCGGTTTGCTGACCGCCCGCTGCCTGGGCCTGCTCAGGGGCATGCGCTCCATTTTGATGTGCTCCACATGCTCATCATCCAGGTCCTCGTCGTCGTCGTCATCATCGTCCCCCTCCAGGTCGTTTTCGTCATCGGAGCTGCTCAGACGGGACTGTGGGGCATGCATGAAACCATAGCTTGGATTGGTGCTTATGACCAGCTCTGGCTCGCTCATCAGCACATAGTTGGGATTTTCGTTTGCCCCAGCATTGGAGTTGGAATTCCTCTGACTCTGTCCCTGCCCCTGTCCCTGTCCCGCACCCGTTGTGGGATGCATCATCTCGTAGTTGGGATTCGGACTGCTCGTAGTGAGTATCGTGGCTTGTTCGCTATCCGTTCGCTGGCTCCACGAGTTCCCTGGCGACCTGGTCGTCCCCCCACTCGTTATGGACTCGTCCAGTGGCCTGTAGTTGGGATTATCGCTGATAATGGTCGATGCCCCTCCGCTGGGCGTGGCGGTGGGCGTGTAGAAGCGCGGTGTGCCCGTGTAGCTGCCCGCAGAGCCACTGCCGCCGCTCTCGATGGTACCCAGATTGCCCATGGCCACCGGATGGCTGGTGAGGTTCGAGTTGCTGCTGGTGCTGGGTGCATTCGAGGCGCTGCTCTTGTAGCTTGCATTGCTGCCGCTCCGCTTGTGATTAAACAGATGCCGATTGAAGATGTTGGCCCTGTTCCGTAGCGTGTCGGCAACGACCCGTTTGAGGCTGGGACGGCCGCCACCGCCGCCGCTTGTGCCCGTATGGGAGCTGGCATTGGAGCTGGCCGCCGAAGCCGTCGAAGGCTGCAGGGAGGAGCCGCCTCCTCCAATCCCAATCACATCGTCGGGCATCGAGCTGCTCATAATGACAGGCTGGCGGGACTTTCGCGGAAGCAAATGCTGCTCCCCGCTCAGCTTCCCGCCTCCGCCACCGCCACCGGTGCTGCCGCTCCGGCTCGTCGGCAGCTCTGCAAAGTTCGGACTCGGATCGTAGATCTCGTACCCCCGATCGGCGGCCAAAGCCTCGGCATCCGGTTGGACATAGGCGGCCGCATCGTCGCCATGCGAGGCCCCCGCCGTGGGCATCGTCGACTGGGCATCGGGCGTGCTGCTTACAATGAATCCAGACTGCAGACTGAAGGGCGAGTGGGTGGCATGGTCGTCCACCAAAGCAATGGGACTCTCTGCGGGCTGGTCGAGGGATGAGTTGTGGTCCATGTTGGACTTGTAGCCCTGATAATCGCCCACCCTTAGCGGCGTGGTAGCATCCTCCTGGTCCTGGTCCAGCGGCACTGCCGCGAAGGCATCATTTTGACTCCTTTCCTTGCGCTCCTTTTCGCGATGCACCAGACCCGCCTCCGAGTGATAGAACGACACGGTCTTAAACTCCGAATCGGGACACTGCAGCTCCAAATACGCGATAATATCCAGGAAACTGGGCCTCGCTGACGGCCGATGGTGCCAGCAGCGATGCATCAGCTTGTGCAACACATCGGGGCAGTTCTCTGGCCGCTCCATGATGCCACCATCGATGACGTATCGCAGCACTTGTTCATTGGACAGGCCCTGATAGGGCTGTGCCGCCAGCGTGGCCATCTCCCAGAGCACCACACCGAAGCTGAAGACATCGCTTGAACTGGAATAGACGCCATCGCGCAGACTCTCCGGCGGCATCCAGCGTACGGGCAGCAGGCCCTTGGTGCCCTTGCGGTAGTAGTCCGTCTCGTAAACGTCGCGCGTCATGCCAAAGTCTCCGATCTTCACCGTCAGATCCTCGGCTACCATGCAGTTACGGGCCGCCAGATCGCGATGGACAAACTTCTTGGCCGCCAGGTAGGCCATGCCGTCGGCTATCTCGATGGCCATCTGATAGATGCGGGCATACGTGGGCGGATGGACATTCCCAGTGACGCCGATGCGGTTCAGATACGCCTGCATTGCTTCGTCCCGCTCCTCGGGCCGATGAGCGCGCAGATAAGACTTCAGATCGCCCTTCTTCATTAGCTCCATGACGACCAGGGCGGGCTGTCCACGCGAGCAGACGCCCAGCAGTCGGACCACATGGAACGTGTCAAACTCCTTCATCACACTGGCCTCGCTGAGGAAATTCGTCCTCTCCCTGTCGGTGGCATTCTCGTTGACAGTCTTGATGGCGCACTCCTTGTCGCCGCCACCCTGCAGCGATTTCAGTATGCCCTCGTACACCATGCCAAAGGAGCCCTGTCCGAGCGGCGCCAGCTGGATGATGTTCTCGCGCAGCACCTCCCAGTCGTCCGGTATGTACTGCATGCTCGCATAGAACGGATTCACGTCCGTGTTCATGTGCAGGTCGTTGGGACGGCCCTTCTTGCGCAGATGCCGCACATAGACCATCAGGCAGACAATCACCAGGACACAGACGATGCCCGAGAACCAGATAAAGTACTTCTCCAAGCTCAGTCGGGGCTGAAATCAGTGCGCTTAGATGGGAACTCTTACAAATAATGAACAAAAAACTCACCTGAACATTCATGTAGACAAAGTCCGAGTATATGCCCTGCCCTGCCAAGGAGTTGGCACGCACCCGAAAGCTATAGTTGCCCTCGTTCAAGTGCAGGGGATAGCCATCGGTGAGATTGAGAAAGTCCGCCACTAGGATGCACTTCTTCTCCTCCACCTGGTCGGGCTTCTGCAGGCGGTAGGCCAGTTCATAGGCCACAATATCGCCATTGGGATCGCTGGGCGGCAGCCAACGCAGCCGTACAGAGGATTGCGTGTTATTCGCGTTCTCCCGGGTCACAGTCAGATCGCGGGCCATGTCGGCATCGTCTAGAAGAGAGAGTAGAGAGAGGAGTTAGGGCTGAGAGGGGAGGCAATCGAGCAGCGTGTCTTACCCTTCCTGTTGGTCAGTTTGTAAATGGGATTCATAGAACTGCAAATGGACTCCTTGTCGTTGGGACCCGCTTTCTCGCGACAGGCCACCACAAAGATCGTGTAGAGGGTGAAATGCCTTAGCCTCTTGAACGAAAAGGTGGTCGTGTTGGCCCACACCTGGGCGCCGAGTACCTCGTAATAGTCACCGCTGGCCGACATCCTCGTCTCGTTCACCCAGGCCTCGGGATCCACAATAGTCGGTGTGGATATGTTCAGGGGCTCGTCCTTGAGGGCACGAACATGGCGCGACAGGAAGCTCCCGCCCAGCAAATCGAACGCAGACTCAAAGTCAATGTCCCGTCGCCGTCGGATGGCATTACCGGGTCCACTGCCATCGTCAATGCTGTTGCCGCCACCCAGAGCGGAGGGCAGCAAGCCCACGACTGCTCCTGCAGCTGCACCTGCTCCTGTACCAGCCTTTCCCTGCGCCTTCTTGGGCGATGGCACGTAGATAAAGTTCTGCAATGCGTTCTCAAACTCCATCTGTGCGTGTATCCTGCGATCGTCCTGGTCACGGTCGGTGGTCTTTCTGCTACCCTCCTCGCATTTGCAATCCCCCTCGCGTGTTAAGGGGTCCGGCGGGGTTTTCTCTGCCGGCGTTGGGGCCACAATCACCTCATTGTCAACGGCCTTGGCAATGGCTGTGAATGGAATGGGAAGTGGCTTAGAAAATACATATATATTTTTCGGCAATAAAATCTTCACTCACGATCCACGCAGTAGTTCCGTTGTGGGGTATCCTTGGCCGTCCGTATGGTGAGCTCTGCTTTCACAAAATAACGCGTTAGCTTGCTGTACGGATACCGTGGGGGATTCCAGTTGACTTGCTGCAAACGAATGGCACATGGAAAGGAGTTAGTGGCAGTAAAACCCCATCCCCAGTCCGCCCCCCATCATACTCACAATTTCCGAACTGGACACCGAAGTGGCCGTGATGGCCGGCACCATCGAAGGCTGGGCAGGCATTGTACGAAAATACATGACATCGCTCTGGCCATTGGTCGACTCCGAGGAGATGGCCATGGTTCGAACATAGAAAGCATACTGCGTGTAGGGTATCAGATCAGAAAAAATGTGGCCAAACACCTTGATGGGATCGCTGACGGTCCATCTGCACAAAAAGAGTCAAAGGAACGAGTCAATCAGGGAGTCTCTCTGGAAGTAAAATAGTATCCGCACCTGTCATCGCATGGCTGGTAGCTGCTCTTTGTGGCATTGCCATAGGGATCGATCATGTGATAGAACTGAAAGCCAATAAAGGCTCGCGGATCCTTAAAAAATATCGATGTGTTGCTTATCGTCTTGTTCGAGCCCACTGGATCGCCTAGGATTACGGATTTCGGATCGACCTTCACAAAGGCCGTTCGGGGCCGGGTGCCCTCTACCGTAACCAGTATCTTTGCGGTGCCACCTGTCAAAAGAGGGTAAATTTCTGTTTTTGTTTTTTCCACCCTCCAGCTCCATTCTCCACTCACATGATCCTCGATTGCCGTTCGAATCGGTGGCCACTTCGCTCTTGTTGAACGACTCCGGCTTGGAGGCCATCATGGGCCTTAGTTCGTTGATCGTCGACACGCACAGCTTTCGATTGAAGTGAAAGAACACCCCACCATTCCGTATATACACCGTCTGATTGGGCGCCCAGATCTCCTCCAGATCGTTATTCTCCAGCACATACAGGGCGTACAAATTCTCCAGCATTGGGGCGCCGCGTATCTCCCGCAGGGCCTTGAAGAATCGCAATGAAGTGAGGCCATAGGTGAGATGCACCTTCAGGTAGGTCTCTATCGTATGCACCGATGCCAGTCCAAACTCCAGAGCCTCCATAATGTGTGCTGTAAATGTATAAATCGATCAATCAATCAGTAGCCGGCAGACACTCAGAGGCAGACTTAAACCAAAGTTACAGCGCACGCCCCTCTGTCACCGGGGAATCACGGAAAACCCCACCATAGAAACGCTTTTTGGTGATTCCAGATCTTTGCCTAAACTTACATCTTCCCTCGCGCTTGATGCTGATTGTGAGGCCGTTGTTGGGTCCGATTTTGGTGCAGCCATGAAAATCCCTCGCCCGCACCAGACTATCAATCAGTTCTCCCTCGCAGGTCTTCTCGCACTGGCCCTGACACTTGACGCAGGTGCTGTTCTCCATTTGATAGCCCTTGGGGCAGCGTGTGGTGCACTGTCCATTGTAATGGGCCAAAGGCATCTCCTTAGTCTCGTACTTCGTGCCAATCTGTTCGCACATTTCGGCCGTGATGCAGCGTCTGTCGTACTGTCGAAAGATCGTTTCAATTAGGATCGGAAGCCCTTTCTTGAACACGAAAAACTTACCCGATAGAACCCCTCTGGACAGGTGTCCACACACGTGGTGTTGTGGATCGACAGATAGCGACAGCTGATGCAGTCATTGTGGCCATTGTTGTCCCTGATGCAGCCACCCAGACAGGCCTTGTTGCAGCAGGTGTGCTCGTCGATGCAGTTATTGCGGCACTCCTTGGGGCATACTGGAAGGGAATGATATCTTCAGAGATTGCTCAAACCTCAAGGATTTGTTAGCCACTTACTCGTCTGACAGGACTTGGTGTCCCAGCAGTAGCGCTTGTGATCCGGATACTCCTTGCAGCTGACGCTTGGTTCGCCGCCGTTGGCTCCATTCATCTCCTGGACGTCTCCGCCCTTGATCTCGCCCGGGCACTTGGGGCAGGTGGCCTCATTGCGATTGGTTTGCAGCACCACCTCCGACTTGGTGGCATTCTCAGCCATGATGTGCAGCCAATTGACAGTGTGCACAAAGCACAGTGACGGATTCTTCTCGATCCGCACCCCCCCATTGGCGATGGCCCGCAGCTTGGACAGTCCCAGGTCCTGCAGATCACGATTTGAGTAGACCACCAGGGCGTACCCATCGAACAGTATGTTGCCGCGTATCACGCTCAGATTGGGGAACACCTTCGACAGCGACACCAGATTGTTCACCCGATACACGAGCACGTATTCGGTGACCTCCGTCAGCTGCGGATACGACTCGTTCAGATGGTCGGCATCGTTGATCAGGGTGATGAGCAGGAAGCCCTCTATGATGGTGCAGTTCGAGAGCTGACTGAACTCCCTCGCGGTATTTCGAATGTCCATCGATTTGCACGCTGAAGAAATGAGAAAAATACGCATTTAGAGGAGGTTTTTTAATTTAGTATTTAATTTTGTTTTCTTTCTCGGATCGATTGTGATTTGTTGTTGGAATGTTTTGACCGAAAAGTAAGACTTTGGTGCGTGTCTTTTGCGCGTCGAATACTGTGTATACTGTTGTTGGATTCTGGGACCGACTCATCTGCCCAAGACATTGACGAACAGACAAGGCCGAGTAGTCAACTCAATTTGAACGAAATATTATGCATGCTTCTTTTAAAATGTATTGTTTGAATTGATCGCCGCGAAAACCACTTTTATTTATGTCCCGTGCGACTACCTTGGTTTTGGCAAACATCTCGGAAACGAATAGTTGGCCAAAATCGACCTTAGAGCCGATTATATGTAGGTCTAATCAAGAGCTACTTTATAATGGATTGAAATGCTTACGATTGCCCTGTTGGACATCATGGAAGTGCCCATATTATTATTATCTTTTTTATTGATAATAACAAAGTTATATAGGTTTTTTTAATTTGATTTTTTATTTTCTATTTTTTACTTTTATATTTTTGTATTCATTTATTTTTATTTTTTTGCATGCCCAATACTCAAAAAGAGTATAACATCCAGAAGGAAGCGTTTCCGACGCTATAAAGTATATATATTCTTGATCAGCATCAATAGCCGAGTCGATAGAGCCATGCCTTCTCGTCTGTCCGTCCGTCCCGATGAGCGCCAAGATCTCAGCGGCTATATGGACGAAAATCTGTAGCATTCACAAGTGGCTATGCTTCGTGCAGTGTGCGCCCTTTGGCGGAGGAGAGCCATACTGACTGAGTATCGGGTATACATGCATTTTAGAGTCAACGTTCTAACTCTTTATTTTTTTACATTTGTATTATATTTAATTTTTTTTTTTATTATTAATTTATTTGTTTTTATTATGTTTTTTTTATATTATTTTTTTTTTTATTAATTTATTTATTCTTATTAACTTTTTAATATTTTTTATATTAGTTCATTATTTTATTCTTTTTTTTGTTATTTAATTCCTTTGTTTTGATATTTTGATCTCGTTGGACTTTTCGGTGGAAATGATCATGCGTACATACATTTAAACTATAACTTACTTCTTTCGTTGTGTGACAATCGTATTTGATCATTGGGCTTGCCACTGTTGCTGTTGCTGTTGCTGCCGCTGCTGCTGCCGCTGCTGCTGCCGCTGCTGCTGCTGCTGCTGCTCGCTCGACGTAATCGCAATTCAATTCTTTCGGATATATCGCTCTGCGGTTGCTGACGCTGCTCTTGTAAATGTTCTTGGGGTTGTTCCTGGTAGAGCTCATCTGGTTGCAGTTGCAGTTGCATGGCTGTGGTGGCATGCATGGCCATCAGACCAGTGGCGAATATCCAGACCAGCCTTGGTCTCCAAAAATGATGATTATGACGACGATGATGATGATGTTGATGTTGGTGCTTGTGATGAAATCGTTGACGTTGCTGTCGTTGAACTTGTGATGTGGCACGTTTACTCCCTAGTTGTTGTTGTTGTTGTTGTTGTTGATTATGTATAGAATTATATTTGTTGTATTTTTTACGGCTTAAACTCAGTCTTGTTGTGGTTGCTGCTGATATTGTCTCTAACAGCAATAGGAATTTTGTATAATTTACAAATTTTTGTTTTAGTTGGTTTTGTGGCTCCTGCTGCTGCTGCTGCTGCTGCTGCTGCCTTCGACGTCGCTTTGTGAATATGGCACTATTCTGCATGAGCAGCAGCAACGATTGCAGCGTTCTCAGTATATTGTGGCAATTGCTATAAATATTGAAGTGTTCCTGCAGTAGCCGTCGATTGTTCTTTGTGTTGTTTCTATAATCATCATCATATTCATCATCATCATCGTCATAATTTTGGATGCATTCAAATTTACGTTTATGCTCGAAATACGTTCTGCAACCACAGGCGCAGCAATATATTGGTTCTTCGCACCAAAACCTTAGTTTTACTAATTTAAATTCAAATTCACTGCTTGCAGGGGAACTGCTTGATTCCTCGGATGACTCAGCTGCCGCTTTTGCTGTTGACAATGTCGCAGATTCTGATGCTGCTTCTCCTGCAGTCGTTAAGCAGCAGCCACACGTCCCCTCAGTCATTTGTTGCCGACACAAGACACAAATGTTGTGGGGCGGCGATAATGTTAATGTGGTTGCTGTTGCTGCTCCGATGTTTTCTGTTGTTGTTGTTGTTGTTGTTTTTGTTGTTGCTGTTTTAGCTAATACCTCATTTGTTGTCGTTATTGCATAATTATTGCATAATGCATTATTTTCCAAACAATTTTTCTTCAATCTTTCCCTTTTCGTCGTCCACTTTTCCTCCCTACCAGACACTGACGTCAGCGTCGCTGCTGACGTCTCCTCTTGGATATTTAACATCTCTCGTTGCTGTTGCTGGTGTTGTTGTTGTTGTTGTTGCTGTTTTTGTTATTGTTGCGCTGAAGTATTCTTTTTAATTCCCTTAGCAATATGTTGGTTTGGGTCTGCCGGCCCCGCTAGGTAATCATTGTGACCCGCTCTCGCACTCTGCAGGCCCACTGCTTGCCCTATGGTTGGACCGTAATTAGACTCTGGTCTCCTACTTCTTTTATGCGTGTATGACGTCTTAAATGGCGCTACGGTCTACCAGTACGTTCTGGAATGGTATCTGCTGTTGTTGGAGAGTCGCTGACGCGCGACTGCTGTAACTGTAATGAGAAAACAGAGTGTGGAAATTTTGTTGTTAATTCTTTTTGCTTTGCTTTTTAGAGAAACTTAGAAATAGAGAAACAATAGCAATAATTTTATGCGAAAAAGGGCGCCAAGTGCTCGACACACGTGTCGCTATCGGCGTCAATGGATCGGAGGGGGGTAAGGTGCGGTAATGGGGATCATGACGGCCCGGCCGGCTGTCGCACGAACCTACTGTAAAAGTTTGTGTGTGTGTGTGAGTGAGCGAGCGAATGTGTTCCGCTACATCTTAAGCGTGTATGACATTTTATAAATGCACGACTCACTTCTTAAAATTCAACTGACTGACTGAATTAATGACGGGAGAGTTATCAGTTTTATTTTTCTTTAAATTAATTTTATACCATGTTTTTCCTAATAAGTGTCATGCAGGATTACCGTGCTTACGACATACATAGTTTATCCAGAATTGGCCCAAAAGTATGCAATGGAAGCAACTCTAGGGAATCGCGAAATCGATTTGATGGTGCTTTTGTATTCACATGATTCCAGATGAAAAAATTTCATTATTTTTGCCAAGAAATGACCATTTTATCTATTTCATTTATTAAATTTTAATAAAACAACAACAACAAAAAGTGAAGAGGCACATTCGATCAGCTGAGAGCATTCGATACTCTGGCCTTCAAATAAGTTTATGCGGAGAACAAAAAAATAAGAATAAATAAAAACGGCAAGCATATTGTAGCTTTCGATCGCGGTCTCTCTATCTCTCTTCCTCCCGGAGCCGCTATTGCTGGCATTGACGTTTGTTTGCGTGACGCGTGTGTCGGCAAAGCAGAGTGAAAAAGCCGGCAAGGAGCAGCGCAGCGCAGCTCAGCGCAGTCGAGTTGTAAAAACGTAGTAAAGAGAGTCCCCTGCAAGAGTGTGTGGCTGTGTGCGCTTACTACGTTGTAATTCATCAACGTCTGTTACTGCTGCTGCTGCTGCCACACATTTTACAGGGTGCCCCTCAGCTTTTGTTTCGGGGCGTATCAGCCCCAAACAGAATGCGACTGCGTGCAAAATGGGGCTGGCAGGAGAAGGAAAAGTAGAAGATGGCATGAGCATGACCACTACCACCACCACCACCCAATATTGTGTGTAGTTGGTTCTGCTTTTGTTGCAGTAGTACAAATTCTGCTGCGTAGTTGAAAACATAGTAGATGTACATATGTACATACATACGCACACTCCCTCTCTCATTTATACAACTTTGTTCTTGTTTTTTTGCACACATTTTTCTAGCCTGCCGCCCAAAAAGAACGCACACACATACATACATGTACGAGCATACAAAGCTCTCTCTCTCTCTGTATCTCTCTCTCTTTCGCTGCATGAGAACTGCTCTCTCTATCCACGTTGGACTTGCTCTCTTACGCACACGCTCTCAGCTAATGCTGCTTGTTTATTATGCTTTATTTGTTGTTCTTGTTGTTGTTGCTTTTATTGCGCAGTAAAAAATAATACACTGAACAAATGACAGACCAAAAGCAAATGTCGCGCTATAAATACATAAGAAAAAACTCAACTAAAATAATTAAATGCTTATAACACACAAAACTAAAAGCCCTCACAGCAAAAAAACAAAAAAATAAATATTAAAATGAAGTTTAAACTGAGCAAAGAGCCAGGCCGAAAGAGAGGGCTGGCTGCTGGAGTCAAAGCAGATTAGAGAGAGTATGTACATATAATCACAGAAATCCTACGTTAATTGCAATTTCCAAAGTTTCCGAAGTCATCGTACCCTCTGCAAGTGCATGGAAATAAACTAAAGCAGACCGCCATGACACCTGCCCTCCGCTCGCTAAAACTGCAAGCAGTGCGGATGGGTGGCCGGGCTCTCAAACTGTATAAACATTGTGACCCAGATTTCTTGAAAGTTTTATCTCATTAGGGAAATGCTGTCTGAAGACAACAACTAAATAGAGAGTCGACACAAGCGAACACTTCCGGACTTACACATACACAACAAACATTATCGAGATCCGAGCTGACGATGAATAGCTATACCAGAGAAAGGGTTACTGTCCTCTCTCCTCATAAACATCAAAATATAACAAGTGCTCGACGTCCAAGCAGATCGTTTTGTTGTTTAATTTCGTTTAACGCGGCCTCAGGCGCCACCGTGCACGCGCCTCGTAAAAAGTGTAAAGGTGCAATTGGCACGCTTAAATGCCATTTGTGCTTTTTTTTTTAAATATCATTTTTCGTAGTTTTGTTTTGTTTGTTGTTTCTTTCCTTTTCAAAGTGCAAAACGAAAAATGGCAAAACATGGATGGATTTAGATGAATTACACTGCTTGCTTACACTCTCCTGCACTGTGCTATGATTTCCATGGAACTGCTTGAGACCATATCGAGAGTTCTGTGAGAGTAGGCATTTTAGGATTCCTTTTTTCTTTCGACCAGAATCAAACTATTGAGCAAACTACTAAGACGTCTTGGCAACATTTTACTCTTCAAACTGTACTGCTTTCACCCATAAATCAACATCTACAATATGATCAATAAAACTGCTTACGATGAACTGCTTGTGCTCCCACACTCGCTGCACTCACCACGTTCACTGCTTGCCAAGCAGCACTTGCTTGCAACAAATAACCCGCACACCACAAAAACCCGCAAATGTTGGTTAAAAAACTAAAACACTAAAAATGCAAATACAAATAATTCCAAGAAATTTACCAAATAAAATCGATTGTTACGCACGCGCTGTACTTTTACATTGCCCTGAGTCATGGGCAACAACCACAGCCCAAGCAGCAGCAGCCAAGTCAGACGGCAGAAATAGTAGTACATAACAGCAATATTAATTATAATAATTATAACAATAATAATAACAACATTAGCGACAACAGCACCGGCAGCGGCTGCGGCTGCGGCTGCGGCCACAGAATGCCAGAGGAGAGACCCGGAGACCAAAAGATCCGATCCGACCAACCTCTCCGACCAAAAGCCAACAACATTCCAATCCGACACAAAGTTGCCAGACCAGTTAAGAAGCAAGAATGACAAACAACACAACAGAAAAACAAAAACAAAAAAAAAATACAAAAACAGAAACAACAGTAACAGAGCCAGAGCCAGCGACAGAGACAGAGACAGCAGCAGGCAGGCAGGCAGAAAAATGAAGAAGTGGAAGAGACAGAAAGAAACCCCCAGAGCCTCGAATGCATGAAATATTTCTTATGCTCCAAATCCGACGCCAATCACTGTTCAAGTTTCTTTTATTTTCCAGATATTGTCGGTCTTTTCTACTGATATCTCAAAAACAATCAAATTATCGGATTATGATAAGCAAAAGATCGTGGCAGACTTTATGGGAGGAAGATGTGGCGTGGTGGATGATATCTACGCCCAGGGCGAAACCTGATTTCCAAACATCCAAATCAACTCGATCGAGAGCTCTTCTGATTATATATGCATCTATTTAAATTAAACATTTTTGTCCCCTAGTGGGGTGATCGCCGAGACTCAAAGTCGTTTTGGCTCCGAACTTCCCATTCATAATATCTCAATTCTACTGATTTGTCACATCATCTTCATCATGATGATTATGAGACGTTGATTCCATAAGCCTTTACCATACATTTTTGTAATATTTAGTAATATTTTAAAGCTTTTATTGTTAAGTAAATATTCAAGAGATAATTGGAAAGCACTGGGGAGCACTACTGAGGGGGAAGCACCACAGACAGATTTCACCATACTCGTACTCGTGTTCGTATTTTCATTGCAGCACCTGACGTGGACGTGGACCTCTGTATCTATGTATATCTGTATCTGTATCTGTATAGATCGGACCGACCGACCCATCATCATGACGTTCTCTGGTCACATGTGGCGCCTGTGTACTCGTATCTACAGCACAGCTGGCATACAGAATCTGTCCAGTCATTTCCAGAACTTAGATCTGGCAATTTGATTTCCGTTCCAGCCAACTAAAAAGTGTACTAGTCACTTAAATAGTTCTATTTTTTAGTTGGTGACTTCTATTTTGTGTCAGTGTGTGTGCGATTCTCTATTGTTTTGCTTGATATGGTCTGCGGTTTAGTGAGAGGACGGGAATGGCAGCAGGTATGGGCAGGGTAGGGCAGAACAGGCCCAAACGTATCGCGAGGTGCGAGTTCCAGATAACCAACGTGACGCCGCCTCACGCGAGATAAATAACTTGGCTCCAGAGAGAAAGAGAGCGAGAGAGAGAGCGAAGGAGGTGACAGAAAGAGAGAGAACGAGGAGAGAAACTTTTGCTAATAACAAATATTAAATGCTACTAAAAGGGGGCCAAAATATATATCGTACAAAGATATTTGTCAATGTATTTTACGTGCAACTGATAATATTAGACCCCCCCCCTCTGGAATGGAATGAAGGTAGAGACCCAATTAAACAAATTAGTTGGGGGTGTTAGAATTATGATGAATGATTTCCTCATTGAATCTAGGGGATTAAGGATAGCAAAGATAGTCGAGCGTATACGACGCTCTCAGAGCTCCCACATTATGCAGAGATTCCTGCAATTCCTGCAAAAGATAATGACCAAAACAGCATACATTGCGTGTACATGAAACGACACATTGATGGTCAAAAGCGTGATTTTTACTATTATTAGTGGACTGCCCACTATGGATCTAATGGATAAAGAAAGCGAACTAATGAAGTGTTTACGAAGGATAGTCATAGCTGATTGCTATGCTATAGCTTAAAAGCAGAATCAAGACAGAGGACCCTTGACTTTGATGTGAAAATAGAATGGAAATAAAATGGATGAACGCTATTCTGTTTGTCTTTTGCTCTAGACTTTTTGCAACAACTTTTTAGTCTCTTTGAGTTCCCAAACAAGTTGTCAATTTTTCCCTCCAAAAAAGTCCATTCCGTGAGGGGGTTTTCTTTCTTTTCTGTCGCTTGGTTCCACTTTCAGTAATCTCTGTAAATAGGCTGCCAACCAGAACAAGCGCACATTTCCTCGACTCCCGGGGGGCTTGCTTGGGTATGCATTTGCCCAATCTAGTCAACGTTCTTTTTTCCTCTTTTACGACAAACAATTGCCCTGAAATAATGGCCGTTAATTTCAAATGAATTCATGCCATAAAAATGAGTAAAAAGTGCCCTGTGGGTGGGTGGACTCTTTGCGCCGTGCCAGGCAGTGTTCCCGATTCGAAGTGGTTTTATAGGAGCTGCGGTAGCGCGGCATTACTTGAAAGAAGTCGTTAAATAAATGGTGGGGGTTCATTGTACGATTTGAGGGGAAACACTCGGAAGTTTGTTGGAAAGAGGACGATGCGGGAAGCATAATCATGATGTGGTATGAGGGAAATTTATATATAAAAATCACTAAATTTTTAATAATCTTTGGGAGTACTTATTGAAAAATTTAAGAGCTTATTTTTTCCCAAATGCTGCAGAGATTTATGCTGCGGCGACCGGCGCCAGAACGGTGGAGACCAAGGCTCTGGACCGAGAATGCAAAGACAAAATACTCGCAAAATGTGTCTGAGAGCTGCTCGACTCGAGTCTACATGGTAAGAACTTTTTGTTGATGTGCCCAATGCAAAAGACAATACCCCCATAATTACCCATCGGCCATCCAAGTGTAGGACAGTGTTTTTTTTTGTATAATTTATGAATTGACTTGCTTGGCTAGTCACCGATTGATTTCTTTTTATTTTTCTCTTTTTTTAAGAGTGAATTTCTCATTTACTGAATGCCGTTGCTGCTCGTTGTGGTTGCTGCTGCTGTTGATTGGACGCATTTCAATGGCACTCCACTTCGGGCGGCAAAAACCACACGACTCTACTCGACTCGACTCTGTCTCGTGGTTTGTTTGTTTGCACGTCCATTCATAAACTCGTAAAAAATGAATCGAAAACAAACAAAACCGCATACAACAAAAATTCCAATAAAATTTTCATTAACACACAGAAAAAAAGAGAAGAAAAAAAACCGAAATTCCACGAAATAGAAAACCCAACGAAAATGGGGAGATCCGTTTCGAAAAAAAAACGAACATAAAACGTAACCAAGCATACCCAAAACATAGCAAACCGCCGTCGGTAGGCCTAGCCCAAAAAACCCGTCGAACCCCCCAATCCATTCCACACCACACTCCATTCGGATCGAATCCAAAGAGTCAAACCATTACAAGAGACACCTGCGAAAACGCAGAAATAATAATGAAATGCCAGTGCGCTCTACAAGAAATTAACTACGATACGTGAGCATACAAAGTAAACGGTTTTTTTTCGGGGCATTCCACATTCCACATTCCACACGCACACACAAAAACACGCAGCGCAGCGCAGCGCAGCACGCAGCAGAGAAAAGACGAAAGCGGGCTGGAAATTCCAAGATCATGACGTATGTGTGTATTGTACGCAGAATGTCATGTCGTGTCATGGATGCCAGTCAATCCGCCATGGCGATGATTTTACATTCTACATTCGACGTTCGTAAAACATACAATCTAGGTATGGGACGATGGACTACATAGAGATGAGAGAGACTAGAGACTAGAGATGGACAGGGAATAGAGCCATTTGGGCTCCACCTTTCCTTAAATTCCCTACTCTACAATTCCTTTAAGAGCTCCAACCTTTGCACATCTCCAACACATACGTCGAACAATCGGTAAGCGTGTCACCAATAAATACACTCCACCGATAACAAGCATAGAGAGCCATCATCATATCGGAAATCTATTAAGTTATGGCGAAGAAAACAACTGATTAAAAATACAAAATACCGATGTCTGTGCGTGAGCCAAGTCACTGACGCGCCCGGCTGTCGGCGTGAGCGATAGGCGGCCAATTGGAGATGTCATACGATAACGATAGCAGCCAGGACTGAGATTTCCGATTGGAGCAAAGCACACAATCAATGGTCGTGCATCTAGTACGTGGCTTAAGAAGTCATATCGCTTGATTTATGCAAGTGATTGATCAATCCCCTAAACAGATCCCCTATCACATACCACCTATCGTCTCTTGACGATCCTTCAACATTTATTAGAGTCCCAAAGCCTAATCCTAGCGATACTTTCATTCTCGTGACTTTCACCATTTTCTATAGCCGCAGACCTCGTCCATATCACATGACCGAAACCGGTAAAGCTCCAGGAGAGCCTTGTGACAATCCCAATAAGCAGTCACGTTCGTATCAAAATACATTGTTGATTGCACACACCGTATTTTTTCTTTTCTTGTTGTTTTTATCGCGTCAGACGAGTATTTCACACACGTCATCACCATCATCATCATCATCACCCCAGAGATTGGGGGTACGATCCATCCTTGGGGTATGATGCACTGCCGTTGTTTTTCCAGTTGCACTTTTACTACGATTGTGCAAACCCCACCAACACAGATGCACGGCTCGCATATATGTTTGTTCAATGAATTATTATTATTCAGCCGATCGACAGGCAGAGCCATTGAATTTCACAATAACAATAACAAGATAAGAGGTAACCCCGTACCGTTCATTCCGTTCCGTTCCATAGGCCCATAGTAGTGCCATTCGATTGTTCCCCTGAAAATAATGATACGGACCAAAGTTCGTTTCCAATTTATTAGTTAAAAAATTTCCTAGAAATTCAGAGGATTAGTGACGGGAAGTAAGTCCCCGGCCATATCGTAAATAGTTCTCCAAAAATATTTGCGCTCAATCACCATTCCTGATGGCAGGTGGTGTTGGCTCCACTTTAAAAGTGTTTTGTGGATGCGAAATCAATGAAAAGCATTCATAAAGTAACCCCTCCTACTGTTCCCAACTTCCCCATATACATATATATAGAAGTGTTTTCCTATGACAAATATTGCCGTAGTACTACTCGGAATGGAATGAGCAATTCGTATGTCATTTCCGGTTATGTTTCCGCCTCCCGATTCTTTTGATCTATTTATTTTGTTCGTAAAACAGCAGGGCTATAAGGGCTACAAAAAAACTCTAAATTGTGGATTGATGGACTACTCGATACCTAAGACTTTTCCACTTCAGCTTTTCGTTGAGCTTAAATTTTGAATTTGTGAATGCATTCATTTAATCTTCATTAAGATCAAAAATATCTCGAGGCCGTAAGATTTGTATAAACAAAATGAGCCGACTGCTGAATATATTTAACTAATTTAATCGTTAAAATTAAAGATTCTTCGTCACAGGTTTCGGTCTTGTTATCGTTTCCATCTTGATTGCTGATCAAGCATACCAGATAATTGATCGATGGAATTATGCCAAACGATTCCAAAGATCACTTAAGGACCAGTTATCAGTCCTATATTATATACCCTCGGAAACGCTGGGTAAAACGGAAACACGTTGATAAAATAGGTATTTGGGAACACTCCGTCCCCCCCGAATGATTCAGTGTATGTCATGGATATATTTCTACAACAAATTTATGTGGAGTATCAAGTAAATAAACTCGAACTTTGGCTAGTTTCGTGGACAATCAATTGCAGTCTTTATGCTTTTGACAGGAGAGCCTGTCTGATACTGGCCGTAACTAACGATTAAATACCGCATACCATTTCTATACCGCATAATCTATAGTCAACTATTTTTTGTTTACTTAGTATTTTCATTGGAATTCGGCACATTTTGTGGTTGGTTATTTTCATTTACTTGGGATTGTGCTGGCCAGGCCGGCCATCGGGTATCCCTTCTCAGAAGCCATCGATTTACTCGATAATAATTAATATTCTCTTGGATGGATTGCAGCTGGGAGCTTGACAATCTGTTCTATGAATCAGCGGGAAAAGGAGTGCGAATGATGTCTTGGAAAATATTCTTAAACCACCAGTTTCCCTGCTGGGTTTATTTGTTAATTTATTTCAATATCTATTATTAACCCATTTTTCACAGTTAAAACACACATATTTAGAATATTTCGCAATAAATTATATTTTATATTATTTTATGTTGTATTATCGATAGTTGCTTTCGTAGAATTTCCAGAGTTGTTTAGTTTCCCGTTTCTTTGTGTCCAAGTCGGTTTATTTTTAATTAACTTTAATGAAAATCCGTTAACTGCTTTAAATTCCCCCGATATGGGGAAAACAAGTTTCGCCGATCAATTGAATCGTGTGAAATATCTCGTTTCACTTTTTCCCTCCGTTTCTGTTGTAGTTTCATAATGTTTAGTAATTAAAGCTTTGGCAATAATACAGCGCCGGTTCAGCCCCCTAGCCACAGCCCCAACCACAATACCAATACCGATGCCACTTCCAGTAGTGATTAATTATTGTAGTAGAAGGAGAAAACGTACCAAAAATCATGCTATACATGGATCGAAGGCCTTGGGGTTTACTAGTTCCGGTCTCTGCAGAGCCCCAGCCCTTCTATGAGGTGTCTCTCCTCTTCTATATCTGTGCTTCTATATCCTTTCCAGTTTTGTTGTATTGACTTGCGGTTTGGAGGTCCGAGTACAAGTCAAAATCCGCTTTGGCTTATACAACATTTTTGTGGTTTTGTTGTTTATCAAGGTGTTAAATACGTTTGTACACGGCCACAGACACGCGGCCCGCACACACACAAACACACATTGTCATCACTGAATGAATGGGGGGCCCGGGCCCACACACACGACGTGCGACGACTACGAGTACAAGCACAAAGCCGGCCCCGGGCTGGGTCGGTAACGCTGTCGATCCTCTCTCTCTGCCTCTCTCTTAGACTGGGCCGGCACTCTCTCTCTCCTCAGTACTGGCCAAACGAGATGACTGTAGATGCATACAGGAGGAAATAGTTTTGAGCATCTGTGCCTTATCTATGATCTATTCTAACCACAAATATATTGTAATTCTTATAATAAAAAAGCTATATTTGTAAATGTATTTTATGCTTTCTGTGAACTCTCTTCGAAGATGGGAAATTGTTTTACTTTTATCTCTTTTGTATTTACAGTAATTTTGTGACTAGTTCCTTATGCAAATAAATATAGTAGATAAATAAATATAAATATATCATGCAAATGTATCCCTTTACGTTGGTGTTTAATTGTGTCTAGACCATTTTATTTATTGATCTCGAATAACCATTCATATTCGGTATTCAGATCCGAATGAATGCTGATTTGCATATCAATTCCTAGAACTCTTGGATATTCTTTCCCCCGCCATCTATGATCTTTTTTGACGTTGAGGTTGACTCACAGAAGGAATGCTTTGGGAATGGGAATGGGAACTCTCTCAGTGGGCCACCAGAAAGTGCAGTTCAGTCTCCTCCCCGTTTAGACAGTGTTTAAACGCTGCTCTTCTCTTTGTCTCGCTCTTTATCTCTGTCGCTGGTCATACATATGTGTGAATGAATGCAGCAACAGTCAGGCCGCTGCCGCTGCCGCAGCGAGTAGCGTAAGAAGCACAAACAACAACAACAAAAGCGAGGGAACGATGAACATCAAGTGAATGAAATTTTTTAGCGCTTTGTTTCCCTTTTTTTTTCTCTTTCTGTGTGTAATGACATTTTCAAGTCTCCGACCCTCGGCTCTGACGCTCAGTGTATGCGTGTGTGCGGGTGTGGGTGTGTGTGTGCGTGTCTGACTTTTGAGTGTGGAATGCAAGTGAGTAAACAACGATAATTGTCTGAGGGGAAGGAGGCAACAACAGCAATAACGTTTTAATAGAAAATATGATTTGATAAGCTTTCGTCTCTCTCTCTCCCTAATCTAGACATGGGCATTTCCCCTCTCTGCAATCCCCAATCCCCAATCCCCAATTCTACCCTCCTTTGCTTCTGCTTCTGCTTTTCATAGGGTTAGCCAACATTTTATTTGGTTACACTTATTATTTATGATTCGTTTCGTTTCGTTTCACTTCTTCCTTCCATCCATTGCCCAACATTTGACGTGCGACTGCTGGAATGTGCATTGCACAAGGGGCCTGGGGGCTGGGGCCTGGGGCCTCTGCCCCCTCCCGCTCCCATCTGTATCTGTGTATCTGTGTGTGTGTGTTGTTGTTTGATTTTGGTATTTGGAAGTTATCAATGAAATTGTGTTTTCCCTCGGCTCCGGGCCGTGAGTAGAGTAAAATTGTAGTTATTCGATTTCATTCACGGGCGTTTTTTTTTTGGCCCCAATTCGGGGGACCCCGTACTATGCCACAGACCGGAAAAAACCGAAATCTGTTATTTACCTATTTGTTTAGTGCGGGGGGAAGGGGACGGGGTGCCATATCGGTTTTCTTATCGCTACTACGCGCCTCTCCCCCCCTCTTTCGTGGCTGCATTTAGAGCTCTCTATCTCTCTCTCTCTCTTTCACTCTCTCAACACATCATTCGATCCATGGTGGAAGGCAAGTGTCAACAATTTATCCCATTCATGGGAATAAATATGAATGAAATTGTATAGATTCCGAATCTGAGGTCTCAAATGATTCCATTCATTTATCGATTCATGGATCCTTTCTTTTAAAGGATTAGCCCTTTATAAGATCCTCCCCTTTATATGGATCTATAATCTATAGTCTCCCACTCCATTCCGCCCACCCAATAAAGGAGTCTGCTCTTCGGTGATGGAATCAAATCCTCTGACATTTGTCCGTCATAAGTCAAGCTAATTAATTCAAGCTGTATGTGCCCCAAAATGATTCCGTTCCATCGCAGAGCCCCCATCCCCCCATCCCCCTGGTACAGAGCCATGTTATCAGTTGCCACTCGTGCGCCGCCGCTCATCTCTTGGGCTCTGCTCTGCTCCGATGATGCTCTGCTCTCCTCTCCTCTGCTCTGCTCTCCTCTGCTCTGCTCTCCTCTGCTCTCCTCTGCTCTTCTCTGCTCTTCTCTGCTCTCCTCTCCTCTTCTCTGCTCTTCTCTGCTCTCCTCTGGGCTTGTCAAATTTGACACTTGCTATTGAACCGTTCATAAAATAGGCGCCAGACAGATTGGGGCGCCTCCCCCCCAACGCTCTCAGATGTTTCTTCAGATTTCAGTATTCATCTTTCGTTTTTCTGGTTTTGTTTTCTTGTTATGATTTATTAAACATTTATTTGGTTTAATGAATTAATTTGATTTGATTTCGACAGCGTAACGGAAATACTTGTGGAATATATAAATCTCAGTGTGTGTGTGTATGTGTGTGTGTGTGTGTGTGTAAGCGTCAATTGAGGGGCGCCAAAGAGGCGCAATGCACGACGCAATTGTCTGAGCGCTAAACGCAAAGCGAAAGAAAAACTGCATAACGAGAAGAGCAGGCAACAAAAACGACAAGACAACAATGACAACTGTACAGGAAAACTATATTACAACGTGAGCGGGGACGGGGCGGAGAGGGGGGGCGGGGAGTCGGGCAGGCACTAGCATAAAATAAAACGCAATACATTTCCACAAATGTCGGGGGAAAAAAAACTACATAAAAACAAACAACTAGAAGGCAAGACTAGCTTTTGGGGAGGAGGTCCGATGCCTCAGATACCCCTTGTGGATGGATGACATATGTAGATGACAGCCTGTAGATGTGGTCTTCCATCTTGATTCATTTCACTGAATCTATGTCTATGTAATTGAGGAAAGATTTGTCAGACTTTGGTGGGATTTTGATCTTTTAGAAAAGAAATCCAGACTCGAGACGCACAATCGAAGGCCGCTGAAGTGAATGCCCAAGAATGGCAAAAACAACATTCATTGCATGTGCATGATGCAGCGAAATGCTCCTTGTTGATAGTAAAAAAGGTGTTGCCTGAATAGCCCTGTCTCTCCCTCTCTCTCTCTGCTTTCTCTGCGTCTTACAAACATCTGATCAAAGGAACGGATACGCTTCTACTACTTAGGGTACAACAAAATCTAAGCAACAACAACAGCAATAGTTGTTAGGCTATTAAGTTCCGCTTAAATTGTTTTCACATTTGCCTTAGCCCCCCCCCCCCCCCCCCCCCCCCCCCCCCTCTTATGCGACAAGCATACACGCACACACACACACACACAAAGCACCAGCAACAACAGCAACAATAAGAACAAAAGCAAAGTGCGAGAGAGGCACAAAAGAACCTAATCAAGAGCAAAACGCCGCAAATAAAGCAATAAACAAGACGCCCCCCCCCCTCCTCCCCTCTGCCATTCCCAAGAAGCGGCAGAGCGGTTTTGAAAAAGCAGCAGACCAGACCCTGTTCCAAAGACCCTGTTCTCAACAAGAGCAGACAGATAGACGCAAGTTGAATGAACAGATAGGGACAATAAGAGCAGCGACGCTTTTGGGGCAGCCCGCAGCAAGAGGAGCCACCAAGAAAAGGTACAACAAATCCTAGAGGGGAAAAGGGCAAAAAGCTTTAGATACCCTCTAGAGTAACGCCCATACACTCCATGGTATACAGATCTTTCGTTCCTTCGATGTCCCAACTTTAAATATACAATTTGTATTCTTACCGATCTTTCCGATCTCTGATCCGATTCTATCTGTGTAAGTGTGTGATCTTTCAGCTTTCGTTTGATTCCCACAAAGACTGCTCTCTAAATGATATAGGGATTCGATCTTGGCAGATCTTAGATCTGCAAAGAGAAAAGGGGTGGTCAGAAAGTAGCTTTAAAACTAGGGCTCTACTGAAGGTTGGCTTATAAAGGTGAAAGGAAGTACGACTGATATATTTTACCCTAGATCACTGGAAAGATAGACCTTCACAAAGAAGTCTAAAATTCCTAGGAATTTCTTAATTTAATTTAATAGAATGAATATTCTAGAACAATTCTCAAGTTTAAGTTTGATTTCATTAATATTTGATTTCATTTGTTTGCTTTTGTTGCTTTTTGTTAATTTGTTTGCCGTTTTCTTTTACCTGCCCCTTTCGTCACATTTGTTGTTGTTGATGCGTTCTGTCGTCCCTCTATTCTGCCGCTGTCGCTGTCGCTGTCTCTTTTCTCTTGTCTCGTTTTCGTTTTCGTTTTATATTTCTATTTTTATTATTGTTGTGGCTCTTGTTCTCCTCCTCCTCCTTTTATTTAGTCGCTGATTTTTGTTGTTGTCGTTTGTTTATTCAATTCTCCTACTTCTACCTCTGCCTCTGCCGGTGCCTCTGCCTCTGCCTCTACCTCTGCCGCTGCTGGTTCTGCTATTGTTGCTGCTTTTGTTATTACGTATTGTAAAAATGTACGTCTTCATTTTTGTTGTTGTCTAATTTATTTCTATTTCTACGCCGCCGTTGGTTTGTCCTCAGATTGAAAAACAAATTACCATAAATGTCGTTTTTTTGTAATTGTAATTGTAATTGAAATTGCAATGTATTAATTGTATTACAAATATTGTTGTAGCGCGCGACGAAAGCACAAAAACATCGATAAAGTGGAGAGATTACTGTAGAGTCGTGCTTTCCCCTCCTCTTCCAGGTTCCAGGGCCGAATTTGGAGTGGAGGGTAGGTTATGCTACTAACACGGGGCCTCCACAAGAGAGGAACTCCCCAAATGGGGATCCAACCACAATATCCACATTTCGACGGGTCAAAATTGACTAGAGGCCTCCGCTCCATTCCTCCAAATCTTCCCAAAAGCCTAGTTTTCCTCAATCTTCAGAGCAGCAGAAAGTGTAATTTCCAGGGGGAGGGAAGCCCCAACAGCGAGCCCATTTTCGTAGGGTGTAAGCCCTAAAGTAGCGCACTGCTTGATGCGGCACGTAAGCCCAACCGCAAGGAGGAGCGGGATAGACAGAACAAAGAGAGGAGTAGGGGGGCGAGCGCGTGTCCAAAGCCCGGGTTTACAGTTGTTTGGGTCTTACAAATCAGATTAGGGAGAGAGAGAGAGAGAGAGAGAGAGAGAGAGAGAGAGAGAGGGATATCGAGTGTTGAGGGGTTCGTTCTGACATCGACATCCCCTCCTGAAACCCACTCTTTGTCGTTTGGTATTGGCCCCGAACGTGGTATAAAAATAAAACAAGAAGATCAGCAGACACAGACACCGCAAGACCCTACGAAGGGGGGACGGAGACGGAGGAGGGGGACTGAAAGCGAGTGCTGGCGACAGCTGAGGCACAAGATTTACATCGATCACACTTTTTATGTCACATGAAGAATCGGATGGGAGGTGGACAAGGAGGAGGAGGAGGCAGAGAGGGGAGAACAACGCGATTGCAGCGATGGCATTTTGGCGAGACAGTTGGGTGACACAGAGAAGAGCCGACAACTAACCAGACGATACATGAGAGCCCCTCGGAGGCGTCCCAGTCTGATCCAATACCCATAGCCATGCCCACACCCATCCCCATGGCATGATCCAAGCAGTGCCTGGCAGGCGGCAGGGCAGACGATCAGACACCGATCCAACACCAAATCCCAAGCAGAAGGCAGAAAGAGATGGGGATTTGCAGGGCAAGAAAGAGATCCACCGATCGGTAAAGGTGGGAAAGAGACAGACTCAGGGGAAAGTCGCAGGGAGAGCGAGAGATGAGAACTGTGTGCGGACGAGGCCATTAGATGATCGCCCCGTCTAAATTTAAATGTCTGTGCGTTTAAGTTGCAAGGCAAAAATAAATCTACATAAAACGTAAACAACACAAAAAGTTTCATTTCATTCCATTCCATTTCATTTCGTTTCGATTTGTTTCATTCGCTTGTAATGACAGATCACAAGACCTCTCGCGCCCTCTTTTAGGCCCAGACTGGTTCGGGATCTGGGTGGATGTTGCCAAGGGTGCCGATCGGGGTGGTCGGCGGTGCAAGGGTTGTACACAATATGTAAAATAGATGTATACATAGAACCAACTCGTTTATGCGAAATGAAAAGATAAACGAAGGCAGACATGTTGACAACATGAGATCTAGATCTTGTTTTAAATGCTGTAAATAGAGGAGGCCCAGGGATGAGCATATTCAACTGGAAAAAGGGCCTAGACAACTATCAAATTACGTTCTGTAAGAGCGGGTTGGGTTGATTATTAAAACTAAGAAAGAAAGAAGACAATAAAAAGATGGTTTTCCAGTGTCCCCAGATCTTCAAACACAATTCCTTTAAAGGGAAGAATTTTTAGGATTACTAAATTTGTTTTATTAGCTCTTTGATTTGACACCAACCTACCGCTGTTCCCTCTACGGCTATATCCATTTCAATATGCCCATAATCAATTCTGATCACTTAAGCAAATGAAGATCGTTTCCATAACCTATCCAAGAAGCAGACTCTGATGTCATCTGTATTTCGGACCAACTATGTGATCAATTGTTTTGATGAACGCCTAAAGCAGTCTTTTGATTCTGAAATATTCCAAGCTACGATTAGTCACAAGCTGGAATTCCGTTCGATTGAGTCACACGAAAACAAATTAAGAATTCTATGAATGGAGAATAGAATCCAGTGTCTGATGGAACAAAATTGTGGGATGTGGAAAGTCTTTTCACCTCTGCCCCGCTTTTCACGACTTTCCTCCCCTCCACGGGGAATGAACTCGAACTCTCACGGCCCCTCTGTATAGATCTGGGGACTGGTGCCCCCGTCTTTAATGGTCGCTCCCCCAAGGACTTAATTCTTTCGCCCACCAGCAACCCCAACAAGATAATTTCAACTTTTCGTTTATTTTTAAACTGCATTTTCCTTCTGCTTTCGGGGAGCAGGGGGGCCGGGCCTCTGCGAATGGTTGGGAAAATTAAAAATAGCAAAAGCATTTCTATAAAATAAATAACACGAGACAAAACCAACACACAGTCACAGGCCCGAGGGGCCCGAGGGGGAACACTCTGCTCTTCTCTGCGTCTGCATTTTCTTAATTTAATTTTCGTGTTTCGGTTCACGATCAATTTCATTCTAATGATTGTAATTAAAAACATTTTCCCAGACAGGGCGGGCAGGCAGATCTCCTTCGGCAGTGACGCCCACTCACGCGCCGTCCGAGCAGTGGAGCATTTAGCGCTTGGTTGAATACGAAATGAAAAACACGTAAGGACGGTGCTGTCCGTCGGGTATTTAGAATAGGAGTTACCCAGTAACTGGGTCCGTTTCTTCTTTCCTTTCTATATTAGATGTTTATGTTGTTATTTTCCTCGATAGTATAGTGGTCAGTGTCCCCGCCAGTTCTTATAACCTGCTTCCCCTACGGACTACAGGGTATACGCCAACGGCACGACGTCAACAATGAGACAGACGAAATATTTTTGAATGTCTCGAGGTTCGTCATCAAAATTCACTCGTGAGTGAGTGTCCCATCTCTCTCTCTCTTTCTCTCTCTCAGAGCAACACCTTTCCGTTTGTTTTGCCTAATTTCGTCAGATAAATATCTCACAGCAAAACAAAATAATGCACGTCCTCGTCTGTTGTGCATTTTAATTTTTTTTAATTGTAATTGTAATTGCATCTTTGTGTGTGTGTGTGTCTCAATGAAAGCCTATTCTGCGTTGATTTTCCTCTTGAAGAGGATTCCAAGTTTCTGTAGGGAAAGACCATACCCAAGCAGAAGGTTCTTTAAGCGCCACTAAAAACTGCAACCATCTAAGGAAGGAAGGAATTTTTGATTGGAAATATCGATAGAGCTCATTTAGACTGTAATATTCTTTGCGTATCTTCTGTTTCTAGTCTAAAAATGTAGTCTTCAGTGGCCTGTACGATTTTGCAATTTCTTAGATGCGATGAAGTCTCAAGTGGAAGCCCAAAGAGAATGAAGAAGGGGCACAAACCGTACCCCTCAATCACCCATCAAAAAACATTGTATACAAAATACCAGAAAAACCATAAAAAAAAACGAGCTGCTGCTGGCATTAGTAGGTCAGGTCAATATAAATCATAAAACGGCATTCCATTCCGAGCATAGCAGGCATTCCATTCCCATTACAGTCCGATGGCTGTGTCCACACAGCCTCCCATCGTCCCATGGTAATCCCCATCACATCACCATCGTCCGCTGCTCTGGCATCCCGGATGCTTGGGGATGCATGGATGCAAAATGTGCAATGTCAAATCTAAAAACGAGCACAATGACTCAAAGCCTGAGGCTCAAAGCGGCTTGCGCTATAAAAAGCAAGCAACTAACTTTCCAAATGCCAATAAGCGCCGCCGAACCGCAGAAAAAACAGATTGAACAAACCACAGTCATTATGCATAGTGTATGCTGGCATGTGCTTGATATTTTTCAATGGGTGACGACGACAACGACGGCCACAGCCACAGCCACAGCGACATTTAACTGAAAAATGCAATAAACAACATTCCAAGCTAAACTCCCATGAATACACCAAGCACATACCCTGCACTCGGGGCACCATCCACTGGAGCTATAACAGTGCCGGGTCATTATGCGCATGTGTTGCCCATTATCGTGTAATCATGCCAGAGATCTCTCTCTCCCTCTCTCTTTCTCTGTGTGAGACCGCTGCACTGGTGACTACGGAACAACTGGATATGGAAGAGGCACAAAGTAGCAGTGGGTCACGACTGGAGTAGCGAGTGGCCAAGGGGGAAGAAGGTATGCAGAAAGGAAACGGAATGGAAATAGGAATCCCAAAAGAAGCAGGCTTCATTCATCGAACGATGCACAAATATCCCATAAGCGAACGGAAACAAATTGGGAATATTCAAGAAACGTAGCATGGTACAAATTTCCCATCAGCGAACAAACGAGCCAATGAGAAGACAGTAAAGAAGTACAAGCTCTCTCTTTAATGGAACACCTAATGGTGTTCTCCTATTTAAGGTACAAAAAACATGTCTCAAGCGAATGCTGCAAAAAACTGCCCGAGAACTCAAAAATAAAACAAAATACATTGCTTGTGAATGACTCAAACGGATTTCCACTTAAATAAAAGTAAAGGAGAGAATAGATCGAGTGCAGAACAACAAATAGCCCCTACCACTCTCATACACATACCAATGGACTAAGTGGTCCACTTAAGCAGCCACTAACTAACTAAACTAACTAACTATACCAAGCAAGAAACCAACCAACCAACCATCGATCGAACGGCCTTGAGCCCACCGATTTACCCCTTCTTTGAGGCACAAAAGAGAGCGACAAATAAAACTAGTTTTCTTTCTTTTTACTCGAAAAATATCTGGTCCAGAGCTTGCTGGAGAGGTGTGCAGAGGAGTAGGAACGAAGGAGTACTTTCCCCCCAGGGCTACCAACAGCACCAGCCCCCACCTCCCCCCAAATGACATTGTCAATGTCAATAGCAAGATCGTTTTCTCTCCGTTTTCTTAAGCGGACGGCAGACCACATACAGAATATGCGCATATCTTGAGAGACTCTGTCGAGACGATGGAGATCGTTGGTGCTGCATACGCTTAACGGCTTGCAACCTTTACCTGGTGGCGTTATTCGGCGTCTCTCCGGAGCTGCCACAGCCTCCGCTTCAAGTGATTAATGAGCCCAAAACGGACAACAGACATTGCCTTGTACGGGTTCGGATACGAGTACGGCATGGATGTATGGGGGTTTTCGAAGGTTGGATACACACACACACACACACACACGGGGCAGACAGACACTTTGAAATTTTGTCGACATTTATGAGCAATTAAAAAACTATTACAGACCAGGGCCAAAAGAATGGCAAACTGCATTGTGTGCCGGGGAGAACTTTTATGTGAAACGATGACGTTTTTATGGGCGCCACGCGAGTGTGGGTCGAGGTCTCTCTCCTGTTAAGAGCCGCTGCGCATGCGCCCTCTCCCTCTTCTCCCTCTCCCTCATTCTCTCTTTATGGAATGCGGAAATGTTTGGGCCCTCTCTCTCTGTTCATTTTTTATTCAATTTTTGTTTAGGTGCATAACTCAAAATGCACCCTAATGACACACATAAAGAGATACTCGACTCGCCTCGACTCCGACTCGACTCTTTTTCGTTTTTGTTTATTTCTTGTCAATTAATTGAGGGGCCATTAAACTTTGTTTTAATGAATAGAGTGCGGCCCAAAGAGGCGGGGTTGTTGGCATCGCCTCGAACCAAATGGAACCAAATGGAACCGAATGGAACCGAACAGATGGAAGAATACGCTTATTTATGGCACTTTTTTGTTGTTCTTCCTTTAATTTATAACTCTTCTTCCCTCTTCCCTTATCGTTTGAAATGCATTTGCGGGTTTTATCTATGGTCTGGGAATTTATTACATTGAAAATGATCAGTCTCACATTCAATTTTTAACTATATTGGGGTGGTCCTTGAAAAGGTGCATTTTTTGTATTTAATAAAATTATGTTTCAACATGGCATGTAATAAAACTTGTTCTTTGATGGGGGGAATACCTAAAAAGGTAACAATTCATTGAAGAAAAGGTTTTAGTAGCGCAAGTTCAGGTCCCTTTCTGGTAGATCTTGAAATGTGTTCTCTGGAGTACTCGCTAGTTCGGAGACACATCAGAAGGCGAGACCGAGTCTCGGTCCCGAGAATGCAATAACAAAATACACGCATTGTGTGTGATCGGCGCTTGACTGGGATGGGGGTCTAAGGGTGTATTAGAGCTGCTCCCAAAAATAAGAAATTTGAAATTCATTCAACAATAAGGAATATAATAATTATCAGAGATGGGAAGCAAATCCTCTCTTTTAACATTTAAAAAACTCTTCTTTATGGAACTCACAAAATACACATCGTCTTATAGGGACTTTGCGTTGCAGAATTGTAGAAAAGATTTCGATAAAGATAAAGTCCTCCCATTGCGATCAGCCCGTCTATAGCTCTCCCTCTCTCTCTGTCTCTTCGACTGGCTCTTGCTCTCCCTCTCTCTCTGTCTCTTTGACTGGCTCTTGCCCTCCCTCTCTCTGCATCTTCTCATTCGATTCGAACTCGACTTGGACTTCGACTCCACTCTCTCATTCACGCGCCGTTCACATAACTTAAAACGTGATTTTTACATGGCGCAAAATGCTCTCCGAGAGAGAGAGAGATGCGATGCGATGCTGCTGCCTCTTCTTTCTTTGGCATTCTTGACTGCAACAACAACAATAACAAGAATCAGCCTCAGACGAAGGTCTGTCCCTCAACATTGGAATGTGGCACAGCACTTTACACCCTTCGTCTGCGTCTGCGTCCACGTCTGCAGCTGTTGCTACTAGTTTATTGGAAACAACCACAACAACAGCAAGACAGTGAGGGAAGGGAGGACAAGAGGGGAAGTACAATGTTCAATGTACAATGTACATTTTACGGCATGTTAACTGTCTCCTCTCCCGGGGATAAGCCCATAAGAAACGAAGGAGAGCGCCGCGTGATGGATGGGCGGCGAACGCGAGAGCCGGAGGGACATTCGAATTAAAGGATGGACCCGCAAGTACAGTTTCTGCATACCCTAGATGGTCGAGGGTATAACGATTTATCGCTATATAGAACAATGAAGTATCTATAGAAATTTCATGCGAAGAAACAGAACTCTTAGCAACAAAAATCTATATAAATTAAATTATTATTACCAATTTTTACGAAATATTCGTAAGCGCCAATAAGTACATTTTGTGAATGATTCCAGAATGATTAACCAAAGGGGTACTCCCTTTCTCTGCAATTATGACACTGTTTTTGCACTATCTCTCCTTTAATTTTTAATTTTATACCAAAAATGTTCTTGGATCTGAAGATAGTTCAATCAAACACTGCAGTAAAGGATGTATAGCCGATGTATATAGGATTTAGATACTGGTAAACACAAAGGGTATCAAATATTTCGATCTCCGTCGTTTCTGGGTACTTTTATGAATTTTTTTATTGAGTAAATGTTAATCGTGACATTGTTTCGTCTTTCGTCTTTCGTTGTGCGTTTCAGTTTCGTTTTCATTTTTATTTCTGGTTACATCACTTGGAAGGGCATTAAACGACTGCAGTCGACGCAGGCAGAGAAGACGGGCGGCAGCGGCAGCAGCAGTCGGCCATCAATCACACACGCACGGAAAAGCGGAAATAAATATGGAAAACAATAGTGTAGGGCAAAGGGGCGGAAGAGGGAGATGAAGATGAAAACAGGGCAACAGCAGCGAGTGTGGGAAAGGGACAGCGACTGTGTCTGTGTGGAACGGAAGTGCGTCTAATTGAGCAACTGACAGAATGTGCGCGTCTGCACGAGGCAGCAGCACGCCCCCAAAACGGTAAGAGATGTGATGCCCCGAGACAGTTGGACGACACCCCTCCCCATTCCTCAGGGAACCCATGGGCCCTGGGAGCTGGGTGCTATCTCAATCAACGTCTGGGCTGACTGAGGGAGTGTCGGAACGAAGGGACGGAGTGGATGGATGACTGACAGGCAACACGTGTGCCGCTGCCCCACAACAACCAGTTGGCCATAAAAGTTCAAGACTGTAATGGTAGGAGGAGGATCCCGAACGGACATAAAACGCATTGGGAACGAGGATCTTAATGGAAGAAGCTGCCAGAAGAAGCCTCGAAGACATCCAAGGGGGAGGATCGGAAGCAACCGTAAAACTGTTCTGAAAAAAACAGCTTAAAAGCTAAAGCGGCTTTGAAGGATGATGGGGATCCCACATGAGATTTCTAGAGCAAAAAAAGATGCATGACGAATGTATGAAACATGTTTTATTTATGTATTCCATTTATTGTTCATTTATGAAGCTTATGTTACTAAATCATGCACACGACATGTATTTTTTTCTTCATTCGCCTGCCCAAGAATACATAAATCTCGGAGCATTCGATAGCAAGTCTGATTAAAATTTGTATAATTTATATTTCATTGATTCACAGGAGGTCGAGTACTAGAATGCTGTCTATAGATTCTGGAACTCTCTATGAATGCTCGAAATATCTACTAAAAATGCTGATTTTATGAATACATCAAAGTAAACCAAAGATCTATTATTCCGTTGCTCAAGTAGCAGAGTTCAATGGAACTTTCAACACAGAATTCGCATCAATGGAAGCCACTTAGAGCCTTATCATTGAACAACAGATCTCTGGGATCTCTCCCTCTCTCCCTCTCTCTCTCTCTGTGACAGCGGACTAGAGAGATGTTCTGGTGTACGTTTTGCGTTTTCCTTTCCAATTGAAACTATTTCCGGCCCCTCCGACTCGATGGGCAACAAAGACAAAAACAAAACCAAAACCAACGTATAAAGAAACACATTAGTGCAATATATATGTGCAATTGCAGTGGCATACCACATGCCACATGGTGCCACTCCACTCCTCTGCAACGTCTCAAGAGTGGCTCCTGTGTCTGTGACTGTGTGTGTGTGTGTGTGTGTGTGTGTGTGTGTGTGCCCCACAACTGGGGGAAATGCCCAGACGGTGAGTGTGCAATTGAGTGACTGTGTGATGCGGTCCGTTGCCTGTCTTGGCTTGGTCTCTTGGTCTCTGTGGTCTGGGGCTGGAACTGGAAGTGGAAGTGGCGAGTGTGGATGGGGCCTGGGTCTGAACCAGCTTCGTTCTGGTTTCCCCCACAGTCTTGAAGAACTCTCGGAAAGTTGTTTTTCCCTTGCTAACCGCAGCCAAACCCCCAGCCAAAGAATCTTTCATGGGAATACAAGTTATAGAAAAGTATACGTTATCCTTAGAGTATACTTGTAATGGATCTTCCCAAACCTCTCCTTCTATGTAATATACCCCTGTTCCAATAGGGAAATGTCCCATAAGCGAAATGACACATGGGTATCTTTTGGTATCTTCCTTAGTGCTAGGGTATTCCATACTTCGGTACCATTTCCAGCTCTTGTGGTTTTTCCCTCTCTCTCTCTCTCTGCTGCTGGAGCAGTCGCTGCTGCCAAGTTATTATTATTGCAGTTGTTGTTGCGACAGACGCGCCATTTGTTACACATTATTTAGAAACCAGCCCCCATTTAACGCCCACCAGCAGCCCCAACCCCTCCCTCCTCCCTCTCTACAAGCAATCCAGTATTTTCCCCCCTGTTTGGGGGTTTTATTTTTTGCTCCATCCGGAATTTTCTCGATATTTATTGTGCCGTCGAGTTATTTGGAACTGGGCCATGCGGAAATACCAAAGTGAAATATTGGAGGCTTCGTCGGATGATATATCCGGAACTTGGAACTTGGAACACCCCCCACCACCACACTACTGCCGCCCCCCATTGCAGCCTTCGTTCACACATTTTTCTCTCTTTTCCCTCCCATTGACAATCAAATCAGCATAAATTTCCCAAGAAAATTCCAGGTCGTCCCCTCTTTTCAAATACTTTGGAATGTGACACAAATTAAGCACAAACGATATGGAGACAGTGAAAGAAGAAGAAACAAAAAAATAAGTGGAATGGAATGGAACTTACCGTATAGATGGGATCTATCTCTCTTCGTCTCCCTCTGTCCTCTGTCCTTTATTGTTGTTGTAAATTTCAAACACGTTCCTCTGATAATATCTTCTTTACAGCTGAAACGTTAGCGAAAGCTAACTGTTTTTTTCCAGAGTATTATTTTCGTGGGGTGGCGGGGCGAAGAGAGCAAACAGCACACACACACACACACAGCGTGGGGGAGAGAGAGATGCTGGGAGAGAAGCGCGCTCAGCTATTGAAAAGTGGGGTAGATTTTCTGATCGGTATTTCTGATCGACTTGGCCTCTCTTTTTACTCTCTCTCTCTCTCGTCTTTCCTTGCCTTTCTTTAGTTTTTTTTTGACTAGCAATTTGATTTATTTAGGTTATCATTTTCTTGCTTTTGTTGCTCCTTTACAAGTATGTTTTGTTGTTGTTGCTTTTGTCACATAACATTTTCTCACTTGTTTTCTCACATATTTTTCACATGATTTTTTACTTTCACACCTTCGCGGCATTCGAATCAGATCCGATCTTCACGTGATCTCAATGATGCATTCCGTTGTTGTTGTTGATCTGTAATGAGAGAGAAAGAGAGAGAGCGGGAAAGAAATGTTAGAGAATGTCAATTATAGCAATTTAAATTTAAAAGATATTTATTTATCGGAATTGGTAGATTACCATTAGACACCAGTAATTTTATATTTTAATAATTTTATCCGCCTGAAAAAGAATTTTAGGCCGAAAAGAGTATCCCCCAGAATGGCTAAAACACATAGATTGCCTGTGCATGACCACCGCTGGAGTTAGGAATTTGCTCTACAAAATGTATCCGCTCAAGGGAGCAGTTCTAAATACCTTAAAAATATATGAAGTATTTTTAGAGATAACTCTGAAGTGTAAGCTTTCTTAGTGGGATATTACAAAGTACAAAAATTCCATAGATATGTAGACCTAAAGCATTCTAAGACCATAGCTTTTGTACGCCCCCACATCCCCGCCATGAAGTACAGTCAACACCTTTTACAGCAGTCTTTAGTTTTTTAATCGTTATGGCCTTAAGGAATTCCATCAACTCCATTTTAAACCTAGAAAACCGAGCAAAAACTTGGCTCCACCTAAAAATGAAAAACCTTAATGCAACACAGGCTCCAACAACTCTCGCCATTCTCGCAGAAATAGCCATTAGGCCCCACCCAGAAAACTCAGCGGCCAACAACTTTCGCGCCAAGTAATAGATAAAAAGTGCACTGCAAAGGCGGAATATAAATAATATGCACACAAATATGAACCAAGTCGAGAAAAAAAACTTTATCAAACAATAAACCCAACATTTTATTACAACATCAACATCGCAAGAATTTCAAAAAGTGCAGGGAAAAAAAAAACCAAGCCAGCCACGCCTTTTTATACAACAAAACACCGATATCTGTGTATGTGTAAAAAATAAAGTGCAGCCAAAAAATAAAGAACGAGGCCCAAAGTAACCGAAAAGCACAACAACAACTAAACTACAGCAGGAACCTCTTAGAGCTGAGAGATTGCCACTCAGAGATACCCTCGATGGGCAAGTGAAATATGTTATATTGATTGATTTATCGAAAGAATAATAAATCAACAATAAATACGAAATTCTAATTCTATCTTAATTCTATCCCATTCCAAAGATTTTTATTCCATGATGTCATGAATTCTTTTTAAATATCTCACTATTTCAAACAGTTTTTATTTTTCTTTTTGAAGGTAATAATTTGTTTTACTTATAATATAGAAATTGTCATTTGTAGATCTTTAAAAAGATATTTTTTCTGTTTCAATGATTTTTTGTTTTAAGTTTAGATTTCAAGTATTATTACAGTAACAATATTAAAGTACAACGAGAATGGAAATGGATTTCTGGACTTTGGTGCCAACATTATTTCTTCGAACGAATGCCTCTTATATCTACAGGGTATCAGCAGTTCAAGCCTCAAATGCACCCCCTTAAATGCACTCCGCCCCAATTCTCTCTTTTACCATAAACGAGGCCAGACAGACGCTCCTATCTGTCTCTCTCTCCCTCTCTCTCCCTTGCTGACTCCCACTCTCTCTCTCTCTCTCTCTCTTCCCTACAACAGTCACGTGGGGTGTTGTGTGCGGCACGCGAATTGCACTGAAAACGGCTGGAGGAGGGGGAGTCGGAGATGGAGAAAACTGCTGAGGTAAAGCGAAAATAAATAAATAAATTAGTTAATTGCCTCAAAGCTAGACAATGCAGAAAGGGCTGGGTGAGAACAGAGTGGGAGGGGGAGGGGGAGGGGGAAGGGAGGGAGCGAAGATAAATTAAAGGTACTTAATGCCAGTTTTATTTTGCTACAACTTGCAAAATTATTTTTGCCTAAAATGTATTTTTGGTCAACACAACAAAAACGCGCGCATACACACACGCACACACGCAAGCGAGACACCGACAGCCCGACAGCCAGTGCCGGCATTAAAAATGTGCTTGCAGCAGCAAACAACCAGAGAGCGAGAGAGAAAGAGAATGGCAGAGCGAAAAAAAAAACAAAAACGAGACATGCACAAAGCGTGCAAGAAGCGCAGCAGCAGCGGAGCAGAGCAGACGGCAGGCAGCGCCGGCAACCCTCGAGATGACGTTGACCCCGAAAAATGACGCGAAGCGTAATGTGTGAAAACGAGCGAATGTGTATGAAAACAAACTGAAATCTAATAACAAGAATGCGCCGAGTGGGAGCGAGAGAGAGAGAGAGAGACACGACACACACACAGTGAGTGTCGGCGTCTACATTTTGCTTGCTCTCTCTCTGCCGTCTGTACGGATAGACGTGTAAAACGCAATGCGTATAAAAACATGCTGACACAGGACGAAAGAGCCAGACAGGGAGACAGAGAGCGAGCGGGAGAGTGACAGAGACAGAGAAAGAGAGAGTCACTCAGTGAGAGCGCATGTCTGAGGAAGCAGCAGCATGCGACAGATGCAGTCGGCAGAGGCTGGCGAGGTGCGCGTGTGTGCGTGTGTGTGTGTGATAAGGGCGGAAACTCCTCTAAGGGAAATAAAAATACAAAATAAAACCAACAACATTTTGTCTAGTGTAAAATGAAAAAGAGCAACAACACAACAACTGCACTCGGCACGCACACGAAGCCGAAGCCGCAGCCGCCGCCGCCAAATTTTTGAGCAGGCAAAAACGAAGCGCCGCCGGTCGTCGCGTCGTCGCTTATGAATGGAACGAAGGCGCACTGCTGTCTCGCTCTGCCCTTCTTGTAACAGCCGAGAGGGAGTGTGCGCGAGTATGTGTGCCTGTGTGTGAAGTGCAGAAACGATGTCGATGTCGTTGGCCCTTGTCTGGGACTGGTTGTTGTTGTTGTTGTTGTTGTTTTTGTTGTTGCTGGTGTAGAAATGTGGTACAGTGACTACCAAAATATACTAGCAGCAGTCGCTCGTAAAAAGGAGGCCCAAAGCAGACGCAGACGCCATGCCGCAGCGCAGTGCAAAGAGGAAGCAGAGGAAGTGGATTGGAGAGAATGGGCTGCAATAAAAAGAATTACACATGCGGTTGTAAAAGTTGTAAAATGTGGTTGCCACACACTAGTAATAGTAGCTGTACTTTACGGGGAGTAGTATTTCTTGATGGCTGCTAATGAGAGACAGAGAGCGAAAGAGAGAGCTGTAATAGTAATGGAGATAGTAGTTGGGGTGTGTCCCAGTGAGAGAGAGAGAGATGGAGAAAGAGAGACGCGGCGGGCTCCCCATCAAAAGGCACCGCCTAATTAAAAAACCATTAAAACTTAAAGCCACCGCCTATGCATGCGATGGAGGCCTAATAAATACATAAATTTAGCAAAAACAACAATCAGTAAGCAACAAAAAAAAAAAAAAACTCGAAAATTAATTACCTCACGAAACCAAACAACAAGAAAACGCAACCCAACCAAAATCAAAAAAATAAAAGAGACTAAGACCACAAATGCAGCCAGCAGGCACATTGGGACCAACCATCGATTAGCAAAACTACCCGAAAAACGAACTATAGGAAAACTTTAGTACACCTTACTGCACCTTAACCAACTATGAGAAAAGGCCATAAAGCACCAAGACATTGCATCGGGAATATGGAAAAGACTGTGCATTTTGTTATCGGATTATGGGGACCGAAACAGCAGACGAAGCAGAGTAGCGGCGGTGCCCCTATGGGTAAGGGAGACAAATGGTGTGTACTCTAGTCGAACTGGTAGCAGAGAAGCGTCAGGATTGTACTTTAAAAAGTGCCACAACTATTCAAGGCCCGAAACGGCTACCAATACAAATATATTTACGTGTCCTGGGCTATCTTTTTCTTACAGTTTAGATTGGACTGGCGACCATAATAATGGGATGATTTGCAGCTAATCAACATTTTTGGATCATTTTGATTTAAAGCTAATTTGGGGCTTGTTCGAAACTGACTTTATGTCCAAACTGAATGCTTGTCAACATTTAACAATCGATCATTTTTAGCTAATCTGAAACTGGTTCGTTTCAGACCTTGCGAAACTTTCCAAAATGTTTAATTATGAAATAGAAAATTGTTTAAAATAATTTCAGAATGGTTTATTGATAATTAAATGACATCTATTTTTATCAATCATTAAGAATTAATTAAGAACCCGTAATATATCCAAATCTGAAATTCAGAAGCTAATAATCCAAAGAGCCATAAAATTGCAGACAGAAGACTCTCCTCTCTCCTCTCTCTCTCTCTGTCTCTCTATTTGATACCATTCCATTCATTCAAAATACCCATTTGGAGACTTTTTCGCCCAAGTAATTCGTATTTAATGTCAATAATCCTTGGGTTACCAATGTGCAACGTCAGCGTCGCCGAAACGGGGGAACAAAGACTAAAAAAGAGCGGAACATCATGGAAATGTGTCTAAAAATAAACTTGTGCAACAATGTTGCAAAAGCAAACATTCAGCAGACAGTCATCAGTGACACAGTGTGCGAGAGAAAGGGAGAGAGGGAGCCAGACACGAGAACGAGACGGAAGACAAGGAGACCCGACCCGACCCGGTTCGGTTCGGTCCGGTCCGGGCCCAGACGAGAGACAACAGCAGAGTGGAACTATCTCTGGGCGCTGGCAATGGCCAGACGGCGGCCTTTCTTCTTCCTCCTCCTCCTCCTCCCCTCTGCCCCCTGGCATGGCAGGAGTTGTATGCATGTCTGTCTGTCTGTCTGCAGAGTGCCGTCTCATTGTTTGTGGAGGGTTCGTGCAGGGGGGCCGCGACAATGGCTAAAAGGAGCAGCCGCATCAGCAGCAGCACCAGAAAAACAAGTAAGACATTTTAGCTGGAACAAACCGAAGCTTTAGATACATATCTTTATTTTAATGAATTTACAATTTTGAGATATATCTAACATTAATCGAATTTTGCATTGAGAAGAAAATACAGTATGGAAATTGATAGTCCTAGATCATATTACATTGCTAATCCAAGTCTCTCATAGTACCCTCAATTCTTACAGAATTCCAAGAAAAACTTGTTTTTAGGGCGTTTAATAAAGTTTTTGGATACTCGAACAATAGTACATATAGAAAATATTATTTATTTTTTTGTTTTCTTTCAATATTAGTATTTTGTATTTTATATATTTCTATTATTAGTATATTTTTATAGATACATCCCGATAACATGCCCCCAAAGGATGTTTGCTCCGAAAACTAAAGGATGGTTATCGCTATATAGTTAAAGAACCAAAATTGATGGCTAATTTCAATTAATTCCTAAAGAAACGCTACAGAGGGTTTAAAGGGCGAGCCTTTATGGTGTACCCTTTCAAAGGGCATAAAAACAAGATATATGCTATATGGAGTGCCGCTCTCGTTGGGCGCGTGAAGCACGCGAAACGATATGTGTGTGTGTGGGGAGGGTGGAGAGAAGGGCGAAGATGGGGGAGATGGAAAACGGAGAAGAGGATGGACGGGTTCAAGGAGGAGGCACACCAGCAGCCAACATCCACCGGGTCCAACGACCAGAGAGCCGCGACCGACCGCGCGTCCACTAATCGCTAAATTTACGAGTACAGTTAAAATAAAATCATAAAAGTGTCATCTTGATTGTTGTTCCCTTCTGCCGTTGAGGCAGGCAAAGGGAGAGACAGAGACAGACGCAGCGACAGAGAGAGCTTATGTTTTACATGATGAAGTAGTTCAAGATCGTTGTGGCCTGAAATTTCCACGAAACACTTGAGAAATATAACTTCCCGCGCGCACACGTCAAAAGCAAACAGGAGCGCGGCCCAGGAGAGCCACGTGTGTGCGAGAGCGAGACAGACTGGACCTGGGAAAAACCGAGTGTCCGAGAGAATTTAGCGCTTAAAATTTAATGTGCAAACTATGACTATGGGATCATTGGCAAAAAGGGTTTCGTCTGTCTGACGGCCTGTCCCGGCCCTTAATCTGGTTCTGGTTCTGGCTTAGGCCTCAATGTTCGTTGATCTTTTTCTCTCCTCACTCTTTTTTCCATTCCAATGGAGATGACAAAAACAATAATAGCAAGAAAAGCGATAGCCAATAATAATAATAAATCTTTATATTGATCAAATTGGAGACCTACATCATGGCCCGATTATTTGAGTACGAAATTTGATTCCTACGATATCCTACGATAATAAATACGCGGATATCATCCATATCTAAGCAAACACTTTATATACAACAGATCTATGGATCATTTAAGTATACTGAATATATCTTCACTAAAAGCTATATATGTATGTAAAACTTGCTGAAAGAAAACTTGTAATCTCCTTTGGCGTGTATTGTATTATTTCATTCATTTTATTACATTTCATATAGTATTGTATTAATCACTAAATTTTCTGTTATCACCTCTAGAGATCACCGAATCACAGAAAAAGCACGAACAAACGGGACAGTCGAAGGTCATTCACGGGCGAAAGTGCGCACCAAACAAGCAGCAGCAGAGCAGCAGAGCAGCGGAGCCAGCGATTAGAAAGCTAAACAAATTCTTTGAAAAGCAACAACTTATTAACTAACAAGAAAACAACAACTGCCACTGCCACTGCCACCCACTGTAAAGGGGGGTTGGGTCGGAGTGAGACGAGGGTGAGGGTGCGTCAATGCCGTCAGCAAATCCAAAATCCAATCAATAGATATGCAACGCAGAGCATGCCCACGCACAAAAACAGCACACAAAAACAGGCAAAGGGGAGAGAGCATGACCGCAGGAAGAGACGTAGAGAGAGCGAGGGGGAAGGGAATAAGAACGTGAAAGGAACACCAGACCAGGCATCGGGGGTCGAAGCTGTTGATACCCTGCTCAGATTTGTTTGTATAAGAGCTACATATATAGTGATCCGATTAAGATCCGACTCATCCATGAAAATATATGATCTAGTGATCCATTGACAATATTTTGTAGCTTAATATTTTGAATGATTTTGTTGGATTATCTTTTAGAGAAAATAGGCGTTTAATTTCGGATCTAAGCAATCCATGTCCTCTATTAAAACATTCATTCCCTTTCCCGCTCTCTCTCTCTGCGAAGGGTATGCAAAAAATGAGCGGGCGTTGGGCTTATCTCGTAATGTTTATAAAAGTGACTATAAATACACACACACACACACCCAAGCAACAACAGGAACAACAAAAGCGCCACCGTTAAAACAGACGCAAACGCAGCCGCCCACCCAGCAGCAGCAGCAGCCGCAGCAGGCAGCGACGTCGGCATCAACCGCACACAAAACGCTTCAAGCGCCACACCAACACCAACACACACCTACACACCTACACTGCCATAAAAAGACAAACACGCACTTTATCAAAAACAAAATAGAAAACGAAAGAACAAAACCAAAGAACCCAGAGAGGGAGAGGGAGAGAGAGAGGAGAGTTCAGTTGAGAGAGGAGCCAGTTGAGAGGGCGAGGTGACCGGCTGCAGCACAACAGAGAGGTAGAGCAGCATTTGTGGAGTGGCAGGGCAGGCAGGCAGCAGAGGGGCAGTGGAAGAGAGGAAGCGATAATAGAAATGCAACCACGTGTGTTGTTTATTACACACACACACACTCTCGCACACATGCCGAGAAACCCACACGCACAAGCAGCCGCCGTCGCCTTTATAAACGAATGTCAATACTAAAACGGAATCTTTAAAAACAAGAAAAACAAATAACTGCACAAAGCGAAATGCCGAAAACACAGACACACAACACACACACACACACACAAACAGAGGAGGCCGCAACAAAAACAATAAGCAAGAGCAGCCGAGAGAGGGGGGCAAACACAGAGTGGGAAAGACTGAGAAGAGACTGAGACCGAGTGAATATTAAAATTGTCAAAGAGAACGGGGCCATAATAACAAACAAGGGGAAGAGGTGGGGGTGGGCTTGGGAGATTTGTAACGGCAACTGCGTAAACAGGATACAAGAATAAGAAAGAGCACGCGATAAGGTAGATGCGGTCAATGGCGAAATTTTTCTAAAAATAATAATGGATATTAGAGGAAAGTCCACATACAAATCGGAATTCGCCAGTATTGGAGAACCACCTGCAAAATAGGAGTGAAATATCATTTTCCATCGATTCATCAAACTCCGGAAGTACATCCGTAAAATGATACCATATCGGCGGCAAAATTTCTAGCAAATGCGAGGTTCGGGCACAAGTTGGATAAAATCATATCGACAGCGATAAAATATAACTTTTTTTTTCATACTGGTATGTATGTATCTAAATCACGTTTAAAGAAACTGCCCCATTATCTTCAATCAAAATACCTGAACAAACAGCTTGCCATTTGGCCAAAACTGTTGCTTCTTCAGCTGGACCCACAAGCTGTGTGCGTATGTGTCACCCCGCCCGCAACATGGTTGAATAAATCACAGAATAAACACTTCCACTTCCACCTCCGCTGCTGACATTCGGCAATAGCGCACACAAATGATCACAAGATCCCGTAACCATATAAACACCACGTCATCGGCTGTCTACCGCCTGTCACTCCGCTCCTCCACTCAAAGCTCGAGTTGCCATTTTCGCGACCGACCGACCACTTTGTTGTTGCGTACTATTATGTATTCTAGTTTTTTTTTTTTTTCTTCTTATACCCGCTACTGCTAGACTATTGGGGGTAGACTCGTGCTACGTTAGGGGACGTATTAGAAGGGGGCAATATTAGAATGCATTTATGCGATTTTTATCCTTCTATGATTCCCACTAAGATCAGTCAATTGTAAAATGTAAAAAAGGTTAAACTTTTTTTTATTGCGCAAGTCACATTCAAATTATAATTCGTGTAGAAAGTTATTTATTTAAATCTAATAAATTAAATCCATTGTAGTGATTCTAATTTAATTTCAAGTTTTTTAAATACAATTTTTTTTTAAATTGAATTATTAATTTTAATTTTGATTTTATTTCTCAAGAACAACTAGTACCAAGTATTCCAAGCTCGTTAATCGACTGTAACTTTTTTTTAGTTAGTTGTTTTTAAATCACATAGTAGACCATAATTGTACAAACGCACACGCACGAATACAATGATATGGTGTTATTTGGTGGACATGGTGTTTATGCGTAGGCGACGCGTAGCGTAGCAGTGGGAGGAGAGCAGTCCAACTTGCGGGGCGGGGCGGGGCGGGCGGTTGAGGGCCACCGTCATACGACTACTAACTGAGGAATTGAGGAACTGTGAAACTCGGTAAATGGGGAACTGAGGGAACGACTACGACGGCGACGGCGACGGCGACGACGACGACTATGTCATGTGTTGTTTGTGTGTAACTGTGTGTGTTTTATGGTTGTTGTTCCTCCGCCTTCCCACAACGCTCTTGTTGCTGTTATTGTTATTGTTGTGTATTATTTACTTGGACCTTAGACTCTCTCTCTCTCTCTGATAAGATTCTGAGCAGAAGCGTGTGGTGGGGGAGTGGTGGGGGGATGCGTGATGTGATGGGCCTCTCCGGGCAATGCGTACAAGAATACGTGAATCACTTGCAAGGAAATTTGTTTATTTCGATGCGGCTGATATATGATGATGTTGATCCCAGAAAATGCATTAAGATTGTAATATTGTTCCTGGAACTGTATGCGAATATAGAAGACTATTATGTCTTTTTTTTCTTGGAAAAAAACAAGTTGAGTCACAGTCCACACGCTGCTCCGCCAGATAATTTTCCACTAAAGAGAAAGGAACTGCAAAGCAGGGAATAACTAAGAGAATAGAAGTACGGGTCCTTACAAAAAATCATTTTATTTTCTAGGTCGATTAGTAGTTTCGTAGTTTCAATATTCCGAAATAAAACAAGAAACAATAAACCTTAGATTTTCATATATGTATGTAGATTGATTAGATCATTAGATATGATACTGATATTGCTTTTTGTTTCAGGAAAGATCGAGTTATACTCATGATACCCTCTGAAATCTGCAAGGGTATGTACATACATACATACATACATACATATATGAATTGCGTAATTGATACCATTTTAGGTATGTGCGCGCCTCCAAAAAATTCAAAACCACAAAAACAACAACAAAAGGCCAACTACAATCGACAGAACAGAACAGAACAGAACAGAGGCAATAAACCCACAAATGCGTGCCTGTCTGCATGGGTGTGTGCGTGACGAGAGCGTGAGAGTGAGTGCGGAGAGAGAGCGGAGGCGTGTGTGTGTGGAGCGATTAGAAGACGCGCGCTAAGTTCAAGGCCAAGAAGTTCACAGCATAAACAGCAATAACAGCAAGCAGAGCAGAGCTGAAGAGAGCTAGCAGTAAACGCAGCACAAACTGCACACAAAAAACGCTTTTATTGTGTGTGGGTTGATGTTATTGTTCCTTTACTTTTTTTGCCATCGCTGCGAAAAAGGTCAATGACACCTGTCTGTTTGTCTCGCTCAGCGCACCACTCACACACACCAACACACGCCGAGCAACACACACACATGCTTATCACTTGGCCACCACTCTCTTGTTCTTGCTCGTGCTCGTGCTCGTGCTCTGCTTTACCTCTTCCCTCTCGTTCTTGCATGCGCGCCAAAGCAGCAGCAGAACCAGCACCGTTTAGACATGTGGTCAGAGCATTATATGTATTTTTTCTTTCGCTTTTTTCGGTCGGTTTTTTCGCCTGTCTCTCTCGCTCTCCTCTCTGCTAATTAGTGTGGCCAAATTATGCGCCCGAAATTTCCAATGCCGAACCCGCCCCACGCCCCACGCCCCCTCCCGACAGACCAACAACTTATATGGATATCCATATGTACGAGAGTGTGTTTGTGTGTGCCTCCCAGTCAGTCATACACATACGTCATCAACAATAGCCGGACAAACAATTTCCGGTTTTTGCCACACAAAAATATATAAAAATATACAACAAAAAATAAAATAACAAAACTTGGCCCGGGGTCCCGTCATTGCCTCATCCTCTCAAGATTTTATGTTATTTTATTTTTTGTTTTACTTTTTTTGTTTTTTTTTTTTTTTTTTTAACAATTTGTTTTGCGGCAGCTTATTTTTGTCACAAGCGCACACACACAAGCATGTACAACCAATACCCATACAGCTGCAAATACAACTCGATTTAAAAATAAATAAATTACGCACAAATACAAATACATTGGCCAACATTCTTTGGGGCCTCGACTCGTCAAAAATATAGCATGATTAATACAAAAATAAATGCTACGCTATTTTTGCTTTTGTTTTCCCTTTTTTTTATGGCATTTTTCTTTTATTATACAATAATAATACACCACACACACACACAAAAATATACACAATAATAAAAACAACAACGCACGGCGCACAGCAAGTGGGCAGCCGCCGCCGCAGCCCCACCCCACCCCACCAAACCACCGCACCGCACCACACCGCACAGCGGCATGCCAATTAGTGCTTATGCTTTTTAATTAGCAGGCGGAGCCAGGCCCCAGCCCACAGCCCACAACCCACAGAGCCCACAGCCATAGGGACCCCAATCCCAGAGCCAGACAGACCCATCTCATCATCAGTTTTGGCCTGTGAGGAGGTAAGATGGGCTTCCTTTTCCTATTTTCCCACCACCCAACGTTTAATTTAGGTTCAATTTTCCTCTGGATCCAATGTTATTGTTGATACTCCTATATATGAAAATATATATGTATGAGTTTCCCTGAAAGCACCCACGAAAATATAGTTTGGGGGATAACATACATTATGTAAATACTGTGAAACAGTACAATATGCACATTCGAGCTCGAGAGAGCCAATATGTCTATAGATCACAAAGGAAAGGAGCGGGAGAGCCCGTTCACTGGACAGTCAGCAGGAGGTCACTTCTAAACTCTCACTTCTTTATCTGTTCATATTTTTCTTTCATCAACTACTGTCACATTTCTCTATATGTATGCATGTCCGATAGATACATATTTGTGACCTGCCACAAATTGGGTCCATTGTATCTTGTCGTAGACCTTGTTGATCTCTTTCTCCCCAATACTGACCCACCAATTGACCACGAAGATTTTTCGGTTTCAGAGATCTGTGATCTCCTGAAATGCTGTCAAGTCTTCTTATTTTCTAGGTAGACTAGATGGCAGAGATTCAGCCATTATTCGGAGCTGACTGATCGTTCGGTTCGTTTTGTCTTCTGACATTATAAAAATCAAAAAAATAATTACGAGGCGCTTTCTTTGATCCTAAAAAAAAGTAAAAACTGCCAACAGGACTACCACAATCGCAAAATTATTTTTTTTTGAAATAAACGGACATAAACGGAACCCCATCGGTGAATACCCGAATCCACAAACTGTTTAAAAAATTAAATAAATTTGAATTGATAACATGTACAAATTATATTTATTAAAATTGTTACTCAAAGTTGAAGAAAATACGTATCCGGACAACAACAAACACCCAACAAAAACCGGCATTGTTGCTCTCTCTCTCTAGATGTACGTACACTCTCAGAGAGCGAACCCACAAAGACAGAGAATGCGAGAGGGACATAGAAAGAGAGAGTGTGTGGCTGCGCTCTCTGCTCATTCTCATTCACAAAACAAGACGTAAACGTTGGCGAAACAAGCGGTTATTTCTAGAAGAAGAATGAGAGGAGGAAGCACAACAACAACAGAGAGAGACGGCTAGGAGATATGATAGATATGGAACAACAACAACAAAAGCAACAACAGCTTCGCATAAATTGCTGCTGCGTAATTTCTGTACGAGTATTTTTCTAGCTCTCTCCCTCTCTCTCTAGTTAGGTTTTTTGCATTTTTTTGTCTAGCTATGATTTTTGTGTGTTCCCTCTCCAGTTACATTTCTTCTTTTTCGGTTTTATATTTTCTAGCTCATGTAGCTTTAAACCTTTTCCATAGATAGAACGCCCATATCTGCATTAATTTGTTCAACTCCGGAGGTACCTTGTTCCTCTTTTTTTTTTTTTTAACTAGGCCCCTGGTGGACTATTCTCGCCGACACAATCCTTAAATATTAAGTACTCGGAAACCACCCATAAACCATAATCAATAGCCACAGATGGCAGAATACATATTTTTGTTTTGAATTTTAGTTTGCAATTTTTGTTTTTATACCAGTTTCTGGTTACGTTTCTGTTTTTGTTTTTTTCCTAATTTTGACTCACCTTTTTGCACAGCATTTGTTTTCCAACATTGTAATTGGTGTAGTAGTAGTTTATTCTCAATTTTGGGGTGGTTTTGCGCCTATAGGTATGGGTAAATAATTAATTTAAGAACTTTTTCCCGGCAATTTCTTCTTGTATTTTGATATTGATTTCAAAAACAGAACAGAAACGACGCACTTTCTCAGACGCAGGCGTATTTACACACACACAAACACACACACTGGCATTTTTCCTTCTTATGTTTTATTTGCGTGCTTTCGTTTTGCGCCGCAACTTCACAACACTCTCACACATTCACGCGTGTGCACTTATTGTGTGCATACGTATGGGTGTATACAAATTTTTATTTATTTATTTACTGTGAATTTTACACACACACATACAGATGCAAGCGCGCGCGCAGCACTCTCTCTCACACACACAGGCACTTTCTGGCAACACTTGTATTTCCTGGAATTCTTTGCGCCTTCATTTACTATTATTACTATTTTGATTCCCTCAACTCCACTCCACTCCACAGATATTTTTTTGGGTACACTGTCGACCGGTGCGCTCTGCTTTTGTTTAATATTTTCTTTTCATTCAAGAATCGCGATAAACACCAGACCTCATATCTCTCCGACTTTCTTTGGCTTGGATTTGTATACAACACTTTCTTTCTTTCTGCTTTGCTTCCACACACTTGCAGACACACACACACACACACATGTGTACACACTTTTCCCAAATATCTCACACCGGGTGGAGCGGGCGGGGGAATACTTTGTTTGGATGATAAAATAAAAAAGATACTTTTCCGAGCCAACCAACCGATTTGATTGTATTTTGTTGTACACTCTTAGCGAATTTTGTTGTTTACCCACAAACGACGCGCGCAGCAACCGCTCATTCAAAACATTCAAAAAAATTCCGACGTACTTCCGATGTTTCGTCGTTCGCGGCAAAAATTTTTGTGATTTGAAATTTCTTGACGACGCGCTCAGCAACGCAACCAACCGCTGGTCGATTGTTGATTCTTGTCGATATGGATACTTTTGTGGGAAATATCAACGGAAATTTCTGAATTCAGAAAAAAAATCGACAACACTGCTCGTGTTGTTTACGGGGCCGCGCGAACAAATTTGTGAGACTTTCAGGAAAAACTTGATGCCCATCAGGCAGTATGACCCTCCGAAATATACCGAAACATACCGTCTCGTTTAAAAATATACCGTAAATATAATGACGAATTCCAGTTCTATTTTACATATTCCTCATTTTTGATCTTCCGTGGAATATTACTAGCTATATAAAACATTAAGCCATGCCCACATCATTTTATACGATTAATAAAGCAATTTTCTACTTGACTGGCTCACTTTAAATAATTGCTCTTATTGCATTTTGCGTAAAAAAGGTTTTAGCGAAAAAGGTCAAACAAAAAAAATGAAAAAGGATAGTCGTTCATATTGCTCAATTTAGAGATTCTGTTGAATAATTCTGGCTAATTAAAACCCTTAGTTTTGCCCACATTGATGAATAAATTTTCTACACAATTGGTTAGTTTTTAGTCCTTGGTTTTAATTTATTTTGACTAAAACAAGGTTTAAACAAAATAGTTCAACAAAAAAACAGTCGCAATGTTGCTGGTATTTTAAGACAATATCCGCACATAAGCTTTTGCGCGTCAATTTAATATGAAGATTAAACGTAATTTATAAAGACCTCTTCTCAAATTGATATGTTTTAGACATTTTCATGAATATTATTAGTATCTTGTATATATTTATCTCGATCCTAATACCTGGGATGACAAACATTTTCTCAATTCTATAATAACATTTTCCCTAGGGTATGAAAATTAGTGTTGCCGGGAATCATTGTTGTCAATCGGTTATTAAGACAAATTCCTAGTTTATGATCTTCCCTCGAATTTTACTAGCTATATACATAGATCTTTCAGATTTACCCACATAATTTGATATAATTGCTGAATCAATTTTGTTCAAGATTAAGTACTTTTAAGTACTCGCATGTATTTTATTTTGACAAAAACACGGTTTGAACAAAATAACAACATAAACAATGTTGTGACGTCAATGTTGCCGGTATTTGCAAATTAATTTCTTGTCAACCAGAGTATGGGCATTTGTATACCCTATTTCGTTAATATTATGTACAAATGCAGCTTTATAGCTTATACTGCAAGCTGCTTTCAAACGTAATTAATAAACCCTTGTCTTAGATTGCATTTTGTTGGCCTATTCATGCTTAAGGTGATGTATATAGATGTATTTATGTATATTCTGATCCCTGTACCAAATCTTGTAAGAAACCCTGTAAGAAGACCACTAATAGAAAAATATCGTTTAAAACAGAGACTGACTAGGTTCTGCATTAATTAGAGCCTGGGATGACAAACATTTTCTCAGTTCTATAACATCCTTTCCTAGGGTATGCATTGTTGTTCTCATGCTGCCGCAACATTGGCTTTCGGCCAATGAAAATCGTCAAACATGAATTGCCAAACATGTTGCTGCAACATTATGTTCTGCTGAACATTTTTGACGATTTTCATTGGCCGAAAGCAAAAATCGCGTGAGTTCTTTTTTAACCGTTCGTAGTTTGGCGGTACATTTAAAAAAACTAAGTTTATATGGATATATTGTATGTGGTGTATATCAAATACATATTTCAACTAACTTATCAGTACCAATTTTAGTAGTTCAGTTCATGTGACCTACATGGCAAGTACCCTGCTGAATACCAATAGTAACCCCAATAATTGGGGCATATTCACCCTAAGTCGATATCCAAGTACAGTAAACTAAGTACATCATTTAAAAGTATGGAATGGGACTCATGTTGTCAACCGGTTATTACCGATTCATACCCAATTCTAATAAATACCGAAATATACGGTCTTATTTTCAACATATTGCTCGTTTTTGATCTTCCGTTGAATATTATTAGCTAGATAGAACATTTAGCCATGCCCACATAGTTTTGTACGATTGATGAATCAATTTTCTACTTAACTGGCTTAATTTTAACACTTGCTTTCATTGGATTTCTATATACCGTTAAACATGAAATGTAATGGGTTGATTAAATCGACAAAATATTCCATTATATACCGATATACCGTAAATATACCGTCGGTTCAATTTTGACTTCTGCACGCTAACTACATATTTGCTACATATTAATTTGTTATGTAACTACCAAAAGCGGCACCTGAAAGAGAAATGTTTACGTTTCAAAAATTTGTAACCATTTTTGTTTCATATAAGCCAACGTTATCCACTTTTTCCGACATTTTCAAAAAAAAAAGTTTTTGATGGCAAACGATCAGGAATTCGATGCTGATCATCCATTACGTGTTAAAATATACTGAAAAATACTGTGAAAAGTATAAAATTTGCGAGGAGTATGAGCTAGAGGTGGTGGCTTATGATTTTTGGTCACACTAACAACTAATTGGAAATTTTATTTTTCCCAATTTCTGAAAAATGGTATTGGAATTTTCCCAACTGTTGCCAAACGATATGTTGGATTTTATGTTAAGCTAAATAAATTAGGCACGAGAAAAAACGCGATGCAACACACGAGCTCTACCTCACCTCGTTTTCCTTACATGCCCGCAGTCGTTTTCTAGCAACATGCTGTAGATTCCTGGATGTTGCGAATTTCTTACTTATAAATTTATAGCATGTTCCGCAACATGGGCGCGGGATGGTGCAACATTTTTCATACCCTGGGGAAATGTTAGTTCTAAAATTAAGGAAATGGTTGTCATCTAATGTCATCTCTGACACTCGGCCAACCAGCCGTTCAACCTGGGCCACCTCCGTGGCATGGATACACCGCCGAAGATGGCATCACTGCCCATGACATCCGCCGATCCAAAGGTCTGCGAAATAATTGATTAATATACAACAATTATTCATTATTATTTATTATAATACCAGTTTCATCCATCCAAGTTGAAGGCTGCTATAGCGAGCACTTTCCACTTGTCTCCGTGCACATTCCACTTCACATGCAGCTCCTTGTATATCAATACGAAAGGAGTGTTCCCACAATGCTGGAGGTTGGAGATCAAGTTGATCACTCCAACATTCAGTTCATGGGAATGGAATGCCCCTCTCGAGTGCCATGATTCTCTGCATACAAAAGTTCCTCCTCGCTTTTATCGGTAACGAAGGCTAATAGCAATTCGTGAAACTGGTAAGAATTCTAGCAAATTTCGGCTCTATATATACCAATTTCACCTTTCCTAACTGTTCTTCTTGACAATGTCTTTACTTCTTTATTTCTTTACCTCTTGTAAAACTATATTAAAAGTTTTACTTTTAGCTACCATTTGGTAATACATTTGGTAGCATAGTGGGTAGTACCTCCGCGCCTTCCGAGGACGGAGACCGGGGTTCATATGAAAACATAACGGTGTAATTCTTCTTATTTTATTCTGTCCTTATTCTATCCTACACCGGTGCACCAGATCAGTGGCAGTCAGCAGCAGCAACAGCCTGGCAACGGCGGACCCAATCCCGGACAGCAGCAGCAGCAACCAAATCAAAATATGAGCAACGCAAACGGTAAGTTTCCCTACCACTCTCCCTCTCTCCGCAAAAGCTAATCCAAATCGATAATCGCCTTCCCCTTTCAGTAACTTCCAATGGCTTCCCGCTCTCCCAAAGCCAAAGCATGAGCTTCAGCCAACAGCAGCAGCTACTGATGGCTCAAAGCCAGCAACAGCAACAACAACAGCAAAGCCCGCCACAGAAGCAGTTCATCACAGTTCCGCACACTGGCGACATGAAGCCGATAGACAGCGATACAGAGGATGAGCAGGAAACGGCTCAGTTGCAATTCCGCAGCAGCAATAATATCTTCTCCGAGGAGGATTCCAATTCCGCCCAGCAAATGCCGCTGGCGAAGGATACCACAGCGACGCATAAAACCCTGAGCAACAATCATATGCAACATGCACTGCCAATGCAGACACAGTTGCTGACGTTGCCAACGCAACAGAAGCAGCAGCAACATCCGCTGCCGCAACAGCAGTAACCCCAGCCTCAGCCTCAGCAACAACATCAACAGCAGCAGCCACAGACACATCTGCAGCAACATCATCCGGTGTACACCAACTTTCAACAGCAGCAGCAACAACAGCAACAGCCGCCCAACAACAGCAGCAGCAGCAGGTGCCGCCCAACATGCGGCAGCTTCAGACGCAGGCGCAAGCGGCAGTGACTAACACCGCCATGCTGCGGGGTCAGCGCATTGTGTCCGCTTTTGCAGGTGGTATCGGCCGCCTCTGCCCGGAAAAATGCCAGTCCCGTCCAGATACAACAACAGCAGGAACAGCAAACGCCCCAGGAAGTGCAACACCAGCAGACACATCCCGTATCTGAGGCCTCACAGCATTCCACACAACATGCCGTGGGTGGTGTGGTATTGGTTTTTTTTACCGCCGCCGAGCAGCCCCCTCGGTCCCGGGACAGGCAGCAGCGTATCCGGGAGCCGGCCTGGCATATGCATGCTCGCAGCAGCAGCGTCAGAGCAATGCCGGCGCCTACCGCCAACAGCAGCAACTACCGCATTTCATTTTTTCTGCACCGCTGGCCTGCCCACCTGCCCCCCAGCCCACCAAAATGCCAATGGGCATTGGACCGAACCCCTCGATCTGAGTGGAGCATCCTGTTATCCTCCACCGGCGCACCAGATCAGTGCCAGTCGGATGCAGCATAAGCCGTGTGCAGCGCTTTGGACACATGGCCCATCATTGTCGGCCGCCTCCTCGCAAGAGCAAGAGATCGTGTCCATCTCGTCGCAGACAACGCTCCCCGAGACCCAGACCCTGCCCTATAACCCCCTCTGGTAGAGCATGTTTGGAACCACGAGTAAGCGGGGGCATAGCCCCGGCAGGTATGCATCCCTGGGCACATGGCAATGTCACCTTGGATTGGGGTAATTCCACTCAAAGTTTTCTTCTCTTCGCCCGCCTGTCATTAGCCAGCATCCTTTCTACGGTCCTGGTCCTGAACGTACCAGGACCTGCTAACAGCCGCCCTCACGGGTAGAGTATAGTCATACTTCCACCAGCGTGTACAGTTACGGCGGGTGCCTATGGCTGTATCCCGATGGCTGACCGTTGGCCATCTTTTACTAGTACTGAGGAGAATTTACCCTTACCAATCTTGGCAAGCAGCACCATCAAGTGCGTGAATCTTCGTGCTTCTTTACCATTAGTTTTTGAAATATAAAAATGCTAAGTATGATGTACATGGGTACATCAGAATGCCGTCATCCTGGACGGCCTCCGGCGGATGCAATTGGTATTGGTTTATACCGGGAGCGAACATTATTTTATTCGACACTTTTATTGGGATCGAAAAGACTACATCTTCGTGTATAAATAAATGGCAACAATCAGCCCGTAGAGACCCAGGACTTCGGCGAAGATGAGGATCAGTATCATGCCGACAAAGAGTCGCGGCTGCTGGCCTGTTCCCCTGACGCCTGCATCCCCAGCAATGCCGATGGCGATTCCTGCAGCGAGTCCGGGCAGGCCCACGGACAGGCCGGCGCCGAGGTGGATGAAGCCGTCGTGAACGGTGTAGCCATCGTTGATAGAGCCCGCGATCAGCACGGAGACGACCAAGCCGTAGATGGCGATAATTCCCGCCATAACCACCGGTATGAGAGACTTCATCAGCATCTCTGGCTTGGACACAGCCATTTGGGCAATACCCATGCCGGACACTGCAGTGCCGTAAGCAGCTCCAAGGGCGGGGAATATAATGGCAGTCGCGGCCCCAACACCCCCTAGAAAGATCGCATATGGCGGGCTGGTCTCTTGTAGTCCAGCGTCGTACATTATCTAAAACCTTTTGTATCAGATAATAGGTATACGTACAATACACGATTCTACAGATATTGACAGATATTCCAAGGCACTTTCTTTTTTCTAACGAGGGATTAATGGGATTCCTGAAGGGATTTCTCCCTGCAATGTACCGCGATCAAAGGTTAAGGTTGAAAAAGATCAAGTTTGATGGTTGTTTCGGATATACAGGATGCGCCATCTTTGGGAGCGCTATGTGAACATTGAATAACTTTGACTTATAGGCTATTCACACTGACGACCATCCACCATCCATTTCGGGGATGGTCCGTAAGGTGTAAACTTTGCTTTTCAAATAACCCCAAAAAAAAGTCCGGAGGCGTCAAATCTGGAGACCTCGGCGGCCAATCAGTATTTCCATTTTTTGATACCAGACGTCCAGGGAATTTTCATTGTAAAACTAAATTGTTTGATTAACAGTGTTGTATGGCGCAGCGTCTTGTTGAGACCCTAACCTCTCAGACCCTTTTCACCCATTTCGACGATATGCACATTGAGTTAGCAAACTGAACGACTATTTTCAATGTACTCCAACACGTTGTTTCGGTGTAAAATTGTTGCAGTTTAACTGAATCGATGTTTCAAAAGCTGGTCTACTCAAGTCAATCAGATAAAAATGTCAAAGTTATTCGATGGCGCACCCTGTATGTATATTCCAGAACTCAGCCTACAGACCGTAATCCACAAAAATATATCGTGATTATATATTATCAAAGACTATACAATACCTCATGCAACATCTTGGTATTGTATAGTCTTTGATATTATATATGCATATCGTACCGATCGCCTGTTTGCTCTAAAACTGGTCAACAACAGCTGATCATGCTGGAATTCCGAGTGTTAATGAACCATTTTTTGGTCGGAAGTTGTTGTAGAATTGTCGTTCAAATACGGAGTGTACTTGCCTACCACAATCCGAGTTCTCACACATAGCCCACCTCAACTCATTTCTTAGCCACCCAAAATATTGAATCAAGTGGAGGTCAAAAATACATCCGTAATAATGCATAATTGTGAGTTGGCTTATTGGTTGCCATAGGTTTTGTGTACTTGTTTTCTTATTCTTTTAATTTTTGTTTCCTTAGTCCTAGAGTCGTTTCGATACCATTTCATAGAACAAACTATTACATGAATTCCCTTGACTCCAGCAGCCCAGCATAGTATGGTTCGTTAGCCCTGCAAAGTATGTTGTTGTGGCCTGTTATGTTAGTTTTGGTCGATATTAGAGGGTGATTGCTGGTTTTAAAGCGCTACCAATTACAGTCGAATCACGCAAATAAGAAACACTCGCACGATTGGTGGTTCTCAAATAAGCTGCACCTAGCTTGTGTTATTTCCAGATGTTTCTGCTCCAAAAACGAATTGTACTTTCTGTCTTTCTTGCAGACCCAAGTACCGACCCGAGTTGCGACCCAGAACGCTTTGCCTTTTTGATAGATAGTCTATGAAGAGATTTGCCGAGGCTCTCAGATGACGTCCTCCCAGAGCATTCTTGGATTTGCCGTTTAATATTTTTTTATTTTACTGTCAACTATGAGAATCCATCGTGTAAGAATGAAGCCTGTTTCACTTAGTGTACAGATAGATGGCCACAATCAGACCATACAGCCCCAGGACTTCGGCAAAGATCAGAATCAGAATCATGCCAACAAACAGGCGCGGCTGCTGGGCAGTACCTCGAACGCCGGCATCTCCGACAATCCCGATGGCAAAGCCCGCCGCCAGTCCCGAGAAGCCGACGGCGAGACCGGCGGCCAAGTGAATGTAGCCCTTGCGAATGGTGTATGTGGGCGACAAAGAGCCGGCAATGAGCACGGAGACCACCAGGCCGTAGATCGCGATGATGCCAGCCATCACCACCGGAATGATAGACTTCATGATCAGCTCCGGACGCATAACGGCCATGGCTGCGATCCCAGTGCCCGACTTGGCTGTGCCGTAAGCGGCTCCCAGGGCTGAGAAGATGATGGCGGATGCGGCTCCCATGCCGCCAAAGAAATGCGCATACGGAGGCCTATCAGCCTCATTTACTACGGAAGTATCATCGGAGGTCATCTTGGTTTCAATCTGTAAAATGAACACAGCTGAATGTTAGCAAAATAAAAATGTTTCCCTTACTATTAACAATGTTCCAGTCTCGATATTTAGGTAGAACTGATACAGATATGTTGAAAGCAACGAACGACTTTGACATATTTATACCGGATACTCAAAATGATTATTGGGGTATATTAGATTTGTGGTGAAAATGGATGTGTGTAACGTCCAGAAGGAATCGTTTCCGACCCCATAAAGTATATATATTCTTGATCAGCGTCAATAGCCGAGTCTATTGAGCCCTGTCTGTCTGTCCGTCTGTCCGTCTGTACGTCCCTATCAGCGCCTAGTGCTCAAAGGGCGAAAATCTGTGGCATCCACAATTTCAAAGTTACGAAAAAACAGAAAACGCAGAGTAGTAGAGGATATTTATATGTTCTAGAGTGCAAAATCTGAACCAGATCGTATAATTATTATAGCCAGAAACAAGAAAACAATTTCATTCTTTCTCGCTCTGTCTCTCTCTAACACACAGGTTTCATGGTCGGTTTTGCCAATTGCAAAATATGAGTTCAAGGATCTCAGAGCCTATAAGAGCCAGCGCAACCAAATTTGGTATCCACACTCCTGTGATATCGGACCTTGACCGTTTCGTGTCAAAATTTCACCACACCCCCATCCGCCCCCGCAAAGGACGAAAATCTGGGGCATACACAAATCTCAGAGACTATTAACGCTAGAGTAACCAAATTTAGTATCCGCACTCCTGTTAGATCTCACTAACGTATATCTCACAATTTCGCCCCACCCCCTTCCGCCCCCACAAAGGACGAAACTCTGTTGCATCCACAATATTGCAGATTCGAGAAAACTAAAAACGCACAATCATAGAGAATGCCCGTATCTATCCGGTGGCTGAATCTGGATCAGATCGGATTGTTTTTATAGCCAAAAGGAACAAATGAAACCTGGCGACGTGACGTCCTATTTAGACAAAATTTTTCAATAATAAATATACTAAAATACAAATATATTTCAAAATATACCATTAAAACAATGTCTAAAACTAAAACTCTCGAAAGGCTCAACCAACCGATTTGGTGAGCAGCACTAGCACACTGTTGAGTTTTTTTAATCAGACCCTTAGCTCAACAAACCACACCAATACCACACCTTTGCAACACTAATAGCTGAATGACAATAGACTTTGCTAGCTGCCTAGCTGCAAAAACAGAGACAGCCTTAGGAAAAGCATGCAGTGGGAGCGAGAGATATACATATATGCGTCCAGTTGTCTTTCCAGTTGAGCTGGGCGCAGCGCAGCGATTATCGGTTGTTGCACTTTTCAGATCCAATTTTGCTGGCTGGCTGTGTTGGAAAACATAATTTTGTCGCAAATCGTGCCTCAATTATTCGACTGACAGCCGGAAGACGTGTCTGGAGACGGCTACGAACACTAATTTGGCGTATTGTCTCTCATGCTATTCTTTTCCTTCTCAACAAAGTGAGCAAAATCTAGTGTCATATAGCTATAACGTAGAGTAGAGTAGAGTAGAGTGTGCCCCTTACATGATGATAATGATAAAATATACAATTGATGAAATTTATAAAGAATAATCATATTTACAGTCCCCAGGCCTCGAGTGGGGAGCATCCAAAATTTAAGTTTTTATTTTCGAAAAAAAAAATCAGAAATTCTGTGTTAAAAAAAAAAAAATTGTTGGTTCCTAGTTAACAATTTTGTTGTTAATTTTTGGACTTTTGTTATCTTCTGTCCGTTCCGCATGGACATCAATTCTTGAGCCTTTGGTATTAGCTACATCTACAGACTCACACGAAGTTTGGAATGCGTATGGTGAAGGTATGGGCGATACCTGAACCAATGACCCAAACCTCCAGATCAAAAATATACAGAGACACGTCAATATTACTCTTGGGTGATAAGCAGTAGTCCACTTTCATAGATAATCATTTACACAACATAATAGTGAACATTTCTGGCGGCTTCAAATAAAGAAAGGCGATCGTGATGGTGCCGGGATATCCGAGCAAATACTCCCCCAGTTCGGATTCCCAGTGGCTTGCATCAATATTAATAATCACTAAATAGGCAGAAGTGAAGCTGTTTTTTGATGCCTACACGAAGTACATAGGATTCGTCTTCATGAACTCTGGAACAATCAAACGCTTTGCGTACTCCTCCTGTGGAGAACGGAACTTGGTGGAGCTGGAAGAAAAGCGGTCAAGATATTAGTCAAGACGTTATCAGAACGAATATATGAAACAATAATAGTATTAATATCGCACCCAGTGAGGTAGACACGTCCACGTGCCGCAGCCAAATGTGCCAAATATGCCGGAGCCGGATAAGACACTGCGCGGTTGCAACGAGGAAACATGTGACAAAGATTGTATGTCAATTGCTGCAGTACATCAATATCCAAGTTGCCCGTATTCTCAATTACGTTGTAACGCGTCGGCTTGGCCGTCCCCTGATTCGCCTGATGGCTGACCATGAAGAACTCCATCTCATTGGGATGGACAATGGTGCGATCGACGACGGTTCCCGGATCGACATTGTTGAACTTGTTATATTGCGATGGAGCTCCGTTCGGAAAGAAGCGCGTATGATGCCGCTTAACTACGATGACGCAGCAAATCTTGGGTTTAATGTGCATCTGAAAGGCGAACGGTCGAGTAGCGATAGAAAATGACAACAAAATCTGGATGCAACGGTTCAAATTACCTTGCAGCAGGCCGCAGAAATTCCTCTCAACTCTTCACTCTTGATCTTGGGGAACTGACCATCGCCGACACCATCACGGTAATAGATGATGTGCTCGGGATAGGATTTCCGGAACTGATAATAAACACGCAAGTGCTCCAGGGTTATCGACTCCATGTCCTCGATCTCCTCCAGGGTAGAGCGTTGCAAGCGATATTGCATGTTATATGAAGCCCCGAATGGATCATGGGAGGCGGCAACACCCACCACACTGGGGATCTCCCACTGATCGGGCGACGGATGACTCACATCGGCACCCAAAAACATTGCGTTCTTTAACAGACAGCGCGGGTCATCCCTTAGCTTGTGATTAATACCGTTCAGCTTGGAATTTACCTTAAGTAGAACGTTACCAATACACTGCGGGTTGCATTTACGCTCGACTGTGATCTGCTTGATGCATTGTGTGAGAATGCCGTGCTTCAGCTCAGCCTTTTGCTTCACGACATCATAACAGCGCCCGACATTTGGTATAATAACGAACACCAAATCAAATTGATTTTTTTTGAAATCGTGGAAATGAGCATCTATTTCACGTTCGTCCTTGTAATTCCGTATCTCGGTTTTGGTATCTAGGCAACATCTCCAAAAAAAAAACTTAGTTTCGGTTGTAAAAATAACAAAGTTTTTGTGATAAAAATAAAATTTTCCTAAAATTGAAAATGTGAAAAAAACCAGAAGAGCATTTACACAAATCGGCAGTTAAGGCTAATGGCAGACATTCTTAGACTTCGATATATCAGCCAAGACACATACACGCACAATGTCATGCGACACAACGCGTTGCAACGCTGCTAGGAAAGCCCTGTAAACTGATGTGACACTCTCCGTTGGATGGAACAACATTGGCAACACTGGCACACTCTTATTTCGATATTTGGAATGATGGCATCTTCTACTTCTACGAATCACAAGGCGACAACTCTACTTAAACTGGCGAACAATCCTCTACTCTGGTACACAGCCATCCTTGACGGACAGCGTACAGCTTTTGACGGGCTTTCCTAGGTTTTTATATCGTTAACATCCAAGAGGTTAGGTTAGGTTAAGGCGGTAGCCGGGAGGGGGGGGGGGATAATCCGAACCAGAGCTTCGTAGCCGTCTTTAAGATCAATGGCGTTTCCGGGATCAGACCTTTTGAAGAAGGAGCGACCGGCGCGTCTAGCGGTGTTATGACAGGGAGCCGCCAACACAACCTCCAGACACTGCAAGGCTCGCATGGGCTTATCATAAATCTTGTCCTTCATGTAGCTGCAAAAATGGAAAACTGCACACATTCGGTTCAATTCGTTCAATTCGGTTCACTCACCTTCTTAGTGAGCTCAAATCGACTTCCGAGACCTGTGTCTTCTTGAGCTCCACAGTGTAATTCAAGGTACGGCCGTGGCGATCTGTTACCTGGACAACAAGAGGACAAGAGCGCAAGTTTCACTTCAAAAGCACATCAATCTCAGCGAAATATACAACACTTACCTTCACTTCTTGGCCCTGGGGGCTGCATTTTAGTTTCACAACTGAGTAGCACGATGCACGTCCATCATATGCGGCAATCGCACCCCCCAAATGTTCAACTCTGTACTGCTCAAAAGCCTGACGATAGAACTTCTTAGGAAATACTGACGTGATCTTCACATCGTACTGATAGGCCACCGCAGGCATTTTATCCAAGCTAACGTCGAGATAATTAACAGATACTTGACCTGGTTTTCCCAAAGTTCCACGTTTCATGGTGCCTGCTGGGAGTGGCGGCACCACTTTTTGGGTCTGAGGGAGCAGAGGCTGCAGAGGCAGACCTCGGTTCTGGGCTCTTGGCCATTTTGGGAGTTCGTCTTGCGGTTTTGGTGGACCATAGAACTGGGAGCCTCCTTGGTGTTGTTCATTGTGGCCCTGAAGACGCCTTTGTACTGTCTGCTGTTGTTGGTTCTGTTTTTCTATAGGATCGCGGTGTTGTCCGCGCTGTTGTGGAAGTTGCTGCTGCTGCTGCTGCTGCTGCTTTCCGCCCCAGCCTTCCCCGGCCTTATCGCGCCTCTTCTGACACCTTTGTGTCTGCCATTCTCCTTGCTCCTCTTCCTGCTTCTGCTTCTCCAAGCCAGAGGCGGCAGGACCTCCATATGGAGGGTGAGTAACCTGTTCTCCAGCTACAGATTCGTGAAGAAGAGTGGAAGAATTAATGGTAAGTAATCGATACACGGACCTGCGCTAAGTCTAAAGCAAAACAAAATACCCTCAATGGACCGCGATTTATCAAGGTCACGGTTATTTTGTAACTACATTTCAAAGCTTCATTGCTACCCACTTGAAATGGAAACCATCAAGTATGCCTTTGAGTAAAATGTCAAAGTTTACTAATTTTTTTGTTTCTTAAATTCGAACGAAATATCACCCTCTAGAGGTAGCTTTTCTGATAGAAACATAACTAAAAAGTCGCGATTCATCTAGGGGTCTACTGCTATTTGGCTACATTCTGGCCGTATATCGCACATTCACAGAACTCAGGAAGGTCCCCTGAAATTGCAACTCATTCCTCCCAAAACGTACATCTTAAAAGTAAACAACGTACAGGCAGGGTCAAAACAATCCTTCACTTACCTTTTAGTTGATGCTGTTGGAGGGGCTTGCCGAAGTACCGCTTCATGGTTGGTTTGGTTGGTTTTTCGGCATTCGGTTTATATTCTAATCGGAATAAATTTAATTTATTGAACAAATTCGCATGGGTACTTTTCACTTTCAGTTTTGTATTTCACTCACTATTTTCCTTTCCCATTTTTATATTTTTTATTATTTTTATTTTTGTCGAATTTTATATCTGTTCCCGACGACTGAATTGTTTCGAATGACTGCAATATTTATTTCCTGTTTTCTGATGCCAAACTTTTTACTCTAAATATGTTTGACGTATAGCACTGTGCTGTGTGATCGATTCTAATAATCTTGTAGTTGAATCTGTAGTAAATGATTAATTTTCATTTGGTGTGCAGTTAGTTGGTGCTCAATTAAGAAATTCTGCTTTTCAACTATCCTAGGAATTCTCTAAATAACATTTTTTATACCGGGTACTCGAAGGGTTTAGGGATACTGCTATTTATATTTCAGACCTAACAATAAACGAGGGGGAACGTTGTGAGTTGCTGCGGAGACCGCAACTCTAAATTTATACCCGATACTAAGTCAGTACGGCTCTCCTCCGGCAGACGCCGCTAATATTAAACGACACGACAAAGAGTGCGTGCGAGAGAGACAGAAAATCAGTCTGAGCGTGACGTCGGGCGCTGCGTAGCCAGTGCAAATTTATTTGTTCCTTTTGGCTATAAAAATGATCTGATCTGATACAGATTCAGCAACCTAATAGATATGATCGTTATCTATGATTCTGCGTTTTTAGTTTTCTCGAATGTGCAATATTGTGGATGCAACAGATTTTTGTCCTTTGTGGGGGCGGAAGGGGGTGGGGCGAAATTCTAAGATATACGTTTTATAGTGAGATCTAACAGAAGTGCGGATACCAAATTTGGTTACTCTAGCCTTAATAGTCTCTGAGATTTGTGGATGCCCCAGATTTTCGTTCTTTGCGGGGGCGGAAGGGGGTGTGGCGAAATTTGGACACGAAACGGTCAAGGTCCGATATCACAAGAGTGTGGATACCAAATTTGGTTGCTCTGGCTCTTATAGGCTCTGAGATCCTTGAACTCATATTTTGCAATTGGCAAAACCGACAATGAAACCTGTGTGTTAGAGAGAGACAGAGCGAGAAAGAATGAAATTGTTTTCTTGATTCTGGCTATAATAATTATACGATCTGGTTGAGATCTAACATTCTAAAACATATAGTCATCCTCTACGATTCTGCGTTTTTGGTTTGATCGTATCTTTAAAAATATGGATGCCACAGATTTTCGTCTTTTGTGGGGGCGGAAGTGGGCGGGGCGAAGTTTTGAAATATTTTTGTAGCAGTGACATATCACAGAAGTCTGGATCCAAAACAACGTTGCTCTAGCTCTTATAGTCTTTGAGCTCTAGGCGCTGAAGGGGACGGACAGACGGACAGACGGACGGACGGACAGACGGACAGACAGACAGGGCTCAATCGACTCGGCTATTGATGCTGATCAAGAATATATATACTTTATGGGGTCGGAAACGATTCCTTCTGGACGTTACACACATCCACTTTTACCACAAATCTAATATACCCCAATACTCATTTTGAGTATCGGGTATAAAAAATAAATATTTACCAAAATTTATATATATTTACACTATAAAGCTGTAGCTTACAGCTTTGCTTGGGGTGCGGTTTTTGATCAAAGGCGACAGAATCATTTTACAGCTACAGGATATAACTTTGTTTTAAACACTAAAAGTTATCTTCCGTGCTGGTACAGTTTTTTCCAGTAGCCAGTATTGTTTTCTGAAGTTAATGTCGCTTTGCTAGTTATGTAGTTATTCCAAGTTAGTGTGGTTGTCCAGGTGGATCCGCACGTATTTAGATGACTTGGTGGCTGCGATAGCTGACCCATTTCTTTATGGGGTCACCCTCCGTTTGGAGGTATATATTTTCTTTTTGGTCTGTCATTAATTTATTTGGATGTCATTTTTTTAAGCAATATAATCAAGACACCAACATTTTCGGAAGTTTGAAGGTTGGTAGATGTAGAAAGCTATTCTTTAACTTATCATTTTTAGACTCTTGAAGATCGTTTTATAAAAATGAGCAAACGTTTTTTTAACATAGAATTAATATTATTTTGTTTGCTTGCTAAGATTTCATATCAGTGTTGGTTTCTACATATGTTTATTTATACTGGAAAGCGAATCATATACATATGTATATATGTATCCATAAATATTTGCAAGGTTATTCGACGGTTCTTTTAATTTCATTTGTAAACAGTTTCAGATAGGGTTAATTTTTATTTAAAAAATTATATTAATGAACTATACATCCGATCGCGTTTTATACATTTACTGACGCTAGAAGTCAGCAACGAGCTGAACTTGTAGATAGGCAACGCCATCAAAACTAAGTTTATAATAAAAAACCTATGCGTGTCATGTGGGGTTGTTCCGTTTGTTTGATCGCAACCGCGCTAGTCCAGTTCGCTCTTCCTTTTCGTCGCTTGTATACTGATGCATGCTTGTTCCGCTAACACCCCCCACACGTACAGAAGATGTGGCCTGCATTAGATCTTGGTCAGGCGTTTCGATTCTCGTATAGCAACACTTTAAGTGTTTCTTCGTAAATACGTGCCTCAGGAAATTCCACTTTAGTATGTTTTCGATCAGTTGCATAAACTATAGAAGTACAACACACTTCAGCAACCATTTTTCCGTGCCCATAAAAGGACCAGCAACATATTTCACTTGGTCCTATAACATCTTTGATGAATAAAATGCGTTCGTTGAAACGCAGAGAGAGCTTGTCGAAAAGTTCAATATTTTTTAATAAATTGTCATCGGATGTGCTTGTGTATGAATACTTGTTGTTTTGTCGCTGCACCACTAAAATAACAGCCGGTTTCGAAGACGCGCTGATTAGAAGTTGTTGCTCTTTTTGCGAAGTTATCAATGGAATGCGGCAAATAGGTTTTGGCTCAATGTGTGCATATAGTGCCCGTTCACATGACAATGCAAGCTCGGTAATGCAGTAGTATTTTGATTCTGCAAGTAGCTCAGCTATTTCTTTGTTAGTTTCGGGTAATGGGACACTGCCATCGCGCAAGAAGTTGAGTATGATTCCAAAATGGTTTCCACAGCGATCTATTAGTATCCAACCTGCAACGTGAATTTTTGTATACATATTACAGAATAATTTCAATGTAAATTAATTACCTTCTGAATCAGTTAGCACCTCCATGCGACCACTAAACATAGCGCTTAGCATTGTATCATTATGCCTTGTCAGTGTTCCGATTTTAGTATAATATAAGCAACCACCAACATTCAGCTTGACATACTGAGACGAATGCCCTTTTAACAGCACTTTCTGATCACCGGACATGGCTTCAGACTGCTTGGCATGAAGCACAAATTGGTGGCTACTTTCTGCAGGTGCCAAAATCACTTTGTCTTGTAGAGCGGAACCCAGGTCTTCAATGCAGCAAGCTATTTCTTTTGGTGCACCTATGACACCAACGCCCTTTTGTTTGGAGCTTTGGCAAACGCTATCTTTTGCGTTGCTTACGCTCGCACAATCCTCCAGCGCTATGGGATCAATTTTGACGAAAGTATTAGCCACGATGAAGAACTAAATCCAATTTGGTTACAAAGAAAATCAGTTTGCAAAATTATCTCTACATCAAAACGGACAGTCAATAAAACTATATATCGATAAAAAGTTATATTTCCGATACTTTCTTTATTTTCATCCCTGGCATCGGAATATTTTGTTTAGGGCACATACAAAATATTAACATAATCAAGTATGCTTTGATATATTTTTTTGTATGTGTTGCTTGTTTTGGGACTTTGAAAGGTTTTCCTCCGTAAGAACGGCAATTTTGTCAATTTGTGCTCAAGGTACCTGATTTTGGACGTCGAAAAAAGAACGGCCGGCGACAAATATGCGAAATAGCAGAGTAAAAAGAACAGACGACTTTTCATTTTGTCGAAATGAAAATGTTTTCGTTTAGAATTCTTTCGAATACAAAGCCTTCCTTAATAGTGGAAAATATCTCGCCGTCTCTTTTCCTCAGGAATTCGAATTATCAAAACATAAAATAAAAATATATGTAAAAATTCTCTCTTGGTTTGTATTTTACAAAAAAATGTTGACATATCACCCAGTCATACCGAAGGGTTTTAGGCAACATATATATAAAATCAGCAACGCGATTTTCAATATAAACCTTTCCAGGGCTATCAAACGGAAGTTAAGTAAACAAATGAATAAAATAGTTTGATATCAGCTACCGTATCAATTAGATTCGCTTTTTGTGCTTGTTGTTCGTATTATTACGTATATGTATTATTATTATGAACCATACTAATACTCTGCTTAGACGAGAGTGGAGCGGACGTTGTCCTAGTCCAGCAACCATGACATTTTACCGTCGCGCTCCAAATTTTGTCTCATAAGTTCTAGGAAATCATACCCTGGTTGTTTAAATGACCTCGGAGTCCTACATGATCATAAGTTGTGTTTTAACAGCCATATAGCCGCAACAGTAAATAAAGCTAAGAGTGTTTTAGCGATCATCAAGCTTTGGTTTAAGAAGTTTGCCGACCCGTACGTGACGAAACAACTGTATATCTTGTTAGTACGTCCGATATTGGAGCATTGTTCCTTTGTGTGGAGCCCGCAGTATAAAGAGCAGCAGGTTGTTATTGAATCTGTGCAAAAGCAATTTTAATTTTTGCCCTTCGTAACTTTAACTGGGACTCGGGTAGAATCTTGTCACCCTACCGGTCTATGCTAAATCTTATTGACCTGCCGTCGTCACACCATCTCAGAATATGCAATGGCGTTATGTTCATGCACAAGCTCCTAATTATAATAAGATCTGGCGTCCTGGACTAAAATATCACTACGGAAAACCCGGGGCCACATACATGCTATAAAATCAGAAATAGAGGAAACATCAGAGCCCGCAAGGCTACGCAAGATCCCCGCGAAAACTACCCACTAACTCCAGTGAGGAGTCCCTAACCATTTTATTAGACACGCATTTCCCCCGGGTGTACAACCATCGAACCGGCATACCTCCCTAGAGAGGGAGCGGTAACTTCGATGGATCACATCCACATGCAAAGTTGCAATTATTTTCTTGGGGAAATACCTCCAAACACTCCACTACTTAATGACCGCAAAGCTTGCGGGACTCTCGAATGGACAGTATCGAGCGGACTGACAGTATTCACAAATAAATACAAGATCCCTCTCCTAACACCCCCATATTAAATTGATGCAGGATATCCTTCAGCAACAGTGGCATTTACTTATGGTTGGTAATTGGCAAAAAGTTGAATTGGAAATATTTAACCTCCTTATCAATGATCTTCCCCAAGTTTTAACTAATTCACGAGTCCTAATGTATGCTGATGATGTCAAGCTATGTTTTTCCTACAGCGATCTGGTAACCTCGTTATTTCTTCAATCAGATCTCGACGCTCTCCAAAATTGGTACATTATTAGCGCTCTTCCTCTTAACATTTCCAAATTTAACGCCATGACCCTCCATCGCAACAAGTCTTACCTTTTTAACTTCACAATTCATAAAATTTCCTTGGAACGCCTATACAAAGTTAATGACTGAGGCATTATTTTCGTACATAACTTATGTTTTAGTTCTCATATATCCGCTATTTCGAATAAAGCCAAAGGAGTCCTTGTCTTTATCAAAAGATGGTCGAAGGAATTTTCTGACCCCTAACCACTAAACTATTCTACACCTATCTTGGAATATGGTTCCTGTATCTGGTCTCCCCATTACCAAAAATATCAAGATATGCTCGAGTCCGTTCAAAAACAATTCCTTATCTTTGCCCTGCGCGGACTTGATTGGGACCCCTCTCGTCATCTTCCTTCTTATGAGAGTCGGCTGCGTCTCATGAACTTGCACTCTCCTGAAAGTCGTAGGAGTTTCCATGGAATTCTGTTTCTCCACAAACTTCTCCTAGGCGACGTTGAATCCTCGGCCCTCATTAGCCTTATCAATATTGCTGTCCCATCCCGCCCAACTAGGCATTACTATCCTCTGCGTCTTCCTGTCCTTCGAACTACTCTGACCATGAATCTTGTCGTAGCCTTTGCCGCGACTACAATAAATTTGTTTATCTTTTTTTCCTTTGATACTTGTGCTTCCAAAGTAAAATCTTCTTTAATGAATAATTATTTAATTTAATTTAATGATTTCTACCTTCTTATTTTTACACAGTTTAACTGTCCATAGTTGAACTCTAAACATTAAACATAAACCTGAACGTCAAAAATAAAGTGACGAAGGCCACGACAGCGCTCTATACATGTACAAAATCCATTTTTGTAAAAAGGGGCACCAACCCAAGTATAGTCCAATGGATGCATCTAGCAATAGTTAGGCCAATACTACACTACGGAGTTACTGCGAGGTGACCGGAGCAATTGAAAAGGACCACCAAAAAACTGTGCAAAGTTCAGCGAATTGCCGGCCTATGCATCAGTAGAACTCCACCCCAAATGATGCGCTAAATGCTATCTTATGCCCCCAGAGCCTTGAACTTGCAGGAAAGGAGCGGGCAGGCATGGCAGCAGTACTTCTGAGACCGACTTCTCCGACCAACCGACTCCTCCGGCACCACAGCACATAGGTCACTCATCCATTTAAATTAATAGCAATATCGTCCGTTTAAAAACATTCTACTGAGTTCCAAGAGAGTACACAGATACCCCCTTCAATACATTCAGTCCTCACAGAGACGAATGGCTCGACTGACTTCCAGGCCCAGATGGGGCCATACAGGCCATACACAGATCACTGTACCGTCTTCATTGCTACCCACTTGAAATGGAAATCATCAAGTATGCCTTTGAGTAAAATGTCAAAGTTTACTACATTTTTTTTTGTTAAATTCGAACGAAATATCACCCTCTAAAGGTAGCTTTTCTGATAGAAACATAACTAATTAAAACAAAAACAAAAAGTCGCGATTCATCTAGGGGTCTACTGCTATTTGGCTACATTCTGAGCAACGTATATGGAGGCCGTATATCGCGCATTCACAGAACTCAGGAAGGTCCCCTGAAATTGCAACTCATTCGTCCCAAAACGTACATCTTAAAAGTAAACAACGTACAGGCAGGGTCAAAACAATCCTTCACTTACCTTTTAGTTGATGCTGTTGGAGGGGCTTGGTTGGTTTTTCGGCATTCGGTTTATATTCTAATCGGAATAAATTTATTTTATTAAACAAATTCGCATGGGAACTTTTCACTTTCAGTTTTGTATTTCACTCACTATTTTCCTTTTCCATTTTTATATTTTTTATTATTTTATTTTTGTTGAATTTTATATCTGTTCTCAACGACTGAACTGTTTCGAATGACTGCAATATTTATTTCCTGTTTTCTGATGCCAAACTTTTTACTCTAAATATGTTTGACGTATAGCGCTGTGCTGTGTGATCGATTCTAATAATCTTGTAGTTGAATCTGTAGTAAATGATTAATTTTCATTTGGTGTGCAGTTAGTTGGTGCTCAATTAAGAAATTCTGCTTTTCAACTATCCTAGGAATTCTCTAAATAGCATTTTTTATACCGGGTACTCGAAGGGTTTAGGGATACTGCTATTTATATTTCAGACCTAACGATAAAAAAATGAACTTAGGTCCTGGAAAATGGGGTTATTTATTTTTGTAATATTTTCCATGAAGGCCTTTGGGGCCCTTTGCCGTTCTCCACGCTGCTGTAGGGCGCCAGAAGTGGCGGAGCTTGTGGATGGAGTGGGAGTGGCCGTGGGCGGGGCTGGGGCTCCAATGAGTTGATTAGGTCTGTACTGACCGCCGGTACAACAGCAGCTGCTTATTATTTTAGTGAAAAACGAACAAAATCTTTGACTCCATTGATTTCCACTAAGGAAAGGAGTGAAATCTTTCATGCACATGTCAATCCACACACAATTGTTTCATCAGAGGTTCTGCTATTTTTCATGCGCTCAAGCAAGTAAATTATTTCAAATGATTGACCAATGGTTCGATACAATTTAAATGCAATCGAAATTAATTCGCGGTGCAGTCAAAATATAACGATACAAAAAATTGGCTTTTACGAATAAAAAAGTAAATAAACCGTATTTTCCCTTAAACCTTAAACCATCCCGGGCCAGGCTCAGGAGAGATTTTCGAACTCGCAAGTGGGACGATTGGACCAACCAGGACTTCAAGCGGCGGACGAAGCGACCCGTTCAGCACACACGTGCGCCGGCTACTGCGTAGCTCTGGTCGACAGCTCTGGAATACATATGTCTAGTGTCATATAGCATAACGTAGAGTAGAGTAGAGTAGAGTAGAGTAGAGTGTGCCCCTTACATGATGATAATGATAAAATATACAATTTATAAAGAATAATCATATTTGAATTGAATTACTATAGGCAGAAGTGAAGCTGTTTTTTGATGCCTACACGAAGTACATAGGATTCGTCTTCATGAACTCTGGAACAATCAAACGCTTTGCGTACTCCTCCTGTGGAGAACGGAACTTGGTGGAGCTGGAAGAAAAGCGGTCAAGATATTAGTCAAGACGTTATCAGAACGAATATATGAAACAATAATAGTATTAATATCGCACCCAGTGAGGTAGACACGTCCACGTGCCGCAGCCAAATGTGCCAAATATGCCGGAGCCGGATAAGACACTGCGCGGTTGCAACGAGGAAACATGTGACAAAGATTGTATGTCAATTGCTGCAGTACATCAATATCCAAGTTGCCCGTATTCTCAATTACGTTGTAACGCGTCGGCTTGGCCGTCCCCTGATTCGCCTGATGGCTGACCATGAAGAACTCCATTTCATTGGGATGGACAACTGTGCGATCTACGACGGTTCCCGGATCGACATTGTTGAACTTGTTATATTGCGATGGAGCTCCGTTCGGAAAGAAGCGCGTATGATGCCGCTTAACTACAATGACGCAGCAAATCTTGGGTTTAATGTGCATCTGAAAGGCGAACGGTCGAGTAGCGATAGAAAATGACAACAAAATCTGGATGCAACGGTTCAAATTACCTTGCAGCAGGCCGCAGAAATTCCTCTCAACTCTTCACTCTTGATCTTGGGGAACTGACCATCGCCGACACCATCACGGTAATAGATGATGTGCTCGGGATAGGATTTCCGGAACTGATAATAAACACGCAAGTGCTCCAGGGTTATCGACTCCATGTCCTCGATCTCCTCCAGGGTAGAGCGTTGCAAGCGATATTGCATGTTATATGAAGCCCCGAATGGATCATGGGAGGCGGCAACACCCACCACACTGGGGATCTCCCACTGATCGGGCGACGGATGACTCACATCGGCACCCAAAAACATTGCGTTCTTTAACAGACAGCGCGGGTCATCCCTTAGCTTGTGATTAATACCGTTCAGCTTGGAATTGACCTTAAGTAGAACGTTACCAATACACTGCGGGTTGCATTTACGCTCGACTGTTATCTGCTTGATGCATTGTGTGAGAATGCCGTGCTTCAGCTCAGCCTTTTGCTTCACGACATCATAACAGCGCCCGACATTTGGTATAATAACGAACACCAAATCAAATTGATTTTTTTTGAAATCGTGGAAATGAGCATCTATTTCACGTTCGTCCTTGTAATTCCGTATCTCGGTTTTGGTATCTAGGCAACATCTCCAAAAAAAAAACTTAGTTTCGGTTGTGATAAAAATAAAATTTTCCTAAAATTGAAAATGTGAAAAAACCAGAAGAGCATTTACACAAATCGGCAGTTAAGGCTAATGGCAGACATTCTTAGACTTCGATATATCAGCCAAGACACATACACGCACAATGTCATGCGACACAACGCGTTGCAACGCTGCTAGGAAAGCCCTGTAAACTGATGTGACGCTCTCCGTTGGATGGAACAACATTGGCAACACTGGCACACTCTTATTTCGATATTTGGAATGATGGCATCTTCTACTTCTACGAATCACAAGGCGACAACTCTACTTAAACTGGCGAACAATCCTCTACTCTGGTACACAGCCATCCTTGACGGACAGCGTACAGCTTTTGACGGGCTTTCCTAGGTTTTTATATCGTTAACATCCAAGAGGTTAGGTTAGGTTAAGGCGGTAGCCGGGAGGGGGGGGATAATCCGAACCAGAGCTTCGTAGCCGTCTTTAAGATCAATGGCGTTTCCGGGATCAGACCTTTTGAAGAAGGAGCGACCGGCGCGTCTAGCGGTGTTATGACAGGGAGCCGCCAACACAACCTCCAGACACTGCAAGGCTCGCATGGGCTTATCATAAATCTTGTCCTTCATGTAGCTGCAAAAATGGAAAACTGCACACATTCGGTTCAATTCGTTCAATTCGGTTCACTCACCTTCTTAGTGAGCTCAAATCGACTTCCGAGTCCTGTGTCTTCTTGAGCTCCACAGTGTAATTCAAGGTACGGCCGTGGCGATCTGTTACCTGGACAACAAGAGGACAAGAGCGCAAGTTTCACTTCAAAAGCACATCAATCTCAGCGAAATATACAACACTTACCTTCACTTCTTGGCCCTGGGGGCTGCATTTTAGTTTCACAACTGAGTAGCACGATGCACGTCCATCATATGCGGCAATCGCACCCCCCAAATGTTCAACTCTGTACTGCTCAAAAGCCTGACGATAGAACTTCTTAGGAAATACTGACGTGATCTTCACATCGTACTGATAGGCCACCGCAGGCATTTTATCCAAGTTAACGTCGAGATAATTAACAGATACTTGACCTGGTTTTCCAAAAGTTCCACGTTTCATCGTGCCTGCTGGGAGTGGCGGCACCACTTTTTGGGTCTGAGGGAGCAGAGGCTGCAGAGGCAGACCTCGGTTCTGGGCTCTTGGCCATTTTGGGAGTTCGTCTTGCGGTTTTGGTGGACCATAGAACTGGGAGCCTCCTTGGTGTTGTTCATTGTGGCCCTGAAGACGCCTTTGTACTGTCTGCTGTTGTTGGTTCTGTTTTTCTATAGGATCGCGGTGTTGTCCGCGCTGTTGTGGAAGTTGCTGCTGCTGCTGCTGCTTTCCGCCCCAGCCTTCTCCGGCCTTATCGCGCCTCTTCTGACACCTTTGTGTCTGCCATTCTCCTTGCTCCTCTTCCTGCTTCTGCTTCTCCAAGCCAGAGGCGGCAGGACCTCCATATGGAGGGTGAGTAACCTGTTCTCCAGCTACAGATTCGTGAAGAAGAGTGGAAGAATTAATGGTAAATAATCGATACACGGACCTGCGCTAAGTCTAAAGCAAAACAAAATACCCTCAATGGACCGCGATTTATCAAGGTCACGGTTATTTTGTAACTACATTTCAAAGCTTCATTGCTACCCACTTGAAATGGAAACCATCAAGTATGCCTTTGAGTAAAATGTCAAAGTTTACTAATTTTTTTGTTTCTTAAATTCGAACGAAATATCACCCTCTAGAGGTAGCTTTTCTGATAGAAAGATAACTAAAAAGTCGCGATTCATCTAGGGGTCTACTGCTATTTGGCTACATTCTGGCCGTATATCGCACATTCACAGAACTCAGGAAGGTCCCCTGAAATTGCAACTCATTCCTCCCAAAACGTACATCTTAAAAGTAAACAACGTACAGGCAGGGTCAAAACAATCCTTCACTTACCTTTTAGTTGATGCTGTTGGAGGGGCTTGCCGAAGTACCGCTTCATGGTTGGTTTAGTTGGTTTTTCGGCATTCGGTTTATATTCTAATCGGAATAAATTTAATTTATTGAACAAATTCGCATGGGTACTTTTCACTTTCAGTTTTGTATTTCACTCACTATTTTCCTTTCCAATTTTTATATTTTTTATTATTTTTATTTTTGTCGAATTTTATATCTGTTCCCGACGACTGAATTGTTTCGAATGACTGCAATATTTATTTCCTGTTTTCTGATGCCAAACTTTTTACTCTAAATATATTTGACGTATAGCACTGTGCTGTGTGATCGATTCTAATAATCTTGTAGTTGAATCTGTAGTAAATGATTAATTTTCATTTGGTGTGCAGTTAGTTGGTGCTCAATTAAGAAATTCTGCTTTTCAACTATCCTAGGAATTCTCTAAATAACATTTTTTATACCGGGTACTCGAAGGGTTTAGGGATACTGCTATTTATATTTCAGACCTAACAATAAACGAGGGGGAACGTTGTGAGTTGCTGCGGAGACCGCAACTCTAAATTTATACCCGATACTAAGTCAGTACGGCTCTCCTCCGGCAGACGCCGCTAATATTAAACGACACGACAAAGAATGCGTGCGAGAGAGACAGAAAATCAGTCTGAGCGTGACGTCGGGCGCTGCGTAGCCAGTGCAAATTTCCTTGATCCTTGAACTCATATTTTGCAATTGGCAAAACCGACAATGAAACCTGTGTGTAAGAGAGAGACAGAGCGAGAAAGAATGAAATTGTTTTCTTGATTCTGGCTATAATAATTATACGATTGAGATTTTACACTCTAGAACATATAGTCATCCTCTACGATTCTGCGTTTTTGGTTTTCTCGTATCTTTAAAATTGTGGATGCCACAGATTTTCGTCCTTTGTGGGGGCGGAAGTGGGCGGGGCGAAGTTTTGAAATATTTTTGTAGCAGTGACATCACAGAAGTCTGGATCCAAAACAACGTTGCTCTAGCTCTTATAGTCTTTGAGCACTAGGCGCTGAAGGGGACGGACAGACAGACAGGGCTCAATCGACTCGGCTATTGATGCTGATCAAGAATATATATACTTTATGGGGTCGGAAACGATTCCTTCTGGACGTTACACACATCCACTTTTACCACAAATCTAATATACCCCAATACTCATTTTGAGTATCGGGTATAAAAAATAAATATTTACCAAAATTTATATATATTTACACTATAAAGCTGTAGCTTACAGCTTTGCTTGGGGTGCGGTTTTTGATCAAAGGCGACAGAATCATTTTACAGCTACAGGATATAACTTTGTTTTAAACACTAAAAGTTATCTTCCGTGCTGGTACAGTTTTTTCCAGTAGCCAGTATTGTTTTCTGAAGTTAATGTCGCTTTGCTAGTTGTGTAGTTATTCCAAGTTAGTGTGGTTGTCCAGGTGGATCCGCACGTATTTAGATGACTTGGTGGCTGCGATAGCTGTTTCTTTATGGGGTCACCCTCCGTTTGGAGGTATATATTTTCTTTTTGGTCTGCCATTAATTTATTTGGATGTCATTTTTTTAAGCAATATAATCAAGACACCAACATTTTCGGAAGTTTGAAGGTTGGTAGATGTAGAAAGCTATTCTTTAACTTATCATTTTTAGACTCTTGAAGATCGTTTTATAAAAATGAGCAAACGTTTTTTTAACATAGAATTAATATTATTTTGTTTGCTTGCTAAGATTTCATATCAGTGTTGGTTTCTACATATGTATATTTATACTGGAAAGCAAATCATATACATATGTATCCATAAATATTTGCAAGGTTATTCGACGGTTCTTTTAATTTCATTTGTAAACAGTTTCAGATAGGGTTAATTTTTATTTAAAAAATTATATTAATGAACTATACATCCGATCGCGTTTTATACATTTACTGACGCTAGAAGTCAGCAACGAGCTGAACTTGTAGATAGGCAACGCCATCAAAACTAAGTTTATAATAAAAAACCTATGCGTGTCATGTGGGGTTGTTCCGTTTGTTTGATCGCAACCGCGCTAGTGCAGTTCGCTCTTCCTCTTCGTCGCTTGTATACTGATGCATGCTTGTTCCGCTAACACCCCCCACACGTACAGAAGATGTGGCCTGCATTAGATCTTGGTCAGGGGCGTTTCGATTCTCGTATAGCAACACTTTAAGTGTTTCTTCGTAAATACGTGCCTCAGAAAATTCCACTTTAAAATGTTTTCGATCAGTTGCATAAACTATAGAAGTACAACACACTTCAGCAACCTTTTTTCCGTGCCCATAAAAGGACCAGCAACATATTTCACTTGGTCCTATAACATCTTTGATGAATAAAATGCGTTCGTTGAAACGCAGAGAGAGCTTATCGAAAAGTTCAATATTTTTTAATAAATTGTCATCGGATGTGCTTGTGTATGAATACTTGTTGTTTTGTCGCTGCACCACTAAAATAACAGCCGGTTTCGAAGACGCGCTGATTAGAAGTTGTTGCTCTTTTTGCGAAGTTATCAATGGAATGCGGCAAATAGGTTTTGGCTCAATGTGTGCATATAGTGCCCGTTCACATGACAATGCAAGCTCGGTAATGCAGTAGTATTTTGATTCTGCAAGTAGCTCAGCTATTTCTTTGTTAGTTTCGGGTAATGGGACACTGCCATCGCGCAAGAAGTTAAGTATGATTCCAAAATGGTTTCCACAGCGATCTATTAGTATCCAACCTGCAACGTGAATTTTTGTATACATATTACAGAACAATTTCAATGTAAATTAATTACCTTCTGAATCAGTTAGCACCTCCATGCGACCACTAAACATAGCGCTTAGCATTGTATCATTGTGCTTCGTCAGTGTTCCGATTGTAGTATAATATAAGCAACCACCAACATTCAGCTTGACATACTGAGACGAATGCCCTTTTAACAGCACTTTCTGATCACCGGACATGGCTTCAGACTGCTTGGCATGAAGCACAAATTGGTGGCTACTTTCTGCAGGTGCCAAAATCACTTTGTCTTGTAGAGCGGAACCCAGGTCTTCAATGCAGCAAGCTATTTCTTTTGGTGCACCTATGACACCAACGCCCTTTTGTTTGGAGCTTTGGCAAACGCTATCTTTTGCGTTGCTTACGCTCGCACAATCCTCCAGCGCTATGGGATAAATTTTGACGAATGTATTAGCCACGATGAAGAACTAAATCCAATTTGGTTACAAAGAAAATCAGTTTGCAAAATTATCTCTACATCAAAACGGACAGTCAATAAAACTATATATCGATAAAAAGTTCTATTTCCGATACTTTCTTTATTTTCATCCCTGGCATCGGAATATTTTGTCTAGGGCACATACAAAATATTAACATAATCAAGTATGCTTTGATATATTTTTTTGTATGTGTTGCTTGTTTTGGGACTTTGAAAGGTTTTCCTCCGTAAGAACGGCAATTTTGTCAATTTGTGCTCAAGGTACCTGATTTTGGAAGTCGAAAAAAAAACGGCCGGCGAAAAATATGCGAAACAGCAGAGTAAAAAGAACAGACGACCTTTCATTTTGTCGAAATGAAAATGTTTTCGTTTAGAAAACGTAGCAACCTTGCGGAATGTGAAAACGGGAGCACCAATGGGCGGGACGTCACGCCTAATTGATTAGAAATAGTCAGTCCGCGCTCAAAGGTGTTTGGAACAATTCGCAAATTCTTTCGAATACAAAGCCTTCCTAAATAGTGGAAAATATCTCGCCGTCTCTTTTCCTCAGGAATTCGAATTATCAAAACATAAAATAAAAATATATGTAAAAATGCTCTCTTGGTTTGTATTTTACAAAAAAATGTTGACATATCACCCAGTCATACCGAATGGTTTTAGGCAACATATATATAAAATCAGCAACTCGATTTTCAATATAAACCTTTCCAGGGCTATCAAACGGAAGTTAAGTAAACAAATGAATAAAATAGTTTGATATCAGCTACCGTATCAATTAGATGCGCTTTTTGTGCTTGTTGTTCGTATTATTACGTATATGTATTATTATTATGAACCATACTAATACTCTGCTTAGACGAGAGTGGAGCGGACGTTGTCCTAGTCCAGCAACCATGACATTTTACCGTCGCGCTCCACATTTTGTCTCATAAGTTCTAGGAAATCATACCCTGGTTGTTTAAATGACCGCGGAGTCCTACTTGATCATAAGTTGTGTTTTAACAGCCATATAGCCACAACAGTAAATAAAGCTAAGAGTGTTTTAGCGATCATCAAGCTTTGGTTAAAGAAGTTTGACGACCCGTACATGACGAAAAACTGTATATCTTGTTATTACGTCCGATATTGGAGTATTGTTCCTTTGTGTGGAGCCCGCAGTATAAAGAGCAGCAGGTTGTTATTGAATCTGTGCAAAAGCAATTTTAATTTTTGCCCTTCGTAACTTTAACTGGGACTCGGGTAGAATCTTGTCACCATAGACCTACCGGTCTATGCTAAATCTTATTGACCTGCCGTCGTCACACCATCGCAGAATATGCAATGGCGTTATGTTCATGCACAAGCTCCTAATTATAATAAGATCTGGCGTCCTGGACTAAAATATCACTACGGAAAACCCGGGGCCACATACATGCTATAAAATCAGAAATAGAGGAAACATCAGAGCCCGCAAGGCTACGCAAGATCCCCGCGAAAACTACCCACTAACTCCAGTGAGGAGTCCCTAACCATTTTATTAGACACGCATTTCCCCCGGGTGTACAACCATCGAACCGGCATACCTCCCTAGAGAGGGAGCGGTAACTTCGATGGATCACATCCACATGCAAAGTTGCAATTATTTTCTTGGGGAAATACCTCCAAACACTCCACTACATAATGACCGCAAAGCTTGCGGGACTCTCGAATGGACAGTATCGAGCGGACTGACAGTATTCACAAATAAATACAAGATCCCTCTCCTAACACCCCCATATTAAATTGATGCAGGATATCCTTCAGCAACAGTGGCATTTACTTATGGTTGGTAATTGGCAAAAAGTTGAATTGGAAATATTTAACCTCCTTATCAATGATCTTCCCCAAGTTTTAACTAATTCACGAGTCCTAATGTATGCTGATGATGTCAAGCTATGTTTTTCCTACAGCGATCTGGTAACCTCGTTATTTCTTCAATCAGATCTCGACGCTCTCAAAAATTGGTACATTATTAGCGCTCTTCCTCTTAACATTTCCAAATTTAACGCCATGACCCTCCATCGCAACAAGTCTTACCTTTTTAACTTCACAATTCATAAAATTTCCTTGGAACGCCTATACAAAGTTAATGACTTAGGCATTATTTTCGTACATAACTTATGTTTTAGTTCTCATATATCCGCTATTTCGAATAAAGCCAAAGGAGTCCTTGTCTTTATCAAAAGATGGTCGAAGGAATTTTCTGACCCCTAACCACTAAACTATTCTACACCTATCTTGGAATATGGTTCCTGTATCTGGTCTCCCCATTACCAAAAATATCAAGATATGCTCGAGTCCGTTCAAAAACAATTCCTTATCTTTGCCCTGCGCGGACTTAATTGGGACCCCTCTCGTCATCTTCCTTCTTATGAGAGTCGGCTGCGTCTCATGAACTTGCACTCTCCTGAAAGTCGTAGGAGTTTCCATGGAATTCTGTTTCTCCACAAACTTCTCCTAGGCGACGTTGAATCCTCGGCCCTCATTAGCCTTATCAATATTGCTGTCCCATCCCGCCCAACTAGGCATTACTATCCTCTGCGTCGTCCTGTCCTTCGAACTACTCTGACCATGAATCTTGTCGTAGCCTTTGCCGCGACTACAATAAATTTGTTTATCTTTTTTTCCTTTGATACTTGTGCTTCCAAAGTAAAATCTTTAATGAATAATTATTTTATTTAATTTTATGATTTCTACCTTCTTATTTTTACACAGTTTAACTGTCCATAGTTGAACTCTAAACATTAAACATAAACCTGAACGTCAAAAATAAAGTGACGAAGGCCACGACAGCGCTCTATACATGTACAAAATCCATTTTTGTAAAAAGGGGCACCAACCCAAGTATAGTCCAATGGATGCATCTAGCAATAGTTAGGCCAATACTACACTACGGAGTTACTGCGTGGTGACCGGAGCAATTGAACACAGAGTACACAGATACCCCCTTCAATACATTCAGTCCTCACAGAGACGAATGGCTCGACTGACTTCCAGGCCCAGATGGGGCCATACAGGCCATACACAGATCACTGTACCGTCTTCATTGCTACCCACTTGAAATGGAAACCATCAAGTATGCCTTTGAGTAAAATGTCAAAGTTTACTAAATTTTTTTTTGTTAAATTCGAACGAAATACCCTCTAAAGGTAGCTTTTCTGATAGAAACATAACTAAAAAGTCGCGATTCATCTAGGGGTCTACTGCTAGTTGGCTACATTCTGAGCAACGTATATGGAGGCCGTATATCGCACATTCACAGAACTCAGGAAGGTCCCCTGAAATTGCAACTCATTCCTCCCAAAACGTACATCTTGAAAGTAAACAACGTACAGGCAGGGTCAAAACAATCCTTCACTTACCTTTTAGTTGATGCTGTTGGAGGGGCTTGGTTGGTTTTTCGGCATTCGGTTTATATTCTAATCGGAATAAATTTATTTTATTAAACAAATTCGCATGGGAACTTTTCACTTTCAGTTTTGTTTTTCACTCACTATTTTCCTTTTCCATTTTTATATTTTTTATTATTTTTATTTTTGTTGAATTTTATATCTGTTCTCAACGACTGAACTGTTTCGAATGACTGCAATATTTATTTCCTGTTTTCTGATGCCAAACTTTTTACTTTAAATATGTTTGACGTATAGCGCTGTGCTGTGTGATCGATTCTAATAATCTTGTAGTTGAATCTGTAGTAAATGATTAATTTTCATTTGGTGTGCAGTTAGTTGGTGCTCAATTAAGAAATTCTGCTTTTCAACTATCCTAGGAATTCTCTAAATAGCATTTTTTATACCGGGTACTCGAAGGGTTTAGGGATACTGCTATTTATATTTCAGACCTAACAATAAAAAAATGAACTTAGGTCCTGGAAAATGGGGTTATTTATTTTTGTAATATTTTCCATGAAGGCCTTTGGGGCCCTTTGCCGTTCTCCACGCTGCTGTAGGGCGCCAGAAGTGGCGGAGCTTGTGGATGGAGTGGGAGTGGCCGTGGGCGGGGCTGGGGCTCCAGTGAGTTGATTAGGTCTGTACTGACCGCCGGTACAACAGCAGCTGCTTATTATTTTAGTGAAAAACGAACAAAATCTTTGACTCCATTGATTTCCACTAAGGAAAGGAGTGAAATCTTTCATGCACATGTCAATCCACACACAATTGTTTCATCAGAGGTTCTGCTATTTTTCATGCGCTCAAGCAAGTAAATTATTTCAAATGATTGACCAATGGTTCGATAAAATTTAAATGCAATCGAAATTAATTCGCGGTGCAGTCAAAATATAACGATACAAAAAATTGGCTTTTACGAATAAAAAAGTAAATAAACCGTATTTTCCCTTAAACCTTAAACCATCCCGGGCCAGGCTCAGGAGAGATTTTCGAACTCGCAAGTGGGACGATTGGACCAACCAGGACTTCAAGCGGCGGACGAAGCGACCCGTTCAGCACACACGTGCGCCGGCTACTGCGTAGCTCTGGTCGACAGCTCTGGAATACATATGTCTAGTGTCATATAGCATAACGTAGAGTAGAGTAGAGTAGAGTAGAGTGTGCCCCTTACATGATGATAATGATAAAATATACAATTTATAAAGAATAATCATATTTCAATTGAATTACTATAGGCAGAAGTGAAGCTGTTTTTTGATGCCTACACGAAGTACATAGGATTCGTCTTCATGAACTCTGGAACAATCAAACGCTTTGCGTACTCCTCCTGTGGAGAACGGAACTTGGTGGAGCTGGAAGAAAAGCGGTCAAGATATTAGTCAAGACGTTATCAGAACGAATATATGAAACAATAATAGTATTAATATCGCACCCAGTGAGGTAGACACGTCCACGTGCCGCAGCCAAATGTGCCAAATATGCCGGAGCCGGATAAGACACTGCGCGGTTGCAACGAGGAAACATGTGACAAAGATTGTATGTCAATTGCTGCAGTACATCAATATCCAAGTTGCCCGTATTCTCAATTACGTTGTAACGCGTCGGCTTGGCCGTCCCCTGATTCGCCTGATGGCTGACCATGAAGAACTCCATCTCATTGGGATGGACAATGGTGCGATCGACGACGGTTCCCGGATCGACATTGTTGAACTTGTTATATTGCGATGGAGCTCCAATGACGCAGCAAATCTTGGGTTTAATGTGCATCTGAAAGGCGAACGGTCGAGTAGCGATAGAAAATGACAACAAAATCTGGATGCAACGGTTCCAATTACCTTGCAGCAGGCCGCAGAAATTCCTCTCAACTCTTCACTTTTGATCTTGGGGAACTGACCATCGCCGACACCATCACGGTAATAGATGATGTGCTCGGGATAGGATTTCCGGAACTGATAATAAACACGCAAGTGCTCCAGGACTATCGACTCCATGTCCTCGATCTCCTCCAGGGTAGAGCGTTGCAAGCGATATTGCATGTTATATGAAGCCCCGAAAGGATCATGGGAGGCGGCAACACCCACCACACTGGGGATCTCCCACTGATCGGGCGACGGATGACTCACATCGGCACCCAAAAACATTGCGTTCTTTAACAGACAGCGCGGGTCATCCCTTAGCTTGTGATTAATACCGTTCAGCTTGGAATTGACCTTAAGTAGAACGTTACCAATACACTGCGGGTTGCATTTACGCTCGACTGTGATCTGCTTGATGCATTGTGTGAGAATGCCGTGCTTCAGCTCAGCCTTTTGCTTCACGACATCATAACAGCGCCCGACATTTGGTATAATAACGAACACCAAATCAAATTGATTTTTTTTGAAATCGTGGAAATGAGCATCTATTTCACGTTCGTCCTTGTAATTCCGTATCTCGGCTTTGGTATCCAGGCACAGATTGAGGGTGCGACTCTGCTGAAGAACCTGCGACGAAAATTAGTCGGATTAGGATCGGATCTGTTTGAAATGCTGCAATGAACTTACCATCTTCTGAAGCTCGTCCACATACAGGTAGTTAATCTTACCGTAGAGTATGGCCCATTTATGTGGCTTTGGCTTGGGTTCAAAGAATTGCATGCGATCCATGCGCCACGAACCGTTCCTCACCGAAGCCAAATTGTTGTTTTTGTACTCAATCTGAGGCGCATTGAGCGTGCGTGTATTCACGACGATGAAGTCATTGCCCAGCCGTATGCCAAAGTGGCTGATGGTCGGGTCTAAATTGTGCTTGAAATATTCCAGCAAGCGGACGATCTTGGCCTTCCTCTCGTTGGTTGACGTGCCAGCAAACTTAAGCATGGCCGCCACCCGAGCAGCAGTATCCTTGCGCTGCGATACGATACAGATAAATCAAATAAAAGCAGGAAACGCAGAATGATTTGGAGTGAAGGGAAGCTCCCCGCTTGGGAGATTTTTAACTCACCTTCATTGTCTGCCCATCGTCCATGCGACATAGTTCGATAGGCAAATAAATGCGTTTTAACGGCGGCCAAACATGCAAGCAGAGAAGGTTCGGAAACTTTAAATCATACTCCCGAGACTTGAAGTACTTTGCAACGGTCGTTTCTTTCCCATCCAGCTCAAATGTCTGAGTGCTAGCCGGAGCCTTGGAAAGCCCGTTGACTCTGAAGACGCGAGGGGCGCTGCCAAGACAGGCAGGCGGGTCGTAAATTATATAAATGTCATTTAGGAATGACTCAATATCAGAACGCCTGTAGTCAAGATTTGTGCTTTTGTCAATTTTCTGCCGCTGATAATGCTCTATATAGTCAATGATCGACATGGCCTTCGGATAGGCCTTGTGTGATATGTCCACATTAACAAACGGGCGATCGCCAAGCACGAATGTTTGATGGAGCCCAACCAGAGCTTCGTAGCCGTCTTTAAGATCAAAGGCGTTTCCGGGATCAGACCTTTTGAAGAAGGAGCGACCGGCGCGTCTAGCGGTGTTATGACAGGGAGCCGCCAACACAACCTCCAGACACTGCAAGGCTCGCATGGGCTTATCATAAATCTTGTCCTTCATGTAGCTGCAAAAATGGAAAACTGCACACATACGGTTCAATTCGTTCAATTCGGTTCACTCACCTTCTTAGTGAGCTCAAATCGACTTCCGAGTCCTGTGTCTTCTTGAGCTCCACAGTGTAATTCAAGGTACGGCCGTGGCGATCTGTTACCTGGACGACAAGAGGGCAAGTTTCACTTCAAAAGCACATCAAACTCAGCGAAATATACAACACTTACTTTCACTTCTTGGCCCTGGGGGCTGCATTTTAGTTTCACAACTGAGTAGCACGATGCACGTCCATCATATGCGGCAATCGCACCCCCCAAATTTTCAACTCTGTACTGCTCAAAAGCCTGACGATAGAACTTTTTAGGAAATACTGACGTGATCTTCACATCGTACTGATAGGCCACCGCAGGCATTTTATCCAAGTTAACGTCGAGATAATTAACAGATACTTGACCTGGTTTTCCCAAAGTTCCACGTTTCATGGTGCCTGCTGGGAGTGGCGGCACCACTTTTTGGGTCTGAGGGAGCAGAGGCTGCAACCTAATAGATATGATCATTATCTATGATTCTGCGTTTTTAGTTTTCTCGAATGTGCAATATTGTGGATGCAACAGATTTTTGTCCTTTGGGGGGGCGGAAGGGGGTGGGGCGAAATTCTAAGATATAAGTTTTATAGTGAGATCTAACAGAAGTGCGGATACCAAATTTGGTTACTCTAGACTTAATAGTCTCTGAGATTTGTGGATGCCCCAGATTTTCGTGCTTTGCGGGAGCGGAAGGGGGTGTGGCGAAATTTGGACACGAAACGGTCAAGGTCCGATATCACAGGAGTGTGGATACCAAATTTGGTTGCTCTGGCTCTTATAGGCTCTGAGATCCTTGAACTCATATTTTGCAATTGGCAAAACCGACCATGAAACCTGTGTGTTAGAGAGAGACAGAGCGAGAAAGAATGAAATTGTTTTCTTGATTCTGGCTATAATCATTATACGATCTGGTTCAGATTTTGCACTCTAGAACATATAATTATCCTCTACTACTCTGCGTTTTCTGTTTTCTCGTAACTTTGAAATTGTGGATGCCACAGATTTTCGCCCTTTGAGCACTAGGCGCTGATAGGGACGTACAGACGGACGGACGGACAGACGGACAGACAGACAGGGCTCAATAGACTCGGCTATTGATGCTGATCAAGAATATATATACTTTATGGGGTCGGAAACGATTCCTTCTGGACGTTACACACATCCACTTTCACCACAAATCTAATATACCCCAATACTCATTTTGAGTATCGGGTATAAAAAATAAATATTTACCAAAATTTATTTGCGGTTTTTGATCAAAGGCGACAGAATCATTTTACAGCTACAGGATATAACTTTGTTTTAAACACTAAAAGGTATCTTCCGTGCTGGTACAGTTTTTTCCAGTAGCCAGTATTGTTTTCTGAAGTTAATGTCGCTTTGCTAGTTATGTAGTTATTCCAAGTTAGTGTGGTTGTCCAGGTGGATCCGCACGTATTTAGATGACTTGGTGGCTGCGATAGCTGACCCATTTCTTTATGGGGTCACCCTCCGTTTGGAGGTATATATTTTCTTTTTGGTCTGTCATTAATTTATTTGGATGTCATTTTTTTTAACAATATAATCAAGACACCAACATTTTCGGAAGTTTGAAGGTTGGTAGATGTAGAAAGCTATTCTTTAACTTATCATTTTTAGACTCTTGAAGATCGTTTTATAAAAATGAGCAAACGTTTTTGCTAAGATTTCATATCAGTGTTGGTTTCTACATATGTATATTTATACTGGAAAGCGAATCATATGCATATGTATATATGTATCCATAAATATTTGCAAGGTTATTCGACGGTTCTTTTAATTTCATTTGTAAACAGTTTCAGATAGGGTTAATTTTTATTTAAAAAATTATATTAATGAACTATACATCCGATCGCGTTTTATACATTTACTGACGCTAGAAGTCAGCAACGAGCTGAACTTGTAGATAGGCAACGCCATCAAAACTAAGTTTATAAAAAACCTATGCGTGTCATGTGTGGTTGTTCCGTTTGTTTGATCGCAACCGCGCTAGTGCAGATCGCTCTTCCTTTTCGTCGCTTGTATACTGGCCTGCATTAGATCTTGGTCAGGCGTTTCGATTCTCGTATAGCAACACTTTAAGTGTTTCTTCGTAAATACGTGCCTCAGGAAATTCCACTTTAGTATGTTTTCGATCAGTTGCATAAACTATAGAAGTACAACACACTTCAGCAACCATTTTTCCGTGCCCATAAAAGGACCAGCAACATATTTCTCTTGGTCCTATAACATCTTTGATGAATAAAATGCGTTCGTTGAAACGCAGAGAGAACTTGTCGAAAAGTTCAATATTTTTTAATAAATTGTCATCGGATGTGCTTGTGTATGAATACTTGTTGTTTTGTCGCTGCACCACTAAAATAACAGCCGGTTTCGAAGACGCGCTGATTAGAAGTTGTTGCTCTTTTTGCGAAGTTATCAATGGAATGCGGCAAATGGGTTTTGGCTCAATGTGTGCATATAGTGCCCGTTCACATGACAATGCAAGCTCGGTAATGCAGTAGTATTTTGATTCTGCAAGTAGCTCAGCTATTTCTTTGTTAGTTTCGGGTAATGGGACACTGCCATCGCGCAAGAAGTTGAGTATGATTCCAAAATGGTTTCCACAGCGATCTATTAGTATCCAACCTGCAACGTGAATTTTTGTATACATATTACAGAATAATTTCAATGTAAATTAATTACCTTCTGAATCAGTTAGCACCTCCATGCGACCACTAAACATAGCGCTTAGCATTGTATCATTATGCCTTGTCAGTGTTCCGATTGTAGTATAATATAAGCAACCACCAACATTCAGCTTGACATACTGAGACGAATGCCCTTTTAACAGCACTTTCTGATCACCGGACATGGCTTCAGACTGCTTGGCATGAAGCACAAATTGGTGGCTACTTTCTGCAGGTGCCAAAATCACTTTGTCTTGTAGAGCGGAACCCAGGTCTTCAATGCAGCAAGCTATTTCTTTTGGTGCACCTATGACACCAACGCCCTTTTGTTTGGAGCTTTGGCAAACGCTATCTTTTGCGTTGCTTACGCTCGCACAATCCTCCAGCGCTATGGGATCAATTTTTACGAATGTATTAGCCACGATGAAGAACTAAATCCAATTTGGTTACAAAGAAAATCAGTTTGCAAAATTATCTCTACATCAAAACGGACAGTCAATAAAACTATATATCGATAAAAAGTTCTATTTCCGATACTTTCTTTATTTTCATCCCTGGCATCGGAATATTTTGTCTAGGGCACATACAAAATATTAACATAATCAAGTATGCTTTGATATATTTTTTTGTATGTGTTGCTTGTTTTGGGACTTTGAAAGGTTTTCCTCCGTAAGAACGGCAATTTTGTCAATTTGTGCTCAAGGTACCTGATTTTGGACGTCGAAAAAAAAAACGGCCGGCGACAAATATGCGAAATAGCAGAGTAAAAAGAACAGACGACCTTTCATTTTGTCGAAATGAAAATGTTTTCGTTTAGAAAACGTAGCAACCTTGCGGAATGTGAAAACGGGAGCACCAATGGGCGGGACGTCACGCCTAATTGATTAGAAATAGTCAGTCCGCGCTCAAAGGTGTTTGGAACAATTCGCAAATTCTTTCGAATACAAAGCCTTCCTAAATAGTGGAAAATATCTCGCCGTCTCTTTTCCTCAGGAATTCGAATTATCAAAACATAAAATAAAAATATATGTAAAAATGCTCTCTTGGTTTGTATTTTACAAAAAAATGTTGACATATCACCCAGTCATACCGAATGGTTTTAGGCAACATATATATAAAATCAGCAACGCGATTTTAAATATAAACCTTTCCAGGGCTATCAAACGGAAGTTAAGTAAACAAATGAATAAAATAGTTTGATATCAGCTACCGTATCAATTAGATGCGCTTTTTGTGCTTGTTGTTCGTATTATTACGTATATGTATTATTAATATGAACCATACTAATACTCTGCTTAGACGAGAGTGGAGCGGACGTCGTCCTGGTCCAGCAACCATGACATTTTACATTTAAGTTCTAGAAAATCATACCCTGGTTGTTTAAATGACCTCGGAGTCCTACATGATCATAAGTTGTGTTTTAACAGCCATATAGCCGCAACAGTAAATAAAGCTAAGAGTGTTTTAGCGATCATCAAGCTTTGGTTTAAGAAGTTTGACGACCCGTACGTGACGAAACAACTGTATATCTTGTTAGTACGTCCGATATTGGAGTATTGTTCCTTTGTGTGGAGCCCGCAGTATAAAGAGCAGCAGGTTGTTATTGAATCTGTGCAAAAGCAATTTTAATTTTTGCCCTTCGTAACTTTAACTGGGACTCGGGTAGAATCTTGTCACCATAGACCTACCGGTCTATGCTAAATCTTATTGACCTGCCGTCGTCACACCATCGCAGAATATGCAATGGCGTTATGTTCATGCACAAGCTCCTAATTATAATAAGATCTGGCGTCCTGGACTAAAATATCACTACGGAAAACCCGGGGCCACATACATGCTATAAAATCAGAAATAGAGGAAACATCAGAGCCCGCAAGGCTACGCAAGATCCCCGCGAAAACTACCCACTAACTCCAGTGAGGAGTCCCTAACCATTTTATTAGACACGCGTTTCCCCCGGGTGTACAACCATCGAACCGGCATACCTCCCTAGAGAGGGAGCGGTAACTTCGATGGATCACATCCACATGCAAAGTTGCAATTATTTTCTTGGGGAAATACCTCCAAACACTCCACTACATAATGACCGCAAAGCTTGCGGGACTCTCGAATGGACAGTATCGAGCGGACTGACAGTATTCACAAATAAATACAAGATCCCTCTCCTAACACCCCCATATTAAATTGATGCAGGATATCCTTCAGCAACAGTGGCATTTACTTATGGTTGGTAATTGGCAAAAAGTTGAATTGGAAATATTTAACCTCCTTATCAATGATCTTCCCCAAGTTTTAACTAATTCACGAGTCCTAATGTATGCTGATGATGTCAAGCTATGTTTTTCCTACAGCGATCTGGTAACCTCGTTATTTCTTCAATCAGATCTCGACGCTCTCAAAAATTGGTACATTATTAGCGCTCTTCCTCTTAACATTTCCAAATTTAACGCCATGACCCTCCATCGCAACAAGTCTTACCTTTTTAACTTCACAATTCATAAAATTTCCTTGGAACGCCTATACAAAGTTAATGACTTAGGCATTATTTTCGTACATAACTTATGTTTTAGTTCTCATATATCCGCTATTTCGAATAAAGCCAAAGGAGTCCTTGTCTTTATCAAAAGATGGTCGAAGGAATTTTCTGACCCCTAACCACTAAACTATTCTACACCTATCTTGGAATATGGTTCCTGTATCTGGTCTCCCCATTACCAAAAATATCAAGATATGCTCGAGTCCGTTCAAAAACAATTCCTTATCTTTGCCCTGCGCGGACTTAATTGGGACCCCTCTCGTCATCTTCCTTCTTATGAGAGTCGGCTGCGTCTCATGAACTTGCACTCTCCTGAAAGTCGTAGGAGTTTCCATGGAATTCTGTTTCTCCACAAACTTCTCCTAGGCGACGTTGAATCCTCGGCCCTCATTAGCCTTATCAATATTGCTGTCCCATCCCGCCCAACTAGGCATTACTATCCTCTGCGTCGTCCTGTCCTTCGAACTACTCTGACCATGAATCTTGTCGTAGCCTTTGCCGCGACTACAATAAATTTGTTTATCTTTTTTTCCTTTGATACTTGTGCTTCCAAAGTAAAATCTTTAATGAATAATTATTTTATTTAATTTTATGATTTCTACCTTCTTATTTTTACACAGTTTAACTGTCCATAGTTGAACTCTAAACATTAAACATAAACCTGAACGTCAAAAATAAAGTGACGAAGGCCACGACAGCGCTCTATACATGTACAAAATCCATTTTTGTAAAAAGGGGCACCAACCCAAGTATAGTCCAATGGATGCATCTAGCAATAGTTAGGCCAATACTACACTACGGAGTTACTGCGTGGTGACCGGAGCAATTGAACACAGAGTACACAGATACCCCCTTCAATACATTCAGTCCTCACAGAGACGAATGGCTCGACTGACTTCCAGGCCCAGATGGGGCCATACAGGCCATACACAGATCACTGTACCGTCTTCATTGCTACCCACTTGAAATGGAAACCATCAAGTATGCCTTTGAGTAAAATGTCAAAGTTTACTAAATTTTTTTTTGTTAAATTCGAACGAAATACCCTCTAAAGGTAGCTTTTCTGATAGAAACATAACTAAAAAGTCGCGATTCATCTAGGGGTCTACTGCTAGTTGGCTACATTCTGAGCAACGTATATGGAGGCCGTATATCGCACATTCACAGAACTCAGGAAGGTCCCCTGAAATTGCAACTCATTCCTCCCAAAACGTACATCTTGAAAGTAAACAACGTACAGGCAGGGTCAAAACAATCCTTCACTTACCTTTTAGTTGATGCTGTTGGAGGGGCTTGGTTGGTTTTTCGGCATTCGGTTTATATTCTAATCGGAATAAATTTATTTTATTAAACAAATTCGCATGGGAACTTTTCACTTTCAGTTTTGTTTTTCACTCACTATTTTCCTTTTCCATTTTTATATTTTTTATTATTTTTATTTTTGTTGAATTTTATATCTGTTCTCAACGACTGAACTGTTTCGAATGACTGCAATATTTATTTCCTGTTTTCTGATGCCAAACTTTTTACTTTAAATATGTTTGACGTATAGCGCTGTGCTGTGTGATCGATTCTAATAATCTTGTAGTTGAATCTGTAGTAAATGATTAATTTTCATTTGGTGTGCAGTTAGTTGGTGCTCAATTAAGAAATTCTGCTTTTCAACTATCCTAGGAATTCTCTAAATAGCATTTTTTATACCGGGTACTCGAAGGGTTTAGGGATACTGCTATTTATATTTCAGACCTAACAATAAAAAAATGAACTTAGGTCCTGGAAAATGGGGTTATTTATTTTTGTAATATTTTCCATGAAGGCCTTTGGGGCCCTTTGCCGTTCTCCACGCTGCTGTAGGGCGCCAGAAGTGGCGGAGCTTGTGGATGGAGTGGGAGTGGCCGTGGGCGGGGCTGGGGCTCCAGTGAGTTGATTAGGTCTGTACTGACCGCCGGTACAACAGCAGCTGCTTATTATTTTAGTGAAAAACGAACAAAATCTTTGACTCCATTGATTTCCACTAAGGAAAGGAGTGAAATCTTTCATGCACATGTCAATCCACACACAATTGTTTCATCAGAGGTTCTGCTATTTTTCATGCGCTCAAGCAAGTAAATTATTTCAAATGATTGACCAATGGTTCGATAAAATTTAAATGCAATCGAAATTAATTCGCGGTGCAGTCAAAATATAACGATACAAAAAATTGGCTTTTACGAATAAAAAAGTAAATAAACCGTATTTTCCCTTAAACCTTAAACCATCCCGGGCCAGGCTCAGGAGAGATTTTCGAACTCGCAAGTGGGACGATTGGACCAACCAGGACTTCAAGCGGCGGACGAAGCGACCCGTTCAGCACACACGTGCGCCGGCTACTGCGTAGCTCTGGTCGACAGCTCTGGAATACATATGTCTAGTGTCATATAGCATAACGTAGAGTAGAGTAGAGTAGAGTGTGCCCCTTACATGATGATAATGATAAAATATACAATTTATAAAGAATAATCATATTTGAATTGAATTACTATAGGCAGAAGTGAAGCTGTTTTTTGATGCCTACACGAAGTACATAGGATTCGTCTTCATGAACTCTGGAACAATCAAACGCTTTGCGTACTCCTCCTGTGGAGAACGGAACTTGGTGGAGCTGGAAGAAAAGCGGTTAAGATATTAGTCAAGACGTTATCAGAACGAATATATGAAACAATAATAGTATTAATATCGCACCCAGTGAGGTAGACACGTCCACGTGCCGCAGCCAAATGTGCCAAATATGCCGGAGCCGGATAAGACACTGCGCGGTTGCAACGAGGAAACATGTGACAAAGATTGTATGTCAATTGCTGCAGTACATCAATATCCAAGTTGCCCGTATTCTCAATTACGTTGTAACGCGTCGGCTTGGCCGTCCCCTGATTCGCCTGATGGCTGACCATGAAGAACTCCATTTCATTGGGATGGACAACTGTGCGATCTACGACGGTTCCCGGATCGACATTGTTGAACTTGTTATATTGCGATGGAGCTCCGTTCGGAAAGAAGCGCGTATGATGCCGCTTAACTACAATGACGCAGCAAATCTTGGGTTTAATGTGCATCTGAAAGGCGAACGGTCGAGTAGCGATAGAAAATGACAACAAAATCTGGATGCAACGGTTCCAATTACCTTGCAGCAGGCCGCAGAAATTCCTCTCAACTCTTCACTTTTGATCTTGGGGAACTGACCATCGCCGACACCATCACGGTAATAGATGATGTGCTCGGGATAGGATTTCCGGAACTGATAATAAACACGCAAGTGCTCCAGGGTTATCGACTCCATGTCCTCGATCTCCTCCAGGGTAGAGCGTTGCAAGCGATATTGCATGTTATATGAAGCCCCGAAAGGATCATGGGAGGCGGCAACACCCACCACACTGGGGATCTCCCACTGATCGGGCGACGGATGACTCACATCGGCACCCAAAAACATTGCGTTCTTTAACAGACAGCGCGGGTCATCCCTTAGCTTGTGATTAATACCGTTCAGCTTGGAATTGACCTTAAGTAGAACGTTACCAATACACTGCGGGTTGCATTTACGCTCGACTGTGATCTGCTTGATGCATTGTGTGAGAATGCCGTGCTTCAGCTCAGCCTTTTGCTTCACGACATCATAACAGCGCCCGACATTTGGTATAATAACGAACACCAAATCAAATTGATTTTTTTTGAAATCGTGGAAATGAGCATCTATTTCACGTTCGTCCTTGTAATTCCGTATCTCGGCTTTGGTATCCAGGCACAGATTGAGGGTGCGACTCTGCTGAAGAACCTGCGACGAAAATTAGTCGGATTAGGATCGGATCTGTTTGAAATGCTGCAATGAACTTACCATCTTCTGAAGCTCGTCCACATACAGGTAGTTAATCTTACCGTAGAGTATGGCCCATTTATGTGGCTTTGGCTTGGGTTCAAAGAATTGCATGCGATCCATGCGCCACGAACCGTTCCTCACCGAAGCCAAATTGTTGTTTTTGTACTCAATCTGAGGCGCATTGAGCGTGCGTGTATTCACGACGATGAAGTCATTGCCCAGCCGTATGCCAAAGTGGCTGATGGTCGGGTCTAAATTGTGCTTGAAATATTCCAGCAAGCGGACGATCTTGGCCTTCCTCTCGTTGGTTGACGTGCCAGCAAACTTAAGCATGGCCGCCACCCGAGCAGCAGTATCCTTGCGCTGCGATACGATACAGATAAATCAAATAAAAGCAGGAAACGCAGAATGATTTGGAGTGAAGGGAAGCTCCCCGCTTGGGAGATTTTTAACTCACCTTCATTGTCTGCCCATCGTCCATGCGACATAGTTCGATAGGCAAATAAATGCGTTTTAACGGCGGCCAAACATGCAAGCAGAGAAGGTTCGGAAACTTTAAATCATACTCCCGAGACTTGAAGTACTTTGCAACGGTCGTTTCTTTCCCATCCAGCTCAAATGTCTGAGTGCTAGCCGGAGCCTTGGAAAGCCCGTTGACTCTGAAGACGCGAGGGGCGCTGCCAAGACAGGCAGGCGGGTCGTAAATTATATAAATGTCATTTAGGAATGACTCAATATCAGAACGCCTGTAGTCAAGATTTGTGCTTTTGTCAATTTTCTGCCGCTGATAATGCTCTATATAGTCAATGATCGACATGGCCTTCGGATAGGCCTTGTGTGATATGTCCACATTAACAAACGGGCGATCGCCAAGCACGAATGTTTGATGGAGCCCAACCAGAGCTTCGTAGCCGTCTTTAAGATCAAAGGCGTTTCCGGGATCAGACCTTTTGAAGAAGGAGCGACCGGCGCGTCTAGCGGTGTTATGACAGGGAGCCGCCAACACAACCTCCAGACACTGCAAGGCTCGCATGGGCTTATCATAAATCTTGTCCTTCATGTAGCTGCAAAAATGGAAAACTGCACACATTCGGTTCAATTCGTTCAATTCGGTTCACTCACCTTCTTAGTGAGCTCAAATCGACTTCCGAGTCCTGTGTCTTCTTGAGCTCCACAGTGTAATTCAAGGTACGGCCGTGGCGATCTGTTACCTGGACGACAAGAGGGCAAGTTTCACTTCAAAAGCACATCAAACTCAGCGAAATATACAACACTTACTTTCACTTCTTAGCCCTGGGGCTGCATTTTAGTTTCACAACTGAGTAGCACGATGCACGTCCATCATATGCGGCAATCGCACCCCCAAATGTTCAACTCTGTACTGCTCAAAAGCCTGACGATAGAACTTCTTAGGAAGTACTGACGTGATCTTCACATCGTACTGATAGGCCACCGCAGGCATTTTATCCAAGCTAACGTCGAGATAATTAACAGATACTTGACCTGGTTTTCCCAAAGTTCCACGTTTCATGGTGCCTGCTGGGAGTGGCGGCACCACTTTTTGGGTCTGAGGGAGCAGAGGCTGCAACCTAATAGATATGATCATTATCTATGATTCTGCGTTTTTAGTTTTCTCGAATGTGCAATATTGTGGATGCAACAGATTTTTGTCCTTTGGGGGGCGGAAGGGGGTGGGGCGAAATTCTAAGATATAAGTTTTATAGTGAGATCTAACAGAAGTGCGGATACCAAATTTGGTTACTCTAGCCTTAATAGTCTCTGAGATTTGTGGATGCCCCAGATTTTCGTGCTTTGCGGGAGCGGAAGGGGGTGTGGCGAAATTTGGACACGAAACGGTCAAGGTCCGATATCACAGGAGTGTGGATACCAAATTTGGTTGCTCTGGCTCTTATAGGCTCTGAGATCCTTGAACTCATATTTTGCAATTGGCAAAACCGACCATGAAACCTGTGTGTTAGAGAGAGACAGAGCGAGAAAGAATGAAATTGTTTTCTTGATTCTGGCTATAATCATTATACGATCTGGTTCAGATTTTGCACTCTAGAACATATAATTATCCTCTACTACTCTGCGTTTTCTGTTTTCTCGTAACTTTGAAATTGTGGATGCCACAGATTTTCGCCCTTTGAGCACTAGGCGCTGATAGGGACGTACAGACGGACGGACGGACAGACGGACAGACAGACAGGGCTCAATAGACTCGGCTATTGATGCTGATCAAGAATATATATACTTTATGGGGTCGGAAACGATTCCTTCTGGACGTTACACACATCCACTTTCACCACAAATCTAATATACCCCAATACTCATTTTGAGTATCGGGTATAAAAAATAAATATTTACCAAAATTTATTTGCGGTTTTTGATCAAAGGCGACAGAATCATTTTACAGCTACAGGATATAACTTTGTTTTAAACACTAAAAGGTATCTTCCGTGCTGGTACAGTTTTTTCCAGTAGCCAGTATTGTTTTCTGAAGTTAATGTCGCTTTGCTAGTTATGTAGTTATTCCAAGTTAGTGTGGTTGTCCAGGTGGATCCGCACGTATTTAGATGACTTGGTGGCTGCGATAGCTGACCCATTTCTTTATGGGGTCACCCTCCGTTTGGAGGTATATATTTTCTTTTTGGTCTGTCATTAATTTATTTGGATGTCATTTTTTTTAACAATATAATCAAGACACCAACATTTTCGGAAGTTTGAAGGTTGGTAGATGTAGAAAGCTATTCTTTAACTTATCATTTTTAGACTCTTGAAGATCGTTTTATAAAAATGAGCAAACGTTTTTTTAACATAGAATTAATATTATTTTGTTCGCTTGCTAAGATTTCATATCAGTGTTGGTTTCTACATATGTATATTTATACTGGAAAGCAAATCATATACATATGTATCCATAAATATTTGCAAGGTTATTCGACGGTTCTTTTAATTTCATTTGTAAACAGTTTCAGATAGGGTTAATTTTTATTTAAAAAATTATATTAATGAACTATACATCCGATCGCGTTTTATACATTTACTGACGCTAGAAGTCAGCAACGAGCTGAACTTGTAGATAGGCAACGCCATCAAAACTAAGTTTATAAAAAACCTATGCGTGTCATGTGTGGTTGTTCCGTTTGTTTGATCGCAACCGCGCTAGTGCAGATCGCTCTTCCTCTTCGTCGCTTGTATACTGATGCATGCTTGTTCCGCTAACACCCCCCACACGTACAGAAGATGTGGCCTGCATTAGATCTTGGTCAGGGGCGTTTCGATTCTCGTATAGCAACACTTTAAGTGTTTCTTCGTAAATACGTGCCTCAGGAAATTCCACTTTATTATGTTTTCGATCAGTTGCATAAACCATAGAAGTACAACACACTTCAGCAACCTTTTTTCCGTGCCCATAAAAGGACCAGCAACATATTTCTCTTGGTCCTATAACATCTTTGATGAATAAAATGCGTTCGTTGAAACGCAGAGAGAACTTGTCGAAAAGTTCAATATTTTTTAATAAATTGTCATCGGATGTGCTTGTGTATGAATACTTGTTGTTTTGTCGCTGCACCACTAAAATAACAGCCGGTTTCGAAGACGCGCTGATTAGAAGTTGTTGCTCTTTTTGCGAAGTTATCAATGGAATGCGGCAAATGGGTTTTGGCTCAATGTGTGCATATAGTGCCCGTTCACATGACAATGCAAGCTCGGTAATGCAGTAGTATTTTGATTCTGCAAGTAGCTCAGCTATTTCTTTGTTAGTTTCGGGTAATGGGACACTGCCATCGCGCAAGAAGTTGAGTATGATTCCAAAATGGTTTCCACAGCGATCTATTAGTATCCAACCTGCAACGTGAATTTTTGTATACATATTACAGAATAATTTCAATGTAAATTAATTACCTTCTGAATCAGTTAGCACCTCCATGCGACCACTAAACATAGCGCTTAGCATTGTATCATTATGCCTTGTCAGTGTTCCGATTGTAGTATAATATAAGCAACCACCAACATTCAGCTTGACATACTGAGACGAATGCCCTTTTAACAGCACTTTCTGATCACCGGACATGGCTTCAGACTGCTTGGCATGAAGCACAAATTGGTGGCTACTTTCTGCAGGTGCCAAAATCACTTTGTCTTGTAGAGCGGAACCCAGGTCTTCAATGCAGCAAGCTATTTCTTTTGGTGCACCTATGACACCAACGCCCTTTTGTTTGGAGCTTTGGCAAACGCTATCTTTTGCGTTGCTCGCACAATCCTCCAGCGCTATGGGATCAATTTTTACGAATGTATTAGCCACGATGAAGAACTAAATCCAATTTGGTTACAAAGAAAATCAGTTTGCAAAATTATCTCTACATCAAAACGGACAGTCAATAAAACTATATATCGATAAAAAGTTATATTTCCGATACTTTCTTTATTTTCATCCCTGGCATCGGAATATTTTGTCTAGGGCACATACAAAATATTAACATAATCAAGTATTCTTTGATATATTTTTTTGTATGTGTTGCTTGTTTTGGGACTTTGAAAGGTTTTCCTCCGTAAGAACGGCAATTTTGTCAATTTGTGCTCAAGGTACCTGATTTTGGACGTCGAAAAAAAAACGGCCGGCGACAAATATGCGAAATAGCAGAGTAAAAAGAACAGACGACCTTTCATTTTGTCGAAATGAAAATGTTTTCGTTTAGAAAACGTAGCAACCTTGCGGAATGTGAAAACGGGAGCACCAATGGGCGGGACGTCACGCCTAATTGATTAGAAATAGTCAGTCCGCGCTCAAAGGTGTTTGGAACAATTCGCAAATTCTTTCGAATACAAAGCCTTCCTAAATAGTGGAAAATATCTCGCCGTCTCTTTTCCTCAGGAATTCGAATTATCAAAACATAAAATAAAAATATATGTAAAAATGCTCTCTTGGTTTGTATTTTACAAAAAAATGTTGACATATCACCCAGTCATACCGAATGTTTTTAGGCAACATATATATAAAATCAGCAACGCGATTTTAAATATAAACCTTTCCAGGGCTATCAAACGGAAGTTAAGTAAACAAATGAATAAAATAGTTTGATATCAGCTACCGTATCAATTAGATGCGCTTTTTGTGCTTGTTGTTCGTATTATTACGTATATGTATTATTAATATGAACCATACTAATACTCTGCTTAGACGAGAGTGGAGCGGACGTCGTCCTGGTCCAGCAACCATGACATTTTACATTTAAGTTCTAGAAAATCATACCCTGGTTGTTTAAATGACCTCGGAGTCCTACATGATCATAAGTTGTGTTTTAACAGCCATATAGCCGCAACAGTAAATAAAGCTAAGAGTGTTTTAGCGATCATCAAGCTTTGGTTTAAGAAGTTTGACGACCCGTACGTGACGAAACAACTGTATATCTTGTTAGTACGTCCGATATTGGAGTATTGTTCCTTTGTGTGGAGCCCGCAGTATAAAGAGCAGCAGGTTGTTATTGAATCTGTGCAAAAGCAATTTTAATTTTTGCCCTTCGTAACTTTAACTGGGACTCGGGTAGAATCTTGTCACCCTACCGGTCTATGCTAAATCTTATTGACCTGCCGTCGTCACACCATCGCAGAATATGCAATGGCGTTATGTTCATGCACAAGCTCCTAATTATAATAAGATCTGGCGTCCTGGACTAAAATATCACTACGGAAAACCCGGGGCCACATACATGCTATAAAATCAGAAATAGAGGAAACATCAGAGCCCGCAAGGCTACGCAAGATCCCCGCGAAAACTACCCACTAACTCCAGTGAGGAGTCCCTAACCATTTTATTAGACACGCATTTCCCCCGGGTGTACAACCATCGAACCGGCATACCTCCCTAGAGAGGGAGCGGTAACTTCGATGGATCACATCCACATGCAAAGTTGCAATTATTTTCTTGGGAAAATACCTCCAAACACTCCACTACTTAATGACCGCAAAGCTTGCGGGACTCTCGAATGGACAGTATCGAGCGGACTGACAGTATTCACAAATAAATACAAGATCCCTCTCCTAACACCCCCATATTAAATTGATGCAGGATATCCTTCAGCAACAGTGGCATTTACTTATGGTTGGTAATTGGCAAAAAGTTGAATTGGAAATATTTAACCTCCTTATCAATGATCTTCCCCAAGTTTTAACTAATTCACGAGTCCTAATGTATGCTGATGATGTCAAGCTATGTTTTTCCTACAGCGATCTGGTAACCTCGTTATTTCTTCAATCAGATCTCGACGCTCTCAAAAATTGGTACATTATTAGCGCTCTTCCTCTTAACATTTCCAAATTTAACGCCATGACCCTCCATCGCAACAAGTCTTACCTTTTTAACTTCACAATTCATAAAATTTCCTTGGAACGCCTATACAAAGTTAATGACTTAGGCATTATTTTCGTACATAACTTATGTTGTAGTTCTCATATATCCGCTATTTCGAATAAAGCCAAAGGAGTCCTTGTCTTTATCAAAAGATGGTCGAAGGAATTTTCTGACCCCTAACCACTAAACTATTCTACACCTATCTTGGAATATGGTTCCTGTATCTGGTCTCCCCATTACCAAAAATATCAAGATATGCTCGAGTCCGTTCAAAAACAATTCCTTATCTTTGCCCTGCGCGGACTTAATTGGGACCCCTCTCGTCATCTTCCTTCTTATGAGAGTCGGCTGCGTCTCATGAACTTGCACTCTCCTGAAAGTCGTAGGAGTTTCCATGGAATTCTGTTTCTCCACAAACTTCTCCTAGGCGACGTTGAATCCTCGGCCCTCATTAGCCTTATCAATATTGCTGTCCCATCCCGCCCAACTAGGCATTACTATCCTCTGCGTCTTCCTGTCCTTCGAACTACTCTGACCATGAATCTTGTCGTAGCCTTTGCCGCGACTACAATAAATTTGTTTATCTTTTTTTCCTTTGATACTTGTGCTTCCAAAGTAAAATCTTCTTTAATGAATAATTATTTAATTTAATTTTATGATTTCTACCTTCTTATTTTTACACAGTTTAACTGTCCATAGTTGAACTCTAAACATTAAACATAAACCTGAACGTCAAAAATAAAGTGACGAAGGCCACGACAGCGCTCTATACATGTACAAAATCCATTTTTGTAAAAAGGGGCACCAACCCAAGTATAGTCCAATGGATGCATCTAGCAATAGTTAGGCCAATACTACACTACGGAGTTACTGCGTGGTGACCGGAGCAATTGAAAAGGACCACCAAAAAACTGTGCAAAGTTCAGCGAATTGCCGGCCTATGCATCAGTAGAACTCCACCCCAAATGATGCGCTAAATGCTATCTTATGCCCCCAGAGCCTTGAACTTGCAGGAAAGGAGCGGGCAGGCATGGCAGCAGTACTTCTGAGAGACTCCGACCAACCGACTCCTCCGGCACCACAGCACATAGGTCACTCATCCATTTTAATTAATAGCAATATCGTCCGTTTAAAAACATTCTACTGAGTTCCAAGAGAGTACACAGATACCCCCTTCAATACATTCAGTCCTCACAGAGACGAATGGCTCGACTGACTTCCAGGCCCAGATGGGGCCATACACAGATCACTGTACCGTCTTCATTGCTACCCACTTGAAATGGAAACCATCAAGTATGCCTTTGAGTAAAATGTCAAAGTTTACTAAATTTTTTTTTGTTAAATTCGAACGAAATACCCTCTAAAGGTAGCTTTTCTGATAGAAACATAACTAAAAAGTCGCGATTCATCTAGGGGTCTACTTCTAGTTGGCTACATTCTGAGCAACGTATATGGAGGCCGTATATCGCACATTCACAGAACTCAGGAAGGTCCCCTGAAATTGCAACTCATTCCTCCCAAAACGTACATCTTAAAAGTAAACAACGTACAGGCAGGGTCAAAACAATCCTTCACTTACCTTTTAGTTGATGCTGTTGGAGGGGCTTGCCGAAGTACCGCTTCATGGTTGGTTTGGTTGGTTTTTCGGCATTCGGTTTATATTCTAATCGGAATAAATTTATTTTATTAAACAAATTCGCATGGTAACTTTTCACTTTCAGTTTTGTATTTCACTCACTATTTTCCTTTTCCATTTTTATATTTTTTATTATTTTATTTTTGTTGAATTTTATATCTGTTCTCAACGACTGAACTGTTTCGAATGACTGCAATATTTATTTCCTGTTTTCTGATGCCAAACTTTTTACTCTAAATATGTTTGACGTATAGCACTGTGCTGTGTGATCGATTCTAATAATCTTGTAGTTGAATCTGTAGTAAATGATTAATTTTCATTTGGTGTGCAGTTAGTTGGTGCTAGACCTAACCTCAGACCTAACAATAAAAAAATGAACTTAGGTCCTGGAAAATGGGGTTATTTATTTATGTAATATTTTCCATGAAGGCCTTTGGGGCCCTTTGCCGTTCTCCACGCTGCTGTAGGGCGCCAGAAGTGGCGGAGCTTGTTGATGGAGTGGGAGTGGCCGTGGGCGGGGCTGGGGCTCCAGTGAGTTGATTAGGTCTGTACTGACCGCCGGTACAACAGCAGCTGCTTATTATTTTAGTGAAAAACGAACAAAATCTTTGACTCCATTGATTTCCACTAAGGAAAGGAGTGAAATCTTTCATGCACATGTCAATCCACACACAATTGTTTCATCAGAGGTTCTGCTATTTTTCATGCGCTCAAGCAAGTAAATTATTTCAAATGATTGACCAATGGTTCGATAAAATTTAAATGCAATCGAAATTAATTCGCGGTGCAGTCAAAATATAACGATACAAAAAATTGGCTTTTACGAATAAAAAAGTAAATAAACCGTATTTTCCCTTAAACCTTAAACCATCCCGGGCCAGGCTCAGGAGAGATTTTCGAACTCGCAAGTGGGACGATTGGACCAACCAGGACTTCAAGCGGCGGACGAAGCGACCCGTTCAGCACACACGTGCGCCGGCTACTGCGTAGCTCTGGTCGACAGCTCTGGAATACATATGTCTAGTGTCATATAGCATAACGTAGAGTAGAGTAGAGTAGAGTGTGCCCCTTACATGATGATAATGATAAAATATACAATTTATAAAGAATAATCATATTTGAATTGAATTACTATAGGCAGAAGTGAAGCTGTTTTTTGATGCCTACACGAAGTACATAGGATTCGTCTTCATGAACTCTGGAACAATCAAACGCTTTGCGTACTCCTCCTGTGGAGAACGGAACTTGGTGGAGCTGGAAGAAAAGCGGTCAAGATATTAGTCAAGACGTTATCAGAACGAATATATGAAACAATAATAGTATTAATATCGCACCCAGTGAGGTAGACACGTCCACGTGCCGCAGCCAAATGTGCCAAATATGCCGGAGCCGGATAAGACACTGCGCGGTTGCAACGAGGAAACATGTGACAAAGATTGTATGTCAATTGCTGCAGTACATCAATATCCAAGTTGCCCGTATTCTCAATTACGTTGTAACGCGTCGGCTTGGCCGTCCCCTGATTCGCCTGATGGCTGACCATGAAGAACTCCATTTCATTGGGATGGACAACTGTGCGATCTACGACGGTTCCCGGATCGACATTGTTGAACTTGTTATATTGCGATGGAGCTCCGTTCGGAAAGAAGCGCGTATGATGCCGCTTAACTACAATGACGCAGCAAATCTTGGGTTTAATGTGCATCTGAAAGGCGAACGGTCGAGTAGCGATAGAAAATGACAACAAAATCTGGATGCAACGGTTCAAATTACCTTGCAGCAGGCCGCAGAAATTCCTCTCAACTCTTCACTTTTGATCTTGGGGAACTGACCATCGCCGACACCATCACGGTAATAGATGATGTGCTCGGGATAGGATTTCCGGAACTGATAATAAACACGCAAGTGCTCCAGGGTTATCGACTCCATGTCCTCGATCTCCTCCAGGGTAGAGCGTTGCAAGCGATATTGCATGTTATATGAAGCCCCGAATGGATCATGGGAGGCGGCAACACCCACCACACTGGGGATCTCCCACTGATCGGGCGACGGATGACTCACATCGGCACCCAAAAACATTGCGTTCTTTAACAGACAGCGCGGGTCATCCCTTAGCTTGTGATTAATACCGTTCAGCTTGGAATTTACCTTAAGTAGAACGTTACCAATACACTGCGGGTTGCATTTACGCTCGACTGTGATCTGCTTGATGCATTGTGTGAGAATGCCGTGCTTCAGCTCAGCCTTTTGCTTCACGACATCATAACAGCGCCCGACATTTGGTATAATAACGAACACCAAATCAAATTGATTTTTTTTGAAATCGTGGAAATGAGCATCTATTTCACGTTCGTCCTTGTAATTCCGTATCTCGGCTTTGGTATCCAGGCACAGATTGAGCGTGCGACTCTGCTGAAGAACCTGCGACGAAAATTAGTCGGATTAGGATCGGATCTGTTTGAAATGCTGCAATGAACTTACCATCTTCTGAAGCTCGTCCACATACAGGTAGTTAATCTTACCGTAGAGTATGGCCCATTTATGTGGCTTTGGCTTGGGTTCAAAGAATTGCATGCGATCCATGCGCCACGAACCGTTCCTCACCGAAGCCAAATTGTTGTTTTTGTACTCAATCTGAGGCGCATTGAGCGTGCGTGTATTCACGACGATGAAGTCATTGCCCAGCCGTATGCCAAAGTGGCTGATGGTCGGGTCTAAATTGTGCTTGAAATATTCCAGCAAGCGGACGATCTTGGCCTTCCTCTCGTTGGTTGACGTGCCAGCAAACTTAAGCATGGCCGCCACCCGAGCAGCAGTATCGTTGCGCTGCGATACGATACAGATAAATAAAATAAAAGCAGGAAACGCAGAATGATTTGGAGTGAAGGGAAGCTCCCCGCTTGGGAGATTTTTAACTCACCTTCATTGTCTGCCCATCGTCCATGCGACATAGTTCGATAGGCAAATAAATGCGTTTTAACGGCGGCCAAACATGCAAGCAGAGAAGGTTCGGAAACTTTAAATCATACTCCCGAGACTTGAAGTACTTTGCAACGGTCGTTTCTTTCCCATCCAGCTCAAATGTCTGAGTGCTAGCCGGAGCCTTGGAAAGCCCGTTGACTCTGAAGACGCGAGGGGCGCTGCCAAGACAGGCAGGCGGGTCGTAAATTATATAAATGTCATTTAGGAATGACTCAATATCAGAACGCCTGTAGTCAAGATTTGTGCTTTTGTCAATTTTCTGCCGCTGATAATGCTCTATATAGTCAATGATCGACATGGCCTTCGGATAGGCCTTGTGTGATATGTCCACATTAACAAACGGGCGATCGCCAAGCACGAATGTTTGATGGAGCCCAACCAGAGCTTCGTAGCCGTCTTTAAGATCAAAGGCGTTTCCGGGATCAGACCTTTTGAAGAAGGAGCGACCGGCGCGTCTAGCGGTGTTATGACAGGGAGCCGCCAACACAACCTCCAGACACTGCAAGGCTCGCATGGGCTTATCATAAATCTTGTCCTTCATGTAGCTGCAAAAATGGAAAACTGCACACATTCGGTTCAATTCGTTCAATTCGGTTCACTCACCTTCTTAGTGAGCTCAAATCGACTTCCCAGTCCTGTGTCTTCTTGAGCTCCACAGTGTAATTCAAGGTAAGGCCGTGGCGATCTGTTACCTGGACGACAAGAGGGCAAGTTTCACTTCAAAAGCACATCAAACTCAGCGAAATATACAACACTTACTTTCACTTCTTGGCCCTGGGGGCTGCATTTTAGTTTCACAACTGAGTAGCACGATGCACGTCCATCATATGCGGCAATCGCACCCCCCAAATGTTCAACTCTGTACTGCTCAAAAGCCTGACGATAGAACTTCTTAGGAAATACTGACGTGATCTTCACATCGTACTGATAGGCCACCGCAGGCATTTTATCCAAGCTAACGTCGAGATAATTAACAGATACTTGACCTGGTTTTCCCAAAGTTCCACGTTTCATGGTGCCTGCTGGGAGTGGCGGCACCACTTTTTGGGTCTGAGGGAGCAGAGGCTGCAGAGGCAGACCTCGGTTCTGGGCTCTTGGCCATTTTGGGAGTTCGTCTTGCGGTTTTGGTGGACCATAGAACTGGGAGCCTCCTTGGTGTTGTTCATTGTGGCCCTGAAGACGCCTTTGTACTGTCTGCTGTTGTTGGTTCTGTTTTTCTATAGGATCGCGGTGTTGTCCGCGCTGTTGTGGAAGTTGCTGCTGCTGCTGCTGCTGCTGCTTTCCGCCCCAGCCTTCCCCGGCCTTATCGCGCCTCTTCTGACAACTTTGTGTCTGCCATTCTCCTTGCTCCTCTTCCTGCTTCTGCTTCTGCAAGCCAGAGGCGGCAGGACCTCCATATGGAGGGTGAGTAACCTGTTCTCCAGCTAAAGATTCGTGAAGAAGAGTGGAAGAATTAATGGTAAGTAATCGATACACGGACCTGCGCTAACAAGTCTAAAGCAAAACAAAATACCCTCAATGGACCGCGATTTATCAAGGTCGCGGTTATTTTGTAACTTAATTTCAAAGCTTCATTGCTACCCACTTGAAATGGAAACCATCAAGTATGCCTTTGAGTAAAATGTCAAAGTTTACTAAATTTTTTTTGTTAAATTCGAACGAAATGTTACCCTCTAAAGGTAGCTTTTCTGATAGAAACATAGCTAAAAAGTCGCGATTCATCTAGGGGTCTACTGCTAGTTGGCTACATTCTGAGCAACGTATATGGAGGCCGTATATCGCACATTCACAGAACTCAGGAAGGTCCCCTGAAATTGCAACTCATTCCTCCCAAAACGTACATCTTAAAAGTAAACAACGTACAGGCAGGGTCAAAACAATCCTTCACTTACCTTTTAGTTGATGCTGTTGGAGGGGCTTGCCGAAGTACCGCTTCATGGTTGGTTTGGTTGGTTTTTCGGCATTCGGTTTATATTCTAATCGGAATAAATTTAATTTATTGAACAAATTCGCATGGGTACTTTTCACTTTCAGTTTTGTATTTCACTCACTATTTTCCTTTCCCATTTTTATATTTTTTATTATTTTTATTTTTGTCGAATTTTATATCTGTTCCCGACGACTGAATTGTTTCGAATGACTGCAATATTTATTTCCTGTTTTCTGATGCCAAACTTTTTACTCTAAATATGTTTGACATATAGCACTGTGCTGTGTGATCGATTCTAATAATCTTGTAGTTGAATCTGTAGTAAATGATTAATTTTCATTTGGTGTGCAGTTAGTTGGTGCTCAATTAAGAAATTCTGCTTTTCAACTATCCTAGGAATTCTCTAAATAACATTTTTTATACCGGGTACTCGAAGGGTTTAGGGATACTGCTATTTATATTTCAGACCTAACAATAAACGAGGGGGAACGTTGTGAGTTGCTGCGGAGACCGCAACTCTAAATTTATACCCGATACTAAGTCAGTACGGCTCTCCTACGGCAGACGTCGCTAATATTAAACGACACGACAAAGAATGCGTGCGAGAGAGACAGAAAATCAGTCTGAGCGTGACGTCGGGCGCTGCGTAGCCAGTGCAAATTTCCTTGATCCTTGAACTCATATTTTGCAATTGGCAAAACCGACAATGAAACCTGTGTGTAAGAGAGAGACAGAGCGAGAAAGAATGAAATTGTTTTCTTGATTCTGGCTATAATAATTATACGATTGAGATTTTACACTCTAGAACATATAGTCATCCTCTACGATTCTGCGTTTTTGGTTTTCTCGTATCTTTAAAATTGTGGATGCCACAGATTTTCGTCCTTTGTGGGGGCGGAAGTGGGCGGGGCGAAGTTTTGAAATATTTTTGTAGCAGTGACATCACAGAAGTCTGGATCCAAAACAACGTTGCTCTAGCTCTTATAGTCTTTGAGCACTAGGCGCTGAAGGGGACGGACAGACAGACAGGGCTCAATCGACTCGGCTATTGATGCTGATCAAGAATATATATACTTTATGGGGTCGGAAACGATTCCTTCTGGACGTTACACACATCCACTTTTACCACAAATCTAATATACCCCAATACTCATTTTGAGTATCGGGTATAAAAAATAAATATTTACCAAAATTTATATATATTTACACTATAAAGCTGTAGCTTACAGCTTTGCTTGGGGTGCGGTTTTTGATCAAAGGCGACAGAATCATTTTACAGCTACAGGATATAACTTTGTTTTAAACACTAAAAGTTATCTTCCGTGCTGGTACAGTTTTTTCCAGTAGCCAGTATTGTTTTCTGAAGTTAATGTCGCTTTGCTAGTTGTGTAGTTATTCCAAGTTAGTGTGGTTGTCCAGGTGGATCCGCACGTATTTAGATGACTTGGTGGCTGCGATAGCTGACCCATTTCTTTATGGGGTCACCCTCCGTTTGGAGGTATATATTTTCTTTTTGGTCTGCCATTAATTTATTTGGATGTCATTTTTTTAAGCAATATAATCAAGACACCAACATTTTCGGAAGTTTGAAGGTTGGTAGATGTAGAAAGCTATTCTTTAACTTATCATTTTTAGACTCTTGAAGATCGTTTTATAAAAATGAGCAAACGTTTTTTTAACATAGAATTAATATTATTTTGTTTGCTTGCTAAGATTTCATATCAGTGTTGGTTTCTACATATGTATATTTATACTGGAAAGCAAATCATATACATATGTATCCATAAATATTTGCAAGGTTATTCGACGGTTCTTTTAATTTCATTTGTAAACAGTTTCAGATAGGGTTAATTTTTATTTAAAAAATTATATTAATGAACTATACATCCGATCGCGTTTTATACATTTACTGACGCTAGAAGTCAGCAACGAGCTGAACTTGTAGATAGGCAACGCCATCAAAACTAAGTTTATAAAAAACCTATGCGTGTCATGTGGGGTTGTTCCGTTTGTTTGATCGCAACCGCGCTAGTCCAGTTCGCTCTTCCTCTTCGTCGCTTGTATACTGATGCATGCTTGTTCCGCTAACACCCCCACACGTACAGAAGATGTGGCCTGCATTAGATCTTGGTCAGGGGCATTTCGATTCTCGTATATCAACACTTTAAGTGTTTCTTCGTAAATACGTGCCTCAGAAAATTCCACTTTAAAATGTTTTCGATCAGTTGCATAAACTATAGAAGTACAACACACTTCAGCAACCTTTTTTCCGTGCCCATAAAAGGACCAGCAACATATTTCTCTTGGTCCTATAACATCTTTGATGAATAAAATGCGTTCGTTGAAACGCAGAGAGAACTTGTCGAAAAGTTCAATATTTTTTAATAAATTGTCATCGGATGTGCTTGTGTATGAATACTTGTTGTTTTGTCGCTGCACCACTAAAATAACAGCCGGTTTCGAAGACGCGCTGATTAGAAGTTGTTGCTCTTTTTGCGAAGTTATCAATGGAATGCGGCAAATGGGTTTTGGCTCAATGTGTGCATATAGTGCCCGTTCACATGACAATGCAAGCTCGGTAATGCAGTAGTATTTTGATTCTGCAAGTAGCTCAGCTATTTCTTTGTTAGTTTCGGGTAATGGGACACTGCCATCGCGCAAGAAGTTGAGTATGATTCCAAAATGGTTTCCACAGCGATCTATTAGTATCCAACCTGCAACGTGAATTTTTGTATACATATTACAGAATAATTTCAATGTAAATTAATTACCTTCTGAATCAGTTAGCACCTCCATGCGACCACTAAACATAGCGCTTAGCATTGTATCATTATGCTTCGTCAGTGTTCCGATTGTAGTATAATATAAGCGACCACCAACATTCAGCTTGACATACTGAGACGAATGCCCTTTTAACAGCACTTTCTGATCACCGGACATGGCTTCAGACTGCTTGGCATGAAGCACAAGTTGGTGGCTACTTTCTGCAGGTGCCAAAATCACTTTGTCTTCTAGAGCGGAACCCAGGTCTTCAATGCAGCAAGCTATTTCTTTTGGTGCACCTATGACACCAACGCCCTTTTGTTTGGAGCTTTGGCAAACGCTATCTTTTGCGTTGCTCGCACAATCCTCCAGCGCTATGGGATCAATTTTTACGAATGTATTAGCCACGATGAAGAACTAAATCCAATTTGGTTACAAAGAAAATCAGTTTGCAAAATTATCTCTACATCAAAACGGACAGTCAATAAAACTATATATCGATAAAAAGTTATATTTCCGATACTTTCTTTATTTTCATCCCTGGCATCGGAATATTTTGTCTAGGGCACATACAAAATATTAACATAATCAAGTATTCTTTGATATATTTTTTTGTATGTGTTGCTTGTTTTGGGACTTTGAAAGGTTTTCCTCCGTAAGAACGGCAATTTTGTCAATTTGTGCTCAAGGTACCTGATTTTGGACGTCGAAAAAAAAACGGCCGGCGACAAATATGCGAAATAGCAGAGTAAAAAGAACAGACGACCTTTCATTTTGTCGAAATGAAAATGTTTTCGTTTAGAAAACGTAGCAACCTTGCGGAATGTGAAAACGGGAGCACCAATGGGCGGGACGTCACGCCTAATTGATTAGAAATAGTCAGTCCGCGCTCAAAGGTGTTTGGAACAATTCGCAAATTCTTTCGAATACAAAGCCTTCCTAAATAGTGGAAAATATCTCGCCGTCTCTTTTCCTCAGGAATTCGAATTATCAAAACATAAAATAAAAATATATGTAAAAATGCTCTCTTGGTTTGTATTTTACAAAAAAATGTTGACATATCACCCAGTCATACCGAATGTTTTTAGGCAACATATATATAAAATCAGCAACGCGATTTTAAATATAAACCTTTCCAGGGCTATCAAACGGAAGTTAAGTAAACAAATGAATAAAATAGTTTGATATCAGCTACCGTATCAATTAGATGCGCTTTTTGTGCTTGTTGTTCGTATTATTACGTATATGTATTATTAATATGAACCATACTAATACTCTGCTTAGACGAGAGTGGAGCGGACGTCGTCCTGGTCCAGCAACCATGACATTTTACATTTAAGTTCTAGAAAATCATACCCTGGTTGTTTAAATGACCTCGGAGTCCTACATGATCATAAGTTGTGTTTTAACAGCCATATAGCCGCAACAGTAAATAAAGCTAAGAGTGTTTTAGCGATCATCAAGCTTTGGTTTAAGAAGTTTGACGACCCGTACGTGACGAAACAACTGTATATCTTGTTAGTACGTCCGATATTGGAGTATTGTTCCTTTGTGTGGAGCCCGCAGTATAAAGAGCAGCAGGTTGTTATTGAATCTGTGCAAAAGCAATTTTAATTTTTGCCCTTCGTAACTTTAACTGGGACTCGGGTAGAATCTTGTCACCCTACCGGTCTATGCTAAATCTTATTGACCTGCCGTCGTCACACCATCGCAGAATATGCAATGGCGTTATGTTCATGCACAAGCTCCTAATTATAATAAGATCTGGCGTCCTGGACTAAAATATCACTACGGAAAACCCGGGGCCACATACATGCTATAAAATCAGAAATAGAGGAAACATCAGAGCCCGCAAGGCTACGCAAGATCCCCGCGAAAACTACCCACTAACTCCAGTGAGGAGTCCCTAACCATTTTATTAGACACGCATTTCCCCCGGGTGTACAACCATCGAACCGGCATACCTCCCTAGAGAGGGAGCGGTAACTTCGATGGATCACATCCACATGCAAAGTTGCAATTATTTTCTTGGGAAAATACCTCCAAACACTCCACTACTTAATGACCGCAAAGCTTGCGGGACTCTCGAATGGACAGTATCGAGCGGACTGACAGTATTCACAAATAAATACAAGATCCCTCTCCTAACACCCCCATATTAAATTGATGCAGGATATCCTTCAGCAACAGTGGCATTTACTTATGGTTGGTAATTGGCAAAAAGTTGAATTGGAAATATTTAACCTCCTTATCAATGATCTTCCCCAAGTTTTAACTAATTCACGAGTCCTAATGTATGCTGATGATGTCAAGCTATGTTTTTCCTACAGCGATCTGGTAACCTCGTTATTTCTTCAATCAGATCTCGACGCTCTCAAAAATTGGTACATTATTAGCGCTCTTCCTCTTAACATTTCCAAATTTAACGCCATGACCCTCCATCGCAACAAGTCTTACCTTTTTAACTTCACAATTCATAAAATTTCCTTGGAACGCCTATACAAAGTTAATGACTTAGGCATTATTTTCGTACATAACTTATGTTGTAGTTCTCATATATCCGCTATTTCGAATAAAGCCAAAGGAGTCCTTGTCTTTATCAAAAGATGGTCGAAGGAATTTTCTGACCCCTAACCACTAAACTATTCTACACCTATCTTGGAATATGGTTCCTGTATCTGGTCTCCCCATTACCAAAAATATCAAGATATGCTCGAGTCCGTTCAAAAACAATTCCTTATCTTTGCCCTGCGCGGACTTAATTGGGACCCCTCTCGTCATCTTCCTTCTTATGAGAGTCGGCTGCGTCTCATGAACTTGCACTCTCCTGAAAGTCGTAGGAGTTTCCATGGAATTCTGTTTCTCCACAAACTTCTCCTAGGCGACGTTGAATCCTCGGCCCTCATTAGCCTTATCAATATTGCTGTCCCATCCCGCCCAACTAGGCATTACTATCCTCTGCGTCTTCCTGTCCTTCGAACTACTCTGACCATGAATCTTGTCGTAGCCTTTGCCGCGACTACAATAAATTTGTTTATCTTTTTTTCCTTTGATACTTGTGCTTCCAAAGTAAAATCTTCTTTAATGAATAATTATTTAATTTAATTTAATGATTTCTACCTTCTTATTTTTACACAGTTTAACTGTCCATAGTTGAACTCTAAACATTAAACATAAACCTGAACGTCAAAAATAAAGTGACGAAGGCCACGACAGCGCTCTATACATGTACAAAATCCATTTTTGTAAAAAGGGGCACCAACCCAAGTATAGTCCAATGGATGCATCTAGCAATAGTTAGGCCAATACTACACTACGGAGTTACTGCGAGGTGACCGGAGCAATTGAAAAGGACCACCAAAAAACTGTGCAAAGTTCAGCGAATTGCCGGCCTATGCATCAGTAGAACTCCACCCCAAATGATGCGCTAAATGCTATCTTATGCCCCCAGAGCCTTGAACTTGCAGGAAAGGAGCGGGCAGGCATGGCAGCAGTACTTCTGAGAGACTCCGACCAACCGACTCCTCCGGCACCACAGCACATAGGTCACTCATCCATTTTAATTAATAGCAATATCGTCCGTTTAAAAACATTCTACTGAGTTCCAAGAGAGTACACAGATACCCCCTTCAATACATTCAGTCCTCACAGAGACGAATGGCTCGACTGACTTCCAGGCCCAGATGGGGCCATACACAGATCACTGTACCGTCTTCATTGCTACCCACTTGAAATGGAAACCATCAAGTATGCCTTTGAGTAAAATGTCAAAGTTTACTAAATTTTTTTTTGTTAAATTCGAACGAAATACCCTCTAAAGGTAGCTTTTCTGATAGAAACATAACTAAAAAGTCGCGATTCATCTAGGGGTCTACTTCTAGTTGGCTACATTCTGAGCAACGTATATGGAGGCCGTATATCGCACATTCACAGAACTCAGGAAGGTCCCCTGAAATTGCAACTCATTCCTCCCAAAACGTACATCTTAAAAGTAAACAACGTACAGGCAGGGTCAAAACAATCCTTCACTTACCTTTTAGTTGATGCTGTTGGAGGGGCTTGCCGAAGTACCGCTTCATGGTTGGTTTGGTTGGTTTTTCGGCATTCGGTTTATATTCTAATCGGAATAAATTTAATTTATTGAACAAATTCGCATGGGTACTTTTCACTTTCAGTTTTGTATTTCACTCACTATTTTCCTTTCCCATTTTTATATTTTTTATTATTTTTATTTTTGTCGAATTTTATATCTGTTCCCGACGACTGAATTGTTTCGAATGACTGCAATATTTATTTCCTGTTTTCTGATGCCAAACTTTTTACTCTAAATATGTTTGACATATAGCACTGTGCTGTGTGATCGATTCTAATAATCTTGTAGTTGAATCTGTAGTAAATGATTAATTTTCATTTGGTGTGCAGTTAGTTGGTGCTCAATTAAGAAATTCTGCTTTTCAACTATCCTAGGAATTCTCTAAATAACATTTTTTATACCGGGTACTCGAAGGGTTTAGGGATACTGCTATTTATATTTCAGACCTAACAATAAACGAGGGGGAACGTTGTGAGTTGCTGCGGAGACCGCAACTCTAAATTTATACCCGATACTAAGTCAGTACGGCTCTCCTACGGCAGACGCCGCTAATATTAAACGACACGACAAAGAGTGCGTGCGAGAGAGACAGAAAATCAGTCTGAGCGTGACGTCGGGCGCTGCGTAGCCAGTGCAAATTTATTTGTTCCTTTTGGCTATAAAAATGATCTGATCTGATCCAGATTCAGCAACCTAATAGATATGATCATTATCTATGATTCTGCGTTTTTAGTTTTCTCGAATGTGCAATATTGTGGATGCAACAGATTTTTGTCCTTTGGGGGGCGGAAGGGGGTGGGGCGAAATTCTAAGATATACGTTTTATAGTGAGATCTAACAGAAGTGCGGATACCAAATTTGGTTACTCTAGCCTTAATAGTCTCTGAGATTTGTGGATGCCCCAGATTTTCGTCCTTTGCGGGGGCGGAAGGGGGTGTGGCGAAATTTGGACACGAAACGGTCAAGGTCCGATATCACAGGAGTGTGGATACCAAATTTGGTTGCTCTGGCTCTTATAGGTTCTGAGATCCTTGAACTCATATTTTGCAATTGGCAAAACCGACCATGAAACCTGTGTGTTAGAGAGAGACGGAGCGAGAAAGAATGAAATTGTTTTCTTGATTCTGGCTATAATAATTATACGATTGAGATTTTACACTCTAGAACATATAGTCATCCTCTACGATTCTGCGTTTTTGGTTTTCTCGTATCTTTAAAATTGTGGATGCCACAGATTTTCGTCCTTTGTGGGGGCGGAAGTGGGCGGGGCGAAGTTTTGAAATATTTTTGTAGCAGTGACATCACAGAAGTGTGGATCCAAAACAACGTTGCTCTAGCTCTTATAGTCTTTGAGCACTAGGCGCTGAAGGGGACGGACAGACAGACAGGGCTCAATCGACTCGGCTATTGATGCTGATCAAGAATATATATACTTTATGGGGTCGGAAACGATTCCTTCTGGACGTTACACACATCCACTTTTACCACAAATCTAATATACCCCAATACTCATTTTGAGTATCGGGTATAAAAAATAAATATTTACCAAAATTAATATATATTTACACTATAAAGCTGTAGCTTACAGCTTTGCTTGGGGTGCGGTTTTTGATCAAAGGCGACAGAATCATTTTACAACTACAGGATATAACTTTGTTTTAAACACTAAAAGTTATCTTCCGTGCTGGTACAGTTTTTTCCAGTAGCCAGTATTGTTTTCTGAAGTTAATGTCGCTTTGCTAGTTATGTAGTTATTCCAAGTTAGTGTGGTTGTCCAGGTGGATCCGCACGTATTTAGATGACTTGGTGGCTGCGATAGCTGACCCATTTCTTTATGGGGTCACCCTCCGTTTGGAGGTATATATTTTCTTTTTGGTCTGTCATTAATTTATTTGGATGTCATTTTTTTAAGCAATATAATCAAGACACCAACATTTTCGGAAGTTTGAAGGTTGGTAGATGTAGAAAGCTATTCTTTAACTTATCATTTTTAGACTCTTGAAGATCCTTTTATAAAAATGAGCAAACGTTTTTTTTTAACATAGAATTAATATTATTTTGTTTGCTTGCTAAGATTTCATATCAGTGTTGGTTTCTACATATGTATATTTATACTGGAAAGCAAATCATATACATATGTATCCATAAATATTTGCAAGGTTATTCGACGGTTCTTTTAATTTCATTTGTAAACAGTTTCAGATAGGGTTAATTTTTATTTAAAAAATTATATTAATGAACTATACATCCGATCGCGTTTTATACATTTACTGACGCTAGAAGTCAGCAACGAGCTGAACTTGTAGATAGGCAACGCCATCAAAACTAAGTTTATAATAAAAAACCTATGCGTGTCATGTGGGGTTGTTCCGTTTGTTTGATCGCAACCGCGCTAGTCCAGTTCGCTCTTCCTTTTCGTCGCTTGTATACTGATGCATGCTTGTTCCGCTAACACCCCCCACACGTACAGAAGATGTGGCCTGCATTAGATCTTGGTCAGGGGCGTTTCGATTCTCGTATAGCAACACTTTAAGTGTTTCTTCGTAAATACGTGCCTCAGGAAATTCCACTTTATTATGTTTTCGATCAGTTGCATAAACTATAGAAGTACAACACACTTCAGCAACCTTTTTTCCGTGCCCATAAAAGGACCAGCAACATATTTCACTTGGTCCTATAACATCTTTGATGAATAAAATGCGTTCGTTGAAACGCAGAGAGAACTTGTCGAAAAGTTCAATATTTTTTAATAAATTGTCATCGGATGTGCTTGTGTATGAATACTTGTTGTTTTGTCGCTGCACCACTAAAATAACAGCCGGTTTCGAAGACGCGCTGATTAGAAGTTGTTGCTCTTTTTGCGAAGTTATCAATGGAATGCGGCAAATAGGTTTTGGCTCAATGTGTGCATATAGTGCCCGTTCACATGACAATGCAAGCTCGGTAATGCAGTAGTATTTTGATTCTGCAAGTAGCTCAGCTATTTCTTTGTTAGTTTCGGGTAATGGGACACTGCCATCGCGCAAGAAGTTGAGTATGATTCCAAAATGGTTTCCACAGCGATCTATTAGTATCCAACCTGCAACGTGAATTTTTGTATACATATTACAGAACAATTTCAATGTAAATTAATTACCTTCTGAATCAGTTAGCACCTCCATGCGACCACTAAACATAGCGCTTAGCATTGTATCATTATGCTTCGTCAGTGTTCCGATTGTAGTATAATATAAGCGACCACCAACATTCAGCTTGACATACTGAGACGAATGCCCTTTTAACAGCACTTTCTGATCACCGGACATGGCTTCAGACTGCTTGGCATGAAGCACAAGTTGGTGGCTACTTTCTGCAGGTGCCAAAATCACTTTGTCTTCTAGAGCGGAACCCAGGTCTTCAATGCAGCAAGCTATTTCTTTTGGTGCACCTATGACACCAACGCCCTTTTGTTTGGAGCTTTGGCAAACGCTATCTTTTGCGTTGCTTACGCTCGCACAATCCTCCAGCGCTATGGGATCAATTTTGACGAAAGTATTAGCCACGATGAAGAACTAAATCCAATTTGGTTACAAAGAAAATCAGTTTGCAAAATTATCTCTACATCAAAACGGACAGTCAATAAAACTATATATCGATAAAAAGTTCTATTTCCGATACTTTCTTTATTTTCATCCCTGGCATCGGAATATTTTGTCTAGGGCACATACAAAATATTAACATAATCAAGTATGCTTTGATATATTTTTTTGTATGTGTTGCTTGTTTTGGGACTTTGAAAGGTTTTCCTCCGTAAGAACGGCAATTTTGTCAATTTGTGCTCAAGGTACCTGATTTTGGACGTCGAAAAAAAAACGGCCGGCGACAAATATGCGAAATAGCAGAGTAAAAAGAACAGACGACCTTTCATTTTGTCGAAATGAAAATGTTTTCGTTTAGAAAACGTAGCAACCTTGCGGAATGTGAAAACGGGAGCACCAATGGGCGGGACGTCACGCCTAATTGATTAGAAATAGTCAGTCCGCGCTCAAAGGTGTTTGGAACAATTCGCAAATTCTTTCGAATACAAAGCCTTCCTAAATAGTGGAAAATATCTCGCCGTCTCTTTTCCTCAGGAATTCGAATTATCAAAACATAAAATAAAAATATATGTAAAAATGCTCTCTTGGTTTGTATTTTACAAAAAAATGTTGACATATCACCCAGTCATACCGAATGGTTTTAGGCAACATATATATAAAATCAGCAACTCGATTTTCAATATAAACCTTTCCAGGGCTATCAAACGGAAGTTAAGTAAACAAATGAATAAAATAGTTTGATATCAGCTACCGTATCAATTAGATGCGCTTTTTGTGCTTGTTGTTCGTATTATTACGTATATGTATTATTATTATGAACCATACTAATACTCTGCTTAGACGAGAGTGGAGCGGACGTTGTCCTAGTCCAGCAACCATGACATTTTACCGTCGCGCTCCACATTTTGTCTCATAAGTTCTAGGAAATCATACCCTGGTTGTTTAAATGACCGCGGAGTCCTACTTGATCATAAGTTGTGTTTTAACAGCCATATAGCCGCAACAGTAAATAAAGCTAAGAGTGTTTTAGCGATCATCAAGCTTTGGTTAAAGAAGTTTGACGACCCGTACGTGACGAAACAACTGTATATCTTGTTAGTACGTCCGATATTGGAGTATTGTTCCTTTGTGTGGAGCCCGCAGTAGAAAGAGCAGCAGGTTGTTATTGAATCTGTGCAAAAGCAATTTTAATTTTTGCCCTTCGTAACTTTAACTGGGACTCGGGTAGAATCTTGTCACCCTACCGGTCTATGCTAAATCTTATTGACCTGCTGTCGTCACACCATCGCAGAATATGCATTGGCGTTATGTTCATGCACAAGCTCCTAATTATAATAAGATCTGGCGTCCTGGACTAAAATATCACTACGGAAAACCCGGGGCCACATACATGCTATAAAATCAGAAATAGAGGAAACATCAGAGCCCGCAAGGCTACGCAAGATCCCCGCGAAAACTACCCACTAACTCCAGTGAGGAGTCCCTAACCATTTTATTAGACACGCATTTCCCCCGGGTGTACAACCATCGAACCGGCATACCTCCCTAGAGAGGGAGCGGTAACTTCGATGGATCACATCCACATGCAAAGTTGCAATTATTTTCTTGGGGAAATACCTCCAAACACTCCACTACTTAATGACCGCAAAGCTTGCGGGACTCTCGAATGGACAGTATCGAGCGGACTGACAGTATTCACAAATAAATACAAGATCCCTCTCCTAACACCACCATATTAAATTGATGCAGGATATCCTTCAGCAACAGTGGCATTTACTTATGGTTGGTAATTGGCAAAAAGTTGAATTGGAAATATTTAACCTCCTTATCAATGATCTTCCCCAAGTTTTAACTAATTCACGAGTCCTAATGTATGCTGATGATGTCAAGCTATGTTTTTCCTACAGCGATCTGGTAACCTCGTTATTTCTTCAATCAGATCTCGACGCTCTCAAAAATTGGTACATTATTAGCGCTCTTCCTCTTAACATTTCCAAATTTAACGCCATGACCCTCCATCGCAACAAGTCTTACCTTTTTAACTTCACAATTCATAAAATTTCCTTGGAACGCCTATACAAAGTTAATGACTTAGGCATTATTTTCGTACATAACTTATGTTGTAGTTCTCATATATCCGCTATTTCGAATAAAGCCAAAGGAGTCCTTGTCTTTATCAAAAGATGGTCGAAGGAATTTTCTGACCCCTAACCACTAAACTATTCTACACCTATCTTGGAATATGGTTCCTGTATCTGGTCTCCCCATTACCAAAAATATCAAGATATGCTCGAGTCCGTTCAAAAACAATTCCTTATCTTTGCCCTGCGCGGACTTAATTGGGACCCCTCTCGTCATCTTCCTTCTTATGAGAGTCGGCTGCGTCTCATGAACTTGCACTCTCCTGAAAGTCGTAGGAGTTTCCATGGAATTCTGTTTCTCCACAAACTTCTCCTAGGCGACGTTGAATCCTCGGCCCTCATTAGCCTTATCAATATTGCTGTCCCATCCCGCCCAACTAGGCATTACTATCCTCTGCGTCTTCCTGTCCTTCGAACTACTCTGACCATGAATCTTGTCGTAGCCTTTGCCGCGACTACAATAAATTTGTTTATCTTTTTTTCCTTTGATACTTGTGCTTCCAAAGTAAAATCTTCTTTAATGAATAATTATTTAATTTAATTTTATGATTTGTACATTCTTATTTTTACACAGTTTAACTGTCCATAGTTGAACTCTAAACATTAAACATAAACCTGAACGTCAAAAATAAAGTGACGAAGGCCACGACAGCGCTCTTTACATGTACAAAATCCATTTTTGTAAAAAGGGGCACCAACCCAAGTATAGTCCAATGGATGCATCTAGCAATAGTTAGGCCAACACTACACTACGGAGTTACTGCGTGGTGACCGGAGCAATTGAAAAGGACCACCAAAAAACTGTGCAAAGTTCAGCGAATTGCCGGCCTATGCATCAGTAGAACTCCACCCCAAATGATGCGCTAAATGCTATCTTATGCCCCCAGAGCCTTGAACTTGCAGGAAAGGAGCGGGGAGGCATGGCAGCAGTACTTCTGAGAGACTCCGACCAACCGACTCCTCCGGCACCACAGCACATAGGTCACTCATGGGATATCAGATGATGTGCTCGGGATAGGATTTCCGGAACTGATAATAAACACGCAAGTGCTCCAGGGTTATCGACTCCATGTCCTCGATCTCCTCCAGGGTAGAGCGTTGCAAGCGATATTGCATGTTATATGAAGCCCCGAATGGATCATGGGAGGCGGCAACACCCACCACACTGGGGATCTCCCACTGATCGGGCGACGGATGAGTCACATCGGCACCCAAAAACATTGCGCTCTTTAACAGACAGCGCGGGTCATCCCTTAGCTTGTGATTAATACCGTTCAGCTTGGAATTGACCTTAAGTAGAACGTTACCAATACACTGCGGGTTGCATTTACGCTCGACTGTTATCTGCTTGATGCATTGTGTGAGAATGCCGTGCTTCAGCTCAGCCTTTTGCTTCACGATATCATAACAGCGCCCGACATTTGGTATAATAACGAACACCAAATCAAATTGATTTTTTTTGAAATCGTGGAAATGAGCATCTATTTCACGTTCGTCCTTGTAATTCCGTATCTCGGTTTTGGTATCTAGGCAACATCTCATAAAAAAAACTTAGTTTCGGTTGTAAAAATAACAAAGTTTTTGTGATAAAAATAAAATTTTCCTAAAATTGAAAATGTGAAAAAAACCAGAAGAGCATTTACACAAATCGGCAGTTAAGGCTAATGGCAGACATTCTTAGACTTCGATATATCAGCCAAGACACATACACGCACAATGTCATGCGACACAACGCGTTGCAACGCTGCTAGGAAAGCCCTGTAAACTGATGTGACGCTCTCCGTTGGATGGAACAACATTGGCAACACTGGCACACTCTTATTTCGATATTTGGAATGATGGCATCTTCTACTTCTACGAATCACAAGGCGACAACTCTACTTAAACTGGCGAACAATCCTCTACTCTGGTACACAGCCATCCTTGACGGACAGCGTACAGCTTTTGACGGGCTTTCCTAGGTTTTTATATCGTTAACATCCAAGAGGTTAGGTTAGGTTAAGGCGGTAGCCGGGAGGGAGGGGGATAATCCGAACCAGAGCTTCGTAGCCGTCTTTAAGATCAATGGCGTTTCCGGGATCAGACCTTTTGAAGAAGGAGCGACCGGCGCGTCTAGCGGTGTTATGACAGGGAGCCGCCAACACAACCTCCAGACACTGCAAGGCTCGCATGGGCTTATCATAAATCTTGTCCTTCATGTAGCTGAAAAAATGGAAAACTGCACACATTCGGTTCAATTCGTTCAATTCGGTTCACTCACCTTCTTAGTGAGCTCAAATCGACTTCCGAGTCCTGTGTCTTCTTGAGCTCCACAGTGTAATTCAAGGTGCGGCCGTGGCGATCTGTTACCTAGACGACAAGAGGACAAGGGCGAAAGTTTCACTTCAAAAGCACATCAAACTCAGCGAAATATACAACACTTACCTTCACTTCTTGGCCCTGGGGGCTGCATTTTAGTTTCACAACTGAGTAGCACGATGCACGTCCATCATATGCGGCAATCGCACCCCCCAAATGTTCAACTCTGTACTGATCAAAAGCCTGACGATAGAACTTCTTAGGAAATACTGACGTGATCTTCACATCGTACTGATAGGCCACCGCAGGCATTTTATCCAAGTTAACGTCGAGATAATTAACAGATACTTGACCTGGTTTTCCCAAAGTTCCACGTTTCATGGTGCCTGCTGGGAGTGGCGGCACCACTTTTTGGGTCTGAGGGAGCAGAGGCTGCAGAGGCAGACCTCGGTTCTGGGCTCTTGGCCATTTTGGGAGTTCGTCTTGCGGTTTTGGTGGACCATAGAACTGGGAGCCTCCTTGGTGTTGTTCATTGTGGCCCTGAAGACGCCTTTGTACTGTCTGCTGTTGTTGGTTCTGTTTTTCTATAGGATCGCTGTGTTGTCCGCGCTGTTGTGGAAGTTGCTGCTGCTGCTGCTGCTGCTTTCCGCCCCAGCCTTCCCCGGCCTTATCGCGCCTCTTCTGACACCTTTGTGTCTGCCATTCTCCTTGCTCCTCTTCCTGCTTCTGCTTCTCCAAGCCAGAGGCGGCAGGACCTCCATATGGAGGGTGAGTAACCTGTTCTCCATCTACAGATTCGTGAAGAAGAGTGGAAGAATTAATGGTAAATAATCGATACACGGACCTGCGCTAACAAGTCTAAAGCAAAACAAAATACCCTCAATGGACCGCGATTTATCAAGGTCACGGTTATTTTGTAACTAAATTTCAAAGCTTCATTGCTACCCACTTGAAATGGAAACCATCAAGTATGCCTTTGAGTAAAATGTCAAAGTTTTTTTTGTTAAATTCGAACGAAATATCACCCTCTAAAAGTAGCTTTTCTGATAGAAACATAACTAATTAAAACGAAAACAAAAAGTCGCGATTCATCTAGGGGTCTACTGCTAGTTGGCTACATTCTGAGCAACGTATATGGAGGCCGTATATCGCACATTCACAGAACTCAGGAAGGTCCCCTGAAATTGCAACTCATTCCTCCCAAAACGTACATCTTAAAAGTAAACAACGTACAGGCAGGGTCAAAACAATCCTTCACTTACCTTTTAGTTGATGCTGTTGGAGGGGCTTGCCGAAGTACCGCTTCATGGTTGGTTTGGTTGGTTTTTCGGCATTCGGTTTATATTCTAATCGGAATAAATTTATTTCATTAAACAAATTCGCATGGGAACTTTTCACTTTCAGTTTTGTATTTCACTCACTATTTTCCTTTCCCATTTTTATATTTTTTATTATTTTTATTTTTGTCGAATTTTATATCTGTTCCCAACGACTGAACTGTTTCGAATGACTGCAATATTTATTTCCTGTTTTCTGATGCCAAACTTTTTACTCTAAATATGTTTGACGTATAGCACTGTGCTGTGTGATCGATTCTAATAATCTTGTAGTTGAATCTGTAGTAAATGATTAATTTTCATTTGGTGTGCAGTTAGTTGGTGCTAGACCTAACCTCAGACCTAACAATAAAAAAATGAACTTAGGTCCTGGAAAATGGGGTTATTTATTTTTGTAATATTTTCCATGAAGGCCTTTGGGGCCCTTTGCCGTTCTCCAAGCTGCTGTAGGGCGCCAGAAGTGGCGGAGCTTGTGGATGGAGTGGGAGTGGCCGTGGGCGGGGCTGGGGCTCCAGTGAGTTGATTAGGTCTGTACTGACCGCCGGTACAACAGCAGCTGCTTATTATTTTAGTGAAAAACGAACAAAATCTTTGATTCCATTGATTTCCACTAAGGAAAGGAGTGAAATCTTTCATGCACATGTCAATCCACACACAATTGTTTCATCAGAGGTTCTGCTATTTTTCATGCGCTCAAGCAAGTAAATTATTTCAAATGATTGACCAATGGTTCGATACAATTTAAATGCATTCAAACAGCAGGCCGCAGAAATTCCTCTCAACTCTTCACTCTTGATCTTGGGGAACTGACCATCGCCGACACCATCACGGTAATAGATGATGTGCTCGGGATAGGATTGCCGGAACTGATAATAAACACGCAAGTGCTCCAGGGTTATCGACTCCATGTCCTCGATCTCCTCCAGGGTAGAGCGTTGCAAGCGATATTGCATGTTATATGAAGCCCCGAATGGATCATGGGAGGCGGCAACACCCACCACACTGGGGATCTCCCACTGATCGGGCGACGGATGACTCACATCGGCACCCAAAAACATTGCGTTCTTTAACAGACAGCGCGGGTCATCCCTTAGCTTGTGATTAATACCGTTCAGCTTGGAATTGACCTTAAGTAGAACGTTACCAATACACTGCGGGTTGCATTTACGCTCGACTGTGATCTGCTTGATGCATTGTGTGAGAATGCCGTGCTTCAGCTCAGCCTTTTGCTTCACGACATCATAACAGCGCCCGACATTTGGTATAATAACGAACACCAAATCAAATTGATTTTTTTTGAAATCGTGGAAATGATCATCTATTTCACGTTCGTCCTTGTAATTCCGTATCTCGGCTTTGGTATCCAGGCACAGATTGAGGGTGCGACTCTGCTGAAGAACCTGCGACGAAAATTAGTCGGATTAGGATCGGATCTGTTTGAAATGCTGCAATGAACTTACCATCTTCTGAAGCTCGTCCACATACAGGTAGTTAATCTTACCGTAGAGTATGGCCCATTTATGTGGCTTTGGCTTGGGTTCAAAGAATTGCATGCGATCCATGCGCCACGAACCGTTCCTCACCGAAGCCAAATTGTTGTTTTTGTACTCAATCTGAGGCGCATTGAGCGTGCGTGTATTCACGACGATGAAGTCATTGCCCAGCCGTATGCCAAAGTGGCTGATGGTCGGGTCTAAATTGTGCTTGAAATATTCCAGCAAGCGGACGATCTTGGCCTTCCTCTCGTTGGTTGACGTGCCAGCAAACTTAAGCATGGCCGCCACCCGAGCAGCAGTATCCTTGCACTGCGATACGATACAGATAAATCAAATAAAAGCAGGAAACGCAGAATGATTTGGAGTGAAGGGAAGCTCCCCGCTTGGGAGATTTTTAACTCACCTTCATTGTCTGCCCATCGTCCATGCGACATAGTTCGATAGGCAAATAAATGCGTTTTAACGGCGGCCAAACATGCAAGCAGAGAAGGTTCGGAAACTTTAAATCATACTCCCGAGACTTGAAGTACTTTGCAACGGTCGTTTCTTTCCCATCCAGCTCAAATGTCTGAGTGCTAGCCGGAGCCTTGGAAAGCCCGTTGACTCTGAAGACGCGAGGGGCGCTGCCAAGACAGGCAGGCGGGTCGTAAATTATATAAATGTCATTTAGGAATGACTCAATATCAGAACGCCTGTAGTCAAGATTTGTGCTTTTGTCAATTTTCTGCCGCTGATAATGCTCTATATAGTCAATGATCGACATGGCCTTCGGATAGGCCTTGTGTGATATGTCCACATTAACAAACGGGCGATCGCCAAGCACGAATGTTTGATGGAGCCCAACCAGAGCTTCGTAGCCGTCTTTAAGATCAAAGGCGTTTCCGGGATCAGACCTTTTGAAGAAGGAGCGACCGGCGCGTCTAGCGGTGTTATGACAGGGAGCCGCCAACACAACCTCCAGACACTGCAAGGCTCGCATGGGCTTATCATAAATCTTGTCCTTCATGTAGCTGCAAAAATGGAAAACTGCACACATTCGGTTCAATTCGTTCAATTCGGTTCACTCACCTTCTTAGTGAGCTCAAATCGACTTCCCAGTCCTGTGTCTTCTTGAGCTCCACAGTGTAATTCAAGGTAAGGCCGTGGCGATCTGTTACCTGGACGACAAGAGGGCAAGTTTCACTTCAAAAGCACATCAAACTCAGCGAAATATACAACACTTACTTTCACTTCTTGGCCCTGGGGGCTGCATTTTAGTTTCACAACTGAGTAGCACGATGCACGTCCATCATATGCGGCAATCGCACCCCCCAAATGTTCAACTCTGTACTGATCAAAAGCCTGACGATAGAACTTCTTAGGAAATACTGACGTGATCTTCACATCGTACTGATAGGCCACCGCAGGCATTTTATCCAAGTTAACGTCGAGATAATTAACAGATACTTGACCTGGTTTTCCCAAAGTTCCACGTTTCATGGTGCCTGCTGGGAGTGGCGGCACCACTTTTTGGGTCTGAGGGAGCAGAGGCTGCAGAGGCAGACCTCGGTTCTGGGCTCTTGGCCATTTTGGGAGTTCGTCTTGCGGTTTTGGTGGACCATAGAACTGGGAGCCTCCTTGGTGTTGTTCATTGTGGCCCTGAAGACGCCTTTGTACTGTCTGCTGTTGTTGGTTCTGTTTTTCTATAGGATCGCGGTGTTGTCCGCGCTGTTGTGGAAGTTGCTGCTGCTGCTGCTGCTTTCCGCCCCAGCCTTCCCCGGCCTTATCGCGCCTCTTCTGACACCTTTGTGTCTGCCATTCTCCTTGCTCCTCTTCCTGCTTCTGCTTCTGCAAGCCAGAGGCGGCAGGACCTCCATATGGAGGGTGAGTAACCTGTTCTCCAGCTACAGATTCGTGAAGAAGAGTGGAAGAATTAATGGTAAATAATCGATACACGGACCTGCGCTAACAAGTCTAAAGCAAAACAAAATACCCTCAATGGACCGCGATTTATCAAGGTCACGGTTATTTTGTAACTAAATTTCAAAGCTTCATTGCTACCCACTTGAAATGGAAACCATCAAGTATGCCTTTGAGTAAAATGTCAAAGTTTTTTTTGTTAAATTCGAACGAAATATCACCCTCTAAAAGTAGCTTTTCTGATAGAAACATAACTAATTAAAACGAAAACAAAAAGTCGCGATTCATCTAGGGGTCTACTGCTAGTTGGCTACATTCTGAGCAACGTATATGGAGGCCGTATATCGCACATTCACAGAACTCAGGAAGGTCCCCTGAAATTGCAACTCATTCCTCCCAAAACGTACATCTTAAAAGTAAACAACGTACTGGCAGGGTCAAAACAATCCTTCACTTACCTTTTAGTTGATGCTGTTGGAGGGGCTTGCCGAAGTTCCGCTTCATGGTTGGTTTGGTTGGTTTTTCGGCATTCGGTTTATATTCTAATCGGAATAAATTTATTTCATTAAACAAATTCGCATGGGAACTTTTCACTTTCAGTTTTGTATTTCACTCACTATTTTCCTTTCCCATTTTTATATTTTTTATTATTTTTATTTTTGTCGAATTTTATATCTGTTCCCGACGACTGAATTGTTTCGAATGACTGCAATATTTATTTCCTGTTTTCTGATGCCAAACTTTTTACTCTAAATATGTTTGACGTATAGCGCTGTGCTGTGTGATCGATTCTAATAATCTTGTAGTTGAATCTGTAGTAAATGATTAATTTTTATTTGGTGTGCAGTTAGTTGGTGCTCAATTAAGAAATTCTGCTTTTCAACTATCCTAGGAATTCTCTAAATAGCATTTTTTATACCGGGTACTCGAAGGGTTTAGGGATACTGCTATTTATATTTCAGACCTAACAATAAAAAAATGAACTTAGATGCTGGAAAATGGGGTTATTTATTTTTGTAATATTTTCCATGAAGGCCTTTGGGGCCCTTTGCCGTTCTCCACGCTGCTGTAGGGCGTCAGAAGTGGCGGAGCTTGTGGATGGAGTGGGAGTGGCCGTGGGCGAGGCTGGGGCTCCAGTGAGTTGATTAGGTCTGTACTGACCGCCGGTACAACAGCAGCTGCTTATTATTTTAGTGAAAAACGAACAAAATCTTTGACTCCATTGATTTCCACTAAGGAAAGGAGTGAAATCTTTCATGCACATGTCAATCCACACACAATTGTTTCATCAGAGGTTCTGCTATTTTTCATGCGCTCAAGCAAGTAAATTATTTCAAATGATTGACCAATGGTTCGATAAAATTTAAATGCAATCGAAATTAATTCGCGGTGCAGTCAAAATATAACGATACAAAAAATTGGCTTTTACGAATAAAAAAGTAAATAAACCGTATTTTCCCTTAAACCTTAAACCATCCCGGGCCAGGCTCAGGAGAGATTTTCGAACTCGCAAGTGGGACGATTGGACCAACCAGGACTTCAAGCGGCGGACGAAGCGACCCGTTCAGCACACACGTGCGCCGGCTACTGCGTAGCTCTGGTCGACAGCTCTGGAATACATATGTCTAGTGTCATATAGCATAACGTAAAGTAGAGTAGAGTAGAGTAGAGTAGAGTAGAGTGTGCCCCTTACATGATGATAATGATAAAATATACAATTTATAAAGAATAATCATATTTCAATTGAATTACTATAGGCAGAAGTGAAGCTGTTTTTTGATGCCTACACGAAGTACATAGGATTCGTCTTCATGAACTCTGGAACAATCAAACGCTTTGCGTACTCCTCCTGTGGAGAACGGAACTTGGTGGAGCTGGAAGAAAAGCGGTTAAGATATTAGTCAAGACGTTATCAGAACGAATATATGAAACAATAATAGTATTAATATCGCACCCAGTGAGGTAGACACGTCCACGTGCCGCAGCCAAATGTGCCAAATATGCCGGAGCCGGATAAGACACTGCGCGGTTGCAACGAGGAAACATGTGACAAAGATTGTATGTCAATTGCTGCAGTACATCAATATCCAAGTTGCCCGTATTCTCAATTACGTTGTAACGCGTCGGCTTGGCCGTCCCCTGATTCGCCTGATGGCTGACCATGAAGAACTCCATCTCATTGGGATGGACAATGGTGCGATCGACGACGGTTCCCGGATCGACATTGTTGAACTTGTTATATTGCGATGGAGCTCCGTTCGGAAAGAAGCGCGTATGATGCCGCTTAACTACAATGACGCAGCAAATCTTGGGTTTAATGTGCATCTGAAAGGCGAACGGTCGAGTAGCGATAGAAAATGACAACAAAATCTGGATGCAACGGTTCAAATTACCTTGCAGCAGGCCGCAGAAATTCCTCTCAACTCTTCACTCTGACCATCGCCGACACCATCACGGTAATAGATGATGTGCTCGGGATAGGATTTCCGGAACTGATAATAAACACGCAAGTGCTCCAGGGTTATCGACTCCATGTCCTCGATCTCCTCCAGGGTAGAGCGTTGCAAGCGATATTGCATGTTATATGAAGCCCCGAATGGATCATGGGAGGCGGCAACACCCACCACACTGGGGATCTCCCACTGATCGGGCGACGGATGACTCACATCGGCACCCAAAAACATTGCGTTCTTTAACAGACAGCGCGGGTCATCCCTTAGCTTGTGATTAATACCGTTCAGCTTGGAATTTACCTTAAGTAGAACGTTACCAATACACTGCGGGTTGCATTTACGCTCGACTGTGATCTGCTTGATGCATTGTGTGAGAATGCCGTGCTTCAGCTCAGCCTTTTGCTTCACGACATCATAACAGCGCCCGACATTTGGTATAATAACGAACACCAAATCAAATTGATTTTTTTTGAAATCGTGGAAATGATCATCTATTTCACGTTCGTCCTTGTAATTCCGTATCTCGGCTTTGGTATCCAGGCACAGATTGAGGGTGCGACTCTGCTGAAGAACCTGCGACGAAAATTAGTCGGATTAGGATCGGATCTGTTTGAAATGCTGCAATGAACTTACCATCTTCTGAAGCTCGTCCACATACAGGTAGTTAATCTTACCGTAGAGTATGGCCCATTTATGTGGCTTTGGCTTGGGTTCAAAGAATTGCATGCGATCCATGCGCCACGAACCGTTCCTCACCGAAGCCAAATTGTTGTTTTTGTACTCAATCTGAGGCGCATTGAGCGTGCGTGTATTCACGACGATGAAGTCATTGCCCAGCCGTATGCCAAAGTGGCTGATGGTCGGGTCTAAATTGTGCTTGAAATATTCCAGCAAGCGGACGATCTTGGCCTTCCTCTCGTTGGTTGACGTGCCAGCAAACTTAAGCATGGCCGCCACCCGAGCAGCAGTATCCTTGCGCTGCGATACGATACATTTAAATCAAATAAAAGCAGGAAACGCAGAATGATTTGGAGTGAAGGGAAGCTCCCCGCTTGGGAGATTTTTAACTCACCTTCATTGTCTGCCCATCGTCCATGCGACATAGTTCGATAGGCAAATAAATGTGTTTTAACGGCGGCCAAACATGCAAGCAGAGAAGGTTCGGAAACTTTAAATCATACTCCCGAGACTTGAAGTACTTTGCAACGGTCGTTTCTTTCCCATCCAGCTCAAATGTCTGAGTGCTAGCCGGAGCCTTGGAAAGCCCGTTGACTCTGAAGACGCGAGGGGCGCTGCCAAGACAGGCAGGCGGGTCGTAAATTATATAAATGTCATTTAGGAATGACTCAATATCAGAACGCCTGTAGTCAAGATTTGTGCTTTTGTCAATTTTCTGCCGCTGATAATGCTCTATATAGTCAATGATCGACATGGCCTTCGGATAGGCCTTGTGTGATATGTCCACATTAACAAACGGGCGATCGCCAAGCACGAATGTTTGATGGAGCCCAACCAGAGCTTCGTAGCCGTCTTTAAGATCAAAGGCGTTTCCGGGATCAGACCTTTTGAAGAAGGAGCGACCGGCGCGTCTAGCGGTGTTATGACAGGGAGCCGCCAACACAACCTCCAGACACTGCAAGGCTCGCATGGGCTTATCATAAATCTTGTCCTTCATGTAGCTGCAAAAATGGAAAACTGCACACATTCGGTTCAATTCGTTCAATTCGGTTCACTCACCTTCTTAGTGAGCTCAAATCGACTTCCCAGTCCTGTGTCTTCTTGAGCTCCACAGTGTAATTCAAGGTAAGGCCGTGGCGATCTGTTACCTGGACGACAAGAGGGCAAGTTTCACTTCAAAAGCACATCAAACTCAGCGAAATATACAACACTTACTTTCACTTCTTGGCCCTGGGGGCTGCATTTTAGTTTCACAACTGAGTAGCACGATGCACGTCCATCATATGCGGCAATCGCACCCCCCAAATGTTCAACTCTGTACTGCTCAAAAGCCTGACGATAGAACTTCTTAGGAAATACTGACGTGATCTTCACATCGTACTGAGAGGCCACCGCAGGCATTTTATCCAAGCTAACGTCGAGATAATTAACAGATACTTGACCTGGTTTTCCCAAAGTTCCACGTTTCATGGTGCCTGCTGGGAGTGGCGGCACCACTTTTTGGGTCTGAGGGAGCAGAGGCTGCAACCTAATAGATATGATCATTATCTATGATTCTGCGTTTTTAGTTTTCTCGAATGTGCAATATTGTGGATGCAACAGATTTTTGTCCTTTGGGGGGGCGGAAGGGGGTGGGGCGAAATTCTAAGATATACGTTTTATAGTGAGATCTAACAGAAGTGCGGATACCAAATTTGGTTACTCTAGACTTAATAGTCTCTGAGATTTGTGGATGCCCCAGATTTTCGTCCTTTGCGGGGGCGGAAGGGGGTGTGGCGAAATTTGGACACGAAACGGTCAAGGTCCGATATCACAGGAGTGTGGATACCAAATTTGGTTGCTCTGGCTCTTATAGGCTCTGAGATCCTTGAACTCATATTTTGCAATTGGCAAAACCGACCATGAAACCTGTGTGTTAGAGAGAGACAGAGCGAGAAAGAATGAAATTGTTTTCTTGATTCTGGCTATAATCATTATACGATCTGGTTCAGATTTTGCACTCTAGAACATATAATTATAATCTACTACTCTGCGTTTTCTGTTTTCTCGTAACTTTGAAATTGTGGATGCCACAGATTTTCGCCCTTTGAGCACTAGGCGCTGATAGGGACGTACAGACGGACGGACGGACAGACGGACAGACAGACAGGGCTCAATAGACTCGGCTATTGATGCTGATCAAGAATATATATACTTTATGGGGTCGGAAACGATTCCTTCTGGACGTTACACACATCCACTTTCACCACAAATCTAATATACCCCAATACTCATTTTGAGTATCGGGTATAAAAAATAAATATTTACCAAAATTTATTTGCGGTTTTTGATCAAAGGCGACAGAATCATTTTACAGCTACAGGATATAACTTTGTTTTAAACACTAAAAGGTATCTTCCGTGCTGGTACAGTTTTTTCCAGTAGCCAGTATTGTTTTCTGAAGTTAATGTCGCTTTGCTAGTTATGTAGTTATTCCAAGTTAGTGTGGTTGTCCAGGTGGATCCGCACGTATTTAGATGACTTGGTGGCTGCGATAGCTGACCCATTTCTTTATGGGGTCACCCTCCGTTTGGAGGTATATATTTTCTTTTTGGTCTGTCATTAATTTATTTGGATGTCATTTTTTTAAGCAATATAATCAAGACACCAACATTTTCGGAAGTTTGAAGGTTGGTAGATGTAGAAAGCTATTCTTTAACTTATCATTTTTAGACTCTTGAAGATCGTTTTATAAAAATGAGCAAACGTTTTTGCTAAGATTTCATATCAGTGTTGGTTTCTACATATGTATATTTATACTGGAAAGCGAATCATATGCATATGTATATATGTATCCATAAATATTTGCAAGGTTATTCGACGGTTCTTTTAATTTCATTTGTAAACAGTTTCAGATAGGGTTAATTTTTATTTAAAAAATTATATTAATGAACTATACATCCGATCGCGTTTTATACATTTACTGACGCTAGAAGTCAGCAACGAGCTGAACTTGTAGATAGGCAACGCCATCAAAACTAAGTTTATAAAAAACCTATGCGTGTCATGTGGGGTTGTTCCGTTTGTTTGATCGCAACCGCGCTAGTGCAGATCGCTCTTCCTCTTCGTCGCTTGTATACTGATGCATGCTTGTTCCGCTAACACCCCCCACACGTACAGAAGATGTGGCCTGCATTAGATCTTGGTCAGGCGTTTCGATTCTCGTATAGCAACACTTTAAGTGTTTCTTCGTAAATACGTGCCTCAGGAAATTCCACTTTAGTATGTTTTCGATCAGTTGCATAAACTATAGAAGTACAACACACTTCAGCAACCATTTTTCCGTGCCCATAAAAGGACCAGCAACATATTTCACTTGGTCCTATAACATCTTTGATGAATAAAATGCGTTCGTTGAAACGCAGAGAGAGCTTGTCGAAAAGTTCAATATTTTTTAATAAATTGTCATCGGATGTGCTTGTGTATGAATACTTGTTGTTTTGTCGCTGCACCACTAAAATAACAGCCGGTTTCGAAGACGCGCTGATTAGAAGTTGTTGCTCTTTTTGCGAAGTTATCAATGGAATGCGGCAAATAGGTTTTGGCTCAATGTGTGCATATAGTGCCCGTTCACATGACAATGCAAGCTCGGTAATGCAGTAGTATTTTGATTCTGCAAGTAGCTCAGCTATTTCTTTGTTAGTTTCGGGTAATGGGACACTGCCATCGCGCAAGAAGTTGAGTATGATTCCAAAATGGTTTCCACAGCGATCTATTAGTATCCAACCTGCAACGTGAATTTTTGTATACATATTACAGAATAATTTCAATGTAAATTAATTACCTTCTGAATCAGTTAGCACCTCCATGCGACCACTAAACATAGCGCTTAGCATTGTATCATTATGCCTTGTCAGTGTTCCGATTGTAGTATAATATAAGCAACCACCAACATTCAGCTTGACATACTGAGACGAATGCCCTTTTAACAGCACTTTCTGATCACCGGACATGGCTTCAGACTGCTTGGCATGAAGCACAAATTGGTGGCTACTTTCTGCAGGTGCCAAAATCACTTTGTCTTGTAGAGCGGAACCCAGGTCTTCAATGCAGCAAGCTATTTCTTTTGGTGCACCTATGACACCAACGCCCTTTTGTTTGGAGCTTTGGCAAACGCTATCTTTTGCGTTGCTTACGCTCGCACAATCCTCCAGCGCTATGGGATCAATTTTGACGAAAGTATTAGCCACGATGAAGAACTAAATCCAATTTGGTTACAAAGAAAATCAGTTTGCAAAATTATCTCTACATCAAAACGGACAGTCAATAAAACTATATATCGATAAAAAGTTATATTTCCGATACTTTCTTTATTTTCATCCCTGGCATCGGAATATTTTGTCTAGGGCACATACAAAATATTAACATAATCAAGTATGCTTTGATATATTTTTTTGTATGTGTTGCTTGTTTTGGGACTTTGAAAGGTTTTCCTCCGTAAGAACGGCAATTTTGTCAATTTGTGCTCAAGGTACCTGATTTTGGACGTCGAAAAAAAAACGGCCGGCGACAAATATGCGAAATAGCAGAGTAAAAAGAACAGACGACCTTTCATTTTGTCGAAATGAAAATGTTTTCGTTTAGAAAACGTAGCAACCTTACGGAATGTGAAAACGGGAGCACCAATGGGTGGGACGTCACGCCTAATTGATTAGAAATAGTCAGCCCGCGCTCAAAGGTGTTTGGAACAATTCGCAAATTCTTTCGAATACAAGGCCTTCCTAAATAGTGGAAAATATCTCGCCGTCTCTTTTCCTCAGGAATTCGAATTATCAAAACATAAAATAAAAATATATGTAAAAATGCTCTCTTGGTTTGTATTTTACAAAAAAATGTTGACATATCACCCAGTCATACCGAATGGTTTTAGGCAACATATATATAAAATCAGCAACGCGATTTTAAATATAAACCTTTCCAGGGCTATCAAACGGAAGTTAAGTAAACAAATGAATAAAATAGTTTGATATCAGCTACCGTATCAATTAGATGCGCTTTTTGTGCTTGTTGTTCGTATTATTACGTTATTACGTATATGTATTATTATTATGAACCATACTAATACTCTGCTTAGACGAGAGTGGAGCGGACGTTGTCCTAGTCCAGCAACCATGACATTTTACCGTCGCGCTCCACATTTTGTCTCATAAGTTCTAGGAAATCATACCCTGGTTGTTTAAATGACCGCGGAGTCCTACTTGATCATAAGTTGTGTTTTAACAGCCATATAGCCGCAACAGTAAATAAAGCTAAGAGTGTTTTAGCGATCATCAAGCTTTGGTTAAAGAAGTTTGACGACCCGTACGTGACGAAACAACTGTATATCTTGTTAGTACGTCCGATATTGGAGTATTGTTCCTTTGTGTGGAGCCCGCAGTAGAAAGAGCAGCAGGTTGTTATTGAATCTGTGCAAAAGCAATTTTAATTTTTGCCCTTCGTAACTTTAACTGGGACTCGGGTAGAATCTTGTCACCCTACCGGTCTATGCTAAATCTTATTGACCTGCCGTCGTCACACCATCGCAGAATATGCAATGGCGTTATGTTCATGCACAAGCTCCTAATTATAATAAGATCTGGCGTCCTGGACTAAAATATCACTACGGAAAACCCGGGGCCACATACATGCTATAAAATCAGAAATAGAGGAAACATCAGAGCCCGCAAGGCTACGCAAGATCCCCGCGAAAACTACCCACTAACTCCAGTGAGGAGTCCCTAACCATTTTATTAGACACGCATTTCCCCCGGGTGTACAACCATCGAACCGGCATACCTCCCTAGAGAGGGAGCGGTAACTTCGATGGATCACATCCACATGCAAAGTTGCAATTATTTTCTTGGGGAAATACCTCCAAACACTCCACTACTTAATGACCGCAAAGCTTGCGGGACTCTCGAATGGACAGTATCGAGCGGACTGACAGTATTCACAAATAAATACAAGATCCCTCTCCTAACACCACCATATTAAATTGATGCAGGATATCCTTCAGCAACAGTGGCATTTACTTATGGTTGGTAATTGGCAAAAAGTTGAATTGGAAATATTTAACCTCCTTATCAATGATCTTCCCCAAGTTTTAACTAATTCACGAGTCCCAATGTATGCTGATGATGTCAAGCTATGTTTTTCCTACAGCGATCTGGTAACCTCGTTATTTCTTCAATCAGATCTCGACGCTCTCAAAAATTGGTACATTATTAGCGCTCTTCCTCTTAACATTTCCAAATTTAACGCCATGACCCTCCATCGCAACAAGTCTTACCTTTTTAACTTCACAATTCATAAAATTTCCTTGGAACGCCTATACAAAGTTAATGACTTAGGCATTATTTTCGTACATAACTTATGTTTTAGTTCTCATATATCCGATATTTCGAATAAAGCCAAAGGAGTCCTTGTCTTTATCAAAAGATGGTCGAAGGAATTTTCTGACCCCTAACCACTAAACTATTCTACACCTATCTTGGAATATGGTTCCTGTATCTGGTCTCCCCATTACCAAAAATATCAAGATATGCTCGAGTCCGTTCAAAAACAATTCCTTATCTTTGCCCTGCGCGGACTTAATTGGGACCCCTCTCGTCATCTTCCTTCTTATGAGAGTCGGCTGCGTCTCATGAACTTGCACTCTCCTGAAAGTCGTAGGAGTTTCCATGGAATTCTGTTTCTCCACAAACTTCTCCTAGGCGACGTTGAATCCTCGGCCCTCATTAGCCTTATCAATATTGCTGTCCCATCCCGCCCAACTAGGCATTACTATCCTCTGCGTCTTCCTGTCCTTCGAACTACTCTGACCATGAATCTTTCCGTAGCCTTTGCCGCGACTACAATAAATTTGTTTATCTTTTTTTCCTTTGATACTTGTGCTTCCAAAGTAAAATCTTCTTTAATGAATAATTATTTAATTTAATTTTATGATTTCTACCTTCTTATTTTTACACAGTTTAACTGTCCATAGTTGAACTCTAAACATTAAACATAAACCTGAACGTCAAAAATAAAGTGACGAAGGCCACGACAGCGCTCTATACATGTACAAAATCCATTTTTGTAAAAAGGGGCACCAACCCAAGTATAGTCCAATGGATGCATCTAGCAATAGTTAGGCCAATACTACACTACGGAGTTACTGCGTGGTGACCGGAGCAATTGAAAAGGACCACCAAAAAACTGTGCAAAGTTCAGCGAATTGCCGGCCTATGCATCAGTAGAACTCCACCCCAAATGATGCGCTAAATGCTATCTTATGCCCCCAGAGCCTTGAACTTGCAGGAAAGGAGCGGGCAGGCATGGCAACAGTACTTCTGAGAGACTCCGACCAACCGACTCCTCCGGCACCACAGCACATAGGTCACTCATCCATTTTAATTAATAGCAATATCGTCCGTTTAAAAACATTCTACTGAGTTCCAAGAGAGTACACAGATACCCCCTTCAATACATTCAGTCCTCACAGAGACGAATGGCTCGACTGACTTCCAGGCCCAGATGGGGCCATACACAGATCACTGTACCGTCTTCATTGCTACCCACTTGAAATGGAAACCATCAAGTATGCCTTTGAGTAAAATGTCAAAGTTTACTAAATTTTTTTTGTTAAATTCGAACGAAATATTACCCTCTAAAGGTAGCTTTTCTGATAGAAACATAGCTAAAAAGTCGCGATTCATCTAGGGGTCTACTGCTAGTTGGCTACATTCTGAGCAACGTATATGGAGGCCGTATATCGCACATTCACAGAACTCAGGAAGGTCCCCTGAAATTGCAACTCACTCCTCCCAAAACGTACATCTTAAAAGTAAACAACGTACAGGCAGGGTCAAAACAATCCTTCACTTACCTTTTAGTTGATGCTGTTGGAGGGGCTTGCCGAAGTACCGCTTCATGGTTGGTTTGGTTGGTTTTTCGGCATTCGGTTTATATTCTAATCGGAATAAATTTATTTTATTAAACAAATTCGCATGGTAACTTTTCACTTTCAGTTTTGTATTTCACTCACTATTTTCCTTTCCCATTTTTATATTTTTTATTATTTTATTTTTGTTGAATTTTATATCTGTTCCCAACGACTGAACTGTTTCGAATGACTGCAATATTTATTTCCTGTTTTCTGATGCCAAACTTTTTACTCTAAATATGTTTGACGTATAGCGCTGTGCTGTGTGATCGATTCTAATAATCTTGTAGTTGAATCTGTAGTAAATGATTAATTTTCATTTGGTGTGCAGTTAGTTGGTGCTCAATTAAGAAATTCTGCTTTTCAACTATCCTAGGAATTCTCTAAATAACATTTTTTATACCGGGTACTCGAAGGGTTTAGGGATACTGCTATTTATATTTCAGACCTAACAATAAAAAAATGAACTTAGGTCCTGGAAAATGGGGTTATTTATTTTTGTAATATTTTCAAGAAGGCCTTTGGGGCCCTTTGCCGTTCTCCACGCTGCTGTAGGGCGCCAGAAGTGGCGGAGCTTGTGGATGGAGTGGGAGTGGCCGTGGGCGAGGCTGGGGCTCCAGTGAGTTGATTAGGTCTGTACTGACCGCCGGTACAACAGCAGCTGCTTATTATTTTAGTGAAAAACGAACAAAATCTTTGACTCCATTGATTTCCACTAAGGAAAGGAGTGAAATCTTTCATGCACATGTCAATCCACACACAATTGTTTCATCAGAGGTTCTGCTATTTTTCATGCGCTCAAGCAAGTAAATTATTTCAAATGATTGACCAATGGTTCGATACAATTTAAATGCAATCGAAATTAATTCGCGGTGCAGTCAAAATATAACGATACAAAAAATTGGCTTTTACGAATAAAAAAGTAAATAAACCGTATTTTCCCTTAAACCTTAAACCATCCCGGGCCAGGCTCAGGGACGATTGGACCAACCAGGACTTCAAGCGGCGGACGAAGCGACCCGTTCAGCACACACGTGCGCCGGCTACTGCGTAGCTCTGGTCGACAGCTCTGGAATACATATGTCTAGTGTCATATAGCATAACGTAGAGTAGAGTAGAGTAGAGTAGAGTAGAGTGTGCCCCTTACATGATGATAATGATAAAATATACAATTTATAAAGAATAATCATATTTGAATTGAATTACTATAGGCAGAAGTGAAGCTGTTTTTTGATGCCTACACGAAGTACATAGGATTCGTCTTCATGAACTCTGGAACAATCAAACGCTTTGCGTACTCCTCCTGTGGAGAACGGAACTTGGTGGAGCTGGAAGAAAAGCGGTCAAGATATTAGTCAAGACGTTATCAGAACGAATATATGAAACAATAATAGTATTAATATCGCACCCAGTGAGGTAGACACGTCCACGTGCCGCAGCCAAATGTGCCAAATATGCCGGAGCCGGATAAGACACTGCGCGGTTGCAACGAGGAAACATGTGACAAAGATTGTATGTCAATTGCTGCAGTACATCAATATCCAAGTTGCCCGTATTCTCAATTACGTTGTAACGCGTCGGCTTGGCCGTCCCCTGATTCGCCTGATGGCTGACCATGAAGAACTCCATCTCATTGGGATGGACAATGGTGCGATCGACGACGGTTCCCGGATCGACATTGTTGAACTTGTTATATTGCGATGGAGCTCCGTTCGGAAAGAAGCGCGTATGATGCCGCTTAACTACAATGACGCAGCAAATCTTGGGTTTAATGTGCATCTGAAAGGCGAACGGTCGAGTAGCGATAGAAAATGACAACAAAATCTGGATGCAACGGTTCAAATTACCTTGCAGCAGGCCGCAGAAATTCCTCTCAACTCTTCACTCTTGATCTTGGGGAACTGACCATCGCCGACACCATCACGGTAATAGATGATGTGCTCGGGATAGGATTTCCGGAACTGATAATAAACACGCAAGTGCTCCAGGGTTATCGACTCCATGTCCTCGATCTCCTCCAGGGTAGAGCGTTGCAAGCGATATTGCATGTTATATGAAGCCCCGAATGGATCATGGGAGGCGGCAACACCCACCACACTGGGGATCTCCCACTGATCGGGCGACGGATGACTCACATCGGCACCCAAAAACATTGCGTTCTTTAACAGACAGCGCGGGTCATCCCTTAGCTTGTGATTAATACCGTTCAGCTTGGAATTTACCTTAAGTAGAACGTTACCAATACACTGCGGGTTGCATTTACGCTCGACTGTGATCTGCTTGATGCATTGTGTGAGAATGCCGTGCTTCAGCTCAGCCTTTTGCTTCACGACATCATAACAGCGCCCGACATTTGGTATAATAACGAACACCAAATCAAATTGATTTTTTTTGAAATCGTGGAAATGAGCATCTATTTCACGTTCGTCCTTGTAATTCCGTATCTCGGCTTTGGTATCCAGGCACAGATTGAGGGTGCGACTCTGCTGAAGAACCTGCGACGAAAATTAGTCGGATTAGGATCGGATCTGTTTGAAATGCTGCAATGAACTTACCATCTTCTGAAGCTCGTCCACATACAGGTAGTTAATCTTACCGTAGAGTATGGCCCATTTATGTGGCTTTGGCTTGGGTTCAAAGAATTGCATGCGATCCATGCGCCACGAACCGTTCCTCACCGAAGCCAAATTGTCGTTTTTGTACTCAATCTGAGGCGCATTGAGCGTGCGTGTATTCACGACGATGAAGTCATTGCCCAGCCGTATGCCAAAGTGGCTGATGGTCGGGTCTAAATTGTGCTTGAAATATTCCAGCAAGCGGACGATCTTGGCCTTCCTCTCGTTGGTTGACGTGCCAGCAAACTTAAGCATGGCCGCCACCCGAGCAGCAGTATCCTTGCGCTGCGATACGATACAGATAAAACAAATAAAAGCAGGAAACGCAGAATGATTTGGAGTGAAGGGAAGCTCCCCGCTTGGGAGATTTTTAACTCACCTTCATTGTCTGCCCATCGTCCATGCGACATAGTTCGATAGGCAAATAAATGTGTTTTAACGGCGGCCAAACATGCAAGCAGAGAAGGTTCGGAAACTTTAAATCATACTCCCGAGACTTGAAGTACTTTGCAACGGTCGTTTCTTTCCCATCCAGCTCAAATGTCTGAGTGCTAGCCGGAGCCTTGGAAAGCCCGTTGACTCTGAAGACGCGAGGGGCGCTGCCAAGACAGGAAGGCGGGTCGTAAATTATATAAATGTCATTTAGGAATGACTCAATATCAGAACGCCTGTAGTCAAGATTTGTGCTTTTGTCAATTTTCTGCCGCTGATAATGCTCTATATAGTCAATGATCGACATGGCCTTCGGATAGGCCTTGTGTGATATGTCCACATTAACAAACGGGCGATCGCCAAGCACGAATGTTTGATGGAGCCCAACCAGAGCTTCGTAGCCGTCTTTAAGATCAAAGGCGTTTCCGGGATCAGACCTTTTGAAGAAGGAGCGACCGGCGCGTCTAGCGGTGTTATGACAGGGAGCCGCCAACACAACCTCCAGACACTGCAAGGCTCGCATGGGCTTATCATAAATCTTGTCCTTCATGTAGCTGCAAAAATGGAAAACTGCACACATTCGGTTCAATTCGTTCAATTCGGTTCACTCACCTTCTTAGTGAGCTCAAATCGACTTCCCAGTCCTGTGTCTTCTTGAGCTCCACAGTGTAATTCAAGGTAAGGCCGTGGCGATCTGTTACCTGGACGACAAGAGGGCAAGTTTCACTTCAAAAGCACATCAAACTCAGCGAAATATACAACACTTACTTTCACTTCTTGGCCCTGGGGGCTGCATTTTAGTTTCACAACTGAGTAGCACGATGCACGTCCATCATATGCGGCAATCGCACCCCCCAAATGTTCAACTCTGTACTGCTCAAAAGCCTGACGATAGAACTTCTTAGGAAATACTGACGTGATCTTCACATCGTACTGATAGGCCACCGCAGGCATTTTATCCAAGTTAACGTCGAGATAATTAACAGATACTTGACCTGGTTTTCCCAAAGTTCCACGTTTCATGGTGCCTGCTGGGAGTGGCGGCACCACTTTTTGGGTCTGAGGGAGCAGAGGCTGCAGAGGCAGACCTCGGTTCTGGGCTCTTGGCCATTTTGGGAGTTCGTCTTGCGGTTTTGGTGGACCATAGAACTGGGAGCCTCCTTGGTGTTGTTCATTGTGGCCCAGAAGACGCCTTTGTACTGTCTGCTGTTGTTGGTTCTGTTTTTCTATTGGATCGCGGTGTTGTCCGCGCTGTTGTGGAAGTTGCTGCTGCTGCTGCTGCTTTCCGCCCCAGCCTTCCCCGGCCTTATCGCGCCTCTTCTGACACCTTTGTGTCTGCCATTCTCCTTGCTCCTCTTCCTGCTTCTGCTTCTGCAAACCAGAGGCGGCAGGACCTCCATATGGAGGGTGAGTAACCTGTTCTCCAGCTAAAGATTCGTGAAGAAGAGTGGAAGAATTAATGGTAAATAATCGATACACGGACCTGCGCTAACAAGTCTAAAGCAAAACAAAATACCCTCAATGGACCGCGATTTATCAAAGTCGCGGTTATTTTGTAACTAAATTTCAATGCTTCATTGCTACCCACTTGAAATGGAAACCATCAAGTATGCCTTTGAGTAAAATGTCAAAGTTTACTAATTTTTTTGTTTCTTAAATTCGAACGAAATATCACCCTCTAGAGGTAGCTTTTCTGATAGAAAGATAACTAAAAAGTCGCGATTCATCTAGGGGTCTACTGCTATTTGGCTACATTCTGAGCAACGTATATGGAGGCCGTATATCGCACATTCACAGAACTCAGGAAGGTCCCCTGAAATTGCAACTCATTCCTCCCAAAACGTACATCTTAAAAGTAAACAACGTACAGCCAGGGTCAAAACAATCCTTCACTTACCTTTTAGTTGATGCTGTTGGAGGGGCTTGCCGAAGTACCGCTTCATGGTTGGTTTGGTTGGTTTTTCGGCATTCGGTTTATATTCTAATCGGAATAAATTTAATTTATTGAACAAATTCGCATGGGTACTTTTCACTTTCAGTTTTGTATTTCACTCACTATTTTCCTTTCCCATTTTTATATTTTTTATTATTTTTATTTTTGTCGAATTTTATATCTGTTCCCGACGACTGAATTGTTTCGAATGACTGCAATATTTATTTCCTGTTTTCTGATGCCAAACTTTTTACTCTAAATATGTTTGACGTATAGCACTGTGCTGTGTGATCGATTCTAATAATCTTGTAGTTGAATCTGTAGTAAATGATTAATTTTCATTTGGTGTGCAGTTAGTTGGTGCTCAATTAAGAAATTCTGCTTTTCAACTATCCTAGGAATTCTCTAAATAACATTTTTTATACCGGGTACTCGAAGGGTTTAGGGATACTGCTATTTATATTTCAGACCTAACAATAAACGAGGGGGAACGTTGTGAGTTGCTGCGGAGACCGCAACTCTAAATTTATACCCGATACTAAGTCAGTACGGCTCTCCTCCGGCAGACGTCGCTAATATTAAACGACACGACAAAGAATGCGTGCGAGAGAGACAGAAAATCAGTCTGAGCGTGACGTCGGGCGCTGCGTAGCCAGTGCAAATTTATTTGTTCCTTTTGGCTATAAAAATGATCTGATCTGATACAGATTCAGCAACCTAATAGATATGATCATTATCTATGATTCTGCATTTTTAGTTTTCTCGAATGTGCAATATTGTGGATGCAACAGATTGGGGCGAAATTCTAAGATATACGTTTTATAGTGAGATCTAACAGAAGTGCGGATACCAAATTTGGTTACTCTAGCCTTAATAGTCTCTGAGATTTGTGGATGCCCCAGATTTTCGTCCTTTGCGGGGGCGGAAGGGGGTGTGGCGAAATTTGGACACGAAACGGTCAAGGTCCGATATCACAGGAGTGTGGATACCAATTTTGGTTGCTCTGGCTCTTATAGGTTCTGAGATCCTTAAACTCATATTTTGCAATTGGCAAAACCGACAATGAAACCTGTGTGTAAGAGAGAGACAGAGCGAGAAAGAATGAAATTGTTTTCTTGATTCTGGCTATAATAATTATACGATTGAGATTTTACACTCTAGAACATATAGTCATCCTCTACGATTCTGCGTTTTTGGTTTTCTCGTATCTTTAAAATTGTGGATGCCACAGATTTTCGTCCTTTGTGGGGGCGGAAGTGGGCGGGGCGAAGTTTTGAAATATTTTTGTAGCAGTGACATCACAGAAGTCTGGATCCAAAACAACGTTGCTCTAGCTCTTATAGTCTTTGAGCACTAGGCGCTGAAGGGGACGGACAGACAGACAGGGCTCAATCGACTCGGCTATTGATGCTGATCAAGAATATATATACTTTATGGGGTCGGAAACGATTCCTTCTGGACGTTACACACATCCACTTTTACCACAAATCTAATATACCCCAATACTCATTTTGAGTATCGGGTATAAAAAATAAATATTTACCAAAATTTATATATATTTACACTATAAAGCTGTAGCTTACAGCTTTGCTTGGGGTGCGGTTTTTGATCAAAGGCGACAGAATCATTTTACAACTACAGGATATAACTTTGTTTTAAACACTAAAAGTTATCTTCCGTGCTGGTACAGTTTTTTCCAGTAGCCAGTATTGTTTTCTGAAGCTAATGTCGCTTTGCTAGTTATGTAGTTATTCCAAGTTAGTGTGGTTGTCCAGGTGGATCCGCACGTATTTAGATGACTTGGTGGCTGCGATAGCTGACCCATTTCTTTATGGGGTCACCCTCCGTTTGGAGGTATATATTTTCTTTTTGGTCTGTCATTAATTTATTTGGATGTCATTTTTTTAAGCAATATAATCAAGACACCAACATTTTCGGAAGTTTGAAGGTTGGTAGATGTAGAAAGCTATTCATTTTTAGACTCTTGAAGATCGTTTTATAAAAATGAGCAAACGTTTTTGCTAAGATTTCATATCAGTGTTGGTTTCTACATATGTATATTTATACTGGAAAGCAAATCATATACATATGTATCCATAAATATTTGCAAGGTTATTCGACGGTTCTTTTAATTTCATTTGTAAACAGTTTCAGATAGGGTTAATTTTTATTTAAAAAATTATATTAATGAACTATACATCCGATCGCGTTTTATACATTTACTGACGCTAGAAGTCAGCAACGAGCTGAACTTGTAGATAGGCAACGCCATCAAAACTGAGTTTATAAAAAACCTATGCGTGTCATGTGGGGTTGTTCCGTTTGTTTGATTGCAACCGCGCTAGTCCAGTTCGCTCTTCCTCTTCGTCGCTTGTATACTGATGCATGCTTGTTCCGCTAACACCCCCACACGTACAGAAGATGTGGCCTGCATTAGATCTTGGTCAGGGGCGTTTCGATTCTCGTATAGCAACACTTTAAGTGTTTCTTCGTAAATACGTGCCTCAGGAAATTCCACTTTATTATGTTTTCGATCAGTTGCATAAACTATAGAAGTACAACACACTTCAGCAACCTTTTTTCCGTGCCCATAAAAGGACCAGCAACATATTTCACTTGGTCCTATAACATCTTTGATGAATAAAATGCGTTCGTTGAAGCGCAGAGAGAACTTGTCGAAAAGTTCAATATTTTTTAATAAATTGTCATCGGATGTGCTTGTGAGCTTCCATTTATAACTTCTAGATTTTTCCCAAATTTGTTGTTAATTCTTTTGAGATACAATGTCAGTGTCCAGTGTAAATTCGAGCAATGAATCCGTTCTACGCACTCAATTCGCTTCCTCAATCGAATTGGAAGTCGACAATGCAAAGCCCTCATCGGAAACCGAACTGGGGAGCAGCGACGTCGATGTCGCCCTCCTTCTTAGGAAATACTGACGTGATCTTCACATCGTACTGATAGGCCACCGCAGGCATTTTATCCAAGTTAACGTCGAGATAATTAACAGATACTTGTCCTGGTTTTCCCAAAGTTCCACGTTTCATGGTGCCTGCTGGGAGTGGCGGCATTACTTTTTGGGTCCGAGGGAGCAGAGGCTGCAGAGGCAGACCTCGGTTCTGGGCTCTTGGCCATTTTGGGAGTTCGTCTTGCGGTTTTGGTGGACCATAGAACTGGGAGCCTCCTTGGTGTTGTTCATTGTGGCCCTGAAGACGCTGCTGCTGCTGCTGCTTTCCGCCCCAGCCTTCCCCGGCCTTATCGCGCCTCTTCTGACACCTTTGTGTCTGCCATTCTCCTTGCTCCTCTTCCTGCTTCTGCTTCTGCAAACCAGAGGCGGCAGGACCTCCATATGGAGGGTGAGTAACCTGTTCTCCAGCTAAAGATTCGTGAAGAAGAGTGGAAGAATTAATGGTAAATAATCGATACACGGACCTGCGCTAACAAGTCTAAAGCAAAACAAAATACCCTCAATGGACCGCGATTTATCAAGGTCGCGGTTATTTTGTAACTAAATTTCAAAGCTTCATTGCTACCCACTTGAAATGGAAACCATCAAGTATGCCTTTGAGTAAAATGTCAAAGTTTACTAAATTTTTTTTGTTAAATTCGAACGAAATATTACCCTCTAAAGGTAGCTTTTCTGATAGAAACATAGCTAAAAAGTCGCGATTCATCTAGGGGTCTACTGCTAGTTGGCTACATTCTGAGCAACGTATATGGAGGCCGTATATCGCACATTCACAGAACTCAGGAAGGTCCCCTGAAATTGCAACTCATTCCTCCCAAAACGTACATCTTAAAGGTAAACAACGTACAGCCAGGGTCAAAACAATCCTTCACTTACCTTTTAGTTGATGCTGTTGGAGGGGCTTGCCGAAGTACCGCTTCATGGTTGGTTTGGTTGGTTTTTCGGCATTCGGTTTATATTCTAATCGGAATAAATTTAATTTATTGAACAAATTCGCATGGGTACTTTTCACTTTCAGTTTTGTATTTCACTCACTATTTTCCTTTCCCATTTTTATATTTTTTATTATTTTTATTTTTGTCGAATTTTATATCTGTTCCCGACGACTGAATTGTTTCGAATGACTGCAATATTTATTTCCTGTTTTCTGATGCCAAACTTTTTACTCTAAATATCTTTGACGTATAGCACTGTGCTGTGTGATCGATTTTAATAATCTTATAGTTGAATCTGTAGTAAATGATTAATTTTCATTTGGTGTGCAGTTAGTTGGTGCTCAATTAAGAAATTCTGCTTTTCAACTATCCTAGGAATTCTCTAAATAACATTTTTTATACCGGGTACTCGAAGGGTTTAGGGATACTGCTATTTATATTTCAGACCTAACAATAAACGAGGGGGAACGTTGTGAGTTGCTGCGGAGACCGCAACTCTAAATTTATACCCGATACTAAGTCAGTACGGCTCTCCTCCGGCAGACGTCGCTAATATTAAACGACACGACAAAGAATGCGTGCGAGAGAGACAGAAAATCAGTCTGAGCGTGACGTCGGGCGCTGCGTAGCCAGTGCAAATTTATTTGTTCCTTTTGGCTATAAAAATGATCTGATCTGATACAGATTCAGCAACCTAATATATGTAGGAAACGAAGGAAAGAGAGAGACACGAAGCGGTCGTGTTTTCGTCGTGTCGTCGGGATAGAGCAGTAATCGGCTCTGAGAGAGCCGATAGCAAGAGAGAGAGATAGTCAGTTGTCAGTTCAGCCACGCATCAGACGTACACGCATATAATTATTCACAAACATACTTGTAAAACTTGGAGCTGTTATAATTTTAAGTCCAACATACTTATCAAATAAATGTTACTCGTTGCCATCAAGCAACTTAAACTACTACAAATTGGGGGCTCGTCCGAAAATAAGCCCAAGACAACAACATTTGCAAGTGAGATTTGTGCGTGTATTTGGAAATTTTGGCGAACACGAGGCTAGAGCTACAAGGAGACAAGCGGCACAGAGACGACAATCTGAGCGCGTTCGTTCCAAAGAGAGCAGAAGCGACAAAACGACGGCAGACGGCAGCAATCACAGCAAGAATCAAAACCTTCGTTGTTGTTGTTGTGCATTGCGTCTGAGAGGCTAGAGCTACAAGGAGACAAGCGGCACAGAGACGACAATCTGAGTGCGTTCGTTCCAAAGGAAGCAGAAGCGACAAAACGACGGCAGCAAACAGCAAGAATCAAAGAACATTGATTGTTGTTGTGTTGCACTGCGTCGGACGGAGACTACAACTACAAGAAAAGACAAGCAGCAGTTCATTTTGTAACAGCAGAAGCAGCGGCGATTCGGGAAGCGACAACGAGTTATCGGCGAACGGCGAGAGCAAGGCAAGGCAACAAAGAGAGGACGGCAACAGCGACATCGACAGGCAAGCGAGATCTGGATGTGGTGGTGTGTGTGCGTCAAATTTGGAGTCTGGAAAGTTCTGCGCAGAAGCGAGAGTTAACAAGGGTAAACCCATAGTAAGGTGAGCGTTAACAGAGAAGCGATCGTTAACAGTGACGACTTTAAAGGCGTTTTCGAAATCGATGTTAACTGGAAAATTGTTAACAGGCCAGCAGTAATAAGGTTGTTTAAGTTGATTTAATTACATTTTCTTAGATATAAGCTAATATCAATTATTTTGTATTTAAATCGTCACGATGCAAGTTGAAGAGATAATGACACTGAGAGTCGCAGATTTGCGAGAGAAGTTAAGAGAGCTTGCGTTGCAGACGACGGGACGAAAGCGCGATTTGCAAGATAGACTATTAATACATCACGGCTTTCCAGTTGAGGATGAAGAAGAGTCAGAGGATGAGTCCGTAGTAACAGCAGAGGATGATACCGTAGCAGTTCAACCAGGTACGCGACAGGCAGAGTATAAATCTTGGTTTACGCTAAAAGACGTGGAAGGTAGTGTGTCACAATTTTCTGGTTCTAATAACCCCGACATCAATCAATGGATAGAGGAATTAGAAGAATGCGCAGCTACTGTTCAATGGAGTCAATTACAATTATTCATTTATGCCAAGCAGTTGTTAGTTGGTGCAGCAAAATCTTTCGTTCGTAGTTTGCGTGATATTCGTAACTGGAATTCGTTGAAGGCAGCTCTGTTGGATGAGTTTAGTGTTAAACTGTCGTCCGTAGAAGTACATAGAATGTTGCAAAAGCGCCAGCAGAAAAAAGGAGAGTCGTTGCATGATTTTTTGTATGCGTTAATGGAGATAGCCAAGCCAATTAAACTAGATGATGAGAGTTTAATCGAATATTTTGTGGATGGTATACCAGACGCTAGGGCAAGTAAGGCAATGCTGTACCAAGCTAGAAACTTAAAGGAGCTTAAATTTCAGATCGATGTTTACCAGAAAGCTAGAGGCGGATCCAAGCCGATGAGTAAGAATTGGACGCTGAGTAATAAAAGTGAGAGTTCGGTGAAAGGGTCGATGGCAGAGAATTTTAGGAAATGTTTTAAGTGTGGAGACAAATCGCATTTGAGGAAAGATTGTCCCAAAAATGATTTTTGTTGTTTCAAATGTGGCCAACCAGGACACCGTGCTGCAAGCTGTAATGTCAAGGTCGAAACCAGACAAGAAAAGAGATCGAATACGAACATTATTCGAGATAAGGAAGTCGTTGATAAGCCGTCAGGTATTTTCACTCTATCAGATTTGGAATTAAAGGATATTAAGTACGAGAATTTGGTATTCCAAGGTTTGATTGATACTGGAGCAGATTTGTGTTTAATTCGCAGGAGGGTATTTTTGAAATTTGGAAATCTTGAACTGATCGGCCAGGAGAAATGTTTAACAGGTATTGGAGATAGTCAAGTTGTAACTTTTGGTAGCTTTTCGATACCAGTGAAAATCGATGAGATTGGAATGGAGGTAGAATTTCATGTCATTCCAGACGAGGATATTGGTTTTGAAGCCATTTTAGGAAGGACTATTCTGGATCATGTGGACATGCAAGTTTCTAAGACAGGAACAAGATTTGTTCGTAGAGTTTGTGGCGAGGATAAAGATAAGAAACTTGATCAGGTAGCATCGTCCTCATGCGTGGAATTGTTTAATGAATATAAAGGCATTTGCATGTCAAGTATTGACGAAGTTGAGAAGGAGTTTTCAATTGATGTTGGTCATCTCAGTGAAGTACATGCTAGAGAGGTTAGGGGTATGGTAGGAAAGTACCAACCTCAGAGAAATGTAGATGCGCCGATAAAAATGAAAATTGTATTAGTGGATGAGATACCAGTTTTCCAGCATCCGAGACGATTACCGTTGTGTGAACAGGAAATCGTGGACAAGCAAGTGGAAGAGTGGCTGGCTCAGAAGATTATAAAGCCAAGTACATCGGAGTATGCATCACCAGTAGTGTTGGTACCGAAAAAGAACGGTAGCAAGAGACTATGCTGTGATTACCGAAAGCTGAATGAGAAAATAGTTCGCGATAACTTTCCAATGTCACATATGGATACAGTGTTGGAGAAACTGCAGGGTGCAAAGTATTTCACCACGTTGGATTTAACGAATGGTTTTTTCCATGTGCCTGTAGAAGTCGAGTCTCAAAAATATACGTCTTTTGTGACTCAGAATGGTCAGTTCGAATTTTTATATGTACCATTTGGAATTTCAAATTCTCCAGCGGTGTTTACCAGATTTATAATGGCTGTGTTGAGAGATTTGGTAAAGAATAATGAAGCAGCAGTCTATATGGATGACGTTATTATTTGTAGTCAAGATATAGAAGAGAGTTTGTTAAAGTTGAGAAAAGTACTGAAGATAGCGGAAATGAATGGGCTACGTATAAATTGGAGAAAGTGTCAGCTGATACGACCAAAGGTTAATTTTCTGGGGTATATAATAGAAAAGAATACGAGAAGACCAAGTGATGAGAAGACGAGGGCAGTCGAAAAGTTCCCAGTGCCAGTTGATAAAAAAGTAGTGCAGCGTTTCATAGGATTGACTTCTTATTTCCGAAAGTTTATTGAGGGTTATGCTGTTATTGCAAAACCATTGACAGATCTGCTGCGGAAGGATGTTAAATTTGAATTTAAGGAGATACATCAGGTTGCGTTTGAACAACTAAAGGTAGCATTGAAGTTGGAGAAGTTGGAGACAGAAATCCATACTGATGCATCAAAATGGGGGTATGGAGCCGTGTTACTGCAAAAGAGTTTGGAAGACAGCCAATTCCATCCAGTTCAATATATGAGCCGTAGGACTAAGCCATGTGAAGAGAAATATCCTGCTTATGACCTTGAGGTTCTGGCAATTATCGAAGCTTTAGCGAAATGGCGTGTATACGTTTTGGGTATAAAGTTCAAAATTGTCACAGATTGTAATGCATTTACAATGACGATCAAAAAGAAAGACGTTCCTTTGAGAGTAGCACGTTGGGCCATGTACCTACAAGATTTTAATTATGTTATAGAACATCGCTCAGGAACGAAGATGAGGCACGTTGACGCGTTGAGTCGTGTATCTTGTTTTATGGTGACCGAAAGTATAGCTCATCGTTTGAAAGAAGCTCAGCTAACCGACAATTGGGTTAAGGCCGTTAAAAGTATTGTGGAGGACAAGGAATATGAGGATTATTATATTCAGAATCAGATTTTGTTTAAGGATCCGGATAAGGAGCTCATCGTAGTACCAGCTCAGTTGGAAAATGAGATTATATCAATAGCACATAAGCAAGGACATTTTTCAGTTAAAAAGACACAAGATATCATTGAAAAGTCGTATTATATTCCGAAGTTAAAAGACAAAGTATGGCGCGTAATAAATAGTTGTGTCGAGTGTATCATTGTCAATGAAAAGACAGGAAAACGTGAGGGTTATTTGCAACCAATAGACAAGGGTGATAGGCCGTTACAAACGTATCACATTGATCACGTTGGACCAATGGAAATGACTAAAAAACAGTACAATTATATACTGGTTGTCGTTGATGGATTTTCTAAGTTTGTTTGGTTATATTCTACACGTAGTACAGGTGTTGAAGAGGTCGTTAAGTGTTTGGAAATTCAGGGGACTAGTTTTGGTAATCCGAACAGAATAGTGACGGATAGGGGTGCAGCGTTTATGTCCAATTTGTTTCGTGAATATTGTGAGAGAGAGAAAATACAGCATTTAATGATTGCCACAGGCGTTCCACGTGGGAATGGTCAAGTCGAAAGGATGCACAAGATAGTGGTGCCTATGTTGTCGAAATTGTGTCAGGGTAATTCCGGTAGTTGGTATAAGCATTTAGGAAAAGTACAGCAAATGATCAACAGTGTTGAGCCGCGAAGTACCAAGGTAACACCTTTCAAGATATTGACTGGGCTAGACATGCGTATTGGAAGAATCACTTATCGAAGAGTTGAACAAGGACCGCGAAAAAATTAGAAAGGAAGTAGTTGAAAACATTGCACGGTTACAGCAGGAAAACAAGAAGAGTTTTGACTTAAAAAGGAAACTAGATAGACAGTATGAGGTTAATGAGCTAGTAGCTATCAAGCGTACTCAGTATGGTACTGGATTAAAGCTAAAAGGAAAGTATCTAGGGCCGTATAAGGTGGTTAGGGTAAAGAATCATGGAAGGTACGAAGTCGAGAAGATTGGGGATACTGAGGGTCCCTATAAGACCTCTACAGTTTCAGAATATATGAAACCTTGGCTAGACCCATCCGAGGCGAATGGTCCGTCAGGACAGCCGAATGTAGGAAACGAAGGAAAGAGAGAGACACGAAGCGGTCGTGTTTTCGTCGTGTCGTCGGGATAGAGCAGTAATCGGCTCTGAGAGAGCCGATAGCAAGAGAGAGAGATAGTCAGTTGTCAGTTCAGCCACGCATCAGACGTACACGCATATAATTAGTCACAAACATACTTGTAAAACTTGGAGCTGTTATAATTTTAAGTCCAACATACTTATCAAATAAATGTTACTCGTTGCCATCAAGCAACTTAAACTACTACATATATATGATCATTATCTATGATTCTGCGTTTTTAGTTTTCTCGAATGTGCAATATTGTGGATGCAACAGATTTTTGTCCTTTGGGGGGGCGGAAGGGGGTGGGGCGAAATTCTAAGATATACGTTTTATAGTGAGATCTACCAGAAGTGCGGATACCAAATTTGGTTACTCTAGCCTTAATAGTCTCTGAGATTTGTGGATGCCCCAGATTTTCGTCCTTTGCGGGGGCGGAAGGGGGTGTGGCGAAATTTGGACACGAAACGGTCAAGGTCCGATATCACAGGAGTGTGGATACCAAATTTGGTTGCTCTGGCTCTTATAGGTTCTGAGATCCTTGAACTCATATTTTGCAATTGGCAAAACCGACAATGAAACCTGTGTGTAAGAGAGAGACAGAGCGAGAAAGAATGAAATTGTTTTCTTGATTCTGGCTATAATAATTATACGATTGAGATTTTACACTCTAGAACATATAGTCATCCTCTACGATTCTGCGTTTTTGGTTTTCTCGTATCTTTAAAATTGTGGATGCCACAGATTTTCGTGCTTTGTGGGGGCGGAAGTGGGCGGGGCGAAGTATTGAAATATTTTTGTAGCAGTGACATCACAGAAGTCTGGATCCAAAACAACGTTGCTCTAGCTCTTATAGTCTTTGAGCACTAGGCGATGAAGGGGACGGACAGACAGACAGGGCTCAATCGACTCGGCTATTGATGCTGATCAAGAATATATATACTTTATGGGGTCGGAAACGATTCCTTCTGGACGTTACACACATCCACTTTTACCACAAATCTAATATACCCCAATACTCATTTTGAGTATCGGGTATAAAAAATAAATATTTACCAAAATTTATATATATTTACACTATAAAGCTGTAGCTTACAGCTTTGCTTGGGGTGCGGTTTTTGATCAAAGGCGACAGAATCATTTTACAGCTACAGGATATAACTTTGTTTTAAACACTAAAAGGTATCTTCCGTGCTGGTACAGTTTTTTCCAGTAGCCAGTATTGTTTTCTGAAGTTAATGTCGCTTTGCTAGTTGTGTAGTTATTCCAAGTTAGTGTGGTTGTCCAGGTGGATCCGCACGTATTTAGATGACTTGGTGGCTGCGATAGCTGACCCATTTCTTTATGGGGTCACCCTCCGTTTGGAGGTATATATTTTCTTTTTGGTCTGTCATTAATTTATTTGGATGTCATTTTTTTAAGCAATATAATCAAGACACCAACATTTTCGGAAGTTTGAAGGTTGGTAGATGTAGAAAGCTATTCTTTAACTTATCATTTTTAGACTCTTGAAGATCGTTTTATAAAAATGAGCAAACGTTTTTTTAACATAGAATTAATATTATTTTGTTCGCTTGCTAAGATTTCATATCAGTGTTGGTTTCTACATATGTATATTTATACTGGAAAGCAAATCATATACATATGTATCCATAAATATTTGCAAGGTTATTCGTTGGCTCTTTTAATTTCATTTGTAAACAGTTTCAGATAGGGTTAATTTTTATTTAAAAAATTATATTAATGAACTATACATCCGATCGCGTTTTATACATTTACTGACGCTAGAAGTCAGCAACGAGCTGAACTTGTAGATAGGCAACGCCATCAAAACTAAGTTTATAAAAAACCTATGCGTGTCATGTGTGTGGGGTTGTTCCGTTTGTTTGATCGCAACCGCGCTAGTCCAGTTCGCTCTTCCTTTTCGTCGCTTGTATACTGATGCATGCTTGTTCCGCTAACACCCCCCACACGTACAGAAGATGTGGCCTGCATTAGATCTTGGTCAGGGGCGTTTCGATTCTCGTATAGCAACACTTTAAGTGTTTCTTCGTAAATACGTGCCTCAGGAAATTCCACTTTAAAATGTTTTCGATCAGTTGCATAAACTATAGAAGTACAACACTCTTCAGCAACCTTTTTTCCGTGCCCATAAAAGGACCAGCAACATATTTCACTTGGTCCTATAACATCTTTGATGAATAAAATGCGTTCGTTGAAACGCAGAGAGAACTTGTCGAAAAGTTCAATATTTTTTAATAAATTGTCATCGGATGTGCTTGTGTATGAATACTTGTTGTTTTGTCGCTGCACCACTAAAATAACAGCCGGTTTCGAAGACGCGCTGATTAGAAGTTGTTGCTCTTTTTGCGAAGTTATCAATGGAATGCGGCAAATAGGTTTTGGCTCAATGTGTGCATATAGTGCCCGTTCACATGACAATGCAAGCTCGGTAATGCAGTAGTATTTTGATTCTGCAAGAAGCTCAGCTATTTCTTTGTTAGTTTCGGGTAATGGGACACTGCCATCGCGCAAGAAGTTGAGTATGATTCCAAAATGGTTTCCACAGCGATCTATTAGTATCCAACCTGCAACGTGAATTTTTGTATACATATTACAGAATAATTTCAATGTAAATTAATTACCTTCTGAATCAGTTAGTATCTCCATGCGACCACTAAACATAGCGCTTAGCATTGTATCATTATGCTTCGTCAGTGTTCCGATTGTAGTATAATATAAGCGACCACCAACATTCAGCTTGACATACTGAGACGAATGCCCTTTTAACAGCACTTTCTGATCACCGGACATGGCTTCAGACTGCTTGGCATGAAGCACAAATTGGTGGCTACTTTCTGCAGGTGCCAAAATCACTTTGTCTTGTAGAGCGGAACCCAGGTCTTCAATGCAGCAAGCTATTTCTTTTGGTGCACCTATGACACCAACGCCCTTTTGTTTGGAGCTTTGGCAAACGCTATCTTTTGCGTTGCTTACGCTCGCACAATCCTCCAGCGCTATGGGATCAATTTTGACGAAAGTATTAGCCACGATGAAGAACTAAATCCAATTTGGTTACAAAGAAAATCAGTTTGCAAAATTATCTCTACATCAAAACGGACAGTCAATAAAACTATATATCGATAAAAAGTTATATTTCCGATACTTTCTTTATTTTCATCCCTGGCATCGGAATATTTTGTCTAGGGCACATACAAAATATTAACATAATCAAGTATGCTTTGATATATTTTTTTGTATGTGTTGCTTGTTTTGGGACTTTGAAAGGTTTTCCTCCGTAAGAACGGCAATTTTGTCAATTTGTGCTCAAGGTACCTGATTTTGGACGTCGAAAAAAAAACGGCCGGCGACAAATATGCGAAATAGCATAGTAAAAAGAACAGACGACCTTTTATTTTGTCGAAATGAAAATGTTTTCGTTTAGAAAACGTAGCAACCTTGCGGAATGTGAAAACGGGAGCACCAATGGGCGGGACGTCACGCCTAATTGATTAGAAATAGTCAGTCCGCGCTCAAAGGTGTTTGGAACAATTCGCAAATTCTTTCGAATACAAAGCCTTCCTAAATAGTGGAAAATATCTCGCCGTCTCTTTTCCTCAGGAATTCGAATTATCAAAACATAAAATAAAAATATATGTAAAAATGCTCTCTTGGTTTGTATTTTACAAAAAAATGTTGACATATCACCCAGTCATACCGAATGGTTTTAGGCAACATATATATAAAATCAGCAACGCGATTTTAAATATAAACCTTTCCAGGGCTATCAAACGGAAGTTAAGTAAACAAATGAATAAAATAGTTTGATATCAGCTACCGTATCAATTAGATGCGCTTTTTGTGCTTGTTGTTCGTATTATTACGTATATGTATTATTATTATGAACCATACTAATACTCTGCTTAGACGAGAGTGGAGCGGACGTTGTCCTAGTCCAGCAACCATGACATTTTACCGTCGCGCTCCACATTTTGTCTCATAAGTTCTTGGAAATCATACCCTGGTTGTTTAAATGACCGCGGAGTCCTACTTGATCATAAGTTGTGTTTTAACAGCCATATAGCCGCAACAGTAAATAAAGCTAAGAGTGTTTTAGCGATCATCAAGCTTTGGTTAAAGAAGTTTGACGACCCGTACGTGACGAAACAACTGTATATCTTGTTAGTACGTCCGATATTGGAGTATTGTTCCTTTGTGTGGAGCCCGCAGTAGAAAGAGCAGCAGGTTGTTATTGAATCTGTGCAAAAGCAATTTTAATTTTTGCCCTTCGTAACTTTAACTGGGACTCGGGTAGAATCTTGTCACCCTACCGGTCAATGCTAAATCTTATTGACCTGCCGTCGTCACACCATCGCAGAATATGCAATGGCGTTATGTTCATGCACAAGCTCCTAATTATAATAAGATCTGGCGTCCTGGACTAAAATATCACTACGGAAAACCCGGGGCCACATACATGCTATAAAATCAGAAATAGAGGAAACATCAGAGCCCGCAAGGCTACGCAAGATCCCCGCGAAAACTACCCACTAACTCCAGTGAGGAGTCCCTAACCATTTTATTAGACACGCATTTCCCCCGGGTGTACAACCATCGAACCGGCATACCTCCCTAGAGAGGGAGCGGTAACTTCGATGGATCACATCCACATGCAAAGTTGCAATTATTTTCTTGGGGAAATACCTCCAAACACTCCACTACTTAATGACCGCAAAGCTTGCGGGACTCTCGAATGGACAGTATCGAGCGGACTGACAGTATTCACAAATAAATACAAGATCCCTCTCCTAACACCACCATATTAAATTGATGCAGGATATCCTTCAGCAACAGTGGCATTTACTTATGGTTGGTAATTGGCAAAAAGTTGAATTGGAAATATTTAACCTCCTTATCAATGATCTTCCCCAAGTTTTAACTAATTCACGAGTCCTAATGTATGCTGATGATGTCAAGCTATGTTTTTCCTACAGCGATCTGGTAACCTCGTTATTTCTTCAATCAGATCTCGACGCTCTCAAAAATTGGTACATTATTAGCGCTCTTCCTCTTAACATTTCCAAATTTAACGCCATGACCCTCCATCGCAACAAGTCTTACCTTTTTAACTTCACAATTCATAAAATTTCCTTGGAACGCCTATACAAAGTTAATGACTTAGGCATTATTTTCCTACATAAATTATGTTTTAGTTCTCATATATCCGCTATTTCGAATAAAGCCAAAGGAGTCCTTGTCTTTATCAAAAGATGGTCGAAGGAATTTTCTGACCCCTAACCACTAAACTATTCTACACCTATCTTGGAATATGGTTCCTGTATCTGGTCTCCCCATTACCAAAAATATCAAGATATGCTCGAGTCCGTTCAAAAACAATTCCTTATCTTTGCCCTGCGCGGACTTAATTGGGACCCCTCTCGTCATCTTCCTTCTTATGAGAGTCGGCTGCGTCTCATGAACTTGCACTCTCCTGAAAGTCGTAGGAGTTTCCATGGAATTCTGTTTCTCCACAAACTTCTCCTAGGCGACGTTGAATCCTCGGCCCTCATTAGCCTTATCAATATTGCTGTCCCATCCCGCCCAACTAGGCATTACTATCCTCTGCGTCTTCCTGTCCTTCGAACTACTCTGACCATGAATCTTGTCGTAGCCTTTGCCGCGACTACAATAAATTTGTTTATCTTTTTTTCCTTTGATACTTGTGCTTCCAAAGTAAAATCTTCTTTAATGAATAATTATTTAATTTAATTTTATGATTTCTACCTTCTTATTTTTACACAGTTTAACTGTCCATAGTTGAACTCTAAACATTAAACATAAACCTGAACGTCAAAAATAAAGTGACGAAGGCCACGACAGCGCTCTATACATGTACAAAATCCATTTTTGTAAAAAGGGGCACCAACCCAAGTATAGTCCAATGGATGCATCTAGCAATAGTTAGGCCAATACTACACTACGGAGTTACTGCGTGGTGACCGGAGCAATTGAAAAGGACCACCAAAAAACTGTGCAAAGTTCAGCGAATTGCCGGCCTATGCATCAGTAGAACTCCACCCCAAATGATGCGCTAAATGCTATCTTATGCCCCCAGAGCCTTGAACTTGCAGGAAAGGAGCGGGCAGGCATGGCAGCAGTACTTCTGAGAGACTCCGACCAACCGACTCCTCCGGCACCACAGCACATAGGTCACTCATCCATTTTAATTAATAGCAATATCGTCCGTTTAAAAACATTCTACTGAGTTCCAAGAGAGTACACAGATACCCCCTTCAATACATTCAGTCCTCACAGAGACGAATGGCTCGACTGACTTCCAGGCCCAGATGGGGCCATACAGGCCATACACAGATCACTGTACCGTCTTCATTGCTACCCACTTGAAATGGAAACCATCAAGTATGCCTTTGAGTAAAATGTCAAAGTTTACTAAATTTTTTTTTGTTAAATTCGAACGAAATACCCTCTAAAGGTAGCTTTTCTGATAGAAACATAACTAAAAAGTCGCGATTCATCTAGGGGTCTACTTCTAGTTGGCTACATTCTGAGCAACGTATATGGAGGCCGTATATCGCACATTCACAGAACTCAGGAAGGTCCCCTGAAATTGCAACTCATTCCTCCCAAAACGTACATCTTAAAAGTAAACAACGTACAGGCAGGGTCAAAACAATCCTTCACTTACCTTTTAGTTGATGCTGTTGGAGGGGCTTGGTTGGTTTTTCGGCATTCGGTTTATATTCTAATCGGAATAAATTTATTTTATTAAACAAATTCGCATGGATCTTTTCACTTTCAGTTTTGTATTTCACTCACTATTTTCCTTTTCCATTTTTATATTTTTTATTATTTTATTTTTGTTGAATTTTATATCTGTTCTCAACGACTGAACTGTTTCGAATGACTGCAATATTTATTTCCTGTTTTCTGATGCCAAACTTTTTACTCTAAATATGTTTGACGTATAGCGCTGTGCTGTGTGATCGATTCTAATAATCTTGTAGTTGAATCTGTAGTAAATGATTAATTTTCATTTGGTGTGCAGTTAGTTGGTGCTCAATTAAGAAATTCTGCTTTTCAACTATCCTAGGAATTCTCTAAATAGCATTTTTTATACCGGGTACTCGAAGGGTTTAGGGATACTGCTATTTATATTTCAGACCTAACAATAAAAAAATGAACTTAGGTCCTGGAAAATGGGGTTATTTATTTTTGTAATATTTTCCATGAAGGCCTTTGGGGCCCTTTGCCGTTCTCCACGCTGCTGTAGGGCGTCAGAAGTGGCGGAGCTTGTGGATGGAGTGGGAGTGGCCGTGGGCGAGGCTGGGGCTCCAGTGAGTTGATTAGGTCTGTACTGACCGCCGGTACAACAGCAGCTGCTTATTATTTTAGTGAAAAACGAACAAAATCTTTGACTCCATTGATTTCCACTAAGGAAAGGAGTGAAATCTTTCATGCACATGTCAATCCACACACAATTGTTTAATCAGAGGTTCTGCTATTTTTCATGCGCTCAAGCAAGTAAATTATTTCAAATGATTGACCAATGGTTCGATACAATTTAAATGCAATCGAAATTAATTCGCGGTGCAGTCAAAATATAACGATACAAAAAATTGGCTTTTACGAATAAAAAAGTAAATAAACCGTATTTTCCCTTAAACCTTAAACCATCTCGGGCCAGGCTCAGGAGAGATTTTCGAACTCGCAAGTGGGACGATTGGACCAACCAGGACTTCAAGCGGCGGACGAAGCGACCCGTTCAGCACACACGTGCGCCGGCTACTGCGTAGCTCTGGTCGACAGCTCTGGAATACATATGTCTAGTGTCATATAGCATAACGTAGAGTAGAGTAGAGTAGAGTAGAGTGTGCCCCTTACATGATGATAATGATAAAATATACAATTTATAAAGAATAATCATATTTGAATTGAATTACTATAGGCAGAAGTGAAGCTGTTTTTTGATGCCTACACGAAGTACATAGGATTCGTCTTCATGAACTCTGGAACAATCAAACGCTTTGCGTACTCCTCCTGTGGAGAACGGAACTTGGTGGAGCTGGAAGAAAAGCGGTTAAGATATTAGTCAAGACGTTATCAGAACGAATATATGAAACAATAATAGTATTAATATCGCACCCAGTGAGGTAGACACGTCCACGTGCCGCAGCCAAATGTGCCAAATATGCCGGAGCCGGATAAGACACTGCGCGGTTGCAACGAGGAAACATGTGACAAAGATTGTATGTCAATTGCTGCAGTACATCAATATCCAAGTTGCCCGTATTCTCAATTACGTTGTAACGCGTCGGCTTGGCCGTCCCCTGATTCGCCTGATGGCTGACCATGAAGAACTCCATCTCATTGGGATGGACAATGGTGCGATCGACATTGTTGAACTTGTTATATTGCGATGGAGCTCCGTTCGGAAAGAAGCGCGTATGATGCCGCTTAACTACAATGACGCAGCAAATCTTGGGTTTAATGTGCATCTGAAAGGCGAACGGTCGAGTAGCGATAGAAAATGACAACAAAATCTGGATGCAACGATACAAATTACCTTGCAGCAGGCCGCAGAAATTCCTCTCAACTCTTCACTTTTGATCTTGGGGAACTGACCATCGCCGACACCATCACGGTAATAGATGATGTGCTCGGGATAGGATTTCCGGAACTGATAATAAACGCGCAAGTGCTCCAGGGTTATCGACTCCATGTCCTCGATCTCCCCCAGGGTAGAGCGTTGCAAGCGATATTGCATGTTATATGAAGCCCCGAATTGATCATGGGAGGCGGCCACACCCACCACACTGGGGATCTCCCACTGATCGGGCGACGGATGACTCACATCGGCACCCAAAAACATTGCGTTCTTTAACAGACAGCGCGGGTCATCCCTTAGCTTGTGATTAATACCGTTCAGCTTGGAATTGACCTTAAGTAGAACGTTACCAATACACTGCGGGTTGCATTTACGCTCGACTGTGATCTGCTTGATGCATTGTGTGAGAATGCCGTGCTTCAGCTCAGCCTTTTGCTTCACGACATCATAACAGCGCCCGACATTTGGTATAATAACGAACACCAAATCAAATTGATTTTTTTTGAAATCGTGGAAATGAGCATCTATTTCACGTTCGTCCTTGTAATTCCGTATCTCGGCTTTGGTATCCAGGCACAGATTGAGGGTGCGACTCTGCTGAAGAACCTGCGACGAAAATTAGTCGGATTAGGATCGGATCTGTTTGAAATGCTGCAATGAACTTACCATCTTCTGAAGCTCGTCCACATACTGGTAGTTAATCTTACCGTAGAGTATGGCCCATTTATGTGGCTTTGGCTTGGGTTCAAAGAATTGCATGCGATCCATGCGCCACGAACCGTTCCTCACCGAAGCCAAATTGTTGTTTTTGTACTCAATCTGAGGCGCATTGAGCGTGCGTGTATTCACGACGATGAAGTCATTGCCCAGCCGTATGCCAAAGTGGCTGATGGTCGGGTCTAAATTGTGCTTGAAATATTCCAGCAAGCGGACGATCTTGGCCTTCCTCTCGTTGGTTGACGTGCCAGCAAACTTAAGCATGGCCGCCACCCGAGCAGCAGTATCCTTGCGCTGCGATACGATACAGATAAATCAAATAAAAGCAGGAAACGCAGAATGATTTGGAGTGAAGGGAAGCTCCCCGCTTGGGAGATTTTTAACTCACCTTCATTGTCTGCCCATCGTCCATGCGACATAGTTCGATAGGCAAATAAATGCGTTTTAACGGCGGCCAAACATGCAAGCAGAGAAGGTTCGGAAACTTTAAATCATACTCCCGAGACTTGAAGTACTTTGCAACGGTCGTTTCTTTCCCATCCAGCTCAAATGTCTGAGTGCTAGCCGGAGCCTTGGAAAGCCCGTTGACTCTGAAGACGCGAGGGGCGCTGCCAAGACAGGCAGGCGGGTCGTAAATTATATAAATGTCATTTAGGAATGACTCAATATCAGAACGCCTGTAGTCAAGATTTGTGCTTTTGTCAATTTTCTGCCGCTGATAATGCTCTATATAGTCAATGATCGACATGGCCTTCGGATAGGCCTTGTGTGATATGTCCACATTAACAAACGGGCGATCGCCAAGCACGAATGTTTGATGGAGCCCAACCAGAGCTTCGTAGCCGTCTTTAAGATCAAAGGCGTTTCCGGGATCAGACCTTTTGAAGAAGGAGCGACCGGCGCGTCTAGCGGTGTTATGACAGGGAGCCGCCAACACAACCTCCAGACACTGCAAGGCTCGCATGGGCTTATCATAAATCTTGTCCTTCATGTAGCTGCAAAAATGGAAAACTGCACACATTCGGTTCAATTCGTTCAATTCGGTTCACTCACCTTCTTAGTGAGCTCAAATCGACTTCCGAGTCCTGTGTCTTCTTGAGCTCCACAGTGTAATTCAAGGTACGGCCGTGGCGATCTGTTACCTGGACGACAAGAGGGCAAGTTTCACTTCAAAAGCACATCAAACTCAGCGAAATATACAACACTTACTTTCACTTCTTAGCCCTGGGGGCTGCATTTTAGTTTCACAACTGAGTAGCACGATGCACGTCCATCATATGCGGCAATCGCACCCCCCAAATGTTCAACTCTGTACTGCTCAAAAGCCTGACGATAGAACTTCTTAGGAAATACTGACGTGATCTTCACATCGTACTGATAGGCCACCGCAGGCATTTTATCCAAGCTAACGTCGAGATAATTAACAGATACTTGACCTGGTTTTCCCAAAGTTCCACGTTTCATGGTGCCTGCTGGGAGTGGCGGCACCACTTTTTGGGTCTGAGGGAGCAGAGGCTGCAACCTAATAGATATGATCATTATCTATGATTCTGCGTTTTTAGTTTTCTCGAATGTGCAATATTGTGGATGCAACAGATTTTCGTCCTTTGCGGGGGCGGAAGGGGGTGTGGCGAAATTTGGACACGAAACGGTCAAGGTCCGATATCACAGGAGTGTGGATACCAATTTTGGTTGCTCTGGCTCTTATAGGTTCTGAGATCCTTGAACTCATATTTTGCAATTGGCAAAACCGACAATGAAACCTGTGTGTAAGAGAGAGACAGAGCGAGAAAGAATGAAATTGTTTTCTTGATTCTGGCTATAATAATTATACGATTGAGATTTTACACTCTAGAACATATAGTCATCCTCTACGATTCTGCGTTTTTGGTTTTCTCGTATCTTTAAAATTGTGGATGCCACAGATTTTCGTCCTTTGTGGGGGCGGAAGTGGGCGGGGCGAAGTTTTGAAATATTTTTGTAGCAGTGACATCACAGAAGTCTGGATCCAAAACAACGTTGCTCTAGCTCTTATAGTCTTTGAGCACTAGGCGCTGAAGGGGACGGACAGACAGACAGGGCTCAATCGACTCGGCTATTGATGCTGATCAAGAATATATATACTTTATGGGGTCGGAAACGATTCCTTCTGGACGTTACACACATCCACTTTCACCACAAATCTAATATACCCCAATACTCATTTTGAGTATCGGGTATAAAAAATAAATATTTACCAAAATTTATTTGCGGTTTTTGATCAAAGGCGACAGAATCATTTTACAGCTACAGCTACAATTTATTTGGATGTCATTTTTTTTAACAATATAATCAAGACACCAACATTTTCGGAAGTTTGAAGGTTGGTAGATGTAGAAAGCTATTCTTTAACTTATCATTTTTAGACTCTTGAAGATCGTTTTATAAAAATGAGCAAACGTTTTTGCTAAGATTTCATATCAGTGTTGGTTTCTACATATGTATATTTATACTGGAAAGCGAATCATATGCATATGTATATATGTATCCATAAATATTTGCAAGGTTATTCGACGGTTCTTTTAATTTCATTTGTAAACAGTTTCAGATAGGGTTAATTTTTATTTAAAAAATTATATTAATGAACTATACATCCGATCGCGTTTTATACATTTACTGACGCTAGAAGTCAGCAACGAGCTGAACTTGTAGATAGGCAACGCCATCAAAACTAAGTTTATAAAAAACCTATGCGTGTCATGTGTGTGGGGTTGTTCCGTTTGTTTGATCGCAACCGCGCTAGTGCAGATCGCTCTTCCTCTTCGTCGCTTGTATACTGATGCATGCTTGTTCCGCTAACACCCCCCACACGTACAGAAGATGTGGCCTGCATTAGATTTTGGTCAGGGGCGTTTCGATTCTCGTATAGCAACACTTTAAGTGTTTCTTCGTAAATACGTGCCTCAGGAAATTCCACTTTATTATGTTTTCGATCAGTTGCATAAACCATAGAAGTACAACACACTTCAGCAACCTTTTTTCCGTGCCCATAAAAGGACCAGCAACATATTTCTCTTGGTCCTATAACATCTTTGATGAATAAAATGCGTTCGTTGAAACGCAGAGAGAACTTGTCGAAAAGTTCAATATTTTTTAATAAATTGTCATCGGATGTGCTTGTGTATGAATACTTGTTGTTTTGTCGCTGCACCACTAAAATAACAGCCGGTTTCGAAGACGCGCTGATTAGAAGTTGTTGCTCTTTTTGCGAAGTTATCAATGGAATGCGGCAAATGGGTTTTGGCTCAATGTGTGCATATAGTGCCCGTTCACATGACAATGCAAGCTCGGTAATGCAGTAGTATTTTGATTCTGCAAGTAGCTCAGCTATTTCTTTGTTAGTTTCGGGTAATGGGACACTGCCATCGCGCAAGAAGTTGAGTATGATTCCAAAATGGTTTCCACAGCGATCTATTAGTATCCAACCTGCAACGTGAATTTTTGTATACATATTACAGAATAATTTCAATGTAAATTAATTACCTTCTGAATCAGTTAGCACCTCCATGCGACCACTAAACATAGCGCTTAGCATTGTATCATTATGCCTTGTCAGTGTTCCGATTGTAGTATAATATAAGCAACCACCAACATTCAGCTTGACATACTGAGACGAATGCCCTTTTAACAGCACTTTCTGATCACCGGACATGGCTTCAGACTGCTTGGCATGAAGCACAAATTGGTGGCTACTTTCTGCAGGTGCCAAAATCACTTTGTCTTGTAGAGCGGAACCCAGGTCTTCAATGCAGCAAGCTATTTCTTTTGGTGCACCTATGACACCAACGCCCTTTTGTTTGGAGCTTTGGCAAACGCTATCTTTTGCGTTGCTTACGCTCGCACAATCCTCCAGCGCTATGGGATCAATTTTTACGAATGTATTAGCCACGATGAAGAACTAAATCCAATTTGGTTACAAAGAAAATCAGTTTGCAAAATTATCTCTACATCAAAACGGACAGTCAATAAAACTATATATCGATAAAAAGTTATATTTCCGATACTTTCTTTATTTTCATCCCTGGCATCGGAATATTTTGTCTAGGGCACATACAAAATATTAACATAATCAAGTATGCTTTGATATATTTTTTTGTATGTGTTGCTTGTTTTGGGACTTTGAAAGGTTTTCCTCCGTAAGAACGGCAATTTTGTCAATTTGTGCTCAAGGTACCTGATTTTGGACGTCGAAAAAAAAAACGGCCGGCGACAAATATGCGAAATAGCAGAGTAAAAAGAACAGACGACCTTTCATTTTGTCGAAATGAAAATGTTTTCGTTTAGAAAACGTAGCAACCTTGCGGAATGTGAAAACGGGAGCACCAATGGGCGGGACGTCACGCCTAATTGATTAGAAATAGTCAGTCCGCGCTCAAAGGTGTTTGGAACAATTCGCAAATTCTTTCGAATACAAAGCCTTCCTAAATAGTGGAAAATATCTCGCCGTCTCTTTTCCTCAGGAATTCGAATTATCAAAACATAAAATAAAAATATATGTAAAAATGCTCTCTTGGTTTGTATTTTACAAAAAAATGTTGACATATCACCCAGTCATACCGAATGGTTTTAGGCAACATATATATAAAATCAGCAACGCGATTTTAAATATAAACCTTTCCAGGGCTATCAAACGGAAGTTAAGTAAACAAATGAATAAAATAGTTTGATATCAGCTACCGTATCAATTAGATGCGCTTTTTGTGCTTGTTGTTCGTATTATTACGTATATGTATTATTAATATGAACCATACTAATACTCTGCTTAGACGAGAGTGGAGCGGACGTCGTCCTGGTCCAGCAACCATGACATTTTACATTTAAGTTCTAGAAAATCATACCCTGGTTGTTTAAATGACCTCGGAGTCCTACATGATCATAAGTTGTGTTTTAACAGCCATATAGCCGCAACAGTAAATAAAGCTAAGAGTGTTTTAGCGATCATCAAGCTTTGGTTAAGAAGTTTGACGACCCGTACGTGACGAAACAACTGTATATCTTGTTAGTACGTCCGATATTGGAGTATTGTTCCTTTGTGTGGAGCCCGCAGTATAAAGAGCAGCAGGTTGTTATTGAATCTGTGCAAAAGCAATTTTAATTTTTGCCCTTCGTAACTTTAACTGGGACTCGGGTAGAATCTTGTCACCATAGACCTACCGGTCTATGCTAAATCTTATTGACCTGCCGTCGTCACACCATCGCAGAATATGCAATGGCGTTATGTTCATGCACAAGCTCCTAATTATAATAAGATCTGGCGTCCTGGACTAAAATATCACTACGGAAAACCCGGGGCCACATACATGCTATAAAATCAGAAATAGAGGAAACATCAGAGCCCGCAAGGCTACGCAAGATCCCCGCGAAAACTACCCACTAACTCCAGTGAGGAGTCCCTAACCATTTTATTAGACACGCATTTCCCCCGGGTGTACAACCATCGAACCGGCATACCTCCCTAGAGAGGGAGCGGTAACTTCGATGGATCACATCCACATGCAAAGTTGCAATTATTTTCTTGGGGAAATACCTCCAAACACTCCACTACTTAATGACCGCAAAGCTTGCGGGACTCTCGAATGGACAGTATCGAGCGGACTGACAGTATTCACAAATAAATACAAGATCCCTCTCCTAACACCACCATATTAAATTGATGCAGGATATCCTTCAGCAACAGTGGCATTTACTTATGGTTGGTAATTGGCAAAAAGTTGAATTGGAAATATTTAACCTCCTTATCAATGATCTTCCCCAAGTTTTAACTAATTCACGAGTCCCAATGTATGCTGATGATGTCAAGCTATGTTTTTCCTACAGCGATCTGGTAACCTCGTTATTTCTTCAATCAGATCTCGACGCTCTCAAAAATTGGTACATTATTAGCGCTCTTCCTCTTAACATTTCCAAATTTAACGCCATGACCCTCCATCGCAACAAGTCTTACCTTTTTAACTTCACAATTCATAAAATTTCCTTGGAACGCCTATACAAAGTTAATGACTTAGGCATTATTTTCGTACATAACTTATGTTTTAGTTCTCATATATCCGCTATTTCGAATAAAGCCAAAGGAGTCCTTGTCTTTATCAAAAGATGGTCGAAGGAATTTTCTGACCCCTAACCACTAAACTATTCTACACCTATCTTGGAATATGGTTCCTGTATCTGGTCTCCCCATTACCAAAAATATCAAGATATGCTCGAGTCCGTTCAAAAACAATTCCTTATCTTTGCCCTGCGCGGACTTAATTGGGACCCCTCTCGTCATCTTGAACTTGCACTCTCCTGAAAGTCGTAGGAGTTTCCATGGATTTCTGTTTCTCCACAAACTTCTCCTAGGCGACGTTGAATCCTCGGCCCTCATTAGCCTTATCAATATTGCTGTCCCATCCCGCCCAACTAGGCATTACTATCCTCTGCGTCTTCCTGTCCTTCGAACTACTCTGACCATGAATCTTGTCGTAGCCTTTGCCGCGACTACAATAAATTTGTTTATCTTTTTTTCCTTTGATACTTGTGCTTCCAAAGTAAAATCTTCTTTAATGAATAATTATTTAATTTAATTTAATGATTTCTACCTTCTTATTTTTACACAGTTTAACTGTCCATAGTTGAACTCTAAACATTAAACATAAACCTGAACGTCAAAAATAAAGTGACGAAGGCCACGACAGCGCTCTATACATGTACAAAATCCATTTTTGTAAAAAGGGGCACCAACCCAAGTATAGTCCAATGAATGCATCTAGCAATAGTTAGGCCAATACTACACTACGGAGTTACTGCGTGGTGACCGGAGCAATTGAAAAGGACCACCAAAAAACTGTGCAAAGTTCAGCGAATTGCCGGCCTATGCATCAGTAGAACTCCACCCCAAATGATGCGCTAAATGCTATCTTATGCCCCCAGAGCCTTGAACTTGCAGGAAAGGAGCGGGCAGGCATGGCAGCAGTACTTCTGAGAGACTCCGACCAACCGACTCCTCCGGCACCACAGCACATAGGTCACTCATCCATTTAAATTAATAGCAATATCGTCCGTTTAAAAACATTCTACTGAGTTCCAAGAGAGTACACAGATACCCCCTTCAATACATTCAGTCCTCACAGAGACGAATGGCTCGACTGACTTCCAGGCCCAGATGGGGCCATACACAGATCACTGTACCGTCTTCATTGCTACCCACTTGAAATGGAAACCATCAAGTATGCCTTTGAGTAAAATGTCAAAGTTTACTAAATTTTTTTTTGTTAAATTCGAACGAAATACCCTCTAAAGGTAGCTTTTCTGATAGAAACATAACTAAAAAGTCGCGATTCATCTAGGGGTCTACTTCTAGTTGGCTACATTCTGAGCAACGTATATGGAGGCCGTATATCGCACATTCACAGAACTCAGGAAGGTCCCCTGAAATTGCAACTCATTCCTCCCAAAACGTACATCTTAAAAGTAAACAACGTACAGGCAGGGTCAAAACAATCCTTCACTTACCTTTTAGTTGATGCTGTTGGAGGGGCTTGGTTGGTTTTTCGGCATTCGGTTTATATTCTAATCGGAATAAATTTATTTTATTAAACAAATTCGCATGGTAACTTTTCACTTTCAGTTTTGTATTTCACTCACTATTTTCCTTTTCCATTTTTATATTTTTTATTATTTTATTTTTGTTGAATTTTATATCTGTTCTCAACGACTGAACTGTTTCGAATGACTGCAATATTTATTTCCTGTTTTCTGATGCCAAACTTTTTACTCTAAATATGTTTGACGTATAGCGCTGTGCTGTGTGATCGATTCTAATAATCTTGTAGTTGTATCTGTAGTAAATGATTAATTTTCATTTGGTGTGCAGTTAGTTGGTGCTCAATTAAGAAATTCTGCTTTTCAACTATCCTAGGAATTCTCTAAATAGCATTTTTTATACCGGGTACTCGAAGGGTTTAGGGATACTGCTATTTATATTTCAGACCTAACAATAAAAAAATGAACTTAGGTGCTGGAAAATGGGGTTATTTATTTTTGTAATATTTTCCATGAAAGCCTTTGGGGCCCTTTGCCGTTCTCCACGCTGCTGTAGGGCGCCAGAAGTGGCGGAGCTTGTGGATGGAGTGGGAGTGGCCGTGGGCGGGGCTGGGGCTCCAGTGAGTTGATTAGGTCTGTACTGACCGCCGGTACAACAGCAGCTGCTTATTATTTTAGTGAAAAACGAACAAAATCTTTGACTCCATTGATTTCCACTAAGGAAAGGAGTGAAATCTTTCATGCACATGTCAATCCACACACAATTGTTTCATCAGAGGTTCTGCTATTTTTCATGCGCTCAAGCAAGTAAATTATTTCAAATGATTGACCAATGGTTCGATACAATTTAAATGCAATCGAAATTAATTCGCGGTGCAGTCAAAATATAACGATACAAAAAATTGGCTTTTACGAATAAAAAAGTAAATAAACCGTATTTTCCCTTAAACCTTAAACCATCCCGGGCCAGGCTCAGGAGAGATTTTCGAACTCGCAAGTGGGACGATTGGACCAACCAGGACTTCAAGCGGCGGACGAAGCGACCCGTTCAGCACACACGTGCGCCGGCTACTGCGTAGCTCTGGTCGACAGCTCTGGAATACATATGTCTAGTGTCATATAGCATAACGTAGAGTAGAGTAGAGTAGAGTAGAGTGTGCCCCTTACATGATGATAATGATAAAATATACAATTTATAAAGAATAATCATATTTCAATTGAATTACTATAGGCAGAAGTGAAGCTGTTTTTTGATGCCTACACGAAGTACATAGGATTCGTCTTCATGAACTCTGGAACAATCAAACGCTTTGCGTACTCCTCCTGTGGAGAACGGAACTTGGTGGAGCTGGAAGAAAAGCGGTCAAGATATTAGTCAAGACGTTATCAGAACGAATATATGAAACAATAATAGTATTAATATCGCACCCAGTGAGGTAGACACGTCCACGTGCCGCAGCCAAATGTGCCAAATATGCCGGAGCCGGATAAGACACTGCGCGGTTGCAACGAGGAAACATGTGACAAAGATTGTATGTCAATTGCTGCAGTACATCAATATCCAAGTTGCCCGTATTCTCAATTACGTTGTAACGCGTCGGCTTGGCCGTCCCCTGATTCGCCTGATGGCTGACCATGAAGAACTCCATTTCATTGGGATGGACAACTGTGCGATCTACGACGGTTCCCGGATCGACATTGTTGAACTTGTTATATTGCGATGGAGCTCCGTTCGGAAAGAAGCGCGTATGATGCCGCTTAACTACAATGACGCAGCAAATCTTGGGTTTAATGTGCATCTGAAAGGCGAACGGTCGAGTAGCGATAGAAAATGACAACAAAATCTGGATGCAACGGTTCAAATTACCTTGCAGCAGGCCGCAGAAATTCCTCTCAACTCTTCACTCTTGATCTTGGGGAACTGACCATCGCCGACACCATCACGGTAATAGATGATGTGCTCGGGATAGGATTTCCGGAACTGATAATAAACACGCAAGTGCTCCAGGGTTATCGACTCCATGTCCTCGATCTCCTCCAGGGTAGAGCGTTGCAAGCGATATTGCATGTTATATGAAGCCCCGAATGGATCATGGGAGGCGGCAACACCCACCACACTGGGGATCTCCCACTGATCGGGCGACGGATGACTCACATCGGCACCCAAAAACATTGCGTTCTTTAACAGACAGCGCGGGTCATCCCTTAGCTTGTGGTTAATACCGTTCAGCTTGGAATTTACCTTAAGTAGAACGTTACCAATACACTGCGGGTTGCATTTACGCTCGACTGTGATCTGCTTGATGCATTGTGTGAGAATGCCGTGCTTCAGCTCAGCCTTTTGCTTCACGACATCATAACAGCGCCCGACATTTGGTATAATAACGAACACCAAATCAAATTGATTTTTTTTGAAATCGTGGAAATGAGCATCTATTTCACGTTCGTCCTTGTAATTCCGTATCTCGGCTTTGGTATCCAGGCACAGATTGAGGGTGCGACTCTGCTGAAGAACCTGCGACGAAAATTAGTCGGATTAGGATCGGATCTGTTTGAAATGCTGCAATGAACTTACCATCTTCTGAAGCTCGTCCACATACAGGTAGTTAATCTTACCGTAGAGTATGGCCCATTTATGTGGCTTTGGCTTGGGTTCAAAGAATTGCATGCGATCCATGCGCCACGAACCGTTCCTCACCGAAGCCAAATTGTTGTTTTTGTACTCAATCTGAGGCGCATTGAGCGTGCGTGTATTCACGACGATGAAGTCATTGCCCAGCCGTATGCCAAAGTGGCTGATGGTCGGGTCTAAATTGTGCTTGAAATATTCCAGCAAGCGGACGATCTTGGCCTTCCTCTCGTTGGTTGACGTGCCAGCAAACTTAAGCATGGCCGCCACCCGAGCAGCAGTATCCTTGCGCTGCGATACGATACAGATAAATCAAATAAAAGCAGGAAACGCAGAATGATTTGGAGTGAAGGGAAGCTCCCCGCTTGGGAGATTTTTAACTCACCTTCATTGTCTGCCCATCGTCCATGCGACATAGTTCGATAGGCAAATAAATGCGTTTTAACGGCGGCCAAACATGCAAGCAGAGAAGGTTCGGAAACTTTAAATCATACTCCCGAGACTTGAAGTACTTTGCAACGGTCGTTTCTTTCCCATCCAGCTCAAATGTCTGAGTGCTAGCCGGAGCCTTGGAAAGCCCGTTGACTCTGAAGACGCGAGGGGCGCTGCCAAGACAGGCAGGCGGGTCGTAAATTATATAAATGTCATTTAGGAATGACTCAATATCAGAACGCCTGTAGTCAAGATTTGTGCTTTTGTCAATTTTCTGCCGCTGATAATGCTCTATATAGTCAATGATCGACATGGCCTTCGGATAGGCCTTGTGTGATATGTCCACATTAACAAACGGGCGATCGCCAAGCACGAATGTTTGATGGAGCCCAACCAGAGCTTCGTAGCCGTCTTTAAGATCAAAGGCGTTTCCGGGATCAGACCTTTTGAAGAAGGAGCGACCGGCGCGTCTAGCGGTGTTATGACAGGGAGCCGCCAACACAACCTCCAGACACTGCAAGGCTCGCATGGGCTTATCATAAATCTTGTCCTTCATGTAGCTGCAAAAATGGAAAACTGCACACATTCGGTTCAATTCGTTCAATTCGGTTCACTCACCTTCTTAGTGAGCTCAAATCGACTTCCCAGTCCTGTGTCTTCTTGAGCTCCACAGTGTAATTCAAGGTAAGGCCGTGGCGATCTGTTACCTGGACGACAAGAGGGCAAGTTTCACTTCAAAAGCACATCAAACTCAGCGAAATATACAACACTTACTTTCACTTCTTGGCCCTGGGGGCTGCATTTTAGTTTCACAACTGAGTAGCACGATGCACGTCCATCATATGCGGCAATCGCACCCCCCAAATGTTCAACTCTGTACTGCTCAAAAGCCTGACGATAGAACTTCTTAGGAAATACTGACGTGATCTTCACATCGTACTGATAGGCCACCGCAGGCATTTTATCCAAGCTAACGTCGAGATAATTAACAGATACTTGACCTGGTTTTCCCAAAGTTCCACGTTTCATGGTGCCTGCTGGGAGTGGCGGCACCACTTTTTGGGTCTGAGGGAGCAGAGGCTGCAGAGGCAGACCTCGGTTCTGGGCTCTTGGCCATTTTGGGAGTTCGTCTTGCGGTTTTGGTGGACCATAGAACTGGGAGCCTCCTTGGTGTTGTTCATTGTGGCCCTGAAGACGCCTTTGTACTGTCTGCTGTTGTTGGTTCTGTTTTTCTATAGGATCGCGGTGTTGTCCGCGCTGTTGTGGAAGTTGCTGCTGCTGCTGCTGCTGCTGCTTTCCGCCCCAGCCTTCCCCGGCCTTATCGCGCCTCTTCTGACACCTTTGTGTCTGCCATTCTCCTTGCTCCTCTTCCTGCTTCTGCTTCTGCAAGCCAGAGGCGGCAGGACCTCCATATGGAGGGTGAGTAACCTGTTCTCCAGCTAAAGATTCGTGAAGAAGAGTGGAAGAATTAATGGTAAGTAATCGATACACGGACCTGCGCTAACAAGTCTAAAGCAAAACAAAATACCCTCAATGGACCGCGATTTATCAAGGTCGCGGTTATTTTGTAACTAAATTTCAAAGCTTCATTGCTACCCACTTGAAATGGAAACCATCAAGTATGCCTTTGAATAAAATGTCAAAGTTTACTAAATTTTTTTTGTTAAATTCGAACGAAATGTTACCCTCTAAAGGTAGCTTTTCTGATAGAAACATAGCTAAAAAGTCGCGATTCATCTAGGGGTCTACTGCTATTTGGCTACATTCTGAGCAACGTATATGGAGGCCGTATATCGCACATTCACAGAACTCAGGAAGGTCCGCTGAAATTGCAGCTCATTCCTCCCAAAACGTACATCTTAAAAGTAAACAACGTACAGCCAGGGTCAAAACAATCCTTCACTTACCTTTTAGTTGATGCTGTTGGAGGGGCTTGCCGAAGTACCGCTTCATGGTTGGTTTGGTTGGTTTTTCGGCATTCGGTTTATATTCTAATCGGAATAAATTTAATTTATTGAACAAATTCGCATGGGTACTTTTCACTTTCAGTTTTGTATTTCACTCACTATTTTCCTTTCCCATTTTTATATTTTTTATTATTTTTATTTTTGTCGAATTTTATATCTGTTCCCGACGACTGAATTGTTTCGAATGACTGCAATATTTATTTCCTGTTTTCTGATGCCAAACTTTTTACTCTAAATATGTTTGACGTATAGCACTGTGCTGTGTGATCGATTCTAATAATCTTGTAGTTGAATCTGTAGTAAATGATTAATTTTCATTTGGTGTGCAGTTAGTTGGTGCTCAATTAAGAAATTCTGCTTTTCAACTATCCTAGGAATTCTCTAAATAACATTTTTTATACCGGGTACTCGAAGGGTTTAGGGATACTGCTATTTATATTTCAGACCTAACAATAAACGAGGGGGAACGTTGTGAGTTGCTGCGGAGACCGCAACTCTAAATTTATACCCGATACTAAGTCAGTACGGCTCTCCTCCGGCAGACGTCGCTAATATTAAACGACACGACAAAGAATGCGTGCGAGAGAGACAGAAAATCAGTCTGAGCGTGACGTCGGGCGCTGCGTAGCCAGTGCAAATTTATTTGTTCCTTTTGGCTATAAAAATTATCTGATCTGATACAGATTCAGCAACCTAATAGATATGATCATTATCTATGATTCTGCGTTTTTAGTTTTCTCGAATGTGCAATATTGTGGATGCAACAGATTGAGGCGAAATTCTAAGATATACGTTTTATAGTGAGATCTAACAGAAGTGCGGATACCAAATTTGGTTACTCTAGCCTTAATAGTCTCTGAGATTTGTGGATGCCCCAGATTTTCGTCCTTTGCGGGGGCGGAAGGGGGTGTGGCGAAATTTGGACACGAAACGGTCAAGGTCCGATATCACAGGAGTGTGGATACCAAATTTGGTTGCTCTGGCTCTTATAGGTTCTGAGATCCTTAAACTCATATTTTGCAATTGGCAAAACCGACAATGAAACCTGTGTGTAAGAGAGAGACAGAGCGAGAAAGAATGAAATTGTTTTCTTGATTCTGGCTATAATAATTATACGATTGAGATTTTACACTCTAGAACATATAGTCATCCTCTACGATTCTGCGTTTTTGGTTTTCTCGTATCTTTAAAATTGTGGATGCCACAGATTTTCGTCCTTTGTGGGGGCGGAAGTGGGCGGGGCGAAGTTTTGAAATATTTTTGTAGCAGTGACATGACAGAAGTCTGGATCCAAAACAACGTTGCTCTAGCTCTTATAGTCTTTGAGCACTAGGCGATGAAGGGGACGGACAGACAGACAGGGCTCAATCGACTCGGCTATTGATGCTGATCAAGAATATATATACTTTATGGGGTCGGAAACGATTCCTTCTGGACGTTACACACATCCACTTTTACCACAAATCTAATATACCCCAATACTCATTTTGAGTATCGGGTATAAAAAATAAATATTTACCAAAATTTATATATATTTACACTATAAAGCTGTAGCTTACAGCTTTGCTTGGGGTGCGGTTTTTGATCAAAGGCGACAGAATCATTTTACAACTACAGGATATAACTTTGTTTTAAACACTAAAAGTTATCTTCCGTTCTGGTACAGTTTTTTCCAGTAGCCAGTATTGTTTTCTGAAGCTAATGTCGCTTTGCTAGTTATGTAGTTATTCCAAGTTAGTGTGGTTGTCCAGGTGGATCCGCACGTATTTAGATGACTTGGTGGCTGCGATAGCTGACCCATTTCTTTATGGGGTCACCCTCCGTTTGGAGGTATATATTTTCTTTTTGGTCTGCCATTAATTTATTTGGATGTCATTTTTTTAAGCAATATAATCAAGACACCAACATTTTCGGAAGTTTGAAGGTTGGTAGATGTAGAAAGCTATTCTTTAACTTATCATTTTTAGACTCTTGAAGATCGTTTTATAAAAATGAGCAAACGTTTTTTTTTAACATAGAATTAATATTATTTTGTTTGCTTGCTAAGATTTCATATCAGTGTTGGTTTCTACATATGTTTATTTATACTGGAAAGCGAATCATATACATATGTATATATGTAACCATAAATATTTGCAAGGTTATTCGACGGTTCTTGTAATTTCATTTGTAAACAGTTTCAGATAGGGTTAATTTTTATTTAAAAAATTATATTAATGAACTATACATCCGATCGCGTTTTATACATTTACTGACGCTAGAAGTCAGCAACGAGCTGAACTTGTAGATAGGCAACGCCATCAAAACTAAGTTTATAAAAAACCTATGCGTGTCATGTGGGGTTGTTCCGTTTGTTTGATCGCAACCGCGCTAGTCCAGTTCGCTCTTCCTCTTCGTCGCTTGTATACTGATGCATGCTTGTTCCGCTAACACCCCCCACACGTACAGAAGATGTGGCCTGCATTAGATCTTGGTCAGGGGCGTTTCGATTCTCGTATAGCAGCACTTTAAGTGTTTCTTCGTAAATACGTGCCTCAGGAAATTCCACTTTAGTATGTTTTCGATCAGTTGCATAAACTATAGAAGTACAACACACTTCAGCAACCTTTTTTCCGTGCCCATAAAAGGACCAGCAACATATTTCTCTTGGTCCTATAACATCTTTGATGAATAAAATGCGTTCGTTGAAACGCAGAGAGAACTTGTCGAAAAGTTCAATATTTTTTAATAAATTGTCATCGGATGTGCTTGTGTATGAATACTTGTTGTTTTGTCGCTGCACCACTAAAATAACAGCCGGTTTCGAAGACGCGCTGATTAGAAGTTGTTGCTCTTTTTGCGAAGTTATCAATGGAATGCGGCAAATGGGTTTTGGCTCAATGTGTGCATATAGTGCCCGTTCACATGACAATGCAAGCTCGGTAATGCAGTAGTATTTTGATTCTGCAAGTAGCTCAGCTATTTCTTTGTTAGTTTCGGGTAATGGGACACTGCCATCGCGCAAGAAGTTGAGTATGATTCCAAAATGGTTTCCACAGCGATCTATTAGTATCCAACCTGCAACGTGAATTTTTGTATACATATTACAGAATAATTTCAATGTAAATTAATTACCTTCTGAATCAGTTAGCACCTCCATGCGACCACTAAACATAGCGCTTAGCATTGTATCATTATGCTTCGTCAGTGTTCCGATTGTAGTATAATATAAGCGACCACCAACATTCAGCTTGACATACTGAGACGAATGCCCTTTTAACAGCACTTTCTGATCACCGGACATGGCTTCAGACTGCTTGGCATGAAGCACAAATTGGTGGCTACTTTCTGCAGGTGCCAAAATCACTTTGTCTTGTAGAGCGGAACCCAGGTCTTCAATGCAGCAAGCTATTTCTTTTGGTGCACCTATGACACCAACGCCCTTTTGTTTGGAGCTTTGGCAAACGCTATCTTTTGCGTTGCTTACGCTCGCACAATCCTCCAGCGCTATGGGATCAATTTTGACGAATGTATTAGCCACGATGAAGAACTAAATCCAATTTGGTTACAAAGAAAATCAGTTTGCAAAATTATCTCTACATCAAAACGGACAGTCAATAAAACTATATATCGATAAAAAGTTATATTTCCGATACTTTCTTTATTTTCATCCCTGGCATCGGAATATTTTGTCTAGGGCACATACAAAATATTAACATAATCAAGTATGCTTTGATATATTTTTTTGTATGTGTTGCTTGTTTTGGGACTTTGAAAGGTTTTCCTCCGTAAGAACGGCAATTTTGTCAATTTGTGCTCAAGGTACCTGATTTTGGACGTCGAAAAAAAAACGGCCGGCGACAAATATGCGAAATAGCAGAGTAAAAAGAACAGACGACCTTTCATTTTGTCGAAATGAAAATGTTTTCGTTTAGAAAACGTAGCAACCTTACGGAATGTGAAAACGGGAGCACCAATGGGCGGGACGTCACGCCTAATTGATTAGAAATAGTCAGTCCGCGCTCAAAGGTGTTTGGAACAATTCGCAAATTCTTTCGAATACAAAGCCTTCCTAAATAGTGGAAAATATCTCGCCGTCTCTTTTCCTCAGGAATTCGAATTATCAAAACATAAAATAAAAATATATGTAAAAATGCTCTCTTGGTTTGTATTTTACAAAAAAATGTTGACATATCACCCAGTCATACCGAATGGTTTTAGGCAACATATATATAAAATCAGCAACGCGATTTTAAATATAAACCTTTCCAGGGCTATCAAACGGAAGTTAAGTAAACAAATGAATAAAATAGTTTGATATCAGCTACCGTATCAATTAGATGCGCTTTTTGTGCTTGTTGTTCGTATTATTACGTTATTACGTATATGTATTATTATTATGAACCATACTAATACTCTGCTTAGACGAGAGTGGAGCGGACGTTGTCCTGGTCCAGCAACCATGACATTTTACATTTAAGTTCTAGAAAATCATACCCTGGTTGTTTAAATGACCTCGGAGTCCTACATGATTATAAGTTGTGTTTTAACAGCCATATAGCCGCAACAGTAAATAAAGCTAAGAGTGTTTTAGCGATCATCAAGCTTTGGTTTAAGAAGTTTGACGACCCGTACATGACGAAAAACTGTATATCTTGTTAGTACGTCCGATATTGGAGTATTGTTCCTTTGTGTGGAGCCCGCAGTATAAAGAGCAGCAGGTTGTTATTGAATCTGTGCAAAAGCAATTTTAATTTTTGCCCTTCGTAACTTTAACTGGGACTCGGGTAGAATCTTGTCACCATAGACCTACCGGTCTATGCTAAATCTTATTGACCTGCCGTCGTCACACCATCGCAGAATATGCAATGGCGTTATGTTCATGCACAAGCTCCTAATTATAATAAGATCTGGCGTCCTGGACTAAAATATCACTACGGAAAACCCGGGGCCACATACATGCTATAAAATCAGAAATAGAGGAAACATCAGAGCCCGCAAGGCTACGCAAGATCCCCGCGAAAACTACCCACTAACTCCAGTGAGGAGTCCCTAACCATTTTATTAGACACGCATTTCCCCCGGGTGTACAACCACCGAACCGGCATACCTCCCTAGAGAGGGAGCGGTAACTTCGATGGATCACATCCACATGCAAAGTTGCAATTATTTTCTTGGGGAAATACCTCCAAACACTCCACTACTTAATGACCGCAAAGCTTGGGGGACTCTCGAATGGACAGTATCGAGCGGACTGAAAGTATTCACAAATAAATACAAGATCCCTCTCCTAACACCCCCATATTAAATTGATGCAGGATATCCTTCAGCAACAGTGGCATTTACTTATGGTTGGTAATTGGCAAAAAGTTGAATTGGAAATATTTAACCTCCTTATCAATGATCTTCCCCAAGTTTTAACTAATTCACGAGTCCCAATGTATGCTGATGATGTCAAGCTATGTTTTTCCTACAGCGATCTGGTAACCTCGTTATTTCTTCAATCAGATCTCGACGCTCTCAAAAATTGGTACATTATTAGCGCTCTTCCTCTTAACATTTCCAAATTTAACGCCATGACCCTCCATCGCAACAAGTCTTACCTTTTTAACTTCACAATTCATAAAATTTCCTTGGAACGCCTATACAAAGTTAATGACTTAGGCATTATTTTCGTACATAACTTATGTTTTAGTTCTCATATATCCGCTATTTCGAATAAAGCCAAAGGAGTCCTTGTCTTTATCAAAAGATGGTCGAAGGAATTTTCTGACCCCTAACCACTAAACTATTCTACACCTATCTTGGAATATGGTTCCTGTATCTGGTCTCCCCATTACCAAAAATATCAAGATATGCTCGAGTCCGTTCAAAAACAATTCCTTATCTTTGCCCTGCGCGGACTTAATTGGGACCCCTCTCGTCATCTTCCTTCTTATGAGAGTCGGCTGCGTCTCATGAACTTGCACTCTCCTGAAAGTCGTAGGAGTTTCCATGGAATTCTGTTTCTCCACAAACTTCTCCTAGGCGACGTTGAATCCTCGGCCCTCATTAGCCTTATCAATATTGCTGTCCCATCCCGCCCAACTAGGCATTACTATCCTCTGCGTCTTCCTGTCCTTCGAACTACTCTGACCATGAATCTTGTCGTAGCCTTTGCCGCGACTACAATAAATTTGTTTATCTTTTTTTCCTTTGATACTTGTGCTTCCAAAGTAAAATCTTTAATGAATAATTATTTTATTTAATTTTATGATTTCTACCTTCTTATTTTTACACAGTTTAACTGTCCATAGTTGAACTCTAAACATTAAACATAAACCTGAACGTCAAAAATAAAGTGACGAAGGCCACGACAGCGCTCTATACATGTACAAAATCCATTTTTGTAAAAAGGGGCACCAACCCAAGTATAGTCCAATGGATGCATCTAGCAATAGTTAGGCCAATACTACACTACGGAGTTACTGCGTGGTGACCGGAGCAATTGAACACAGAGTACACAGATACCCCCTTCAATACATTCAGTCCTCACAGAGACGAATGGCTCGACTGACTTCCAGGCCCAGATGGGGCCATACAGGCCATACACAGATCACTGTACCGTCTTCATTGCTACCCACTTGAAATGGAAACCATCAAGTATGCCTTTGAGTAAAATGTCAAAGTTTACTAAATTTTTTTTTGTTAAATTCGAACGAAATACCCTCTAAAGGTAGCTTTTCTGATAGAAACATAACTAAAAAGTCGCGATTCATCTAGGGGTCTACTGCTAGTTGGCTACATTCTGAGCAACGTATATGGAGGCCGTATATCGCACATTCACAGAACTCAGGAAGGTCCCCTGAAATTGCAACTCATTCCTCCCAAAACGTACATCTTGAAAGTAAACAACGTACAGGCAGGGTCAAAACAATCCTTCACTTACCTTTTAGTTGATGCTGTTGGAGGGGCTTGGTTGGTTTTTCGGCATTCGGTTTATATTCTAATCGGAATAAATTTATTTTATTAAACAAATTCGCATGGGAACTTTTCACTTTCAGTTTTGTATTTCACTCACTATTTTCCTTTTCCATTTTTATATTTTTTATTATTTTATTTTTGTTGAATTTTATATCTGTTCTCAACGACTGAACTGTTTCGAATGACTGCAATATTTATTTCCTGTTTTCTGATGCCAAACTTTTTACTCTAAATATGTTTGACGTATAGCGCTGTGCTGTGTGATCGATTCTAATAATCTTGTAGTTGTATCTGTAGTAAATGATTAATTTTCATTTGGTGTGCAGTTAGTTGGTGCTCAATTAAGAAATTCTGCTTTTCAACTATCCTAGGAATTCTCTAAATAGCATTTTTTATACCGGGTACTCGAAGGGTTTAGGGATACTGCTATTTATATTTCAGACCTAACAATAAAAAAATGAACTTAGGTGCTGGAAAATGGGGTTATTTATTTTTGTAATATTTTCCATGAAGGCCTTTGGGGCCCTTTGCCGTTCTCCACGCTGCTGTAGGGCGCCAGAAGTGGCGGAGCTTGTGGATGGAGTGGGAGTGGCCGTGGGCGGGGCTGGGGCTCCAGTGAGTTGATTAGGTCTGTACTGACCGCCGGTACAACAGCAGCTGCTTATTATTTTAGTGAAAAACGAACAAAATCTTTGACTCCATTGATTTCCACTAAGGAAAGGAGTGAAATCTTTCATGCACATGTCAATCCACACACAATTGTTTCATCAGAGGTTCTGCTATTTTTCATGCGCTCAAGCAAGTAAATTATTTCAAATGATTGACCAATGGTTCGATACAATTTAAATGCAATCGAAATTAATTCGCGGTGCAGTCAAAATATAACGATACAAAAAATTGGCTTTTACGAATAAAAAAGTAAATAAACCGTATTTTCCCTTAAACCTTAAACCATCCCGGGCCAGGCTCAGGAGAGATTTTCGAACTCGCAAGTGGGACGATTGGACCAACCAGGACTTCAAGCGGCGGACGAAGCGACCCGTTCAGCACACACGTGCGCCGGCTACTGCGTAGCTCTGGTCGACAGCTCTGGAATACATATGTCTAGTGTCATATAGCATAACGTAAAGTAGAGTAGAGTAGAGTAGAGTAGAGTAGAGTGTGCCCCTTACATGATGATAATGATAAAATATACAATTTATAAAGAATAATCATATTTGAATTGAATTACTATAGGCAGAAGTGAAGCTGTTTTTTGATGCCTACACGAAGTACATAGGATTCGTCTTCATGAACTCTGGAACAATCAAACGCTTTGCGTACTCCTCCTGTGGAGAACGGAACTTGGTGGAGCTGGAAGAAAAGCGGTTAAGATATTAGTCAAGACGTTATCAGAACGAATATATGAAACAATAATAGTATTAATATCGCACCCAGTGAGGTAGACACGTCCACGTGCCGCAGCCAAATGTGCCAAATATGCCGGAGCCGGATAAGACACTGCGCGGTTGCAACGAGGAAACATGTGACAAAGATTGTATGTCAATTGCTGCAGTACATCAATATCCAGATTGCCCGTATTCTCAATTACGTTGTAACGCGTCGGCTTGGCCGTCCCCTGATTCGCCTGATGGCTGACCATGAAGAACTCCATCTCATTGGGATGGACAATGGTGCGATCGACGACGGTTCCCGGATCGACATTGTTGAACTTGTTATATTGCGATGGAGCTCCGTTCGGAAAGAAGCGCGTATGATGCCGCTTAACTACAATGACGCAGCAAATCTTGGGTTTAATGTGCATCTGAAAGGCGAACGGTCGAGTAGCGATAGAAAATGACAACAAAATCTGGATGCAACGGTTCAAATTACCTTGCAGCAGGCCGCAGAAATTCCTCTCAACTCTTCACTTTTGATCTTGGGGAACTGACCATCGCCGACACCATCACGGTAATAGATGATGTGCTCGGGATAGGATTTCCGGAACTGATAATAAACACGCAAGTGCTCCAGGGTTATCGACTCCATGTCCTCGATCTCCTCCAGGGTAGAGCGTTGCAAGCGATATTGCATGTTATATGAAGCCCCGAATGGATCATGGGAGGCGGCAACACCCACCACACTGGGGATCTCCCACTGATCGGGCGACGGATGACTCACATCGGCACCCAAAAACATTGCGTTCTTTAACAGACAGCGCGGGTCATCCCTTAGCTTGTGATTAATACCGTTCAGCTTGGAATTTACCTTAAGTAGAACGTTACCAATACACTGCGGGTTGCATTTACGCTCGACTGTGATCTGCTTGATGCATTGTGTGAGAATGCCGTGCTTCAGCTCAGCCTTTTGCTTCACGACATCATAACAGCGCCCGACATTTGGTATAATAACGAACACCAAATCAAATTGATTTTTTTTGAAATCGTGGAAATGAGCATCTATTTCACGTTCGTCCTTGTAATTCCGTATCTCGGCTTTGGTATCCAGGCACAGATTGAGGGTGCGACTCTGCTGAAGAACCTGCGACGAAAATTAGTCGGATTAGGATCGGATCTGTTTGAAATGCTGCAATGAACTTACCATCTTCTGAAGCTCGTCCACATACTGGTAGTTAATCTTACCGTAGAGTATGGCCCATTTATGTGGCTTTGGCTTGGGTTCAAAGAATTGCATGCGATCCATGCGCCACGAACCGTTCCTCACCGAAGCCAAATTGTTGTTTTTGTACTCAATCTGAGGCGCATTGAGCGTGCGTGTATTCACGACGATGAAGTCATTGCCCAGCCGTATGCCAAAGTGGCTGATGGTCGGGTCTAAATTGTGCTTGAAATATTCCAGCAAGCGGACGATCTTGGCCTTCCTCTCGTTGGTTGACGTGCCAGCAAACTTAAGCATGGCCGCCACCCGAGCAGCAGTATCCTTGCGCTGCGATACGATACAGATAAATCAAATAAAAGCAGGAAACGCAGAATGATTTGGAGTGAAGGGAAGCTCCCCGCTTGGGAGATTTTTAACTCACCTTCATTGTCTGCCCATCGTCCATGCGACATAGTTCGATAGGCAAATAAATGCGTTTTAACGGCGGCCAAACATGCAAGCAGAGAAGGTTCGGAAACTTTAAATCATACTCCCGAGACTTGAAGTACTTTGCAACGGTCATTTCTTTCCCATCCAGCTCAAATGTCTGAGTGCTAGCCGGAGCCTTGGAAAGCCCGTTGACTCTGAAGACGCGAGGGGCGCTGCCAAGACAGGCAGGCGGGTCGTAAATTATATAAATGTCATTTAGGAATGACTCAATATCAGAACGCCTGTAGTCAAGATTTGTGCTTTTGTCAATTTTCTGCCGCTGATAATGCTCTATATAGTCAATGATCGACATGGCCTTCGGATAGGCCTTGTGTGATATGTCCACATTAACAAACGGGCGATCGCCAAGCACGAATGTTTGATGGAGCCCAACCAGAGCTTCGTAGCCGTCTTTAAGATCAAAGGCGTTTCCGGGATCAGACCTTTTGAAGAAGGAGCGACCGGCGCGTCTAGCGGTGTTATGACAGGGAGCCGCCAACACAACCTCCAGACACTGCAAGGCTCGCATGGGCTTATCATAAATCTTGTCCTTCATGTAGCTGCAAAAATGGAAAACTGCACACATTCGGTTCAATTCGTTCAATTCGGTTCACTCACCTTCTTAGTGAGCTCAAATCGACTTCCCAGTCCTGTGTCTTCTTGAGCTCCACAGTGTAATTCAAGGTAAGGCCGTGGCGATCTGTTACCTGGACGACAAGAGGGCAAGTTTCACTTCAAAAGCACATCAAACTCAGCGAAATATACAACACTTACTTTCACTTCTTGGCCCTGGGGGCTGCATTTTAGTTTCACAACTGAGTAGCACGATGCACGTCCATCATATGCGGCAATCGCACCCCCCAAATGTTCAACTCTGTACTGCTCAAAAGCCTGACGATAGAACTTCTTAGGAAATACTGACGTGATCTTCACATCGTACTGATAGGCCACCGCAGGCATTTTATCCAAGCTAACGTCGAGATAATTAACAGATACTTGACCTGGTTTTCCCAAAGTTCCACGTTTCATGGTGCCTGCTGGGAGTGGCGGCACCACTTTTTGGGTCTGAGGGAGCAGAGGCTGCAGAGGCAGACCTCGGTTCTGGGCTCTTGGCCATTTTGGGAGTTCGTCTTGCGGTTTTGGTGGACCATAGAACTGGGAGCCTCCTTGGTGTTGTTCATTGTGGCCCTGAAGACGCCTTTGTACTGTCTGCTGTTGTTGGTTCTGTTTTTCTATAGGATCGCGGTGTTGTCCGCGCTGTTGTGGAAGTTGCTGCTGCTGCTGCTGCTGCTGCTTTCCGCCCCAGCCTTCCCCGGCCTTATCGCGCCTCTTCTGACACCTTTGTGTCTGCCATTCTCCTTGCTCCTCTTCCTGCTTCTGCTTCTGCAAGCCAGAGGCGGCAGGACCTCCATATGGAGGGTGAGTAACCTGTTCTCCAGCTAAAGATTCGTGAAGAAGAGTGGAAGAATTAATGGTAAGTAATCGATACACGGACCTGCGCTAACAAGTCTAAAGCAAAACAAAATACCCTCAATGGACCGCGATTTATCAAGGTCGCGGTTATTTTGTAACTAAATTTCAAAGCTTCATTGCTACCCACTTGAAATGGAAACCATCAAGTATGGCTTTGAGTAAAATGTCAAAGTTTACTAAATTTTTTTTGTTAAATTCGAACGAAATGTTACCCTCTAAAGGTAGCTTTTCTGATAGAAACATAGCTAAAAAGTCGCGATTCATCTAGGGGTCTACTGCTAGTTGGCTACATTCTGAGCAACGTATATGGAGGCCGTATATCGCACATTCACAGAACTCAGGAAGGTCCCCTGAAATTGCAACTCATTCCTCCCAAAACGTACATCTTAAAAGTAAACAACGTACAGGCAGGGTCAAAACAATCCTTCACTTACCTTTTAGTTGATGCTGTTGGAGGGGCTTGCCGAAGTACCGCTTCATGGTTGGTTTGGTTGGTTTTTCGGCATTCGGTTTATATTCTAATCGGAATAAATTTAATTTATTGAACAAATTCGCATGGGTACTTTTCACTTTCAGTTTTGTATTTCACTCACTATTTTCCTTTCCCATTTTTATATTTTTTATTATTTTTATTTTTGTCGAATTTTATATCTGTTCCCGACGACTGAATTGTTTCGAATGACTGCAATATTTATTTCCTGTTTTCTGATGCCAAACTTTTTACTCTAAATATGTTTGACGTATAGCACTGTGCTGTGTGATCGATTCTAATAATCTTGTAGTTGAATCTGTAGTAAATGATTAATTTTCATTTGGTGTGCAGTTAGTTGGTGCTCAATTAAGAAATTCTGCTTTTCAACTATCCTAGGAATTCTCTAAATAACATTTTTTATACCGGGTACTCGAAGGGTTTAGGGATACTGCTATTTATATTTCAGACCTAACAATAAACGAGGGGGAACGTTGTGAGTTGCTGCGGAGACCGCAACTCTAAATTTATACCCGATACTAAGTCAGTACGGCTCTCCTCCGGCAGACGTCGCTAATATTAAACGACACGACAAAGAATGCGTGCGAGAGAGACAGAAAATCAGTCTGAGCGTGACGTCGGGCGCTGCGTAGCCAGTGCAAATTTATTTGTTCCTTTTGGCTATAAAAATTATCTGATCTGATACAGATTCAGCAACCTAATAGATATGATCATTATCTATGATTCTGCGTTTTTAGTTTTCTCGAATGTGCAATATTGTGGATGCAACAGATTGAGGCGAAATTCTAAGATATACGTTTTATAGTGAGATCTAACAGAAGTGCGGATACCAAATTTGGTTACTCTAGCCTTAATAGTCTCTGAGATTTGTGGATGCCCCAGATTTTCGTCCTTTGCGGGGGCGGAAGGGGGTGTGGCGAAATTTGGACACGAAACGGTCAAGGTCCGATATCACAGGAGTGTGGATACCAAATTTGGTTGCTCTGGCTCTTATAGGTTCTGAGATCCTTAAACTCATATTTTGCAATTGGCAAAACCGACAATGAAACCTGTGTGTAAGAGAGAGACAGAGCGAGAAAGAATGAAATTGTTTTCTTGATTCTGGCTATAATAATTATACGATTGAGATTTTACACTCTAGAACATATAGTCATCCTCTACGATTCTGCGTTTTTGGTTTTCTCGTATCTTTAAAATTGTGGATGCCACAGATTTTCGTCCTTTGTGGGGGCGGAAGTGGGCGGGGCGAAGTTTTGAAATATTTTTGTAGCAGTGACATCACAGAAGTCTGGATCCAAAACAACGTTGCTCTAGCTCTTATAGTCTTTGAGCACTAGGCGATGAAGGGGACGGACAGACAGACAGGGCTCAATCGACTCGGCTATTGATGCTGATCAAGAATATATATACTTTATGGGGTCGGAAACGATTCCTTCTGGACGTTACACACATCCACTTTTACCACAAATCTAATATACCCCAATACTCATTTTGAGTATCGGGTATAAAAAATAAATATTTACCAAAATTTATATATATTTACACTATAAAGCTGTAGCTTACAGCTTTGCTTGGGGTGCGGTTTTTGATCAAAGGCGACAGAATCATTTTACAACTACAGGATATAACTTTCGTTTTAAACACTAAAAGTTATCTTCCGTGCTGGTACAGTTTTTTCCAGTAGCCAGTATTGTTTTCTGAAGCTAATGTCGCTTTGCTAGTTATGTAGTTATTCCAAGTTAGTGTGGTTGTCCAGGTGGATCCGCACGTATTTAGATGACTTGGTGGCTGCGATAGCTGACCCATTTCTTTATGGGGTCACCCTCCGTTTGGAGGTATATATTTTCTTTTTGGTCTGCCATTAATTTATTTGGATGTCATTTTTTTAAGCAATATAATCAAGACACCAACATTTTCGGAAGTTTGAAGGTTGGTAGATGTAGAAAGCTATTCTTTAACTTATCATTTTTAGACTCTTGAAGATCGTTTTATAAAAATGAGCAAACGTTTTTTTTTAACATAGAATTAATATTATTTTGTTTGCTTGCTAAGATTTCATATCAGTGTTGGTTTCTACATATGTTTATTTATACTGGAAAGCGAATCATATACATATGTATATATGTAACCATAAATATTTGCAAGGTTATTCGACGGTTCTTGTAATTTCATTTGTAAACAGTTTCAGATAGGGTTAATTTTTATTTAAAAAATTATATTAATGAACTATACATCCGATCGCGTTTTATACATTTACTGACGCTAGAAGTCAGCAACGAGCTGAACTTGTAGATAGGCAACGCCATCAAAACTAAGTTTATAAAAAACCTATGCGTGTCATGTGGGGTTGTTCCGTTTGTTTGATCGCAACCGCGCTAGTCCAGTTCGCTCTTCCTCTTCGCCGCTTGTATACTGATGCATGCTTGTTCCGCTAACACCCCCCACACGTACAGAAGATGTGGCCTGCATTAGATCTTGGTCAGGCGTTTCGATTCTCGTATAGCAACACTTTAAGTGTTTCTTCGTAAATACGTGCCTCAGGAAATTCCACTTTATTATGTTTTCGATCAGTTGCATAAACCATAGAAGTACAACACACTTCAGCAACCTTTTTTCCGTGCCCATAAAAGGACCAGCAACATATTTCTCTTGGTCCTATAACATCTTTGATGAATAAAATGCGTTCGTTGAAACGCAGAGAGAACTTGTCGAAAAGTTCAATATTTTTTAATAAATTGTCATCGGATGTGCTTGTGTATGAATACTTGTTGTTTTGTCGCTGCACCACTAAAATAACAGCCGGTTTCGAAGACGCGCTGATTAGAAGTTGTTGCTCTTTTTGCGAAGTTATCAATGGAATGCGGCAAATGGGTTTTGGCTCAATGTGTGCATATAGTGCCCGTTCACATGACAATGCAAGCTCGGTAATGCAGTAGTATTTTGATTCTGCAAGTAGCTCAGCTATTTCTTTGTTAGTTTCGGGTAATGGGACACTGCCATCGCGCAAGAAGTTGAGTATGATTCCAAAATGGTTTCCACAGCGATCTATTAGTATCCAACCTGCAACGTGAATTTTTGTATACATATTACAGAATAAGTTCAATGTAAATTAATTACCTTCTGAATCAGTTAGCACCTCCATGCGACCACTAAACATAGCGCTTAGCATTGTATCATTATGCTTCGTCAGTGTTCCGATTGTAGTATAATATAAGCGACCACCAACATTCAGCTTGACATACTGAGACGAATGCCCTTTTAACAGCACTTTCTGATCACCGGACATGGCTTCAGACTGCTTGGCATGAAGCACAAATTGGTGGCTACTTTCTGCAGGTGCCAAAATCACTTTGTCTTGTAGAGCGGAACCCAGGTCTTCAATGCAGCAAGCTATTTCTTTTGGTGCACCTATGACACCAACGCCCTTTTGTTTGGAGCTTTGGCAAACGCTATCTTTTGCGTTGCTTACGCTCGCACAATCCTCCAGCGCTATGGGATCAATTTTGACGAAAGTATTAGCCACGATGAAGAACTAAATCCAATTTGGTTACAAAGAAAATCAGTTTGCAAAATTATCTCTACATCAAAACGGACAGTCAATAAAACTATATATCGATAAAAAGTTATATTTCCGATACTTTCTTTATTTTCATCCCTGGCATCGGAATATTTTGTCTAGGGCACATACAAAATATTAACATAATCAAGTATGCTTTGATATATTTTTTTGTATGTGTTGCTTGTTTTGGGACTTTGAAAGGTTTTCCTCCGTAAGAACGGCAATTTTGTCAATTTGTGCTCAAGGTACCTGATTTTGGACGTCGAAAAAAAAACGGCCGGCGACAAATATGCGAAATAGCAGAGTAAAAAGAACAGACGACCTTTCATTTTGTCGAAATGAAAATGTTTTCGTTTAGAAAACGTAGCAACCTTGCGGAATGTGAAAACGGGAGCACCAATGGGCGGGACGTCACGCCTAATTGATTAGAAATAGTCAGCCCGCGCTCAAAGGTGTTTGGAACAATTCGCAAATTCTTTCGAATACAAGGCCTTCCTAAATAGTGGAAAATATCTCGCCGTCTCTTTTCCTCAGGAATTCCAATTATCAAAACATAAAATAAAAATATATGTAAAAATGCTCTCTTGGTTTGTATTTTACAAAAAAATGTTGACATATCACCCAGTCATACCGAATGGTTTTAGGCAACATATATATAAAATCAGCAACGCGATTTTAAATATAAACCTTTCCAGGGCTATCAAACGGAAGTTAAGTTAACAAATGAATAAAATAGTTTGATATCAGCTACCGTATCAATTAGATGCGCTTTTTGTGCTTGTTGTTCGTATTATTACGTTATTACGTATATGTATTATTATTATGAACCATACTAATACTCTGCTTAGACGAGAGTGGAGCGGACGTCGTCCTGGTCCAGCAACCATGACATTTTACATTTAAGTTCTAGAAAATCATACCCTGGTTGTTTAAATGACCTCGGAGTCCTACATGATTATAAGTTGTGTTTTAACAGCCATATAGCCGCAACAGTAAATAAAGCTAAGAGTGTTTTAGCGATCATCAAGCTTTGGTTTAAGAAGTTTGACGACCCGTACATGACGAAAAACTGTATATCTTGTTAGTACGTCCGATATTGGAGTATTGTTCCTTTGTGTGGAGCCCGCAGTATAAAGAGCAGCAGGTTGTTATTGAATCTGTGCAAAAGCAATTTTAATTTTTGCCCTTCGTAACTTTAACTGGGACTCGGGTAGAATCTTGTCACCATAGACCTACCGGTCTATGCTAAATCTTATTGACCTGCCGTCGTCACACCATCGCAGAATATGCAATGGCGTTATGTTCATGCACAAGCTCCTAATTATAATAAGATCTGGCGTCCTGGACTAAAATATCACTACGGAAAACCCGGGGCCACATACATGCTATAAAATCAGAAATAGAGGAAACATCAGAGCCCGCAAGGCTACGCAAGATCCCCGCGAAAACTACCCACTAACTCCAGTGAGGAGTCCCTAACCATTTTATTAGACACGCATTTCCCCCGGGTGTACAACCATCAAACCGGCATACCTCCCTAGAGAGGGAGCGGTAACTTCGATGGATCACATCCACATGCAAAGTTGCAATTATTTTCTTGGGGAAATACCTCCAAACACTCCACTACTTAATGACCGCAAAGCTTGGGGACTCTCGAATGGACAGTATCGAGCGGACTGAAAGTATTCACAAATAAATACAAGATCCCTCTCCTAACACCCCCATATTAAATTGATGCAGGATATCCTTCAGCAACAGTGGCATTTACTTATGGTTGGTAATTGGCAAAAAGTTGAATTGGAAATATTTAACCTCCTTATCAATGATCTTCCCCAAGTTTTAACTAATTCACGAGTCCCAATGTATGCTGATGATGTCAAGCTATGTTTTTCCTACAGCGATCTGGTAACCTCGTTATTTCTTCAATCAGATCTCGACGCTCTCAAAAATTGGTACATTATTAGCGCTCTTCCTCTTAACATTTCCAAATTTAACGCCATGACCCTCCATCGCAACAAGTCTTACCTTTTTAACTTCACAATTCATAAAATTTCCTTGGAACGCCTATACAAAGTTAATGACTTAGGCATTATTTTCGTACATAACTTATGTTTTAGTTCTCATATATCCGCTATTTCGAATAAAGCCAAAGGAGTCCTTGTCTTTATCAAAAGATGGTCGAAGGAATTTTCTGACCCCTAACCACTAAACTATTCTACACCTATCTTGGAATATGGTTCCTGTATCTGGTCTCCCCATTACCAAAAATATCAAGATATGCTCGAGTCCGTTCAAAAACAATTCCTTATCTTTGCCCTGCGCGGACTTAATTGGGACCCCTCTCGTCATCTTCCTTCTTATGAGAGTCGGCTGCGTCTCATGAACTTGCACTCTCCTGAAAGTCGTAGGAGTTTCCATGGAATTCTGTTTCTCCACAAACTTCTCCTAGGCGACGTTGAATCCTCGGCCCTCATTAGCCTTATCAATATTGCTGTCCCATCCCGCCCAACTAGGCATTACTATCCTCTGCGTCTTCCTGTCCTTCGAACTACTCTGACCATGAATCTTGTCGTAGCCTTTGCCGCGACTACAATAAATTTGTTTATCTTTTTTTCCTTTGATACTTGTGCTTCCAAAGTAAAATCTTCTTTAATGAATAATTATTTAATTTAATTTAATGATTTCTACCTTCTTATTTTTACACAGTTTAACTGTCCATAGTTGAACTCTAAACATTAAACATAAACCTGAACGTCAAAAATAAAGTGACGAAGGCCACGACAGCGCTCTATACATGTACAAAATCCATTTCTGTAAAAAGGGGCACCAACCCAAGTATAGTCCAATGGATGCATCTAGCAATAGTTAGGCCAATACTACACTACGGAGTTACTGCGTGGTGACCGGAGCAATTGAAAAGGACCACCAAAAAACTGTGCAAAGTTCAGCGAATTGCCGGCCTATGCATCAGTAGAACTCCACCCCAAATGATGCGCTAAATGCTATCTTATGCCCCCAGAGCCTTGAACTTGCAGGAAAGGAGCGGGCAGGCATGGCAGCAGTACTTCTGAGACCGACTTCTCCGACCAACCGACTCCTCCGGCACCACAGCACATAGGTCACTCATCCATTTAAATTAATAGCAATATCGTCCGTTTAAAAACATTCTACTGAGTTCCAAGAGAGTACACAGATACCCCCTTCAATACATTCAGTCCTCACAGAGACGAATGGCTCGACTGACTTCCAGGCCCAGATGGGGCCATACAGGCCATACACAGATCACTGTACCGTCTTCATTGCTACCCACTTGAAATGGAAACCATCAAGTATGCCTTTGAGTAAAATGTCAAAGTTTACTAAATTTTTTTTTGTTAAATTCGAACGAAATATTACCCTCTAAAGGTAGCTTTTCTGATAGAAACATAACTAATTAAAACAAAAACAAAAAGTCGCGATTCATCTAGGGGTCTACTGCTATTTGGCTACATTCTGAGCAACGTATATGGAGGCCGTATATCGCACATTCACAGAACTCAGGAAGGTCCCCTGAAATTGCAACTCATTCCTCCCAAAACGTACATCTTAAAAGTAAACAACGTACAGGCAGGGTCAAAACAATCCTTCACTTACCTTTTAGTTGATGCTGTTGGAGGGGCTTGGTTGGTTTTTCGGCATTCGGTTTATATTCTAATCGGAATAAATTTATTTTATTAAACAAATTCGCATGGGAACTTTTCACTTTCAGTTTTGTATTTCACTCACTATTTTCCTTTTCCATTTTTATATTTTTTATTATTTTATTTTTGTTGAATTTTATATCTGTTCTCAACGACTGAACTGTTTCGAATGACTGCAATATTTATTTCCTGTTTTCTGATGCCAAACTTTTTACTCTAAATATGTTTGACGTATAGCGCTGTGCTGTGTGATCGATTCTAATAATCTTGTAGTTGTATCTGTAGTAAATGATTAATTTTCATTTGGTGTGCAGTTAGTTGGTGCTCAATTAAGAAATTCTGCTTTTCAACTATCCTAGGAATTCTCTAAATAGCATTTTTTATACCGGGTACTCGAAGGGTTTAGGGATACTGCTATTTATATTTCAGACCTAACAATAAAAAAATGAACTTAGGTGCTGGAAAATGGGGTTATTTATTTTTGTAATATTTTCCATGAAGGCCTTTGGGGCCCTTTGCCGTTCTCCACGCTGCTGTAGGGCGCCAGAAGTGGCGGAGCTTGTGGATGGAGTGGGAGTGGCCGTGGGCGGGGCTGGGGCTCCAGTGAGTTGATTAGGTCTGTACTGACCGCCGGTACAACAGCAGCTGCTTATTATTTTAGTGAAAAACGAACAAAATCTTTGACTCCATTGATTTCCACTAAGGAAAGGAGTGAAATCTTTCATGCACATGTCAATCCACACACAATTGTTTCATCAGAGGTTCTGCTATTTTTCATGCGCTCAAGCAAGTAAATTATTTCAAATGATTGACCAATGGTTCGATACAATTTAAATGCAATCGAAATTAATTCGCGGTGCAGTCAAAATATAACGATACAAAAAATTGGCTTTTACGAATAAAAAAGTAAATAAACCGTATTTTCCCTTAAACCTTAAACCATCCCGGGCCAGGCTCAGGAGAGATTTTCGAACTCGCAAGTGGGACGATTGGACCAACCAGGACTTCAAGCGGCGGACGAAGCGACCCGTTCAGCACACACGTGCGCCGGCTACTGCGTAGCTCTGGTCGACAGCTCTGGAATACATATGTCTAGTGTCATATAGCATAACGTAGAGTAGAGTAGAGTAGAGTAGAGTAGAGTGTGCCCCTTACATGATGATAATGATAAAATATACAATTTATAAAGAATAATCATATTTGAATTGAATTACTATAGGCAGAAGTGAAGCTGTTTTTTGATGCCTACACGAAGTACATAGGATTCGTCTTCATGAACTCTGGAACAATCAAACGCTTTGCGTACTCCTCCTGTGGAGAACGGAACTTGGTGGAGCTGGAAGAAAAGCGGTTAAGATATTAGTCAAGACGTTATCAGAACGAATATATGAAACAATAATAGTATTAATATCGCACCCAGTGAGGTAGACACGTCCACGTGCCGCAGCCAAATGTGCCAAATATGCCGGAGCCGGATAAGACACTGCGCGGTTGCAACGAGGAAACATGTGACAAAGATTGTATGTCAATTGCTGCAGTACATCAATATCCAAGTTGCCCGTATTCTCAATTACGTTGTAACGCGTCGGCTTGGCCGTCCCCTGATTCGCCTGATGGCTGACCATGAAGAACTCCATCTCATTGGGATGGACAATGGTGCGATCGACGACGGTTCCCGGATCGACATTGTTGAACTTGTTATATTGCGATGGAGCTCCGTTCGGAAAGAAGCGCGTATGATGCCGCTTAACTACAATGACGCAGCAAATCTTGGGTTTAATGTGCATCTGAAAGGCGAACGGTCGAGTAGCGATAGAAAATGACAACAAAATCTGGATGCAACGGTTCAAATTACCTTGCAGCAGGCCGCAGAAATTCCTCTCAACTCTTCACTTTTGATCTTGGGGAACTGACCATCGCCGACACCATCACGGTAATAGATGATGTGCTCGGGATAGGATTTCCGGAACTGATAATAAACACGCAAGTGCTCCAGGGTTATCGACTCCATGTCCTCGATCTCCTCCAGGGTAGAGCGTTGCAAGCGATATTGCATGTTATATGAAGCCCCGAATGGATCATGGGAGGCGGCAACACCCACCACACTGGGGATCTCCCACTGATCGGGCGACGGATGACTCACATCGGCACCCAAAAACATTGCGTTCTTTAACAGACAGCGCGGGTCATCCCTTAGCTTGTGATTAATACCGTTCAGCTTGGAATTTACCTTAAGTAGAACGTTACCAATACACTGCGGGTTGCATTTACGCTCGACTGTGATCTGCTTGATGCATTGTGTGAGAATGCCGTGCTTCAGCTCAGCCTTTTGCTTCACGACATCATAACAGCGCCCGACATTTGGTATAATAACGAACACCAAATCAAATTGATTTTTTTTGAAATCGTGGAAATGAGCATCTATTTCACGTTCGTCCTTGTAATTCCGTATCTCGGCTTTGGTATCCAGGCACAGATTGAGGGTGCGACTCTGCTGAAGAACCTGCGACGAAAATTAGTCGGATTAGGATCGGATCTGTTTGAAATGCTGCAATGAACTTACCATCTTCTGAAGCTCGTCCACATACTGGTAGTTAATCTTACCGTAGAGTATGGCCCATTTATGTGGCTTTGGCTTGGGTTCAAAGAATTGCATGCGATCCATGCGCCACGAACCGTTCCTCACCGAAGCCAAATTGTTGTTTTTGTACTCAATCTGAGGCGCATTGAGCGTGCGTGTATTCACGACGATGAAGTCATTGCCCAGCCGTATGCCAAAGTGGCTGATGGTCGGGTCTAAATTGTGCTTGAAATATTCCAGCAAGCGGACGATCTTGGCCTTCCTCTCGTTGGTTGACGTGCCAGCAAACTTAAGCATGGCCGCCACCCGAGCAGCAGTATCCTTGCGCTGCGATACGATACAGATAAATCAAATAAAAGCAGGAAACGCAGAATGATTTGGAGTGAAGGGAAGCTCCCCGCTTGGGAGATTTTTAACTCACCTTCATTGTCTGCCCATCGTCCATGCGACATAGTTCGATAGGCAAATAAATGCGTTTTAACGGCGGCCAAACATGCAAGCAGAGAAGGTTCGGAAACTTTAAATCATACTCCCGAGACTTGAAGTACTTTGCAACGGTCGTTTCTTTCCCATCCAGCTCAAATGTCTGAGTGCTAGCCGGAGCCTTGGAAAGCCCGTTGACTCTGAAGACGCGAGGGGCGCTGCCAAGACAGGCAGGCGGGTCGTAAATTATATAAATGTCATTTAGGAATGACTCAATATCAGAACGCCTGTAGTCAAGATTTGTGCTTTTGTCAATTTTCTGCCGCTGATAATGCTCTATATAGTCAATGATCGACATGGCCTTCGGATAGGCCTTGTGTGATATGTCCACATTAACAAACGGGCGATCGCCAAGCACGAATGTTTGATGGAGCCCAACCAGAGCTTCGTAGCCGTCTTTAAGATCAAAGGCGTTTCCGGGATCAGACCTTTTGAAGAAGGAGCGACCGGCGCGTCTAGCGGTGTTATGACAGGGAGCCGCCAACACAACCTCCAGACACTGCAAGGCTCGCATGGGCTTATCATAAATCTTGTCCTTCATGTAGCTGCAAAAATGGAAAACTGCACACATTCGGTTCAATTCGTTCAATTCGGTTCACTCACCTTCTTAGTGAGCTCAAATCGACTTCCCAGTCCTGTGTCTTCTTGAGCTCCACAGTGTAATTCAAGGTAAGGCCGTGGCGATCTGTTACCTGGACGACAAGAGGGCAAGTTTCACTTCAAAAGCACATCAAACTCAGCAAAATATACAACACTTACTTTCACTTCTTGGCCCTGGGGGCTGCATTTTAGTTTCACAACTGAGTAGCACGATGCACGTCCATCATATGCGGCAATCGCACCCCCCAAATGTTCAACTCTGTACTGATCAAAAGCCTGACGATAGAACTTCTTAGGAAATACTGACGTGATCTTCACATCGTACTGATAGGCCACCGCAGGCATTTTATCCAAGTTAACGTCGAGATAATTAACAGATACTTGACCTGGTTTTCCCAAAGTTCCACGTTTCATGGTGCCTGCTGGGAGTGGCGGCACCACTTTTTGGGTCTGAGGGAGCAGAGGCTGCAGAGGCAGACCTCGGTTCTGGGCTCTTGGCCATTTTGGGAGTTCGTCTTGCGGTTTTGGTGGACCATAGAACTGGGAGCCTCCTTGGTGTTGTTCATTGTGGCCCTGAAGACGCCTTTGTACTGTCTGCTGTTGTTGGTTCTGTTTTTCTATAGGATCGCGCTGTTGTGGAAGTTGCTGCTGCTGCTGCTGCTTTCCGCCCCAGCCTTCCCCGGCCTTATCGCGCCTCTTCTGACACCTTTGTGTCTGCCATTCTCCTTGCTCCTCTTCCTGCTTCTGCTTCTGCAAGCCAGAGGCGGCAGGACCTCCATATGGAGGGTGAGTAACCTGTTCTCCAGCTAAAGATTCGTGAAGAAGAGTGGAAGAATTAATGGTAAAAATTCGATACACGGACCTGCGCTAACAAGTCTAAAGCAAAACAAAATACCCTCAATGGACCGCGATTTATCAAGGTCACGGTTATTTTGTAACTACATTTCAAAGCTTCATTGCTACCCACTTGAAATGGAAACCATCAAGTATGCCTTTGAGTAAAATGTCAAAGTTTACTAATTTTTTTGTTTCTTAAATTCGAACGAAATCACCCTCTAGAGGTAGCTTTTCTGATAGAAACATAACTAAAAAGTCGCGATTCATCTAGGGGTCTACTGCTAGTTGGCTACATTCTGAGCAACGTATATGGAGGCCGTATATCGCACATTCACAGAACTCAGGAAGGTCCCCTTCAACTCATTCCTCCCAAAACGTACATCTTAAAAGTAAACAACGTACAGCCAGGGTCAAAACAATCCTTCACTTACCTTTTAGTTGATGCTGTTGGAGGGGCTTGCCGAAGTACCGCTTCATGGTTGGTTTGGTTGGTTTTTCGGCATTCGGTTTATATTCTAATCGGAATAAATTTATTTTATTAAACAAATTCGCATGGGAACTTTTCACTTTCAGTTTTGTATTTCACTCACTATTTTCCTTTCCCATTTTTATATTTTTTATTATTTTTATTTTTGTCGAATTTTATCTGTTCCCGACGACTGAATTGTTTCGAATGACTGCAATATTTATTTCCTGTTTTCTGATGCCAAACTTTTTACTCTAAATATGTTTGACGTATAGCACTGTGCTGTGTGATCGATTCTAATAATCTTGTAGTTGAATCTGTAGTAAATGATTAATTTTCATTTGGTGTGCAGTTAGTTGGTGCTCAATTAAGAAATTCTGCTTTTCAACTATCCTAGGAATTCTCTAAATAACATTTTTTATACCGGGTACTCGAAGGGTTTAGGGATACTGCTATTTATATTTCAGACCTAACAATAAACGAGGGGGAACGTTGTGAGTTGCTGCGGAGACCGCAACTCTAAATTTATACCCGATACTAAGTCAGTACGGCTCTCCTCCGGCAGACGTCGCTAATATTAAACGACACGACAAAGAATGCGTGCGAGAGAGACAGAAAATCAGTCTGAGCGTGACGTCGGGCGCTGCGTAGCCAGTGCAAATTTATTTGTTCCTTTTGGCTATAAAAATGATCTGATCTGATACAGATTCAGCAACCTAATAGATATGATCATTATCTATGATTCTGCGTTTTTAGTTTTCTCGAATGTGCAATATTGTGGATGCAACAGATTTTTGTCCTTTGGGGGGGCGGAAGGGGGTGGGGCGAAATTCTAAGATATACGTTTTATAGTGAGATCTAACAGAAGTGCGGATACCAAATTTGGTTACTCTAGCCTTAATAGTCTCTGAGATTTGTGGATGCCCCAGATTTTCGTCCTTTGCGGGGGCGAAAGGGGGTGTGGCGAAATTTGGACACGAAACGGTCAAGGTCCGATATCACAGGAGTGTGGATACCAAATTTGGTTGCTCTGGCTCTTATAGGTTCTGAGATCCTTAAACTCATATTTTGCAATTGGCAAAACCGACAATGAAACCTGTGTGTAAGAGAGAGACAGAGCGAGAAAGAATGAAATTGTTTTCTTGATTCTGGCTATAATAATTATACGATCTGGTTGAGATCTAACATTCTAAAACATATAGTCATCCTCTACGATTCTGCGTTTTTGGTTTGATCGTATCTTTAAAAATATGGATGCCACAGATTTTCGTCTTTTGTGGGGGCGGAAGTGGGCGGGGCGAAGTTTTGAAATATTTTTGTAGCAGTGACATATCACAGAAGTCTGGATCCAAAACAACGTTGCTCTAGCTCTTATAGTCTTTGAGCACTAGGCGCTGAAGGGGACGGACAGACGGACAGACGGACGGACGGACAGACGGACAGACAGACAGGGCTCAATCGACTCGGCTATTGATGCTGATCAAGAATATATATACTTTATGGGGTCGGAAACGATTCCTTCTGGACGTTACACACATCCACTTTTACCACAAATCTAATATACCCCAATACTCATTTTGAGTATCGGGTATAAAAAATAAATATTTACCAAAATTTATATATATTTACACTATAAAGCTGTAGCTTACAGCTTTGCTTGGGGTGCGGTTTTTGATCAAAGGCGACAGAATCATTTTACAGCTACAGGATATAACTTTGTTTTAAACACTAAAAGTTATCTTCCGTGCTGGTACAGTTTTTTCCAGTAGCCAGTATTGTTTTCTGAAGTTAATGTCGCTTTGCTAGTTATGTAGTTATTCCAAGTTAGTGTGGTTGTCCAGGTGGATCCGCACGTATTTAGATGACTTGGTGGCTGCGATAGCTGACCCATTTCTTTATGGGGTCACCCTCCGTTTGGAGGTATATATTTTCTTTTTGGTCTGTCATTAATTTATTTGGATGTCATTTTTTTAAGCAATATAATCAAGACACCAACATTTTCGGAAGTTTGAAGGTTGGTAGATGTAGAAAGCTATTCTTTAACTTATCATTTTTAGACTCTTGAAGATCGTTTTATAAAAATGAGCAAACGTTTTTTTAACATAGAATTAATATTATTTTGTTTGCTTGCTAAGATTTCATATCAGTGTTGGTTTCTACATATGTATATTTATACATACATTATAAATATTTGCAAGGTTATTCGACGGTTCTTTTAATTTCATTTGTAAACAGTTTCAGATAGGGTTAATTTTTATTTAAAAAATTATATTAATGAACTATACATCCGATCGCGTTTTATACATTTACTGACGCTAGAAGTCAGCAACGAGCTGAACTTGTAGATAGGCAACGCCATCAAAACTAAGTTTATAAAAAACCTATGCGTGTCATGTGGGGTTGTTCCGTTTGTTTGATCGCAACCGCGCTAGTCCAGTTCGCTCTTCCTCTTCGTAGCTTGTATACTGATGCATGCTTGTTCCGCTAACACCCCCACACGTACAGAAGATGTGGCCTGCATTAGATCTTGGTCAGGGGCATTTCGATTCTCGTATATCAACACTTTAAGTGTTTCTTCGTAAATACGTGCCTCAGAAAATTCCACTTTAAAATGTTTTCGATCAGTTGCATAAACTATAGAAGTACAACACACTTCAGCAACCTTTTTTCCGTGCCCATAAAAGGACCAGCAACATATTTCACTTGGTCCTATAACATCTTTGATGAATAAAATGCGTTCGTTGAAACGCAGAGAGAGCTTGTCGAAAAGTTCAATATTTTTCAATAAATTGTCATCGGATGTGCTTGTGTATGAATACTTGTTGTTTTGTCGCTGCACCACTAAAATAACAGCCGGTTTCGAAGACGCGCTGATTAGAAGTTGTTGCTCTTTTTGCGAAGTTATCAATGGAATGCGGCAAATAGGGTTTGGCTCAATGTGTGCATATAGTGCCCGTTCACATGACAATGCAAGCTCGGTAATGCAGTAGTATTTTGATTCTGCAAGTAGCTCAGCTATTTCTTTGTTAGTTTCGGGTAATGGGACACTGCCATCGCGCAAGAAGTTGAGTATGATTCCAAAATGGTTTCCACAGCGATCTATTAGTATCCAACCTGCAACGTGAATTTTTGTATACATATTACAGAATAATTTCAATGTAAATTAATTACCTTCTGAATCAGTTAGCACCTCCATGCGACCACTAAACATAGCGCTTAGCATTGTATCATTATGCCTTGTCAGTGTTCCGATTTTAGTATAATATAAGCAACCACCAACATTCAGCTTGACATACTGAGACGAATGCCCTTTTAACAGCACTTTCTGATCACCGGACATGGCTTCAGACTGCTTGGCATGAAGCACAAATTGGTGGCTACTTTCTGCAGGTGCCAAAATCACTTTGTCTTGTAGAGCGGAACCCAGGTCTTCAATGCAGCAAGCTATTTCTTTTGGTGCACCTATGACACCAACGCCCTTTTGTTTGGAGCTTTGGCAAACGCTATCTTTTGCGTTGCTTACGCTCGCACAATCCTCCAGCGCTATGGGATCAATTTTGACGAAAGTATTAGCCACGATGAAGAACTAAATCCAATTTGGTTACAAAGAAAATCAGTTTGCAAAATTATCTCTACATCAAAACGGACAGTCAATAAAACTATATATCGATAAAAAGTTATATTTCCGATACTTTCTTTATTTTCATCCCTGGCATCGGAATATTTTGTCTAGGGCACATACAAAATATTAACATAATCAAGTATGCTTTGATATATTTTTTTGTATGTGTTGCTTGTTTTGGGACTTTGAAAGGTTTTCCTCCGTAAGAACGGCAATTTTGTCAATTTGTGCTCAAGGTACCTGATTTTGGACGTCGAAAAAAAAACGGCCGGCGACAAATATGCGAAATAGCAGAGTAAAAAGAACAGACGACCTTTCATTTTGTCGAAATGAAAATGTTTTCGTTTAGAAAACGTAGCAACCTTGCGGAATGTGAAAACGGGAGCACCAATGGGCGGGACGTCACGCCTAATTGATTAGAAATAGTCAGTCCGCGCTCAAAGGTGTTTGGAACAATTCGCAAATTCTTTCGAATACAAAGCCTTCCTAAATAGTGGAAAATATCTCGCCGTCTCTTTTCCTCAGGAATTCGAATTATCAAAACATAAAATAAAAATATATGTAAAAATGCTCTCTTGGTTTGTATTTTACAAAAAAATGTTGACATATCACCCAGTCATACCGAATGGTTTTAGGCAACATATATATAAAATCAGCAACGCGATTTTAAATATAAACCTTTCCAGGGCTATCAAACGGAAGTTAAGTTAACAAATGAATAAAATAGTTTGATATCAGCTACCGTATCAATTAGATGCGCTTTTTGTGCTTGTTGTTCGTATTATTACGTTATTACGTATATGTATTATTATTATGAACCATACTAATACTCTGCTTAGACGAGAGTGGAGCGGACGTTGTCCTAGTCCAGCAACCATGACATTTTACCGTCGCGCTCCACATTTTGTCTCATAAGTTCTTGGAAATCATACCCTGGTTGTTTAAATGACCGCGGAGTCCTACTTGATCATAAGTTGTGTTTTAACAGCCATATAGCCGCAACAGTAAATAAAGCTAAGAGTGTTTTAGCGATCATCAAGCTTTGGTTAAAGAAGTTTGACGACCCGTACGTGACGAAACAACTGTATATCTTGTTAGTACGTCCGATATTGGAGTATTGTTCCTTTGTGTGGAGCCCGCAGTAGAAAGAGCAGCAGGTTGTTATTGAATCTGTGCAAAAGCAATTTTAATTTTTGCCCTTCGTAACTTTAACTGGGACTCGGGTAGAATCTTGTCACCATAGACCTACCGGTCTATGCTAAATCTTATTGACCTGCCGTCGTCACACCATCGCAGAATATGCAATGGCGTTATGTTCATGCACAAGCTCCTAATTATAATAAGATCTGGCGTCCTGGACTAAAATATCACTACGGAAAACCCGGGGCCACATACATGCTATAAAATCAGAAATAGAGGAAACATCAGAGCCCGCAAGGCTACGCAAGATCCCCGCGAAAACTACCCTCTAACTCCAGTGAGGAGTCCCTAACCATTTTATTAGACACGCATTTCCCCCGGGTGTACAACCATCGAACCGGCATACCTCCCTAGAGAGGGAGCGGTAACTTCGATGGATCACATCCACATGCAAAGTTGCAATTATTTTCTTGGGGAAATACCTCCAAACACTCCACTACTTAATGACCGCAAAGCTTGCGGGACTCTCGAATGGACAGTATCGAGCGGACTGACAGTATTCACAAATAAATACAAGATCCCTCTCCTAACACCACCATATTAAATTGATGCAGGATATCCTTCAGCAACAGTGGAATTTACTTATGGTTGGTAATTGGCAAAAAGTTGAATTGGAAATATTTAACCTCCTTATCAATGATCTTCCCCAAGTTTTAACTAATTCACGAGTCCCAATGTATGCTGATGATGTCAAGCTATGTTTTTCCTACAGCGATCTGGTAACCTCGTTATTTCTTCAATCAGATCTCGACGCTCTCAAAAATTGGTACATTATTAGCGCTCTTCCTCTTAACATTTCCAAATTTAACGCCATGACCCTCCATCGCAACAAGTCTTACCTTTTTAACTTCACAATTCATAAAATTTCCTTGGAACGCCTATACAAAGTTAATGACTTAGGCATTATTTTCGTACATAACTTTAGTTCTCATATATCCGCTATTTCGAATAAAGCCAAAGGAGTCCTTGTCTTTATCAAAAGATGGTCGAAGGAATTTTCTGACCCCTAACCACTAAACTATTCTACACCTATCTTGGAATATGGTTCCTGTATCTGGTCTCCCCATTACCAAAAATATCAAGATATGCTCGAGTCCGTTCAAAAACAATTCCTTATCTTTGCCCTGCGCGGACTTAATTGGGACCCCTCTCGTCATCTTCCTTCTTATGAGAGTCGGCTGCGTCTCATGAACTTGCACTCTCCTGAAAGTCGTAGGAGTTTCCATGGAATTCTGTTTCTCCACAAACTTCTCCTAGGCGACGTTGAATCCTCGGCCCTCATTAGCCTTATCAATATTGCTGTCCCATCCCGCCCAACTAGGCATTACTATCCTCTGCGTCTTCCTGTCCTTCGAACTACTCTGACCATGAATCTTGTCGTAGCCTTTGCCGCGACTACAATAAATTTGTTTATCTTTTTTTCCTTTGATACTTGTGCTTCCAAAGTAAAATCTTCTTTAATGAATAATTATTTAATTTAATTTTATGATTTGTACATTCTTATTTTTACACAGTTTAACTGTCCATAGTTGAACTCTAAACATTAAACATAAACCTGAACGTCAAAAATAAAGTGACGAAGGCCACGACAGCGCTCTTTACATGTACAAAATCCATTTTTGTAAAAAGGGGCACCAACCCAAGTATAGTCCAATGGATGCATCTAGCAATAGTTAGGCCAATACTACACTACGGAGTTACTGCGTGGTGACCGGAGCAATTGAAAAGGACCACCAAAAAACTGTGCAAAGTTCAGCGAATTGCCGGCCTATGCATCAGTAGAACTCCACCCCAAATGATGCGCTAAATGCTATCTTATGCCCCCAGAGCCTTGAACTTGCAGGAAAGGAGCGGGCAGGCATGGCAGCAGTACTTCTGAGAGACTCCGACCAACCGACTCCTCCGGCACCACAGCACATAGGTCACTCATGGGATATCAGATGATGTGCTCGGGATAGGATTTCCGGAACTGATAATAAACACGCAAGTGCTCCAGGGTTATCGACTCCATGTCCTCGATCTCCTCCAGGGTAGAGCGTTGCAAGCGATATTGCATGTTATATGAAGCCCCGAATGGATCATGGGAGGCGGCAACACCCACCACACTGGGGATCTCCCACTGATCGGGCGACGGATGAGTCACATCGGCACCCAAAAACATTGCGCTCTTTAACAGACAGCGCGGGTCATCCCTTAGCTTGTGATTAATACCGTTCAGCTTGGAATTTACCTTGAGTAGAACGTTACCAATACACTGCGGGTTGCATTTACGCTCGACTGTGATCTGCTTGATGCATTGTGTGAGAATGCCGTGCTTCAGCTCAGCCTTTTGCTTCACGACATCATAACAGCGCCCGACATTTGGTATAATAACGAACACCAAATCAAATTGATTTTTTTTTTGAAATCGTGGAAATGAGCATCTATTTCACGTTCGTCCTTGAAATTCCGTATCTCGGCTTTGGTATCCAGGCAACATCTCATAAAAAAAACTTAGTTTCGGTTGTAAAAATAACAAAGTTTTTGTGATAAAAATAAAATTTTCCTAAAATTGAAAATGTGAAAAAAAACCAGAAGAGCATTTACACAAATCGGCAGTTAAGGCTAATGGCAGACATTCTTAGACTTCGATATATCAGCCAAGACACATACACGCACAATGTCATGCGACACAACGCGTTGCAACGCTGCTAGGAAAGCCCTGTAAACTGATGTGACGCTCTCCGTTGGATGGAACAACATTGGCAACACTGGCACACTCTTATTTCGATATTTGGAATGATGGCATCTTCTACTTCTACGAATCACAAGGCGACAACTCTACTTAAACTGGCGAACAATCCTCTACTCTGGTACACAGCCATCCTTGACGGACAGCGTACAGCTTTTGACGGGCTTTCCTAGGTTTTCATATCGTTAACATCCAAGAGGTTAGGTTAGGTTAAGGCGGTAGCCGGGAGGGAGGGGGATAATCCGAACCAGAGCTTCGTAGCCGTCTTTAAGATCAATGGCGTTTCCGGGATCAGACCTTTTGAAGAAGGAGCGACCGGCGCGTCTAGCGGTGTTATGACAGGGAGCCGCCAACACAACCTCCAGACACTGCAAGGCTCGCATGGGCTTATCATAAATCTTGTCCTTCATGTAGCTGCAAAAATGGAAAACTGCACACATTCGGTTCAATTCGTTCAATTCGGTTCACTCACCTTCTTAGTGAGCTCAAATCGACTTCCGAGTCCTGTGTCTTCTTGAGCTCCACAGTGTAATTCAAGGTGCGGCCGTGGCGATCTGTTACCTAGACGACAAGAGGACAAGGGCGAAAGTTTCACTTCAAAAGCACATCAAACTCAGCGAAATATACAACACTTACCTTCACTTCTTGGCCCTGGGGGCTGCATTTTAGTTTCACAACTGAGTAGCACGATGCACGTCCATCATATGCGGCAATCGCACCCCCCAAATGTTCAACTCTGTACTGCTCAAAAGCCTGACGATAGAACTTCTTAGGAAATACTGACGTGATCTTCACATCGTACTGATAGGCCACCGCAGGCATTTTATCCAAGTTAACGTCGAGATAATTAACAGATACTTGACCTGGTTTTCCCAAAGTTCCACGTTTCATGGTGCCTGCTGGGAGTGGCGGCACCACTTTTTGGGTCTGAGGGAGCAGAGGCTGCAGAGGCAGACCTCGGTTCTGGGCTCTTGGCCATTTTGGGAGTTCGTCTTGCGGTTTTGGTGGACCATAGAACTGGGAGCCTCCTTGGTGTTGTTCATTGTGGCCCTGAAGACGCCTTTGTACTGTCTGCTGTTGTTGGTTCTGTTTTTCTATTGGATCGCGGTGTTGTCCGCGCTGTTGTGGAAGTTGCTGCTGCTGCTGCTGCTTTCCGCCCCAGCCTTCCCCGGCCTTATCGCGCCTCTTCTGACACCTTTGTGTCTGCCATTCTCCTTGCTCCTCTTCCTGCTTCTGCTTCTGCAAGCCAGAGGCGGCAGGACCTCCATATGGAGGGTGAGTAACCTGTTCTCCAGCTAAAGATTCGTGAAGAAGAGTGGAAGAATTAATGGTAAATAATCGATACACGGACCTGCGCTAACAAGTCTAAAGCAAAACAAAATACCCTAAATGGACCGCGATTTATCAAGGTCACGGTTATTTTGTAACTAAATTTCAAAGCTTCATTGCTACCCACTTGAAATGGAAACCATCAAGTATGCCTTTGAGTAAAATGTCAAAGTTTTTTTTGTTAAATTCGAACGAAATATCACCCTCTAAAAGTAGCTTTTCTGATAGAAACATAACTAATTAAAACAAAAACAAAAAGTCGCGATTCATCTAGGGGTCTACTGCTAGTTGGCTACATTCTGAGCAACGTATATGGAGGCCGTATATCGCACATTCACAGAACTCAGGAAGGTCCCCTGAAATTGCAACTCATTCCTCCCAAAACGTACATCTTAAAAGTAAACAACGTACTGGCAGGGTCAAAACAATCCTTCACTTACCTTTTAGTTGATGCTGTTGGAGGGGCTTGCCGAAGTTCCGCTTCATGGTTGGTTTGGTTGGTTTTTCGGCATTCGGTTTATATTCTAATCGGAATAAATTTATTTCATTAAACAAATTCGCATGGGAACTTTTCACTTTCAGTTTTGTATTTCACTCACTATTTTCCTTTTCCATTTTTATATTTTTTATTATTTTATTTTTGTTGAATTTTATATCTGTTCTCAACGACTGAACTGTTTCGAATGACTGCAATATTTATTTCCTGTTTTCTGATGCCAAACTTTTTACTCTAAATATGTTTGACGTATAGCGCTGTGCTGTGTGATCGATTCTAATAATCTTGTAGTTGTATCTGTAGTAAATGATTAATTTTCATTTGGTGTGCAGTTAGTTGGTGCTCAATTAAGAAATTCTGCTTTTCAACTATCCTAGGAATTCTCTAAATAGCATTTTTTATACCGGGTACTCGAAGGGTTTAGGGATACTGCTATTTATATTTCAGACTTAACAATAAAAAAATGAACTTAGGTGCTGGAAAATGGGGTTATTTATTTTTGTAATATTTTCCATGAAGGCCTTTGGGGCCCTTTGCCGTTCTCCACGCTGCTGTAGGGCGTCAGAAGTGGCGGAGCTTGTGGATGGAGTGGGAGTGGCCGTGGGCGAGGCTGGGGCTCCAGTGAGTTGATTAGGTCTGTACTGACCGCCGGTACAACAGCAGCTGCTTATTATTTTAGTGAAAAACGAACAAAATCTTTGACTCCATTGATTTCCACTAAGGAAAGGAGTGAAATCTTTCATGCACATGTCAATCCACACACAATTGTTTCATCAGAGGTTCTGCTATTTTTCATGCGCTCAAGCAAGTAAATTATTTCAAATGATTGACCAATGGTTCGATACAATTTAAATGCATTCAAAATAATTCGCGGTGCAGTCAAAATATAACGATACAAAAAATTGGCTTTTACGAATAAAAAAGTAAATAAACCGTATTTTCCCTTAAACCTTAAACCATCCCGGGCCAGGCTCAGGAGAGATTTTCGAACTCGCAAGTGGGACGATTGGACCAACCAGGACTTCAAGCGGCGGACGAAGCGACCCGTTCAGCACACACGTGCGCCGGCTACTGCGTAGCTCTGGTCGACAGCTCTGGAATACATATGTCTAGTGTCATATAGCATAACGTAGAGTAGAGTAGAGTAGAGTGTGCCCCTTACATGATGATAATGATAAAATATACAATTTATAAAGAATAATCATATTTGAATTGAATTACTATAGGCAGAAGTGAAGCTGTTTTTTGATGCCTACACGAAGTACATAGGATTCGTCTTCATGAACTCTGAAACAATCAAACGCTTTACGTACTCCTCCTGTGGAGAACGGAACTTGGTGGAGCTGGAAGAAAAGCGGTCAAGATATTAGTCAAGACGTTATCAGAACGAATATATGAAACAATAATAGTATTAATATCGCACCCAGTGAGGTAGACACGTCCACGTGCCGCAGCCAAATGAGCCAAATATGCCGGAGCCGGATAAGACACTGCGCGGTTGCAACGAGGAAACATGTGACAAAGATTGTATGTCAATTGCTGCAGTACATCAATATCCAAGTTGCCCGTATTCTCAATTACGTTGTAACGCGTCGGCTTGGCCGTCCCCTGATTCGCCTGATGGCTGACCATGAAGAACTCCATCTCATTGGGATGGACAATGGTGCGATCGACGACGGTTCCCGGATCGACATTGTTGAACTTGTTATATTGCGATGGAGCTCCGTTCGGAAAGAAGCGCGTATGATGCCGCTTAACTACGATGACGCAGCAAATCTTGGGTTTAATGTGCATCTGAAAGGCGAACGGTCGAGTAGCGATAGAAAATGACAACAAAATCTGGATGCAACGGTTCAAATTACCTTGCAGCAGGCCGCAGAAATTCCTCTCAACTCTTCACTTTTGATCTTGGGGAACTGACCATCGCCGACACCATCACGGTAATAGATGATGTGCTCGGGATAGGATTTCCGGAACTGATAATAAACACGCAAGTGCTCCAGGGTTATCGACTCCATGTCCTCGATCTCCTCCAGGGTAGAGCGTTGCAAGCGATATTGCATGTTATATGAAGCCCCGAATGGATCATGGGAGGCGGCAACACCCACCACACTGGGGATCTCCCACTGATCGGGCGACGGATGACTCACATCGGCACCCAAAAACATTGCGTTCTTTAACAGACAGCGCGGGTCATCCCTTAGCTTGTGATTAATACCGTTCAGCTTGGAATTTACCTTGAGTAGAACGTTACCAATACACTGCGGGTTGCATTTACGCTCGACTGTGATCTGCTTGATGCATTGTGTGAGAATGCCGTGCTTCAGCTCAGCCTTTTGCTTCACGACATCATAACAGCGCCCGACATTTGGTATAATAACGAACACCAAATCAAATTGATTTTTTTTGAAATCGTGGAAATGAGCATCTATTTCACGTTCGTCCTTGTAATTCCGTATCTCGGCTTTGGTATCCAGGCACAGATTGAGGGTGCGACTCTGCTGAAGAACCTGCGACGAAAATTAGTCGGATTAGGATCGGATCTGTTTGAAATGCTGCAATGAACTTACCATCTTCTGAAGCTCGTCCACATACAGGTAGTTAATCTTACCGTAGAGTATGGCCCATTTATGTGGCTTTGGCTTGGGTTCAAAGAATTGCATGCGATCCATGCGCCACGAACCGTTCCTCACCGAAGCCAAATTGTTGTTTTTGTACTCAATCTGAGGCGCATTGAGCGTGCGTGTATTCACGACGATGAAGTCATTGCCCAGCCGTATGCCAAAGTGGCTGATGGTCGGGTCTAAATTGTGCTTGAAATATTCCAGCAAGCGGACGATCTTGGCCTTCCTCTCGTTGGTTGACGTGCCAGCAAACTTAAGCATGGCCGCCACCCGAGCAGCAGTATCCTTGCGCTGCGATACGATACAGATAAATCAAATAAAAGCAGGAAACGCAGAATGATTTGGAGTGAAGGGAAGCTCCCCGCTTGGGAGATTTTTAACTCACCTTCATTGTCTGCCCATCGTCCATGCGACATAGTTCGATAGGCAAATAAATGCGTTTTAACGGCGGCCAAACATGCAAGCAGAGAAGGTTCGGAAACTTTAAATCATACTCCCGAGACTTGAAGTACTTTGCAACGGTCGTTTCTTTCCCATCCAGCTCAAATGTCTGAGTGCTAGCCGGAGCCTTGGAAAGCCCGTTGACTCTGAAGACGCGAGGGGCGCTGCCAAGACAGGCAGGCGGGTCGTAAATTATATAAATGTCATTTAGGAATGACTCAATATCAGAACGCCTGTAGTCAAGATTTGTGCTTTTGTCAATTTTCTGCCGCTGATAATGCTCTATATAGTCAATGATCGACATGGCCTTCGGATAGGCCTTGTGTGATATGTCCACATTAACAAACGGGCGATCGCCAAGCACGAATGTTTGATGGAGCCCAACCAGAGCTTCGTAGCCGTCTTTAAGATCAAAGGCGTTTCCGGGATCAGACCTTTTGAAGAAGGAGCGACCGGCGCGTCTAGCGGTGTTATGACAGGGAGCCGCCAACACAACCTCCAGACACTGCAAGGCTCGCATGGGCTTATCATAAATCTTGTCCTTCATGTAGCTGCAAAAATGGAAAACTGCACACATTCGGTTCAATTCGTTCAATTCGGTTCACTCACCTTCTTAGTGAGCTCAAATCGACTTCCCAGTCCTGTGTCTTCTTGAGCTCCACAGTGTAATTCAAGGTAAGGCCGTGGCGATCTGTTACCTGGACGACAAGAGGGCAAGTTTCACTTCAAAAGCACATCAAACTCAGCGAAATATACAACACTTACTTTCACTTCTTGGCCCTGGGGCTGCATTTTAGTTTCACAACTGAGTAGCACGATGCACGTCCATCATATGCGGCAATCGCACCCCCAAATGTTCAACTCTGTACTGATCAAAAGCCTGACGATAGAACTTCTTAGGAAATACTGACGTGATCTTCACATCGTACTGATAGGCCACCGCAGGCATTTTATCCAAGTTAACGTCGAGATAATTAACAGATACTTGACCTGGTTTTCCCAAAGTTCCACGTTTCATGGTGCCTGCTGGGAGTGGCGGCACCACTTTTTGGGTCTGAGGGAGCAGAGGCTGCAGAGGCAGACCTCGGTTCTGGGCTCTTGGCCATTTTGGGAGTTCGTCTTGCGGTTTTGGTGGACCATAGAACTGGGAGCCTCCTTGGTGTTGTTCATTGTGGCCCTGAAGACGCCTTTGTACTGTCTGCTGTTGTTGGTTCTGTTTTTCTATAGGATCGCGGTGTTGTCCGCGCTGTTGTGGAAGTTGCTGCTGCTGCTGCTGCTTTCCGCCCCAGCCTTCCCCGGCCTTATCGCGCCTCTTCTGACACCTTTGTGTCTGCCATTCTCCTTGCTCCTCTTCCTGCTTCTGCTTCTGCAAGCCAGAGGCGGCAGGACCTCCATATGGAGGGTGAGTAACCTGTTCTCCAGCTAAAGATTCGTGAAGAAGAGTGGAAGAATTAATGGTAAATAATCGATACACGGACCTGCGCTAACAAGTCTAAAGCAAAACAAAATACCCTCAATGGACCGCGATTTATCAAGGTCGCGGTTATTTTGTAACTAAATTTCAAAGCTTCATTGCTACCCACTTGAAATGGAAACCATCAAGTATGCCTTTGAGTAAAATGTCAAAGTTTACTAAATTTTTTTTGTTAAATTCGAACGAAATATTACCCTCTAAAGGTAGCTTTTCTGATAGAAACATAGCTAAAAAGTCGCGATTCATCTAGGGGTCTACTGCTAGTTGGCTACATTCTGAGCAACGTATATGGAGGCCGTATATCGCACATTCACAGAACTCAGGAAGGTCCCCTGAAATTGCAACTCATTCCTCCCAAAACGTACATCTTAAAAGTAAACAACGTACAGCCAGGGTCAAAACAATCCTTCACTTACCTTTTAGTTGATGCTGTTGGAGGGGCTTGCCGAAGTACCGCTTCATGGTTGGTTTGGTTGGTTTTTCGGCATTCGGTTTATATTCTAATCGGAATAAATTTATTTTATTGAACAAATTCGCATGGGTACTTTTCACTTTCAGTTTTGTATTTCACTCACTATTTTCCTTTCCCATTTTTATATTTTTTATTATTTTTATTTTTGTCGAATTTTATCTCTGTTCCCGACGACTGAATTGTTTCGAATGACTGCAATATTTATTTCCTGTTTTCTGATGCCAAACTTTTTACTCTAAATATGTTTGACGTATAGCACTGTGCTGTGTGATCGATTCTAATAATCTTGTAGTTGAATCTGTAGTAAATGATTAATTTTCATTTGGTGTGCAGTTAGTTGGTGCTCAATTAAGAAATTCTGCTTTTCAACTATCCTAGGAATTCTCTAAATAACATTTTTTATACCGGGTACTCGAAGGGTTTAGGGATACTGCTATTTATATTTCAGACCTAACAATAAAAAAATTAACTTAGGTCCTGGAAAATGGGGTTATTTATTATACCCGATACTCAAAATGAGTATTGGGGTATATTAGATTTGTGGTAAAAGTGGATGTGTGTAACGTCCAAAAGGAATCGTTTCCGACCCCATAAAGTATATATATTCTTGATCAGCATCAATAGCCGCGTCGGTTGAGCCATGTCTGTCTGTCCGTCTGTCCGTCCGTCCGTCCGTCCGTCTGTCCGTCTGTCCGTCCCCTTCAGCGCCTAGTGCTCAAAGACTATAAGAGCGAGAGCAACGATGTTTTGGATCCAGACTTCTGTGATATGTCACTGCTACAAGAATATTTCAAAACTTTGCCCCGCCCACTTCCGCCCCCACAAAGGGCGAAAATCTGTGGCATCCACAATTTCGACGATACGAGAAAACTAAAAACGCAGAATCGTAGAAGATGACTATATCTTCAAGAGTGCAAAATCTGAACCAGGTCGTATAATTATTATAGCCAGAATCAAGAAAACAATTTCATTTTTTCTCGCCCTGTCTCTCTCTCTAACACACGTAGCATAGGCGGCTTTGCTTAGAGTAAAACATTAGCGCCTAGATCTCAGAGACTATAAAAGCTAGAGCAACCAAATTTGGTATCCACACTCCTAATATATCGGACCGAGACGAGTTTGTTTCAAAATTTCGCCACACCCCCTTCCGCTCCCGCAAAGGACGAAAATCTGGGGATATTCAAAAATCTCAGAGACTATTAAAGCTAGAGTAACCAAATTTGGTATCCGCACTCCTGTTAGATCTTACTATAAAACGTGTATCTTAAAATTTCGCCCCACCCCCTTCCGCCCACACAAAGGACGAAAATCTGTTGCATCCACAATATTGCACATTCGAGAAAACTAAAAACGCAGAATCATAGATAATGACCATATCTATCAGATGGCTGAATCTGGATAAGATCAGATCATTTTTATAGCCAAAAGGAACAAATCAATTTGCACTGGCTACGCAGCGCCCGACGTCACGCTCAGACTGATTTTCTGTCTCTCTCGCACGCACTCTTTGTCGTGTCGTTTAATATTAGCGGCGTCTGCCGGAGGAGAGCCATACTGACTTAGTATCGGGTATAACTGTAGAGTTGCGGTCTCCGCAGCATTTCACAACGTTCCCAATCGTTTTTGTAATATTTTCCATGAAGGCCTTTGGGTCCCTTGGATCTCTTTAAGACATCCATACGTCCATTGCTGATTTTGCCGTTCTCCACGCTGCTGTAGGGCGCCAGAAGTGGCGGAGCTTGTGAATGAAGTGGGAGTGGCGGGGGGCGGGGCTGGGGCTCCAGTGAGTTGATTAGGTCTGTACTGACCGCCGGTGCAACAGCAGCTGCTTATTATTTTAGTGAAAAACGAACAAAGTTCATCGCTTAGAACTGAAGGGCAGAGTACAACTTTACGGGGAGTAAAGACATAGAGCGACTCTCACACCTGACTTATAATGATGCCCCAACCGACTTTCTGGAGAGATGCAAAGTCAATGGTTTTATAGACGCTATCAAGGACTTAGACACACGCCGCGCAATGGTACTGATGCAGAGAAAGCGTATGAGGAAGCGTTCAGTCAACCATTGACCTGTGATACATCAGTATTGATACATATGCCGTCCGTCACCAAAAGTGCCTACTGTACAAGCTGAAGTGATTAATGGTATTCGACCGGAAACAACCCAATGACAAGGACTCGAAGAACGTCATGGATGGAACCGAGCTGTTACTAACTTTGGACACAGGTGCATCTCATTCTATAATCAAGAGAGGTACTTAATACTTACAGGAAATGTAGAGTCTCTGAACGGCGACAGGTGAAGAGGCGCATATAATAGACATGATGAAAAAAGATCTTAGAATTGCACATATGAGAATTTCGAGGAAGGACTACAGCTCAATCCAGAGAAATGCAAATTTTTCCATCTAGTCATCTAGTACATAGAGAAGTACCGATTAAGACAAACTACTGTGTCACAAGAAGAGGACTATAAGTACCATAAGTACTATACTACCACGGGCAACAATTTCTACAGTTCAAGGGTCCAGAAGAACAGATCGCCTAATCGATAGAGCGGTTGAATGTTCACGGTCTGAACTTAAAGAAAGCATAATAGACATTCAACCAATGAATGCTCCTTCTGCAGATGAGTGGACAGATGACGAGGTCTGTAAAGATCAAGAAGACGATGAGGACCTCGCAGTACTTATAGAGGGCCAAGAACATAATAGAAGGCCAACTCGGGATGAGATGACAAATAAAAGTCCTGTTGCAAAGGCATATTGGGCTCAGTGGATTGAACCTCAAAAACAGAAGTCTATACCGAATTCGGGAGAGTGAGGACGGGAAAGCCATAAATGATTTATTGGTATTACCAAAAAAACGAAACAGACAAGTCATTGAAGAATACCACAACGGCGGTAGTGGTGGACACTTGGGCTTCAGTAGGAAAAGTGCAAAGCAAAACTAAACGAAATACATCTCGAGAGACTGGCACCTTATCATGGAGGATGAAGGAGACTAGGAACTTATTCGGGACGAAAAAGCTTAGGCGGAGGGCAGTGTAACGAATGGGAAAATCCAGTATGGCGACTGTCGAGCTCGAAAGAGCTGTCGAAAGAGAGACGTATGTATATTCAAAGGTACTAATACTAATACTAGTACCAATAGTCATAGCATATTATTGACCAATTGCTTTCAAACTGTGCTCAACTCGCGCAAATCGGCAGGCTGCCACCCGGAAAAAACACAGCACTCAGACAGAACACATGTTCAACATTGCCAGCCCGTTCGAAACATTTGAATTTTTTCAGACAGGTGGTAGGGCCGAAAATGATTGGCAACGGAAATCATGTTCAGAATCATGTTCGCCGGCTTGACAGGCGCTCTGATTGATCGCCAACATTTTAATAGAGAATGGATTTGAATAAAACCATTAGTTTTTTGATTTTAAAACTTTTTTTGTTTATTTTCAAGTTCTTTGTTTATTTTTTTTTTTTTGTCTTCTAATATGTATATTTTTGCTTCTTTTCTGGTGTTTTTTTTTTGTGTGTTTTGGAAAGAAAAGAAAAGTACCTAACAAAATTTGTGTTTTTTTATTTATTTACAAAAATTAAATTACAATTATATAGAGGTTGTGGTTTTTTCTGTTGGGTTTCTCTTTCCGTGTTTATTTGTTGTTGCTTCTTTATACAATTTTATGATTTGTTGGTTTTTTGTTGCTTTTAATGGTTTAGTTTAACTTCTAGGCGAGAGTTTAAATAGGTAAAATAGGTATTTATGTACTTGTAGTTGACTCTGTTAAGTGGTTTGCTTGTGGGATGATTTGGCTTCTAGTATGAACAAACTGCTATTGGGCCCATGTTGTGTTGTGTGTTGGTGTGTTTATAGCTTAAATTGTATAACAATAACAAATTATTATGGTACAATAGTTTTAGCTTTAATAATAATAATTTAAAAATCAATCCATGCAGGCCAATGAATAAATTACAGAAGAGACAACGGCTGAGTAGAGAGAAGGGGGTTTCATGCGTAACTAAAAACTGTTTTAAGGGGGAGTTTTTCAGAGAGAAGTGGGGCCCAAGTTGTGTGTCTTCTTTATCTTCTTGCTCTGTTGGAAATTTTGAAGCAAATTTCAACATTCGTATTTTTTTTACAATTTGAAATTGATTTTCATTTTATTGTTTAGGTTCTATATATATATATATAGATTTTATATATATTACTAGGTTTGTTTTCTTTTTAAAAATTATGTGTGTGTGTTTTTAGTAATTTACAGACAGTTCTAGTCCGAAATAGGTTCCTGGATGAGAGTAGGAAGTATTCGAACTTATATAAACGTGTATATCGTGTTGCCTATTCTTATACCGCTTATTCCTGATTCTCCTTCTTGCATATTTTTTTAAAGGCTAAAATTGAAATGTTGGTTTTTATAAAATGTTTGCTTATTTTTCTTTTGTGAGGCTGAGTTTTCTTCGTAGAGTAGGTTTTTTTTGCTTAAATTAGTTTTGGGTTATAAATTTAAATGTATAACTTTACGCTTAAAACTTTACACACAACTTAGTTTCATTAAGTTTGCTGATTTTTGTTTTCTCTTATATATTTTGTTTTTTTTTGTGTTTTGTAGTTTTTGCAATTTATATAATTTATTAATAAATTTGTAATGTGCTGGTTTTGTTTCTGCTTTTTTCTTTTGTTTGCCATTTTTTGTATATAATTTTAAATTATAAACACCCCCAGAATCCCAGAATTTTGTATATATATTTTATGATATATATGTGTGTTTGTGTGTGTGTGTGGGGATGTGTCTCCTCTTAGGGTTCGTAGGGTTCGGAACCGAAGTCAAACAGACGATCGATACCCTCGTTTGCATTGAGCGCATACGGATACTCATTATCATCCGGCGGATTGATGGACACAAAGGCCATATCATGGCTGAAGTCTGTAAAGAAAAGTTGTATGTAAATATCAGAACTTATTTCAATGCGATTTCGGTTCCCTTCAGTATATTCTGTATATTCAGTATTAACACATATATAGACAGAGAGATAGAGTAGATATAGCGAGGCGAGGCGAGGCGAGGCGAGAGATGTTGTGGATGCATGTTTGAAATTCACGCCAGAGCTGAATCTCATGGTGCTACAAAATTTCAATCGCAAAATTAACAATTGGCCCTGGAAATGGTCAGTGTTGTCAGTGCAGACCCACGAGAATTCAGTTCCAAAATGAATTTGACACGAGGACGATATATATTTCAGACGAGGCGTCGGGGTTTTTTTAACGATACATATATACAAATTTATACACAAATATTATCACATTTGTTTCTTTTTTTTTAAGTGTTTTTTGTTGGGATATGAACAGAATGAATGTACATATGTGTATGGGTGCGTGCGAGTGAATTTATGGTATGTATGGGATGTGGAATGTATGTTAAAAAAGAAAGAAAAAAAAATTAAAATTAAAACCAAAAACTCTTTATAGTACATATATGCATTACTATAACCATTTCTCAGATATAGATTATTGTTTAAGAACCATTTTACCCAAACAAATTATGAAAATTAAAATGTTTCAATTTTGAACTGATTCTCGTTGGCCAAAATTTTTTTTGCAATTAACAAAAATAAAACAAAAACTTAAAACTCGTACGAAAATGTTTTTGGAATTTGGGAGGGGTTTTGAGGTTACTTAAGTATAAACATCGCTTCTTTCACTTTTAAATAAAAAACTTTGGAATTCACTTTCACTTTTAAATGTTTTTGGGGGTTATTCACTCATGTTGGTTGTCGAGTTCACGCTCAGCAAGAACTCAGACTGTGATGTGGCTAAATGTTACGCAGGTCACAGAATAAGTTCTTGACAAGAGGGCCTCAAATCGAGTGTTGAACGTATAGCGGTGTGATGCACTCACAGATAGTGTTAACGCTACAGATTTCTCTCTCACTGTTAAACAGATCTCACCACTGTACACCATAAGTTAACTTTACAGAGAGTCGTTCCCTCAACTGTTAATAGAAACTAATGTTATTTACATTTAACAGTACAGAGAGAGAGGAAAGACAGAAATGTTGCTTTTGCTGTTGCTGCTGTTACTGTTGCCTCATGTGATGAATGATGTACATGAATGAGCGAGCGCACGAGCAAGCACGAACACGAAGTTGGCATCGTATGACGATGACAGCTGTTCTTGTGGGTTTGCAGGTGGGTGGCTTGGGTGTGGGGTTGTACTTACAGTCCGGGCCCATTTCATTGAAGAAAGCATCGAGGCCCTGAAGCGTAACATTGCTACTGTTGTTGCTCGCATCGCAGTCACCCATACTGAGCGGCAGAGGCAGGTTATGGCGATTTTGGATGTATAGCTGTTGATGATCCGCACTGGCGCCAGCGCCGGACAGGTTGCCGCCATAGCTGCCGCTGCCGCTGCCGCTGCCGCTGTGGCTCCCCTCGTTCCCAGCCACTGCCGCGAACTGCATATGCAGGGAGGAGGAGGAGGAAGATGATGATGCTGTCGCTGCATCTCGGTTTGTGGCTGCTGCTGTTTCTGTTGTGGTGGCGGCATCTTCCATTGCACAATTATACATAGGCACATCGCTACGTCGTTGCTGCTGCTGTTGCTGATGATGGTGGTGCGGTGGAGGTGGAGGAGGTGGCTGACTGCTCCTGCTGCCGTAGCCTATTGTGGGAGGTTGGGAACTGCTGCTGTTATGACTATTAAGCGTAGTGGTTGCTGTGGTTGTTGCTGTGGGATGTCCCGCGGCAATTGCAGCTTCTGCTGCCGCCCGACGCCTTGTCGTGGGCGTGGTGGGAGAGGATTCGGTTAAGCTGCTATACAGCTGCTGGATGGAGTTATGCAGCTGATGGTGAAGCTGTTGCTGGCCGTACGGATGGCTGCGCACCACCGGATGGGTGAGCGTAGGCACCAGCTGTTGAAGCTCCGCTTCCACATCATCGTCTTCGGTTTGCTGGTTCTGAGGATGATGCTGCTGCTGCTGCTGGGCCATCGCAATATCACAAATGTTATTATATTCAGGCTGGGAGGATTGCTGTGCAGCGGCGGCGGCCTCAATCGATTTGCTGAGGTTACGCTGGGCCGAGCGATATGGTGTGGGACCTGTGTAGGAAAATATTAGCTCTGAGTGTGGTTGTCGTGTCCAAAGGGAGTATATCCTTTTGTGGGTATATCCTTACCTAACCCCTTCGTGCTTATTGCATCTATATTGTTGAAGAGCGGATCGTTCATTCGCTGGCCGGTCAGATGGTGCAGTCGTGTCGATGTTGCGGTACGCACACATCCGGCACCCGGTGCCCCGAAATAACCAGCGCCCGAGGAGATTGGCGAATTCTCCGGCGAATTGTCATGGCAGAGGAAGACATTGATCTCCCCGTTCTCGGCCTTCACGTAAATCTCACGCGGCAACTTTGTGTTGGGCAACTGGAAAAAGGAGGAAAGAAATGTTGCAATTATTAAGAGGTTCTACACAAAAAAAAAACCACAAAAAAAACGAGAAACTAACAGATCTTTCTGGTAGTCGATGGGCGGTACCCAGGGAGGGGGGACTACAATTTTAAGCGGTCGCCGACCGAACCGATCCATAGCGTAAGAGAAAAGAAATACAAATGAAGCTCGAGAATGAGAATGAGCAACTTTTTTTTGTTGCCTCTCGAGTATTTTTAGAAATGATATTTTGCTTTTGCTTTTGCTTTGCGCCTTTTCTCGTCTTTCTTCGTCTCTTCTTTTCCCCATTTTTTTTAGTTTTATTGAATTCTTTTTTGGCAACTAAAAGCGCTGCCAGATTGTTGCAAACAGACAGAATGTTTTAACCCAACTTTTTAGCGAATTATGTTGGGGCCTGGCCTCCGTGGAGGAGAGGTATAGTTCGAGTTCATTAAACAGTTCAAGGCGAGCGGAAACATTAAGCATTTAATATGTATATTTATAAATAGTGCTGAATCCCAAAAGATTCAGGAGAAACACTCTCTCTCACTTTCTCTCTTGGCAGGGCAGAATACAAAATTTACTTGATATCAAAATGTAGGCGCTGGGAGGCTGGTGGTTGTGGGGTGTACCCTAATACCTCCCTGTGTGTGTTCCATTTCTCGCCATTTCTCGCTGTGTCGCGTCGTTGCTCGTCTGCTGCCGTGTGGGCTTGCGACGGGAGTCTATAAATAAGCGCCACGTTTAATGGCATGCAGACGCTAAGAAGAAGCACACACTGCCCCCTACAACAAGAGAAAACTCTGACGTCGTTTGCAGTCTGTGTGGTATACAGGAACTATATTACGCCAAATAGCCCAACTAAATACAAAATAAATGGCCTTCTTTCTCTGCTATATTGCAGTAGGAATAAGTTTTGGGGCGATTTTCAATTGGGATTGGAAATCGGTTGACAATCGCAACTGTTTTTCACTTCAGTGCTCATTGAAGGTTACCAAATGTATAAATATCATTACTTAATCTAATTCCTTCAAAGGCAGCTTTGAAATACTTTTATTTCTCGAATTTCCATCTATCACGGCTTGGTCCATAGAGGCATCATACCTTCTGCTTTGTTTTGCTTCTTGCTTTGTTCGAATCAATTATAAAGAATTATAAAAAACATTAAAACCTCCTTTTCCATTGATTTCTACTTGTTCTGGGCAGCAGCTCTAACAGAGCAAACAACAACAGCGCTGTTAATACTCCACGTTAACAGCCTGTAACCGCTATCCGTTAACAGCCTGTAACCGCTCTCTGTTAACAGCCTGTAACCGCTCTCCGTTAACAGCCTGTGGCCGCTCTCGGCTACAGCTCACTGTTACGGCGTTCTGACAGCACATTCAATTCTTTCGCTCTTTATAGGAAAAGATATTGTTTAAAACTTTCACATTTCCAACTGGTGTCCGCCTGGTTACTTTTTGATGCATTTACCAGCCGTCATTACCGTCTACTAATATCATTTAAAAACCCTTTTACACACAAAACATTGTTTAAACCCATAGAAAAACCCACTCTCTTTTACTTTTGATTTTTTTCCTTTCCCTCCGTGTACTCACCACAAGCTTGGCCTCTGGTGGCGCCTTGATTACAATCACAATCTGATCTTTGAACAGATCCACGTTCAATAGATCGTTTTGCGTCACATATGCCATGCCGCCGGCATTCTCCACTTCCTTGGAGATTTTCGCCAGCTCGTCCCGCATCTGATCTAGGCGCATATTGAGCTCGTTCTCCCGATGCTCCAGACGCTCGGATTCGGCCTCTATGCGCCTCGAGCGCTCTTGGCTGACCATCGATTGTCCGCCCCGCCATTGGATGTTGTTCTTGGACTTCTTCTCCAATATATTGATGCCCTCGAGCACGTTGGTGATATCGTAGATGCGACGCTTCTGCACGCGCAGACGGTTGGAGGCCTCGTTCAGATCGACAACGCCGTCGGGCGATTCCTGCAGCAGATCGACAAACTTTTTGGTCAATATACCCAACGAGGTATCGGCCCGATTGCGATCGCCGGCCGATGAGCTGCTTGCTGAGGCGGACAGCTGCTGTTGGGGCGTTGTCAGCACAAACGAATGTTGCGTAGCCGACGGCTTGCCGCCGCTTCTCTCCGACACATCATCCTCTATATCTAGCTCGTGCTCGTGATGCTGGTGGTGGCGGCGGTGCTGTGGATGCTGTGGCTGTTGCTCCTGATGCTGGGGCGTACTGTTGGCCACAGCATGCTTCTGATAGCCAACAGTCTGATGCAGAAGGCCCTGCTTCGCTTGCTTCTTCGGATGTATCTCATCGGTGACGGGCTGCGGCCGGCGCTTGACCTGGAAGAGCAGGAGAAAGGGTTATACAATGGTAGGGTTCAGAATGGTTGTATAGTACGACTCTACAGTACCTTGTAGTACTTGGTGATATCATTCGATTTACTGGTCACACTGCCACCCCGTTGCTGTTGCTGTGGCAGCTGCTGCTGTTGGGCATTGACCACTGTTGCGGGTATCTTGTCCAGACTGATGTACACATGATCCCTCAGGTGTGCGGCCACTCCACTGTTGCTGTTGCTGTTGCTATTGCTGTTGCTGTTGCTGTCGCTGCTGCTTAAGCCATGGTCGTAGTCCAGATCCAGCATTTCGCTTTTGATCACAATATTGTTGTTGTTGTGGTTTGTGCCGCCGCTTCCCCCCAATATGTCATAGTTGAGTTTTCGTGCCACAAAAGTGTGACCTGTGCTGATGGCACCTGTACCATAATGCTGTTGTTGCCGCTGTGTGGTGTTGCCGTTGCTGTTGTTTCCGTTTGTGCTGCTGCTGTTTGGTACAACAGGCACGAAATATTTGGACATTTCGGCTGCAGTTATCCGCAGGGGAAAGAAGAAATAATAACCGCTCTCGCTCTCGCTCTCTCTCTCTCTCTCTCTCTTTAGTCGTGGCTGGGGTTTTCCTGTTGCATACTTTTGGGTGCCCGCTCGAACAAAAGGTTGCCACCCAGTTTGAAATTTACTTGGCGTTGATAGCAGTGTTAATATTGTACTCTATGTGTGTGTGTGTATGTTATCTTTCTCTCTCTCTCTCTGCTTCTTTTGCTCTTATCAACTAAATTAGCACCTAGGGATTCTTCACATCTGTAAAATAAGAGTAGAAAAAGAGAAAAAAGATTTAATATTGTTGTTATCTACGAGGAAAAAGGTTAAATATAGGTTTTATAGTGCAGATTAAATATATACCTATGCACATATGTATTGTATGACCTGCTTGCTGCTATATTTTATGCATTTGGCACATTAAACTTTTGATCTGTATTTGGTTTTCTTTGGATTTTGTTGTTTTTCGAACAAAAATTAAAATGCAAAACAACAAGCGAAAGAACGGACGAATGAACGGAGAGAACGTAGAAGGAAATGCAAATAAATGCGAGAGGCAAAGGCGAAAAGAAAAACAATTTCACGACTATCACACAAATCGAAAAACAAGAGAAAACAGGTAAATACAAGGTGGATGGTTTCGACTACTGCGGTACCCACCCATACTCGTTTTTAAATTAAATCTTTTGGTTTTAAATACTGCCTAATAGTATATCAAATTTGTGGCAAATATATTGTTTAAATATGAAATGTATTCTAAGATAAAATATTTTCAGAGTCTGAAGTCTGGGAGTTTCCCAAGACATCTATCTACAAATATAAGCATTCTTTTCCACAGTAATCGCTTTTGTGGCATATCAAACAAATTGCAACCAAAAACCACAGAAAACCTGATGATAAGAAGTACAAAATATTCAAATATTCACACAGGAACTAAATTAAAAAACAAATTAAAAAACCCTCACAGCGCACAACAAAGAGTGGCACACACTCTCAAAATGTCTAAGCCCCAAAACGAAGCGAAACGAAACGAAAAAAACGAACCGGATTGGGGATTGCGGACTGTTCTTTTTGGTTTGCAAGAAGCGGCTCTGAAGCATGCCGAAACTATTTCGGAACACTACAAGAAGAAGACACTCGCTCGCGAGCCCCGCACAAAATGTCAATAAACCCGGCACAAAATATTAAACAATCAATAGGAGGCACCCCCCCCTCCGCTCCGCTCTATCAGGCCAACACAGCGTGAAAGAAACGCAAAAAGCGAAGGCGAAAAGAAGATGGAAGAAACAAGACAAATCTACAGGTAAAAAAAAAAATATAACGTTATTACTGCGGCTGTGGCTGGGGCTGGGGCTGGAGCTGGAGCTGGGGCTGAAGCTCTCAGTTTGAAACGCTTCTGGCAAAAGTCGAGCCCGTGCCCTGCCCGTTCTCCCTGGCTGGTATAAGCCCTGTTCTTAAGTTCATTAGAAGAATGTCTTGGCCCCATTTGAGAGACCTGAACCATGAATGGACGATGGCAAAGACAGACAGCAATAGGAACAAATTGAAAGGCTCAAAAAAGCGTAAAAATACAACTAAAAAGAAAAGAGTGGCAATTAGCATGTATACCCATCCACTGTGGGATGCATGCAACGTTCATTTGCATAGATCTTCTCTACTGGAATTAACGGGAGGGACCCTCGGCCAAAAACTTTTAAAATCAACAGAAGGGAAGGGGTAACAGAGAGTAACAAAGAGGGGTTGGGACAACACATAAATGTGTGTGTGTGTGTAACATGAACCCGAAAGTCAACTAAAATTTCGAGTGGAATTTGCTGAAATTTGCAAAGAAATGGAAGCCACCGTGCACGGCAGGCGGCAGGTAGACAACACACTGCCTCTGCACAGTGGGGCCAAATACCCCTACAAAAGCCAAGGAAATATAAATAGATAGACTTGGAAACAATCAATCGAATCAAATAAGATACAAATATTATAATATTGTCTTCAATTTGTGTCATTGAAAGTTTCGTTTACGATAGCGAGCGTTCTGCAAGCCTTTTGCGAATGAAATGCAAACATTTATAACCATTTCCTCTACCCAGTGCCTGTCTCTCTCCCCGCTCTCTCTTTCTCCCTTCGACTAAATTCCAAGGTGGCGTTGGCGGCAACTCAACTCCTCCTCCGCCACCCTCTTCAAAAACTAAAAAAAGCTTCGCTTCGTAATGATTTCAGTGTAGCTGTGTGTGAGTGTGTGTGTCCCCATGTGTGCAGAAAAAACGGTATCTGCTTACAGACGAACGAACACTCCAGGTAATTCAAATCTTCTACAAGGAAATTGTATACTCTCTCTCCCACTCTCCCACTACCGCGCTTCATGTTCTTTGGTTCCAAAAGAAGAACTGTTGGTCGGTGCACAATCATGGGGGCTGGACAAAAGGTGAATGACGACAGAGAGGCAGTCGACAAAAAACAACAAAAAGGGTTCGGGGCATCCTCCCAGGTAGGTCTTGGTCCTCCCAGCCGATTGAGATTTTCAATTTAAAATTTCTTTTGATCCCCGCACGCAAAATGCAAAACAAGTAGCTGGAAATATTTTTGTGAAATATTTCGCATATAAAATTACAGTGAAACGTATAAAATTACTGCAGCAACAAGAAGAATACGAAGTTTTGGCAAGAAAAACACAAGTGCACAAGAAGGTGCGGGGGCACCAATTTGTATCTGGAAACTCTTCCTCCAATGATCTGTATCTGTATCTGTATCTGTATCTGTTGACCTCTCAAAATGTACCTGCCCTCGAATATCGTAAGAAACAACTTCTAAGTGCACTTGTCCGTCATCTCATCTAATATTTATCTAACAGCGACAAATACAAAGACACAAAAGCAAAGCAAATGACAGGCAAAGGTGGGAGAGACTGAGAGGAAAATAACATTATGCAAACAGGGAAATGTACATGAAAAATCGTGGAAAATGTGGCCTACAACGAACAGCAAATGTAAATAACAAGAAAACAACAACAGTGCTTTATATACCCTTGCCAAGAGTGGGGATATGTACTAATACAATAATTAGATGTTGGTAAAAATCCTCAGTCACATGATTCGCATTTCTAATAATAATCAGTATAATGGGTCTCCAAAAATGTATCACATTTGATATCGAGTTTTACTACAAAGGGGTAAATAACATTCGATACACTATTGCAGTTAGTTTTCATGCGCTATTTCGTTGTTTTTTTTTTTCTCAATAAACAGAGCGCATAGACCGACTCTGCTCTGCTCTCTTCTGCTTCGGTTCTGTTCTCTGCCTTTTCTTCTCCTCTCCCTATTGGGAGAAGAATAAAGGCTAGAAAATTGTGGCGGTGCCCAAGTAAATAGCGGGACCAAGCAAGCAGTGGCGTAGGCAGAGAGATAAGCAGTCAAGCGGCTCAAGGCACGCAATGCGTCCTCTCTCTCTCTCTCTCTCTCTCTCTGCTCTGGTCTTTCTTTTTGTCTCGCCTCTGTGTTTATTTCAAATTAGTAAAGGTAACAAAACGAAGGGGAGAAAAAGAAACGAGATGAAGAGCCAGAAGGAGAAAAGCAGTTTGCAAGGTGTAGTGTATACAAGGTGGAGGTATGCATTCCTTTGGTCATCTTATGTGTGTGTGTGTGTGTGTGTGTGATATCTCCCTCTGCACTGGCCCCAAGGCGCTGCAGCAAATATATCCGCTCTTAATTTCCTGGATTAATATTGCAAACATAACGGTTGTTTAAGCAGCAATCCATGATCTCTTTCAGGCATGACATTTACAGTTATTCATTTATTAACAATGCTATTTACACTGCATTAATTATGCATTTAATTATGAATTTACAAATATTTAATGGAACTCAACCAGAAGCACAGCCACACATACTAATAAAAAGAAAGCACCGCTGTCCACACACACACACACACACACCTCAAAGCCGTTCTGCGCACACACATAGGCTCCAAGCAGCGCTCCAACACACATACACACATCAGCACCTACACAACAAGCACCGCTGCTGCTGTGGCGTAAAAAAGTTTCGCTTTCTTTTTGCACATCATTTTGCATGCGCAGTGGAAAAAGTAGAGGCAAATACAATAAAAAAAAAAAAAAAAATAAAAACAGTTCCTACTACAAGTATGTACTACATACATACATATATACATATGTATGTATGGACGAGTACTATACTATAAGGTGTTAAGCACCATCCACAAAAAAAAAACAACAACGATTGTAGCCATTGAGCAGAACACGATTTTTGTGTATTGCGCGCCGTCAAACATCCCACGGTGCCTGTGTTGGTGAGTGAGAGAGAATTTAGTGCAGGTGTGCGTGTGTGTATCGGATGCTGAGAGTCTCTCTCGTAGGAATAACAGCTGTTATTCTTTCTAGCCGCTGACAGATGCAATACACATTGCCATTCTTGTGGATTCTATTGCGGCTTTAGCATAAGCCAATTACCAATTACTCTTAGCCTAATGCTCTTTACGGTTTCACTAGTCGTTTGCCCACAATAATTGTAAGCTTAACCCAAAACTGCCAATCAACTGCGATAGCGGAGGTCTCCGATACAAAACCTAACTATTTTCACGTGAGACAGAAAAGGTGGCCCTTACAGTACACTGTTAACCAACACTACAGTGTAATCTAACACTACCCCGTCAAGTCCAAGTCGCGCCTGAGAAAGTTAAAAATAATTGCAAAATGGGCTTTACAGCAGAGAGAGAGAGAGTAAAAGAGATCCACGGAGAGTGAGAGCAAAGTGGCTTATAAAATGCGTCGCAAATATATTTCGCCTACATATTGCAAAACAAAAAGAGATTCGAATGGCGAATATATGGTGGGAATGGAAACCAAACCCAATTCCAATGCCGGTGCCGGCCAAGCAGATGGTCTCTGGTCTGTAGGGTTTCCACAGTTCGGGGAAGTACCCCATGCTATTGTGTACCCCCAAGATACATAGAAATGCAGTACATATGTACAGAGTATATTTAACGGCCTGCCCACTGGAATGATGACGCATAAGATTCAATCGAATATATGACTGGCAGCATGATAACAGGGGCCACACATCGTCCACATCCGAGCACATTCGAGCAATGCCGCAGACGGTACGCGTGTACCAGTGATTGAGCATGTATGTACATGAATGTCCGAGACTGTTCTCTGTACATACACGCGATTAGGTGGTACATATGTATTAGATTAGGCCCCGGAAAATGTTGATAAAAGTCAAACTAATTTCACAAAATACGTAACTCAAAGATTCCAACTCAAGGGTTTTCCTGTAACCAGGATTAGGAAAATAGGCAGCTATACTCAAGGGTAAAGATCTAATTTAAATGAAACAAACTAATGAATTTTTGTGGTTACGACACCCTTTACATGATTCGCAAGTCCACAAGTGTTTCAAGGGTTAAAAAGAGTGTTCTACTTAGGCTACTCTTCGAGTAGCAGTTACAACTGGAAAGCTTATGGCGCCGGAATATAATTCCTCTCTCACTCACGATTGCTTTAAACAAACATTAAAATGATGGACAACACATTACTTCTGGGGACGTTATCTCCAGGTATTTCAAGTAGAGCGGCGGGAACCCTGTCACATTGGGGAGTGCCGCCTCGGGTGGCTATATAATATCAGTACGTTTAAAGGTTATTATGGGTGCTTTAGGCATTGTATGAGAAAAGTAAACTCTGCAATAATGATTAATTGAGAGGAATTCTCATTCCGCTTTTTATTAAGTAAACACTTATAGCTGAACGCACCTATAAATTGGAATTTTTGGACAGACTTATTTTCGTCCTTTTCTATTGGTTTTATTTTGTTTGCTTCCGTTGATTTCTGCTTTCTCCTTTCCTTTCGCCGTTTCACATATTTCGGTTTTTTATATATCACACACAACACCACCAATGCCGGTCTGCTGCTCTCACCTCTGCTGCCTGCCTACGTTGTCGCTGGCAGCACTTCTTCCGCTACCACTGCTTTGCCGCTCTGCTTCCTCTTCTTTCCCATTGAATATCACACACGTTTCATATACATATTTGCAGTTTTTCTTCGTGCTGCTGATGATCTTTCTTTCTCTTCCGTCACTCTGGTACGGTTCTTCTTTCTGCTCCACCTTCACTCTTCTCTGCACTCAGCACTCCACACTCCACACTCTCCTCTCTCTTCCACCTCTTCTAATGCGCAAAAATGTTCCTTCTCAACATGTGTACGATGCGGGGGTGTTTGTTCCGGGTGTGTGTGCGAGCGAGTGCGTGAGTGGGTGGGTTTGGAGAGTGTGGGAAATTTTTACTACGATGGCGACAGACGGGGCGTGCGGTGTGTGACGTCAGCAGTTACAAAAATTACTCATTCGTGTTGTTGGTTTGTTGGTTGGGGTTTTGTTGTTGTTGTTGTTGTTGCTGTTGTTGTTGTTGTTGTTGTTGTTTTTGTTGTTGTTTTTGTTGTAGATATCACATAACTGTTACACGCGCGCGCGCACACTTCTAACTATTTACTAATATTACTATTTAAATAATTACGGTTGTAGTGTTTTTGCAGGGCAGTCTTTTGGTTTTTTGATTGGTTTCTTTTTTCTTTTCTTTGCCCAGTTTTTTCTCACATGCTGCGGGTGTGGGGGGAGGATACAGCGAGACGAAACGGAGCGCACCGAACTTCATGGGCCACCACGTAAACGAAAAGTGCCGCCTGGAGTCGCAGCCACGACGACAGCAGCAACCGGCAAAAACCAACAAAATCCACACAGAGAAACACAGAGAGAGAGAGAGAGAGAGAGAGGGAGAATTAAACCAAAAGACACAGCGAGAGAGAGCGTGTTGCGTTACGTTAGTTTTGGGCCAGAGAAAACGTAACTTCCACCGTTACGCCGAACGTAAGACTGGTTCTGACGAAAAACGTAATCCATGAGGCAACAGTACGGCGGCGGCGGCGGCGGGCGGAGATGTGATTTTTGTAGTATTTTTGTTATTGCAACCGGCAGTTATACTCCCCATTCCGTGACGTCACTTGTATTCTTTTTTGTAGCTGTCGCTTTTCGTTTTCTTCTACTCACTCGCGACGGCGAGAGCGGCAGCGGCGACCACGGCGACATCGTCGGCGAATCAGCAGCAACAACAAACAGAAAACACGACTACCAGTGAGGAACAGTTGTAGCTTTATATTTACTGACTGGGGGCAAGCCCCCCACACACTCGCTTCGTTCGTGCGCAAACCCCCACTCGCTACACTCACCACTGTCACGCCGATATGAGTAAGAGTGAGTAAAACGTACCAAAACTTTTTATATAATAGAGAGATAATAGAGAGATATCACAACATACATTTTTATATATTTCTTTGTTTACAGGTGTATTTCAAATGTTGCCCTGTGCAAATGTTCTGTTTTTAGTTCTGTTCCATGTTGCTGGCGAATGTTGCACAATCCGCGCAGCATGTTGCTGGAGAATTTTTTGTAAGCAAAAGTGGTCTCACTTCATTCCATAGATAGAAGAAACCTGCGATTGGAAGTTTTTATACCTTATGTTCTTCTTTACACCTTTAAAATAAAAGCTAATGGAATGATGAAATTGTTCAAATATATTTGTTCTCATAGATAATTTTAGAACGGAACTTTGGCGAACAAATAGGTGATTGATTCTATAACATTTTCCGCATTGTTTCAACAATTAGGAAGTAAAATAAGAGAAGAACAACTTATTTAACATTTGTTATCTCTTACAGCTAACTTATGTTAACATTTCAACATTTTCGTTCTCTTGGCCACAGACAAGAGAGAGAAAATAACAGCGGGCGTGTGTGGAACGTATTGTAAGCTGTGGCATGTGGAAGCCAGACTCTGACTCGGACTGGGACACGGAAACCCCCTCCCCAATCCCTCCACTCAACACAGTCAAATGCCGGCTACGAAATGCTCAAAACGGAAGTGGTCGATGACGTGCACTCGCTGTTACCGCACCCACAACAACAACCATTTTGTGGACCCCATATCTTTATCTGTTGTGGACCAAGTGTTGCATGCTCTTGCCTTGCTACTTGAGAGACGGAGGCAGCAACGTTGCCAATTTTCATGCAGATGCAAAAATGTTTCTAAAACCCAACTTTTGGATAACTCCGAAAGTTCATTGATCCACAGAAAAAACTGCGTGAAATAACATCTGCTCAAATATATGCTCAGGCCACAGCGCACGGGCACGGGTAGTGGGGGTTATCTATGCCCCTGTATTGTCACTCGTCTGTGGCCCTAAAAATTATAACACAAAGGCAGACGTAAGGAATAAAAATCAAGCAAATTATGGTAAATACGCCTTAAAAACGGATCACGCACAGAAGCAAAAGGGGTTGTGGGAGAGAGAGAGAGAGAGAGAGAGAGAGAGAGAGAGAGAGATCTATCTCACATATGGAAAGCAGGAGGTAGTGGTAGACCACTTACTTCACCGCCTACCGCTAACCTATTAAGGCTTTCTTCGTGGAATCGAACGTCGAACCAGTCACAAGTTAAATAGTTAACTAATTTAACTATTTCTTTGGAAAAGTATCATAATACTATGTACTATACATATGTACATGTATCTGGAAAACAAAGAAAAGAGCTTCACAGTTAAAAAGTTAATTTTGAAGAGCTTCATATTGAATAACATCAGCTATTTACTTTTATATTTAATTCGAAATTACCTTTTAACTCGTAGAAATAGTATTTGTAGTCACCCGGTAGCTAGTGAATTCACCGATGACTGGATCTAGAGGGAGTGACACACACACACAAACAAACAGAAATGGATAGAGGCAGGAACGCACACATACATATGAACACACGCACTTCCAGTTAATTAAAAGTATTTATGACACTCCACACACATAAAAAGAAAATAAAAACTGTCTTGCGCAAAAGTACAAAAGTCCAAGCCAGGATCGTGGGAAGTTCTCTCCCTCCCTCGAGGGAAAAAAATCCAGCCATAGAGATACTCTAATTGCATATGCAGAGTGCAGAAAGAGCGGAGCGGCGACATAGGCATCGGAGGAGCGACAGAAGAGCGGCAGCAGAGCCAGATGGAAGGGGCCAAAGTTCCACTCTTCAGGGGTGGGGTTGGGTTGTGTGTGTGTGTGTGGTGTGCTGTGCTGTGGTGTGTGGGGTGGAGGGAGTGCTCTGATTGTCGTCTGGTCGGGTTTATGAGAAATGCGAAAAAAATTACACTCACGGTGTCACTGTCTTGTCTCTGTCTGTTTGTCTCTCTGTATGTGTGTGTGCCTCTGTCTCAGAAAAAGTCTCAGCCTTCCCCAAAAGGATAACATCCTTAAGTTCTTGCCAGGCAGACACAAAAAAAAATATACATATATGGGAACACGGACAAAAAAAAAATCGAAAAAAAAACATTAATAGAAATTGAAAACAGGAAAGGAGATTACGTTTGAGAACGAAAAAGGCAGAAGAGAAGGATGGAATGGAGAGAGGAGTGAAGAGAAGGAAAGTGTGGACAGACAAACAAAACTGATCAGGCATTGGAGACTAGGAATATTATAGAAAATAACCCATAGAGGAAGTTCCTTACTACTGTAGCTCCTTAGTAGTTGCTTTGGAGAGTTTGTAGACATGGAAATGAAAGAAAAATGCTCTGATCTTTTAAGATTCTTTCCAGAGTGTGGACTGAAACGCTGGAATGCTCAGGTTCTCTGGGGAGTTCCCAACGTAGAATTTGAGGGAAAGAACACATTTTGTACTCAAACGATAATGAAATTCAAGAGTTCTGTGGAATATTCTGGTATCGCAGAAAGTGGGTAGGGATAAATGCTCTGGAGAGATTGTAGAGTTCGAGTCGGAAAGAGAAAATGGAGGAAATAGTAACGGAAATGTCTGTCTGGAAATGGTGAATAAAATGTAAATTTAATGCAATAAAACGTTACAGATGATTACGGAAGTTGAAACCTTTATTGGATTTTCGATTATAATCAATTTGTTTGTAGCTACCAGACGGATATTGCCGGCAGCTTTTCCAAGACTTGCAGGACACGGAAAGAAGAACGGGAGAGAAGGACCCGAAGGAATTGGCGTCAGGCCTTCATCAGCCTCCTCAGCGTCGCCGTCGCCATCGCCGTCGTCAACGTCAACGTCAAACCATGCAGACAGCGCGACAGCAGCAGCAGCAACCCCTTCACCGTTGCTTTTGTGGGGTGCAAGGCATTTTTTCAGCCTTCCAGTCACACAGTCACCTCCCCCCACTAAACGCTTCCCCACCAAACCATAGAGAGACGTCTACTGTGTAGAAATATGGGAAATGAAAGAGAGGAAGGCGGCAAAGGAAGCCGCGGCGCGGCAGGGAGTGCAATCAGCAAGAAAACCATAGTACTTGAGAATCTCTCCCCCTCTCGCGCTCTCTCTCTCTCTCTCTCTCTCTTTCTCTGTAGCGATATTCAAAGTTGAAAATAAAAGTGAAACGAGAGGAGAGGAACGTAAAGAGCGGCGGTGGGCCCCGGAGGAGAGCCAAGACGAATGTTAAAGTTGACGGCGACGTCGCTGCATGTTTGACAGAATGCCAGTCAGAGAAATGATGATGCTTGCTTTTGTTGTTGCTTTTGCTGTTGCTGCTGCCTGTTTATTGCCAGGCAACGGCTCTGCCAGAGTGTTGGTGTGATCCGTGTCTGCCTCTGCTCCCCCCTGTGTCTGACTTGCGGCAAACATTTATTGAATTTGCCCGCCTCAAATGGATTTGTGTCTCCTTTTTCTGATTCACCCTTAAGCTTTTTCCCCCCTTTATAGCACCTTTACGTAATATCCATTTACTGCATTTCCTCTAAATTGCACATTAATTTGATTTGAATGTGAATGTATTTTAGAATTATAGAATATAGCCTTAAAGGTGGAGCCAAGCAGCTGTAAAAGTTTCCCATAAGCGAATGCCCGATTCGATTCGAACAAATTAATATTAATTAAATTCAATGTATATTCAATGTAATTTAATATACATTTATGCTACAACAACAGGATGATTCAACAGGTATCCATAGCAAAATAACATAAATAAATTTATTAAACATTGCATAATATTTGAATATATTTTACTCTTATTATTTAGTAAAATCTCCCACTAACAACATCATTATTACGTAACTGAATTGAATTAATTAACTCATTTAATCGTTATAAAAGGAACCTCCGCCAAAATGTCCCAACTTTAAAAGATTTCCTTCACATAAATATTTTTCTCAGTTCCAGACTGACTCTTGCGGTTGTTGTTTTGAAAAAACAGCTTAAAAATGACAAAAACAATGACTACAAATTGCGATTAGCATTGCTCAACAATCGACATTGAGACGTGCGACCCCACTTTCCAGGCGTACCCCAACCCATTACCCCCCTCCACAGTAAAACTGGACTGCCTACCTGTCCGCCCTAACTGCGAGTACGATTACTCAACAGCACACACAGACAGACATTCAGACAGATACTTTCTGAGACAGACTTTATATGGTTAGACAGCGTTTTGGGAACGGACAGACAGTCGACCCAAAACCTCGAGTTGGTTTTTTGGTTCGTTGTGGCTCTGACTTTTCGGACTCTACCGTCGAATCTCCCCGACGTTCAATGAACTTCTCTCACTCACTCGCTCGCTCACTCCTACTATCGCGCTCTGTCAGCCCATCTCTGTCTAAGTCATGAAATTGCTTCCAACAAAATGGAATTCTTATTATTGTTTAATTATACATTTACATTTAAGTAGAAACCCCAACAAAACAGTGCAAAGAAATTGAATGAACGTGTGTGGGGACAACAGAAGAAATAAGACAAAAGGTTCTACTTAGAAGGGAAAGACTTGAGAGACAAATCAGAACAAATCCAATTACAGAGGAAGAGATTCACAGAAAGAATCATAGTTAACAAAATTAAGGGAAATATTTGGGTTTATCTTTTCTTAAACGCCTTAAAAAGTTGCTATCTTTCTTCAAATATTTTCATAGTTGAGATTCTGGAAGAGACAGCAGTAGAACATCAGCTTCTCTCACCTTTTCCCAGTGCGGCTTAGCAGTAAAGGGTGGCTAGCGGTAGTTTAAGTCGCAACAAATAAGAAGGAAAGCAGAAATGTTTGCACCATAATGGGTTCAAAATTAATTATATTTCCCTGCCAAATGGGAGATTTTGATTTTCTTTTTTATTCTTTTTAACTTACGCATTTCCACGCTTTGAAGGCTCTTGAACAATTTTGAAATGTAATCCAAAGTATTTTTGTTTGGGCGGTAATAATTTGTGTTATATAATTTCTGATTAATAATGTAATTGGCAAAACGTAATTGAATCTTAATAAATTAGTAATAAGCGTTTAAGTTGCTTTAAAAGAATTTGGCTTTTTTTTAAATATTACTAAATAAAGAACAGTTCTTCAAAGAAGAAATTTTGGAATAATAAATTAGTTAATTAAAGAATGATGGATAATTTCAAATTTAAAAATGGGGAAACACTTAAAACTTAATGAGATTTTGAAGAAAACGTTAAATGTTTAACATGTGAAATATTTTAAATAATAATTAACAAAAAGATGACTTGAAAGAAATGTTTTTGTATTGCAATTTAGTTACAAATTTAAAAAAAAATAGAAACAGAAAATAGTATTTAAATTTTTTCATTTGTGATTTTATAGAAATGATTAATTTTCTGGGGTTATATTTGTGTCATGATTCGGGTATTTCGTTTGTAATCCTTGGTTGGTGGTCCGCCAAATGCATTGGTATGTGTGTTTTGAAACATTGGTGAGCGGATTGTATCTTATAGATACATCTTTCCACAGAACTTCTTGGTTGGTAACATTTCGATTTGTAACTTTGTTTAAGGTTTCACTGAGGATCGATTAGTAGCAGTATTATTATTATTATTATGATACAACAGAAACAACGTCATGTTCCGGGTAAATGAAACAACAACAAACAGAACGCGCACTGGGTTCGGATCGGATCAACGATGAATGATCAGAGGAAGAGGATCACTTCCACTTTCTGCTGCGTTCGGTTTGTAAATGAATGTTGCGTAGAGTTCTTGCCATGAGACCCGAAAAGAGAAAGAGTAGAAGGCCAGGCAGCGGCAGTGGAGAGAGAAACAGGAATGCAATTGCAGAGGGAGAGACACAGAGACGCAGAGAGAGAGAGAGAGAGAGGGAGCGATCGTGTGAGTGTGTGTGTGCGTAAGAGTGGGCTAGCGTATGCACACAGAGAGAGAGAGAGAGAGAGAGTGCGCAAGTAACGGGGCGTACGTACGAAAAGGAATGCAAGGAATAAGAAAAACAAAAACAATAAGGGAGGATAATGCACCACAGGGAAAACCTTTAAAGCTCTCTCTCTCTCTCTCTTTTCCTCTCCCCTAAAACAAAGTTGGACAATAGCTGCGTATGTGACGACGTCTAGGGCTAAGGATTTCATTCTATTGTTCCAAGGATTCCTTTTGATTGACTAAATGACCCGACCCCGGCTCCCGACTCCCGACTACTTCCCCGGAAGTGCAGTCGCGAGAGTCACAAAACGAGAGAGTGGGAGTGCCCGCACAAGAGAGACGAATGAGAGCGGGTCTCTCTTTTATCAGCGGTTCATATTCTTCAGCGGGTCCGACCTGCTTCAAGGGTTCCTCTTCTTCGACCAGATGATCACGTTTGCCATGATTATTATCGTGATAATCATGTGGACAGGTGCTAATTGCTGGGCTATTTTCTAGGTCCATTGAACCCCCGACGAAGAACAAGAATAAAAGTGCTCCCCAGGCAAGAACCACTCCACCCGTCCCATGCAAATCTCTCACAAAAGCAAACCAAATCAAACGGAAATTAAAGAACACCACCAGAAATCAGACATCAGATCGGTACTTGCCTAATAACAGGGACAAGCCAGGACACGTCCCGTTCCGTCCCGTCCCGTGCAGCTTTTTGATTGGCAAAAAGAAAAGGCATACACGGAACGAAGAAATTATAGAGTAAAGAGGGGGAGCAGCAGAGAGACACCGAGTGAGATAAGTAATTTAAAAATTTAATCAGTTTATGGCTGAGATTCCAGAGACACAGAGAGAGTGAGAGAGAGAGAGTCGCTCAGCAAAGCGGATATGAAACAGGAGATGACTTGTCTGGCTGTCTGGGCACCCGCACCGCACCCTCTCTCTATTTTCGAGGATGAGATTCCTAGTCTAGACCCCACCATCAAAGGGGGTCGCTATTGGGGATGCCCTTGAACAAATCAATCCATTCTGTAATCCATCCATTAAGGCAGCTACATACACACCCAGAGGAAAAGGGCTGCAATTTTAAGGCTTTAACTTAGATTTAAAAACCGAATATTTATACTATGCTATACTTCATTATTGAAGGTTTTGTTGTTCAATCGATGGTTATTAATTTATTAAATTTTATGTCGTATATCCTTCCTTCTTAGGATTGACATCTGGTCAAAAATCATAGGAATACCGCTCCGGTCTGCTCTTCAAGAGTGTAATGACAGCTAGGACAGTGACAGTAGGCCTGTCCTACTGTACATACCAGTCTGCGAAGGATGTGTCCTGCGGATGGGTACAGGCTGCCCAGGACATTGCTCGCTCATCGCGCGCGTTGCATTCGGGTTCGATACGATAGGACGAGAGGAGTTCGACTGAGGGACAGACCAACAGACAGACAGACTGACGTATTGCCTGTGTATGTGTGTGAGTGTTTCTGAAGGAGAAATAGTTTGCAGCTGCCGCATGCCGCATGCCGCATGCGTTCACGTTGTTGTCGTTGTTGTTGCTTTATGGCTTCCAACTACCGCTGCACACACACACATCAGGGAAATGAAATAAACCTCCTTAGCGCATGCCACAAAAAGGGGAGTACGAAGCAGTAAGAGAGTAAGAAAATATACAGAAAGGCAGCCGGAATGGGAAATATCATCATATAAGACCTCTCTATAAGGTCTGCGCGGCCAAGAGATCCTTGGAAGTCCAAGTGGGTTTTAGAGCCCTGAAAAGAGATCCGATCCCACAAAACCAACAAGCAACACTTGAGGAAATCAATGAAAACTTGGAGTGTTGATAATTACCTATAGAGAGAGACACAAAGATGGAAAGAGCGAGAGATTCTTTAGAGCTACTCAAACATCTGTTGAAGGATCATGAGAAGAGATAGACCCAAAACAAGATTTGATTATGATAAGAAAGCCTTGGGTGCAAAAAAGATCCCAAGCATTTATGGTAGAATAATTGGAAGCAGAAAACTCACGATGGAATCACAAAGAGACGAAAAAGACCTTCTGCAGGATAGTCTATGGGGAGACACGCTATAATAAAATAAGCATTAGAAGCAACATCTTTCCCGTCATAACACGAATGGAAGAGAGAAGATTATAACTAAATCTAAACAAAAAATGGCGTTTGATTTGCCTTACCTACCTTTATCATTCATTGGACAATTTTCATGATTAGTATCTGGTTTTATTGGCTGGATATATCTTCAAATATATCTTTATCAAGTCAAAAATAAATTGTTTGGCTGTAAATGAATTATTTGTAGTAAAGTAGGTAGTATTTCTTGTGAAACGAATATTATACCATTCCTTTCTGAATCCGAATCTAATCCAATCTAAATCTTTATCAAGTAAAAGGGGATTTCCGCCTATAAGTGGATCCAATTCCATCAATAGAGCCATTGGCTTTAGCATGACCATTCTGACCACGACCTTCCCCCTAATTTATAACTACCGACCGTCCACTGCCCAGGCTTGATTAGAGTGTTGATCATTAACCATAGAGAGAGAGATTGAGAGCGGTAGGAATGTCTTAAGGGAGGGAGAGAGAGGAGTGTGGACTACGGACTACCTGAAGAACTGGGACTACCATTTGGCACTGGTGCTGGGGTTATGGTCTCTGGACACCGGTTTTCAAATTTGGGATACTCTCGAGACACCTCACGTTTTCCTCTTTCGTTTCATTTTCAACTATTTTAAGTAACAATAACGAGAGGAGCCACAGTCACAGCCAAAGAGAGCGAGATGGAGAGGGTGCGAGACGGCAGAGGGCAGAGGCAACAAAAGCTGGTCTTCCCCCTTCTGAAAAACCTTCGGGCCAAGTACCAAGTACATTCATAAGATCTGAGAGGAATGGAAAGACCAAGACCAAGACCAAGACCAGGTCCAAGTCCAGTCCAGGCGGCAAGGCGGCGGCAGCCTCAAATGTCCCAAGTTGAGATTCAGGTTCAGGCTGAGGTCGGTCTCGGTCCCGGTCCCGGACCCATTCCATAGGTAGAAGATCTCTTTCGTTCGTCGTCTCTCCCTCTCCCTCTCTCTGTATCTCTATCTGTTGGTCCTCTCTGCTTGCTCTTTTGTTTTTCCATTCACGAAATTCTTGGAAATTCTTCTTTCGATCAGTAAATCTTTAGAGCGAGAGTGAGAGCGCGATCGCCTTTTGTTTGTACGGGAGTAGTTCTTGATCTGGTTACGTGTTCTGTTCCTATGAGCACAGGAAAGGACAACAGTCAGTACAGGACACACTGCAATTAGCCTGCAGAGAACGCGGGCTCCAAGAGTGGGGATCCACTCTCCAAGCGTGGGAGCTTCCTCCTGGCATGGAAACGGAAGTGAGCCCCAGAAGAAATCACGGCACACGGGCAGGCAGGCAGATGTCCCAAAAAGAAATAAAACCTATTGTGGAAAAAGGTGGAAATGTGGCAAGAACAAGAAGTGGCAGCAACAGCAACAGCAGCAGCAGCAGCAGAAGCAAAAGCAACAGAAGTGGAAGGTAGCAACAAGAGGCACACCACAACGAACTCGCCGTACGTACACCTGGTCTCGTCTTGAGGCTTGCGCAAAATTGTACAGGAGGTACGTGGATAAAGGCACCCTTAAATACAAAAAAAAAAAGAGAAGAAAAACTACACGACACGGAGAAAAATATACGAGTAGCAGCAGAGTCCAGCGGCGGAGGCAGAGGCAGAGGCAGAGGCACCCCTCCTCCATAGTAACCAATTCTTTCGCTGCTTCCTTCGCCTGCTTCTTCCTCGTTTTCCTCCTTCCACTTCAGACAGTCTCGTAGGAAAGTGGAACGCAACACAGGGTCCTCTACCCTAGGCCGGAGAGGGAGAGGGTGCTGTGTTGGGGGGAGAAGCGCACTCTGCAAATGTCGCGCTTTTTCTTGAGAGAGGTCCCTGCCAGGTAATTACTATACCCTTTAACGGGGTAACAAGCTGTTTGTCTCCATCAAAAAATATCCACAGGACTTGAGTGGCAGTTCCCCTAGTGATGGAACTTGTTATCGATATTTCGATAGCCCAACTCTCTGGAGGCGAATGTATCCGTTCGCTTATATAAAATTTGAATTTGAATTCGATGCACATTGGAGGTGGAAAAGTCCGTCTAATCAGGGCCATTGCTCCATTATTTTAATCCATATTTAGCAATAAATATATATATTCTATGTACCTATAACTCTATATTTAAATAACCCACTTTCCAAATCAAAAATGTGATATTTTTATAGGGTGTCGGTAGTTTCGACTCGCAAAGAAAAGAGCTTACAACTCCTTTCTTGTTTTCGTAGTAACTTTTTGCATGTTGAGGTATTACCTCAACACCTCACAATCTCTCTCTCTCTCTCGTATCACCCCTTTTTAAAGATATTTACGTTGGCTAGCGTTGGCCATATCCTGTAATTGTTGCTGCCAAAATGCAACAGAAGTTCCTGTCCGGCCCAAGGAGGGTGCCACATGGATGGCACGCTGGGCCTTAAGGATCTAGCATTAGAACTGGACGAGGCGACTGTTGTCGTTCGGCTTGTGTTCCCCTTGCAATTCCAACAGGAAACGGAAAGTGGTTGCTGTTGCAGATGTAAAAATGGGGAATGCACAGTGGGTCAAAAGTGCTCTTTCGCTTGGGGACTGATCAACAGAGGAAAAAACTGGAATAGTAGGGAAACCATGGGAGGGATTTAACTATGGGTAATACCTCCCCAATCCAAGTTTAGCAATTCCTATAAAATGTAGGATATCGCTCGAGGATTTATCTGAAAAAACTAACAAAGAAAAGGAATTATTTTTAAAAATTAAGTTTCTTTAAAAGAACACGGTACCAATACTCAATCCTTCCACTTGTGGAACCCTCGTTGAATGACTTTTTTCTGTATGAATTCCCCATAAGCGAACGGATATTTCCAGATATTGATAATAACAAGTTTCCTAGTCAGAAAATCCCTCTATTTCAGGAGAAGAATATCAACCCCAACCTTAAAAAAAAAAACATCCATTACCAGAACCAAATGGGAACCACTGTGCCCTGCCGTTGAAGAATTCAAAGAACTACTCTGTCGAGAGGCCAAAGTCCAATTGCAGCAGGCACAGGCTCAGGCACATTGACATGTGCCAAGCGACAACAATGTCGATGGCCCCTTCTGGCTGAGAAGAAGGGTGACCGAGCGGACCACCACTGCGGACTGCGGACTGCTGGCTGACTGCTGAGGGCTGCTCCCTGGCTCTGGCTGCCAGAGGCTCGGTTCTGGCTGCGGCGGCACTGAGCCAATAATTAAACTAAACTAAAGCAACAGCAGAACAGTGGCAGGGGCTGCAACAACCCCTAGGCGGGGGACCAGGCACTCCAGACAGCCCTGAATAGGGTGAACAAATTTTCATTTTACTTTTTGCTGTGCAAAAAAAAAGCAAAAAAAAAAGATATACAAATAAATGTCGAAGCATTAAATACCTTGGAAAACCATACATTTTTTGAGAGCCTTTTCTATGGCATCTGCATATTAGCGGGGCAAAAAATCAACCGAGGTGAGCTGCTGCATGGCGTTTAACAGGCAGTAAAATATAAAAATTGGATTCAATATCAAGGAAAATCAGAACTTTTTATATATATTCTTTTTAAATTCAGGCAGGCTCCGGTTTTGGCTATCCCAAAATAGTCTGAAAAATTGCTGCTCCCGTTTTAAAGTAAAAATTTTCATCGCCGAACTGAAAAATAAACAGCAGGGCGCGCGTGAGTTTTGAGAAACATCTAGAAATTACTTTCTTTATTCTGGTTTTAAAAATGATACGATCCTTAATTTCTGGTGATGATGTATGGAATAACATAGGAAATAATTCTCCTAGAGCGTATCGATCGTCCGACCAAAGCTAACGTAACCCGCACAGTGAGACAGAGAGAGTATCATACCCTCTCCGTGTAGGAAATACAAATAAAAGGTACTGTAAATTAGAGCAGAGTCCGCCGACGAGAGGGTTGTTGCTCGGTTACAACTAATCAGTAGGTTCCCTTTCCCCCTATGCGAGGGAATGCGCCCAGGAGAACAGCTGGCTCTATTATCCTTGTACTTTTTTTTTGCCATTTTTTTCCTTGAGGCTGGGGTACGCGAAGATCTATCGCGCGTGTCAAGAAAATCCTGGAATAACATTTACCCGAAAGGCGGAAAAACTGTGCGAAATCAATACAGATTATTTATGGGCCACAGACCGGAATAAGGTGACAGAAGGGAGGGATGCAGGATGAAGGATGAAGGATGAAGGATGCAGGATGTACGACTGATGCAATATGCAATTACATGCATGGGATCTGCAGAAGAAATCAGAGCGGGTTAAAGGTGGGAGATCAGGGAACAGAACCCATCAACCCTCCTTCAGGTATGGAAAAGTGTCCCCGTTTCGGATGCCCGACAGACACGAGGCGGCTTTTTTGTGTGTGAAAATCATCAGAGCAGAATTAAATCCCTCCCCTGACAGACCCGCCCTCCCAGTCCCAGTACCAGCACCAGTCCCAGCACCAGAACCATTCCTAAAGCCGGTCTGTCCCGTGGGATTAATTAGCATTCGGTTTAAAAGAGAACGAACGAATTTTCTATTCCCATTCCCATTCGGCATGCATTTAATTTATGCATTTTGGCGGACAGCAAAGTGTCAAGTGAATGTCAAACAAATCTGTGAAAAAATAGATAGAAGGAGAAATTGATTCGTAAGCTTCACATCCACGGGGAGACATAGAACCAGTTCCTCTCCTGCCAAGAATCCTTGTTCTTGGGCCCGGGGGTTTGTCCATTTGTGGACTTACAAGTTTTTATCTTTTTTTGATGTTTGTCCGCGAATGTCCCCGCCAGCGTTTCGGGCCTCGATTCGGGGTTAACTTGTTCCCTCTCGCATTTGTTTGTTTAGTTGTTTGTCGAACACTAAAAAGTACTCGTATCGTATGTAGTCATTTTCGCTTTCGATTTGTTCTCCGCGGTTCAGTGGCCATGGGTAGCCCTTGAACCTTTTCGAATGTGGTTTCCCCGGGAGGTTAAGTGTAGATCGAATGCTAGAAATTCCCTTTTTATTTGCATGCAATTAAGTTTAAAACTAATTTGTTTGCATACAGGATTTGTTATCTATGGAATTACAAATTACAATTTAGAGAGATAATCTTTGATCCCCTCCCCATCCTTCCCAAAGGGGTATTTCTTAAGGGAACCTTTTAGATACACATCTTAATGTGGGTTTTTTTGATTTGGGATCTGCTCTCTTTTCCCAAAGGAAAAGTGCAAATGACAATGCCCCCGAATCCCAAAACAAAGTACATTTCGTGTGCAGGACGAAGCGAATGCTGCAAAAGCAGCACTGGAGTTTCCCCGATAATGTTTTAATAATATAATATAGACATATCTGATCTCGATAGAAGATTTCTGGTTCTGCTAGCTCCACAGAATGCTCTAATCTCCATAGATACATATGATTTTGATTTATTATTGATATTATTGCCATAAATAGGATCTCTATATAAATATCGTTCACATACAAAGCATATTTTATTATAATTTCTAACTTACCAACAAATTATTAAGTAAAAGCAGCAATCTGTAAGTAGAATTAAAATCAGTAAGATCATTAGAGAAATGCCTGAAACAAAACAGTTTTTTTAAAGAAACTTTCATAGATCTAGTGAAGGAGTACCCACAAAACATAACTTAAATTGAACACTACATTGTCCATTTTTCCAGGATTTATTTTCATGATCTTGAAATGACTATGGTAAGAAGTTTACGGCCAAAAGATTTCAACAGGTTTTCTGTGGATATTGCCTTCAAAAGTTGCTCCCATAAACATCATCTAATGATATGTTTGTGGATGCATTGTCAAGTTCTTTTCTGAATCAAGCAAACCCAAAACCGAAACCCCACCTTTTTGCCTAGAGGCAGACCCTAACCTAAATCAACAAATCATGAAGTTGAAGTTGTCTGCTCCTTCGATATAGTGCAAAGCTTGCGGAGGAGCAGAGAAGGAGGAGGAAAAATACAGACGCACAACACAAGTCCAAGAGGAATCCCAACAAAGTTGTCAAATCAAACAGAGACCTGAGGAGCAGCCGTACCATACCATGCCATAGGGGATCCGATTTGGTTTTGGTGTTAAAAATATGAGAAACATTTATAACTTTTTTGTTCGCTTAGAGAGGCAGGCCTGAACCTGGAACCTCAAACCTGGGAGCCTGAAGAGTTTCGCTCGCTGGCATTTAAAGAACTTTACCGATTTGTGCGTCTCCTGTGGGAAACCTGATTTGCAGAGGAAGGGCCCAGGGCCGGGGCGTAGGTAGGAGAGCCCAAACCAGACACCAGATTCAAAGACCAAGACCAAGACGGGACGAAGTTGGAGTCGGAGTCAGTGACTATGCAATAGATGGCAGAAATCGAAGCGGGAGTCGGAGTCCGACTGTTGCCGATGCATTCCAGAGGCTGTAGCCTCCTCCATTGATTCTGCCACATGTTGCACACACTGTGAGACTGAATTTAATTAAGGAAAATCCATCCAGAGACCAATGGAGCGCCACACAATCCAACCAGACAGCCGCCAGACCACCAACTCTCTGGAGTGGAAACTAGTCCAAAGTCTAGCCTGGTGGGGGACTGTGGGGCAAATTGGCAGGAATATGAATGAAAAGAGAGTAAAGGTATACCACATTTCATCCGATAAATGATCACTCATGCAAAGCTATAGGAAAATGTTTAATTTCATTTGATTTATCCTTTCGCTTATGGGAAGTTTGTACGGAACTACTAGTCCAAAATCTATTCTGTGGAACTGTGGGGCAATATGCTTGGAAATGTATTAAAAAAAGAGATCGGTTTAAGCCGGTTCCATTTCAAGTGTCCTTTCGTTTATGCGAAATTTTTAGAGCAAACGACGGCGACTGTTAGTTGAATTTTTTGTTCAGTTCTAAAACTGGAATCAATGTGCCACATGCGATGTGCCACTGCAACAAAATGCCAATTAAATCTCATTTCAGTGGCACATTAAAATGCAATAAAATATATATATTCTCTGCGTCCCTCTCTTTCTCTCTCTTTGCCCTCTGCGAGACAGAGGCTTACAAAATATTTCATGCCCCAGACGTGCATACGTATGTGGCATTCATGGGCTCTGCCCTGCTTTGCTCTCCTTGTTGCACATGCACCACCAACTACGCGACGCGTAGAGATGTGGCTGCTGGGTGTGCAGCGATAAGCGTACGAATTATATAGCCTCGAAAAATGGGAAAACATTCAGCCGTCGAGTTGTCTTCTGGGCCGCATATTTAGCTCGCATTTCAGCATAATTTGATGTAATTTCCGTTGCCTCTTGCCACATTTTGTAGCCAAGAGCCACAACAGCGCGACTCGTGATATCGAACTCGAGCCCGAACTCGAGCCACGAAAATTATATTGTGCGGAATATTGAACAGTCTCAAGGTTGTACTCTGGCCTCCTGCCTTCTGCCTCTCGAACTTCTTCAGTGGCGTGACTGCCACCAGAAAACCGAAACAGTAAACAATGAGTTTTGTGGAAATGCAATACGTTTCATACTTGTTTATACTTTGTACATACTCATAAGTGATCGGTACAAAGGGTACCGTATAGGTATCCTAAAAACAAACAATTGGTATTCCCCACACATTTCCATATAATTCTAATCCCAAAGCTAACCATGTTTTCCTTTATTATTATCTCCTATATGAAAAATCATTCGTGATATAATTTCAAAGTCTATAATTGTAGTAACTACAGTCTTCAAGAGAACTCTTGAACATATAGTGTGTATTTCCATGACAGTTCCTTGAATAGTTTACAGTTTCAAGACTACCCATTAGTTTGGGTTCGATTTTAAGGTCTGTTCGTCCCCTCTTTTTGTCATTTCTAATTGGAAAGGGTTTTGGAACCATCCCGATGCTTCTTTAAAGAGTGCCAGTTTCTCTTCAGGCTTTCTTGCGCCTCCTTAGAAGTACAGATTAGATGCTGGACACTTTCCATATGCTCTTCGAACTTGCAACTGCGACAGAAGTTAGATACAAGGCACAGGAGGAGAGTCCTGTACGCCTGGGTACTCACTGTTAAAATGGTTCCATAAGCGAACGGCTACATTCGACATACAGACGCCGACATTCCGTGTTTCAATACATGATGATATTTTTGTAGAAATATTGTATATATTGTATTGCTTGAAGTGAAAATCAACTGTTTGTTTCCCTCTTGGGATTCCTGGCACAGGATTACACCCAGAGAATCCTTATATATGAGGCCAGGAATGTAAGGCAGCAAAACCCTATACCCTCCTGCGCACTCCTCCTCCGAAACTCCTCTTTACCAAACCCATTCAAAACGAGTGTCTTGTCAGTGTTTGTCAGGCTTAGGCCTGAAGGAGAAGGAAGGAAGGCTCAAGCGATTAACTGTGGCTCGCGTCGGTGTCCCCGTAGCACCGAGTGCCCCCTGCCCACTGCCCCCCTTCTGACCCTGAGCAAAACCGCAAAAAGTGAAAAATTTCGCCAGTTTGTGTGTTATCTTCACCCGTTCGCTTTCCTCCGTGCCCCACCGTTCGGAGGCAGCGATGCAATGAAATAAATGAAGTTAAGCCAATTTGAGGTTAAAGCCCAAAGAAGGAATTCATTATTTTTGTTGTTTTTGTTGTTGTTGGTGCCACACGAAACGCGTGTCCTGCTCGGAGGAAAAGGAATTCGCAAAAGAGAGGAGGAGGCAACAACAACATAAAAAAACCACAGAAATGCGACAAATGCAACAATAGCTGTAAAAGACATAAACAAAAGGAAGACCAAAAAGAAACAGAAACCGCAATAAACTAAAGTGCGAGAGCCCCAAAGGGAGATATGGCAAAACGATAAGCCGGCTGCAAGACATATAACCATGAAGAGGGCACTATAGTGGAGGTTCCAACTGTAGGGACACACGATGTTCAGGCATTATTATTAATAAAAATCTCAATTCATATATAACATAGGTATCGGCATTTCCGCCAAAAGGTCCACCACCCCAAAAAACATTAAAAGTCAATCAAAATATTAAAAGTTTACTAATTTACCCAATTGATAAATCATTTTATTTATTTTGATCTGGAAACCTATTATTATAGTCATGTTCTTCTCAAAGTCTCTCCAACATAATAAAGTTTATTAAATAAACTATTAAAAAAAAATCCAAGAAAATGAACCCAATCTTGGCTAATGGTAGATTTTTTCAACTTTTATTAGCACAGAATTAGGTAACGCTATTGGCATACTGGCGTTAACTTATGTCAGATGCCTCCCCGGATTTATTACAAAAAAATAAAAGGTTTTACATTTAATAACTTGGAAAATTAACGCTCGATACTTCATATATTAGAATAAATCATTTTATACAGATTTTGTACCCCTACCTCAAAAAACTCTTTTGTTTTTTGTTCCGTAACGTCAGGTCATATTTTGAAACAGTACGAATATAGGGCTACCCAATTACTAGTGAATGGAAGTGCCCATATGTTTAAGTAAAAATATATAAATATATAATTTAAAAAACCCTCCAAAACTTTTCTATGTTCCTTTTAATAAAATAGAGGATAATAATTAAAGGTTCCATCAGCATTGACGGATGAAATATGAACTGAATTCCTAATATTCACTCGTGAATGGAAAATATTACCGTTCAGTTCAAGCTCGCTTATTGGAAATTTCCACAGTGAATAAACGTTATTCCCAACGATAATTGTGATAACATGGCTCTTTCTCTTCCTCCCTTTGCTTATAAAATTAAAAGTATTCGAGATTATTCTCTACATGTGGACAGAGAAAATCCCAGAGTGATTTACAAATTTATACCAAGCCAAGAGTGGAAATTTTAATAATAATTAATTCTAACATTTTTCATATTAAATAAATATATTTCATATTTAAATTAAATATGTAATTCAAATTAAAATTGCAATGAATATATTTCATGTTAAGATTAAATATATTTCCTATTTAAATAAAATATACACACCGACTGTTATTTGTACATATGATAAGATCACCTTCTGCTGCCTGTTGTACACATCCCTAAGTATATAATATATTCCGGTGTACCCTAAAAATATTGGCTACAAAAGGCAAGACCGAAAGGAGATCAAAATGTTAGGTTAGGCCTTTGTTGAAGAACGTTTCCATAGCCTTATCTAACCCCAAAAAACAACATCTTTATAAGCCCGGCCCGAATAAATTGCAGTATAATGAAAGCTAACCAATCGAGCAACCAGTTTGTCCGATAACACATTCACATTCACCTGCGGTCGAGGCTGCTGCTCGTGCTACTGCTCCTGCTCCTGCTGCTCCTCCTGCTCCACTGATGTCGGGGCGGCCAACTCCAAAAGGGCATCAGAACAACGTAAACAACATCCAACATTAAGGAGAGAAGAGAATCAGCAAAGAGAGGAGGAAGACAGGCGGGGGACCACCGCCATCGGCAAAACAAAACACCAGAAAAAGTAAAGCAAAAAAAAAAAATAATCTTCAACCAAAAGATACGATAGATGGATACCCTTTTTTGGGGAATCAGAGGATCACAGGAGTATCAAGAATCAATATTTTTAAGGAGTTTTTTTTTTAGTAATGTGTTAGTTGGGGCGAAAGGAAGCGGTTCGATTTCTAGACCCTTAGAGCCAGTAGAACTGAAGATTATGTAGATATATTTAGGGATGAATTAAACCATATTTGTTAGGGATTATTAAGCTTGCTATTACTAAAGTTGAAGAGGATTCACAAATATGATCTATTGTACATCATTTACCATAAATTATGTAAAAAAGCCTCTTCAATCGTTAAAATTTTCATAATATTCGATTAGTATTAAAATATTCTATCGGTACGAAAAACCTCCCAAAGCCCATAAGACCCAATCGGGGACAAAAATGAGCCTCAACAGATTATGCGCCGCCGTTGCAGGAGGTTGTCCCATGAAGTTGTTTTTGTTGCTGATGTTGCAAGGAGCAGGGCTGCTGGCAAGAAGGAGAAGGCGCGATGCGCTGCGTGTCTGGCTCTTTAGACATTCGTCTCCGCTGCTCTCTCCGCCCTCTCTCTGGCTGCCATCATCTGCACTACGTTTTTCACACACACACACACACACACACTCACATTGAGAATTCCATTGAAATCGTTTGAAAATTGAGCCCACTGTAGGGGAAGGAGGTGGTTACAGTGGGGAGTGGCTGGCGGGCAGACGCGTCTACCGCCTCTCTCGTAATAAATATGCGCCATAAGTTTCGTCTTGGTGGAGCGACAGCGACAGAGACGACGACGTCAACCGATGATGACGTTGCCATCCTTTAGTTTGGTTTTTGGATTGTGCCAGCCACAAGGTATATTACAACAGAGGGTAAGGGAGTGAGTGGCTTCTATCAACAACTATACAATTACCAATAGGTGGCATGAAGACTCTCTCCCCAACGACTGGGTACTCTGTTGCTGGATACTTTCGACCACGATGCATTCAACAAAAATTGAAATGGAGTTTGTTCCTAATGGAATATCCTTCTTTCGTATAGTCTTGGCTTCTATCTATTAGTATTTCAGAGAAGCCTGGATAGCAGCCTTACCTTTTACATAGGAGTATGCATGTACCTTGGTTACATTGATTCAACTGCTGCTGGTTGAAGCTCCTGCTCCCCCTGCCACATCCTCCTCTCCTGCTCTCAAGCCATGCAGAATACCCATAAAATGTGTAAAAATAACAAAAGCATATGAGTTGCATTTTTAGCTGGGCCAAAGGAAACAGATGAACATTAAGAGAGCTTTGCTTCGACTAGGAGAAGCGCTGAAAGGGTAAAAGAGCTGTTGAAGCAGGTTGGGTGTGGGGACAGGGGAGTAGCAGTCGTTTAAGGGGCGGTTGTGGCTGTGGAGTACTGTGGGGGGTACTTGGGGCGAAGGCAGAAGAGGCTGCTGCTGCATCACCCGCATAATAAACCAGAGCGCATAAAAATGTGTGCAAAATGGCAAACGCAACGTATTTTTGCTTGTAATTGCCCAGACGACTCCAACGAACGTCCTCGCCACCATAGACGGGAGGCAATAACAATGTTGCACACACGCAGACAGAGACCCGACCAGACGGAGAGAGGGGAGCAGAGCCTGAGGAGAGAAAAAAGTAAGCCGGCAGATGAAACGGTCAGACACTAACCCCGACAGTCAGCCAATAACAACAACATCTACAACACATCCGGCGAGAGAGAGACAGAGAGAGAGATACAAAAAGCAACAAAAAAATTGAACTGTACAACGCGTAAAGTATCGACCTAATGGATATCCTATAAAAATGAGACTGCATGCAATTATGTCTTATAAATTCTCGTTTAAAAGAATATTCAATAAACTTTCACTATTAAAAATGTTTAGAAATCATCAATTTAATTAGTTCCATTAATCAATAGATTAAATTGTTTGTCTTTCCACTATATATGTTTTAAGCCCATAACTGAGCTTCACGACTCTTCTCCTTTATCCTTATCCTTTATTCACATAAATAAGTGTATAGTAGTTTTTATTTTACTTTACATTACAGGTGCCATATGACGTGCTAAAACCCATATACCTCATAAGTGCATAAGTGTTTGCAAAAGCAAAACGTAACTGCAAGTGCCAAAGCAGAGCGAGCGCCACACACACACACACACACACACGCACACGAAAACGAACTGCCGACGACAACGTGCAGGACAACGAAGCACGAAGATGTAAAAGAAAAACAAAAAAACGCAGCAGCCAAGCTTTCAAGCTGCAGTCCGTCTCTCGCTCTCTCGTTCTCTCTCTCGAATGAGTGGTGTATGCATATATGTGTGTGTGTGTGAAGCGCAGCAAAATTTCATGAATGGAATTTGTAAATTTTATTTTCATTTGCAACGATTCCTCTTCCTCTGCTGCGGCTGCTTCTTCTTCTTCTCAGTGTGCCTTACTCATTGTTGCTGGTGTAGTTGTAGCACTAATCATGTGGCGAGCATCAGTGTGCGGGTGCGACAGAGATGGAGAGACAGAGCAGAGAATGAGATGGAGGGAGTCAGTCAGAGGCCCCCAAGCAAGTGGGGCAGACAACAACAATGATGTGGCATGTTGTTCAACTTCTAGAGGGCCCCCCTCCCGCACTCTCTGGCTGAAACGGGTTTTGTGGCCACAGAAACTTATTTTGCATATTTGTGGCATGCTCTCTTTCTCTGCCCCTTCTCCCTTTCTAAATACACCCGCACAAAAAATAAAAATAAAATGGTGTAATAGTGTTTTTCTTCTTTCTAATCAGCGGAAAACAACAACAATAGAAGAACCAGAGGACGAAGAAGCAAAAACTAATGCGTTTTTAATTGTTTGCTGCCGCATGCCACGGGCGGCGTCTGATGAGGTTGCACCCCCGTCGTCTGGTCATTTTTTGTGGGTGCTAATTACAAGAGAACTCCAAAAGGATTTGGAATAGAGAACGAGTAGGGGAAGCGACTAATTTTATGTTTGCCTTTACACAGAGCCACTGAAAATAGATAATTATACTTAAGGAAAAAATAAGTAAATACAAACTAAAGGCCTAGGGCGGGGAGGGGAGGGAGTGTGTGGATGGGGGGCGGGCCTGTTTTAGGCGGCGGCAGACACGAAATTCCATTAAACAAAAATGCGGCGAGAACGCAATTACAGCGCAAAGTAGATAAACGACAAACGGGCGACAACGCAGCGAGTAGAGCCAGTAAATGACGAGGATGTAGCCGGCGAGAGGTAGAGAGGGAGAGCCGACCGACCCAACGGGCTCTCTGATAAATTAAATACATAAAGCGCAGCAAATGGATGAAGGCACCAAAGCAGCAGCAGCAGCAGAAGCAGAGAGTGCATAAAGAACAACAACAAAAGCTATAACAAGAATGTGAAAGCTGACAAGCCGAAGCTCTGGATACCCTTTACCAGGGTCGGATTGGAGGGTGACTGTATTACTGTAATTACTGTATACTTTGTTGAAATAATGGTTTGTTTAACTATCAAATATGAGCATGAAATAATTTCGGAAAATAATTAGGAGCCTCCACTTATGAGTTTTCTCAGTGCCTCCATGTCCTGCTCTTTTCATACAAATCGATCAATCCTGTGGTGGTAGATCCGATCCATTCAGGAGACCATTTAATGGTTGCTGTTTTTGATAAATTTTGTATGCCCTAGCCGGGTTAACAAGCTACACTGCAATCCCTTAGGTCGTCCTCCAAGAAAGAGCATTGAAAAAGACCCACAAAAAGAACAGAGAATCGGATACAAGAACCACACACCACACACAACTGAGGGCCGTAAAAATAGCCATTTGACTTTGAACTTTGCGATGACGCGACGTCGGGGGTTCCAGAGGTGAGGCAAAGAAAGGATATGGGCCGATGCACAAGATGCCTCTGGCTGTGCGTGAGATTGTATACGGATTGCCATTTATGTAGGATACAGAATGTACATACATATAATATGGGTGTATCCCGAGCAATATAATCTAATCGGGCAATGCAAAACGTGTGTCGATTTAAAACCAAGCCCCATAAACCAGCCACAAGCCAATACACCACAGAAAATTGGCTTAAGAAAATGACTGGAAAACTCGAACGGGTGTTCGTGGCATATGCCATGTTTTAAATATGAATACTCCAAGGAAAAAAACCACCTGTTGCACGAATAACAAGAAGAAACAAATTATCAGAGAAGGCATACAAGAAGTGGCAATAGATGAAGATGGGGCTCGGTTCCTAATTATAAAACAACACAAATCGAACAAATTTTAGGAGCAGCAGCTGGTCCTAGAAAAAACCCAGGCAGGTGTGTGTGTGTGTGTGTATAAGAATGCGTACCATAAGCATACTCGAACGTACATAAATTATGAGCACTGTACAGTGTACACACAGAACTCAGGATGCTTGGGATTATAAAAGATCATCCCACAGGCAAGCGAATATCAAAAGCAGTAGACGAGTCCTGTGTCCGTTTTTCTATTCATTCAGCAGAAGAGATGATGCAAAATGTCCTCAGAATTGTTTTGTTTTCTGCAGCTGCCGAGGAAGAAAGTGAACGACTTTCGCAATTGTCTCAATGGTCGACATCCTCTCCTCTCATCTCACACTTCCATTGTGGCACCGTCCCTCAATCTGGCAGCTGTATCCGAGTTTGAGGCACCCATAAATTGCATTCGTTATCGATTTTTTTCCTACATTCTGAGATCTTGGGGTGAAATGCTTTTACCTTTCGCATAATTCCATATGCATTAGGCAATTAGAGAAAGAAATTTCCTTTCGTACAGCTGCTGCTCTGCTCTCCTTTATGGCATAATCAAATCAAATCAATTTCGTGTAATTATCTAGGGTTGCATTTTTTGTTGTTGTCGCCATAAATATTGGGCAGGAATTATGATTAGGGTGGACCTTTTTTATGCTACTCTCATTTGACTAGGGTGGCAAAGGCCCATGGGAATTTTTTGTCCGGGTGATCAAGAATAAATCATTTTGCTGTATCCTCTAATCTATACAAATGATTGACGAAATTAACTGAGAATCGTATGTCTTATTTGATTTAACTGATTGAAATGGGATTTAATTTATAATAATAAATAATAATGGCAGAGCCCTAATGCTTGGAAATCCTCTTCTAATTTTCTGTTTTATATTGAGTACAAATCTTAACTTCAACGACACATCCTTTCTAGCCTATATGTAATCTATTTATTAAAATTGTTTTCCCAGGGCCCAAAAGTTAAAGAATTCACCTCTAACAAAATGTTTCTCCTGAAATTCTGCAGAAATTCCGTGCAATAAATTATTCTTTCCCCCCAACATTATTCAAACACCCCTGAACTCTGTTGACCCCAAAAATTTGTTATCAAATGCCCCATTCATTGCCTTGCCCCAGAAGTGGACCCCCAAAACAGTCTGCTTATAAATCGTTTAAACATCCGCTTTTACGCTTCACTGTTTAGGTGACACACATAGTCGTGCATAAATATTCATACATATTCACATGCGAGTATCTGATGTATCCCCACCCCGCTATGCACCCCCGTAACATTAATCATAACGATTAATCATTTTATCAATGAAGTGCAAAGTTGCTTTTGCGACATAAAAACGCAAAGAGACAGATAGACAGACAGAGAGAGAGAGAGAGAAAGAGAAGAAAAAAACCAGAGTAAAATATATGCAAAAAGGGAGAATAAAAAAAAAAGCAAGAAGAAGATGCTACAGCGCCTATGTGACCTAATTGGGGTTCTGGAGTATGGAATGGATTATTTATTCTTTTCTTGCTTGATTTTTTCTAGTTTCACAGCAGAGAGGGTACTATTATTTTTGCAAAAGGTTTGCAAAAAGAAAATAAACAAATAGATGAAGAAAACAAATATAATAAATAGAGAAAGATAACTCTCATAGCAGTCAAGGTTTGTGATCTTTAAAGGATGACAATGTAACAATCGATCGTCCTGCAGTCAAGATAATCCTAAGATTCGACTCTTTGCAGCAAGCTTTCCTTTATTTTTTATCTTTAACCCCGTTGACGTCAGCGTCGTCGTCAAGTGACGAAATCAACCACAAAACCCAGTAAACGGACAACAAATGAGTTGTCATAAATGGACGTGGCAGCGACGCGACCCCCGCTGCTTCCGTTCAGTGCAGAGTGCATCTTCTTCCAGCAGGAAATCGATGTGCACAGGCAGAGGTAGAGCAGAGCATTCCTTGTTGTTGCTGGAGCAGAGCAGGGTCTATCGATTCAAAGGTAAGGGCCGTTCTGATCGCAGGTACCCAAGCTTTCTCTGTCTCCTGCTCTCTGTTTGGATAACATGCTCATGATGCATGATGCTGAACCGCTATAACCGATGCCTGCACCTACCCTTCCCACCATTGAATGTGCCTTGGCCCAGAACCCAATGCCGGAGCAGAGCTTCGCTTCGCAGGCAGTGCAGAGCCGTAGCAGAGTGTCGGGGGCAGTGCAGAGCCGCAGCAGAGCAGAGCCGTCAGCGCTGGCTGACGTTGGCTAAACTTTTACTTTGTTGCTGTCGCTGCTGCTGGCACTGCTGTTTTTTCATTTCTTCCTTTTGCTCCAATTTGCACGCACAAACAGCAACAAAAGTCGCGAATCGGATTGCCTCTGTACGAGTATGTGTGTGATAGAGAGAGAGAGGGAGAAATTCCATATTCCACATTTTTTTCATGCAGCAACAGAATGCCACTGCGCCGGCTTCGCTACGTCTTTTCTTTTTCCTTCTCCTCTCTTTCTCTCTCTTATTATAACTTTTTTTTGTTGCTTTCTCGCAAATATTTAAAAATAGCCAAGAGAAAAAAAAGCCAAAAGCCCAACAGAAACCAGCCAACGGGCAAACAAAAAAAAAAAAAGAAAAGAAGGAATTTAACAACAACTAGCCAGTTGAGCGACAAAAGGGGGATGGATGCCACCACCACTACGCGTAATACTCTTTATGAGCTTTCGCTCAAAGGATTAAATCAGATTATAATAATGAGAGATAGGCCAGAGAGAAGTAGGGCATACTGGATGGAGTGCATGCGAACTTATACAAATTTTAACATCCCAGAATATTTTGCCATAAGTTATAGAATTCCCAAAGAGGGCTTATAGACATGTTTATGCTCTAGAATACTTTCCAATCATAGGGAATCTTGGAGAGTTTTTATTCGCTTTTGGGGAGGTACATATGTATATGGTGATCCTTCTTGGCCCCATTTAATATTTATTACACTACACGGCCACAAATTCTCCAACACATTTTCTACAGAGTTCCTGAAGAGGTTTTATAGTCCGACCTCTAATTAGGTATGCTAATGAAAAATTTCCCCATGAATTACCTTGATCCTGGGTGACCCTCCCAGTCCCCCCCCCCCCCTCGATCCTTATGCACACCAACAATTTCCCACTCTAATTACCGCAAAAAAGGGTATGTATCCGAAAGGCAAGGTCAAAGCAAAACGAGCGACGGGAACAACAAAAGACACAGCGACAGAAACGGACGGACACATCAGCAACATCAACAAGAACAACAAAACATATTAATGAAATCGCTTTTAACTCGTTTCGCTCAAGTATACAGATGTGTGTGTGTGTGTGTGTGTGTGTGTGTGTGTGTATACCGTGTAAATTGTGTGTACGAGTGTGGATACAACATGCCTTCTCATGTGCTGCCGTGGCCCCACTCGTGGTATGTTATAAAAGTGCAACAACAATATTATTACACACACAATCACACACCTCACTCGGGCACATGATAAAAACAAACACGATCCGATGATCGGATCGGACAGACCCCAAAAAACGATGACCCAAAGTGGCCGGGCGGCTTTAACAATAATAAATGAAATTCAAGTATTAACAAAAGTATTAGCCTGTCCAAAACAAAATGGGTGTATATAAATACATACACATAAGTATCGTATATTGCTTGGAGCAAGTGCGCCAATTTTAGTTGAAGTTTTTGTTGTGTGTTTCAGAGATTGTGGAGCGAGCTTCAGCTTCGCTTAGGCGGGGGCTGCCGCACTACAGAAATCCTTTGATTGATCTATAGTTTTCTGTTTCAGCTTATCAGTTTCTCATTGCAATAAATGAGCCAAGCTGGACCTAAGGACGATTAGCTGTTGCTAAAAAGAAACAAGTCAGAGAGCCGTATGATCTCTGAACTCGAATAATATTAAAGTTTTCTACTCCATTAACAATTATTGTTAGTGGAACTCGAGTAAGTGTGACCTCAATTTCACAAATGGTGTCTCTAAGGTTCCAGGCCTTATCGCAACAGCAGATAAAAGCAAACATAGACCCACACACGACAGACACAAGCAATATATTCAGTCACAATTCAATACGAGACTGTGACTAGGCGGGAAGAAATCACTGTTCCACTTCGAATTCGTTGGCCTCCAATCGGATGAATGAATGAAAATCGACAATCAGAGCGACACCTCCATAAGCCGGGAAGAGAAAACAAAATGAAATGTCCAAATCACTGCTTCCGTAATGGAATATATAGGATTTCTGACCAAGGCAGGCGCAAAAATCAAAAATATCATGTGTGTACCCCAAGCAGGGGAACAGGTAAAAAGAGGCGCTTAGGAGGAACTGGTTCACAAAAGACCCGACCACGACCACGACTACGTCGACGATGGCCAAGAGACTTGCCCCGAAGGCCAAGCATAAAATCAAAGTAACCAAATACAAAAACAAAAAGTGCAGACTCGAGAAATATCATGGAGAAAATAAAAAAAAACCCCATGAGACAGCGTCGCCGCCGTCTTCGATGGCCGCCATTGCCCCACGGTTTGGGGAGCTTCAGTATACACATGCATAATTCTGTTTGGATGTGTTTGTGGGGAGGTCATCAAACTATGACGTCCCCAAAAATCGGACTTCTGAGACGAGGATTGCATTCCCATTTCCTTCCCTATCGCTCTAGTCGTTCTATATCTCCTTGGGAAGAGTCGAGCCACGACCTTATCATTTCGAAACAAGTTCCGTGTTCTCATCATATCTGGGTTAATTAATACACTGATAAGGCCACATGCACCCAGTCATGCGCCTGATTTTATTTGGCAAAACATGCAATAAATTTTTATGAATAATTCACTTGGAGAAAGTCCCTAGTGGTGTTATTTCTTATGCAGTTTCTAAACGGACTCTACTGCTTGCCGACTGCATATCTACAACTTCTTAGATACTGTTTGCCCCTGTAGTCCCCACCTGCAAAAAGTCACAGGTTTCTCCCACATCAGCAGCATCCCTCAGGACCAGTCTGGCAACGCTTTAAGCACTTGCAAATTAAAAACTAATCAGAGATTTTAACTCCCCAAGGGCCCCCGCTCTATGGACTGTGTCGGCATTGCAATTAAACATGTATTACACACACGAACACATAACACTTGACTTTATGTTGGAAGATAAATCAAACCGAAATGGCAGTGACGTCAGCTTTTAAAATCAAATGAATTGAATCGACTCACAGCCAAATTACGAGTTGGGGGGTTGCACTTCAAATTCACTTCAATTATATAAAACTGCACACATCCCCCACACACACATGCCGATCCACCCACACCATCAGCGGGCGGGCAGCTGGCGCGTCAGCTGGTAGCCGCCTGTCCCGGCATGGACTTTTAGCCGGCAGGCGGCAGCGGCACACCACCCACACAGTAGGAGCGCTCTCCTGGCTGACGGAAAAAACAGTTGGTTTGCCCTGCCCTGCTCCTTCATAGAGAACCAATGCCCAGCGCAGCACCCCCATGACACACACACACAGTTTCACACACGCACACCTCTAACATCTAGAATACTACCTACCACATTTTTTCCATTTCGTCTTCGTATGGATTTTTCCGCCACGTTTTTCACACACTTCCAGTTGGGCCAGAGGGGTGCCTTTGATCGCAAATTGTAGATAATAAAATTACCTTTCGAATGAGCTGGTTTCGATGTGGGTTATTCAAAGATTTCCTAGCTTAGGAGGCACTCAAAATTCGTAGCCCAGCCAATGTGCTCTTGTGCTTCTTCCTCTTCGAACACCATGACAATTTGATGGCGACGACGACAGCGGCTGGTTGCAGAAAGAACGAATGAGCATGAGGGCTACAGACTTGGGAAGAAAGAGAGAGCGAGCGAGAGACGACGACGACCAGGCGAGGCGAGGTGAGCGCAGAACGGCGAATTGAAAAAGCAACAGCAAACCAACATCAGCAGCAGAAGGCGAAATGCGGCGCGCAGCGGTGATGACGTTTTTGTTGGTTGCCACCTTTCCACCAGCTCTTTTTTTTATTTAACTTTACTTCCTCACCATCCCGCACTTACTATTACTATTAGTCGTTATTTTGTATTGCAAATTGTTTGAAGCAATGCTAGATACTTTTCAGTGTGCCACTCGCGACTTCGATTTCGACGCGATTCAAGACCATGAGCGAAACTTGCTGCTGCTGTGTGTTTGAATGTGTGCTGCGGTGGTGTGCGTTTTATTGCTCGATTTGCCTTTCATACTTTGTTTGTTCTTTTACACACGCTTTCGTGTATCGCTGGGCCTGTCGCAGTGTTGATTTTTTCAATCAGTCGCAAAAATACTAGCTACTACTATTCCGAATACTTCACCTTGTTTCGCCCCACGTTCCCCCACACAAACGAGAGATATTTTAAAGAAACCTCTTAAACAAACACTATTGCACGCATAACAGACCGGGCAAGCATTTTTTGTTGTTGTTTATCGCAGCTGTTGCTGTTGTAGTTGTCGTCGGCGAATCAGCTGTTTTCCAGCTTCACGTAATGTAGAGGTGGGAAAACATATGAATCTGTATCGAGTGCGATACAATACTATCGATTGGACATCTGTGCGGAGAATTTAAATATTTAAAACATTTTCATAAATGTTTGAGGAACGAGAATTGCCAAATACCCCAAGAAATTAATCTTTTCTGACTAGAAATTAGGATTAAAAATGTTATTTTACAATTGAATGTTTTCAGTTTAAATTAGAAGACTGTTTCACAGTGAATTAGGCCTAAAGTGCCACCTGTTTTTTTTTTAACAAAATCTATCATTGAACTACTGTAAGGCAATACTTGAAGGCTGCATCTGCAGGAAAGTGCATTGAACTGTGGCCTGGAAATTCGGTTTCCATGTCTGGGAATCCAACACGTTGCAAATTCACAAAGCCAAAGAAATACGAAAAAAAAAGGGTAAGTAACTCCCAGACGCTGAGAGCAAGGACCAAAGTATTAATTGCATTTGCAGCAGCAGCGGTACAATTGAATGGTTTTTGATAAGTCATCATCCTCCTCACACGTCTCCAGACCGTCTGCTCACCGCAGACAGGGGATGCATGCAGTCGCCGGAGTGATTGCAGATATTTCGGGGCTTGTGCAGCTTTTTTTAATGTTTGGTTTTTTGTTTTTGGCATTTCACTTATGATTAATGGAAACAAGGAGTAAATGCAATCGCCATACCAGCATGAAAAAGGGGTGGAAACGGGCAGTCATGATGTCAAAATTCATTTAATATACCTAAAGGTAAAATCACTCTGGATCGGGAATCCGCTGCCAGCCAGTCGTCTTTCCTCAAATATCAATTATAACAAACACTTCAAAGTTGCTCTGCTCCGCATCCTGTACGATTTGCATGGCCGAGTAGGTGATTGCCTTCACCTCGGTGCCCTGCGGATGTTTTCCCAGCTCGAAGGGTTCGCCGTAGCAGCGGCAGACAATCTCGAAGGTATCCAGATCGAATTTGGTGATTTCCAGTTTTTTGCACACCAGATTCGGTTCAACGGAGAACAGGAATAGCAGCTCGTCGAGAAAGTGAAAGAGTAGTCCCTCCAGGTCATCGCCCTTGGCCTCGATCTCGTAGCAGCTCTCCACGGACACGTACTCCAGTTCCGTCATATACCCGAACATTGCTACGCCGCACTGCTCGAAGGCCTCCGTCAGTGTGGTGCCCCAGGCATGCAGTCTGCAAATCGGAAGCCAACCATGTGGTTAATAATACTCCTACAGCACGGGTGCTGTTGTTGTTGTTGCTATTACTCACTGCACGTCGGCGGTGTGGTCCAAATCTGCGAATGAATCAAATTAATGTAAATGGTAAGCAACAGGCGGCTCTGTCAGCAATTTAGGGTATTTACTTACATTCATACTTTGTTTCTGGCAGCAGAAAGTCCTCTTTGCTGAATTCTACTTCCATATTTGTCTTATTAATATTAGTTTACACCAGGGCGACGACGAGTCTGGCATGTGGGGGGCCAGGACAGGCTAAAATAACAATAACATATGACTAATAGTAGAGATGCACTGCCATCGATAGTAATATCGTTACCCCATATGTTTTCTCACTATTGATGGAACTTTTCACTATCGATAGATGCCACCTGTTGCTGTCTATTGTGGGTATTCCTGAAGCTAAGAATAATAATAAGATAATAATATAATAATAAGCTAATTCCTATAAGAATAACAAAAATACGATAAATAGATAAAATAATAAAGTGGAAGAACGTTTTATGTTTTGGGCGTTCTATAGTAACTTTTCCTTTCTTATTTTCTCCTATAATAAAGATGATTATTGATAAAAAGTTTTCCTCAAAATCCATCTAACATATTGAACTATTTAAAAAAAAAATTGAAAATGCGCCCAATATCGGTTAATGGAATATTTTATAACCTTTATCAAACCAAGAAATGTCTGTCCCGTGCGACAAAGGCTTAAAATAAATTTAAACAAAAATACAAATCCAATTTGCGTTAAAATATAGGCATTTTAAAAAGACATTTATCAGAAATTCGCATCAATATAGTTCCCCAATTTTCGCTGAAGTCTGAGCTTGAATTGATCCCGCGAAAGACACTTTTATTTTTTTCCCGGGCGATTTCTTTGGTTTCTTGCAAAAAACCATAACACGAATAGTTGACCAAAATCGGCCTTAGCACCACTTATAGGGCTAATCAAGATATACTGAAAAATTTTAAAATAATTTTGAAAATCCGCTCTTATTTTATTTACGACCGTCCCGTTAGTCATCTGGGAAATGCCCACATACATTTTGGGAGATTGATATTAATAGATACAACAATTAAAATACAAATAGCCAGGCTCCGTTTTTCACATTCACAAAAGTTTTCCGATTTACTTTTGAATACACATAAATTGGGGCTCCCGTTTTCACATTCCGCAAGATTTATTCGTTATCAAAACGAAAACATTTTCGTTGACGAAATTAAAAGTAAACGGCTTTTTATCCAACGAAACGAACCTTCATTGCAAACGGAATAAAAATAGATAACTTATTGATGTATTAACATAAACTTGACACCTATATCAGGGTAATATACTTTTTGCTTTCTTTATAAATAATTTTATTTTAACCCAACCATGAATTTGGCTCGGAAACAAATTTGTGCAACAACAGTTTTCGTTTTGGTGCAAACAGCAAAAAACTGTGAAAACTGGAGAACCTTAAAACAAAAACGAAACGTTTTGACTGAAAACGTAATCCGCAAAAGTAAATGAAAAACGGAGCCCTTCTGAATAACTATGTTTCCCTAATTAACTTAGTTCGAAATCTCTTACTTGCCTGAAGCCCTGGCTGGAATTGGTGTAAGCTTCGGCCTTGCCCTTCCTTCATTAAATTGCAAGAGGCTGTAACCTTGCAGATCCATTTGGCAAAAACACCATAATCTTATCTTTCATTGTCTCTCTTCTCATTAGCATCACACTTAATGGGTCTGTCAATGAATACTCTTCCCACTAAAAAATGCCAATGCACGCTCCAAAAATTTAAATTATTCAATAGCATGTGCTCGAGTGCTTTCTGTCGGTACAGTACATTAATTGATACTTCAAACAGCCATAGCCTGACATTTGGGATGGTCTAATTAAATTCAGTTAATAGAGGGAGAACAAGGGACTTTAATGCATGGACTGTTAGGTAAGAGGGGTTTGGAGTATGTAGAGCTTGAATAGGGAGAACAGGGAGAAAAAGTGTTTATAATGGATTCGTCTTCCATGCCTGTAGGTGTTATCCAGACTCGTATTCCATTAAAGATCAAACTGATTAAATCTAAACGATACAAAAGCTAGTGCTGGGCTTGTAGCTCAGTTCGCGAAGGCTATTCGAATGATTCACACGTCGCGAATTCGGCTCAAATAACTGTACAAATAAACAAAACATTATTTGAATATTCGTGCGCCTTTTGCATACTAAAGGAGTTGGTTCTGTGCTCGACCCAGAATTTCATTTCATATTTGGTGTAATGCTCCCCAAAAAATTTTGTAGAAAGTAAAAACAATGACGCTAGTAGAAAATAAATAAAACAAAATATTATTAAATTTAAATATTATTCGATCAAATAGTGCACAAAATTTACAATGTTTTTTTTATATCAAAAAAATTTAAAACCTATATTTAATTGAGCTGAACTTTGTAAGCTAAAAAAAAACAGTTCCATTACGTTAGATACTGACCAACAAAAATTAAATACTTCAACAAACATCAAGAAAATTCCCATCAAAAAGAAAACCAAAATTTGAACGAAAAATTACATCTTTGACATTGAACACAATAACAGTAACAATAAACAAAGTACAACTACCTGTAATAACTTTAAGAGATTTAACATTGGGTTTGTTTTTCCCATTAACAGCAGGCACTCAAACTGTAGTCATGTCGCAACGCTGGTCCTCAAACTGTAACAGCTGTGCGAGCCGCCTTTTGACGGTGATTTTTGTGGTCCATCTGCTAAGTGCGGTGCATGCCGTCAACCAAATCGATGTGGAATCAGATCTACGACGTTTGCTGGGAAGCTGCGATATGAAGAGCAGAGACTTCAACGATTGCATGCAGCAGGCTTTAAACGATATGCGTTTGTACTTCAAAACAGGTGAGGATTGAGCAAGAGAGTTGATGTAACACCGTAACCCGCCTGTGTTACTTTCAGGCATACCCATCTATCACATAAAGCCCTTTGAACCCCAGCATTCTGACTATGTGGAACTGCGGCGAGGAGTCGCCGGCATCGCACATGGCCTCGGCAGCTTTGACCTCATTTTGCGTAATGTTTCCGAGTACGGTTGGTCGAAATCTAAGGTGACCAAGTTCGAAGCGAAATTCGAAGATCAGAGCATTGTCTTTTCGCAATATTTCAGTGACATAAGCTTGGAGGGTCTGTACGAGTTCAACGCCTCGGTGGTGGGCACAGAGATCAAGCGACGCGGTTCCTGGAATCTCACTCTCAGTGATTACAGGTGAGGCTTGGATAAGGATTAGGTATTCCCCAAAATTTAAAGTTGTAATCCTTTTGATTGCATTTCCCAGTCAAACCACCACTATCGTACGCGCTGGCGGGCCTGGTTCTCTTCTGAAGGTCCTTGTGGAAATCGATCGCATTGGAGGCCTGAAAATTCACGCTACGAATCTCGTTGGGCCGTCTGTAAACTGGATGGCCGACACCATCTTTAACAGCATGTGGCAGGTGGGTCTGCACTTTGTCAAGTCCATGATCAATGAGCTGATGAGCACGGCCTTCACGGAGATCTTCAACGAATCCTTTCGTTTCTTTCCCCTCGAGAAGTTCTTCAGTGCAACCTGATCTAGTTTTAAAAATATCTACTCGTAATACTTAATGAAAAGCACTAGAGCAAGGCTAGTTAAATAAATCTTTAAACATCTGGCCAACTGCTGTGTCTTAGGGGCAAACATGATGATGATGCCAGTGTCCATTGGAGTTATATATTTTTGTGTGAGACTCGTAGCTTAAGTTTCTATTGAGGCTGCTGCTTGTTGAGGTCAAAAAGGAATCACAGATAGGAAAGCTGATACATAGATCGCTCTCCCTGAAAAATTCCATATGGTGGAGAAATTACGAAAATATCATTCCATTTCATTGACTGCGCGGCTTAACCTTTTTTCGGTATACAAATATAATAGTTCAATCTTCAAAAGTATAGGGTTTGTTTTTTACAAATACTAATAAATAAATCTCTCTTCGAAACAAAAATGTATGTGCTTCTGCTCCAATTAGTACATTTCCTTCAGCCCAGCCCTGCTGAATGCTGGAATTGTTGTAAATTCGGGATTGGCCCTTCATTAAAATGCAATCAGCCAAGAAGCTGTAACCTTGCAGATCCATTTGGCAAAAAGCGCTCATCATAAATGGATCTTTCACTCATTGGAGTCAGATTTTGTGAGTCTCTTTATTGATACACTTCCAGGCAGCAAACTCCAAAGCACGCTCACAAATTAAGTCATGAAATTTAAATTATTCAATAGCTTGAACTTGAGTGCTGGCTGTGGGTACATGATTTGCTTTGAATATACCTTAAATAACCATTGCCGGACATTTGGGCTTGCCTAATTAAATTCAGCTCACTTTTTGGCTGATTGTGTGGGGTTTGTAGAAATCTGGCTGGGTGTATATACGGGGTCTGTTAAGAGCTAAGATGATTTAGCCATGTCTTATAGGTATTTATGTCCCTGCCTTTTGCTTGTCTTTCAATCTCCTGCGTGTCTACCTCTGTTCTCACATAGTACGATGCTCAACCCAATTTCAATTTGGTAAAAAAAAATAGCCCTTAGGCTTTTTACATTTTTAAACCAATTTAATTTACCATTTGCGACTCTTATTACCGAACCGACCGCGACATGCAGGAAAGATAGATTTTAGACTAATATTCGATGAAAATTGGAGCAAAACTTACTAAAAGAACTAAGCATGCATTCCAAATACAAAATACATTTCTAATTACGTGAAAGGTATGTTGTAATTCGTAATTTAAGAAGAGAAATGGAATTAGTAGTAGATATAATATGGTAAATGGATCTATAATCCGAGCATAAGACCCTAATCGGTTCATGTAAGGAATAATGCGATCTACAACGATATCGTGAAGATATATGAGAATAGGGTGACATTTCTATCTTAACAAATATTCGATTTAGAGTTAGCAAAGTTTAGATACTGATACTTCGATGAAATGAACTGAAACGTTTCTTTTATACAGTAAGAAACTCACACAAAGAGTAAGATATATATGTATAAGATATATAAGATATATGTATACTATCCAACCGATATAGCAGCATTCCTAAGGATTGAATGCTTATCCAAATGCTTATCAATTTGTGGCCTCCATTTCTTCTATTTATTTTCCCCCTTTGTGTCCGCTGTATTCTGGGGTATCTTCTAGTCGAACCCCTCTATCCCCTTCATTCCTAATTGTTTCTAAATATATTTTTGAATATTTTTGGCCAATGATTTACGACAGTTTTGGTTTTCTTCCACGCCATTTTTTCTTGTGGGTGGGGTAAAGACAATAATAAGGAAACGCATTTTCAAAGTAAAAAAATCAAGTTGACAAAGCTCAAGTTTGCTCTCGTCTTTCAAACATTTTTCCTGTCTGTGATTTCTCTGTCTGGTTTTTTTGCTGTAAGCTTTCTGGGGGGCTTTGACTGGAGCCGTAGCCGTAGCTGGAGCTGGAGCTACAGCTGGGCCTCGGTTTCAATTTCGGGTTCGGTTTGGAGCTTCAGTTGGCCACGGTACCTTGCATGATTCAGACGTCTCGGAATTCGGTTCACTTAACTGTAAATATCTACATACTTACGATTTTTGGAAAATTCGTGCGCTGTCTGCATACGAAAGGAGTTGGTTCTGGGCTCGACCCAGAATTCTCGTAGCAGTTTAAAAGTTCCAAAAAATATAATAGAGAGTGTAAAGTTTACTTATCCGAATATTGACTCAAAAATAGTAATAAATTGCTTAACCAACTTGTTTGTTGCATGGCTGACCGTTGGTCAAGTGCTATTGCAATTGCAGCCGCTAAACACTGAACAGTTGCCAAATGTTATCATACATTGCTTGTGCTGCTGCTGCCACTGCCACTTTCGTGTTGCATGAGTGAATGTCTGGGCCTAAACTGGGAGTAGAAAAAGACACCCCAAAAACCGCCAGTTTTGTGTCTCGTTGAAGTCTTTGGTTTACAATTGTTTGCTTATTAGGTTTTTTCTGTTGTCAGTTGCCGCGATGCGACAAGCAATAATCTGGCCGTTTAAAATTAAAGAGGTCAAGTGCAGGCCGCACACAAAAAAAAACATTACAAAACCCTGAAAAAAATAAGAAACGCTGAAAACTATTGAAGCAGATATGGGCCTGCACGTGGGAAGTATTAGAGATGCTGCAAACTACGGGTTTTTGTATAGTTAGAGTAATTGTTCCTTGATGAATGGACAAAATGTATATAAATCCAAGCAATAATTAACTATAGAAAAATGATATTAAGAGCAAAATTTCTAAAATCAGTAGGTCATCTTTGCTTATCAATATATCATTGATACATATTTAATCAAATATGTCTCTAAAATTAATAAAGTTTGCTATCGATTAGATAAAGCTACAACCAAAAGATGGACTCTCCACAAATTTCTTAAATCTTAACAGAACTAAACTACAGGTTTACGGACTTCAGGCAATGCAATAAAAACTATTCACTTTTCTCAAAAAAATTGTAGGCAAAGTCTTCTGCTGATAAGAGGCAATAAAAATGTACCAATTCTCCAAGTACATTCCTAACTGTTGCTCAACACACTCAATCTAAAACTGTGGAGTTTTCTCATATAAAAAAAATCCCACTAAACTGTAAATACCAAAATCAAGGGCACTTTGGACAAAAATCTTCACAAAACAAACGACAAATTAAACATCTCCGACATTGAAGACAACATCAATAGCAGTAACAAATTACTACTAATAACAATAAGAGATTTAACATTGGGTTTGTTTTTCCCATTAACAGCAGGCACTCAAACTGTAGTCATGTCGCAACACTGGTCATCAAACTGTAACAGCTGTGCGAGCCGACTTTTGGCGGTGATTTTTGTGGTTCAGCTGGTGAATGTTGTGCTGGTGCATGCCTCGAACCAAATTGACGTGGAATCAGATCTGCGGCACTTGCTGGGACGCTGCCACAGCCAGAGTGAGGAGTACAATCATTGCATGAAGCAGGTTTTTAACGATCTGCGGGCGTACTTCACAACAGGTGAGAGCGATAGCGGCAGCACAGTTGAGCAAGCATTGAGTAATCCACCTGTGTGATTTCAGGCATACGCGATTATCACATAAAACCCTTTGATCCCCATCATTCTGACTATGTGGAGCTACGGCGAGGCGACGGGGCCCATGGCATCGGAAGCTTTCGCCTCGTTTTGCGCAATGTTTCCGAGTACGGCTGGTCCAAGTCCGAGGTGACCAAGTTCCATGCGGATGCCGAAGATCAGCGCATTGTCTATGCGCAATATTTCCCCGACAAAAGCCTGGAGGGTCAGTACGAGTTCTCCGGCAAGGTTCTGGGCACAGAGATCAAGCGTCGCGGTCCCTGGAATCTCACTCTCTATGATTACAGGTGAGCATCCGATCGACCATTCCCTAACTTTACAAATTCATATCGTCCATTTTATTTTCCAGTCAGACCACCAGCGTACTACGCGTGGGCGGACCAGGCTCTCTTCTCAAAGTCCATGTGGAAGTCGATCGCATTGGCGGCATGGAACTGCACATTGGGGACCTTCTTAAGCACCCTCTCAACTCTCTGGCCGATGGGGTCATCAACAGCATGTGGCAGCTGGGGCTGCCTTTTGTCAAGCCCATGATCAATGAGCTGGTGAGCACTGCCTTCACGGACATCTTTAACGAATCCTTTCGTTACTTTCCCCTCGAGAGTTTCCTGAGTGCAACCTGATCTAGTTTTATAAATACTCGTAATATTTAATGGAAATCCTTAGAGCAAGGCTAGTTAATTAAATGTTTAAACATCTGCCAAAGTGCTGGCGATCAGTTCGTTGTGGGGTCGCGGCCGTGGCGGTTGAAGGGACATCAGAGTCAGAGTTCGACCAAAGAGCTTCCTGAGCGAGATGACCACATACGACGAGCTCTGCAAGTGCTGATCCACAGTCTCGTAGAGCATTTGATAGCCCTGCTCCAGCTCTGGCGTCATGGTAGCTAAAAAAACAAAGGATTCTAGCATATGATTTGAGTTTTTGGATAGAGGACGACAGCTTACGTTTCTGTTGAAGCTGCTGCTTGTTGAGGTCAAAGAGGAACCGCAGATAGCAAAGCTGATTGTACAGATCCCGCTCCGTGTACTGCCTCAACAAGCTGCCGCTCTTGCACTTGTAGCATAGCGGTCGTCGCATGTCCTTCTTCAGAGTGTGGGTGCGCGTGTTGTAGTTGCAGTCTGGATGGTCGCAGACCATCCAATTCTTATAGAATCTCTGCACATATCGCCTGATGGCCAGCTGCAATTGGTTCCGTATGCTCACGAGGTACTGCAACGGGGCAGTCTGGCATTCGGCCTTTGAGCATTGCTGCAGTACGGGCACATGCGAATGATTGACTCCGGGTCGGTAGGCGCTGGCCATCAGTTGCTCGGTCTTGCAGGTCACACAATTGAAGCGGAAGGGCTCACACAGCCGATACAGCTGGAGGGTGGTCTTCAGCAGGGATTCGCCCTCCGCCTGTTCGTTGATCTCCCGCTGGGCCCTGCAAAGAATCACACACTTAGAAATCGATTTATTTCGAGGAATTTTCTGGGACCGACTTACCGCTGAGCATTCTGTCGGAACTTAGTGGGATCCATGCCCAGGCATTCGGCAATCCGGCTGGCATCGGTGCCTTCCAGCACCTCCACCATGCGCGTCACCACCGGATGGATCTGATGGCCCAAATAGTAGTCGGTGTCCAGCTTCAGAGTCTCGCTGCCCTTGAGCTCATCCAGATGATAGGCCCGCTGCATGGCCGCATTTGTGGTGCCATCCACACAGATCACATAGTCCACCATGTCGCCCTTCTTGTAGCGACGATTCCGTTCGCGATTCATGCGCAAAGCTACCTGGACATGTGGCAGAGAGCCGCTGTTCGCGTACTCCTGGGGAGCCCGCGTCAGTTGTTTGGTAATCACAAAGAGTGGCAGTGGGACAGCCGACTGTGCTATCTGATCCTTGATCCGCTCCAGCTGGGCATGGACAGCATCCAGCTTCTCCTCCAGCTGCTTCTCGGCCAGGACCTCGTCGAGCACGGCCTTGCCCACCATGACGGCCAGCTGGGACCAATCGCGACGCACAATATCGAGACCCTTGTGCTCCTGTTCACGCTTTAGGACACCCTTCGAGGTCTTGCTCACCTTGACGGCGGCGTATTTCTTCTTTTTGAGCAGCAGGAGACAAGAGAAGACACCGTCAATGTCCAGCTCCAGCTGTTTGTACAACTTGTTCACACTCTGCTTGATGCTGTGCCCGATCTTGTACACCTGATCGTAGTCCGTAATGTTTGTGTTGATCATCAGCGAATCCGTGTCGCCATAGACCACATCATAGTTCAGCTTCTGCACCAGCTGCTGGGTGTTCGTGAGGATCTCCCTGCCCTTGTGCGTTACCAGGGCGGCCAGATGTTGGGCAAAGAAACGCGAATGGGCAAAGCCCAGGCACCCGTACATGGAATTGGCCGTCAGCTTGAGGGCCATCTGTCGAATGTGGTACTGCATCTGCAGCTCCGGCGAGAGATCCGGTGCAGCCATCAGTTTCTTGACCTCTCGGCGCGATTCCACCAAACGTTTTAGCTGCAGCGGCAAGATGCCAGCCTCTGTCTTTGTGTCGGGCAGCGTGGGCAGCTCATCGGCGTCCACCGGTTGCTGGACGGTGGTGAAACAAATGTTGTACTCCTGGATGATGCTGGGATACAGCGAATTGAAGTCCATCAGGAGGACAAACTTCTCGTACAGCCCACGCATGGGTTCCAGCACCAAACCGCCGGCATACGCGGCCTTCTTGCGCACCGGGAGCGCTGTAGCATCCCCGCCAAAGGTGCCATCGGGATCGGCGGCGCCCCGTCCACGCTGCGGCTTCTTGTCGGGCACAATGTAGTTCTTCTCGTGAAAGGCGTGGAGCAGAAGAAACTCGTTCCGCTCGGAGCGACCGCCCTGCAGAGTGCGCGTCATGGTGTTGCCGCAGATATTGGTGATCTGCAGAGCCAGCGGCATGATATTCAGCTCGCACATGAGCCGCAGCATATAAGAGGTGTCCTGCATGGTCAGGGAGATGAGCTTCGTGATGTTCTCTCCCTTTTCGTACATCTCCAGCAGGTCGTCGGCATTCACTTCCATGCGCTCCGACTCCTGCAGCTTCAGAACCTGCAGGCAGAGCGACTGCAAATCATAGGACCTGGCACGGATGCACTCCTCCGCCGAACGCTTCACATCGCATACCATCCGCCCCACAAAGTGATCGAGCAGACGCTTGCCAAATGATTGGGTGAGCCTCAAGCGACCCATACGCGACCACTGGGGTATCTTCAGGGCCACAATCTGATCGGTTATCACATTCAACTGGCAATCCATGGCATCGAATGTCACCACGAGATCGGCATCAATCTGCTGATATTGGGCCAGGAACCAGCTAAGTAGGGACCGCTCAGTATCGTGTTTCTGGATCTTTGTGGACTTGTATTTGGCCAGCTCCAGGTTCAAATCGAAGGGCCAATTAATCACCGCCGGTCGCGTTAGGGCGCACATGTGTCGGTTGAAGGCGGGCTGTGGCGCTGGCCTATCGATATGGAATCGATTGTGGGTCAGCATGGAGATCATGCAGATCTCGTTCTTCATTGTCTTGGGATTCATCGCTGTGCGCACGTTCAGTGCCAGCAGCGTAAGTGGCGGTGGTGCAGCCGGTTTGCCCTTATCCTGGACCAGTTCCACATTCTTTGGCTCCGACACAGTCACCTCCATTTTGCACCAACTCATGGGCGCTGGTGGGATCTTAAAGCCGCTGATCTGCAGCCAGCCGGGTCCCTTGATCTTGCGCTCTAGCAGAAATCGCTCCAAGGCATTTGTGCCAGCACCAAATATGTGCGCTATGGAATCGTATTTCTGGTTGGCCACATTCGGCGCCGGCTTCTTGCCATCGTAGTGCACCTCCAGGTAGTCGCAGGTCTGTGGGACATCGATCCCAATGGCATGATTGGCGAAGTTCTTGCTCACCTTGCGCGATCGGAAGGTATCCAGCTTCAGATTGTTGGCTACGTGGCTGTCAAACTCCTTGTAAATGTCGGCCACGGTTACCTTTTGCTTTGTTGGCTCTTTGGTGATAGGATCCAGGAGCTGGAGGGTATTCGGTTAATGCAATATCTCTTAGGGGTGTGCAATGCAAGACTTACGTGTTGCCTGGGCAGCAGATACAGCACTCGATTGATGTTTTGTACCCGCACACAGACAGACTTGCCATCCGCCGTGCGACCAAAGAGGAAGACCTCGCCGGGCAATTTCTGTGGATCCTCCCAGGCCTCCCAGTACCAGAAACGCAGCTGTTCATCCGAAGAAATGGACGTCTCCTGCTCTCCGGCCAAAGCCGACTTTTCAAAGTCGTCGTCCATTTGGCAGATCGACTCCCAGTTGCTTAGAAGTTTGCTTATATCTTCGGGCTCCTCTGGGGGCGAGCTGGAGGCGGTCTCTGGCTTGGTTTGGACGGGCGTCGGAATCACCTCTTTGGGTTTCTCCACTTCGAACTGATTCTCGTCGTCGTCCAGGCAACTGAAATCCATGTCGTTGTCCGGAAAAGGGTCCTCGGTGGCTTCTTCGGGCTGGGTCGCGGTCGTATTTTTCTTGGCAGACGGGGGTTCCTTCTTTACTTGCACAGCAGACGACTGCGGCGTCTCCGACGCTACCTTCTTGCTGGGTGCCGCTTTGGGCTTTAGGATGCGCTCCAACATTTCATGGTCGCTGCTGGCCTCGGCCTTCTTTCGTTCCTGCTCCTGGATCTTGATATTGTTGAGGAAGCTGTTCATGTAATCCTTGGCCGCGGCGGCCTCCGATTTGCGTGTGGCCAACACTATTTTGGCCGGAGCAATCACCTTCTCCTCTTTTTTGGGGGACACTCCCGGCTCCTCCTTCATTTCGCCGAGGATATCGGCTAGGATATCATCATCTTTTACACTGTTCTTCACGTCCATCTTCTTGGGAACAGCATTGCTGAAGAGATTCTTGATGGAGGCCTTGCCCTTGACTGGCTTTTCACTCTCCCGAGGCCTCTTCTTGTTGTTGGCCAGATTCTTCTTCTTGTTCTTAGTGTCCTTCTTTTTGTCTTCGCCCTCATCGGAGTACTCGTCTTCATCCTCGAAAAAGTCGCGACCATCTTCCGCATAGCCAGTGCCATCTGCAAGAGGAACTCATTTAAACCCATGTGTAACCAGGAAATCGCTGGCGTTTACCCTCTTCTATCCAGTCATCGCCGTACTTCTCCTGCGCCCTCTTGGCGTACTCTCGCTCATCCACAACCTCGTAGACATTGTCCACATCCTCCTCCACTTGGCATTTGTTTTTGGTTCCCTTCAATTGTCGCAGTTTCTCCAAAGCAGCAAAGCGACCATTTTTGTCAATTCGCTGTCGCTTGACGCGTGGACCAGCTGCATTGAAAATTGTACGTTAATACATGATTCCGGAGTGAACACAGCTACTTACAGGGTGAATCGGACATTTCGGCAGGTTTATGTTGGTAAATTCCGTATTGTTTATGCTGAAAATTCGTGGGCTGGTGGAATTTGGCGGGAAAGACTGCATCAAATTAGTGTGACCAGTGGATTTATCCGGCCCTCAGAAATTCCGTCTTATTTTAAAAAGATACCGTAAATATACTGACGAATTCAAGTTCTATTATACATATTCCTCGTTTTTGATATGCCGTCGAATATTACTAGGTAGATAGATATCTCAGCCCTGCCCACCCAATTTTATCCAATTAATGAACATATTTTCTACTTGACTGGTTTATTTAAAATACTTGCTTTTATTGGATTTTGCCTAAAAAAAGGTTTTAGCAAAAAAGGTTAAACACAAAAAAGGTCTGCATTTATAAGAGCGTGGGAGCTGCAGAAACATGGTTTGCAATGCCTTTTTGACTATTTTCATTGGCCGAAAGCAAAAATCGTGTCTTTTCCGTTTCAAAACCGTTTCAGTTACAATAAACGGTTCCGTTAATGTGCGATATATTTAAACCAGTGGATAACAGCACCCAACCACATGGAAAAATAAGTTTATATGGATAGATTATATGTGTCACTACCAATTTTAAGGGAAGGGACCAAGTTAAGCACCTCAACATACATACGGACGGCTCCAAGATGGACGGAATAAATATACCTTTTAAAATTAAGTTGAAACAATTATATTGTTGCGCTTAACAGCTCTTAAAGCGTAAAGTCAGCCGCTAAATTTGAAATAACTGCTAATACAAAGCGTGCTGTTAGGCGCACATGTTAATCGTACAGCTGGAGCTGTTAGGTGCAAAGCGAGCGGCTAAGATTTTCAAACATCGTGTAAGCATCGTGCAGCTTATTTTCTTCACACACCTAGACTATGGTAGCATACTTGTACAAAACGATGCCTTTGGTTATTAAAACGGTCAGAAATTGTATTCTTTCACAATCTGGCACTGCTTATACTGATATAGAGGTATTAATAAGGATGTTAACGGACATTTTGGCCTTTTAAATTTAACAGCCATTTCAAATTTGAAATGGTGTGTTCCTTTTGAACCTCGTAGGCTCTCTTCTGGAATAAAACCTCCATTCAAAAACACAACATTTAGCCTGTTTTTATTTATATTTTATTCATGATGCATAATATTAAGCTTAAATCATAATATTTAATATATTAAATACAAAAGACAGCATTTTGCGCTTACAAAATTTGTGTTCCTTTTTTCATTATATTCCCTAAGTACAATAATCGATGCAAAATCATGGTTTATATATATACACACATACACAAAACAGACTTACATATTATACATCCATACATACATACATATGTATAATTATGACTATATTTGCTGTTTAAATCGGTTTTAAGCAAAAAATTCATACATATTTACAGTTGAATAGAAAATATTTAGAATTTCTGCATTCATAGTCTTTAGATTTTACATTTTTCAATTGGTTTTTCTTGGTGTGTGGTCGTGTGTGAGGAAAGTGACTTGAAGATGAGAAAATACTGATTTATGGGGGAGAGAAAATGAATTGGTGAGGGTAAAGTAACAATGAGGGAAGGTTCTTTAAAAGTCAGTCTACCAAAATGGAAAGTTCGTGGATTTATGAAATCTAGATGATACTCGTAGATAGATGATAGCGACAGAGAGTGTGTTTTTTTTTTTTTTAGGGATAACTGAGGTATGGTATTATTCCAGCTATGGGGCATACATATATTGGTATATAACTCCTTTCTATATAGTCATTTTTATCAAGCCAAAGTCATGGCACAACATTTTCTTTCTTATGTTTTGAAGATTTTCAGGATTTGTATTCCTCCAAATTCCAAAATCCAGTTTCCGCTTCCCTCCTCCAGTTTCCATAGTTTTGGCTAAACATTTAACAACAGCAACAATTATTAAAACAACAACAACAAATAACGGTTAACAAGTGCAAGACGGAACTGGAATGAAAAAGCATACAAGAGAGGTTGATTAAAATTGGAATTTCCCATATAGAAACGCATGATTTTATTCTTACCTTGCTCTGTGCCTGCACAGATGTCACGCTAGACCCACAGTGTCCCCTGACCCGTGTCCCGGGCCTCTGCCTCCGGCTCCGCTCTCATACCACCTGCACTGTGGCAAAGGCACTGAAGGTGACCTTCTTAGGGAACTCCGGACCCGGGGAGCCGCGTGTCTTGATCACCGGCTTCAGGGGCTGACGCGGCTTCAGGGAGAGCAGACCCGCGGAGGCGGCCAGCTCCCTGAGGCGCTGGGAGAAGCCCGTGCCGGAGCTGCCAGACGTTGTCATGGTTGTTGTCCCGCCATTGCCGTGATGCTCCAGTCCGGCACAGTCCAGGACATCGAGTCCGTTGTTGGATCGATACACCTGGGCCGTGGCTGTGGGATAGACAGCCAGATTGGTGCCGCCGCCGCCCGTCGATGACGTGACGGATGATGATGCCGTTGCCGTGGCCGCCGCTGCCGGTGTTATGTACCTGCAAGGAGAGAAGAGGTACCGGGATTAGTCAGCCTGCTAATTGATTTATTTTGTATTTGACCAGAGAAACCAGAGGAACAGATAGGCGCACGTGGCAGGTGTGAAGAGATCAGAGCTACAAGGGGAGTGTCATGTCCCAGCAAATCGCACACAACTGCGAACTCTTTGGAGGATGAAGCTCTGCCTTTGGACAGCAGACCGGACCATTTGCCTGGCAACAAGATCAGCCGCCGGCTGTGCAAAAAAAAAACCGTGCTCCCATCAATTGTTCAACATATTTAATCATAATCCATCAAAATATTCATATTTGTGTTGTCTGTTGTCCGTGGTCCGTTGTTTGCTGCTCTTGCTCTTGCTGCAACACCGAAGACGCTAATCAATTTGTTTATGAACTCGGCTTTGGGCTACTTTGAGTACATAGTTATATATATATTTTTAAGGCTCTTATTTTGTTTGAGCTAGTATTGTGCAAAAATATATATGCAAATGAGTTCACAAAACAGCAGCCGCAGCAGCAGCAGCTTTTTTGGAGTAATTGTTGGGTAAATAAAGTGTGATGAAAAGCGAAGGCATGATGAGGCATCAATACACTATGGTTTGATCTTTCAAGAGGCATATCCCCTGAAAGAATAGGGGAAACTTCCACTTGGCAACTTGGCGTCTCGAGATTCAATTGGAATAACCCATGAAGTAGGCTTTGTAGGGCTCTCTTTATTTGGGTTTATGTTTGGGCTTAATATTTGCATAGTTTTGTAACATATATATGGGTTATTTCTTTGAATTAGAGAGTAGTTTTATTTATGTGAAGCTTGTAATGAAAGCTGTGCAAATGAATTGCCAGGAGGGAATTTAAGAACCCTCCAATGTCATATCCATATTTAAGAATAAACGTACGTAATCACTGAGATACTCTTTCTGCGGTTAAGGTATTTCTAAAATATAAGCATTTAATTGCCAATCACCTGATCTTTGCGGCTTAATGACTCTTGTTTTTATTTTTGTGTTTGTTTTGTTGGTATTTGCCATTCGGCCTTATTATGGCAATTATTTTGGCAATATAATTGGATCGTTTGATGCCAATCTGCAGCGTGCTTTGCCCTTAAACTGCATCTGGAGTGCACTCCAAACGCTGCTAGAATCTGCATTAGTGTACGGATTGCCTCGTGCCAGAACTTCCTCAGCAATCGACTGTCTCTTTGGTGGAGAACAGAAATCAATTGAAAAAACTGGCTGAACTTCAGTTGTGCTTTGTTCACCAGGTCGGTCTTTGATTGCGATATGGATCCGCTCTGAAAGATCTTAGTGGGTCACAGTCACAGTCACAGTCAGTGCCGCAGTTGGAGTTTGAGTTAAGAAAATCTTAATTACATTCATTAAATTGGTTTAGCCGACGCTCAATGGAGTTTATTGGCTTCAATGCTCGCATTTTCATGCCCTTTACACCGTGTGAATTATCTTTGGGTTTGAGCTGCGTTTTACTGCGAGTATTTTGTCTATTGTTGGCTGTCGGAGAGCTGCGCTTTATGTATATATAATTAAGGTTTTATCAGTTGGGAGTTGCATACAAAAGGCATTTTTGGTTGGATCTTTTTTTTCAATCTCCATCTTCATCTGCGTTTCGTTTTGTTTTGTTTGCTTTTGTTTTGGCATTGAACTTTGCTTTGACTTTGAGGCTTTTGAGGCAGCATTCAAGAAATCATAATTAATTATAATATTAAAAACATCTTCATATTGTCTGGCCCATCGTCATATGAGTGTGTGAGAAAATCATTTGCAATTTTTCACACAATTTACACTTTTTGAAGGGGGAGTTCCTTTTTTTAAATTTGTAGCAATGTCAAGGGAAAGTGCCATAAAAGGCTGTAAATTGTTGCAATGGGAAGGGTTTTTTCCCATGCATTTCTATTATTTTCAACTGAAGAATTTCCATTTAAAGGTTTGGAATATTTTTTTAAGATTTAATTGGGTTTTACAGGGGCATCTGCATAGACCTTAAGATATGTAAGGGATTCACTTTTGTGTCGAATTGAAGATGAGCTTCAAGGCCACAAAACAACACAAAGAATATTTATCATCGAACAATACGATTTTTCATTAAAAGGTTTTAGAAATAATTGTAATGAGATGCTGTAGGGCTCTTCTCTACCCAAAAGATGTCTTTCGAGACGGCTTTTTGTGGTATTATTCCCTTGAAGGTCTTAGGTTTTATTCTTGGCCAGATTCCCATGCATCTGCCCCATCTTAAATCCAATTAAAACGCATCGAAATTGGCTTAAAGAGTTGCTAATTTCGACCCAATTCTCATCGCTAGTCGGGCGAGTGGGGGACAGGGGAAGAGCAGGCCGACTGAAAGGGGGGGCGAGGGTGGGAGAAGGGAGGCAGTTAACCGGTTGAGTTAATAAATCATAGTTAACTTCGGATTGCCCAAGATGTTTGATTGTTTGCTTCCCCCTTTTATTTTTAATAGTATATCATTTTCAATTCAAGTTCAGGCAGCGCATAAATTTCAAAATCGATAGGCGGCTAGAGGGTTAGGAGGTTGAATGATTTTCGGGCAGATCAAACCGAATGAAACTGATATGAGATTGGCAGTTAATTTGGGCTTGATGTGGCAATCAGAGCCGTTCGTGTGGCATCCGCACATACAATGTTCGAGTGTGTTTCAATTTCGATGTCACGAAGTTGTCGGAGATTTGACAAATTGCCAAACAAGTCTCGGCCCCTGCCTGGCAGCCTCTTAAATCTTTATTGGCCAACAACGCGGCGACATTAGGCAAATGTCTGGCTTTATAATTTGTCAAATGCACTCGACATAAATCCATCAAAGCGGAATCGATGTAGGAGCAAAAACAGCTAGCAGCAGGCAGCAGGCAGAGATTGCATAATAAATTCAAATAAAAAGCATAACAATAAAGAAAAGGAATAAAAGAGGGGATGGCCAGGCAGGTGCGATGCGAAAAGAAGCACAAGATAGATAAAGAGAAGACGGAGAAGGCATGCAAGGAGAGGGAATGGAGAAGAGACAGCTGCTGCCTGGCTTCTAACATAATTACATATTTTTACTGTTGCAGTTGCGTCTTCTGCAAGCCCCTGCAACGAGCCTCTGTCCCCCTCCTCGTGTGTGGCATGTTAAGCAGCTGCCAGCCCCAGAAAGTGGCAAAAGAAAAGATATTATAAGGAAAGAAAATCAAAAAAAAAAAACAAAGAAAACAAAAGAAGCGCCGCACATGCGCAGTTTCACATCCGCATATGCACTCACACACACACACACACACACGCACGCCTCTCCCCCCGCTTCTGCATTCCCCCCTCGCACTCGGTGGCAGCATGCCGCTTAACAATTGCTTCATTTTGAGGCAAATGAAAAGCAATTTTGATGCCACAATTATCCAGCCAAAGCCAAAGCCAAAGACGAAGCGAGTCAAGCCAAATGGCAGTGCGAGTTCGTTGCTTGAGTCTTTTGTTTAGCATACGACAAAATATTGTAGACTGGAGACTGCATGAAAGATCTGGCGACAAGTGTTCCAAGGAAGTCGGGGCATGAGGGCAACAGGTGTTGCCTGGATTAGAGGCAGAGCGAGTGTGCAGTTGGCCGGAAATTAATTGCTGTGGCAGCACAGGGACAGCTTTATTCTGATTTATAATACGGCGAGTAGTAAAAACTGTTTGCTTTGGTGCCTTGCTCAACAATAAATTAAACGTAAAGCAAACAACTTCAGGAAACATTGGTAGCGTATTTTTAAAATATAATCCAAAAATATAATGACTGAAAACTCATGTGGCTTACTCGAACCATCTATCTATCCAAATAGATATTTCTATGGATTCCTGTGCTAAATGCTCATCAGATTTTATGTAAAGTTATTCACCGTCAAATCGCACCGTTTAATGGTATGTGCTTTAAATATAAAAGTCATTCCGTAATAAGTGAGTAACAGTTTCTAAAACAGTCCGCAGCTCCATCTGGACAGTACTCTCTAGAGAGTATTCTCTCGCTTCTCGACTCGCTCACACCCCATAAATTAGAATCTTTTTCTCCTCCTTTTTTCGTTTTGATTTTACGTATTTTGTGGTATAATTTATTTGGCATACTTTAAGCAAGTTGCTATTAGCATCGGATCGACTGCTGACTGGTTCCAGCACGGCCCATTGTCTGTTGTTTGCCGCTTTCCTGCCTCGCACACGAGTAATATCGAAATAAAAATATATATCGCCTCATTTGGCTGGTTCAACTCTTGACATTTGGCCAAACACGTTTTGATTGGGCTTCGATAGTATCTCGAAATAATATTCTAATATTTTGTGCATGGGCGTTCTCCCTTTTGGCCGAGGCGGCGCTTTGCGGTGCCATCAAATGTCAAGGTTGCAGTGGGGCAGAAAGGCGCTTCATGGTGTGTTTCCATTTGCCATTTTGCAACAAAGTAAAGTAAGAATTTCTAATTGGAACTGGAAACTGAAAAGGAATAGGTGAGAGGAGGGGGGAGGGAAGCATTAAATCCAAATGGTTGCCTGATTGTTTGGCCAGTCAACGCCCCAAAGAGCCTTCCACTGCCCCAACCATACAGAGTAACATACATGATGAGAGAAGATATTGAGTACTGGGTAAACGAGAGAGCAGCAAGCCTTATGGAGCATAAAAAGAATGACCAAACCTCCTTGAGCCTGATGTAGAAAGGATACCGATTGGCTTACTGAAAGGACATTGTAGACATAGAGATCATATTAGGAACCTGTTGATTCTGCGACTTGGAAGAGGAATATATTCCTGTACAACAAAAGATTTCACCTTCTACCCTCCACTAAGGAAAACCCTTAAATCAGCAAACCTGCTGCTCCTTCGTTTAGCCAGTACTTAAGGGAGCGCCTTAGCAAGAGGTAAATCAAATCTTTCCCCATGTCCAAAGCTCTTTCATTGAGGTGTCGAGGAGAGCAGGTGGCGGCGGAGAGAGGCCTTGTCTATTGTGCTTTCTGTTCTGCTCGCCCATCCGCCTGTCTCCTTCTGACCATTGAAATTGTTTATTGAAATCGACGATGAATGATTGAAAGTAACTATTAGTTTCCAGCCTCTTTTGTTGTTGTTGTTGCTATTTTTTTCTGTCGGAAGCAATTTACAAATTGTTTTGCCAGACAACATTTTCTGCTTTATTTTGTTCACCTTCTCTCTGTCTGCTTCTACTGCTTCTCGTGCTTCCCCTTTGAGGCGCTTTCTGCTAGAAATTTCTTTGAGATTTTTATTTACTATTATTTAGCATTTACAGTGCAGGTAAAACTGCAATGCTTGATGGTTTCTACAGTGAGTGCGAAACTGGGGATTATTTGTTGTGAAAAGGACTTCGGCTAGGACTAGACTGTTGAACCAAGGGAGATTTATAACCCCTCAGGCGGTGTCCAGCCAAGAGAGCTGTCTGGGCACGAGAGAGTCTTTCACCAGACCGCTGTCTTTGTAACTATTTTATCCACCTAGTGTGTGCTCTACAGCGTTATTAAAACTGTTGCTCAAATTCAATAAAATCCGAGCAGCTGGACTCCGCTGCAACAACATACAAAGAAAAGCCATCGAAGATACATATATGTAGGTACATATGTATCTAAGCAACAACTAGTAGTAGTGTAACAATTTAATAACGATGTATAACAACAATAAAGAGCAAGTGAGAAGCAGAGAAAGCGCAGAAAGTGGCGCCGCCATCTGCGGGCTCCATCTAAATAAATTATAAATTGTTCAAGGCGTTGCCCGAGTGATAAGAGGAGAGTGATTAACACTAGGAAATTAACGAAATGCTCCATAGTTAATAAGAGCACGTTGATGGGGAGGGTGGGGGGTGGAGGGTGGAGGGGTGTAGGCCTTGGAGCGTGGGCAGCACTTAATCTCTTTTCACACTCCAATTGTAGAAATCCGTGCGTCTTCCGCGACAGAAGAACATCTTCCTCGCAGTCTATGCACACTCTCTATAAAGAGTTGATCGAACCTTGAAAATTGTTAAACAATTGCCTCTGCGAATCAAAGAGAAGTCTTGCCGAGCGAAACAACAAAAAAACAACAAAAATGGACACCTTAAGGTTATCATTAAAGAACAACAGGTACAACAAAAGCCAGTGGAGTGGCCAGAAAGAGCAAACAACAACAAAAAGAAGGCAGAAAGTGTAGAAATAAACAAAAACTACGGAGAGAAGCCGCTACACTGAAAGAATTCAATGTCATTCAAAATCCAAAAAACAATTTTCTATATAAATTAAAATTTACTTAAACAGATTTATAATTTTAAAAATATTATTCTAAAAAAATTGTACAAATATTTGTATACATTCTTGTTTCTTTCAGTGTAAGCAAAAAGTAGAAGCATCAAAGCGCAATAAAAGAGAATACAAAAGGCGCGCAAAAATTCAAAGAGCCAAACACAGAGTGAGAGGGGGAGAGGGAGAGGAACAGTTATTTTGTAGCTATTGCTATTGCAGCTAAGGGCAAACCCGAGCCCCAGCCCCATCCCCAGCCCCAGCCCCCAGCTCCAGTCCCAGCTCCATCCCAGTCTGTAGTCTGTCAGGCAGAAGCGCCTCTGACGAAGCCAAAGCCGAATGGCTCTTTTATGAAGTAATTAAAGCGCATGAATTGGCCAATTGTCCAAAAGTCTGTGGGCCTGGAGACGAGGCAGAAGCCAGGGCTGTGGCTGTGGCTGGGTCCGAGTACGGATCTTTTGAGGCCCCTCTTACAGCAAGTTGATGTGAATTAATTACTGACCCCAAAGCGTTGGCAATTTTCCAGGTGCTAGAGATGCCGTTAAAAGGCTTCAGTCGGAGTCAGAGGAGGGAGAGCCGCAGTCCGAGCCCCAGCACAGAGCTACTGTTCAGCGCCTGGAGATGCATAGATAAGGAACCCAAAAGATGGAGCAGAGCAGGATTTTTAGTTGCCACAAAAAGTTGATTACCAAAGTAACAAAAACCGAAGAACAACGAAGGCATTTATGAACGGTTCTTTTGGGGGCATAGATTAACCCATATTAGAGATAAGTGTGGATTGCTGCAGCCCGATTTTTAATGGAGATCATTGGATAGCCAGAGGAGAGCAATCCATAGAAGACTGAATACTGAAGACTATACTCTTCCCGGGGTATTCGACTCAAGAATTTGGCCGTGCAAACTCTTAAGATACTTTTACTGCTCGTATTTCTCTATAATTTAAACAAACATTGATATTTAGGTGAACAATTCCAAGATTCAACTAATTATAATTGCTTCTAGAGTGATCTTTATGGAATTGAGCTCTTCCTGAACCCCCTGACAATGAGAAGTGCTTTATTAATTTTACATCTTGAATAACTTCATCAATGACCTCTATTACGGTTAATCCTTAATTAAATATCTCAAGATTCCCACACGTTCAAATGGTTTTCGAAACGATGATAACTCAAAATGGCACCAAATTCGTGTCAAGGCCTGCCTGAGAGTCCATTTGATTGCCAGAGCAGCTTCAAAGCCGCCTTTCCTGTGGCAGTGATTAATCCAAGCTCTGCAGTTAAAAATACTTTTCTTTTTTTCCGTGCGGCGAACTGAGCGACAACTGCTATCAGAAAAGCCCGCAAAGAGTGCATCCATCGGCCCAACAACTTCCGCAACTGGTTAACACCTTTCAAAAAGCAGCACACAGCTGACCAGCGATCGATCGAAAGACGTTCGAGCCCCAAACAACATTGAGATGCAGTTCAGTTGCTCGGACCATTCTCGGGTGTTTCCAGTTTTGTACGCGGGCACTGTACTGGATATCTGTGTCTGTATCTGTATCTGTACAGTGGCATCTTGAGTGCCTCGAACGTAAGCGGAAGAAGTAAAAGTTGTTAAGCATTTTGCTCATAATTATAAATATAAAGCAACTGAAATACAGAAATCAAGAAAATATGTAATAAAATGTCGACGGCAGTGAAATCGAAAGTACAGAGCGCATCAAATCAATCACTCAATCATATTTCCAACATAAGTGAGTGAGTGAGTGAGTGAGAGGGTAACAGAGACATAGAGCTATAAAGAGAGCCAGCTATAATGATTTTATGGTCAAGCGGAAGCCAGTCAGTCCATAAGGAAGCTCCACTCGCCGTCCAATGTCTAATGAAAATTCACGATGGAAAAAACAAATTCAAAAGTCAATAAAACTCAATTAACATTTATGCCCGATGACAATTTTTGTGATTTGTTTATGAGCGAGATGGACAGTGGTGTTGTTCCTCTCTCTTTGCAGAAATGTGTCCCCATCTCGGGCCTTGCCATTTTGTCTGGCTCTATAGGTGGGTATAGGTGGGTGTGTGGTTTATGAGTCGTTTGGCATTTCATAAGCAATTATCAAGTGTTTTAATGTCGGCTATATTGCATGCGGCAATGTGAAAGGTGTCGTCCTCGAGGCCCAAGGTTCTCCATACCCGAGTTATGCGCCATAAATGTAATTCCAAACATTTTGCCTGCTGGGATAATGCCTGCTTTATGCAAAGCCATGAAAGATGACACTTTACCCAACGAGATTCTCTGACCAAGTTATTAATTATATATGCAAAATCTATGGGTTGTTCTTGAATGGTAAACAGAGCTCAATTGATTGACAAGTGCCTGCTGTGCAAATGGCGCTAACTAGTATAGGATGTACCTCGATCCGACTTAAATGTGAGTAGATGTTTCAGCGGAATGAAAAAGGCCACATTTCTGTGACCAAACCTAGTCAATCTTGTATTATTTTACTATTAGTTTTAGTATTTTTAGCCTATCAAAAAGTGTCATGGAACATTCCAAAGATAAAGAACTCTATTTAGAAATATTAGAAAAAATCTAATATTATACAATACCTACATATATACAAAAGGTCACATACATACAGGCCTACACACACATGCACATATCCGTCAATCTCTGACTAAAATCAAGTGAATGCCAGAGCGAAGGTGGACAGGCATCACTTTCGAATTGAATCATGGCTATGAATATTTTATGAACATGAGTCAAACAAATGTTGCAACCTGCCGCGGCATATCGCCTGGATTTGTGGTGATTCAATAGCTAGCGAATCTTTCAATTGAGTTTCAATAATCATCATAAATCACATCTCCTTTGATCGTTTAATATCGATTAGACTGTATTAATATATCACTGTTGAAATTTCCCTTGGGCCTGTCTCTACCAATTTTCACGCTAAAACTTCTCTATTTCCCCATTTCCACACCTTCAATTTGTTGCTGTTTGCATAGAGCCAACTCTTTTAGCCCCACCGACTGAATAGTTGAACCTTTTCCGTCTCCGTCTCCGTCTCCTTCTCCTCCTCCGAACCCATTCAATCCGCTTCGAGCCCATCCGATCCCGTCCGAGGCTGCTTCACAGCAAAGTGTATACACACACCACACAAACAGATTGGATATCTATGCAAAGTGTCTGTAAGTACCTGACTAACCCTGACTTTACTCTTCAATGCACTTTTGGCATTGAGTTGTTGTTGCTGTTGTTGGCTGCACACTGCCGCTGTCGCTGCCGCTGTTGCAGGTTGTTGTCTGAAAGAAACCCCTGCAACTTGGTCAAAGTGTCGCCCTGACATGTTTTTGCCAAAGAAGCGGCAGCACCATCACCAGGAGGAAGAGGAGACCCTGCCGTTGGAGGCAAGAAAAGAAACACTTTCCGTCTTTACGCAAAGCACTAACCGCAAAATGTCTTTGGGAAAGGCAGTCAGCCAGCCAGCGGCAGCAGCAGAAGTCGAGTCGGGGAGTCAGGCCATGACATGTTTGGACTTTCTGAGCAGGAAGCCAAAGAAACGACAAAGTGCCATTGTGTCGCCTAAGTTGCTGCCCCAGGTTGCAGCGAGCTCGAATACAGGTTACCCAGTATAGTTTCTATCCAATTGGTCGCCAGCTCCATATCACTTGGAATTCCACCAAATAAAACTCGACCAGGATAGATGTGAGAGACAAAGGCATCGTTGGATTGCAGTCATTATGTACATCCATTTGTAGAAACCAATATACCCCGTATCTACAGGTTGGTAGGTCCACAAAGAAAGAGGACCCAGTCGAAGCGGAGGCACCTCTCCACTTGACTTCATCAGGCAGAAATGTTTTGAGGGCATCGCAATACTGACGACGAGGCTCGAACGCGAGACTCGAGACGTTGTGGTCAAGTCTAGGTCTCCCCCTCGAGTCGTGTTTAGAGTCCCCTCCCCGAGTCTCCGACTATCTCCGGCTCCACTTGGAGTTGGTCAAGTGGTCGGCTGCAGAACTGAGTCAGTGTGACAAACAATAATTTCCTTATTTGGCCGCGAAGCCCTATAAAACTGGCCGACTGACCTTCCGACTGGAACTGCGGGGAGTACGAGTACGAATACGAGTATGATATCTTTGAATAGGCCTCAGCCTGGGCTAATTTCATGCAAATTATCCATCCATCTGCATAGAGAAATGCTTTTGGGTCGTGTTTTTGGCTGGGCGTTGTCCACTTGCATAATTAAAATAGTTTCCATTTCCATTCCCAAACAAATTGGAGCAATTTCGGTTTTAGTTTCTGCTATTTCTGCTCTGCAACTCTTTGGGGTTTTTGTTTTGTTTTTCGTACATTGCGAAACCCCCATTTCAAATGATAAACGAGAGGGACACGCCCCGCTAACGAGTTACAAAGCTGGGAGACAGAGTCGGTTTTGTTATTTCTGTCTGTGAAACATTTAAACAATTGTCTTGTTTCGGTGTCTCTAATTGATAGTGTCGTGATTTGGAGCCAGAGATCCAGGGGATCGGGACTATAGGACTTCGAACCAGTCCAAAAAAGCCAAAAGAGACGGGTGGGGGACTTCATAAATATAGGCGTTGCCAGTGTTGGGAAATGTAAATAAGAGTATAAAATATGTATATGATATTTTATATTATAAATGGTTTTGTTGCCCAAATCGATGCCCGAAATTTATGAAGGACTAATTTCCTATAATTTTTAGCAATCTATAATTTATAATAATATGTGTGCTCTATTATTCATTTCAACACACACAACAACACACACGATTTATGTTTTTTTAGAGGCATTTTAAAATTGTAAAGGAAAATTATGCGGAAACTTGTTAGGCGGCGATCCGAGAACAAACATAGGGAAATTAAATAGAATTTCCTGTGGTATGAACATAAAGGTAGATACCGGCGTGGGCTGGCCAGAATACACCCAGTCTACCTGCCCAACAGGATGATCTAAGAGGAGCTCTACCCTAGAAACCTGGACAGATAATTGAACCTGTTGTATAAGTTGCTTCAACAGTAACATCAAACAACATAATTTGTATCAGTGATATTATTTTATAATCAAAAATACAAAATACAATCCAAATTATAATAAAAATGCGGCTAATATTTCATCTTAATATAAAAAACTTTAAATGAAAATAATATATTACGTGTTAGGAAATATAGTTATTCCAAATATGAAAATATTTAATCTAACAATGAAATATGTTGATTTTAAATATAGATTTCTTTTTACAATTTTCACTCCAAGAGCAAATCTATTAGTAAAATTCGTAAAAATTCAATTCTTTTTTATCTGGGTGTAAATCGTCACGGAAAGAATTAAGTTCTCCCCGAATTCCAACAAACTTCTGGTTTGGCTTTGGCTGAATAGTTTCGTTTAAGGAAATGTGTGCCATCAATCTTGAATGCCCTTTCATTAAACGAAATTCTTTCAATTTGCATATCGGATAATACCACAAAAACGACAGAAAATGAAGGCCATCAACTTCGTCTGAGAAGAGCCGTGGCGTGACTATTGGCCAATCTAAATCCACATACGGTTACTGCGGACTTTGATTCAAATATTCGCATAGATCACCCGTCATTACACACACGCAACGCAACGCAACGCCTCCCAAACTGTAAATGTTACTTGCTCAAAAGACCCAGAAAAAAGACGGAAAAAAAACTGAGAAATAATTAGAAACAAACAAAACGGTCGCCGTCTCGCAGCGGTGGTGGCAGTAGAGCCGGAAAAGCGGGTCAAAAAGCAGTTGCAAATGTTAAAGTGATTAGCACAAGTTGGCAGGCCCCCAAGATCCGCAGACCCCAAGGCCCCAGAGGTGAGGAAAGAAGCGAAGAGAGCACCCGGCAATTAGCCAAACAAAACGAAGCTTAAAGCTGCCAAAAAAAGATGATCATCAATGGGCCGACTAGATGAGATGTTAGACTGCGGTATAGATGGATAGATTGATGGTTGGATGGTTGGATGGGATGCTGCTTTCTAGGCTAATAGCACACGAAAGCCTAGGGGGCAAAGTGTTCCAAGTTTATGCAAATCATTGGGGAGGCACCTGGCTCTTCTTCACATGATTTGACAAATTCCGATTGGAGACCAATAAAATAATAGGAACAGAAAAAAAAAGTCGTTTCCAGTAGCTGCTGCTGACCAGGCCCCGTCCATGACAATGCGATGCCTATCGCAATGCGGGAAAAACAGCAGAGAGAAAACACGCTCACGAATGGAACGGAAATTCCATGGAAAAGCTGAAAAACTAAATCTTTTGATCCAGCCCAAAAACACAGAAAACACAGAAAACACAAAAAACCCAACCCAACCCCCCGCCCAGTTAAATCAAGGTCTAATCGAATGAGCCAAATCTATTGTTGCCTGCAAAAAAAAACAAAAAAACAGCAGCAGCAGCAGACATTTTTCTCTTGTATTTCGATGGCTGAGAGATGCCTCTTAATGGTTAAGCAGTTTCAGTTTCCTGTAAAAAATTTGTACAAGAGAAATATTTTGTTGTTAAGCAAAAATAGATCTCGACCAGAGTACCAGTACCCCTCCCCCACAATGCCAATGCCAATGCCAAAAGGAATGTAAAGTGAGAGGGGGCTGCCACTGCCACTGCCACTGCCACTGCCTGAAACTGTAGCTGGACATGAACCTGAACCTGAATCGGAACCGTTAAAAGCGTAACAACAAGTGCCTGGCCACAATTTATTGGCCGAGCGTGTTGAAAAGCCAACAGCACAAGCCAGAGAAGGGATGGCAGGGAGACGGGCAGATGGGAGATGGGAGACGACAACATCGTCAATGAGTCCCCTGCTCTTTCTCCCTGGCCAATGAATGGAATTTGGCTGCATTGCGGCTGAACTTTGTTAACCTTTCCAGCTAGCCAGGAAGCCAATTTCCCATTTCACCGGAATACCCTAACTTCTAAGAACAGTCAGCGATCGATTAAGGAGGTATGTTTTTCTAAAGAAAGGGGTTATAGATTTCACAGACCTATGTTCTAGTGGGAATCAAATATTCATAAGGGATATTATGGAATAATTCTCATAGCTATTAAGATTGTGACATATTGACATTCACAAAGAAAACGGCAGACAACGCAAACAAGTATATCGAGCATTCGATCGTTTCTTCGCCTCGCATTCGAACATTCCGCTCATCCGAAAGTGCTGATTGGTGTCATGAGTTCAAATTCAAACATAGGTCAGATGGCAAAGTGTAACTACCTGAAATTGAGACACTTTCAGAACCATAGAGCCTTTACAATCGGTTGCTCTTAGGATACAAAATTGATAACTGAGAAGACATCGATTCTAAAGTCGTTGAACGGATTGGACTTTGGTCAAGTACTTATTAGAATCGCATAAAGAACATCTTGCTGCTTTCTATCTCAATGTTCCCTAACTTATATCCCAAAATGATTCTTCTAAAGAGTATTCCCACTTCATCTTTCACTTTGTTCCCCAAGCATTCTTTTTAGCAATTTTTTTTTTAGTTGCCTTACTTGCTATCAACATTAACATTTATCAACTGCTACAGTTTTTCGCTTCCACTTCTACCCCGCTGCCTCCGCCCCTGCCTCCACCCGTGCACCTCTAGCGATTGCCATTCCCCAAGCAGTACTGTTTTTTCTTGGGCGCAAACTTGTGCTAATGATAATGATGATACTGGGACTTGTCGGCCGAGGGACGGAGCGGTACCGAACGAGCAGAGGAGTGGCAGCGGAGGGACAGGGAGTGAGCGATGGATGCCTTCTCCTGGAAGTTGTTTACTAAGTTGCCAAATGGCCAATTCGCTTAGCTAATTCATATTGGCAGGCCGTTTGTCTTTATCGCCTGGCTGCCATCTCGCAGACGGAAATTTATTGATAGCCAGTGAAAGGCTTGGGAAAACTCAACTGCTGGCTGTGGCCGAAACGGAGCTGAACCCAGGGAGAGCCGTCCGCAATTGAGGCATTATAATTCATTTCATTAATAATTTACTCTGACCCAAATTCCCTGCCAAAACAAAATCATCCCAGAGAGATCAAACCGCAAAAGTAAACGGTTAATAAGCTCTTTCCCAAGAATAGATGTGGTGGTTCTTACCTTGTGGTATAACTGGGGAGCGGGGCATATAGGCATATACGGATCAATAATCACGAATAAGAAAAGCTAGACTATATTCTTCTATACTTTCTTGATAGGTGACATATCTTTCTCCTAGGATAATGTTCAGATCCTCCACCAGGGTATTTGCATCATCGACACTCGAGTGCTGGCCTGTTCGTCTGGCAATAATTAAAGCTAATCTTCGGAAACCGTTTTGTGACTAATTTTACTAATACCGAAGCGTGTTCTTTGGTGATTAGAAGTTACCCAAAAAAGAGCCCCAGACGGCAGCCCCAAAAAAACGAGAAGAAGGAAAGCGGGCCACAGATTTAACGCTCATTACGCGCACGGCTTGACGTGACCAGCGGCGGTGACGACGACGACGGCAGCAGCAAACGAAGGAAATTGAGATCCATTTTATGAGTGGGGGGTGGGGGCATGGAGCCCCCTCCATGGACTCTCTTACAATGTTTTGGCTATTAGTTAGAATGTTTCTAATATACTTCCAGGCGGAGTCAGTGTGTCGGTGTCTGCTGCGGGGGAAGTTCCACAAATTGGGGCTACTGTTGCACACGATACATCCATTCCATTGAGGGGCTTTGCCACTTCCACTACTCATGCCACCAAGAACGATCTGTCTGCGGTTCGCTGCTTCTCGGGGGTTCGGTTATGTTTTTTTTTTGGCTGGGCTGCTAATGAGGCTCGGCTATTGAGTTATGATCGTACAATGATCGTTATGCTGTACGTACTTAAGACCACCCAGGGTTCTGTGTACTTACGTAAGGCTCTTGCCACTCATCAGCCGCACAGAAACTGTAAATCTCTTGAGGAATGTGCGAGGCGGGGCCTGATGGGATTGGACGGGGTCCTCGGGTTCAGAGCTCTTGTCAAGGCGGATGATTGGGAAATTACGGCGGCCGAAGAGTGGGGGCCGAAACGCTTGGAACCTCTTAACTTTTGATAATGTTCTTGGGAGATTGAACTTCCTTAAAGACTTGTGAGATTTTTAACCATCAATTTTTACGATTTGTAACGAGTATATCCCGGTATTTTTCTACCCCAATCTATCATAAATTTGGCAACATATTCCTATCTCGAGATCCTCCACTCAACCGTATCTATTATAACCAGGTGATGACCCCTCCACCGCCTTTCATCTGCTCTAATCTACAGATCCCACATCTGTGGATTCTCAGCCTCATGGCGACAGCCTCCATGCCACACACTGACACACTTTACATTGATTTACCTTCTCTGGGCTGGAAAGAAATGCCTCGGAGCGGTCTTGGGGCCCCACGTTCACTTCGGCTTGGAGCGTGCCGTAGGCTGGGGCACACACTGCACGAATTTCGGCGGCTGTAAAAGTTGCAACTGTAGCGAAGGGGAACGCCCCATTGTCCATTCCATCGATTGTTAACGAAAAAAACCGTCTAAAAAATACTGACTCACGCGCTTTTGTGCCTATGCCTGCGGCCATGCCACCTGTTGCCCTCCCCAGACTACAACAACAGTTGCAACTGCAACAAAATATATATGTGTCACACACGTATCGAGTGTGTGGCTGTGGCCGCCCCAGGAGATTGCCCAACGCACTGAATGTGGAGCAAACGGCAATAAAAATATTAGATATAGGAAAGCCTAGATATAGCAGAGGCTTAGGATACCCTTGAAGATCGATCCTTCGTTTGTTCGTATGCGGATGGATTTATTATGTTATTTAGTTTGTTTGACTTTGGTAGGAATTTGTGTACTTCTTCGATGGGAAATATTAGCCATACTGTCAGATACCTCTGTCATAGATACCGAAGTGGCATAGCCTTTGCAAGGGTATTTGCAAGCATAAATATTTAGTTGCTGCGCCTAAAGCTTGTCTAGCCTCGGATCTGTCTGTATGCGTATCCAAATTCATGTCTCTGTCTGCGAATGTGGGGTCTTTAAAGCACTTGATAGTGTGTGTATGTGTTGCCAATAAGCACAAATTTGGCAGAGTGGAGGAGTGCAGAGAGAGGTGTCGATTTGAGGTGCATTGATGATGTGGAGCCGTCGCGAACAGTGGACAGTGGAGCCTGGCCTAAAGTGGCTGAGGAAATCAATAGAAAATTGGCCAAACAAATAGGAGGGCTTAGTCGAGGGTTCTGTCTTAGTCCAATAAAACAGTTATACGTTTTTTGAACAGAAAGAAAATTGTTTTTCCTTCCGTGCCACTTCATTCGTTCCACTGTACTGTGGACTCTGGCTGTGTGTCTTGGTCAACAACGCCGGAGTGGCGTTGCGTGTGTTGTAGTTGATTTTGCATTGCGTGTTGCAACATCTTTTGGGCAAATGAGTCAGTCTCCCAGTCAGTTTTGTTTGCTTTTCTCCGTCTCCCGTCTTCCTTTGCATAAGTGGCGTATGCGCAATATTGACAGCTAATTGTACACAGATGGGATCAAATTTGCTCATGCAAGAAGATCCCCGTCAGCTCCATCTCCACTGGGGAGGGAAACTCACACGCATCATGGAATTCGAAATTAGAATTGCCCCGCAGGAGACAGTTAGAGAGAGAGAGAGCTAAAGCTGGAGCAGCAGAGGGGTCTAACAAGATTTCCATGTTGAGAGATTCCAACAGATCCCACCCCACCCCACTGTGTAAAATACCCCACTGTGTACCGTACCCCACCGCAACGCCCACTGTCGGGCTGGTCAAATCAAGCAGCCTCAAACTGTGTGTGCTACGCTCCGTATATTTGTACACCCTGCAAGAGGGGGTATGACGACTTTAAGCAGATCGTTCGTAAAGAAGTAGTGCCCGAACCTGAATAAGGATAAATTTAAGTCTGACGGTTCAAGTTTCCCAAGCCTTTGTACAGATTTGATCATTATGGAATGCCTTTTTATCTTATTCTTATCTTATCGATCGACTCCCAAAGGAATACAGTTCGGCTAGAGTTTAGAGGGTATCAAAAGACTCTCCACCTGATGCGAGCTATTTTTTTGTTGCTAATTTTGCGCTTGAGTAAATTGCTCTGATCGTTTTCCTCTCTTCGCTCTCTTGCGCACTCCTACTCCACACTCCTTTTTGCTGATTAGATTTTGTGAAAGGCGCTGCCGCTGCCGTCGACGTCGCGTTCGCTGCTACTGCTGCACCAAATTTGCCAAAAAAGGGAGCGCACCACATGCTGGGCGTAGAGAGAGAGAGATAGCAGGTAGCGTAGCCCAAGCCGTGGGAGAGTAGAAATGCATGAAATGGGATGGATGGATGCAACGACGACCCCCCAGGGAGGGGCAGCCATACGCCATACGCCATACGTGTGCGTGCCTCTCTCCCTCTCCCCCTCTCTCTCTCTCACGCTGACTTTCGTTCTCCTGGCATCCGCTCTCCTTCTGGCTGCGCTCTTACAATTGCCATGGCATGCTAACGGTAAGCGTGACGCATTTTTTTCGTCGTCTCGTTTCGTTTCGTTTCGTTATTTTGCGGAGCTTTAGCTAACATGTCGCATCATTAACCCATGCTGGCCGTTATTATTCCGCTGGTTTATTTAGCTCAAATTGCGCACAAAACTTATGCAAGCGCCAGAGTAGAGGCAGTGGCAGGGGCAGGGGCAGGCAAAGCGAAAAACGTTTACATTTCCAATTGGAATCGGTTTGCCATTGTTACAGTTACAGTTTTCGCTATAGTAGTTTTACGTTTCCCCCCTCTCCATCCGTCCGACCGACCGTCCGTCCGTCTGTCTGTCTGTCTGTCCACCGCTAGGGCGTTGGTCCGGTGCTGGGGTTGGGTCTGGGTCTGGGTCCGACCTGATCTGTCCAATTATTTGCATTAGTTTTAGTTTGTTTTGTAGCTGGGGCCCAACTTACATAATCCGCCATAGCATGCGGCGTGCGGCATGCAGCATGCGGCAGGGGCATTGGGAAAAGCTTACCTGCAAAGAGAGCAAAAGGGAGAAATCAAATTTAGTTACTACGAAAAGGCGCTTCGAGTTGATTGGACCGTGGAACAATAGTTCATTTGGTATAATCAGATGTATCTATCAGTAAATCAACATCAAAAGTATATCTACAGAAAATTTCAAGATATGCCTATATTTTATATTTATTTTGAGTTGGTCTACTAGAAGTGCTTCAAATAATTAACTAGAGAAACAATTTTCTATAGCTCTTTCTTTTCATGAAAACAAATATTTAATTCAAAATTCCTTTGAACAGAGATGTCTATCGGAAAGTGAAATATATTTTTGTAATTTTAGTAATAAAAATAAGAAATCAATTCTTATTTCATACATTAAATAATAAATTTGGACGATCCATCAATAATCCATCTTTATCAAAAGTTCTGGTACGATTCCTTTACAATTTCAAAGATGAAATTTCCACTTTTTTAAGAAGAGGATCAAAGAATACTTGCACTATATTTTAGTTAATTTCTCATATAAAACATATGGATTTTAACCAAGTTTAATTCCCATAATTCCTCAAAATGTTCGCCTTCAAGGAACTGGTCGTCCATTTCCCACAAAAATCGTTTCCCGTTTTGGCAAAAGTGTGTGTTAGCCGCCATTACGTTCACCAAAAAAAGCCCTGAAGCCTTTCGACTCTCCGTTACCATCGGGCGCTAAGACCTCCCTCCGCCCACATGTGTCCGTTCTCCACGCTCAAGGAACCACAGCCACGCCACCCAGCACGCCCCATTTTCATGCCTCGAACATTGTGACAGTTATGATCTCCGGGTAGCATGTGTGAAGGGGGGGAGAGGGCGAGAACAGAGTGTGAGAGAGAGGGTGAGCCCGAGGGCGGGGAAGGTCAAACGGTCATCGCATAAACTGACGAACTTTACGAGTATCTTGGGCAGAAAAACTCCAGTGACTGCAGCGACTGCAGCGGCTCCAGCGACTGTTCCATGGGCTCCCCCGGTCAGGAGATTGGTAACGCCCACAAGGGGAGATCTCCCGGCGGTGCCTGCTTCTCCACTCCGCCACTCCTCCACTCCCAAAAACCATCTGTGAATTTTCCGTGCTAAATTGTTAATAAACAAGCGCCTAACAAGCAACAGTTAGGCCGAACTGCGAACAACAGTTTACAATTAGACTTTCAACTATTGCCGCCATCTCTATCTGTGGGAGCAATCTCGCCCCTTCGATCCGCTCTCCTTGGGGCAGTGTGTGAGTGTGTGTGTGGGGGCGTGCTGCTGGAGGAGTATGGTACAGTGTTCCTCCTGCCTCACGCTTTTAGCCATGGCCTGACAAGTGGGCGTGGGCAACGCTTCCGCTTCCCCGAAAGAAGAGCGGAATGAGAGAACTACAACCCAAAGTCTGGAACATTAATTGCAAGTCAAAAGATCCCAAAAGTCAGAGCAAAGTTAACAGTTAAAAGCAGCAGTGGCAGGGGCAGTGGCAGGGGCAGGGGCAGGGGCAGCGATAGAGAAGAAGCTCAATTCTCAGGCGCTGAGATTCACTCAGATAACAATCTGCCGCTGGAGATGGCAGAGTGTTGGTAACAATAGAGAGTCCCATCTGGAAGCTAGAGATGGGAAAGGAATGCCAAAGATGCACAACACATTCGATTGAAAGCTGGTGTGTACCCTCTACTGTAAAGCTACTCCGTAAGAGAGATAGATAGGGGGGATATTGCCTTGTTCTTTGTTCTTTGAATAGCAGATACCGATTAAAGATGGGTTATAGCCTGGAGATCTCAAGTACTTCATAAAGCCAATAATAGCTTGGTCTACTTTCCCTCCAATCGAAGAGGAATTACTCATTTAAGTACTTCATTTGTATGCCAATAATCGTATACGTATGCCTCCAGGCTAAACAGAAACGATATTCGTAATTCCCTCGTGTCACGCTCTCCTATCGAATCCCCCAAACACCAAGCCAAACCAAACCAAAGCAAAACTCCCTGCCAGCAGTGTGTCAAAGCCCAGAGTGGAGTCGAGGAGGCGAATGTGGTGGAATTAGAATGTGTGTTTGGAATGCTTCCTTCCCCTCTGGTGCCTGCCGCATGCTGCATGCTGCATGCTGCCGGCTGCTGCCTCCTGTTGTTGCAACTTACACGCTACAATTTTCATGTTCCATGAGCCAGTACCCGGTACCCAGCAAGTCAGAGGCAGCCTCCAAGTGGGATTGGTGGAGCAGGAGTACGAGCCGATCCCGAGCCCGAGCCCGATCCAGAGCCCGAGCCTGACTGGGCTCTGTTGGTTCTGCTGGCAATTGTACAATAATTATAGACTTTGAATTGTGTTTAACACGCAACGTCGACGTTCTGCCAGCCGGCAACGAACAGCTAGCTCTCTTCGAACCGTTTGGAGCTCGAGCGATCAACGGTCCAGAGCCACAATGCGCTTTCACGTTCTTAACTCGTCGGTCGGTTGGTTCCTGTCTCCAGTCTCCAATCTCCTGTCCTGTCTCCGGTACCGCCGAACCCGGCCGATCCCGGCCATGCGGCTCTGTGCTCTGCTCCGCGATTGCATTGAGAATTTATTTGCGGCAGAGGTCAAATATTTGATTATCGCGAATAGCGCAAAAACCAACGAAACGAGTGTGAAAAATTTGATGGGAAATTATGGTGCAACAATTGTGGCAGAGAGCTCAAGCCATAGCCAGAGCCAGGCCAAAGCCAAAGCCAAAGCCAAAGCCGTTTTAATGGCAATTTATTAGCGCAAAGTAAAAGGTTTTTTCCTGTGCGATTCTTTTCGGCTTTTTTCAGCGTTTTTCAGCTTTTCCGTTTTTGCTGTTTTGGGTTAGTCAGGAAATTATTGCCACTTGGCAGCAGCAGCAGCAGCAGCATCTGAAGCAGTCCAAGCGGCAGTCGGAGCCAGTCAAAGCATCCATCCAGCATCCATCCATCGGGCACCCAGTCAATTTGGCTTAGACGGGTGAATGTCATCTATTGGAATGATATCAGCGAATACTGAAGGCTCTTTCGAGTGGCAGATACCTTTTGAAGAGAGTTTTAGCTGAGGGTTCATGGCCAGAAATCTATTCTTTACACTTGCTGTTAAGATAGTTCAAACACTTTCTTAGCAATCAATTCAGAATCGAGGGAATTAAAGATTTCCTGCTCCGTTTGGCATATGCACTGAATTAAATACACTGGGTATATTTAAGGTTCAAGTTCCCCAAATGTTTCCTCCTTTCCAGAGAAAAACCAGACTCCATTAGCTTAAGAGTGTATGGGAAAGTCAAAAGGAAACCTCCGACTGTCTGTCTGTTTGTCTGTCAATAAAATAAATAATAATGCTGCATAAATATTCCTAGCACTTGGTTTTCATTTGGGAATGGTTGGGGTGAGGTCTGGGGTAAGAAAGGGATGGGATGGGATGGGATGGGGATGGGAAGCAGATGGAAACTTTCGGGATAATAATGTTATTCCATGACGCTGCTGTCCAGAATGAAAGGGTGCCACAAGCACAGACACAAACAACAAACAAATGGCAGCACCAGAAGAAAGAGAAATAAATGAGGCAACGTTTTGTTGTTATAGTCATTGCTGCAGCAGCGGCAGCGGCTAGCCATCTATTTGCTGTTGTTGCAACGTTTTGGCACTATTAACCTACTCCGGGAAAATAACACCACGAACGATGAGGAGAGGATGGGTTAATGCTGATGCTGATGCAGATGTTGGATGTTGAATGCTGAATGCCGAATGCTGAAATGCCTGAATGTTGAATGCTGACAATGGCAGTGACTTGGCCGAGAGGAAAGGAAATGAAAGGAGCAGCCGCACTCAGAGACAGTCACAAATCAGTCGGCACATAACTGTGAATGTCTTCTAATAATATAAATTAAAGGTTGGCTCAGCTAATTGCCGAAAAGCCCCGCAAATGATTTATGGGAGAGCCGCAATTAAAGGTGTCAACCACGAAAACTAAAGCCAAACCTTAGGGATGGACCCGAGGCCCAAAGATGTACTTAGAGATGGTATCGAAGAGGCGTCATCGCTGATCGGATGAATTGGAGTGAAAAGTAGAGATCACTTCAATCAAACTTCAATACACTTATCGTAACCGACTATCGTTGCTTTTATCCATCGCTAGTGTCATCTCTTTAATTCCATTTCATTTCGCTGGCCCCATCATGTCTATAGGTGGCAGCATCAGGTCTCCACTTGGGAGGTGGGGTTCAAGTGGGACCGAGAGGAAACCTTATTGAGGTGCTAAACGCGCTGACCTTCAGCAGATCTGGTTTTTGGTCAGCTTGTTTTTTGTCAGCAATAGTAAATGGATTTCTTTTGCATATGAAAGGCCAGTTTTTGTCTGAAACTTTTATTTGTTCAGTCTAGAGTCTCCATCTTCTTGTTCATCTTACACCATTCGAATGTTTTATGATGCAAGACAATCACAGCACAAACTCTAAAACATTCTACAATCAATTTTGATTGTTTCTTCTGGGCTGCGGACCAGCTGTTCTTTTCCTCTCTTCTGAATGTCATAATATGATAATATGTAAATATTTACGAACTCCAAACAGTGGATGCTCTACGAGGAGGGGTCTTTTCAAGGTTATGGGGTGGCAAAGAGCCAGGTTTCGGGTTTCAGGTCTATTATGAATGGACATTGTTTTCACTTTCAATGGCAGACGGCATAGAAATCGAATTTGATTTGTAGCTAAAAATATATATGAACGAAGTTTAAGTTAAGGTTTTATTTGTTTATGGTTTAATGTTTGACTAACACCAAAATAAAATTGTGTTTTTAAACTTTTTTTAAAAGATAATATTTTAATTGCGATAATAATCGATGAAGTCGATACAAATTTTGTTAAATACGAATAAATCAGGAATATTGGTTGTTATATGTGATATACAGTTGTTTATAGGATTGATAAATAATATATTATATGTCATGGAAAGATCTGTTGATCTACGGATAAAATAAATGTTGATCGATTTATAATCGTTGATATTTATGGCGTTTCTGTTCGATAATAAATTTTGAAATCGATTTTATTGAGATTTATAATTATTGATATTATTATTTTTGTATTTATTATTGAATTTAAATTTCAAAATCACTTCTTTTGATAATCGATAGGAAGTCAGTGTGCCGATGATGTTATCGATGATGAATCCACTGGAAGTTAGCATTACCCGATGCTCTGCTTTGATGATTAGCCGATAGTGGTATTGTAACTTACTTCCACACAAGAAATATAATACATTTTATGTTCCCAGTCATCGGTTTCATTACCCATCGTAGTCTCATCGATCTGTCCTTCACGAGAAAATGCCTGGGCTAACCTTCGTCCGCTGGATGTGTCGCCCCACCCAAAACAATAAAAACACGCAGTAATAAACATAGTTCAAAGAAAGATACGAGTACGAGTGCCTCGAAACCTTTTGTCTAACGGCAGATTGCGGCAACCGGTACAGACACTCAGACACTCACTCGGGTTAGTCATTCAGCTCATTCAGCTTCGACTCAAGTTTAGTTAACTAACATTCATATTTACCTATGATTATCATTACAGGCGGAGGCAGAGGCAGAGTCAGAGGTAGAGGTAGAGTGAATGAACCAAAGATTTCGTAAGCGGCAAACAGCAGAAACAAATAAAATAAAATAAATAAAAAAATCGCGCGCCAAAGGCAAATAAAAGACTTAAGCAACGAACTTGCAGCAGCAGCAGCCAAATGATGCAGCAACAGCAGTGGGGAAGGCGGCAGGCGGCAGGGGGGCGAGCTAACAGTTAAACGCAATTTAACGCGCCAAACAACAGTAACAGCAACAAAGACACAAAAATGAAAGAAAAAAGACAACAAACTAAAAAAAAAAGATGTGCAAAAGTTAACAACCATTTGTTCTCACAACATTTTTACGCCAATTCACAAAAAAACAAGACCCAAATGGAAGACCGAAGCCCAAGATACACTCGTAGATCACGTTTATGATTGGATCTTAGTCAGATAAAGGTGGGTTTTCCAAAGAATATCCTGGGATGAAGCTAGTGTGTGCTGTATGGCAACATCTATCCTCGTTCTATCCCTCCAATGTTTGTGTGTTTACTGTGTTTACTTCCCTATTGCAAGCTTCTGATCAAAATCAAAGTACCCTTTGCAAGTGCAGCCATACATTCAAGAGGCAGGAAAATGACTTAGAAGCTGCGACGACTTCCCATTCATGAGCTTGTGGCGCTCTCGAGGAGAGGAGCGATCCGAGCGATTCCAGCTATCCAAACGAGCCGACCAGCAGCTGGAGGAGGGGGGCTGGGCTGGCGGCCCACACACAGAAATATCTGTATGGTATCTATGAGGCATGAGGCACACCGGCCTCAGCCAGAGACCCCAGAGCGAGTCGGAGTTGGAGTTGGAGTCGGAGTCAGAGTCGGAGTCAAGCGAATGGCAACCGCAGCAGCAGCAGCAGCAGCAGCAACAAAAAAGGCAGCAACAACAAAGTAAATGAAATAAAATTGAATTGTGTGTTTGACTGTGCAGCATGTTGCAGCATGTTGTTGTTGTTTGTTGCTGTTGCCTGGTTTCACGATGTGGCCGCTGCTGACGTTTGAGGCCAAGTTTAAGGTCTTCCTGTTGCCAGTTGGCAGTTTCGCAGTTGCTGTTGTTGCTGTTGTCTTAACTGTTTTCACTCGATTCATGAGAGTGTACGAGTGTGTGTGTATCTGTGTGTGGTGCATGTGGGCTGGCCTCAGCTTCCTGCTGCTGCTGCTGCTGCGGCTGCTGCAACAAGTGGCTACCTTTTGGCATACCCTAACCCACGAAAGGGATCCTCAGACATTCGAGTTGGCTAAATAATCGCCAATAGCGGTTCAATAATATTATTGAAATATATCGGAGTAAGAATCGATTGCTAATGATGAATATAGATTGAACTGTCTATTGATTTTGAGACTTCTAGATGACTGTTTGAAATCAATTCGATAAATAATCGGTGTTTGATCGAAGAAGATTAAACAATTCAAAGAATATCCAAATTCAATTGAGAATTGCTGATATAATAAATATTTGTACATTTATTTATTACCCAAGACACCTTATCTAGCCTTGTATCCACTCGAAGTTCATTTTCTGCTCTCCTGTTAGCGCATTCGATAGTTGTCTTTCCTTTTAGCCCAAAATGCCCTCCTCATTCTCGTTATCTATTGTTGTTAGTACGTCGATCTGCTATCGCCGAAAAAAAGAAGAAAGAAGAGCTACAGCGACGGCAACAGCAACAGCAACAATTCTGCAGTCCATTCCTGTGCACATTTCCTGCAGCGATCCACCGTGCCACCGTCTGTGTGTGTGGATTGTGGATTGTGGATTGTGGAGGAACCCCCGCAATGCGGATACCCAAGATACCGCCCATGTGTTGCAGATTTAGTCAAATGTGCTTAACGGTTAAAATGGGTTTGGTTTTTCGGCTAGTTTTCCAATAGTTTTCCGCTCAGGGCGCTTCTCTCTGGCCGTCGTTTGATTTCTTTTGTTGTTTGAAAAATATTGTTATTATTTATTTTTTGTTGTTGCAACAGCAAAGAGGAGTTGACCCAGGGCCCGGAGATTGGACTGGCAATTTGTGCTGTGTTGTAGGTGGCGTATGCTTGATATTATTATATCTCTGGGGTTCTAGGCAGAGCGGTAGGATTCTCATTCTCGTTTGCGGTCAGCGACGAGACCGAGACTGAGACCGGGACCCACCCAAAACCGATCGATCGATCGAATCGACTGGACCAGGCCCACAAACCTGACCAAGAGAAATGTGGGTGGGTGTGGAGCATCATCAGCAGCAGCAGCAGAGGAGAAGGAAAATGAGAGGGCGTTCACTTTAATTAATTTTTCAATTTGGGTCAGTGGATACGAGCATTTTCCGCCGCGGCCCCGAAGCTCAATTGACATTTTCCTCAGCCCCGAAACTTGCATAATTCAATTAAGAAATCATCATAACGAACAACGGCTTTTAATTGCAGTAAGAGTGAGAGTGAAGCTGAGAGGAAAACTCAATTAAAGTCCAGGCCTCGCTAGTTTTAACACGGATTCGAAACGCTCTTCAATGGCCATCAAATATAGATGTTAAAAATAGTGTTGGCTCGGGGCTCTCAAGAGATTTTTCGTCACAGTTCGTTAAACAGCAACTATATTTAGTTTTAGTTTTTTAGCTTTGGTTTATATTTTTTCCGACTGCTCTTTGTTTTGTTTTTGCTGTCACTTACGAGATTACGTGAGTGGCCGCGTGTTAAACAACATTAAACAGCAATTTAATGAGCAACAAATTTATGACCCAACCAAAGGCAGAGACACAAACGGAGAAAAGATACATCGAAAGATTTTACTGCATTTAATGAGATTTCGTTGCTATTTTTCGCAGCGGAACGTCCGCTGTCTGTGTTAAATTATATAAATTGATAATTGCACTTTTTTTTTTGTGTTGGATTTAGTTTTTGACAGCTCGTCAAAAATATGTGTGTGGAAGACGGATCCAATGACAGTGAGTAATGTACGACAATTGGTCATGGCGTTATATTTAGATTTATGGCAGAGAAAGTCAAACAAGTGGATCCTTGACTGGCATGCTTACGGGTGTCTATAAGAAATCGTTGGCAAATCATTTCGGCAGCAGAGTTTCGGTGGTACATTTTAACGAGGAGGGAAATAATAACGAAACACAAATAAAATTAAAATATTCAAATAAAAAAAGTAAATATTAAATAAAATATAATAAATAAATATAAAATATTAATTTAAAAATAAAAGAAAATAAATAATGAAAAGGTAACAGTGGAAAATAATAAAAAACTACAATGAAATAAAAATGAATAAAAACAAAACAAAAATAAATTAACCCCACATATGTAAGCGTTTAGTATCCAAAAACAATTTATATTTTTAAGGTTAAAATAATAATAGATTAGTGTATTAAATATTAGTACATTTTGCAGCACCAGGATAGAAGACCTCAGAAATAAACACATGTTTACTTTATTCTATTGAAAATATTGTTTAGATTTAAGTTTAAGCAGAAATATAATTTGTTAATGACCAGTGCATCAAAAATATGTTTTTACTAGTAGTGTAGGAATTAATAAAAATAAAATAAAATACTAAATATACGATATTACTCCCGAGAGACAATAGACAATACTAAAAAAATATATAACCCCATATAAAAAACTGTTCTGAGTAGTTTAAATATGACCCCTAGATAATTTAATGGAAATCCTTTAATTCCATTAAAATGTCTTCTACTTTTTGTCTCTTAATTAACTTTAGTTCTCCCTCAACTTATTCATTGTTTCACCTCCACCGAACTGTGTATGCAAATGTATCTTTTTCATTCAAAAAGTCACTCTAAAAATAAAAATCCATTTAGATAAATGTATCGGCGCACAAATCATTTGGTGGGGCCATTAAACAAGTCGCCAACCGCTGAACAGACAGCCAAAATGGACCATAAAATGTGTTTCATAAATATTTAAGAGAAGATCTAAATCGATACCGATAGATGGTGCGTGGAAATGAAAGAGATCTTTGAACAGGCTGTAATAAACTGCCCGAAGCCGGAGTGGAAGCCTAAAAATCACTTCAGATTTCAACTGAAACTAGTTTCTGGGGCCAAACGTGTTTGCCCGTGGAAAAATAACGTTGAAAATGATGTAAATTAAAGCTCTCGATATAAAAACGTAAATTAAAAATTAGTTAAAACGGCAAATCAGCCAAAAATTGCCAGAGCTCGTTGTCGGTTTTAACCTTCACATTTTGCTGCATAAGATTATGCGATGTGTACCCCTTTTTTTGGATGTTGGATGGCTGTTTGACATGCCTGAGGTTGATGGTGTTTGATGATGATGTTTTCGGATTTGATGCGATATGAGTCTAAGCCAAAATTATCCTACTTTTTGCATGTTTCATATATGATGAAATACTCGTGCGAGACCCGAAAGATGTTTCCCCACTTGGAGATGAGAGATTAGAGACAAATTGGCAAATGGTTTTTGGGGAAAGGCCTAATTTTTGCTTCATCATGTACACAGGCTATTCTCCATCCATATCCTTATAAACGTCTCCCCCCACCATCTGAAATTACTCCAAATTATTTCCAATTATATGCCATATGAAAATCCCCACATCCCGGCCATGAGAAACCTGTTACCGAATGAAAAACAGTTAACATTTTGCCCAATTGGCGGAAAGGTACAAAAGAGTTCACATGTGAGTGCGGTGGGCCTCATTACACTTTGACCTTTAACCTTTACATGGCCTGCACACGACACAGAAGCAACAACAACAACACAAACCAACAAACAGAGCCAAAAGGCAGAAAAAGCAAATACTTTGGCACAAATATTGAGGCGAAGATTAGGCAAAGCAAAGGTTAACCTCAGGTGGCCTTATCGATTGTGATACCCTTGGGGAGAGAGGGTGTTATGGAACCTACTAGATGTCTGGGAAGCACGGACTTCATTCAAACAAAAGCAGTTTTCCGTGGCTGAGACCTCCTCAGGGCCCCTCTTTCCTACTCCATCTCTCTCTATCCCAGTGAGGATCGTTTCTTGTCACATCTCTGGCGCTTGCCACACAATTTATCGATCTGTTAGGCTATCCAAGCCTTCGGTGTTCGACTTTCTTTACTGTGGCTTTGCTTTGGGCCTTTTATCTTTGGCCCTGTCTTTTGGCTAATTAAATGCGACATTGAGATGCGTTTTGTGCGAAAATTGTGGCTGTGTGTCTCTTGGGTCGGGGCCCTTCCTTAGGCCTCTGGAACTGCAGCACTTTCCAAACTGTCAAGATCTTGGCATTGCTTGTAAATTTCATTGCAAAAATTAGCAAAAATCTTCTCTTTTGGGAAAGTTCCCAGAGAAACGAACTAACCGAAAACTTTCTTGCAAAACTTGACATTTGCCATGCGTTGGGCATTCCGAATCTATTTAGATGCGCGCGCACAAAACTTCAGCTGCAAGCCATGTTTAGAATATCTAAATAGGAACATCTAACCGGAGGCGCAGGGCCGGAGAATGTGGTTCATTTGGTCACTGGAGCACTGCTACGGGTACTGTACTGCCGTGCCATCCCACTCACACAGCACCCATCTGCCTGCCGTCTCCCTCTCCATCGCTGGGGCTACACGGCCACGGCAACGGCAACGGCAACGCAAATTGAAATGGCAGAGAACGCGAGCCGCAAAAGGCAAATAACAAATTGCTTCGCTCCCTCTGGCCACACTCCACCACTCCGCTCCACGCCGCTCCACTCGGTGTACTCCTCGCTTGGCTGCTGCTGCTTGTGGCATGCAAATTGAGCGCCAGACGCCAACGCAACATCAGCGGCAACTCCAGATATAACAACAACAGCAGCACCTCTACCGCCTGCCTCTATTGTTGCGGTAGGGCAACGCAATTACAAACGAACTTCGGTGTCCGCTTTTGGCATGCAGCAAAAAAAAGAGCAGATTGGGGGCTGGCTTTCGCGCACCGAAGATTGTATACGCTGCCTGGTCAAAGGCCTCCACAGAGGTAGCTCAGAAGATCTTAAGACCAGAAAAAGGCATGATTTTCGATTTTAGGAAGTGGCTTAATATAAATTTAACAAACTGGTTATAAGAGAGAGAGAGAGACAGAGAGGTGGTGCTACTACAAGTCCTTTATTGCTAAGCCACACTGGAAAAGGGAGGCAAAGAGGGGGAGAGATTTAATCCACCTACATGGGTGTTGGGTAAATAATTTGGAGCTATAAATATTATTATTGTTCTTCTTTTTCTTCTTAAAAAACAAAAATAAATTTAGTATCCCCGAAGTTTCTCAACTAAAAATCAGAAGTGCTTTAAATAGCTTTTTATTTAAATGTTTCGTTTATTTTATTTGAATATAACCTTCAAATCTTTTCCACTGGACAGTCATTATTTTTAACGATATTTTAGAACGATGTTTTTTTTTCCTCTTTGTGTAGCTTGTTTAAGTGTTTCGATCCGACTGATTTTGATACGTGATCTGCCTACAAACGAATCAAAGCTAATTGCTGAGTCTTTCCAGAAATCGTTCGTAGAGGGGAAACAAGCGGAAAGAAGCTCTCGACAAACATGTGACCAAAATGATAAGAACCCTCTTCTGAAAGGGTATGCAAAAAATGTGGAGATTTTTGCCCGGAATTGTCGTTGAGTGGCTGCTGCCGGCTCCGACGAACTGTTGCTGTGGCGGTTCCCCTTGAAAAAGGTGAAAGCAAAAGTTATGTTCTATTTGTTTCACCTGAAAAGCAACAATAACAAAGCGAAAACAGAAACAGCGCAGGGCGGTCTCTGGTAGGTGGTAGGGGGGCATCTGCTATAAAAAAAAAACTTGAAAAAAAGCCATGTAATTTTCCAGCAAAGAGTCCCCAGTCCACGGCTGTCTGTCAGCCAGTCGTCATTCAGGGGGATAAAAGCGGTTCACGGTTTCGCGCACGATTTGAGTAAAAGCAAAAGCTGCTAAAACTCTCAAATTGTTTTATGGTTTGCTGCAATCGAGAAAGACAGCGAGAAAGAAAAGGGCTCCATATCCATCTCCAAAAGGAAAGTGGTCCAAAACAGATGGCAACCCTGAAATGGTTGGGAATGGGAATGAGACGGAACAGTGGAGGAGATGGAGGTATATGGTATATGGTACGGTATATAGGGCACCACAAGGGATTATTTTCTTCGGGTATTCATTTATTCTAAACTCAATCCCTCTCTCTCATATCCCTCTCTCATTAGAGAGCCTCATCCGCTCCCTGTTGGTTCGTGTGGGCAGACTCTTATCGCAGCTTAAAGCATGGCGGAAGTTAACAGTAAATAAAGCTGCAAATTCACTCGGCGCTCTCTTCGCTCCCTTCGCCGGCTGCCAAGTGCTTCGTTATGTAAGGTGACGCACGCTCAGGCGGTTAAGTGTGCACCCACTCCCACCGCTGAGAGTCATTCAGGAAGGAGATTATAAAGCGGGCATTACTTCAAAAATAAACCGTGTGATGTCACTGCGTCAAAGCTGTTGATCTTACGGAGATAGCACTATGGCGGAAATGCGGTAAGGCTTGAAGAGAGGACTACACTTAAAGCTATTTTTAGTGGAGGGCTTTCCCATCTTAGAGCGAAAGAATTGCAGTGAACTATCCCTCGAGTGCACAGCCATAGCTTCCTTCAAGGAACCCCAGAGACCGTACAAATTGCTGGCTTTCCCCAGGCGTTTTTGATTAATTTGTTAACAATATTAATCTTGTACGATCTGTTCAAAATGATGAGTATTTATTTGCCGGTTATACAGGTTATCGACCCGAGACAAGTCTCCCCGTCGAGTGTCTCTGAAACTCAAGACAAAAGAGTTTTCACTTTAAAAGTAGGAAATCCTTACCACTTTCCTTGACTTGCTTTTGATCAGGCAGAGATAGAGATAAGCCGATCAACGATTGAAAACAAAAGCCTCAGCCAATTATTAAATTTAAATAAAATATTGTGATTACCAAAAGACAACAGCAGCAGAGACTGGCCAGAGACATGATTACCATTAGGCAGCAGAGCAGCATTGTGGCCAGCCAGAGATCCATCTAGCAGCCAATTAGGTTGCAAAAATATGGTCGACAAATCACCAATAAACAGAGACGCAGATACAGAGATACAGGCAGAGAGTCAGAGACAGCGATCGGCAGATACGATTCGAATTTTCCTCGATGAAAACGAAGCATGCAAATCCAATAATGTTTCCTGCCTGGGATACGTCATTAGGCTGCTGCACCCGCACCGTAAATACATGAATACCCATACCCACAGCATACCCCCCGCGGCAGTGCTGCCCCTCGCCCCACTCTCCCAATCAATCGACCAAATATTGTACATTTTTGAAAGTGAAATTTTCTTCGTGTCTCAACGAGTTTTTTGTGTTTTTGTTTTTGTTTCTGTTTCTGTGTTTGGGATGCTGGGGGAGCTTCGGAGCTGACGCTGATGATGACGTTGATGAACAAACAAACAAAGCAACACGTTTTCTACCCTCACCGCTCCACGCCGATCTCTGCCCCATGATCTTTCCTCCCCACTTGACCACTTGACGACGTCTGTCAACGGCAAATGAAAGTGTTGGCTCTCTGGAGATGACGATCGTCGTCATGATCATGATGAAAAGGGGGCGGCGAGTGAGGAGGCGGCAGAGGCAGAGGCATTTGTGTGCTTGGATGTTGCGGGTGCCAGTGCCACTCATAAGTTTTTATTACCACACAGATACACACACACACACACACACGGCAAACACCTCAGACCTATAAGTTTATGATTTTTCTTCATCATTCGAAAGAGAGGCAGAAAGAAAGAAAGAAAGAAGAAAGTGAACCCCGCCTGAATTGCGGCCCCCCAGCAACGTGGGGTCCCACGCTTCAGGTTGCAGATTTTGAGCACAAGTTTCGGCCAACAAATTAATTGCCAATTAAGTGCTTTTGATAATCACATTCGATTTGCTTAAAACAAAACTAAAATAAAAAAATAAAAATGTACATGCATAATAAAAATATCTTTAAAGAGGGCTTTTAACTCTCTAGGGATTAAAGGGATTGAAAGTTTTGAAAAGATTTGAGATTTTGCAATGAATAGCAGTTGAATAGTTGAGGACTTTGTACTTTGGCGATAATTGGTGCATCGAATTGGTAATTATACTCATTTCATTTGAATATTCTTCAACACAATAGATTTGCCATAAAGAATTTCAGAAGTTTAACGGCAGAAAGGTGGGAAAAAGATACTAATTGCAGATTAAGTGGGGATGGAGAGAGTCGAGAATAGATTCCGAGAATTTTCAAAGTAGGTTAAGACAGATATCGGTTCAAGCTTTAGCCATAAGCCAGTCGGAATGTCGAGGCACACGTGGCGCGACATCAGGATACCAGGTACTCAGGCAGAGGGGTGTCCTGTATATTTCCAAAGCCGTGGGGAAGTTTGTGCTCTTACATAATCTTAAATATATACTTATGCCCTTTTTGGCTGTTCTACAGATACAGATTCTTAGTTTGAATGGCATTCTTTCTTATTTAATTATAATTCAGCTCAAAATGCTACACACTTTATAATTATATCTTTGACAATCACTCTGTAAATTCTTTAAACCATTACGAAGCCCCTTCTGAATCCACAGATCTATTACCAAAAGTCTTGCAGCAGTCCCCCATCCACTCAAGTGTCTGTCCCACTTGGGTGGTGTTCCTCTCTCCACTCGCAGGCCTCCATCGTTCTTCGCACATGATTGCATGATTGAGCAAAGTAATTGATCGGCGACTGATCCACGCGAGGGATTTTCGATTACATGACACACCAAAACAAACACCAGACTCATCCGCACCGAAAAGTATTCCATGTAAAAAAGATTGAATAAATATTAACAAATTGAATCAACGTTTACGAGGCTTTTTTCAATTGAAAGGTAAGAAGGAGGGCTGGCCCCTCCTCCCCGTTGACAGTTTGACTTTTACTTTCCAAATTGTCGGTGCAACATCAAGTGGCAAAGTGTGGCAGGGAGCATGGGGTAGGGGGGCATGGGGCATGCTGTGTGGAGACCGTATAGAGAGGAGGTTTCTATACAGCTCCTCTCTTGTGGTTTGCTTTGTAATTATTTCATTGAGTCGCTTTTTCTGTGTGTCGTTGTTGTCGCTGAAGCGTCTCAATTGATCGACTGCCACACGGCACTCGAGAAAGTTTTTTTGTATTTTATTTTTCAGATATTTCTCCACTGTGTTTCTTTTTTCTCTTCTGAATATTTTAGGGGTACTTGTAATTGATCAATACGATGCTTGAGTACATCCGTCTTTCCATCAAAAAGGCGCAGAGAAAAAATTCCGAAAAAAACAACTTTTGATTTTCAGAAACCGCAGTCGCCAATTTTAATTATCAATCTTTCGCTGGCATCTCACTCTCCATTTCTCTCTCTCTCTCTCCAAAAAGCATATAATTAAACCATTTTTTGTATCTGCCACTTTTTCCCCCAAATTTGACTTTGACTTTGGGCAGAACCATCAGCAAAAGTACCTCAAAACAAAAGAAAACAAAAGTCGGAAAACAAAAGTGAATGTCGGGTGCCGATGGAGAGACACCGAAGCGAATAAAGTCATGAACTTTGTATCTGACAGATACAATTGTATCCACAAATTGCTTGTAATTAAAAACTGTCGTTTGAGTCTCCGAGTCTCATTATGTCTCTCCGCCACTTTCAGTTAAGTTTTGTTTTTCATTTCCAGTCACTTTTATGGGTCGTCGGAGCTGATCATCTGACAATGTTTAAGAATAATAGAGAGTGGGAGGAACAATCTCGCAGGCGAGATCTAATTGCTCTTTTATATCTTAGATCTTTGAAATCAGCAAAAAAAACCCAAAACCCAACACAAAAGTATTTTGAGAAACTTACTCAGAAAAGTCACGTTAGTCTTTAAGGAGAACAAGTTGAAATATTAGTACATACCTGAAAGGAAAACAGATACAAAAAATGATTAGAAATGTGTATAAATAAACAATAAATAAATATATGTAAAGGCTTATGGGGTTCCGATCGTAAGACCATTCGTTTAATAGATTACTTTTTACGCTTCCATCAAACGTGCATTCAAATAAGGATACTTTCTTTTATTTTTCTTTTCATTATTTTTAGCTTCTATAATTTATGAACCATCAAATCTCTTACAAGTAATCTCTTACATCTTTTATTGATCAATTGTGGTTTTTGAAAATATATACAAATGTATGTAAGGAACTTAAGACATTTCGTCTTACGTACGGCTTTTCTTGGATTAGGAAAGTGTGTAATTTTGGTGTTTTATCATAAAATATAATTATCTGAAAGTATTAGACAAGGCTTTTTTTGGCGAATTTTTTGAGTAGGAGTCTCCCGGGTAGAGAGCTTTTAGTAAAGAGAGAGAGAATGAAACAGAGAGGTTGTGGGCTCTCATTGAGTGTATGAGATATTCACCCTTAAGTGCTAAGCCACAATGGGAGAGAATTGACTTGCTCATGAAATTCTTTAATTTCTTTCTATGTTTCCTTTGTCATTTTCCATATTTAATCTCTAGATTCTTTCTCCATTTACCTCCACTTGAACTCTGGAGTATTCATACAGAAATGTCCCAAAATATACGAATGAAGAATGAACTATGAACTACATACGAGTACATATGTATGTTCCATTTGTAAATTGCTTTTCTCATTAACTCCAAAATCCCTCTAAGTCCCGTTGATAACCCTTCTAATATGACACCCGTAAGCTACACATTAGACCTCCAGTTAGCACAGTAATCCGAAATATAAGGCCCCAAATTACTCACAACTGGAGCACGCTGTCAACGGAGCAGACTCCATTAAATTGGCCAGCAAAAATAAGATATACAATATAGTTCAAGGCACCTGTCAAATGCCTCAAAACGAACAAAAAGTCCGCTTGGGCTCAAGGCAATCGCCGCTAAAAGTTCCAGTTAGCTAGGCATCGCGACATGAAAAAGTTTCTGCCGCTCTTCATCTGCAAAAAATAAAAAACAAAACCTGGGTCAAAATCTCCCCCACCGACCGACCGAGAGACTGCCTGTGGGGCTGGGGCTTCTCCTTCTATCTGCCTCTCCAATGACTGTTTTGACCCAGTTTGTGCATGTAGTTTCGGCCAAGACCGAGAGCGCCTTGACAAACAATTAAGGCAACAAAAAAACACACAAAAAAGGTGAATAACCACCCACGACTGACACGGGTCTGGGTCTGGTCGGGTCTGGGTCTGGGGCTTGAGCTTCAGCTTCAGCTCGCGGCATGTGACGGAAGTGACCTTGTCAATGGATTTTTGTGCGGACTGGTTTTAGATAGGGGTCGCGGGGTCTCTTCCGATATCTGCCGATCAGTTAAGGCACGAGGCCTGCCAGGGGCCAATGAACTTTGAGAAAATTTTCATAATTTTTCTCCTGCGGAAAAATTTGCATTCGATGTGAGGTAATAAATATCCAGCCGTTCGGCTTCGGCTCCTAAGCTCTGGCCATCGATCGTCTATAAGCCACCTCTCATTCTCTGTCTGTCTCTCTGTCTCTCTCTCTCTCCCTTTCTCCCTCTGTCCCGGCAGACCACCTCCCCCTACACTCTCCGTGCTCTCTCCATGCACTCTCCTCCTCTCAGGTGCATTCACATTTGAATTTCAATTTCAAATTGAACGAAACGAAACGAATCGAATCGAAACGGAATAAGAGAAACACATACAAAATCGCATGCGAGAAAAATGAAATCAAGTCAAAATTATGCGCATAAGTTGCGCACAGTTCGAGGGGGGGCGGGGGAAGAGTGGGGGGGGGGGGGCTATATCTCTACCATATAGCGGCACATACTCGTCTGTGGCCGTTATGGCTGCAGAAATTTATCATCCCATGGCTCGGATCGAATTGCGGGGTCCAGAGCCAGAGCCAGAGCCAGAGCCAGGGCAGAGAGCAGAGCTCTACAGAGGCAAAGCCAGCCAGAGAAAGGTGCAACAAGTGGCAGCTACAAAGTGGTTAAGGCAGCTGCCGCTGCCGCTGCCACTGCTGCTGCCACAAAATGCCTCGAATACTTTATTGATTTCATAGCACATTTGCCAGGAATTTCCACCATCTGTCTGTGTGTCTCTGAGTGCATCTCATTTGGGGCTCATGGAACGGGGAGTTCAAGAAAAATTTTCAAACAAAAATTCACAAAACGAAACGGAAGTTCAATGGGAGGATGCGTTGCAAAAATTGCTTGGGAAATTGTTGCAGCATTTCGTTCCGTTTTATTATCGTTTGCGGAAATTGTTAAAACTTCGGGCTGGGCAAAATTATTTGCACTGCTGCACAGGTAGATACAAATCTATCTGTGAGTACTGGAATATATTGAAGAGTTTTCTAGCTATTATTATTAATTATAAAACCACCAAGCTGCAGATTGAATCATGCCATGGAGCCATGAATCGATGGAGGGTCACATATGTTCATCAAAGAGGATTTGTGTTTTTACTATCCCAACTTTCATTTGAAACAGAAATACTTCATTCGAATTTAAAGCTTAGGCGATCCTTGAATGAAGTATTTATCCCTTACCTTCCCCTTTATTCCGAAATGGAATCTATGGAAAAAAATCTTAAATGTTTCCCAAAACATTTTATTCGAAAAAACAGAAGGTACTCGTATTTGACTTCAAATCGGAACAATTTTGTTATACTATTGTAGACACTATTTGTAGAGCTTATATGAATGAAATCTTTTTATTGTTTGTTTTTTATTTAGAATCAATTCTGACAATAGTTTTATTCCATATTGGATTCCCTTCTATTAGAAAAAATGATAAATTGTTTGAAAGATGGGTGAAAACAATATATTATCGAAATCGAACCCTTTTTATAGTACGATCTTCGTCTCTTTTTTTAAACAAACAAACAAATGCAATCCTTAAACTCTTTGGATTCCCAAATTACAATAAATAATACAAAAAAAAGCACTTGTTAGATTTCGCATACTGATATATCTCTTCCTAAGAGTAAGGTTCCCCCCCCCCCCCCCCCCTTCCCCTAACCCCACACACTCTCTTCATTTCCTGCGTATTTCACTTCACGCATTTTGCTCTCATAATTGCAGACTTCATCAGAAAACTCATCGCTCGAGACCCCCCCCCACGAAACCCTCGAAGACCGAGCAGAAAGCGGCTCTTGCCACTTGCCCAAAAACTGAAGAAAAGAAATATTTCTTTCATTTTGGCCTTTTTGCCGGCTATGCTGTGGCTGCTTTCTTTGCAACATTTCAGCAGAGTTTTGCGGCAGCTTCGTTAACGTTTACTTTCTCCTTCGATGTGTACTTTTTCCTGCAGTCTTTTTTCGGTACGACTACGAGTATTGCTTTTTCCATCTCGCAACCAGTTGGGTGCACAGGTTCAGGTTCAGGTCCGTTTGCTGGTGGACGTTTGCTTATCTCGGGCTTGAATTTTTTATGTCTGTCTTTCCGTTTTTTACTTTTTTACTTTTATACTTTTGGGAAAGCCAAACGGCATCTTCAACGCCACAGCTAAGGTTGTGGCAAGTGGCGTTGCCTGGCGAGCGAGCGGCTGAGGCAGAGGCAGAGGCTGAGACTGAGGCAAAAGTATCTGCGATTGTTATCAACTAAATGGTGTTAAAGTGCGTGAGAAACACAATATGAAGTCTGGAGTCGAGACCAGTCTCGTAGGATGCACTCTGCTCGGGCCCCCGGAAGAGTCAGACCGGAGACACAGAGACACAGAGAGAGAGAGAGAGAGTGTGTGTGGGGGCACTGCAACTTTTACCCTGTTATACAACACGTGGAAAAGGGCAATGGCAGTGGCAATGCCCCCCAGTTCGTAATGATCGTACAACTTTTCTTCAAGTGCCCCTCAACCCCAACCTGCGCATGTAACGTGAAGAAAGGGACATGCAACATGCCACAGACCAAATGTGTAACGAAACTTTACTAAAACCATAAAAGAGGGGCTGACTTGTGGGATATCGGATATTATAGATAGATGCAGACGTGGATGATACTAAAACAGGCCTTGAGAGGGACAGATGGCAAAACAACTGATCCACAGATATCGAAGAAACTAAGGGACTAACGGAAGAAAAGTGGCATAGATGGATAGATAGAAATGCCAAGAATAAAATAGAAAATATTCTAAAATTACAGATATATCCTTAGGTTTAAGCTGGAGTATGCATTCTCTATACTGTTAAAGATCTCTGAGATCTAGGTACAGTATATTCATCTAATGTTCAGGTTAACTTTTTGGGTAAACATTCTCCTAAGTAAAACAGAAAATTAGAAGCATAGCATGTACAAAAGTCTGAAGTGGTATATATCCTATCCGATCCGAAAAATAGTATATATATTCATTCCTGATCAGCAATACTGACTGTCCGAATCTCGATCATTCTTAAAGCCAGAATAAAGAAAACGTAGCTAGTTCCCTTTCTCTCTCTCACCATTAGCTGGCCCAAACGTATAAGAAATAAATGAAGGCATAAACCATCGACTAAGTTCATATATAAATTGATCACAGCTGTCCATCAGAGAGGTGAAAACTCCAGTAAATTTCAATCAACAAAACTACAAGATCCCAACTCTTTGTGCCCCGAAACTGAAACCCAAACCCAAACTTAAACTTAAACACACAGTCTCTAACAGGAATACACTAAACAGCATTTTGTTCGTTGTTATTTTTCGGCTTTAAGCGCGTGCCACTTGCATAATAACAATAACACGAAAGACAGCCACAAAAATAACAAGTGCAACAAAAATGTTGATAAACATTTCAGCAGCAACCGAGCCGTAATGAGCAACAAATTGAATTTGTAATTGAAGTGTTTGACGGAGCGTTGAAGCGTCGCATTCATGGGGCTTGCAGCGAGTACGAGTATACCCTGACAGAGAGAGAGAGAGCGGGAGAGAGGGAGAGCGATGGAGAGAGAAATTATAAAGGGGAACAACATACATCCAGGACTCTTCTAGATCGGAATCCAGTGTCAAATGATATAGTCTTCGATGGAAGTCCCTCAGTTCTAGAGCTCTGCTAATGGAGAGGATTCATCAGGATTTAGGATCAGAAAACTATATAATACTCTTCTAGAGTATCACAATCTTCGGCCCCCAGAAACCCGCCTTTCTTTCCTTGTTTTTCCTCCGTTTTGTTGTTATTATTTGTGTGTCTGTTTGTCTGTCCGACTGCTTGGCTGTTGATCCAACTGCCATGCAACATTTTCCCGCCGCCCCATGCCACATCTGGTGTAATCAGCGTGCGTGCATTCGAGTGGCGCCGCCTCAAGTGGGTGGGAGGAGGTGCGGCCGGCAAAGCTCCAATCAGAAATTCGGGGCTTTATACAATTTGTGGGATTTGTGTATTTGTGTATTGCGATAGAGGCAAGAGAGGAGAGGCCCAAAGAGTGCACTTAAATGGCTAAGCCGTAGACGAATTGGGGTTATCATCATATAGCATATACCATATACCATAAATACTTGGTGGATGCTTAGGCAATGATGTATGACCGTCTAACATTTCGTTAAACGATACAGCAAGCCAGTGGCTAAAAGGTAATTGCACTACAGGCCTCGCCGCGATCTGGTTACACTTTGAATTAAAGATCTTAGATTCAGGTTTCATTCGGGAATCGTCACTCGTTGCTCCCCTTTTTTAGCAAACTTTTAGCACTCGATTGGCACTTGCCATGAGGACAAAAACATCGTGCATCATCTACAGATCGAGAGTTACTCGCAAACAAACCCCCAGCAGAAGACAACAGAAAAGTCGGGCCCGAATCGGGTGTTAATTCAATTACGATGGGGCTAATAACTAATATGCATAGGAAGATCGGATTGAGTGCTAAATGAACACGGAATCGGGGTGCAAATGTATGTGATGGTATCTGCTGCCGTATCTGATGGATGCTTTCGTTTCCAGAGAGCCTCCAATAACAACTATGTGCTTGCGTAATTAGCGCCTAGAGGCGATGGGCGGCTCCCTCCCGGAGATGGAGAGGTGGAGTGGTAGAGAGATGGGGCGATCTGGCAGATGAAAATGAAAAGAAAGCCTCAACTGAAACTGTGGCGGGCACGAGTACGAGTACGTGCCCCGCCCGACACTTGACAAAACTTCAGAGATTCCCCGAAAGCAGGCACAAAGGCTAAGACATAATGAATGGCTGACTGAACGACTGAATGACTGAATTATTATTATGATTACTATGAGGAGACACAATTGATTTGGCATGCAGTCTGGAGGGAGAGACAGACAGACCCTAGCCGATCTGAGCGCTGTGGAAAATTGAATTTGTTGGAGAATTTCAGTTTCGGAATTGGAATTGGAATCGGAATTGGAATTGGAGAGAGATTTCACTTTGTTTGCCACAGACAGCGTAAACAAACTAAAACTCTAGGAAAAAAAGAGACCAAAGCAAAGTAAAGAAAACTTTCCAACAAAAAAAGAGAAAAATTAATCAAATGATGACGAGCCGAGCAGCCGCCACGAGCCGGTGTTCATCTCCTCAGATCCCAGCTCCCAGCTCTCAGATCGCAGATCCCAGATCTTTTGTCTATCCATGGGTTATGGCAGAAAGGAAGGGGGACACAGATTGTTAGATCGTAGCTGGTGCTTCTACAACTTCCGCTACAAGCCGACAACATTGTTGCAAATATCTGTGGTATGTATCTGCACTGCGATCGAGGGCAACAATTTGGTTTTACTTTTTGTTTACTGTTTGCACTTTGGATCTCTTGGCAGGGAAATTTGCTGGCGGCTTGTAGCCCAAGTCGAATGGGTGGAGGAGGCATGCCACATAGAATCTCACTAGGATAGAGCAAGAAAGAGAGATGTAGTCAGCTCAGTTCCTCTGAGAGAGAGAGAGAGTAACAAAATCTATTCTATACTTAATCGAAACAGAGAGATCTGTGATCAGGAGGAGTATGTGGCAGATAATCTTAAGAAATGATTCTTCCTGGGTGTCTTTATCCATTGAAACATATCGAGAACAATCTATTCCCACAAAAAGAAGCTCGAATGACTGTCAAATCGTGGCCGTGAATTCATTTCTCTCATTTAGATTAGGGCCCCAGAAATAATCAATTCATTTCCCATTTGGAAACTCGCGATCCGAAACCAATGTGGAGACCACCAGGAGGGCATCGTCATCATCGTCGTCTCATCCTCAGCGCAAGGGGGGCCCGTTGGGCGGTGGAGAGACAGCTACTACTACTACGAGTACTACCTCTGCTCTGTTCTCTGTGCTCTGTGCTCTGTTTATTTACGATCATTGGGAGATCGGCGGCGGCATTGGGCAACGCGGTGGAACACGCAGCGTGCCATTAAATCGTTTAAATGGTTTCCTTGGCACTTCATAATTTGCCGATCAGAGAGCAAGCCCCAAGTCCCAAATTGCCACCGTGTCCCATCGCCCATCGCCAATCGCCCATCTCCGTTGGCATCTCTCGCTCTACCTCTCCCTCTCCCATCGGGGAAGGAATCTTTGCGTGTGGGCGTTGCCCATTTCCCCCTTGTGGAACGTTCGATCTGGCAGCAGTCTCCGCATCCTCGGCTGCCCACTGAGACAGAGACAGCAGGGAGCGGACAGGATTGCTGATCCAAGGGGAGCAATGCATCGCCATCGCCATCGCCATAGACATCGGCATTGGCATCGGCCATTGCATCTTGGCTTTAAGCTGCATCCCCACCTCAATCTTTGGCCGCAACTCCAACTGGAAGTCCGACTCGGACTCGGACTCCGAGATTGCGAATGGCAATTAATTGTATATTATTTTCGCGTCGTTTATTTACAGCAAATTAGCAGAATTGCAATTTTTCTTCAACAGTAAATTATTGTTATTGCCATGGCGAATGCCCATGACGCAGATCGCAGACTGAAAGAGAGAGTATCATCGAGAGGATATTATGAGGCACTTTTCTCAACGCACGAAACGCATTTCAAACGAAAGTAACAAATAAGTAAGAAAGAGTTTTTTTTGTGAAGGATAATTAAGTGTGCGAGAAGAGAGGAGTAATCTAATAGGTGCTTAAAGCACTTAACTGCGCAAATTAGCAAACGAGTAGGGAATCTGTTCATTTCCAGACGCCGAAGTTCATATACCCTGGATGATAAAGGAGGGCCGCATCTCTCTCATGTACCTCTAGTGCTAAGCCACACTGGAAGAGAGAGAGGCAGAGAGATCAGTTCTGGCATCTTTAGCTTGTACTGCTAAGCCACACTGGAAGAGAGTGAGAGTAACGGAGAGCAATCGTTTATGTACGAGTATGTACTTAATGAGATTACTTTATGAGTGTACTTAATGTACTTAATGAATACTGATGCATATTTAAAGGATACCCCCTGGAAGTGTGTAAAGAGTATGGACATCCCAGGAGCTCGTCAAGTTCTTCAACTTAAATTATCAGAATCATTATCTATCAATTAAGCAATTAAACAAATACATATGTACGAGCTTGTACATGGAGCCACGACAGATACCTCGAGAATTGAAACCACTTTTAACGCTCTGTTAGTTTTGGGCAGAAGAAAGCATTCCATTTGGCTTCCATTTCATTTCCAGCACTTTCCTTGATAATTGAACGTGTTCCGCAGAGGTCTCTCAACACTCTCAGACTCCACTCCGTTCGAAAAGTTTCCCTTCTCCTCAGCGACGGCGCTCCAATGCACACAGACAACAAGCGAGAGCAGATGGACAGAGGCGGACAGGGAGACGGAGACGGACCAGCCGACGATGCGGAAATCAAAAGTGTGGCCAGGCCGAAAGCAAACGAAAGCCACGGCTGTGGAAAAAGGTAAGGTCTTTCATTGTTGTCATTTGATTATCGATTGCTGTCGCCGTTGCCGTTGCCGAGACATTTTCTCGCCACTACTTTTCCATTTTCCAGTAGCACTGACTATTTGCACTTTCATTTTCAATTAAGTGTGGCTTTGAACGACACAAAACCTGATTGAAATTTGAATGTTAAGGCCCCCCGCCCTCCCACTGTCGATCCACTCTTTCCACTTGTTTTCCAATTTGTGTAGGCCTTCAGGGCAATTTCCGTCGTTTTATGTCGAAAGGAAACCCAACAGCCAAGTGCAGAATGAGGGTTTTAGTGTTTACGCATTCAAGTCGCTTACTTCCTCGTTTGCATAATAATTTTCTGGCCAGGTCCGGATGGCTCTCTGAGCGCTAATTAGAAGTACGACGAGAGCGCATCAGAAGTGCCACAAGAAGAACCTCAAGTTGGCTTAAATTTTGCGTGACTTAATTAAGAGCCAAAGCCCAGAGCCCAGAGCCTAATTACATCATCCGCAGACCTCCTATCCTCCACTTCTTGCCATGATTTTCGTGGCTGGGAAAGTAAAGCTATACGAGTGTACGATTTTCTCTTGCCCGATTCGCATCTTGTTCAGGGGCCTGGAACGTGGCTCAGGGATTGAGTGTGGTCAGTGCCATTACGACTGCCATATAACCACATATACTCGTCTACCCTCAAGAAGGTGAGGTAATAATCTAGCTGGAAGTCAGAAATGTTATAAGAACTTCGGGTCCACAAAGGGGCAGATAACATATAACATTAGGATATAATTGAGTAGATGAACTCTATCGGAAAGGGCGATATTTGTCTATCTTTCCTACACACCCTGCGGAAAAAAACCCTTGCTAAGAAATAAATATGAAATTAGATTAAATATACAAATATCTTAAAAATTTCTATTACATTTAAATACAAATATTTTATATTTCCATTAAAGTACTTTTTAATAAATTTAATTTCTATTTAATTCCACTCTATTTGTTTTTAAGAACTGTACGTGATGCAGCAGCACCACTCGGTCGGTGCCTGGGATCTTCGGCTTGGGGTCGCCTTCTACCGCTTCTGATTGATGGTGCACTCATAACAATCTGTGTTTATTTTCCATTGATAAACCAAAATATTTTCATTAGCCTCAAAAACCCCAACTGAAAATCCAATTAAATATGATTTGAAAGCTCGAAATAATATTTTTACGTATTCGCATTCCTTTGACTAATTTTTTGGTGTTTTTTGTTTGTTTGTTTGTTTGTTTTTTGTCGTGTTTCTTTTTGTGGAAATTCCATTTACATGTTGAACATAACTAAACAATTATTTGCAATTAATTTAATTTAAAAATTGCGACAAATGAAATACCAACGAAAGGAAAAATATTTTTGTATTTAATTGCATTAAAGGCAATTAAGGCGGACATCGGGGGGACAAAAAAATATAAGTAAATAAATCTTGTGGTTGGGCAACTCGGAGCGGAGGTTCATTCGTTCGTTCGTTGGCGTTTTTGGGCCAATTTAAATGCATTTGGAATTATGATAGAAAAAGGCCCGCCGAATGAGACCCCAAACGAGTCGAACCAGTTGGAGGCTCTAGGCAAGGTATTCGTAATCATAATAAGACAAGCCCCAGCCTCAGCTCCAGCTCCAGCCCCAGCACCAGCTCCAAGATCTCTCTATGTCTGTCTATCTGTCTGTTGGTCTGTTGGTCTGTCTGTCTGCCTGCCTGCCTGTAACTCCCCCTAAGAGGTGCTGGGAAGTCATCTTGTGTGGCTCGACAACGGCGAGAGACATCAAGTTGAAGTTCGCACGGCACTTGAAAATGCAAACTGAAAAACACCGTACAGAAATGGAGAAAAAAACTCTATATTGTAAGGGGATGATAATAGAAAAACGCAGCGGAAAAGAGAGTCATCGAATCTGGGATACACTTTCTGGCAATCCTTTGGTATTTTTTCGAGAGATTTCCCGTGACCGACACCATTGATGTTCCTCTTTGGAACACTGAACTCTTTATTATTCCTAAGTGCTCCATGTATTATAACACATGATAGATAGAATGATTATTGGAATAACTAATTGTTGGGTGTATCGATTTTCGATTGGTTCCTTATTATTATATTATAGAAAAATCGTTGGTTTCTATATATATTGTACACCATAAAGAATATATAGTTTATTTCGAAAATTAAATGTATCTTAAGTTATTCTATCCACGGGATTCCTTCTGTACTGATCTACAGTTTCACTTCAGAGAGCCCCCCAGGTAGAGTATAATTATATATATATACACATCTAGGCAGTATATATATTCGAAAACAGACAGACAAACAACAGCTGCCTGACAGAAAGTACTTTCTTTCTTAATAAGATGCGCAGTTCGCATATTTGCAGGCCCAACAACAGGCAAGGGGGAAACTGGGAAATGGGAAACTGAGGCCAACGATGCGTTGTCTGCCTCTCACGGCGGCATCTCCTTCGCCAAGTTAATTTGTTGACTGCCTCTGCAACTTGCTCTAATGCATGCAGACAGACCTCGTCTTCGGCCCCAAGTTGCAGCAGCAGCAGGGGCAGCAACGGCAGCAGGGGCAGGAGGGGCAGCAGCGGCAGCTGAGACAACGACAACATTTGCTGGCAAATAGTTTTATGGCTTATCTTCCAGAGGAAAAGCCAGACCCAACAACTGCCTGCTGCTGCTGCTGCTGCTGCTGCAGTGACACAAAAGTGAGTTTTGGGAACTGGCAAAGTGGCACAAAGGTTGACGGGCAAAGTCGAGGCAAGGCAGGTGTTGAAAATATGCCAGAGCCGTTGTCAGTGCACTTATCTGTGAGGGTGTACAGCAGCAGCAACAACCAGCAGCAGCAGCAGCATCCAAGGCAAACGAGGCAAATGGGTTAGTCGGCTAAAATTGACTACTCTATAAGGCTGTTCTACATATTGGTACAGATTACTGGATATGTGTAAATAGTCTGATGAAACTCCAAGTAAAAGAAGGGTCCATGACTGGCAGAACAGCAGACAATTGATACATATTAATCAGTTGTTCCTACGAATATTTAGTCATTTTCTGTGTTCAAAATGTCAAATCAATTAACGAAATTGAAGCAGCGATCATTACGCCCACACCAGACGGAACGAGACACATGCCGCCTCATTTGCATGAGAAGAAAAAACACAACACCCACCACCAGGCGGGTCGAGGGACAGGCAACAAGCTCTCCAGCAAATTGCTACTTACTGTCCAAAAAGAGCCCCGAAAATGAAGGGGCAGCAAAGAACAACAGACAAGGCAACGACACAGCGCACACAGCCAACACACAAATGGAATAACAATTTCGTAAATTAATTTCGAGCAAACAACTTTATAAAAAGAAGGCTTCTTGAGAAGCGTAAGCGTGTGAACAAAAGCAAAAACAAACCCGAAATTTGAGTTATGATCCCGAGGGAGGGTTGGCTAAACAATTAAGCAGATCTCTCGGATCTACGCATTCTACAGGCCACAGGCCACAGTCCCCCGAAAGGTATCTGAAAGTCAAAGAACTTGCTGGGTATATTTCCGCTTACATAAATTAGTTTTGGGAGTGAGGAATGAAAGATGATGAAAGATTTCCCATCCTTTCCATTTCCATTCTTTTTCTGGCTTCTCGGACTTTTCAGACTTTCCCGTTGCGTAAGAACTGGGAGATTGTTTCCTCTTCAATTAATCATTTTCTGGCTTTTATTTCTGCTTTGTTCTTTTGTTTTTCGGTTCTATTCCTAATTGTACTTGTGTCTTTTTTTTATTATTTTTGTCACGCACTCAAAATCAATAAAAGAAGCAGATTTCGTATAGCAATTTAATTTAATTTGCTTGCTCGTTGGTTCTTTAACGATTCTTCTTCTTCGTTTCTCTGTCACTTCTTTCTTTTCGTTTCATTTAATTTGTGTTTTTCGTTGTTGGCTTTTGTTAAACAAAGTGGATGGCGACGGCCTGGCCCGTTGTCTGTAATTATTTTTATTTTAACTTAAATCGCTTTAATTGCTGAACATTTAAGCGGCCAAGAGTGCCGTGCCGTGCCGTGCCTGCCATAAAAAACAAAGCTAAAATCATTGCCGATACTATCGCCAGGCTTTATAGGCTTTTCAGGCACACGCTGATGCCACAAATGCCTAAGTAGATGCTGATCTAATGGACCACAATTGAGGTGAACAAATTGTATTTGGAGATGCAAATGATGCAAATTTCTAAGAAATGTTTCATGAAGAACCCTCCTAGACTCTCAAGCTCTACTGCTAAGCCACACTGTAAAAGCGGACAGACGATTTTCACCGTCATTTAATTTACTTCACACTTCTCTCTGCCGTCTCTTCTTTCCTCTTCAGAAATATACATTTCGAATGCTTAATTTACATTTAGTGACCCCAAAAAATGGGCAAGTCATTAGCTCTGACCTCTCCGCCTCATTCTAATTTGGTTTGCTTTCTGCTTTTACTTTTTGCTGCCCACATAAAATTGAACAACAAGCACGCAGAAAGAATAAACATTTTCCCTTTTTGGCTAAACATAAATTTGTCTGCCAATTAACATATCTCGTGAATTTCTGTAATTAAATCCCAGGGCCAACAGAAATAAATGTACAAAAATTTCGCAAAATTTAAAATACAAAAAAAAATAAATCAGATAGAAATTGGGGGGAAACGAAAGTTGCAAACATTTCTTGATGAGCGACATTTTGAAAAAAACAATTTAAGGGAACAAAATTATTTTAAAAGGTAAAGAAAATTAAATGGTTTTTTAACACCAATATTTTAGTTAATTTTGCATTATAGTATTATTAATATTGTGTTTTTATGAGACGCGCACTCTCTCACAGAGAAGCTTAGCATTGAAGAGTACTTTCTTTAGTGCCCCCCACAGGCTCTTTCCTAGCCAGAAATTCCTTCTTTAAAATTCTACAACTTGTTATACCCGATACTCAAAATGAGTATTGGGGTATATTAGATTTGTAGTGAAAATGGATGTCTGTAACGTCCAGAAGGAATCGTTTCCGACCCCATAAAGTATATATATTCTTGATCAGCATTGCCCGTCTCCGTCCGACTGATTTTCTGTCTCTCTCGCACGCACTCTTTGTCGTGTCGTTTAATATTAGCGGCGTCTGCCGGAGGAGAGCCATACTGACTAAGTATCGGGTATAAATGTAGAGTTGCGGTCTCCGCAGCAACTCACAACGTTCCCCCTCGTTCAATTTCAAATCATCTACGGGGCTAATGTTGATCAGTCTAGCATAAGTCTCCCTAGTAAAATCAATCAAAAACTTTGTCCAGATATATCCAGAATATATTTTTAGTCTGAAACACAAGCCAACAACACGAGTATATCCAAATTTATTCAGCTCCAATATTTTGTGACAGTAAAATAAGTTTTGAACAAAATTTATTTATTTGTTTCCCTAAATTAAAATGAATACGATTGATCAGAAGAAAGCAGTGCGTCGAGTCCATTCGTGTGGCAATAACTACTATACAATGTTGGATGTGCCTCACAATGCCACAGAAGCTCAAATATTAATGTCCTTCAAAAAGATGGCCAAGAAAATACATCCAGATAAAAATTTCGACCCCAGAGCCACTGAAACCTTTCAAGCCTTTCTTAACGCTGAAAATGTCTTAATGGATAGTACCAAGCGCAAAGACTTCGATCAAAAACTACGTTTCAGCTACGGCAAGACCAGGTACAATCGCTACGGCAATATCAAGCGAAATGGCGGATCAAATGGCAGATTCGACGCCGGACGTAATGGCGGCCGATTCTCGTCCTTCAAACCTCAATCGGTTTTTATCGTATTGATATGCATTTGTGAGCACACTCCAACAAGGTAAAATGGTAAGCATCTCCGCATTGCATGCGTCCCGCATAGTATTCCAAAAGTTGTTTTCGACCATTATTTCCCACAGGTTTCCAAGAGGCTTATATGTCGTGAAGCAGTCCTGGTTCTGTGCTAAATAATATGGAACCTTTATGTTACTGGAAACTTCTCCGAGCTATTCAGGCTATAGCTCGGAATATAGATGAGATAGGCCATTATCAAGCCAAAGATTATCAATACCCATTGAGGTTTGAACGAGAATCGGCCGCCATTACGGGTTTTTATCGTATTGATATGCATTTGTGAGCACACTCCAACAAGGTAACATGGTAAGCATCTCCGCATTGCATGCATTTCGCATAGTATTCTAAAAGTTGTTTTCGACCATTATTTCCCACAGGTTTCCAAAAGGCTTATATGTCGTGAAGCAGTCCTGGTTCTGTGCTAAATAATATGGAACCTTTATGTTACTGGAAACTTCTCCGAGCTATTCAGGCTATAGCTGGGAATATAGGTGAGATAGGTCATTATCAAGCCAAAGATTATCAATACCCATTGAGGTTTGAACGAGAATCGGCCGCCATTACGGGTTTAAATCGTATTGATATGAATTTGTGAGCACACTCCAACAAGGTAACATGGTAAGCATCTCCGCATTGCATGCATCCCGCATAGTATTCTAAAAGTTGTTTTCGACCATTATTTCCCACAGGTTTCCAAAAGGCTTATATGTCGTGAAGCAGTCCTGGTTCTGTGCTAAATAATATGGAACCTTTATGTTACTGGAAACTTCTCCGAGCTATTCAGGCTATAGCTGGGAATATAGGTGAGATAGGCCATTATCAAGCCAAAGTTTATCAATACCCATTGAGGTTTGAACGAGAATCGTCCGCCATTACGGGTTTTTATCGTATTGATATGCATTTGTGAGCACACTCCAACAAGGTAAAATGGTAAGCATCTCCGCATTGCATGCATCCCGCATAGTATTCTAAAAGTTGTTTTCGACCATTATTTCCCACAGGTTTCCAAAAGGCTTATATGTCGTGAAGCAGTCCTGGTTCTGTGCTAAATAATATGGAACCTTTATGTTACTGGAAACTTCTCCGAGCTATTCAGGCTATAGCTGGGAATATAGGTGAGATAGGCCATTATCAAGCCAAAGTTTATCAATACCCATTGAGGTTTGAACGAGAATCGGCCGCCATTACGGGTTTTTATCGTATTGATATGCATTTGTGAGCACACTCCAACAAGGTAAAATGGTAAGCATCTCCGCATTGCATGCATCCCGCATAGTATTCTAAAAGTTGTTTTCGACCATTATTTCCCACAGGTTTCCAAAAGGCTTATATGTCGTGAAGCAGTCCTGGTTCTGTGCTAAATAATATGGAACCTTTATGTTACTGGAAACTTCTCCGAGCTATTCAGGCTATAGCTGGGAATATAGGTGAGATAGGCCATTATCAAGCCAAAGTTTATCAATACCCATTGAGGTTTGAACGAGAATCGTCCGCCATTACGGGTTTTTATCGTATTGATATGCATTTGTGAGCACACTCCAACAAGGTAAAATGGTAAGCATCTCCGCATTGCATGCATCCCGCATAGTATTCTAAAAGTTGTTTTCGACCATTATTTCCCACAGGTTTCCAAAAGGCTTATATGTCGTGAAGCAGTCCTGGTTCTGTGCTAAATAATATGGAACCTTTATGTTACTGGAAACTTCTCCGAGCTATTCAGGCTATAGCTGGGAATATAGGTGAGATAGGCCATTATCAAGCCAAAGTTTATCAATACCCATTGAGGTTTGAACGAGAATCGTCCGCCATTACGGGTTTTTATCGTATTGATATGCATTTGTGAGCACACTCCAACAAGGTAAAATGGTAAGCATCTCCGCATTGCATGCATCCCGCATAGTATTCTAAAAGTTGTTTTCGACCATTATTTCCCACAGGTTTCCAAAAGGCTTATATGTCGTGAAGCAGTCCTGGTTCTGTGCTAAATAATATGGAACCTTTATGTTACTGGAAACTTCTCCGAGCTATTCAGGCTATAGCTGGGAATATAGGTGAGATAGGTCATTATCAAGCCAAAGATTATCAATACCCATTGAGGTTTGAACGAGAATCGGCCGCCATTACGGGTTTAAATCGTATTGATATGAATTTGTGAGCACACTCCAACAAGGTAGCATGGTAAGCATCTCCGCATTGCATGCATCCCGCATAGTATTCCAAAAGTTGTTTTCGACCATTATTTCCCACAGGTTTCCAAAAGGCTTATATGTCGTGAAGCAGTCCTGGTTCTGTGCTAAATAATATGGAACCTTTATGTTAGTGGTCGTGCACTTTACTGGAAGCTTCTCCGAGCTATTCAGGCTATAGCTGGTAATATAGATGAGATAGGCCATTATCAAGACAAAGATTATCAATACCCATTGAGGTTTGAACGAGAATCGGCCGCCATTACGGGTTTTTATCGTATTGATATGCATTTGTGAGCATACTCCAACAAGGTAACATGGTAAGCATCTCCGCATTGCATGCATCCCGCATAGTATTCTAAAAGTTGTTTTCGACCATTATTTCCCACAGGTTTCCAAGAGGCAGACAAAGATTATCAATACGATAAAAACCGACTGAGGTTTGAACGACGAGAATCGGCCGCCATTACGTCCGGCGTCGAATCTGCCATTTGATCCGCCATTTCTCTTGCTATTGCCGTAGCGATTGTACCTGGTCTTGCCGTATCTGCAACGTAGTTTTTGATCGAAGTCTTTGCGCTTGGTACTATCCATTAAGACATTTTCAGTGTTAAGAAGGGCTTGAAAGGTTTCAGTGGCTCTGGGGTCGAAATTTTTATCTGGATGTATTTTCTTGGCCATCTTTTTGAAGGACATTAATATTTGAGCTCCTGTGGCATTGTGAGGCACATCCAACATTTTATAGTAGTTATTGCCACACGAATGGATTTGACGCACTGCTTTCTTCTGATCGATCGTATTCATTTTAGTTTAAGGAAATAAATAAATAAATTTGTTCAAAACTTATTTTACTATCACAAAACATTGGCTGGACCGGACCGACCGGAACAAACTTGTCTCGGTCCGATATATTAGGAGTGTGGATACCAAATTTGGTTGCTCTAGCTTCTATAGTCTCTGAGATCTAGGCGCTAGTGTTTTACTCTAAGCACAGCCGGCAATGCTACTTGTGTGTTAGACAGAGACAGGGCGAGAAAAAATGAAATTGTTTTCTTGATGCTGGCTATAATAATAATACGATCCAATTCAGTCTTAAAGATATGGTCATTCTCTACGATTCTGCGTTTTTGGTTTTCTCGTATCTTTAAAATTGTGGATGCCACAGATTTTCGACTTTTGTGGGGGCGGAAGTGGAATATTCTTGTAGCAGTGACATATCACAGAAGTCTGGATCCAGAACATCGTTGCTCTAGCTCTTATAGTCTTTGAGCACTAGGCGCTAATAGGGACGGACGGACAGATGGACAGACGGACAGAGGGGTATAAATGTAGAGTTGCGGTCTCCGCAGCAACTCACAACGTTCCCCCTCGTTTTTGGTTTGGGAATTATTTATAATTTCTGTAAAGATCAAAGTTCCATCATCCAACATCTGCTTGCATAACTTTATTGTTTTGAAGATTCTCTTTTCTGGTTGACTGAAAGCGAAAATATGTACATACTCGTATGTGTCCGAGAATTCTCGGCCGGACTATAGTTTCTAAAAATATAATTTTATGGCCAAATATTTTTGCTGATCATCTTTTTGTCATGCAAATTGTGAAACTTTAAAATGCAAATCTCTCTATGGAGAAGATTCTCTATCCATACTACACCCGAAACGAAGAAACGAAGAAACCGCAGGAACCGGAATCGCTGGACACATTATTTATGAGACATTTATTGATTTCATATACGGTTTTTGTTTTTGTTTTTTTTCGGGGCGTGTGTGGCAATTTGTAAGCAGCGTTTCTGGTTTTCCATCCGTGGAGTAGCTGTTTCGGGGCAGTACTCGTAGATCTGTGCGGATCAATTGCCAATTACTGAGCAAACAAAATATTTCTCTAATTTGCTGACACGAAGCCAGCAGCCCACAAAAGCCACCATCCCAAACGCTCGCATGTCAGGGCCACGGACGGAGTTCCAATCAAAGAGCGGGCTCTACCACAGCTCCAGGTTGCAGGTTGCCTCCGCGCAGATGCCTCCGCTCCGATAGTCCCAGAGTCAGGCGATGTTGGGTTGGGTTGGGTTCTGGGTCTGGCTTTGGCTTTGGCAGCGAAATATTTTTTCTAATTAATAATAATAACAATTGAAGCCTGGGCCACGGCCTAACGGCACTGACGCCAAAAGGAATGTGGAGCAAAAAAGCAAAAAAAGAAAGAAAAAAAATGGAGTGTTAAAATTGTATTTATTTGCCAAGTTCTTGGGTTTTTCCTGCTGGCTTTTCTTTTCGGGCCCCAGCATCTAAGCGGTTCATCAAAATTGCTCGCCCGCTTAAATTGCATTTTGCTTTTCAAATTAAAAGTGAGGTTTCCGCGGTTTTGCTGTGGCTTGACTGCGGATTGACTCTTGATATCTCGAGAGCATCTCCCCCACTTGCAACGGTTATAATTTGTGGGTTTATTTATGGGCTAGAAAATGCTAGAGATTGCCTTTAAATGTGGCAGGAAATTAAACATTTTTGGGTTACTTTTGAAGGTCTATCGAGCCATCAAGGTGCGCAGAATGCAGTGCTTCCCATAGACACTGCTGCTGCAATTTCAGTCCCCCCCCTCCCTTTGGAGAGTCACAGTTGAGCAACTGTTGGCTTTCCACAGTATTTGCAACACAGAAATATTTTTGAATTTTGCATGGCACACACTCTGAAAAATATTCATTTATCCATATGCCAGAGATAATTACCATGACTCGCACTCAAACACTCAAACCATAAAGCACACTACGCTGAAGTTTTTATTACATTTTACAATTTTTTGTGGTGCCAACTGTGCACCGACTGCCGCTGGTGCTGCCGCTGCTGAACCCGACTCTTCCCTCTTCTCTTTTGCCCTCTTCACAGGCGAGGAGTTCACATTGTTGGCCCGTGACCCGACCCGGTCGCAGGTGTCGACAGCAGAGCCACCAAGCACCGCCAACTGACGCTGACTCACCTCAGGGGTAGAATATGGAGGCGGGGAGGGGCTCTGTGTCTGGTGTGTGTCGTATTGTTTTCAGTTTTCGCATAATTACAAAAGTGGCAAATGCTAAATGGTCAAAAGCTGAATGGAAAAATGTAACAAAAGTCGGGCTGTCGGCCACGGGGGGATGTGCGGGGTGGGTGCAGGGAAACCCTATACGGGTACCGAGTCTTGGGAAGTTTTTTGTTTTCGTCCGCTGCATTTCCGGTTGCTTTAATTTCAGTTTTCGAATACTCAGTACTCCATGGGGGTGGAAGGGTGTATTGGAAGGTCCTAAAAGGTGCAATATAAACGGAATTATGGAAATTTCCTTCCACGACTTCTAGGAATAACAGGAAGACCTATAGATGAAAATAATCTACCTGATTTCTAAAACAGAGACCAAAGAGTAGGCAAAAAGACTCCCTCTTCCAGTGTGGCTAAGGGTGCAATGTTTTACCAATAATTAATGGGTATATACACTACTCATTAGACATATCTTTCGACCCTGTTTCTGCTGCCTCTGATGACTCAATTGTTGGGTAGAGAGAGGGGGATTGAGTACTGGGAAAGAGAGCAGTCGGCCGAGAGCAGCCGGCAGGGGGCACAGAGCACTCCAGTTAATGTTTCGCACAGAATTGTGATCTCCATTTAATGGTTCTTTTGTCTTGATGACTCGTCCAAAAATGGTGCTAAAACAGACGTCAAAATGTTTGAAAATTGAAAGTGTTTCAGCCCCAGAAGTGTGGGTGCCAGCGAGCAGACAGAAAAACGAAGCAATCATACAAAAGATTTGACATTGAAAATGCTTGAAGAATACGTTTTGGAGATTTTGGAAAGCAAATGAATCATTTTGAGGGATCCTACATGGCTTGTGGAGGCATAAATGACAAGTTCGTTGCTCAAGTCATTTGTTTATTGTGTTTCTGGTGACAACATTTCGCTTAAAGTCCGACAACAAGCCTGTCTGCTGGCTCATTTGTTTGCCACTTGATATATTTTTAGGCTTACAGATATCTCGACTCTCGAGGAGCCACAAATATTGACATACAAATTTTAGAGCTCATCGGGCAGCCATAATGGATTTTTATATAGATATTTACTTTGCCAAAAAAATCACCGAAAACACCAAAAAATAAGAAGCCGCCGTAAGCCGCCACTAAAGGCAAATACGGAAGATTGTTCTACACGCGAGTATTCGGCGGATTCTTTTAATTAGGCACCATATTTGTCGATGATTTTGGGTGATGATTTCCATGATGATGAGCAATCAGAGTGAATGCGAATGCTGAGCCGCGCCAGCAGCAGGTTTATCAGTCTTCGAGGCAAAGTGATTGGCAAACAGCAATCAGAAGGAAACTCTAGCCCTCACCTTTGCGCTGTGGCACTGCAAATACTAGTCTCAGCCGTTAGATGGTTAGATCTCTCCCGCCTGGACTGGAGTGGAGTGGAGGGAAGGCAATTAGCGGCTTTTGTTTGCTAAATTAAGAGGCAAATGCCACAACACTCCACCGATTAAGTGACAAATCAATGGGCACTGCTTCTTAATTGCGTCATTGAGAGGCCCAACAGAGCTGGCCCACAAAATGGTTAAGAAAGCCTTGGCTGCCGGGCCTTGACCATGAGATATTGATGGGTTTACATTACAGAGTGAAGGAGCATTTTTGTAAGAATATCTTAGAGATAGACGTTTATTTGAAGGTCGGAAGGGGTCTATTAAGAGATAAAGGGTGATTACGTTCTATTACTACAAATATTTCCCTCTAGTTTGTATACTCCTCCACACATGGAAAACTAATTTGCAAAATCTCAACAAATTCCCATAATATGCATAAAGCGGAAGCATCAAAAAACGCTTCACCATGTTCGCCTGCCCAAAAAAGTAGATAAAAAAATAACTTTCGCACGACAAAAAGCCACAAAATCATTGGCGAAAAGTTGCAAAAAAAATAACCATCATTCATTCATTTATACTTCATAAAAAAACACTTTCAAATGCTCGCATCGTGGACACCTACACCTCATCCACACAGCACACAGCATCCACATCTCCAGCCCCGTCCAAGTAATGTCTCATGAAAAGCAAAAGTGTGCACAGATATGACACATTGTAAAAAGGAAAAAAAAAAACCCACCCGAAAGATGAGAAAAAAGTACCGAAAACTATGTAAATAAATTTGCCAAAGCGAAATAAAAAACTTTTACTTTTATTGTTCGTCGGCGGAGTGGTGTCCGTGTTGTCTGTGTTGTCCGGAGCCTGGAGCTGGGGCTCATGTTGCTGTCGAAGCGAAAATATTTGCGCATCATGCAATTTGATTTGCAACAAAGATGTGACTTGTGTTGTGTGTGTTTCAAATGCGATTTCGATCACACAACACATCACATCACAGGGATAGAGAGAGAGAGAGTTAAAATACAGAAAAAGGCAGTGGCAAAAATCACAAAAATAACATGAATATCGGACAGCAGCAAAACAACAAAATTAACACCAGCTAAATCCCTTGGAAAATCACCAACCAAATATAATTAAAATACTATTTCCGTAAAAACAAATATTACAGCAATCCCAACAGCTTTCCTAGAAAAAACACTGGTCTCAATAGAATAGAGCTAATGCTGAAAAGTGTGAGAGTGCTCTGTGTGAGTGATTCCTGTCATTGTGTAGAAAATCACACCACAAATATTCACACCAAATCAGGAACTAATAAACCACCATGTAAGCAACTAAATTAACACTTTCGATCAGTAGGAAAGTTCCAACACGAATCAACAATCATTACAACACACCAACAATAATCATAGCTTAAAATAATCTTCATTTAATCAGTAGATACGGATGGAATCTCCCTCCCAATCCCTACAAAACCATCTCCAAGTGCATTGACCCAATCAGGTTCGTTGCCTAAGTCTTTTGATTGGCATTCCATATCGGCACTCGTATCGAATTTTTTTGTACTATCACAATTTCCATTGCAATCGGCTGCCACTCTTTCACTCATTTCCCAATCACTTTGCATGTTTTCTACTCCTTGATTGAAATGTTTGCAATTTTTTCGGCAATAGGGGGGCGGTATTTGGTGGTGATTGCAGCGGCACTGAGTGGCGGCACTGCACTGCTGCATTCAGGTGGGCGGTTTTTGGTCAAAGTAAAAGGCTTTTAATAAACATATTTGCGTGTGCTTATGCAATGGAAACATCAAATGAAACTGCAACTGAAACTCTGTGATGCATTTCTACATCAAAACCCGATTAAACATTCGACGAAATTTGAAAGTAAAATCTCAAATATTTCCTACCATTTTGCATAATGTTTTTTGGGGAAACCTAAAGGATTCGTTTAAAAGATATATATATACATATAATTTCTATAAGTACCTTTAAATCACGTTCTGAATATCAGGAATCTACAGACTCAAACCCACAGAAATATTTAGGGAGCGATATGTGGACAGATGTAATAGAGCAAATAGGGTATATTTAATTAATGTAAATGAAATGAAATAAATTCCAAACAATAAGCCTTTCATTTATCTTTTTGATGTTCGTATTAAAAAATAGATAATAGATAGAAAGAATGTTACTAGATGCCAAATATTCCTCAATATACTTTTAAATATAAATAACCATCTATCCAAATACAAATGTGTTCTGCTTACTGATTAATTGGCCCTATCTATGATTTTCAGCTTCAATTATTATCTATTTATAAATAATTTGTTTGTATGTTAATTATCTATAATTAAAATGCTGGTTAATAACAGACTTTTGTACTTTAAATTAATATATATATTTAAGCAGAGATTACCTCATTTATTCCCTCATTCAATGGCCCAATTTCTTTTCCCCCATCGTTTGGGAAAACTAAAGCATCTATCCCTGATGTTTCTCCATGCAAAAGAGGGGTAAAAACCTTAAGCAATTGCAGTCAGAGCCCATTAAATATTTCAGGCACATTTCGCAGCCAGAAATTGTAACGCAAGTCCCTCTTAAGAAATAAAATAAAACCCAACCCTAAACAAATTTGGGCAAAACGCTTAAAATGTCTGTAGGAAAACGTTATGCGCAAAATTGGCAAACTTTATGTGCCTGAAATTTGGTGGGCAATTTGCGTTTAATTTGGGGTCACACACACACATCGGGCAGAGACGTAGACCCAGACCCCGGGCAATGTTATGTAAAAGACGGGACCCGGGCGCCCTCTCGACACTCTGCCAAAGGGACAAGGGGACAGAGCCGCCACAACGATCGACCGGAGGGTAATCAATGTAAAGCAGTTTTCGAAGGCATTTTAATTGCCACAGCACCGTCATCACCAGCTCCATCTCCATCTCCATCAGTGTGGTTTAGGGGGGGGGAGAGGAACTGCTTGCAACACTGCAACCTGCCCCGCGGCCAAGTCAAATGACACATGCGCCGCCTCGGCTCTGTCTGGTCTGTCCCAGGTCCCAGCTCCCAGCTCCCAGGTCTGTCCTGCTCTCACTCTCCGATGCCCAAGCTTTTCTCGGCGCTGAAAGCCCGCGCTTGTTCGCGATGCGATGGCCATTGAAAAGACTTTCACTCTGACGGAGAGTGGAGTGGAATGCCGCAAAAGATGAAATGGCTATTGACTTCATTTGTGGCCAAAAATAAAGTTGAACCATTAACTAATTAGCTTACATTTTGAGCGATTTATTGAGAGCTCAGAGCTCCAACCGGAAAGTATTTCAAGAAATAGAAATTGGGAAATTATTACCATTCAAATTATTTCTTTTAGCTGTCCTTAATTTGTTCTTTAAACAAAGAACTTTCGAGACGAAGGAACCCTCCCTAAATGGAAACGATTCTTTCCAGAATATACAGAAATACCTGTTCTTAGAACCGAACCCGCTAAGAAGTTCTTTCCAGAACCTTCTGTGCATTATCGTTCTAGCACTCACCTTCTGGCCTGTCGTGGTATGGACTGGGTCCAGCACACTGGCGCCTTGTGCAGCTGATGCATATTCCTGGATGACTTGTAGGTTAGGTCGCCGCACTCCGTCTGCCACACCTGGAGATTCCCCTCCGCCGGATAGAACGTGTACAGGCTGTGGGTGGCCGAGGCAATCACCGGGGAGGAGCCGCCTCCGTCCACCACGTCCACGCCAGCAGCCACCATAGGCGACAAGGTGGCACTGGAGATGGGCTGGACGAGAAGGGCCTGTCCGGCCGCCGTTCCCGGGGAACTGCCTCCGGCCGGGGTCTTGTAGTTTAGCATCCTGGTCGGTCCTGGTCCGTTGGGGCTGGAGCAGCTGCTCACGTTCCCGTTGCCATCGTGCTTGAGGATCAGGCTGCTGGGATCGTAGCCATGGCGGTGTCTGGCAATGGCGTCAACCGAATGGGAGCGCAGTCCGGTTCGGGCTGGATTATGAGCTGCCAAATGGAGGCGACGTCCGCGACGAAATCCGCTAGTGACTGAGACAGCTCCGGCAGCTCCGGCCTGGCCCGAAACGGAGCTGGGTCCACCATGGGTCATGCGATGGTTGTGGACACTGGAGACGGCACTGGGTACGAGGGGCTGTCGCTGTTTCTGGTACTGCAGCCGTGGCTGGGGGGGCAGGGTCTGCTGCTGCTGTTGCTGCTGGACACCGATCTGTCGTGCCTTGGCCATGCCCACCTGCTGGCTACTCTGCTGATCCTTAAAGTATTCGCGCCGCTGCAGCTGGGGTGCGGCCAAAGAGAGGACACCCCTGGCCGAGTTTCCGCCTGGTGCTGTGGCTCCTCCACTGCTGCCGCCCGCTGTTGCTACTGTTGGCTTCTCCGAGCCAGTGGAGGAGGCGCCGCCAGTGGCCGCCGAACTGAGTTGCGCCAACTTGCTGGCATTGTTATGGTTACTGCTGCTGCTGCTGTTGCTGCTGGCGGCAGTGGCAGTTCCACTTGTCTGATGCTCTGAATCGGTGGAAACCCGATCCGGATCACTTTCGAAACCTTCGTCCAGGGATCGTGTTGGACTCAGTATGGGCTTCGAATGGTGCTCCAGTTTCGCACTCGCACTCGCACTCGCGCTAGACATGGACGTGGATGATGTTGACGACGACATGGCTCTGCTCTCTGTCCACTCTGTCAAGTAGTATATGGGGGTTTTCGGTTTTGGTTTTGGTTATTGTTTTTGTTTTTGTTTACGCCGGAGTATTGGGTATCTATCGTTACACTTGGCTTGGCCCTACGAGTGGCTTGGCCTGAACTACTTCTCTTTTGCCTCCCTGTATCTCCGTATCTGTATCGCTCCCTTTCTTTCGAAGCGGTAAATATGTACAAGTATGTATTAAAAAAATGCACAATGCCGCCTGCTGCTGCCGTTCTTTTGCACTTTTGCTTCACACGCCACTTTTTCTTTTAATTTTCCATGCACTTTTTTCCATCTAAATTTTCTTTTTTTTTATGGTGCTTTCTGCTCTTTCTTCTTTTGTATTTTTCTTATTATTATTTTTGTTAGTACATTTTTCACTTCAAATTCGATTGTTGTCTGCGGGCCGCAAAAGTCGCGCCAAAGTTGCAGTTGGTTGCAGTTGCAATGGGAAAGTTCGGTTACTCTCGACTGGATCGGATCGAATCGTATCGGATCGGATCGCTCGAACACTCACGTCTGTCTCGCACGAAAGTTTTTTTCAAACTGAGCTCCAAGCTTGCCACCAACTGTTGTCGAAGCGGCCAGGTAGCGGTGCGTCAGACGGAAAGCTTCTCTCCCCACCTTTGGCACTTGTTACGCTTACTTCGTTTCGACTCAGTTGATGCACCTGCTGTCAGTGCTCAGCGAGAGAGGCACAGAGAGAGAGCCGCCGCGGGAGCTTTGCGCTCGCACAGCTGTTTCCGAGAGAGAGTCGAGAGTGGAGGTGGAGTGCATAGGTGAAACAGGAACATGTCAACAGAGAGAAACCTTGACATCTATGCAATGCGGTTGTTGTTGACATTATACATGTGTATGGTAATTTTTAGAGGGAAGTGGAACAGCGTTTCATAATTAAATATTGAATAAACAAGGAAGAAGAACGATTGAAATCGTCACCGAGGGTTGCTTAATTGACATTATGAATGTTAGAGCACTCTGAAACTGAAAACAGAACGTTCACGAAGGTTTTTTTATGGTGGAGGGTACTCAAAATGTAACGCAATTATTTTCAAATGGAGTCAAAATACTGCAAGTGCTGTACCGGTTGGGAAACACGGGTCGTGCGTCATGCAGCAGCACCCCTCGGCGTTCTGGCAGAAATTCGTGGTTAAACCATACGATGATGCAGTACTAGATTTAAATTTCAATTAAATAGCAGTATTTTCTCCAAAAACGGTCATAGGAACGGCTGGCTTTTAAGCTTAATCTATTCTGTTGACAAAAAATAGTGTACAGTAGAGCAAGTTTTCTAGACGCCACTGTATAAAGTCGAGTTCGTGCTTTGGCTCTCTTGATTTTGCTCTCTCCATCTCTCGCGCTCGTGAAAATTTCATCAATGAAATTACAAAACTGCAAAAGCAACAACAATAACCGGCATGGCACAAGACCCGTAACAACAAAACAAAACAAGACTTTGAAAAGCTCGCTCCGAGAGTGGAGTTACCAGGTGAGAGAGCAGAGGTGATCAGAGCTTTTGGCACCTGCTGCACAACAACAGAGAGTGAGAGAGCAGATGAAGATAAAAATAGCGGACAATTTCGGCCGTTTTTCGCTGCTTTCTCACTTCTCTCTTTTCCTTTTGTTTTCTGCTGATCGATGCCTCTGTCGCTGTCGCTGTCGCTGCCGCCGCCTTTGCCGGTGCTGCTGTTGCAATTTGTTGACAGCGCTCCATCGATGTTGAAGTGGAATGCCCTTACTTTGATTGATTTCCGGGTGCAGCAGCAGACGCCGGAGGTTTCGTTTTTCGCACTTGGCGTAGCAACAACACTTGGAAGCAAAAACATGAGCAGCGAGAGGGGTGAAAATGATCGTGGCAGTGGAGAAATTTCAGGTACAGTAGTGGGATGAGGGATTTTGAGGGGGCTAAGAATTTACTCGAAATCGAGAGCATAGAAACCATAGAGGAAACGCGCTTTTGATGCTGAAGCGATTGGATCTGTCGCTTCTATGGGTGATAAGGTTATAAAAGGTTCGAAAATAGTATTTATATAAGAATAAGAAGGAAGAACACAGGGAGACACTCAGCAAATCAACATTTACATCCCGTAGGTGCTCTCCGTTTAAGAGAGTACTCGTACAAAGAAAGGTACATACATGCATATCCGAGTCCCATATCCATTTGTCTAGCTATTACTTATCGAAAATCCTACCGATATATTCTTTAACAGTAAGCTTTTTCTTTCGTCGTGATCTGGCTCTTGCTTTTGTTCGAAACTTCCGATAAACGCTGAACGAGCGTAATTTCTGCTATTGTTTATACTCTTTGAAAGGGTATAACAATTTTGAGCAGAGACTTGGAATGCTGAGCAGAGCTGTCACTATTCTTTATCAGCATAATCCATCCACAAGAGTATCTACTGCTTCAGACCCCAAAGATAGGCATTTCTTATTTGCTGCTATTCTTGAGGTTATTTCATTGATTTTCGCTTTTCACTTTATGCTCCCATTTACCAAATTATTCACTCGACGGCGTCCACGGGCATTGCACTGAGAGATGGTGCTGTGGCTGGGGCATTGCGGCGGGTCTTTATGATAGTTTCGGTTGCCGTTGTTGCTGTTATAGTTATAACTGCAATTTAATTATATGAATTTTATAGTTTGAACACCATAAAAATGTTGGTCTTAATTGTGTTTCTGCTCTGGCTATGACTCTGATCCCGTGTCCGTGTCCGTCTCCGTGCCTTGTTATCGGTTTACGTGACGGTATTTTGATTTTTATTATTAGATCTTCGGAGTCCACACCAAAATGACCCAAACATTGGATTGGCTCTTGGGCCAGTTGGGCTGGCTGCCATTACAGTTATGGTTAGGTAACAAGCCTTCAATTCCACAACACTCCATAAAGCATCGGCTTACGTGTGATGCGGTGGGGCAGAGTCAGAGTCAGAGTCCGAGTGGCACTTACGGTTAGTGGGTGTTGTTTGCGCTTGGCTTGTGGCGAGTTCATTGGGGTTCAAGACTGCGGAGAGCAGAGCAGGCGACCATAAACTTCTTGTAAAGTCAACAGCATCGAAACATCGCGATCTCGTCGGGGGGCCATCAATCAATCAAACTGCAGTTAGAGCTGTTCTTTGGGAAAAACAGAAACCAAAGTGGAAGTATAATGTGTGTGGACGTTGACATGCAATGACTGCATCTTTCAAGAGGCGATGCAGTTACTGCACCGTCAAGTGGCCCGTGTGACACCAGCAGAAGGCTGTTACGCGCGGATCCCAGGCAAAACGCAGCCCTCCTCCCGCCCAACCGACCGAGGGGCGCTGCCGCATGACGCGCGGTGCGTAGCCGAACCAAACGCGAACATGCAAGAAAGATAGCTATTAGACTAACATTCGAGGAAAATTAGTACTAAACTTACTAAGAAACTAAGCATGCAATCAAAGTACAAATACCACTACAGTTACTAATTAATAGAAAGGTGTGTAAGGATTAATAATTTAATAAGAGGAAGAGAATTAGTGGTGGATATAATATGGTAGAGGGAATTATAATCCGAGCATAAGACCCTAAACGGTTCATGCAAGGAATAATTCGATCTACAAAGTGGAAGGAACAACGGTATAAAATTTCTAGTCAGTCTAATAGGAATCGTGAAGTTTATGCGGCTCAACAGATCAGGGCTGTCTATGTCACCCCTGATCAAGTTGTGCATAAATATCACACCAAGCATTTTTCTACGGTTAACTAAGGATGGGAGGTTTACTAATAGTAGTCTACTAGAGTAAGATGGGAGTCTTACACCCGCATCCCAGTTAAGGCCCCGCAGAGCAAAGAGTAAAAAGTTTTTCTGTACTGATTCTATACGGTCCTGGTGTACTTTGTACTGAGGGCACCATACACAGGAGCCGTATTCTAAGATCGGACGAACAAGCGAGGTATAGAGAGTCTTTGTTATATAGGGGTCGTCAAATTCCTTTGACCACCTCTTTATAAACCCAAGCACGCTCATGGCCTTATTTACCATGGTAGAAATGTGTTCGGAAAACTTTAACTTGGGGTCTAACATAACACCCAGATCATCCACCAGGCTAATTCTCTCAAGAGAACCACCAAATAGGGTGTAAGGAGCCAACAAAGGGCTAGAACGATGAAATGTCATAACTTTGCATTTCGAGGCATTAAGGTGTAACAAGTTTGCACAACACCATGACTGAAAGTTATTGAGATCGGATTGCAAGCGAGAATGAAATGAAATGTCCTTGTACTGGACACAGAGTTTAACATCATCCGCATACATAAGTACTCGAGAGTATGTTAATACTGAAGGTAAGTCATTAATAAAGAGTGTGAAGAGTAAGGGGCCTAGATGGCTGCCTTGTGGTACTCCCGAAGAAACCTTTACTGGGAAAGAGAGGGAGTTTTTGAAGAGGACTCTTTGAGACCTAGAACAAAGATAGCTAGAAATCCATCTCAGGAGGTTGGGCGGAAACCCTAAAAGGTCAAGTTTATGCGCTAAAAGGGAATGGTTTACAGAGTCGAATGCTTTACTAAAGTCGGTGTAAATAACATCCGTCTGTAAGTTACCTTGAAAGCCTTTAATAATGAAAGAGGTAAACTCTAACAAGTTCGTGGTGGTTGATCGCCGCCTTATAAATCCATGCTGAGTTGGAGATATAAGTGACTTGCAGAGATGTTGCAAGTGCGGAGTTAAAACCCTCTCAAACATTTTAGGAATAGCGGATAACTTTGCTATACCTCTATAATTTTTTGCATCAGACTTGCTACCTTTTTTATGGAGAGGAATTATAAACGATTCCTTCCAGATCGGGGGGAAGCAAGAAGAATCAATGGATAGGGTGAATAGTTTAAGCAAAGGTCCACACAGAGCCTCGGCGCAGTACCTGAGTACACAACCTGGAACCCCGTCTGGACCCGGTGAAAACACCGGCTTAACTAGTCGAAGATCATGAAGTAGGGAACATTCATTTAACAAGGGACTGAAAATGCCGTTCGACCTCGGTAAACCGTATGGGTACGGATGACCAGAGTAGCTTTCCTCAGAATAGGTGGTTTGGAAGAATTGGGCAAAAAGATCGGCAATTGCCTGATCATTATTTGCCGACGTATTACAAAATGATAGCGAGGATGGGTGTGCGGACGTTCTACGCTTACTGTTTACGAAGCTGTAAAACTGTTTAGGGTCCTGAGAAAAACGTATCCTGCATCGAGATAGGTAGTTCTTATAGCATTGAGCATTAAGAACTGAAAAGTTTGACCGAGATGATGCAGCTCTCACATTTCAGAAGGTTTTCCTTAAAGCCCTTGCCCTTGTTGAAGGGCCTTGTCCTTGTTGGACAAGTTTAGGATGGTCTTCGACCCTCAATATAAAGATCATGTAAATACTAATCCCGAGTTCCGGGTGGATCAGCAGGAAATCCATCAGTTCTCTTTTTAACTCCACCATCCATCCGATCCTCTGACCACATTCAAACTTATTGCCGCTGACTCCTCGATCATCTGTTCAGTGATCTGCAGCGTCCCGTAGTATTTACCATCCATCGATCCATAACATCCACCCATACATCAATTGATGGCAATAAACAACCGTAAAATGTTTACAGCCCGAGCAAAACCCACAAAACTCTGTCTCCCGATCCCAGACGATGGGCGGTGCGATGGCAAGTGCCACTGTGGGCATTGGGGGGCTTGCAGCACCAGTTTAATTACAACTTTACCAGTTATGACAGACGTCGGCTATAGCAGTCGGTCGGTCTTCTCTCGATGCTCTCAGATGCACACCGCCTAAGCACACAGAAGCAGCAGCAAAACGCCACATCGGCAGCAACATATGTCACATAATTTCCACAATTAAAACATAAATTGAAGCACTGCCACAGTCAGCTGTTGGTGGCGGCCCAGGGGGGGGAGGGAGAGACGGTATGAGCCTGGCAAGCAGGTGCAACAGGCCCAGTAGGTGAGGCACACGCATGCGTAAAACGGTTGTCGTTGTTGCTGGTTGCTGGTGGCTGTTGCAACGACAACAACGGCAGCAACATGCATGAAATTTTTAGTTGAATCTATCCAGGAATTTGGAATGGGTTAGTGGCTTCGACTTGGGAATACCCTTGGCGGTAGATTACAGTGCATTTACTTGATCTAAAATAATAAAACAAATACTTGAAGAAGCGTGAGAATTGCTCTAGTACTTCACGCTCAAATGTCTCTTTAGAAGAGGATCAAAAGTACATCCCATACGAGTACATGTTATAGGATAAACACATATTCCCCGCCTGATACAGGGTGCATGGAGCTGCACTTCGGCAACTGTTACGGGGTATACCCAGAGCAGGGACATGTTCTCCAGCCGGTTCGGCAAGCGACAACGATAACAGCTACACAACAGCACTACTGTGGATCGAGGGGGGGGGCCGAAGCCGGAGAAAACTGGGGAAGAGGCAGGCAACAACAAGGCGTGAATGCCGTAAGCTTATTGAGGAGCAGCAGCGGCAGTTGCAGTGGCAGTGGCAGTGGCAGCACAAGCCAGAGAGAAGTGGGGACCGGAGACCTGAGACCGGAGACCGGAGACCGAGGCAGAAACGCAACTTGGAGGCTGACTACATCATTACCGTTTTGGCCATGGGCCGCTTGCCATTGTAATTGATGTTGTATTAGAACATCATTTACGCAATTGCCACAGTTACTTGTAGTTGTTGCTGGGGATGGAAAATGGAGATGGGTATGGGGTATGGGGTATGGGGTATGGGGTATGGGGTATGGGGTATGGGGTATGAGGAATGGGGAATGGTGAATGGAGATTTGGTTGTAAGTTTGGTTCTTGGCTTTCCTATAGCTGATGTTCCTGTTACTGTCCGATGGTGCTCCTGCTGTTGCTCCTGTTTTTATTACCGATGTACCTGTATGCAAAAAGTGTGATGTATTTAATTTGATACAAGTTTTATTTGCTAGTGCTTTTATTAACTTGTTTTACCGTCGCATTCCTCCTGAAATAAATACTTTTCATTTTAAGCTAAGCAATTAATAACCATATGGAATACAGCAATTGAAGCAGAAACCATTTAAATGCAGGCCATAAGATATTATTATATTATAATAGATTTATAGTTTTGACCGTTTACTGAGAAGTATAGAGAGGTCTCTAATTTATAAATATTCCAGATCATCTTAAAAACCCTGTTCTGTATATGATCTAAAACTGCATGTAAATGCTTCATCGTATATTGTATTTATCATAGGAAGAACTTATCTATAACTTGATGGATCTACAATGGTTTCTTATAGAAATATATATTACAAGTAGCTTATCAAAAAATGCAGTTTTCAATTAACAGAAAACATTTTTCTTATGTTTCCGGCCCTGAAGTTCCTTTCCATTTTAATTAAATGTAGTTTTAGTAATATATACAATTTAATATTAAACGATTCCGAAATATTCAGTTTAATTAAGTTTATGTGTTTTCAACTAGAGATAGAAAACACTTTATCGAACAAATACATTCTAAAGTATTAGAAGATTGGCTCATATATAAAAATTATAATTATTCTATTTTCGAATTATACTTCAAAGGGTTAATTAAATAACTCAAGTTAAACTAGAAATTCGAGTATTGAAAGTGTTAAGCTAAATTGTTGAAAAAGTTAAATAATAATAATAATAATAATAATGAACACCTAATTGTTTATTCTCTTATTTTGGGTTAGTAAAAAAACGTGTAAATTATCTTTCCATTTATAATATAAAGTTCAGCCTCATCGTATTATTTGGATATAATAATTATATATTAATATTACAGATATAATTAAAATTAGATTTAGATTTAAAAATAGGTACATATTATTCAAATCGAAACATTATGCTGTAAAATGTTCCTGATTTCCTTATAAACCAATTTTTAATCAATTTTGTCATGCACTAAATATTATTTTTTTGCAAATTTCCACGACTTACTAGAGCTCCCAATTTTTGTTCGAGGATTATAGGGACACTTGCATGCAATGCTGTGGCTTCTGCGTTTTCTGTTGCTTTTCAGAAATACAACAAATGAGCGGAGGGCAGGAGAACCGAGCAAATCAGTTGTGGAATTTAGTTGTCCGGCAAGTTGATTATTGCATTGGCGGACGGGGGGGGCAGAGCCGGGGGAGATGGCTGAAGGCCTCCATCCTGGATTACCTTGCCATTGGCCGTGAAGGACCGAGACCGAGACTGAATGATTAATGAACTATCCAGTCGGTATCCAGTCATATGTGGATGGCCTTCACTGAATGCTAAGGAGGGAGGGGAGCCCGAAAAAGAATCCAATTAGTTTGTTTCGGGATGCGAGTGAAAGTCTATAAGACCACAAACGACTGCCTGTACTCGTAGGCATATCCGTGAAAAGCATTTGACAAGCCGCCCAAAAGAATTTCCCAATCAAACTCTTGACTAATCCACATTGATACTGTCCAGAGCAATCCACCAGCCAGCAGGCAGCAGGCGGCAGGCGTCACGCAGCAGCAACCTGTCTTCCAACGCCGGCCCCTCCTGGGAGCCAAGTTTCAAATGTGTTTTGCCCGAAAAAGGTTCAACTAACGCAATGCCGCCGCCCAAAACGACGAAACAAAACCAAAAACCGAACGCAGAATGCAGAATGGAGAACGCAGCGCCATCGTCGTCGTCGTCGTCGTTCAGGCCCCATGATTGCCAAATCAAATAGCCCGAAAAAAAGAAAAGACAACTAAGAGCCAACGGAAAAAAAATGCGTGAAAGCGCACCTTTGGGTCAGTCGAATGATGGGATGCTCTTTCAATTAAATATCTAGAAAAGTTATAGGATTCGCTAGGAAGTTCTTAAAATTATCCCGAACAGTGCGAAAATATACTCGGATGGAATAAAAGATACGAGAGATACGAGCCTAAGATTTGGCCTTAATTTCGGATCTCTTAGAACAGACCATTAAACGATATATAATATAGAACGTCTGTCACCTGATTTTGACTCATTGTTAAGGCTGAAATTGGAATCTTTTTCGTTCCCCATTCATATGACATCCAAATATAATTTTTTTAGTGCTCCACAATTTGTCTGAACATTTGCGAAAATGGTTCTTTGGGCGTCTTTGGCGAAAATATACCTTTATTTATTTTATGGACTTTATTTTTCTGCATTACAAAATTACAATACCATCAGCAAGGGTATACCAAAATGCTGCGGCACGAAACGAGGCAACATTTTTTACGCTTAAATGGCAGATTGTTAAAATAACAGAGGCGGCAACGGCACGCAAAATTGAACAACGGCACCGTCATTGCTCTCAGGTAGTACTTCCCAGAGGAGAGAGGCAGGAGGAAGAGCCACCAACCACCAGCCACCAACCACCAGTCGCCATCCAACGACCCAGCAGCGATCCGGCGATCCAGCGATCCAACAGGTGCAAGCCAAGATTAACGCAAAATCAAAGCGGAAAAGTCTGACGCGAGCCGAAGAGGAAGAAGGAAAGCGGTGGGAGGGGTAGGAGCGACCAGGAGGAGGTGAGGCATTAGAACATTTAGTTAACCCGTCAGTGGTTGTGCGGGGCTAAAAAGGGCACGGCTATTCTACAGAAAAAGTTATTTTGTGTTCTTTAAAATACTTTATACCTACGGCTTACCGAATAGAATATCATTAGTTCTGCATGCATCTGTCGTTTGGATCTTTAAACACCAGGCCTTCAAGCACTTTGAAAGCTAGTTAAGTTTAAGGTTTTGGATAATAATGGTCGTATAATTCGGACAAATATTGGTTATTGTACATCTGGCTTTTCCCATTTTGTAGGGCTAGTGAGATTTTAGATATTTTATGTATACATCTAGGAAAACAGGTCTTGTACAATCCTGAAATACCATCAAGATGATCCGTAAGCCCCTGTAAATCTTACATTATTCCAGTAAGAGAACTTTATACTTGACCAGCCCAAGGGTTAAAGGCAGACTTTGGTTCCCCAAATGGTTAACCGAATGCAATTGCTACCGACTCCTGGACTCCGCTGCCACTGCCAATGCCACTGCCGCTGCCGAAGCGCCACACAGCCACTGTCGCAGATCAGAGGCAGCAGCCTGAAGGCAGCGCTGCCGACTCGCTGCCTGCCACATGCAACTGTTGCAACTGTTGCAACTGCTGCGAGTCGCGCTTCGCTTTTGACTATATCATTAGAAGCATCATTAGAATCACTTGGCAGCGACTTGGCTGCGGGCAACGCCTCGAGTGGATTTTTGCTGCTGCTGCATAATAATTGTTGCCGTTGTGGCAGGTTGCAGGTTGCAGGTTGCAGCAGCAGCATCAGCCTGCCTGCATGCCTGTTGCAGATTTCGGTTTGTGTCTGTCGATTTTCCTTTTTTTTTGTTGTTTGTTGTTTGTTGTTTTTTGTTGTTTGCTTTTGCATTGCAATTTCTTCGTTCCCTTCGCTGGGCATTAAACTTTTGATTAGCGCTTTTCCAGGAAAACAGCAACAAATTAGCCAAAGAACGAGGCAGAGATTGCCAGAAGAGTTCAGGAGGGGTTTCCCTTTAACTTTTCATATGAGCAACATGGATTTACCTTTTGCTTTTCTTTGCATTTCTGTTTATTGTACCTCAAGGTTCTGTACACAAGGGCATGCTGTATTCGTGAGGCTGTCGTGCTAAAAATCATCTGAATGGATGTATATTGCAGGTATATTCAAGAAAACAAGTGAATATATCCATGCCAGTCTGTAGGTGTTTTTTGGACGGAATTCAGTAAAAGCTGTATGTGCCTTTCCCGTTTTCCCATCCATTCTATTTCCGAATAGAGGGTATCCCATAGTCGAGCTATCGACTGGAATGCCTCCATGTTTCCCCATTGTTTAGACCTGGCTTCCGGGGCACTTGTGATATCATTTTAACACGTTCGAAATGAGTCTTAGACTTGCATTTATTGCTTATTATGCTGCGCTTTTCTTTTCTAATCTACATCTGCCCCTGCCCCTGCCTCTGACTCTGCGGCTGCCTCTAACTCTGCTGCTGGCTGTGACTCTGCCTTTAATGTAGCATTTTACATTAGACTTTTCTAGCCCCTGCTTTGGTCTCTTGCCATGTTCTGGGGGCTCAGCCTCCTGGTGGCACCTCTTCTTCAGCCGCTGTCTGCGATCATCGTATGGGAACCCGCAGTTCTCAGAGCCACACACATGCCACAAATTGCAGCACGTAGCTACCATTTAGTTGAATGATCTAAGGCAATTGACATTTGCAATAAAATTGTTTCTCTTTTTTTCTTATCTGTTTTTTTTTTCTGTTTGCTGTTTGCTGTTGTTGTTAGAAATAAATAAATTAAAAGAATGGTTAAGCTGGGCGTGGTCATTGCCATTGCATTCTAAATGCTTCAAAATGATTTAGAAAGAACGAACCCCGTCATGAGAACTACTGAAACTTATGTGCATGAAATATATGTATTTGAAATATATTTTCAATTTATCTAACATTTATTCAAACAAGACAAGCTTCAGAAGAAAGGTAATACGTACAGCAGACCAGGATCTTGAAGAAATTAAAGGGGTACTCCTATGATATGTATACTTTTATAGCTCAATACTTATTTTAATATTCTTTAATGAGTTAATATTGCTGAAGAAATTATGTTCTAGCCATGCAACTGCTGCCTGGATTAAGTTTAATCTTAGTCTTTCCCCAGATATTCTTGTAAAAATTAAGAAGGTGGAAGAAGCTCAATTCAGTTCAGGATCTAACTGTATTAAGAATCTAAGTAAATTTCGTTTTTCATGAAGAAACTGAATGCTGCTCATGGCTTTTGCATACCGCAGAAATATAATTTTGCGATTTTTTAAACAAGGAAAATATAAATTAAGTAAGAGACTACCTAAATAAAAGTAAATGAGGAAAAAAATATTAGTGCTTTCATTAAACGTTATCCCTCCAATCATTTTGTATCGCCAAAACTACAGAAATCGATTAAACTTTCGATGGTTTGACATCTCTAACCTAAAATGTTTCCTTATTGAAATGAAATTACATTAAAATGCCCTGCTTTACCCAAGCTTAACCCAAAAATATAACCTGGATCTGTTTAAATGAAATTAGATTAAAATCACACTGGAATGCCCTGCTTTACCCAAGCTTAGCCCAAAAATATATCCTTGATCTGTTTAAATGAAATTAGATTAAAATCAGACTGGAATGCCCTGCTTTACCCAAGCTTAGCCCAAAAATATATCCTTGATCTGTTTAAATGAAATAAGATTAAAATCAGACTGGAATGCCCTGCTTTACCCTGACATTCAATCCTCTGCAACGACTGGTGACATGAACTTCCATCATTATCAGTCATGGGAACCCGAAGCCGCATTCAAGAGCAGTTCGAGTGCAATGACACCGTGCCACAGCTGCATTTGCCTCTTTGCGGCTGCTCTGTGGCTGCTTGGCTTATCGAGCGACCAGCCGCCAACGCATTTGACAACATTTGTTTCCTCATTACGAGAGCGGCTGCCATCGCAGTAGAAAATTTCACCGGCTAAGAGTCGAGTTGAATGTTAATTACGTGATGCTGCGAGGAAGCATCTCCTCATCTCTCCATGTGGCGACACCAGTCCAGTCCCCCCACCCCCTTGTGGCAGAGACGTCGCGGCGGTCGTGCAAAAGAAAGTGAAATGAGAAGCGTGGAAAGTCGACAAGAGGTGAAGATGGGTCTGCGCTGACTACAGACCACAGGGTTCATGACTTTCAGCTGGTGCTGTTGTCGGCTGCTGTTGCAGCCAGAGGAGCGGCCAATTGTGGGGTTAGGAGAAAGGTGAAGAGGGCCGAGGCTTGAGATAAAGTGAGGTAAGGCCAGGCAAGTTGCGGTGGTCCTTGGGGTCACTGAATAATTCGACTGGTCAATGAGTGTGTGTTGTGTGTGAGTGAACGAAGAGTGGGAAACGTTGATGATGATGCCGATGAGCAGGAAGAGTCGGACATATGGACGAGGAAGCCAAACGATGACAGATTACGATGAATGCTTCCTCGATTGAAACAAGAGTTTCTCCCAATAGGAAATCATCGTTGTGATGGGATGTGAACAAGATGGATATGCAAATCAGGGCAAATGGCAAAAGTAAGACTTAACTATTGGGATGCAAGTACCTCTTCCTCTTGATGCCTTTCATATTCTTTTCCTCATTGCTGAGCAATAATAATAGTCACACCCGTATCGTTAGATCTTGTGTGGCCTGTCTCAGGATATGACAAGATTTTAGCTTTTATTTCAGCAGGTCTTTGCCCCTATACATAATCCCAACACGCTAGAAAATAAAGGCCATTTGAATATAACTTGTAGATATTTTTAGTTATATATATCTTCCCCCCATTAAAGCTTCTTCTTTGACAACATTTTCGCATAGCACTGCTGGGAAAGGCTCCATCAAAACTTCAACCTCAAATACCAGAGAGGTTAATAAATGTTTCGCCTGTGTGTATTTCTACTACGTATGGTATTGGAATTTAGTGCTAATGCGTACAAGAAAGAGGCGTGACAACCGAAAAAATAACAAAGTGCTAATAATTTCTGTGCGAAATTATGTTTGGGGGCAACGTTCCTCTGTGCCCAGACCGGCTATGCGCCAGAGAATGTCGAAGCTGGAAATAGAGGCAAGTAAGACAATGCTCGAGGCACGCAAGCGTTTTATACCCTTTGAATATAGCTTTTTATAGGTGATGCCAGGATAGAGAAAGAACAAATAGAGTGCTGAAACAGTGCAATCAATCCTTATAGTTTATAGATTTGATCTGTGATGATCGAAACATTCTAAACATAGACAGATTTATGCAAATAAATAGGAGGCTATATGCAGAGAAATACCTGGAATGACAGAAATGCAGTTGATAGAAGGCAAACTTCCATGATTCTCCATTTTATCCTGTTCTGTAAGATCTACATTTCCTAGTGACTGAAATCCCCCTGTTCCTTCTTCTATCCAAATGAAAATACCCTCTGGAAGAGTACCAAACCCAAAAACGTTTTACATTTTCTGCGGTTTAATTCGAAGCAATTTGCATTTGTTTCTCCTTTTCCTGCCACAAGTTGCGCTACCCAATTTGTTTCTGCCTTATATATTTCGATATATAGTTTTTTGTGTTCATTTGCGTGATTTTTTGTTTTAATTTCTTGCCCGGGGCAGCGGAGAGTCCATTGTAAAGAGATTGGTGGCGGGCTATCTGACAGATACACGCGCGTAATTAAGTTTGGATAGCAACGAGATTGCCTCCCACCCTCCGCGGAGCAGGTCGCTCGTGGGACGAAGGTTGGCCAAAATAAATCAGCCAACAAGACCAAACAACAATTAAACCAAAGCGAAATCACATTTTTTTCTGATGGGCTATCAAATTGTAAATATTTGTGGGCTGGCTGGCTGGCTGGTGGGGGGGGGGGGGGGGGGGGGGGGGGGGATACACACGTACAATATGTCCATTTAGCTGCCTTTGATAATTACGCATAAATATTTCATATGCGTTTTTTCTCGGTATTTATTTTGTGTCAAGGATGAGCGGAACTACTGACATACATCAATGGACTTCTGGTGGCTGATCTGATGCGCTTTGATTGATTGATAGATTGATCCGACAGCGTGGCCAAAGCAAAAACAGAAACCAAAACCCCCCAAAATAAACTAAGAAATACAATCAAATGATGTCTTAATGGGCGTTTAATTTGTCTTTCGACTCGTGTGCAGAGATGAGCCACCATTTGATCGGAAATCGCAGAGATAAAGATCTTGATGGGAACCAGTTCTCATTTACTAGATTGGGGGTAGCAGCAAGGTGATATAGGAAGCTGAATTACGGAAAATTCTATTAATGTATGGAATTATTATCATCGTCAGAAGTTTTTCTTAAATGAATCTAATTTTAGGGTCTCATAGGCATAGGCATCGGCCCTAAAAATTCTATAGCTTTACCAATCCTTTTTCCAAACAACGTACTCGTCTCATATTTACAACGCATCCACTCCGTATCCGTACCAGCTACCTCAAGCTAACAGTATTTTTCTGCCCTTTTTCGAGGAAAGCGTTGTTCTTGAAGGTTTGTCATCTATGGACATATCGTTTTCTGCGGGTCCAGATAAGGTACCAAGTTGCATCTTAAAACACTGTGCCCAGTCCCTTTGCAAGCCCTTGACCTTTCTCTTCAACCTCTCCTTGGAACAGTCTTGTCTCCCAGTAATTTGGAATGAGTCCTACATCATTCCGCTTCACAAAAAAGGTTCAAGATCAAACATTGAAAACTATCGTGGTATCGCAAAGCTTTCCGCCATCCCGAAGCTTCTTGAGTTCCTGGTCACCCGGCAACTGCAACATCTTTGTTGCAGCTTGATATCTCCGTCGCAACACGGTTTTTTCAGACATCGTTCAACATCGACTAACCTTCTTGAGTTTTCTAACCTAATCCACCGTGGTTTTCAAATTGGTTTGCAGACGGATGTAGTTTTTACGGACTTCAGCAAGGCATTCGATTCTGTGAACCATGCTCTGCTTATTCAAAAGCTTTCCTTATTAGGGTTCCCAACGAATCTTCTAGATTGGATTTTGTCCTATCTCTCTAACCGTACTCAACGTGTTTTGTTTTCTAACGTGTTGTCAAATACTGTTAATGTTACTTCAGGTGTGCCACAGGGAAGTCATCTGGGCCCGCTTCTGTTTATTTTATTTGTGAACGACCTTCCTCAAGTTATAACATACTCTACTACACTAATGTATGCTGATGATGTCAAAATCTGTCTTTCTTACTCTGATTGGTATTTGCACACACGCCTTCAACTTGATCTAAGTGAACTACTATTGTGGTGTTCAACTAATCTTCTTTTTCTGAACCTTTCCAAATGCAAACTTATGACATTTTACCGTCGCGCTCCTCATTTTGTCTCATATGTTCTAGGAAATCATGTCCTTGAGCGAATTTCGAGTTCAAATGACCTCGGAGTCCTTTTTGATCATAAGATGTGTTTCAACACCCATATAGCTGCAACTGTAAATAAAGCTAAGGGTGTTTTAGCGTTCATCAAGCGTTGGTCCAAGGAGTTTGACGACCCGTACGTTACGAAACAACTGTACATCTCGTTAGTACGTCCTATATTGGAGTATTGTTCTTGTGTGTGGAGCCCGCAGTATAAAGAGCAGCAGGCTGTTATTGAATCCGTGCAAAAGCAATTTTTAATTTTTGCCCTTCGGAACTTTAACTGGGACTCGGGTAGAATCTTGCCACCCTACCGGTCTAGGCTAAATCTTATTGACCTGCCGTCGTTGAACCATCGCAGAATATGCAATGGCGTAATGTTCGTGCACAAGCTCCTTCTTGGGACTGTTGACTCCCAAACTCTCTTGGGTCAGATTGACTTGGCCGTTCCATCCAGACCTACCCGTACTTTTAGGCCTATCCGTCTACCCATATGTAGGTCTAATTATGCTGATCATGAACCTTTTAGGGTTTTATGCCATAATTATAACTCCCTCTGTCTAACCCTATCCCCTGAACTGTCTCTTAAACTAATTGCATGCAATATTTATAATCATTTAAATTTAGCTAACTTTTAACTTATCTTTTTCTGCCTTTAGTAACTAAGTACCATTATTAACAGATAATTTGTTAATTTAATAAATAAATAAATAAAAAAATGATTAAATTGATTTACTTTCAAGAAACTTATAAGTTATTAATTGAATTCCGTTCGATTTTGTACGCCAAAGAAGATGCTCTTCTGAGGAAGTGAATGGTTGGAGTAAAATTGATAGATAGATTGAGTTGGTTTAATCTACTCTAGCCCCCTCTATAATCTAATCATAAACAGTCCAAAGAATCATTTATTTTATAGAAAATGTCGCCCAGAAATCAAGCGCGTACAGTTTATCAAGAACTGGTGACTGTGGCATGGCTGTGGCAGTAGTCGGGCAATTACCACATAGAGCGTTCAGACTACCCCTCTCCCTGCCTGCTGCCATGTGGAATTGCGGGGTAATTTGCAAACGCACCAAAGCCGCTGACGACGACCTTAATTAGCGGACAGGCAGAGGAAGCAGGCCGGTCGTCCGCCGCTCTGCAGAGGAGAAGGTGGAGGAATATCAGAGTCAAGAAGAACAAGAACAAGTAATAGGCAAAACGCATATTGCAGAAGGGGGATAGGTTGATAGGCGGTGGAAAGGGCTAGTGCACGGTGGGGAGGGGGGTCCAGCCGGTGTAAAGAGGTAAGTGAAGCGTTCATCGAGCTGAAGGGCGCACCGCGAATTCTAAGAAACCAATTAAGGCGCCACTCGAAGGCACAGTGTCGCCAGAACACTCAAACTGAAGTTGAGAATGTTGCCCGATCAATAGACAAGATAAATAAATAAAATTTAGAATTCAATTGGCAAATTATTAGCTTTAATTATTTGTATAGGCTAATAGGCACCCACGCTAACAGGCTGGGTGCCCCACATAATTTCTGACAGTGGAACATCTGTTCTGCACATCTGTTCTTGTCTGCTCAGACATAAACCTTGATATCTGCCCCTTAACCTCCTGTGTCTGGTTGTAGACACGCACTAAGAATTTCTCAATAAGAAAACTCTATGGATATTTGGAAGCTTAGTGCCAGATGTGGAAAACCCATTAACTTAATGATTCAAGGGGATTGAAAATCATTTTTTCCTGTAAAAAAAGAAAATATACATATAAAATCATTCAACATTTTTTTGGTTTTATAATTTTTCGGGTATGTCATATTTATTTCTTGTTCGTATTCATGACGGCCGCCTAAAACTCTTAAGCATTTTGGTTTTGGTTTTTGATGGCACAGTGAACCACTGTGCATTGGAGCTTGATGGAGAGCCGCACACATCAATTGAGATATTATGAAATCGCTTCGTTCACTGCGCTGCTCCCCCATACCATCGCTGCCCCCCTCAGCCAGTGCGTGCGGTCTGTGTCCGCTAATAGAGACGCATCCACATCCACATCCACAGCCACATCCTTTTGGGTCGCCTCGCGCTGCTCTAAGACTGAAAACTGAACCGAGCAACGCATAGCATTTGCCTTGTTAATGATGTGCCGTGCGCGCATTTAAATAAAGTGCCGCCCATTATAATGAGCCGAGCGTCTCCATCTGCCTCTATACCCTGGAAGAGGGTATTGCAAATTTCGACAGAGTCCACAATACCATAAGCAATAACTATATTTTTTTAGGATTTAGTCATATACTTTTTATGGCAAGCGCACACATCACTTGAAACTATAGTTCCCATTGGAGAAATCGGTTCAATATATAGTTCTTATGAAGGTAACTTAAGACCTACGAGTAATCCAGAGAAAATATCGATGGTGAAGGGAATTATTTACTATTCCTATATATGGCGTCTTTCGTAACCTCTTTGTTCAGTTAAACATTGACTTATTAGTTATTCCATAGGGTATACAAACTGCATCATCTGTAGTCATCTTTCATGCATTTTTCGTTGTTAGCGTCTGTCGTTGATAGTACGAGTATTGTCTGTTGGCCTGGCTGTTGCCCATCGTTGTCGACATCTCAACGTCATAAAGGAGCGGCAGCGCCCCCTTCTCCATGTTCGGTCTGTTCGGGTTCTAATGAGCGGCTCATAAAACGCGCTAAAGTTTGCACATAAAAAGGGTTGACCACGGCCGGGGATCCCATACAAAACGCATAATTAAGGCTGAATGGTTCTCTCTCTCTCTCTCCCTATAAAGATTGGAGAGGTCAAGCTGAGGGTTGTGAAACTAACTCAAATGATCCTCAGCAGAATAATCTGTGCCGCAATGCTCATTCAATTACGAAACTAATTTCTCTGCAAATTATATGGAGAGTAAATGTGTATTGTAAAAACAATCCTAAGATCGAAAAATTTAAAGGAAAATGCTTGTGTAAGCAAAAACACTTTCAACAAATGTTTCGGAAACTGCTTAAGACTTGACAATAAGCCGAAGCTGACGCGCGGATCCCTGCCAAAAACGCCCGAAAGTTATCCTTTCTGTTATGACACTATACTGTAGCTCTCAACCATAAATACTACCTGTGTTATGCCACCATATTGCCACTAGTCACCATATAAAAAGATACATTTGAATCTACTTATAAGTACATATGCATATGTGTCTCCCTCGCACTTTTCTCCTTGCTAGCTGCTATGACACAACAACTTCACAGCTGTCAGGCAGAGCTCTCTCAAAACCACACCAGGCTGACAGCTATGACACATCAACATTTTTGAAAAAACTCCCATTCGTAGCACTAGCCAACAAAATTTAACTTTTTGTTTACGCTTCGAGCCAAAACCGACTTTTTTGATGGATTTCGGATTTCGAATTTGTTTAATAAATTATGGTTAAATTAAAAAAAAACTATCTTACATCTGGCTGTATTGAACTTTGCAATTCTGACAAGCTGAAGCGCAAATATGATGTTGCATAGTGTAGTCAGGCGGAAGAAAAATATTAGTGGTGCTGCCTCTCAGGTTGCATCTTCAGGTTGCAAGCAACCGAACATTTATCTGTCTCTCCCTCTCTTGCTGCAATAAAACAATTAAGGCAACGCTAGAGAGGGCGAGACAGGGTGAGAGAAAAACTCAGACAAAACTGCAAGCTCAGTGAAAAGAAAGCAGAAGAAGATCCGTCCCGTTCCGTCCCCGTTGCTGCCGCTGTTCTTCTTGCAACCTTAATGACTGCGGTTTAGCAGTCAGCGGTAGACAGTTTTACATGCATGGAGCGGGACGAGCCTCCGCCTCTGGTCCTCTGCATAGTATTTTCCTTGTGTGGTCGGTCGGTCGGTCGATCGGAGTCGACAATTGACATAACATAAACATTTGCACAGACACACACACATTGAGACAATCGCCTAATTATGGCCCTTCGCTGTTTATTCTCCTTCTTTCTTCTCTTTGCTCGATCTGCTGGCCCCCAGTCCCCTTCAATCGATTCAAATGCCCGACAATCTTTTCAATTATTTCTTATCACCTACGGTCCTCAGGCGAATACCATTAGCACAGCAAATACACTCAGCGAAAAAATCCATTTCCTTTAAAGGTTGAACCTTAGTGGTATTTAAGGAAGAAATTTCGTAAGGTTTCAACATGTATTAACCTGAAAAATATCCACTTAAAGCGGTTAATGTTCATACTATGAGAGCATTCCTACAAATAATTGCTTTTTTCCAATAAAATTAAACTATTAATGTTGATAGACATGTTCTTAAACATTTGTAATTACTCTTAAATAAAAATCAGCAACATATGTTATAAGTTTAACCTTCAGATAAGCTGAATAGGAAAAAACAGACGGTCGCTCCTCGAAAAGGAGCTCAAAAGGATTGGCAATCCATCAAGATTTTTAAAACCTATAGAAAAGAAAGGCATAGAATGGAATAAAAATAACCTATCGAACTATGGTCGAGGTGGAAAAAAGTAGTAATGCCAATATATCTTTGGTTTAGCCTGAAGGCCTTATTGGTCTATTAACTGTAATAAACAACTAAATAACCTATTTTCCTCAGTGTAGCTGGCAACATTGTTGCCATGTTGTTAATGGCATTTGTTCTTCCTCGCATACGTTTTCCTTAGCATATTCCCCATTTCGACCTTGTTGAGACCTTGTCGAGCATATCTTAACTGGTCCGGACAACGACAACAGATTGATATAAATTTTGCCACATATTTACCTATCGCATGTCCACAATTTTCTTCGACGTTGACTTTGTCGGTGTCGATATTGGTGTTTTGTTGGCCGGTTGTTCAAGCTTCCCAATTTTCGGCTTTAAACGGATTTTCGCGTTTTTCCAACCATTTCCAACGTTTTTCGGCGGATGGCAGTTGTTTGATTAATTGCCATGGCCAATGCAAAAGGCAAATCGCTTCACGGATTTTGTTCGCCTCGGCTTTGGCAAATTATCCACAAGTTCCGGCCAAACGGGACGACAAAAACAAAGTCGTTGACAAATGCCCCGCCGCCGCCTGTTAGGGAAAGGCTTTGGCAAACGCTGATCTCGGCAGCGGGAAAGTAATCCAGTTTTTCAGTTTTTTGTTAGTGGTAAATGTTTTACAATCTTTTGAGGATTTATGTTTATGCATACAATTTAATTTATGTCCAATATTTTTAGAGTATATTTTGTTAAAACAATTTTTTATATCTTACAAATTAATTTCTCGTATGAAAACAAAAAGTCTGTAAAGGTCTTTACACAAGAATATTCCAATGAAAACATTTTAATCTTAATTTTTATCCCGATCGTTATGGCACATGAATAAAAATAAAAGTAATATAAAAAAAATTAAAAATAATATACACAATCATTTTAAATTAATTAAATAATATGTTTTATAAAAAATATAAAATAAAAATGTTAATCTTGAAATATTAGATTTAAGTAAATAACTTTCTACCATAACTTCCCCGATTCCCAGTTCCGTGGAAGATCATGATTCTCCAATCAAATTTCTATCATTAGCGATCGATCCCCAAGACCTTTTCACAGTTCTCTCCTCCGCTTATGCCCCGCCTCAAGCGGGCTCTATTTAGAAAAGTGAAACCACTCGACCAACTTCTGTTGACACCTCGCATATGATCTCGATGCCATCCCAGCCCATCCCATCCCAGCCCAGTCTTCAGTCTGAAGTCTCCATAACCGTCTTACATCAATCGCACGTTCGTTGGTGGATCGCCGGACCCACTTGCACTTTCAGCCTCGTCATTCTACCATGTGGACAACTTTCATCTTTCGCGGTGCCTGCTGCTGCTGCACTTTCGATCAATCGGTCAACGCAACGTTGTGGCTGGGAGGTTGCATTGCGTTGACGCTGCCGCTGCCGCTGCCGGTGCAGCTGCCGTGCCTTGGGGGCACCTTATGATGCACGTCGATGTCGATGGTAATTTGCATATTTTCCGCATGCTCAGACGACGAGACGAGCGAGGCCTGCCACCTATGTAGCTGGCAGGCTGGCAGGGTCCGGTCCATCGGCAGTTTATTAAACAAAAATATTGACATGAAAATCGGCTTTCGATTTCCATGCGGCGGCATCGCGCGATGCTGCGACAAATTGTGTGGCAGTTGCACCACCAAAACGAAACCAAACCAAACGAGATTAAATGGAAAGTGAAGTGCTGGTGCGCTTGCGCATGCGTCGCCAATCAACTCGAAGTCTCGGAGTGCAAGCTGAAGCCGAATCTGAAGCTGCATCTGAAGCTGAGGCCAGCTCTTAACTCTCGGTTTGTCGTCTGTGTAATTAGGACAAAATGTCTAATGTTGACCAATGCCGAAAAAGTCAATTCAACTTGGACGACCAGTGCGAGATGCAGTCTGGTTTCGATTTACGCACTTTAATGATCATTTAGCAGTGGACAAACTTTGTATTGCCTTGCTTTTGCTTTTGCTTTTGCTTTGCCTTGCTATTTAGCCGGAGCAACTTTAAGCCGATCAATCTGGGCTGCAACTTTTACTTCGACTGTGGAAAGTTCTTCTATTTGACCGAAGAGAAGATGTCTGGTTCGGGCTTTCTTTTGGGAAATTCAATTTCACACAAACTGAAACCGAGAGTTTATGTTTCTACTTCTGTTTTCAAGGGGGGGGAGGTCTTAACTTTCTGGATTATGTTTTGGGGATCAAGTTTCATCAATAATCGATTTTGGTCTCAGGTTTTCTTCACCAAATAATTTGTAGATCAATCCTTTATAGGAGATGGTGCTTTTATTTTATATTTCGACTAAATAAGATCTTATAATCTTAAATCTCAAACTAAATATTCGATTTTTAAATACAAAAATAGTGAAATTAAATAGAATTTAATTCGATTTAAACGTAAATTAATTAAAAAGTCTTTTTAATACTGCCCAAATTCTATCTGAGTATAAAACACTTTAAAATAAATTAAGTATATTAAATTTGTATTCGATAATATACGAATGTAAGTGAAACCACTTTCTATGTACAATTTCCACTGCGTTTATATATTTAAGAGTAAATATTAAAATTAAAGGGATTATTTCTATGGGTGAATGTTTGTACATATAGTATTTACTAGCTATGGTCATTCGAAAAATAAATAAATTTAAAAATACTTATTTGACATCAATGCAAAGCCCCATCCTAATATATGTATATGTATGTATGTATGTAAGGGAATCACAGTTATTGCATATCGGAAGTATGAGAATGGCAAACCAAAGTCCCGTTAACAGCATGGCGGCTCCATTACCACCTGGAGAAGACAGACCCCCAACTATTTTGTGAGGAGCAAAACTGAATTAAAGCAACAATTATTTATTTAATCATATTTCATTGAGATTGAGCAATCAGCTGAAAGAGCCGCACAGAACTGTCGGCTGCTACCTGACACTGCAACAGCAACAGCAACGACAACGACAACGACAACTGCAGCAGCAGAAGCATCTTCTGCAATTATTTGTGCATTAGAAGAAGCGTTCTACCTCAAGCTGGCGGCTAATGTCAGTTTAAGTGTTGGAATGAATAGAAAACATACCAAGGAAATGCACTGACACAAACACACACACACTCACATACACAGAGAGAGAGAGATCGCGGGAACTGGTGGGAAAATGCTGTCCCACAACCAGATTGTTTGGGCCTCAAATAATATTCGCATTAAGAATGACAGCAATGTGCGCAAGTCCTTAAATGTAACCAATATATGGTTACACAGCGACCAAATTAAATTAATTCATCGGAAAATGATCCTAAAATGGATAGCCCACGCAGAGCAGCAACAGCAACAGCAGCCGGTGCCGTTTACCGGTTGCTCAATGGAAGTCAATGGGCTGTGACGACCTTATGGCCAATGGGCTTTTGGCAATTCATATTGGAGTTGCTTAGGGTACGTAACTGAATGTTACCATAATATATTTATGTACTTGTATGTATCCTTAAAACAGTCTAAGGGAATTTGAAATCATAAAATTACTAAACCCTCTGTTGGTTGGTTTTAAAATCTCTATAACTAAACACACCATTTATTTATTGAATTTCTGCTTTATCTGTACCAATATAATTGAATTTGGTATCTTTTAGTTTGAAATTTACGAAATTACTATTAAAGTACAAGGGAGATGGAAATGGAAAAGTGTGTAACTGATTCTATTTGGATTGAAATCTGTTTACGTAATAACCAGAAGTACGCGCCTTCTTTTAAACGGCTCTCACAGGGCTGTATTACATATTTGAAGTAACTTCCATTGCCCCGGGTGACTAACCGCTTCCCGCCTACTCGTGGGACCAACAATGCCAAGTTCAAACATAAACATCAAAAACACCGCAAAGGAGCTCAGTACTCCTCATAAAGTGGGGAAGGGGGGCCAAAACAACGGGGAAGGAGATTAAGTCGGTATACCGTCTCGAGGCAGCAAGTGAGAGGAAGGGTCCGAAAAGCCAATCGGGCCAATCCACGTCGGGGGGCGACCCGGTTACCGAAGTGTAAACGCCTTGAGTCCAGGGAACCCTTGAAAACCCCACCAGGTGGAGCTTCTGCCTCGAAAGAGAGGACCAGTTTCAGAACAGGAGACCTGCGGCCTTCATCCTGGGCAACGATGACCTGGCGTCTTCCCAAGGCATTGAATCGAGGCGAAGGGCCAAAATGGTTCTGCCAGACTACCAGTCAGCCAGAGCAGCCAAGGCCACCACGCAAGTCCAAGGTCCAACAGGCCAAGAGGACGAAACCCCAAAGCAACCGCTCGTTTGCCGAGGTGGCGAGAGGAAAGACCTTCATTGGAGTCCTAGACAGGGGCGGAGTTGGAGGATAATGAAGAACCACCGCCCAAATGTGAGGACGCCGGGTGGCTCCAAGGCAAAGTGATAGCCATCACCTGCCAAGGTGCTCTCGGCTTTATATACCACCCAGGAGACATGCTGGAGGCAGTTAAATGGGAAGACATCCCAAGCAAACCAAGGGCCAGAGCGTGGGTCTCGGCGAAGCCTGCATAGCCGGAAAAGATTCTCCGGATTTTGCAGGTCTGCAACCCCCACCTTCCTACCTCCGATTGGAAGGTGGCCAAGGTAGAGGAGAGCAATGGACGGAGGCGCCAATTCATCCTCGTCCTGAGAGAGGGGTCAGTGGGGCTTTTCAGCGTTAAGGAGGGCTACAAAAAAATCCGACTCATAAGGAGACATCGAGCATGGAGGCTAAAACTACGATATCGGACGTAGCATCAGTGGTGTCGACCGACTTCCTGGGCGGCGCTGAAGCTCAGGAATGTCGCTGACACTCCTGCAGACAAACCTCCACCATTGTAAGGCAGCAGGCGCATGCTCCACCTAGCCAAGGGTGGAGCCGACAACCTCTTTATTCAGGAGCCGTGGCAACAATTTTTTAAACGTACATGTTTCCCCTTTAGGTCACACTGAATTCCTTGCCACCATGTCTAGCTCACACACCTTCAAATTTAATACTTTTCAGGGTTTTTTTCTAGTATGCTATAATTATAATTTCTCATATATAATTATAATTATAGTATACTTTTAATATATACACCACTTATAATATATCCATATAAACTTACTTTTCATGTGGTTGGGTACCCTTTTCCACAGGTTTAAATATATCGTACATTAACGGAAACGGTTTTGGCACCTGAAACATCTGTTGAGTACGTAACATCCCAGACGCACTTACGTTTCATTCCGAACACACTTACGTTTTTGTACTTTGACTTAACCCTTATTTAAGAAAATTCAATTAAAAGTGAGTAATTCAAATTAGCAAATTGTAGAAAATTGATCTATCAATCATATAATATGATGCGTTCAGGTATGAAAGTTATTTCAAATCGGATATCAAATGGTTTCCAGTCCTTGACGGAGAACGATTAACCCGCTGCAAGGGGGTATTTTAAAAAACACATTTCCCTCTATATTTCGCTTTTGGTAATTACATAAAAAAGTAGTTAATATGTATCAAATGTGTAGTTAGAGTGTAATTACCATGTAAATAAAATAATTTATTGGAAATTGTTGTTGATCGTTTTTCTTTGAACCCTATTTCATAAGCAATACAATAAAGATGAAAACTTAAATTAAACCAGTCTTGTAGAAAATAGATTCACTAATCGGATAAAATTATGTGGGCATGGCTGAAGGTTCTATCTAGCTACTAATATTCAACGGAATATCAAAACGAGTATTTATTGGGGAATAACCGGTTGACAACAATGATTACCGGCAACACTAATTCTCATACCCTAGGGGAAAGGATGTTATAGAATTCAGAAAATGTTTTTCATCCCAGGCTCCGTAGGTATCAGAATCGACATAAATATATACAAGATACTAATAATATACATGAATATTTCTAGAACATATCAATTTGAGAAAATTACGTTTAATCTTCATATAAAATTAACGAAACAGGGTATACAAAGACGTGCGCATCATGTCTTTAAATACCAGCAACATTGGGACTGTTTTTTTGTTGAACTATTTCGTTTAAACCTTGTTTTAGTCAAAATGCAATAAAAGCAAGTGTTGAAAACACTAGTCACTTAGAAAATAGATTCTTTAATCGGATAAAATGATGTGGGCATGGCTAGATGTTCTATATAGCTAATAATATTCGACGGAATATCAAAATCGAGGAATATGTAAAACAGAACTTGAATTCGTCAGTATATTTACGGTATATTTTTAAAATGAGACGGTATATTTGGGTATATTCTGATAAATCCGCGGTCACACCGCGTGCAATCGAAAACAACCATTTTGACGCACGGTAAAAAAAAGAATTTAATTTATAAAAAAAAAAGGTAGTAATTCGTTTAGAATTTTCAGCCGCGTTTAAGTGCATTAAAAGTGAATTCCAATACAAACATGTGAGTAGCAATGGCCAGTGCCGTGGTGTCTTATTGAAACATATCCAATTCTTGGCCAAAAATTAGGGCGCGTGCCCAGAGTCCCGCCGGCGAGGGTGAAAAGGATGTCAAAGAGAAAGACGCGAAAGAGAAGGAGGGGGGCAAGGCAACGACCACCAGCAACTCTTCGCGCAGGGAGCGCGAACGCAAACGCCGTGGTTCCGCCTCCTCTAGCAGCGACTCCAGCAGAAGGTAAATCCCAAAAGACACGCAATTTTTGCACAAATTGACAACCGGCCTAACTGGAAAAAGTGTCAAAACAAATGTATGTAAATGATAATTCCAGTTCATCTGACAGCAGCTCGTCGCGCAGCAGCTCTGGCACTGGATCCCGCTCCAGCTCGAGCAGTTCCAGTGATTCGTCGAGCACCTCCTCGTCCTCGTCCAGCGACTCGGATCGTAGCGAGAAGAACCGTCGTCGTGGAGCAGCCGGTGGTGGCGGTGGCGCCGCTGGTAGCAAGGATAAAGACAAAGAGAAGTCGCGTACGCGGTCTCGGTCGCCGCGTCGCACATCAAAATCTCCACAGCCCAGCAACAAGGCTCGCAAGGAACCCGAACGGGAGCGAGAGCGTCGCAGCCGGTCCAGGGATCGTGCTCGTCGTGCCGGCTCTAATGACAAAGGCGCCGTGGGAGGCGACAGTAACAATGTGAAGCGAGAGCGGTCCCGCTCGGTCAGTCGCTCGCGGTCGCCACGGCGTCGTGGGCGCACTTCGGGAGACAGGACTCCGCCGCCGAAGAGACGCGAGCGCACACGTTCGCGCACACCGCGTTCGCGCTCACCCACACCGAAGCCGGTGCGCATTCATGTCGGTCGACTGACCCGCAACGTGACCAAGGATCATGTATTCGAGATCTTCAGCAGCTTTGGAGATGTGAAGTCCGTGGAGTTTCCAGCCGATCGCTACCATCCGAATTTCGGGCGAGGCATGGCCTACGTGGAGTATGGCACCGCCGAGGACTGTGAGAGTGCCATGAAGCACATGGATGGTGGCCAGGTTGATGGCCAAGAGATAACCGTGTCGCCCGTTATCATACCCAAACAGCGGCCACCCATGCGTCGTCCGTCGCCACCGATACGACGGCCGCAAGGCAACCGCTGGCGTTCCCCGCCGCAATTCAATAGATTCAATAATCGTGGTGGCGGCGGACGTCGGCCATCGCCCCCTAACCGTAACCGGAATCGTTCACCGCGCCGTCGCTCTCGGTCCCCCATCCGTCGTCGACGCCGCAGCAACAGCTCAGACAGCTCCCGCTAGAGGGATCCCTAGATGTACATTGGACAAGCGATTTATACTGATTTATACACATAAAACACAAGCTTCAATTTATTTCACATTATTATTGGAACAGTAAACGTGCGCGGAGCATATGCGGCACTTAATAAATATATAAATAATACACAAGCCTCCTTCTATTAGCTAGTGTATGAAGGTGCACTCAGAATCCTCCAGGGGACATCCCAACGGATGATGCAGCTTGAAGAAGCAGTCTCGCTTCTTAATGGCCAGACGGGGATGTGGAACAGCAGTCATCTGAGGCTTACGTATGCCAATAAGATCGCCGCCACAGAACTGAAAGACCTCGTGTTTGTTCCTCAACAAAGTCTTAATGCCACCGCACTCTGACTTGATGCCGCTCAGCTCTTCTTTGGTCAGAGTTTGAGCAATGTCTCGCATCGGCAGACGGCCGGACCAACTGTCTTCGTGACTGTCAAGCAGCAAGCGAAAGATCTTTAGCACCAAACCATTAATAATAAATCTATCCACTTTTGTGCAATTTCGTACGATTTCCTCCTTCTCGCGCAGCTTTATGGTGATCAACTCGTCCTTTGGATCTCCTATTTTGTACTTTTGCAGCTGTTCTTGCACAAAATGCTCCATACTTTGAGTATCCTTAGAGGCCCTTTTGAGGCCCAGCAATGCCAAACGCTTGGTGCTGGGTATTTTCAGGCGATCCTGAAGCGTCTCGAAGCCACACTGCTCGGACACCTTAAAAACATAATGTAAGAAGTCCTGATAGGCACTTATGCTAGTGTTTCGTCGCTGGAACTTCGCCCCGCTCAACTCGTACGGGCAGCAGGGCAACAGAAAGAAGTGTGTGTTCAGGCGCCCGGCCAAAACCGGCAGCCAGGGCGAGAGTTCATCGGAATGGTTACCAATCAGCCAGTCAATTTCTGGGAATGCCAAGCGAAAGCTATTCGGCTCCACAGCCTGTTCGATGAGGCTTTTGCTAGTCTCCTCCGGATAGAGCGACCAAAGCTTTCGTTTGCGTATATCATAGCCATAGCCGGAATAGCCCTCGGCATTAAGAATGTGAACCAGCAGACCATTGCCACAGCCCAGATCGGCGAAAGCCTTGGGCTCTGTTTGAGTCTGACCCCACAGGACTATGAGGTACGCTGCTATCGCCAGGTCCTCGTATATGAACTTTAACGGATCTGTGGACTCCTGTGCCGTTTGCCAGTACTGCAGCAGGCGCTGGGCATGCTTCTGTTTCAGCTCCTTATACAAATCATTGTACTTCTCCACATCAACCAGGCCGAGAGACTTCACCTTGGTCTCGTCCGGTTTACTTTGCGACCAGCTTAGCAGCTTGGGCTTCAGCACAAACTCCTGCCATCTACCAGTCTGCAGAGAGTCAACCTCCAACTGCCCGCCGTCGAGCCGCACCGAGAAGTCTTCGAAATCATCGCTGGCAAACTGGCATCGGTAGTGGCGTTGCTGAAAATCTACCAATACATTTGAATCGGTAAAACAACAAATAAATGTACGGCTTGTCTCACCCACAAATCCTGTGGCCAGAATGTTCTCCTTTAGTTTCTTGGGCAGTAATTTAAAGCCAATCCTAAAGCCTCTGCACGTGCGTTTCTCTGGCCGCTCCCTCAGCGTCCTCTCTAGTTCTTCTTGTGTAGAATCGCATAGTTGTTCTTCATCTTGTTGCTTTTGTACTCGGCTGATCACCACTTCGAATATCTTTTTATTCAAGGCATGGTAGTTTTTGATTAAAATTCCAATCGCCAGCCAGAATTGCGGTTCCTCGACAGCTGACATGTCCAGTTAGTGCTGCCAAACTAGATTTTTCCCGTTAGATCTAGCTTTTTTAAATTGCGGTTTTTTTGTATTTTTCGGTATATTTTAAAAATGTTTAAATAATCAATAACAATCTCTAAATTGAGCAATATGAACCACTATCCTTTGCTAAAACGTTTTTTTGTTTGACCTATTTCGCTAAAACCTTTTCGACGCAAAATGCAATAAAAGCAAGTATTAAGAATAAGCCGGTAAAGTAGAAAATAGATTCATTAATTGGATAAAATTATGTGGGCATGGCTAAATGTTCTATATAGCTAATAATATTCGACAGAAGATCAATAACGAGGAATATGTAAAATAAAACTTGAATTCGTCAGTATATTTACGGTATATTTTTTAAATGAGACGTATGTTTCGGTATATTTCTGAGGGTCGGACGGTCACACTGCTCCTATTGCGTAATCAGCTGGACCTGCACACGCATCTGAATTCTAACTGTTTTTTTAACCTGTTGCATTTAATAATAATAAGAATACAATAAGAATGTCATTCCTGCGCAAATCAGTCAAACTGTTGAATGCAGCAGCGGGGAGGCAGCAAAATCTCAAAGCGGTTGGTATTTCGATGCGTCAATCAGCGATCGGCGATCTTTATTTGTTTGCATTCCTTCGATCTTCAGATTGTTGGATCCACCTTGCGGCATCAGCGGACTTACAGCTCTGAACCGCCAAATGATTATGCCAATTTTCCTGGAGCCAAGGCCCCGTTTGTAAGTAAACTGAAGCTAAATATGCCGGAGGATTATGCGCCCATACCCATTTACCGCGTTATGGATCGCGATGGTTTCATTGCCGATGAAACGCAAGATCCCCAGCTAGGCCGCGAGGTGGTGGAGAAGATGTTCCGCGACATGCTGCTGCTTAATACAATGGATAAAATCCTATATGAATCGCAGCGCCAGGGGCGCATATCGTTCTACATGACCAATTTTGGCGAGGAAGCCTCTCACATCGGCAGTGCGGCCGCTTTGGAGATGAGAGACCTCATCTATGGCCAATATCGTGAGGCCGGTGTGCTGGTCTGGCGTGGCTTCCGCATTGATCAGTTCATCGATCAGTGCTATGGCAACGTAGATGATTTGGGTCGTGGCAAGCAAATGCCCGTACATTATGGCTCCAGAGAGCTGAACTTTGTCACCATCTCAAGTCCACTGTGTAAGCCACTAATTCTGATTGATCCCAGGCAATCTTGAATCTATATTAACTGTCTTACAGCCACTCAAATGCCACAGGCTGTGGGTGCCGCCTATGCAATGAAGATGCGACCGAACAACGATGCTTGTGTGGTCTGCTACTTTGGGGAGGGTGCGGCTTCGGAGGGAGATGCTCATGCGGCCTTTAATTTCGCTGCAACGCTGAGTTGCCCCGTCATTCTCTTCTGGTGAGTGGGTCAGAAAGATTAGGATGAAAAGATCACCAAATAATCCATCCATCCATTTTTATCTTCTCAAATGCAGTCGCAACAATGGCTTTGCCATATCGACGCCCTCCCATGAGCAATACAGAGGCGATGGTATAGCTGGTCGTGGTCCGATGGGCTATGGTATTGCCACCATCCGTGTGGATGGCACCGATGTCTTTGCCGTATACAATGCCATGAAAGAAGCTCGAGAGTATGTGCTGCGTGAGAACAAGCCGGTGGTGTTTGAGGCCTTGGCCTACCGTGTGGGACATCATTCCACCTCGGACGACAGTACAGCATACCGGTCGACAGAGGAAATAGAGGTTTGGAACTCCGTAGAGCACCCGATCTCGAAGCTTAAGCGCTACATGGTACACAAGGGCTGGTTCGATGAGGCGGAGGAAACCGCATACATCAAGGAAGTGCGCAAGAAGGTACTCAAGCAGATTGCTGTGTCCGAGAAGAAGCTAAAACCCAACTGGAAGGAGATGTTTGAGGGCGTGTACGCCGAGATGCCCGAGCATTTGGTGGAACAGCAGCGCGAGCTCCAGGAGCATATAGAGGCGCACAAGGACAGCTATCCTTTGAAGGACTTTAAGCAGTAGATCTGATCTGTAGATCTAACGAAATCGAAAACCGAGAGACTCCAACAAAAGTGCATTTATTATGATTAAGCTTTTATAGACAAATTTTGTTTTTCTGTGTGGGTTCAACCCTTAACTTAATTCAATTGTTACTATTATGACTCCATCCCCTGTGTAGGTGTTACGAAAAGGTGTTAAAATTTATTAGCTTTGATTTACATAAAATATACATATACTGAAAACAATACAAAATACAAATACACAAATATATATATATACTTTCGACTTAAAGCAACGCATAACTCGGCGGTTGGCTGGCTGTAAATGTGAAGGTGAAGAAGCTATCTATCTAAAGACTACGAAAACAAAAGGACACGTCTCTCGCTGAAGCTGCTTGGCTGGAATGGATGTTGTGGGTGGATTGCCCCTCAATTGGTGCGCAGCTGGTAGTCCCCGTTCTGCGTTATATACCGCACCCAGGGCAAGGCCTGGTAGCCGCTCTTCTCGATGATCTTTAGATAGCGCACCTGAATGCCCGATGTGGTAAAGTACGGTATCTCGAAGCGCACCTGTATCGGTGGCTTGCCCTCTGTATTCTCCTCGCTCTCCACACTGGGCAAACCAAAGTGGGCTCGCATCAGATACTCCTTGCCGCCAGGGAACGATTTCACCGTCCAAATGATGGCATTCTGTTCGGGCGCATACTTGCAGCTGCCAATGGTCGTCTTGAATTTGGGGGAATCTGCATCGGCCGGCACGGGTATAACAATTTCCACATTATTCGCCGTTGATCTGCGCTTAAACTGAGATTTCGCCTTGATCATGTACTCCACACGTGAGTGTGCGTGTCGCTCAATAACGGACTCAATCCATATCAGAGGTTTGACCTATTGTGAGGGTTTTAGTTGAAACCATAGGCCTATATATGAGATTTTCACTACTTACATGCGTGTTAAGGCGATAGGACATCAGCTCAAATTCTCCATCCGGGGGAATGAACGAGATTGTGCGATCGTTTTCGAAACGCGACAGACGCACACACTGATGGAACTTGACATCCTCCAGCTCCACGGACTTTGATTTTCCACGTCCTGTACTCTCGAACAGAACCTTGTCGTTGAGGCCCAATCGGAGCTCAGGCATGCCCGACAGATAGACACGCATTTTGATGGCTCCCACAATCTCGCTGCGCAGCACATTGCCATTGGCATTGGCCAGCAGGTTAACGGACTCGATCACATCGAGAAATACTTCATTTTTGCGATACTTGATGCCCTCAGATCGCCAGGAGACGGCATTTGTGACGGCCACAGGTATGCGGGGCTGCAGTTCCAGTTTGTGGCCCTCCTGCGTTATGTACTCCTGCAGTATCTTTGAGTCGGTGGTCTGTGGATAGCCAAAGTCGATCAGCTCATCGAGCAGCTCATAGATGATCACAAAGTTGTCGCGAATGGACTCCTCTTCCAGCTCCTTGAAGTACTCGACGAAAACCTGGGCTATTTTGTGCAGAAAAACAAAGACCAGGGCAATATTAACGTTCTTATTGCGCGGCGTCGTAGACACAATATATAGGTTGTTCGTCTTGATGTACGCGAACGTTGTCTCCGCCGTCTGTAGGATGGGCGTGACGAGCCCCTCCTCCTCGCGCTCCATTAGCAGCGGCATGAATTTATCTATGACTGCCATGTCGATGTTGTCACCACGGTAATTGCGAGATATCAACACCTTGCCCTTTACGTCCAGCACGAATATGGCCGAAGAAGACATCTTGAAGCGCTCGCCCAGCAGCAGCTGCCACTTGTCCCAGATATGAAATTTCGAGTACGCTGTCTGTACCGCGGGGTTTGCGTGTTGGCGGCAACTGTTGCAGAGTGCTGGCGACTGTCGATGGAGTGTGGCGTGGTGTGTGAACTTGCCTTACATATTCCTGCAAGAACTTAAATGAAAATTCCGAAATTTCTTACGTCGCCTACAATTTCCGCTTCTTCTTTCTTCAGCTGTTATCGATTGCAGGCCAGGGCTGAGCACCGTTATGCAGCCCTGTGAATACACTGCTCAGCAAGTGGTATCGAAATAGTTTTTCCAGACGCTGCAGTCAAAGAATTTGATAATTATTTAGTTGCGAAACTATGCAGATGAATCCGAGTGTAACAATTGAAAGAAAACGCGTCGACTGCAGTGTCCTGCCAAAGGGCTGGCAACGCGATGAGGGGCGAAAGTCGGGCAGCAGCAGTAGCGCCACTACCACCAACAGCAGCAGCATCAGCAGCAATAACAACAATAAAGTGGATGTTTTTTACTACAGGTAAAAGAAGCTGAACCCCATATCCAGACAGGCGGACACATAGATCCCTCCCTGCACGTTGTAAATCTCGGAATATACGTTTAATCACTCTCACTACTTTTCTGTTATTACATCCGCATACACACCCACACCACACCAAACACACACACGCACACGCCTATGCATACACACAAACACACACATGATCAACCATCCCCCCACCAACACCCACAACTGTGTCCGTCCTCAAAAACAGTCCAACAGGAAAAAGAGTTGATGGAAAGCAGCAGGGGGGCGAGGTATTTGACATTGGAAGCTTTGATTTCCAGTCCGGGAAGCTGCAGCAGCGCCAGCTGCCTTCACCATCGATATCGCTGTACCGCTGCAGTGCCATGCCTCTGCCAATTGGCGCCGGTGGCGCTGGAGCTGGAGCTTCACTAAAACGGAAATATGCCAGGGCCCAGGCAAACAGCGGCGGCGGCGGCACAGCAGCATACTCAGCATCGCCAGCGACAGTGACAGCAGCAGCAACGGCAACAACAGCAGGCACCTCATCCTCCACAGCTGCTGGTGGATCGTCCAGCAATCTGCGCCAGCAACAACAGATGGAACTCAGGTAGAGCCAAGTGAATGTGGCCGGAGGAGAGTACTTGGCTCCAAGCTCGTGCATGCGCAAGAGTGTCTCGTCTTGTTTCCGTAGCCCGTAGCCTTTGTCCAGGCCGCAAAGTCTACAGCAAGAACAATATGAATTTGAATTCGAAAAGAAAAAACCAAAACAAGAAATTGGCATTTGATCGCTGTAACTCTGTGCCACCTGTGCCATAGTTTTTCTCTTAATAGTAATCTGCATGGTTCTTTCTCTTAAATACTTTTCGTTTTTTGTGTGCTGTTGGTGTATTTTGTTGTTGCTTCTGTAGACATCTTCGTACTGATAATCTCTTGGAATCGTTTACAGTCGAGCTCTACGCACAGATGTCTCGCTGGTGCCGCCCATACGACAGACTGCCTCCATATTCAAGCAACCGGTGACACCGATTGGTAACCATACCCAGGATCCCAGCAAGGTGAAGCACGATTCCAAGCATGGGGCCCAGGAGAAGCCCAAACAATTGTTCTGGGAGAAGAGGCTGGAGCGACTGCGTGCATGCCACGATAATGGTGAGGAGCTGGACGATATATCACTGCCCAAGACCATACGCACTGTCGGCCCAAATGTCAACGAGCAGACAGTCCTCCAGTCGGTGGCCACAGCCCTGCACATGCTCAATGCCGGTGTACATGGCCAGAGCTCGACCAAGGCCGAACTGACCAAGAATGCCATGGCATTCATGAACCCAGAACAGCCGCTAATGCATGCGGTTATCATCTCCGAGGAGGACATACGAAAGCAGGAGGATCGCGTCGGTGTGGCGCGGCGAAAGTTACAGGATGCACTCAAGACATGAGTGGCCTGCCACTGAGGCCCTTCCACATCCATCATCTACCAATTCCATTGTAGAATCTACTAACATCTCTATTTATCATATTGACGAACTTTTCGAAATGTACGTTTAAGCCTAGCGTGTAATAAAAAATACCAAGAACCACACCGGAAAACGTTGTGAAGCGAATTTGAATGGATATTTTTGCTTTGCTTTGCTTATATATAATATCTGATCCTAAGTAGATAATAAAACTCTCTAGAGGAACGAAGCTAGGGAGGACTCTCCATTAGCTAAATATAAGTCACATTTGACTTAACTTGAATTTATAGAACCAAAGCAACAAAATTCTTCCATTGCATTCACGCGATATGTACGTTGATTTTTTGCTTTTCTTGGTCAGAAATCCGGTGTGTTTCTAGTCGAGCATCAATGTGCTGCATTATGCACATGATATATATTTTGTTTTTGAATTCTTGGTCATTCCCTCTTGAAGCATTCGCTTTTGCGTTTCGAGCATCAATTTACCACATCGTGTAGGAGCGGGGAAATGCCCACCGCTGATCAAAGACTGTCTACATAAATATTATACCGATCAGGATCGATTTAGACATTCAGATGTTTATTTTTTCAATCCAATAAAAGCAGCAGAGCAGCGTTTGTAATCCTTTCTATTCCGCTCTAATGGGATGACTTCAAAATGCTATATTACACAGACAATTTAAAAACGAATTCGAACATTCACATATACATAGGTATTGGTATATATATATAGTAGTTTACTTATATATATTCACTTGATGTTGGACATTTTTGTTTGTGCTTCCTCCCCTTTATACACTTTATAAATATATACTCTATGGATATATGTACATATATCAATATAGAGAGCTGCATTATTATTCTAGGCCCTCCTCCGCATCATCAACGTCGTAGTCTATGCCATCGTAATCCGTTGAGGAGCGCGTTCTCAGCTGCAATGGGGGTAAAAAGCAAATCAAATTTTGAAATGGAACTGATAATTTTGCATTCACTAATTTTTTTAAAATTTGTAGAATTTCTGAAGCCAAATAAAAAAGCTGGCCCACAACTAACAAAAAGGATTAAATATTTAGGATCTATGCTATAATAAAAGAGAATGCCCCCACCTGGTTGTAAATACCGCGACATGCTGCAAACGCGCCCATGGCCAACAGGGCTCCGACGCCGGCCAAGATTTTCGTACTGCACTCAGACTCGAGAAATTTATGCTCCGAATGCGTCACACTTACATCTGTGCCGTTCGAGGTCTTTGTGGGTTTCATGGAGCTGAAGCCCTCGTTGCGGAAGATGTCTTTGGTGATGCGGTTGATGAAATTCACTAGATTCTGACACCCTTTGATGTGATTCTGCAGTGGGTTGTTGGGCAGTGTTATATTAAAGATTATGGCCAAATAGCTGTACACAATCGCGTCGAATTCGCTGTAGGTGTCGCCGAAGAACCACACCTTGCGGCCCAGCTTCCGGGAGAGCAGGTTAACGCACTTTTTGGCATTTAAAACCAGCTGAAAGAACCAACATTTGTAAGATAACGCAAAAAGCTTAAACCAAAATAGCTATTACATAGTCCGATTCGTGCTTATCCAGCTTATCGTTCACATCGAAGCTGGCCATAACCTGGACCACATCGCATGCCTCGCGCTGGTATGTGGAGGGATAGTAAAAGTTGAATGGGAATGGCGTGCGCTTGGCATACAGCCCACGGGTGGTTTTATCAAAGTTGAACGGCTCTCCATACAGGAAGTAGTGGTAGTAGGCATGCAGATTGGTGAACACCCAGTTGGCATATGAGGCGGACAAATGCTTTTGTTTGGTGTTTAAGTGCGCATCAATCGGGTAACCCTGAAAGACAGATAGATACGGAACCACAAGTAAATGCAAAATCCATTCATACGCCATACGCAAAATTTTATAAATAGATCCCACAGTTTGTTCACCCGGCATTGTTTTATGCCCATTTGTTTTTGTTGCTGTTCGGTCGGGGTGTGCACTCACCTCAAGATCCAGCACGCGCTTTATTTGACTGTAGCCCACAAATTTGTCATTGCCGATCTGAAGATAAGGCAACTTTCCGGCTCCTGAACGCAGCGGATTCGCATTCGTTTCCACGTCCATGGGGCAGCGGGTGAACCGCAGTAGACACTGCGATACAAATGGCAAGAGTTGGATTCATTGATAGCGATTAAATGGAAATGTGCTGTGTGCGATGTGATGCAACTGAACCTACCAGAGCACGTAAACATTCAAAATCAATTGTCGGCAGACCCCACTCCCCCTTGTACACGTGCAGCATGGCGCCCAGTTGGATATCCATCGGTGTTCAGCTCAAAAATGGTTTGCAATTTTGCTATTCTATAATAATTCTAGCTGTGCACTTGCATGTTAGCCACAAATATTTGAAAAAATATATGCCAAATTGGTTGGCTCGTATCTGAGCAGTGTGACCGCGGATTTATCGATAAAATATACCGTCCGAAAATATTTCGTCAGTATATTTACGGCATATTTCAGTATATTTCTGAGGGCTGGACAGTATCAAATTTCTTCCGGCACACTTTATTTAGTTTGTTTATAATTTAGTTACAATAAAATAATTTATTATGGCTCTTGTAAACTATGAAGGCAGCGGTAGTTCCAGTTCGGAAGACGATCCGCCAAATCTCATCTTTAACACGCTGAAGAGGTAATGGTAGTTTTGGGGCATTCCTGTAGATTTCTACATTTCAACCGTCAAAGATCTGCTGCTCTGCCCACAGCTGTCACCCTTTTGGGCCCCAAGAAGGCAAAACCTGTGGAGGAGGATGCCGATGAAGTGGTAGATGATCCCGCTCTCCATGGCGGACGTATCCGGAGTTTCAAGCACGAGCGCGGCAATTGGGCCACCTATGTTTATGTAGCGGCACTTGCCTGCGCTGAGCAGTTGGAGGAATTCCAAGAGGAAGCCATTGCCTGCCTGGCACCCGACGTCCAAATGCAAGCCAATGAGCCGCTGCATCTGAGTCTCAGCCGGACTGTGGTGCTGCAATACCATCAAATCGATGAGTTTTCGCGATCGCTGCAGGTCGCCCTTAACAGCTCCACGGGGTAAGTCCCTACCGTCGTGACTTCTCACATCATACTAATTGTGAACTCCTTGCCCAGCTTTGCTAGCACTCTTCAAGGCCTCAAGATCTATACGAATGGGGAGCGCACGCGCACCTTCCTGGCAGTGCAGCTGGACGGAGCCTTCACGGAGAAAGTGCTCTCGATCCTTCAGCCCATTGACAAGGTCATGCACGACTATCGTCTACCCAAGTTCTATGCCCCGCCCTCGTTTCATGTGAGCCTACTTTGGTGCGTGGGCGATCATGAGGAATTGCTAAACAAAAAGCTGAAAGAGCTGCGGGTGCTTCTGGAGGATCAAGACACGCTGCAACTGGCTGTCAATGAAATACACTGTAAATGTGGTAAAAAAGATTTTACTTATAAACTTAAACAGAACGTAGTGTGAATAATAATGTATATCAATCAGTTGAGGCCTTTCTTTTTGTTGCCATTTCCCTGTTTGGCCGCCTGGGCCTGCTCCTCAAGGAGACGCTCCTCTTCCAGCTCCAGAAAACGCTGCCGGCGACGTCCCAATGGGGTTTTAGACCACCATGATTCAAAAGCTTCCTCCTCTTCGCGGTAGACGGGATCACGCGTGCTTAAAAAATCAAACAAATTTGATCTATATTGCTTATTTCCATGTTCAGTGTACCACGCACCACAGAACATTGATGAGCTCTGCATTGGTGAGCGGCTGGGTACGTAGCTGTAGCTTCCGTTTGCAGGTCATCACCTCCTTGAGGCATGCATCGATGGCGCCTATGGTATAGCCGTCGGATATCTTTGCCATGGCACTGGTGTCCAAATTGGAGACACCTCCAGAGTACTCACTGCCAAAAAGGAAAGCAGATAAACGCACTAGGACCTCTAGAAATACTCACTGTAGCAGCGTTTTCCAGGCATGCGACATGGCCCCATAGTCGGGTCGTGGAATGTAAATGAACCGATTGTACACCGACTGCAGCATCTTTTGATCCGCTTCCCAGGGTAGATTAGAGGTGCCCACAAAAATGACGCGATCCTCGGGTGCTATATTCTTGATCAGCTTGGGCAAATCCTTCTTCAGGCGCTTGGGATCCGTGCGATCGGTTTTGGGTATCTTTTTCATGAATGGTCGCTCTGCATCGCCCATGTAAATGACAGCTGGCTGCAGCAGTCTGGATACCTTCACCACCAAATGGATGAGCATGATGAGACCCGACTTGCCCGGATATTTGCCCACAATATTGGCTGGTGTGAGGTCAAAGAGCACGGCGCCCACCTCCGTGCAAATTGCATGGAGCAGGGCCTTCTTTCCTGACCCCCTGGGACCGGCCAGCAGTATGGAGCGTATTAGCGGTGTGCAATTGTGTATGGCCTCCGAACCCAGTGGAAGGATGCAGTACTCTGTGAGGATCTGCCGGATGTCGCCTGGCGATGGATTCGTTCCGTTGCGAGCGGTCAAGGCCTTGTCGCCCAGAAATTGCTTTAGCTTCAGCTCCGGATACTTGCGGATAATGCCATTGGTGACCAGTTCTTCATAGAGCGACTCTGTGGTGCGGTCTGGCGTGAGATCCTTCTCCTTCTTCTTCTTGTTCTTTTTCCCCGAGCGACGCGTCTTCTTGCTGCTCTTCTTGATCTTCTTGCCCACGGCCGTCTGCAGCAGTTCGATCTCCTGGCGCATCACATCGTCGACAGCGCGCCGGAATTCGAGCTCCACCTCCTGGTACTTGTCGCTGTAGATCATATCCTCGTAGGCAGCCTGGCTCAACACGCCCGTCTCGTCCTTGTCGCGCCAGGTATCATTGAAACTGTCCATAGATAGAGGGGAACATTTATTATTTTGGTTACTCTTCATTAATCATTCCTCTTACAGATCTATCTCCGTGCGTATGTCGGGCAGACAGATGGATGGTGCCGGCTGGAAGCTGACATCCTCCTCCTGATTCTCATTGACATTCAGATCGCCACTGCGCGCCGGCGACTTGGACTTGTCCTTGGTCTTGCGCGATTCTTTGGAGGATCGTGCAGAGGAGCGACTGTGCTCGCTCTCGGTGCCCGGTCGGCTGAATATGTGCAGAGATCCGCCTTGATCTTCCGTGGGAAAGTCTGGCAGTTTGCCGGTCTTCTCATAGCAATCCTTTACCCAGGCCCGTATTTCGTCGGCAATGTCCTCCTTCATGCTGGCCCCATGCTTCTGTCGAATCTCCTCCTGGACGACCCGCTGTCGCGTCTCGAACTGCTCCGCATAGACGACCTGCGCCTCATAGCGCTTGTCATTGTGCTGTAACTTGTCGAGTTTCTCGGCCCGCTCTTTGAGCACCGCCGCCGGTGGCGGTAGCATACCAATCAGAATCATTTCCTCCATTTTCCGGCGTCGCGTTATCCTACGCGCCGTGTGGCCACGCCACATTTTTTGGATCTTCATGGCCGCCAAGAGGCCAGAATCGCTGCGTTCCTTTTCGGTGCGCTCCTCCGATTTGCCCTTCTCCTTGAGGATGCGTATCTCCTTCATGAAATGGGCACGAAGACGGCCCTGGCGTGCCCGCTCATGCATTTGGAGCATACGTATGGCTTCGATCTCCGTGGTCACGGTCTCCTCCAGCTCGTGCTCCTCCAGCCAGCCCAGCTTGACCAGTATCTCCTGCATGGTTCGCTTGCGAAACTCCAGCTCCTGCTGCCGCTCTCGCAGGAAGTACCGTGGCACTCGCAGCTCCGACTCCATGGGCGTGAGACGCAGTCGTTCTATCACTGCGTCGTTGTAGCTAAATTCCATTAAATCAATGTTGACCAGATCGTGCTTGAGTTCTATGACACGCCCCAGGCAGGCGTCTAGAAGCTTACGCACCAGCTGACGCTTCTGCGGCTGGATCATCTGTGGAATGGACCAACATTGATGTTTGTCTGTATCTAGGATCTCATAATACTTACGTTATCATATACATCCTCCAGGCGATTGCTCAAACAAATGTATCTCAAATAGAACTCGTAGAGACTCGACTGCAGCAGGGCCTTGGCATCGGCATCGGCTGCCACAGAGCCAACGGCTGCATTCATGGTGGCCACCGTTGTCTCCACATCCTGGTGCTGACGCTCATAGTCAATGGTAGACAAGAGCTCGCATTCATGCTGCGACTGATGCCAAATTTCATTGAAATACGTGCTGGACATGATGATGATCCTTTGGAAAAATTATGGTTATTGGTTTGAGCCAAAAACAGAAGACGTTGCCATGGTATCCATTAAAAACAGACACACAAGTATGGTTAATATAGTATATATAGAAGATATAATACATTTTAGCCCTCCAGTCCGTTGCCTGGAGATACATAACCGATAGACAATGATATATTACATGGAATAAGCTTAAGGGGGGAATAGTACAATGGTTTACACAGATAATAAATAGTTAACAATATAGTTTCCGGCTGGTGATATTCCCTCTAGATATTGTCTGTCGAACAATACTTGATCATGGACTTTGTGTGCTTGAACTGAATGCCATTCGTGGCCGATAGCACTTCATTGATGAAGCTCTGCGAATTGTGGATGGTGGTGCCGCCTAGAATGATCTTGTAACCAGAATTATTCAATTGATGGACAGCCAGAGCTTCTTCATAGGTGGCACCGCCAATGATGAACACCACCACCTCCTGGGGCGGTCGTCGGAATGGCACTAGTTCGGAGTTGATGGCCGGAAAGACGGGATCCAGCTCGCGTCCCTTAAATATATCTTCGAGCGTTTCCTTTAGCAGTGGCGTGTGCTGGGTGAAGACGTTCTCCACCCCCTTTAAGCCCTTAATTAGGTTTCTAGTGAGCTTCACGGCGTCGGTAATCCGCACCATGTTGAAGAGATCTCCCTGGCGCACATGGTTTCCCGCATACTCGATCAGAGCGGGCACAATCTGGGGTCGTCCGCCACGGGTTTTGATGATCTGCAGCAGGCTAGAGGTATCACAATTGGCATGACGCTCATAGCGCAACGTATACAGGGCCACCAGCTTCAGGGCATCGTCGATGGTAACCCGTTCGTCGGCAATCAGCTTCTTGATCCTCTGCAACTGAGCGGAATGCTCGGCCTTGCAGGCAATCTCCTGCTCCAGCTCGGACAACTCAAACAAGTTTCGCTTATTGCTCAGCCCCGAGAGCTCCCCAATCACACACAAGTGCTTTTGCACTGTGCCCGACATCTTCTTGAACTGCGGATAGGACTCGATAAAGTTCTTCATGTCCGCTATGCTCTCGACCTTTTTCTGATCGTTAGCCTTGCGCTGGAATTCCTCCATCAGTGCTTTAATGGTTGATCCAATCTCGCCGTAGTTCGCGTACATGTTATTTCCATAAAATTCATCCTGATCGCCGCTCAAGACTAGATCCTTGAAGTCCTTGGGCACATTGGCACGGTCCGACAGGTCAACGCGATTGTTTTTAATCTGCAACAGTTCATGGACCATGGCCTGGTAAGTCCACTGATGCAAGAGCGGCGTCACCGGGTCATCTCGTCGATCCAGAACCAGCAGCAAAGGCGGTGCCGACCCATCCATATTTGAACGAAAATCAAACAGTGTCGAATCCTTGGTGATTTGCTCGTAGATCATCTTGGCCAACAGCTGGGCCGCCTGGGAACCCGCCCGATACCGAATCACTGGATTCAGCTTCAGGGACAGCAGGACAGCTGTGATGCCCTGCATGCTGCGTGTCAGGGCATCCGGCAGCCAGCTCAGATTCGCCATGCAGTTGGGTATGTTGAGGGAGAACAAATTGGGGTTCACGCTCAAATAGTCCGCATAGAGCTCTTTCACCTCCCTCACCGACTCGGACTCGTCGCATTCAGCCAGGTACTTGATGTCAGTGCGTGGTATAATGTTGCTAAAGTCTACAGAAGGTGCGGTTTTAGTGGTGGGGTGATAATCAATCATATATTGCTCCACTTACATATGTAGTACGCGCTGTATTTGGGGTTGCGCAGCTCATTGGCCAACAGCTGGATGTTCTGCTTGGTGGGGCGGATGAACACAATGCACTTTAGGTACTTAAGCCTCTCATTGGAGCGTCCAGAATCAAGCCGTTCAAACAGGTACACCTCCCGCTGTAGCATGTCCGACTGACTAAATGCCATGGAAATAATACTCGTCTGCAACAGATATTATGGATTTCCTCCTATACAAATCTATGACTCGTGGGGGCATTGATTGCTTTCGCTTACCGTCTCTTTGTCCAGCAGGATGATTTTCATGCCCGGCCCCGACTCTGTGCACATTTTTTCAATGTACAACTTTATGCCGCTTATTAAATTCATGATTTGTTTATTATTTATACCGAAATTCCAGCGAAAAATATTTATTTTTTTCGCAATCAGAGGTGGGAGGCCATCGATCAGTGTGACCACGGACTTATCGATAAAATATACAGTCCGCCTCATTTTCAAAATATACCGTAAATATTCTGACGAATTCAAGTTCTATTTTACATATTCCTCGTTTTTGATATTCCGTCGAATAGTACTAGCTATATAGAACATTTAGCCATGCCCACATAATTTTATACGATTGGTGAATCTATTTCCTACTTGACTGGCCTATTCGAAATAATTGTTTCATTCATTTCGTTTAATAATCTTAAGTCTTAATAAGACTTATTAATAATAATAAAGTCTTAATAATATACTAATCACTAACATCACTATCGTCACTAACGATGTCGCTGGGATTTTTTAACATCATTTCAGTGTTCGGTTCAAAATTCTCGCAACCGTTGTTCTTCCTTAGACCTTGTCTCACATGTAAAAGATTTGAAACATTTATATTCTTAAATCTATTTCTTGTATTTGTTTTTATTAAGTTCACTTCGGAGAAAATTCTTTCACATGATGCATTCGAAACTGGCAATATAAGCAGTACTTGTGCAAATTTTAAAATTTTTTCATATTTTAATTCATTGTTGAAATCTTTTATTTGTCCCAATGTATACCAGAAATGGCCAGGACTTTTGTGTGTTTTTAATAAACTAAAAAGAACCTCATCATTTTTTAAGAGGACAAATTCATTATCGATTCCCTGCGGATCTTTAATAAGCTGAGGAAATCTTTTATACAGGTCATTGCAAAGCTATCTTTAGACTAGACAACAATATAATTGTATTTATTTGTTGATGAAAAATTGGTCTATGCATAACTTATGTTCTACTGCTGCAGAAGAGCTGGCTTCTCCGCTGTTACCTTCTCCAGTTTGGTCTGCTCCCACTTGTAGTTGCAGGCCCGCCCCAGTTGGAAAAGCTGCGTCAGACTCACAAACAGATTAACAGCAAAAAGACTGTAGTTCTTTGGTATGATCACCAGAGCGTAGCGCGTCCAAATGAGATTCGTCGCTCCGAGGGCAAGGCAGCCGTTTGGGGAAATAGTGTCTGCAGGTCGGGTCAGATCACTCAGTCCAGCAATAACCAAGCCCTGGGATGGAAAATACACAACAAATACAATTTAAAGATTAGAATAATTATACAACTTGAAGTAATCTACGTTCCCATTGACTGCAAATCTTTGTAGAATGTTTCGAAAGCTCTCTCTAAGAAAAATTCCACGAGAAATCCAAAATCATTCCACTTTGAGTTATCAAAAGTCGCGCGTGTGGGAAATAGATCTGCCTCTGCCTCTCTCTATAGGTTCTTTGAGAGAGGCAATTGCGCATTTATCGCGTCGCTATTCTGAACAGGTTGTCCCGACATAAACAAATCATAATAAAGCACAATATATGGGCGTTTTAGTACGAGTAGAGTAGCAGAAACGCTCGCCTACAGATTTGTTTATCAATGTCGTCGCGATAATGAAAATTTCCGAAGGACGCAGCTGTCAAAGTTATGTAACCTCCTGACAACTTACCCACTTGACCAGCGGTGCCCAAAAGAATATCGTCTTTGGACCTTAACAGAGCGGAATCAGTAATGAGATCAGTTTGTTGGGTGGGCACTTTTGGACACTCACCAGCTGGATGCATCCAGAGGGGACGCATCTTGGGGGGTACAAACTTATCACAGACTCCAATCAGTCCATTGTACGCCTTTGAGTGGAGTCCGAGTCTCTTACCCACTGAGGCAAGGGCTGCTGCAGATGGAGGCTTCGGGGGCATTCTATTTCTGAGAGACAGCCAAGAGAAACTGAAGTGATGTTCGAATATGAAAATTGAGAACAGATGATTCGCGCTGTTTTAGTCAAGCTTCTATTAATTGATTAGAAGTGTTAGTCTAGCAACAGATTGGAACGTGATAAAGTTCTGGAGAGCAGAGCGGAATACCCAAGTAGAATCTGGTACACAAACAGCTCCAACGAAGCTCTCACCGGCAACTGAGCTTTCTGTTAAGTGTGGGGTCCCTATGTTTATGTTTTACTAGTTTTATTAGCGCAATTCTGTTATCACCAGAATTATCATTTCCCATAAGGCATAGATGTCTATAGACATACATTTTGTATGTAAATGTGGCCCCGCACCAACTGAAGCAGGGTAGGTAATACTATCTGAATCTGTTTGGATAGGCATACAGCACCTTTCTATAAAACACATTTGCAAATAAATACACATAACATATACATATGTAAATGTCAATATGTTCGCATGGCGTGTGATTAAAATAATATGAATTATCTTGTATCTGCAGATATTACACTTTTCAATCCGTTTTTTAGAAATCTGTAAATGCTGTATACAAATTTGAAAGGGGGAATACATTCTTCACAATATGCAGTCGGATCATACTAAAGACCTCTTTATCAGAGCCTACGCAATCTAATGCAATCTTAAAGGGGAAGGAACCCTTAAAAGAGCCAGTTCTCTAATTCTGTTTTCTCAATATGTGTCATTGCTTCTTGATAGAGTATTAGTACGTTTTCTCTATATGGGGGCTGTGTGTTGTTTGTTCGCTATTTCCCGGCGGCATGTTAATACGCTTAGCCATTGTCTCGAAACATATTTCTTGAAAATGCAAACCAAACTTTATATGAAAATGCAAAAAAAAATTATATGTGAAAAGGGCGAAAAAAAATATGAAATAGCTCGAACACCTCGATGCCCACGCCCATGTTGTCCAGATGCGACTATTGAAAATAAAATAAATACAATAAAAACGTGTCGCCGACAGGTAAGGACACCTGCAAAAGCCACTTGTGAATAGTCGAATGAAGAAAGGCAGTCTGTGGAGCCAAAAGAATATACACCCAGCAAACATGAATTTTTGACTTCTTCAGCGTCGATAAATCAATTCTTAAAAAAATTATATACTAAATTGTTTGATGTTATATTCATTTACTTAAAAACTAATTTTTTTTCCAAATAACATTTTTTCAACGGTCATTAGGTAATTCTATCAAACGAAGGAAGAAAAAGTCCAGTAAAATTATAGCAACGATTTCTTCAACAAACACTAAATTTTTTCCAATAGATTATTTTGTTTTCTATCAACTAATAATAAACAATATATTTACAATATTCAAGATTTTTCAAAATAAGAATTAATTAATATTTTGTGGTACCCTCCAAACGTATAAAGACTTCAGATATTCATCCGTTATATCCTCAAATCAAACTTCACCTATAATATCCGCTAACTGAACCATAGTTTTTGGCTTCCGTTTTCTTATTTTGGCAGTCATAAGGGCCTAGACATTCTCTAGTCTAGCCAATCTAGTGAATCCTAATATCCAGAATCGTCCGTGAATCATGAAAGATGGAATCTTCTCTCTCAGTAACTGATTATATACTGGCCACAACTCCATTGCGAATAATTTCTTCATACTTTTTTGCATTCATCATACCCTTCCCTTAATCATAAACAGCGATTCAGTTTTATATTTAGATATTTATCCCCATATCATAATATTAGCCGAAGATTAAATTCGGACTCATCCGAGAATATGAACACTCAGATTAACCACAATTTTATTTTTCTTTAAACCAATTTAAGCGAGCTTTCTTCATTCGATTATGTAGAAGTGGCTTTCTGCCAGGGTTCCTTGCTATTAAAGACACCTCCTTTGGTCGAAGCCAAATAGTTCGAGCCGAAATATCATTTGCAAAACTTTCCTGCAGCTCTGATGCTATCTATATATAATTTCCGAACCTGATGCCCGTTTTTTATAACACGATCTTTAATTACACCATTGCTAAGATTGGTAGCCCAAAAAAAGTTATTAACAAATAATAACATTTGGGGAAAATTCATGCTAGAGAAGTCAAAAATGCATGACATTTCGGAGTGCGGTTTTTTTCGCTGAGTGTATGTGCTTTCTATAGCGACTACAGATTTCTACGGTAGCACATTCCAATATATTTTAATTTGGTTGGTAGACATAACTTAGTTCAATAGGTGCCAATATACATACATGACAAAATCACAGATTGACTCTGTGAAAATAGATGAGAGCTTAAAGATCGTTATCGACAAAGTCCATTCTATACTTTATGTATAATTCCCAGTAAAAGTACGTTCGTTTCACTACTATTTACAGTCTTACAATGTATTGGTTTATTTGTTGAAGATCACAAAATGTCCAATAATGAATTCTCGTATCAATAAAAAAGCATACGCGAAGCCTCCACATTTCAACTTAAGTAGTACGAATCACGTTTATAAGGCATAACACCATAAATAATAATGGTCAACAAAGTGTATACACGCAGATATAGATCTGCGCAGAATATACCCTTTTCAGATCCTTTCGTTAACGATGTGCGTTGTGGGATTGGTTTGTAAAATACAAATAGATTTAAATATATATATAGGGGGGATATGGGGGATAGCACCAATTCGATGGAAATTCTCTACTGCGTGAGGGCGGGCTTCTCTTCCTGCGCCTTCTTCAGTTTCTCCTGCTCCTGCTGGTACATGTAGGCGCGTCCCAGTTGGACCATCTGCGTCAGGCCGACAAAGAGATTCACGGCAAATAGACTGTAGTTCTTGGGTATGATCACCAGGGAGTAGCGTGACCAGACGATGCCCGTGGCCGCCAAGGCAGCGCATGCGGATACGGAAATTGTGTCCGCTGGCCTGGCCAAATCACCCAGTCCGGCTGCAACGAGACCCTAGACGGGAAGGGATAGATGTGTTAGCAAAGTTTTCCACAATCCACATGAACACGCACACGCACACACAAACACTCAGTTATCAAGCGCGTCCAAGCTGGTTGCTCGGAATAATCAAAATTATTTCATTTAATGGTACCTGCGCACAGATTTCTACTATATGGTCGCTGGGATTTCAATGTGTGTGCGATAATGAAAATTAGCGAAGGTCGTGCGCTCTCCCAGTTATGTAACGGCCGACTAGCAGGAGGAATTGCAAACTTACCCACTTGAATACGGGCGCCCAGAAGAAGATCGTTTTGGGACCTGAATAGGAACAAGCAGTTCAAGTTAAGAATCACGATAAGGTATCCCGCAATGGGACTCACCAGCTGCGTGCATCCACAGGGGACGCATCTTGGCGGGCACAAACTTGTCACAGGCTCCAATGAGGCCATTGTACACCTTGGAGTGAAGACCCTTTCCAGCGGAAGCAGCAGCAGCTGGCGGCGGCGGTGGCACGGGTGTCGGTGGCTGAACGGCTGTTGACGACATTATGCTTTTGACTTGAGCGAAAAAAATTCCACGAGCTGTGAATGTGAGCAACAATAAAAGCGGGCCAGACAAGACACCTCCAACCGGACCGAATAGCAATGAGAAAATAAAATGTAGTAGGAAACTACGAACAACAAAAGCCTCGAAGCATTGCCACGCGCATGGGAGCTCTCTCACCCACACACAGACGCTCGCAAACCAAAACGAACAGCTGAGAGCGATAAACATTTACGCCTTCCTATTAAACACTCTCTCGACTTTCTATCCCATCATCAAATATATCCCATTTACTATATAATATATGATACAAATACAAATCCACATTAAATATTCCCACTTTAACAAGTTTGGGGAAACCATCAGGTATTTTTGTTTCATTTCAGCAGGTTGTTTCACTTAAACATCCTTGACCTTGACTTTCACACTGGTGTGGTGTGGGGAGTGTGTGCCAATTTCCGCAGCAGCAGCGTAATGTTGACGGAAGCAAAAAGTATGCGAAATAAATGCAATAATGCAGGGAGTTCTAAAAATAATTTTGAATTAAAAAAAACCACGACCAGTGCGAATCGCAAGCAGTGTGACCTCTTAAGCCCCCTCTATTTAAACAGTTCAAAGACTTGAGGTAAATGGCGGAAAACATTACTGATTGTAAATTCTTCTTGTAGATGTCGTCCCAGCTTTCCTCTGAACTTATAGAAAAACCACGATTTCTTTCACCTGAACTACGCTAAAAATATTAAATTTTCATTATTTCCGGTGGAATATTAAAATACCCCCTTGGTCTACAATGGGTTAATCGATCTCCGTCAAGGATTGGAAGCCATATTCCTCTGTTTTAATATTCGATTTGAAATTACTTGTTAGCTAGAACTTCCATACCTGAACACAGAATTTTATCCAATTAATGAATAAATTGTCTACTTCACTGGCTCATTTTAAATCCAGCCTTTTATTGGATTTGGTCGGAAAAAAGGTTTTTGGGAAAAGGCTAAACAAATAAAACGTAAGTGAGCAATCGTTCCAATTTCTCAATTTTGATATTCCGCTGAATAATACTGGCTAACTAAGAATCTCAGCTCTGCCCACATAATTGTATGCCATTGATTAATAAGTTTTCTGCAAGATTAACTACTTTTAAGTACTCGTTTTTTTTTTGTATTGTGCAAAGTTTAAGCAAAACGTTAAACAAAAAACAGTGCCAACGTAAGGGAGTATGGAATGTCATGTCATATCTTACATGTTGCTGGTCAACCTAAATGGCTCTAAAATGAAAGAATCCAGTTCCAATTGAATGTTGTTCTAGCCAATGGATTACAATAAAATTTTTCATATGTAGTTATATATTATATTTTTATATTAATACGAGAAACATCTCTAATATGTAGATAACATTTCATTCAACTACATGTGCACGTAATTATTTATGTTGATATCGACTGCGGCCTCAAAGAAGGCGCGCAATTTTTTGATTGTTGGAAAAACAATAATTCTTTATATTCCACATACTTTAATCACAGCAGTGGGCAGGACAAATATTTTTCCATTTCCATCTGATTTGTATGTTGAGCTCACCATGTCTATGGTGATCTATGATCTCTATGCATGTCGTGTTCTTGTTTTTTGGAATATTTATGCATGTGTGCAACGCTCTTTACCTCCGCACAGTGTGTCAAAAACACTTCTCCAGCTGTGATTACTGCGCAATAATGACGAAAACGTGTTCAAGTGACGCACAAATGTAAATAAATGGTAATTAATGATAATGAGCAGGCAGCAGCTCGGCAGACACCTGGTATGCCGATATTATTTTAGTTTTCCGTAACTTGAAATCATTTCCAGGCAATCGTTTTTTTTTTGTTTTTATACCCGGTACTCAAAGAATATCGGGATATATTGGATTTATGTAGATTTATGTAACATTTATTCCAGAAGGAATGATGTACATATATATTCTTAATCAGCATCAATAGCCTAGTCGATACAGACAAGTCTGTCCTTCCGCTTTGATGAGCGCCTAGATCTTTCGAAAAATAAAAGCTAGAGCAAACACATTTTGTGCGTCAGACTCCTGTGATATCACACTGAATCAAGTCTTGTTTCAAAAGTTTCGCCACTTCCCTTCAGATAGCGAAAATCTGTGGCATCCACAATATTAAAGATTCAAGAAACTATTATTAATATCTACCAGATTGCAGAATTTTAATCAGATCGAATTATGGGTATAGCCAGAATCAAGGAAAATATATCCCGTGACTCCCCTGCGACACGATCGGTCTCTCTTCCATGTCCAATAGCGCCCCCTGACGGAGTGAGCGAGATATAATGGAATGAGTGGTAGACCTGTTCACAATATCTCGACTGGTTTCTTTTTTTTTATCGTTTTCATTAGTTAGAAATGTATACATATGTAATTTCAATTACAAATCAAAGGCGTACATAATATTAAATTATTCCATATAAATCAAATAGTTCTACAATTTTTTTTTTCTTTTTCGTTATGTATGTCATTTCTGTGTGGTATATCGGGTAGCAAATCGGTTCGGTTTGCCCCCGTTCACTATACAAATCGAATTATGTTTTCTGGCGATCCACATGCACATTTATTAAGGTGTTTTATAATTTTCTTAGCACAGAATTGAGAGAAGCTAAAACTGATGACAAGAGTGCGTTTTTTGTCCGGCTCTCTAAATTTTTTCTCTTGGGGGCCGGGGCTGATGCTGGTTAAATAATACACTTGCTTTGGGCTGCTGCTGCTGGCAAATGGTGCAATTGTTTTGGGCTTTGAGAGGTGGAAATTATGTATTGCTATTATTATAATGTGAAGTGGTTTTCTTGCTGCTCCCATATTTTTATACACAAGCTTAATGTGTAAGTAAATGTAAGTTTTAGCACTCTTCGCCAAAAAAAAACTATCTGTCTGTCTGTTGCACGCTTTTGCTTGCTGCTGCTGCTCTGGTTTTGGTTTCTCTGTGGATCCTTAAAAATTGAATGAGTTCATTGGTAGCTTGTCAGCATTCGGATCAAAGTTGTATTGTGTGCCATCTGATGAGGGGGCCATGTTGGTTTGTTCGCCCTGTTAATAAATAAACATATTCCAGCAATCAGAAAAATCCAATGTTTTTGTTTACTTGACGGCCTGTCACTCACCTCATCCGTAAAGTACTGATCGATGATTTCGTAAGCCAGTTTATAAATATCCACATTCTCGTGGCTCTGCAGACGCTCAATCTTAGCCAGACCCTCGCACTCCTCAATAAAGTTGGCCACCGTCTCCACATGTGTGTCGGCCATTTTTAGCATATTGTTTAAACCATCAAGCACAACCTGGAATAAAAATGGTTACTCCTGGACATAGACCGCACGCAGGGGACATCTCTTACATTGATAACTTGCGTATCCTGACATGAGAGGAGATCACAGAACGGCGGAATGACACCCTCCTTGATCAGTGTGAAGACCTGCTCGCGGTTGCCGCTAATGGTCAGATTGCTGATGGCCCAGGCGGCCTCCTTCTGTGTCTGGAATTCACCCTTGCTCAGGTTCTCAATGATTTTTGGCAAAAGACCCACATTGATAACGGCCTGCACTTGTGACTGGTTGCCGGCGGTGATGTTCGAGAGGAACCAGACAGCCTCCTTTCGTATCTTCTCCTTGGGATGGGAGAGCAGGACCGGGAAATAAGAGAGCGCCTCATAGTTGAGCACAACCTGTGTCTGCTCATCCGATCCGGTCACAATATTGCCCACAGCACGCAGAGCAGCTGTCTGTACCTTGACCTCGCTATTGCCCAGAAGGGGTATCAGCTTGGGCACCACGCCGCTTTCAATAACCATTTGAATCTGCTCGTTTCCGCCGTCGGTCAGATAACTAATCGCCCAGACCGTGTCCACCAATATGTTCGTGTCAGTGTGGTGGATGAGCACATTGAGTGCGGGCAGGATTTCGTGAATTGTGGAGGCTGGTGGGGGTGGATCCTTGTTGCGGCACAAGTTCACGATCACCCAGGTGACATTGCGCAAGAACGAAATCGGTATGTCTGGCTTAATGAACGACAGGAGTGGCTGGACCACGCCGTGCTTGATGACAAAGTCGCGCAACATGGGTCCGTCGCCGATGATATTACCAAGAGCCCAGACGGCCTGTTCGCACACATTCGCAGCGGGAGAATTGAGAAGTTGAAGGAAGAGTGGCACTGCACCTGCGCCAACGACCTGAAAAGCATCACACATTGCCCCGACCCAAGATTAGCACTTTCCTCCAGCGAGCATTGAGCACAGTATTGGGGTGTAATCATTACCTGATTGGTTTGATCTGATGTGCCAGAGGCAATGTTGGTTAGGGCCCAGGCAGCCTCAAACTGCAGCATTGTGTGATTGTGATTCTTTAGACACTCTACCAAAATGGGCAATATGTCGCTCTGGATAAGATCATTGATGGGTGGATTTTTGTCCGAGGAAAGCAGCTTCCGGGCGGCCTGGACGGCTGCCAACTGTTGTTCTGGTTTGCTGGAATCTGCTGCGGCCTGTACCAGCTTCCTCAGGTTAATGGAAGTGGGCAACTGCTCATCCTCGTCTGTGTTCGAATCCAAGTTCGGGACATTGCGGCGCTTCAATATGGTCTCCTCCCGCTTGTTCTTCCTAAGCTCAACCGTCACCTCATTGCGGCGTCGTCGCATCTCCTGAATAATTATCAAATATATTGATGTTGTGTTAGATAATTAATTGCCTCTGGGGCGGGGTCTAGCGGTTTCGACTTACATCCTGATCCTTGCCTTTGTTTTTGAAGTTTTGTAAACGATTTTGCTCCAGCGACGTCATTTTGTCGGCTCTGTGTGTGCTTGTGTGTGTCGAGTAATGGAAAATATTCTTTTAAAAATGCGTATGCTAAACAATAAATTTGGTGGCGTCCACCTCCTGAGGCATTCAGTAATTTGTTTCAATTACAGAGGCGAAGAAAAAATGTAATCGCACGCACACATAAACACAAATAACAGGGCGTAGGGGCACGGTAGCAGCAGTGAAAAAATATATGTACGTCGTCCGACCGTCCCACACAATCGAATCGACCAACACAATTGCACAGCACAGAGCAACACAGTCACAGCAATAGCAGCACGATGGCATAGACGAAAAAAGAAATGGCGAATAAAAGTTGATATTTAGCTCTGCATACCTCTTGTTCTACCATTAAAATCCACTTGAATGTTTTCAACTTACGTTTGCAGCTAAAATTATGGGTTCAAACTACGACACTGGCACTTTTTCCCGTGTGAAAAAGTGATTTCGATTTTCCTTTTTTTTATAAAAATTGCAATTCGTGACAGCGACGTACTTGAAGTTGGCTGCGGCGCTGGTTTATCAGTGTGAACCTCAGAAATATACCGTCTCATTTTGAAAATATACTGACGAACTCAAGTTCTATTATAAAAATTCCTCGATTTTGATATTCCGTTGAATATTACTAGCTAGATAGAACCTTCAGCCATGCCCACGCAATTTTATCCGATTTATGAATCAATTTGCTAATTGACTGGCTTGTTTAAAATACTTGCGTTTGTTGGATCTTGTATAAAAAAAGGTTTTAGGGAAAAAGGTCAAACAAAAAAACGTAAGAGAAGGTAAGAAAACGTAAAAATGTGCAACAAAAAAACAGTCGGATTGATGTCACGTCAATGTTGTTGGTATCTGAAGACTTGTTGCTTGTCAACCGGCCAATTGTACGGCCAATTGTATACCCTATTCGTTAATATAGATTCTGTTTTCAAAACTTTTTTAAAACGTAATAAATAAAGAAAAATCGTTGTGCCTTAGAACAGTCAGTCAAACCTTTCTTCAATTCTATAATATCCATTTCCAGGGTATGCAGATCCGCGCCATGTTGATATCCGATTTCTCGTCACATGAGTTTAGCCCGATTGCCGCAACTTTTGTGCCGAATGGAATGAAGAATGGCAAAGGAAAATCGTAGTTTTTATGTTTTGAGAACATTTTTGACGATTTTCATTGGTCAAAAGAAATTTTACTTTGGCAATATGTTTTGCAATGCATTTTTACGATTTTCATTGGCCGAAATCAAAAATCAGGTCGTTATCGTTTCAAAACCCGCCCGGGCGGGTGCCAGTCGGACGCTTGTTTGCTTGTAGCTGCTTGTTTGGTTTGACTATGCAGTTCTTATCTCTTATTGTTGTGCTCAGTTATGACAGATTTTCGACTTTGAGCTTAGCTTAGATAAGATATCAAGCTAGCGCTCTACGTAGAAAATAGATATATGTGCAATCATGTTTATTCATGTTTTGAGGGTCGCAGTGTTAGCATCTTTTCAATAAAAATTACAAGTTGATTGATTCTGTACGTAAGAACTCATAATTGCATCAAACCAATAGGAGTATTAAAGAAAATTGAACTTTTAGTTAAAAATGCCTCGTGGTTCAGAATTGTCTGAGGAAGAACAGGGAAGGATCAAGCGAATGAAGTTAGCCGTCATGAAAACTGGTCGCATCGCTTCGCTAATGTATCGACATCGTAATACAATTTCGATCTTTTTGAAGGATCTAGACGGCTACCGCATAAATCGTCGGCTTGGCCCGGTACCAACCATTACCGAACGCACAAAACTGGGGTTAAAAATCACCAGGCAACGTGTGTGCCAAATTTTTACCGAAAATTTGAACCTCAAATTTCAAAACAAAGTTGGCAAACCTCGCTTAAGTAAACAGCATAAATATGCGCGCATGGCCTTTTACGAAAAACACAAGTTCTGGGACTTCGAATTCAAAAATATAATTTTTGACTGCCATCATAAGTATTGGAGAGATCCGCGTCATCCACGGGCAACTTGCTACAAGCGGAACCATGGCGGTGGATCGCTTATGGTATGGGCTGCATTTAAAGGAAAGTCGCCAATTTGTTTTGTATCTGGCCGAATGAATGCTCAAGCTTATATAGAATTGGTAGATAGTGAGCTAATTCCATTTGCTGAGAATTTCCATGGGGATCAATGGACTTTTCAGCAGGACAATGCGCCATTACACGTTGCCCGTGCTACAATAGACTATTTTGAGAGCCACAAGATACCATTGATGAAGTGGCCGGCAATGAGTCCGGACTTAAATCCAGTTGAGGATCTGTGGGGAATACTTTCAGCAAAAGTTTATGCCTGTACAAAGCAGTACGATACATTGAAGCAACTAAAACAAACAAAACAAACAGAATGGAACAGGATAGAAATAACAACACTACAAAACTTGGCAAATTCAATGCCCAGTAGGCTGAAAAAGCTTCAGGAGCATAAGTAACTCCATTAATTATTAAAAGAGTTCATCTTCCCACAAACTTGTTCCTTGGAAATTTTTTTCATAAAAAATATTTTTTGCTTTTATACCATTATCAAATTTAAAATAATTTTTTTTTTGTTATTAAAAAAATTAATATTGAATTTGTTTATGCCTTTTTGTTTTGTACTGAGCGAAGAGCGAGTTGATCAAAAACAGATTTGATCGGGTCTTTTCTGTCCCTTTTCTGAATGTGTCCGTAAATGAGAGTTTTTTATCAGACACGCCGAAAGAGTCAACCGTTGTTTGCGAGGTCTGGGCAAATCTGATTAGGTATGCATCCCATATCACAGATTTTGATGAGAACGATGTTTATTTTATAACACGCGTAGTGGGCATTTTTGCTATATTATAACTTTATCATGTCTTTATAGCATAGCTCGCAAACAACGGTCAACACTTTTTCCCTTTGCTGTCTCGTCACTGACAAAACAGAACGAGGGGGAACATTGTGAGTTGCTGCGGACACCGCAATAGCCGAGTCGATTGAGCCCTGTCTGTCCGTCCGTCCGCCCCCACAAAGAACGAAAATCTGTTGCATCCACAATATTGCAGATTCGAGAAAACTAAAAACGCACAATCATAGAGAATGACCAGGGCTTTTCTTGCTGTGGTGCCGTCGTTGGTGTTTCCACTTCCATTTTGTTTTAATTTTTAATTTTGGTGTTACATAAATAGATTACAAAATTATATTAGTGAATTAAATTTAATTTGTTTTTGCCCCTTCGACACTCTGTCCTGGGCGTACTGGAAGAATTTTTGCGTGATTCGGTCGAAATCGGCGTCCTCTAACGAAAATCTTTCATTAAATCCCGCTGTAAAAAAATAATCATGTTTATTATATTACAATATACATATTAATTTGAAAATAATACTTACTACGGATGGCTAGAGTAACCCGCAAGCCCCTAATGCACTTTTTTGCCTCTGTGCCCCGCCAAGAGCACTGTCGTGCGACCTCGTCGGACACAATTGAACGCCAAGAACTCTGAATCCATTTGTCGAATGCTTTCTCGCCCGACATCATTAACTCTGCGGTCTGTACAGAATTATATTTGAATATATTTTTCAAATTTAGCTCGTGAGTTTCACTCAAAACACTTACCACATTTTTGAAGAAACTTTCTTCCTGCAATTTACGCTCAAAATGGTCTAATTCTTGAATTGTTGTGAGCGGTTGGCAAGGCAGAACTTCTTTAGGTTTGCGGATCTCTCCACAAACCTTCGCCTTAATGGAGCCAATTTCGGAACGAAGAGCCACCATTTCCGCTGTGTTTCGGTCCATTTTATTAATCATGATATCCAATTTTTTGTCCAGGTTATTTATTCCGTCGAGTTTATTAAGTATCAGGTCTATTTTTTGGTGCAGTTTATTAATTTTTTCTATGATAGCTGTTGATAAAACTGGTTGATTCGAAATTCTGAACTAAAACATTTGAAAAATCCTTACATGGTTCTGGAAAACTAAAGTCTGCTGCATTTTCTTCAATAATATTAAAGTTCGATGTACTTTTATTGATACGCTTCGATTCGCATATATATTTCCGGCTTTTACGCTTAAATGGCATTTTTTATTAATATTAGTACTCCCCTGTGTATACAAAAAAATGGTGCGCAAAGTCAGTTCCAGCGAAAATTGTTATATTCGTTGACGCAGGTTGCCTGATGCACAAGAAGATGGCTAGAAAAAAAATATATACACAGAATGTGTAGATTGTTGTCTTTTTGGGGTCTTATACTGCTCCCAAACTCAAATTTTGTGCACTATACTATACTATTAAATAAATAATAATTTACTTACCGATTTTTCTTTTTTTTCACTATTTTTACGATTTAACTCCCCGTTTACGTCCTTCTGCTGCGGTTTTTAATCACAAAATAAAACAAAACGAAAAAACTGCGGCGTTGTGCCGGGTCGCAGTTTGACATGTTCGTTCATGTTCTATTACGTGATCCGGCGTTTCTTGCGTATTGTGCCCGTTTTTAAGTCCGTTTGTAATAGTTTTGCGGGACTTTGGTCGTCGCACGGTTTTCGTCCGGTAAATGCTCTTTTCTGAGTCCGTCTGCGAGCATTTTGTGAGACTTCACCCGTACCTACATATGTATATATTTTTTCCGTTATGTTTCACTTTTCTGTCTATTTTTCACCCGTTTTTAAGTCTGTTTGTGATAGTTTTGCGAGACTTTGTCGTCACTCGGTTTTCGTCCGTTCAATGCTCTTTTCTAAGTCCGTCTGCGAGCATTTTTCTCCCGGATTTTTATCATTTCTAAGTCCGTTTCCGGACATTTTATGATAGTTCCGTTTTACTATCGCTCTTTGGTCCACTGGGAGGTCTAGTTCTGTTTTGCCTCCAGCATGTTTTAGTGTATGGGTGCATGCATTCTCACGTACTTTGCGTGTGTGTGTTTAGTATTGCTATAAAAAGGCGAGCACAGTCGAATCCACGCGACTTTATTTTTTTTTGTAACTGTAAACATCTACTCTTCTAAACCTAGTGCGCAGGGAGTCAGCACCGTGCGCACCATGGCACCCCAGAACCTCCGCAACCTGGAACCTCCGCACCTCAGAACCCCCGCAACCTGGCACCATAGAACTTCCGCGCCATAAAACCACCGCAACCTGGCATCCTAGAACCTCCGTATCTTGGCAGTTGCGTCGTGAACGAGCGCTGGCCGAGCGTGGCATTTGTGTACTTACTTATGTAATGTATTGTGTGTGTATGTATGACTTGATGGCCACAATGAAGTGTACATTATCAATAAAAATCTGTTTTGTTAAATCTTGCAGTCTCCTTTGGCACTCATCGCTACGTATGTACATACATATGTATGTATGTATGTATACTTACCCATCAATATCGCGACTTTGAACGTATATACATATACATATGTACATAAGTACTTATATGCACATACAAGTGCAAACAGAGAAAATGTATGTACTATGTCCTTTCAAAATACTTACTATCAATGTACTTTCCTACTTGGCTCTAATGCGACTTCATAGGGGGACAACTGGCTCTTTCGTTTCACTGCACATAGACATGTGCATTTTGTCACTCGCAATCGACTATCCTTCTTGAGAGCGCCTTGGACCCTCATGACTCATCCATTGGTCTTGTTTGAGTTGTTTGTGCAGAAATATATATTCTTCTCATTGATTTGAATAAGTCTATTACCGAACATACACCTTTAATGGGCCTCCCATAGACCCAAAAAACTCCGTCATAGTCTGTTCTTTTCTTCACGGCTCACTCTTCCTGTGCTGAGGTTTTTCAATAACTTTTCTTGCGACCCCCGACCAACATTCATAGAGATTGCAATTTAGACCTTAACCTCCCCTCCTGTAGTTCCTCTTCTGCACTTTTTTGTCTTTGAGTAGCAGATGTTGGTGTTTGGGTTCGTAAACCATAATTAAATTGGCAAACGTAAAAAAGACAAGAGCCATCAGACAGAAAATTCCGTAGATGCTCTGCCCTACATGGTATATTTTTTTTTCTGTTTATTTTGCATTAATGGCGGAATTTTGTCACTCGCAATCGACTATCCTTCTTGAGAGCTGTTCTCTTAAGCTGTTCTCCGTCCGCACACGCAGCAGCATCTAAAGATTCATGAAGAAGAATATACGAATTGATGGTAAATATATGAAAACAAAATACCCTCAATGGACCGCGATTTATCAAAAATTTCGCCACTCCCCCTTCCGCCCCCGCAAAAGACAAAAATCTGGGGGTATCCACAATTCTCAGAGACTATTAACGCTAGAGTAACCAAATCCACTCCTGTTAGATCTCACTATAAAATAGTGTTGGGTAAACATCGTTCAATTTACTGAATAAGTTCGTTCGTTCATTTTTATGCAGTGAACTAAGTCGTTCTTTTAGTTCGTTCCTTTTTGTTCATCTTATTCGTTCTTTTTCGTTCATCGTTCTTTTTTGTTCATCGTTCTTTTCCGTTCGTTCTTTTTTGTTCATCGTTCTTTTTTGTTCATCGTTCGTTTTCGTTCGTTTTTGTTCCTCATGTTCGCTATGTTTGAGCTGGTATGGCAGCTCTTTTTGTTTTGCTCATTTCGTTTTGTTCGCTATTTTTGAGTTGGTATGGCAGCTCTTTTCACATTTTGTTGTGGCGGACTCTGGCAAGAAAGTTGAAAAGAAATTTAAACTGTTTTGAAATGTCGCTTAAACGTAAATTTAGTGCTTTATGGAATCACTTCGATGCCATAGATGACAAAAAGGCAAAGTGCAAGTACTGCAAGTCGGATTTGAGTATAGCCGGAGGTTCACAGAGCAATTTAACACGGCATTTGAAGTTGAAACACCCAGCTTCTCTCGATGAAATTGAACGACAAGGAAGTACTGAAGCCAGTTATTCTGCCGCCACAACATCGCAGCAAAAAATAACTGCATTTGTTCAGAAGCCACCGACAGCGCGTAAAAGTGAGCAATTAGACAAACAGTTAGTGCGAATGATTTCCAAAGGCCATCATGCTCTCCGGATCGTGGAGGAGCCGGATTTTAAGAAGCTGATAGAGGACGTTTCAAATTGCCCTGGATATAAGTTGCCCACACGTAAAACGCTGTCTAATGTGCTACTTCCAAATATACACAGTGAGTTAATTGCCAATGTGAAAGAGAAGATAGCATCTGCATCTGGAGTTTGTCTCACAACTGATGGATGGACATCGCTCACCAATGAGAGTTATGAAAATATTCGCTTATAGCTTTAGCTTTTCTGCGCACACTGCTCATTTTTTCTAGAGCTTATTGGACAATTAGATTTAGGGTATGAGCAAAACACCGTATATGACTCCAATTGCCGGTTCTAATAGCAAGAGCAATGTTGTGTGCATTATCGGATGCTATTGCTGCGACTTTGTTTTCGAGATCCCATTCATTCAATATTTTTCCAAAAAGCTGCACAGATTCGCAGCAGTTCAAGTTACTAAAAGAAACTTCATATCGATAAATTAACATATTTGTTATGTTTCCATCCTTTCTTTCTTCCTAATGATCTGCAAAAAAAAGGAGACAAATAAATATATATTCATTTTATTTTGTATTCCTACAGAAACTTACGGTACGTTTCCGAGTTCGCATCCGTTCGTAAATGACGCCGCCTTTATTAGTCCAGTCTTTACTTTCCTCGTGCTCGAGTCGTGTCACGATCTCCTCGGCAAGGAGCTTGCAGCGTTGGCGGTTCAATTCGATGTTCATAGTTTGAAAGTAATCAATAACTATGTCCGTAATGCGACCTCTTTGCCTGGATTTCAGTTTTGCAGAGCCACGTCTCAGCTTTTGCCACTGTGATCGGACGTCTGCGTTTGCATTGAAAATTTTGAGTATTCCCGGCATTGTCTGTCGGCCTAAGCCCCCGAGTTGTGGGACAGGAGAAATGATGACATTAGCGTCATTGGGGCCATCAGCGTCCCCCAGAACCATGTCTACGGAGGCCTGGAGAAGAACATCTTGTTCCTCGATCCGAACGGGAGTGGCAGAACGGTCAGAGGCCGGGGACGGACAGGGCACCTGCAAGAGCAGAGAGGAGTGTTAATTGATTCCTCTAGAGGAATTCTTTGATGGGTAACCTAACTGCACGGTCTGACGCTGATTCTGACCACCACCAGCCAACGTTCCGTGTTGCACCGTTACCGAGCTGTTGGTGTTCTGGGCCTGGACAATACCGGTAGTCACCATTAATAGACTCGGAGCTCCGGCTGCTGCGTTCTTGGAGTGATCGAAATGATCTTGCCCAATGGAGTTTTTGCACCGATTTTGTTCGGAGCTACATGGCAGGGGAGCCCTCGGCCCGAAATCCATGGCCACGGCCAATATAAGGCGGAGCAGGAACACCAGGAAGTCAGTTACCATCGACCCTCTGAACAGTTACCATCGATCTTCTGGACAGTTACCATCGACCCTCTGAACAGTTACCATTGACCTTCTGGACAGTTACCATCGACCTTCTGGACAGTTACCATCGACCTTCTGACATCGACCTTCTCAAGAGTTACGATTAAGCTTCTGGATATTTTATCATCGAGCCTCTGAACACTAAACAGCTACTACCGAGCCTTCACAAGAACCTTTCCCTGTACCGTGCCGCCTATCCTTCGACAGGATCATTCACACAGTGCCGTGTATCCTAGTACCGGAGCTCAGACCCAGTACCGTGCCGTGTATCCTTCGAACAGGATGCCCCACTTCAGTGCCGTGTATCCTAGTACAGGAGCCCCATACCCAGTACCGTGCTGACAAGGACTCGCACCGGCACGCCGATTAGTCTACCATGATCAGGATGAACATCCGCTGTATAGCGTCACGCAGGAAGGACGAGCTACAGAGCCTAGCCAAGAAGTTTGGACTAGGAGAAACTGGGACAGTAGAGGACCTCCGGAGCCGGATCACGATGCCGTGCAAGCAAGGCTGGACGAATTGGCCACACACTTTGGGAAAATACCGAGCCCCAGGGACCACTGGAGCCCAGCCACGTCGCCCGGGCCAGAGAGCCGGACGAAGAAGGAAGACAGCAAGGAGGGACCAAAACTGCGATTAATTATACCCGAGTTGCCCAGCATGAGCCGAGGATCCACCCACGGATACAACGAGTCAACGAGCTGCCCAAGGACCACTCCCAGGAACCAGACCCAATACCACTGGACCCCCTGCAACACCGAGCCACCAAATGACCATGGAAGGAGAGCAGCCACGTTTTCCCGAGGGACATCGGGTCTCACGCCCCGGAGGGGGTGAGATCTCGTACTCCTTACTGGCGGACAAACTCCGGAAATGGGGATTTACTTTCGACGGCCATCTCCGGTCTCCTGACAGGTAAGGCCGAAGGGTGGTTCCGAACTTTTCAGATGCAGGGACAGAATTGGACGGACTTTCGGAAGGAATTCCTGGAATTCTTCCTGCCCCCCAGATACTTCCAGCGTCTGGAAGACACCATACGAAGTCGGGAGCAGAAGCCCAAGGAATCCTTCCGGGATTACCTGATGGAGCTACGGTTGATGATGCAGCGAGCCCAGTATACTCGGGAGCAGGAACTCGACCGGATCTACGAAAAACTCCGCGCGGAGTATCAAATGTACACGCGCAGACAGGATTTCCGATCACTCACGGGTGGAATGAACCCAGCTCATCTAGGCACGGGACCGAGAATCACTCCGTAGCATCGGGACCACGCAGAATCATCGCAGAAACGGCCATTTCAGTGGTTCGTGCACAAGCCGACAGAAGCTGTTCTGCTGGGAATGTGGCCACCCTATACGAAGTTTTTGAATTTTCGCTCTCTCAAATCGTAGTTCCGCGTACCATTTATTCCACTGGATTGCATTAAAATCCTTGTCACTCATTCACTTTTAAACAATTTGACTTTGGCGCTCAAGTTTAGCGGACCTTCCTCTCTTTTTTTTGGGATTTGCTCTGTATTTTGTGATGGGATATCCTCTCTTCGTGGAGGGATTTTTGCTCGCCACAATATCCCCAATTGAGCAACATTTTGCATACCCTGGAGAAATGCATGGGAGAGAATGTTTGTCATATCAAGCTCCAATATATGCAGAAACTAGTCAGTCTCTACTTTAAAGCTATATCAACGATATTTTGCAGCTTATTGTCTTCTTATAGAGACCAAGAATTGGTATCGGGATCGTTTGGAAAGGTAAGGGTATGGAAATGCCCATACTGCTACAAGTTAAAAAAAGCCAGTGAAGTAGAAAATTTGTTTATTAATCGGATAAAATTATGTGGGCATGGCTGAGGGTTCATTTTAGCTGGCAATATTCAACGGAATATCAAAAACGAGCAATTTGTATAATAGAACTTGAATTCGTCAGTATATTTACGGTATATTTTCAAAATGAGACGGTATATTTACGTATATTGATGAGGGTCGGACGGTCACACTGGTCACTATTATTGAAATATTCTAGGCGTGCAAAAATAAATAAAATAGCAGAGAAACTATAAATTTGCGTACAGCTGGAAAGGATATGAATGAATGTATAAGGCCAGCCCGGGGACACGGCCATCGCAATGACGGAAAATTCGGAGAACGCCTCGAATGTGGAGAGTTCTCAATTGGAACAGTCGGGGGAACAGTCTTCCCCCAGTGGTCCTTCTTCGCAGATCATGGTAAAATCCGAGAAGTTTGATGCCGATGTTGAGGCCAAGTTGAGAGCCTTGAATGCGAAGAATAAGTCGGAACAGAAGCAAAGGCATAGCCATGGCCAGCAGGATGACGACACGGAAGACGATGACGAAGACTGTGATGGCGATGGCTCCTCTGTGGATGATAAAAAGGCCATTGTGCCGGTGAAGTCGTCCAACGAAATACTCGCAGAACTCTTTGGCGTTTTCAATGCAGCACCTCCCGCGGAGCTGCTCGATGACAAAAATCTTCTCAAGCTCAAGCACAAAAAGGTCAAAAAGGAGAAGAAAAAGAAGAAGAAGACGTCCAAATCGGATGGCGAGTGTTCGGAATCGGATGCGGAGGGCAAGCACAAGCACAGGCGGAAAAAGCATAAGCATAAACACAAGGACACCAAGGAAAAGGATCGCAACAAGGCCAAGGAGAAGCAATCTGCTGCTCATGCTCCTGTTGTTTCTGTGGTTTCTGCCTGTCTCAAGGAGAAAGAGAAACCTGAGACTAAGAAACGAGCCTCGGAAAGAAACAATCATGCGGAAGTCCTGCAACCAAAGAGGGAGAAGCGGGAGCGAGAGCGTGACCGCAGCCACAATAGCTTCTATAATGGCTACAGGGTAGGCGAACGACCCAGCGAGAGGCCCAGCGAAAGACCCAGCAACAAGGCTCGTGAAATGTCCGATGTCTCGCTCTCCGACGAGGAATCATATCTCCGCGAGAAGGCCTCCAACGGACGCCGACGACCTCAGAACAGCTTCTATGATGTGAAAGAAGAGCCCAAGGAGGAGCTCCCCCAGCTGCACCACGGTAAGCGCAATGCTTGGGACTCCGGCACGAGGCGGCCACGTCGGTCAAGGTCCCGGTCTCGATCCCGACCTCGAGATCTGGGCATTGACAAGAAGCGGCTTCTGGAGGTGGCGCGCAAGAATGCCATCCACATGTTCAAGCGGGGAAATCTGCCGGGTGTGGCCGATATGACGCCCGAGGTGAAGGACAAGGTCTTGATCAAGATGCGTTATGGGGGACGTACCGTCCAGGATCTGACGGACTTTTGCAAGAAGATCTCCAGCGGCGATGCGCTATCCGATCTCAGCTCCGACGAGGAGTCCGATACGGATAAGAATGGGAATGCGAAGGCCTTCCACCACCCCTTCCAGCTCAAAGAGCGGGAACCGATTGTGATGCACATCCGCAACTCCACGCCGATACAGCCGCGGAGGGAGGATCAAACCAAGGCCATAACCATGCAGTTTCCGGTGTCTTCAGGGCAGGAGCATCGCAAAACCGAGACCTGGGTGCCTGTGGGGCGCAAGGATTCGTTGGCCCCACTACCATCGCTACCGCCTGCCAAACAATCTACGAATATCTTTCAGGACATACAGAAGAATGTGTTTGCCAAATCCATACCGCAATTGGAGAAGCAAGAGCCCGCCTTTAAGTCGATAGGTGCAACAGCATTGGAAGCGTCTACGTCTACGTCTACACCTTCACCTGTGACCGGACCTGCACCCGTTCCCGCACCGGTTCCTCCGCCTCGTCCAGAGCCAGTTCCAGCTCCAGTAATTGCATTCACTCCCGCTCCGATACCGTTTGTGCCTGAGGTCCCCATACCATCTGCGACAACACCAGTGACGCCCAGCCTGTCAGCAACGACGCAGCATCATTCGTCACACATTCGTGCTTCCATCTTCCCGGAGTCGGGGCCGCTCAGCATGGATGTGTCGAGTATAATTACCCAGCGACTTAGTGCCATCCGTCGACTACAGGTGAGTCTCCCTAGCAATGGCCTATAGCATCCCAATCTGAAGCCAATCTGAATTATTGCGCAGGCAAATCCCACCGACTGCGAGGCCATCAAAATGATGCACAACGCACACCGGGACATGTCCTCGTGGGCCTCCTCGAAGCATCTGCCAGGCCAATTCACTGGCAGCACGGGCGCCCACGTGATGAAGGCCCATGAGCTGAATAGCGGTCCGCAGCTGTGGGTACGTCGGGATCAGCTGACCTCCACCAAGCCGGTGACGGGCGGCATGGGCATGGCACTGTTGCAGAAAATGGGCTGGAAGCCCGGCGAAGGACTGGGACGGTGCAAGACGGGGTCCCTGCAGCCGCTGCTGCTGGATGTGAAACTGGACAAACGCGGACTGGTGTCGCGCGAGGATATCAAACGGCAGCCCCCGCGCCCAGCGGCCGGGCAGCGTAAAAACAAGGATAGGGGCTGCGGCGGCGTCGGTGGCGGCCCTTCTGGCCAAGGGGTTGCACCCATGGTAGTAACGGTGGACAAGCATCCCGTGTGTGTGCTGAATGAGCTGACATCGAAGAACCGGTGGACGCCGCCGCAGTATATTCTGCAGCAGGAATCAGGCCCGTCGCACACACGCAGTTTCCTCTTCTCCGTGGAGATCAATGGGCAATTGTACACCCCCGACCGGCCGTGCAACACCAAGAAGGAGGCCAAGCTGAACGCGGCCAAATTGTGCTTGGAAAGTTTGGGCATCTTGCAGCCCAGTTAGGGGCGTAATCTATGATGCTAAGGATAAGGAAAGTCAGGATATATTCTGTAAAGATTACATGTAAATACGTATAAAATTAGTTTTAAATCTGAACCGTAACCATTTTCGCGAAGCTTTCCATCTGGCAAAAGCTTGCAATGTTTGCAGGAAAGCTCTTAGAGAAAAAAATAAGAGAGCCGCTCTCTTAGCAGTACAGTGGCATGGGAAAGGCAAGAATAGGAGAGTTTGAACCACTAAACGGCTTACGCTCAGCTCAAACTGCTTTTGGTCCACGGTGCAACTCTCGGCTTGCCATTTGCGAAAGAGCTTTGATTGCTGCTAACGGGGCTAAGGCGCAGGCCAAACAAACAGCTGACGCGAAGGGCCTGCTGCAAAGGGGGGGGGGGGGGGGGGGGGCGTGGGAGTGGGTATATTTGCAATCCATTAAATCTCTCGACACGACACTCCCAAGCAAAAGCAGCTTAGCCCAAACATTGAAGGTCAGTTCACGCGGGAGTGCGCTCCAAACAACTTCGTCGGATCGGATGGCAGCAGTAGACACAGGCGCAGGACAGGATATGGTCAATGGGCTGTTGTTGTTGCCATTGTTATTGTTGTCACCCCGCTGTCGCCCAGATACAGACACAAAACTTTTCTGAGTGCCCTAGTCCAGGTCCCAGCATCCATTCCTTGCGAAAATATTGCTGCTGAAAAGTGTGTGCATGTTGTACTACAGATGTTTCTTGCGTCCCACTGCATGGCCACAGAACTGGACGGGAATTCGGCTTTGGATTTGGCACAAACAAACAGCGACGACAATTGTCGGATGGTGATGCGGGAGCGGGAGCGGCGGCGGCGGCAGTGAAACGTAGTTTTTAGAGTTGCATAATTACACGCACACGCACACACCCATGCCCCATGCCCCATACCCATACCAATACGCATACCTGCCACTGCCACTGGCCATGGAACTGTTGGGCGTTGTTGCGGTTTGATGTGGCGCTCCTCCATGCATTTCGCTTGCTGCTGCAGCCATGGAAACTTGTCGTACCTGTGCGATTTCCATGTTTGTTTGCCATGGCAGCAACAATTTTCTGGACCTATTCCATCCCACCTGCTGGCAGAGTGAAATGGCCCAGATACGACTGGAGTTTGTCCACTGGAATCTGAAGGTACGTACACAACTTATGGTCGGTCTGTCGTGGAGTTGGTAACTGAAAATAACTCATTTTCCACCAAAGTGAAAGTCTGTGTGGTGTGTGGCAATGCAACGAAAACTGCATTGAGTTGAGTTTTGGCTTGAGATCTGATTACCCTTACTCAGGGGTCTTTGAACTTGATAATGTTTTTCGTTATGTCTATCAAACCGCAAGTCACTTATACTATAAATGTTTATAGATTTATAGATGTCTGTCTGTTTCTATTGAATCTAAAGTATGGAACTTCTCTGTAAATACAAATTTGTAATTTTTATGTCAATAGTCAATAGTCGCGCAACCGTTTATTACCCAAGTAATAGGAACACAATCTACTGCAGACCCGTTTAAACAGAGCCTTAAGCTTAGAGTTTTCCCCTTATATTGTAATACAATTGCAGATTTCTCCCAACGATGGATTGCCACAGAAAATATGCAGCGACTGTTTTACAAAGTTCTGCTCCATTTACACATTTCGACTGGGCTGCCAGGAAGCGCAGTTGAAGTTGTCGAACATTTATGACAAAATCGATGCCAGCAGCTTGGAGGATGAATGCCAGGAAGAGGAAGGGGAACATGAAGATGCGGAAGCTGTGCCAGAAACAACAATTATAGGAGCAACAACAACAACAACGACGGTTTCAACCGAAACACAACCAAACACTGCCACTGCCCCCCCAATAGAGTTTTTTGTGGAAACCATAGGCCACACCGAAGCGAGTAACGATAACGACTCACAGCCACTATACCAGGATGATGATGATGATAATGATGATGATGATGATGATGACGTTGATGCCTCTCAGGAACTGACCATTAGCTATGCCTGTAAGTTCTGCTTTAGGCCGCAGGAGAGCTACCAGCTGCAGCAGCTGCTCCTGGATCACATAAATGCCAGCCATGATCCAGAGCAGCCGTACAACTGTCCGGAGTGCGAGGAGTGCTTCCAGGATGCTGCCTCCCGGACTGTGCACCTCAAGAGCAGTCATGTGGAGAAGCAGTTCAAGTGCGAAGTGTGCGGCAAGCAGTACAGCGATCGGCACAACCTGCGCCATCACATCGAGAAGTATCACTCGGAGACGGACTTTGAGTGCACCATGTGCGAGAAGCGCTTCTTTACGCGCAAAAGCCTCAACTATCACATGAAGTGGCACAATCCGGAGCGTCAGCTCAAGTGCCGGCAGAGCGGCTGCGAGCGTTTGTTCATCAATCAGCGGCATCTCAAATGCCATGAGGCCACCCATACGGGCGCCAGTGCCAGGAAGAGCGAGCACTGTGGCTTCTGTGGTAAAAGTATGTATCTGCCAATACTGATCTGATAGTGATAGATCTACTAAATAGAGCCCTTTCCATAGCTTTCATACACCTAAAGACACTACGATGGCATATCTATAGACAGCATGGCGGGGAAAAGCCCTACAAATGCGCCAACTGCACGGAGGGTAAGTGGAGAGAGAGAGAGAGAGCAAACCAGGAGCGCAGAAACGATAGAGCCCTGAATAGCCTGATTGGATCTAAAGATTCAATCAGGTTGAGGGATCAGGAAACATAAACATAAACATTAACATTAATCATAACAATTTGTCGCATCATCGAACACTCTCACATTGAAACCAGCGCCTAAGATCATAGAACTGTGGCCCAGCCAGAGCCAGTCCTCAGCTGCCTCTTATATCGTACATAGAGTGTGTCTGTTAGTCAAGTCTGAAGCAACGGTAAACATAATGGCTATAGCAGCTCTTTTTGTATACCTTTTTTTAGCCAAAAAGCATGCCCTCGAAAATTAACAAAACGTTTTGTACTTTGCCATAATCTTAGCCCACATCATTAGAGTTTTTAAACCACAAAATAAATCAACCCAACCCAAGTCCAACCACCAAGTACGTACCCCCTTGGAGAGCAGCATGCATCGTACATATACTTACATACTACATATATATGTCTCTATTTCATGACACCCAATCACTAACCGACTAGTTACCATCCGAAACCTGTGCCTGTGCCCTATTAACAGTCCTCCTCTGCCATCCCCCTGCATAGTGTTCGCCTCGTACGCGGAGAAAAGGATCCATATGCTGGAGCGGCACAGGGAGAACCTAACGCCCATTGAACGCAGCGAATGCATGTTGTGCCGCCAGCCCTTTGGCAGCGAGCAGGAGCTCATACATCACATGTCCGTGGATCATTTGCAGCGGGCGGCCAGTGCGCCAGTGATTGCCAACAATAAGCGTGTCCTGCAGCAGAAGCGAGAGCGTCAGTATTCGGGACTCTTTCAATGCGACAGCTGCACCCAGAGATTCAATATGAAGTCGGCCCTGGATCGCCATGCCGCTGTCCATTCGGAGAAGGACAGGCCGCATGCCTGTCTGCACTGCTCAAAGCGTTTCAAACGGGCCCAGGACCTGAAGTGGCACATCAAGACGCACGAGAAGGAGAAGCCCAATGTTTGTGACGTGTGTGGCAAGGCCTTTGCCTTGAAGTATGTCCTCACACAGCATCGGCTAAGCCATGAAGGTGGGTAAATGATTCCCCTGTAATTGCAGAATTCCAATCAATGTGTTCTCTTTTCTCTGCCAGTTTTGGAGAAGAACTTTAAGTGCAACGTTTGCGGTCGGGCCTATCTGTTTGAAAAGAGCCTGCGGCTGCATCAACGCATCCACACGGGCAACACCTACTACAAATGCGATCTGTGCCAGGAACGCTTCGTAACGCACATTAAACTGAAAAGTATTTGAAAGACCATATCATAGCCGAAGGGACTGGACTGGTACTAAAAGTGTGATTATTGTGTTTCAGCTCATATGCAGAAAATGCATGCACACGCATCTGAGACGCCTTCACCGGACTCCCTGGATGATTTGATAAAGATTGTGATTTCCTAAACAGAACAAGATAGCAAAAGAAAGCCCCTACTGTACTTTTGTAGCCAAGCGCAAATAGAGAGAGAGAGACAGAGAGCGTAGCTCTCACTAACTCCTACTAAACTGACAAACTACCAAAACCAAACTACTAAAACCATACCCTCCATTCAACCTTATCATTAGACCATATGCGGCCGCAGGAACGCACCAGGGCTGAAAGCTTTATACTCTCTAGGCAAATGATTCACTCTCTATCATATATATCTTCTACTATATCTTTCTTCTTCCACCATCGTATTCCCCTGAATACCGCGAGTGCTGTCCATCTATATATTCACACACCTGCAGCACTTAGAAACACACGACCATTGACGACCATTTAGCGATAAGCAATATTTAAAAAGAACTTCAAGCTACACGGCAACCACTTAATGCTCAATGCATTTGCATTTATTTCAAAACCCAAAAAATATTTACAATATCTACCGAAAGAGTATAAGTCGTATTTAAAATATCAATGTACTATGAATTTTACTATGTGTAGTTCCAGATATATTTACCAAATTCGTGCTCTATAAAAACATCAATTTGAAAAGATGAAGTAGTTTTTTTTTTTTAATTTGTTGGTAATTTTGTACGGCTTTATGCACAGTGGTGGATACCGTCGATCGGCGCTAAATATTGAGTTGTACCATTAAAGGTTAATACTGTAAACAGCAATGCAAAATTTCCATCGCTGCATAATTTTCAAGAACATTCCGATGTATTCGAGCGGTATGGTTTATTAACAAATATTTGATATTGAATTGCATCCGGTTTTTAGATTAGTCTACCGCAACTATAAATTTTTTAGGCCCTGTCTCTTCTCGCTACCAATTAACAAAAAAAACCTGCTTATCCTGCATAAATACGAGTATGTTCCTTTAATTTAATTAATTAAATATTCAGAAAATCCAAGAAATGCAACTGAGCTGCAATCCGAAATCCGCGCGAAATACCGTATGTATTTTTGCAGTTACAGTTCGTTCATTATATTCATTGTTGAGATTATTAAGCACCTCAGAGAAGATATACTGTCGGAATTCTGGAGTTAAAATGATTTTCAGATCAGACTATGATTCTCGTTGAGCTATAACTGTCTTCTGCGGATGACATATTTAAACCATTTTACTTATCGATATTATAGTGCGATAAATTGAATTGCTGTATATTTTCGGCTGTTATTGTTCCTAACCTAAACTGTTAAGTTAACTTGAGCATGTTAACTATGTGCAAGTGTTAAACCACTTCGCTTTAGATAAAACTTCAAATTGAAAAATGCTCAATTGGGAAAAATCACGCCAAACCTTTTCGATGTAACGATGCGATTTTTGCTTTCGGCTAATGAAAATCGTCAAGAATTTTCGTCCATACGATATATGCAAAAAAACCTTATCGTTTAAAACATTTTCAAAACAAGTTTTTTGTTGAACTTTTTTGTTGAAACCTTGTTTTAGCCAAAATACAATCAAAAGGAGTCATCAATGGCATACAATTATTTTAGCAGATCTGAGAGTCTTAGTGTGCCTGCATTACTCAACGGAATATAAAAATTGAGATCACCTACGTTTTATGGGTTTGGCCTTTTTGCGCTAGATCCAATAAAACCAAGTATTTAGAATAAACCAGTTAAGTAGAAAATTTATTCATCAATCGTAAAAAACTATGTGGGCATGGCTAAATCGTCCATATAGCTGATATTCGACGGAAGATCAAAATTGAGGGAATCGTCGTATTTGTTGAATCGGTAATGGCCCGGTTGACAACATTTAAATCCTTGTCGCTCACATTCAAAAAAGTTAGATTTGGCGCGCACCACACGGTATATTTTAAAAACGAGACCGTATATTTCGGTATTTATTTGAATCGGGTAGAATCGGTAATAACCGGTTCTCAACAATGAGTCTCATTCCATACACAAACATGTTGCTAAGTCCATGCACACATCCCCTGGGGGAAATGGATGAGATAGGATTGCTGAAATGTGTGTCATCCCAGGCTCTAATTAATGAGAAACTAGATAGTCTCTGTTTTAAACGATATTTTGCAGCTCATCGTCTATCTACAGAGACCAAGGACTGGTACTGGGATCAGGATTTATATACAAACACCTAATCAAATGCATGAATAGACCAAAAAAATGCAATCTTAAACAAGGTCTTTATTAATCACATTTGAAAGCAGGTTGGAAAACAGTATCTTTATATAATATTCACGAAATAGGGTGTACAAACGCCCATACCCTGGTTGACAATAAATGAGTCTACAAATACCAGCAACATTGACGTCACAACCTGCGACTATTGAACACATTTTTTGAAGCCGTGATTTTGTCAAAACAGAAAACATGCCAGTACTTAAAAGTAGTTAATCCTGTTCAAAATTGATTCAGCAATCATATTAAGTTATCTGGGTAAAACTTAGAGATCTATATAGCTGGGAATATTCGACGGAAGAAAGAGTAACCAAGAAATAGTCGTCATAACCGGTTGACAACAATGAGTCCCATTCCATGCACACATACTCTGGGGGAAATGGATGTTATAGAATTAAGAAAATGTTTGTATTCCAAGGCTCAGTAGGTATTAGGATCGACATAAATATATACAAGATACTAAAAATGTACTTGAATATGTCTACAGAATATCAATTACAGAAAAAGTCGTTATAAATCACGTTTCATCTTCTTATAAAATTAACGAAATAGGGTATAAAAATGCCTATACACGAACCATTCTTCAAATACCAGCAACATTGCGACTGTTTTTTTGTTGAACTATTTCGTTTAAGCCTTTTTTTTGCCAAAATACGATAAAAGCAAGGATTAAAAACTATCCAATCTTGTAGAAAATTTATTCATCAATGAGATAAAACTATGTGGGCAGAGCTGAGGGTTTTAGTTTGTCAGCATTATTCAATGGAATATCAAAATTGAGCAATTTCCTTTTTCGTTTGTTTTGATTGACCTATTTCGCTACTTGTTTTTTGGTTGACTTATTTCGCTAAAACCTTTTTTTACGCAAAATGCAATAAAAGCAAGTATTAAGAATAAACCAGTTAAGTAGAAAATTGATTCTTTTATCGTATAAAATTATGTGGGCATGGCAAAATGTTCTATATAGCTATTAATATACCACGGAATATAAAAAACGAGAAATATGTATGGTAGAGCTGAATTTGTCAGTATATTTACGGTATATTTTTAAAAGGAGACGGTATATTTTGTTATATTTCTGAGCGTCGGACGGCATATTTTAACGATAGACTTATTATGGCCACACTGAATAAAACTTTTACCTGACCGGTTGTCATTGTGCGCGTCGCGGAAAATATAAATAAAGAAGTAATACTCTCGCGCTTGTTTTTGTTGGTACTCTGCGGGGTAAAGTTGACAACTAATTTGAACGCGTTTGTTGTCTAGTATTGTGGTTGTTTTGCTTGCTTCTTCCGGCAGAGGCAGAGGCAGAATACGTGTGAAATTATAGTTGATAATTTGTTAATAAGTTGCACCTGTGCTTCTGTGCCGCGGTCTAGTTCGTCTCCCTCTCTGTATGCTGTATGTGTGTGTGTGTGTGGTGTGCGAGGTGTGTGTGAGTGTGTGAATGTTGTGCGAGTACCGTTTTGTATTCATTCTCGCGAATGGAAATTGAAAACCAGCCGAAAGAAATACCATTCATTTTCAAGTGAATAATATCGTGAAAATAAAGATTTTTTCCTTCTACCGTTCGTTTGTGTCTAATACCAGTTTATAAAAAACTACAACAAAAGCCATAAAACAGTGCAACAACAACTGTTCTAAGCGTTTTACACAAACAAACACGTTTTCGGGCCATCAGTGTGTGTGCTAGTGGGATGGATGCTGTGTGTACGTGTTGCTCCTCTGTCGTGTCATTGTGTGTGTTTGTGTATAGAAATTTCTAATGCTTTTTTCGTTTCGTTTGTATTCAAAAATAGCCACAAAAACAGCAACAACAATTGGGATTCTGTTAGTGCGTGTTTTATAATTTTTAATTTTTAATAACAACGGAAACAGCAGGATACCTTTACAACTTTGATTTTGTTTTGAAGGTGAGTGTTGGATTATAAAGTAACTGTGGTAGTTTTTAGCAGGTAGAACGAAATAACGAAATGGTGTCCATAAAATGATGGCCTTATCCCTTATTGATTAAATAACATATCCAGCAGAATACGGCAACCAACATAGCCATTACGACAACCGCATAGAGTCCAACGTTGTCAGTCTCCTCCACTTTGGGTCCAAGCTGCGTTGTTTCCGCCACCATATCATCCATTCCCTTAGTTGTAAAAAATAGGGACCTTTGGTTCCTCGAACTAAGAGCTTTGATGGATTCTATTGAATCCATGTTGCTTTGATTCGAAGCGTGACTTTTAGTAATCAGTATTTGTGTATTTCCAGTAAAGCCTACTACTTTTTTATTTTTTTTCCTTTTGATCATTTTCACTTTGCATGCCAATGCAGCCACCAAGCCACCTCTCCTCCCTCGGCAAACAGACGTTAGCAGCATTTAGGCGCCTGGTCATTTATTTGATATCATCATCATCATCGTCATAATCATCGTCATTGTCGAGTGCAACAGGTTTTTGCGTCTAATAAGGTAATGCCGAAAGAGATGATGAAAAAATGGCTAAATTATAATCGAAAGAGAAAAAAATATCCATCATTGGAAAGTTGATTTGATTGCATTTGCGGAATGCAGCCCCAGTCCCGTCCCGTGTCCCGTGTCGGTCGGTCGTCAGGGTTGCCTAGTTGTGCGACAGGGCGACGCGACGCATTTTTTTTGTGCGAAACACCCATTCCCTGCACTTGGCTAATATTTCAGGCTTCATGCTTCATTTGCTTTCGAGCGGCGGCTGAACTTTCGCAACAGCCGGCAAGGGCGATTGTTGGATGGGATTGGATTGGATTGTATCTCGGAGAAAGGCAGATAGGGCTAGGGTTACACACACGCTCCTCATCTCCTTACCTAACCTCAGGTCTCAAGCAGCTTTTGGGTGTGTACACACTGCCAGTGCCACCCACAAGAAACGGTGATAAATCGCCGCCACGAAGTGACTTTTGGCGAACGAGAGAAAAGTTGTGTGTGGGACTGGGACTGGGGACTGGCAACGCTTTGGGGACATTACACAATTATCCAAACCGAAGCATTTCCCATTTCCCCCCTAAGAAAAATGCATTTTTCCATGAAAATCAATTGCCTTCCTTGCCCCTCTTTTGTCAGCCGTTTTCCGCTGCTGTATCATGTCTTTCTTCTCCCTGTTTCTTGTTGTGCTTCTGTTTTGTTTATGCTTTTCCCATCTTATTGTTTTTGCGCGCCTCGTGCGTCGAATTTATGTGGATTTCAGTTCGTTCGCTCGCTCCCAAGACGGAAGCACTTAATGATACAAATAATACTCGTAGCGGAGCTCCCAGTAGCGGCTGCAGCTGGGGGAATAACAGCAGAAAAACCAAAGAAAAACTAAAGAAAAAAGGGTGCCCTGGTAGCTTTTCCCCCACATAGTACAACCCGTGGAAAATTGGCGCCGCAGCCGTTCAAAAAAAAAACACGAAAACTTGAAACTTGTTTGCCGCATAATTTCCAAAGTTGCAATTTTCATTTTTTTTTTTTTATGGCCATTTGTCTTGCAGTTGTTTTTGGTCTCCATTTTTTTTTTTTTTTTTCTACTTTTTCGAGTTGAAAGTGTTGGCAATGCCTGTTTGGGGCCCATTTGGAATCGTAGTCGGAGTCGGGTCGGGTCTGGTTTTTCTTTCGTTTCTTGGTTTTCGTTTTTTTGACCCCCTGTTGAGGTAATCAGAATTACATAGAAGAAACATTTCATTTTCCGTTGACTTTTGGTGAATTTTCCGAATTTTTTACTGCACTCTGGGTGCAGTATTGCCAGCTGTAATTTTTGTGGTAATGTGGTAACAGTGTTGCCCTTAGGAATTTCTCGAGGAATCCCTCTGGGGCTTGGGTGTCCCTAGATATTCCGCTGTAAGCTGCGAAAAGCGCACTCGGCGGCTCCGAAGACACGCCTCTACTCCTTTTATGGAGAGCAACACCTTCTTGTGTCTTATTACATGTACTCGTATTATTTCATAATAATTTCTGGTTTAACTCTCGGGCTGGCTCTTTCATAATCGACCATCAAAACGTGTCTCTCTCTCTTTGGGCCATCTGCTGCTGCCACTTGTGGGCCCACCCATATGATGGGCTCAGTTTTGGGTCTGTCGCCTGCTTACCTGTTTGTTCGTTCCACCAAAAACACTATTCCACTCCTCCCCGCGTAAAGTGCAAGACACTTGTGCAATTATTGTTGCCCAGTCGTCGAGTCCAGTCTGTGTGGCAAAGTGTAGAACCCCTCTTGGGGACAGGTTGCCGCTTCCCTTTTCATGGCTTGTACATACGTACCTACACCTGTAGGTACTTTTGTCTGTTTTCTTTGTCGGGTGGTTCAGCGGCAGCAGCGGATCCATTGAAACAATGCCGGGTATTTAGTGAAAATGCTTTTGTGCTGCGGCAGTGCCTTCTCGCTTATTAACTTACCTGCTATCTTAACCATTTTCATTTTTCACACGCACAGGCAGAGCCAAGAGCCCAGAGCCCAGAGCCGGCTCCATCTCTGCCAGACTGGAAAATGCACTGCACTTGCCGTGTGGTGCGATGTGTCCGTGTCCGTGGATTAGTCGCCCTCGCTTGGATTTCTTTTGTTTCTGTAACGATGTGCCTCTGCCTCTCTTTCTGGCCAGGTTTCAGCTTCTCTTTTGCACGCTCGTTTTTTGGTTTTTTCTATTTTCTGTTTTTCCTGAATGAACATGAACGGAAATGCCGCAGGGGGTGATTTCTTGAAACTCTCTCCTCCTCCTCTGTTCCTCTGTCCAGACCCTGGACCAGGCCGTGTCCAGCTGAGATGTTCTATCCATGTTCCTCCCTTCTGATTCGGCGCCCCCCTATCTCCAGATCTCTAGAAAATAGACGGCGCCCCGTGCACGGCATCGCACCGTCTGTCTATTTATTAGTTCGTATTCGTAGATTTACTCTATAATTAAAATGCAGCCTGATTGTTAGGGTTTCGGGTCTAGCTCTGGGTCTGGGCTTGGGTCTGAGTTTCGGGTTTTGGGATTGCTTATCATTAAAGAGTGATTAAGCTTAAAGCCTGTGATTAGTGGCTACTCTGTGTGCCCTGGGACGGAAATCGAAGATTGGATGTAGAGCATTAGAGCATCTGATTAAATAAATAATAATTAATAATAATAATAATATGTAGCTAGAAAGAAAGATTTTCCTACCAGCCATCTCCTTTCGTGGCATTTCCCCCACATAAAATATTTACTCTTGCAAATTGATTCGCTTTGCAGTGTTTCACCGAACCCCAAAGGATTGGCAATTCATTTAATTGAAATTTTCAATTACATCATCGCTTTTCGCTTATCAGCAGAATTTCCAGCTCCAGCAGGTCCCTCGGGCGGCGGGGACTCCCTGCTGCCCAAAAGGCATAGTCGGACATTTGTCACCCCTCCACACTCGAAGGATACATCCCCAATAAGCACACACATATGTAGGGGATGTGTATGTATTTATATGAGGGTACAAACTGTTGACCTAGCTCCAAGGAGCTCCAAGAGCAGCAACAGCGGAGAGAATTAATTGCCAGTGGCACAAAAGTCGAAAGTTTTGGGCGTTGTATACATATGCATGTGTATGTATGTATGTATTTGTGGAATGTTAAAGCTTAACAGGAGACTGCAAAACGTATTAAACAGTTTATTTGATCTGTCCATTTGATTTATTCGGTGGACAGTGCACTCGAATAATTAATTTTCCTCTTGAAGAGGTGCAGTGTACTCTGCATTTTGGAATGGAAGTCTCGTTGAACCTATCCCAACATTCCAACAGTTGAAGCTTTAACAGCCATGGTACACACACACACGCCCATCGCTGTTAGCGCTGTTAGCGCTGTTAAGGGTGGCTGTGAACCCCGACAGCTGTTCGGGAATCGTGTGCCGAACGCGGACAAAAACGAGTGCAACGAAGTTTTCCCGATTTTGCCATTGCAACAGAGAGTCAGTCGACAGCTTGTGACCTATATAATAAATTGAATACAGATACAGATACACAGATACACATATTGTACATACTCGTTCGGGTATATAGGGCCATATAGTAGAGACTTTTCTATGCTTTTAGATAGATATAAAGGGGGGCTGGGAAGGACGGGTGTGCACACAAATGGCTTTTGATGTTCCTCCACAGAAGGAGCAGCCTTATCAGACGGCTTGAATGCTTTCCGGCTCCAGTTCCAGTTCCTCAGTTCTTCACGAGGCCTTAACGTGTCCGGATCTGGAGGGATGTGGTGTGCGCGTAAATGGGACGCTTTTGGCAAATACCCGTGAATTTTTAATATATTTTCGCCAGGCGTGAAATGGGGTTGAGTGGATAAAAGTTTGACGGCTGGTTCCATCGAAATTTAAAGGGAAATTCAACGAGAACTTCCGCACTATAGAGATCCTTTGTAGTGAGTGAAATCCGTGCCAATCTTGGGTATGTAAATAACTATTTCACCGGGTAGCACCCTCTGTCGGGGGGGGCAAGGCCCTACCAACGGGTTATCTTTCACTTTTGTACTTTGCTCCCACCTTTGTCCGAACAATCTTATTTAAATATTGCAATTAATCACACCTTCTCAGCCCCCGGCCAGGTCTTATCTGCTCTATATATAGCGCTTGTCCCATTTATGCAAATATACAGCTCTGATTGCACCCAGAACTGCGCTTCAAAGTGAATTTATGGCTAGAGCGGGTAAGGGGAGGCTCATTTGATTAAAGCCCACAGAAAAGAGCAGACCCGATACCCAAGAATCTTATATGGACTGACTGTCTGTCTGTCTGTCTGCTGTATGGAGTGCAGCGTCAACGTTTATCAGCAATTATCAGTGGAACGAACGAACGAACGTCAAGTTGTCTATTTGCCCAGGTCCCGTCCGTCCCCCACGTAGCGCCGCCTTCTGCCTCTCAGGTGTTCTCGCCTGCATTTCACTGTTTACATTTCTGTAGCAATTAAGTTTTCTATTTGCCTTTTTGTTAACAAAGTAAATATTGTTTAGAGTCGCAACAAAGGGGAGAACGAACAGACAACAGATGTTTGTGAATCAGATTGAGGTGCATTGAAAATTGGCAGCGCAGTAGAGTGCCGTGGAGGTGGTAGTGGAATTGGAAGTGTGGCAACGACACCGCCAGTAAATGAACTAAACCTTTTTTGGGATTTAAACTGGAGTTCCATGGGCTGAATATTCCCCGTTGCCCTGGTATTACTCATCAAAAATCGTATGACATCTAATTGTTATTCGAAACGAATGTGTCCGTTTCCTTATGGGAAATTTGAACAGCGTCGGAATGTTGAGTGGAACAGCAATAACTAAAACTGGATATTACATTAATTAAAAATGATAAAAATAATGGAAAGATAGAGCTAATGGTGAAGACAGAGAGAGATAGAGAGAGAGAGAGATAGATAGAAAGAGCGAGAGAGATAGAGAGAGATCTGAAAAGATTCGCATAGACCAAAAATCATGAAAAAATACCTGAAATTGTATAATGTATATTATTTATTTATTATTATAAATTTATATTTAAAAATAAATAGTTTTTCAATTGAGTCCTTATAATATTTAACATAAATATTAAGCACATTAGGCTACACATTTAGTATATATTTTTGTAAGATTTTTATATTAAAATCAAAAATGCCCTGGCCCACATTGAACTCTTTTTTCGTTAAAATTATGTTTAAATTATTTATTTGTATTTAAAAATTTCAGTATTTCATTATTTCATTTAAAAATTGGTGTGCTTTCTTTCTATTGAAAATTGGCAACGCAGCAGTTGAATAAATAATGCCAGTACCTCACGTATTCCGTGCAACTGTATCTGTATCTGTATCTATGACTATTCTGACTCAACCATAGAAGCTCTGTTTAGACCCGCTTGTCGATAAGCTAATCAAATTTAATTTTACTATCGCTTTGGCAAGTGTTGAATTCTTGCGCTATCGCGAGAGATCCCCGAACTTTGAAAGAATTTTTATAGAAATGCCAAGAAGTTCCGCTTCAGTCGATGGGCGGAACTGCGTCACAGTTTGTGGCGTGGAAAAGTACTCGAAAATTAGGCGAAAACTGATCGATCAATCCCCCAATTGTAGTAAACCATTGAAATATTTGTGGTCTTAAAGTATTACCCGTTATTGCTGCTGCTGCCGGTTTGGACTGGGCTTCTCTGAAGGTCAGACTCAGGGGCGTCAGGGGTCGGGGGTCACACATGTCAATGTCGATTTACGGGGCGGGAGGGGGACCCAAAAACCAGATCTCCCACGGAAACCCAATCGACCAGGCCCCGAGAGAGACCTTCAAAGTCAGCTCTTTGGGGAGGCCTCGTCTCCCAGCTGCCACGTTAATTAACGCATAATTTTCAGGCCTGTCGTAGTTTCTGTGTTTTTTTTTGTGTAAGGGGTTTTGATAAATGGGTTCGGGTTACCCTTCGAACAGATCTGTGGATCTGTGGGTCTCCTCCGATTACCGAATACTCCATTGACATTTCGCACGAGTAAAATGCTTGGATAATTATTTAATTATTCCCCAATTATACGGCATATACATATGTACTGCACTGTACTGTATCTCTTTTACTTCTACTTTAACCTGAAGCGAATGTGCAACAATTTCTCTCTCTCTCTGGCTCTGGCTCTGGCTGGGAAAAATTTCACTTTTATTTCTATGGCGAGCTACGGCGGGCTTTACTCTCGCTTTTGCCGCAACAGCAACGCTAATAAATAAAATAAATGGCAGTGGAAATAGTCTGTCTGTCTCTCTGTCGTTTGTGGATGTGGACGATGTGGCAGGCAACAAACCCATCCGTTAGGAGTGCTTCCCCAGAGATTCTGAACTTCTTTCTAATTGGAAGAGAAATGTAAGCCTCTGACAGAGATCACAGACAGCTTAAGAGAGATGATCAGAGGAGTAGCTATAGGAATCTTTATGGAACTATAAGTTTCCCTTTGAAAACCCACATAATTTTCCCCACCAAAAGCCATCGAAGTGAACGCCCTAACACGCAAATGCAAACCCTGGCACTGGCACTGGCACACATATTTTCCGCTTAGCTGACAACCCTGTGCTAAGCCATTTGCCCATCGAGCCAACATCCAACATCCAACACCTTGAGCCATGAGCCAGAGGCATGCCATTTGTTTCCTCGGAGCCCCCGAAAGGGCAATGCTGGAGGAAAATTTAAATGAAATCGTGTTCAAGCGGAAAATGCACTCAGAGTTAAGTGGAGTTTCGGGGGGGAGCAGAGAGCGCAGGAGTGGCAGTGGTAGTGGCACTGGAGAGTATCTAATAAAATGCACATTATTGCGAATTCGTTATGGCCCCAAGAGTGGAGGCTCCTCGAGGCTCGAGGCTCTCTTTGGGATGCGGGCTATGCAATTATTTGTGCGACTCCTCCATCCACAGCCAGCTCCGGTGCGGCCTTCACCTCTCTCACACTCACACTCACACTCGCTCTCTCGCTGTCTCGCTCTGCTCGGACAGTGTTGTGAAGCGACAACAGCCGCAATGTGACGACAGATGTGTGGCGGCGGCGGCGGCGGCTAAGGAATTTGCACAATTTGCTGCAGAAAGAGCAACAGCCAAAGCCAGACCCAGAGCCGGAGCAGCCTCCACAATCCCCTTCGGCTGCGCCACAACCATTAACGGGAGAGGAGAGTGACTTATGCGCATGCCACAAGGGCAAGCCGCCAAGAAACGAAGTTCGAAGCGAATGATACCCTCTAGCGAGACGATCTAGTGTAGTATGGACTATGATAGCCAGGCAGATCCAAGGCAGATCCATGGACATTGACGAAACCCGCACTGCGAATCGGATATACTTTCTTTTCGTGGTCGTAGCACTCTTTCTCCAGAGAAGGGTACAACAAACGACGAGTTTCGTGCGGCAGACACAAAAATTGTTGCCTCGTAAGTAAACAAACTTTTCTTTCCATCGCTCCTCGCACAACTTGCACCTCTCTCGCTCTCTGTGTGTGTTGGCCCGGCCTAAAGCCGGTTGTGTGTGTTTTGTTATTAGTTGGCCCCCAGACAATGTTGACCATATGTGCCGTGAGCGATGGGGAAGGGGATGGGGGACGGGCAACGCTCCGAAGAGGGGCCAGTGGGATTGGTATGCGTGCGTTTGTTGGCCTTTTGACGCTCTTCCCCCTGGCAGCTTCTCTCGCGATCATCTCCTGCTGTTGTTGCAAGTTCAGTGACTGTTCAGTGTGTCCGACTCCGACTCAGACTCCGACGCCAAGCAGCCACTATGTTGAGGCAGCAGCAGACACAGAGCAGCCTTCGATCACAATCAGTTTACGCTCCATCCATTGATCATCTGAGGAGACGTGACTGAAGGACTGGTAGACTGGTAGACCACTCCCTCCTTCCGTTTAGCATCTGCTTGGCATTGACCAACACTGTCAAAGCCAGAGGGGCCTTTGGGCCATGTTCCAGCACCAACTAAATGGACAATTTCCGCCTGTGACCAGTCATAAAATCAGCAATCATTATCTATTTATAGATGGGCCATAGAGAGCTCCCTCAGTTAGGAGTCACCGGACCTTATCACTGGAGGGTTTCCGCCCTTCTATCGACTGGAACCTGACATAGTTAACGGGTGGACAATCAGTCACTTGCTGAGACACGATTAGTGGCACAAATATAGTGGCAAATACTTATACACTCTAAGTGCATTTGTCTTTGATAAATCCACAATCAATGGCCTTTGTCCATGGCTCTGAAAGGGGTCTTTGATGCGAAAAAGCCAAGAGACTATGAACCACCATAAAGAAAGTGCTTTGTGGTGGCCAAAACGAAAGAATATTCTACAATTTGTGGCAATTTCTAAAGAAGGACTGATATTTGATCGAATCATGAAAAATTAGGCATATTATCTATCAGATTAGTGCCTTTGGATCGATATTATAGTCAGACGATGAGGAAAGCAATGCTCTTTCTCTTTGTCTTTGTCTTTACCATCTCGCAGAGAATGAGTTATTGGTTCTACTTCTACTTCCAGCTACTTTTCTCTTCCTTTCATGCCATATACAAACCTTACTCTCTATCTCTCTCTCTCTCTCTCTCTTTGCCATAAAATGTTATATACTAGTGCTATACAACGATTCCACATTAGCGCCAGTCGTTTCGATAATGAAACCATTAGAACCCGACGTCTTATCGACAATGCAATTGTAAAACTGTTAACTGTGCGGAATGGAACGGAGTGGAATGGAATGTAACGGCGGGAAAGAAAGCTCCGGTGGGGGGGAAGAGGCAAGGGAAGAGCTCTTTCCCATCTGCATGCACTTGACTTTTGGTGTTCTTCCCGAGGTCTTTGGTTCTTTGGGGGTCGGTCATCGTCGCTTCTTCTCTCTCGATGAGCTTGAATTGTCATAAATTTGTTTTCACTTAATGGCTTTTGGCTTTGGCGTTTTCTTCTTCTATTTGCCTGTTATTTTCTTTAGTTTTTACCACTCAAAGTGCCTTCAATTCTGTCTCTGTCTCTGTTTCTCTATCTGCTGCTTCTCTGTTTATTTAAACGCAACAATTTGTAATTTTGTCACGAAGTTTTTCCAACGTCTTGTTGTAATTGTTTGCATTTTGCATTGTAAAGCGTTTTCTAATTTGTATGCCGCCTGTTCGGGCTCGTCATTCTTCAGTTCTGTGATTAACTTTTCATATAGACAGATGGACAGATAGACAGGGAAGGGATCGTGTGCCGCAGACCGTAGAGGTGTATTCTATGGCCATTCTTTTGGTGAAAATTTCTTCACTTTATGGATTTTTGATCAACAAAGAAAGTCCCAACGACAGACGACTGACGACTGACGCCTGACCATATTGCCCTGCCCTGCACCCCCCCTACCCCCATGGGTTGGTTCTCCTACGTGTGGCATTGTAAAGAATCTTAACTGGGTTATTTGTTGGGTTATAGAAAGTTTGTGCACCGCTGGGATTGGGTCAATTAATAATGGGATTGATCGCGAGAGAGGGAAAGTAAGTGCTCTGGCACTAACTCCGGCGTACGGTATGGAATTGTGATGGAAATGAAGAGCGTTTAAGCTTTAAAGTGTCTTTGGGTATGGCTGGTACTCGAAACAGCTGTGGAGTTCACATTTTGTAAGGTATGATAGCCTATATCTTACAGGTAGTGGACATAGGGTCGTAGGGTAGGTAACTCCCTGTATTGTTCGGTCATTGCACTGCCCAGACATCAGTTCTTTCAATTGGTATCTCACGCTATTCCGCTGGGTCGGCCTCGAACCTCGAACGTCTTCAACTGATTAATCGTCTTGAACTGACTCTCATAGTCTTGGACTGATTCGTGGTGAATCTTGAGCATCTCTCACATTTCACCATCGTTTGTCGATGTCTATTAATCCAAAGATTAAAAAAAGACAGAGATCTGGCGGTTATTTATACAAAGGAAAAGATCGTTCTATCTATATGCATACGCACATATATGTATACAAAAAGGACATTATGACAGGGTTATTCAAATCTTACGCACCATCCTAAACACCATCTGGGATCTTCTCACACCAACTAAACGACAGAAGTATCGTTTTGGATCATTTCCGAATCCAAATGCGGATCCAATCCAATCAGATCGTATGCGATATCATTTGTGAGCGTTTGGTTTCCTGGGTCATCAAATTAACAAACAGAATAACCGAAAGAAACAAATATATATATCATCGAATATCTGTAAATGTCGTACATTATCCAACCTAAAAGGCCTTCAAGATCCCATTCTAAACTTTGTTTCGCAAACAATTTCTAGCATCAAAATAAACAAATTGGACAGCTACTACAATCATCAGAGGGTTGCAATATCTTGGATTCTATTCAGTGTAGATCTAAGAGGAGTACTCCCTTCCCTTCCCAGGAAAAACATCGCTGGTGTTCTTCTGTCCAATTGGATTTGTGGTGCGCCTCGTTGGGTTTTTATGATCAATTAGCGAAATGATCGCAGAGCCAGCGATAAAGCCAGAGCCAGCGTTTGATCTCTGAATGTGAGTGGCCAACAGATCCAACAGAACTGATGGATCTTCGAATGGATCTGCCCTGGGGCCCTGCTCTCGGGGCTCTCGGGGACGGGGATCCTTGATCGCTTTGCGTGCGTTAGAAATGCTCTGCGTACTGTGTGTTCTTTGCGTTTTAATTGCGTATTTATTAGCGACTGGCAATTGAAATAAATTGCACAAATGCACGAATCTCTCGAATTTGGGATGTCTTCCAGATACATCGTCGCCTCTCGGCGCCATGCAGGCAATAAAAATGTTTATTTTAGCACACACCGCGAAAATTACGGCTCCGACGAGCAAGTTTTTTGTTCATCTTAATTGAAAACGGCCCCAAAGAGGGGGGAATGGGCCTGGGCAGGGGTCCCACAATAAAGAGGGACAGATACTGATACTGAAGCCGCAAAAAACAGCAAGAATTCTCTTTTTTTTTTGGGAGATTTGTCAAGAATTTGGGTTTTGTTTCGCCTCAACCCCTTGGCCATTTGATGGATAGTTCTTTCAAGTTCTGATCCTCATCAATTTTAATTGTCTGCGAGACCCCTCCGCCGATTCGTTATTGATTCTCGTCTCCGTGGATTTCTGTGGATTTTTGTGGATTTCTGCTGCCTGCATAATTTTCTATAATTTGTTTGTCGTTTGCAAAGCTGTCAAATCAACAGAGGAGATGGCAAAAATAGAAAATGGCAACCAGAAAATAGCTAAATTTCGTGACTATTTTTATGCTGCTTTATGCGACTTTTTGCTCTTGCGCCCTGCCCCGCCCCGCCCTGCCCTGCCCTGCCCTGCCTGGCTGATCTCTAGGAATTTTGAGTTCTTGGCGCTCTGAGGAAAAAATTAAAATATCGTCTCTATAGAGAGGGTGTTCGAGGGGAGAACGGAGACGGTTACGCATTCTTGGCTCTACAAATTATGCAGTTTGCCATAAATTTCGGCAAAATATTGCAAAGAAATCAAGAAATATCTTTATTTAATAGGTAAATGTTGCCTGCATTGAATAGAAAATGGTGACACTGGCACTATTGAGAGGTGGATGTGGGTGCACACCTCAACTAGGGAAATATTAAATGTAATATCTTTTGGGGTCACACTGGTGGTAGTTTAGTGATTAAAAAGAAGTAATATAATTAAGAAATTGTGCAAATGTTGGCCATAATTCAGAAATGGAGATGGTGGGCAACACTGGAGGTACATTGTTGAATGATTAACGATTAATGGGCTTTGATTTTGATAAAGGTCAATAAACAATCGATAAATCGATTCTTTGGAAATGTGAAACCACTCCAAATGTTTTTTTTCTTTGATAACTCCACAACTCCCCCATAAATAAAGATCAAAACTGAACAATAAAATAATAAAATTGCATATGAAAGCCCCGGACAAGCTCCGCTCTGATCTCCACTCTGCATTTGCATTTGCATTATCATTATATTTCTTTTTCTTTAGATATCAGAGTTTATGGGCTGAACTCTTTTATCTTGTATCTAATAAATTTCCTCGTTAATCTTATCTTTCTTGCAGGCTCGAATGTAGCCATAAAAACATTCGACGAAGCGAAGCCCCTAACTGATTTTTATGGTAAGACCACGCCCCCTTCTCTCTGCTCGGAAGTGCATTTTGATATCGTTTGCCGAATTTGTTCATAAACTTGTGTATAGTACGGGTATGTGGTGTATAATGCAATGTTATAAACGAATCGGATCGGAATTTCAAGTATCTCTCGAGTACGCCACACCTCGGATCGTGAGCGGCTGGAGTCGATGGAGCTATCCATTATTAATCGGCCATTGCTTTCCGATAATTTATGGCCAAAGAAAGCGGCGAGTACTGTACCTCCTGATTCGCAATTTATGGCTGTATGCAACGCATATTAATAGAGTATTTTCGAGTCCAACCGATTATGCTCGCAAAGGCCTGAGATAGAGTTTGAAAACGGAGTTACAGCTCCGGGCAGACGATTATGTAGAACGAGGTGAACAGATCGATAGCGAGAGGGAGAGAACATATCTTCTAAATAGATCATCAGAGAGAAAACTTAATGAATGAGATCATAAGAAGAGAGAGATCGTCCGCTGCCGTAATTGTAACCGATGTAAGATCCTCGGAATGGATCTAGAGCAGAAAAAGATAAGCCATTGAATGACATATGAGACCGATGGAATGGGACTGTGATCTCAATCTCATCGGAAGAGAGGATTATCCTCGAAGCTATAGTCTAATTGGGAAGGCCCTTACACCATCATTGCACCTCTTGAGAGACTGGCATCCTAGTATATTATGGTATATCGAGTAATGGATCACTGGAGAACTGACAGAATTTCCCCACTGAACATGACCCGATTATAGCCGCATCCACAGTCCCCGAATACCAGGCAAACCCTTGTAGATCCCCCTTGTAGTACACCCACGCGGGATACGAGTGTGTGTGTGTGTGTGTGTGTTAGCCATAACCACCTGCTATAAATCAGATGATCCGACGTTTATGCGCTCCAGTTGTGGGCCAAATATAAAGTTTTCTATTTCTATGGCAGGCGCCGGTTCAAAGTGCGTGAACAGAGGGGCCCCTCGATAATTTATGGCAAATGGAATTGAAATATTTTATAGAGCATACGATTTATATTAGTGAAATGTGGTGGAAAAAAAGGGAATGCAAAAATACAACCGTAAAAATAAAAAATCTAGATATTTGGCCCAAACAATAAAATGGGGAGCATTTGTGTGGCTGGAGGGGGTAGGGGGGGAAGGCTTTTATTTCGTTTATTTCGATGATTTTTAATGTTTGCCAGACAATGCGTAAACGAAAACAAAGTCCCCGAAAATGGAGCAGAGCAGAAGGAGAGGGAGAGAGAAGAGAGGAGAGAAGAGAGTGGAGAGAGTGAAAGAAATGCAATGAAAATTGAGTTATAAAAGAAGAAGACGGCGACAGAAGAAACAGCGCTAAAAATGCTGCGCCCCACAGAAATAGAGCAAGGCATGTGGATAGAAATGAAAGAAATTAGATGAAAATAGGTTCTATATAATTATATGCACACAAATCCACATGTATGTAGCCTATACGTATTTCCATTCTATATATATCCCAGATATTTGTAGAGAGAGAGACAGGGAGAGACATAGAGCTCCCTGTCTTGGGAGCCAGACGACAGGAATTCTTCTCGAAACGAAGCTAAAAATTGGGAAATGCGCGCATTTTTTGTTGCTTTATTTTCCTCCTTTGGGGCGCCAAGACATTTTGGGACAACTGAATTTATGGCGCTGTTCTATCACTTTCTCCGCCTGCCCCTCCCCCTCAGGCTCCACCTCTGGGGAGTTGGAATCTGCCAGACCCGAAAGAACCAACCCAAAATATTCGTATATCTCTGACCATAATCCGCCATGGATCTTCTTCGAAGATTATCTAGATTCCATTCTTTTTTCTTTTACGATGCGATGCGATGCTTGTCTTTTGTCGAATCGTAAAACGCTCAGCAGGTCAATAATTTGATTGGTTTGTCCCCTCCCCCTCCCCCCCCCCCCCCCCCCCCCCCCCCCTCTCATTATGAAACCCTTTACATAGACTTTCTATAGATTTACGAGCTGAGCATTTAAATGTGTCCACAAATGTCATATTCACGGGTTTACTTTTAGATTATGATACGATACGATACTCGCATGATATGCATGATAATACTCGTAATCTTTCGGAGGCGACACGTGTTTTGAAAGTCAACTTCAACGCCAAACATTTGACGGACACCTGGGACAGGTTGAAGAGCCGCCGGAGAGACAATCATAATTTTATAAACACTTTGAATAGACGCTCATCAGAGTGCCATTCCTCGGTTCTTTTGTACAACTCGTTTTGTTTGGCGAGGGAATGTTGATTCTCTTCTTTCTGTTTTTGTCAATCTCCACCCGAGCTCGGTGGAGCTGCTTCTTAATTGTGGGATCACCCCACAAAAGATTCCCATTTCCAAAGCAAACGAGCCCCACTGTGGATCTGTGGAACTGTGAAACTGTGCTACGAAATGTAAACTTTTTCCTGGAATTTGTTGGCCCTTTTACGGGGAGTTTGGCTTTCAGCGGAAGAGGTTGTTGTGCTTGCCCCACCCCCTCCCAGAGCTTGTACAGGAAACAAGGCCAAGGGAACATGCTAATTGGCCAAGTTAGTGGGTTCCGAACATTGAGGGAATCTGTTAAAGTTCAACTTGACGAAAGAATTGATTGATTTTCTTGTGACTTTTTTGTGGAAAAGTTCTGTGGGAAGTCGAGGAATTCTAAGGAAGTCTCACTTGCTGGGGAAGAGAAGGAGGTGTTGCCCCCACCTGAGTACTGCTAAGCTACTCTGTGAGAGAACGAACGTCAGCCACTGAAAATGTATAACAAATCTAATATAAGGGAAAGAAGAGAGAGAGGGAGAGAGTTGAAAACAAAGGTCATTCCTTTTGAAGGGACATGCTCCTGTCCAGCTCTCATTTACATTGGTTTCCGACGAATAAAGGTATTTTTATGCTGCTTGCGCAGGAAAATTCCTAATTAAAATATGAAAAATTCATGCCCACGAAATGAGCGGCAATATAATATTTCACGGTCAAAAGTCGTTCTTGTCTGCAGAGGAATAGCAGACCAGGGGGGGAGGCAGATTATGCGATAAGGAAGGGGCGGGGAGGGCCTGAGATGGGAGAACACCTACAGGAATACGATGCTGGAATATGCTTAGACGGAGGAGGAGGATGATGATGATAATGACGACCACAAAACGCGCTGATGATGACTCTGCTACTCTTCGAGAGAGACCCTCCTGCCGCCTCTTCAGGTGGCACTTTACACTCCACTTCTCGCGGGACAAAACAGTAGCAAAAATTGTTCGGTGTTGCCCCCGAGACCTGGCATTATTTCTTTTTATGATTATCTCTTCTTCTACTTTGTATATTGTAAACATTTGAGCATTTGAACAACTCCGATTCCCACGCATATTTCTGCCCCCATCCCCATTCTGTTATAATAATAATTTCGCTGTGGTTGCGGCCCACTGCCGGAGTTTCGGCTGAGGTTAGAAGCTTACATAATCTGTCTTTCGTCGGAGAGTGTTTGAATGCGTTTTTCCTGCCCTGGGATCCAAGTGTTGAGTGATCCGATGATGTGCTCGATAAGAAGGAGCGCGTCTTCCACCTACCTACCTGTCGGTCTGTCTCTGCCTTTTGTGCCCTGCCCTCCACTGCTCTGCACTGCCCTGCCAGTGTTGTTTATAGGGCTTTGCGGTACGGGAGTATATAAACGTTTTGACAGTTACCGGAGCATCTTTCTTGCATTTAAATAAAGGCCCAAAGGCGAATTCGGGTCATGTTAAACCGCAACGGCGCCTATTACCTTCTTGCCTTCTTCTTTTTTGGCCAAATGAAATTTATATGCCAGTTGACAAGACAGCCCCGACGCAGGTTTGGTTTCCTCTGGTTTTCTCACTCTCGGATGCAGACTCCACTTCATTGTTTTCTGGCCTTTTGCCTTTTGCGGTTAAGAAAACATTTATCTTGGCAGATGCCCAAATTGCATGCAGCTCCGAGTGGATCACGGCTCTCGACTCGGCTCCGAGCTCTGGGTTTCTGTGTGCTGGATGGAACTCAATAAATTATAAGAAATAAATATGGTATATCGTTGGAACTCGATCTGAATTCAAGGTGTTTCAATGCGTAAACAGTTTTTGTTTAATAATCTGACTGATACATTCATTTGTGGACAGAAAAGAGCTTTCCTTGTGTCTTCTCTTAACAAGACTGTACTTTACCTGCAAATAGTGTGTACACATGGAAAAATGAATAAAAGTTAAGGAAATATCGATGACTAATTGTTTGATTCCTTTAATTTGCTTTCCCTGCTCTTCTAAAAACCCGATAACCACAAACAGTGTGTACACATGGAAAAATGAATAATTTATGCTATACAAAATAAAGAAATTTCGATGACTAATTGCTTGATTCATTTCAAATTGTATTCCCTACTCTTCTAAAAACCCGATAAACACAAGCAGTGTGTACATATGGAAAAATAATGGTAATAATGATTCATCAGAACTCCTTAACCTCCATGCATTCCATTCCTTTGTCATATGGGTTCTTCTTCTATCATGACAATGAAATCCCTGTACTCTGCATCAGAGAAAAATGTACAGAAAATCCAGAAAATAAAATCTAGATCAACGACAAAGAATTTGGCATTGGGGCGTTCTCTGAAGAATATTTGAAATGTGCCAAAACCGCATGAATGATTTGTGAGTGGTGAATGTTTGAGTGTTCTTCAGTCGGTTCTACATGGGGACACACTGTATCGCAGGTATTTTACGGGTGATACGGGAGGGAACGCGTGTTGGATACAGTAAAAAGACTACATAAAAATCCGAGAGACAGCAGAAGTAAAGATTATCATGTTAATTTTTAAATGCCTTTTGCTGCCCCTCTTTTTGCATTAATTTTTGTCGGGTCTGTGACTCGTGGGGGAATTTTGTCTTTTGTTTGGCCTTTGGCTTAAAGATTCCTCTGCTTTCTGCCAGGTTTTTTTTTCCTTTTTGTTGGCTTTGGTTTTGGCTCGTTGGCATTTCAATTAAATTATAAAAATAACAATTTGCTAATTTGTATATCACATTGCTGTATCTGTAGCTGTATCTGTTTGTCAATCTCCATCTGTATTTGTATCTCTGTATCTGTATCTGATGATGATGAAGATGACAATGGAGACGATGCGACGTCGTTCTCTTGTGGTTGACATGCCCCATGTGGGCGTCTTTGCTTTTTAGCTTGAAGTTCTTTCTGGTTTGCTTTTCTAAAGAATCTCCCCTCACCATCAGCAACGGCATAAAGCTGGCTGAAAGATGATATCATATGAGGCATACTTAGGTCGCCAAACGGAATTGCAATGGCAGCACAAGACGAAGACGAAGGCGAAAGAGTAACCCAATTGTGTCTGTCTGTCCATCAAAGTGATGTTCCCTCATCCTCGTCCTCGTCCTCGGCCTCTTCCGCATGCAAAAAGATCTTAACTTGTCCGTACATCATTTCTTTTCTGGTGTCGGGGCGCATGAGTCACGATACACGACACACGAGACACGGATCAGACAGACCCGTCCAGTCACTTTTTATTTGTATTTTTTAAGGATGTGCTGATTAAAATTTACGCACAAGGTCATTCCGTCTGTAGGGCTTAAACCCTTTTAGACATGAAAATTAATGCATGGCATAAATATTGCCAGTCCCAGACCCATCCGCGAGGAGGATCCCATCCCATCCGATCCGATGCGATCCTCAAGGCGCATTTAGCTTAATCAACAACTGGTTGGAGCTGCTGCCGCTCTTGATGGAGGGCCGGGGTCGATGCGGCTTGTGTCTTGTGGCTCGTGAACTTGAGCTCTGACTTGGCCTCAAACTTCGGACTGAGGTTCATGGCTCGGCTCGGTCCGGTCCGGTTCGTGAGTGGAACAGCTGCGCGCTTAGAAAATGCTTTCCACAAACGACACATTTCTGTCATCATCAATAATGCCGCCATATAGACACTTCTTGTGTGCCTCTGCCTCCGCCTCTGCCTCTGCCTCTACTCTTGTGGCCTGCCGCCTTTTGCCTTTGCCACACAACAACAAAAGCAACAAACAAATTGGCACAATTTCTCCTCCATATGCGTGTTATGTTGCAAACGCCATGTGGCAGCGGGGCAGCATCATCATCATCATCATCATCATCCATGCAACAGCAGCAGCTGACATCTCTTGCGGCTGTGCAACATTCAACGTTCAACTCTCTTTTTTATTTGCTGCAGATTTGTTGCCGGCTGTGCAATATTTACCATAAATTGTGGCACAGCTGCGGCCGCCAAAACGTTCTCCCCGAGCATGATCTTTGCATACCCTGTTTTCGTTGGGAGTTTGCCTCGTGCCTCGTGTTTCGTGCTTCGTGTTTCGTGCTTCGTCTATTGATGGGGCTTTTTGAGTGGGAAAAAGTGCTCAAGAATGGTTCTTTAAAGTGGGGCCTCCTCTACTCGAAAATCGCAGAATAAGGATACAAATCTCCCATGGCTGAATGCCCTGCCTGGCAAACTCTCTCTCAGAGTAGCTTAGCAGTGAAGGGTGGCCACTTCAGCACTCTTCATCCTCGTTTTTGACCGTAGAATGCTTTTCTTATTATTGGATTTTATCTTTAATTAATTATTAAATAATATCAGCCTCTATCTACATCTTTCTCTCTCTCAATCAATCTTTTATATCTCTATTCTTTGTACAAAAAGTTCTTTGGGAATACCAATTACCCCTCGATATCTATCTCTCCTGCTATTCCCCTTTCTGTGGAATCCAGGGTATCCCCCATTCGGTGGAAGCTTTCCATCCAATGGACTTTCTAGTCGGAAGAGTGAATGCCGCCTGCCGCCAGATCCTTTAATCAAACAGTTAGCGGCGCCGCCGCCGACGCAGGAATTGTTTTGCTGCAACCTTGATGGAGGCGTTGGCCCACCCTTCCCCCCTCTCTTCTCCTCTCTTCAGCTCTCCTCTGCCTGCCTGTTTTTCCAGGTTTCATTTTGGGCGAATTGGAGCGCGTGCCACCGTTGCTTCGTTTTCCGTCTGTGGTTTTTGGTTTTGCTTTTGCTTTTGGCCGTTGACGTTGCAGTTTTCTAATGCCATGCAGCTGTGTCAAGGCGCTAACAAATTTATGTGCCCATATGTCCGTCCGTCCGTCCGTCCATCCGTCCATTCGTCCGTCTCTCCGGCTCTCTTGTCTCTCTGTCTCGGTGTCTGTTTTAGGCCATGCTGCTGCTACTGACTTTTGTGGCTTTAATTAACGGTCAACGGAAACTTATGCGCTTTTGTCTACCGTCGTTGGTTTTTTTTGTTTTTGTTTTTTTGTATTTTTCCGATTTCGCTTTACGAGTACTCGTTTGAGTGTGTCTTGGGTTACCATCGCAACAAAGTTCCGCTTTCGGCGGAGGGCCCTCCCTCCCTCCATCCCGCTCTTAATTTGTGGTTTTCTTTTTTTTTGCATATCGATATGCCTTTCCTTTCTGCCGCTGGTGCCTGCTTTTTCTGTGGCATGCTGCGACGATATGTCAATGTTCTGTATGCCTGACTGATTTGACTGAGCCATAAAAAAAGAGACACACACAGAGAGAGAGAGGGAGAGAGAGAGGCAGCGAACTGTTGCTGTTGCTGTTGTGCATAAAAACGCGATCAACTGTCAACTTTTGTAAACTTCCGGTTGGTGTTTGGCTCTGGCTCTGGCTGTGGCTCTGACGCTCTGCGGATCGTTGGTTCGGGCCTAATGGATTCTGTCCCCGTGGTACCCTGTATGAGCACGGTATGGAAGGTGTATAGGTTTAGGTTTCTAAAGTGCCATTCCAATAGAGAGTCCTGAGATGTGGGAGACTCTTCAGGAACTATAGGATTTATAGGTTGATATATAGACACTTTTTTGACTTAACATGTATTCGTTTATTATTAGAAATTAATTCAATATTTGTAAACTATTAAATTTAAATGAATTAATTTATTTGGAATGCTCGCTGGCGTTTTTGTGGCATTTCAGGGTTCAGTAAAGTTCAGTAAAATAAAATCCAGTAACAGGTATCCCCACAGCCGCCCCATCGACTGTTCTATGGTTCTTTGCTTTGTTTTCGGTTCAACAAAAACTAACACAACAGCAAAAAACAGAGCGAAGGGGAAACAAATTGTTGTTGAACTCTTTTGTTTCCAAAGGTTTTGATTTTAATTCTAGGAATTTCGGGGCGTCCACCGGTCTAAAAGCTTCTGGGCGATGGATACCTATAGAGAGTGTTCAATGGGGCTGCCCACCGATGCCCATGGATAAACGATCAATGCTTTGGCGCCTGCCAATTAGAGGTCTCCCTCCTGCCTCCTCCCTCCAGCCTTTGCCTTTGACAATTTGTGTGCAGCTTTCTTCATTTGTTTGCTATTTGGTATTTTCTTCGCGCTAATCAAATGCTCAAACATCATTGTCGTGTCATAAATTGGTATAAATAATGCACATGGATGAGCGCAGTTCAAACAATGGAAATCATTCAGCTTTAGCCGTCTACCATTTCCCCGGCATCATCTCTCTGCTGGCCGGCATCATCTCCGGTTTCCGAACAATCACTTTCGGCATTCGGCAGTCGGCAAAGGTTCAATGCTCTGACTGACTGCTCTCTGGGATACACTCCACTCTCTCGTACATAGTAGTGGAAGTTCGTGCAGAGAGACCCCAACCTAAACCCAAGCCAAACCAAGCCAAACCGATGGATGTTGATGATGGTCGCATCGCAGCATAACAGTCAAAACAACCGAAAAACTGATGATGACAGAAAATAAACAAGAAACTATAATGACTACAAGCCGAGGCAGCAACAGCAACAGCAACAGCTACAACATCATGCAACAAGCACCATAATAGTAGCAACAATGTTGCTGCATTTGGCCTTATCGAAGCTCTGGCCACAGGCCACAAAGCCAATGGCACTCGCAACGACCAAAGAGATGGAGAAGGAGATGGAGAAGAAGTGGGGGTGGGAGTGGAGTGGAAGTGGGAATGGGAATGGAGGTGGGAGTGGGGGGAGCCAAAGAGCGCCATAAACATGGCTTAGTATGGTGACACTCGGCGGTGCCTTTTCTTTATTATTTGCTGCTGTTTGTTGATAGGGCAACACTGGCAACGGGAGTAAATTGAGAAAAGAAATTCGCTCTCTTCTTAAGCAGAAAGATCATCCGCCTCAATATCAAAGTAAATTGATTAAAAATACAGGGAATACTGGGCGAATTTTTACTTTTTGAAGTATTTTTTTCCAAGTGGCTTAAGTAAGTATACCTTTTATAACTTGGTTATTGTTGTTTTAGAAGACTGACATGTAAGACTAATGTCTGGAGCTGTGAAATAAAAACTATTCTTGATTTTCGTTTAAACTCTTGGCTTGTGGCTTAAGTCTATGAGCAGCACTGTATGTAGGTATCTATTTAACAATATAGATGGTAGAAAATCACTGAAAATCATGGGACAACTTGTTTCGCATCGAATCGCGGCTCTACCCCTCCCCCTTGCTGATTCCAATGAAAATTGAATGCAGGAAATTAACGCAAACAAAAAAGTGTAATTAAATGGAAAATTATCCACAAAACAAAGCCGAAAAAAAATGCGCAAAATCAGTGCGTGCTGAGCTCGTGTGATCGTCTGCTCCGTGGGGCTGGGAGGGGCTGTTGGGGCTGTGGGGGCTGGCGGTGCTGCAATTGTTGGCTTGCACACACAATTATCGTCATGTCGGTGCATGCACTGCGTTGTATTTGAATGATTTCACGGCAGTGCAGACTATTGTTTAGCATTTTGCAATATGCACTGCTACAACGGAAAAATGCAGAAACAGCAACAGAAACAGCAACAGAAACAGCAGCAGAAAACATGCAATGAAAACTTTTGTGTTCTGTTATTAGTGCCAGGGACACACTGAGAGTGTGGCCAGTGTGGCCACACATTTTGATTTATATTTAATCGAAAATCAGCATTTACTCGGGGGGGAACCAGCGGCTCGCTTATGTCATCCCGCCGTGCTTTTGTTGCTGTTGCTGCTGCTGTTTCTATTCAAATGAATAATAACAAATGCTCGGAGAATGTGTGCTGTGTGTTGGTTTATTTCTATAATTAAATAAACCATCGAATCGAAATGCTTTGAACATGACAAAATACCGCAAATACTTTCGTGTTTCCCTGCAGCTGTTTTGCCGTTTTGCCGCCAATGCAAACAATTGTTGGCTTTATCCGACAAATGAGCCATATCTCTGATTCATTTCTGAATCGAGAAGCTTCCGAGCTAAAGCCAAAAACAGGAATATATACAGTTTACACAAGTGTGTTTTGAGTAGCCAAATTGTCTGCGGAATTTGGTGTTTTATTATGCAATCAAAATAAGTTATAGATCCCCCAATAGAACCCGTTTCGCTGACTGTCTGAATGTTGAACTTGATTGTGAAATTATATAAAAATGCTAATCGTGCTCAGTAATCGGTGCGGATTAGTCTATATAGTAGAATCTCTGAGACGCCTCTGAACCTGGCCCCCGGATCGATTATGCATGTGCATAAATTATAGACAAACTGTAAATTATACGGCAAATTGGGTGGAAGGTGGGGAAGGGCAAGCGGTTGGCCTTTCAATCTGGATTCTGCTCTAAAATAAAGCATGGAATGGCTTAGACGATATCTGCGAATGATCGGGAGAGACAGAGGGAGAGAGAGCACATCTTTGTGAGGGAATTTGTATAGTAAAGATGATAGAAGGCACCTGCCTCAATTGGGACTCCGTCGTAGGACTATCCGTGGTTTCAGCAGCTCTTCAGTCAATCATCCGTTGCACTGCTCAATCACTGTTCTCCTGCCGAATGCTTTCTAGTATTTTCCTCCTACAGAGACCCCCTACCTCGGCTTGTCTAAAATGTATTATTAGCGCCTTGTAAACAATGTGAAATAGCAAAGAAAAATCTTGAGAAGGGAAAACGTAGCCACAATTCTGCGCCTTTCACATTTTGAGAAGCGTAAATATTAACTAAAAAAAAAGAGAGCAAACCTCTCCATATTCTTCATTCCACAGTGTCGTTGTGGAGTGTGAAACTGTGTTTATTCGCGGAATGTATCGAGAACTGCGTCTCAGACTTTTGGGAATTGTAAACACAATCCATCTGTGGGTCGTAGGTGGGCCCATCCTCCAGCTGTTGGGGAAGGCAAACACATAAATGATATTTATTAATTAAGCGCAAAGGAAAACAATAGGAAAACCAAAAGTGCGAAAATGTTTACACAAAACAGCGAAAAGGGAAGCGAGAACAGGGCGAACGGGGGAACGGCGGGACGGCGGAACGGAGGAACGGAGAAAGACAGCTGCGAAAATACGAGCGGTCGAGCGAGCGTATTTTATTTGCTTTCCGTCCAATGAATGAATTGTATTTTTCCCTCGGATATTGCGCTCTGTTTCGGCTTTCAGTTCAGGGCCAGGGACAAGGGGGCGTATGATTGTTATTAATAAATGTGAGCTGATAATGTGACAGAAATGTGCCAAATATATGCATCATTCCCCCATATAGTGTGTATACGCAAACGCCCGATTTTCTTGGTCAAAATTTTCCACAACACTTTCACATCTCAGGGTCGTCGTCGTCATGGCTTAAAAATAAACGAAAATCGCTTGCAAAATATTGTCAAACAAAATTGACATTGAAAATGTTGGAGAAATCAACTTTCAAGATAAAATAAACAAAACAAATTGAGGCTAGAAGAAAGGCAGAAACACATATGTACATGTGTATAAATGTAGGTAAAAGATTTGATCCCTGTTTATTGGAAATATCTGGTAGATTGCAGCATAAATGGTATTTTTATTCGTCAATTCAAAGTAAAATGAAAAATACAAAAACAGAAAACACTACGCAGCGGCAAAGCAGTAGAGGTCCCGTTTGTTCTTTGCTGAGAGCGTGGAAGAGAGCGAGTGTCAACGCTGCTCTCACCTAAAGCTTATCTTTGTTGCTGTAGGGCTGGAAGGAATGGCCGAGTGGGCGACGGAATTGTAAGAGAACTTGTGCGAGGAATGCCGAAACGATCGGCAGAGCGAAAGCTGCAACGAAGTGCACGCTCGCTTCGTTGTTGTGGGTGGTTGTTGAGAGTCGAGCAATTGCGAGGAGGAAGACCGAGAGATCGAGAGGCAGCGATTGCCGCTCACTGGACTCAAGGGCAAAATGGAAATACGAAACGCTAGAAGAGGAGCAGACATCTCCTGCTCATTTGTATGCTTATTCGATCTCTTCTAGTACATAAAACCCTCTCTTAATAGACACAATATGCTAATCCCAATGCCACACACAAAACCCAAAACTAAAGTCGCAAATTAGCATAATTTTGTCTCGAACAAAACTGTTAAAATCAATGCATAAATCGGCGAAACTGCTGAAGAGTTTAATGACATTGATGATGATCCATAATCAACCCCTTCCCCCCTTCCACCTTCCGACAATTGATTGAGTATTTTGTCAATTTCATGCTCAAACACCATCCATTCATCCATCCATCCATCCACTTGGAGTGTGTTTCCCATTTCATAATTTCATACCATAATTTCGTAGCTGTACGCGGCATGGCGGTGCTTTTGTTGTTATACAATATCCATCCAAAGTTATGCAAGTTTTTATGTATGTATATTGTTACTTTTTCGTTCGGGAGATGATTTGTGGAGTCACAGAAAAAAAAAGTGGAGCAAACACAGAAACAAAGTGAGAAATGATAAAAGCGTTTGGCGAATTAGTTGAATTTGTTCGGATAAATTACGGGGTTGTATATCAAAAAGGAGTTGCTAGTGATTTATGAGAGTGCTATATGATGCGGAGGGGTTACGGAATGGGATTTGTTGAGAGTATAAGTGGGATTAGTTGGGGGGATAGTAATTCAGTTTTGTGAATGGGAGGAGATTCTGGGGGGTTTATCTAAAGCAGCTTCTCTGTACAAAGATTCTCTATGGTTCTCTATGATTATCCTATCATAGGATAGGAGGGTGCTCCTACGAAGATTCTTTATGCAATGGTTTTCTATTAAAAGATTCACTACGAAGATGATCTTTAGGGTAGACTCTGTATAACATACGAGTATTAGTACAGTAAAATTAGAGAATCTCTGGCATAAACTTTAAGAATGTTACCCGTATGGACATATCTTTAGGATATAACCATTCCCTCCCTCCCCTCAAGCACCACATCAGAACATTCTCCGCTCGGAATAAACCCAAAAGATTTCCATCTGCTACCGTGTGCTTCTGTTAACCCATTTTTGCTCCCGTTCTCAGTGTCCGTCTCAGTCACGATCTTACCCCATTCTCTCTCTCTCTCGGGGCGTTAGATCATCTTTAACCATAAAAAATGAGTAACCGTAGAATTTTCACACTGAAGTGTGAAGAGTTTTCTAAACTTTTCATTTGTTTGCGCTCATTTGCCGGCAAAAGGAAAGAAAAAGAAGATTTTCCCTCTAAACAATGACAAAATCGGATGATAATGCCAGCTGTTGGACAGTTGTAAGTGGAACGGCAAATAGAGTTAGCCTCGTTACCCCACTGGACAGACGACGCTGGATGGCACTAAAAGATACTTGTATATGCAGTATCTTGGGGTGTACGAACACCATTTGGGAGTTTATTACCCCATCATCCGTGTTCTATCATCATAATTTAACAGCAGATTTACTCATTAATGCTCGTATATTTATGCGTTATTTATTTTTACTTTTTGGTTAATTAAAGCCGCGATTTCGGTTTGTCTTTGGGCCATTTTGATTGGCCCCCAAACGATCATCGAATGTCTTTAGCGGTAAACGTTTTATGAAACCTAGGCCCCCTTGGGGAGTGGCCTTGCTAACGCCTTTCAGAAGCTCTCTGAAGAGATTTTATTAGTGCCTAAGGTCTTTAGGCTGCCTGCCTGTTTCCTTGGCTAATTGTTCAAAACTATGGCTGCAGGTCTTCTTGGCTTATGGGCACTAAAGAACTAAAGATCTTTAATGGTTGTGACGGGGAATTGAGAAATGATGTTACACTAAGAGAAATGATCAAGATACTAATATTGGTTTACTTTCTTCTTTTTGCAGATCCCAACGAGTAATACTGCGACCGCGCCCAATAAATCCCCCTCCGTCAAGACCAATTCCAGAGGTAAGGAGATGTCCAAATATTCTCGAACGAGTACTAGTACTTTCTTCGAGGGTACAGTCCCGTCCACCGCCCCCCCCTAGTGATTGTGAGCAAAAATGTTAGGCGCAAGGGTCGTTAATCAAAAGGCATCACAAATAAAACGCACAGTTTGTTGTCTCATACGGGGCATTGCATCATTAACGTTGAATCAGCGCTGAAGGGGCTCTACCAGCACTAGTACAAGTATCTGGCGGATGCGTGCGCATGCATACCTGCCAGATACAGAGATACTTATAGATCCAAGCGTCAGCGGTAGAGCGAGTGCAGCGAGTGAAACAGCGTCAAATTGCATTTAAATTGAATGAAATTAATTTGACAGGCAGGCGAGTTGTGTTGAGTCCCTGTCTCGGTCCCTGTCCCTGTCTCTGTCTGTGTCTGTGTCCGTCCTGTCCCATGTCTGCCTTTCAACAAAGCGTTATAGTTACATGTGTACAGAGATACGCAGGCGAGAGATATGCCAGATACCAGATACAGATACAAGATACACAAAATGCAACCAGATGAAAGTCAGATCAGATGCGGTGTGCACACATGTCGAGCGAAATCAAAATGACAGCCCAGACCATACAAAGCGAAAGATACAGATACAGATACAGCTACAGATACAGCACAGATACAGAACTAAAAGAATCATAGCGGATAGCTTCTAACGCATCCACCAGATACAATATCTACAGCAGGCCATAGGTAGAGCCAGCCTCCGCCTAGCCCCCTCCTCAGTGTGCGGCGTGGCGTGGTGTGGTGTGGGGGTCTGTGTGCGCTTTCTTTTAAAAATAACTCGGAAAATGATCTATGCCTATGGCTGGCGGGCGGCTGCCTCCCCGGCCCATCCTCCTGATGATATATTTTCATCAATGCTTAGTTTCAGGCGAGTTCTGCATCCGTATCTGTATCTGCATCTGCAAATCCAAAGGCAACTGCAACCGCAATGCATATGGGATTGGGGATCATGTGGGCGGCGTGTTTCTCTCTGTTTTCTGCATTTTGATTTCCTTCATTTATCAACACTTTGCTGCCAGCTTTTTCTTCCGTTAGCTTTCTTCTCTCTGCAATAATAATTTCTCGCCTTGCTCTGTTTCTGTGGCGCCTCGAGTCTTTGGCTGCCTTTCGATTCGTTAGCATCTACCTATCTATCTATCTTTCTATCGTTCGAGTACAATATACTCGCATACTCGTAAGATATGTATCTGCAATGTCTAGCAATGACTTTGGCAGGCAGCTAAATGAATGATTTCGTTGTCATCTTTTTGGGTCCACGTATCTCTCTCTCTCTGTCCCTCTCTCGCTTTGATCTTTCGGATGCAGTGTGGGATGGGGAATCGGATTCGGAGTGGGATTCGAATTGTCTGATAGAACGATTTCGTTTCGTTTGCCTCGAAGGTTACACTTCCAATGATATATGGTGTGTGTTTTTGCACGATTGGTTTTGGGTTGTCTGATCATTTGTTGGTTTTTACTTTGGTCTCAGGTTATTATTCGATTTGTTATTGATTGTCTTCTGTTTGAGGTTGCGGCTTTTTTTTGGATAGTTATTTCATTTATCTACGTTTTTATCTGGCAGTCTGACACCGGACTTGTCAATAAATACTCTCAGAAATATACGAAAATATATACTTTTCCATTTTCCAAATTTACCATTAATGCATCATTCAAAACCATTTGTATTCCTTTTTACTTCTTTTATAACACAACTAAAAAAAGTAAGAAAACATTTACTTCTGACTTTCTCAGTCTAAATAATTTGGAAAAATCTTTTGATAGACTAATATTTTGGCCCGTTATTATGATATACTCAAATATACCACAAAATGGAATGAAATATATTAAATAAAAATACACCATAAATCTGTACCATATAAGCCCAACCTCAGTATCTGAAATAATCGGTTAGGGCAACAACACTTTTTGTTTTCGTGCTAACAGCTGACGCTGCCCGATTCGTTTATTGATACATTGGGTGTTGCGCAGAACAGAGGCTAAATGCCATAAATTGTCCGCTTGACAGTAGATGAGAAAACGTGACAAAAATGTTGTGGTAACGGGAGCACCTGAAAACGCAAAAGTAAGTGAAAATCGGAGCCTGACTGAATATAGCAAGCTTCGCAAGCATGGTCTCTGGACATCTAAATATCTAGATCTTTGGGCATTCCAAAGAACTCTTGCGCCCTAGCTGTATCTCTCATCTGATAGATCTAGATAAATCCCTCAACAAATATACTCAACTTCAAGTACTGTCCCGCCTGCGCTGCGTTCGATATGTTATCGCGATGGACTGTACCTCCATTCCATTCGCAGACCCGCCTGGCATTTTGCGGCCATTAGCTTCAATTGTTTATCAATTGGCAAACACATTTTGAACACCATTTGAAAATGCCATTTGACCAATTTACCCATAAGTACAGCCATTAGGCATGCAGCATTCTTTGTGGCACATTCCTTTGTGGCACACATATTTTGTATCTGTCTTTTGTGGGTGGGTGGCCGCTCGCATGGTACGTATCGTTCGTGCCACTCCCAAATTAGCGGTACTTATACATTATATGACCATCGAGCGCTCGCCCGCTGGATCGGCGGATTGAACATTCTAAAACAAAATTTAATTCAAATTTTGGGGGCTGCCTTTTGCGAAAATTACATACCCTCAAGCAATCCGATCCGATCCCAACCGATCCGTTTCGATCCGATGTGAAATCATTATGAATTGACGGCCAACAGATGGCGTTGACTTTAAGGCGTTTAATTAGCCATGAAGCCAGTCGCAGGCAATCAAAGGCAAAGCGTAACCACAGAATTGAAATTAAGTAAGAATCTAACACAACAGCCAGATACAGATGCAGATACAAGCACAGCCCCCGATGACGGAGCCTGAGAGCCACAGTCTACAATTACAATACAAAGTTTGAAATTATTTCGCATATTCGTACGGCTCCGAGTATGCTGGCTCGAATGAGAACCGAACCCCTGAACAGAGGCGGAGGCAGAGGCAAGAGCACGGCTAACATGTGAGACGTGACGGGGCGCGGCAGAGTCACAGCCATAGCTGCATTTGTATCTTAGTATCTCTCTCTCTCTCTATCGCTCTATCTACAGAGGTATGGCAATTCAAGACGCGTAATTGTTACACCCTGATTACGCGACCGCAGCGAAAAAGCCAAGAGAAATACGTATGTATATGAAAAATTAAAAGCTTATGAGATTTTCGCTTATAACGTGGCAGGTTGGCAACAGATAAAGATTGACTTCCAAATACAATGGACCTCTAGACTCTACCTTACCGGATTGTTCACATGAGTCGAGGCGAGTCTCCGCCGCCTCCGCATCCGCCTCCTCCTGCGTCGTGCCACTGCAATTGTTGCACAAAGTTTCGCCTTTTCGGGGCGTTGTGCGTGTGACTTAAGAGGTAGACTCTGTTGCATGCTTCGTTGGGTCTCTCCGAAGGTATTTTGCATGACATTCGTATGGGGGGGGGAGGAGTGTAGACGAGTCGGAAGAGTGTGGAATGAAGCCTTTAAGTTGCAGTTAAACTTGATGTAATCATGGGATGCAGAAGGGAACTTGAAGCTGACTCAATGGGAAGTCGCTTTATAATGAATTTCAGAGATTTTCAGTAAAGACTTTCATAGATGAAGATCTCCATGTTGCAAAGTCAAGGGGTCTTCTAATTCTTCTTGAAAGGGGACAGATTCTCTCATATGGGATCTTCTTCTTTAGATATTTTATGTCTTTGGGGGTACAAGATCTCCCGTTCTTATTCCTATCTGTGAAAGATACTCTTACATATACTGAGATTATTTGCATACAGCTCCTGTCATCTTTTACATTTCATTCCCCTGCTTTTTCTGTAAATCAAACCCTTATCGGTCTTCGATCGCCCCGTTCGAGTACCCCCTAGAGACTATCCATCGATTGTCCCACTAAACGCAAAAGCGAAACGAAAATTGTTCCACTTCGGTGGACAACGACCGAGCAGCAACAACAAAATAATAGTCTAAAGGGGAATTCATTTTGCACGATCATTGTGCTGATTCTACTCATTGAATTCTCTCTATACAGAGACCAAACATACATACGTGTTTGTGTTTAGTGTATCTATGTGCGAACGAGTATCTGTATCTATCGAGAGGAAGAGCGACTCGAAGAGAGGGAGAACTCGAATGAAATTGAAATTAAGTATTGATTGAGCAGCAATTTGGCTGGAAACTGGAACTGGAACTGGAACTGCAACTGTGGAAGAGTGTGGCGAATGATCCGACGAGCTTACCAAATTACAGGCCATGTGGCAACGCCACAACAATCCGGGGCATCGATGGGGTTGTGTGCTGGAAATGAACGGAAATTAGTCAAATCAGCAGCTACCGGCAGAGGCCAGTGGCTCCAAAACTGCAATTAATTATTGGAAATTCATCGTAGAAATTGACTTGACGTCGTGACACATCGTAAAACTGCAAAATTCAGTATTTCAAAGGATATCTTTGTCACTCCCACAAAAGCAACAGTCCCATGAAGTACGACATAAGCATAGCCCTTGGACATAGAGATTAAGTCTATTCGATAAAGGATCCCCCGTTTAGGCTTACCAATCTCTCGTTAATCGAAAGATACGGCTAGAGATTTAATCTGACAAAAGCAGTGCCTCTTCTTCCCATTCGCCTTCGTTTGTCAAGTTTTATTTTTATTTGCTCATTGCTCAAACACCATCTTCATCATCATCATCATCATCATCAGCAAACAGCAGCAGCATCAACCTCTGCATCGGCGTCTAGTCTGTTCAAATCTGTTGTTGGCCTTCGCCATGTGTCACGGTTTCGCAAGCATTGGCTTTGAAACAAAACCAAAAAGAACACAAAAAGTATCTTTTGTTTGCTTCATGCTCATATACATCTGTATCTGCGGATCTGTGTGCTTCTATTTCTGTTTTGCACATTTAACAAATGCATTTGATTTTAACGAGCTTATTTAATGTGCAATATGCGATAAAAATAGGGAAAAAAGTGTTGGGAAAGCAACTTCATAGAGACGCAATCGCAGGAGGAAAACTTGAGCAATATTTGAAGTAGGAAATGGGACATGGTGCAAACTAAGAGATACTTTCTGGTTTGGAAATGAACAGGGAAGGGCATACAATAGATCCCAACTCAGAGACCAAGTTCAAGCACAAACTGAGGCCGAGGTGACAACATCTGCAAGCCGTAAAGCTCCCATCTGGGGGATGCGGTCACACATTAAAGCTATGCCGGTAGGCCGGGGGCCCCACAGAGGAACCAGAAATCAAGTCTCTGCTTAGTCATCGAACTTGGCCTAATGCAAAACACAGGCAGTCGACTACCCGACTTGAGGATGACTCAGCCTCAAGACCCAAGGCACAGACCTGGCAAAAAAAGAAAAAGATACGAGAAGAAATGTGCTACCAGCTTAGCATCGAGAAGAGGAGAAGATCGAAGACCGAACGGAGAACGGAGAACAGAGAACCCAAGATGATGGCCTGCTGCTGCTGCTGCTGTCCTACTCCACTTCTTCTTTGAGCCAAGATTTCGTTTTGCTTTGCTGTTATGCCCAGTCATGGTTGCCCGCCCTCAACAGGCATTGCCCCTCAGGAGGAATACACAGATACAGATACGAGGCACATACGGCATGTGTACACTTGTATCTAATGGATGCAGTGCACTGAAAGAAGCCCGAATCTTGTATAAGGGATAAATTCCATCTCCCTAAGAATTCAGATAAAATCTCTTCAAGGAATGATCTCAGTCCAGCAACAAAAGCAAAAAACAACCCATATCAGCGGAGCTCCATTGGATACACTCGATTATTTCATGCACACGCTATGTATGTTCTTCTTTCAATTCTCGGGCAGCATTCGCTGTGTGCGTCGTGTGGGAACAAGGACGTCCTATGGGAGGTGGAAGCCCAGAGACAAGAAAGCTTTTAGCTCCACTAAGATAGATTTCTCTCAGTGCATTTGGCCACATTCTTGCCCCGTGTATATCTTCGGTGCGAATACGTGTACGTGTACGTGTGCATGTTGCGGTATACGCTCTCAATTAGTTATTCATATAACGTGCTAAACACAAAAAAATGTAGAAAATAATAAAGAATCAGCACACAGCGCTCGTCTCCTCCTGCGAGTGGTACTCCTGCTCCTCTCTCTTTCGCTCTCAGGTTGATTAAGACCCGCATCCAGCCGCATTGGCTACTTATGTCTGCAAAGGAGAGGCTCATCCCCATCCCCATCCCCGACCCCAGATACATTCACATCTGTGAGCACATCGCCCCCCATCCGAGTCCGGGAACATTGTTTGCCCGTGTCTGGGCTTTGACAAAACTTTGCATGTCATGTTGTCACTACGGTTCCTTACCCTTTCGCTTGCACACAGACAGACAGAGCGGATCCTTTGAGCCACATTGTTTGCCTACTACTTTGGTTCGGCTCTGGAGCTCTTGGCTTCGCCTGGTGTCTGCCTCCAGCCGGATATTCATAGACATTATAGGCACTTATCGTCGGTTTAGGCTTCACGCCTTTTGTCTCCCAGAGACCCCCAGATGGCGGCCCTCAGCTCAATTTACTTAGTCTTTCAGCAGCCCTCTCTATCTCTATCTCTCTCCCATGGCCTTGGCAAACAACGATCTTTCTCCGCACACATTCAAGTTGTCAATGACGGCGGCGGCTCATCCTCCATTACACGTGGTAAATGTTTTGTCAAGCTTTAACTTGAGCTGTGAATCAGTCTGCCCAAGGATTCATTGAGTATCTTTAAACTGAAGCAGGAACTGTAAATGTAGATTCCGTTTCGTAGTACATCCTAAGATACCTGAGGTACAGATCATAAAATTTAGAGCATTGGATGTACAACATTTGATATAGATGTTAAAAAGATATAATCTGGAATCTGTCTCGGAAAGTGTGTTCAGTTTTCTATCTTTCGGTTGTTATGACTCCCCACTCTCACAGAGTGGCTTAGCAGTATGTTTTCAAGTCTGGCATGTACTCAGAGAGAACTCACAACCACTACTCTCTCTCTCTCTTCCAGCTCCAGACCAGTGAGCCTTAGACTTAATGAATCTTAATTTCTTAGTTTCAATTCTGTATCTTTTAGAGTGTAGTTTAGTGGAGTGTAGTTTGTGCATGGACTTATGTGTTACATCGTGTCCATCGCCATTCCTCCTTCAATCGGATTCCTCATCCGCTTTTAACAACTTTATTGTTATTCCCAGCATTTTCAAAGGCTTAGATCGTATTTGGGTCGCGCTGGGGCCTCCATCGGGAGGAGGTGGAGGTCAGGCCCAATCGCGTACGCACACGCACACACCTTCAATATATGGCACAAGCAGCGCAATAAAATTTAATAAATTGCAATCTATGTCAATGGGACACAAAGCGTCCTCTTTGTTTATGGGATTCAGCGAGAGCTGAGCTACGAGCTACAGCTCGTAAAGATACAACTTCTATACGAAAGATACCGGGGCGATCCCAGGGCCTGCGAGGGACAGGAGATGTGTGGCAATAAAAAAATCAAAGCTGTAAAAGGTGAACAGCAATCGGTTATTGATTCGGTCTTGCACTAATTGTTTATGGCGATGATAATGGCCAGCCCAGCTGTTTATGGCCAAGAGACCATTGCATAACCGCTGGAGTCGACACCAAACAAACTACAAATTACAAAATGCTGTAATAATAAGATATTTAATACTTGAAAATAGTTGGCTTTTTCGTTGTTCGCTGGTCAAATCGGTTTGGCATTAACCTTTGGCATTACGCTTTGATATTACACATACATACACATACGGATTGGTTATGAAATTATTTATATGTTCAGCCCACGCCTCCGCCTACCAAATGTCAAGTGTATTGCAGCGAGCGAGCGATGGATGGATTGTTGGATGGATGGATGCATGGCCATTGCACCATAGAACCAGCCGAAACTTAAAAGTATCTGACAGATACACACACGTACACGTACACGTACACATGTCGATGGCTTGACTGGTTGGTTGCATGGCTCTTGCCTAACAAGCGGAAAGCAAAAACATAACAGTAAAGTAAATTAAGTAAAAACCACACGGCAGCAACAGCAGCAGCAGATACATAGATACAAATGCATTGACTGCAAACCGGACAGAACCAGAGTCTTGGGTTTTGGCTTGCTGGGAGTATATCTTGGTCAAGAGTGTCTCAGAATAGAGAGAGACAGAGACTACAGCTACAGATACAGATACAGATACAAGAGTTGGGAGGGTGGGTAGGGATCGGTGGGAGACTGTCTCGTAACAAAAGTGGCTGACCTCGAGAATACTCGCTTGCGTTAGGAGACCCATAGAAATCACTCATATGTCGTTCTCCCCCCCAAATGTATCTCTGGTATCTGTTACTGCTTCTCTTCTTCGAGAGTCGAGTTCGTATGCCTAAAATTGGTAGCTTGCCGCACTCAAGATTGTTAGAGAGATATTCTTTTGGGGCGTAGAGAGCAGCTAAGTTTTGTTTATCCATCGATTGCGGTTGGTTGATGTCTATGTCGGGATGTTGGGAATTTACGTCAATGGGAATTTCATTAGTGCCTCTTTAGGCCTCTGGACGCCAGACGGGTTTCTGTTTCGAGGGGCTTCGATCACTACATAGAAATACCCATAATCATTATTGCTGCTGTACGAATTCTAGTTTGTATCTTGTTTCTTTCTTCTCTTTGCAGATTTTATTCGAAACACTGACAATAATTCAATCGGACCACAATTGGTAAGTTTATCTTAAATATACAGCAATGAAATCGTTGCTGGAATGCGTTTACAAAGATAGAGTATCTCGGGGCAGAGCGGGATAGAGGGCCAGGAGGTGCCAGCGACGGCAAGAATCATGGGTTCGTCCATCGTAAGTGCCAAAAATGTCTTGGGAGCAGGGAAGCACTAGATACTCGTATCGTAAGCACGACAAAGTCAGCCTCCAAGGCATCGAAGGACATGGCGTACGTTCTGGCTAAGGAAAGGTGCCAAGAGTCCAAGGTGCCAAGAGGTGGTTAAAAACTATTGCAGACAAGGAATGTATGATATCGGACTCTGCAATCTCTGTTCAACATCGGTTGCAGTTATGTGTGTGAAAAAAATCTTGCATATAAAAAAGTTCGGGTACGAGTACGTTTAATCATTAGTAGCAACGTTTCCAACCGACAACGGGCTTCCGCTGTCCCAAGCCAGGCAGCCATTAGATCACCTTTTCGGGTCATTACGGTTTCCTTTCAGTCAAAAATAAAAGATAAATAACAAGAAATTCTTAATTGCATTTTAAAAATATATTGAACTAGTTTTTCTTTTTAAGTACGAGCAGATCCTCCACATAGGCGAAGCTAACATTCGTATCGAATTGGGGTCTGTTATAGAAGAGCCACTGCATCGACAACATATAATCTCCGGTTGGAAAGGGCAGTCGCAGTAGCTCGGGCTTCAGATAGAAATCCTTGACAATCTGTGGACCCTGTGGGGGGGTCTTAGCAGAGATTTGAATCCAAGAATATTGAAATATCACTTACCACATACGGACATGTGTGGTTGATGTTGGAAAATTCCTGGAAAAGATTGAAGACGATACGTATAAACGGATTATTTCTCTTCTGCAAAAATCGGCACACATCGACGGTTCCTTCCAGAAGCCACGGCTGGAAGCCGTTTGCTCTTTTGAAAATCTTGGCATGAAGCGATACATTATTTATCGAATGTAGTATCGTCCCATTCATATTGAGGAGCACCTTTTCCCGACTGACGGCCTTCAGGCGACAGTTATTGAACACAAACGCGGATGTATTGTAACTCTTGCAGACGAAGTTCGTGAACCTAAAGACCACAGCATCCTGTGGAGTATTTGATAAATTTTTTCTTTTTTACGAAAGTCTGAAGCCTCCTGAAGATGTGATATTTACATTAACTTCAAAGTTGGCGGCTAGGAAAATTCCAAAGAGAACACCGAAAAGCAGCTTGGACCACATGATAATGCTGTACCGCTGATTCTGCGACTAAATGATTCTCGAATGCCTAATCGAGTGCCCAGTGGATTTCCGCATGACAGAATCACTAATATACTCCACCTATATCGTTTCTTGTGTCATTTATTTTCAATTAAAAGTGAACCCATTTTCCATTTGTAATTGATCTGCAGTAGATCCTCCACATATTGGAAACCAACATTTGTATCGATTTGTGGGTTCTTATCAGAGACGCAACATTTCGGGCTTCAGATAAAAGTCCATGACGATCTGTGGTCTATCGAAATTTTAGATGCTGTTGCAGGTATGATTAAAAGCCCATACATTATCACAACAAAGGGTAGATATCGCTTACGCCAATACTTACAGGAATTAAATTTAACGTCGAATAGCTAAGGCCTATATGCACTTGCCCTTTAAAACATCTGGCCATGAATTGAAATATCTTCAGAGGAAGGTTTTCGACCACCAACCAGAACTGATTCAAGTTCGTAAACTTAAGGTATCCTGAAATATTTCATCTGTATGTTCTACTTTAAGATACATTTCTTACGTTACGTGTCGAAGTGAACGGCTAAAAATACTCCGAAAAGAGCTCCAATGATCACGTTTGACCACATGGTGCTGAATAGATAGATCATCTGTAAATCAGTTGCAATGAGTCCAAGATGTTTTGACAGGATCATACAGAAAAAACGGCGATCAACGGCGCAGAAACAGAAAAAGAGCGAGAGAATTTGAATACACGGCGGTAGTGATAACTCACCCTTTACTAATAAGCCACACTGGGGAAGAGATAGAGAAAAAGTGCTCTTGAGCATGACCCAATGATGAAAAAAAGGGGGAACGTTGTGAGTTGCTGCGGCGACCGCAACTCTACATTAAGACCCGATACATAGTCAGTATGGCTACATTGAGCGACAATGTGTGCGTGCGGGAGAGACAGAAAACGTGTCTGAACGTGTCGTCGGGCGCTGCATAGCCACTGCAAATTGATTTGTTCCTTTTGGCTATAAAAATGATCCGATCTGATCTGAATCCAGATTCAGCAATCTGATAGATAAGGTCATTATCTATGATTCTGCGTTTTTAGTTCTCTCGAATCTGCAATATTGTGGATGCCCCAGATTTTCGCCTTTTGTGGGGGCGGAAGTGGGTGGGGCGAAATTTTGAAACAAACTCGTCAAGGTCCGATATCTCAGGAGTGTAGATCAAAAATTTGGTTGCTTTAGCTTTTATAGTCTCTGAGATCTAGGCGCTAATGTTTTACGCTAAGCAAAGCCGGCTATGCTACGTGTGTGTCAGAAAGAGACAGGGCGAGAAAAAATGAAATTGTTTTCTTGATGCTGGCTATAATAATAATACGATCCAATTCAGATTCTGCAGTCTAAAAGATGTGGTCATTTTCTACGATTCTGCGTTTTTGGTTTTCTTGTATCTTTAAAATTGTGGATGCCACAGATTTTCGTCCTTTGTGGGGGCGGAAGCGGGTGGGTAGAAATTTTGAGATATACGTTTTATAGTGAGACCTAACAGGAGTGTGGATACCAAATTTGGTTGCTCTAGCCTTAATAGTTTCTGAGATTTGTAGATGCCCCAGATTTTCGCCTTTTGTGGGAGGGGCGGAGTTTTTAAATATACTTGTAACAGTGACATATCACATAAGTCTGGATACAAAATATCGTTGCTCTAGCTCTTATAGTCTCCGCTCACTAGGCGGACAGACAGACATGGCTCTATCGACTCGGCTATCGATGCTGATCGAGAATATATATACTTTATGGGGTCAGAAACGCTTCCTTCTGGACGTTACACACATCCACTTTCCCCACAAATCCAATATACCCCTGTACTCATTTTGAGTATCGAGTATAAAAAGTAGCTTGTACAAATAATGAAATAGATAAAAAAAAGGCCTAAAATTGTACAAAACACTGAAAAAATGTACCTAATACATAGGTATGTATGCAGTTTATTCGAAAACCCATTATTTCAATCTACAACACATGGATTATTTGCTCTTCAACAGATCCTCTACGAAAGTATAGCTAATATTCGTATCAAATTGTGGCTTCTTATCGAAGTACCACTGAAGTGCCAATAAATAATCCCCCGTTGGAACGGGAAGGCGAATTAGCTCTGGTCTCAAATAAAAATCCTTGATAATCTGTGAGCCCTGTAAGATAAGTTTCAGATACTGAAGTTTCGAGAAATATCCGCATAATCTTACCATGTAGGGGCATGTGTGATTAATGTTGGTAAACTGTTTGAAGAGCCCATAGATTATAGCAACAAAGGGTTGATTTGGCCTTCGCAAATACCGGCAGGCATCAAAAGTAACGTCGTAGAGCCAGGGCTTATAGCCGCTTGCTTTTTTGAAAATCCGGCCACGAACTGTTATATCATTAGCCGGAGTTAGTACCGTCGCATTCATATTGAGGAGCACTTTGTTTCGACTGACGGCCTTCAAACGACAGTTGTGGAACACGAACCACGATTGGTTGTAACTCTCGCAGACGAAGTTTGTAAACTTAAAAACGACCGCAACCTGTGAACTCGAATTAGTGCAGGAGCTGTTTCACTAGAGGTGTATGGTTATATTTACATTGGAATCGAATGTAGAAGTTAGAAATATTCCAAGTAGAACACAGAACAATAGCTTGGACTGCATTGCTTCTAATCGAACGATAAACGAATGCGAATTAAATCCCAGTAAAGCAATATTTTAATCCAGAGTTCATTCCGCTCTAGTAGCTTTTTTTCTTCAATTTAAACTCAATTTGTATACCCTTCCAGAGGGTAGGAATATGTGATAAATCCACAATGAGGAATGCATTCCAGTTCATAAACGATAAATGTTCTTCAAAATGCTTCACAAGGGTATATAATGCCTCGGTATCAGAAGCTGGGACTCCCATGCTCAAATGAAAAGTAATTAAAACTGATGTAACTATTTTGATTTTGTTTTAATTGTTGCTTTTATCTGCTTGCCCGTTTTCGGACACATTAAGCGAACGTCAATAGGACCGGTACTTAGTTTCTATATATCCTAAAAGTATGCAGTCAAAAGAGTTCTTCATCCTCCATTCCGTCTTTATAAATAGACTGACCATGAACCTTTCCGTAACCTTTCCCCTAATTACAATACTTTAGTCCATCTGTTTTCCTTTGACACTTTTGCTTTTGTTAACTTTCTTCAATCTTGAATTGTGTCAGAGAAACTACCATTGCCTGCTTGTAGATGCTCTTATGTTGTACATTTTTTGCTATGCAGTTTAAGGGACCATAGTTGAAATCTGAAGAATAAAGAATAAACCAGAATTGACCACGAAATTATTCTCAGTGTATGATCTTCTAGCCTTTGCTGGCCGTTATTCTTGTTATCTGGATAGTATATTCCTGTCGAACGTAGGCCCGAAGACGGGCCCTGAATTGCTGTTTTGCACCTTCCCATCTCCAGTTGTAAGTCTGTTTTAGTTTTCAGACCTTGAGCCGAGACAAGACGAATGGATGCGGAAATTAATATCAGCCGGCAATGTATTAAATAAATTCATTGTTCTTCATTTATTTGCATAGAATAGAATAAAGGTTTTTCCTTATTTGCTGTTCAGGAGATCCTCCATGAACATAAAACTGAAATTCGTATCAGATACTTGACGTTTTTCGAAGAACCACCGAAGCGCTAGCATGTAATCTCCGGTAGGTAAGGGAAGACGCAACAGCTCGGGCTTCAAATACAAATCCTTGATAACCTGTGGACCCTGTAATCGGATCTTAGATGTTAATGGAAACGATTTTATTAAGTCTCACCACATAAGGACACGAATGATTAATGTTCGTGAACTCTTCAAACAGCCCAAAAATCAATTTAGCAACTGGGACGTTTTGCTTTCGCATGAACCGACAGGCGTCAAAGGTCACATCGAAGAGCCAAGGCTTATAGCCATTCGCCCGTTTCAAAATTCTCCCATGTATTGTGACACCATGGGCCGGATTTAGTAGAGTCGCGTTCAAATTAAGGAGCACCTTGTCCCGTCTGACGGCCTTCAAACGACAGTTCTCGAACACGACCCAGGACTTATTGTAGCTCTCACAAGCAATGTTCGTAAACTTGAAAACGACTGCATCCTGAACATTGGGGAATTATTATTTTGCCAGTTCAGACTAGGAATTTTCCACATACGTACGCTAACATTGAAGTTAAGTATTAAAAACAGTCCGAGAGGACTGCCGATCAACAAACGGGAAGGCATCGCTCCAGCTCTTGGTTGTCAAATAACGTTCGAGAGTCCAAGTTTTGTTTTTCTTTCTGCATCAAAGAGTCCATTTACTGTAAGTGATCATTCCACTTAGCTTAAACTACATCCGGCGATCATCGATAGTATCTCAATTGTAGGAAATTATTGGTACACAATACAAATCTCAAATAAACACCTATCCCTCAATAAAAGCCATGCAAAAGCCACCCCGACTACGCAAATTCTAGTATTCTTTGAATCTCCAGGGTTCAGCGGTATTTATCTCCGAGTTTTAGCTCTTCAGGAGATCCTCCATGAGCGCGAAACTCACATTCGTATCAGATTCGTATCAGAGAATTCATTCCACATGAGTAGCTTTGATTGATCAATTAAAATTTAATTTGAATACCATTCAAGGGGCTATCGATAGGTGCATCTGTCTGTGTATCCGTTTATCTATCCGTAGATAGATAACCGTGGAAACTGTTCGGAAGGGTATACAGATATCGTAGTGCCTCGGCAACAGAGTCCGTAGTGACATTTGAACTAGCTGTAGGTCAGTGATACCAGCAATCTTCTTAAAAGGGAGATCATGTTTATATTCCAGAAACATTCCATATTAGCTTTCTTAACGATAGTACGATTATCTTATTTATAGAAAATAATTTGCATCGAGTCGTAATTGGTTTAGTCTGAAATTGAAAAGTTGTTGCTCTCAAAACTTGTGGACTAATATTGAAATTCTATCCTAAACGAATGCGAATTGAATCCCAATTCCTAACCAGAATTTCTTCTGCATTAGCAGTTTTTTCAATTCAATTTAAATTCTAAATTAGATGCCCTTCCAGAGGGTATAACCCTGTTCACAGTGCCGATCGGATCCTAATATTAAAATTATAGATCTTCGTCTTATCTGCTTACAAGGGTATAAATATAATGCCTCCGCATCAGAATCTAGGCCTCCTTTCACGTTTCAATGAAACAATTGATTCGCCCGTTTTAATCATTTATTTATAGAATAGCTGGTCCAATAAGGAGTGTAGAAAATGAAATTTTAAAAGTCAACCAGCCTAATGATTTCTATAGGACCAATATTTAATATATAATAAATAACTTATCTAATAGAACACTGATTTCCATTCCAATTTCGGTATTATTTCAACCGTAACTGCTCTAAGTTTTAAAATACAAATTGCAGTCTAACAATTATTATCCAATTTTTATCACAAAAATCAAATATAAAACTTATTATTAATTTGTATTAAAAAAAATCCAAATAACAAAAAAAAAATAACACTTTTATTTTAAAAGTTACACATAAGAGTTAATCCCGTAACTATTATTATTTTAAAAATAAAATTTAAATTGATTATATGTACTTTTTTCAACCAAGTGGAGTACGATCCTTAAAATTCGACCTTGAAGGACATGTGATGTATTATAACTAATAGATATTAAATTTAAAATAATAGCTACGGAATAACTCTGATTTGTAACTTTTAAAACTTGACCATTTGGGCATGGATACTGACTTGATGCACTGGATATAGTCCTGTTCCGTCTCACTGCCTTTAGGCGACAGGTAACTGTAACACTTTAACCCAAGATTAGTTCACCGAATCATATACGAAGTTTGTTATCTTCAATCTGGAAGCATCCTTTTTAAGAGAATGGCAAAATTACTCAAAGGTGTGCCAGCACTTACTCTGGATATACATAAGCTCGATGGTAAAACAAATTTAAATCGATATATCGTTGAAATTTATCGGATATTGGCATCGTTAGAGATATCGTAATCGTTGGATCGTAAGATTAGTCTGTGTATTTTGAGCTGACTTCGAGATTGTTCCCAGGTTGTGTTCTTCGGCTTGCTGCGTAAAATCGTACTATTTTCGAGTGCGCTATTTGGGATAGTACTTGGTACTAGGAGGTCGGGAGGAACATCAACCGAAAAGGAACTCTTTAATTGCGTGGACTATGACAAGAATTTGTTGCAAATCCATCTATTCTTGATATTACAATTTCTTTCCTATTGATCTGAAATGTATGGCAATTCCATTTCGATCATTTGCGTTGGGTACATATATCATCTGTAGACGATCTGCAGTCAGTGCTGATATGAAAACCATTCGCATTCACATGTTCTAGTATTTTTCGAGCTAATATTAGAATCAAAGCCCCACCGATTCATCAACAATTAACGAAGCGATGGGCTCCGGGCTCCAGCATTGAAAACCATTGCCCCAAACAATAGACGGATCAGTGGGGGCTGCTTCTGTTCTGTGGCCGTCGAGGCACATTAAAACCAAAGTTTTATTTAGTTCCTGTTGCATCTGCGGAACACATGTGAGCCCCGTGGAATAATTGGGGGCACTGCCCCATTTTGTTTAGTCTCGGGTTGGTTGGGTTGGGCCTTTGGCCAGTCAGTCGGTGGCGACTCTGCTGTGCACAGCTGCCTCCGGCTCTGCCTCCTCTTCTGGCAACCGGACACACTCGCCCGTTGAATTTGAGCTTGAGTTTTTTGACTCCACAAACCATGGCCCATACAAACGACGACATTAGCCCCAAAACATCAACAACAATGGTACACAAAATGGGCCTACGCATGCGACAATTTGCTGTGGCTTCGCCTCGATGTGAAAAGATCAAAGTTAAGGTAACGAATACGACATATTTTATGCTGTGAATGCTCTTCACAGAATATTTATGTACACCCCGCACTCCCAACTAATGGAGGATAGAGTGATCCTTGCAGAGAATTCAAATGGACTCCCAGAAACTTAAATAATATTTCCTACGTGTCTGAAGTTGTATCTGAACGAATGACCGATTTGACAGATCTGCGTATTAGCACTCTGTAAGAAGATATGAAGATATACAACCTTAAAATGGGGTTCTCCCTTGGCAGAATACTCCATTCAGAAGTGATCAATGTCTGGTAACTTCTTCACTTGGTTTTACTTGAATAAAACATTCAGGCACGCCCTGAAACAAACTCAATTTATACTGCTTATAAAAAACCCCAAAACGTTGTCCATGTATGAAATATTAATTTCAGCCACACAGAGTATTCTTGGCAATCTTTTCTGTAATTTTTTGGGGCTGGTCTTCGGGGCGTGTTCTTTGGCTCCGCGGCTCTACGGCTGTACGGCTCTGGAGTTCTGACTTTTGGTGGGTGTGTACGAATTTAAATTTTTAACATGTAACTCATTTTGAATGCAAATAAAATAATCTTTCGCCCTGCCACGCGAAATGGGTCAGGCCGAAAAGTGAGCGTGTGCCGGGTCGAGGGATTAATTAAATAGCCCCCCTCAGTCCGAAAACACCGTTTAGTCCATATAGACGGTATTATTAATGAAGAAATTTGACTGTCTGACATTGGCTCGGGTCCGGGGAGGTCCGGGAGGTCTGAGGGGCGTTTGAGAGCTAATGAAGCGAGAGGCGATTGGAGTTCAGAGATCGGTTTCCGTTGGCGCTCTGATGCCAAAACAATTTGCTTGGAATTGCAGGCAGCAAAACACAGCAGTTGGCCCCAACATGTAATGTATCTGTAAGCGTAACTAACCGATACACAGATACAAGATACAGAAATTGAAATCAAATTGCCGCCAGAGAGCTGTACGAGTATCTTAGAATGCAAATGCTGCAGTATATTGTTTGCTCTGGCTCCGACTGTGGCTTGGTTGCTTTTCCTTTCATTTGCTTGATTTTTCGCAATTTTCCTGCTGATTTGTGCAAAATTTGTTGCCCCAAGGCGACCCGATAAAGACAGAGATAGAGATACATGTTCATGGAGATGGCAGCAGCTGCAGATAGAGATGGAGGCATGCATGTCACAAGCAAACAGTTACAAATTGCCACTCGGTGGCCACAAGAATGTGCCATGATAAGTCAATAACTATTATTAACACAAACTGACATTGTCGGAGGCTGTACCGCCGCGGCGGAGATCGTACTCTAGAGTGCAGATACTGATGCTCTGATACTCCGATATACAATTTCAATTGGCGTTGATTCGTATCTTTTGGCTGCTCTGCGGAGCGAAAGTGCATCTGGGGCCTTATCGATATTGAAATGTTAATGAACTGAAAATTTTGCGTGTCGAATTGTCGAATAGTTCGCACTGTGGCACCGTGATAATTGCCCAGATATTGTACAATGATATGAGTGTACCACTAAAAAAACCAAGATTGTAGCTCTGGCTGTTGCTGCTGCTCTGATTGGAAAGGCAACAACGAAAGACAAAGACCAAATACCAAAAACCCAAAACCGAAACGGAGATGGAGACCAAGACCCAAGTCGAGCCTTCACTTCACACTTCACTTTCCATTTGGTTGTTTTTCTTGGCCACGCTTGAGAAATATTTCAATTAATGCAATCAAAGAAATGAGCTGGCCAAATCCACACACACACACACACACACACAAACACACACACACGAACACAACAAAAGGCTAAAAATAGACATTCAATATAAATTTTCAATCATTTTTTCTTGGCATCTATAGAAATATTTATCTTTTTCCCTCCCTTTCCTTTGACGATTTCCATGTTCGATTCTGGATCCAAAAATAGTTTTCGATTTGCACACAAAATGCACTTGAAAGCGTGTTCATGGGGCATTGTTTGTTCATTGCAATTTATTTGTTTTTACTGTTTAATGTTTTCCCGATTGAAGTCGTTGATCTTAACCTTGTTGAAGAGGTTTTTTCTCTTAGATTTTGAAGCATGCATAAGAATATCATGGGAAGTTCTCAAGTCAGAACTATTTAACGAACTTTCCTTGTTGGAAGCACTAATAAAGGGAGGTAAAGGTATGCCTTATCTGTCTTTTCTCAAAATGTACTAGGAATGAAATTCTCTTAATTGATATAAATAGTATAGAAAGAGATTGTGCAAGGAATGTATTGGCTTATCTTCAGGAAAAAGTTCATCGTGCATCTCTTGGAACAATCGGAATACTTTGGCGTACACAGACTCGTATCATCTCAGAGACCGTTGATTGTCAGGCCAACCGACTGTCGTTGCACAACACTGGACAAGTGAAAACGTCAGATGAAATGCTTGGTGGCATGGAATGCTCTCTGGCATGCCATGCCATGGCATGTCGTCTGATGTATCTCTGATAGTCGTATCTGCTGGATACATATTACAATTGAAGCGCATTTATTTATGAGACAGCTCACAACCCACGACATGAACTGGAATGAAAATGGAGAGGGGGATGGGTGTGGGTATGGGGATTCGGTTTGAGTGAGTGACTGATGGCTGCACATCGGCGACCACAAAACAAACGGCGACACTTTCAATTGCACGCCTCCAACTCGGATTCAGATTCGGATACGGATCGGGGCTTGGACCGAGACCTGGTCGCACTTTCTCGGTGTCACACGGACTAGGCTTTGATTTGTTTTCCCGCTGCTTTTCTCGCTCGCTTTTTATGGCTTCTTTTGGCGCAACAATTTGAATGTCATTAGTGTCACTGGCCGGCAGCTAACGGAGCTTGACACCCGTCTCCTCCTCCGCCTCCTGAAGACCCAACCGGTGACGGTGACGGTGACGGCGATGATGTGCCTCCCACCTCCATCCCACTTTTCAACTGCGAGCGCGAGTGCGAGCGCTGTGAACGAGTTCGTGTTCGTGTTCGGCTTCGGGTAATACAATTTTAATCTAAAGTCACGTTAAAAATTTATTACAATGCCACTTTTCACCTGGTCAACACAACCAGATCCACGGCCAAATCGGTCTCCGACTTTTGGATGGTGCTCCACTTTTGCTTTTTCCTTACCGAATCGGAGAGTGTCGCCAGCTCCATTTTAATGTGACGCGAGAGTGAGAGAGAGAGTCAGATCATTAACGTGCACTCCTCTCTTATCTAAGCGGCGACTACGGTTATTATTTGTTTTACTTCTTCTTCCTATTTCGGTGCGGAGTAAGTAGGTAGTTTCCCCACTAAAAAGTACTCAAAACCACTAAAAACAGACCCGGCCCATTGTTCTGGAACATACATACAGTATACTCGCAGTAGAGCTCTATTATAATCTTGGCTCTGCCTAGATTTCACTTGCCTGATAAGTTAATACGGGGCCTGGTCTGGCCCGGCCTGGCCTGCCTTTGCAATGTGCATTGCTCTGGCCCCTCTTTCGATCGAAATCCCTGATAAATATTTAATTAGACATTTTGCTCTAACAGAACGCTTCGGTTATTGTTTGTTCGTCGGCCTCTGCGTCTTCGTCTCCGTCTTCGGCAGACAATGATCGTCTCCTCCTCCGAACAACAGCAGAGTTTTGTTTGTTTTCGCATTAGGCGTTGGCAAACAATGAGTGGAGGAGCGCAGGGAGCTTCCAGTTATGATAGAGTGCCCTGGGATTATGGTAATTTAGAACAGAGATCTTTGGATAGGCGCTGGGAGATGGGGGCAATGATTTGTTCACGGATCTGATGTGGGATTTGGGATGCTGATCATTCATGATCGAAAATATAGTTCATACCAAATCCAAGGATGCCTAGTGATGCCTCATTAACCGACCTATGTACATGTCGCCAAACGGATCAAAGCCTTGCCCTTGTTTACCATCCAAATGCAGCTCTGTTTTGGTCTGGTCCTCTTTGATGTTGGCAATGCTGCCGCTAGCGTCAGATATCTGCCGCCTTGGAGCTCTAACTGCTGTGGCCGCTAATTAGCTGAAAGACAGACTCAAAGACAAGAAGAACAAAGACAATTGCGTGGCATTTACGCGCCGCGCCGCTCGTTTCTGAAAGAATTCTCTTTCTGTCTTTGGTCTGGGTCTGTGCCTGGGCATTGTCATAGCCATCATAGCCATCATCGTCGCCATTTTATCAATTAATTCAGCGCCTCGATCCATTCCAAAAACATCTTGATACAATTTGTAAGTGGATAGACCAGGGTTAGGGGAGGGGAATGCTACATATGCTTTTCTTACTGCCGCTCTTGGCTCTATCTCGTGCACCGTCTTGGACACCGTCGAGACTTGATCTCTGCCTCTCTCTCTCTGTCTCTGGGTATTGGCGCCAACGCTGATCTTTTTCTCGTATTTTAGTGGCCATTTTTATCTAATTATCATTTTGTTCGCTTAATAATTATTGCTAATGCGTCGGGGCTCCGCTCTAAGTAAGCAAAGCGCCTCCGCGCCGTCTCGGCTCTGGTCTTCGGTGGCCGAGAAAGTGGCCAAGAGTGCCTTATGTAAAAGCTGAGTTTAGTTTTCTGTTAAATTTAAATTATTGCAATTTGCGCACGAGTCATTATAGTTATCCGTGGAGATGTGGTTAAAGTCGTTGTCGAGCTGTCGTTAGGCGTTAGGCGACTAAAACCTCCGCACAAACGGAGACCCAACCAGCAGACAACAGACAAGAGACAGCAGACCAGTGCTTAATTATTACAATTTGAAAGTTTTGCTTTAATTGTTGCTTGGCTTTTAGTCGCAGTTATCTATTACTGGTAGATATAATGTCGGTGCTGTTGTGGTTGTTTGTTGTTGCATTTTATATGCAAATTAGCATTCAGCAACGAGTGCGAGTGCGAATGTGGATACGAATGCTCATGTTGATTAGCCTCGTGCCTCCTGATCTTTGGAGTGCCTTGTCGTGCCTCCGTGTCCATGTCCGTGTCCGTCTCCTCTTGAGTCTGCTTCTCCACTTGAATGCCTGGAGTGTTGAAAAACGCTGGCACATGTGCTGATTAAATTTGACATGAGATGCCACAATCTGAAGAAGATACAGTCATGCAGAAGTGTTGATGATGATCATCGAAGCAAACGCAGGCGAATCACAGATCGGGGAATTGCTTCTGACAAACCGCTGATAATTCAAATTGATGGCAGAAACATTATGAACACATTCCAGCTAATGGGCGGGGGATGGGCTCTCAAAGGAGGGGGGGGTCTCTGGGTCCCTACGGATGATGTACTGCTTCGTCTTGGCTTCGATTCCATAATGCCTAATACAGGAAGCCGTGGGCATGCCTAATACTTATCAGCTGTCATATTAACCGCATAATTATGACGGATAAAGCCGCCAACCCCTCGGCGACTACCCGCTTATTTCCACATGCGAGTGTACCCGAGAGTAACCCTTTTGAACCCGACTTTCTAAAGATCTCTAGATGCGAGATGCATTCATAAAAAATTAATAAACAAGCTCGATTACAAGCAAACCCCAACCCCAACAGCAGCCCCCCACCCGAAGAGGGAAAAGAGAATACTTAATAGTTATTAATTAGTAGGAGGGAATGAAAAGCGTAGCAAAACGATCTGAAAAATACCGGGTCACATGGCTGGCGGACACAGAAGAGAAAAAAGAAACAGTTGGATGACGTACGATGCGGAGGATGACTCTGATAGTGGATGTTGCATGTTGCCTGTTGACGATGATGGGATGACTGTGGCAGAAGTTTATAAGATTGACCCGCATACCAGCGTGTGGGTCCCCTTGCGTGGAGTCGTGGCAAGTGCCACGGCGGCATCCATCCATCCATCCATCCCGTCCCGTCCACTGTGGCAGACAAACAGAGTTGCACAATTAGATAAAGCATCTTATGGATGCACTTTGATGAATGTTAATTGAACTCCGCAATGTACTTTTTCGAGCATTGTTCAGTTGAGGAAATGCTTGAGAGTTCTTATAGATCCCTCACGGATCTGCGATGCCAGAAAGTAGCTCAGCATTCTTTTGAAGCAACTAACTAACGTTTGCCGAGCCGAACCGATGACACCTGCCCTGCCCACTCTCTAGCTCCAACTCCAGCTCCAGGCCCAGCGCTGGCTCCTCCACTTAGGGGTTAATGGCTTTTAGATTATTCCAAGACGCATTCCAGACACACTCTATTAACCATTCGCTGCATTTCATATTCAGCATTCAATAAGTTTGTGTCTTTTATCTTGCAGCTAATAAAATTGGACACCTCCGTATTTGATGGCCCAGTGGCCTGAGGCCTGAGGCGCGTGGGCGGTGGCGCAACACTTGACACCTCTGCAGCTGAAATCGATATTGCTATTCCACTGTCATGTTGAGCCATTGACCAGAGGCCCGAGCCCAAGCCCCGAGCACCGAGCCCCGCGTAGGAGTCCGCCGCCGCGCTGCGGCCATGTGAGCAGCTCATCTCGCACTCTCCTCTCAAACACAACAACAACAACTCGCACCATCGCTGGAGCCCCAAACCCCAAGCGGAAAGTAAAAATTCACTCAAGAAGATCCCGAAGAGCAGGCAGGCAGGTTCGAAATAACATTTAGCAGAAAATGGAGGGCCTGGAGCAGCAGGAAGTGATGATGGAGGGCAGCGAAGATCTGATGTCCACGTCTGCAACCTCCACAAATGGCAGCGACACAAACGGCTGTGGTGGCAGGAAATCGGTGAGTTTGACCATCAATTAAACCTTAAGATTGTACACTATGGGTAGAGGGTTATTTTCAACGATTGGAGCAGCAGTTTCACTGGTTTCAGATATATAGAACAGACCTCCTAGCAAAATCACTTAACTGCTTCACCATGGAGCCCCTACATGACCCCACTCCACTCCACTCCTCCCCCTTCGCTTCTCTTTTCTCCCAAGTCAAGTGCGGAATCCATCGTCTGAGGTGGGGCCTCGTTCTGGTTCTAAGTCTGAGGTCTGCCCTGCTTCTCGTTGACGGAAGTGTTCCGACGCTTGACTTTTGCCACACAAAGTTATTGCCCATAAATGTGTGGTGTGTTTTGGACAGGAGTGGAGGTTGGGTGGTGGGGCGATTGGGTGGCTGGGTGGGTCAAAGCACTTGCAATGCACTCGGGCAATCGCTCAACAGTTGAAAGCAAAAGCCAGGCCGAAGAAAGCGGAAATACAAAATATATTCTCCATAGCTTGAATGAGTGCAAAAGAAAAGGGAAAAAATAGCTTTAAAAAAAGAATTTCCTTAAATACAAATAATATTTAAAGCAGCGGCGGGCCCTTGATTTTCGATACTCACAAGCGAATGCTGGAAAAGAGAATCCCAAAGAATTGCAAGTCAAGTTTTGAAAATCTATGAGAACTCTCATGTGGGAAGATCCACTTCCATCCAGAAAAATGAGTCATGGAATCAAGCCTTACATAAAAGTAAATAACCATCCAAAATCACCTTTAGTTAAAATATGTGTATTTGTTAAACTGAATTAATCACCAAGAAAAATGACTCACAGAATCAACAGGCACTTTCGAAAACGTTAAGTAATTCCCTAAAAATCGCCACACCACACCACACCATACCACTCAAGGAGAAGGACTCCTAAGAGGTATCCAAGGTTTCCGTTTACCTATTTACGAGTCTTTAGCCAATCAGCATTTCCATATAAGTCCCGGTTGAATATTTTATGCAATTAAAGGCAGTTCAAGGCAGCCGCGGCCGTAGGGGCAACAGCGGCTTAATAAGCAAAATACTTAATAGGATTTAAAAGCGAACAAAATACAGACATACGAACGAGTAGAACTGCCCACACAGCCAGCAGTCCCCAGTGCCCAGTGCCCGGTGCCAGTGCCAGCAATGACTCCACACCCTGGACATCTGAGAGCTGCTGACATTTGCATTTGACTCTAGATCTTTATCTGGCCTCCAGTTTGCCCTCACTCCCCCTCTTGGCCTCCCATGCCCTCCCTTCAATTCATGCTAATTAGAAAATATAACTTTATTATTCTTATTGTTTAATTGCAGTCCATTACATCGCCGGATCCCACATCGTATGTGACCAAGGCGCGCGTAACGAAGCCCACGCCGCCGCCTCCATCGAAGAATCCCATGCAGTTTGTCCAGATCAAGCCGTGCAATCTGTATCAGACGGCCCAGCAGCAGCTGAAAAAGGCCGAGGAGGTCAAGAAATTGAAGGAGGTGCAGAAAGAGGAGCCCGAGGAGTGGCAGAATGTGAGTACACCCGCAGTCGTATATCTCTACCATATATCACCATATATCGGCAGAGAGAGAGAGAAACGCTGTCCGAACTGTTGACACATTCGCACAGAGTCGTGACAAATTTCTAAATCGCATGGAATGTTTCGTATATCGTTCGAGGGTAAACTCTTGAGATAAAACTACGAGTGTCTTGGGCATGGCACCAGACACCCAGCACCAGACACCGGGCACCGGGCACATGGCTCGTTATGGCCGCTCCAGTTTCCAATGCACGTCGCCGAAACGTTAGCGGACATAACGATATTGCCATTGCATAATCACAACTATTACATTTGGCTGCTTTTTCCGCTCTCCACACTCCCCACTCCCGTATTTTCTTTGCACAATGTTCGGCTTACATGCAAATCTGTTTGCTGTCTGCCTCATAACCTCAACAAAACGCCGCCTTTTGACGTGACTGTACGACAGCTCATTACCTAATCAGCTGTTTCGATGCAGTCGCTGCATTTGAAATGGATTTTCGGTCTCTTGGCCAATCCCCCACATGGATGGGATGGATGGATGGGATGGATGATGGTGTTCCATCGATTGCGCGATTCCCAGACATAACTTTTGTTTTACGAGTAATGTCCCAAAGCAAAAAGAAAAGCAAAAATCTATTAAAATGCGTACAACGTTTTGGAATTGGGCGACTGGTCGACCGGCTTGGGGCTCCGATGGGAAAGGAAGTCCAAATGCCGTTTTAATGGTCTCCCGAGCTCTTGTAAAGTGTTTGCTCGTTGCTCTTGCTGTTTTGTTTCCCATGCGAAAAGTTTTCAATCGAAGGAAAGTTTTGTCAGAAATTTAAATATAGAATTTCTCATACACATATACAGCGGAAGCTCCAATAACTGTTGAGGAAATAAATGTTCAGCAGATAAGTGTATTGGAATTTCCCCCCAGAAGATAGCTCTTCTTTGGCTTTTTGCAGAAGTGCACATCTCTCTGATACTCTGATGCTTTCCACTTATCCGAAATTCTATATATCTCGTATGGTCGTAAAAAAGTATAAACGAGCCGGCGATGACGATGAGCCATGAAGATGGGCAAAGTTCGTGCGTCTCGTGGCCACATTTCACCTTTGTGTCACGTAGGGCCGTGGCCGAGGTAAAAACTTTTTAATTGCCATCAAAAGAAACTTTTGCTCTTCCCCAACTTCCCCGGCACACACCTCCCCACGTCCAGCGACAATGCGAATAATACAACAAGAGACGAGAGCCCAGACATTGCCTTATTTATTTTCAATACTAACTTTCGCTACCGTTTTCTACCTTTTTCTTCTTCCCAACAATGCAAAACCAATAACACATCACACACCATACAAAAATATATATTAATGAATGGAACCGAACGGATCGGATCGGAACAGAACCTTGACAATTGGAAATCTTCAAGGCGAAAACGTGTCGAGCACATCATCGATCGTGTGGTGGAAACGAAGAAGCTCGAGCTGGAGGAGCATGATCGGACGCGACGAAAATCGAAGACGTTGACCGAAATGATGGAGGAGAGGCAAGTGTTCCCCCAGTCCGAAGCTCGAGTATCAGTTTCAGTTTCAGTTTCGATTCGAGAGCTGAAAGTGCTGGAGCCGAGCCATGAATCAAGTGTACTCGCATATTAACCAAGTGAATATCCCTTCGGTGTTTAGGGCCGAGCGCGGCGGATCCCGGGGTCGTGTGAAGCTCGCCTCCCTGGCCGTCTACAACGAGGACGAGGCGAACGATTTGAGTGACCTGGGCATCGGCACCAGCAGTGCCAGCGGCAAGAGCAGTCTCTCCGAGGACTACGGCAACAACAGTGTCATGGTGAGTACTCCACTAGAAGACTCCACTAGCCCGAAACACGGGGTCAATGGCAAAGGCTCTGACAATCGCATCATTAGCAAAATTTCTATGTCATCTATGTACGAGTGTGTCTGTCTGTTCTAATTTCTTATTGTTTTTTCTGCTTTAGTTTTTTATTTAACATCATTAAGCGCCATTTGGTGGTGCTGTGGCAAAACGTTTATAAACAATTACAGCAAATTAACAATTAAATATCATTTATAAGCATTTTCGCCGACGAAGCTTTCAATTGTTGATTGGGGATTGCGGATTGGGGATTGCGGATTGTTCAGCCTCGTTGGAAAGTGTTTGGCCAGCGACGCGGGCCAATAAACACAAATTGTTTATTAATCAAATGCTCTTGCACAAACGCAAACAACAATCAAATCATAATAACAAATAATAAACGAACGGAATACTGAAGAGCCGATTCCGATTGAAGCCGGAGATTGAGTTGGAAATGGTGTCTCTGGGATTGAGCAATTAGACGCGCTTGTCGTCGCCAGCCGTAAAATCTAGCCATAAAATACAGCAAATTGATGTTGGATCACGGCCCTTCGACGACCCCTGGAAACGAGGTGGCGTTATCACAGAAAAGAAAGGGAATCTTAATGGGGAAAATGGACAGGACAGGAGCTTAGAATGGCTAAGAGAATGGGGTACTAGTGCGTGTGTGTGTGTGTGATTGTTGATGGAAGAGAAAGTCGTAGATCTATTGGAAAGTATATTACAAATATAGAATGGAGTTGTCTGGGAACAAAACTCCACCAAAGGTTATGGTTATGGCTATGGATCTGTGTCCCGTAGATAGACGTAGAATATGAGATGCAATCTTGCTCCCATCCACTAATTTCTGAACACTCTTCTCCGCAATTTCTTCCCTAGAGCTACAATGCCGCCGAGCTGGACAAGGCCATTGGAGGAGCAGGCTCTGGCTCTGGCGCTGCCTGTGCCTCTGGAGGAAGCGTGGAGGAGCAACAGAATCACATCAACAGCAACGGCAGCAATGGAAACAGTGGAGCCAGCGGCCAGGCCACCACATCGAAGGCGAATGCATCGAAAGCGGCCAGTGCGGGGGCCATGCGGGAGTACATATCCTCGCCCGGCTACGACACATCCTCGAGCACGGCGCCGGCCAGTTCGCCAGATCCTTGCGAGTACACCTACGAGGGGGCGATCCAGGACTACAAGCAGCGTGTCCAACGGGCCAGCAACAATGGCAATGGCAACGGCAATGCTAATGGAAAGATGAGCACATCCCCATCCTCGAACGGAGAGACGATTGCCTATCCCACGCGACGGGGATCGAAGATCGAGGATCGGCTGAGCGGCTTCGAAGTGACCTCACCCAGCGACACCCAGGAGGGGGTGGAGAAGCAGAAGGTGGATGTGCCCAAGGTGGACATATCGAAGCGCAAGGAGATTTTCGAGCAGGCCAAATCGGGAGCAACAAATGGTGCCGGAGTCGGAGTCGGAGCCGGGGCCCCATCCGCTGCACCCAAGGTGGTGCTGCGCGATCGCCTAACGAACGGCAACAGTGGAGCCTCCAATGGCTCGAAGCCGCAGGCCAAGCAAGAGATTAAGCGACTCTCCGGCGACATTTCGAGCATCCGGGATCGGATGCAGAGCCTGGAGCAGCAGCGGAACGCCTTCAACCACAGCAAGAGTGTGGATGTGCCTGTGCCGCCGCTCAAGCAGCGGCTGAACAGCCTCCAGCAGTCCGTTACCAAAGAGGATCAGCAGAAGAAGCCCCCCCTGGTGGCCCTCATAGATGCCCGCCAGCTGGAGATAATGCGGGGCGAGGAGGAGCGCATGCGCCAACAACAGCAGCAGCAGCAGCATCAGAACCAGAAGCAAAAGCAACAACAGACCCCAGTCGCTGCCCCTCCACCGCCAGCACTCGTCGTGGAGGAGGCCCCGGCCACAGCCGCAGGCACAGGCACCAACGATGACAGCGGCATTCATGAGGACACCAACGAGGAGCTGCAGCAGCAGCAGCTCCAACTCAATGCGGCCATCGCCGCCTTGGCCATCGAGGAGCGACAGCTGGAGGAGGCTGCCAACGCGGTCAACCAAATCGAAGCGGAGTTCGATGAGCTCACCGATCTGAATCCTTCTCCATTGCCGCATCAACAGCCGCAGCAGCAGCCGCAGCCACAGGTCCAATCACCATGTGCAGCATTAGCTGCAGCTCCCGCTCCAGCACCATCCGCAGCCCCGACCCAAGCGGCAGCTCCTCCATTGCGGGACATGGAATTTAGTGTAAGTTCCACTTACAATTTTATCGATTCCGCTAAGATAAGTCCTTGTGATGTTGATGTAGTAGCTGCTTCAGCGGTGTCGGTGTCGGTGTCCGAATCTGACCCCAGCCACAATCCCACTCCAAGCCCAAACCCAAAATCAAATCAGCATCCCACTCCCACATCCTCCTCTCCCAATTGTAGCTTGCGTAGAAAGCCCTCCAACGAAATGGTCCATCATCGCAATTTGCTTAAAATGTTCAAGGAAACCTTTCAAAACGATGAGGATCTGAAAGAGGTCGCCGAACCGGCAGCCACCACCTCTCCCGGTCAGTTCACCCAGATCTTTGACTTTACCAAGCCAACTCCAAGCCCCATCGAACCGATCCAACAGATACATCCGACCCACCAGACCCCACCAAGTCCCACTCAGATACCACGTCCGATGGGCAAGCCCCCCATGTCGCCAAAGGCGGTGAGGATTGCCACGAGTGCAAGACCACAGAATAGTACCTTAGCTTCCCCCTTGACCACCAACGCGGCGGCGAGCACTCCTCAGCAGTTTAGCATCAATGGTCGTGTGGAGATATTCAACTCAAGGCAATTGGAGAAGCCACCAACGCCTCCGCCGCCCCCAAGGCGGAACATCAGAGTCGAGCAGCAGCAGCAGCCAGCGCCTGTGGCAGTGCCCCCACCGGAGGTGATCATGTGCGCACCACCGGTGACTATCGTTCATCCCGAGGAGCTGCCCAAACCCAACACCGTGAAGGCTCTGTCGAACTGCTTTAGCCAGACGAGCGATGGGGCACCTCCATCGGTACCCTCGTCGCCCAGGCCGCTTCCCAGGAGTCGCATACCACAGATCACGACGCCTCCGGCTTCGCCCAAGCCCAATAAAAGGGTGCATATGGACGCATCGCTGCCATCGCTGGACGTTGTGGATCGCAGCTCCGGAGACTATGCCCCAGTTGTGGGACAGACCAGAGCGATTGTGCACTCGCCACCGAGCAAGATATTCCCAGCTCCTGCTCCTGCTCCTGCTCCTACTCGCCCTCCCACTTCCCACTTGGCTTCAGGGAGAGTTGATCCTCTAGCACCCAATGATTCCTTGCTATTGCACACCTCCTCACCCTGTGAGATGCCGGCCCTGAAGGTGTGCTTGCCGAACGAATCGAGTCTCTTTAAATTGGCCTCGTCGCGACCCACTTCGCCCTCCGTGGAGATGGTGCTGTGCCAGCAGTTCCTCGACCGAGAAGCACCCAAAGATCTCCAGCTGTCCGCAGAAGATCGCGAGCATCTCGAGCAGATGGCCATTGAGGAGATGCCCTGTGATAAGATTGATGTGGCCAAGGCGCCACTGCCCTCTACTGGCTATCAGAGTGTCAGCGAGGACCTGGTGAAGCGCTGCGATGGCTACAGGCAGGAGAAAGTCCAGCAGTTTGATGAGAAGCCCAGCGAAGAGGACATTGCTCTGTGTGCGGGTCTCCTTGATTGTCTGGCCCCTGCCCAGGAGCCCCTCTGCGATAGCATCGATGTGAAGAAGTCGCCAGTGCCGGCCACGGGCTTCCAGGACATTAACGACGCGGATGTGAAGCGTTGCGATGGCGCTACCGGAAGGCTGCCCATTGTCAAGCCCAGCTCCCCCATTGGCACTGCCAGGGCGGCCCACTCCAAGGCACTGATGGACACCTGCGAGCAGATCATCGCCGAAGAGCGACTGGCCAGCAGTCAGATGATAAGGTCATCACTGCCCGAGGCAGCCTCCTCCCCGGCCACACCGTCGACGCCGCTTTTGGGCAGAAAGTCAAAGATACCCATACCCAAGCCCTGTTGCATTTCTGCTTCTGGCACGGACTCGATCAGTCGAGCGGGCTATGCCCCGACGTCGTCTCCGGCTCCAGAGCAACCCCTGATAGCTCGCACTCACCTGGTAGAAACGGAGATTAAAGTCAAGCAGGTAACTCCGCCCAGCTCACCCAAACAGCAACAGGCGCCCCCGCCAACTCCACCGCCAGTGGCCGTAAAGGAGAAGAAAACCAAGAATATCTTTGACTTTCTGCGACGGAATTTCGGGCACCACGAGGAGGCGGCAGCCCAGAATCATCACCAAAAAGATCATCATCCCACTCTGAATGAGACGCTCGAGAAGAAGGTGATCCTCACAAGCACCCGCAGTGGCGTTGATGTGGTCACCCCAGGGGACTTTGTGCAGGTGGACAATTCCAAGTTCTATATCGCCAAAGAGCATGAAGAGGCGGCTGGGGCCGATGGCCCTCCGCCACTGCCCAAGACTCCGGCACCCGTAAACATTGAGATCAGCAAGACGATCACCACAGATGAGATACTCGAGGAGAACACCACAGAGAAGGCACTGACCCAGGAGATCAGCGATTTGCTGGATGATGAGATAATAAAATTGGGGGCAGCTGCTGCCAGTACTATGAAGAAGTAATGTCGGATCTGGAAGTTCAGAGAGCTTAGACTATACCCAAAGCACTATTCAGCAGGTTTCCTCTCCACAGATCAGAGTGATAATGATCCCACACTAAAGTCCTGCAAGATCAGAGAGGGTTCGACAGGTTTCCCATCCACAGATCAGAGGGATAATGGTTCATTCATGTTCGATCTCTCTCATACTGAATTTAGCTCTTCAAAGCTCTCCCCACAACTAAAAGCTCTCTCTTGGACTATAAATCCTCCTCTCTGATGATTATCCAAATGTTACATTCGGAAAATACCAACAGAAAACTTGAACATTTTAAAATCAAAATCAACGAATGAAATTTTCAATCGAATTTACTTTAACACAAATTATAGTTATTTATTTACTTTGGTTTATTCTCGGATTCTTTACTTTTTGATTGTTTTCTACATTTTGTTATGGGCTCAAGCTACGTAAGCTACAGTTTTTCTTTCTATACGCATACATCTATATAATACAAATACGATATTACTAAAACCCCACTTTTATGTAAAAAAAACGAAATTTGATTTTATGTAAAGAAATGTCAAACATATGTTTTATGGTTATATATTTTATACACACACAAAAACACACACACGCAAAAAAGATCAAAATCGCGCTAATACACAAAAAAAGGAACAAAAAATGATTATAAAGAAAAACCTCAATAAAAGAAAAAGGAACAAATGTTATAAAAACTACAAAATGAGATATAATTGTTGTGCTATTTTATGAATAAACCTAAACCTAAATCGAAATCAACCTGAAGAAACTGCCATTTTGAAAAGGACGGACATGGATATCGATCATATCTATGATATTCCGCACTCCCATAGTTTCTACACGCTTCATGTAAATAAACGCTTTGCTACTTGACATATTGAAATACGTGGTTCAGCCGCTAGAGGGCTATATCTGAACTGCTTGGCACTGCTTGATGGAGCAGTACATGTAGCAGTGTAAAGTGTAGTGTAACAACGGTGTAAGAAAAGAATCGTGGATCCTGAAAACCAAACCAACACCCCCACCCCCACCACCGCTATATCCTGATCTCCCTCCACCATCCTGTATTCGTTGCCAGAGGTTGAGGCTATGTTTCTAAGGCTTTATCTATCTACATATATGCTATAGCGAGTACTTGTATTTGATCCATTCATTGTCATTTCTCTTACATGCCTTGCGCTCGTTCCTTGGCTAAAATAATAATGTAAACGATGTGTGATTTATATTTAATTTAACGCAGTTACATAGTTTACATGCTTACTGCCAGCAAAAATTATTGCAAGTTTACAATTTCCGAGGTAAGCGGTGTTCTCTATCTGTCGTTATCTCTCTTTTATATCTTTTGTGTTGTTGTTATGTTTGTCTTCCCCTTTTTTGTTGCCTGTTGCGTGTCTCCTTCTTTCCGTCTCTTCTGTTTGTCTCTGCTTGAATTTGTTGCATGTTGCGTTTAACATATTTTATCACCTCCTTAAAATGCCAAATGTCAGAAGACCCCATCGCCGCGTGGGGTTTCAGTTCAACAAGGTATACTTTGGGGCGCACACCCTACACCCCACCACCCACTCTCTGCAGTTTTGTCGCCCCATATACTCGTATCTATGTACACATGTACATACATATGCATATGTATGTTTTTTCCGCCATTTCTTTATCTAAATGAATCGCTCGTTCAGTCGATGGTTGCACCGCTTACGTTTAGTCTTCAGTAAGCCCCCAATGCCTGGGGTTCGTTCGGGCTACCCGCTATACGTATTGCCGACGAATATCTAACCATTCCATCGACAATATCTGGCTATCTTTATGACGTCCCATCAGAGCAGCTATTTATAATCGTGCTTATATTTCGCATACGGCGGTGCACGGTCATCTTCCTTTTTTACAGCAAATAATGCTACATAAATATCAATCAATCGATTTCAGCGCCACAGTTCGTTAGGCGGTTCGGATCGTAAAGCAGTGGTAAGCGACGACGACGACCAGTTCCCCAGTCACTTGAAGAATTGCGTAGAATTTGTGTGTTTTCTCAAGTGTCTACCCTTCAAATTATATTGATTTCTCGGAACTAAGTGCCAAGGAGAACCCACGTGAGAAATCGGAGGAAAAACAAACTTTGGCTTAACGAAACGAGGCTTGAACAAAAAGTAAAAATGCAATGGAAAATATCTTCCTACTATGCAACGTAGAGTGATCCATGAGCAAAGAATTGACAACTTTTAGATAGGATCCAAATTCGATAAGTATTCTCTTTCGTTAATGAATCTTCAATCTGCACTCGTCTGCAGTACGACTGTTCAGATACAATCAGATACGATTGCTTCTCGATTGATTGTAATCTACGAGTATTTCCGTAAAAGTTAATTGGGGGATTAGCGGAACTTATCTGGCCCCCTTTCTCAGAAAGAGGTACTAGTTCCATATACTACTCGTACTTGGACTCCTAACCCACCACTCAAGTGTTCGACGTGCAACTGCGTATTGCAACCGAGTCCGAATTGAGACCAAAGAATTAACCGATGAAATCCCTAGAGAGCCCACTTTCGCACTCCCATTGGGGACTGACATGGTCCCGATGAGAGTGTGAGCATTCTTTAATTGCGTTTGATTGATTTTTGTTATTTATTTAATTTAATTTGTTAATTAGTTTTTATTTTATTTGCAAAGCCAGCATTTCGTGTGCAAAAACTAACTGAAAATTCATGCGATCCATGCGCATTTCTCTCTCTCTTTCTCTCTCTATCATGCACGCTTTTGATGCTTTCTCGCTCGCTCGCTGGTCATGCCCCGCCTCATCCCATATCCACAGATCAACGAAGCTCTTGAATTGGCGCTGGAAGCAATCGATCGAGAAGCCACCACCAGCACTATCACCAGCAGGAAAATGGAAAAGCCCCAACAACAGCAGGAGTGTGAGGAGAAAGCGGAGGAGGATGTGCAGGAGGAGCAGTTGGAGCAAGAGGTGGAAGAGCAGCGTCACCAACAGCAGCAGCAGGAGGAGGAGGAGGAGGAGGAGATCGATCCAAGGGAGGAGGAGGTGGAGGGGGAGACCACAACAGAGATGCCAAATAAAACCGATGAGCAGAAGAGAAAGGAAGAGCGGGGAGAACGGGAGCCCATCTACGAGAATGTCAGCTCGACTATATCTATGCATGAAGTAGATAATGAACAGATAGCAACGATGACGATATCCACACAGATACAGACACAGATACAAACACAGACACCGATACAGGGCACACAAGCCTCGACGAGGAGGAGTCACAGGAGAAGCATTCCAAATAAACAAACGAGTAACAGTAACAATAACGAGAATAATCAGAATACTAATCAAAACAGCAACAGCAACGGCAACAGCAATCAAAACGAGAACAGCATCGGCGGAACAGCGGCACTATCATCCGATCCAGAGCCCTACTATCAAGTGCCCAAGGCAACGGAGCCCTACTACGATGCCCCCAAGCATCTGCGTCCCATTCCGGTGTACGAGAACATCGACATCTTCTACACGGGCCTGGAGCTCAGCCAGATCTCGGGGCCCATGCCGGTGGGATCGATGGAGCCGCCCAAAGAGAAGCCACCGCCGCCACCCACCGAGAGTCCGCCGCCAGTGCCCGTGGACGACGCCTCGCTGGGCCACGACGACGAGCTGGATGGCCTGGGCAGCAGTCTGGGCCACAACACGGACACCTGGTCGTCGGACAACACGTACGAGACCATCTCGAACGGGACGCGTCGTCATATGCAGTCGTCGCAGCTGGAGCCGGCCCAGCCCTCGCCGCCGATCAAGCGCATGAACTCCACGAAGCGGATCAAGAAGGAGCTGCGCAACAAGCGGTCCAGCTTCCTGGGCATCGAGACGGACGGAGATCTGGACGATGTGGAGAGCTACCTGGAGCTGACCGTGGCCCCGCCGCCGGACATGGCGCAGCTCCTGCAGGAGGAGCGCCGCCTCGAGAAGCAGCTGTACATCAAGGCGGGACTCTGTGATAGTTCCGATACAGGTGAGAGTCTTGGGTTGCAATTGAAAATGGGGAAAAACCAATACGAGAAGCCAATAGGGCGTGAAAGCAAATGACGAAAACAATGAGCAAATCACAAATGAGGGGATGGGAAGGGCAGAACACCATCTGCCCGGGGGCTGCGGCCCGCACTCTGCCCTGCCCCGCCCCGCCACGCCCCTACGAGGTTAAGTATAAATAATCCGTTTAGTTGCTGCCAAAGTGGTGGCAGAGATGGATGTGCTTCCCCAATGAATGCCTCCCCATTAGAGAGAGAGCTGACCACAAAACTCTCTACGTTTCCGATTCCCAGGAGATAGCCGCGATTCTGGAGTGTCAGAGAATCATTCCCGCCAGAGCAGCGAGCACTACACCAACTCCTCGGAGGAGAATGACACCCAGTCGGAGGCAACGCCGCCGCCGCTGCCGCCTCCACCAGTGTCGGGGCTGGGCGGCGAGATTATCTACCAGAATGAGACCCTCCTGGCGGCCCAGACGCCACTGCTGCAGACGGTGAAAGGAAACTCGGCCGAGTCCTGGACAGAATCGGCAACGGCGGCGGCCGCGGCCACACAATCGCTGAGCGAAGCCACGGCGACGGCCAATGCCAAGATGCAGTCCATCGAGGAGAAGATACGAGAGCAGGGGGAAGTGCTGCGCGTGGAGCGGGAACTATTGCACTTTTCGGTGAGTGAGGAATGGGACGGATTAAAGGGAATACTAAACCTTAACCATTTCCAGCAGGAGGAACTAAAGCGACAGCGGGAGAACCTTTTGCTGCGCGAGAATATAGCCCGTCGGGAGCTGCAGCACGGGGCCAAGATGCTGATGTCCAATAACCGTCGCTCGCTCCAGGACCTGCACCATGGCCTGGGCATCGGCAACGGCATGCTGAGCGCCTTCCAGCCGCCACAGCACCAACAGCAGCAACAGCAGCAGCTGCATCCACATCAACCGCATCCCCAGCAAATCTACGCCAACGTGCCACAACAGCAGCAGCAACAGCAGCAGCAGCAGGTGGCGGCGATGTATGCGTATCAGCAGATGGACACGGACTACCGCAAGTCAATGTCGGACCTGAACGAGTTCTCCAGCCGGCTGATGCTGGCGCCGCCGAAACCTCCCACGAAACCACTGCGTGCGATGCACATAAGCAACGGACATGGCCTGGAGCCGGACTATGCTGTTAGCACGCGGCAGCGCCAGAGCTCCGCCAATGCTTATGGCGGCTCGCTGGTGAAAATTGCCGGTGCCCCGATGCCGCCACGCCACTCTGGCTCCGGGTATCCACCAGCCGTCACAGCCTCAGCGGCAGCCGCCTACCATCATCAGTCTGCCCAGAATCTGAGCAACATGTCGAGGAACACACTCCTCGCCCTGAGTGCCACTCCCAAGCCCAAGTACACCGATGGCTGGGTGCAAGTGCAGCAGCGCAAGAGCTACGACAGCAACCTGGCCAATGATCCGGCCTGGCTGTCCGCACAGCAGCAGAAGCGCAAGTCCATGCCCGACTACAATGGGGCCATCTACAACAACAACCATTGGTTGCTCCAGGAAGCGGAACAGCGACGCATCGAGCAGCTCAACAGGAGATCGATGCCTGGCATCAAATCGAATGGCAAGCCCCTGCCCGACTCCATCATCCAAACGCTGACGGAGCGGGTTCAGAGCAAGGGCATTGGAGAACGCAAACGGTAGGTGTCCCCGTGGATTCGATTCCTTTCTAATGTATGTATTCTAATCGTATTTATCTTCCCAATAGGTTCGATGGCAATGGCAATTATAGCCAAGTCAATGGCAATACCAATGGCTACCAGCAGCAGCAGCAGAAGCAGTCCATCATTAGCAGCAATAAATCCACCGCCACTAACACCATCAGCACGAACAACACCAGCAACACCAACAGCGGCAGCCAGGAGAAGGTGCTCAGCGTCAGTGGAAAGAAGAAGTGCTCTCATTGCGGCGACGAATTAGGTAAACTTTGCTACTACGTTGGTTGTGAGTGTTGTGGTTCTATCTATATCCCAACTCCTCCTGCTCTTCATTCACTCTTGGCCTCATTCTCTAGGCTTGTCACAGCGAGCATCACAAGCCACACACTCTCAAACACTCACTAGCCTCATAGTTGGGTTCAGATATGGATCAGTAACGGATCATGGTCTAAGCTTTCTTTATCCGCTCGATAATACATTTCTCGCCTCTATATGTACACATCTCTTCTCTTTTTGCGCTTACATGTCTGTCACAGATCTGGGCTGCACCCACGACAATTGTCGCCAAGTGCACAAAGCGCTCAAATATATTGTATGGGTCTGATTCAGTCCAACTAATCATAATCTATAATCACTAATAGCTACAATTAATGAAAGACTAATACATAACTAAGCAAAAACTAACTTCTGAAGGTATCTTGTTCACTGAAAAGAATATGCACCTAGAAGATCCTACTAATGATTGATTTTTCTGCCGTTTCTGATAGGTCGCGGTGCTGCCATGATCATTGAATCGCTGCTGCTGTTCTATCACATCAACTGCTTCAAGTGCTGCGTCTGCCACGTGCAGCTGGGCGACGGACTCAATGGGACGGACGTGCGGGTGCGCAACCACAAGCTTCATTGCCAGAACTGTTACTCCAGCGACGACGGCATCAAGTTTAGCTGCGTTTAGGCCAAGTCCCGGGGAGGAACGGGAGTGGGAAGGGGCCGTGCCTGGACTCTAGAATGATTGTTGTTCTTGTTCTTGTTGCTATTGCAACATTGATTGTTGTTGTTGTACTATTACTAGGAACTAATTAATGACCTAATTCGTATGTTCATATATACATATATCCATGTTGAGAACAAAGTCAAATACAGAATACAAAAATGTTTCAGAATAATGTTAATTGCATCCATAATAAGTACGAAATTTTTTGAATGTCTTTGCATTGCTTTTTGATTCAGATTTTAACGTTTTATATACGATATTCTACATACATATATTATAATATATATATATATACATTTATATACATATATATATATATGTTTAAAAAGAAAAGCCAAGCTCTCTAATGTTTTACGCAAAGTCAAAGTCAAATTTCAAAAGCAGGCGTATAAGATTTATTGTGTGTTGAAAAGTATAAGAAAAAAACGAAAAAAAAAAGTTCTATGAACGTTGTTAAAATTTTTGAAATTGTATATTGCTTATATAGCCCCTACTTACAAACAGAACTAAATTGTACATTAATTTCCCAACAAATTCTGCATATTTATGTATCTTTTCAAATTTCTGTGTACTATCCCACACGCCCATTGCCCCAGCCCACATAGCATACCTAACGACGTATCCAATGTACCTAAAATTATAAACAAAATACCCTTACACACACGCAACACACTAACATAAGTACATAATATTATATACATGCATATACATACATATTACATACATGAGATGTGCATATAACAAGAAACAATTTAATTTCTAAATGTCGTTACTCTTATTTATTGTAATTAAGCATAGAAATCAAATGCATGGATATTCTACACACTTTTTGAATCTAACGATTAACTTTTAAAACTGATTGGTATACTACTATACCCGTATGAATCGTTTTTCTGTATAAAAGGAACATTTTGAATTTCGCGTAGTTTTATAATAAAGTATTTAAAAGAACAAACTAATTGTGTTTTATTTCAACCCTTGGGTCTTGCACGACGCCTTACAATGGTTGCCATGAAACTGCTAAAGCTGACTGCTATAGCACTAAATCTTTCCTCCAACAAAAACCGATTGACACCCGAAAAACAGAATCAAAACCTTGTAAAACGATCCAATTATAAACGATCCGAGATATAAGTTGTGGTACAGTAGCTACATTTCTTACATTATTTCCCGGTTTGCTTTTCCTTGCATATATGCAAGTTTATGAGTAATTCGGTTCAATGTTACATTTTAATCTAATGGTCACTGACAATGCTTGTTGAAATTTCGTATTACATTTTTTTGAAATTTGTTGATAGGTAATTCTTGAGCACCCAATAAATTGGTAGAGTAGAACTCCAAGGATGTGTGTGTGCCTGAGTATGGGGAGTTATATACATAAGCCATAAGAATTCTGGAACTCACTCGGAACAAAGCTCTACTGACTTTTAAGATTGGCTTCAACTGTCTGTCGTACCCTTGAAGAGGAGCATGGAGGTCGTGACTGATGTTGATCTTATAGATCGCTGCACATACCGCAGAAGGGGGTAGCAAGGAACTTAAACCTTTATTTACATAGGACTAGCCGGAAGAGCTCAAAAAAGTAAAACTAAATTAGGAGTCGGATTCGGATGAATCCAGTATTTCGGGCGGACAGCAGACGATGCTGGGTTCATCGCAAGGCAGCAGCTGCGAGCAGTGAGATGTTCCCGCAGTCTGTAGGAAGATCAGGTAATCCGCAAACATATTGTATGACCAGAATATTTCATTCTCGCACGTAAGGCTGTGGTGGTATCCGGCACTTCGATCGTATATCCAAACGCGTGATTTTCCCGTTCGCCCGTGACATTTCTGTGGAGATTTTTGGCTAAAAATAAGAAATTTGTTATCCGTTTATGGTTCCACTTATGCGTTCCGCTGCTTACAGCTCAATGAGGGCTTTCCTTTCAAGTTTCTTAAACTCTTCGGATTGCGCCACTGCGCGCAATGCCCGTGGACCATCCCATCGCTCTGCAAAGGTTATGAGGAAATGGAATGGGATCTGATGGAAACGAATCCCCTCCACAATGAACCCGAGGTACTTTTCGCGCTGGGGCCAATTATAGTCTAGCCAAACGATGGCCGCCATCAGAACCTGGGGAGACGATTGGACTGCATTGAATATGTCATTTGAAGCATCCTCCTGGGGACCCTGCACGCACCTCCAATTCGGAATTAACCGCCAGACGACCATCCATAAACAGACATTGCACTATCGGCGGCGGGAGGTTGACGAACTCGGAACTGGCGACAAACTGCAGAAATCCCTCACCCAAGCGTGTCATCAGAATCTTATTGAGGGTGGAGCTATTGTGTGAGACGCTGCCGACAGGGCAACCGCAGAGCACCATGGTCGTGAAGCTGTCCTTTGTGACGATCTCGAGCATCTCCCAGCATTTGGTGACAAGATATTCGCAGCCAAAGAACTGGGCGGCCTTTAGGATATTCAGCAAAGAGGAGTGCCCGATGGAGTCCTTGACCTTCCCCTGGAAGGGCCAGCGATAGAGGATACCAAAGTCATGGGCGCTGATCACTTGATTGGAGATGTGGTACTCCTCCGTGCGCTCCATTTCGCGGAACAACTTACTAATCACCTCCAAGAGCATTCGGTGGCACTCGAATCGCTTATTATCCACCACCACCACCGTATCGGTGGCGGCTTTGTTCTTCTCGATGGAGTGCACTAGCGAATGGGCTACGCTTTGCCGCACAGGCCATCGGTGATTTGACCACATGTCCTGCGTCGATTCGTACGATGGCACCAATTTGGCCAACGTTGTCTTGGGGCTTGGCTTCAGTTCAATGATTGCTGGAACAGACTGAAGTTCCTCCTCCTTTTTCTCCATTTGCTTCTCCTCCTGCACCGAGTGTATGGTCTTCTCAACACTTGAATAAATATCCAATTCTTTAAGAGTCTTCGCAATTGATTCGGAGCCATCCACAGTGATGGCAGTCTGAATGTCCTCTGTCTTGTCACCATTCTGTGTCATACTGCTGCTGATCTCTGTTGAGCCTGCGTCCTTCATATTACTATTTTCTCTCGGGGTTTTGTGTGTGACAAATACGGGGTGGAGAGTAGCCTACTCGATTCTGAATCTGATTCGAACTTGTTTTCTGCTTAGTTTCCCTCGGGAAACCTCGGGAAGCCTTCATAGCAACTAACTTTCATAATGACGTCTAAACGAGTGTCTTACTCTTTTCCCTATAACTTCACAATTACTTTTCCGATTTTGGTAATTCTTGGTTCTCAGGCTCACAAACCTACGGCCATTCCGACATCCTTTGTCCTGAGTAAGGTTCTTCCCTTTCGATATAGGCGCTAAGGCTTATTTGTTGGCGATCCGAGCACTTTATTACTTAGATACATCAAATAGAAAAACATAATCCAATACACTTTGTTGTTACACTGCTTTCGACTTAAAAAGAACCCTCAGGCCACCCTCAGGTATCGGCCGCCCTAGGCTGTGGGCAGAAACGTCAGCTTCTCGTTGAGCTGCAGCTGTGTCTTGATAAGCTGGGAAAGCGTGATGACCATCAGAAGGTTGCGTACATTGGCGTTGAACATTTGGGTGAACTGCTCGTGGCTCATGTGCGGCACGGAGTGGATGAGGTCGAGCAGCTGGCGGCCCACAGCGTTGTCCGGCGTCACCTTGTGAGCAATAACCTCGTCAACGTACTTCAGGATGAGGTCTAGCAGGGATTGCAGCTTCGTGGAGGCTTCAGAAATTTGGGCCAGGTCTAGCATGGGTGGCACTGTCTTTGGACGGTTGGCTGGGGCAACGCCCACCGTCTTCTGCAGCAACTTCAGACCAAAGGTCTCCGGCTCGTAGCTGGTCAACTCCACGGGAATGGGTGTAAACATGCAGCCGGTTTTGCCGCCGGGCACGCCCAACTGGATGCACACATAGGACCGCAGGCCCATGCGTCCGCTCTGCAGGGATGTGTCCACGGTGAGATGGACCGGATTGTTGCACTCCCGGGCGTAGTACTCATGGATGACAGAACTGTGGTTCGTCACATCGTTGCCGGTGGCCCACCAGCCGACAACGGCCTCGTTGGAGTTCACCTTCCTGTTCAGGTCGTACATGTCCAGGGCATAGCTCAGCTCCGCCTCCACCTGGTCGTCGTGTTCCTTGTGCGGCACACAGAAGCAGTTGGTCACCTCGACGACACCTTTCTCCACGGATCCCAGCAGAGTGCCGATGACGCGGTGTGACTCCGCATTGCGCCGCTCAAAGGCATCCACCACCTGGAAGAGCACCACGGGATGAACGCGAACAGTAAGATTTAGTGCTGACATATTGTAAAAAACTCAATGCTTTTGCAAAATTTAATAATTTCGGCGAAAAATTTCCAGGCCACGCTGTGTATTTTCAAGGTAGAGATGGGAGTAGAGGTGGAGAGCTATCGATGGTAGGGCACTATCGCGCTACTAAACTAACGATGGTTCAATGTTTCGATATGGACAATACATATTCCTGTTATACATATTCCTCGTTTTTGATATTCCGTCGAATATTACTAGCTATATAGAACATTTAGCCATGCCATCATAATTTTATACCATTGATGAATCAATTTTCTATTTAACTGGTGTATTCTTAATTCTTGCTTTTATTGCATTTTGCGTAAAAAGAGGTTTTAGCGAAATAAGTCAAACAAAAAACAAGTAGCGAAATAGGTCAATCAAAACAAACGAAAAAAAAATTGCTCAATTTTGATATTCCATTGAATAAAGCTGACTAACTAAAACTTTCAGCAATGCCCACATAGTTTTATCCCATTGATGAATAAATTTTCTACAAGATTGGATAGTTTTTAATCCTTGCTTTTATTGTATTTATTGTAAAAAAAGGTTTAAGCGAAAAAGTTCAACAAAAAAAGAGTCGCTATATTGCGTGTAAGCCGTAGTATAGGCCTTTGTATACCCTATTGTGTTAATTTTATACGAAAGTATAAATATTGATATGAAGATAAAACGTAACTAACAAAGACCTTTTCTCAAATTGACATTTTTTAGACATATTCATGTATATGATGAGTGATGAGTATATGATCTCGATCCTGATACCTATTCTTGGTTTCTGTAAGAAGACCACAACCTTCAAAATATCGTTGAAATACCTCTAAATCAGAGACTGACTAGTTTTGGCCTTTATTTGGTACATTAGATGACAAACATTCTCTAAATTCTAGAACATCCATTTACCCAGGGTATGCAAAATGTTGCTCGATCCGCGCCATGTTGAGGAACAGTGCTGCTCGATTTCTCGGCACATGAGTCTGGCCCATACAAATTGAATGTTGCCAGCAACATAAGACGTAAGAAAACGTAAGTGAGTATGGAATGTAGGGACATTGTTGAGCTGAAAAAGGACATTGTGGCGAGGAAAAATCCCATCAGAGGAAATCCCAAAAAGGTCCCACCAAACTTAAGCGCCAAATGGAAATTGTTTGAAAGTGAATGAGCGAAAAGGATTTAAATGCAATCTATTGGAATAAATGATACACGTAAGTACGATTTGTGAGCGAAAATTCCAAAAACCTGCGTATGGAAGTTTTTATACCCTTACAATATACCGATGAAAAAACGAACTTAGCCCACTTAAGCCCCCTCTATTTAAGTAGTTCAACGACTAGCTAAAATGACGTAAAATTTTGCTGATTGTAAATTCTTCTTGAAGATTCATGTCACCTTTCCTCTGAACCACGATATCTTTCACCTGAACTGAGCTTAAATTATTAAATTTTCATTATTTTCGTTGGAGTATTAAAATATCCCCTTGCTATTGGATTGGAAATCATATTCCTCGATTTTGATATTCGGTTTAATATTAATGGCAAGCTAGAACTCACAGAACTTAACGTATAACTTTTTGCGATTGATAAATCAATTTTTTTCACGAGATGGACTACCTTTTATTGGATTTTTTATAAAACATGGTTAAGCAAAAATCAGCACTGATAGCACGATTTGAGAGAGCGGTGTACATACACTACTGGCCAAAAAAATAAGTACATCGGTGTAGTGGTAATTTGTTATGGAATGGCTCGAATTTTTGTAAATATATGGATGTAAATTGTTTATATTTGGGAAGGTTACAGTCCTGCCAAATATTTAATTCAAAAATTAAAGTGGGGAACCGTCTTTATTAAATTCTATGCTAAAATTTTTGCTGGATGGCCATTTTTGATCTGGTCAAAGTAATAAGTACACTGGTGTCATTTTCAAGTTTTAAAGGATTTGATAAGGATTTGGTCAAAGGCTTGTTGGTTTTTATTGAGTTCTTTCATATTTAAGTACATGAGAGGTAAAAAAAATTCTTTAGAAGCTTGGTACTGCTGAAGAAAATAATTTTTACATAAATCTTCAAAAAGAAAGGAAAATTCTCCGGGAGATTGCGAAAAGTCTTGGACGCTCGGTAGTTTTTTTTCAGAATGCTTTAATATCTAAAGTGCTTATTGAAAATCGAGGATGGAAGAAGAAATCTTTACACACAACGGACACCCGCATCATCAGTCTTGTAAAAAAGGATCCGTTCATGTCTTCCAAGGGCAAACCCGCTGAAATTGGTAAAAAAAAATCAGCTCTGATGGGTCTTAAAGTGGAATAACATGTTATTGAGCGACGAAACAAAAATAAATCCTTTTGATAATGATGAAGATGTATACAATGACCAAAAGGCAAATTCGGATATAAAAACATATTGACAGATATTATGCAACCTTATGCTGAGGAAAACATGCCCTTGAGACATGTTCAACAGGACAATGATCCAAAGCACACCTCAAAGCTGGTCAAAGCTTGGTTTACGAAAAACAATGTAAGTGTTATGACTTGACCAAGTCAGTCTCCTGACTTCAACCCAACTGAAAACCTTTGGGGTGACTTGGAAAGTCGAATTGGTACAAATACTTTTCCAAAAGCCAAAGAATTGTTGGGGATTTGTGCAAAAAATGTGGTATGAGATTCCAGCTTTGTAAAATTGCTGTACTTATTATTTTGGCGACCCCTTGTTTAGGTTTTTTAGATTTAATCGATAATAAAATATATGTATACTTGAAATAAAAAATACTTTTGTTAACTAATTTTATACTCTACTGTAGGTTAGAAAACTAAAAGTTAAGTTTATTTTTTATTTATGTTTATTAGAAACTTTGTATGCTGTGCGCAAGCAATTCCAGAAGGGGAATTAATCATCTTAGGAATTTTCCGGGTCTTAGCAGTCTGCTTTGGCTTTGTAGTCGAACAGCGGAGAGGGGAGGCAAATAAACGGTAGAATTTACTCTTCAAACACACCCACAGACAAAAGAAACGCCGCAACGACCTTGTTTACATACAAACAAATTTTATTAAATAAGTTTTTACATAATGCACACATTTGTGTTGTGTATTAATACGCTTTGTATTTGTATTTCTACGTGAGATTAGCCCTTCTATATGCGGGCCTTTCTATTGGCTAATTGCCACCAAATCAACAACAGCTGGTGACCGACCGTTCTACCACACTTCACACTTTTGAACTGGATTCATGGGGGATCCTTCGGGACACTGGAAGTCCTTGGCAAAGTCCTTCATGTTGCTGAGCGAGCCCAGGACACGGAACTCGGATGGCGAATGCACGCCGGTGGTGATGCGCATCTTGAGAGATTCTGCAAGCCAAGGAGATTCTTCAGTAAAAAAATCTCAAGATATTGAGCTGTTTATGTGTACCTTTACGATATTTGGCACACCAGGTTTGGCCGGCTGAGATCCAGAACATTTGCTGCGGGGTATAGTCCAGGCCGGGCAGCTTGGGCTCCGCTCCGTGCTTCTGCACCCATCGCTGGTAAGCAATGTACGACTCCTTCACACCGCCATTGTCGGCAATGTTCTCACCCTGCGTATTGATGCCATTCAACTGCCAAGAAGAGTTCCATTTAGAATCGAGCTAAACTTTCAAACAGTAAATATGACTTACATGCAGACCTGTGGCACGTTCCGTGTAGTTGCCGTACTGATCTATTATGCACTGGGCCTTGGAGAGGTAGGCCTTTTGGGTGTCCGGCTGCCACCAGTCGCGCAGATTTCCCTTGACATCGAATTGGCGACCCTGATCGTCGAAGCCGTGGGTGATCTCGTGGCCAATCACGTAGCCAATGGCTCCGAAATTCATGTATTTGGGACGCTGGGCATTGAAGAAGTGACCCTGGAGTATTCCCGCGGGGAACTCTGTCAAAATCAGGAGGAGAAGTATATATTAAAGACCCTGTTTGCCGCGGAAAACTCTTCCGCTTACGTATGCTGTTCTCCAGGGACGAATAGAAGGCATTCACGATGGCTGGACGGGCGTGACGCACCCAATCCGTTTTGTTGACGGGGAGACGCAGCTTGTTGAATGAGTAATCGGTGCCGAAGATGTTCATGCCCAGGAAGGACTCGAAGTATTTGTCGGGATTGATGTCCAGCTTAGCGTAGTACTTGGCCAGTTTTTCATTGTCGAGCATCTCGTCTGGATAGCCGATGTGCGTGGCCATGCTGTGGAGCTTCAGCTTAGCCTCCTTCTTGGTCTTGGTATCCATCCAGTTGACCTCGTCCAGAATGTCGTTGAAGACAGCCCTAATGTCGTTGACCATGTCTAAGGCATTCGCCTTCGAGTCCTGGTTGAAGTGCTTGCGCACGTAGAGCGATCCGACCGATATTCCCAGGCTGATGTTCGAATGTTGATTAATTAGATGTGATGTCGTTTGTTGGAGATTGGAGATTCGAGAATGTTGATTGGAGTTGGAGTTGGAGGTGTGCAGTTATTGAAATGGTGGAAGAGTTGGCGTGAAAGTGAAACACAAAATGAATATGCATAATTAAGATATAAGTCTGGTTAAGTCGCTTGATAGGTCGATTGGCTACCCGGAATGCTGGGACCATGGGGAAGTGAGCAAAGTAAAAGAGCCGCCTAATGAGATCGAATGTGAACAAAAGTGCTCTGAAACTCAAAATGAAACCCACTTATCGACACTAGAATACCGCTATGCAGCGATTTCGATAAGCAGCGGCTGTTGCCGTTGTTGTTAAATGTGGGTCTGTTAGCACTTAACTACTCGTATTATTATTTATTGGACAAACGGTTTCCTTCATTGTTGTGCGTTTCTGTGCCTGGGCATGTCTGTGCGATTGTGTGATGTGTATTGGGGGTATTGTGTTTTATAGTTCCCGTGTGAAAATTTCGGAAATTTTGAATGCGTTTCTCTAAATTTTGTAAGTACCTATCGTTATCTTCTTCTTCTTCATCCATGCTGCAAAATCACAAAGAAACCAAAAGAAGATACAGAAACAAGTGAAACTTGCTGCAGATAGAATATGTACATAGTATGCAGGTGGCAAGGCCTAACCAAGGCATCTACGAAGACAGCCTCCCGATCACCGCAGCCCAAGAGACAGCCGAAGGGGGACACACTAACCTGCCAGTGGCGATGTCGACGCACTCCTTCCAGCGCGCCTCCTGCTCCTGGCGTCCGGACAGGGCTGTGGCATACTGCAGCTGCCTCTTGCGGAACTCCTCGCTGAGGAATCCGATCGAGAAGGAGTGGATGCGCCAAAACATGTAGTTCGCAATGTCCCGCTGGGGCGTCTTGGCCAAAAGTTTGCCGAGGTCCTCGAAGAAACTGGGCACGGACAGATTGATCATCTCGTCATCGGCCATGCTGAGGCCCTCGGGCAGCAGGGCATTCATGTAGTCCACCCACTGGACATAGGGATAGGCGGCCTGAAGCTGCTGCGGACTGCGCAGATTGTACAGCTCCGAGGAGTTGCGACGCTTCTCGTTCGGCCACGAGATCTACGAGAAGCGAATATTACAGCACGGATTGGGACGGCGACGCCGCCACAAACCAGAGTAACTTACATTTGCCAGCGCCATTTCAAACTCGAGAGACTGCAGCAGCTCCTTCTTGGCCTGTTCTTTTTTGGCGCCGAAAAGCACAGCAATGTCCACCATATACTCGTAGTAGGCCGTAACCAAGGTCTCATTGAATCCCTTGACCAGATACTCGCGACTGAGGGCCAGCGCTGACTGATCAAGCTGCAATTCAGAGAAAGTCCTCAGTTATAGATCATTCCAGAGGTTATTTCGTTACCGACATCTATCAATCGCTTTGTGCTGTTCTGAAGATCCACTCCGATGGAAAAGTCAATGATGTAGTCCATGCTGAAGCCGGCGTTTCGGAATTTCTTGACCTGCTCTTGCCAGCTCCAGGTGTTATCCGCGTTCCAGGCCTCGCCCTTTAGCAGTGGCCAACCGCCCAGGGACTCGGCCATCCTGGTGATGGGTTCAGCGCCCCGAGACTCGATGAGAGCTGTGGAAGAGGATCAAACGTTACTACCATTAATATCCACTCTGGAGAATCTACTGGTCCACTCACTCTTGTTCATGCACGCCTTGTACAACAGATTGGGCAGACGGAAGTGCTTGGGCTCCGTGTCCGGGCGGTCCGCGGTGATGATCTCCTTCAGCTGCTCCTGCAGCTTGTCCGAAATGACAGAGAACGTGCTGATGGCCACCTTGTCATCGGGTATGTTCTCCTCCTCGATGTAGGTGCCGCAGGCGAACTCGTAGAAGTTGTCACACGGCTCCACCTCGGGCTTCATCTTCCGCAGCACAGTCGAGGCCGTGTGGATGCACTCCCGGCTGAGGCAGGCATTATCCATCTCCGACTTTCCCTTGACCGGAGCCACCGGCACCTGGTTCATGCTGGTGGTATCCCCATGCAAGGCCGTGGCTTTTGGGGTCTCGCCCCCGTCCGTTCCCATGTTGTTGCCCCTCGACCTGAGAACATCGTTCAGCCAAAGACCCAAGACGGCTGCTGCCACCACGAACAGAATGCTGCTGACAATCAGGAGGCTTCTCTCCAACTTGGTGCGTCGTCGCCACCAGCTTGGATTCCTATAAACGAGGGAGGATGTATATGTAATTGAATCGGATCGAAGCTTCTTTGCCTCTGCTCCACAGTCTGCTCCACACTACAAAGGTTTAAGGAAACTGTCACCGAGAAGACACGATCTGGTTATTTAGCTCTGATAGCCGCCCTATCACTAATTTCTTCGTGGATTTTCATAGTAGTGTTTGTACTTATCAGTAAAGAAATTTTAAGAAGGTTCGGTTCCACTGATCCTCTATGGCTTAGACTGCGCTTGAGTAGCTGTCCAAATACGACAGCGCTAAGAACTTTGCGATAAAATGTGGGATACAATAAGTTCTTAATGTGGCGTGGCAATCGATCCAATGAAATGCTCAGACCTCAAATCTGCTGTTCAGTGTAATTGTTGGGCTCACTTCCGATTTTTCAATGGATCTGCCTTCCTGACTTCCCGCAACCACCTGGCGCACTCGGCCTGGCAAATTGGTGGCTATAACGAGTGCTGTTTTTTGTTGTTCAACTGGTTAAATTTTGTGCGCACAAGTCTAAAGAGTCATTTCAGCCAGCCACTCTGCTGGTGCTACGGGTAGTTACGACATATGAATTTTGTACACTATTTTAATATTTTGCTGATTTACTGGCACACGAACGCACACCCAGACCAAATACCCAGCGAAGCTCCCACCAAAAACCGGCACCCACACCCACACCCACACCAACACCCACACCGCAGACACACACGCTCGGAGTCAGTGTCGGGCTTATATGGATGAAGCTTTTTTAATGTTAAACCATTTCCGTGGTCAAAGTGTAAGTAGATCAAAAAATAAAAACTGAAAACTGATGAATTTTTGCACGCTTCAATTACTGCTGAAATTGTAAAATAATAACACAAAAGTAATGGCTGGACCAGCAGCGAAGATGCTTTTAATGAGCGATTAAGTCACGGGCAGTAAATGCGTTTACTGGCCACTACTGGCCACGATTACGGGAGAAAGGTCAGGTCAGGCTCGATGAACAGTAGCCGTAGCCCACAGATATCGCATTCTGCGAGATTTATGTACATCCGAAAATTCACGCAAAATTTTCCACCAATGTTAAAGCAATTATCTGGGTTAATGTGCCTGAACTTTTTCAATCCAAAGCCACAAAAAAGGGAATGAATAAATAAAATATATCCATCTATACTAAACATATGTATGTATATTACGAGTATGTATAAGTATGTATGTGTGCGTGAGGCGCTCTTGAAAGTTTCCATATAAGTTTATTGTGGAATTTGGCAAACGGATTTACATATTTGATTTGTTTTCAGCATTTATCAAATATTTTGACAGTACATAGTATATCTTATTTATTCGGTTTTCTTATTCCATTCTCAATTGCATACTCAAGTTTCGTCGACTTAATGAATTCTACTCCAGCAAAGATTACCGAAAGAACTGGTTAATATGTCGAAATTTTAAGAAAAGAATGCCAATCAATTAACCAGTTTTGTAAATTATATTACCAATTTTTAACAGTTGCAATCGATTGCAGCTAATGATGCGAAATTTACAAAGTTGAACGACATTTTCAGCTCGGCTGGGCCCCAGATCCGAGAGTGTGTTCTCATTGAGTGGGTTTCCGTCCTACTGATAGCTCCCGAGCTCTCGGAGCATACTAACACAGAAACATGCTAAATAAACAGAGTGAGCAGGCGGTGAATAAGCAGAAACGATGAGATGAGGGTCTTATCGAAACTTGAGTACCCTTTCTCATGTTGCAGTTAAAGATAATCTTCACAATAATCTTGTATAATCCCTCACACCTGTCGATTCCGTTTGCCGAATATGATAGATGATTATCGATCATATCCCGAGATTGCTAAGCTCAGAGCTTCCCCAATTAGCCGAGAATCGTGCCGTCATTCCTCGATGTCTGGCGGCATTTCCTTAAGGCAGCTCTCCCCCAATCACATGCGAAGATCACGACCGACGACCGACGACCGACACCAGAGCCCAAGAAGCTGTATCCCATTATGCAACTTGCACCCGATCCCACACCCGAGCCCACACCCGAACCCCACCCGAACCCGGGCCTAACTTTAGCTTAACTTTTGCATTCCCATGGACGCTGTGTCGCGCCTTATCAGGGATTGCGATGGATGCCCAGATGCATTCATGCAGATGAGAGATATCTCTCACTGATGAATACACAAGTGTTACCAACTTTATGTAAGTGGCAGCTGCTGGACGATGCTGGGGTGCGAGGAGGTGTTCTGGTACGGTACCCCGGGGCTCCGGCAGGGTCCATGTCAATAGGTCGGGCAGTTTGAAGCGCAGCCCTCCTTTTGTCTATCATCTCATCTCTGCGTCTTGTCGGCGGACGAGTTGCGTTGCCCAATAAATGTGTCAAGTGCAGGCGGTGTGCTTTTGCCATTGACGTGGCAACAACATTGGCGTCACCCACACGCTCACACGTGACTCGCACACACGCAAAGATATAGATACTTACATATATATATCTAGATACGTACATACATAGGTATGTAAGTATATTTGAATCTGTGTGCGTTGTGAGTTGTGCGTTGTGCGAGTGACGTTTGGCAACTTTTTGACGCTCATGGGCTCCGGGGCTGTGTGTTTTTATTGTTTTGCCTTTTAATATGTTTTTGATAGTTTCTGGTGTCCGTTGGCTCTGTCTTTATTAACATTCAAAGCTTGGATTGACAGCCCAGACATTTTTGCAATATTATCTATATTTTCTTTTCCCTAATGCAGCCCCATTACATAAAGTATTTGGAAATTCCGCTTCCTTTTGGGCCATTTGCACATTAATGAACGTGCACTAGCACCTCGGGACAATGTTGGAAGTATAATAGCTAATATGATAAAATTATGTTTCCAATATGAAGCTTACTTTCTTTGACACTAGAGCATGACCCTTCCTTGCCCCATATCTTCCAAAGATTGAGGAATTACCAGATGGATGTCCCTCCAGACATTTGAAGCATTGCATTTTCATTCCAAAACCTCTGCTTTACAAATTTGTAAGTCGAATTTCCAACATTTTATACTCGTACAATTTCCCCGTATACTCGTACAATGTGATATAGCTAGAGCTACTCCACTCCGTAATAGAGCAAGTTAGCTGCAGCATGACGCTTATGACATAGTTAGCAATTGTTAGGGAACGAATTTGAATTTATTGTTAAAATAATCTACTGTTCGATATTCAATGAGGGCCACAGGCAGGCTTTAGCGAAGTTTTAACTTTCGTTCGTTGCGGCTCTGCAATCGCAACTCATTCGTAAATCATAGAGATCCTAAACGTAATGGACGTAAGTTTATCCGTAGGCACGTGTAAGCGTTTCTCCTCAACCGCTTTCCCAGTCCGGAATTCGCATAGTTTTGGGGTTTTATTGGCTGTCGTTGTACTTTGTCGTAATGCCCAGGCCCCCAAAGAAAATGCTGCGACAAATTGCCTTTCAAGTGTTAATTTGTGCCACAGACACAATTACCTAATACATTTTAATTTCGTTTTGTGAGAGATGCGACTAAGCTTCTGTGGCTCCGAGACTTGCCCGAATCTGTTCGCGTTTAATTGCCCAACGAAAAGCTGTCATATCTTTTAACTGAGTCGCTCCCCAGTGAGAGTGAATCTGTATCTGTATCTGTATCTGTATCTGTATCTACATCTATATCTAGATATATCTGTGGCATCTGTGTGGTGTGCGCTCATTAAGATGTCAGGGATTGCAACTGAGACGCATTTGGCCGGAGCGAAACCCAATTTCAATCCAAAATCTAGATAAATGAGAAGCACAAGAGATATGCAGCTATCCATATGTATGTCTATATCTGATTTCTATGCAAATCCGTTGGGGTGGGGTCCAAGCTTTCTCTTTTGTCAGGCTTAAACTTGAACTTGGTCCCAAAGTGGATTTCTTGTATATGGATTGATCTTTTGGTTGGAGAGAAAAATGTGAAAAATGGCAACAGGACCTAAGACCCAACACGTAACAGCAAACGGCCAAGAGGCAAGAGGCAAGAGCTAAGAGACCACGACAAACCTCTCGAAATCTATTTATCAGCAGGAAGAGTGCAATTTGCCGCAGCAGGAAGAAATCAGCGACAATGCAATTTGCCTAGTGCCTTGCCGGGCCATTTAATTTGCTACCTTTAATGGGGCTCAGCTCAGGGCAGGAAAAGCCAACGGAAGCCTCTCTGGAAGCGCCACAGAGAAATGCCAGCAAAATGCAGTCCACGGAGGATGCTCAGGAGGGAGATATATGTAGGAGTAGGAGCGGTAGTGGGTAGTGGGTAGTGGGTAGCGGGTAGCGGTGCAGAATGTGAATGCTGATGGACTAAGGAAAGGGAAAATAAGACACAACAACCGCGGGGCCCGACGTTGATTGAATTGCCGTTGCCACGGCTGTGGCCACTGGCAAGGCCACCTAATTACCGTTATGTGGCAGGATTGCCAACAACTTGTCGGCCGCGCCACCAAGGTTGCCAGATGTCGAAAAGTTGCGTTTTGCATGCTAACATAATGAAAATTATCATATTGTATTGGAAGGGTGCCCAAAACGCAGACACGCAATACACTGGAGATATTGGCACATGATAATGATAAGTAATATGTACAATAGCATAGCATACGAGTTGTCAACAATAGCCCCAAGTTCAATTAATTGATATGCACTACGCATCGTCCGTTGTCAGCGAAATGGTGTGTCCACCTATTTTCAGGGTTTGACCTCAAATTTATGAATATAATCATAGGGAGTACTGGTTCGTTTAATAACTGTTATCGAGAGAGACACAACGTGCGGGAGTGGGACTGAGTGGTACAACCGATCGTCAACTCATTTAAAATCAAGAAGTCAAAAGACATGAAACTGTTCTCAAGCGATCCTCATATCACCTGACTAGCGGCACGTTCTCAGGTTCCATCGACCCCCGCATTAGCCATAACAATTACACACCCACACCCACACAGGCGTATTTCCTCAAGCACTTCAAAACCCCAAAGCCAACATCGTCATCAATCACTGAAGAGACAAATAAGAAAATAATTGACATTTTATTATGTGGAAAATGAGTAATAAGGCCGCTTATAAAAATAAAGGAGGAAAAACAAGTCAAAGACCGGGCCATTACGTGGACTACACGCTCTAAAATCTTGTCGAATTACCAAGAATTATTCTTGAAATTAAACCGACTGTTGGCCTCATTCTCATTTTCAGCGACTCACGTACGGTTCATAAGGAAGCGATACGATTAGCCCGCCATCGCCCTCCGTCAGACCACAGGTTCTGAATGCCTCCGTAAATTACAGATCTTGTGAAATTCAAAGAAGACAGCAGTCGAGGAAGAGCTGGAAAGAGGATAACATGATTTATTGGGTACGATTCATGGCCAAAACGTGCTTACTGATGGAATTTGTCAGCCAACCAGAAGAGATCCGCCCTACCAGATCACCACCTGCCATCTTATCTACAGTATTTCGATTGAGGCATACTCGTAAGCATACTCTAGAGTCCAACCAAAAAGAAAGTGTCGATCACAGAAAAACCAAAGACCTCTGGGGTTCATAGCCATTTCGTAACCCAATGGAACTGACCGCGACGATTACATATGTACATACACACGCGTACTTCTGAGCTGTGGCCACGAACAATTCAAAAGGGAAAGGTCAGTTATTATTTCTGTGCATGTACATGCTCGATGGCGGTGGGTGCTCTTAACCACAGACTTCACTTCACCTTCAGAAGACGTAAGAAAAAATAAAATGAAAAGCCAAGAAAACGCAGCCAGTCGGCCGCACGGCCAAAACATTGCTGACCATAATCGGAGTTGCACTTAAAGGTCTGCGTGCATTTAATTATGCACTTGGAGCAAATAGCTGCCAAACAGAACCACAAACAAAACAGTCAACTAGTCATAGTCCGCTAAAGGCTTTAGTTCTTGGCTGATTTCTCAGCTCAAGTCAACTCATTGTCTGCCCCAAATTCCACACAAAAACACTTAGGAAAAAATAAAGAAACTCATTCAGAATTAGTCAAATAGTCGAAACCGGTAAGGCAATCGACTCTAAAGGTGTGATTTTTGGTTGTGTTTTTTTTTTTTTGTTCTTTTAGGGGACGGAGGGGTCCACAATGCCTTTTATTGTTGAGAGTTTTTTTTCTCTGAAATCGAGCCCGAGAGATATGGAGACGACCTTTTTTTAGGCACCAAAAACCAACCAACAAACAACAAAAAATACGAACAAAATGTTAAGCTTACGTAATTTTGACCTACAAATTTTCGCATAAATAAAGCACGCAAAAACATAAATCTTTTCATTCCGCCGTAAATATAGACATAACTTTTATGTTTATAAGTAACAAAAATAACTGATCTCCTGGGGAAAAGGTATTTAAAGACGATAAGCAAAGTCGCGTATTCATGCGGTGTGGTATTATACGATCGGTTTCGAGTTTCGAGAGGATGCCATGGCGGTGGAGTTCAGCAAGAGTTTGGGATCTTCTGTAAATATTTTCTGTTTGCGCATTGAATAATTTAATTTGAGGCCCATTAGCGAGACAATAGAAATGCTGTTAAGATGATTCATAAACGGATGGATGGATAACTAGGAAACACTCGACTCGTAGGTTCTCCACCAAAGACAATGCACTACAGTCAGCAGCAGTAGTAGCAGTGGGAACAAAATCTGTAAATTGTATGTTACGAGTGCCCTTAACTAATTCTACACACGCGTTGCAGCAAATAAATAAATGTTCCTAATTACAGGCTCCGACTGGGTATCGAAGGTAATGGAAACCGCCCTGAACGTTTCCTACAAACTAAAATCAGTCGCCCAGAAGAAGTTGAATGAATGGAATTTGAAAAATTAGTTGAAACGCTAATGAATTGACTTTTTTCGGAGAGCGAGCCCATTTCATCTTAGTTGAGTGAACCTGATTAACACCGAACCGATCCCCAAATGAACTGGGGCCCCCACTGAAAACACGTTTTTCGAATTTTCATCGACAAAAATTGAATCAAAATAAAAGCAAAGCCAAAGACAAAGATTTGCCGGCTGCTGGCTCTGTCATTGCCACTGCCGGAATCCGTAAGACAGACGAAACGTGTTTTCAATAAACATGCGCAACTTTCTTTTTCCGATGCGTCCATATAAAATATGTACATATTCGTGTGAATTTAGGGTGGCGGCTAGTGAAACTTATGTTATGGGTGGCGGGGATCGAGAAACTTATAGTGTGGAAGAGCCAGAAGCAAACATGTACTTTATATTTTATAGGGGGAGAATATGGAAGAACTTATGGATAGGCATTATGGGACGTACTGGGAAGGAGTGACTGGAGCTGTAATATTAACAAAGATAAACTTACTTAATGACTGTTTGCATGTCGGCCGTTTAGCTGTTTAACAATGTTTAATGTACGACGCGACTAGTTTGCCTAATATTTGTATCTTGTAGTTAACGAGACGCTGCTAAACTGTTAAAAATAGATTAATTGTATTTAGTAAACACTTGAACTGAAACTCAAACTTAAAATCTAAATGGTTGTAAGCGTCACAAGCGCACAGTCGATTTCTTCATTTACTCGTTTCTTTGTTTTTGTTTTTTTATTTATTCGACTATTTAGCAAGCAAATTTAGATTTACACTGGGCTCTTTAGCTTAAAATTTGGAATAAACTCTCAAACGTATATATTTTCACCCACTCAACGATTTTTAGTAGACTCGACACGGCCGACAAGCGACGACCAACTGTGGTCTGTCGTGCCCAAACGCCTCTATATAAAAACAAAAGCGTGAGCCCGTTTTCCCCCATTGATGGAGCTTGGATACTCTATCGACATGACTCTGATGTCTGCTCGACAAAGCGGTTGGAAACGAATTCTTGTATTAAGAATCCATAAAAAAATAATCTTTTTAAAACATCATGTTTTAGATCATTGGTTGGCAATGTAGTTTGGACAATAATTATAATTTATATTTTAAAAATCACACAATACAAATTATCTTTAAGTCCTAAGGAAACTCTTCGTTGATAATAACTATTTAAGTAAATAAATATTACTAATTAGCCAATTATCCATCTATATCCGTACCAACAAACATATTAAACTTGTTTCAAGTTAAAAAAAGTATTTTTTTATGAAAATATAGTCCAGAATCCCATTTCGAGTACACTATTTTAGTTCGTTGAAGTTTTTGGAAAATACTCCAATCAACAAGAATATATATACATATTTTCCTAGCGTCTTATTATGAATAATATTCTTGAATCTGGAAATCGATAGATATAATTATTCTTAAAGGCCTCTCTTGGTATTTTTGTGCGGCTATTTTAAGTGGATGATATTTTTGACTATACAAATAATCATTATTTTCGGTCAGAACATAAACATAACATAAACTGGATAAAACGTTACTTTTTTGGATTCACCAAAGCTGAGCTTTGCCCTCTTCATTACCGATTCCACATTATCTATAGACAGGGTATACATATGTATGTATGATGTCTACTGGCGACAGCGAGAGAGAGTTCTCTGGAATAAACTGTATTACCTAGTCTGGAGTTTTTATTCTTGGAAGGTGAGCACAACGTTTGCATGCGTTATCACCAAAACTCATGTAGTATGAATATGTTATTCAGAGATAAGAAAAATAACCAATTACATATAATTAGAGCTCACCGCCCATACTTCACCAATCTAGTCTTTGAATACTTATGTTAATTCACAGTGGCCAAATTTAAAAAAAATAACCGCCTGAAAGCTTAATGTTAAAGTTACGCGAATCCAGTAGCAAGTAAAAAGCATGCTATGTATAATATAACATGAATTCGTCAGTATATTTGCGGTATTTTTAAAATATATTTTATCGATAAGAAGTAAAAAAAGATTTATTTTAAAATCGATAAAATGCAAAAAAAATTAAATCGATAAAAAAAATTGAAATTTTTAAAAATTTTTCCTTTTTTCTTTGTACTTTGTCCTTACTTACTCATACATACACATATGAGCTTGAGCAAAACAAACGGAATAAGTTTGTTTACGTTTGAAGGAAGAATGGAAAAGAAAAGGAAAAAATGCTAAAATATTTGTATTATTAATTGTATTTTTTTTTTATATTGTACTGTTTTTACAAATATAAATAAAATACAAGGAATTTAATTTTTGTGCTACGTGTTTATTGAGTCCGCCGTACAATAGTCTGTTAGACATGGGGCCGGTTACTTGTAATAGAGCTGCTGCTGTCGGCTGGCACTTCATAGGTCCTCTTAGGGATTAGAGGGATTAAGGATTTCTCTTCTTCGGGAGGTTTTCCTATGCATTGAAATGTCAATTGCTGAAGATAATCCTTTTTGGCCCTGATCTTTTGGCGCTCTTTTTCGAATGAATTCATTCGGTTCATCTTGGCTTACCTGAGCGCCTCTTGCTGCGGGCAAGGGCCGGAGAGAGCCCAGACATAGGCGGCGGCATGGGCCGTACCACCTTGGATACTGTCGCCGGTACTGATGCTGGCGGTGGTGTTGCCCGTGCCACTGCCTGCGGAACAAAGTTTTCCTGGTGCATTTTGAAGCGATTTGGGATGATTTTCATGTCTTCCTGACGCTGCCGATCAATATGCTTGATGCTCTCCGCATTGGACTCAAGGGCAGCCACCTTGGCGCACAACTTATTCTCTGGCTTCGGCTTTTGAGCCGCCACAGCGCTCTCAGCAGCCTCTCTAGAGGAGACAGCAGGCGCTGTGACAGGATGCACAGCAGAAACATGGGCTATGGGATCAAAAAAGGCAGCAATGGAATGAAAGTTAGGTGTAATATTCGACAGAAGGCGCACTCACCTTTCGACTCCTCGGGTCTAGCTGCCAACAGTTGGCACGGAAAAAGGTGCACACGTTGCGGGCTGAATGGCAGTGAGAAGCACTAAAGCGAGGCGCGGGAATTCAAAGTGCGTACAAAAACGAGATGATTCGAATGGAATAAAATGGCTGTCAACTCTAAAAGGCCCGTCTGCAAACACAATCAAATCTCTACCTTAAAATATTTGAATGTTCCCATTAAAAATCAAAATGTCTGTATTTCTTGCAATTACATATTGTATTTATTGAATTATGCAACTTGTTCGATCACTTTTACATACACAACATGCTCAACACATCGTCTGTCGTATGTGGAGGCATGTTTTAATACTATTTATGTGTGTATTTTTTACAGCGCATTGATATATATTACCGATTTATTCTCAAATATCAAACAACAAACCGTACTATACTCTCCTTTCCTTTCGCAATACTCCACTTAAAAGCGCATGTGTTGTGTTATGTGTTTTCTCTACTTTAGAAAAATATATATGTATGCCATTATATATTATGAAGTAGCATTTTTTCAGATTATATGGACTGGGTACAAATTTTTGTATACAATTCTTTTTTTGTTTCTTGTGTGTTGTCTCTAAACTACATGCATTGAGGTTTGGTTTCCATTTTTCTCAACAATTTCCGTGCGATCTTATAGTTTAGTAAATGTCATAAATGGAAGTAAAATTCATCAAGAGTCAGAGGGTTTTCTTTTCGGGCGTGTGTCTCTATAAAAGCCAGCTACAATAAATATGCTCAAAACTTTAGAGTCTGTTTTTGTGTGTAATAAAGTGTTGTTCTTATTCGATTCAACTACGTTTTTTTTTTCTAATTTAAGGCAGCCTCTTCGAGAGCAAAGCAAATAAGGATTCAAGCTTCAATTGAAAACGAAATAGATCTGTATGGCTTTTTATGCATAAATAATTTGTTGCGTGTATTTTTTGTATAATTCCATTGTTTTTTACGCTTCTTCTTTTAGTACTAGTAAGTAATACAGAGTTATTCTTAATGCAACTATTACAAATTTTCATTTAAATTAAACTAAATTTAAACTTAAGCATTTAGTATAGAGCGCGCGTCAAGCGTACGCTGTTCTTTTATATGTTTCTTGTTTTATTCTGATTTAATCGATTTGCTTCCAAACAAAACAGTTCTGGGGTCGCGACAGCAGACGCAGATCTCTCCGCGCGATAATATCATAGAACAGAAATCAGTAGGCAGATTCGATAGAGAATTAGTAACATATATGTTTGGGTAGCCGGCGCACCCGTAAGGCGTCTGCGGAACACAAAGGGAACTCAATTGGGCTGCTCCGAAGCGTTTCGCTGGGTGTAAGGGGTGGAGGGCGGACTGTGTGGGTTGTGAGTGTTTGCGGGGTTAACTAAAAATCTAGAAATAGTATAATATGTTTTGTCGGATCGTTAGCCCATTGGGAATACATCATGAATTACTTCATATACAACTAAACATTATTAATTTTAATATTCAAGTAACGAGCACACAACAGAAAAAATTAATAGAACACCATGTAATGTGGGGTTGACGGATGAAGGGTGGCGTGGCGTGGCGCGAGTTTCGGATTGATAGACAGACATGCCACAAGATGCGAATGCGTATGCGAATGCGTTCCACTTGCCAGATGAATCCAAGTGTGTGTGTGTGTGTCTGTGTGTATGAGTGGATGTGTGTGCGCGTTTATATATATTCCAGGAAAATCCGTTGGAGAGAGTTTAACTACTACCACCTTGGCCCTTGCCGTAGATGAGCTCCTCGCAGATCTTCAGCAGATCGGCATTCTCGCGCGACTTCTGCTGCAGCTGCTCGGTCGTCGAGACGCGCGACACTTCCTCCTTTTTGAGTAAAGCTTTCAGTTTTTTCACCTCATCCGCATGCTCCCTTGCGTTTGTGTCCAGCTTTTTATTGGCACTAAAAGAGGAACGAATGATTGAATCATTGAGGCCGGGTATTTGGTAAATGGTTTTCGCACTCACATTTCCAGCTGCAGCATGGCATGGCTTCTCATCTTCTCGTAGCGCTGCTCTTGCAATCGCAGATTCTCCATCAGCTGTTTTTGGTCCGCCAGCAGCGTATCCTCGCTGTTTTTCAGCTGCGATGTCATCTCTTTGCTCTTTTCATATTTCCTGTAATAACATCATTTTAGATTTGTTGTTCAAACAGGCTATCCCCGACAGATGAAGACAGATAAATATCTTACACATGCAGATCGAAGAACGTCGTTTCCAGCGACGTCAAGTGATGGTAATTTGCATCGCGATCTGTTTGCACATCCTGCAGTTGCGTTTCGTAGTTCTGTATCAGCTGCTCTTTCTCGCTGATGAGCTCCGCAATGGCTTTCTCATAGGCCTCGATGACGCCACTGCAAAAGAGTTATGGTAGATCAATTATCAATTAATTGGAGCTGGTTCAATGGAAACGCACGTGAGCTTTGAATTTGTTTTATCTTTTTCTGTAATGCGCTTAATGAGCGCCTCTTCACGCTGCTCTGCATCTTTCAGCTTCTTCTCAATGTCCTCTGAGCGGGTTCTAAAGGTAATATGGGAATCAAGTCAGTATATTATCATTAGAATTCAGCATAGATCAGTATCTACTCACACTTCATTTTTGATCTTCTTCTCCAGTTCGTCCATATTGTTGTAGGTGTGGGATTTGTCCTCCGTATTAAGGCTATGCAATAGGGAGGAAATGTTAGAATACAGCCTGCTTTTGATTGGGACCCCTGCTACATACTTGCAATTATCGAAGGTTTTATTGCATTCGTTGTCTATAACGTCCACACTCATTTTAGCATGCTTCTAAGGATCGAAACGAATAAAATCTTTAGTAACACATCATCTGCACATCGTCCTCAGTTTTGACTCACTTTTGTCCTATCCACTGGCGGTTTATGCCCAAAGTTCTGGACTATTTCTTTGGCACTGGATTCAATGACAAACGAGTGACTGCTGCCGCTCGTTTCGTGCTCCTCCCATGTGGGACTCAGGGCTCGATTCAGATTATGATTGCCCAGGACATTGAGCAGGGCCTGCTCCTGCTGCTGTGGATGGTTCACTGGCACTGGAGCTCCGAGCAGCGGATCAAACTTTAATAGCAACGAGCTCCGATCCACTGGGGCATTATTGCTGCCTTTGGTGTACAAATAATCGAAATCTGAAGAGTTGAGTATAACTGTGGATGTAGATGTGCATGTGGATGGCAGTGCAACGTATTTGTTTGTGTGTGTGAGAAGTGCATGCGCGTATATTTTGTTGTCGGATGGGAAGTAAGAGAGAAAAAAAACATCAGATTTTAGTCACAGGTTCTTTATAGTTTCGATTACAATTACTGTCAACATCAAGAATATACGATTCGGCCTGCCTCTCTGATCCGAACACACACAAATATGGGCAGGGTAGGGGACTTAGGAAAACGCCCCTTGAATGACAATCATAGGGGTTTGAGATAAAAACTGCGAGACGTGAGAAGCTCAAGCAAGGTGTTAAGGTTGAGGTCGATTTTTGGAGGATGTGTTTTAGCAGAATTCGTTCGACGAACGAATAGTTAAGGAATAGGGTGGATTCTATCTTCTATTAACATAAGTTGTGAAAGGAGAAAGGAATCCTGGTCTTTCGTTTTCTTTCTCTTATGTATGTATATGTACATATTTATGGAAAAGAGAAAGGAATGGCCAAGGACTATCCATCTAGCGGAATACGTCGAAATCTGTCTTCTCTATTCTCATTTCCATTTCCCCTTAATGTGATCGGCTGTTAGATGCTCTTTCTGTGAAAAAGGGACACAAATAGGTATCGGAATACTTTTATCTCTAATATCCATGTTTCACTTGTTGATGGTTTGACTAAGAAATGACTAAGATGGTTTGAAGTAGAAAAATGTATCCAACAATTCTCATCTTTTGAAATAGATTGGATTCTTTTCCTATGAGTAGTACCTCCGCTTTCTTTGCCTCTAATGCCACAAGCAGTTGTCGAATCTTTCTCTTCTCAGCTGTTCCGCTCATTCTCTTTCACTTTAAATGCGTGTGAGAGGGAGAGTGTATGCGTACGGAAGTGTGGCTCGCCGAAAAGCCACACAAAGCGGAAGGAAGGAAGAACAATGGAAAACACGAAAAAATAAGATATGACTCAAAATGAAGGGGACTCTGCACCCTTGAGTGCCCCTCCACACACCCTCCGGGGCACAAAATGTAGAGGGTGTGCCATGTTCTGCACAGAAGCCACATTATTTACCATCCACGTACATACATATGTATAAACAAATGTCAGAGGTAGAGGCCAACACTTCAGATATCCTTGACTATCAATTCAGGTACATGAGATGGTGATCCGATTTTGATCTGATTTGACCAATTTATGGATAGGCGACTTCTTGACGGTTCCAATTTGTATAGAGCCTTCAGATGCATCACTTCTGGGATCGAAAAAGCGTGCACTTTGCGTGGGAAGACATCTGCTCAGATCGTAATACCCTCTCGCCTCAAAGGTACAATAATGGGCGGCTTTAAAAATAGTAAAATGAGAACCCGGGCAGGCCCACATCGACATGCAGGTCACCTGCGAATCCAAGTGGAGGGCGACCCAGGGGTGCGGCAAGAATAGTATTTGTAGTTTAAAAACATAACATATTCCACAGCAGAACCAAGAGCAAAAGCAAAACAAAACAAAAAAGGGAAAGACAAGACGCTGCATCGCGACTTGTGAGTCATTTTATGCAATCGAAAAAAGAGGTTTAAAAGTGGGTTGATTGACAGACTGATGCAGAAGAGAGAGAGAGAGAGAGAGAGAGAGAGAGAGCGAGTGAGCAAGAACCAACTGCCATAGAGAGAGCGCGAAACTACCAGAGACGAGTGAGTGCGACCGAGAAATAGAGAAACTTTTCACATTGAAGTGCATTTTAATTGCTTGTCGTTTTGACAACTTTTGAATTTTCAAGATTTTTTCCAGTTATTTCCTCCCACACACACTGCGGTGCTCTCTCGTGGAGCGAATCACCGAATCACACAATGAAGTTTCACGCTACGCTCTCACTCTCTGCGTATATCAATTTTTTTTTTTTTTTCATCTTGTGGCTTTATTGATGCTTTTTTGTTGTTTTCTTAAGACTTTTTTGTTGCGGGCACAGCTGCTCGAGATATTTTTAGTTTTTAGCTTTAAATCCTAAGAAAACACCAATTGGAGATGTTCTCCATCATCGGGACAACCGAAATAAGTATATTCCAACCGAAAATTACATTTTCTGTCTTAGCAGTTGCGCCAATCGAAAGACGAGCGAAGACGTCACGGGCGGCAAGGCGGGGCGAGCAGAGCGAGTGTTGAAAACTAACTGAAATGGAATTATTGCTTACGTTTCGACCCAAGTCCAATAAGAAAACCAGCGCACGCACGCAGAGACAGAGAGAGAGATCGAGAGAGCTAGCTCGAGTAGGGCAGATTCTGACTGGAGTGTGTGACAGTGACGCGTATGCAGCAAGTGCGCAAAGAGAGCGACATAGAGAGCATCGGTGTACACGCTCGGTGTATATTTCGGAGCAGGTAGCCCGCTCTCCCCATCTTCTCTCTCGCTCAGCTGCAGTTGTAAAAGTGCATGGTAGGCAGAGTTCTAACTTGAATTCCTATGCGCCTATCCATAGCTGTGTGTGTGTCAATGGGAGAGAGCGAGTGAGCGCCATGAGCTCGACAACAGTGCGACATGCGACATGGTGGAATGCAAATATGTGGAACATTTATATTCAGTTAATGCACGCAAATGAATACCCCTAGTGTAAGGCCAATCTATTGAAGGATTTTTCTGTTAGGAAATATTACATATAAATGAAGAGCTGAAACAGCTTCCTACTAAATCAGTTTTCACTGTAGTCTAGTCTTGCTTCTATGAATGATGGGGTAGAGAGAGCAATACGAAGCTTCTCAGTTCTGCTGTTGATATCGTTTGTGTGTGTGCGTATTCTGTTGGGGGGGCCTAGTCAGAGTTGCATTTGGCTGTACAGCGATAACGATAGATGTGCGCGAGCTCGCAATGTTTTAAAATGTAATAAATAATGAGCAGGACAAGCATTAAATAATTATAAATAAAATCCCTCTAATTGCATACATGAGCAATTCCCAAATTAAGACATACATGTGTACGTTTTGTTAATTTGCCAAAAATATAAATGCGCTCATCAGGCACTGATACAGCCAGCAATTCGTCAATTGGACAAGATGACGTCACAGCGAATCGGTTTATTCTGTTGGCGATGATTACCGCATACGATATATGTATACTGATAAGGCCTCAACAGCGGAGTAACCAGAGAGCGAGTGCGCTCTAAACCAGAGAGAGCTCTAGCTCTCTCCTGTTGTGTGTGGTGGAGCGGAGAAAGGGACCGAGGGCAATGCGGCATTTCAGGGCAGAGGGCAGCATAAAATGCAGGAACAGGAAGAGCAACAAAAACGTGCAGACAAAAATATTGGGTGCACTATCCCTTCCTACTCCCCCATGCGCACACACACACACACACACACACCATTCAAAAATTATGCGCTTAATTGATATTGTGTGTGTGTGTGAGAGTGTATGTCTGTGATTCCACTTAAAGAAGGTATAATGATAATAACTGACCAGATGCTTGTAACGTTAAAAGATATTCCAACTATACATATGGCTGTGTCAAATGTCAAATACAAATCGGATCACTATATCAATTAACTATCGAAGGAACAATATATAGTCAAGGGTAGCTTCGACTTCGACCTCCTGAAGTTAACTTTCCTTTTACATTTTTGTTCTTGTGACTGCCGTTGCCGTTTTCGCTGGTTTTCCTGTTTGTTTCACAGCTTACAACTCTCCCTCCTCTCCTCTCTCTGTCTCTCTATCAGCCCCTTGATTTGTGAAGTTCAGGTTCATTGCCTTGCATGTGCGGGGATTTATTTTTACAGTTAGATTTCGTTATAAGCCACAGCCGGTTGGAAAGTTCATGGAATGCATTAATTTCAAGTTCAAAAGCGAAAAGGATGCATGGAATGGATATGCGGCTGGAATGGGTGGTGGGGGAGTGTTTGATAGCCTAAAGTCACGGGACATGCAAAGGAAGCGATGTACAGTGGAGATCCATTACAAGAGCTGCATGGCTGGGACTCACATTCCAGGAATAGAACACAGAAGCTTGGAATACTCACATTTTGTATAACTGGCGGCATCCTGAAACTCCTCTTCGGAAAACTGTTCCTCCTCCTGCCTCTCTCCAGGTAGGGACATTGTGGGAGCTCCTCCTCCTCCTAATCCGGACTTCATTTTGGCTAAATTATTAAACCCACTACTGGTGTACTGTGGCGTCTTGAACATGTCATCCGACACGGGCGACAAGGCCCCGAAGTGCTCCACAAACACATCCTTTTCGTCGCTGGCACTGAGATGGGCCTGCTCCTTGGCGGACAGGGCCTGCTCCTCGACGACAGCGGGTGCATTGCCTTGGTGAGAGGCCGCCGGAGCATACTCCACATGGATAGGCGGACGGGTGAGGTTTTGATGGGTGGGGATTAGTGGCAATTTGGGATCTTGGGCCGGGGTCCGCGGGGACGAGAGCGTAGGGGCCTCATGAACCTGCACAGAGACGTCCACGTCCATGGCCTCGAAATCCTCGCTGCCCATGCTCTCTTCCGTGGCCTCCACTGCCGGCGAGGCATGCGCCTCCACACCGAAAGTGCGTCGGGGTTCGTCCTTCTCCAGGGAGAAAGTGCGTCGAGGTTTGTCCTTCTCCAGGGAGAAAGTACGACGCGATTTGCTCTCTCCTGCCTCCTGCTGGTCATCTGTGGACTTGACCACGGAGAATGTGCGACGCCGTTGATCATCGGCTGCTCCCAGGGACACGGCAAACGTGGGCGAATCTTGAAACGGTGTATCTTCATTTTGAGGACTGTGTTCGATCCGTTTTCCGCTATCGAAGGTTCCATCCTGCGGTTTCGGAGAAACTTCACCCATGGGCAGCGTCTCATTCAGATGACGCTGCTCCGGACTCGGCTGCGACACTTGTATGGTAACCGGCGACTTGGCAATGACTCCCGGCGCGCAAATGCTCAGATTGCTGACGGCCTCCTCCAGGTAGTACATCTCCTCACGCTCGGCCGGAGCGTGCGGCGAGCGGGGAAAGTGCGCAGACTGCTCAGTCGGACCTTTAATGGGAAAACTTGGTGAATTGGGTCCTGTCGAGAGTACCTTGGAGTTGGAGGAGCTGCTGTCCAGCTCTAGAGAAAGGGGCTTGGTGGTTTGTTGCAACTGTCTAGGTGTAACGGCCACCACAGTCCCCTGATCGGGTTTTTTTTCTTCTGGGACAGTTGCCTTATCATCTAATCCTAGATCACCTTCATTAGCACTTAAGGGGAACTCTTTGAGTGCGAGGAACATCAGTTCCTCGGCAGTCTTTGCTCGATGTGTGGGTATGGGCGGGGATATGGGATACTCCACCCTGTTCGCCTGCAGAGTGGGAATAGGCGGGGAGAGCGGAGCTACAGCTGGCTCTTCTGGTTTCTTCAAGTGTTCCTCTGCTGGGGATGGAACAACTTGCTCTGTTTGTATTTCCGGCTCTTGAGGCTGTTCCAGCTGAAGACTATGCTCGTGCTCGTTTTCCATGGAAATATGGCTGCTGTTCATCAACACAGGACATTCCTTTGGTTCCTGCTTTTCAAATTGTACCTCCTGAGGATGTACTATGACCTGCTGATCGTGCAGTTGGCATATCTCTGAGTTCTGTGTCTTTTCTTGTGGCTCCTCCTGAAGCATTTGATCCATCGTAAGAGCTTTCACAAGCTGTTCCGTCTCCTGGCATGTCTGCGACTGCGCTGTCTTCTCCTGAGTCGATTGGTTCGGCTCTTGAGGAGGCTCAACTGCTGCTGGCAGAGCCACTTCCAGTTCTTTAGATAATTGCTTTTGCTCTTGGAAAGGATCAACTGCTGGCAATTGCTGCTCTGCTTGCTCCTGAGTCGACCCATTCTCCTGGAAAAGACCAATTGCTGGTAAGGGCACGTCTTGCTTCTGGCACTGCCCAACGGATTGCTCTGCCTCTGGCACTTTCTTTTCCAGCTGTGGAACTTCCTGCACAGGCATTGACTGTGGCTGTGACTGCTCCCTTTCCAGGGGCACCTCTGTTCCCTCCTGCGGCGACTGCTGTTGCCTATGGTACAGCTCTTGACCCATACCGGGCGGCAAGGCATCCCCGAGGAATTGCTGCTGCAGCAACTGATGATCCTCTGGAGCCAAGAAATCCTTCAGCATTTCCATGGTTTCGTTGATTTCGTCCACATCCATGGGCTCGTAGCTGGTGTTGTGTGCAATACCGCCAGCCAGTGGATCACTGACTGTTTGCTCCAGCTGCTGCTCCAGTACATCGTTGAGGGCACTCGAATAGGCCTCCAGCTCTGAAGGATCACAGGAGAACTTTTCGCTGTTGAGGGACATGCACTCCACAAAGACATCCGCATCCGATTGATCCGCTGTTAGTTCGGCTGGAAATCGACAGATAGTTGGAGATTTTCCATTGGTTTTCAATCGGATCAGACTTACCCTCCATTTCGGCACTGAGTGGAGCGAGCTCCGGTATCTTCTCCTCATCGAACATCCCAAATCTAGGAGCCACTGGCTCAATCGCCAGGTCCTCTGATAGCGGTATGATCATTGCCGTAGCCAGAGTCTTTTGTTTCTCCAAACTCGGCCTGACACTCTGCTTCACTGCCAGCGGACTCATCTGCCGAATGGAGAAGAAGTGGAGAAGATTTTTTCCAATTAGGTGCATAAAATCAAAGAAAATTAATTGCCAATTTCGTGCATCGCGTGAGACATGAGATGACAGCAGAAACAACAATTCCTCCTCGAATGAAAAATTATGAAAATAAAGCAAAGAAAAATCAACATAATCCAAACAATTGCAGACGAAAATCGTAAACAACTCGAGATTATGATGAAGATGATGATGATGGGAATGGGATGGTGCAGCAGCTGCTTTGGGATTTTATTAGGAATTTTTGACACATGAAAGAAGGATCCACAGGGGTGCAAAGAGGGACAGGGAACACGACCTGGTGACGGAAATAGGTGGCATCTGGGACCAGACAACGAAGTGCCCTTCACCCTTTCTTTGAGTACAGATCTATGATCATAAAATAAACCAAATTTGAGTGGGTCCTATTAGAATTAGAGGTCTACCGCTGTCCTAAATGACTTATACCTCTAATTGGATACAAATATAATATTTTTCGATACAAGATCACTCCGCTTAATCGATATTAGAAATCAAAATTGATCTGATTCTCTTTGGAAGCCATTCACTCGATAAAATCTGCATGTCTAGGCACGATATAGGCAAACCATTTACCACTGCCCGCACATTAGCATGTGAGAGCACAATCACCCCGTCCGCATACCCATCTGCATCCTCATCCTCATTCTCAACTTCTTCCCATCTCACCGACGGACAAGCAAATGTCATTAATTTAAAAACCCACAGAACAGCGCCAGACAACAGAATACAGAGACGGGGCAGTGGCAGTGGCAGTGTATCTGGGTCGTTGTCGGCTTTTGTGCATTGCGAAAAGAAAATCCGAACATGCCGGGACCGGGTACGGGTACGGGTCCGAGTTTTGTCTACTACTCAGGGCCTTGGTGCAATGTTGTAAAAGCGAAATTTAATTAGAGCGCAATACGATGATTACCATCAAGCTGCAAGGTTAAAGTCAGTCGGGAATGGCTGGGAAAAATGGGTGTGTGGTTATGATAGATTGGGATTTGGGGAACAAATAATTAAAGCCAAATGGAATTGGGGATAATTTGAGATTGAGAAGCCAATCAAATAAATGGAAATCCTAAGAAAAATTGAATCAAGAGTACAGGAGAACTCTAAAAAATTCTACAAAACATGCGAATACATATTTATGAGAGGAAAAAGGATGACCAGGATAACACCCAGTACATATGACACAGCTTTATATATATACACAACATTTTTACAACGCAATAGCAAATCCCTCCAATAGCCCACAATCGACACAATATTTTGGCAGAACTTTTATGACATACCTCCGCACTCATGGCCTGCAAATGTTCCATTTCGTGGGCGCTAACTTGGCTCAGATTCACATTGACGTCAAGCAGGAGCTTTTGAATGCTCTCCCTGCCGCTGGGCAGCGGTTCCGGATCCCCCAGTTGAATCAAATCCTCTGTGGTCAAGACCGGGTGGACAGCCATGCTAGCCAATGCAGATGGGGAATCCTTTGGTTTGGGATCCGCCGACGACAGGCCGCTGCTGCTGCTGGCGTCTGACAGGCGAATGCTCAGGGGCCGTTTGATCATGTTCGTGATGAAATCCATGGCGGAAAAGTCGCCCAGTGTCTCAACGCACGATTAACCTTCTCGAGACGTTCCGTTCACAGTTTACGGTTCACTACTTTGCACTTAATTCCATAAAAATAAAAATGATCAAATTTCAGTGATTTTCCGTCTTTGTCTTATTTTCGATACGTATAGTATAGTCTGATGCTCTGATATGTTAGGGCTCGCCTACTTTGAAAATTTGACTTTTTCGATTGTGACTTTTTCTATTTTCTCTGATCTCATTATATGTACGTACGAGTACGTAGTACGTACATACGATACGTAAATATATTGAATAATAGCCGAGATTCTAGCGACCCGGCGCCGCGTGCGTTTCTCGCTGGCTCCGGTCCGTTCGGGTCTGTCTTTGAAATCAATTTAAAAATATTTTTGTTTTCAATTTGCTCAGCGTCGTATATTTCAGTGCATTCATGTGTGTATTTGTATTTGTATTAGTGTTTGTGTTTGTGTTTGTCAGAGGAACGTCGCTGCCTGTTCGAGTGGCATACACAAAAACGATCCGGATGTGTTTCGGGTCTCGTGGGATTTTCAGCCCACATGGGCGCTCTGCTCTTCCCACTATCAGCTCGTCTTTCCATGAGTAGCACAGTAGCTCCTGAATATCCACTATCACTGAATAAACGTGAAATGAAAATTTAGACACGGCATGAGGATATCACAGATGGATTATAATTCTTTAAGCCCTCATCAGCTGTTATATTATAATTATCACTTCACAGATCGCCTATCGTCGAGATCCCCGATCACTTAAGTCACGTGTGGGGCATCTGGGGGCGAATAAATGCAATTCAATTTATAAAAGACACTTAATTGAACCTCCGACAATTCTATTGATTTCGTAAATGAGTGCACTCATTTGCGAGTGTAAAAACGATTCTACAGCCCCGATGGATGTCAACCGTCTTGGGGGAATAACAGAGGCAAACTGAAAGTTAGACAAGACTCAGACCCGTACCCAGACCAAGACTCAGACTGAGGCAATAGTGCAATACAATGCAAATAAACCGAAACCCAGAGCAAGACGGGGCAAAAATGGAGCAAAATTTCATTGGAAATGAATAATGAATGAAAGTGTTAGACAGTCAGTTTCTGTTGGAGAGCCCTGTACTTCCCACAGTGTAGGTGTGTGTGTGTGTTTGGATGTGGATGCCAAGTGACATGCAATCCCGTAGCCGGCAGGCAGAGTCAGATCTGGGCCCATTGTTGCGCATCGTGCACTCGAGGAAGTGCTCCACATTGCTCCACGGCTGACTTTGCATATTTTGAGAGAAACGGAATAGCAGATGATGGAAGAAGAGGCTGGGGCTGTGCGATGCGTGACAGGTGACAAGATATCATTTGATTTAACTGAAAAAAGCAGAGCCGAGTGGAACCCAATCAGAAAATGGGATATAACGAGGAGCGAAGCTACGACTTGGACTGTAATTCGAATACTTTTGTGTTCCCAACTAAAGCAAACAAACAGGGAAAAGGCAGCTATAAAACATAAAATAGACTATAAATAGCCGAAAACAAATGCAGACAGCGACGACTGAAATGTGGGGGAGTCTGCAACCATATCCTCCTTCCAGAACGACGTTGGTGGCAGAGGGAAGACACTTTTTGATCGCTTGTACAATGACCTTTTGGCCGGGGGTGTGCGACAGCACTCTTCAGGCCATTACACTTCCGAGAAAATCGCAGATCCCCCTGCCAGATGCACAGATCCCAACAGGGCGCGCCTCGTTATCCGGTTATATTTTATTTTCACTTTGGCCAAGTCAATTTTTGGCAAGCTTTGCCAACATCTGGACTCTGTTTCGCCGGCCCACAATGTAAAATGTCAAGAGCAGGAGGCGGCCAAAACGGGCAGAATTCATAGTATTTGTGTACAATATTATGCATTTAATGGATATTCATATTGCATACCAGAGTCTCTTGCCAAGAGTCCGAGTTCACTGATGCCTTGCCTGGTCTATTACCCATTTAGGCTGGTACTCTACTCAGCTGGTAAACGTCCGATCGCTGCCAGATATGGAACACACTGATCGGATAGGGGACGCAGGCCACTCATCCAAAGCAGAGGCGACAGCTGCCATAAGACCCATAAAAACAGCAAAAACAGAACATATACGACGAGCAGAAACAGAGAATTACTTGTAGCGCAGTACACAACATTCTGGAGACCTGTAAAGACCAGATGCATGCAGCGCGGGGGTGCATGGTCACGTCACAGAAGCCCAACAATGCCAATACGAACTTGCGGAGGGGACGCCGATGCCGCAACGGACCGATCCATTTGCACATGATGGAAAGTGAATGTGTTTGGCTAAGTCGATCGAAGGGACACGCCCACAGCTGGCTGAAGCTTGCAGACTGCGCATTGCCTTACCTTAGTGTCGCCATCGTTTTTATTGATCTCCCTCAAGACACTGCGGCCGCCGGGACCCAAGCCCAAACTGTTGTCCGCCGAATTGGATTCCATGGCATAGATTGACCTCCAAAGTACGCGTGTTTAAAAATTACGTGGTGTGCACTTTGTATAACTACAATTAACAATAAATTTAACTCTAGACGCTGCTTAATGGCGGGATCTTTTATAATTTTTTTTCCAAAATGCCGCTACAAGCAGTGTTACCCGCCGTCTATAAGATATATGGTCTGATCCTCAGAAGTATACCGTCTCATTTTAAAAATATACCGTAAATATACTGACGAATTCCAGTTCTGTTACACATATTCCTCGTTTTTGATATGCCGTCGAATATTACTAGCTAGATGGATCTCAGAGCCCTGCCCACATAATCATATCTAATTAATTAACCTAATTTCTTGACAGGTTTATTTTAAATACTTGCTTTTATTTGATTCCTTTCTATATCCCTTGTTCTTAAATATACCTTTGAAAATTAAATTTAATAGATTGATGATATATGATAAAATATGCCATTATATACCGATATACCGTAAATATACCAACGGTTCAATTTTGACCTTAAAAAATACCGAAAACTATAAAAAACACCCTAAAGGGACACCCTGGATATATGGTCTGATCATCAGAAATATAACGAAAATACGACGCAACTTTTAAAATACACAGATGAAAAATACGAACTTATCCCACTTAACCCCCTTCTATTTAAACAGGTCAACAGCTTGAGTTAAACCGCGAAAAACAATACTGGTTTAACTAACGATTCTATAGTTTATACTGTCAGAACGTTGGAAACTGCTCTACATGGAAACTACACAGATGTATTGGCAACATGTAAAATAGTTGGAATTTTATTTCATTTACATGAATCTCAATCGAGTCAGTAAAAGTAGCGAATACAATATTAATTATTATAGAAACTGTTCAAAATTGTACTGAAATTAATTGTAAATTACAAATTCTTGTTTCCCTAGTCGCACAAAAAGAAGTTGTTTCTCAATGCTGCTGTTACAGCGAATACTAGTCTTTTCACTCTTCATGCTATTACTTCCACAGGCTTTACAACGAAATATTAACAATTACACACAAATCGAACATGTGGAAGATTTTTTTGTATTTTCTATTGAGTAAAATATTTGAAATCATTGCTATTTTTCAGCTAATTACTGGACAAATCAGTGTTCTTAAAAATATATTCATTTTAAGTCGGAAAAACATATCATCAAACATAAATACGTTAAATTAAATATTGTATATTTGATTAAATTTATATGTTCATATATTATTTACAAAACCATTATTTCAACAAAAACACTCAATACTGACACATTGGTATCATTTTGCTATTTGTTTCTCTTCTAATATACACAAATCTTGTTGTTGAAACGGCTCGATCGATGTTTATGAAATTTTTTTTTTTGTACATATGTATATGTATGTATATACTAATTAGTAGGTATAAGAAAAGGTAGTAAAGTGTTTTATGAGTTCTTAAAAGTAGGCTTAGACCCTTCGACGCTCATTTAACAATGACCCCATATTCGCATGCAGCAATATTAATACTTGCAGCGCCTTCCTCAATATCTACCGCATACTTAAATCGCCAGTCGCAGATTATTTAGTTTGGGCCGGATTTTGGGAATATGACAATGGAATTGAATAAAAAGACCATCAATACTCGCACGTGAATAGATATAGCTGGTAAACTTGCTCAGCTAGGCCGTTCTAATGTTTTAATTTAATAGCTTTTTTAAAACCTCAAGCTTCTCCCTTTCTATTCCTTCCAAAGCTTTGAAATGGCTGCTTCGCTGCTCTTTCATTTCTTTCAAAGTTTCAGCCACCGAATTCAAAGTTTCTGCTTGTCGTTTCTGCCAGTCGCAGATTATTTAGTTTGGGCCGGACCTCGGGAAGATGACAATGGAATTGAATAAGAAGACCATCAATACTCGCAATAGAGATAGCTGGTACACTTGCTCAGCTAGGCCGTCCTAATGTTTTAATTTAATAGCTTTTTTAAAACCTCAAGCTTCTCCCTTTCTATTTCTTCCAAAGCTTTGAAATGGCTGCTTTGCTGCTCTTTCATTTCTTTCAAAGTTTCAGCCACCGAATTCAAAGTTTCTGCTTGTAGAGAGCAGAGATTCTCCAAATTCAAAGGTGGAGCAGACGGGCGAGCACGTTTCGCTCTGGGCTCTGCTTCAGCTTCCGATTCCTCACCAAACCGGGTCGTCGATATTGGAGACAATGGCGATTCCTCTAATTGGCCTACCTCTTGCTTTATAGGTGTTCCAAAATCGAAACCTCCTCCTACTCCATTCACCATCGCAAAAAGGCCGCACAAGGAAGCAATCTCCTCCTCGATTGGCTGGATAGCCACCAGGGAGTATGGCTCGCCGCCAGCACTCTCGACCTCCTGCTTGTTTCGGACCAGTTTCTTGCGTACCACAATTTTCCAGTCAGACCATACCTTTAAAAATAAACTAATTTCAATAAAATACTCCAGGTAAACGTGTAAAACTTGCCTTCTTCCACCCTGATGGATCCTTAGTTGGGGGTCCTTCTGCATTTAATGCTTTTGTCAGCTTTGACCATTTGGCATCTGTTGCTGCGCGGTCTCCTTTGACGAAACCCCTGGCGATCTCCGGGTTGTCTTTCATAAACTCCACCATTATATCGTCTTGAATAGAAGTCTTATGCTTGCCCCTACAAATAATTAAGTGTTGAATTCCTTACACTTTTATAAAATACTTACATATTGATTCAATTGGTTTTAGTATATCTGTCAGCTGTAGCTCAAAGTATTTTATTTTACTGGATTTTATTTTATTGTTGACTATGACTTTTATAAAAATACATTTTCACTTTAATGTACCAAAACTTTCCATTTTGAAGCGATTTACATGTTATATTTTGATTAATTTAAATAATCAGCTGAGAAAAAACCATTTCAGTACACAAATTGCATGGTGTGTGACCTAAAGAGGGGTGCCCTTTAGCAGACCAGTACTTGGATCCGAAAAATACCGATTAATACTGGAAAAGCAGCCGATGGTATTGCCTGGGCACGAGCGAAATATTTTTATATTCTATCACTAACCATACAGTATATATATATACTGTGTATACATATATATATATATATATAGTATATAATATATGGTTAGTGATTCTATCTTTCGTCGACGAAGAAGAACGGCAGGCATTTGTAACAAATGAAAGGAAGCCGGCTAGAAAGATGCAATAAAGAAAAAAATTAAAATTTTGCGAACTTTCAATACAATCAGACGTGTTTGGTAAAGACATTTTTTTATACGCTAATTGGTTTCTACAACGTTTAATAATTTTTTCCCTAATTTTAATTGGTTTTACAGTCAAGAAACCAATCAACCATTTTTGCATACGATCAATGTCTTTTTTACACCGTTTTTTACACGGTTTTGAAATAACACGGTTTGAAAACCAAAAAATTTAATTTTTGTACACGTTTTTATTCCATTTAACACGGTTTAAAATAACAACACAAATAGATAGAAACACACACAGCTCACAAACAGCTAGAAACCAAACGAAAACAAGAAAGAGCAAAAAGCGAATAAGTACATATGTATGTATTTGTTTTTCTCTTTTGCGTATACATACATGCAAGCAAATTTACTGGTCAGAGCAATTGTAGATAGCAAAAATTTAGGGGAATTCCCTTTTTGTGGAAATTTAAGGGGATTACATTTTTACAATAGAAATGTGCTAGTATTTTGTCAACAATCAATGCAATCAGACGTGTTTGGTAAAGACATTTTTTTATACGCTAATTTGTTTCTCCAAGGTTTCCTATTTTTCCCTAATTTTAATATGCTTTAGAGTCAAGGAACCAATCAACCCTTTTTGCATACGATCAATGTCTTTTTTTCCGCAGTTTTTTCTGAAACCAATCTACCGTGTAAAAACAGATTTAGGTGTACTAGCCCATTCCCACTAGCCATAACACATTTCAGGGATGGTGCCGTTCCAAAAATTTCTCAGTGCACAATCCGTATGGGATGTTATGTTCCTAGTCCGCACTTTTTTATGCGATCATTACCCGATAATTTTTAAATGCAACAATAAGTGGCAATACAAATAGTTAGCGCTTAGATATGTTTTAAATCGTACAAGAGCAAGAGCAAAAGAGCTGCAGCAATTTTCAAGGGAGTCCAACAAGGAACGTTATACATACATATAGTACATATGCACGAATTTACTATACTCATTTTAACTTGTGAAATTTCACACCTTACACCAAAACTTTGTTATTGTTATTATCATCAGCAATTTTTGGATGGTGCCAGGGAATCTGAGTTTCACATCCGGCTTGTTCTATACTTAAAATCTCATTCACAAGAAGCACGCGAGGATCGAAATTAACTACGTGGACTTGACTCACAGAGAAAATGGTAGACACGGACACAAGTACATGTCGCATTCTAGTACGAGCCAGATATTTAATATTTAACTCATCCGAAAGTGCAGATCGGTGCAATGGACAAAGATGGTCCATATTTTCGTTCTCTTAAATTCAATCATTAGTCAGATGGTATATAACGGTTGGTGTTGCTGTGAGAAATGTGAGACAGAGACATATGTATGTATGTTGCGGAATACAAAATAGCAGCGAAAAAATGGAAACAGATACAATATTCAGAAATTCTAATAAAATTGGTTATTAAATGGAAAGGGGATAAAGGAAGTGGAAGAATTTACATTAGAACCAAACGAATTAGAACGACCGCTAGGGTCGTGCTCTTTTTCTATGTTTTTCCAATCTCTTATGACAAGTGCGAGCAACTGAGAAAGATCATAAAAGACAGAGACAGGGAGCATGCGGCAATCATCGGCTTACGTATAATTATTTTTTATAAGTTATGTTAATCATAAGCTGACTGACTACAGGCTTATCAACTAAGAGCCGCGGTCCTTGCCGCTTGCTTTTTTTTTAACTGCCAAAATGTAGTCCATGTAGTCATTGACTTCCATGATTAAAGTTGTGCAAAAGAGTTGAATTGTTTAATGTTTAGCTATGATCAATTAAATTGATTATTCATGCTTCTCCACATTTTCGTTTAAGTTTCATTCATTGAATCCTATTCTTAAGGGCTGTTTTAAAATCAAGAATCTTAATGTGACGGTCTTGTCTTATGTGCAAAAATAGGTATATTTCGTACCCGAAAGAATGTCACCGTAGAGCCACTCAACAATGTGACATAAGAAATTTTCAAATTACCAAATGCCAGATGATGCCAAACAATCAGGGGGGGGAAAAAAACTCCATTATTGCTGCTAATTTTACTCGTACATGTTGACCGAATGGTGAACCAGAAGCTGGCATTGTAAACTGATTGCCAATCGTGATGGTTTCCAAGTCACAGGGGAGAAAAAAGACATGACTAAGGACATTACTCTGACCCGATGGGGCTGATTATTGGCTCAAATAGCAACTTTGGGGTCCAACCCACAGCCACAGCAACACTAATAATACTGATGAGGTCAGTGGATTCAACCTCACCAGAGAGAAGTTTGTGGAGAAAGAGTACTTAATGGCAGATTCTACGGGTTTTAAGAGAATGGATTTTAACGAGACGCAGCCTACTCTCATAAGAATGGTCTCAATTCAGTACGTGGAGAGCAAAGATAAGTAATAACTTTTAAACAGACTTAAGAATATCTTCATATTTCTGGTAATTTCTGGCACATGAGAAACATAAAGTAATTCAGTGGTATAAATATCAGAAAATTCTTTAAACCTTCTTTTGATAAAACCAAGAATTCCTTTGGTTTTATATGAAATAGCGGATATATGGGAATTACAACATAAATTAGGTACAAACATAAGGCCCAAGTTATGAACTTGTACAGTCGTTGTTTCCTATTTTTAATTGATACTATTAATTATTAATTAATGGTTCGTTAAATGTATAGAGCCGATTGGACAAGAAGTAAAGCCTTTCTGGGTAAAAATTGTAGAGAGCCAAAGTAGTGCTCCCATCCTCTTGCCGTTCCCACTACCTGAGTTGTGAGCTGGTGCTGGACTGGACCTTCCACCTGAACATTATAGTCCTGAAGCTCCTGGAGCAGGCATCCACCTGTTTTGGCAATGGAACCAGCGTGGAGAACAGTCGGAGAGGGGAAGGAAACGCAGCTCCGTGAAGTTCACGCTTCCGCTTTAGTACGATATCTCAGGAGCCTGCAAACAAAATTGTGTTGCTCTAGCTAATAAAGTATCCGAGAACTTTGCGTTTAGCAAGACTGACGGACATACATGGCTATATCGGCGCAGCTATTCATGCTGATCAAGAATATACGTATTTACATCTATACAAATCTGATATACCACTATACTCATTGAGTACCAAATATCGAAATATAAATTGTTCCGCATGAAAGAGTCAATAAATGTAGATAATCATAGTCCACTTTGCTTCAATTACTTCCGGAGAACATCGATTACGGAAAACTATTTTATTTATAGAAAATTCTTTTTACTTATAGAATAGAAAGGTTGTAGTTCTAAAATAATTGTTGGATTAATACTGAAAGACTTCTTTAAATTCAGATTTAAGTTTGATGCTGGTTTCAGTCCGAAAGGAACACAGATGATCAGCATGAACTACATCCCAATGGTTCTTGGCGAAACATATTTTATTTTACCGAAAGTATAAGCCGTAGCTATTTTCCTTTCGTTTCATTCACCGATCAGTCGAAAAAACACGGGTTTTCCATACATATTTTGATAAATCGGTACAACAATTTTTACTGTTTTATGTATCTGCTGATTTTCAAGGATCGTCTGCATGTAACTTCCACTATTTGCTCTTCAGGAGGTCCTCTAAGAACGTAAAACTAATGTTCGTATCAAACTGGAGCTTCTTATCGAAGATCCACTGCATCGACAACATATAATCCCCTGTAGGTAAGGGCAGACGCAGTAGCTCGGGTCTTAGATAAAAATCTGTAATAATCTGTGGACCCTGTATTGGAGTTTTAGAGTTTGAACTTTCGAGAAATACGCATATTCTCTTACCACGTAGGGGCATGTGTGATTAATGTTAGTATATGGTTTGAAGAGCCCATAGACTATCAATAGCAAGGGGGTATTTCGCCTGCGCAAATGCAGACAGGCATCACATGTTACATCGAAAAGCCAAGGCTTATAGCCATTTGCCTTTTTGAAAACCCGCATATGAATTTTAATATCGTTGGCCGGATGTAATATCGTCCCATTCATATTGAAAAACACTTTGCTTCGACTGACAGCCTTCAGACGACAGTTGTGGAACACGAACCAGGATTGGTTGTAACTTTCACACACGGCATTCGTAAACTTGAAGATGACAGCATCCTGAAAACTTGGTTCACTATTGTCCACTTGATTAGTATTATACATATATTTACGTTAATAGTGATGCTGAATGCTAGGAATAATCCGATGACCGCACAGATAATCAGCTGAAAACGCATAGTTCCTGCCTTGGGGGAATAATAACTTTGCAATGACACCAACGTGTTATTTTATGCTATGTCCATTTCCGCTTGATGGGGTATAATTGCTTTAATAACTTTAAACACTGATTTAAAACTAATAAACTAGAATTATAGAAATATCCGATCTTCTGCACAACCCATTCTTGGTCTAAATTCACTTTAGTGGATCCTCCACGAATGTAAAACTAATGTTCGTATCAAATTGTGGCTTCTTATCGAAGTACCACTTAATCGTCAATAAATAATCCCCCGTTGGACCGTACATAAAAATCGTTGACAATCTGTGGACACTTTAATACAAATATGAGATGTTTAAGTTTTCGACGTATGGACATTTGTGATTACTATTCGTAAACTCTTTGAACAGCCTATAGACTATATTAGAAATGGGTAGATTTCGCTTTCGAAAATACAGACAGGTATCAAATCTAGCTTAGAAAACTCATGGCTTATATTCTGTTTTTTTTTTTTAAATAGATTTTGGTTAGATGCAATACGGCCATAAAACGACGGTTGTGGAACGCGAACCGTGATTTTTTATAGCTCTCGCAGACGAAGTTTGTAAACTTGAATCTACACGGATCTATTATACCCCTAACCTCTCTGAGTATTGGGTATACAAAAATATCTTTTGCCGCATGAAAGAGTCAATAAAATGTTGATGATCATGTTTCATTTTGCTTAAATTACTTCCGGAGAACATCGAACACGAGATGTATCTCATTTATAGTAAAGTTGTATCGAGGCGTAATAGGTCAAATAGGTCAAAACGAAAGGTTGTAGCTCTAAAATAATTTGGATTAATACTGAAAGACTTGTTTGCGTTCAGATTTAAATTTGATGCTTGGAACAAATACTGACAGACATCATAGTTAAGGTTGATTAACCGGGGATTATATCTATTTGCCCTTTTGAACGTCTGGCCATTAATAGACATATTGTAGTCCTGATTTAATATCGTCCCATTCATACTGAGCACCATTTTCGTTCCACTGACGGCCTTCAGACGACAGTTGTGGATGATATTGAATGTTAGAAATAATCCGATGCCCATACAGATCATCAGCTGGCACCGCATTGTTTCTGCTCTTGATGATAATAGTTGAAAAAGACCAACGTGTTAATTTATGCTAGGTCCATTACAGCAGGATAGAGTTTAACATCGATTGTATGGGGCGGGTAAAAAGAGACTGACTGGGAGAGCGAATGTAACCAATGAAAAGAGGAAGAAGGGATAGAGGGAATGCAATTTTGACTGCGGAAAGGAGTTGGTCGGAGACAGATCCTAGACAATGAAGAGGAGAACAGGATCCTTTTGGAAAGCGAATCGGCACCATGTCGGATAAGATCACGTAATGGCTTTTCAGCTGACAATGAGATTCTGCTCTCCAAAGGCAGCCATTACATCACCATTTCGCGTCATAATAGTTGCCTTTTAAACAAACAATAAAAAAATAAAAATAAATTGCATTTTAAAAATATATTGAATTAGTTTTTCCTTTTAGTTCCTTTTTTAGTATCAGTAGATCCTCCACGTAGGCAAAACCAATATTCGTATCGAATTGTGGTCTATTATAAAAGAACCACTGCATCGAAAACATATTATCTCCGGTTGGAAGGGGCAGTCGCAGTGGATTTGTGGACCCTATGGAGGGTCAGACTTGACACAGATTTCAATCTAAGAATATTGAAATTCCACTTACCACAAACGGACATGTATGATTGATGTTGGAAAATTCCTTGAAAAGATTGTAGACTTTAGTTATAAACGGATTATAGGTCTTTCGCAAAAATCGGCACACATCGACGGTTCCTTCCAGAATACACGGCTTAAAGCCGCTTCCTTTTTTGAAAATCTGGGCATGATACATTATTTACCGAATGTGGCCTTCAGACGACAGTTGTGGAACACGAACCAGGATTGATTGTAGCTTTCGCAGACGAAGTTCGTAAACTTGAAGATGACGCCATCTTGGCTCCATATGGCTCACTATTGTCCCCTTTATTATTAGTTGAAATAATTATGATATTGAGTGTTAGAAATAATCTGATGCCCATACAGATCATCAGCTGGCACCGCATTGTTCCTGCTCTTGATGATAATAGTTGATAATAGTTGAAAAAGACCAACGTGTTAATTTATGCACCACCTCATCGTCATCAAATAATCCCCAGTTGGAAAGGGAAGACGCAACAGCTCGTGTCTCAGATAAGAATTCTTGACAATTTGAATTGAATTCAATTTCATTGAAGTTGGAAAAAGTCCTAGAAAACCTCTGGACCCTTCTGTGGAATTTTGGAAGTTACTGATTCAAAATAAGGTTGAACAAAAAGTTATAAAGGCCATTAAAAAAGCTATACAGCCACATGTTTCCTAATAGATCTTTAATACACATATAATAATCGACTTATCTAACAGAACACGGATTTCCATTCAAATTTCGGTATACTATCATGCAATTATTTGGCTATTTGCACTGACTCGCATTTTTAAAATAGAGAGATACGCATATATTTCATAAATATAGTGTTGTTGATGCGAAGCCAACAGTACGTCTAACCACCAACTAACATATGTCGTTCCTATGAAGCCGAAGTGTGAATCGGGATCGAGTCTAGCCCGCAAAACTATGTGGCGGTTCGTTTGTTTATGCCCGAAACTCAAAATGAGTGTATTCGATTTTTGGTGAAAATGGTGTGTAACGTCAAGAAGGACGCGTTTCCAACCCGTTTCCAAGAGATCAGCATAAATAGCCGAGTCGATAGAGCCATGTCCGTCTGTCTGTGTGTCCGTCTGTCCTTCCGTCCGTCCCTATGAGCGATATGTGTGATATATCACTGTTACAGGTGTATATCAAAACAAAGAACAAAAATCTGTGGCGTCCACAATTATAAAGATACGAGAAAAACAAAAACGTAGAATCGTAGAGAATGACCATATCTACCAGATTGCAGTCTTGATAAGATCGGACTATTATTATAGCCAAAAGTAAGAAATCCCTTTCCGGTAGCTACGCAGTGCCCGACGACACGTTCTGACTGATTTTTTGTCTGTCTCAAACGCACTTTTTGGCGTTCAATGTTAGCACCGTCTGCCGGAGGAGAGCCATTCTGACTAAGTAGCAACTCACAACGTTCCCCTCATTTTGTATGAGACTTGCCAAGGATCTTTGTTTATTAAACTTGATTTTTTGTTGTTAAATTTCAAAATTTCCCCCGGCACAACCTTCAAAAGGTACAAATAAAACCATATGCAGTTTATTGACGTTCATTGAATTTTATTGAAATTTTGCGAGTTAATACAAAACCGAAAATATAAATAATTGCAATTAACATTAAAAACGCCCGCTCACCGTTACAATGCCACTGAAAACATGTTTTAATACTATGGTTAACTGATTTCACAATTACTAGAAGAGAGTGTCTCGGTTCCTGTCTACAAAAATGTAAAACTATATAGTCACATTTAAAATTGCATAAATTCTAGACAAGTTTAGATGTTTTAGTATGTCGTAAATATTTGTTTGTTTTGAAGAAATCCTCATGCATAAAATGGTTTTGTATTTCTTAATTCTTCCTCTGTTTTTATTTTTTATTTTTTACGTTGTTGTAATAATTTGGAATTATGCTTTATATGTTTTAAATTTTTTATTGCATTTTATGTAATTAAATATATATAACGTACATCACAGCAAAACTTTATAATTTTTTTTTCTTGTTTTCTTTGTATTTTTTGTTTGTTTTTTGTTTTTTTTTTTATACTATAAATATATTTGTATGATAAGCTTTTGATTTTTGTTAAGTGTTTGGAAAACAATAAACCAGAAAGAGTTTGAAGAAAACTATGTGATGGAAACACGTAGTTAGTGTTGTTAGAGAAAAGTCGGACATATAGAAATAACTGAAGAGCGAAATTGAATCCGGGTAGAAAGAAAATATCCATTTCCTTTCAGTTTCTGTTTCTGCGTAGCTTGGTTGATTGAATTTTTATTATATCATATGTATACTCGTAAGTAAGTATGTCAGTGCACGTACAAAAGGTATTCAATTCATGTATATATATATATATATATCTATATATACTCTATATATAATTATTTCATTTTATCATAACATTCCGTTATTGTGACGAAAAATAAAGATTTTTACTTGGTTTTTTTGCTTTTGGTTTTTGTTTTTTTCCTTCCATTGATGTTCCTACTAATAAAATTCTAGAAAAGCACAACACCTTTACAATGGTCTTTTGGAAATACCATTCATATAGATTAAAAATAAATACATACACATTTTACATATACAAATACTAGGTATCAAGATTTCAGTAATGCATAGCGTTTATAAGGATTGAGAAATTTCCTTTGGGGTTGGGGCAAGGTTTGGACTGGAGTGATCGGCCCCGAAGTGCTGGAGTTGTTTTCGGAATCGGAATAGAAATCGCAATCGCATTCGCAATCGCTGGCTGCAAGCAACATACAAATAACGAAGAAGGCTACACTGACGTTATGTACTTGTATGTTTGTATGTATGTATATCCATTCTCACAAAAAATCAAGGCTATTCATATTCATATGTGTACACAATACTATATATACTCGTATATGCTATAAAAAGTTGAGTTAGTTTCAATGGTTTTAATACGAATGGAGGGCAGGAATCATTTCAATTTACTTGTTATTCTTGTTCTTTTGTTTTCCTCGTTTGGTTTTATGTTTAGCTATCATGTTGATTGGTTATGTACCATATAATATATGTATGCATGTGTATATGTGTATATATGTGTATATCGATCGATCGATAGATAGATAATTATTGTATCGTACTTGTACATGTATATTGGTAAAAATTGTTTTTGTGTTTACAAATCGTTCTCCGGCTTACAGTTTACAGTTAACAGTTAACAGTTTTCAGTTTACAGTTAACAGGCTAGTGCGCGTAGTTTGCTTGAATCGTATATCAATTTCAGAAGGAAACTCTCTATACTATATAGTAACTACATACATAATCGTATATGTAATGGTTGTTTATAATTATACGACAATCGTACCTATGCATCTGATGCTCGGCTCAGCTTGGTTACGTTACGTTGCTGTTGCAATAATTTAAATATTCCCTTTTCTAATAGACAAGTCACATTGATTCAAGGAGGTTTAGGTGTAGAGCTACAGACGTTACAGTTTAAAGGCAAAAGTATTTACTACGGAAGTGTTTGGGTCAGTAGGAGAAGTCCAAGTCTGGATACCGATTACAATAATTGTGTAGTTCTCTTAGTAATTGCATTTTAGTTACGCACACATCTACTACAAGTGCTCGTACATTTATCAAGCCCACCAACATACATACATGTACATATGTATGTTTCTATGTTTGGATCTATGTCTGCTAAATTCATGTTTCGGCTTCTTCCATCCGGTTGCGTGTTTGCGCGTGTATATATGTATGTGTGTATCTATATGTATAGTATATTTGCTGAAACTTTTGTGTCGTCGTCGCTCATCTGGTTAAGTCGATTTTAAAGATTGCTTATATGTTTCAAGGTTAGTTGCTTCCATTTTTAGTTACTTATATTCTCAAACAGTATAAACAAAAATATATATATGTATATGTATTTTTGTAAGGATATTTTCCATTTTTGTTTTTATTTTTGTTTTTTTTTGTTTTGTTTTTGCTTAGTGCAAGAAGAAGAACTTCTTCAGTGGGTTCAGTTCGTACAATAAGTATAAAATGCAATGCACTATATATTGTATATGCTTTTTTGTATGTACTCGTATGTAAGGTAAGGGTAAGTATTTTGATAAAAACTAAAAACGATAACTATAATTATACAAACATACATAATGTAGTGTATGGAGAGGAAGCAGCAAATATGCAAGCCAGACTCGAAAGCAAAAAACATAAATCCAAGTTACAAATACAAATATATATATTCCATTTTACGTAAATATTTATGTATATTGTATATATGTAGAGAGTTATCAATATGTATGTGTGTGGACAGCAACAATTCAAGATACACCATTTACGATTTAGGTTCAGGCTTTCCAATGTCCTATAAAGCTCCGGTACTGTTAATCACCGGAGTTCAAAATATTTCGTCGCACTTAATGGACATTGAGAAACCAGTCCTCATTAAGTATAGTATATCTTTATGAATATATTTAAGTTTGTGTTGTGATTTAGCAGTTATAATGAATTAAAGTGGAAAACAGTAGCATTTGCTGATCTCTCAAGTGTTAAAGGGAGAAGAAATATCTATTGAATTAATTTTTCCAGATACAGATACATTTGGTTTGTGCAGATACCCTAGTACATTTAGCCTGCTCTTTGCCTACACACACCCCTATACTATATTAGATACTTAAATAGTTGAAATCTTGGTGGTATGCATATGGGCTTTATTCATAATTGGGTTTACCATTACTCACATACAAACTAACGTGTACGAGAAGCTATTGAAGAGGTGGCGCTAGGGCGAGGCATAGAACGGGAGACGTGACTGAAAGAGCTGAGGGAAGCGACAGTTGGTTTGGCAGTTGGTTTCGTTGCTCGTTACATCAATTAAAGGCGGGTGTGTGGCTCCTCCACCTACTCCCACTCCTCTCCGTCCATTCCTCGCCGCGTTGGAGAGCCAAAGCCGGAGTAGGAGCCGCAGCAGGGGCTGATGGCGAATGCATTTGGAATACGATTACGGGGATGGGCATTCGTATGCACATGCGTAAGGGTATGGGTATGGATATTGGCATTGGAACACCAGGCCCTTGGACAAGGCCCTAAGCTGCTTGGCTCTGCTGGGGATTGGCTGTAGCGGCTGCTGCCGAACCGGGATTGCTGGCAGCAGGAGTGCTGCCTATCGACGATCCTCCATTGGCAGTGGCCTGAGTCTGCTGCTGCTGCTGCTGATCAGCGCCGTCAAAGTAATCCGAGGCGTTGCCACGGCAAATGGGGCAAGTGCGATTGGACTGGAGGATGCGATTAAGCCAATTAGTTAGTTGATATCTCTGTTCTCAGGTTGCAATTTCGGACTCACCCTTAACCATTTGTCGACACACTTGGCATGGAACTCGTGGGAGCAGGGCAGGACACGCAGAAGCTGCTTTAGCTCGAAGTCGCACATGCAGACCACACAAGATGTTTGATCACCTGCCAGAAAAATATACAATTGCTGAGCGTTTCCCCTAGATTCACTATACAACATGTACACTTACCATTGTGCACTTCCGGGTTGTATTTGTAGCTGGGCAGCTGATCGATCTCGTTGCGGGTGAGACCGCGTGGCTTGGCCTCGCCCAGGCGCTCAGCCAGACTGAGCAGCGCCTCGTAGTTCTCCGTCTCGTTGGTGTCCCCGGAGCTCAGATCGTGTTGGTTGTATGGCGACAGCGGGAACATGGCCCTGAAAGAGACATCAGCCAGAATTAGTGATTTAAGCTTCGTTGGTTCCGGCGTAAACCTACAGGAAGTTAAGCAAGAAGCCCGGATTGATGATACCGGCCGTTGTCTGGATTTGCACGGGCGCCTGATGGGCGGCCAGCGATTGCGGCGGCAGAACATGCCGGTGTCCATGGTTGGCGGGCCAGAAGCGCGGTATGCGCCGATGGGGCGGGAATGTACGACGCTCCGATGAGATGATGACATGCTGCGGTCCAGCCGACATCTGCGACAGTTGCCCAGCGGCAGCGGCCGCCGCCGCCGTGGAATGTAAGTGGTGAGTGGCTGCCGCCGCTGCAGCACCGCTAATAGGTGTGATGTGAATTCCGGGCGGCAGCTGGTGTGGATGGGGATGGGCGTGGGCGTGGGGGTGGGCATGCGGTCCTGGGGCTGGTCCGGCGCCTGCTGCATGGTGCCCGTCCATGTGGTGGGCACCTGGCGGGTCAATGGGAGTCAAGTTGGCTACGGCAATGGCGGCTACATCTCGCTGCTGCTGCTGAGCCGTGAGCGTGGCCTGGGCCAGCATGTGCTGGGCAGCAGCCGCAGCGGCGGCCATCTGCGTGGGCGTCGGCACCTGGGTCACCTGCATGGGCGCGGCGGCGGCCAGGCCGGGTGGGGCCGCGGGGAACGGCTGCGTGTATACACCGTGGAGGTGGCATGGGGCCAGTCGTGCCTGTGCTGGCATCGGGTAGGTGCAGAAGGAGGCCCAGAAAGGCTCCTGGCGCAAGGCCAGACTAACAGGCACCTGGTTTAGATTGAGGTCGACCATCAACGAGGCGGACGGCGGCGGCGGCGCATAGCCCACCGTCTGCTGGTGGTTGGGCGGCTGTGGCGGTGCCTGCACCTGCTGCAGTATAGTCCCAACCGAGCTGCTCGAAGGTCCTCCGCCGCCTGCATTGCCGCCCGGCATCGCTCCATTGCCGCCCAGCTCCCAAGGGGAGCGCTGCGAATGCGTCGGCTGCTGCTGCTGGGCCGAATAGTGCTGCGGCTGATGCTGGTGGTGGTGCAGCTGGTGGTAGTTAGGCGGTTGCTGCTGCGTCTGGTGGATCTGCTGGGCGTATTGCTGCTGGCCCGTGGAGGTGGCCACATCCCGCAGCCGCGGGCGACGAAGTGGAGGACTTCCCTGCTGCATCTGGAAAGGGTAACCAAATACTTAAGTCAGTATATGATTATTATAAATGGGATCTCTGCACCAAAAATACCTGAGCAAGAAGGCATCGGTGCGGGGGCTGTGCACCGCCCTGCGGGCGACCCGAGATCCGGCGACGCTTGCGCGAGGGACTGTCCGAGTTGAGGCCCACGGGTCCGTTGTTGAGCGACAGGGCTGAGCCCGATAGCCCAGAGCCAGAAGGCATTTCACCCATTAGACCCGGACCACCTGTTGATGTAGATGCACCGTTATTGTTGTTGTTTCCGTAGCCATTCCCCATATGCTGATAATGGGATCCGTTTCGACCATAGCCACTGCCTGGGCCGCCGCCATTGCGCATAAAGTTATACGAGGATCCATCGGCTCGATGGTCGGGACCACCTTGATCCTGATTGCCAAAGTGCTGGGATGGGATTGAGACGGGATGCGAAATTATTAATCGACTACTGCTGGAGAAGTGTATGGTGGGGGAAGGGGGGGTGTACCCACGTTATTATTATTATTCAGATTCCTGTCATTGTAGTTGCGCTGGTGGTGGCCGGGATTGTTGTGACTGTTCATGGATGCGGATGCATTGTTCAGATGATTATCGGGCATGTGGCGACGGTTGTGGTTGTGTCCATTGTCCCTCGACAGTGCTGGACACACGCCTCCGCCTCGACGATAGTTCATGTAATCGGGTGGTCCGTTTACATTACCGTTAGCGCTACCGTTGCCGTTGCCGTTTCCGTTTCCGTTGCTGTTACCAATACCGTTATTACTGTTACTGTTGATGTTGATTCCGTTGCCATTGCCGCCGCGATTGTTGTAGCCGCGCTGGTGGTGACTGTGACTGGGTCCCGAGGAGGAGCCCTGTCCTTGGTTGTGGCTATTGATGGGTGCGGATGCAATATTAATTTGATGTTGTTGTTGAGGCAGCATTGACGACGAGGACGACCCATAAGGAATTATATCGGTACAAGAATTTACATTCACAACATCAGTAGGATTACTATTTGTTGTTTGTGGATTGGTTGAATTGAAAGTTGTTGCGTTTGTTGAATTTGAATTCGAATTCGTTCGTGTTAGCGGGAGGGATTGGCGATTAGTCTGTTGCTGTGGTTGTGGCTGATTGTGGTGTGGATTGTGGTGGCTCTGATGTGGGCTTTGCCGATGATATTGATGTGGATGTGGATGTGGATGGGGGTGTGGATGGGTATGAGGAGGAGGCTGGGCATGTGGCTGATTCTGATTCTGGTTCTGGTTCTGACTACGAATGGGGACGAAATGATTAAGGCTGCTGTGGCCATGGTTGCCATGATCGTTGGGACGTGGATGTGGATGTAGATGGGGACTTGCAGGACTGGTGGCAAAGGACACTACGAGAGGTGAGTGGCGTTGACTGGGTGGCGGGGGCGAAGGGTCCGATGCGGGACCAACTGTCAGACACAAGCGGGCGGGATTCAGTCGGACCACGGACACGGACATGGAGCCGTATGTGTGGGTTTGTGCCCCGCTACTGTGGCAAATGTCAAAGTAGTTGCTATAGTTATTCGGATTTAGATTGAGATCAGGAATCGGGTGATTGTGGCTTCGACTGCTGTGGTGGTTCTCTTGTGTGCTTCTCGAGCTGATGTTTTGGTTAGTATTTGGTGAGTATGTTGAGTACGCGTTTAATGGGGGGCTGTAGCTGTTATACTGAGGTGGGGCAGAGTTATTATTCGGATGCGGATGCGGAGGCGGGTGGGGCTGGGACTGAGACTGAGTCTGAGATTGAGGGTGCTGGTGATGAGTGGTGGTTGTGTGACCTTGACTGTGGACGCTGTGGTGGTGATGATGATGCGCTTTGCTATTGTTATAAATACAAGTTCCGCTAGAATTACTTGTTTGTACATCGCTGGATTTTCGATTTAGGTTTGCAGTTGCGTTTAGATAATATGTAATACATAAATTACGTATATAGAGAGTATAATATTCGGTTTACGAGATACAGTTGAAAATGGTTCAATCAAATCAATGCAGTAGCAGTGTGTGGTAGTATAAACACAACCCATATATAGTTATTTTGTATGCATATACATGTACAGGTAGTAGGTAGTAGTAGTAGTAGTAGTAGTAGTAGTAGTGTATATATGCAGAGTGGTAGCCACACACATATACGTTATTTATATAGTTTTTATTTTGCAGTATTTTTCGGTTTTTGGTTTTTTTTTTTTATATGAAGAAGAAAGAAAAACGAAAAGATAAAAATAATATATATGTAAATGGCAAAATGCAATAATTAGATTATTAGTTTAATATAGATATATATATATATAATATCAATATGTACACACACATAAATATACGAGGTATAGCGGCAATGCGTGCATATGCAGCCGAGTCTACACGGCGGAGTAATACTAGTAATGGTAATGTGGGATCTATAGTCTGTCTATATATGTATTTATATATTTATTCCCGATATGCATATGTGCATTTTCACGATGTACGCGAAGATCCAATAGCCGATATATGTAGCCACATATATCCTGCATATGCACGCATCTCTACTACACACACCATATGCATTTTTAGTATAAAACAAATACGTACGTACTAATTTGTTTTCACATCGTTTGCTTTTCTATTTGTCTTTTGGTTGAATGTTTGGTTTTGAATGCATTTTAGATGGAAATTTGGTTAGTTTGCTATTTTATTTATTTATTTGTTTCTGCTTTGTTTGAATGCACACTACGCTTTTACCAAAACGGAAATCAAAACAACAAAATGCCAATTGCATTGCACACTCTTCCGTACTATTCAAATCGAACGGAACGGAGCGGAATGGAATGGAATGGAACGGAACGCAGCCGAACAGAATTGAACGTAACGTATGTAACGGCAACCCGAACGTAAGACAACGTAAGGCCGCTCGCACTAGCTAAACACGAGAGAGAAATGTTGGATACGTACATACGAGTATATATGTATATAGTTTTTTTCAGAGAGAGGTATATATATATATATATATGTATATATATATAGAGAAATAAGAGATATAGACAGAGAGAGAGAGAGAGTGCTGGTCATGCTCCAAAACTATACAAAAGAGAAACGCAAAACGTAAATAAACTGGTAAAAAAAGAACTCGTATATATGTAATTTACTGTAAGCTCGAGCTTTTTCAGCCGTGTGCGCCGCAGAGGTGGATGGATGTCCTCAGCCTTACGAGTACGTGTGTAGACGTAAGCACAACCGTAACCGTAACCGTAACGTAACCGCATGCGAATGCAAAGCTTTGACAAATACTTAGCGGGGTGAGAACAGATCCGAGTGATCGGCTAAACAAAATGTAATTATATATTTATGTATACCTACGAGTATTTACATACATACGTATACGGCACACAGCAAGAGAGATAAATATAGAGAGAGAGAGAGAGAGGTGGGCCGAGGACAGGGGGGCGGGCGTGGGCGTTGGCGTGTCTAAGCGCCAAATATAATCGTGTCAACGGCAACACTTACGGACTAGATGCAAAAGCTGCAATTGCAACTGGCTATAAACCAAAGAACAACTGAGTAGAATGACAAATCAATTACAGAGTAGTACTGGATAAACAGAGTGTGACAAAGACCATACTACAATGCTTTACTGTACTTTATGTTACACACACACACACACGCGCACACGCACTGACACTGACACACACGTATACGTATACAAACAGTAGAAGAGTAGAAGAGAGATAATTGTTGTGGAAATAAAAATTGTGGAAGGGAAGGACAGGGAAGGAAGGGCAGAAACGAACGCATGTTTGCACTATTGTAAGAGCACGAGTACTATTTAAAAAAGAGTTATTGGATTTATCTGGTACGAGTATTGGTACAAGGTTTGGTAATTTGTTGGTTTGCACTGTTAAGGTTTAATTAAATTATTTCATTTGGTTTGGAAGTTCTATTGGGTACATTTAAACTGTTGGTTAAACATTCTAAGCCGCAGTGTGCAAAATGCAAATAAATAAGTAAAACATTAAGCTGAGTTTGTTGATCATTTTGGCAAGATACGAGTATGTATGTAGACCCGACTCGGAGCGGATGGACTAGACTGGACTGGACCTACTGCAGGTAAGCAAATTACATCAATCAATCCATCAATATAGTATGTACTTAGCTATCAATCAAGAAACTCAACTAAAATGCATATCATTCATAAAATGTTGAATTGAAAAAAAATTACAACTATTTACGGTACGGTTTGGATAAAGAGGAAATTTTGTAACTAAATTCATACTTGGCTTGCACTTTTTCACGCTTGCATTTCATATAGGTAGTATATTTAATTTTTTATCATCGCATTATGCTTGTTTTTAATTTTGTTTCGACTGGTTGGTTGATTCTTGTTGCTGGATAGTTTTAACGTACAGCATGGAACTTGAAGCAAAACTATGCGCAAAACGAAAATAATATTAACCAAATCATAGGTATGTAACGATAATAGATATGTAACAGAATCGTTGGGTTCAAGTGGCCTATTGTCTGGCTTTGGGACTGGGACTGGGACTGGGACTGGGACTGGGCTGCGACTGGAGTCACTGAGAAAAAGGAACTCTTGGGCTCCATGAGTACATGGCTATTTTGTATGAACGGAGTCAAATTTGAGTGGTTCAATAAAAGGTGAGGGCACAAATCTTTTGATAGCCATATTGGGAAAATCTTTTGCGTAAAAATCCAACATGGTAGGCGAACCGTGGAGGTCCATCATGATGGGCACTATGGAATCCCCTGAGGGATCCGATAAGAGAGGATTTCAATTACTATTATTTAGAACGAACAAATCCTAATGCTGAGAGCTTTCGCTGCTCTCATATGTATGTATATATATATATATATGTATATGTATATTCAGTTATCCCCCAATTTTCGGTGATGCATGAAAAGCACTTACACTTACATATGGCTACGCGCTTTCCACTTGACGTTCTTCTTCACGTTTCCACAACCAATACTCGTTATATAGAATAACTTAACATTAACAGATGTATTCTACGGACGGGCTGCCAACTATTGTGAACAAAGCGAACATCTTATAGCGGTAGAGTGATTAAGGTAACAGCTGCCTGAACAAGACAGTCAGTGTGAAAGAAGGAAAGGATTTCGATGGCGATTAAGGCAAGCCCCCTCCTCGCGGGAGGCACACTTGGCCGTCAAGGATGCTGATGTTCTGGATGGGCAGGAGAAATAGTGAATAGAGAGAGAGAGAGAGAGAGAGGGAGGGAGAGCATGCTGGTAAGTACTTATGTATGAAAGTCCGTCAAGCGCGCTTTACTTAAACTCAAGAAGCTTGTTGTAGAAAGAAACGACTACGAAACTGAAGAGAAAGTTCTACAAAATACGTTTTGGTCGCCATTTTCAAGTGCTTTTCATGCATTTTCTTGGGGAATTCTTTTTTTTGTTATACGAAACATTGAACGTTCTTTAAATGGTTAAATTCGAAATAAAGAGTTTCTGATTCTGTTATTACGATATCGTCTACGGAATTTCACACGTTTCAAATGCTTGTATTGGAGTAGAAGCGGTTAGAGAATGTACATACGATTACATTTATTTAAATAGAAATAAAAAACTTTTCTTGCTGTGGTGTATGGTCGATCGTGTGTGGGGGTCGGGTTGTTGGTAGGGCTAGGGATGTTCATATGTATATGTATGTGGTATGTGATGTGAATGCAGAGATAGATACAACGATAATTAGTAATCATGGTAATTGGGTTTTAAGTGGATTAAATGTGCCAATCTCGACGAAGAACAAAACACAAAATGTACAGTACGCAAGAGAACGTAAGAGAGTTACAAATGATCAAGAAGTAACAGTAACAGTATTCATTATTTTATGTGGCGCCACCTTTGATGGCGATGCAAGCTTTATTATTTAGTGCTTCGAAAATTCAACGGTTAGGACCAATTAAATGTTTGGTTTGATTCAATTCAATTCAATTTGATTTTTACTACACGCGACATTAATTACAAAATTCTCCCTTTAGCCTAAAAGCGATTTTCGATTCGGTTTCATTTTAGGTGTGGTTGGTTACGAAGTAGATAGATAGAGATAGAAAGTAGATAAACTGTTCTAGTCGTGGGGAGCGTGGTAGGAGAAAACGGAACGAGTTACAAGGACATGTTTGGTTATTTATGGCAGATCGAGGCATCGAGGATGGGGCATGGGGATCGAGGGGATCGTGGGGGTTCTCGGGAGCGGAGGGGATTATTTCAAATTCGCTTTTATGTCACTTAAAGCTAACATAAATTCGACCGATCATTGGGATCGAATCGAGTACAAGATCTAACGCAAGCGGCTCTCGGCTCTTACCAATTTGGGTTTCGGCCGTCGTTTGCATCTTTGTTATTGTTGGCATTGTTGTTGTTGTTGTTGTTGTTGTTGTTTCCGCCGGATTCATTGCCACGCCCCATCACATTGACATTGCACCAGGGACTGTGACCCGGCATTAGGCTGTTGCTGGTTGACCGCTGCTGTTGCAGCTGCTGAAGCTGCTGCTGCGACTGTTGCTGGGGGTGCGGATGGAGATGTGGATGCGGATGCGGCGAGTAGAGAATGCGGCCACCGCCACGATGCGACCGTGCCGAGGAGGAGTTGCGGGAGAAGGGCCGCCGACTGCTGCCCCCATGATTGTTGTTGTTGTTGTTGTTATTGTTATTGTTGTTCCCGTTGCCACCATTGGCATTGGAGTTGAGCATGGCGCTGCGCTGCTCTCAGAGCTTCTGGCTCCTCGAAAGATAGTTCCCTCGTCCTGTTGTGCGACGCCTGCGATGGAGTCCGAGTCCGAATCGACCTGACCTATTCCCCACTTACTTGTACTTGTATGCGCTGCGCCGCGTCTGATTCTGCTTCTGTTGCTGCTGCTGCTGCTGTGGCAGCTCTTGTTCTTACTGTTTTTCGACTTGTAATTGTACCTTTCTTGGTTTTGCTATATTAACGCAGCCTGTGGGGGTGTAGAAGAAAAGAGGAAACCGCTTTTACAGTCAGCTGAGCTCTAAGTTACTATTTGGTGTTTGGTTTATTTGTTTGTACGAGTATTTGCTTATGTAGGAAGGTGGTAATCTAAGCCGGACCCGCGCTCCAGAACAGAAAGCAAACAACCAACAAGCCAACATGCTCAATAACAAAACATTTATGGTTCTCTAGTAGGCAAAATACTTACTTACATATGTATATGTATGTACGTGGGTAAGGATAATAAAATATATAGTATATGTGTGTTTGTATATGTTTGTTTTTATGTGTGGCTATATGTAAATATTCGTTGTAATCGTAATAAATAAAACAGCAACAATTTTCAGTTTCGTTCAACAGTGTAGCTTTAATATATTGTCAATTATATGATATGAACTGAGATGAGATACGTGCGTGGTTAGTCTTTCAACTAAAGGTATACGAGGTCGGACTAAGAGACAGTTCGGTCCTAGGCAAGAAAACGACACCTTTTCTTTTCTTTTCTTTTCATTTCTGTTTAGCTAGTGTAGTAAAATTTTTCCAAAAATAGCCAAGCCGATCCATGGGATCGAGTCGAGTACGCTTTTGGTAGGTGACACGTAAGACGGCTTTTACAACTTCTTGTGGAAAATGCTCCTGTCCGATTCAGTGGATCTGGTGCCCAATATTTAATGGCTCTCTTATAAGTTTTTAAATTTGGCAATCTCGTGTTTTGGCGTATGCACATTGCAGTAATCATTCGTAGCTTGGTAGCTCTGACATCGAACGTAATATGAGTCCAGAAAATAATATTCTAATTTTTACTAGGTCTCTCAATGCACATCATAAGAACAGGAAGACATTTTTATTACATTTGTATTCTCGAGACAATATTTGTACAGATGTACAGTTTCCAAAGGCATGATTGACTACGAGTAAACCCAATCAAGGGTTAAAATTCGAAATGCTCGTAGCTCGTACTTTTTGTTGTACTTTGTTTCAATGTGTTTTCTTGCTTGGATCAAAATCTCTTCAGTCCGTCTCCGCATGTAGATACATACGTATGTATATACGATATATATATATGAAGATACAGTACGATATATAGTTAACAGTTAAACATATGTGTGTGTAAGTGTGAGTAAAGTAAAGTCCTCCTTCTGAAAGTGTGATAAGCAAGAACAACAAATTGTACACTTTCAGCGATTCCAGTTTTTGAGTTGTTAAACACGATAACCTATCGTTAAGCGCTGCCCCTCCCCTCATACATCAGACATACGAGTATATACATACATAAGATATTTATCTCTATGGGTGTGGACGTTGTGTGCTTAACATGAATGTGTAAACTGAACATAAACAATATTAGTGGGGATTGGGGAGTGGAAAGGGGGATTGGGGATTTATTGGTTTGGTTTCCTTCGAGGAATACGGGAACATGAGAATATGGATGGATGGGTGTGAGGGGTGGAGAGGGCAGGATGACTGATTACAAACTTATCACTTATCGCTTTGTGGGCGGGGGGGCAGTTAGTACAATTAAAAGATTCCAGTTGAGAGAGCGACAGATAAGAGAATTACACTTAACGTACATGTGTTTGCGCTGTGTTTGGGGTGTGTTTTGGTTGGGGATATGTGCTCTATAAGTAGGTAATATACTATTTAAATACTACGCGCAAAGAAGGAAACGAACATGTGCAAAGTAAAACAAACAGTGTGACAGAGTTGTGTAGTTATATTGTAAATATTATATATGGATGGGGGGTTAGATCGTATTGGAACCATTAAAAAGGAACGTACATGTAGACGAATACAAATAATTACAAGATGGCTATTCCAAAATGGTACATGTTTAAAATATTTTGTTCTTGGTATTTAATCTTTTTTCTCTTTTATTCTACAGGATGGCTAAATGGAAACTGCAAGCCCCTTTTAAAATATTAATGAATGCAAGAAAATCACGCTTATAGTAGTACTCGTATGGCACGCTGTTTCTGCTGGTTTGAAAATGATAGCAATTTTAATCGGGTTGCAATTCCATTAGGCCAAGCTTTATGCTTTTAATTTAGTGTGTTTTAAAAATGTACAAAAAACAAGCTTACAAACTAAAGCCGTTCTGTCGCCAGTTGCAGTAGACGGTTGATAGATTGGTTGTTGGTTGATTTTTCGATTGGTTTTGGTTTTGTTTTCGTAGGCAGTACGAGGACTATTCGTTTACATATATAAGTTGGCTAGTCAGCTTGAGCTTTGGGTTGAGTTGAGTTGAGTAGAGGTTGAGGTTGAGGTTGAGGTGTGTGCAGTTTTTTTTTTCAGTTTGCATTTGCAATTGCGCTTTGCGGTAGTTGGTCAGTGAGATTGAATACAGATACAGCAATGACAATGTCAACGGCAACGGCAACGGCAATGGCGGTCTTATGTGGTACATAGTATGTATTTAGTATACATTTCGGTTTTAGTTGTTGATATTTCAGTATCGGTTTGTTTTTACATGTGGATATACGAGTCAAAGAAACACTTGATGATCGGAAGTCATTGAGAGACGTGTGTGTTAAAGAAGCGGGAGCACGTCTGGCCACGGCCGTTAAAAATGCAAATTTACCACCAAAACCAGCAATAAAATATTGTATGTATGCTAAAAACAAAGAAAATAAAAGTAAAAGAAAACATTTGCTATTACATTCGGTTGAGAAACTAATTACTGGGATTTTAATTTTGGACTATTATTCTTTTAGTTTTGTTAGCATTACAGTATGTACGAGTATATGTAGGATAATATTCAAATATATTGACTATAAATATTGTATAAGCCTTGTTTTTAATTGCGGCCAATGAGTAGCGAATGCCAATGTTATGTAAATTAGATGTAAGAAATTAGGCAGGGCAGGCAATAAATATATTGTACAAATACTGGTCTATTATAGCGATTATGGTTGTAATTGTGGTTCAATTCGTGTGACTTGAGGGAGGTCAATCCACCGGACTCGGAGGAGAGGCGAGGAGAACTAGTAGTGCGTGCGACTGGAGCTAGGGGTACTCAAGTGCTTGGGACAGGGTCGGATCGGTCTCGGCTGGACGACACTCTCCACAAAACGACAAAGTGCCCCCCCTCTTAAAATAAAAACAATAAATTATAAAAATATATACATACACACAGGCAAAGTATTCCAGAGTCCGGACCGACCCCACCAACGCACACACACACACTAACAAAGCTTTCACAGACGGACGAGAGCAAGAGCAGCTGGAGAGCGACGAGAAATCCAGAGAGCACACACACAAAGAAAGTAAGAGAGAGGTGTGCACTGGTATGCGTTCTTTCTTGTTGTTGCTATTGCGTAGTCATGGCAGTCAACGGCTCTTTTTCTTCGTTACACACATTCGATTATATGAATGTGAATATGTATACTATAAAAGCTCGCTGGCTGGTTTTTGGCAATTACAATAGCGTTTCAAAATACGATGATGGGGCAAATTGTGTCTGTGTATATCCAATATGCTGTACACATGCATATGTATGCATGTATAGCATATATGTTAATATTGGCCCCCCATCAAAACATGTTCATAACTACACTTTACACTCTCGCACACACACTTATACTTGGGCCAGGCCACTGCTAAATTTTTCAGAAAATAAATATTATTACACACCAGACACTAGCGAATCTAATACCAGCCCGAGCCCTCTCTGAACGCAGACAAAGACGTATGTAAGTGCTTCTCTCTTCTGGCTGTGGCTCTGAGTATAGATATGGATGGAAAATCGAAACTCTGTGTCCAAAGTGCTCCCCCCGCAGCAGAGTACGTACAAAATCAACACAAGTTCACACACACATACACACACACACACACACACACACACAAGTGAACTCACAATGACAACCACTTCGTCACCAGCAGATAAAAAAGCTGTCACTAAACAATTGCGTTTTATGTAATTTCACTACATACATACTTTAGGAAAGGAGCACAATTTATATTATGTATATTACTTTTATTTTTATTTATTTTATTTTTATTATATTTTCTTTATTTTTGGGAGTTTACCTTTTTATGTATGCTGCAGTGTGACTGCGGATTTATCGTTAAAATATACCGTCCGACCCTCAGAAATATGCCAAAATATACCGTCTCACTTAAAAAATATACCGTAAATATACTGTCGAAGTCAAGTTCTGTTATACATATTCCTCGATTTTTTATATTGCGTAGTATATTACAAGCAATTCTGATCTCTCAGCCCTCCCCACATAATTTTCTCCCATTAACGAATCAATTTTCTACTTGGCCGGTTTGTTTTGAATACTTGACTTGTTTTCTTGCTACGGCGATTGCTGTTTTTGCTCCTGATGAAAGAACTTAGCCCACTTAAGCCCCCTCTATTAAAATAGCTCAGCTGCTTGAGGTAAATGGCGGAATATATTAACGATTGCAAGTTCATGCGATCTTTCCTCTGAACTTAAAAAATAAACACTATATCTTTCTCCTGCACTGCGCTAACGTTATTATATTTTCATTATTTTCGGTGGAAAATTGAAGTACCTCCTTGGCTTATAATAGGTTAATCGTTTTCCGTCAAGGATTGGAAACCATATTGCTCAATTTTGATGTTCCGTCTAATATTATTAGCTATATAGAACATTTAGCCATGCCGACATAGTTTCATACGATTGATGAATCATTTTTCTACTTAACTGGCTTATTCTTAATACTTGCTTTTACTTGATTTAGTCTAAAAAAGGTTTTAGCGAAGCATGTCTAACAAATAAAACGTAAGAGAAAAATCATTACCATTGCTCAATTTTGATATTCCGTTGAATAATGCTGACTAATTAAAACCTTTAGCTTTGCCCTCATAATTTTAGGCCATTGATGAATACATTTTCTACAAGACTGGCTATTTTTAAGTACTCCCATTTATAGTACTTTGACTGCAGCAAGGTTTAAACAAAAAAGGTCAGGTAAGTGAGTATGGAATGTCACGTCAACCGGAGTTTGGGCATAGGTATACCCTATTTGGTTAATATAATATGAAGAAACTGTTTTAAAACGTAATTAATAAATAAATTATCTCAAATTGATATGGTCTAGACATATTCATGCATATGGTTAGGGTCTTGTATATCTTGATCCCGATACCCATTCTTGGTTTCTGTAAGAAGACCACAACCTTCAAAATATCGTTGAAATACCTCTAAATCAGAGACTGACTAGTTTTTGCCTTTATTTGGTACATTAGATGACAAACATTCTCTCAATTTTAGAACATCCATGCTCGATCCGCGCCATGTTGAGGAACAGTGCTGCTCGATTTCTCGGCACATGAGTCTGGCCCATAAAAATTGACTGTTGCCAGGTACATAAGACGTAAGAAAACGTAAGTGAGTATGGAATTGTTGAGCTGAAAAAGGACATTGTGGCGAGGAAAAATCCCATCAGAGGAAATCCCAAAAAGGTCCCACCAAACTTAAGCGCCAAATGGAAATTGTTTGAAAGTGAATGAGCAAAAAGGATTTAAATGCAATCTATTGGAATAAATGATACACGTAAGTACGATTGGAGAGCGAAAATTCTAAAAACCTGCGTATGGAAGTTTCTATACCCTTACTTCATAAATATACATTTGAAAAAAATATATTGATGATAGCCTACTTAAGCCCCCTCTATTTAAACAGTTCAACGACTTTAGCTAAATGACGGAAAATTTAGCTGATTGTAAATTCTTCTTGAAGATTCATGCCATCTTTTCTCTGAACTTAAAAAGACCACGATATCTTCCACCTGAACTGCGCTAAAATTATTAAATTTTCATTATTTTCGTTGGAGTATTAAAATACCCCCTTGCTATTGGATTGGAAACCATATTCCTCCATTTTGATATTCGGTTTAATATTAATGGCAAGCTAGAACTCACAGAACTTAACGTATAACTTTTTGCGATTGATAAATCAATTTTTTTCACGAGATGGACTTCCTTTTATTGGATTTTTTATAAAACATGGTTAAGCAAAAATCAGCACTGATAACACGATTTGAGAGAGCGATGCACATACACTACTGGCCAAAAAAATAAGTACATCGGTGTAGTGGTAATTTGTTATGGAATGGCTCGAATTTTTGTAAATATATGGATGTAAATTGTTTATATTTGGGAAGGTTACAGTCCTGCCAAATATTTAATTCAAAAATTAAAGTGGGGAACCGTCTTTATTAAATTCAATGCTAAAATTTTTGCTGGATGGCCATTTTTGGTCTGGTCAAAATAATAAGTACACTGGTGTCATTTTCAAGTTTTAATGGATTTGATAAGGATTTGGTCAAAGGCTTGTCGGTTTTAATTGACTTCTTGCATATTCAAGTACAAATGGTTAAGAACGGAGGCCGATACATCGCATAACGGATCCTGTGACCCAATTCGGGTATAAAAACATATTGACAGATATTATGCAACCTTATGCTGAGAAAAACATGCCCTTGGGATGGGTCTTTCAATAGGACAATGACCCAAAGCACACCTCAAAGCTGGTCATAGCTTGGTTTACGGAAAACAATGTAAGCGTTATGACTTGGTCAAGTCAGTCTCTAGACTTCAATCCAATTGAAACCTTTGCGGTGACTTGAAAAGTCGAAATGGTACAAATACTTTTTGAAAAGCCAAAGAACTGTCGGGAATATTTGCAAAAAACGTGGTATGAGATTCCAGTGGAGACTTGCCGCAAAGTTATTGCTAGTATGCCAAGAAGAATGGCCGAAGTCATCCAAAATGAGTGTGGCTATACAGGATACTAGTATAAGATTATAAATAATAAGGAAAAATGTTTATACGCTTTTAGTTTTTCGCTTTGTAGAATTTCGGTACTTATTATTTTGGCCAACCCTGTTTATGTTTTCAAGGTCTAATCGATAATAAAATATATATTTGTAATGAAAAATGCTTATGATAAATATTTTTATAGTCTACTGTAGGTTAGAAAACTAAAAGTAAATTTGATTTTTTTAAATTATGTTTATTAGAAAAGTTTTATAAGACGTGAAAGAAAGCTCATAAGCGGCCAGTAGTGTATCAGTTTATATGCGTTGCTAGCGTATTATCTGTGCGGTCATCGGATTAGTCCTAACATTCGTTTAATACTAATTAAGTGGCCAATAGTGAACCCAGCTTTCAGGATGCCGTAATTTTTAAGTTTACAAACCTCGTCTGCGAGAGTTACACCCAATCCTTGCCCTTAAGAGAGCTGGACAGTTGCAGATCAGATGTTCCAAGGTTTCGATTACTCCATGGTCATCACATATCCCACAGCCGTCTCGGTTGGCGATGCCTAGCTTTGCAGCGTGCGACGCAGCTAGACAGTGACCAGCGAGTATTCCCACAAGCAATCTGCAGTCCTTCCGTGGTAGGTGCAGTAGTGACTGAATTTTCCAGTGCGTTCTTTGCACATGGTTTTCGTGATTCTGCAGGTGGAAGTACTCTTCTTTTCTAAAATCTACTCTGCATTTCTAAAATCGATTTGTAGCGTTCTAAGGGACGCATGTTCTCTCTCATTCTCGGTTCTGCCATGGTGGCTGGAACCCAGTAGATCCGCACTGACTTTGTCGTGCTTAGGATATCTAGTGCCTCCCTTCTCGCCAAGACATTCTGGAACTGATCGCGGACCACAGTTAGATAGAACATTAACAAATTTAAATTGCAATCAATTATTGCATCGATTTTTCGAATATTTCTTTATCAATCGATTGTCACAATGTGAGTTTGTGCAAGGAAAGTTTGTAGCTCTCAGGAGTCGCAGTTTCAGGAAATAAGGTATCAATTAAATAAATGGTATTTGTGGAGGATCTTCACGAATCTTGAAGAACCATAGCAATACAGTCCACGCTGATCACGTGTGTACTTTTAGGAGTGTTCTCAGCATGAAAATTGAATCTTAAAGTAAATGTATTTTATATACTGCGACTGCTGAGAGCTACAAACTTTCTATTACAGATTTAACGAATAACGCTTCAAACCAAATATTTTTCAACAATGTTCTTCGGAAGTAATTTAAGAAAGTTGGAATCATCTACATCAATAAAATATTGACTCTTTAATGCTGCAAATAATATATATTTATACCCAGTACTCATAGAGTCAAGGAGTATATTCGTGTAGATATAGTCATTCTCTATAAATTTTAGTTTTTCGTATCTTCAAAATTGTGGATGCCACAGATTTTCGGAGAAATTGTGATATTTTAAAACATTGTGATATCAAAGGAGACTGGACACAAAATTTGTTTTCTCTAGCTCTTATAGTCTCTAAAATCTTGACGAACAAACGGAAAATCAGACATGGCTCTATCGCTATATCGCTATATCCCTTTTTCTAATCGGAAAGCTCGCCTGCATAGCAGAAATCACATCTACACCGATCGTCATCGGAAGCACAAGTTCCGTCGTCTGGCACAGTGGCCCTGTCTCACTAGCATTACAAATCGAAATAAAATGATTTATCGAAATCTTTTTTTTTTGTTTTAATTATTTTAATCAATCCAGTGGCGCCTCTGAAGAAGCTCAGTGGCTCAACAGCCACAGTTTAAAAGAACATACATAGTTAATTAACAAATGCTAAATGCTGAATATGCCAATACTTTTGTTCGCCTTATTTTATACTTTTTCGATTAAAATATTTCACCAAATAATGAGTCAATCTTATATCGTATAAAATTACTTTTCTTGTGAAAATCACTGTATATGAAGTGTATTTACATATACTTATACTGGCTGGCAATATACAAATACAGATCAATTAGAAATGACTTCATTTATAATTGCAAATAAATTGCATAAGAAACATATAGGTGGTATACGTAAATTAGTGATTCTGTCATGCGGAAACCCACTGGGCACTCGATTAGGCATTGGGTAATTGGTACAGCATTACCATGTGGTCCAAGCTGCTTTTCAGTGCTCTCTTCGGAATTTTCCTAGCCGCCAACTTTGAAGTTAATGTAAATATCATATCTTCAGGAGGACTTTTACTATCGTAAATTAGCAAACATTGCTCAAATACTCCACAGGATGCTGTGGTCTTTAGGTTCACGAACTTCGTCTGCAAAAGCTACAACACATCCGCGTTTGTGTTCAATAACTGTCGCCTGAAGGCCGTCAGTCGGGAAAAGGTGCTTCTCAATATGAATGGGACGATACTACATTCGGTAAATAATGTATCGCTTCATGCCAAGGTTTTTAAAAAAGCAAACGGCTTCCAGCCGTGGCTTCTGGAAGGAACCATCGATGCGTGCCGATTTTTGCGAAAGACCTATAATCCGTTTATGCGTATAGTCTACAATCTTTTCAAGGAATTTTCCAATATCAACCACACATGTCCGCTTGTGGTAAGTGATATTTAAATAGTCTTGGATGCAAATCTGTGTTAAGTCTGACCCCCCACAGGGTCCACAAATTGTGAAGGATTTCTATCTGAAGCCCGAAATACTGCGACTGCCCTTTCCAACCGGAGATTATATGTTGTCGATGCAGTGGTTCTTTTATAATAGACCACAATTCGATACGAATGTTAGTTTTGCCTACGTGGAGGATCTACTGGTACTAAAAAAGAAAAACTAATTCAATATATTTTTAAAGTACAATTGAGAATTCATTTTTTTCTTTTATTGTTTGATTAAAAGTCAATTATTATGACGCGAAATGGTGGTGCAATGGCTGCCTGACTGCCTTTGGACAGAAGAATCTCATTGTCAGCTAAAAAAGGTTCCGTAATCGTAATCGTACTCGAACTTTTTTATATGCAATATTTGTTTCACTTTTGTTGCCACGCACATAATCGTAACCGATTGGAAGGATGTTGAATAGAGATTGCTGAGTAGGGTAGTTCGATATCGCACATTCCTTGTATGCAAGGCCAATATGGCCTTCAGTTATCCGAATGGGATATAGAACCGTCGAGAGTATGCTTATGAGGTTTGAAAATCCTCGAGAATCCGGAACGCTTTGTGGCTTAGAATATTGCGTCATTGCGATTCAATTCGCTTATCGATTATCGTTCGATTATTAGCAATGCAGTCCAAGCTAATGTTCTGTGTTCTATTCGGAATACTTCTAACTTCTACATTCGATTTCAATGAAACAGTTCCTGAATTATTTCGAGTTCTACAACTGTCGTCTGAAGGATGTCGGTGAAACGAAGGTGGTGCTCAAAATGAATAGGACGATATGACATCAGGCCTACGATATATTCATGGCCACACGTTCGAAAGGGCAAATGTATATAAGCGAAAGCCAAATCTACCATTTGTTAATTTAGCCTATATTTTATTTAAAGAGTTTACAAACATTAAGCACTCATGTCCGTACTTGGTAAGATATTCGAAAACTTTCTAGGTCAAAATTATTTAAAGTGTAATTTACAGGGCCTACAAATTGTCAAAAACTCCTATGTGAGACACGAACTGTTGCGTCTTCCCTTTCCAACTGGGGATTATTTGATGACGATTCGTTTATTGTGTTATTGTGGCGGAAAGTATAGAATATATATAGTAAAAGGTGTGGGGATGCGATAGCGATAGCAAGAATTAGCGATTCAATACAGGGTCGGATTGGAGACGTCGGTCTGTCTAAGACTGTTTCAGATTGAAGGTCAATTATGCAAAATGCGAGAAGTGAGATCAAGACTAAATTCAAGGCAGGCGGGCCGAATAACCCGTTCCGTAATACAAGAAAAGCGCTAGAGAGATAGAGACTGGCTATAATGTGTTACAGTGGGCAGTAGACGAAAAATAATATGGTTTTACTCCACTAATCTCTGGAGTATTGGCTAATGTTATGCTGCATAACCCAACAGTATTCGTAGAGAATCTTCTGAAGAGCTATAAAGCTATATTTTAATATTAATCAAAATTATTTTAAAGCTACAACCATTCGTTTTGAGATTCGACCTATTACGCCTTGATCGAAATTATTTTCTATAAATGAGATACATCTCTTGTTCGATGTTCTCCGGAAGTAATTTAAGCAAAATGAAACATGATCATCAACATTTTATTGACTCTTTCATGCGGGAAAAGATATTATTGTATGCCCGGTACTCCCAGAGGGTAGGGGTATATTAGATTTTTGTAGATTAAAACTTCGTCTGCGAGAGGTATACAAAAATTATGAATCGCGTTCCACAACCGCCGTTTTAAAAAAAAACAGAATATAAGCCATGAGTTTTCGAAGCTAGATTTTATACCTGTCTGTATTTTCGAAAGCGAAATCTACCCATTTCTAATATAGTCTATGGGCTGTTCAAAGAGTTTACGAATAGTAATCACACATGTCCATACCGTCGTAACATCTCATATTTGTATTAAAGTGTCCACAGACTTTCAAAGATTTGTATGTACGGTCCAACGGGGGATTATTTATTGACGATTAAGTGGTGCTTCGATAAGAAGCCACAATTTGATACGAACATAAGTTTTACATTCGTGGAGGATCCACTGAAGTGAATTTAGACCAAGAATGGATTGTGCAGAAGATCGGCTATTCCTATAATTCTAGTTTATCAGTTTTAAATCAGTGTTTAAAGTAATTAAAGCAATTAAACTCATTCAAGCGGAAATGGACATAGCATAAAATAACACGTTGATGTCATTCCAAAGTTATTATTCCCCCAAGGCAGGAACTATGCGTTTTCAGCTGATTATCTGTGCGGTCATCGGATTATTCCTAGCATTCAGCATCACTATTAACGTAAATATATGTATAATACTAATCAAGTGGACAATAGTGAACCAAGTTTTCAGGATGCTGTCATCTTCAAGTTTACGAATGCCGTGTGTGAAAGTTACAACCAATCCTGGTTCGTGTTCCACAACTGTCGTCTGAAGGCTGTCAGTCGAAGCAAAGTGTTCTTCAATATGAATGGAACGATATTACATCCGGCCAACGATATTAAAATTCATATGCGGGTTTTCAAAAAGGCAAATGGCTACAAGCCATGGCTTTTCGATGTAACATGTGATGCCTGTCTGCATTTGCGAAAGCGAAATACCCCCTTTCTATCGATAGTCTATGGGCTCTTCAAACCATATACTAACATTAATCACACATGCCCCTACGTGGTAAGAGAATATGCGTATTTCTCAGCAGTACAACATCTAAAACTCCAATACAGGGTCCACAGATTATTACAGATTTTTATCTAAGACCCGAGCTACTGCGCCTTCCCTTTCCAACGGGGGATTATATGTTGTCGATGCAGTGGATCTTCGATAAGAAGCTCCAGTTTGATACGAACATTAGTTTTACGTTCGTAGAGGATCTAATCAAGAGCAAATAGTTGGAGTTACATGCAGACGATTCCTGATCCCAACAGATCCCAACATAGAACAGTAATTCAATTTAACTTGCAAGCAATTATTGTAGCGATTTCTTAAATATATCTATGGTTATCCGTGTTTTTTCGACTTATAGGTGAATGAAACGAAAGGGAAAGAGCAACGGAAATTGGTGTCCAGTTTCGGTTAAATAAAATATGTTTAGCCAAGATCTATTGGGATGCAGTCCAAGCTGATCGCCTGCTTTTTTTCAGAGTTTACCTAACATCGAACTTAACACAAGCAAGTCTTTCAATATTTTAGAGCTACTACCTTTCTGGTCGATAAAGCCTATTTGTATTTTTATATAGTACGTGCGTCCGACGTTTGTAATTCATAGTTCTCAGAGACTATTCGAGCTATTCATATCACGCAAACACTCATATCAGCCCCATCAAATCGCGAGAAATCCCACAAACTCATGAAATTAGAAAGATTGATCATATCAGCATGATTTATTTATAAATCATTTAAGAGCTTAAAAACTAACCACACACAATTACTTAGTGGACAGAGAACCCAACAGCTACTTTTGATGTGGCGTTCCTTTCCACAACCCAGAGGATCCAGCACTCTATCGGTAATATTGAGTTGTAAGTATAGTTGGTATATAACTCGATTAGAATGCCTCAGTAAGCTTATGGGAAGGGAAGCAGAAGAAAGCGGATAGTCTGCAAGTTCTAATATGGCCGGGTACGCTTCGGACGTCTTGAGGTCGTTTTCATAGGCTTAGCGTTAGAAGTAAGGGCACAGCGCCAAATAAATGGAACCAGAACAGCAGCCAGTGTCTGACCACCCAGTTGCGGATAAAATATACCTCGATAGTCGTGAAACAGCAAAGGGATGAGTGTTTTGGCTGGGTTCATAGACGCTCCCGTCAGTTGGTTCTACGCTTGGCGGAAAGGAGGATTGGTCTGTTATTCTGAATCTGCTGTAAAGCTCCTCTTCTCCCTTACCCCAGCAAAACCACAAGCAGTCACTAAGAGTCCCATTCGAATTGGGGCCGAGTCGAGGCAGCCGCCATTCCTCACATCCCACTGAGCGCACCAGCCCAGGACAAGCACCGAAGTAAGGGTGAACTCAACGGCTAAAATTTGATAGTCAGACAGGTCGGCCATCGGGTCTTGCAGACAGACAGCCGGGTAGTTCTGCTCTGTGACATCCTTTGGCAGCATCGCCATCAGAAAGTAATAGCCGGCAAGGCCGCCGGCAAGCTGACAGGCCACATAGACCAGCATCATGTCGACGGCTATGTGGCCGAGAATGCAGCACGAAATCGAAACACTGGGATTGGTATGGGCACCCGAAACGCAGCCGAAAACATGCACCACTATCCCCACAGTCAGTCCGTATTGAAGGCTGCCAACCAAAAATCCAGTCTCCTCCGGAAAGGTCATCGCCACTCCCATGCAGCCGACTATCATCAGAAGCGCCGTGGCGGCAAACTCACCCAAAGCTCGAGAGAAAGTAGTTCTGTCCAGTATCATCGTCGAAATTGCGTGTGAGAGACGAGTGAATTTCGACAAAAATGTAAGTCTTTTGAAGAAACTACTCTCAAACAGGACTCGATTGATATTTGACACCAAATTCACGGCCTGCCACATAACTCGAAGCTTAGTTCTAGCAACTAGTTCCCGGGTACACAAAAATTCAAACGTGACAAGAAACAAGTAAAAAATAAAGAAAGACTGACTGCGACGAGTACACAAGAAGTGTTCAAAGGATTGCTAAAATATTTCAGGTCAATTTAATAATAAATTCATACAATATTTAAAAGCACGTGATTAGAATTTAAAATAGTTTAAAGAAATAAATTAAGTCCCGGGATGAAACAATGAGTAGCAGAATGCTTTTTAAGAATGAAGTGAAAACAGGGACAAAGGCACGGTAAGTGGAACCGAAATAGTATACGGTATACGGCAAACAATAAGTGAAATTATTCATCAAGAAATTCTGTAATTTTGGCACTTTCGGCAAACACGTCGGGAATTTCGGCCTCATCGGATCGCTCAATAATGCGATATCTCTCCGCTGCGGCCAGGCACTGAATTGCCACCTCTCTGGCCTTGGCTCGCGACTCATCCGGTAACTGGCCGAGGCCGCTCAGCAACTCCATAATGTCCGTCTGGAAGAGCTTCTTGGCAGTCTCCTCGCCGGAATTGATCATATTGAGTATTATGACAATGCCCCGATGCTGAACCGCAGGGCTGGGATTGGCTATCAGTGTGTGGAGTACGTCCAGCCAGCTGGTAACTGCGAATATTTTCTCACAACACTTCTCCGAAACGGAAGTGAGCATGGCCAAGGCCCCGGCACAGGCCATGGCTGTCTCCTCGTCCACATCCTCGCAGAGAAGGGCCAGGAATTTGACGCGATCGTTTTCGCCCTCGAACATCTTGACCACGTCCCCGGACATCACCAGATTGCAAATGCATTGAGCAGCTGCTCGCGTCAGAAATACATGATCTTCCATCAGGTAGAACTCGATCCTTGACAGTCCCTGCTCCTTGACGATGCGTTGGCGGACGCTTTCGTTCATGTTGGCCAAATTGGTGAGAGCCATCAGCGCCTCAAAGTTTTCCAGTGCCGTGCAGTCCTGATGCAGCAGATTCAACAACGGCCGAATGACATCGAGAGATCTTTGGCCGCTGAACGCTACCTCTGGGTTGATGGTTATACCGATTCTGGCGAGAGCCTGGCAGGCATGCCTCTTGCCCTTCTCTGTGCCCTCGAGGGCCATGCGCAGAAGCGCCTTGACGCCGCCATCCTGGACGACCTTTCCGCGCAGCTCCTGGAGTCCACAAACTGCATTCAGAACCCTGGCCATCAGCTCCTGCGAGTTGTGGCTCTCGGTTTTGGCCAGAGCACAGAGTGCGGTGGTGATGCCCTCGTTGGCCAGGATCGTGATACGCTTATTTATGAAGTCCACATCGTCCAGCTCGTGCTCCTCGGGTATGTGTTGCTTCGCGAACTTGGCCAGCTCCACCATTTCAGGGACCATTTCCTGCTTCTCGTACGCATTGCACAGATTGACGAAGGTGGTGACCACTCCGTACAGACAGGACTGGTCTCCACCGCGGGTCAGCTCCATCAGAGCGTGTATGGAGGCCTTGTCCTCGATCAGTTTCTCCTTGCATTCGGCATCGAGCGTGAGATAAGCCAGGCCATCGGCAGCCCAGCGTCGAATGTCCTTGTCCTTGCCGGGCTTGATCAGGAAACGGCGACAGGCTTCGGCCAGCTTGAGGGCTGCCCCATCGCCAAATGGCCGAATAGCCGCATCACCTCCACCGTAGCTGCCAAGCTTGCACAATCCCACAAGGGCGCGGACTCGGATGGCGTCATTTTTGGAGTGGTAGAGCCGCTTGAGTATGTCCACGCCATTCTCAGAAAGAGCCTTGGCCTTGTCCTTTTTGGAGGAGGCGGCTATCAGACACTCGCATGCCACACGCTGCTGCAGCTCATCATCTGTGGTGGCCATGGCCAAAATCATCTGCAGAATGCCTACGAAAAGATTAGGAATCAGTTAAGTTCAACAAACAATCCCCACCCTGAAGACTCACCCTCTCTGGCGATAATTTGGTTGCCAACATCCAGGGGGCCGCTCAGCAAAGCAGTTATAGTCACGATGACGCGCACCTTGGACTCCATGTCGGGCGACAGCAGCTTGTCTTTGATGAACTCGTCGATCTGTTCCACGAAGCGTAACTTGGCCTCGTCATAGTACATGTTCTCATAGACCCTGGCCAGACAGACCGACGCAATTGTAGAGGAGGACGAGGTTATCTCCATGGCACTCTCGTACTTATAGTCCTCCAACTCGGAGCACACCTCCAGGAGGCGGCACAGGCCGCGAATCTCCACCAGACGCTCGGCCCATTCTAGGGCCGCGTAGTGAATGTTTCTGGTGAGCAACTCTATGACGGCATCCCGAGCTGCGCCAGAAATTGTGCGATCCGTGATGCTGTATACCAGGCAGGTGAGCAGAGTATCGATCTCTCGATTGTTTTTCGAGCAGAGCTCCTTGTCCGGCTTGGAGTCCGCCTTGTTCTTCAGCCCGGAAAGGGCGTTGATGATGGTCTGAAGACAGTACTGGGCCGTGGCCACGCACTCCTCGTGCTTCTGGTCGAGGACACGCATAAACCAGGGCACACCCAGCTCCGTGAGCACTCCCTTGGTTCGCTCGACGCTGTTCTCGCAGAGGGCGGCCACCACGTACACCATATTTATGTAGATCTCCTGATCCTTCTCCACTTTGGCCAGAGTGGCTACCTTGGTCACACAGTGCTCTTTGTAGAGCAGCTCAGCGCCGGTGGACTCCTTGGCGAGAACCACCAGGTTGTTGGCAGCCGAGCGTCGCTTTTCCAGGGGCGAGGTCAGGTCGAAGGTGAGATCCATCATATTCTTAACCTTGGTCGAGAGTTTGGCATTGCGGGCCACTCGCTCCTGAACAATCACATGCAATCTCTGAAGAATTGGCTGCACCGTTTTGTTGCCCGGATCTGCCTTGAACAGAGCCGTGGCATCGCGGTACGCCTCCTCGTACTTCTCCAGCGATTCGTAGGCCTGGGCGCGCCTGAACAGAGCCTTTGGGTCGTTGGGAACCAACTTGAGTGACTCTGTGCAATCCTCGACGGCCTTCTCGAACTTTTCCAGCTTCAGGTAGGCAGCTGCGCGGTTCTTGTAGAACACCGGCAGTTCTTTGTGGGTGGCACCCAGCTTGATGGCGTTGCTGTAGTGCTTCACTGCCTCGTTCCACTGGGAACCCTTAAAAGCCTCGTTACCCTTGTCTTTGTGGCTGCCGGCCGAGGCTTCGTCGTTGCTGATGGTGTTTGTCATGGTTACACAATTTTCTGAATAAAAGGAGGATCTGATTGTACAGAAAATTTCTTTCCTATAGAGATGATCACTAGTGATTCACAATTTCTCGTACCTTCTGGCCTAAATTTCAATTTCAATAGCCAGAAACTTCTCGATCACTCACACTGCGAGGCACACACACAGATACAGACAGGCTAGAGGGAAAATCAAGCACGCTTTGAAGAAAATTTCAACCAAATGGTGCTTTGCTATGCGGCGTGTCTATATATAAATAAATTCAAAAAATCAAAAACCCAAAATAGTTGCAACAGTTTGACATTCGCCGTAAGCCGGCTACACAGCTGTTTGACAGTCAGCTTGGGGCGCAGACAGCCATCGAGATTTCAAATTCAATCAGCTGATTTGTGTTGCATTATTTCTGTGATATAACAAACGAGAAAAGCATATAAACAAAAGCTTAAAGCCATGTTTCAGCATGGCCCACTATTATGGCGACAACTCTCACGCAATCTCCACACATCCTTCAGCTCATTACAACTGAACTACTACGATGCCCTCGGCATTGGAAAGAAGTGCACTCAAAATGAAATCAAGGCCGCCTATTACAAGCTATCGATGCTCTATCATCCGGATAGGAATCAGGGGAGCGACAGCGCAGCCAAGAAGTTTCGCGACATCAATCAGGCCTACGAGGTCCTGGGTAACTACCGTTTGCGTCGACTTTACGATAAGGGCATTGTTCATACAGCCGGAGCACAATATGCCCAGGATATACACGATGCGCCCGAGCCCGTGGAGGATGACCCTGAGACAAAATTCTACAAGTCCCGCTTTCAGAAGTCCAAAGTAGCCGACTCCGAGGGCCGGACGCCCATCTACGATTTCGACGAATGGTCAAGAAATCACTACGGAAAGTCGTTCGATCGCCGCCAGGCAGCACAGGCTAAGTACAATCGCTTAAAGACCCAAAAGGAGACTAGCAAAGCCTCCACCCAGACGGATGTTGTAATGCTGGCCTTCATTTTTGCCGGCGTCGCCGTTTACCTTATGTTTCTCTCTGAGAGTTCCTACGATACTCCAAAGCAAAAAGCCCAAGAGCGGCACCGGCAGGAATTGGAGGGGCTACCAACCACCTCTACCGCGGGGGAGAAACCATAGTAATACTCTCTAGTCCACAGTGTACATACCGCTAAGCTTAAATGTTGAAATAAATATGCAAATTGTATATAAGACTCGCATGAGCTGGTTCTCTTTAATCAAAATCGTCCAGTGCGTTTGCGTGCCGTGTATTTTGTGTCCGGACGGGTCTCCAAGCCCTGGCGACGTCTCCGCTCCTTCTTGGCCAATATCCAGTCTCGTGATTTCTTCGGAGCCTTGCCGCGCGCCTCGCGACAGGCATCGCGCTTCTTTATGTAGTTTACACGACGCTCCTCCTCCGGTGAGGCACCTGCAACAGGCGAAGCTCAAAGCGTGTTTCTTTTTTGTTGCATGCCAGATACTTACCCAACGCCTTCGGCAGCTCCGCCGCTCCACCCGTCATCAGTACCAAGTAGTATTTCTTAGCCTTGGCAGAATTTGGATAGTCCACAACCAATCCGCCATAGAAGCCGGCCTTCATGGCCTGTGATGTGACCATTTCAATCTGATCGGAATTCTCCGGATAAAACTGAAAAACGGCTCGGGCCGTACGCGTGAGGCAGGAGAAGAGTGTTCTAAAGAACTTGTGCAAACGTTTGTGTGGATTGTGGTAGGATTTGTCGGCATTGCACAGCCACTGGAGAGCCGAAATTGAGATGGCGCCATCGAAAGTACCCGGCTTAAAGGGCATTCCCTCGCCCATGTCACCCAATATAACATCACCGGCCACCTCCCTCTCGACGGCAATGTCTAGCATTGACTTGGATATGTCTATACCGATCCACATGTGATCGCTGTCCTCCAGGACGCTGCCCGACAGACCAGAGCCACAGCCAATGTCCAGAATCAAGCGGGATTCATCGTCGTCGGGAAAAGCCAGCAGTTCCAGTGCACGCTCGGCCATTTCAACTTGAATTTCAATGATGCGAGTGCTGCAGTAATCCGAAATGAATTAATATTATTCTTTCTGCAATCAACGCAAGCCACTTACTTTGTTGAATACTTCTTTGCCTCATTGTCGTTGTAGAACTTTAAGAGGGAGAAAAACGTTAGCGGCTGATTTGATTGCCTTTTAGTTGCTCACAATTTCTGGCGGTGCTGAGTGCTCAGGTCTTCTGGCCATTATGGATTCCGTTCAATGTTATTTTCTTATATAAAAACAATATCAGACCAAACAAAATTAATACACGTGCTATAAATCGACTAAACTAAACAGCTGGTCGTTGACAATCACAGGGATGCGCCGACATGTGTGCACTTATCGCTATCGGTTTAACTATCAATTGTACACACAAACGCACATATCAGTATCAGTGCGTAGTGAAGTGAGTTTTCATAGAAAATTGTGGAAAATTCAATTTCTCATTTAAGTTGTGTGCGTAAATATGTGATAAGCGGAAAACGAGTGACACGTGCAGGCACCTCAAGTGAAACGGTGAGTTGTGCAGTCCAAATTTTACAAATTTCCTGCGATGACAGCACTTGTGTGAAGCTGTGGGTGTGTGGGAGTTGTCGTCTGCAACAGATAGCGGCACCAATATAAATATATTATTATCTGTGTGTGTAATTTCTGACGCTTTAACCAATACTTATGACTAGCGCTAATGCTAATTAGCTGCAGGTGGAAATGAAAAAATTCTGGAAAAGCCATGGTTTGTAGTTGGTGTGTATTCCTAGTACATGTTGTGTGTGTGTGTGTGCGTGTGTGGGTAAATAGTTTCAAGCTGCGCTGTCCGTTAGGCGGTGCTCAAGAAGACTAGTGACACAATTTGCAATCGAAACCCGTTATAGTGACCCGGTTTACCTTGTTCCGTTTTGTTGCTGCCTCAAAAAAAGCGAAAACTTTTCTATGCTCATGGGAACAACAATCTTCAGATATAAACAACAACAACAGGTTAATGTTTAGCTTCTCTGGCAGGTAGAATATACTCACTCTGTTTCGCTCTCCTCTCTCTCTATTTTGGTTCTCTCTGATTTGGCAAGAAGCTTTCTTGCAAGGATGCTTTTTTTGACACTCGATCAATCACTCTCAAACTTTCGCAGTGCAAAAAAAACTGCATTCAAGACTCGAAACCTGCATTTCTTTCGATTTAATTTATTTTATACCTTTTTCAAACAAATAAAACAAAAAACCAATTTCAGGTTTATTTTCGGGTCGCTTGTGTGTGTGTGTGTGTTTTTTTTTTTTTGCATATTTATGAGGCAGGCACCTTTCTTGGAAAACAGGTTCTTATATTTTTTGGCAACGGAACATCTTTCACTCTTTTCCAAGAACAACTCTCCAAGACGCGACGGTTACAAAATTTACGCAACAAGCGGCAAACGCGGTCGCTGGCCTCTGGGCCCAACAAGTTTGCCAAAAAAGAAACCCCGAGAGCATCCATTTTGGAAACCAGATACAGATACCGAGATCCAGGGGGAACTACTCATCGATGCTCGCTGGCTGCTGGGAAGCAGTTTTAGTTGTTCGCCCAAAGCTCCCCCGATCAAAACGTTCCCGGTTAAACGTTCGAAGATACTTACTCCAGTAAAATGCGTAGTTGTTTAAGACCGAAGGTTTTGCTGGCGCTACTGCTGGGATTGCTCTTGAGCCCGGCGGAGCCTGCCAATCTGTTGACCAGCTACCTGCCCGCATCCATGCAGGCGCTGGCCTACTACATCGACCTGCTGCAGTACGAGCCGCTTTCCAGCACCACCATTGAGCCGCCATTCAACGCAAATGGCTCTGACATGGACTCGAATGGCGGTGGTTCGACGACACCATTGCCTCCCGCGCCCGCGCTTACGCCCATCAAGCCCAAAACCACAACCAGACGTCCAGCAGGCTCGGGTTCGGGCTCTGGCTGGTGGCAACCGCCCAGTTGGTGGGAGACACCGCAACGAACTTCGACCACGGAGCGCCCCACCTCGGCCCCCACGCCTCCCCACAGGCCGGCTCTGTTTGCACCCGCCCCAGAGCCGGCGCTCGAGGGTCATGCCCTTTTCAATGAAATCGGAGACGATGCGGACTTTGACAAGCTGCCCCTTTCGCTGATACGCGACATCCAGAGCGAGATACGGCACGATGACTTCACAAACGATGTCGAATCGCTGGACAATTTTCTGCGCCTGTACGACGACAACTACGGGCGGGCGGCCTTTGACTTTGAGTCCGCCATGGACCGCTGGAGCACCGCTTCGACGGCGGGCAAAAAGCGAGTGCCGCCCACCAAGCCCTACGTGGACTTTTTGCTGGTCTACGACCTGCTCAAGCGAGACGCGAAGGCAGCCAATCTCAACAAGTACGAGGGCTACTCCGAGGACCTCCTCGAGCAGCTTTCCGAGCTGTCCACTGCCTCGGCGGCCAGGCAACTGCACACCATGTTCCAGAGAATGCTGGATCGCGGGGACATCCAGCGCAGTGATGTGGTGGCTCGTGTCCAGGGCATTGTCAAAGATCTGGGCAACCCCAATAGTGCCACTTCCAAGGCGTTGTCCTTTATACCCAGCATGCAGTTCTTACCCTAAACCTAAGCCTAACTAAGCCATAATAAAGTCGAGGAACCTATTAGCCTCTCCTATACGTATACCTATCCCTACTCCACACCCTTGCCCAATCTCCCTTTAATTGGTAGAAAGTGGCATTCCAATCGGGATTGTCCAGGCGGCATCTTCGTACATAACATATTGAACCCAGGTTGATGGGTTAGGTGCTAAGTACTTCGTAAAGTATTTGCACAAGTTACTCCATACAAAAATGCATGCTTCAGGCTTTACTGTGCAATCAAAAATCACCAATTATACTAAACAAGTTGTATAATTTCCTCTGTGGGAACTGCAGGTCTCGGTTTAGTAGAAGCTTTTATACCCTGCACTTTTATACCCTTTTTTCACTTGGGTATTTCTATTGTGATCGTACAGATATATGGGAGGAAAAAGTCGATGGTTTTCGTGGGTTGAGAAAGAAGCACACGTAGCGTTCTTCGATTGAAGAATGTCAGACAAGATAAAGTGAAAGTGAGAAAAGTTAGTACATATATGCTTTACTCTGTATCTGTCGATCTGCTGGCAGCGCAGCAGCAATGAAACGATAAAGTCATACGCTGAAATTACAAGGTGCGACAGTGATCTTCAGGTACAGCAAGCCATTGTATCGACACGAATACAAAATTCTATGAAAGTGAAAATTTAGAAAAATACAAGTCACAAAATCGCAGGTTTTTGAATTTTTGAAAAAGATGTTGGGTGTACAATTCAGGCCTACAATCTAATATTTGCCTAGTGAGAGTACATTAGAAATGCGTGAAACTCACGAGGTAAATTTGAAAAATATATTCAAATATAATTCTGTACAGACCGCAGAGTTAATGATATCGGGCGAAAAGGCCTTTGATAAATGGATTCGGAGTTCTTGGCGTTCCAGTGTATCCGACGAGCTCGCACGACAGTGCTCTTGACGTGGCACAGAGGCGAAAAAGTGTATTAGGGGCTTGCGGGTTACTCTAGCCATCCATAGTATTATTTTTAAATTAATATGTACATATATTGTAATATAATAAACATGATTATTTGTTTACAGCGGGATTTAAGGAAAGATTTTCTTTAGAAGACGCTGATTACGCTCAAAAATTCTTTCTGTACGCCCAGGACAGAGTGTCGAAAGGGCAAAAACAAATTAAATTGAATTCACTAATCTAATTCATTTATTCATTGTACTTTAAAAATTAAAATTTCGGCTCGCAAAAGGATCGCAAACTATATTGCAAAAGTCTCGCAAAAGATATCATAAAAGGCTCGCAAAAGATCCGTTTTTGAGCTATCGAAAATGAAACTTTCACTGCCACAAACTGAGCGACTAGTGTTATTTTTTTATCGTTTTCAGATCTTAATTCGATAGTTTTACACGGCTGAGTTTCGCGTAACTCTCGTTTGCGATATCGTTAACGAAGTTTTTGTCCACTGGGGAATTGTAGTGGAACCGGACCACATTAGGTCTTTCGTTTGATAATCGTTATCGTCATTAACGATTAATCGTTATTTTCATTTTGTTGCTGTCTCTGCCGCTGCACTCTCCATCAGCTGCTCGGCGGGCTGCTGCTCTCTTTCTCCCTTCCATTTGGCTGTCACGCTCTTAATGGGTGGTGGGTTGGTTTTTTGCAAGCGCTGCTTTGGCCGCGCTCTCCCAATTTCATTTCATTTGCCGTTTGGCTGCGCGTAGCACCGCAGTACCGCCACGCTCCCGAATTATCTCATTTATTCTGTTTGCCGTTTTCCGTTTGCTGTTTTTATTCCATTAAACGTCAAGTGATTCAAAAATCCCATTCGGGGAAAGGAAGTGAAAAAATACACAGCCTTTATGGCTAGCCATTCGATTTGAAGGTTGAAGATTGCGTTTGTTCAGTGTGCGATGGGACAAAGTTATTGATTTGTGAGAAAGTTGCAACCTGCAAGCGAACAGGCGAGACAGGACAAGGCAGCAACAACATATTGGCCCAGCCAAAGAAAGTTTTCTTTTCTTTCGTTCGTTCGGCGGCTGTAATGCTTTGAGGAATTGCCGGAATGGAAAACCTTAACTTTGCACGCACGCCGCAATTTCTGCGCAAAGTTATCAACGAGGCGCGCAGGTAAAAGAAAAACAACAATATCAAACACCAAACAGAGAGGTGGGAGGGAGGACGGTTGGCAAAAGTCAAGCAACCCACCACCAAGAAATCACCACCCACCCGCCAGCCGCCACACCACACCACGAACCAACACAAACCACCACACACCACAGAATGTTATAGAGAGACACCCTGTACCCCGTAGATGGACATGTCGTCTAGCCTGTCTATGTGGTTTGTTATGGTCTGGTCTGGTCTGCTCTTGTATGTTGCACCTTACAGGTTTTACTTGTTTTCCTTTAAGGCCTGCGCCCCCTTCTTGGGGACAGTGGGGGCTGCAGCAGCAGCAGCAGCAGCCCAGTAGCGTCTTATGTAACTTTAGCCTGCAGACGTAAATTGTTGGCGGTTTGGGGTCCTCCTAAGCCAGGCCTCTGCATTCACTGCTGTACCCCTTCTGTGCGTGCACACGAGCCACTTGAGGAGACCGCAAACAAAAGCAAAAGAAAACAAAGACGGAAGGCAGTAAACCAAACCAATTCTCCTTGGGCTAACCAAATATCTGGATACCCTTAGGAATCCAATTTCATAGATTAATTTCTCAGATAAATTACATATTTGTTTAGAACGGTATTTTTGTTATCATTTTATATATAGCTGCAAAAGAGAATACTCGAGAAAAGCACAAGAACAACACACATTGCGTGTGCATGACTCGATACATTAATGCTCGACTCGAGACGCACAAGCGAATGCTCATAAATTTGAAAGGCCTATCCAAATGCATTCACTGTAGGGTATTCTATACAGAATGGTGCACTGTGCCCCTTTCCTCTCAACCATCCATACCCCCACCTCACCCCTAGTATCCTTTCCATTGTCTTTCTTTGTGCCACAGCACATACCCGTTACCCATAGCCGGCGGATATCATTTCGTATATGTACAAGCAATGACGGGGCCCTCCGACAGCTCCTCCTCGTTTCGTTTTTTCGAAGAAAAGTCTTTGTTTCGTATTAATAATTTGGCTCCTCTTGACTTTGTCCCCATCTATGTCAATGGGCTGTGCGCTATCGAGTCCAAGGCGACAGCTCTTTCCCGTGCTTATCGGAAAGCTGAATGGAAATATGTGTGGGTGGGTGATGCCCCATTTTACACCCTAGCTGGGGGCGAGGGGCAGGGGCGTGGACTTGCTTCTGGCTATGGTGCAGCTTCCGTTGGAGCGTGCCAAGTGGTGTTACACCGATATGTATAACAAATATATTTGAATATTTCTTTGGCAGACGTACTCATACTCGTGCATATGGGAGTCGTCATTCCCATCCTCATATACGTACATATATAGACCGAGTGATGCATGCTTTTCCACACAATCCGGTGGCAGGCAGCATCTCTTCTTCCTTTCACTTTCTATTCGCTCCGTAAAACACTGCTGATACCCTGTACTTGTAAGGCGTTTCGTTGTCTGTGTACTGTGTTTCTCTTTACAATCATTACAAAGGTGAAACATACATATTTATTTAAACATTTGTGTTCAAAGTTATGCAGAAGGCGATCTATTTTATGAAAATCCATGAGAATCGAACTCTTATTTTAAATTCGGAAATAAATGTTTTAAAATACTCGTGTCCTGCCCGATTATAATTAAACTCTGCATCTTTTTTTATTTCTGAAATGAAAACAAGTTTTTCTGATAGACTGATAAGCTTTTCCAATCTATAGATCAAATAATGATCAACGAGAAACTCATATTTTTCGACTTTTCTTGAATTTATTCTTCAATTTTGAATTTGAACGCCTCAGGTATCAGAAACGGTAAACTTAGGCTGCAAAATTTCTTGAAAACTATTTTTAAAACACTCGGGTTAAGAATAACCATGCTCCATTATAAATTGTCTGATGCCAAAGTCTATCAGTTTCACAGGCTCTTGTATAGTACACATGTTCTTGAATGAAATGGTTCATATTTGGTTCCGTGAGTCATATTCGAGTTTGTCAATCAGCTCTAGTGGGACAGAGGTTGAATCAAATTGTTTTCCACGAGGGCAAATTCGAGGGCAATGGGTTTCCCATAGTACTATAGGATGGTACAACATCTGTTTGTTATGATGACCTAATTGTTTGGACAAATAGTGAGATACAAAACTAGTCTTTCGGGGGAATTTTAAAGAAGAAACTATAAAGTTTGATAGATCAATAGTGCATATGTTGATCGATATAGCAGCTGCTTGATAATCGTTGGAGCAGAAATAATTGTGGGTTCAAGGTCAAACATCCATAGTCATTCGCGCATCATCCATGTGTTTATGAATTAATTAACGAAACATTCCACAATTCATTTATTTTGCTTGTGTGTGCTTCTCCGCGTTCTTTGCAGATCGTTTATACACACCGCCCCATCCGCTCGGGGACAGCATCCAGAGGAGGCGTCAACAGAGCCACCACACGACGAAATGGAACTCGCCCACACACTGACCCTCAACGAGGAGGCCATGAAGCAGCTGCCGGAGCCGAAGCGGCCGGTGTTCGAGCTGGAGTGGCTGCGGTACCTGGAGAAGTCGCTGCCCCATGTGGCCAAGCACGAGATCAAGGCCAACCAGAAGAAGCTGGTCCAGCAGCTGTCCGAGCGCATCCAGGGTGCCCCCGGTCCGCCCATGCGGAAGCTGATAGCCAGCGCCCTGGCCACCCTCTTCTCGGTGGGCGACACCTTCATGCTCTTCGACACGGTGAATGCATGCAATGATATCCTGAAGAACAAGGATGATTCGCCCAGCTATCTGCCCACCAAGCTGTAAGATATATCAGGCCCAATCCTAGATCCAATAATATTCCGATACTATTCCCTTCCGCAGCGCTGCCATTTGCGTCTTGGGCTCCATGTACGAGAAGCTCGGCAGGATGATGGGCAGAACCTATGAGGACACTGTCCAGATACTCATACGCACCCTGAAGAACGCCGAGTCGCAAGCACGGATCGAGATCATGCACACCCTGGAGAAGGTCAGCGCCGGCATGGGCACGGCCATTGCCAACGTGCACAAGGACATCTACAAGGCGGCCAAGCACTGCCTGCTCGACCGAGTAATGGCCGTGCGAGTGGCCGCCGCCCGCTGCATACTCAAGATGATATACAGTGCCCCGTTCCTGTACCAGACGGAGCTTGAGAGCCTGGGAACGCTCTGCTTCCGCGCCTTTGATGGCAGCAACTACGAGGTGCGCTGCGCTGTGGCCCAGCTGCTGGGCACGCTCCTGGCCTACACTCAGCAGCTGGCGGAGGCGGCCCTAAACAAGAAGGCCAATCAGACGGTTGTCCTGCAGGCGGGCAAGGGAGCCACGCAGCGGCTGGTGTCGCTGGACGAGGCGCTGGGCATACTGATGTCGGGATTTCTGCGGGGCGGAGCCTCCTTCCTCAAGGGAACCGGGGAGATCATCAAGGGCAGCTCCGGAGTGAATCGGGAGGTGCGTGTGGGCGTCACCCATGCGTACGTGGTGTTTGTCCAATTCATGGGCAGCGTCTGGCTGGAGCGCCAGTTGAGCGTGTTCCTGGCCCACGTCCTGGATCTGGTGGCCAATCCGAAGGCCGCCTGCTCGCACGTGGACGCCGTCTACTCGCGCAAGTGTATCAACTTCATTCTGCGCTCAACGATCGGCAAGATGCTGGGGGAGAAGGCCCAGACCGCCGCCTGCAAGGAGCTCATCCACCTGGTGGCGAAGCAGATGAACTCGATCGACTTCAATCCAGAGAACGCCAAGGACTCCAACCAAGAGACCCTCTTCAGCCAGCACCTGCTCGTGTGCGCCCTCCAGGAGCTGAGCTCCCTGTTCATCTGCCTGGGCACTACGGCCCAGAACCTGCTCGGAGACCAGTCCCTGCAGACCATCGACGCCACGTGCGCGGTGCTGGTCCATCCGTGCGCCGCCGCTCGACTGGCGGCCGCCTGGTGCCTACGCTGCTGCTGCGTGGCCGTGCCCAGCCAGATAACGCCGCTCGTCGACCGCTTCATCGAAGCTATCGAGCAGATGCGCTCCTCACCGGAGGCCATCGCCGGCTATAGCTGCGCCCTGGCGGCCATTTTGGGCAGCGTGCGCTACTCCCCGCTGGGCATACCCCACACCAAGGGCAAGGTGGTGTTCAACTGCGCCGAGGAGCTGCTGCGCTCCGCCTCCCAGAATAGCCGCATGTCGCTGCACCGCACCCAGGCCGGCTGGCTGTTGATCGGGGCTATCATGACTCTGGGATCGCCGGTGGTCAAGGGTCTGCTGCCACGCATGCTGCTCCTGTGGCGCAACTCCTTCCCGCGCTCCAACAAGGAGCTCGAGTCGGAGAAGGCCCGCGGGGACGCCTTCACCTGGCAGGTGACGCTCGAGGGACGTGCGGGTGCCCTCTCTGTGATGCACAGCTTCCTGCTCAATTGTCCGGAACTGGTCAGCGAGGACATCACCCGACGGCTACTCACTCCAATCGAGAGTGCGCTGGCCATGCTGGTCAAGTGAGTACATATCCAGATCTATATCTCTCCTGCCTTCAACCTCTTTGTTATGTGCGAATGGTTATGATGATGTTTCGCCTTGCAGTTTGGCCACTGTCCTCAAGAGCTATGGCACCCAATTGAAGGCTCCGGCGGCCATGGTGCGCCTACGTCTCTTCGAGACGCTGACTCTGCTGCCGCCCAATGCTTTGGAGGCCTCCTACACGCATCTCCTCCGCATGCTCGTCTCGGAGTTTACGCTCTCGGACAACGCGGCCAACACCACCAACTCGCTGCTGCGCACGCTCTGCCACGGCGATGACTCCATTATTCTCGGCACCTGGCTCCAGGAGACCAACCATCGTACCATCGAGGATCAGGTGGGTTGTCTAGCCGGTCGGAAAGAAAGACTCTTCCGGGATGTCTGTAGGGCTATTTTACTGTGTGTCCTGTGTTTGTGGTGTGCTAACAAATCTCTATCCTTTGAATCCTTTCTCCCCCACCCTCTCTCTACTCTGTGTAATTATGCATTCCCAAAGATGGAGCCCAATCGCAAAGTAGATGGCGAGCATGTAAGTGAATTGCAGCGGCTCAATCGCTTATGCTTTGCTTTCCTTATGATTTCTTCTCAGAATCTGAGTTCTGTTCAGTTCCGTTTTCTATTTTTGTTTTCGTTTAAGTTTTTCTTTTGCATGAACACATAGGAATCTACTCCTCAATGCTTATCTAACCCTTCTATTGGGCTTTTTGCTGGCTGCTTTTTCTAATGTTTAAATTCAGTTGAATACACATAGATATTTACATATATATACAGTTTATTGTGGAGGCCAAACATGAGATCTTATACTGTAGAGTTATCTAGATATACGTAACATGTTTATTGAACCAGGAGCGTTTTCCTTATTAGCATTTATTCAAGGAAACGGATTAGGCCAGAAATATTTCTCCCATGAGCACTGGGCATAAGCGAGACTTTAATTTGGTGAGTCTTAAAATGACAGTCATGATATGGGAGGGTGAAACATTGAGCGTAGAACTGTCTGTTATTCGAGTGTCATTCGAGTATTTCTTTTTTAACATAGGTCAAATTCAAACAGAGTCCAATCTGTCCGTTAGCCGTGAAGATGTTTATCTGAACCGCCGCCTGGCAGCTGTAGGCTTAATGCTTGAATTCTTGGTTCTAGGAACTAAAGCATGGTGTCCAATCTTTTCCAGTTTGTTTCTGATTCAATATTGGATTTATTGAGGCCCGATCCCTTTATTGATGCGAGGGACTCTCTTTTTGTTATGTACAGCTCTTCAATGACTTGGGATCGTCATGGATTGTATTGTGGTTGAGAAAGTGGCTCACTACCGTGTTTGCGAAATCTCTGTTGTATCTGTATCTCGGTTATACCTCCTATCATTATTTATATTTCGGATCAATCCATCTGCCTCGCCGGTAAGCGTGGCTTTAAGAAGCCACATCTTCCGTACCGTGGGCACAGTTGTTTTATGAATCAAACCTGAAAACAGATCATGGAACTGTGATCATTTTAGTATTTCCCCATCAAACTTTGGAATACTGGTGCGTGGAAGCTGCCGTCATCATGGCTTGACGTTTCTAGTCTTGCGAATGCTCTTTACACCGCCTTTTCCAGTCGTATCCTCCTCTTACTGGGTGCTCATACTCCTCACGAATGCTGAAGTAAACAAATCACTTGAAGTGCGTCCTCCCGCCTCTGAAAACTGTTTCAGATTGCTTTTTATGGAAGGCAATTTGCTGTAAGCCTCCGTTGGCTGGTGGCTCAGCTGATTCTCTGACGTTCGACTGACGTTCCACACGATTGCCTGAATTCTGCATAAGCTTTTAATTGAAGATCGCCACGTAGAGGCGGCTGCCAGGCTGTTTTATTCGCTGTGCAGCTGGATGCGCTCCAAAATGCAACCGATGTTGGTCAAAAGAGTAATATTGCAGATGGAGGGATTTGTGGTGTTCTCCAGTCTATGGAAGGCACGTACAACAACTTAATTTGATCGCCTCGATGGTAATCGACTTGGAGGCTTGCTCTTGGCTGATTATGTGTGAGATTGTCCGAGGTGGTGGTACTTACTGGTAGGAGATGCTACCGTAGGTGTCTGGCCTGGTGCCAACTTGTATAGAAGCTGTCTTGAATCCTTTCACTGTCGCTTGGTTGACAGTTTAAAAAGATTACCAAGGTCGGGGTCACCAAATGTTATTATGTGTGTGTATGTTTTTCTATGTGGGTTGTGGCCACATGGCCACATGGCCACGCCATGAAGGACCTACGGTGCACAAAGAGGGTCAGAAGAACCGACGACAGCCTTTGATGATTGCGATGGAAGATGAGTGAGATGCAGTTGATGATACCATGATATTGTTGTCTGGTTTGCTATTGGGCATTTGTGATTGACAGCAATTGCACCAGTGTTCTTTGCACTCCGAGGAGCGATTACTTTTGACTCAGCTAAAGAACGAAAGAACGTTGCAGCCTATGCTGCTTCCGTGTGAGGGCATATTTAAGAATGTATCGGTACAGCGGGCAGGGGGCAGGAATTACTCAGAGTTCTAGATTTAATAGTACGAGCAATGCACATAGATATTTGAATATCTAGTAGAGCAGAATACAGAATGGTTAAGCTTCAGTGCTTCACTGATTGGGAGTCGAGTCGAGGGTACTGTTCTCTAACAGAGCAGAACAGAATGACATTGATACGCTGTACAAATCACCCATAAGCGAACGGAATCCTTCGTTTTCATTGATTGTTCCTAGAGCCAATCGTTTTTCAGTATTATTATTCTTTTGCTTCGAATATAGTTTGCATTACCACAAATATATTCTGTGGCACATGCACATTCGCATGCGTATATTTTATTCAGCCATGCTCCGGTTATCGCAAATCGCATCAGCGGTTGCAAACATTAATAAATATAAATTGTTGAAAACCAGAGCATGGCTGATTGCTCTGTTAAATTACTCACTACTCACTCGTTCTGGAAGGAAACACTTCGACTAATGACCCACTTTCTACTCCATTAGCTGCAGCCCAATAGTGCGGCTGGTTCGGGGGCACTGGAGCACGATCCCTGCTGCCTGTACCGCCCCAGTTGGTACGCCCATGGAAACGGCAGCGGCAGCAGCAGCGGCTCAGCCACGACGTCTGGAACTGGGAACTCCGGAGGCAGCAGCTCTGGAAACCTACAGCTGATCAACAAGACCCAGCAGTGTCCCGGTCCCCTGCCGCTGGGCGTGGCTGTGATCGACATGTCCGTGACGTTGTACGGCACCATCTTCCCGAAGGTGGCCAACAAGCATCGGCTGCAGATGCTGGAGCACTTTGGCGAGTGCATCAAGCAGGCGAAGAGCAGCCGCCAGGAGGCGGTCCAGATGAACATCTTCACGGCGCTGCTGTGCGCGCTAAAGAATCTGACGGACAGCAAGACGAGCCTGGGCCAGGAGGATGTGCGGAGGAGTGCAACAGGTCTAATCGTGGCCTCGCTGACCAGTGCCAACTCCACGATACGCTGCGCGGGAGGCGAGGCTCTGGGAAGGCTGGCTCAGGTCGTGGGCGACTCGCACTTCACCGCCGAACTGGCGCAGAACAGCTTTGACAAGCTCAAGTCGGCCAGGGATGTGGTTACACGCACGGGACACTCGCACGCCCTCGGTTGCCTGCACCGGTATGTGGGCGGCATGGGCTCCTCTCAGCACCTGAGCACCAGCGTGTCCATCCTGCTGGCCCTAGCCCAGGACAGCGCCTCGCCGGTGGTGCAAGTTTGGTCGCTGTACGCCCTGGCTCAGATCGCCGACTCCGGCGGTCCCATGTTCCGGGGCTATGTGGAGGCGGCGCTCACGATGTCCCTCAAATTGCTGCTCAGCGTCCCGCATGCTCATGTGGATGTGCATCAGTGTGTGGGTCGCGTGGTCAATGCCCTAATCACCACCGTAGGACCGGAGCTGCAGGGAAGCGCTGCTGGAGTCAGTGCCATGCGCGGCTCCTTCCTGTGCTCAGCCGCCCTTCTGCAGGCGCACGCGGACCCCCTGGTTCAAGCCGAGGCAATCGGGTGTCTGCAGCAGCTGCATCTGTTCGCCTGCAAGTCCCTGCAGCTGGACTCGCTGGTCCCGACGCTGGTCAAGATGCTCGCCAGCAACTACTTTATCCTGCGCAAGGCGGCAGTCTCATGCCTGCGCCAGCTGGCGCACCGCGAGGCGAAGGAAGTGTGCGAGCTGGCGCTCACCATAAGCCCGGAGCAGTGTCCGGACCTAGTGCTAACCGAGTACGGACTCCCCGGGCTGCTCTTCTCGATGCTGGACACCGAAACGGATGCCGAAATGCTGAAGAACATACACGACACCTTGACCTCCATGCTGCAGATGCTGGCGGCAGACAATCTCAGCTCCTGGCTGAGTCTCTGCAAGAATGTGCTCACGGTGGCCGTGGAGGGCGGCCTGGCCGAGGACAGTCCCCCCACTGGGGCGGATCACGCGAACAAGGATCACACGTCGGGGCAGGAGGAGGACGACGACGAGGAGGAGGAGTATGCCGACGATGTGACCGAGTACAGGGCGGAGGAGAACACCTCCACCCATCCGGCAGTACAGCCCCGCTGGCCGACCCGCGTCTTTGCCTCCCACTGCGTCCGGAGGATCATCTCCAGCTGCGAAGCCTCCAGTCCCATGCACTTCGACCTGCTCCAGGCCAAAGAGCAGCAGATGATCAAGTCCCGAGGCGACTACCTAATCCTCCATTTGGCGGAGCTCATCCGCATGTCCTTTATGGCGGCCACCTCCGACTCAGACCAGCTGCGGCTGGAGGGACTGCGCACCCTCCAGGAGATCATCGATCGCTTCGCCAACGTCCCAGAGCCCGAGTTTCCCGGCCACCTGCTGCTCGAGCAGTTCCAGGCGCAAGTGGGGGCCGCCCTGCGTCCCGCTTTTGCCCCAGACACGCCCTCCCACGTGACGGCTGCCGCCTGTGAGGTGTGCTCCGCGTGGATCGGCTCGGGAGTGGCGCGTGACATCAGCGACCTGAGACGCGTCCACCAGCTGCTCGTGAGCTCCCTCAGCAAGCTGTACACGAAGACGAACAGCACCCAGCTGTACAACGAGTCCATGGCCACGCTGGAGAAGCTGAGCATCCTCAAGGCTTGGGCCGAGGTCTATATTGTGGCCATGATGGGCAACGGCAAGGCGCCGGCCTCCCTCCTCTCGCTGCAGTCGCAGCAGACCGCCGCCGTCCAGTCCCTGACCGCCGTGGAGGCGGATGTGGACCAAGACCCCACACCCGACAGCAGGGGCGAGAGTCTGCTGGGACTGGTGCAGCCGGAGCTGCATAATCTGTCCACGCACTGGCTGAACGCCATGAAGGACCACGCTCTGCTGCTGCTGCCGGCCGAGTTCCAGTCGCAGCTGCCGCACGATGGCGGCGCCTTCTACACCACGGATACCATAAACTCCTCGAAGCCGCATTACATGACCAGCTGGCCTCCGCTGCTGTACGCCTCGGCCCTGTGGCTGCGGGACGAGGGCTTCGCCCGACACCAAGAAACAGCCGCCAGCTCATCGGCGGAGTCCAACAACAACCACATAACGCACGGCTCCCTTTCGGCGGACCGATTCCACATGATATTCGGCATCTGTATGGAGGCCCTGTGCAGCATGCGCAGCTCGGAGAAGCCCAAAAACATCGTCAGCTGCCTGCGATCCCTGCACAGCATCTTCGACTCGAAGTGGGCGCGCCAGCAGCTGATCAAGGATCGAGCCCTGACCATCGAACTGTGTCACGTGCTGCACCGACAGATCCTGACGCGCGACGAGCTGTTGGTCCAGCTGCTGTGCGTGGAGATCCTCAAGCAGACCATCCAGGCGGCGCGCGAGGATCTCGACAACAGGCGCGACGACAACGCCAATGCCGAAGACAGCCTGCAGCTGGGCGAGGACAACTCCATGCAGCCCGGCAGCTCGCACGTGTACGCCGTGCTGGAGGTGTGCCTCTGCCTGTTCGTTCGCCAGATACCGAGTATGAACCCAACCAAGCAGAGCGGCTCGGGCCTCCAGCTGGACTACGCCTACGCCAAGTTCCACTCCACCGCCTCCTTCTTCTCCGTCCTGAGCGACGACAGTGGTCTGCTGGTGGCCAGTGGGCTGCAGTGCGTCGAACAGCTGTTGGACCTCTGCACGCCACGCGGAGCCCTCACCATTCTGCCCACCATCCTGTACATGACCACTAGCATCATCAAGGAAATAGCCAACAAGTCCGCCATAGACAGCAGCATCCTGGCCAACACCAGCGCCGTGCAGGCGGCCCTTCAGTGCCTGCGCTCGGTCTGCGTGCATCGGTGGTCGCGGCAGGCGGACACCGCCGAGGACTGGCAGCAGCTGCTGCAGAGCGCCTTGGCTACCGTCATAGATCTCACCAAGACGGCTGGCGACAACGAGGAGCGCAGAGTGGATGAGGTCACTATGCTGCTAGCCATCGCCGTCTTCATTCTCCATACCCCAGCCTCCGTGGTGGCCGCGCCCTCGCTGCAGTATCCTTGCATCAACCACTTCCGGCAGTGCCTGCAGTCGGAGCACCTGTCGGTCAAACTGAAGTGCATCGAGACCACGCGCTCCATTTTCGCCAGTGCCGAGCTGAAGACGGCCACCCCCTACATCCACGCCCTGGCCCCACGCATCATCGAGTCCCTGTACGCGGAGTCCAGCAAGACGCCAGCCAGCGAACTGGAGCTGCAGGTCACCCTGGAGAGCATTGTCACCGTGGAGCAGCTGATCGATCTGGCTGAGCCACAGCACCGTAAGTGCTCATGTTTAAGGCGATTACTGATCGCTCTCTCGAGTTGTCTTTCCATTCGGGGTATTCCTGTTCATCAAGTCTGTACTCATGGAGCCTTATTCTGGGATTGATAATTTCTCTTCTGCCTATAAATAGCATTATTTTCCATTTTTTCCGCTACTTTCTGTGTCCATGAAACACATGCCATATGGGGGTTTCTTGCGACATAAACTTCTGTATCCCTTAGTCGAATGCGTGTGCACGCATACATTCCTATCGACAGTCGTAGGCTGTCGAGAGAGTGGCCGAGCTCGAGTAATACCTTCTGGCTTTCCAACCAAATCCTAAATATCCTAAAGAAATCGTGTACCATAGAAATGTATGGGCGTTACTCATCTTGTGGTCAAGCGGTAGCAAAAGTTTCGCCAAACCCAGTAACACAGCAACGAGAAATTAAGCTAGAATATTAGATTATAGTAGATAGGAAATCAATTCAATATCGATATCAATAGCTGTCAATAGAAACCATTAAATGGAACAGGGAAGAAAAGATCGCAAACCTTGAGAACAGATGAAAAGATTCTTCCGATTGACGGAGAAGAGGCCTCTTCGCTTCACACAAGCCTATTTCGATAGAAAGAGCTTTATTCTCAGAAAAATGTAGTTTTCCTGATTCCATACATTGTTCGGTATTTTAGTCAAACTATAGATATTTCCCATTTGTAGGGTGTGCAGAGATACACTTGTACTCGTACATAAAAAAACATATTTCGATTTTGGTTTCGCTAGACCTCATTTTATTATTTTTTAACGGGAATACCCTCTACATAGTCTATAGCTTGTTTTTCAATGCGAATCGCGGAAACCCCTTTCCCTCCCCCTCTAGTTGACACTCCACCTTGTCCATCCCATCGGCATATCCCATCAACATTTGCATTTGCCGTTAAGCCGCGGCGCCTTGTTCTCTCTCTCTCTGTCTCTCTATCTCTTTCTTTGAATGCAGCCGACAAAAACAATAATATAACAGCACATTTGCGAGACAAGAACAAGAAATTCGACTATTACATATTTGCTCTTTTCTCTTCGTCTCCGTCTTCTCTTTTTAATCAATTCACAAACCATCTAAAACACACACGAAATTAAACCAAATTAAAACCGTTAGGAAACATGAACTTGCTACAAGGTAAATGAAAGAGCACGATCAAAAGAATGCACATGTTTCATGCCACATCCACCCCACAGTGCGTTTCCGAACAGAAAGACAGTTGGAGACTTTAAGATAACTGGAATACGAGGAGATCTACAACACAGATCCCATCCTAAATCCCATGTCCGTACATCCAGTCTGCGATCTGTTATCGATCGAACACATATTTGAGACCCAGAACTACATATATAACCAACTATACAAATCGAGTGGAAGTGGACTCGTCTCGGCGCTTATGCGGAAACCCATACCAACTGTCTTTTGGCTCGGAAACACATTGTACTACTACTCTATTGCACAGTTATTGTTATTGCACAAACCCATAGAATAGTTGATGTGGAACGTATAGTTTAGTTGTAGATGCTGTACACAGACGGAATCACGCTTTAATTGTTGCATGTTTGATGGTCGTATACTTATATTGTGGACAGCTGGCACCCAATGGGGTCGCACTTGTTGCATAGAACAGATGTTCAGTGTCCTCTGCAAGCACTGAAACAGTATTAATCAACATTCTCTACCATGTTCACAGACATACAAATGCTGACGTTGCTGGTGCCTGTACTGATTGGTTTCCTGGCCGATCCCAGCCGCCTTCGAACCTTGGCCAAATACCAGCGGCAGCTGCACGAGCAGGCCCTGCAGTGGCTGCTCAAGATTGGGCCGAAATACCCGCAGGAGTTCAAGGCACTGATGGGTCAGACACCGGAGCTGCGCCAGAAACTGGAGGCAGCCATACGCAGTCAGCAGCAGTCAATTAACATTGCCCAGAAGGCAACGGAAGCCCAGAGGAACGGTCTGCTGGCCAAGCCACAGAAGCCGACCATCAAGCTGAAGACGGACTTTAGCAACTTCCAATGAACACGAATACGAATCGTCATCTGTTAAAGCTGCTAATGCAATGCTTCTTTGTGCTCTATTAGATCTACTTACAGTCTGCTACAAAAAATGCTTTGCAGTGCAAATTATGAACATTCGCACATCGCTCGGGGGGCGTTCCATTCTCCCTGGAGGTGTGCCTTTGTTTTTCCTTTGCCTAAAATGTACTCGTACTATAAACATACAGACACACACTCAAACACGCGATGAAAGTACCTACAACTTTATAAATTATATTTGTTAGCTATTATAATGAGTAATATACGATGCGATATAAAGTAAACAATAAACTTATAAAGGCAAGAAGTCCTCCTCCTCCTTGAAGCTCATCCCCTCATCTTCGCTGAGGGGCTCCAATTTCGGTTTCTTCCTCTGTGGCTCAGCCAATCGGTTGACATGTGCCATTTGCTTGACTGCAATTTGTCTGCTCAGTTCCTCCTGCGTCGGTCGTGCCCCGGATTCAATGCAGTTGGCCAAAGGTCTTGGCAAGGCCATCAGGTGAGAGGGCAGCTCATTGAAGAGATGCGTTTCAAGTCGGCTCAGCAGAATGGTGCGATAAAACAGGGCTCGCAGACGGTGCCGGAATTGCTGGATGTGCGGCGATGACTCGTCGTAGGCTGGCGACTCAGCGGGGGAGAGCTTTCCACTGTCGCCGGATAATATGCAAATGGCACGGAATCCCATCATCGTTGACCAGTTGGGGGGCAGGAGTAGCGAGTCCTGGGATGGCTTTTTGTCCTTCTTTTTTTTTGGCAGCGTCTTGAGCAATTGGTTGTAGGAAGCACACAATTGCAGGGGCATTGAAACGCTCTGAATGGGCTTCAAGTTCTTGGCCTCTGGTGGCTTGTAGTTTAACGCCTCGATCACATATGCGAGATTCAAGGCATCCTTGGGTATCGAAAAGTGTTCCGACGACGGTGATGCCCTCAGTTGAAGATCGTAGCTATACTTGAAGTACTCATAGAACTGCACATCTATTTCGCTGGCCCCGACTTTTATTTTAGAGCTCCTTCTCTCCCCTGCTCTCGGTGGACGCGTTTGATGCTTCGACGGATCGATGGAGTCAGGATCCTGCTGCCACACTTCCAGACACTCCGCCCAATTGTCAGCCGTGACGATATTGTTTTTATTTTTAAAACACCTTCGGCGCGGAAAGTCTGCGACCGTGGCCGAAGGATGCTGCTCTAGGAAGCGTTTTATTACCAAGAAACGCGTCCTGCAACTGGTCCTAGTGTGATTTCCAAGATGCGCAGCACAGTTCACCCACTGAGCGGCCCCGTGCTCCGTGACAAAATCCATCAGTTTGGTGTCGTCCAGCACCGACCATGGGTCGGTCTTGGTGCGTTGGGCGAGGTTATTGTGGTATCGGGTACGGAGCTGTGCCAGCGAACGGTTGGGAAACAGAGTGCGGGGAAAGCTATTGAACTTACCATTGTACTCCTCCACGGCAGCAAAGAGCATTATGTCCTCCGTCGTGGTGAAGGGTGCTGCAATTGAAATAAGCCGAAAATGTTTAGTTGGAGGAACGTTGGGGGAGAAAGCCCATTCCATTCCACACTGCTCACCATGGCTGATGCTTGGATGCAGCGTATACGTATAGCGTCCGATCAGAGTGGACTTGGACCTGCCGGGAAAGTGTTCCGACACCCGCTGCCAATTGGTCTGGCCATTCACAGTATTCATTTCGACAAGACGCTTTAGTGTCTCATTGTCCTTCTCGGTCCATCGAACACTGGACGATGGCTCCAGGTGGTGACGGCACGCCACCAGGACACGCACGAAACACTGATAGTCCGATCGCCGATCCAACGCCGATGCTATCTTCTCCCAGTTCTGCATGTGATTCGCTTTGGCCGCCGCCACCAGAGCTGCGTCCTCCGACGCACTCCAGTCCTCGCGGCTCAGCTGCGGATGTAGATAAACGCGCCACATTGCCTCTGAGCTGTAGGTAGAATGACGGAACTCCAGGTCCAGAGTACTGATCTGGGTCCAGTCGATGCTAAAGCTGCTGTCGGCGTTGGCCAGCAGACTGGCCAGAGAGCGAACATGTCGCTCGATGGGCTTTCGCTTGAGAGAGTTTGGAGCCTTTTCACAGGCGGCATGGTCCAGCAGCTGTAGTAGGTCAGTGGGTCAGTAGGGTCAGTAGTGGGTCAAAAATGCGGCTCGTTCGGCCAAAGACTCACCTGTTGCTTGATGCCCATAATCAAATTCTTCTTGTCCAAAATAGTCCACACGTGTTTGGAGCGCATATCGAAGTCCGAGGGAAACATCTCTGTGTGACTACGCGCCTCGTAGTCCTCGTTATTCGGACAACTGCGTCCATCAATATCTCGAAAATACAAATTTCCCTTGAAGTGGAAGGTGGCTCCACGGCGGATCGCTCCACATATTCCATACATTTCAGTGCTTCCCTTATTAAGCCTGCTGTTACATTGGGTGCGCGGCTTTAGGCGGCGGATTAAAATCTCCTCGTTCCGTGCATATCGAGCCCGGACAGATTTCAGCAACGCTAGAACCTTTGCGCGTACTTGGTGCAGGCGTCGCTGCAGCTCATGGTTGAGCAGCAGGGCATTGGTGTCGCTCGGCTCTGAGGTGGCTATTAGCAGCGATGTGATCTCTGCCAGCAGTTGATTGGGGTTCAAACTAAGCAGGTTCTCGACATCCATCGCGCACGCATCGCTCGTTTTGTTTATATTGCAAATTGTGAAATAGTGATGGCCCAAAGACCAACTATCGAATTATGATGAGCAGGATCTGTGTTTGGTAAAAACCCAGTGCTGTCAACTGTTTAGACCAAAAAGAGCTGTTTTTGTTGCAAATTTGAAACACATGGCTAAATTTACAACTAAACAGTTCATTTTTTGTCAGAATCGGACCTATAGCTTATTATCGGACTTATCCATTGTACCAAATGTATTTAGGCATTGCCTGCGCAACACGTATCTGTAAATAATTTAAATCTAAAATTATTGAGCGACATATATAATTTATTCCATTATTAAATGGCCATCCTATTCCTGACCTTGGATTTACCTATGTTGACCTGGGGTAAAACGTTAAAACTTCAGCCCAAGACGGCCAATAGCTATATTACCATATGCAAAAGAAAATTAGCAATCGAACTTGAAAAATAGACAAAAACTAGCTATAATAGCTGATTTGGTAACACTGGATATGAGTCACAACCATCGATACATATCGGAACATATCTATTGAAACAAGGAGCGGCAGAAGTTCAAATTTGAATAAAGTCTATTGTGCTAATTGCAACACTGTTGACGCGGACATGTAGAATTCCGAGTGAAAAAATTAGCCCAACTGGTTTGAGAGACCACCTGTCGCACAAAATCATTCGTATTTCCCCATAATTTCAAACAAATATTTAGCAAGACATCGATACATTAAAACTATCGGGGGAAGAGCTGTAACTGATGACTGGCAATTGGCCATCTCTGTTGGTTTGTGCAACAACAAAAGAAAAGAGAGAAAAAAACGCGTAGAAGGGAAGTTGGCTCATTAAATTAACAAAATTCGCTGTAAATGCGTTAGCATAACATGGACGATGTCCCGGTCAAGATAGTTGAACGCTATAAACCTCCGCCACCCGTCTACCAGCTGCCACAAACGACTGTGAACCGATTGGGACAATACAAAGAAAACTTCTACGAAGATCAGCCTGACTACCACTATGACTTCCAACTGGAGCGCGCTGTTCTGGGCAAGGCGCACAGTTGGCATCAGCTACGCCAGCAGCAGAGGAAGGACCGGGAAAAGCGCCAGGAGCGACGCAAGGTGGAGCGTCAGCGCGAGGTGGAGGCCAAGCAGAAGGAAATGCTCGGAGCTGTCGACTACCCCAGTGCCGACGATTTGTCATCCTTCGATGACGACGAGAAGGTGGAGGTGGTGGAGGAAAACGAACAACAGCCGCCTCCGCGGCAGCCACACCAGCTAGAGCCGGAACAATCTGAGTCACACGACTCCCACGAACCAAAGTCAATAATCTTGTGCAATTTTCACAACATTTTGCAGCCGACGATCCTAAGCACGGCGCCAGTGGCCATCGCTCAGACTTTGCACAAGCGTAACAGCTCGCTTAACTATGCCGACTTCGAGTACAATATGAACTCAACGCCCTTTGATAATATTGAATTGAAGACCATCAACGATTTGGATGTCCTCGCGCAGGTGCTGCATCAGACCAAGCTCCAAGAGCAGAAGGAGCAACGGCAGCTCCAGCTGCAAGCGGAACAGGTTGAGAAGGGGGAGCAGGAGCAGGACCAGGAGGAGGATGTGAAGCAGGATCAAGAGCAGAAAACGCTGCCAGCTCCTGCTGCGCTGACCGTAACGACGTTGGCGGAAACCAAAGCGACGCTCGACAGCGTCAATTTCCATGTTCACTGTGATGATGACAATGCCTACAAGCATGAAGATAGTAACAACATTCCAGCCAGTGGCCAGGCGCAAAATGTAAACACGTCCCTCTATCAGACGCCTCTTTATAGCGTTTCGCAGCAGCAGACGCAGTCCCAGCCGCAACAGAATCAGGACCAGGCGCACTTTCAGGTAACAAAACTACCGTTACCGCGTGTCACACACAGTCTGTATCATGGATTGACATTTCAGGTGTACCATATGCAAGGCTATAGCCATCCCTACAATCCCCAACAGCAGCAGCAGCAGCTCTACCACAATCAGAATAACTATTACGCTAATGGCTTTGGCACGCCCAACCATGTGATGCCGTCGCCATCTGTCTTGGCTCTGAGCCAGGCGGAGGCAGAGGCGGCCACCAAGTCGAAGAGTGTTCCCGACATCCTGCGAGAGCTGAAAACAGAGCTGCAGCAGGCGGAAAAACGCCGCACCCGCCTACACAGTCACAATGAGGAGCAGCAGAAGCCACATCTCCCATTGACTTCGCCACAGCGACTGGAGCAGACGGAGAAGATGGACAACCACACCTTTGGAGAGCTGGCTGGGCCGGCACAGAAACTAGTGAAACGCATTAGCAGCATGGGATTTCCCCTGGAGCGTGTCGCCAAGGTTGTCAGTCTGTGTGGCATCGACGACAAGAAGGTGCGGACGATGAGTGTTAGAATCCTCCCCAGCACTAATCTCCTTCTATCCTTCGCAGATAATCGAACACCTCATCCCCCTGGGCGAACTAATGGAGCTCGGCTTCGACGAAACGAAAATCTCTGCGGCGCTTCTAAAGTTCGACAACAATAAGGACAAGGCGCTGGACTATTTAATCAATTAGTTAATTTGAAAATCTAACCATCCGCATCCCTATTCCAAGCCTCCCGCAACCCGATAGACGCCAGGCTCTGTTCAATGTGTTTTTTTAATTCTCGTGAGATATTCTTTGCATAAGTTGAGAGAGTGCGCGGCAGTTTACAGAGAAGAGGGCACATCAAAGAAAGCTAATGCTAAGCAGCGCCTAAAGGTATTTCTATAACATCATCGAAGCAGTAGCAGCACTTGCAGAAATACCAGAATAAATATATATATAAGGTCATAAAGTATACACAAGTTGTTTGTGCGACTCAATTCATGCCCAGCATCAGCAGATTGATGGCATGCTCCACGTTGCCATCGGCCATGGTCAGATAGTTGACGTTCTGTGTGTGATTGATGAAGCCCATCGCGGCCATAGTGCGCAGCTGCTCGGTGAAGCGATGGCGGCGATAGCACAGAGGCAGGACATCGCTGTCGTCTCCACCAGCCGCGTCGTCGTCGTCGTCGTCTACATCGTCGGATGATACCTCGACTCCTGTTTCCATGTTCTCCTCTGGTGGCTGTGCCAAAAACTGAAAAGCCCTGGCCAGCTCACTGCGAAACAGCTCCGAGGAAATGGAACTGCTGCCGCTAGCTCCTAGAGCAGAATTGCTACTACTACTACCGGCAATGGGGGCCGAGGTGGTGCGCGGCCTCTCATCGCCCTGCTGGGCTTCATCCGCGTTCCGCTGGGCGATGTTCGACAGCGAATTAAACGAGGTTACATTGGCTAGAGCATTGGCCAGCTGCTGACGGCTGATCTGCCGGATATTGGCCAGCTCATCGCGACGATTTGCGGCGGCGGCCACCATTCCACTGCTTCCGCTGCTGCTGCTTCCGGCGCCCAGGGAGTTCTCCTCCTCCGACGAGGTGGTAGACTCGGAGGCCGCCTGCTCTTGAACTACGGACATTGAAGAGTGAGATTGATCGTCAGAAAAAAGCACAAGGGAAAAAGAATTGACTTACATTGGGTGGCGGAGCTGTTCCGAGCCAGCTCCTTGCGTATGGTTTCCACGATGAAAGGGGCCGCGTCGCAGATCAGGGGATATTCGCGCACCAGATTCTGCACCACCTCCGGCTCGTGCAACATGTTGAACAGCACAGAGTCGCGAATCAGGGCCTGTGCACCCAGGTTGCGACGAAATTCCGGATACTCGGCCAGGATCGTTTGCAGAATGTTGAACCTGCAGCTGACACTGACCTGCAGGTGCGAGGTCAGGGAGAAGAGCTCCTGTATGAGCTTCGTGTTGATCTCGGATGCCGCTGGCGGAACATATGGTGTGTAACGCGTCGTTTTTCGGAAGCAGTGGATAACGGCATTCGGTTTGATGGCCTTGCTAAGAGTCTCCACATCGTCGAGTACTTGGCCATGATGGCAGATTTCTGCAGATTGGGGCAGATCGCAATGTGTAAGGCAAGGTAGATGCGTAGATGATGAGTGAGCACAATCTTAATGGCGATGCGCAATGCGTATGCGTCGTTATGTGCAACGCCGTGTCGGTCACTCACCCAATTCGCTGGCATCGAACTGCAGTTGAAGCTCCTTTGTGACGATTGTCTTCAGGTAGGCCACGTTTTGCTCCAGATCGATGTTGTGCAAAGGATGAACATCGCTCAATTTGTTCTTGAGCAGGGCGTAAACTGTATGCATTGTTCGTTCTTCAGGCTAGTGCAAAAAATATTTGTTTGTGTCGGGGGTACGGGTGCTTGCTTCTATTCCAGTGCAACCGCGGATTTATCGTTAAAACAAACCATCCGACCCTCAGAAATATACCAAAATATACTGACACATTCAAGTTCTATTTTACATATTCCTCGTTTTTGATGTTCCGTGGAATATTACTAGCTATATAGAACCCACAGCCATGCCCTCATAATTGTATCCGATTAGTGAATCTATTTTCTTATTGACTGGTTTATTTTAAACACTTGCTTTTATTGCATTTTGCGTATAAAAAGGTTTTAGCGAAATAGGTCAAAGCAAAAAAACGAAAGAGGATAGTCGTTCCTATGGTTCAGTTTTGATATTCCGTCGAATATTATTAGCTAGATAAAACAATTTAACCTGCCCACTTAATTTTCTCCGATTAATGAATCAATTTTCTACTTGACTGGCTTAATTAAAATACTTGCTTTTATTGGATTTTGCCTAAAAATGGTTTTAACGAAAAAGGTCCAAGAAATAAAACCTAAGAGAAAAATAATTCTGGTTAACTAACTATTCTACCCACATAGTTGTATCCCATTGATGTATTTTGACTAAAACAAGGTTTAAACAAAAAAGTTTACCAAAAAAAAAACAGTCGCATTGTTGTCACGTCAATGTTGCTCCCAACTGTTTTCAAAAACGTAATTAATAAAAAATGTTTGTCCAATTAATATGTTTTAGACGTACTCATGCATTTGAATACTTTCCTATATCTCAGGATCAGGATCCCGATATTCATTCTTGGTCTCTGTAAGAAGACCACAAATTGCAAAGTATCGTTGAAATGCTTTAAGTGAGGTTTTTTTACAACACCTATTTTCTTGATTTATTTTATATTTGTATTTGATTAGCTGTCATTAAGCTCAAAACAAAAAGGCAGAACAAAATTAAATTCACCTATTTTAAATAACAAAAAAAAATAATTTTATATTTTTCACATAGAAATTGATTATATCATATATGTATATATTTTCTATGGAAAATAGTTCACACGAAAAATTTGTAAAGAAAACTACTCCTCAAGCTTTGTTATGATCCGCCTCTTTGCCACCCTGGCCTATCGTTCCCAGCTAGCTCACGGGGAAGTCAGGGGTGTTTCCGACCCGATAAGCCAGGGGACGGATTGAACAAAACAAAAACAAAAAAAAAACATACAAAAAAAACAAATCTAATTTATAGGACAGACTTGTCCTCGTTGGCACTTTCGTCAGCGGGGATAGTTGGTTTCGTTATCCCTAGCAGGGTCCCACCTCTCCATGAGCGCCACCTTTTGAATTCGCTCCCTTTTCATATTCAGGGTCCCGCTCTTCTTCTCGCTCTCGTCCCACCCAACTACCGTTTTCTATTCACTCATGACTCTTTTCAAATATTCCTTTTATATCCATTATATTTTCTTATTTATCTTGAACATTATTAATTAATAATCTAGGTTTATATAAATGAAACAAATACTAACACAAAAATACTAAAAAAAAAAAAAATAAACCCTATTTCGGCCGAATTGGCAGCCCCCTTTGATAGAGGTTGTTGCTTCCTGATGCTTGCTGATGTTTACGTTTAATCGTGGTGTTTTTTGTATGATCGTGATATTTTGTTTAATTGTGGGTCGGACGGGTGTAGATGTGTGAAATGTGGTGATGTCATGTGATGTGTTATGAATGAGGGTATACATGCGTGGGTTGTGTGTGATGTGGGTGGATGAAGGTGGGTGTGTGTGAATCGTGTGTGTGTATTGCTGCTTTGAAGTCCGGATTCTTTCCCCGGGGGGGCTGGTGTGTGGGGACAGAAACGTGTCTCCAGTCGGTGCTCCGTTGACGGTCCCTTGGTGCGGGTGCTCCGCTGACGGTTCTCGCATCAGTTTCCCGGCCTGGCCAGTACCGGGATGCTGCTGCCGATGTCCGCCGCTTCTGCTGATGTTGATGCCTGCCGCTGATGTCTTGGTGGGATCGTCGTCTCCACGATCACCCACTTTGTTTCCTTTTTTTCTTTTAGGGCACGTGCGGCCTCCACTATTCTCCACCGGAAACTCTCTTTTTTTTTCTTCCTCGCCCCGTTTCCTTTTCTCCCACGCAACTCTGCCACTGCTTCCCAGGATCCACTGTAGATGCCGCTGTCCTTTGCTGGCCAGGATGTGGTCTGTGCTTTTAGCTAACACCCACATATTGGGTGAGTAGGAGTTTCTACAGTTACCGTTCGCACCGTTGCAGGCTATAACACCTCTATAGTAACCGATTTGCTCCACGCAACAGCGACCCACGTAGTAGCCGAGTAGAAAACACTCGTTCGTGAAATATGTCGTCTAAGAAAACACAAACAGATCTGAAAAGTAGCAAAAAGATAGCTGAGGAAGAACCAAAATCAACTAAGAATGTGACCACACAAACTACGCTTGAGGCGAAGCCAAAACCAGCGCAACCAGCTGCACAGCTGATTCAAAAGATATTAGATTGCCAATTTGAAATATTCGGTATTGTGCAAGGTGAGCTAAAGCCAACACATCCGCAACATTAGAACACAACCAAAGTCAGTTCCTTTGCAGGGGTCTCCTTTCGAATGGTAAGATTCCGATCAATGGCATTCACATTGGTAAAATAGTTACATTCGCTTTATTTTACTGATTTACTATTTTACTGAAGTATACGATGCGAAGGGCCGAGAAGCTAGGGGTGCGGGGTTGGTGTATGAACACCCCACGCAATACATTCACGGGCCAAATCCAGGGCTATGAACCAGCATTTGAGGCAATGTATGCGGAAAAAGCCGCAAACTACGTACAATACTTAAATATTCTCCCTGCAGGCGTCTCTGGCTAGAGCACACTGGCAGCCCCACGAGTCGGATTGACAAGTGTATTTTTGGCACCACCAATATATTGCAAGAATTTACATTTGATTCGTTTACTATTCGAAACGAATAATATTTTTGATTGTATCATTAAAATAGCATACCCGTTGAGGGTGTTCTTACATTCAATTTCGCTCAGTCTGCAATGTGGTTGAGCAATGCAATGACAAAACTCAAATTAGTGTATTGGCCATTTGAAATTAGAACTCCGAACTGATCAACTGCAAAAACAGAGACAGCCTCATGGGAAAAGCATCTTGACTTTCCAGATATAACCGATTGTTATACCTTTTAGATACAATTTTGCTACCTGGCTAATGTGCCATCGTTATGCCACAAAAAGTGCTTCGGTTCTTCGACTGATACCCTAGCCGGTAAATGTGCCTGGAGACGGCTACGAAAACTAATTTCGTATTTTGTCTGTCATGGTAGCGGCTCTTTTTTCACCAAAGTCAGCAGTCTAATTTCATATGGCCATAAAAGACGTTGCACTTGGAACTATCGTTGTATCGAGATATCGCTATATAAAAATCGGCCGGATAATGTGGCCAAGCTTAAATTTGAAAAAATACCACCGGGATATCATTCATTGTTTTAATTTACCTGGCCGAACCAAAATAATTAAATAAATATAATTAAATTAAATAAAAAAATTAGCCAGCATTTAACTTGGTGCATCTGAATAGAACTCTGAACGCCAGCGCTTTAGCTAGCCGTAAACGCCGTCGCACGGTGCGACTTTCACTTTTTCCTTTTTGCAAAAGAGAAGATATAAAAAAACAACAACAATATACAGACGACGACGAAGAGCAGAGCAGAAAGACAAGACAGAAAAAGAAAGGAAGAAGAAAAAGCCGAGCCAGCATGAGTGTGGAAAATACAAGACGAGACAACGAAACAAATGCTATGCGATCCAGTTAAGAAAATCTGTTCGATTCGAGCCCAGAGCTGCTGCGTTAAGGCGAATGTTAAGCAAAATATAAACAAACCATCAGCACTGCCAGCCAGCGTGTGAGGAGCGTTCGGTGTCTGTGAGTGTGTGAGTGTTATTGTGTTCGTGTGTTCCGTGCACGTGTGTGCGTGCGCTAGTGAGAATTTAAAAAATCGGAAGAGGGCCAGCATTTCTGTGTGGCTGTGGTGTGTGTACGTGGTCGGAGCTGCTTAAATTGGGTCAAATTTTGGAATTGCAGCACTAGAGAGCACCCGGAGAAGAGCCAGTGAGGATGGAGACCACTGGGAGTAGATCCCAGACGGCGCAACAGCAACGCACTCGGCTGGCCTCGTCCCCGAGTCCACCGTTGAATGTGAATCTCGGCGGCGGACCCAACGCAAACAGCACAAGCACCCTAATGGGCATTGAAACAGATCCTTTGCCACACGGCAGGAACAACAACAACAGCGGACACTACCGCAGCCACAGCATAACGAATGCCGCTGCCACCTCCTTTGTGAATCTCCTGGACGGGTTCACGTCCCGCGTCTCCACGGCCGTCAGTGTGGCAGGCGGAACCAGCTCGATGAGCCTGATGGATCGGAGCAGCCAGAGTGCGGCCAGTACTCCGGGATCGACGCATTCCATTGCCAGCCTGACCAGCATGGGATCGCTGGGGACGACGGCGAATGCGTTTTACTCCTCGATCGGCAGCGCCCTCAACTCGATAACTTCGCCGATACAAGCGGCTGCTGCGGCTGCCACCGCGACCACAACCGAGGTGGTCGTGGCTGCCGCCTCAGTGATCACCAATCACCTGAGCTCCCCCACCAGCGGAACGCCACCCCATGGTCTGGGCGGGGATGATGACGAGGACTGCGACGATTGCGAGGAAGACGAAGATGACGCCGTGGACAACGATGGACACATTGCAGCGCCCACACCATCCAAAAGCTGGGCAGAGAACAAGATCATTGTTCAGGAGATGCGCAAGAAGCTCTCCACTCTGTCCTCGATGGTGCCCACCAACGTCCAGTTCCGCCATCTGTCGGATGGTCGAGCCCGTTGCTACTTCGTCGGCTCGCCACCGCAGAACTGGGAGACGACCTTGCTCTTTGCCGACATCAATATGCAGCAGCAGGACGAGCAGCAGCTGTTAATACAGCGTCTGGATGGCGACTCCAACGTCGGCATTCCCACCACCGCTGCAGGATCCCCAACCGGCGGATCAAGCCAGCCGACCTTTCACTTTGGCTCCGCGCATAGACCCAAGTAGGAATGCTCCACTTTCTGGTCCGTTTCCTGGTCTGTAGCTTAATCTGGTTTAATTTTGTTGTAGATTGTCGTGGAATCCACTTTTGCAACAGCCCATACCCAGTGCCCATGTGAGCAGCACAAGCACCAGCACAAGTGGCAGCTCTTGTCCCTACGCCAGGGAGTTCCAGCTGCTGCAAGAGCGCAAGCGCCTCTCCACCTGGGGCATCACATGCTACGAGCTGCACAAGCCCTCCGGCAAGCTCGTGTTTCCCTGCTTCAACGATCTGTATCAGTGTCTGGACACGGGCTACAATGTAAGCAGCATCAATGAATCTCTTTCCAATCTAACATTCTCCAACCACCGACTAGTCTGGCCTGCTGTTTCCCACACAGCTACGCACCTGCCCGCAGTGGACCGCTTTGGATCCGCAGATTTGTCCACAAAACTCTGACATGATTGCGTACATCAGTGACTGCGACCTCTTTGTCACCCACACGCTCAGTGGGCACGAGAAGCGTCTCACGTACACAAGCTGCGGCCGCCACTCCTACCCAGACGATGCGCTGAGTGCCGGAGTTCCTTCGTATGTGATGCAAGAAGAGTTTAGCCGCTATCAGGGCTTCTGGTGGCAGCCGCACTCTGACGATGGCATCTACCGCATTGTGTACGAGGAGGTGGACGAAACGGAGGTCTCCCTGTACACGTTTCCCTCGTCGACGGCCGTTCATGGCCGGGTGGATGAGTATCGTTTCCCACGCAGTGGCAGCACCAATGCGAAGTCCAAGCTCAAGCTCGTTCAGTTCGTCCTGAACGAGTCGCTGCAGATCAGCGAGATTTGCATCAAGGACCTGCCCTACTCCCTACTGGCCGTCTTCAGTTGGCTGGAGTACATTGTCCGCGTCGGTTGGACACCAGACGCCAACTAGTGAGTAGATTTGGATAATCCTAGGGCACTCATCCTTCACTTGTTATTCGCTTACAGCGTTTGGGTCCAGGGACTGGACAGGAAGCAGCAGAGGCTCGACCTGTTCCTCATACCGCTGGACAACTTCTGCGAGTCGTACAGCAGCCAGGTGTCCACGCCCACAGACTCCATTGGGGACCACAGCTGGCGCAGCCTCTACAGTCGCACCATCACGCCGCTGCAAGTGATCTACACGGAGCAATCGGAGAGCTGGATCAATGTCCACGACATGCTGTGCATCCTCGACGTCAGCGACACTAGTGTCACTTATGTGTGGGCCTCCGAGGAGACTGGCTTCCGGCATCTGTATCTCGTCACATCCAGTCTGGTTCTGACCAATGCCAATGGCCAGTCCGATGCTGGCACACCTGCTCCCCAGCAGCAGCAGCAGCCACAGCCCAGCTTTGTTGAGCAGTCGGCCCTCCAGCCGCGCATCATCAACAAGGTGGCGCTAACCAGCGGTGAATGGGAGGTGCTGGCCAGGAATATCTGGGTGGATAAGCCCAATCAATTGGTCTACTTCGTGGGTCTGCGCGACACCCCCCTGGAGAAGCATCTCTATGTAGTCAGTCTGCAGAGACCCGAGCACATACGCCTGCTGACCGAACCGGGGTACTCGTACCTCGTAGAATTTGATGATGTACGTCTCATGATCTCTCGTAGTTCCTGGTTCCTTTTGTCTCGTTCTAATTTCTTGCTCTTTTGTGCCATTCGTCCCCCGTAGGAATGCTCGCTGATGCTGCTGGTCTATTGCAATATCCAGAGATTGCCCAGCTGCAAGGTGATGCGGGTGAACCAGACCTGCCAGAACGGCGGCGTCAACGGTATACAGATCTCGCTGATGGGATACCTGCACGAGGGCGGCAAGCCTGAGCCACAATATTGCCCCAAGATCTTTCGGCCGCAGTTGCCATCGGGTGACATCGTCTATGCCATGGTCTATAAGCCCCACAACTTCGAGATGGGCGTCAAGTATCCCACGGTGCTCAATGTCTACGGTGGGCCTGAAGTGCAGACCGTGAACAATACCTTCAAGGTGGGTTCCTTGGCTGCAGTTTGCCGTATTAAATTTTTGATGTATTTGAAATTCTGTGTGTCTGGCAGGGAAAGCATCAGCTGCGTATGCACATGCTGGCCGCTCAGGGATACTGCGTGATCTGTATTGACTCGCGCGGGTCTCGCCACCGTGGCAAGCGCTTCGAAAGCCACATACGCGGCCGGATGGGACAGGTGGAGCTCACCGATCAGGTCGATGCCTTGCGCATCCTGGCCGACCAGCTGGGCTACATCGACATGGAGCGTGTGGCCATCCACGGCTGGTCCTACGGTAAGTTGGTGTTTTATCTACTGAATTTAGTCGAATGGCATGGCTGCAATGTCTGTAATGATTTCTGATTTGTGGTGCTTTCAGGTGGATACCTCAGCCTGATGGGCCTGGTGCAATTTCCGCAAATCTTCAAAGTTGCCATTGCCGGGGCGCCGGTTACCAATTGGGAGTATTACGATACGGGCTACACGGAACGCTATATGGATCTGCCGCATAACAACGAGGCTGGATACTCGGCCGGATCAGTGCTCAACTATGTGAACTCCTTCCCCGAAGAGTGAGTGCTTGTCTCAATCGGTGTTGAATGACATTACATGGTTGGGCTGAATGGCTGTTCTTGTTCTTGTTCTCTTGCAGGGACAATCGGCTGCTGCTGATTCATGGCCTGATCGATGAGAATGTGCACTTCTATCACACCTCCCGACTTATCAGTGCTCTGAACAAGGCCAACAAGCCGTACGATCTACATGTATTCCCCGAGGAGCGCCACTCGCTGCGTAATCTGGAATCGAATAAAAACTACGAAACGAAATTATTGTCATTCTTGCAAAACTTATGAGATTCAAAAAGCAACACACGAAACAAGATTACCAGCTAAGGCAGTAGCAACAGCAGCACTCCCCAGCGTCCCATCCCCTCCTCACCCATTCAATTAGTTTTACATCATTGTCTTTGTTTTAATTTAATATTTTTGTTGTTCTAATACTTGTTTTTATATGATAAAGAAACGAGAAAAACAAACATTATTCGATTTGTAGTAGCGTACGTAGCGTATAAATTAGAAACTTAGAAAGAAAAGATTTAAACTGTAAGTATCCGAAGGAAAGAAACAATTTGTTTGGACACTCGAAGACGCTCCCTACCGCACTCTACTCTGCCCGCCCCAAGCCGCATACTGTAATTAATTTGTATTTACACATAGGTTCTATCCGACTTCTATTCCTCCTCCTATACCCACTATCCTATTCATATTTAATCATTTTTTGTATCATTTGCGCAATTGTAAATTTATCCTTTTTTAAATTTCTAATCTTAAGTTTTGTTCTAGTGTACGTGAGTGCGTGTGCGCGTGTGTGTGTGCGTGCTAGAGTGTGTTCCTAAAAAATAAGAAAGAAAAAACCTTCAACTTGTCATGCCCGTGGAGCAGGCCATCAATTAAATATATATATATACACGAATATATCTCTTCGATTAACAATTTGCAATATACATACATAAATCGTTAAATGAGTTACTCAAGAATCGGCGTTTGCCAGAAATATGAAATATATATGTATTAATGTATGGCTCTATATAAAATAATCATTAATTGTACAACAATACAATCTGATAATACATACGAATATATGTATATTTATTGTTTAACAATTAAATAAACAGTTGTGTGTAACCCCCACTGTCTTCTCATTGTACTGCGGTGCCTGGCCTGGCGCTTGTACATATATTGGTGTATTCGAGAACGTTTAGAAAGCATATACAGCGAAGGATATGATAAGGGACATTCTTACCTTCAACATTAAATGATTTTAGGAGGACTTAAAACCATTATCAACAATTATTAAAATATTATCAAGAAGAGCTGCAAGGCCCAATCAATGCCAAAGAAAGTCAATCCTTTGAATTTTCTTCCCAACATGTCTTTTATCTCAAACCAGAATCAGTTTTACGTGCCAGGAGCTTACCGCACTTCAAAAGTTTTCCTTTCCAGATTCCACACAAATTGAAGCAGCAGCTATGTCTACAAATGATCAAGCCAACCCAGATGTCCGATGCTGTGCTTCGCTCCAGATACGACACAACCTGACGCAGTAGCATCGATACCATCCATAGATTCCACACAGCTTGGTGTTTTGATGAAATTATTGAAAAGTTAAAGGTACTATTTCGCATACAATAAATGCCATCCGGTCTTGGTGTGGATGGGTTAGAATGTTATTCCAAATCGCTACTGCTCGAGTGTTCTTCCTCGTTATGAATCCAGCTGGAAAGCAGACGACTGAACCAATTGACCAACTTGTCGTCATCGCTGTTCCAGTGGCTGGCGTCACTGACTTCGGACATTGTTGGTGGCAGCTCTTACCGTGTTGCCTCTACAACCATTAGCACTCTATTGTATTGGTATTTTGGAAGGGCTAGAGCCTAGTGCTTCAGCTCAGCTGCTTTTTGCGACGTGACTTTTAGGTGTCCTGTGTCTTCCACTGGCTTGTCGGCTAGTTGCAGTGCCTCCTAACACGGCACTTCAACCGCCATCTTTTCTTTTGGCTCCTGTGGCATCATCGTACCTTCACCTGCCGTTTCGGTGAATTCCTTTTGCTGCTCGAAAACCTCCTTTGCTGGATTGAAAGGAGATGGTATCAAACTGCTAGTTTTTCAGCTCATTTTACTCACTTTACTTACTTACTTACTTACTTATATTCCTATGTAGCAAGCCTTTGAAAAAGTTTCGATTGTTAAAAGTCATTTTTGAGTATGGTTATTCAGTATCAACTTGGGTTGCAAAGCATTAGTATTTGTCTGTTCCTTAAAAAAGAAAATAAATAAAAAAAAGTATAGTTTCAAGATTTGAATAAATTGTTCAAAAGTTTTTGCCAGTTATCGCATTATTGTATCGCCGCGAATTCTTATCGGTTGCTACCTTGAATTTTGTAAGCCGGCCGGCAGACTATTATGCAAAATCTACTAGCGAAATTCGACATTTAGGCATTTTCTAGTGGATTTCAGGTAAAATCTAGCTAAATTCAGCGAATTCCGCCCTTGGTCTGAAATTAAATTATTTTTTCAAGTTGCTTGAATCGCGTGCGATAGTTGCGTCTGCATATCGATAGGGAGCGAAGACAGTGGAAATAGAAAACACAGAAAACCGACTCCATAGTGAAGCGTGCTCGTAAGAAAAATCGGCGAGGTAAGGAAATAAAAGCGGCTAAGAAAATTGAGAATTTTCCCTGAGGAGAGCAGTGCATTTTAGTAAATTAATTTTTTGGAAAATGTTTTGTGCAAAGATAATACTATTCGCGGTTTTCATTCCCCAGTTAAACCATTCGAAGACGCACAGTGAAAGACGCAATCGTAAAGAAGCGAAATTTGCTTGCGTGTGTGTGTGTATTGGTAGGGGACGCCACTGCAGAGCCGAGAGAGCGCGCGCATTTCGCGAAGAGACGTCTTGCCGCAAGAAAACACGAACAGCAGCAGCAAGAGCAACAGCAAAGCAGCCATGGAAGAGGTTTCGGTAAAGAAGCGCGGTAGGCCCCCAAAGAACCCTGGTGCAAGTCCGAGCGTGGTGGACGCCGCCGCCATGATTCCGAAGAAGCGTGGTCGCCCACCAAAGAGTGCTAAGGCTCAGCGCGGCCGACCGTCAAAGAAACCAATCAATCTAAGCGAGAGCGAGGGTGAAGGGGATGGTGATGACGATTCCTATGAGAATGTGGCAAAGACTGTGGCATCGCCCCAACTGTCGTCCAAGGGCCGCGGTCGCCCACGCATCAACAACTACGATGCTGAGGTCCCAGCTAAATCAAAGACCACATCGTCCAAGCGCCGCAAGCTGGGCCGCCCCAAGAAGCATCAGCCCAGTGAGAGCGAAGGTAAGCCTTAGTTTGTGAAAGATTTCCCTTTATTTAAATTCCCATATGCTGTTCTCCACACATTAGATGAGAAGAGCGACGATGATGATGAAGAGGTTCGTCGCCCGCCGGGACGTCCTCCGACTGGGTCCGTCAATCTGAATATTGTGCGCACCGGACGCGGCCAGGGCAGGCCTAAAACACATGTGGAGAAACGTCCCGCTGCCCCGGCAGCCGAATGGACCGGTGATGGACCTGCACCCAAGAAGCGCGGTCGTCCAGCATTGAACAAGCAAGCTTATGTGCCAACTGGTCGTCCACGAGGTCGTCCAAAAGTCAACAAGCCTGTTGAGGAGGAGGACGACGATGACGAAGAAGAGGAAGATGATGACTCTGTGGAGGAGCAGATCGTGCAGCCTGAGAAACCAGCTGCCGCTGCATCTGCCCCTGTAGTTAAGAAGCGTGGACGCCCTGCAGGACCAAACAAGCTGTTGAATGAGGGAGCTCCCAAGCCGCGCGGACGTCCGCCAAAAGCCAATCACAGCGCCTTGAACCACGACCAGGATGAAGACGATTCCAATGATGATGCCGCAAGCAAGAAACCAGCCGATCGCGCCCGCGCTTTTAACGACGCTTACGAAGGTGCAGCCTCTTCGAAGGATGACTCCAAGTCGACATGCGACGGCGAGGCCGCCAATGATACCGCCGAAATCGTTGATTCCGAGTCCGATGCCGCAGGTCCCGAATCAGGCATTGCCTAAGCATCTCGACATTTATATTAATTTTAGGTATACAACAAACATAAGAAATAATACCTTCGGCACCACAGATCACATAATACAGGAAAGGATCCAGAAACTTTCCATTCCCCCCCCCCCCCCCCCCCCCCCCCCCCCCCCCCCACACACAATTCAGGACAGAACCCTCTATAAATACTTACATATATAGGGCTAAAAATTTTGAAATCTGAAATTTTTGTCCCCGTATATTTATTTTGCATATTCCATTTGCTTTCATTGAAGTATTTCAATCGTTTCAAAATGCAAATGCACAACACATCCTATTTCTAAGAAAGCGAAAGTAAGAAAAAGAAATGTATTTCTTCTATAATTTTCACTAAGAATTGTTCAAAATGACTACACCGTTTAAAAATTAAAATACACATGTATGTATATGTATTAGAACACGTCGTGTTTAAATTATGGGCGGGTTATTGATAATATAATTATTACGGGCTTGGTTCGACAGAGCGACTGCCGGAAAAAGAGAGAGAAGGCGGCAAGGATTCTGATAAATTACATATTGGAGCTATCAAAGCATGAGCTAGAAATGTTAATTGAAAAGGGGGCGAAATTTAATTTCATTTCAAAATCTAAGGAGTACAGTACCAGGCAGAAGCACCAGAAACTATCGTTTAAACGCACTATCGTTTGCATGGCTATCGATTGGTCTGGTTTCGATATGCGGCCACACTCACAAACAGCTGTTACGGCTCTTTTTTGGCGTTTTTCCTTTGGTGGTTTTGTTTATCGTTCTCTCCGCTTCATTCATTTCAATCGTGTGCAACGAGCGGGACATAAAGCAGTTTGTAATATGTAAATTTTGTTCAAATAAGCTAAGGTGTGTGAATATGCAAAATACAGAATATATATTCGATAATATAAAAAGATAACCCCCATATATAGCGTTACAGTATTGCATTCATAAAACAGCAGCAGAATGATATTGAAAATGAATATAAACAAATTCAAAAGAGAGGATAAATTAACAATGCTAAACAATCTGTGTGTGTGTTTGTGCGTGCGTGCGGGAAAGAACAAGCAGCAAAAGCCGCGTGCTTATGGCAAAAAAAGTAGCTGTCGGCCGCAAAGCAGTTGATAAAAAAACGCCGCAAACAAAAACAAAACAAACACCATTGTGTGTGTATGCATGTATGAGCGATGTGGATGGAAATATATGGCTCTGTGTGTGTGGTTCTCTGGCGTTGGCGTCTAATCAAATTTAGCATGCCTAAAATCGATTGATAAATAATGTATAAACAATTTGAATGACCCATGCATGGCCGATTTTAATTGATTTTGACAGAGACTTGTAAGAAAATAGAATAAAATAAATGCTGCAATTTATTCGGCTTATTTGTGATAATTTCCTCATTTTGTAAGTGTTCTTTCCAACCCAAAATCGGGTGAGAATAGCGCCCGTCTCACTCTCCCCCCCGTGGTTTTACCATAAATTAGTATTACATTTAAACAATTCTATGTAAAACGCCGTCTGCTCTTTCTCTCGTTCTCATTTGACGCTCTCCTCTCTCGCTCTCTTGTTGGACATGCTCTGTTCTCTGGTTCTCTGGAACCAGGTTCTGGTTCTCTCAGCGGTTCTATTTTTTTGTTGTTGTATTTGCCCTGTGTGTCTTTGCATTTCGCTTTTATTATCGTTCTGCGACGGACGCGACGTTGAAGAATTCTTAGCCGTATTCTTCTTCTTCATCCTGTGTAAATAATTGTAATTTAAATAACTTAAATTAAATACAAAAGCACACATTAACAGAACTTAAGCGTGTCGTGAATGGAAGTGCATGTGTAAGTGCCAAAAAAAGAAAATGAGTTCGATTCGATTCCCGTATTTTTTCCTCCTGCCTCTTTTTACATTGTCATCATCGGGTTTCCTTTTCGACTGCGGCAACCAACGGCGGCGGCGACAGCGTGCCATGTGTGTGTAGAGTGTGTGTATCCAGACCGCTTTTTATATTTAAACAAGTATAAAAATAGTTTGCAAAAAAAACATGCAAGAAACAAAATTGTTTTTCCCCAAAAGGTAAAAATCAATTAAATTTTTTGGCCGGGTCGCTACCGACTGCGCGGTCACAATTTCCGACTGCAAACACACATAAAAGAGGAGCAGAATAGAATGAATATTTTATATTTTAGTGAAATATTTTTCCGATTGTGCGTTCGTGTGCCAGTGCGTGTGTATTTGTCTGTTTTCTTGGATGTGTCGCCTCATTATTCGCCTTGTCCCATCATTTTCTTCCTTGGCAGCGGCGGCGGCGGCGGCGGCCATTTGGCTGCTTCTTCTTTTTTCTTACATTTGCACTGTGCGCTCTCTTCAGTGTGTGTGTACGAGCGAGTGCTCTCTCAATATCCTCTCTCCCTCTCTGGGGACGCTTGCATTTGTGTACACGAATTTTTCCCAATAAGAATACATTGGTCGCCGTCTAACAACCGTATAATAATAAAAGATGAAATAAATAATGAATTTCTTGATGGAATATTCAATAATTCAGTTCAATATTCATCAGCTGTATCCTCCCTGAGCCAGCCACGCCCCCTCCTTTGCGCACTCACTCTGCTCCTGTTTCGTTCTCGTGCCTTTGTTTTTCACATGTCTCTTTTACGGTTTATCTTTATGTTTGTTTTTATATTAAATGTGTGCGTGTGACTGTTCCTGTGTGTTTGTGTGTCTTCCAGGGGCCCTAGCAGCTCTCTCGGAGGGAGGCAACTTTTGCGATTTTCGCATGCTACTGCTGCTGCACTTGCTAGCTCTGCTCGGCTCGGCACGGCACGGCTCTCTCTGGCTATGATATGGGGTGGGTGGCCTGGCCAGGAGAGGCTCCTCATAAACAAGCCGACCCACAGACGACAACGTTTCGTTTCGCATAGTTTTTCGTAACGTAACCTCAAAAGTTGCGGCGCCCTGCCTTCTTCGTTTGCCTGCCTGCCTGCCGCCATTCGTCGTCGTTCCTCGTCTACTCTGCCGGCTGTCGCCGCCGTAGTTGCGTCTCCTTCTTGTTGTACCTCTGTTTATATGAGTATGTTAATTCTATATGTTTTCCATTTTCAACCTCTCTCTCCTCTCCTCACCCGTCCGTCCACCCACCCCCTTTTTTCTGCTGCCGCTGCCGCCGCTCGCCTTGCGTTGTCTTTTCGCTTTTGATACCCTGTATGTTTATGAGTATCTGCACGAAAAGCACCCAATATTTCAGGTTCTAAAAATGCAATTATTCTAATCAGCATCGAATATAGATTACCATATTAGATTTACATATCTACTTTACCGATCTATACTTTAATAGCAATATTAATACTTGAAAAAAACAGAACTACTGTACAGACACGGGCTGCAATGTTCTCTGTAAACTCTTTTATTTTCTTTCATATCATTAATTAAAAAAATCGAAGTTTATTGCAAACTGTTATCTCATTATTTCGTAATAATAAATCTCTGGGTAACGGGTATCCCAGGGTTGAGTTCATCGCGCTTTTTTCTTTTCTGTATTTTTCGCGCATGATTCAGCTTTGCGTTGTTCTTGTTCTTGGCTCTGCTTCTTTTTATTCTTGTACGCTGACTATCTGCCCCCCTCCTCCTTCCGTTCGCCACTCGTTTCACAGTTTTGTTATTGTTTTCATAATGAGGAAATCAGTTCTGGCATTTGTTGTACTCATCGTTCTGTTTTAGAAGAATTTTCTTTTATTGAACATTTTCCGTGCCATGTTTTGTTACTTACTGCACCGACTTATGCCACAGGGTAGCAGTCTGTGTCTGCGGCACAGTGGTGCGTGTTTTCAGTGGCGATTGGCTTCTTCTCTGGGCTTTCCTATGTTCTGATGTTTCATAATTCTGCCTGTTTGAACCCCTTCCAGGCATTGTTGTGTAGGAGACTGGCCCAATATCTTGGACTCTTGGAGACGAGAATTAATATACGTTTTCCCCCATCTTTCTCATTTCAGTTTGTGTATATTTTCATCATTAAACGTCGTGTAAATTAAAATTCATCCTAAATATAAATAATAAACAACTTCATTCAAAAAGGAGGAAATTTCACAATTCTCAAATAATAAAATCTGTAAAAATTCAACCAATTTTAACCAGTTTTCTTACGTAATTTTTGTTAAGTACCAAACAACAACTGTGCAACTGTGTAAAATATTATTCTTAAAATTTGTGTTAAATAGTGTAAATTTCTGTAAAAAAAAAAACAAAATATTAGATCCAACCCCGACAACAAATCCAATAAGTTTTTTTAATATGAAAAAATAAATAAATAAAAACGAAGAAATCTCAAGCAAATGCTGTAAATTAATGTTAAATGTGTTAGGCTAAAAATTTGTGCTCCCTAAAACCACATCAAACAACAACAAAATCAATTAAATAATTTTTGTACAAATAATACAGTAAATACCACTGTGCAGAGTGCAGTGATCGGATCGATCGAAAGTTTGAGAAGCACTGCAGGTGCGAGATCGTAAAAGGGAACGTCAAAACGTAACGTAACGAGGGACCACGTAAAATCCGCGCCCTCTCGATCGTCCGTCGTCGTCGGCGGTGGTCGTCGTCGTCCCGTAGTCTCTCTCGCAGTCTTCGTTCTTCACTGTTAGCAATACGCGCCCCCTCGTCAGCTGCGACAGCTTTGAAAAGCCGTCAAAATTGAGCTCTTAACCGCGCCCACCATTTCCATATCGACGCCCTCGCCGCAACACCATCCGCAGCATCAGCACCAACAGCAGCAGCATCATCAGCAGCAGCAGCAGCACCACCACCAGCAACAGCAGCAACAGCTCTACCAACAACAGCAGCAACAACATTACGGTCCAGCACCACCCTACTTTCAACACCTTCAACAACAACAGCAGCAACAACAACAGCAGCAACAGCCACAGCCGCACCAACAGCAGCAACAACAACACATGAAGTTTTTGGGTGGTAACGATGATCGTAACGGCCGCGGCGGCGTCGGCGTTGGCTCGGACGGCATTATAGGCTCGTCTCGTGGCGGCGGCGGCGGCGGTGTGTCACAGGATGTCGCCGATGCAGCCGGCGCTGCAGCGGCCGCTGCCGTCGGCTACGTCTTCCAGCAACGTCCCTCGCCCGGCGGGGGCGGTGGCGGCGGCGGCGGAGTGGGAGCTGGCGGCGTAGGCTCGACCTTGCACGAGGCAGCCGCCGCCGAGTACGCAGCCCACTTTGCCCAGAAGCAACAGCAAACGCGTTGGGCATGCGGCGATGATGGACACGGCATTGATGTGAGTATGAGCGGAGGGTGGCTAAGGGGGAATAGGATGGATAGATCTGCCATAAGCCATAATAAATAGCCTTCCATCTTTGGAATTCCCTTGCAAAGGTTTAAGTATTTGTAATGGACAAACAATGACTAAAACTGTATAGATTCTTCAGCTCTTCTGTTCTGGTTCTGTGTGTAGAATAAAAGTGGCTGCATCTGGGGCCAAAGCAGAGACACCTGCAACAGCATACAGACCTGCAAATCAGAATCAGAATCCTAGGCTTTGGGGCATTCGTAACCATTCGCTTCTCTTGCGATGTCCATGCACACAAAATATTGTGTCAATCTTTTCATGGCGTGGGGAACGTTTTGTTCTCGGCTGCGTTGAGCAGCAGGCAGGCTGTCTGGAACGCTGCACCCCCAAGGGCCTGGCGGGTGGTTGCTTGTGTAAGTTCCGAAAGGTCGCTGCCTGCCAGCAACGGTTGCATAAACAGCTTATGGCACTTGTTCTCCTTTTTTTTTTGGCAATGAGACAGCAGAAATAGATCCAAGGGCGAAAAGGGGAGAGAAATAAGAACCTGGTTTTTATCAAACATTTTTGTATCTGGTATTTGCAGAACCCGGATAAATGGAAGTACAATCCCCCCATGAATCCAGCCAACGCAGCTCCGGGCGGACAGCTGCAGCCTGGAAACGGCAGCAATGGCGGACCTGGAGCCATCGGAACCATTGGCATGGGCAGCGGACTCGGCAGCATGGGCGGCGGCAACGGCGGAGGAGGAGGCGGTGGCGGCTCCGGCTCGAACGGCGGGCTCCACCATCCGTCAATGGCAGCGACAGCCGCGAACATGGCGGCCATGCAACAGGCTGCAGCCGTGGCCAAGCACAACCACATGATGTCCCAGGCAGCCGCTGCCGTGGCGGCCCAACACCAGCAGCAACAACAGCAGCAGCAGCAACAGCCGCCGCATCTCCAGCAGCAGCAGCAACAGCATCATCTGATGGGCGGAGGAAACGGCCTGGGCAACGGCAATGGCCTGGGAGTCGGTCTCAGCAACCAGCAGCATCCTGGCCAGCAGCAGCAGCAGCAGCCCGGCGGTCATCCCGGACAGTACAATTCGAATCTTCTCAGTCATGCCGCTGCCTTGGGGCATATACCCCCTTACGCCCAGTCGGGCAGCATGTACGATCACCATGCTGGTGCCATGCATCCGGGCATGAACGGGGGCATGCCCAAGCCGCCACTCGGCCCGCCCGGCGGACCCCAGGACTACGTCTACATGGGCGGACAGCCCACGGTCCCAATGGGCGCTGCCATGATGCCGCCCCAGAACCAGTATATGAACAACTCCGTGGTGTCCGCCGCCAACCGGAATGCAGCGGTGAGTAACCGTAAACCAATCCCGCCCCGAGTAATCGATCAACCCAGGCCTGTGATCGATCCCTGATTAGAGTTTTTATCCCGTGTCCCGTCACTTTTTGGCGTTGCCCGTTTATTTCAATCAATAATATTTGTCCATCGACAATATTGTGAGGCTTGATGGCTATTCTCATAGATAATATGTTATATTTCTGTGGGTGTGGGTGTGGGTAACCGCTCTACAAATCATCAACTAAATACATATTTATCCACAGTATTTGATGAAGAAATTAGAGTGCTCAAGCCTTTATTTTGGGTACCAACAGTCGTGTATAAGAATGTATCTGTGAAGTACACACTTAGATGGGTATATCGGGAGCTTAAGAGATCGTCTTATTGGCGTAACTCGAGTCGAGCATTAGTGTTTTGCCTCATGCACGCGACATTTATGTTGTTTTTGCATTCTATGGCTTTCGCTTGCGCTTCATGGTGGAGTGCTGCTTTGCGTCATTAAATCAAACCGATTGAAGCTTCAGATCCTTCAAGGGTTTTTTTTATTGCTGAGGAATGAGGATTAACCAATCAATGACTTCGCCCACACCGCGGTTCTAAATCATTTAATAATGGATAACTTAACGCAGGCCCTCGATGGCCCATAACAATAGTTTTATGAGGCCCAAAGAAATATGGAACTTTCAAGAGAGGCTCAAATAAAAGTTGAGCAATGAAAATGAACAAACTTTTCGGGGGACGACCATAAAACCCAGGCGAAACTATTGATTAACCCAACAAGAAAATATCATCAAATGAAATAGAATTGTTAAAGTTTCTCCGTCGATTTTGTTTTTTTTTTTTTTTTTTTTTTTTTTGCTAAAACTTTACATTTGAACATATAAAAGCTCCATTTGTGGGTTCTTTCTTTGCCCTTTGGCGAGCAGTTTATGTAAAGGACTTTTTCATTGGCTCTGTCGATTCGTTAATTTAATTGGAAAGTATTCAACGTGGGTTCAGTCGATTAACATCGATGATGATGAGGTGTCTGGATGGCCCTGAATTGTTTTAGATGAGTCATTGGCAAGGGGTCCGCTTCCGAAGATAATGTTGCCGTCGAACTCGACCCTCAGTCATTTTATGGTCGCCACAGCAGAATGGGGCATAATAAGGCCATCACAATTCCCGTTTGTGACAAAAATCAATTTAATATTGATTGATACAAATAATTATCAACATTTTCAAAGTAATTATCGCACAGTAACCCCGTTCGTCTAGGGAATTGCGGCAGAAATGTCCCATAAGCAAACGGACACATTCGATTTGAATGACCCGAACAGAGGCCATTCGCCACGAGCGATTCGGGTCTCGGGACTTGTAACGATGCAATCTCCAAAAGATATTTGCCAGTCCCTGCACAGCATAACCTGCAAAATACTGAGAAAAATATGTACGTACAATAGATGGTCTGGAGATCGTATAGTGGAACGACTCGTCGTTTGTACATAGGGAAAAAGAAGAGTTGAAGACTTCATTGCTGATTTGATAATTTCTCCGTAGCAATTGTGTGCAGCTGTTCTTTCGCTGTGAGTTTTCTTGGTTAGTTTTTCTTGTTGCACGGGGGTTTGTTTAGCTGTTCTGACTGCCTGCCATTTGTTGTCTGTGTTGTTTCTGTGGATATATTTTCTTAACTTTTGCGTGGAGTCTCTGCTCTGCTGCAGCGAATGTAGAGAGAGAGAGAGAGGGAGAGGGAGATCCCATTCCGGTTGCAATATTTCAGCCTTATAAAGCCAGAACATTGCACATGCCACACAGACCAGACTACACTTGGAGCACTCCTCACATGTCGCTCGGCGGCTGGTTGGCCAACTTGATAACTTGAGAACTCTCTGGCCAAGTCCCCGAACCAAACAGACTATTGGTATTTTACCTAGAAACCAACAGACCAGACCCCAGACCCCAGCAGACACGTCAGAGACCGACCGACCGACCGACCGGCATTCGCAATCAATTCGCCTTGCAGTTTATAAATAAAATAATTTAATACTTACTTACTCTCTGGACGAGGACTTAATGAGCTGTGGCTGCTCGTCTGCTTTCTGTTCCTCGTTATGTCACAATTGTTTACAGGAAAAACAATTTTAATTAAAGAATTTCACTCGCTTGGTTATCTTCCTTCTACAAGCCAGCGCTACCTTCGTCTCACTCACTCGCTCGCTCCATCTGCTGGTCCAGGTGATTCACAGTGCACTGCCATTTCCTTTTCACTTCCTTCGCACAAACACACACACGTAGGCACAGACAGGGACATGGCACTTGTGCATGTGTTCAAGTGCTGAAGTGTTGGTTAGCGCACAATCGATTATGTTTTTATCAAGCAAATTGTCGGGAAAAGGGCTGCAGGTAGAGCAGCACTCGCAATGCCCTTTTCCCCAATGATTGGTGCACAAAAGTGGACCGAAAACGCCTTGAATGAGACGAATTGTATGCAGTAAGACTAAATATTGAACCCGCTATTAGTATTATTAATATTATTTAAAACCGAATAGAGCATTTAAACTTCACCTTAATGTTGGATCTTGGGCAACCTCTTTTTATACGGAGAGTATGTATATTTTTTGCTACAACTTCCTTTTGTGCAATCTCTCTCTCTCTCTCTCTCTCTCTCTCGCTCGTCACTGAAGTAAAGTATTTATTGCATTTATGCGAGACGGAAAAGGCAAAAGGCAGCAGGAGGATAGAATTCCAAGCAGGACGATGACAACAAAAAAGCTTTCCCTCTCTTCCTCCTTCTCTCTTTCTCTCTCTGTGTCTCTGTTTGTACTCCTACAAAAAAAAAAAAACACGCCAAAAGAGAGCTTCGACAAAGTTATTGTTGCTGGTGTACTTTCAGCTCTTGTTGTTCTTGGTATTTTTCTTCTCCTTTTGACGCTTCGCGCTATTACTCCACTTTTGTCGAGCTTAATTTTTTCCCTTGCTACAGTAAGCACTGAAGTGAGACGTTAATGTTGAAGGTGTGAAACAATACGCACAGTGGAAACTTGTCAAAAGAAACTAAGATAAATTACAATATCTGATAGCATATCATTTATCTTCTCTGTAAGACTCCTATAGGGAGCTTATTACTCGAATAAATTTGACCATTTGAATTCTTGAGTGTATTTTCCTTGCGAGTGCTTACTGTAGCTGTTGCACTTGTTTGCCAAAGGGGGTGGGGGAAGCAGCAGCTACAGCAGCAGCAGACAACGTTTGCCGCAAGCCCCCCAAACCGCCTCCTGCCATGTTCTCGACCGTCTCTTTCTATCCTTCCCGCTTCCACAACTATCTTTCCGCTCTCTGCGTGTGTCTGACGCCGCGCTCTCTTGTTGATGTCGTAGGTCATTGATTTGCGCTTAACAGTGGTGTATTCTGGTTGAACGAGGGGGAAGACGTGGAAAAGTGTCGAGTCGTGGAGACTCGTCCCCCTTCATCTTTTTTTTTTTGTTTGCTTATTGTTTCAGTTTTACTTTGTTCTTGCTCCCTGCATGTGGTGCATTCGCATTTCTGCGATTCTTTTTCTTGTTCTTCTTCGTCATCGCCGTTGTGGTGTTCCTTTTACTTGCGTTTCGTTCTTTCATGTTCCCTGCTACTCACCCCTCTCCACTACCTACCCGTTCCTTCTCCTTCCTCTCCTTCCTCTCCTTTGTTACTTTTTTCGAATGCTGTAATGATTTATGTGTGTGTCTGATTTTGAGCAAAGCTTTTGCTCTCGCTCTCTCGGTCGGTGGACTATTCTGTTCTGCCAGCGTTTTCTTTCTGCTTGGATAATGGGTCGACAGCGGCGTCGTCGTCGTCGGTTTACTAATTGGAACATCGCTGTTAAGAAGCTTTTTGGAGCGTTGTCATCTCCGTTTTGTATTGTTAGAGATTCTTCTTCTTTTTTCCACTGAAAATGCAAATATTTTATGTTTTCGATATTTTGCGCGAATTGATAGGCAGAAAATCATGTTTAAACCTACAAAGGCAGAATCTTATTTTCAGAGAGGAGTTAGGATTTATAATTTAAAGAAACTAATGATATGAACTACTCTACCGCTCTGGGGTTAAATAACCCCATGGATACGGGGTGTTTCTTGCAGTTTTATTGTGCTTCGCATTTTCTATTCTTTCTTTCTTCGTTCGTTCGTTCGTTCTTTCTTTTGCTCTGCTTTTACCTTCCCTCGCCCCATTGAGGCGCACCAACGTTTACGTTCTAATTGAACAAACGCCGCGCTCTGTTCTCTTTCACTCACTCCTCTTGCCCTGCGGCTCATCTCTTTCTCTACCCCCCTCCTAATGGCTACCAATTAGCTGGAAATGCTTGCAATTTACCAACATCCAAGACGCTTTTGATGATAATGACGGAAAATGTGATGTTTCTTGTTGTTGCGTGTGGCCAACCAAGGCGCCAAAGCCAGTGGCAGAGGCATAGGCAGCGACGTCGGCAGCGACAGCGACTGCGATTTAGATTGATTTGCATTGCCGGCTAGACCTGGTTTAGTTCTCACTCTCTTACTCGTTGCTCTCTTCTGGCCTCGTACACATGTGTGTGTTTTTTATTCCAATACTCGTATTTTAACTGTCTTTTGGCACGTTCTTCTGACCCATCTTAACCGGGTGGCCAAGGTGTATTCTTGCAAGGTTCCCGCTGTTCTATTTGTGTGCCTCTACCTATCTTTTGTGTTCTCTTGTCATAGCCAAACAAATAAAACTGAAACAAAATAGGCGACTATCGGAGGAGCGTACTCTTCCAATGCCTCACCTTTTCATAAAGTGCCCTTGCTGTTGGCCAGCTGCTGCGCTCTGTCACTGAAATAAATGCTCACTCTCTTTCTCTCTGTACGCTTCCTCAACACAGTGGCGGAAAAAAGTCTAAGCAGGACTCTGGAGATGGGAAAAATGGTGCTCGTATGTTGGTTGACTTTTCTCCGCCACTGTAACTATCCCCCCCGCACTCAATTGCATTAATTAAATACAAATTTGAACTACAGCGGCAAATTGTTTGACAAATTAATTTCTTACTATTACTCTCTGTTTGCAGAGTCAGACAGTGTTCTTTCAAACGAATTTAATTGCCAGCCACTAACGCGTTAGCACGATAGAAAGAAGAGGAAAGAGAACATGGCGTTTTGCATAGATTTTGCCATGGAATGTCTTCGTTAAAGATTCTAATGGTCGCTTTCCACTAGGCTTCAAGTCCAATTTAGACTGCAAGATAAACATAGGAGACGATACGATATCGGTTTAATATAATTTTTAGAACTTTGGGAAGAAAACTTGTACATAATGTACGATTACAGACACAACTCGTTGAGAAGTGAATTTGCGAAAGGTTTTAAAACTGAAAATTATTTGTCTTGTTATTCTATTCCTAAAAATTATGAAGCTTGAAACGCTTTTTGTATGCAAAAGGGAATACAACTTTCGGCTTTGCTTGTTCTGCTCTTCTTTGCCTTTCTTTGTTGTAATCAAACAGCTGCTTGAGCTTGGGCTTGCAAAATCATGATCACACAGCTCGCTCTCGCTCTCCCTCGCTCCATCTCTCTCGTTCACCTCCAACAGCCACTTATCACACACAAACGCTCTCACAAATTTTAAGTTGCGAGCGAGAGACTGCCTGCCCACACAACAACAACAACAACAACAACAAAAACAACAATCAAGCTCGGCTCGCAGCTGGGTTCTCTTCAGCGGCTTTGCTCTCGCATTACGTAAAAAAAAACTATGCCAAATGCGGCTTAACCAATACACTCTAAACATACAGAGAGGGCAGTCGGACTGTGTGCAAAGCTTACGTCTGGTTGCACGTGTGCTTTGCGACAAGAGATTGAGATAATGGGAGAGTGTAGACTGAGAGCCGACTACCTCCATTGCGTCTCCTCGCCTCTACCCTGTCACTCATTAGCGTTACTCTCGGCGGCATAAATTGTGGCTGATTATGTTATTGTCGCCTGCTGCTCGCTGGGCAACACAGCTGCTGTTCTCTCGCACTGTGTACGTTGCTCTCTCTCTCTCGCGTTGCGTGAGATACTTTTTTGCGAGCATTATTCCGCTGCGAAGCTTTGGCCGCAACAGTTGACTCGTCTGCATGGAATATACTCGTAAATGAAACGGGAGACAATTTTCGTGTGCTGTCGATCGTTAAGCACGTTTTCTTTTGGTTTCTTCTGCCGCCTATCTCTGCCCCTCCCGCCCGTGCACGAGGGTTGCAGAACAACGCCAAAGAGGACAAGTGAAAAGCAAAACGAACCAATACCATCGTTATTTGGGGCTTTGTTCCTTTGCGTGTGCTGAGGTGTATATATGTGAAAGTGTATCTGAGAGTGTGTTGTACATATGTAAAAAGTTTATGTTCCTGTGAAAATCGCAGCTGATTCAAAAGTCTCGAAAATCAATAACGAAATTGTGAATTAATCATAAATCCAATCCAGAAAAGAAGGCACAATCTTACCAATATATATATGTATCCCTGTGTGCGTGTGTGTGTGTAATCCAGTCAATCCATAAAAAGAAGAAGCACCAGGCGGCAAACACACAAAAAAAAGCCAGTGTAACGTGTTTTGCTCTCTCCCGCCGCTCTCTTTTCCAACTGCTGCTGGATTCGTGTGTTGAGTGCTCCGTGTGTTCTTTGTGATCCTCTCTACTCCGCTCCCGCTCACGCCTTCGAAGGCCTGCCTGTCCAATGATGAAATTACTGCACGACTTCATGTTGGATGCCCGCTCCGCCGAGGATGTTGCACTCAGACAGGAAATGGTAAATGACAGAAAAAGCTGAAAAGCTGCTCCTTCGTGGCTCCCTACATACACACATACATGTGATGTACATATGTGTGTGCATATTCTCTCTGTACCTATGCTCTCTTCTGGGAGCGTGGAACTATTATTGATTCGATTGATTGAAAGGTTCGTGGGAAGCAGGCATTCCATTTAGACGGCCGGCTTGGTTAATTATTGGGTTTACGAATACTAGCTACGTTGTTCTTGATATTTGTTAAATAATTTCACCTGTTCTCGTTTAATGGTTGGGGGGACTGCCTCCCGAGGGTGTACCATCTGATCGGACACTGCTTATTCTGTTGCATAAAACTCTTACCACATGAATCGTTGATTTTTTCACTCAAAGAAGTGCTTTTTATTTGTTATAATTTAAAGAAAACCAATTTATAATTTTTAAGACTAAAATGAGTGGCATGCCTCTTTCTGATTAATTTCAATCAACATCTGAATATCGCAAAAAGTATTTTATTTTCCAGCCAATTTGCTTCTGTTGATAATTGAAATGAATAAAATATATTTTGTAATTCCATTTAATTGATCATTAATTTCGACTCGAATGATATCCATTGATTGGGCCATATCGCTCATTAGTTAAGCATTAGTTAAATAAACGCTTCATTTAAGCCTGGATAATCGAATAGACATGTGAAAAATACATAAAAATGTATTATTATAGTACCGTCAAGGCAAGGGGGGAAAGTGGGGGGGAGAGTTTTCCCCCACAGACAGAGAAGTGAGAACAAGACTCATTCATTTTATATCCCTGCTATTAGATAATGGCTCCACACAAAAAACAGCAGTGCTGCCCCGATCTAAATCCCAGCCCCAGCATGGGGCAGGCAGAGCTTTGGTTTTGGTTTCGGTTCTGGTTCTGGTTCTGCCCGCTGGTGGGGCGGAGGAGGGGCCGCGCCGCCTGAGCCCCATAGATAAAACCGTTTTTGCGGTTGCCGTCGCTGTCGCCGTCGCTGCTTCTGCTGACTGCAGTTGATTTTTCGCTTTTTCTTTCATTTGATTCATTCATTCATTCTGTTTGGCCTCTGTCTACCCCGCATGCGAAGAGCACAAGGGTGTATTGGTCCGCATGGAAATTTATGTAAGTGTATGTTTAAGAAATTATTGGCTTCTTCTTTTGGCAGAATCGATCCTGCAATCCTCCCATCCTCCCATCTAGAACTGGGAAAAGAACTCTCCTTTTAACGCGGGGTATCCTGTAGTCGGAATAACGACAATGGCTTTCTGCTTTCTGTTTTGTTTTTTGTTGCTGTTTCGTTTTGGATTTCCACACTGACTGACAATTGTTCTTATGCATTTCACGTAGCTTAACCCCACACAAAAATAAAGTAAACTGGGGGCCAAAACTGTAAAGTGAGCGCAGAATCGGAGGGTGGGTTGTGTGGAATCGAAGGGGGGGGGGGGGGGGGGGCGCGGAAGGGAACTAGAACCACCTCTAGAGATGTACTAGAATTTTATGCTGCCTGTGTGGTGTGCCCCTGCCCTGCCCTGCCCTGACTGCCTTCCTTCCTTCCCTCAATGTTTCTTTTTTTTTTCGAGGGAATTTACATGAAAATAAATATTTTCCGGTTTCAATTATATATGCGATTTGCTTTTGCCTTTGACCGAACTAACGAACGAACTACTACCCATGCACCATGTACCTCCATCTGCCTGTGTAACCCGTCCGTCCGTCCGTCCCTCAGTCCGTCCGTCCACCCTCTTGATCTATTTCACGCTTGATTGCATTGCGTCTGACTGAACTCGTTGACTGATTAGGAGGCTCCCAGACCAAGCCATACCATACCATACCATTCCATTCTAGAGCTAGGGGCGTGGTCGCGATGTCAAACGATGACAGTCGTCGATCCGATAAGGGTATGGCTCTGGATATAACATTCTATCATAAATGGGAATCCAATTTGAATTCGCTTAAAAGACCATTGAAGCCGAAGCCATTATGAGGTGGGACATCCCTTGGGGCCGGCCAAAACACTCTCTCATTGGATCTCATTTGTGTAGTTTTGAACCCGTAAGAGGAACTATGCTTCTACCCCGTTTTCTTGGCTAGCTTCATAATCATTTTGGAAATAATTTCAGCATGTTTCAGGCCACACCCCCAAGAACTTTGAAACGTTCAGAAAAGTTACCTTTTCCCGCAGTTTGGGGCAAGAGGGGGAGCAGGTTGCACGGTGCGGTGCGGTGGCACGGGAAAAGTTTTGAATGCTTAACCAAAGTCACGTGACTTGCATTCCCCTCGAATGCAAGAATGAAACCCCTGGCATACCCTTCGGGGGCGCCTCTTCATTCATCATCATTCTGCAACTTTGTTATTTGTTGCTTCGTATTCCGTTTATTGGATTTGGACACGCCCCAATAGCCCCCCAAATGCTGCTGCCGCCCCATAAGTTAAACTGTCATGTCTTCCGTCCGTCCGTCTTCTGTCTGAGAATTGTCGTCGTCGTCGGGGGCCCGCTGCTGCTTCCGTCCTTATCGGCTCCCTTCATCCATCATCCTGTGTTGGCTTTCCCTCTTTTCATGGCATTGTCCCTCTCTTCGGTTTAGTTTTGACTTGTTGTTGGCCAAGTTCCAGGCAACAATTCCGGCGCCTTCGTCCGGCAATTGTCCGACAGGCAGTGGCCCCATCCTCTGGGCACAATAAGTCAATCCGTTTTGGCCAAGGTGTCGAGACTCGCTCGCTGCAGTGTCTTCACTTCAGTAACTCCCCTGTTTATTGCGCAACTCTCCAGTTTGCACTTTGGCACTGGTAGGTTTCCCATTAAATCTATGAATGGAAATATATACATACATATCTCCTCAGTAAACAGAGGTGACAAGTGGGTTTTGGGAAGACGAGTAAATGCAATGACTAATTGGGGAATAAACAACATGGGATATGGGGTATGCAAGAGATGTTCCTCTGATAATAAATAAAATTCTTAGAGGGAAGTTGGAAAAGAAGATGAACCATTTTCAAAGGACTATTTAATATCTTTCTGAAGATCATTTAAGGGATACGCTCGGCACTTCCTTGTCCCCTTCGGTACCACGTGACGACGATGCACAAGCGAATGCTGTGAAAGAGAAACCACGGGAATTGCAAAACCCACATACATGTCGTGTACATGACGCGGAATCGAGTTGCGCTGATATTAGGATAGGGTATTGAACACGCGAGGCGTAAATGATTTCGTCGTTTATTCTGCGATACAAGCATCAGGCAGCATTTTAATAAAAACCTATATCTTCAAGGACTATTGAGAATTTACTGCACTCGCACACGATGCATTGCCCCCTTCTTTCTGTCTGCCCTCCCAGGCAACATTTCCCCCACAAACATTTCCCATTTCCCCACAGACACACACACACCACACACCCCCCTCGAATCCGAGCCCCGTTTGTGCGATGGGACGGTTGGGGGGGGCAACGGAGAGGAGGCTAAATAAATATGCTCGACGTCGACGTCGAAATCGGGGAATGAAAAGCGCAATAAACGCATTTCCCCGGCCTGTCTGCATTTTTCGTGTGTGTTTGCAAACAAAATAAAAGCCGGAGCGAAGTGCACTAAAATCGATAGTCGCCAAGAGCCGAAAATACTTGCCATATTATTTGTGCGAACAGTAGACACTACAGTGGGGACTCCTCAAGAAATGACAATGACAATTTCAATTAAGATTCAAGGTTTCCATTCCATTTGTGAGTACTGCAAAATGTATAATAAATCAACCAGAAAAATGTCTTAATTTCATTTTAATTAAGTTGGATTATTTAAGAGTTAATAAAACATGCCTTGAGGGAAAGTGGAGTGATTATTTAGTTAAATATTTAATAAGTCAAACTATCCATTTTGTAGGGTACACAAAACAAAACAAACCCCATATTCTTCCCGAAACACCGAAAAGGGAAGATAAACGAATGGGAACGCTGAGCCTTGTTTGTGGCAAGGGCAGCGGCTCTACTTTTACACCCGGTACCCGGTAGCTTATTAAATATGTTTTAAAAGGGAAGAATCGAATTTTTGGTAAATGCGGATAGGGGATATCTCCGCCATCTCTTTGAATCTCGAACACAGGGAGAAAGAGAGGAAGCACGACCACGAGCGATATTTATGTTCTTGTCTTAATTGTTGCACTCCGTTTATCCTCTTTTCATCTACTTATTTTATTATAATTTTAAAATATTTTTTTTTTTCCATTTCGCTACTGTTTTTTATATCGGATGTAGATCCGTCTCTCTTTATCGCTCGCTTCTCACACCAAAACCAGCCGTTAAATCGCACTCCCCTCCGTGAGAGGTCGCACATTGCACGAGGAAGGGTGTGTGAGAAGGAGAGAGAAGGAGCCACTGCCATTTCCTTTCTCCCGATCCGATCCAGATTCGGCTATCTGGTAGATGTGGCCCTTCTCTATGATTCTGCGTTTTTTCGTATCTTAGAAATTACGAATTACGTCCTTTTTGGGGGTGTGATATCACAGGAGTCTGTCTGGATACAAAATTTGGTTGCTTTAGCTCTTATGGTCTCTGAGATCAATCGCTTATTGATGCTGATCTAGAATATGTGTACATGTCAAGTTTTATAGGGACGGAAGCACGTCCTTCTGGATATTACAGACATCTGAAAACTGACCAGAAAACTAATATATCCCAAAACTCGTTGAGTATCGGAGGGTTTTCGATTATAAAATGTTCTCGAATGCTTTCTTGCTGACAGTAAGTTTTTTGCCCACTTCTGCATTTACAGGAATATTTCTATATCTACATACATATGTATATGTATGTGCATTCATTTATGCCTTGCACTCCCATTCTTTCCCTCCCTCTCTCTCTCTCTCTCCGACTCTCTTTCGGTGCATCGTATAGCATATTCATAGCATTTGCCTTTTCTTTGGCTTTGCATGCGCCTGTGTGTGTGTGTGTTTGACTTTATTTTTATTAGTTTATTTTCGTTTGCCTTTTCGTATGACACGCGAAAGGTCTTTGTACTTGACAACAACACGGAAGGAAAGGTGCCAGCGAAAAGTTTCAACTTAAAGAGAACTCGAGAACACCGACAGCGGACAGGCGGACGGACGACAAAAAAAATGTTACCTATCCGGGCTGTGCTTCGTCCACCCCGGCCACTCTGTCGCCTTCGTCTTCGCCTTGCCCCTTGATTATTATGTTAAACAATATAATCTTGATGCCCGACTCAAGACTTTTCACACATTATTGTCGCTGTCTCTGTCTTTGCTTCTTTCAATTTTCAAAGTCATCAAAGTAGTCTCTGCCGAAAAGTTCATTTTTTCTTAGTTTTTGTTTACTTCCTCAGTGTGTGTTTGTGTGTGTTTCGAACAGAGTCAACAAAATTTTCGTTCCGCTCAAAATTAAATGTATTTTTTGTGTAACAACAAATCCCGTTCACAAGCCGTGTGTTCTTCTCAGGACGACCTCTGACGGTTCGTAGCCCTCAAAATATCACAAAAAAATCAGGTATAATAATACCGAATCTGGTTACAGCTTGGCCCTTTCGCCTTGAAGTCCCCAAAGGGCAGAACTTTGCCTTTCAGCGATCCAGCACGGATGGATTTATTAAGGATTATAGTGATGCCAGCACTGCGCAGTCAGGAACATTCAGGTGGATGTTTCCACGAGCAGCTTCTAATCGGAATCCACCTCCAGCTCTGGGTACTGATTGTTCAAATCTCGTTTTTCAATAAAGTTACGCGCCACAGTGAGGGCTATCCGGGCGGAATTCTTCATCGGATCTCCGAGGATTCCGCTCAAACCAGCACTGAGACCAGCAGCAGGCCTAGGAAGATGGTGCCCTAACTCTTGACGAAACGGAAGGCAATCTTGCGCATAACCTTCTCGAACAGAGGTACTGCCTCAAAGCGCGATCTTGAGCACTGAAGCGATCAACAAATACTCCACTAGTCTTGGAAGAGGTCCTGGGCCAAGGGATTTCCCGACTGGTGGGGCATTCAACCAAGAGATGTTTCTGCTTGCACTCCTGGACTAAAGAACTAATTTTGTAATCGAATGAAAAACCGGTTTGGGATTGAAAATCTTTGCTGTTGATGTATCCGATGAATCTACTTTAATTTGGGCATTATATTTTTAGAATAACTGGTTCATTATCGTCTATATTTGCTCTGTTCAATTATCATAATGAACTAGTTTAATTACTGCCTTGAAGAAAGGCTCGAAGGTTTACCAAAATTGACCTTAAAAGCCCATAAGAGTATTTATTGCATTGTTAGAGATTATGGATTAAATGGAGCGGAATAGAACCAGTTATTAACCTGAAAGAGTTAACCAAGAGAAAGAGTTTAAAGTTCTGGTTCCATGTCCGAAAATAGAGCTTTTCGATCGCTCAAGAAGTTTGGTTTTTATGGGGTCCATCTTGGGCACAGGACAGGCTCTCCTCCCAACAAATGTGACATGTGCCCCATCAGAGATCCATCCATTGTAAGCTCTAAACTGATACGCGGATCATTAGTCACTTGATTATCACTTGGTAATGTGTCACATTGGAATTTGATATGCAATCCAAGGTCTGTTCCTAGATCGTGTCATGTCTGTGCGTGGGGGTGGGAAGTTCAAATCACCAGGAAATTCCGAACCAAACCCAACCTGGAGAACCACTTTCCATCAATCAACGCACAAAATTTACACAAATTTACACTCGACGCAGGTTGAAGGAAATTTAAATAAATTTCAAATTTCAAGGGGTGCGAAGAGAGCGAAACAAATCACGGATTTGTCCAAGGCATACTCAAGTGGGGTGCAGCGCTGCGGGGAGTGAGAGAGCGCCCTCTGGGAATGCCGCACCTCACACGAAATGTGCCTTGGATATAGAATTTGTGTAATTCCCGACTGGTTTTTGCTGCTTATGCTTTGTTCTTCTTCGTTCTCTTCGCACGAGCCTATGGGCACCCCACACCCCCGCACCCTTCCACCTGGCTGGGAGTTTTGCTCGCCCTCTCTCTCTTTCTCTCTCTCTTTGCTTTGCTTTGCTTTTGGCATTCTAAGTTTTTCTTCTCTATTTTGTTTTTTGCCTACTGTGTCGGTTTCTTCGTTTTTCCTTTTTCTTTTTGTCCGTGTCTCTGCTTTGTGAGCATTTTCGCTTTGTTCTTGTGAGTGTTGTCTTGTCTGTCTGTCTCACACGCATGATTTTATTTTTTTTTTTTTGTATAAAGAGGCCGGTTTCTGCGTCGCGCTCTCTCTCTCGCTCTCTTCATTTCTCTCTGTGTCTTGCACTCCCCTTGGTTCCGGCTGAGTGTGCGTGTGTGCGTGTTTGTGTTTCTGTCTCTTTCACAGTCAAGGACAAGTTAATGAACGATTTTTTGTTCTTTTGTGTGGATTTTCTGAGGGGGGCCCAAGTGGCTTAATATTAGGGTTGGGGGTGGGGGGTAGGGGAGAATATGTTTTGCCATTGAAACGCAATAATTGTATACTAAACATTTTCAAATTCCTTATGTCTTCTTCTGCCTCTGCCTCTTCCTCCGCTGTTAATTATTAAAATATTTGCAAAAAACAACAATTTCGTGCTGAAAGAACCCGGTATTTTGTTTATATTTCTGTCACTTTTCCGCATTGAGCTGTTTCGTATACCCTGCATCCGTGTTGAAAAAAAAACCGACCCTAAACGGCATTTGAATCGTACAAATTCGGAATCTGGAATGAGTCCGTTCACTTATGGGAAAGTATAAGAGTGAGCCCTGGTGGAACGGCCTATGGCCTATGGAATGAGCCTTATATTTACTCATCTACTGAAAGTCTTTTGGATCGTATAAATAATACATCAAGAATAGGGAAAACAATCGTCCATATTATTATTGTGCGAGTTAATTTCATTAATTTTGGATAGATCGCCCATCAGTTTCATCATAATTTGTTTTGTTGTTGAATTTTGCTTGGCGCCGCAATTTGTTTATTTTTTGTCGCTTCTCCTCCACTCTCCTCTTCTTCTCTTTCAGCTCTGTCTACTGTGTTTTTTTAAATTATTTCTTTCTTATTTTCGGTTTAAATAATTTATTTTATGTACAGTATAATTCTTTCCAGTAAAGCTGTATACAAAATCGTTTTCATTCATTTTCATGCACTTTGGCGAGAGTCTCTGACCCATATTTAGAGCCAATGTTGCGTCAGCGTTTTGCTGTGGCATTTGTTGTTGGTTTTTAGCACTTCTTCTGGCCTGCAATTCGCACTTTTCCGCGTTTTTGTTTCACACCCTCGAAGAGGGTAAGTTTAAATTGCTTTGAAGTTCGTAACGCGCAGAGAGGGTAGCATCTGCGATTAAATGAATGTACTTAAAGTAACGAGAACGTCTCTAACCAGAATTTAGGGAGCACATTGCATCCAACCCTGTGAGTCGAAGTCTCTCTCGCTATTCGCCTCGCTCGATCCGTTAGAATCAGCGTCGGACAAAGCCAACATGTTCTTTCTGTTCAAAATTAAATGTATTTTTCATGTAACACCAATTCCCTTTCATAAGCCGTGTGTTCTTCTCAGGACGACCTCCGACGGTTCGTGGCACTCAAAATAGCACAAAAAAAATCAGGTATCATAATAATACCGGATCTGGTTACAGCTTCGCCCTTTCGCCTTGAAGTCTCTAAAGGACAGTACTTTGCCTTTCAGCGATCCTGCACGGACGGATTTTGGTGGATTATAGTGATGCCAGCACTGCGCAGTCAGGAACATTCAGGTGGATGTTTCCACGAGCAGCTTCTATGCGGACACCATCTCCAGCTTTGGGTACTGATTGTTAGAATCTCGTTTTTCAATAAAGTTCCGCGCCACAGTGAGGGCTTTCCGGGCGGGATTCTTCATCGGATCGAGGATTCCGCTGATCTGCACTGGGACCAGCAGCAGGCCTAGGAAGATGGTGCCCTCACTCTTGACGAAAAGGAAGGCCATCTTGCGGATAACCTTCTCGAACAGAGGTACTGCCTCAAAGCGCGATCTTGAGCACTGAAGCGATCAACAAATACTCCACTAGTCTTGGAAGAGGTCCTGGGCCAAGGGATTTCCCGACTGGTGGGGCATTCAACCAAGAGATGTCTCTGCTGGAGCATTCCTGACCTTGCACTCCTGGACTGTGACCTGTGACTGGACATGAAACTGCTGGCGAACCACCTTCTGGTGGGATTCGGGTACTGGACAGCAGCAAGGCATGCGGCGGCTGGGAATGCACTGTAAATAAAACACAACAGAAATTTAATTCGTTTCGGTTTTGTGAATGAAATGACTGCCAAGAGGTCAGCAATAATTATAAATATAATCAAAGTAAAGAACTAATTTTTTAATCGAATGAAAAACCGGTTTGGGATTGAAAATCTTTGCCGTTGATGTATCCGATGAATCTACTTTAATTTGGGCATTATATTTTTAGAATAACTGGTTCATTATAGTCTTATATTTGCTCTGTTCGGAGTAATTTGAATCCGACTTAAGGGCGGGATTCGCAATGATCGGACGCATTAAAGAGGCATAAGTATATGGCTGCTTTTTTATGAATACTGTGGGTGTATGCAGGGCTCTAGTGTGTAAATATCAGCCTAAATGTATGTACGTGTAGAAACACATAAATTTATTGGTCGTCTAATTTCAAGGGCATATCAATTTCGGTGCGAAGGTAGAGACCGATGAATGCCCTTAAAATTGTTATGGGTACTCCATTTAAATTCGAGTCTTTGCTCAGTTAATGGTGTTTTTCAAAGCTACATAAAACAATGCAATTTGTCACATATCGTGTGTTTTTACATACCGACAACGATGTCCGGTTGTAGGGGGTTCACTCGTCGGCGATCTGTCATTCCCAGCTGATTCTGGGGTCTTTGATACACGGTATACACATTAGTCCTGTGTAAAGTAGGGAACCAAAAATTTTGTTGTGTTTACTGAGAGTTTTGAATGTTTGAATACTTTTGAAAATTTATGAGCATTGCGTAGACGGTTTTGTCGGAGGCGATGTGTCGACTGTAAAGTTATTGATTGATTCCATTAAACATTGAAGTGACACATTAGTCGATGTAGGACCTTCTCAGTCATGGATCATGTGAAGTGCTAGGGGGGTTAGGGGCCAAGAGAACGTTAGCCGAAAGTTGTGGTCTGGCTTACGCTGGGAGGCTTTTGTGTGTTGTTATTAATGCAGGAGGCGCAGCGAGAAAGTCGACAGCTTTACATCTCCCTCCCTCGCACCCCAACCTCCCCCGCCCAGCCCGTGGGCTAACCCAGTTGATAAGCGATTAAATATTTAAACTGTATGCCAGGATATGCCAGTATATGTGTGGCGAGCGTGTGTGTGGCGAGTGTGTGTGTGTGTGGGAGGCTGAAGGCTGGGGTATAGCGAGTGGCGAGGATTATTCTGTCGCATTATGACGCAAGGAAGTGCCTTTGGGAATGGTTAAAAAAAAAAAACGAGGAAAAACGAAGGCAAACGCGAGGGGAAAAGTTAATTAACAATTTGTTTGATTTAATTGTCGCTGCTATTGTGTTTTACTTTTTGGTCTCCTTCTTATGTGATGATGTGATTTCTGTGATATTTGCTCTGGCTTCCAGCGGGAATGATGTCCCTCTTCGATTCCCCCCACCGCCTCCCCTCGCATCTCATATTCTGGTTTGCTTTTGCCATTATCCATCCCCCACAAATCAGGCAACATCGACCAGAAGTACCTGTGCATTCCTTTCTTGTAAGCAAATTAGTACAGTGAAATCCCACATCCCAGCCCTCTCCCAAATTGTCGGTTTACGACGAACTTTTTGGCCAAAGTTGTCATTAAATGTCGTCTAAATGTGGGGGAATTAACTTTGTTCTCGACTCGTAGAGAGGGAGAGGGAGTGGATTAGTGGGAAATTTATGAGAACATCAAGAGGATGACAGGGGGAATATGATTACGCTTTATGGGACTCTGACTTTGGGGTTGACTTTGGGCTGTCATCTTGCCCTCAATTTATGGACATGCAAATTATAATTTGGATCTATTCTTTTGGTCCTTACAGATTACCACATCCACTGCCAAGAAATTGTGGGAGAAGTCCGATGGCAAAGGCACATCCAGCGCACCGGGAGGACCCCTGAATCCACTGCAGATCCCCGGCGTCGGGGACCCGTCGTCGGTGTGGAAGGACCACACCTGGTCCACGCAGGGCGAGAATATCCTGGCTCCGCCACGATCGCGCGGCTATGCGGGACACGGTGGCACCTCCGACACATCCAACAGCGGCAATGCGGGCATATTGAGGTAAGAATTGGATCAGACTCGTCAGACTCTTTGTCTACTCTTCTGGTATTTGTACAGCCGAAGGGGGTACATTTTCCGATCTGTATGTTGCATCTGAATAGTTATTAATCGCCTTGCACGTACGTTTTTCAGTCCCCGCGATTCACAGTGCGCCAAAATGGTTGAATATGTTCTGGGCGGATCGCCCACAAACAAGGAAAGCCCCTTGTCCGGCCTAGAGCCGCGGCTGCGCAACCTCAAGTTTGACGACAATGATAAGGTGAGTTCTCATCGTCGTCATAAGATCTCTTTGAATACCAATTACCAAACAATCGAAATTGCAGTCGCACGATGATAAGGAAAAGGCAAACTCTCCGTTCGACACAAACGGCATGAAGAAGGACGATCAGGTCTCAAACACAAACGGTGTCGTTAATGGCATTGACGATGACAAGGGTTTCAAGTGAGTAGACAACTTTTCAATCCCCGACTCTGGTTCTAGCCGGAGACCAGACCTAGCCTCTAGAGATACAGAAACAGGTTTCCTCTCGCCCCAAGCCGCTTGTGTGTGGTTCTCTTCGGCCCCGTGTTACCATGTTATGATTACTGAAATTGAAATGAATTTCCAGTTCAAGGTTGCCTCTTTCTTTTTGCATAGACTTTCACTCTCAATTGCGGCCGCCTCTCCTCTGATATCCCCCGTAAGCGTAGGGGAAAGAGCGTTTTTCCAGTCGAACGCTTTCATCGTGACTGGCAGGCAACTCTGCCCGGAGAATGTTTACAAGCCCGATTTGCGGGTTAGATGTTAGAAAACTCAGTCATCCATTTGGTGTGAGAATATTCGGGGGTAAATGGACATGATAAAACTAATTTGGTTGCAAATAATAGCATTCATTACGGAGTTTTAAGCATTCAAAACATTCAATCGGTAACAGCGATAACACTAGCCTACAAAATTCAATTTTTTTCACACTTTTTCTGATAGATTCGGGGCCTTTAAACCTTTTTGATGCATTTTTTTCCAAGGTTTGGTTTTTTTTTGTAACCTCTAAAACTGGTATTTTCTTTAATGTTTTTTAAGAGGTTATGCTTCTTTTTTTCACATGACTTAAGTGTTTTTCGCAGGGTTGTATAGAACTTTGCAATTCTTAAAAGAAGATAAATACAGCTATAAATCGGACCCAAACACGTTTTAGATTCAGCTTATGATCTGGAAAATATTAATATTCGAAAAGTCGAAAATCATGTATAGGTAGATTAATTGGGCATCGTTTAAGGGATCGTTTGTAAAAATCTATGGATTTACCTTTGACTGAACCTTCTAATGCCTCATTTTGCCGTTCTACGGAAAGACTCATCCCATGCCAAAGACTGTCCAAAAAAAGATGAGGGCATTCGAATGAATTCGCAAACAGCCCCTCGCTCATTCAATTCGTGGCTCTTCGTTCAAATGTACTGCGTGGTGAGCCTTACGGGTGATTACTCCCCTGGTGGCATTGTTTATTCGAATGGAAGACTTCTAAGTATGTAGTTTAGTATGAAGCTTAGAAGAATACATAGAACAACCTGTCATCCCACCCTGGCATTCCTCCCAAGTATCCATTAGTACCTCCATAGGTACATCCATGCTTGAAACAAAATGATTGACCCACAAAAGAGTATTGAATTGAATGCTTTCGTTTTCTGTTCGTTTCGGGCTTAACCCATATTTCACTCATTCATTCATACATATTTCATTGTCTTCAATTGCAGTCGCAATACAACACATTCGTACGTACATCCATATCTCCGTAAACGTGTACGATATAAACTCTTGAAGTGATTGTTGTGTCTGCCCACGGTTTTCGTACGAGTATTTCCATTTACATATTTTGTATTTATTATTATTTTTTAATTGTTATTTATGGCAGTGGGGAAAGCGCTTTTTCGTGTGGCCCACCTGCGTTTTGCGCCTCTCGAAATGGGGGAAAGACGACGGCGCAACGAAGACAGCCACGACGACGACGACGATGACGATGACGATGACACTTTGAGATTGAGTTAAATTCGAATTGTTGTAAGTAGCATGTGGCAAGAGTAGTGCGTGCCCATCGGAGGTAGGGTACTTGCAGGGCTAGGACCAGGACAAGATAAAACTAGGAGCTTGGTCCCATGTTGGCTCTTAAAAATCTTAGTTTTAGTTTGACAAATCCGCCTTAAAAACCACAGAACTTTTTATGGATTGATTTTTCTGCAAAAGGAGCCCCATGGATCTAGATCCTTTGAGAGATCCTTGGTATGGGTGTGCCCAGACTAATTTTTGAACACAATATCAATCAAGTGGACACAATAAAGCGTGCCCTTTTTGCTGCGTTTTCCATCACTTTTTCGAGCATCTTTCCACACGAATATTTGCCTTGGGCTATTCAATGGTGTGAGGAAGGCTGGCGCAAAATAGCCCCACAAAAATAAGTTCGGGGGCGTCAATTTCCACATTTTGATACCAGACGTCCAGGGACGAGAATCGTTGTAAAAACTGAATTATCTGATTTATAGTAACCGTTGAGAGGCCTTTCACGCATTTCGACGATATGCTCATTGAGTTAACACAACTGATGGACTATTTTCAATGTAGAGCGTTACTAACTCAGTGCGCTGTTTCGATGTACATAAGTCCAGCAAACCAAACGCTCACAAATGATATCGCATACGAGTCAAATGCGAGACTTAACCCGACAAAACGCTCGCATTCGGACCCGCATATGATAGAAATATGATACTTTTGTCGTTCAGTTTGTGGCAGTGAAAGTATCATTTATGATAGTTCGCAAAGGAATCGTTTGCGAGCCTTTTGCGATATCGTTTGCGAGCGTTTAGCGACAGAAGAAGTAGAGCTCATTTTTGTCTCGCTTGCAAGCTCGTTTGCGAGAGTTTTGCGATACAAAACCATATCGCTCGTTTGCCAGCATTTTGCGGAACTCTCGCAAAAGGCATGTTTGTTGGTTTGCTGGGAAGCGACCCATGGTTGCAATTTTACTGAATTGATGTTTCCAATGTTTTTTAAGCAGAGCCCATCGATTTTCAATGGGATTTAGATCTGGGCTACTTAGAATTAGAATTAGTTGGACAATCAGTAAATCTGGCAACATTTGGCACAATGTTTTTAAAAACACACTCCAACGCTGTTCTAACTGTTTCCAAATGAGAAGAGGAGAAAGCATTTACATCCCCCTCACTCCTCCATCTTCCAAAACACAGCCCTTACTGTTAAGTCACACCGTAAAAATGAGAGAGAGAGCATAGCCCTGTCTCATGTGCATAGAAAAGTGCTCTTCTGATGCGCTGCCGCTCACGTACACGTCTGTGTTGGTCGGCACACCAATACAACGAAGTTCCGTTTTGCTTGCTGTCTACGCAAACAAACGCAGTGACCCCCTGTTCCAGAAGCTTCTATGAACTTCTACACGGGAACTTTTGTTAAATTTAAGTCTGTTATGTATAAAAGCGTTTCTTTTGATCAAGAATATATACTTTATATAGTTAGAGATGTTTCCCTCTGTGCGATACGAAGCTCTTCAAATATTTCGTATACCCTCTGCAAGGGAATACAACAATAAAAACAGAAACAAAAGAAAAACGGCAGACGCGATCAACTCAGCGGCGTTTAGGCCTAACACGAAAAATAAAGAAACCAGTCTGCGGTTGCCCGCTCTGTTTTGTCTCCCTCTTTCTCTCTCTGTCTCACTTCGTCGCACTCGGGCAGCAGCCGGCTGCTCGCGCGCTCTCCCTCTGCCTTTGTTGTTGCTGGTGTGTGGCTGTTGCAATTTCATTGCCGGCAGCCGAAACTTGTTTCAATGCCAAACGTAATAACTGCTATGATGTAAGCAGCGGGAAAGAGGGGACACAGAAGGCAGAAGCAGCAGCAGACGGAACAGAAAATACAACAGCAAATGCACGCAAAGCAGCGGAAGACGGACACGCAAAAGCAGCAGCAGCGACATCGACCGCGAAAGAAGTAGCAGAATAGTCCAAGATAAAGATGAGGAAAACGCACCTGAATGCAAGAGAAAAATCAGCGACAGCAGCAGCAGCAGCAGAGCAGAGCAGAGCTGAGCAGAGCAGCGCAGAGCTGAGCAGAGCAGAGCAGCGCAGAGCTGAGCAGAGTAGCGCAGGGAAGAGAAGAGCGAGCAGCATTTACAGCAACAAAGATGCAGAGCACAGACATTTACCCTCCCATTTACACCAACAAAGAGAGCTCGAGATGAGACGCGACAAGACAAGAGCAAAAACAGCAACAACAACAAAAACAACAAGGAAAGGAAACGTTTTGTTTGTTTGACTTTTCTATAGATTTTCGATTCGATTTCGTTTGATATTACGTTACAGTGTGGGCTTCAATTGCGCTTGTGTCTGCTTTTGAAGGTTTTTGTGTTATAAATTTTTTTGGTTGTTGTTTTTTGTTTGAAATTAAAATTGCGAAAACATTGAAAATCGTAGCATTGCTAAAAATAATTTGAGGCAGCCAAAGTGAGGCAGAGCCGTGAATCACTCACTGACTGATGCACTCATTAATTTGCTCACACTCACTCACTCGTGCCATTATTCACTCATTCATATCGAAGAAAAGTCGACAGATTCGCCAAAGATTTTTCCATTGCGTTCATCCTTTTTTGGTAACACACAAAATCGCTCAAAATTATGGTCAATGGATTACATTTTTGTTTTATTTTTTGTTGTCAATGTGCTCTAGCGATATTCGCGAAAGCCGCACAAAACAGGTCCTCCACATATATCGATATCAGCTGGAAAGTGTACGATATAGATCGGTGGCTCATCGGAACACTCACGTGTTTGACGGGCTTTTTTCTGTCACCTTCCATTGCGCGTTTCCACCTGTTCTGACCCTTTTGGCTGCCTTTTCTTCTGTCGCTCTTTTGGGGCCATACTTTCTTTTGTTTATGGTTTATGGAAAGTGAAAATTCGGGGAAATAGTGGGGCCGGGCCAGTGGGTTGATTAAATAAGAATTCTTAATGCTTTGCCCTAGGTCAAAGAAGTCCCGAATTTTTCCAATGGAAAGCTGCCAATGAAAACCTGACCTTGGTCATAATGGATGAGCAAAAGAGAGTGCAACAGGGTATCAGGCTGCATTATAAGATAAATGGGTTGGGGAGGAACGGGGGACATCGTGCAACCCGCCTCATGTCTGACGGAGTGGTTGGGAGTCACGAGCTACGATCTCAAGTGGAACTAGAGGTATGACTAATAGAGTAGGTAGTTTTTCCATTTCATCAGTTCAAGAAGCTGTTGTGGCTCATACGAATCGAGCAATTACAATCACGGGAGTGATACTATCGATTTGTCATAAACCACCACGCTCCCGAGAGGGTTTTATCGCTGTATCTCTGTGCCTCTGTGCAGTGCAGTGCGGGTAATAAAGCATTCTTTAGTGTGATTCATTAAAATCCAATTAAGTTTATACACACATAAAAGACCATCGAAAGAGCTCAAAAGAGAAAGAATTAATTTGTAGATTAAGATAATGTATCGCAATATCGATGTATTCTCTATTACTCTTCAAAAGGTTCTGCCGCTTATATAAAGACTATCTTTGTACTAGTACAAACTCATAAATACTTTATTAAATATTCCCAAACATTGGAAGGTCATCTAATTTCGTTGATTGTTGATAGATACGAGTAGTTTTTGGGCTCTTCACAAGTTTGTGAGCGGTGATTATCAATCACCTAACAAAACACCCAATGGTTTGACAGTTCTGTCAGTGATTGGTTATAATTTGGCCTCACATAATCCCCTCCTTTCGCCCCCAACAAATTAATCACACTCATTAAAGCACTGCCGTTTCTCTCAGTGTTGTAGTTTCAGCAGCACTGGCTAATATTGCTAATCATTTCGGTTCGGTTCGGTTCGGTTCTGCTGCTGTGGGATTGTGTTTGTCGAATGCGATGTGAATGACCCGACAATGAAATTATAGATGGCAATTACCACATGCAACCGAGCTGGGGCAGAGAGAGAGAGAGAGAGGAACAGAGAGACAGAGAGCGGGCGGCAGAGAGGAACAAGATAGACAGCTAAACGGCCATTAGCTATAGAAAGAAAGGAATGCTCGCAAATGGTCGCAAATGGTGTCGATGCTTTTGATACCCTTCCAATTGTCATCTGAAATATTCTTTAGATTTTTATATAATTTAAAGTTACAGAAGCAGAGCATTTTCGTTGCCGGTTTACTGAAAATTGTACATAGTTCCATTCTGATTTTATGTTTCGGAACCCAAACAATTATGAAACTTGAAACAATAATTCTTTATTAAAATTTTTCATCGAAATAATTTATTTGCGTTGCAAACCCTCGGTAAAACACGTAATACCCTCTGAAAGGGGTATACAAAAATCACTCATACATTCACTCGTTCATTCGAAATGTTGGTCTACTTCGTCCATAGTACCCTGTGAAAGGGTATACCCACACATCTGCACAGGCAGGAAAAAAGTAAAACAGTTGCAAAGTCATTGACTTTGCATTGAGAGGGGGTTAAGTGCATTGGGTTAAGCGCGAGTGAATAAATGACTGAATGAATGGAAGCTGCTATGCAAATGTGAGTTTCGGAGCGCAATATTTAATCGGTATATGTACAGCGGGATGATCTAAAAAACATCTGCTGCTCGGAGTGTGATCTAAACTCTTTTGTTGTTGCTTTTTGCAGGCTTATTGTTTAGATTTTGATTTGCATTTTAAGCGCCGCTCGTTAAAAACGCTGTCTCCATGCTGATTCGAGTGTTATTTATGGACTTTTGGGTCCCAGCTGGGCGCTGACGTCATGGGTCTTTGGCTCGAAACAAGTTTGTCGCTTGAGTCTTTTGTTATTTCCTTTTTGTTTTGCCCTCGGAACAGTGGCTTAGAAACTGTTTGGCGATAATTAGTGATAATTGCGCTGAAATTGAATTCAGATAATTGATTGATATGTTTAGTCATTCATCTGTGGAAGGTGTTGAGCGGGCGGATTTCTTCGTCAAGATTTTTGTTTTAAACGATTCGATTCAACTTTGATTTCCTTGTAATTTTCATATATTAGAAATTTTCATTTTCAAACTGTGCCAACCACAGTTTCAGAAACTGAAGTTTTAAGACAATTGTGTAATATGTGAATTTAGTTCATGGTGTCATGTCTTGGCTGTGGTGTAAGTCGTGGCTAAGCGGTTGTCACAGTGAATGTACAACCGTTGATATATGAAAACTAAGACTGGAAACGATAACAAAAGCTAAAATGTATGAAACCGCACTGTAAACAAGAATGTTTCAACTATGACATCATGGAGCGCCACTGCGCCGACTGTTATTGGATCAAATCTGTTCTGTTAAATTTCCTGCATGTTAACGACATGTTAACACGACGTTCCTCAAACTGTTCTGTTAATAGAAATGCAGTTTAAGTTGCAGTCAATCTGAATCTGTTTAGCTGAACAATTAATGTAAAACTGTATTTACACTATGCTGTAAAACTTTATTTACACTATGCTGTAAAACTGTATGTTACCTACTTTTGAGCAAAAACAACTTTTAATTCAATTAAATCTATAATTATGCTAATGTACAAATCTCTCTTTCTCTCTCTTTCTCTCTTTCTATATGCAGTCGCACTCCCGGCTCGCGGCAGCCTTCGCCCGCCGAAGAGACCTTGCCCCTGCCACGCCCCCAGAATCTACTCGACCACTCACAGCACGGCGGGTTCCCCCAGCTGCCGCCCCCCTTCAACCACATGCTCATGGACCACGGACAGGGCATGGGCGTGGGCGTGGGCGGTGGATTGGGCGGCGGATCTGGAATGGGCGAGTGCCGCATCCATGGCAACGGCGTAGGTGGCGGCGGCGGCGGCGGAGGTGGTGGGGGGTATGCGGCACACCAGCAGATGGCGGCACAGATGAACCAGTTGCAGCCGCCGATGATGAACGGCGTGGGCGGTGGAATGCCGATGGCGGCACAGGTAAGCCCTACAGTTTGGGAAGCACTAGCCAGCTTGTGTTTTGGGATTTTATGATGTGATTACTGGATGCCCGGTCAAGTATGATCTAGATAAAACACTCTTTACGAGCGAATATGAATCCCAATCAATCCTCCATCTGCAATCTATTGAGATCTATGATATGGCAAATCTTTATATAAGTATCTAACTGCCTTTATTTACAACCCAATTATTTGACACCCAATCGAAATGATGTCCGTGTACACTGTCCTACTTATTCCTAATTTGTGTTTAATGAGAGGGATCTCCGCGTCTAATCTTCCACAGTCCCCGATGATGAACCACCAAGGAGCTGGACCCAATCTCATGGAATCTCCCGGCAATCTGTTGCAGCAGCAGCAAAATTTTGATGTTCAGGTGAGTGGAGCCGATTCGAGGCCTTGAGTCCAGCGGCTGAAGGATGTTTGTGGATACAGTAGGATTTTCCCCCCGAGTGACATTGCCATTGCGGTTGCGGGTTGCATTCGAAAATTGGGTCATGTGTGGGGTGGGGTGGGGTGGGGCTGTTGCTGGGGACAACAGAAACAGCCTAATTTTGCACATCCGGCGGATGCGTCGGTTACGTGGGTCCTTGTTTGTTGCGTCCCCTGCTAGCCATTTCCGTCTGCCCCCTCCGCCCTCGGCGTCCCTCCCTTCCCGTTGCATGCAATTTATTTCGAAACAAAACGGAAATCGGATTTATTAGCCACAAAATTGCTTTTAAGCTTTCGCTGCGTCTGGCCGCTCAGTGGCTTTCAAACCCCTGGCATGGCATTTCCTGCGGTCGCAGTCGCTGCTGGCCTGTGGATCAAAAGTATCTTCGATGGACATTCCTAGACTCGGAGGGTAGCAAATTTAGCTTATCGCTTATCGGTGGTTCACTGTACCGTCAGTGTCATTTCTTTCTCTTGACTCCGGGGTTTATGTCCCGCAAACAGCAACACAGAGGAAGCCCCGATGGAGAAAGGGATGTGAAAGCTTTCTCCGTGCGTTTTCCAAATTGAAAATCAATATTCGGTGTTGCAGTTGCTGATGCTGTTCTTTTCTCTGTCTCTCTATCTCTATCTCTTCTCTATATATCCTTCCCGCTGCTACAATCCCTTCGAGCGTCTGCCCCCCCCCCAACCCCCTGTTGCTGTGTTGCCCACAAAGCAAATTGACATTTCCACACTTTAGTCGTCGTTGGGGCTTGGGAAATCTGCACTTCCGCTTTTTATCACTCTCTGCCTCCCTCACACCCTCTCTTCCTCTCTCTCTCTCTCTCTCTCTCTCTGCACACACAACACATCCTGCAGGCGTTTTCGTGTTGCTTTTGTCTCTTGGCCAAACAACGAGAGGGGCAGCGAGAGCGCGAGACACTCGTCTATCGCCGGAAAGAGACGGAGCGTAAAGCACAACTTTATCGTTGCTCTGACTCGCTCTCGCCCCTTTCTCGCTCGGCGGATGTGTGTCTTTTAAGTGCGCTGCCTGCAAGTATCCTACACGAAATTGCATCAAAGTGAAAAGGCCAACACTGCCACAAAAGGGGGCTAAAACAACAGCAACAGCAACAAAAGCCCGCAACTGCGGTCTTACCAGATCAGATCTCGGGACCAAAGTAGCTGCAATGTCATTACGGTGAAAAATTGAACCAAAGGTGAAAGTTTAATGCGCTTCTTGTGTTCCGTGGCCACTTTTTTTGTTGCATCTCTCCTTGTATGTGTGTGTGTGTGTGTGTGTGTGGAGTCCTTCTCTGATAGAGCCCGAACAGCATATCCTTATAATTCAATTACAATTTGGGAGAATTTAACCAAAAATATTTCCATTTCTAAATAAAACAATTAATGAGATTATTTTTTGACATTTTTGGAGTACATTAGATTCTTACAAAGTCCAAAATTTGTTCTGCTTGCTTTATTTTAACACAAAACAATACTTTTTTTTTTTTATATTTAATTAATTAAACACTAAATTCATAGAAAAACTGTTTAATTATATATTATTATTTTTTATATATTTTTTTAACATCAAATCAGTGTTGATTTTTTTTTATTTATTCGAATTTGATACAACGATATCGCTACGGATGTCTAAAATATTAGACATGATTAAAAGGAAAAAAAGGAATTTATACCAAAAATAAAAACTAAACAAAACAGTCGAGAAATTAGAAGCACTGGCTATAACCTCAGAGCATTTGTTGAGCTACTGAGCTTTTTCAGCAAGGTTTTTTGCGATCTATCTTTCTATAGAGCGATCTATATCTATCTACAATGGACAATGGGGGTTGGTATTTACTGCAATGCAGAGTCGAAAGGATAGCGAAAGGGTCGAGTAGGACGAGAGCACGACGAGTCTGTTCGATGATTAGCTCGATTCAAGACGGGGTCGGATTGAAGAACTATAGAGTGGAAGAAGGGAGTGGTAGGCCCAGATTCAAGGTCCGAATTTCCATGACCCAAGGCAAGCGAGAGTGCGACAGCGCAAGAGAGCGATAGAGAAGGCGAAAGAAGGCCGCTGCAGTGCGGGAGCATTCGAATCGATTCGGTGGGATTCGGGACTCGCTTCGTTCGGTCCGATAGAATCAGCGATTCAGTTCTCTCATTAGCGAATCCCGACATTTTCACTCTGTCAGATCCGAATCGATTTGGTTCTTTTCTCGCTCACTCTATACTTGATTTTCGTGGCTGGTTTTTTGCTTCGCCTTACGTGGACTGTGACGTCTATGCGACATGTTTGTGCATGCACGCTACCGATCTCCGTGTGTGCAAAAATACTGTACTATGGGTGTATGTCCACAATGTCCACATTTCTCTGTGGTGTGTATCGAGTCACTGGCTGATATTAATCCGCAGTGCTCGGATTCGGTTTGCAGGGATTCGGGATGATTCGAATCCTACTGAAGCCTGGATTCGTATTGATCGAACGCATTGAAGGGGCATGAGCATAGCTTTGATTTTATGCTGTAGATTCAGGCAGTCCTCTAGTGTGTGTGAGGCTGGCGGTACAGTAGGCTTCACCGCAAACCACAAAAATGGGGATCGCACCACTGGCTATAGCCTATGGATTAATGCTGATATCGAGCGGGGTAATCGAACAGCGTTCAATACATTAGAATGGCCGTCTATAATTTCTAGACAGTTTAAATTTTCGAGTGTTCTAATTTGTTGATCTGCACATTAAACAATCAAAAAGTTATTAAAAAGTGTAGACATCAGGCCGGGCGGATGTTCCTTCGAGGTTGGGGATGGTAGAACGATGTCCGGTTCCGTAATAAAGACACTTGATCTTCTCTATATCTTCTCTCAATTCTCTGAATAGTGTCTTTTGTAAATGCATTGGAATTAATTGTATCTATTAGCTGTCTAAACGGTAGGATCAGGCCGGAGGTTTTTCTTTGGTTAATTCTATTAAAAGCCATTCGATGTAATTGGAACAGTGGAAGTTCAGTACATTGCTTATCGTTTATAAACTTTAAATAAACGAGCATATACCATACATTGTACATATTCTGATTATTATGACGCACGCACAAAGGCAGAGATAAAGCAGCGCTCAAGTCGTAAATATTGCAGGCGAAAAGAGGAGGAAATAAAATATGAAAGAGGGGAGGCAATATGTTGCCGATAATGGATAATGGAGGCCCCGTCGCCACCCCTCTCCCCGCTGCTCCACCCTGCTCGTGCATATTTCTTATTAAATTCGCGTTGATATTAACACCCAAGGAGCGAAAGGGGCGGCGTTGAAATTCTTGACGAATTGCATGCGAAAATAAGTAAGGAAAAGTGGAATAAAGGAAGGGGGAAGGGGCAGGGCTCGGGCGTACAATGCAACCGATTTTCGACAATGGTTATGCAATAAATATGAAGACGAACGACTTGGTAGGCGACTTCTTTGTTCGTTGCTGGAATATGAGAAAGAGGAAGAGGGAGAGGAAGAAACCCGATAAGAAGTGAAAGAAAATTGCGATGAGGATGCAAAAATCACACAAAAAATGCCCACAGATACGTACATGGATCGAAATCGAAATCGGAATATATATATATTTTAAAGTGTTTGCATTTGTAGCATCTTTTCGTTGTTCTGTTTCAACAAAGTGCAATTTTGTACACGAATGAATGATGAAGAACCCAACGAGAGAGAATGAACGAGAGAGAAGAACAAAAGAAACGAGCTTCTCCACATGTGCAACCCTCTAATGCCGTCAGAATGCACAAGACAAATGGATGGATTGCCATTCAAATGGCAAAGAAATCATTATTTATATGCGGCAGAAGGAGCAGAATGTGCAGCAGGAGCAAGGACACCGCAGGGGAAGAAGGAGTCCCGCAGTGGCCCGGAGCCGTGTCAGGGATGTGTGGGGATGAAGGACAACAGCTTGGCAAATCGTTGGAAATTAATGCAAACTGTTGCCAAAGAACCATCAATATAAATTTCACTGTGACCAATAACGTATCTGCGTATCTGCGTATCTGCCCGGCAGCACTTCTCGGCAAATGAAGAAAAATGCTAGGAATCTAGGAAGAAGCGGGGAGCAAAGTAATGAGAAATTAATAGCATATGATTGGGGGGAAGTGTTTTGCGATAGAATTTGTGGGAACTTTACTTTCTATACGACTTAATTTTTCTCGACAATATTCAGCGTTGAATATACTCGGCTCCTGCGGGCAAACGCCTCGTTTCGATCAATCGGGTTTTACTCAATCACCCCATCATCCCAGTGCGAGGACCGACTCACTCGATCCGAAGAAAGCCGAAAAGGCCTTCGGCTTAGGAGGATCTCCCGCGCCGGCAGCTCCTCCAAATTGATACGATTTGATTGTTACTCATTGCGTTACTCAATCGACACGATCATTGCTGAGGTGCAGTGACAAACACCCGACCATCCACTACCAAAAACGAGAAAGACAGGATGCAAGTGTGGTGGGATAGGGGTTATTTCAGTCAGTACGGCAGCCTATATTAATAATCCATAAATGTACGGCCACACTAGGAAAATACCGGAGACATGGCCACATGAAAAGTATGTAGATCAACGCTCGATCTTTCTAAATGGCCCATCAGGAAAAAAAAGTCGTATTCGGAGACCTAAAACATCCAAAAAGTATTTATATTTCACTTTTACACGGGGGAGTTTATTCTTTTTCGCAATCACCCAAAGCAGTTCTCTGGTCTTCCTATGATCAAATTTGACCGACTTCACCGAAGTGAATTATTATCAGCAAAACTCGAGTCGAATAGTACGAGTAGAGCGCCCGTCACTCACACTGTGTGTATTTTGTTTTTGCATTCTCGGGCATGCGAGACTGTACCACAGACTGTACCACAGGCTGTGCCATAGGCTGTGCCATAGGCTGCACCAAAGGTTGTACCATAGAATGTACCATAGGCTGTGCCATAGGCTGTACCACAGGCCGTACGATAGGTTGTACCATAGAATGTACCATAGGTTGCACCACATACCATAGAATGTGCCATAGGCTGTACCATAGGCTTTACCATAGGCTGTGCCATAGCCTGTACCACAGACTGTGCCAAAGTACTATTACAAATCGAAGAAAGTTCTAGGAGAAAGGCCCTGCCCGTTGCTTACTTTCGATTCGTCTTGGGCGTGATCTTTTGTTAGCCCCTGGCCTAAAGACCCGTGCACTAATCCCATTCTCCTCTCGCTCTCTGCCATAAAAAGAGAAAAAAAACTAATTACAAGTGTTGAGGCCTAAAACATCTGAAGGCGGAAGCAAAGTTTTCCTTTTGCTTTGGCTTTGGCTTTTGCTTGATTTTCTTTTTGGCCCCACACTTTCGGCCGCGCTGTCTGTCTTAGCCACGCTTCATTGGCTGCCTTTGTGTGTTAATCAGTCGGTGGAGCCGAACCGAGGCTTTCGTTGTCTTCGACGGGGCCAGATTTGGCTTTGATCTGAAAGTCTGCTTAATTGATTTTCGAATACTGCGGATTAAGTTGTTACATTTTACGGGTATTACAAGAGCATCTGTTGCGCAGGTGAGGCGTTGAAGTGCTGAAGTTGCGTCAGAGGAGTCGAGGAGTAAGACTCTTATTCGATGGATGGAAATGCAATGTTTTCATTTATATGTAAATATCTTTACAGATGAAACTCGACTTTTCTACGTACAAAACCAATGCTGAATGCAAATACTTGTGCACGCGGTGCTTATTATGTAAATTCATTTGATAATTTAATATTTTTGCAAGTGTTTGATTTATGCATTCCATTCAATAAATTATCCAATAATTCAACATTAAAGTGGCCAGCAAATGCTGCATAGTTTTAGGACTACGGGCCAATACTAAGTACAAAAAAAATAAAATATAAAATTGCAAATGGGATTAAACCGATGCTCCAGGGCCAGAGGGGAGGCGGCGGTGCTCCGAAGGAACGTACAACTGCCAGCGGCATTTCCCCATTTCCACATTTCCCCATTTCCACATTCGCATTTTCTGTGCATAATTTATACGGGCACGTGCGCTCCAGTGTGAGTGTGAAATTTGCATAAAAATGCATTTAAATCAATGGAAATGCAATGAAATGAAACATCTGTTCTACTTCTCTGTCTCCCTGTCCCTGGCTTCCTGCCCCCGTCTCCAGCCGTGCCCCATTGTCCATGGCATATATTAATTCTGCAATTAATTAAGCGTTAATTGGCACAAAAAGCATGAAGCTCATTATGGATGTGTGCCTGGCACTTAGTAAATTAATTTGCAATTGTTTATTGCTCCGCGAATTGGCAGTTTTTACACGTCAATCGAGGCCTGCCAGCCTGCTTGTTTCAGAACTAGTAGGGATATAAGTAGTATCCTCAGTAAATGCTATAGAACTCCTTGGCAAGCCCCACTTTACAGGCGGTGCTTCGGTGGTGCTGCTTCAGCCTCAGTTGCCACTGGCGACGACTCTCTGGCCCACTATCGCTGTCTCTTATCAGGAAAGCCATAATCAAGTGGTTTGTTGTTGTCTTGAATGGGGCAGAGCCAGAGGCACTGGCAGTGGCAGTGGCAGGAAGGTAGAGCAATGGGGAAAGTGTCATCCAATGCCGTCACTTGACATTTACCGCCAATAAAGCCCAATTAGCGGTTGCCCCTTCTTCGGCTTTGGCTTTGGCTGCGGCTTCAGCTTCAGCTTCAGCTCCAGCAAGCACTGGGCCTCCGTCTGTCGTGTCTTCGCTTCCCGTTCCCGTTCCCCGTTCAAGTTTGTGTGGACACGCAAATGCTAATTAGTAAGTGGCAAATAGTTGACATCGACCAGGGAGGAGAGGCAGCCAGTGCCAGTGGCAGTGGCAGTGGGCGTCACAATTTTGGTAGCCTAGACATTAATTAAGCGACGCCCTGATGCATGCTACACAAGGCTAGCGCCTCCGGCAATGCCTTCGAATTCAAATTTAAATTCAAATTAGAACTCTCCATAATGCGTTAGTGGGGGATCCTTTTCAAGGGCTGAACAACTTGAAAGAACAATTAAATGCCAAAAGCTATCATTTGCCTAATAAATATGAGGTGGCGCACTAATAAGATGGTAGCTACGACGCTTTTTCCTTCATTCTTTCAACTGAAAATGGTGCAAGTTTATAGAAATATATGTGTATCCTCTATGCCAACTCCAGTTCAGATTAACGTCTGATACTAGAGCCCTGCCGGAAGAAGAAATCGTAATCTGTACTTCGCCAGGACGCAAAATTTCGGTTTTTCCTTCTCGCTCACTCTCCATTGAATTTTCGCAAGGATTCGTAATGATCGAAAGCACTTAAGAGGCTTGGGTATAGCTGTGATTTAATCAACACTGCGGATCTATGCAGGGCTCTAATTGACACCTCTTGACTTTTAAACTCTTTCTTCTGCCACCCCCCCTAGGGAGGGTTTACAAAATTCAAATGGGAACGTTGGGTTGTGAAAATTGTGTGTCGTTGTTGGGGGAAAGTTGAGCAAATAATTTGGCATTAATTAACATGCTGACATCATTAAGCAGATGGCAACAGTTTGTCAGATAGTCGAATCATTTGTCTTGACGCCCGCAGGAAACTTGCTCCCCAGGGAACCCCGCGAGGCCTCCCCCACGCCCCATTCGTTCTGCACACCCAATATGGAGCGTATTGACAGCCCAGCCCCACCTTGCAGTGAGTGGCCTTGGTGGTGTGCTAATTAAATGGGAAAATTAGAAAAACTACGTCGTAAATTTCAGTGCGCATGGCAGTCGTGCAATACAACACCCAGAAGCGCACTTATCACACTCCAGGGGGGAGCACACGGGGGGGACCAGGAAAGGAAGAGCGGATGGGAGGGGGATTGGGAGAAGGAGAGACAAAGAGCGATGGGGAAAGCCGAGTCGAACAACCACCCACTGCCCCCCGCCAATGCCGATGCCAATGCCTGGTGTGAAATCATTTGACGACACTGCTCTCTGCATGACGCAATTAATCAAATTAATTTGGCCTGGCTGTGGCCATTTATTCGCGACGGCCAGACTGAGTGAAGTCTGAGCAAGCCTCAGACGGAACGGAACAGTCGCTTGATTAGCTCATAAGTAGGGCTAAAGACAATGAACCCGAAATAATTACTGAAGATACCAGAAGAATGGGCTGTCAGCTGGCTTGGAAACGAAATTAGTTTTTCCGGAGGTGCAGAAAGAAAGCGCTGCACGAACGCTGATGAGCTAAGAACAGGGATACCCTTTGATGGCGAAATTAAAGACGAAATGAAGCCATCTTCTCAAGGGAAAGACATGAAATGCATATATAAAATGTAAACTTATTCCAAATTGCCTCTCAAAATGATTTAATGTCTCCAAATACTCTCCAAAGAGAGTGCTGATTCTTTAAAAATAGGAATGTTCTGTACCGATTGAGCTCAATTTTGCTTGAAGGATTAATGTATCTATTTATCTATTAATATGCCCACGACCGTGTAAAAGATATTTTGTAGACCGATGATTGAAGTTTGAATCTAGTCTTAGCTCAAAAGTGTTCGGGACATAATGTCTTGTAAAACAACGAATTTGTGTCATCGCACTAGCTACAGAAAAGGATCGAGAAAAAGACTTTTGAATTCAGCTGAGGTAGAGCAGAGCGGGCACCCGCACGAGAGGATCAGACTAAGCATCCAGATGCATAAGGGGAGAGGATCAACTGAAGCTGGTAGAACGGGAACGAAATATTGGTTCGAAGCCTGGTCGTATCTGTAGTCGTTGAGCACAAATTATAGAAGATCTACAGAAGCAAGAAGGAAGATCAACAGGCAAGAGCCCAAACTACGCAGTGGAGTAATCCGTTATTCTTTTGATTTGCATTCGCTGAGAGCGTGGCCTCTCTCAGCGCAAGGTGAAATAAATAAGCTGGTGTCATCACCGCATCTGCTCTCTTTCGAGGACCATCCGTTTTTCAGTCTTTTTCCAAACGTCGTAGAAAGAGGAAGCCAAGAGTGCAGAACGTAAAACGTTTGCTATCTCCTTTTAACTCTAGTCTCTCTGAGAGCCGAAAGAGCGAGTTGGATGAGTGGATGGTCCTCAGCACAGCGGACGACGTCACCTTATTACAAATTTCACCACGTCTCAGCCGAGTGTGGCGAGAGAGTGTGTTCTCTCTCTGTGAGAGAGAAAGATCGAAGGAAGATCAAAAAGGAATTGCTGAGCGAGAGAGCGCAATAGGATGCAATACGACAGCGAGTTCTGCAGGAAAAGAGAGTTCCGTTTGGAGGAAGAAGAAGATGGGTAACCCTGGAAGCAGGGGCAGGGCCCATTAGTTGGCTATATTTTTGCCTCGAATTGTTTCTCCCACGCGCAAAATCAATTACAAGCGAACGTTCTCGTGTTTCGTATTTCGGGTTCCATGAATTCCATGGAGCTAATTAGCCATTGAGAACATTATGCTATTGGGTTTGTGCTGATTCCGTGAATTCTATTTCAATCTCGTGATTAGCCGAGAGGCCATTTCGTTGTTGTTGTTGCTGGTGTGGTTAAGTGGCCCACTCCAAGCACTCCACCAAACCACACTCACCCAACGACCCCTCACCGATTGTACCTCCGCCTACTCGTCCACACAACTCTCGACCTTTTGCCGTAGTTTGTCAACTTTTAGTTGGTTACGTCTGGGGAGGTTTACAACAACTTTTTCATTAATAGTTAACAAGCTTCATAATTAAGCAGCAAGCCAGCCAGACAGAGGAGAGCCTGAGAAAAGTTCCTACTCGACTGCTTTCTTTTGGACATTCTTTTTCATCCATTTCTTTGGTAACTTTATATCTATATATATTTATTTTTTTCCTCTTGTCATTTCTCCCTTGGAATTATGCTGATAAAGTAGTCTTAGCTTTGGATTTTCGCCCTTACCGAGCACCAAGTCGAGTCGAGTCGAGTCGAGTCGAGTCTGTCAATGACTTGTTGTTTGTTTCGTTGTCGGAGCTGTCACGAGATTTCTTGGGCAATTCCCTCAGAGCATTTTCATGTCTCACCTTTCATACGCAGACAGTTTTCCGGCTGCCAGCTGCCAGTGCTTCCAGAGCGGACTGCTCATTTTCCAGGCCACTTGTTGTTTGGCTGTGCCTCTGCCACTCCTGCCATTTCCTTGCACCAATTTCCCGTGGCGCTCATCCGCTGCAACTGCTGCACTTTGACAAGTTTTTCCCTCTGATGAATAACCAATGCAAGAAGCTAGCGAGCACAGCAGATTGGGTAAAATTTAAAGTTGAGTTCTTTGTTGGGGGAGCAGTAAACAGTAAGCCATAAGGCGGCGGTGCTGGCCATAAATTTAAATTGGCTCATTAGCAAAGGGTTAACCACGAATGCCCCAAAGCAAGTCCCTTAACCAGATTTTGCCTGCTTTCTTGGCTGGCAGCCTCCAGCCATCCCCGTGGCCTCCACTTTCTGTTTTCCCGTTTCGTCTAGCTCATTCGAGTTTTGTTGGTCAGAAAGCTTAGCTAAACTGAAAACTAAAAGCATGTAAAGCACCAACCAGCACCCGAGCACAATAAAAAGAATAAGGGAAAGAAAACCACATGGCAGACACTTTACACATCCTTTAAATGCTAGGGACACAGGGTGTGTAAAAGTTTTTCATTGAATTTTCTAGAAGAGAGCATAAAAACCACATATAGTTTGGGGGGCGTGGGAGTCCTCGGAGTTGATAAAATGTTGACGGTTTTGGGCTAGTTGTCGAAGGCTTTGAGTGGATGGGCGGGGCATGTAATTGATAGAGTGTATGGCTTCTTAAAGTTGGTCTGTTCGAAATAGAAGTTCTTTAAAACTTGGACACCTTTTTTGGGGGACGTGCATAAGTGCGTTTGTGGGGGGAACTAGGGGAGAATGAGGGAGAATCCAATATCCCATCTGCATGTGGGTTCTTAATTGAGTTATAGAAGGGTCTTTGGTGGTTTGTCAGGACTACTAACATCAGGAGTGTGTATTTCTGACGACAGCTGCACTTCAACTTGTTTTGTCCTTTTGACTGAAATACCGATCCGATGGCAACGTGCTTCTGCAAACAAGTGTGTTTACATGATCGGTATAGCCCAGACAGAATTTTATAAAATTTCCGATCACTTTTCAGGTTTTTTCGAGTCCTCAATCTGATTAAAATAGTCCAAAATGATCTAATTTTCCAATCATAATGATACTTTTGTCGGGAGAAGAAGGGTACCCTAGCCGCGACTCGTCTTGAAGAGCCGCTTCTACCCCGCTTTTGTGATCTGTTCCGAATCATTTTCGAGTCGTATTTCTAAACATATGCAAGTCTTTTACGGGCTATACTCGTATATCTGATCGATTCCATCATCTTGCACATTTTTAACTGAAAAATTATTAATTAATATTTTGGGTTGTTTTTAGGCTTTATTTTTTTTTGTATTCATTTTTGTTTATGTGTTTTTTATATTTTTTGTTTTATTTTCTGTTTGTTTTTTATTTTTTATTATATATCTTTTTTTTTAAATTTATTTTTATTTTTTATTATTTATTTATTTTTTTTTTAAAATTTTTTTTTTTTAAATTTATTTTTTTTTTTTTTAATTTATTTTTATTTTTTGTAGTATTTTTTTTATATATATTTTTTATATATATATTTTTTATATATATATTTTTTATATATATATTTTTTATATATATATTTTTGTTATATTTTTTTTATATATTTTTTATATATTTTATTTATATATTTTTATTTTTATTTTTTTTAAATTCAAAAATTTTTTATTTTTTTTTATAGTCTGTATTTTTTTTATCCTTATTTTCTTTTTATTCTTTTAATCCTTTTTTTTATTATAATTAGAATTGTATCTTGTATTTTTGATTGTAAAATAATTTCAACGATACAAATGAATATACGACAGTCACAGAAAACTTACAATGAATTAAAAAAAGGAAGAAAAATGCGTGTCATCTCAAGGTCGAAGAATTTGGAATGGGATATTATTTGGTTCAATTATCTGTCCATGTTTCTAGGGTAGAGCTCCTCTTAGATCATCCTGTTGGGCAGGTCGACTGTATTGTATTCTGGCCAGCCTACGCCGGTATCATTTCATCAAGACGACTCGAATAAGACTTGTCAAGGTGTTTTTTTATTTAATAAAATAAACCTTCACATGCTAAACAATATTCGATTGGGGACCATTGCTTCTATTGTTATATCTGTTTTTATATCTTATCTTGTCTCTTCTGGTATTCTATTCTGTTGCGAGCACAGCTGTACTTGATCCTCGAGGAGCTCTATTCCATAAATAATTTCCACAGAATAATGCGCGCTCGTGTGTGTATCATAAGCAACAATTAACCCAATTTTTGATTCTCGAAACACACTATCAACTGCCACCAATCAAACAACAATTGTGCCACGCTTGGCAACAATCACGCCAAATCCTAATTGCACACTTTCGAGGCATGTGGCATGTGGCATGCGCTATTAGTAGCAGTAGCTGTAGCGGTGGCAGTGGCTGTGCCAGTGGAAGTTGCAGTGTTGTCCTATCCCGCCATATTGTAAATAATTAATGCACGGCTCCGTGCAATCAACATCAGTTAGAGTTGTCAAGCGACTTCATTTTAGTGCTCAACGGGCCGTACACTCGCACTCCTTCTCGCACTCGTATGTGGAAAATAGTGACTAGAAAACTCTACAAAAATATACAAAAAGGAGGAGAAGCAAACTGGCGACACAGCAAAGTCATAGACTCCACCGCGACGGGCGCTCAATCAACCTGCTCTCTGTGGTATGGATATGGGCGATAGGGGATAGGGGATAGGGGGGGAGGATTGTCCACAAATCCACATCTATATATATTCCGATTCAGTGCACTTTAATGGTTATGTTCAGACCTCCAACTAACACTCTCCTCCTGTGGAGCACTGGAAGAACCCTTTTCAACGCTTTTGTACTTCGGTGTCGCTGTGCAATTTAAATATATATTTCCTTGATACTATATTTCTCCGGCCAAACCAGGCGATGATTCCCATCCCATCATTCCATCCCTATCCCCCTCCCCATTCCAATCCCCAATGGGAGTCTCGATGAGCCTTGCATGTCACACGCAAACTTTATCTTTGTCCCCCCTTACTCCTACACCTACTCCTTCCCCTTCCTCTTGCCGTTCCGCGGGGGCCCCGTAGTACAGCTGCAGCTATCTCTGCCGGCTGTCCTGATGTCTGTCTATAACTCCGTGCTCTATATTCACGCTACATTTAGTCGCAATTCCCTCTCGCTCTCTCTCTCCTTCCTCTGTTGCTTTCCCAGCTTTTTGCTGATGACAGAATTTTCCCTTTTCCTGGGTCGAGGAGGGTACTATAATTTTAGGGACGATTTCGTCCTCCATTAAAAGGGATATTTCACACCGTGAGGTGTATTTTATACTTCAGATATTATATCTTGGAAGCCGAAAAGGAATTCCTCTTTTCGATTCATAAGACCACAATTTTCTCTTTAGAATAATTGTACTTTTCCTAAAATATTTTCCAGTCTACGCACTCGCGGCGAATGGTCTCTGTTTCTTGCCATTCGCAACGCATGTGTCCCTTCGCTTATGGGACATTTGTACATGGAATCAACGTAGTGTTGCCAGACAGCAGTCTGTTCGAAATTCCTCTGAAAGGGTATTCGGGGGTTCTGTCTATTGTTTCCACTCATTCTTTTACTCTTTTGGCCATCATTTCGGCTTTTGTCAACTAAATTTGCCGCATGTTCAGGCAAAGGAAAAACGAAAAGAATCAAACAAAAAACAAGTAAATATTCATTTGATTTTTATATTCATACAGAAAGTGATGTTTAATGGTTTCCTGCGCTCCCCATCCCCCCATCTGCCGCCCCCTTTCGGTGGCCGTGTGAAAGGAGTCAAAGTTTGATGGCTTTATAGCGTTAAGCTATTAACGATTGCAATCTATATGCATTCTGAATTCTGAATAGTTTCATTGATCACGCGAGCAACACGACGAAAGACCCAGTCCGTTTGTCGAGTGTTGATTTGAGCTCTGATTTATGTGTGTTTAAGATTAATCAATCGATCGACTGCATGAATCATTGAACTTGAGGCCAAGTGGTGCCTCTGTACGATTTCACTGCACCCCCAGCCGTGTCCAATTCCTGCTTCGATTCACTATTTTCAGTCTCTTTGTTGGCTTTTTAGTTGCGCTTCTGTTTCGGCCGCGATGCGCTCCATTGGGGCGTGAAATGTTGCAGCAATGGCCGACTTGCATAATCATTTAGAGGCTACTTAAGGCAATTTAATGCCTATATTTGGCTGGTTTCTGCGTTACGTGTTCAGCCTTTCCTTTCGTTTGCATTTTCCACAGAAGACTAATTAAAAATGCGCTCTGAAAGGCCCACAAAAGTGAGTCCAAGTTTCGGACACATTCAAGGTTCTTTCTTGGTCTGAAATTAATTAAGAGAACAGATCTGAATGGAATATGCAGTGTATGGTGAAGGTTTTATGTGTCATCGCCTTTTGTCTTTTCCCAACACTGCCTCGCCACTCGCCACTCGCCACCCTCCACTCTCCCCTCGATCTTCATCTTGATAACGATTAGCTAAGCTTTTCAAAGTGCTGGCTAATTTACACACATTCAACTTGTAATCCCCAACATAATCGCAGAGATGAAGTGAGCAAATGGAGGAGGAGGCGGAGGAGGCTGTGTGAGAGTTGGTTTGTGCATCTCATTAGGCGTGAGGCGGGGGCAGGAGGATGTCGCGGATGCCTCGCATGTGTGTGTGTGTGTGTGTTGCATCCTTTTCGGGACGGGACACTCTCGACACAATGAGCTCATTAGCAGGCGACGAAGGAACCCCCGGAGGATGTTCGCCTCGGTTTTCGCACACTCTCTCTCTCGTATGAATCTCGAGTGGGGTCGGGGGTGGTCCCCGAAACAGTTTTGCGGTCCTTTGTTTTCGATAAAATGTCATTCGCGTTGCATTTCTATTGGTTTGCTGCTGGGTGTGGCGGTGGCATGCCCCCAGAGCAGGATCTTTTGTTGCCATTTCTTTGGCCGTAATGAGAGTGCGTCTTCAAATGGCATTCTGAATGCCACGCGAGACTCTTGGCTGGAGGATTGAGTGCAGCAGCAGCTGTCATTCCAACTGTCATTGTCTGCTGACACCATCAGCATCGTCCTCCACCGCCCCCTCCACTGTGTGGAGCAGATGGGTCCGTCCCTCCTTCCGTCCTTCCGCGCCTGCCTTCGCTTAGTCTTTCACTCTTTTGATAGACGTTCGTCAATCAAAATTATGAGCTGCCTCTCCTTTATCTAGTTCTACATTTTATCTCTGCTCCCCATTGTTTGCCTTTGGTTTTGTCACTTTAGTTTGTCTCTCTAATGCATCATCCTTAATTGGGGGAAAGGGATCTCTCTTCAGTGCTCTCTTCTGCATTCGTATATGGGCGATGGGCGCATCTGAAGAACACTGAAGGCAGAATTGTATCTACTAGATTCTATATTATATTTACAGCCGTAATAAAGTTAAAACAATCTCCCAGCCGTGTCTGATTCAATTATTTGGCTGATTGCAAATTGAGGGGCAGCTCTAACGCATTCTTAGCCTGTTCCTTTAAAACCTTCAATGGATGGGACCAGAATCCTTGCCCACGGCTCTTTACTTTGCTACAGTTCCTACGGGATTTATTCTGCGACCACCGCTGCCACCGAGACTCGAGACTTAAGGAAAAACGACATACACGGAAAGCTCTTCTCCACTGGTGTTTTTCTTGATAATGGTAGTTCTGTCGTTGGACTGCTTCCAAACAGATAATATTTCATCAGATTCCTTATTTCACCTGTCCTTGATCCTTCCAATCACTTTCTGTACAACAACCAACAGCTGACGAGTTTTCCAACGATGTAATTGAATATATGTGTGGGGGGGGACTTATACAACCTAGCGTATAATCCTTCTCGCAATCGAGGGATCTGCTGTCGATGGATTCATTTTAATAAATCATAACTTATTCCGTTCAATCGTCTCATATTCAATTTCATTAAGGTTTTCACAATTTCCTGTTAATTCGTTTGAATTTACTCTCTACTCTCTCTCGTAGCTCAAGCTTCTTCTCTTTCGATTACTCTATCTCACTTCTATTCGATTATTTCCTCTCTCTATATGAATGGTACTCCCGTTAATGCCTTTCCTGGTCACATCTTCGTCAGTCATTTTTTCAATATGCCAATAAAGCACAGAAAGTCGCCACCTTTACGTTGTCTTTGTTTCTGTACCCAAAATCAGACTCAATTTCTCTCTTCTCATGTGATCTTTTCCCTCTCACTCTTCCTTCCTTCCTTTTATCACTTGCGCCCAGGCTCAACTCTCGCTCACAGACTATGATCTCAGCAACATTGAATCTAAACACGATGTATCGAACCATGTATCGTTTCGACGAATGTTTGTTGAATTTCGTTTAATTGTTTTTTTTTTTTAACAAAATAGTAACATCAATTCTCAATCTCCGACTTATATTATTTTATTATTAAATAATGCTAATAGCTAGTTAATTGCATATTATATCCACCACTAATTCTCTTCCTCTTATTAAATTATTAATCCTTACACACCTTTCTATTAATTAGTAACTGTAGTGGTATTTGTACTTTGATTGCATGCTTAGTTTCTTAGTAAGTTTAGTACTAATTTTCCTCGAATGTTAGTCTAATAGCTATCTTTCTTGCATGTTCGCGTTTGGTTCGGCTACGCACCGCGCGTCATGCGGCAGCGCCCCTCGGTCGGTTGGGCGGGAGGAGGGCTGCTTTTTGCCTGGGATCCGCGCGTAACAGCCTTCTGCTGGTGTCACACGGGCCACTTGACGGTGCAGTAGCTGCATCGCCTCTTGAAAGATGCAGTCATTGCATGTCAACGTCCACAAATATGGTAAAAAAAACTAAATATAAACAGGAATTGGAGCTATAGCTACTGAGGCCTTAAGCTCTAGGGTAATTGGGTCAGATTTTATACATATATACAAAGATGTTGGGATGAGTATTTATTTACAGTATGTTCGGTTATATATTGTGAAGGATATTTGCGGTTTGTAGGAATTTGAGGATAATTTTGGAATTTGAGTTGGTGGGGTTTGCGATAAGTTGCATGGGGTCGTTGTTATTAAATGATAGGGACCTTTGTGGTGAGAGTGAGGGAAATATATAATGCATCGATTTTCTACCGAATCATACTACCTAAATCCCATTTCACTAAACCTTCACCGCATCAGAAGCTTGAAGCCTTAACACGGCTTCTCGGGCAAAAGGCTCGTTCATATTTAAATATCCATGACAATGCCATTCAGAAATCATAATTATGAACCTTTGGGGGAAGTTTATTAAACTAAAACTCAATTTGTTCGCCCCGCCAATGGCTGCTCTGTGGAGCCTGTCTCTGCGTTGTTTCCGGAATGTATGCTATGCCATGCTCTGAGGCCTTACGACATAATTACATTTTAATTCCACAGACAACAAGAGCAAATAATATGCGAAAAACTAACCAGGACAACTACAGCAGAACCAGCAGAACCGCAGGAGCAGCAGCAGCCGCCACGAAATTTGAAGTTTATCCAAAAGTTTGCACTCGTGAGGTCTCTTCTGGCTGGCTGAGTAGAATCTGCATGAATTATAATTATGTTTTTCATTAAAATTCACCTTGATTTCCCTTTACATTTCTTTGCCCCTTCTTTCGGCCTCCCCCACAACGCCATGCAGCAAGTTTTGCTGCGCGATTCTCAACTTTTTGAGATCTTGGTGGTTTTTTTGGCTGGAAGTTTCCCTCGCTTCGCACTATTCGAGTGCTATTGTGTGGCGTGGCCATCTAGCATCTAGCATCTGCATTTCTGTTGTCTGATTTGGGTTTTTAATGAGCTTACAACTCCGTGGCACTCGTATTTATTGAGCTTTGCATAAAATTTGTGGATTTTTAATTAAGGTTGATAAGAATCGAGCTGTACGAAGAGAACCAATTGAATGAAAGGTATCTGAAAGGCAGCTCCACAGTTCCCCAGTTCTGAGAGTCAGGTGAGACATCCATTCGCAAAAGGACAAAGTTTGTCATACAAACTACAATTTAATTTAACTTTGGATATTCTTTGTTCTCCCAGTCGCGCTCGAGTGTGCCGCTCTGTTCGGTTCTGTTCCTGTCTGTTCTGCTGTTCTGCTGTTCAGTACCATATCATTTGGAGTAGACTATAGAGAGTTGTGTTCCCCGCTCAAACTTCCATTTGTGCAGTTAGTGGCATTTCTGGTTTCAGCTCCAGCTCCAGCTTCAACTCCCCAACTCGGACGCATTGCCAGTGTCAGCTTCCCTCTGTCAGTCTTTTTGATGTTTTCTGTTGATTTTCCCCCCGGTTTCTTACAAGTTTTACTTGAAAAAAAAAAGCAGAGGAAAGTTTTCCCAAAGTTTGGTGGGTTGTGTTCGGGTCTCTGGAAGGTATTGAAATGATTTTTATCGTGCCTTGACGTGAAATGATGGACTGGCCTCCCTGCAGCTACCTAGTGTGGTATGTGTGGCATAGAGAAATATAGTTAATCATTTCAATGGGGAGATGTTGTGAAAAATGTAACATTTTAGACTTTAACGCCACCCCTCGAAGCCCCTACTTCCATTAAGATAAGCCAGAAACAGCATCAGAAAAAGCAAACTTCTCGCTCGAAACAAATTCCCAAACTAAACCATTCAGTCCGCAAAAGTTCCTTTTGATGGAGAGAGCGAACCATAAACAAAACTAGCCGAAACACGCTCTCCCCAGAAGCATGCAACCTGAACCGAAGCGGTGCATCCTTTGGGTTGGTCTAGAAATTGAAATTCTAGCTTGATGGAAAGTTTCGTACTTTTATCCTCGTGTTGGTTAACAAAAACTAATTGCCTTTGAGAGCGTGTGTGGATTTTGGACAAGCCCCAGATCCAGACCCAGACCCAGACCTAGACCGCGAGAGACCGAAATTGGAGTTGGCAATAATTTGCAATTAAATTAAGTTTTGATAAACAATAAATAAATGAATAAGGCAATGAGTGGCAGTGGCAGTGGCAGTGACAGAGGCGCGGTGGCACTGGAAAGGGAGTCCTTGAGACATTTCATGAATTTCAATGGCAAACTGTTTTCCTTGGCTGACTTTCTCCCGTCAGCCACCACGCTTTCCTCGAGCTCTCTGGCTGCTCGTTGTTTACTTACATGCTATTTTTATTTAATATTATGCACATGTTTCATTTATGAAATGCAAAAGTTGCAATTTTATGCAAAAGATGGCGTCTCTCATAAAGTTTCCTCCTCCTCCTCCTCTCGTCCTGTTCCCGTAATTTTTCGGATGCTACTTTTTTAGTAAAGAGTAGAATTTGTAATGCAATTATTCCTGAAAAACAAAAAGAAAAGAATTTGTTTCGTCTCCCGTTATTATATTAATTTTCTACTGACTGTTGCCAATGTTTCCAACCATCGGCATTTTGTGTAAGGGTATCTCTTATTCTTCTTGCCGTCCTTCCCCATGTTTTCCCCACAAGTGTTGCATTTTTTATGGGATGCCTTTGCCAGAAGTTTGTCATGAGTTTTCATCTATTTCTGCGGAGGAGGAACCAGGAGCCAGGAGCGGCAGCACCAGCAGCTGGGAGCGTGTAATGACTATAATTATGCAAGTAGTATCTGTGGCATCTGTTCAGTAAATATAAATGACATGGGTGAAAGGTTTCTGTAGAGGATTACTTTTCACCATCACCCAATGTCACAATGCCAAAGAAATAAATGTGAAATATTAAATGTGCCAAGATACATACTAGGTATTTTGTCTAAACTTATCGGGGTCACCATATGGGTTGTGTACGAGGACACAGTATAGACAATAACCTTACAGTGACTATAAAATGTCTCATCATAGTAATATAAATTTAAATATATAGTAATTTAAAAGATGACATCTCTTCCTACAGTCTTTCCCCGACTCAAAGTTTTGTACTCTTCACAAATATCCATCTATCGGGGTCTCCAAATGCTGTAATATTCAAAATTAATGTTTCTATGAAAATATTCGACTAAAGAGGATCTCATCACTTGCCACTCGTATTTCCTTTCGTTGCATCAAGTCTTTATACAAATATCCACTTGTCGGGGTCACCATTTGGTGGAGTTTCGCTAGGTAGACCTCTTCCGTAAGATTTCGGCAGCAAATTGGTGTTAATTACTGCGCTCTCTTCTCAATTTCTCTTGGGTCTTTAGTTTCCATGCAGCAATGTGGGATTTAATGCACTTGTCTATGACAATGACTAACGGTTATTTTGTAACGCTTCGTTCCGTTGCCCCCGTGCCTCCGTTTGTGCCTCGCTGGTGCCGCCTACTTGTGCCTCCTGTGGGTGGGTGTGTGCTCGAAGCTCCATGAAGCTGCAGTAATGGCCCTTTAATAATTCTCAGTCATTTGGAAAATAACCGTACAAAGCCGTGACCATATCTCTCTGGCAGTAGCCGACCTCAAGCCCCGTACTGGAGGGGGGGAGGGAGGCCTCGTCCTCTGCCCTGTTGCACCTTGTTATTGGGCTTTGCCTGTGTTGTTGGCGCCTCCGTTTGACGATGTTGTTGCATCATCGTGGCTGACCTGACCCCCTCTCTGCCGCCGCCCCTCCACCCTTCCGTCTCCGCCCAATTCATGTCGAACATGAAAATTTGTGTTGCATGGCCCGTTTGTCTGTTGCTCTTTCTGTTTTACTCCTCCTCCTCCTCGTCCTCTTTCTCCACTTTGCTCTTGTTCTATTTTCCATTTCCATGCGCTGTTCATTTTTCTTCTTCTTCTTCGTTTTTCGGGTGATGTCCCTTTTGCCACATTTTAAGCTGCTGCTGCTGTTTTCCACTGTTGCATTTTATTTTCGCTTTTCGCCTCGCTGCTCCGTTTTTTTTTTTCACTTCCTCCACTGGCTCGTGCCCCTGAGCCCCACCCGTCGCCTCGTCTCCCCACTCGGCTGTGTGGCAATTGGATTCTTAGTCATGTGATTTAACTAAGTAGACCCCGGGGTCCCTAACGAGGCATAACTTTATCATTATGCAGACAATATATCTAGCATCTCAAAATGTAAATCATTTTAACACCTTTTCAAATTCTCTTCTTTCCTTGCAGGTGAGTTGAAAGCCACTTAACGCTGTGCAACTTATAGATGTGCAATTTATGGGAATGTGGTATGTACAGATATAGCTTTAAATATAATTCATCTGGAATAAGCTTCAAAAAAGAGCTTCAAATTGGGGAGGAAACGAATGGCCTGGACAGGAATGGACAAGAAAATGTAAACCAAAAATGTGGAGCGATAATTTGCCTCCAAGTTCCATAGAATTATGGAACGACATTTCTGTTCCAGCAGAAATTTATACCCCAAAAAATGTCGTATTGTTTGGTTCAAGAATGATTCATTTGCCAATGAAAGCAGCTGAAAATTCCACCCTAGATAACGAACCCAACTCTCATGGAGAATTTTCGGGGAAAAGGATAAGAAAAAAGGGGATACCAAAAAGAAAACTTTCATTCATTCGTTGAAAACGTCGGTGGTGGTCAATAAATTGGTGATTATTAACCGTAAATGCCTCTTAGACGTCATTAGTACTCAACAAATGCTATATATATTATTCTTGGATGTTGACATGCAATGACTGCATCTTTCAAGAGGCGATGCAGTTACTGCACCGTCAAGTGGCCCGTGTGAAACCAGCAGAAGGCTGTTACCCGCGGATCCCAGGCAAAACGCAGCACTCCTCCCGCCCAACCGACCGAGGGGCGCTGCGGCATGACGCACGGTGCGTAGCCGAACCGAAATGTTAGCTATTAGACTTACATTCGATGAAAATTAGCGCTAAACTTACTAAGAAACTAAGCATGCAATCAAAATACAAATACCACTACAATTACTAATTACTAGAAAGGTGTGTAAGGATTAGTAATTTAATAAGAGGAAGAGAATTAGTGGTGAAATTAGTGGAATTGTTTTTGCAAATGCATGTTTATCTATTTTTCTGTGAATTATTTGGTTCATGTTTGGACATCATTATTCTAAGAATTATCGAAATGAAACAGGAATCCCTCTTTCTGCATTGAATTTACATTCCCAGAAACATATTTCCCATAGAATGCTCTCTGATTAAACCCATCCTTCACCTAACAAACTGCCAGGATTTCAACAAGTGATATAACCCCACTGACCCCTGACCCCCGACCTACGCCCCCACAATCACACAATGCCATTATCAAAACAATGCGAATTGGATTGGCCCAAACAAGTTTTCTCTCAACATTTTTCCCTCGAAGCCCGAAGCCCAAAGTCCGAGGCCGAAGCCCATCAAGTACAGTTGTGCAGGAGTCTGACCAGCAGATGCCACAAACTATGCAACAGTTTTTGCCAAAGCAATTTTCTTTTCTCCCCCAGACACACATACCCCCTGAAGGGGGGGGGGGCGGGGGGGTGGATAGCATGGGATGGAATGGAACCCAGGGAGCTAATTAAGTTAAACAACAATCAAGCCAGTCATCGTCTCTCTGGGGTAGAGGGTGCCGTGGCTGGGGCCTGCATTTTCATGCTTGCTTGGGGCTCTACGGAGGCACACTAGGCGTATGCGTAATATGATTTACAGCCCATCAAATGTGATTATCAGGAGTGGCAGAGAGAGAGAAAGAGAGAGAGGCAGGGAGTGCATTGTAGAGGGGCAGTAGCTCCAACTCCCAAAAGGCGACACATAGGCGACAGCATAGTTACAGCTTGCCCCGTCCTGCCCCAAGCTTGTGCCAGTGCGTTGCTGGAAGCTGCCTTAATTCAATTTCCATTGCACAATGCCAGGACCAAGATGAAGGCTCCACTCGGCTCCACTTTGATGATGCTCCTACTGCTCCTTCTGCTCCTGCTAAGTGAAAACATAATTAATTGAATTAAAATTTCTATTTAGCCATTGCTACTGTTGTTTGTCGTGATGCCACTGCCACTTGACACTTGCCCCTCCCCCACCGCCATCCTTTTTCCCCATTCGCCATTCTATTTAGATATCTGCTCGTGATTGATTTAATTTGTTTGATTGTGTGTTTTGTTTTTGTGGCTCCGGCCACAAATTAACTGCACTGCCTGCAAGAGGTTTCCATTTCACTGGGCAATTATGCAATTAAGTGCACACGGACTTTGAAATACTTTACAATTATGAACTGCCCTCGAATGTCCCGCTCCTTCTCTTTTTTCCCATTGCACAGGCTGTGGAGCAACTTGTTGCAAGTGCAAGACAATTCCTCTCGAAGCATCTCTACAATGGAGAGTTTTTCCCCTTTTGGAGGACCATCCCTCGATGCGCTTGCGTCAACTCTGAGGAGTGGAGAAACACTCATGGAAATGGAGACTTTATAAGAGAGAAAGACACACAGAGAGAGAGAGAGAGAGAGAGGACGATTGCCGGGTGTTGTCATTCGCAAATGACGTAACATATTTTCACCACAAAAGGGCTGTAAATATATCTGAAATTGTGGAAAATTGTAGCCATATCAAGTCTGGAATAAAAGGCAACTTTCATTGAAATTTCCCTCGGATAAAGTCCAAGCATTTAAATCATAAAAATTCGAGTGCAACTCCCCCACTCGATTCAACAGTTAAACTCTACACAAAACTCATTTTAAGAGCCCTCGGAGACTCTTCTCTGTGCTCTTTTTCGCTCTTAAATGTCATCGTGGACAGAGCCACACAACCCTCAGTTTTTTCCATCTTTTCTGCGCTTTCATTTTCAGCTATTGTCATAAAAATGTGCGGCATTTTCCTATGCCTGGCCCGTCACTCATTCACTTAGTCATTCACTCACTCACTAACACAGTCACCGAGTCAGTCAGTCATCCATTCAGTCAGCCAGTGAGGGTAACATTATCCTACTTTCAATTTATGAACGGGTTGAGTGGAACAAAGATGGACAGCGAAGGAGAGCCAGAGCCAGTGGGATTGGGATTGGGATTGGGATTGGGTCTGGGATTGTGTGTCATATTTTTCTAGCTGACACTTCCTGACGACCACTGAGCCTCAAAGCTGACAAAGGAAACGGGAGCTCATTCTGGCCGAGCCTGGGAATCGACTTGTGGCTCATTTGCGTGAGGGATGTTTATTCCTGATTTAATGTGGTTTAGTTTCAAGCTATTGGTAGCCCATTCATGAAGCTGAGTAAATGTGTTAATCCAAGATTCATTCGATAACCGATGCCCGACGCACATGCGAAAATTCCAACAGAATGTCCTCGAATCCAAGAACAAAATACAGTGGTTCCGTCGCATAATCGGACATGAGGGCTTAAGAAGTATAAAGAAATGCGACAGAATTATTGTTTTTGTTTATTGTATATAATATCATATTTTACATGAAAAAAATTAATTTCAAACAAAAAAAATTCAGAAAAAAATCTCTTCTGGGTTCTAGTTATTATTTTGCATTTACATTCATCTTTTAATGTTGTAAAATGTAAACTGCTTGGGAAATCCCCGAATTGGTGGAAAAAACCCCATCTAAAAAAAAAAAATCTTAAACATTCTGGGGGATATATCTGGATACAACAAATCAATCTGGAAAATTCTGTGCGTTTGGAAAACTAATATTAAGATGGGAGACTTAAACGAAAGAACAAGCCCTAGAATGAAATAAATAGGAATAGAAATATAAATATTTACTACTAGGAGAGAATGTTCGGAATTTTCTAGGTCCAATTCTATTTAAAGTATTCATTGTTTGAGGGTTTTATTTAAATTTGTATTTCATATTTTGTTCATAGCCTTTGGCACTCACATGGCTAACAAATTTCTTATTGTAAATAATATTATTAATTCAATACCAAATTTTGATAACTCCTAACGTACTTTGTCCAGTTTGAATCTCTTTTAAAACTGCATAAATTAGAGCCACCTGCACTCCTCGAGATTCGGGTTTCACTTTCCACCGAAATGAACAAATATTCTGTTTAAAACGATAGAAAAATACCGAAAGTTCTCAGTAGCCAAATAAAAATCATGATAAATCAACAGACGGAAAACTCGGCAGATGAACAAATACAAACACGCCAGAGGGCGGAGGGGGGGACAACCAGAAACCGCAAGCGGCTAAATGATTAAAAAAAAAAAACGAAGCCTGAAGGAGGAGGAGTGAAGAGGTGAACCAGAGGCAGCAGAGGTGGAGGCGGAGGAGAAGGCGAAGGTGGAGGCGGAGTCGAATGGGCAACAGGAAAAGCGACATTTGCTTTTGTTACTGCAACATTTGGTCAAAGCCAAGCTGCCACTGCCGCCCCGAAGCGAGGAAGTCGAAGGAAGCAGCAGCCCGAGCCGAAACTGGGGAGATTTTTAAGAGATATGCCCCGAAAAAAAGGACCTGCGAAAGGACCAACAAAACGCTCCGCAATTTGCGGACAAGCGAACAATTTGTAAATGTAAACAATGACAGTCAAGTGCCGGAATCAAGAGGGAAACCGAGTAACAGAAGCAGAGAAGCTGTAGAAAGTTTTGCAGGAAAGGAAAGTGAAGGAAAAGGGAAAGAGAGTCCCCGTTCGACTGTCCGGCTACCGATAAGGACGGATACCGATGGAGCCCCAGAGGGGTTCCGTGTCACCCAAGAACATCCGAGTGGAGAACGGGGCGACGGGCATCTGCTTCGAGCGAAGAAACGATTAAAAACTCAATTGGGGAGTAAATAAGGATGGTAGGAAATAGAAACAAAGCCAAGGAAAAGTAGACAAAATAAAGGGGAAAAAATTAAATAGAATAGAAAATACAAATCTAAAGAAAGAGGAAAGAAAGTACTAGCGGAAGAAATGCGGAAATGCTGTTTAGGTTGAACTTGAAATGTGTCCCACAAAATCAAGTCAAGAAGTCCTCCGTCCGATTCATCGAACAGCAAATTGTAATCGAAATGTTGCCTCAAGTTTCGTGGTGGAGGGGTTTTTCTTCCCTTTTTCTCCTTTTGTTTTTGCTGCCACCGCAGCTCCTTTGACCTTTCCCCTCTCTCTCTCCGCCTTTCTCATTATGATTTCTGTGGCCTTTGGTTGGGGTGGTTCGATGGGGTGCTACGGGGCTGGTGGGTAGGCGTGGCATATTGCCATTAAATGAAGTGTGGTCTAAACGTATCGATTTCATATTTGATTTTTATTTAATAGCGAGAAATTGAGTTTTTGGATGGCTGAGCACAAAATGGAAAAAAGAGAAAGGGGAGACGGGAGAGGGGGGAACAAAAAATAAAATGGTGGATGGATGGATTGATTGACTGACGGAAAACGAAGGGAGAAAGGCGGAGGCGGCAAGCATTGATATTGATGAAAAGCAAATAGATGAGAAATAAATCAATGTTGAATATTTTGGCAACAGCACGTATTTCGATGCTATCCAAAATGGTGGGTTCAGAGGTCAGATTGCGATAATTCTGCAAACGATAAGGGAGTGTCTTAATACATGTGTAATCTTTACTAAAGAATAGGGAAGGAATCTATAGAGAGGGATTTATAGAGAGGGATCCCATAGAGAGGGATCTATTGAGAGGGATCTATAGAGAGGGATTTAAAGAGAGAGGGATCTGTAGAGAATGATCTATAGAAAGGGATCTATATAGAGGGATCTATCGAGAGGGATCTATCGAGAGGGGATCTATAGAGAGGGATCTATAGAGAGGGATCTACAGAGGGGGATCTAAAGAGAGGGATCTATTGAGAAGAATCTAAAGAGAGGGATCTATAGAGAAGGATCTATAGAGAGGGATCCCATAGAGAGGGATCTATTGAGAGGGATTTATACAGAGAGAGGGATCTATAGAGAGGGATCTATAGAGAGGGATCTACAGAGGGGGATCTACAGAGAGTGATCTAAAGAGAGGGATCTATCAAGTGGGATCTACAGAGAGAGGCCTATAGATCTTTAAAGATCCGTGGGGGATCTAGATGTTTAAAGATCCCTCTCTATAGACAATAATAAACTACGGAGCAGAAGAAGCGTAGAGAATCTAAAAAAAGGCACTAAAAGACAGTCAATTTTTACAGTAATTCTAATATTTGATCCATGAAATATCCATAATTTTTAGAAACGATTAAGGACATATATATGCGCTTTATAGAGCATTAATTTGAAAAGAAAACAAAGAATGCAGGGAAATGTGAAACTAATTATATTTTTGATAGATATTTTGATATTCCACACATATTCATTCGACTGTAAAAATTGAGCAAACATTTGTTCAGGACAAACAAATGGGGAAATTCTTAATAAATTTTAAATGAAAGGAAAGTCGATTTTCGGTCTGGAAATTGTTTTCACTCGAACCGTGTCTTCAATTGAAATCTTTTGAGAGGACCATCAATCAGACCGCCGCCTCCCTCTATCGATGTCAACCGCTGGCTCTTCTCCGTTTGCTGGCGAAATTTATTTGCTCATCATTTTATTTGCATTGCAGGCCAACGATATTCCCTTTTGGCCTGTTGCTGACTTGGCCCGAACAATCAATCAAATTGTCTTATAAAGAGAAAGATGCTCGGTCCGGTCCGTGGCCCTAGCCCTGGCCCTAACCCTAACCTACGCCCCCCTTTTCGCTTCGCTTCAAGCGTCCTTCTGGTGGTGCAACATTAAAACATTTTCTATCACTTCCGCCTTTGTCTGTGTCTGTGGCCTGTCCGAAGTCGCTCTCAGTACCGTTTGTTTGTCAACTCCATTCTCCATTCCGGACATTTTGTGCAATTTTAATTCTACTTCAATGGCATTTTTTATCCTCCTCTGCGCCAGCCACTCCTTCCGCTGACTCCGATTCCCTTTTGTTGGATGGCATTAAGAGGAAGTGGCGCTTAGTGTGGCTCTGGCGTGTAGGAAACAGGAAATGCCAAGCCATTGAGCAGCAGCTCTCTCCGATCCCCCATCCTCCATCGAAGTGCATTGAATGGAATGGAAGTGCTGCGACTACGAGTCAGAGTTGGAGTTGGAATTGGGGGAAAGGAAACAACTCGGTTTGCTTAATTGAGTTGCCATTATGTTGCCTCAGGGGGTGCCGTCTACCCTCCCCTCCCCCGCCCATAGCAGCAGGTGCCAATGAAAGTCTGACGGCTCCTGCTGCTCCCCAAAAAAGTTTCGTTTTGAATGGCATTTCCAGTAGTATTCCGCCGATTCTCCGTTCTCCTATTTATTCAATCAAAAGGTTTCCCCTGGGGTGAGGGGGTTATATTTTGGGTTGCATGATCACCCAATCGACTGGGAGACCATCCATTAATGATCGCCTTCGCGGTTCGTGTCCTCTCGCCTATGAGAAATTAGTGGATCTTTAAAGTTGTCAGCTAATTTTCCCAGCAATTAGCTTCCCCAGCCGCCGCATAGCATGCGCCATGTGTGTTAGCCAGGGCTTAGGAGCGGGTGGGGCGTGGATGCGTGGAGGCTTGGAGGTGTACGCATGAGTTTCCTATCAACTTGCCACCAACTGCGCAAAGTAGTGGCTTAAGCTTCTTTGAGGAAGATTGCAAAGCCATAGGAAAGTTTACATTTATGGCATCTGCACCTGCCGTTGCTACTTGGGGGCATCCCCCCCCCCGCTACATGCATGTTAACCTTCAATCTTTTGACACGCCAGGCAGAAGCAGAGGCAGAGGCAGAAACAGAGCTCAAAGTAAAATAATACAAGAAAGCACATTGCTCATACACCAGACCACACCACACCCCACCAGGGGGGACCACCACTCGCCCTGCAACGCCACAATCTCTGGTGGTGCTGCTTTTACTTCGTCTTCTTCTGGAAACCGCATTATGAAGCAGTAATATAAATGTTTATATTCTTGTATTGCGGTTATTATTAAAAACTTTTACTACACCAAAGCGAGAAACCGAAACTGAATACGAAGCACCAGCCAGGAATATAGTACACAGTATGTTGGGGATGTTGGGATGCTGGGATGTTGGGGATGCTGGGGATGTACAACTTTCACAGCAATATCTTTCTTTTCTTTAGCAATAGAGGCACGAAGGACGGGCCGGTGTGTGTATAAGTTTGTTTGCTCTGCACTTAAGTGGCTCAAGTAGAGGAGGAAGATGTTGCACAGGATGGGAATGGGAATGGGGATGGGGCTGTGGGTGCGCGACGAGGAGGCACAACAAACTTTTATGTGGCAGCTAAGCAAAGCTGTGTTTTCTCTGTGTCTTCTATGTGTGTGTGTCTGGTGTTGTGTTGCACTATTAAAAACTTTCCTTGGCGCACTCGACAACAAACTGTAGAAAAAAGCAGACGACCGAACAGAAATTGTTTCATTCGATTCCTAAATTGGATTTGTCGTCCGTCGTTCGTCTTCCCCGTGGACTTTGGGACTTTAATAAGCCAAAGCCAAGTACAAGAGTACTGCCGGCCAGAACCCAGAGCTGGAACCTTCTTGGGGCTCTGCTGGCCTCGAATTCGAATCGTTTCACTACAGCCAAAAACCTTTGACATTGAGGTGAAAATTAGTGGAATTTGGTTAAAAGGCGTGTGGGTTCCCTTTTCTGGCTTAGTGATTACACTAAAACACACACACACACTTACATAGATATATGTACAAAGCTCTAGTGAAACCATTTAAGTCTTTTTGTTGTGGTTTTCTCCACTTCATCATGGATTTTCGTCGAGATTTTCCCATTTCCCCAACTCCCATTTTGCCACTCATGTGAGTATCTTCAGTCGGGGTGCCTGTCTAGCTGTCGGTTCGGGTTTCTTGTTTAATGAAGTTGTTTGGCAAAAGTTTATCCCCTCCGTAGCATACCTCCGCTCCCCATCCCATAGCCCCTTCCATTCCCCATCCCACTTTGTGTACGTGTAATGGACCATGTCGAGGCAAAGGTTTAACCCATTGATGTAATAGATTTTCGTCGGTTGCCTGATTAGGTGCCAGGCCAAGGCCAAGCCCAAGCGAAAGCAGGTTGTTGTGGCAGCAGTGATTACGAGGACGCCAGAGGCATGGATTGGGGCTGGGAACACTTGTTGTGGGTTAGTTTTACTCGGAATAGATATATTCCACTACACTTTCACATTCAGAATTCATAAGAGTATAACTGAAAGTAATCCCCACAGCAGCGTTTCCTGTTCTTGACTCACTTGGTCGATAGTATCTTAATCCTTTTGTATAGCCAAGAACAGAAACTTTCACACACACAGACAGAGGAGCAGTCACCGACACAGACACAGACACAGACACTGGGAATAACAGAGCATTTAACCATTCATTGGGCATCCTTTTCGGGGCAAAGAATGCGGCATACATCAAATGAATGAATGAATGAATGTCGGAGTGAGTGGGTGGTGGAATCTGCGAAGGGGGGATGGGGATGGGGACTGGCACTATTGTTGTTAATCCTTTTGTATGAACTTGTGCTTACAACTCATTATGGCTACGCTTTTCTGTTGTCTATACGGCATCTCCACTCCACTCCACTCTCCTCTCCTCTGCTCCACTCTACTCCTTTGCCATCTCCTTCTAGGCCTTCGACTCCTCGGTCTTCGTACTCCCCACAAATCCGTATCCGTATCCGTATCCTTGTTTTTGTGCCTCGGTGTATCGGTGTGTGGGTGGAGCAAAAGTTTTAGTTTTCGGCAAAAGTTTACCCCGAAATTCGTTTGGCTAGAAGATTTTTTGACACTCACTTGACTTCCCCCAAGGGGAAGGAAGGAAAGACGGTGGAGGTTGGTGGTGAGGGGGATGCTTTTGTTTTCAATTTAACGCTTTAATTACCCCGATGAATGGGGCAAGGGCTCCAACCTCGTGTTGAAATTCATTGACAGCCAATTTGCAGCATAAACTGGCCTCCTGGCGGCACCCCGACGACGATGATTCTGTGAAGGTTGTTTGTTTAATAAACTGCAGCCGGTTTATTAAAAAAACGTTATAAAATTAATAATTTATCGATGTTCGCTCTGTGCCTGTGCGTGTGTGCCTGTGTGTGTGCGAATTAATGTGGCTCATTTGGGCATTGGATTTAATTAACAATGAAACATTTGGTATGATAAATTGCATCGGAAAAATATGTGAAAAGGAGCGTTTCTGTTTTTTTTTTTTACACACATGGATCATTCGGGTGGAAAACTCCTTTGTCATTTACACTTTGAACATAGATTATGAAGAGCCCCGTCTGGGACTGGCTTAAAGTACGAACAGAATACGATACAGTGGAGAGGGGAGGGGTTATCCATTTTTCCCTCAAATACAATCGAAATTCATTAATTTTTGTCTGCTGGCGAGTATTTGCTCAATTTTCTACCGCAGCCCGTAAATATTAAATATGATTAACACGAAATGAGCCTCTGTGTGGCTGCCGTTTGCATTTCTTGGGCCAAACAATGCTACAGCCATCCATCCATCTACCAATTTAATTACATTTCATCAGACAGGGCTCGGATCGATTGTCTCTTTGCTGTTGGGAGTGTTCTTTGGCTGTTGAACGATTGATTTCACATGAAACTTAATCATTTTTGTGCCTGATTGCACTATAGACATTATTATTTCAACACAAAATTTAAAATACATAGTCCGCAGTCCGCAACACATAATAAATATATACAAATTCTCATTGAAGCCGGCAACAATAATTATTGCATATCCATTAATTATACAGAGATTTTAATGCGCTTTCTGCAACTTAAATATGAATTTAATTGCCGAATGATGCTCGTGTGGAATTTATCAGCAAATTAAAGTCTTTGGAAGTCCTTTAATATTATTTTTTAAAGTGTGGCGCTTGGGGTTGGGTGGGGGCGCTTTGCTATCACAAAAATGTCAATTGAATTCCGTCTTAAAAGATTAGACATTTGAAATGCCTTTGTCTTATATTTATTTAAATGCCCTCCCCTCTGCTGGGCGAGGGGGGGAGGCCTGCCGGGGAGGAGGCTGACATTTTATGATTGATTGATTCCTGTTTGCCATCAATTATGCATAGCATTCTGCACGCTTCACCGGCATTTGCAGAGCTCCCTCCCTGCCACCCTACCGGCGGCCAGGCTTTGCCGAGCAGGGAGCATCCCTACAATGGCATTATTTTGTTAAAATTATTTTAATGAAATTTCAATAATAACATAATATTGTCGTCGGGCTTCTGTGCGGCATGTGGCATGCAGCGTGTCGGTGTCGCCTGCCACTGAAATTGATACAGTAAATTATTCATGGAACACAATTCATTTCGTTTTTAATTGCCCGACCAGCTGAAGCATTCGGGGCTCAATGATTAAGGATTTAATATCCTCAAGTTAATGGGAAATAGAAGCTCGGTGACAGCCATGGCCATCCGTTGCCATCAGTTGCCTTGGGGATTAAAGATATTCGAGTAGATGATTGAACATGGAGTGAACATTTCGAGATTTATGAAATTTTATCAGTGAATACCATGGAAATATTACGTGTTGCAAAATGATGTAAGATCTTGAGATCTCGACATCGAATCGAAATATTTCAGGAATATTGTATTCTTGGAAACTCATAAACTAGTTCTTGCTTCAATTCACGATTTGTTCTTTGCTTTTCAACAACTATCGTACACACACCCAATTATAATTCCGCTCATTATTTATTTCGCATTCCATCAATAAGCAAAGGAGACGAGCTGTCACTCTCGAGAATGGGGTTCTGTTCCGTTCCAACCCAGACGACGAGACGACCTTCGAGTGACAACATTTATTAACACGTTGTCAAAAGACAAACAATTTTCGCTCATCAAAAATACTTATTTATAATTTATTAAAAGCATTTCTCACGCGATGCGAAAGCTTCAGTTCGGGTTCTTTTTTCTGGTGCTTTTTCAAATGGACAAAATGAAGAATCGTGACCAGCAATGAGCAGTCCCTGAGAGCTTTTACTAATTAGACTCGCGTAATGTCATTTGATTTTGAAAACGGCCAAAAGAACAAACAAAAAGCCACGTAAGAAAATAATGAGAAATCGTTTTAATTAGATATTTTTTAATCAATGTTCAACAGCTGCATTGACAGACAAAAAACCTAGGAGACAAGAAGAGAAAGGGGAGAACTAAGGATAACTATAAATTACTTAAGAGCAAAATCTATAAATGTATGAGTGTAGCTTATGAGGTCGGAGATAATTCCTTCTTTGGCTGAATTTTAACACGCCCGCTGTAAGGGAAGAAGGGTTAATGAAATAAAACACAAAAAGATTAAAAAAATAAAGAAAAATAATAATAAATAAAAAATAATAATAAATAAAAAAATAATAATAAATAAAAAATAATAATAATAATAAATAAAAAATAATAATAATAATAAATAAAAAATAATAATAATAATAAATAAAAAATAATAATAATAATAAATAAAAAATAATAATAATAATAAATAAAAAATAAAAATAATAAAAGAAAAAATAATAAAAAAAAGAAAAAATAATAAAAAAAAGAAAAAAGAAAAAATAGAAAAAAAGGAGGAAAAAGGAGAAAAAAAGGAAAAGAGAAGAAAAAAAGAGAAAAAGAGAAGAAAAAAAGAGAAAAAGAGAAGAAAAAAAGCGAAAAAGAGAAAAATTAGTAAAATTAAGAATAAGAATAACAAAATAGAACAAAATATAAATATGTAAAAAAGAAAAAATTATACTTATGGAATAAACGTATGATTGCTAGTTCCAGCAGGTTGGCAGCCCCAACGCTGGGATCCGTAGAAATTAGTGCGTAAAATGACAAATGACACGCTGGCAGGTCCATGCGGCAAACGTATCGATACGGGCTGTGATTTAAATGAAATTGGCATCTCCCATGTTATGCAACGCAATGCCCTGCGAATCCAAACAAGTTGACAGCTCACCCTGGTGACACTCACACTCGCATAGACATGGGACACACACACACACACACTCATGCACCAATTGCTGAAAATGCAAGACCACAGAAACCTTCAAAACAACATTTGATTGACCACTCAAAAGCGGCCCCTTGACAGTTTTAGGCATTTCGTCTGTGTGTGTGTTGGTGGGTTGGCAAAAGCTCCGCCTCATCCTCATCCGCTCCACATACGCAAGCATGATTGCGCAACGCACCCACCCACACAATCACTCACTCACTCACAAAATAATTGATCCCATTGTGCTTGAATTGTAGTGCGACTCTGCCTGCGTGTGTGTGTGTGTGTATGTGTGTTGACAAAGCAGGCGGCCAGGACATGTGACAGGCGGCCGTCTCTGTCCCCACTCCCGTTCCCATGTCCATTCCCGCTGCCACTGAAGCCGCACAAATTCTCTGCTGTTGACAGACCGTTCCCCGAATCACCTCAAATCCTCCCCGCTTCCTCGTCCCTGCAGCAACTGCACTCGCACCCACACCCACACCCCTCTTCTCGGTCCGATCCTGCCATTGTCATAGGCGTCGACTTGCTGAAATTGGCTTTTGTACAGCCGCTGGTTGACAGAGTGAAAGGGAGAGAGAGAGAGGTAGCCAGAGAGTGAGAGGGGTCGAGTGGTTGAGGGTCGCAGCCCAACAACAATAGTGAAATGCAAAAATATTCGTTGCTGCTCGCTTTTTCTACTCAATTTATGGGGCCCAGTTATGCTAGTGGCACGTGGTGGAGGTACAGCAGGGGGACGGGGCACGGGGACGGGGGGGCAGACAAAAACTAATGACAAAATGTTTGATGTTGACGTTTTTATTGATTTGTGAAGTGCGCTTTCCGTACGTTGACGTGTGTGCGTGTGGGTGTGGTTCTGGGTCTAAATGAATACTCTGAAACGTGGAATGCCACTCGCACTCACACTCGGACTCTGTGGAATGCCCCGGGCTCTAATGAGGCCCAAATTCCTACTTAATTTCCACACAAATCACATAAACCAGCGTTGTAAATCCAAAAATTATTCCTCAATCTCTCTACTTCGCTCTCTCGTTGTCTGCTCGAACAAGTGCAAAAATGATGCCAAATGGTTTTGTGTAAATAATAATATACTCGTAATGGGACTAATATTTACTTTTTCCAAATGTTTCTGGCTCTTTTAGAGATTTATTTACGTCTGAGGACGAAAGGTGACAGGAGTTCACGTGCCACTCCATTCTACAGTTTGTTCTTGCAACAAAACTTGGGATTAAATCCAATTGGTAGCCTTCCAGCGTATTAGATATTTATTTTTAAATGCTCTCAAATGCAAACTAGTCAACACAAAATAATATATAACAATTTAATAGACCTGAAAACTTGTTAGGAAATTTCCAAAAATTATGAATTTAAGGCTATCCCACAATCAGAGATCAATCAATGGTGTGGCCGGAAAACGGTTTTCACTTACTTCTGTGTGTTGTGTTTTTAGTTGCTCCAGCTTTCGCAACTTTTTGTCATCGATGTGATTCCTCTGTTACGAGTAACAGAGATTCTATTCCGATAAATCTATAACCAAATATGGGCTGTTGTTGGATGTTGCCCAGACCAATTATTTCAGAGACAAATTTGAGTTTGGGAAGGCTTTATAATAATATAATATTGTTTATAATATATATTCAATATTTATTAAATTAATTAATTTTTTTTTATTTCATTAAATTTATATTATTTATTAAATTTATATTATTTATCAAATTTATATTATTTATTAAATTTATATTATTTATTTAATTTATGTTATTTATTAAATTTATATTATTTATTAAATTTATATTATTTATCAAATTTATATTATTTATTAAATTTATATTATTTATTTAATTTATGTTATTTATTAAATTTATTTTATTTATTTAATTTATATTATTTATTAAATTTATATTATTTATCAAATTTATATTATTTATTAAATTTATATTATTTATTTAATTTATGTTATTTATTAAATTTATATTATTTATTAAATTTATATTATTTATTAAATTTATATTATTTATTAAATTTATATTATTTATTTAATTTATGTTATTTATTTAATTTATATTATTTATTAAAATTATATTATTTATTAAAATTATATTATTTATAAATAAGCCCAAACTAAATTGCTCTGGAAATGGTTTCAAGGAAATGCCAATGCGTCAACCTATTGATGTATTTTCTTTTTTTGTTTTCGAAAACATTTTTAAAAGTAAATCGTAAGGTTTTTTTTTGGGAAAGTGCAAACCGGAGCCTGTGCCTGTCTGTACCGCAATAATTCGAAAATGAAATTATTTAATTATTTTATTTATTTATTAAATTTAACGCTAATATAAAATATAAACTTAAAAAAACCATTCGAGCACTAGCTACTAGGGCCTTCAGCTCTGCTGTTTAAAAATACGTTTATTTTAACTTTTTCTAAAAATCGGTTAATTAAATTAATGTTTTTAGCTTTAGTATGCTCAAGAAATGCTGAGGGCTATTTATATTTAAAGAGTTATTTTCATATGAAAATTAACTTTACCATTTCCCATATTTCAAAACAAAGAACTAAGCATTCATCCAGCAAACATTCAACATTTCCATAAAGGGATTTATTTTGTTAACCATAAAAAAATGCATAAATGTCAACGGGTGGCCATTAACACGAGGAGACCGCCGGAGCTTGATAAAATTGCTCAAATAGTCGTGCAGGGAAGGAGCGACGTCTAAGGTCGATTCATAGCCACCATCCGATCAAAGTGGAAAGAAATTGATTCCAGCTTCGATCCGGAAGTGTTTGACACCCTCGGGTGGCATATTGTGCAACTTTTGTTAGAGGTGGCAGGTCCTGGCAGGTTTCCGAGGTGCGGTGTGCGGCAAGGGATCAGCCGATCGCAGACTGATCAGTGATCACGAATCTGTACATCTTTTGTGCCTTGCAAACCTGTGGTAGAAACTAGCATACCCGCTGCAAGGGTATCCCACAAACAGTAGCAGAAACAGCAACAGAAACAGCCACAACAACAAGGACACAACGAAAAATCTTTCAATAAAACAATTTACTCAATTGGCTCAATGACTCGACGCGACTTTGGGAGCAGCTCCCTTTTTGTTGTTGCTTTTGTGTTTGTGTTGCTTCTGTTTGCAGTTTTTATGAGACAGCGTCGTCGGGGGCAGCAACAGCAGCAGCAGCAGCCACTCAACATCAGCAGCAGCGACAGCAGTGCCAACAGACAAAGGCCAAAAAAAAGAGAGAAAAAGAAAAAGGAAAGAGATAAAGAGTAGGGGAGCTTTTATTTAGTTTTGTTGCCTCTTTCATAGAAAAGCAACAACAATAGCGGCAGACAGAGGGGCAGGAGCAGCCGCAGTACTGCCCAAACGACTCTGAAGCCGAAGCTCAGAGTACTCTCCCGATGACATTCGATCACAGAAGGAAAGAGTGACGAAAGCTCATCAATCTCTTCCTTGATGACTCATCAAAATGGTTGCGACTAGCTCCCTGCCCCATGGAGCAGCGAGTGTGCATTAAGGTTGCTGCTGTCTTGTTTAGCCAGTACTTAGAGCAGCCAATGCAAGCAAAACAGAGCATCAACAGAGCGGCCAAGGGAGAGATAGAGACGGCAAACGAAGGAGTAGAAGCAACAAAAGCCCATAGGGCTGCAGTTTTTATGTGTCCGCTGACGGCGTCAACGCCGCCGCCGACGCCGCATACAGCTTTATTCCACTTTTTATTTAACTTCTTTCAATTTCGCCAATATTTCTGCAGCTTTTATTTCCCCTACCTGCGCACACCTCCCCCCTCCGCTCTATCCGGCGCTCTGCCTTGCCTCTGCTGGCGTCGCATTGCATGTGTGCCGTCGTCGTCGTCGCCGTCGGTGTCGCTGTCGTTGTTTGGCGCCATTGTGTCCTTGTCCTCTCTTTGCTCTCTTTTTCTCTCTCCTCTTCCGCCTCTATGTACTGTTTCAATTTAGCGAATGCCGTCATAGCAGCCATTGATGCATAAATAATGGTGCAGATGTGGGTGGCATCTCGTAGGGTGTGGGAAAGAGAGACAGCGAGGGAGAGCTCCGTTCGGACTGGCTTTAACTGTCAGTCCGTCAGTCTGTCATACCGGCATGCCAGACAGCCATTCCGGAAAGGCAGGGGGGGGGAACGCAGGTCCCTTAGCTCCCCGGATCACTATCCATGGCACTGCATTTTAAGGTAGATTTGCCTGCATGCATTTTCTTTTTTTTTGCTAGTTCGCTTTTCTTCCGCTTTGCTGTCGCGGACTCTGCTGTCTGCTGAGCCATTCACAATTGTCGCTTTATTTTGCTATTCAAAACAATTTTTATCGATTGTTGAGCTGCGTTGAATTTTAGCGAAACGGAAGACGAAGGCTTTAACGCAGAGCATTTGGGTTTCTCAGCACAGGATAGTTATCGATAACGAACCGATAAATAACAGGCACAGACAGCCCTAAATCAACGATAATAAAACTCAACTAAAGCAATCGTTTTCGAGAGAATTTCTCCCATTATGACGGGCTCTCGATAAACTATATTACCCCAAATGGAGTGTAAAGGCCAATTGCTTTTCATTCGCCGCATAATTGCCTTCAAAAGCTGGCCCAAAAATGTGCAAGCTTCGAATCGAATATCCATAGAAATTTTGCCAATTTCGCCACTTCTCCCACACTGCGTATGCGTGTTATGGCTCTGCCAACAATCAACGTTGCGATGCGCTGCCAAGAATTGAGCCGCTCAGCCAGCCTTTGCCAGCCACTGCACTGACGTTTGTCGCCCTAACCCCAGCCCTAGCCCCCAGTTCTAGTCGTGTGCGATAATGGCCCGCCCCCCCCCACCGTCAGAGGAGTGGGGAGTAGGCAGATGCTGTCTGCCTCCGATAGCCGTCGGACTGCAGAGCAGAAGAAGCGCAAAAACTCAATTAAAATACCGGGCCTTGGCTCCGCTGGATGAATTGGATGCCTTGGGTGTTTGCAGGGTGCAAGGTGGCAGGGGGCAGGGGGCACTGGGCAGGTGCGAGCTGGCCAAATGGCAGCCAATTAAATTTTGCAATAAAATTTACGCATGACTCTGCACACAAAAATATGTATGTGCAAAACCCCATTAGTGAGATTTAATTATGAATTGAATTACGACAGAGAATATTATATAATAACGCTCGAAAATATACAAAAACCCTTTCGACCATAAAATCCTTAACAATAAGCTGGCTTTTGCCAAGATTCTCGACCAAAAACCAAACAGAAGGATGAGGGGGAGGTAGCAGTAGAAGGACAATGCGCCTGGGGCCAAATACAATTACAACGAATAGTCATGAGAGAGATTTCTGGCCAAGTTAAGAGTAACTAAAAGTTGTTGTATATTCGTCGGTATTTAACGAAAACACAAGGACTTTCGGGAGTGTCGAGAGTTTCGAAAGGGGGGGTAGACTGTCTCGAATTTTCCCTCAAATAATTGTACGAGTTTTGTTTACAAGGCCATCGAGTATTATTCCTGTATTCCTGTGGCTCGCAAGGGCTTCACATTATTCTCGATAGCCGCCATTAAGTAATTTTCTATTAGGAGTTTTATGGGCCGCTTGCATCGCTTGCAGGAATCCAAATCGATAATGCACAGGATTTATCGACATCGTAAAATGTCTGGCATCCTGCATCCCCCCACAACGTGTCCTGCATTTAATCCGGCTTGGAATCACAGACAGAGTTTCGCTCAATCATAAACAATCAAAGAGGGAAACTTTTTGCAAAATATCTTTCTAAATACGCATCCTATCTGCTCGTTGCTCGCATTTGTCCTGCGGTCAGTTGTGGTTCTGGCTGGGGTTGTGGCTGTGACTGAGGCTGGGGCTGTGTCTGCATCGCATCCTTAAGTCGAAAAGGATGCTATAAACTCTTGCAGTTTTGCCATTGGCACTTAATAAACGAATAAAAGTAAAATATGTACTGGAAGAGCAATAAATGTTTGAGACTGTAGAAATGTGGGGGAGGAGAAAGTGGCTGTAGCAGCTTAGACCACACGACGAGACGAGACGAGAGGAGACGAGAGGAGAGAAGGGGACACACAGATGTGTATTGTATTACAGATGTGCAAATAAATAGAGCCAATTAATTATTATGAAATCCGGTTCAGTTGTTGCACTTGCAGTTCGCTTGAGACAGACAATTTCAAGTGGAATTTGAAAAGCATTTATGCCCGAGAGTCTGTCTCTCTCAGAAAAGAAAAGTTCCCAAGTGCAAGTAAATAATTTGTACGAGTATATATGTATGCGTGTGTGCTCTGTGTTGATTCCCTGAACAGCGACCGACGGAGAGAGAAGGACAGACAGCCCATGTCCCTGGTGGAAAGTGTTATGTTTGCTCAGCTTCTTGGGCAACACTCGAGCATGTCTTCGTCTCGCTCGCAGGTCCCAGCTGTGTGTCACAATCCCCCCGTCGAGTGGCACTCGAGTCACCCTGCCCCATATGTAACTGGGAGCTTTACTTTTAATAAACAAAATAAATTTACAGTAAATAATTGCCTCGGATTTGTTGCCAACCGAATTTATTGCACGCAACTCCTCCCTTCCGACGGTTTGTCTGTCTCGACATTTATTTACATTCTGCAAGGAGCCGTAGCTTCTTTCGAACTTTCAACAGAATGCGAATTCAATAAATTGCATTCAATTTCCTTTCCCTGGATTAGTGTGTGGCTACTTTTGTGGCTTTGCATAGCTGATTGCCATGAATTCGGAGCTGTCGGAGCCCAAGCCAAGTATCAGCAGAAATGTCACATTAATTCCAAAATTGCAGTCCAAGCCAAATGAATCACATATTGGTACGCATCCAAAAAAAAACAACTTTTTGGGCATCCGGTCCGGTCCAGTCCAGTCCCCATTCAATCTGCAGCAACCAGACAACAATGTGCTCAATTAAATACACAAAATCGCAAAATAGAAAAAGATTCCAACCCAAACCTAACCCGAACCCAAACACAAACCCAAACCCACACCAGGACTCGGCTCATCGCCGACTTGGTAAACAAACTTTCTGACTGTGTTTTGTTTTTGATGGATGCAACAAAAGCCGAATGACAATTTTTCTTTTCGCCTCCCTTCGCCTTCTCGGCTATGTATGGATTGAGTATAGTCCCCGAAAAATGTTCAGAGTGGGTGTGGAGTACGTTCTGGAGGGCTATGGTCGTGTGGGGCGAAACTCTTAATTAAATTGAATTGTTTGCAATGTGTTTTTGCCAGTCCAGAAACCCAGACAAAAACACCAGAAACATGAACAACCAAGCAACGGAATGGTTAGGTTGAGGGGAGACTTCTTCCCAGCCACAGCAACGTTTTTGTGGCTTTAAATGTGTGGAATTATGAAGAAATTGAGGAGAAATTTTTGAACGGATTGGTGACCCCGACAAAGCTTAGGCTTGCGGTATTGTAGTCTCCCCAAAGCAATTTTAAAAACAACTTACCAACATTATTAACTATTTTGAGTTCTGGAGGCACGGAAATATTTTAATAGCGATTTTAGCGTAGATTTATGTGTTTTGGTGACCCCGATGCGAGAAGTTTCTAAGCTCATTTTCTAAGGATTTCCAGTGGAGCCTTATGGGCTCTTTTTCATTAACTCTAACTTTTCCATTAATGAAAATTATGAAAATTGGAAACCATTCCGAGTGTGGGAGGTGTGATGCACCTCCCCTCAATGGAGAGCTCTCCGCGTGCCTTTGGCTTATTGTTCGATTTGATGGATGTGTGGATGGATATTGGCATGCGACATGTTTTGATCAAATGGAGATGGTCCAAATGGCCTATTGTCCCTGTTCGATTTGTGGTTTCGTCCACACCATTCGTATGACCATTGCCCGGGGAAAGCAATCGGAGTGCGAGGAGCGCCATTTGACTTTTGACAAACTTTTGGGCAAAACTAAGCACCGACTTGAGTGCGGAAAGTCCCGTTGAACAATTGTAAACAATTTTCGCGAAATATTCCCAAAGAGCAGCGAGTCCAGAAGACATCAGTCCCAAGAACTCGGGCGAAACTTTGGTATCCAGGGATACAGGGGAAAATTTCCATTTTTAAGCTGCTCCCGGATGATGTCATGCCTCATGCTTCATCCTGTTCCATCCTCATAGCCATAGCCATCTCGGCTTTGTTTTGTCGCCGTGCGGTCGCATAAATTAGCGCAACTTTAATCTGATTTTAATTGTGGGTGGCGGGCGAGCAAGAGGACGGCGGTAAATCCTCGTTCTTTTCTATGGGCTTAGAATGTAAACTGTTCTCTCGTTGTTGCAGAGGCTGCCTCTGCCTCTGCCCGCTGCCTCTGCCCTTGCCTCTGTTGCTGCTGTGAAATATTAATGACAAGCAGAGGAGGCCAGTGGTAGTCAACCGGATGAGAGCTCCGGGAGTAGGTGAGCTTAGGCAGGTTCCTCGTTCCCCGAGCAGCTTATCTCCTGTCCGTTTTTCTCTAGGTTGGATCTCCTTTTGCCTGTTTGTTGTCCCCTCTCCTCCCCTCCCCTCCCCTCCCCTCCCGTCCCGTTCTGTCCTCAGGTTTCCCCCGTTTTTTGCTATTTGTATTTATTTGCACAAGTTTTGAAAAGCGTAATTTGCTCTTTTAATTTCATTTCACGTTCTATTTGCTTGGTACAAGAGCTCCCTGGATGTACACGATGGGATGGGATGGGGATGGGGGGGGTTTCTTCTATTTGCATGATGTATGCTTTATGAAAGTCCTTTTCAAAGGAGCTTTGGCGGAGCTGGGAATTGGTTTTAATGGGGTTTGTACTGCTGGGAGACGTAGTGAACGTTTCTAGGGATTTATACTACCTTTTTTTGTTCTAAGCCAAGCGTCTCCTAATGGGCTGTAACCGTTTTATCCACTAGCAGTCTTACACCAATTACCTGTACAACACATTGAGGCACACTCGTCGACTATGACTCGCATTACAAATTCCCCATAAGCGAACGGACTCATTAGTGTCGCTTGCCAGAAGCAGGGGCTCCGCTTCGAACGATGCTCGGCCTGAATTTGTGCAAATATTTCAATAAATTTCATTGAGCGACTGAAATACTTTGCCAAACACTGCGTATGCGTAATGAAAACGACATGACAATGAATTTACACCCAACAGATGGTCGAGGCAAATGGCAGCAAAACGAAGCGAAACGAAACGAAATGGAATGGAATGGAGAGGAGCGGATAATGAAGTGGAGGCAGAGGATCGGAACGGAGCAGAGCGGAACCCAACAGAACAAAACGAAACGAAACGGAAGCTATCATCGTCATGGCCTAGGACGAGTTGGACTTTGTCTCTATCTGTCTGTGTGCCTCTCTCTCTCTCTGGCATGCAAGGACTATTCTAGCGCGCTTAAGGGGCGAATTTTTGTCGAAATAAAACCATTAAATGCTTGAAATGCCAAGCGAAAAATAGTTTTGACTGCTGCTGCCGTCCATGCCGTTCCTGCCGTTCCTGCCGCTAGGCCGCACTCAACCCATATCCATATATAGGGCTGTCTGCATCGTCAGCAGAGCGTCCTTTCCATATCTCCAACTCTCCATCTCTCCACCTCTCCATCTCCTCTTCTGCATCTCCCCAGGAGTGTGTCTCTGTGTCTCTGCCGCTGTAGTCAAACACAAAGCCATGGCATGTGCAATAGTAGTAATGACAACGCATATATATGTGTGTGTCTGTGTCTGTGTTATCAAAGCGCAAACAATGTCCTGCAAAGTAGCAGGATACGCATCCCTGGGAGCGTGTGTGTGTGCATGTATCTATGTCTATGGCATGGCATGGCATGGAATGGCATGGCAGTTATTCAGCGTAAATTTTCCAGCTTTTGTATGCGCACCGCCGCGCGGAAGTGTTGATAAACCTACGTCCCCCCCCCCGACCTCATCCATCCTTGACGCGCGTTTTGTCCTCTCGCTGGACGAAAAAGTGAACTTCATTTTCTGTTGCATACTTTGAAGGGCATAGGAAAATCTTCCCCCCACCTCCCACATTCCCGCCCGCCAAAATGCGCCACGGGAAATGAGGGGGAGGGGGGGAGCATGGGAATCATGGCAAATTAAATGCTGAATAAATTGGAGCAAACTTTATGAAACTTTGTGCAATGCAAATTAAATTGAAATAAATACAAAATTCACTTGAAAAACCACGCGGTTTTCGAATAATTTTGGTAGTAAAGTTAATAACGTTTTTCGAATATAAAGAATCAATGTTGTTGAGAAATATGTATTCGGAATATGGAAATAATCGGTATCTTATCAGCGAGAATCGAGCCGAGCAGCGATGAGCCTCGCCACGCATTTTGTTTTTGCATTCTCGGTCTCGGCCGAAGCATCCTACTTGAGCGCTCTGGAGGCCGATCTCCAGTCGTAACACTAAGATACCCTGTACTGAGTTGAAATATATATGTGATCTGTGTGTCCATCCTTAAATTATCTCCTCAAAAGCTGGTGCCTTGGTGGTCCAGGTGTTCAATGAGCCCAACCACAGGGGAGCTCATCAATTGGTTTTCTTTATTCTGGCTGTAAAGATTATCCTCAATACTGTGTACGGGATAATTGAATAGAATAGAATCGAATCAGTAGATAAATCAACGGAGAGCCCTGTACTCTTTGAAGGCATAAACTACCCATCGGTTTCGTTTGGAAGATGCAATTTTTGGCTGCTGGGAAAATATATTTCCTTTCTCGTTGCAATTATTAACAATCTTCAGCTCGTTCTCCATTTTAATTAGTATTTTCAAATATTTGTCTGCCCCAGAAGCGTTGTTTAAATATTTTTCAGTTTTAGTTGTTCGCAGCTCTGTTGCTCTGCACTTGACACAGTTCTTGTCAAATTGTTTTTGTGGTGTTCTCTGAATTTAACCACCAACAAAATCCCCACCCACCCAGACACACACACACACGCACACGCATACGCATACGCATACTAGTGTGACTAGTGAGTGTGTGATGATGGAAAACTTTTTCCGCCCGTGCATATTTTTCAATTTTCGCTTTTTCCCCGCTCACCGCTCAGCTCTCAATGACAAAAGTTTTCCTTTCCCTTTTCTCGCTTTTCGCTTGTGGTGTGTCCATGTCCGAGAGAGCCAAGGACAAGTGGTGTGCTGCCCGAGTCCGAGCCCGAGCCCGAGCCCGAGCCCGTGTTGGGCAGAGAAAAATACATATAATAATAAAAATACATTTTTTCCCCCATATTCTGAATGATATATGGACAGAGGGCACTTGAACGCAGGCAGCAGTCCTCTTCGGATGGTCCTCCTCTGCATTGTTGGGGCGTGTATTCCACCTTTCAGGAGGGAGGAGGGAGGAAGGAGGAAGGTCAGAGTGTGTGGCAATATGCGAGTAGGAAGTAAAATGTATTCTCAGTTTTATTTTCCTTCGACTCGTATTTGTTTTCAGTTGATTTTACACTATTTTTCTTGTATGAAAACTCTAACGCCGCCGTCTCTCTCTTGCCTCGTATTTTGCGTAAACAATACTTCAAGGTTCTTCGAATGGGTGGGTTGAGTGGGTTTGCTGGTCGGGAATAATGCCAGGGGTCAAGCCCTGTCAACGTTTATGATATGTTGCAAATGGAGTGACAATTTCCTGCGAAAACTGTATCGAATGCTGGACACAAAGGCAGACCTTTGGCTATTGTCTATTGGTTGCTTAAGTTAATGGAATTTATCTGGATCTGGAAAGGAGGAGGAGCTCAAGGATCATTTTCAACGTTTAGCGGGTGTTCTCTGTTTTCTTCAGCAGGGAAAATCGGAATGGATCGGTTTCTGCTGCTGCTGGAACTGCTGTGATATTAGCCATTCATTTTGTCAGGCTTTTGCCTGACTGCATTTCAATTTTCGAGATTGCAACTCTGTTGCCCCTGTGTGCGTGTGTGTGTGTGCCACATTTAAAGTGCCTTGCCCTTTGGCATGTGCCACATCGGACACACACACACACAGGCACACGCACACAATATTCTTCATCATAACTGTCCAAAATCCCGACAAAAACCAACCCATTCGAAACAGACCCAACCGCACAAACAGAAAAGTTGTAATCACAGCTGTCCCGCTGACCGAAAGCGACACCCAGAGTCCCCCAGATATGATGGACTCCCCCTCTCTGTAATATGTAATATGGGGTGGGTTCTCCACCTCCTCCTCCTCCTCCTCCCCTGATGATAATCATATTCTGAAAACTGTTGTTGTGCACTGCATCGTCATCATCGTCATAACCAAAGAATGTGGCACACACACAGCACGCGCATATTGTACATTTTGCTTATATTTATTTATTTTTCCGGCCTAGCAGGCCTTGCATCCGTTGCATCTGTTGTTGTTGTTGTTGTCTTGTTGCAGTTGCAAATCTGCGTTTGCTGTGCGGTTCCTGATGATGGTGATACTGCGGCACTCATTCGTTTTTAATTGTTATCAAGAAAATGCCTCTAAATATGTATCTCATCTAGCAGATAGGCCGCAAGGAAAAGCAGAAGCCAAAAGTAGGTTAAATTCGAAGAATTTCCATTTAAGTCGAAAAGAAAGAAGAAAATAGGACTAGAATTAAGAAATCCAGTGTTGGGACAGTCAAAAGTCATAGATATACATATGTATAATAATTCAAGGGAAAATACCATCTATCATTAATTTTTGGTATCATTAGAACATTAAGCAAAGGCAGAAAATTCCATTGACAAAAGCCTATTTGAAGTGGAAAATTTCGTACTTAAGCCTTTGCTGGAAAGCAGACAGACAGAATAATGAGCATTAGATCTATATATGTAAGAAGGAGTGGGAAAGCTGGCGTTGAAGGAGCAGTGGTTAGCAGCAGAGCAATTGCAGACTAACAGCAGATCAAGAGCAGATCAACAGCAGTAACAGCAGATCAAGAGCAGATCCACAGCAGAGCAACGGAAGTATCAGAAGGTCCACAGCATATCAACAGCAGAGTAACAGCAGATCAACAGTAGAGTAACTGCAGACTAACAGCGGAGCAACAACAGAAGCAGCAACGGCAGATGGAGAGCGGAGTAACAGCAGGTCCACAGCAGATCAACAGTAGAGTAACAGCAGACTAACAGCAGATCAACTGCAGACTAACAGCAGACAAATAGCAATAACAGCAGACAAATAGCAATAACAGCAGACTAACAGCAGAGCAACAACAGAAGCAGCAACGGCAGAAGGAGAGCGGAGAGCGCAGCAGAAAAAAAAGGAACAGCAATAGAAGTAGTAGAGAGAGACGCGTAGCAGCCAGCCGCAAGCAGCAGCAGCAGCAGAAAAAAAAACCATTTTATTTTCACACATACCAGACTATCGCGATTAACAATGTCAATAGACTATTCCTAAATAATATCCTACGTAGATATAATTCTGTTTATTACAAGACCAGAATGGATAAACTTATATATCTCCGGTTTGTTTCGGGATGTAGGCTGTAGGATCTAAGAAGGGATTTTGATTAAATTTCATTAAAGGATCCAAATTGATTATTACAAAATGGAGGCCTTCGCTTTGACTTGTATTTGTGTCGAGAGTGGTACTAATTTGCAAAACAACATTTAAATTATATTTTCGATAATTAATTGAATGCAATGCAATGTTCTGCCTGCTAAATTCGTCCTTCGTTGTCCGAGGAATTTTTGTTAGCTAATGGAGAGTGACTGAATAATATATACCATATACCATATACAATATACATATCTAATATCTATACATAACAACCATTGTGTGTGTGTGTGTGTAATTTTCACTTAATTATCACAAAATATACTCAAGGATTGCGTTATGTTCTTGTTTTTTTCTGTGTGGAAAATGCACTTGAGAGAGCATGAAACAATCCTCAACGGACTCAACCCCAGCCCTCAGCCCTCAGCCCCTTGAGCCCCTTTGGGTGTGATTAGGTTTGTTTCCATTTCGGAGGCTTGGCCCAATTTTCCATGGCATTTAATTAGCATTTTGTAACACATTTGTCGTAATGCCCGCGAGTATTTTATTTGCGGGCTCTTCTGTCCAACGACGACGACGACAACGTTGTTGTTGTTGTTGGACTTTTCATTTTAATTAAATTGCTTGATTGTCCAGCGGTTTGTCCGATGATTACATGATTGTTTCTGGGGTCGCGGGAGGAGGGGAGAGAGGGGCTGTAATGCAAATGAAGTCCGTTTGATGATGATGAGCCATGGGGAAGAAGGCACGGCATCCCCTCACACACCCAGAAGATGGGAATGATGTCATACGAATGCACTCGAATGAATATATCGGATAGATGGATAACTCTCCATAGTAAAGTCTGCTATGATCTGTTGGGAATTTACAATATTTTTCACGTATTTTTAAAGGATATTTATTCCTGATGTATTCCTTTTACTCTAATGTTCGCCCTGCTCTCTGTCTGTTTGGATATGGGCGACTAATGGGCGTGGCATGACAAGTAATTGTATTGTAGAGCATATTCCCGGCTCGCTTTAGTGGGTGTTGACTGCCACAGGCGTCCTTGCGACTGAATGCGTTTAACGCCACCAGCACTTAACCCATTTAAGCCCACTCCTGTGGCGGCTCTTCTCACCCTTGAACCACACCCGAACAAAGTGGAGAAATGGGTCAGAGTTCGGTCGCCCCCCCCCTCGATTCTCCTGGGAATTGATGAACATGCGAGTGAAGGTGGAGGAGGAGTTGTGTGCATAGGGTGGGAGGGTGTGTGGGTGGTTGGGTGGCTTGGCGATGGTGTATACATAACAAATGACTGTCCCATTGAATCGTAGATGATGACTGGGCTGAAATTCGTCTGCTATGCTCTCTGCCATTGTGCAACCATATTTAATTGCCACAAATTAATTAAATTAATGAATTGTTTGGCAGTGGCAGAGCATCCTCCTCCGAGAGCTTCTATTTCTAGTCTCATTTGTCTAAAAATTAGCCAAGCCAAAAGAGTTTTTCGTTTCGTCCTTTCTTTGGGCTTGGGGGTTGGGCTCCATGACAAATGATTTTCCGGTGGCTCTAACGATGTACGAGAATGTTTTTGTTTCTCAGCCGAGAATTGGAAAATTAATTTTTCGTTCAATAAAATTATTACGAGGCACATATCAGGGGGAACGGAGCATAAAGCGTTTATTAGGCTTATAAACTTGATGGAAAATATGTTTTTCTGGGGAAGAGTGGAGCCCCCTCTCAATGGTTCTGGAAGCGTTTAATGTCACTTTCATTAAAACAAAAACGGAAATGGGTAAGGGAAATTGGCTCTTATTCTCCCTTTTTCTCTGTGTGCTCTCTTGTGGGCAGATAAATTTGTCATGTTGGGGTCAGCGGCGACGGGGATCATCGGATATTGTAGAGTATTGTTCGCTGTTGGCCATTATATCGGGATAATCAATTACGTTGGCGCTGGCCAACATAAAGCACACAAAATGTATAAATGTTTGCAGGAAAATCATCGTTAAGAGTGTTTATTGGCCGGGTCTTGAGAGCTGGGAAACCAAGGGCGGCAGCCATATTTTCGATTGGTGCTGCCAACTCGGATCAATGGGTCCCTCCTGGATGGATAGCCAGTGGTAGCCCTGTGACCAGGCCCTGCACCAGGACTCCTTCGTGACCTTTGGCAACAATTTATTCATGGCCATAGAGCGAAGCCATTGATCATTGCGCAGGCTCAAGCTGGAACGACTTTAATCGTAAATACATTTATTTATTATGACATCATCCTGTTCCGCCTTTCCCCCTAGCCATAAATCATCTAAAATGGGCCAAGGCCTGGCTCCCACGCATCTCTGGGGGTCTCTCCCTCTCTCCACCCACTCTGGGCATCTCTCCCTCTCTCCACGCTCTCTGGGCATCTCTGCACTTGTTGCCTCTGCCTCTGCCTTTGTCCAATGCCGCAATAATGCCATCTGGTGGGCATAATAAACATGGCTGCTCTTCCTCTTCCTCTCTTTTTCCGGCTTCCTCTTCCCCTCCCCCAGACCAACAGCCACCCCTGGACCAAAACCAGAAACAGAGTCAGACATCGCTGTCGTCGTCTAAACAATAAATGTCATATGGCTGACACATCAACACTTTATGTGTTTCGCTTGCCACACGCCACACGCCCCACGCCTCTGCTCTCCACCCCCACCCCCTGCGCATTCCGCATCCCCCCTCAAGCGTTCCGCTTTGCCCAAGAAAATGAAAATCTTTACACGCTTTTAATTTCGCTGGCCCCCAAAGTATGCAACGAATGTTTTCACACGACCCGAGGACCTGCACTCCCCTCTCTCCGCGGATGTCCTTCATGTTTATATCCCAAAATGAAATAAAACAAGAAGGGAAGCAAGGGTCGTCTTTCGGACTAAAGGATACCCGCTAGTCTGAGAATTTCCTAGGGTTTTGGGTCCTTTAGACTTTAGACTGGGGCTTCGTGTCCGACTGCGGCCCCGCTGCCTGCTCGGCTTCGTCTGAGTCGGTCCCAAGAAACCAACAACAATGCACTCCTTCAGTTTCTACAGCAAACTGATTGATATACCCATATGCTCTAGGAATACTGGGTGTAAGGATAGACGGACGACTGTCGCTTGTTTCAGCCTGCGCCTAACTCATCCTTCCCCACATCCTCCTTCAGCTTCAAACCCCTCTCTCTCTCTCTCAGGAGAAGTCCTGTCACTCTCTAGCATATATTTCGGAAAATATATACGTATTCCTTTTGGTTCAAATGTCGCCAAGGAAGAGATGCCTGCCTCTCCATCTCTCTTTCCCTTTCCCTATGCCTTTGTAGTTTATGGCTTCAATTTGCCCAAATGAGTCGTTAATTTTGACTTTTCATGTGGCACCCCTGCGCCCAGTCCCAGTCCCCCCTCCAGCATTGCTGGGGCTTTCGCTCGGAACTTTGTCCGGGCGGACATTTGGCCAGAGCTAGTTCCCTTTTTGGGCCACTTTTATTGTAATTTTGTGGCCTTTAATTGAATTTTATTAGCATTTGTACTTATTATTTGCTCGCAGTCGAGACCCACCCCACCACCCAACCCCCCCACTCCCCCCTTGCCCCGATCTACACATTTAATTGTGCACTTTATTTGCTTGGTCCACAACGAGCGAAGGGTGGCGCTGGGCTGAGGCGGGGAGGGGGGCTACGAATCGGTTTCTGGTTTCTGGTTTCTGGTTACTGTTTATGGGCTTCGTCTCCCATTCATCCTCTGCTTCTAGTTTCGACCCTTAGTTTGGTTTCTATGCTGGTTTGTGTGCTCATCTAATGAGAGTTTGCTTTGGCCACGAGAAGCGCCAGAAAAGGAGAAGCCTGCCAAGGACCCCCGTCCCCTATCGATGGGAATTCATACATTACTTATTTATAATTAACACTTGGAGTCAGTTTAATGGGAGTAATCGTAGACCCTGCGGCACATTCGTCGAATAGCGATGGTTTTTTTTTACTGTACGAATTTCCCCTAAGCGAACGGAAACATTCCTTTCATTGCAATCTGTGTATAATCTATCTATATTTTTGTCTAATTGAAATCTCTCTTTCTCGTTTTAGGTAAGGGCTTCAACCTTTTCGATTTACTTTTAAATAATTCACATATTTGGGTAAGACTTGCATGAGTTTCAGATCTAATTTCTGTCTTGCGCCCTTGAATATTTCGATATTTGAATAGTCCTTGAATTTGTACTAAAAATAATTAACATTTTATTAAACGTATACTTGAATTAACAGTAACTCGAAAACCATATTCCTAAGAGCTGAAAAGGATCGTCAAGGACGATACCTTTTCGTTCTGATTCTCTCGCGATTCCTGCGCTTCTTGCGCGTCACCAGCTTCACGTAGCGGACTTTGTTGGCCCTTCCGCCCGGACTTCTGGGCCGCAATCGGATGCCCTTCGAGGGCTGGGAGCTAGATGGGGCGGTGGGTCTGGCTGTCCAACTGTTGGCCATCCCAGCGGAGGTGCTGGCCGTCGTGGGGGATGGCTGCCAGGGCGATGGCTGAGAGGCCATTTCATGGGAGGAGTAGGGATCGTAGAAGTTGCCATAGCCAGACGATGGATGATTGTTCGCATCGTCCAGGAATTCATCGACTGTGGGCACGGCCGAGATGCTGTTGTCCTGGCCACTGAATGCCACAGCACTGTCGTAGCCCTGGGCATCGTCTAGGCCCGTCTCGGGCGGATAGTAGCTGGAGCTTTCGATGTAGGAAGTGGGATTCGAATGCCTGCCCCTGGACCTGCCCCTGCCGCTGCCCTCGTGCGACATCATCATCACCTCCTCGTAGTCGTCCTGCGGCTCGTCGCTGTAGTCCTCGAAGTGCTCGGCTGGATCGTCCTCCTCCTGATTGCCGTGGTAGTAATAGGGTCTGGGCTTCAGCGGAGCAACAGGATAGTAGTCCTTTGGTCGTGTGCCGAACCTTGTGGCCGATTTCTTGCGCTTGCGTCGTCCCCCGAACTTGCTGAGGTATTCCCGCTGGAGGGCCTCGAGGAAGTTGAGGTTCAGCAGGGAGTTCTTCTCGAAGCGATCCTCCTCCAGGGAGCTGTCCGGCTCCTCGGCCTCCTCCGCCTCCTGCTGCAGGGCGGACATCACGTTCGGGGTGAAGATTTGTTGCAGCAACTGTTGCTTCTTGGCGATCGGCCGCGCTGTCGTTGTGGCGCTCAGGGGTGCCTCCTGCTTCTGCAGCTCCTCGTTGAAGCTATCGAACAGAGCGGGCCCATAGTTGGGCGCCAGGCTGGTGTGGACGGGGGCGGGGGTGGGCGCCACCGCTGTGGCCATCAACTGCATCAGACTCGGCGACATCGGGCCCGTGCCACCGGCCGCCGTGGTGTATCCCAAGAGCTGGACATGCGGCTTTCCCACCAGCTTCGGGTGGGTCAGCGTTGGGGCAGGGGCAGGGGCTGGAGCAGGCGCTGGACCGGTGTGCTGTGGATACTTCTTGGGGTACTTGTAGACGTTGTGAAAGTGCGTGTGCTGGCGCACCACCTCCGGCATGTGGAGGCGGATGTGGACCCTGCAAAATGGCCAGAGTTGAGATGCTGAAAGGACGACTCCTTTGACGGAATCCTTACCGCTCGCCGCTGCTTCCGCCTGGCACTGCCTGGCAGCTCCTGAAGCTCAACCCCAGGAGGCTCCATGTGAGGATGCTGGCCCAGGCAATGCTGGACGAATACTTCAGGACATCCAGGTCCATGTCGCCATAATTTTTGTCCGGTTTGCGGTATCTACTGGTGGGTACTGCCGCCGCTGCTGTCGACCGCCTTGTGACGAATATTTCTGGCCACACGCGTACTTTTATTAGCTTTCAGCCGGAATTTCAGCCGGAGCGGATTCGATTTCAGCCTCATCTCCAGCCTCCCGTCAGCCAGCGATGCTCACTGAACAGTAGAGATTCGAGTGGAGGGATGGGTGGATGCGGTGGGGTGCGGTGTGCGGTGTGTGGTGCGCCTCAACCTCACGTTTCCAATTGCAAAAAATTTCCATTTGCAGCTTCCAATTTGTACTGCCATCTCGCTCGCTCTCGCTGTCGCTGCGTCACTGTCCATCTCCCTCTTTCACTTTGATATGCGATATGTTTGAAAGTCCAGCGACAGCACAGCAGACCCCTCCGCCCGCCCCTCCTTCTTTGGGGGGGAAAGAAAAGACTCGCATACGCATGCGTAACGTTTTCAATTTCAATTTTCATTTCCATTTTGTTGTTTTTGTTCACGCACTTTGCTCGCTTATATCCCTCTATCTCTGTCTCTCTCTCTCTCTCTCTCTCTATCTGTCTGTCTCTCCCTCTCTCTGTCTGTCTCCTGCTCTGTCTTTCAATGTCTCGTCGAACGAGTGAAGCCAGAAAAGTGCTTAAAGAGACCGCTGGGATGCAAAGCCAAATGAAGACCTTGAAAAGCTTATAAAAATCGGAAGAAATATCGAATAGTTGGGGAAGTAGTGAAAATGGTGGCAAACGATAGTTTAAAACCAATTTAAAGAGAAGGATCTTAAGTATTTCAGCAGCTTGACAGATATACTATATCCGTCCTCCGATGAGTACCAAACCCCACTCAACAGAAATATCGAATCAAGGGGCCATTTGCCTTGCAGACATGTCCTCACATCTAAAGGGATCCTTTTTTTCCAAATATCAGCAAAAATTGAGTGCTAAACGATGAGTGAAGTCCTGTTTCAGAGACATTTCCTTAGGAGCCCCAAAAGTGCTGCAGAAATAGGTGAAAATGGTTAAAAATGGGTATTAATCTTTTTAGAGAATATGTTTAAAAGCCACCAAAGATTGTTTTTAGGACATATATAGAAAGAAGGAGAGGGGGCCACAGATATCACAACTTAATGAAACATTCGAATGGCACAAAACAGAGAACCAAAATCTATTTCCAAAAAATATATCGATGTGTTTCCATCCCAAATTTAAGCTTTTTTTTGGGGTTCCTCTGGAAGGGAAATCCATAATATCTCAATGAAAATAAAAACGAATATTCCGCAGTTTAACCTATTTTTTAGTAGTCCTTGAATGACAATTTTTAAGCTCTATTTTTTATTCACTCTGCATTTCTTCTCTTTATGGTCTTGTTTTTGTGTGCTCTGCTTGGGGGTGGGGAGGGGAAAGGGGGTGGGAAAAGGGAAAGAGAAAGTCAGAGACTTACTTAACCTTGGTTAAGTGCCAAAAATACTTGGTAAGCTAAACGCAGCTAAACAGAAAATGCAGTCAAGTAGCTTCCAAGCCACTGACTGCAGATGATGGTCTCGTTTTTGTCTGTTTGGCTGCTGGTGGCTGGTGGCTCCTGCTCCCACCCACGACTGCCTTTTGGCAACGAGAAGTCAATGAGAAAGTGCTTTCCTTCAAGGATAAGCGCAAAGTTTTCCCCGAACTTTGCCACCAGAACGGTGCTAAGCTGCTTAGTGGAATTTAGCATTTAAGATCGAAGTGAAAGGTTCCGCTGTGCTCTGTGCTCTGAGCCCTGGGCTGTGCCGTCTGGCCGGAGTCTGGGCCAAGTTTGTTGCTCCTGAAGTGTTGGTATTAGTTAACAAAACTGCTCGCCACAGAAAAGATGAAAGAAGAAAAGCAAAATGAGAAGACAAAAAACAAAAACACAAGCAAACACAAATAGTAACGTTCAATGCCTCTTTGCACTTACATCATCTATAATAGTCGGTGGCATTCCAGTAATCATCTCTCGGCGTCGGAGTCGGAGTCCCTCAATGATGATGATAATGCGTGAAAAGACATCAGCAAAGAAAAAAAAAACCGCCAACAGCCCATTTCACACCCCACCCCACAGCTTGGGAGATGTCGAAAAATACTTTAAAATAGAAAAAAAGAATATTTGAGGATGATTGCATGAGGATATGGAACATGGGAGTACCCTAGACTGAGAGGAGAAATGGAACCCATATTTAAATTAAATAGAAAATAGAGATAAATAGAATTTGCTCAAAATATTAAACATTTTACAACTTAAATTTTATATTGAATTTGTAGGAAATTTATTTAATTTAATTTATCTTTTTTCTCTGGGTGTAGAACAAGATTATGTGCTGTAAAAGTTTCCCATAAGCGAACGGCTCGAACAGAGGGGATGTCACAAGCCTGCCAGACAATTTTGATATGCCCAACCAGTGAAAAGAGTAGCCATGATGCGAGTACAAGTAGAAAAGGTCTGGGAAAAAGAAGCGAAAAAGCAGGCAGGCAGGCAAGCGGGTGAGAAGAAACCGAACGGAACGGAACGGAACGGAACAGCGTAAAGATTAACAAGTCATGATTATTAGTTTGGGGAGGGGGAAGCAATCAGGGGGAGTGGGGTGGGGTGTTGGATAGCATTAGAGGGAGTGCGCGATGCCTGGCAGAATGGTGCAAAGTTCTTTTGATGTTGCAAAGTCTTGGCATTCACTGAAAATGCTTGGGGGAAATGGATTTGCCACTGCTTCTCCTTCTCCGGTATGTGTGTGTGTGTGTGTATGTGTGCGTGACACTTGGCTGACCTTTTTTAAGTGGTTTTTGGTCTTGGCCAAAGTTTTCCGGCAGTCGTTGCCGGCGCTGGTATTGGTGTTGCTTCTCTCCTTATCGTGCATATGTATGTGGTGTTGCCAGCAACATCACGCGGTGCATCTGTTGACCCCGCCTGCAGATCGTCTCGCGCTCATGCAACATTTTGTATTGCCGTGGAAGTCGATCGGAGAAACTCGTTTCCATTGCCAAGGCTCGTCTGCAACATGTTGCCAGCCTGACCTTGGCCTTCACAGAGACTGAGACTGAGCTTGGCAACATGCTTTGGGCCCCCAAGTTTGTTGTGCGAATATGGTAATGAGAGACTCTTCTTCCCCCCCACCACTCTACCCCCTGCCATACGGCTTGTGGCCATTTGGTTTGTGTCTCGACTTAAAGCCTGGGTCTGAAAACCTAGAGATGGACATGTCTCGTGCGTGTTTTGTGTGGCTCCCCATGGAAATCATAAACATCGTATAAAGAGTGAGGGATACAAAGGGGTACAACAAGGGGTTATAAATAATATTCAATCTTCCGACGCCAATTCATTGAGATCATCGATACTAACGCCTTCTGCGTTGATGTTTTGTTTAGGTATTAAATGGAATGTATTTTATATAAATGAAATTAATATTTTGCCCACACTTCATGCAAAGCTTTCCTTATAAAATGTTCAAATGTCCTCTTAACCCATTACCTGCGCGATTACTTGAGATATATCATGGATACTTATATATCCAACGATTGTTTAACATACAAAAAACGATGTTTTGCCCTATAGAAACCAAATTGCACTTTCGACAAACACAAAGACCTTTTTGAGATCTAGTTTACGGTCAGATGTGGTTACCATATCGCTTATATTGCATAAAGGACACCTGGGTCAACAGATTGGTTTTCATCTATTTTAAGGGATGAAAAACTTGAGATCAAACGTAGAAAAAACACTATTTCTAAATTCTTCACAATTACCACCATATCTCAGACCTGGTCAGCGCTACAATGCTTCAAATTTGATCGTTTTTGTGGGCATTAATATATACATTTGTCCTTAGGGGGTTATGTCTATTTTAGACCATTTCATAGGGGGTTAAAAATGAATTCCTTATGTGTTTTGGCGTCGTGCAGAGCCGCGTGCCTACCATCTCTAATGCCATCCATTGTTGTGCTTCCTCCTTTCTTTCTCTCTCTCTCTCTTTCTATCCGCTCTTTCTCGGCTGTTACGCATTTTGCGCTTAAGTTTAATTGTTGTTTACTCGAGCATTGGCTTTACTATTATTTTAAATACCATCATCAGCGTCAGCGTCAGCGCCGTCATCAAAGTTTGTCTCAGTTTGCAGCACTTGGGTCATTGTCCACCTCTTCCTACAGTCTTTGGGCAGTCTCTTTCTGTTTCTGTTTCCCTTTTCCCTTTCCCTTTTGTGTTTTGTGTTTGCGTTTACCTTTTCATTCACATTTAATTGCAATTTGTAGGCCCCGGACTTATGATTGGCGGCGCGGCGTTGACTATTCCTAGAAATCATTATATGATGATGTCACGTTTTGGGTGTTAGTTCTCCCTCTCCCTCTCCTCCTTCCCCTTTCCCTTCCCCTTTCTCTTCTTTTGGCCTGTTGCTGTGGCTTTGTGTCATATCCGGCGGTAGCTGGCGGCTTTCAGCTTTCAGCTTTCGGCTTTGTTTGTTTAGCAAGTTCACTCCATTCCATTCGATTCGAGTATTTCTGTCCATTACCCCCTCGATGGGCCAATTATTTATGCGAACGAGCGAAGAACAGTTATTGCATCCCAATTAAAGTGCCAGTGCAGCTGCAACTGTGCAGTGCTCCTCGAACTGCAGTCAAGGCAAGTAATTTGCCATCCATCTCATTTAGTTGGAGTTCCGCAAACAATTTGCATAGCGCGGCGTTCCTCCAAGGCCCAGTCAACTGGAAAAACTCGATACAGCTGTGGCACTTGTGGCACAAAAAACCAAGGAAGGAAGCAAAACCGCGAGCCACCAGAACCAGAGAAATACGAAGAAGAAATAGGCAAAAGAAAAGTGGAAAAAATAGAACAAAAACCATTTGAAAAACCATTTGAATAATTACAATCGAAGGCAATAAATTGAAGCGAATCGCTGGGATTTCTACGATGATGCACTCCTTGCAGAGTTGATTCGATATGTGAGCCATCGAATCATTCATTATCCCTCTCTTTTCGTTAGGGTCCACTAGATAGTACTTATTCCCAAGCCCCGGTGCCGCTTCGATTTCTCAAAAGTTTTGCAATGTAAACTGTCCTAGAACATCGATCCGAACACACACTCAAGTGGCCAGAAGAGACCCCCCTACTGGCTGACTGGTGGAGCCCTCCTCCTCCTCTCGTCCGTCCAGCATCTGTGGCTCCCTGCGTGGCTTCCTGGTTGGGTTTTGTGCTCTGCTTTTTTTGTTTTCTGTTGTTTTTTTGGGTTCCCAGTGCGGTCCACTGAGATTTGCAATGGGACATGGAACAAGCAAAGACATTATCTCCATGTCTGTCCGCACTTTTTCTCTTTCCCCCTCTCTGGGTGCCCTCCGTCCGGCATTTTTGTCCAAGCTGTAAATGTCAGTAACAAGATTTGCCTGTCCCTGGCCCCGCCCCTGCCCCTGCCCCTGTCCCTCTCCCTGGCTGCTCTTTTTACTCCTTGGAAGATCTGGTTTTTCCTAAGCTGCACTCCTCGTACGTGTGGCATGAGTTTTCCATTGCAAACTTCTTTTCTTGGCTTCTTTTTGGGTCAATGGCCAATGCTGGACTGTGTTCTGTTTTGCTGTTCGGCTCGGCACTTTCTAAGCAAACTTTCCACGCTCTAAAAAACAGTCGAGAGAATGCAACAAGTCGAACATTAAGCCGAACGATAATTAGCATTATAATTTGCTTTTTCCTACTTTTTTTCGTACCCGGTTCATCGAACGGATTCGCTTGGTTTTCCTCCAGCTTCCTCCTCCTCTATTTTTCTTTTTTCTTAGAACCTTTTTAATGATTGCCCAAGCGCTGATTCGATCCGTCCGATCCGGGATGGTTCGTGCCGCTAATGTCTATTTGATTAATTAAATTAATCATCAATGCTATGTATGAAAATCAATAAAGAAAGAAATCAACGCATAAACTATAAATAAAGTTGATGAGGGCCCTCCAACCCCCTCACCGCTCCTTGGGGGGGCCACTTGGGGTCTCTGCCAAACTGTTGACACCAACGATTTGTGTTTTTTCCCTCTCTTTTGTTTTATCGAGCTGGTCTACAATATTTTGATGGGTTTCTCGATAGGATTACGTCAACCACAGCATCGGCATTAGGGGGGGAAATCATCAATGAAACGATGGCATTAAGGGGGAGAACCTAATGCGATTGGAGATATGTTTTTAATGATCACAGAACTCTATATACTCTGGAATACTCTATATATGTATGTATTTCCTGCACCCAATTGCAATTGCAACTCCTTTCTTCTTTTTCGTTTTTCGTTTTCAACATTAATTAGAAATGTTTACTAATCTAAACTAAAACTATCACAGAGCCACAGCGCCACAGAGCCGGATATGTAACCTGAAAAGGGAACAATTTGAAAGAAAAACTAAGGTCAACACCAAAGCGCACAACCGAAACCCCGAGCTCCGGACTGCAGTGACTGCAAAACTGTCTGCATACACACACACACTCCTCACACACACACACACACACGGAGTGGATAACAATTTGTAAAAACAACACTCGAGTTGAACTTTAAGTAAACACGAAGCGAAAACTACATAAATGAGTTTGCTAAAAACTCGGCACGAAAAAGTTGTCGTCTCTCTCCCTCATTCACTCCCAAAAAAGGAGATGGAAGCCTTGGCGAAACGAATAGTCGACGCTGTAGGTACCCTTTAAAGGATTATCGTAAATAAAAGCAGAGATTCCCACAAATGAAGATGGATAAATATGGAATCTAAACGAACTGTCTTTGAGCCTTAATTCTTTTCTAAATTCTTTCCTTTTATCTACTGTAACCCTCTCTGGCACAGATCGAACTACCTTCTAGTGGGTACTGGGTATCAAAAGTAGAGTGAAAGGGGAATAGCAATAGAGAGAGAGATGGAACGAAAAAAGTTCGTCTCGGTGTGAATGACACAGCAACGAGAACGCTCATGTGGCTGTCTGTCTGTCTCTCTGTGTGTGTGTGTGTGTGTGTGTGTGTGTGTGTGTGTGTGTGTCGGGTGTTTGGGTGTTCCTTTTCCACCGTGTCCACATGTTCTCACACTCAAGTGCTGTTGGACACACGGGTGAGAGGAGCACCGCAGAGCAGGGCAGAGCATGGTAGAGGGACGTCGCTGGATTGTGCTTTTATGCTGTGACACTTTTGTAGACTCACTCTCAGACCCTAGACCCCAGTACCCAGTGCCCAACGCCCAGTGCCCCCCTCCCCGCTCCCCGCTCCCCGCTCCACTCTGCTTCACCTAACCACACTCATGATATCAAAAAACTTTGCCGACATGTAGAAGAAGAACAGGGCGAAAAAGATTGAGAAAAAGAGCCCTGATGATAGCAGCACTGATGTGTGAAGAGCCAAGTGGGGAGTGGAGAGTGGGGGGACTGCGACAGAATGATGCGAAGAGTTGACAACTCTGGTTTGTTTACCCTGCCGCCCTGCCGCCTCAGGGAGATTCCAATTAATGTCTAAGCATTTTCACGCCATCCATTTGATTGATGCGCCCAGCAATAATTATAAATATTTAAATATAATACTTCATTTTTACTTTTTTTCTTTCCTATAACCTTTATCTTTATCCGTCACCCTGGTTGTCTGTCTCTTTCTAAACATCATTAGGCGGTAGAAATACCCAGGGTTTCGCTCATTATGGTATCGTTGGGAAGTCATCTAATGTGACTTTTGTGTCTTTCGCTGTCTGCTTGCTCGCCATATCGGGGCGAAACCAACTGGAAAATCTGCAATGACGAGGCGACGACGACGACGACGACGATGGCGACAATTTGATTTGAGGGCAACGACGACAGCTTTTCACGGCTTTAATGGGTTAACATTAAGCGACTTGTCGGAGCAAATTTACATGCAAATTGTTAACTCATTTTGCACGTGTCTCGCCCCTCCCCCCTCGTAGAGTTTTTTTGTCGCGGTCTATTAGGGCAACACGGGGGAATGCGACTTGGAATTCGGCGATAAGCCGAAGAAATCAGCAGGAGATGGAATTTTGTGGCAAGAGTTTGACTCCAGGAGAAGCAAATGGAAATTCTTTTCGTAATTACACGAGATCCTAACGATGTATCCCAGTGTATTCGAATGGGATCTAAAATCGTAATTGGGAATGATCTGAAGTCGCAAATATGGAAGGAATGCGGTTCCAGATGAAGTCTCAGCTTAGGCCACGAATATCGAAGATCTTTATAGAGAAATGATTACTTTTAATTCGTTCGTTTTGTTAAATTTTGAGTTTAAAAACTACACGAAGTCTGGCAGTGGAAAATGAATCATTTCCGAGTTCCCGAAACCCCGAATAAGTAGATTTCCGTTCAATCTTCGTTCAGATTTGATGCATCGGGCATGCGCTTAAGCCGATTGGCGATTCTGATGCTGGAAGGAGAAATATCCGCCTGAAATCGATAGACCAATGCTCTCGATAATGATTCAGGGACTTTTAATCTCCCATTCACCCCATACATTTCATACAATTTCAATTAAGTCCCCGCCCATCCCCAATGCAGTGCTAGGCGGGTTTTTTTTTAAATATTTATTTTTGCTAAATCATATCTGAATCAATTATAAAGCTATTACGAGCTGTGCACCACCCCGCGAGCACGCACCCCTCATGGACGCGGTGGACCCCACTCTGGCCACACTCCGACCCCATCCCGGGGCCTCGGTGCGTCTCATTCCACCTCAATCCCAGCAGGACTGTGCTGGCCATTAAGCTTGTCATCAAACGTTACAAATTAATTACATTCGCAGCGAGAGAGAGAGAGAGAGCTTCCAGCCAAAGGGAAGCGTTGCCGTTGCCCGGTTCCAATCCCATTCCCGCTGACATTCGCATCATCCCACTCGTTGTTGTTCCTATTCCTCGTTCCGTACGCTCCATTAAAACTAAAAAATGCAATTACATATAACGCCTGCGGGGTCGTGCAATGAGGAGGCAACAGAAACAGCAGCCACCAGCCACCATCAGGACGGAACAGAACAGTACAGGACCAAGGAGCGGAGCAGCCGGAGGATGATGCTGATGAGTTGATGAAACAACGTTAGCCCGTGTCCTGGCTCTGGCCCTAGTCCTGGGCCTGGTCCTGGTCTGATGCTCTTAATTTCTAGCCTGTTATTGGCAGTCCCTGCCGGCAATGAGATGTCTCTGCACATTTTTAATTGCATTTGTCAGTTGTTAGTTGGTTAGTTAGTTGCAAGTACAAAATATTAATGCACTTTGCGGCCAGGAAATGGAAAACTTCATCAACTTTATCAACTAAAAGCTTTCGCTATTCACGTACTGTACGGCCACAAAATATGTTGCCAGTTTTTTGGCCTCTTGTATTTCAAGGAGATTTTTAGGGACTGTAGTTTTTTATCCTTTCCTGGCTCATATCAAGCCTGATACAAGGTTTTTTTCAGAGTTAATTGTGCTTCCACCAGCACAATGTTTCATGCATCTTGCATCAGGTGTCATCTATCATCTACCTGTCATCCCCTATGATACTAGGATACCCCTATGATATAATCGGCTCAGAACCTATCGATATTGGCTTTGAAATTACGTGACTCGCACCAGAAAGAAGTCACGTTAAATTTGAATAATTCCTGGAATAATTTGTTACTTTTTCTTCGCAATTTAGGGCATATTGCAATCGATATGTCAGCTATCGATATACATAGGCCCACAGCAATGCATCATGGATCTAGAGAATGGATTGTACTGTTCTTATGCTCCATTTCTGATAATCAGTGATCCCTGATCAAGTTGTGCTGGTGACTCTGGTCACTCGACCGGAAATACTACTCCTTAACAACCGATTCCTAATGGCCCCAAAGTGGGTTCAACTTTTAATTGGATTCAAAACAATTTTCCCTAATTTCCAACCCGTTCTGCCACCACAAACATTGCTTAACTTTCGGATGGAATACGAATTTAACCTTTTCATTATTTTTCATTCCCGCTCTGATTCACTGTTGCTTGAATTTTCTCGCAACCTTCTCTGACTGATGGAAATCGTACAAAATGCACATTTTTCAGCGGTTGGCCAGCCGGCGTTCGTTGGGGGCTGGGGGGCTTGGGGCTGGGGTCGGGGCTGGCTTGAAATTGAATGAAAATAACTGGCACTATCTGCTGGGGCGTTGCAGCTGCAAAGTTGCTGCTGCTGTTGCCACTGTTGCCGTTGCATCTGTGGGGACGAGGAGGCCTCCTGCTCGGTTCAGTTCGTTCTCCAGATAAGATGCGAGTGACATCCTGGAAGGCGATGAACGCTCGGATGCCGACAGAATGACGACACTTTTGCTTGTGTGGCTGTGCCTCCTGTTGCTCTGGCCCGCCCGCACCCTCCCTTCCCCCCTGTGTGTGCGTGTGTCTGTGTTTTTAGGAGTTTATTATCATTACTCTGCCATATGGCGAAAATATCCCCCCAATGGGGTGGAGGGATATTGGCTGACGTCAGCTAGAGACGCCACCATCGTCATCATCATCGCCATCCTCCTCCTCGTAGACGTCGCCATGATTGTTGCTCTGTTTACTCTGAATGTCCTCGCAGCTATATTACGCTCTCCGCCCACCCGACACTCTCTTCAGACCTCACCTCACCTCCCCTCCCTCCCTGCCAGTGTTGTGGTCTGTGTCTGGCTCTCGTCATCATCATCATGAGCGCTATCTGCATAACTCGATGGTGGAGAAGGGATTGGAATGGGGGGGGGGCGGGGGGAACGGTTTTCGGGGTTAACTGCCAGCTTGCGTTTTCCATGTTTTTAATAGTTTTAAGTGTGTGCAAAAGAGAGAGAAAGACAGAGAGGGAGAAAGAAAGAGACAGAGACAGGGGGTAGGGTTGTCATGTTGCGCACATTTTCTAAAACGTTTTTGTGTAAATGTAGCGCAAATTTCTCCATCTCCATCTCGCTTTCCCACATGCCCATGCCCATGCCCTTTCCCCTATCCCTATTCCTGCCCCCCCCCCCCCCACCCCTCCCCTCCCCCCTTCAAGTCCTGAGCGCGTGTGTTTTCATAATGCGCCATAAAGTATGCAATGTTATTTTGCGCTTGATGAATTTTTCCACGTTGCGCAGTTTTGCAATAACCCAACCGCTAACACACCCAGCCCCCCGTGCCCCCTTGCCCCCTTGCCCCCACCCAGTCGCCAGTCCACACATTCCCCCCCCTCCCACCTGGTGGGGGGGTAATAGTGTAAAGTGGCTTTCATGCAAAAGTGTATTAATGTGTATATAACGGACGCCCAGGAGTACTATGCTAGACTTTCCACAACATCACAAAACGGAAATGGAAAATGGCAAGAAGCTCTGAATAGAAAAGTTGATCAAGAGCGCAGGAAAATGCTTCAAACTTTTCAGTTAACTTGAAAGCATGGAATGTCCTTAAGAGGTGTGTGAGAGCATCGAAATGTGAGTTCTGGATCGGTTTTAAACGAGAGGCAATAAGAGTGCTGTGAAGGAAGGGAAGAAGGGAATACCTTCCTTTACGCAGAAGGAAGGAATTGCCTCTTCAGAGACCTCTTTGTTGTCTCCAGAATTGGTCCCAGATGGAATGGACAAGACTGGATTACAATATCATATGTGGTAGCTACTGTCATAGGAAGCTATCATGGGAACCATTGATGTGCCCATATGCCATTGGTTTCTCCAGTAAAACTGCCCTGTGGTTCTGAAAGTCCTATCCCTTGAGCCTCCCATCTCAATGTAATTTCCCTTTTCCCTTCAACTAGGGCATGTCTCAGCATCCACTTCCTCCTAGTCCATACGGACTGGTCCATGACTGTGCCAACTGGTGCAGACTGTTCCTAGTCCATAAATAAAAGCTAAACAATTTTTGAGTAAGTTCTTTTATCGGCAATCGGTTTTTCGGACTAGTCCGAGGCTGTTTTCGAGCAAGTGGGCAAAAGAGTGTTTAAGCAGAGCCTCCCGGCGTTGCACCAGCATTGACTAACCCACGACTAGTTCAGGTGGGTCATGGGTCAACCCAGAGTGCCCCGAGTGCTTGTACTAGCCATAGACTAGTCTGTTATGCACTAGGCAATGGTAAGTAAGGCAAATTAAGGTAAGTAAGTAGCCCAAGCCAGAACCACAGGGTGCGTATAGTGTATATAAATACATGCGAGTCATGCGGCAGCGCCACTCGGTCGGTTGGGCGGGAGGAGGGCTGCGTTTCGCATGGGATATGTGCGTAACGGCCTTCTGCTGATGTCTCTCTTGAAAAATTGCACTCATTGCACTCATATCGATGTTTATCGTAAGTATCGTATGTTACAAAGTATCGATAATGAGACAAATACCTAATAACTATCTTATCTGCTATAGAATAATCTTTCCTATCGCATACGGGGGCACTCCTTCGAGTGCTGTGGGGCAATTATTCGGATTCTGGCTGGCACGTTCCAATTAATCAATCACCTCAACCAGAAACTATCAGTCTGGCGCTGTTCTCTTTGCTCTAATTCACTTCAGTGCCACTTAAGCCTTTCACACTTCCCCACTCGCCTCTGCCCCCGTAGCTCCGCCTCCGCCTCCGCCTCCTCCCCCTTGCTCATCATCGCATTCCCCGGGACAGAGCTCCAGCTAGAGCTAGAGCATCATCTAGCACTCAACTCGATTCCGGAAAGCAGCAAAAGCTGCTCTAATTAATTTCAACTCCTGATACTCCTAACCCCTTTGTGGGGTTCGGATGGCGGGTTCGAGCTCTTCCCCTCTGACAGATGAAATAATAGAAAAATTCATCGCGTTTCGACCTCTCTCTCTCTCCTGTTTCTGTGCTCCTGTGTGTTCATTCCAGTGGTTTTTGTTGTGGAAGCTTTTAGCATACATATTAGATAGAGTTTACACGTAAACGTACTTCATTATTATCCAGACGAGTGTGTCGCATGCACAAACATGCCCGAAAAAAAACCACTAGAGAACGGTTCTGCTTCCTATCTCTCTCTACTTCTGCTCCTCCTTTGTTGGCTCCCAAAGAGCGGTCTAGCGGGAAGGCGAGAAAGGGGAGCAGAGCGGAGAAAAAATAAATACATTAAAATGCCAGCGGGTAAAATGAAGATACAAACAAACGCATTAATACGTGACGCTGAAACATTATTAGAAAATGTGTCTCGATGCTGGTTACTTCTCCTTCCGTCCGCTCTGCTTCCTGCAGGACTAAAGGGCGCGCGGAGGGGTGGCGCGGTGGGCGAGTGGCAAAGGAGTGTACGTGCGTCTATGCTGTCGAGTCTTTGGCAATATATTTTAGAATTTGTCTCTCCCCCTTTCACCCCCTTTCACCCCTGACCATTTTTGCAGCAGCTGAATGTGCGGTTCGAGTGGAAAGCAGAGATGGGCGCGGGTCTAGGGTGATCGTGCTAGAGATGCGCCCCGGCCAACTATCGGTGAAAGGTGCATCTCCTCGAGAGCGGTCCTTTGAGAGGGTTTGCTTTAGCTATGCTCTGGTAACATCAGCTGTTGCTGGTGATGGGAGATGGAGATGTTTATACGATGATTCTTTTATGATTTTGCTCTCTTGTCTCGTGAGTCACGCACCCATCTCTCAGCTTCGATGACTGTACTCCGCTCTCGACGAGTGTCTCTCCCTGTCTTTGTCGCCTTGCCGCTTACTGGCTGTCATGTCTGCTGCGCGTACTTTTAATATGAATTTAGTCCTTTAAGCCCGGGCTGTGTCCTTGTCTAGCACCCAGCTCCTCCCTCCCCTCCCCCTTCTCCTGTCTGCGATAGTAGCTGCTGCGTTGCACTTGCGTTTTCGATGTGTTTTTCTTTTCTTTTCGCCAATTTTACTTTTGGGCTTGCCGCACGTTTGTTCAATATGTCAATATTACATGCAGAGCCGAGAATGCTGCTGTTACCCCAACCCCAACCACAACCCCTCCTCCGCCCCCTGCACCGCAGCCTGTCTGAGTGGCATTACTCTGTGGTGTGGGCGACTAGCCTTGCCAAAGGATACCCATCGCCATCGCTATCCCGTGTCCTACTCCTCTTCTAAGTGACTTAATCAAATAACTTTGCATTCACTTCTTTTGCCCGTTGTGCCTCCTGCTCCTCCTCCTCCTCCTCCTCCTTCGTGTCTCTCGACACTTTTTTCCCCCTTTCGGTGGGAGCTTCTTCAGTGCATCCTCCTCCTCCTGCTCCTCCTCTTTTTTTGTCGCCTTTTTACGGTGTGTTTTGTGCACCATTAAACATGACTTTATTTTTGGCTTCGACATCTTCCTCTTCATCTCTACCGGCTCTCGTTCTCTGCTTCATTTTCTCCTTTTTGTGCTTCTTATTTTGGCAAATTGTCGCTATTGTACGAGTATATGGCGGGATAGTTGTGGCTGCTACCAGAGCAAGTGGCACGTAGCTTCAGAGACGACATGGCATTAACTAGACTTCCAGCGAAGTTCGACAGAGATAGAGACAGAGAAAGAGAGAGAGAGCGAGAGAGAGAATTAGTAAGTTGTTTTGGATAATTGCTCGAAGCGAAGAAAGAAAATGGAGTTCTATCTAGGAAAAAGGGACTTCTAAGGGACCTTACCCTAACCTATCCGATGGTACCCTTAACCGATACTCTCCAGCGATACCTTATCTCCCTATCGATACTCTAGCGATCGATATTTGTACCGCTCCTTAATGGATATACACAAGAGAAAGTGCAGCGCCAGCGGGGCAGCACGATGACTTAGGAGCCTCGATAAATGTCCATCCTAAGCAATCCAATTACTTATTCCCCCCCACCACACCAACCCCCTACTGGCTCTGCCCTACAGTGTGTGACATCATAAAAAACTCTTTCGATTCGACTTGTTGACTCTACTTTCTGCTGTTTCGGCACACCCACAGCCCCCTTGGATCCCCATTTAACCGTTTGAGTGTGACCTAGTGAGGAGGGGTGGGGGTGTGGGGTGTGGGGCAAACACCAGAGCATATTTTCCAAATTTCATTGCCTACTTTTTGGGCATCTAATCACGTTCGGGCAAGAGAGAGAGAGAGAGAGACGGAGGGAGCGCATACCCAACTCAGCTTACCAATTCTATTAAAATTCTTTCTCAAAAAAGGGACACACACAGAGAGAGAGCGAGAGAGAGAGGTGGAGACAGAGACAACTGCATATTAGAAAAGTATTAAATTACAGAAGAATCTCTCGTATCCCCCATCGCCTTGCTCTCTCGTCCTCTCTACTATGCAGTACACGCCTCTGTTTGCACAATGTCCTTGTCCAGGCCAAAAGAAAATTATATGTCCTAACCCACTCGCCACTCCCCACCCCCAGCCCACCTCCGGCATCCGTAGTCCGTTTTCCGTAGTCCGGCAAAGTGTGAAGTCATCGCTTTATAATCAAGTTTTCCTTTCAAGTTTTTCCTCTCCTCCACCGTCCGCTCCTCTCCGTTTCGGTTTGTGTGCTCCTTTTTTGTTTCCTCCATATGTTCGTTCGAATTGTCGCCTGGCCAGTGCGGGGATGCAGGATACACACACACACACACACACACACACCACTACATGCCTACTACATCCCTCTTCCCTATGTGTGCTTAGTCCTTTGCCGTTTACTTACTTCTGGTCGGACGACTGTCTCCTGCCGGCTGCCATGAAAATTAAATTGACCGTAGCTGCTTAAAGCCATTAAAGTCGAAGGCTTAGCCGCTTCTTTGAGACAGAATACGGAATGCTCTTTCTTGGTGCCGAGTAATCATCGAATTATGAAGGAGGGGATGGGATGGAGAGTCAAACGAAACAGATACTCAAAGGAAACAAGGATCGAGTCTCGAAGATCTTCCCTATTCCTCGGATAAATCGAATGCTATTCGAAAAGTGCACGTCCATCGAAAGCCATCAGTTAGGCAAAATAAATACATCGGAAGGCTTAAAAAGGGCTGACAAGTTTGTTCCCAGGACTCGCTTGGCTCGCTCGAGTCAGCACTAAAGCGAGAAGACAGGACAAATTTAGTTTGTCTGCCCCTCCTTGGGGTGCCAGCCTGAATTGCCGGGCTGTTGGGGTGTGGTGGGGGTTCGAGGAACTGTTTGGTTGCGGTCTATTTGAGGCGACTCCGATGACATCAGCAGAGACAAAGGCCAAGGCGAGAGAGAGAGAGAGAGAGAGAGAATGAAATGCTGCTGCATATTTGAGTGGCGCTGCTTCTGCTTTGAAATTTCCATTGATTTCCCCGAGATATCCTCCGCCTACTCCCCAAACAGATTCCAAATGAGTTGGCTCTCCCATCTGTTCGAATAGAGGGTCTGTGGGATGCCTTTAAGTACCCTTCAATATTTGTGGATGAGGCTCATTTTTGGGCCGTGTCACTGGCGTGTCACTTTCACTTTCACTTTACTTTTCCTGTGTTTACCTACTTTCATCCTCGCCCCCCTCTCACTCTCTCTCTTTCTGTGACTCCCGGCTTTCATAATTTTCCACTGCATACTTTTCGCGGTTGGGTAGCTTCTCGTCGCTGATTAAATCTGCCACAGAGCCGCAGAGCCACAGAGAATTTCCTTTTAATTTTCCTGCTTTTTTGCACTTGGCTCGTGTTTACTTTTAATTTGGTTAAATGAGGCATAAGTGAACACCGAGCACCGAGCACCGAGCACCGAACACCGAGCACCGAGCAGCAACGGCAACGAAAAAACTCGGAAACACATATTTTTAAGTGCGTTATAATTTTTAATCAAGTTGAGAGCGACCATGAAAGTGGATAATGAAAGAGAGGTGGAGTTCCAGTAGAATTTCGGACTCGGGATAATCCTGGAGCATGTTTGTGGGCATTACATTGCATCTCTTTTTCGAAATAATCTTTGATCTTATCTGCTCAATTTTAAAACTAATTTTTTGTATCATTTTATTTATTTCCAGGTATGTGGAAGCTACAAAATTAAAGCTGTAAAGATATATGGCTCCCCAATAAGTCGATAAGTTTCAAAAGTCTTTTCTCTGTAAGTACTGTATTGGAATCTCTCACCTTATCAGCGTGATTAGATAATGAAGAAAAAAGGGAAACTAATCGGGGCAGTCTTTCGTCCGGAAAAGCCGCTTGTATGGCATTTGGGAGATACATGGGATACTACGGCGTATTTTCAAACTATAAAGTATCTTAGATGTACGGTATTCACGTATATGGGATTATCTAATAGGCAATATGCTAGCATCGTGCTCACAAGTGAGCAAAAAAGTAGTGAGAAACGAACGGAAACGTTGTAAGCCGCGTCAAGGTCCGCGACTCTACATTTATGCCCGATACTCAGTCAACAGATCAGAGGACGCACATTGTACGAAGAAGAATGTGTGCGATAGAGAGGAGAGAAAGATTTGGCCATCTGGTAGATATGGCTTTCGGCTTTCTCGTATTTCCGAGTTCTTTTGGAATGCAATCCCTTGATACGAAACACCACAAATGTGACAATTGGTGTCGGAAATGGGGTTGAGAATGGCAAAACTTTGAGATCTCGAAATTAGGAATTCAAGAAACGAATCGGGCGATAAACTGATGCTTGGGCAGGTCATTTGATTTGGGGTCCAATAATGTAGCATGCTTGATGTTTGTGTTTAGTGGGGGACCGCCTTTGTCTCTCTACCGCTATGATCACGACTGCCCCCACAATAACGTGACTGTACTCGGGCCTAAACAATGTTCTACTTTCACCAGTCAACCAGCCGGGCTGTCGAACGGTGGGCGTGACTCCAACCGTACAATGAATCAGTCGTCTTAGCTTATCTTCTCGTATGCTCGATTCTGGCTGAAAGCAGCAAAGAACTCTGATTGTAACCGTCCCAAAAATAGCACAAGTGTCATAAATCGCATGCGTGACTGCACTTTGTCGATGAATCTCTTGCCTTATACGAGCCCCAACAGCTTTTCCCGTTGCCATTCGTTCAATCAGTCAACAATGGAGCACAAAGAGCAGCAACAGCAGCTGCTGCATAGGAAGAAAGCTTCGGGCTGAATCTAGTTTTCTTTAATTGGGTCTGACAATGCCTGGCGATAAGTGCGTGACTGACTGTACACCGATCCAATGCACAGATGGGGAATGGGGAAACTATTGGAATGTTCCATTGAAGCCAAACGGAACCCCAAGGAATGCTGCAACTCCTTAAAGCCGCCGGCAAGAGAAACTCGAAAGATGAATACAATCTCAAGGTGCGACAGCATTATCTTTTATTGTAATGTTTACCGAAGGTTTCGTTTCTTATTTATTATTTATTTTTTATCATTCTGCCACTTTTGTGATTCTCGAAGCATTCGATTAAATTCGCTTTATTTAAATACTTTTGCTGGCAGCTTTTAGCTTTGTTTTTATTTACTTAATTTCGTTTTTGCCTTTTTGAGAATGATTTTTTTACTGCTTTTGTGCCAGTTTAAAGCTTAATGGAAGCAAAAAGGTGTTTCATTGTCATATGCTTTTGCTTTTGCTGTTTTTTGTGTCTTCTGTACCCTGGCTGGAGAGGGTATCATTGCTTTCGCCTGAAGTTTGTCGATTCTATAAAAATGCTAAACGTCTCTGACAGCAGACTTCTTGGCCGATCTATGTGGATTGTAAATATTAAGCTGTAAATATATGTGGTATTTTTAAAATGAAGTTTAATGTTCAAGAGATCGTCGTCATTCTTCGTTGAAAAGTTCGTTGGTGCACCTTATAAGGTGATGTCGTCCGCTGTGTTGAGGACCATCCACTTTATCAACTCTCTCAATCGGCTGTCAGAGAGACGAACTCTTCTGCATTCTTCGCTTGTTATTGCTTCAACTGACAGGAAAGAACATAGATTTCGCTAGTAAATAATACGAAATAATTCAAAATCAAATTAAAATATTATTTTGTGGTATAGCAAAGCATATTCTTTTTATTGTTTTCTGTGTAAGAGTCTATTCGTAAACAATGAAAAAATAGTGCCCTTTCGATGACGTTTGGCCAACGACTGACAAACGGATGGTCCTCGAAAGAGAGCAGATGTGGGGAAGACACTACCTTATAAGAAATTTAACCAGCTTGCTGCTCGTCGTTTTTTAGGTATAGGATCAGATCATCTTTATTCGTCTTTATGGGTACAAAGCCGAACACCATTCTCAAGACGATTACAAAATACGTCATGATAAATAATATTATTAGGCAGATAAGTAGATATTTGTTAGAGTATTTGAGGTTTCTTCATTCTCTTTGTACTCGTTGTTTTATACTCGTTTTACTCTTAGTACTCGTCTCTCGCTTCCACTTCGCTTTGACATTCATTTCATTAATTTGCATTGTCTGACACTCGTCGCTGTTTTGGCTGGCTTCCAGTTCGAGCAAAATATCCATGAAAATGTTGCTGCTGTTTGGCCCCCCCAGTTTTGTGTGTCCTACGTGTTTGGGGCCATCAAAATTGCATTTGCTGCCTGCCTGCCATTGAAAATGTCTGTTAGAAGGGAAGGTTATCCTCTCCCTCCAATGCTAAAGGCAGCTAAAAAAAATATGTGTGCATTTTAATTAATTTAAACTAATTTCCTTTTCGTTGGCAGGATACATTTCACATCAAGTTATATAGAAAGTAGGTTTTTGTACGAGCCTGATCAATTGAATCGAATTTAATTATCGATAAATAAATACGCGAATTTAAATGGAGCTTCTTCGTTGCCTCTTCCTCCCTTTCTCTGCTGCTCGTTGTCTCCACTTATTTATTTATTTTCCTTGCGCAATAATTCAATTAAAAGTGTTCTTTTATTTTGATTTGTTTTCTGTTTGTGGGTGTGCACACTGTACACCCTACAAAAACAACAACAACATGGCTCCGATCCTGGGGCCCAAAAAAATTGACAACAAAATGCATAATTGAAAAATCATAAAAAAGATTGAAAACGAAACGAGAAACAGAACAGAAACAGGCACAAAAAAAACGTCAGTTCGTGGAGCAAAAATGTCAAACATTGTACCAAACGTCAATTAAACATTCGAGACGAGACAGGGTGAGAGAGAGGGAGAGGGAGAGGCAGTGAGTGAGAGAGAACAAATAGATGGGTTACCAATGGATGGAGAGAGATAGATGTCGGTGGGAGGAGAGTGGGCGAGTAGTTGTGAGGTTGAAAGCCGGTCAACAATCAAAATCAAATTGATTTTTAATTAATTTTCGCCACATTTTTCCCCCCGCTTGCCCTCAGTCCTCAGTCCTCGCTCGGAGTCCGTCTCCCTCTTTGGGGCAAAAAAATGTGAGAAGTGATTGAAGTAAATGAATGAGAATTGCTCTGAATTGAATGACCATCCGACTGAGGTGGGTGGCGGTGGCGGTGGCGGTGACGGTGGCTGGGTTCAGTGGCGAGGTCTTGTCTTGTCAACTATTATAAATTCAATTTAGATATGCCATCCACCGATGAATGGAGTGGAGCGGTGGAGTGGTGGAGTGGTGGAGGGGCCGGGCCAGGCGGCACAGATGAGCAGTGGTTCCGATGCTCTGATGAATGAACGAAATGGAGATGGACGAGATATGTATGTCCTCGTAGTGGAAGGGGGAGGAGGAGTATGTGCTGAGCGGAGCTATGGTAACCGAGGACTACGCCATGTTCTCATTAAGTCTCTTCTGAGAGCAGCAGAATGCAGGCAAAACAAGGATAAACGAGCCATTGTTCAGATATTGAAAAGTAATTAAGGTTCATTCCTGTATCAGGCAAACAATTTATATTCCAACCAAAATCGATTTAATAACATTTTAACTGCATACCGATCTAAATTGTGGGCAAATATTCCGCGCTTCTTTTTGTTTTTTACGTTTCCAACTGAACAGAAAAAGTTGTGTGCAAAACACTGCACTTTTTTCATATACATATACTACGTTTCGAGGACGTTATTCAATTACCTGACAACCCTGCCGGCCGGAGTCTCGACACCCACTCAATGCAACCGACTGACACACTTGAAACCCCTCTGCGTCCCACCGTTCCCCGTTCCCCGTTCACCGTTCCTCCAGGTCTCTGTGTCTGTGTGTCTGTGTGTGTGCCGTCGTATCTGGTTGGGCACTTAACTTTAGTGTGAATTGCAAATGAAATGAAATGAAATGCATTGTCAGAGGAATGTGCACACGCACACACACACACGGCTGAGCGCGTTAAGTTATCGTTATCGATAGACCCTTGACAGACTAAACAAATTTATTTGGCAAAACAAAAGCCGCAGCGAACAGCGAATGCGATAGCGACAGCCACAGCTCAGGGGTAAATTTATAGGCCCACATAATTAAAATTAAATGCGACAAGTAAACGAGAGAAGTGAGCAGTAAATAAAGGCTGTGCCGAAGGCGTTAATACCCTTTCAGATTCATGGGAAACCTAAGAGATTTGAGGAAAGAAAAGGGAATGAAAAGCAAGTTATTTGTATAGTATTCGGAAATAATCGTACTTCGATACTTTGATCCAAACATAATCCAATGGATCGATAGGTACAATAGTTTCGGAAATGTGCGATAGATCGATGTTGCTTTCGCTTATCGATACGTACAATATCGCTGGGGACAAGGCTTTTGAAGTGTAGAAAATAAAGTTACTTGAAAAGATGTGGAAAATCTGCTAAAAAAGTGCCGTGTTAGGCAATAATTATAATCAGGCAATTCTTTGAGCAGCAGCTCCCATATTGAAATGTGACTTTGTTTCCCAGACTTTTTTATAGTTTGTGTTTATTATTATACAAATTACAATATTTAATCAATGAATGAACAAACCATTTGGGTCCGCGAATGTGGTTCATAATCTATCGAATGGAAACAGGCGGCGGCTGTGCCACTTGTTTAGAGGAGAGTCGTGCAGAGTGGGCTGGGAAAAGAGGCGTCTGGAAACAGTTACAGATAGGAGTCTGGCAGTAGCTGGACTGCTAATTAGCTAAGAAAGATTAACGGTAACGGAGAAGCTGTCAAAGAGACTGACAGATACGTTTACGAATTTTTATAAAGATTTGCATGATTCAGGCAGAAAGAGAGGCAAGACTGTCAATCATGTTTCAAAGACAAAGTCGCAAAGCAAAGGAAAGCAAAGCAAAGCAGAGACTAAAATAATAGCACCCTCTCGCTAAAGAGCAAGAGACAAACTGTGCAAAAAACCTTTGTAAATTTATGCAGTGCTTTTAATTAATTACTGTCGGATAGAACACACAATCCTCTGAGCGGGACCGCAGTCGGGTCGGCTAATTGCTGTAACAAGAGAGATAGGAGATCCCAGATCCAAGGAATGGCTTATCGCGATGCGGATTATCCTTCCATCTCCCTCTCTTCGCTTTTCTCTGCTTGAAGAAAAAGAAACAAAGGAGAGCCCAAGCCAAGAGCTTTGCTTGGCCCCGAATGCAGTTAGGCAGGTCGCGGTTCGCTTGGAGGCTGGCTTGAAAATATTTTTAGGCCAAGGCGTCCCGTCCTCCATTTGGTGAGAACCCAATAATGATGATCATTATTGTATTGTGCTGATGCCATACGAATGTATTTCGTGCGGTGAACGAACTCGAATCAAAGCTGTTTGACTGGAATACACAAATACTGCGAGAGCAGAGCAGGGCAGCAGAGAGCAAAAGCAACAAACAACAAGCAGCTGAGTGCGGGAGCGGGAGCGGGAGCGAGAGCGCGACAAACTTCCTCCTCCCATCTCAAGCCTGACTGGCAGCTTTTTTGAATGTCATTGCCTAGGCCAGAGAGAGGGAGCGAGCGACGGAGAGATCAACGGCAACGCTCTATTCTCTCGCAGTTTGCATAATTCTCTTGAGCTGCCGCTGCCGCTGCTGCTGCTGCTGCTGTGCTAATTTCTCATGTGTTCCGTCCGTTGAACTTGTGGGCTACAAAAACAAAGACCCGCATCACGCATCACGTGAGAGCGGAGCAGAGGGGAAACAGATCGGTGGCCGCAACAAGAAACTACCGCTTAATTACCGATGCGCCCATACCATGTTGCTGCAACACGGCTACGGTTTGCAACAAGTTGCTGTTGCCCGTCTCCCCGTGTGGACGGGCCATCTCGTCTCGGGCCATTTCTGCATTCTCCTCTCGAATGATGTCGAATGCCGTTAGATTCTTCCTGCTGCTGCAGAAAATGTTGTTTTCTCGTCTTGTTCCCATTTGGGAGAACGCTGATAATGATGACCATAATAATGATGATGATGGATATTCCATTTATTGCCAGCGATTTTCCAGTTTTCATAAATGGAGACGAGGTTGCCTTTGCCTCGATTGAACGTCGTGCATGAAATCCGCTTATGTATGTAGCATCTCCTACCCTGTAGTAGAACGTGGAGTTTGAGGATATATGTATTGTGTTCGTGTAGGAAAATGTAATCTGCAGAGGTGACGAGAGGTTACCTCTCGTGCGTTACTAAGGCCCTTCAAAAATGTCCAAAGTATGCACAAGATTAAGTGCAATCCCTACAGGAGCTCATTTCATCCTTTCAAGGAAGAGACACAAGTACGAGTACTGCTCAGTGTTCAGTCGCAACACTCGCTGAAAGCGTTCTTGCTTCTTTTTCACACTCAAAAAGCTTTGGCTCTCGCTTTGATGTGTTGCCAGGTACTACGAACGAACCTTACTTAATTCGTAATTTAGTGCGCTTCGAGTTCGTTGCTGATCTTCTTCGTGCTTTATGCCCCCTGCCCCTCATCACTCACCTCTCGTCCGTCGTCTCTCTCTGCGGTTCTCGGCTTAATTTGTTTAGTCACACTTTGTTGGAGAAGTCAACAAACTCCGCATGGGCTTGCTCAACTCCAGGCTCTTTTCGTTGGTTTATGATCATTAAAATGCTTACAAGGCGTCTGAAACTTGTCATCCAGTTGTGTATAATTAATGAAGCTCGTTTTGGTTAGAATTGGTTTATTTTTTCCTCCCATGTTTGCTTTGTTGCTGGTGAAATTCAGTTAATGGCCGAGCGCCTCCCTTGGCAGGGGGCTCACATTTTTGACGTGTCTTTGGAGTTTTGACTTTCTTTTGAACGCCCATCTCGTATGCAAAATATTAGATAATAATCGTTTGAATATTTAAGTTTATTTGAACATCTTTATAACTGGATATTTCTCTAGAATATTTGATTTTGCAAAGAACCATTCTTTTGTCATAAAAAGGTTGTGGCATAAACTTTTTATTTTGATTATTTATAGGAACATTGTAGGTATTAACATCAAATATATTTTATAGAAGTCCCTTGTCCCTGAAAAGGAATAAATTTCCACAATACTTTCTGAAATATTTTAAAATTGTTCTTGTACAATTTTCTCCACAGTAGCCATAGGGCTAGAACAGGCCAAAAAGGTCAAAGTTTGGTTAAAGTCGTTAAAGGTGTTTGCCTCCAATGGAATACAGATGTACACATGGCTGAAGAAAACCTGAAGAAGCTTCTTTGATGAAATATGGACAAGTTATTCTTATCTATCGGCACTTAAAGAACTTTTAAAAACCAAGGATAAAAGATGGCTTTTGATTTTACCAGGAGAAAGATCTTAGGCATAATTCGTTGGCTCAATCTCCTCACTTGAAATATGTATCGTTGTGAATTTGTGGTTCAAATTCGATCAAATGCTTAGAAACTTCAAAGAGGAATGATGAAATCACACGAATATGGGTCCAGTCGATGCAAAACTGCTGAACAAATATTATGAACCACATTTGAATTTTCGGCTTAAAAGTATAACCAAAAAAGGTGTTTAAGAAATATGGTTTTAAAAACTTTAAAATATACTTTGAAGTAAGTTTTGTTAAAGATTAAATATTGTAGCTGTGGGCGAATGCAACCCCGAATGATTCATAGGTCTAGCAGGAAAGTCAAACTTCTCCAGCCCCCATCTCCCAGCCCAGTGGCAACCTGTTAACTTTTGTTTTTAACCAAATTGTGCGCTTCTTTTCCAGCGACTGAGCCAAACCAAACAATGCACAAAATTTATCTATGCAATGCATACTCCCGAGCCCTCCCCTTCCCACCCCACCGCTCCGCAGGCCTCGGCAACTTTCGGCTGGCGATGATATTCTACAAAAGATAACTGCGCTTTTCTTTCTTTCGAACAACTGGCAATGCTGTTGCTTGCTGCTGTGCGAGCAGCGTATAAGGCGTATAAGAGTCCGCCGCAGGGAAGAGTCTCCAATACAAAAAGCAACAGTTCGCTCTCTCTCACTGCGAGCGTTCTCCCTGCCGAAGTGTCTGTCTCTCGCTCTCACTTATGGTTTGGGGTGTGCCGCGGCGGAAAAACGTCAACAACAAGTGTTTTTCGCCCAACTCTACAGTGAAAAAGTCTCCAAGCGCTCTCCCGCGCTCTCTTGCCGTGCCGCTCTTCTACTGAACGAATGCATTCGCTAGGGGAATTGCTTCGGCGGCGCTGTGGTGGTAGTGGTGCTCTGCTTCGTCTATGGGGCTCGTTCGTTTCGTTTCGCTTCGCTTCGTTTCTTTCCTCTTCGTTTGTGTTTTCGTTCGTTCCTCTTCGCTCGGCTCGTTCGTCAACTTCAGAATCAGTTCGCAGTTTGCCAGTTTCGCCAGTTCGCGACGAACTTTTGAACATAACGGTTGTCCGGTTTTCCGTATCACATACTTCGCCGCAACGCCGCAACGTCGTGGTCTCGTCGTTTGTGTCCGCGTTCTCGTGGCCTGCCCATGTGCTTTCCCAAGTGCAATCGTACAAATAGCCCCAACATTGTACAATTGTAAGAAAATTCTAAATTTTCTGATCAGTGCCTGTTAAAAAGTAAAGAAAATACAAAATAAAAGTGTCAAATCTCACTCCAGTTGAGGGAAATGAATGCAAAGTGAAGAAGAATACATCGTAAATCGTAAAACGTGAAAAAGAAAAGAGAAGAGAAGAAAAAGAGATTTTTATTGTGGATGGATTGTGCGTGTCATTTAATTGATTTCAAGGATTGCCAAATGGCAAAAGTAAATTGAAACTGTCGTCGCCGGCGTTGTCTGAGGATTAAAAGTGCAGATTATAACACCCGAAACCCGACACCCGCCACCCGAATCCCGAAGAGTTCCTTCCATTCAGTTGCTGGGCTCCTCTTGGGTCCTCATCGCTTTTGCGGCCGGAGCGGCACGTCTGTCTGACGGCGCAGAGGTGGCTTAAATTTAATTGAAATACGCTGACCAAAAAATTAACAACCAACAACAAATTGAACAAACACTGAGTCAACAGTTTGTCAATCACTTGCATCAATCCCGACCTTCGCACACTCTGAAATGTTTTGTGCACCAAAGAAAGCACTGCAATAAAGAAGCAACAAAAGCAAAAACAAAAGCAAAAGCAAAAGCAAAAGCAGGCAACAAATCTGTTTCGCATTTATCGTTTGTGTTTATCAGCCGGAAAGTGAAACAAAACACAACAGCTATCACAAGCCCAAGCGATAGCCACAAAATGGTGGTTCTAGAGACTGCCAGCGCCCTGCTGGGCGGCCCATATGCCCAGGGCGCGCCCGCCTTGAAAATGGTACAAAAGCGTTACATTGGATTACATCAGTGGCTGGGACCAATCCGGAGCAAAGAGCTAAAGGAGCATATTGTAAGTCTGAAGAGATTCTGAATTGGCAGCAGTTCCAAGTACAGAAAATATATCCGAAATTGTCTTAAAGAATTGGCCCCCTAATTAATCGCCCCTGTAATTGTTTCCGTTGATTGTTTTCTTTGTTTGCTTACAATTTGTTCGATTTGAATTAGCATCTTCCGATGCCTGGATTGACTGACACTTTGATTATTCCAAATGCTATGTTTTTTGTTGAATTTTTGCCTCGATTTTCTTGGGGATCGCCTCGGTTGGGGCGCCGCGAATCTTTGTTCTTTTTGCGGTTGCGGTTGTGGCCGAGAGGTACGCTTTGAGCTCTAATTAATGTGTGCTCTCTGCTTTGGTCGGTAAATTTATGGCCCAGGCTTAAGCAGCATATGAATTATGCTTTGGGCCAGAGCCGAGCGAGTGGATGCGGTATGGGTGAGAGCGATGGGGTTACAGATAGACAGAGACCAGTGTGGAGCGAGAGTGCATTTTCCAATTGAGTGATTTATGCGCTTCGCAAAAGCCATGTAAAGTGGTTAAAACAGAGAGAGAGGGATTATGGTTGAGCTAGAATATCATCATCATCATCATCAATACGTAATCACAGTACACCCCCGCTATAAGCTATAAGCTACAATCGTTTCCATTTCAATTTACGCCGCCAGCTGGCAGGTGGAAAGTACCCCAAAAGTAAGCTAAATAATAAATGTTTATTATTTGTTAAACATGTAAAGCAATCTGCTAACCTCAATCCCATTCCCCAACCCCCCATGCACCACCCACAGATTACGTATTCGACGTGTTCCGTGCACTCGGGTTTCCATTTCTCTCCAGCCCCAGAACGGAACCGACTGACTGACTGTCGCATATCAAAGTGCATAACCAAGTACTTGAATGGAAGGTAGATCCTCCCCATTCGCAAGGGCACTTGCCTCTCGACTTGCTTCTGGATGGGAGGCACACGGTGGGGACTCAGCTGGGAGATGTCATTGTCAAATGCCTGTGTGTGACACTCTGATGGTAATTAGATGGTAATTCTGGCCAGAGGGCGGGTGAAAGGCTTTCGTTATGCAAGTGGATGGATACAGATTCGATGGATCAATGGAGGCAGCACTTGTTTGGCCTGTAATTGGGGAAATAATACCCACTAAAAGAGTCGGGGATGTATTCTACTAGGAGTGTTTAGAGAATACCCATAAACGGTTCTCTCTCTCTCTCTCTCCATTCCCATCTCTTTCCATCCAATATGTTGTGCTCTTCAACTTTTCAAATAGATTAACTTCAGGCGAAACTTCTCGACAACTGCAATCTGCTGCTCATGTCTAGCGTTGACCTGCTTAAAAGGCCCACAGAGCCGCAGAGCCGAAGAGCCGCAGTGGCAGGCAGCCACAACCACAGGCTGCCTCTGGCAACAGCTGTCGTGAGGCGCACCGCTCAGTGGGTTAGCCTCCACAAGTGGCCATGTCTAACCCATCTTATCCCATCCCATGCATCCACCCATCTATCTATCCATCTATCCGTCTTGTCCAACTCCAACTCCGACTTGGAAACTTCACACAAGTTAAACACTGAAAAGTGCTCGAGGCCGACAAGCGGCAGCAGAGGCTTTTCTCAAAAGGAAAAACTTATTTTCTTGTTGTTGCCTTTTCCAAATGTCATTACAACAGTTGCTCCCTCTCTCTCTCTGGGGCCCCCCCCCCCCCCCCCCCCCCCCCTCTCTGCCTCTGTTTCTTGGATTGGCCTGGCCCTTAACTAAGTTTTCAAATGCGCTTTTTTCTTCCTCCCAACTTCTCTTCTTCCTAACTTTATTGTGCCTCTCTCACGACCCCTTTTCGCTCCCTCTTCTTGTCGGTTCTGCTCAAGTGCGTTTTGTGGGGGTGTTGCAGGAAGCGCAAAGGAGCCACCGCTGCAGCGAGGGAGTCGCGGGTTCGACGTCCCATCATCAATTAAATCACGCAACTTTCTATGAAATCAAACATGAATGATCACGAGCCCTCCCCACTGCTTGCCACTGCTTGCCAGTTCTTGCCAGTGCTTTCCACTGCTTGCCAGTGCTTGCCCCTGCTTGCCAGTGCTTTCCACTGCTTGCCAGTGCTTGCCCCTGCTTGCCACTCCCCTCACTGCTTGGGTGCTTCCCCTTCAAATCCAATCATTTCCTACTCCACGATCTCTGCAGTGTCTTTGCAATATTAAACCTTTATTATTCGCTCTTCTTTTTCCCGGTTCTGATTATCTTTGAATACCCTTTCGCAATACTTTTTTGTGGGAAATGTGGGGTATGTTCGAAGGGTGGACGAAGATGTACCCTTTCTCCAGGCAAATCATTGCAGGGCATACAAAATTCGTATCTTTCGCCCTTTCCGGGATAGCCCGTTCTCATTTCTGTTCATTTTTCTTGCTTACCTTGCAAATAGCAATTTCCAAACATAATTTCAATTATGTGGCAGTGCAACAGCAGTGTGTGAGTGTGTGTGCCACACGTGTCTCAGTCCTGTCCCTGCCCACTGCTGCTCCTCCCCCCCCTGCTCCCCCCATTCCCCATCGGCTTTGTTGTGTGTGAACTTTTGTTGGTGTTTATTTCTTTTATTTCTTTTCGCTTAAAGTGCAATCTCTTCTTCTTCTCCTTCGCCTTCGGTTGCACCTGCAGTTCTCCCTCTCTCCCTCTCTCTCTCTCTCTCTCTCTCTCTCTTGCAGTTTTCATAAATTAAAAGTTAATACAGAAGAAAAAAAACCCACAGGTAGCTCTAATTTATTTTTAATATTTATTTTTATGCACGCTGCGTGTAAAATTGCAAACAAAAAGTACGAGAAAATAAAAAGCGTTGGAAAATGTATCTGTGGGTCTCCCCCACCCCCCCTTCGTTTTGCGGCTGCGGGTCTGTGCAGATTTTATGCATTTTTAATAACGAAGCAGCAGAAGAATTTTCCGCTGGCTGCGGTGGAAATTGCAGCAAATTAGGTGCCGTGGCTACGCGCTCGGAGGAAAGCTGAGAAGACCCTGATTTTCCCCCTTTCCCTGCCACTGCCCCTGCCCCTGCCCCTGCCCCTACTGACCGAAGATTTGTTGCGATGTGTGGATGGAAAACTGCGGCATTAACGACTCTATGTTTGGCTTTGTGGAGGAGAAAAGCGGTGAAAATGCAGGGAGCAGAGGGAAAAGATTGTGGATAAGTTTTTGGCTTGTCTTGGATTTGATTCAGTTTTTCTTGTTTTCGGAACGTGGCTCGAGCTCAGTCTGGTTTTCTTTTTGGGCTGCAGGTGAAAACTGGAGCAAATCGGAGGTGTATTGTGCATCGAGGGGATATGTTTGGGATTCCAAAAATCATAGAGCATCTGGTATTGTATCCCCATGTTATCCGTAGAGAATGTCGCCTTATGAGACTGTCTCTAGCTCTGGCCCCAAACTATCTCCAACTAATCCAATCAAGTGCAGCCATCAACCCATCCCCAGTGCCACCTGTGACCATCGAGACGTGCCCCGTGTCCCGTGCCGTGTCCCGTAATGAACTTAACTCAATCGCAGAAGGTCCAGCCAGCCATTCGAGAACTGAACCGAACTGCAATCGATGGCAGCCACTCATTATATAGTTTTTTTTGCCACCAACAGTGGGAATTTTTTAATTAATTTTCTGTCAACGTTCGCAGAAAAACAGTTGGAGGAAAGGCATCGCAGAGGCCAGAGGCCAGAGCCAGAGCCAGAGAAAGGAAATCAAACTCTCGTCTCATTTTATAATTGTGTCCAAGGTCCAGTCCGGTCACGTGTTTCAATTTCGAGAGAAGGAGACGAAGGAATGGGTGGGGAATGGGTAGGCGATTGGGGGGGACAACGAGAACGTTAAGCGAACGTTAAATGGTGTGAAGAGGAGCAAACAATAAAGTTATTAACAACATGTGTTGTCTGCCTGCCTGTCCACCAATTTATACTCCCTTGCAGCCATTCGAGAGCCCGGCCCACCTCCTCCGCCTCCTCCACCGACAACATCTTGTGTTTATGGCTTGAAGTTCCCAGAGAGAGAGAGAGAGATGCGATGCTTAAAGCTGGACTACAGGACTGTCCTCCAGCATAACTTGGTTATCTTTTCCTTTGGAAAACGGAAAAGCACGACAGGCAGCACTCGCTGTGGATCATGTGGGTTCGGCGGAGCGGAAGCGAAGAAAGTCAACGGAAGTCGACATGAGCCCAAGATTACATCTCTGCCCGTTCCGGCATTGATATCTTGTGACATCGAAACAGAAGTCGAACTTGAAGTTTTGCCAACCTGGAGAGTAGGATTCCTTCCCCCTTCCCCCCTTCTCAGAGAATTTGAATTTGAAGTGACAGCATCATGAAAGATGGAAAGGGAGATACAGAGACAGAGAGAGAGAGAGGGGGGTAGTGTGTGTGTCTGTGAAGAGGTTGTAGAACGTGAGCCAAAGAGCAATCTTTAGGGAAAAGTTTTTCTTTGGCTCAAACTGCAAATTGGGTTAATTAAAAACCGCTCGAGGTCATACGTAAGTCATCGCATAAAAAAGAGGAAAAGAGAAACCAGAAAACCAAGACCAAGAGCAAGAACGAGAGCAAGAACGAGAGCGAGAGGGAGAGCGAGAGCAAGAGCGAGAGCAAGAGCGAGAGCAAGAACGAGAACGAGAACGAGAAAAAATGAGCTAAAAAGATGTGACAAACTTTTTCAATTAAACTTAATTTTCATTCTTTTTCCACCCGCAACCCCCCCCGCTCACCCCTCAGCCATCACCCATCTGGACTGGGCTTCCATCTGGGCTTTAAACCTTGACAAAAAAAAAAAGCGTCACAAATTGAATTTTGATCGATATATAATGCATGGGAGAGAGGGGGAGGGGGAGGTGGCGCAAGGGAAGGCAGAGGAAAAGCTCCTCTAGGCATGGAAAGCAAAATGACAGCAAATTAGCAGAGGCATAAAAAAAGGTCTCGCACCCAACCAGAAAGAGTGCTCCCCCAGCGGGCAGAGGGGGGAGGGTGGGAAAAATCCGATGAAAAGATGAAAAGTTTTCTCTTTTTCGTGCGATGGAAGGAGTGTAAAAAAATATACACATTAATGGTCGGCAGGGGGGTGGGGTGGAGGGATGTGTATTGATAGCTTCAAGGCTCTCTCGTGGAGGAGGGGGGGGGGGGGGGGGGGGGGGGGGGGGGGGGAATAGAATGATTTCCAGCGAAAATCTAATGAGGTTTCGATTAAAAGATGAGAACTAGTCCGAATCAATCTGGGACTTCCATAGATTATGTGTATCTTTAAGCCACACAAATGTGGCTGTGTATCTGTGTATCTGTAGAGATACAGGGTCCTGGGGTTATTACATTCGACCATCAACCGAAATATAAAATTCTCTCTGATGTCTCTCGGCTCTCCTTCTTCTTTTTGTTTGTATCTTTCCCGCCCACACAAATGGGATTACGGCTACTCGGATGTCCGATGTCCGATGGGAACCGAGACAGGCTGCACATTCGGTTTGTATCTTTCTCTGCAGGTACAGGTGCCTCTCTCTGGCCGTCTTTGGCCCACAAAACGCAGCCGGCAGCTCCTCTTCCTCTTGCTATTCCCGATTAAATCGGACTGCACTGCACTCCTTCCTTCTCTTCACTGGGCTCCCCCCCCCTTTCATTATATTGGGCGCCATATTTTGTTGTAGCCGTCTGCAGGGGAGACATGTTCAACATTTAGCAGAGATACAAAATACAACAAAATAGAATTCATTTGAGGAAAATAGAAAATTCACGCGCCAGTTTATTGAACCACAGATGCACGGGTGCGGGGCGGGGTGGGGGGGAAATTCCATTCGCAAGCGGAAAATATTTCAATGAAAAGTAAGCAAAAGCAAAAGTAGCCTCCCAAAAGAGTTTCCCCATTTCCCTGCTCGTTCAGAGAGTGTCATCCATCTGCCACGCTCCGCTGTCGCTGTATCTGTATCTGTAGCTGTATCTGTATCTCTGTCTGTGTGTGGGAATGTTGCAAATGCAACACAAGTATTTGTGCGTCTGTGTGCTGCCTCTTTCATCAAATGCTGGGCATCATTTTCCTTGTGTCCCTGCCCCTGTCTCTGTCCGTGGCTCTATTTGCCAGCCGCTGTTTGTTGCATTCTGGTTGCCGCTGCCTCCCCCTTCCCCCGCCTCTCACATATAAATCGATAATTTTCCGCTCAAATGTGCGGAAAATTTCGTAGTCGTAGTCGTAGTCTGGGTCCCCCTCCCCCCAGCATTCCCTCCTGGCTGGTATCATCCGGCCCACTGCCACACAGCCACACAGCTTGGTGGATTTATTTATTTAAAGTCGTTAAAGTGCATTAAATAGTCGTCAAAATATTGGGCTAATATTTGGATTTGTTTGCGGCTTTGTCCAAAAATAATACCCGTACTCAATCGATTCGGATTCACTTGGCAAACGATGCACGAAAATTGGCGCAAATATCAAAAGAAAATACGCTTTCATTGGCGGACAGCTAATGGGCCAAAAAGTGCTTAACAATTTGCGGATTCGATGGGAAGATGAAGATGCTTAATATTTGACTAGGGGACAGGGAATATTCCACACCGATTTCCTCGAATTAATCAATCGAAATGTGTAAACTTTCCTGAACTTTAATTTCCCTCTTCAAACACTCTTTAAATCCCCAATTTGTGTGTATTTATTCCGGCTGTTTTGTTTCGATATTCAAAGAAATTATTTCATGGTTTTATAGGCATTCTTGGCCACATAAATAATTCAAATATTTCATCCGTCATCTGTTGGCAGAATTTCTTTTATTTGCTCACACTCGAATGTCAATGTCAATGACCCCACCACACACTCGGAGACCTGAAGAGTAGTTTGCTGTGTGTGTGTGTGTGTGTTGGCCCAGCTTAAAAACGTGTCCAAAAGTCAGCTGCTTCTGAATTTGAATGCCTGTCTGCCGGGCCGTCCCTCCCTCGTGTGGCCAGTGGCTAGAAGAGCGTGTTGGACTTGATTCTTGGGTTCTTTTTCGGTGTGTTTGCTTATGGCCAAGAGCTACGAGTCAGTAAGTCAATTGTCAACACTTGAAGTACATTTCTCCCCCCTCTCTCCCTCCATCTTTTGTGGGTTTCTTTCTTTCTTTTTTGTGACATTAAATTCTGTAACTGGTTTGGGAATTCTGGGAGATCTTACTTTGTTTTATATAGGATTATTTTGCCTTTAAAAAGTTGACTAAACCCCGGGATGCGATTCGGGCTGGTCGCTGTTTGATTTCATTGTAATGGCCATGGCTGGGAGGAATTTTCTGATTTATACGACAATTAAATCCCACAATTGTTTTGCGCACTTTAAAAATATACACAATATTTGTTTTAATTTATTTAAATATTCTCGGGTATTAGAATCCCCGCCCCCCTCGAAACACTCGACCCAGTTGTGGACGCCATTCATTGGGACTGTCGCAAACACAATTATCCCTCCATGGAGCACGGGGGAGGGGGAGGGGCAGGGGCACAGTGGAGTGGCAATGGAATGATGAACTGCTGGTTTGTTGTTAATAAATTGCAAATATTTCCTTTGCCCTTTCCATTACTTTAATTAGTGAAATGTTTAATGCACTGCGGCCCCCCCTCCCTCCCTGCGGAGCGTAATGGAACCCTTTTTAGAGAGGGAATCCGAATAGAAGAAGCAAAGGATTACAACAGAAAAAAAAAGGGGAATGGAAGTGGAAACATTTCCGGCTTCCGCAAAACTGTTTCCTGGCCAACGATAAAATACTTCTCTCCTTTTTTTTTCTGTTGTATTCAAAGCCAAAGCTAATGTGTGTGTTTGTGTCTCCTGGGGAGGGGTGAGGGGGGAAGGGTGGTACCCCTCGAAAATGGAGCCGTTAATTTGCGCTTTGCCTTTTGTAAAAATGTATTTTTTTCGCTCTTTTTTTGATTCTCTTTCACTTTTTTGTGTTTGGTTTCTTTTCTTTTTTATAAATGTATATTTTTTTATTTTTTTGTGGAAAATTGTCTGCACTTAAATTGAAATTAACGAGGCTTACATTTTGTTTTTGGTATATGATCAGAGGAAAAAAGGAAGAAAGGGATGGGAAGGGAAAAGCAAGGATACACTTTCTTTTTTGTATTTTTTTGTATTTTTTGGCTGCTTCTTTCGGTTTGAATCTTGGGCTTTAATTGGGCGCTAAGTGTGGAAATTTAATGCGTTTCATGTGGCTGCAAAGGGAAAAGGGAAAGCAGGGAACCCAAAAGGAACCCAAAAAGGAACCCAAAAGGAACCCAAAGAGAACCCAAGACCAAGAGCTGCTGTCAGTAAGAATTATTGTGCCTGTAATGCAATGCGCGCCAAGGAGGCGGCTGGGAGGGGGGCGTGGCATGTCACACCCACACACACTCAAAGAGAGAGCGAGCGAGCGACGCTTCAGTGGAAATAAAAAGCCGCAAGGATTTATCACTCTGCCAGCATCGGTCTCTCAACCTCCTCCTCCTCCTCCTCCTCCTGCACTCCACATCCTCCGTCTCTGAGTTGTGGTCCAAGGGGGGAAGGGGAGGGAGCCTCCTCCAAGACCCCAGACCCCAGACCCCAGACACATTTCATGCTAACAAGCTGGTGCCTGGTTCCCTGCCTTGGCTTGGCTGCTGCCCTCAGACAGAGGCAGAGACAGAGCCAGAGACAGTCCTGCCCGAGCCGCACTCTTCGCCCCCAGGACTCCCTTCTGCTGACTCTTGCGGTTGGCTTGCATGAGCATTGCATGCAAGTTACTTACCTTTTGGCTTCAAGAGTAGCGACGAGGGGGAAGCAGAAAGTGGGTGCTGTCTGGGGGGAGGAGAGATGGCAGCTTAAAATGCCCTTCTGCCATCTGTCGTAGCATATGTAAAAGGTATTATGGCTAAAAGCAAAAATATTGCATTCGACAGTGCAATTTGTTAGCTGCGAGAGACTATATTTGAATGATGTGGATGCGGAGCGGCTCTGGGGTGGTGGTACAGGCGATACAGGATACGGCTAGCAGGACGGCAGGAGGCGGAGGGGGTGGGGGGGGGGAGCATCGGGGCCAGAGGAGAACAAAACGTTGGCCATATTGAGTTAAGTGCGTTTTGGATTTGATTTTGGTTTTGGTTTCGACTCGGTTTATTGGTCGATCATTTCTGGCCTTTTGGCCCCCTCTCTGGGTGTGTGTCTGTGTGTGTGTGTGTGTACCTGTCTCTATATTTGTTGTGCGTGTGTGTGTGCTGTCTGCTGTCTAGGCTGGACATTGATTGGTAGTTAACCCAGTCAAGAAGTCAAGAAATAGCTACAGAAGGCATCATTTGTATCCGTATCTGAGGGATACTACGCGGAGGCAAGCAGGCATCAATTATTTGCGAGCAGGCATCCCTATGTGTGCGTGTGTGTGTGTGCGGGATAGGCGACCAGTAATTGGTTGAATTTTGTGCAGTGTGTACAGAACCCAGAAACACCAATGTATCTCACAGATACTCAAAGACTTTGGCGTTATTTCCCTAACAAAGTATCTTGTAGATACATTATATTAGTAGCAAAAGTATCTGACAGATGCGGATACTAAATATTAAATATATCGGCAGATGGGATCTTCATGTTTTGCAGAGATACATTCTTGAAGATACTTTCTTTTTTAAACAGTAAAATATTACATCATAGATGCAGTCGCTATTCCTCTGTATCTTTTACTACCTTCAGATAGTATTATTTTCGAATGTATCTGACGGATGCATCTGTCCCGTCCCGTGAAACGTGTCCCGAACATTGAAAATCTCTGTACCGAATTCTGGGAAGTATCTGACAGATACATTTGCTAGCGATGCCTACAAACTGACAAAAAGTCAACCCCAGCCTAGGCCCAGACGTGCCACGTGAAAAGAGACACTTCTTGCACACACACGAAACTGTCAAAGTATCTGAGAGATACCTTTCCATTCCCCTCTCTCTCTCCCCCTCTCTCTCTTCTGCGGAGTAAATGTGTCACGTAAGAACAATTACGGCGACTCACAGACAAACTGTGCCACACGTCGGTGAGGGGTGGCGAGGGGAGGGGAGGCCAACGCCAGCCTCGGAGAAATTGTCATAATTCTCATAAAAACTGGCGGCGGGAATGTCAGGTCTCAGGTCTCTGGTCTAACGCTGCTCCTCAGACAAAAGTTACCCACTGTTTGAGCATTCGTAATGAAAATCAGAATTTCATTGCATTTAGCCACTGAAAAGCCAAGAGAAACTTTCACCCAGAAAGTATCTGCGCATCCGTGTAGCCATCCATCTATGGCGTATCCATCCGTGACAGTGGCGGGCGGGTGTGAATTTTTATTGTTGAGTAGAAACGGAGCCACAGCCACAGCCAAACATGGAAGAGAAAAGTATACGAGTTCTACTCGGATATGCAGTCGCGATTTTCCAGTTGCATTTCCAGTTGCATTTCCAGTTGCAATTTCATTCCCATTCCCATTCGCATTCCCATCGTTTTCCATCCTCATCATGATCGTGATGATCATGAGATCATTAAGCATTTAACCCACTTTTCCCGCCGTTTCAGTCGCTTCTGTTGCTGTTGTTGCTCTTTTGTGCCCATTCTGTAGATTCTAAGCTCCGTTTCCTCATTGTACAAAAGTATGCCTCGTCGCTGGAGTGGGAGGGTGCTGGGTGGGCGGTGGGAGGGTCTGTCAAATGGGGGAAAACAAACAATTAACATTTTATGTTCGGGCGAGCAATTCGAGGGGAAACAATTTGCTGGAAAATGCATTTCCCTCGGAAATGGCAAACCCAATCCACTGCTACTGCAACGCGAGTACCAGCGGATGCCCCAAGGGGTGGCAGGGGGGGATGGAGAGTGGAGAGTGGATCCTGCTGCTGCTGCTCATCCGAGCAATTCATAACTTTGCACTTGCAAATTATTTAAGCAAATTATGCGCCTTGATGCCTTGATGCCTGCCGCTGGAGCCGCTGGAGATGGAGCCGTAGATGGTGCCAGTGCCAGTGCCACTTCATCAGCCGCTTAGTAGCCGGAAGGCTACTCCTTTGTAAGGGGGGACACCACCCCACCACCCCCCAGAGGCCTGCTTTCGCATTCATAATCGTTTAGAGGCGAGAGAGAGAGGGCGAACTTTTGCCCGAAATGAGGATTAGAGCAGGAAGGATGTTGGAAATTTGTTTGGGCACCAAAAAATCCAAAGAAAACGAACAAAAAGGAGGAAAATGTAATCCAAAAGTGGAGTTCATCTAAGTTTCACTTGAACACTTTTCAAGACGGCCAAAGTTGAATGTGCCACGGGGGCTGGAGGTTTGGAGGAGCCCTCCTAATAAGCAGGATACAAACTACTACACAGAGAGTAGGGGAACGGGAGGGGGTAACGTATGCCAGCCCTCGTGTGAATGGAGTCCTTAGGTCCTCCACTGAACTCTCAACAGGAACCGAACCGAACCCTTCCGCCAAACCCTTTCCGATACGGGTGTCTGTAGCGGAGACGACTCCGCTGACAAGCGTGTAATCTCGCCGCAAGTGGCACAGCAGTGGAGGCAGTCGTCACCGCCACAAGAAAAAAGGAAATTAAATGAGAAGGCAGCCAGTTTGTAACCCTTCCCGCAGACAAGGACACACGTGGACCAGACACGTGTCGGGAAAATGTTATCGGAAGGCCTGCAGGCCCAGGCCCAGGCCGCTCTGCTGTCAGCGTATGTCAGGGCGGGGCGTGCCTCGGCGCGGCCTTCTGTTGATGTCCCATAAAAATTCACTCGCTCGAAGATTGCAATCCGAACATTTTTTTACTTATTCCGACATATTGAAACGGAAACCGCACCCCGCCTCCTTCCCTCCGCCCATTGGTGGGCTGGAGAAAATATTTATCAGGGATAAGCCTAGATCAAGGACGAGATACTTTCAAGTGGAAGTGGGACACCTGGGATCCCCCTTTGAGCCCTGAAGGCAATAAGGGAATTCCGTATTAAAAGATTGTTTAAGTTCGAGAGAAACTTGTTCTTTCGATGATCGCATAAATATTCCATTTGTGGGGGCATCGGATAAATATGATTTCCGTGTCACGTGCAAGAATTTTTGTTTGTTTTTCCTTCACTCGCACTTCCACTCTTGCCACAACAAACGCCCCGCACCGCCCCCGCCACCGCCCCGATTGCCATCTCCATCAATGACAAATAACCAAAGCAAACTCTGCTCCTCCTTCGATATTCCCGTCCTGCCCCCGTGGTTCTCGCACAGCTGTGCAACATTCTGTGGTCATGTTGACAGAGGAGCGAAGAAGAAGAAGGAGGCGGAGCGGAGAAAGCAACGAGAGATGCTTTGGGGAAAACATGTGTGTGAAATCACTTCAAACTTACAAGAAAGCCACCCTTCCAGCCACCCAGCCACCCTTCCTGCCTGCCTGCCTGCCTGCCTGCATTCCCCCAGTTTTCGAGTATCCGAGTATCTGATGGATACAGATAGGAAACATATGATGCTCACTTTGGCCACCGCACAATTTATATAATGATGTCGCACTTTTGCTTTCCCCCACCTCTCTCCCTCTCCCTCCCTCTCTCTCGCAACTCGAGGGAATATCAATTTTGTTATTTTTGGCTGTTCCTTTTGTTGTTGTTGCTTTTGGCAATAACTATTTATTAGATACATAGATACATTGTATCCGCTGCGTTCCTTTGCTTTCTTTCGGTTTCAGTTTCGGTTTGACTTCACTTCTCTCTCTCTCTCTCTCCCTCTCTCTCCCTCTCTCTCCCTCTCTCTCTCTCTCTCTCTCTCTCTCTCTCTCTCTGTTCTCTCTCTGCTCTAAAATGCAATTTTATAGCTGTCAGGGGAATTTAACGCCAAGCGCGAAAATGCCAAAACCTTATACCATCCACCCATCCCCTCGTCCCCCCATCCCATGCCATCCCCTTGGCCATAGTAGTTCCCCCACGTGTCATGTTGTGCCTGCCTCCGCTCTGCTTGCCCCATGCCCATCTCCTGGCTTTTGTTTGCGCTGCGCTAGTTTTTGGCTAACGATAAAGTGTCAAGATATTCCTTTTTTCACTCCATTGTTTTTTTTTTGTATTTTGTTTTTGGGCAGAAGGGTGTCGGCAGGGGGGCGGTGGGCGATGGGAGGTGCCCGGGCATGCCGCGACACTTGCAACAAACAATTTTTTGCTCTTTCGCTGTTATGCATTGCGTGCAAAGCGTAAACAAAGGGAATACCAAGAGAGCAACAGAGATAGACAGCGAGAGAGAGGAGGGAAAAAGAGCTCTGAGCCAATATAGAAAGAACTTCCGCTGCTCCAACCCCAGACCCCGAAAACTCGAATACCCGATTCCCATTTGCCCATTTTCCCCATCCCATGTGCAAGTATGAACTCTCCGCACTGCGTGTGCAGATAATAAAACTAAATAAATTGATGGTCTTTGTGCAGAAACTGACAAGTTGCAGGCAGCACCGAAAAATGTTCGATGGCCATACACTCACACACACGTATATCCGTACATATACTGTGTACAGTGATGTACATAAGTATAAATGGATATAGGGAAAATATTCAAACGTAGCACCCAGCATCTCCTTCCTTCATCAACCGAGTGGCCAGCAACAATACACACAACGGACGGAACACACAATAGATAGCCTCCGCCCAGATAGATACACAGATATTTAGTTAGTTGGGTGCATGCATCCAAGGATAGATACGGATAGATATAGACGGATGGATGGATGGATGGATGGATTGCCGGATAGACGGAGAACCGGGCTCAGTCATTTATCATCTCAAACAAATAGAAAGCGCATTGCAGGCGACACACGACCCACGACCCACTAAAGGGGGAATCACAGATAAGAAAGGTCAGCCAGGCTGAGATTACGGCTAAACAAATGACAAATGGCTGGAATATATCTCTTAGAACAACATCTAGAGGATCAAAACTGGGACTAAAACTAACCAACATCCTCCCTGTGGAGGGAACTCCTTTTTATTATCGATACTCAAAGATTAAGCCAAGGAAGACAAGATCTCAGAGAGCTAGTCTCTGAAGCACACTCTTCCTCGTGCAATGTGCGCCGACTGGCGGAGGAGAGCGAGATGCTAAATACCGCAGCAAGGGCCGTGGCTCACAGCTTTCCCCCTCACTTTTTTAATGGGATACGGGTAGTGCCTTGTGCCATTGCAAAGACCCAATTATTACCTCTATTCCCATCGGCCACACTCGAGAGGAGCGACTGCCAAAATCAAGTGCTGCCAACATTTAATGTAAAGTTCTAATCAACAGAGTTATGGGTGGATAAGGCCAGCATCCAGGACACTGTTAACCCACTTTCCATTTGCTCCACTCAAGGCCTCCCCTCCAACCCTCCACTCGGTGCGGCCCACGCCATTTCATGGGCATAAATCAACCACAAAAACGTAATTAAAACATAAACAAAAAGCAGAACCAGAGAGAGCCAGAGACAGAGACTTCCAGGGATCCCAGAGACCAGAGAGCAAAACAAACCAAAGGCAAAAACCGCACAGATGTGCCGCCACGCCGCGCCCCACAAAACAAACAAAAACAAAAACAACAACAGCCACAGAAAAATACATATTTTCCGCTAACGAAATATCTTTCTAGCCGAGGGCCAAGTAAATAGCAAAAACAAAGCAAAAACAACAAATATATAAATCCAAATTAAGGGAAAAACGAAAATGGGGGGGAGCCCTAAAGAGATGCACTTTTCAAACAACAAAATGTTTAATTGAAATGAATTAAAATTGTCTATTAAAAAGGAAAGGAGACAGGTGAAAGAGAGTGGGAGAGAGATTCAACTTTTGGTTAAATTGTAAAAGGCAAAGGGTTTAAGTAAATGAAATATAAATATGATCAGGATCAGGCGGGATGGGATCCCCCCAGGGGGGGGGGCGAAGGCGAGCGCAGGCAACGGGAAAATTAAATTTAATTTACAAAAAATAAAATCCCGCAAGTCAAAACCAGAGAAAGGGGAAACCCCAGCCAGAGCCCGCACCAAAACTGATGGCAGAAATCAAAGGATATCCGGATAGGGAAAACTCCACATGGGAAATGGGGATGGGTTGGGTCGGGGTTGGGTCGGTGAGGGGTACGGGGAAAGGATGGGGTTATCAAAAATTTAAAAGCTTTTCGTGTATTTCTCGCCAGGCGGCGGGCACTGCTCCGCGGATGCGGATGCGGATACACGGATATGTAAATGATATTTTTCGAGTGTGCGCGAACGTCAAACGCAGCCATGCCACATGCCCCGTGCCCCATGCCCCCTTGCCACACCCCACTCTGCCTCCTTTCTGCAGCTCCACCACCAACATTGCGGTCAGAAAGGCCACAGGGCAAGCGGCATTGGTTTCTGTTCTGTTTTATAAGCCGCTTTGCCGGCCAATTCGCTGAATGCTCCCCCGCCCCTCTGCTTCTCCCCTGCCACGCCCCTTTATAGGCATTTTAAATTTTCCATTGCCTGGATTTTCAGCATTTTACAAGCCATGAATTTTTTAATAACCCTCTCCCCCCCATCACCCCCCCTCCTGCTGCGCAGCGACAATTTTCGCGTCAATATTTATGAGAAGAAACCAAATTGGAGTTGACAACCGCCTGCTCTGCTCCTACGGTCAGCAGAGGGGCAGGGGGCTCCGTGGAGGTCCCTCCTCGGCCTGATGACCCGCCGACCCGTCGCGGGGCTCTTGTTTCGCCTGATTTATGGCAGTTTCTTCACCGAATGAAGTGCAGCTCTTGCAAGCAAAGGATTCGGATAAGGATACAAGGATCCGCGTCCTCGGGAGACTGGAGAGTGCAGTACGCTTCTGTTTCGCTTTAAATGCAAATATTTAAGCCCGTCTTTGAGATGCTGAAGAGACTGGAGGAGAGACCTCTATGAATATTCCGCGAGTATTTCTGTGAGAGAGACACTTGAGACTTGTTTAGATGTAGCTCCTATTTTGGTGGTAATTTATTGCCGTTTTAAACATTTAAGAATCCGTTGAAACATTCAGGGAAGCAATCTGTTTTCCATCAAAGCCCGATGGAAATTTAAAGATCGAAATGGGTTGCGGTTTGGTCTCGCTTCCTAAGCCGGAAAGAGATTTACATTTAGCCACGGAAATATCCCACCGAATGGCGTTGTAAATCTTTTGCCCGTAACTGTATTTATTTGTCAACATATCTGAAATTGCTTTTTCCAAAAACCATTTCTCACTCTCTCTCTCTCTCTCTTCTCGTTGCAGGTAGGTGACAATGTACGTAACTTGTTGATGGGGGAAAATGGAGGTGGAAATGCCTTGGAGCTCCCTTTTTGGGGCATAGACGGCTCCCTCACAGACGGCTCGCCCTGCAGACTGTGTTATATAATTTTTTCTAAACAAAATCTGTGCGCCACGTGCGTCACTGGGAAGAAGTAGTGGGGGAGCATGCAATGCCAATTAGTTTTTATTTACTAAACTCTGCGGCTAAGCATTTTGTTTGGGCAATTAGTGGGGCACCACAGCGCAGCAGATGGACAAAGAACAGACCCCCTCGGATGCTCGTGTGTTCCGGACTCTCTGCGGCGGGGAGGAGTGTCGTAAATTTGGCCAAGAAATCGTTCAGCAGATATACAATATGTTTGCACATACTCGTATGTGTATAATCCTTATATATTCAAGATATATTGAGGTATTTATGAGGTGGCGGAGGGTTAGTCATCAACAGAGATCATCATCGCCATCGTTTCGACAGGGAATACCCTGTGTATAGAGGGGGATACTTGGCAGAGGATATATAGAGCACAGTAGCGACACAGTATCTTGGGTTTGTATCCATTTTTCATAGAGATATAATCAGTTTATTTATAGTCTTCGGACTATTTTTATTCCAAATACTCAAACCTATTAAAACGTTTAATTTATTTGATTAGAAATATTCCGATTATTCGGAGGGCAGCGACTAAATTTAAACTCGGATAAGCACAGCTGATTTCGAATCGAGTTCAAATTCGGGTTCGGAGAATTCGGGTTCAGTAAACGCATTGGTAGGCCTCAAAGACGATACTCGTTTTCGTATTCGTTTCGAAATTTGCATAACAAATGTCGCAGTTCAACGAAATGTGGACTGAAGGCAAATCTGATGGATGGATGGACAGACTATTTTATAGAAATTTGTTGGCTAGCCGGCTACGGCCTACTCGTGAAGTGAAGGATTGTTGTCGTCCGAAGCACAAAGCAAATGAGAGTCAAATCCAATACAACGCATTAATGAAACAAGTTGATAATTTATCGGCTAACTTTGGAAACAAGTCGAACGGCTTTTGCTGGCCAAAGAATTTGTGGCAATCCACATATTTCTTCGACAAATCATCTCCCGAATGCTCTTCGGAGATTATAAAGACTAGCATGAACACCTTTCTTGTGATTAGTACTAGTACACATCCATCTTTCCTGCATTTACGCCTCGCGCGTCATGCGGCAGCGCCCCTCCATCGGCTTCGGCTTTGGTTCGCCTGGGCCACTCGATTGCAAGTTAATCCATAAAAACTGATGAAATTGGAGTGCCAAAAGCTAGACACAAACACGACGTCAATCGAGCCACTAATTAACTATAGTCCGAGGCGGCAGAGCCACATTTCTGGCCCGGGCTGGAAGGCAATAAAAGAAATCTTAATCTACAGCAAGTTCTACCAGAAAGGAAAATGTCAAGATCATAAACAAGCCGAAAACTTAGCGGAGAAGAAACGTGTTCAGCGAACAGATGGGCAATGGGGGGATAAGAATTGCCGCAACAATGAAGCCAAAACCGAAGTAAAATTGATTGAAAGTACACCCAGTGTGTGCACACACTTTATTGCATTAAAATGTCTACAAAGATTGAGTGAAACATTGTAATTGGATTACACGACATTAATTGCATTAGTGTTGAACACGAGTAGGGAGTGGGGAGTGTGGAGTGAGGAGTGTGGAGAGTTTTGGTTAATTCAATTACATTGCACTTTCCGATTGCACAGAGACACCAACGGAGTGGGGGGGGGAAACCGCAAGGCTCCTCCGACTGGTGTGGCAACCCTCGCTGAAAGTTTGCCTCACAAATTGCACAATATTTGGATTTTTTTTGTATTTTTTTTTAAATTAGAATCAATTTTTTGTTTCGGTGGTTTCGGGCTTCATGTTTTTTCCTAGTTTCTTTTGTTAATTTGTTGCGAATTTCGTTGCGTTTTTGTTGTATTTTTTGTTGAGTATAGATTTCGACTGTTTTTTCAAGAGTTGTTTTTGCTGGTCAGCCAGAAAGAGTTAAATAAAGAAGCATAGGCAGAGAGAGAGAGAGAGAGTGAGAGAGAGAGAGAGGGGGCTAATAACAAACGGTAATCAAACGGAAGCGGTCGCTCGCCGTCGAGTGTTTATTCCGCGCGTGGGTTGGCCAATTTCCGGCTGGTTGGGCCGCCACCAAGCGCTTATGTAAATGTGCTTAGAACGCCCCACTCAATGCAAACTCCATCACAATAATCGGACCTCATTCAATTAGGAAAATGAAAGCTAATCGGCTCTAATGATGATTTCGATACTTATCAAATCGATGCAGAATCTGAATGGCGATTCATCAGCCATCAACCATCAGCCAGGCTTTTCTCAGTTGAAAGTTGAATGAAATACAATGTTGAAATATGTACAAGATGAACAGCTCCTTGGGGTTTGAAATAGGGTCGGAATGGGTTGTAGCTGCATCATTCCAAAGACCATAAGTACACTCACCAAGACATTGCAAAAGGAACAAATGGCATTTCAATCTTCGTTCGATGCTTCAAGATAAGGGCAATTCTCTCTTAGGCTCGTCTGTTCTTCAGAATTCTACAGCCAATAAACAGTCTATGGCGAGGCGCAGTCGGTCCCTGGCTAGGAGAAAATATGACTCGTCTTGCCGAAGACATGCAATTTGTTAGACATTCCCTTTTCAACCATTTGCTTGGGCGAAGCGAACGACCGAAAGATCCTACGTTGCTGGATTCTGGGAGCGACTCAGCTGCCCCGAACAGGAGGCAGCGGGCCGCTGTCAGAGATGGTTGGTGAAAAGCTCTACCATAGAACAGCTCTTTGGTTCCGTTCCTCATGCGATATCTTGGTATTGTATAGACAATGTTTTCCGCATAATCTTTCCTTAACTTGGGATCCTCTTCTTTCATCAATCTCGTGTGATCTTCTCATCTAAGATGCTCCAATTCGATCAAAGCCCCACCTGCTGGCTTCTCCTCATTAAAGTTTGTCCAAAGTTTAATTTATCTGTGGAGGCATGAGAGATGAGACATACGTGGTGTCATTCATTTAGAAAGCTTCCCACTCGGGAGGAATTCGTTGAGCAAAAAGAACGATAGACGATGGAGGGGAAGGAGCCGAACCGGTTGAGAATGGTACGAACGAGCCGCCCGACGACGCGACGCGCGACTCTTCCGAATGGGTGTCAATGCTGAAGAAGCGACGGCGGCGACGGCGACGACGGCGACGACCGTCAAACGAAATGAAACCGGTTCTCCAGAACCGTCGTGCCTGTGCCTGTCTGTCTGTGTGTGTGTGCGAGGTGTTCGATGGTACCGTTAAGTAAAGCGGTCAACATAACGGTGAAGCAAAGAACCCAAGAACCAAAGAAGAATCAACTTCCATTCTTTGGCTTTGGCTTTGGCTTGGGTTCGGGTTCTTTCGCTTTTTTGCCATTTGCCGTTTGCTTTTTGCATTTACGGATTCTTGGGTTCTTGGGTTCTTGGCTCTGGATCCGTATCTGTATCATTTGATCTCTTTCCCTGTCCGTCTGTCGCTTTTCATCTCTCTCTCTCTCTCTCTCTCTGTGTGTGTTCAGCTTTCTTTTCATTCAAGCCAGAACTGCATGAAGCCAAATCTTGTTTGTTTTTTGGCCAATTATTTTCGCTTGGCCTTTACAGCACTGCACATTGCTGTTCGGTTCTGGCCTGACCTGATTCTTGGACTCTCTCACCACGGCTTACCCTTGCCCCGTCCCCATTCCGTCCGTGCCCCATCCGACTCCTGTTATGCCTTTGTGCTTTTTGCGGTTGTTGCAGCAAATCTGTTGGACTTTTGTTCTGCCTCTACTTGCACTCTTACCTGTTTCGTTGTTGCTGTTATTTTGGCTTAACGCTTTTTGACCTTAATGCCCGAAGAAAGGCTTCACCCTTGGTGGCTTTTCGGGCGGGGAGTTGCCTTTAAGGGCCGCCTGTTCTGCCCAGGCTTGTCCTGTCCTGTCCTGACCCGAACTGAAGTTAGTGCAAATTGAAACTGTCAGTCAAAGCTGGCAAAAAAACGCACCCAACCTCCGTCTCCGTCTACGATTCCGTCTTCGTCCCTGTCAGCTCTCACTTCACTCTGACCCCGGCAGCAGCACTCGGGTTGACAATGTCAGTCCAGATTATATATCCATGGAGAGCCAATGAGAACTGGTGCACCTAATCCGAAGTTGGCCAACAGCAAATCCTACATGGAGGAATGCTAAAGTGAAGTATCTTTGGCTTACACGAAATGGATCTTAAAAGTTGTGCACAGAAAATTGTATAAAATATCTATGCTATATCTTCAGCTATTTCCCTACAATATTCAATGCACAATTCATTATCTTACCCTTTATCGTGTTTCATTCTTGAGTCTGTATTTATCTCCTCATGATTTCCCGCCATTAATCACTCTTATGCCGCAGATACATCTTCTAGATCTACAGATCTGACAGGCCCCAAAGCCATATGTATCAACACTTTATGTCGTCGACTAAAGTGTGAAAAATCTCAAAGAAAAATACGAGAAGGAAGACCAAAATAAATGATGAACTGTCTTGCTAGCCGAATATTCTATTTTCCTGATGTGTATTTTCGTTTTGGAATTTTCACCAGGTACAAAAACAAAGGCGGTCAACACGTGGGCGTGGCCAGCAGCCAGCAGCATAATTATGCTTGTTTTCTGTCTGATTTGACACTTTTTCCATCCGTCTCTAGAGGGAGGGAGAGGGAGAGAGGAGAGAGGAGGCTGGTGATGAAGATCCGAAATAAGAAATGGCCGGAGAGAGGCAATACTTAGTCATAGTTTTTGTTGCTTGTGGAGTGTAGCGCTTAGACATTGTGGCTAAGGGAAAAGTGGGTTACGATTGTGCTTTGTGCCGCTTTCCGGGCCGTGGGGCCTGTGGGGGGTCGTGTGCGTCATGTGAGGTTTTCTTTACTGATTTTAGCATTGAAAGAGCCACGTTTGCTGTGAAAAGTATTCCTGGGGCTTGCCAGATATTTAAGGAAACTCTCGAGGGATTCAAACAGTTCAAAACTTGATGAAGAGAGCTTCTTTTTTCCACCAATTAATTTTGTTTACGTTTTGATCTCAGAAACTCGATCGAGTCACGCTTCTTGTGTGTCTTCCACTGAACTTGACCCCAAAATGTGATTTAATTATTCGATAACCGATCCATTCGGCCATTAGCTCGAATGTATCTCAGACGGCACTTAAAAGCGTTCGTTCGGAATCTTTGGTCTCAGATACTTCCGAATTCCGACTGTATACAGGTGAATGAATAAATTTGCGTAATTTAGTTGGTTTTTTGGTTCGCTGGAAGCCCAATCGCTTTTTAGATTGCATTCGGCTGCGACTTCGGCGTGGATTCGCCTTCAATTTTCCACTTACTAGTTGGAAGTTCTTCTTTACTATCTGGTATTCCTCCCCCCCTATCAACCCCCTCCCTTTGAAGGAGGGAACTAGTCGGGAAAAAAAGGTCGCAGCTTAAAAGTTTAATAAAGTTTCGTTCCTCCCCAAAACAGAACCCAAAAAAAAATGCAGTAACGGTAAATTGTGTCGTATACGAAACAATGGCGCAATGAAAAACGAACGGTAAAGAAACTAGAGAGAGAGAGAGAGAGAGAGAGGGAGAGAGATGGTGTGTGAGAGAGGGAGAGAGGGGTGTACAGGTAAAAGGTAGCTAGCTTCATGGCATGACACTCAAAAGTATTTTGTATGTCAATTGCTATTCAAGCTACTCACGAGAACGATGGGTAAGGGGTGGGGTGAGTGGAAAAGGGAGGAGGAAAGGAGGAGGAGAAGTGCCGGCAAAGTGCCGCAAAAGTTTATGAGCAGACTTTTTAGAGCCAAGAAGTTGGCTACCGACTCGTGAGTGGAGAGTAGCGAGGGGGGAACAGAGGGAGAGGGGAGAGTGGTGCTGGGTGTCGTCGTTGAGGGTCACCCTTCAGTTTGTTAATTAAATTCACGGCAAGTGTGAAAGAGAGCCAGAGAGCGGCAAGGGAGATGGAGATACACGCTCGCCCTCCGAGAAGCAGTTCCAAAAAAAAAGACAATAACAAAATACAACGGTTGATAAATTTAAATTAGCGCCCAATGTGTAGACCAAAACAAAGACAAAGACAATGACACGAAGAAAGAGAAGAAGCGGCAAAGAAAAGAAGTAGTCAATGAAGAAGACACTCTTAAAATTATTGAGAGTAACGAATTTCATATACCCTACCACCACCTCCACATACTCGCGATATGCAATCAGTTGGGAATTCATGGGATGATCATGGGATACCTATCGTGAGAAGCATTGGGCACAAACTCATCATTGATCATTGATCATTGATGGATTTCATACGATAGTGCTAGGGAACGCACATGATTATAGGTTTAGAAGCATATAGAAGAAGCATCTGATTTTCAAAAATGGAGCATGAAAATAGAACGATCCATTTGCTTGATGCTTTTGTATATCGATAGCTGACTTATCGACTGGAATACGCAAAGAAAAATAAACAAAACAAAGCCAAAATAATACAAAATAATGAACAACTCTCATAACTTTGATTTGAAGCTATTGTTTTTTGGAAAGAGTCGCGAAGCTTCGAAGAGAATTGCGACACGAAGGCGCGATAGTAAGAAAACACGATAGATGAAACCTGATACATGATAAATGATACATTTGTTGCGAAATTAATGTAGGAGTGATACATTGAACAGTAGCAATAAGTTTTAGGGAGCATAGAAAAGGAGGAAACTGGAAACAATCGACCAGAAAACCCTCCTTCTTTTGCCAAATTCTTTTCAATTGCATCGTATCCATCCTCGGGAAGGGTATGGCAAAAGGGTGTCAGTGATGTAATCTCAGGCTCGGAGCAGATCGCAGCGGAGCAGAGCAGAGCAGAGCAGACGTGTGCCAGAGAGCAGAGCAGACGTGTGCCAGAGAGCAGAAGCTTGGACATGGTTCGATGCCACCCTAGAAGAGAGCGAGCGAGAGCGGGCTATGCTGATTACCACACAGCAAAGACAAAGGGAGCAAAAACAAAGGCAAACACAAAAGCAAAACAAGAAATTATGCTGCTCTCAACCGCAAAAGTGGCTCCGAATCGAGTTCTCTTTTCTGTGTCTTTTCTTTCCCTACATCTGTTGCTGCTTATTCATATGATATCATTATCATTATATGTGTGTGTGTGTGTGTGCCTCCTCCCTGCCCCTGCCCCTCTTCCACTCCGTTTTTGTATAGTGACGGCTTGGAGTGCCTTTCTTTTGGTCATTGACTTGGCCAAAAGTTCACTGAACCTTCCGCCAAATTGGAAGGAAGGAAGGAAGGGACGCAGCGACAGCGACGACCCCGACTTTCGTGCAATTTTGAAGGGAACTTTTCTTTCGAATGCCTCCAACTAGTGATATTACAATATGGGTCAAGTCAAGTCAACCTTTCTAAAGTCAGTTTCGGGGGGGAAATGGTGGTTTGCTGTCTGTGGCATTTGATGGAGCATTTGTAAATGGTCGTGTAAACTGGTAAACTGTCTGTGACACAAGGGAGCTCCCTTCACAGGTGCTGGAGGAATCCTTAAGAATAATATTCAATATTCAAAGTATCACTCAACGTCCATTCGCAGCACAAAACATGCTGACAAAAGGCTGAAAAAAGGCTATCTAATTTCACTAAAAGCCACCACCTTCTCCTATCAAACGACAGCTTTAAGCCCAGCTTTAAGTATTAAAATGGCTGTTAGCAAACTATAGAGGAGTCCCCTCCTCAGAGGCTCCTGCTCCTCTGTCCTTTGGTCCTGTCTGGACGTGTGTCTGTTGTCTGGTGTTTTAGGTAAAAAGGCGTTGATGATGATAATGGACAGCAGCACAGAGAGTACAGAGTGGGGAAGAGATGGAGATGGAGAGTGGAGAATGGAGAACAATGGGAAAGGGAAGAGGTGAGTGGGGAGAGGGGAGTGGTGGACCACAAGGAGCACAAGAGCGTGCTGGCAGGAGAGCGAACGCATTTTGATGGATGACATTGATTGATGATGATTAATAATGTGCATTTTTATTGCTTTTCATCAAGCCAACATCGGGGGAGCCCCTCCTCTCCCACCCGCTGACTGTTTAAATACATTAGCGTGGGGCCACTTGTCCAGGGCGAATAACACCTGCAGTTAGCATATAACCATCTTCAATCTCGTTCCCTCTCTCTCTTATTCACCCATCCATCCATTCATTCATCTTTCCATTCATCCTGCTCCGTCTCAGGTCTATTCTCGCACTTTGTTACGTTCATTAATTCGCTTGGATGCGGCGCAAACTCATCAAGGCACAAACCCCAAGCCGGGTCCACGTCCAGGTCCACTTCAGCCGCTTGTCTGGTGGCCCTGCCCTGCCCTCCGCATCCTGCCACATGCTGCCACGCATATTCGCTCAATTAAAAAGCATAAAATTACATTTTCGCTTAAATAAACTTTGGTCCCGTCTACCCCCCCCCCTCCACCCTTATCTGTCTGGCAGCAGCGCCTCATCGCCCTCCCCTGACCTCAGACCTGGCCACGCAGTTCATCATATTTGGGGTCCTCGTTTGGGTTCCCTTTCGGGGCTTGCTGGGTGGTAACTCTTCTCCTCTCTGGGTGCATCTTTAGCAGGGAAAACCCAGCTTGAAACTGGGGCTACATCCTTGAAAGGGTGTGAAAACTATTTGGGATATGGTTCTACGAATATTCTTCACCCTGGCTTCGAATGGTGGTGCATGTGGCACGAAGCCCAGCTAAACGGCGGCTGATCTTGTACAGAACGGTGTCTGGTGGCAACCCTTTTTAAGCCCCGTCATTAGCCGCAATAAGCTTTCGTACGAACATCATCTGTGCCCTTCCCTCTTTGATGGCTCTAATGAAATGTTTTGCGGTTTTTGTTGCTCGACAGTTTTCCCTCTTAGCGTTTTGTTCTCTGTTTTATTTGCTGTTGTTTTTGGGGTGGCTTGGGCAAGGCAAATCATTTATTTTCAACAGAAACCCCCTCGCGCTCCCCCGCGCTCCCCCACCGCCCCTCCGCTCACCTGCGCAAGGGACGCATCAAATATTACCCAACTTGACCCCGTTCAAGCTGCTAATTTAATATTTATAAAATTGTACAAAATAAAGGAAAAGTGGAAGCACTCGGTTTCGGTATTCCGTGTTGCCACACGGCGGATACTTAATTGCATTCTGTGTGTTTTACAAGTTGTTAATTTTGTCCGGGGCTCTGCCAATAAATTAATATGCAAAAACACACACCCAAATAAAAATGAAAATAAAAAGGAAACGAAACCGGGCTAAGGGTGTGCGGGGGACTGGGGAACGTGCCCTTTTCATGGCTGGTCTCAGCTGAAAATTTCAAATCCTTGGCTCAGTTTAATGAAGCATCGCTCGACAGCCAGCCAGCCAGTCGGTCGGTAGTCCTGCTTAAGTATGCCAATAAGTGGCGGGGCCTGCAGGAGGGGGTAAGGGGGCGAGGGAGAGGCTTTAAAGGACACAAACAATTTGTTTGCCGCCTCTCTTGGGTCGAGGTAGGGTTGCCATAGTCACATATGAATTTTTAAGTGCAAACATAATAAGCAGCTTAATGAACACACACACACACACACACACACACACACAGACCGCACACAGACACATACACGTGCCACTCGCACTTGGTGGTCTCCCCTGTAATGCTCCTGCCCCCCCCCCCCCCCCCCCACCCATCTTCCACTCCAGGAAGGACAACCCTTTTTCGTATGCATGTCGTCGTTCCATGAATTTAACACGTGTGCGAGTGCGTGATATGGCGATACGGCAGCAGAGAGAGCGTGACAGGGAGAGTGTGCTCTCTCTTTTCTCTCGCCAAACTTTATCATCGTTAACACTTTAAGGGCCCCCCTATCCCCCCCCCAGCTCCGCCCTGGCCACCAACCATCTCTGTCGTTGTCAGTCAGCGTTGAAAATACCACAAAGAACTGTCAAAGTCGTCGTCAGCACACCCCTACCCCACCCCTCCCCCCTCTCGAGCATCATCATCATCATCAGCAGGAGGATTGTCATCATATCATTTCATTCCCTTGTCCGTGGGTGGATTTTTTCCCTTCTGGTGTTTCTGGTGTCTCTGGCGCTTCTGCTGTTGTTTGTTGTTCCTTTGGTTTCTTTGTCCTCTGCAGTGTCCTTTCGTCCTTGCGTCTCTCGGCCTGTTTCCATTTGTTGTTATTTTATGCTCGCACAATTTGCATTTTAATTATTTAAGAGAATTTTGATTAAAAAATATATATATACACAAAATGTGTACAGTGTACACTGCACTACACGGCACTGCAGACAGCCGAAAGGCTGACTATTTGAGGAGCCATAACTAGTGCATTTTGAAATATTATCACACATTCTGTGCACTTGATTGTTTATTGAAATCGAGCCCAGAGAACCTCAATGGAAAGCCTTCTCTGGTGGAAATATGCACACCTTCTCAGAAAAGGACATTCATGATTCGTTCTGCATTATTTGCAAGGCTCGGCTGTGCCCGCCTCTATCATCCATCCTAGTGTCAGAGAGAGAGAGCGGCATCATCTCTCATCCAGAGCAGCAACGGTTGAAGGATTAAGCCGATGCTAAGAGCTGCCACTGCCACTGCCTCTGCCTCTGCCCCATCCGCCCCATCCACCTCCTCCTTCGTTATGATGTTTTATGCATGTGACGTGGCCGCCTTAATTTTGACACTTTCATCAAATGCTCTTTCATCAGCAGAAAATGTACATTCATTTGAATTTCCTAGACTTTTTTCTGGCTTTAATTTAAAAGGGGGGGGTCGCTGCTCATTAGAGGCGGAGGCGAATGGGAATCGAAGGCTTCTTTCTGGTGGCTGCTTGGACATTTCACACTCGGTTCCCAATTTATGAGGCCCCCAAACAGCCCCCCGAAAAGCGCCCCCCTCTCTGGGGAGACTACCTGTCAAGTGGCCCGCTCTGGCTGCCAGTGCAACAATTTAGACACAGATACATCCCCATCTAACCCCTCTCCCCTCTCCCCGCTCCCCACTCCTCCTGCAGAGAAAAACAAGAGAGGAAGGAGAAGCAACAGAAGCAATAAACATTTTTACAGCCATAAATTCTTTGAGGCAGGCACTCCCCCCTCCCCTCTGCTCGTCTATGGTTTTCCTCACTTACTAAATTCTTCATAAATTTCTTATTTTTATTACATTTTTGAACTTACGAAATTTTTTTCCCCTCCGCCGCCGTTGTTATTGCCTCTTGCCTCCTGCCTCCCGTCTCCTGCCCCTTGTTGCATCTGAAATAAATTTTTAATATCTAATTTTTTTTTATTGTTTTTCTTGTTTGTTTGCAGGTGAGTTTCAACCATCAACGGGTATCGGGAACGGTGCCCCTTTTGGGGATGCATTGCGGGGTCCATTGGCCCTTGCTTCGAGGATTTGTAACGGGAAACTGGGAAACGCCTTCATCGATGAGTCATTTCCCTAATTTATTTATAGATCCATTGACAGCAAATTTAAAGAAATTTCCATTTTCCACTTTCCACTTAAATTTCTGCCTTTTGCTTGTGTTCTTCTTAGCCGAAAAGTCGACTGTTGGTCTCTGCTATGGAATACCATCTACATTTCATAGCTTTCAAGTGTTTTTCGTAGCCAATTTACTCAAAGTACTGACTTTTTGAATTTGAACACAACGAAAAAAAAACCGCTCGAAAAAGAATGCGAAACACACCTTGGGCTATATTTGGGATACCTCATTGCAGCATTAACGAGCTGTATATATGTACGTGCCAGAGCTGGTTCATAATTATATTCATTATTGTACGAGTATTTACTGCCACCCGAATGGGGGCCAATCTTTCAGCCTTGGTCGAAGGGGGAGGTACTAAGTATTTTATTATAATTTGCCACACACCTCTATCTCTACCGAAGGATGACAAATCGGAATGCATTTTATGCTTTAGCACTGCTTAAAATTCGATCTTTTAGGGTACTCCACGCCTCGGTCTTACCGCTTTTTGGCTTTTCCTTCTTCGATTTATATTTGATTTTGTTGGGATTTGCCTTAGTTTTTGAGTTCATGGCGTATAATTAATGTCTACTTAAGTGAAAGGACAGTCGGTTCGTCCCCCCTTTAGCCCCCCTCCATCCCGCCGATCCCTCCGCTTCCACCGTTATCCGTTTGCTGCTTTAATTACTCACTAAGCAGAGGCGGACAGAATATGAGAGGGTTGGCAGGGGGGGAGGGGCAGAATCGGGCGAGCAGTGCGCAGTCAACAGTGCCTGCTAAAAATATCCCATCACCGCACACACCTGCACGTCGGACGCTCGCCCGCTCCCCCGCTCGCCCCGCTCGGTGGGTCTCGACGCTGAGGTAAAAATTTATTTTTAATTTGGAAACAAAATTTCACAGCTTTTTTCACTCTATAAGTATTCATGTGTATTCATTTTCCTTTTCTTGTGTTTAGTTTTTGATGATGGAAAAATATTCGTTGTTTGGCCAGCAGCGGCATGGCAGGCGATTTGCACATTGTTTTTAAATTACGAGACGAGACGAGACGTATTATATGTATATTTATTTGTGCACCTATTCCACTCTCTAGAGGGAGAATTTTTAGATTTTTTATGGTAATGCGGGGGGGCGGGGGAAATTCTTTCGAAATGGATCTTTTGGATTATGTATGACAGGCTAATTGGGGCTGTTTGTACACACTCCGTGTATTTGATGTGATTTCTCACACACAGATTGACCTTTTGACCCTCGCTCTCCACTCCTCATATTCATCATTTTGTGGGGTTCCGTTGATAAATTGAATTAACCCAACAAAACAGATACATCTACTGCGAGGGGAGGGGGAGAGAGACATCGTTTTGAATTTGAAATTGGTTAACATTGTTGTCGCCTGTCGCCCATGCACCCACTTAATGGTTAAATGGGGATGGTGGAGGGTGAGTGTGCGAGATCATCATTACGACTCCCATTGATTCACACTGCGATGGGAACGCCGATTCCCCCGCTTCCCCTGCTGCTGCACTCGAAGTTAATCAGCTTTTGTCTGGCTGCACTGCACAGCGACAGGTACAGTTGTGCCCAATGATATTTCAATTAAAATGTTTCTTTGAGTGTGATGGATCTTCCTCCCGCATGCTACGACGGTGACATCATTTCCGTTTAGCTGCAGCACCAGAGTCCAGTGGCAGTGGCATGCCCGGTGGCAGCATAAAAAATTCAATTAGTGTGGCCAGGCATATGCAAAGTAGAATGCAACCCCGGGGGGGAAGGAGGACAGACAGACAGACAGAGAGGCATGCCCTCTCTTTCAGTGGCTGGCATTCGTTTATTATTTTTTGTCTTCTGCTTTTTACCGCCTTAAATGGATTTTGATTGAGTTTAATTAAACTTTATTAGGTTTTGTCACCCTCCCCTACATGGGGACGGACGGGCGATGGATGATGTGCGTCCGGCCCAGCCGTTTGTTGTTGTTGTGCCATAAACAGGGGCTTCTTCGGGAGGAATCACAGCATTTGCCTCTGGCTTATGGAGGGACCTGTACAGATGTGAGGGTGTGGACTCTGGGGTACGAGTACGTACGGTATAAAGTTTCACTCATTCAATTCAGATTCGTTTGTCCACTCACTCGCCTTCCCTCCTCCTCCTCCACTCTTGCACACTGCATTCACGTCCATTTACGATGTGTTTATTGAGTCTTTGGTGGCCTTTGAATTTCAGATCCCCTACCACCTCCCCCCCTCCCTCTGCCCTGTCTACTCGTACAGCCAGTCGCCCCCCTCCCTTCCCCTCTGTGTACAGCCAGTCGCCCCACTCCCTTCTCTCTGTACAGCCAATGGAACTGTCGCTGGTTTTTCTTCTCGTTTTTCGCTGCCTCCGATATGGAATTGAATTGATGCATTGAGTTGTCTTTTTATAGCTCCTAAAACGCTTTCTTTCGCCTGGAACCTGCAACCTGCAACCTGCTACTTGCAACGTGCAACGCAAAGCAAAAAGCTGATTGAGATCAAGTATCTTTTTGCTGCGAGCTTCGCTGGCAACGGTATTGATTGGTCTCTGGCCTGGCCCTAAGCAACTGTCTCTCTAATGGCTTGAAGGCCATTCGGTCCAGAATACAATGTGCGTACCCGAAGGTATTATCTGAGGGAAATATATTTAAATCTAGCCATACTTTCATCTTTCTTTTATCGCTCTCCCCAACCCCAAACGATACCCAAACGATACCCAAACTCAATTCAAAATCGGTTGACTCCTCGAAAAGCATTCGAGTTTTTTATGAGTGATTTTCGAGACACTATTCAAGAGCCGTCGACGACTAAGTCTGGTAAACACTTTGCTACTCGTATTATAAGCACTGAAAAGAGATGCAGATAGTCATAGAAAAGGGACAGATATATGTAGATGGGGGGCGGGATATGGGCGGGGTATTCACGCCGTTCGGGGCCGGCGGTTTGGGGTTTACGAGCCGCAATTTTATACAAATTTAAGCTCTTAAAGATGACATTTTGATCTGTTTTGATTTCCCCAGAGAAGGAGAGACAGCAGGAGTGGTGGGAGGGTCTGTGTCCTGCGTCCTTGCTGCAAGTCCTGTAACGTGATTTCTTGTTCGCCTTTTTTTCCTCTGCTTTCGCCCTGCTTTCACCCTTGTGGACTTATTTTGGTTAACGTGTTTTTTATATATATTCCACCCACCGCCCCACCACCCCCCGACCCACACACACACACACACACACATGTATTGGTGGAGTTTATTGCTTGTCTGTCTGTCTGTGTGGGTGGGTGGAAAGGACATGTGAGGACGGGTCGTCGTCGTCGTCGTCGTCTCGCATATCCTTAATACATAAAATATGTTTGATGGTTTCGCCATTCTCATATGTCAAAGGTTAGCGCACGTGCTCGGGGTCTCATCGCTATGGCTGTTGTTGTTTTTGGGTTGCAAAATCGAAATTTAATATTATATATATATGCGATATCTGGGCGCAGAGAGCGAGGGTTGTCGAACGAGTATCTGCAGATGCCCACCTTGTGTGTGTGCCCCAAAAAAGAATATTGTTGCATGTTGAATTATTTATGGCGGACACAGACCCACAGATAGATGCCCCGCTGCCTGGGGCACTCTCAATTCCCCTGAATTTAGATGGCCCTCCGGCTCTATCTCTTCCACCTCCATTTCCGACACTTTTCAATTAGCCGCCGCTTGAGAAAGAAAACATAATGACAATTGATTGTCATTGTCAGCCGATAGATAGATAGATAGATAGATAGATGGGTATCGGCCTGCCACAGAGATAGGCAACAAATCAATTAGAGACTCGAATAGACTCTTCGTTTCTTTATCACCCACAATTGTCGTGTTCACCTTTTTGTGGGACAGTTCGATAATTGGAGAGCCCCCAGCCCCCATTCCCCAATAGAAAGTAGGAAATCTTCAAGTGAAAAATCTTTCAACAGCAAAAGTTAATTTCTGTCTATTGTAAAATGTGTGACACGACGACTGGAGAGGGGGGGGAGAGGGGCCCAGAGAGAGTGGAACGCATTCGAGTGTTATTTCTGTGTGTAGCCGCAAATGAGAAACATTGTTATCTGCCCCACCTTCTCCTCCTCCGACGACGACTCCTCCTCCACCTCAGATTCGGCTCCGATGCGCTATTGTGCGAGTAGTTTTCTTTATCTTTGCCGCAATGTCACCGCCAATCGGTGGGTAAACACCGCTCGCACACACAACGATGTTTGCCCAGCCCAAAGGCAATTACCAGGCTTTTATTTCTGCCCCAAAGAATCTCGGCAAAAGCTTAACACGAGGCCCTAGATGGCAGGCAATGAATCAGAAACATAAATATACGATAAATTGTCCTAGCATGTATATGGAATGATCTACCAAGAACCGATTGGTTCCCTCAAGGTCAGATTAGATCGGTTCCCTCAAGGTCCAGGCATCTTGGCAGATATGGAGAGATCTAGCTGCTGGCCAAACAATGCGACACTCTCGGGCTCGGGTCTTATCTGCCCACAGAAGCAGAAGCTATTCGCTCTATTTGCCTAGATAAATCTGTCTGGCTTAGAGCCGCCTCTCGTACTCGTATCATATGTCTAGCCCGACCGTGGGTCTAGGGCCAGGGGCAGGGGGACGGGGATGCTCCGTTTGCACAGATTTACCGTCCTTACCGTTTTCCTGTGGTTGTTGGCTTTCCCCCCCCCCCCCCCCCCCCCCCTTGACTCGGGCGATCCGCAGCACCAAACCCCAGAACCCTCGTCACATTAATGTCTCTATAGCTGTCATGTTGGGACCTGCCTGGCAGGTGCTCCAATGCGGTGGGTGCTGAGGGGCGGGTCGGCGCTTATCAGTGGAAACATTCTCTAGCGGCGGCTGTTTAACGGCTTGCCACGTAGGTCGGACAGAGGGTTCCTCACCCCCCCCCCCCCCCCTGTCTCCCTTTTAATATTCGCTATTTTTCCTCCAGCTGGGTAGTTGCAAGGCAGGTGTTAATGTGCGTAACTTGCCACACTTTCAACACGTCGAGAAGCTTTAAAGAAAAAGTTTCAATCTGTTTTGGGCTCTTTTTGGGTGTGTAACCGCGTCCCATGGGGCGTATGTGTAATTTTTGCCCTGCACAACTTTTTTGGCATTAAATTGCCAGCGATTTTCTTTGTTCCTCCGCTCTCCGCTCCCTGCTCACTGCTCCCTGCTCTGCCCTGCTGCTGGCACTGCACTTTCCCTGGCACATCAACAATTAATCATCAAGTCGGCGCCCGGGTATCTCTGGTGCTCCCCGCTCCTCCTGCTCCCTCCCCGCGGCTGTGTCAAACATGTGTCGTCGTCGTCGTCTTCGGCGGCAGCAGCCATCTGATCTCTCTGCCGCTGTGGGGCGGCTCCTCTGACGCCTGACTAATCGCTAAACAATTGTTTAACATTAAAATGGCCACATAATCACATTAATTAGCATTTTCGTTGCGCCTTCCCTTCCTTCGCCCCCCCCTTTGCTCTTCCCCCGCCATTGTTGTTAGTTTTTGTGGCAAGAGCTGCCAAAAATTTGCCTCACAAGACAGGCACACGGACACGGTTGTTTGAATCGTTTGATGGGTGTGCCTGCTGCTGCCCTGCTGCTGGTACGCCGAGTATTTACTTGCCTCGATTAACGAGTATTTGTGACGCGTGAACTTGAATGGAGAGAAGAGCATGCATTTCGGATTAATTTTGGCTTAAGAAAGCCTTGTTTATCCTTGTTGCGTTGCCCATAGTTTGATTCGATTCATAGCACTGCGAATTTCCCGCCGAGAACTAGTTCTAGGCTAATCAAACTCCTCAGGAACTAGTTCGTCTGAGGAAAAGAGAGGAGGAGGTGTATACTCGTATGTGAGCTTATGATTTATAGAATAATATTTATATTGGCATCGCTGTTCACAAAAAAGACGAATGGCCAACACAAAAATTTCATAGGAATTTTGGGAGATTTTTATATATTTAATTTTATTTGTTTCCATTTCTCTTACACTTTTTATTTACATCGTTCTCTGTTGTTTCTATTCTCACACCAACATCAGCCGTTTTCTCACGCACACATTGCACGACGAAGGGTGTGCGAGAGAGAGAGAGAGACAGAGAATGAGTAGGCGCGTGGCGGGGGTTGCCTAGCCACTGAAATTTCATTTGATGTGAATCAGATTTTACTGTCTGGAAGATATAGTCAGGCTCTGTGATTCTGCCGTATCTTTTTTCTCGTATTTTCAAAATTGTGGATGCCACAGATGGGGATGGATGGGGCGGTTCGAAATACACTTTTAACAGTCGATACAAAATTGGTATCTCTAGCTCTTATAGTCTTAAAACAATAGGTTTACTGGCTGATTCCCTTCTCCAGAAAAACGAACAGAGAGTGAGCGAGAAAAAAAACCAGAAATTTTCGGCTCTGACACATGAAAGACGACGATGCCATGACGATTCTAAGTAGCCGAACCATGCGATTGCCTGTTGATTGGAGGGCTCGAATGGGTCCCATAATTGTTCAATTCTTAGCATTCGATTCGATCCAGATTTGTGTGGCCACATTTTGAACTAGTTCCAGTTGTTTTGTTTGCACTGTACCCACGGATTGCCATACCCTCTCGCCCCTCTCTCTCTCTCTCTCCCTCTCTCTATCTCTGTGTATCTATGCCGCTCTGCGCAAACATTAATTCCTGTTTACCAACGTGCAATTATTGTTGCTTATTTGTTTACTACTTTCATATGCATAATTACTGATATAATTTCAATTTAATTGCAATTAAATTTGTTGCGTAATTTGCGTTGTTCAACAACGAGAAAACAGCAGCCACGAAATCTGTACAAACTTTTGAACACCGAATACTGAATATTGCGTTGGAATCGGTGTCGGTGTTGGGGTTGTGGTTGGGGGTTGGGGCTTGGGGTTGGCGGCACAAATCAACAACATTTTGGAATCATTACCTTTGGATCTTCTGCTAATGTTTTGTGAATAGTTGCTAAATAATTGTTTTTGTTTTGGGCGATCGAAGCGAAGGAGGAGGAAGGCTCTTCAAAGATAAATTAGACAGAATTTATTTATGGGCAAGACCAAGAGCAAATGGATTGATTCAAGGGGAGGAGCAGACCGACCGACGGGGCACTTAATAAATTGTCCATCATTAAAAGTTTTAGGCACTTTAATTGTTTCCACCCGAAATGCTAATGGAGTTGCCCTTATAGACACGATGTGTAGAGGGTACATCTCTGGTAGATCTCTTTGCTTAATTAACATGATTTATGCCACAAATAAAAGTCAGTTTTGTTTTACACGAAGCATTTTGCCAGCAACTTTCATACGAAAATTGAGCATAATTAACGCGCAATACACGGGAGGCGTGAGGCGAGGGGCGGGCAGACCATTGGCCATGCAAATACACGGCTTTCTAACGTCTCCGTACAAGCATTATAAATAATTGAATCATTTATTGCAGTCGTGTGCAATTTTGTATCTAATTATAATTAAGCCGAGTCACCGCCCCACCGCCCCATCGCTCCCCGCATCTCCATGTCGCTCGCTCTCTTGGTCCCTATCCATCTCTCTCGTATATACATCGTATATCCTATGCGATGCAATCATAATTGTCATAAATTATAAGAGGCAAGTGGCAACTGTTTGGGTTTGTTGTCTTCTGTGGCCCAAGCCCGCATATGAAATGGCAAATGGCAAATGGCAAATGGGAAATGGGAAATGGCAAAAATTCTGCACATTCCTTTGCCTAATTTTCAGCTTATTCTGCAGCTGCCTGTTCTCATTTCCACCTTTCTTTTTCTCTCTCGTGAATTGTTTATTTGTTGCACTGAATGGTTTGCCCTTTCCCGAGTTCAACTTTGGGGGGCAGCCTCCATTCCGGCAGAATGCAGAACATCCGTAGACGTTTCATCATCATCGTCTATTGCGGCACCCTATTAATGGCCAGCATAATGATATTCTCAAAGTTAATAACATTTTTTATTTATTTTCCCGCACGACCCCGCATTGCTCCCCACTTGGCCCGCCTCTCAGTTTCCCCATCTGTCTCATTCAATTTCATCTGTCATGTTTATTTATTCTTCCCAGATTTTGTGTGTTTTTTGTTTTTGCGCAATTTCTCATTTTTTCATTAGTTTTTGATGTTCTTCCACTGCGCTCTGACCCTATTAATATGCCCCGAACGCGGCGGCGGTGTACATTCCGCTGTGTAATTTATTATTGTCTTGCCATTTGTTCAGTTAATCAAGCTTATTAAAGAAGGCGAACATTAACAGCCTTGGAGCACAGCTTCAGCGGACAATCTGGCCAATGGCCACGGGCTACCTGAGTTGCCTCTGAGATTGTGGAGGAGCAAAGCAGCTGCCAGATATACTTAGATTCGGATATATGGATGTGTATAGAGGGTATTTTGTAAAAGCATCTGTACCTGCCTCTCTCCTTCCTTCCCTCCGATTGCTTTGCAATTTGTTTCGGTTCTTTTTCGTGGCAGCAAATTGCTGGGGCCTTGTCGCATGCCATGCCTCCTCCTCCTCCTACCTCTCTGCATCTGTCTCTGATGTTGTGTACGTGTCCCTGCCGCTGTTGCAGCTTCATGTTCGACTGCAATTAATGTGGACACTTAATTAATCATAAAAATTGGCGAAAAGTGTTTACGACTCATTTAAATTGACAAATGTTGTGTGGGCTGTTCTGGCCATGTTCGTCTCCTTCTTGTTGCATCACCATCATCATCTTCATCACGAACAAGAAGAAATACCGATCTGACCTGATTAACATATTCTTCTACGGAGGGCGGGGCCCTTTCCCTTTCCGCCCCCCCCAGTTCTTGTGAAACTTATTCATAAGAAGTGCTAATAATTTTGTGATTATGATAACAAAACTCATTTATTTTCCATCTCGACATCGTCAGACATCGTCGGGTCGTCTCATCATCATCCAACAGCCCAGCAGCCCATCATCCTCATAAGTTTACAAGAAAAGCGCCGACCGACCATCTGGCGTCTTGTCTTTTGCATACTAATTCGATGATTTTCGACAAACGACTGACTGACTGACTGATGCCTGCCTTCCAGATGCTTATCACTGGATTAGATGCTCTACGCTTTGGTCCTTTGGTGGCCTTTGGTTCATAACTGAACAGAACATCCATGTTATTGGTATTCCCATCAGCCCCTGTGACAAGGGTTGCCGTGTGGTATTCAAATGTTTGTCACTCGAACGAATCCTGAGATATTTGATGCCAATTAAAAAATATTACAAGCACTGAGACTCGCAGAGTTGTCAGGGTAGCTTCTGTTTCTTTGCTTTAGGATATTTAAGCATGGGATAAGCTGTGGAAACTTCCCAAAAGCCAGGGGAGACATTCATTTCGAATGAACCGAAGATTTGTCGAGTTTATTTCATCATTTATTTAACATATTTCGTTTCACGAGTCCTGAACTCCACCCACACGGCTCTACAGATTTGTATCAGTAGGTAATGGGCAGAGAAAAGGGCAGACAACGCCAGTAAGCACATCCAGAACTTACATCCACTTCGTTTCTTCGTCTCGCATTCGAGAACGGGCAAAGTTTTGAATATTCCGCTCATCCGAAAGTGCTGATTTGTGCCATGGACAAGGAATTTCCCCATTATCATGTGCTTAAATTCAAACATGAGTCAGATGGTAGAGAATCATGGAAAGTGCAATTACCAGAAATCATCGGCATGGATCCATTTGCAAAGGAAATCGTTTGGAGCAAAATAAATGATTCACAATATAGCGGAAAATGGTTTGCCGGGGCAGCTATTATGATTATTATATAAATATGGGTAGGATATGGGATATGGGTTCAAATATTACGTGAAAAACATAAAATAGATTTTCGTGGGGTTTTGTTGTTTTTCAACAGCCATTCGTCCGGGAATGTGGGCTGTAATCCTCCCCGAGTGTCTGTGGAACTGTCGTATTATCGTATGACCTACTATTAGCTCTATATTTATGTATATTTATACACACAATCCGAATGATGATTAAAGATATACGAGATGTGCGCGTCCCCCTTAGTCAGCCCGTCATAACTGGCCCTCTTATTCAATCTGAATGGATTATTATTTCCGCTTGATCTTTAATCTCATATCTCATTGAGGCGACCACTCGTTGGCTCTTTTGTGAGTTGAGTGTGCCACTCCCACAATCCCAGTGGAGGGGGCAGAGCGGCAGGGCAGCCAGCCGCCCTCTAATTATGCGATACATCACAAATAAACAAATTTCAACTGGAACCACCACTCCCCTCCTCCTCCACTCGGCTGGCCTCTAATGCCGCGCACGTACTGGGGTCTGCCTGCCCATCCTCCGCCATGACAACCCATGGAGGAATACGCACTAATTTTATGGCTTAATATACTCTCTCAATGGGGGGGGCAGGCATGGCAGGGACGTGGATGGGGATGGGGATGGGGAGATTGTGTAACTATGGGTGGGGTGGTGTGGGGGGTATCGGGGTGTAGGACAGATTCTGGTGCTCCAGTGCGAAATTGGCACTCAACGTCATTGTCGTTGACGTCGTCGCCATCTCCCCATCCCTCCATCCCACTCCTCGAGAGCTGTCACTCATTTGCTCTTTCCCCAGTCTCCTTTCCCCGCTCTCCTCTGTCCGTTCGTCCATTTACCATTCATTGCGTACGAGAGGAAAAAAAGGAAATGTAAAGAAGAAAAATATTTGTCACGGCAGCTTGGAATTCTTAATTTTATTACACTTTTTTTTTTGGCGTGCGTAACGCGCCAAGAGACAGAGTCTTGGCAGGACTCGGAGTCGGTGGACAGAGAGGGGGACGACGCCAGGGAAAGGCGTGTCTAAGATGGGAGGATGGCCTCTTTTTTCCTCCCCCTCGGCCGCCCCTCGCCGGATTCCTGCATGCAAATTTGGTCTTGTCGGAAATGACATTTTCATGCGTAAATTGAAATGTGAGCGACGTGTTTGGGGGATTTGCCTGTGTGTCTTTCCCCCGCCCCCTCTCTCTCTCACTCTCTCCGCCCACTGTTGATGGAAAGCCAGCCCCAGCCCCCACCGTCGGCGGAGAGGAAAACCAAATTGTCATTGCTTTTAATTATGTTTTTTTTTTTTTTTTGCCCTGGAGCACTTAAGCCCATCTCCCTGCGCTTTGTTCGGGTTTCTTCATCAGCAGATCTTAACTTTCCATTTCACTTGCAACAAAACTAAATTTCTCCTCTCTCTTTCGTTTCAGGTAAGTTTTCGAGACCCGCATTTCCATCGAATCTAAGATGAACGACAGCCAGTCGAGGGAGAATAATCTGGCAGCTAAGTTATAGACCATGTCTCGCTTTTTTAATTATAACTAAACACAAAACTCGTCAACAGCCGGGCTGGAAATTGTGTCAGGCCCAGGGTCGAGGGAACAAGAACCACGCCGCCTGATAAGGGCAACAATTCCCATAACATTTCCTGTGTTGCCCGATAAAAACAATGAACAAAATTCACTGACGATAAGGCCAAAGAAGGGGGGCAGAGCGAGTCCCGTCCCTCATCCGGTGGCATGGAACCAGAAGCAGAAGCAGAAGCAGAACCACAGCCCAGAGCTGGCATATTAGAATTTTTTGAACCAAAAGATTCTTCGCCCACATATAAAATATGCAGGCCAGAGTGTGGCCAGCGGAGGGAGGGGAGGGGGCTGAAAACAAGGAGTCGGAGACGGAGATGGTGGAGGGGAAGGGTAAACTTTTGTAGACTTTAGTTTTCCCGGGGAAAATTGAATTTCCTGCTATTGACTTTGGGGGAAAGCCCCGAAAGCGGCCAGCAAAACTTTCATATGGGCATAACATAGGAAACAGAAGGCAAAAAAAATGTCAAAGCAGCAAAAGAAAACAAAAAGAAAGAATGCCGAAACGAACCGAAAGCCGAGAACCGATAACCGAGAACCGATAACCGAGAACAAGCCGCGAAGCGATGTCTGGAACCGAATCTGATTTGTATTTGGAAAGTTCTCTCTCTCTCTCACTCTCTCTCTCTCTCTCCTTCGTGTCTTGTCTTTTTTGTAAGCAACGCCGCCAACATTCAATAAAAATTCAATTTGCAATTGAATTTGTTTTCACTCTATATCCTTCCCACACTCTCCCTACACATCCAGCCATCCATTCATCCATCTATCCATCTCCATCTCCGTCCTGACAGACATTGCAACTTTGTAAACACTGCAAAAATTGCCAATAATATTATACATATGTACACACAGTCCTCCATATACAGTCCGAATATGTATTCGGCTCCACGTGTCCATGTGTGCACAGAGTTAGCTATAGACAGAGCCATTCAGTGACGAATTAACCGCAGTCCGTTCTGGGAGTACTCGTACTCGTACTCGGATGATGGCATTGCCATGCAAACAAAGCCACGAATGAACGAATGAACGAATGCATGAAATGTATGTAAATTCATGGATGCTTAATTTCTGTGGAGTGGAAATATGTAGTTTGTAATTTCAAGTTTAAATAGAACGAGTAATCGACACAATTTCCAATTCCCATTTGTCGGGGGACGGCATTCTATCCTCTTCTTCCTGCATTTTTTTTGTGCGTGGAGCGCAGGGAGTCACAGCGTCTGCTCTCTTTCGAGGACCATCCGTTTCTCATTCAGTCAGAATGTGAAACGTTTGCTATCTCTTTCTCGCGCTTGTCTCTCTCTGAACCTAGAGAGAGAGTTTGAAAAGAGGATGGTCCTCAGCAGAGCGGTGTTTCTCTGTTTAGCAATTCCTTTTTGATCTTCCTTCTAGTTCTGTCTCAGGGACGACTCCTCCTCGCGCTCAGACCACGCTCTCAGCGAAGAGTAACGGGCTACTCCCCTGCATAGTTTCCGTTGTGGCATATTGATCCTCCTTCCTGCTTCTGTACTTCTTCTTAGCAGATTCGCTTTATTTTTGTGAAGAAGCATCCGAAATCATGTATGATTTTCCATCTCGCAGAGATCCCGATTTGTTCGAGTTTGCTGCTGAAAAATGCACAACCGAAAAAGTGTTCTATCAGCATAATATTTATTTGATAAGGTTGCCGCTGGGAAATCGCGAATGCCAGTGCGGAATTGGATTTTAACACGATACGAATCGGCGAGAAATATTTGCTGTTTGCTTAAATTATGTATTGTTATTGCCGCATTTGAGTGTGTTGCACATAAAAATTCACATGAAATCCACGGCCTGCCCGGTTCAAGGGGTGGGGCGGGGGGAGGAGGTGCGCTTATCGTTGCCAGCCGCCTGCTCTGCTCTGTGGTTTTTTCCCAGTTTCCGTTCAGCGCGGGGTTTATCGATTAAATTCATATCATTGACACGTCATAAGCCGCAAAAAAAAAAGAGGAATAAATACACAATGGAGAGTAGAGCAGAGGGAGGAGGGGGGGTCGCGATGAAAGCGAGACTAAAAATATTTCAATAAAAAATGGCACGCGGGAGAATGGGGGGCGGGGGCGACTCTGAAGATATTTACGACCCTTTTAGAACCTGCGCCAGAAACTAAGTGAATTAGCCAAAAGCTACGGAGAACCGAAGGTGGTAGGGGGGTGGGGGGGAAGGAGCCATGGAAGGAAAAGTACATTAATAAAATAGTATTTGTGGTTGTAGCAAAACAAGAGAAGGTGCTGCCCGCAAACCCTTTTCATTATCCATATGCAAATGGGGATATGCCATAAAAAAGGCGAGGACACCGAACAGCCAAAAAGTGAGCAAAAGTCGCGCGAATTAAAGCCCAAAATGATGATAATGGAAGGACCACCAGTCGCAGAGTCGTCTTCCTCTGCCGTCACTTCCTATTCCTCTCTGGCAACAGTCACGTTAAACGGAAATGGCAATGTCTAGACTGTAGACTACGGACTACGGACTATGGACTTTTGGACTCTCGAGCTAGTCGCGGGCTGGGTGGAGGAGGCGGAGAAGGCGGACAAACAACCGCAAAACATTTGCCACGGCACAAAAGGTTTCAGTTTCGGTTTTTTCGCCTCCCTTCCGCACACAAATTTCTGGGAGGGAAAACATAAAGTGCAAAAGAATGAAAACCCCTGCTCGGATCCGAAAAAGCCTTCCCTGCGGAAGAGTTTGCTGTGCTGTCCAGAGCCCGGCTCCGACCTGAGGCCCATCGTATTACATGTCCGGGACGTGCCTGGGCCTAATACAAGGTCCGTTCTGTCCGGCGGAATGTTTGCAGATGCTGCTGCTGTCGTTGCAGTTTTTCGTTTGCCAAAAGATGGGAGGGGTCCACCTTGATAGCTGATATCTGCAGGGACTGTGCGAGTATCTCTTGATATCTGTATCTGCATCTGTGAAGGGAATACTGCGAGCGCCCCCTACCGGTTGAAATAAATAAATTGATATCCGGATCGGTTTTGATTTTCCCCATATTCTAGATTTTCTCTAGAAATTGTCAACCGATAAATGCTTCATTTTGCATTTTGATTTCATTTCCGTTTGCCTTCGTTTGGCAATTTCCGTTTCATCAAGAAAGAATGAAAGGAGAGACAAAGGAGGGCGGGTTGACGAGGGGGAGGAGGTTATGCTAAACATTTCTCAAGGTAGGTGGAAGGAATCCGAATCCTTCCTCCATTATTTCTGTATTTCGCATATGTGTGTTTCGTGCATTTTATAAGCTGCACATTTCTCTTCGTTTCTCCGGTTTTTCTCCGCCGGCAACATTTGTTACGACGTTGCTCCTTCCCGGCCCTGTCTGCTCGTTATATTTTCTCATTTCTTTGCCACGTTTACCTGCTGGCAATTGCAGTTGTCAGTCTCGTGATGTGGTGTTCTGCACGGGGGGGTTGGGGGTCCCTCTCTATGTATAAGGAACGTGTACATGGGTATGCATATGACAGATTACAGCTAACAGAGCCCCCCGACTGTAAGCTCGGATCGCAGCGCCGCTGCCACTGTGGACATCCCCGTCATCATCTTTCTGCTCGTGCCTCGGCCACTCGCTCTCGCTTTTCCCTCCGGAGTGGCTCCTGCTGCTCCATCATCGTCTCGGCCACGTTGCTTGTCGTTGTCCCCTGTCGTTGTCAGGGTTGTCTACTCAACGACTCATAATTTCACTTGAGCATCATAAATGCCAACAGTCGGCAGTTTCCATCCTTCATCCTTCATCCTCCAACCATTCCGTCCTTGTTGGATCCCAACAAACATTTGCCTAAACACCAGAGCCAAAACAAACGGCGGTCTGCAGCCGGCAACTGTATTTCCATCTGTGTATCCCTAAGATACGGCAAACATTGAGGCGATCCAATTGCAATTGCATTTGCTCTAACCTGTTTTCTTTTATTTTCCTTTTCTGCCTTAGGATTGGGGATTGGACCCGAACCTGGGTCCAAGTTTCCTAATGTAGGATATCGTTTGGACCGACTGAAACGATTACGATGGCAAACAGGGACCTTGATCTGCATCTCTGAAGTGTTTACAGGGTATCCAAACAGTCAGTCCACTGCTCACTTGCCCATGCCTGGGCTGCTCCTGGCTGTTTGGCGGCAATCTCAGCCATTGCCCTCGGGGCGTGAGCCGGAGGGAGGCAGCGTCGGCCGGGTCGGTGGTGTGGAGCTAGAACTCTTGGTTACCTGGTTCCCCGTTTCGTGCTGCTTCAGGGGGACGGGACGGCGGACACCCTGTTGCCGGCGTGTGTGTGTGTGTGTGGGTGGGTGGGTCTGGCGCTGAAAAAATAGATACACGCACATGCAGGACAAATGTGAACCATTTTGTTGGTCCGTACTTCATGCTCCATCTCTCCCTCCCACTTCTTGTGTCTTCCCGTTACTTGTCTGGGCTTTCGTCCGTTCTTTCCTTTCCTTTCTCCTGCTTCTGCTCCTGCAGCCTTCTGCCCGCTGTTATTACTTACTCGCGCATCGTTAAAGTGACTTCCGGCCATGTTTCCCCCCCCCCCCCCCCCCTCTCTCTGTACCGTATGTGCGCTTCTTCATATGTATGCGTGTGTGTGCTGTGTGTGTGTGTGTGGGTTATGGTAATGGCACTTGCTGTTTTTTCTTGCCCTCTTCTGGGGCATAGCATACATTACGGGGCTTGCTTTACTGTCTGCCGCTGCTGGATGGCTGGATGGCTGCCTGCCTGGCTGACTGCTCGCTAAATTATGCAGAGCCTTTGCCTTTTGGCCCGGACTCCTGCAAAAGGTGACGAAATATTACAATTTAACCTTCCCTCCCTTCCAGTTTTTCTCTTTTTTTTTTTCGTTCACTTCTGTGTGTGTGTGTGTGTGTGTGCTCGGCAAATTTCCGCTAACAAAATGATAGACAAAGTTGGAAAGTGAAATATGAGATTTCATGTTCATGATTTAAATGTTTAAATTCTCTTCTGAACGGAACGGAACGGAACGGGGAAGGAGGGGGGGGGGCACGCGCACAATATAAAATAATAAATAACACAAATTAATTGCCGGCCAGGAATTAATAGTCAATAGGACATACATATCGTGTATATGTTTTATTTTTGTATAAATATTTGCTTTGAGGCGACTCCAATTTTTCGCGATTTATGTCCGGTCGCCCTGGGAGAGAGAGAGAGAGCAAAGAGAGTGCCGTGCCCGCAGTGAGATAAAAATGGCTGGCCAAACATCACAGAAGCCGGCCAGAAGGCCTCGAATGCTGTGCGGTTTATTTATGTCATCTGTATGTGTGTGTGTGAGAGTCCTTCCCCTGTCCCCTGGCCAGCAACCTGCAACTCATTCCAGCCCTTGGTTTGAGGTGCAGCCCGTTTATTGCCGTGAATTATGTGCTGCGATAGTTGCCGCCCATCGGGGGCATTGTGGCATAGGGAAGGATAACAAAGAGGGGGGGAGATATGAGCAGATACTCGTATGCAAGTAGATTGAACAGTAGCTTATCGTTATCTATCAATGCGCTTATCTTTCAAATAAAATCCACGGGCATTTTCGGGGAAATTTGAACCGAGGCCAACCAATTAATAAATATAAACCCATTTCCATATACTTTTCTACCGATTTTATTATCTAAATCGAATGAAAATTCACTTTTTTAACCAATTGGCATAAAATTTCATCAATTTTGATCTGAAAACCTATTAAAAAAAGCAAAAGTCCGCTTTTTCGGTATTTTTTGGTATTTTTATAGTTTTTGTTTTCTTTCACTATTTTCTCCTTTAAGAAAGGCAAAAAGATTTCCTCAAAGTCGCTCCTAAAAGCCTACATAGTGGTTTATTGAGGAAATATGAAGTGATTTGTGGAAAAATGTGAGATGATAGAGTAAAAATACTCATAAGAAACCTACATTAATCCTCTTTAATCATTTAAAATAAATTAATTGCCTTAGAATATTCCGTTTCGCTGATTTTTTCACTTAACAAGATTAAGCCAAGTCGGCTTCTATTTCGCTATCATTATAAAAACTAAAACTCGATGAATCCCATATTTCGCACTAAACATAAAGCTAACAAAATGCTATCGAATCGCAAAAAAAAACGTACGCAAATTATTTGTTTTCTGTCCATATGTCAGGATCCCGATAGAATTCAAGTCTGCTTCCATTTCGACTCTTGAAACAGCGATGACGCCGCGTAATAATGGCGTGGTCCGGCTCTCGAACGGCTCTCTGGCTCTCTTGCTCTCCCAGCATTGCAAAAGCATCACTCTCAGAGAATTATTGTCTGCGACGCAATTATCATGTTCCTCTTTCTCTTTCTAACCCACGCTCATAATTGCGCTCTCATCATTCAGTCCCTTTTGATCATCTCTCTGAGCGAGTCGTCGCTCTTTACGCACTCTCTCTCGCTCTGGCACATGTACAGCAATGGGACAGGCAGTGGACGAGAACCAGCGGTAAATCGACAACCGAAAAGGCAACTGGAGATGACACGCTGTCAACGAGCCCACAGTGGAGAATATCATTAAGATCCGCTGCATCTAAAGACTTGTCTAAATTCTGTTTAACAGGCAGCTGCATTGACAGACGATCCTCGGATAAGGGCCCTGGACAAAGAGCGAACCAGAAAAAAACCCATCGCACACTTCAGGGATCCACTTCAAACGGGATGCAAAAAAAAAAAAGGGAAATGCTGGCAACAATTAATACTGTGAGAAGAGGCAGGGCAGAGGCAGGGCAGGCGGCAGACCAGTGCATAGACAAATGCCAAGGCGTAGCAGCGCAAAAGTTTGCCAAACACCCAGGGATACAGAGAGAGAGAGGGAGAGTCAGAGAGAGAGGGAGTGGAGAGTGGAGAGTGGGTGGGAGAGTCGCGGTAACAACTGCAAGTGACTTCCTTGCTGCTGCTGCTGCGGCGCACAAAAAGTTGAAAAAAATTCGTGTGACAAATAAGCAAAAGTTGCGAAACGGCGGCAGGAAGCAAAGGACACGGGGAGGAAAGCGGGCGGAGGCAGGGATGCTGGTGGGCGTGGCTGGCGGACACTTTGCACTGCAATTTGCACTTCATTGCCAGCAGCGGCAGCGCATCAGCGTCACGGGCGGGGGCACGGGCAGGGGCAGCGGCAGCCGCGGGAGCGTTGAAGCGTTTTGGTCTCCTTCACAAAGCACTTTGTAAATTTTTTAAGTGCCAGGAAAAAAAGAAGCGAACGAATGGCAGGAGCAGAGCAGAGAAGCTGCTGCCTCTCTTTTTTTTTTAGCTCTCTTTCGAGAGCGAAAAGTGTCGTGTCGTGTCGTCTGCGGAAATTGCTTTGTTGTAAACTGTACCGGGTAGGGGCTGGGGCAGGGGCAGGGGGCAGGACCATGAAAAACGTTAGAAAAGGCGGCCATAAAGTGGGGAGGCGAGGGGGGGGGCCTGCAGTGGAAATGGAATGGCAGCGAGGAGATGTACGACAAAACTGTCAAAGGGAAGTAGATGGAACTCCGAGGCAGCCGCTCCCGCTCTTCCTTTTCTCATCTTTTTCGTCATTTTAATTAGGTATCCCGTGCCGCCATCTACTGGCTGGCAGAGGACTCTCCGCCGAAAAGTGTCTCTCGGGGCGGCAGGGCTTTGCTTTCATCGCTGAATTTACCAATTAAAATGTAATCGTTTTTTGTTAGTAGCATTTTTGCATTTGCATTATAAAACTTTCATGTTCTCCAGCCTCCCGTGCCATGGCTGTATGTGTGTGTGTGTGTGGTGTGTGCGTGTGTGTGCGTGCATAAACCGCATAATTTAATTTCAACAAACAACAAAACCGCAACATCAGCAGCAGCGCCAGCAACATAACACTGCGCCCGATTTCTGTCCCAATGACAGAACCAGAAAATATTCGGTATCCCCGGACAAAAAAAACACGCCATACTTTTTGTTGTTGCAGTTTTTTCGCTAAAAAAAAAAACCGCTCGCAAACCGCAGGAAAACATGTCACCGAAGGGAACAAGCGGAAAAATTCGTTGTCCAATCCCCCTCACCCTCCCCCCCCCCCCGCCTCGTAAGCGGGCGCTGGAATGCGCCATGAATTTATTGTTGTGCTCGTCGTGGCATTTATGACCAAATCGCATCCACCAAATTGATATTCTAAACGCGTAAAAATTTATATAAATTTGTGTATATATGTACACTCGTATATGGTGTACAGGCATCTGGTATATAGTACATGCATGTATCTTTTATGTGGTGGTCGACTGATGCTGAAAGTGGGTTCTGTTTAGCAACTGTGGCTGGTGCTGTGGCATGGGCTGGGGGCAAGATATGTTTGGCGCGCATTAAAAATAAATGTTGCATACTTTGCGGTGCTCGCCGCAAACTCTCGTGTATCGCATAAAATCAAAAATGTCGGCGTTTCTCTCGCGTTTTTATGGCCCCAAAAATGTGTAAGAGTGTGTGTGAGGGAGGGAAGGGGCTAAATGGATTGTCTGGCACCAAGATTGCAATTGCCAAACGGATATTACCTACATGCTCGTCCAGGAGGGAGGACCTTTGAAGATTTTCCGCATTCGAAGTCGATGGCAATTGACAAAGATACCCCCCTACCCCCCTACCCCCACTATAACAGCAGTTAAATGCGTGTGGATGTATCTTCATTGCCATCTCGAACATTACCAGAAAGGGGGAAGGCATTAAGATACGAAAGCCATTGGGAAATACCTATAAAAGTAACTTTAAACAATAAAGTATTCGCAAGATATTCCCTTTGAATCAATGCACATGTAAATACATTTCCAATCATATATTTATTTAGAATCCAAAGCAAACAGAATCCCAGGATTTATTCAGATTCGTATTATTCTGAAGGCACTTCGTAGATGCCCAAGCAAATCTGTTCTCGCATATCAACCGAAGGCTGAATGCGTTTTAATTGGACAGAAATGGGCTCAACTATGCAACAGCCAGCAGTGGCAGTGGCAGGGGCAGTGGCAGCGGCAGCCGACTGACAGACACAGACCCACAACTGACCAAAAAGTTTTCAATAAATCCGCTTGTTGGGGGGCTGCAACAAAAACGGTTTATAAATAGGGCCAGCAGAGAAGGCAGCTGCTGGTCTCTGCCTCCTGCCGTCTATATTCGCAGAATTATGACATTCTTGTTCGTAGAAATTGCATTTTTATTTCGCCATGCTCTGCTTTGCTCTAGTAAAAGTGTTGACAGACTTTCAATTATCCTAGCCATGGGTGTCTCGGCCGCCGCCCCCAACGATGAATCATCAGAATCGGAATCGGCATCGGCATTGGCATCACCGTCACACTCAATTAGATTCGAATTCTTTGGGATGGGTTGGGGGGCATCGCTTCTAAGCTCACAAATGTCGGGCCCCAGAAACACTTTTAATTCCACAACAATAAACACTCAAAATCACATTAGGAACGAAACTTTTCCCAGGCTTTTGGGGGCTGATTTGGGCAGGGTATTTAATGCCTCGTCCTGTGGAACTGTGCCCTCCAGACATGTGAGGCGAGAGCCCCCAAAAGTCGTCTCTGGAATGCAACATCAATCAAATTTTGCTTTCAAGTCGCGTACGCGGCAATTTGTTTGTATAGAAAATGTTGAGACTTTTCCACCCCCATCCCCCAGCCTGGTGCTGAGCTCCCCACTGCTTATTTTCCCATTTGTTGTATAACTTTTAATGTATTTTGGGCACGTCTAACCGCACTCGCAGGAGGGGAGGCAGGATGGAGGATGGAGGAGGCCCTGCCATGGATATGCCTATTGGTATCGGCAGAGGCGTCGACATCCTCATCGTGTCATCATCGGCTTCATCATACAGCTTCGATATCAACACCCTTTTGGCCGGGTCCGGGTCCGGGTCCGGGGTCCGGTGGTTGTGTTTCGGCTGCTTGCTCCCATTACTTGTAATAATATTTTAGCAATTTTATTTGTTGTCATGTCACATATGCCAGTGTCATGTCAGGGTGGGTCCTTGTCTTCTCCTGGGGCACGTCTTTCTGCTGGAGCCCCCCTTTAAAGCCGAAACAAATTTGCATTTTTATGCCAGGACAGGGTCTCTCCTTCGCCCTCGCCCTCCCTTGCCCCCGCGGCTGGCAGCTGTCGAAGAGAAATTGATTTGATGCAAATTAATGACAGCTCCTTGTCAATTTCATCAAGCAGGGTTCGGGGCGGGTCGAAACGAATTTCCCATGCTCTACCGAGCGAATGGCAAAAGCAAAAAGGATTAATATTCCACTAGGCGTATGTTTCCAAGGAGTATTAATGGACCTACAAGGAATATTCCTATTCCAATCTTCCCTCCAAGAAAAACATTGTAGTGTCTCGTATATCCTTCATAATTTCCCCACGGCAGTGCCCCAGACCCTGCCCCACTGCTAGCCAGCCTCTCCTTCGTCTTTTTTCTATTCTTTTCTCCTTTTCTTTATAGATTTATGCAAATTTCGTAATGGATTTTTAAGTAGGCCTTCAAATTGGGCAGAAGAAAGGCAATTTATTTAAATGATTTCGACAGGGCGACCTGTCAGTCCGCCAGCCAGTCGTGTCCTCGTGGCTGTTGTTCTTTTTGGCCCTTTTATTGCTAGAAAATTAATCAAAATTTAATTTGTCTTCTCATTCTAGGTAAGTCCTCTCTCTCTCTCTCTCCCTCTCTCCGTGTCCGTCTCCGTCTCCATCGATCTTTAACATGCTTTGAGGCGGGAAAAAGGACATGCAGCCGCAGACGAGACGGCATAATTATTTTCCAATTCAATCAGAGAGGGCCTTAAGCTCTTTTCCCCCTCTTCCCCCCCTCTATGCGTAAGCCTAAGCCCAAGCGTAAGCCACATTGAGCGGGATTAGGCGCTAACTGCCAAAATGTGATTACATTGAAGGGCCACAGAATGTCCGTCCTGGCCCTGGCCCCGGCTCTTGCGAGTGTCCCCCCATCTGGGGCCCATAAATTAATCAAAAGATGGAGAAAAGAAGAGACGGCCCGCTGGCTGTTCCGGCCTGCACTTTCACCGGGAAATCACATCCGTCTGATGGACAGCTTCTATTAATTATGACCTAATGGAACGCATTCCGAAGGATCCCGTGGAAAACGAAAACGAAAAAGGGAACCGCCACAAAAGCCGCAGAATCCCATCAAGGAAGCGCGTAAAATTCTCTCGCTTCCTGGGGCCACAAATGGCATTTAATTCACTTTCAACGCTTTTGGACGCCAGGGCGCCACCTGACGAGCAGGACCAGCAGGACCAACATCCTGGGTGTCCTTTCTCGCTCTCTGTGGCGGGGGCGGGGGCGGGGGCGCGGGCGCTCCTTCGTCCTGTGCGTAATTCCTATTATTTACTTTATTAATTTAAGTGTTTTGGCCCCAAGGCCTCCCCTCCCTGGTGACTCGTCCCTGGATCGCTCTTCCCTGTTATGAGGGCCGTAAATAATTTTTCTGGGACACTGCTCCGCATCATTTTATTCTATTAAAGCCAAATATTTACACAGAAACAACTCCTGTTCGCAGGCAAATGACCAACAGGAAAAAAGCAGAGCCAACAGAGCCAGGAACTGGACGCAGTGGAGGCCGTGGAGGCAGTGGAGGCAGTGGAGGCGGTGGAGGTAGTGGAGGAGGTTGAGTGCTTTTGCGTTGGGAGTGGGGCCAATGAGGGTTTTAGGCCCAGTCGATTCGGGTGTTCTAGACGGGTGCGTATGCCCCCCACCCCCCCACAAAGACACTCGGCGAGGGCGGGACTCGATGGCTGTGTGCTCTCTGGGTGGACCCTCCCCTGGGTTTATTAGAAGTAATGACATGCAGCTTGTTAGTAAAAGAGAATGCCAAGTGGGGAGTGGAGGGAGTGGGGGGAGTGGTGGAGTGCAGGCAGAATGTTGGACATAGTTATTAACAGGAATATTGTTACCTGAGGACGCCACATGCCAAACGTTCCACCAAACGTTGCAGGTGGAAATGGCTCTGCTCCAGCCGGGAGCGGGGGACGGGGGGATGTCCAGTGAATGAATGTTAACTGCCGGACATAAACCAACCTGGGGAAATGTTCATAAGCCCGCCTATACACCCACACACCTGCCGCCTGCCCCACTAGCTGGAGGGAGGGAGGAGCTGCTGTCTGCTTTCGGGGAGCTTGGGTTGGAGCTGGCATCAAAAGAACATTCTTTCCCTTTCTCCCTATATCTAGGTATGCCATTTCATAGAATAATTAAGGATATAAATAGTTTTATTTCTTCCATTCATAATTACCAACAAAAATACCTCCAGTCCAATTTTCTACGAGTCCCAGTATCTCTGAGAGGGAAACGAGGCATTGTACTTTGAGATTGATCGGCATTTAGATTGATCAATCGACCGTCGGTCTGCGCGCTTCTTAAGTGGAGGTATACTCGGTAGTATTCCAGTGTGGCCAAACGTTTAGGGACAGTAGGAAACAGTAGGGAACAGTGTGGAACAGTACGGAACAGTAGGGAACGGTAGGGTGCGGTAGGGAACGGTAGGGTGCGGTAGGGAACGGTAGGTTACGGTGGGAAACAGCATGGAACAGTAGGGTACAGTCGGGTACAGCAGGGTACAGTACGGAACAGTTGGGAGCAGTTGGGAACAACAGGGTAAAGTAGGGAACAGTAGAGATCTACCATGATCTATATTTCAAACTCCCTGTCGATCCTCTGGGTTTTTCCACTGAACAATTTAAAATATTCATTAAAATGGTCATATTCTACCCATTGCAATCAATTCCATTCCATTCCATTCCCCATCCCCCATCCCCCATCCATCCTGTTCTTTTTAATTGCCCTGCGTAGTTCTATTTACATTTGTCTCCTTCCCCACCTGGGAACTGCTCTCTCTCCATCTCTTTCTCCCTTTCCTCTCTCTCTCTCTGTTCATTTAATTATTTGTCTCTTTTGTTGTTTACGGCGCTGTTGCGCTGCTCTTCCGGTGGCGCAATGAACCAAAAAACTGAAAAAGGTAAGTGAAGAAATTGCTGCGGGTCCTTAGCAAATACATGTCCTGGCGCAGCCCCCACCCCCTCCCACCCACATTCTTTTTTGGGAAAAGCCCACATTAAACGCTTTTGACACAAAGAGAGAGAGAGAGACAGCCGGATGGACGGAGGCAAACAACGAAAAAAGCATTTTGTTTGTCAAATGTTTGTCATTTGTAAATGTCAAACGGCGGTCGAGCATATTTTGCATACATGCACTACAGACAGAGACCAAAATAGCTCTCTCTCCCTCTCACTGATAGTCTATCACCATCCCTCTCCTTCTCTGGCTCCGGTCCATCCATGCAAAGTCAGTTGTGAAATGTTCTTTCAAGTCTTTGGCCCGCATTACTTTGTTGAGGGCTGCCGCCGGAACAAAACAAAGAAGGAGGATTCTCCGCACGGAGGGGGAGTACGGGATTGCCTGGGAATGCCGTCAGCCTCCCCTCCCCCCGGACTCGAATTATGAGACATATTTTGTGCTCAGTGTCCTTCCGACTGACAGTCAGTCAGTCGGCGGTATGTTCGGTCTTCGGTCTTCGGTCTCTTGTCTGCGGATCTCGGGCCATATAGAAATCTGACATTTAAATATTTACTTGCGTCAACTTGTGACATTTTACTCATTACACCGGGCGACTCCTGTCCCCCATCCCACGCCCCACCCCGCCAATGGGGTTGTTTCGGGTTTCTCCATGTCTCTGGGTCTGTCTCTGTCTCTGGCTCTGGTCTTGCAAACTTTTGTCATGCGCTTCGCAGGCATTTTCATATTCATAAGCTTTGGCATAATTTTGACAGTTTTCCTTCGTTGGGAGGACACCCATCCCCATCCCCCTCTCCGTCCCCATTCCAGACCCATCTCCTTCTCCATCCGGTCTGAATGTTTAGATTTATTTCCTCACTCAACTACGTAGAAGATGTTCAAGTTGATTGGAGTTTCCGCAACGATGGGACGGGGAGGGGGATGGGGGATGGGGGGGGTGGTCCGTTCGTTCATTTATCAATGCTTCCGGTGGATCATTGTTCTCTCTCGTCTGCCTCTTCGCTCATCGCCCTGACTGACTGCTGTCTGTCTTTTATGTCTCCCGTCTCCGTCTCCTGTCTCTGCCTTTGGCTCCACTTTGGCCTCCGCCTCCGCCTCATTCTTATCCTGTTCTGCCTGCTCTTTCTCCGCCTCCGCCTCTTTCTTATCCTGTTCTGCCTGCTCTTTCTTGGCTGTGCTGTCACTGGCCTTGGGGCCAGGTATAAATGCTGTTGTAAATGTATTTTTAAATGTAATAAGATTATTACGCAATTAGTACAACTTTTCGGTTGCCTCCGGGGGGCGGGGGCGGGGGCGGGGAACTGAAACTGCCCGAGGGTAGGCTTTTAACTGCCGGGATTTAATAGCTAATTTATTTCTGGCTACTTCTGTAATTATGTGTGTGTTTTGTGGGAGGAATTCGAGGGAGCAGTGGAGTATCCTTTCTGAAGGGAGGACGCAGGACCAAAGCCAGCGAGCGGATAAGCCGTGGAGAGCGGAGGGAGTGCCGTGGGGGGAACTCGAGTCCATTCAACGATTAAGTGGAAATGTTTTCACGGCGGCCTTCAAGTGGCCTTCAAATGTGGTGATCAGGAATTAGAATAGAATGTCTTTGGATAAGATTGAATGATCCAAATCTAGGGAATGTTTCGCTCTCTTATTTCCCCTCGATAGCCTGTGCCTGAGTTCAACTTTAACCCTTTTGAGGCAATGCTGGACTCTAATTGAAGTGAACACGAGGCCAAGCCAACAAAAGTCTTAATTAATTAAAAATAGAGAGACAGAGAGAGCGTAAGAGAGCCGAATCCCAGACGAAAATATCCCCAAAATGCATGCACACAATTCTCCCTGTGTGTGTGTGTGTGCGTGTGTGTGTATGTATGTCAGTGTTTAGGGTCAAAAATATTATTTTGCAGGACAAAAGCTAGACCCAGAAAGGAATTCGATGGGCGAGCAGCGTTTTCATTAGGGGCCCAGGCACGAACTTGACTTGACCTCTCTCTCTGTCCCCCTCCCCCTTTATCCCTATCACTCTATGGGGCTCCTTCACTCTATATTTTCATCTTTTGTTACCATTTTTGCCTACGTGCCTCGCACAGAGTGGTGCTTGGTGCTTAAGGGCTCAACAAACACAAAAAGTCAAGACATTTACACTGCACTTCAGAGACGAAGGAGCCGCCTCTCCGCTCTCTGTCTCTCCGTCTCTCTATCTCCCTCTCTGGCGAGGCAAATGAACCTTAAAACAAATCATTATTAAAGGCCCCATATCCTCGGAATCCCCTGTAGCCCCTGTAGCCCCTGTAGCCCCTGGTGCCCCTGCATGCCTGCTCCTGCTAACTGCTTCATATTTCTAATTATGTAAAAAACTTTACCATGTTGCACTCCCTAAGAAAAGGGCCCCTCACTCCCTCCTTCGGCACCCCTGCTCCCCCGCTTGGCCCCAGGAAAATTGTAGTTAAACATAACGATTCCAGGAGAGGCCCTTGCACTCTCTCCCCCCCCCTTTCTCTTGTCGGTGGAAAGTGAAATGCAGAGGATGCCGGGACTCGCTCGCATGGCCGCTCGAGGCGGGGCAGGAGGCGGCGCCGTGTCTGCGGCTCTGTTGATTTTCCAACGGCAATTTTGTGCATTTTACAGTGCGTCTGCACTTGGAGGCGCCTCCGTCTGTGTGTGTGTGTGGCTCTAACTTGTTGCAGGCGAGGCAGTGCAGGCAACAAAGCGTCGAAAGAAAAAAAGAAACGGAAAACAAAGGCCAAAACTTTGGCAATGTGCGAATAGCTACGAAGGCAGAGCACTGCAGGCACTCTGCCGGCATACCTCCGCCGCTGCAGCCGCCGCAGCCTCTGGGACCTACTTCTATCCCCCCAGTGCCACGAGTACTAGCAGCCCTCGTTGGGCTTTCAAATTGTTTTTGATTGAAATTTAAACAAAAATGTGTTGGCTGCACTTGAGGACAACAGCAGCAGAGGAGCGGCAGAGCAGCGGCAGAGCAGCGGCAGAGCAGCAGCGCCTTAAACATTAGAAGCGGAAAAGGAGGCAACAGGGGAGACCCCGAATTCCGAATGCACTCACTGATCGTGCAAGTACATCGAAACCCCAGCAACCCTTCGCAAAGGATATCCTCAGATGAGTCTACGAATTCCTCTTCCTCACTTAAGCGGTGGGCATTCACAGGCGAACCTGTTCGTCGATTTTGTTGTGTTCGAAGACGAACGACGTGTTCGAAGCGACAGAACTGGTTCGATCATCGTTCGGTGAGGCGAGTGTTCGATCGAACATCATTTGGGAAGCTTCTGCTTGCATTTTCCAAAGCTTACTCCCTGCTCAGTGCTTTAGTAGTAGGGGAATAGATCCATGCCCCCAGCTTTCTACGGGTACTCTCTGTGGCTCCTTTTTACAGGGTATTCATTCCGTGTAGGTACCTACTTCGGCCACCTGCTGGGTGGAGGACCCCGTAGAAGCGAACGCACCTTTTCTTGTGTAAGGTTTACATTGCGTGCAATAATGTGTGTGCGTGTGTGTGTGTGTGTGTGTGTGTGTGTGTGCATGTAAATGCCAAGGAAAAAGCTTATAAAGTGCCTGGAAAAGTTTTGGCCCTGCCGTGAAGGCAAAAGAAATGAAAATAAAGAAAAGGCGAGCAACGCATCCCTTCAGCACTCCCCCTGGGCCCATCCCCCCCCCCCTCCCCACCGCCCTTGTGACGGTTGAACATGAAAGCGAAATTCCTTTTATTACTCTTTATTGTTCTTGTTGTTGTTGCTAAGCATCTGCTGTTCTGTTTCAATGAAATTGTTTATCAAGTTGAAAACTCTCGGAAATTATGTAAAATATGTTTTTGCGGTTCGTCTTTTGTTCGAAACCAAAATTGTTCTGCATATCAAACGGAAGAGCAACAACAAAACACCCCAACAACAAATTTTAATTTTCTACTTGAGTTATTAAACATTTAGCAGGCCCCACGTTTGCTCCATCTCCACCCCGCTGCGCTCATCCCTCCCCCTCCCCTCCTATGACCTCTCGCGGCACGACAATGCATTTACTGTCGGTAATCCCCAGAAACTATTACCAAATCCCCTGCACAGAAATCACTTGGCTGGTCGTGGGCTTCCGGTTTCCACCCAGATCCGGTCTTCCCGCTGAAAAGCTCATCATCATCATCATCATCATCTGAAACGGAATCGGAATCGGAATCAGCGTCATTGTGGTAGGGCAAAGCCCTGTCCTCCGACAACTCTGGCCGTCCCCCCCCCTCTGGCCACCGGATTTGGCCTGACCCCACAAGCAGGGGCCGCACAGTGGCCACAGTGGGAACAGTAGGGACATTTTTGGGTATATGTTTCGGTATAAGGCCGATAGTCCGATCCTTTAGTCTTTCCCTTTCTCAGACAAACACTTGATTCAATTTGGATTTTTCCACAACGATATGCTGCTCATTCCATCCAATTTCCCTGCCCATTGTTCCTGGGAAACGTTAAATACTTTCGCTGCCAAATGAACAAGTTTCGCCATTGAAATCAAATGAGTCATGAGAGTTTTCAGCCACGCGGAGAGCCGAGCCATATTCTTGGTCTGCTCGGTCTTTTTTCCATCGGTCCTTGGTCGACGTCCAGTTGAAACAATAAATAAATGTGAAATCGACCCTGACAGAGGCGGAATGAGGCAGGACCCGCGCCACAGAGCCGGACTGGACAGCCGGACAGCCCTCAGAACTCGGATCCCTCCTGCGGCGGGCGGACCATTCATAACAGAGGCCAGCAGAGTCGAAGGTCGCCATGAGAATCCTCATCATCATCACCATCCCCAGCCCCAGCCCCGTACTCTGCGGTGACTCCCTGCCTCTCGCTCTTCCTTTCTCTGTCTCTCTGTCTGTCTCTCTCGCTGCCCTGCCGGACATTGGCAGCCGTTTTGCATTGTTTTTGGTCATTCGTTTGGCGTCACTCGCATTTGCCTTTGTTACTTCTCTCCTCCCTGTCTGTCTCGCTCTCCCTCCCTCTCTCCCTCCCTCCCTCTCTCTCTCTCTCTTTCGGTTGGTGTGTTTGTTCAGCCATTGAGTTGATGATTTCCGTATGCATAGCCCATTTTATGCACAACTTCCGGAAATTTTCATTGTGGCTTTGCAAGCGGATGTTCCACGGGTCGCATGGAGGGGGTGCAGCATGGGGCGGCAGCTTTAACAGTTTCACTTTCGGGAACAGAATAATTGAAAAAGTGATTATTTTTTTGGCTTTTTTCACTGGCTAAAATTTAGCGAAAGCAAATCCAATTTGTTGCTGATAAAATAAATATTCATCAAATATGCAGCAAACAGAGACGGAAACAGGAGCAAAACGAATGGCAACGAAACGGAATTTACGGTTGGGGAAAGCGAAAAAAAAAGCGCATGCAAACAAGATCCTGGCAATCCTCTGGATGCCGCCGCAGCAGCACCAGCAGCAAAAACTAAAAAATTAATAATGTGCCAAAAAGTATGCTGCAGTTTTTGACATGTTCTCCCTGGGTCCTGCATCCTGCATCCTCTCTGGTCGGGTCGGGTCTGCCATCTGGCCTGGGCAACCGGATATGGAGATTATGTAACCGCATTTCCGGCTGCCGCTTGTGCAAAATGGCGGCTCTCGGCAGCAGCAACAGCAGGGCCACACCTGACACTGACGTTTATGCTCAGTCAGGCGCCTAACAGCACTGCCGGATGGCCAGCTCCACTAGCGACTTCTCCCCCCTCTCAGGACTCCATTTCCCCCGCAGGAGCCCCTCTGTGCATTCGCATTTGTGCAATTGCTTTGCGGTCGACTCGGTTTACACTAAATGCGCTTTTGTGGTTTTCGGCATCGATGCCAGCAGAGCAGAAGCTGCTAGCCGATAGAGTGGGGCAGTGGGGCGGCAGTGGCTCCAAACAGGTAGCGCAGAAAGGCTTTTCCGAATGTGATTCATTGCCCGATGGGGCCCATATGGATGGGGTCCATATCGGGAACTGTTTCGGAGTGGGTGGGGCTGCCCCCGAAGTGTGTGTAGCCATAATTTTGGTGATTTCTGGCTCACCATTCTCTCCGTTTTTTCTGGGCGTTCATCTCTCTCTCGCTGCCCGCAAAAGCGTCTCCATTTGGCTGGTTAAGATTCCGTCTATCAGCCAGCCGGCCCCATCTTTGGGGCTCTCCTGCTCTCCCGCTGCGTTTCTCATTGTCCTGTGGGGGGCTGGGGCGGTGCGGGGTGGGGCCATTGTTGCTGTTGCTGGCTCCTGTTGTTGCTATTATCATCAAGCTGTCATGTTAAATGACATTTGCCATATTTCATATACAAACACACACGCATACATACATACGTGCGGGTGTGTGGGTGTGCGTATGAATATATATCGTATTCTATTGTATTGTATACAAAAAAAAAGAAGAAGAAAAAAGCATCTGTGTGTGTGTGTGTGTGTGTGTGTGTGTGCTTCCTTTGACCATAGAAAATGAGCCATGTGAACTGTTGCGGCTGTTGCATAGCCGCACAACAAAAGCGGGCCAGCAGCAGAGCCAAAGGAAAAACTCCTTTTCTCTGTCTCTCTGTCTCTCTCTCTATCTCGGCGTGCCGCTTCCATTGTGCCCGGGTGAATCCTGCTGTCCCGTTGTCCTGTCCCGTCTCCGTTTGTGGCATGTGTCAGCCGACGACTGGCCTCCCTGGCTCCCTTTTTTTTTATTGTGCTGCTTTTGATATTTATTTTCCATTTACATGCATTTCATCATTTGTCGTTTCCCGTTTCCCGTTTGTCGTCTCCCTCGTTGGGTCGTTGCCTGCTTAAAAGTTTAATTGTCCTGCGATTTAGTCTAGGACTTGGGCTTATCTTGAATCCGTACGCCCCGCCCCGCCCCGCCCTCCCATTCAGCTGCTGTCAGGGGCAGAGCACTACATATTTAAATTCCTGCTGCCTGCCTGCCAGAGACGCCTCAATGTGTGGCAGGCAGGCACACTCATACATTGTACTCGTAGAATGCATGTTTCCTCCTTTGTGATGGCATATTTCTGGGCAAAAAGCAATTAACTCTCGACTCTGCCACCCCCCACTGGGGGGGGGCGTCTATTCAGTCCGATCCGCCTTCAATCAATTTGTGCGAAACTATATTAAAAATGCTCAAGCCGGATATTACGAAAAATGCCCACAACCCAAGACCCAAGACCCACGACCGATTGATGGCCGCATACTTTGCGGCAACCCCGGAATCCCCGGAACCAACCGGCAAACAAAAAAACATCAAAAGTTCTGCCAGTCCCCCTGCCCCCCATCCGCGGTCCGTTGCCAGTAAACGTTTCCACTTTGCATACTTGGAGTCCCCAGGATGCGGACCCGTATACGGGCCCGGGACAGACACTTAAAAGGCACAAAAACCGCCAACGACAAGCGCCGCAGACGCCACCGCAGCAGCAGCAACGGCAGCAGCAACGGCAGCCTCGTGGCAAATTAGTTTAAGAAATTGCCCGAAGGTGGCGCCTCCCCCCCCCTGCCCCACCGAAATCTACCCTCGAAATGTTTTATGCACAAAGAGCAGGAAGACGTAAGATTCGCGGGCATAAAATGGAATGAAAATGAAATAAATTCCAGCAAACTGAACTGCTCACATTTCTAGATAAAATTGACAGAAAATCGGAAGGAAGGTACGGCTACCCATTACCCATTATTACGGGATCCCCTTTGATCGTTTGCCCAGGAAGGAAGGCAGTGATCATCCTTCTAAAACATCAGTTTTAGTCGTAATTCGTCCGGCAAGAGCAGACCCCGAGGGCTGTGGCTTCCAACGAGAACAATCTGATGCCTATCCATCGCATATTTGTAGTTTTCAGCCGTGTTCGTAAACCATTTTATCCCCAGCTGTTTGGCTTTCCTTACCTTGGCTTCCTCTGTGGCTTTGCCCCTGCCTCTGGCTGTGCTGTCCTCCTTGGCTCAGCTGCCAAAGCAACAGCAACAGCCGCCAAATGTAATTATCAAAAGTTTCCACTATTTTCCGAGCAGCCGCGAGGGGGAAACCGAAAGAAAAAAACCAAAGAAAGGGAGGGAGGGAGGTAGGGAGGGAGGAAAAGCGGCAAGGTAAGGTGGCTTAAGGAGAGTTGTCAGCCCCAGGCTTGCGGCTTGTTATTCTGTTTGTGTCTGCCAGACGCCAAAGTACGAAAAAGGAGCAAGGAGCAAAAAATAAATACAAATACAAATAAAAAAAAATAAAAAGTAGAAAATTAAATTCGTGTTTCAACTGCAGACGTTGCTCAGTTTCACAGTTTCCCAGCTTCCCCCTCTGCCCTGCCCTGCTGCTGGTGCCATGGCAATTCGAGGCATGCTCTCTGCCCCTTCTGCCACTTGGCTTCTTGGAGATTTGCCATATGAATTGGGACAGAAGATGCTTGCTGCTTGCTGCCTATTTATTACAATTTAATGCCAATTCTTTGCTGCTGGCTGGAAGCTGGAAGCCGGCAGGGGCTTATTAATCTGTCATGCAAAATTACTGCGAAATGCGGCGGAATGCCTTGCCTCGGCTGGATTTGATTGTATTGCTGTATTGCGTCAGAAAATGCTGAAAGCTGACACATTCGGATGAATAAATCAGGGCTTCTCTGACAGCAGGGGACCGTTCGAGCAGCGACACAAAAATATTACTTGTTTTCTCGCTGTTTGTCCTTTTAGAATTATTATCATCCGAAAATATGATACAAGTTAGGGAAAAAAATAGTGCAGAACCACCAAAATGGGAACACTGGTTGTGGAACAAGCTTGAACTGTTACTGATATGGAATTGTGGAAGTGGAACACGTTAGAAGAAAATGCAGGAAAAATGGCATCCAGGAATACAAAAATAATTGCCTGTACTGCGGGCTGCCCCCCAAGGAAACCCCAAGCACAAATACAAACACAACAAAACGGGGGGAAAGGAAGCGGAAAACCAATTTCTCAACGATAATAAAAAATACTCGTACGCACAACAGACACATGATGGAAAAATAAATGAAACTAAAATGTAAAGTAAATGGAAATCGAAGCAAAGCAAAAAAAATCAACACAGAAAACGATGATGAAAGAAAGGGCTCGGAGAAGGGAGAAGGGACAGGGGAAAATGAAACTGAAATGAATATTTTGTGATATTTTACCAATGCAGTGGGGCCGTCTCGTTGTTTGTTGCATTGTTAAATATTCATGTCAGGGAATATGGCATTTTATTTATATCGGAACCACATATGTATATCCATAAATAAATGTATGTGTCTACTTTCGATTCTCTGGGGCAAAAGCTGGGACGTCCCTGTGAATATTTGAGCCGGAATCCTTCCACTCTCTTTTCTCCCGATTTCCACTGCCGGCGGATGCCTTGAGGCTCGTTTGCTCCGGGCATGATTTTTAAATATTTTAACAGAAAATCACTCGCTCTTCCCCCTCCTTCTTAGCCTGCCCCTACAGAGAGACGCTCCTTAGATGGTTCTGAGGGCTTGAACCGGTTGGGGCCAGAGTTAAATGATGTGTGGCGAAGAGGCTGCTGAGGGGAGACCTTTGCGCGTGGCACCGAGCTTAAAGGATAATTATCCGCCACTCTCCGACTGGCACCTTTAAAGCGGACTCAGAAATCACTTACCGATTGGCAATTTGCGTGCGCCAGGCCAGGCATCGACACTTGGCCCCAATGCCAGTCGCAGTCCTAGTCTTTGCCATGGTAACGACTGGGAGGAGTGGCAGGAGGCAGATGTGGCGGGTGTGGCAAATCCTGTTAGCAACCGCTGTGAACACAACTCGAGGCAACATCCTGGCCGGGTCCGGGCCTGAGTCCAGGTCTGCGTCTGCGTCTGCGTCTGGTTGTTGTGTTATCGCTTATGTTGTCTCTTACGGTCTGTTGCATTCTGTACAAATTTGCGCCGCAGGTCCACAAAATTGTGCAACGAAGCGTTGTCCCCATCCCCATCCCCCTCTCCTCCACCAGCGTCTCACCAAGACAACTTTTCTAATAATTTGCTCGTTTTCTAATTTTCGAGTGTTGCCAGGCGGCTTCCGGCTTTCGGCCTTTGGTATTCGGCAGGCAGGGGGGCAAGGCAGGGGGGCAGGGGGCTGGGAATCTTCTGCAATCACTTTCGCTTAATGCTATTCGAGTTTGATTCGGGTTCGGGCTTGGACTTTTACTTGGGCTCGGGTTCGAGTGGCCAAAAATAAATGTCCTTAATTTTGAGCTCGGGGCAAAGTTTGTGTCCAGCTTCGGGATAAGCCATATGCTCAAAGGGAAATCAAGGAAAATCCCCTATAAAAATTACCAATATTTACTTTAGAAAATGACAGACCCTCGTGGGCTGGTCCTCCGCCCCATCGCCCAATCGCCCAATCGCCCAGCATACCAACCTCCTCTCCTCTGGCTCTCCTCTGGGCAAATCCCTTGTCAACTTTGCTACTTAATAAAATATGAGTGCCAAAGTGGAAGACAGGACAAACACGAAATATCCAAGGACGTGCCACTAATGGCGGGCCCAAGCTCAAGTGCTGCCCCAGACCCCAGCCTCCAAGCCCCAGACGCTACCCCAGAAGTAACAGCCACGAGAAAGGAGCAGAAAAAAGAAACAGAACCAGAAAAGGGATAAAGAAATAAATAGAAAATGCAAATAGAAGGCAATACATTTGCCAGACGGCTGTCGGTCGTCTGTCGTCTGTCGGTGGGTGGGAGGATGCCACGTTTGGCATGTTCGGCATGTCCTTTCGATGAGCTCGCCCCCATGTAAAAATGACATTTCCATCGCATCCCGCCCGTCGTCCCACTCTCAAGGACATCATGCGTCTCGCATAAACTGTTGATTTTTATTGAGGTTCGTGCCGGATCTCTCTCTAAGGTCGCAGGTGTTACTGCAGGGCACACTCTCCCCCATCTATCGGGTGGGGGTGGGGCACTCCATCAGGAGGGTTTCCTTTGACACATGTCAAAGTCTGACCACTTCCAGCCCCCCGCAAGGTCGCCAAGGAGGCAATTTTTTTGTGGCTTAGCATTAGTGTCGAAATTATGGCCCTTATATGGCCTCGGCCGTCCCGCAGTCCCCGATAGTTTTATGTTATCCTTGTGGTGTCCCCTTCCTCCTCCTTTTCCGTGTGTGCGTGTGTGCAGTTTACGACTAAATACAATTTGAGCGCCTCCTGCTCCCCCGCACCCTCCGCACAAGCCCCATTGCGGCGACTTTGTTGCTGTGTTATTATATGCTTTGGCTAATGTTTATGTATGTCCTCCCAGGAGAGGGAAGGACCCAGCGAAGAGAGTGGTGCTCGTGCCAGAGGGGTGGTTACACCCGTTGTGGGTGGTGGAATCGGTCCAGAATTGTGCGAGTCCAGGCCAGTACTGTACCAGCTGAGTGGAGGGATTTATTGATGGGCATTGGTGGGTTCCTCTGTTGAACGAACTCCGAAAAAGCCGCATCTTTCATATTGTTCGACATTTAAAGAGTATCTAACGTTTACTGTTTCATTCCGCTGTTCCAAATAACTACATTCTGCGTTCCATTCCACTTTGTTCCTTTATTTATGTTCTCTTTCTCTTTTCTATTTCCAGGTAAGTGACGATGTGCTTTCGCTGGCCTTTAATCAAAATCAAGTAAGATTTTTGTTTTCCTTTTCCTTTGTTTTAATTTTCGTTCATCATTGGGGGAGGGGGGCCCTCAATTACGGTGGGCATCAAATGTCACACCTCGCATGCCCGTCTGTCTGTCTGGGAGTCGTGAGAGAGTGTGTGTGTGTGTGTGAGGGGGGGCAAAGCATCATAAATCAATCAAATCGGAACGCGCCAGAGCCGAGGCTCTACTGGAGTCCGGCGATTTGGAGGGGCGCCTTGTGGCGCAGCGATTGACGGCACGAGATTTGCAACATTTCCGGCGCATGACGCAAAGCAGTTAATTTGTCAAATGTCTGCACTTTATCACCCATATCTGTGGGGCGTCCCTCTGCGCCCCAGCACCCCAGCACCACAGAATCTGCCCCAAGCCTCATCTCGCCCCGCCTTTCCACGCATTACGCACTCAGACATTTTGGGGGCTTCGCACTGGCACTGGCACACATCTCTAGTCTGTGAAATTTTGAGGCAAAGTGCAATCAGTGCAGTGGCGCATTCCCCACAGGAGTGCAGCAGACAGACATTCGAGTAGACGATGAAAATGTCAGACAAGACCAGCATCAGAGCCAGAGCCAGTCCAGGGCGGACCCAGAGACCCAGAGCTAGTAGCAATCCTTTGCATTGTCGGTTCGCCTCGGGGGAGAACTGTTAGAAAAACTCACTGGCAAAGCAATTTAAAGTTGCATCCATAACAGCAGCAGCAACAACAACATCGCCAGAACAACAACGAACTGGGCAGAACATTGGCCTGGGGAAATTTCAGTGGCTAATGTTGTCCCTGTGTCTGTCGCTGGGCCTCTACCAGCTGCAGGTCCTGTCCCCAAATGTCCTTTCGCAGTCAACAGGCCGTCAGAGTCAGATTCGGTCTCGGATTCGTAGTCGTAGACGGAGAATCGTTGCCCGAAATCGTAATTAGAAAAGTGCTTGCATGATAACTCACTTTTTGGTTTCTGCTCGCATGAGTGGGTGCGTAATGCATCCTGGCAGGACTCACACTTACACCCTCACTGCTGTTTAGCCAGTGGCCATTTAATAGCCCTGCCGAGCAGTCATTAAGCAGCAATGAGGGGGGGAAGGGAGGGGCTGGAAACGGAATTAACGCAAGAAATCTATTATCCTGGTCGCACCTGATTGTCCTGTTAATTGTCGCAGGGAGCACTGGATGCTGGTGTCTCTATAAGATACATTTTTTTGTATTTTTAGCCATGCATAAGCCAGTGCAATCTTTCGCCATTTCCATATCAACTTTGGCCCGCTACCAACAAAAAATGTGTCATCAAAATGTCATTACGTGGGTGGGCGACGACATATGCCTGGAATAGGATCTGCCGTATCTGGAGCAGCACTGGGGGCAGGGGCAAGGGCAGGGACAGTGGATTGGGATTGGCTATTTGTTGTGACAGCCAAAGGGGGAAACGGGCTGGAAATTTAAACAAAAATTCCCATTCGAATTGTTGGCAAACAATAATTGAGGGCAGCCCGCCCGCCCCCAGGGCTGCCCCCAGGGCTCCCCCGAGTTATTATGCAAATGAATGTGGGGGGAGCGTCTAAAAAATTAGCATTTTATGCAACAGCCTGCACATAATTCGAAAAACTGCAACCTTAAATTAAAGCTAAAGCCCAGCCAGTGACGGGGTGAAAATCAGCGCCCAACAAAGGGGCCCGCCGCCAAGACCACAGCCCCAGCCGGGTCCTTGCCCCTTTGTGCCATGTTGTATGCATTTTTGGTCAGTGTGTGGTGGGCATTTTGTCGACAGCGACAGCGACAGTGACAGTGATACCGATGCAAAACAGGAGGAGGAACGAATGTGCCCAACAGTTGGGCAGTCGGGCAGTTGGGCGGGTGGGGCGGTTGGGGCGGTCCTCTAATGACAACCACACGTCATCAACGGTCTCCCAGGCCGTCCTGTCGCCGACAACCTCATCGTTGTCGTTGCTGTAAACGCCCGTTTCTGACACGCCCACAAGTGAATATACGGATTCATAGATGCATGTAGTGTGTGGCAAGAGGAGGGCAAGAGAGCCATGTATCATTGGCATGCAAATTTTTTGGTGATGCAACGTCATCATCAGAGGAGAGAAGGAGCTGGAGCTGGGAGCTGGAGCCAAGGACTCATCGTTGTTGACTCATTTGCATTATCGCATCTAATCATTGTCATCATCAACAACAATGTTGCTCGTTAGTCCTGTGCAGATGGAATGGCAAGCAGGGGGTGCGACAGCCAGTGGGCTTACGCCTCCCCCTTCCCGCCCCCTTGATGGCTTCTATTTAGTTGTGTTTTAGTTTCCAGTTTGCCAGCAAAAAAAAAATTGTGACTGCCACCCGACGCTGCGAGCAGCAATTAAAATGCATTTGCAATTTGTTGCAATTGCCGCATTTGGCAGTTTAGAATTTAGAGTGCAATTCCCAGTGGCAGTGGCAGCGGCAGTTGCTGCTGCAATGTTGCAGAGGATTTGCACTCGTAATTTGTGCAATTTGTCACTGCATTTAATTTCCTACTCGATTTCACTGCTCTGCCCTAGAGTGGAGTGGAGTCGAGGGGAAGTAAAGGCCGAGAGTATCATTTTCGATTATCGATTCCCCACATGCCGTGGCTCTCTTCCTTTCTCCCGGCTGAAAGCTGAATGGATCCATCCTTTTAATTAGATTTTTTTATAGATCTAATTGCACTCCTAGTGTGTACTTTTCTAAAGCAAAAATACATTGTCGGATCCACCGATCGTTGCTTTGATATCCCAAGGGGGGTTCCGCCTTCTTCAGTAAAGCTAAGGGGCATCGTTATCCTAGCCAAATAGTCTGCTGTTTCTATTCATGCCTATCAGAAATATAATCATTGCATTTGGCAGCAGCAAAGTCTATACAATCACCAATCAATTTCAGAAGGAACAAACCCCATTCCTCCTGTTGGATGCCTTGAGCTGCTGAGGCCGTCCCAGAATCCCACAACAAATACACAGTCTTTGGCGAGGCGCAGTCGGTCCCAGTCTCGGGGAAAATATGCCTCGTCTTGGCGCATTGGCGGATCTTCAAAGGCTGTAAAAGTACGAGATCGAATAGTTCGTCTTTTCTGCACCTTTTTGTATTCTGGGACCGACTCAGACGGAGCCGAGAAGGCAACGGGTCGCGGTCAGGGACGAAGCCCTCCCTCTGTCTGTCCTCGAATCTCCTATCTTCTCAGGAATTCTGCTCTCTGCCGCTTCTTCGAATACGAGAGTATCCCAGCCATTAGAGTGGCAGCGCTCAGATGCTAGTTATCCCAGAGGACGTTTGAAATTTAAGAACTGGATTTTAATGACCAAAAGTTGTGTAAAAGAACTGACTCATGAAAATGTAATGGCTGATGGTTTATAGACTCGTAAATTCGTTCCTCCTGGTGGTGAAAGTAAAATACGATTACGAGTGCGAGTGTGGTGTATCCTGGTGGCTCTACGAGTAGCTCCGCTGACGTGCCATTAGCACAGGGCCAAAGCCCCGTCCTGATCTCGGCTTATCCCTCTAAGACTGCAAATCTCGACTAAAAATACAATTGTGATTGTCTTTGACATTACCAAGCCACACACACACACACACACACACACACACACACACACACTAATGCGTCTCCTGCATGACATTAAAGTCAGTTGTAGTTTTTCTGTGCTCCTGCTCTGCTCTGCTCTCTGCCTAATTTGCATGCAGAAGCAATGGCAATGGGAAAATATTTATGCACAATTAAATCAAGTAAAAGGAAAGAATAAATTCTGCACTCACACACACACACACACTCGTTGAGTACACCTATACAGTGCACACACACACTTGAATGCAGACAAAAGCAGCTGCCCATTTTGTTGGGCTATGGAAAAAATGCAAATGACATTAAAGCCGAGCTTTGCTTGTGTGTGTGTGTGTGTGAACAATGGGTAACGCAGTAGTTGACCCACATTTGCCATCTCCTTCCGCTTCCGCTGCCGCTGCCGCTGCTGCTGCCCCTCTTCTCTCTCTCTGTCTCTCCCTGTCTCCCCGCTCTCTCTGGAATGTGTGCCAGTTTTTAATTTTTCTTGACTTTTTCGTTGCTCTTGATTTGCGGCAAATTTCGTTGGCCCGTTGGCTCCCTCTCCCTCTCTCCCTCTCTCTCTCTCTCTCTCTTAATGTGCATTCAGCATGTGTTTGCCTTTGTGGTAGTCCGTATTTCTGTGTGCCTGTATGCGTCTGTATGTGTCTGTGTTCGCTAATTAAGTGGCATTATGTGGCTCTGCTTCTGTCTCTGATGCTGCCTGCCACGCCAGCCCCAGCTTGTCCGTGCTTTCCAACTGATTTTTTGGTCTTTAGGTTCCTGTGAAAGCCTTAACGCCACATGAAGGACCCTTTAATAATACACAATATTTATTGCATATAAATAATTCTTGGTAAATATTCTTTAAAAAAAAACAAAATATGGGAAACTAAGAAGAAAGTCTTTGAATGAAATATAAATGCATTCCAAGGCTAATAAATTCTCATCAAATTGCTGAAAGATTTTCCTCCAATACAGTCGATTTGTGTCTTGGCTGCTCTTGAACTTTCTCAGTCTCGAAATGTCTCTAGAGAAATATGGAGATGCCGATTCGAGCACTTGCATATGAAAGGAAATTTATGGCCAATCCGCTCACACACGTACAAAAGTGTGCACCGCAGAATAAATTCGAGAATATTTGCATCCTCTGGCATTTGCAACACCCACGCGTGCCCACGTGAACTATGCCCCAGAGTTTAAAAAGTTTACAAAGTTCATTAACGACAAAACCAATTTGTGCCGCATCGAACAGCGAAGCCTCGCGGACGACTAATCCAATCAATTTGCAGGGCAACTAATTAAATATTTAATATGCATTTCGCACACAAAAACACACGCTTCCCAAAAAGAACGCCCTAATGTAAATGTGAACGTAATTCGATTGTATTTACAAACAAAACCGCAACAACAATCTGTTTGAAATTAAATGTGGCATGCACTCGCTCGACCCTCGCCACAGGGGCATGCAGCGTGGGTTTAGGTTTAGGGCGTGGCAGCCGCCGCCATCTGTTAATAAACTCGACAAAAACAGGCACGGCAAGTCTCCATTTCAAAAATACACCCACATCCGCGATAAGCGATAAAATTATCGACATCGCAGATACGGCATCTTATCGGTCCGCAAACGTGTGTGAATATATTTTTGTTCTATTTTTTCCTAGTCTGAATCGTTGCATAAATAATGTGCCGCTTAAGTGCATCCCATTGGCCGAATATCAAATGGAAAAAACATGAATTTTGTGCATATATTTTGTTGCATTTATGAAATTTATGAAATGACCCCAAAATGCATGGCAAATGGAGATACAATTTTCTCCTCCCTCGAATAGTGTTACAAATGGCTTTTAGTGGCTTTATTGCTTGTTAATTGCGTTTCCAGAGCCTCCTCAATTTCCTCCTTTCCTTCTCTAATCTTTGGCCATTGTTATGCCGCATTCAAGGAGTTACCCAACGTTGCGCCAATCGTTAGCAGACCATGGCAAACTGTGGCAGCAACGATGACGATTTGCAGTCCCATTTGTTCGGTTTCCTACTAACTATTTAATAATTTAACTATTTAACAATTTAACAATTGGCTGGCTTTTGTTTTTCGCGTTTGTACGCACAATTTTCGTGGCTATGAAGCGTGAAACATGAGAAATCGAAGCACGCCACCACGGCACCAAGAAATAATAAGTTTAATTAACTTTTGGCAGCTGGCTCGGCTTCGTTTCTGTAATTTTCTGAGCTGTTTTTTAACACGTTTTAAGAGCAGTGCCTGCTCGAGTGTGGCGGCAACTTTCATTCGAAAGCAGGAAGCGGACTGCTGATGCCGACCAATAAACGAAGGATCTGCACACTTTGGCCAAGGATTAGACAGGCCGATGTGCAATCAGAAAATATGGCCATGGATTTGGCCCTGAGCTGTGGGATAGTGGGGAGTGGGGAGGGGGTCTGCGCTGGTCAGCAGCTTGTCCACGGCTCCAGAGCTGTGGCAATAGTTTAATGGCCGGCAAAATATATTTTGGCAACAACAATCTGTGGAAATTCCTCCCCGCCCCGCCCCGTCCCCGGCCCTCTCCCTTTCGCCTATCTATGGGCATACGCTGATAATAGTGTTAATTATGCGCCTGTCAATATGCCAAACGTTTTCGGCCTGAAATATGCTCGACTCCGACTCTCGTGGCTTTGGTTGTAAGCTCCATGAGGGCCAGAGGGTAGAGAGGAGAGCCACCGGGCAGGGCAGGGGCAAACTAATTGAAGTTTGCATTTAGCACAGTGACAAAACATTTGTACAAATCCAAAAACAATTCCGGGGGATGGCTCGACAAAGCCATTCCACAAGTTATCGCAGCTGTTTTGCTCCAGGCCAGAGCCAGAACGAGAGCCAGGGCCAGCGCCAGACCCGGACCCGGACCCGGACCTGCCCCCACAACACAGAGAGATATTCAGATACGGCAACACAATTTTCAATTTTAATTAAAGTTTAAACTTTGGCAATTATCTAGGGAGCTGTGATCCCAAATTAAGCGCATCATAATTTGCATATGATTATCGAGAGAGCGAAAAGCGAGTGGGCGACGGGCGACGAGCGATGGAAGGGTTCGATGACATGAACGATGAATCAATTGGACCGAGTTCAAGTATTATTTGTAATTAAGTGATTTTAACTGGAACGGGAACTATCATGCGATGGTAAAGGGCACAGGCCCCCGCCTCCCTCCCGCTCGTTCTCTAAATTCTATTGGTTTTTGGGATGGAAATAATTTAAGAGCCCCTTTAATGGTTGAAGATTTTACACACATTTTCGTATTTGTTTTGTTGTTTGTTTCATTCGATATTTAGTCGATAAAATATGCATTCATAGATCCTATCAATCCCCTTTTTAGGTAAGTTCCGGCCATCCAATCCCCCTTGACACTATTCCACAAAATGTTGTAAGTACTGAGTTGCACTCACCATTCAACAGAAGCAACAAAAAAAGGAATCGAAAATCATTTTACAACTCCCGTATGGGTACGGGTCCGCGTACGGGTACGGGTACGGGTCCGGGTCCGGGTTGATAAATGAAAAATGTAACAAGCTTTGCAGCAGCTTCTGCTGGACTCACAGACAGACAGACGACAAAAAACAGCGAAACAAAATTCCGCAGATCCATAAAAATCCAGTTACAATCTGTTAGGCCTTGTGGCAGGGCTGCCAGGGTTGCCAGGGCTGCCAGCGATGCCAGGATGTCCCCAGTTAGGGCCGTCGGTAGTGCGGGTAGGCCAGTCCCACTGCCAGTGCATGGCATTTAATGTGAAAGTAAAAATAAACACTAAAAAATAGTTGTGCTCGACACGACATGCAACATTTTGAAACATTTTTCAAGTTCCCAACGAGACGAGCCATAACACAAATGGATTGTGTACTGTACCACTCGCATGTGGCACAATACTCGTACATGTGCGAGTATGTATATTTTTTGTATGCACTGTGTGCACAGTGGGCGCACAAAGTGTGTGCACACAGTGTTTGTATAGATTTTTTACAAATTAAATTGTAGTCGTGGTCCGATTTAGGTTCTGTTTTTAGTGGGTTTTGTTTTCTATTTCGTGTTCCCGTTAGTTTCGTGCGTGTTGCGGTCTCATAAAAATTTCATCCAAAAACTCTGGGAGGGGCAGGGGGGGGGGCAGCCATTTTGGATTAGTCGTGGCCGTAAAAGGAAATCAAAGTTTATGACATTCACTGGGCATTTACAGCGTGGTTATGTGGTGATGCACGTGGAAGGGGCAGTGGCAGTGGCAGGAAGGGTCGGATCGGGTCGAGTCCAGTGCTGAACTTGAAAGTGGTTAAGGCAGGAAAGTCCCTCAAGTTTATTGGTGTCTGGCCCAACTCCCAAATTTAAAGACCCCACAGAATGGAAACAGCAGATCGAAGCGAAGCGTGTCCTACCCTTGAATTGGGTCTTAACTTCCAGGTTTATATTTAAAGATGCATAGTCTCTGTTCAGAGATCTCATAGGTATTCTCATCTGTTGTATTTTCTGTGTGTTTTCCCCTTCTGCTTGGCTCGTTTTCTCCGCCTCATTGCCCAAGCAATCAAATCAAACAAATTGTTGACTAAATTCCAACAAAATAAATAAATAATAAAACTGCTGGGGTCATTAAATCAAGTCCACGCAAATACCCACCCCAACCGCCCTGCACCCCCCCCCCCCCCTCTGGTCGCCCCCCTGGACACCCACAAAATCAACGCAAATCACAATAACTAAATGCAGGAAACCCCAAGCTGAAATTCGAAGGAGAATCGTTAAAGGTACTCGCACAAACAGTAGTTGTAGTCCTGCCGCTAAATAAATATATTCTTAAAATATTCACGCAAATAGAGTGAGGGAGTGAGGGAGAGGGAGGGAGAAGGGACATAAGTGTGAAGGAAATTTCCATAAATCACATTTCAGCGGGGGAAACTTTTCGCGTGACAAAAATCAACTAATGTGGTTAATAAAAATACAAAAACCAGGAAAAAGCTGAAATTCCCCCGTACTCGTACAAAAAGAGAAGAAAAAGCAACCCCCCGACCCGCTAACGGAGGCGCTAAGAACTCCCCGTGGCGTGGCAGGGGCAGGGCCGTGATGTGGAGGCGTGACAAAAGTTTATAGCAAAAGTTAAACTGAACTTAAGGATGCATAGAGTAGAGGGGGGGTGACTACACCATCCCCATCCCCCATCTAGCTCTCCCTTCCCCTCTGCCTCTGCCTCTACCTCTGCTCATGTAAATCACTTTCGGGGCAAACTTTTGCCGCCAAACGTTGCTTGAAATTTATGCAAATGTTGTTGCTGTTTCGCCTGTTTGGCCTGTTGTTGTTGTTATTGTTGCTTTCTCACCCGCACCAGTGCCACCTGGCGGCGATGGCAATTGTCGTTGACATTTTCACCTGCTTTTCTCGATAAAAAAAGGGAAACTTTCTACCCCCGAAAAAGAAGAGAAAAGCAAAGTAACTGCTTAAATTGTTTTTAAATATTTCCTCGCACTTGGAAGAGTGTTGGGTGGTGCTGGACGGGTGCGAAAGTGGGGGAGGGAAGGGGGTTAGCGAAAGAGTACGGGCTGGGCAGGCCTGGGTGCATTTCCCATTTGATTGACACTATCCGTGTGTGTGGGTTTTATGAGAACTTTTGTGTTGATTTATGTTTGAAACATTTTGATACGTTCCCGGCATTAATAGTTCCCCCCCCCCCCCTCCCCGCCCCTAGAAGCGGCAGAAGGTAGTTTTTGTGGGTACTCCACTCGTGAGGAGCGGGGGTGGGGGGTTTGGATGGCGTTGAGGGTTTGTTTGGTTAGTAAAGCCCCAAAATGTTGGCCAGATAACGTGACAGCAAATCGATAAATATCGAAATGCGTTCAATTTTTGGTTTTTACGAGTGCAGTAAAGAGAAAAGTACGAGAGAGGGGCAAAGTGGAGGACTGTGGGGCGAATTGGGGCGCGGTAAATATCCCATGATTCATTAGGCGCTCGTTCATGTATAAGCAAACACCTGGAGCAGACAACACTTTCTGCATGGGAGCGGGGAGGCATCAATGGAATAATATAGGAACCCCCTGCACACTCGCCTTGATGGTGCGACAACCCCCTGATCACTCGCTCGGCTCGCTCGAGCCGAAATGAGTAGTAGAGATTATTGGGCAAGACTTTGATGTGTAGTAGGCATTCCCCTCTCATAGGAATGCCATTTCAACTTTTATCTAATGGCATTTTACGCCTAAGCTTAGAATGTTTTCCCGTAGAGACAGAGAGAGAGAGAGGTAGGTAGGTGGGGAGGAACAGTGTGCTCGTAGGGGGGGGTGGGGGCTTAATTTCATTTAGCTCTGCTCTCCTTCTCATGCATTTATCTCATGGTCGTCGTACGCCTCTCTGAATGTGGGCGACAAAACGCCCACAAAATGGCATTCAAGAGGCGTGTGGCTGCAGGTGGGCGAGACGAGGGGGAGCCAGGCAGTGCGGCGCCTACTCATTATGTCCTAGACGCAGATGGAATCCTAGAGAGCAGCAGGGCACCCATTAAAAATGTATTGTGTGCAGGCAGAGCGTTGCCTACTTTTGTGGGCGTGGACAGGGAGGGACGAAGCTGCCTCGGAATATGCTGCTCCACCTTCGCCTTCGCCTCGGCCTCCATCCGTGCCTTCCATGCTATGTGTGTTTGTCTTTTGTTTGCTTTCACCGTGGAAAATCAGGCTATCGATTTTCTCCCAGGAGCAGCCACGGAAGGAGGCGGCAGGGGGGCGTGTCTGGTTACTTGCGCTTTTTTCCGTCCGCTTTTTGTTGACTCTGCACAGCACACGCGGCCCCTTCTACACCCCCACCCCCACCCCCACCCCCTCGTCCTCGTCCAGGACTTTAAGCAGATTTCCATCAGGAGGGAGTAAACTTTACACTGAAATGGAAATTGAATTTGAAAACGCTGCAGTTCGCTGGCCGTGTCGAACCGTCCCTCAGTCCCGTAGTCGCCCAGTCCGTCCGTCCGTCTGTCCGTCCGTCAGGCTGTCCGTCAGTCTGTCAGTCAAAGAGCTTGACAGCTTGGACACTTGGTTCGGTTTGGTTTGGTTTGGGTTATTTAATTTGCAAATAGAAACTAATTTACTGGCAATTAGCAGCCTGCGGAGGAGCCGGGCGGAACGGACGGGTATCCCCGGAACTGGTGGGGGGGAGGGGGTCGGGGTCCGGGTCGATACTGGACTGGGTATCCCCGAGTATCCGTCCACTCTCTGGGTTTGCTTAGCAATTAATGATTTTCAGTTAATTTGAAAAGCAAGTCGAGCATGAAATCGAATTCGAGACGCTGGGCACGTAGCACTCATAACCGAAAAATGTGGCAAAACTGTGGCAGAAGCACACGGAGGAGGGCCATTGTGGCTGCTATGGGGGCGTCGGAAGTGACGTCGATATTCCTGTCAATTAATGGCCAAGGAAACACACGCTCACGTACTCGGGAAGTGAGCAAATGAATCATTCATTGAATGAAGCGAATGCTAGAGCCAAGCAGCGCGAAACAGGGTAATCGCTGTAACAGGACAACCGCGCTGTTAGCAGCCCAAGCTAACAGCCTGTTATCGCTGCTGGGTACCGCGCTCTGTTAACATCCGCCTCGCTCTGTTAACATTTGCCTCGCTCTGTTAACATTTGCCTCGCTCTCTCGCTTCTGTGCGCTCTTACGATCCACACGGCGCTCACCGTTGCGTGGATCGTAAGCTAGTTTTAGCTGCGATTCCACATACAACACGAATAACCTATTCATATTGGAACCCACCTGCATTTCTTATCACGACGTAATTATGCCGTCCTCTACGTTGGATTATTGCGACCAGATCCGCCCCCTGCAAACAATATGCACTCCACAAAAGCCACAAAAGTCTGCCAGGGAAAATGCTAGAGAATAAACATTGCTTTTGCTTCATTCTGCTTCAGTTTTATGCCAGGCTGTGTCTGTATTTCCAGTAACATTCGTATGACTAGATAATGGAGAACAAAATCGATTTCTCGTCCGCCGAATTACGTATCTATTGCCATAATTAATTGAAACTCAATTATTAAACTCAAACTCGAATAATATTTATCCACGTATCTCTGTCCCAATCTGTGTCTGTCATTTCCCGGGACATGCCATCCCCCCTTACCCCATCGCAAGCCCTTCCAATGCCAGACACGGACACGTGGCGGGGCGGGGCGGGTCGGGTCGATCTCTATTTTTCGGTTGAAATGCTGTCAGCGCAATTTGCCGGGACATCAGAAAGCAATTGTCAAACGGGGACAATCGGCCCGGAAAAACCAGGGAAAAGTGTGCGAGTTGTTGTCTCCGCAGGTGTCCTGCGATTCCAGCAGATACAGAAACAGATTTTAATTGAAATTACGTGCATCCTGTCCGAAGCACAGACTTAATTCAATCAACTCTGGCAGCTTGCAGCTGGAAAACCCTTTAAAGCGGCACACAGCCGCAATCAGCTCTGGAAAGTGTGAAAAAAGGGGGAAAAAAATAAAAGAAAAGTGCCAGAAAAAAGCCCTAATTGACTTTCTAATAGTTCGGCAAATAGTTTCGTTCGCCCCGAAAGTATGCAACAAAGCTTGTCAGACAATCAAAGTTTGGTGTTGCACAGCCCCACTGCTCCCACACTTGCCACCCGGTCCGCTGGGCCCCGCAAGAATCTTTGCCACACACAAAAATGTTCTTCGCCCTCCACGTTCTTCCTTTTTCCAGCTGCCGGACGACTTGTTTGTTACGGCAAATAGTTTTAATGGGCGGCGGTTTTCCGGCGATGCGAGCCGAGCAGTCAAACTTTTCCCGGCCAAGACAATGCCTAGACTCGGGGTTGGGGCTGGGGCTGGGGCTGGTGATGGGGGGGTGGCTCACTTCAATTTACAGCAATTTGTTATGAAATTCAAAGGGATCTGCGTGGTTTTACTTCCTTTGCAATTTGCAAGGCAATTAAACCTGACGGGCAGGCAAGGCAGGGAAGGCAGAGGGCGGCTGCTGCTGAAGTTTGTTCTACCTTCGTGGGGCACACAACGTTGCGTATGCGCAATGTTCGGCTAGAACGAACTTCGCTCTGAAATAAAAACTGCATAAATAAACACTTTGGCTGGGAAACCCACCCGTGCCCGTGCCCGTGTCCGTGCCCGCGCCCACGTCCTTTTTGCCGTACTTTTTGTGTAATTCCGTGATTGCGCATTTATGGCTTCATTTTCCTCAAACATTTTTATGTTCAATTTGTTGGAACAGGAAACAGGGAAACGGGGAAACAGGGAAACGGGGAAACAGCCTTTGTGGAGGAGCTTCCTTTTGCGGTAATTTGCAGCGTCCTTTGAACCCAAGCGCCCGCTTATCGAACATTTGTCCTGCGGCATTTGGCCATATTTTACTTTAAATGTCCTCTCCATGCAAATGTTGTGCCCCGCCCGTTGCAGCATCCCAGCCGTATATCAACATAGCATTTACCGCTCTGCGAATTAAGGTCACATTTACTTAACACTCGCACAGAGTTCTCCATTCTCTCCACTCCCTCCACTCCCTCCACTCTCTTCATTCTCTTCATTCGCCCCATTCGCAGGGAGCTGCGTCATTCGTTAAATAAAGCAAACAAAAACCAGACCAGACCAAACGTAACGCAACGCAACGTAACGTAAAAGGGAAATTGCGTAATTTCATTAATAAAATAAAATAACACTGCAAAGGAAATGGAGCGCATTTTGGAGCTGGCTGGCCCTCTTAAAGGCCCTCCCGTACATTGTAAATCCGAGCAGAAGAGAGGAGAGAAAGAGGTTCCATTGGTTTATTGCCGCTGGTAATGAGCGCAAATGAACTATTATTCCTCGAGGGAGAGAGTACCCTGCCAGACAGGCCCTCTCTGCTTCCCACAAATTACACATTTACTACTTAGTTCTCCGATTAACTGAGCGACTAACTAGTCCGCCGCTTGCCTGTCATCGATTGCCCAACTCTTCCCATCCCGATGTGGGGTCTGGGGTCCGGGGTCACACCCCGATATCCTTGAGTGCAAAGGCACGAAGCGGAAAGGGAAACAACTATCGAATTCCTGGCAAGACTGGGAACTGAAGTTTCACCAACTTATGAAATATGTGATGGCAAAGTTGGGGCTCCAAATGGAAACAACAATGTAAGTCCGGGGCCCAACCTTAAGGCGGGTTTTAGTAGGCCACCTCTAACCGTGGCTCTCCTTGCGCCCTATCCTTATCCTTCTTCCTTTCTCTCTCTCTCTCTTCGGTTGTGCGCCTTTTGAGGCTCACGTTTCAGCTGGAAATTGCGAGTAACGAGGAAAATTAAAAAGCAATATACAAACAGCAATCACGCACACACCGACGGACAGCAGAGAAGCGAAGGAGGAAAAGAAAGCCGAAACTCGAATTCAAGAAAGTCTTGCCTGTCCACTATGTGTGTGTGGGTGTGTGTGTGTGTGTGTGTGGGTGTGTCCTGGGCCTAAAAGCAGGCACACACGCGTGCGGCCATTAAGTAATTCGGTTTAATGGTCAGCGACTGCGACTGGGACTCTTCGGTGGTCTTCGGACTACTTGTTGGCTTTTCCAGAACGAAATGAATGTGTGTGGTGTTGACCACACCCAACCGCCCAGAGGCCACTGGCAGGGGTAACCGAACACCCTGCCTAATGAGCCACACAGCGAAAGTGCTCTAATGTTTGTTTGTGGCATTAATTTTGTTTACAAGTCGTTTGTGCACCCACCCCTAGGAGGGGGAGGAGGAGGATGAGCTGGGGGGAGGCACAACGAACCCGTTCCATTCTCATGCTTATTTGCCATGTGGCAGGGGCAACTGTCACTGGCTGACCATCGAAAGGGGAGCGCCGGCTCCGCTCCATCATTCATAGTCGATTGGCGTTCTGTTTTTATTGCGCCTCGGAATAGACTACAAATATTTGCAGTGCACTCCTCCCCCTACCCTTTCTCTGGAATCGGAATCGGAATCGGGAATATGGAAATGGAAATGGACACTTCCTTGGGAAGGACACTTAATTGATTGCTTTTCAGCTGAGCTCGTGGGCGGACTGGGGAGGGGGCCGACTGCGTAATTGATATTTAATTAAAGCGCAGCTCACGAGGAGTGGCCTCCTGCCAGCGAGGGGGTGGGGGGGGGGGGCGGTGCACCTCGAAGAAGTGCGGATGGCTACTTGAGAGTGGCTAAGTGGTCGTCGCCATTCCAGAGACACTAATGGCTACTGCGGATCTCTAGTCGATTACTCGAACTTCTTGTATTTCCGAAATCTCAGACAAAAGGAAGAAACACAGAGTGGAGTGGAGTGGAGTGGAGTGGAGTGGAGTGGGTGGACTGCATCGATCCTCAACCCCTGCAGCGCTTGCAGGGTTCTCTTGGCTCGGGAATGGTCCTGGCCACATACGTCTGCGGGTTCTTCTTCTCGGCCACCTCTTCGGCCCACAGTTTGTTGAGATAATCCTCCAGCTTGTCCACCATACTGTCGCCAGGATCCGTGCAGCTTTCGCTGGTGGAACCCTCACTCGAGGCCCCGCCATGGCAGACGTTCGAGGATCCAACGTCGCCGGGGCACACATCCGAGGACCCACTGCAGCTGTCGTGCCTGCAGTCCACGGGACAGTGATGGTTCTCCCAATCCTCGGTGGACGCTGCTGCCGTGCTGCTGTCCTCGTCCCCGTCCTCGTCCTCTGGTGGCATGTCTCCTGCACACGGCGGTCGCTGGGACTTGGGCTTGGGCTTCGGCTGCGGCTGCTCATCCTCCAGGCGGTACCACTTCACCTTGTACGAGTCCTGGCCGCATTCCCCGTACTGCTCGCCCGTCAGCTGGTCGATGTTGCACTCACAGATGAGGAACGGGCTGTTGCACTTGTCGCAGCGCGGCAGATTCACCTCTGCGTTGCGCACGGGACGTGGCAGCGGCGCCGTTCGGCGGGGCAGCTGGAGGCCGCACAGAATACAGTCCTTGGGCGGATCGCAGTCGTCCTTGAGGGCGAGCTTCCTAAGCACCCGTCTGTCGGGGGGCTTTGGGTCGCCGGGCACCACCTGCTTGGAGCAGCCACGACAGGTGCACAGCGGCACCTGCATCGGGTTGCAGCGGGCACTCATGCGGCTGTAGAGCGCCTCGTAGACCGCGCCGATCTCCCTCTCGTAGAACTTGTGCGCCCAGAAGAAGGCCGGCTGGTAGACTTCGAAGATCTTGGAGGTCTTGTAGGCGGCATGCATCCATGCCCGCTGCTGGCTGTGAATGGCCATGGCATCCCCGAAGGGATTGCTGAGCGACGCCGGCGGCTTCCCGTGGAAGAAGGCCTTGAACGCCCGCTTGACGATCGAGTACGACAGCATGGCCTCCACGCGCTCCATCTGGCACTTGATGCGCAGCGCCTGCAGCACGTCGCTCCGATTGAGACGCGACCCCGGCGCCGCACTCGGGCTGCACTGGGTCCTCAGCTTTTCGTAGTACACGAAGGCCCGCTTGATGATGGACCTCGCCTGGCGGCACTTCGTCGCGTGGATGCCGCAGATCAGCATTATCTGCGCCAGGCTCTTGGCGATGTCCTCCACGTTGTCCTCGAACAGCTGGCGGGGATTCAGCTTCTGCCTGCAGTTGCAGCAGCAGACGCCTGCGGCGGCCTGCAGCTTCTTGGCTTCCTCCTCCATTTCTGGCCAATACAATTTTGATTCACACTCGACGAATTTTGTCACTACTACTATTCTCGAATAAAAATTAACTTTCCCTGAATGCCCAAAAGGTGTTCTATGCCATTGCTATGGCTATTGGCATCCAAGGAAAAGCCTGAGTCGATTTTTTCCCCCCAAAAAGTACACATTTTTGCATGCTTTCCAAACACATATAGAAGATTGCTGGCAAATGTTTATTTCTGCCAAAATCCACATCAATTGAAGCACCTTAGAAGATCAGTGCTCCCCTTGTACACCTTTATGCTGAGCTTTAGGGGGGCATCGGACTCGACATAAACGCTTGCAGTGATTTTTCTAATGAATTTCAATCATTTTTATAAATTTAATAAATCGTATACGTGTAATATGCATAAGTTTGCGCGTAACCCACCTCTGAATCGTCTGTGTGTATTGTAGGTGAATCGCGGCCGGTTGAGAGGGTGTGGGTCGTGAGAGGAAGGCATGTGTGGATCGAGAGAGTAAAGCATGTGTGGATCGTGAGGGGGTGGCTTGTGTGGGTCGTGAGAGGATGGAATGTGTGAATCGTGAGAGGGTGGCATGTGTGGGTAGTGAGAGGAAGGCATGAGTGGATCGTGAGGGGGTGGCTTGTGTGGGTCGTGGGAGTAAGGCATGTGTGGATCGTCCGAGCGCCCCCGAGCGTGCGCGATCGAGTTGGAACCGAAGCGCACTCTGTGACGCAATGACGACAATGCTGTTGCCCTGAACAGTGTGAACAGGGTAACATTAAACAACAAAGTATTTCGACTAAATTAATTCTATAAATACGAGTCACGCCCAAGAAACTGTTCAAACAACCTGCGTAGGGACCTGTCTTTTATAGCCATAGCCTTGACCAGGTCAAAATCGAAACTTCCTTGCAAAAGTCTTGCATATTTTGGCCAAATCATGCTGACAGCTTTTTCTTGTGCGGTCGCATTTTCCATCATTTAACGATAAACGAAAAATAGTTACCGTGTCATAATTTGCTACGATTTTCGACATGGATTTTCAAGATTCCAAGGAACGCTTCGATGAACTTTGTTCAACTTTTGGCATTGCCACAAAAGCTCCTAAAATAGGTTAAGCCCGTTCAACCTCCTGCAGAATAGTTTTTGGAACAATAAATCCATTTTCAATGTTATCTTGTTGGCTACGAATATAAATGGAATATTTAAGGGAATGAAAGCTCCGAATGTATCTGGAAAAGTATCAAATATTTATAATTAAGTGGAGAACTTCTATGGAACCAAAGGAAGAGCAAACAAAGGCCTGGCCTGCACTAGCAACAAGAGCAAATATTGGGGGAAAATGTGAAAACTAATTCGAATCACTTGAAGCATTCATTCTCCGACCTGAACAATATCATCCACACTTGACGAAAGAACAGAAAAGTCCTCCAGTAACCGAAACAGAAACGGAAACAGAAACCCCTCGAAACAACAGAAACTATGTCAATCGGCAGCGTCGAAGGCGAAGGAAATGGAAAAGGAATGGAAGAGGAAAAGGAGAAAAGGGAGGAAACCCAAAAAAGGCAAACACACACCAATTGCAGCAAATCAAGCCGAGCAACTTTGTGTATGTGCCACTTGAAACTTTGGGCAAGGTGGGCGGGGGCGGAGTTAGTCGAGGTCCTACTTGCCACAGCCAGTGGCACTGCTCGTGATGGTGCTGCTGCCGGCCATAATTATAAATCAACTAGCGAGTGTGCCCCACCTGCTGCTGCCTGCCTCCAACTAACTAATCCACTCAGGCAAAAAGGCACAAAGCAACATTAAAAGCGGCAACTTTGCCCCTTCTCCTCCCCCCCTGCTGCCCTTGCGACCCACTTGCAACAAGTTGGGGGTTGGGCTGGAGATGGGTTGGGGAAATATTCCTATAGTTGGCTGGCTCACTTTCACTCCAAGGGCGTCACAGAACAGAAACAAACCAGAAACAGGAGAGCCCACTGGAGTGGAGTGGAGTGGAGTGGAGCGCAGGACTGGCAAAGAGTCCTGAGTCAGAGGAAAGGCCGGGGCAGAGTCCCCTGTGTATGACATCAGCTATAATTTCCATTACGAGTCGAGCGCTGAAAATTGTACACCAGGGAGCTTATTAAGCACGCGCCCCCGCCCCCCCTGCACCCGTGCACCCGTGCCCCCGTGCCCCCTGCCCTTCTCTGGCCAACTCGCAAATGAAATGAAATAAAAATGAAAACCCAGGGCGGGGGGGTCGAAACGCCACCGAAAATTATAAAAGGAAAGCAAAGAAAGGAAAAGGGAAAAATGTGCCAGAAATGTGCCCTACGAGACGGGAAATTGGCCAGCATTTTCCACTGTGTTCCTGGAACACAGTCTATCCTGTTATCCTTTCACTTGTTGAGCCTGAACTTCGAGTATGCGCTATTTGCATATATCACAGACAGCTCAAAAGGAACGAGTGCGAACTAGCGATTGCGAACTAGCGAGTGTGGCGCCATCACTCAACAACAGCTGTTTTCCCAGCTGCCAGCTGAAGTCGGGAACTTGGGGATTGGGGAATGGCTGGATCTGTTCTCTCGAAGGGGATGCTGGCGCGATGTTGTGCGGCAGACAGCACTTTCGGCACTCGTCAAAAATAAATCAAAGCATTGCATACTTTACGGCGTGAAATTACATAATGTTCTCGCTTTCTCTTTCTCCCTCTCTCACACACACACACATACTCGTAGACATACAATTTCCCTTTGTTTTCAATTTCGTTTTAATAATCAAAAAGGGGTGTGGCGGGGGGTGGGAAGTGGGGTACACCATGGCAACCGGGGGCTCGAGCTCTGCCCGGCTCTGATTTCAACGCTTATTCGGCTTCTGATTATTATTTCATGGCGGCGCAGGCAGGACGAGCCCGAGTACCGAGTCCCGAGTCCTGAGTGCTGCTCTCACGCATCACGCGCCCGAAAGTATGCAGGCCATGATGTTTGGCTTTCATCGCCTTCGCCACATACCCATTACAGCCCTTCGGCACAGCAGTAGTCCCAACCCTACCCCCTACCCCCTACCCCCTACCACCATCTGCACTCGGTTTCGGGTCGGGTTCCTATTCCTTTGTTTTCCAGAAGTTTTGCGTGTTATTATTATTTTACTTTGTAATCTTTTTCTGGCACGTTTCGTTTTTATTTGGCTTTCGCTCTGCCTTTTGGCTTCTGGCTTCTCTGCTCTCTGCACCATTCATCAATAATTCACATTGATTTCCTTGCCACTGTTTGGCTTCTCCCCGGCTACCCCTTAATGTTGGCCAAGTTGCCGTTTCAATTTCCATTCGCCCCGTGAACACGAGGCCCCATCGAGGGAGTACGTTCCCCGCAGGAGCCTGTTCGAGCAGTGGAAGCTGCTAGGCACAGCTCGCACAGGCCGAGGTCCGAGGGGAACCGACGGAGTAACCAGACCAGGACTGGCTAAGCGGGCCTCTAAAAGTAGTACAGTCGGCAGCAGACTTTCCTTCAGGGGATACTCTACTCCACAGATCGTCCTTCGACCGTACACCACACTGAACAAATCCCCTTTGCTGCGATTCCTATAGTTTCTATAACCTTAAAGACTGTGCGAGTCCGAGTCTACAATTTTGCCAGTTTTTCCATTCGTTTGTTGCCCTTTTCCTTATTTTTGCGTCTTTTTTGCATCGCCTGAGTAGCTGTCGCCCCTGGCAATGATATGGCAACACTGCAGCAGACAGGGCACAAACAAAGGCCCAGGGGGGAGGGGAAACATGGGGCAGCATCGGATCGAATGGAGCCAGAACACTCAGTCATGCGTTCGTCCTTTCTCCTTGTTGTTTTCTTTCCTTTTGGATACCGCTCCTGCCAATGCCGGTGCCCCCACGAGTGAGGGAGTATCGCATGTTGATTTGATTGGATTTGATTTAATTTTCCAATTGAAAACACTTTATCATGTTTCCACGTGTGTGCTAGAACAACACAAGATATTACAAATGCGTATGCTACTCGTAGAATCCCTACGGATGCGGATACTTGATACTCGCATGACGTATAGCACGGGCACGGGCACGGACACGGGCACGGGCACGGGCACGGGCACGGGCACTGTTGCGCCCTATTACGCGACAGATTCACGTAAGCCAAGACGAATGTGCCGGAGCCCTCTGAAAAACGATGCCAGATGCTTTACATGCATCAGAGGGCACACCGGATTAAAGCTGAGACGATGAGATGGGAAGGGACGGGCCCTGCGGCCCATCGGCTCTTGAAGATGGGCAAAAGTTATACGTGCGACAAGTGTGTGGCATAGCGATGGGAACCAATCGATAATTTGCTCAAATATCGATTGTAATCGCAGCACGATAGATGTGTGTTTCTGTGGGGTATTGGCTTCGTTCGGTCACTTAGTCTTTTAGAAATATGTCCCTCGATTTAGAACTGTCAAGACTCGCCTCGTCTTGACAGTCCTTGACAGTCCTTGACAGTCCTTACCAGTTCAAAATACCTTTGCGAAAGCTGCTAAACTAAACAGCTGTTCAATAAGTAATCAAAGCCGAAAACTAGATAGTTCCAGAATGATTCTGTTTGTTAATGAGAAGGAAATGCAATTTTTCTGCGAGGAAGCTGTCTATTTGGTGCCGATCAGTGCAGATGTGAGCTTGTGGCAGGCAACTCGGAAACTTACAGCCTACAGCCTCTCGACTACTCGATTGCTCGATAACTAATCCGCAACTCTGCCTTTCCGCTTTTCTTCCAACAGCAATTGTTCCGCTCGCAGAATCCGGGCCTTGCGGCAGTTGCCTCCAATGCAGCCGCCGCCGCAGCCGCGGCTGCAGCCGCCACATCCGCCGCCAGTGCAGTCGGAGCCCCGCCCGGCGCCCCCAACGGGACGCTGCAGCAGTCGCAGCAGCAGCAGCAGCAGATGCAGATGGCCGCGGCCTCCCAACAGTTTCTGGCCGCCCAGCAGGCGCAACAGAATGCGGCCTATGCCGCGCAACAGGCGGCCCCGTACGTCATCAATCCGGGCCAGGAGGCCGCCCCCTACATGGGCATGATAGCCGCCGCCCAGATGCCGCAGTACTACGGCGTGGCGCCGTGGGGCATGTACCCCGGGAATCTGATACCACAGCAGGGCACCCAGCCGCGCCGCCCGCTGACGCCCTCGCAGCAGGGAGCCGATAATCAGCCGTATCAGGTGAGTCGTCGACTACTCCCCGCTCCCCTCAGCGCCTTGTATATACACCCCACACACCCCACCACACACGTACATACAAACACACCTCAGCACATTGTACAATCAATACCGATTGGGGCGCTGTACAAGGCCCAGGGCTTGAGTCGTGTAAATTTGAAGTCATGTAAATTGCGTGCACCTGCCGCCTGCCACAGGTGGGGGGCCCTTGTACAGTGGGCCCGTTATGTTCTCCTACTTCTGTTCTCTTTTCAATACTCATCTGCATTGCATAAACGATTCTAACCCTGTACAAAATGAAACCAACCACAACGAAATCTCTGTAAAATATCGTCCAGGTCATACCGGCCTTCCTCGATCACACCGGCTCGCTCCTGATGGGTGGACCCCGCACCGGCACGCCGATGCGACTGGTTAGCCCCGCCCCCGTGCTGGTGCCGCCGGGCGCCGCCCGAGCCGGACCCCCGCCGCCGCAGGGCCCACAACTGTACCAGCCGCAGCCGCAGACAGCCCAACAGAATCTCTACTCGCAGCAGAATGGTTCCAGTGTCGGAGGTAAGTCGTCAATCCCACCATTCGCCCCCCCCCACCACCATCCCCAAGTAATACCCCCATTGTAATTAGTGTAAAGTGTTGCATATCATTAACATCCTCCTCCCACTCCCACTCCCACTGTCCCTCCTCCACCACACTGTATAGCCTGTATATCTGTATAGTCATTAATCTGGGTTTATCCACCAATCCCCATTCGGTAAAGCCTCCGCCCGTGTGTTTGGGCGTCGCTTGTAATTATAATGCCAAGGGATTTCAGAGATCCCATCGGATCAGGGGGTGTCTGGCAGTCATACACTGCTTCCAATTCCAAAGATAAATGCTGGAGAATCGGTAGATTCTTTTATTTGTACAGAATATATCTAATCAAAAACAGAAAAGCCATCGGGGGAAAACTAGGGGAATGCGAAATGCAAAATGCAAAATGCAAAATGTTATTATTGCTGCAACAACTTCAGCTGCAACTTCAACGTTTGCTACAGACACGACACACTCACTCCCTAGGTGGCGTGGTGTGGTGTGGCACGAGTCTCGACGAGTGCCACTGCCAGGTTTTTGGCTTTTGGCAGGTTCTATTCTGGGGTTTTCCGTTTTACATTGCAACCGGCTGATAGTTATTCCAGGCTTATGGCCGAGGAGGGACCCGAAACAGCCACGGCATGCGGCTGATTGATAGATAATATTCAAACAAAATACGGCAATAGTCCTTATACATTCTGTATACATTCTTTTCCCGTCAATTGAATGGCAGCGCCGACTCGGAGCTTATTTCAAACAAGTTGGCAGCACAGGCTGTGGGTCCTGCCCTCTGCACTCGATGTGCCTATTGTTTTCCCAGTGTGTTTGCTTCTGCTTCTGCTGCTCCTTGTGCGGCATGGCCAAAAATAACATTTTGCCATTGAAGTCGAGCTCCAAAAGCCCTTCGGGGGGAGGCGGAGAGGGTGGGGCCAGCTGGCTGAAAGGAAAATGTCGACGTTGGCTTATCATTGTTGTTGTAAATTTATAGAATTTCAAATTATAATTAATAACAGCAGTCAGGCAATGAAAGTTTACACTTTGTGCTCAAACTGTCTGCCCCCTGTCCATGCCCCATGCCCCATGCCACTCTCCTTTTCCTTTACATATCCTTAAATCGACGGCCAGGAGTCGGGCAGCTTTAAAGCTGCCCCGATCGGACGTGGACAGCTCCATTAACTCCATTAACGGTCGGGCGAAATCAATTATTGCGCTTTCCGCCGACAGTTTTCGAATCTGTCCGACTGACGGACGTCCCCAACTCCAGCTCCTACCCCCCCGCCCCCCTATCCTGTGCTTACCGCATGCAAAAATTCCCGCAACGGACCATTAATGGACAGTGGAACAGCGGCGCGTGCATTATTATATCGTTAATTCATTTTGGCTTCTCATATGGCAGTTTAATGAAGTTTTCCCCCCGACTCCGCCCCCCCCCACACACCGTCCGTCGACTGTTCCACATGACGTATGAGTGATTACGCATTTCAATTGTGTGTGTTTCAGTCCAACGGACTGTCGTAATTGCTTCTCTGGCGCGGCTTAAAGCTGTGCCTGGCCCTCGAATCGAGCGAGAAGGGCGAATGCAAATGGGAATCAATCGAATCTATTCCTAGATGCAAGCCAAGCTCCTCCGACGTGCCTCAGTGGAAAACTGCGATGCAGGTGATTAGGCCAAGGGTCTCTCGAGAAGTGTACCAGATGCACGTATCCACCTCTGCAGCCACATCCACATTCACTGACAATTCCACTTGCACATTCGCATCTCAATTACAATTAGCACATTGGGGCCCCCCACAGTTTGGCCTCCTCTCGCACTACCAGGAGGCAGTGGAGGCATTCCCCTCCTCATTATGTTGTGCAATCGATGCCCTCTCCCCTGCTCTCTCCATCCGCCCCTGCCTCTGGCTCTCGCTCTCGCTGTGTGCAATGTCAAAAAGGCTTTTTAATGGAGATTATATTGTTTTAAGTGGCTGACTGAAGGAGAACAGCAGCAGCAGCTGTGCACCAGAGTGGGAGGAATGGAGGAATCCATTGCTGCCTCAGAGACAAGCTGCAATTACAAACGTTAATGCACCTTGGCCTGGGTCTGAAGGGTTGCGTTGCCTGTTGGATTGCCAGAGACTCAGGGGCTGAGGAGGGAGACGGCTGCTTGGCTTGGCTTGGCTTGGCTTTGCAACCGCCAAACCCATTTTGGGGCATTGCCTTGAAAACAATGGGAGTACGAGTGGCAGCAGGCAACATCCTCCTCCTTCTCTGCCGGCTAAATTATTATGTACACCTTTCGCATGTTGGCAACATGTGATTGGATCGAAGGACTCCTCCTTCGAGGCGCACACTCGCACAGGCAGAGGGAAAGGGAAAGTGAAGGCACAACCACCGTGCCACCCAGTAAACCGACCACTTTGCATACAATGCAGCACATTGTTCGTCCTGCCACTGCCACATTGAGCCGCTCTCTACATCCGCATCTGGCTTTGCCTTTGCCTTTGCCTTCGCTCCTCTGTGCTGCAGCCTTTTGTGCAAATGAATTCGTTTATTTTGTAAAATGTCAATTGCTATGTTGGCTTACAGAGGCACCAAAGGACGGGGGCACGGCGCATCGGGCATCGGAGGAAGTCGAGCACACGCTCGACACTTGCTGTGGTGTCGGTAGGTGTTGCACGCTGCTGGCTCCCTGCCACCCCCCTGCCACCCTGCCACCCTGGCTCTTACGCATAATGAAAGCCTCACTGCCGTGTGCACCGAAACACGGAAAATGCGTAACGTGGCGAAACGTGGTGCAAACGGCGAAGGGAATACAAAACGAAAATGATGCCGATTGACATGGGTTTGGGCTTGGGCTTGGGTCTTGTGGATATGCTCGCCCTAACTTTATTTCTCTTACAAAACTGATAAATATATTAAAATTTGCTTACTTTTATCGGGCTGCAGCAGCTGCAGCCCTTCGGGGCGGAGTTTAATTGCAGGCAGAGGAAAGTTTTCCGAAATTCTCTTGTAAAAAACGTGAAATGCGACTGCGAATGCGATGCTTAATAAATGACAGCAAACACTCTGCCTGCCAGAGGGGCAGAGCGGCAGTGGCGCTGGCGGTGGCGGCAAAAGTTTTTAATTCGTGCATTTAAATTGCAACTAATTTGGCGCCTCTTCAGAGGGAGCGAGACAGCAGGATGGAGCCTAGAGTCTCTAGAGCGACTAAATGCCATTTCAAATGCAGACGATGCCGGGGGGTTGCGATTGTGGGAGGGCTAAAATACACAAACAATTTGCATCAATGAAATGTCGCGGCTGAGGAGGAGGAGGAGTAGGAGGAGGAGGAGGAGGATGAGGATGAGGAGGCGAAGTAGAAGGCTCTTGGAATAGTATGTTCCGCATCTGTTCAGCTTATGTATTTGCTCTATTCCACTCATTGGTCTAGGGGTCCACCCCCAGTCTAGGGGGGAGGGGGGTTGGATCTGTCTTTTGGTCTGTGCCTGGGTCTGGGTCTGGGTCTGGGTCTGGTGCGTGTAGTTGCACAATTTAAAAGGGAATTATTCATGCAATTTGTGGGGGGGGCGGCAGGACATTCCCTCTTCCAGACACTCGCTGTCCCTCCTTTGCTCAAGTGAGAGCGAGAGTGTGATGGAGATGGGTAGATGGGGGTGTGAGAGCAGGCCCCGCGTTGGGGACACACTTTGCCAAATGAAACTGCAACCATTATACGAGCAAGTACATATGTTTGTATGTAGGCATTGGATACACGAGTGTGTGGCAGGAGTGGCACGGGGGTGGCACGAGGGTGGCATTAAAAAGACGCCAAGTTTATTGCAGGCGACATTTTGTGGCTTATGCACACGTTCCACAAACACCCGCACGCAGCAGACGGCACTCTGCCCGCCCTTGGCTTAATGTAATGATTTTATGAATTATAAATGCACACACGTGCCCATTATGCACATGCACACACGTTTCACGTTTCACTCGCACTCTCACTCTCACTCGCCCTCTCCCTCTCTCTCTCTCTCGCGTTTTGCCTTTGTCTTTGGCGCTAAGAAAATCGCGGGGCATTATAATTTCAAGTCACTTAAAGAGGACTGAAGGGGGGAGGAGAGGGCGAGCGGGACCCGGGGAACTATTATGAGCCTGGGCAACTTTGTGTCAACTTTGGCGCTGCTAAGTAGGCTATGAAAAAGAGCAGTTTAGAGGCCACCATCCCACGAGGACATTCCATGAAATGTAATTAGTGTTTAAGCGTCTGAAAGTAACCGAAACCGATCTTTATACACCCTATATGCTCGTATATCTGCCTATTTATGGGAAATACACGATGTGGAAAGTGTCGTTGAGATCCTTATGGCATATGGATTATCATTAGGGGGAATGGGGACAATTTGTATTCAATGTGCACCCCAGACGCGGCCAGAGGTGCCCCACTGAATGTTGCACATACTCGGCCACAGAGTGCTCTCCCTCGAACCCACTCCGCTCTGACACGAACCATCCAGCCAGGATTCAACCAATTCAACCACTAAACCACGGAACCCCTCAACAGCTCAACCGACCAACCGCCCAACCGCCCACCTGGGAGCCACTTACTTCCGGGCTTTGGCAGCCCATTTTCCGCTTTGCCGCAGCTTTTGGCCCTGCATTAGTTGCTGGATAAGTTTCTGTGTCAACGGAGTGCCCACGTGGCCCTGCCACGCCCTCTATTTGTGGCTACGAACCTCCTCCCGCCTTGCCCCTCGCCAAATATAAATTTGTGCAATTAATATTGTGCTGCCCTTCTGAAACGTTGCTCCTCGTTGCAGCGCGCTGTTGCAAGTTGCAGCTTCCGATGTATGCGGCAAACCCACTCTGAGGGGTCCTGGAATCGGCTGGAAAGTGGAGTTGTTATTCCATGTTCTGCCCCGCCTCATGTCTCGCACTGAGAACTTTCGCTTTTGCGAAGAGTTTCGCATTTCCAACTCATCGCTCGAGGGGGCTCAGGGGGGACGCAATAGGAGATTCTTTTGCTGTAAATCTCTCGCTGTCACTTCCCCGGCGCCCCCGGCTTGATGGCAAATCAAATGCTAGTGACAGATTACAGCATCAATCAAGTTGCCACCGCCTTCCCCGCTGCTACATCCACTTATTGTTTCCCAGCTCCAGCCCCAGCTCCAGTCCAGCATCCTTTTACATATCCCCTGGGGCTGGAACACGAGTCATGTGTGTGCGCCACATTAATGCTGTACATAAAGACTCGGAGAGGAGATAGATAGAGGCAGAGGCAGATGTTCCTGCATTTGAAATGCCAACTGGCCAACGAAAACTAAGCCAAGCCGCCAAGGCAGATGCGCCTCGAAGCGGGCAATTAAGTTTTACAGGCGCCGTAAAGACACTCCTCCAAGTCCCTCCTGCCTCCTCCCGTTCCCGGTACGCTCGATTAATTACAAGGAAAGCGGCACAGTTGCGCCAGAGGTTTATGCCCAACATAAAACTGGTTAAGGCCGTAAACTGAACGGAAAGGCGATTCGAATAGAACATTTATTGGCAAAGACTGGCAAAAGGCTGCCCAACAAAGGCATTGATCCTTCGTCGAACAACACCAACCATGCTCATTCTTCCCCTTTCTTTCCAACATGCAAATAATCATATTTCATAGTCGTAGTACTCCCAGAATAGACCTCACTTAAAATAGATGTGTGAATAGATTTACCTTTCTTTTGAGACACAATGAATATTGCAAGCAGACAATAACCAAACGCCACTCTCTGTGTCACTTTTGCAGGCCTCGCCTTGAACACAAACTCGTTGACGGGTCGACGGGACTCCTTCGATCGCTCCACATCCGCCTTTAGTCCCTCGGCCATGGACTACACCAGCAGCGCAGTGGCGGCCGCCAACGCGGTCAACAGCACGGTGGCCCAGGCAGCGGCCGTGGCGGCTGCTGCCGCCGCTGCCCGCGCCAAGTGGCCGGGAGCGATGTCGGGCGCCGGGGCCTACGGGGCCTTGGGAGCAGCAGCCGCTGCTGCGGCGGCCAACGCCTCGGCCAGTCCGATCGGGGCCCCGCTGACGCCGCCCCCGTCGGCCCAGTCCTGTCTGCTGGGCAACCGGGCTCCGGGCGCCGAGTCGCGGCAACGGCAGATGGCCGTGGGCCTTCCGGCCACCGCTGCGGCTGCCCAGGCGGCCGTCAACAACATGTTCGGCTCAAACAGCTCGCTGTTCTCGAGCCATTTGGCCATTCCGGGAACTGCGGCGGCGGCAGCTGCGGCAGCGGCAGCCAACTCGCGCCAGGTGGTCGCCGCTGCTGCGGTGGCGGCGGCTGCGGCCGGAGCTGCTGGAGGTGCAGGGGGGGCCCCGCAGCCAGGTAGGTCCCGGCTCCTGGAGGACTTCCGGAACCAGCGCTACCCGAATCTGCAGCTGCGCGACCTGTTGAACCACATTGTCGAGTTCTCGCAGGACCAGCACGGATCGCGGTTCATCCAGCAGAAGCTGGAGCGGGCCACGGCCGCCGAGAAACAGATGGTGTTCAGCGAGATTCTTGGCGCCGCCTACAGCCTGATGACGGACGTGTTCGGCAACTATGTCATCCAGAAGTTCTTCGAGTTCGGCACGCCCGAGCAGAAGAACACCCTGGGCATGCAGGTCAAGGGCCACGTGCTGCAGCTGGCATTGCAGATGTACGGCTGCCGCGTGATCCAGAAGGCCCTGGAAAGCATCTCGCCCGAGCAGCAGCAGGAGATCGTGCACGAGCTGGACGGACACGTGCTGAAGTGCGTGAAGGACCAAAACGGCAACCACGTGGTGCAGAAATGCATCGAGTGCGTCGACCCCGTGGCCCTGCAGTTCATCATCAACGCTTTCAAGGGGCAGGTCTACTCGCTGAGCACACATCCCTACGGCTGTCGCGTCATCCAGCGCATCCTCGAGCACTGCACAGCCGAGCAGACCACGCCCATTCTGGACGAGCTGCACGAGAACACCGAGCAGTTGATCCAGGACCAGTACGGCAACTACGTCATACAGCACGTGCTAGGTGAGTCATCCTTCCGCGGTGGAATCCCAGCGTCCGCCTGGGAGCCTGGCAGCCCACTAACCTTGACTCTCCCATTCACCCGTCCATACAGAGCACGGCAAGCAGGAGGACAAGTCCATACTCATCAACAGCGTGCGCGGCAAGGTTCTGGTGCTCTCGCAGCACAAATTCGCCTCGAACGTCGTAGAGAAGTGCGTCACCCACGCCACACGCGGCGAGCGCACGGGCCTCATCGACGAGGTGTGCACCTTCAATGACAAGTAAGTCGCTAACAGCCGATCGCTAATCTCAGTGATGTCAGACTCACTCCATTCCTTACTTTCCGCCCTACTTAGCGCCTTGCACGTGATGATGAAGGACCAGTATGCCAACTACGTGGTCCAGAAGATGATCGATGTGTCCGAGCCGACGCAGCTGAAGAAGCTGATGACCAAGATACGGCCCCACATGACGGCCTTGCGCAAGTACACCTACGGGAAGCACATCAACGCCAAGCTGGAGAAATACTACATGAAAATAACGCCCATATCCGTTGCGGGGGCAGTCAGCGGTGCCGGAAGCGCAGCTGCGACCACATCCACATGCTCGATTGCAGCGACCGCATCCTTAGCCGTCTCGCTGGACAACAGCAACAGCAGCAGCACCAACTCTTGTTCGACCACCACCAGCATCGCCTCGCCAACGATTTGCTCCGTGCAGGAGAATGGCAGCGCCATGATTGTCGAACCAACATCGCCAGCTGTGTCCGAGTCGTCATCGCCGATGGTGGCTGCCGTCAACAGTGGCCTTGGTCCCATTGGACCACCAACAGCCGCCAACGGCGTCCTATAAAGACAAGTAAAGAAGAAATCATACGGTCGATGTAGTCAACAGAAACAACATCCTCCTTCTCGAATCGAGGTTTAGTTTTTAGTCTGGCATCTGCCAAAACGAGAGGAGAGCAAAGGAGAGCAAAGGAGACGAGCCAAAAGCTAAAGCATACTATAAATAAATACATATAAATGTAATCTAATTTATTGAACAAGCAGCCGAATCGAGCTGCAATCAGAAGAGAGAGACCCCCATCTCCAGGCCCCGCCTGGGCCGTCGGAGAATTGTAAAGAGAGCACTAACTCACTCACACGCACGCACGCATGCACGCTTCTCAAATACAAGTGAAAGCAAACACCCGAGCAGAACACCCAAAATTGAATGCCATGCCTCCATGGCGTGCGTCTCGTGGCAGCCGCAACGATCACTGTGCGCACTGCACTCGAAAGAAGAAAAAAAACAAAAAAAAAAACTCAAAATTAATTTGTATTTTTACGAACAAAAAATAGCACATAGATGAACGGAAGATTTCAAACGAAATATTTGTACAATGCAATCGCATGTTTAAGTTAAAAACAAAAAAAGAAGAAAGAAAAACAAAGAAATTATTATGAATGTAATTGTCAAAGAAACAAATTGTCTGCGTACACTTTCGTTGTAACTTTGTAAATTAATGATTATATAGCAAGCCTATCTGTAAATGATTAATGTTTCGACTGTAAATTGATAAGAGGACAAACCGAAGAGCCGGAAATTGGAGGAGATTGCGATATAGAGCGTAGAGAGTAGAGAGTATAGAGTAAAGAGTAACGAGTAAAGAGTATAGAGAGCGGCAGCACGAATATGCGTAGAATTTATAAGTTCGGACAGAGGAACCATTTCAAATATGCATACGTTTATATAACGAATAGCAAACATAAACCACACATAGTGTAGAATGTAGAGTAAATATATGTTAATGGAGCCAGCAGCTACCAAAACAATATGAAACCGGTAACACACACACACAAACACACACACGCAACACACACGATCACCGAAACACTCAAACACTCTCACAATTAACGACTCTTCGACTCATTCGCGCTGCTTTTGCACTGTGTAAAATTTTGTACAAAAAACCCCAAACTACAAACCATGTATCAATGAAACCATGTAATTTTTCAATTTGTTCACATGTAAAATTTAACTTTTATGTAAAATTCTCATTAATTTTAATTGAACTATTTTTTGTAAATGATGTACTTGCTGTGTATAGAGGGAAACAAAACGAAACGAAGCAAAACAAAACAAAACAAAACAAAACGAAACCGATTACCATAACGAAAGCGAACCAAGAAGACTCACACGCACAGAACATCATACATACACACCTGTACACACCAACATTCACACGTACACAACACCCATACACGCATGCATCGGAAGCAAGTTAATATTATTATTATTATCCATTTTGTATACATATGTATGTAATTTGTAAATTTGTTTGATTTTAAGTCGCAGTAACCCATACTACTATACATATTCTATTCGATCCTACACGCATGTATTTATAATTTTATACATCCTCATGGCCCCACGCACCGATGATATAATATGATCGGGATGAAGAAGATAAGCGAAAGGTGGGCGCCAGTAGAGAGAACCCAACCCCTGTTTAGCCAAGTAAGCCCAACTGATTACCGAATTATGATTTTTTTTAATTGAAGATGTTGATTTCTCAGCGATTTTTACTACTTGTATCAGCAAAACGAAACAGCAAATAAGAGAGAAGAGAGGGCAGAACAAATGTACGCAAATCATATTAAATAAACCATAAACGAAGCGAATGCAAAATTTTACGTGTCCCCTTTTTTGGTTTCCCAAATTTCTTGCAAAACCCTTTCGTTTGTCAGTCATTGCCAGCCCACCTTACTGTACGAAATAGAATGTATTTATACGGATATGCTTAAAAACAACTCCAGACTACAGAAAGTGCTTACTGCCCCTGCGCGGCTTGAATTGCAATCGCTGTGCAACAGACATCTATGAATCATCTATGAGCCTCATTTCCCATCCCATCCCATCCCATCCGATCCGATACCATCCCTTTCCATCCCCCTAACCTATCCCTCACGTAAGTGTATAGAATTTTTTTAGCATGTTATCGAACACTTGTAAATTGCAAACAAAAATTTTATATGTATACATACATTGTAAAAAGTAACCAACAATACGAGTACCAAGAATTTTGTACATTTTGTTATATAAATTTAGACTATTTCGGGACGCCTTATTCCAATACTAAAATACTGAATACTGATTACTGAAACGAGAGACGGTTAAAACGAACGAATTTAGACCTTTTGTCGGTTTCGTCGAAGCACAGATGTATCCATGCAAAACAATTTTTGGAGATGAATGTAAAGTGTATTAATGCATATTTTTGTACACACAATTTCGTTGTCGTGTTTTTGTCGTTGTTGTTGTCGTTGTCGTTGTCGTTGTCGTCGCCATCGTCATCGTCATCATCGTCGTTGTCGTGTTTTGTATATAACAAAAGTAATATGTATGTACCATTCATCGACCATTTGTAACTATATCTTTCTGTACCCCTACCAACAACAAACATGATACATAGAAGTGCGGCCCCGCAATAAACCCGCAATCGCCAGCGCTAAGATCATTTGAGCATTTCAAGCGACGGCGCGAACACTAGTTTGGTATTATTCGTTTGGTATTTTTAGTTATTAACTAATCAACTGCCTGTCTCTAGAGCGCAATGCACTGATAATTTTAATTCATATAATCCATAGAGGAATCCATTGTATGTAGGAATCTCGACATGCTTCTGTAGGCGATACATACATATGTACATGCTGGACGTTAGACGCTCTTTGCATTTAACGTTTAGTATACACACATGACACAAAACACCCGCACACCCGCACACCCGAACGCCCGAACACCCACATTTGCCCTCACATTCACAGAAACAGAAACACATACATACAGCAAGCTGCTTAGTCGTAATAGTAAGTGTAAGCCTGCAACTCTATATACATACATCATACATACATATATACATATATATATATACAATAAATATATATATACTATACCTATATACACAAACAGATATAAAACATATGTCTTACACTTAGTTTTGAGCTCGACGTGTAGCAACGTTTTTAAATATGTATGTATATGTATATGTATACTGTATACTGAATAAGTATATGCAAATACAGAGCAGAGCAGAGACACAGTGAAATTTACACGTAAGCTGGCGTATTCTACACGCGCCCACTTTTTACAGTAACAATTTTTTGCACGCATGTAGATCACTTGAACAAGCAAGTCGAAGCACGAGTCGGAGATATGTAGTGTAACTTTTACGAGATCCATGTAAACTTGTGACGTGAAGTGAAATGGTTTTTGTGTGCCACACGGCACGCGGCCAACGGCCAACGGCCCACGTGGTCGAAAGCCGAATTTGCAGAAGAAAAGCTAGAAGGTCGCTGAAACCCAATGAAAATTGTACATTTTTCTTTGCCAACTTTATTGTAAAAACGAAATAGGAAACAAGAATGGATAACGATATTGAAAAGGCATACAAATTACCGATTTGTAAAGTATACCATATAGACACAGCAGCAGCAGAAATTTGTAAAATTTTTCGACAGAAGAACCTTGTAAACTAAGCTAAGGACATAGCTAAAAACCATACACTGAATAAACCATTTGTAATTTGTTGTAAAAAGAAAGTACGAACCGAGCGAGGAAGGAAATTTGACGGCCAGGCATTTCCTGAAGCAGACGTGAAGAAGAAAAACTATAAATTATATATAAAAATATACTAATATATACATACATATAAATATAAATATAAATTATATTGGATAATTACGAGATGTATTTTGTAGTTACACACTCGAACACGGACACTTGGATCAACCAATCCAAGTATACAAGCAGAGCCAACCCTTAGTTTTGTAAACGGCGAGCAATTGGCACAAGTTACGAGTACGAGTATATATATACAAAATTTTGGAACGCATTCGAGCATTTGATTTAACTATGCATTAGACTCTTATGTTTATTATGATTATACTGAATATGATTAACGCTAATTTCTTTGTGAAAAAAATAAAACAAGTTTATTATGTAGCAAAAAGCAAACGTTTTATTTCTCAATTTGATCGAGTCAATTGGCCCTTCTTCACACAATACACCACACATGGATTTAGAATAAAAACTTGGGCTTATTTTTCTGTTTCTGTTTCTATTTCTATTTCTGTTAGAGTTTCAGTTTCAGTTCTATAAATTTCAAGTTCAGCTTCAAGATTCAACAAATTGGCTTCAATGGAAGGCTGCGATGACAACAAAACTAAAATCAAAATTGATATTAATACGACATGAAATTAGAGAATAGCATAGCATTACTAAATATACATGAAAGTAAATACATACATATATATAAATAGTACACACTAACCAAACCCTTCAGCCCTTCCCGACACCAACAAAACGGCACAACAAACATGAGCGCAAAGCTTGAGGCATTTTATACGGCGCATTTTTTATATATGAACAGAATAGCTGTCTATATTATATGTATACCCAAGAAATGATCAACTTTTATAATGAGCCAGTAAGTAAACAAGAAATATTTTTTTATCAGCCGTGGCAAGCAAATCTTTTACCAGGCCATAAATTTTAACAAGATTATACATACTAAAAGGAAGGATACCTAGCCTAAAACCAAAAATCAAGTCGAAAAAAAACAACAATAAAATTCATACCATACCATTTATCATCTAGTAGAATTTTTCCAAATTGTAGAAATGTATACATAAATGTATTTAGATTTGTACTTGCACTCCCGAAGTTCGGGTAGGGTAGGCATATTTCCACAGCATTAAACCATAAGTTGGTCATTCCTTGAACTACAATAAGGCAAGCGAAAATCAGTTTAAAAAGCAGCAGAGCAAGTGACAGCATACAGTATAAATATACAGCCGAACTGTATATGAATAAAACCTGTATTCAACAGCAAGCTGTACGATCTAGAAAGTGGAAGGTCGAAAGGTCTATTAAGAAAAGCAATCAATTACCTCGAACCAGTTCTATTCCCTGTATTTACTTTTCTAACCCTTCAATGCCCACATTTATCGATCTTCCACTTTAGTTTGGGGTGCTTAAAGAAGCCGCTCTTGACCAATGCTTGAACTCCTTTATATTTTAAAACCCTATAGCCCCAACAATACCCACTCAGAGAAGATACGCAGAAACTTGATTTAAATTAAACAAAGATATTAACGAGAAGAACATGAAACCTTATTAGCCACGCATGTACGTACGAATGATGAACATAACTAATGAAAAAACTTGTAACTAAATACTTCTACATATTGAATAAAAGAATGATATTAAAAATGAAAATCGGTCAAGAATCCTTTTCTGTTAAATTTATTAAATATGCGGTGTTAAGGCGTGCTGGTCCATTCAAATGAAATGAGATACATATACGATTGATATTTAATCAGTAATGGCTTGCATGGAAGGAGTTCAATCAATACTACAAATTGAAACTATTGAAATCTTAAGTTGCAGGCCTGGATCATTCTTGAATTATAATTCAATTATCAATAATTATCGATATCGATTATATTTGATGGAACTAGATTGAAATTCAGTTGAAACTGTTTGAACTGGATCATTCTTGAATTATAATTCAATTATCAATAATTATCTATATCGATTATTTTTGATGGAACTAGATTGAAATTCAGTTGAAACTGTTTGAATTCGATTGAAATATATTGTAAAGTTGATTGAACTAGGATTAAGACGGTAAAAATGGATTGAAATTGTTTAAAGTAAGTAATTGTTTGAAATATGTTTAAGTAAGTTGAAGGCGATCGAACTAGCTTGCAGGCGGTAGAAATCGATGGAATTGGATTGAAATCGGTTGAAATAGATTGAAGATAAGATAAATTATAAATTCATAGAAAATAATCGTTCTGACAACAGCGATTTGGAACTCCCCTTCTCGTGAATGGAGCTATTGAAGTTTCTTTTTATACCCGATACTCAAAAAGAGTATAGGTCTATATTAGAATGGTGGCGATAGTGGATGTGTGTTACACCCAGATGGAAGCGAGGCTTGTGGAAGGGCGTGCTCATCCCTTCAAGACAAGTACAAACATTAATAAGTTAATAAATACGAATTCGTAGGAGGGTGTGTACATACGGTCGACACTTCTCCAAAAAGAGAAAATTCTGGACAATGTATTTGGTAAAATAGTACTTACCCGTTCAATATCGAGAATGATTTGGGTTACATATGTAAGTTGGCTAATCTGACCGCCTTGACGGCATGAAAGTGTTGTTCCACAAATAGTGTGCCAGCTGTCGACTGATATTCCTAGTCAACCAAATTGTACTTTTTATGCTCGGTACTCGAAGAGTTTAGGACTATATTAGTTTTGAGTTGGTAGGAATCGCTTCCGACCACACAATGTATATATGTTCTTTACCAGCATCCATAGCTGAGTCGATAGTGCCATATCTGTTTGCCCGTCTTGTTTTACATCTAGTTCTCAAAGACTATTAGAACTAGAGCAACAAAATTTTGTGTGGAGACTACAAAGGTCGAAAATCAAAGGCAATTTTTAAGAGGGAAAACCGAAAACGCAGAATCAGAATATTACCATATTTACCAGATTTCAAAATTTTGATTAGATCAGATCATTATTTTAACCTCAACTCTCTGCCCACTAACCACCCTTCCTCCTTCAGTGTGCGCCTCCTGGCAGAGGTAAGCTACATAGATACATATAACGGCTGGTGTTGGTAGGCATCGACAGAGACAGATGTAGCGGTAAGTACATTATGCTACAATGTCTAAAAGGTTCACAATAATAGGTTAAGGTTTAACTTTGTTGCTGGTGCATATTTTCCTATGTAAAATGCTACATTTTTATACCCGATACTCAAAATGAGTAATATGGGTATATTAGATTTGTGGTGAAAATGGATGTGTTTAACGTCCAGAAGGAATCGTTTCCGATCCCATAAAGTATATATATTCTTGATCAGCGTCAATAGCCGAGTCGATTGAGCCCTGTCTGTCTGTCCGTCTGTTTGTCTGTCCATCCCTATTAGCGCCTAGTGCTCAAAGAGTATAAGAGCTAGAGCAATGACATTTTATATCCGGACTTCTGTGATATGTCACTGTTACAAGTATATTTCAAAACTTTGCCCCGCCCACTTCCGCCCCCACAAAGTGCGAAAATCTGTGGCATCCACAATTTCAAAGATAGGAGAAAAAAACGCAGAATCATAGAGAATGACCATATCTTCTAGACTGCAGAACCTGAATTGCATCGTATCATTACTATAGCCAGAATGAAGAAAGCAATTTCATTTTTTCTCGCCCTGTCTCTCTCTAACACACACGTATCATAGCCGGCTTTGCTTAGCGCAAAACATTAGCGCCTAGATCTCGGAGACTATAAAAGCTAGAGCAACCAAATTGTTGATCTACACTCCTGTGATTTCGGACCTTGACGAGTTAGTTTCAAAATTTCGCCACACCCCCTTCCGCCCCCCGCAAAGGACGAAAATCTGGGGCATCCACAAATCTCAGAGACTATTATTTTATTATTATTTGGAAAATCCGACACAGGAAAATTAATCAAATGATATAAATATTTCGAAGAAAAATGAGACATGTGAAAACATCAAATATATACATCCAAAAACAAATAAAAAATAAACTTATAACTTACATACTAATTTTTGGGACCTTAAAAGAAAAGAGTAGATAATTGTGAGTTGAGTAGTAAATTCGAACTCAATTTTATTCTTAAAATCTAAGCCTTATACATATATGATCTAACAATAAGGTATGAGGTGCAAGACCCACGAAATGGGTACAAAGTTAATGCGGTTTGCAATTCGAGTGCATGCATCCATAAGTGTTATTTTGGGACTATATTGGATAAGTGTTTCTCCACTTATGTTTTGTTGTCGTACTTGTTAATGGATTAATAGACCTCCGCTCACACTCCGCTAATTTATGTAAAAGATCGAGTTCGGTTTACATAATTGAACGTGTTTAATAATGAGTTCTTGTTTGAACAATGGCCCTTGGTTTAATATAGGTTTCGAAAGAAAATAACTCACTCCTAGTAAGTAATAAGTAAGTAATAATAAGTTTAGGCTTGTAGCTCTGGAAAATAGCATGAAATAAATATAAATTTAAATTGCAAATAGCTGTTATTACATTAAGCCCTGAGGCAATTACTTTTGTTTGTATTCTGTACCATTTGCTTACAATATATATCCAGATTTCTAATCATGAAAACACAGACTTGTCTCCCCAACGGCCTTTTTGAATTTTGGCCATACTTTTCGTTGCCTTGAGTATCATGTGCTCATATAGTTGAAACGAAGACCTCGCCACAATTACTGCTTCTTTTCCCCTTAGCAATTACTCGGACTGCTGGCCTACTAAATCGGGACTAAATCCTGGTTCGAAACGCACAGCCCATCGCTCTAAAGAGCGATTTGTTGGTAAATTTAAATGTAAAACATCTCGGAGATATTCATAAGTCCTTTTCGAGTAAAAGTGTATATTTTGCGCAATAACTTTTTCTGCGGGGCTAAAGATCTTTGTCTTTTTCAAAAGCATGATACATATAGTTTTTGCTTCTGCAGAAACATGAGACATGTTGGCTATTATGGGAAGGACACAATAATTTGTGTTAGCTCTAATTCTCCGACGCCGTTTGTCCCGAGATATACATTTTTTTAGGGCCACATATCGTTTCTTTAATTTGTTAAAGTCTTCTTCTTTTTTTCTTTTTTCTGCCAATATCTCAAAGTATTTTTTTGTGAAATATGCCTCGTTTTTCTCTTTTTCTATGCAGTTTTCACAACATTTGACATCAATCGATTCATTATTTTCTAGGTGATCTTCATCAGGCGTTTCTGTTTCGGACTCTTGATTTAGATCCTTTGAAATTGTATTATGTCTTTCAGCCAGTTTGATTCTCTTTGATTTCATTGGTTTTTCAATTGGTTCGTTATCTTCTGCATTGCCTAAAAATGAATTCTCACCATAACTTCCTTCATGCAGTGGTTTCAATGCAGGATTATCAGACAATTTCAACGTTGGTATTGCTTCGGGCTTCAATCGAAGCTTTCCTATATACTTGGCGTCAAAATGCCGTCCCTTTTTGGACAATTCTATTTCAATCGATTCATTATCTTCAAATGGATCGTCATTAGGCGTTTCTGAATCGGACTCTGGCTCAAGGTCGTTTGAAATTGTATTATACACTTCGCCCAGTTTGAGTCTCTTTGATTTTATAGGTTTTTCAATTGGTGTTTTGTATACTTTATGGCCTGAAGACGTATTCTCGTCACAAATACCTGTATTCAATGGAGACAATAGAGTATTATCAGACAAGTTCAGTGTTGGTATTGCTTCGGGCTTCAATCGAAGCTTTCCTATATACTTGGACTGGAAATGGCGTTCGCAAATTCGTGCAGTTTTTTTGATACAATTGCTGTCTAAATTACAAGCCTTAACCCATTTATTAAACAAGCCTAGATTCGACGGAAATTGGAATAATCTAACGCGGGAATCTTTCGTATTATTTCTATATCCCCAACGGCAGGAAGAAATAATACACCTGCAACCGTTTGGGCGGTAGTGTTTTTTTTTAACGGAAGATTCTTTTTTTGGCATCTTTTTGCGCAATTCCATATCTATCGATTCATTGTCTTCAAATGAATCTTTCGATTCGTTATCTTTAACTGAATATTCCTCAGAAGTTTCTGTTTCGGACTCTTGCTCTAGTTTGTTCGAAACTTTATTATGCATTTCGGTCAGATTGATTTTCTTTGATTTCATACGTTTTTCGATTGATTGGTTGTCTACTGAAATGTCTGAAAATGAATTCTCATCACAAATACTTGCATTTAAGTCATAATCTGCAAAAGATTGCTCTAAGTTGTTTGACATTTTATCATGCACTTCGTCCAGTTTGATTCTCTTTGATTTCATTGGTTTTTCAATTGGTTTGTTGCCTACTGAATGGCCAGAAAATGTATTCTCATTACAAATACTTGCATTTAATGGAGTCAGCGGAGAAAGGTTTAATGTTGGAACCGCATTGGACTTTAATCGACGCTTTCCTATATACTCAGGCTTAAAATGGCGTTCACAAATTCGTGCAGTTCTCTTCACCAAATTTTTGTCTAAACGACAAACTTCAACCCATTTATTGAAGAATAATGGATCCGATGGAAAAGTGAACAACTTCACAGGAAAATTGGTGGAACTGTCTCTATATCCACAAAGGCAGGAAGAAATAATGCATTTGTAGCCGCATTTTCGGTTGTCATTTTGATTAGCATATGACATAATTAATTAATAATAAAATTAACCTGCTTATAAAGTAATATTTGGAAATACTCTAGATTACCATGAATTAAGCAGTAGCGGCAGGATTTAAATGCGCACAGAGGACCCCTACTAGTCCAAGAAGCATATGCAGTTTGGCCACTGGTTGACCGGAAGGAGTGGCCGGAGACAGTTGTGCGGAGGAGATGTGCCTGATATGCGATCACGGGATCCGGTACTGAGTTACCAGTACAGCACAGAGTGCGGAAGTGTACAGGCAGGTACAGGTATAAGGCAGAGGTAGTGGTAAAGTAGCAGACTTAATTTGGGAAAACTATACAAAAACAATCCAATTAATTAGATGAAGCACTTACAAAGCGATGAAGTTGTAGGGGGGGGTGAAAGTGGCAGCCCTATTACGTTGCGTGCGAGCTGCCGCCCGAGTATTGCAAAATCACTGCAGGGAGAGGTATTGAGTATTAAATTAGTTAGAACTACCTAAGAAATGAGCGGACTTACTTACCTGCGTCAATACTATGGGTTGAGAGAAGAGAATCTGTGGTGTTGGCCGAATCCTATCTTAGCAAAAAGGCCTGAAAAGCGGGAAAAATTAAGAAAAAATACAATACCATTTAGTAAACAAACACTTACCCATCAAACAACGCGATTATATGGATGAACACTGCTTTTCTTCTGTTTCTCGTCGTTGTGTTGTTTCACGATGCACAGGGTCTTTTATTCTGTTGCATGTGTTTTTTGTCAGCACAATCCGGGTTGCAATGCCTCTGTTGGTTTGTTATTTATTATTTCAAGATATTTCCATGCGAAACGCGATATGACATACGTGATGCTAGGGATGAATATCGTTAGGCTGCAAGAATTATCGATGTCTCTATCGATATGTTTTTTCAAATATCAATATATCGCTTGAGAGAAAAAGTAGGGCCTCGAAGTCTAGAAAGTGAATTTAATAATGCCTCCAAGCCCAACATCAGTAAATATTTATAGTTTGTACAACTTCCTGGAGGAAAAGATGATAGTTGAACAAAAATATGCCAAGCCTATGCGATGTTTATTGCAATTTTCTTGGAAATGCATCGCAGGATACAGATTGGCTCCAATACTGGAAACAAAAAAGTATCGAGTTTATTTAATTCTTTAGCACTTTTCTTAATTATCTTAAAACTTGTCAATGTAATAATGCAGCCCTAATTGAAATATCAATATATCGATATATATTTTTGGACTGGCCAAGATAATAATATGGTATTTCAGGTGAGATATATCTGCAACGAAACTACTTTGCTGAGTTCGGACACTGGCCTTCGGAGAAACGATTTTTATTTTTTTTGCCTTGTTGCTTACTTCTCTATCCTTATACCCGCGTCTTTTGAATCTACTTATCGATGCACAGGCACAGAAATATATCGGATATTTTGTGCGAGACTTATCGGCGTTTTATTTTGAAATCCAAAATATTATAGTCGAGTTTGTGATAACATTTTTGCGGCATAAATTCCCAAAGTGGTCGTAGAGGTTTGAACACTTATACATTACCGGCATGGATGCCAGTTTCGAATTGACCCAATATTGTCTCTATACTCAATGTAGTTTCTGAAATGGTATGTTTAAATAACCTATTAACCTATGATTATGATTAACACCAGATTAAACATACTTAGCGTTGAAGGATATACACTTACATGAGCACTAACGACTAACACCACTAGCGACTAGCCCCTTCCCGTGTCGTGGGACCAACTATGCCCAACTTAAATATACATACAAAAAACACTGCAAAGGAGCTCGGCACTCCTCCTAAAGTGCCGGAGGGAAAAGACCATCCCTCTACTAACGCATCTGGGAAACCAGTGCCCAAAACGACGGGGAAGGAGACTAAGTCGGTCCACCGTTTTCAGGCAGCAGGCGCTGCGAGGAGAGGACCGAAAAGCCAAGCGGGCCAATCCACGTCGGGGGCCCCAAGGGCGTCCTGGTTACCGGTGTGGCGGCCATGCAGAGCTATATCGGGGCCGGCAGACCCCTTGGGACCGGGGACCCCTTGACAACCCCGGCAGGCGGCGCCTCTGCCTCGAAAGATAGGCCCAAGTGTCAAGACAAGAGACGTGCGGCCTTCATCCTGGTCAACGACGACCCGGTGTTCCTGGCGTCTGCCCAGGGAATCGAATCGCGGCGATGGGCCAAGACGGTCCTGCCCGACTACCAGCCAGCCAAAGCTGGCAAGGCCGCAGCCAAGGCCCCAAGCAAGCGGCAACGCTCGGCGGAGGACACCACCGCGCAAGTCCAAACAGGCCAAGAGGACGAAAACACTGAGCAACCGCTCGTTTGCCGAGGTGGCAAGAGGAAAAACCCTCATTGGAGTCTTAGACAGTCACTGATGCTGCTGCAGATAAACCTCCACCATTGTAAGGCAGCATGCGCTGCTCTCTTGCTCCACCTAGCCAAGGGTGGAGCCGACATAGTCCTCATTCAGGAGCCCTGGATCCTCGGAAACAGGATCTCTGGTCTGAGGACTCCTGACTATAAGCTATACGTAGCTGACACCGCAGGTAAAACCCGCACCTGCATTCTTGCAAAAAGAGATTTGCACTTATTTTTGCTCCCAAATTTCAGCAATGAAGACCAAACAGCAGTGAGCCTCGAAGGCCACGGGTGCTCACTGAGAATCTGCTCCACGTACATGGGTCACGACTAACCAGACCCCCCTCCACAGGCGCTCAGGGCGCTAATCACAGACTGCGAGGCCAAGGACACCGGCCTAATCGTAGGGTGCGACGCCAATGCACACCACTGCCAGTGGGGAAGCACTGACACTAACGAAAGGGGTGAGTACCTTTTCAACTATTTACTGACCACCCAGATGGTCCTATTAAATAGGGGGAGTGATCCCTTCTTCATTATTAAAAACCGCAAGGAGGTCCTGGACCTCACACTTGCCTCTCATGAGATACATGGGGACATCGTATTCTGGAGGGTCCTGGAAGAGCACTCCTTCTCGGACCACAGGTACGTGGAAACCGTACTCTCTTTTTCACTACCGAGACCAGCTCAATTTCGGAACCTCAGGCGGACAAACTGGACTCGGAACTCAGACCACCTCTGTCGTGTTCTCCCTGAGACCCCACCTGATTTCCAGGGAGGCCAAACTCATCTTGTTAAAATATTAACCGACGCCTGCAATGAGGCGCACGATATCCTGCACCTCTGGCAAGAGCAGAGGCCGGAAGAAACCTGAATGGTGGACTCCTTAACTGGGTGAATTCCGGAAAGCCTCCCGGATACTCTTTAACACAGCTAAGCCTGAGAACGTTAAGCGGAACTGGGCCGAATACAAGGACAGACCACACTACATCGCGGCTCCTTCCGTTGCCTCAAGTGAGGGCAATCAAAAGCTTTAAACCATACAAGTCTGCGGGGCCAGATGGCATCATCCCTGCCCAACTGATTCACGCTAGACAAAAATACACTATACACAAAAGTCGTTTTTATTCCCAAGGCAGGCAAAGGTTTCAGAACCATAAGGCTATTGTCCTTCCTTCTGAAGACGATGGAACGGCTCCTGGGGCTACATCTCACGGCGAGTATTCCGCCCAGTCTAATCTCAGACTCCCAGCTTGCCTATAGGAAGGGAAGATCCACAGAAACGGTCCTACACACGATCACATCGATCATCGAAGCGTCCAATCATGCTCTAAGGAGTATAACTTGTCTCAACAAACTCAGTAGAGGTCAACTACTGGCAGAGCTATGCTAAACTGGCGGGCTTTAGGGTGGACTGGGAGATAGGCGAATCAGGACCTGCACATGCGATCCACTTCTATACTGATGGCTCAAAGCTAGACGGCCGCGTGGGAGGTGGAGTCTACTGTTACAGTACAGAGATAAACATCAGTTACCTCTATAGTTATTGCCACGGCACGCATGTCCTCTTTGGGAGTATAGAATGGAACTTGCACTACCAGTCATTTCTGTACTGCAGTGTCATTCTGTATTTGCTTCCTTCATTGTTTTAAATGTGCATCCTCAAGAATAGTTTTTAGTTTACCATGCTCACAATTTTTTACCATAGCTACGGCTTCTTCAGTCTTTCATCATATACGAAGATTCGAGCAATTTCTGTAAATTGTCTATCTCATTACCAAATGGGATTGTTTGTACGACGATAGTTGCCTGCAATTTATTGATAGCTGCATCAATAGTAGTTTTTGGCCTTTACAGAGCGTGGAGACAATTATTTTTTACTTTATTGCTTAAATTACAGAAATTTTCTCGTAAGGTACCTTTGCTAAATTGACCAATTTTATTGCTGTCAAAAATCATTTTAGATGGATTACCACCAAATTCAGGAATTTCCTGCAAAATTTCCTTGGCATATACCTGATCGGCAGCTGAAGACTCTGCTATGTTGGTATTTTCTTGTTCGTTTAAACTATTTTTAGACTATTGCTCAGCATCTGAACAATTTGTATCTGATAATTCAGGTAACGTTATTATTGCTGGAATTGTGAGATTATTTATAGCCTCTTCCTGTAATTCAATTTCTTCTTCTTTTGATTTACTGTCTATTGTTCCTTCTTCTTTTGTTGTGTTGGAAAGAGTCAGAGCGAAAAAAAATTTAATTATTTGCTTCAGTTTGGCTATAGTAATACTATACATATACGATCTGGTTCAAATTCTAGAAGATTAAGTCATTCTTCTGACTTCAGAAATGTGAATGCAACAGATTTTCATACTTTGTGGAAGCGGAACGGAGAGGGGCGAAGTTTTAAAATGCTCTTGTAACAGTGACATATAACAGAAGTCTGGATACAAAATTTCGTTGCTCTAGCTCTTATAGTCTCTGAGCACTAGGCACTCATCGGGACAGGCAGACGGACAAACAGACATAACTCAATCGACTCGGCTATTGATGATGATCAAGAATATACGCTTCCTTCTGGGTGTTACACACATTTACTTTTACTGCAAAGCTAAAATCTGTTTATGAGTTTTACATTTTGGAAAGCTCTGGAAAATTTTCTATCAGATCCGTTTAGTTAACTTTTGCCCTCTGATTTCAGCTGAGACACCACTGTGCGACGCTAAGAGATTCTCAGATCGTCGTTTTTTATTGACCGATCTTTAAAGATTGCTACTTAGCATATACTATATGTACTATAGGATATAAATTCCCCAGTTCAAAGTCCGACAGAGCAAAGTGAATTCAACAATAAAAATATATATAAAAAGAAAAAATTAAATGTGAAAAAATAGTGAAATATGTTTATATAGATTTCGTAATATGACAATACATTTTTTATTTATTTTTTGCATTTTTTAATAACTGTCATCTTCTGTTAGGTCATCTAAAAATCATCGAATAAGAGATTTCTGGTGTGGTAATTTAATTTTGATTTCACAAAAAAAATAATAACTACTCTTACATTAAGCCCTGAGGCAATAACTTTTGTTTGTGTTTTGTACCGTTTGCAGAAACAATCCTATAGCTTACAACATATTTCCAGTTTTAGGTGTAAATCCTGATCCGAAACGCTCACTCCATCGATCTAAAGTGACATTTGCTGGCAAATGTAAGTTTAAAACATCTCGGAGGTATTCATAAGTCCTTTTCGAGTAAAAGCGTACATTCTGCGCAATAACTTTTTCTGCGGGGCTAAAGATCTTCGACTTTTTCAAAAGCATGATACATATCGTTTTTGCCTCCGTAGAAACATGAGACATGTTGGCTATTATGGAAAGAACAGACAAATAAGAGTTAGTTTTAGTTTTTCGGCGCCTATGGGCATTGGCCCGAGATATAGATTGTTTCAGGGACGCATATCGTCTCTTCCATTTGTTAACGTCTTCCTCTTTTTTTGCCAATAACTCAAAGTATTTTCTTGTGATATATGCCTCGTTTTTATCTTTTGCTACGCAGTTTTTACAACATTTGCCATCAATCGATTCATTATTTTTTAGTGGATCTACATCAGGCGTGTCTTTTTCGGACCGTTGCTCTAGTTTGTTCAAAATTGTATTATGCACTTCGGTCGGATTGATTCTCTTTGATTTCATAGGTTTTTCAATTGGTTTGTTGTATAATGCATTGCTCGAACAGGAATTCTCACCATAAATATTTGAATTCAATTCATTATTTTCTATTGGATCTTTATCAGGTGTTTCTGTTTCGGACTCTTGCTCTAGTTCGTTTGAAATGTTATTATGAACTTCGGCCAGTTTGATTCCCTCTGATTTCATTGGATTTTCAATTGGTTCGTTATCTTCTGCATTGCCCGAAAATGAATTCTCATCATGCAACTGATTCAATGGAGTATTATCAGACAAGTTCAATGTTGGTATTGCTCCTAACTTCAATTTAGCCAGTCCTATATCCTCGGCTTTGAAATGGCGTTCACAAATTCGTGCAGTTCTCTTCACCAAATTTTTATCTAAGCCACAAACCTCAACCCATTTATTGAAGTACAATGGATTCGGTGGAAATCTGAATATCTTCACAGGAAAATTGGCCGACCTTGTTCTATATCCAGAAATACAGGAAGGAATAATGCATTTGATACCGGATCTTCGCGTATCTTTTTGAATAGCATACGACATAATTAATTAATAATAAAAAAATGAACCTGCTTATACAGTAATATTTGGAAATACCCTAGATTACCATGAATTCAGCAGCAACAAGTGGCAGGATTTAAATGCGCACAGAGGACCCCTACTAGTCCAAGAAGCATATGCAGTTTGGCCACTGGTTGACCGGAAGGAGTGGCCGGAGACAGTTGTGCGGAGGAGATGAGCCTGATAAGCGATCACGGGATCCGGTACTGAGTTACCAGTACAGCACAGAGTGCGGAAGTGTACAGGGCGGTATAAGGCAGAGGTAGTGGTAAAGTAGCAGACTAAATTTGGGAAAACTATACAAAAACAATCCAATTAATTAGATGAAGCACTTACAAAGCGATGAAGTTGTAGGGGGGCGGGGGTGAAAGTGGCAGCCCTATTACGGTGCGTGCGAGCTGCCGCCCGAGTATTGCAAAATCACTGCAGGGAGAGGTATTGAGTATTAAATTAGTTAGAACTACCTAAGAAATGAGCGGACTTACTTACCTGCGTCTATACTATGGGTTGAGAGAAGGGAATCTGTGGTGTTGGCCGAATCCTATCTTAGCTAAAAGGCCTGAAAAGCGGGAAAAATTAAGAAAAAATACAATACCATTTAGTAAACAAACACTTACCCATCAAACAACGCGATTATATGGATGAACACTGCTTTTCTTCTGTTTCTCGTCGTTGTGTTGTTTCACGATGCACAGGGTCTTTTATTCTGTTGCATGTGTTTTTTGTCAGCACAATCCGGGTTGCAATGCCTCTGTTGGTTTGTTATTTATTATTTCAAGATATTTCCATGCGAAACGCGATATGACATACGTGATGCTAGGGATGAATATCGTTAGGCTGCAAGAATTATCGATGTCTCTATCGATATGTTTTTTCAAATATCAATATATCGCTTGAGAGAAAAAGTAGTGCCTCGAAGTCTAGAAAGTGAATTTAATAATGCCTCCAAGCCCAACATCAGTAAATAATTATAGTTTGTACAACTTACTGGAGGAAAAGATGATAGTTGAACAAAAATATGCCAAGCCGATGCGATGTTTATTGCAATTTTCTTGGAAATGCATCGCAGGATACAGATTGGCTCCAATACTGGAAACAAAAAAGTATCAAGTTTATTTAATTCTTTAGCACTTTTCTTAATTATCTTAAAACTTGTCAATGTAATAATGCAGCCCTAATTGAAATATCAATATATCGATATATATTTTTGGACTGGCCAAGATAATAATATGGTATTTCAGGTGAGATATATCTGCAACGAAACTACTTTGCTGAGTTCGGACACTGGCCTTCGGAGAAACGATTTTTTTTTTTTTTGCCTTGTTGCTTACATCTCTATCCTTATACCCGCGTCTTTTGAATCTACTTATCGATGCACAGGCACAGAAATATATCGGATATTTTGTGCGAGACTTATCGGCGTTTTATTTTGAAATCCAAAATATTATAGTCGAGTTTGTGATAACATTTTTGCGGCATAAATTCCCAAAGTGGTCGTAGAGGTTTGAACACTTATACATTACCGGCATGGATGCCAGTTTCGAATTGACCCAATATTGTCTCTATACTCAATGTAGTTTCTGAAATGGTATGTTTAAATAACCTATTAACCTATGATTATGATTAACACCAGATTAAACATACTTAGCGTTGAAGGATATACACTTACATGAGCACTAACGACTAACACCACTAGCGACTAGCCCCTTCCCGTGTCGTGGGACCAACTATGCCCAACTTAAATATACATACAAAAAACACTGCAAAGGAGCTCGGCACTCCTCCTAAAGTGCCGGAGGGAAAAGACCATCCCTCTACTAACGCATCTGGGAAACCAGTGCCCAAAACGACGGGGAAGGAGACTAAGTCGGTCCACCGTTTTCAGGCAGCAGGCGCTGCGAGGAGAGGACCGAAAAGCCAAGCGGGCCAATCCACGTCGGGGGCCCCAAGGGCGTCCTGGTTACCGGTGTGGCGGCCATGCAGAGCTATATCGGGGCCGGCAGACCCCTTGGGACCGGGGACCCCTTGACAACCCCGGCAGGCGGCGCCTCTGCCTCGAAAGATAGGCCCAAGTGTCAAGACAAGAGACGTGCGGCCTTCATCCTGGTCAACGACGACCCGGTGTTCCTGGCGTCTGCCCAGGGAATCGAATCGCGGCGATGGGCCAAGACGGTCCTGCCCGACTACCAGCCAGCCAAAGCTGGCAAGGCCGCAGCCAAGGCCCCAAGCAAGCGGCAACGCTCGGCGGAGGACACCACCGCGCAAGTCCAAACAGGCCAAGAGGACGAAAACACTGAGCAACCGCTCGTTTGCCGAGGTGGCACTGATGCTGCTGCAGATAAACCTCCACTATTGTAAGGCAGCATGCGCTGCTCTCTTGCTCCACCTAGCCAAGGGTGGAGCCGACATAGTCCTCATTCAGGAGCCCTGGATCCTCGGAAACAGGATCTCTGGTCTGAGGACTCCTGACTATAAGCTATACGTAGCTGACACCGCAGGTAAAACCCGCACCTGCATTCTTGCAAAAAGAGATTTGCACTTATTTTTGCTCCCAAATTTCAGCAATGAAGACCAAACAGCAGTGAGCCTCGAAGGCCAGGGGTGCTCACTGAGAATCTGCTCCACGTACATGGGTCACGACTAACCAGACCCCCTCCACAGGCGCTCAGGGCGCTAATCACAGACTGCGAGGCCAAGGACACCGGCCTAATCGTAGGGTGCGACGCCAATGCACACCACTGCCAGTGGGGAAGCACTGACACTAACGAAAGGGGTGAGTACCTTTTCAACTATTTACTGACCACCCAGATGGTCCTATTAAATAGGGGGAGTGATCCCTTCTTCATTATTAAAAACCGCAAGGAGGTCCTGGACCTCACACTTGCCTCTCATGAGATACATGGGGACATCGTATTCTGGAGGGTCCTGGAAGAGCACTCCTTCTCGGACCACAGGTACGTGGAAACCGTACTCTCTTTTTCACTACCGAGACCAGCTCAATTTCGGAACCTCAGGCGGACAAACTGGACTCGGAACTCAGACCACCTCTGTCGTGTTCTCCCTGAGACCCCACCTGATTTCCAGGGAGGCCAAACTCATCTTGTTAAAATATTAACCGACGCCTGCAATGAGGCGCACGATATCCTGCACCTCTGGCAAGAGCAGAGGCCGGAAGAAACCTGAATGGTGGACTCCTTAACTGGGTGAATTCCGGAAAGCCTCCCGGATACTCTTTAACACAGCTAAGCCTGAGAACGTTAAGCGGAACTGGGCCGAATACAAGGACAGACCACACTACATCGCGGCTCCTTCCGTTGCCTCAAGTGAGGGCAATCAAAAGCTTTAAACCATACAAGTCTGCGGGGCCAGATGGCATCATCCCTGCCCAACTGATTCACGCTAGACAAAAATACACTATACACAAAAGTCGTTTTTATTCCCAAGGCAGGCAAAGGTTTCAGAACCATAAGGCTATTGTCCTTCCTTCTGAAGACGATGGAACGGCTCCTGGGGCTACATCTCACGGCGAGTATTCCGCCCAGTCTAATCTCAGACTCCCAGCTTGCCTATAGGAAGGGAAGATCCACAGAAACGGTCCTACACACGATCACATCGATCATCGAAGCGTCCAATCATGCTCTAAGGAGTATAACTTGTCTCAACAAACTCAGTAGAGGTCAACTACTAGCAGAGCTATGCTAAACTGGCGGGCTTTAGGGTGGACTGGGAGATAGGCGAATCAGGACCTGCACATGCGATCCACTTCTATACTGATGGCTCAAAGCTAGACGGCCGCGTGGGAGGTGGAGTCTACTGTTACAGTACAGAGATAAACATCAGTTACCTCTATAGTTATTGCCACGGCACGCATGTCCTCTTTGGGAGTATAGAATGGAACTTGCACTACCAGTCATTTCTGTACTGCAGTGTCATTCTGTATTTGCTTCCTTCATTGTTTTAAATGTGCATCCTCAAGAATAGTTTTTAGTTTACCATGCTCACAATTTTTTACCATAGCTACGGCTTCTTCAGTCTTTCATCATATACGAAGATTCGAGCAATTTCTGTAAATTGTCTATCTCATTACCAAATGGGATTGTTTGTACGACGATAGTTGCCTGCAATTTATTGATAGCTGCATCAATAGTAGTTTTTGGCCTTTACAGAGCGTGGAGACAATTATTTTTTTACTTTATTGCTTAAATTACAGAAATTTTCTCGTAAGGTACCTTTGCTAAATTGACCAATTTTATTGCTGTCAAAAATCATTTTAGATGGATTACCACCAAATTCAGGAATTTCCTGCAAAATTTCCTTGGCATATACCCGATCGGCAGCTGAAGACTCTGCTATGTTGGTATTTTCTTGTTCGTTTAAACTATTTTTAGACTATTGCTCAGCATCTGAACAATTTGTATCTGATAATTCAGGTAACGTTATTATTGCTGGAATTGTGAGATTATTTATAGCCTCTTCCTGTAATTCAATTTCTTCTTCTTTTGATTTACTGTCTATTGTTCCTTCTTCTTTTGTTGTGTTGGAAAGAGTCAGAGCGAAACAAAATTTAATTGTTTGCTTCAGTCTGGCTATAGTAATACTATACATATACGATCTGGTTCAAATTCTAGAAGATTAAGTCATTCTCCTGACTTCAGAAATGTGAATGCAACAGATTTTCATACTTTGTGGAAGCGGAACGGAGAGGGGCGAAGTTTTAAAATACTCTTGTAACAGTGACATATAACAGAAGTCTGGATACAAAATTTCGTTGCTCTAGCTCTTATAGTCTCTGAGCACTAGGCACTCATCGGGACAGGCAGACGGACATACAGACATAACTCAATCGACTCGGCTATTGATGATGATCAAGAATATACGCTTCCTTCTGGGTGTTACACACATCCACTATTACTGCAAAGCTAAAATCTGTTTATGAGTTTTACATTTTGGAAAGCTCTGGAAAATTTTCTATCAGATCCGTTTAGTTAACTTTTGCCCTCTGATTTCAGCTGAGACACCACTGTGCGACCGATTTTATTTATTAGCATGATTTACGAAATCCGACAGAGTAAAATAAATTAAACAATACAAATATTAGTATATATATAATATATCGTGAAAACACAGACCTCTCTCACCAACAGCTTTTATGTATTTGGCTATAATTTCCCTTCCTTAGCAATTTATACAACTTTTTTTGGGGACTGGGGCCCGAGTAATTTAGGAGTAAATCCTGATCCGAAACGCTCACTCCATCGATCTAAAGTTATATTTGCTGGCAAATGTAAGTTTAAAACATCTCGGAGGTATTCATAAGTCCTTTTCGAGTAAAAGTTTAAGTTTTGCGCAATAACTCTTTCTGCGGGGCTAAAGATCTGTGACTTTTTCAAAAGCATGATACATATCGTTTTTGCCTCCGTAGAAACATGAGACATGTTGGCTATTATGGGAAGAACAGACAAATTTGAGTTAGTTTTAGTTTTCCGGCGCCTATGAGCATTGGCCCGAGATATAGATTGTTTCAGGGACGCATATCGTCTCTTCCATTTGTTAATGTCTTCCTCTTTTTTATCTTTTTCTGCCAATAACTCAAAGTATTTTCTCGTGAAATATGCCTCGTTTTTATCTTTTTCTATGCAGTTTTTACAACATTTGACATCAATCCATTCATTATTTTCTAGTGGATCTACATCAGGCGTGTCTTTTTCGGACCGTTGCTCTAGTTTGTTCGAAATTGTAGTATGCACTTCGGTCGGATTGATTCTCTTTGATTTCATAGGTTTTTCAATTGGTTCGTTATATAATGCCTTGCCCGAAAAGGAATTCTCACCATAAATACTTGAATTCAATTCATTATTTTCTAGTGGATCTTTATCAGGTGTTTCTGTTTCGGACTCTTGCTCTAGTTCGTTTGAAATGTTATTATGAACTTCGGCCAGTTTGATTCCCTCTGATTTCATTGGATTTTCAATTGGTTCGTTATCTTCTGCATTGCCCGAAAATGAATTCTCATCATAAAAACCTTCATGCAACTGATTCAATGGAGTATTAGCAGACAATTTCAATGCTGGTATTGATTTGGACTTCAATTTACGCATTCCTATATCCTCGGCTTTAAAATGCCGTACGCAAATATGTGCACTTTTTTTCACCAAATTTTTATCTAAGCCACAAACCTCAACCCATTTATTGAAGTACAATGGATCCGATGGAAATTTGAATAACTTTACAGGTAAATTGGCCGAACTTTTTCTATATCCAGACAGACAGGTAGGAATAATGCATTTGTAACCGGATTTTCGCGTATCTTTTTGATTGGCATACGACATAATTAATTAATAATCAAATTAACCTGCTTATAAAGTAATATTTGGAAATACTCTAGATTACCATGAATTCAGCAGCAACAAGTGGCAGGATTTAAATGCGCACAGAGGACCCCTATTAGTCCAAGAAGCATATGCAGTTTGGACACTGGTTGACCGGAAGGAGTGGCCGGAGACAGTTGTGCGGAGGAGATGAGCCTGATAAGCGATCACGGGATCCGGTACTGAGTTACCAGTACAGCACAGAGTGCGGAAGTGTACAGGCAGGAACAGGTATAAGGCAGAGGTAGTGGTAAAGTAGCAGACTAAATTTGGGAAAACTATACAAAAACAATCCAATTAATTAGATGAAGCACTTACAAAGCGATGAAGTTGTAGGGGGGCGGGGGTGAAAGTGGTAGCCCTATTACGGTGCGTGCGAGCTGCCGCCCGAGTATTGCAAAATCACTGCAGGGAGAGGTATTGAGTATTAAATTAGTTAGAACTACCTAAGAAATGAGCGGACTTACTTACCTGCGTCAATACTATGGGTTGAGAGAAGAGAATCTGTGGTGTTGGCCGAATCCTATCTTAGCGAAAAGGCCTGAAAAGCGGGAAAAATTAAGAAAAAATACAATACCATTTAGTAAACAAACACTTACCCTTCAAACAACGCGATTATATGGATGAACACTGCTTTTCTTCTGTTTCTCGTCGTTGTGTTGTTTCACGATGCACAGGGTCTTTTATTCTGTTGCATGTGTTTTTTGTCAGCACAATCCGGGTTGCAATGCCTCTGTTGGTTTGTTATTTATTATTTCAAGATATTTCCATGCGAAACGCGATATGACATACGTGATGCTAGGGATGAATATCGTTAGGCTGCAAGAATTATCGATGTCTCTATCGATATGTTTTTTCAAATATCAATATATCGCTTGAGAGAAAAAGTAGGGCCTCGAAGTCTAGAAAGTGAATTTAATAATGCCTCCAAGCCCAACATCAGTAAATAGTAATAGTTTGTACAACTTCCTGGAGGAAAAGATGATAGTTGAACAAAAATATGCCAAGCCGATGCGATGTTTATTGCAATTTTCTTGGAAATGCATCGCAGGATACAGATTGGCTCCAATACTGGAAACAAAAAAGTATCGAGTTTATTTAATTCTTTAGCCCTTTTCTTAATTATCTTAAAACTTGTCAATGTAATAATGCAGCCCTAATTGAAATATCAATATATCGATATATATTTTTGGTAGAAGCTAATTTTTTTGGACTGGTTAAGATAATAATATGGTCTTTTAGGTGAGATATATCTGCAACGAAACTACTTTGCTGAGTTCGGACACTGGCCTTCGGAGAAACGATTTTTTTTTTTTGCTTTGTTGCTTACTTCTCTATCTTTATACCCGCGTCTTTTGAATCTACTTATCGATGCACAGGCACAGAAATATATCGGATATTTTGTGCGAGACTTATCGGCGTTTTATTTTGAAATCCAAAATATTATAGTCGAGTTTGTGATAACATTTTTGCGGCATAAATTCCCAAAGTGGTCGAAGAGGTTTGAACACTTATACATTACCGGCATGGATGCCAGTTTCGAATTGACCCAATATTGTCTCTATACTCAATGTAGTTTTTCCTACTTATCCTAAAATATTATATTTTTGTATGATGGCAGAAACGTTAATACCCAAAAAACACCAGATTAAACATACTTAGCGTTAAAGGATATACATTTTCTTTCTCGTGGCCTCGCTGAATTTATTCATGCGTAATTTTAAGCTTATTAAAGATTATATATCCTTTTTTTAAATTTTCAATATCCAATCAAATGTGTAAACTGCTTTTAGAATGACTTGATATTTTTTAATACATTTTGCTTGTTTTAAAAAAGTATATTGCATCTCTTTGGTGTTTTATCGCTGCATAAGCAAGCTGCATTTCTGTCTATTGGTTGTCATCGTGTTTTTAAATGAATAATTTGTTAATACTGTAAACTTTTAATAACACGTTTTTATTGTATGTTCTTCCTTCTTGATCGTCGTATTCGAATGAATGTGTGTTGGCATATCGATACTTGTCGAGGACAAGTTTATGCTCCAAATATGCTCTAAAACGCCTCAATGCATAAATTATAGCCAATGTCTCTAGTTCGAAACTATGATAACGTGATTCTGTTTCTGTTGTTTTGCCGGAATAATAGGACACAGGGTGCATCTTCCCATCATCTTGTCTTTGCATCAGTATTGCGCCATAACCGTATGAACTTGCGTCTGTATGCAATTCCGTCTCTCTATTTGGGCTAAAAATGGCTAATACCGGAGGATTTGCCAACGCATTCTTAAGAGTTTCAAAAGTCTTCACCTGTTCTCTATTCATGGGAAACGGACCACCTTCTTTTAACAACAGCACCAAGGGCTTAGCTGTCGTCGCAAATGACAACATGAAACGTCGAAAATACGAAAAGAATCCCCAGCATGAGTGCAGTGCTTTTACATTTTGAGGGACTGGGTATTTTTTCATGGCCTCAATATGGGAATCACTAGGAACTATTCCGATTTGAATAACTTTATACCCCAGGAACTCGATTGACAAACCTACACTTTTTTAGATTTATCTCTAAATTTTGCTCGCTAAACCGAATCCATAGTCTTTTTAATATATCCATGTGTTCTTCAACTGTTTTAGTCGCTACTAATATATCATCCATGTACACTACAATGCGTTTGTTCCTAATAAAGTCTCTCAAGAGCTCCGAAATTAATCTCTGCACATTGCGACGAAATATTGCAATGCGCTTTCATTATTTGCAATTTTTCGTGCCTCCAGCCGCTTTCCAATGTCCCACGCTGTCACTTTCTGCTCAAAGACGTTGAGCAATTCTGCTCGCATCAACTGCCAAGTCAGTGGCGCCACATGGTCAATGTACGCCTTCGCCGATCCGCCTAGCAACCGCTTCGCCAATATCCAGAATTTGGACTCGGATACACCATGGAAATTTATAATGTCCTCAAAGTTACTTATCCAACTGGTTACAGCCTGGTCGTCATCTCCAGAAAATGGACGCATCAACGCCTCAATGTGCGTCAAGTCGATGCAATCTCTCGGCGTTTCCAACTCCATAGCCTCTTTCTCCGTTTTCAATACGCTTAATTTGAGATCACCTAAGCGCTTGCGAGAAACGTACAATTGTTCCAACTGCTGCAAACGGCGCGATTCTTCTTCGTATTCATCTGATCGCATGGTCAATTTCGAACAAGCGTTGTCTTGTCGCGGCATGAATGCTATTACTACTATTAATTCTAAAAAAATATTTTCTAATGACTTACTTAATACTTTTAATTTTTCGTTCATTATGGATATAGCCATGCACACTATTACTGTATTATAAAATAATGGATTATGACTAACATCTTTTTTAAAAGAGACCTTTAAGATATTACGGAACATTGCGCCCAAGTGCCTCCCACGTGCCTCGAAAGCAAAACTGTTCATGTTTTTAAAAGTAATGTTTTCGTCAGTGAATTTGAAATGTATTTCCGCGGCGCGCAACAGGTTTAATATTTCGCAATTCATGATTCTTTTAACATCATTAGACATAACGTCTGGGGGCAGGGTGTCCTTCCAGTTATTCGTTGCCTGAAATATAGATCTGAAATTTTCTTTTTTCCATGTCCTTGCATATATTTTGGACAACAAAACATCCTCATGGACAAAAGTCTTGCCTAAAATATTTTTTAGTTGAGGCAGGTCCCTCAATATGGGGAATTCGTCATTAAAACTCTGGCGTCTGATATGATTCCGAGCAGATAAGCTGGCATACCCATGAAATGAATCTCCTTCAAAACCTTATCCAGTACTTCCTTGATCACGATGCCGCCCAAAAGAGATGTTTGCGATGTATGGAGGTACAGAAAGTACGTCTATTGGAATTGCAGCGACTGCCAGAACTTTGCATTTCTGGACAAGTGATGTTGTACTGTGTTTGTACCATGGCATATGGTATTCGTCTACATAAATAACAAACTCCGAGTCGCTCAATTCCCTTAGATTCAATGGCAGGTCAATCTGTACTAAGAAAGTCTTTCTCTTTCTGCTCTTTTAATTTTTTCGCTGCGTTTTCCACCATGGACGAAGGCACGTTTAATTTTGTGCACATTGCTGCTCGCTGGAAGGCGTCCATCTGGAGTACTGGTGCCCGAGGAGGGAGAGCCATGGACCTATGTACATATGTATGTACGATTAAAATCGTAACCGCCAAAGGTCCGTGGAACAAAGAGCAGTGGTAAGTAATCATTACATAGTAATCGAATAGTTCCAATAAAGCCACTTTTCACCAATCAGAGAGCTCTTAACCGATTGAAATAGTGGCTTAGATGACTTCGCTGGAGAATCGCAGGTCTATTCCTGAGTACGAGTACGAGTATGCTCTCGAAGTTAAATATTCCTCAGTTAATTGGATTAACTTAGACAAAGGGCGACTGTTTAACCACTATTTAATGATATTTTTTATAAATTTATGAATCATTTACTTGTTTGTTTCAATGGCAACAACTTTTGATTTAATATATATATTTTATTCATAAAAACCTCTAATGGGTCGATGGCTTCTGACGGAATAGGGCATGAAGGGAGAGTTGCGGTGTGTTTTTCAATAACACTCGTATGAAAAATAAAAGAAGGCAGGGCAGAAATAAAGAGAAGTCAGGGAGAAAGTGAAGCAGAGAGGAGAGAGAGCACGTAACGTTAATTTATTTATTTGAATGACCGAAATCAAAAGTTCAAAGTATAAGTTTCTATACCATTTATTCTTAAATATACTTTTGAAAATAAAGATATCTCTCTGAACTCTTTTCTTTAACGGAACTCTTTCTTAATTTTACTTAAATGCCAACTACGCAGGGATGCAATTAAAACATGCTTTAAAACAACAATATTTAATAAATATACACGTACATATGTATCAAAAAATTTAAACAAACAATAAGCTCATAAAATATGTTGTACAATCAGTTTAACTTAATCTATTTAAATGAGTGGAGTTAACTGGTTCGATTTTAATGGGACACAGAATACCACAACTCGTAATCGTGGCCACAGAATACCACTGCGCTGATAGGCAACACATACCATTTGACACATTTGAACATCGCTCCTAGCTCTCTACTTGATTTTTACATTTACACCCAATAGTATGCTACGAAGTATCTTAACACTTAATATAGTCTGTAGATACTCTGGATTCACTTAACATGCGACTGGACGCACCTATTACGCATTCAATGTTTGAGTAGTAATTGCGTTATAGGTATTTTATTTATTTAGATATATTTAAATAAATTTGTTTGATCCAATAATCAATCAATCCAATCAAGGTGGTGATTCGCTCAAAGCTCTCTCTCCCGATTTGATGCCTCTGTATGTATCTCGCTTAACAGTGTCTTGTTGATTGAATCAGTCGTTCCATTCCATGAACCAAAATCTGCCGGATACGTGCTCTTCGTGCTCTTTCGCTCTCTCTTAAGATGATTCAGTTATGTTAAGAGTTAAGAGTTGAAGATATGATTTCTACCATGGTTTTTTCGACTTTTCTTGCGCATGGTTGCTGTTGCTGCTGCGTTTTTTGTTTTCGGATATAATTTTTGTTCGATTCGATTCGTGTGGTGTGTGCTAATTTAGAGTGAAAAAACTGCCTTTTGTTGTTTGTTGGTTTCGTTCTCATCATCATCATCTCATCGTTGAGGTCGGCGTAGCGGAAAAGTAGCGATCGTCGCTTTTTCAATTTCCAAAAGCGCGCGTCCATCCGTATATCTGTGTTCTCTCTTGCCGTATTTGTGCCGTGTGTGTGTTCGTGTGTGTTTAAAATTCTTTCGTTTTAAGCAAAATTCCCCGCCGAAATATTACATTATTCGACTCGACTGCCGGTTTCCTTGCAAACTCTGACGGTAAGAATTGTATACCTTCCCACGCACTCCCCTCGCAGTTCCACCCCACTCCAACACCTTGAAAAATTAGTCATCGCTGTGGTTTATATGCCGCAATGGTTTAATTAAAAAAGTGGCGCGGCTGCTAGCGCTGGCGGCTCCTGGTTCCCACCGCACCCAGTCCAGACGCTCACGAAGAGAGTCACGCCGCGAAGCAACAGACAGCCTAAGAGAGTGCCTTAAGAGCGGAAGAGTGCACACGTGCTAGGTGATTTGTTGAAGGGGGAGGGGGGGCATAGTGTCGTACTGCTGGGAATAAACAACGGTAAATTGGGAATGCAGGCGGCGCCGATATGCCTCTTGGCGCACATGCATATGTATGTATGTACTCGTATGTATTCCCCGTTACATCAACTCCAGCCCTAAACGGCGGCACTGCTTGCAGTTGCTGTCCGCTGTCCGCTGTTCACTGTTCGCTGTCCGTCAATCAAGAAAGTTTCACCTGTCCCCTGTCCGGCAATGCGGAAGCACTTCTTTCTGCAGCTTTCTGCGGGTTCAGCACGTTGCGTTGATGCGCCAAATACTTGGCTCGCACTGCTGGCCGTTACGATCTTCGAATTGTGCCCTGACATCAATTAGCGCTGTCCGGAGTCCGGAATCTATGCAAACTGAACCGAAAGTGCTAACTGAACACTTTGCACCTTGCCCCCACCGTGCCGCTGTACGGATAATTGCATTGCGGTGGAGGATTGCGAGAAGTGAGAACTAAAAGCCGAGTCGACAGTTATTGGGGTTGTGGAGGGTGGGGGCAAATTACACTGTTTACGATAATTCCACTTTGCTCATTATAAATCAGTTTAAGAAAAGCCATAGCCATAATGGCTGGTTGCTTGGGTGTGGTGTTGCCTCGTCGGATCCTCGACCCACCTCACACATCACACCTCCCACCCCTCTCTCTCTCTCTCTCTCTCTCTCTGAAGTTCTCCCGGGAGCAGAGCAGACGACGTGTGCGAGAGAGATCTGCTCAGTGCACGCACACATAAGCAGATTAAACATATCGTGGCGAATAGAAATTTCATTACGATAGCGTGTCCAAAGTCCAACCGATTTTGGCTCTTCGGACCCGACATAGTACCTATGTATACCGTACACATATGCACAAATATTTTCGTCTGTTTGCGTGTGTGCTAATATATGTTTTAGCAGCGCATGCTTAATAAGCACTTTTCGGCACCACTGTCATTATGCTCAAAGTTCTTTGTTCCAACCAGTTTCTGCCGGGATTCCTAATGCTCTCCATGCCATCGGAGCCCCTCGGTCATTGTACCACATCTCATTTTGTTCCCAGACTACTACTTCCCAGAGCCATGTCAGAAGCTGCCAGTCATTTGTTTGACCACAAACATTTGAATGGAATGGCACCGCACCACAGCAGCAGCAGCAGCAGCATCATCAGAACTGCCTCGACCACCTGTTGCCGTGCTCTGCTCTGCGCTGTAAAGCCAAGAGATGCCGTTAGGCGCGGCGTGGTGTGGCAGTGCTGGCGGCAGTTGAAAGTCTTCTTTAATCGGGTTTCAGCATATTACAGCTCTATAAATATTTACCGCCTAGCCCAGAGGCTGTATCAGAATCAGGCCTAGATTTTATGGCCATGCCTCGAGAGTCTCGCTCCGTTCAAAAGGGCCAACTGCTTGCTGATTTGCATAAGTTATAGTCGAAGCTATAGAAATGGTTATTTTTGAAGCCAGATGCCAGATGCCAGATGCCAGATAATTCTAATTAGAGACGGGCCCCAGCCCCAGCCCCAGCCCCGCTGCATCGATTCTTTTGGCATCAATTAAGGAAATTTGCATAAAGGTCTGGGACTTTGCCCACAGGATTCCCATATGATGATCGCCAAAAGACGGGGCTCGCAGTGTGCGTGTTTCATGGGGTTTTCCAAAAAAAACTTTTAAGGCCATTCCCCGAAAACTAAACTGAAACACAACTTGTAATTTGGCATCTCTATGGACTTGTGATGGCCAAGATTGCATATTAATTTAATCATCGCCAACAAGTTTTCAAATTTCCCGAACTACGTATGTACACATTGGTGTTTTTTTGGAAGCATTTATTTGTCGTGCTCCGAGTCCGGGTAGTCGGTAACAGCGTTGAATTGATCCACAGATGATCCATTTGTTTTATTGTATCCCTACGAACAATCTCGAAGCTCTTGCATATCGCGGGCCCTTTTGACTTTGACTTCGTATTTTACATATTTTGCACATTGTGCTCGTGCTGGTCCCGCACCAGGTTCGTCATCTGGTTTTGTTTTCTTCGAGCGTTTATCTCGATCTGTGTTGTGTGCTGCTCTTTCGTTTTCCTTTGCCCTTACGATACCAAGCCAAGCCAAGCCAAGCCATGCCATGCCATGCCATGCCATAAATACATAATGTATGTGTGCATGTGTGGATGTGTGGCGTTTGTGGACGGGTATTTTACTTTCTGGGCCCCGTCTTACCATAATCCAGACGAGTTTTTATTTATTTTTGGCAACCTACCTGGCCGGACGTTATATAACGTCAACTCTCAATGGTTTCACCACGACTTAGAATGCCGAAACTCCGTCCGGAATCATGCATTTCAATGCGTACATATTTGACTTATTATCAACAAGTGTTCGGGGGAAATGCGTGTGCGAGTTCGTCAGTGATCAAAGATCTCATTAGGCTAGTCAGATTGTCAGATGGTCAGTTGCTGTCGTTGCTTCTGCGCTTGGCCTCTCCGTCAAGCCACTAACCAAATATCAGGGGCTGCTCGGGCTGGGACTGGGACTGGACGGGCGTGACCGGCTGTGGGCCCGATACTTGCGCTTTCATTTCAACATTACCATCAGTGCTTCGGGCGTAGATTCAAGCGGCCTAACCAACTGATCGGGGCCGCCTTTATTTGACTTTTGAGACGCGTGGAATGCCAAGTATTTTACTGCAGTAAGCCTCCAAGTAGAGATGGACGTCAGCTCTGTATTTCCCCGTGGCCCGTGCTGCACTCATTCGTGCTCGAAAGTTCACACCAAGAACGAAAGCTACTAAAATGCTGATTATATTTTATGGAGCTCTCCGATACTTGGAGTTGCAATCAACTTGGGGTATTGGCGTAACTATATAATTCCCAATGAATTGTATAATCTGTATAATCAATTTTCATGGGAAACTAAAAGTCATTTCCAGCAATATATTTCCTATATTTAGTTTATACTTTATATAGTTTCATAGAAACCCGACTGCGCCCATCTCTACATGCCATGCCGCGGCATGGCCTTCTCTGATCTGGCCTGTAAGGGGACGCGACGCACTTGAAAATACATACAATATGTACATATATACTTTTTGTTTTTATACTCTTTCAAGGTGTATTACAATTTTGCCCAAAAGGGCGCAAAAAGAAGAGAATAATTGGCGACCCTTTGAACGTCTCTTCTAAGATTCGTATCCCCAAATCCCACGGATCCCATTGAAAAGATCGATCCAAACATTCGTATTTTCATAATAGACTTGAATATATCGAGTAGCGATATCTGAGAGGGTATCTAAAACTTGACCTTCAGAATCCAGAGTTTTCTTCTTGTTTATTTATTTTCTTGGCGTTGGGAGCTGCGGGGGTACGTACTCTGGTCGATGCTCCCTCTCAGGGAATTTTGGCCTTATTGGTTCTCCCTGCTGTATCTCTGGTATGCTACTAAATGGGAATTATAAACACCTACCACTGCGCCATGCTCTAAAATTATTTTTATTTCTAAACAATGGATGCTTCCCACGAACAGCAATTTGCTACCCCAAGAGAAATGTTAGTTTTTTAAGTACATACATATGTATGTACAAATTATAATTCAGTTTTGATTTAAACACAAATGTGTTAAATACAAATTAAAAATAAATTAAATATATATCGTTTGTACATATGTATGTATGTATGGGTGTATATGTATCAGGTACAAAAATGTCACAGTTATCGTAGAATACTCGGTTGAGATTGGGAGAGATAGCCTCCTTTGGCAACTGTAGATTTTGTGGTCGAAGTATCGAGTACCGGGCTCGATTTTCAGCAGCCCGAATAAACGATCGACTGAAAGTGCAGTGACACTTGAAAGCAAACATTTCACACAGTGATAATACCAGGGTGGCGCAGTTTGCATATCCCTTACTCATAAGTCAGTGCCCCCGAAAGCCCTTCCCCTTTTCCTCTCCGATTCCCATTCAATGTGCTCATCTCTAGCGAAATCGTCGCTTGCGCCAATTCCGGGCGCATCCAAAAATTGATTGGCCCTTGTGTTGCTGCTCGCATTTTGGCCTGGCTTGTACGTGCTGACGCTGCTTCTGCTTGGCCAGTTGGACAGGTGTTTTCATCGACCTCCATTGGCTTTTTACATGCATGAGTTTATACATGGGCACATATGTATGTATACGCGACGAGTGTGCGTGAACATAGTTATGGATGTGCTCGACTCATTCATAAATAAAATAACAAAAAAAACCCCGAGCAAATTTACTCGATCTACGAGTGTGTTCCATATCCACGGGTCATGTGGCGGCTGGGCGGGTAGAAGGGTGTGGAATCATCATGTGTTTGCCCATGCAATCAGCGCCATCTAGCGTTAATGAGATGCGCCCACAAAGGATATACATATGTACTCGCCTATTTATGTACCTACAGTGCAAGCTCGAAAGAGTGAAAACATCTCTTGGTCTCTCTTGGTGGAGAATACCCTGGAATGAATTTCGCCTAGATCCATATATTCGCCCAAATGTTTCGCACATAAATAATCCCCGCAAGACCCCCGTATGACGAAATATAAATAGTTTGCATATATGTAAATGTGATTAAATGTATTTATTTGTCAAGAGAGAGAGAGATGTAGTCCGGTGCGATCTGTGTCAACGTGGATTTGCATAAACTCTGTTTCTTTTTTTTGCCTTTCGACCTCTGCTGCGTGCGCTTCGGTTTGACTTTGACCGTGAATGTCCGCCCAAGGAGGATTTCACTGTACTGTACGTATATGTGTGTGTGGTATCAAAAGATGTCTTTAGCTGCTGGCTGCGCAACTTGACCATGAAATTCATTTGGGGCTACGTGCTACTATTTCCGTTTTGTAAGAAAGTTAATTTGCGTTGCGTCTTGAACGTTGAGTGTTGAGTATTTAGTATTGAGCGTTGATCGTTGAGCGTTCAGCATTCAGCGTTGAGCGTTGATTTGAGCAATTTCCCCGCACTTGTCTGACTTTGACCCGTTTCGCGTATTATTTTCAAATTTCGAGCCATTTTACATTCATATTCACACATTCACATTCACACTTGCACTCACACACACCCACGATAGTTACGGCAGTGACTGATGGCTGGGGTCAAGGTAAGGCTAACGATTCTGAACGGCACTATTCAGGGGAATTTTGAGGTGTTATTTGTTCGATTTACTGATTTGATTGCTACCCAGCGCTTCTCAACCCTCGGTTGTAGCTTCTAGCTTCTCGGTTCACCGTTCTCCGTTCTCGGTCCCCGGCTATGTTTACTTTGAAAATGGATCTGCTGCGTCCAAAGTATGCGACGAGTATATTTGTCCCCGAATGGAGTTAATTGATGGATTGTTGGCTTAAGTTATCGCACGACTCTAACGACCTTTGAGGAACGAACGCATCCATATCAGTGGAGTATTCGAGTATCTCCCCTCTCGTGCCAAAGATACTGTGGGGTTGTGCGCCTTTGGGGGGGGGGTGTGGGGTTGGTTGGATCTCCGATCCAAAGGTTTCCCCTGCAGTCGACCTTTAGTTTGTTTACCAATTTGTCCACAGACATTGTCTCAGCGACACATGCCGAAAAGATGATGGAAAAAGGCGGAAAACGGCACTCTCAACCGTTCGGCAAGGCAAATAGAACAATAGGTAAACGGGCAAATGCCAGACAGCAGGTACAGTCACGCCGCCAACCATCGCCCCCTGCCCCTCCCCAGTATGGAGTTGGAGACGAACTTGTGTTCGTGCCACCAAGGGTCACATTTGCATTCCGTTATGAGAGAACAGAAACGAATCGAACGAAAAGAAAGTGGAGGCAGACGCAGAGGCAGAGGCAGAGGCCCAGGCGATACCAAAGCGTATCTCCAGCTGGCCAAGTTCTGTCGTTGGCCAGACCGGCGGGCCGGTTGACTGGCCGACCGACCACTCAAGTCAACAAATTAGGCCTCAAGTATGGAAGCATGCAGGTAACGGTTACTCGACTTTGAGCTGCAACCAAAAACATCAGCTGTCTCTCTCTCTCTCTCTGTCTCGCTCAGCATGAGCGCACGCGGCACAGACTGGTCTCTGGTCTCTGGTCTCCGGTCTCGTCTGGCCGGGAATTTCCGCACACTTGTTGCATGTGGCACAGTTTTGCAAGCAGCGGCGCTGCTTCCGAGTGGCGTCTGAGTCTGACACCCCACTACCCTACTACCCCACTCTCTGGACAGCGGGCAGCACACACACACACACAAACGGACACGGACACAGAAACGGCCCGGAAAGCGAAAGTGGTTTTGGCAGCAGCTCTAATAGCCCACAACCAGCCATCTAGCCAGCAGAGCAGGCCACAGCCAGAGCCGTTCGAATGCATAGAAATGGCCAGCCAGCCAGCCAGCCAGCGCTGTTACATCAGCCAACTGTTGCCGCCACAGAAGATGGCGACTTGCGGCAGCAACAGAAACAGAAACAGAAAAAGCACCGCTTCAACATCTCTCTCTCTCTCTCTTTCTCTCTCTGTTTGTCTCTGCATGCTTTTCTCTCTCAGTGTATCCGTATCTGCAGCTGTGCCTGCGTGTATCTCTTTACGATGTGTATCTCTGCGTCCACACACCATGCCACCATGTACATAATTTGCAATGCAAGCTCGAGTTGGACGCGGAGCACGGCCCGACCAGCAGCAGGCCGTCTTGGACCGGCCGGAACGCGGCTTCAGTTGGATTTCTGGCACGCTGGCCAACGGTTCAAGTAGCGGGTTGACGTTGACGTTGACGTTGACGTGTCGTGTCGTGCCGCTGGCTCTCGTCCACTCCACTCACGCGACTCACGCCGCTCGATGCACGGCGCATGCACGACCGGACGACGACTTCGATAAGCCTGGCCGGGCCGAACGAAGTAAATTCACTTCTCTCCCGATACTCCTTCTCTGTCTCTCTCTCGTGGGCTGGCTCTCCCTACAGGGCGCGCGCTCTCGCAGTTGGTACTTGGCATGATTCACCGTTAAGCCGTATAATCGCTTTACTCGTGCGCGCACTGATCGATTCAGCTTCGTCGTATGGTTGTCGTTGCCGCTGCCGTTGTCGTTGTCGTTGCTATTGTCGTTTGTCGCCACTGCCCGCCCGCCTGATAAGGTTCAGACGCACATCCAACCAGCCGTCAGTTGGCTTAAAAGCGTCCAACGCAGAGCATCGGGCCACAACCGGAACAACCGATCAGCGACAAACTGTTGCCAAATAATACCCAAATACCCAAACAACGCGGGCCAAGAAGACCCGCCACAACTCCGTGTTGATTTCATTACTGTGAGTGTGAGTGTCGTCCAGAGCGAGTGCGAGTGTCGAGTGCCGAGTGTCGAGTGCGTGTGATTAGATAATCTGTGTAAGCCCGCCCATAAATATTTGTATGTACATGTGTACATAATTAAAGGGCCCAAACCCCAAACTGAGGCCGAATCCGTAACCAAAACCAAAAACCCAGCCAGTGCCAAAAAACATAAAGCATTACATTCCCGCAAGAAAGCGAAACTTTCAGGGGGAGGCAGCAGGTGCGTGGCGTGGCCGAAACCAATGGCCACTTCGCTCGAGCCGCCCGTGTTTCGGTCTTGCAATCCCCCATTGTATAATCGCCCCAAGTGCGACCCAAACGTGACGCGACTCTCGAGTGCACACAGAAACACACACACACACATCCAGTGGAAGGCAAAGATAACAGAAGCACGGCCAGAAGCTAATTTGTATGATCTCCGTGCGGCGATCGGTACTCGGATATGCTGCACACAGAAGAGTGGTCGAGCGGTCAGGTCTAGTGGTGTGGCTAGTGGCTTTTGGTGGCTTATCGGCCAAATCCAATTAGCCGATCAGCCATCTGCCATCTGACATCTGCCGAGGAGCGAACAGCGCCAAAAATATACATACATACTCCTTGAGATTGATAAGAGCCGTTGTGGAACGAGGGCCGCCGATTGGGGCCAGTGCCGGGAGTACTTCGACGAAATTGCTTCCCTATCTCTGGAGATTAAAAGTCTGCCATGTGACTCACTTATTGATAGTCGGTTTGGGGGGCCAAAGTGTGTGTGCGTGTGTGAACGTGTTCAAGAAGTCCCTGGCTTATCGCCCGGGAATGCGTCATTGGCCCTGCCCCATGACCATGCCCATGCCCCACTTCGGTACATTCACCACACACATACACACATATTTGCATACATGGCCTGTAGTGGCGCTCTTCTGCATCGATTTTCCACTTAATTAGGTTTTCTAAACGAACGATTACAATGGAAAACATGGCCAGAGCCATATAATCTCCGTACACCATACGCCCCGAGGATGGATGGCGATAAAATCAACAAACTCATCAAACTATTTGCGCTGTGTGTCTGTTGCCCCTGCCTCTGCCTCTGCCTCTGTCCTTATCCGCTGCTGCTGCTGCTGCTGGCGGTGGGGCGGAGCTGCTCTAATTGATTTATAAAATGCAACCACTCCACCACGGTTACTGCAACATCGTGTAAACACACCACAAACAGTGGCGTGCAGGCGTCAGTCCATCCCCCCCATCCCCCAACTGCCACTCGGCCACTCTGCCACTCTCTGGACTACGACTTACGTTGCGCATCTCTAGGCTGCACTGGGGATGGGGATGGATTGTCGAGCTGCCACAGCCGGAAGAGCAACAGGCGGCTGGGGCTTGATGGCTCATTGATTGTTTACCTGGGCGCAAACGGTGACGATGCCGCAGCACATGTTGCACAGCGCACCGGGCACCGCGCACCCGCGACCCCCGACTTGTTTGCGGATTTTGTTTGCTTCACTTTGCGTTCCGTAGCTTGTATCTTCTTGGCACCTTGGCCCCTTGGCCCCCTTGGGCCCATTGGCAGCGAGTCAATTACATAAGCGGGAGCGTTCCTCCCTTTTTCTGCCTCTGTGTTTGTTTGCCATGACAATTCGAACGAACCCGCAACACCTTCGACAGGCAGGCAGGCAGGCAGCGGGGGGTGGGTGGGGGTCTCTAGTTGGGGCCATTGCCATTGCCCATCCCATTCCATCCCGTTCCTCAAAAGAAATGTCATCGTGAATGCTACGAGTATTTCGTAATTCATTCGAAACAAAACACGAAAAATACAAAAAAATATGCGACCAAAAACAGCGGCTGTATGTCGTCGCACCTCGGATGCTGCACGCCTTCGGCTTGACGCTAGCGGCAGCGTCAGCCGCCCCCAAAGCGTGCCACTGACCCACACAGCCACGCCAATTGCGACAGCCGCGAAATTGGCGCTGGCTGAGGAAACGACAGCCGTAATAAAAGCGGCACATTTTTGTCAACGGTTATTGAGCCAGTTGCTCAACTCTTACGTCTCCATCGACATCGCCATCGACATCGACACAGCCATCTCCATGACCAATTTATTGTTCATGACATTCAAAAAAGCAACCTGAAGTGGCCGCGCAACCGCGACCAGGTCGTTCAAATGCCTTTGGCTCGTCGCGGGCGATGGCGACGGAGCCCGTGGGCGGGAAGGCCGTTCACGCCGTTGAGGGTAAAGCGAAACCTTGCCGGAGACAGAACCCTCTGGTGGGACTGCAATGGCGATCGCGATACGATCAGGAATTTGCTTTCACTGGACTTAATGCCACACAAATCAATTGATATTCATACGACGGTTGGCGAGAACCTGAATCGGAGCTTGAACTCGCTGAACCTGAGCAGATCGTGCGATCTGAGCGATCAGTGCGGTGCGGAAGGGGGGTGCGGTACGCCGTATGCTGGAATCCGGCTAGCACAAGGTACAGACTTTGTCCAGCCAGCGGCTGCATTTCAGGAATAATTGCTGTCTGCCAGCAAATGGCAATTGGCAAATAGCAAACGACAAATAGCCGTGATCATTGTGCAATTTCTTCTCGATGCAGGGGCGAGCAACTGGCCAAGTCACGCCCCTGATTACCGCCGCCGTCGCCGCCCTCTTCACACACGTCGCTAATGTAATTTCCCGATCCCAAGTGTTGATTAACGGGCAGATTGTTAATTGCATGCATTTTGCATTTTATTGTGTGTACTAGCCTCAAAAGCACCGGCAATTAACTTGTCGTGTGCTCTGTTGTCGAGAGCGAGCCGGGACCACTGCCCAGAGATGGACAAAGGGAGATGAGAGAGGGAGAGAGACAGGGACAGAGAGATCAGATGCCACTCTGTGAGGTTCGCGGTGAGGTTCAATGTCACCGTACAGCGTGTCCGGCATGCCGATCGGTCGGGTATCGCTTCCTGTTCCTGCTGAAAGCGATCTAGCTGTTGCTCTTCGAATGCAGATGGGGAGAGAGGGAATCCTACTCAGCAGATGACTAGTTGACACTAATGGTATTTCCCTTTCAGCTTTTTACACCGAAATCAGGAACTGCAGACCGCCTTGCTAGCAGCAGACGAGCAGAAGAATGGCGATCATACTGCAAGAGGCCCAGGAGTGGTACAGGGAGCTCTTGGACAACAAGAGCGGTAAGCATGATGGAGGATGGATGATGGATAATGGATCTTGATAATGACGCACATTTTTATTTCAGATCCCCGTGTGAAAGACTTCTTTCTGCTCTCCTCGCCACTGCCGACCCTCGGAATGTGCATATTCTATGCATATTTCAGCAAATCCCTGGGACCAAGGCTGATGGCCAAGCGGAAGCCAATGGAACTGCGGTCGGTGCTAGTCATTTACAACGCGATACAGACGATATTTAGCGCGTGGATCTTCTACGAGGTTAGAATCGCCAGCACCTGCCCCTCAGAACAAACACTCTCAATCTCTTGTCGTTGTAGTACTTAATGAGCGGCTGGTGGGGCCACTACAGCTTTAAGTGCCAGCCAGTTGACTACGGCCACAGTCCCCTGGCCCTGCGGGTAAGTGCTCCACAGAACCACAGAACCGCCCTCCGACAGGTAGAACTTCATTCTATGCCTTGCAGATGGTCAACATTTGCTGGTGGTACTACATATCGAAGTTCACCGAGTTCTTTGACACGCTCTTCTTCATCCTGCGGAAGAAGAATGAGCACGTATCCACACTGCACGTAATCCATCATGGCTGCATGCCGTTCTCGGTCTGGATGGGTCTTAAGTTTGCCCCAGGTGGCCACAGCACTTTCTTCGCCCTGCTGAACGCCTTTGTGCACATTGTGATGTACTTCTACTACATGATCGCAGCAATGGGCCCCAAGTACCAGAAGTTCATCTGGTGGAAGAAGTACCTGACCACCTTCCAAATGGTAAGATCTACCCGTGCACTCGTGCCACACGCTCTAACGGTCCCTCTTTCAGGTTCAGTTCGTGGCCATCTTCACGCACCAGTTCCAGCTGCTGTTCCGCGACTGCGACTATCCCAAGGGCTTCATGGTCTGGATTGGCCTGCATGGCGTGATGTTCCTGTTCCTGTTCTCCGACTTCTACAAAGCCAAATACCTGACTGTGACCCGTCGTCGCCGGCAGGCCGTCAAGGCCAACGGTCATGCCAATGGCCATGGCCTGCACACAAACGGGCACAGCAAGCACTTGGGCAACGGCGATGCACTGGTCGCCAACGGCAGCAATAAGGGGGCCTGCATGGTAGGTGTCACATTGTTACATCGGCTCCCGCTCTCCAGGGCGGGCTTAATGCGCAGTTTAATGCGCAACCTTAGATCGAGTAGCCCTTGAGTCTTATTAGCCTTGGCTGAGCAAACACATTTACCTGGCCTACCCTGTCCAGGGGTCTATCGTTTGTTGTGTTGCCTGGGCCATCAGAGTTGGAGGAGAGTCGAGTCGCTGTGGGCAGTTGTGTTGTATCATCAATTTTGTTGATCAACTTAAAAATTCTAACTAGCTAAGTTAAGCAAACGCGAACGCAAACAGCACAGCACAGCACAGCACAGCACTTGCAAACTTTCAGCGCTGGCGGGGGACGTTTCAATTAGCGCTCACATGTGAAGCCGGATGCGAAGGCCCAGGCCCAAGCCCAAGCCCAAGCCCAAGCACAAGCCCAAGCATAGGCACAATCCCAATTCTGCGGCTGTCCATTAGAATGGCACACACACGCAGCTTCGCAGCTTGGCGCAGATGAATCTCGGCTCGCGGCATACACGTGTCGTGCCGCCGTCCGCTGGACACAGTCCTCAGTCTGAACTTGAACTCATTTGGCAATCGTTTGTTCTCTTTGCAGCCCGTGCTGGAGGACGAGTACGTGACGAGGAACGGGAACGGGAACGGGCATGCCGGTGGCGGCGGCTTCGAGGAGGGCTTCTTCAAGGAGGGTGCGTTGTCCAGCAACGAGTCCATCCTGAATCCGGACAGCAGTAGCTCTAGTCTGCACCAGCGCAAAGTCAAATAACTACTACTAAGATTTACTACGATGATATTCATTATGTTTACCGTTAAGTGCTAGCATGTAACCGAACCAGATTGAAGAACAAGACGGCCACGATGCAGCTGCAGTATGACCATTGGAACCTGGCAAGGAACCTGGACCCGGGAGAACCAATCGCTTTTTGATCTGTTCTTTTATTAACTTATAAACAAATACGTTTAATACACAAAACAATTCACCTCGGAATCCCTTCGGATCAACCGCATTGTACCAAATTGAACCGACACGAACCGAGTCAAACTGTCCTGCCGCCACCCCATCCTACCCCAACCGAGCCTTCTAAACAGAACCGACTAAAGCTAAGGAGAAGGAGAAGGATAAGGAGGAGAGCACACCGAACCGAGCTTTTTATAAACGTTTTCTATTGTGGCACAAATTTACAAGCCCAGCCCCCACACGATCCCATCACAGACGCAGACACTCACTCGAAAGTCGACAGTCGACAGAGAAACATATATTTTCGAATGATATTTGTAGATCCCCAATGAATCGCGAGACGTGTTCGAAACCAGCGACAGAACAGATCCATTTATATTGTATTAGATCCCCCTACCCAAGCAAATACCCATTACCACTATACACACACACACACACACACACACCCACACACACACACACACCCACACACACACTAAAGATATGTATACAGATATACTCGAACGGGCGACACACACACTCTAGTTGTAGACTTTTTTACGGCAATTTTTGATAACAGTCGAGACGTAATCCTAACGATAAACGATAACTAAACTGCTCTTAGGTCTGCTTTAAACTTAAAGAACACGTTAAACTATTTGTAGCTTGTTTTTGTATATTGAGGAGCGAGGAGCCAGGAGCGAGGAATGTAGAGAAGGGAAGGAAGAGCCTTTTTGTTTGTTGCAATACTTTGTAAAGGTCTTATAGTAAAACTTATGTATGAATACTGATAAGTATAGTGCTTGAGAAGTAGTTAGCTAGCCAATTGCGAAACGAGACACACGATCCCCAGCCTATGTGTAGCACAAGCACAAGAGCTAACTGAGCAATCAAACAGATAGTTAGATAGATAGACAGACGGACGGACAGACAGACAGACCATGGAGATAAAGCTTTTAGACTGTAAGTGCAAAACGGCTTGAGGAGCAGACAATCAGTTTTTTGCGTTGGGCGCCAGCGGTGCAGACGAAGAACAAAAGTTGTCGACTATTCGTTTTTATTGGACCTCATTTGGTGTGGCTTATGTATACTCGTATGTTTTGTAAGTGTAGGCCTTACGACTACTTATTGTATTAAATTCCCCATTCCCCACTTTGGTTTGAAGTTGTTAGCTAAGCGGTTTCACTTCGGAGAAGAGGAGCGAGGAGGTTAGTGTTCGAGAAGATCTATTCGTATGTGTAACTGTCTGTTAATCTGTGCGTAACGTAACGTAACGTAACCTAGCGAAACTTAACGTATCGTACTGTATTGTATTTGATTGGTTTCTTTATTAAGTTATGTGGTTTAAGCTGACAAGTTCAAAAACTATGGAAAACCTGAATAAAGCTTATTAATTTATATTGAAATGGTAAAGCCAACAAACTATTTTTGCTCTGCTATCGGCAGAGCTGCAAAACACCGAGCCCGATTACACGATTATAAATTGGCTCTGTTTCCCCCTTCAACACGCTGAAGGCCCCGTCCTCAGACGATTACCCAGAATATTGATATTACTACGAATGGGGTGCATGTAGAACGAGGGGAAGACCACACTTGAGTCAAACTTGAGCTTTGAAAACGGGCAAATAAAATGTTAATGACGTTGTAGTAAGTGAAACGTTCGTACAGCTCGATTAAATCAAAACGCTAATAAATAATAAATAAATAAAATATACAATTTGCAGCTCTTACAGCGGCAGAACAGAACAAAGCACCTGTAAAAGTGCCACAATGTGAATTTAATTGAAGGTTGGAATATTGTTTCAAGAGTTGTTTGAAGATGGAGGCATTGATGATTGATTGAGATTGCAGCAGCTCGGAAGAAACCGAACCCATAAATGGTTTAGAGATGGAAAAACTTCAAGAAGGATTCGCATATGTTAGCTGCTTGGAGTTACCTTATAGGGAGGGCTACAAAGCAACGTTTAAAGCCACTGAAGAATCGATAATAATGTTTGATAAGCAAGCGGAGCCACCAAAAAAAAGAAAACATTGTAACGAATGGAAGATTGAGTAGGACGACTATTAATTGCGGGGCTTTTTTCTATAAATAGTCAGTTGAAGCCCACAGCTCCTTCGGAACGCAGCCTAAATTCTTTCGGAAATAAAGCCTTTCTAAATAATAGAGGGAAAGAACTCTCTGTCTCTGTTTCCTAATCGAATACGAACCTTAAAAACGTAACAATATGTTATGTTATGACCCTTCTTGCCTTTGAAAATGTCTCAAGATTTAATCTGTTAATGATAAATATAAAACAGGAAGTACATTTTAGCTTTCTTTATATTGAATCCATGTCTCGCTACGGACATTTCTAGGAACGTATCCTCCGTGCTAGGCGAGGGCCAGGATTGCTGCAAGAAAATTGTACTTTTGTAGTGTTGCCTACTTTTAGGGCGGACACATCAGCCAAAATTTAAATGAAATGTATGTTTTGTGCATCTTTAAATTCATTATCTTTAAGGCAATACTAAGATAGGGCCATTCCCATCTAGTCTCCGCGTCTCATCTCTTTTTCATTTCTCGACTTCAAGCCTTTCCGCCAGAAAGGACACTCCCTCCTGGAATTGTGTCCGTGTGGTGTCATTGCCATTGCCATGTTCAATGACTATCACTTTGTGACCCGCTGGGTCTCTGCGCTGCAACCCACTCGTGCGGCTGTTACGTATGCAAGCCAACATTGATCTAAGCCGCTGGAGATGGGATTATAAATAGAAACACCACCTGACCGTTAGGGGAAAACGGCCAGATGATGTAAGTTGGCGAATAGGCAAATCCACTTGGCCACGACGATCGAAGGCAAAGTTTAAGCTGTCGCTGGGAATCAATCATGCACAGCTGTACGTACTTATTAGCACTCATAATGGCGAATGGGTCTGTAATGAGTCCATAAAACATCCGAATCGGAACCGGCAAACAGACAAGCCGCAGCTGGAGAGCTTTGCATGCCATGCCCCACTTGGCGCCCGAAATGGATCAGTTGCAAGTCGCGGCTGACCAACGGCAGCGCCGCCAATGTCGGCGAGCAACGCTTGGCTGGGCGAGCAGCGTAGCAGCATAGGAGTATGCGGGGAAAAGTTAATAACAATGAAATGTTTGCCATTGGCTAAACATCGAAATTAGCAATTACTTAATTGACTAATTATTGGCAAATAAAAACCGTCCGACGGGCCGCTGGCTGCTGGCTGTGGGCAGTGCCCTGTGTGTGTCCGGTCGATGGGTGGCGACCGCTGGACGGTAAATATTTGGCACCCACTTGACCTTGTCAAAGTGCAGGCGCAAGCCGCAGCCGTCCGCCGAGATTTGAGATCCGAGATCCGGCGGCCTAGTGTTTTAGCCAAGTTTACACAACTAAATGCATCAAGATGAGCTGAGATGAGCTGAGATGAGGATGAGGAGCCGCTCTTGGCGGCGATGTTGTGTGGAGTTGTCTAGAGCCGGGACTTGCCTCGAGGGCACCACTTGCCTCAAGTCTATTGTTGTGTAATTCCCAGTGCGAGTCAGTGGCGCGCGCGCGTGCTCAATTGAGCTAATCAAACACTTGTAAGACTCGTCAGTGCTCTTTAAACGCGGCCACCCAATGCAGTAAAGTGAATACATTTCGATCCAGTTCTAGGCTCTAGTCTGCGAACCAGCGAATGTACAGCGATGGTTCTTCATTGCCAAGTCGATTATTATCGATCGAAGCTATTGCCAAATCATGTTTACATACTTTAGTACTTGCAGTCGACCTTCTTCCACTCGAAGCACCTTCCGAGGCAGCTACTAAATTTCCCTTTTATTTTTAATCAACTATACCTAGAAATGATGATTTGCAATTTTCGATTTTCAACAAAGTAGGAACGGCATTGTCGTCACTCCATCTCGCTGCTCAGATGCATTTTGGTCCAAGCAAAGTACATATTTTCCATATAGTAGATCTGATCTACACAGAATTTTTGGTAAATCGAACAAAACGAGTCCAGAATCCTTGCACGAGTACATTGTGTAGCTATACTTCCTAGCTCTTCCTGTGTCCGATATCCAGCTGATCGGGAATACTTTACCTAGAGAAAAACCCTTCCTTCTGCTTCAACGGGCCTCTATTGTTGATCGATTTATCGAGTTTGGGGCATAGTTTGTTAATTGGAACAAGTGTTGGGTCCTGCAGCGGCATCTGTAACGTGTTGCTGTTTGTGCCGAGGCCCTTGGACATTGCACAGCTGGAAAGCTGTGATCTGAGCATTCCACAGCATTCCACAGTGGGAGAAACCAGTAAATGGACAACAATGATGTGATGTGATGCGATGTATCCCCTTGAACCTTGGATGCGCCGCTGACATCAACAACAGGAGCACGTCGTGCAGGGGTTCAGGTTCGGGTTCGGGTTCAAATTCAGGCTCGGGTTCGAGTCGAGTCGGGTCCAGGCCAGGCCAGGGCAGGGCAATTAGACTGTTTGCTCTGCTCCATGCACTCGACGCTGGGACCGCGGAAAGTTTTCTGGCTGCATTTGTCACCGACCGACCCGACCGATCCGACCGTAAAGTTTCCATAGCCAGAAGCTTTGCAAGTTCTGCGCCTGCGCCTGTGCTCTGCCCATACTGGCTAAGCTGACGTTGGGGCTGGTTGACGCTGACTGCGGCGGCGGCGGCGGCGCCGACGACGACTGAGACGGAGACGGAGACGCCGATGGCAGACGGCAGACGGCCGCGTCCCCACTTTTCGCGTTTAATCAGCCCCACATCGCGAGCGAAACTCAGTTTTCATTCAGAAGTCAAGCGCGCTATTCGTCGTCGGCTCCCCGTCTCGATCGTGTGGGCCACTGCAAGCAGTTGCGAAAATAATCAGTTTTACAAAGTTCTTTGGCAACAATTTGGGAAATAGTTCGCGCCGCGTGCAATTTTAGTGTTGTGGTTTTTGCAGTTTTCAGTTTTTGGTTTTTGGTTTTCGGTTGCTAGCGCGATTTACCAAGAGTCGTCGTCGTTCCTCGCTGTGGCTCGCCTTGCCTCGCTGTTGCCGATCTACAGAGTTGTTGGTAAGTTGGTAAGCCAGGCCTGGCCGCCTGCCTGCCTGCCTCCACATGTGTTTTGCCTGCTCTTTTGCAACTGTTCGTGGGTCCGTTCACAATAACCATTTTGGACACTACCTCTCTCCACCTCTCGGCTCCCTGCCGCCCCGTGCCACTCTGTCTAGCTAATCGATTAAACTGGTCAATCGACTATCATTACCCGCGCTATGTGGCAACCCTGACGCTTTGACACTTGCACCCGAGCGACGAAAGGCGAGCACAACCGAATTAGCATAGCAAAGAGAAGAGCATAGAAGAGATCTTTCGTGTTCGCTCTCCGAAAGTGTTCCAATGGTTATCAGCTGATCAGCTGGCTTTTGTTTTTATTGCTTGCCCATCGGAAACGATATTAACTCCACTTCCATTCCACTTGTTCGTTGTTGTGCCCGATGCAGGTGCAGAGCTTTGATCGAGCTTGAAAGCTCCCGTCCATCATCCACGTTCCATGCAATCGATCGTCTGTTTTGTTTCTCGTACCTTTGGGCTCTGCTCTTTGCTCTGCTCTTTGCTCTCTGCTCCCCACAATTAGCACGCCCTTGGTGCAGCCCTCCCCTTTCTGGATGGAGCATCGTAATATTGTAAATATTAATGCGGAGTAAAAACAAAGATAAACTGCGCAAAAACTTCCCCATAAAACCTGTGTGTCTTGGACCGCCTTGGACCGGGCCTGACCTTGGACTTGACTCTCTGCCGGATCGGTGCCCGTCTCCACTTGACGTGACAGGCCAGAGTCTGGTTTGTTGCGGAGTGCATCTGCATCCTGCCCTCATCCAATTCCCCCTGTCAATCGTTCGTATCAGAATCGGAATCAGAATCAGAATCAAGTTGTAAACGGCTTTTGGGAACAACTTTCGAGGAATTATGATGGAAGCGGCGCATATTTAATGGCCTCCTCATGCTCAGATGGGCCCACCAGTTCGATGCTCGCTTCCGTGTTGCCAATTAATTGAACAGGTTAATGGATGGGCTGGAAACTCCCGGGATTTTCCTGCAGTTCCAGTTGCTGCTACCTGCTGCCAATTCCTTTGTTCTGACTCAGAGCGGGACGACTTCTTGCTTCCTCTCCAGATTCCAGATTCCAGATACCAGATTACAGATTCCAGACTTCAGATTCCACATTACAGATAATTGCCGCTGTCCACGCCCAAGAATCATTTCAAGCAAATCATTTCAAATTGTAAGCCGCGGCTGTGTTTTCGGCATTTACATATGCAAACGATTCGCGCTCCTCCGCCGATCTTCGAATGCCACGCACGTAGACCCATTTCAAGCGAATTCGCAGGCCCCACTCCCCCTCGCCCAGCTCCCCCACTCTACGGTCAATGTGCCTCGTTCCCAGAGACCGGCTTAGAGCGACTACTCATCCAGCGGGCAGACCTCAGTACATCACGACTAAAGCGCTGATCACTCGACGGCTATGCGGCACTATGCTCACTCACCTCTCTATAAATAATTCAAACATCCATTCCGTCCGTTCCGTCTGGAACAGGATCTCCGTTTCCTCACCGCTCGGCGATGGGGGGATGCGGGACCAACCTGCTAATTGACAAACAGCCAGCGCACACGCCCATCCAACTGTGCTTTTGGGAGAGAGCAGCAGAGTGGCTATCAAAATAGAAGGAACAAAGCGCGTAGATACATACATGTATTTGCTCCCAGATTGAGGGAGCCCAGGGATTGAAGGCTGCCGAATGTACAGTGGAACTACGCTATGCCTGCCTAGAACTGGAGGAAATTGAATGCACTGGCAGCAACTGGTAGGACTGTATCGACATGCATCGATGTGGTGGGATGCAGAGTGGGTTTGCCACAGTGTTGGGGCAGATATGAAGAGAGCAGTAGTAGAGATCATTATATTTATGGTTTCTGATGTGTTGTCCAATAATTACATACGAGTATTCCACAGCCATTCACTTAGGTTCAGTCGCCGTAACCAAACCAAAACTGAATGGTCATTCATTTTAGAATCAGATAATAGACGTCTCTGCTCGTACTGCCTGCCATTTGTGAGCGTCATCGTTTCGGGATTGAACTTTGATCGGAGATTCTTGCGAAATGGCCGGGGCTTTGGAGAGGCCTCTCGATCGGGCACCATGCCACATGATTCGCTCAGAGGGGGAGTACGAATATAAATAAAAATACCCATATGCAAATACAATACATTATCACATTTCGTACAGATACAGATACAGATACAAATACAGATACAGATACAGATACCTGTAAAAGTTTTCAGTTGGCTCTTGGGGTTCTGTGGTGACTAATAAAGACAATTAACAGAGTTTCGTCTGCCGCTGTCTGCTACGTGTGGGGCATGTCCAAGCAACCAGAAACAGAAGCGAGATCTCACCGATCTGGACAGATATTGACAGGGGCTCAGAAGGTGCATGTGTGGGGAGACGTGTGCGTGTGAGGAGGAAATTGTGACTCTGACTACGAGATTAGATGAAATTCCCTCCGGATCAGCTGATAGCTTCTCCCCCCTCTGCCCCTCTGACCCTGCCTGAACTTCACTCTCGGGTCTCGGGATGGTCCGATCCAATCCAATCGGCTTCAATCCGTCATCATCTGCTGCCCCACTTGCAGACTTCGAGTACTACGAAACTGCCGAAAGACACTAAAAGGCGCAGATACAATCAATGGGGATGGAGATGGAGATACAAAAGCCAATCACATCAGTGTGTGTATGTGTGAAGTTGTCTACAAATCTTGCCTGTTAATTGCCGTAATTAGTGCGACGAACAACAGAAAAAAAAAACAACAACAACAACGAACGAAGAGAGTAGCGGAAAATGCAACAAATTGATCATTACAAAATCTTCCATAAACGATTCGGGCTGGGGCTCGCTGGGGTTTGCTGGGGTTTGCTCCATGGGACTCTCCCTCTCCCTCCCTCCAGTAAGCTACTCCGTTGGTCAGTTGGCCAGTTGGCCAGTTGGCCAGGCTTATAATTAGCTGAACTCCGAGGTGATTGGCGCTTTTTGGCCAAATTGTGTCGACCATTAGGGCTGAGGGCAGCGGAAACACAGGGCCGTAATGCAGTAATGAACAATTTTCCCATCTGCATCGCAATTTGGAAATGCTGTGGGGCACGCTCTCAGAGAACCAGAACTAACCCCCGAATGGGCTGTGACGGGCTTTCAACAGCTTTTCACGGCCCGATTATTTCCGCATCTGCGATTTGCGATTTACGATTTACGATTGACGATTTACGATTGACGATTTTCACCTGGACCGAGCAGAGTCAAGGCCCGAAACGGATTCTGTTTGCTACTCCGGAAGCAGTCTGAGGGGGTGAGACACAAGCCTGAGCCCGGGTCCGGGCCCGTAACGCAACCCCGAAGGCCGCGATCCGACCAGCCTCAAATTAGTGACTAATGTGGCCAAAACAAAAGACAATTGTCTGTACAATTGTACAGCGCATTTGAGCTGCTTCTTTTTAATGAGAGTTTTTTGGTCGTTTGCGCCGACGCTTTGCTCGCTATAAAGCTGTCAACAAAGCCCCGACTTCTCGCCAGCGGATTTTGACATTGAAATGCGGCAGAAGATGGAATGGAATGGAAGTAAGAAGTGGGGGCACAAGCGGAGGTGGAGATGTTCATGATGCTGGCAGCGGCGATGAACCACCTTGCGACGTTGATTGAGTTGTCAAAAGCCAGCAACAATGCCAGCTACAGCACCAGCCCAAGCAGCAGCTCCACAAAGAAACAGACCCAAAAAAGATACTCTTGCCCAGTCTTGCCCACTCTTCCTCCATCACCGCCTCCGCCTCCGCCTCCGCCTCCGCCTCCGCCTCCGCCTCCGACTCGACATTGTCTTGGCCTGGCCAGGGCCTGCTCCAGCCAGCGCCGAGTGCTCATTTGTGGTCTATGGGCCGCGAGAGCGAGGAGCGCACGCACATGTGGCTATATAGGTCGGCGGTGGCTGGGATGGTGGTGTTTTGTTGCGGGTTTGCACACAGATTAGTGGCTATTAGCGGGGCAGCCTTGGGACGGATGTGAGGTGAGAAATGTGCCCAAGAGCCGGCCTCGGCTCGCCAGCGTTTAACCATTTTAATTGGCATGAAACACTTGTCGCAGCGGCGGCACGTTCCCTTCCGACGGCCGGCCCTGCCCCCAAAGTTGCAAGATCAAGCCGACCTTAGAGAGACCTTAGCGAGACCTGAGTGCTCGGTGGGCGGTGGGCGGTGGGCTGTGGGCGGTGGGCGGTGGCTTCCTGGAGGAGGTAGCATTAATGAAGTTAATTCCAGCCCGGCATTCGTTAATCGATGCTTAATGCCTGCATCTGGCTCTAGTATAAGCACCTTCGATTGCATCGAATTGTGTGCAATTACCCAAGGAATTCCATCGTGAAATGGCACTGTTTTGCCGCAGCTGTAGAGAGCTGCGATTACTGGAATACTCGTACTCGTACTCGTACTCGAATAGCTGTTGATTAACAACAACATTTAGACGCCTGTTGTTTTTAATTACTGGTTCTATCTTAATTAAAGTGTCCGTCCATTGGTTACGTTTCCCTTCCGTAATCGCTTCGGTGCCAAAGTGCATCGAGCATCGTACATTCCCTTCCCTTCGCTTTCCTTCCGTACCCTGCCCTTTCCCTTCCCTTTCCCTCGCATTAGACAAGCTTTCCAATATTTGAATTTTTGTTAGTTAGTTGGGATCGGAGTCGAATGTTCGCTGGGCTGGCCAAATATTTGCCTCGGAAAAACTCGAGTGCTGCGGCTCAACGGACCCCAAGATGAACTTTGTTTATCCATTGTCCGCTGTTTGAGGCAAATAAGCTACAAATTGCGCCATGTGTGGCCCACGACGATATCAACTTTCGATCGTATTCCCACACTCCACTCCAAGAGACCAATACTCCGATCGGATCGGATCGGGCCGGGCCGGGCCCCTCCTTAGCACTCTCGAAATATCCATCCGATTGTGTGGAGCAAATAAAGCGGCTGGAAATGGGAATGGGAATGGGTATGGAGAGTGTGTGGCTTGTGTGCTCCCATCCCCCGTTCTAGCCAAATACGAGCAAACGCAGATCGCGGCTCTGACGTGTTTCCCATGACATCGCAAATGCGTCGCACTATTCCCATGCAAATTTCCTCCTAGGTGGGCGTTGCACGTGCACCGCTGCAACGGATCTGTGAAAGGTTAAGTAGCCCAACCTAACCCGGCTGCTGGGGGTACGGGCACGGGCACGGGTATTATTTTGATTATTTTCCGTAAACCTTTTGTGTTTGCTTGGCAATTGCGAAATTGTAACGCTCGACTGAGCTTTATTTCCAGCCTCTAGGTGTTTGCGATCGTCTCACCATCTCCATCTCCATCCTCATCCCTATACCCATACCCGTCATACCTATAACGTCATACCGTCATACCCGACCCGTCCGTTAGTCAAACAGCTGGTCCGACCCCCATCTGGCTGGGCGTGGCCGCGGATACGGACGTAGACAGTGATACGAACTCAAGCCATATGCTATATGATCTTCTCATTATCATTGAGCGTAATTTTTAGCCAAATTTCACGCGTTTCTCGGGGTCTAGAACCCGTTCCGAGTCACATTTGATGGTTCAACTTTTTATTGCGGCCAATTGCGAGGGCCGACAGCTTTAGCTTTAGCTTCAGCTTCGGCTTTATGGCCCGTAGAATTGTCAAGTGTTGGCCACGAGAAAGTCATAGTCAGGGCCGCAATCGCAATGGAGCTTCCATTGGGCTGTCACTTTCGGTTGAGTTGGCCCAGACCGAGGCCCATGCCCATGCCCAGCCGCAGTCCCAGCCGCAGTCCCACTCCCACTCCCAGTCCCAGTCCCAGTCCCAGCCCCAGACGACGCATATTTGGCATTTGGGGTATTTGCCAAGCTTAATCATTATCATTACCACACATTAGCTAACTAAGCCTTCAATTTGAAAGGTGGCTCTGGGCTCTGGGCTCTGTGCTTTGTCTATTGCGATGAGGTGGCCATTGTGCAATGGCTCAAGTGCCTCAGCCCCAGCCCCAGCCCCAGCGTCAGCGTCAGCGCCAGCCCAAACCCGAGTCCAATTTAAATAGATTTCTTTTTGTCGCTGCCATTGTCTTTGGCTGTTGGCTGTTTGGTTTTGGTCTCTTTGCTGCATATTTAATTATTTTTATAGTCGGTCGAGTGTCAGTGCGATCAGCCAGCGAGCCAATACTCGTGGAGAACCTCGTTACGCGGCCCTGCTATCGTAATGAGCCGCCCCGCCCCTCGCTTTGTCTTTCGAATGCTGCGGAATACAGTGGAATACAGTGGAATGCTGTATGCGAGAGCCCCACAGATTATTTATCAGAGCAACCTGTTGCATGTGCTAACAAGAGTGATTTACTAGAGTGAAAGGTGATTTAAGCTTGCTTTAAGGTCAGGAAGTGCTTTAATGATATGACATTTACGAGTGGCCAGTTCTAATAGAACCTCCTGCTGATCTGTTTCGACGGTTTCCAGCCCCTCGAGTTCGTCTGCCCCGGCCAAGGTCTGGTGCACGCGTTGGCTTTACCAAAATCGAATTCCCTACGTGTCTGGGCTGCTTAAAACGCTCGCGCCCTTGACTCAATTACTTTGGCCTGACCTGGTCCGCTCCGTGCAGCTCCGCGCAGCTCCGTGGTGCTCCGTGGTGCTCCGTGCCGCCCCGAGGTGGCCGTGGCGCATGCGCGGAATGCATATCATCCATGATCAATGCGGCGGAGCATGCGGGCAGGCCCAGGTCGAATCAATCTGAAGAAGGAAACCGAGTACGGGCCGGGCTCCAGTCTGGTCGTAGGACTAGGATTATGACTGTGATTATGACTATGATTAGTTAATTGCACAGCCGCCCACCATTGTGCAAGGCGGCTCGCACTGTGGCTCTCATTGCGGCTCTCATTGGGGACTTCCACTCAGTGTGAGTGCATTCGTTAATTAAATTCAGCAACAGCTGAGCCATAAGCTAATTTTAATTGCCGCTGCTGCGGATGATGATGCTGTGCCTGGGGCAAGCAACAGCTGGAGTCGGAGTCGGAGTCGGAGCAGGCGGCAATGCAACCTCCGGCTTTGCCGTTATTTGTACTGTTGCTTGACTGTGGCAACGCAGTGCTGCCGCTGCCGCTGTTGATAATGGCATTTCATTTACGAAACTTATTAATCGATTTATATGCGCCGGCACACTGCCCCACTGCCACACGGGCACACAGACAGAGCCCCCCCCCCACAAACACACGGCCCGAGGCAGCGCTGCGGAGAGCGGCGGAGAGCGGCTCCGGCGATGCAGGCGGCCCCAAGGTGAGATGTAAATTGGTGTCTTTCTTTGTGGATGATAAACCGTTAGCGTTTCGCGATGACACAAGGGCCCGGAGCTAGGGAGCGGGGAACGTGGATCGTGGATCGTAGATCGTGGATCGTGGCTTGACACGTTTCATTTTGACATTGTCATGCCAAAGCCCCAAGAATTTTGGCCACGGGCCAGAAACAGAGTCGGAGCCCACCGACTTGGCCGTGCCACGCCTACGCCACGCCCCTACGCATTTTGTTCGTGTTACGAAATCGTCGAGTTGTCGGGCCGTCGCCGTCGAAGCTTTTGCGCATGCGTATCGGAATCTATTGGAATCGACTCGATGCGATTCGATTCGATTCGACTCGATTTGTTGTCTTCTTCTGGCGCTGCCGCCTCTTCTTCCTCCTCTGACTCCATTTTGTTTGCCTTCAAAAGTGCGTTATGGTCGGTCGCTGTCGCCGACTTTTTATTTATTTATTGCTCACTTCTGTTGCGCAATAATGCAATATTAATTGCTTATTTGAAACGGCTTTGTTAGGAGCAGGTCTCCCTCTCTCTCTCCCACTTGATGTGTCGATACGTTTTGCCCTCCGAAGAGATCCGAAGTATCGCCAACAGTTTTCACAAATTTGGTGCGCAATCAGCTGGATGGTTTATTTGTTAATTTAAGATCTCGGAATGGTACGTATGGTATATGGCATAGGCAGAACCACAGAGGTGAGAGCAGATGATCTGCCTGTGGCTGATGGACACTCCAGAAACATTATCATAGCCATTAATAATATTATTATTCTGGTTCAAGAGAAGCAAAGCACAAGACATGTTCGAAAATAAGAAATACAAATGCAAATACAGACACCGGGGCATTTAGTATTCAGCCGAGATACATTTGCATCTGGAAGATGCTAGTAAATGTATCATAAATATCAATGACAATTATATATTCCAAGTATACTGTTCCAGTTTTATCATAGTCTGGCAATTTCCATAGAGACGGAAATGCTTGCACTAGATTAACAATTTCGAGCTGTCCTTTCAGTCTAGAGAGGGGGTGCTCGGTATCTGTGAAGGGGTAACGTCATTTCCGGTTCATTTCCGCAGAAAAGAGCAGCAACAAGAGGAGCAGAAAAGCCGAACAACCGAACATTGTTGGTGTTGGTGCTACGACTGGAAGATACCCTCTACTAAGCACCATTTAGCACCATAGCCATACCCATAGGAGTACCAATAACAAATACCCCGCTCTGCTCTAGTATATACCCCGCGATTACAGGGTACTATGACACCCAGAAGGACCAGCCGAAGCAACTACTGACCCGTGTCCTGTCCGTGTACGTATCGTTGTGCATGTGTGCGTGCCTGTGCCACCAAGGGGTGGCTTTGGGACAGATTGAGAGCAGAATACGAATACGAGTACAACAGTAAAATGCAAACAAACAACAATCGACTCGAAAGAGAAACAGAGCGACGGAGAGACAGAGTGGGAGAGAGAGAGAGCGATTCGGTCTCCCAGCGACCGACTCCCCCGATGACATAATGCCCGCCGACTGCTCGGGTCGGGTCGGTCGGGCCTCCACATGTTTGGGCACACGAGTTGTTGTTGCTGCTGTGTTCGATGTTCTTTTCGGGCTCCACTCCACTCGAGCCTGCCACTTATTTGGCGGCATGTGCGTTCCGGGCGGCTGTTGGCTGCTGGCCCGAAACGTAGCGACAACCCTCGTATCCAATGGATACACGCTGCCTGCCGCAGCCAAAGAGAACGCACAGAGGGAGACAAAGAGCGCGAGAGCGAGAGCGAGAGAGAGAGCGAGCAGACGTTATCAGCGGCATTGAAGAGCAGCCGGCCTTTTGGCGCTACAACGCAGCGAATGTATCTGGCAGATTGTATCTCTGTGTCTTCTGTGCGCTGGCACTGCTGTTGGTGTTGGTGTTGGTGCTGGTGCTGGTGGCTATGTGGCTATGTGGTGTGCGCGTGACGCAACGTTGAAGGTGTAGCATACTGCCCCCAGTGCTTCTTCTTGCAGCTCTTGCCATTTGCCATGCGGTGGCGGTGGCGGTGTCTGCTTCTTGCCGCCTGCTGCCATCCACCAGATACAGATACACAGCCCACAGCACACTCGTCGCCGTCCCCGTCGCCGTCGCCGTCGCCGTCTCGTCTCGCGCTCTTCCGCGGCGGCTCTCTCTGGTCTGGCCCTCTGCTGCTCTCTGCTCTCTTGCAGCGGCATTTGGACGGCCTTTGGGGGTTCGGTCGCTCTTCGCCCGATTCTCCGGCCTCAGTTTGAATTTCGCTTTTCGCTTTGAGTTGTGTCTCGTCCGGTTCGCTTTTTGGGTCAGGCCACAGCGATTTCCACACACAAAAATTCCTTGGTCGCTGCCCGAGATACAGCCACAAATCCACGAAAAGACCAAAGTAAAGTGTTTATTCCAATTCCAATTCCAATTCCAGTTGCAGTTGCAGTTGCAGTCTCGATTCTTGATGTTGATTTTGATTTCAACTTTCAAGTGGCCCGAGCAGAACAGCTCGAGGAGTGTCGTCGCGTCGGTCGCGCTAGCACGGTAGTACGATAGTACGGTAGTACGAGTATGTTGGTACGTTAGATACCGTATCTAATACGCGTAGTATCTGACGGATACCCACGTAACAGACGGCAGTTCAAGTGTCGGCTTCCGCCTCTCGGAAAGTGCCCCCCGCGCCATGGAAAACACATTATCGAATGCTAAACGTTGTTTATCTATTCCACTCGATAAATCAAGCGATGTCAAGCGAAATCAGTTAATGCTGCCTCCCTGCCCCCACTGGCCGTGTGTGGATCGGTTGTGGGTCCGGGTCCGGGTGTTGTTCAATTAGCCTGTCCCATAGCCCGGTCGGTGCCCGGTCGGTGCCCGGTGCCCCCGCCCTTGCACTGCTTTTCAACATTAATTGGCCCACTATTTCTCTCCCTCTCTTGGACTTTCTCTCTCTCTCACTCTCTGGGTGTCTCCACAAACACTTCCTCTCTTCTGTGGGCACCTGCAGTTATCTGTTTCATTAGTTTCGCCCCTTCCCCCGGCGACAGATGGGGTCAGCCGATTAGTCAAGAGTGATACGAACTGATTAAAAGGGACGCGGGCCGGGGCATGTGTGGCGACACACCTCACGTCGTGTGTGTGTGTGTGTGTGCGTGTAAGTGTAAAGATATGTATGACATAATTCCAAGATATTCCACTCGCATATCACCCAAAGGGAAAGAAAGAACTCTCTCTTTATCTTTATCTTTCTCTGCCTCCACCTCTGCCTCTGCCTGCGCTCTTAGATAGCGCGCAAAGAGAGAGCGCCAAAGAGAGGGCCGCCGTCGCCTTCCATCAGGTGCTGGCGTTCGACCGGACCCCTCAACAAGTCATCGCTTGGCCCTCAGCCTTGATTCAATTTGTTTGTCGGAAATGTGGGTGGGCACCACCCCCGTCCCCTCCCCACCCTCGCCAGCTGCATCTCCAGCTCCAGGAATGAATGCGGGCACAGAGCGTGAACGTTTGAATATTTGCCCGGATTTGATCTGAAAACAACATCGAAATTTTCGGCATTATGAAATGGCATTCTGCTGCGTGGCAGGGAGTGGGAGGGGGAGGGGGAGGGGGAGCGACCCAATAACCAATAAACAACCAACAATCAACAAACAAAAAACCAACAAAAGCCGCATTAGATGGTTGCGTCAAGAGCCAAACGCGTTTCCAGCTCCATTTCGTCAGGTCAACCTGTTGGCTGTTGCCTGTTTTGTTGTTGCTCTTGGACAGGGGGTGGGGGGGGGGGGGATTCCTTTTGGCGACACACATTCGGAAACGGCTTGACCATGAATTCGATATTGAATGCAAAAGTCCAAAAACCAAAAGCAAAACCATCAACGGTCAAAGAGAAACGTGAAAAGAAAACCTGAAAGACGTGAAAAAAAACCCAAGAGCTGTGCGTGCGTGTGTGCGTGTGTGCGTGCATGGGGTGTGTGTGTGTGTGTGTGTGTGTGTGAAATGCCGTAATAATTAATTGATCGACAAGTGCGGGGATTCGATGATTTGGTATGCGGGCCATCACCTGCCTCCGAAATCGATCATGATCATGACGCGGAGCTGGCCCTTACACCACTCAAAGTCGCTGCAGCGGCAGCGGCAGAGGCAGCGACAGCGAGGCAGCGCAGTTGCGACAGCGCCGACAGCATATTCACCTGTTGTTTTTATTATGTATACCCTCTCCGAGATGAGAGTACAATGGCTTTGGGCCGATGTTTGCAGCGCAGAGAAGAGAGCATTCCGACCCTGTTCCATGGGCATCCAAATTTCCACATGGCAGAGCCACGAATGATAGAAATCTGTCGGCTAGTAGGCCATAGGAAAGATGGGTCTGCGGGGATTTCTCTTTATGTTCGGACCTTAAACTGACCTGGCCTTTCTTTCTGGTTTTCGGATGGTCCACTCGGAGATTTCCCAACGCAAGGGAGTGGTGCCGAGCTGGTGGGCGGGGAACGGTTCATCTTGAGTCGTGAATAGGCCAAATCAAGTCCCACGAAATACCCAAATCGGGCAGCCACACAGTCAAAGGCCTTTCGACCGCCAATCACAATAGAAATGTATGCAAAGAAATTTGTATTAATTCGTAATCGGGCGAAGACTACGATAGCGACAGCGCCGCGAGGCCTGAAGATAAAGTACCTGCCAAAGCCAAAGCCAAAACCAAAGCCGAAGCCAACGCCAACGCCAGCGCTGACGTCGAAAGCCCGACTTTGCAATCGGCGACTTCGAGTGCGACATCGTGTTTTGCTCTCTCTCTCGCTCGGCTTCGTTTTCACTGGGCCCAACGCATTGCTCTCGCGTTGAGTGGGTGATTCTTAAATAGAAATCACATTCAGAACCCAATTAAAGCCCTCAAAAAAACAACTCGATTTATTTCTATTTCGGATTATTCGCATCAAAGCAAGAATCCGACTTCATTTCAAGCGAGAGAACGGGCGGAGAGCAAAATAGAGCGCAATGCTCGATTTCGCGGAGCTGGCAGCGACGCCGGCGATGACAGCGACGCCAGCAACGCCAGCGATGACAGCGACGCCAGCATGCTACTGGGGTATGGGGACTGGGCATTTTGCTTTAATATTTCAATACTTTCTCGGCCGCGGACAGCGAAACAACAGAGAAGTTTTGTCTTGTTTTGAGTCGGTTGCCTTGGCGATATATCAATATATCTCCGACATCCCTACCAAGTTAGTCGTGCTCCGCTAGTCGTTGTTGACGGTTTTGTGTCTCCCTCGGTCCCGGTCCCGGTCCCGAATACGCTACACCTCCGCTGCTCCGCTGCTGTCTCCGCCCTACCGCGCGGCCCAAAAAGGCCCAGGTCCGAATAGGGCAGTGTTTGACAGGACTCGGATGCAGCCTGCAACAAAGTGATAAGAGCCCATGAGTGGAGTGTGTGTCGACTTTCCCCACAACAACCGACCACATAATTGTTACAACGTTCTCGACGCGCGGTTCCCCAGTGCACCCACGGGCCCCAGAGGAGCGCCAGACGGATAATTTCGGCCAATTTTGGCCATCCGCTGTCCGCCGTCCGCTGATCGCTGATCGCTGATCGCTGTCCTGTGCTCCGTTCAAGTGCAACAACTCCGCATCAAGGTAAATCCTCGGCACCACCTCGGCGAAAAGGATCACAGAATGGATTAAGATCAAAAAGTGTTTATGGTGTGGTCCCCGGGATAGCTGCCCGGAGCTGCGCCGCCACTCTTCTCCCTCCCACCCTTGTCCTCGTCTGTCGGAGTTGTTCCCTTTTTTCGGGCTCCATCGGTTTATTCCACTCCATAATCGTATGCGCAACAAATTGACTCAACTTTCGCAATTTACATCGAATTAATTATGAATTAATTATCGCCAAATACGAGCATTCACGGTTTCTCTCCGTGGATGTGATTGAACCTTTTGCTGGAATGCTAATTCATGATGCCGGGGCTGGGGAAGGGGAAGGGTTAGGGGAAGGGGCATACAAATTAGTATGTGGCTGCTGCTGCTGCTGCGGCTTTGCCTGGGACTAAAAGCCCAATAACTCAGGTATAATTTCATCTGGCATTTGGGATGACCCGTCGTTACACGGTGCATGCTCCCGCGGAAATGTCAGAGTGTGTGTTGCTTTTTTTTATTGCCAAACAACTGCAGTCGGCATCCACAAACGGTTTCCCCATTCCCATTCCCCATCCCTCCCGCCCCGCCCCAAGCGAAGGGTTGCCGTTGCCTCACCCGCCCATCCCATCGACTTGTGGCCTCAACGAAATTGAAGACGCAAGAATTCACCAAAAAATAAAAATCAATAGCAAATAGCAGATAGAAGGGGGGAAATGGGAAATGGGAGAGGCCAGCCCCAAACTCCTCCACGCACGTGACACCAGGCAGACCTGGCGTGAATTGATGAGGTGGATCATCAACCCACCTGGGGTATACCCTCTCCCGACGGTGACTGACATAATAGCTGCTACAAAACCAACAAAAAAAGCCGAGAAACAAGAAACAAGAACCGTGCCACACGCCACGCGCCTTTTCGGCGTCATTCATGGCGTGGTGGGCGCTTCTTTTCCCTCCCCACCCCACCGGCTTTGCCTCACTTTTTTGCATGGCCTCTTGGTCTTTGGTTTTGTTTTTTGTTTTTGTTTTTTTTTTTGTTTTTTACTTTAGTTTTTGGGCTGGTGGCACTGCGAGCCTTTGGGGGTGCGTCGAGTGAGTCACGCGAGTCGAGGCCCCGCAGGGTTTTCCTCTCGTAGTCGCGTTTTTCATTCAAGAATCCGCCTCGAGTCTCTGCGCAAGAGCAGGCCGAAGAGAAACCGTAGCAATCGAGCAACGGGTCGGAATGGAATGGAATGGAATGGCAAGGCATGGAGAGTCCAAAGAGTCGGCATCACGTGATGGTGTACGGGGGTGAAAGGGTGCACGGGGTTGCACGGGGTTGCACGGGGTTGCACGGGGTTGCACGGGGCTGTACGGGGCTGTACGGGTGTACGGGTGTACGGGTGTACGGGTTCGAGTGTGACAACGTGGCGCCGGCTAAACGGCGTGTTGCTGTCTGTGCCGCGAATGGGCACGGGCACTGTTTTGGGGCTGGAACTGGGACTGGTGCTGGGACTGGTGCTGGTGTCGTTTTGGGGTGTCGCCTTACATGCTCATGTGTGCATTGTTGCTTCATGGGTTTGGCTTTTGTGTGGGCTTACATGGGGCTAACGACAGCGGCAGCAACAACGAAATCAGGTCAATGAAATAGCAATATTTGGCACGGCTTAAACTCGCTGGCTGGCATCGTTTTCAGCGCTCAGAGCCCTCTTCTAAATGAAGGTGAGCTTACGATTACCTGGCTGCAATGGGTGGGCTACAACCGAGCCCATACCCCATACCCCATGCCCCTCGACGCTGTTAAATCAGGCGAAGGCGAAACAAAGCCATTGCCAGACCTCCTCCTCCACCTCCTCCTCCACCGCCGCCGCCCACTCGGTGGTTCGTGCCAGTTTTCTGCCCCGTCTTCTTCCATTTGTTGTATTGTTGTATCTCTGTTGACAGCATTTTCCGTTGGCTGTGTCTATGTGGATGTCTTCTTTTTTTTGTTGCCTTGTTTTGACTTTGGGTTAGTTTAAATTTGGCTTTTCGGTGGCAGTGGCTTAATTTGCTTTCTTGTTGTCGTCGTCGTTGTTGTTTGGCAAAGGTGTTTGCACTTCTGTTTGCTTTGCCCGCTGCTGCCTTGGGCCGCCAGCCGCCAGCCGCCAGCCGCCAAGCCCATCAAATGGGCAAACATTTGTAGTTTCTGTTTGCTCTCTGGCCATTGAGTAGTTTCAGGCCCGAGTAGACGTTAGAATCCATTCCCACTGGAGTCCGTCTCCGATAAATTGCCTCTCTCCTCAACGGAGAGCACTTCCCGGCACTGTCCTGGCCTGCTCTGTGGAACGGAAAACACCACAAAAGTGCTTTCATTATGCTGCCTGCTGTCTCTGATCTGGGACCCACGGCCCGTGGCCTGTCGGCCTATCCGGCCTCCGAGGAGGCCCCGAGAAGGACCGTTGTAGTGCCATTAGCCGATGCCCTTTCACAGTGCTCTCCGCTCACACAATTATCGCCTACACGCCCCCCCTACACCTCCCCCTTGCCCCGTGCAGCTCAAAGATGCCATTGAGCTCTATTATTAAACATTTACGGTACGCCACTTGTCTGACGTTCCACACGGCGTATGAGTAATGCCCCATGGGACGGAATGGGAGACGGGCAGAGAGAGGGAGAGAGCGGGAGAGAGAACAATGGCTTGAAAATAAATACTCGTACACCCAAGAGTATCTCTATACTCCCAATAGATGCCATTCCCCTACGGCTGGCAGCCAAATAAGCCCTGCCTTTCAGGGTCTCTATAAGGAGCTTTACCTTTCCTGGAGACTGCGAGAGAAGGGGCAGAGAGAGGAGACATTCGAGAGTGCTGGACTTTGGACCGTGGAGCTAAGTGCCCGCTTAGCTGTCCTTGAACTTTCTGGCTGGCACATTCCGCCACTCCTCCTCGCCCTATTTGGGCAATTATCGATCTGAGATACGAGTATCGGCCGCGAGTCGGCGATAAGGGGCTCAAAGTCTGCGGTGAGTCGGTGTATCGCCAAAAAACAAATGGCAAGACAAAAGACGAGCCGAATCGAGAACGATCGACTGCAAACAAGATGTAAATGTGCCGATCAAATGCTGACGGAGCAGCTTTTGCTGTTGGTTTATTAACCTCATTCCCAATCCCATTTCCATTCCCACTCCCATTCCCAATCCGCTGCTGTCTCTCGGCCCAGAGCCCAGCTCTACTGCTCGCACGAATGATATTCATGAATATTGAAATACAGATATTTGTGCCAAATATTCGGTGTGCCGAAAGTGGGCTGATATGAAGTTCGAATTGGTATCGATGTTGGTTGGTATTGGCATCAGCTTCGGTAAAGCTGAGACCGAGGGGCAGTGCCACATCACGTGCCGGCATCTGCTGGGTCCACACAGTGTTCAGATGTTTTTATTTATAACAAATTGTTAATCTTTCGCCCCTCGTTGCAGCTCGACACCCCGAATGCTCTGAATCCACGAACCAGACCAGACCGGACCAGCCCTGATCACACATCCTCGCAGAACAGGAGACTCCGAACCACCAAGAAAAGGATACAATCAGCCCCAAGCACCAGCAAAATTGCAGTAGAATAGGCAGAAGCAGAAGCAGAAGCGGCAACCACTACACAGTAACACAATGGCCTTAATTATGAAATACATCGACACCGTAACCAGGTACCTGGACTCACATGGTGGTAAGTGGGGGGACGGCCCACGGGGGCCTTTGCTAATTTGCCTAACCTTGATTTTGGGGGAGCTTTGACCAACAATCAACAGCAGCAACAACAGCAGCAACAACAACAGCAACTGGTACTCTCGCACAGTTCTCTGCAAAACCGGCAAAAGGTTTGGCAAAAGATTAAATAATTTTTGACACCTGCTCTCTAATTAACCAGAGACCGGGGGCCAGTACAAACTTACAAAAATGTACATACAATACATATGTATATATATTTGAAGAGAGGCAGAATATACTCGTAATATATCTGTAGTCCGAAGAACAGCGAAGGGAAGTTCCATGCCCCAATGCCTGCTCCAATATAGTATTTCTACATGATAACATTCTATGTATTCCCATTGGCCCACTCACTGTACATATACAAAGCCATGTACAAATACCTATATATAGTGTATTGTATGCCATGCAGTTCCTATCGCGATATTCGATATCTCGCGCCGAAATAGAAGAGGGCCATTAAACGGCCAAGTGAAATCGATTTATGGGCCACGAAGTTTCACAGAGAGTCGGTGAGCTCCAATTCCCTTTGGACTAAATATAATATTACGCCTTGGCGGATGGAATTCAAAAACATAACTTACTTTCGCTTCCCTGTGGTAATATTTCTGAAGTGAGATGAAATCAGAAGAAACATTTCAATATCGCTCTGTAGGCGATTACAATGATTATTAATTGATGATAATTTCCGGAGAAATATTTGCATAAACAAATTTCCCAACTAATTTCCTACGAACTAAATCGAAAATTATGGCATTTAGCGGCGATTCGAATGTGAAATTCGGCCATAGACCATGCAGATACTCGGACCCAGGCACAGATACAGATACAGATACGCCATGGTCTGAATTGGACCGCAATTAAGAGTGTTAAGAGCGTGCACGTGTGTGCCCAGCTCTTCATTATCGCCCTGCCTCCCCTCCGATGCACGCACGAAGATCGCCGTGCCGTCTGGGCATGGCCAATGCCAATGGCCAGGCGGCGACACGAAACGGCCCGGAGTGGATCAGGGCCAGTGCCGGCGATGTGGCTGCGAATGATAAGAGCACGGCGAGCGCTTATCTAACAGATGCCTGTAACTGCTGTTTTTCTGCTCTGCTGCTTTGCTGCTTTGGTGTTGTGCAAGAGGCAGGGGCCCATGCCAGAGGACTACTAATTCGATTTGCTTCCCTCTTTGTCTCCGCGCGCAGACTCAAGGACAAAGGACTGGCCCATGATGTCATCCCCGTTTCCCACACTGGCTGTGTGCCTCACATACGTCTACCTGGTCAAGGTGAGTTCCGGATTCTATTGCCGCCTCAACAGGTGTCCACTCGAGGCCACTCGAGTCCGTCCGCCAATCGAGCTAATCGCTAATCGCGGACTAAGCTAATCGGCGGCGGTAATCTCAAGTGCTAGTTCCACCTGGCCGCGTGGGAGTGTCAGCGATAGGCGAGCAAGTGGGATCAGAGCACAGGCTGGGACTGCCATGAGTCAGGGCGAATCGTGGGGGGGAAGCCCGAGCCGGCGATTGTATTTATCGATGATTCCATACGGAACTCTCTCGTTCGCAGGTGCTGGGACCGCGGTTAATGGAGAATCGAAAGCCCCTGCATCTCCAGAACACACTAGTCCTCTACAATGCCATACAGGTTGTTTTCAGCGCGTGGCTGTTCTACGAGGTAGGTACTCGACCACCCATCCACCCATCCCCCATAACATTCCCAACAGCCACATGCCACATTCTCATCGTCGTCGTCGTCGTCGTCGTTGTCGTCGCTGTCGCATCGTAAACTGGAGCCTGGAGCCTGGAGCCTGGAACTGGAGGAAAACCTATGAAGCGGATAAATGGATAAATGGAGAAATGGGAAAATGCTTGGCGCTTGAATTGATTTGATTTGATCCTGATTTGGCTTACTTTATGACATTTTCTGTTCTGTTCTGTTTCCTTTCCTTTCTTTTGCAAATGATTTCTTTGTTCTAGTGCTTAATGGGCGGCTGGTGGGGCGCGTACAGCTTCCGCTGCCAGCCGGTGGACTACACAGATAGTGCCACATCCCGGAGAGTAAGTGTCCCGAAAGCCAATCCCCCTACTAGCGTATAAGTGTGTGCAGTCTCCCACGATCCAGTGTCTCAGAAACTGGACGTAGGCGTAGGCGTAGGCGTAGGCATAGGCCCCCCATTCAGAGCCATCTCTAGTTCGAGGAGGGCCAAGCCCTGCCCCCATCCCCCCCACCGATTCGATTCTTGCAGTTATCCGCATACAGTGCAATAGATCTGCGCATTAAAAGACATTCCAGCGTATGCATTGCTTTGATTAAACCACATTTTGATCGGTGATCGGTGAGCGGCGAGCGATTGAGCCAACGCTTCTTGGAGTTTTAACCAGCAATGCAAAGCCGTGCAATGCAACGCAATGCTTCGCCTCGTTGTTTTTACCCCCTTTACCACCAATCATTATTGCTACTAAGTATGTACATCCATTATCCATGGCACAATTAACTCTCGGCCGCACACGGCTGCTCCTGCGACTCCTGCCACTCCGCGCTGCGGCAGGTGTGTGTGCGCGCCGGCTTTGACTAATCCCAAACGAGTGTTCGTTCTAACGTACCGGTATCGATCCAGCAGATCCAGCAGATCCAGCAGATCCAGCAGGTCCTGCAGATCCTGGCTGTCCAGCAACAAAATGAAAAATGCTTTGTTTTGTATATAAACGCTAGCCACATACCGAAATACTCTACAAATGGTGATTAATTTCGCTTCGATTAATCATAGTTGCGCTTTTCTTTTGCTTAAGTAGATATACTATCTAAGTCTTTACTTTTTACTCATACTAACACCCGCACCCGCCTCCGAACATGCACAAGTGTAAATACCAGAGTGAGTAATCAACAACAACCAACGAAATCAACAACAAAAGCCAGAAAGCCAGAAGGCCAGAAGGCCAGAAGGCCAGAAAGCCAAAGAGCCAAAGGAAGGAAGCCAGCGACACGACCAACACAACGACTGCGACTGCGTCCACGATCCACAATCCACGATCCACGATCCACGATCCTCGATCCACGCATCGCATCCCCTCTTCCTCCAACGAAAACCAAGAACGGATATAAACGTGTCATTTTGTGCTCTACATTTGCAGATAGCCATTTCCGGTTGGCTAACTGGACATTATAGCTTCCGATGTCAGCCAGTCGACTATAGTAATAATCCTAGAACGTTAAGGGTATGTGTTAACCTCACCACGAGCCGTAAGATAACGATTACGATAACAGTAGCGATTGCGACTGCGATTGCGATGCACCCATAGACCGATAAGCATTCTAATTATTTTAATTTTCGCCTTGGTTTGTGTGCGTGAATACGTGGGAATACTCCTAGCATTACACATATGTAGATACACACCTAGCTATAGATATAGATATATACATAGATGTAGATGTAGATACATGCGCGGACAAACACTGATAATACGGGACTTAATTTATGGATTAGTTGGTTGGGTTAATGGTTGGTTAACTCTATTCTAAGTAAAAAAAATACAAAAAACTAATGCTAACATCGACCACACCACACTCAGATCCTAACCCCCTCCCCAGATTGTAGCATGTGTATGCCGTACATAACTGATAACTGATAACTGTCAACGTGTTTCCACTGTCACTAAACCCAAGAGATCCAAGGCCCCCTTCAAGACTTCTGATCTGTCTGATCTACTCCGATCCAATAAAACTAACTCAAATTAATCAAACGAAACGATTGATTGAATGTATCCACCCGTAAACGGTTCGTTTGATACTTTCGAGCGGAAATACTTAATTTGTTTATGGAATCTCTTTCTCTCTCTCTCTCTCTCTCTCTCTCTCTCTCTCTCTCTGTCTCTCTCTCTCTCCCTATCCTATTTTTCCGCCCTGAAAAGTCTGCATGAATGTTTGATTTGATTTGATTTGATATCGATCTTGATTTGAATATGATTTACGAGTAACGAGTAACAGTAACGAGTATTACCTAATGGAACGAGCTGTGAATGTGCTGCGAGTGAGATCCGTTGTCGGCTGGACCGACACGAGTGTACAGCTTATCCCTATCCCAAAGAACATTACTTTCCCTATCCTTGGAAACATATACGAGTAAAAGCCCGAGCCCGAAGTGAAACTGTAAGGTAATAAACATCCCATCCGTAAATTCCATTTCAATCCCAGAGAAAATAAACTATTAGATCCACCTTTATGGAATTTTATTGGCGTTCAAGCTCCTCTTAAACCCCCCAATGGATGGGGATATGATTGATAGGGATAGGGATAGGGATAGGAGATACTCAATCTCAGATAAATGAATGCCAGAAATAAACCACAGAAATATGGAAAGAGAAACATCGCTAATCGATATGTAACTTTCTTCCCCGCTGCCTGCTGCCTGCTGTTCCCGTTTCATTTTGAATGACGGAATCATCAGATGGTCCATGCCTGCTGGTGGTACTACTTCTCGAAGTTCACAGAGTTCATGGATACGGTGAGTGACAGATCAAAGCTGGGGCGCCGCCTCGCGACGCTCCTTGAGCGATAATTGCATTCATGAATCAACGCGCTCTCGCTGTTTTGTTTTGTGTCGCCACAGATTTTCTTCGTGTTGCGCAAGAAGACCAGCCAGGTAACGACGCTGCACGTCATCCATCACGGCTGCATGCCCATGTCGGTCTGGTTCGGCGTGAAATTCACTCCAGGTGAGTGTTTGCGCTGCTCCAAAGGCTGGCCCACTGACTGATCCGATCCCCCCGTCCAATCCCATCCACCGTCCCACCAGGCGGCCACAGCACCTTCTTCGGACTGCTCAACACATTCGTGCACATCGTGATGTACACCTACTACATGTTCTCGGCCATGGGACCCCAATACCAGAAGTACCTCTGGTGGAAGAAGTACCTGACCACCCTTCAGATGGTAAGATTGCCATCGGCCAGATTAACCTTAGGGAAATGCATAACTCCATAACTGTCCCTCCATCTCTCTGCCACCTTCTTTCGCAGGTCCAGTTCATCCTGATCATGGTACACGCCTTCCAGCTCCTGTTCATCGACTGCAACTACCCGAAGGCGTTCGTCTGGTGGATCGGCATGCACGCCGTCATGTTCTTCTTCCTGTTCAACGAGTTCTACAAGGCAGCCTACAGGAACCGTCTGATGGTGAGTCCGACTGCCTCCGAACAGACCCGGAAATGCTCCTCCCCCCGACGACACTTTCTCACATTAATGGCCCTAACGGGCCAGCGTTTATCATTGGCCAAGATCAGCCGAAGACAGCCACAAAACGGTGGTCTTGCGGCGGGGTGGGGGCCTCGGCCTGGCCCCATTATTATCTATCGGAGATTTTTGGGCTCGTACTTCCCACGTTGCCCGAGGCGTCTTTCAAGACCGCAATTAAGGCAGCGTGTCGCAAGGGGACTCGGGGCTCTCTGTGGCTCTGTGACGCCACCAGAAACACAGTGTTCCAGATTCCGGTCTGTGTTAATGAAAATGAAAACGAATACGAATACGAAAACGATCCCAAGAGTGGGGGCAAGAGCGCCGCTTATATCATCGCCAGCGCTGCACCTTGCGGACGTCTCTGTCCAGCGTCCGTCGTCCGTCGTCCGTCGTCCGCCGTCCGCCGTCCGCCGTCCACCGTCCGCCTATTGCATATGCGCGAGATGCTGTGGTCCAAATTCATTAACGAGATTTCGTCAAGTGGGTCTTTGGGGCCTGGGATTCATTCGGATGCCGCGTTGGGTTCACAGCCACAGCACAAGGCGAAAATAAGGTACAAAAGCGCCGAAACGAAGCCGTTTAACGATCGTTATAATGCCATCGTCAGCGGCGGCATCCGCTGTGCGTGGCACAAGTGAAAGTTGAACGGAGGAGCCACAGCAACGGGAAAGACACAAAACAAAACAAAACAAAACAAACACAGACTCCGACTTCGAGTTCGACTCCGACTCGGATGGGGCAGATCATTGCATAACGATGGCTGTGGTGTTGTGGGTCACGTCACTGGGTGGCCGGAGGCAGGGCGAGGGGACTGGGGGCATCCGTGGGGTATTCGCAGTCGGCATCGCATCGATCCTTATACCTCTCCCGTTTTTGACCATTTTGCAGAGAAAGAACGCGTTGCTGGCCAACGGACACGCCAAGCCGAACGGCTACTGCAAGAGCATCAATGCCCACGACGACCTGGCCATGCCCCAGCCGACGGCCGCGTCGGTGACACCGGCGTCGAAGGCAGCCAACGGCAGCGCGGCGCCCCTCACCAACGGGCATGCGAATGGCCTCAGCAACGGCTACAAGCAGCTGGCCAACGGCAATGCGCCGGCGTCGACGACGACGCATAACGGCAGCGCCCACAAGGGAGGGGCAGGGCCCAACGGCCTGCTGACGAACGGATACGCCACCAAGCTGCTGGACGACGCCTCCCAGGACTTGAAGCAGCGGAAGACGCAGAAATAATATCGGGGCAAAGCGGGGCGGCGCCAGCACAGAGCCTAGGACAGGATCAGGCATGGATCAGCGGCGCCGGGAGTGCCCCCCCGGAACGGGGGGAGCTCCACAAGTCATTACCACGTCACACGTCTCGTCACGTCACTTTCTCCCATTCTCATCCACACACACACATCCACTCAAACAGACACAGCACAGAGAAATACAAATATAAATACAAGTAATAAACACACCGAACACATTCTGGAGAAAAAGGCGAGAGAAACTCCCAAGAGTCTAACCGAAAGCTTAGACTATGGGCATGTTTTACGTCGTATCTCCGCTACAAAGCATCCCCACACCAATACATCCACCCCACCCCACCTCCCAAACACGGACATACAGTCATGCTGAGAGTATGCGCGCAGGCATACCTATTTATGCATCCCCATATCCAAATGTATAGGCTTTGCATAGGCGAATCATCTGAACAGAATCTGAAACAGAACCAGAACCAGAATCAGAATCAGATTGTGCGTCAGATCGGAGTTCCACACATACAAACATACATGCATCCATACATACTTACATACATACGAGTATATATATTTACACATACAATATTTTGTTGCTTCTTTTCTTTTAAAAAACTACTTTAGTTGTACAAAGCTTACAAATTAGAAGTACAGTACCATGAGAATTGTATAAAATGCGAAAATTCAAGAAACAAAAGAAAAAGGAAAATGAAAATGAAAACAATTTATAAACTAAATTAAAAGCTAACTCAAGTTTATTCAATTGAGCTTGTGTGTGAGCATGGAATTCAACTATTTAAGAATCTAGAATTTAACTTATATAATACAAACACACGTAAACACACACACACACACACACTGATACACGGACACGTACACGTATAAATAATAATAATAATAATAATAATTAAAAAAAGAGAGTTTGCTGGCGTGGCAGTCAACGACGAGAAGTTTTGTAAATGTATAGATCAGAAAACAAGTGTAATTTAAAATTAGGCACAATAATTGTTACAAATAAAAGTCAAGCAAAATAGTCAACCACTATTTAAGTCAGGCAGAACCAGAACCAGAACCAGAAACGGAAACGGAAACCCCCCCACAATAACATACCGAGTATCGGGATCGGATTGGGCCAATTTGTGCAACGTTTCAAACTAAATTAAAAAATAAACGGAGTAATAACAAATTAAAAGTAAAAGAATGAACACAGGCTACCGGCTAACGACTACCCACATAATGTTCGATTAATTTATTATAAATAAATGGTGAAGCTGAACGAAAAGAGGAATCCAGATCGGAACATTCGAATTGGCATAGGTGTGGGATATATTGGATCGATTCCAACGGCAAAACAACAACACACCATCTAGGGTCTTTTGTGGAGCAACACACTCGTTCGTAGTGCCCTGCCCTACCCTCTCTCTCTCTGTCTCTCTGTCTGTTGTCATTTGCTGGAATCGAGACTTGGATTTAAGGGTTTAGGCGTTCAATACAGTTTTATTAACATTTATGTTTAATTTGGATGCGTTAGATTTTACATGTGTGCCTCCTCCCCGCTGTACGCTGCAGAAACGTATGCGAGGCCGAAGGCGGGGCGGGGTCTAATGTACTTAGAACTTAGAGCTAAACTTGCTGGCTACGAGCTAGGCGTGTGTTAAGCTGTCCATAAGTGATAGGCAGAAGTAGAAGTACAATTAGAAGTACAATTAGAATAGAGGCTAAAACATAGACAGTATCTAAGTGGTAGGCAATTGTACGATCGTACGATTCTACGTGACAAGTACAACATTTTCACGATCATCTTAATCTTTCAAATTGAAAGCAATATGTAAACTATACAGAGAAGTGCTAAATATGGCTGTTCAACGTTGATGGGCTGGGCGGGCCACTGTGTTGCAGGCCAGCGCGGGATGAGAAAGGAAGATGAGTACTTGCTCTGCAGCTGCTTCGGCTTCTGGTGGTGCCTCTGCTGCTTCTGCTGCTGGCGCATGGGTGTGTACAAGTGAGTAAAAACCACGCAGCCGACGATGGACACGCATGGGCACGGATTATAATTGTAGATTAGAGATTTTAAAAACACTTAGGGCTATGCAGCGCCAGGGACTCAGTTGCGGCGCGCGCGACGTCGTGCGTTGCCCGCAAAGGCATTGGGCGCACCCGGATGCTGGCCGCTGTACAAATTGTCCAAGAACTCGTGCAGCGTGGCCTCGCTGGAAAAGAAGAGACCAGTTGCCAGTTAAATGCCTTGGATACGGATACGGCTATCGCCGCATTCTCCTTACCTAACGCCGCTGACTCCACCGCCTGGATGGTGCGCACCGCGGTCGTGGTGCGGATGCGGGTGCTGTTGCTGCTGCTGCTGCTGTGGGTGGTGGTGTGGTTGCGGCTGCTGCGATGGCGGCTGCTGCTGGGCACCGCGAACTATGCGATACTGCACCATATGCGAATTGGGCTCCAAATGAGACAGGGCGCCCTTCTGGCAGTTGGCCCACTCGGTTATGTCGTACACCTTGCCATCCATCAGAGCCAAATATTTCCATCGCAGACCCATCATACTTGTCTCGGCCCAGATATCCCCCTGCCACGAAAAAAGACACACAATAACTACAAATACTTCCTACTCAGAATGAGGGATACTTACGTCCTTGGCAGAGTGACGTATCTTACAGGAGGCACATTCGCGCGCCGCGTAGTGAGGACGTTCGGTTAGTTTGCGAGGGTGGCGTTGGGCACAGGTGCTGCATCTGCAATTCATCGCAAGTTTTAGCTTTTGCTGCCTTTCGGCACATTGCGGTCACATACCTTATAGTGTTGGCTGCCTCAGCCATTTTGGATTGCAGCTGCGACAGCAGATCATGCAGCTCCGTCCAGGCCTTCTCGGCGTGCAGAGTCTCGGCGATGCTTTGGTCATAGAGGAGACGGTTCTCCTGCAAATAAGAAGTAAACGGATCAGTTTGCACTGCCATCGAGGTGGGATTTTGTGGATTAATGGGTCCACAGCAAACCGTACCGGCTCCCCGATCAACTCGAAGGCCCGCTGGAGCACCTTGAAAGCCTCCTCCGCGCCAGCCTGTTTGTTTTTGTCCGGATGCACCAGCACCGCAATTTTCTTGTAATGCTTGCGGATCTGCTCCTGCGAGCTGTCTGGCGGCACTCCCAGTATGCTGCAACCAAGAAAAATGTGTGTTTAAAGGCAAAGCTTGGGCATCGTTGATCATGGCGGCTCACCTGTATGCATCTTTTCCTTTACAATTAAGCAGCGAGTACATTGCTTCCTCGCCTGTCTGCGGAAGGCGTCCCGTCTTGAACGATTCTGAGGTGGGTTCCGGTGGTTTCCGCTTGTAGAATCGCCGCCAGAAGGCCCAGCGCGAGTTCTTGGCGAAACGGGCATCGAAGCGTCGCCAGTAGTTGCGCCACCAAATGCTCGGCTTGCCGGAGTTCTGCTTCAGTTCCTTGTGCAGCTGCCGCGCATATGCCAGCCCGGCCACATAGGCCAAAGCCAGCCTATCATAGGCCATGCTGAAGCCCAGCACGACAATGTCGTAGACCAGGTAGAACAGCCAGGTGAGCAATTTCAGAGTGTAAATCCACCAGGTGTGCAGAATCCGCTTCGCCAGCTCGTAGTTCCTGTTGCTGGACAAGCTGCTGGCGTGGGAGGGCGAGTTGGATGAGGAGGAGTAGGCGTTGTTGCTTCGATTGCGCTTCGAGGAGTACGAATAGCCAGAGCTGTTATTCGAGTTTACGTTCATGTTTGAGGAGGAATATCGCTTGGACGAAGAGGAACTAACATTGTTGTTGTTTGTGTTGTTGCTGTTGCCCGAATTTGGAATCGATGAGGCAGTGGAGTTCGACTGATTTGCATTTGCATTGGCGCTGGGTTTGCCGCTGCTGCTGCTCGGCTTGCGGGACGAAAGGCCTGGATTGATGGCAGGATTCGTTGTCGAATTGCCGTTGCTTGTGTGGTTCTCTCTCTGGGCGCTGCCGTTGCCATTGCTGTTGCTGGCGGGAGTCGATGAGGTGCTTGTCTTTTGCTCGCTAGCCCTAACGTTGATCCTTGTCGGTAAGGGCCGCTTCTTCTCCTGGTTGGTGGCTTTATTCGTTTTGATCTGAGCGGCCTGCTGCGTTGCAGATTGCTGGGGCTGGGGCTGGGGCTGTGGCTGCGTCTGCTGTTGTTGTTGCTGTTGCTTTAGCTGTGCCGCGTGATTGGATTGTCCACGCTTCTTTCCACGACTGCCATGGGCATGACCAGCATTCGAGGCCAGAAGAAGCGGCGTGTCCTTTGCATCATGCAATGGAGAACGTTTCGCAGTCCGCATCTCCCGACCGGCGACGCCTTCCTCTTTACCCTGCCGTCGCTGCTGCTGCTGCGGACTTGCATAGTCCAATCCGTTGGCCGTGCGCGTCTCGCCTCCTGAGCCGCTCGACTGCGTGCCCTTGCTCAGGACATCCGAGTAGGACATTGGCATGGGCTTCACCTCGGCCACAATGCGCTTCTTGCCATCGGGCTGACCTGTCACCACAATAGGGGACTTACAGACGGTGGCAGTTGGCAAAGACTTGGCGGCCTTTGCGGCCACAGGCATTGGGCTTGCAGGCTTGCTCAATTGCTCCGGCACCTGCTGCGGGGGCTGCTGCGTCGCCTGCGATGGCTGCTCATGGTGTGCAGGCGGCGGTGACTCCTTCTGGTTGGTGGCGTTTTCATTGATCTCGTCCCCGAATTGTATGTAGCTGCCTCCAGTCAGATTTGGCGACCAGTTGTTCACCAGATTGTTGATGAGCAGATTTGCGCTACTTGGAGGGTGGAGGACTTGCGGAGGAGGGGGCGGAGGTGGTTGTGGATTGGGATGTGGATGTGGATGGGGCTTGGCCTGCTGAAGGTGGGCTTGAGGCTGGGGCTGTTGCTGGGGCTGTGACGGTTGAGGCTGTGATGCCCCAACCATATTCATCTCCGGCTTCGGCAGCAACGGACTTGCGGCGAAAAGTTCATAAAGAGGCGTCGGCTGGGGGGGTGTCGGTGGCGGGGCTTGGTGATGTGGATGCTGGTGGTTCAGTGATGCCATGTTGATATGCGTGAAGTGGGGAGCAGTGCCGTCGTTGACCGGGCTCTCGGGACAGTGATACACTTTGAGAAAATTCCCATGCCCCACGGGCAGCACCGAGTAGGTCTCGGGCTGTCCAGGCTGGCCCGAATAAGCCAGGTTGTACAGATATTCATTATACACATGGGGCTGCGGTGGCGGCTGCGGCTGTTGCTGCTGAAGATGCGGCGGAAACGGGGCACCCAAGTGCGGAGGAGGCGGTGTCCACATCATGGGTCCGGGCGGAGCCTGACCATGTTGCTGATGAAGCATAAAGTTTTGATGATGCTGCTGATGCTGCTGATGTTGCTGCTGCTGCTGTTGATGGGCCAAAAAATTCGCCATCTCTTCCGTGTGGGGCAGAACATGATAGGTTGCAGGCTCCCCGCCCCCACCAATCTCATCGCCGCGGTCATCCTGACGTGTCGCCATATCCCGCGACGTAAACGCAGAAGCGTGCTCTCGAGCCTGTGTCTTTTTCACACACTGAGCTCTGCGCTCTCCTATTGGAATTTCATTCGTCTACGCGTGTCCTTCGTCCTGACGAAACATTTACGGTCTACAGCATTTCCAGCGAGGGCCGAGCTGTGAGGCATTAAAACAATCAATAAGTATGCTGATCTGCTTTTTGCAACGTCTTTTTACGCGAAACTCACAAATAATGTCCAACGCGTGCGAGTGTGAGTGTATTTTTTATCGTCTTATTGCAAACGTCAAATATAAGAAGAAGAAGCTCATTGCGACCAAACTACTCCAAAACATCGAAAACAACGAGCATCGAGGTTTTTCCACCGCTAGCAGCCAGTCACAGGGTGCGTGCACGCACAACAAAATTATTATCCATGAAATTATCCATGATTCATTTCGAATCGAATATTAAAAATGAGTTGATTCACTATTTTGAATTGAAATATATATTTTTTAAATGTAATCTAGCAGTTCCCGGCAAGTTGTCAATTTCCAAAGTATCGATAAAATACATCGATAAGTTTTCATCGGCTGGAAACTGTAAATGCAACCCTAATTTGGTTAATTTAAAATATGAAAATGAATAATGTTTTTTGTTAAACAAATGAATTTAACATGTGTGTGAGACGACCGCTCGTGACTGTGGTGCGCGCTGGACGCCATAGCTATGCCAGCGGACTGAAGTTGCAGCAGCTGCTGGCGAAGTCCACACAAAACTTAGGCGAGTTCGCTGAATTTCGCAATTACATCGTTCTCCAGGAACACGATCCTGTATACACCATAGGAATTCGGAGCAAGAGTTATACGAAAGACGATGAGGATCGGCTCCGAAAATTGGGAGCAGAATTCCATCGCACGGATCGTGGTGGTTTGATTACGTTTCATGGGCCTGGTCAGCTGGTTGCCTACCCCATTCTCCACTTGCGGCAATTCAAGCCGAGTATCCGCTGGTATGTGGCCGCCCTGGAGCGCACGGTAATAGAGACATGCCGACAGCTGGGTATTCCAGATGCTACGACCACACAGGACACAGGCATTTGGGTGGGCGACCACAAGATCTGTGCCATTGGCGTGCACGGCTCTCGTTATGTCACCACACACGGAATTGGCTTGAATTGCTGCACTGATCTGAAGTGGTTTGAGCACATCATCCCATGTGGAATCGAGGGCAAAGGTGTAACCTCCCTCACCAAAGAGCTGGGCAGGCACATTGGCATCCCGGAGGCCAGTACTGCCTTTCTCAGCAGTTTTGCCAACATTTTCGACTGTCGTGTAGCAGAGCAGGCCGATGCGGTGGCACGGGACACAAATTAGCTTATCGTTTTGATTGTGATTTCTCTAGGATACAAATGTTAAAGAATACAAATCCTATACAAGATTTATTACTATTGTGTCTAGACGAAACGGGCTTTGTTCAGGTCACATTTCTTCGCGCGCCCGTCAGTGGGAATCTTCCCCCGACTTTCCATTTCCAGGCGACCGAGCTCACGTATTTCTGCCTTGCGCATTCGCCGATCCTTGCGAGACTCCAGCGCATTGTTGAAGTAGCGATCTCTGAAGTCCTCCGAGGGCGTAGGTACATGTGTTATTCTGGGCTCTGAAGCTTCTGCGTGGCTGTATTCCGAACTCTTCTCATAGGTGAGCAGGCGGCGGGACGTGTTGCCAGTCAGGGGCTGTTCGGAGTTGGCCACCAGCCGCAAATGCTTGTGATGTGGCAGCATTGCCTCATCGTAGTCCTCTCTGAGTGGGGTGGGTGAATTTTTTAATTTGGCCAATCTATTAAATGGATGGGTTCTCACCGATGGAAGGGTAGCCAGCAAACGAGGCGTCCTCCTAGTTTCAAGTGCTTCGCAGAAAACTCGAGCAGATCGCAGTACAAGCTCTGCAGGGAATAGTGCGAAGTGGACGGATAGTGGACCATATCCTCACTTCGTGTGTCCTCTTTGGCACTCTTTTTGGTCTCCACCTTTTCTGTGGCCTCGCGTATTCCGTATGGAGCTAAAAATTCAAATTTCGGTTTAGAATTCACTGGAGGACACTTTGCGCCGCAATACTGCTCCACCTACGATCGGTTATGATGCTATCGAATAAAAGGCGAGGGTGCCAGAGAGGATTCGAGAAGTCGGCTACCAACACATCCATGTAGCGATCCGCACACCCATACTGCTTCAGATTCGCCCTGATGCTCTCATCCCTTTCCCGAACCCTTTGGGATATACGGCTGGGCCGGCATTGCGCATGCACCATCATATAATCAATGTCGGCTCCCAAGACATACCCACCGAACTTGGCTGCGCTTACCAGCAATGAGCCCGTCCCGACGAATGGATCAAACACCAAGTCGCCCTCACGCACCATCGCTTGGTTGGCCATGAGCAGACTCAGCTGAGCATCCATACTGGTGTTTCCGATGAATTTTCGCTTCTTCAAAGAGAGATCTTTGATCAAATGCCTCTGACCCTGAGCCAGAAGCCGTCCGAAAAGAATGTCGTCGGGCACAGGAGGCACTGCTTTTGGATCCAAGCCCCAGAATTCTATGTACCACCACTCCACCTGAGGGTTCTTCAGATCGACAGTGCCTTCAATGGGTAAGTAGTCCATCGTCTCAATCTTCTCAACTTTTTCCCGCTGACTAAAATGCTTGTTGTAGGTCTCGACAGTGATTTTAAAGCTAACATCGGAGCTGAAGAGGCGCGCGATCTCTTTGTGGTGCGTATCCACGTGAGAGCGAAGTCTATTGTGAAACTCTGGCAGGGTATTGGAGTGGGAATAGAGCTCGAATATAGCACGCAAGGCAATGGATCGGGATGCATACTGCAAAGCAGTCTTTTCGTTGGGGAACTCCACCAGCCAGAAGGGTTTCTGCAAAACACAAGTTAAACAAAGTTAAATTAACTGACAAGTAACTTACCAACAGCTGTTCGGACACTCGTCGAAACTGAAAGCCAAACATCTTAGCAAGTGATTCGAACTCTGATATTCTGAAGTCGACATGCTCCTGTGCAAACCATAGTATATATTTCTTCCACATTTTGATTGTTTAGCTCGTAGTTTTCGTGCATTTGCGAATTGTTCCCGCGTGTTGTTGTTTACATCTGGCAGGCTGGCCGAGTTCAAATCATCAATAGCTATCGGCAGCTATTGATAACATCAATGTCGTCCAGCCCTGGCTAGTGCTGCCATTTTAGCTTCTTTTAAGTAGATTTGGCTTATTTTAAAATCAAATACTTGAGAATTAATTAAAATGCTTATACTTGAAATCTAGCTTATTTAAAATTTCATTCACTTTTTTGGCTTAAAAAAAATTGTATTGTTATATTTGTTAATTTTTATCGAGAAATCGGACAAAAATTAAACCATACCATCCAATTTTGTGTGTAAATGTATAGTAATTTTTCGTTGATAAATTTTAGTCACACTACAGTATTGCACATGTTTGCAAAATTACAAAGTCCAAAAGTGTTTTATACAAAAAATTTCCACAATTTTTGGTTGAATTTCAATGAATTTAAGGAGGGTCTACGCAATGTGCCAACTGACCCCACAAAAGCTTACTTCTGCTTTTGAAAGGCAACAATTGGGGCCAAGTCATGCGAATTACGCCAGCAAAAGGCTGCAGTTTGTTTGTACACTCGGCCATAGCATGATGAAGTGGATAAATCATGCCATTAATTTAATAAAAAATTCAAAAATCTATATCAATAAACTTCAATAATCCATTATTTTAATGTGTTTTTATGGTATGCTTATTTTTAAGCTTTTTTTCATTTGTAGCTTATTCTAGCCTATTTTTTCTTCAATCTGGCAGTACTGGAACTGACAGCCGTAAACTCGGCCATTTTGTGTTAACCTCGAAGGCCACACGTAGGCGCGCCGAAAATTTGTACAATTTTCAGCTCTTCGGGCCCGGTAAACATTAACAAAAGCAACTGCCAGTGTCAGTGCACAAACATTTAATTGAGCAAACATGGCGCGTTATACCCAACGTCCGGAAAATGCTCTTAAAAGAGCTAATGGTAAGTGCAGAAAATTTTCCATGCGGTGGCCGACGACAAATGTCAGACGGCTACTCTCTCTCTCTCTCTCTTACTTGCCATTCGCATTTTAACGTTCCGCGTTCTCTCTCTCTGTGTGTCTCCTCAGAATTTATTGAGGTGGGCAAGCCTTTGAGGGCCCTGGATACTCTTCAGGAAGTGTTCCGCAACAAGAGGTGGAACTATGCCTACTCGGAGACGGTCATTGAGCCGCTCATGTTCAAGTACCTGTACTTGTGCGTGGAGCTCAAGAAGTCGCACATTGCCAAGGAGGGTCTCTTCCAGTACCGCAACATGTTTCAGCTGGTCAACGTGAACTCGCTGGAGAATGTTATCCGCGGCTACTTGAAAATGGCCGAGGAGCACACTGAGGCCGCCCAGGCGCAGTCCTCCGCGGCTGTGGCTGTGCTGGAGCTTGACGACTTGGACAACATCGCCACTCCCGAGAGCATCCTGATGAGCGCAGTGTGTGGTGAAGATGCCCAGGACCGGTCCGACCGCACCATTCTCTTGCCCTGGGTGAAGTTCCTCTGGGAGTCGTATTGCCAGTGCCTGGAGTTGCTTCGTGTGAACACCCACTGCGAGGCGCTGTACCATGACATCGCTCGCATGGCCTTCCAATTCTGTTTGAAATACAATCGCAAGAGCGAGTTCCGTCGTCTGTGTGACAAGCTGCGCAAGCATCTTGAGGACATCTGCAAGAGCAGCAACCAGACCACAGGCGTCTCGATCAACAAGGTGGAGACGCAGCAGCTATGCCTGGACACCAGGCTGTATCTGCTCGACTCGGCCATCCAGATGGAGCTGTGGCAGGAGGCCTACAAGGCCATCGAGGACATCCACGGCCTGATGGCCCTCTCCAAGAAGACGCCCGTGCCCAAAACGATGGCGAACTATTACCAGAAGCTTGCCATGGTCTTCAGCAAGGCTGGCAATCAGCTTTTCCATGCCGCCGCCCTGCTCAAGCTCTTCCAGCTGACGCGCGAGCTGAAGAAGAATCTGACCAAGGACGACCTGCAGCGCATGGCTGCACATGTTCTCCTGGCCACCCTTTCGATTCCTCTGCCGTCGGCCCATCCGGAATTCGACAGGTTCATTGAGGCGGACAAGAGCCCTCTCGAGAAGGCCCAGAAGCTGGCCGTCCTTCTTGGCCTGCCCCAGCCGCCCACTCGTGTTTCTCTCATCCGGGAGGTGGTGAGTAGCAATCGTAGAAGCTCCGCTGAAGGATTTTCGAGTGTTAATCGAGTATTAATCCCCTCTAGGTGCGGTTGAATGTGCCGCAACTCGTCTCCGAGGATTTCCGGAACTTGTACAACTGGTTGGAGGTGGACTTCAACCCCCTGAATCTCTGCAAGAGGATTCAGTCCATTGTGGACATCATCGAGACGGGCCCCACGGAGACCAACCTGCTCAGCCCCTACATTCAGTCGCTGAAGGACGTCACCATCATGCGCCTGATTCGGCAGATCTCGCAGGTGTACGATAGCATCAAGTTCAAGCGCCTGCTGGAGCTGGCCACCTTCTGCAACATCTTCGAGCTGGAAAAGCTGCTGGTCGAGTCGGTGCGCCACAACGACATGCAGATACGCATCGATCATCAAAAGAACAGCATCTACTTTGGCACCGACCTCACCGAGAGTCAGCGCGAGTACCGCCCGGATGGACCGGCCCTGCAGTCGATGCCGTCCGAGCAGATTCGCTCCCAGCTGGTGAACATGTCCACCGTGCTGACCCGAGCCGTGTCCATTGTCTATCCGAATAGGGAGCGCGATCAGCGGGCCAAGCTGCGCACCCAAATGGTGCACCACTACCATGAGATCAAGGATCGCGAGCACCAGCGCATTCTGCAGAGACAGAAGATCATCGAGGATCGCAAGGAGTACATCGAGAAGCAGAACAACGCGCGCGAGGAGGAGGAGGCGCGCCGCCAGGAAGAGGAGTCTCGCAAGGCCAAGCTGGCCGAGCAGAAACGCCTGGAGCTGGAGCAGGAGGAGCGCGAGCGCAAGCGCCACCAGAATGAAATTCAGGCCATCAAAGAGAAGAGCCTCAAGGAAAAGGTGCAGCAGATATCGCAAACCGCCCACGGCAAGAAAATGCTCTCCAAGCTGGACGAGGAGGGCATCAAGAAGCTCGACGCCGAGCAGATCGCCAAGCGCGAGAGCGAGGAGCTTCAGCGCGAGGCCAAGGAGCTGCAGTCGAAGCTCAAGTCGCAGGAGAAGAAGATCGACTACTATGAGCGCGCCAAGCGCCTGGAGGAGATCCCTCTCTTCGAGAAGTATCTGGCCGAGAAGCAGGTCAAGGACAAGGAGTTCTGGGAAGCCACCGAGAAGACGCGCATCGAGAATGCCATTGCTGAGCGCAAGGATGCTGTCAGCCAGCAGGAGCGCCTCAAGCGCATGTATATCGACCGAGATGAATTCCTTGAGGCTCTCAAGAAGGAGCGCGCCTCCCTCTACGTGGAGAAGCTCAAGAAGTTCGAGATCGCCTTGGAGGCGGAGCGGAAGAAGCGCCTGGCCGACCGCGTTATTCGTCGTCGGGAGGATCGTCGTCAGGCCTTCCTGCGCGAAAAGGAAGAGGAACGCCTTCGCAAGGAGGAAGAGATCCGCCTGGCGCAGGCCGCAGAAGAGCGTGCCGCTGCCGAGGCCCGTCGCCTCGAGCGCGAGGCTGAGGACGAGAAGCGTCGTGCCCAGTACGAGAAACAGCGCGCCAAGGAGGAGGAGGCCGATCGTAAAATTAAGGAAGACCGCGACCGATTGGCTCGGGAGGTGGCCGTCGAGCGCGAGCGTAGTGATAAAGAGCGCGACACCTGGCGTCCACGTGGAGGCGACAGGCCCAGCGCAGCGGTAGCTGCAGCTGGAGGTGGCGGCGGAGCCGGAGAGTGGCGTCGTGCTGCGGCGCCAACAGGCGACCGGAACGAACGTGCCGGGGACCGCAACGAGCGTGGTGGAGAGCGCATGGAGCGTGGCGGGGATCGGATGGAACGTGGAGGAGATCGCATGGAGCGCGGCGGAGAGCGCACAGAGCGTGGAGGAGATCGCATGGATCGCGGTGGCGAACGCATGGAGCGCGGTGGAGAACGCGGCGAGAGAGGTGCAGATCGCGATCGTGAGCGCAAGGACAACGAGGGCACCGACTCCTGGCGTGTGCGTCGCGAGCCAGATTCTCAGCGTGGTGCGGGAGTCAAGGATGCCAGCGGTAGTGCTGCCCCGCCATCTCGAGATGATAAGTGGCGACGAGGCGGAGACCGCGACCGCGATCGTGATCGTGACTTCCGCAACGATGGACCGCGCCGGGACAGAGACGACAGAGATGATCGCGACCGTGGTGGCTTCCGTCGCAACGATGGGCCACGCCGCAATGATGATGCTGCACCGCGCGAAACCGGTGGCAACTGGCGCGACGCTCCACGTCAGAGTGATCGTGACAATCGTCGCCCTGCTGGCGAGAGACGCGACCGCGAGGTGCGTGGCGGCGATTTGCGCGGCCCAGAATCCCGCGCACCCAAGGAGGGTGGACCCAGCGGTGGTACTGGTACTGCTGCTGGTGGTGGCGGTGGTGGTGGCAACTGGCGCACTGCACCCGGCCCACGCGATGAGCCCGCTCCCAAACGCGATCAGCCCCAGGACAAGGGTAAGTTTTCCCTCACCCCCGTCCAGCTTTGAAGAGTTAATAATAATTTAATTCCCACAGAAAACAAGGCCGTAGACGATGGCGAATGGACTAGTGTGAAGCGTCGTTAAATTATCCTCGAGTTGAATCGGCTTATATATATATATATGTGTAGTTATCCCCCGCATTTTCGTCTATACAAACCATACTAACCCGAACATGTTTTTCTGATTTTATACTACTTGTACGTTGTCGGGTCAGAAGAAGCGCTATACAGCTCAATAATTAAACAAATGCTTGTGCCAGATGTTCGGATCGGAAATCTGCATCCTTAAAGTAAATTGAAAATAAAATAAATATGTTCCAACCTAACCAAGTGGAATTCCTCTCCTCATACGTCATCATGACCATTTTGCATTCACTGTAGGGTATTAAAAAAAGAATTTGTGTTTGAATTAAAGCGATAACAGAGCGCGCCTAACAGCACTTGTCAACAAATGTTACTAACAGCGGGGAGAGTATGTAAGGACGACGAGGTTGAGTTCGTACAAAGACTATACATACAGTATGTATGGTTAGTAGCGCTGGCCTAAATGTTGTATGTAGCCTTATCAGGGTGACCGCTTACGGAATTTTTCATACTTTTCGGTATTTTTGATGTCAAAATTGAACCGACGGTATATTTAAGGTATATCGGCATATAGTGGTATATTTTGTGAATTTCACCAATCTATTAAATTTAATTTTCAACGTTATATAGAAATACAATAAAAGCAATTATGTAAAGCAAGCCAGTCAAGTAGAAAATAAATTCTCTAATCGGATAAAATTATGTGGGCATGGCTAAATTTTCTATATAGCTGGTAATATTCCACGGAATATCAAAAACGAAGAATATGTAACATAGAACTTGAATTCGTCAGTATATTTACGGTATATTTTTCAAAGGAGACGGTATATTTAGAAATATTTCTGTGGGACGGTATATTTTTACGATAAGTTCGCGGTCACACTGCTGGCCAATGGTGGGCACCACCGATAGTAGACGATAGGTTTTCGAAAAACATCAACAGTGCAATCGATAGTTCTCCACCTCTAGTTCAAATCGAGACATTGTTGTTGGTTAATTCGCCGTTCTTGTGACCTTTTTTGCTAAACCCTTTTTTAAACAAAAGCCAATAAATGCAATTATTCTAATTATGCAAATCAAGTAGGAACTTGATTCACCTATCGTATAAAATTAAGTGGGCATGGCTAAATGTTCTATTTAGCTGGTAATATTCCACGGAATATCCAAAACGAGGAATATGTAACATAGAACTTGAATTCGTCAGTATATTTACGGTATATTTTTCAAATGAGACGGTATATTTACGTATATTTCATAGGGTCAGTCACTCAGTCACACTGAGGGGCCCGCGAACTAACAGAATAACATTGCCGCGCAGCCAGGTCCACGTGAACATATTTTGAGCAATGTGATTCATAAACTTATCAGATAAACCGAGCGTGAAATGAATTATAGTGGCGTTCGAATACTATAATCTGTGAATTTGAATGAAAGTGTCAGTGAGACATAGCTGGATATCGTTGCCGACGCTTTTTAAACCAATAACGTAGATTAAGGGACCTGTGCTTGTGTTGGTGCTGCGGACGCAGCGCTCAACATGTGAGGTTAAAGCAGACAGACAAACAGACGGCGGCAACAAGCTATAAGAAACAACAATTTATACACAGTAGACATAGGATTAGGATTCAAGATCAACAGTGAATAGGTGCCGTGCGCAGGCTGAAATATCCCAAAGGTAATATATGGCAACTGAAAACCACCTGAAAGCTGATCCAGGCGCTCCAGCCGCGGAGTGGGTGCTCTGGCGGGTCATCAAATTCGCAAGAACACTAATACGTACATATGTCGGTGAATCCGTTTCGCGTACATTTATTTATTTCGAATGAAAACAGCTTTTTAAACAAAATGCGGCTGGTGTCTATGAAGGGGTGTGAGTGTGGTGTGCGGGTGTTCGGGAAATGTGATAGCGAACTGTAGCAAAAGTGTAGTCTTGAATTTGATTGTTGTGTTGAGGAGCATAAAAAGCACATGGCGTGGCGGCGGCGTTTACCCATACAAGCGTATGCGCGCGCACACACACCCACACGTGGTCCGTGGGCCCGCGACACATGTGCGGCGGCTTATCTTCTTCTTCCATCTGTCTCTCGTCTGTGTGTGTGCGTGCGCATGTGTTTTGTTTTTGTTGTTAGCCCGTGATTTAAATTTAAGCCACAGTACGGGAACTCCTCTAGGAGCGGCGGCTCAGACGCTGTGAATCCTGTGGCCTCTCCATCAGATGCAACGTGCATCCACCCCATACCCCGGGATGCACGTGAGAGGGTGGGTAAAACTGCATGTTGCTTTCTCCTGTCAACGTGCCACGCTGCTTTTTGCTGTTCCGTTTTGGGCCGCGGTGCATTGCTGGCGTTGCCAACTTGTTGAGTCTTGCGCGCGCGAAATTTGAATTTGGAATTATCTAATGTCTTTGTATGTGTGTGTGAGTGCTCTTTGTCCAGTGTCGATCAATTCATATGTTTTTTGGGATTATTGTCTATTATTTGTTAGTGTGTAATGCTTAGCAATGAGATTTTTAGGCTTTCTTGTTCTGCTCCTTTTTCTCATGCAGCTCGCGTCTCATCGACAGCGTGTCATGCTTTGAGTGCATTTTCTGGATAATCTGCTCACGGTTCAGGAGCAGCTCCTTCAGCTGCTGCAGCACTATCCCATCAGTGCCCTCCGGGAGCTGTAGGGACTGCTCGACAGTAACGCCTTGGTCTTTCAGGTCGATGAGCTTTTGGGCCAACTGTTCGTCTGTGCCGCTGATGACGAAGTAGCCGGTTCGGTCAATGATCTCAATGGAGTCGTCTGGACGGATGGTAACAGATTTCCGGGCTTTCTCGGGCTTTTTCACACTATTTGCAGGGAGCTCGGGCTGCAAATGGGGCGCAATCTGTGCGGCATCAGCCTGCTGTACTGGGGGATGTGTGGACGCGTCCTTCTCGAAGTCGAATTCGTTTTCAGTCTCGATGCTCGCCAAATAGTTTTCGACTGCATCCAATGTCTCTGGAATCAGCTCCATTTCACTGGGTGTGAAGTTCAGCGAGGACAAGCTCGGCGACACTTCTCTCTGGCGCCTCCCATAGATCTCCGGCTGGGTCTCTTCGCCCTCAACCGGCAAGATTCCCTGCCAACGAGTCTTGATTTCCTCGCAGATCTTATTCAGCAATGGGATATTCACCGTCTTAGGCGAGTTTTCAGTGTTCATGGTGCTGAAGCCCATATGTTTATGTATTTTGTTCCATATCGAAAGCAGACGCTCCTTGGCATGCTTCTGATGCCCGGGGTGAATCTTGCGCCACATTTCCCTTTCCGTGCTAGTGCCAGGGCCAACGGCAGCGGCAGCGGCAGGGGCAGCGGCAGGGGCAGAGGCTGAGGCTGAGCCAGCAGTCCGAGGCTTAGCCCCAGAAAGGGGCTTGGTCTCAATGTTTAGTGCCTCGGGCTTCTTCTTCGGAAGCCTTCCACTGGGCACTGGGTTCTTGCTGTAGATTATCGACTCCACCAGTTTGCACGATTGTGTCCGCTTCTGTGTCAGTTTTGCTGTCTTGTTGATTGGAGCAGTCCCTTTTCTGCCACTTGTCGGTGGCTTTGGCGGTGATAGGGGCGTGGCTGCGGGGGGCTTACCTTCTGGTGTTATCTGCTGCTGCTTCTCCGGCGGCTTTGCCTGAACCCTTTTCACACCCTTCACAGCGGTCACTGGTTGTGGATTCTTGAGCGCCTCTTCTTCTGCTTGACGTGTGGCATCGGCTGCCTTCCGCTGGCGACGTGTTAACACCTTTTGTGGCATGTTTTCCCCTCTACGAATATATATATTCAGAAAATGGCAATTTTTTCAATAATATTTTATGATTTTACTACTTGATTTCTTGTATTTCTGTTTCACTTCGAAAGCACATGCCAAATGAACAATTTCTGCCTCCTTCAAGTCATCTTGACAGGCTTAAAGTGTCAAAAGGCACTTTCGATTACTCGCTATCGATACTCGATACATATCTTTTCCAAGGCTACTTGAAGAAGGAGACGATGTTTCCCCGGAAGAGTTATTGTTTTTGCATTGAACAGAAGGAGGCATCTCCGAATCTCCATTTGGTAGTTGTTAATATGTACTCAGGTCCGTGAGTGTGTGGTTTTTGCCTGGCTCAATGGCAATGGCTCAATGATTGGTGGAAAGAAAGTCCCTGCGGTGTGATTCCCCCACCATGGTTAGCTTCTGCGGGTGCTTGATATTCCACTGTTTATCCCTCGGAGACGGATGTGGTATTTTCCTTTTGGCTATGTCTCGACTGCTACGATTATATCTAACAAAACCGAGTCTCTGCATCTCTTCCGGTCTGCAGCAATCCCCTTGACACGAGATGGACTCCCGATTGCTGAATGTTTTCCACGAGGATCCCTTCGAGGGAAACTTTGCAAAATATGAGACCGAGCCGAACTTCTGGTCTCCCAACGACGAGTAAGTACTGAATACTGGAGCTGACAATATGTATGCTTATGCATCATTTGTTTTATTCTCGGTTTCAGCCTGCAGTTGACGGATACACTGAACGGAATACTGCCCATTGCGCCCACAGACGCCCACTCCCTGCTGGGCCACGACGGCGACGAGGAGGTGGAGTTGCAGAGCAGCAAGAACCTGGTAGGTGGTGGCCCGAGAACTTGAAACACTGAACTGCTCAGGAGGCTAAATGTGTGTATCCATCTGTTTGAATAGCTGATCTACAGCGATTGCGTGGAGCAGCAGCTGAACGACCAGGAGGCTAACGCACTCAATGCCCAGGTCTATCAGGCCTTCACCGACAGCGAGGTGGAAGTGGCCTATGAGCAGCGTCATTTGAGCGCCGCAGGCCAATATGATGATCTAGCCGTTGCAGGTCTTGGAGGAGGTCACATAGAGGAGGATGAGGAGGAAGGGGAGGATGTGCAGAGTCAATGCAGCAACTCTACGTTTCGCACGCGCACAGATAGCTCCTCAATTGGCGACTACGAGTCGCACTCGAGCGACTACGACGACGATGACGAGGAACCAGTACCGGAACCGGAACTGGAACAACAACGGAAGCACGATACGAGTCTGCTCAGAGACAATGTCGATGCATTGGATGAGTACAGCGATCGCAAGAGTCGAACGCTGAGCACCAACACCATAGTCTCGGAGGCGGATGCCCTGGGGCTGAACATTGACGCTAATAACTTTGATCTGGCTGATTTTATCACTAAAGATGACTTTTCGGAGAACGTAAGCGCGAGCCGCTTGGCAGAGTCGAAGCGGATCCAAGAAACAGCTCCACTTACTCACTCCAAAGTGTCATCAGAGCCACCATCTACTCCATCAGCCGGTGCTGGTGCTGCCAATGCTTCTGTTGTGCGAAAACCTACAGCTGTACCCACGAAGCTGCGCGACTCTGACGACGACTCAGACTCGATCATCGATGTGGAAACTGTCGATGTGGTGGACGTGGATGAGACCTTGTGGGTCAAGGGCAATCTGGAGCAAGCGGAGGCAGCTGCTCCCGAGGATCTGTGCTATGTGGACAATGTGAAGGCCGATCCATCCTGGTCTCCGAAAGGGTCTGCGAAGAAGCCACTGTCTCTTGCTAAAGAGGTGAGTGCCAAGAGTTTTGACTCTCAGTTGAAATACCTAAATGCTCTCTCGCCCATTCCACATTTAGCCCAAGCTGGCGCCGATGGAAAACCAGGAAATCCAGGCTCGAGGAGCCACCGGCTCAGCCAAGCCGAAGGCCACAAACAACATTTGCCTGGTGCCCAACAAGAAGCAGTGCGACTTCCTCAAACGAAAGGTGGCGGGAGGTGCCGCGTCCAAGTCGAATAAAGCGGCCTCGAAGAAAACTCAAGAGGGCAAGAAATCTGCAATCGGCAGCAAGCAGCAGCGGCCTGCCGCCAGCACTGGCTTGGGCCTGGGAGGGAAGAATCTGGCTCTTCTCAAGCATGATCGGGAAGCGGCAGCAGCAAGCGTGCCGCCAGTACCAGCAACAGCAACAGCAACACCAACAGCAACAGGTACTGTGGCATCGACACAGGCGCCCAAACGAAAACTTAATCTGGAGGAGTACAAGCAGCGTCGCGGTGCCGGCGGTACTGCCGTCGCCAAGACCGGCACGAAGGTCAAGCCCACGCCTCCCAAACAGCCCAAGTTGGAGCAACAAACGACGGCCCCAACTGGCGCAGTGGGTGCTCTGGGCGCGCTGAAACCAATGCCAGTTACAACGCCTTCGAACCAGCAACAACAGAAGAGCGTGGCTATAGCCCAGATCGTCAACAGTCTCAAGTGCCCCCCCATTAAAGGGGGGGCAACAGCAGCAGACCTGCCTATGGATCCCATTACTGTGGCCAAGAACAAGGTGCTGCGCATGCTGGAGATGAAGCGGGCCCAGCAACTGAAGATCATCGATTCGCGCGTGTCGGCAAAGGTGCCGCGCGTAACGAAGCTGCCGCCGCTCAAAGACATTGTGAAGGACACGTACCGCGTCGAATTGGAGGGGGACAACAACAGCGAGCCTCCAGCAGCAACAGCAACAGCGACGACGCCCAGAAAGAACATACTCCGCCCCGACTTGGACGCACTGATTATTGTTTCGGCCAGCTGTAACACGGACATAACGATACCACCGAACCAGCTGAGCAAGGCCTCGCCTCGCTCGCTGCTTAAGTCCTCGGTCCTCCTGTACAACATGTCCAACGGCACGGACGCGAAAAAGAACATGAGCAACTCCCTCATAGCCAGCATACAGACCGAGGTGGTGCGACAGACCAGCAGCACGGCCATGGCCACGTTGCTGCCGAAGAGCAATGCTGGCGGGGGCAAGGGAGCCAAGCCCCCGAGTGGGGCTGAGACGAACGTGCCGCATGGCGAGGATATGGTGATCATGCACTTGCCCAAGAACCGCGAGCGCAAAACTCTTGTCAGCATGTATACCCAAACGGATCTGCAACCCGAATTTCCCCTCCTGGTGCTGCCCGCCACCACGCGGCAGTCACGCGAGCGCTCTAGGCGCAACTACCGCAAACGGCGAGTCCCAGGCTCGGATGAATCTAGTTCCTCGAGAGGTTCCACTTCGGATTGCAGCAGCCTGGCTTCGTACAGATCCCGGTCACGGTCACGTTCCCGTTCCCGTTCCCGCTCCCACTTAATAGAGCGGCTGCGCAGCTTGGATGCAACGGCCACGTGCGGAGGCAGCAGTTTTGGCAACGGGGGCTATTCCTCACGTAGCACGCACCGCCACCGCAGCTCGGTTAGTTCCTCATCGTACTCGGAGGCGGGCAAATATGAGCGCCGACAGCGTCGCACCAGCTACAACAAGCGACGCTCGAAAAACCAGCAGCCAAACCGGGCCGGCTACTCCAGTTCGGGCTCCGAAATCAGCGATCGGGAGCGTAGTCGTAGTCGCAGTCCGCAGCGCCCCTTGCGGCGTTCTCGTTCGCGCTCACAATCTGATGCGCGCTTCGAAAACAACAACAACAATAGACGGGGATTTGTGGATCGGAACGTATCACAGCCGGCGGTGGAGGAGCGCCGCATTGTGTATGTGGGTCGCATTGAGCAGGAGACCACCAAAGAGCTGCTGCGCCGAAAGTTTCTGACCTATGGCAACATTAAGCAGATAACAATACACTACAAGGAGAACGGGTAAGCAGTGGAGAGCAGAATACTCCAGCAAACAGAACTGCAATTCTAATCGCTTGTTTGTTACTGTTGCAGCATGAAGTACGGCTTTGTGACGTATGAGCGAGCGCAGGACGCATTCACGGCCATCGACACAAGCCCAAAGGATCCACAGATCAATATGTATGATATTAGCTTCGGCGGAAGACGCGCCTTCTGCCGTGCCTCGTATGCCGATTTAGGTGAGTGTCTCAAACGAGTCGCAGGCTAAGGTTAAAGGGCCTTTGAATAACATAACTCACCCTTCGCCTTTCGCAGACAATGCTGGCATCAACAACTATCACTCATATGTGTTTCGCAAGGAAGCACCGGCCCCAAAGCCGCAGGAGGACTCCTTTGAAGCTTTGTTGCTGAAAGTAAAGGCAAAGCTGAATGCTGGCAAGCCAGAAACACCAGCAACTGGACCAGCAGCTGCACCGGCGCCAGATCACAGTCAGATTTGACATCTTTGCTCCAGCAGACAGTTTTTCGTATTTTTACTTTACTTTTTACGTTTGTTTAGCCTGGAAGGTGAGCATCCCTTCCTATCCTTACCTATCTATATGCCACACGGCATGGCATGTGTCCGTAGACCAATCCCCAAAGTTTCCAACTCTGACCTGAACGCCTGATTATAATTTCTAATCATTTCGATATCGTACACTAGTTGACAGCAGAGCTATGCGTTGCAAGCAACGAGACTATTACACTATACATATATGCTAGGATAATTCTGGAGGGCGAGAGTGGAAACTACTACAACTACAAATGAGACAAGAAATTTGAACGAAAATGGAATTGTGATAGCCGCACGTAAGGTGCACACAAAGTCATTTATTGCGGATAAGTTAGCAAGAAATCCAGAGAAGAAACGGACTCCACAGACTCAGAACAGCCTTGTAACAATCCATCATCTATCCACCCCCATACAACCATACACCCCTGAAACTGAACTAAAGTATAAACGTCTGAACGAGCGAGAGGTGACACCAGGTCGCAGAAATAGCGAGAGGAACACGCTACACAGCCTTTCGCTGAATAGAATATAATATATGTACAGCGATCATGCATATATCTATAGTTGAGAGAGCAAGGAGCGCGCATGCTACATGCGTCGGCCACGAATTAAACTGTTGATAACTAAACTTTGATATTAGTTTGTAAAGAGAATATTTTGTATGTACGTTTAATTTACTCGATGTCCTTTGAATAACCACAAACAACCACACAATATAGAACACACAAACACCGAGCTGTTTAAATACGCCAAACGTAAACTCTGCAAGCACACAATCCACAGAAGCAAGACCGAAATTAAAACGTAATTCGTTTAAGCAAATAAATCTAATCCAAGGAAGGAAATTATTTCATTTTTCATATCGAAATTACAAAACCATGAAACCCAAACTGTGGCACACATACAGTGTAGCCTAAGCCACAAAAATCGTAATCGTACGAGTAATTAAGTAGACACCACAAATTGTTCCTTAAGTTCTTTTGTACAATTATCCTTTTTATAGATTATTAAATGCTTGTTAGATCCAGCAAAGTGAATTGAAACCTAGCTCTTTTTCTGGTTTCCGAGGAGGAGATGATTGGCTCCCAACACAAGGCACGGCCATTAGTTGAGATTAGTTCATTTACACCATTTGGATGTCGAACTTCTCTCCCCCCACTCCTCCATGGAGGAAGTTCACACCATCTGTGACTGATGACCAGTTCAAGTGCAAATTCCTAGTTCAGGTTACTAAATGTTTCATGGGGTTCGGGGCACTCTCGCAGCCTCGTTCCAAACATCAGTGACTGCAACTTCTGCCTGCCACGGAAGGTGCTGCAATCCATGTCAAGGCTGTCAGGAATATCCGTCCTGATTTCCAGCATTATTTCTCCCATTAATGTCGAATTGTTCCGCCTGCACGCCTGTGGGACGTTTATAATAAAGCAGCACGCTCCAAACAGGACCCAGTAGAGGAGTTTCCCACGGTAGGAGGGAACTATGTAAGAGATTTTCCAGCCCTGTACAGGGGCCCTGTCAACCATTCGCCTGTGCCAGCTGTGGAGGGCAGGAGCAAAACCATATAATACTGAGAGCTGGCTACGCAACTGAGGGAAGACCGCAACAAAGGTTTCAAATTGTATTTCCCTTGGCTCCGATTCCCTGCACGGGCAGCTGCCACAGTTGATGTCTGTTGGGCTCATGTTGGTGTCGTTCTGGGGCTTCCTTTGTCCTGGCTCTTCGTCCTGGTTATGCGAGTGTGCGTTGGCCAGCATTTGTACGGGTATTTGGCTTTTCGTTATGGCTCCGGAAAGCTGTTGGACCTGGTCAGTGGACAAATGACAAGCAACTAAAAGGATGATGATGAGCCAGCCAACAGATTGCACAACCAAAGCCAGTACCGCTTTGGACAACAATAAATGCTGTGTCTTGAAAAGGATAGGGCAAGTATACCTTTGGGCTATGGCCGTGTTCCAATCCAGTCCGACTGCCAAGCTATCCTCTGACTTCGATCGGTACATATGTATGTATGTACTTACGAACAGTTGAACCTTTTTGGGCCCACTTTGAACCCACGAATTCAATATTATGGCCTATGATACAGTATTCGATTGGATCGTATGCGAAAATAGCTAATAGTAAGTTCCCCACTGCCGAGCACCTATACAAATAATTCACTGTCCCTCTTTTTCTTCATGGCCTCCATGAGCCAACAGATTTACTTTACCAAGAAGTCCATCGCCTACGTCCATAAGTTCGAACAACCGCTTTATCGCGATATTCTGTAAAAGTGGTGGAGTGAGCGAGGCATAACGGCCGGATAGTAATTCGTGGGTGGAATGACTGAGAGAGAGAGAGATGAAATGGCAGGGATGTCAAATCAAAGTGTTTGCAGAAATAATTTGTATAAGTTACTCAATTCGATTTAAAAACAAATCGCTCAACCTGTACTGTAAAACCGTGTAAAAAATTCAAAATGTATGATTTTCAAACCGTGTTATTTCAAAACCGTGTTAAAAAAGTCCGTGTAAACACAGAATTAGGTGTAGTATGACACACGCCTTAACAATTTATTTCATGTGATATTGATCGCCCACACGTGCAAACCTAACTCGTCGCAGCCCTGCCTTGTAATTGTTAGCGCAAATCTCCCTCCAGATGCCATAACTCAGCAGTGAGCTACGCCGAATGTCATATCATTGTAATTTACGGCATTCCCATGGCAGGAATCATCTCCGTTATCCTGTGTCTCTCAATCTTTGTGGCCATTCAGCAGTGATGGGTGCCTTTAGAAGGCCCAATAACTTCTACAATATAACCTTCCATGTAGTAAACAAATTTCACAAATGTTGTTTTTCAATATACACTTCTATAAAGATACAGATAAGCATAGAAAGATCTGCTTGGGCCAACGGATTGCTTCTGACATTGACATTGAGGGACAAATTTAAAAAATAATCATCTTTCTTATAGGAGAAAACAGCGAAGGAAAACATGACTACAACCGAAAAAGCGAAATTTTGCCTAGTTTAATAGGTTTTCAGATCAAAATTAACGAAAATGTATTCCAATCAATTTAGAATCGGGAATTATTTAGAAATATAATCGGGACAAAAGTGTGTGGAAATGTGTTTTTATCGGCTTTTAATTGTTTGGCCTTTGTTGACACTTCCACAGAAGTGTCCATAAACATGTATCATAAACCCAAGTCATGTTTATATTGAGGATTAGCTATAACGATTTTTAGCTTAATCAAAAATATTTTTGTATGCCTTTGAAATTGATTTTTGCACCATAAAAGAATGAATAATCCGATCCCATGAAATAGAAAGCACTATTTTGAAAACTATTCAAAGAAATGTTGAATATTTTTTAGCATAACTTGTACAGATTTGGGTAAAATCGGATCACCATACGAGTATCAGATAGTAGCCGACATAAGACAATTGGCCAATAAACAAGTTGTACTGCCAACCACCTTTTTGTTTATAAAACTTAATAAATACATATATAAAATGGGACATATAGAAATGACCTTACTGACTGACCTTAGGGGATGTATTTTTTCAATGTTTTCTTCTACATTTGTAGTTTTTGAACCAAGATAATGGTTTTTGTTTTAATTTGGAATAATTTGTGGACCTATTTAAATATTGTACAAATACATATTAATGTATCATTCGAGTACTTTTTCTGTCGAACAGTTCCTATCTGGCCTGCCGAAAATAGTAAATAGTTTACATGGCCATTAATTAAAATGCGTTTATTCCACCGCACCATCAAACTGTTCGACTGGAAAAACAACTCAAATAGCAACGAGTATTCGCCGTGTGGCACTGTGGTGCTGTGAGGCAGTGGGAATGACACGAGATGATGCCAAACCAGACAGGACAGACCCTGGGACTCTGCCAGGACAATGCAATGGTGACACCCATTGTGTTGGCGATGGAAGTGGGAAAGCAGTAGAACTGAATGTGACATGTTTTTCTGCTCTATCTCTGTGTCGGTCTGTCAGTCTGTTGGCCTGTCCGTCAATGTTTCCCATGGATGAAAAGTGTCACCTGCAAGCTCTTTTAGATTGAACAAACAACAAAATCAGAAAAACCTGTCGAGACTTTGGTATTTCTGTCTGGTATCTCTGATAGTTTCATCTGAACTTGTTCTCAGTAGCAGTAGCTGTCCAGCTTTAAATATTCATAAATACTACATTCCGTTGCAGGCCATTAACTGAGTGCCAAAACCAAAACGAACTAACTATTGTCTCGAAACGCACTTCGAATAAAAGTCAATTGTCAGTCGCTGGTTTTTGGTTTCTATACCCTGTATAAGCAGAGCACAAGGGTGTATTGTATACGGAACATTATACATAGGTATAGTAAATCATATATCAAGTACGAGTATCGCAAACTTATCGGAGTACTGTACTGTAAGGATGCAACTATTCCGTTCTGAAGTTTTGAAGCCAAATTTGTCGCCCGATTTGGCAGACGAAAGAGCATAATATACTAGTAAATTGAACATGAACGAGGGGGAACGTTGAGAGTTGCTGCTGCGACCGCAACTCCACATTTATACCCGATACTTAGCCAGTATGGCTTTCCTCCGGCAGACGCCGCTAATATTAAGCGACACGACAAAGAGTTCGTGCGAGAGAGACAGAAAATCAGTATGACCATTTCGTCGTAACCACTGCAAATTGATTTGTTCCTTTTGGCTATAAAAATGATCCGATCAGAACCAGATTCAGCAATCTGATAGATATGGTCATTCTCTATGATTGCGAGTTTTTAGTTTTCTCGAATCTTCAATATTGTGGATGCCACAGATTTTCGTCCTTTGTGGAGGTCCCTTCCGCCTCCGGTGGGGCGAAATTTTGAAATGTACGTGTAATAGTGACATATTACAGAAGTCTGGATACAAAATGTCGTTGCCCTAGGCGCTTATAGGGACGGACAGACAGACGGGGCTCAATCGACTCGGCTATTGATGCTGATCAAGAATATATATACTTTATGGGGTCGGAAACAATCCCCCTGGACGTTATACACATCCATTTTCACCACAAATCTAATATATGTATGTATGTACGCCTACACTCATTTTAAGTATCTTGATTTTTATTGAATAATTATTATTTTTGATTTTTATTGTATAGTTATTATTATAATTATTATTCTTGATTTTTATTGAATAATTGTTATTTTTGATTTTTATTGAATAATTGTTATTATAATTGTTATTCTTTTTGATTTTTTTTGAATAATTGTTATTATAATTGTTATTTTTGATTTTTTTTTGAATAATTGTTATTATAATTGTTATTCTTGATTTTTATTGAATAATTGTTATTCTTGATTTTTATTGAATAATTGTTATTTTTGATTTTTATTGAATAATTGTTATTATAATTGTTATTCTTGATTTTTTTTGAATTATTGTTATTATAATTGTTATTTTTGATTTTTATTGAATAATTGTTATTATAATTGTTATTCTTGATTTTTATTGAATAACTGTTATTTTTGATTTTTTTCGAATAATTGTTATTATAATTGTTATTCTTCATTTTTATTGAATAATTGTTATTATAATTGTTATTCTTGATTTTTATTGAATAATAATAATAATTGTTATTTTTGATTTTTATTGAATAATTGTTATTTAATAATTTTTATTATAATTGTTATTTTTGATTTTTATTGAATAATTGTTATTTTTGATTTTTATTGAATAATTGTTATTATAATTGTTATTCTTGATTTTTTTTGAATAATTGTTATTATAATTGTTATTTTTGATTTTTATTGAATAATTGTTATTATAATTGTTATTCTTGATTTTTTTTGAATAATTATTATTATAATTGTTATTCTTGATTTTTATTGAATAATTGTTATTTTTTATTTTTATTGAATAATTGTTATTATAATTGTTATTCTTGATTTTTTTTAAATAATTGTTATTATAATTGTTATTTTTGATTTTTATTGAATAATTGTTATTATAATTGTTATTCTTGATTTTTTTTGAATAATTGTTGTTATAATTGTTATTCTTGATTTTTATTGAATAATTGTTATTCTTGATTTTTATTGAATAATTGTTATTTTTGATTTTTATTGAATAATTGTTATTATAATTGTTATTATTGATTTTTTTTTTAAATTGTTATATAATAATTGTTATTATAATTGTTATTCTTGATTTTTTTTGAATAATTGTTATTATAATTGTTATTTTTGATTTTTTTTTTAATAATTGTTATTATAATTGTTATTCTTGATTTTTATTGAATAATTGTTATTTTTTGATTTTTATTGAATAATTGTTATATTTGATTTTTATTGAATAATTGTTATTATAATTGTTATTATTGATTTTTATTGAATAACTGTTATTATAATTGTTATTCTTGATTTTTATTGAATAATTGTTAATTTTGATTTTTATTGAATAATTGTTATTATAATTGTTATTCTTGATTTTTATTGAATAATTGTTATTCTTGATTTTTATTGAATAATTGTTATTTTTGATTTTTATTGAATAATTGTTATTATAATTGTTATTCTTGATTTTTTTTTTGAATAATTGTTATTATAATTGTTATTTTTGATTTTTATTGAATAATTGTTATTATAATTGTTATTCTTGATTTTTTTGAATAATTGTTATTATAATTGTTATTTTTGATTTTTTTTTAATAATTGTTATTATAATTGTTATTCTTGATTTTTATTGAATAATTGTTATTTTTGATTTTTATTGAATAATTGTTATTTTTATTTTTATTGAATAATTGTAATTATAATTGTTATTCTTGATTTTTATTGAATAACTGTTATTATAATTGTTATTCTTGATTTTTATTGAATAATTGTTATTCTTGATTTTTATTGAATAATTATTTTTATAATTATTATTCTTGATTTTTATTTTAAAATTATAATTTTTGATTTTTATTGAATAATTATTATTATAATTGTTATTTTTGATTTTTATTGAATAATTGTTATTATAATTGTTATTCTTGATTTTTATTGAATAATTATTATTCTTGATTTTTATTGAATAATTATTTTTATAATTATTATTCTTGATTTTTATTTAAAAATTATAATTTTTGATTTTTATTGTATAATTATTTTTTTTTGATTTTTATTGTTTTTGCTTAAAATAAAACTCAAACGAGGTGGAACGTTGTGAGTTGCTGCGTACACCGCAACTCTACAGTTATACCCGATACTAAGTCAGTATGGCTCTCTCCGGCAGACGCCGCTAATATTGAACGACACGACAAAGAGTGCGTGCGAGAGAGACAGAAAATCAGTCTGAGCGTGACGTCGGGGGCTGCGTAGCCACTGCAAATTGATTTGTTCCTTTTGGCTACAAAAATGATCCGATCTGATCCAGATTCAGCAATCTGATAGATATGGTCATTATCTATGATTCTGCGTTTTTAGTTTTCTCGAATGTGCAATATTGTGGATGCAACAGATTTTCGTCTTTTGTGGGGGCGGAAGGGGGTGGGGCGAAATTCTGAGATATACGTTTTGTAGTGAGATCTAACAGAAGTGCGGATACCAAATTTGGTTACTCTAGCCTTAATAGTCTCTGAGATTTGTGGATGCCCCAGATTTTCGTCCTTTGCGGGGGCGGAAGGGGGTGTGGCGAAATTTGGACACGAAACGGTCAAGGTCCGATATCACAGGAGTGTGGATACCAAATTTGGTTGCTCTGGCTCTTATAGGTTCTGAGATCCTTGAACTCATATTTTGCAATTGGCAAAGCCGACCATGAAACCTGTGTGTTAGAGAGAGACAGAGCGAGAAAGAATGAAATTGTTTTCTTGATTCTGGCTATAATAATTATACGATCTGGTTGAGATTTTACACTCTAGAACATATAGTCATCCTCTACGATTCTGCGTTTTTGGTTTTATCGTATCTTTAAAAATGTAGATGCCACAGATTTTCGTCCTTTTGTGGGGGCGGAAGTGGGCGGGGCGAAGTTTTGTAATATTTTTGTAGCAGTGACATATCACAGAAGTCTGGATCCAAAACATCGTTGCTCTAGCTCTTATAGTCTTTGAGCACTAGGCGCTGAAGGGGACGGACGGACGGACGGACGGACGGACGGACGGACGGACGGACGGACGGACGGACGGACGGACGGACAGACGGACAGACAGACAGGGCTCAATCGACTCGGCTATTGATGCTGATCAAGAATATATATACTTTATGGGGTCGGAAACGATTCCTTCTGGACGTTACACACATCCACTTTTACCACAAATCTAATATACCCCAATACTCATTTTGAGTATCGGGTATAAAAATTAAAAACAAAGAGCGGGAACGAAATTTTGAGATATACGTTTTATAGTGAGATCTAACAGGATACCAAATTTGGTTAATCTAGCCTTAATAGTCTCTGAGATTTGTGGATGCCCCAGATTGTGGATTGTGGATGCCACAGGTTTTCGCCCTTTGTGGAGGCGGAAGTGAGCAGGGCGAAGTTTTGAAATATACTTGTAGCAGTGGCATATCACAGAAGGCCGGATATAAAATGTCGTTGCTCTAGCTCTTATAGTTTTTGAGCTCATAGGGGCGGACGGACAGACAGACAGGGCTCAATCGATTTGGATATTGATGCTGATCAAGAATATATATACTTTATGAGGTCGGAAAAAATTCCTTCTGGACGTTACACACATTCATTTTCATCACAAATCTAATATACCCCTATACTCAGTTTGAGTACCGGGTATAAAAACACTCTGAATAATTTGTGACGTGTCCGATGAGGCGTGACTAACAAACTCAATTGAACTAGCATATGAAATCGGGAATAAATATTTCAGGATTATCAAACCGTCGATTGATCCAATCGAATTTAAAGTTTGCGCCCACAATTTTGTTACAAATGCCATCCGGAAAGCCTTGAATATGTACCAGCCAACTCTCGGAATTCAATTGCCGACGAATCCAAATCGTTTTTCCGGCCAATGGCAAATGGAAAATGGCAGCTTCAACAAGTAAGCAGGCGGAAAAGTGCACGCTGGCTGGCTCCTCGGGCCAGGAGAAGCGGAATCGCTGGGAAGTGCACAAATATTGTCATCGTACACACATACGTTCAGCGTCAGCCAATATTCCGGCGAGTGTTTGACTGGACCCCCATTGAAGCCGCTCTTTGACGTCTACCGAACTCCGGACTAAGGACTCCGGACTGCTACTTCGACTGCGACTGCGCCTGGCACCATCGACAAGACGGCTGACGGCTCTGTGCCAAATAATATTATGGCTTCAGTTTGGTTTTAGCCGTTCACGGTGCGGGTGCTACACGCGACGACGATTCGGACGGAGTAAGCGACTACCAAAGACGTAATATCCGGAGGCAGAGCAGTGTGGCTGTCCGTCGGTGCTTTTGTCGGTTCGGTGTCTGCGTCGGCAGGAGTCTGTTCGCATGTGTCAAAGCCTGGCGCCAGTCGGCAATGTGCAAATAAATATCACTTATACGCATAAACATCCTCGAGAGTGGAGTGAAGGGAGGGAGCCCTGGATGTGGAAGTGGATGTGGTATGGTGTGGGCCGGAGATGCTCGAATCGCATGCTAAATTCACTTAACTAACCTAACCAAATAACGGAGGCTCCTTCAAAAAGTAAGAACCAGGCTGTAGGCAGGGTAGGCGGGCAGGGCAGATGGATGCACGGGTTAAAAGGGACTTTAACCAGCACTAATTAAATCCACTTGTTCGGGGCTTTGGAATCCGATAATCGTATATGAACCTAGTATATGTGTAAACAAACCCTGGCACAGGACTAGCAGTAGGAGGTGCACCTCTGCGGTGGTTCAGCATATCTACGTCCAGGGCAGGGCATGGCATTAATCAAGCCGGTCGGACCAGAATTCCCGATATTCTGCCCCACAAACAGAAAGGGCTTCCCGAACCTGTGGACGGAATGGCACCCGTGTGTGGGGCCTGATGGATGCGTGCCATTAGTTAAAAGTTGGCAAAAAACGTGGCAGCGTGGACGCAATCGCCTTGAGCAGGAGAGGGGGTGGCTATGCATGGCTTGGCTTGGCGGCTTGGGGCTCAGGCTAAGCGGCTATTTGGGGGTCCGCAGGAACAACAAGAAATAAAATGGAAAACTCATTTCCCGTCGCCAGGCAACGCAAATTGAATATGGCCTGTCTGGGCTGCGATTTTGCTTTAGCTGAGCCCTAAACAGGATATTGTTTTCAGGACGTCTCCCGCCTGCCGCCCGCCGCCTGCCGCCTCCCGGGAAATGAGCACTTCGGCCGGATTTGTTCGGCGGTTAAAAGAGGTCCCGATGAGCCAGGCCTTTTGATGTTCAGACATCCATGCAAGCAAAGTGCTCCACTTTGTACCGCTTGCTTCTGACAGCTTAATTAGGCCCCTAAATAGTTGTGGAATTCTCGTAGCTTCAACTCAAGTTGTTCGAACAGTGGTGGACGGGGTGGTCGAGGGCGGGGAGGGGAGTACCCAAAAAAGGACTCTTGAGCATAGCTCCGCACGTGACCAACGGCAAAGAACGTGTCCCAGTGCCTTGCTGGGCAATCGGACGCATTCGCCAGTCGGTCTCGGACGCTCCATGGCTCCATGCGATGCTTTATGACAAATATTTATATTGTATTTGATTGGTTTTTATTACGGTTCGATTTTCTGATAGCCCACGTCGCAGAGTCCTGACCGCACTCTGGCTCCGACCCCAGCCCAAAATTTGACACGCACAAAGCCAGTGTCCTGGCCCCAACATTGCTTTAGCTGAAACACCGTCGATAAAGGTACTGGGATTTCTCGTGATACCAGCCAGGCCAGTGTTTCCATTCCTCCAGTGGCTAAACAAAACAATTAAGCAATGAATTGCTTTACTAATACAAACTTGTGGGTGCTCTACCACAGGCCAGAGTGGATGTCCGAATATGCTCTCAAAGCAGTCCATCTTCTGCCAGGAGATGGTGTCCTGCCGCAGCTCCCTGCAGATGCCCACCGGGAATAGAATCCTGTTGCACTGTTTGTTGCACAGAAAGGAATACCATAGTTTGAGTCATTGGCTAAATAATAAGAGTGTAAGAGTGCAGAGATCTAAGTTCAACCCTAAAAACCCCCTGGGATGTCGATGACATAACAAAAGTATATCCTATTCATTCTATTACCTATTTTATTGGCTTTCCTAGTGGTACAAGCAAGGGTCTCACAACTAGAGCACTAGTCACTAGTCAAACAGAGAATACTTTTACTACACAGAGAGACTTTATTGGAGTGTCTAATGTAGTCCGGCATGACAGCATTAGTCAGCCAAGAAGGCAATCTCGGTTTTTTAAAATATAAATACAATTCGACCAATCGTTTCCATGCCTTCTACACATATAGTGATCTATTTTCATTTTCATAAGGCCCTCCTTAAAAGTAAGCCATTGATTTGTGCATAGGTGAGCCACCAGGATCGAATACACTGGATTGTATTGACCACAACAAATGCTCAGACCTTTGTACTACGTATTGCATTTTAGTTTTTGTTTTTTTTTTTATGAATTCAGCTAGGAAAAGTTGCCGGCTAGTCGAACGGCCCAATGACCAGGGACCGCATCAAAGTGTCGACAAGTTAATTGCCAGAATTTTAAATTCAACGGATACATGCGAAGGTGGCCGTAGCCATGGAAGGCAACGTTAATTTGGTCTTTTTGGGTAAATATTTGCCGGCACTTGGCCTGAACCAATACTGTCCCGAGCAGCATCGTTCTTCCGAATGACGAAACACTAAAAGGTTTGTCCGTTCTGCTTCAAGTGACAATAAAATAAATTTGAAAGTCCAGAGCAGCGCCAGAGCAGTGCCTGGAATGGTTTTCTTTTGGCAGAAACAAAGCAAAGTGCGATGTCAGCCGCGGGATTGACAGACGTAGACTAGGTCCCCGTGCGTCCCCGTGCGTCACCGTGCGTCACCGTGTGCCCCCGTCTGCAGCTCAACTGTTGCACATACTTCCGAACATCCCATCTACCCACTAATTGCCTGACAGCCGGCTCCAACCACGCATTGCGCAAGAGTTGACTCAATAATTAGTCCCATCCATCACACGCTCCGATGAACCCGCTCTAAATATAGCTGGCTGCCTATCAGGGAGGTCCCATCAGGGCCAGTAATTAATGCAAAGCTCCTGCATTAGCCCCATATCAAAGTGTAGCCCAAAGTCCCAGCCCTGCACGTGGATGAGTGAAGATTAGCCGGACGCCAACAGATGGCCAACTAATGCGAAGTCGGATGCAAAGCATTCCACTGAATTTTCTAGGAGAGCATCGAATGGCCACTTCATTCCCAGATTGTCTCTCCCATACCCTCTATTGTGTGCAATATGGTTTCGATTTTTGGGAGTAAGAGTAATCCACATTAGGATTAAAATTGAGAAATTTATAGGGCTGGCCCCTTAATGATTTCGGTGTTCAAGTTCGGGTTTGAGTTTGCTTTAAAGCGATTCTGTTGTGACACATCTACACACTCAAGCCCGAGTCGAAGCACTTTGATATCTGTTGCCGTTTGTGTATCCTTGACAACACATTCAAGTTTTCCCTGATTATTGACTTTTGCGACTAGGACACATTCCTGGACTCCGCCCGTGGGCATATGTGAGGAGGAGGGGCGTTGGGATGCCGAGGGCATACCCAAGGCCCGGACCCAAGCCCCGCGCCGCCCTCCCCTTCCACGTTGTTCAACTAAACGAAACGTAAATCTCATTTTCAGTTTGTTTGCCTTTCGCCATCGACTTAAGCCGGGGCTCTGAGCTCTTGACTGCTGGCTTCCAAACACTTGTTTGCCTAGGCCAAAAGGCAAAAGGGATGGGTCTGTTTACACTATTCGATTGCCATCTCATGCTCAGCCTCAGCCTCAGCCTCATCCTCAGCTCCGGCTTAGGGCAGAGCCAAGGCCAAGGCCACATATGCGCTTAGCGCCCGGCCTGCCGTGCCCGCCCTGCCTGCTGGCAACCAGCAAGTCAATCTGTGCCAGCTCGCTTCAGATCATGGCTTAGAGGCAGCTCCAGCCACCCTTTATTACAGCTGACCCACTCTGCGGACCCTCTTTGGGAGGGTTGCTGTTGCTGTTGTTTTTGCCTATCCTTGGGCGTTCAACTAAAATATGTTGAAGTTAAATTGTTCACTTTGCCCTCACCACTGTGCAGTACACAGTGCTATGGTACGAGTATTTGGCTGAGTACCGAGTGGGAGCTCCGACTCGACTGGGGGACGTGGCCATCAGCAGCTCGAGCTTGCCCACTCGAAAAGTGCAAGTTCGTAAGCCAGTTGGAAGCATAAATAATCAAAACTTTAAGCCCGCAAAGTCCGCCACTTGGCATTGCCCAGAACTTAACAAAGTTTTCTGTGTTAGACTCTGCTCTACTCTGCTCTCCTCTCCTCTGCTCGCCCCCGTCTCCGAACCACTCGGAATTGCACTTTTTCGCCGCTTTTGTTGACTCTGGGGAAAATTGCTTTCGAGTGCACCTCTTTGTCCTCCTCTCCTCTCTGCCCCACGCCTCTTCTTTCCTCTGTGCTGCTCCTGTTGGTGCTCCATCCTCTCGTTCTGGCCCACTTTTGTGCTTTTTAATTGCGTTCTGTTCTGTTTTGTTCTGTTCTGTTCTGTTGCGAGGCGAACGACGCGACGACTACGCACGGAAGCGCCACAATGGAAGGCATGCAACAGTTTACCATCAGCTCTAACAACATTATTGGCTCTGCAATGAATGTGCTGTGTGTGGCGTAGCACTCCTTCCCTCCTCCCTGTCGCACCTTAATACCCTGCAGGTGACACAAGGAGCAGGGTGGAGCTGGGAGAGAAAGGGAATGCAGAATGCATGCAGAACAGAGCTCGGATTAAGTCTTTGTGGGCACAGGGCACACGGCACAGAAAAGCTCTATTGGTCGGCTCAGACCAGACTAAACCAGACCAGACCAGACCAGACCAGGCCGAGGGATGTTCTCGCCGTCGGGCTGGAACATTCGCAGACAGTGGAGCTATGAAAATATTCCCTTATTTGTCTTTTTATTTCATTTTCCCAAGGAATGTGATACAGAAAAAGGCAAAGGTAGTCTCGCAGTCGGACCGAAACGAAACATTAAACTGCATCGTTTTCAGCTCGGTTTAAATTCTCCAATGGGAAAGGATACATTTTACCGACTTAAAGCACTCGAAATGTGACGGGAACTGCCTGCAAGACGGACCATGTTCAAGCTCGCAGAATACTTGTGTGGCAGTATCTAACCTGTATTCTCAGGGGACTCTGATAGTCAAAATAATGAGGCCAGAAACTAGATTTCACTTATCAAACAACTCTTTTTGTGTGTGTAGGATTATGTATGGTTACTTTGCAATTATCCCGCACGTCAGCCATGAATATGCCTGCCATTAGCTCTTTGACTGGACCGAGCTCAGTTGCAGCTTTGATAAACAAAAAAAGGAACATTGGCCCTTGGTCCCTTGCGTCAAAAAAACTGTATGGTCCGGGGGCTGGTAGGAGTGTGGCTCCCCTTCGGCCACGTACCCAGTGGATGGTCTGCTCCTCATGGTCGGTGGACGATAAATAGCTTGTGCTGTTGGCCAGAAGCAAACAAACCTCTTTTATGGCCATGTTGTTATTATGTTATCACCCGGAGGCCACATTCGCCTGGGGCTGGACACTGTCGAGGGGTTGTTGTTGGAGGTGCTCTGGCCGGTGCTGGTGCTGGTGCTTGGAGCGAGGTGCCAACGCTTATCATAACATATGCAATAATAATCCACTGCCGGCCGGCCTCTGGTGCTGGGGGGCGACATCAAGTTTGATAATAAAGGCGGAATGTGACCACGGAATGGCCCGGCGGGTCAGTGCCATCTGCCTCTGGCTGGCAGAGGGTCCCCTTCCAGACCCAGTGATTGGCATTTATGACTCATGCTTGTCTAGCAGGCCCATTAGGGGCAATTATTGGAACTGGAACTGAGACCGACCGCAGCTTGGGCCCACAGCCCCACGTGGACACCTTTTTGACACGACACTGGACAGGGGCGGGGCGGGACGGGACGGGAGTGGCGGCTGTTGTCCTTAAATGATTACTTGTTTAACTTAATTGCAGGATTAAAGTTTGATTTAACGGCTGACAGAAGGACTAAGCGGGTTACGGAATCGAAATGGTTACACATACTCGCATGTTTCACCCGAGAATGTATTTTTCTCTTTGTACACATGATATTCATAATTTTAAGCATACAATAGCGAAACAGAATGATAATTGCCGCAGCGAAATGCTCTGTGACTTTGTGACTGTCGACTGTCGACTGTCGACTGTCGGGGAAAAGTCATTAATCGGATCCGCATTGAAATCCCATTAAATATATATAATCCCATACGGATGGCGGATGTGTGCACGAAGCTTTAAATTTTTCATCGAGTCTCAGTTCGCTCTGACATTTCATATTCCGCGGAAACCCTCGCTCGCCCATGCATCGAAATTGAGTTTGACAGTGAAAAAAACAGTGTATCTGCTCGTGTTTTAATGCAATAATAGAGTCCGGAGCCAAATAGAACAAACAAGTATAATTAATGGCTTGTGCTAATTAAGCGATGCGCAGCTCTCAGTAACCGCAGTGGGGCAAATTGGGAAAAGTTTACGCCACCAAACAAAAGCAGCCACAAAAGCAGTGAAAAGGCCATGATTGCATATTGCGACTAAAAGATACCCGCTAAAAATATTCGTTATTCCTTTTTTTCGTACAAAATCCGCAGTTTATCCGTATATTATTAGTGATTTGAATCTGAATGAATCTGCAGGAAGGCTTCGCACTCAAGTGGCATGTGTATAGCGGAATACTGTGGATTCATGTAGGGCTCTATTGTACATATTTGTTACATAAGTAGTAAAGAAACTGACTTTGTTTCAACAAGTTTAAGTTGTTCATTCACTCCACCCAACTGGTCAAATAAACAATTGCTTGAACCCCAACTACCGGTCGCAGTCTAATGTTTTCGAAAGGTAATAACTACACATGGGCATTTCTATTGGGGGCTACGTTTCATTCGTACATTTATATTTCAGTAGTAAGTAGATAGCCCTATATATTTACCAACAAAAAGGACAACAGTAGATAGCCCTATATATTTACCAACAAAAAGGACAACAATCGAATGTACGGTTTTAAAGAAATAAGACAAAATATGACCTGATGTTACGTTATCAAAAACATAAATGTTTTTTGAGGTTGGGGTTCAAAATTAAAAAACTCCGCGAATTAGATGGGACTATGAGTATACATTTTTTTATACGAATAAATGAAGTATGGAGTGTTCATTTTCTCAGTTATGACCCATAAAAACGTTTTCTGTGTTTTTGTTAAAGGTCCGGAGGCATCTGACGTACGTTACCCAATTCCGGGGTAATAAAAGATTAAAAATATAACGTTAGCCGAGATTGTGCCAATTTTCTGGGATTTTTTTAAGAAGATTCAATATTTCAGACTTTGAGGAAAAACTTGAATCAAGAATCATCTTTCATAAAGCAGATAATAGTAAAGGAAATCAGGACTATAAAAATATGAAAAAAAACCGAACTTTTGCCTATTCAAGCAGGTTTGTATGCCAATTGCTTAATCTAAAAGTATATCGAAATCTGTATCTATTGGCTCACAGTGAGAGGAATCCTTCTAATCCTGCACAAAAACTATGGATGTAAAGTTTATTAAATCTGATTCATTTCATATCTCAATGTGGATTGACGAAGATTTCCAGGTATCTGAGATTCAGGTTTTGCTGCAGAAAGTAGGTCCTACTCGTAGGCCCTCCGCGTGCAAAGAGTCAGCGGCGACTGGGGAGCACGCACTTTTGTAAATTAGTTGGCCAAGAAAACTTTGCTAGCCAACTGAGCCCGAGAAAGGCCTTCCGTTTGTGCTCGTATCTGTCTGTGTGCCTGGCAGCCACCACTACTGCCACATCTCTGCGACAGCCAGTGTATGGGTGGGTAAGCACCGAAAAGAAGAACTTTGTACTGGATATCTAACTTGTGGTTTTAGATCTTCCAACAACCTCTCGCCGCGCCGCTCCGGAATGGGTGCTGGCATCCCGGCATGTCCTTGTCCTGCAGCAATAGTGAAACGCTTTACATGCTCTTGCAGCTCCATGTAGGCCACTCGACTTGGTAGCTTATGAAGCGTTAACAAAACCATCGCCACGGCCCGTCCCCTCCGACTGCTCTGGCATATGGCCTGGTCTGGTCTCGCCCCAACGCGCCCCCAATGACATTTGGCTGGACTATCAGGCAGTGCCAAAGGACGCCAAGGAGTCAGGCCCCTCGGCAGAGCTGATTATTAATGCAAAACAATTAGCGCAACGCCCAGTCCGGCGCATTTAACACGCTGAAGCATTGCACGGCCAGTGGAAGGGGGCGGGTGACACGGGGCCACTAGGGGCGGGGGTGGGTGCGATAGCGACGGCGGCGCCTTAAAGTATGCATCAAAATATTGAAACTTTTAATTGTACGACTGCCAGTCCCTGCCAGTATCCGTATCCGTATCCGTATCGGTGTGAGCGTAAGTATGCTGCTCTGTCGCATGGGGAGCTGAGTTCCTTGCAATGACAGAAACCAGCCACCTTGAGCAATAAACATATGTACTTTCCTGTTCGCGGCGCAAATATTTGGTCTCCTCTTTCTCTGTCCCCAGCGCGCCGCGCCTGTGGCATGTTGTGTGGCTTGCGTTTGTGTCCATACATGCAGGGAGTGTGTCGAGCCCACATGACCAGCAGAAGGGGCAGGTAGGAAGATATTCGAGGCCTCTCCTGGTATTCATCTCCGGGCAATTCTGCTTGAGCGAAGCAACTGAAAACAGCACGACACAACGAAAAAATTAAGATACACTTGCAGAAATATGCACAACTCTTTACTTTATCTGCAAAAAGTCTTTTACTTTTATTTCAGAATCGTACGCCCATTATCGAATGAAATGTTCAGACCGAGAAACCCAGCCACGAATGAATACACACACACACAGAATATATTCAGCCTCCTCCCCGTTTATGCACTCGAATAATATTGATTGCCAGCAGAGAACTGGCTCCAGCATTTAATTGGATACTCGACTAGCACCGAAAATGTGCTGAGCACTTCCCCACACCCCTCTCGCTTCTAATCAAACATTTGCATGACTTTTCCCCTGAGCCGTTCCGACCGCCACACAGGCAAAGACGACAAGTAAACCGCTCGAACGCTCTTTTTCCACGTTGGATGATTCCCTTTGTTGCACGATTTTCCGCCTGCCACACAACCCCCCCACAACACCCCCTCCCACAAGCGCATGGAAGCGTTGCAGCTGTAAACTTTTTGTGGCAATTTTGAAAACTACCCCAAACCTAATTGCGTTACCGCTACCGTACTTTAGTTGGTATCGTTGCCGAAGTTTTAGTTCCAATTACGATAGAAACTAGCGGCTCATTTTGGCTCCGGTACATTAGTGTTGATTAAAAGTTTACAAATCAGAGGAAGTGATCTAGCGCTCCATACCTCAAGCTCAAACAGTGCATAGGAGGAAAATTGTACAATACAAGAACAGAGCCAAATAGTAAAGCGACGATAAAAGTATAGTAGATTTGCATTAAATATTGCCAAGATGGCAGCTTCTGACAGGAGTATCTACGAGTGTGTATACGACCAGGATGGGTAGAAGGAAAGTAGAACCAAACAGCACTGGAGTTCAAGGGGCCGCCTGGGCTCTTGTTAACTTCTGACGGGAATTGAGCTGGGATAAACCTATGAACTGAAAATATAAAAGTCCAACTTACTGACTTGATTTACGGTCGTCCTCACCTGCTTCAGGCTGTCAAGAACTGATGGGCGATTTGCTGGGCTCAAGCGCAGGAGGAGAATAGTCTGGCAGATAGTGAAATAATTGTGGATGCTTTGGCAGTAAATAAAAGTAAAAAGAAACTGACATTTTGAATTAGGGATTTAATTGGATTTTCTTGAACCACTGTTATTTAATGAGAAAATACTACACACTGTTATAGCATAGTATATCTGCCTTGCACTCGCACAGTACGAGGATTACAGGGATTCAAAATGATTCGGATGAATGTAACCCAGAATGTAACTCTGGGTAACAACACTAGGGAAATCTATGTAATTGCAGAACAACGAGGGTCCTCTTTTCCATTGTCCTGGTGCTTTGTGATTGATTCAAATTGGGGAGATTGGGGGGATTCGGTTGCCAGCTACGGCTGCAGGTGCAAGGCGGCGCGAGCTTCTGCAACGAGCGGGGCTGTAGAAAGTCGGACGGAGTGCGCTCGCTCTGCTCTGACCTCGGCACTGAAGTCGCCTTGAGACGACTCGTTTAATTCAATTAATTGAAATCCCAAACGGCGCCTGTTGCCTGGGGCGTAGCGAAGTGCGGTGCGGCAAGTGGTCGGTGAGGAGGTTTGGTTTGGTCGGATGTGGCAAAGAAAAAGTTCCCATGAGCGGGCAGGAGCGGGCACCCTCCCTTTGGCTGGCAAATTGAAATGGCAGCCAACAGCAGAGGAATCCAGCAGGCTAGGCTGCCTTGCCAAAACACCCAGCCAAAACACATCCTTGTTGGGGGCGTCTTTGTGTGCTTTGTGTGGCACTCTTTGTATGAAACAAAGCGAAGCCCAGCAAGGAGTGGAGAGCCTGGAAAACAATGCGGAATCCTATCAGAGGGTCACACACTACCTGGGAACACTCTCAACGTACATGTCCTTGAGCCTACCATCTATTAAGCTGATTATACCCTTTCAACAGTTTCATAATCAGTCCTAGGACGAAGCGGACGAAGGCAGTGCCACCAGTTGGCATTCCTTTCTTTTGCCGCATACGCAGACAGATACAGATCCACAAAGAGAGCGTCCTAAACTGCATTGGATTATATGTACGTGTTGGCCCCGTTATTCATAAGACAAACAATTTTGACTTTGTAGAATTTAAATGGCCTTTTAGGCGCCAGGAGCATTAGTAGCGCGGGACTGTGGACAGGGGACGGAAATTTTCTTGATTGGGAGAGCATGTATTCCGGCAGAGGAGGTATTTCGGTTGTGTGTCTCTCGTTGCTATCTCTTTGCAGCATTATCAGCAGAATAAACAATGAAATTTTGAGTAAACAGTGCGAACAGCTCGCAAAAGTATTTCCCACGAAAAGGCCGAGAAGAGTGCCGAGAAAAGCGCCAAAGGTGGTCGGGGGTCGTGAGGATAGCGGTCCTTCAGGTGCCCCCGGTACTCGCATGAAGAGCTACAAGTGTAAGCTCTCTCAACGGGAGAATTAGTACGATGTCTGGGGAGAATGTCATGTGTAGGCACTTAAAAAATAATTCCATTGCACCTCAATACTCATTTTGGAAGGCAAATGGCAGCCTCCAGCCCCCAGTCGGGGCCGGCCCATCCGTCAGCGAGATGGATGCTCTGGCTCTGGATGTTAAAGCATGCGATGCGGCCAATCAATTTGCGTTTAGGTTAATGCCCCTCCAGCCCAGACAACAAGCACAGCACCGGTTGTGGGACCGGTGTAGGACCTCCTAATCATAAGCATAACGAAAATAATCACGACAATAAAGTGTAGCCAGAGCCAGGCCAGCTTGGCTAATTGGCATTCATTCATAAGGCTCGGCACAGACTTCCCTCCTCCGAAAAGCACTGCCCGCTCTCTTAGCGCTCCTGCGCGTCTGCGCGTCTTCGCGCTCTCTTCTGTTGGTCGCGCGGCGTGGCAGTCTGGCAACGCTGAGCGCGTAAAAGCGTAAACAAAGGGTGCATCCACTCCACTTACGAGCAGTCCTCTGTTGTGTGTTCTGTTCTGTTCTGTTCTGTTCGGTTCTGTTGTTCTCCGGCAATGGCGGCCACCGGTTGTTCTCCGCACACGGTCTCGGTCTCTGTGGCACGGCCGCAGACACAGACGGGCTGTTCGTGAATGTGATTTGCCGACGGCGATGCTAACACTAGCACTAACTGTAACGGTAATGACAGCGGTAATGGCGCCTATCCCTGCCCCCATAGTAAATGTGTTCGAGTGCTTATCTGGGAAATCGCGTGACTTTTCGCCGGCGTACTTTAACACACATAATACATCCATCAGGAGCGGAGTTCCACCTAACAAGAAGGACAATTTCTATGTGCTTTCGCCAATGCAGGTACCCAAGCGTGTACCCAAGTGTATACATATACAGTTCCCCCTTTGGGTGTGAGGGTCGTGTCCTAGATGTCTTGGCATGTTGTGAGCCGACATTTTGGACCATTAACAACAGGGCGAATGTTGCGAGTGCAATTTGAATAGCCGAACGTTGTACATACATCACATGCATGCATATCATGTCTACGAGACGTGCGAGGGACCCACTTCTTGGCAGTGAGCAATCTCAATCGATAAATTCAAAGGAGCCAAGTGGTACCTACCCTACCTACCCTACCCTACCCTACCATTCCACCCATCTTTGGAATTCCATGAGCACTTCCCCCAGTCCGAACCCTAGCAATTATTCCCAAAGTGCGCTGCTGACTTAAGCAAATTTGATGTGTCCGATTGGGTGTGCTCTTACTCGACTCGAACGCGTACTGTTATTTTTGCTGCCTGCCCCTGGCCTGCCCAGGCGAGAGGAAGGGAAGGACTCGGGATGTCAATGAACCCCGTTTCGTATGGGTCCGCAGCATTGAATTTACTTGTCAGTTCTGGGGGTGGCGGCGACTCCTGACACCAAAATGGTTATCTTTTCTGTGTGTATCCCATCTATGATTGACATTTTAATATAGATTATGCTCGAGATCGAGACATTAAAGGCTCTCCCAAAGGGCTGCTCTGCTCTGAGCGACCAGCCATAAGCGTGCACAGCCTGTACCGGCTCCACCGAGTCGCTACGAATTATAGATTTTTCATCTGGCTATAACGATGATGTCACTTCGCCGGGTTCTGATTCGCAGGTTGATTGGTACAGAGTTGTGCTAAGCCCCTGCCCACAGATCAGAGTTGTAACTGATTGACTATCAAGTCCAGTCCAAGCGCTAAAAAGCGCCATTATGAATAGTGCTTTCCCCATCCATTGTCCCATTTTCCAATCCCGAAACTTGACAGAATTCAGCACCAGTCCGTAGTACTGGTTCAAGGCTCTAATCAGGAAGTGCCTTATGCTTGGGGCTCCCCTAAACGCGCACGGGGTATAAATATTAAAACGCAAGTAAATTTGTGTTTATAAATCGCCATAATATTTTCAAATCATAAAACGGACAAAACGAAAGGCCACAATACGCCGGCAGCCATACCATACCATACCATTCCCGTAACCTGAGTAATACTCGTACTTTTCGCCCTGAGGTCCGCTCTGATCGTAAACACAAAATATCATAAAATGCAGCCGTTTACGAGGCCCTTGCCCGTTATGGAGCTTACGGCGGAATGCCCATCTGCTGCGCTCCTTCTCCCTCCCCTGGCTTGCTCTGTGCTGCGATTTGTGTTAATGTGCTGTGGACGTGAAGGGGCAGACCTCATCCTCATATGAATTATGATTAAGTGGTGTGAATAGTGAAGGCGTCGCCATATACATAGCTGTATCGGAGAGACGTGGGGATGGGCTTGCCGTGGGAAACATGTGTCTGGCGGCATTCACTCACACTTCCGCCGTGGTTTTGTCAACACTTGTAATCCTTCGAGGAGCTCCCGGAGGGGGCGACGCCTGGAGCACAGGACAGGCATTGTGGCAGGCACACCGTTGGAGGCACGCCAGGGATTAGTGCGCATTTTGAGCTTCGTTTTCTGCGAGTCGGGCTGGATTGCCTCTCCAGATTTTCATTGTGAGGGTCTTATCCCATTAGCGGGGAAAAAGCAATGACAGGATAAACGCCGAAGCAAAGGGAAAACGCCCGTAAAAAATGCAAATTTTCAGAGCTGAATTCCCGGTGTTTGCTTTGCCCTTTTATACATGCTGCTAATGATGGGCTCGGGTCAGATTCGGCGCCACTCGTCTACGCTCCGTTCCTTGAGGCCGTGGCCCCGGACAAGTTTCGGCAGACGTTTGCTAAGAGAAGCTCTGAAAATATGAAAACATTCTGAGCCGTGGCATTAATTAGGCGCTCTTCTAATTGGAGTCTGCAGACACGCCCCACGCCGCACGCCCAACGCCCTACACCCCAATCGAGGCAGCATTTTGATTGATTCTGCTGTCATTTGTGTTTTAATAACGGCTGTCACGGACTCGATGTTTGATGCGTTACTGCGGGGGGGGCCAGTGCAAACAGCACAGAGTCCTCGCAGATCGAGTTTCGCTTTTTATGTGGTGTTTGCCGAAGGCCCAGCACCGTTTTACAAATGTATAGCCCATTGGCTAATGGCTAGCGGAGCGACTGCTCCAAGCCCCCCACCTACTCGACCCATTTCGGTGCGCCCAAATCGGGCGATTGTTAATTATGTAAAATCGATAAATTAAGTAAATTATTTTTGGCAGCCAGCGTGGAGTGAGGTGTGCAACTGCGGACGGGTTGGCGTCAATGAGTCACGTTCCGGAGATGCCGGAGACTACCGAGCGAAGGGTAGCGAAGGGAACAGATAACGATGGCAGGCAGAGATAAAAAGGCCAGCAGAGCAGCTAAGCGCCTACGCCTTTATCGCATCAGTATCAGACCCCGTCCAGACCGCGAACAGAATTGAAACTTAAAGTGGAGCTCCGTCCCTTCCTGTCACCCCTTGCCCTGCCAACGCTTTTGTCGGGCTAACTTCGTTTTCCGTGAGATGAAAACGCTTTATCCAGCGGAAGAAAGCCGGGGACTTCGGAAGCGGATTTCGTAAGATGAAATCCGTTCTCCAAAAGCCGAAATCCGCTTTATGAGTGCTCTGTGGACCGGTTGGCGACTTCCCACAGCCACGCACACCACTTTATGTGCGGGTGGGTTGGTGAAAGGATTCGCATGTCACCGTGGGCATGCCCGAATGTGCCGTGAATATCCCAATAAACTGGTTCCCACTGTCACCTTCACTGCGAATGGATTCTACTTACTGTGGCCTGTGCCAAAAGAGACAATAGCTAAATACTAATGCTGAATTCAAACGGACCTCTCGCTGCTGATGGCGGATGCCGGATGGCGTATGCGCTGGAAAATTAATATTCAGAAAGACGTTGAGGTGGGGCCCTGGCTGCTACCGCAGGTGAGGCTGGCCACAAACCACAGCAAAGTTGACGAAATTGCTGTTCACGTAACTCAATAAAGGACTTCTAATTTAAATAAAAGCAACCAGAGCCGCCACCCGCGTCAATCTACCGAGGACCTGGCGAACAGGACCAGGAGCACACACTACCACCATTGAGGGGCGAAAAAGAGAGGAACACGTTCGCTGACTTTCCACTTCCACTGGGGATTTCAAGGTGACACGTGGCTCAGGGATAGACTGCTGACTGGTTTTCTTTTTCAAGCAATCACATCAAAAGGAAAGTCTGAGCTGCTGATGTGCCGTGGCGCCACACCGAGCTGCGCCGCATCAACGAATTCATAAAATATTTAAATGCAAAAATGAGCATGCAAAACGGACGAATGTTTCGCTACATTAGCGATGAGAGCAACAAAAGCGCCAGCCCCCACAGCCGGAGGCCATTCCCGCTCCCCTTGAGCATTTAATGAGCAGCTAGACTTTGGAGCAATTCCTTTAGCTCAGTCGGCACCCGTGGGACACTTTTTCTCACCGAACCAACGGCACCAGCCATTGTTCCCGTCGCTCTTCGCCCTGTGAAGCTAAATACCCAATGGAATCCCTAATGGGATGGCACCCACCCCATCCCACATTCTAGAACTAATGAAACAAAAAGTGGAAAAATCATAATTTTCATTCTGTTATAGCTAGCCTGGAACTTGGAATAGGCTGGGAGTATTCGTTTTCTTTCTTGCGATAAACAAATCAACGTCCATTCCGAGCAGTCTTTGACGGAATGTAAGTCGATATCGCGGAAGTGTGCTCCATTAGCTGGATGTCGTGAGGGAATCTTACCAGCCCCCTAACAGCCCACTGCGATTTGTAAAAGTTTAGCTATTACGGGATGGCCCGAAAGACATTTGAAAAATCATCCCATGGGTCCGCCTGCCCAATGACCCATACACATGTACATATGTACTCCATCCGGATATATCTTTCCTTGCCTGTATTCTCAGAGCCCCGTATCGTGGAAGGCTCCCAACGTAATGGTACTTTTACATAACCATTGGCCACAGCTCGCATGATGGAAATATACAGAACTGTACTACTTATTTGAGGGCGGGTGTATTTGCGTCTGGTGGCAAATGGCGTACAATTGATACGTTTCCAATGACGCCGGGGAAACGGAACGGCTAGGAACGGGATGAACCCCTTGATGGACGAGACACGATGAGAACTGTCAGGGGCTGAGCGCAAAGACGTCTTGATGGATAGATCTCTGAAGGAAAGCGAAGCAACGGCTTATCGAGCGGAGGCAGGAGTGGGACAGCAGAAGCCATCCAAATACGTATGCCAGGCACGACAAAATTGCTTCAATCAATCATAGAAAAACACTGCTTCCAATTAAGCGTGGCGAGGCATCCCTTGAGGTGCCAATGGTGAAAGTATTGTGATACAAAAGCAGACTGGCATCGAGTCTAAAACTAAAACACTTTGCAACTATTAAACTATGGACCTGGGTACCCTATAACCCTGAGGAGGAGGACATTCGGAGACCCGCATATTTGACGTTGACGGGGGAAACTTTACGGAGAGCTGACATGTTTATATTTTCCACAAATCCCTAAGGCTCTGACCACTTTAGTGCACAAGTGTCAAACAAAACCAATCAAGCTTTAAAAACGAAAACTGGTCACGAATTACTCATCGCTCTACGGGGCCTACGGGAACGCCGTCTTTCTATTGCTATTAGTAAGCCTGCCATCCTTAGTGAACCGTAGAAAAATGCTTGGTGTGATTTTTATGCACAACTTTATCATGGGTGACCTAGTTAGCCCTGATCTGTTGAGCCGCATAAACGTCACGATTTCTATTAGATTCACTAGAAACTACACATATATCGTTGTCCCCTCCACATTGTAGATCCGTTAAGGGTCTTATGCTCGGCCTATAATTCCCTCTACCAGACTATATCCACCTCTAATTCCCTTCCTCTTATTAAATTACTAATACTCACATATGTACCTGTCTCGTAATTAGTAATTGTAGTTGTATTTGTATTTTGAGTGCATGCGTAGCTCTTTTAGCAAGTTTAGTCTAACCGCTGTCTTTCCTGTTCGCGTTCGGTTCGGTTCGGTTGACGCACCACGCGTCATGCGGCAGCGCTCCTCGGTCGGTTGGACGGCAGGAGGGCAACCGCCTGGGATCACACGGGCCACTTGATGGTGCAGTAATTACATTGCCAATTGAAAGATGCAGTATTGCATATCACGAGTTGCTGCGGACACCGCAACTCTACATTTATACCCGATACATAGCTAGTATGGCTCTCATCCACCTGACGGCGCTAATATTGAACGACACACAAAAGAGTGCGTGCGAAAGAGACAGAAAATCAGTCAGAACGCGTCGTCGGGCGCTGCGTAGCGACCGGAAATTGATTTGTTCCTTTTGTTTTGTGTCATTATTATAAACAAAAGGAAAAAAGGAACAAATTTGATTGTTTTTGATTTTCTCGTATTTTCAAAATTTTGGATGCCACAGATTGTCGTCCTTTGTAGGAGCGGAAGAGGGCGTGGCGAAATTTTGAAAGAAACTAGATCCAGAGTGATATGACAGGAGTCTGGATATAAAATTTCGTTGCTGAAGCTCCTATAGTCTCTGAAAATTAGGCGTCAAATAAGACGGACAGACAGAAATGGCGCAATCGACTCGCCCATTGATGCTGATCAAAAATGTGTATTTTATGGGGACGTCCGTTTTCCCCACAAATCTAATAAACCCCTATACTCAATTTGAGTATCGGGTATAGAAAAAGAAACAGCGGAAGGACTCACTTAGTTGTAATCACTTCGTGGTGGAATATGAGGCAATTCACAGATTAATCGACCTGAGGAGATCTATCATATGGTCCGAATATGATCCTGAATTGGCAATGTTTGGGCCAGGAGCTTTCGACTAACAATTTCGATAGCGAAAAATCTCCATTCAATATATTCTGCATATTACGCAAACTAAAACACCGACTAATACTAGCGAATATATGTACATACCCTGCAGTACGGGTCATTAATGACTCAGCTGCTGACACGTCGATGACCGCGTCACTACCCCCGATGACATAGTCGATGACCGGCCATACGCTGAGCTGATGACATTAACATGGAGATGTCCTAGGGTATAATCGATGACATTGTCATCGAGCATTGCCGAAAAATCATGCACTTAATAAGCGATGATTTTTCACGAAAAATCATGCATTTTTGGCTTAAATCATCGCTTATTAAATGCATGATTGTTGCCTAAAGATCATGCACATAATAAGCGATGATTTTTACCTCAAAACCATGCATTTTATAGGTGATGATTTTTACCTAAATATCATGCACTTAATAAGTGATTTTTCACGAAAAATCATGCATTTAATATAAAAAGTAATACATTGTAATTGTTTATTTTTCCAATTATTTTTATTTATTATTATTCATTATTGTCTGCTTTGTATTTTTTTTTCTCTTGAGGTCTTCTGAAAATGACTATTCTTAATGTTGTGAATAACCTTCCGAATCACTTTTTCTGCTGGCTCGTCGGGTATTTTCATCTTCACCGTGACGATTGCAAATAGCAAAGAACAAAGCAAAAGAGTTCTGTCGACGCAGGCGCAAAGAAGACGAAAAGATAAAACGAAGTTCTCTGCTACTGCGCACGGTCGGCAGAACCGAATTACGTTCGGCACGCGCGGAAAATAGCAAATGCAAAGCGAAGAAAGAAAAAGAGTTCTGTCGACGCAGGCGCAAAGAAGACGAAAAGATAAAACGAAGTTCTCTGCTACTGCGCACGGTCGGCAGAACCGAATTACGTTCGGCACGCGCGGAAAAGAAAGAAACAAAAGAAAAAACAAAGGGTTCGATTTGGCTGGCGTCAACGCCTCGATGACATTGTAGATGACATTCGTCATCTCTCACTGCTGGTACTGCAGGGTAACTACATAATAGCGAAAAGACCAGTCGTGACGTTGTGTTTTCTCTTCCTAGACTACTAGACTACTTCGTCTCGATCGCGCCGAGGAATAAATTGTGGGACCGAGTTGTTTTCTTCGTTCTGGTTATAATATTTATGCGATCTGATCTGAATTCTGCATTGCATTACATTTTTTTTTTTTTGTACAATATGTCCGAAATGAAAAAATAAGAATGTGTGCCTTGTATGTGTGTGTATATGACTGCGGGGGTAAATGGGGCAATGTGTAAGTTCTGGTGCTCCATTAGCGGTTCCAGACATCCAGTAGCTTGATAGCGTTCTCCAGGCATCCCGAGGAGATGACGAGAGCGTGAACATTGCGGAGATGATTATTGTAGCCCATTTCAATCAGTTTTTCCAGCTGCTCACGAAAAGACAGTAGCAAATACTTGTAAATAAGATCCAACATGACCTCCCGAAGAACGGCCCGAATGTCGCCCAGGTTCAAGGCGCTGTGCGACGCCTGCCAAGGGTTGGGCAGCGGCTCTCTGTTCTCAAGTCCGCGCTGGGAATTTCCCCCATTGTCCTGGCCGCGCGAGAACTGCTGATAGTTCCTGGCCACAATATCTTCTTCGGATCTGCGCATTTCACTTTCGAGGCGGCCCAGCAGCTGATGACCACCAGGGACGAGCTCCAAGTGCATTATTAGCAGATGACGTCGACGGCGTGCATACTCCAGCTTGGCCAGACTCATGGGCAGCAACACCTTCAGGGCCACCTTGCGATTGCTCTTCAAGTAACTACGGAGCGCGTCGCCCGTGATGCCATTCTTTTTCAGAACCTGCTTCAAGTGCTTCATCAACAGGTTCCTCAGACTGTCCGAATTATAGATAATCTTTCTCAAGCCTTCGGCAAGCTTACGCCCGACCAGGCCGGTCCACGCCGCCTGTTTTGGGGGCGCGGCCACAGCTGCCGGTGGGCTGGGCGCTGCGCTGCCTCGACGGCACACCACATACACATTGACGCCAGAAGTGATGCCAACGGTGTCAATAGTGCCATCATCACGGAGCACCTGGCCGCCGAAGACCAGCACGATTTTGTCAATAGCCTGCTCGAAACGCACGGCCACCAGGGCCCGCAGATTCCGAATCAACTCATTCTTGCGCACCGAGACGATTGCCTCCATATCTACGGACTTGGCCACTATTTCTATGTAGTTTCCGCGGCTCATGGCGTCGACTCGTATGAATTGTAGATATAAAGAAAACGATCGATTCTGTTGTTGTCTGCTGTGCGGAATTTTTCAACTGAATTTGAGAAAGTTAGATTCCTGAAGTTTTCAGTCTGCTCTGATGCCAGAAAAATCTCCGCGTTTGATTCCGCAGTGAATTTTATTCGAGAGCTACAATCGGCTTTACCTACACTAGATATTTACCAGCAATAAAATAAAACTCCGCAGACATGTCGGAACCTTTATTCCACATCCACTCAGCCCCCACTCTGTCTGTCGTTTCAGACGGATCGTGCTTGCAACTGGCTCCCCAAGTTCGAGGGCAGGTAGCCGAGTCAACAAGCAAACACCGGGGTACTCCGCTGGGAGCACACATCCGCATCCTATCCACAGCTGCGGCCAGAGGCAGCGAGGACGCACACGTACTCGGACACGGACACGGACACGGACACGGACACGTGGTACGGAACACAACAGGGACAGGACTGGCCACAGCCGAATCAATTGGATTTCAAAGGGAGAGGTGGATCCGCAGGTTGGCGAGCACCATTGATGTAACAGCCATGGGCGCCAATACATCGAGCAGAGCCGACGCGAGTCTGCTCGCCGACGATGACGGTGAGTGGGGATTGGGATAGATTAAAGCAAATATGTAGCTTGAACATCACAGTAGCCCGGCCTTGACTGAAAATATTGAAATAGCTTACGGGCACGCACCCGAAACCAACTGAGGGGTCGAAAGCTGGGGGGGCCATGGAGCTGTGGAGAATGGACGAACTGTGCCTGGTGAAAATATTGAAATGCCTCGCCCTGCCGGACCAGCTGGCCATGCTCCAGACCTTCCAGCGGTGTCGCCCGCTCCTGGGGCGCATCTGGCGCTCGCAACTGACCGAGATTGAGCTCAATCTGCTGGAGGTGCCGCTGCACAAGGACGACTTTGACTTCCTCCTGACCAACGGCCGTGCGCAGCTGAACGAGCTGAGGCTCAACTACCTGGGCAGGGACCACTTTGAAGTGCTCGTCGGGCACAGGTTTCCCCAGCTGCGGCTCCTCGAGGTCGATCTCCTGCCGCCGTTCTTCCTGTGCCCGCGATTATTGCATCAGCTGGGACAGACTATGCCGTTGGCGTTGGGTAGTAATACATTTTAGGGGGTGTGCGGGTGGGTGTTCAATTGTAAATAAAGTGGTCTGCAATCCTTAAAATCAGGTGATATATGTAGCTGATATACGCATTCCATCTCTCTTACATTTGCAGTAAATTTTGACCATTTCCAAATACTTCGTGCCATCGGCAAGGGAAGCTTTGGCAAGGTAAGAGCATCCGCATGCACCCACATGGGTGCACCGGCATACTTATCGTGTGGGACTGAGCTTAACAAGATGAAAAATCGAACATTCACAGGTGTGCATAGTGCAGAAGCGAGACAGCGGCATTCTGTATGCCATGAAATATGTGAGTCGCTCCGCCTGCGAGATGCGTGGAGCGCTGGGCGGTGTCATCAAGGAGGTTGAGCTGCTGTCCTCATTGGAGCATCCGTTTCTAGTCAATTTATGGTTCTCATTTCAGGGTAAGTGCACACAAACACAAACACAAACCCAAACCCAGCCCAGACAGACCCGGCAAGCACCTCCCGTAAGTTCGAGTATGCAAATGAATCTGCCACTGCCACTGGCACTGCCACCTTTGGCCGCTTAGCAGCTCCGTTCCTGAGTCTATCACTGCTCTTGGAGCCGTTGCCGTTTCTGTTGCTGTGGCTGATTGGCAATCAAAATGCAAATTAACTCTGTACATTTCCTTTGAAGCCCGAGACTATGACATTTATACTCGTATATCTTTCATCCTTATGGCACACTCACACCCACACATCCACATCCAGACGAGGAGGACTTATTCATGGTATGCGACCTGTTGACTGGTGGCGATTTGAGATATCACTTACAGAACCGAGTAAGTCCGCACGCGACAACTCTTAGCCTTCAGACTCAGACTCTCCCCATTTTCGCCCTCCCACTTCCTTTTCCGGGCCCATGCCTGTGTCCGTTCTCCTTTCAGGTTGAATTTTCCGAGCAGAGTGTGGCCTTATTAGTGTGCGAGCTTGGCAGTGCGCTGGAGTACCTGCAGACGCAGCGGGTGGTCCACAGGGACATCAAGCCAGACAATATTCTATTGGATGATGGCGGTGAGTATCCGGAGAACAGGACTCGCTCCGGTTGGACGGGAGACGCTTTTCATTTTCCGAGACAACATCCAGGCCATCCGCGTCTATAATTCATAATAATGACATGGTGGTCGTGCTCAAAAATGTATTGATTTCATTTGGAAAGTTCTGTACACAGTACGGCCACTGAAGCTTCTCTTGGGGTGGCACAAATTATTCATTTGCCACCCAGCCATACAGTGGGACATGGCGACATGGGACGAGCAACCAGCCAGGCGGGCTGAGAGTCTATTTAATGACATTCAGGTGATCCAACGATGTGTTCATATCCACGTACATATTGTGTTCTGATTCACACTGTCTATAGTGTTAGGGAAAGTATTTTTTTCCAATCCCAATCTAAGTGGAATTTCCAACCACGGAACGATTTTCTGACTCGTTTTGTTCGTGGCAATAACACAGAAATATACGAGTCAGCCGCGGGAAATTGTTTTCTTCATTCAGGCTATAAAAATCCGCAATTTAGTAGATTTTGTCTAAGTACAACTGCTGTTGCCAGTGCTCGTGTTCCACTCAATATTCTCGAATGCACTTCATTCACGAACATTGCCAAGAACATTCAATAATAATTGTTATTGAATTGCAAGCGGAGTAAAGGGAATGGGCGAATGGAAATGGAAAGCCAACCGCAATTAGATTACCACCCACTCGTACGCCCAATCGAAGGAGCCACTTGCATGCATTAAGAGTGCCGCCCCCACTGACGAGAAATTAATTCCAGGACACGCTCATTTGACTGATTTTAATATTGCGACGAGGCTGCAGAAGGATGCGATGGCCTGCAGCATGTCGGGAACGAAGCCGTATATGGCGCCAGAGGTTTTTCTATGCGCCCTGGACGAAGTGGGTGAGTGTGTCTGCCCGGGCACAAGCTGAATTAAACCTACCGAAGCGATAATTGACTGCTTCCTGATTGTTTCAATTTAATTACAGCTGGCTATAGCTACCCAGTGGACTGGTGGTCCCTGGGCGTTGTGGCCTACGAAATGCGAAGCAACGTCCGCCCCTTTGTGGTGCACTCGAACACGCCCTTGGCGGAGATCAAGAACATCCTGAACACCCCTGTGCACTATCCCCGCTATTGGAGCAGCAACTTCATCGATCTGCTGCAGAAGGTAGGTTAGCTGCGCGCGCCCACCGAGTTATCGTCGTTTCAGATCGCACTCTACTTTCTTGCAGTTACTCTCCACGTATCCCGGGGGCAGGATCAGCACTCAGCATGAGCTGCACCAGACGCCGTTGCTGCGGAACATTGACTTTCAGCAGGTGCTCGACAAGAAAATAAAGCCCATCTTCAAGCCACCCGAAGACCACCTGAACTGCGACCCGTGCTTGGAACTGGAGGAGATGATTGTGGAGACGCGGCCGCTGCACAAAAAAAAGAAGCGTCTGGCCAAACAGCGGTCAGCCCAACGCGACAGCGACCCCGAGACCGTGCTCGTCAAAGAGTTCATCGTCTACAATCGTTACAAAGAGCTTAAGCGAAAGGCCATGGAACAGAAGGAGAACGACTGGCAGCGTGAGCTCGAATTGGCCATGGCCAACTCGATAGTCAACAGCTTGGCCCCCATTCAAGAGAGGCCCGCCTCGTCCACTTCCACGTCTATTAGCCATGCAACAAACCCCGCGATCACCACTCCCACGCCTATGCCAGCAGCCACGAATTCACCATCTGGCAACGCAAGGTGCACCGCCTGCAAAGAGAGTGATAGCATCGAATTCATAGATCGCACGCCGTCCCCGCAGGGCACAGGCGGAGGAGCCACAACAGCCACCCCGACACGGCTCTGCAGCACGTTGGACAAGGCAACGGGCACGGCACAAAAGTAGTTTCGTACGATCAGTGCGAATAGCACCCGAACCCTCCGCACGGAACTAATGGCACATTCTCGTATGTGCATATAAGTACATATTTATGCATCATCGTGTGGCAACGCAACAGGTTTCACTGCGAGCACAAGCACAAGCCCCAAGGCACATCCATAGAGATCCAGAACCTACGAGTATTTTTCGAGTTCCGCTGAATTTCACCTTTGTACGAGCACGTGTACGCGTAGTTATACATAAATATAAATAAAATAAAACATATAATTTGTATTTCTTTTGCCTAAGTCTTAACTGTAAGTCCCTTTGTACATATGCGTGTATGTATGATTAGCTGTTAGCTGAAATCAAAATAAATGTAAAGAGGCACTGCAGAAAGCGGGGTTTACCTCACCAGGAATGTTCGGAAGAACTCAATAAAACTGGCAGCGTAGTTTCGATTTTTTTTAAGTTTTTATTTCAAGTTATATTTCATTCATGTTTCACATATTTTTGTAATGCCTTTTTTTGTATAAAAAAGAGTAAATAATTATGTTCTGTATGTATAATTGTTGTATTCACGCACTTGTTGATCTCTCGTTAAATAGTTATTCTGGGTTGGTGTTATTATTGGATTGGTGTGTGGCGAAAGTGGCTAAACACTAACCAAATTTCTATAATAATCCCCTTCTGTATATTATTTTATCAGCAAAATGCAACATGTTAATAGTTTGTTAATTTCTCTGGTTCTATCCGCGTTCTCTCGTTTTCATTTGTGGGCTTTTACGGTTAATTTTACATTTTACGAATATCATTTTAACATCTTTCACCCATCATTCCCCTCCCCACCCTGTCGTCAGCAGCTCAACTGCATTGGGGGCTGGGTGGGGTCGGAAGATGGTCGCTGGGTGTCGGTGCGAGGGTGAGAAAATAGAAAAAAATCAAGAAAGTCCCCAGCACGGGGAGCGTTTACTACGAGAAGCGTAAAGAGCAAGTGTGTGAATGATTCTTTCTCAATAGAAATGGTGTTCCACTCTGTATTTGTGGAAGGAGTATTTTAAAGATTCAATTAAGTTGAATAGCTTACAAGATTTAACGAATTTTTCTTTTGTTTTTTTTTTAAGCAAAAACAAATGCAATTGTTTAGAAAAGCGTCAGTTGTGTGTGTGTGTTCTGTGTCTCTTTAGAAAATCGGCTTTTTTGTTCTCCTCTTTTGGTTTTTTGTTTTTGTTAGAAGAATGAAGGAGTAGAAGAAACTACAAGCTGCTAAAATGATGTTCCGTGTATGTTTGTGTGAGTGTGTGGGAGGGAGATGAGTGTAAGTGTATGTGTAGTGTAGTATAGTATGTAGTGTGTTTGGAGTTCGGCGTGTCATTTTTTGTTTGTTATTTTTCGGCTTTTTCTAAACAAAATGTTACTTTTTTTCGTTGAACTCCATGTGTGGCACTGCCGGCGGACATCCGCCGCAGCCGTTTGGTGGCTGCACTAAGCGCTTGGTCATACTATACTGTGGTGGTGTCCACAGACTCGATACGTGCAGCGCCCTCGTCTTTGGCCCCCACAGTAGCAGACTCCGCCCCGTTCAGCGCACCGCCATCGACATCGTTGCCCACCTCGACAGCGCCGGCATTGGCAGCTTCGCCATTCTTCTTGGCGCCAAACTGGATCAGCTCGACGTGCACGTTGATGGTTTTCCTCTGCGCTGTCTCTGCAGACTCGTCTGGCTCCGACTTCACTACAGTATCACCCTCGGCAACAGCTGCGACTGCCGGAGCCGGCTCGCCACCGGTGGTGATGGTCAGCGAGAGATCGTTCAGTGATTTCAACACCTTGTCGACATCGTCCTGGGTGCTGGGAGTGCCATTGCGGTTGCCAAAGTAGAGGTAGCACTTGCCGAAGTGGCCTGTCAGGAAAAGCGTCGAGTGAGTAAAGAGTCATTGTTCTCCTCTCCTCCAAAGTTTTATAAAACTACTTACCCTTCCAAGCGATAGACATCGGATTGCATTCGCGCTTGCGAAGCTCACTCTTCAGATCCTTGACGCGAATGTCACGAGTCAAGTTAGTCAACTTAACGCAAAAGTCACGCGGCCCGCGGTTTTTCTTCTTCGTCTGACGACGCTCGCCAGCGCCCCCCTCATCGAACTTACGATCCTCACTCTTGGCACCTCCCTCAACTCCAGACTGATCGCCCTCAGACTGAAATTTAATGAAAGTGTGAAAAGGGAGTCCATAATGGCCCAAAGTACCATCAATTAAAATCACCTTGGTTGTGCGTCTGCGGCGGTTGACGAAGCGACCCTTTCGGCGTGGAGCGCGTTTCTGGGTATTTTCCTGCATTGGTGAACCATACATATATCCATACAATATACACTTTAGACAGATGTATTAATTATTTTACTTACGCCCTGTTGTTCGTTGTCAGTCTGTGAGGTGGTGCGTCCTGGGTTTCCTCGTGGGAAGCGACGACGCAATGGCCCACGACGGCGCCTACTGTTCTGATGCTGCTCAACATCAGTGTCCTCCGACTTCAAGGCAATGGTCTTGCCTGATTTCTCCTCCTGCTCCTTGAGCTGTTGCAGAACGGGCAAGATCTTAAGGCGACGTTCAGACAAAATCTCCCAAAAGACGCCATTGGGACGGGGCAAGCGCTTTGCAACGCGTATGACCTCTGTGGGCGTTACGATAATGTCCACTGGTGAATCGTACTTCTGAAACAGATTCAAGGGCAGAGTGTCCACCACCTGCAGATCGTGCACAATCGTGGCTATCACTGTGTCCGGTGTTATGGCACCCAACTCAATGAGCAGACCAATGTCCAGGTCTGCAAAACCATTGCCACGACCAATACGGTAGCCCTCGCGTGAAACTACGACGGAACCAATCACCACAAGGTCTAATTTAAGTTTACTCTCCATTCCGATTTCCGTGCGGAACTTGAGAATATCCTGGACGCGCAGAGCCTCTTTCTTCTGTTCCTCGGTGGCGTCGGCTGGTACATCGACCTTAAGGCACAGTGCCGACGAGTCGCGTGTGCTGGGCAAATAAACAGACTTGTCGGCGAGCAAAGCCTGTTCCTTAAAGTCGTGAAGAGCGCGATCGATGTTCACCTTAATGTGCTCTGCGGAAATAGAAACATAAATGAGTGTCGTGTCCTATAAATGTGATCACTCAATCAACTTACCGGCCTTCTTGAACTCCTCCTCCTGAATGAGCAATGCAGCAGCCTTATCGGCATCCACAAATGCAGGAATCCGATTGAATATGTTGTTAAATCCAATGCCAACCTTGCCCTCCTGGATCTTTTTCCAAGTCTGCACACGGAGCGAGCGCTTTGTGGGCTCCACGGGCTGAGCTGTTGGAGGAAACATGTTAGTTTCTTGAGCATTCAGTTTACAAGTAATGCATAAGTACGTAAGCCGGTAAAAAACAAAAAGAAGTGAGCGGCGGTCGCCGCCAGTTCTTATCGCTGACCCGAGCCCATAGCTGAGGCATGTTATCACGCCAGTTTTACGCTGGACTGAAAGCGAATAAATTTCTCAGCTGATACTGGAGCTGATAAACCGGTTTCCACGCCCAACAATCAGATATTAGCAATTTAGTCTAAACAAACACTACTAAACGCCGGCACGGAACTGTCTTTCAACAAACAAATGTGCATGGAAAACATTCGGCAGGGTTGCCACATGTTTGAATTTCCGTAAAGTCTATGCACATGAACACACACGCAAATGCATACGTGCGTGTGTGTGCAGAAATAATGATGACAAACAAATTCTGGTGCACATGAACATACGTGAATGTATGTGCATACAGATGTGCAGAAAGAAATTGCGTGTGCGTGTTTGAAAATTCAATTTAAAAGCATTTAAATATCGATATTGACGCATGACCAATAAGTTGGCAACGCTCTAGCACTCAGGCACACACACACACGCACTAAACATTTCTTGGCGATGAGCGCATCAAAACGCGAATTTCTCAATTAATATGTATGCATGTGAGTAGTGATGTGTGCTTGTGTTCGACTGTGCCTGTCCATTTGGACAGGCGACAAGAATGACATTAGACCGCCCGAAAACTAGACAGATCGAGCAAGGGCAGTCAAAATGTTTGCCGAAAATGATGATTCATTGTGCACTATTTGCGGGCACCGCTTGGTAATTGTAAGCAGTCCCAGTAGTTTTTAGCATAAGAATGCGCGCCACGATGACGTAATTGGTATCAACAACAAAAACCGAAGACCGCCGACCGACATGAAAAAAGCGGGCATGTACAGACAATTGTTTTTGTTGTACCTTTTCTCATCTCTCTGCTCTTATCCTTCTTCATCCGAGTTTCCTTTTGACGTATAGTTTCGGCAATTTGACAACTCATTTACCGCAAGAGCCGCATAGAAAGAAATATGGCGGAATTTTTTGACAACTTTTTTGTGCACTCTATGTAAAATGGCCGAATGTACACGGTGGAGGGGGGAGTGAGAAAAAAGAAAAAATATTCGTCTAGGGCCGCCCGCTAAAATAATTCCCTTGATCTCATTTAAAGGCAGCAATAGTGCAATGCACTAACTAAACACATATACGAACGCGACGACGCAGAATGTTTATGATAACATTCTCACACTCGCGCAAAATATATGCAAGTTTTCAGTTCTACTTCGTCACCGTCACCCTGACGGAGAATACTTACTTGTCGATGACACCTCCTGGGCTGTGTTAGCGCCATTCTCCGCGGCGGCTGCAGCTGCAGGATCTGAGTTGCTTTGATTTTCCATAGTAATTCGATTAAAAATTGTGTACTTGAACTGTTTTTTCTTTTTTTTTTTTTCTTCAACAATTTCTTTTTTCACTGAACACAATTTCTCGGCAACGTGCCTTCCAACTCCACCAGTGTGACAGCGGACTTTTCGATAAAATAAACCGTCCGACCCTCAGAAATATACCGCATCATTTTAAAAATATACCGTAAATATACTGACGAATTCAACTTATATTTTACCACTAACCATACAGTATATACTGTATGGATAGTGATTTTACATATTCCTCGTTTTTGATATTCCGTGGAATATTACTAGCTATATGGAACATTTAGCCATGCCCAGATATAGTTATACGATTGATAAATCAATTTTCTACTTGATTGGCTTACTTTAAATAACTGCTTTTATTGGATTTCTATATGAAATGGACAAAATGAACACAACCACGTTTTTGCGAAAAAAAAAGTTTTGGAACAACATCGATGTGATCGATGTTTACAATATTGCTAATGTGTGTGATCTAATGATAAAATTAGTTTGAAGTTTTAGGTTGAATGATTTATTTTTCGCCTTTACCCTCAGCTATAATTATTAGGCCACCCTTAATGAGTGATGATAGTTGACACGTTAGGCACCACTTCTAAATGGCTCTGATAAAATTTGTATGATTGCCTTGGAGACAATTTTTTTAAAATAAAAAAATACTCTTTTTGAAATTATTTTACCCTGTTTTGAAAAAAAAACTTATTTACTATATTCATTTCATACCCTTCATGGGTTAATTTTAGCCGAACATTTTGAAAACAACGATGTATCATCGGACTTATCGATATAACATACTCAAAATATACTATAATATACTCTGACTTTCAGAAATATACCGTCCCATTTCAAAATATACCGTAAATATACCGTTGAAAAAGCGAACTTAGCCCACTTAACCCCCCCTTTATTTAAACAGGTTAACAACTTGAGCTAAACCACTAATCATACATACATATGTGCCAGTACATGAGCGCTTTGTATACAATTTATATTCGCATCTAATAGAGAGTTTTCCAGAGCTCTTAAAAATCAAGTTTTCATATAATAATCGTACTATTAGCTTAGAAGATTTTAGCACTCGTAGTTGAAAATTCTTTCAGTGTTCACAAATTTATGTAACTTTTATTCACATACTGTATCCGAGAATTTTTCTATATATGTTTTTTGAATAAGATATTACGTAAGTCTAAAAGCGCATTCTGCGTTTCGGAGCCGTTCGGCTTCTATACCGATTTACTTGCCACAAGCTTGCACGAAAAACGGTCGGTTTGGAAACACAAACGATGGAAACTCATCACGGACATTCTTTGAGAAAAACGAAATTACTGCACAATTAACTGCGGTGGATTAAAAAGATTGGGTACCATTTTGTTTATTTTGAACTGCAAAAAAAAATACCCGCAAGCTTGGTGAATATGCCTCGAAGACTGCAGAGCTGTTAGAGCAGAGCTCCCACGCTTCATAAAATTCTGGCACATGGTCAAATTTGAATTGGACATCAGAGCCTACAAATTGGAGAGATGTCAGAGGAAGCCCAGGAAACGAGAAACAAAAAATACAGTAATATGAATACGTGTATACGAACAGTTCCGAGTATATGTATTTTCGTACACTATTATCAATAAATGCAAAAGCTTTGACAACTTATGCTGTTTATCGGTCACTCACGCGACAAAAGAAGATCAGATTAAAGATTAGACCAAATATGGTTAATTCGTGCTCTGTTGTCTCTCCTTGTAATTTTTACCGTAACTTCACTTATCTAAGTACAATTAAAGAAGAGAAGCTCTACGCGAAGAGAACTCTAGATGTAGTAAACATTTTAACGAAATAAGCCTATAAAACGTTCCTAGTGCAAGACACATACAAACTCAACTTCGCTTACAATTATTTTTTACATATGAACTTTTATTCACTATTTTAACCCAAAAACATAAAATTTCAATACTTCTTAATATGTAATATATAATAAAAAACAGTAAGTTCTTCGGTACTTTTTTTGCGACTCTTGGTTGACCTTTTCGCGGAAATGCCCATGTGTTTTACCTTCCTGAAGCAGGTCCGGATATGGACGACATTGGCGTTTTGTGTACACGGCGGTCCAGATAACTCCACAAACTTTCAATAGGGATTACTTTTGGGCAGTTATATAGCAGCCAAGACCTTACTTTATGGGTCTTATGCTTCGGATCATTGTCCTGATAAAACTTTAACATGTTTTCAATGCCCGTTTTTTCCGCCGACTGCTTCACATTTTCTTTCTTTCTTTCCAAAAATACACATCGAATTTATCACCCCATCATTCTTATCACCCCAAGGTGAATAATGTGGGAGGCTATCAAGAATTGGACAAAACATAATAACAATAAAATAATAAAAAAAAAACAATAACATCTTGCACGTTACCAAAACAAAAGGTTACCAAGAAATTGCAAGGTGTGTGACATAGGGAGGGTTATCGCTTCTTTTCTCACAGCGATGCACAAATTAATCGAATTGCAAACATTATGACGATATTTTGAAATTTAATCCTAACACTGTTTATTTAAGGGGCTAGTTTTAAAAACTGAATTATTTACAAACATTAATTTTAAATCGTAATCTGTTTCAATAATTTAGAACTTTAAGGAGATATGTAATTGCACACGGTATTGTCCCTTCTACGAAGTTAAGAAAATAAAAATAAATAAAACTGCTTCCGTCAACGTATGGCTTGCGACATGTGCAGGGGTGTCACCATTAGCGTCAATTCGGCATCCTTTAGGTTCGCTCCTCGCAGATTAGCTTCCTGGAGATCGCTGCCAGACAAATTGCACCGCTCTAAGTCTGCTCCGGCCAGAACGGCGGCCCGAAGATTACAATTCTTCATGTTGGCATTCTTCAGGTTGGCCACTCGCAAATTGACACCAGCCATGTTACTGCTCTCCAAGCAGGCGCTTTTCAGATTAACTCCTTCCAGATTGGTACGCACTCCTGTGGGATCTTCAAAGTTGCAACCGCGTAGGTTGGCCCCTTCCTAAATTGAGATTAATCTGTCTCAGGCCACCAATCGTATACAGCATTTTCTTACCATGTTTGCGCATAGACCTCGCACCGAAACCAATTGCGCGCATTCCAGGTTCGCATACTGCAGGTCCGCTCGCTCCAGACAACAATAGTTGAGATTTGTGTGTGAAAGGTTGCAGTGCGACATATTCGCGTACTGTGGGATGTAGTAGTGGTAGATACATTTGGTAGAATAATGTGGGAGGCTCCCATTGACCAGCTTGACAGCTTACCTTAAAGTTAATGTTGCGGAAATCCAGCTTTCGCAAATCAGCTCCAGACAGATTGACTCCCTGAAAACGGAGCTCCGTTATGACGGAGGTTTGTATGATGGCCTTTATAACATCCATTCTAGTAAGCGGTCTGTCGCTTTGCGGTTCCTCCTGCTGTCCTAGACGCTCCTCCAAGTGGGTTATCAGCGAGTAAATACCAAAGAATCGTGCCTCTTCTAGAACTCCCATCACACTAACGTTGGCGTCACAGACGAACTGGCCATGCCTTAAGTAATTAATAATGGGCTCAAAGTAACGTGGACTCCTGTCAATCAGGTAGGCCCCCTGTTCATCCTTTTCGCTGGGCTTCATGCTGCCATCCTGCAGGAACATTCGCGCTAGCATAGAGTCCGGTTCTCTGCCAACCAAGGTGTCAATAGTGGTAGTGTATATCTGGCCGCCCACATTCAGCTTAACCCAACGATTGGGGGCAAAGCTCCTTGCGACGGAAATACTCCCACTGGCGGCCTCGTCTTCTTCAGTATCTCTTTCCTTCGGCTCATTATCCATCTATTTTAGAAATTACACAAATGAATTATTTTTTGTATTTAGTTGATTCCACTGTTTCCTTGTCTTCTTCTTTCCAGATTAATCTTGCCATTCACAGCGAGTATGTGTCATCGGACAAATAATCTATTTCGATAATATGTACGTACATATAAATATATAATTATAAAATTAGACTTCGAAATCACCAATAAATTGCCTAAAAACTCCAGTGCCGTATCCGTTATACACAATGACCACCGCCGAGATCGCCAGCAGCAGCTCAACTTCCAACTCCACGGGCCAGCGAGGTGTTAGCCGTGTTCTTGCCAAGTTGTCCCATTCTTTGGCCGGGGGGGCTTTCTACGAAGCGCACATGATGTACAGAACGTTATATTTTCGTTATACGGCGCAGAAACGCTACCAGGACTGCCTGGACTTGCTTTTTGACGGGGCCCAGAAGCTGATTGCCAAGGAGCAGGAGGGTAGCGCGGCTGACCTGTGTCTATTATTGGTGGACACACTCGAGAAGAGGGGGCCACTGCCTGAGGACACCGAAAACCTCCTCTGGGTGCCACGCTTGGGCACCCTCATACAAGGTCTTAGCTCAGGCATAGTGGAGCGTGAGACGCTGATTGTAAGTAATGAAATTTTCCAATAAAATGGGCCTTGAATTGTAATGTCGTTTCAGCAACGCGCCATCAAATGGAGCATTTCTTTGCACGGACAGTACGGACATCCGGTCTTGCACAAGCTCATTGCACACGTTTTTTGGACGGAGGGCAACATAGAGTCGGCCCGTCATCATTATCTGCTTTGTCAGGACGGCAGTCTCTGTGGTCGAGTTTTGATTGAAATCAGCCAGAGCCGAGGGTTCCAGAGCGAGGTGGATTTGTTTCTGGTGCAAGCAGTCCTTCAGCAACTGTCGCTGAAGGATCGCAAATCCGCCGAGGACACGTTCATTGAGTACACACGCTATCACCCTAAGCTACTGAGGCACGAGTTTCCCTATAAGGAGCCACTGGTCAACTTTTTGTACTTTCTGTTTCGCTTGATCGAGACAAAGAGTGTGACAGGCTTTCGTTTCCTGCGAAAGCTGTACGATCCTTCGCTAAAGCGCGATACATCGTTCTTGAAGTACGTAACGAAAATTGGAGTCATCTACTTTGACGAGCAGCCGGAGACAAACGCCGGCCCTCCCGGATTGGGTGGGATGTTCGGCGACATATTCAGTCGGCTGATGCAAGGCTTTGACGAGGAGGATGCGGAAGATCAGAGCACGCCCCAGAGAAGGCAGAACGTTAACGAGCTCGACTAACAGCAGTTCCAGCTGCAGCTTCGTCACGAATGGCAATGGAGAACTTCTTGGTTCTTTTTATTAGTGGGCGCTTTTAGTCAACGAGGTTCATTGGCGCTATTTCACCGGACTATTCTTTTCCTTGTTATAATTTTAATATACTGTAACGAATGGACATTTAGTAGACTGACTATTGTTGTCATGTCGGATAATATGGAAAATAGTCAGTCTTAGCTAGAAGTTGTTTGGAACAACTCATTAATCCTTTCGAAAATAAACTCTCTCTGTATAGTTAAAACAATTTCTGTTTTTATAGTTCTAGTATGTTTTAGACCTTCTATAAGTACTGCGAGGTCCTTTCCATGGACCAGGATCTCGGTCTTTTTTGTCTGTCGCGACGTTTTCTCGCCATATGACCCGTTTGGTTGCAAATGAAGAATGCTCCGTTAAATACTCCTTGTACTTTCGCTCTTTTCGGTCGATTACCATTATTCAATTCCGCTTGTACAGTATGCACTTTTGGTGATGGACGGGATATGAATACCGATGTTTCACATGTCAACAATGCTTGACTGACCGCTTCCTCGTATGTTTTTCTGTGCATCAGTACCATTGCGCGGCGTGTGTCTAAATCCTTGATACCGTCTATAAAACCATTGATTTTGCATCTCTCTAGAAAGTCGGTTGGGACATCATTGTAAGCCAGGCGTGAGAGTAGCTCTATGTCTGTCGCGAACTCTTGAAGTACTCTGTCCTTCAGTTCTAAGTAATGCGCTTCTCGCATGTGGTCACCTCCATATCGACGCTCCAATGCACGCTTAACAGCCTCATAATTCAATTTATCTGCGTCGGGAATCGATTGCAGCACCTCGGCAGCCTTCATCTGGAGCATCATCTGTTGCAACATCGCCATCATTTGGCCATTGTTTGCCACCGACTGCTTCTCCTGCACTGTCGACCTGGAGCCTTGCTCATCCAAGACTACGAGTTCTTCTACATTAAGGCCTGCTCTCTCCATTGCAGCTTTTAACCGTAGCTGCAGTTCGGATTTCAAGTCGCTTGTCGGTAAGCCCCGCTCAGCTAATTCCTTTTTCAACTGTTCAAATTTTAGCTCTCCGTATTTAACCATTCTCAAAATAATATTATAACAAGGAAAAGAATAGTCCTGTGAAATAGCGCCAATGAACCTCGTTGACTAAAAGCGCCCACTAATAAAAAGAACCAAGAAGTTCTCCATTGCCATTCGTGACGAAGCTGCAGCTGGAACTGCTGTTAGTCGAGCTCGTTCACGTTCTGCCTTCTCTGGGGCGTGCTCTGATCTTCCGCATCCTCCTCGTCAAAACCTTGCATCAGCCGACTGAATATGTCGCCGAACATCCCACCCAATCCGGGAGGGCCGGCATTTGTCTCCGGCTGCTCGTCAAAGTAGATGACTCCAATTTTCGTTACGTACTTCAAGAACGATGTATCGCGCTTTAGCGAAGGATCGTAGAGCTTTCGCAGGGAACGAAAGCCTGTCACACTCTTTGTCTCGATCAAGCGAAACAGAAAGTACAAAAAGTTGACCAGTGGCTCCTTATAGGGAAACTCGTGCCTCAGTAGCTTCGGGTGATAGCGTGTGTACTCAATGAACGTGTCCTCGGCGGATTTGCGATCCTTCAGCGACAGTTGCTGAAGGACTGCTTGCACCAGAAACAAATCCACCTCGCTCTGGAACCCTCGGCTCTGGCTGATTTCAATCAAAACTCGACCACAGAGACTGCCGTTCTGTGAAAGCAGATAGTGGTGACGGGCCGACTCTATGTTGCCCTCCGTCCCAAAAACTTTTTCGGAAAAATGCGGCAGTACAATTCAGGAGCAACGTTTGAGAGGATCGCAATGGATATAACAGGCCCATTCCCAACCAGTGACAGTGGAAATAAATTTGTATTCTTATATCCGATCCCTAATCAAGAGGCATCGACAGTGGCGAATGTGTTTATAAATAATTGGGTAACAAGATTCGGAGTACCAATGAAATTACATTCTGACCAAGGTCGTAATTTTGAGTCTCACACGTCCAAAGATGCATGTGAGACATTAAGAATTTGGCAGACACGTACAACACCACTTCATCCTCAATCCGATGGAATGGTAGAACGTTTTAACAGAACTTTAGAGGAGTATCTTAGGAAAGTCGTCGGCACAAATCAAAAAAATTGGGATGAGCCGGGAGGCTGATTTGAAATTCGGCGTAACCCCAACTTTTAATGAAACTACCAATGATGGTGAAATCCGCAATGATAATATGGGATTGAATGTAAGACATATACTACCACACTTTCACGTAACCCCTTAATATTTACATATTTGAAAAGTGACGATGTGACAGTAATCAAAACGATCAATGTGGCCAGTCACCGTTGAGAAAAACTCTGCCAGCATAACAGCACGACATCTAAAAAAAAAACGTTATTTTGTCGGAAATAAAAAAAATAAATTAATTGAAAAATTTTAAAAAGTAACCAACGTTTTTTAGCAAAAAATTTTTATTGTTCATTGGTATGTATCGGAAGCCCGATATATTTGAAATAGCCAGATTTCCGGCTAATAAAACATATTTTCTAGCAATCGAACTTTAAAAATGGCCACACCCAGCTATAAAAGAGCTGAAGTGGCAACACTGATGCGGTCATAGAATTAAATACCAAATAAAGCCTGGTTTCAATTAATCGGAATTAGATATGTATCAACAAATTATTTTAGTTTCGCTTTATATAGAAATCCCATAAAAAGCAATTATTTAAAGTAAGCCAGTCAAGTAGAAAATAAATTCACTAATCGGATAAAATTATGTGGCTAAATTTTCTATATAGCTAGTAATATTCCACGGAATATCAAAAACGAGGAATATGTAAAATAGAAGTTGAATTTGTCAGTATATTTACGGTATATTTTTCAAGTGAGACGGTATATTTTTCAAATGAGACGGTATATTTTGATATATATTTCTGAGTGTCAGTCACACTGTAGATATGTATCAACAATTTATTTTAGTTTCGCTTTAGTTTTGTTGTAAAACTAAAAATTCAGACGTACTACGCAGCTGAAAGTACCAATTGCACCAAAAGAAACAAAGCAAAACTAGAGGCCGCGGTACGCACGCAGAGTAAGCTAAATTGAACAGGTCAAATTCAGGTGCAGACGATTAACACAAGTAGTATATGGTGTGACATTTGCAGCGAAATGGCTGACAATGCGGCAGTGCCCACTGCCGATGTTGCAACTGCAACTGACGTTAATACCGGTGATAGCCCGCCGCACACAGCCTCACCCGCGTCCGCTGATGACCACACGACTCTTATATTGCCACCTGCTCCAGGATCAGGAAACGCCCAAGTCTCCACCCACGCAGATAAAACATCGACAGATGCCACCACATCCACAACAGTTTTGGTGGGTGGTGAGCCCCCTGAATCGGAACGTTGCTGTTGGATATGCTTTGCCACCGACGAGGACAACCGCTTGGCTGCCTGGGTGAAGCCGTGCAAGTGCCGCGGGACTACCAAGTGGGTGCATCAGAGCTGCCTATATCGCTGGATCGATGAGAAGACGCAGAAGGGAAATGCGCTGCGCACCGTATCCTGCCCGCAGTGTCAAACAGAATACATAATTGTGTTCCCACAAATGGGAAAACTCGGTGGCGCTCTGGAAGCTGTTGATAACATGATCAAACGCTTGAGTCCATTTCTGGCCGCTGGTTTCTTTGTGGGTTCACTATATTGGACAGCAGTTACTTACGGGGCGGTAACATTCTTACAGGCAAGCGTTTACCTTATTTGTTGTTATTAAGATCGCCTGAAAACACATTTCCTATGACAGATCGTGGGTCATGAGCATGGTATGTCCATAATGGAGGCGGGAGATCCGCTCGTTCTTCTCATCGGGCTACCAGCCATTCCAGTGGGTCTGGTGCTCGGCCGTTTAATACGCTGGGAGGATGCTCTGCTGCGTCTGATTCGCAACCGTGGCACAGTGGTGCGCAAATTTCCCTTTGTTAACCTCCTGTATCCGAGCCTGTAAGAGAACACAGTCCATTGAAACTATCTGGATGGTCAAAGTATTTATTCGTTCATTAATTCCACAGTACCCAGGAGGAGCAGCCAATCAACAGCAATCCGGCCACACCTGCTCTGTCTGATCCAGTTTCAGCTACACGTGTATTCTGTGGGGCCCTTCTTTTGCCCACCATCTCATCAATCGTAGGTCGCATTCTCTTCGACTCTGTGGACAATACGTTACATCGCACGCTGCTGGGAGGTCTGACCTTCATAACGGTTAAGGGTATCCTAAAAATATATTTGAAACAGAAGCAGTATGCGCGTCGAAAGAAGCGTCGCATCGTGGACTACACGGAGGAAAATATACGCAATTTTATGCATCGCAACACTAACAATCCTGCCGGCGGCGCACGTCAGCCACAGCAGCCCCCGGTGGCCCAAGCTTCCCGGATAGCCGCCGCAGCAGCCCGTGAACGAGACCGCCAGCATGGGGACATTGTCTAGATGGACGGCACAGTGGACCCAATTGATAATGCTAACTTTTTTCTAGTTCTCGGCTTTTTACGTAGATTGTTTCATCTCTCGCACCTGCAGGAGCACGCTATTGACTAGCTGAGAACCAGCCAGCAAAATTTATTGTAGAAGTCAAGTCTTCAGAAAATGAAGTGTATGTTGAAATATTTGGCCAAGCTTTTTGTTAGCAACACAAATAAAACTCCCTCCCCTCCCATGTCCCTTCATAGATGTAATATTCAAGTAGGTTATACATATACATATATGCTTCCACATATTTGATTTATTCGTTACCATTTTTGTAAATTACAAAGTTGCCTCTGTAAATAAAAGCAAACCCTTGGCTGTGGGTGAATTATAAACATCATATTACGGGTATTTCAGGACATTGATAGCCTCCTATTCGATTGCCCCTGCAACTTCTCGACCTTTGGAACCGCTTGGGTCTGTTCTGAACTTTGGTGTAACACCACACTGTGAGCAGTTTAGTGCAATTCGCAAGGTCTTGTGCTCCGGCTGCCAGATTAGATAGGCTTTTTATATCACTGACGTCCGTGGGCGAGAGAGCGCAGACAGAGTATGAGCTGGTACTGGTCTATGCAAGCTGTAAGAAAGTGCGAATAATTTGTTTATAAATATGTACTGGCTTGTAAGCCGGCTGGGGCTGGGCTGCTGAGTCATTCCGATTCAAGATAATTTATCCGCAACGCAACTGGCCGCCTGGCATACATATGTATGTATGTTTGTACAAAGCTGAATCTATGCAGGTGTGTGATTCATATATCCCCAGCACACAAGCAGCATTGGCTTGGCTTAAGCCGATCCAGCGACTCATGCATTTTATATAAATGAACAACTACATACTTCAAATGTATATAAAATCTAAAGTCGTCTGTAAACTTGCGACGGATGATATATGTATGTACATATGTGTGTACATATACATTTGTACAATACAAAAAGATACTGTTAAAGAACCGTCCAAAGTGAATGCTCCAAAAAGCGATCTAATCATTTATAATTGTTAGCAAGTTTTGTGTTTGTTTTGTCTATTTGCGCTTATCATCGACAGCACCGGCAGCAAGATATCGGTGTGCATTTGGCAGATACTTCCACTGAAGGAAAAGCGAACCCTATGCGGCCGACTCGACTTATAGATGGGCTTCGTAACAATGATATCTAGTCATATCTAGTCCTTCTACAAGTATAAATAAATAGTATTTGTATTTGTTTCAATCTGAATAGGTTATCTAAGAATTACAGATATAGGTATACCTATACATATAGGCATAATTTGGTTACTTTCAAAAATGTAGGGCGCTTGGGGTTTCATATAACGTAGGTAGGGTATTGGAGAGGTTGTAGAAGTCGAAGACCCATACACAGTTAATCTTGGCACATACACGTACGAGCACAAAGAGAAGAGAGAGAGAAAGAGAAGAGTGATAGAGAGAGGGAGACGACACGGTACCGGTGACGTATGTGTGCTTGAGCACAGCTGTGTATGTGCATTTGTGTGTTTGGCCCACCTGTTTGGGTTTTCAGGAGCAATCACACGCTTTTGCGCTCGCGGCAGTAGAAAGATTTCTTGCTGCTTTCTTTCTTCGCCTCGGGTCTGGGGTTTGCTCACTTTTGGCGGAAGAAGCAAGAACAGTAACAAAGCCAACGGGTTGCGTTTGTTCTTTGTGACTGACGGTGGGGGTGTGCAGGAGGGAGAGTGCGGTATGAAGTAGGCGGCAGTCTACAGACCAAGGCACATAACGTAACGAGTCGCTGCACATTGGGCCAGACGGCGAATATTCTGGAACCAAAACCTTTTTTGAATGATACGTTATCATAGAGCATACCCTAGTTAACTTGCCTGTCAATTGAGGTCCACAAATTTGTTCGTGTCTTCTTATGCCCCTTACTAACTATGTTAAGTTAATGTATTAGATTTGTAAAGTACTAATGTGTATTAAATTAACTGCGACCACTTGTGACCGTTATAATTTTACGGGTATTTTCACTTAGTAGGTTAGTCAGAATTTTTTTTAGACAAAGCAGCTCTATATTTGGATGTACGAGTATATCAATATACATGCTTTCATTGTCGTGAGCTTGATATTTCAAGCACGGAGAAAAATGATGAAATTAGTAAAAAAAATAATGATCTTAGACACTTAAATCGAAAATGCTGTAGAAATATAACAAATTTAAGGAGATGCCATTCAAATGGTTATCGTCTTAAATAAGCATGAATAGAGGAAATGTATAAATACTCATCAAATAATTACGTCAATAATAATGCTAAACAAAAACAACTAGTAAAAATTGCACGTATATGGGCAGTAGGGATGTGCGTGGTCGGATCGGTCTAAAATGTATATCGGTTCTTATAAATATGTATATCAATACAGTCAACTGTACCTAGGTTCAAGTCTTTAGCCTAATTTTTCGAATTTATGGCAAAATTTCGGCAGCCTGGCCCAATGTGCGCTGGAGCAGCGCCAGCGTCAACGCCAGCGTCGACGTCGACGTCGGTGCGACTACGGTTATAGCAGCCACATCGGGTGCTCGTCCCCCAATCGCAGACCACACGCGCCACGGGCACCATTGAGTGAGGTTTCGGCACGCACGACGCGTCATCTCTTTAACAAAAACAAACAAAACAAAAGACAAATGTACATCCATATGTAACATATGTATGTGTGTGTGTAGTACCCATAAACCTCTCGTATGTGCATCGTATGAGCGTGAGTGCTCCTATCGCTCCTGCCCGAGATTATCAATATATCAACTGAATCAACCCACAAAGGAGAGGAGGAACATGAACTGAAGCGAAGCCGAATAAGGCTGTTGTTGTCCCATCGAACCAGTGTGTCACCAACGCTGCCGCTAGCTGAAAAAGGAGAAGAAATAGGTTCACCAACGATCCTCAACGCAATATCCTCCATCCCCCATCCTCCACTCCAATCCCAATCCCCACCATCCATCCAATGAGCAACACAATGACAACCGCCCACGAGCCGACCATCCACTACCTGGACAGCGTCCTTAATGAGGAAGAAAAGCGGTGCGATTACAGCCATCAGTGGCGCAACTTTACGATCTCTCGGTCCGGACGCTTCAGGTCAAAGAACAAGAAGCGCGATGTGGTCGATGGCAAGCTCTTTGACGCACACAATGGCGGTGCGGCGACGAAGGAAAACGAAAAGGTGCGTCAATTTTCCAACTCCCATCTACTATCTCCCGGATCCTCCCTGCTCGAGGCCCGTTGCTTTATCAGCGCAGACATTCTATAAATATCAGTATATCGCGAGTAGCGACCCATATTGTGAATTGGGTACGTGATTTCTTTCACTGTCTATAAACTCAGCAGTTCCACCAATTCAATCGTAGTTAGACTTACCTCGTTTTAGGGTTTCTTGGTTCCTTTCTCAGCCCCACGTTTTCCTAGTGAAATGCAAACAATTTTGACTTTTCAGATAAAACTACAACACAACAAAGTCAGTCCGGGAAAACGGAAATGCTCATTAATAAAACGGAAGTTGGCTTTGTTGTGATAAGAACAGACCTCAAGGCAGTAGTCATATTGTATATAGTATAGTGTAGGCATTGTGGGGTCTTATTCATTCAAGTGCATTGGATTGGACATTTTGTAAGATCTGCGCCCGGATACATATGTATATACACACATGTATACTCATATAAGTATTTGTTTACCATTCAATGCCACTTGAGGTAGGGCGTCGAGTGAAATTGAAAACACCAGGATGATGCTCACTTGCACTGGCGGTACTCGATCCTGATGTGTGCGAGAATGCTGTGTTTTGTTACTCAAATGATAATTAGTTTTACTAATTTAAAAATGCATTGATGCGGAATGACATAAAGTCCCTTAAAACGCCAGTATATGAGCCCCAAAGCTTGCCCAAGATTGTGGCCCGTTCATGGTCATTTGGTTCCGCCTATATTATAAAGGCTACAAAGGAAGTTAACAAAATTAAACTATATTCTTGGTGTACTTTGGCCTTGGCAAGATTTATATGTAAAGAACTAAGCCATGATAAGATTAGATTGTAAAGGGAACTTTTTTGCCATTTTACCTGCAACGACGTACTTTGTAGGTGAAATGAATGATTTCTCACCTCCTTACCGTAGTATGCAATGTACTACGGAAAGGCGCTTATTAGGGTTTAACCCCACACCCCCTATCAAATATATATGTATGTATGCCTTAGGGCAATTACAGACAAAAGGTCCCATAAATGAGGCTCGTAAAGTGCAATCGAAATACACTGCGCACTGCACTCTCTTTTTATAATCGTTTGTTTGTTTCGCAAAAAAGCTTTTTATCAACAAAATAATGAACCGAAACAGAGTTGAGAAACTGGAATTACTAAACAGAAACAAAAGTCGTGTGTATGCCAAACAAACAAGATCAAAAGTGTTCTGTATGTGCCTTCTTTCTGGTTTTGCTTCTGTTGCTGCCTGTTCTGTTCGTTCTGCCACGCATATTCACCTGAGACCGACCCGACCCCGACACACGAAAAAACACACCTATCTGGAAACACTATACTTTTGATGAGTACAGCGACTCAGATTGGCCAAAATGTCATTTAATACGATTTTGTACACCATTTTATGTACAATATTCTACTCCATATTACGAGTAAAGGAAATGCACGACAGGGTAGCGCCAAATCAACGATTGAGACGGGGGCGTGAGTCGCGTATCGTGTGAGGGATGTCCAAGGAGGGCGTGTGGAGCTGATTGCGCAATGCAAATGCATTGACCGGTCGATCGATTGCCCGCCGACATTGTTGTCGCGTCATTGTCGTCTGTGCATTGAACTTGGGAGAAGCGTTTTATGATGCCGACTTGATATTTATATCGGCGATTGATGAGGACTCTCCGTTGGTATATGTATACGTTTATTAACATTTTACGGCCGTTCCTAAGCCAGATAAAAGATCGTCAATAGAGAGAATATAGTAAGGGGATTAGATGAGAGATCTCCAGCTCAGACAAGCGATCCAAAGATACAATTTTTCCCATAATGCAGTAATGGCTTAGGACATTCTAGAGAAATCTGGATCCAAGTAGTCTAGATGGTTCGCTTATTCGTGAAATACGAGTAGGAATTCTTGAAATCAAATTATGGGAAAGTTTTTGGTGTTATTTTCCGTTTCTGGAATTATCAGCTAACAAAATCAAGGCTGAGGCATGTCTGTATGTATTTATTTATCAGTATATGGGTATGCTAGAACACGATACGGTTGTGGCGTATCTCTGATAATAATGAAGCGCACAAATTATGACGATGGCATTTCCAGTTAAAGAATAGAAAAGCAGGCACCGACATACACCAAATACATACACGTATTTTGCAGGTTTTCCTCTTTACCTTATCAAAGAACAAAAACCTGTGAAATAACAATAACAAATTTCTGCACATGTATACATACATACATATATGTATAGATACAAACACTGAAGTGGCTGTGCTTCGCACTGCTTTTGTTTTTCTCTTTCTTTCCGGCAACCTGTCAAAAAGGCTTTTTATATAAATGTCCCCAAGTTTGATTAAAATCAGGTGCTAAATCATAACAAGAAATCATATTCCGCCTGCTCGGGCATGTCTTCTGATTAGCTTAGAGTCTGTGCTGTGATTCCTGACCCGGAACGATAAGTGGGATCTAAGGAGATTCAGTTCGAACATACATCTATATTTACAAATTTAATTTATTTTTATTTTATTTAAGATCTCATCGCGCAGTTCTTCTAGCGCCGGGCCCAAGTCTGCAGCCTCACCCACAACAGGACCCTTCGGCACTCCAACGGTAACAGGGAGTTCAGCTCGAAGTCAACGCGAAAAAGTGGAGTGCTACAAAAGTTTTTACGAAACGAATTTATAGATAGTGGAAACCTGTTTCACAGCTTGATTTATTCTCTACGCACTTATATGTATATAACAGTGCATGACGCTTTATTATATAAAATTGGGAGTTTGAGAGAGATAGAGAGAGCAGGAAGGTTTATTGCAGGATTTGTGGACTACAATGCACACTACGCCCAGTAAAGGCTGCGTCTAATTTTTGCGCTGGCTGCTTGATTAGGTTTGTTTTAGCATTTAATGAAGCATGCTGAGGGGTTTATATATATTCATATATTCAACATAATATATACAATATAATATACACGCTTTCTCTCCCTGAACTTGGATCGATTGTACTTATGTTAATTTATTATCTGCTGCTTGCTTAGATTGTAAAAGTATTAAAACGTGATAATTGCACTAAATTATAGAATATCTTTAAGTTTATAGCTACATTATTGTATTGCATGTATGTCAGAAGCAGTACATTTGAGTCTAGCCAATAAAGCACAAGGTTGGATCTAACGAGTCGTTTAATCGTTGCTTTAGCACAGTCGGAAAGTTTCAAATCATGAGCTAGGGATTCCATTGACATCGCCCCGCTGTTCCGGCGCTCTGATGTAGCTCACATCGCGCACGCAAAACTTCGCTCTGCACATTGGGCACGTGCACTTCTGTTCCAGCCAAATTGCGCGATCCACGTCCGTTTGGCGGGCGGCAAACCACCGGGCCAGGCACTCCACACACCACATTGGGCGGCAGTAGCAGTTGGAGCAGGATGCCTCGTTCGTCAGGGGAGCGCCATTGCGTTCCACATCGGCGCATTGCTTGTTGATTTTAATGTTCGGATCGATCAGCATGCAGGCGAAGCATTTTTCCGTTACTGGCTCCGCTTGGAAGACGGGATTGAGGGCCACTTGGGCCTTAAAAACATCCACAAAGCGGTCAAGCACGTTGCGATGGAACTGTATGTTGGAAGGTATGGCAATGGGCCGCCTCAGCCGTTCCTCCAAATTTCTGAATTCCAATGCATTGATTCGTATGTGAAAATCGGCCACACCTTGCCGCATGGGTCGCACTATGATGCTGATCATCTGCAGAGTGTCATTCTGATCGTGGTGTGTTATGTTGTAGGTCTCCGCCTGCAAGGAAAGAGGATTAATAAACGATCGCGGGAAAAGCACATATAGCCGGACCTTTGCCACACTGAGAGCCGTGTTCGTTTGGTGCGCAAAGTGAACATTGTACATTGTTGTCTTTATTATCCAGTTCTCCGTGGCTATTACAGTGCTTATGGAATTTAGTTTCTTTTTATAGATCTCCGGACGACGAAACTCAGTGCTAATGTCGCTGGCGACGGCACTGTAGCTACTCGGCGTGTTTGCGTATTTGGAAAGGGCTTTGTTGATTGGATGTCGCCGCCAGTTTTGCTGGTGCCAGTTGAATATCAGGGCGGGCACTGCGAGCACGGCCAGAACGCTAAACCGCTGGGCCGTCTTCCACGTGAGCGTTTTGAACGCTACCGCCTCCTGGGGCATTGGAAAATCTGGGTCAAGCTCAGAGTGCTCGAGCGGCTCTTGCGTGGCAAAGACGGAGAACTTCAGCCTATGGATTAGAAAGTATACAAACGGCAGGCACGAGTGCATGAAGAGATTGAGCGAAGTGCGGCGCAAGTGATATCCTACGAAGTCCATCGTTTCCTCTCCAAGAAACCATGAGAACAACTGCTCGATAGTGAAGCCCAGACGCTGAAACTCCTCCGGTGGGTAAATTATGACCAAACAAAGTAAAAGGTAAAACAGATTGAAAAGCAATTCCGACTCGTCCATGTTTCGAATAATATTGCTGGATTCAACACAACCAAACTCGCCCGGACGAACTCAAAATACTTAATTTGGAAACTGGAACTTGGAAATACAATAATAGATTGATTGTTTTAATAAATGTGCTATTGTATTCTGCCTTTTTGTATTGTTTTCTTGTTGTTGTTGATGTGTCGTTCAGGGCTGCCGACAAATTTCAGGGTACCATGAATTCGAATGTCAGCGTTCTGGTTCCACCAGAGATACTAGTTCAGTTCGTGGTTCCGTTCCTGAGAAGCGCGCTTTTGAGAATAAATTTTCAATGTCCTAAATTAATCAAAAGGAATGACATATGTATAATCATTCTACTGGTCTTTGTCTATCGCACAACTACAATTGGACATTCCGAATGCTATAGCTATCGGTGGGAGCGGATAGAAATAGCCGAACACGCACTTTCGTTTGCCGATTTACATACACGTAAAAAGTTTATCCCCCGCACACTTGTGGTCTGATTTGGACCGTTTCGACATATGTACTACGTGGAGCAAAGATTGTCCATAATAGCTTCTAAGCTGAGCTATTAGTTTGCTTTGGAATACACCTTAGCTTGTCATTCTAATCAATAATAATTTATTTGATATGCCCTCTTAGAGGGTATTAAAAATCGGCAACCAGACCCCCAAAACGTTTTTTTTTTTTTGGTTATATCTTCATTTTTTTATAATGCATTCATTTGTAAAACATACAAATTATTGTTAAATTTGTTATAGGGTTACATACACATATGGTTGATGAAATGGAAATGCTTGATATTACCGTCGCACCCGCCGTGGGACTGTGTCAGTAGACGCGATATGGACAACAAACATACATATGCTAAACGCTTGCCTTAAATCTTAGACTCTACTTGGACCTTATAGGTGTAAGCATCATATAACTAGGCCCACATTTACACGCCGCCGTCAACATCGGCTAACATAACGTATAAAGTAAAAAGTAAATACACGAACATGCACATTGTATAGACTTAAGCTAATATGGTTAACGGAATGGAATGTCTGGCTTGTTGTCCGGAAACTAAGTATTCGGACGATTAAGTCTTCTCATTTACATATGTATCTACTGCTGCAATTCACTCAAGTTCGGAATGTTGCTGGCATAATCATCGTTCGAAGCTGAGCTGGAGTCGTTGGTTAGTTCAAAGCTATTATCACCGCTTGTACCAGTGACCGTCGTCAGACTGGAGTCGTTGTTTGAGTTGTGCTGCTCGGAATTGCTTAGGTTTGGCAGGGATGCATCGGCGTAGTCTCCCTCTTCGTCTATGTCGTCATCGTCATCTTCGTCGTTACTCAAACTGCTTGTGCTACCACTGTCTTGATGGAAGGCTTCGCCATTCTCAGCGTTCAAATTTAAAGCACTTATCATTGGCAAATTATTGAGGCTTGCCGCCGTAGGGGTAGTTGTCGAATTGGCTGATACAGCATCCGCAGCGACAGGGCCGCTTATCTCGGCGGGGTTATCAATTAAAAGAGTGATTATTGGTATGTTGGGTGGATCTGTGGAGCTGCTTCCATTGCTCGTATTCTCAAGCGCAGTGGAAGCCGTTGTCATTGATGCTGCTGAGCTGTTAATGAGTATAGACAGATTTGGGATATTTTGTGGAGGCGGCTGCTCAACCTGCGCCGGCTCCTGTAGTTGTTCGCTGGGATTGAGGATTGTTAGATTAGGTATATTGGGAGTGGTTGCCGTCGCAGATGTGGTGCCCGTCAAGGCGCTAGGGCTGGCAGCGTTCTTTTGATGTCGCGAGGAACGAGGCGGCGCTGTGGGAGGAACACTCGCTGATGGTTGCGGCACACTCTTGTCGCGCCGCACCATGTGCTTGTCAAAGTAATCTAAGTTGATTCCCAGACTACCTTGGGCAGCCGCATTCAATGCTGCTGTGTTGGGCAGATAGCTTGCATCCGTCGCCTCGGTGTCCACGTCCATATCGTCGCCGAGCTCTAGGCTGAAATGCGCCGCAGGTCCATCAGCAGGGCGCTCAGGTTTGGGCTCTTAAATAAAGAAAGGTCACGATACGTAACTCTTTAATTGAATAAAAACAGAAAATTCCAACCTTACCATTCAGGAAATTTAGCGCCACGAAATCAGCTGCACTGAAAAGCTCTGCTTCTACTAGGAGCTGCAGTAGCACTCCGACAGTGGGGCGCTCGTTTAGCTTCCCCGAAGTTTTCCACTCATCAATCATTACCTGCGAAATGCTTTGATCGGGAGGTAACCTTTCCGCAACTCCGTCAATCAGGCTTATGTCTTGAGCTGTATACTTTGGCCCGCCGTTGGCAGTAATCTTCACCGCACCGGCTGCGCTACAGGCCTGCACGTCCAGGCCTTTGGGTATGATCGACATAAGCTTTCGCCAGCATGCATTGACATCCAAAATTGTGGCCAGCTTGTAGATGTCGTTATCCTCGACGCGCCGCAGTTCTGTGGTGCGCGTATATTTTGAGGAACTTCCGCACCAACCGTTCGCCTTCGCCATGACGATGTGCTCTTCTCGAGGTTTCTGGTGGAAGGGTGTTGTTTCCGAACCCTTGTTCGGGTTGTTAGTTTGTGTTTCCAATTGTCCGGCCTTTCGATGTGCGTTATAGAAACATTTTCGCATTTCTTCAACGCCGCAACAAAGCTTTAATGTATTTTTTGTCTGTTGCGTTTCCATCAGTGTGGCCGCGGATTTATCGCCCGACCCTCAGAAATATACCAAAATATACCGATTAATTTAAAAAAAAAACCATAAATATACTGACGAGTTCAAGCTTTTGATATTCCATGCAATATAACTAACTAAATAAAATCCTCAGCTCTGCCCACATAATTTTATCCGATTAATGAATTAATTTTCTACCTTACTGACTTATTTTAACCACTTGCTTTTATTCGATCTTGTCTGAAAAAAGGTTTTAGCGAAATAGGTCGCACAAAACAACGAAAGAGGATAGTCGTTTATGTTGCTCAATTTAGAGATTCCGTTAAAAACAGTCGCAATGTTAAAGACTTGATGCGTGTGTAGGCCTTTGTATACCCTATTTCGTTAATTTATTATGAAGACCCTGTTTTCCGAACTCTTTTTAAAACGTAATTAACAACGAAATTTTCCAAAATTTATATGTTTTAGACATATTCATGCATATGATTAGTATCTTGTAACCTACGGAGGCTGCGATGACAAACATTTTCTCAATTCTATAATATCCTTTTCTCTAGGGTATGAAAATTAGGTTGCCGAGAATCATTGTTGTCAACCGGTTATTACGACGAATTCCTGGTTTTTGATCTTCCATCAAATATTACTAGCTATATAGAACATTTAGCTTTGCCGAAGTAATTTTATACGATTGATGAATCAATTTTCTGCTTAACTGGCTTATTTTAAATACTTGCTTCTATTGGATTTTTATATAACGTTGAAAATGAAATTTAATAGATTGATGAAATTGACAAAATATACCATTATACACCGATATACCGTAAATATACGTCGGTTCAATTTTGACCTAAAAAATACCGAAAAGTATTAAAAATACGGTAAACGGTCACCCTGGTTTCCATGCAGTGCGATAAAATATACCGTCTGACCCTCAGAAGTATACCGAAATATACCAATGAAAAAAACCAACTTAACCCAATTAACTCCCTCCATTCAAACAGGTGCACAACTTGAATTAAAATTAAACTCTTGTAGATCCATTTTATCCTTCCTCTTTAATTACAAAAAACCCACCCCCCAGTTCACCGGAACTGCGCTAAAATTCTTCAAGTTTCATAATATTAAATATAATAATAATATAATAATCATAATAATTAAATGCTCACTGGTCGTTAAGGCGTTCGTTCTCTGTCCATCATCGGAAATAAAATTTCTTGATACTAATATGGGCATTGCCGTCAATAAAAACACACTTTCATATATCTTTGTTCCGATATTATTTTCTAAATTGATTGAGAAAGATTTGTTTTTTATAATTAGTATTGTATTTTATATGTTTGATTATAAAATAATAAATAAATAATCACAAAAAATACGTGTCATCAAGGTCGAAGAATTTGGAGGAGGACATTATTTGGTTCAATTATCTGTCCAGGTTTCTAGGGTAGAGCTGTTGGGCAGGTCGACTGGGTGTAATCTGGCCAGCCTACGACTGTATCTGGTTCTCGCAAGACGCCTAGCCAGTACATTAGGGTGGCTTTTGAGCTTACAAATATGGTACCAACAAATGGTACGTTAAGGTCCTTGGCGATGTCCCGGGTACGGATATACCACTCAGCTCCGGAGACCCTACGCAGAAATGTACTCTGGAATGTCATGATCCTCGCAAGGTTAGTCTTGGTGGCAATCCCATACACCTGAGTGCCGTACTTCCAGGCAGGGGCTAGTATGGCTTAGGAGATTATTACTTGGTTTTTATACCCGATACTCAAAATGAGTATAGGGGTATGTTAGATTTGTGGTGAAAATAGATGGAACGTATATATATTCTTGATCAGCATCAATAACCTAGTCCGCCCCCCACAAAGGACGAAAATCTGTGGCATCCGCAATTTTGAAGATGCGAGAAAACTAAAAAGGCACAATCATAGAAAATTATCATATCTAAAAATTATATATCATATTGCTGAATCTGGATCAGATCGGATCATTTTTATAGCAAAAAAGAACAAATCAATTTGCAGTGGCTACGCAGCGCCCGACGAGCCATACTGACTAAGTATCGGGTGTTATAGTAGAGTTGCGGTCACAGCAGCAACTCACAACGTGCCCCCTCGTTTGCACTAGGTACTGGGGTGTACTGAGTGTTTCCCAGGCCGCAGGTTGCACAATATACCAATTGATAGGATATCTCGGACAACAATTGAAATAAACGAGGGGGAATTTATTTATACCCGATACTAGGTCAGTAATGCACGACAAAGAGTGTGTGAGAGAGAGAGATACAAAAAATAAGTAAGCGCGTGGACGGAGTTGTGTAGCCACTGAAATGTAATTTTTTTTTTCTGGCTATATATCTGCTAGATACGGCCTTCTCTATGATTCTCAGATTTTAGTTATCTCGTATGTTCAAAATTGTGCATGCCACAGATTTTTGTTCTTTGTATGGGCGGAAAGGAGCGGGGCTAAATTTGTAAGTACACTAGTAGCTGTGTGATATCTGGATACAAAATTGGGTTGGTCCAGCTATTATAGTCTCTGATAACTAGACTTTAAACAAGAACGACGAACAGACGGACAGACAGACATGGCTTTATCAAATCGGCTAACGATGCTGATCAAGGATATATATATATACTTTATGGGGTCGGAAACGCTTCCTTTTGGGCGTTAAACAAATCTACTATGCCCCAATTCTCTTTTTGAGTATCGGCTTTAAAAAACAGACTGATGTTTATAAAAAATGTAAGGAAAAATAGATACAGATAAAATATAATATATAATATACAAATCTCCAAAACTGTTCGACCGATTTTTATGAAACTGTTTTTGGAAAAAAACAAAATCGTATCTTTGGCGAACAGCGATACCAAACGACTGATAAAATATTTTTTATAAGTTACTTAGCAGCCAGTTTCATGGAAACACGATACTCCCGCACCATATCGGCTGTGCTTCATCGACAACATAGATAAATGGAAACAAGAACTGCTCAAGTTGAAATAAATGAAAACATTTTTATTTTTCCTTTTTTTAAGAAAGTTGGACGGAGTTGCATTTACATGAAGCTTGTTGGTATAAAAAAAGCACAAAATAATGGACACAAAAAATAAAAAATCAGAAACCTGATTTCAGCTTACACTAATACAATTAATTCGTTGCTAGATCCAAAAATATGTTCATAAAATCTTTGTAAAAGGTTTGTTTTTCCCCATTTTGGGCTACTTATTCTTATATAAGGTCACTTTCTTAACTTTTTACCATATATATGTATATGTATTTTGATGTTTGTGCATATATATATACGTCTATATGTGATCAATTCGAGTTCGTCATGTTTGGTATTTAAGAAAATACGGAATGCTTGTTGACCTTTTTATCTTCTAAACGAGACTCTTGGGTTTTTTTGTGTGTGTATAGTCAATAAAGCTTTGCGCTTTGTCTAATCCTGGACGGCTCTTCGTTTCTTACTGCCTAATAAGCTGATCTGCTTCCTGATTTGTCCTACATTTAGTGATTTGTGTAAAAGAAAGTAGTGATAAAGAGCAACACGCTCATGATCAGCGCCGTATTAATGTTATGGCCATAGTGCGTGTTTGCGGCATTACGCGTGGTCTTGCCCATTTGGAAGCGCAGCGTGGGACTGGACATCCGACCGTCGCCTCCGTTGCTGAAGGCCAGCACACGCATGTTGTAACTCTTGCCAGGCGTGAGGGTATTGATGTACGACTCTAGCTTTTGTCCCACTTTCACGATCGTGTTGTTGGCAGTAATCATGTTCTGATCCGTTTCCCAAATGCGAACCTAAGAAGAGTGGCGTGTTAATAATTAATCCAATATCGCGGACTAGCTCCCCTACCTTGTAGCCTTCAATCGGCTCTTCGTCCTGCGAGGGTGATACGTATCGCCATACAACTCGAACGGTGGATGGATTTATTCCATAAACATGCACCGAAGATGGCGGCTTCTGTGGCGCCTTGCGATATGTGCGTTCTGGAATGTATTCAAAGGAAAGCCACAATTAAATAATGAAATCTCTTTCTTGTTCTCGCCTGAGACAACCTTCGAATCGTTCGCTCTCGGGTCCCTCGCCCGCAGCATTGTAGGCCATCACTTTGACAAAGTAATAGGTGTCTGGTTGCAGACCGACTATCAGCGCCCAATTTCTTGTTGTCCGTGAGAGGTAGTACACGGAATCTTCCTCTTGGTGTGTTGTCTTCCAGTACTTCAACTAAAAATGCATAAAGCTATAATAAATAGTTCAGGCCAGAATCCATTCAGATTCTTACCCGATGACCAATCAGCTTGCCGCGGATATTCTCGCGAGACATGTCAATGGGTGACCAAGTGACGTTGAAGCAGGTCGAATTGAAAGGCATAGCGAACGGTTTCTGCGGAGCCACCTGGGGCATATCCTCTGCAGAATGAATAATAGCGACATCACTTTCTGGCCCCTTGCCAATGCTGTTTATGGCCTGCACCTTGACTTCGTATTCGGTGTAGTAGTTGTTGAGCGGAATGTTGACCACGGCCACGCCCATGTTTTGTTTCGTTATCTCGTCGGTTGCCCACTCTAGGGCGCCCTTTAATTTCCAAAATACCTTGTAGCGTATGCCGTGGCTGTGCTGCTCCTCCGGCAACAGGGGATCCCAGGTGATGGTCAGATCGCCGATCTTGCCACCGCCGCCTCCCACATTCCTTGGCGCTATGTAGGGCTTGTCCTCATACGTGCTGTAGATGGGCGAGGGAGCTGAGGGCGTGCCTATGCCCAGGTCGTTCACAGCAGTAACACTGAACTCGTAGGCCGACCAGGGAGTCAGGTTTACCACCTCGGCCTGCTGCCGCGATGTGTAGCGATCGACTTCACGGGCCTGCACATGCGTCGACACATTTACCCAGGTACGGTTCCAATTGGTCCGACCCAGGATGTTGTAGTAGCGGATGGCCCGACCATTGTTCGCTCCGTCCACCCACTCGATGATCGCCTTCGTCTTGCTAATCTGAATAACCTGAACGCCGCCTGGGGCGCCGGGTGCCCCCTCTATCACCACGCTGGTCTTGCTGCTGATTTCATTTACGGCCGACTTGACGACACACTCATAGTCGCCTGCATCCCGCATGGTGGTGTTGTGCACCGTCAACCTGTTCCAGTTGACAATCTGCGGATAATGCGGATGATATTAGATCGGTTTCAATACAGAGCAGTCAATATCAGTTCAGTCTTACAATGCGCTCAGTGCCGTCGTGGTTGTTCTTTAGAATCTCCCCATTGTGCTTCCAGACATAGGCAATGTCCAACAGCTCATCATAGGCGGCCTCGCAGTGAAGGTAGATCAGATCGTGTTCCTTGGAGACGATGCGCTGGGGTGGTGTTTGGATGAAGCGTATTTCCTCTGTAAATAGAAAATAGTTTTGTTTTCAACAGTTGCGCCACAGTTAGAGGCACAGTTTTATCTTACGAAGCACAATGACGCGAGCATGGGACTCGTCTGTACCGGCCTGGTTTGAGGCACTGCAGGTGTACATGCCCTCATCGTCGCGAGAGGTGGGCGATATGATCAATGTGCCGCTGGGCAAGATGCGACGATGTCCACCCGAGCCTAGGAGCTGACCGTCTTTTTTCCACTGGAACTTTGGTCGCGGAGCTGCTTCGGGGTCGCAGACGATCGTTGTGTTGCCGTTATAAACGGCATAGATCTCGGACTCGAGTGGGTGCTTTTTGAAGGATGGCTTCATGGAGAGCACTCGCAACTGGGCCGAGGAGAATGAGGTCTTCAGCTGGTTCTGGGCTCCACACTGATACATGCCCTCATCCTTCTCTCTCTCCAGAAATTTGATGGTCAACACATTATCCTGGATCACATACCGATCCCGATTAATGGTCAGCGGGTCGAGGCGCTCGGCGTTTTTGTACCACGTGTAGTTGGCGTCGGGAATGGAAAACGCCTCGCAGATAAAGGTCACATCGCTGTTGTAGTCCTTGATCATATCTTTCAGAGGGATCGTAAACTCGGGTCGCATCTGGATGTTTATGTAGATGCTCTTCTCCAGTGTCTTGCGCGGATTGCTAATGGTACAGCTGTACTCGCCATTGTCGTTGGTTGTCGCGTTCTGAATGATCAGAACGCGCCCGTAGTTGGCCGTGTAGGCATTGCGCTGCAATGGCAAGCCCTTGCGCGTCCAATTGTATGAGGGAATGGGATAGCCGAAGGCCATGCACTCCAGGCGTATTTCATTACCGGCCACTGGTGCCTCCGGGAAGACCTTTGGGAAGGTGTTGGCAAATATCAGAGCCTGGTAGTTGCTGTTGGGCGTGACGCGCAGGGCGAAGAAGGGCCCATTGCGACCCGTGTCCGATACCAGAGTCTGCACCGTGCACGAATAGTTGGCCCTGTCCACAGTCTCGATGAATGAGAAGTAGAGGGCTCCATCGCGGGAGACAAACACCCGCTGGTCCTCCTCCACAAAGTTCGGGAAATAGTCACGGGCCCAGTAGTAGCGAACGTCTGGGTAGTGCTGTGGCGGGTCGCAGAATATAGACTTTCCCCAGTTCATCTCGCTGGTCTCCGCCGAACGCTTCAGATTAAACTCCATGATGAACCCAAAGTTCAAGTGCGCACTCTCCGACCGGATGCGGCCGAACTTGTTCTCCGCCACGCAGTGGTACGCTCCCTGGTCGAGGGCCTGCTTAGGCGCGTATATGATCAGATTGCCACCCGATATCGTATAGCGATCCTGAGCCAAGGGGTCAATCTTCTGGTACTCCAACGTATCATTCACATACACTTCACGGTACCAGTAGTACGACGGAGTGGGGAAGCCGCCGGCCAGGCAGCTCAGTGTCACATCGTTGATCAGACGATTCTTGTTAACGTCAAAGGTGGTGTCATTAGGCTGCTTGACAAAGTACGGTCCGCGCGGTATGCGCTCTATGTCCCTTATGTCCAGACCATAGTGATATGGACGCTTGTCGTCCAGCTTGATATTGACATTGTCCGGACTGTACAGCACCCGGGACTCGCAGATGAACAGATTCAATTCGATCTCGTAGGCCGGCATAAACATCCACCGATCCCGCTTCTTTGAGTAGGCATAGACGACGCGGTCACGCACATAGCCGTTGTCTCCAAAAGGCTGGTTGGGACCTGTGGGTAATTCGTAATTGGAATTCGTAGGTAAGAGACATTTACAACATGTTTAAGTGACTTGTTTACTCACCGATGAAGCCACGCAGATTGTTCTGATTTCGTTGGTTAACATTGCCAGGAACTGCATTGTAAAACTGATTGGGATTGTTTAGATTCCGATTCCGGCTGATGAGGTCGTTTTGCACCAGAAATCTGTTGTCGTGCAGATCCTCGTTCTCCCAGGGCTGCTCTTCGTCAAAGGCAAATGAGTCCTCGATCTGCACCAGCTGAGTGTTGTCGTCATTGACCCAATTCTGGGGTCCTGTCTGGCGAGCGGAGATGAAGAAGCGATTCTGCCGATGGTTCTGCAATATGAGATTCTTGAGTATGAACGCGTGCTTCTCCAGATTGTCCACGTTGAGCAGATCCGCATTGTAGGCCTTGCAAATCTTCTTCGCCTCCGCCCAATTGCGCTTCGGCGAGCGTATGAAGCGGTAGCACGTTTGCCTAAACGAAACCCAATACTCTGGACAAAAGTTATCTTCGTCGCTGTACATGTCCCGATAGCTGACTCCGCCTGCACTAATACTGTTTCGATTGAAGGGATCGTATTGGGGACCCAGTCCCCCCAAGCCGCCGCCCAGACTGTTCCCAGGTCCGCCTATGTTGCTGCCTCCGAGGCCTCCGATGCCTCCGCCTCCGCCTCCGCCCCCGACACCGACGCCCATCTGCCGATTGCCATCGTAGTAAGTGTTGTAGCTGTTTGGGTTCTGCTTGTCCAGCAAGGGATTGTCGTATTGCGTGGTATCCGGATTCGATTGCTGCCCAGTGTAAAGCGGATTGTAGCGCGGCGAGTAGTCCTTGTTATAGCTGGGCTGATATGCCTGGGGCTGCATAGGCGGTCCCTGCTCCAGTTGGCCCTTCGGGAGGTCTCCAGGCTGCTGGGCCGTTGCCAGGACAAGTAATCGCAGGAACAAGCCGGCCAAAAGGCCGCCTTTCAGTGGCATACTGGCTTGGTTTAGATCAAGTCTAATTTGGGAACTACTTCAGGTGTCGTTTCGCTCCAGACTAGTGGCACATTTTCGTTCGAGATTCGTCTGAGGCTATAAGCAGAAGAATGCAAAATTGAAATCTTGTTTATTTTCACAGCTAGTGCCGTAAACAAACAGCGACGTATAAACAAATCGCCGAACATCGGTCCGTCAGTCGTTATTTTTTTCGTTATTAGGAATCCACTACGTGTCTGTGTGTGTGTGTTCGTGTGATAGGTGTGGTCGTAAGCTTTCGTTTCATTGAATCAACTTGGAATTACTCTTAATAATCTTTGCGCATATAATACGAGAATTAATTAATTAAACTATTCAAAATGTAAGTATCCAAGTGAAAAAACAAAGCTTGGCTGTAGTGGAGCTATGTCTTTGAAGGAGGTGCTCCGCCCATGATGAGTAAACTAAGCTGCGCTTAGTCAAACATCCAAACCACACCTTAATTAAGATTCTTTTCAACAACAATTAACATCCCCTTCAGAGCGTTGAAGCGCTATTCATGGGTTTGATCAATGATACTTTAACGCTCTAAGCTGTTTACACCCACCTGTTGAGTATAACTTTATCACTAAACAACCTTAAACTATAATTCAAAATTTAATTCAAAATTAAATAAAAACAAAACTGGGCACAGCAAAAGTGTGACCGCGGAGTTATTGATAAAATATAGCGTCCGACCCTCAGAAATATACCAAAATATACCGTCTCATTTTAAAAATATACCGTAAATATACTGACGAGCTCAAGTTCTATTATACATATTTCTCAATTTAGATATTCCGTCGAATATTCCCAGCTATATAAAACATTTAGCCATGCCCACATAATTTTATTCTAAATACTTGACTTTGATTTCTTTTTCCTCAGTACGAATTTGTACCAAAGGGATTGGGTGAGTCTTTGGAAGCGCGTGAAGTCGGAGTGGCGCAAGATACCTTGCCAGCACCTACTAAATTTAGTCGCGAGTATGCCAATACTTATTTGGAATATGATAAAAGCTAAGGCCCTTGGGAACAAATATTTAAAAAAAATTATTAAAGTAAAAGGATCTCTTTGAATTGAAATTATTGTCTTTTTTCATTCTCACTAAATTAAAGAATCTTAAAAAAAAATCACAAGGATTGATTCATTCTTAAAGATTTTACAAGCGCTTAAAGTGAAAAGTGATAAGCATGTATTCACAAGTGAACACTGTAGGTGTTTCCACTTCACGCGCTCGCCCTACCTCTGGCCAAAAACAACGGTAATTTTGGCCACCCTCTGCTGGAACGGCTGCGGCTGGCTTAATCCGTGGCTTATGCAACGCGGGCTCCCTCTATATTATTTTACGCTTTCATGTTTCTTTAAATATTCTTACTTTAATACCATTTTAATCCGGCCTCAGTTTCTCTCAAATTCGAAATGGACAATAATTTCGAATTTGAGAGGCTTTAGGCAACAAAAAAAAGAACACCACAACGTTTGACCCAAAAGAAAAAAACGAAATACATGCTGAAATTATGTTTAAACTAGTATCCCTGTAGTTTACACACCAATACCATACATGCTTAATGGCATAGGTGTAGGTAAATAAATACGATATTTACGTGAGTTAATTTAACTCAGACCCCTACAGAGACTAACCCACCAACAGCTCTTGTTACCAGCTAACACGAGGAAGAAAATAACATTAAATGTGAACTATTTTTTGTGTGTGAATTATGTTCTTTTGTGTGTGACTCTGACGGGGTGCACGAGACTATAAGTGTGGGAGGCACTGCAACGATCAGGCTTCATTTGCCCTGGAACCAACGCTGGTCCTCTTGCCCACCGTCTCACGTCACGCGCTTCTCGGCTTACACACACCCAAAAGGAACAAACTCACTGGACATAATTCACTCGGCATATTCACGTTGGACAGGTCACGAACACAAGTAACCGTCTCCAGGTAACCTTCTGTCCCGGTTCCGGTGGCTGTATTCCGGTCCGGCTATGAGCAAAATATACTGCGTTAAACCCCATTTGAGTGGCCCGCCTTCTTTTTTTTTTACTCACATTCAAATTTCGGTCTTAACCATACAAGTCCTCGGTACGGGTCGACTTTACCCTGGCGTCCACGCTCCATGATTTCTGTAATTCAATCAACGTTTTCTGATAGTTTTCTCGTCTATTAATTCTTTTCAACCTCAATAATACATCAAGCTAATCTCCCTAATCACTATCTAGCTAATCCTGTTCTACTCCTTATATCCCCAGTACGAATCCCAGCGCCCACACGATATCACCATACACCATCAAGCCTCCCTGGAATTCCGATAGATGGCGCGTCGCCCTCAGCCCTGGGTAAACTATCGCTCAGGTGGGACTGGAACATTTTTAGTACGGAAGGAAACGTAAGGTCTGGAATGTTAAGTCATTGTTTCTGGTCAGCAGGTATCCGCTACGAGTATGGAAATACCCTATTTCATTTAATTAAAATTAAAATTCTCTTTTCCAAGCTTATTTAAAACATTATTAATGACTTCTTCTTAGGTTGACATTCTTAGACCTATTCATTCCTTTGATTAGTTTCCTGTATATATACATATACCAACCACTAACTGCAAAATATCGTTAATGGCTTTAAAACAGAGACTGACTAGTTTATTCGTTAATTGGAGCCTGGAATGACAAAAAATTTCTGAATTCTATTATATTCTTTTTCCTTTATGTATATTTTTTTCATAATGTACTCTAAGGCGATAATAGCAATACAAAACAATTTGTATGCCTTACGTTTATAACATAATGCATATTTTATTTTAACAGTAATTTTCATTAATTTTAAAAATTTCTGGTAAAAGATAGTATCTTTGAAAACAGTCGAAATACAGCTCCAACATTGCGGTTGAGGTGGTTCGGTAACGATAGGCTATAAATTATCTTGAGAGTGTTAGTAAACGGAAAACAGGCCACACTACCATTCACACAGGGAGACAGATACAATTTTATTTTTCAATTCAAATTCAACGTGTAACAGAAATTTATTGGCTTTGCTTGAATTTTTTTTATACAGACAACATCAATTCTGGAGTATCATTTTGGTTTTCGCATAAGGTATATTAACAATGTGGAGTAATATTATAAGTAAAACAAGCTACATACATACAGACGTAAATTTAAACGCCATGCGAAGAAATTATCCCTTATCTGATCTTAAGGTATATTTGTCAACAAAAAAACAAAAATGCCTGCTAAATGCACAATGAGTAAATAAATAAAAGTCTTAACCAAGATATTGTCTTCTATAAGCTCGTAGTTGGGCGGCTTACAAGCCCTTGTTGTACCAGACGGTGTCTAGTTCGGGACGTTTCTTCTCAATATTTTCGCGAACCTCGGGTTCCAAGCTTGCCACCTTGATGGCAGCCCGCTGTTTGAAGAACGCACAGCCCAGTGGTGTGGCAAATATGAGCACGAAACCGCAGAATAGGGTTTGGATAGGAGCATTCGATTTCGGGTATTTGGCTAGGAAGCCCCTCCTTTCAAGCAAGTTCATGAGCATCGGAGTCAACGCTTGAAAATAATTAATATGTTAGTTTTTGTAAATCCGTACTTCTCATATTTGAGGCTGGGACTGGACTTACTCATTCCTGGCAGGGCCATGCAAATTCGACTCACTATTACCGCCGATATGCCAACACAAGCGGCCTTCTTGGACACGCCCACCTCGGCGTTCTTCTCATCCAGCAATACGACTCCGTTGCGAATCTCCCTGAAAGTATTTCGAGTGAATTATTATGTCAATTTTTGTCCCAGCTCCACTTACTGCATTCGCATGCAGGGAATGTTTATGCAGTTGGCGGCGGCCACAGCTACGAGAGGCACCATACGACCCACCAGTGGATTCATGTTCTTTACGGCCCGATTGAGAGAGAGCGCCGTGGCCAGTGCTCCGCCGGTGGCCAGGCAGTACGAGGTCAAAAGTTGCCTGGGGAGAGAGGCAAACATGCTTAATATGTGGAATCGTACTCACGGCTGAGGTACCTACGAGTTGCTGAGGGGCGAAGTACCCGAGCGGTTTGTGTAGTTGACAATGGCGTTGAAGGTTTGATTCATCCACTGCCAGAAGACAACGGCGCCCGTGCTTTTGTAAAAAGCCATCATTCCTAAAAAAGCGATACGTACACCATTACAACACTATTTTATTAATCAAAGCGCGGAAGCAATTTCTGGAATGGTACAATTGAATCACAAAAGTTGATGTCCCACTCACCGCCAGTGATCAGCATGTTCATGGGCATTTGAGCCGACATGCGGCCAATTATGATTTGCTTATCTCCCGTCTCCGGGTGAAAGGCCGAATCATACAGGTACTTTGCTTTCCACACATCCTCAATCGTTCGGCACTCAGTCACCTCCTTGCCAGCTCTGTACTTCAACACGATCTGGCGGGCCTGCTCCAGCTTCGTGTTGGTGGCCAGCACGTTGAGCGGATTGGTAACAAGCAAGAAATGCTTTGCCCTGCCCACATAAGTGCTCTGGTCATATTTGGGCTGGTCAATATCAACACGGGGCAGTGGGGTCATTTTCGAAAAGGCTGCAAATTGGTCCCGCCTATTGAGATTAGTCAAATTTTAATTAAAACGTACTGCACCTCTGATAAGATATTACTCTAGAACTGAGGTTGGATTTGGGATTGGATTCTGGGGGTCTGCCATAATTAAATTCTAAATCGTATGAACTCAATCGGAATACTCGGGCAAAACACTCCTTATCAGAGGCGATGCTTGTGACCCAACGGTTCTGGCCTTATCTCGCTGGTAAACAAGTTTCTGCCGGGGAGCCGTGCGATTCTGTTTTCGAAATACATATACATACATACACATATACTATACGTATATGTGCGCACACCACACACACATCAGAACATGGGTATCTACATCTGTTTCTACATTTGTGTATGCAGTGCTAATATATTGTGATTTTTGAATTTGTTTGTCAGCTGTCAGCACAGCACGGTTGCCATCAACTGTTCGAATATGCAGAATACAATCTGTTTGTAAACGTTATATAATTCAACTGGGTCTACGACAACATAATCGACAAATCCATAAGCCTTATCAGTGGGGCCCAGCGTACTGCCCAGCATACAACTCAGCTAGAGAACAGGTTGCAGAATTTACACGCCCGTACGTAGCCGTGTGTGTGCGTGTACAAATTGTATAATCTTTCCACCCGACAGCACTTACACACGCACAGAACTCTCGGACCGTTGGTTGCTACCACTTTGACCGTTGAAAAACGAATGAGACACGACGCCGAACGAACCCTCCGCCGGCCAGCTGTCTGTCGTCTGCTTGCTCCAGAAAGCTTTCGTTTGGTTCTTTTAAGGCCTGTGTGTAACGGTTATTTTGGAGCCCACTGTATTTCGGCCTCGCTGACATTGAGAATTCTGGAAAAGGGCGAGAGAGCTTTTCTGCGCTACTATCACTTTAACAGCGGGACTTTTAAGCTGCCCAAGCTTTTGGACAGCCTGCTGATAGCATTTACTATTCGCCCACCCTCCCCAATCCATTCCTTGTTCAGATAATTATGATGGAACCGAACGCTTTTGAGCTTTTATACTTTGGACCACAACATAACGTCAAACATACTATAGACATACAGACTATAATATGTACACATATCTGGTCCAACGAGCAGGTGGGGTGGGTCAGCGGTGGCCGATTAGGCCAACGGCCTAACCTCAAATTCACCAGCGAATAAGCAGGCATCCCAAAGAAGTTTTAGTTTTCTAGGGACAACACAGTTGTCTCCCAATGATTGGCATAATTCCATTTTATTCATTTACAGGCCAGACTTAATAGGAAAGGAGCAGGCAGAAATAGGTGCACAGAAACTCAGATTGTCACTCATCTCTCTTGATGAATTATAGCATCGTTCCAACTAACACGAACTACTTTATTCCGCTGGAGTTTACAAAGATACCGCCAGGCCCTAGCCCTCTTTGCCGACCGATCCGATACATGGTAGCCGAGCTGACCAGAAACATGACAAAGATACTGTACCTCTAATGAGAGACATTTAAGAAGTGCCCACCATATGCCCAAGAAGGATTGCAAGTTTTATAAGGGAATACGGATAGGATACCTGTTGACCATACGTCTGATTAAGGAAAATAGGTGCCCAGAACCAGCAGTATCAAGACGACCCGAAACGGACCTACTGTACGTCAGTACCTCATCTCAACGTCCGATTCGGAAACACAGCTCCTTGAGCAATAGCCAATATATTTTCAGCCTGTTTGGCGCTATACGAATCCAATACGGAAAGCGGATGTGAAAAGGTAGTTTTTTGCCACCTATTTCGTTATTCTAATTTAGTTGTAAAGGTCAAAGAACATTTGTCTCCTGAAACGTTTTGTGTATATTTATGCATTTATTTCCGGAATTCATTGTTAGACTAAACATAACATCAACAGTTTTGTATATTAGCAATAGTTTATTATGTTGTTTATTGTTTTGTTAGTGTACATCCCACGAATAAGTGTGGGTTTTGCCCTCTGAAGTTTATTTTTAAACGGGCTTCGTACTCGTAATTAAATTTGATAGGTTCAATATAGTTTTCACAAACAATTATAGTCGTAATTAACACAAATGTCAGATGTAAATATGTAGGTAATAGGTAATATTGTATTGTGTGGTTTTTGTATAGTATATTTTGGTTGTACTCGTAAAAGTGTATCAATTATTGTACATAAATATATATGTATAGTTTGTATGTATGTATGTATGTATGTATGTATGTGGCGTGAGTGTGGCGTGGGTTTTGTCTTAGTGTTTAACTCTTAAGTAAACATGATCCACATCATTACATAATTTTGCTAAATACTCGTATATAGTACTCCGTTTATAGATTGCAAATTGCATTAGATACAATTAAAAGTAACGCGAAATATATAATATTTGATTTGAGTCTGTCAAGGATACATATATGTATGTACTGTACTGTACTGTGTGTAGATATCAAATAATTTGAATAGAACACTGGTATAAGTAGATACCTTCATAGTCCGTAACGCTCTGTAACGATCTGTTAAATTGTTGATTTCGCCCTAATAATTGAATCGAACTGCTAATTTAAGTTTGTCATCGAAACAACACTGAAACTATTTGAGTTTACTTTGAGTTTAGGAGCAGTACTGGAATATCATGGAGTACTGGGTGCACAGAGTCAACTGAGAGTGCTGCATGTCCTGTGGAAGCGTACATATAAGGTATTGCAGTTAAAAATTTCTCCCAATGATTACCATCATTAACTTAATATAATATGTACAACGTGATCGGAATAACTTCTGGCTTCACTGACTGTCTTTATAGAGTAAGGGAGTCCGGAGGAAGAACATTGTACCTGGGCAATGCCCGTAGTAGCATTTGAGGTGTGACTATGTTTATAGTAGTTATATGTTATACGACATACACTTATGTATGTCTTTGTGGGGAGTTTCAGCCGGCGATTGTTCGTACGTTTTATGGTTGTATCGTAGTTGTTCCATTTACTGGATTAAGACTACTATCTTTAGCTTATAAGTCGATTCGATTCTGGGAAGTTGCGTTCGGCTTCGGCTTCGGCTTCGATAAATCATTGGATTCAGTTACTTGGGTTCCATTTCGGTTCCTTCATCATATGTATATACTGTATATACTCATATACCTACTAAGCATTTACATCCTTTATCTGTATCTGTATCTTTGTATGTAACTATATCTTTACTTGTATATGTTGTATATGTATGTATTTATGTATTTTGTAATTGTATGTATAAATATGTTTATGTTTATGTTTAGGTAGACATATATGTATGTATGAATGTGTGTTGGTATGTAACTATGTATCTTTTGAGCGCGTCCTTATAGCAGTGCATTGCTCTTTATGCTATATAGTAGTAGTATTAATGTATATCCTCGTATTTGTCTTACACATTGCTTGCAGCTAATTCTGATACTGATTCTGTGTCATGGTCAGATCCATCTGGTTTTGCAAAGCAGCTTTGGGCAAAGTGTGGTAAATGCAGCTGGATTTGGCCTGGATCTTGGATCTGGATCTCGGTCTCGATCTGGACAGCTGGGAGGAAAGCCAAAGTGCGCCAAAAATAATGTACATATATGTAATCAGTATTCCCTAAGCTGGAATGATTCCGCATTTTGGATTTTTACTTTACTCGGATTGCTTGAGTGGGAAAATAATTAAATGTTAAATCAATGATTAGCCTGATTTGATTTTCCATCTATCAATTGAACAAGTAATTGCTATGCCTTGAATCCGCATCACCATCAAATGAAACGAAAAGTCATTTTAAATTCTGAAGATCTATCACTTCCTAGTAAATATTGTTTCGATTTATGCGCAACAATTTGCACCAAAAATTGACTTTAAACGTTCACTGTTCGTGCTTGAATATATGTGATTTGTATAATGCTTTTTAGTTTATTTATGCTCCCGCTCATACTATTTACATCCGAAAATTGACGCGATTAATTGCCATAAGGTATTCTTTTCTTTTCTTTTCTTTTCTTTTTGTTTCGTTCCTTTTCTCTCGCTTGGCCCTTGCTTCTTTATTTCTCTGTTCTTTGCTATTCGAACTTTCTTTCGGAATCTAAACCCAAATGTCTTCGGCCAAACCTAGGACGATTCTCGTGGAATCGAAGTGGCTATATTATTTGAAAATGTATTATTTAAATATAAAAAATATACATACATACATGGGTGTTGGTTTTTTCATTCATCTTGTATATGAGAACCAAAAATAAAATATCCGAAAACGTAAAAAAATTCGTTGCTCTTGTTCCGCGGCGCAGGGATATGCGCTCCTGGTCTGGATCGACCAGCCCGGAGGCCAAAAGTCTCTACGGGCGTTTTCGTGTACATCGACTGCACAAGAAATAACAATGGAGAGATCCTTAACGAGATACATACACTAAACTATAAAACTAAAACTAAAACTAAAACTAAACTAAAACTAAGCGTGATCAACTGTTTAACAAAGCGATGCGATACAAAAGTATATACATGCAGATACATACTTATACGATATACATACATGCATACATATGCATAAATATATGTACATATGTTGTATAATGATCGTATAATTAGTTTGATTTGTGGTGTGAGAAGTTTGCGTTGTTCTGTTCGACTTGTTCCTTAAAACCGTTTTGCAACAAATTCCTCTGTTCCTCTGTTGCTTGTTTAATTGCATTTGTCTCCCTATCTACAGTGCTATTTATCCGGTATGTGTACTTTAATTGTGGCTGCACTCTCGTACATATGTATATGGTTTGTTATTTGCCTAAATATCATTAAATATTGTATATGTATATGTTAGTAAATATATAATATATATAATCATCTTTTATCTTTTTATCTTTTTGGTTTATAGTTTATCGTTTCTCTCTTCGGTTGGTGCAATGTAAAAATCCATGTAAAACGCGATTTGAGTATTCAATTTGTCCACTAATTAACATTAAATGTACGAGTCGGTTCCTCTTACAATGACGAACTCCTGCGGTTGTGGCGGCTGTGGCTGGCGCTTCAGTTTGTTGTTGATGCGACTATGCACGACTCTCCTCTGAATATGAATATGCAAATGCATGGGTGTGTGCTATGTACTATGTATTGTATGCTTCTTTATGCACTATACTATAAGAGTATATGGTACTTGGTGTTGGTATCCTCTTGGTTGCTTAGAAAGTGCCTGAAGGGGAATTAGGCAATTAGGGGGAACGTCTTGTGGAAATGGATTTGGATACTCACTGGGACACTCTGGTGGGTTCATATAGCCAAAGACATTCAATTCATAGAGCGACGCCAGCGTGATGAAGAACAGGTACCAGAGCATCAGAATTATACCCAGGCGCTTGTCCAGCTTCCAGCCGTTCAGGTGCGTCGAGAGGATCAGGAAGACGACGGTAGAGAAGAGCGAGAGCGTCGAGTAGGCGAGACCTGGAATGGTTGAGGAGAAGAGAGGGCACTCAAAGATTAGACCGGGTGACGGCCAGGGCTGCTGCTACGTCAGCTAGGCGAACTGTTAGAACACTCATGCCAGGCATACCACACACATGTTGCATACGACGAGTACTACGGGCGGGGGAGACACAAACGGGCGGGCGGGGAAGGGGGAGATGGGGGAGAGAGTACATACCCTTGGAGATGACATTCACGTGCGAGCCGGGCTTTATGATGGCCGTTTGTATGAACCATGGAAGACCTAAGCACACTAGGATATCAAAGACATTCGAGCCAATCGCATTCGACACGGCCATGTCGCCGTAGCCCTCTTTGATAACGGCTATTGAGCTTAGGGCATCCGGCACAGAAACGCCAGCAGCCACGAAGGTGAGGCCCATCACGGTGTCGGGGATGGCCAGGGTGGACCCGATCACGGTGATCATCCACACCATAAAGTACGAGTAGAACGAGATCCAAACCATCGATAGCAGGAACGTGAACGGATACCAGTTGCGGAACTGCTGCTGCCGGCAGTCGGGCATCGTCTTCTTGCACAGGAAGTGTATCGGATACACTACATACCAGGCAACCAGCGCTGGAAGACCGGCCTCCGTCGGTCGCATTAGGGGATCTGGGCGGGGCTCGCGCTGCTTGTCCGTCGACTTGTAGTAGCCAGTGTCAACGCCAGTGGGAGCAGGGGCGCCCACCACTGGGCCTTTAGCCGCACTTGCACCTGCACCCGCACCCGCGGACGCCGACGCAGCCGCAGCCTCGCCCGTCACAACAGACTCGGGCTGATCGGAGTTGTAAGCCATGTTCTCCTGGCCCTGTCCCTGGCCTTGACTGAACTGCCCCATACCCCAGTCGTCGACCGGTGGTTGGCTTGGCCTGGCACTGGCGGCCGCTGGCTTCGGTTGGTTCTCCTCGCCCCAGGCGGAATTCGGGTCCCAGCTGGCATTGGTGTCGCTGTAGTTCTGATATTCGCCCTGGGGTTGGGTGATAGTGGCGTCCACGCCATCGCTGGACTCCTTGGACATGCTCGTCTGTTGCTGTTGTCCCTGTCCTGCACTGCCCTGGGTGTAGGAGCTCTCGGGAACATTCTTGTAGGTCACCAAGGCCGACTGCTCCTCCTTGCTGGGCAGCTTAAACGGCAAGTTCAGCCCGAGGGCCCAGCGCTCCAGCTCCGTGTTGAAGTGGAGGGCCACACAGTATCCCACATAGCAGAGCAGCATCACCACGGACTCGAACTGGAGAGAAAGTCGAAGATTAGTCTGCGGTCTTACGTGGCTTTCGCTGCACTCTCCGCGCACTTACACAAGAGATGACGTCGTTAAAGATAATGATCAGCATGACCAGGATAGAAACGCAGTAGAAGAAGCAGTCCCGCACCAGTGGCCACCAGTTCAGCTGGCAAACGGTTCCCGAGCACAGGGCACAGACTGATATCACGAACATAATATTGAACACCGCCGAGCCGATGACTCCGCTGATCCCAATGTCGTCCTTGGCGAAGAACACCCCTATGACCACGGTGGCCAGTTCGGGGGCCGAGCTGCCGGCAGCCATGAATGTGGCGCCAGCCACATCCGGAGAAAGCTTTAGCTCTGTAATAAATATTTGGAGTTAGTAGAGCGCCCCAGCGGAAGCTTTGGTCCGGTCCGGTCCAGTCCCTCAAGTCTCCGGGCTCACCTTCGCACAAACGGTCCAGGCTGGCCACGAAGTACTCGTCGCACACGATGGCCAGGCCAAAGAAGGTGTAGACGGCCACCAGGATGTGCAGGATAAGTCCGCCGTGCTGGCGCGCCCACTTGTTCATCAGTGGCTGAGGAAACTGCTCGATGGCCGGCGGGGTGCAATTGTCGCGCCTGGGACGCCAGGTCGGGACGGCTCCATGCAAGTGAGTGGCCTCGGTGGCTTTCGGGGCCTGTGGAGGGAACAATTGGGTGAAGCCAACCAGTGAAACGCCTATCAGACCCTACTCACATCAAATGGCGTGGTGCTCTCGAGCTCTGGATTCATCTCGGTAGTTACTTCTCCATTAGCTTCGGCATCGCCTTCATCCTCGGCCAGGCTGCCCACGTCCAGTGGTAGCGCCGATCCCTCCCTGGTGTCGCCCTTGGCCGAGTAGATGCTGACGCAGTAGTAGATCAGGAAGAGCAGACCCATGTTCCACATACGGGCGCGACGGGACCGGCGACGTACGATCTGTGTGCGGAAACGGAGGCTACGGATTAGAACCCTTCAGCCAAAGACAATGGGCCCCACCCTACAGGGCCCACCCTAGCGACTGCTAGGAAAGTGCGGCTTATGTACGCGACGTTGGAGCGCCTAGAGGCGTCAGCCCTGAGTATATAGAAACAGAAGTACCTACTCATTTAGACCTACGAGTCTACGAGTGTGTGTACCTAAAGGGCAATTCGCAGCTCGCCTCGGATAAAATGGCAAGCTTATAAGGTTTATTGCCACCGACTTTGCTTGGCTTTGTGGTACTGTGCCGGCTTGTGTCTGGGGGCCTGGCACTGGAAATTGGATACCCGCCCTGAACTGCAGCCGTCTATCCCAAATGTAAATGCAAGCAAAAGAGAAAAACACAACAACGACATCAATTTGCTGCGAGTGTAGTGATACCCTGGATGAAAACAGGCTCCTTTCATGGTTAAGAGCAATGTTCTTACTACTGAATGGCACAAGAAAAACGTAGCACCAGCCAAAGACTTTCCATTAATTTATCAGCAAATTGTACTGCAGAACATCAACAATGAAAGTGAACTTTTCTATTTTGTATTTATATACCTCTTATCGGAAATATACCAATAAATTTACCATCCTTGCAGAGCCTGTCTAATGAAAATGTTTTAACGATCGATAGATCGATAATTCCTATGTCATATATGTATATGTATGGCCTTAAAGACTGCTCTATCCTATAAAAGCGGGAAATGACAGATTGGCCTGCAAAAGTGCTTCCTTCTGTCCAAAGAGAAGAGCAACCACAGTACTCAGACATGGCGAATGACCGATTGGCTGACCAGTAGGTCTGACTTGAAATTGAATATCCGTTAGCGCTAGCGATTTTAGCATTTGTCTTGCCAATGCGCAGCCTAAGACCATTGGAGTTGGGTGACATTCAATACGGCACACTTTGCTCTTGTGGGCTCAAGGAAATCTAGAATTCCGCAGTCTTCACAGAGTGGAGCACACACGCTCGACGATACACCATTGGCGATATACCAGAGCCTCCTCGATTTGTTTGCTGGCAGTAATTAGAGGCGTCAATGCCGTGGGCACACTGATGTGTTTCACCTCATCCCAGAGTGATAAGCGCTCAGTAAATATATGTATCAGCAAGCAGCTGTAAACTCAAGGCCCGTGAGGCGCTGAGAAGTGAGGCGGTTCGGCCGGAACGAGAGTACTCGCACTATATACATTCGAAGGCATCCCGTGGGTCCACAGACATCGTATGACATCATATCCTACAAGTCGTCGTCGTCGTCGGGGGACTCCTTCAATCACGACGCGTGCTGCCAGGATCCGGAGACAGGCAGCAGCAAGAATACTCGTAAATGTTTTTGAATAAATTTGTTTCTTAGTGGCAATTTGGTTGATGTTGCAGATTTTGCTGTTGCTGTTGCTGCTGGTGTGATAACAGCGAAAATTTGCAGCAGATGTCAGGGGGTACAAGAAGAGAGAGAGAGAGAGAAAGGGAGAGAGCGAGAGCAAGTGGCGTTTTTCACCACAAAAATACACAAACGATGAATGGTGGGCGAAGAGGGGAGTGTTGTCCCCGTCCACCTCGGCGCCTGCCTTGTGGGCCACTCGGTCATGCCGCATAATATCGATTTACTCGCACATTCATGGACCGACCCCCTCCTCTTCTGTTCTTCTGCTATTCCACGAAGCTTTTACTCTTACGCGCTGTTGGGTAAGGTGGCTGAGTGGGGGGCTGGGCTGTAGGTGGAGCGCTTTTCGCTTGACTTTTGCTGTTAGTTACAGTTGTTGCTGTTGATGTCGTGTCGAGGTGGTGGTGGGGGAAGCAACGATGATGTCGTCAATGACGCTCGCAAGAGTAAAAGGAGGCTGCTGCCAACCGACCCAGCGACCATCTTATAAAAATAAATGGCTGCGCTAACTAAATAGATGAGGAAGGAAGTGTCGGCGGGGCTTGTGGCGCGGACTGGGTCGGACTGGGGCGCCTCGGCTTACATCATACACACTCGTGTTTTCCTCAGCGGTGCAAAGACAATGGGAGGACTCATGAAAGGGATAGAAAAGAAAAGCAAGAGGAGGAACAAAAATAAAGGAAAGTAGACAATTGACTTGCAATTTGCATAAAGCCAACAGGATGGGGATGGGGATGGGGAAGGGGATGGGGTTCGGAACTTGGTTGGATAAACAGGGGCTCAGCTGATTAGGCCCACACCCACAGCTCACACCTCACGCCCCCGTGCAGGCCCATTTCATAATCACTTTTTACCATTTTGCTTATTGTGCCTGGGGCTGTCGATTGAGCCAAACTTTTCACTAAAACTCGGCTTGAAATTCGGTGTTTCGCTCAGGCTTTTTGTCAGTTGCAGTCGTTAGATGGGTTTTTGCGGAAAACAGATACAGAAGAAAACCGTTGCATTGGAAAACATGTGAGGAAATGTGGCCTGGCCTGCGATTTTCAGTTCACTTTTCGTTCTCGGCTAGGGCTACTATCCCGTTAATCACTCCCTCCACTCCGCTCCACTCGCTGCAGCTGTTTTCGACCAGCAGTTAGCTTAGTAATGCATTTTTCCACCGACGCGTTATTATTTAGTTTTCCGTGTTCTTTTCGAGGGGGAGAACGGGACCACTTCTGTGGTGTGTTGGTGTTTCTGTTTCTGTTGTGTGTGTGTGTGTGACTGTGGCTGTGACGGTGTATGTGTGTGTGTGGCTCGACACGAGAACGGGACCGAGACCAGGCGCGAGCTTTGTTTGCGAGCGATGTGCACTTATTCGCGTTTTAGCGCCAACCGACTCCGCCGAGTTTTGGAAATTCAATGCGCACTGTGGCGCGTCGTCAAGTCTGCCGCACAACTTCGCCTCAGGGGCAGGGTGGGGTGACAGAAACCCACCACGGCCGAGCGCGTCGGCAGGAAATGTCAGAGTTGCCAACTTTCTGACACTGTCTCCCTCAGCGCGCCATCTATGGGAGCTTTACGTTACGGCCAAAGCTGGAATTTGAACGAAAGGTCTGGCCCGAACAGTCCGTGTCCAACTTCGAGGTTTGGAACTGTTGAAAAATTGCATTACAGGCGAACAATGGCCCGGCATCGCATTTATGGGTATTTGTTTGATTATTATTTATATGCGCCCTCCCCTAGCCACAAGCGTCAAGTGCATTGGCCTGGTCAATAGCAAATAGCAAACAGCAAACAAACGATCTTCCATTTGAAGTGCCGCAGAGGACATCAATTGTCTGGATTTTGCCACATTATCCTTTACATTGAGCCCAGAGCCCAGACGATGCCGATGATCGGGCTCTTTCTGATGTGCAACGTGACATGGCTACATGCCGCACCCTCTGATCTAGCCGCCAGCTCTTGCCCCGTCGGCCTCTTGCAAAAACAAAGACAGCTCGGCGAGGATACTCTCGCTCTCGCTCGTCACTTGTAAAAATCGGCATCGCAATCACAATGACGGATTTACCTGTTGACACCTCACAAATAGACAATTCTGCTAATTAATAATGGGAGCGCTCTCGAAACTCGAGACTAGAATCGGTCCGGCAGGACCAAGAAATATGACGGCTCTCCGAAATTCAATTGTAACAGGTTAAATGGCTCAATTATTAGTCGGTACATCACAAGCCTCATGGCATGGCGGGGTCGGGCAGACATTCAGTCTGCGAAACTCGGCTCTCGAGTAACTGGGCGCAGTAGTTCCCGGGAAACGGAGCGGCTGCTCCTTTGAGTTGACGTTGACAGAAGTTACGCAGAAATATGACTTTGATTCACGAATTTCAGGGATTGGATGGTGGGCAATGAGCAGCTTAGAGCTGCTTTGTTCGCTATCCACTATTAAGGTTTTGTTAGCTGTCAAACGTTAAGGAGACGTCGGAGTCGTTAAGGCGATTGTAAATTAAAGCCAATCACGGGAGCTAAAGTTGTATCATACGATATGGGATGAGCGATTAAGATATGAGAATGTGGGATGCGGGTGAATGGCTTACGGAAGGTACTCTTTGTGTGAACAGGTCCACGGCTTTCGTTAACTTGAAAGAACTTTAAATCACACAATAAATAAATGAATGCAATATATGTACATTGTACATAAATGGTCACCCACAGCTAACGTTGAAAATTAGAGAAAAGATTCCGGGAAACCGTGTAATCGGGAAATAAATAATGCCACTAGCATACAGTTTTTCTTTCTTACAAAAGCTAATCATCAAATATGCCATGGGCTATACTATAATCCAGGGACCGCAAAGAGTTATGAATGCAAATTTTACCCAAATAAATCAATGGTAAGGAAGTATTTTACGCCAACTAAAAAAAAAAAACTTATATTTTCCAATTTTTATTGAAAAAATAAACACGTTATTTCGTTTTTTTTTTAATAAAAATGAGAAAAAACGCATACTTTTCATTATTTCAATACAAATAAAAAATAATAATTAAATTCCATATTTATTTTAAAAGTTACAGGTTCGGCAATCTGCTACATATGGTCATTATGTAAGACTCTGCGTTGTACATGCCACAGATTTTCGTTCTTTGGGGGCGGAAGGGGGCGTGGTGAAATTTTGAAACAAACTTGATTCAGTGTGAACTCACGGGAGTCTGGATGCAGATGGCTTTACCAATTCAGCAATTGATGCTGATCAAGAATATATAGTCTTTATTGGATCGGAAACGCTTCCTTCTGGGAGTAACACACATCCACTTTCCCCACAACTCTAATATAGCCATGTCTGACTGTCAGTCTGGCTGTCTGTCTGTATTGTTAGATTCCTAGCTTTCAGAGACTATAAGAGCAAGACAAACCAAATTTGGTATCTGCGGCATACACTATTTTGAAGATACGAGAATATTATTATTATAGGCATATTATTGCTATTGCTTTATTATTATTGCTATGCTAATCATGCTAATTAATTACTCAAATACATTCGATTGAACGCAATAAACATTTCAAGAGAAGCTGATTCCCATTTGGTTGTGGATTATATTTTTTGGCTGTTTTACTGCGATCTGCCTTCAATAAGTGATAAGGACACATACAAACACGATCGCTGACACCAACATTTCAATTACAGAGCATCCATGCTATCGAATTTCTTTATCAGTAGATTTGCATACATATATGTATAACTCGAAATCAAATTGTACTTATTTAATACTTAAGTTGTATTATTTCATGTTCGATTTCCCCTATTGATTTTCATTTATTAAATGTCATCGACGATATTCCTTTTTGTTTCTACATAAAAACTTTGACTGCAATAACAAATAATGTTCCAAAATAAACAAAAAAACGGGAAAAAATTCATTATAAAAGCAAATTTGTCTACTCATCATACTTTTTGTATTTAATACAAAATTGCTTAGGCTTACGCAAAAATATGGTATTTTAAAAAACTGAAAATTGCAGGCGAAATTATGCCACTTCCACCGCCATTAAAGAGCCGAGGAGAGAAACATGAACATTTTAAATTTTACGTAAAGTAAAATTAGAATTGCTAAAGCACGCCGTAGAACAAACGCCCACACATCAAAGTAATAGCTAGAAAATTGTTGGTATATTTCTGCAAGCCACTGGGAGTAGAACATCTATATCTTTCTATATATATATATCTCTGGATCTGATATTTGTATATAAATATTTTAACTAACATACAGATTTGTATGTCTTTTGTTTCGTTGACAGGGATTTAAGGAGATTTATTTTTTAACTTTAACTTTTCTTGAAGTAGATCTCAGTGGCATTAAAACATTATACACAATTTTATTATATTAAGAAGCCCTTTTTGAGAGGGGGTACTTAGCCTTACAAGTTCTTCGGATATGGGTAATTATCTTATAATATATTCCCTTTTGTGTTATTTTGGGGATGTGGGCATGCATGCCCAGAGACTCCATCGTAATGCTGGCATCCAGGGCATTGCACCCCATAGCTGGCATGGAGGACAGCCGCATACTTCTACTCGAATTGTCCGGCATATCCATGGCTTGAGCCTACACTACTCTCCAAGTAATCAGTAAGCCGTTGATGGTTAATGGTTGAAAGGGATAATTTTCTTTTGGCTGGTTTCTAGTTTGATGTAAGCGCGATGTTGCCTTATTGCGCTTTTTTTTACAAGATGGTCATAATATTTCTGAGCAAATGTCAATGTGCGTTAAAGGTGGTTTGAGCAGAGCAAAAATTGAATTTCCACATTCGCTGTATTGGATTTGGAGACCACCAGTTTGCCAGAAAGAACAGACGAACGAATCCAACAAGATAACGAAAATGTGCGTATGAGCATGTAGCGATGGCATAACAAGAGGAACGATCAACAACGACAATTGGAACGGAGTTCGTTCCGTTGGTTCGTAATTGACACTCACAGATAACGCAAAAGGTACTACGAGCACTTGCATCCGCTTTGTGTCTTCGTCTCGAATTTAAGTTAGAGCCAAATATTAAATATTCCGCTCATTCGAAAGTGCTGATATGTGCCGTGGACAAAGATTGTCGTTATTGTCATAGGCTCAAATTCAAATATGACTCAGTTTTTATGTGTTTCGTATAATGAAAACTGCAACTACCGGAAATTGGGACACCACCGGACCATTTAAACGGTTCCTGAAGTCACGATATTGCTTTAAATGGTTGCCGGGTCATCCAATTATGTATGAAATATACTGAATGAGTTGTCTCTAAATGTCAGAACAGGCATAAAGAATCTAACGAAAATATAAATACACATATCCGAAGCTTATCCAAACCATACCAGGATGACATTTTTCGAAACATCAACTTAAAGCCTTCTATAAAAACAAGTCTTTAATGTTCTCCTTACATTTAAATAATAAATAGCCCAGTCTTCGGCAGTCAACGGCAGATTCTACGATTACACAGATTATTCAAGTGCCCGTCGATAGTTCATAATCGTATTGATCATATCTTCTAACGTTTCATTAATAATCAACCTAACCCCCTGCAGTCTTGTAAAATATGCCGACATCAACCGTAACCAGCCACACCTTCATAGGTCTGAAGCAACCTCTGCCCCTCGCAGATATGAATGAAATGCCTGAGTGACTCCCTAGGTGGCATGTTTCATGGGCCGTCCAGTATCGAATTAGTTTATAAACTAAATACAAATATGGTGACTAAAATGCGTTACCTAATCGATTTAATACGCTCAATTTGAGCGGCGACCCAGTGTCTGCCACAGGAGCCACAGGCCAGGACCCTGCCGCTAGCCACATTGGCGACCGCATTGCCGCAGGACGAAGTGGCTACGAAAGGTGGCTGGTACTCCGCTGGTACTCCGAGCCGATGCGAGAGTCGAGCTCGGACAAAGGCCCGCAGTCACAATGGAAAAGCAGAGTCAGAATCGAGTCTTCTTTTGACGCAACTGCCCGAAATTGGCCCGCTCGTCATTATTTATATGCCACTTTCTATGCGGACAAAGCGAGGGAAGGTGTCAGCCAGAGGTGTCGGGACAGGACAGCCCCTCTCCCAGATGCGGTTGCCCGGCGCAGATCACGGCGAAGACATGCCACAGTCCGTCCCAGTCTTCGGCTCTATTGTCTCATTGTTTTGTTCTTGCTTCATCGAGTGGTTTGGCCGTGGTTTATAGCGAAGATGAAAACGGGTAGGGACTGTGGACGTGGACGGGGACGGGGATGCGACGGAGCAATCCTTTGTCTGTGGCGACTCAATAAAGAACTTATTGTGGACAAATTTCGACATTTTTGAAGCGCTGTTTACGGTTTGGTTTGTCTGTTATGTGCTCGGGTGTATGGCGTTCCTCTCTTGGCACCAAAGGACATGCTTGACTTTTAACAGGAATCAATTTATTTTATGCGAAATAATCGTGTTGATGGCTGCGTTCTCGCCCCTTTTTCTCCCTCTTTCAGCCTTTTTCTCTCTCCTTCTCTCTCTTTCTCTCTCTCTCTCTCTCTCTGTATACATATATTTCTATCTCCTGTTTCCCCCCACTGCTGGAATTTGGGTTTGGTTTGTGGTCGCACCATCCCCGGCCCCGGCCCCGGCCCCGGCCTCGGCCTCTGCCAAAGCCCCGGCTCAACCCCCTAACACTGAGAGCTGGCAAACCCTGAGGGCTGTGACGGGGTTTGGGCCATGGTCTCGGCCTTCCCTTGGAGCGCATAGGTGAAGAAGGGTGGAAGTAATTTTAATTTATGATGTCAATTTACAGTAGTTTTTGCGGTTTCCCCGTCAGATACTCGGATATTGTCTCTGCAGCAGGCGCAGCAAATCTGATTGGGAATGAATTTCACTATAGGTTCGTTTCCAACTATCAACGAACGGCAATCAATCAATTCCCCAAACACTCTTCATTACTATTAGGGTTTTTTTTTTTTCGAAAAAAATATACTTTTTGTAAGCATTTTTTGTTTTTCATTTGGATTGCAGATCCACACGAGCGCAACTGCCAAAAATCGGTGGGCGATCAATCAAAACGAACTCAATATTTTGCAATCTCAACAATTGCACGGCCCTCAGAGGACGTGGGCCATGGACATGGGCTAGCGAGTGGCATCTGCAAGGTTGATTGAGGATCGTCAGAACGTTGTACACCTACTACGAGAGAGGGGCACTTCACTCCACATTATTTCAGTATTCAGTTCATCATTCATCTGAGGCCATTCAGAGATTTGCGATCCATTCATCACGGTCAGGCAGAGATATGCTCGTCCACAGAATAACAGAGACAGCCCAGTGTCAGCACTTGACAGCTGACCAGGACCCGGGATCGTGCCCTGGCCCGTTAGGTTAGGTTAGGTTAAGGCGGTAGCCGGGAGGGGGGGGGATAAGAGCCTCCCGCCCCCAAGCTCACTTGGACCTATAAAAGGTCCGTTGTGTTGCCGCATGGGCATGTGCCCCTTCGCGTTGCCCGAACCGTGAGAGCATACTTCTGCAGGTTAAGGGCAGTCCCATCCGGTGGCTTGGATGTATTTGGACAAGGTCCCTGGTTTGATTACGGACAGGTCCGAAATGTCCGTGAGGAAAGCGGCCCCGAGAATACGAAGACGACGATTTCCAAGGGCTGGGCAGTGGCAGAAGAAGTGGGGGACCGATTCCTCCTCCTCCTCGTCGCGACAACTCCTGCAGAAGTCGTTATGAGGGATTGACAGTCTAGAGGCGTGAGTGCCGATCTGCCAGTGTCCCGTAATGGCTCTAGTAACTGCAGAGCACTGTGCTCTGCTGAGTTTATACAGCTCTGCTGAGCGCTTCTTCGATCGATATGGCCATATCAATCTTGAGACTTTACAGGAAACGGTTTGCTGCCATCTCCTATTGGCATTTTGCTCGAACAATTCGTGCGTTAGGAGCCTGCAGGTAGCCAAGGGCATCGCTACTTGCTCCCTCTCCGGTAGGAGAGGAATCGTAGTACCCTGCCTGGCTAGCTCGTCGGCGGCGTCATTCCCCTCGATGTCCCTGTGGCCGGGGACCCATATAAGGAAGAGATCTAACTGCTCTGCGATCTCGTGCAGAGACCTGCGGCAGTCATTTACAGTCGCTGAGTTCGACGATATTGAGCCTAGAGCTTTGATAGCTGCTTGGCTGTCCGAGAAGACGCACACTAAGTGCGTATCTAGAAGTAATTTGGAGACAATCGAAATGGCCTCCTTGATGGCTTCAACCTCCGCTTGGAACACACTACAGTGATCCGGGAGCCTGAAGCAATGACTGATGTTCAGCTCGCTGCAGTAGACTCCGCCTCCCACGCGGCCGTCTAGCTTTGAGCCATCAGTGTAGAAGTGGACCGCATTTGCAGGTCCTGGTTCGCCCATCTCCCAGTCCTCCCTAGATGGGATTGATACCTGGAAGGGCGTCGAGAGGTGATCACTGGGGATACAGTAATCTGTCCTCTCTGGTAATTGCGGGAGTCTCATCAGGATTCCCGAGTGCCCAACCGCGGATGCTTTCCACAGTCTGGCTTCTCTCATTCTGAGGGCGGAAAGTGTTGCCACCTTCTTTCCCATGAGATCCACAGGGAGGAGGTCCAGCACAGTATCCAGGGCTTCCCCTGGAGTAGTGCGTAGCCCGCCAGTTATGCATAGCTCTGCCATGCGTTGAACTCTGCTGAGTTTATTGAGGCATGTCCTTCTGTCCAAGGCTGGCCACCATACCACCACTCCATAGAGCATGATTGGTCGTATGATGGCGGTGTAGAGCCACCGAACTATATAGGGGGTCATTCCCCATTTTAGTCCGATGGCTTTCCTGCAGGTATAGAGGGCCACTGTGGCCTTCTTTACTCTATCCTCTATGCTCAATTTCCAATCGAGCTTTCTATCGAGGATTAGGCCAAGATACTTGGCGTTGTTGCTGAAGACTAGCGTTTCCCCACATAGTCTTGGGGAATCAGTACCGGAACTTTGTACTTCCTAGTGAAAAGCACCAGTTCCGTTTTAGACGGGTTGACGCCTAACCCGCATTTGTCTGCCCATTTCGACATTTTCGTGAGAGTACTTGTCATGCACTCACACAATGTCTGCGGAAATTTTCCGGAGAATGCTATGGCAACATCGTCCGCGTACGCCACCACACGGCAGCCACCCCCCTCTATCTCCCGCAGCAGTGTGTTCACTGCCACGTTCCATAGGAGGGGCGAGAGGACTCCGCCCTGCGGTGTGCCTCTGCTGACAAATCTGGTACACGTTGACGTCCCCAGTGATGCCTCAACCGTCCTGCATTGTAGCATCTGATCGATCAGGCTCACCGTCCTGGAGTCAACGCCCAGATCCGTCAGTGCGCCCGTGATGGCGGTCGGAAGGATGTTGTTAAAGGCGCCTTCTATGTCGAGGAAGGCTACTAGGGTGTACTCCTTAAAGTTAAGGGACGCTTCGATGATCGATGTGATCGAGTGTAGGGCCGTTTCGGTGGATCTTCCCTTCCGATAGGCATGCTGGGAGTCTGAGATCAGACTGGACGGAATGCACGCCGTTAGATGCAGCCCCAGGAGCCGCTCCATCGCCTTTAGAAGAAAAGACGATAGACTTATGGGTCTGAAATCTTTTGGGGCAGTGTGCGAGGGCTTGCCTGCCTTGGGTATGAATACGACTTTGGTCTGAAGCCAGGTGTCAGGAATGCACCCGTGGGAGAAGATTCCCTCGTAAATTATTTTGAGCCAGTTAATGGCTTTATGTCCCGCGTGAATCAGTTGGGCAGGGAAAATGCCGTCTGGCCCCGCGGACTTGTAGGGTTTAAAGCTTCTGATCGCCCAGGAAATGTTTTCCTGGCTTAGCAGTCCCAAGATGGCATTTGAGGCGACAGAAGGAGGCGCGAGGTAGTTGGGTCTGTTTTCATCGCAGCCAGGGAAGTGGGTATTTAGGAGAAGATTTAGCGACTCCTCGCTGGACGTAGTCCACGACTGGTCGGTGTTCTTCAAGTAGCCCAGGGTGGGTGTTGTCTTCGAGAGAACTCTGCGCAAGCGTGAGGCTTCTGAGTTACTCTCGATTTCGCTGCAGAACTTACGCCAGGAGGCGCGTTTGGCTTTTCTAAGTTCTTTGTTGTAGGTTGACAGACTGGCCTTGTATTCGGCCCAGTTTTGCTCAACGTTTTCAGCCTTAGCTTTATTGAAGAGTCTCCGGGAGGCTTTCCGGAGTTCACCCAGTTTCGGATTCCACCATTCAGGTTTCTTCCGGCCTCTGTTCTTGCCAGAGGGGCATGCTTTGTCGAGCGCCTTATTGCAGGCGTCGGTAAAGATCTTAAGAAGACGAGTCGTGGCCTCCGTGGAGAACTCCTCCTCAGATGGGGGCTCAGGGAGAACACGACAGAGGTAATCAGAGTACCGAGTCCAGTTTGTCCGCCTGATGTTTCGGAATCGGACTGGCTTCGGTACTGAGAAGGAGAAGACAGTTTCCACGTACCTGTGGTCCGAGAAGGAGTGCTCTTCCAGGACCCTCCAGGATACAATGTTACGCTGTATCTCATGAGAGGCAAGCGTGAGGTCCAGGACCTCCTTGCGGTTTTTAATGATAAAGGTGGGATCACTACCCCGGTTTAGTAAGACCATCTGAGTGGTCAGTAAGTAACTGAAAAGGTACTCACCCCTTTCGTTTGTGTCAGTGCTTCCCCACTGACAGTGATGTGCATTGGCATCGCACCCCACAATTAGGCCGATGTCCTTGGCCGAGCAGTCTGCGATTAGAGCCCGGAGAGGCGCGTGTGGAGGGGGGTCTGGTTGTTCATGCCCCATGTATGCGGAGCAGATCCTCAGTGAGCGCTCCTGGCCTTCGAGGCTCACTGCGGTGTGGTCTTCATTGCTGAAATTTGGGAGCAAAAATAGGTGCAACTCTCTTTTTGCAAGAATGCAGGTACGAATTTTACCTGCGGTTTCAGCTACATATAGCTTGTAGTCAGAAGTCCTCAGACCGGAGACCCTGTTTCCGAGGATCCAGGGCTCCTGAATGAGGACTATGTCGGCTCCATCCTTGGCCAGGTGGAGCAGTAGAGCAGCGCATGCTGCCTTACAATGGTGGAGGTTTATCTGCAGGAGCGTCAACGACATTCCTGAGGCTCGCCTCCACCATTGTTACTTCTAGATCGCTGTCAGGGGACTCCGGCTCCTCCCCGACAACGATGTGGCTGAGACCTCTGGCTAGGTCGCTCTCGTCGAACGCGTAGTCGTCCAAGATATCGTCCGACATCATGGACGCCGCATCCGACGCCGGGTTGTCTTCCTCGCACGAGGCCCCCTCTTTCGGGATCTCCGGCAGCTCCGGGTCTGGCTCGACCTCCACTTGCCTGCCCTTGCGATCGGACTTGTAAGTGGATATGGTGACCTTCTTGTAGCCATAATCCACTACACCGTCCGACTTTGCGAGGAGATCAATGGATTCCTCATTTAGGACGAGGATAACCTGGCGCCTCTGCCCTTGGATATCCTCCACCTTTGCCACCTTCCAATCGGCTGTAGGAAGGTGGGGGTTGCAGACCTGCAGTAACCTGAGGATCTTCTCAGGCTCTGCAGGCTTAGCCGAGACCCACGCTCTGGCTCTCGGGCGACTAGGGACATCTTCCCACTTCACGGCCTCCAGTTTCGCCCCTGGATAGACCTCTTTTAGGGCCGCCACCGCCTTCATGTAGAGGGCCGCAGAGCGAGCGTCTTGGCAGGCGATGGCTTTCACCTTGCCTTGATGCCACCCTGCGTCCTCACACTTTGGCGGTGGTCCGCCGTTCTCCTCCAGTTCCAGTAGGAACCGGTCCTGGAGCTCGTTCTCCACCAGGTGCCACTTATCGCGAGGGACATGGCCGTCCTCGGCGCCCCTGTCCAGGACACCGATCAGGGTCCTGCCCCTCGCCACCTCAGCGAACGACCGGTTCGTGAGGTGGGTCTTCACCCGCTTGGCTTGCTGGGCTTGGCCTGGCTGATTTGCGGGGTCCTCCGCTGAGCGTTGCCGCTTGTTGGCGGCCTTGGCTGCGCCCTTTCCGGCTTTGGCTGGCTGGAACAGTGGAAGGATTGAGCAGGCCCACAGCCTCTGCTCCTTTCCTTCGGCTGACGCCTTGAAGTTCGGGTCTTCGTTGGACAGGATGAAAGCCGCTCGTCTCCTGTCCTGGTACGACGGCTTTCCACCCCGTGGTGCAGAGACGCTGCCCGCCGGGGCTCCCATGGGTTCTTCGGTCCCGGTGCGCTCACCAGCCGCGATTACGCTCTGCTTGGCAGCCACCCCGGTATCCGCTTCGCCCTTGGAGCCACCCGACTTGGAAGGACCCGATTGGCTTTTCGGGCCCCCCCTCACTGCGGCTGCTGCCTGAAGACGGTGGACCGACTCAGTCTCCTTCCCCGTCTTCTTTGGACCCGGTTTCCCAGGCGCTGGTGCAGAGGGATTGGCTTGTCCCTCCGGTACTTTAGGAGGAGTACCGAGCTCCTTTGCGGCTTTGTTGGTTTTTATTTGTTTTTTTATTTGGCATAGTAGTTCCCACGAGTAGGCGGGAAGGGGATGGTCACCCGAGGCATAGCCCGCTTGCCCCGGGAAGCCTGATTTAAACTGGAGGTCGGCAGGTATCCAGAGTCCGCATATTAGCGACCGGGCACCCCCCCGGCCATGCATCCCTCGGCATATAACAGTGTCACCTTGGATTGGGGTAATTTCACTGAGAGTTTTCTTCTCTCCGCCCGACTACCATTCGCCAGCATCATAGCAGAGACATGACCGTGCTAGGACCTGTTTCCAGCCGCCCTCACGGGGAGAGTATAGTCGCACTTCCACCGGTGTGCACAGTTACGGCGGGTGACGGTTCGCTCGCAACCCTCTGTGTCCTAGGGGGGGGCCCTGGGGGGCCCTGGCCCGTTAGGTAAACATGAATTTACCGGTTATTATTAGCACCTTTCAATCATAATTGCACCATAGGAGTTGCCCAACTCCGGCACAGGCCCAAGACTAGGACCAGGCCGGGCATAGGCCCAGTTCAATTGTCAACTTCCTATAGTTTCTTTGACAAAATCTGTGCATCTACATTTACATTCAAAGGTCAGTCAGCGTCAGCCAGCACTGAGATGATCATGTGTGAAAAGGCTTTGCAGCCAGTGTCGGGCTGGGTCAATGGGCAACCGGTAGCATTGTGTGCCTTCTGGAGAACTCCCTGCCCATTGTGGCATGGTCGCATTGTCGCACTCCCGCACGTTTCAATTTGCATTTGACTTCCCGGGCTGCCGTGGGCGAGCCAAGCCACTTATGTTTCCTAACTTCCCGCCGGGAGTGCTGCAGCTCTTCGCTCCTCTGGGGTTCAATGGCTCAGTTTGCTGGGCGGATCAAGGCTCGGACCGCTCCTGGGTCCTCTTCTTCGACGGTCTTTGCTTCCTGGTTCGGAGGGAGCGTGCCGGGGCCGGCAATTGTTCCAGATTTGCACACATTTCCTTGCACTCGCTTGCACAAATCTTTCAATCCTAAGACGATTTCCTCTTGTAAATCTGTTATAAGCTGCAGAGAATGTCACACGGCCAATTGAATAATTCCACATTCAATATGCTTCCGAGTTTCTATGAATTTCTATAGTTTCTTTAAATTCAGATTCGAAAAAAAATCTCAACCATAGCAACCATAGATATGCAACCATGCAAAGAATGTATTTCGAATAAAATCTTCAATCTATAATGTAACACATTATACATATTTATATAATAGTACATTTTATTCACGAAATGAATACCCAGTAGTCAGTAGTGTAGTTTCGGGAGTTTCTTTGTTTAAATTGAATAAGATTTGTCGCCATAAAAAAGGTATGGCAAACAAGTAGTGTTCCAATCGCGATATTTACTTAATCGGAATTTCCAAACTGAACAGAGAACTACCAACACCCTACGTGGAGAGATGTCCAGGGTATCTGTTGGACATGGGTTGGCCCAACTTAACTCGGTCGCTCCACTTCTAGCGCCCTCGAAAGTGTTGTAAGCCCGGCAATGGCAATCCGCCTAATCCTGGGCAGGTAAGTAAAATGCTGTTGTACTTTGCTGGCTGTTTGGTTGGTTGTCGGTAGCCAACGGATCAGCCAGCGCGACTGTGACATTGTTCGAAGGCGAATGTCCGTTAATAATAGAACGATTACCCGACGAGGTCAACAATTTCCACACAAACAGACAGGAAGATTGAGGGATAGAGAAGATCCATACGGGGATGTACGTACTATCTGCATGACGATGGATGTGAGTGCCCGCATGGATATTCAAATTGAAAAACGCCGCAGGACACACCGGACAAAGGCTTGTCCTCGTCCTTGTTCTCGTCCAATGGCCAGTTGTCAGCGAATGAGCTGTTGAATGGACTGCTCTACAAGCGGATTATTGGATTTGAGGTTAAGTGCGTTTTCAGTGATTGCAACTAAAACGAAACGAAATTGAAATTTTCCGACGATTTTCACAACTGTTTTGACTTCGGAAATGCTGCCGCTCTTGTTTCCTCCCCCTCCCCCTAAGCTGAGGCGAGCCGGCGACAAAAAACGCGCCCGAAACGCACTCTGTGGGCGTGGCCAGCGGAGAACGCCATTGCTCGACCCTGCAGCTGTTCTCACGCGTGCACACACACACACGAACAAATATACACGGATGCAGGGCTCTCTCGCCTGCAAGCGAAAGCGAGAGGGAAGACCAGCTGCCGTGGCATGCCCCAAGCAGCGTCGGGCGACTAGCCGCGTGCGCCAAGGCAGTCGTGTTTGTGTGTGGGAGAGCCGATCGTGCTTCGAGTGGCAGTAACCGCAGCGAGGAATGGAATGGGAAGGGCGCAGGACAAAGCCACTCCGGGGCCCGGATTGGGGTTGCTTTTGCGGCGAGCCCTTTAATGGACGACCCGCCGTCGGCGTGGCCACCGCGCGCGGTTTCTCCGGCGTTGTGTCACGGGATAAATGTTAATCGATATCTGTGTGCCGGTGCCTGTGTCCGACATCCTTTTGTTGCCACGCCACTCCATTGTGCCTCCTGGTACCCGAAAAGAGCAGCGTCCGCGTCGCATCTTGGCGCGCTAGCCGCAGAAATTGGTCGAGTGCACTCGCTCGAAAAACTAATTTGATTTATGTCTTCTCATTCGAGTGCCGCCTCCCCTCGTTCTCGTCCTGAGAGTGGTTATTTCAACTCGGGCGAAGGACGCGCAGCTCTGATTCACACCCATATCGCCGACAGATCGTCCAGATTCTGGATACCCCTGCAACACCCAGCAAAGCGCCTCCTGATGCCTCCCTTCGGCTGCTGTTTTGGGGGCTCTTGCGTAGTTAATTTGAATTTAGGAGCTCGAAATGGGGACCATTGGTTAAACTTGTATAATGAAAAGAAATTTGTATATTTAATGAACTAATTTATATATAAATTGAGGAAAAGGCTTAGAAAATATCGTAAAACATGGCTCTTCCAGAGTCCTTCAGTATGATCTTCAACATTGTTATTCCTCAGTAACCACTCACTCGTTGTTGTTAGTAGTCAAGTTCATATTTTTCATCACCAGTTAGAGCTATTTTTTGCACTTTGGACTTTCTTTTACAATAATGCTCTCCAGGCTTATTCTCAAATTAGTACGGAAGAGGTAGTTAAATGTTTTAAAAAGAAAAAATGATTTAAGACGTGAGTAAATCGATACCGATATATTTTGTATTCCATAATTATGATAAGCATGAAAATAAGGATCTTAAAAAAACGAGGATATACAACTTTATTATTTGAATATTCATTTTGTCATCCATTGGATATTAAAATGTCCAAAATGTCCTATCTCTAACGTATCTTTCAATATCCCATTGAAACGGATACTATATGGGAATACTCATATTCTTGATTCCCTGCCTAAGTTGGTGTGGATGGTTCAGTGCCGAGAACAGCACAGCATAATGCCCAAGATATACCTGAGACTTCGATGGAATGAATGTTAGCGCTAAAGTATTGAACTAGTAATTAAAGTGCAGTTCTTTGAAAAAACTTCAATATAAATGGGAGGTATTTGATTTATACATTACATATTATTATTATGTTTAGCGCCGCTCAATACGATATATGTAGTACAGATCTATTGTGCTTCTTGCTGACTGTGATTGTTAGTACAGTCTACAGGTATGTAGGTAATGTAGCATTTGATAAAAACCGAGTGGAGGTAAAGTATCCCACTTTTCCACATGCACTCTGCACTTCTTAAGGAATACAGAGATGCCACGATCGCAGTTCCCAGCGCCGTAAGCCTACTGCAGGTCATTAGAAACAAAAGGGAAATCATTTGCATTAAGTACTTTCGCATTGTTCCTCTGACGCTAATGAATGCAGCGGTTGTATTGCGGGCTTGCTTGGGTTGGGTTAGGTAGCGGCTTTAATGCGTAGGTGGTTTTAATGCCTGCCATAAAGAGCGGCCTGGAGAGGACATTTCATTCACGACTTGAAACGCGGCGGGTCGATGGATTCATATTCATTCATAAACAGGGATTGCCAGGATTCGGATGGGTGTTTATATGGGATCAGGTAGGTAGGTGATAGCCATAGGGCGAGGTGAGCTGAAGTGAGGGGTGGTGAGGCTGTAAAAGCTTATTTGCGTAGGTTGGCACTTAGTCTTGCAGCCGCCTTGGTTCGCTATGTGTACTGGGCCTTTCCCCCGGAGGTTCTTTAAGTAATAAGCGATGGAATTTCCACCCATTCGTCTCGGGGACCGAATTTCGCGGCCGAGGCGTCGGCGTCATAAACGGCAACCTACCTAGGACAATGCGGCACTCGTAAATGGAAGAAAGGAAGTTATAAAATAATTAAACACGGCCACCGCTACCGCTCGGCCAGTGCCAGCGATTTCATTCATAGAAAGTCTGCAACCTGATGCCCGGTTCCCGGAGCCCGTAGCCCGGAGCCGCCATCGCCATGCTTAATTAGAGCAAACAGATAGTTCAGATAAGCATGGGGCGTCACATTCATATTTCGATTAATTAGGGAATTTTACACGCATACGCTAGCTGCTGACACACATGGAGAAGGTGCGGCTCTAGACGGCGACACGACGTGCTCGGGGAAACCACATACTTCCTGGCATAGTCGTACTCGTATCCTAACCAAACTTTGGCTCGGAATTGAAACTTGGGAACACCTCGCACACCTCGACTGTTTGTCTTCCTCCTCGTCAGAGATTAGGCTCTGAGATCGATCGCCATGATGCATATGCATGCGCATACGCCAGTTGGATCGCAAGTCTCGTTTTAGCCAAGATTAACGTGCGACGGACTCAATCCGCGATCAGATCAGATCAGATCAGGCTGAATACCCGTACATCCGGCTCTGCGGTTAAGTACGCCAGGCTTTCGGTCCCCGCTTAGATAGTGGATCACTCCACGCGATGGACTAGGTGTGATCTTTATTGATCTCCATGATCAGGTATTGATCAGAGAGCGATTTGCCCTGCAAGCAGGCGATTAGACTAGAAACGGGATAGATAAAGGAGCCCCTTCAAAGTGCTATGTACATATGTATGTATGTATCTGCAAAACGGCGATCCCTTTCTTGAACCTTTCTGCGAGCAGCAAGCCGTCTAATAGAGCTCCTGCTGAAATTCATTGATATTGAAGCCTCTTTGACAAATGTACTCAAGTCGAATCCGTGCGCATCGAATGTCAAACTTCCACTCATTCTTTCCGTTTTAAAGAGTACAAGGCCGATGTCTCTTAGGATAATCCGAACAAGCGTTACATAAGTACGCACATATCACAGCTATTTGATCAAAATACGTTTACCACCTCATTCAGTTGCCATACAAATTATCGTTTGGAAGAACAAACTTAAAGGCTGTAGCTGGTTGTTGTAGATCAAGGCAGTCCAGATCGGGTGACTATATCAAGCAACTGGTATGAACGCCCAACTAAAGGCCCTGAACGCCCGCAAGCAGCGCCCAAAGAAGTTCAAGTGCCCGCACTGCGACGTGGCCTTCTCCAACAAAGGCCAGCTCAAGGGACACATTCGCATCCATACCGGTAAGTCGAGCAGAAGTCCCCAGCACGTGGCACCCCGTACTCACACATCCTTGACCCTGAATTTAAATCTAAAATTCAATAACTGACATATCGAAGGAATTGAACTGTTAAAATGTGTGTGTTTACAACTGATTTGCGGTGCTCAAGCGTTTAAGGATTAGATCGCACTTTGGGTGGACATTATCCTACGTCCTGAGGCGGGTGGTCGATTTACCGAACCGAGTTTTGCGAAATTCTTTATAAAACTGTTGATAGTTACTCCTCATTTTGGACATAACATTTTTTTTTTTTTTGGCTTTAATTTCTTTTTTTTTATATAAAAACGAGACGTTAATGAACAGCCAATGAATCTATTTATACAATAGACATTTTTCTCAACTGACTTTTGTGATTCTGAATTGGCGCCATCGGTTCAAAGTTAGTTAACACGAGTGTCCACATGTGAATGTCCGCTACTGTACATATATACAAATATAGATATGCGCACATTTCTTTAGTTGTACAACCCAATGCATATTTCCGAGGCAAAGTTAATGCAATTTACATTTATGTATACAAAGATGTCCTATGATCCGATTTCTGAACATCAGGATATGTCAGCTATACACACATTTGGCATGTCAAGACTAAAGCCAATGTATTCTACCTAACAATGTCTTGAAAACGCATTTAGTTTTTCAAAAGTAATGCATTTATAACAATTTAAAACAAAGCTTATATAAGCCAGGAATCCGACAGGCTACATAATCAAATATTGTGCCATGTTCCAAATTATCCACCTTCAAAGACAAGAAAAATGTGCTATATTTATTTACACTTTAAGTTTCGTGTACAGTTTCTTCTTGTATATCACCAACATCTCCATCGGTTATCTATCCATTGTGCGGTTTATCCATTCCAATTAATCTAGTCACAGAATCCCGCCAGGGAAAACGCCCTCCGCCGGCAGTAAAGCTGGCACTGTCGACCCCCCAGCCCGGTCATCCCCAAATGATAAAGTTTAGGCAAACTGTACTGCTCTACATGCTCAAACCTCTTCTGCAGCCCTCGGTCTCAAGCCCCCAGGAAAATGCGCCGACTGGGCTCTTATGTACAGCTGTGCGCGTATCTGTGAATCCTTGGCCCTTGGCCCACACTTTGCATATTTGGGCGGAACAGCAACCCCTAGGAGCAAAGCACTTAATTCAATAATAAATTGCCACCACAAGAGGCGGCGAATCACTCGCCGGAGTAGAGTCAGGAAGCCCGCAGATAACCAAGTCACGAATTTAGCACAGTAACCGAAGGGGGGGAGAAACGGAACACAGAACACAGAACACATACCAACTCAAGTTGAAGCCAAGCCCAGTCGTGCCTCACGGGGTTCGATGGGGAGGGGCTGTGGGTTTGCGGTGGGTAAGCGTAAAATTCATAATCGTGAATGCTTCACTTAAAGTTGCGCCCAAATCCGAAAGCCACCCCGCAGGGATTCGCGGAGCAAAAATAGATATACGAGTTTGTTCCACAATGGGAATGGGAAGGGCAGGGGCACGCATTAAAAACGAAAGTCAAGGAAGCTGCCATTCCACGAGACGGCTTGAAAACTACGCAGGACTCTGCTCACTACGGTACATATGTACGTTGTACATTATGTACTACGAGTATCCTGCATGACTGTGTGTGCGTGTACCGGCGCGCCGCGGAGCCCTGTGTCCGTGCGAGTGTGCGTGAGCGGCCATATTGTTGTGTTGGACGAAAACAACCCTGAAGCGTGCCTCTCACTCACACAGAGACAGACAGACAACAAATCGATGAATGAAGCGACTCTGTGTGCGTGTGTGCGTGTGTGCGTGTGTGCGTGTGTAGGTAGACCGCTAAGTAGGCCCGTGGGCAGAGCAGAGTCCTGGCTTGCTCAATGAACGGGAAATCTCTTTAAATGGTGCGCCGCTCAGCCAGGAGAGCTCAGTTCGAGTTGAGATCTTGCAGCGCACACACAGCTCCAGCTCCGGCCCCGTCCATTCCCAGAAAAAGTGTTCCCAACCAAAAAGTGCTCCCGTGAACCAGAGAGAGAGAGAGAGAGATTCCTACTCCACCACAATCGCATCGCATTGAAATGTCGACTATTAACCTGCATCCCCCGCAAACGTACTCGCGCCTGTTCCGTCCCTGGGATACGCAGAGGCAGGCGCCCGCTCCACCGGCCAGGACGGTGAAGAACGAGCCCGAAACGGTCAACATCAAAACGGAGCTGCCCAGCAGCAGTTTCGGCCACGACAGCGACCGCGACTCCTCTTCCTCGTCAAACAGCAGCAGCAGCAGCAGTAGCAGCAAGTCCAGCTACGATGATGGATACACCCGCACCTCCACCCCCCTGCTGGATGTGACGCCACAGCCCGTCTTCCCACATCCCTCGTGCTCCTCCTCAGCCTCCCCGACAGTGACGCCAGCCCAGCAGATGTCGCCGCAGCAGTCCCCCTTCATGCCCGCCGCCAGCGATCTGTACTACGCGGCTGCCGCAGCTGCAGCCGCTGCCGCTGCCAGCACTCCCGCCGGTGCCGCTGCTGCCGGCTTCGGCATGGATCCGTTCACGCTAGGTCTGATGGAGCAGGAGTACGCCCGCGTAATGGCCGAGGACGCCCAACTAAAGGCCCTGAACGCCCGCAAGCAGCGCCCAAAGAAGTTCAAGTGCCCGCACTGCGACGTGGCCTTCTCCAACAACGGCCAGCTCAAGGGACACATTCGCATCCATACCGGTAAGTCGAGCAGAAGTCCCCAGCACGTGGCACCCCGTACTCACACATCCTATTTCCGCTCCCTCCCTCCTCCAGGCGAACGCCCCTTCAAGTGCGACGTAGACACCTGCGGAAAGACCTTCACTCGCAACGAGGAGTTGACGCGCCACAAACGTATCCACACTGGACTGCGTCCGTATCCGTGTAGCGCATGCGGAAAGAAGTTCGGTCGCCGGGACCACCTGAAGAAGCACATGAAGACGCATATGCCGCAGGAACGCCAGCTGGGTCCGGCCATCTTTGTGCCAATGTATCCATATCTCTATGGCTACTGAATAGACGGATGGAGATCCGATCCGAACCTCGCTCCAGCGATCTGTGAAGCGCTTGCACGCTTTAAAAACGCTACAAGGCCCATACGCATACGCACATAGCCACCGATACCGATGCCAACGACAACGACAACGACAGCGACAAAAACAACGATAAACATATACATAGATAACCAATAACTCAATGCCGGCCAATACTCAATTTCCATCTTGGATAGATCTACCTCAGCCGTACCTGGCGCAATCTAGCGCACTCACTAACCGCTAACAGACTCAGAGCCTCGGAGCCGAAACCCTCCGAGAGAGAGAGAGAGAGAGAACCCGATGCCATCGACGATATATGCAAATATTGAGATATTTATTTTTTAACTCATATTTACACAACCAGCTACGTGACGAGTTTGGAGCGTAGCGTACGGAAAGAAAACCCAGCATTTGTGTAAATACCTCCTTAAGTGATCCTTCCTCATATGCTAAGCGATTAAGAGATTAAAGAGATAGATAGATAGATAGATAGATATACCTGTATACACACAATCTTTATTAGAGCTAAGCATATTTTTCACATTTTTATATGCTGAATACGGTTACTAGCAATATACGATTTATACCTACCTAGATATAGAGTCATAGTTAAATATTCAGAGTTGCATTATACGATTTATGTTTACACCATGAAATACAAATTTTGAAAATCACAATTTCCATCTTCCTTCTCTTCGATGCAATCTTCAATTCTACTGAGAGCTACAGACGATGAGAACTTTCACCCAAAATTTCGGAGCTGAGAACGAATGGCATCCTTTCCGACATTTTGTGTGCATATTAATGACTGTTTCAGTCACTTCCCGCTAACCAGATCATTTAAAAATCGCCCAAGTCATCCCGGCAACATCAAAGCGAAACCTGCTAATGCATTCATCCTCGCCACCAAAGGGTTTAAATGCACAAGTCATTTGGGCATTTGGCAAAACCGGCAAAAATCCCATTCATTAAAGTGCGGAATAATCCATTAGGTCGGGCGGGGCCAGAACGGCTAAATATCCAGTCGCCTCCCACTCCCCGGTTAAATACAATCCGTTCATTGTACAAAGAATGCGAATCAAAATGTCCTGATTTCGGATCGCAGAGCAATCATCTCACACAGTTTCCCACAGTCCCCCGCAGATCACATTCAGATCCCAGAGCAATTGTCCAACCGACTTGCCATTACTCACCTGACAGCTTGCGTCATTCATAAGGACAATGGAGGGGGCCACCTGAGCTATGAAACTGTGTGCAGCAGACCAGACACTCAGTCTGCAACAAGTCAAAAGGACACTTACTCGTATTTGTGGAATTTGTTATGCGAACAGGCGATCGATCCATCGATCCCTGGTCACTAGCAATGTGACTTCCACGAGCGGACAAAAGACGAATTTCTGAAATTGGAACCGTAGCAGACCGGTGGGCAACAGCAACGGCCAAGGCAACGTTGAACGAGTCTTAACCTTTTCCAGGACAATGGCAAATATGGTTGCTTGATAGGGGCGTGCAGTTCTCACAATTACCTGTGCCGTACCTGCCTGTCCTCTCAGATCCTGAGAAGATTTTCGTTGCTGGCAGACAGTGCGTCGTCGTCTTTATCGCACAAGTGGAACAATGATATCTACAATAATGTGTCCCTCCGATTCGAATAATTCGACTTCGGACCTTTGCAGCAGACACGACGTCTGCCCCTTGGGCACTTGGAAGCATACTCAAGATCCACGATAGTGCATTTGAAACAAGTTCAAACACACATTTCTCAACAGAAAATCTATCTATCGCTCAGTACTTTCAGTAATTTTTTAGGCATTGTTGCGTAATTGCCGGCAATTAATTAAGGAAGAGTATCGGGTGTGGGAATCATGCATGATATCCCTAATGATATATGTCGATCACATGTGACAAGTGTTGACTAATGCGACGACAGTTGAAAAATATGTATGTCCAGAAAAGCAACAATCTGTAAAATAAACAAAGATTCTTAGTAATTTCGACGTGCCCTGATGAAAACCACTTTCCTTTCTGATCAAACTATGCATCAAACATTTGCGCATCAGATAATTTTTGACAACTCGTTCTTAAAAGAGAAAATATTTGTGGCTATACGTAAAATCTTAAAAATTGTATTCTATCTAGAAATGACCTTCGGTATAAAGTTAAGCGCCGAAGGGTTTAGTACGTAGACACCGCCACACCGACATTGTCGGCTTCTTGGCCTCCTTCTGTGGTATGTAGTTCCTTTAAAAGAATAAACATCGTTGATGATCTTGGTACTGTGTTAGACAGTAAGCTAAAGTTTTCCGAACATATTTTTACCATGGCAAATAAAGCAATAGGCGTGCTTGTGTTTATGCCGACCATTATGTAACGAATACTATATTTTTTGTTCCTCCGATTTTAGAATACGGCTCTTGTGTATGGTGCTTTGAACGGCCATATAACCATTCTTCAATAAAAGATGTCACTGTGCTGCAGCGGTGAAATACGTTTCACGAGATTAATTCTAGGTTGTAGGTCTGGTAGAGTAGTTCTTGTAACCACCATTTAAATTTCCAATACATATATCCGCAATATTTTTTAAAGTTAAGAAACTGTTTTACATGACTTATGCGCACTTTGATAATTATCTATCGACATCTTTGAACAATAGTGGTTTGAAAAGATAAATGCATGCCATTTTTTGTCTGATAAGGTTTTCTGTAAATTTTATTTTTTAAGTCGAATTAGTTACAAAATAAGCTACTAACCATTCATATTGTCCAAAGCATACCAATATACACGTATATTTGATCACACTATCTCTAATGTTAATGCTTGTAACTGTTGTACAACTTGATTGTTTTATTTTGTTAAATTTCTTATATATCGACTTGTTTCATTTTTTTAAACAATTATTTTGATAAGGACGATACCACTTTTCCAGACATAATTGATTTCAATTTAGATTATACCTACATACATACCTATGAAAAAGTTAAATTGAATATACAGTTAGATATCAATATCAATATCCAGGTGGACTACCGAGCTTGGCAGAGTGTACCAAATTTTTAAAGCTTAAGTTAACTCTTAAAGACACTAAGGTTTTTGGTGTTTTTGTAAAAGTCTTTAGTGAACCTTGGCGATGTCTATAGATTTTATCTGAATATTTGAATATCTATCCGCGAGATCGTTTTTGCGATAATCGCGGAGGATCCTTTGTCGATCTTTTCGGAACCGGAGACATCACAATGTTGCAAGGACCAAAGGAACAGTCAAGCAGTGGACTTTATCGGGTGAACGTGCACCAAACACCCTAGGGTTGGGAGTTGGCTAACAACTATGTCGAAAGTATTTTGGGATTCACTGAAGATAAAATTGAAAACTGTAAAACGATGAGCAAAGAATATTATTCAGTACTTTTGGACAGATTCGATATTTACTTGGAACAGACACCGTATTTGGCAAAGAAAAAAGAGATGTTTCATAAAGAAAATTCATGCATATGTATATAGGGTTACGAGTTACTACCTTGTTTAGCCTTTTTCCAACCGGAATAAATGTGATCATCAATGAAAAAAATCATACATTTTGAAAGCTTCGGAAATATTAATTTGAAGTATTCGAAAATATCCGTTGGATACAAATAAAAGGTACCATTCAAGTTTTTGTAAGACACATTTCTAATATATAATATAATATATATTTCGCCTGTTGTAGACCCCAAACCTCGTCGAACTCTGAGCATGTTTCTAGCTACAGCCTCGAAGACTTCTTAGAAGTTATAATTGAAACCTATGAGAGTAAAAATCAGAACAGATTGCACTGTAAAAGTGCGTAGCATCACATTGTTCCGCCAACAATATGAGACAGAAGAAAGAAGTTACTTCCTAACGTGAAAGTAGTTCGGCAATCAATAACCCACCGACGTCCCGGCACAATTGCCATGTAGGAGGCACTGGCCTATCTGCCATTCATGACCACAAAAAGGCCAAACAAGAGTCGTCGGGTGGTCCGTCCTCAGAAAATTTCGCAACGAGGTAATTGCCAGCGACTACCAAAAAGTGGTCCTCTCTCTTGGACGCCTCTGGGGGGCCACCCAGAGTGCCCAGAGTGAGAAATTGAAATGTCTTTTGTGCCACTAATAGAGAAATATACGGGCCATAATTTCGCAATGCAACAATAGCTGGGCCCAAGGCAATTGAATGAAGAGCAGTGCGAAAACGCAATGAAAAAACCGAAAGCAATGAAATGAGCATCGAGTGAACCAAATAAAAAATGGAGTCGACCGTCTTGGTGGGTAAATACTCGTGGTGTTGCTGAACGGGTCTGGCTGCTACCTTTCCCAGCGCCAGTTCTGGGCCAGGAGTCGGTGGCACTGTGCGGTGACTGTTTTCAACCCCTCGCCAGCAGCAACCCAACCCTCATCCCTTATTCACGCACACAGATAGAAGGGCAAAGGGAGAGTGAGAGGAGCGAGAGAGAGAGAGAGAGTGATAACACACCCAGTGGTTGGCAGGGGGTAGTAGCCGGGGCTGACGTTTTATACAAAGTGTCAGAAGATCCATTTAATTGTGAAATTTATTGGCCAGCAGCAGCGACAGAGGCTGCAACAGAAACAACAGCCAGAACAGGAGACAGTTTGTCTGGCCCTCTTGTTGGCTTTCTTTCGGGCTATTCGTATAGTATGTTCTGCGGTTTCTGGAAATGCTATTATACATATACATGTGTATGTAGAGAACAGGAATAGAGCCCACGACGATAAGGTCTGACCTGGCTATAAAAAAGTAAAGACAAATTCGTGTAAACAAACGGATTTACTTCGAAGATACTCGTACAGGCGTAAGGTGCCACAGTTGTTCGAGGCACGCCACGTACAAACGTGGTGTGTGGTGTGGTGTGGCTAGCATGTTGGTATTTCTATTGATAAATCCCCTCGCTCGATTATGAAACTTTCCAGTTAATTATATTTGTACAGGCTGGGTTGAGGACTCTTGGTGTTGCACAAGATTTCCAGTTTAGTTTATCATCCGATCCGGGCGGCTTTGTCGGTATTACTCGTATTTTCCAAGGGTCGCCCGCAAATCCTAGGCGGAAAAGTGGGTATGGCCCGACACACGCTAAACGATGCCTTTATCTGCATAAACACTCTTAATAAGTCGATTGTCCGCTTCCTAATCTTGCTCCGGACTCGGGACCTAATGAGCATCTCCTTCCATTATCTTTTCATGCAAATGCATGCAATTTCAGGTCTAATCCTAACGCCGCGACTTGCATAATGTCTTCCTGTGTACACACAGGACTCAGGGAGAGTACGTCACATGGTTTGTCCAAGTCCTCACACATGGCATCGGTCGGCCTAAGCTGTTTGTCCATATAAACCACAGACACAGGACGCGGATCCGTGCCCAGGCACAGGCACATACGGTTTGCAATGGAAGAACAAGAAAATGGATACTCTATCTAGTCAAGAATCTCAGCTTTCTAGCCCGATCTCCTGTGGGCAGTATTCACATTCGCATACCCAGCCCGAACCTCAATCATCATTATTATGCAATTGCATTTACAATCAAACCGAAAACCAACCAAAACAAACTCAGGGCAGCGCCCAGCTGGAAGACAAGCCCAAAAGGCAAACAGTAGGTGGTGCCGGAAGTGCCGTACAATGCCAAAACGGACGGGCGACTTTTTGTGCAGTTTTCCCATCAACATGAACCCAACAAACTAATCAAAACTAATGATGACATAATTGGCTCGATCGTGTCGTAGAGAGAGAGCAGTCACAGCAACAGCAGCAACAGCCCCAGCAGTAGGTGCAGAGTCCTGTGCGGGTCATAGAATGGAATAGGAAGTGCCTGCCGCAGATCAACACAAAGCCACACAAATCGACCTTTGTCCAGGCAAGGAAACAGCCATCAGTCAGAGGCGTTCACAAAGACGAATACGTATACGTTAAATAAAAAAGATAATTGATTTCTTTGCCAAATTCCATGCGATGACACCAAGATTTTGCTGCTCGCCGTGTGGTCTTGGTCTAGATCCTTTGATGCAATTAGCTGGAACCTACATATAATGGAGGGAAATATTGTGACATTTGGGAAAGGCGAAATTCTTAAGTAATTCATCAAAACGTAGCCACATGGACTGCTTTTCTTCATATAATTGACTCTTTCTTCAGGGACTACCTTGCGGATGTTGCCCGCAACGTAGCGTGTGCTACTGCCAAGCAAGGCACATTTCCCCTGGGGGTCGTTTTAAAAAGTAAGCAGTCTGCATTCTGATCTGATATATCAATTAGGAAAGAGCGAGCGTTGGTTTTGTATTTCTTAACAATGACTGTTGCTGTATTTGTATACACATCAAAAATGCTTGGCTGCAAAAGAGCAGCATAATGTACATAAGTTTTTACATATGTATATACGTACAAGGCATCGAAAATAGAGTATGTAAAGGTCATTCGAGTATATAAATTGTATATAGTGTTTGTAGGTAGGTATGTAGGTATGCTTGTAAAAGCATAAAGAGATATTCAAATGCTTTGTTCCGTCAAGTTTGTTCATGCAATTGAAAATGCTTTTCAGACTTCAGCCGGACGCTGAGGTATTTCAGCTTTCAGTAAATATAGGTGTAAACATGTAGGTAAATATAAATATGTGCGTACGCGGTATATGTTGGTGTAAGTATGTGTATGGGCCTTCTTCTTGGCAAGCAAAGGCGTTTAGGCACAAGCATTTGATCCACTGAGATTACTTGGTGGTCGCTACTCTTCCCCATATTCGAGTAGATTATTTGAGGTCCATTTAGGATTGCTTCCTGCTGCCTTTCCTAGTACAGCATTATGGCGGCCTGATGCTTGTCCTTGCTTTCCGGCTCTAAGCGAAGACGGCGATCGCGGCTCTCCCGACGTCTGGCATAAAGGAGAATCGTTATGTTGAGCAGCACCACAATGGTGGAAATCACGACCAAGTAGAAGCTATAGCCCAGAGAAGCCAGCCCAGTGCTATACCAGTGTTGCTGCTGGTGCTCGGTGAGAAGCACGTTGTGTATGAGATAGTGGTAGAACTGCACTAGCCATGCAACAAAGGCCACAACCTGCGCTCCTGCGGCTGATATATTGGCAGTTAAAAGCAGAACCATGGTGCCGCCTCTTTTGGCTGCCGAGGCAGACTTTAGGACGGCAGCAATGGCAGCCACGGCACACGCTAAGAGGCCAAATCCAGTGCCCAAAGTCGTAAGAAGCCAAAGCCAAAAGCTTGTGTCGCCGTTCTCAGTTCGAATAAAGGTGTAAACTGGAATGCAGATGAAACATCCCATTATTTATGGATTTTCTGAAAAATTTACGAAGGCATACCATCAACTGGATAGGTCCGTACTCCAAATCCGAGGTCTAGGTGCTGGTTTCCATAGAAAAGGCCAAAATTGACATCGCCCTTAGCTTTTGATGAAGTGTGTCTTCGCGGGTTGGCTCGTACCCAGTGGTTTGTGGTCATGCTAACAAGTAGCAGGCCAATGGCCAGGCAACTACCAAAAAATGTAGAAAAGACTAACGCACGTGTGCGCATGCTCATCTTGATAAAACTTGTGATTACCGGGGGCAAGAGCAAGGTTTTCACCATTTAGAAATCTTCAACACGAAAGACTTGAACTGCAACAAAGAAAGTTCGGTATTCAATACGCCACAAAAACAAAGGCCCGCAGCCTTCTACTTACCCTTTCCGGCTTACGGGCCGAACATAAGAGTAGTCAGACTCTTTGTTGAATTCTCCTTGATTTATTTTGAGAAATTGATATCTTTGTTATTTGTCTTCTTACTTGTTAAAATACGGTAACATCTTTTCTGTGCACTCTTTCCAGTGCTGGTCAAATTCAGAGTCAATACAAGCTAGATTCGAAAATAAATAGATGTGCCAGAAATGGCTAAATCAGAAAAGAAATTAGTTAGAAATTAGGCAAAATATTATTAGGCTTTCGTGGTTGTAGTAATTTTATTTAAATAACCGCTAAATTAGGAGCATTGTCAACTTTAAAAACATCCCTTCGATAATTGTGAATCACTTAAAAAATGCCTACAGCTTGTAGTAGGCCAAAATGGCATCACTGACTCTGCTTACTCTGCCATTGTGCTGGAGCTGCCAGATCGATTCACTTGTATACGATATACGACGTATAGGGAAAATATTTTTCATAACTTTCGTCTGGACAGCTATAGCTAGATTAAATAAATTGAATTTAATCAAATTTAAATTTGATATTGCAATATTAACTTATTGCGCGATTAGTAATTTCCAAATTGTTGCTGCTGATATTTTCACAGCAATGGCAACTCTGAGAAAATAGCGCGAAAATTTTGTCTGCTCTGCGGAAAAAACAAAGTGAAATTTCATCTAAATATGAGTAGCCGTAAACACAGGGGACACGAAAATATGGAAAATCTGTGCCCCGTCACCAGGTAACTATTTTGACAAAATAGCCAACGGCCGGAGATGTCAGAGGGCCTCTTCAATTGAAATTGCATACAGTGACGTCACAGGCACAGGCACTTGTACGAAAAGAGGTCAAAAATATATATTGTTGACTAATTAAATTGTCGGGTACTTGACCTCAGTGCTGATTGAGGCACTTTCTTGTCATGCATTTATTATTGCAGTACTTCCGTCTTTAATTTGCAGAAAACGCTCAACAAATAAGAACCTCGCTGTAGGTGCGGGCGCTCTCCTTTCCGTCACAAAAACAACTTGCTACGAAAACACTTCTTCGCCATCGGCACTAACCTACGAGGCACTAGAAGAGATGGGTGTTGGAATGTTGGACTCCGAGGAGAGCAGCTCATCAGCCATGTCGGCCATTGCACTGGTCGTGAGTACGAGCGATGACAATTCTAACGAGACTACTCCGCATGTCAGTGTGGCTCGTATGTCGCATCAGCAACCCCAACGCCTGAGTATTAGCTCCACAGGCGACACAACGCTGGACAGCAGCGGAAACAACACGATCCTTGTCGACGATATGCAGCAAAAGCTTCATGCTCTGGCCCAAGCTAAGCGCTCGGCTCTGGGCTCTGACTGTAGCAGCAACTCGAATTCCCCCAGCAAACGGACGCGAAATCCACTAGTGGCAGTTTCGTGCAACAATCAGTGCGATAGTGCTGCTCCGCTTAATATGCAGCCCTCCACCAGCAGGCAGGCCCTCCGTCAGCCCAAGAAAGCTACCCCAACGCCTACGCCCCATTTAATCAACAGCCAACAGGGAAAAGAAAGCTTCTTCGTGTATCGAACGCCCTCAATGAGTGCTCACATCAGTAGTGGGATAAACTACTTCGACAAGTTGTCAGATGAAATTTTACTGGATATTTTTAAGTGGCTGCCAAAAAAAGCACTCTTGCGGATGGCGACCGTGAGTCGACGTTTTAACCGATGTTCCCGGGATGAAACTCTTTGGACACGACTGGATCTCGGTTTTCGCACGCTTCGTCCAGCTGCCCTCGAACAGATTGTGCGCCGAGGTGTCTCTGTGCTGCGTCTGGCCCAGGCTTATGTGAGTAGTAGACTATACTATGTACTATCCCTTTGATATCTCGTTTTCATACATATATATTTAGATACAAGAGCCCGCTTTTACTCCATTGGCCTCCGACTTTAAATCCCGTTTGCAATATCTGGACCTAAGCATGACTTCCATTAGCCGAGTGTCTTTGCGCTCCCTTATGTCCCAATGCCGACAGCTAAAAAAACTAAGCCTGGAAAATGCAGAGCTTAGTGATGAAATTTGCGCTGAGATTGCAAAGAACAAATCCCTGGAGGCACTGAATCTAACTATGGCCAGCGGTTTAACGGCCAGGAGTGTGCGACTGATGATGGAATCCCTCACAAATCTAAGCAGCTTAAACATTTCATGGACAGATTTGAGTGCTGATGCTGTGACTGCCTTGGTCACACACATCTCTCCCAATGTCATTCGCCTCAATGTGGCTGGCTGCCGACGCGTACTGTTTGACTCCCGTAAGCCGCACCTAATCCCCTCAATTTCTTGTACCATATTTGTATCTCATAAGTTTTCTTTACGCTCTCAGATGTGAAATCGTTGCAGAGCCGTTGCCCCCAGCTTCTAGAGCTCGATTTGTCGGACTGCAACAGCCTGACGCCAGCGGCAATTAAGGAAATTATGCAGTTCCAAATGCTGGAATATTTGTCAGTTTCTCGTTGTTACCTTATTCCTGCGGCTAGTTTTATGTAAGTGCATTTCGTCCACCCCCATAAACAGTTTGTTATCTCTGTTCCTCTTTCAGTGAACTGAAGGATATGTCGTCTCTCACGTATCTGGACATTTTTGGAATGCTGTCGGACGGCGCAATGGAGGCACTTGAACAGCAGATGCCCAAAATGGGGATCAACAAGTTCATTCATAGTTCAGTCTCGCGGCCGACGGTAGGCTCGCGTCGTACCTCGATTTGGGGGCTGCGCACGAGGGACTAAACCCCCATGAAACCTCTTCCCAACACTAATTAATTTTTAAGCAGATCGCCTACATTTGCTATCGCCTAGCGCATTTGTTTAATTCTCAATTCAATGAAAATAATTTTAAAACACGTGATTTCTGTTTCAAAATGTGTATATTCGCGGAGTGGTCACTCGTCCACTTCGCTGAGTGGAGCAACAGGACTTTCCCATTCCCATTCGTCCCAGCTGACACAGTTCTTGAGGCTTTCTACAAAGCCCGTTTCTTCGGGGCACTTCATTTGGGTGGCTGGTACGTTAAGTTCATCACACATCCAGTAGGACGTAGGATCCCAGCTGTTCCGGAAAAATGCAATGTCTAGTTCCGTTTGAGTCTTGCAGCCAGGCTGACCATCATCATTGTAGGCATCGACAACACAGCAGGCAATCACTAGCAGGGAGCAGACGGTGAGTTGAAGCTTCATTTTGAGATAAACTGATGGCGGATGTGGGATCTGAGATTCCTTTTATAGTTACCTTGGTGCAGCCATATGCCTAGTGAAGTGGAGCCCCTACTACCAGAAAATGCTTTCAGAAATTGGCACAACAGCAAACAATCAGACCTATGTAGCACAGAACTGATAATTGATATTTTCCCTGCAAGCTCAAACATGAAGACCATGAAATATTGTAAGTCCATGGTTGTAGGAATGAGTCATGTCATGCAGTTGAAGTTCTTTGCGATTTGGAAATATTGAATACATATAATTAAGAATAGTTATCAATGTAACGAGAAGTTCACAATAATGTTTATATTGATTTGACTAATCTAATAGAAAGTAAATATTTTGTTCGGATCTTAAATTATCGTAATCGAATCTGAAACATTGTCCCATTTAAGATAAGATTGTAGCATGTACTTACATATGTGTATCAGCTGCATGGAAGCGTTTCCCACTACATTTTTATACATTAGCATATCGTCTTTGGCACTTAATGAGTGGTTATTCAGAAGCGGAATCGGGATGGGGGTGTTGATTTGATTGGTTTCGGCCCCAGTAACCAAGTCCTCATCGTCGTCATCAAACAAATCCAGCTCGCCAATCTGCCATTTCTGCCATCTCCCTGTGTTTTAATACTCCAAGCACCTCGAAAATGACTCCAAACCGTTCCAGTGTCTGGAAATTACACCAAAATACACATTAAAACAGCTATCTGATACTCAAAAAGAGTGTAGGCGTATATTATTCGGTATAGCCATGTCTGTCCGTCCGTCTTGTTTGACGCCTAGTCCTCGGAGATTATAAGAGCTAGAGCAACCAAATTTTGTATCCAGACTCCTGTGACTGTTAAAAGTTTATTTCTGGCTCTATATGGCCATCCTTCTGTCTGTTATACGAATTAGTATTTTAAATTAAAATGTTATTGATATTTACATGAGATTTAATTGATATCTGTTACTTAAACATCATTTTCATTTATTGAGTTCCATAAAAATTAAGTAAAATTGAGTGAAATCAAACAAGTTTAATTTATAATAATAATCATATTTTAAAGTTTAATGGCAATGAATGTGAGAAGAGTAACTATAGAAAATTTACTTAAATCGTCACATCGTCACAACTCACAGAAAAGAAAGAAATTAATCTAATTCTAATTTAAAACTCATATAATATAACCTATTTTTTACATTTTACTATATGTATTATATTATAATAACATGGTCGAAGGTCATAGCAACCACTGCGAATACTTCGCAACTCTAATCTCGTTGTATACAAAAAATATACATATTTAAGAAATCGTTTTATTTTGCTTTAAGTGGGAATTTTTTGTTACTACACTGTTACTAGTTACACCACCGCAGTAAAATCCTTATGATCGTGCAGTAATAGGTATTATACTTATATGCTCTAGAGCTCTGGAAATTATAATTTGCGGCACATGAAATAAACTAACTGCGCTTATTGGTCAAAAACCACCAAAACTAACACATTTTTATCGAGTTTATTTTAAAAACTGCTCTTTTGGCAAAACGAAACGGACGTAACCCTAGTGTACACAGGAACAGGAAGTTTTGTACTCGTCGATATCAGGTTGAGGCGCGATTGGATGATATTTCATTTCTAGCCCTTGAAGTTAGTGATGTAAATTTGAATGAAAACATCGATGTCGATGTCCATCGATGTTGTCAAAATCAAACATCGATGTTGGATTGATACATCGGATTTATTCTTCGATGCATCGATGTATGACCGCGAAATCAGGATCTGAAGACACGGCGACAGACTCTGATGACAGGCAGTTGTGGTACTGTTTCTGATACTGAGTTTTATTGAACAAATGGATCTCCTTATATAGCTAGCAGTGGTACTCTTATTGTATGGGAAGGAACGCACAGGCTCCATGTGAGTGTATTTTTAGATAGGGTGCACTTACTCTGTGCGGGGGTTACATTTCAGTGCATTTACTTAGGTACTTGGCAGCAATAAAGTAAATAGTTTATTGCTTCATCCTTTTTGGTGGGTTCGAGTTTAAAAGTGCAATTGTCTATTCTTAGTTTCTAATGTAATTTTCGTGTCGTCATATTCATTGACATGAAGTGACATGGACAATTGTATTTATGAGTATTTGTGTATGAGATTGTACTGTATATTCTGTAATATTAATAAGGTATATGTCTGAGACTGAACAGTACTCTTCATACCTTCCCAAACACACAACGGGTTGCCTTCGAATGATGTTAACGGCGTTCGCAGTTTCATATTTAAACAAATGTATACCATCTATAGTAAATTTGATTCATTTTAAGTCAAATATGTTTACTTTATTTGGCATTGCTGTGTTGCTGCTTACAGAAGACAAATACGCAATGATTTGAAATTAAACGATCGATGTTTTGCAAAACATCGATGCATCGCTCAACATCGGTACCAGCAAAAACACCGGAAAACATCGGTAAACATCGGCAAAAAAACATCGATGCTCGATGTGTTTTTACATCACTACCTTGAAGTATTTTCTCTTTTTCAAAGTACGGTCACTCTTTTTGCTTTTTGTGGTGCGCCTGTCCACACGTAATTTTAATCGAAAAAATTGACAAATTTTAGGCTAGTGGGAATAGTTTCACCGCATGAAGATGGACGAAGGAATGGTACTGAAGCAACCCACGGACAAGCGGTTGGGCAATGCGTGTGATTTGCCCCTGGGTCCACCCGGCGTCGACGAAAAAAGTGGAAATGGAAAAGGCGAGGAGGCAAATGCCGCGTCAGGGAAAAACAGCAAATCAAGCTCACGTCGTCGTTCAATATCGCGCCGCCGCTCGACATCTCGTCGGCGCTCAGATTCCAGAAATGCTGCATCGCCAGGTGCCTCACGTCGTAGACGCTCAATATCGCGCTCACCAAGTCCTCGCCGGGGCCGCTACGACTCTCCGGACTATGGCAGGTATCCTGCACGCCGACGTTTCGATCGCGATCGTCGACGATCTCCCGGCCGTCGGCGATCACCTCCTCGGCGCGGCAGACGCGACCGCTATGGACGGTCACGCTCCCGTAGCAATACTTCTCCCCGTCGCGGTGGTCGTGGAATCAGTCCTTCAAGCCGCTGGTCGCCCAAGAAAAAACCAGCATCTCCCCCGCTACCCCCACCACAGACTCAGGGTGGACCACCGACTCAAATGGCTCCTGCCTATGGCGTTATGCCCCCGCAAATGTATGCTCCCGGGCCGTATGGAGCTCCACCCGATGTGTACGGTCATCAGTACGGGATGGCGCCCAATGTGTTTCCGCCCCAAGGACCGCCGCCCGGATATGGCATGCCAGTGCCGCCAACAGCACAGACCAACTTCAATGCTGGCTATGGACCACTGACCACAGGCGCCTGGGTCGTAAATGGTAAAGTCACTTGCTTTTTGAAAACACGTTTTACCGTCAAAGATACATACATATGTATACACTGTGTACGAGTATATAGGGGAAAAGGGTATAATTTTTCTAGTCCTGCAAATGTTAAATTGTGACGATTTGTTCCTTTCTCATATTGCAGAATACGGTCAGCAGGTCTGGATGCCACAGACCCTGGCTGGCGTGCCGCCGTCTGCATCAGAGACACTTCTCCCACAACAGCAGCCCATGCAGGAAGCACCGCCGTCGAACCAACTAGAGGAGGAGGACAAGAAAGCGCCAGCGCTCGAGGGCGCAGGTTTGCCGCCACAGGATGGTAAGTGTGGAAATGAATTCAATTCTGGTAACTACGAAAATTCACATGCAAACCTCTCACATTATGTTTTATTATTGTTGTCATGATTACGCCCCTAACAAAAACTTGTATCTGTAACGTAAATGCGCGCAATTGGCTCGCAAACAAAAAAAAAAAAAAAAAAGCAACAAAATTGCTGTAAAGATAATCCGAATCTAGCTTTAAACGCGCAGCCAGAGCTAATGCTGACACACCTGGGCGAGGGCTTGAAAAATAACATTCCCTTTCGAAAAGAACGCATTTTTTGCCGTTTTTGTGTAGTCGAAAAATCGCACTTCTTGAATGGACGCTCCTCGTCGTCACCCCAACATGCACTCCAACCCCAACGAGGACGGGCCGATCAAGCCACACTACACGGTCAGACCCGATCCGATCCGATCTGATCCGATGCGATCCGGAGACCGCATCCGCGTGTAACTAGCCGCTGAAATGCACTCGAGAATGCATTTTGTAAATGAAATTTGAACTTGCTTTTCTCTGGCGAAAATGCGTACTAATTTGCATCTCTCTTTTCATCCCCCATCCATATAACTCGAATCTCCGAATGGCAGCTGTGGCCCAGGAAGCAGAAAATCAAAAGGATGAACTCAAGAAGCAGCGCACCAACTACGTGAAGAAGGTGACCCTGCTCAAAAAGGAAATGAAGGTGCTGACGGATCAGCGTGAGGACTTGGTGGACGGTGACGGCGCACCACCCTCGCCAACTACAAAGGCCTTCATTGAGGAAAATGATCGCCTGCAGGTTAGTACATAACATGAAGGACACTCCTAACAAAGTCCGTTCTCGCACCCCACATCTCACACTCATTTTCACTGGCGTTGCAGGTGCAGATAAAGAAGAAACTTGACACCATTGAAAATGTAATCGACATGCTGAATGGCATCATTGGGGACGAGGAACACGAGCACGACGATGAGCAACCCGCGAGCATTCGCGCCAAACAGAATGTGAAGCCACCGCCAGAACCGGTGGCTAGTAGATCTCACACCACAAGCGAAAGTACCGCTGATAGCTCCGACTCTAGTTCATCGGCTAGCAGCTCATCCGAATCGTCCTCCGAGGGTGAGGACGAGGAAGACGGCGACGGCGACGAGCCCGGCGACGGTACTCCTACAAATCTACTGAAGCACCGAGCAATGAAATCAATGAAGTCGAAGCAGCGACATGGTGAAGCTACAACGAAACCAGCCCCAGCTCCAGCACAAAACTACAATTTTGTGTTTTTCGATCCCGAACAGCATTGGTGCGACAGCTGTGGAGTGTTCCCGAAAACGGCACGCGACTATCTGAAGCATTTGCATGCCGAGGAGCACATGAATCGCGAGACCATAGAGACGCCCTGGCATGTGGGCATTGACCACGACCCCTATCCCACGTTTGAAAATGCGCCCATCAAGCGTGTGCCCGTAAGAGGCATGCAATTCCTCGTCCCGGCCAACGCCTGGTTCTGCAAGCTGTGCAGCGTTTGGATTGGGGACCTGCACTGTGCCTCAGCGCATCTCAAGTCCAGACTCCATTCCAACAAATACGAGGTGAGCTTTTAGTTGCGATGCATGCTGTGTAGGAAACTCTCGGTATGCGGAGTACAATGCCTACAGTAATATGCAATGTTTATCATCCACCTCCATTAAGATCTTCATTAATCAAACGCCGAACTATGAAATTGAGTGGATCGCCAATCGCGAACGGGCTGTTCAACAACAACAGAAAGAGGACGATGCCGCGAAGAGCAAAAAGGTGAAGAAGGACGACGACAAGGCTTCCAAGAAGCGCAAGAAGAAGAGGTGAGTACTTTTGAGCTGAATAATTACCGAATATTCAAAATAATTCCTTATAATCCACTTCCGTTCAGTGGCGAAAAGAAAAAGAAAAAGCGGAAGCATGGAAAGAAGAGCAAGCGAAATGCGAACAGTACCTCGTCATCCTCGGAAAGCTCTTCGTCGGAGGAAGAGAACCCGCAGCCACCCAAGAAAGTCCATGCCGAGGATACAGTGACTGTTCCAGTAGATAAACCAATCAACGCCTCCTCTATACGAGTGACCATGCGCAAGCAGGAGACTCCCTTGGTCACTAGGCCGGATGGTCCCTTTCAAGCCATAGTGCCTCCCCCTCCTCCCATCATCAAGGATTCCCTGAATGCGCCAGTCCGCGGCAAATGGACAGGCGAGGAAAATTCTGAGGAGCAGAATAAACGGGACGACGCCATGCTGCAGCAGTGGAACACTGTGCAGCCAGTAATCAGCGAGAGTGAGAAGAAGCTGCTGGAGCAGCTCAAGGGAAAATTGAAGAGCAAGGGCCACCGCGAGTCAGAGGAAAATAAAACCTCCGCTTTGTCTGCAGCGCCCGCAGCAGAGAATAAATCAATGCGCGGAGGGAGCCGTCGTTCCCGCAGCCCTAGGAGGCGTAGCCGTTCTCGTAGCACAAGTCGCGGGCGCATCGATCGGGATCGGCGAGATCGCGACCGCGATAGGGATCGTGGGCGTGACCGCGATCGTGAGCGCGACCGTGAGCGTGACCGTGATAGGCGTCGGTCACGCAGCCGCGGTCGCATGCGCTTCTCGCGGTCTCCTTTGAGGTCCAGCCGAAGAAGTCGCTCGCGCGACGTGCGACGTCGTCGCAGCCGCAGCCGCTCCGAAGAACGCGTGGAGCGACCAGTGATCAAGCATTCCGAGTTCCGGCCGCGAGCTCAGCCTGAGCGTAAGCAGAGCGAGATCAAACGCGAAAAGAAAGATTCAGAAGCAAAGCCAAAGCTGCCGAAGAGCAGCAGCACTGCCACAATTGGAGGCAAGAAGCTTCCCTTTATCGGCAAGATGCCAGTATTCAAAAAGCAGCCCACAGCAGCATCTAGCTATGATGCTCTTGCCTACACCAACGGCTCCTTCGAGGCGCCTCCACCTCCGCCGCCCATGGGAGGACCCACGGCGCCGGTGGCTGTCCGACACATTGCGCCGACAGCCGCTCAAATACAAATGGCCATGATGGAGGATGCCTTTGGCAATGCGCCACCCTTTCATCCGGATGCCGGGATTATGGTCGACTACGATGAACTGATGCCGGATCCTGTTCAGTTTGCCAGCCTGATGACTAACTGCCCTCCTCCACCGCCCCCGGGAGGAGGATCTGATGGGGAACTGCACGATTTGCACGACGCCGAGCAAGAAGCTAACGGCGACGATGACGAGGATGTATTGCCTCCCGGAATCGATGAGGCCGAAACGGATTTGGTGCCGCAGTCATTGGATGGAGAGGAACAGCTTCGGGACGGGGAACTGCCGAAGGATCTCGCCGAGGCACTCGACATTATTTTCCCCACCGAGGGATCGGCGGGTGATGCTACGGACGACAACAGCCAGACGCAAAGCGAGCCACAAACCATCACGACTATCGTCGAGGATGAGCCAGCACTAAACGAGGACAATCTACAGGACTTAGCTAAGCAGGGCATTCACCTGGTGACCATCGGAGAGGCAGATGCCTCCAACGCAGTCAATTCACCCATGGAAATGTCCACTGAGGATGAAGAGTCCCAGCAGCTGCTCAATGGCAAATCCGAGTCCGAGAGCCTAAAACTTTTTGATGCAGAAGACATACCCATGCCCAGCTCACCCAAAGCCCCTGGGCCCGTTGTCGCTGTTGAGACAAAGAGCCAGGTTATCAGTGACCCCGTGGACCTTTCGGACATACCACAGCCACCGGCATCACCGACAGAGAGTGAGAAGATGAGACGCCAGGCGGAGCTGGAAGAGCTGGCCATGTTGGGCATCGACAGCAGCGACATGGCAGCACAATGTATGTAGAGCGGCACTCCAGCTAGCCCAATCGCAAAAAATAAACACAAACACACCCAACACTAAATCATTGCATCAAATAAAACGACAATCACATTTACGACACTTTTACTTTTCCACGCATTCGTCCCCTTTCTGTTCTTTTCAATATATTCTACATTTAATCTATCAATCTATCTGTATACTTATTCTTAGATGCGTTGTAAGGTGTTTGACTTGTTCCGCGAAACGGCAGCCGGCGTTGTACGTGCACACGCGCAGATGCGGCGATGGACGCCTCGGGATGGCCCAAAAAAAAATCGATCAGTTTTTATTTTTAAGGTGATACCGAATCTATGTATGAGTATTTAAATAAATGCGCATATATGTATGTAATATATGTATGATGGAAACTAGAGAACGCAATGGTTTCCGCGGAATAATTTTCGGCGGAGTACATGATCGAATTACCAAAAGTGTATTTTTTGCGTTTTATTAAATGGCACTTAAAAAATATATAAATGGGTTCAGCTAGTACAAAATCTTAGGGACTACTTCCTTACGGCTATCCACTGGGATAGACATCCGATCCGCGAATAACATTATGCTCGTACTCGTATAGCCACTGCATATACATATTACACATATTCTAGCTTTTGATTTTTGTTCTTTGTAATAGGTACATGGTTTCTCGGTAAGTCAGCCTAGGTTTATGCCTAAAAGAGCTCTCTAATAGAGTGGTTTAGTAACAATTTTTGTGGGTTATGTGTCGATGGACAAATTACGTAGCTTTAGCTTTGTGCGAGCCCCTGGTAGATAGAAACGAGTCAACAATGCGGGGTGAGGGCTTCGTTTTGGCCTATGATATGGATGAAGTGTATAACCGTACGAGTATATGCATGTAGTTTTGGCATGTTAAAAGTATCCTCGACATATAGTATTTTTAGGTATGAAGTGGGGCTTATGCAAAGGTTAATGATTTATAAATAATTTTGAATCGAAAGGTGTGCAGTTTCTGGTATTGGTGGCCCCGTCGATCCGGCTGCTATAAGTGGGTGACGCGCACGGCCCGCTGCCGTTGGGCCCTCGCATTCGAGTCGGGGGCTCTTAGCTAAAACTATAAGTCCGTAATCGGTCCGTCGGCCACGCTGAATTTCGCTGCCGCTGCCATTGAGGTTGACGGTGGTGCGCCAGACATGGTCGGATTCCAATTCGATTGGTTGCCCTGGACCTGGACACTTAGGTCTCTAACCAATTTTTCAAGTCTACAGCATTGTTATAGTAGTAGATGGATGGCCACAACAGAGCGTGGAAAGAGAAGAAAAGAAATGCAAAAAATGGTAAGTGTCTATGATTAGTCACCGTATTTAACTTGGTTTAAATGATGGATGGTGAATGATAGTGCCTTTGAGAACTTTGCATGCATGTGAAATAAAATTGTGCTTGGTTAGTGAGAGAACATAGTATTAGAATAGAGCATAGACTACACCCACGCTATGATACGTTGATTGGCCTCCTTACGTGCGGCGGCAGCTTCGCTAAGTTCGCGCTTGAGCTGGGCATGCTCCTTTTTGCGCGGCAACAGGGGCGGAGGAAGTACGGGATCCGGATCTACATGCTCTGCAATCAGTGCAAACGTGGGCGGGCTCTGCGCGGTTTGCTTGGCCAGATCTGGCGGCTGCGAGGGCTGGATAGTGGGTGCGGGCAGCCCATTACTGCGGGACTCGCTGCTGGAGCATGAAAGGCGCTTGGGAGTGGTCACAGATACAGCCTCGCTGTCCTCTTCGGTCTGCTCCTGCCGCTGTTCTTCGTCCAACTCGTCATCCTCGTCCAGCGCGTGCGTAGTTTGTGTCGGGGTCTGGTGCATTATTCCGTAATGTAGATTGAACGACTGGGCACGTCGTGGCCCCGCTCCTGCTGCTCCAACACCACCGCCATTGGGGAATGGCTTACGCGATCCACGAGCCCGATCGTTTTCGTAGATGATGTCGTGATGGGCTTGCCGCTGATTGTAGCAGCTGGCCAGCGCCTGTCGCAGATACTTATTTTCTGCCTCCAGATGCGACAAGCGTTTTTGTGTCTCCTTTCGCTCCAGACGCAACTGCATCACGTGCGACTGTGTTCCGTGTTCCGGGGCATAAGAAATAGGAGGATCTTGAGCAAGAGATAATCGGATGGCGATTTGCACTCACCTTCAAGTCATCAATGTCGCGCAGTATACGAACATTGCCCTCGTTCAAGGACCACTGACGCTCCTCGACCATTGATTTGACTCTAAGTAGAAGGAAGATCCCATTAGTCTCTATAAAATCTCCAAAGTACGGTGTACATACCGACTCAGCATGGCATCTTCGCGGACTCGCGCGGCCTCCTTGACCTCGCGCACAACGTCGGTCATCATGCCAGGCGTATAGGCGCCTAGAAGTCAGAAATTGAGCAATTAATCATCGAGTGCTTTGTGGGTCCGAGCAGAGAGGTGGAGGTGCCGCCTAGCTTGTACTTGTACCTGTACCTGAATGAAAAGTGGGCGCCGGACTGTGCGTCCCACCGAATCCACCGCCAAACACCAGTGGCTGACTCTGTGTGCTTAATCCGCTCAAGCTATCTCTACGGTGGCGCATGCCCCCAGCGCCAGCGCCAGGGCCGGGGACAGGGCCAGCCCCCGCCCAGGCCTGGCCGTTAGGAGCGTGCTTTAAAGCTTCGATATCGACTGTGATTACGTGTGCAAAAGAATACATAGAAAGATGGCAAAAGGTAAAAGGTGAAAGAAAGTAGCAACAAATACAAATCAATGGGGAATAGCGATACGTTATACACAAGTAGATAAATACAACAACAACAACAAAACATAAGGTTTGTGAAACAAAAGCCAAGAAGAGATCGGATCGGATCGGATCGTACAGGAAATATTGTGAATAACGTAAGGTTCCCAGGGCTCCGATAGGGTCCATGGCTGGATCTCTCGACCAGGCACTGGCTGGAACGAACCTTTTGTTTCATGCAAATTGCGACATATCTTGGAATTGGTGTCGTGCAGCAGATTAATTTGCTCCATCAGCGCCGCAAAGAACTTGTTCTGCTGCACCAGGTCGCAGCCGCTGTCGTTGGTGTTGGTGTTGCCATTGCCATTGCCATTGCGGCAGTCGGGCGTGTTCTGGCCACTTAGCTTGGAGTCATTGTCTGAGGGATTCAGCAGGCAGGGATCGCTGAATCGGAACCTGTAATGATTCGAGTATTAAGAAGGATACCTAAAGCTTCAAAGCTGTCTTCTGTGTGCTTACCCTCTGCTAAAGTTTGGATTGCTTCCGTTCAAGACATCCGTGGAATTCTGCTCATGTTCCGAGGTGGCGCCACCCGTCCCTCCCATCATATTGACCAGTGGCGGCAGGCTGGCAAACTCTTGCCCCCCATCCCCGCAATAGCCCATGCCCAGGCCATAGCCATTGGGGTAGCTTTGGGGCGGAAAGAGCATCGGATATCGATGGCTTAGGGCCTGCGAGTGCTGTGCGAGCGGGGGGAAACATTACTGCAAATGGCTCACGAAATCTAGTTCCGCCCTAATGGCTTCAACTCACGCGCTGAATCCCCAAGCTGAAGGGCGTGCCAGTGCCCATGCTATACGGCTGTGAATGGGAGCGCATAAGGAACTGCTGTTGCTGTTGCTGCTGCTGCTGATGTTGCTGCTGTGGCTGTTGTTGTTGTTGTTGTTGCTGAACTGCCGCCTGAGTCACAAAGATTTGCTTATTAGCCGTTGCTGTGGGCGGAGTAAAGTCCAAGAATTCGGAGGATGACGACAGCTGGGCATTGGTAGCATCTCGCAGGCAATTCTCCAGCCAGGCATCTAGATGATCCTTGGAATAGTTTTGGCCTGTTCCATTACTTTTGCTGGCACTGGCACTGGTGCTGCGATTCATGTGCGAGGGTGCTGCCGCTGCTGTGGTCTGAGTGGACGCTGCTCCTACGCTGCTCCGAGACTTGAGCTTCTTGCGCTTGGTGACGTCCAACACTACAAAAAAGACACAACACGAGAGTTAGAACTGGCCAGAAGTGTTTTGTATGCATTTACTAAAGTCCAACTGCCGATGAGAGATACTAATTCAAAGAAAAGGAGGACTGTTTGCCTTACTGTTTCCCGTTTCCCTCTGTGAGCCGCTGCAGCCAGACATTGCAAAAACGTAAATGACTCACAGTAAGAGCTCGGCTGCAACTGACTATTCAACTAAGCTCAGCCCCAGCTCCAGCCCCAGCCCCGGAGCGGGCCCGGTGCCAAACGACGCTGCTTCGAATCGACTCGACTCGGGCTCGCCAAGTTATTTCAGCCCACAAAAATGTCGCGGGAGCTCGCTCCAGTATGAAAACGGGTTTCGCTCGCCGTCCGCTCGCACTGTTTGGATGTCGGATTTGGCCTGGGTCTCGACTAGGTAAATATTTGGCTTTGGAAATTCGATCGGATCGCGAGCGTTTTCTCTTGGCAAAACGGCTGCCACCCTGTCACCCGACCCAAGTTTTCAATAGCGAACCGGTACGTCGATACGTCGATACGTCTGGCAGAACAATGCACCGATCTTGGAGCGCCTGAAATTGCAGCCCACAATCCACAGGCATTCGGCCCAGTCCCTACTCAATTGACGAAGCTCCCCTTGTGGGAGTCATCGACTGGGCGCTGTCTCGGTTTGCAGCACATTCCAGCGACATGCGCGAGCCGATCGACGTATCAACGTATCAGAGTCCCTCCCTGGGGCCCTGGGCTGTCCGTTTATATTTAGCCCAGATCAGGGGGAGCCGGTTGCCGCGGGATCTCGCTCTTCTGCGAGTGGGAGTGTCTAGGCTTCGGCGTCGCTCTTCAGCAGAAGGGTAGCCTTGGGGGTGCTAAAAATAGCCTGGAATCGAATTATCAAGCGGATGCGGACACTCGCGTTCGGGTCCTAAACAGTGGTTGCTTCTGCTCGCTAATGTCGGGGCTGTTTCAGCTTCAACAAATTACAGACATCCCATGTTAGCTCCAATAAAAGAATGTTTTACGAACGACATCTTTCAGAAACTCAAACATCGAAGAGAGCTTCGAGGTTTGAAGGAATACTTTCTGGCCTTTCCTGTGACGACATGCCGCATTCCTTCGGTAAACGGCAGTGCATTCCTTCAGAAAATATTTACATTAGGGGCTCTATCTCAAGGTCGGACTTCCAATGGCGTCCATGCTTGCGTAACATTCTCCAATAGCCTCATTTGCGGGCTAATCGTTTAGCCATTGTTCCAAATTGAAATCGCATTCACGTCACTTACCCCATTTCAATGCCACAGCAGATCAGAACAGATCACAGAGATCAGATCGGATCGCGTGTACGGCGGTTGTATCACACCAGACCAAGCCCCGAAATTAAATCAATCACTGACCGTGAACCTGCCGCCCGCACAGACAGACACGGAATGTCGTTTGTGCCGCATCACCAGGTGGATCCGCACACAGCCTCCTAATCGCAAGTCTTTGCGGATGGAGGCTTCAGTTGCCATTTTACTGGGGTTTGCACTGAGAAGTTAATCTCTGACATACTTGTGGTGTTTAGCTCAGTTTAGGGGCAAAGGGGTGTGATCTTACAGATACTTGAAGTACCTTCAATTTCAGGCAAGAACTTCCGTGTTGCAAAGCAAGAAACAAAACCACTCTATTAACTATATCTGTTAGCTATAGCTTAACCGAGCTGATCCGATTGTGACTATTGATAGGAGTTTGTCACAAAAAGATTTAGTACTTAGACGGCTCCACGCGAACAGAATCCAACACGTATTCCCCGACAACATTCCCCATAGAAGCGGACTCCTACTCCGCCCACGGGCTCACTTACAAATCGGTTGGATGGCTGTTTGGCGTGCATGACGCCTTATAGAGAGGAGGATAGGGCACCTGTCCATTAAGAACAGTGTGGCTTGTCGTCACATCGCGTGCCGAGGTGCTGCAGTCTTGTTCAACAAATTAACAAGGCATTTAGCTCTTTTTAGCTCCTGTTCTTACGCCCTTCTCGGGGTGTCTCAGCCTCACCTCTGCTGCTGCTGGGCGTTCCAACGCCCGGGGCATTCTTGTGGAGAACGCTGGTGCCGCTGGGCGCGGGAGTGACGCTGGAGCTGGTTGCAGCCGTCTCTGTGGCACCGGCTCTGCTAGAGTCCACTCCTCCGCCCCCGTTCGTGTTGATCTCCGTCTGGGTTGTGGTTGTCATTTTTGCCGCTGAAAGCGATTGCAGCGCAGCTCCTAAAACGGGTAGAAGACAAAGAAGAACTTATTATTCAATATCGTTTTACGTTTCGTACGACTCGGCGTTCGACCATGAAAACAGCACTGGAAAAGCCGTCAAGAAAAGATGCACTTTGGGAAGCCAGGGGAACGGACAGCAGGAGATCGAGGGACGGGTGGTCGGAGCGACAACAAAGGCACAACAGTGTGCAACGTGTACACTGTACGGGGCCGGAAAACACCTGTCCCTTTTCTTTTTGCATTTGCAGCGACTTGAGCGACTCCGAGAGCTTAGAGTGGTGGTTGCAGAAGTTGCTGGCGTTGTTGTTGTTGCTGTTGGCACGGCCCCTCCTCCACTTTGTTGACGAAAAGTAAACAAAGATATGACATGGAAGAGCACCCATACCGCATCCCTCAGGCAGTAGTCAGTAGTCAGACGTATGACACGTATTGTATGCACCCCCAAAGGGTCGGTAACCAGGTGCCGCACAGAATGGCAGACGATAAGAAGGGAAGGGATACATGGTATAGTATGTATGTACATGCAATAGCCAAGGATCGTCGGAAGGTATCCATTTCCTGCGACCTCTTCCAGCACCTCTGAACCGTTCCGATCATCGACTGAGCCTCTGAATAAGCTGAATGAATGGAAGAACCCATTCTGGCTTCTCTGTGTGGGTCTCCGTCGTCAGGTTCTTTTGGGAAAGTTACAAGCATTTGCATGCCCCCCACCCAACAGAGGCGTAGAAACGTTGAAGTTGAATGTGGATTTTCTTTGAAAGCTGGCTCCCGTTTATGACAGCGTAATTGCCGGGCCGTTAGACGAGGAGCACATGGAAATGGAAATTCTGGCCGGAAAATTAACAGAGCGCTGCCACTCTTGAGACGGCGGGGCAGGTGCCTGTGGCAATTATGCAGCTACAAAGTGCTGGTAGATCCCCAATGCCAGCCCCATGCACCCACGCCCCTACACGCACGAGTATGTACTTATGTACATGTATGCATGCAGATCGTACTCCGTTCGGTCTGATTGCAATGGTCAAAACCAGTTTAGCCCAAAATGATTTGAGGCAACAATAGTGCACGACGAAAGTCAAGCGACGCTTTGCTTTTTCCACGCTCGTTAGATACAAAGATGCAGATACAAACACAAAGATAGTGCATGCTTGAAGATACCCTACACGGATACGTAGATACAGAGAGGCGGCCTTTGTGTGGGTTCCAATGCCAAGCGAGTGTGTGGCTAAAACAAATTAAAACAAGAGAAAAAACAAGCGACGGGACACGACGACGTTTCAATACCCTTTCATACTTTACTATGTATTTCTGTTTAAATAAAAGTAAACCACTGTCCGGCGGTTCAGTTGTTCTAAAAACTACATAATAATCACGACAGTAATGGGCGGCCACATCCAGGATCGGTGGACGGGCGTTACAAACGTATGGTAAAAATGAGAATGCTTGCTAAAAGAAGGGCATTAAGCTAGCAAACGAGATACAGAGTCACTAGAAAAGAGAGGAAGAGTCAGACACGGCACGTTTGGTCATTAAGTACACCAAGTATCTCAAAGATACACAGCCCCATACACATGAACATTCACATGCACATCCCTATTCCCATTTCCATTCAAATGTATCCACACAAACACAGACACAAACACAAACGAGCGCCCACAGCTAAACAAGCAGCCCATTGTTGCTGCGATTCTCCGTCGAGACGAAAGTGAATTAAGTTTTTGCATTTTCTTGGGTCCCGCCCGCGAATTCGAAGCGAAGGGAAATGCCGAACAGCCTCCGGAGGAAAGGCAGGGCAAAAGTAACAACAATCGCAGCGACAGCGGCGCTTAATTTAATTTCCGATAGCGCAAAAATGTTTGATATCATTTGCGTGATAAGCACGAGTGCCGCTGTTCCGTCAAATAAGTAAAATGATCGGAATTCCGCCATAGGAATGGTGTTTTCTGCCAAAACAGTCTAAAAACCTATTTAAAAATACACGCATAACTATAATAAAAGCTGATTAGGGCTTAGATAATTCCCATCGAATTGCAGTATCGGTATAAACTACTTTCAGCCTTATCTCTGCCCTCGCAGATACAATTGAGTTACCGCCAAAGATAAACCTTACTTTCGCCGCCGTCCATGACTCTGCTCCCAGCCCAACAGAATGCCCAACGACAACGACAACGACACCGATGGCATCAACATCAAGTCTAAAGCGTAATGTTTCATTACATTGGCTTTGGCTGTCCCTGAATATCTGCGCGGCAAGGTGAGATTCAGCTCCGGCAAAAAATAAAAGACGCCGAAACATTCGTGTGCTTTTTGGCTCAAGTTCTTGGCTCTTGACACGATGCCAAGAAAAAAGCGCATGCCGCAGTAGAGAAGCAGATGAAGATGAATATCTATGGCTGGTGGGAAAAAAAAGGGAAAACCGCTTAAACATAAAGAAGTGGAATGGAGCTTAAGCCATCGGAATTCCCAAGAGAGATAGAGAGAGAGAGAGAGAACTAGAGGGGAGTGGGAGACGGAGGCTATCGGGGTTCACGTTCACCCAAAATAAAGCAATACGAACCGGTTTTTGGACCAATAGTAGTACAAGCATTTCTCCCCTGATAGATGGGATCGTGTGTAGTATGAGCATTCATACCACACATTTTAATGACAATGATAAAAACAAAGCAAAATGAACTGAAGTCAGGGGCGACGCGACCATGGACATGGCCATGGAGATGGCGACCCCACCACCAAATCACCGGACGGGACGCCATCAATGACTGACTGCACACACACACACACACACACTCGCAGAGCGGGAGCGAATCGCTTGGTTTGTTGACCCAAGCGCAAAGCATTCGAAAGATCGAAGAAATAATAATGAATGAAAGGAGACGACGCGATGACCAAGCCATATGCCTCCGCCAAGGAGTTGAGATGGGGCAATCGCGTTGCAGTGGAAGTGTCATTGCAGCTGCCATTAAGAAACCAAACAGCAGGCAGTAGACAGCAGACAGCGGACTGATGGCTATCCGAAAGTAGTCGCAGAGACCAGCACCAAAGCGGGCACTTGCTCACTGACAATGTCATATGGGCTGGGAATGACAACTATCGAGTTTCCAATCCCCCTCGCGTCTCCTTTTCCACAGCACATAACGAAAATGAAAATAAATGATGTGTGTGAGATGACGTCGTCCACATTGCCATCGACTCCGGGGCGGCTGCTACTAGCGCCGCTGGCCAGCTGAGTAGCTGTTGGGGGACTAGCTGGCGGGGGCGTGTGGCTCGTGTTGTTGCGCCTGCATGACTTTGAATTCGAAATGGTTTTCTTATAGTGGAGCGGCACAGCCCAACGCATTGCTCAAGGTTTCAGCAAATCAGCACAAATAAACATATGTATTTCTATGGGTATTTATCAAAGTTACCTACGCGTTGCAATCGGCTGGAGCAGAAGCAGGTGCACTGAAGTAGCCTAGAAAGCCTCCAAAAGAGAGCTATTCCGAGGGATAAATTCTAATTAGCTGCTTAAAAATGCTGGTGCCTGCTCAATGGCATTTCAATTTTTGCACACAAACACACCACACAAGCACAAGCACAGGCACGGGACGGGCTCAATGGCATTGGAAATTTTAAATTCTTTTGCGTCACACATACGATTTTGTATTGAATTTTCGTTCAGCGCAAAGTGATTGATTTGTAAATTATAAGTCTCAGTGAGACAACAGCTGGCGGGCAGACACAACGGTTTTGAATAATAACCGATAATTATGATAACTCGCGCAAAATAACGGAGCTAAGTTGCAAACAAATTTGTGTTGTTGTTTTCACCGCGACCAGTGTGACCGACCCTCAGAAATATACAGAAACATACCGTCTTAAGTTAAAAATATACCATAAATATACCGAAGAGCTCAAGTTCTATTATACATATTCCTTAATTTTGATATTCCGTCCAATATTAATAGCTATATAGAACATTTAGCCAAGCCTACATAATTTAAACCGATTAATGAATCAATTTTCTACTTAACTGGCTTATTTCAAATACTGGCTTCTATTGGATTTTGCGTAAATAAAGGTTCTAGCGAAATAGGTCAAAACAAAAAAAAAACGAAAGAGGATTGTCGTTCATTTAGAGATTCCGTTGAATAATTCTGTCTAACTAAAACCTTAAGTTTTGCCCACGTAACTTTAGGCTATTGATTAATCAATTTTATACTTAACTGGCTAGTTTTTGTTCCTTGCTTTTATTGCAATTTAACTAAAACAGGGCTTAAACAAAATAGTTCAACAAAAAAACAGTCGCAATGTTGCTGGCATTTAGAGACATGATGCGTGAAAAGGCCTGTGTACACCCTATATCGTTAATTTTATATGAAGATAAAACGTAATTTATTAAGACCTTTTCTCAAATTGATATTCTTTATTATATTCTTATATTATTTATTTTGATCCAGATACCTACGGAGCCTGGGATGACAATCAATTTCTCAATTCTATAACACCGTTTTCCGTAGGGTATGAGAACTAGTGTTGCCGGTAATTTTTGTTGTCAACCGGTTATTCATCAATAAATACTCGTTTTATATCTTCGGTCGAATATTCCCAGCTATATAGATCTCTCAGTTTTGCCCAGATAATTTTATATAATTGATAAATCAATTTTCTACTTGATTGGTTTATTTTAAATAATTGCTTTTATTGGATTTCTATATAACGTTACAAATTAAATTTAACAAATTGATAAAATCGACAAAATATACCATTATATAACGATATACAGTAAATATCGGTTCAATTTTTACCAAAAAAATACCGAAAATTTATAAAAATACCGTAAACGCGACCCTCAGAAATATACCACAACGAACCATCCAATTTTTAAAATATACCGTAAATATACTGACGAACTCAAGTTTTATTATACTTATTCCTTGTTTTTGATATTCCGTCGAATATTACTAGCTAGAAAGCTAACCCAGCTATGCCCACATAATTTAATACAATTAATAAATCTATTTTCCACTTGACTGGTTGATTTTAAACTTTTGCTTTTGTTGCATTTAGTCTGAAAAAAAGGTTTTAGCGAAGAAGGTTAAATAAAAAAAAAACTTTATAAGACGTAAGAGAATATTCGTTACTATTGCTAAATTTGTTGACACCGATTCATCCCCGATTCAAAGAGAGCCTTAACCGATTTGATGGGAGCAAAAAGAGCCAATAACCGTTTCGATGAAAGCAGTTCGGTCATCGTATTACAACAGACTACAAGTCCAATCTAGTCAAAACTAGTCTTAGATTTAGGAAATTTAGTACTAGAAAACTTTTCGTAAGTAATTTCCCTATAACAGAAGTGTGAATAATTAAGTATTTTGTATTATTTATTTTGATGTTTATTTATACAATTTTAACGTACGTAATATTTAATATTTAATAATTAATATATATAGACATAGAATCAAGGTAGTTAGTAATATCAAAGACTATACAACTATCGAGATGTTTCTTCAGGAAGAAATTCCATTTCCTTTTCGAGGCTTAAATTCTCTCTTAGGCTATCCTTCACCTCTGACCAGGCGCGGCTGCCTACTCGGCTTAGTCTTTTCGTCAATGCCTTTGAAAAGCTGAGTCCGTCACAGAGCTTTTCAAAAAAATACAGAGTCTTTGGCGCGATCATAGTCTTCGAGGAAATATGTCTTGTCATGCCCAAGACATTCAATTTGTTATTGTATTACTGGGCATTCCGTTTTTAACCATTCGCTTGTGGTATCGGCTGGAGCTGGGTATCGAAACCAATTTATCGATATTTCGTAATATAATAACGAATATTTAAACAATTTATTCACTATTATAGTTTGAAATTGGGCAGATGGCCTAAAAAGTACACAGCTTATTTTTAATCCTATCCAATATGAAGAAAACCAAGCTATGAACAAAATCGTAAGCAACAGTTGGTACTGCGATGCAGTTGTCAAAGTTGTGCTTTTCCGAGTGCTTTATCTTCACATACGCGGAATGGATGGGGGTATTAAGCTTTCAAGTACTCGTACCTCTGAGGTGTCGTTCCTGCCGTGCGTGCAATGGCAGCAGCTCATCTATCTGATGATCACAGTATATACAATTCCATAGCCGTTTTATTTTATTTTTATTTATAACGTGTCCACTGTCTGTGCCACACGCCTCGAAAAATAACGAAATCACTACACTAAGTCCGGAGAATCCCAAAAGTGAAAGGACCTTTGATTGCTTGATACAATGTGAAAGTGAAATTCAGTAATTTAAAAAATTGTTTGTCAAACAAGACTTTAACGAGAATAAATGGTCAACTCAGAAAGTAGTCGTTAGGAATCATGATGGAAAATTATTGCTCCAAGCCGTCAACGCTGCAGCACAACATACTATTTATTGTGCTGTGAAAAATCGATTTTAGTTATTCTGTGCTGTCATATCCCGAGCTTTCGCTTTCGCTTTCACATTGTAGTGCAAACAAACCCTAGCTGTCAGCAGGCCATTTTTGATGAGGTTCATGTAGCGTTGAGGAGCGTTGGAATAACTACCATCTTACGCATGAACAAAGATGATTGTTACATCTGCTTCTGGCGTGGATAGCACTCCTACGTTGGGTACGTTTCTCCTTGCCTTTTCACTTCATTTATTCACTCATTGCTGAACTTTGGGTTGCCAATGGTCATGCTATTCCTGCCCTGTAGTTGTCCAGAACTATCGCGATCATAGTCTTTCTCGATATGTTTGTAAGTCTGTATGTATTTGCAGGTACGGTTGAGGTCACCACTCTCCTGGGTGTGTTTTTCGGTGTTCTCGTCCTGCTGCTACTGCTCTTCCTGTACATAAGCCGCAAGTGCTGCTTTCACCATCGCCATGGCATCAACTGCTGCGACGAGCGTCACCTGGCAGCCAAATGTGTGCAAAAGATCAGTGAGTATTCGGGGACTCGATGAGTGATTGGGATGGGTGGTTGGGCATTGGCTTGAGCAAACCCTTCGTTGCAGCACGCAAGCGACGCTACGAGAACACCAGCTCCGACTCGGAGGAGGACATCTTGCGCCGGCTGCGATGGCATCAGCAAAATCAGCACAGCGACAAGCCCATTGGATACGGGATGAGCATCAGCCAAGCCAACCCACTGACAGCGCACAGCTTCAATTATCATCAATCCGACGCTGACCTGCAGAGGGTGACCGTAACGCGTGACCCTTTGGCAATTGCCGAAAGGGGCAAGGTCGGCATTCCATCGTCTCACAGCGAGTGCAGCTCGAATGACTCCATGGAGGCATCTGTTGACAGTCATACTGGCATCTTGACGGGCGAGACCAAGGGTAAACTGTCTTTATCAAGCATCTGAGTGGACTTCAGACATGACAATTGACAAGCAATGTAATTTATTTCGACGCAGCGCATCCAGTTACCGCCTTTAGGAATCCATATACGGACAATCGGGCCAAGACACACCACACCCAGAGATACCATCACAGGGTGGAGGCTTTGCCGCCGAAACTGGAGAAGGATAATGCTGTGGTGGTGATGCCTGTGGCCAATAGCTTCATTAACAACAACAATACTACTATTCCCAACAACAACAACAACAACGATGACGTAAGCGTGCAGAAATCACAGTTGAATGATTATTATACCAGTCCCTGTCTATTATTATAGGAACCCCTGTTCGATACCAGCGATCTGCGCTCTGTCAAGTCGGATGACATGCTGGTGGGCGACTCGAAGGCCCCGGCCTCGCGGGGACCCATCGAGCTGGAGATGTCGCTGCTGTACGATGCGCCGATGCGGAAAATGACGGTCCACGTGATGCAGGCGCGATGTCTGCCGCCGCTGGGCAACGGCCAGCAGACGCACACGCAAGTGCGTATGCTGATGCTGCCCAATAAAAAGCAGAAGCACAAAACAAAAATCCGCAGCGGGGAGAATCCGCAGTACATGGAGAGCTTCCTGCTGCATCGTGTCAATCCCGAGGACGTCAACAACATGGGTCTGAGGGTGCGCCTCTACGGCTGCGAGCGACTGAGGAAGGAACGCTTGATTGGAGAGGCGTATGTAAGCTTTGCCACGGTCGACCTGGAGCTCGAGACCAACCTGTGGCTGCCGCTTGAGCCCCGCAACACCTCATCGGTGCTGGGATCGACGAGCGATCTACTGAGCCTGGCGCGTTCGGATAGCGCGGGCTCCACATCATCCATGCAGCACGGCGGCGTCTCGGAACTGCTTCTGGGCCTCAGCTATAATGGTGTGACTGGCCGGCTGAGCGTGGAGATCATCAAGGGCAGCCAGTTCCGCAGCCTGTCTCTGAATAAGGCGCCCGACACCTACGTGAAGATGGTCATGGTTAGCAGTATTGGTCAGGAGATTTCGCGCGCCAAGACCTCCATTCGCAGGGGACAGCCCAATCCGCTTTTTAAGGAGACATTTGCGTTCCAGGTGGCCCTGTTCCAGCTGAACGACGTGACGCTAATGATCTCGGTGTATGCCAAACGACACATGAAGAAGAACGAAATGGTCGGATGGTTTAGCCTGGGCCTAAACTCTTCCGGACCAGAGGAGGTAGCTCATTGGGCGGACGTATGCGAAATGCCGAAGGGCGAGATGCTGGCCCGCTGGCACGTTCTGGTGGATTCCTGATTCGAGCAGTTGGGACAGTCTTCGACACGCAGCACCAAGGCGCTCATGAAACTGGGCTTCGCTGCGTTCAAGGACAGGTCCAAGGATAAACATGCAAAGGAGTCGAGTCGGGACGAGGACAGCGATCAATTCCCTGCAGACAATGCGGTTGCAGTCGATATTGAGCCGGGCCTGGAGCTTGATTTTGTCTAGAACCAAATAGGCTGAGTGTTCCAAGGTCAGTATACATTTTGTGTCTTGTTTTTATGGGGTGCAGTAGTCGATCGAATCGAATCGACTCGAATGGAAGAAGATTGATTGTCTTGTGCCTGTGGCACACTTTAAAAACCAATTTTTGATATCTGAACCGGAATGTTTGGATCTAACCCAAAAGTGGGCTAAAAAATATTTGTAATTTGGAAACAATTTGGAACACATTTTTTGATCAAATGTGAAATGTGAAAAAAAATACAACACAAAACAAAAATGAAACCTAGAATATTAAAATTTTGTACGCAATGGTACGTAAAGTACATGAAAGAACATAACTTATTACTCAAATTTGAACTTTATAATTGTTTGTGATAATGAATACTATACGCATAGTCTACGCATAGCCCAAGGGGCAGGCAATACATAAGAGTAGGACTGTGTATTGTGTTTGGAGGAGCATGGAACGCGTTCCATGTTCTCAGATGAACTCTCAGATATGTGGATGTTCGAATGGCGAATTTTTGTAACTAAACCTTTCTGCATATTATCTTAAAAATATTGATTCCCGCAGGGGAACCGAACCCCAATGTCTTATAGGACTAGCACTTTTGTATTACCAAGCAACAAAATAGAAAACTATTAAAACAGAAAATACTCGTAAATAGGAAGAATTCTAGTCAATACATAAGAGACATGCATACCCACAAAAGTACATACATACATACATAAAACATAACTAATTCTTGAAATTTTTATCGAGAACCATGGTCATGTTCCAGTTTTGATATTTGATATGATGATAAAGATAAAAAGAGAATAAATCTCGGTACCTTAGAATTCAAACGCACAAAGATCTATTGTACAAGCTAAGGAAAGTTGGCAGACAGCCGGAGTACACTAAAACCATATACTGGAACTAAAAGTAGGCTGGAGGATAGAAATATATTAACGTTCTGTTTGCATACACATATTGTTGTATATAAGACACCGTGATCTCTTTTGTAGCGTGTCTGGAATTGTGGTTGAAACTCCCCGGAAGAGGCAATAGGGTGGGAAATGAGGGGAAGTACATTGAAGTAAGTTTAACTTATACACAGAGAAAAAGGAAAGCTTTACTAAATATCGGATCTTAGTTATTTTTTAATTGTACATTCGAATCAAGTTTAATCAAAGAAAGGAAAACAGAGATGACAACTATTAAACTATTGCAATGCTCATGCAACCAAACTTAATATTAATTTTGATGTACAATCGTGTTGAATGGATTTTGTAATGCATAGTATTCGTATCTTTTAAAAAATCTATATGTTTTGAATGTCAAATATTTTATAGTCACGATTCGCGTGAATGTGTGTTTGTCGTTGCAAAAATTGCGATATTTGTATGTGTGTCTAACTAAATCCTCTACTTCATTTTGGAAGGCGAGTGGGGCTAATCGCAATCGCTCAAGTCAGTATTACGCAATTCAAAATCAAGGACACAGAATACAAGACACAATGAAACAAGAAACCAGAAACAACAGCGATAAACTCGCCCTAAACTGCTGACTTTATGTCAAGTTTTTTAGACTCTGAGTAGAATCTCCCTCCAGAAATTAAAAGCGAATTAAGTGATTAATTTTTTCTGCAACAGATAACATATTTCTACTCTTCAATTTAAACAATTAAATTGTCATTGTTGATTATCAAATAATTTTAATATTACATAATTGCCACTTAAAATAAAACGATAAAAGAACAACAACAACAACCTTATGGTCTCATTGATCCTTAGTCCGTAGCCTATTTATGTACATATGTATGTAAATCTATTTTCTGCGCTTTCGCCTCGTCTTCTTGTAGCTTCCCGGGTAACTGTCCTCGTCGTCGCTATCATCTGTGGGCGACTCCTGACTTTCCTTGGTGCTCGTGCTTGCCGCCGCCGCCTGGCCCACCTGCTGGGCATCCCACTCCTTGCGCAGCTCACTTAGCATCCCCGGCGTCAGCAGACCTTGGGCGAGCAGTCTGTCCGTGAGACGTCCACGCGATGCGCTGGGCAAGCGTGGCTCCTTGACATGCGTTACGCGACGCATGCTGTAGTTTGGCGTCTCCCCTTCCTGGCTGGCCTCGGTGTTTTTGAGCAGGCGAGTTATCTGGAATACGCCCTGCTGTATAATCTCATCCAGCTCCTTTTGGGCTTCCCGTACGTTGCCAGCCTCGGGGAAAAGATCCATGAACCGATAACTGCAAAGGCAAGGCGATGCGATTAGTTTGTTATTTTGGCAGGTGGGTGCGTGCAACCTGCCTCAACCATAGATACAGATCCATAACGTCGAAAACGGACTCCAGGTGCACCAGGTCCAGTATTGTCTTGGGTAGCTTGAACGGCCAGCCGCAGTTACTTTTGATGAACTCAAATGTGATGGGCTCGTTCCGGCTGTACTGCCTGGCTATTTTAAGGAACATGGAGCACACGAAAGGCATCTTGCGGTTGATGGGCGCACAACAGAAGACGTATCGGGCGCGAAGGGGCAGCGGAACATGTTGAATCATCTCGGCGAGGAATTTGAAGTCTTCAATGTTGCACATAAAGTACAGGGAATCGTCGACCGTGCACAGGTTCACAAATATATCCATTAGGTTGCTCAGCGATGAGTTGGGCAGGTGGTAAGCATAGAGCTCAATTTGATCGGCCGTAGGATGCAGGCCGGCCTGCTTCAAAGGCTCGGGTGTCTGTGCCAGAATGCGCTGCAAAGTTTGCAGATCCTCGGACTTGAAGGCAGTCACATATCCATGCTCCCACTGCGTGCGAAAGCGGCCGGCCCGTCCCGCTATCTGGAGAGCCGACGACACCGATATAGTGTCGATCTCGCGCTCTCCTCTCTCGTTCATTGTGGGCTTGACCAAGGAGTAGAAAATGATTCGCCGGATGCTCCTGCAAGTGAAGATTGATTTAACGAAGATAAAATTGACTCCCAGCAATAGCTCACTTACAGATTCAAACCCATGCCAATGGCGTCCGTGGCTACCATTACCTTGCAGCTATTGGCGGGATCATTAAATTTGGCAGCTTGGGCTAGCTTGGTGCCTGGTGGCAGGCCGCCATAGATTACAGCAACCTCCTTTCCTCTGAAAGGAATTCAATAGATGAGTATCTTGAATTAGCTTTTTGAGCGCGGGGACGAATACTCACCGTGCCTCGATTTCCCGAGAAACAGTGTAAATGTCATGCTTGCTAAAGCAAACGATACAATCGCCCGGCATCACATTATCCAACGAGCCCAAGGCAGAACCTTCGACCGTCAGCTCGGTGAGGCGATCATAGCGGCGCACTTCCACTGTTTCGCCGGTGGTTTCGCATATCTTCTGCAGCAGCTCCAGAGCACCAGCCTCGCCGCAGACATGCACCTCGTCCGCTATCAGGCCGAGAAAGGCCCGGGTCCAGGCCCAGCCGCGCTGTGGGTCCCGCATCTGCTGTATTTCATCAATCACAGCCACCTCATCTATCACGTATGGGACAAGGCTGAAGTAAGCTGACGATATGCGAGAAATAGTAGAGTTTTACGCTTACATGGTGTGTTAACCGAGGTCATTTCTACGGTGCACGCAACATGGTTGGCCGGCGAGTTGTCGCTGATGCCGAACTTGCGCTCCTCTCCAGTGACCAGATCGCACGGAGTGCCGCGCTCGTTCGCCTTGTTGTACACCTCCGTGGCAAGCAGCTTCAGAGGACCGCAATAGACGCCGGTCTTGGCACTGAGATACCTTTCCATAGCGTGGTATGTCTTTCCGGAATTTGTTGGTCCCGAATGAAACACGATCTTCCGGGTCAAGGCGCGCGCGTTAGTATACCAATTAGCGGGCTGGCGCAGATCAGAGATCTTTTTCAGATCGTCCATGCAGTCCAGGTGCGGAAACACGGTTTTTGCGTGACGGAGGAAATAAGGAAAGATGTCATCGATGTGGCCGGCCCCCTGCATAATGTCGCTGAAGATTATGTGCAGATCCACCGGAAGATTCTCGGCCTCAATGCAATAGCGCCGAAACGAGCCGAAGGCTTGCTGCTGCAAATAGGCTGGGAACAGAATCGAAATTGATAAGTAGGAATTGGCGCATCCTCAAAGCACAGCCACGTACAGTCGAGTCCGTTCTCACTGCACAGAGATTTGGTCTCTCGACGTTGGGTGAATTTGTTCAGGATCTTGAGCAGCTCCGACTTTTCCAGTTTTCCCACCAGCTCGGAGCCCACGTCCTCGCAGTCGACGTTGGCCTGCACCTGCACTGGCTTGAACAGTGTCGATACATTTGTCTCGTGTTTTTTCCGAGAGCTCTGAGGCGGCGCCCGGTGTAAGCAGCGTGCGGCCGCAACAGCTCCATATGTTGCTCGTAGGCTGGGCGGCTGGCGAGTGACGCAGATTAGGCTAATGCAACGCCTTGAGTTTTGCATCGCTCCAGCAAACAAGTGGGGGGGAGGGTGTTTTAATTGAACAATTAAGGAAAATGTATTTGTCGAACACCCACGTTTGTAGCCTCTGATATAACGGAGCGCGGGTACAGCTGATGGACAGCTGTAAAAAAGAGAAGGTTGTACGCCATTGTTTTCTCTTTTTTGATTGTGACGTCACAAGTGCGTGCTCAAGCGCTGCCAGATCAACCAAAATTGTTGTATACGATAGTTTTTGTTAGGCAATTAAATATGATCAATTTCACCACTAACCATACAGTATGGTTAGTGATTTCACATAGTATACGTTCTAAAGTATGAACCAAGGACCGTAATCATAAAACGTTAAATTAAAAAATTACATAACGACGACAAATTCAACTAATTATATTAATATTACACGTGTGACAGTTTCAAAAGCAGTAAAATAAATGCCTCGCTGGATCACCATTATTCAAGAATTAGCGTGTCGGTCATTTGTGTATGAATATTTTATATCGTATAGATATCCTTATTTAGACTCTTTGAATGTGACATACGAATAATAATGAAGTACTGCACATCACTGACAAAGTTTATCATGGTGGCATCACCATGAATTGCTTGTCACAACAAAAATGACTCACTCGGAATATTAAACAAATTAAAAGTTAAAGCATTACAAATATTCGACTGTTCTCGTTCACGAACAGTGCAATGGGCTTATTCGGCAAAACTCCAAGCAAAGACCCCAAAGAACAGGTACGACACCGTTCTGCCTTCAGCTCAAAGATGTTCCAGAGAAATGATGTCATATTCCAGTTGTTTTGTTTGAAATTTTTGCCTTATTTGCATTTGCTTTAACCTCCGCTACGCCAATTAACAGGTGCAAGAATGGACGCACAAGATACGAAAGGAAGGCAACCAGCTAGATCGGCAAATCCGCAGCATACAGCGTGAGGAGGATAAAGTGAAGCGCTCGCTGAAACAGGCCGCCCAGAAAAATGACCGTGACACCTGCGTCATTCTGGCCAAAGAAATAGTGAATGCGCGCAAGGCCGTCAATCGCATATACACGTCAAAGGCTCATCTTAACTCCATACAGATGCAGATGAAAAATCAATTATGTAAGTGGTCTTGAAGGATCTGGCTTTGGAGACCCTAAATAATATGATCCTTGTTCTTCCAGCCACCCTGCGTGTTGCTGGTTCACTGCAAAAGTCAACGGAAGTCATGCAGGCCATGCAGAATCTGGTTCGATATCCCGAGCTGGCGGGTATTATGCGCGACATGTCGAAAGAGATGATGAAAGCCGGCATTATCGAGGAGATGCTGGATGAGACAATGGACTCACTGGAAGAGTCTGAGGAGCTGGAGGAAGAGGCGGCAAAGGAGGTGGACAAGGTTCTGTGGGAGATAACGGATGGCAAGCTTGGGGAAGCTCCACTGCCACCAGAGGCTACTCCAGCGGAGAAAACCCCGGCAGTGGCCGCAAGAGTCGAGGTCGAGGAGGACGACGACGAAGGCGAAGAATTGCAGGAGATGCAGAGTCGGCTGGCATCCCTGCGTTCCTAGATTAATTGCAATAGGGTTGGTCTTTCAATTATTGTCGGGAAATAGGGCAGACTCTATTCCAGCACTTTGAGAATGTTTCCCACCCAAAATTTCAGATGCTAGGACCCGAAACAGTGAATTAAAAAACCAAAATACTAGCAAGAAGCGAATAATTTCACTTTCAGTGCGCCTCTGTTCAATTTGTTTTGAACTCCACGCTTGTAACCGTTACATTTACAAAAGTTACATTTTATTTATTGTATAATTTCCTTGTATTAAAAATCGATGTTTTCTGTAGAAATCTCCGTTCAAAATCCAGCTCCTACGTGGCTACATTCCATATGATTTCTAAATTGACACGCTATTTAGTTCCATTTTGAAGATAGTCTTTAGTGCAGCATACTCGTATTTTCCAGTCTATGGTCGGACGTTATTCTCGATAAAGTCCAAATACGCTGCCACTCTTGTGTATACACCCGGCCATCCCTTCAGACCACATGGTGTTGGTCCGTATGAGACTACGCCTGTGATGTAGTAGTTGGAATAACCCTCGGTGTAGTCTTCCAACAACAGGGGACCACCAGAATCTCCGCGGCATGAATCCACTCCCTCTACGCCGCCAGCGCAAATCTGATTAGAGGTGACGGTGCGCCGCTGGCTAGCATATCGATTATTACAGTCACTTAGCGGCACAGGATCCACTTCAGCCTTCAACTTTCTGTTGGACGTGAAGTTGGTCTCAGTGCGACCCCATCCGGCGACTACCATTTTGCGGCCTAGGAAAATTGCATCGCGCTGTGATGCTAGACTGGGCAAGCAGACCGGCGAGATGTGCTCTGTATATACGACCGGATCCCTAAGCCTCAGCAGCGCAATGTCGTGGAGCTGGTCCCGTGCGTTGCCTGGATACTGCGGATGAGGAATTCGCTCAACCACGGGGTTGTCCACGTAGCCTTCATTGCAATCCCTCCGGCCGTTCTTCTCGGTTGTGCAGTCTGGATTTGTACTTGTATCCCACTCTCCCAAACGCACGCCCGACAGCTGCCAGTCGCTTGGTATGGCGGAAACGCAGTGCGCCGCCGTGATTACATAGCGATTGTTGATCAGCGACCCTCCGCAGTGGTGGCCTTTGACGTTTCCGGCTGGTATTGGAAATTGGTATGGCTTACGGCTCAGTCGGGTCAGAATCAAACTTTTTAGTACTCACGTTTCGTGTACTCGATTAGTACCATCCAAGGAAACTCCTTTTTCCCCGTTTCCACGCCACCTACCACGCGATCACCGAAATTCTCTCCGCAATTGGGCGGCTGGGGCAGCAGGCTCGATGTGGGAACTCGCGCCGGGGTGGGGGGCTGCTGCGGCCGCGGATTCTGATTTCCCCACACCGGCTGCTGATTGAGTCTGCGGTTGTTTGCACAACAAATCTGAAATCATTTGTGGCGATAAATGTACGAGCGTAATGGTATTTTGGTGACTTGCGGGCTGTTGTATTTACGAGGACTTGTCCACTGCGATAGCCACATTGACTGTTCTGAAGGAATTGGCGAGTTTCGGTCGAAACAGTTCCTCTTTGCACCAGCTCGTACAGATATCCGCATTCCTTGAGGTTAATGCACGTCCCACTGTTCTCATCGGGCGTTGTGCAATACCCGAAGATTTCTAGGAGATGAAGATAAAACCCGCACAAATTAATGCTGTTGCTGTTGGTGTTGGTGTTGCTGTTGCTGCTGGGGATGCCCCCAGCCCAATCGGCAGGGTCAAGTTCAGCGCTGATAGTCAGATGAGCTTTCTGCCATGTCAGCTTGCAGCCTGGAGCCCGACTCGACTGAAACTTGCCTTGTGCGTAGCCTTGCCGCCTTTCTTCAGTAAGAAGCACCAAGAGCCCGAGTATAAACTTCAGTTCCATGGTGTCAAATGACGATTTAGAAATCTTTGCTCTCTTATATTAATCGGTTGAATAGCGCGCTTGACCGTGCGCCTGCCTTTGCCTGTTGAAATCACACTGAAAGAGGCTTGGAAGAGCTAAACGCCATTGCCCCCACATGCTGCTGTTGCTGTTGCTGTTGTCGTTGTTATTGTCGTGGCTCGTCGGAGGCTAAGGTTAAGCTTATCAGCCAGTGATGCGAGAAGCCGCTATTCTCTCCCCAAACCAGTAATGACAGAATCTCAGAGCACGATTCTCAGTCCAGCTGAGATCAGTTCCGTTCGACTCAGGGCAGGGTCTGGTTCTAGCAATACTCACACAGATATGTACACTGTCAGCGCGCTCCCAACTTCGACTCCGACCCGTGTTAAACGAGGCTAATGGACCGTCTTGCCGTTTCTTGCGCTCTCGTTGCCTCATCATCGCAATTTCCACTTGAATGGAGCGATGATTTTATTTCTCTGCCATACTCGAAGCTGACAGGTCTTGGCCCGTTTTAATAGCCATCGCCATCCACTTTGAAAGTGCCTGCTGCTTCTGCAGCCGACAAGTCGATTGAGAGAGTGCGTTCTGTTCAGTTTTTTGTACATACTCGTGCATACATATGTACATACATATGTACGTACATACTGGAATTCCCCAACCACACAAACATGTGACATACAAACACTGTACATGTAAATATGTACTTTATAACGCACTCTGTAAACACTCACTCACACGTACATACATGGGTATATTTTGTGCATAACTTATTTTCAATTAATTCGATTTATACGAGTAGGCATATGATTATGCCTGAAATGTTTGTGCATAGGTGGGCATGTACTTATGGGCATGTGTAGTGCCAAGTAAGTTAATTTGTGTGTGACATTCGAATGGGATGGGGACCGGTCCACATGCCGAGGAGATGGGAGAGCCCTCTCTTAGAGTACTGGTCATTTCAGTGTAGTTTGAATATGTGTGCATGTACATGTACAACATATTGTGTTTCTTTTTATCAAAACGCTAGTTGCCGATGACCTTTGAAGACTAATTGTTCGTAGATCAAATAAATTCAATGTTTCCGACGCATGTACGCGTCTGTCTTTATATAATCTTCTATATATGTACATATACACAAATGATCTGTTGGATTGTAGCTCACTTAAAAACTCGAAAAGTTTTGCACCGATTGATCTGAAATTTTGACATATCATAAAATTCAGTCCCAGGATTGTTTTAGACTATATGCATGCTATATATCATCGCCGGAATGTGCTATGGTAATGCAAGAGGCATTACTGTCGTCGTCATCGTGTGCTCCCTGCTCTCTCGTGGATGGGATACCAATGTATATCTCCGGATTGAACAGCTTGGGCTCCATTGGCCAGTTGTAACATCCACGGGTGTCTGACTACGGCCGGCCTGCTTCAGCTGCAGAGCATCCATATATACAGAGCCTTCGATGTCAAGGTGCGTCTCCTCGGCGTCATCTTTAAGGATGTATCTTTGGGCCATGGCAATGTGGTCGCTGCTGGAGTCACTGTGCAGGAGGGGATTCTCACACACTAGATTTGGTTCAGGCTTGGTGTCCTGGCCTGCCGATTTGGGCCTTTTCTTTTGGGAGGGCACACTTACTTTGCTGGAGTCGACTGTACTTGTGCTATTCTACTTTGAAATTTAGATGCAAACGATGGATCTTAAGCTAGTCAGTAAACGGCAGGGTGTACCCAGATAAAAACCCATTTAAATCGGATATTGAATGAACCATTTGAAATAACACAACAATGTGATTTCAATAATTCAATATAACTGGAATGAAGGATATTAAAATATAATTAAAATACGGCCATCCAATTTAATACCTTTTGGTTTTGTATATGTGTAAAAAGTGTTCGGTGTGCAATTATAATCGTAATTAAACTTAAGCTAAGCAGGAGCTTTCAACGGCTTCCATCATTGATTTGGTTAGCCTAATCTTTCCAATACCAATCTTTTTTTAAGAGTCGCCAGGCTAGGAGGGTAAAAATAATCTGAAATACTTAATCCATATGCAAGTAAGTACAAGTCGTTCATTTCAGATACAAAGACCCCCGTACTTACTCCACAAGTACAAGAAAAACATGAAGTAGGGAAGAAAGCTGCTTAGAACTAAGCCAGTAGAGAAATAGATCTTACATTTCTGGGGGACGGGGACTCAAGGGAGAAAAGTCAGATTGGAACACCGATAGCTGCACAGATGCCAACTCACGTTTCTTATACCAAGCAATGTTAATATCCCCGATCCGGTGTGCCACACTCCCAGCAGGATGCCAATAGGAAAAAGTCCCTTATAGACGTCAAGAGAAAGTATCTCGAAGAAATAGCCATTTATCTTAAATTTGTTTTCATATAAAATTGGGTCAGGTAAATCTGCCGTATTGAAAAATCCAATAAAACCTTTCACTTCGTAGTAATCGTCTAAACCGCAGCGAAATTCAAATTCAAATTCAAATTAAAATTTAGATATTTATCGTACCTACAAAATGAATCAAGTTCGTATGCTTGAAAATAGGTTATAACTATGCCAAAAACTATATTCCAGTACCCAAAAATCATCAAGATATACGCTAGATATCTCCCAGACATTTTCGTCGAGCTCTCGATTACTTAGTTATATTTCAGCTGAATGAAACAGGGCAATAAATTCAACGCCTCTCTAATGAAAAATAAAATGTTTGGCAATCTGTCATTGGAGAGTCATTATCTGTCTCTGTCTGACCGAACCATTCCAAGAACATACCAATTGGATAAGCCCAGACTTCTCTCTGTACTAACATGCAGTAGGAGGTAATTCTGGTAACGGAATGTGAGCGTCCTGCCGAATAACACAACAGTACCCTTTGTTATATGGCGCAAGAAATATTCCCAAGTATAGCTATCCTTGTGGTCAAAACTACGGAGAAGTGCTACGGAAAATACGCAACTGCTGCAGACAGATTCTTTAATTAAACTAAGTACAAACATGCATGAAATCTTGCACTTTCGTTTGCTTATGTACGCACAGAAACGTATTGTATTGAAGGTAAATTCCCACTGATCGACGCTGAGTCATCTGGGTTTTCACTCTTGAAATTACTGAATGTAATGTGCAGAATAAACGAATATCATATGTACGTACATACATATGTACATACGTGCAAGTGCAGACACATGAGAATGAGTATGAGTATGACTAAGAGTAAGAGTATGAGTACTAGTTCGAGTGTGTAGAGTGATGGGGGAATATTTATGTGAGCATGCACGTAGTCATACACGTACTCGCATGTGTTTCGACCCTTCGGGGCATACCAAATGCCATCCAAATACCACCACTTACTCGTACAGCTGCTGGGTGACCAGGCGGACAAGAAATGGCTGATGGGGGAGAGCGATTGGGGGAAGCTGGCTGGGCTCGAGTGGGTTAGGGTGACGGTCAGGGTGAGAGTGCAAATGAATGCGAAAAGTAAGATGGATGATTTCAATTTGTTACAAGTGCTTTTAAGTTTAGATCGAGCTGGAAGGATGCGAATGGGCGAGCGAGCCAACCCAAAGCGTACCCTCCAGCTCCAGGCGGCATCCTTCTGAGTGGCTGCGTGTGTTTCTGTTTATTTAGTGGCAGTTAGTTTGCTGATTTAATGCCATTGGCCACTTGAGGAGAGAGTGGACGTCGTCAATTTTACCATTTCATTTGACAATGCATTTCATTAGGGTTTACCTCCAGATTACCTCTGGTGTGGCTCGTCCGGCTACTCCTACTTGTACTTGTATTAAATTAAAGTGGAGACTGTGCGGCACGGACAGAAGCAGACCAGGAGCAGGTTGAGCGTGGCTATCTGGCGCCGAAGTCGATGCCAATGCCGATGCCGATGCTGTTGTTTTGGGCTAATAAACACGGCTCTTCACACTTGGCTGACTGCAAAGTGTTCTGTGTGTATGTGTATTGTGGGATGGATGGATTGTGGGGACGGCAGGTACGTTTGTATAATTAAAAGCATTTGCTGCATTATTTATGAGTACTCCAGTACCCGTAACAGGGTACGATTCCTGACAAATGTTTCGCATTTTAGGTCATGCAGGGCTCATCTCTCTCCAAGGCGGTCAGTGCGACGGTCCTATATGTTCATGCCAAGTCTATAAATGGCACATCAAGTGACAAGCGGAAACGAACGCATTAAAATTTCAACGATGTCAATTTAGGAATCAATTGTTCCGAAATAGCGATGAACTTTTTTAATTAAACGAAATATGCCAGCTGGAATCGCAAGTACTTTTTGTATTGATTTGTTGAACGTGCGCCATGACAAGGAAGTTTCGCCATCCCATCCAATGCCTTTATGTCGGGCTCCATCCTGCATCCTTCGTCCCCACTCCTGTACTCGTACCTCCATGCCCAACCCTCGACCTTTTGGCCGATATTGGTATGATGACTGTGTTGCAGCGACAATGACAAGGACAATGCCGAGACGAGAGCACGACAGCGTCGTCATGGGGCACAGAAAGTCTCTGAATTCCAAACACTTTGGAATTTTATGTCTAAACAATGCGGACTCGCAAAATGACAGCAGCCTGAAATGTTGGGGAAGAGTTTTACCAAATTCCAATAAAAGCATCCAGCAACAGAAGGCGTGGAACGTGGACGAAGTAGATCTGCTTGTGGGCGTCTGCTCTCCATTAAATTGGCATGCTTTCTGCCAGCCATATTAATCCCACAGGGAAAAAAGAAAGGAAATATCAAAGGTTGTGTTTCATAATGCATTTAAAAACTCTTTATTGGAAATTAACTCGTTCTATATTAAAATACAATCCAACAGTAAATACAATACAACATATTACAATGCAATACAATACAATACAATACAATCCAATTCAGAACAATTCTACGCACTTGCCCGCGTGGGTACACTCGTACTCGTACTCTTCCTCGTCCTCGTATCCGTACTCGTACAGAGCCCAATGGGTAGTACTCTTCGTTAGAACCAGAACCACTGGCCTTAGATAAACACGAATGCTAAGTTGAACTTCAATAACTGGCTAGATGGCAACTATTATTAAGATACTTTTTGGAAATTTTGATACCTTACTTGGGATCTAAATTTTTCATTGTTCTGACATAGACGAGGGGATTCGTAGAAATCGTTTTGTTAAGACTCTTGGGCGCTGCTTTCAGCTTAAACTTTTACACGAAGATCAGATCGGATCAGATCAGATCAAACCAGAGGATAAGTTGCCGAAACTGGAATTTTATTTTTTTATTTTACAAAATTAAATTATAATAGAAAGTATTTTCGATTTTTAATCTGCCTATATCCAAACTATTGTTCGCTTCGGCATCAATTGTATATGGCCCTAGATAACTAATTTTATTTTTGGGTTGCTCGCGGCGGCATCTTTAAAATTTGATTTCGTTCATCTACCTTTATATTTAGGTGTTTTGCATGTATATATTGACTCGTAAATTTATGGTTGATTAAGGTATAGAAACTTTAATATATTCATATGAATTTCTTGTATATATATTTCTTTATTTATTTTCTTTCTTTGTTCTTTTACTTGATCATATCAATATATGTATATATGCAAGTATAGTTCATAAAACGTTTAACAATAATTTCAGTCGGTCATTTTGGTATGTAAATTATATATACTTAGGCTATAATTACTTCTGCTTCTGCTTTCTGCTCTTGTTTTTGCGTTTTCTTCCGAATTTTCGTGTTTTCACATTTTGGAATCTCTTTTATCCTCTTTTATCATCATTAGCTTGTAAAATCATGTAATATTCAAAATTAAGACACGAAATCGTTTAGGTATAGATATGATTGTATTATTGAATGATTGTTGTAAAAACGGCAGATATATTTTCCAAGCTCCTGCACATTGTATATTGTTGGGCCAGGACAGACCCATAAAAAGCATGAAGTTTAAATCTCCTTCCGAACGGACTATATCTAGAGCTGCAGGACTGTTGGAAAATATATTTAAGCATCGGCGAGCCGAATCGGATCGGGTTTCTACTTTGCCATACATATATATAGGTAGGTATTAAGTAATCGTAATTATTCGCATGGAAACGTGAAATATCGGTTGAAATACGCAGATACATAGAATAATGATTGAGCAGATTGTACATATGTCTATCAGAAATCGTCTAAACTCAGCAATACTTTTGATCATTTCAAGGACCTTAACCTAATACTAGACTTCCTTTAGGGTCATTGGAATTTCAGGTACTTTGAAAATCTTATGAATTATTTGGCATATAACGAAAACACTCGAACCATCTACAATACTCGTTTATGAATGAATGAAGAATGTGCCCTCTGCACCGTTGAAAGACCGGTATTGCATGGTATGGTATGGTATGATATGGTGTGGCATGGTCTGGTATGGCATGGTTCGGTGACGAATATGCGGCGAATATGCTATTCTATAGTCTAGTCGATCTAAACTAATCTCGTTGTTTATTCATCATTGATTTCACACTTTGGTTCTAATTGTATGTATTTCTTTCTAGTCTGTTGGTAAGTAGATGTAGCGTAAAGTTGCTATCCTCTAATCGTTGTGCCTACGGAGTAATCGGATTTTGAGCGGTCCCTAAAATATATATGTATATGTGTGTATGTATGTACAATATATGTAGCTTGGCTCGTCGTTGGAGTATAAAGGAACTAACTGCATCTTTGTGCGTTGCAAAGCACTCAAGTGAATTCCCTAGTTCTACTACTATTCAAATAAGCAATATCCAAACACACTACTCGTACATATGTAGGTAGGTAATAACGAAATGAGGTACTTAAAAGTTAAGTCCTTTAATGGTTATCTCGAAGAGGGGACTTCAATAAAATTGTCATGCAGCTGGGTACCTTCCCGGGTACGTATGCGTATGTATTCCCATTTTAAAATGGATGTAGTCGATGTAAGCGTAAACCTAGTTCAGACACAAGTTAGTATAGCCACCATGGCATGTTCTGGGCCTGGGACTGAGCCGGGGCCGAACAGGCAGATAATGCACGTTGAAGGGGTAAAAGAGCACGTGAGCTTCGGCTAGCCGAAGCCGGTTGATTTTCTTACTCTCATGCACGCATAGACCGAACCACCCGTACACCTGTACTGTATACGGGTGTACACGGGTTTCCCGTATACATGCAATTGTGTAATCTGAAACCGAGACCATCGTAGAATCATCGCAGGACTCCCATCTTTTCGTTTTGGGTCTTGTTTAGAACAAGTTTCTCAATGGGCAATTTTTGAAAGCATCACTAAGACGTTTTTTCAACTTTGCTGAAAATAGAGACAAGACAAAATCAGTTAACACGAACACCAACGAAATAATCAACTTTAATAACTTAGTAAAATTGCCTACAAAGTGACATGTAAAGCTGCAGTAAAAACTGAAGGGCAAGAATAATTCAAGAAATGAAAGAGTAGAGTTTGTTCGGAGTTTGATTGTTTTTCACCCTCTCAGTATCTCAGTATGTGTGCCCTAAGGGACTTTTGTTTTCAATCTGCTGTTGTCTTCAACTTTGTCGTCAGTGGCTGTGGCTGTGGATGTGGCTAAGACTGTCAATGTGGTGTGATGAGAAATGGACACGGAATTGTGTGGCTTTTACCTACCTTTACCCAGGCAATGAAGTGGGTGGTTATACAACATAAAAGTTACACAGCTTAACAAAATCGAATCTCTTAAGTACATGTGCCTGTACATACGAGTACGTATGTATACATACTCACTGAAGTCCTCTGATGCGCGTTCAGGAAGAGGGGCCTAGATGACACACGCAACTCACCTTTACCTCATTGGCCTTCCTTGCTTGGCCCTTGGCCCAGCAGATCTGGAGGCTAATGCAGACGCAGATTATTTTTGGCATGGCATGTGCTTAATACATATTCGATAACGTAGCACATTCCATTACACAATCTTTTTACAGTGTTCTTAGCAATAGAATAGTAGGTTTTGTAATAGGGATAGGCAGCAGACAGCAGCACCAGCACCAGCACCTCAGCCTATTCATATACGTATTGTACATGTGTGTATCCGACATACAAAGACGTGGATGTAACTATAGGCACGTACAATATGTATGGATGCTTCTGCAGTGGAAGTGGAAGGTGGAAAATTTGGAGGTACGTAAACAGACACAGAGATAGAGATAGGTTGATAGGTAGATAGGTAGATAGATCGATAGACAGAGACAGACAGGTGGATAGAGAGATAGAGACAGAGAGAGAGAGAGAGACAGAGAGAGAGAGAGAGAGAGACACGCACACACATATAGAAAAACATATAGACTAACAGTCATGCCAAATCAAGATCGCTATACGTATCGGATATCGGGCAGGGCAGGCAGAAAGTCACAGTGTAGATAGTAGGACATGTATGGGGTCGGGTCGGGTCGCTTGTTGTGTTTCGAGGTTTCGGGGGTCTTCAGGGTAATGCCGCCTAGGAATTGTTTTTAAAATTAAAACAATGTATTGTTGTGTTTTTTCATATATATTTATACATATATATATATATATATATATATATATATTGTTTTTATTATTCTTCTTTGGTTTGGTTTGAATTAAATGTTCAAAGTAACAATATAATTAATCAACTATTAACGCTTTCCTTAGGTTTTGATTTTTTTTTTTTCGTTTTTGGTTTTTGGTTTTCATTTTTGTTTTTGTTTATCCTTTGTTGTGTATAGAACTGCTTTCACATCTAATAATGACTTGAATGGTATTCTTTCCAACATTATTATTTATAATTTTTGTCTGTTGTTTCTCTATTAAATTCATTTCCCTATTAAGTTACACATATACATATATATATTGTATATAGATAATAATGTATAATCATCTGCTTGTATGAACTTTCTGATACACATATACATACATTATCATAACTATAATATTAACGGTAACACAATATTAAACAAACGAACAAAATCAAAATCGGCTGAACCATTTAACATTTTAAACATTTATGATTACGTTAAAACTTGATAATGATTGAATAATATTGTATGTTCAAGTTGCTGTTGGCTTTCTTTATTAATGTTTATTCAATATATTAAACAATTCAACTGACCGTCCATACATCGATACATCGTATAAGTATTTGAGAGAAAAACGCAATGGATATTGTAGAATCTAGGTAAACATTTTCAATACGTATTTATTTTATACGAGTAGAGCTTATAGAGTTTCGAGTTCGAAAGGAGCATAGCTAAGATACGAGTATCTGGATTCGGATTTAGTAAAACTAGATTGGAATGCGGAAGGGAAACGCAGCTACATAAGTAGTATCGTAGCTCTAGTATCGTAGTAGTACATTAGTACAAGTGGGTTAAAGCAACAGTTAAGAATTGTGGATTCCATTTCCTTTGGTAGAATCACCATCTCTTCATCATCGTCTTCATCATCATCATATTCATCTATTCGCTACTCATGGTCTAGTCATGTGAGCCACGTTAAGGCATTCTTTCATTAGTTCGATCGTTCCTAACTTTGTATAGAGCGATGCATGGGGCACTAGGGGATTGCTTTATTAGATTGACAGAGAGAGGCGTTGAGGAGCGCTACGATCATCGTAGTATTGCTGCCGGGCCGATATGTGTACAAGAAACATATGGAGTCAAGAATGGTCAAGAAGAATCTGAGAGAGCGATGTTTTTACTGATAGACGCGGGTCGGGTCTCGGTGTCGGTCTAGGTCTCGGCACCCCTTTATACGAGTATATAGTAATATATTCATTGTTCATCATAACATAACATCATTTTCATAAGTATTTTCATTAAATGGTAACTTTTTATGCGAATTGTACATATATTTCTTGTTGGTTGTTAGTAGTTGGTTGTGGATCTGTACATATGTATATATGTTAGTATAATATGTATGTAGATTAAGCATTTACAACACCATATTTGCTATTTAAATGCATGTGACTAGTGTGGATGTGTGTATGTATGTATTTATGTGCATATGGATTTGTGTATGTTTGCTTGTTTTTAAAGATTAGCCATATATAGTACAAATGAAGTTCACAACGTTCAGAAATATGTTAAGAAAAACTTGTAGCAAACTGTCATGATCTGATCTGATACGAGTATCTGATAGGTAGGTTGAATTGAATTGAGTTGAGTTGATGTTCATGTTCATCATGTTCATGTGTTGTTGTTGTTGTTGTTGTTGGCTGTGCTGTGGGCATTTGTAGTTGTAGTTTTCTCGATAACGAGTAGTTCATCTCGTACATATATATATACAATACATATGTATATGATGTATAACGTTACTTTTGTTAGTTACTTTTGCTGTAGATGTAGTTGATGTTGATGTTGATGTTGTTCTTGTTCTTGTACTGGCTGTAGTGGTTTTCTTGTGCTGTTGTTGTTGTTGTTCTTGTTGTTGTTGTTGTTGTTGATGATGATATATCATACATAAAACACCGAGAGGACATGTCTGAGAGGGACCATCGAGTCGTTGTTGTGGAGATTTGGTAGAGTTGTTGTTGTTTCGTGTTGTTGCAAATGTTGTTCAAGTTGTTTTTCAGATATAAATATTTTAGGCAGAGTAGAAGTGGCGCAGATTAAAGATTTAAGAGAGTGTTTTAAATCAAAAGAAGAGAAAGAGAGAGAGAGAGAGACACCAGAGAAAGAGAGAGAGAGATATTTATATATAGAATGCAGTGTAATTAAAACATTTATTCATATATGTATGTATAATATTTAGGTTTAGTTTTATGTACTTATATATCGAGTAAAAGATAATGTTTTCGACTGATAATTAAGAGGATATTTAACTCCGGTCAACCGGATCACAAATGTCCTTCCAACTGTTTCATCTACTCAAATTGATGTGATATGTACATAGACGCCTAAAAGTATGTATCATTGCACACATACATACATATGTGTGCGTTGTAATCGTCTTAAGCCATTCCATACCATGTCCCAAAAGCGTACACAGTCATGGATGGGAATTATTCGAGTACATACATATGTGAAACAGTTGTTCGGTTGATGGTGTTGCATGATGCATGTAGTAGCGATAGTAATGATAGTAATGATATGTAACGGATGGTAGAACGCTGGTAACACATACATATAAGTAGTACGAGCCATTCACGGGCCAAATCGAGTGTAAGCGAAAATCCATCGTTAGCTCTACCATAGGACTCTACCTTTTCTTCGAAACCTGTTACGCAACCCGGACGCAATGCAATGACTCGATTCGGAGCGGGGACAGCTCGTTTTCTATGTATGTACATATGTACGTACACCCATGCACACAATATTACATTCTTTGCCATATAATCGGTTAACTATCATTGGTAACACATGTACTTATCGCCATTTATATGTATGTACAATTTTGGTGTCTTTGATTCGACTTGCATGTGTGTAGACTGTGTTGGAGAGTTGGCATGTTGGCATGTAAATATGTAAATATATATGCGATACATTAAACGGACGACGGGAACGGAGAGACCCACAGTGGGCTAGAAATCGTGTGCTATGTCATAGTCGTATGATGTCTTTGTTTTTTATTTACCAGATTTGCATGCATGTTTCGGTATCTGTTTCGGTTTCTGTTTCTGTGTTGTGTTCGGTTTCTCATCTGCTGAGGTGTCGTTTGGGTATTGGGTTCTGTGGGAGGGAGGGTCCGACCTGTGGGCCGGCGTGTGCGCTTATCGGTGAAAAATGTATAATTTGCTAAATGTATCACAGCATTATGCTCTCGAACTGCCTAGCGTCTCTTATAAGCTATTGTCCTTGTCTAAACGACTACAGCTAATATTTGTTTGTTTAAGTTATCATATTGTTATACAATATTTCCTACAGAATATATGTACGTACTCGTAGCCGTCACCTAACCAATAACGCAACAGATGTGTAAATACAAACTAATGTGAAATGAAACTCAAGTTCGGCAATGTTCAATGTATATTAGTTTTAGTATAGGCAAGGTATATGGGTATGAGTATAAGTATAGGTATTGGTATATGGGTATAAGTATAGGTATAGGTATAGGTATAGGTATAGGTATAGGTATAGGTATAGGTATAGGTATAGGTATAAGTATATGTAGGTTTAGGTATAGGTATAAGTATAGGTATAGGTACATATTTAGGTAGTTTACTTACATTTCAGAAGCATCAATCAGTGAGATCAGTAATTGTCTCGAAAGATTTTAAACTCTCAATTGTAGTGTGGGTATGTATTTTTGTATAGGAAAGAAACGAAATGTAACTGTTAAAGCTGTTAAAGAAGATAGATTTCTCTGGCAATATCGAAAACAAACTGACTGAAACTTTATATTTCGGATAGTATGGATAGTTCTGGGTTGGGTTGTAGGCGATCATCGATCATCGATCATCGATCAGTTTTGAGAACCAGCAATAATTTCAACGTCTTCGCAGTCAATTCGTTTGCAAATGTGATTAATTTTCTGTGGTTAAATTCATGGAAATATACATAACATGTGTATATATGTATGTATATATACTTATATATTCGAATGGCAATTACAACATATGCGCCGATTTAGTTCATAATCTTCCCATACTCATTTATGGAATAAAGTCCAAAAGTGATTTCAGCAACGTATTTCGACGGTTCGACATGATTCAGCAACCTCCTCTGTCGCACCATTCGCTTAATTGGTTTTTGGTTTTTTCATTTATATTCTTTTCTTTTTTTTTTAGCTTTTTGCTTATTTTAGGTGTTTATTTGTTAATTTTTTTTTTATTTTTAATTTTCTTTTATTTGTGTTTTTAGATTTATTCTTTTAGTTTCGATTTGGTTTTGCATCGTACGAGTGCCGCGGTTTCGTTAGTTTCATTTAGTTTCGTTTCGTTAATTTATTGTATGTTATTAACTAAACAACGGTTATGTATTGTATATTGGGGTTGAGTATATTACATTATCATCGAAGCAAAGTGATTTGAATATGTATTATTAAAGGCGTTTACTATTTTTGGTTTTAAATAATTCGGTTTATGCTTTAGCTACCTTAAAGTTCCTTAGGAGTTCACCGTCCTGTTCGCATTTTTAATCGCATTCGCATGTCTCCTTCATTATTTCGTTATCCGAAATATATCTATTAGCTGTTAATATATTATTTGTACGCTTTAGTACACCGCATTGGAGGCTTTGCCAAAAACTCAATTGTAGATTGCATCGCTCGATTTATCTCGATTATTGCTGCCGGGTTACGTTACGAGCTAGCATTGGGCTAGCTTTCTAAGGACTTATATTCGTTTCGATTGCGGTTCCAATGATTAAACTCAACGGATCTCATAAGTATTAACAAATTCAAGTTCGGGATGTGTTAAATAAATTTCATCGTTCATCGTTCATCGTTTATCGTTCATCGTTAATCGGTTAGTTTTTTATTTGAATTGTTACTTGTGGTACTATTATACGTTTTGTTTGTTTTATTTTTGTTTGTTTATTTTGCTTTTATGATGACTGACATATCACTGCATGACACATTTTCCCTCTATTTGAGTTTTTAGCTCATTTACTTGCGTTTCTATTTGATTTTTCAGTTCTGTAAAAGAAATTGAGTATGGAAACAGCAATAAATAAGCATATTTTGTAGAGTAGACTACAAATGTTAGGCATGTTAACTGTTATGTATATGTATTTGGTATTTATGGATGCTCATGTGCATGTACATGTACCATGTACTATGTACTGTAACTGTTTCACTGTAGCGGTACTATACGGGTAGCTGTAAGTGTTAGGGTAGGTACAGTCGCCATAGCTAAGTATTCAATTTTAAAAGATTGGGTGTGGGTGTTTTGGTGAGGCCTAGCAGAGCCGTAGTGTTTCTTAAGCCAAATTAGGAAAATCAAATACGAACCGAAATAAAGTTGTACGAGTAGGTAGTTATTGTTATTGTCGTGTTTGCAGTAGGGATATACATATATGTAGGAATGTAAGAGGTCCAGGTCAGTGTCGGCTTCAGAGTTATAGGTAGAGCATAGAGTGATAGATAGGAGATCGTAGATCGTAGATGGTAATGGCAAGATGGGGAGAGATCGGTGCGGTGGAAATACACATACATATGCAGTATATGTGCATTATATATATATTACATACGGTAGGCGATAGCGTAAAATACATATAGTACACATATTGAAGGGAAAGAGTAAACGAGAGGGAAAAAGTTTTGTATTTGTTGCTCGTCCTTTTTCGATCATAATTGGGTTTAGCTGTAGAGTTCATCATGTTTGTTTTGGTTTGTTTCGGTTTGTTTTGGTTTGGTTCACATTTACTTTGTTACGAGTGTTCAGTTTCAGGATGCAGTTAAGCACGCAAGCCGTTAAAGTGTTTAGAGACATTATAGTTATATATGAAATCATACAAGCCGCTATCAGTTATTAAAGGTGCAGTTTGTGAGTTTGATGTATTCAAATAATATCGTAAATGTTGCAAATCATTCGAAACGTAATCTTACAACTATATAAATAATTGGCGCCCCGTGCCTTCTGCCTTTAATCAGTTCTTCATACTCGTTCCTACCCACTAAGTTCATGTCTAACCACAGTCTTTTCCCGTATATTCTATATATCTACTATTGGATATTGTATTCGTGTGGGAGCTGTGGAGCTGTGTGTTGAGGAGTCTTCTCTGGTTGCTTCTGGGCACACTCATTTATAGAGATAGAGAGAGAGAGAGAGAGAGGGACAGAGAGGGACAGAGAGGGCAGAGAGAGAGAGAGAGAGATAGAGAAAAGGTGAGCAAGAGTAATCGATTGTCGAAATTGTTGTTGGTGGTGAAGTAGTTGGAGTAGTTCATGAATACAAAAACGTATTACAATTAGATTACCACACAAAAGGAAACATACTGTTTTACGAATGGTAGCACTTACCTTAGTCTAATTAATCGAATGACATGAAACCTAGTACAAAGCGGAGGCTTGCGCCGCCTTCTAACAACGAATCAAGAATGCCAGTTGTAACCCAGTAGTATCGTTTGAATACAATTACGGAACAACCAATACGAATATAAATATCAAAAAATAATTGTGGGAATGAAAAACAAAGGAAATCAATTGTAAGGAACTAAGTACGAGCATATGCATATGTACACATGGATGTCCCAGACCCACTCGCATACATATTCATACATAGCATATACATACATATGTATGTACATATATACTTCCAACTGAAACGGAGTAATTTATGAAAAGGAAATGAGAAAATGGAGTGCACGCTTGTTATACGAGTAAATGTAAGTTCTAGACGTAGTTCATATATTCATTCGTTGCATTACAGTTGATGTTTAGCTCATAGACAGTTAAGGTTGCAGTTAGAGTTAGAGTTAGAGTTAGATTTGCAGAGTTAGATTAGAGTTAGCTTTAGAGTTAGAATCAGAGTTAGAGTTAGAGTTAGAGTTAAAGTTCAGTATACGCATAGGTGGTTAGAGCTTACATATGTGTCATACGCACAGGAAACAGAGTACAGATACGAGTATAGTAGATAGATGGATAGCATTAGTTAGTAGCTCGATAGTTTGATTCAGATAGTTAGATAGTTGGATAGTTCGCTTGCATTTAGGTACATTTAGAGACACACAGATACACACACACAACACTTAAGTAGTTGCTACTACGAGCGCCGGTTAATCGAGTATTTAGCTGTTGGTTATTGGATTGATAGTCAAACATGTTTCGGTATTGTCTGGACCAAAGTGGCTCATGCACGAGCCGCTTGGGGGAGTGGTTGGAAAATGAAAAGAAAATCAACTGAATAGCTCATACAAATACAGATACAGAAAAGTAGCTATTGGGGCGGGGCGGGGCGTGCCGGTCCGACCGATGGTAGGTCGGATTAGCAGTAGTTAGATACCAGTAGCTGAGCTGGGGAATCAACAACAATGACTTACTTGTGAAATCGTCGAGCTCCTCCTGCTCCGCCTCGGCGGCCAGTTCCTCGGGCGTCTTCTTTTTCCGCATCAGAGGATTGGGCTCTTCTTGCGGTGCCGCCTCAACGATTTCCTCTTTCTTCTTGATGTTGTACTGGATATGTTGAATGAGAATGAAAATGAAACGATCGGCAGATCAGAATACATTCATACAAAAATACACATACACATCCGCATGTATACGGATATTGGCTAGGGGCACATTCATGTATTCTTAGCAGCTACACTTCGGTTCTTTGTCTTTTGCTTCACTGTTGTCTGTTCCTTGGTAATTCAATCTGACTCCGTTAGGGAGTCGCTCAATAAAAGGACTCCCTACTAGAGTCAATTTGAACTGCTGCAGGAAATCCCGTGCACTTCGGATCGGGCGCATGCACCTTCCACAAATCACAATTACTAATCACTCCCACCCCATCCCACACACTCACCTTATCGCGAATGTCTTGCCTCATCTTTTCGCGCTCCTCCTCCATTTTCCGGTGCTTCTCCTTGCGCCGATCCTCGGCCTCGCGGATGGCCTCCTGACGCTCCCTCTCCTCCTCCTCTGCCTTTTCCTTGTCATCGCCATCATCGCCGCCATCACCTCCTACAGCGCCTATCAAAAGCGAAGCACAGGATACGGATGAGAAAGGTTAAAGTGGCCAAAAAAAACAAAGGCTATTTCTAGGCCTATCGCATATGTATCTCTTCGAACTGCCGAATTGGGCAGCGGTTCGTCTTTGTATTCGAGTATTTTGGAATGTATTCAACATTCAATTCGATTCAAAATCGGCCATGACCAATTTTAGCTCGCTAGCATCGATGCTTGACACTTTGACACATTTGATTACACAGCGCCGCTTCTGGGCTAGGTTCGCTATCGGGTTATCGCTATCAGTCCCAGTCCCAGTCCCAGTCCAATTCCCATTCCCAGTCTCGCCCCAGACCCAGTGCCACTGCCAGTGACAGGGGAAAACTATTGGAAACGCGATTAGTTGGGATTGCGCCTCAGCTTTGGTCAGTGCTTCAGTCTGGAAACACACAACCCGCAGCGCATTACGGTTCATTTGCGGAAGTGCGCCTGGGAATTAGCTGTGACCTTTGAGAAACTGACCTTTTTCGAGGAAATAAGCGCCACAGTCCACTCTTCTGGCACTGGCAGTGACAGTGAAAGGTGCTGTAGAAGCCGAGTGCATTTCGATTCGAGTCGCCAGAGACAGAGCACGTGGATAATGTATCTGAAAGTGTTGGCTGTTCTGCTGTCGGCGGTGTGCGTGAGCTGTGCTGGTAGCTTTGCCAGCGTTGAGAACGACCTGCTGCACTTCTCGTACAAGCTGGAGCAGTATCTGGACACCAACAAGCTGCCGTGTCAGGACTTTTACGGCTACGTTTGCAGCAGGAGCGCCAATCTCAGCCAGACGGGAAAAGAGCGCTTCCAAACCTTCCTTAGGGTGGCCGACGATGAGCAATTGATGGACATGGAGCTGCAGCTTGTCAACTTCTTCAAGACCTGCGAGAGTGCTCGCGGAGCGGATGCACTGAGGAACTCGCAGCTCTACCGGGCCAGCGGAGGCTGGCCTGCGTTGGAGACCGCCAAGCCGAACGCCACTGCACGGAGAAACCAGACTCTGAGCTGGCTGGGATTGCTGGGCCATTTTCACGAAATGGGTTCGCCCTATTTCTTCAATGTGGAGCTCACTATGCAGTCCAACAAGCGGCTGGTTGTGCTCCGGCCCGACAGCACCCGACGGCACACCATGAGGAAGTTCGAGCAGCGGGTGGGCGAGCTTCTTCAGAGCTTCGACATCGAGCAGAGTCGGGCTCATGTGGCCGCTCTCGAAGTGCTCAGCCTGGAGCGTAGTCGCAGGGACATTGTCAAGACGGAGCACATAGAGGATGAGGTGCAGTTCAGCTATGGCAACTTCAAGCGCAGTGCTTTCGGTAATTCCTCCTTGGCCAGACTCGATTGGGACGGTTACTTCAGGAAGCTGCTGGGCGGGAAGACGCCACAGGCCACCGACACGATCGTTGTAAAGCAGCTTCCGCGGCTGGTCGACTACTTTGTGCTGCTGCAGAACACCAGCATGCACCGTCTGCTCAACTGGATCTGGACGGACTATCTGATGGGTGAGTGAGGGTTGAGCTATTTTTCATGCTCCGCGCCAAACTTGGCCCTTTCTTGCAGACATTGTGGACTCCGACTGCCACCAGCTGGCGGAGACGTACGCAGGGGACATATATGCCCATGTGGTGCAGAGAGTTAGTGCGGATCGGGTGGAGCTCACCCAGATGTACTCGGCCTTGGGAAAAGCCTACACGGAGCAGCTCGCGAAGAGCGTGTGGGTCGATGAAATCTCGCAGCAGAGCTCGAAACAGTTTCTGGGCCGGATCATGCACCTCACCCTCAATGGAGACGAGCACCTAAACGCCGTCTACCACGAAATTGTGCTGGGACGGCGCAGCTTTTACCGAAATCTCGAGAAGCTGCGGCGCTTCCAGCGCAAACGTCAGCCGCCCTCAGAGTCGAGCCAGCAGCTGCGCCAGTATGCACAGATATTCGACAGCGTCAACGCCCTGCTGGGAAAGCAGAACCTGAGCACTCCGCTAAATCACTTGCTGGTTGCGGAGTACTTTGCCAGGAGTCTGGTGGCAGCGGGAAGCAACAGCCGGACACCGGGGGCCTGGCGCAGTACGGACTCGGAGAGGAGGTTTGCCGCATTTCAGAACTGCAGCGGGACCTCGCCAACCCAGGTGAACGCGGACGAGCTGCTCCTGGGTCTGTTGGCCCAGCGCCAGGCCCTCAGCTGCTACAAGCAATGGCTCAGGCAGCCTGAGAGGGTTCCGCTGCAGGAACGGATAGACTCTCTTCTCGGCGTTGGACGAATGAAATTGTCCCTCCTCCGGCTTTACTTCATCGGAAGTCTACTTGTGGACTGTCGGTCTGAGCTGGGCCCACTGCAGCAGGAGCGCAAGCGGCAATTGGTGCACGCCGTTATGCGGAACTCACGCGAATTCGGCGATGCCTTCCAGTGCCATTCCGGCGACGCCCTCGCCGGACAGTACCAGCGCTGCAGTCTTCTGTAGGCTCAGGAGGAACTCTCGGCCTGCATTGCGAGTGCCGAGCCTGGCCAGATTTCGGTCAGACCTTGAACTTTTCAGACTGGTCTCTGGCTTGCGGAAGAAAATCGATAGAAGTGTGGCACTCCACGGAATTATTCAGTCACATGGTCAGCCGCTTCCGCGCCTTTCTACCCCTTTCAATCGATTGATTTTCCGAGCTGCTTTCCATCTGCTCTGGTTTTTCTCTCCCTCGACAGAGCCAGCATATGTTTACGCTTTGGTTAGGTTAGGTTACGTATGAGCTTAGCGTAAGGCATATAAACGGAAACGGAAAAAATAAACGAAAGTTGTGGCAAAGACTTACGTTGAAGAGAGGTTCGGTAACGGTATCGGTAACGGTAAGAGTAGAGCGTGGTGTGTGTTTGTTGAGGTTGAGTACATAGTACATATGTAGTAGCATTGAGTAGCAGTGTGGTTCATAGAGAAGACGAATCAGTGTTGTTCATAAACGGATAAACAGAACAAATCAAGATGCACAAAGACCTTGGATCCGCAGGGGCTGCAGATTCATTAAATCTCTGATTAAATCGTGTCATACCAATGAAATTCATAATTTCTGGGCGCCGTTAACCACTGCTACCTCTCCGTAGTTGTGCTTTCTGGTAATTCGGGGCCGAACGAATCAGTGCAAGTGCAACCGCTGCCTTGGCCGATGCTGCCACTACTGTTCACGCTGCGACGCTGGCGCCACACACACACTCTGGCGCCTCAGTCAGGAGCTGCACTTCTGGCACAGTCACGCTGGCGTCGTCGTCGTTGTCGGCGCTCTCGTCGGCCCATGGTTGCCATGGCTATCCCAATCGATTGTGGCGGCCACCACGAAGTGCAAGTGCGAACACGACCACGAGCGCACACGAACTGAATGCAGAAACTGAACTTGACTGCTGCCGACTTTTGGGCGCTGAGGCGCGCGGAGCGATGCTCGAGGACGCAGGCTGATGCTGGGCAGAGCCGCTTATGTCAAAGCTGAGTCCGTGTCCGAATCCGAGTCAGAGTCGGAGTCAGAGTGATTGAACTTCAGCCGCAGGAGTGCAAACTTGGAGTAGGAGTACTGGCAGCACTCGCTTGGCTTTTTATGTCCTGCCGCCGTGCCAGTTACAGCAGTCGCAGCCGCAGTCGCTGCCGCTGTCGAGGTCCGCGTCGCTGGCGCTGGACCACGTCGTGATTTGAGCACCCCACATGATGACCTAAGCACAGGGGGTGACTATGGTCTGGTATTGGCGAAGCGCCTGCGCAGATTTGCCGTTGATTTCGGCCCTGAGTCGGAATTCTGATGAGAGCAGCTAGACAGCTTTTTCGCTCGCTCTAATTGCTGTTGTCCCACTCGGCTTCGCGGGAAGCGTCAACGACTGCGTCAGCTTCGCTGTTGTTCCTCTGGCCCCTCCGGCGCAAACGCTAAAATTCTATGCGCGCTTCTCTTGAGTGATTCTCGAAAGCGAAGGCTCTGCTGCGTTGTGGGATGTCCGCACATTGTCGGGTGTCTCTGCTCTGCTCTCTCGCTCTCGCTCTCCATCTTCCTCTGTCCTCCGCTGCCCCGCTCTCTACACTTATGTGCAAAAGGCAACGCACATTAAATTGAATTTATAGTCATCAATTTGCTGAATAGCTTTGTGAATGAACTTTTTGGGGTGACTGTGACTTGATTTGCAGACGCATTTATTGTTTTCATAAATTAGTCAAAGTATTTTATAATAAAAATTGATTCAACGAAATGGTGTCAAATGGCTGGCGAGCCAAGTCCAGGTCCATGGCTGTGTCCTGGACCATATCCGGTCCCACACTACCCCCCCCCCAGTCGCCCGCTGGCAGTCTTTCCTTGGAAATGTTGCGCTTTTATGGGACTTTCGTAATTTGCTTTATGAACTTTACGAACTCTGCCCACCCGGGCCCACTCCCCGGCCTGTCCTGTCCTTTTTGTGGCTGCAACAAAGGTCTGTTCGGTACGTGCGTATCGACGGGAGTGTATGTACGTAATAGGTATATGTATATGTATATGTATATGTACATGTGGCACATACAGCACATAGAATGTACATGGAGCGGAGAGCTTATAGGGAAACTCTTTAAAACTCGGTTCCAGTTGCAGATCCGAGAGTTGCCCCGAATGGAGTGCACAATTCAATTAAAAACTAATCAAGCCTATTGTAATATAATTATCATGCCAACATAATTAACACCGCTTGAGCAAGATGTTCGCCCTGCATTCTCTCTCCTTCTCGCCCTCTCCCTTTCCATCTGCCCTTTGTTCGGCAATTTTCATTCCTCATTTTTCTTCGCATTTTTTTTGTTCCGCCTTCTAATGGAAACGGACGGCCAACGGGTTGGCGGACGGCATTGATGGCCCTTTAAGACCTGCGGAAGCCTTCAATTTGCATGAGGAATGCTCCTGACAGCCCGAAAAATCGGTCCGTCTGTACAAATTGGTTGTTGGTTCTTGGGGTTTCTTTCTATCGTCCATTTCACTTTTTTCTTTGCCGTTAAAAGCTTTACTCTTCGCTGCGTGTCATGGGTGAAATGAGGGTACTTAATACCTATCTGGCATGTGGAGCTGGGACTGGGTAAAGGACTGGGTGGGCGCCGCAATATCTATTTATGTATGTACATCCATCCATACATACATAGATGTGTACATATATACATATATACATATGTACATACATATATCAGAAAGTATTTGGACGAAGTCATAAGTCTGATATACGAGCCGTGGCTCGGATAAGTCTTAGAGTGCGTTTTATTGCTTGGCCTGCTATTTTGAATACCAACACGTCAGCGGAACGCGATGATGATAATGGAACGTGGCCGACCCCGAGCTGGGAGCCACGGAGCCGGCGTAATTGTCACATCCGCATATAGCATATGTAGCTGAAGGTTGGAGATGGATATGCGGTCTAGGGGTATGCAAGTGGAAGTGTAGGAAGTGGAGCGGATGCTCGCCTGGTGACACTTATTCGACTTAATACGCGCACACTAAGGAATACTACATTAGAGTTCCATTTCCCTTTTTTATTGCGGCTGAGGCTGAGGCCTACCCACCCCTTGTACATAGAAAATGGAAATAGAAGGGGAAGTCGAAGTGGAAGAGCAGAGATGCTTCACTCATTTGTGCGAAGTGCTCCACGCCTCACTCCGCCGCCGTCATTTTTTCACTCCTGCCATTGTAAGGAGCTGCTGAAAAGGCACGAACGGCAAATTATTTTCTTGCTTAATCCGGTTCAAGCCCGCTCAGCGTTGTATTCTAGGATTCTGGAGAAGCCTCCACCATCTTGCACACATCTGGGTCAAAGGGACGGCAACGCACAAATGACAGGAAGCTAGCGAAGGGCCTTATACTAGGAGCAGGAGAGTGCGTGCGACTTCCACAAAGAGGTTGGCTTAATACGGCTAGTCCTGCCATATGCCCCATGCCACCGCGCTAATATTTTCATTGTCACAGTCGCTAATAGCAACTGCCCGTGTCCCGTGCTCGGAGTCCCCTCCGTAATTACATTTTAACAGCCTCAAGGAGCCCGATATTTACTTATGGCCACACTTGCCCCGCACGAGTGCCACCCATCCTACCGGCGCTGGCGGTGGAATGTGTGTCTGTGAAGGCGCATAAGTAAGGGGAAGTGGGCGTGGGCGTGTGCCAGTACTGAAATTATGCAGACAGTGCGACTCTGCCTCTGCCTTTGCCTGTTTGCGGACAAGCTGAAAATCTCATTGACAGCTTGCTGGTTGCACACGGCTCGTTCTTGTAGCGCCAGCAATTAGTTGCATGCCTCATCTGGCAGCGGACCACCACCCGGCGACCCTTTGCCAGGCACGTTTGGAATGTGACTCCGTGTCGGCACGGGGAAAACGGGGAAGTTTGTCAAAATGCTGCAGCAGAAAGCCCACTCGCCAACTGCACAAATATTTCGGTCGGTGTTCTGTTCTTGGATATTTGAGGAATTTTTAATATACATAATTTATGCCGAGCCCTTAACAGCAGACCACCCACCCCGTCCTGGTCCTGGTCCTAGTTCTGGTTCTGGTCCTGGCCCTGGCGCTGGGTACGTTACGAGAGTGGAACGATTGCAGTATGTGAATTAACATAAAGCACTATTGTGCGGATTGGGCTGTTATCTGGACGAAGGGAGGCACACATGTCCGCTGGGGGACTGGGTAGCCCTCCTCTTCCCCACAGCAAGGTGAAAATTACATTATCTGCAAGATTTGGGATCGATATTGTTAGGCGATGCATGTGTGTATAGTTTTGTTTGAGCCGTCCGCCTTGTGTCAAAGTGTTGCATATCTACGGGCTTTCCACTTGTGGTAAGCATATAGTGACGCACGTGCCAAGACAATTTCAAAACCTGCAGACATCAGCAATATTTGCCTGGTTTAAAGGACTCGGACGAGGACACCGAGAGCGATGTACATAGCCAGTGTTGTTCGGGCACTGTAGTACAGTGCCTGCCTTCTGCAGGGAGTGTGGCTGTCCTGTGTCCATGTGTCAAAATGTTTGCTCATCAAAACGCACGCATTCGATACGTACTGCACATGCTCGTATTCGTACGAGTATGGTATGTTATGTGCCGTTGACAGACTTAGCTTAGGGTGCTCTACCGATAGGTGTGTTCTATAGCTATGAGATACTTATACTTTATACTTATACTTTACCTCATTGTAAATTCGTAGTAGTAGTATATAGGTGGTAGTTGAGTTGTAGTTAGAGTAGTTATAGTAGAATAGTAGAAGATGTAAGTAGGTTTGTAGTTAGTATGGTTCCATATTTGTTTAGGTAGTACATAGCAGTAGTAGTGGTAGTAGTAGTAGTAGAAGTAGTGGCAGTAGAAGTAGTAGTACGATAGTAGTAGAGTAGAAGGAGCAGAAGTAGATAAAGAAGCACTTTAACAAAATAATTTTCGCAGAAACAAAGAGTTCGAATATAACGCTTCAAGGGTATACTTGTATAAAATCAAACTAGATTGTCTTGATTGCTGTTCTTAAACGAAATAAACAAGATAACGAAAACGAAGACGAAACAAGAGTTCTCGTGAAGTATGTGTACTATGGCGATGGGGTGTTTTAATCAGACCGAACTCAAGATGTGCATAATTGTCCCATGAACTTTTGCCAGCTGCATGTGTCTTGACTGAATTGAAAGTGGCACCGCATTTTGCTCGGATTCAAATTATAAGTGGTTTTCTCCCCCTCCCGCTAATTGAGTTGGAAACTTTTCCATTTTGCATTTCTGTCCTGGAGTTCGATCGCTGCTTGGAGTTCACCAAACTGGAATCGCAGGGATGCAAGCTCCCAGCTCGGGTATCTTTCTTCGAAGTGCCTTGGGTTGGTATCGATCGGAACTACATAGCCAATAGTTAGCGGGGCAGCGTGGCATGGCAAAGTACGAGTAAAACTTAAAAGCTTGCGGATTTTCCAAGTAGCTGATGCTGATCATGAAGCGGATTCTAATTTGGAATTTCAGCGATTGATATCGATCGAATCAGAGATTCTGCTAATTTGTATTGGTTCGGGTATATTGTGGGGATGTATTTTTTATGTTGGATGCCGGATGCCGGATGCTGGATGCTCGATGCTGGATGCTGAAAGGTGCGATGGCATCAGCATCAGCACCATCATCAAGTCATACAGGATATGAGCAAGCACGATTATAAGTACGAGTATATGTTGTACGGGTACGGGTACGAGTACGAGTACAAGTAAAATGCAAAAATACGAAAGGTTGAGAAATTACCGCCGCCTGCAGCATCTGTGTAGCGTGTGGTCGGGAAAGTAAAGGTAAAGTTCCATTAATATTCCACTCTCCGCTCTGTTTGGATTAGTTGCTACGCTCATGGATGGCGAGTTGCAAGTTGCGACATTTGTGTGATGTGTGATTACGAGTATACGAGTATATAATATAGGAGAATAGTTAAATGTGGGCAATGGATCGAGTGGGCGGTACATATCATAATCATAGAAGAAGCTGAATAAGTAGAAAAAGTAGTTAAGGAGCTGGTTAATAGGAGTACGAGTGTTGTGTGAGTGTGACTGGGTGGGGCTCGTGGAGGAGGCTGCCAATATGGAGTGGTTGGATAGATCCTGGATGGCCAAGCAGCCCAGTCTCTTCTTTGGTTTAAATTTCCGCTTTATATTTCAAATGGGCATGGGAATATGGGTGCATGGGTTCATGGGTGTATAGGGATATGGGCGTGGCAGTCATGGTAATGTTCGAGTACAAAATAAAGAGCGTAAAGAGAGACGAGGTCTGGTAGGCAGGAAGAAAGTGTAATAGAAGAAATTGAATTGTGTGTTTCTGTAGGGTTTTTTTGCTATCGGGACGATGGCAGCTGGGCTCAATGCCACTGCTGGCTTTTGTTGTTCATGGTGTTCTCATTGTTGCTGTACTATATTTGTGGCATGACTGTGTCGGGCTCTGAAGTGAGGGAGAGGAGAAGAGAGGAGCAGAGTGGAGTGAAGAGAGAGGTGTACTGAAGTGGTGTGGTGTGAAGTGGCTGGGGGTTGTTTCGGGGGTAGAATTGCTGTGCACTTGGGAGTCGTTCTAGGCGCTTGGACTGTGGGCTGGGCGGAGGTGGTTGGTGTGTGTTTGTCAAGCTCTCGTGTTTGTGTGTTTTACAATGAGGTAAAGTTCGGCTGTGAAGGCATTGGAGGAGCGTACAAATATATTTCATTATTTTTTTGTTTTCTTTTCTTTTCCGTTGGTGTCTCGGAGAGCAGGCTTTTATGCTGGTAGGGATTAACGTCATATGATCTGTGAGTGTACTTAACTTACATAAATTACGATAACTGCATAGAAAGACGTAGTTTTTGGGAATCTCGGAGGTATGTGCTTGGGTGGAGTGGATGGGCAAACGGACGGGGAGGACGAGTACCAATGATCTTGGGGGCTTTGCGGCTGGCAGGGCGGAAAGGTAGGGCACTGATGCTCGAGCTTGGCCTCGAGGATTGTGGGCGGATTTCGATGGTGTGGAAATTGTTATGTACAGGGCGGGGAGTGCATATGCATATGGGGTACTGTTGGGTTATTCGCTATATGCGTAGATTCAAAACATACGTGGCTATTTGTGTTGTGCAATGCTAAGCTTAGGTTTAAAATACTCAGATTCGTTTCGAATTGAAAACCTTCCACGGAGTTTCAATCTTGAACGGCTCTATGGGTACTCTATGGGTATTCGTAAATTTCAATCATGTACGACTATGTGTTCATGCTACTGCCAATCAACCGAAACGGAAACGAAATCGAAATCGATATCGAAACCGGGCGTCCATTCAAAACTGAAACAGAAGCGTGAACTGTAAACTGTTAACTGTTAACTGTAAACTAAATGGTTGTGCCATTCAAAACAATGATTCGATTATAAATATTATTAGATTATATTGTTAATGTACGAGTATGCTATCGGATCTTTTCAATTCTGTTGGATCGTTATGTTAAATGGGTGGGAGCTTTGGTGGTGGTGGGGGGACTTTGGAGCGGTAGCAACTTACGAATTTATTTAGGAAGCACTTATAGGAGTTTCTCTTTCGAACGCTTACCTGAAAATTTAAGAAAATAAGGTTATTATTATTTCAAGAAAAAACCTCTATAAAAACAGAAATATATAGCGAACAAAGCTGTGAAAACTCTTGATTTGGATAAAATATCACTCGTAGCCAGAATGTATAGCTGTATGACAAAAATACTTTTGACATATCAGAAAATTCTGTCCCAGCATTTTTATATGCTATATATTACGTCGGAAACGCGACCGGGGCTCCGTAAACCACGATTTTAGTATTTTCGAATGATTGTTTCCAAAGTAGTGGTTAAATATCATCTACCGTATCAATCAGACGTGTTTGTTGTGGTTTTTTTGCCGTTCGAAATTTGTCTTTGAAATGCCGAAAATACTCAGAAGGTCTAATCCTTCCCGACAAGGCCGTAATGCCGTTATGCATCGGAATCAATCCACTGAAAATGAACGAGAAATTGAACGAGAATCGCGACGGTTCGAGCTCAACGTAGAGTTCAACGCATCAAGGAACGAGTTGTATCGATCAGTGCTTCAATACCTCCTTTCGTTCGGATCCAGGGTACAGTAGCAGGGAAGGATCGAGAAGAACCGGCATCCGTACGACTGAAGAACAGACTAAGCATCCGGAGCTCGGAAACGGCGGAAAGGTGAGAACTGAAGAGGATCAACTGAAGATGGCGGGAACCTAATATTGCGGGTTTCCGTGTCGGCAAACCAAGCGAGGGGGATCTTTGGGGCCGCATCCCTAAATTTATACCCGATACTCAGTCAGTGTGGCTTAATAACAGTGGGATACCACAGGGGTGTGGGTGTGGATACCAAATTTGGTTTCTCTACCTCTTATAGTCTCTGAGATCTAGGCGCTCATAGGGACGGACGGACAGACATGGCTCAATCGACTTGGCTATTGACGCTGATCAATAATATACGTACTTTATGGGGGTCGGAAACGCTTCCTTCTGGGCGTTCAACACATCCACTTCGCCCACAAATCTAATACTCATTTTGAGTGACGGGAAAGGTCAGCGTTGTTTTGTTCCTCATTTCTTAACCGTGCCACCCCAATGTGCCCCACAGCGAAACGTGGCAGTGTAAGGCTTGTATTGTTATATAAATAATAAGCACTTAAATATGTACAATGTATCCTGTTTCTGTTTCACTTTGTTTGCACCTGCTCCATGTGGGTTTTACTCTCCTTTGCTTCCTTCAGCCGAGAACTTTTTCGCATCATCAGCCGAGGGTACCGGGTAACGAAATTAAACGGAGTTGGATTGTATCTGTTGATACGAATAATAGACCCAAAGAGATACATACATATATACATACGTATGTGGGCATACAGGGAGAACATTTTTGTCCCTTAAGCAATGCTTCATCGGGAAGCCCGAGCATTTTTAGCGCCACCAGGCCCAGGCGAGAAGTCCAACAAATCTGGGAACGGGCGGATACAACAAATCCATAACTTATCCTTATGTAAGACAGGCAATAGTAATAAAGGCTAACTGGAGGCAAGCTTCAATAAATTGTCCGATTGCGAGCGCAGTGGTTGACAATGGAAACGCATTAGGCGGGTCCGTCCGGTCTCCTACCCACTCGCTCCATCGAACTCGTAGCCAGAAAAGATGTTTCTTTATGTGAACCAAGGGTAGGGATCGGAACTCTGGCGAGGCGAGGCATCCCTGAGTATGGCTTTATGGGGATATTTTATTTCGTTTTCATCACTCATCCGCAGTTTTATGGAGAACTTAAAGTGGCTGCTTGCTGCACCATTGAGCGCCGAAAGTAGCCTCCACGGATACGGATATCTGCAACTTAGTACAAGTATCTCGGTAATTGGCACACGTACGAGTATGCGTACTAGTGAAAACGAATGCGTATACGAATACGAGGCAGAGGCAGAGGCAGAGGCAAAGGAAAAGGCAAAGGCAAACCTCTATGTACGAATTGATTCGGGTTTTTGCACTTTACGGCCATGCTAATAGCGTTTCCATGTTCCACGAACTTGGTAGCTCCACGTCACTGCCAGGCCTGACAGCCCAATGGCCGGGCTCGGTCGAGGCGCATTAGCCGCAATCTCGACCTGAGTCGCAGCTGACAGCTCGACAAACGGATTTCGGGCGGGAACGGGGGCAGGCAGTGGCAATGATTGAGCCCACCCGAGTCAGGGGGAAAGAGGAAAGGGGAGTGCAACATCAATCTATACAATTAAGTGTATCAATTTGTTGAAACCACTTGTCGGCGCATTCGTGCAGAATCTCCGCGCTCGATAAGGGAGTCGGTAATGTGCATCCCCAGCCGCAGGAGCGTAATGGCGATGCCTTGGCGCAGGAGCAGCAGCGGCGCTTGCAAATTGAACGGGTCTTCTTATAGAGGGGCGACACGAGTAGCCGAGTAGAACATTATGGGACAGAAGGCTGCTCAGCTCTATGTAAATGCTCCGTTAAGGCTCCCTCCGGCTGTGCTCGCATGTTGTGGGTTGATAAGCATTTTAGCTCGAACATCCCTGCCTCATCCTCCTCATCATCCGGCGTCCTGCTTCTCGCCCCTTCTTGAAAGCATTCAATGATTTTCCGAGCGATTGCACAGACGCTGATTAAACAGCAGCATCGGAGGCAGCCGCAGCCGCAGCCGCAGCAGCAGGAGCCACAGAACAACAATGGGAGCGAATGACATTACCTAATGCCCCACCGGAGAACGGAGAACGGAGAAAGGAGAAAGAAGAGTTGGGAGCGGAGCAGGGTGTGTATCTAAAAGCGTTGGCCACTTTTCCGCTCATGTGTGGTAATTTTTTTGTTGCTGCGCAGCAGCTTGAAAATGAATTATGTATACATTCCCAGATATCCCATAGAGAAGGGAACGGTATTGATCGGGTGCCAAAAATAAAACGTGCCCCGCCGCGGCGGGGGACTCTAATGTACGAGCGAGTATCTGAGCGCGCGTTTTCGCCTGACTTACCTTTAACGGCACTTAATTGGTTTCCAACCATTTGCTTGGCTATGAAGGCCGCCATCTTGGGGCTGTCGCTTTACGGGCGTGTCTTGATGAGGTCCTGCCCTGTCCTGTTCTTCCTGGAGGGTCGCTGGAGAGTGCACTCCCGGTCCGCGCTGGCCTCTGCGTCTGTAAGGCAGCAAAGAGAAAAAAGAAAATTAAATTGTGATGTGACAGGACGGTCCGCCAAGCTGCCCTGTCACCTGGCCCGGCCTGATACTTTAAGCCGCTTAGCTTAAATGCCGTTGGTAGGATGCCTTTGCAGGCCAACCGCTGACGTTTTCTTTGAAATCGCTTTCGAGATGAGTAAAGAACCACCTTTAACTCCCTCCCGCCCGTTGATATCTTTTTCTCTTTTTCTCGCTTCATTCTGCGTCTGTTTCAGTTTCTGTTGGAGACTCAGTTGATGCCACATCTCCATCAATTGCAGCTGTGCTCCCCTCCCCCTGGTTGTCATTCGGCACGGTCCGCCCCTGATGCTGTACTTAATTCGGGGAAATCTAATATCCCAAGCCTCGGTCCGGGTCCGGGTTTGGGTCCGGATCCGGGTCCTCTAGCACAATAATGCCATAATGAATGTGGGCTCAGTGCCTCCCAGCCAAAAATTTTCAATTTTATTAACGCCGCTGGCGGGGAAGTATCAGCTTCATCTTCAGCAAAGCATCCTGCTGATGCTGATGCTGGTGATGGTGCTAGTCCTGTTTCTGTCTGTGTCTGTGTCTTTGTAACCATGTATTAATATTTGCGCAAATTGGGCTAACGAACTTAAGCTGAAGGCAGCAGGCAGGAGGCAGGAGGCCGCCTGCTTTCTGGCTAGCTGCGCAAATTAAAACAACACCAGCAAACGAGCAACGAAATTAGTTTGACATAAAAAGCATTCGCCAGCGGGCTAAAGTCGGACGGCTGGCAGCTGGCAGGCCTTGCCAGTCCTCTACCACTTTCTGGTTCCAGTCAGTATCTGTGTGGCAGTGTCAGCTGCTGGGCCTTGGCTGGCGCTGCCTCTACTTCAAGCTAATGAATTAAGCTGGGTCTGCAAGGAATTTCCAGATCGGCTCCGACTCCGAGTCCGGGCCCTGTGGCCAGCAGTCAGTCAGCAAACGACGGAATTGTTTATTGGCCAGAGCGTTGGCAGTTTGGAAAATTCACTTTAATCTCCAGCTTCCCAGAAACTGAAAATTTGTAATGGAAAGGGGTCGACGGGTGGACAGTGTGGACAGCTTGTTCCTGCAAGGACGAGCATGCCCGACTTAATATATGTAAATAAAAGCGAAAATTTATGGCATTCGTGCTTTGAATTTTATGGGCAGGTGGCTCAAGGTGTGGCCCTAGCAGAAAAACAGCCCGTTTCCTTCTCCCTCAACAAATGAACAGCCCCGACCGGAAGGCTATCCAATTACGTTTGAAGTTTTTTGATACAACTATGAGAGTCGAAGCCAAAGCTAAAGCCACAGTCAAAGCCAATAAACACGCAAATAAGCTGTGTTCGACTTGTGTTCTACGAGTATTTCACCGCCTGACTTGGCCGGGCCGGGACGGGCCGGGACAGGCGAGAGCCGTTTGGAAAAGGGTCAGTAAATATCAAGTATACGCCGCGCTACCCTTTGCTTTTCTGCTTGTTCAGCAGAATATCAAGTATGCGCAGAGTTGGCTTTAACCTATTTGCTTTGGCTTTGTGGGTCTTGGTGTCGGTGTCAGTGTCGGTGTCGGTGTCGGTGTTGGCTGGGAACAGGGCCAGCTGAGGGCAAACGGAATCGAGTCCAAGTGAAATCGCATATCTCCTTGGGAACTCAGCAGATTGTATAATGAGGTTGCACCACTTTTCCAGCATTAGGCGCGCGTAGGGCACTTCACGCGTGAAAATGTGGAAAAGTTGGCGCAAACATTTGACGTAAAGCGCGTATAAGTTTGGAGCATACTTTGCGCATACTTTGGACACTTCTGGGAAAGGTTGGGCGGCCGCCCGCCCATTCACTCACTCACTTACCTGATTTTAGTTCAGAAAGTATTCCTTTGAGATTGCCGTCGGAGATTCCAGTGTTTGCGCGCGTTGCCGTTGATGCTGCTGTTGGTGCTGTGGCAGGAGGAGCAGAGATTGGAAATCGTTAGCTCTGAAGTGTGTTTGTTTCAAAGAAGTCCGCAGAGAAGAGCGAGCGTTAGACAGACAGGATTTCTGCAAGGCAAAGATAAGCAAAAGGGGGCATCAGGATCTCGATTCACTCGGTCTATTGGCATATCATCTAATTTGAAAATAGTGGACACACAAGTAGCCCCCGCTACTTCATACGGATACGGAGGACCCCGGAGACCCCGAGGACCCCACAATGTTGGTGGCTTTATTGTGACGTCGTTGTCGTTGTTGTTGTCGGTGCCGTTGTCGTTGTCGCTGGCTTTGTTGCCCCTATCGATATTTCTTTATTAGGGTTTCTTTTATGCGAGCGTGCACGTAAGTGCCCATTAGGGGGGTGGCATCCGAGTCGCGGGCTGTGTTCTGGGGGCTGGTGCCTCAGGAAAACAACATTTTTACGTAACACGCACAGCAAACAAATTCGATCCAATACGTTTTTTGAGAACGGAGTGGAGTGTGCCAGAGGACCGAAACTTTTTTCTCTCGCTCGCGCAGCCTTTCGCCACTGATTATTACATAAAGCTGTTCCCACAGTCAACTCATAGCGTAATTGAATTAGCTCGAAAGAATTTATTGCTTATAATTGAATTAGTTTTCCATTTCGGGGGTCGGAACGGAACGGTGGAAGAACGGATTGGCGGTGGGTAGGGGGTTTTTGGGCCACTGTGATCTGTGATGTGTGCGTAGTGGGCTCGCGATTTGCTCCCGATTTGCGTTTTATTTTATTGTTAAGCCTGGGCCTACATCTGTATGTATATGTATACGTATACATATATACAATGTGCAAACATACTCGTACATAATGTACCAGTATGTAATGCACTCACTCACACAGCCACGGTGGAACGCACATGTGCGTGTGTGAGTGTGTGTGCTTGTGTATAGGTGTGTGCTTTTTTAATACTTTTGGTTTTCCACTTTCCGCCCAGGCAGGCCGTGACTATGTTTTATTCGGCGCTTCTTACTTCATGCTATGTTCGCACTCTTCTGCAGCACACTGCCGTGTTCCCTACATGGAAAACTCGGCTCATGCGGCGCCAGAGCCAGACCCAGAGCGGCGACCAGCTGTAGGCTGCTGCGGCGCAGGCAGCGCAGTCGGCGCTAGCGCCAGTTCCAGTGCCGTTCCCCTCTGCCTCCCTAGAATCCAATAATTGAGTCGAAAGCACTCAACGCCAGAGCGAAGCTTTTGAGCTCGTTTGAGCGTTTCTTGTGTCGTGTTTCTGGTTCCTCTTGTTGAGTGAGAGAGAGAGCCATTCGCCGCCCTGCTCTGACGCAAGGAAAGCGGGTACGGGTACGGTACGCGAATTACGCTCATATAAAGGTAAAGCGCTCCGAGCATCAGCACATCTCTGCTTTTGTTGCTGTTCTCGATGCCATGCCTGCTTTTATGTAATGGCCGCTGGCGCTGACTTTTTGCCTTTTTGTTCGACTAATAATATATTTATCTGCATTTACTTTTTGTCTATTACATAATTTTGTCATTCTCTTCAGCCCCACTCCCCTGTCCAATCTCAATCTCTCTTGCTCTCCCACTCTCTTGACTTTTTGACTTTGAAATACAGCGTTGCCCACATCTGTGCGCCGGCGCCTGCGCCCGGAGTGGCCACAGGAAATACGATATTGATTCGTGCCTGGGCTCTGTTCTGCTCTGGCTATGGCTCTGCTCTGCTCTGCTTCTGCTCTCGCTTTCTCGCTGTCGGGCCGTCTACGCTCGTGATTTGGCCAAGAGGCCAAAACGCTCTGATAATATGCTGCCTGTCCCTGTTATCGCTTTGTTTTCCCTGCTGTTTTACCGTATGGGGCATATGCTAACGAGTTGTGGAAGACCATTATCATCATCGCTGCCACCACCAGACCCACACCCAGCCCGCTCCACATCGGAACTCCCACACTCCCACATACACATACACATACACATCCCACATCCACAACCAACGACATCGTCTTTGGCTTTGTTCGTTTGTCAGCTGCCTTTATAGTTTGTTTGCATATGGGGAGCTCTGTAGCCCAACTCTGGGCAGACATCCATCCACAACTTTTGCGTAGCGTCGGAAGCGCACAGCTTGAAAGAAGGAAATTGCAAAGTTCTGGCCACGTCCGCCTGTCCACCCGTCCAACCGTCCACCAATCCGCCCGTCCGGTGGTCTGTGGTCGGCATTTAGCCGTGACAAGTGCATCAATTGCCTTGAAGCGATCTCGCAAAGCAGCCTCGTACTTCCTCCATTTCTAATTAGTGTGATACAAATCCAGGCTTTCCCGTGCCAGCAGCAGTGGCTCGACTATATTGTTTTCCACTCAAACAATTATAGTTTCCTACCAATTCGCAGGCCTTCATCTTCATCCCAACGCAATGGGTATACAATACATACCTATAGATACATATATGTATATGTATGTACATATGTTTGTATGGATGTATGTATACTTAAATATATTTATGTGGATTGTTCTGGCTTTGTTGCTTTCTGCTGTGGAACTGGAACTGGATTTGCTCCGCTTTTTATATACCAATCAATTATATTTCTCGCCAGTGCTCGCTGCGCTGCGCTGCGCGATTTAACTTTTCCTCCACAAATTGCTTATTACTCCCGCTCCCACGGAGCTGATGGACGGACGCTCCCTGCTTAAGATGAACGTCACGTCCTGGCCACCACGGCATTGCTGTCTCTGGGGTAATACACGGAGTGCGGCAGTACGGGAGTGGCATCGGAAGCGGAGAATGGGTACGGATTGGGCTGTGGGTATGGGCATAGTCAAGGGTATGGGTATGGGTATGGGTATGGATATATACAGGAAAAGCGACAGAACGCGAAACAGCACTCGAAGTAACATCATTTTTTTTCCCTCTGATAGCACCAGGGAAATGTGATTAGAAATTTTCACCTCCAACTACTGGCGGTACAACGCGTCGCACCAGGGGGCTTACCTACAACCGTCGAAGGCACCGTAAAACTACAAATATTTCGTATATTCCTCCAATAGGCACTAGGCTCGCGGAACTACAGCAACGTCACACTGAAGGAGAGTTCGGCCACGAGGCATACACACCGAAAAATGTTTGCTCTGCTGCTGCTGCCTCTGCCTCGGCTCTGTCGCTTTTCCTGGTGCAAAACTACACGAAACTGCCGAAAACGTACAGCGAAATGCCAAACTGTTAGCCAGTGTAAATTTTTGTGGCAATAACATTCAAAACGAGAGACAGAGAGACAGCGCGAGAGAGAGAGAAAGAGAGCAGGCCAAGCATACGGGACCAGAGAGGCAGAGATAGAGAGCGAGAGAGAGAGAGAGAGAGACAAAGGGACGGAGATGCAGAGAGCAAGATTTGGGCCCACTTCTGTCAGTTTTGACAGCCGACCCCCCAAAAAAAGGAAAGCTTGCTGGCCAAAAGCTTGCAGCCAAATAGCCAGCTAATAACAAACTTTTCCCTCATGTAACTGCAAGTGTGGACGTAAGTGTAGTTGCAAGTGTATCTGCTGGATGCGGGCCACTGCCGCATACTCATATGAGGGGTTCTCGGGGTTCTCGGGGCTTGATAAGCAAATTGCTTCATGCTCGTACGTCGACTACGGATGGATGCTCGCACGGATATGCGTACAGGAACCGGCGACAGGCGTTGGGTTCGCTAATTTCTGGCTCCTTGTGCGCTGCCCTTATGGGGCTGTTCCGCTTGTAAACCTCACGCACCAGCCGGAAGATATCGAGTGTAAGCGGGGCGCTGATAAGGCAGCCGACTAGTAGCATGCCCTCTTGCTGCCACTCGACTCGCAAGGAGAATCCGCCCTGCTGCTCGGAGGGCCATTGTCGCCTCTGCTGCACATTAACGTACAAATTTGCACGTTTGTACAGGAGTGCGACGTTCCCGAATTCTTGTGGGTGTGTGCGTGCACAGGGCGTATGCGTAATATATATAAATTATTTAATTAAGCCATAGACGTCATCATGCGGTGCCGGAGCCCATTATTTTGATTAAAATCAAACCCATTTCGCTTTATGCCACCTGTTTGGGTGCTCCGCCGTCGCCACCTCCTCCTTGTCTTCCTCGATTCCGGAGAGCTCGCTAAGGCGCTCCACATCGTCTATTGGTTTGGTTATGATTATTTTTGGCACTGCCTTCCGCTCTTCTTTCCGTCCTTCTTTCCATTGTTCATCCCGTCCTCAGCAGTCGGCAGGCAAATTGGGCGCATTTGGCGCATGGCAGCCGTTTCCAGCTTATTTGGGCCCTAATGACAGCCGGGAGACCCATTCGCCTGGAGATTTCCGTAGCGTAGACAGCAAGAGAACGCATTCTTTTTGTGAGACAATCACCGAAACTGAGATGCCCTTGGGGGACAATTGGACAAAAATTGTCCCATCCTATCATCAGGTGTTCCTGGGAACAACTATCTCAATAAAAGTAAAAATACAGTATGTACTCGTATTCCTCAGCCAAAATGAATGCAAAAGGAACATATTTGATATCAAACATTTTTCCATTTAACTCCACGTGCAAAACATTCCGACAATCGTAAAACGTTACGTTACTGCTTTATGAAATGAAGTCTGCAGATATGTACAGCAAATACTTATATATTCTTCGGCTTTAAAGCGGCGGGGTGTTCTTTTTAGAGGGCTGAGCTTTACGTTTCTAAAGGCTGGTGGAACAAGCAGTTGTTTGATCTCAGGGCAAAGAGTGCCCAGTAAGTCAAGATCAATGAAGGAAGTAAAACGTTTGCATTGCTGGACCTTTGCGTCACCAGCAAGGACTGTGGTCCATTTAAAGGGAATATGTAGGAGGATGCACCTGATGCACTAGGAAACATTTTCATTGATAGTTTATCTCGCCCGTCATCGGAGTATAGGGCTTTCCTGATCCAAATGTATTCATTGAACACCATTCCGGATGGCTAACTTGGTATTGCCTTGGAGATTGGATGCTTTATCTTGGTCGGACTGAATACATTGGGTTGTCTCGAGTTTTTAAAGGCCGTAAAAGAGCCTTTTGAAACGGCTCTTTATTACGAGCGTATTATGAATCGTTCTCCTTATTTCGAGTTGCCAGCTACAGGACGATGCTAATATTATATTTCCCCTGATCCCCTGTCACAAAATAATGATATTGAATACCTCCGTCTCCGCTCCGGGGCGCTCCACTCCTCCCCTCTCCTCTCCGTCCCCGTGGAAGGCTCTTGCGGTCGTTTTCAATCAATGAGGATTCAACAGCAGCCGCCGCAAAGATGACAACCGAACTTCACTTCACCCACAGACAATGCCAGCTCGAAGTCCCGGCAAAAGCACAAGCACAAGGCACAAGCACAAGCCCGGCGGGATGAGATGAGGCTTTTGCGAGTAAGTTGAGACGAAGTGGCGGCACAGCGGCATGGGGGCGTGGGCGTATGACTGGCAGAGTGGCTTAATTTAAAACGGTTTCATGTTGTGATTTTGACAAATGATAATTTTTTGCATGTGTATGTGCCAGCCTTTGTGCCTGACAATTCCGGCGGGCCCCTACTCCGGCTGCCGCTACGAGTAAGATACTAGTATCTCTGTGTTGGTCGGAGTCCGTGTCCCTGTGGCGGTCGATGAGTTGGCACAATGCGCCGGGCAGATAAATACCCGAGTCTCCGACACAAATTTCCGGAGTCATCACCGCACGGAGTGTGTCAAAGGCTCGTTAAGTAACACACAGTCAAACCCCAACCCAAGGACACAAAAGTTTCAGTTTCAGTACATCAAAAACTATGTAACCAAGGGAACCCACCCATGCATTGATCCAGGCCATCCACCGCACCAGCACAACCACTTCATCCACAGTGGCAATATCAGCACATCGGACGCAAACAAAAAGAGTCGTCTGCCAGGGACAGGCGAACGAACGGGCCCGGATCAGGCAATCAGCAATCAACAGCCCCATCTTCATCCCCATTCCCATCCCAATCCTCATCCCGTCACCAGCGACATTGCACCCATTTATTGATTTAACAAAAATCCCAAATCCTCTCGACCGAGCTGGCCCCCGCCCAAGGGGTTTTCGTAACCATTGCCGTTGCCATGGCTTTTGGTTGTTGGCTGTTGGCGCTGCCATTGCTATGGGCGTGGAAGGGATAGGAGGCTTAGCCGGCATGTGGCAAGCAAAGCCAATAAGGCTGGCAAATTGGCTAAATGTGTATAAACGGCTTGCAGCATGTCCGAAAACACATTCAACAATAGACAGTCGCAGAAGCAAAGCGATACAAGTTTTGAAAGTCAGCTGGGACCGATTCCGAACTTCAATCCAGCGACTGAGTCCAGTCTAGAGCCACGGTGGCCGGGCTTTGAGCCCCGAATTTTGCAGCAGACGATCAACAGCGTGGTTCTGGATTGGGCGCCACTCCAAAATGCATTGGTTTACAGCGTCGAGAAGTACCACAGGCGGCACGGCTGGCGGCAGGTGCAATGGAGCAGCAGCTCCCCCACAGAGATACCCAATCTGGAGGAGAACTTTGGACACCGACTGCGCATAAGAGCGCTGAAAATCTCTGAGGATGGCCGCTGCTACGTGACTTTAGCCATCTCAACGGATGTGATTGTAAATATACTAAAGTCGGGACTGGGAGTTTTCCCATTCCCATTCCCACTTCGATTTCCATTTCCAGCTCGTGGCAAAGATGTTTTTTCGGCGAAAGCATACTTGCAGAATGAGAAAAACGCAACAATTGTCAATAGCGGAAGCGTTTTAGTAACGGATACTTTTAATGCTTCTTATTGCTTTTTATTTTTAGGCCTGCACGGAGGCAGCGCTGCCCTCCACCAACTGCTTGAACCGTGCTATCCGAAAGGGGCAGCAGTTCCTGGTGAAGCGCATGCTGCGGCGTCGACCGAGCCTAATAGAATACCCCGCCCCAAATGGCTTTCTTCCGCTGGCCAACGCCATCATGCAGGGCGAGATGTGCATCATAGATGTGCTGCTCTCGGCAGGCTGCAGCGTGCATCTGGGCAACCCGGGCAACGGACGGACGCCGCTCCACGTTGGTGCCTGCCAGAGTGCTCTTATGCGACAGTCGCACACTGACAGCCTTGTCCTGTTTTCGTTGCAGTTGGCTTTTTTCTACGGACACCTGCCCTCGGCGCGCATCCTGCTGAACAAAAAGGCGCGGCTGGAGGCAACGGACTGCAACGGCATGACGCCCGCCCACTGCGCCGTCGACGCTAATCAGATAGAAATGGTGAGGTTCGCCCTGGAGTCGGGGGCAAACCTGGAGGCTCGGGACTCTTGCGGCTGGACTCTGCTTATGCACGGGGGTACGTCCAGAGGGGCTGTATCCAATGGTATTTTAACTTGGTTTTCGGTTTCAGTGGTTATGGACGCGGGCCTGGAGCTCATCAAACTCCTTGTTACCCACGGGGCGGATCTGGCGGCTTTGGATGGCGTCGGCAAATCCTGCAGCGACTTGGCAAAACTTTATCGCAGGGAGGAGGCTCGGGATTACTTTGACAAGGTGCAAAAGTTTAGGGTGGAAAAGGCAGCCGCGACCGCAGAAGCGGCGGCAAAGGAACAGCCCCTCGAACAAGCTGCAAAAAGGGATTTCCGCGAATAGTGGTAGGAAGGAAGAACCGACTAATGAGAGAGCTTTAAGACCCGCAGAGTAAAAGGCTATATCATTACAAAGTATATTATAACAGGCGGAAGCCATGAGTTTTCTTACTGCTACTCGCAGCATAAAGCCATGGGAAAATATGAGTTTGTGATACAATTGATTCGGAATCGGAATAGGGATAATTACAATTAGTTGGCTAGTTGGTCAGACGCAACTGGAAACTTCAGTCTGATAGCCACACGAGTAGCTATTGATGAAGTCTTCGTTCTGCTTAAGACCCAAGTAGAACAGCGATTCAGCCAGATTCTTGCCAAACTCACAGAAATTTTGTGCGTAGAGCGTGAAGAATAAACGTTTGTTGTTTAGGTGGTACTTCTTTAGTATAGTGTCCTCGTGGTCGTAGATCTCCCGGTGCGTCGTTAAGGAGGTAATCCAGTCGCTATAGTCATGCCACGCGTAGCGGAAGCTCTTCAGGTAGATTACAGCCAGCACCCGGGCCTCGTCCAGCACATTGACGAACTGCGGCAGCTTGAGGCACTCAACTTCCTCCCGGAATCGCGTAAAGTCGCGCTGCCGCTCGGTGCTGTTGAAGAGTGTCATGTAGAGGTGGACGGTGAAGGTGGGGTAGAAGTAGGACATGGGCTTGTTGCTGCTCTGGAACAGGTACAGGCTCCAGTCCAGCATGGTTCTCTGCACTCCCAGCTCGTAGGTGGAGTTTCTCTTGCGATGCTGCTCCAGGTTCCGGATGTTGTGCTCATAGCTTTCGCGGTAGATGCGCAGGGCCTTGTACTCCCGGTTGAGGTCGCCGGAGTGGAAGTAGATGCCGGGGGTGCGGAACTTCTCCTTGTACGTGGCCAGTTTGCCGAGAATGGGATGCGAGTCCGAGCGAAAGATCTTCTTCGACCTGGCGACGAAGCGGTCCAGGACATCCAGGAAGTCGCGCAGCTCGTGGCTGTTGGCCACATTCTTGGTTATTATGAATCCGAAGAGCGGCTTGAAAAACTCAAATGTCTCGCGATAGCAGTCTTCCAGAGAGCGCAGGGTGTTGCAAGAGATGAAGAAGTCCATCAGCTTCTGCTTCGCCTCGAACTGCTCGGGGTCGTTCTGCAGCTGGGTCAGCAGCTGGATGAGTTCAGTTGTCCGTGGCATGTGCCCTACGGAGATAGGTATGGGTATGTTGGTATGCGTATTCGTACTGCTCGATAATTCGACTGCTCTACTACCTACCCATAATCGAAAAAAGGGGTCGATTACGACTGCACACGTAGTCGAAATAGCTGTCGCAGGCGTATATCTCCGGGTTGATCGAGTCCCCGATCCGAATGGCCAGATCGTTGAGCTCCTTTATGCGCAGCTCCGACAGATGCCGCACATAGCCAACCTGCGCTTGCGCTGTGCCCAACCACACACAGAAAAGTAGGGCAAATGCAGCTCCCAACCCCAACGACTTCATTCTTTGTTGCGTCTTTCTTCAATCGCGTCCTCGAAGGCACTGAGAGCGAGCTCTGGACTGAAGCCCATCCGAGCCACTGGCATTGATACCACTCATCTACGTCCCTTGCCATTACCCAGACTCAAGCGTCGAGACATTTCTCTGAGTGCCCGGTACGCGAGTACCCAAGAAAATATATACAGATAATACATATTAATGCACGAAACATGAGTCTGAATAGCGGGTATCTTAAAGTCGGTATTAAATACTGTAATATAGCGTTCCGATTTGTTTTCAAAATTTTGTGCGTCCATGTGGCGATAAGCAAGCCAAGTCATATCAGTGAACTGCTCTCCCGCTGCTATTAATTGTTCTTTATTTAATTGAAATTCGTTGTGTAGTCCAGCTTTAAGAGTCCGCCCTGGCCTTAGCGTACACATCAGTTCGGCGCTGCTGGTGAATGGGAATCTGGCGACGCACTTGCTCAACCATGTCAAAGTCTACGGGGGATAAAGTACGTATACTCTGCTGTGTTGCGGCCAGGCCTTCCGCATGTAATGACCGAACTCACCGATTCGCTCAACAATGAACTCGCATCCCTCGCCCGCCTCCCGCTGCACACGGGCCCAGGGGTCCACGATCATCGAATGGCCGTAGGCCACATATCCCGACATATTATCCCTGGCGGGCGAGCAGGTGACAACGAAAAGCTGATTGTCCGTGGCCCTGGCGCGCTGCAGAAGCTCCCAATGCATGGGTCCCTGGCATATGCAGAAGGCGGATGGATAGACCAGCATAGAGCAACCTTGAGGGAAATGCATGCATATCACATCCACGCACCACTGCCATACGGCGTATGGACTAAAGTCTCACCCAAATTGCGGTAGATCCGAGCCAGTTCCTCGAAGCGTTTGTCGTGGCAAATCCCAATGCCGACCTTGTGCTGGCCAATCTTCACTACCGTCAGCTCTGAGCCAGCCGTTAAGGCAGCCCCTTCATCGAACTGCACGCCTCCACCGTGAGCGGCCTCAATGTTCATGGTGAACAGATGAATCTGCCAGGGTCTCAGTAAGTCACTGGGCTGCCTAGATACGAGAGCTCGCGAAGGCTTACCTTGCGATGCCTGCCGATGAGGCTGCCGTTGGGCGCCCACACGGTGCAGGTGTTGTACAGTTTTCCTGCCTCGCGCTCCACGATGCTGCCCCCAATTATGTAGAGACCCAACTGCAGGGCGAGGCGCGACAGCGCTCGGCATGTGGCCCCATCTGGTATCGACTCGGCGTATTTGGCAAAGTACTCTACCCCGTACGGCGCGTTGAAACTCTCCGGCAGGACGGCCAGCTGCAGCTCCGGATTTTCCGCCTTCAGCTGTGTAATGCCCTCCACCGCTCGACGTACGTTCAATGACACATCAGCGCCCACGGGCAATTGCAACAGTGCGAGAGTGAGATCTGCAAGAATTCCAATGGAGCTTATAAGAGATTCTTGGGCTTGGTCAAATCTGTCCCACTGCTGGTCATCTGAAGTGCTGAATGCTGGACTGACAATGGATGATATTCAAATGTGGCTCTGAACTGACGCGCAGCTCTTTATACCAACGTCGAATGCCCCTCTGGATTACGTTTACATAACCCTATAGTATGTAGACGTTGCATTTAATATTTGTAGTAGCCAGCACAAAATATAGGGAATTGGTTATCTTCTTTCGTCTCGTGAGACCCCCTAGTGATATTTCGAACGATCAAGCTTTAGCCGCTCTTAAGGTTGGATCAAAGCCATAGCCGCTCTTAAGTCTGAACGCCCACGAACACATACAAGCGACGGACAGTGGGAAGCATAGACGGCAATCGTACGATTGCACAGTTAAGCTATGCTGTGCATTAGACGATCGTTGTATGCTGCTGCGAATGTTCTGGATCATACGATTGCACAGTTAGTAAAAAGCTCAAAAGCTCTGCTGCACTGGCTACTCAGTCCATCGTCTATTACTGCTTTGAACAATATAAGAAAGTTGATCGATCTGTAAAGACGTGATAATTTCCGAGTGCGAGCAACATACATATTGCACACACATATATATAGTGCTATCCGGAAAATATATATATTTCCACAAATATATGCTGGAAGCATATAGTTACAAGTGCCGTACAGTTCAGTGGTCAGTGAATGACAAGAATTTAGTGCAGATATATTTGGGAAAAGAGGTATGTTTTCATATTAGTGCCGTGCACGTGCTGACATAACCTATGTTGCAGGGAGGTGTACCTAAGCTGCCCCATCGCGGTATAGTCTCGAGAAGACTACCCTGGGAGCTGGCTTAGGCGAACAGTTGTCGAGGTTTCTCCAACTCCATCCATAATTCATCTTTTCTGGACCTTATATTGCCACCAAGTCGGAATCTCCAAAGATCCAAGTGGAACAGATCAGCCTTAATCGCAAGAATATTTAGTGCTGCTCAGACATAAATAACTAAATACAAGCTTGGCGGAAGATTCGTCAGTACGGCCCGGAACCATGTACATCGCACCTGTTGACCTCTAACCAACTTCAGGCGGTCAACAGTCTACAAAGCAGCAGCACAGGATCGAGTTTTGTCCAATTTACATTTAATTCATTATCAAGTTCCAACGCATGAACATCAGCAGTTTAACGTAATGTAACTGAAACTTTATTAACACCCCTCTTTGATGTTACGCGCGTACATACCTACATACATATGTGCATATGCACACTAAATTGTCTTCGTTTGCTACCTTTTGGTTCAATTTTCGCGATAGAGCATAACAATTAAATTTCTGTCTGTATTATGAAAACCAAAACAACTGACTGATGACTATGCGACGGTGTTTGTAGCGTAATTGTATTGTATACATTATATATTTATGATTTCCATATTTTAAACAGCTGCGGTCAACATCTACGACATCATTGGGCCCAACGATCAGCGTAAGACAATAACGCCGGAGTGAGTAATTATGTACAGCAAAAAGTAGTTTGGTCAAAAGAGCCTATTAACTTGAAAGTGTAGATATGCATACAGTGTATAATGATTCAAACCCGTCTGCTCAGTGTGTATAATGCACCCCAGTCTGATCTAGCTTTTGTTTACGATTTCGATTCTTATTCTCTCGTTTATATATATATATATATCTATACCCTAATGTTTTTCATGCTTTAAAATAATGAATTTATAACTAAACTTATATGATAATTAGGATTAAGGAAATATTACCCACAAATTAGAAGCTAAGTCAATTGTTGTGTTTCTACAACTGCAACGTAATGAATATTGAAATTGAAGTCTCACATTATATTAAAATATGAATCTTTTTGGATTGAAATGAATCTTTAAAATCATAAAAATGGCCTGTCGAGTATCCGTGCCAGGATCTTATAAAATGTGGTAAACCTTAGTAAAGGATTCATCAAGGGACAATGCAAGAACTCGAACGCATTGTCATGGTAGGGTGGGTACAGAAGAGAGGGGCAATCAACACCTAGGTTCTCTCTAAATAGAAATGGTTCAGTAGGGCTTTTATTTGGCGTGTCGGCGCTATCAGTATTTCAGTTTACTTTGTTTTTGTATAATCACTTATAGTTTCCCGTAAAGTGCACTATTTAAATGTAGTGGAGTACGATAGTACAATTAGGCGAGGAAGAACCCCGACCATCCGGCGAGCTAGACCCGAGCCTAGCAAGAGTGCACACGACCAACCCTATTTGTACGCCGTCCTTAAGTCAGTCATGGTCATCTGCTGATACCGAGGGCCTATATATCTGTTTACATATATATATATTTAAACTCTGGTACACTACACATTTATGGCGCCCAACGTGGGGCCAGGCAACTTGCCTTAGAATCTAAAACCAATTCAGAGCCGATATTAAAATTTGGATTTATAGTGTCTTACTATATAGGCCGTTTATTTTAATAAGACAAGCAAATCTTGCCTTGGTTCTCCAAGCTCAACCGGTAATACATCAAAATTTCAACGACACATTTTCTTTTGCAAAATATTGCACAAAGGTTAAAGATTTCAAAATTTATACTTTGACTCGGTTTTCGGATTTAGCAACTGCAATTCATTTTATTTCGGATTGGTTGACCAAAACAGACCTACAGTATCGAATTGTGAGTATCAGAGACAGTTATGCAATATCATACAGTGATCAGAATAAACAGGAATTGTTTTAGGATTTAGCGGTTCCAATTCAGTTTATTTTGGATTGATCGACCAAAGCAAACCTGCTTTTTCACTTTAGGCATCTTGAGTTATTCGGATTTACAATTTTATATTGCCAAATCGCGATAGTTGTCCAATGATTCAGTGCACGAGGTCATTAACTGATAATTAGTCCATATTAACGAAAATAGAAAAGCCTACTGAAACCAAATAGATATTTCGTAAGTATTCTGGCATGTGGGAAAGACAGACATTATTATTACAATTAATACCTTCTTATATAATTCCTTTTTATTATTTTTTTTTTTCTTTAATTCCTTAAATATTGTCTGATATACAATGGCTGTAAGGCGAAGTACAGATGACATAACAACTGCGTTGCAGGAAGCAGAACCATTTTGTGGAATTTGCAACGAAGTATTGGGAACTAGTGAGATTATAGCCAACACCCCGTGTAGACACAAATTCCATAAACTTTGTATTTTGGAACAGATTAGGACAAACCCAAAATGTCCCACCTGTTCATTAGATTGTTCTGCTCTGGCACTAACATTCTCTAACAACCCGTTGTTAGCCGAGCTTAACGCCGAAGGAACACGACCAACTAGTGCTAACGAATCTTTCAGCACAATAGACGGAACGTCTAATCGACCTAAAAAGGGCCAAAAGTTTATTAGAAGGGGTATGAATACGAGAGCAACTCAACGATCCAGGTTAGATCGCTCACTAACAGAAACTGAAACCAACAACACAACCCTTCCAATAACCTCTCAAGTGGAAATCGCTAACTACGTCCAGTCTGCTGTAAGCCTTCAACAGGCTCAGTTAATGGAACAACTAACTTCATTTTTAAGCAAAACAATTGAATCTTCGATTCAAAGTCAATTAGCGTCACTCCAGCTGACGCAACCAGAACATATCTCTCCCGATGTTTCCGGTGACAATAACATTAACCAAACAAATAACGTGGGTATCGGTCAAGCACGAGATAGTCACGCAGAAGTTCTTTTAGATTTTTCAAGAGCGAGTGCAAATCGAAGTAATTCGAGCTCACACGTAGCACCAGCAAAAGTTTCCAGTATAATGCAGAATTGGCGCATTAAATTCGATGGTTCAAAAACTTGCATGAGGATGGATGAGTTTATTTATCGAGTACGTTCTCTAACGCAACAAAATCTTTATAACAATTATCAATTGCTTTGTGATCACTTGTATCTTTTATTCGCGGGAAAAGCTAGTGATTGGTACTGGAAATTCCATCGAAATTACCCAAACTTTAATTGGGATACGTTTTGTATAGAGTTTAGAAGAAGATTTGAAGATGTTGAGACCGACTATGATATCTGGGAAAAGATTAGGAAACGTCGTCAGGGCGAAAACGAATCCTTCGATGACTTTCAATATGCTATCGAAGATCTCGTGGATAGGCTTCAAAATTCGGTTACAGAAGAAGATGTTGTGAATCTACTTATTAGAAATTCCAAGCCCACTCTTCACCACGAGCTTCTTCACTTAAAGATTGCCAATAGATCGTTATTACGACGAGAGGTACGTAAGCACGAGCAGTTTTATAACGATATAAGATCGGTCAAGCAAAGGACTCTTCGCTCATACGTATCGGAATTGTCAGGTCCAGACGATAGCGAGCAGCTATTCGATGACTTGGTCGAGCATAATGAAGTGTGTCAAATACAACGTCGTACTTCACAGTCAGTTCCAACTTGCTGGAACTGTGACAACAAAGGTCATAAATTTGACGATTGTGTAGGTCCTCGTAAGATCTTTTGCTACGGGTGTGGAACAAAAGATACTTACAAACCGGTATGTCCCAAATGTAACCCTCCGGGAAACCGGCAGAAGGATGTGTTAAACAACAACAAGCAGACACATCCTTAGAAAAAAGTTTGCAAGAATCACCTACTAGTTTAACGAACGACCAAAGTTTAAGGGAGCCTAAGATCAGCTCACAAACAGTAGAGGAAACCCTGCCTACGGCATATCATTTTTCATTTACTCCTTTACCTGAAAGGGAAGCAAATTATATTACAACGCGTAAGAAAATTTTTGATAAGATAGATAGTTTTAAATTTGTAAGAAAGCCCAAACGTTCAACTAAACGTTTGAGACAATTTAGGGAGATGAGTCTCAAGAGAACGCATCATGGAAACTTTGGGTTCCGTCAGGGTTAATTACGAACGTATTATATCAAGCTCATGACGCCCCTAGCTCCGCACATTGTGGGATGAGTAAAACCATAGAGAAGCTTAAAAGATATTTATTCTGGCCTCGCATGGTTAGCCAGACGCGCAAGTACATATCTGAATGCACCGTTTGTCGCACGACCAAGAGTCCGAATATGATTCTTAGACCTCCTATGGGTAAACCATTCACTTCGGATAGGCCGTTTCAGAAATTATACATAGATCTCTTAGGACCATACCCCCGCACAAAAAAGGGAAACATAGGATTGCTCATAGTTGTTGATCACAATACTAAGTTCCATTTTCTGTGTCCCTTGAAGAAATTTACAGCCCCTAAGATCTGTGAATATCTGGAAGGGTCTCTCTTTTATACATTTGGGGTGCCAGAAGTCATCTTGTCAGACAATGGATCCCAATTTAAATCTAGCTACTTTCAGGCATTTTTAAATAGCTTCGGTATAACACAAAAATGCACAGCTATTTATTCACCGCAAGCGAATGCCAGCGAGCGACTGAACAGATCCGTGATAGCTGCGATACGAGCTTATATCGGTAACGAACATTCCAATTGGGACTGTAACCTAAATGCCATTAGTGGTTCATTGAGATCTACCTTACATAGGAGTACAGGGTATTCTCCATATTTTCTAGCATTTGGTCAAAACATGATGTTGAATGGGAAGGATTACGCACTCTTGCGTAAACTAGACCTTTTGAACGACGATACTAGAATGGAGAACCCCGATTCCTTGCAGCTAATCCGGCAACAGGCTAAAGCGAATGTCAATAAGGCACACGAAGAAAATTCGCATAGATACAATTTGCGCTGCCGTGATACACAATTAAAGATTGGAGATTTGGTATATGCTAGAAATTTCACACAAAGTAGTGCTATAAAAAAGTTTAGTTCTAAACTAGCCCTTGTGTTCATTCCCGCTCAGGTAATTAAAAAGCGAAGTCCGTACTATTACGAATTGGTCGATGGGAACAAGAAATATCTCGGTGTGTATCATCTGAAAGACATTCAAATCAGGAAATAATCTCTCCTAATCAAGTTCTTCAGATAATTATTCGTCGAGCAGGTCTTGTATAATTATCTGTGGTGTAGTAGCCAGCACAAAATATAGGGAATTGGTTATCTTCTTTCGTCTCGTGAGACCCCCTAGTGATATTTCGAACGATCAAGCTTTAGCCGCTCTTAAGGTTGGATCAAAGCCATAGCCGCTCTTAAGTCTGAACGCCCACGAACACATACAAGCGACGGACAGTGGGAAGCATAGACGGCAATCGTACGATTGCACAGTTAAGCTATGCTGTGCATTAGACGATCGTTGTATGCTGCTGCGAATGTTCTGGATCATACGATTGCACAGTTAGTAAAAAGCTCAAAAGCTCTGCTGCACTGGCTACTCAGTCCATCGTCTATTACTGCTTTGAACAATATAAGAAAGTTGATCGATCTGTAAAGACGTGATAATTTCCGAGTGCGAGCAACATACATATTGCACACACATATATATAGTGCTATCCGGAAAATATATATATTTCCACAAATATATGCTGGAAGCATATAGTTACAAGTGCCGTACAGTTCAGTGGTCAGTGAATGACAAGAATTTAGTGCAGATATATTTGGGAAAAGAGGTATGTTTTCATATTAGTGCCGTGCACGTGCTGACATAACCTATGTTGCAGGGAGGTGTACCTAAGCTGCCCCATCGCGGTATAGTCTCGAGAAGACTACCCTGGGAGCTGGCTTAGGCGAACAGTTGTCGAGGTTTCTCCAACTCCATCCATAATTCATCTTTTCTGGACCTTATATTGCCACCAAGTCGGAATCTCCAAAGATCCAAGTGGAACAGATCAGCCTTAATCGCAAGAATATTTAGTGCTGCTCAGACATAAATAACTAAATACAAGCTTGGCGGAAGATTCGTCAGTACGGCCCGGAACCATGTACATCGCACCTGTTGACCTCTAACCAACTTCAGGCGGTCAACAGTCTACAAAGCAGCAGCACAGGATCGAGTTTTGTCCAATTTACATTTAATTCATTATCAAGTTCCAACGCATGAACATCAGCAGTTTAACGTAATGTAACTGAAACTTTATTAACACCCCTCTTTGATGTTACGCGCGTACATACCTACATACATATGTGCATATGCACACTAAATTGTCTTCGTTTGCTACCTTTTGGTTCAATTTTCGCGATAGAGCATAACAATTAAATTTCTGTCTGTATTATGAAAACCAAAACAACTGACTGATGACTATGCGACGGTGTTTGTAGCGTAATTGTATTGTATACATTATATATTTATGATTTCCATATTTTAAACAGCTGCGGTCAACATCTACGACATCATTGGGCCCAACGATCAGCGTAAGACAATAACGCCGGAGTGAGTAATTATGTACAGCAAAAAGTAGTTTGGTCAAAAGAGCCTATTAACTTGAAAGTGTAGATATGCATACAGTGTATAATGATTCAAACCCGTCTGCTCAGTGTGTATAATGCACCCCAGTCTGATCTAGCTTTTGTTTACGATTTCGATTCTTATTCTCTCGTTTATATATATATATATATCTATACCCTAATGTTTTTCATGCTTTAAAATAATGAATTTATAACTAAACTTATATGATAATTAGGATTAAGGAAATATTACCCACAAATTAGAAGCTAAGTCAATTGTTGTGTTTCTACAACTGCAACGTAATGAATATTGAAATTGAAGTCTCACATTATATTAAAATATGAATCTTTTTGGATTGAAATGAATCTTTAAAATCATAAAAATGGCCTGTCGAGTATCCGTGCCAGGATCTTATAAAATGTGGTAAACCTTAGTAAAGGATTCATCAAGGGACAATGCAAGAACTCGAACGCATTGTCATGGTAGGGTGGGTACAGAAGAGAGGGGCAATCAACACCTAGGTTCTCTCTAAATAGAAATGGTTCAGTAGGGCTTTTATTTGGCGTGTCGGCGCTATCAGTATTTCAGTTTACTTTGTTTTTGTATAATCACTTATAGTTTCCCGTAAAGTGCACTATTTAAATGTAGTGGAGTACGATAGTACAATTAGGCGAGGAAGAACCCCGACCATCCGGCGAGCTAGACCCGAGCCTAGCAAGAGTGCACACGACCAACCCTATTTGTACGCCGTCCTTAAGTCAGTCATGGTCATCTGCTGATACCGAGGGCCTATATATCTGTTTACATATATATATATTTAAACTCTGGTACACTACATATTTTACAAACGACAACAACCGATAAGAACCTTGTGCATATATGTACTACTGAGTGTATTGGCTTCCGAACTGAATCATTCGGTTTTCTAGATTGTGCACCGCTCGATTATACACACTCGTATTATACCATATGCAAGTTTAAAAATAATTATTGGGAATAAGGTTGGATCAGGTTCGTTACACTCGAATACTTATTAGTTCTATTAGATGAAGATTAAACGTAAATAACAATAGCCTCGTGGTTCTTATTGACCGGCAATTATTCAATGGATTTGATCAGAGTTATAAACGATAAGGCAGCCCTACAAATCTGTAAAAAGAAGAAAGTGACCATGAAACTGACTTCAGCGGACTTCAAATCATTACCGCAAGAAAATTTCCCAGGGAAGCCTCATAGAACCCAGCCTTAATGAGCAGGTCCCGCTGGGATCGCAATATGATGAATGCCAAGGATCTGCGCAGCTTCGGGGCTGCCTGATACCAGTTGGAGAGCTGGACGGCAACATCGACCCGATGACTCTGTAATACAGCGACTACTATTACCACGTAACCAGGAAGGAAGACTATCTTTGCGGTACCTCGACTTTAATGATTTCTCCGCCATAGCAATATATGAATAATTGCAGCATGATGGACCCCAAAAATGATAGGTACACCAAGAGGGCCATAATCGAGTCCATGTTCTGCAAGTAGACAGCTCCGAAATGGTCTCCGATATATAGAAGTGCACATCTTTCGACTTACCGTCACAAGCTGATATATGATGACGCCGACCAGCAGCGATGTTATAAAGAACTGTCCGAACACTATGGGCATATACATCACACGTAGGCGCTTGGATAGGGACAACAACCGTACATGATAGTCCACCAAGTCTTTAAGGGCCTTTCGGAACTCATGTTCGGACTGAGAAAAGTCCGTAGTTTGGATGTCGCGCTGCAAGGTCTGAAAGTGTGCTCGCAGATTAATGGCAAACGAAATAAAAAGCCCATCTACGGCAGAAGCGTACGACACCACGACGATGGTAACCAGCAAAATATACACGAAGCCGATTTCGTATCCGGGACTATCCACATAGTTGAATGGGAGCCTGCCGGGAATGGGAGGCGAATTTTGCAAATGATATGATGCAATTATATGTCCACCGAGTAGTCACTCTACATACTCGGTTCTACTTACCTCAAGGGCATGGGCAACTCCCTAACATATGTTGTGCCACGCCAGCTGTTGGCTATAATCTTCAGAATTGGCGACACCATGAAGTACAGTCCTGTGGCGGCACAGGATGTGCAGTATGCCCGGCCCAGCAGGGAGGCCAACTTGTTTGCCTCGGCCACGTAGCCGTATCCGTCTCCGTCTCGAATATTCCGACTCGCTGTCAAAAGTTTGCGGCTTCATTAGGAGCAGATTGCGCATAAATTAATATCTCATTATATTTACATTGCTGATGCATTTGCCTGAAGCTCTGGATCATTCGCCAAAAGTCCTGCTTGTACACGAGAAAAGTGGCTATTTTGAAGAGCGTCAGCAAGTTGGTGAGGAGAACACTCATGCCGGCTGTAGCCAGCTCCATGTCATTGCGGTGGTACACCACGTTGTGGATCAGGGGGTACTGCGCTGATGCTGCAAAGAGCAGTGAGACAACGTGCTTCAGGCTCAAGGCCCCCCCGCCGGAGCTGGAGCCGGAGCCGGAGCCGGAGCTATCCGGCTCGTGACTGTGTCCCATCGCTCTTAGGCAGTATTCCTGTAGCTTGAAGATATGAGCCATGACTTGCGCTATTAGATAAGCCAATGGTTCGCCCCGTTATACGTACATGTTATATATACTCCAACCGAACGTTGGAATATCTTAATTACCCTACTTACTACTTAATTATTTGTTTTGCCAGCGACTCCCTCAGGTTTCAACTAATAACTATAATTGCCGCGGTACGAGTATCGATGAAATGTTGACATGATAATTGTGACAACCACTTTTGATTAAAAAATTGGTCCTCTGACGGCAGTCATTTTGTCATCAGCGCTGTAAATCACACTCCTATCTTCTTAGATGTCAAACGTTATTGGTAATACTTGCTTTTACCAAAGCATTTGACACGGTTAATTCAGCTTTAAGTATTATTATTATTAAGTATTAAGTATTTAACTGAAAGAAGACAAGAAATATCATGTGAGAAATTCGTCGTTAAGGTTCAGTTCAGCTTAATAATGAGAGTCCTCTCTCGGGCTCTTGACGGCTCTCTTTTACGACTGCTCTCGCACTCTACCGATCTGCTCTCTCGCTATCGGGATAGGGGACTCGAGTGTATGGATTGATCCAGCTAAATGTAAAGATACATACCAGATAGATACCAGATACACTCAAACTAATGATGGTTAATGGACAGACAGACATGGCTACATCGAATCGGCTATTGATGCTGATCAAGAACATCATTTATGGGGTCGGAAACGCTTACTTTTGGGTGTTACACACATCCAATGTAACCACAAATTTAATATACCCTAAAATGAAATAAACTAAACTGCGTACTTGTACCATTTTGTATGTGTCTTCTACGTCACCATTTACCGGAGTTCCACTTGGATATGCACTATTATCTTCCATCCATGACCTCAATCGCCATGATGACTAAGGTATTTTTTGCAAAGACGAATTCGAGGTAATCTCGCTATGGATACATTTTTGGAGTGAAGCAATTTTGAAGTAATTATAATTTTGATTCGGTTGAGTGATGAGGCTTTAAGAGGCAGGTTCTCTTTTCCATTGAAAGTCAGCGGCTAAATTCAACAACGATTTCAGTTTATTATTAACAACAATTTTTAGAAAGGGCATAGGGTTTGATTTGAAATTCCTTGCTCAGCTCAACTGCTTAGAAATTGGGCGGCAGATAGGCATTGCCTGTGTGCGACGAGCCTGTGGAGCCAGAGGAAATGATCTGGCCAGCTCCGGTGCCGGTAAGACCGCCGGCCTCGGCGTGTCCATCATTTCCGCCCAAGGCGCCAATGACAGAGGTCACGGGGGCCACACCCTCGTCGGTCAGCTGGCTGCTGCCTCCCAAAGCGTCGTATTGGGCCTGGATCTGCTGCTGCGCATGGGCTGCCTCCTCCTGGGTCTTGTACTTGATGAAGAAGACCTCTGGTTTGCTGGTGGAGCTGGCCTGCTCAACGACTTCGGCCTGGACGTCGCTCTCGCCCTTCTTGCTCAGGACATAGATGACGGTCTTTTCCTCGTTGGAGGCTGGGCTGATCTTGATGGTCTTCTTGTTGTTCCGCTGCGGCGACTTGATGAACACAACGTTGTAGTTGCGCTTGGGCACGCCGACGGTGATGTGGCGCTCCTTATAATCCTCTGCCTCCTCCGGGGCCGAATGGATGTAGAAGCGCTTGGACACGATAGCCTGCTGCTGCTGCTGCTGCTGCTGCTGCACCTGCTGCACCTGCTGGACCTGCTGGACCTGCTGCTGGTGGTGCACAGCCGGCTGCTGGAAGAAGGTCTGCTGCTGCACGGGAGCGGGCTGCGCGCTGCCCTGGAAGAAGGCGGCCCCGCCACTGGCGGTGCTGACTCCGCCGAAGCCGGATGGGCCAGGATTGTAGTTGTACCCTTGGGGCGCAGCCAGCGCCATGGCGGAAAGGCACAAGACCTAATGAGTAACAAGAGAAGAAAGGTTTTAGTCCGTTAATTAGCCGCAGTCCTTCGTGTCATCCCCATCTGCCGTTTGCCGTCTGCCGTATGCCATCTTACAATGAATCCACGCATTTCTGGGCTTGGTTGAGCTGGTCGAGTGGGACTAGGAGGATGGATGTATAGCTTCCTTAGTTGTTCGCTGTGAACTGTATGACTTATGCGCTGCTCGCTCGGCTTTTATACATCACCCGCAATTTCCAGCTCCGACGCCACTCCGGCACTCGAAGACTTAATAGGTGAAGTTCAGCAAAGATTCGAGGCAGAGCGCCCCAGAAAGAGTCGCGGTCGGTGTCGGTGTCGGGGTATGAGCCAAAGCTGCCAAAAAGAGCACACACAGCACACAGCATCAATTTGTTGCATGTTCATTGTATTTGTCTTAGTTCGCTTTCCTCCCATCTTCCATCTTTCATCTTCCATCGTCCATACGGCTCTTCTTCTTGTTCGCCATTTACCTTCGTGGCTCGTCGGATCCCTCATTAAATGGCGAGACTTGCTGTAGTTGCTGGCAATACATACAAATACATGGCCAATTAGCGTGGTTCCCCTAGCCGGGTCTTTGTTGGAGAGCTTAATTGTTAGCCCCGATCCCTCGATGCCTCGATCCCTCGTCGCCCCGACGCTGCCCACTGCTGTTGCCATTACGCTCCGGCCTTTGGCAACCGCTGCACAGCGCATCGATTAAAGTTATTAAAAGTGAAATTGCAAACAAACATTTAATCAATTTAAGTCAATCGTGGAGTCAAAGCTAGAAATGGTAACGCTCACCCACCACTGACGAGTCAATCATGAATCTCGGTTTCCTGTCCCATAGCAGCTCCCCCATTTGGCCCATCTTCGGCTTCAGCCGCCGCCGCATTGTCAGGCTTAATTAATGACCCGCCGAGCCGAATATTTGCTTGTGTTTTTCTTGCCGATCGTTTCTTCATCAGCTGCAACGCAGTCCATTTATCATGTCTAGCGGTTGGCCCCAACTTTCTTGAAAATAAATACCCTTTTGATTATTTCTCGAAATGTTTTTGTTCATATTCATGTACTGAGGCGGCCCTGCTGGGCCAAGCGCAATGCCCACTGAACACTTTGCGGCTTGTGTAATGAGGCGTTTACATGAATGAGCAGGGATAAGGGTAAGGGTACGGGAGCCCTGCTCGAGGGGCTCGAGGGGCAGGCTAATGAATATGCCATATTCACTCTTCATCAGACGCAGTCAAAGCAGTCGAATTGGGTGATGTGATGGCTTGGAGCTGGACATGGCCTTAAGCCACCTGACACGACAAGCCATTGTGAAACCCAAAGATGTGTATTTCAGCTAACAAGTTCTGGGAAATACTTCGATGAGTGGCGGCAAATTGATGTTGCTCGTCTTTTCAACGACTAGCTTACACTTTCTAATGCGAGTATAACGTAAGCTAAAAAATAACATACATTGTCAATGGCTATTATTCGGAAAAACTCACACTTCCAGAATGTTTAAGAGAACGTAGAACGATATTTCGACTATAATTCACTCCTACTCTCATTTTATGTGCACTGAAGTCTAGTGAGAAATCCGAAGGCACAAACTACTACCCAAATAATCCCTAGACAAAGCCATTACTTAAAGGATTTAAAAGGAGATGGAGAATATGTACACAAAGGCAATTTCCGTGAGTAAAAGCGATCAGAGGCGAGTCGGACTAAGCACTCATGGGAGATCACCAGCAAGCGGATGTTAATTGTTCTCTTTCTTCTAACTCTTTGCCACGAATATGTACAGTGGGTAGCAAAAGTGAGTACATACTCACTTACGTCCAAATCTAAATCAAAACTTGTAAGTTGGCGAAGTGGTATGGATGTACAACACTGCATTTGGGTATATGTGGGGTCTAAAGAAGCCCCCAATTCTGTTTCTTTGCACCGTGCGATACCTGCTCTCCCTGTAATACGAATCTCGTATTACGAATGGAGTCCCCACCAATTGGGGAAAGCTTTTCGCATTCAGAGAGCTTCGTTGATGCGGTTATTCGAGGCCAAAACCAAAACATGGCAGAGAAAACTTTGAGCTTTAGGCCCGCGTCCACCAAAAAGGGTAGGTTTTGTGTGGCTAGAAAGTTTTTGTCTCACATTGATTGGGGTCTGTCTGGCGGATGAATGGGAAATGCGATGAATGTTAATTTATGCAAACAACGTGATTTCGTAATTAAAAACCAATAAACTAAGTATCAGAGTTAATGAAATTACGCATTGATTTTTAGGGAAACAGAAGTTCATTTTCGCACTTAGCCTCGCCATTGGGTGCATCGCCAGAGAGTCGGTTGGAATGGCTTTGCCAATTTATTATCATTTTGCTTTGGCATTTTTATAATATTTTAATTATTTAATTCGACTTCGCATTTCGTGCATCCAAGCCTTGACCATGTTAATGTTAATTTCCCGCACACGAAGGGCCGCGAAAGAGAAATTGATGTGGTTCGAAATGCGAAAGTGCGAGGCGCTGCAGACAAAGTACTTTTGTCTCGTATTCAAAGTTTATGCAACAGATCCAGCGAAGACAGTGCTAATACTCGCAGCATTGCATAATGCCACAGCCAATGACCGTCAAATTTGATATTTATATATAATAGCTGGTAGTGGATAGTGGGAGGTGGGGACAACAGGAGTCGGGGATGCCCATAATTTGCGTACTGCACAGCCTCGCTGGTAACGCCCTCACACCCAAGAAACCCATAAGCCCTTATGCAATCGCTCTCCAGAGGAATTGTACGAGTAGTATCGTGCGAGGAGAGGGGATACAGACGCACGCCAAGCGGTCATTTGACGGGATTGTGTTTCATCTTTCATACCATACCCCGATACCATTTGGGCTTTGATTAATCTGCTGCCATAGATCAAAGCATCATCATCATTCATCTTGCCACGCTGTGCCTACTGAAGATATGACCCACATCGTCATAGCCAATGATGGACATCCATCCATTCAGATTTGGAGTTGCGACTGGCAGCGGCGGCTGCTTGCCAAAAATTACCTTAATTGTTGGCTGCAAAAAGGCAAAACTCATCCATATCTCCGTAGTCCGTATCATAGTCCCCATCGCCACCAATTATGCAACCATGTTTGGTCCAATTAAGTCTGCGAGCCAACCAAAATGATCCGTGATCCTCGACAATTGGGTCATCGAAAATCAAATCAGGCTAAAAAAGCACAGCCTCAGTCAAAGCCGTTCAAGTTGACGCCATTGCTAATGGAATTATCAATTGATTTATGCAGTGACTATTGAAAATTGTTAATCCCAATGGTTCGTCAATCATAATCGGCCGCCAACATATAGGTATATGGGTATATGGATATATGGATATATGGGTATATGGGTATCTGCAATCACGAAAACGATGAAAGTTAGCAAAAAATTTCTGAACCATACAAAGTCTTTCGAGTATACTCATGTATAGACGTTCGAGTATATGACTTCCGGCGAGATGGCTCTTTTGTGTCGAAGTCTGGGTCTGAGTCCGAGTCCGAGTCCGAGCCAAAAGATGACGCAGGGCTTTGTGTGTCGGAGTGTGGAGAGTGTTGGGCTTTTCGGTAACTGGTCACAATAGTCACCGCTATCTCAAGGTTGTTTGAAAACGCAAGCCAGTTCGTAAAAAGCGGTGGTGGTCGCTCTTCGTCTTCGTCGTCGTCTTCATCTTCGTGTGGTTTAGCCGCATTTGTGGGCTCGGACTCAGTTTCAGTTTCATTTAAACATTCGTCTCAGCAGCAAAACTATTCGTGAGCGACACTTTCGAGTCTGGGGCTTATAAGTCTGGGCGGACAGTGATTAGCATTTAGTTGAACCGTGATTGCCAAGCGTCCAGGTGGTAGATACCTGAGCCGAGAAATCTCTTCATCACGAGCGGAAATGCGTGTCTTCATTGTAAGCCCTGGGCCGCTGCTGTCTCAATGTACAGCCGAGTAATGCCATTGCATTTTTCTAGGTATCGTGCCTTCTGGGCCTGGCGATGGCCGTGCCCCAAGGATACAACTACCAGGCGCAGCAGCAACCCCAACTGTCGCAGTTGCCCGCCATTCCCCAGTTTGCCACCATCGCAGAGCAGAACCTCCTCCAGCAGGCGCTTCAGAGCCCCAGAGTGAATCAGGCGTTGTCTGGAGGCTCCGGAAGCACCATCAGCTACCCATCGGCGCCACAGCAAAACCAAGCTCCGCTCTACCAGCAGCAGCAGCAGCAGCAACAGTCGGTGCTGCCGCAACAAACGCAGCTGAATGGAAACTTTGCGTACAGCCAGCAGTCCCATCAGCATCAGTACCAGCAACAACAGCAGCAGCAGCTGCAGCAGCAACAGCATCTTGTCTCTAAAGATATTTATGTTCATGTGCCGCCCGCAGAGGACCCCGAGGAACACTATCCCCAGCCTGCCCTGCCGATTGCGCCACCACGCAAGCACTACCGCATCGTTTTCATCAAGGCGCCAACGCCGAGTGTCAGTAAAGCGGCATTGCGTATAAAGCAGGCGCCAGTGGAGGAGAAGACCATCATCTATGTGCTGACCAAGAAGCCCGATCCTCTGGACCTGCAGGCTGCCCTGGAGGAAGTCGCGCCCAAGCAGCCCAGCAAGCCAGAGGTCTTCTTCATCAAGTACAAGACTCAGGAGGAAGCTGCGCATGCGCAGCGCACCATCCAAGGTAGGCAACACCAACGCCCTCACCCACACGAACACCGCACCAGACACTCTAGCGAGCCTCATTAATATGCATCGAGCTTTTATTGCTCTTCGATGGTCTTTTGCATGTTTGAGCCCAAGGCTTGCTAGCGGCAGTGGCCGAAGCATTTGTCATCATAGCACCATTGGGCTAGGTGCTTGGTGCTGCAAGATCTCCAACGGAGCTCAGAGCTAAACTCTCACTGACTATAGATACTTTCCTCACTGGTGGTTCTTTGCTTAACGTATCTTCCAGCTCAATACGACCAGCTAGGTGGAACTTCGCAGGTGTCAGACGAAGGAGTAGCGCCTGTCACATCGGTGATTGGAGTTCTGGACAGTCAGCGTACCAGTGGGGCCCCTGTCGGCGGGCTGACGGGCGTTGTGCCCACCAGATATTTGCCTGCCCATCTGCGTACATAGGAATACAAAACACGTAGTTTAAGATGACTGTCATACTTATAAGTATCCAAATGTTGTACATTTTAAGATCAATACACATACATACACACATACATACATGAATACATACTCTGTCAATCCTCCGACAACATTCGAAGGTATATTTCGCAACTATTGCTTTTGGAGACTGTGCCATGCACCCATATGACTATTTATGGTCCATAGACTCCCAACAAATTTGTCAAAAGATGCGATCAAAACGGTCTTCTATGGCTTCACATTATCACATCCATTAGTCCAATGATCAATGGACGACGGCCAAGAGCAGCGACAAGCCAGAGAAACCGGTCGCATTAATTAGCATATGATTTGTCTTACATAATGACGATTAAGCGAAATGAAATCTTGATTATCAATGCAGCTACTAAATGAGCGTTTTGCGTAGAGGAGAAAGAAAATCAAACATTACATAACCAGCTCAGTCTCAATGACAATACCTTGGATTGTAACAACTCACTGCGTGGTTTTCTGATTTAAAATATTGCTGTATTTTGCCTCGATAATCGCGTTTACAATAATTTAGAATAAGCTAGAATGGGGCGACGGCGACTGTTGAGAATAATGGACGATATATGCGGCAGCCAATTCACTGTCAGCGCCTACTCAGCTTACTTGAAACTCTTTGCCGGCACATACTTCCTTTGCGGCACGCTGGATGCAAAGGAGGAGGTCTGCTGCGCAAAGGTATTCTGCTGATGGATGGGCTGCTGCTGCACGATGGTCTGGATCTGCGGCTGCTGCTGCTGCTGCTGCTGGATGATGCTTGGCGCCTGTCCCTGGGACAAAATGTGTCCCAGGTTGAGCGATCCACCGGAAACGGTGGTGATGGGGGCAACGCCTTCGTCCGAGATATGGGTGGCGCCACCCAAAGCATCGTACTGGGCCTGAATCTCCTGCTGGGCGCGCTGAGCCTCCTCCTGGGTCTTGTACTTGATGAAGTAGACCTCGGGCTTGTGTACCTTAGACTCTGTCTGAGTGACCTGCAGCTGCTGCTGGATCTCTGTGAGATCTGGCTTCTTGGACAGCACGTAGATGACGGTTTTCTCCTCATTGCTCGACTGAGCGCGCTTCAGAGCGGCGGCTGTGTATTTCAGATTCTGCGATGGCGCCTTGATGAACACAATTCGGTAGTTCTTGCGAATGGGCAGGCTGTCGAGCTGTGGCTCGTCCTGGCGGATCTCCTCGGTCTCATCGGGAGCGGAGTGAATGTAAATGTCCTTGGTGACGATAGCCGGACGCTGAACGTACTGGGTCTGCACGATCTGTTGGGGCTGATGCTGGATCTGGACTTGTGGCAGCTGTTGGGGCTGCTGGTAGAAGATCTGCTGCTGCTGCTGTTGCTGCTGTTGCTGTTGGTGCTGCTGCTGCTGTGGCTGTGGCTGCTGCACGGCATGGATCAGGTTCTGCTGGGGCACGGTATTGAACACGGTCTGCTGTGGCAGAGAGTTGATCACTGTCTGCTGAACTTGGGGCTGGGATACAGGAATGGGTGCACTAGTCTGCACGGTTTGGATAGCTGGCTGCTGGGGCTGCACGGTAATTTGACCCAGGGCAGGGCCGGCAGCAGATGAGTATATTCCACTGGGGGACACGGGCGTCTGAGGACGCAGATTGCCGATAGGAAGCGCAGGCCCTTGTGGCTGGTACTTGTAGCCTTGGGGGGCGGCTGAAGCGAGAGCCGCTAGACACTGAAAATTAATGAAGAGGAACGAGCATGAGCAGGGGCGAAGGCAACCTTTTGGAGGCAATAACTTACCAATAGAACTGCAAACTGTTTCATTTTTACTTCGAACTGTCTGAACTGCAAAGGTCGACTGATGCCCTGGCCGCCCGACAGCAATGTTTTTATAAGACTCCAACTTGAAAGAGTCAACGCATTAGAAATGCCATTTCGTTTCCCCGAAAAGAAACAAATATTTAGGCACTGCTATAAAATTATCGAATCTATTGTCGCCCAGGCGAAGCGGCAGCGAATATGTAACCCGCCTCGTTAGCTGTTGGCAAATCACGGATCCATATTCGAAGATGCATCGCAGAGGCGATGCGGGCTGTTATCTAACACGGGCCCAGTTTCAGCCTTCAGTGTCCAGCCTCCAGCTTCCAGCTCGGACACCAACATCGTATTTAAATTTGAATAATCGTCTAATATTTCCCATTGTCATCGCTGAATCTAAATAAATGCAAAATATTAATAGCCACAGACTCGGAACGAGGAAAACCGAAAGAAAGTCATTTTTTATGCATACCTCTAGACAGACCCTATCACGCACACACGAACGCAGGTGCGCCGAAGTCGTGGGAGATGATCCCCATTGATTATACGCTGAGAGGTGGGGAGCGGAGCAGTCCGGACCAGCGTAGTCCCATGCGCATAAATTAGCTTCTACTTAATTTATTTAGTGTACAAAATCATCAGCACGTTTGCAACCCAAAGGAGAGACAAAGCCGAACGCAGAAACAACCAAACTTTTGTTTGTGACCGAAGAAAGCCGTTTTTGGGATACATCTACATTTTGTTTGCTTTAATTTCAATAAAACTTTGCACAATGGAAAAGATTTCATTCAGTCACATCATCAGCCTTTTGTGGTGAGGATGTTATCTGTACTGTACAAGTAATTGTATTTTTAGTAAGTAAGTAATTGCTTTTAGTTTTTAGAAAAAGTTCTTAAAATAGTTTTTATAAAGGTAGATTCTTTTATATTAAGTAGCATTAATAACCGGTTAGCTACATAGGTAGTCTGACTAGGTGCTGATCTTGAATTGGTTGCAAATGTTTTATTTTTGTTTGAATAGATATATTAACCAACTACATACAGCTACGCACTTAAAAACGAGGGGGAACGTTGTGAGTTGCTGCGGACACCGCAACTCTACATTTATACCCGATACTTAGTCAGTATGGCTCTCCTCCGGCAGACGCCGCTAATATTAAGCGACACGACAAAGAGTGCGTGCGAGAGAGACAGAAAATCAGTCTGAGCGTGACGTCGGGCGCTGCGTAGCCCCTGCAAAATGATTTGTTCCTTTTGGCTATAAAAATGATCCGATCTGATCCAGATTCAGCAACCGGATAGATATGGTCATTCTCTATGGTTGTCCGATTTTAGTTTTCTCGAATCTGCAATATTGTGAATGCAACAGATTTTCGTTCATTGTGTGGGCTGAATTGGGTGGGGCAAAGTTTTGAAATATTCTTGTAACAGTGACATATCACAGAAGTCTGGATATAAAATGTCGTTGCTCTAGCTCTTATAGTCTTTGAGCACTAGGCGCTGATAGGGACGGACAGACGGACAGACGGACGGACGGACAGACAGACAGGGCTCAATCGACTCGGCTATTGATGCTGATCAAGAATATATAAACTTTAAGGGGTCAGAAACGATTCCTTCCAATACTCATACTCCAATACTCATTTTGAGTATCGGGTATAATTAGGGCTCTCTCCACGGCTAGTCGCATCTGTGAGATATTGCAGATAGTGATAAATATGAGGAACGAATATTGTGCTGACTGCTGGGCAGCTTACCAGGATATCCTCCGGAGTGTGTTCATTCTCTAGGCCGTAAAAATTCGAAGAGATTTTTTACATGTTTTTGCATATATGTAAATGTAAAAAATCCATAGTTTAGCTAATTAATCTCTTTGTACATATCTACATTTATTTTATTAATAATCTACATCTAGAGGAAACTTTCTTATGTCTAAAACCTTCGGTTGGGCGGTGGCAAATACGCGCTAGTCGATGGTGCATTTATATCGCCCGTGACCACAGAACCTCCCACGATTCCGCCGACAACACCCTTGGAGGCAAAGTCCAGGACCGGGGCCGAGGAGCCAGCATTGTGGTTGCTAGAGGGGCCAGGCAGCGAGTCGTACTGAGCCTGAATAGTCCGCTGAGCATTCTCCGCGTCGCTCTGAGTGCGATACTTGACAAAGTGCACCTCTGGCTTGTGGTTTGTCTGCACTTTGATTTGGTTGAGCTTGTTGGTCAGATCCCCAATGTCAGCCTGCTTGTTGAGCACGTAGATGGCGGTGCGGTCGTCGGAGGCCGAGGTGGCTAACTGGAGTGCTGCCTGCTCGAGACCCGTATTCTCGGGCCCCTTGATGAAGAGTACTCGGAGGTTCTTCTTTAGCGAATTGGCAATCTGCTCGTTGGCGTTCGGGTTATCATACTCCTGCTCTGGGGCGCTGTAGGAGAAGAACTCCTTGTTGAACTCGTTGGGAATGAGTATGGGCTCGGAGAGCTGGGCAGCACCACTGCTGGACACTCCAATAAGTCCCCCGTTGCCATCTCCGGCATGCGATCCGGGCGTGTAGTCGTACTGGCCGCGGGCGATGGCCACCAAGCAAAACATCTAGCGGAATCAGGTTGTACATTAGACTATCAGTCCGTGGACCTGAGCAGTAGACAGTGCTAAGAACTTACCAGAAAAGCGCGCATTTTGATCGAGTGTTTGAGGGCTGCGCACCAGAAGGCTTGAAGATTGGAAGTGTGTGCTGCGTGGCTGTCTAGCTACCTTTGTCTCGAAATTGCATCGCAGGCCGTATTTATACTGCAGCAAATGGGTCTCTGGTTTCAAATGGGGCAGGTGGTTTGGAAATTTCTTCGTCCGAATTCCATTTCATTTTCCGGCATGTTCCAGTTAATATGACCGTCGATTTTTAATTGGATCAAATACTATACAAATTTTGAGGGTGCAGAATGTGTAAATCTATTCAAATTAGGGAATCGGCGGTGTCTTCTATGATATTTAGGCAGCGCTTTCCCACTCCAGTCAACGTGAAGAGTGCATTTCAAATGGGGACCGACTTGACCTGAAATGCAGGCTTATGCAATCGTAGATTGCATATTGCATCGAAACACTAATGACATGATATATGCATACATACATATATCCATACTCTTATACGATTGTGCCTATGTCTATGGGGTATTTATATGAAATGTAACCTATAGCTCCTTACGACACATATACTCCTACTCGTATTGAAATGCAAACAATTGGGACAAATAAATGTAACCCAGATGTCCAAAGTTAAAAAAATAATGTACATGTTTGAAAAAGAATTTAGCATCACGTTCTTAAAATTAAAACTGAGACAGACGGCCAGATGGATTGACGGGATATCAAGAATATGGGGACTCTGGTCAAAGTCTTAATGCCTCTGAAAGGCTATACAAAAATGTTATTGTAATAGAGTAAGAAGTCCATTTGCGGAGGCGGCTGAGATATAGTAAAACCTAATCTTATAGACTAAGAGATCGGGTCGGCTCATTACGGATATATTCATATATATATTCATTATGGATATAAAATACTGGCAAAGTTTAAATTTCCATCAGGCAACTGACTTTTTTAATAGCACGGAAATGTATATTTGTATCTATAATTTCATTTTGAGACATATTCATCTATGTACGTACACACATGCATACCATAGGTGTGCCCAGAAGACAACACCAACCTATTCTATAGGGCAGGGAGAGATCAATTTTTTTTTCAAATGTAGCATACTTTTGTCGATCAAATTTGTGTAGAAATCATGTAAAAAATATATAATTTTGTATATCTGTATACATGTACATAGATTTACTGTTCACTGCCACGGTTCTCTGAGGCACTGGGGTTGCATGGATGCAAAATGAGGAAATAGTATTTGTGGGTATAAAATATCTTGATTTTTTCCATTGTCTGTGCAGATACGAGTGTAAAGGCTGTCTACAAGTATCTGCTTTTCAGACATGGAAACAGTTGATCGTCTCCCATTTTGAATCTGAATAGTGCTCGGTGTGTTTCGGTATCTCTAATACATTTAGTTAAAGCAAAGGTGTTAAGAAGGTATTAGGTATAGAATATAATAAGCCAAAGAGACACGCAAACGGAGGATGATTCCTTCCATAAATTGTATTTCAAATCCAAGCCCTTTATAATAACAGTACTATTCAGAGATCTAAAGAGGTATAGTGTGACACTTTCTTTAATGATCATTATCCATGAAAGATCGCGTTCTTTTTTATAACAACAAAATTTCATATTCGATTTTCGCTTTTGTTTTGACATTGCCATAAAGATTGAAGCTCTCACCCAGTTTCGAATCCAGTTTAACAAAACCAGGCGAATTTATGCATAAATGAAGTGATCGCCAGCAGATCTAACGTCTACCGGCAGCACTACACCGAGTTTTGGATAAAAACGGGTCGTTTGCTGCGATTTCGGAAAATCAGAGCTCTAGGAGGGGTAAATTAATATTTTAAGCAAATCAAATTGAAAACGTGTTTGGCTAAAGTTGTTCAAGTTCAAATTGCTGCAAATTATCACAATGATGTGTTTTGCCGTCTGAGTCTTTGACTATAAAAGCAAATGCCGGTTAGGGCGCGCTTTTTAGTCTACTTCAAGATAGTCGCCAACATGAAGACGATTTGCGTGAGTTCCGACTGTTCTAGAAAGGGAATCTTATTCCCAACTAACGCCTTACATTTTTTATTCAGCTGCTCCTGCTCGTTACCCTCCTGGCCATGGCATATGCTACCCCTGCACCTGTGCCATCGCCTAAGCCCGCCGGAAATGATCCCACCGTGAGTGTGCTGCGCTACAGCAATGATCAGGAGCTGGAGGCCATTCAGCGGGCCATCATTGCTCAGTACGAGCAAGTCGGGGGTACAACCCAGGTCCACGCTCCCCGTGTTGCACACATTGTTAATCCCTCCAACTTAAGAATCAACATTTAATGCTCTCCGAAAATAAATTTGATTTCGTTAATGATTCCAAGACTCCTCCAACGCTGATAAGGTAGGGCGATTATGGTTTCTTGGGATTGTTCTGACCGAGTGATGCGAGTTAGTCTGCCTCTGACACTTGCCGCGCACGCAGGTTTTTGAGAATGTTTCTTTCGGCCATGCTGTCCCTGATATCGGTGTTTGTTCTCTGCTGTCATGCCCAGCGGCCACCACCAGCTCCACCGCCGCCCCCGTCACAACGAATGACACGGCCCCAAGGCCCACCTCCGAACAGAGATGCGATTTATTTTCCCCTCGAGCGAGATATACTGTTCCCTGGCTCGAAAGGGTCAAATGAGCTGGAGGATAAGATGTGGTATCACATAAGCGACTTCCAATTCGATGAGGTCGAGAATCTGCCCCAGCCCAAGCGCAGGCATCACATGCCCCCGCCTAGGCCTGGCCAGCCCTTTCCACCGCCTCCAGGTGGCTTCAAAGAGAAGAAGAACAGGCGACGACGCATCTGTGAGCAGAGTAAGTGCCTCAGAGACAAGTTGTTCCACGAATCATTGGCTTTGTCCCCAAAGAATACTCCGAGTATGTGGAACGCATCTTTCCGAACGATACCGATGTAGCAAAAGACGCCAACGACGCCGATTTCGATGGACGCATACTGGCGAGGCCTGGTGAATACCCCCATATGGTAAAGATTGAGCTCGAGCTGATAAACTGGTGCTTAACCTGAAACCCGAACCATCGAATCTGTTTTCGCAGGCGGCAGTAGGCTTCGAGGCGGACACTGGGCAAATCCAGTACAAGTGTGGTGGCAGCTTGATAAGCGAGAACTTTGTGCTGACCGCCGCCCATTGTACTTCCATATACGAGTGAGCGTAGTTTCCGTTTACGAAACACTTTGGCTTTATATTTACGAACATCGTTTAGCACGTCCCCGAAGTGGGTGCGCATCGGGGACTTGAATCTGGTCGCTGATGAGCGAACAGTGGAGCCCCAGCTAATGCAGATAGAGGACATTTTCTCACATCCTAACTACACAAAGGAGTTGTACTACAACGACATTGCTCTGCTAAAACTGCAGGGAGAGGTGGAGTGAGTAATTATACATACAACAAGCAAGTACCGACTGAGACCCACATCTGCAACATCTTGCAGGTTGACCGAATACGTGAGACCCATACGTCTGTGGGTATTTTCCGAACTGCCCACTACCATTGCGTTTGCCATGGGATATGGCTCGACAAGCTTTGCAAAGCCCATGACGAACCGCCTGACAAATTTGAACTTGACCGTTGTGCCCAATGCTGAGTGCAACACCGGACTGCCGCCGATTTCCGAGACCCCGAATGGTGTGGTGGACAGTCAAATTTGCGCACAGGATTACATCCTTAACCGCGACACCTGCCAGGGGGACTCAGGTGGTCCCTTGCAGCTGAATCTGCCAGGTCGGCGTCGTCGCCAAAATATTCATTATCATCTCATTGGTATAACGTCGTACGGAGTGTTCTGTCGCAGCAGTTACCCGTCGGTGTACACGCGGATATCTTCCTTCTTGGATTGGATCGAGGGCACAACGTGGAATGACTCCAACGAATAGGCATCTGATTAGGAACCCAATTAAATAAAGTATTCTTTGCTTATTAGCTGGAATCTATCGGCTGCAATATATCCAGCTACTTTCGCACATTTTTTCAATTTTTAATAAAGTTACATACGGTACACGTTTTCAAAGGGTAAAAACAAAAAGGTATTTGGTAAATTTTGATGAGATTCCATTCGAGTTTCCTAGACCTCATTGTTAGCATCAAGCACTTGCTGCTTGACGTCCTCGTAGGAAGGCAATGTCTGTAGATGGGCGAAGAATATATTGCGATTAGTTATACAGAAAATGTAGTCTACCTCAACAAATACTAGCATGCGACTAATGCATTAGTCTTCTACTCACGGATGACATTGGCGAAAGTTTTTAGTATGTTTAGTGACGTGTTTAAGGTTAAGCAATGCACAATGCACAAGCACACAAAGCACACCACAGTGATGAAAGCAATTACAAATTGTTACGATTATGGATTTATGCGGAGACTAGTTAGCCTCAACCTGCGGCTCACTAACCTGCCAGTAGTTGTCCTCCCAGCTCGGGAACATACGCTTGAAGGCGCGTGGCTCCTGGCCCTGGGCGACGCGCACAATGGTCAAGGTGTCGATGGTGCGGGCAGTGGGCTCCACACGGATGTAGCGCTATGGGCATGGAAGAATTAATTAAAAAGGAAGGTTGCAACTATGTGCGCTTAGAACACACCTTTGCCATGTCTACAATCTTGCTGTTCTCCTCGGCGGTGGCTCCAGAGCCGACCCACAGATAGATTTCATCGCCGGCATCCAGCAACATGACATCGTCGGTGTCCAGGTCCTCCTGTTCGTACTTAGCCACTTCCTCGACCTTTACAAATCCATTGCGGGTCAGACGACAGTGGAAGAGACGCGGCTCCAGCAGGGGAGCTCCATGGTCGTCCAGGCTGCGATCGTACTGGCCCTCGCCATTCAGCTCCTCCCAGAATTCCTCGGGCTCTGCACCCTCTTCGACCACCTCCACGTCAGCATCGTTCCAGTAGTGGGCAAAGCGTTCATTGGCCGCATTTTTTTCGAAGCTAGACGCACCCAGCCCATTCCAAATAAAGATCTTATGCGATTTTGCGGATACGAGAGCGAAAGCGTCTCCAGAGGCCAATGACGAGCTATCGGCGGGCACTTCGCTAGCATGGATATCGCTCTCGACGGTGCCTCGGATGCGGAACAGCTGCGCCGTCACTGGCAAGGCGGTGTACGAGGCCAGAAGCTTACCCTTGAAGATCTTATAGAAGTGCCGCGGCTCGTGGCTTTGTGAGGTCTGCACGAGCAGGGCGTTCTTCTCCACAGCCATACTGAGGCCGTCCTGGAAGGCTCTCTCCTTAACAGCGGCGTTGGCCTTGGCTCCCTGCCACACGTAAACGATGGGGCCCTGGTCGCCATTGTTGGCCTCGTAGTTATAGGTGAGGATATAAGACCCAAAGCCCAGAAGCGGAAGGTTCTCCTCGAAGGGGACAGTGTTGACCAGGACCTCACCCGAATTGGGTTTGCTGACGTACTGCGTGATGCTCTCAATGCTGTTTTGTCCGTGGTCCGGCATAAAACCAATGGCCCGTCCACCACTCCTCTTCAGTTTGTGCACCACAGCGTCGATCTCGTCCACATCCAGCGACTCGTCTGAGCCGATATCCAGAGCGGATCGAATGAGGCGTGTGTGCGCCATGCCGGCATCGCGCCAGGTGGCAAAGTACTGTTTGAATGGGGCGGACTCGGCGCCCTCGACAATGCGCTGGATCTGTGTCCAGGCAGGATACTTTTTGGCGCTGAGGAACTCTTGGGCCTTGGCCATGGCGTCGGTTTTCTCCTTTGGAGTGGCGCCTCTTCCAACCCACACGAAAATGCCAGAGCCAGTGTCCAAAATGAAGCAGTCACGTGTGTCCAGCATGGCCTGAGTCAAAGGTTTCTGCGCAACGGTATCCACTTGTAATTTGCCGCTGGCATCGCTCACCTTGTAGAGGGTCACGGCGGCAGCGTCAGCTCGCTCAAATGCACTGTCCTCCTCTGCGGTAGATTCCTCGGGAACCTGGTCGGCCGAGCCAGATCCGAGCACATCAAAGAACTGCTGCTTGTCTGCATCGGTGCTGAAGTCATCTATTATTTGCACACGGGCACGTCCATTGTGGTCCTGATCTCTGATTTGATTCGCAGCACTGATGGCCTTCAGCTTCTCAACGCGCTTGGCCTGCGATCCCACGTAGACGTAGATATCGCTACCAGCATCCAAGATGAAACAGTCGCCCTGATTCATCGAGGACACGGACAGATTAACCTGTCGCACACGCACGTTCCGCTTGCCCTTGACCTGGAACAGGCGCTTCTGCCCCTGGGCGTTGGTCTCTACGTGCTTGAAGCCGGTTCCAACACCGCCCTGCTCGTATCGAATGCCTGAAATAGTGGTTTGTTATTTGACTGCGTGAAACGGCTTTGGCAGCTTATCGAACCATTCTTAAAGTATCCCAGGAACAGCTGCGACTCGTGATCCTGCACCTCGCGATGCTGTACAGGGCCGCCATTCAGAAGGTCATCCAATTGGACGGTAAGGATGGCAGCAGCCCCAGCCTCATCGGTCGATGTTTCGGAGCCTAACCAGAAGTGCACATCCCAGGAAAGTTTCTTATCTTTCTTGCTTTCAATGGTCTAGAATACATATGTACAAATGTACATTATTCACTGATTCAAAATAAATGCTGTGCATGGTTCATGGGAAACTTGTGATTCATACACATATTATATGTGCAACTATTTCCCAGAGTAATCCCTTATGGTCTGTATAGAGTTCTCTCCCACCATATCATACTTACATTCAGCACAATGAAGGAGTCTCCGGTGTAGAATTTCCCGTAGTTATTCTTTGGGTAGGCCACCGGCTCGAAATTCTGAAGAAAGTCAAATAAATAATAATAATGATAGAAGAAATGGGTATAAGTATATTGTTCTACAAATAGACAAAATTTTGCTTATGGGATAAATGTTTTGACCGTTTCCCATTATAAACAAAAAGCGCTAGCCATTCCGGACCTAATAAATTGAGTTAATGAACAGAACATTGGCTAGACACAAACATATGTATGTGTAGATGGATATATCTAGCACTTATAAACATGTGGCACACACATTTCGTGCGTTCGGCAACGAAGAAGGTAAGAAGGGGGAGAAGACCATGCATGCCTTTACCCGCCGGTTTGTGAATGCCACAGGCAGCCCCACCAGCCTACGGACTCCGCTGCAAGAGCAACGCAGCCAGTCGTACGTGGGTGCTGCGCTGCGCTGCGAACTTTCCCCCAAAAAGATGAAACAAGCTCCAGCTATTTATACGCTTCTCGGAGCAGCCGGCACAGGCACTGGCCCCAGCCAGAGCGAAATCAAATACACGATATATTGACTTACCTCAATGCGCCAGATCTCCAGGCCAGGTGTGCGGCCGGCGTTGGCAAAGGCTGGATTCATTATGCGTCTGCCGGGCTGCTTGCTGTTCTCAGCAGAGGGCTGGATTTGTCCGGTTTGAACGGGGAAGGCGGGACGGGCGTTGAACGTACCCGCTGAGCAAAGAGTGGCGGAGAGTGCGAAGAACACCAGCAGGCTGGAAAGCAAGCAGATCAGTTTGTACAAAGTCAAGGGAATCAGAGTCCGTCTGGTCGGGTTGTGGAACTACTTGAACCCCGCTCAAGGACGATACAACAGTCATCGTCATCCGACAGCCTTCGGGTGAGTCATGCCCATAAATGGCCATAAATGTCACATGGCGGCGAAAGTTTTTCATCAGACGCGTTCCATATGATAAACTCGCTCGCAACTGCCATGTATAGGCAATATGCTCGTAAGACAGTACTTATGGAGAGTACTCTCCTCTACTTACGGCTTAGGCCAGATGAGTGCTCTGACGCGCGTCGTATGAGTAACCCCCTGTACAACTGATTGCACTAATTAAACTGTCTTATATTTTCCGTCGAGAGTTCTATTGGAGCTTATTAGCCAAGAGAACTGTGCGCTTGCATTACCTGGAGATGACTGCCATGCTGGCGGCGCCCGAAGTTTCCATTTCGGTATCGCCTCTGTCTCGTGCCGAAGCGACAGCAGCGCCGCTTTGTTTATTGTTGCGATAAATATAACAAGTTGCGCGTATATCGCGTATTCCCCGATGTGGCTGGTCTGGGTATTCGCCTTTGTTATGAGTGTATATGGATGTACATATGTATGTATGTATGCTTTGTTTTTCTCGTCGAGTTTGCTTCCACCACCTCAAACAGAGATGATTGTCCGCGCTGATGCTGATCCCAAACAAGAGCGTGTGAACTGTAATTGTAAGAGTAGCAACGAGTTAGCGTCAGCTGTTAAGAGTGTTTAAGAGATCGCCCCGATAAGCAGAAATGTATATTTGGAGAATAGTTAGGTGCTAATTAATATGTTAACTCCCCCAAAACACGTTTGTTCATACCAACTAAGTCATATATTTTCGCTATTCAAATAATATCATTATTTTCCCATTATTCAAGGCATCTTGTCAGGGAACAATTCCTAGATGCCAACTTGTACTATGATATCATTTTTGCACACGCATTAGTTAGCTCCCACATTTTGTACAGTATCAGGGATTAGTCTACGACCAACAAAGGAGTTCCACTTGAGATGAAGAGTGGCTTAAGAGTTGTTTTTGAATGATTTTCGTTATTTCCTAATAATAGTTGGGCGTCAATCGAGTACGCAGACTTTTGTCCACCACTATTTACATATAGATATGTAGTATATAGGTACATATGCTGTGATGTCTGATCGGATCTAAAGGCCGTCTGCCGAAGCTGTGAATTAAAAGGCTGCACGCATGTTTTGCAAATTGCTTTCAAGTAATTAGTTTTGCGCCATGACGACACGACATGTCTGGGGCAGGTAGCGTGATATCATCGTTGATACCAAACACCAAGCCCAACAAGCCCTTTCTCTGCAAGTGGGTCACAATAACAAAAATGGTGAAAAATGTCCATATTTAATTGGAAGTATCTGACTTTTGGGGCACTTTCTGCGCCGTTTTCAAGTTCGCATTTGTTTCGCTTGACGTCTGTCCTTACAGAGTGAATATCAAATATAGTGAACGTGGTTCGGGTATCAATCATGAATGCCTAAATACATATGAGCACAGGTACCCGAAAAAGTCGTTTCTACGTATCCACAAGCATTGTAGTTATGTATGTATGTACATATGACAAAAAGCGTCTCGTCAACAAACCAACCTATCAATCACAATTAATAAAGAGTTGAATTGGTGGCACAAAAGGTATGTCCCATTAGGACCATCAATAACAACAGCCCTCTTCTGGGGATGCTAATCTTTCAACAATATTGTATGGTACGACAATGAAGCTAAAGAGCCGCACAGAACCTCGAATAAATACGCATTTTGAAGTACACTTGATGTACGAGTAAACAGTACTATGACCGCTTCCGTTGCGAACATTTTTACAATATTTAAACACACTCGTAGGTATTGTGTACTATAATTATGTACATATGTACATACATACTATACTACCGAAAGGTCTGAGCTCGGGATCATGTTATATTTTTCAAAACAAAAAACGTTGATAAGCAAAATCAGCATCCAATTTAATTAGATGAGGTCAACACATTTTCTAAGGCAGCAAGCAATTGTTTTATTCTATAAACTGCATTTATGTAATCAGCCATCAATTGAGCTCAATTAAGCAGCCCTGTCAAGAGTCTCTTGGGACTAGTATATGCTATGTATATTAACTGCTAGTCCGTTTGTAGTTATCCTTTGATGCTACCCAAAAGTTGCTATCGAACGCTCAGAAAATCAAAGCAAACAAGTAAACACTTACTTAGGTCAATACGAACTGCCCCAACCAAGACTTAATGCGCGACTGAGCACAGAACTATCACGGGAACTTGGAGCGAGGTGCGAGGTGCGAGCGACAAACGGCCGATCGAGACACTGAACGAAAGGCAAAGCTCGTCTTCGCTTTTATAAAGTCTGGGCTGGGCCGGGCCCGGCCGCACTCAAAGCCGAGTCGCAATCGCGCCGATTGTCTCAGCCGCTAGCTTGCCTTGCTCGCTGCCACTGTTGTGCCGCCGTAGATCGTTGATAAGGTGAGCAGCGACTGATAAGTAAAAGTGAAAATTACCCGCACTGAAGCTGTAAACAGACAGAGATTGAAAACAAAATTTGAGAATTCTTTGAAATCAAGTGGAAAGTCGGGCAGTGCTTCACCTAAACGTAAGCGTAGGAATTCCCAGCTTTATTTCAATCCATTCGTCAAAGTAGTCTAAGAATAATGTCTAGTAATCGGCAGCAGTGTTCGATAGGTAGTCCCTTCGACCGATGTTGGAGGCCTGCTTGTTCTGAACGGCCTCCAGCTTGGGGCACTCGGTGATGCGATGCCCAAGACCGCCACAGTAGCTGCAACCATGTGAATCGCCCAGGTCCAGATGTTGGTGCTCGGCCTCTGGCGCTAATTCGTCGAGAAAATCGGGCACCTCCTGCTTGCCCTCAAGAAGAAGGTGTTTCAAATCTAGAAGTACAGATTGCTCGGTAATCTTGTTGATAAGAGTGGTAGCCAATCCTTTGGTGTTCGAACGACCCGTTCGACCAATGCGATGCACGTAGTTTTCAATATCATCTGGCATGTCGTAGTTAATGACATGTTGCACATTGGGAAAATCCAGACCCTTCGAGGCGACGTCTGTGGCCACAAGCACGTCTTTCTTTCCCACGCGGTAGGCGTCGACAGCTCGAGAGCGCTCTTCCTGGTCCTTTCCGCCGTGTATGGCCACCGCCTCGACTCCCTTCAGCAGCAAATACTCGTGTATGCAGTCCACGTCCTGCTTCTTCTCGGCAAATATCAGCACGGGTGGCGCAGTCTTCTGTAGGCAGTCGAGCAAGTAGACAACTTTTGCCTCCTGCTTTACATATTCCACCTGTTGGGTGACGTTCATAGAAGCGGCTCCCGCTCGCCCAACATTTATGGTTACCGGCTTCACAAGCGCAGACCGGGCAAAATTCTGAATCTTTTTCGGCATAGTAGCCGAGAACAAGAGGGTCTGGCGCTGGCCCTTGAAGAAGGAGAAAATTGTGCGGACATCCTCCTCGAAGCCCATGTCAATCATCCGGTCAGCCTCGTCCATGCACAGATATCGGCACATGTCCAGCGTGAGGATCTTTTTATCCAGCATATCCATAAGTCGTCCGGGCGTCGCCACCACAATGTGGACGCCTCGGGATATCACATCCATAGCCTCGCTAACTGGCAGCCCTCCCATGGCCAGACAGGATCGCACCTCAGGCATGCCACACGCTTGAAGGTGTTTACTGTAGTGCTGAATGATCTCGTGCGTCTGCTTTGCCAGCTCCCGCGACGGGCATATTATCAGTCCGTATGGTCCTTCATTGCGTTCAAAGGGCAGACTATACTCCTGCTCAAGCGCAAACATGAGGATGGGCAGCACAAATACCAGTGTCTTGCCGGAGCCAGTGAAAGCAATTCCAATGAGATCCCGCCCAGCGAGGACGGTGGGCAAGCCTTGGACTTGGATCGGAGTGGGTGTCTTAATGCCCTTAGCGGCAAGGCCATCAAGTATGCCCTTCGGAAACTTCATCTCGCGGAAACTCCGTATGGGGGGGCTGGGATTCTCGCCCTCTACGAGGATCCTCAGGTGCTTTTGGATTGCTTGTCGCTCCTCCTCAGACATGGCTTCTATGTAGCGCGGCGGACGCCAGGATGTCTTTATAGGATCCTCGTACTGTATGCCCTTCGCCAGTTCCGCTACTCCCATCAGGGCCTTCTGCTGGGCAATGCTCTCCATGATCTTTGCCTCCTCGCGCAACTGTTTCTCCACAGCGCTTAGTTTTTTTGCCTCTGCTATCTTTTTCAGTTCCGTATGCTGGTCCAGGAGGCTGATGTTGTATTTCCGTCCATAGGTCTCGGCGTCGTGAGCGCCTTGTGAGTCGTCGTCGTTCTCATTCTCGCTGGACGACTTGGTCTGTGCCGTTTCGGATGCCAGTTGGACGACGCGACCGAGCTTCATCATGTGCTGCTTTTTCCGCTCTTTGACAGGCACATACGGTACATAGTCATCGTTCTCCTCCGCTCCGTCATCGGATGACTTTGAAGTTCTCCTGTATCTCTTTACATTTGCCATTTTGTTAACGAAATTATTTACTGATATGAATATGTAAACAAACGAGCTGCAATACGATAGTTGCTTTCCAGTGATAGTCGATACTATAATATCGATGTCACGGCTTGTGATATTCATTTGAATTTAGCCGAAAGCGCAGTTGGTTTCAAATGGTATAATGGCCGTGTGACATTATCCTTTGCTAACTGTGCTTGAACTCAACTTAGAAAAGTGGTAAATCCGCCAAAATGAGCTTAATTAATACCTTCGAATCCAATCAAAAGTTATCTGCTCCCTCTTTGAAAATAATTACAGTTGAAATAAAACAAATACATATTTCAAAATATGCTATCAATTAAAATTTGTGAAATTTTTCTAGCAATCGAAGTTTAAAAAAAAAGCCAAAGCTAGCTATTAAAAGGCTAATTTGGAAATCCTCATAATATATATCATTATATATTACTTATGGACATCCCAAGCAGGGTGACCGTTTCTCGTATTTTTACCACTTTTCGGTATTTTTTTAGGTCAAAATTTAACCAACGGTATATCGGTATATAATGGTATATTTTGTCAATTTCATTAATCTATTCATTTCAATTTTTTATATAATAATATAATATAAGCATGTATTTAGAATAGGCCAGTCAAGTAAAAAATTGATTCATTAATCGGATAAAATTATGAGGGCATGGCATACAGTATACTGTATGGTTAGTGGTTGTATTGAATTCGTCAGTATATTTAGGGTTTATTTTTAAAATGATACTGTATATTTCGGTATAATTCTGATGGTCGGACGGTATATTTTAACGATAAATCCTCGGCCACACTGATCCCAAGAAACTTTTTAAGAAAAATTTATTAAATATTTCGTGGCGTCATGTCTATGTCCAAGACCACAAACACCTACAACCGACAGAACTGGGAAGACGCCGAATTTCCGATTCTGTGCCAAACCTGCCTGGGGGACAATCCGTACGTGCGCATGATAAAAGAGCGATTCGGCAAGGAATGCAAGATTTGCACGCGTCCGTTTACCATATTCCGCTGGTGTCCAGGAGCCCGAATGCGCTTCAAGAAAACGGAGATTTGCCAGACGTGTGCGCGCCTAAAAAATGTTTGTCAGACATGCCTGCTGGACCTGGAGTACGGACTGCCAATTCAAGTGCGAGACGCTGCCCTCAAGGTGGCTGACACCATGCCCCAAAGTGACGTTAACAAGGAGTACTACATTCAGAACATCGATGCTCAGCTTCAGGATGGCGATGGCACTGAGGCGGCTGGCGCCGTCGGCCGCTCTCTGGCGGCCAATGAGATGCTGTCCAAATTGGCACGGACTGCACCCTACTATAAGCGGAACAGACCTCACATCTGCTCTTTCTGGGTAAAGGGTGAGTGCAAGCGTGGCGAGGAGTGTCCATACCGTCACGACAAGCCGAACGAGCCCGACGACCCACTCTGCGAACAAAACATTAAAGATCGCTACTATGGACGCAACGATCCAGTGGCCGAAAAGATCATGAAGCGAGCAGCCTCGCTGCCAACGCTCGAGCCTCCAGAGGACCGCAACATAACTACCCTGTATGTAGGCAATCTTCCTGAGGAAATCACAGAGCCGGAACTGCGCGACCAGTTTTACCAGTACGGCGAGATTCGGTCGATTGCACTGGTGCCGCGACAGCAATGCGCCTTCGTGCAGTACACCAAACGAAGTGCCGCCGAGCTGGCAGCTGAGCGCTCCTTCAACAAGCTGGTGATCCATGGCCGCAAGGTAAGCATAAAGTGGGCCCACTCCCAGGCCAAGCAAGGAACTGCGGCCAAGACGGAAAGACGCTTTGAGGTGGCAGGCATTCCGCCACCCAGCGCCAAGCCAAATGACTACTTTAATCTGCGACAGGAGCAGATAAATGTCATGCCGGCTGGCATGAAGCTCCATCAGTTACCCTCAAACTTGGTGCCGGCCTCCGCGTACCAGATGTACGGACAACCAACCTATGCGGCGCCCTACAGCAACACAAACAGCGGCACAAGCGCAACGGCCACATCTACCTCTGGTGTGAATCTCGACTCGATCTCGATTCCTCCGCCACCAGGTCAAGTACCCTATCCCAGTCAGGATGCCACCCGCATGGGCGCCCTGAATAAATAATATTTATTAATGACGACTGCAATTTTGTATAAAAACTGGAATACTTTTGAAATAAAGTCAAGGAAAACCTCCTGTCGGGTCAAGCAGCTTAAATATTGTAAATTATTGCCAGTGGTGCGGCCCAAAGGAAATGCATTTTGTTGTTGTCATTTCCAATGCCCCCACTGTAAAGATCATTTGCTACCGCATATGCACATGCAGCGGAATTCTTTCGTCTCTTTATATCGCAATCTCTCGTACTCGGCTTAACAGCGGCCTTTTTTGCTCATCCAAATTAGCAAAACATTTTTTTTTAAATTGGAACGTTTAAAGACGTTTACAGAGGCATGTGCCTGCAGCGTTCCCAAGTCCGGGTGCGCCCATAACGTATGTATAACGCCCATCACAAGCAAGCTTGTTTTAAAATTTTGCCACGACTTCTTCCGTCCGACAAAAGACGAAAATCTGCGACATCCTCAATTTTAAAGATACGAGAAAACCAAACCGAATTCCCACACCCAGACTGTATAATCCGAATCAGATCGGATCATTATTATAGCCAGAAGGAGCAAATTAAACTGCACTAGCTACGATCCTTCGATCCCCTGTTGGCTCCTTACTTCAACTTGTGTTCTCTTGAGAGATAATTCTCCCCATTCTTCTAATGAATTGGTCGATGACATTCCTGTAATGACTACTTTTGTTTCTGTCCGGGATCCGCACGTAACTAGTTTCGCTTTTGGTGTAGCTTCAGCCACTTGATAATAAAAGTAATACATACGAATGTATTCCATATTGCATATTTATTATTATTTAAATTTTAAAAATATCAGCAGCCCTGGTAGGCAGTTGTGAAGCGCAAGGTAGATTTATATATAGGTACAATAAATCAAGAACAAAATAATATAACAAAATAAACCAGGCGAATCTATCCAAGGGTAAATCATTAAATAATGGCTGATTTTTGATTTAATAAGGCTCTTCAAACAAAGAATCACGTTATTTATGTCACGATTTATCTACATTTGCAACACATTGTAAAGATCTCGGCGTTCGCCCAGAAACGCGTGCACTGTGGTCCAATTTAAATACTTGCCTGCCAGATTTTCCTCGCGCTTTCTTGAACACGTTGATAATAAACTGCCGTCATGAGAATTTACCGTGGAGCGATTGTGCATACCAAGTCTTTTGATGAGTTTGAGTCTTTCGAAAATGGATTCTTGGCCGTGGCTGAGGATGGAAAGGTATGGTTATATGAGAGATATGATATAAAAAGTTCGAGCTAAGAAGTGTTTGGTGTTCCTCAGATTATCGGAGTGGGCAACGACTACGACTCTTGGCTGTCCAGCAACAAGTTTAGCCCCGCGGAGCTGGCCGAGGTGCGTCTGTCGGAGAACCAGTTTTTGATGCCAGGATTTGTAGACTGCCACATACACGCTCCGCAATACGCGCAGTATGGCCTGGGACTGGACATGCCACTGCTGGACTGGCTCAACACGTACACCTTCCCTCTGGAGGCGAAGTTTTCCGATCAGAGCTACGCCCTTAAAGTCTACAAGAGCGTTGTCGTAAGCATCAATTAAAATTGCCGCAACCATAGTTTGTGTTGCTTATCAGTTCGGTCGCACACTCCCATTCTCGTATACTGACGATCGCGGTTTCCCGCTGATCGTTGATTGCCCATCCATCCGACAAACACTTGATTGTAGCGCTTGCAGTGCTGATAATGTGATACTATACCCCCTATAGGAAGCAACGATACGCTGTGGAACCACCCTAGCCTCCTATTTCGCCACGAACAACCTTGAATCCACACTGATACTGGCACGGGAGGCTGTTCGCCAAGGCCAGCGGGCACTGATCGGTAAAGTATGCTCCAATTGCAACAGCCCCGACTACTATGTGTGAGTACAGCGTGTAGCCGTCACAGGTATCGATTTGGCCAACTCAAACACCTTATTCACAGGGAGACGACGGAGGAGTCGGCAAAGGCGACGGAAACATTCGTTTCGGAGTTGCAGGGCCTCAAAAGCCCCCTTGTGCTTCCCACGATAACGCCGCGATTTGCACTCAGCTGCAGCAAGGAGCTGTTGAAGGAGTTGGGCGACATTGCCAAGCGTCTGGACGTCCATGTTCAGAGTCATATCAGTGAAAACCTTGCAGAGGTGGAAGTCGTGAAAGGGATTTTTAAAACTAGTTATGCCGGGGCCTACGACGAGGCTGGCCTACTAACCAAAAAGGTAAGTTGACGGCGAGACTGTAGCTTGGATTACTGTCGTCTACTATTTCATCTTTATGACGGTACTACAGACGGTAATGGCGCACGGTGTACACCTCGAGGACGAGGAAATTGCACTCCTGAAGCAACGCGCCACATCAATTGCTCATTGCCCCGCATCGAATACGATGTTAAACTCCGGGCTGTGCGACGTCCAGCGCCTAATCAGCGCCGGCGTAACTGTCGGACTGGGAACAGACGTGTCGGGTGGGAACTCTGTTTCCATCCAGGATGCCTTGCTTCGCGCCTTGGATGTGTCCAAGCACTTGGAGTTTTTCAAGAAGCAAAACATTCGCGGCACGGGCGAAGCCAAAAATCCCGACCCGAAGTATGTTCAACTGAAGTACAAGCAAGCATTCTACCTGGCCACACTTGGTGGCGCCAAGGCCCTCTCTCTTGACCACCTGACTGGTAACTTTATGCTGGGGAAGGAATTTGATGCCCTGCTGGTGGATGTCAGCGTCGTAGAGGAGCCAGTGCGTCCGCTCAATGTCAATGAGCTCGTCGAGAAATTCATTTACACTGGCAACGATCGCAATATAGTAGAGGTCTTCGTGGCCGGTAAACGGGTAAAAAAACCCGAGTCAAATTAGGGAAATCGGAATGTAACAGTTGCATTTCACAAGGAAACGAATATAGAGAATTTATTATCTTGAGGACAAATCGTAAATGCTGAAACGAAAATTCGCTTCTAAATAACATAATCTATATATATATATATGTATATATATATATGTACACTTGGAGGATTGCCATGAATCCATGTCAACACTAACTTTTTCAAATACAGCTTGTACATTTCAGAAAATTTTATATGTACATATGTAACTTCTTAACATCTCAGAATACAATCGGATAGGATATAGTATGTAGGCGCATGTATTGTAATCACATATTGGCTAAAGGGGCTACACGGACAGTCAGTAATCACCTAAGTGTTCGATTTTTGAAGCGAGAATATTTTCAGGGGAATATATAAGTACATACGTGTATGTACATACGTTCTAGGAGAGAATTCAAATTAGGGCTTGGCTTCAATTTACCTAGAATCAGCATGGAGCTTGGGGTGTTTGGGGAATGTATAGGCATGGCATGGCTTGATTGGTATACAAATTAAGTAAATTGTCCATAAATAGTTAAACATTTCATAGGGGGCTCGTTTGGGCTAGCTAAAATGCCTACGCCTTCGACGGCATAGGCAAATACTCGTACTCTCACTTTACATACTTAGGCTTACACTCTAAAATGGCTTTACACTATTTTCAGCTATTGGTAGCATAATTATAACTAAGCTAAAAAGATCGGCATATCTATAGATCTGGGATGCGTTTTACGCATTGAACATATTCTGCTGCGTGGCATCGTTTTCAAAATCTGTCCACGCATTGTTCAGTTCCATAAAAATGAGCTTGGCAATCTCCTCGTTCTCTGTGCCATTATGCTGAAAGATTCGCATGTTGCAGAGTACATTTATAATTCTTTTTGGCCAATTTCAGCACTCACCTTGTCAGGATGCACGGCCAAACAAGCACGACGATAGGCCTTCTTCACCTCGGCAGGTGTCACCATGGTAGACATTTCACACCGCTGCCATTTGGCGTTCTCCCACAGCACCGAATGCATAGAGCTGAGAAGAGCTCGAATGTTGTTCTTTTTACCATCAGTCTGTAAGCATTTTAAGTATTTACATAGTGACTATGACCATTGGTATGCATTGCATTTGACCTTACCCATTCCATTATGCGAACTTTCTTGGGGTCCATGTCCTTGACGAGCTCTTCTTTGCGCATTTCATTGATGGACCGTGGACCGTGACTCATTTTGCTGCCAAACGAGTATCCCTGCTGACCCAGGATGTCTGCAAAAATATCAGAGCCCTTAACCCCTCCACCTGTCGCCTGCTGGGGTCCTTTTGGTGAATCGAAGTGTGCGCGACTATAGTCCGCACGTCCTTGAGCAGGTGTGGTCTGCTGTGGCGGAGGAGTCTTTACAAATGTGGGCTGTGGCTGTGGCGGCGTCTTCACAAATGCTGGTTGCGGTTGCGGCTGGGTCTGGGGCTGGGGCTGGGCTTGCTGCTGGGATTGGGCCAAAGGCTTGTGCGTGGGGCTCGAGAACTGCGTCGGCTGGGGACTGCTGCCCACCGGCGATTGTCCACTTAGTGTACGCGGATTGAAGTTTATGTTGAGACCCGAAGCTAGGTTAGCAATGTCCGCAAAGGGGTCTGAAGGCTTTTGGGACTGTGTGGGCGACGGATTCTTTCTGGCAGGAGCTGGTTGGCTTGTAAAAGTCGGAACAGATCCCACAAAGGGTGGAAGTCCTGCACTAGTCGAGGGCTTTAGGCTAGGAGTACTGTTTTGGTCTGCTGCGCCGAAGATATCGAACAGGTCAGCGTTGATTTTTGGCAGTTGGGCCTGCGGCGGTGGAGGAAGTATGTCTGGTACTGAAGCCGACCCAATGCCAGTAGAGTCATCATCGCCGAAGGCCCCCAGCAGGTCAAAGCTGGCATCAGTGCTGGGCATGGCGCTTGCTAGGGGATCTGCTGCTGGTGCGTCACTCGGCTGCTGGTTTAGATTAAGCAAATCGATGGGCGGCGAGGGCTCCGGCACAGCAGCGGGAGTATCATGAGCTATTTCGGTGACGTCGGGCAATACAAGCGGAGAGCTGGACCGCTCTGGTTTCCTCGCCGGTGGCGGCAACGGACGCGTGGTTGGCTTTGTCACTAAAATGAAGCCATGTTGTAGAAGGTATTCCAGGACGGTCAGTCCAGACCGATTGATCAAGCTTACCGAAATTGTCCAGCATCTCGGCATATTCCAGGTCTGAACTGAACAAGGTGTGCGCCGATCGTTTTGGTTTGGCTGGTATCCATGGGGGCTTATGGCTGGGCGGGCTCTCCGACTCTGTCACAGCCAGCGATAGCGAGACGCAAAAGTTCGGCGTCACCTGCTCAGGATCTGGCAAATCGTCAAGGTCGTGACTCCTGAACGTTATCAAGGTCTCCGGCTCGGGAATGAATCCCGTGTGGATTTGAAACTGACAGATCTTCAGGCCCTGGGGCCGCACCATCCCCTTTAGTGCATTCCGAGCGTGGTATAATACTATTGTCACTTCGCCGCATACGGTCAGATTAATGGGCACCACAATTTTTCCAGGGCCGGCCAGGTGCAGACTGCAGAAGATACAAAATGTAAGCTTCGTCACTTCGTCAATGTGACTGGCTCTCTCGCTGCCTTACCGCATCTTGTCGTATTCCTGCAGTGTGCTGAGCAACATCTTCTCGTTGCAGTAGATCTCCATGTAGATTCGGCAGCCGTCCCGTGCCTTGGTCATTCGTGGAACGGGCTGGCAGGTGAGCGCCACCAGATTGGTGTTCTTGTAGTGAGGCAGAAGTGGAGTCGGGCGTAGGATGTCGCCAAAGTAATACAGAAAACGAAATTCCGAAGGACGCAGATTGATGGTGTGTCGCTTGACCGCAAACACCTGCACAGCGTCCTCTGGCTCGTGAAGAAGGTCCGCATACATGAGCAGTGCACAGATCACGGTGGCAGCTGTGCATCCTCCCGAGTCGCCAGTTTGCACGACCACAACCGACTTTGGATCTGCGTTGAGGAAGTTGTAAATGTCCGCGGACACAGTAAACAGACCCTACAGGAATGACGGAATAGAGAGGCAAGAGCATGTACTCGTCGCAAAAATAGCAATGATTTAAAAAGCTAATTGTTTTACACACCTGCAGGTTGGGAGCATGTGCCTGGGGGCAACCATATACGAAGCCTGCTTCCACCGTTCGCACAGGGGGTGGGAGTCTCGGAACAGTGCGCTGTCCAAAGTTGTAAATACTAATCTTCTGAGGGGCGAAGCGGCTCTCAAGGGATAGGCGGACGTCTTCGATGTTGTTCGTCTTGTAGGCCGACTCGAAGCCATCCGATGGGCAGGGCATGACCAGAATCCTCGATGTAATGTGGCTGATATCGAGATCATTACGTGCTATGGACTGCTGCATTGTCTGCATGACCTTTGTGGAGGTGTCTTTTAGGTTCTTGAACAGCGTTCCAGCTCCTCCGCGAAGCGATGACAGCAAACTTCCTTGTCCATTGATTGAAGCAGTCGCGGCTGCGACGGGCGCAACTTGCGCTGCAGCGGCAGGCGGTGCAACGGAGTACAATTCTGATTGTGTGGGTGTATTTCGTGCCGGACTTTCGGACGGCGATGAGGTGATTGGGATCCCCCGCAGGTCTAGGGGCCCTTTCAGGGACCAGTTGTTTGTCTCCGCTATGGCCGCCAGACGCTCGAGTACCATGGAGATGTCCAGACGCTCAACGGGATTGACTTTGAAGCAGCCTTTGATGATATCACGGAAGCACTGATATCGTGGCTCGGGCGGCAGTATGTAGTTGGCATTAATGATGCGCAGTTTGCCCCCATCCTCGTACGGGTGTCTTCGATAGCACAGGAAGTAGAGAATGCATCCCAGGGCCCAGACATCTGCCTTGGTGCCTATCGGATTGTTCGACCAGGTGTCCAGCATTTCGGGTGCGCGGTACATTGGCGTCGTCACAGTGTTCAGCTGGTCCTCCAGCATGTTACGCTGGTGAGCACTCCATTCGAATGTGGGGGAGAGTATTTCTCTGGTTGCAGAGCCAAAGTCGCACAGCTTGATCTGCTTGTCGTTACCGATCAGGAAGTTTTCGATCTGCAAGCCAAAAAGATAAAGGGGTGGAGATATCAGCGCGGATCGGTTTGCTTACCTTTATGTCCCGGTGGGCAATGGGCGGCTCCTGTGCGTGCATGCATGCAACGGCCCGTGCCATTTGATAGAAAATTCGCAGCACGACTGGCGGGTCAATGGCCACATTGTCCACCTTGAAACAGTCCACCAGAGAGCCGCCTGCAAGCAAATCCAACGGAAAATATAAGACAGCAATCCGAGAAATATCAATCCCTTCCCTTACCCTTGCAGAGTTCTGTCAGCAGCAGATACTGAACGCCTTGCTGGGGCTGCTGTGGTGCCGGGGCTACGTAGCTGGATCCGACGAAGGCCACAATGTTCGCATTGCCCGAGAGCTGCTTGTGGACGTCAATTTCGCTGGCGATGGCAGTGCAGGCCTGCTGGTCGGCCCCAATCAAGCGCTTGAGGGCGTATTCGGTGCCAGTTTGCACATCTTGTGCGACATACACGAACGCGTAGCCGCCTGAAAGTGGGGAGAGGAGAGCCGTGCGGGTGAGGAAGTTGATAACACAGCTCTGATAATAAGGCATTTTAATTTCATTTACAGTGAACACGCTCTGCGATGAACACTGACCCCGCGTCGTGTGTCTAGCCAAAAGGGGAGGGATCAAGCCTACATACTACTTACTTACTTCCTTTTCCAAGTTCTATATCTACTAAACGTTCTGCCGCTCTAAATGCTGGTGAGAAATGCTCTTATATAAGAGAGCCGCGCAGACAACTTTGGCTTGTGATCGCAAGTCTGTGCTTGAGTGATTCATAGGTCAGGGAACGTTGAAGGTACGCGAATGAGTACGGAACGAGTAAATGTGAAAAAGCTGCGTCGCAACGCCAGCGCTAGGTGCCAGCGCAACGCCTAAAAAAAAGACACGCATTGCCACCGCATTTACGACCCGACAAGGCGACTTTTTCGAGGAAAAGCCAAAATCAGAAAGCGTAAACAAAGAGAACGCCCCTTGCGTTGCATCGCGCTCATCTGTTGCCTTCAAGCCACCACTCGGAGCGTTGGCTTCACTTCCTATTGATTTTTTGGGGGCTCTCCTTGCTGCATCTGATCAGCCAGGGGCCAGGGTGACTGTTCCCACTCCTCTTACCTTCGGCTATGACGCACTTGGTGCGCAGCTTGTGGCCCCCAATTTCGACGAGCTGGCCGACGTATTCGTTGTCCACTCTGCCACTGTTTGTGGCTGCTGCAGCTCCTCCTGCAGCCCCGTTGGCAGCTGTGTTGCCGTCGCTGGTGTTAAAGTAGCTGAAGTTCAGCGACTTGAAGAACTCGCCCATTGTGCAGGTGGCTAACGATGGTCGATGGTGCGGACTGTGTGAAACGTATTAACGCGAGTGATTTGTTTTGAATTTGTTGTGTCCGATGTCCATTAACAGAATTCGGCGTCTTCCCAGTTCTGTCGGTTGTACGTGTTTGTGGTCTTGGACATAGACATGACGCCACGAAGTATTTAATAAATTTTTCTTAAAAAGTTTCTTGGGATCAGTGTGGCCGAGGATTTATCGTTAAAATATACCGTCCGACCATCAGAATTATACCGAAATATACAGTATTATTTTAAAAATAAACCCTAAATATACTGAAGAACTCAACTTCTATTATACATATTCCTTGTTTTTGATATTCCGTGGAATATTACTAGCTATATTGAACATTTAGCCATGCCCACATAATTTTAACCGATTAATGAATCAATTTTTTACTTCACTGGCTTATTTTAAACTCTTGTTTTTGTTGAATTTAGTCTAAAAAAAGGCTTTGGCGAAGAAGGTCAAATAAAAAAAACTTAATGGGACGTAAGAGAAAAATCGTTACTATTGCTCAATTTTGATATTCCGTTGAATAATGCTGACTAACTAAAGCATTTAGCTCTCCCCATATGATTTTAGGCCATTGATGAATACATTTTCTACAAGATTGGTTATTTTTAATTACTCCCATTTATTGTATTTTGACTACAGCAAGGTTTAAACGAAAAAGGTCAACAACAAATTAACAGAATTTAAACATTATGACCAGTGTGACCGCGGACTTATCGTTAAAATATACCGAAATATATACTGATGACAAAAACGAATATAGCCCACTTAAGCCCCCTTTATTTAAATAGTTCAACTACTTGAGGTAAATAGTGGAAAATATTAAAGACTGTAAATTCTTCTTGTAGATAGCATGGATGCTATCTTTCCTCTGAATTTAAAAACCCCGAATATCTTTCACCGGAACTGCGCTACTGCAAAGCGAGGAAATCGTATTCCTCGATTTTGATATTCGATTTGATATTAATAGCTAGGACTTCCATACCTGAACACTTAATTTTATCCGATTGATAAATCAATTTCCTACAAGATATGCTAATTTTAATTACTTCATTACTTACCTTTTTATTGCATTTTTTTCCTTAAATAGGGCTTCAAAAATAAAGTCAAAGCACAAAAACGCAAGTGTTTCTGCAATGTTACGTAATTGTTGCTGCTCAACAGGTATCCGCTACGAGTATGGACATCTTTATACCCTATTTCATTCAATTAAAATTCTGCTTTCCAAGCTTATTTGATTAGATATATATATATATATACAATATATATCTCGAACCCTCGCCAAAATGTAATACATATTTAAATTTATTTGAGTGTTTTTATAAAAACAAAGTTCTGTGTATGAAAGTATATACATTTATGTATGGATTTACCTTTAAAAATTTAATTTAATAGATTGATGAAATTGATGAAATGTACCATTATGAAATCTTTTGATTTCCTCTTGTAATGTTGGCTGTTTGTTAAATTTGTAAGCAGGCAATACAATACTAGCATTTCCGGAACAAACTGGTACTATCATACTTTATCCCGTTTTATAATATTTCCTAAAATAATAAAAAATGCATGAAATATTCCCTTATATATGTACCAATCAAGCCTAGTAGGAAGTATAATCCGAGAATAAGACCCTAAACGGTTCATGCAATGAATGATTCGATCTATAATGCGGAAGGAAGGTATGTATATAGTCTCTAGTGGATCTAATAACAAAGTGTCTATCTATACAAGCTTTATTTTGAAATAAGCAAATAGTTAAATAGTTTTTGAAAATTGAAATCAAATCATTAAAAATATGTAATCCGAGTGTCAATGAAAATGAACCTTCATGGTGACAGAAAATATTCTCTAATCGGTTCTTCTAAAGAGTCGTTGCCGCATGTTTCGACCATGATGGAAGCCTCGATTGCCCGCATTATTGCGTTAGTCGGAAAATATTACGATTATGCCTGTATATTTAACATTTTTCCAACCACATGTGTCTTTCACCTTCGAACATATGCCACACCAACACCAGCTGCAATAAAATCCGAAGTTTCCTATATGAAATCTTAAACAGAAATCCACAAATCATTGGGAAAACCAACTCACACTTTACCTTCCATTGCCCTCTTTGATTGCCGTTTGCCGTTTGCCATGGGACCATGGACCAACACCTTTGATGGATGGCGGCATGTGGAAAGGCGGAATATGACTTGTAAACCTTTTCAGGGCGTTTGCCTGCCCCCCGCCTGCCGAACTTGCAATAACGCAAACAAATTGTCTTTCTTTGTTTGAGCCGAGTTCGTTACGTTACGTTTGGCCCAATGATAACTGCTGCTGTGTCTCTGGCTCTGCCTCTGGCAGTGGCTCTGGATGTAACTGCAGCTTAAGGCAGATGGCTGATGGCTGATGGTTGACGGCTGACGGCTGATGTTGCCGCAGGTTTGCGCAAATTGAGCTGTGCTGTAATTTTGACACACTTTAGAGTGTCAAGTGTGCAATTTTCTGTTACAATCTTGTGCGCTCCACGTAACGCCTTAAGATCGTTAAAATGCAAATTGTGCCCTGGCTTATCAGCGGGAAAAAGTGCTCAGAGTTCATTAATGGGCCTGCGAGACAACACTATCGATCGACGTGATCTGGCATTGACACATTTTCCGGCTATTTTCGATTTGGGCCATGTCGCAGTGTTGTGGCAAAGCTAGCTAATGCAAGTCAATAAATATTTTCCGAGCCATTTAACGGGCGGGCGAAAACAGCCAGAACACTGGAATAGTGTTCTACTGGGGGCAAACAAAAGAGTCATTCTGTTTGGACAATTGTGCCGTGGAGCACGCGCCCAGAAAAACCCATTAAAACACATTCCCACTGGACAAACCCGCCGTTAAGTGGAGCACAGCCTAGAAACAGCCGGACGACATGAATTTACACCTGCGAGATTTCCTTGGAATGGTTTACCTTCTAGCAGCCGTGGTAGCTCTGGCCGTGCACGGGACTAAGGCTCAGTTCTACAACCCGATGCCGATGTTCGTACCGAGGCTGTTGCCGGCCCCTACGGAGCTACCGGTCCCAGTGGAGCACCGGCAACGCTTCTTGCTCTACAACCCCTTCAATGGTCAGCAGCTGGAGCCGCTGCGATACATGTCCTTCCTGCGGGGAGGCAAGCGCCAGGCAGGGCAGGTAAGCGGAAACCTTGTGGAGCTGCCGCAGCTCTGGCAGCCCTGCTCCTGCGCGGAGTTCACCTGCCGGTGCTGCCTGGGCCTGGTCTTCGGGTTCGGGGAGTCCTTCAACCAGCGCGTGTGTACGGCCATCGAGTACAGCCGGGAAGAGCTGGGCCTCCGCCTGAGCATCGAAGTGAACCAGCGGTCTGTGGCCAACTTTGGCTTCTCGGCCCGCAATCCTCCGGACTACTGCATCCCGCTGCTGCTGCCGCTGCCGCTGTTCAGCTGCCTACGGCTCTATGACATACGGGCCTACGGCGAGGGCAATGTGCAAGTCTGCATCTCGGTGGTGTTCAAGGTGCTGGTCAGCCAGTTCTTCGAGTATCGCTTCAACTGCATCCGCTTCGGAGTCAATGGAGTGTACTTTGTGCGCGACTCGCAACAGCAGGACCAGGGCCAAGTCGTGGAAGTGGAGCTGGACAAACAAATGGCCGCACAATCATCAGAGCAGGGCTCCAAGCGCTCTAATCTCCCTAATGACAAGTTGGCCTCTGGCAGCCGCTTGGATTTCCATCCCATCTAATGTGGTCTTTCTCTTGCTGTCTACCATTTTTCATCATGATCCATGCCTCATTCTACGAGTATTACACGTTAAGTGAAAAAGTGAAATTTCTGTTAATTAAAAAGCTTTTTATTCCGAGCCCCAACACAACCAGCGCTGACGAACAGAGTGCTATGAAAATTGCGAAAATTGCCAATAAAACTCGAGCCTTACTTCGGTTTTGTGTGAGCGATGATGCGACTGCCTCAGATTTGTATCTCAGGCATGGCACACACACGTGCACCCAGCATTCTTCTCTGCACGGGAGTGTAAAATATACAGTATACGAGTATGTCCAACACACCTATTTCTGGGCACTTTCGTTAACGAGCGCGCACATGGCAATTATTTTACTGGCCGGCATCGGCGCACTCATCTGAGGCATCTTCTGCCTGACTTTGCTCCGAATGGAGGCGACCTAGGGCTGACCCAGGCGTAGACGCAGACGCAGACTTTCGAACCCCTAAATTGTTATGGCAGATCCGTAGGGAGGGTTTTGACTCCTTACGACATACCGAATAGACCATGAAAAACATGTTCTTTTTCATGTTAGTTTATGTTTAACTAAGAGGCGTATTTATAATTCATTGCAGATCAGTCTAATAAAAATTAGTTCTGTGGCGTTTCCCTAGCAGCCATATGATATTGTATTTGGTTCCACGGAAATTTTTAATTTCTTTCTACAATATTAATTATTGTTCGTTGTTATTGTTGTTATTATTAATTCGTGTTTACTTTGTCTTGATTCTTTTTACAAGAAATTGTTTCTGTTGCTGCTGTAAGATCTTGGCGAATGGCCCAGGAGTACAAGCAAGCTTCTAAATAGGGATTTTTTTGTTGCATATTCTAATTGGATATAATCATGATGGATACAATGATGATGATAATCAGCTAAGAAGACACAAATGGCCGGTTGGGAATACAGATGTTCTTAGGCGGCGGATGGACCATGAGATCGGAGCAAGTGCAGATTACAAGCAATTGTAGATCGCAGCTCACTGCAGGGAACAATTCGTGATTGAGTGACAGGATGTGTTCATCCTCTTTTGGAATTGCCAAAAAGCGAAGACAGAGAAATACACGCACCAACCTCACCATCAACTTTGGAGCATTGGAGCTGGAGCTGGAGCTCTGCTGTGGGCCATGTCGTTGTTGGGTTTGTGGCAATTGCGCAATTGGTCGCTCACTTCGACTGCGGCTTTTATTTTGGCATGCTCCGGCTTTGTTTGCAGTCTCGGCCAATGTTTCTCCGCCTCTCCGCCTTCTCTCTCCGCCTCTGTTTCTGGGCTCGACAGCAATTTTGCTTTGGCTAGAGAGATAGCCTGTCTTCGTCTCGCCTCGTCTCGGCCCAGTCTCTTGGCCAGCTCCAGCTGATTGTGAGTGTGAGTGCTGGCAAGTGTGTTGGTGGTGGTGGTAGCGTTGGCATCAGTGGTTCAGCCTTAGCTGTTACTGCGGCTGCTGCCTCGCCAGCGTCGCCAGCGTCGCTGTCGGCCTCCAAACATACATGTGTATACATAATAATTTTTACTTTTCTGTCGTTTTCCAGCTCGCTGCTTTTTTACTTGCAAGCAAAAGTTTTTCATGTGCCGTCAGTTGTATTTCGGTTCGCGCCGTGATCTGTCGCACACTTCAGCAGAGCCGTCGTCGTCGTATCCCAGGAAACGAGTAGCATCAGTGGCGTCTAGGAGCCCACGCTTAGAGGTGAACACTAGTATATTGGAATATCCCCGATCCGAAGCGACAAGACGCAAATGTAAGTTGACCGGCCAAAGCGTCGTATGCGTAACATTTTCTGATGGGAATCTGCGGATCTGGGGATCACTCGAGCGCCTATCTGCGGACCCTAGTCTTTGCTAGGTTTGCTGTAGGAATCCATTTATGAATGAGTTCTAGCGGATATAGACGGCTTTATTTTTGAATAGATAAGCAAGTAGACGCCAACAGTAGTTGTTGCCTCGCTATTTCGGATGCAAGCCGACCTACCTCAATTCCCACTTTGAATTTTGATGGAACTCCCCTCGAAACCCCTCGTGCCGAGCGAGTGCCGTCGAGTGCTCTCCATTCTCCATCCATGCTATGATAACTTTTCACTCTTTGGACCGTGCGTGGGCCTAGACTAAGATGAACATGAAGATGAAATGAAAACAAGAGCGGCGGCACGGCTTTGTGCTGGGTGACGTCGAGTGACGTCAAACCTACAAATCTGCCGCAGACAGATAGATGCCGCACTTCGCACTTCGTACCGAAAGTAAGAAGAGTTTCACTTTCAATTGCGACACCCGGCACATGGCACCAGGGAGAGCTCGGACCTATCCTAAGCAGCAGACGGCATCATCATAAGTCACAGTGCTGTGCTGAGTAACCGCATATGTAATTAAAAACAAAAACAAGAAACAAAAAGATACTGGCAAAAACCATAATCCGGATAGGCAGAGGCCAAGAGCAAGAGCACAGCATCTCTAAACTTTACGATCTATGAAATTTCACATTTCATTGCAGCAACGGCCACCGGAGGGGTGGCGGGGGGTGGAGGCTCAGAAAGTATGAATGTGCATGTGAATGGGGGAAGGAGGGTGGGGAGAGGCAAACAGCAGGAAAAAATCATGTAAAGTTTCTCACTTTTGGGTGGGAAATGTTAATCACGAAAAGTAAAAGTGAAATTAATACAGTGTCGACAGCAGCAGCAGCAGCAGCAGCAAACCGCATTAGCTGCGCCACATTTGCATTTCGCACATGACAGCAGTAGCAGCAGCAGAGACAGCAGCAGCAGAAATTACAGCAATCGTTGATAACAATAAGCGTCGGAGCCAGCGACCGTTCAATTGCTGCTCGGCCACGGTTTCGGAATCGGAATCGGAATCGGCCCGACTACCAATGACAGCACCTACCGAGACCCACTTCAATACCCCTGATTTGAATGCATTCAATGCACTGCTCTCGAGCGGGGGGTAAAGGTAGAGAGCCATTTGTGGGCGTAACAGTAATTTCAATTCAGCCTTTGTTGTCAGTTCCCACTCCTCGAGGGCGCTGCGACGCGTTGTTGAAGTTGATTGACAATCTTACAAGAGGCCGAAGAAGTTAATGGAAGGGATCCGCCGGCTGTCGCCAGATAAGTGAGAGTTGCCCTTCTGGGGCCACAGATTCTACCCTCGCTGCCACAAAATGGCTGCGGAAGTGCGGAGGGAAAAGTCGCTATTTACAAAGAGATTTCGAGTGAATGTTGCCACATCGGACGAGAAATTCGCCCTCTTATTAGGTGTGCGGCGCCTGTCACTCCGCTGTTTGTATGCAATAGGCATGGCGGGAAAGAAAGGTGACCGAAGCACGCGTGGGTCGATCTCTTTGGATAAAGAAACAAATCACGGAAGATCGGATTATAATTGCAGCCTGCATTTCAACACTCGATCCGAAATGGTCAACTGCCATCGTCTCTACGCACATTGCTCTCATTAATCGCCCCCCACCAACCCACCGAGTTACGTAACTGACGATGAGCCGAGAGACCGAGGGAGCCGATGAGCAAGAGCTGCCGAAAAAGCGAACAAAACAGTCGTGACATTGAAGCGTGCGCAGCGATGCCGACTGCGATGACGATGCCTACGTCAGTGCAGTTGCCGGCCAGCGGCCTAAAAACGCTGACCAACGCGAAAGGCCCCAAGAAAGAGGAGCGGAAAAGAGACCAAGCGCTCAATGGCAAACATTGACTCATGTTGTTACTGCTACGCTGCTGCTGCATCAGTGCAAAAAGCAAAACTCGTTTTTTGTATTTTTTTTATTTTGTTGCTGTTACAGTCCGACTTCGTAACGTAACAACAACAAAAGCGAATGGAAAACCAAAAAGCAAAAGCAAAGACTAGACTTCGGGTCCCCGCTGCCGGAGCGGGTTCACTGGGGAGCAGCCGCGATTCGGCGCAGTCGGCCGCATCGAGTTGAAAGTGAAAGTCGCTCCGTGCGGAGCGTTTTGGGCCGGCGCACAGCCCCATACTTAGCCACCCAGAGCTTCAGCCTCCGCCAATCCCAATTCCAATCCCAATCAGAGTCGTTGTCGTGCCGTGAACTTTGTTGCGCGCGTTTATATTGAAATTGCAATTTACAATTTTCTTAATTGTTTCTTCTTCGCATTTTGTCGGCAAATTTTCCCTCATTAGTGGCTTAATGCGTAATGCTCGTATTGATGGCCTGCACCAATCACGAAATTGGATAATCAGCAGATAAACGTTGCACAGTGGTCGCACAAACACCCCGATCGTTTAGATCGAGCCACTCGACGGTCAAGTTAGGGGTTGAGTCCCAGTTCGTGTACTTTTGCAGAGGGTGTTCAAATACGCAGTCTAAGGTTACAAATCTATCTGGTATAATTATGGGAAATAGTCTATTATCCCATTTAGGAAGATCAAAGTTTACTATTATCTAAATGCTCACTCTATGGTAGTAGTGTTATGCTCGTACATATATATACTGTATATGAGGAATGACATGAGGTATCTTTAAACTAATTATGAGGCCTGCCCAACGAATTATTTGTTATGTTCGCGATTCTTGTCGCAGTAGGGAAGGGCAAGGGCTTGTCAACGTCGAAAATGTCGTTGGCCGAGCCCCCATGCCGGCGACTTGACGACTTTTAATAATTTCCTCATGCCGCAGCTGCAATCGAAAGTTGCAGTTTTTAATTGATGTTTCGCTTTCTGAGCCCAACGCACCCAACACAAACACGCGAGTGCAACAAGAGCTCCGTAGCCAGCGATGCAGTCGAGCACCCACCGTTGTGGCCGCAGCCGCAATCGCGCCGCTTGTCGATAATTAAATTACGAGTACTCTAACTGCCGGCAATGGGGAGCGGAATCCGAACAGGTGTTGGAGGAGATCACTTCGCCACAGAGTGGAGCACGCATGCCGAACGGCTCATTAGCTCGGGGAAACACATTTACAAGTACCGGGGACGGAGGGATCGGTGGGAACCGACCCAACAAGCTACAAGTAACTGTCTGTACAATAGGGTACTGTCATAAACTTACATTCGATTGCATTTTTGTAACATTATGAGTGTTTTTGAGTGTTTAGCCCTTGTAAGCCTTACTATAAGCCAGTGAGAATTGTAGGAATTGAAATTTCAAATATAATACAATTGATGTTCCACTTAACAATTGTATAAATAATAGAAACTATAGAAAAAAAAGGGGAACAACAGAATAATAAACTTAACGTCTGGTTTGTTATTCGATCATATTCGATCTAGAATATATATGTAGTCGGTATACAGGAGGAGGAGCTGATATTCAGTTGCGGATCCGACAGACATTACAGGTGTTTGCGTGACCACTTTTGGGCCCGGGCGCTTGTCTGAGCCATATGCACTTGACGAGACCCACGCAGCTTTTATATACTTATATCATATATAACATATCATAACATATATGTATATAGTATAAGATCGATATGAGCTATTCGTTTAATAAGATACAAGACACTTTTGTGATTTGCGGCTACCGGATATAATAAGTTGGCAAAAAACACACTCAATTATACATATAATACTAATTTTCCAAAATTTATTTCTATATAACAGAACACTGACCTGAAAATGATGGGGACAAGCTCTTCGGCATGGAGTGCTGTGGCTCTAATGGGCTGTTTAACTGTGTGCCTTTCCATGGCCTACGCCCACGTCAGCAACGAAAATGCCGGTGGAACCACAAGCGTGACCGGAAAGCCCGCCCTGATCCGGACGGAGTTGCGCTTCGGTCGGAACCTGGACCCATCCAAAGTGCGAGTCGTCAGCGTCAAGTCGAGTAAGGGCGATGATGTGGAGATCCTGGTCGGAAAAAACAGTCGCAAGGCTCGTGCCGAAGAGGCGTCCGGCTCCTTCTTCGTGCGCAGCTCGGACGTCAAGCGGCCAGTAATACAGCCGAAGAGCAATGCCAGTGGACGCCAGCTTACCTTCGAGCATAGTCCCGCCCTGATCAAGCAGAGCGAGCTGGCCCAGCAGATGGAGACCTATCGCCAGCGCAGGACCGAGGCGGAGCAGCGCCAAGCGAAGCTCATTCAGCTGCAGTTGGCCAAGGCACAGAGCAAGATTCTGGAGCAGCACGCAGTGCAGGGCGAATCCCGCCGAGGCCGCCAGCTGGGGACAGATTTAAGTTGGCAGCCAGTATATGTCCAGGCGCAGCAGAGTCCTCGCAGAAACTTTTCGTTTGCGGCGGACCGTCAGTGGCAGCAGTATTTATTTGCCGACTCGGCGGAGGCCCTGCCCCGAGTGCAGCGTCAGGCGCAGGGGTCGGTCGTGAGCTTCCCGCAGGACATGCAGTATGCTGCCTCTGAGCCAGAACAATACTTTTCCAGGGACAGGGACACGCGCTCCTATGCCAGTAGTGGATCGCCGCAGAGTTACCGCCCCCAGAATATCATTACGAAGCACAACTACAACGCCTTGCCGCAGAAGTCCAAATTTGTGAGCTACATGCCGCATTCCGTAGTCGTCACAGCAAGTGCAGGCGTGGCCGCGCCTTCAGCCACGCCCAATCGCAGGCCAGTGTCAGCGGCAGTCTACAATGCGAGTCCCCACCGCAATCCCATCGGCCAGAGTACCCACAGCGTAGTTGACGGACCCGCCGTGACGCTCATCGAGGGTGTCCGTGTGCCAGACACAGCCGAGGACAAGGTGAAGACGTGGCGTAATGCGCGAGTCCTGAACAACCAATTGGTGCCATATCCGGAAGGCTACACGCCGCCCCGCGTTCAGATGCCCAGCTTCGACAGATAAGTGATGGGGAAGCAGGAGGAGCGCAAGGACGCTTCAGTGGATTTCCGTTTGGGTTGTGGGTGCTTAGCGCTCGACTACGAGTGTGCCGGCTGGTCACACACGTATATTAAATGCTATTTATTGATTTGTTCATTGTTTAAGTTATTTATACATATTATATTAAACCTGTAAAAGAAGAGGAGCACCTACGTATATGGTCTTGATCTAAGGCATGAAGTCGTTTACGGTCAAAACCTTGATTTCTGATTTGCGTAGTCGAACACAGGACGTGGCATCGAAGGTAAGATAGACCACGTGCACGGGCGTGGTTTGCATGTAGCCGTTCTCAGAGAACAAATACTGGTAGGGCTTCAACAGCTCGAGGTATACGAAGACCGCGGGCCGCTTCACCTGGATGCTAATACTCAGGCTGTTCCGGATGACGTTTCCAGTGGTGAGACAGGTCCTAGACGCAATCTCGTACTGCAGAAGCATAGGAGAGTTAAGCCAATGGCCTCCTCATTAGCTAAGAGCTCATGCAATACTCACCTCTAGGCCGGGATCCCCGAGCCCGACAGCGGCGGCGATGTTGCTGGGGAAGAAGTAGGTGCGGGAGAGCACCTCCTGGCGACGACGCAGCTGCAGTTCCAGGAAGGCATTGCGAGTATTGAACTCCTCAACAAGCAAATCCTTGATGGGGATGACCTTGTCATACTGTACGCCGTTGGGCCGGAGGGTGACCGTCCAATTGATGGAATCGCGCGGAAGCAGCTGCGACCACAGATATTTGTTGGCCACAACGGTCAGCCCCTCAGTGTCCACCTGCGGCTCATCGCAAATCAGGATGATGTTGAGCGAATCTTCCGTCTTGTCGTACTGTGCAACGATAGCGATAGGGGCCAGAAAGTCGCGCGCCCAGTAATGCAAAAGCTGGAAGAAGGGTTGTTTGCGCCTTTGATCATTGCGGAACGGATACTCTGGACTGCTGATGCAAGCTAACCTTCCAGTTGCCATAGAAATCAATACCGGACCAAGAAGGCGCCACCCAGACATCGTTTAGCTGCCAGTAGAGAGCGCCCATGGTGTTGTGAGCTGTGTCCCGTAGGCTGCGATACAGTTCCGTCTCCACCTTGGTGGCCATGGCCTGGGAAATCTGGCTGAAGTAGATGAGTGCCTCAGCATAGTTTTCGGCCTCCGGGAGAGGCAGTGGCAGATGACGCTCCACCAGGCTTTTGATCGGATAGCTGCCCAGAGGGTGATGCTGTCGGTGATTCATCAAAGCGGCGAGGTCGTCGTCATCATTCTTACTGCGCTGCCATGAATAGAAGCTGGGAAAGCTCTGGAAGCCATACTCGCTGGCAAACCGCGGGGTAGGATAGATCCCTGGATCCCAGCCGTCCTTCAGGTAGTCGTAAAAGTGCACTGTCGATAGAGAAAGAAAGAATTAGAAAGAATTCTTACGTAGATAGCTTATGCGTGACATTTTTTACCGTCGCCATAGTATTCGTCCTGGGGGTTTTCAGAAATGTAATTGTCCATCGCGCTGGCCTTTCCATTCGACGGCGAGGAAACCAGTGGCTGAGGGCGCGACTTGTGGGAGACAAGCTTTAGCTCGTGGATGACGTTGGCCACGTAGAGTTCTCGGTACTCAGCTTTAAAACGCACCTCGTCGTATAATGTGTGGTACCAGTCGTTCACAAGTGCGGCTTCGTTCTCGTTGTTGGTGACAAAAATTGCAATGCTGGGATGGTGCGATAGGCGCTTGGCATTCTGGCGAACCTCCTCCCGCACCGAGGACAGATACTCCTCTCCCACCGGGTACATGGCACAGGCGAACATCATATCCTGCCAAATGAGCAGGCCAAGGCTGTCGGCGAGGTTGTAGAAATAGTCCGACTCGTAAACCCCGCCGCCCCACACCCGCAGCATGTTCATATGCGCCTCCTTAGCAGACTTCAGTAAATGCTCGACTTTGGAAATATGTACAAGAGCCATGAGATACAATGCATCAAATCTTACAGGTTAAGGTCGAAATCAATATATGGATTGCCTTCTTTTTTCTATAAAATGCATTTGCCAGAGGTAATTGCCAATTTTATGACTATCCTTAATTTCCATACATTAAGGGGCCACACTGATCGAAACGATCAGCATTCGTCTCAACTGATACTGAATCTCAAAGGACACATACATATTTTGTGATAAAACGATAATGCAAAATATTCTGTGCTTCTAAGGCCGCTCTAAAGAGCTTGAAATAAAATCCGAATAACTCCAAGATTTTGTTAGGGGCTACTAAGGTATGTAAATACGATACTATATGGACTCACTTCTGTCATTTGTTTGATTTTCAGGCAGGATGTGGGATGGTATGTAGTTGCTGCCCTTCATGAATATTTCTAATCCGTTGACCCGGAAGAGAAAGGTGTTGCCGTGTCCGTCTGGCGCTGGCACCTCTACCAATTCAAGCGTGCGGAAGCCTACGCGGAGCGACTTCTGCGATTTGGTTTTCGAGCGCACTTCTGGTCCCTCAGACCCCAGCCAGGCCTTGAGCGTGAAGTGAAGCGGATAAAGCTTCTGGTCACCATAGCCATTGGGCCACCAGGTTGCGACTTTCTCCTGCGGGTCGACAATTGCACTTGACCCAGATATAGACACAGATATATATGTAGTCACCGGCATTATTGCCGGGCGACGCAATTACGGGGCTACTCACAGTTGGCACGGCCTGATCGAACTCAATTATTGGTGTCAAGTAGCTGATGGGTTTCGAGGTGTATGTGTCAACTTCAACCGGATGGTCCAATAGCTCGCTGCAAGCAAGTTCTAATGAGTTGATACGAGCAAAATTAAAACAGAGTTGTAACAAAGCCGCTTACACTGCATAGAGTATCAGGGTGCCGTAGAAGTTCTGCCTGCCCACCGCATCCAAGTAGCAGCGGATGTGCATATTCCAGTGCGAGCCGTTGGCGGTGCGGCTGATGTCTACGTCGATGTCGCGTATGACTGCCACCTCGTAGATCTCGAGCTGCACGTTCTTCCAGAGGCCCATTGATGGTGCGGCCAGACCCCAGTCCCAGGCAAAACTTGATTGCATCTTTCGGAGCATATTCATGTGGCACTCTCCGTTGTAGCGCTCATGGGGACAGGCAGGCGGCACAGAGCGCTGCGCGGCGTCCAGAGCCTGCGCCTTGGCCAGCGCCGTCCACACGGGGGACACTATCTCTACCTCCAGGCAATTGTCCAGCTGGAGGATGGAGCTGACGTCGTACGAGTAGCGCACAAACATGTTGTCCGTGCGTCCCAAAAGCTGATGGTTCAGACGAATCTCGGCTATGGTGTCTATCCCGTGGAACGTCAGGTTAATGTGGCCCCGCTGGTAGTGATGAATGTCGACTGTGAAAATTTAAAAGCGAATCTTTTATCATTTTATGGAGACGTTATTAGGGTATGGGAACCTTGGCTTACACTGAAAATTATTTGTGTACGTCCAGTTGTCGTAGGCCAGCCAGCGTAGATTGATGTCATTGTAGGACTCTAGAACCTGGGCTCCAAAGGCACTGTATATGCCGGAGGGCAGGCTTTGGTTAGCAATGGACAGGGCTGTAAAGATATATATTGATTGAGGACCGGAACAATAACCGCCGTCTCGTTCACAAGCCGAAATGGCGCCTCGATAAGCGCTTTTTTGATGGTTTGTAAACAAACAGCTGAAGCTATCTGGACACTATCACCGTCAACTAATCGCACATAATTTCATTTATTATTTACGGTCTATCTTATTTTTACGATTTTTACGAATAGGTTCCTTTGATGGAATTGTGCTGTACTCACATCCATTCTGGTTAGTTATACTCCACTTGCTGCCCAGCTCGATGACTTCCACTGAATCGCCCTGGATGCCACAAAAAATAAATCCACACCATAGTCCAATAACCAACAGAACGCCTCCGTCGTGGCGTCCACTCCCAGGCCGACACTTCATCAGGCAGTTAGTATTCGGCCTAATTTACTTGGGGCTATTTTAAAGTATACTAAAGTAGCTTCGCCTCTCCAATAAATTGTATCAGAAACCTATATGTATGTAGCCTCCCTCTCGGAGCGCACACGAACCAACGGCAAACCGAATCCACAAAGCGCGAAGTTGCTTTTCCAATCGCACTCTAACGGCAAATGGCGATGGCGATGGCGATGGCGACTGGCAGCCGACTGATCGTCTGTCGTTCCATGGGGAAGTGAGAGTGGGAGCGCGAGAACACATATCGATAATGAAATTAATTTCAGTGTCATGCTCTTCTTCACACATCAGCTGTTCTTCGTCCGGCTCGAGAGAGAAAGATCGAAAGAGAAAGAGAACAGCAACGAACACTATAGTGCCTCGACTACGAGATACCCATATTCGTGGGAACAAAAATCTGTTGATTGTTCTCTATCGAGCGGGCTTCGATTTTCACTTACCCATTTTATACCTCAGATTCTAATTATACATAAATATATCATTAAATATATTTATTGGTACATAATATAGACGTAAAACCATATACATATATATATATATATATATATACATATATGTAATAGTTTTGGGTCGTCGTCGTCCGAACTTTTATTTTAGCGGGGGATGGCCCACGAGCGAAGCGACTGCACAGGGGGCTTGTTCCCTAGTATGACAATGTACATACATAGTATAATAATTACAAATAAAAAAGTGATTTGCGCTGAGAAAATTATGTACATACATACATAAATATCATCAATGATTATAGACATTAATGACATATATGTAGATTGGTATGGAATGGGTCTATCAATCTGTATAGTGTCATACTTGCGCACCAAATAATAAATCATTTATCTCATCTCGTTTTCTGATGAGAATGCAAAGAATGAATGAAGTGGCACGCCGCACCTTGAATACCCTAAGGGCCCATTCTTCGACTGTGAAGTGAATTATGATGTATGTACATACGTATATTAAGTATACATATTTCCATGTGTTTACAAAATAACAAACAGTTTCTGATATTGTGGGACAAGCTTCTTCAAAAAGTGTCATAATACTCCAAAAATGATAAAGTTAATGGTATGTGAGCCCAGAAACCGAAAATGAAATAGTCCAAAAATGCTAGCAATCTAAAGCCTATACACACAGAATTTGAGAATACGTGTGACATACAATACATTTAAACACGCTGGATCCTCAAGAGAAAACAGAAACAAAACAAAGCGCAAAAAATAATGCACATGCAAATGCGCTAATGGGCTGTCTGGCTCATAATGAAGCGGGGCGAGCCAGCAACATATTCGTTGTATGAACTGACATGGCTGAACTACATCTATAATTAGTAGTCTCATACGACCATTATCGAAGCACAGTGCTAGTTTGAAAAAAGTATCGGTATTTTTGTGCGATAAGCTGAACTAGTCGTCGTTTTATTTTGAAAATAACAATATTATAGGCGAGTGTGATTATTTTTTAAAATAATAATCACATCTATGGTTCAAAATACAATAATCAAAGAGGTCTAAAAATATGTGCATACCAGCTTCGTCTTCCCCAGTTGAATACCCATTACTTTCATCGGGGGCTCCATAATTAAATTCAATCGTATCTAAACATTTGTTTTCCATTTGTTTTTTTTTTGTCCAGTTCTGGTTGAATTGCTTGAATGAAGGTATTTTTATTAACCATTTTTGTATAAATCTAGTTATATTTCCCCTAAAAATGTCGCGCAAAGTAAAACTCATTCAAACACAAAATAAAGCAAAAAAAGCTACAGTCATATGCGACTCGAATGTATCATCCACCATTAATCTTCGGGAAATTGATGAACGTGACAAGATAAGAGACAGACTAAATGACATGCTGTCAACGTACGAAGAAGCTCCCATAGAGCCTGCTGAAAGAAAACGAACACGCTCTCGAAAAATTCCTGTTCCTTTCCTCCCGGAAATTGGCTGCGACAATTGTGGGGCTTTGAAGCATTGCTTGGTTTTTATGATTGTCCCCAACATATCCCATCGTCTTCCTTATCCTTTCCCTTTTCGCAGAAACGTGATAGCCCTGCGACGTTTAGCAAATCGATTGGATGCCCTACAATGATAGAGGATACTGAAAGACAAGAGGAAACATAATTATAATATATAAAACAAGAAATACAAAATTTTATCTATAGAAAGATATAGATATGTATAATAAAATGAAACGCTTATTGTATATTTCCATTTCTTTATATTGATAAAAGTACACCAAAAATTGTTTCAATCTTTCATACACAAATTCGAGTGTTATCTAAATCTTCTTGTTCCTGATCGAACCACCTACCATCTGGCGATTCTTTGGGAATTGCCCGTCGCAAGCTTTACAGAACTCAAAACCCATGGATACTTGATGTAAGTTAGTTTGCCGAAAAAGGGAGAAAAGCTTCGGGCATATCCTTTTAAAAAACTTCACGCGCTATTCCGACGAGTAAATTTAATCCAAAAACTTAGTTTTTTCCCTCTATGTATGTATGCCGCTTCCGCTCTATATCGCTCTCTGTGAGGATACTTCTTATCGAATATAACAAGTTTTCGACAGATTGCTGCACTTCATACTAAAACTGCAGAACAAACGATACTAAAATCGATTGGAATTTGGAAAACATCAAGTGCGTCAGAGTTTCATTTGAAAATCCAAAACAGTAGAGGTGGGAAATCATCGATAGATCCAAATAGATCGAAAATACGTAGACATAGTTAGTTGGTAAAAGCCCGCATGATGGGTACTCCACGCAGGGCTTCAAAGAATTCCCGCCATACTCTCAGGAAAGGGGACAATATCCATCCCAGGCTCGAATTATATGTACATATGTCGCATCATGTTGGCGGACCTGGCGAACAACCTGATTTTGGCTTCTACAGTTCAAACAGTGTTGAAAACTAAAATGAAATCACACTGGCGCTATTTTCCAACTTAGAGCTCATATACATTTTATTTATAAATTTTTTTGTTTTTATAAGTTTATTCTGCCCTGTTGGGCGTTTCGTTTCAGCTTCTTGTTAAAGACTGAAAATAAAATACGGAAAACCCTTTAATAGATGAAAATATCGAGCTAGCTCAACGAAATTCGCCCAGAACTTTCAATGAAGGCAGGCAGTATCGGGCTTTCCAAAGAAATTGATGTATAATATAAAAAGGAAGAAGGTAAAGATTGGAATCCACCCACTTCTTATATTTTGTTAGATTTATAATTTATGGTGAGAGTTTTACTCAGATTAAATATTGATTCATCGTTTGCACTTTAATGTGCTCGCTTGTCAGCCTCAGGCACTCCGAAGAGTTTTCAAACTCCAGGTGCACTGTTTTTCTGGGCTCTGTCTGCGTAAAGCCATTTGTCGAGAACTGGTGTCTCTCCTTAAAATAGTCTGGATGGGAGACTTCCAAGTACACAAGCAGAGCTGGATACTTCACTGTGATGCGTAGGCTGAAACTGTTGGTATACGGTTGCTTGGCCGTGCTGCAGTCAGGACCCACCACTTCCAGCTGTCAGGGGTAAGTGAAGACATGATAGCAATAGGATAGGAATATGGCATTCGCACCCACCGCTAATTCCGGATCTTTGATGCCCTTAACGTTCTTTATAGGCACCGGGTAGAAGTAATTTCGTGCTATTGTCACACCGTTGTTATCTTCCAAGACGATCTCCAGAAAGATTTCTTCCTTCGAGTGGTTTTCGTACAGAAAAGTGTCCAGAGGTATTGGGCGCGCTTCCAGCTCATTTGAACCCTGCGGATATATGTATTCGATAGGTCTACTGCTGGAGCCGTTTGCTGGTTACGGTTACACTCACCAGAGCGAAGGCACGGGCTATAGTCTTTTTAGCAATGAAGTCTGTCCAGAGATAGGTGTTGATTTTGACGTGGTACAAGAGCGTGTCAGCATGCTCCATGTAGTCCTCCCTTGTGAGCGTCACGTTGAGGCTATCCGTATTCTTATCGTACAGGGCAATCACTCTCGTGGGAGCCAAAAAGTCCTTGGCCCAGTAGTAGACTATCTTAAAGTTTCCATAGAAGTCGATGCAAGACCAGGTGGGTGCCACCCACACGTCATTTAACTGCCACATTAGTGCACCCATTGTCTGGTTCTCAGTGCGCAGGGTGCGGAAGAGGTCGACTGCCGTCTTGGCGGTCATTGCCTGGGAGACCTGGCTGAAGTATATGAATTCCTGAATATTCTCATCCCAGTTGTGGGGCATGAATGGCAGTTGGAGGGCAATCAGCTTAAGTATCGGTATGAATCCCTTGGGATCGTGGTGGTGACTTCGAATGAGCGCAGCTATGCTTTCGTTGGACTCATCTGAGCCATTGCCCAGCGCTCGCTGCCAGGTGGAGAGCATGGGTAGACTGGCATATCCGAACTCGGATACGAACCGACCGTGTGGGTAGGTTTCCGGGTCAAAGCCGTCCTTTTCGTCCTCCCAAAAGTGGACTTGGAACAAAAAAATTTGTGATAAATAATATCAAAGCTGGGAACAGAGTTGGCTTACTGTCGCCGAAATTAGGAGTTTGAGGATCTTTGGCCAGCTCCTTGCCAGACTCTTCAATACCCAGCGAGGGCGTGGAGATTAAAGGGCCAGGGCGCGGATTGAAATCGTTGCGTGAAATTATACTCAGCTCGTGCTTCAGAGTGCCCATGAATAGGGCCTGATAGTCCTTCTCAAGGCGCGTCGCATTTTCACCGAACTCCGAGCGATTCTTTACCAGGAAGAGCTCAATCTCGTTGTTAGTCACAATCATCGCGAGACTGGGGTGGTACGAGAGCCGCTGCGCATTTTGCATTGTTTCCAGGCAGACAGAAGCCACAAAATCATCGGTTAGGGGGTAGGCTGCCTTGGAAAATGTCATGTCCTGCCATACCAGGAGGCCGTAGTAGTCTGCCAAGTTGTAGAATGTTTCCGACTCGTAGAGACCGCCCCCCCAGACTCGGATCATGTTCATGTGGACATCGTGGGCCGATTTCAGCAAGTGCTGCACTGTAAAGTGCATTTTATGATTAGCCATCTTCTGCATCTCTGCAATGATATGCACTTACTCACCCGTATCCGCCTCAGCTGATAGTTCTGGCAATGTATTGGCCGGTACATAATTGGCACCCTTCATGAAAATCGGATGGCCGTTCACACGAAAAAAGAAGGTTCTACCAATCCCTACACAAAGCCGAGGAGAAGGGATGATATGGCTATGACCATAGAGTGAGAAAAAGTAGTCCTACTCACTGTCCACGTCCTCCACCAGCTCAATGGTGCGAAATCCAATCTTCAATAGTTTCTGGGACTCGGTGCGCGAGCTCAGGTTGGGGGCTTCGCTGGAGAAGCACTTCACTGAAAACAGCACGGGGTAGAGACGTTGCTTGCCATAGCCATTTGGCCACCACAGGGTGACGCGGTCCTGGGGAGAATGGGAAGAAGAACCGGGATATACCGAACGACTCTTTATCTCGTGCATGAATAGGCTTGCGTGTAACGTACCAGGGGAATGTGTATTTTGAACTCGAGAACGGGGGAGGCATAGTTTACCTCTTGCTGATCCATTACAAGTGGTTCGTCCAAGAGCTCACTAAAAGGTCATTGTCATGGATATTTAATTTGCCTATATAATATTTTTATTAAGCTCTGAATACCTGGCATACACCACGAGCTTAGCGTAGAAGTTCTGCAACGCAGGTGAGCTGACAAAGGCCCGACAATCCATCGTCCAGTGCGTGTCATTGCGGTTGATGGCCACATCGACGTCGCGCAGGATTCCCACCGTGTAGTACTCGATGGTCACTGGCTTCCATATTCCAGACGACAGGGCTGCTGGGTTCCACTCGCCGCCGAAGCTCATTTGCATTTTGCGGAGCATGTTTCGATGGCACTCGACATAGCCCAGCGCCGTTGGACAGCTGGGGGGAGCAGTGGCAGTGCCCGTTTCTTCCAGTTTTTGGGCGCGAATGCGGGCCTCCTGAAGGGGCGAAAGCAGCTCGATTTCCAGGGTATTCTGGCTGGGACTGGGCAGCAGAAAGTGCCCGATGGCGAACGAGTAGCGGATGAACATGTTGTCCGTTTCACCGATCAGCTCACCGTTCAGCCACAACTTGGACACGGTGTCGACTCCGTGCAGCGTGAGATTCACCAAACTGTCGCTGCCCAATTCGACGCCTATATATCGATCGGTCAGCGTCGACTAATAAAGAAGAAATCAGTTACTTACTGTCGAAGGTGGTGCTGTAAATCCAAGTTTGGTTGGCTATCCAGCTGAGCGCCACATTGTTTTCCTTTTCCAGCAGGTCCCCGTATGTTTCCTTCAGCGCCGTATACACACCACTCGGCACCCGGGCAACGTCGATCTTCAGTGCTGAAAATATAGTGGTTATTTAGATCGGGGGGAAGGCGAAGAGTTGCCGCATCTCAAATTGCATCAAAATCACAGAGCCAGTCGTAAGAAGTATTTATAACCAATTAATTAGCGCAGGTGCTACCAGAGACTCAACGTAGACGATGGCATTTTAATCTTATCACAAGTGCAAACACTCCTGGGGAGGCCACGGCCCGTGCACTACTCGCGCCGTCCATGATGAGTCAATCACATCACAGCGGCAGGTGATACTTTCATCAATTTCGCGTACTCGCACTCATTAGACTACAAAGAGGTACTTACAAGAGGTCGCGTTCCTCAATGTCCATTTTGTAAGTTCCTCCACGAGGACAGTTTTAGCTTCCAGAGTGTGGACGGCGATGGCGATTAGCAAAGCGCAACAGGGGTAAAATGTCTTGAACATATTTAATTCGTTTCTGGACAAGCAGCAATTAAACCGATAAACATCTTGTTCGTGTTTATTTATTTGGCTTTAATTAAAATCTTATCTCTGGTATGGGTTTTTTGGGTTCTGCGCTCTATTCTTCTTCGAACACACGTTACCGCTCCGGGAACGCTTTGATTACTGAGCACTTCCAGCAATTTGTGGTCTCCAAAGCATGGACGAACTTATCAGTTCGACTGGGTGTGGGGAAAATATCAGATGGCTGACAGTTCGATAATGGGTGGAATCAGTTGAAATTGCTACCACGTACTCTCCCAAGGGATAACGAAATCACGGGAACAAACAAAGGATTCTTAAGGGGACCAGATTGAACAATGCGACTGGCATTCCTGATAAAGCAGAAATCAGATTCAATTCGTGTAGATGTACATATATAGCAGCCAGAAAAAAGAGTTTTCGATTCCATAAAGCATATATGTACGATATTATTTAGAAATAGTTTATTAATATTGTTAAGCTATTAAGCGTTTTTAATAACTGTTGCAATTTTTGAAGTTAATAAAAGTCGAGATTTTGTATATAATTCACAATTTATTTGCATATGTAAACCAACTTATCGCGTATGTACATATGGGGGTGATTGGGCGAACGAATGATGCGAGGATGTTAATCTAATAGCTGCGACGATTAGCTCAAGACTAAAAATGCAAGGGTTGACGGGCCAAATTGCCGGGCTCTATGCAGCAAGCTTAGACGCGAGCGAGAGAGTAGGATAGCCCGAGAGCGTTAGAGCTGCTCGGGGCCGCTGCTAAGCCGAGTACGAGAGATTGAGATAAAGGGAGACGAAAAATGAAATATTTAAGCTGCTTGACCCGACGCATATTATTAATCGCGTTAGTCTGATATGTGTGAGAACAACAATTTTTTTAAGGGTTACTGCTTGATCTCGGCTGATTTCTGCTGCTGCGGCTTAAGTTACGTCTGGCTGCTGCGATTCTCTCTTTACGACTCTTTCTTCTTCTCTGTCTGCTGTTGATCTGCTGCTGTTACTACTGCTGTTGCTGCTCATCAGCTGTTCCTATGCTGCTGTTGCTTATCCCCGCTGCCCCCTCAATAGGCCGGCTGGCCCACTCTTTCTTACATAAATAATCGTCGTTCGGACCTATAAGAAGTAGAGCTATACAGACTCCTGTGATATCCCAGGGAGACAATTTTTGACATGCCCTTTACCGCCCTCTAAAATCGAATCTCAATCTTAATCTCTAAAATCCCTCAATCATAGAAAATGATAATATCAAATAGATTCCAGAAATGGCTATCTCACGGCCTCGTTCAGCGTGGCCTAGTGAGAAGATATAGCGGCCGAATAAGGTCGAATGGTTCAGTATGGAAATTACTGGAATATTTGTCCAATAGAGTGCAAGTACAAGTTACTTATAATTGTATCCTCTCAAATAGAATATTATTCTTTAGAGATCAGTGAAAACCAGAGTTGATCTGTTTCTATTCAGGATGTCCGTGGCTGTGAAGCTATCTGGGAACGGGCACATTCCTGGTCGTTTATGGTTTTTATTGTATTTGATTATGTATATATATTGTATATTATTTTGCATAAGAAATAAACTGAAACTCTAGGTGAGTGAGTCCATTTTGGGAATGCGCATATTTATTACTCGTATATTGTATTTACTATAGTTAATGTAGTAGCATAAGTAATAGTAATGGGCATATAATTTTTAATTTAAGATAGTATTTACAAATGCAAACAACACAGGGCCCTTTGATCCAAAGCCAAAAGTTGTAGTTGCGTTTACCGACCAAAGCGCATGTGACCGTAATCATCAAACTGGTCGTCGCCGCCCCGCTTTCCGAACCGCATATGACCATAGTCGTCTAAGCGTTTTGACATCGTCCGATCGTCCTCGTTGTCCATCAGCAAGTCCAGTTCGATGGGTATTACAGGCCGGGAGATTATTGGAACTCTGTGCCCGAACCCAGTGGATCTCTGGTGGCGTCTGCTGCCGAAGCGTGCCAACGAGAGTCCGTCCGTATTTCCCGCCTCTGATCCCATCTTGGGATCGAGGTCTTGCAGTCGCCGTTCCTCCTTACCGACCTCCACGCTGGCTGTCTGGGACGGTACTGGCAGCACCACCAGCAGATAAAATGTTAAGGCCCAGAGGGGCATCGCCAAGGTGGCAAAATGCGCGCATCCCATTCCGCGGTGTCCCATTCTCGGCTTTGCCCTTACAAGACTGGTTCACTGCTCCAGAAACATCTTCTTTTTATAGAAAATCTGTTATCTGGGAAGCGCCCCTTCCTGTTGTTATTATTTCGCAGCCATGCTGGCCGCAAAGGTACAGCCCACAATATGAATACAGCTCAATCGAATTAGCCTTGTGAGGGCTGACATGTGATTGACGTGATTGATTAAATCAACCCTCAAGCACCGCGTGCTGCTGTTCTGAAGGAAGAAGTTAATTTGACGAAGTGAAAAACGTTCAGACCTGGATCTACATTTATGCAAACATTTTTTTTTGTAAAGTTTTAATATTAGTGCCGAATAGATTTATATGGAAGCTATCCAACAATCTGTTGCAACAGAATTTTCATATCGTGCATCTTCTGCTTCGGTTAAAGACATAGGAATTTAATGCCGAGTTTTGTTGTCCGAGAGTGTTTCAAAGTCCAGCGTTAAATTTTTCTGAAATGCTGGCAATTATGAAAATTTATCAGCTTTGGAACAGAGTCCTGAACATCCGACTTAGTTTTAGTTTTACAAATTATTTATTATCCAGAACAACAATTGGCCGGTGTCCAGGCCGTCCGCAAGCCGCTAGCCACGGACAAGTATCCACCCATCAATGATTTTATCCAGAGTGACATATTGGCCAGTCGCTCTGAGTTCTGTGGCTAATGTTGTGACGGGATCGGAGCAGACACAGGTTGTACTCAACTATGAGGCTCTCACCAATTTCCCGGTCCTGCTCTCCCATCCCAAGGAGAAGATACGAATAGAGGCTGTCTGCTTCCTGTCAAACATCACCGCTGGCAACTAGTCACAACTGCAGGCCAAAAATAATTGAGAACCTGAGAAAGGGTTAATTCTTGATACAGAAGGTTGCCAAGGATGGGTGTCATTCAGCCGCTCCTTGATCGCCTCTCATGCCAGGATACCCAAGTTATCAAAGTAAGAGATTTCCCTTGCATACTGTCTATGTCCAGGAGTAACCATATCTCTTCCAGGTTGTGCTTAATGGTTTAAGCAATTCTCTCAAATTGGCCGATAAACATGTGGAAACGGTGGCCAACTTTAAAAGTGTGACACTGTGGAAATTTATTAACTGGCTAACGACATCATCGATCAGTAGTTTTAGAACTAGCTATGCAAAGAGCTAATAGCTAAGCCAGAATGCATTTGTTCGAAGTGATGGAATGTCTTTCTTACACAGGTCGAACAGACAGAACACGTCTCACCAGCCCCCACATCCGATGTTACACAGTACAACGAATGATCCGAACAAGCTGGGGACAAGTTACCAGCTTTTAAGGTACCAAATGATAACAGTATATTTTCCATAGCAGCCCAAATCAAGTGCGCCAAATTCCAGCAGCAGCAAAGCTGGCCAATACTCTCCCAAAAATAAATGACACATAAAGGAAAAGCAGAGAATTGTCGAACTGTTTAAATTTTAGAGAACTATCCATGGACGGAAATATACGCATGTATGTACATAAATATATCTATATCCTGACTCTTTTAAGGGTTTCTTCCTCCATTTTAAGATTGTATTGGAGCCCGTTCAGACGTTAGTTATGTTATGATACATTAAGATATAAAAGTAAACGCTGACATTGGGGTCTGCAGCATGTTTCGAATTCTTATAATAAAGGATGAATTTCCCCTTTCAAATTTGTATGCGGAATTAGAGACTTCTTCAAACCGGATAGAAAAGTAACATATCTGCTGTTGCTAGCAGACTGGACTCTGTAATTCAATTGTATTCACACGCCATGGGAACATTATCTTTACATATGTATTTGCACATTCTGATAATATTACCCGTATTCGAACATTTTGCTTCAATTAGAATCTGCCCACGCCCACATTTACATAAAAAAATGTGTGTTTATGGACTTGTATACCTTATGGGAAATGATAATGCGGGCGATAACAAAATTGTGCTAATAAAACCAGTAAAACATAAACAAAGTGACCCCAGACATAAGAGAAAGCTCAGTTGCCGATGATAGTTTCGTTCGAGCTGTTTGTGTCAGATTCTATGTTACTTGGGTATTTCGTTCTTCTCTCTAGAAGCCTCCATCTGCAGCACTTGCCTCACGGGAGACCACTCCAAGGTGTACAATGGATTGATTGCAGTCTGTGATCCGCAAATGGCTGCCTTCCCTCAGGTGCCTCATCCTCTCAAAAAACTGTAGTCTTTTTGCTGTCAATCTCTTTGTGAGTCTGACGCAGCTTATCCAACTGGGACGGGCCTGCAACTACAAGCTGGAGCAGGCTAACGCAAATCTTTCAATAGCTAGATTTTCCTGGGCTTAGAGACGAAATACCACTACTGCACAGCCAAGAGAATAACTTGGCAAATAATCTCAGCTAATCAATCTCAAATAATCTAACTTGAGTCAATAATTGGGAGGAACCTCCCAGTCGAAACGCTGGTAGTTGTTTCTACCGTATCTTTAAAATTGTGTATTCCAGAGATCTTTCGATTTGCTCTAATAGTCTCTGAGAAATGGTGGTAAAAAGGGTCGAACAGACCAGAGTTAGAGACAGAAACATACATACACACATAGTCATAGGCATACATAGACATAAAGGTAAACTTAAGAAATAACAGCCGGAGATTGGAGAGTGACGCACCTAGCGGCCATTCATGAGACTAGCACGAGGGAACAAGTGTGCTGCATACTTTTAGGGTTACGCACAAGTTACGTTAAGCAGCACTGGCCACGTTTCGTAAAAGAAATCTCGCTTGTTGCTGTTTTTGCTCTTTGGCGAAACTAAAATTAGGTTGAATGAAAATCTGACCGTGGATGTTGGCGCTCGGCTAAGCTAGAATCTCCATCCATTTTAAGGTGCTGGAATTTGGCTAAATATAAAACTACATAGATTTAAAATAAGAAAATTCGAGTCGCGCTCCATTCAAAGTCTCCTAATGGAAATGACAATCAATTTGCTTCAATCGTACCTACATAGGCATTCATTCACGTGTATATAAATTGCTTTAGAAATGATAATAAAGATGCACATCGTTATCTGTTGGTGCTGGTTTCGGTGAATATTAATGAGCGACCTACAAGCATCTCACATATGTATGTATGCATATAGTATGCGTACGTATACATTTTTGTTGTTGTTAATATGTTCTTATAATATGGGCTAATGTGCCTGATAACCCAGAATTTTGAAAGCAGGATAATTAATTAAATTTAATTTGTTTCATGCTACATCCCAGCGCTACAATTTAGAATGTAATGCATATCCAATAAAAATTTAATTACATATTTTATTATGTTATCATCGGAATGGCCATACATCTCGTTGTGCCTTATACTAAATGAGTTCATCCAAAACTATTAACCAGAACTCTTTTCCACAGTTTCTAAAATTAAAATGCCCAAGACTAAGTACAATACGAGCAAATAACTAGATCAATATATTGCTTCAAATGTGCGTATATATCTAGCTTAATGTCTACAAAAAAATTTTAGATTTATTAACAAAAATGTAAAATGCCCAAAAGATTTAATTTAACCAAAATGTGGAGTCGTGTTTTCGAGCAGAAATATCATGACATGAAGGTTTGATTCCATTAAGAAGAGGTGCGATTGAATGTAAGCCACCCAGTCCGAGCTAATCCAGTCTCCGTTGGTCAAGACTAGAGTGTCAAGTGCTGGTCTCCGTCCCCCCTTCTTATCGGCCACTCCGAACAGTTTCGCTATGTGACTGTGTAAAGAATTCCACTCGGCGACCGGATTGTCCGCATTCCACAGATTCAATCGAACAGTTCGTCTCTACACATAGAGAGAAACACCAACACAGGTCTACACAAAAGACCAAATTAACAGCTATACAGAAAAGTATCTACGGGTTGATCAATAAACAAACCGCAATCCAAGCCCAAGCCCAGTGCTTGCTGCAGTCTAGGCGACTTCGGCTTCCACTCCATTCCACTCCACACACACACCTATTCACAAACACACAAACACAGATAGATTCGAGTACGAGTAAGTTGGCAATGGTCGACAACCAGTCTCAGGGGCTGAAAGGCGAAGAGTTGGTTGGATCTGAGTCTGCAAAAGCCCAACAAGCGGAGAGCTCAAAAAGCACCAAAAGCGAGAGACGAAATCCACAAGACCCTCTCAAACTTACAAACGGCTTTTGGGACGTACTCAATGTATTTGCAATGGGTCCATTTTTTGGACACATTCGTACTCGTAGAGTTGCAGGTGTTCTCCAGCTCCTCTTCGAAGAATTGTCGTTTTGGATACTGGTAGTTTGTAAAATGGTTTTTGCATTTCTTGACTGTGCTGTAAACTGCGCTAGACCGTATATGTGAGATACGCCCAAAGTGCATATCTCAAAACTCTTTCCTTGTGTAAAATATGAGGCAATTTCGATTTACCCTCAAATCGAGTACAGATCAACTGAGACCGATTACCAGTTTAATTGTGCGAAGAATGAAGGGCCTGGCTCTTAATATTGCACGTCAGTGGCCAAGTTTCGCAGCATCCTTTATTTCCTTGAAGTTTATTCGGGGTGTTGGACATGGGACGGGACTGGACTTTGGTGGGAAATGTTAGCGGCCCGCGTTTGGCAATTTGCCTGCCTGGCCAGTTAGCCATGTTGTCTTTGGCTACCAGTAAAACTGGAAACGGAATGCTGCATTTTCTCGTTTCATAAAAGGTGGAATTTCCATAAAGCCTGTGTGCCGCTGACATACAGAGAGACATACAGGCGCGTCCAGGGTATCACACTCAGACGAGCCCGCCCTGAGCGGTATATGGCATATGCGTTTCTTGGTTCGAGATTCATGTGTTCGGGTATTGCGCAATGCGTGCACGGGGACAGACCAGACCCATAAATTGCACAGAGACAGACACCACCAAAGATGGAGCAGCAGACAGACACAGAAGCTCCCTTGGACGGGCACTCGATCTGTAGATTTTGATTTATGTAATTGTCTTCTGAAATTCATATTACGAGTACACCTGCTGACCATTGGGGAGGATCACAGGCTTCAACTCTGCCCGATATAAACTAATCTTTTGCTCCCTCCCCTCCCAATTCGCATTATGTAAACGTCGGGCCGCTTTGCACCTGAGCACTTTGTCTTGGTTACTGCGCCCAGCCTCGGGGTCGACAGTGAAACTGGAAGTGAAAGCGTGGGCTGGACAGCCTGAGCTGAATTCTCCCATCTCCCATCTCTCATCTCTTATTCACATATTTCATCTGTCCTCATTGTAGTAAAAATGAAAATCACGCGACAATCTCAAAACTGTCAAAACTCCTTGGGACGCCTCGGATGGAGCGTCTCTGTTTCCACGGATATGGTTGAATTATGGCGTTTTTATGCTGCGCCGATTCTATGCGCTTCTATTCGACGGCTGCGTACCTGTCCACTGGCAACATTCCACAAAATAATCATTTCCAAGTCGCACCGCATTCGTATGCAAATCGAGCGCTGTGCCGCATTTGCATGCAGAAGGCATATGCATGATGGTTGTACAACTTTGGCTGGGGCGAGGGACTGACAGTGTCTAGGCCCAACCCCAAGCCCAAGTCGGGACAGCACTCTTCTTCTTGCTGTGGGAGGCCAGTCCATGTGCCATGATTGCTTCCAGCTTCGAGCCGCCTCCGGCTCCGCTTCAGCCTCGAAGCTCGGTGCCAATCAATCCAAGTTGAGCGACGTTGCATTCCCGCATCCCAATTGACTCTTGGGTGTGACAGGACACAGCCATCATAGCCACAAGATGATCGCCACCAGGAGGAAAGATCTCTTTTGTTCTTCGTGCTTCCGTTAACAATTTATTATATTTATTGTACATATTGAAATGTATACGAATATATGTGTGTATATGGATAGTTCTGTTCTTCTATTTCCTGACCCTATTTTACGATACTAATGTGAACAGAACGAAATACGGGAGTTCTCACGTGGCAAATTACTCTCCACTCGATAGAATATTGTACATTTGTGATCGATCGCCTTTGACGCCAGTCGGAAGTTATCTGTTCATTAGTTCGTTCAGCCGGAGCTTGCAGTGGTCAAGCAGTGGTGTTATATTATTCTACACTATGTATTATGATGGTTAAAGTACAAAGTACGGTGTTTCATGTATTCATGGATACACCCGCTAACGGATTTACTTATAGTATAAACCTAATAAGGCACACATATTCATTGATTAAATTGGATTCAATGTTGGAATTCTCAGGACCTCGCCCTCGCTGGTCCGTTGCCTCCTGTCTCTACTCGTATATCTGCCGTATGATGACCTGACCGCTTCTTGTGTTTGCTGTAGAGGGGGACCGAGGTCGAGGTCAGCCCGCAGCTTCGATTGGTTCCCTTTCTAATTTGACCAGCATCGCTAAACGTTGTTTAATCCTATGCACTTCGGCCTAGTGCGATCCAGAAGTACTCGTACTCGTATTGCAACAGATCCGCCCAACTCCTATCTTCGTGGCTTGCCGAAGCTACTGGAGGGACCTAGGGGCCCGTATATGGCATGCGGATGCGGATGTGGGTGCGGATGTTGATGTGGATGTGGGGGGTGCGCGTGGGGATGCGGATGTTGTCCTCCGCCGTTCGTCATCGTCATAGCGGCCTGTTTGCGTTGCAGAGTGCTCGGTCCCATCTGTCGCTCGCCATCGTTCAGATCCAGGCCCGCCACCATTTGCGCGATCTCGCGCTCCTTTTTCATGTCCGGTGGGTTGAACTGCAGGCTGGCCAGCGATCCGTGGCTGCGACTACGGTGCTCCTGGCGGATGGAATAGCTAAAGGCCCGCTCGTTCAGGTGCCCCTTGCGCTGCAACGAAAGACTTACTTGAATCACAGCATGTAAGAGGCCCATCGAGGAGTTGGCAACCGCCACGTTGCCCTCTAATGAGAGCCCACGAAGGACGGCCTTAGAGGCTGACTTACCTTGTAAATTCCTGTGCCTCCTGGCGACGGGGACTCGGCACCCGAGTTGCCAGAGTCATCCAGCCCGTTGCCCATCGACGCCGCCATTTTCCGACTGGACATTCCCAGCGGACGCGGCTCCCCAATCATCGACTGCGACATCTGCGGGGGCGGGACGCCACCCATGGCCTGCTGCTGGTGGTAGGCATATATGGGGGGCACTATGGGCATCCCCACGGGAACTCCGCCTCCACCGTTCTTCTTGTCCTTCTTCTTCTTTTTGCTGGTCGAGCGCGATGGCTGTAGTGTTGCGTACTGCTGGGGCAGCATGACAGGGATTTGAAGGGGTGGCATGCCGCCCATGTGTTGGTGTGCCGCATGGTGCATCATATGGTGTTGATGAGTAAGCTGCGGCGGATGGTGGGCCAGGTGACTGGGTGGCGGTGGACCGGGGGGGAAACCCCGATGACTGATGGTGTGATAGCGGGCAGAGTGCGGCCCGAGTCCGTGTCCGTGTCCGGAGACGGGCCCGTAGATGACACTGCCGGGACCGGCAGAGCTCTGAAGGCCAGAGCGATGCATGGCGGCAGGGTGCATGGGCTTCGGTCTGATGAGGGTGCCCGACAGGCTTTGGCTCCCGCTGGACTTGGACGACTTCTTGTCGCGCTTCTGCTTGCGCTCCTCCTTGACGGGGGGCGGAGGTACATCGATGGGGGCACTTATCTGGCGGGCCCGCAGCGGCCTGCCCAGGGTGGAGGTGTTTCCTGTGAACATCTCGTACGGACTCTCAACGGGCACCCCGATGCTGTCCAGCTGATCCTGGGACCCACTCCACACCTTGTGGTTCTCATCCCCGTTGTACAGCGAAGCATCGCCGTCGTCCCCGGTCACGTTCAGGTCAGCGCTGCTCCCGTAAACTGCAAGAATACCAAATGCGTTGCTTTAATACAGGTCTAGAAGAGTACGGAATGGTCAGCCAACTAAAGTTATTTTGACAAAAGTTGATCATATTTTCAATACCCGTTCATTGGTGGCGGATACCCAAAGCCCGGGTTGTAATTTATACATTTATTTTTAACGACTTATTGATTTGACTATCTTAAAATTGCAGATTTTTTTCTGATATACATATGTCATAAGTCATTGGTGGCGGATACCCAAAGCCCCGGTTGTAATTTATACATTTATTTTTAACGACTTATTGATTTGACTATCTTAAAATTAAAGACTTTTTCTGATATACATAAGTCATAAGTGATTGCTAATGTCACAGCTTGTGATCGACGTGCCTCTGTCAGGCAAAGTGCTAATGAAAATGAGCTTTGTAAGACTTCTCTCGACCTTCATGGCCGATACTTGGCTATTGATATTCGTTGAGGGATTCAACAAGGGCGCGAGACCTTGGGCCCCGTGCACGGGGCACTTGTCGCCTTTCGAGCTGCCGCTCAAGGCAAATTGCTGATTCATTAGCCAAACCCAGAGAAGAGGGTGGGGTGGGGTGGAGCGTTGGACCTCTGTGCAAAGCATTGGAATACAAATCAGCCAAAATACTGGAAATTAGCTGAGCGCGTCTAATCCAAGTGGACGGAAACAGGCCAAGACCATAGAGCGCCGCAGCGGCAGAAGCATTCAAATTGTCGACTGGTCGACTGCGATCGCCGCCCGTGCTCGGTTCGGTTCGATTCGATTTAACTGTGGTATTTCTTGGCCGCCGCCTCTATCGTACTCGGCTCGGGTACTGCGGTACACTCACACAGAAACAGACACACTTACAAGTAAATATACTTGCATATATATATACTCGTATGTATGCACGTACACAGAGGCCGCAGTTGTCGCGGTTCTGCATCGCATTTGGGCCACGGCGGCAACGGTTTTGTAATAAATAACGGTAATTTAATAACTTGAACGTGGCTACACCTGCAGCTGTCTGTCGTATACCCCTAACCCCCCGCTTCCCAGCACAATTCGGACACTGCCATTCAGTGCCAGTGCCAGTGCCAGCTCCAGTCCAGAGACCCACTCTGTTCGGCAAACGACAAACCGACGAGTCACCTTGCGAGGGTTTTTTGTTCTCTTCCGTGGCTGCCTTTGTACAAGTACAAGCCATGCCATAATTTTGTTTACGTCCACCGTTTTTCTGTTTCTCTGCTGTGTGCTTTCCGCTTTTCTGGCTTTTCTGGCTTTTCTGGCTTTTCGTTGGCTACTCGTATTCTACTCAGTGGCTTGATTGCCTCATCCTCATACGCCCTAAGAAATCCACTCGGCCGGAGGTATATTGACCCCCAGCTGCGGAGCTGCTCTTACGCGCAGGGAATGTAATCTGCGTAAGTGGCTGCGGAAGTCCGGCGGATTTCCAATTCCCGCTTGCTGCATTGGCTCCGATTCGAAGGAAGCGCCGATACTTATGTATCTAAGTAAGACTGCGAAAAGTTAATTACTTTTACAGCCAGGCCCGAGACCGGGGAGTCCGCGGAGTCGATCTTTAATCATTTCCCATTTCGCGCGCTCCTGTTCAACAACCTTGCTAGTGCCTATCCCCCAGTCGGACTTATGTCATAATCGATGGAGGTAGAAGTAGCTGCAGCTAAAAGTAAAATTTAGACTCTCACTTACGTCCAAAGCACTCACTGTGTGGGAACATGGGGACAGGGGAGAGCGGCCTGTGGGCATGCGTGCGTGAAAATCGTATTTCCACGTTGCACTGCGCTGGGAAAGGGGAAGGGGAAGGAGAAGACGCGGTGCGCTCGAGCTGAGGCAAGGCAGATTCGGTGCCTGCCAGAGAAGCAGCCGCCGATGGATGGAAAAGGCAACTTGAAATAAAGTCGAAATATCACGTATCCAAAGTTCGCCAAAACACACTGGCTGGCATTTAGCCGAGCCACTCAAATTCCAGCCATTCGGGCGGAAGAGGAGTGGCAACAGCAGCAGCCGCTTCGCCTTTCGGTGGTGCAGCGGCAGCTTCGAGCCAGCCGAATTCTCCTACCATTTTCCATTATTGCCTTTGGAGATCGTGGGCTCGAACCCAAAGTCGCAGCTGCAGAGCGAAATCTAGGCCGAACATGCCAGCGTGGAATGCCAGACGAATGACTAACAGCACCCCACTCTGGTGGATATCAGTATTGTATCTGCAGCGGTGTGTACGAGTTTTGTGGCTGGAGTGCGAGGAGTACCTCGAAAACAATACAATGAAAACGGAACATCGGAATACAGTCTATCCCTGAACGCCTGAATGCCTGAATGACTGAATGAATGCATACGAGTACTTTCGTTTGGATAACTCGAATGTATCTCGTGCTTATGCCGTGAGAGGTCACTTTCGAGACGAGGTATCTTCCGCCAACTTTTCTTATGATCGCATTAAAAAGAGCGGCTGTAAGTGCAAGCCATTTTATCCAAATTAAAATAATTATGCAAAGTGGCGTGCATGAGCTACTTATTCGGCATATGTATATGCACACACCTGCACATTGTACATACATACATATGTACATACGAGTTCATAAACTTGTATAGACATCGTATGAACTCGTACCTCAAGTGTCAACGACAATGCCTTCACAGATAGAGAGGAAGAGAGGGAGAGAGCTTCCGAGAGAAACCACGACTTCAGATGGCAACTGCAAGTGGGTCAAACATGATCAAACATTCAAACATATGTATGTATGTACCCGTAGCACATATGTACGGATGGAGAAGGAGCCGTGAGTGTGCCGAGATTTCAGGCAAATCTGAAGTATGTCTCAGCACTTCGATCGGGTAGTCAGATTTTTATAATCGAGTTACGATCAAAGTCACATCGGAAAAAATACAACTACCCGCAAGACAATGTTGCAAAGTGGCCAAGCGGGCCGGCTGTTGCATGCAACCGAGTCATTCAACTGCAACTGGATTTCGGTTAATGTGTCCCGTCTTTTTTTTGCTACCCCGCTCCCTCTGGCTCTATGTACTACCATTTTCTCCATCCCCTTCCCCATCCCCGTCTCTTTTTCTAGCCACTTTGCATAATAATAATGCAACAGTGGCAGTGGCAGCAGAGATCGTTTGCCAGATGGATGCAGACGCTGATCGTAATAGCCGCGCAGAAATATTGCATCGCCAGCGGAAGCCGGTCTCTGGCTGGAACTGGCGTCTAAAACTTGACAAGCAACAGAGGCTGCGGCAGTGGCAGCTACAGCGGCAGGTTGCATTCAAAAATGTACGAGCACAATACTCTTGTCATGGTCAAGTGGCCAGGCATTCCCAAGACGATGAAGACAGCGACACTTTCATACCTAATGAACGGTTTCTTGCACATTCTGCCACAGTGGTCTTTCTGGAAAACGGAAGTGCAGTTTATACAAGAATCCGTGGGAGGAATCCCATCAGCGCCACCCAGGAAAGGAAAAAGTGCTTTAATTTCCCAAAAAAGCACAAAAAACACGAACGACCAAGTTTTGGCAGATGATAATGGAAATTCAAACACACTCTTGTATGTGAGGGACTGCCGGATTGCGCGCTTATACGAGCCTATGAAATGTTTTCTAGGCCTGTCGAACTGGAGCCTGACTTGTGGCAAGTAGCCAACTTGTTTTCTGGTTGATACTCGTATTTGCTGACATGCTGCACTGCCACCCATATGTGACCACAGGTCTTTCGTCAAAGAAACGAAATGATTGAAAATGGGCTTGCCAGATTGCACCTGATTGTGGTAGCAGGGGAAGTTGCGGGGAAAGCACACTCTCCGAATGCACTCAGCACGCTTTCTTGCCATTGAAATCCTTTGGAATTGGTCTGGCTAATTAACACGATCCACTGTGAGTGTCGCTCTAATGAAAGCAAAACGCAATTACCTGACATTCCCACCTCAATCCGATCTGATCCGACCCGAAGAGAACCGACCTCGTTCCAGTCTCAAAGATCTCGACAGCGACAGCCAGCGGCAAATTAAAAATGTTAATGAATAGAAAATCGCACACTAACACACACGCCGCTGCATATAGTCTTACTCGTAGGATTGTCGTAGACGGAGATGGAGATGAGCGTGCTCCACGGTAGATTTGATCATTTCTCGGCTAAAGTTTCACTCAGAAACTCACACATTGACGTGTTTTGTCGACCCCTCGCGACTTCCAGTATACATACATATCTGTATGTATGTACATACATATGTACATTGGTTTGGCTGCCGCTACCTTCCCACCGCTCGCAGCGAATGGCTCCCAAATGGGAGCTACTCATAAGAAAAAGGGAGCATTAGCCGAAAATTTTCTCACGAGCTCATCTTGATTTACGTAAACTCGCTGAGCGCATATGCATGTGCCACTGCCCCATGCGCCATGCCCCTGCCAACCATCGCAATTCCAGTCTCCGCTGCTCCTCCGCAGCTGCGTTGGCGGCACCTATGTCGGCGACCGCTAATCTGCACGCGACCACAGTTCCCAACAACCAAAAACTCAACTTGCCGCACCGGCAATACATCATGTCGCGTCCACGTTCTCGAGGGGGCCGCATCCACGTCCACGTCCATGGCGAAGAAAGGCCGGAGGTGTCGGTGTCTCCTTCGTTGGCAACAGAAACTGGCCAAGAGTGCCAGAGAGTGGCCAAGAGGCTGTGAGAACCAAACAAAGCAAACAAACGTCTTGGTGTAATAAATTTCCAGCGGAGGAATGGGCTTTCATCAATTAGCGGACCGCTTGCTGCAAGTCACTTGATTCGGTTTTGATGAAGATGCGAAAGTCCGGGGAATTAGCATGTGAATGAAGTCACGCCCATAATCGCTTCCCTCACTCTGCGGCCTGGTCGTACGAGTAGACATCGATATACGAGTATATCGATTCGAATGCGTAAGCTGGCAGAGCTATCGATGGTCGATTTGGATTTAAGCAATGTTATAAATACTCTAGTTATAATGAAAAGAGGGAAATGTGCGTTTTGAGTATATGTACTTCCGCCAATTAAACAAAATCCAGTTCAGCTAATGGCTCTTAAAGTATATATAAATGCTCGCGTACTTTCCTCGACTCGAAGCAACTACCTTTTTATCCCCGGCACTCATAGAGCACAGGGGATAATGGCATTACTTATTTTCGTCATTAATTCATTATTAAGTGAATGGATTAATTTACTCTTAAATGAAAACGAAAATACTTTGTTTTCTGGTTATCTAGTGGATTGACTTAAGGCAGACCAATAATGTTTTTCATATTTTCAGCTTTCTATATGCAAACACACTGCCGCTTTGACGGGCATGTATAATATATACATGGGAATTAGCGACTAGGGAGTGGGATTTGGTACTAGCCAAGTCAAAGTCGAAAGCGAAATTCGGCTAATTCGAATGCCAAGCTAGAGATCGCGATCGTGCTTGTTTGCATTCGCGGCAGTCAGAGATGTGATAGGAAACAGACACGAGGCAGGGCTGCTTTCCTCAGTTTCAGCAATTTACATGGTAATTATCATAACTTTGCCATAGCTGGGGCGACAGAGAAACAACTGAGTCGTAAACCGGTGAGTTTTTACCTGTTTCATCCCGGCTTCTGTCCGCTGAGCTGGCCTGTCCGTCCGCCAGTCTGTCTGTCTGTCTGTCTGTCTGGTCGCCATCGTTGAAATTTAAATGAGTGGAAAGTGTTTGGAACGCAGCAAAACAGCGGATAAGTGTTTCTCTCTGTTGGCAGACTTTGAAGACGTCACCAGAGCTATTGTCGTTCGCGTCATCGTTTCACCATCCATCGCGGCCAGGTTCAGTCTCAGTCTCAGTCGCAGCCTCTGTTTCTGTTTGTGTCTCTGGGATGGCTCTTGCCGGAGACGAATGTCCGATCCGGCTGTCCAGCAACTGAACGTCGATACGGAATGCCTGGACTGCACCCAAGTACTACCAGCACTGTCCAACAATTTCTATTTTCCAACAGCGTGAAAGGTGTGTCCGAGTGCCCATGAGACACGTTTCTGGTGGCCTGTGCACGACTACCAGTACCTGTTACCACTAGTACCAACAACATTCAAGGTGAGGCTCATCTCTGCGATGGCGTTGGCTGTGTTGACCAGCCTGTCGATTGCTGCACCGTACTCCAGCACCGAGATCACCCCGAAGGTGGGATGTGTAGAGGCCAGGCCGTCGACTCAGGCCAATACATAATTAGCTGGCGCGTCATCAGCGGGTAACTGTACCAGGCCAGCCCCGCGTAACTGTATGCGGATGACGCAAGCGGACTTGACAAAAGACTTTTGCAACAAACTTGTTGCACAGATACATAATATGCGATGTGGATACTCACAGTTCTTGACGGACGTGTAGCCCTCCGCGGCACTGCCAGTGCTGCCGCCGTTCATGCCGTTCGGGCCATGACCGTTGGATGCACGCCCCAGGCTGTTTAGCGTCGTTGTGCTGCCGGCTCGGGACCTCCAGCCGCCCTGGGCGGCGAGGGCCAGATGATGGCTGCCATGTCCGCTTCCATTGGCCAGTCCGACGCTGGCCAGGTCGCCGTTGGACTTGCTGCCGGCGGCACTCTTTAGTGTGCCGTAGACGCTGCTGCTACCTCCACCCGTCGTGCTGCCCGTCTCCAGCTGGCGGGCGTACGAGTTATCGGCATAGGCGTGGAAGCAGCACCTGACTAGAGCGTTGGCCGCAGCCTCCCGTTTGCAGATGAACACGTGGCACTCGAGCACCTTGATTCCAGTGGTGCGGCGCAGGATTGCGGCGAAGATGGGCGGATGCTGGGCCCGTGGCATGCGGGCGAAGGGCGAATCCAGTGGCAGGAACTTCGGCTCCGGATGAGCGTTACCGCGCTCCGGAATGAGCACCTGTCGCACGGCTGCGCAGTAGTGGAGGGACTCGATTGGGAAGAAGCGCGTGATCTGCTTGAGGTTCTCGTCCACGTTCTCCAGCAGAATGCCGTTCGACCAGACGCTCAGCCAGCTGTCGATGCCCTTGGCGCCCACGGCCCCCTCCGAGGGGTAGAGACTGCGCAGCGGCTCCTGAATGCCCTGGAGCCCGTCCTTGCTCTGGCGCGGCACTGCGCTACCCAAATAGAGCACGCGGCAACGGCAAATGGGCGTGGAGTCTCCCATTCTCAGAAGTATTTGGAAGATTTCGAAAATTCCTTGTGCCCAGAACAAAGGGCCCCAACAACCGAATGGATGGCTTACGTTTCGATCGCTACGTAGTGGAGCTTCGAGTTGCTTGCTGCTGGTAGCAGGCAGGGGCAGGGGCAGTGACGGAGGCGCGGCGACGGCGACGGCGACGGAGACCGAACCCGAACCCGAACAATGTGGATTTTCTGGTTTTGCTCTGTGTGTTAGCCAAGTCTGTGTGTGTGTGTTCGTTCTTAACTTTTCGCTGATGTAAGCGGGTATTTCTTGGGCACTCACAGACACAGCCACACGGGCACACAAGCACGCACACTGACACACAATATCGGGGAAACACCAACACACGCGGGGGCACACGCACACTCGTCCATAGCGGTGTAGACAGAGCCACACACACAGGCCAGCCCTGGGCACGGCTAGACTTTTCAATTTTCAATTTTATTCTCGATCCCGAAATTTGGCTCAAAGAATTCGTAATGCGTTTGTGTCACTTGGAATAATTCACTAGTTTCGATGGCTAGCCTAGCTCCTCCGTCGTCTGCTGTCGTCGTCCGTCCCAAGCTTCAGTCACACACTCGCGTACCATCAACACACACTCACTAGCGACGAGACACTCGAGATTGCGATTGAGACTCACTTACACAGTGGAGTCGGGCGCTCAATCAAGTCAAAAAACAAATATGGCGTCATGGGATTCTGATTTTCAGGTTTCCGTTTTGCATTCACTCTGCGTATTTATAGATCTTTTCAGCCGTTGAATGCTAATGAGCTGCTGTGGCCCAATGTCTGCTGATTCGTTGGCCTTCTTGGCTAGGCTTAGATCGGATCTCTTGAGTCTTCGGATCTTCGACCGCTTGGAACTTGTGCACGCGACCGTGTCTCACTGAGGAATGAAATGAATAGAGATCTGAGGCCGCTGCCTGAGTCTGTCGAAGTCGCTCGACGCTCTCAGCCAGAGCCGCTACTACCTGTTTCTGATCGGCCGTGCGAGAGCAGGTAACATATCATGTGAATTTGTCTCTCTTCGCAGCTGAACAACTTGTGATTCAGCTACCTAATGGATAAAACGTACAATAAACAATATATCCCTAGTTCCGCAAAATCTATATGATCGAACTTTATAAACTGTCGTATTTATTTATTGTAACGAGCCTTTCTGGCTCACCCGAGTGGCAGCTGGGCTAACCTCGACTACAAATCAGTACAGAACATACCACTTTTAGTTCTAGGCGTTTTGCAAATAGAGTTTGCATGTGCAAGGATGGTAATTTTGAAGCGAGTAGGGATTGTATCATTTTTAAAGATTTTTTAACAAAAAAGGCAAAAGCCAGTTCGGATTTGTATTCAAAATTTCCGAATGTTGCGGAAACTTTTACCAATGTTGCTAGCTCAGAATGTTGGCACAGAAAAATGTTTCCGCAGCACATTCGTCGATAACGATGACAATACCGATATGGCAAAAAACTACAAAAAAAATGTGTGTAACGCCCAGAAGGAAGCGTTTCCGACCCCATAAAGTATATATATTCTTGATCAGAATCAATAGCCGAGTCGATATAGCCATCCGTCTGAGCACCTAGATCTCAAAGAAGAAAAGAGCTGGAGCAACCAAATTTTGTATACAGACTTCTGCAAAAACGTACAATAAACAATATATCCCTAGTTTCGCGAAATCTATATACTCGATATCACACTGAATCAAGTTTGTTTCAAAATTTTGCCACGCCCTGCAGAATCGTGAATAAGGCCCCCATCTACCAGATTTCAGAATCTGAAGATCGGATCGCAACGCCGCACAGTAGGACATACGCATAAAAGAGAATTTTTCATAATTTTCAAATATCGAATCTAATTAAAATAGTCGGAGTCATGGAGGTGTAGGATATTTAATATTTCTCTTTGAAGGACATGCGATGTACATATGTATCAATGAAAGGTATTGAATCATAGATCAAAAATATTTGGGTCAAGAGTAATATTGTTAAAAAAGGATACTCAACATATCTTTATTTCTGATTTATAAAATAAAAGTTACGTAATAACTCTTATTTGTAACTTTTAATTTTTACTTAAATTAAATTAATTAAAAATAGTGTCAATTCTCATTTGTATAAAAAAATCTATAATAAGTGTAATTTTTGATTTTTTCGATACAAATTTTGATATATAAGTTTTTTACATTGTTTTATTTAGGTACAATTTGCATTCAAAACTCTTATTCGCGGTCCCTGGTCATTATGAATATCTTTTATAGCGTTGATATGGGCGTCTTTTACAGAAGTTAACTTTTGTGAATTGTTTTTCTTTTGGTAGACAACCGAAAATCTTTAAATTTCCATTAAATCTTTAACATGTAATTAATATGGACACTTAACTTACTATTAGCAATTAACATAGCGAGCTCTCCATCTAGCGGAGTCTACCGTGTTTTGTAAAAAGTTTTGCCGCGCCATGTAGCGGGTTTTGTTAAAAGTTTTGCCGCGCCATCTAGTGGAATTTTTTAGATTTTGTGGTGCCATCTAGTTTGAGAAAATCACACAGCTATCGCCAAAGAGCATCTGATCGCACAGTTGGACAGGACACACGAATTTCGGGCTAAGGATATATGGTATGGCTAAAACTAAGGTATTACGAGTCGGTTGTTCTACTAGTATTTGATGTGAATTATAAATTTAGAAACATGTACGGTTTTTTTTAGAGGTTAGATTAAATTAAACAAAAAATGTTGTGTTTACCCGGCAGATTGGACATGAAAACGGGCAGCACAGAAACTTGGTTTTGCAGTCGGGACATAGGCACCAGGCGTGCTGCCGGTACCCGAGAAGTAGTCATCCATATCGGAATTACTGGGGCCACAGAACCAGAAGGTTTTATTTGACGATTATCCGCTTATTTACGCAACAAGGTGCACGTGCAAGGTGCTCAACACGGATGGGTGTCCCTGGCAGTTGCTGTTGGTCCAGTTGCCATTCTGGCACAATTATAGCTTGTGCATCTTATGCTGGATGACTTGGCTGTGACATCCCTCATGTGCAGCTATATAATGCGAGCGGGGGATCTACGGGGGATCAGGCACCAATGATTGCGTTGCTATTGGCCAGTCGCTTATCAGAGATATATTTTCTTCACTGCAAATATCTCATCGCTACGAGGGAGGAACAGCAACTATTGGTAGCAAAAGAAATGGACACAAAAGTCTATATAGTACTCTGATTTCCTTTGGAGGAGATCTTTTGTGTTTTGCAGCAGACTACAGGTTCCTGGTGTAGATTAACAAAATACTTAAGATAAGAATGTGAGTACTAATATGTAATATTATTTGACTATAAATAAAACTATAACTTCATGCATGCACTCTTCAAGGTTTTTCGAGGTACTACAACTGCACTGGATGAATTCCTAAGTATTTAATTTTAATCTTTCCATTTATTTCTCAGCAATAGCATACAGCGATAGAGACCCGTCCCATTCAAAATTTAAAGTAAAACACGTTACATACATATATTTTATTTTTGTATGCCTGCTTAAATTAATCACATACCTAAAAAATGTTTAAATGTGTAGAAAACCACAAAAAACAAAACGATCGAACCAGCGGACACAGATTTGAAAAGTATTCCGATTCGCTTGAAACTCTTTACTTGGTTGTCTTTTTTGGTTGTGTGGCTTTGTTATTAACGAAACTGAATTATTACATATAATATTTGCAAGATTGGGCATGTGAGAAGTAAAATCATTCAAGTTAGAAAATATCGAGACACAAAGCTTTGCATTACATTTTTACAATTTTAGTCGGTACGAATATCTAATTTTTGTTCAGTCAACAATGAAATCTTTGGTTGATACTTTTAATATAATATATAATTGATAACTATCACCGAGGACATGCTTACTGATCGCTTACAGTAGTCGAGGATCAAAGCGGTCCTCTCTCTCTTCTCCAATTGTTCAATAACATCTGGGATATTCTCAATGCAATTGCTTAATTTTATTTATTTTGTAAAGCATCCATTTATGGAGCGACTTTTGTTTTTCACCAACCATAGCAAGATATCAACCATACCTGAATGCTATCCAGAGGATAAACGACGATAGCTATTGGTCTTTTAATTGGCACATTTAACGATTCAAAAAACATGGATCGGAGTCCGAGGTCGGAGCACTGTCGTACTTTCAGCGAAAACAAATTATTGCACCGTTGCAGCATCAAAATGTTGGCACTGTCTACTCTCGAGAGCGGGTGTGATACAGTGTACGAGTATGAATGTATTTATGTATGCTCTCCGGCATGTCAACGCGGTGCGACGTTAATTAAAATTATCCCAAAACGGACTAATACCAGGCACAGCAATTTTACGCCGGGGCTTTCTTTGCTCTTTTCCTCGTTTTCACCAGCTTTCTGGTGGGGATAATGGTTCCGATTTTTATCGAGTGACCACGGCTGTTTACGTTTGCGGGGGCCGGGGCTTGCTTTGCATTGTTTTACTTGCCTTCTCGCCGCACCGGGTCCTGGCGAAGTGCGCTGGCGGGGGGCGAGACCGACATCGCATCGTCTGTGGCGTCCCTCTTTCCTTTGTTGCTCGCCCTGCCCGCCTATTTGTGTTTTCTTTTTGCAACTGTCGCTACAGGCATGGACGCAGATGAGGGCTGTTCCAGACTGTTGTTGTTGGTCGCAGTGTTTTCTACCCCGTACTCGTACTGTACGTTGAGTGTTTGTGGATGTAGTGTAGTAGTATGCAACTAGCAAAAACAAGAATGAGTGAGTGGAGAGTATCATCAACGTATTCATGAGCATAAACAGTGAAGGGATCTAACTAGTATCTTCATACTAAAAGTTATTTCACAGCCCTTTAAACTTCATGGCCTTTGGGGTATGGTTAGCTAAACTTCCTGGTTTACCAATATCTAATAAATTTACTATGTAGGACTAAAAGAAAACCAACCATATGTACATACATATGTACGTGTGTGATATCGAATTTAATTTCAAATTCCTATCAGATACCCGTAATATCTCAATAGGAGCCATGGGCACCCTATAGTTGGAAAATTGACCAAGCGTGTGGTTCGTTTTGGACTGCAACGTGTTGCTGGCAGCTGGGAACCAGAGTCAGAGCAACAGCCTGCTTTAAAATATTGACATTGGCGACTGTTTTTATGCCGCCACCTCTACCTCGCCAACAGTGACTGTTAACCAGTCCAGAGAGGGCGCGAGAGTAAATTAATGAAACTTAAAACTGCAAATGGGCCCAGCGGTCCCCAGGCGCCATTGTTGGCATTGTCAGTCGGTCACTAAATATTTGCTCTGGTCTCTGTTATGTAGTACACATGTAAATATAATGAATGTGATGCCAGATGTAGTGGAGCGGTGCAGTGCGATCAGGGGCGGGACGAGAGCTATTCGACAGTAAAAATCCTTTGTTCTTGCCTGTGCCTGTAAAAAAATACCTATGCCCTCAACGTCCAAGGAATTGGTGACCAATGACCAATGAAAAGCAGCCCAGCCTTCTCGGACTACTCAACGGATGGACCATCGACTGTTCACATTCGCTCGAGACATCCTAACCGTTATGCGAAGGTCATCATTTCTAGCAACAATGCCATTGGTTGTTTTTTTATTGAACTTTAACATGGTACAACCGACCACAGAAATAATCTTCCAGTGAATGTATGTGCTTCGTATTAAATACCTTTTGTTCATAATTTAAAGGCTTTGGACGTGGTACGAGTGGTATGTGCGCAAACGGAATAAGTATGTTCGCATTGTATCTGAGACTCTTGCTTTTTTCAAACAAACCACTCGAATGAATTGAATTAATAATAGAGTTGGCCACTTCTTACTCCTCAGTGTTCGTATTATATTTTTCCACATTTAGTTCTTTCCACAACAGAGGTGGAACAAAATTTTAGACTGCTGACATTTGTACACTTGCACAGAGTCAGATGGCCCAAGCTCGCTGCTGTTTTCGGATTGAGCTGATCTGATCGTCATGACAGGGAAATGTCTAAGGGCTAAAACAATTGGTGGGAAATCTTTTTTTGATACCCAACCACTGTACCTTTGGGTTCTCGGAAGCAAACTTGTGGATACCGCTAGAATGGGCCCCAAACACAGCCAGGAGGCGTCGTTCCATTTTGTCAGTTGCCTGTAACCCTGTATACCGCTTGTCTTCTGACAAAATTACTTATTCAAACTTTTGTATTGTATTTTTATTGTAAATTTGCCATTTCCGAACGCAATTGCGACACACGGATACATGTTCGCCCGGGCCGGATTCGCCGGGTTGCTGGGCTGTGTTGTGCGTGTGGGGCCGGTCCATTTGCATACTGAATGTAAATTATATTGTCCGTTCCATGCTCTGACACTTAAGAGACGAAATGAAATAAAAGATGACTTCAGCGACAACAAAGGGAATGAAAACATCGAGAGCCTCGCTGTCGCCCTCGAGATGGCAGCGGAGACGTTGCCTACCACCAGACACGCACACGACAGCCACGCCAGCCCAGCCATAAGGACAACAACGACAAGCAGCTACCGCCTACCAGCGACGTGTTGCCAAAGCTGGGTAGTCGCCTCCGCCTCCGTTCGACCGAATGCGCTTTAATATTTGACGAGCTTTAATGAAATCGCTTTGCCCTCCGTTTGCTTTCAATTTACTCCTTGCGGCGGCTCGTCCATGCTCTGCTTGTCTTGGGTGGCTTCCTGCCACACCTCGCCCACCTGCCACACGTGCGTTGGCATCTGGAAACTACATTACGGGGGCTGTGGGTGGATGGGAGCGGGAATGGGAATGGGAAGGGAATAGGAATGTGAATGTGATTGCCCGAGTGTGCATAAAGAGTGTCGTGTTTGGCTAACGACTCTCAATGCATGCATTTTTTTAGCCCTGCCCTCTCAATATAGGATCCAAGGGGCAATCGTGCTGCGCCTTGGTATTAAAACTGAAATTGAGGAGTTCGCTTATGGCATTATGGCAGAGCTGCCTTCGGGCCTCGAGTTTGTGAGAAATTCGAAAGACTTCTTACCATATTAGGTAGTACATTTGGATATTTGGTGTTCTTAGGAGCACTTGGATGCCAGTCCATTGTACATATGGTAAGTGCCGAGACAAATGGACTTTGCATGTTGCAATCCCCGGAAGCTGCTGGATGGGTTCCGTTCCTTGTTCGGATGGGGTGTATGGCTTAATTTGCATTCTATGGAGAAATTAATAGCAATGTTTATGGAATTTATGCTTGACTGAAACTCAAAGTTAAATTCTTTTTTTACCAGCCATCCATCGGAGCGACAACAAACAATTTAAGGGAATTTTTCACAGCTGAATAAACTTTTAGCCCAAAGACCAAAAATAAATGCGCTAACCCATCGCAGTCGAGCATCGGTTGTCGGATGTCGAGCGCCGGGCGTCGGGTATCGGGTCGGGAATAATGGTTAGACATCCGCCCCCAGCCTCCCAGTCCGTCCTTGTTCGGGGCTATTTGTCTGTCTCATTTGGGCCATTGCGGCGTTGTCATGCCGGCGGCTGTTGGTCATTTTGTCTTCGATTTACTTTTTCAAAAACAATTTTCTCCCATAATGATGAGGCCGGTCTCTTCCGTTTCGATTGCCCGTTCGGGCTTCCTAGGCTTTCGGCTTCTCCTGGCCGCCTGGATCTGGATATACGCCCGCCCCTCCCCCCAATGGGCTCATCGCATTCTTCTCCATTTTTATGGGCATCACAAAGGCATTTTGTTGCCTTGCCAATTATTATATTGTCTTTGGGTATGCGTGGGGGCCACATTTATATTGATGTAGGGCTCCGTGGTGAGGACTGCCTAGCCGGGAACGATTCACATACTCGCACATATCTGATTTAATATTGGATATGGCTATGGCGGGAATGGAATGGAATGGCGGCATGGCTTACCCAAATGGCAACTTGATTTCTACTACAAATTAGTTTATGTCGTTACTGGTCCTGATGCAATACTCGTAATATTTGTGTTTCATCTTATAAATTTATGCGGCTACCCGTCAACCCGCAGCAGTGTCAAATTGTGTCCGCTCAGCAATGAATTTGACATCAGAGCTTAGAAGTTGCGGATGATAGCGCTCTCTATTAATTTCATGTTGGCGCCAGGCACTCTCCACCCTCCGAGATCAGACTCCAACGCGTCGGCGAGAGGGAGAGCCTCAAATCGTTCAAATTGACGTAAATTACTGAATCGCGGCCTGTCACACCAGTCTGCACTCGACGCGAGCTCATGTCTCTGAGCAGTACTGTTGTGTTGTCTCTGAATATCCTGTATATCCTTCATTCTATTCTCATGCACAGCCTGACTCGACTCTGTCGTGTGGCATATGGAAACCATGGCATTGGAAGTGATTAATTGGCATATATTGAGGCTCCTTGCAAACTTTGCCTTCGACTGTAATCTCCTTCCGGCTGCAGTTAAGGACTTCCGAAGAGCAGCTGCGCCATCTCAGGGAGTGCTCATCAAGTGTATGTGTATGTGTACGTGTATGTGTAAATGAAGTCCTTTGAACGTCATTTGGCAGCGAAAGTTTTGCAAAAGTTACTTGATGTAGTGCAGGGACAACTTTGATTGCTGTCAAAGTAATTAACAGAAAGCAAAACTTGCATCCATAAACCAAATCTACAGCAAACGAAAATCGCTTTGAAAATTGGCTGAAGCCTTGAGGCAACTGAACTAAAAGGGCACACAGCACACTCCAAAACTCTAGTTCTGTAGAACGCGATATTTTGATAACTTATAAATCCATGCTTATGCAGAAAGTCCGGCGTGGCATTCTTTTTACCATTCATGTATGCCTTCTAGCTAAATACTTTCCTAAATTTTATATAATAACACATTCGTACACCATGAGGTCGGAAATGACAGGATTTCTTCTCTGTGCTGCAATCATGCATGGGCACACTCACCACATACTCAAACTAATTGTAGGATTTACAGATACCAGACACGTTTTTAATCGTTGCCATGTGGCTATTTGCAGTTTTATGAAACCAAAGCCACCACAAATGAATCAGGCAAACAAACTACGGCCAATCAGTATTCACTTTTAGCATCCGCCGTTGTTCTCGTAGATGCTTAAAGTCTGCGACAAAAAGCGTGTTCCCCATCGTCACTGTTGATTTGCATTCCAAATGCGAGGCAAGGCTCGTGGGTGCAGTGGTGCAGTGGTGCAGAGGTGCAGTGGTGGTGGTCTTGGACATCACATGCGAATATGTGCATGCTTTCACAGGCAGGTCCCCAGTGTCGACACAAGCAGTCGAGCGATACACGCATACCGTAAGTGATTGCATATGATGGGAGCTGCTGGGTGGCCGTCGCCGCCACAGTGCGTGTACGTTCTGGCTTTGTGTCATTCAAATTGTGAAAACGTCCTTGCATGGCGCAATTAAAATGCTACCGACAATGACATCGACAATGATGTCGACTGTCGAATGTCGACTATCGACAGCCGCTTGATAATGAAGCAGTCTCTGCTGATTTTCAATGACTTTGGGGGGTAACTTTGGGTATCTAAGCTGGTTTTAAGTGATTCCTCGCGCTTCGATCCTAACCGACTTCAAACCGAATTCTTTAATATGGAATATCCGTTTTTCCTTTTTGTCCATCAATCCCAACGCCCTCTTAACTACACTGGAGGATCAGACTGTGACTATCCCTAACCGAAACGGTATAAAAGTTAATGGCCCACTGCAGTAAATATTCCGTAGCTTAAAGCTTTGGTTTTTCGTTCACCCGGCAAGGATTTCCCACTCGCATGGTGATTACGTACTGGAGGAAGTCGCACAGACACCTATTGCATATCGCTTTAAGGACATTTCCGCACATTGTCACGTGGGCTGCCGTGCCCCACAACGGCAACGGCCTGCCGCAGGCTTTTGTTAGTATGCTATCGGAGGCTGCCATTTGCATTGCCGTCACGTTCTTGGGGAGCCGAAATTTAATTTGGCTTGTTTCTATTTTTCAATAATCCTCAGCCAAATGCTAACATCAACCAATTGTCGACCTGGCCAATACTCGTAAAGAGTCGGTGCGTTGCGGCCGGGCCCTAGTGCTCCAGAGTCAGCCTAAAACACATTCGAAATGCATTTGGAATTTATAACAATGCTGCTTTCCCATCGATAACAACGTACACGTGTCAATGCATCTGCTCTCCCACCAGAGAAGCAGATCCAGACCGAGTGTGCAAGTGCAAGTGCTTGTTGCAAGAGCAACATTTACCGGTAGTTTGCCACTTTTATCTCGACACAACATTCTAAGAAGGCCAGGCCCCAGCGCCAGCCAGTGACTGCATCGACGAGGGGTGGCGTTTGGTCCAAGCTCAGGTCCAGGTAGGAATTTAAATTGGAGCTTCTGGACAAGGAGCTCTGCACTCTGCGGGGCTTCCGGCTGCTGGTAATCGAAAATCGATTGCCCTTATGAGTTGAATAACTCGGGCGCTCGGGCGCCTCCATCTCTGTTCCCCACTGTTTAGATATCTGCATACCTGCAACTCACATAACCATATATTTATAGATATTTGTGTGCGAGTATAAATGTCGGTGCCGTGCAAGTTTCCGCACTTAGGGGCGGGTCCCCCTTCTGTCGGGACAAGAGATCCAAGGCCAAACTTGCGAACTTTGATTTGCATTTCTGCATGTCCTTTGGAGCTGCGTACGGATATGGATCCGGGCCCAGCATTCGAATGGTGCCAGCTATACCCTCGTCCGGCAAAGTTTTTGTGTTTGTCAACTGCACACGTTGAAATGTATTGCCATTTGTTTATGAGTGCATTTCAAACAAACAAATGGACTGCTCCGGGCGGATCTCCATGCAAAAAAGCAGCCCAAACAACATTGGTTATTTGTGCAGTCCATAAAACTGTTTATGCAAGGGAAAATGCTTTCCCATGAGACTCCTACTCCTACTCCAAATACATACATAGCTCCTAAAGTATTTAATATAAAATAAATCGGTTCTTACAGAAAGCTGTAGAACAATTAGAGAACTTTTTAAACAAAAAAACATTTTTTTAAGAATTAGTTTAAAGTTAAATTTTTATTTTCACCATAATTGAAACTAACAGAATATATGTTCATATATTTCAACTCGTCAAAATTAAAATAAACGAGGGGGGACGTTGTGAGTTGCTGCGGAGACCGCAACTCTACATTTATACCCGATACTAAGTCAGTATGGCTCTCCTCCGGCAGACGCCGCTAATATTAAACGACACGACAAAGAGTGCGTGCGAGAGAGACAGAAAATCAGTCTGAGCGTGACGTCGGGCGCTGCGTAGCCACTGCAAATTGATTTGTTCCTTTTGGCTATAAAAATGATCCGATCTGATCCAGATTCAGAAACCGGATAGATATGGTCATTCTCTATGATTGTGCGTTTTTAGTTTTCTCGAATCTGCAATATTGTGGATGCAACAGATTTTCGTGGCGGAAGGGGGTGTGGCGAAATTTTGAGACCAAATGGTCAAGGTCCGATATCACAGGAGTGTGGATACTTATAGTTATATTATATGGTTGCTCTTATAGGTTCTGAGATCCATGAACTCACATTTTGCAACAGACGGACAGACGGACGGACGGACGGACAGACGGAGAGACAGGCCTCAATCGACTCGGCTATTGATGCTGATCAAAAATATATTCACTTTATGGGGTCGAAAACTATTCCTTCTGGACGTTACACACATCCACTTTTACCACAAATCTAATATACCCCAATACTCATTTTGAGTATCGGGTATAAAAACGAGGGTGAACGTTGTGAGTTGCTGCTGCGACCGCAACTCAACATTTATACCCATAGTCAGAATACATTGAGCGACAATGTGTGCGTGCGGGAGAGACAGAAAACGTGTCTGAACATGTCGTCGAGCGCTGCGCTGCCACTGGAAATTAACGTGTTTCTTTTTGGCTATACAAATTATCCGATCTGATCCAGATTCAGCAATCTCATAGATACGGTCATTCTCTATGATTGTGTGAGTTTTCTCGTTTCTTCAATATTGTGGATGCCACAGATTTTCGTCCTTTGTGGGGGCGGAAGGGGGTGGGGCGAAAGTTTGAGATATACGTTTTATAGTGAGATCTAACAGGAGTGTGGATACCAAATTTGGTTACTCTAGCCTTAATAGTCTCTGAGATTTGTGGATGCCGCAGATTTACGACCTTTGCGGAGGCGGAAAGGCGTGTGGCAAAATTTTAACACAAAACCGTCAAGGTCCAATATCACAGAAGTGTGGATACCAAATTTGGTTGCTCTAGCCCTTATAGTCTCTGATATCTAGGAACTCATATTTTTCAATAGGCAAAACCGACCATGAAACGTGCGTGTTAGAGAGAGATAGAGCGAGAGAGAATGAAAGTTTTTTCTTCATTCTGGCTATAATAATAATACGATCTGGTCCAGATTCTGTCTATAAGTTTAGACATAATTGTCATTCTCTAAGATTCTACGTTTTTGTTTTTCTCGTATCTTTAAAATTGTGGGATCCACAGATTTTGGTCCTTTGTGAGGGCGGAAGGAGGCTGGGCGAAATTTTTAAATACACTTGTAACTGTCTGGAATACAGAAGTCTGGATACAAAATGTCGTTGCTCTAGCTCTTATAGTCTGATCAAGAATATATATACTTTATAGGGTTGGACGCGCTTCCTTCTGGACGTTACACACATCCACTTTCACCAAAAATCGAATATACCCCTATACTCATTTTGAGTATCGGGTATAAAAACCGGAAACTCCTAGAAATTCCGCAGTTTAAAAATGGGCTCTTTTTCTGCTAGACTGGATTCGCCACTGTGCAGTGGTCCGAATATATTTTGGCTTTCACGTGTAGTAAGTGCATGTGTACATATACTCCTAGATATTGTATCTACTCGTGTCTGACAGAAATTTAGTAGAAGCTCGTTAATTAAACAACTTTTCCACATTAGGGACTCTAATTTGTCGTTTGCCAAATGTTGTATCGATAAATCTATTGCAGAATAAGCACCTACTCATTGCGCGAATTGCTCTCGAAACATCGGAAAGGCTAACTGATAATTGGACATTATTTTTAAATATGCTGAATCTGTTGTTCTGAATAATGAGTTGTGCATGAATGTTGCTGAAATTTTGTATACCTTGTTGCTTTACTCGATTCTTAGTTTAGATATTGCCACAGCAGTGCACGAGAAGGCAGATCAAAAGTATCTGTGGCAGCGCAGCGTAGGGGGCAGCGAGAGGAGCTCATTTGCATTGAAATTTTATTCTCGGACGCGCACATGGGCAAAGCAATACTTTCCTTTCAGTTTCAGGAGCACTAAGCATGTCAGGCATACAATTATGTTTCCGCAAATACGAGTATGTAAATGGGGAGCAATTTGTGTGACAGTCCCAGTGTGTGGGGATGTAAGTCTTCGTCTTCCAGCGTGAGTGGGTCTCCGTCGTTTATGTGAAAAGTTTTCGCTTTTATGTGAAATTCGCTTAAAAGTTGGTGCAGATACGAGGAAATTAACATTTTGACGTTTGAATATTAAGAGACACCACTCCACCGCATGGTCCTTGGGTCTGTGTACACTGTATACACTTCGCAAACATAATCAACAACAATACATCGCGTCATGGGAAGACATTTATATTGCGGCTCTGTTCAAGTATACGTCACGGGGTTTGGCTGCTTGGCTGGCAATCGGTTATAAACGGGGTATTATGTTAATTTTACCTTAATTTGTGCCCTCATAACGGGGTAATTCGTACCGGATTGTCGGCATTTCTGGGATAATGTTCGGAAAACTGGAGCCCAGCCACCAGCATTGCTCCCACAATCGCTCAAGAAGAAGCTATGGGTAATTGAAAGTCAGAGTTCGTTTAAAATTTAACTTTTCACCGCATTTCCGAGTCACCTAGGAACTCAGCTGGAACATGAAGCACATACGGAACGATCCTGTACCCATAGCCGTGACCTCCTGATGGGCCAGACCATTAGCACATCGTACATGCCTCTGCGGCTTCACAAAGTGCGTGCGAACATTCTGCGGTCCTGTGTGTGTTTCGGTTAATTAAAAATGTGCTGCGCATTAACATAATTGCCGGGGGATTACAATTGAATGATTAATAATAGTGCAGTGATTAAACGAAATGCTGCCTTCGTCGTCGTCACATCGGCGTCGGACCTGCGGAGGCGACTCGCACCCCTTGTGGCAGTCCTCAGAATTTTGCATGTACTCTGAGAGCGAGCAGTCCCTTTCAGAAGATGTTCAATCAAAAATTCAGCCGAAACACATTATTCACACACACTCGTACAGTGCACACTCGATGGAGTGGACTGTGTGAGAGTGTAAGTTACTCTGCGAGTGAAAAGAGCCTTGTATTTATGGTCTTTGGAAGCGTTTCCGACCCCATAAAGCCACCAAATTTTGTATTAACATCACACTGAATTAAGTTTTTTTCAATATTTTCCGCCTCGACAAAGGACAAAAATCTGTGAGATCCACAATTTTCATAAATCCAAATAGCCAAAAACACAGAATCATAGAGAATGGCCAGATTGCCGAGTCTGAATCAGATCGGATCATAATAAACCCAGAAGGAGCAAGTGAAATTGCAGTGACTACGCCACCCCGTCCGCGCGCTTACTCATTCTCTCTCTTTCTTTCTTACAACCACTCTTCCTCGTGCAGTGTGCGGCAGAGGCGAGAGAAATAGCAGCACACATACTAACAAAGTATCGGGTGTAAATGTAGAGCAGCGGCCCTAGCCAACGTTCCCGCTCTTTTTGTATCGAGCGTTCACTGTACTCTTGTGTTCGTATGCAAAGTAACAAATTAATAATTAACTTAATTCTATAGGATTGGATAACACCGATTTTACGCTATTTATCAAAACGGCGTAGAAATTATGTATGACCATATATGACCAAGGGCGTAGCAAGGATTTCTTGAGGGAGGACCGGACTTTTTCCATTCCTGCTTCGAAAAATCATATCAAATCAATTAGGCAAAAAAAATTTATTAAATATGTAGCGAGAATTAAGTGAAAATTCGTTTTCTACTAATAAGCATGCGGCAGGAGGGAGCTGTCCCTCCCTTCCTCCCCTGGGTACGACCTTGTATATGACCCACTGTAGGTTCAGGGGATTATTTCGGAGAAGTTATGAAATTAATATGTTAGTGCCTGAAATTTGGCATTTGTTCGTGATGCTCACAGCGGTATCATGTTTAATTTGCTTTGTGTTCTAGGCTGTGCTTTTGGCACAGATTTGCGGTATCTCTCAATTGGCCACTATTTGCGGGGATTGACGGTTGCTCGGACCGCACCGCGTTCCCCAACACGAATGAATTGGAGTTTGGTTAAATGTTCCTGAACTTCCGACGCCGACCCCGACCCCACATAGATTAGTGGCTTCCTCGCAGTGGCGGGTCGCCATCGGTTTTCGGTCCGTAGCGTCCAAGCTTCCCGGTCAAAGGATTAAGTTGTCACGTATCAAAGTAATTAAGTGATGGTGAGACGCTAGCCCTTTGCTGAAAACTGGCGGCGTGGCATGTAATTCGGTTGAGTCGGTGCCCGGAACTCGGTTCTCAGTGCGGTCAGGCTGGGATTTAATTTCATTACGCCGGACCCGGCTGACCAAACGGAGCTGCGAATGGCGGGAATGGTGATTGGGATTGCCATTGTGATTGCCGGGCATCGTCATCGTTCCACTAAAAGTCATAACAAGCCAGTAACATTTTCCTCCACTTGTATTTATAATTTGGATGAAGAGTTCTCATCTGTGCGGCAACATTTGTCGCACTGCCAGCTGAGATGAGGGTGACGGTATGACGGTATGGGTGGGGGCTGTTCCTGAAGGCAAGGTGGGGATCGACATCCACCCTACGCAGACAGCAGGCATCAGAGTTCGTCCTAGGGTCAGGCCCCGGGTCCATGATTTCGTTTCTGTTTTTCGGTTTCAATTGCTAAACGACACTTTTGTTTCGATTTATGGCACCGTAAAAGCCAAAACTGGCGCAGTTGTAATTTTACGACTTAGGGCCAGGGACCGGGAGAAGGGAAGGGTCAGGGAGGGGAGCGGGAGCGATAGGCGATAGTGGGGGTAGGGAAAATGTGGAGCCGGAAACGGATGTGCGAGTGAGCGCGGATCTCGATTAAGCGCCGCCGGCCCTCTGTCGAGTTCCGTTTTGGTGTCGCTTTGTCACCGCTTTCGATTTTTAGCTTTGTATCATTATAACAGCTTTATACAGACATCGACATAGACATCGACTGAGATACAAGGACTTTGGCATTGCGCAAACGATTGATTTGTTTGTTCAGAAATCAGACGGCCATATTGCTTACCGGCAAGTTATTCGATCCATTTTTACCGGGCTCTGTGCCCGAGCTCTGGCCCAAGGACTCTCCTTGTAACAGAGCAAAGCGCCCTTTAAAATCGCTCTGAAATATTTATTGCATAATTTCCATTTATGGCGCACACAAATGTTGATTCCAACCCCACCTACCCACCTAGGAGATCTGAGCTCCTATATTTGTACATAGATACATATGTATGTACGCGTAGTACATTTGCGCATTAGGTTCGTCGAACAGGATGAATCATGAAGCACGAGAGTGTTTAAGAACTTCGAATTTTGAACTTTATTTTGGTTTAGTTGTACTCGTCACTTCTGAAATACCCATCTATTCTGGCACCATTGAAAACCATTATGCCGAGCGCATCCTTGCCAATACCAAGCAAATTGATTCACATATGGTTTTCCCAAATACGAGCGGGTTAGTGAGTTCAGTGAGCTCAGTTGGAAAATACCAAACATACCCAGGCTTATGGATTTTCCATGTTTCGACTTCCCTTTCATGCGAATGCATTTCTGGCATTGGCATCATTTCCGCATAATATGTATTCTTATCTGAGAGAAAAATCGCTGGACGGCACGGACAGTGCCAGTACTCGACAAACAAATACTTGGTATTTGATTTCTGGGACCTTCATCTCGTTTTGAGTGTAGACAGTAATTAAGTATATTTTCTGATTGATGATTGATATTGGACAGTTCAAGGGTTCCATAGCGCTACTAAATTGTAGTTCCTTTTCTCTTTGGAAAAAGTTCAGCAATATCCCAAATTTAAGAAACTCGGGTACACATTTTTTTTTGCTGTTGAGTTTAAGCTCTTTTACTGGTGGCCCTTGCCCTCCTTTGAGTGTGCCACGGAAAATGAACAACAACGATGGCGGCGACATCCCCATCACCGCCGGCAATGCCACCGACGCTGGGACCGAGGGCTTCGAGGGATCCAGGGCATTGTTTGAGTCCGAACAAAGCCAGCCATCCCAGCCAACCCAGCCAGCAGTAATTCAATTGTGAATATTGAATTTCGTTCAATTAATCATCGAATCGAAAAATGACGTTGATCAAACCGCGAGCGGGTTGGCACTGAAGCGAGGCCTCCGTCAAGTCAACTGATGCCGTGGGCTGGTCCCCATCCTCGTCCTGTGTCTTTCTCTGTGTTGGTGCCTGTCCCCGGCGCCGACCCCAGCCATGGCTTGCTTAAAGCTCAGTTTGGTGTTCTCGTTATTAATGAATAAAGAATTTATGGCATTGCTTTCTGTTTGATTTATACAATTTTTTAAAAGAGCCTTTTGGAAAAACTCCCCAGTAACTGGAAGCCCTAGCCTCAGTTCTCGTCTCAGTCTCAGGCCCAGTTTCAGCCGCAGTCCCAGTCGAATACTATACGAATGCTCCGTTCTTAGCCCAACTTCTACCGCATGTACCCATTCAAATACGTATTTGAAGATAACCAAAGGCAGACGACTCGGGGAAATGTGTTTAAAGACAAACAATGGCGACACTGCTGGCTCCGGCCTCAGTTGCGGTGGCGCCTGAGTTACCTCCGTTGGGTAGGGCTGTGTGACTGTGACTCCGGCTGTTGCCACGGATGCGGAATCGGCGTTGGAGATAGAGTCCTGCTCCGCCCTGAGCGGCGCAGCGTTGAGGAAATGTAAATGTTTCATGAGCACACATGCGAACAGAACAGGAACACACTCGAAGGATTCCAGAAAGAAGCAAATCAAATCCGAATCAGAGCAAAGATTAAAGTGAATCCGAATTCGACGACAATTATGTATGCGCACATGGGATTGATGTCCCCGGGTGTTTGATTTCGCATAAAGGGTTTCTTTAATCATTTCCTCCCACCCTCAACCCTCCACTCATCAGCTCCACTCTACACCGTCCGGTATCCACTGTACCCGATTCCCGGTGGCATGCAGTATGCAAAGTAATCTCAGCTTTGTTTGCTCTTATACAAATTAATAGCGAATAATGGGAATAGGCCTGGGCACGGGCACGGGCATGGGCATGCGACTGTCTCCGGCAGAGTTGCTAATGCCTGCCCGTAGAGCGTGCAAATTTTAAAAGTTCAAAGACCCGCGGGGAAGGGTCTCCGGTCTCCGAATGCGAAAGGATTCTTTAGAGACCGAGTGCAAACAGTTGATATACGGGGGCACGTGTCCTCGGATTCCTATGCCAATATCGTTAAGCCTTCCCACAAGACGAAAGCACTGAGGCGAGAAAGATGTGTTTGACTAGGCTCATCGACAGTCGGCAGCTGGGTGGACGGAAAGGGACGGAAGGACGACTACAGCTACAGGCGGGATTATCAGAATATCTGATTTACCCTTGCCAAAAGCAAACACACTCGTAACTAGGGAATTTGTTTCATGAACCTCAAAATAGGTATTCGATTAATACGAGCACACGTGTGTAGGTCGTGTCGCAATTCAACTATGCAAATAATCAAACCACATTTTACACACTAATAGCTTATGAGCAAAATTGATCGGATAATTTATATATTGTATATACATAAGTAGAATTCTATAGCTCCGGCAGTCCGAAAGACAAAATTATTGCAGTATAATCAATTATGTTCTTATTATTCGTTTTACCGTTCGGCACCTAGGCCTGTTCTTGCAAAAGGTGGAAAAGGTTCCGCTTGTCACAGATCTGTAACCTTTACCAAGTATTAGCAGTGGCAGACAATTAATCTTGAATTAACTTAACATAATGAATATGTCGGATTTTAGCTTTTCAACTTAAAATGAAATCGGTGTCGCACTGCGGCCCATGCATACGAATTTGTACAACCGCCGTCCTGCTCCTCCTGTATGCATCCAAGCGAAGCATAATGAAAGAGGGACCTGGCCCGGGCCCGGGTCCGGGCCTTCGTCACGGAACTAACGAAATTAAATGTTTCCCACGTCAAAGTCAAAGTCTACCATCAGAATATTTAAGTGGCAAGCGGACTGCGCGTACACGCTGAACACTGAGCGGAATGAAAGATTCGTGACAACGGTCGGGCCCCGAGTCCCTTTGAAATAGTACGGTGCTTCGATTCCCGCACGGATTTAAATAGGGCTGATGCGAAGTCGCATCGCATCGCACCGCACCGCATCGGACATGAGTGCGCGTGAAACTGTCAAATGCGCTTACAGCCGGATTATTTTCACCACGTAAAAATAATCGCATTAATTTGTTGGACAAGCAATTAAAGCGAACGAGGGGACTGCAGCAGCAGCGAGGCGAGGCGAGGCGAGGCGAGGCGAGGGATGAATGTAAGTACTGTAACTCGTTCTGTCTTCCCAGTCTACTTCTGCAGACCCGTACCCTACCTCAGTGCACAGAGCAGCAATTAGGATTCCATACGGAACGAAAGCTAAGGGGCCACAGACAAAGTACAATATAAGAAATTACAGGGCAGATGAGGATGGCGGGAACTAGGTGGCGAGTGCCGAGTAACGAGTGGCTCGGAGTACTCAAGAAGTTGTGGTTGCGGTTAACGGACCTCGCAGAGCGGAAATCAAAAGCCAATTTCCCGCAATTGTGGGCTAGCAAAAGGGAACAACCTGGTCCCTGGGGAGACGGAGACGCCAGGCAATCGACCACTGCTAGGCGTTAACGAAATGCACGCAGACAACCGTCTCCAGACAGAAGTGATAAGGGGAAATGTTTCCGACTTGTCCTAGATGGCGATAGCCTCCTCCATATTGCACTGGAGACTGTGGAAGCCTAGGCGGACAAAAGAGATGATTTGGCTCAGTGGCTAATTGGGTGGTGGGTGTTTTGTGGTGGGTATTTTCAACATTCCACTTCCATCAATGAAGATCTTAGCTTGTTTTTCTATACGCTCCTATGATAAAAGACCCATGCCGAGGAGTCGTCAGAATATGTACTCGCAGCATGCTGTACGCCTAATTAATGTCCATCGTCTTGTCCTGCTCCAACTGATTAAGACCCCTCCGCCCGTCCCGCGCTGTCTGCGGCGTAAACAGAAGATTAAGAGGTGCCCTCTTGAAGAATGTAAATGTGGCACTCAAGTATCTGTGACCTGCCGAGGCAGAGTATGGGTGTGAGGCAAGGCAGCCCGTAAAGAGACATTGACAGCGGAGGGAAGGGCAAGGGATGCTCCATCGACGGATGGAATGCTGAACGAGCAAACGTTTGCACGAATTTGCACCAGATGCTAGTTCAAGTTGCTGTCTGCTTAATTTACTACAAAATTAAATTGCACAAAACTGGAGTGCCTTCCGTTGATTCCAATTCCAATTGTTATGCTGCCTCCTGCGTGTCCGGCCAGCCTCCAACGGCTGTCTCTGCCTCTGGTGTTCTTCCGCTGGTCCTTCGCCTTTCGTCGTCTTGGGTTACTTGACTGCTTTTTGTTCATTTTCCGCCTCGTGAGTCTGCGAGAGCACAAACACTTGTGGCAACTAAATGAGAACTATTGTTGCCAGTTTCGGGCGAACAAGCAGTTTTATTCAACAATCTAATTTTTATTACCCTTCCGTTCCCTTCTATGGTCTCGGTCTCCCCCCACCTTAAACATTGTCCGCACTTCCACTGTCGAGTAGACCCGACGAGCTTTCACTCATTCTCGTTGCTTTCTCTCGACATGACCGAAAGTTGGCCAGCGCATTGGTCTGTCCAGCTGCTGCTGAGTAAAACCCCCAAGATGGAGGCCACTCGGCCTTAACCCATAGCCCGTTGCCAGCAGAGGCAGCGGCTGGGGCAGAGTGGCTTGCGACCAGGTTGTGAGTCTTACGTTTAGCTCCCAAAGGGGTTTTAATTTTTGATAGCATTCCCTTTGCGATATCTTAGAAGTACGGGAATACCGGCGACCGTAAGTGGAACGGTTCCGGCTGAGAGTCCGGAAAGTGGCTGGTAACTTTTGACCCTCCGGAGTGTCTAGAATACTCGTAGGGCACAAACTTGCGCCAGAACTTGTCGCCGACCCCAATTGGATGTCACTGTCTGTGGGGCGTGGGCGGGTTTATTTTATGGTAAATCAGTTGAATTGTTTGCTAAAATGCTAAACTGTGGGACCCATTATCGACATTACACTGCATCGATCCTGGCTATCTGGCAGTAGGAAAGTTTTTAAAGGTGCGTTCGGCAAACTTTACAAAGTTGTCGCCGCTGGCAACGCTTTTAGCACCTGCCAGCCCATATCTCTGACCCTGGCATCGTTGGACCAACCTATTGAACAGTTTCCAGTTGGACGCATCCACATCCGCATCCCAACCGATAACTACGCCAAGTGGTCGTTCTGCTTACCTCATTCCAAAGCCATTAGCCGTTAAGGCGCGGATGCTGATAGCCATCTAATTTATTTCAACGGTTTTTTCCGTGCGAATGGTTTAAGGCGTCCAAATATTAATAAGCTGGCAAAAGCATTAGAGCAAGTATTTACATATGAGTATAAGTGTTGAGAACCGTGAACTCAACCAAATGAATTAATGAAAGTGTTGGCCCAACAGTACGCTTTGAGTAAAAGCCATTGAAAGATAGATATTTATTGCCTCAACCATTGTATGATATGCTGCTCAATATACTTATAAGCTGCAATATAAACTGACCCAAAGATGTATTTAGCAATGCGACGATCTCATGGCTCATGGATATTATGATTAATTTTATTAGTTCGAAAAATTAAAGAAAAAAGTACAAAATTGCATATCTCTAACACATCGTAATTTTAGAATCCAAAAATAATAGGTGCCTGATCTGCCATTTTTGGTTATCAAGAGCCGTAGAAGGTAAAGGGAACAAGCCCTCTCATACATCATGTTTTGTTACTAAGTTTACAAGGAGTCCTTGGCTACGTCCAGCGCATGGGTCTGGCCCTCTCCGGCTGAATATAGCTCGCATTTCTATTCGATTATCGAGCCTTTGCAGAACCAACGTAATTTAATTTAATTTAATTTTCATTTAGAGCGTATGTTTTTACGTCCTTGTCTGAAAAACCACACCGAGTCAGAACTACCACACAGCTGGGATTTCCAGTCCTGACTACCTTTTCTTTGGTCAACATTTGGTGATGGAACATTATTGTTTCCATAGAAGCCAAAGCTTTCAACAATTTGTCTGAAGTCGTCGTCGCCAGTTTTTTTTTAAAGCGATTGTTGTCGAAGCCACCAGATCAACCGTTATACGGGTTAGACGTACGATTATACCGGATTGAATACCCCATTCCCTTGTGAAGGCTTTAAAGGCAAGTGCTAGCGCACTGAGACAGTTTATAGTGGGTTGCTTAATCATGTTGAAGCACTGTTCCAACTCAAGTCAAGGAGGGGACTCGATTGAGATTAAATGTGGATACAAGCACAATGGACCATCAATGGGAGCCATCAAAGTTTTCGCACACGTAATGAGCTGCCACTGCGAAGGCCCTGCCTTGCTGCCCAACTCTCCAACAGGATTACAGCAGCACAAGGACCAGTCCTAGTCCTCTCCAGCAGCTCAGCCAACCCATGGCAGACACTTGCCGCTTGGCACACCGATATACCATGTGCACAGCCGGACATCCAGATCGAGAGTACGTACAGGCGTACGTTTGACTTCTGCACCGTTTGCCTAAGCACTTTAAAGAGGCGATTTCCTTGAGTGGGGCTGGCTCGGCCCCAGTCCGGACATCGGCCATAAATGATTTGTTGAATTTTGCTTCATTCAAGCGTTGAGCAAAAAGTTTTATGTGCCTTCCCGAAACTCTAGCCAAATGGGTAGAAATTCCCTTGTGTGTGTATTTCTCATTTCGTCCCTCAGTCCGTGCCTTACCTATGTCTGAGTGCTTGATTCTTTTTGACTCTCTCTCTTGAACCCTGAAAGCAGGAGGTGATTGAACATGGAGAGGGAGGATATTGGCCTTGTTCACTGACTTTTGGAACTTTTGTAAATACATATAGTCGTATACTCGTAAATTAATTGCAGGAAATTTAAGTTCCTGGTCCCATTTGTGCTCTCAAAATAATTAAAGTCCGCCGGGTTAAGCTGAAAAATGGAAGTGCACGGCTGGCCCACAATCTGGACGGCTTCAACCAGCCAGAACAGGATATGTGCAGGACATTTTGTGCAGCCGAACCCGAGACCGGAAACAAATTATTTGTCAACGCACATGGAACTACAGCAGCGTCAGCAACCGACTAGCCTTATTCCAAACTACAAATAAGAAAAATCATGTAATAAAAATGATGGAGTTCTGCAACATTTTGTACAGCAATCTGCAACAATAAGCGTTTAAGAATGGGGGAAACAATACTTGCAATTGGGACATGATATGCCAGGACTCCCCCGCATTTAGATATCGTCTATCACAGTTTCATTCCACTGAAATATCTAAGTTCATGTTATTTGAGATACCACGTCCTGATGGAATACAAATCTTCTAATTGTCTTCCTTCTCGTTCCGTGTGGAAAACATAATTCCATGTCTCTACAGCTGTACCAGCACGGACCGCTCTATGGGAAATTTGGGGAAAACGTGAGCAGCTGATGAGTACAACTTTTGAGTTTTGGGCGAGCAGTCTGCAGGGACATTGGGTGCGCACCATCCCTTCGACCAGCATCACCATCACCCAGCCCGGGAACGAGGCCGTTGTCATTGTCTCTGCCTCTTAATTTTGCAGATTCTTTTATTTTCCGAGTGCTAACGAAGTTCACAAAGGCATTGGCCCAAATTTCCGACACAATTTCCACTGTTGGGTGTGCTTGGGCTTGGGTTTGGGGTCGGGCTCTTCCCTTGTCTGGACGTCTGTTAGCGTGCACTGGTATTTTATAAAATTGCTCATACGCACCGAGTACCGTTTCGCCTTTGCCTTCGCCCCTTTCGGCAGCTCGGCTGCCCGGTCGCTCCATGAGCAAAAATGCTGACAATGGGCTTCTTTTCGTTTGGTTTCGTTTGGATTCGTTTGGTTTTGTTTGGGTTGCCGGACAGAGTGACAGATTCGCAGTAGTTCTGCAGAAAAGCCACAGCATCCCAGGCTGGGGCAGCATCCCAGGGCCAAGGCAGCGCCGCTCGTGCAACAGAGCCAAAGTGTTGCTGCTCGTGCTCCCATAGCACGAAACTAGGCATGTGTCCAGTAAGCACGGTGCGTGCTGAGTGTGTCTGTGGGATTATTTATGCTCCTCCGCTGTTGTTGTTTGCTTTAATTGCCACTCACTGCTGGCCAACACCAACAACACCAAGTCTCTCAGCATCGAACCCATGGTCTGAATTATATGCTTGATAAATTGCTGCTGCAGCAAATCATCGTCCACATGGACTTTGGCGTGGTCGTGGGCATGGGCGTGGGCGTGGGCGTCACCACGGGCGTTGTCATCGTTATCAAGCAGGACAGGAAATTACTATGTGTGCCTGTGCCATACGGCACGAGTGTAAGACTGTACTTTGTACTGTGTGTGTTTTAAAACCCAGTCTGCCAACATGCATATGTGGAAATGAAGTAATGATAGAGATGGGTCCACAAAAAATTAAACCTAGCTCAGGGGCAGGGCGCGTAACAAACCAATTTCCAAAAATCCTCCTGCAGGATCAAACTATTCAGCGAACTTTTCCGTCCTTTGAAAGGATGCTACGCTGACTTTGCCCCGAGTGGAGCCAACACCTGCCAGGGAGTTCATTAAATATTCCAATTGCTGAAAAGCCCACACGGCAGACGCGCTTAAAGAATATTAAGGTCGCTTTAATGGGGAACACGCGTAAGCACTTCCACGCTGCCTTGGCATCCAGTCTTTGCGGAAAGGAGTGGAGTAGTGGAGTAGAGAGTCTATTAATTGCTGCAGCGCCAAAGTCGTTTTCACCCACTTGTCCTAAGACTAGCTCAGGACCACAGGACCATCCAGGACCATCACACAAATGAGCCGAGGCGAAGAAAGCACCGCTAATGAAAAAGTTATGCGGGCACGTTGCTAACTTACCTCCATGGAGTCCGTCCGTGCTCGTGAAATGCCCCAAGTGTGGATGCGATGCCGGGAAATTGGCCTCGCATATCAGCCATGAATTAATTATGATGAGCCGGGCATCGCCATCTTTATGGAAAGTTAATTGCGCTCTCCAAGTGCATACAATGCAGTCGAGCCGCTCAGCAATCCCCCACATTCGGAAACGAAGAGCTGCCTTACCGCCTAGGGCTGGTGCTGCCCCCATAATGGCCACCAGAAGCAACAGTTAACCAACTCGGATATCTGTGCAGCCTGAAGCTCTGGCAGGTTCTAAATGGATATACTGACTACGGAGACATTTAGCCCGATGTAAATATGCTAATATATTGAGCAGCAGAATCCAGCAGCCGAAGCCACTCGCAATTACATTGTAAATGTAGCGGACAATGGATGTAGTCACAGGTAATTGGGTTTCTATTTTGAAAGGACTTTCAAGTGGTGTTCGGGCTTCACAGACCTAGAAATGAAATCGCGACAGACAGCCGGTGCCGGCATGTTGATGTGTCTCGTCTCGCTTGTTGGGGAAATTTTCTCTTTCGGAAATTCCCTCTCTTAATCTGAGGCGAATGCGAATCTGAAGAAGTGGGGGCTTCGTTCCGGTCTGCAGTCCTCTGGCGACTGGCATTTATTGCCAGAGCTTGTAAACATGACATCTCCATATTTATCTCCATGTGCTGGGTGTTGCGTGCTCGTGCGGCGGCCCAAACATATCGTAGTCTCGAAACACAGGAGTCCGGCTCAGGCTCAGGGCCTGCTTCCACGCCCTCCCATGGTCTCATGCTCTGGCCTGGCCAAGACGGCACGTTTTGAAAATGACTAATAACGGGGATAACAACCAGGAGGCAGCCAGGCGGTGAGTTCGCGATGGAAGCGGCAGAAATTTACATAATTTGAATGAGGTAGTTATATTTAATTTTGAATAATTTTTCGGATTCGTTGCAAATATTTTCAGGCGGTTTATATTGTAATTCGCGGGAACGTGGGCGTTGGGCGTGGAGGAGCGCTCGTGTCTAATCCACATATTTCGTTACTTGTCCCTTCTTCGACGCTCTTGGTCCCAGCCCGGCCAAGCAATCTCCCGATGGCCGTTAATGCCGTCGAGGATGTTGTTGGCTTCTGTCATGTCCTTTTATTACACCGAAATCAATATTTATTAGAGGATAATGGCGTCGACGTCGCTGTCAGGGGGCATGGATGCAGGTGTGCTGGCGACCGTCCATCCATCCATCCATCCATCCATCCACACAGTCCCGTCCCTCCCCTTTGATGTTTTCCCAGAAATGGAGGAGGCTGAGGAGGAGGCCAGCGGACAGGGGAGGTGGTAGAAAGAGCGAGAAGCTTTTGTGGCAGGTGATGGGGAGCAGACTGCTAAATTGAATATGCTCGCTGTAAGGTCGAAATTTGGTCAATAAATTTTCACAAGTATTGAGGATGACGAGTCCCCTGCAAGGGCGTTGCTCAGGCATATACACGATAATCGGACACACACAGGCACAGGCACAGGCACAGGAACAGGCACGGACATAGCCTGATGGCTTTTCGTCAGCAGCTCAGCATCTTTGTTTATGGACTATACAATATTTAGCTTTTCGTACTTATTCGGGTTATCGTCATCGTCGGAGACCCGTGGTCGCATCCGTCGCTGGAGACCCCTCCTCCTAAAAATAACCAAATGGATTCTCTGTATGCCCTTCTCCCACTTGAGGGCGGGCCCACACACAATGACTAAACCTAATTTGTCAAAATCATATTCAAGCTCGGGATAACGAGGTTATTTATAATGCGAGCTCTATGCATGTATATATATTTCGAATAACAATAACCAGCGCGCCACATGGCACTGGATTACGTTGATAAATATTCATCTGTGGCTTTTTGTGGGATATACTCCGGATACACTTTTTGAACACTGAGTGGACGAGCTTATAGACCTCTCGATTTATGAATACTCTGAAGAATACTGTTCAAATCAGTAGACGGGCGCTACTGTAAACTTGTAGAACGTTACTCCTTCTGGATTGATTCGAGTGTTGAAGGCGTCATTCGGCTTAAACATGCCCATGTTGCGACTGCTGTTGAACAGGTCCTGCAATAATAAAAGGTGAAAATGCAGATTGGGGATTTTCCATTTGGTTTGGTCGTACCACAACATAATAGCCCGTGAGGCTGTCCAGACCCAGACGCTTCAAGACGACTTCGAAGGTGCAAGGGCACAAGGGGCAGGCGTCAAAGCCTCCCCGATTTACAAAAGCCACTGCAAAGGAGTGTTGGCCAAGGTCGTTGACCGGGGTGACTGGACGTACCCACACCTGAAAAGGAATGGTGCGGAGTGTTTTCCGATACTTCGATTGATTGACTAAAGATACCTGAAAGTATTTCGATGCCCAGACGCACTTTCCGGGCATCCCAAGCATGTCCTGATTTACAGCAATGACTTCTCTGAAATCAGAAATTGAATCAGACTTAAGCATGCCAAATAGTGAATGTGTCTGACCGGTTCTGAAGAAGTTCCTTTATTTCCGGGCGCACAGTCTCCAAGTCATTGGTCATTATCAAAGGAGCTGCGATCACCGACCATATAGCCAGCTGCAATCGGCTGGCGTCATAGCTGAGACGAAAGTTACCTAAAACCAGCTGGGCAAGGGAAAGGGGAAGCTGTTACAAACGCAAATGCCGTAGTCGAAGAATTGGGCGCCCTGAGCCTAACATACCATGTCCGGGTCATTCCATCGACCAGGACCAGCATGGGCTAATAGAAGCTCTTGATTTCTGCGGTATAGCTCCATTATCCTGAAGACTGATGTGTACGAGTCCGTGATGTCCTCTGCGAACCGCCAAAGATTGCAGTGCTTCGCTATCAACCTGTAGTCGGGCTGAAGGGGAAAAAATTAGCGTCAAGTGCCGGGGGAGCCTTAAAGTTCTTCCGAAACTCACTTTCTCAGTGTAGAACGGCCAACTGCAAGAGTAGACCATCCTCCGACCAGTCCTGTTCATGGCCTTGCCAAAGGCGGGATACCCTCTGTTCCGCTCGGACTCAGTGGCATAGCACCCGTCTAACTTCACGTAGTCTGCGCCCCAATCGGCGAAGGTTTGGGCATCGAGCTCGAAGTGTCCCCGAGCCCCAGGACCGCGGAACATACAAGTCTGCTGACCCACATCATGGTATATGCCAAATTTCAGGCCTCGTCCATGAATCTGTGAAAGAATGCTGTTGCCTACTTTTGCTTTTCAGTACGGAAAACTGGATCACTTACGTAGCGGGACAGAGCAGACATTCCGCTGGGAAAACGTTTCCTATCGGACAGGAGCTTCTGAGTGGACGGATCGCGAATTCTCTCCATCCAGCAGTCGTCGATTATCAAGTACTGGAATCCCACGGCTGCATAGCCCTCGGAGACTAGAAGATCTGCTGTGCGCTTAAAGAGCGACTCACTACGGTGGGTAATACAAGAAATGCATAGTAGAATAAGAGCAGCATTTACCAATCAGAGCCATTACCTGATGCAATCCCTGGGGAAATGAATACAGTCAACAGTACATTGGAATCTCTCGAATGGCATCCAGCCCATGGGAGGGGTTTGGGCGAGTCCGTTCTCGAGCCCGTCGATACATCGCAGCGCACAGCAGAACCAGATCGGAAGACACAACAGATGCGAAAGGCGTTCTGTGCCAAGCATCTCGAATTGTTAATAGAAGAGATGCCAAGTGTGCAAATTGACGTGTACAAATTGGACTGCTCTGTTTGCTGCCGTGACTTGTGGAAGACTTGATGGAACTAATTCCATTAGCCCTGAAAAGTGCAACCGATTTGGCTGGGTGTAGATACTTGAGCGATTGCAGGTGGTGCGATCGTTTTTCGTTACGCGGGAATGAAGTGTGAACTAAAATTGGTTTTGGTGTCCAATTTGCGTGATTGATTTTCGACTTTTTGTGTGCTACTACTGCCCAAAATAAATGTGTCCAAATCTATGTAAACTAGATGAGTAAACATTGAAAAAAACAATGGCTTTTTTGATATCCTCGAAAATCTCCTCGTGAATTAAAACTCAGAGTCTAAACATTTACTTTATTCAAGGCGCAAAGGTTAGTCTGCAATTTTGCATTTCTTGCGAGTATTGCTTCTGTTTCTCCACTCCACTCTCTTTTCAGTCATCATACTTTGGATGAGAAACATGTGGATATATATAACGTAGAGAGACCAAATGGACATATATTGCAAGCTGATGTGGATGCACGAGTTCCTCTACAGTAACTCCATTTATTCCTGCTGGCTTAGATATATGTACGATGGATGGAGACTTAAATATGAAATTAGTATGCAATTCAAAAACTATATTCTCAGTGTCACTAATACAATCAAATTTTGCAGACTATACACAGCATAAGCTGGATCGCAGATCAAATTCAATTAACTGACAAGTCATCCATTAAATACAGTTTTGTTTCTATCTTTCTGTCTTTCTATTTATCCCCTTTTTTAGGCTTTACGAGTACTATTTTTTCCAAATATCAATCCAATATTCGGCAGACACTATTTTTGTATACAGTCGAGATCGAAACCGAAGTTATTCTGACAAAAAGTGTGAAATTAGCCAGATCGTGTTGTACAAAATTACGTACGACTTTATTTAAAAAATAAATGTTTATTATTGAGATTTGAATAGAAAAAAACTTTTTTAATGTGATTTATAAATATTTTCTTAGACTTTTATGAGCATCTGGGACTAGTTCGGCCCAATACTAGTCTTCTATTTTGGATTCAAATAGTCCCGGAGAGAGTGGTGAAGGGCAGCCATAGAGGGCATTCATAAGGCACGACCACGGTTACTTTCATTCAATTTGGAGCGACAAGCCGACGACAAGCGGCTGTAATTCAATTTGCCGGGCTATGAAATATGCATGACGAGGACGAGCGACAACTCCCTCATAACAAATATTTAGATCCCGACAAGCGGAATGTACACACTTATTAAAAAGTAAATTTCATTTATTGCTCGCCGAGAGCCGCTGTGCGCCAGCAACGGCAAACAAATAAACCAGCTGTAACAACAGAAAGCTTTGCACAATCAAGAGCGGAGCAGAACATTTAATTTTCCACCCGTTGTGTCTTTGTTTTCCAATCCCGTGCTGCGACTGCCACTGCCACTGTCACTGTCTCCGACCCGACCCGACCCGAGCCGACCCCGGCGCCGCCACAAAGTCACATTGACCGTCAAACTGTAATCAAATGATAAATGCTGAGCAGGAAGCCCGGCTCGACCTCGTTCTCGTGCTGTGGACTGGACTGGTCTGGTCTGGCCTGGTGCTCGGCCAGGATATGCAGCCGAGCTCGACCGCGACCGGACCGGACTGGGACCGCAGGACACTGCCACAGCGGCAGCCGCAGAGTTGTTGAACAAATGACAACAAAAACGGGCGAGGGCACGGACACTGGAACGGCGGCAACTGCCCACAAGACGATTATCACAGGTTGCCAAGGACATGGGCGGTCCCCCAACCGCAGCACAATTCCTCTTAAGGATGCCACAGAAAAGTCGGGGCACTATCTGTGCCCTTCCCTTTCTGGCTGGGACTGGGATTGAATGCTGTACTGGGAATGGGACTGGGACTAACACTGAGGGTGAGAGTGGGCAAGCAACGGTAACAAGTCGCAAGACAATGATTTGAATTTCTGCGCTTTCAGCTCTGTTCTCGTTTCTTTCGGTTTTATGGCCCACGGAAGGCGACAGCACAGGGAAAAGCGAAATGCGAAATGCGAAAGACAGTGGCAGAGGCAGTAAAACGAAATGAAAGCAAGAAAAAATTAAGCAGCACAAAAAATTAAAATAAACGCAGAGCCAGAGCCAAGACAAATTCGAAGAAGTTCCAGCTGTAGCCGTAGCCGTAGCCCTGCCGGGAGTGGGGGAGGCAACGGCAACCCACTTGCTGGCGGATACTGCGGCTGAATAAAATATGAAGCCAGGCCAAAGTTTGCGAAATGCCGTTCATGGCTCCGCCTGGAGATTAGAGGCGTCGTGGAACCGCTCGCCGGTTGTTCTATGCTGCTGGCGTTTGCTTGGAATTGCTCTGGCTTTCTTCCGAGCTTCCTTCCACTCCTGCCACTATTGCTGTCCTGTGCTGGGCATGGTACACGCACATAGAACATCTCCGATGCAATTGAGCCGTTATCGCTGAACCTTGGAAAGGGATTTACATTTTGTGTAATTCTTGCAATAAACAAAAGCTAGGAAATCAAACTCTATTTACCCAATCGAGAGAGGGTAAAATCTTATTATTTACAGAGTCAATTAGCCATTGTTTCTTTTCTGGCAAACTTGGTAATATGTCTTCAATCTTGTCGATTCCCTTCTTTGCATCGGAGATGTCTTTGGACGAATCATTTGCAACTATGATATTCACATTTATCGCCGTGCAGTCTGTCTGTGCTTTGGGTGAAATTTGCGCTAATAAATCTGCGCGCATTATTTTACCTTTATCGCAAGCATTAAATTAAATCTGATTAAAAAGGAAATCATAAATCCCAATATAGCGGACTGGGAAGAGGAGAGACCCGCTCGCGGTCTCGTCGCACGCCTAATTGCGTTCCGCCCCCGCCTTGGGCCTCGGTATTTGTACTTATCCCCTCCCAACCCATCCCATCCCATCCCTTTCCACAGCGGCATAATCCTTCTACATTCCTAAGCCGCGACGGAGCCGAGCCAGATGACTACGACCCACGACCCCCAAGGCCCCACGACCCAACGTCGTTGGGGCGTCGACTCATCTGCTGCTCCCGCCGCGTGCGAATACGAATGCGAAGCTGCAATCTCAACGTGATAAATTACGGCTATTTGAATTCCTTTCGCTAGCTGTTCCCCCTAGCGACTCCGGTATTTGTTACCGGTTCTCATTGTCGGGCTCCTTCGTTTTCCTCGTCCAGCTTTGAAATGCGCCTCTGGTTGTCGTTGTCTCTATGGACGACGTTGCTGTTGCGTTCGCGTTCGCTTTCGCTTTCCTTTCGCTTTTGGCGCTGACGCTGAAGATGAAGCGCATGAGTTATGGACCCGGCTAGCGCCGCGTTGCGTATACGGCGCGTTTCCAAACACATAATTGCCGCTAAGATTTACGTTAGCCCTTTAAATTTATGTTACAAATTGCGCCAACTTTATGTTTATTACGTGCAGAATAATAGGCTTTTGTTGCTGCCAGCACTCTCCTCGCTGCTCCTTCGGATCACCGCTGTCTACCTATCTACATACCTACCTACCTACCTAACTACCTGGGCTGCTTGCCCGACGTGCTCCTTGGGCAGCAGGGAAAGCAGACCTCTTGGCCATACAAAAGGGGTATTATCTCGCAGATTGTATAAGTAATGCACTTTTTAGCGCCAACTTTATTTGGCTCAATTTGCAATAGCATTTTGTAAATTCACAGAGTGTGCAAGCAGCCGTATTGTTCTCTTTATTAATGGGCTGATAACACAAGACCCACTTAACTCACACAATTCTACCCAATTAAAGGCCCATAAACGCGATGGGTCGATCTATGCCGGCTGTGCACGCTCCCACCCCTCCACCGTGGGATAATTTATGGATGGTCTGATTGTATTCATCCGCCGTTGAATTCCTTTGCTCCATTGCGGGTGGCTATGAAGGGGTATGGGCCAATGGCAGGGGTATGGGCTGGCAGCACGGAGCACACAGGATACCCGAAAAGTAATTATTAATCATTTATTTTTCTCTTCCTTGTAAATATTTGGTGACTCAGTAAGGGCCCGCCGCTGATCCTCCCAACGAATCTACATATGTTTGTACATTGTACATACATATGTATGTAGTTTTGCGGAGTGGGAAACGTCATTTTCTGCCTTTTATATGTGTATATGAGCCCGAAAATATTTGTATACGAATCTAGGACAGCGCTATACCACATTAGCGCCATACCCACACCCTATCGCACTTCCATACATCCATAAATTTGCACATACATATGTACATAGAGTTATGTGTGTACATAATCGTACAGTGCGTAAACAAACATTACCCGGAATGAAAAATTTTGGACTACTCATGATAATTTAGCTACCGACATTTTCGTTTACTCAGACTTTTCTTGCCGGGACGGGACGGGACCACATATCACGTACCCGGGTGAAACAGTGGAGCACCCAACAGCAGCAGCAGCAGTAGCGCAGCAACAATGTAACAAATATGTAAACAAGGACGAAACATGTCAGGCACAAAATGCGCACCATGCTTCAGGAACACGACAGCACGAGGACGAGCACGAGGACCAGGCAAGGAGCAGAAACGTGCGCCGAACCTTTGTTGATTACGTTTCGTAATTAAGGAGATTTTAATATGCCGCATAATGACATAAAACTAATGCATAATTTTACAACACATCTGAGTAAGCAGGAATGTGGCTGGGGTTCTGGTTTCTGTGTTTGGTGTTTCCGTCTATTCGAGTCTTCCCGAACGGAAAGGGAAGCTGTGGCCTGTGTTGGGTGGAACCTATGTAAACAGAGCGTAGAATTCCGCTGACTTTTGCCTGTTTGGGTTCCTGAGCGGCTTGTCTTTGTGTTTTATGGCATATTGTAAAGTATCTTGTTAACATATTTGCCACATTAACCAAGAAACTACACGCGGGCACTCGCAGTCACCCACCGCCTTTGCTTTCGCACACGTCAGCGTCAGCGTCAGCGCGGTCGGAATCGTGGTCCTGGTCAAAGCCAGACCGAGAGAGTGCTAGGGCCAAGAGGGAGGCAGAACCGGAGGCACTTCTTTTACGTTGCTCTAGCCGGTTAGTACTCGTAGCAATATGCAAAAGTACAAATTAATTCGCTGGCGTTGGCCAGGACTCGGAGTCGGGCCCAAGCACAACGGAACGGCAGGGGCGGAAATCTCGTGCCGTGTGCTGGCCCTGGGAGAGGTAGAGGAGCAGGTACTGCATCCAGTTTTGTCGAACCCCAACTGAACTTCCTCCCATGCTAATTAGTGCGAAAGGGGCGTAGCGTGGCTGGGTAAAGATGTCAACACCAGGCATCTGTCGGGCTGGCATCTGCACCTCCACCTCCGCATCAGCCGCAGCCTCAGCCTCCGACTAGCAGCCGTAGAAAATCGTTTCATTTGCATAAATTAGGCATTTATTGCCGAGCGCCGTACATATACTAGAATACCAAAGCCCAACTTTGTTTACTTAGTCCTGAAATCTAGTACACAGTTACTTATATAATATAATATATTTTAAGAGAATCGTTGTGCCCCGTCTGCCTGCATGTATATAAGTTATACTGTTAATAATGGTGTACATAATATGCTATTTTTAAATAAAAGCAATCTTCCATGTTTAAATAAAACAAAAAAATAAAATTTAAGCCTCTAAAGTATACATCAATTCTCGATGATTCTCGGAATGTTCCCAAACTGGGACCATGTCGTACTTTCCATTGACAGGATTTCCACAAATGTAAGAATTTATTCAAATTATCGGCAGATCGCCTTGTAGCATCCAACTCCGTCCTTCTGGTTGCTGACTATAATAGTCTCGCGGCACAGTGGTCTTTTCAGAATTGCGAGTCCTTAAAAATAAGATATGGGCATTTCAGCGGGTGGCGAACGTACGTTCGTACGCCTTTCAAAACAAAAATGTTCCCCAGGTTTTTTTTGATAGCATTTTCTTAGTTCACAATTTTAGCAATAAACATGTGATATAAGTCGACTTTGGCTTAATCTGGTAAAATAGAGAAATCTGCGAAACGGAACAGAATATTTGCAAGCCTTTAATTTATTTTAAATGAGGATTATATTTTATTAGACAATAAATTATCTCTATTGGTGTTCTTTTAATATAATTAAGTACCGGTCGCGACCGTACGGGTCGGATTGCCTAATGCATATTATGATATACTAATAATTATATAATATAAAATATAATTTATTATTAGATAATCAAAGAGACATAAGCCATTAATCTGTAGAAGATAAACAGTGGTGCAGCAGCCTATGTTGCCACACTCCCGCATATTCATCTTACGCCTCTTTTCTTTCCTTCACAAAGCATATCGCAAACTACGATACAGAAAAAGCTCAGTATTTCAACAAAATTTATTAAGAATATTTTGCTGCAAAGATTACACATACATATTTCCTGAATTTTCTAGCTGGTAAACACAATTTTTTAGTAGTTTAACTACAAGTTTAACATCTTACATATCTTGGAATTATTAGTTATTTTTTTCTAATTTAGTTGACTTTTTACGATGGAAAGTAAGAGTATTGACAGCCAAGGTAAAATTCAACCACTGCAATAACTAATTAAATTTCCATTTAACATTGCAAACTAGGAGCGAAGAGGGGAGCATCATCGAAAACACTTTTAACGGATTTCAATCCCCTAACTCATTCCAGACCTAGAAAAGAACCTGTTAAACAACATTAATTATAATAATTATGGTAATATAACTTTAAGCCGTTCTTCGTCTGTCTCACTGTGCGTTAATTTTGCAACTTTTCTAGTGTCCCACTACCTCGTTTGTCTGCTTTGCAGTTTTGTCCAACTTATTAAACTCATCACTCAAGTTCTCTTTGACTTTTCCGCAAAACGTTTTCAACACTTCTGAATTATGAACATGCCCCAAAACGTCGCTGGAGAGGACTGAATACTCCACGTAGCCAGAAGCGCGGCAGCGCCTCCTCTCTCAGCCCCGAAATGGCGTCTGGTTGTTAAATTATTCCCGGCAGTGTTGTGCTCAGAAGTTTGCCGCACAAGTGGCGACTACACCTCTCAAATAACTTTGCGCCTCCGACACTCTGAGCGTATTTCTGCTTCAATTCTAGGCACGGAAGTGCAGTTTTAGTGTTTTCGCGAAATATTCTTATTTAATAGATCCTTAAAGAATCCTAAGAGTCTCCTGCATATTCGAGAAATCAACTTAATTGTGGCCTGTTGGCTTAGATTAAACGCTTAAGGCACTATACGGCAATCAGGAGTCGAGTACATGACTAATTTTTTAATAATTTTTTAATTTTAATAATACCCTTGTTGGGGCTGTTCAATGTCAAGATAGGATGGCCTGATATGATAACGATTAAAAGACGCTTCGATAAAGAACAGATAGATGTACATCTGCCATTTGAAAACTTAGCAAGATAATATGCGATTAAATAAACTAGTTCCGGCTTGGTTTTCTGCTCCATTTCTTACAGAGTTAGTAAAGTTTGAGGCGAACTTTAAAATTAGATACATGCGTGGATTTCTCCCCCTGCTCCCTCCGTCTTCTGCAAATGGACGTCGCCTGGGGAGGCTATAAAACAAAGCCGGCGCGACGGCGGCAAGTTGTGTGGGCGTGGCCACGCAGGTTCAAGTATCGCAATTGACACAAAGCCGGCCGGGCGCTGGGGTATAAATTTCCTAATATGAACCTAATGTTTGCCCAGAGGTGCCTTTATTGTATTTTTGTTATCGCTCCCCGTGTGCAACGAGCTCATAAAATTTTCACTTTCCGCCGAAACTTTGAAGCTGCGGTGACGTGAAGGCAGGAACCGGAGCCGGAGCCGTCCCACCACCAGACCGCAGGCACTGACGTAGTTTGATTGTACGGATGGTGCATTATATTTTGGCCATAAATGTATCCAAGAGCCGCTCCTGACCGAATCGCAGTGGCAGTGTCGAGTGCCATAAAACACGCCGCAATCGCATACCAATTAGTCGAGCACTATAGTCGTCCTCGTAGTGCTGCGAATATGTATAGTACAACAGAATACAACCGCCATGAAAGGCCAAGTGCTGGCCAAACACAGAGCGATACATGCAGACGATAAACTTAACAGCTCATTCCAAATTTTGAGCACTTTGAGGTGCGTTACTTAAGGAGCAGGCCAAAGTGAGAGGCCATGGACAGGATTGTGCGGAGTCAGAGTCTGTGACTTATTGGCACGTCTTAGATACATATGTAAGGATACCATATGTATGGGTATAACCAAAGCAGGAATATCGAATAAATCAGAATATGCTTCAAAAATGGCGATACAATATGCGGTGTACGTGTGCCCCTGACCCACAGTGCATAATCATATTATATATGTGTACACTGTACATATACACATATATATTTACATACATACTCGTATTTACTTAAGAGCGGGGCTTTGCGGATCGACAGGCCACAAAACGACGAAGTTACGGCCCGGATGCCCAGCCCGGAGCAATTCATGCACGAGAAAATTGATGAAGGTCAAACACTGGTTGACTTTGCGGTGATAAATGAGCGGTCAGGTCAGGCTAGAATAGAGCTACCGTGCTGCTGCCGCACACTGGACGGCCCAGCTTGAACTGGGCGCCCAGGGAGAAATCTCCGGCAGCATGTCCCACCGACGAAAGTCGGGGGGGCGAGTCATCGCCGTGGTCGTGGTCGGGACTCCGAACAAGCAAACTCATGCAGCTCGGCCTCGGCGTTGTTGGAATGCTATAAACACGCATACTTGAAGATACACGCGTGCACGGAATACCAAAAGTATCTGCAAGTCGCGCTCCAGTGGCTAGAGAGGTTTGCTGTACGAGTCGGCGGCGGAAAGAGCATTTCGCTACCGATGGGCTGGGTGCTGGCAAAATGTTTTACTTGCCGTTTTGACGTTTTCGAAACACTCGAATATTGTTCCTCTGTCCATCCAGCAAAATCAGCGGTTGTGTAGCGTAGTAAGCCCCACTCGGCAACAATTTTAGGACAAAATCTAGGGCCGTTAATCCTACATTTCCGAGAATGTGACGGCTTTTATATGTTTATATACGAGTATTTGCAGTGGGTTCAATCAACCTCAACCTACGAGTATTTTGTGCTTGTAATGGCTTGGAGGCAATTGAAATGAACCACCCATGGAGTGGGATGCTGCGCACCACCGCAGAGTCTACACTCTGGCCTGGGGTTGACCAAATGACCAAATGACGAAATGCTCGGGATACCAGACCAAATACGCCGAATGTGCGTCCACTAACGAGTGATATCCCACTACTCTATTAATCCATGGATTCAGAAACTGATGTTCTTTTGTGTGCTTGTACCAGTATTATGTACTTTCTTTGAGTTGAAATCCGCTCTTGGCCAGCAGTGAAAACTTGTTGACAAACCTGCTAGCGGGAAACCAAGCTTAAAAGGTAGTGCAGGTCCTCTAGTCAGAGCAGGGCAGGGCAGGGCCAATATTCTAGTGCATATCACGTGCAGTAGATGAACTCAACTTTTGCAATGAGCCGGCAACTGGATCCGGGTCGATGGGAATTGATGCGTCTGCCCCGAAGCTGTATCTCCTACCCGATTCCGGGGCGAATCTCGACAATTGACTCACGTAATTCTGGGCGCCGTCAGAAAAACGTGTTCGCGCTGTCAGTGCTCGGCTTCTGGCCTGGCCCCGGCTCCGGCTCCTGCTCCTGTTGCCCTTAGTAGCCACGGCTTTGGGCTGGTTTATCTAACGCTATCGACTCATTTTCTGTTTAAGTTTGTTTAAGTTTATACTTTTTCATTATGTTTATGTTGCCGCTTCGTTTACTCGTCGGGCTCTGTGGCTCCGTTTCGCTGCCCCACTCTCTCTCCCGGGCGAAATTTACTTTCCCCTGTTTTCTTTGAGTTCTTCAAGTTGCTTTTTGATTTAGAATGTGAAAGCATGAAAGCAAAAAAAAAAAAACAACCGCTTCGCACAAGGAGAGGGATCCTTTCAAACTTTCCGTGTTTCGTTTTTGTTTTTCATTTCAGGGCGAGGGCCAGTGATGGTGACTGTGACTCTAGGGTAACTCTCAGTCAACGCTGTACAAAAATTCAATAAAAGTCTTTAGAAAGTTGAATTTGGTTTGTTTACATGAAAACCTTTGGACAATAAACATAAAATTAGCATATCTTCTCGACATTTTATGTGGCATCTGAGATTAGATCTAATCGAAGCTTTACACTCGTTGCCACATCTCCATTTTTGTTCTTCGCGGAATATTTTTCATGCTTACGAATTTAGGGTATTTGCCAACATTCTTATACGCAGACAACTTTGGCGCCACTGGTGTACAGACTTCATGTCGAATCGGGCATCAATCGGGAAAACGAGCTATCTGCATTATACGAGTATGTATGAACCCTCTGAAAATCAAGAACCGAAGAGGAGTTTCTTATCAATTCAATATAAGTTGGAACTTATAAAACTAGCTGTTTCAAGTAGCATTAAATAAAGTGACAGAGAAATCTCTCTGTCGAAAGCGTACGAAGACGGAATCGACTAACTGGCATTAGCAATCATAATCTGATCCGCAACTAGATTCTACCGAATCCTAATGGATAAGATCATTCTTTACGATTCTGCATCTTCGTACAAAAGAGCAAAAACTGCATTTAGTTCGATATCATAACGATATATCTCTGTATTCTTTGAGTGCCGAATATAAATGGCTAAAATCCCTCAAGCGAGTATTTCTTGTCCAAATTCGTATCATTAAATCTTACGAAAATATTAAAATGTATGCTTAAAAACTTCGGAAAAAGGAAAGCCTCCTGTAATCCCAACGAGCCTGACCCACTTGAAGAGAGTCAGTAGCTGCTAATGACTTGTGTTTCGAACTGGAATTTCACTCACTTCGAATTGTCTGTGTCGGTACGCACCTTCGTCGTCATCCGACGCAATGGGACACGAGATGGGGGCCTCCTGCGGCCCCTTAATGAGTTGAGTACTTTCCTGGTGGCTTTCCAGGAGGGCTTCCGCAAAAGTGCGCAATGACGATGGCCGCTTTCCCTGAGCCTGCGATTATGGATTGTCTTTTGATTTGTATTAAAAGTCTTTCAATATTATTTCCCGCCCTGCCCTGGTTCCGTATCTGTGTCTGCCCGGGGCTCCACTGGACGGACAACGCATCTCGAGGTCTCACTCAAGCGCAAATAAATTGCGAAAATATGCAGCGCTCCAATTCACTGGACAGCCGGGGAGCAAGTAACAAGGAATAAGCGAGCGGATATTGTTTTTCGAAATCATTTCTTCGCAGGCAGCATCGCCCTCTTCCACTATCCCATTCTGCACTATCCCCTGCTCCGGCCCGCGGACGTGGACTCTTTTCAACTCTGCTGCAGTTTCCTTTCGCTCCAACTTTCGCCCATTGCGTACACAAAGTGAAATTACCCATGAGAGATCAGGCGAAAGAGGGCCAAGTGGCTTGCAGATGCAGATGGCCGGGAGCATCTCCAGAAACTGCATTCCACTGTTGTGGAATATTCAAAAATGCGGCACACACGCATCCCGGAATCCTGGCATTCAAGCACCCGAACGCCCACACGTCCTTCCATCGCTCAATCTGCTACATATTTCCACCCATCTTTTCATCTTACCAGCTTTCCATCTTTCCAGCGTGCCTCCCTCTCGCTGGGCGAAGGAGAATTTCAATTAGTTTGCAATTTGCAATTCACGACATTTGACTGACTTCTAATTATGAAAAATTCCAGCAAATCAAAATGCTGAACGTGCCTGAACGGGCATGAATGGAGGAGATTCGCCCCAAAATGAGACGGACCAGGAATAGGGATTGCCAGTGGGAATGGGAAGAATGGGACAGGACAGGCAAACGGAGTCCACTTTGTAATTTCGGCGCATTTTTAATCATCATCGTTTGCTAATCAGCGCGCCAGTCGAATGATTCATGGGTTGCAGACCGGTTGCAGAGCCGGTGGAAACGCCAAAACGAAATGCTAATCAAGCATCCCGCATCGCATTTACGAGCGACAAGAAATTACAAATTCCCCCGATGTCCTCGTGGCCTGCATCTTTGAAGTTATTGCAAAAAGGTGATTCGACGCATTTTTCCGTAAATTGACTGCTAGCTACGTCTGGTTCTGATTTGGCTCTGGCTCTGTTTTTTGGCCTCTCCTCGCCTCCTCTGCTAAATCAAATTAAATGAGCCTCCATCAGGAAGATTGTGTGTATCTTCGACTCATTGTCCGTGATATTTCTGCAGGAATAGGAAGCTAGCTTTCCTTTCGCTACATACTCGTTCTCGTGCAGATGTGAGCGAGCTTTGGCAATCTATTTCCCTCCCAGGCTCCCGCACCCGCATCCACACCCACATCCTCCCACGCGACTGAACGTCCATTTTATGGCACGGCCCGAAACGGAGGCTTCCAAGAAGACATAAATCTTTATCGATGTGCGCTCAAATCCATATCGAAATTTCATTTCGGACTGGCCTTTGTGTGTCGGCTCTGCACTTTTGTGTCTCTGGCTGCGACTGCGACTGCCTTCAGCTGAAACAAAGCGTCCTGTGAGCCTTCGAACTGTTTTCGGATTCTTGGCTCGGACACCGGGACAACAATACTCACGCCGTAACATCCGCTCCGGCTCCTCAACTGCTCCTTCTCGACCTGTTGGTGGGGTGTGTTGCCAGTGTGTCCCGTTCGAGTATGTGTGTTAGAAATGTGATTTGGCATGGCGTATAAATTAAATTTTGTTTTTGTCGACGTGTGAAATTGCAAAAGACAGGCCGCCCAGCGAGCTCCGGGATCCGAGTCCTGCTCTGAACATCCTAGGGCCCATTCCTCTCGATGCCCATCGATCCATTCGCTGCCTCCACTATTTGTAAAGCCAAATCAATTACAACTCATTTAGTTTGTGATGAGAGAGTGCACAGCAACTTTTCTAATTTCCCATTGTTATCGGACTTCACAAAACCGACGTAAAAACTGAATTGTGAATTGGCTGCGACCTGGGAACAAGCGGTTGTACGGTCTTCCCTCGATTGAAACAATACATTGGCAAAGCTGTTTTCAAGTGCAACAACAGCAACAGCAACAGCTCGTATTTCCCTGCTGTTGTGACTGACATTCCTAATAATTTCAATGCTAAAATGCATGTGAGTCCTGCTCGAAGCCGAATCCTGTCAAATCCGAGTCTTTGTTCTTGAGTTTCGGGCTGAATTGGGTTGGCACGGGAACTAATGGTAATTCAGTTTGCTGTTTGCTGCGCACTCTGTGAAGCTATGAGTATTGGCTATCGATATAAATATTTGAATTTATTTAGTTGTCTACACGTGCAGTGCAAAGACTTCTTCAAAGGACTGTGTCTCGCTCCTGATTGGACTCATAAATAATAAAATCATTTTGTATAGTTCCGCAAAGCTGGAAGGCTACTCCGTAGAAAGAAACTCTGCGTTCATTGTTCTTACACTCTTGATAATTAGATCCAAAAACGGCATTTCAAGCATTCTTATTGTAATTGCTGGTTTTGGTTTGGCCGTCATGGAACTTGTTCAAGCACAATAATTATACCTGGTACTTGAAGAATATAGGGTTATATTAGATTTGTGGTGAAAGTGAATGAGTGTAACACCCAGAAAAAGCTTTTCCGACCATATAAATTACATATATTCTTGATCAGCATCAATAGCCGAGTCGATATAGCCATGTCTGTGTGTCTGTCCCGATGAGCGCCTAGATCTCAGAGACTATAAAAGCACGAGACTCCTGTGATATTACACTGTTACAAGTGTATTTCATTAATAAGCTCACATATGTATGTATATACTGACTGAGTACGGGGTATAAAAGTAGAGTTGCGGCCTCTACTGCGTTCCCCCTCGTTTCATAATGTTGGTTATACACAAAGCAAACGTGCATGTAGTGGATAATTTATGGCCGGGAAAGATTTATAGATTTATAGTCGAATGCTCATTTCTTGTTAATAATTCGTAATGAGTCTCTTACTTAATCGAATTGGGCTGTAATGAAATCTCAATCAGTATGAACTCTTATTTACATTCGAATTTCGAATTGACTGGGATAATTTGCTAGTTGTTTCGTTGCTGCCACAACGGGCATGCCGCTGCCGCTGAGCCGTGCCCTGCCGTCCAGTGCAGTCCAGTGCATCATAATGCAATTAGCCCTAATTGCAGCTAATGAACAGTTGAAACTTGAAGCTCTGGCTCCACCGAATGGATCGGGATGGAGATGGAGCAGGATGGTACGGCTAATGTGCTCTGTTGAGCAGCAGAACAACAGTGGAAAGTTGGCTTTGAAATGGCGTGGTATGTAGTCTAAGTCGTAGCACTGCTGCGCATTTCTTGGCCAAAAGGCGCCTCGACGCTCCGGCACTCGGGACTGTTTAATAAAACCAGCAAATGTCGAGCAGAATGCCGTTAACTACTAAATTAACCTGACTACGCGGCTAGTGCACCCGCCGTGGCTCCAGCCATCAGCCACCAAACCGCCGGCAGCAACTGCAGAACGGAATCACTTTTCCCAATGAATGCGACCTCATTGGATTTAATACGTGCTCAGCGCGGTTCCTCCACCATCTCCGATCTCCCATCTCCCTTTGCCACGTTCCCTATCACCTGGGTTCCAGGGGTGCCAAGGGTGCGCAGACAGACCTTACCGAATCGGTTGGTTCCTAGTCTGATTATTATTCAGCACAAGACGCGCGTTCATTTGGCGACCGAGCGAGCAATTGCTGCTGTAGATGTCACCTTTTTGCCTCGGCTCCAGCATGGAATGCAGTTCCGCTTCCTTCCGGAACCGCTCTTAATAGAGCAACCTAATTAGTTTGTTGTCCCCACTGCTAGTAGCATTGCTAAGTTATCGTTCTGGGTCGGGTCGGGTCCGGTCCCGCCCACACGTATACGTACGTACTCCATTGGCAGGGCGGAGCCGGTCGGGAGTGTGAAGTTTGAAGTGCAAGGGGCATAGTTTGGGTGTTGGTCTAATGAGCATCGGATCGGCGACCATGAACCAAATGAGCAAGAGTCAAACGCAGGCAGGGACTCGCAGATATGCATGTATTCATGCCCGTAAACAGTAGTAAATAGTACGTGGATTCATACGGATGCATACGAGCATTTGCATGCGCAAATGTTTGCGTTCTGGCCATGAATGCACGGTGGCAGACCAGATGGGAATAAGCCAGACAAATTATGCGAGTCCCTTTATGTGCGTGCTGTCAGAGGATAATCGCTGCGACGGGGACGTAACAGATTTATCACTTGATTCACTTTCAGCTAAACTCTGCTCATCCTGCGGCCTTTCGGCCACTGAACTAACCACTGAATGCCACAGCTCTCCTCTAAACAATTGGGGGTCGTTGGTGGAATGATCAGCCTGGGGAATCCTCCCAGTATTCCGTTGATTGCGATTTTGATTAACAGCCAACCGATACTGGCTATGGCCCATGAGGCAATCAAATCAGCAAATAAATAAATTAGACTAAACATCTACCGAGTCCATTCGTCCCTCTGCCAGTCTGCGATTCCCTCCAGGTGGTTGCAACTGCTGCTCCTAAGATACTCGTACATGAGCGGAACGACCACCGCTGGGGGTGTGGCAAGTAGCAGTTTTGTGGTTAATGGGCAACCGACAGTCGGAATTGGGTGCCGTTTATTTAGTCGCGTGCGGGTTCCGGGTTCGGTATTGGGGGGTTATGGTTATGTCAAATCATTATGTTGATGGTTACGGTTATGAGGCATTCGATTACCGGCAAGATGAGTTGCCATACTATTCCAATTCGCAGTAATGGAAATTCGAGCGACTAGCATCGGGGCGACACGGCCGTGATATTCCGAGCTTGGGTCTGAGGCTCGCGGACATGAATGTCAATGCGTCGGACAGGACGTGCACTGTCCGCCTAGAGCCCTAATGGATTTCACACGTGATACGATCTCTCGCTTGAGTGGGCACTTTACATTTTTGACATTTGCCAAGCTACAGCTTTTCCGGCCACAGAACTTGGAATGAAAGTCTGACACATCACATTTTCCATCGCATCGGCCAAAGCCATGATCCGTGGCCATATTTCAGTTTTCAGCTCCAGGGAAATCGGAGAAATTGGCAGGTTTTAAATTAATCGCACCCTTCAACTTGTCGGATGTCTCACGATTAAATAATCGAAGGGGAAGAGGGTCGAAATGTCCCACGCCCGCGAATAGACCGCCTCTCCGACTTCCCGCCTCTCTGACTGTCTGACTGTCTGATTGCCTCACTGCCTTTCTGTCTGACTGCCTGTCCTGCGACTGCCAGCGCCAGTGCCCACCTGACAGTGACGCTGACTCGTTGACTGACATTAAATGCGAGCAACTGTCAGAGTTTGCAAATTCATTCCAGATGTAAACATTCCCATAGGAAGCCATTTCCACAAATTTCACGTCTGTTTGCTCAAACGCAGCAACTGGTGCAGACGTGAGAGGCAAGAGGTGGCCGTTGCCGTTACCGTTACCGAGGCCGAGGCAGGGGTTGAGACTGGGACTGGGGACTGGGGACTGGGGCTGGGGCTGGGTCTGGGCCTGGGGTTTGTGGAGGAGACGGACTGGATAGTTTGCTGCTCGTTTGTAATATATTTGCGCTTTTATTGCCATTAAAAGTACTAGTCAGCTCCGGCCGTCTTTGGGCTTCATGCCTGATTCAGCGGCGCCTGCCGGATTTCAGGCATACTGATCTCTGCATGCCCTTGCTTTTCGAGAAATAATTAGTTTATTAATTATTAATCACGTGTGGCCCTGCTTGGAAATGTTTCGATATTTTCAGAGAGAAAATTATGTATGGATCCAATAGCTGAATGGCATTGAGATGAACGAATCCAAGAAAGCTGGTCATATTCTTATTTGTCCCCAAGGGATCGGGACGGGACTAAGTAGACCAATAAATTATTACACTATCCGCTTCCCCATATATGTAAGTAGAGTTCCAGCGCCTCAGCTAATCCTGATAAAAGGCGACATGAGTGAAAGCGGAATGTGCAATGTAATTGCTTGAGAATAAGTAGGGAGCTCAGGCACAAGGCCCGGTTCAGTATTTAGTATGTGCTCCTTGCTTAAGCCTTTGAAAGTAGTTGGTTTCAGAATTGCTTTGGGGGAGAGAGCCGATGCCGATGCTAGCCTAGTTTCGGATCTCAGCTCAATCGTGCTCGATGTTTTCATTGATTATGTCAGGAAAATAAGTTTGCTTTGGAACATTATTGGTTCCATTCAAACCAACAAAAAGTCAACTTGTCAAAATGTTCGAAAGCACTTAAAACTTTTACGCAGCTTGTTGTTTTCTTGTTTGTAGTTGTAGCATTATGGCATTTTTCCACTACATCGACAACGGCAACGGCGACTTCCCTCCACGGCTTGGCTTGGCCACTGTTGCTGTTGAAGCTTCAGTAGTGCCCGGAGTCCCTCTTCAGTGCTGTCCGCGAACGGCCCCCAGGGATTCGCCAGGGTTGTCGTTGTCGCCTGGTGTGCCAATTTCGCACTTTCCTTTTCGCAGGCGTTGCAAGTGGAAGCGAATACGAGTACGCTAAAAAATAGTCGATGGAGGGACGGAAAGGCAGCGAAGCACCAGCGAAGCTAGTGCCAAAGCCGTCGCATTCTTGGCAACTCTGCTGGCAGACCGCCACAGACCCATTCTTCTACGTTTGCTGCTGCCTGCGTTGGTCTCCTTTTACTGGTAACAAGGCAATTGAATGGCATTTTTTCAATAAGTTGCGGGCCGCAGCCGGTCAAAAGAAGAATATGAAAGCTAGCAAGGAAAACTTGGCAACTTTTCCGATTACGTTATTTGCGAAAAAGTAACATCATTGTGCTCCCTTTGACTTTTACTTTTGCCAGCCGCTCCGCACCGTAGTCCGGCAGTGAGCGCCCCAAAGTTCTTCCTGATAATTTGTGTTTACCATCAAAACTTTTCATGTGAACGTGCGGCAAGTCATCTCATCTGCATCTGCGTCTACCTTCACTCTTCACCCCGTGCCCAAGGCGACAAACCCGGCGGCGGCAATGGCGACCGTCATTGCACCGACCCAATGGCGACCATTAGCTACAAGACCAGCATTGGACGTACGAATCAGACTCCGCCAAGACATTTATATTGTCTTTAGTCTTTTACTAGAGGCAAGATATGAGAGACATACATTGGGAGTCGCTAGTTAAACCTCCCATTAGGAGCCAAGCTTAAGTGGAAATTAAGCGTCATCGTAAATCATATGATTACCCAGTTAGCTGTGACGCTGAAGTTCCAGCAGATCCAAACACGAACAACGAAAATTTTACTACGCTTAGATCATTAGATCAACCCGCAAAATTCGGTGAGGAAATATGAATAATATATATGTACGTAAGCCGAATGAGGGTCCCAGTTTAGTAGAAAGTGAAAAATTAACTTCTTTTTTTAAGAGGTCAATAAGTTTTAGCCTAGATCGGTATAGGATGGGGACAAGAGTCTACCAGAGTCGCACTAAGCGAAAAGCAATAACTGTTTTTGCAAAGCTCCAACGCCTGGGTTGTCTTTATACTGTGGGATGCACACACCAGAGCAATAATCCAATATAGTGTTTACCAACGTGACGTACAGAGTTTTTGTGAAACTATTTGACTTACTGTTGCAGCAATCGAGTCATTTGATCTTGAAATTCGATCAAGGGAATGATTTTCTCGGAGATAACATTCATAAGTTTTTAGAATAACCATTTAGTCGAGTTAAGGGCGTGTGTGTGGGTATCAATCAGAGTAGGAGAGACAAATTTTGGCATCATCAGCATACATTAGTACGCTTAAAAAAATGAAGAATAGCGGACCCAAATGACTTTTTGTGACACCGTAGTAAACAGACTGTCGATAGACAGACAGATAAGTCGATTTTCAATTTAAAAGATTTTTAAGCACTTCTACTTAAATATTTTGACTGCCGGGTAACAGTTTTAGTAAAACAGTAAAACCTAAGTTTTAACATTTCATCTTCAGTCTGTTTTGTTATATACACTCGCTTCAAATATGGATTAGATATTTAATCTACTTATTGTCATTATTATTTTTACTAGATACTTTTCACGGACCTGCACTGATTGGAAGAAAGAGGCAAATAAAATCAGTTTTATTCTCAGTACTCAAGGAATTTAAATAATTTCAATTATATTAGATTGGTTTAAATGTAAAGACGAGTATGTAATAGCCAGAAGGGATACACCGAATACACCGAGACTGAAAGACTTGCTTGTCGTCTATTTTCCAAGGACTATAAAAGCAAGAGAATCCTTCTTTTGGGTGCCGACTCCGGTGGTTAACAAATTAATCAAGTTGGCTTTTCTTTATTAAGTATAGCTAGAATAAGAAAAAAATCCATGCTTAATGGCATACATTAAAGGTTGAGCGTGTTGGAGCTATCTTAATGAGATAAATACATAACTGGATACATACAAAAGCATTATATTAGCTACGCAAATGACTATCTAATTATTTAAAATATTTAATTTGTCGTTACGTACTTGTTTAATAGCATTTATTTGATGAAACTAGGAATTATTGCTCCATTTATTTTTGTATTTTAAAGAACTTTTCGCAAATGTTTCTTCCAAGAACTAGATTTTGAAAGCAACGCGCGGGGACAAATGCATTTTGTTTGTTTAATTTGTAGTGTCTTGCATTCCATGAGCACAGTACAGTAGAATGTATTAATGTTATTTTTTGTTATTTGTTAAGATAGAAATAAGTTAGCCTAGCCAGTTAAGGATTTTTTTTGATTCCGTTGGCGCATAATAAATAAATAAATAAATAAGAATGAGGCGATTCACATACTTTTTTGTTGCATATTGTAGCTAATTGTCGCGATTTGTGAACTTCGAAAACAAAACGAAAGCTACTCAAATCGGGGCCTATACCCCAAGCCTCAAAGCCACGATATACTCAAAAAAGTGGGCGCAATGGCCTTATGGACGGTGCAGTGCAGTGATCCCCACTAACCGAAAACAAATAAATTGCATCCTGCTGTGCAGTAATCCTCTTCTTAGCTCTCCACTAACAATTAAATTCTCGGAAATCAAAGAGAAACGACTGTCGGCTATGCAAATATCGATATGGAAATCAACAAGAATTACAGAGTTCGAAGCTCGGCCTATGCTTAAACCTTTTACAGGAACGATGGGGTCCTGTGAAACGCCAGAAGAGAAAAATGTTTAGTGTATGAGCCGTCCAATAATTTATGAAGCATTTTTTGACTTCGCCACCGCTCAAGCGGCAGTAACCCTTGTTTGAGGTTGCGCAATAAAGTGAAATATTTATGAGTTAACATTATGGGATTTGTTTTTGCTTTTGCTTTTGCTTTCTGCACGCCCACATGTACTGGGCCTCATACGGGGCGGGGTGGTCCTGCCGTTGTTTGGCTGCTGTTTTGTTAACGTTGGCCGAACCAGCTTATTTATTGCATTCGAGGCGTTAACACGAAAGCATTTTGCGGAAATGGAAACTAAATAGTAGTGGTTAAATTATTAAAAGCCCACCGCTGCGTTGCTGGCCGGATCAGGCAGGATGGTGGCTGTGAAGAGGGTATCGTATCGTATCGGATACCATGAACCAGAATAGGCGGTGGCCATCGTTTTTCTTTACGAGTCAAAGTGTTGCCAATAAAAATTTACTGTTATGGACGGTGCACACCCGCACCAGCACTCGCACAGACCGCCCCCCACACTCCCACTCACGTTCTTAGGCCTATGCTGTTTGCATAAATGAATGCAAACATATAATTCTGGCAGCAGCAAATAAATAAATACACCCACACAGCCGTCTGTGTGGCAGGCACTCATGAATACTTCAAGCCGGCAAGTGTTTGGCAATACTTTGAATATTTTACCAGTGCTAGCGGACCTTAGGGTGGAGGTGTAGGGAGTCCACTAGTGGGAGCTCATGATGTAACGAATTATGGCTGGCTCATTGGGATGAGCTCTAAGGCAAACATCGGCTGTCGTAAAGTATAAAACTACTACTTATGTGTCTATTGTATAAATATGTAAGCGACCGAATCAGAATGGAAGGCCCCGGCCCTGGCCCACGGCCCGCGTATGTATGTGTGCTATGCATATATTCTATTTGCCCTTTATATATGTAAGAAGTATATGCAATCATTCGTACGAGTAGATGTGAGTTAGTTTGGATAAGCTGGTAATATTTGCCCAGTGGATAATTGCGTCATGTGAAACCAGATCTCAAGAGGGTTTGCCAATTTAAAAACGATGCCTTGGTCCTGTAGCTTGTCTCTGGAGTGCCAGGACGCAGCTCTGACAATTTACTTTCATCAAAAAAGTATGCTATACAATAATCATATGGGAATACCAATAGGGACTCCTTTTTAAATCCAGCGATCATGGATTTAATGTTAGCACAGTCGAAAAAAAAATGCTTAAAAAGACTCGGTTGTAAATGTACTTAGTTGAGAGTACCAAAACTGACTGTAGAAACCAAAACGCACATACTATTCTGGTTGGATTCTGACTTTCGATGGATGGTATGATTCTGATTCGCTTTTAATGTGCTTAGCTGTGCGCTCACTTATTAAATGGGATTCTTCTATTAATATTGCTTGCCATTTATGCATATATGTACATACATATGTATATGTATATGTGGATTCCCACATATGTAGCTCCAACATCTTTCCGGCTTGTTCTGATTTTCACTGTAGGATTTCGTCCGTTGGAGTTCCTTTCGAATCTAAAGATTTTTGCATGACATAGACAACTCAGTTACGTACTGAAACAACAATTGGTGGTTCGTTTATTTGGAAAGCTTTTAATTGACTTGAAGCTATCTAAGACTAGAGACATAGAGCTCTAAACTCGAAGTTTTGGTTCGATATTTACGTTCTCTTTGTAGGTAAGGTAGAGTAGGTGTCAAATAAGCTCTAGTGCTGACAACTAAACTTGGATGTGGATGTCAGTCAAAGCTCTCGCTTTCTACATCAGCTTGTTGGCCCAACATGGTGACGATAAATTACTGGATGAGATTGCTTACCTACCACTTACCACTCGAATACTTACCAGTTGAATCATGTTTGTAAGCCACTTGGCCACTTCACAGCACAAACCTAAGCGCGCGATAATCATCAAATGACAACAGAAACATCTGAGGCATCGGCATCGGTATCGGCATCTCCGACGAGACCGACCCCGTCCGTCGTCGTGCGGTATAAAAGAGAATGTCGTCTCGCGGGGCCAGTCACAACGTGGAAGAAGACGACATGCTCAGAACTATTTCAATTTTGGCTTTGCTTTTTTGCAGTGCAGCCACTATGGCGGATGCTAAGCCGATCTTCATCAAGGTGTTCGCGCCGAGCAGTGGTAATCCAGCCGTTAGTTCCAGGGACCCCACAAAGTAACGTTCTATTTTCTTCGCTCAGGTGCCTTCAGTTCCAGTGGCAGCTACGGACGTACAAGTGCGGCGACGGCCTCGCCCATCAACACACAGCTGATCTCCACTCTGATATCCACCAAAATTCAGCTGCTGAACAGCGTGCTGCAGGCCAAGTCGTCGGGTGGTGGCTTCGGGTTCGGTTTCAACAAATTCGTGTCCTTTACAAGCAGCACTACAACGACGGAGAGGCCAGTTACCCACCACACCACAGAGGTAAACACAGACTTTACACCGGAAGACAGCTCTACTCAAACTACCCAAACCGTCTACACGACAACAACAGAAGGTGATATCGAAACGCCAAAGCCCACAGTACATCCCGGGCGCCCAGCCTCGACCAGTACGACAGAAGTGATCCCAGGGGAGAGCACCACCGCGCTGCCAGAGATCAGCTCCACGACGAGAGCGCCATCCGGCTACTCCTATACGTCTCCGACGCCCAGCCCTGTCTCCAGCACAGTAGGCACCTATTACTTGCCTTCTTCTCTTGCCTAAATCTGAATATATGTACCTCAGCATCCGCGCTTAAATGTTAAAGCTTAGTCTTAATTGTGTTCCGTCCAGAGTAAACTTTATGCCTCCATTGAGTTAATTCTGTGAATATTTTTGTGAGTGAGAGGAATTTTGTGGCACTTCTGCCGTCAGCCTTAGCTTTATTCGTCGCGGAAGTGTTTCCAAACTAGTCGCACATTGACGATAATGACAATGGGTTGCTCTGTGCGTCCGCAGTCTGCCGAGTGGTTTTCCGCCTTGCTGGTTAAAAATTAGCATAAAAACCGGTATCTGTAAGAAGAAGATGGACCCACAAAATAAATATTAACTATACCCAGCCGCGCTTATACAGATTAGTAGACAGATTCTAACGCGTGCACCAATTCTCTGGAGGTTACTGTTGCTACAAATAAAACAGTGTTTCAAGGCCATCAACCGGCAGAACCACTTCGATTCAAAACTGCAAACACGAAAGTTCTTCTTTTGTGTTCTTCTTCTGTGTTAGACAGGCTCAGACATAAATCAAGAATAACTTGGATTACCCAAGACTTAGATCTCAAGATCTGCATTCTGACTAAACGAAACAAAACTGTATGCCGTGCAGAGCTACTAGTGAATATCCGATCTACTGCGCTAGTCGTAGTACAAATTAAGCAACTCATGTTCAACTCGATTGCGTTTGTTCGCGTTATAGCTTTGGCTTTTGTTTTTCCATGGAATGTTTTCGATATTGATATTGAGCTTTTTCAGTTAACATCGAATACCTTACGAGTTTATATATATCCATTATAGGGCCGATGAACATTATTAGCAGTATTAAAGAGAGTGTTCAGTATTTAGTCCGTGTTTAAATGATTAAAAAGATCTCTTAGCGTTAGTTGCCAAAATTAGATTTACAACTAGATTTCGTCTCATATATCACTGGCACGAATGTTGTGCTCTGGGATCTGATAACACAGCCATAAATATACAAGTTAACCTAAGACCTAAGCCATCGAATGTTGGCCCTTGCCAAATCAGCTCTGGAAATTATGAAGCCATTAGGCGAGAGCTTCTAGACCGACTGCCAGTTGCCACGTGTCTTGTGGCAATCGAGTTGAATGTCGAGTTTGGTGGCGCTGCAAGTAAACTAACAGAAATATGTACACATGTCCTTCAACAAAGCGACCTTGGGGAGCACGTGGTTAGCGATGAGGGTTGGGGGCGGAGCTTCGTTTCTTTTGCTGGAGCGATCGGTCGGCGTCTGGTTGACGCACTACGTCTCTGCCGTCTTGCCCATTAGGGCGAATTGTTTTAAGGGCTTCACTTAAATGTGTTTCGATGTGAGTGCTTTATGCTCACCCAATTTACGATGGCCGTAAACCAAGTACAAATACTGAAAAGCTTCTCGCCATTCGTAAATATTTTATGGCTCAAAACTGCTCCATGCACGGGTAGTGGTAGTGCGGAATGAAAGGACACACCTCCAGTGTGTGTTGCATTAACGCTGGAATTATCTATTACAGTCTTGTAAAAACCCGAGCCTGACATTCCTTATGGACAATCTGATTTATGCTAAAATCCACTTTGTCGTAATAAATCTATTTAATGTTCCAAGCCTTCAGAGATTCAGCGAAAGTGTGTTTCTGCTCAGGAGTTATAGAGAAACGGATAACTCTTTACGCCTATAGGATGCAGGTCCTTGATTTTGATTCGCAGAATGATGTTTTTCATAATTAAGGATTGTACGTATGTAGGATTATTTAAACAATCAAAAAGCTAAATACATTATTTAAGGAGTGGAGTTTTTTTGGACGCAATTTCAAAGACTCAATGTCAATGGGCTAGAGTTATTTAATAATACAATTTTATTTAAAGCGAGCGGGAATGTTGTAAGTCGCAGCTAGGGCCGCGACTCTACATACAATTGTATCGAGTATAAAGCCGATACTCAGCCAGTACAGACCCCTCCGCCAAAGGCGCGTTGGAGCCGTTGAAATTTTATTTGTTCCTTCTGACTAAAATAATAATCCGATCAGATCCAGATTTGTCTATCTGCTAGATATGGTCATTCTCTATGATTCTGCGTTGGTTTTCTCATATCTTCGTATTTTTTCTCGTATTTTCTATCTTTGTGTCCTTTGAAATACTTGTAACAGTGTGATATCACAAGAGGCTGTATACAACAGACATGGCTATATCGACTCGGCTATTGCTGCTGATCAAAATATACATATATACTTTATGGGGCCTGTGTGTTACATACATCCACTTCCGCCACAAATCGAATACACCCATATTTTTCGCGTACCGGGTATAAAAAGGTGAAAATATGAAGTTTTGAAGGACGTGATGCTGATAGATTCATATTTCAAAAGACAAAGGGGTGTAGGGGTTTTTACAGCCATCGTTATAGAATCCAATCCAATTTATCGAGCAAATACATATATTAAAAAGATTTTTTATAGAAATTCCTCAATGTCAAAAACCTTGTTTTTTGCGGCATGCGGGTAATGGAATTCATGGCTAGTATTGTGGCATCATGTGTCGAAAGTTATTTGTCACCCACCCCCACCGTGCGCCCACCCCACGCTGTTGAGCCTCGGGCCGCGGGAACAACAAGCATCAGAAGTACATGTACATACTGGCACAGAGGCAGCGGCCCGGCCCGGGCCCGGCGGACCCCTCCCGTCTGCAAGGATGGTGGTATGTCAAATTCGGAGGAGACATGCAGCAGCACGTGCCCACATAAATATGTTTGCATGCCGCTGCTTCCGACAGTCCTGGCTGTACGGAGACGAGTAGGTGTGCTGTGTACCCACACCCACGTACGTACATGTGTGTGTAGCAAGAGTGTGAGCAAACACAGGGGAGCAACAGCACGTTGGGCCTTCTCCTCCCCACTTGTTGAAAGTGGCTACCTACGCACATGGCGTCGCGGCACGGTTCATTAGTTCGACAAAATATTAGCGCCAACGGGGCAACGTCGCGTGTGAGCGACATTATTCTTATAAGAGTTTGTGTGGCATCGCGGGGCGTACTCGCCGTTCGCAGTGTAGCAGTATGGAGCCATGGAACTGTTTCGAGCTGCGGCAGCCACAGCTGGCACGTGGACGCGGATGTCGTGTCTGACTGCGAGTGTCTACTTCTGTCTGCATCCGCCAGAAAACCGCCGAATACTTTAGAATGTATTTTCGTATAGTTTTGTGCTCTTCTCCTCGTTTTTGGCCCCTTTGTTTATGCTACTCGGCACCGCTGTTTCGAAATGCGTTCGTTTCACGGCTCTGAGCGCGCAGTGGTTTCAAAATTTGCGTTGGAATTGCAAATAACCTGCTTGTGCGTTTTAGCCCACAACTCCAGCTCCCAGCCCCGTTACCAGATACGCGGTTGCCGCTGCATGGGAGCCTGAGAGCAGAACTGACGGAAACGACCGACTGACTTGAAGCGGAAAACCCCAGCCCAGTGCCAGCTGCAAGCAGACAGATGCTCCAAAGTACGAGTACATATAATGCTACTTGTATGGGTAAATATACATATGTGTGAAAGTGGAGAAGGCTGTACCTGCGTATGTGCCCCACGCGCCATGCCACGCTCTCTTGGGCTCATATACGGAAAAATTAAGAGATCTGAAAATAATTTCTTGGCCGGGGAACGCGATTATTCAACTTCGGCTATTCTAGCTCTGGGGGAGTGCCAATCATCAAGACAAGAGGACTCCCCCGTGCATGCAGGAGTGGCAGGAGTAATTTTCGCTGCCAGGAAGTTTTCCAATCTCACTGCCTGGACGCCATTTTGTGGGTCTGTTCGTTGGCTTTCTTTCTCATGAATAAAATCATAAAACATAACAATTATCGTTTGAATTGTTTTGATTTGATTTTATGGCGCAACTTTCTATTCTCAGGTGGCACGAATAAACTTAAAAAGCCTCATGCCCAACAAGTTCATTCATGGCTCTACAAGTTTTCACAGGCCCAAACGCAGTCAAGCACTGTGTCCTAGCTAGGTTAGACCTGATCCCTCGAAGACTTCCACTTCCTCTGGTTTCCAACGAAGCCAAGGACACTGAGAAAGGCGCCCACACGTTGTCAGAACCATTCTGATTCCCATTGTCATTCCCATCCCCATTCCCGTTCCGGACCCGGCAGGACGAAAGTTATTTTGGAAAGAACTTTGCCAACTTTTTGTTGCATATTTAAAACGGGTTTACGCGCAGCACTCATAGTCGGGCGAATGAAATGAGATAACTTTGCAAATATATTCAATTATCTTTCCTCCAGAGATAATTTCAGAGTGCTGTCCGAACTTTCCGTTTGTTGCCAGTTTGTTCCCCACTTCCCCGTTGGTGGCTGGGGTCTCTGGGACTCTCGAAAGCATTTGTCACAGTCCCCGAGGAACATTCACCTGCTATGGAAATGGAAACCCAACGAAAGTAGTGCGTATCCCACCGACCCCCGCCCGTTGCTGTCCAAAGTGTGGACACGTTTGGCACGACGTCCAGATCCAGGCCATCAGGCACGCATGTGAGATACGAGTATTCCCTGCGCAGAGCGCCCACGAACGTGTCGAGTATAATTTGCGCAAATTGACTCTCCACTGTTGTAATCATCGAGAAACCTCAATCGATATCGAAACCGGCTCTGAGCTTGAGCTGGATATGGAGCTGGAGGTGGAGCTGGCGGTGGAGCTGGCGGTAAAGCTGGAACTGGAGCTGGAGCACCCGACTCGACTGTTGACGTTAACTCGGGTAGTAAATTGACACTCTGGCATCTGGCGTTGACGTCTCGAAAATGCCGGGATACAAATCCCCCAGAGCCCATGAAGTATTAGCCAAGGCGTAAAGCCTCGCTCCATTTGATACCAATCAAGGGCATCAAACGGATAGACTGGCTCTGGCTCTGACTCCTGCGCCTTCTCCCCATTCAATCCAACCGCACACACAAGTCTCAATCAATTGAGGGACTCCCGCCATACGAGTACGAGCACGAAAACGAGTATGTAGCAGAAAGTCGACAAGCGATCCGTGATTTATGGATACACGCACTATCATATCACAAACTAAATGGGTTTTTGGCCAGTGAGACGAGGTTTCCAACACAACAGCGAAGAGTTATCTACAGCAAGCAATACAACATTTGACTTAAGAATATACAATTACGAAAATTGTGAAAACCCCTCAATTTGGAATATGCTGGGGTCACGGAAGCTTTAAACGAAAAAGATGAGCACACATTGAAAAGTAAGCAGGCAATGGCAATGGCAATGGCAACGGCAACGGCAATTGCCGCATAATCCGGATATGCAGTGCAGCTCCTAATGAGGCAATTGAAGAAATAAGTAGAACGTGCTGCCGACTTTCGAGACTACGACGACGGCGACGGCGACAACAACAACGTCAACGACATGGAGGGGGACTTCAGGCAGGGCAAGGCAATAGCCACGACTAGGACGAGATAAAAGTTTCTTATGTTATTACCTGAACGTGTTTTGATAGCAGTTCTAAAAGTTCTCTCTCTCTCGTCGGGAAATGCATAAATATGTTTCCGTTTCATTTTCACACCGTCGGACAAGCGGAAGCGGGCTTTGAGCTGCCCGAATGCAATGGCTGGGCTTGGGTCGCAACAATTTACCGGAATGTACTATAGCCACGAGTTTCTTCAAACTTTTTCTGTCCGCCATTGCTGGGCGGTAGGGATGGCGGTAGGGATGGGATTGGCAATGCAGGCCCTTTTCATACTGGCATTCGGTAAGTCCGCCAAACTAGAAGCAATCTGAAACCAATTACCAGATGGTTTTCCACATGGCTGGCTCGGAGGCAGGGTGCTGCAATAAATATTCGAAAATTCAAGTCAATTCAATTTCGCCCGCGCACACGTTAATCCCCACCTAATGCTCTGACAGCTCAGACCTTACCAAAATCCTCGCGCACATCCATATCCATTGACAGGGGATGAGTCAATTAACCATTCAGCCACCTTGCAAAGCCCTAAAAGGAGTGTTAGGTTCTGAAACTCTTCTGAAATATCAACTTTGCATCAAAGGGTGTCTAATAATATTTGAGGGTACAATTTAGTCTTGGCACAGTGTGCGGTTTATCTTATAACAAAGCTAGCGAAAGCAGTTCAGTGAAAGTGCAGTGTGTCCAGCATCTGATGAAAGATAATGGATTGAAAAGCTCTTTAAGCGAATATTCTGTTAGCCTACATCCGCCTAGATAATATTTAAACAGGTAAATGAACTTTGAACGAAACGTAGTTCAATTCTGTAGAACTTTCTCATCAGCAGAGACGCCGGGAACACTTTCTTACTAACTTCTTATTAATTTCCTGACCTAGATAAATTGTAATCGATTCAAATCACGCTTGTTTCAAATCTGGCCTCAGTTTGAGCAATCTTTCAACTGCCCCTGTATTCGGATAGGAATTACCAATAATATACGAGAACGAACCCATTATCCCAGAAAAAACAATACACTTAAAGGCGTCGAGTATTCGGCTCAGTCCTCTCTGGAAACATCAACCTAAATATTTCGAGGCCCTCTGGCTCCAGACAAAATAACGCAATGCCTGCCAGGCTGCCTTACTGCCCAACCTCTCTGTTCTCGAGGATGTTCTGGCGGAGATCCAATTGTGTCTGCTGTCTGCGTCTGCTTTCAGGAGTGCGAGTGCTTAATCTAGATTATACACTCTGCGGTAGCCGAATAGGAAATAAAAGGTAAATTCCCTACCTTTCTCTCCCAATTTTGAGAGAGACGTCTGCGCCGTTTACCTGGCGTTCAAGTACCTGGCGATGGAAATGCCAATGGCTATTGGAGTGATAAGGTCCGACCGGTGGTGGGTTCGAAGCTGAAGAGAGTTGGTACTTTATATTTTCCATTTATTCGTTAGTATTTGTTTGACCTTAGTCGGGGTTTTCGGTGCAGGGCTTGGCTGGTCTGGAAGCCATAACCGTTTAGTAGCGATACCACCGAAGTTTCGCATAAAAGAAAAGTGAGTGGAGCCAAATCGCCACGCACCCCTAACATCGTGTCCTTTCATGTACATATGTAAGCTACGAACTGTTTTTGTGTACGAGTGTGCGTTATTTTGTGGCACACATTCGTTTTTATGTCATCCAATTTAAAATTCCATTTCATTAAAGCTTCTTTCGCCGCGGTTGATGCCATTGATTAGTTTCTGAAACCACAATCATCTCTACCTTAACGGAGATTTTGTATTCAATTTATACAACTGTTCGAGCACCATTACATGCTCCAAACCAGGAATATCTTTGTTTGAAAAATAACTTGAACATCAATTAACGAAAAATTTCAATTTAATGATTGTCTGATGGTCTGTATCTCGATGAGTACAATTGTATGTGTAAAAGTGTTTGAGATGTAGTACAAATGGTGTGTGCAACGACGCGATACTCGCATGAATGTCTATGCCAATATGTGTGGAGATTATTATGGTAGGAGTCCAAATGGTCGCCTGGCAAAGGGGCGCACAAGTTGTTGAAGTATATTGGGTGATCGTGATCCCATGAATGGTTATTATTCCACCGTCACAGACTTGGCCAAGTTTCTAGGACAGTCGACGTCGCATCCCCGCAGAACGGCAATGTGATATGAGAGCAGTTGCATGGGAATGACGGTGAGGATGCCTTGGAGGCAGTCGACAGTGCGGGGAATTTCCAAGTGGCGGGAAGAAAAGGCCTTTGTCTCCTCATCGCCCTCTTCGCAGATGATCACCGGGCAGCCCTTGCGAGAGGTGACCTGCTGCAAAGCGTTCATGCACTTGACGTACACAGGATCGCGCAGCACGATCATCAGGACTGGCATGGAGCCGTCGACCAGAGCTAGGGGACCGTGCTTCAACTCTCCGGCCATGATGCCCTCACTGTGCATGTAAGTAAGTTCCTTCACTTTCTGTTAAGGGTGCAAGGGTATGGATATGATAACGAGAAAAATCGACATCCATGGGGGAGCTACTTACCAGAGCGCCCTCTAGGCAGGTAGCGAAATTGTAGCCGCGGCCCATGATCAGCAGGGACTTGTGCTGGTAGAGATCCTTGGCCAGTTCTTGAACCTTGGAGTCGAGCTTGAGCACCTCTCGGATCTGGTCTGCGAGATTGGACAACGCTTGCAAGATCTCGAGGCGACGCTGTTGCAGCGATAGCCGATCCTCGGACATGACCAGCGCGAACATCACCAGCGAAATGAACTGCGAGGTGTAGGCCTTTGTCGAGGCCACGCCGATTTCTGGACCGGCATTGATGTGCACGCCGCAGTGTGATTCGCGACAAATGCTGCTGCCCACTGTGTTCGTGATGCCGACGATCAAAGCTCCTCGCTGCTTGCAGTACCGCAGCGCCATCAGAGTGTCAGCTGTCTCGCCGGACTGCGAGATGAAAAAGCACACATCGTCGCGGAAAATGGGCGTGTTGCGGTCCAGGAAGTCGGAGGCAAGCTCCACCATGACAGGAAGCTCGGTCAGCTCCTCAAGCAGCTGTCGGGTGGCCACTGCACTGTGGTACGATGTTCCACATCCGATCAGCATAAGGCGACGACAGCGCTTGATTTCCGGAATATAGTCCTTAATGCCGCCCAGCACAATTGCGTTGCCATCGAAGCGGACGCGACCTCGCATTGTGTTGACCACTGAGTCCGGCTGCTCGAAGATCTCCTTCTGCATGAAGTAGTCATAGTTTCCTTTCATGATCTGCTGAATCTCCATTTTCAAGGTGGTAATTTCACGTGCGTGCGGATCATCCAGGCTCTTCTTTAGACGATGGATGCTCAATGTACCGTCACGAACTGCGGCTACATCGTCGTCCTGTGAATATATTAAGTATTTCCATCACGTTTAGGCCCGTACAAAAAAGACTACAAGAAACACATCAGAACTTTTTCATGCAGCTCAGTTGATGCACTTTAACATTCAAAAATAGTTTCATATCTTACCTCCAGATAGATGACCCGGTTGGTGTGCTCAATCACGGCTGAAGCATCCGAGGCAAAGAAATATTCCACCTCCTTCTCCTCCAGCGGCATGAACTCTGAGGTGCTGTCTGAGCGCGGCAACACTGGCAATTCACGAGTTTGTCCATGAGGACGAATATCTATTTGGTTAATTTGGCATGGCGATGGCGTTGACATAGATTCAGTTGCAGTTGCAGTAACAGTTGCAGGGCGAGTGTAGTAGCATTTACGCGGACCGTACCAGGACAGTTGCGATACAGCGGTGGCGATGGCATTGATGGCGTTGCGTTTTGCGTGTTGCGTGTTGCGTTTTGCGTTTTGTGTTGCAGTTCCAGTCCACCAGCGCAATGAATGACGAGACAGGACAAGGCGATGGCGGTGGAAATGCGTGCATTGTGGCGTGTATGTGGGAGTGTTTGTGGCATTGTGTGTTTGTGTTGGGAATGAGTTTTGCGAGAGGGGCAGTCAGCGGAGTGGGGAAACGAAAATAAATACGTGGAAATATCATCAATATCGTCATATCAAGAATTGCATTCGCATCTCGCTGCCCACAGATATCGCGCCGCCTCCCGCAAGCCCGCCACCAAGCAACCCCCATTTCTAGCTCGGCTTCCATTTAGTTGCCAAGTGAAACTATTTCTAATATCATTGCGGAAATGGAACAGCATTACATTCAATAATATCCCCTAATAAATGTAGTTTCAGCATCAGTGCGATGGTATGAAGTGTAAGTCCTGAAAAGGATAACTTTCGGTACATATACATATAGATATATATACACACATATACATATCGAATCCATTTTAGTTGTGACTTGTATACTTGTATATGTTACTTTTGCGTACTGTGCGTGCAGATAGTGATTCAGTTTTGGCTTAAATATACTTTGAAAATGAATCTGAATGATTGAACAGCCTACGTATTAAAAACACAACAAAAACTCATTCCCTTTCACTTTGCGTCGGAATTCACCTTAAGATATTAAGCTCTCGTATTCAAAGCCTTCAAAGTTAAAGAGTTTCGCTTAAATCCTTTGCCCATTCCCATTTCCCCTGCCATCGGATGGAAAACGAAATGCAGACAGCTTATGGAATGTGCACAGACTTCAGTTTACCGACAAGACATTTCAAGACTCTCCTTGCAATTTTATAAATATAATTTGGTCGGAATTTGTACGAATGTACGGCTAAACGGATAAATAAATATTCAATATGAACAAAATATTACCAAAAAAAAGAGAAAAAACAACTAAAACGAGCGCTCTTGCCAACTATTTGATCCCCTAAAAATTCAAAGAATTCATTGGAATCTGAGCCAGCATTGGGCAAACGGTAGGCAAGGGGTGGGTGGCCTAAGTCTAAGTCTAAGTCTAACCACCGGAATCCGACCAGAACCAAGCAAGCAAGTGTGCGAGTATTTCGTATTTGCGTAATCAAAGTATTTAAAATTGTAGTTACCTTGGGGCTTGCCGGAGTCGGGGTCTAAACGAATGCGAGAGAAAAAACAAAGTGTTATATAATTACCGGAGTTCAGTGGAGTGGTAAGATATACAAATGGGAATGGAAGAGAGACAAGAGGAGAGGCGACGTATGAGATTGTATTAGTCATATACGAGTATTGTACGAGGAAGGCAAGCTTGGTTTTTGTTAGTTTGGTTTATAGTAGTTAACAGAGCGCCCAGTACCTGAAGATTATTGGGATTGATAAGCTTAAGGGGCAAGTCAGTGGACTACCTTGATCGGAGGTCAGCTTCTTGTCATCTACGGGTCGGCATCGGCACCACAGACAGGGCGGAAGAGTCGGAGAGTGGGTGGTACCGATACACACAGAGTTCAAGAGTGTCGGCAGGAACGAGCGGCGTTGGTTATTACGAAGGAACGAGCACATTTGACACAGACAGTTATTTACATAGAGATAGAAGACAAGACAAAGGATATTGCTCATGAGGAAAGGTGTGTGCTGACAGCGACAGAGAACGGTAGGGCAGTGGCACGTCAAGTCCAAGTCATAGACCAATTACCTTTGCCATATAGAATGGGAATATGATCCGTGGCCAGACGAGTCTTTGTCTTGATGCCCACCAGCAGGGGGGAGCTCCTGCGCGAGGCCACACACTCTCCGGGGAAGTGTTTGGACTTCACGGCAATGGCAAAGGCACCTTCCTGTAAGAGTGATAAAGAGTGATAAATCAAGCGGAACGGAACCGACTATCGCGACTATCTCCACACACTTACCACTTGCAGAATAGCCTGCTCGACCAGCTCACGGAACGAGTAGGTGGGATGCGTCTTCCACAGGTGGTGCACCAGCTTGGCGAACACCTCCGTGTCGGTGTCGGACTCAAACTCGTAGCCACGCTTGGCCAGGAAGGTCTTCACGTCGTTGTAGTTGGTGATGATGCCGTTGTGGACCACGACGAATCCGTTTCCCTCGTCTGACCGGTGCGGATGCGAGTTTCGCTCACAAGGCACGCCGTGCGTGGCCCAGCGGGTGTGCGCGATTCCGATGTGGGTCATCACCGGCTCACTGTACTCGCCACCGCTGAAGTCTGAAAGCACCCAATTCGAGCCGCAGTCCAATTAGGAAACTGCTATGACTATCCTTCATTGACCGGCATACTTACGCTCTAGAATGGCATCCTCCAGAACCTTAACCTTGCCCGTGCGTTTAACCATCACAATATTCTTGCTGTCCGGTGAATCGATGGCAACGCCTGTCGAGTCATATCCACGGTACTCCAGACGCTTCAAGCCCGTGACCAGCAGATCCAGGACCTCCAGGCGGGACTTGGGCGTCAAGTAATTAAGGTACGCAAAAATTCCTGCAGGTGGAATAAGTAGAATTTCTTTGAATAAATGCATTGCTTTGCACACTACAACCAATGCCCCACAGCATTGGTCTTTCACATAAGCCTTGCTCTATACTATGCATACTATGTACGTTGGTACAATTCTTCATACATACAAGTTTGCATATGTGTATGAATAAAGAAAAGTTAAGTTGCAGCAAACACATTTGGCAAGAGCCAGGCCAATCGAGCGGGGGGGACCCAGGCCCAACCAGTTGTGAGGAAATTTGCATGTCAGCCAAGAAACCAGTTTCGACTCGGACTTGGAGCCCGGGATCGAGATCGAGATCGGCATCGGCATCGGGCCGGTCACTTGAGGTATTTTTTGGGCATATTCGGAGAAAGGCCATCGACGTCCACGGACGTTGCGCAATAGGTTTCAAGTCGAGATCTGGGCTGGCGCTGGCCCAGATGTAAACTTGCGCTTAAATTTTAATGATTCAAGGATGTCTGTCCAGCAGTTCGTTGTTCTGAGAATGCGAATCTTTCCAGTATACATAATGCTGAATCATGAATCAATGATCCAATTCTCATGGAATGCCTTTTCATCGCACACTTCAGTTACTTACCGCACATGATTTTTGTAACAGGTTATCTGATGAAGTTGCGGAGTACGTTCCAGAGGGTATCTGTAATAAAAAAAGACATGGTTTGATGACCGAAACAAATCAATGTACCTTTTACATACATATGTATATATGTGGATACTAATTTTTATTAATTGATGGCTGTAAATACTCCAAGTCCGAAAGTGTATTCTTACGAGGGCTTATAATGACAAACGTAATAGATGTATGAACGTTGTAAGTACGTGAGTATGCGAATAGGTGAGAGTTTCCAAACAAATGCGGATATCTGAGCATAGTTTCAAGCTCCAGTATGTGTTTGTTATCAACTGGTTGCTCTCACTTGCCATTGACTTCGCTACTCCACTGGATCTGTCTCTGTTTTAGTTTCAGTTCCAGTTTTAGTTCTCATTCCCCTCCCGGCGGCCTCCTCGCTACTCCAGCACTTGAATGATTGCTCGCTTCAGTTGCCGCAAATGGCAATTTCTTGTATTCAATATTCCAGATTCTTGAATACAGACTACACTACCTGCTCCATTCTGGTCTGCTCCGTGGCCTTTTTTCTAGCCCAATCCTTATGCGTGCAAGTGCTTCACTGGGGGAGGGGGTTGGAGGAGCAGTTGGAGCGCGAGAAACCTTCTTTGGGTCCGCGTCCGTGTACTGCCACGCGGCCTCGCAAACTGCCATCGCAGCCATAGTGAAGCCTCGACTGCCAGTGAGTAGAGGAAATATAAGCCCCATCAAGCCTTCAATGGATCATACAAACGAATTGTCTAATTATTGGATAATTATTGCAGGCAGAATAAGAAAAGCGCGATGCCACATCAGAATGTGGTTTCAGTGTCTTTAGGAGCATTGCTAACTGTCTTCATACCATCATTATCGGAGGAGATTCAAAGCGCTTAGTTTTATATTTACAGCACATTTGCGCTATAAATTTTATCAGGGGGTAAAACTGTCGAACATACGTACATATGTATTGACTATATCAATTGTTTTGTTGATACTGTTACAATGGTTACACTGTACAATCCGGAAATTCACTCGAATCGTACAATTGCAGGTTGATATCATTCGAAAGTGCCTCTGAGACACTCACACACAGTACATCTGTGCGTAAATAAATCTCAGCGCTAGCTAAGATTATGAATCATTTGGCCCGATGTCGGCATTTGTCAAGAATATTAAACGCGTTCTTATCGCCTTATCAAAGCAAACAGACTGCTTCCTCTCTTCCACTTCCACAGAATGCGAAAGCCAACAGCTAAGATGCCCGGCCCAAAGAAATTTTAAAGGCGGAAAGTCAGCGACAAAGGAAGCCTTACCCCGCAATAAAAAGTTACAAACTCCAAAGGCAGACAACTAAAATTTACGACACTATTTGTTGTTTCCCTAAGAGCACACTTACGATTTGATAGTGATCGTAGACAGTAGATAAACACTTATATGACTCTAAGGCCAAAAAGATGGCTTTCCAACACGGATGTATCAATCGAATTGAGGATGTATTGCCGTCCAGTACTTGCACCAAAGCGGAAACAAGAGCTCTTCAGTAGAAGTCATTTTCAACAGCACTAGAACGGACGCTACCACCCATGGGGTATAAAGCGTTTGTTGAATGTATGTACCTGTGTGCGCCACATACTCGTATTTACATAAATATTGTACATAAAATAGTTTGGTTTTTGCAAACAATAGCAATGTTTGCAGGCCGTAAGTAATGTTCCATAAATGATGTATCGAATATTGTGTACAGCTTTTCAACGCATTTAGCTTTGGCAATGCTTGATCGTCACACACTTCAGCATTACGATTGACAGTTCGCGGAAATTATATCAATTTAATGGGAACCAAGAAGGCAGTTATCAGCCCATTACTTTCGCCTCAACACGGCGGGAAACTATAAATAGACCTACTGCTGTGTTTGTGCATCTGTGTCGATAACAAACATGAAGAGGTCGAAGCAGTACTTGCAATTAAAGGAAAATTCAAATGTAATTCACATGGAAATAGCAATCGGCAACGCCCTGTCGCCGGGCCATCGCCTTGTTTTGGCCCAGGACAGGCCGCTTACTTTGCTTTGTAAACACAGCTTGGCTTGGCTTTGCAGTTGTGTTTGCATTTCGTGGTGGCTGAGCCTGAGACCATGCCCATGCACGCGCAATATATCGAGAAATAGGTCGCCGCTGGTCTGCCACTTGGGTGGGAGTTGCCTTTTGAAATCGCCTTTTTTTGGTTATTTTTAGATTTTGATTGTTTTTCCCTTTGCTTTAGCTAACGGCAGTGGCAGACCAATCACCGCCGGCAGGTCGAACAGGTATTTTACATAAGAGGAACAAACGAATTTTGACCGCAATTTGGGTTTTCAAGCGGGTTTTTGTGTTGCCCAACACCATCTCGGCTCTGGTATTGTATGTGTATTTGTTGATTTGATAGTCCTACAAGTATTTACGATAATTCAATTAGAGTTTGCAGCGCTGGCACCGGCCACAGCCACAACGAAACTGGCAATGTCACAGTACTCCGAATTCCGATTGGAATGCGCTCCGCGTCGCATCGCGTCAACCACTCTGGGCAGGGAGGTACAAGCAGGTGTCGTCTTGCAACACGAATTTTTAATAGACGCCCGCACTTTCTTTGCTCTGTTCCCTTCACCTGTCGTCCAACTCCACTAATCCCCCTGCTGTTTGGGGGCAGGGACCACATCACTTGTGTTGAACTCACATGAACAGCTTTGAGTTGGCTCTCGAGTCGAGTTGCCTGTCTTTGACTGGGCGGCGTAACTGGTTGTGGCTGTGGCAATGGCTCGGTTCGGATCGGATCGGTCGGGGTACGCTCACACAACTAGCCAACTTTGCTATCGAATTAACACTGAGCTCACTTCGGAAAGCAACGCGCTCTAAATGTGCCTCTTTTATAGGCCGCAGACAACAGACTGGCATCGGAGCTGACACTGCCACAGCCGATGGCCCGATCCACCACGATCGTTAATGTCAAAGAGTCCGAGACCGAGACCGAGACCGAGCACACACTCTCTCACGAACTCACTCGGCGGTTACTGATTCTTATTTTGTGGCCGTTGCCGATGCCGTTGGAACGGGCAGAGAGCGCGACGTTGCTCTTCGGAAAAATGTGTAATCTGAAAACTCTCCCATCATTCGGGCTATGGAGACATAACTATTCTACTGAGCTAGATATGTGGGTGGACTGAATCAAAACAAACTTCCAGCCAGATCAGATTATGTTTATCGCGCATACGCCACGTTGCGATGATAAGTACCTGTGTACTCTCCACAACATTGCATAAGACGAAAAGATGTTGTTTTAGGAAGATATTATATTATCTCATTGATTTCCCTGCTCTCATCTGCATGCATAAGGGCTCCTGCTAACGATAAGCGGGGAGATAGGGAAAACTCTATCACAAAAATGTGTGTTTGTGGAGAGTTTTGAATCTCACTTGGGAGTCGATGCTTGCCCCCTTTTCGCGAAGTAAATGATGCCGAATTTCGGGTGGGCATGCGGTAAACTTGTTTTGGCACTCTCCAATTGAACGAAGTCAACTTTGGCATTTTGAAGGCACCCATCTCGGGGCTGTCTCGAGTAGGCGCTGTCGAGGCACACAATTTTAATTAATAAATTCCGTGTAATCAGGGTGAAATCAATGTGCATTGTATCTAAAAGCATGTTCAAATGTTTAACAACAACAACAACATTGGCAAATATGACAATAGCCATAAGGGCCATCCCGTCAGTAACATTGTAATATAATTAAAGTTAAAAACCATTGTCGCATTATTTATTAACTTCATATTGTTTTAATAACGACATTATTTGTATGCTTTTCAGATGATTAATCTGAACAATTAGCAATTAATTGATTTTCAATTGTTGCAGAAAACTTGGTAGGGTCACAACCTATGCCTAACCAACGGGGATGCATATGTATTGAATATTCCCTGTGAGAGCCCCGAGCACACAATGCCTTTTCAGCCAGAGTGCAGGAAAGCGGCGGTTTAACCGATTGCTTGGTTAACCACACAAAGAGGCCGAATCGACACTGATAAAGAAATGAGTAAAAATAAATGCGACCAACTACTCATACTAGTGCGAACAAAAGCGAGACTCCAGCTCGTCCCGGACGAAATGTTGCCAAATGAAACCGGTTCGAAATGGGAAAATTATGCGCTGCCGTCGATGTGGACCCGCACCATGCATAGCCACCGGTTTTGGAGCGTCAATAGTCTCAACGGGACAGTATAAATATTTATGATTTCTTTTCTAACGCCACCGCCAAGCCCAACCAGCCGATCGGATCGGATCAGTCCGCGCCACGAACTAGTTATTTTCGCCGATAGCACTATGTTGTTGACTTGACTTGATCTCCCAGATGGCAGCTTCGTGCGTAATTCGCTGACCTTGACTTCCATTCGAGAGGAAAAGTGATACCTCCGGTAGGGCCATTCTGGCTGAAAACCAGTCCGCCAGACCAGAGAAGGTATGGGAGGCAGCAGCGGCAAGCGGCGTAGATGCTCAAACCTTTCTCGAGAGCTTTGGGCTGTAACTGACACAATAAAAAACAAATTTCTTGGTTTTACTCGTACTGCTATTGAATCTAATTCTGTTCAAACATAAATATTTTAACAATTGTGGAACACGTCAGCGATGTTTGTCAACTAAAAAATATCCAGCTTTTTCTACACTTGTCACAATATGTACTTGGAAATTCCGAATGCCTAATGACCAAAATAAAGGGTTAGACGCAGTCCAACAGCCTTACAGGCACAGTCGTACGCTGTAAGTTCCTACATGCCTGGTTTGTTGCTGGTAATGAAAAAAGCATGTTTTAAGCGTGTTGGTGGTGCTGTTGGTTGTATTGGTAACCAGAAGTCTAGACTCGACCCCGTCTGGATGGCCTTGCAGCTGGATCGGCCTCTTACCTTTTACTTGCACCCAGCTTCGTCGGCAGAAGGGGGCTGCTGTCTGCTTGGATCGGGGTTCGGTTGTCGGTTGAGAAGTTTCCACTTGTACAATGCTGAATTAATTAATTAAGCGCAGAACTGCCTAGACTTTGGCAACAACTGCAATTCTTTGCGATTTCCAGTTGGCTAATCAAGGTACACATAATATTTTTTGGCTTTTTATACCCGATACTCAAAATGAGTTTTGGGGTATATTAGATTTGTGGTGCAAATGTATGTGTGTAACATCCAGAAGGAAGCGTTTCCGACCCCATAAATTATATATATTCTTGATCAGCATCAATAGCCGAGTCGATTGAGCCCTGTCTGTCCGTCCGTCCGTCTGTCAGTCCATATAAGCGCCTAGTGCTCAAAGACTATAAGAGCTAGAGCAACGATGTCTTGGACCCAGACTTCTGTGATATGTCACTGTTACAGGAATATTTCAAAACTTCGCCCCGCCCACTTCCGCCCCCACAAAGGACGAAAATCTGTGGCATCCGCAATTTTAAAGACACAAGAAAACCAAAAACGCAGAATCATAGATAATGACCATATCTATCAGATTGCTGAATCTGGATCAGATAATTTTTATAGCCAAATGGAACAAATCAATTTACAGTGGCTACGCAGCGCTCGACGACATAGCATACTGACTATGTATCGGGTATAAATGTAGAGTTGCGGTCGCAGCAGCAACTCACAACGTTCCCCCTCGTCTTAATGTTTAGTTTTCTGCTTTCAGTTCTGTGGGCCACGTCAGATTCCCGTGCGAAAACAAAGAATACAAACAAAACAGGGTTCTTTGTGGGGTTGGGGATCGCTATGCAGTTGGTTGTACTGCTTATCAGAGCTCCGATAAGAGAGAAAACATTTAGAGAAACTCGTTTCCGCAACCAAAAATGTAAGAGATAGTGTCCGATGCAGATAGTTTCATTGATTGAATATTGAATATAGACAAGCTTCTAATACACGTATGGTACGTGGAACCTACAAAGTTCCGATCTAGAAAACTGAAAATACGTAACATAACTATGAAAATATTATAGGAAATGGTAAATGGCGCAAAGAATAATTGGGGAGCGGGACGAGTTTTCGAAACCAGACCTCGTGCTGTCCAAAAATATTGACATGTACAAGTATGTACATATGTACTATGTATGTAAACACATCGAGTATACACGTAATTTCTTTTTCATAAAAGAGCGTCTGTAGAGCGTTCCAAACGACTAAATAACGATCCTTTAAGAACGATATAAAGCTCTTATTTGAATGGAGATGCCAGCTGATTCACGTAACCTAAACTGAGAGAAACACAAATATATTAACTAAATATTCGGGTTTTAAATAAAAAAATAGTGAAATTTAAGAGAATTTACTTTGATATAAATATTAATCTCATTAATATTATACAGTAAATAATACAAAATAAAAATATATAAAAATATTAATATTTAATCTAAATATAAAACACCTTAAAATAAATATATTCAATTATGTATTCAAAAATGTATTTAATTAAAATATTTAATTCAGGTATAAAAAATTGTCGAAATTGAAGCAAAACACTTCCATTTTAATAATTGCACCCTCGGGGCAAATATATTGGGATACATATTTATATATTACATACATACATATTATACATACATACATATGTGAGTATAACTTTTCAGGGCTCAGGGCTTTTTCTTCGCGTTCACTGCATACTAAATAATAAACCAAGGGTATAAGTAATTAGATTTCAAAAAAAATTCAGTATTAATTATAATTTGTGCATTTAAAACTATAAATAACATGAAAAGAGTGGTATGCGAATTAAGTAATGTAAGAATTTTACTATGTATTTTCGAGAATTCGATGCCAATATCAATTTTCAGACTTTCCGTACTACAGTGTTTAATCTGGCGACACAATTTTATCACTGTACAAATAGATAAATCTCGATGAGACATTATACTGGGTGATAAATAGATTTGATGAATATTCCCCCTGCGGTCCTATATCCATATCCCGATTTTCTGCAACATTCTTGGCTTGAAATGCGCAACTGTCAATCACACGCGTAACAGCGATTTCAGAGGAAACTTTGCAAATTAAAATTAAATATTCATAAATCAAGGAGAACCGACAAAAAAAGTGGCACTTTTAGCCACTATAAACGGACGTTCCCTCATCAGGATATCGGGATAAGGGCATCGGAGAGCCTCCACCATTTTTCAGTGGCGGCGGCGGGGGAGGTGCTGGCAGCAAATGGCACCACAACCCAGAGTCCAGGAGTCCCAGATTCCCGTCTAGACGCATTTGCCAAATAAAGTTCTACTGCGGCGGGCAATAAAAAACAAATCCGAGTCCTACTGTGAGCGGTATGGGTCTCTTTAATGTTGTACGGGTCGGCAAACTTTGAGCTTTGCACAGAAATCACAAACAAAAAGTTTCCCCCAACGAACTGTTTGCCTTGGCCAATGCGCAATGAACCCAGAGGAGAGTGAGGTTGCAGTCATAACAGCCACAACTGCTGCAGAAGCCCAACCCCTCCGCAATTCCCTAGGCCAGCGTATTGTTTTCTTTAAATTGTGTAGAAGGCTTAGGTTTACAAGCCCAAGGTAAGTGCTTGTAGGCAGTGCTACAAAATTAAGAGGCTTTCCAATCGACTCGTAAATGTTTGCATTTGGCTTCATACTTTCAGTGCAACGAAAAAAAGAGAGAAGACTTGCAGGCTCCACCGATCCGATTCATTTATAACATATGCCGATGCAAGTTCCTGCCAACATCCTTGCAGATGTCGTGTGTTACCGTCAGGACTGGTAGCGGGCATGCCTTGCCATGCCATGCTGTACTCGCAGTTCGTGTGAGCGCGTTTCTTTCTGTATTTATGCGAAATTTAAAAATAATACCAGTACAACAACAGCTAACAGAACTAACGGCGCATTCACTGCAGCGATTAATTAAATTTATGCACTGCCATCGCAGTCTAGCTGAAAAGTAGAAAGCAGCCACGAGGCGGACGCCAGCGGAAGCGCCCACAGCACGACTAGTCGCTGAGAGTCGCTGGGACGGCAATCGGTGGGTGCTGATCCGGGATGCGGATGCGGCAAGCTGTGTCCTGCTCAAGCGAACACACTGCCCGGCGGCAACAAAAGCGGAGCAGCCCGGGACGACAGCAGGAAAAACAAAGCACCGACACCGAGTAAAATATTAAGGATGGAAATATTTCATATAATTCGTTTGCCCGCCTCGAATATTCTTTCCCTGCTCGGGCCCGGGCCTGGGCCTGGGCTAGGCTTTGGGTCTCGATCTCCTCTCGGACCTCGCAGCGGCGGTACGGGTTCTGTGCGACTTGTGTGTCGTAGGTGGTACTCGATGCTCGACTGGTTTGCCTTCGCCTTCGCCGGAGACCCAAACCAAGACGCAACCGGGCGCTTGTGGCGGCTCCAATTATGGCAGTAAAATTTATTATTTTTTATTGTTGCTGTAAAGAAAATCGGGTGTTTATAGTGTGCGAGTGTGCGTGGCTTGCCTCCCAGTAGCAGCGTGGGTATACGTCTCTGTGGCTGTGGCTGTGTGGCAATCCCGGTGCCGTTCATTCCTGTAGGTCTGCTTTTTCTGCCTTATTTTCAGTGTTTTTAGTGCTTGGGTCAGTTGTTTTCGGTGTCACTTAGTTTATAAACTATTTATGCCTTCCACTGCAGTAAATTCCCATTTTGGCATTTGTGCTTTTGTTTTTTTATGGGCATGGCCCATGTGTGTGCAGCTCTTTGTATTTGTGTACGAGGGTGAAACAATAAAGTGAAATCTGGCAGCTTCGAAGGAATATACACGTACATATGTATTAGGTATACACAGCCACAGCCACGGCCCCAGCCCTTATATCCACGAGGATGGCCAAATATTAGTTGTGGCAAAAATAATTGAAAGTTCTTACGAGCGCAGGTAGGGGAGGGAGATGACTAGGACGTCGCACCTACCGGCCAAGGTCCACCTCGGTAGCTTCTCGAAGACGAGGACAGCTCCAGCTGGAGTTCTTGTTCTGGTTAAAGCTGTCTCCTCCACAAGTAGCAGCCCAACTTTTGATTTATTTCAGTTCTGTGCGCTCGACAATTTGCACTCGCAAATTTCCGTTGCAGGTTTTACGGGCATCCGGGCGCGATGCAGAATGAAATTAAAAACTAATTTCGAATTTTGTCTAGAAATTGGATTGCTGGGTAAACAAAATGTTGCGCCTAGCAGCGACGAGCAAATGAATATGTTAATGCGAATTAAAATGCCGAGTAAGACCAGCACTCCCCAATGCAGCCCGGAACCGTCCGACCACGTTCAGACCAGACCAGAATCAGTATCCAGCAGTGCGGTTGCAAATTTAAAAGCTCTTTAATGCTGCGTACACAGCCACTGCCAGCGCCATTTCCGACGGAATATATTATTATTCGCGTCCCGAAAGTATGCAACAACGTTCGGCTCCGATCCGGTCGCCAAGCGCTGCATAACAGGAGGCGAAGCCTGTTCAATTCCACTTCATTGTCCCCAATATCGCCTGCGTTAACCGTTTACTTTGGCATTCGCCATTTCGCACTCGTTCGCTCTTCTTGAGCACTCTCCGAAACATCCAGGGCTGCATCTACTGCATTTCCGTGTTCTCCTTATAATATTCTGCCTGAACTAAGGCAGAAACTAAGGCCATTCCAAAGAAAGGCTCGAATTACACACATTACATACAACAATTAAGAGCATAGGCAGTAGCAAACAAACAACAATGAAGAGTGCTTTTTGTGCTGCCATGGCTCGGCGCTTAGCCGAACAACGTTTGTTTAATAAACAGTTTTTTAAAATCAACGATGGGGAACGTTGTGAGTTGCTGCTGCGACCGCAAATCTACATTTATACCCGATACATAGTCTGTATGGCTACATTGAACGAAAAAAAAGTTCGTGTGAGAGAGACAGAAAATCAGTCAGAACGTGTCGACGGGCGCTGCGTAGCCACTACAAATGGATTTTTTACTTTTGGCTATAATAATAATCCGATCTGATTCGGATTCGGCAAGATTCGGCAATCTGGTAGATATGGCGATTCTCTATGATTGTGCGTTTTTAATTTTCTCCTATCTTTTGTGGTTGCCACAGATTTTCGTCTTGTGTATTGTGGAAGGGGGTGGGGCGAAATTTTGAAACACACTTGTAGCATTGAGCTCTCTACAGTCAGCAAAACTAAATACACTTGTAACAGTTAGCTCTGCAGTGAAAAATTACAAATAGTTTAGTAGGTCTAATAGTCTCTGAGATCTGTGGATGCCACAGATTGGCGTCCGTTCCGGGGGCGGAAGGGGGTGTGGCGGAGTTTTGAAATACACTTCTGCAGGTTCGATATCATAGGAATGTGTATAAAAAATTTTGTTGCTCTAGCTCTTATAGTCTCTGAGATCTAGGCGCTAATGTTTTGCGCTAAGCAAAGCCGGCTATGATATGTGTGTGTTAGAGAGAGACAGGACGAGAAAAAATGAAATTGTCTAGATGACATGGTAATTTTCTACGATGCTGCGTTTTTGGTTTTCTCGTATCTTTGAAATTGTGGGGGAAAATTTTCAAATATTCTTATAACAGTGAATAACATCACAGAAGTCCGGATATAAAATGTCGTTGCTCTACCTCTTATAGCCTTTGAGCACTAGGCGCTGATAGGGACGGACAGACAGACAGGGCTCAATCGATTCGGCTATTGATGCTGATAAAGAATATATATACTTTAGGGGTCGGAAACGATTCCTTCTGGACGTTACACACATATATTTTCACCACAAATCTAATATACCCCAATACTCATTTTGAGTATCGGGTATAGAAATCCAAAAGCCAAATGGTTCGACCGATTTTTTTGAAATTGTTGTTTAGCACAAAATCAAATCGGGTCTTTTCCGAACTGCGATACCAAACTACATAAAATATATTGTATTGGTTACATAAATAAACTCACTTATTTTCGGACTGAGTACCCGGTATAAAAGTAGAGCGACGTCCATTGCCGCGGCTCACAACGGACTCCCTCGTTTTCTTTTTCTTTTTAAAGAAAAATACTGCTTTTATTGTGGTTGAGGTTCTGATGCAAATCCAGTCCCAAAGTTTCACTGCAAAAAATGTAAGCCAACAATTGGGATAAAGTATTTACGTAGCGTTTCGGGAGAACCCATTGGCCAAATGCGTAACAATTTTACGAGTTATTTATGTTTGATATTCATTAGTGAAATTGCGATGGGAGGGAACCGCCGACGTAGAACCTTTGCGTTCCCCAAGTCCTGGTGATGGTACGACTAGTACTTAGGAAACGATGAATGGAACAAAGAGTCACTATTCCCGGCTAATTTGGCATTTAAAAGCTGTCAATGTCGGGGAGGAGATAAGACTGAGGAAAAGGATATCATCCAGGAACAATAACGCCGCATACTCGTATTCGTTCGGAAGCTTTAATAAAAGTTAATGCGAATTTTAAATGAAACTCGTAAATCGGCGTCGCCAAAATGGGGCATGTGACGCCTTTGAGCTGTAGTTGGTTTCCACTGCTGGGAGCCGGTTACGGGGATGTGGCAGGAGAGGAGGGGTTAGAGGAAATCCGTGCTGCGCGCCATCGTCATAAAAGTTAAGCGAATAACAAATGTGACGGCGACGGCGCTCGTAAATAATTTAAATGTAATCGTCAACATCCGCAATGACATTAAGCACGTGCCTACCAGCCCACCCAAGGACGTCACCCGTTCCCCTGCCCTGCTCCACGGCTCCCTCCACACCACCGCTCCTGCCCCGGCTTCTGCCCCCGCTCGACCAAACGCCTGTAAAGTCTCTCGTAAATTATAAATTAAATATTTACACCAGATTGTGAACACTTTGCGCTTATTAATATCCTTTGGCTTAGGTGCGGCTGTTGTCTGGGCCCAGGCCGCGCTTTCTCCTAGACGTATTGGGGGTGGCCTCTGAAGACCCTCCCCTCCCGAGCTCCCTGGTTGCCTCCTAGCCACCTGTAATTAAATCTCGGATTTAATTTGACATACGAAGTGGTGGCAGAGCCTGCCGCTCCTCATCTTTGGCTGGCGCTTTAATGCAATTTTAATATCAGGGATTTTAATTAAATTCCCGATTGCAGGCAGTCGCATGCACATCCTGACTAAATCATTTTAAATAAATTATTTCAATGGCCCCACAGAAGTGACTCTAAGCAGGGGCCAGGCCATTTAGTGCAGCGGTTACAGCGGGACCACAGCAACCCTTATTCCTCCGGTTGGCAGTAGGATTTCCCGAAGGGGTTGGGTTGGGTTTGGTTGAGTTGGGTTGGGTTGGGCTTGCTGGGCTTGACTGCGAAAGTGTGCCTTCACCAAAGACCATGTTGAGCATAGCTATCGAGCGAAGACAAAGACAGGTATGGGTATATACATCCATGTATGCCCCATCCCAAAGCTTAAATTTAATTTAAAATAAGTAGAGTATCAGTTCGATGGTGAACTGAACTGTCCCAAAACAGTCTCGCTCACATCAGCCACATTTAAATGAATTAAAATGCAAACAAACCGCAAACCAAACTCGATGTAATTATTGACAAATTACAAAATCAACAAACCGGCGAACCATAAACCAGCGTCAACAAATTAAAACGTCGGCCTTAATAAAACAACATTTATTATTCACAATAAGACTCAACAATGATGAATGAACAACCGAATAAGCCCGCCAGCTCAGCTGCCAGTCAGACAGTCAGCTATTTTCTAAAACCAAAGGAGTAACCGCCAGATTACTTGGCACAAGGGGAGTGACGTGACGGGTGGTCGGGGTCGGGATCCAGCGGCAGAGAAGGAAACTTCTGCTGCAGAAGCCAGAGATTAGGCCATGATTACTGGCACTACAGCAGCGAGTGCGCCTTTGAAGTTTTTTAATTGTTTGCTAATTTCCTTTTCACGATAATATAATACCATAAGTACATGAGCAATTGTTCGGGCGGATAAGCCCCAATTCTTCTTGCTCTGCGAGTCGGCGACCAGACTCTGACCCAGTGACATTCCTTGGCAAAGTTGGGTACAGCTTGATAAAAATGTAATTGGGTATCTTCGCAGAAGCCCCTTTCTGTTTTCGCCTTTTGTAGAGAACTCAAGCGATCATCACAACAGGAGGAGGATGGTGTCTATTGGAGAGACACCATTCCACCTGGTAAAAGTGAGGTCCATTTAGGAGTAGAGCTTGGCTAACATACATTGTAACCACAGCACCACAATAATTAGCATTTTGTGTGATAACTTTTTATATATGGATAAATCACTTCACAGTCCTTTGCTTTATCGTACATGTGTAAATATGGGCTATAACTATCATCATAGACGTACATAAATACTATATGTATGTACATGTATCAAACTGACATACATATTGTGTACATTGTATGTATGTGCACACTCCTTAATCTTTTGGGACTGCGATCTGCGATGGCAGGGGAATAACGTAGGGCCGACAAGTGAATGTGTGAGCACGGCTCGAATGCAGAAGATGCCGCTAAGCAAGCTATGCATGCATTTAAAATAAAGCTCGATTCTTCCGCACAAAAACCTTCGAATGAACATGTACTTATACTCGTACGTACGTCTACGCGCATTTGCAGACACATCTAGAGAATAGCGACACAGAGATAGAGATACACACACACGGGGCGAAATAAGAAAGTAGGAGGCACAGGCAGTCACAGAGACCGCTGTTTGTGGTGGATAGATGCTGACATTCCCCTTTGCTGCTGAATTCCAAGGATTTTCTCAGGCGTGCTGCGGGAATAATAATAATGGCAGCCGCAGCTGGTCCTGCTTCGGTCCCACTGCCGTTGCCGGCGCCCAGACCAGTCGGCAGAGCGAAAGTAAAACTGCAGAGAGCACGGAACGGGAACCCCAACGGGGTTGGGGTCGGCGTCGGGTCGGGTGACGAGGACGGGCAGCAGCTCTGGCAACCACTTAACCAAATAAATCACAAAATAAATACCATCTATTGTTTCTTGAAAGAGAATTCATGAAAATTTATTGTCCTCCCACCCTTATACTCGACAACCCATTACACATACGAGTATGAGGACTACTGTCAGACGGCTCCCAGAGCATTGCCTCTCGTGTATGTAGTAGAACCCCCACGTCCACGTCGACTCGGTATTCGAAGTGTAAAAGCATACATTAAATTACCAAGCCTCTATTATGTATGGGTATGATCAAGTGGGAGAGCTAGCAGCGACAAGATCCGTCCCCCTGTTCGAGCAGCGTCTTTACCAAAAGGTCACACAACTACGTTTAATCCATTCAAACTGTGTGTTGATTGCGAAGAGCTACAGAGCCAATCTGAGCCAAGAATTACGCCCAGGAACACTCTGCAGCCCAATGCCATGCCGAAATTTGAATGCAAATGCCGTTAAGGAAATCGGAACAAAGCTCTTAATGCCGAAGCACGTCCCACCATTCATTTTTCCATTAAGACTCAGAGTCAATAACATTAACTTAAGCAACCTTTCACTACTCGGCACCCCCGCCATCGTCCTCGTCCAGCGTTTTCCCGCACCAAATGAGCCGATAAGAAAATACACAAAAAGACAGGAAAGCAAACGAAAATACTCAATGACAAAAAGGGCGGCTGGGCGGCTGGGCGCGTGGTCGTGTGGGCGCATGGGCTGGGGATCAAATGATGGCCTTCAAAAGTCGACCATATGCAAAGTTATCTTGAGGAGGTGGGGGAACAATTCAGGGTTTCAGCCTCTGATGGATGAACACCTACCCATTCCCAGACTCATCCAATGGAAGGCCGTACCACGGGGTGAATAGGTCAATAAACGACGAGAAATCACCAACAGCAGAGCAGTGCAGATGTGAAAAATACTCGTGGGAACTCTCCCATGAGAGAGAGATTCAAATATCAGTACTGACCAGTAATTACCTAATTTGAAGTCGGTCGTCGTAAATCATTTATTTTTTGTCCATTGTGCAAAATGAAACGTTATCGATCTACGTAAACATTTTTTCTTACTGGTTATTCGAATGAACGTACAATATAGACATACAGTTTAAAGTACTTTCCTTTCGTCATATATGTAGATAAACAAACCCTAATAATTTTACCCTGCAATGTCTGGTGATGGATGGAGCCGAGGACGATGAAGTGATAATCTGATAGCAAACAACTCTTTCCCCAGGGGCTCCCGTCTCTCAGCTGCACAGTGAGTGGCGGAATTTTATGAGCCGACAAGGACAAGGGAAAATAGTCGCTCTGGGAATGTACTGGGGACTTCCCGTCGAGGGCGAGGCTCGGGCAGGCTCGAGCAGGCCCGGGACTTGGCGAGCAGGTCCGTCGAATGTACCTAAATATGATAATCAGGGAAAGGACTCATTACCAACGGCCCAGCGTACACAAAAAAGCGGTCCCGCCCTCCAACCTTCTTTCATATTTCACACTTTATGTAACAGTATTATTTTCTTTACGCGCTGTACCATTACGTACCAGTAATTAAAAGCACCACGATGGACATTGATGCGGTTTCAAGTCTCCGCTGGTAAACCGGGCGCTTGGACCCAGAATGGTTTTCTAGATAAATGGCAGTCCAGCCATACCAAATTTAAAAGTTGACCTAGAAAGGCTACCTCAATGGGGAGATAGTGGAAAGTCTGATCTGCTTCCATTTTACCATAAACGTATTTTATTTTAATTAAACCTAGAAAGAACAAAACCTGCAAAAATATATGCAAAAACTTGCTGGACATTACCAAAACATTGACGCTGTCTGCACTATGGCCATGGGCACTCATAGCCCCCACATCCCCACCTTTTAAACTGCCACACTCCACACTCCTTTTTCGGCACTCCTGCAGAGCGGGTGAGTGTCTAGCTGTAATTTATATGCAGGATGGCTTCCGTTTTTACAGCGCCAGATTATTTTTCATAGTCGCTTCAAGACCAGAGCGGACCTCGTCGTATGTTACTTTAATTCCCAGCCACGACTACAAGTATGTGTGAATTATTTGCCAGCAGAACTCAGGCTTATGAATTCCCCTTAGTGCGTTTGTGTGTGTGTGTGAGGTTGTGGTTGAATGCTTTGATACTCTTATTAGAGTTTTGGAATGGTTCTTACATCACACACATACTAGGTATATATATATAAGTCGATTTAAACGTTTTCAGGCATAGAGACCTAGGACAAGTTCGGAAAACTGTTCATTTCGCTTGAGCTTTGAAGTTTGTTTTCTCCCCACCAAAGTTTGAAAATAATTTAGGCAAAATTTATTAGCACCGCGAAATTTGAAAACTGATAATGCTCATCGACGCATTAGCACCGACCCACCTGTGCAGGAGGACCGACGTCGGCATCAACTTGCACCTCCCTGAAAATTCAAAAGGATTAGGTGCTCGACGGCGAACTTTCTTCCTACTGGTAAAGGCGCCCATTTCCTGGGCGAATATTTCCTACTTCCCACGAGCAATGGCATTAGAAACTTGCATTTACCTCCCTTCCGTACTTGGCAACTTTGAAGATCCCTTGGAGGGTGACTCGCAGGCTGCATCTTTGAGTCAACTCAATTATATATTATCCAAACAAAAAAAACGATGCTATTTTAAAAGCCATTATGCATGCTCATACACAGGAAGCAGAAGGGGCAGGCAGCTATATCCGTTTGTATCGTGTGTCCAGGACTATGTTCCCTCTGATACGTGTCCGAATACCTTAACTTTCTTTTATTGTAAGAATTTGTTCACCAAATGTCAAATAAGGGTAAATTTTCATATCGTATCTCGCTCTTAACTGAGGAGGATTCAACTTAGGACAGTTTCATTTTCCTATAGAGGTAAATTAAAAAAGAGACGGAGTATTTATCCGCGACTCGTGAATTGTACGCATGAATTGAATGTATACCTCACACGTGACTTTTCTCAATGCACATTCTATGTGTATTTAAATTAACACTGTGCCAAATTCTTACGCGTTTTATTAATTGTTTTGCAGTTCTACTCCAAAATTGTATTCTTTTGTTTCATACTCGTAACTTGTTGTTTCTTTTTAATGCCATACATATGTATATATATTTAACGTTCCCATTACAGATTCACAGCAAATAAAAAATGGATAAAACTGTTAAAAAAGGACTTTCAGAACACACACAATTACTGGTGCTGAAAAGTGCCTATTTATGAGTCCGGCTTATTCTGTTTTGCTATGGTTGCACTGGAAATATGTGCGCATCTATGAGTACATACATACATATCTACAAGTATATACCATGTATAGCCATTACAAAAGCTTAACTTGTAAATCATTTATACAAAAACAAAAGAACAATGTTTTTGAATACAAAGGAAACGCTACTCTACTCTACTGAGGAAACTCTATTCTTGTGTACATGATTTACAATTGCAAGTTTTTGATCAGGATCGACTCTTGTCGCATCATTACTTTTCCTTGGGCTATTGTCCTTTTGCCCGCCTCTCTGTATACATAGTTTTGTCATGTGTGCACACATGACTGATTCGAAGGAATTTTAGATGAGCTGGCCTTGGCGCGTACCACTCGTGGTCAGGTAATTGGGATATCGAAAGTTAAACGAAACGAAATGTTGGAAAATTTACCTGCAGGCGGCCACATTTTAAGGCCTGCACCCAGCGACAAACTGTAGACGGACTCCGGACTCCGGACTACGGCGGACGCGGTCATTCGGAACTGAGTCCGTGCACTCGCACTCTCTAGTTCATTCTCGAACATGCAGCGGAGATGTGGTCATAAGCACAGTGGGGGCGTGAGGCCCCACCATGAAGGAGTCCATGTTCGTTTGGGGAGGGACTGTCTGGGACTGGCTGGGACTCTGTGTGCAGTTATTGGCATCGCTTAACGAGCATTAAACGGTTGGCAAATATTTACGACTGTAACAATGCAAAAGTTAGTGCAAACAGTCGCGACGGGAGAGGGACTTGCGTGTGCATTGCACAAGGGCTAGCTGCGACTCCGTGCCCGAGTGCATATATTCTGGTTATTTGAGCAAATAAACGCAAGTGCTCGATTCCGTTTTAATTGTGCCATTACGCATACGCATACGCATACACATACGTGTATGGCTATATATGTACGGTCTATATATGTACGTATTATTTAATATAAAGTTTGAATCCAGTAAGCTGCTAAACGACGAACTGCTCGCAGCAACAGACAGCCTACAAATATGTACAGTGTGCGCAGACATGGCCAAGTCTCCACCTTGAAGAACACTTACTTATTCGGATGTGAGAAGGGAACGGTAAATATTTGACTGAGCCACTAATTTCGTTATAAATTTAATTTTATATACGAGTAATACCATATGCTACTAGGGTTGTGTCCAAAGCTAATAGAGCATGTATGATTTCGCTTTGATAAACTATCGAAGTCGAAGTTCGAATAATGTCTAATGAACTTTGCCAGTCTTTGAGTATATCGCATGATGCACGCACCCATCTCTAGGGAGTGTCTTTAGGGTGTTCCCTTGGATGGAGTGGACGGGTGCTAGTGCTGGTGCTGGTGCTGAAGCTGAAGCTGGCGCCGACGTCAGTACCTGGCAAGGGCAAAGTTCAGAATTCAATTTAACTGCACTTCTGATGCTCGGCATTCGCAATTTCATTTTAGTTCTGCCGCCACCGTCATACGTCACTGGCTGTCCGCCTCCGACCGAGTGATGAATGCACCGCATTAATCTGGCCGTTACGGGCTGACTTTGACTACATGGCTGGGAAGGAGGGCTCCTGAGGGAGATGGCTTCATAAAAACAGATGCAAGGCACACTCTCAATCAGAGTCAGCTGTGGGCATGGATTTGTCCCTTGACTGAGGGACATGGAGTACTGCCGGTACTGTGATTGAGGCCAACAAAGGATCCACAGGCCATCCAAGCAGCATGCTCGTATAATGCACGCCGCCTCAAAGGCGAAATTGACTGCCCTGCCTCACCTCCCATGAAACGGAGACCAGTCGATAGTTTTGAGTTTCCAGTTTCCAGCCGGGGAGCTCTAACTGAGAATCGCACACAAATCTGTTGCATGTGAGTGGGAATTAGGTGTGGGCTGCCCGGAAGTGGAACCGTAGACGGGCCCGGAACGTATAATGCTCTGCCACTTTTTCGTTTGCTTGGCACTTTGGCAGTACGCCCATGTCTTCCTCCATGTACGCCAAGTGGGAATGGACGGGGGGAAAGGGCGTCGAGAAGCGGTGTCACTAGCAGATTCGGCTGAAAATGCAAATTCCGTTTCCCAAGGCAAGCCGCAAGCGATTGGTGTCGGGACAAAAACAAACCACAAAAACTCGCATACAAATAGATTTACTTAGCATTTCCCCCCCTTTTCGTTGTATATGGGCCCGGCTTAAGCAACAATAACACGTTCTGGTATATAATTAGATCGACTTTGTAATGGCGGCCAACATGGCGCTGGAAACGTCTGTGGCAGCACTTTATTCCTCAATTTCAAGCTGCTCAGGAGGAAGGCCACTTTCCGAAATGGTTCGTTTCAGAGGCTCGGATTTGGTTAGCTCACATAAATGCCAAAAGTAAACTTAAGAAATTAATGCTGATGTTTCTTGCTTTTGTTTTTGATTCTTGGGAGGAGAGAGGTAGGGCCCATTTGGGTGGAAAAAATCAACGGCGCTTGACTTGGTAATGGTGATGGCAGAAAAATAAGAACAAGGACGATTCGGTCGTTCTAGTATGTACTTGTGAAGAAGAGAAAGCTACATATATCCCTACCGTTGGTGGGACAACTTCACATTGTAACTATTGGCTGCGAATGATACTTGCAAATGTCAGACGCGAAGCTTCAGCTGTAATTAAGTCCAGGACCTTGGAAGATTCCAGATTCGTTTGCACAGAGAAATTGTCTTATCAAAAAAGAGAATATAGAATCCGAGTACCACGTATCTTCATGTCGAAGTAAGTTTGCAGCAACAGAAAACATTCCGACTGGCTTGATTTTTATTTATTTAGAATAAAAAAGCATATTTCATATTTCGCGGGGCGATGTTTCGAAATACACTTGTAATAGTGACACATCACAGAAGTCTGGATACAAAGTATCGTTGTTCTAGCTCAAGGGCGGACGGACAGACGGACGGACAGACGAACGGAAGGACGGACAGACAAACATGGCTCATTCGACTCGGATATTGATGCTGATCAAGAATATATATACTTTAAGGGGTCGGAAACGCTTCCTTCTGAACGTTACACACATTCACATTCACTAAAAATCTAATATACCCCTATACTCATTTTGAGTATCGGTTATAAAAATGTTATCCTCCGTATTTTAAAGTCTACAAGTCTGGAGCTGGAGCGTTCATCCTTGCTTAAATTACGACCTTAGTCGCACAGAGCGAATTGTGATGTAATTTCCAATGAAGATTTTCCGCAAGGAGAGTGAGAGGCGACGTTATCCAGGCAACGGAACTGCTTGCAGCTCATTTCCCGGCCGGGCACCCTGTGCCAACATACGGTTGAATCCCCGCCACTTTATTACCTAGACGCCCCATTCGGAGCCGGCAGTAAGGCACTCACGATGGGTGTGCATTAGGAGAACGAACGCGGAAGCGGATGCAAGTACCCCACTCACGATAAGTGCCTTTGTGGATAAGTGCAGTCCGTCGCCGAGATCGTCCTCGTGCCCGTCCCTGGAGCTGCATTGGCACCAGGAGTCAAATACGAAATTAATTTCCAGCAATTGTTCGACACAGCAAGCAGTAATAACAAAGACCAAGACCAGGAGTGGGACGACGGAGACGGGGAAGGGGACGAGGACGGATACGGCGAACCAGAGACCAGGCTGTGCTGCACGACAAACTCGAAATTTCAGCGCAGAATTATTCTTGGCAATTTGTCTCCTCCAATGGTAGTGGTCCTTGGGACGGGGAGGGGGTGTGGTACCGGTATGACGTTTATTGCTGCAGAAATAATGAAGTGAAGGCTAACTAATTTATGAAGGCAATTATTAAATGAAATTCGATTCGACTCGTCGGGCGCTTGAACTTAGGAGAGCCGATCATTTCGCGGCCACACGCTGTGGAAAAAAAGTGCCATTTCAGATGAAGGTATTTGGCATATTTATATTCGATTATATCCGCCTCTCAAAGGCACTATGGGAGTCTCTATACACACCTTCTCGGCAAGCCCGTCTCAATCTGATGACGATAAACAATTCCGCACCACATAAATCTGCGTGCCCATCTTGTTGCATTTGGCGCGGACGAGTACGAGTATTTCCGCCAAGACGACACAATATCCAGCTGTCCTCTTCTGGGGTGTTGTTCGGCTGGCGCTTTTTGCTTTGACGCCTAAAGTTATCGCGTGGAAAGACTCGGGCTGAACAAAGGGCGGAACAGCGCGGCTGGAACAACCACTGTCACCATCGTGCAACGTGCATGCCCACAGAAGCGGGGCACCCTAAAAGACGGCTACCACATAAAGGCACAAAAAGCGACCACCACTGGAGTGAAGTGAATTGCCACTTCTTGCTGCCACTCGCCGTGGCAAAGAGGTTCCCGTCTCCCGGTTCCCGGTTCCCGTCCCGCGACCAGTTCCTCGCCGTCCCAGCACGGCACTGTCCCCCGGGCCAATTGCAAGGACTACAAATGACTGCAAATGAGGAGCTGGGTTGCACGATAATGCTTGCGTAAGTGTTGCAGTTGTCGGGTGCAGGCTCCAGCGCGGACTCGTCCCCGTCCACTGGCCCAACCGGATAAGGAAAAGGAGAAGGAGGAGCAGAAGGAGGCAAAGGCAGAAGTAGCAGAGACAAAGCTCCGCTCCGTATCTGGTTTTTGTGCTGGTGCTGCATGTGCGGTTCGTGACTGGCGTATTTCTCGCTCTGAGCTCCTGAATATCTGTTCTGTATGGGTTTTTTATGCCCATTAACGCCTCTCAAGGACGGCTGAAAGGGAAGCGCTAAAACAGTTTTATGTGTTTAAGGAAATGCGGCCATATGCTCGGCGGTGACAACTCCGCGACGCGGATGCGGATGCCGTCGACTATACAGACACGGACTCTCGCCCGGGGCAGGACGCAAGAAGCGCGAGACGCGAGACGCGGTGCCCTGCCATGCACATGCACCCCGCTAAACTCGAGCGGTAATCAGACAACTGGCGAACTTGGCCAACTGTAGCGGCGCTGGGACCGTCTGTTTTGTGCATTTTATGGCGACTTCACACAGAACACGATGCACATCTCCACATCCGGCTGACAGGCCCCACTGGATCCTCATTTTGTGCCTTGAATTCCTTCAAGCAATGTACGCGCCCGCATTCCGAGGCCGGCTGTCTTGCCAGCGCCTTTGAGTCCAGCCCAAGGCATCGCCTCTGATACCTCCTTCTCCAATTCCACGTTTGACATCGCTTCAGAAACTTTCAGCCAGCGATTTGTAATCCTCGTACCATCATGCCACACTCGACTCACAGTTTTCATCAGACTGTAGCTTCCGCTCTAGAAGAATCGATCAACTTTACTGCAGTTATTATACTTTAAACCTAATGTTAACTTATTCAGAATCTAAATAAGTTGTAGTTAATTTAGTGGTGAGATGGCCAGAGAAAATAGGACGTGTTCCCCATAAACATCAAAGAAAGCAAGGACTATTTTGAGACGAACCTCCTTTTGGCTGTGGGAAGCGCCAGTATTGTGTCGCCCTAATTGCTGGAGCCGAGCTCAAAGTAAACACAGAACAGGACATGGGATGGAGAAACCGCTCATCACTCATCATGCATCGTGTCTTGGTCAGCCCTTCGGCACCGCTGACGCCGTCATCGTCATCATCATCGTGAAGTCCCAGGGCAACCGACCCAACACTCGGCACCCCCTGAGTGGCATTGACGACTGCAGCGTCAAAGGCAACACTGCGGATGCCAAAAACATTATTTGCAAACTAACGACATCTTGTGGATGCGCCTTTATGAAGCACTGGCCCGGCATGTGTGCAGATGCGGGCGTGCATTTGATGACATCGTGAGCCACTGAAGCCAGAGAGTGTCTGCGCCATGGCTGAAACATCATCAGCCATCATCGACAGCTCTATCATAACGCCAGAAGCAGATGCATCCACCGAAGTGCCAAAGCATGACAACAACACCCACTCACTTTATATAAATCACATTCTTACCCACCGCGCCGCACAAGGTCCCTGCCCCGATCCGATGGCAGCACCCGAGCTCGACCAGATTTGGGTGGCATCCATCCAAGTAGATAGTCTAAAACGAGAACTCAGTTCGTATTCATAGTATTTCTTGCTCTTGGCATAGCCAGCAATCTCAATGAAAGGAAAATCAATGCTCTGTCCATTAGATTCAAAAATGTATACGAGAATAACCAACATGCTCCTACTCGAACATATATTATATACGTAATTCATTTTTTGATGGATTTGGAAAGAGATTCAGGAGAGTTCAGGGGTACTGGAGCGCAGGTTCGGGTGATGAAATATTACTAAATACGACTGCATTCAAGAATGGTCTTATGATTAGTTGCGACTTTCCTACTCTTGCTGGCGTCACTGCCACTGCAGCGTTACCCCAGTGCACACGTGGCGCTAATTGCTAGCCCAGAGATATGTATGTGCGAGTCCCCCACATAGCAGAAGCAGTAGCATCATCCATACCCAGCCAGGTGCGAAAGCCAACGGCCTCAGAGCTCGCTCGCAGCGGTCTTGGGTGCCAGCACCTTGGATGTGCAGTGCGGCCGAGTCGCGTGGGTCACAGGGCGGGTGATGGCGGAGTGAAAAAAGGTCCTTCAAAGCATTTTTGCATATGCAAACGAATATTTTTAGCCATTTTTAGCGGTTGCAACGCTGCGCATTTGCTCTCACGCCCCTGGCCCCTGGCCCCTGGCGCCCGGCCCCTGGCCCCTTGTTTGTGTTCAGTGTTTATCGGAGCGAAAACTTCAGCATGTAAATGACTATTTTCTTACGGGCGAATGTTTTGGGTGAAGGTGCCAGGTCCTCCCAGATTGCCGCCTGTCCCGCTCGTGAAGTGCGCATACATTTTGTAATTTATTAAGGTTTCGCTCTGAACGAATCCACGACGCGACGTGCCAGCTCATAAACTAAATAGTTTCTTCCACACTTTAAGTCGACAGCTGTGATAAGCCCCCACAGACCTGTCACGTAGAAGGGTTGCAAGGGTGGAACTGACTGTCGTCGTGTGTGGCATGTGCGACCGTTTGGTCATTTAGCTCGAGGCCGAGAGCTCTTTCTATGTGGTTGTCCTTTGGGTGCTGGAGAGTTAAAAATGTTGTTGTTGGTATATTTCCTGTCTTGGACCCTGAAACATTCTGGAGAGGGGCAACTTCGTCTGCTCAGTGGCCGATACAGCGCAATTAAGAGGCAGAAGGTAATTGAAATATTGCGTATACGGCGTGTGGGACATTATGCTCGAATTGAGGCACGCGTGCCCGCTGTAAAAGGCACCATAAAAACAGCAGTGACAGTGCCCTGACTCTGTTATTGATTTGATTTGGGGCTGCTCTGGTGGACCTAGGGGTCTGTGCGCACCTTCGCGAATTCTGGCATCATCCCGCTCCGCACTTTATGACAATTTTATATTCTTTTTTATTGGAGATGGCATTTTGCTTATCGCGAACAAAATAAAACCAAAAATGATTTCCGAAGCAGGATTTTTATATTCGTACCCGCGGCGCGCCTTCGGCCACGTTAATGGCCATGCTCAGCGCTGACCACGGATCTGCCGTCTGTCCGATTTTTGTGCATTTGAAAGCATTGGAAAGTTGCTGTCACCTCGATGTCATCGATTTGACCGTTTGCTGCTTGTGAGAGAATTTGCGATTTGCAATATTCATACATATTCGAAAAATATTTTATTCTTTCATTAAAAAATACACTGCGCATCTGCATACAAAGTTAAGTCAGCTGGGGGTTTTTTGTGATTGCACAGAAATCGATTTCATTAAAATAACGCAACTTTGTGGACACGCCGGATGGACGGGCGCTCGAATTGCATAGAGAATTTAATTTATTCGTTCATGGCGTCGGCGTCCTCTGTGGTATGGGCATGTGCCAAATGAAGGCTGCAGGATTTTGAGCCAATATATGAAAATGTGACATACAAAATATGCAAATATGTACAGTGTGTGTACAGCAAAGCAATATGCGGGCACCGGCCAGCCTCCAGACCGTCCCCAGGAGAAGCGCTTAAGGGCGGGCTTTGTTATGCTAAATGCCAGGCGAGTATATTTCTGATTTTATTACAATCGAGTGGCCTTCTTGCCCTCCAGATCATCGGATGCCATTGTCATGCACTGTGCCGTTTCCAACCCGAACGGAGAAATCTGTACAGTACGAGTCCCACATTAAGTACGAGTACGGCATTATTGATTCAGCTCGAAAATCTACATTTCTCACTAACGGACTGTGAACCAGACACTAGAAATCAGGATTTAAGAGTGAAATGACACTAAAGACTCCGCTCCCGTATCTAGAGTACATATTCAGAATATGGTTTGGATGTCCTTTACTTGCCGCAAAACAGCGCCAACGGCAATCGATCAAATTAGCCCTTGCGAAGAAAAGGTTTCGAAAGTTTTTTGTCGTCTTGTGAGTCGGGGGCGATTCAGGTTCTTGGCAATACTCGTAGACTGGTGTCCGCTGTCACGCTCAACCAGCCAGAATTCGTCGGCTCTGCGCTGCTCTTGACAAAGTTTCCCAACAGTTCTGTGTTAATTTAATTCCATTTGCTCGCAGCATCACCGCTCTGTTCGGCCTTAAGTGTACAAGAAACTTGTTCGAAAGTTGGCCAGCAGAAAAGTTTCCCTGATGACACATTATGGTCACATTCATTAGTGCATTGGCCAGCGATCATTATACGAGTATTTGCCCGAGTATTTGCTGAGCTGAGCCAGTTCAAAATACGACAATTTCATTACGGCCCAAGGAGACCGACATACCACATGGAAGCTAATTACACTGCTGAAATTTTTCACCCTGATTGATGATTCAGAATATTACGACTTTGGCGAATAGTCATTCATATGTGCTAAGCACTCACAATTACCACTCCACCTTAATAACCAAAGTCTTTGGCTTGGTTCCTTCCAATAGCCTGGAATTCTTATATTATAATTTAGTATAAATATTTAAATGTTCTAATGTAAATTGTAAATTGTTTGTACGTATTCTGAGTCGTGGTTAGAATGTAATGGCAAACCGCAGCCGCTGCCACCGACTAAACACCGAGAACAAAAAGCCCCTCAACAGAGATTACGTGACTGAACTGCTCCACACAAGTGCATAAACCGGAGCTCCCGGCAACAAATCAAAGTTTCATTTGCTGCATCGCAAAGTTTTAGTGCACATTTCAGGACGCACATTGCGTGCGCTCTTCCCAACAACACGGCACAGGCAGCCACTAAACATTTTACATCCCTTTATGTATGAGTCATGTATGAAAAATCTGTGACTGTGTGTGTAACGAGTATTTATTTCCCTGGCCAGTTCGCCGGCATGCGATATCAATTGCAGGTGCTCCTCAGATTCAATATTTCACGAGCACCCTTCGCCCAATGCTCACTTTAAAGTGCGGGTCCTCACAGTCATCAAAATGGGGCTGGTAGGCCGGAAACGCGAACGTTTTGACCGCTTTGACCTTCACAGCAAGAGACTGGGCTTCCGGCCTGGTCTTGCCTGCCTTTTGCACTGCAGATATAAAAGCAAAAATAAAAAAGAACTCCAATAAAACATGAACAAAAACACTAATAAAAGCTAAACGATATGACCTCTTTCCCGACTCAGCCGCAGCGGCTGCCTCCCTCGCAGCCAGCATAATGTTAAATAAACATTTTTTATTGTTGAATTTCAGCTTAGACTTACAGTATCCGGTAGCCGTGTGACCGCTGCGTTTTGTTCCGTTTCATTCCGTTTTGTTTCCATCCCATTGTGTTCGGTGGTCAGCGCATTTTCGCTGGCGATTCTGGTGCAACATATCGTATGCGCAATTCAGTGTTTATTGCCTTGTAGCACTTTCAACATACCGTCGGCCATAACTTTCGGGGCATTTGTTGCTCCATCTTAGCCTCGGACAGTGAGTCCTTCGGTGAGTCTCCCGGCATGGCGAAATTGATTAATGACCTCGACGGACTGCCATAAGAGCTGCTGCTAGGCACGCCTTCCCCCGCTCCGAGTAGCTGATGGCCACCAGCTGCTCTTCATGTTTCTGATGAGCGCGGAGTCTGTGGTCTACCGATGATTGACTCAATCTGCGTTTGCCACAGCTAATGCGAACTGAAGTGTCGAATGAGGCATGGCATGCTATACGCACAGTGCCTCCCACTCCTCCACCTCCACGTCGGCCTGACCCATTACCGACCCATCAAAGTCATGGCTGAGGAGACGACAAGTTGTCAATGGCGACCTCGGACGCCAGACAGTTCATAAATAATGCAGTGGCGCCAACACACACACGCATGAGCTCCAGCCAAGAGTGGAGGAGATCCGGGAGAGCAGTAGACTGCTGGACTTCTGCCGGGTCACGCCTGTATTATTAATTATGCTAACGGCAGCAGCCAAGCGTGGAACTTATTGTGACATTTGAAGTAATTATCCCAGGGTAAGCATTTCGTACCATGCGGGGTACGTGCTGAGGTCCTCTGCTAAGTGCAGAACAGAACGTATCAGCTTCTCAAGTCGGACTTCGACGCCACCGAAGTGTGCCGGGTGGCATACAGCCTTGACGACTCACTCGCTGCTGCCCCTGTCCCTGCACCAGTCGTCACATGCGCTTGTGGGGCTAATGTGCGTCTGCTTGTGCGTGTGCTGGTACTCAGAAGTTGCCCAATTATGCCGGAAAACAAATTAAAAGCACTTGTGCACTCGTTTCCTACTGTCCTTGCACGCAGGCAATCGTTGCAGTGGCAGATTGCACGGCGCTTAAGAAAATTTCTTGCAGCAGATTCCGATCCGGTGGAGCTTAAATGTAGTTCTTATGACCCCAACTTGACCCTGTTATTGGACTGTCCCAGCATGCATTTGGTTATTTCGTGGCCCTATGGTACACTTTGGTGGTGCTGAAAGTGGGCTTTAACTGACAATTGGAGCAGCGTACAAAGCCAAGCACAACCCAGACAATACTCAAAAGGGCGTATAGTCAGGAGTAGGAGCACAGGAGCTGAGTTTCGTTCCCTACGGCCGGAAACAATCATCCCGGCGCTACGTCACTCCCTCCCTCCACTCCTTTGGAGATGAGAGTTCATCTGACGAGCCCTTCGCATGTTGCAGAGAAAAGATAACTGGCCTGACGTTTCCTTTGTATAACGCTAATTGGAAAAGTCAAATTTGGCGTTTGTGCACCAAAGGAAATTTGTCAGCCGGTGGAAACTATTTCCCTCATCTTCTAATTGGTAAAGTAATCCATTCGACTCATATTCATTATAGAGGATTTACAGCAAATGCTGATAACCCGGGATCCGTGTTATCAATAAATAAGCAGCTATAAACTGTAAACAGTCAATCGCTGCAATCAATGTCTTATTCATTATTCATACATTCATTTATTTGTATTATTTATTTATTATATATTTAGGAATACGGCTTTATGCCGTATAGATAGCTGCTACTGCGCTTCTGCCTTAGTCTCGAGCCTTCGTTCTCCCTTCGTGTAGAGCAGAAGGTTCCTTCCTACGCTGGTCAAGCTCCCTATATAATCTTCCAGTGGATGACACTGATTGCTTTCGATACTTACTACTCCTTCGAAACGACCCCGCAGATTTGACTGCATTGATGTTTCTGTATTTATAAATTTATTGTATTCCCAATCGGATTTTTGTTCATAATCGAACAAATTCCGCTTTTGATTGGTCTTCAGAAGAACCGGGATCTACTTTTGTTATCATCCATCATACTCATATGTACAGCGGTACGGGGCTGCTCTCCCTGCACACATTCAAATTATTGCGTATATTTTTACACAGATAAGAAAGAAAAGAGTGGCGAGTCCCCTTTCATGAAGTGGTTCCAGACAAAGGCTAGTGGTAGCTACCATTACAGATCCTGATAAACAAAGTCGTTTATTTCATTCAGTTGGCTTTGTCTATTGTTTCGTTCCACGGTTTTGGTCTCGTTCTCTACGGCTTTTGTGACTCTTGCACAAACAGGGAGAACAATGTCAAAGTAATAATACCTCATAGCCTTTGTATATTCTTTGGAATTTTTCATCTATGTACGTACTTTATTCAGAAATGTTTAGAAATACTGCAATCTTCTAAACATGTTCGTAACAGAGTACTCGATGAAATCGTTTGTATTGCCCAAAAATATTACTTTTTAGTACAAACCTGTTGCAAGTCATGCCTAGCCATCGGATCCGATCGATCCATTCATTAACAGCTGCAGCATGGCCTACTAGTGATCTGATAATACTGAATACCCTATCACATTCCGACAAGTGGGACTATCTGGGATTACAGCACTAAGATTTAGTTATGCGGTGGCTAAGTAGCGGCCCACCGGAGTTCTTCACCCTTGGACCGATTGTTGGCGATAGATAACATGTTTTGTCTCCTCAATTTATTTGATTGAAATGGTTTCGAACCAAATAAATATTCAGCTGTGGACGCGCCGTTCTTGGGCCAATTGATGGTCCTGACAATGACCACCATGTGACACCAATCCTATGCCTATCACGCGCGGACCCAGGTAGAAACGCAGCACTGCTCCCGCCCAACCGACCGAGGGCCGCTGTCGCATAACGCGTTAGGAAAGATGGCTGTTAGACAAATAAACGAGGAAAGTTAGAACTTACTCCAATAACTCTAATAGAACTTATACTCTAAAAATACAATCTATCAAGTGAAAAACAGCATAAAGAGCCAAGAAGGGACTGGGACGATGAAATGTATTTACTTTACATTTCGAGGCATTTCAGTGTCAAAAATTTGCATAACATCATGACTGAAAGGTATAGAAATCGGATTGCAAACGAGAGTGAAATGAAGTGTCCTTATACTGCAAACAGAGCTTAACACCATCTGCATACATGAGTAAGTTTCCTTAAAAGCCTTTAATGATGGAGGAGGTGAACTCTAATACATTTGTGGTAGTGATCGCCGCCTTCTAAATCCATTCTGTGTTGGAGATATATGTGATTAAGGTAAGGTGATTAGTTAAAATGGTCTCAAGCATTTTAGGAATAGCGGGCTAAAGATATTGCTCAGGGGAACAGTTGTAACAGAGAAGCAGCTCTGTTAGTACACTGGCTAACAGCCTATTCTCGCTCGCGGGTACCAAACGCATTTGACAGCCAGTAACAGCGCTCTCTGACTGCGCTCTGAGAGCGGGCTCGTCCTTGATCTGCCGATCCACACGGTTCTCATCGTTTCATAGCATGTAAACTAGACTTAACTCCGTTTCAACCCCCGTTTCAACCGGCCGTGAATTACAACCCCGCACATACATATGCATCTACAAAGCCTACTGAAATACATACGTATACGTTGAAATATAAATCGCCCGTCGACCAATAGCTATTGGTTCTACGACTGCACAGCAAATACTACTACAACCAGATATATGTACCCATTATGTACCGCCTTATATGCTAACATTTTGGTCTCTTATCGTAAGGGTAGGAGGCCCAAAGGCACTATTATTCTATGATCATATTTTCGAGTACCTGCAGGTACTCATGTTTATAAGTTTATGCCCTCCGCTCTTTCTGCGATCGCACTCTAGTCTTACATCTCAAGGGTTTTTGTGGGTGCCCTTTCCATATGAGATTCTCATTTTTATAATCCAGCGGTCGGCAAGGCCCTATAATATTGCCATAGGAAAGTTCGCTGCTGCTGCGCTGACGCTCATGCAAATGCGTATAACAGTGTTTGGTTAATACAATTTTCCGTTTTGCTTGCTGTATACGAAAACAAAAGCAAAGACCCCTACAAAGCCAAGACCAGAACGTTCCTGCGTGAACAACTAGAATGTAATTGGCTTCAATGAGAGTGGCATGTTTGAGACGGGAATTCAATTTAGCCAACCCGGCGTGTGCAGAATACTTCACAGTCGCAATAAAGATCGTTTAAGTCAAATATATTTTAATTATCCGACATTCTTTATAGAGTCGCTGTTCGCATTATTTCCGTAATCATCTGAAGAGACGTACCTTGTACATATTGTGACCCGACCCTCATCAAAATCCACGGAGCTGGCGGCAACCTTTGAACCAAAGACGAGCAGAGGCAGAGTGCGGTGCGTCGTCTGTAAAAACGAAGAACAGAGCTCCTTTTGGCTGCCTTTTGAAGGGACAACTTTAATTGGTCGCATTTGGTCGAAACTCGGTCGGAAGGTGCTAAACGGAAATTCGTACAATTCGCATTGTTCTCGGAGCGCTGCATTACTCGTAAAACTGAAAGAGAAGCAAAAAGCACATCGTACTGTCAGCAGCAAGTTGGTGTGTTGGACCCTAGGACGAAGCCAACCACCGACCAACCCACACATCAACTTCTTGCCAGAGGGAGGGCGGCGGCAAAAATTAGATAAATTATTTGAACAGCATTCAATTTGCGGCGGGGGGAGGGGCAGGTCCTCAAAGAAAACTAAACACTAAAATTTAGGACCAAGCAGTATGCAGTAGAGGTAGTCGTAGTCTTCGGCCAGCGATGGGATGGGCAGAGCGCTCAGAACTTCGGCTTCAGCTCATATTTTATTCAGCAGATCCAAGGGACAGCACAAGAGTTCTCGGTGTCTGAAGTAGATCTGTCGCAGGCCAGAGCCAGAGCCAGAGCAGACCAACTTCTGCAGCTGAGCTCCCGCCATTTTTCTTGTTTTTTCGCCAAGATTTGCCCACGTAGAACACTGGCGAGAGTGAAAAAATGATGAGAATAAAGTGCAAATTTACAGTCCACTGCCACTGCCCCACACAGTCTCAGTGGCGCGTTTTCCCTATTTGCATAAAACCCTGCGTATACACAATGGCCTGCTGCTCCTCGCCCTCGGCTTATGAGGATTACTCTGTGTCCTAATTAATATCAAGTCCCCAAAGAATTGCTCTAATTGTAAGATGGCGATAAAATCATTCCGATTTTAATTTGCATGCATGCACGAAACTGTCTGTGTAGTTAATCATCAATCTCATTGAACTCATCAGTCATCAGTCATCCAATCCATCAGTTTTGAAGGATTTTGGTCCAATTTGACACTTATCTGTGACTCTGTTTTCTTATACAATTGCGCTTAAGAGACATCAACCTCAATGGATGTAAGCCCTTTAGAAACAGCTTAATTAGAGCTCGGATGCCACAAAAATTTATGAAAGTGATGGTACAAACTCGTACTCGTATGTAGATTGAAAGGGCGGAACTTTTGACAATGGCTGTGCATGAGGTGAGAGCAGGAGCATCCAAAGAGCACATCTGGTTCTGGCACTGGTACAGGCGCTGGCACTGGTACATCTACAATCTTTATCGTTTCGAGCTAGAGAAGGTCAGAGTGAAAATAATCAATTTACCGACTCGGCCATGAAAAGAATGAGAAGAATTTTCCCGCCACTTCCGTGCATGCCAAGCTAAGAGTTTGCTGCTGCATTACCCGAAAGTTTGACAAAGGAACGGAAATTATCATAAATTTTGTTAGACGGCAAAGAATGACGGGAAAAACACAAGACACACGCGTGGAAGCATGAACAGTGGGATCTATGCGAAAAGTGTCCTCTGAATTATCGATTTTCATTTAGGAACATATTAAAGCAGCCAGACGGAGTGCCTGAGATAAGGACATAGACAAAACTACACGCCTCGACCCTCTTGACGTAATGAAATTCCACCAAGGTGTTTTGTCCCCTCAGTTGGGTGCCAAAATATGCTCGTGATACGTCGACGGCAGGGTGTCACAGCTAAAGCCAAGAGCCATCAGCCATCAGTTGACATGAGCAGATGAACCCTGTCTAACGAAGATGGAATTTGGCGCAATATGGCTATTGCCTAAAGTGAATTAATGTAATTAACGCGGTGTGTTGCAAGCTTTGCTTTGTGAGCAAGTCTCGTTCTTAAAGGAATCTCGTTAAAGCCTCATCGGAAGATGCTCTGAATGTTGCCGTGCTGGTGCGAAAGTTGCGTGTGGTCAGTCCAAGGCCTTGAACATGAGCTTGACCCATCTGAAGGACCTCTGTCGACGTCAACACACGCAACAGTCTTCCCCCAGATTGCGTGCTACAAGGTGCAATCAGAGCACTTGCCACTCGAGAGTAATTACATCCCCATCCACATGTGCCAGGTGACTAAGAGAGTTTGCGAGAGAGAGGCAGTCTCGGGGGATGGAAACTTTGCTGAGGAAAAACGAGAGTCAGAAAGAATAAAAATATAAGGAAAAAGCACCAACCCGTAAGGAAATGGGAATGGGAATGGCCACTTGGCTACGTTCTAGTCGTCACAAATTAATTAATAATACTTGTAACATTATCTCTAATTGGATTGCAGCTAACGTTTGGTAGTGCCCAGACAGTATACCTACATAGATGCTGTGCCCATTAACAGTCTGGCAAATAGTACATACGAACACGCATTCCCAATGGTCGACAAGTCACTGAACAACTTATGACAAATCAATTTCTAGAATGCCAAGCATTTTACATTTCCTTCCGGTCGCTTCATTAATAAATGTTCAGTAAATGTTTAACTAGAAATTTACAACTATAAAGGTTGAGAAATCAATTGTGCATGTTCGGGCCAGCCGCCGAAAAATTAATTAGGAAGTAAATTTAATCATTGGTATTGTTGTTGTTATTGTATGAGCAGCGTGAGCCGCCTAGGTTTTGCAAGCGGTGACTTTCTGCAGAGCTGCTGCGCTCTCCCGCTAAAAGGGCTGTCTGCCGCATATAGAGGCATATATAATTCTAGTGTATACTTACTTAAAATCAACGTCTTAACAGCCACTTCGGCAATCACTTTGATCTGCCGCCGTCGTTTTTTCAGTTCTATGCTCACTCCTCTGCGCACCCCTCTGGTTGCATATCGACATCTCATAAAACTTATATGGCCATATCAAGCAATCGGCTTCCGCTAAGCCACCAAACTTAAATACATATTATAAAGTTGGTGGCAAAAAAGCTTGGCATCTCAATTGATTGATGATGGGTAAAGACCAACACTGCCAAATTTAACTAAATCTTTGAGGAATCTGACCATCTGACCAAAAAAACGTATTTTTGAGATAGACCCAAATCTAGTGATTACAATGTCACATAATCTCCACAGGAACGATCAAGCTTCGGTCCCCGAAAGCTAGACTTCTTTCCCTTGGTGGTTTAAAATTTAGTAATTACAAACGTAGTTCATTAATATGATGCTTTTAAACCTTGGTATAGATTTTCCGAGCATTCTCAGCATTCTAGTCTTCATTTTACCATCTAATTGTTTGGATCTTCCATGGTAAAGGAGGTACCGCAGGGTCTTCACCACCTCCTCTATTGGCTGCTTAGTTGGGGCGCAATAAATATTGATTACCCCGCTGTTCGAAACTGCTGTGGGTTTGTTTGGTTGAGATGGCTGGCTTAATGTTCCGTTGAAATTCTAATTTATAAACCAATTAGCAGGCGAAGCTCATGCCGAGCCCATAAATATCGCTCCCAACAAATTTAATCAAATAGTTTGGGAAATGCTTCTTCTCGCTGAAGCGCTCTAACCAATTTTGTGCTGTCTGTTTCCCCTTCCCTATATTCATTCTCTCAGAGTGAGTACTGAAAGGATGTTTTGTTGCTGGTTCATTTAATGGGATTCCTTTACCATAATCAAAATTAGTTGGGCGAAATTTTCAAGTGGAAGATACTTATGAAGGCATATATAATTCTAGTGTATACTTACTTAAAATCAACGTCTTAAAAGTCCTGGAAATAATTTGGGTCCCAATCTATCGTTCTTACATACAAACATACGTGTATCTTTGATTATTTATGATTTTTTCATGGAGTAGTGCTGCAGCAGATATCAACCCCGATAATCCATCAAATTTGGTATTTGGATTTCACGAGGTTATCTGATTACTGATGATGATGATGATGACTGATAGACATTCTAGATCATAATCACCGTATCCGAGGTGATTAAGATCAACATTTAACTTTTCCCCAAATGAAAGTCCACGTAGGTAAGTTAATATTTCATTTATTTATTTTGTTAAAAAGAAACGTATAAAATGTACAGTACATAAGAATGGGAAGTGGGAGAAGAAATGGAAAGTGAAGGGAACCAAAATCTTTTCACAGTTTACCTACAGATTACTCTTATGGCTATACATATTTTTGTGGTTTCATTCAACTTTCTTCTCAACTTTACATAGATATTTACGCAAAGTATCCGTATCCGTAAGTACCCATATCCAATGGCCAATGCCTCGCCACAGCAATAGAGGAATACGGGTTCGATTAGAGTCGATTAGTATGCCTGCATGTGTGTATTTTTGATGATTCAAGTTTATATTTTCCCTCTGAACATTTTCATTTTCATAGACGAATACGAGTTATTCATTGTGGCTTAGCTAACAGGAATAATTTATTTACATGTGTATGATTTGATTAACTGCTGTCCTAATGAGAACCACATCTGTTAGGTGCTACATAGACTTACTGAACGGAGTCTGATGGAGATCCAGATCCACTCCACTCTCCCATTTCTATGCACTCCAATTTTTTGCCTACTGATAGTGCCTAGTGATAGTGATACTCGTATTTACATCTTGGCTAAATTGAGCTATTTTAATGTGACCATCCATTAGGTTAGTTATTTCAGTTTGGCTGTAGGCTATGCTATATACACTTTACTAAATGCAGGCTCCTTCGTTTTGTGGCCTACGACTTGAAGTACTCGTAGATAGTAAGTACACACTTAAATGCTAATTAGGAAGGCACTTGACATTCGAAATAAATCCCCAAACCGAACAACACGATGAGATACGCACGAGTGCGAGTAGTTCAACGAAAAGCTGGCCTGTTCGTAAATGCTTGACATTTCAGACGCACACTCGAGGGTGCAAGCTGTGTGGGTGTGGGTGTACACCATGCGTATACCCCACAGCTGAACGGCTATCGCAGCTGAACTCCCGCAGAAACAGCACTGGTTCGTCGTCGAGGATGCATGCCAGCAACGTCCAAGACAACGCGAAGTGAAGCGAATTGCCTATGTTATAGATCTATCTCTAAATAAAAGTCTACGACTATGACCTATAATGCTGTGTCTACCAGTGTGGCACGCCGTTCATAGAAACCACGCCATTTCCGGTGGTACACATATGCCACGGGAGAGCGCTTCCGTGCAATCCATTAGCTCGTTTGTCTGCTCCAGCCCCAGCCCCAGCCCCAGCCACGTCTAAGGTCAGTCAGCAATGCCGGATATTAATTACGCTCATATGTACATTTGTATCGCATTAATCTGAGGCCCACAATGAGCTACACGAAGACTCACACAGACACACACACACACAAACACACACACTGAATCTGGAGGAATAAAGCATTTACATGTCTCAGCGCTACAAGAACCCACACATACTACTGGTAATTGAACGTATGTGCCCCCAAAATTTACATACCTACTAGTTCTCTGGTAAGGGCAGGCTCCGGCCTAGGCCTCGACATTTATGAGAAGTCGTGTTTTGTTTACTCTGCGGGGAGTTGCGTCGTTATCTGTGCGGATGTGCGACGGCTTACGAGTGCGAGTATGTGGCAGTATTTGTGTTAGACGTCGCCCCTAAGCGGCAGCCATTAGTACTCGGTCCTCCCACACGTACGCTGCCCCCCCCTCCCCACACTGCTGGCTTGATGGATATGATGGGGGTGAGGATGAGCAGTACTCTGAGGCCGTGTCTGCCTATTTGTTGGCATATGTTTATGCTTGTGTCTGTCGCTACATTATTGATAACGCCAAATGAACCCCGCGCAATTTACTTTCACTTATTGGGTACAACAAATTTGTAAGGCAACTCCTTTTTTGTTCGCAGAAGCATAAAAGACAGAAAGACAGACAAAGCTGTACCACTAAATTGATTCGAGATACGTCGAACGACAACCACGCTGGTAGACAGACAACCTACAAGATGGCTTAAGACCTTTTCTACATCGGGCTATGAACCAATATAATTTTGGCTATAATCTCAAAATGCATTCATTCATTAGGTATTTACAGTTACCGAAAGCTCGTCCATATTTAAAAACAGCTCGCCTGAGTCCTCTCCACCAAATTCCTAAACGCCGGACAAGAGAGCACTCCTCAATCTGGACCTGTGTACTGCTGCAAAGGGGAGGAGCTGGCTAGGATTTTCTTTGTATTGTCGTTGGTGTCTCGCACAGAAACACTCGTATCCACGGGTGGCTAGGGTCCAGCAAACGCATCCACAGTTGTTGCACGTTCGGAGGGTTCGAGCAACTGATGTCCCGGCATGTCCTTACTAGTCTTGCTGCTGACATTGGGAGGGGCGACAGCGACGCTCACTGATGTGGTATACACATGGGGCTCGCAATCCAGAGTGCTCTGTCATCCGTAGTAGAACTGCGACCCGACAGCAACGCCAGTGGACAATGTGCGCGGCGCAGTGCCGTCATAGGAGAGTTGTGGCTGGAGCATGGGGGGCTTGGAGCGGCGCAGCGTCGAAGTGCCCGGCCCGGCTACATGGCTCAGCGTCGTCATACTTAGCGGAGACTGAAGCTGCTGTGATGGAGGGTGCGCCGGCGAACCGCCCGCCAGCGAGGATGGCGGCGTGGGCGTATTGGTTTGGCGCTGCAGGACGCCCATACCCATGCCCTCAGCGTTTATGATATACCCGCCCCTGATTGTCGGCGCCGTCGTGTACTGAGCCAGCGAAGTGATTGGTACCATTGTGCCTTCCGAGGGGAAAGCGAGATATGGAGTAAGCGGATCGGGGCAGTGGAGCGGTTACTTACTTATGGCGCTGCTGCCGGGCAAGCCTGCTCCAGCTCCGTTGGCTCCAATGACAATGGCCGGCGTCAGAATTCCCGCCACCGTTCCTGGACCGGCGCTGGCACTGCTCGTCGCCACGAAGGTGCCTGAGGATATGCCAATGAGGTCGGGCGACTGCCGTGCTCCCACTAGAAGGGGATTCGCTATCAACCCAGCGGCAGGCCCAGAGCCAGGAGCCAGGCTAGCATACAAGTTGCTGGCTGGCGCGTAGGTCAAATAGTTCTGCAGGAGCATCGGTGTGAAGCGGAATGAGCCACCAAATTCATTCTTAGTCACTCACCTCGTTCTTGGACACACTGGGCACAGGTATTGGAGTAGTGAGGTCGATGTCTGCATCTATTTCGGAAATGGTGTCGTTAAAGCCGCTGGGAATTGTCGTCTCGTCGACTAGGCCTCCTCCGCCCCCGCCGCCTTTGCTCGAGCTGTCGGTGGAGTGCGTATTGGTTGCAAGACCCCGACGCTTCTGCAACACGAGTCTAGTGGCAACGATGACGATAGAGAAGAGCACCCCCAGCGACCCAATGATAAGGAGGTAGAAGTACATGCGCTCCTGGTCATCTGCGGAGAGGATAGAATAGGAGGATTTTAAAGATCATACAAACGCTAGGCATCCTCAGTATATTAGAAGCAGACCGCCAGGCATTGAAGGTACTTTAAGGTCAAAGCATTTCGTTAAAGCTATCCGAAAAAAAACCACACTGTAGAAGTACAATGCAATTTTTGTATCATCTGGTAGCAAATGTGACCGAAAAGGAGCCCCGAGGATTTAAAACCCCGCCACTGGATATTATTTGCAAATCAGATTTCTACACTACGAATGTCTGCGACGCCCCTGGTGGCAGTTCGGACAAACACGGGTGGTGCAAAACTGTTGTGGTATAAGGTCTGTGCTGCTTGCAGGTTAGGTCTGTCAGAAGGACAACTGCAGTTCAATAGCCGGTGTCAAGAAGAGGCTGAATTTATCTACGCTTTCATTTAAAAAACAAGATCCGACTTTAAGTTTAAAAAATGGCTTACCCTCTAGGCTCAAGTCGGCACTATGTGTCATTACAGGATTGACGCCACTGCCATCGACATCTGAGACCAGGGAGCCGTTCGTCATGGTCTGATTGCCAGCAGGATTAGCACTAGCTCCGGACCCAGGCCCGTTGGTGCTGTTGCGCCTTCCGAGAGCTGTTGTGTTTCCGTAAAGTTTTGGTATCGCCTCCGACTCCTTGTAGATCAACTCGTCGTCGTAGAGGTCGTTGATGTCGCCCTCAAAGTCTTCAGACTCGTCCGGCTCCACTTCCGAGTCGTTGCTCTCCTTGAGCACTTGCTTTGGCACTAGACGAAAACACAGGAGGGATGCAGCGGATTAATTGATGTACATAAATCAAGCGGCCAAGTCAGGCATCGAAAGAGAAGCACCAGGCATCAATCTTGTGCTCCGATACGATTGGATGCACCAAGCCCCCAAGATCAGCCCCCTCATGCTCTAGTGCTCTACTTACCACATGTGTAAACAACCTTCAGATACATCCGCGAGTTGGGCTGGCACGGAGTGCCGAAGGTGTTTGCGTCAGCTGCCAGGTTGCATCGCCGTCGTCCGTGGCAAATTTGCATGACGGTCTCTGTCGCGTATGAGGCGAGGCACGCTACACACGGAGATAGAACCAAGGAAATAAAGTGCAAGAGGTGAAGAATCAATGTCAGTGCGCTGTCGGAGCCATGATTGATGAGAGTCAGTGCCTCAGATGACCTCCGAAACCTCCCAAACCTACCAAAGCTCCCAAACTCAAACTTACTTTCTTCGCGAACACCCTGCGGCTGTGGGCACTGGATGCTCTCGTACTCGGTCCTCCCAAAGCTGGCGCTGTACACCGCTATCCGAGAGTACGGGTTGCATTCCAGCTGGGCAACATCGTTGTGACAGGCAACCTTGCTGCGGAACTCATCTGAAATTGGTACATAGAACAAAGCTTATGAATACATAATAGAGTGGAATGTTCAATTTCTTTGCCAAATAAACTACTGTTGCGCAACTCATTGAATGGAGGAACCAACTTTGATTCAAAGCGAATTTCCCCTTGTTACTTCACGAAAAGACGTTTAATATGTAGTTACTGTGTGAATGGGCGCCACACGGACGTTACGACAATGAAAAGCCCGGTAGAGCAGTCAACGATTTCAACGATTTCGACAATTTCGTAATTGAAAGACACGGTGCTCGCGCTGCATCTGACTTAAATGTGCTTCCCACTCCATCCAGCCCTCCGATTATAGGTCTGAAATTCAAATGTTCGTACAATAAGTGCGCAACATTCACTGCAATTGGAAGCGCCCTGCCCTGCCCTGCTTCCTCTGGGCCCAGATCCCTGTTCACCGATGGAAGTTAATTTTGTGTCATCGAAGTTCTTCCGTGTTCGACGAAGCACGTCCAAAGGCGAACGGACTGCCAGATCCCGGGAGCGAAGCTCCTCTTCTGACTGTCCCGTTTGCAACCGCCTCCAGGGCCTTCTGCCGTCATAGCCGACTCTGCAGCTCCGCGCTAACAAAGCCCCAACCCAGGTCGCCCTTCCACCTCACTGGATTTTTGGAACGCACGACAGAGCGCTAAACTTGTTATACTCGTACATGTACAAGTATCCTCCAATACATATACTATGTACGTACGAGGAAATTTGTTCCGTGCTAGCTCCAGCCAACTTGCATGCTGTGCTCCCCTCGAATTTCGCCGACGGGACAGCACCCGAGTCCCCGTACTTACCTCCGGCCCTGGCTGTCAGCTGGCGGATAGGGAAAGCTTTGCTCAGGGCGCAGCCCGTAGCCTGACCCCGGCGAACTTTTATTTAACTTTTTCGGTTGGACGTTTATGTGTCGATTCCGGCTGTCGAGGGTATTCCACCCCCGGAATCAATAGGTAGCCCAGAAACTCCCGGCTACACGGGTATCGATGTGTCGGTGTATCGTGCTCGCATTTTCTGCCCTTTTACGTGTACCCTCGTGTCCCTTGTGCTCCAAATAAATTCGGGCGAATTGAAAAAAAACTTGCGACGGTTCCATGGGTGTGTTGGTTGACTTACATGGGCGGCATTTGTAGGCAACTTCGACGATTTTCCGACGCTTGGGGCAGGGGTCGTTGCTGATTGCATTGGAGCTAGCCGTGCTGCTGTGATAGCTGCTGGTGCCGGACGAATCGCCCACTCCGCTGGCTCCCAGTCCGTAGAATTGCGGGGATCCGTGAAACTTGCAGTGCTTCTTCTTCTGGCATGCCTCGACCACCGTCTGAAGCAGGGAGTACTGAAAGTAAGGAGCAAGACCAGGCCGTGCATTAGTTGCTTTCCAGTCCACCCAGACTCTGTCTGCTCCGCATTAAGGTGCAAACAGAAGACCCGAAAAGTCAACGAGGCAGCAGAGCTCTGCGCTGAATTGCAAACTTTGCAAATTGAAATAAAATATTTGCCCTAAAAACGTAATGGAAGTGTTACCGATTGTATTTTATTTTGTGTTTTCCTTCTCCGTTTGCTCGTCCTTAACGGAAACTTACATTGCAATAAAACGTGTCACAAAAGAGCGTCAGTCTGGCTAAAGCCACTTGATTATACCCGGTACTCAAAGAGTATCTTGACTCTCTATTTCTAGGTAGATTAGATTCGTATAGAAGGAAGAGCTTCCGACCCCACAAATATATATTTATATTCTTGATCAGCATCAATAGCCGAGTAGGTATAGTCTGTCCAGATCTATAAAAGCAACCAACAACCAACAAAGGTCGAAAATCTGTGGCATCCACAATTTTGAAGATACGAGAAAGCAGAATCATAGAAAATTACCATATATACTAAATAACAGAATTTGGATTAGATCGGATTATTTCTCTTTATCTCTCTTTCTTAAACTGTACTTCGTTCAGTGTGCGCCCTCTGGCGGAATGAGCGAGGTCCATATAGCAGACGGATGACAATTGAAAAGAGGAAGAGTGAGATATTCAACGAGCGGTGCGGTTAGAATATTAATAAATATATAGAATATATAAATTACAGAATATATTCCCATCGCCACTATCTTGTGATGACAGCGTTTCTCCAACCTGAAAAATAGTGCTACTAATTTGGACAGAAGGCTATGCTGTCTAGCAGCCAATGACAGTCAATGAAAAGCAATGGAGGAACAGTACGAAATTAAGGAAACACAACGCTACAGCAACGACAAACAATGGTGTCCATTTAACAAAAAAGATGCGACAAATGATGTGCTGTGGCAGTCATATTAAGCGGCGGCTGTCGAATCCGTTCTCAGGACTCGTTTCTGTAGGTTTTCCGTCTAACGACAATTCACAGCGGGAGATGATTTGGGAGGCCCTGACGTGGCTTGCCTCGATAGAAAGGCAACATTCGGCCTTCGTCAATTTGAAAGGATGTTACAGCACCACACTCTCCTGCCCATCCTAAACACTCTGACGTCTATGACGCACGCTCTGACGGGCAGCTAACTAAAATTAAACGCAAAGAGTTTCAAGCTATGCTCTCTTGTTTTTCCTATTGTGGAATTTTCCTCGAGTTTAAATTCGTATTTTCTGCTGACTAGTCAGCGAATCAGCAACCCCACCCAAACAAATACAGGAAAAGGAAACAAAAATATTTAATGAATTGGAAGTGAAGCTCCGAATGTAGAAAATTGCCCTTGTCTGCCTACCAGACGGGCGCATTGACACGCGCACCCAACAAAGGATTTATCGTATCTGAGGCGACCTGATTATCTAAGGCTCGGGGTAGTTTTTCAAACAATCTTGAAAATGATAAATGGGGAATGTAACTAAGTAAGAAGGAACATTTGGTATGGTATTGAATTACAGATCATGAATACAATAATATGAATAACATGAATAAAATAAATTGAACAGGACATAATTAAGTAGCTCATCTGAATTCCACTAATATTCGTTTCTTATATGTGCACTCGTACCTGTAGAGCATTCGGCCACATGCAATTTTCTGGCGAATCATCGCCATTATCAGCGGGGCCTAGCAGCTCGCCAACAGGGACGGACTTCCCAGGGTTTCCAGAGTTGACAGTGCTCCTAGACTCCAGCTCAGAACCAGTTGCACTTGCCCATGTGCTGGTGAGAGCATCCACTGCCGAGGGCACCGCCATGGCCACGCCATAGCCATAGCCGCCGTAGCCGCCATTTACATAGCGATTGGCAGGAACTTTCTGTGAGGATGAGCCAAAGATGGATCCCCGTAGCAGGTGTTTCGCCTTGCCACGAATCTCGGTTGCAGCGGCTCCAGAAATTGGACACAGCTCCTCAATGCTATAGCCATCTGGGAGAAATCGGAGGGTGGCACGGGTATGTGCATTACGTTGAATTACGTTAAAGCTAAAAAGTGGCTCCTGTCCTGCACAGGGTGTGGGTATGTGTACTTACCTTTCGCCACAAACTTGTTGTACTGGGCAAACTCAATTGAGATGCTGGTGCCTCGAGGACAGGCAATAACCACCTGGTCCGAGTCGCAGGCCGCTTTCTGATACGTGCGCAGCGTGGCCGACAGTAGCGCTGTAAAAAAAGGTGATTCACATAAAATATCTTTATAGCATAATTTTAAAGGTTTCCATGTCGACATCATCTGATGGGGATGTGGAAGAAAAATAAATAACCGAATAAGTGCAAGTCAGCTCCATTCGGGAGAACGTGGACGCCCTTTTGTACGGTTCTCTTGTCCCTCATTGTAAGTCTGATGATATGAAAAACAAAGGACTAAATTGAAAAGGATCCGTCCTTGCGTGCCAGAACTTTTCCCCAATTACAATGAAAGCCAGCGTCCTAGCCCGTAACAAACCCGCAGTCGCTAAAGCTCTCCACCTGAGCAAACAGCGCGGAGTACTCGGAGTACTTGTGGGTGTGGGAGGTATGGAAGGTGTGGCTGCGACACATATTGGAGCAGGGGAAATTAAGATAGCTTTATACAGAGGGCCACCGCTATGCCTTCTTCCGGACTGCCTCTGCGTTGCCGAACGCGGAGGATGAACCGACTGATGGAGGAAGCAAGGAAACATATTTTCGCAATTAAAAATAAGTAGGCCCTATGGACGGTTCCCTCGACTTAAAGTTGCCAACCGGTAAAATTCTAAACAAGTCCAACAATCTTTAATTTTAGCTTAATCTTAAAATATGCACAAGTGTTTGCTGTTTTCTTAACCTTATCCACGGGGATAGGACGCCATGGTTTTAATGGTAGGGCTGTGGAAAGCTTTCGAAAGGATGTAAAGAACAGACGTTCCTCTAGGAAACACAGATCTAATGGGGCGAGAAACAAGCGTCTTAAAGCCCCTACGTCCTGGGATCCACAATCGAAATTAAAACAGAACTTCAAAAGCATATAATTTTCACCCCCAAAAAGGTGTCGGGTATTGTTTTCGATTTAAAATATGCCGCCCCTCGCACCCGACCTATGCGAGATACTCTTCCATTGATGCGGGCTGGGTATATATAGGGGGATGGGTATAGGCAAACGTAATTATCACTACGAGTGTCGCTGCAGTAGTGTCTGAGACCCTCTAAGGCCCTGCAGTGAGATTGCCATTTTAAAGCATCGACGAGCCCCCACGAGCTTCCCTAAATGTCGATCTAATTTAATGGGTCTGTTGCGGCAGGACTGCCGTAAACTGGTCCAGTTCGGCTGCTGCTGCGTTACCGGAACATATCACCGAAATGGCGAATATGCCCGTGTGGAATGAAACACACATCCATCAGCCGGGGCCCGGCTCCAGTAACAACGCTGCAGGGCGGACATGGCAAAATAATTTAGCCGTTCGCTTCGTGGCCTCCGCTTTATCCCTAATGAGTTCGGTGACTGCGCGAACGATTTGGTTTGTTTCTGACGACTGCCCTGCCCCGAGCAAAGGCGTGGCGGCAACGACTGTGGGAATGGAAGGTGCCCGGGTAAGGGTTGTGCGAATCTGTGTGATTTATGTGGCGAGCCGTAAATTATATTCAAATGCCGATCTCCCCCACTTATGGCGGGATGGACAGGGTCTGAAAACTGGCGACTGGGGCTGGGGACTGGGGACTGTCCACGTGCACACCACCTCCTCGCCGTTTGGGGCCGTTCGTAATTATTTCTTCGGGTAGATAGCAATTCAATGCGGCAATGGGCACCGCCCCGTGACAGTAAATTTTAAGGGACAGTCAGGACCACCAAACAAAGGACACGCAGGAATGGTGCTGTAGGCAAATGTATCTGGAGGATACACTCATTATCCTCAACTAAACGGAGAAAAGAGAAAGAGGCCTGGCCGAGCACTGACATACTTGTGTTAACTTTCTCGTCCTTGAACTAGTCCGTTGGAGGTCTTTGTGGTCGCCAGTATTTTAGAAATACTTGAAGTTTTTATTGGAGCCGTTTCAGAAAAGTAATCGAATCACCCTGGTACGAAGCGCCATAAACTTTTGGCTGCACTTGGCCATAAAATCTCTGTGTTCTTGGTCTCTCCGCTCCCGGAGATCACGTCCCGCAACTGCCGCATGCGAGGTGTACATTTTAAAGCGAAAGTGTTTGAGCCGGAGGTTTAAACTGAAACGAAAAACAATAAAAAGAAGGAAAAGTCCCTTTGACCTTGCTGCTCACAGCCACATCCACTTCCACATCCCACCCTTTGTGGGTGCGTCTGCCCATACAGGCACGTGAAGCTTTCGGGCGGTTGTTCAAAACTTTTTATTTGATTTGAAATTGAAAGCGCCGCAGAAGGAGTCCCTCGCCGAGCTGCGGGAATGGGGTCGTTTCCTCGAACCGCACTCTTTGCGGGGAACGGTGTCAACGATGATGTGGAAGTGGATGGGGACTGCGATCTGGGCTCCTCATTTACGTTTCGAACTGTCGGGCATGAAATTTGTGTAAGCGATGGCATTACATTATGAAGTCTGAAGTTGCCATCTGTATGTCTCACAGGCAAGTATATCGCCTCGCTTAACATATATGACTATATGAATAATGCATGTCTACAGAGGCACGAAATTCCGAGGAGAGTAAAAAGTGTCCCTTCGTTTAACCAGTCGGAAGGCACAGAGATGGCCGAACACGAAATCAGTCGTGTGATTTCAGTCCGTTGTGCAACTCGAATTATTCGTAGCTAAGCTTGGTGAAGAAGTAGTGGAAACTGGAGCAAATCAAGTTAACATAATTCTAAAAATGTATTTATTTCTTGTCAAATTCAAATAAATGGCTTCGCCTTTGAATGAGCACCATTAAAAATTAATGGAATGCAGGGCCAGAGTACAAGCAGGTCCCAGATACTCGTAGATATGTACATCCAACAGAAGAGCATACTCTTCGAATGAAACGCCGAGAGGAAAATAAATATTCTATGAGCAGTAAGTGCAGAGTTCAATCGTACCCAGAGCCCCTAAGCTGTACTTCCTCCATCCTCCATGATACCAGACCCGCCTAGCATCCATCGACGGGAAGCCTCGACTTAAGTGCCAATATAGCGGACAGTAAAAGCAGGAACAGATTAGGTTAGAGCTGAGACGGAGCTCCGCGAAAGTTAATTCAGTCTACTAGTACTTCTAGGAACACGCTAGCGCTCCGAGAGTGGGCAGTATTTGGGATGATAAAAGGTGCGTTTCCAGCCTGTGTATCCGTGCGAGTATATTCTTTGATTTGCAATTCCGAAAACTTTTGACCTCCGCGTCAGTGGGGTGCGCCCACTTAACCCAATTTGACTGTCACTGCAATTTGCTTTTGGTCTGCGAGCAGGACCAAAAGCGCTGCCTGGAAACGCTTTGGGACAGGGCAACGCTCTGGGAACCGATGCTCACTTGTACGTTCGGCAATCAACCGACCAGAGCAGCGGGCCAGACACGAGTAAGCAACTGTCATCGGGTGTTCCCAAGTCAATGGCGTAGAAGAAATTGATTTGTTTTGATTTATCCCCATGAACTTTGCCTTCTGTTCCACACCACACCCAGTTGCCATTGCCGTTGCCGTTGCCATTGCTAGTCAGCCGTCGCTGCCTTTGCGTCCCCTTACTAGTGGTCCCGCTTGCCACTTTGCTGTCTTCGTTGCCCTCTAAGCAAATTCGTCTGATTGCTCCTCAGACTGCTGCTGCTCCTGTCGTCCTCCTCCCAGCACCGTCCATTCCTGGCCTGGCCTTCCACTGTCGCCGTCAGAGCACCCGTGCTCAGGATGCGTTGCTTTCATATTTTATTGACCCATTTTGTTCCGAACAATAAATGGCAATTCTCGTCTGTTGACACAGTGGGGCTGGTCGGTCTATCTGCCTCCGCCCCTGCCCCTGCCCCTGCCTCCATCCATTTCAGCCAATAAAAATTGATATGTCACTGATATGACCGGCGCTCGCCCAATTCTATTCAGTGACCAAATAAATCTAATTAAACGAAATTTAATATTTATGTACAGTTTTTCGGACATCGACAAATGGAATCAATTCATTTACGTGTATTTTGTATGTCAGCATGGGGCAGGCTCAACTGTCCGTCCTCCCTTTTTGCAGCCTTTGACTGAGACCTGCCACAGCTGGAAGTTATCCTTTTCATCGGGGAAAATGCAGTTTGGACATAGATCTAGACTAACAGATTTATTCTTGTTGTACCCCAACAAAAAATTTAGTTAAAAACTGCTTCCTCCTTTAGTACGCAGTAGTCTATTCTGATGTGTATATTCAGACTGTTTTGGCAGATATGTTTTGGGACCTCTGAACTCGCTGGGAAAGAAAGCACACAGCCAAGTGTCGACAGATAAAAATCCGTTCATTCGTAAATTAAATGCCAGGGAAACAAAAGGGAAAAGGATAGATATACATACATATATAGTCGCGACGGAATATGTAGCATTACTTGTCCTTTTGTGCTGGGCTTGCTGTCTGTTTTTTTCTGCAGTAAGCCTGGACCTTTTCCTAGGCTACGAAGCTTATGACATTTTACGAGCTTTTTTAATACTTTGTTAAAACTTTGCGCTTCCCGCTGTTGCGCCGTGGTCCCACGTCCACCACCATAGCTGCAGATAGAGATACTTATCCATCTTTGTACTCGGAAACTTGTGAGACCCAGCACAAAATTTATGAGCGTGTTTTGTCAAATAGAGATGCCCGGATAGGCGTGGCGGCCTACACGCCGCGCATACGCAAAGTTTTTGGCTATCTGCCACCCAAGGACTCATAAGAGGACTCATAAGCAAGTACATCATTTCCCGGTGCTGCCGCTTCGGAATATTTTTGCAGCTTTACGAGTAAATATTTCGTATTCGTGTGGATGTCCGCAGGTCTGATCTGCGATGAGCACTGTGAATACTTGACACGTCAGCAGAGCTCTTGTGAACAGCTGGGATTAGTCCGCACTCGGACTCAGACGCCGTGTGCCGCCCCTAAGCTTTTCCTCTGGCCAAAACTGAGCAGAGCATCCAGCCACCCAGGAAGCGCCGAAAGAGAGCGGTTATCCCACGGCAAGAATGGTTCGGTAATTGAGAGAATACTTTTTATGGTCTCCGAGCAGAACGAAGCCTTTTGTATTCGGACCAAAAAATATTTTTTTACAAGCCAATTTGGGTGCATATCTATATCTCATAGATCTACTTGTTGCTCAAATGGCAGGTACTATTTGCGTTAGAGTTGCATCTTTCAAATGAATATTGAGGGGTCGAATTTACATTTCCAATTAATATTTTACGAACCTGTTATAAGCTAGTGTTACATCATTCAAAATAATATATAATTTTCTTTGAGAAGTAACTCTAAGGGCGGAGAATATTAATTGATGCTTACCCAGCGGATCTATGCGGAATATGACCTCCCCATTGGCGTTAGCGTTAGCACCCGCACTGAGAACGAACAGAAACGACAGCATCAAGCTCTGGGCCTGCGAATAATCCATTCTCCGTCGGATATGCGAGCGGAGCGCGGCGGGAGTTTGGCGGGCGACTGGAGAAGCGTTAGCCAGCGTCAGCGGTCCGCGAGGGGCGCATTCGCATCACAATCGGGGATCCAGCAAGCTCGCTGATGGCGGCAAGCACTCGATCTCGCATTAGCTCGCGGAGATCGGAAGTCGATTGGCTATATTCACTTTACACTGTTTCAGCTTTTCCTTTTAACTTATTTACTTTCGGTTTTTATAGGTTTTTTACCCTGCGAACGACACGACTCTCTTTACTAGTGGTACGCCACTCATGGTCCCGTTCCACACTGATTCCGGTGCAGGTAATCTAATTGTCCTAAAGCCTTTCGCCATCCCTCCCATTGCCAGCGGGTAGCAGCATCGATTGAATCGATTTTCCTCACCTCGGACAAAGCAGAGCGGAAGATGCTCCTGGCGCGGAATACCCTGTGGGTCTCGCCCCGCTCTGGACACCAACCCATCAGCAAGACCATCAAAATTCATGCCCACGCATATGCAAATGAGTGCCATACAAATGGCAACAGCCATTGCCCGCACAGCCATAGCAGCAACGAAATAATGGCAGCAATATCGCCGCCGGAAAAACTGTTCGCAATTGTCGCCTTGCCTTGTGACAATTCGAGATAGCTGCATTTTTTTCACACATTTAAATTTAATTTCGTGCCGTCCAACTTGGCTATTTTGCGGTCTTGCACGGTTTTCCAATATACGGGTAATAGCGGCTTCGATTGGTTTGTCTTTCCCTGCCCTGCCCTGTCCTGCCCTGCCGATGCATGATTATGTAAAGTGCTTGCCATAAAGGCAACCAGTATTATATACCCCATCATTCATGTCTCTTGAATCTGTTTACTGGCTTACAGAAGCGCTGGAAGGCAGCTTCGAAAAAAGCAACAAAAGTTGCGAGAATCTGAGCCACGTATCATCTCAAGAGTGGATGACACTAGAGTGGAGCTTGGACGGCTTATGATGCGCTGAAATGTTCGCAGCACGCTCTCATCCAAACTCCGAGCAGCATCAATCATACGGCGGATCAACGGCAATTATGTAACTCCGCCATTGGGCAGCAGCATCTGGAAAGATGACGAGTCCAACAGAACTTTTAATTAAAATGTTGTCTGACAAGCGAACTGAGAACTTTTGGCACTTTTTTTTTTCTTGTGCCGGCGACTGTTCGACCAGTCCGAGTGCATGGCCGAATGGGAAAACAGTCGAAGCTAGACGGATGACCAGAGCCAGGGGTGGGCCTTCGGGAGGGATGAAAGGCACTCGAGACTAAACTGCCAGGTAAGCGTGCTGTGCAGTTTATTCCCATTTAGCATCGGAATGTTTAATTAACGCTCAATGACACATGTACTTGTCACCCGGACGACAGCTGACAGCTGCCTAGATTGAGTCTGATTGCCAAACGCATACGGAATAGCTAGATGCTCGATGCTCGACGCTCGACGCTCGAAAATGTTGGATGCATTAGGTTACAGCTTGCACTCAAGTTCACACCGAGAGCACCAAATTGTGTATCTGAGTCTGGAGCTTAATCAATTTGGGGGTCTCAGTTACAGTACGAGCGTTTAATCTGCTAGTGAGCATTTAGGCTATTGCCACAACTAAAAGCTAGGAAAAGGCTTGTTGGACAACAGAGACGGACGTCTTCTACTTGCAATTTTGTGGCATTCGTCATTCGCTCTCCGGCTGTCGGCTTGCATTAAGCAAATGACAATCTCCTGGCATAGAAGGCACTTGAGAAGCGGCCTCAATTATTCGGATTCCGACTGTGCCAAGGTCGGGATATGGGCATGGAGGTGAGTTTATACGAAATGAATGCACGAACGTAAGTAGTCACGGAATCCCTCAGCGTTGGACATTTTTCATGAAATTATTCTTCGCTTGCGAATCATCCGCTCCTGGAAGGGACTCCCCGCCATCTTCCTCAATGAAACAACTTCATTGTGACGGGCAGCGCGATACGAGTATTTTCGCATTGGTTGTATTATTCAATTATCTTATCAGGGCAGCGCTGCGAATGAACTTGAGTACCAGCACCAGCCGCGCACTCGACAGTTGATTAATGATGCGATCCATGCCAACTTTTCTCTGCTTCGGATGTGAACTGCGGGATGTACATACGTACATACACACATGCATACTATACGTATGTATGTATGTAGTCAGCTGACTACCGCTCGCATATGTAACAGTTCTTTCCCAGCCATTTAACACGGTATTTACTAAGGCCTGGCCTGTTCTGACAAAGTCCTGATGGTTGTGGGTGTGGGTATGGGTATGTGTGTGGGTGGTTCATATGCGGTCATACAAATGGCTTTATTAGCACGCATTATGCGAGGGGAGCACTTGAGAATGGCACTTGAACGCTCCACTTGCTGACAAAACTGGCGACAGAATTGGAAAAGGCGACGCAAACGACGCCTCCATCTGAAGCTCTGGACACAATTTAACGCGGTCCGCTTTCTGACATTCCGTGGAGAGAGGCATGCTAATCATTACCGAAGAGGCTCAACCACCTACACCGATCGTCCTTAATCCCCTCGAACAGCTTTAAATTCCGCGCTCGTTAGTTCCTTTTTTTGTGTGTCAGGTTGAACATGCTGTTGGGTTTTCAAACTTTTTGGTGGTTTTTTTATGCTTATTTATACTGCCGCCGGAATGTAAAGCACACACGCACTCAAAGGAATACCTCGCGTTCGGGCTGGCAAAAAGCACGTGCAAATTCACAGTTGCCCACGGGTGAGCAGGCGGATCGCGGTCGGTCGGCTCCTATTCGGCTAAGAGCAACGCCGCCGAGCGGTACGAGGACGAAAAGTGCCAGATGGGCTCTTTCCTTCAGTTAAACTCCCGCTGTGCAGGTCCGCGCCGCTTGAGTGTCTTTTGGTTAGTGCGAACTGACGCAGACCAGACTCTTCCTCAGACCGAGTCGACTGCCAGGCGAAGTCCTGTCGGCCGACCGGCCAGGGTAGAGCGACGAGCAGCTTCGCATGCCAGCTTCGTGGGGAAATACTCTCTTTGAGCACAGAACATGCGCCAACAACGAAGAGAGAGAATGTCTGCCAAGGGAGCCGACCGACCGCCAACAACATTATCGGGCCGAACACGGACCCTTGCGTGGGGCTGACGAACTGGGAATCTGGGTCAGTGTGACCGCCGCATCCTTAGCACCATCCCCAGTCCAATCCCCAGCATCCAGCCTCTGTTTTGTCTCTGCCACAATCGGTGGCATTGGCAACCCGACGCGACGCTGAGAACGTGGCCAGGAGTGGCGGCGTGCGTGCCGAATTTAATCGAATGTAACGTTTACAGTCAACTTAACACATCGACTCTGCATATCGTAGTTAAATCTGTGACCGACTGCGATTGGTACAAGCAGATCTATCCTGAAACGTCTAGCTCGTATCAGGAGGTGCGTGTCTCTGAGCGATTCCGGTTGGAACTTCCTTCTACTATTTTCATTCATTTCAGTAATTCGTTTAACAATCGGGCTTATTCCTAGCTGATGTTGGTACTGAACAACAACACGTTGGGAAACAAACGGGGCCTAAACGGATGACTTGTTGCCTCCAAATGGGAGTGGCTAGATTTTGTAATTCACCGCATCGAAAGACATTAACTGACTGTTGTAGGATCTCCTTCCTTCAGAAACGCACAATACCCGTTGACATTGCCTTACTGGCAGCTATTTTTTATTTCAGCAGAGGGCTAAGTTGAATTGTTATCCTAATTGATCCTGAATTGAATCCTACGAGTGTATCCAAACAGAAAGCTTACCTGTTCATTGGACATGTGCCAATTGGTGTGAGGCTCTCGAAATTTTACAAAAACGATACGACATATACAATAATCAAAATAAAACCGATTGTTCAATAAGGCAAACAGAATTGTTTTGCTAATGAATTTGGGATGACACGAAAATAGCCGAAAATATACATTGTACACAAAACAAAACCATAACCCTGCAAAGCGAATATTTTTCTAATTCTTGATTGCTTGTAATTTGCGGTTACACATTTAATTAAGTTTGCTGCCACACTGCCAACCACAATTATTAGTGCTACAACGAACCAAACTATTTTAACAAAATCAATATTGCTGTATGAAATACAAAACTTTTTTTCAACTATAATTTTCACACTTAGAATCGCTAATTAGAATGTTAGCTAATTGATGCTTCAGTATTTCAAAAGCTTTTATTTTCCTACTCTAATGTATATAAGTTTTAACAATTATGAAAGAGACAGGCAGATAGACGGACAGTCGTACATGGCCTTATCGCCTTGACTGTTGAATAGATGCACCAGCTGCTAACTTCTCTGTAATAGCCTCTGAAAGGATATATCACGAGAGATGTCCTCGCCAATTAAATGATGGGGAGCGTCAGCAACATCTGGACGATTTATCAAAGACATGCTTTAATTTATACACTTTAGACTAATGATATTAACGATGATTGAAGGTGCACATGCACAGTTATGATAAATGATAGCGAGGTATTTAGCAAGAGGTTGAATTGCTTACAGGGCAGGTATGAACACGAGAGCGGTAAGGTGGCACTGTTTTACAGTTGATGCGCAGCCATTTATGGCATTTAATCGCACATTTTTCTGCTCGCACCACAAACATTTACATAGATGTGAACGGCCGTCAGAGTGGCGCGTACACGCAAACGATAATACTCGTGCTCTAACATACGCCGGCTGTCTTTCCTATGGAGCCACACTTTGTTGGTACTGTGCATTTGCATTTGCATTCGCTCCACCAGAGGCACATTCGCGTAGTTAATAAATTTGCAGATTGCATCCGATTCCTTTCGCTTCGTTCGCATTTGCCTTGTTTCGTGAATACCGGAAGGATATGGTGGGAAAGTTGGGTGAAGCTTCCATCCCGTCCCGTTGTGACATTTAAAATGCAATTAGAAAATGCCTTTTAAAAATTTACCGTTCTATTTTGTTAATTTTCTTCGCAGGAGGCCGGGCCCGGTACACGGTACACTACTTTCATTACCATTAGCAGGTGACTGAATCTGAGAGATCCTGGCAAGGACAAGCAGCGGCCGCGGAATATGCAAATGTAACATTAATATTCGCTGGCTGCCGCAGGTGCAATACTTGAACCGAGGACCAAGCAGCTGGCTATTGTGTTGGGAGTTTCGGAAATAGCTACTCGCAAGCCAAATCCGATCTTCCATGGACAGGCGCCAATCCATGAACAAATCGGTCCTTTTCAGGAGCACCAAAAATTCATAGAGATGCATATATTTTTCTTTATTTTAAAGTTTTCCCGACAGAAGGAAGCGTTTCTATGTTAAGAAATTATCCGCTTAGTTTAAACGCTGCAAACGCATACATCGATGTGAACCGTTTTCCATTTCCGCTGCATCGTCATCCTTTCTTTCTTTTCTTTTCGCATATCGCTAGTAAATTTATACATATACATATGTATATCATTCAGAAAATACATATATATCGGACGTCATAAACTTTGTACTATTATTATACGGCCTCATTTTCGTAGTCGCTATTTTGATATGATACCGTTGGACAGGTTGGATCCCTACGGTCATGGGATAATTAGTCCTTCACCGATCTGGCCCTATTTGTCTGAGACATAGCCTTCCGAAAATTTGGATTTCCATATCTTTGTAGTACTGTTTTTGGCCATATATGTATGTATATTGTGTATAATAAAATATCATAATAATGTAATATATATAATATAATATAATATAATATAATGTAATATAATATAATATAACAATAAAGATATATTTTGGTATTCTGTGTCCTCGATTTCTTGCTAGTGTGAACAAATTCAGTTTGTTTTTAACAGAGTTATTTGGGACAGAGTAGCAAGCAGTTCAATATAATTTTATTATTATAGTATAACATATAATCGTTCAGTTTTGTTCACTTATAACAATCAAGAAAGTATAGCAGTATAAAAGAATCAACCATTACAATTCCGCAGCATATTCTTCGCAACATACATTCGCCACATTATAACAGAAACAAAACTTATGGCATATTTATGGCACCAGTGAATGCGGTAAACATAAATTTAACGAATATTTTGTATATGAGATTATAGCGTTGAGCAATATAACACTATAAATATATTTAGTTTCAACGAATATAACAAAAATAGAAAATAGCTAGCAAAGCGCCGTCTGTGAAAAGGTAGCCGCAGTATAACAGATTCTAAATGTGAAATTTTTGGCACCAGTACCACTACTACTCACTAGATGGCGCGATATGCACTGTTGGGCAACGGCTGCACTTCCATTCTGACGTACGCTATATTCAAATGTTAAGAATTATGTCGATGTTAAATGATTTAAAAAAATTCGAATGAAACAGTACATTTTTAAAAAACTGGTTTTTGTATTTGTTTAAAAATTAAGTAGCGTAGCCTTTTAATTAGCAAAGAGTTCAGCTAATCTGCAATCGAACATACGCTTTTACGGACTTAAAACCAAAATATGACCTAAAGTTACGAGTGGGCCAAAAAATTTCTAAACTCTCCCAACTATTAAGTATCAAAACTTTTCCGGGTTTTTATACCTGGTGCGTGTAGTACCCGGATAGAATCTTTACCGACCAATAAGATCTAGAGCAACGACATTTTGTATCTAGATTTCTGTAATATCACACCGAATCCAGTTCGTTTCCAAATTTTGCCACACCTTCTTTGGCGCCACAAAGAATGAAAGTCTGTGCATCCACAATTTTGAAGATACGAGAAAACCGAAAACGCAGAACTATAGACTATAGACAGTGGCTTCGCTGCATCTTGCTGTATGCGCCTTCTGGCGGAGAAGAGACATACTGTCTGAGAATGGGGTATAAATGTAGAGCCGCAGCTCACAACGTTCCCGATCTTGTAAATTAGATCTGTGGAGGCATCTGGCGTACGTTACTGGCGTTAAGTAAGGGAAATATGGAAATTTCGGGGTAATACAAGTTTAAAAAATATATCGTTTGCTGAAAATCGCTCAATATGTTTGACAGATTTTGTGGAATAACTTTAATCAAGAATAATCGTTGTTGTAAAATATAATAATAGAAAAATTAAATAACAAATTTTGGACAAATGAACTATTGCTGATTCGAAGAAAATTGCTGTATTTTATTGACTTTTAATGTTTTTGGGCGAAAATAACCATTTAGAAATTACTGAGTTATTTTGGTGTAAAATACGATTTATTGATGAGACAACTGCCCTAATTTCCCCCACATCACTAGGACAATAAGTCAAGCAAATAGCAATCGCTGCAACAGCAAAAGCCATCAGAAGTTTGGCAGTCCGTCCCCGCCCAGGCATCAGGCGCAGTCAGCTCCAGCCGCAGCGAGTAGGATTAACGGCCCCAAGAACATGCATTTGAATCAGAATCCTGATTGTATATGCGATGCAATTCTGCATCGCAGATGCTTTATTCTGTGCTTTCGCGTTAGCTCAGTCCTGCAGATCTTGATCTACTTAGAATTAACTCGTATGAATGCCTCACCTCATAGATACGGACACATACTATTCATCCGCCATTTCATCAGCGCCACAAATTCGTCTGCGAGTTATAACCGCATTTCCTGAGCGCCGTTTTACCGCTGCGGATCCCATCACACCCATCAATTCGAGTTCTCGCCGAAATCTCTTTTTTGGCTCTACCTACACCCGTACTTGAAAAGTTATTACTGCACCCAGGCGGAAAATTGCTTCTTTCTGAGCGTGCGAATTGTTTTTACGCTTTGTTTGAAAAGCGGGCAAATGGTACACACCTACACAACCGGCTTCTTTGGGTTTCACAATGAGCTGGGTCCTCGTGGCTGCTGATTGCCGCTAATGAACGTCAAATGGAAATTCCAGTGTTGGGCGCTGCTTTAACCTGAAAGCAGAGCTCGAATGTCGATTTTGTGTGACAGGGACACGTGAGATGTATGTACATATACATTACTGAGACTGAAAATGTATGTTTCGCAAGCACTGCCAGTGAATCAGGTTTCAGTATTTAGCCCTGTTGACCGTCTGCGTTGCGGGCTGCTTCTAAATCCCCATGCAAACTGCCAGGTCCGCCGGCGATGCACCTCTGCGGCTCGACCTTTTTAGCTATGTCAATCGGACCGATGAACTGCAGCGCCGACAGCAACTGAGGTAGTTAAAGGACACATGGACCCTGGAACTGGCTGCGCTCCCGCTCCCCGACCTATTGGAAAACTTTGGCTGAGCATTTCATAGAAAGGTGTTTCTTCCCCGCCTAACCGGAATATTAGAGCTGCCTGTCAGCGTGTGGCGCTTTCATACATGCTTGCAACTTTTAGCGTCCCGATGCCACCGACAGGAAGTGTCAAACAGGCCTCACTCACTTAGTCTCACTGCCACGGGCACTCCCACTGTAATACGTCAGGTACAAACTTTTTCGGAATTTGTTGGCACAAAGCAAACTGGAGACTATGAGGGACGCAAGGGTGTGGGACGGGACGCTCCCTGTCATCGGAAATTTTGCTGACATGATTGGTGACGACTTCTTCAATCGTAGGGAAAACAAAGAAACGCACACATTTTTCCAGGGGCCTGTGAAAAACCAAGCAAACGCAACCTACCAACCCTTTTCAGGGGTCCGACTTGAAGACGGCAATCATTAAAAGTCGAAATGTTGTACTGTAAGTAGGTCACTTTGCATACAGATCTAGTCTAGCGGGGAATAATCGCTGTGCGCTGTGCGCTGTGTGGAGCGACATTGACAGTATTGTCAAGTCAAAGACCTCCACATTTGTTAATACTCGTGTGCAGGCATTGTGCATTCCCCTAGCATTCCCCTCTTGTGGCATGTTATGTTGAGGTTCTGTCGGGTCGGATCAGATCAGATGTTCGGCGATGATTCATTGCAATGGCCTGTCAAAATTCCAACTAATTGTAGATGGAGGGCGATATTTGTTTATTTTTACACTGATCTGATGAGTTTTCATTTGAAACTAATACATTAATATAGCATGGAAATGCTAACAGATCTATCGAGATGTCGCAGCCAGAAAACCGTTCTCAGAATAGCTTTTGGGATGAGAATGTCCGAAAATACTTCAGTCAATATTTTTTGAAATGCAATTCACATTAAAGGGAGTACTTTGGTTGAAATCCATATGCTGCACTTGTGATCTGCAACAGGTGTTTTTAGAGTAGGACCACGGGGCTGTGGGGGAACAGGCGGAAGGCCAAAAGACCCATAAGTCAGTATAATCCCAACAGATCTATTACGACACTTCGACCAATTCATTCTTTTTTGCACGTTGATTTATTAAATCGAAAAACATAGTGGAATTTTAGAAAGTCACCTACTCCGAAAATCTCCCTAAAGATTTTCATCTGTTTCCATATTTGCTGTTTGTAACGCACCGATGAAAGAATATATTCATTATATACTTTATAATAGGTATAACTTAGTGAAACATCCATTGACTATGGCCTAAGCGAGGTCTCAAACATAAGCATCGAATCACCATTGCAAACTCTATATTGGTTCGGTTTTTATGCTTTGATTAAATGATAAGCGAGGGGGAACGTTGCGCGTCGTAGTAACGGCCGCGGATCTATATTTATACCCGATCCTCCGTCAGTATGGATCGCTCCGTCAGGGGGCGCACACTGCAAGAGGAAGAGTGTGTGAAAGAGAGGGAATGAGTAAGCGCGTGGCAGGCGTTGCATAGACATTGCAGGAGTCTGGATATGAAATAAAGTTACTGTAGCTTTTTTAGTGTCAAACAAGACGGACGGACGGAGGGCGCACAGAAATGGCTATATCGACTCGGCTATTGATGCTGATCAAGAATATATATATTTCATGGGGAAGGAAACGAATCCTTCTGGGTGTTACGCACATGCACTTTTTTGAGTATCGGGTATAAAAAGTGTTTGGTTTGTCCAATCATTGTAGATGACAATTGTCATCGCTCACTGCTGCTACTGTAGTATAAAGTATAAAGTATAAAGGGAATAAAAAGTTTGACTCTGTTGGCCAGTATTTAAGAGTGAGTTTACCTATGATTCGCGCCTTTTGAAGTCCAGTGATAAGTGTAAGTAAGGAAGAATATTTTTGCTTTATTTCTGGTTTTTTATGTTGGAGAGTTTCAGAGTTTCCCTTAAAAACAATGTTAGTGCAGCTCCTTCATACTTCTTCCATTCCTCGCATCTTATTAGCGATTCTATTATGAATGGTTCCCAATGAACAGGGTCTTTCTGTCAGTCGCCGAGTTAATAACTTTGGCATTGTAACTGGGAATATGTAACATTCAATATATCACCAGAACAGTACAGTCACCCATGTACCCTGTGAATGTCGGGTCATTGCGGGTTGACAAAAAGTGCCGCCTCCACCCAGAATCGTATGGTAATACATGCGTATATCTAAGGAAACATGTTTATTCATAGCCTTGGCGCGGGTTCATGATTTCCTTTCCAGTTCCAGTTCGTCCCGTCACCCCGGAAGCCCCAACCCGTGTGCATATGCACGCACTTATCGTCTCTCCTACTCCTCCCCTTAAAAAATGTTTGTCTGTTGTGCTGTCTGTCTGTCTTTATGTATCTGGATGTTGTGTAAAAGGTGAGCGTGCTCTTCAGCCCGCTATTGACTTCAGCATTCATATATATAGTAGGTATTTATATATCTTCATGTGTATTCATAAATGGTGGTTTTATCTAATGCCGACGCACACAGCAATCAAAAACGCTTGTTTGGGGAACCGCTAACGTTGTGAGAGTCACGATTATTTTATATTATATTTGATCCCCTCAATCGTTCCAGCTCACACATCCACCCGCCCGCCGATACATATACTCGCATACAAGAATAAAAAGAGTGTGCATCGATGCCTGGAGATTCGCCTAATATGAATTTAAACAGAAGACCCTTCCTGCGCATTAAGGATCATTTATTAGGAGCCATTAATGCTGTTGAAGAACTCCAGGCCACTGGAGTAATAGTGGTTAGTGGCACTGGAACCTCAGCGTCGCTATAACATTGCGATTACTTTAAGCCACTATCCAATTGTCATTGTTAACAATACCAGTTAAAACAATGAACTCAAACCTAACCAGTACATAATCTGGACTGACAAGGGGATCTACTTTGTTGGTGTTGAACATTAACAGACAGAGTGTAAAATCGAATTAGCGAAGGTGATTTGATTGCAGATGTTTGATTCAGAACATCATCGGTAAGGTGAAAAGGAAGACTGTGATGGAAACCTCGTCAATACGACAAGGACGTACAGTAGGGCTGAAAATTTGCCATCTTTTTGCACAAACTTGCGTCTGTCGACAATATTCGGATGTCCCCAAATGCCTTGTGCACTCGAGCCAAAGGACGTCTCCAGCCAGAACCGAAAAACGCGAGGGACTCTCTTCCCCGGAGTGTAGCCGCACCGATTCGTTAGGAACGAGTCCAAACCGTTACCTATGTCAGCGTTTAACTGACTAAATTCCTATGTAAGTGTACTCGTTGACTATATTGTTGTTTAGATGATTTTGAGCGAGAATATCACCGCAGGAAAACTCTACTCTACAATATAAACTCTAATACTCCAGAGTCGATTGTTTGAAAGGCTCTCAGTGCCAGTCCACCAAGTCGAACAGGAATACCACATTGGCGTAATATAGTCTTCTGCCAATGCGTAGGAAAAGAGCGAATGGTAATTTGGAAAGTCAACATTTCGCGCTTTCATCGATTTGGCGGAAAATGAAAATACGGAACCATCTTAATGAACTCCTCGCTCTAGCGATGAAGGATTCAACGTCAAGGAAAATGCCAAATAACGACTCAAATAAATAAAAGATAAGGGCCATGAAGCCAACAGCCAGACAAAGGCAGGGGGGCATTGGCACCGAAGAAACGAGAAGAGCATGTACGCTGGGTTTCGTCAACGCAGAAGACAATATGGAACGAGATGTAAATAAGAAGAGCGATTTAGCCACTTACCCAACTTCTCGCCGCAGAACACGGAGCTGGGGGACTGGGTCCACACCAAGGCCAACGCAATAATTGTAGCTCCAAGATGCACGGGACGGGAGCTGGTGCGAGAGCAATGCCGCCTACAGCTCTGGCGCGGCTCCATCTCAAGGCTTCCGCCGAGGGGCACCGAATTGGCCAGCGAGTGGCTCTAAATCCTCTAGTCAGGCAAAGGATTCCTCTATTCCTCGCACTCTCACTGTGATTTTCCGTTTATGCACGATTCGTTGCGGTTTACGCAGTTGCTACCGCTTTCATTGGCAGTAAGGACAGTGTTGGTGCCTCTCGAATGAGCTCTGTTTGGAATTGGCGTCCCCTTTGCCAGTGCCTTCCACACGCTTCGCTACCTAATATCAGCCCACAGTTGCGGCGATGAATATAAAGATTTTACTCCACCAAGGAGCCTAAAAAAGCGTGCAGGACGGTGACAAGTTTCCGTCTTCTCGGCACTGTACAACCTGAGTAATTGTTGTTCAAATACAATGCATGGAGAGTATTCTAATTTGCACTTTGCGACAATTCCCTGTCTCAATTTTGGGGAATTGGGGATTCATTTAGTTTGTGCTGTACAGGTCTAACTGTTGGCATTCTCATCTCAGTCGCTTGTTTAGTGCAAATTTCCGGGTATACCTAGAAGACAAGTAAAAAAAATATATTAGTTCGATGCTATGGGAAGCTGGCCAACATTTATAGCCTTTCACGTTGTGGGGTTTTTGGTGTGCAATGCTATTCGATTAAGATCCAAGTTGGCTGGACGAACATATATTTTTATTTAGACTAAAAATGAGCTAGACGAACATGGAGCAAAATTAACTAAACAAAATAACTGAATTAGTCGTCATTAATCGGAATCGTTATTGGAGCACTATGTTTATCATTTATAATATGTAGATGCCGTTGCAACGATCGGTCAAAAACAAGTTGTTGACAGAAAAAAATTTTTGGCCATTGAGATAATCCAACCAATTCCAGACTGCTGTAGTATAAAAAACATAAAAAACAAGTACGATGACCCCAACAAAAAGACAGACAAAAAAAGATCTAAGTTCCTGCTTGGAGTTCGGTGTTTTGACCTGAACAAAATCTACCGCGTAGTAGATTTTTATAGTTGATTTCAAATGAAAAGTAACAGCAAAATAAATATTACTGTTTGCCGTACACGAATACAGATAGTTCCTATGTATGTACATGCTATGTACGAATTGATATTTATATTTACTTATAACTTATAAGTAAAATGAGCTCATACACATAGTATGATTGAATTATTTGTAACACATTTTACGAACAATTGTTCCTATGGAAACTATAGAATATCAACTATATATTGGTGAGGTTAATATTAAATATGTTAATAACATCGAAACAAAAATTTGGCTTTTTTTCTTAGCATTATTATTAGCATTCTTAGCATATCAAAGTGTTGAGTTTAAAAACTCAGGAAAAGTCAAAACTAATTAGAGTCTTGTTTTTTTTATATTTTATTCATATAGGAACGTTACGATAATTATCGTATAATTATAATTAGTCGTCATGTATCAATTTGTTCTCAGCTTGGTATGATCTCTTTATTAAAAAACTTTGAATTTTATTTTTGAGCCGAAAAATCTAAAATATTCAAAACTTTATTTCTGAGTTATATTTTTTCCCTCAAAATGGACAGCTATTAATAATATTTAATAATTCAGAAAAATTATTTTTACCGAATTATTATCATTAAAAATTAAAATAATATAGTTTTGTTGGATATGTACATATATGTATATTATTCTTCGAGTACTCCAGCGGCATCTTTAATTATACTTTGCGGCTATTCTAAATGGATTATTTGTTCGGCTGCAAAAATATAAAAGACCAATTATTTACGATTTCTGAAAAAAGGGTTATCTCACAGAATTTTGCCCATTGTTTCCTTGACAGCTTATTTATATACATTAGGTTCTATACGTTGAAGTATTATATAACGAAAAATGTTGACTTGATGTACCAACATACTACGAACAAAAAATCAACACATTGATCTGCAATCGTTTTATGCGAGCTACATATACGTATGTTAGGGGAACAGCCTTGCTCCCCACCTGCTCTCACTGCTCTGAGATGTATTTTCCGGCAGAGGTTGCTAACGCTTCTCGGACCCCAAAAAGTAGAAACAAAACACAAATACGATAACGGTTTTGTTATTGTTGAGTTTTAAAGGCTCCCAAACTCAAAAAGGGTGCCCACAGCTGATATACATACATACTCGTATATGATAATTAATTAATTTAAATCATCCAACCTAATTTCTTACCTATTTTCTGGATAATAAAAGTATTGACCTTTGCAATGCAATGCCCGGGTAAATAATATGATGGATGTATTCCAAAGATCTATGAGCTCTTCAGATCCCCTCATCTTAAGTATATTTATAGCTCTCATGACTTTCCTTTGTGATCACGCATACGCCTTGTTGCCATATATGGGCTATTTGGGCTAGCCATAGTCAAATTAACTTAAGATTGTTTTCAAATATTTAGAGTGCTATATTTATCAAATACACCAAGTTTCAGCTCGATATCTGCTTTATTCGACTTTATGCCACTTATTTCGGAATTCCGCCCAGTGTGCTTTGGTACAATTCAATACCATTTCTTATTTTTCTAATATCAAAATTTGATTAATTCACTAATTAGCTCAATTAATCTTCTAAAATGCAATGATATTTATTTATACCGGTCTAGCCATGAAAAATATTGTGTACATAAGTCCGAATGAGATTGCTGCCAAATGTATTTATACAAATTTAAAATACAAGAAAAAAGTTTCAGTTCTTATTACCATTCAATGTCCGCTTGTAAGAGTAATCCAAAAAAGGGAAAAAATGTTATCCTCATTTCCCAGATTTTGTTTTGCTATTCAGAAGCAATTTATTTTAATTCAATTTATTCCAAAGAAAACAATGGACTCATTATCTTCACTTCACTGTCAAACTGTCGCATTTAAGGGCTAAAATTCACAAATCCAAAATAGAACCCGTCACGGAATTTTCAGTCACTTTAGAGGATTTACAGATTCACTGTGCCCTGGTCCGCCGATTCTCTTTGAATATTGCCAAACAAGTCGTCGCAAAGAGTTTATACAGCACGTCCGCTTGTCTTGATTCACTTTTCTTTTCGCTCAGGACAATTTTTCCTTAGCCTTTTTCACTGGCCATCCCAGCTAAGAAGCTTGGTTGGCATTGCCACGAGTTAAGGGTAGAGTTACCCCAAAAAATTGCTGAATCGTCGCCAAGCAATCTAGCCGCGACACAAATTTAGTTCGATTCGATGTTTTTTTCTTGAGGAAAGTTATTTCATAACGAATTTTCACATTTTCATCTGCTCGTAGCTTTGTTTGTAAGCTTCGTTGATAACCAGGGTGTCGGGGGAAATTCGGATTTGATAGACAGTCTTTATTTTCACAGGCCGTTATTTTATTCTGCTTTATTAATTACATATGGCAGATTATTACATTTTTAATTTCAATGAGTGGACTGCTTTTTCACTTTCACTATGTTGCCATTTACACTGGAAGATCAGCACTGGGATGGTTTGTCGAATGCTGATGGTGTGAATTAGCCTTAAGTGGAACCGCCAGGCTGGGCAGGAGCCTCTGATGTCTATAAGTTTAGTTTAGAGCTGACTACACGTTACGTTCTCGGATCTGTATCGTTCTCTCCGCGAGTAACTTTGATTTCTTGAGTATATTATGACTTCGGATGACTGTAGTGTACGGCTTTTTAGGATTGCAATTGATTGCGGTCTGCACTGGGGGCCCTGGACTAACCAACTAATCGCAGAGTCAGGCTACGCACGTCGCCAGCACCCGAAGTGAAGAGGCTGCTGGAGATGCTGTGTTGATGCTGAAGCTTTTCAGAGAAACAAAAAGCTACCGTTGAAGCTTTTTCTGCACAAACATAGTGTCGTAGTGTCGCACTGCTCTAACGGTATTCATTGAGCTCCCGAGAATTAGAGCGGTGCGACCCTATGTCCAAGGGGAAAGCGCGGTCTTTTGAAAACGCTTTTTTACACTTACACATGGGTTATTCGATGCTTGGACTTATACTGCCTTATTCCTGATGCGTACAGGTTTATTTGGCATGACGAGTAGCTTTGAGTTATTTCAGTTTACCCTATGTTCATATGTGGTACAACAGCTGATAGTTCCATACGTAGCTTACACACATATTTCCAATTTTATGTCCGAACGAAAATGTGAAAGTACGAAAGTCTACTTATGTACATCTAAAGGCACATTTTATGCTTATCAAAACGTCATATTAGGAAACTTCTAAGCTTCGAAACTTCTTCCCACACATTTTTAGTTATTCCCATTAGCAGGGGAGTTACGAAAGTCCGATCTGTTAAATTGTCACATTAATAGTCGTCTAAGCCAATTAATTGGCTGGTACGCGTAAATCTCAGCAATTTGCAACGTTCCAAGTCATAGGAAGACTTCCTCAGCCTCAGCTCGGTAGTGTTGATATAGGAGCCGCAGCATAACTCTGAGCATAAATGTTGATTGGGTCTTAAAGTAGCTTATGTAATTGGGCGTCTAAAGTTTTATTGCTCACGGTAAAGGAAAAGGAACACGACAAAATTTTGTGGTTTCACAACTTGCGTCTAAAATGTACCTAACTATATGCTAGTGCGCGGTCGAGGTTGGCTCTGCTAAGCAGTGGAATGGCCATAGGGAGATGGAGGTGTAAACGCACCACAATCAACTTAGCTGTCGCCTTGTTGTAGCCCCACGACGCCATTTTGACGTGATATCTTAATTGATGACAGATTTCGAGCACGAAGCCTTAATCAACATAATTGGACTGGGGCAGCAATAAGTTGAGGACAATGATAGGCACTGGAGTTTGAGCTCACCGTCGGCTGCCACCTGAAACCCGACGTCTCCCCACCGACAGCGAATAACAGCAGCCGCCGCGCCGCCTCGAGGCATCACTGAGAGCGTGGGAAATCGCTTTTCGCCTTTCAGATAAAATAACATGAATAACAGTTTATTTTTTATTTGCGATGATGGCGATGGCTTCTTTGCTGAGATACCCCATCATTGTTTGCCCAAGGCAAGCTGCTTCCATGGCCCAAGATTAGGTTTCGGTCGACCAGAGATAATATATTGCGTTTTGATTCTTGCTGCCTACACTAAGGTCATCGTGAATGGTGGTCGGCAGTGTTAGTGGCAGTGGCAGTGTGGGATTCAGCATAAATCACTTAAGCAAACGGTTGCTTTCCACCCAACCTAATGTTAATTGAACTGTCAATATTAATTGCTTATAAATAACTCAAAATCGTCTAAAGCTTTAGTTTGTATATAAGAATTCGACTCTATTTTGTCAGTCTCTATTTCTTTCGTGTAAGCACCTGGATAAACTATAAAACATAATATTTAACTCATATAGAGCAAGAAATGGTGATGGATAGTATCTGTTGAGTATTTGCATGTGCTAAACAATAGTATTAGTATTTCCTTCTCTTACTTGTCTGTTGGCGAGGTATCTTAACTAACAGTCTGTTAGTTGCCACCAGGCTAACACTACGCTGTAACGCCATAGCTGTAACACTAAACATATCTATTCTTCGGCTGGACATTTGCGTCCAATATGCAGCTATAAAAAGTAACCAGCTGTCACTTTGACACTTGAAAAGGGTAAGCTAACAAAGTATTTGGCATGTCGTTGTTGATACGATATTTTTCGAAATACGCTTTCTGAAAAGTCGAAGTTCGTGTAAACAAAAGAAACAGTAAATGTCGCTGGGATCCAGTCACGTATTCATTTGCGGTTATACATACATATGTATGTACTTCTAGAGCCAATTCAAGACCCACAAGGACATCATCAGTAGGAAAATTATATAAATCACAATTCTCAAAGTTAACTTAGAGTATGGACTCACATATTTCCCCAAGTTACCTCTGGAGTACGACTGGCAGCCACTTAAGCCCTTTACTTTTTACGCTCTTTATAAATGACCCGAGTTCAGGATTAACAAGCTCTCGAGTACCGATAAATACGGATGATGTGAAGGAAATTTCATTTCACTCACACTTGCAATTATGCATGTTCAAATGCCCTAATGCTTCTCATAAGACTAATTATTCCATCCTTTGGGGATGTACGATGTAACTTAAAACTAACTTAAAGCTAACTTAACTTGTAATCGACCACTGCAAGCTATAATGAGCCAGCTATATAGTCATCAGATTCAGAATATTTTTAAAGAACACATAGATAGATTTGAGCAGCATCAAAAGCCAATTCGACTCCCGCTCGTAAGGAAACAACAGGGCTGGTGAACAAAGTGGTGGAAAATGATTAATTTAGGTTTAAATGGGAAAAAGTACCTTTTCTTTAAAAATGTGGGCTTGTTTATTAGAGACTGGCGATTGAAAGGCCGAAATTTGCTGCACCTTTTCCTGTCACTCGTTGCCATCGCACGACTCCGTGTCCTTTGATGACTCGGACATCTGTAGGGGGAGTTGTGTGCATGAACATATGCAAAAGCTCACGTGTGCACCCATTACCATGGTTGGACAACCTTCTGTGGCCCCTTTGGTCTCGTCTAGACGAACGAATCACGGGGGCAATTGTCCTTTCACACAAATGCTGGCACGGAGATAGCTGCAGGTGCCGGCACGCAAACACACAGGTCGGTGCTCTCCCAAGACCGTTGGGCAGGGCAGCCATGGAAAGCTGGTGCAGTTGCTCATTTCTTCAGTCACTGTCGAGCAGAGCAGACCTGGCATTTGGCTGTGGACAATAATAATAGGAGTATTTAATTTGATGGTGGACATCAATAGCTGTTTTCAACATTTTTATTTCTGCAGAAATATGTCGGTACTGTTGCTTTGGATTATCGGCGAGCTCTCGATCTCTCTCCTTAATGCATTTGGCCTTCAATATGTTCACGCAAATACTGGTAAGCTATACATAAATTACTTAAATCCAACATTGAAGAATTTGTGGATCTTCAAATCGTATCATTAAAGTATGTATGATATTGCAAAGTGTGCTGGTATTAGTGGAAAATGGAGGACTCTATACTTTATACTATATATGAAATAATTTAATACATTTTTGAAGTGTTGAGTTAAGTGTATGTATAAGGCCTTTTAAATATACTTAAGTAGGGATTTTTTTCAAAATACATATTAGCCCGAGTTAGGGGTATATTAAATTCGTGCAGAAGTGTGTAAAAGCCAGATGAAAGCTTTAACGACATTATAGCTTTATCTTTCTTTTCTACTTAACATACTCAGCGACTTCGAGTATATTTCATTACTATATATCAAATTAACATTAAAAATACTAGACTCGAACATGACACATAACATACATCAGTAAATTTAGATTTACTTTCTTAACTGAAAGTGTTCTTGGTACTGCAAGTTCCAAATTTTTAACTACAAATATATTAATTTCATGAACGAAATCATTCAATATTATTTAAAATTGTATAACCATAAATATGACAACAGCAACAAATTTCTTAATGGCTTTAGGGATAAATATTTCAACTGATATAGAACAGGATCGAATAATCGTGAGTCGGTAGAAAATTCAATAGAGGTTTTATACCCCGTAATGGTAGAGTACGACTGTAGCTCCATTGGGTGGAAAAACATGTTCTCTAGTAAAAGGTATTGAAATAACCATTATTGAAAAGGTTGTATTATTGTATATTTTTAGTCGCATATGGGCATTTCATATGGGCTTTTTATGTACAAAAGAGATAGAAAACAAAAAATCTCCCCAAAAAAGTAAACTTTGGCTTACTTGAGAAGGTTTTCAGATCAATTTTTATTAATTTATATGTCAATTGGTTAAAAAAGCTGAGTTTAAATCAATTTCGAAAATAATATCTAGACAAAAGTATATGGAAATGTGTTTTTATTGACTTTTAATTTTTTCGGAAATTATTGTTTTGCAGTTTTCATTTCGACGAGCACAATAGTTAATTTTTTATAGTGTACTTTGAATGCAAATTGAAAGTTTTCGAGCTTTATGTGTGGGTGGTGAAATCTGCTCAATCTGGCCGATTCTTTCGTGGCTATGAAACCTTTTCGATGAAAAAGCTACTGAGAGCTTCAAGGTCTAAGTTTACTGTAAGATGACCAGGAGAGGAAAGCTTTTCAGTTATCCTGCTTAAACGACGAAACAAAACTCCCCTTCCAGTCGTTGCCACAATTTAAATAACTGATGTCGGGGCACTCATGGTCATTTATGTTTACATGTGGTCTAAACACAAGAGGTATCGTAGCTTATCGACGGACTTTAAAAACGGCTTATCTGAAAACCTAAGCAATCAGTTAAGTAACGAAATTATAAAATCGTGGGGGTAGAAGCGCGAGCTCCATATTTTGCGTATACCACAGAGTTTTCTCAGTGTGTAGCGGCAAGAGAATTACGCAAATGAAAGATAAATGCGTACTTGCTTGATAGGCGTTAATTTCACATTCAACAAGTACAATAATTGGTGCTCCACAAGTGTCAAGGGCGTTTCAATATAAATACAAATTCAATCGTTTTTCTATTATTAGTATTTGTTTCTTTAAATTAAATATGTGGAAACGACGAGAGAATCACATTTAATTATTAAGAACAAAGCGAAAAGCCTCTTTTCCACCTTATAGAATAGAGTTCAGGCCATTCGAAGGACAACTCCCTCCTCGTACGACTAGTCGCGTCCCCGCATTTACACGTGTCTCCGGTTGCCTTGCATAATATTTATGGGCTTGGCTTGCCTGGCGCCGTGGTGACAATGACTCTGCTCACGTGCTGCAAACAGAGACGCCAAATGCCGCATAGCACTTCGTCGCACTTCTCCCCCGACAGCAGTGTGAGCAGTGTGGCATGAGTCGCCCAGCACCGCTCTTATTGACTACGCACATATGCGGGCTGGAGTGGAGGAGGTAATGGGATAGCTTCTTCCTCTCGGAGAAGAACCTCCCTTGAATCCATATCGCTTGAAATTCCGGGTGCGCTTCATTTTCAAATTATTCAAAGGAAAGGCACCAGGTAGCCCAGGAGGAAGGAGTCGCACCCTGGAAATAAGTGTCATGAAAACAAATATTCCGGGAAGCGAAATAGAATAAGAGGGGAACGTGCGAGCGTCAACGCCACTCAAGTCCATAAAATCAATCACATCGCGATCTGAGCGCGAGCCCAGGAAGTACGACGGAGCACACGAGCTGGAGTGTACCCAAAAGCGGGAACATCAAACACTGGGCTATGAGGAATGTCTCTAGCAATTAGGGACGATAGAAGTCGGCAGATGGTGTGTTCTGCTGTATGCATAAATCAACGCAGAAAGACTGTCAAAACTTAAAATATACATAGACCAGAGCTTAAGGCACTTTCAGTTGCTTGCATCGACGCAAAACTCGAGTTGTTTCAAGGGGGTCAAATCTCGTAGATCATTTGCGTAAATTCAACCAAAAGCCTGTGACAGATTTCTGCACATGGCTATACGTTTATGCATGTGGAATTTCCATTCCAATCCCATTTCACTGGTACGAAAAAGGAACTTTTATACAGGTTTGATACAGTCAAAGATATGATGTTAATTTGTTTGGGGTTGTAGCTTAAAGGATTAAAGTACCATTCAGCATTTGTTGATGCTCCTATTATGAACATAGGAAAATTTATGGTAATCAATAATATGAAGAGTTAAGAGCATACTCGTACAACCGTATTTCACAATCTGCTGACAGAGAAACGAAATTGATTTGCTATTAGGAAGGTGATTAGAGTAAATACATCAAGGCAAAGGAGCCAGACCGCCCACTGTCAGTGACAGACTGTCTGCAGCTTGTCTCAAAGTAGCAATCAATTGTTGCACTGTCCGAGCACAAAGCGGACAATTCGTGAGAATGTAGCCTAATATGACACACGACAACAAACACAATGATTACGTACTAAACGTCTACCCCTACCCCTACCCCTATCCCTATCGTTCCCCTAAGAACCAGTGGCAGAAGCAGCAGGTGACAGGGGCAGAGCATTGACACTCTTAATGGGAATTCAAATAAGTGAGCACCCTCTCGTGGACCTTCCGACTATAAGATACCTGTTTCTCGGATTTGTTTGTTAAATAAATTTGTAATGATTCGAAAGGAAATCGCAATACTGCGAAATGAAATGTCAATTGAGTGTAGAAAATGCGACTCTTTATTCTAAAAATTGGTAATTGTGCCACGTTTGATATTTATGGAATGGTAGATACCAAATAAATCCGAAGGTATAACATACTTGATTTTAGCGCTCACTAGAAATTTGCTGGTTTAATGGGGTATAAAAGAATATACAATGCTGATTAAGAATAAGCAGTATATACAATTTATATTGCCAGGAACCTATTTTTCTGTATGTTACATACACCTGCAGGGGTACGATATACCCCAACTCTTCCGATTTCGGCGGTAAGAACGGAACTTTAAGTTTGACAACTTCATCAGCAGAGTTCCTGCCGCAGACACCCTCGAAAACAACTTGAAAGTGAATCGTGCTCAGTTGTGTTGTCGTCTAGGTGGGGGGAGGTGTTGGGTTGCGTCGGAGAGGCGGTGCGACATACTCGTAAGTAAATTATGCAAATTCCTGGGGCCGAATGCCTACTTGGCAGTTTACATTTGAAATGTGAACGCTGCAAACGAACCAGAAATCGGACAAGGACGGCAAGGAGACAACCAAGTGACAGGAGGAGACAGACTGAGGCAGTGGACAAAGAGGGGCTAGGCGGACAAGCAGACAGACAGGCAGACACTGTGAGTGGCAGCCGCAACACTGATTGCTCCCAACGATGCCACTAATATATTCAAAAGTTGCCATTTACGAATCGTACGAGTACGAGTATGAAGGGAAACATATTCGCCATTCGGGAGGGCTCATTTATGGCAACGCTGATAAAAATGCAAACAAAACCACAATTTAGTAAAACACTTGACAGATGTTTGATTCTGTTTCTGTTAACATTGCATTACAGCAGCAGCAGCAGCAACAGCAACACTGCCAGCGCCAGGCAAGGTCCCAGCATGACACAATATCGTTTTGTGCCTGCATTTAAATGCGGACTTCCACACCCCCTATCTGGCCTCCTCCTGGCCTCCTGCCCGCTCCGCACCGCACCGCAGTCCCAGAGGGATGGCAATCTCGAAACAGCTTTGTAGTACAGCTACAACAAATCTCGCCCCGTAGAAGCAGGGAAACCCGAACAGAGACACATGTATAGTAGTAGTGTTCCCACACTCGTTCCCATACGCTTTTGTAGAGACAAATACCGGCCCCAAGGTCCACACGAGGAGCAGCACTCGTCGGAGGCCTGTGGGCCCCTGCGCTGAAGTTAAATTGAATTGAGAGCTTTGTTATCGCTCTGACAGAATTATGATGCGATAATGCTCCTAATGACCTGTTTTTGTTGTCAACGTCGTTTAAAAATAAACTAGACTGTGAAATTTAATTAAGGCAGCCTAGCCGGAACGCAAAGGCGGAAAATCATGTTGGTCAAGCGATAAATCCAATTTCACACCATTGGGAAAACCACCAATAGCCCCCAATCATCCTGAACCCTTAGGCGGGCTTCAGTTCCTGCCACGCCGAGTATTTACACTTTCGTACGGATTAATATGTATGTACTTCTACTTACATAAATACACATATATGCACACCCATAAGCATATGAGGATACAAAGTTTAATTTACATACATACCTACCTACCTACGAGTATGTACATATGTATGTATCTTGAAACTTGTATGCCAAAAGGTTGAATCCGAGCGGTGTCGCCCTGGGGCCTGGGGTTGCATTCCCATTCACAGAGACTATCCATGAGGGAGCAGATTCGTTGGATGCAAAGAATTAACTGGAGCATTAGGCGATCTGGGAGACAGAAGGTAGATAAAAGCAGACAGGCCTCCCTTTAGAATGCGGGTATTGCATACATGGCGAATGTACACATTTTCCAAAAATAAAACACCTTCAATACACCAGTCCATGCGAGTAGATATACATATGTATGTGTTTTCCAGCCATACATAAACCGTGTTGGAATATACAATTTTTTGGCATTCTTTAAAAATACAAAATTCAATAAATTAATGAACAATAATGAGAGCTATGGCTACCCTAGAGACTATGTAATATATGTATATAACATTCTTGCTTTGCTGTTTTATGAAACAGTTTGGTGCATTGAGATGGCAGAGATGGGAATCTGCAGATTCATTTTCCAGATTTGATCTTCGACCGATTTAAGAAGGGACTAACTGTTTCGAATAGAAACAGAGATGGCCATTGATTAGCAATATCGACTCAACTCGACACCCTGATTGAAAATCCATATTCTGTTTTATAAATGCACCCTCTGCTGGGGTATAAAAAAAGATCTCGACCGATTACTGGCTGTGAAGTTTTCCTACGCATTATATGGTCTTCGAGCTGGTGGTAAGGACTGCTTTATGGGGACAGTGTTATGTTTTATGATTATTTGAGTCAGGCGCTCAGTCTTCATTCGGCAGACGGAAAGTAAGAAAATTAGTCATTTGCTCGCCGCCCAAGAGCCACTGCGCCATAAAAGAGACGACGAGATATTTTTCCAGCGCCACATTTAAATGCAGAAGGCTATTAGACGCAATTTATTCGTTACATGCTCCTAATGACTGAGTGAACATCCAGACCAGGAGCACAAACATGTTCTCACACTTAGAGAGCACACCCGGCTTGGTAAATACGTACTCGTAGTTCGTGTGCGAGTGCGAGTGCGAGTGCACGAGTACACAACCGCCCGCCACTTTCGCTGCGTGACGCAAGCGAAAGGCCCATCCCATCGGGTGGCAGCGGTGGTAGCCACGTGGGTCCTGGCTCGGAATGGGGGTGGCAGGGGCCGCTGCTGAAGTCAGACTATAATGAAGAGCAGAAGATGTTTTGCGACACAAGCACAATGAGGCATTGGGGCTGCCTCTGTGCCATATTGTAGGGCCCAGCTGGGGATCATTCTCTACCAGGCACAACGACTATAATAAACAGAAAACGCAGAAAAATACAGCACTCTCTGTGCTAGTAAGACCAAAGAACTAACGAACGGGTGACAGTGACGGTCTCAGAGCAGAACAAGATAATATAAAATGTTTAATCCTAACCTCTGTAGCTCCCAATTTAAATAGCCAATTACGTGAGTAAATTACAACAGTTGTGAACCGCGTATAATTTCGTCTGAATCCTGCACTGTCCACACAACTCCCTCCAACAGAACAGACGATACGAGAAGCAAACCACATCGAAACCAATCTGTTCCGCCAATGTGCAACCGCATTTGCTGGGGCGACAAAGAAACCGCAGTGCACTCCCTGTCCCCGACAGTCGGGTATTGCACCCACACCCGAGGCACTCGGAGAGACACCCGGGGTTACTTAGAGGCGGCGACGCGACAGTGACGCCATGGCGTCATCCAGAGACAGAAAACTAACCGCAGCCGCACGTGTGGCAGGCCAGGAAATGGATGGGGAAGTGGATGTTGATGTGGAAGGTTTGTCGCACGCATCGCAAGGGGCAAGAACATAAAGGGGGCATGCCGAAAAGACGCACGACTCTCCGCCAAATGAATGAAAGAATGAAAAATAAGGACTGTCGGCAAGTATCCGGCTGGGGTTCAGCGCTCAGTATAGTGAAAGTGGTCTCGTTTTTGTGTAGGGATACTTTTGTGTGAATCTCACAGCATATGTACATATGTATGTACATGGTGTATGGACCGAAAGTTTCATTTTGTTCGAAGGGTTTTTTGTTATGAAAGAAAAACTACCCGACATGTCTCAGCCTCAAGGTGAAACAGGGTACCCCCGCCTTCCCATCAACAGGCGTCAGAGAAGATAAAAACAAGAGGCGGTGCAACAGTTGACAATCGGGCTCTATAGCCATACATCTGAAAAATGAATCAGCATATTGTTCCATTGACTTTCTGTTGCTTAATCCGATCCCTACTACTGGTGGATAGGTGGATAAAAACTGCAAAAACCGACCCAAAAGAAGAGCTATTTACTTTTCAAAAGGGGCAAAGTGGTACCTAGTTTCTCCAACTCCGAGATATTTCAAATACATACATGTACATTGTGGACTTAGAAACATATCCTTTTTTTTCTCTTGAATATGTATGTACATCTGCAGGAGTACAATAAACTCTTGTACTCCACGAGCACTGGGTGTAATGATGAAAATAGAGACGGCAAGGAACTAAAATTAGGCAGCATGACGGGGAGGATTCGACACAGTCAACTGGCGCGGTGGAGTCTGGTGGCACTTGCCACCATTTGCCAGGTCGATCGGCAGGGCTCAGATACATATGCACATGTACATTTGTACATACAGGACGGCATCAAAATTTGTGTCTGTTTTAGCGGGTCTTTGTGCAATTTATTTTTGGCGCACTTGTGGAGAGATAAGGAGCCTGCCACGCCGCAATGCCCCCCTGCTTACCGCGGGGGCTCATGGACACTGTAGCCTGTAGCTATCGGCGGTGGTTGTGTGTTTGCGTTAGCGTGCGCTGGTATTGAGTGTATTCTACATGAGTGGATTTGCCGAGATTCGCGATGGCTTACAGCGTGTTAAGTGTTTAACCTGGATCAAAGCGAAATCACTTGCAGCGGAATTTTAGCTCTTCTCTCTTAACGTCAGCCGCAAGTCCAGAGCAAACGATGTCAACGAGTCACAATGTCAATGTCATAATCGAAACCAATTTACGGGACTCATGTGGGGATACGAGTACGAGTATACGAGGCTTTTATACAGATAAACAGATATAGAAAGGAACAGTGTATAGGAAGGATAGGTAGACACATTTTCGACCTTTTGTGTCCGATAAAAATCACAGATCTGCTACCTATATCTGTAGTACGAAAATGAAAAACACGATTTTGTAATGAGATATTAAAAGATCATGTTGATCCAAAAGTTGATAATAATTCTAAGTCGATGGAATTTTGCCTTCTATTCAAAATGTATGTATGTATATATATATTTGTCCATGGATGGATATGTCGCTATGGCCCCAACCATACAGAGAATAAGAGGAAGATATATCGATATAGGGGTAAGAGCTCGACTTCGGAAGCGAGAAGACGTGGGTAATAAGATATGAAAATGAACTCAAGTGTAACCTATTTGAAACTAAGAATAAATTGTATACCTGATTACTCAGTACTACTCACCGAGTATCCCTACCTAAATAATGTTTGTTCCTACGGGATTTCTGAAAATGACAAGGATTTTCCATGAATTATTTCTCTATAGAAAACTTGATTCTGGTGATTAAAAGACTTTCACCTGCTTACACTTGTACCCCTCCAACGTAGTTTCCAAGCGCAAATGTAAAAAACTATTTAGCAGTAAAGACAATTTTTAAAATAGTTTGTAAAAGGTAATAATTTACTAATGTGAGTCCTAATATAGACCCCCACTACACGCATATAGATATAGATAGATAGCGTACTGAGCGGCAAGTAAATGTCAATCTTTTACGACGTCTGCACGGTGTGCAGCGACAAGTGCTGTTCTTTCAGGTCCATTATCAGAGGATGCTTACTGTAGCATATAACAATCCTCTGTCACTGTAGTCGCTTTATCACACCTATCGATTTAAATACATATGTAAATATGTGTCAATGTGAAAAATCCATTTAATTCCTTTTTGCAGAACACACTTTTATTTATGGCGAATAAATGATTATAGTTTTGGAATGCACATATGGATCTGGTTCTGAATTATCTACTATTAATGCCTATTTTGTATGTGTTTTTATGTAACCTGTAACCCATGCACACAAATGTACAATTAGCACACAACCATTGCGGAAGGTGTGCGAGCTCTGCTCTTCAGTAAGCGCGCCAATTTGTTTGTGTAAGGGATTATAGCTGGATATTTGTACATTTATTACTCCGCGTGCACTTTGAGATCCGAGCTGCAACAATTTGTTTACGCACCAAGTACAAAATCGGCGCGCGCTAAGCCATTGAATAAGCATGATTTATTTGTCGAGTGTGTCAATCAGCAAGCGGGATCTTTCCTTCCGGAATCTCATCTGCCTGTGGCTCAAGCTCGTTGTGATGTCGACACCGCTGATTTGAGCCCACTCTACAATCACTCCCTTGCCGATGGGAGCTCTGATTTCTGACTCAGATACATTTGGCCACCATTATTCGTTATTTACTCTGCCCGCTTATTGTCCAGGGCAGGGACTGGCGTTAGAGGCATGCGGAGGAAGCGGAAATGTTTCAGGCGAGTGTCTGTGATTGCAGTCGCCTGGTTAAACAGCACTTGCGTACTCTTTTATACGTCTGTACGACTCGCATAGTAACAGTACTACTTCTGTACACACAGTCAGATATCTATACATACTTATCTTCATGGTAGCGCGATGCGCGCTTGGCCTGGGCTCTCTGGCTTGTCACGCCGCACTTTCACCGACACTTTCACTGGCAGGCCACAGGGGCGGTCACGTCACTCGTACTCCAGGCCACAGCTGGCATCTGGCCACCAAGCGCGACTGAAAATTTATGGCACGCATTTGGTTGTGTGCTCGATTTGATTAATGTTGTGACAATTCTACAAGTGTCGTACTACCAGCGGTCTGTGCGGCTGAAGTTCGAGGGAGGGGTCCACATTTTCCCAATGACCAACCGCCCGAGTGCACCGCCCATTTCATAAGCACTAAACTAAATCTAGACGATAGTAGGGCTCATGCGAATTTTATAGGATGCCCCTTCGAATATCTCTAAGTGTGCCTTAGACTCGTACAAATATCCCAGTTCCTCCCATTCTCCCCATTCGCCGTACGAAATGATTAAGGCGTTTGAATAATCCATTTGTCAGCAAGGCTAATTGTCGCTGCTGTGAGAATGGTGTGTCTGTGGGATTGGCCAAAGGAAAGGTCCCGCCACACTGGGGACCGTGCACGTCGAAAACCATGGGGCATGCGAAAGGACACTTTCTCCCACACAAATGGCTTTATTGTGACATTTCATTTTTACGCCCAGTGCCTGCAGATGGTCGTGATTAATTGTCGCTGAGCTGTCGGACTGACGACTCGGATAAAGAGTTGCGCGCCTGATTTCGCTAGCCTGTGACAGCAGACAACAAGTCGAAAATGGCATGGCCACGCCCACGCCCATGGCCTTGCAATGTGATTCCCATGTGTAAAATTGTACGCTGGAAACTTGTTGTTGCCGCCACTCCGCGTCCTTTGGGCCTGATCTCTCGCGGCATGTCAGCGATAATCAGTTCGCAAAGTTTCAGCCGCGAATCCAACCGCAATTTCCGCTCCACCAAGATAAACGACTCTAGCGAAAGCGACAGCAACAGCAACAGCAACAGCGATAGCGACAGCGACAGTGACAGCAACAGCTCCCACTGCTAGTGAATGTTGAGTGTGTGGCCCACGTGCGGCAGTTTACAGTTTACAGAGCATAATTTATCTGGAATCAATATTTAAACAGGGGCCCGCCATTCAATATGCATCTGTGTCCAATTGAAATCGACGTTCCCATTCAGCCATTAGGGTGCTTGATGGCAAAGGCAGCTTCTCAACCAGGCCCAGGCTCGGCCCAGGCCGTGCCAAAGAGTGTAAGAGACGGATTGGCATGGCTCCGTTGCAGGCGTTCCCCCGAATCCTTCGGTCACATTGCATTTATTATGTATGCATCAATCAAACCAGGACTTTCGATTGCAATTAAAATTCAAACACAACCCAAAAGCCAGCCATCGCAAATCATGAAACCGCAAGTGGCTTTTCGCTCGTTTTCCGGATGGGATAACTTCAATCAGGCAAACATCGTCGAAATCGATTCATTCGATATCTCGGCGTTGGGTGTGTGCAATATACAACCAGATTGGGGGCCTCCATGCCGCCCTGCCTCCGTGGCGCCATGCCAGGACCCACATCCACTCGACGCATGCATGTTTCAGTGTGTTAACCTTTAACCGGTCGACCTGTGGTTGCCTGACTCTCCCACTCCTTTTCCCGCCCCCGCTCCCGCTCCGACCTACCCTGTGTGCGATGTATTTATCTTGGTTTTATGCAAATGCCCCTGGCTGTTGATTGTCATGGAATCTGGTGCTTAAGCATGATTTCGTTTCATCTTGAGCATTTTTTCTGGCTTCAGACCAAAAGCAAGTGCTCCCGATTGTGAGCCAAATAGAGTTTATACACTTTACACTGCCTGAAGCACATAGGTATAAGAAACTGTCTGATCCTCGATTACGTACTTATGCCACACTCCTAAGTAGTGCTTGGACTTGCAAAGCATTGAAAGAAGAATGTCGAACAAATACGAGTTAATCACTCGAAGTATCATTGTTGCATTTCAGCGTGCAGCTAGTGTTTTTCAAATTGATTTCAAGCTGCTGTAGAGTAATCACCAAAAATAATTTAATATTTCCAACAACTGATTTCAAAGTTGTTATCTGTATATTTAATAGACTATTTAAGGCATGCATACTGAACCAATTACATTCCAACAAAGTAAAACTTGGCAAGCAACCTTCTGAAAGCGGCTTTACCCTGGAGAAAGTCAAATCACATCCTAGACGAAAAGCCATAGAAATTTGCTTGTTATTTTCCTAGTTGGTTAGGTGGGGATCAGCCACAAAGAGTGTGGCTCGTGTTTTCAAAGAATTCTAAAATTATCGCCAACAGTTTTTCAAACTAAATATTTTGTTGTGTTTTTTTCGCCATTTCCATATGGAATAAGGCATCACTATTAAAGATTACACTTCGTATAAAGAAAAAAAATTACTCCGCTTAAGCCATCAATAGCAAATCTTAAATTAATATGTTATCGCTTTTTGATGGTTTCCATTCGGAATCTGAAATTTGAATCGAATGTAATTTAATTTAATGAAAATTAGAGGCATAGGTAGATACTTTTTTTATTTTTTATAATTGGCCGGTCCACGGAGTCGTTGTTAATTTATAACATTTTTGTATAATTTACATGCGAGGACCAGACGCGTGCGTAATTATACGAGCACACATACATATGTACATACTTATATCTATATGTATGTATTCACATACATATATGCTCAGGGCCACGGTGGCTAGTAATTTACCAAAACAAAAAGCGGTCATAAGTGCTTGTCCACACTCAGCTGATGTCAATAGTTACATAAATTAGATTCAAATTAGGTCTTCAGAGTAGCAATTTCGGCATCAAAGAGTGGACGAAACCGCGCTGCCAGCCCGTGGCCCATGTGTTCCATTATAAGAGAATCTAAACGCTCTCCTACATGATTTGTAAAGGCATGCAATATTAAAACTCTGTTTGAAGTGCAAAAAATTATAAAAACAAAAAAAAAATTATCGAATGAAGTACATATTTTACATAACAAAATATATAACAATATTAACAAAAAAATAATTAAATAAAAAATAAATAAATAAAAGGAAACCTTGAGAAAAGTAAACAAGGTAAGCCAACAATATAACCAAATATAACAAAAATATCCGCATAGAAAATGTACTGTTCTTATATAGTGACAAAACATCAAAAATATAATAAATAAAAATTCTAAAAATAAAAAACATACAGAATATACTAGTGGAAACACGAAGTGCACGTGCACACGAACAAGAGAAACAAGAGAGCGTCCCACTTCTACGGGAGGAGAGAGAGCAAGAATGAGAGAGAGCGTGGAAAAGCGCAGCTGCAGGAAACTAGAAGGAAATGAACATGAACAAACATTTTCCGACACTCTGTCGGGTTCAGTGGTACCTTAACATCGCAGCCGCGGAGTCGAGTCGGAAAACTGACGGAAGAATTGCGCGAAGTCGGAGTGCTCGGAGTCGACGTCGTCTCACAGTCCAATTCGTTCGCCTTGTCTTGTGAGTTCCTGTGTTTGTGTCTCGGACGTCTCCTGCGTCTCTTGCGTCTCTCTGTCTGTCTCCGTCGGTGGCCATCGCCGTCGGCGTGACATCAGCATCACCGCAAATGCTGTTGACACTTTGGAAGGCCATACCATACCCGCGTCAAGAGTCGCCTCCTTCGGCAAGCAGTCGTTGAAGCCGTTGCGGTCGCGCCAAATTGGAAAAGTAGAGCACTGAAGCCGTCCGGAGAACATCCAATGATCGCGCAGCGGTGTCGGTGTCTTTGTCTCGTGGCCTGCGCCGTTTCCGTTTCCGTGTCTGTACCAGTTCCAGTTCCAGCTTCTGCTTATGCTACAGTTTTATACGCGTTTTCTGTGCAATGCACATAAATTTACAGCTCGGCCAGCGGCAACGTGCTAATTAGAATACGTTAATTTTCCTGCCTGTTCTCGTGTACGTGTTCTCGTGTGCATCTGTGTGCATCTGTGTGACCGTGCGCCGGAGCGCCGGGGCGGCGAGTGCAGTTTTCAGCTTGTGAAATTGGCCAAAAATTGAGCGCAGGCTGAGGCGGAGGCTGTGCAAATATTTGCCAGCGCCGAGCGCCATGCCATCGAAAGCCAAAGCCGACCAAATGAAAGCAACAAAAGCAATTATGCAAATATTGCAAAAATAACGGCAACAGTGTGTTCGAGTGCGAGTGAGATTTCATGGTGCGAGAAGAGTCCGGTCCGGTCCGGTCCGGTTCGGTTCGGTCCAGCCTGTGTCCGCGAATGTGGTTCGCCCGTTGCCAACTCGAATTCATTAGCATAAACGGAGGCGGTGCTCTGCTCCGGTTCTGGCCCAGAGCCCGGTTCTCATATTCTTATTCCTGTTCCTGGTCAATACACGCATACTCCTGTACATGCATATGTAGATATGTACACACAGACGTACATCGGTACACATGGCGCAGCGGCAGACCCTCTGTCAGTGGAGTAGGGGGCGCACAATTAGCGGCAAAGTCCACAAAATCGACTAATCAAACAAATAGACGCACGTACGGCGCAGAACTCAAATTAAATTTAGGGGCATTTTTTTCACGCCTCTGCTGCCGGCGACCACCAGGATGGCGCCTGCGTTGCTTTGGCCGTGCTTTATCGCTCACGTCGGGTTGGGGCTGGCTGAAAGGCTGGATGTTGGGGAATGGGGAATGGGCTCTGGTCTGGCCGCAGCATTCGCAATATACGCCTAATCTATTTTCATCGCTTGACTTACTTTAATCTAGATGCTGCCCTCGGAGAAGAACAAGATTGAGGCAGCATAGCATAGCATAGCAGGCAAAGTGAGCTGGATGTCAGAGGTACAATCCTGCCACCGCCATCTCTCCCTCCGAACACAGTGCAGTCAGTTCTGGTTGGGAATGGAGATTGCGTCTGAGTGGGGACCGAGGACCATGTGACCGGCGTCCGCATCAGCTCGAGGCTTTGCATTTGCCGTCGTGAAATTAAAAGTAATTTTTAAGGATTTATCAGGGATTTGCCGCATCATCGTCAACCATCCTGACTGTGCAGAAGCATTTTTTGGTTTCAATTTCGGATTATAAATTGATATTAATACGCGTAATTTACATTTCTGCCACTTACATCGACGGCAGGCAGCAGGGACAACCGCAGCCTCCGCCTCGGGCTCTGTCTCAGACGGCTCCTTCGCTTCTGTGCCGCTCGGAGCACTCTCAGTCTTGTCATCTCTGTCTCTGTCACCCCATCCCCCAGCCAGCCCCATATCTCCCAACACCAAATCCGCAGCCGGGTTTGTCGGAAACTTCAGTTTCGCGTTGCGCGTGTAATTAAATTATCGCAAGCTTATCGTGCTAGATGAGATAGAAGACGTGGCAAGTGGGAGTGGGTCGCCACTAACCCAAAAATGGCGGAATATTCGCAATAGCGGAATCTCAATTCGAGTTAATTACTCGGATAGAGCCCCAGCAACTTTAAGTTAATTATTACACGCCGCCTCATGCTAACTTTTTCCTTTGCAAGCGCTCCTGACCGTGTAAGTGCACATTCTTGAGCTCAGCCAGAGGCAACGGATTACAGGAAGGCAGGAAGGAACCAGCCAGCTGCCAACAACAATCTAGAAGAGCTTTTGTCTACTCTGAAGGGTCTGAAAGGCCAGGACAGAACTCTCTTTCAAGGAACGAAAGAAACGGAAAAAACGCAAAGAACTGATGGGCCCTATTCAATTATTCAAAATGGCTGCAACAATAGATAAGAACTTTTAATAGCATCAAGCTGGATAAACGAGTGCGACTGCGAGTGCGAGTGCGAGTATGTGCATATGAATGTGAATGTGAATGAGTGGGAAACCACCTTTCCACCTCTTTGTATGCATGAGCCGAGCGTGCAAGCTTGTAATACCGAGCGAGAGAATACTCGCATCATAAGCGTATCTAGCGTGCTCGGAGGCATTCATTTGAATAGCCTCTTTAGAGATCGGCTCTTCTTTTTCGACTGTGAAGGAATTTGAGTACAATTTTCATATCATGCAACTACAAGCATTGAGTGGACTTTATGCGAATCTATTCGTACCAAGCACTAACATAGTACATACATATGTACGTACTTGTACATACATATGTACGTACTTGTACATACATATGTACATATGTACATACATACATATGTACTCACGAGTACCAATGAGCATGGCATGTGTAAATTTAGATCGAAAGTCTCTCGAGAAGCGTCGCAAGACGAAAATAATTGTCTTTTGCATAAATGGCACCTGATTCCGCTACACATACAATAATACATATATATTTATGTACATGTGTATGCAAAAGATGCTATTTAGAATTCATTTATATGTCTCTTCATCCGAGGAACCTATCTCGCACAGCTTTCGGATGCAGGCTTGTATCTATCAATATTGTTTCAATAGATTGGTTCTATATTGGATTCAAGGAAAACTCCTCTTCCCGGCCTCCTAATGGGGTACTGCGGTGATAGTTTATATAGGAATGTGGAAAATATTCAGAGAGTAATTACCACAACATTTTCTGGATATACCCCGGGTGCAGTGTAAAACACAAACAGCCAGTCAGACATGATTTATCGATTTGGCTATTGATAATGAAAAAAAAAATACACCAATACACATTTGCGCTTCAATTACAAGGTACAAAATTATTTGTAAGCACCTCTTGAGGAACGCCTTTTTGGCCCCGAGGACACAAAATGCGAGTATGGTGTCATAAAAGTAGCTCCCATGAGCTGACATCCAGTTCGATGTCAACCAACCAATCAATCTCCAGCCCTTTAGGAGAATCCACTGATTCGAATAATTTGCAAGGCACACAATGGTCGAGGCCCTCGCTGCTCAGGGTTCTCTGAGTGCGGAAGTTGGCAAATAAAAATCAATTCTGCGTTAAAATGTTTATTAACTTCAAATCGAGTTGAGAATTGAGAGTCCTTGTGATGCCCTTTTTGGTGTTTGCACACTTTTTAATAAACTACAGTATTTTAAAGGAACGAAAGTGTATAGTAAGCGTATTGTTTGTCGATTTTGTATGTACTCGTACGCTCATGTACAAGTATGAGTAGTAGTATGTACATATAAGCATTGGGTTCGTATGTGCATATTTGCAGTGTTTTCAATAATTGGCCGGGCCAATGGGAACAAGTACCGTCCTCCATTGAGGTAGATTGCTACTGGGGCTTCTGACCGTTCTGTGGCTGTCGGGGGGCTTCAGTTTCCTTGCACTTCTATTCGTTTTTGCCATTTATTATTATTATTATTAAACTAAAATAAATTGGTTGATTGTTTGTTCAACAGAGTGTTGCTTTTAAAGGGCCTTCCTTCTTCCCGCCCCACAGCGATTTATTGGGAAAAGGGCACGGAATTATTTGTTCCCTGGCTTCTTGAGCCCCGCAGAACACATGTTTTACTTTTGTGTTTTCGTAAGCAGTTTCTGGGTCTTACTCCTACCCACTTCACGGAAGCTCTGGGAGGGACTGGGAGGGCGACAGTCTCCCGCCCAATCAGTCCCCGACTCCTCGCCGCCCCGCCGCCCCGACGGCCGATCTCTTTGTCAGTTTGTTTGTTTGCACATTCTTAACTGGCAATCAGGCCAAAAAAAGGGGAGTTGACGAGGCATCGGGACTCGGGACTCGGGCCTCGGGCTTTGGGGGTGTGAGTGCGAGTGGGTCGTACTGGGGGCTTGCTGTTGAAGGGCTTTCGTGTGAGTGCGTGCGGCTGTTAAACAACTTTTGTCATTTTGCTAATTTAGTATTATTTGCCTTTGTCTACAAAGCATTGGATGGACGGACTGCGGGTGTTCAGGGGACTGGAGAGGGATAATCATTGTAAACACGAATGATAATGGCTAATGTTTTTATAAGCACCTGGATCTCGAATCTGGCATCTGCAGTATAAATGGCTCATATGCATTTGTTATTATCCATGCAAATCCAATGAATTTAAACGTTATTGATACTTCCGCAACGAAATGAACAAATCCAATTCTTCAAAATACATAAATATGGACTTATGCTTAGAAAGGATATCGCTCATTCCCTTGAAGACTCTCATAGTTGCTTGGCAGTGGCAGTGGTCCGCTCTGCCCGGTACCGACGAGTAACCTGTCACATATCAATGCTAATTATGAGTAAATGTACTTTACGATATCGGAGGTTCTTGCTCATATATTATAGCAATCCTACCTCAACTGCCAAGTTCAGACTGTTCTATTCCTAAGATACCGTTTCCCAAAAAGCTTCATAAATGAGAGAATAATATGTGGAAAGACAAGGCCATGTCGACTACTTCGCTCTTCTCTGTTTGGCGCCGTCCACCTTTTTATGTCCTTGCTGAGGAGGTCGCACTGGTCTTGACCAGATGCTTGCAACGCACAAAAAGATGATTTCCCGGGTGCATCCAGCCGCGCCCGTGTGCCTGTCTCCCCGTGTCGACGATAAGCAGTATATTCGGCAGTAATTATATAAAATTATTCTACTGGATTCCTTTTGGATGCTTAGACACTTGCCGGAGTCAGCTATTTGGTTTTGGCGCTTCTCCAATTTTTCTTCAGGCATCCGGCGGCTTACCCATGTTTGCTGGCATCTTTTCCCCACTCTTTCCGCCACAGTTTATGTGTGTGTGTGTGTGTGTGTGTGTGTATTCTTCTGACACGACTTAACTAGGTCAGGGGATTAACTTTGTTAATAATGAAACACGCAATATTGCCCCTGCATTTACGGTGTACAGATTTCGTTCCTTGAAGCTGCCTTTGTGGATGCGGATGTGGATGGGGATGCTTTAAAATTTCGTTGAGCTCAGTTGCAGGAAAGTGGTGACAGGAGCCAGGGACGATCCAAGGGTTGCTGCTGGTACACTGCGCTCCGTGCTCTGATTTTCCTCGTAACGCAGAGTTTTCGAGTCTCGCGTGGCTGGCATGGAATCTCCTGAATTATTTATGACAATTAAGTTGTAATTTCATTTTATTGCCATCGCCAGAGCCAACATTTACCGTCCGCATCGACATCGACATTGGCGAAGGCGAAGGCGTCCTTCGGGCTCAGTTTTCAGGCTTTCCCTCCTCGGCATCGCCTCTGCTGGCATTTCTTTGTTCTTTCGTCATTTCCCGCAGCTGCGCAGCATCTGCTGTCCCAGCCAACCCGTTCCACACTTTCTTCTCTGGCCCCCCCCAACCAATGTTCCGTCCTCGAGCTCTCGCTCTCGCTCCCACTCACGCTCACGCTCCCCCCAAAACGCGTGTGTGTTCCACCGCTTAAATCGTAAATTGGAAAATATGTGTTTCTTTTTTCATTCTCTCCTGCCACGGACACACAGTTTTTACAGTTTCACTTGCTCCTCTCCACCCTTCTTGATTCGCGGATATGCATTTGAATGTTTCCATTATACGTAAATACATACGAGTATATATATATTATTAGGCACTCCATTATCGTAGCAAGACAAACACTTAAATTTTTCCCATGCCAGGGAACTTAAAATTGCGGTCGTTGAGGCTTTAGGGATTCACGCAATGATCTGAATATGACCAGCTACCATGCTCAGATCGTGCAGTAAACGATCGGTTTTAATTTATTTTACATAATATCTAGAAGCAGAATCTGCTATCTTCGGTAATGCTGAAGTAAAAAAGTATATACAACTCAACCATTTCCATTATTCAGATTATCACTAATATGCGAATATATAATAGGCATTCACTGTATCGGCGGTTACATTTTTCTGATGACTGTAAAGGAAAAGTTTCTTACGAAAGTTCAGTCTGGCGGTGTCTCACTAATGAAGGGAATCCCTTTTGACAAAAGTGTTTACTTGAGTGTCATTCCTGGTATTTAACAAGATGGCTCATATTAAGCTTAGATTATATTTTTGTCACCGTTAAAAAAAGATCAGAAATATATTTATGCTCTTTTTTCTCTCTGGAATTTTCCCATTGAATTTGTGGTACTTGAGAGGAGGGGCATAACGACTTGAGGTTGGTCATCCGGAACCTTCCGCACCGGCCTTTCAACCGATGAGACGGTGGCTCTCAGTGCAACTGAATCTGGGCGACATTTAATATTCCACATGTACACATCCATAGAGCACATACTTCGAGAATTACCCGAACGCTCATCAATTATTTAGGGATATGGGCGTCCTTCGCTTTGGCTTTGCCTTCTGGCCGTGACCGTTTGCCGTTCGCCGTTGGCCGTTTGTTATTTTGGACCGGGACTGGCGCATGTGTTAGACATTATTTAATAACAAATTCTACTTACCAGAGAAAGTTGGAAGAGATTCGCTAACCAAATTACTCAAAGTGTCCTAACTTTGGTGCGGCGTCTTGTCAAGGTTTTATTTCGGAGGTCCGATCCGCTCTGGACCTTTCGCCCGTCCGACCTTCGAAGGCACAATTCAATTGGCCTACAGATGGGTCGGTCCCCGACTTACGCTGCGGCGAAAGCGCCAGCTGCTGACTTCCTAAGTCGCGGAGGCATTGCACTGTCAAAAGTTTTTGACACGTACAACGACTAAAGTTTTCAGCGGTGGCCCGAACATAAATAAACACGTTCGTGTCCGTGTCCCTGTCTCTGTCCGTTTCCCGGGCCAAAGACCGGGCACAGAACCGTGGTCGAGTCCGAAACGTGACCAGCGACCAAGTGGAGACTGAGCCGCAGCTTGTTTGTCCGATCCGTTCTTCGGCGTGGCTAGGCCGTAAATTTTTCAACAAGTTTTTATTATGCTTCCGTGTCCTTGCAATAAAGCACAAATACGAGAACGCACACCCAACACCAGCTAGCTTCATCTTGCTTTATTTATTTAATGAAACGTATAGTAGGTATACCTATTGCTACGTATGGACATACATACGAGTATACTCGTGTGTATGCGAGCATGTGTGCGGCTGGGAACAATTTATTGCGCAGGGACTTGCACATTTATCCTGCAGAAATGTTGCCAAATTATTGAGCTAATAAATATTTACCGTACTAGCCGTCCAACTGGCCTCTGACGCCCCCATTTCGGCCATTCATATCATCACCGCCTCCCTCCCGCCCGAAATGCTTCCCGCGCCGAAAGGGTTGGCTTCCGTTGAGCCATATCTTTGATAACTTTGATTTTTCTCTCTGACAGCTGCGCCTGATCTTTTTGCGTACATTTATCTTTTCGGCTATCAGGCGGGGCCTTGGCCTGGGCCCGCCCTCAAGACCATCAATCAAAGAATTCTCGTATACATACATACATATGTATGCAATTCCTTGCTATTTCGGAGGGCACATGGCGATGAATGGTATACTTTATACGGATATAAATACAGATGTCAAAAATATTTGAAGTTCTCAATTCTCCCAACTGTCCAGGTTCCAAAAACATGCAGCACTTTTGCAAGAAGTAGGTGGATGCTTGGCGAGCCTTGGCGCCAGAAATGGTTTGACACAAACAAATTACCGTCGAGGTGTTATTTTCTTATTAAAATAAATGAGTGCGGCCTGCCGAATATAGTATATAATAAACTGGCCTCTGATAGCCTCCGTACCCGCTGAAAGAGTATAAAGGCAAACAAATGTAGTCAAATTCAGGCCTGATGGACAGTTGGCCGCAGACCGCAGATTGGCAAATTTCAATATGATTTCAATTTTCCACCAAATTAAACTGAGCACAAAAGTTGAGAAAATTATGGACGCAGCTTTCCGCTTAAATAAATTCAGACAAATACGAGTACTCGTGCCGTTTAGCAAATCCGCAAATGAAACTCAACTTGATAATGCTGAAAAACGAACAGGGGCGTTCGACCATCTCCATCTCCATCTCATCTCCAAGCCTGCCCCCACATCAGTGTTGTGTTCGAGTGAGCATTCGATTGCAGTTCGATGAGCTTCGAGCTGGCTCTCGACCTCGCCTTTGTGGCTGCCACTAGAACTGGAGCTGCTGCCGGGGCTGGAGGGGGCTCCGCACTCTCAATCATAAGGCTCCAGCTTCAAAGAGGATACAACTCCCACGAGGGCTCTTTACACCGATTAAAGGGAGGCCAAAATATTCTTGCATATTAATTTCTGTGGGAAATGAAAACCAGCAGAGCCATAACCAAGCTCCGCAAAAAAGTTCATCACTATGAGGGACAGCGGCAACGACAACGCAGCCAAAGCTCTAAAACGTCTGAAGGAAGTATCCCACAGATAGATGGCAGCCCCAAGTCGAGCTTCGAGCTGCACTGGAGCCATAATGGTGTCATTGCTGGCAGTGCTGCATTGGTGCTCGGCACGGGTACGGGTACCCCATTGGGAAGGCGGAGCATTTGGGGCTAGCCAGGGCATTTGCTTGCCAGCTCCATCAGGGGCTGTGGGAACGAGAAGTGCTTTCCGCACAGTTTGCAAAATATGAAGTTTGCCTTTGAAAGTTTGCGGTTTTGGCTTTCTTGCAAGCAAGCGAACAATAAGGAAACGCTAAGAAATACATTAGGCCAACCTAGAGGAGCCTTTTCCAGCAAAGGAGGACAGCGTACTCATGACTGTGAGTGAGTTTTTGCGTTGGCTGTGTGCATGGACTACATACATATATACGTATGTATGTACATAGACGCATGTATACATACTCGTATATGTGTACTCGTTCGTATTCGACACCATACGTTTTTGAGAGCTTGAGTGAGGCTGGCGTGCATAGAACTTGAAGGATACCAAGGATTATTTGGTGTCCGCACGCATTATACTCGTACATACGGACCTCGTCTCTCCATACTTTTGTTTGCCTTTCATCAGTTCATCCGTCGGAATACAACCCTATCCGGACTATCAGAAAGTGTCCGTTAATGAATGTTTGGGCAAACTTGTGGCACCCTTGACTGACGTTACAACCTCAAAGCCGGCCAACCCAAAGGATACTTCCTCTTTTGTATTTTAGATCTGTGTGCGTGTGTTTACTCGTAAACTGTCCCATTACTCATCGACATATCGGTCGGACTCTGACCAGGTGCCCCTCTGGCTGTATTATTACATACATACACATACATAAATGTTTAAATTTCATGACTAAACGACCACGATTGATACTTTTTGTGTACTTTTAATCTACCGGAACCGCATGGGGATCTCTGCTCGACAATCTATTCACGGTAGATGTATGATAAGACCCCATTTTCCTTAAACAAAATTCAAAAAGGAAAAAAAAACATCGTTTGATTTTACCAAAAGTATTTAATATGGTAAAAATATATCGCCCATTGCTGGAATCAGGAGATGTTCTTAAAGCTGAGAAATATAAGAGTATGATAGGAGGAGTCTGCACACTAAAGTCTAGAGTCTCATCTAGTCTCTGACGACTAGCGAGACGGACGGACAAACATGGCTATTGATTATGATCAGAAACGACTCCTTCTGGCTGATAAATACATTTAATACTCAAAAAGTCGTATGAGTATGCTGCACGGGGAAGAAATATCTAGTTTGTTTCTGTTCGATTGGGTCTTGCTAAGGGTAGATGGAGTTTTAGGTGTAGTCCAATTCACCTACGTATATATGTACATAAATATGTATAAAATCTGGCTCTCATTAAGTCTAATGATGCATCTAGTTCCTATGTAACTGTTGCGCAATCCAACTAGGCTTCTCAGCTGATCGACTGATTCTATAAAGGATGATTATATCTAATGTTCTCCAGATAAACGAAAGTCCTTTCCTGTTTTTCATTCCCCGCTTAGCTCCCACGGGGAATACGATGCAGGCGCTTTCTACTATAATTACGTACTCGAACATAAAGACACAAGACATGTTCAAGCCAATCAGAGGCTTAAGCAATTCAACCTGAACTGCACAATTCAGTGACAATACTAAGCTTCGGGAGCGGCCGAAGGCGAGGCCACGGCTACTGGCGGGGATTATTCCGATAATCCCCGTCAAAGCTGCGGTACGATGTACGATGTGCACACGTATGCATGTATGTGTATGTGTATGTGCATGTGTGTGTTTATGTACGTACTGTATGGGCGTAAGGACGGAGCGGAGCGGAGCGGATTTGTCAGTTTGCGGAGAAAAGAGTGTAGTCAAAAGGCATTGAATTGTTAACCGAACTAATTAAATGTGATTTCAGTGGCAAATTTGCTTCAATTTAAAATTAATTTGAAATTCAATAAACAACATCAAACCCAATTAAGACGCCGAGTGAAATTGGAAAAGCAAATAATGCCATAATTTCCAGCATCGTTAAGCAAATAAAAAGCGGTGGAAGCGAGCTCCAGCGAATATGTATTTTTTAATCTTTTTTTTTAAATAATCGAGTTAACAGCGTCGCGTAATGAATTGTTTGCGCGAGTGTGCGTACACTTGAAAATATAAATTAATAGAAGTGCAAAAACAAAGGCAAAACAAGTGTAAAAAAAGCGAGTGTGAAATATAATTAATTGTTTTGCTTTCAGTGAAAAACGACCACCGCAAAAAAGTAAAGATAATACAAATAAAGGGAATAGCAGAAAACAGAAAGCAAAAAGCGAAAAATAAGGAAAAAAGGACTCAGAGAACACGGAGTAAAGGCTACCACCCCCACATAGGCGCCCATTCACGAATTCCGACCAGTGCAATATAATCGTCCTCGTACATTCACATCCACACATACATACATATGTATACAGAATCCACTTGCTACTGAGGTCCCCTCGGTAGCGTCGACTGTGAGAATGGACATGAGCAGAAGCATCGGCAGTTGCTATCATATCGCACTCGACGCTTGGCCGCTGACGATGGCCATAAATATGAAAATTCAAAATACACACATAAATGGCCAAATCTGAGGGTGCACAATAAAAGCGGCCATAAAGAACATCAAATCAGCAGCAGACGCTACACAGCGATAGCGGTGCCCATACGTCGAGCACGAGGCGCCGACAACAGCAACAGCACCAACAACAACAACAACAACAGCAACAACAACAACAGCACCAATAACAGGGGCAGCAGCAACTGTGGCCGGTGGCAATGGCCAAGCTGGCACAGCATCTACAGCATCTAAAGGAGCTGGGAGCCCGAGCCCCAGCCCGAGCCCCAGCATCATCACCAGCCCCCCCGCCACAGATCGAGCAAGACCGCTCTGGACCTCCCCGTTGGCGGCACGTGCAGTTGGTCTGCTCCTGCCCGTGCTCCTGGCACCATGTTTGGAGCAGGACAGCCCTGTTCCTGGCTGCTGTGTGCCTGCTGACGCGGCCCGTCATGCCGGAAGTTATTTATCGAGTTGATCCTTTGGGTAAACGCTTTGTTCTATTTCTCTCCTTTTTTCCACATTTCAGCTACAGCTCTCACAAAAGCGTCGGCATCATGCAAACATACAAATTTGCGCTCGTTCTGCGTTCTATCTGCGGCGGTCCTTGCCCCACTGTCATTCCCGAGTCCTGCGGCGCTTTTTAGCTAAAAATAAGTAAGAGATGCAGGGGTCTTTGGCCGATGCCGCTGCCGTTGCCACTGCCACCCAAACTTACATAGCTCCGTGGGGCACAAAGCCTCCTCGTCTGCGCCTCGGGTTTTCGACCCAGTGGGCGCACTGCCGGCTCATTGGGTTCTGTTCTGGCAAATATTTATGTATAAATCATAATTAAGAGCAAATATCCACTCAAAGTGGTGTCCAGCTGCCGTTGCCCCTATCTTCCCTTCCCGATCCCCTCCGCGGTATGTCTCTGTCTGTGCTCCCCGTTTTCAGCTCCTGGTAGCGAAATGAACTCATGCGGCTAAAGTTTTCCGGTGCAGATCTGAATGTGAGAGCCACCAAATATTTATGAATGTTCTCCATTAATGATTTATTGGGGTGGCGAAACAAACAATCATAAATTAAACAAGATTAATTAACTGGACAGCGGAATCGGAGAGCAGAGTGTATGTTCATTTAGACACTCGAAAAGTTATGAGCTTGATTGTCATATACTACTCGTGGCACGAATATGTTTTTAACTTCATCTTGGAGTCAATTTGCCGTCTATATAATTCACACTAGTCGCCTTTCCTAGATTTTCGTATGCTACAAAATATGGCTAAAATTAAAAGCAATATCTGATGTTGCCACCACAATTCGCTCTTGACCTTTGTCTGTTGTTACGCAGCCAGATAGACACATCTAGAGCAGCTCGGACATTTATGCTGATCTCTAATACTTTTTACTTTCCCTATTTTCGAAAGAATACTCGAACTTTCGAACATACTCAGAACAGTCTGCCTGCTGTAACTGTGTACCAATAAGCGCAATTTTAACTAGGGTCAATGGTAATTGAATCAGTGATCAGTTTCTTGTGGCGAAGTAACAGATTTGGAGATTGGAATTACCAGCCAGTTTACAAAGTCACTTCTTTTCAGATGCGCTCTGATTTTCGTCTTGGCGTGTACGTGGAAACACTGAAAAGAAAGGTCCTTGTCGTTTTGCGGCGTTCACACGGCGCTGTCAAGGGCTCGGCATGTGCTGCAGACTCCAACTTAAGGCGACAGAGCTGTGAAAATACGCGTGACTCTGACGGCCAAAACATCGCCTTAAGATGAGTCTGAAATGGAGGCGAACTTATCCCGGACACTTTAGAGGGCCCCTTGCCTCCATTACCCACTGGCATTACCCACTCCAGCAGTGCCATCAATATTGTTGCTCTAACATATTTTACTTTTGTACGTATACATTTTGCGAATTCCACTCGCTGGTGTTCAGATGTAATATGCTTTAGGACGGGACAAAGACTTCTTCGTCTTGTGCTACAACCAGCTAACCGGCATTACAGGTAGCGGTGGGCCTTTTTTTACGCGCTACTCAAAGATTATAAGGATATTCTAGTTTGTGGATGTGATCTTGATCACCATCAATAGCCGAGTCGAGTCAATATACCATATCCTGTGACATTTTGTATTTCAATATTATTGCCCCGCTGCCACAAGAGCCAAAAATCTGTGACGCCCACAATTCTGAAGATACAAGAAGACCTAAAAAGCAGAATCATACAATGACCATATCTTCAGAATCGTCACGTAGAGAATCTCGATTAGATCTGATGATTATGATAGCCAGAATGAACAAATCACGAGCACCTCCTGGCGGAGGGTATTCAGATATAACGTCTGGTTTTGGTGTGAGAAGGGAGATAGATGTAGCGAAATAAATTAGCGGTCGAGATTCCTCTCATTTTCTCTACTTTTCCCCATCGCTCACGACAAAAATTTAAAGAGATCGCGGTCTGCCTTGATTGTCTTACCGAAATTCCCCCTCCCTACATTAACCAACAAATAAATCAATCCATTTTGGGAAAAGCGAAACCAAAAGGCAGAGAGAGAGCATGCAGCAGTCATCGGCGCTTACTTATAATTACGTATAACTTATATTGTACGTATAGGCTACATAAATCATTGGATATACATATGTAATGTACATATACATGTATGTAATATACTGACTGATCGCCAGGAGGCAAGTCGAAAAATAAATCGACTGGAGAGAAGCTCGGTGCACTAACCCACTTCGTTAATACTGCAAGCACTCCAAGGCACACCGCATTGAACCAATAAAAGATACAAATATCCTCGTATGTAGTCAGAACATGTGTACATGTTCCACAGAACATTTCTGTTGGGCATTGCTTAGAGGTTGTGCTTTGATTTCCGATGCAATTGTGTCCATCCTTTATCCGCACATTACACTATTTGTACTTCATTTTGTACACATATGTAGGTACACAGGATCAGACTCACAAATATACAAGAGCGTTTAATATCACAGGTTCATTATGAGCTACAGATATTCTCTACCGTTCTATTAAAATTTGACGGTATCCGATAATTATTACATTACGATTGAGGAAAACTCTCTAATATTTATAGCCTTGGCGGTGCAAACTAATTCGTACTTTTGTCTGGATAGTTCGTGGCTATCTTACAGTCGGATTGGCATCTATAGCGTACTCGGACCGATTCCCCGCCATATGTATACGTACATATAAATATACGGGTATGTTCATTGTACAGGGGATTACGAGTATGTAGTCGATCACTTAAATCAGAGAAGACGGTGTTCGGGTATATGTAAATCCATTTTACGTAACACCACAACCACACATGTGTGCAGAAATATATCGGACAAGATGACCCATTCAAAAATTGTTCAGATTGTCTTGTCTCGGTCTCCGCATTATCTTCTGAAAGGCTCTCTACATATCGGCTATATACCCATGTACGAGGGTACTTAGGATGTAGCCATATCTGTCTGTAGCAGACATCTGTCCGTAAATACGTGTCTATACAGACATATATATATATACAATGGAAATTCTTTGGTGGATGATGGGCTGAGGGGATGGGGGATTGTTGATGGTGCTGTGGCTGCTTTTGCGAATGGATTTTCAACACACTGCTCGCAGTATTCTATTGTAATTCACATCGAAAAATGGACTTCTACAATAGCAGTGCTATACATACTCGTGCATATACGAGTATCGTAAGTGTGCACACACATATGCGTTCAGATATTGGTATTTACTACTTAATACTCGTGCCATGTGCGCGTACATATTTTACTTCAGCTCGCGCTTTCCGCTAGGCGGTCCTGGTCCTACGTCCGTCCCTGACATCATCCGCGTGGGTGGCCCCTGTGCGTTATTTGATGAAGAAGCCGACACTCAGAAGCACCTACCCAGGAGTTGAATAATGAAGTCAGAGGCGCTAGGAAGCGTTGAGGACAAGGCCAAGAACACCACACCACTTTCCCATGCTTTACCAGTGCTAGGAGCTAGTGGCTGCGAGGAAAGCACAATAAACAGAAACAAATACCAGCCATTTCCTATACCCTGTACTCTCTGAGCCCGTGGGCTTTGCTGGGCTTCCGAAAATCTGCGCAGCAGACCACACAGCTGGACATCTCATGTATCGATTAAGAACTTAACCACAGTCTATCGGATTTCGGATGGGCTTTGCAGATTCTTGGCACTAGTGCCGGGTATTTTGTAGCCGCGCAATTTCAGCATCTGTCATTCTATCTTGTTTACACTGCTGTCAAGCGCCACGAAAGAATATTCGGAAATAATTTCACATGAAATTGAATGTCTGAATTTGCTTAGGTGTCAAGTGTCAGTTCAGTTGAAGGCGGAACGGAACGACTGCATAGTGGAAATCGAATTTTCTTTGCTTCTGCTTCCGCACCGCGCAACTCCAGCGCCACCGCACTCGTTTCGTTCCTTTATTTCTGTATACTCTTGAGCTATTCACGATAGTACAGAAATTGGTGAAAGTAAAGACTTCCCTTCTAGGTTTACTTTTGAAGGCAACTTTCGGTTGTACACATGAATCTGAAATATACTCGCATATCCTACATTCTTCGATTCAGTAATCTTCAAATAGTGTATGCTTAAAGATTGAAGCTTGTGGACTTGTTGACTCCCAAATTGTGTTTTCTTTTGATTATATGTATGGGTTTTTTAGTATCATCTAATAAGTTTCAATTCTTTGTCGTTGCTTGTTTTCAGCTCTCCTGGCCGCCACCTTGAGAACGTACCAGCGCGCAGGATGCGACTCGGAGCAGCTGTCACTCAGTTGTCCACGCGGCACCAGCATTTCTATCGAGCTGGCTCAGTACGGACGGGCGGGAGGTAAGTCGGGGCACGTACGGAAGAGGCAGTACTGCAGAGGGAAGTGGACTGGACAAGGAGTGGACGGGCCGGGCTCGTCCTGGCAGCAATGTCTCAATTGATTGATTGCTGGCCAAAGTTTGTCCGTTACACGCGTCGATTGTGCGCATTGGGTTGTACTTGCCTGAGGGAACGGGAACGGGAACGGGAAGGGAAACGGGAATGGGAACGGGAAAATGGACGTGTTTGTGTCCCTCTACGCTGGCACACAAAATGGGCAGCTTTGGAGGTGTATTATTCCACCACTACCATGTCCCTCGAACATGGGCCAAACAACAACGAGCCGGCCCAAACACACGCCCATATCAAGTATCGGGCGATCGTATGGGAAGTAAATATAGAAAGGTTGGGCTCTTGGACTCTTGGGCTCTTGTGGTCAGGGGGGGGCGCTTCGACGTAGCTTTTGCATTGAATGCTCCTATTATGGTACTTGTGTCCACTTGGCATGTGTCACTCCAGCCCACTCGTCCCACTCGTGTCTTCCTGTCCCTTGGTGTACTCGTACACCTGCCTTCTCCACTTAAAAGCATTCCGAAATCGTCCACGACACGTTCACAAAAACAAAATTCCGCTCTCGTCCACTTGAACAGATTTAACCGACCACAGCCTGTGTCCACCCGTTTCGCAAGAGGACCTCACCACGACCGGAAGTGCCGGCGATGCTGTCATCCACAGTGGCACAGAAATCGAAGTCAAACCGCCGGAAGCGTGTACAGTAAGCGGATTACAGGTAAGCAGAATCAGTATAATTGCAATTCCATCATCGTCGCACTCATCATCGAGGCTGAAAGCAGGCATGGCAGGAGGAGACGCAACGCGACGCGACGGAAGCATGGCCAGTATTGACCGCACTGCGGCACAGGCTTGTCCTTGGTGTATGATGCAGCCGCTTCGGGATGAGGATGGTCAGCGTAGCTGGTTGCCACTTGACAGCGGATCGCCTTACCCTTGTGCCCAATTTTATTTTCCCATTTTCCGCATGGCATTCAAAGACATTCTCACACGTATCCCATAAAAAGACCACTCGCACATGTGGACACAGCATAAATAAATCAGCGAAGTAGAACGATGCCATAAAAACAGCAATAATTCATAATAAAAATCGATTCGATTCACTTTGGCCAATGCGAAGGGATAAATCATTTGTTCTCGTATGAGCAATTCGTGGAGCCCACTCCAGGGCCTGCTCCTCGAAGGCATGGCCTAAGCCCAACCAACTATTGAAAATAATTATAAAATACTCTCTTGTATCCGAATGCGTTTCTTGACCACTTGCAGGCCGTTGTAACGAGTCGGCCAATGACTTAATTTGATTTTTTGATAATATAAAAGCATTTAACTACCATACGAGTGTTCCCCGTTCCTCGTCTTTGTCTGTGGTGCCAGTATCAGTGTCAGTGCAGTCGATGTCGTGGTTAATTTCACATCGAAGCATATCCCATATCCCACTGATTAATGTGTGTGCCGCTCGCCCTTGTTGCGCTTCATTAGGCACATCAATTTGAAGTTAGTCAATGTCGCTCCAAATGTCTGAGTGTCTCGTTGTATCGCATGTGGGATGTGTGGCTAAGTGCTGCGACGAAGCAGATCCAACGACAAATCCTAAAGAAGACGATCCAATTTGAGAGGAGCAGAGGCATTTACACTATAGTCCCGGAGGGTGCATAACCCGGAACCAAAGTTCTACGGTTGAAGGCCAAATAGCAAAGCATTAGCAACAGCTTATGCATACCCATCCCGAGCACAGCAGGCTCAACGTTTCATTGAAGGGAGATGTGCTACAGACAGAGGAATGGCTGGAACTAAATTTGCTAGCACATATCATTCTTCTCAAACAAACCAAAACAAGCAAACAAATTATTAGCCAAGGTTTTGTCTTGACAATGACACAATAGTTATTGGTAGATATACATACATACATATGTATGTTTGTATGTATATTGTGCACCCCCAAAAATCGACCTAATTTATTCGAATTACAGGAAGTTTAGCACTGCCCTTTCCTCGCCTATCTTTCCTGCATAGACCTAACCGGAAACATTTCAATTATCCGGAATGATTAGTATTGATATGGCAAAACTCCGTGTGCCCTTGAGCGTTTATCATATTCTGACTAACGCAAAGCAATATGATGAATAGGCATAATCCTATGTATGAATCTCGAACGATTAAAACAAATTACAGCAACGAAAATGATCGGCTTCCTTCTGTGGCAAAGGTGCTATCCGCCACCTCTCTAATTACACATTTATCGCCGACAAAGGCAATTATATTTACATAGGTACATCAGCCACAGTCCAATTTAGACAAAATGGAGAAATATTCAATTACCATTTGCTGCCACAGCACTTAACTTATTTTCATCGCCAGATTATTCGATTATGTAACAGGGAGAGTATCATTTCATCTCAGTATCAGCTGGATTTGTATCGCATAAAATATTGTTTAATCTCTGAGCCTCGCTTTAGTTCGCTGGGAGTGCAAGGATTTACGAGTGTACTCTCAAACCGTTGCCTTGGCTCCGCTCCAAGAATGCCTCCGGAACCCCCATCCCTGCCACCAGCACCGACGTATTGGGACAGATGTGCCCAATGCACGAACATTGGTATCCCAATCGAATCCGCCTGCAATACCTTCCGCCCTATCATACATCTCTTCTCATGCTGTTCTGTCTGGTTTCTTACAGTACGCCCTCCTGCAGACGGTGGTCGATGCCTGCCAGAAAAAACGGCACTGCAAGTTTGCCGCGAATTCCAAAACGCACTCTAGTGGAGATCCCTGTTCGGGCATACGGAAATTCGTCGAGATTGCCTACAAATGCCGTCCATGTAAGTATTACAGCTTCTATCTAGTCAGCACCGGGCTGAGGCCCAAACAATACTAGTCCTAGCCAAGCAAGAGTTCTGTGTGGGCGTGGGCTGGGTGTGTGCATATGCACATTCCTTTGCGGATGCAATCGATTGGAATATGTCGAGTGAGGCGCAGGACTTGCCAGGCTGCAGACACCGTCCTCGTCCGTCCTCGCCGACAACATACATGAAATATACCATTTGCTGTGCGATAAGATAAATATTTGCCTGCTGCAAAAGTGGCAAATATCAATTTAAGTTTTTAAGCAAACAAACAAATTTACGTCGGCTGAAACAGATGAACAATATGGCAGTGGTGTCGTTAAATTGGGAGCAAACGAAACGAAAATTGGGGCAACATTCTATAAATCGGACTTATCATTCACAGATCACTCAAATATTTAAATATCTAGAGCACGTGCAAATTTGGAAATGGTTGGTAGAGGGTTTAATTCGATGTATCCACGTCATGTCCATGGCAATCGTTTCGTTTGTCTGTTTAAATCACATAAATCTGTTAGCAGACATCCTTTAGTCGGATATCGGTCTCTAGTTAATGCTGGTTTTATTGGAAAGGTCTGCATGGTGTGGAGGGAGCAAAAGGGAGAATTGTCTTCGGGTGGCCGTGGCCACTGGCTGCAATAATCCTGGCTTCTGGACTTTCCGATTTGATTATGCTGAGAGCATAATGAGCGATGCAGCTGCGCTCGTTAACAATAGTTGTGTAAACTTTTTGCTAAACTATTTGCATAGTTTGGCGCAGCGCATTTGAGCAACGCCGTTTGCCTTCGCCTCCATCTCCACAGCTAAGGGGCTAATGGCCCCGATTATTTACGATCCGCTTGGCCATTCGCGCTTACTCACTCGGGGGCCCGGAGCATTTGGAGCGGAGGCGATAAGCGAACTGATGTGACTTGCTACCTGTCACTTGCTGCCGGCAAGTACTAGTAGACACCTGCTCCGGCCAATCCCAGGTCCTGGGCATGGTCCGTGTGCGCGATAAACGAGCTCTTAATGCGCTCCACAGCACGGCAAACGCATTTCCGATAAATGCAGATGTCCTTTGGATGCTGTGTATTCGACTTTGTGTACGGCTGGCCGCCGACTCCAACGCGAAGGTACTGCTTTGGAGCTAGTAAATATGTAATTCTTTAGTAATTTATGCCAGACCCGGCACCGTTTTTACTTCCTATTTATTTTCTGTGTCAAGTGAAGCAGATGCTATCTCGTTAAGAAGAGCACAAACACACCAAAGCCAGAGAGAACACAAAAAGCGCACTGGCGAGGGAAGCAGCAGCACCAGCACGGCAGTCAAATTAGAAAAGGGAAGTGCAGAACGGCCAGAAAAAAGCCACGGCCACGGCCACATGTACAAGTACGAGTACGTAGCTCTTTAGATGGCAGAGGCAGGATGGGAAGAGGACTAAGATTCAGCGGAGGGATGTGGTGGTGACAACCGTCGACCCACAGCCGCAGCGAGAGACGGGAGTAATGTAATTAAGGAACCTCTTTTTTCCTCTTTTTTCCCTAAATTGTCTGTTATCTTTTGCTCATTACGGACACCAGCGACAAGTAATAAAACTGCAAAGTACGAGTGGGAAACGTTGAAAAATAACGGCCGGGTTATGTGCGTGGAATGGAAGGGGTCGAGCCGCCTAGCTTTGGCTTTGCCTTTGGCTTTGGATGTTGCTACACCGTACTATGCGGATGAGGCTGATGCGGAAACTCATCCTTAGCTGCACGACCCAAGCAGCCAGAGGCAGTCAGAGGCAGCCAGAAGCAGAAGTATGGCCTTCCCACCAGCTGCCCGGCTGAAGAAGCTAGAGGAAGGGGCGCCTGGGGAGTGGTTTGTGCGGGCGGCACATTGTGGTCATAAAAAATGCCAATTTTCAACTTTTCTCACGTTTAGCCGTAATAAAACGTGTACTCTCCGAAGAACCAAGGAATCACGGCTTTCAATAGGTCGCCTACCCCGGTAGGCGGAAAGCACACGAGGGCGTGCGAGCACGTGCCCCTAAGGCCTGTGGAGAGACCAGCGAGCAAAACCTTCGGGCAGAGGCACAACCCCAACAGTTAACCAAATATTTACCAAATTTATTAAACTTTATCCCAGTCCGCTCTGTTGGCGTTGAAAGTTCCATTTGTGCGTATACATAATATACCAACACACATACCCTGAGACACAGAGACTAATGCTTAGGACAGCAAATGTACGCACCCCACTGGAGCATAGACCTTTGCGAGACACCCGCAACTCAGTTCATAACTTCTTATACGAATATATATGAACTCTATCCCTAACTTATTGATTTCCGTACAATAGGGGCGCTCAAACTGGAGATCATTTCGGATAGAAATGAGATAAAAAACTTTAAGTCTTTGGGGATTTACATGAACTGAAGGACTATCTAGGTTAGGTTAGAAGAGTGCAATATATTTTAATTGCAATAGTTTGAAGAAAGTTATGTCCGAGAATAAGAGTCCTTAATTAAGTAATTTGTAATGAGTACGAGTATACATTTTTTTAACCAAGGTTAGTAATACATTTTCGAACGTAATCGAGTATTCCAAAGTCGATATGCTGCTGGCCAGACTGGCAGAATTTCAATGCCTGCAGAAGTACTCGTGGTAAAGAAGATATATGTATGTGGTATATGTGGGGTATATAAGTACATAAGTACATGTGTATGTATGTACAATGTACGTTGTACAATAGTCAATAATAAGTATGCATGTATTTTGCACCTTTTATTTTAATATATTTATGGCTCATAATTTCTCCATTCCATCGATTGGAACGATGTGTATGTCGATGTCTCAGACGAATTCCGCAGCAAGGTGGCGTGCGAGAACGACAATATGCCGCTTGTGTGCAATCCGTATTCACGCATTGCTATATACAGCGCTTCCTTCGGCCACACAGAACGCGAAAGCGTACAGTGCGGGGGCCAGAGCGCTGGGGCAAGTACTGGCACTGGAACCAGCGAAGACAACGGCAAGCCGAGTAAGTAGATCTGCGGAGTGCTGATTTCTTGCTGATTTCATGGTGGTGTTACGCGTGGCCTTTTGCTAAAATACTTTTCAGCTTGCCTAGTATCGTACGCCACGGAGACAGTGATGCAGATTTGCCATGGGCGTAGACGCTGCTCGGTGACCGCAGATGCTGGTACATTTGGTCGTCCCTGCAAAGCTGATGTGCGGATGTACCTAAAGGTTGTCTACACCTGCAGTAAGTACTCGACGGCTTTAAATCTTGAACGAGAATTAAGGTTTGCTTACATTTCCCCGCACTATTAGTTCCTCGCAAAGTGCTGAAGGATCGTTACGAGACTGCGCCGGAGGGCGACGAGCCGCAACAGTCTGAGCTAGACATGGACCAAGATGAACTTTATGACGAAGACCAGTTCTACAAAGAGTCCGAAGCGATTCCGCCGGCCCCCAAGCTCCAAGGCGCTATTCCAAATGTTGGCATGCCGTTCGACTTCGGAAATGGTGCGCTAGGTGTCGGTACTTCCAGCACACTCCTACCACCACTTCTTTCGCGGGACGATAGTTTATTGGAAGGTAAGTCGCACAATTTTGAAGGAGTATTGTAGAGTATTTGATTGGAAACCACATCCCTATTTAAAAAGTAAAGTACCTGAAACCTGAAAATACATCATTGATACGGATATGATGTGTTTTGGAGCATAGCTGATATAGAGACTAGAGAACTTTTCCTTTCACAGAAAGACTTGTATCATCTTTACGACTACTAGATCGGATAAAATCAGCACTAAGCAAAGACTTTGTTACTGAGATAGCAGAATCGGTAAACACGACTTCTTCAAGTGAAGAAATCGGTACAGTCGATGTCCACACCGAAGGTTCTGAATTGAGTTCAAAATCAACACCTGAACCTAACGTCGCTGATAGAAACATTATTTACCGCCGCAAGTGCGTTAATGTCGATGATTGGGGCGTCATTGGACTGAACTGTACCGAGGAGGACATCGTAACCGAGCGGGTCGAGGTCATTGGTTTCTTGGTAAATTGGCTGAGCTCCTATATCCATATACGAAGTGAGTGTGGATGTCCTTCGCAACTCGCTACTACATACACACGGTTGGCTTACGTTTCGTTTTCGTTTTGGCACGAAACCTTTTGCACGAAATGTGTAAATAATCAAACTTTTACTTCACACACATAAACATACTCGTACTTACAAAAACACGTATACAATACGCTGGAATAAATGTATGAATGCTGAAGAATCCACAAACACTGATAGCACCTCAAAGCATTCACCACGGTAAAATCACGTCCCAACACTCTGCAGACGACCGACAATGAGTAAGTGTCCCGACCACGACTCGCTCCCTTTCACATCTGATGAAAGGCCTTACCGAATGCTGTCATAAGCAGTAAAGTCAACTCAGCAAGCTAAACATGTGGCACACAAGCTTGCATCTCCCCACCACACGTGGAAAAGTTTTCATTTCATTTATGTCCCTTGACACAAACACACGAGTTAAAGTTCAGCCCGGCTTGCCCTATCCACTAAAACAGGCCACGCTCCGACCGTGCGGACGTGCCCGCTGGCGACTATAACTTTTGACATCATTAGCATAGTCAACTAACACTATTTGATGTGAATTTCCCTGCCTGTAGTATTTATTTGATTCTTTTATTGGCGAGCAGAACATCAGGAGCAATTTTACCTCTACCTAATCATATCGGTGGCGGCTGGAGTTCTCCTCTGCCTGACGCTTGTCATCGGCCGGCTCACGCTGCAGAAACGACGGGGTGAGCGGAAGAACAGCAGCTCAAGTGGCAACGGGGTCGGGGCCAAATCCTTTGCTGATACGCAAGGTGGCAATACAGGTGTCGGGAATGGAGGTGCAAGCAAATTTCAACAGACGACACCAGGAGAAGCCCATCTTCCAGACTCCTTCGCAGATGACATATCTGACATCGACGCCGACATCGACTTAACAGGTCCGATGCCATTGCCCAGCCTATCGTCTCGAAACGAGGTAAGTAGCTTTCTCATTCTTCCCAATGAATTACTATGCTTAAATTTGCTATCTCGGCCAGTATCAGTATATCAGTAGTATAAACAAAATGTACATACATATGTACCTATTTATGTACCAGGCAGAAGGACCCATTCCGCCGAATTTAATAGCACTTCGGAGCAAATATATTTGTGTCTCGTCCAGTATTACATTGTTACATTGTCGTGTATAGTTGCTTGAACCCTAAATAGACGGGTAACGACTGACTTCTGCGTTGTCTAGTGGTACTGTTCGTGAATAATATGCTCGAGTGATGTTATGTTATTTTAGTGGACTGTATTTATTTTATTCTTGTCCGGTCCGGTTCGGCGAAAAGAATATGTGTTTATACAGACTTTGCGTCTCTTCCATTTTCTTCTTGCTTAGCGATGGACTTATGTATGTACGAGTATATCTAAATAAGGGTAGTCTGCGTTCCTTAACGGGTACAATAGTGTCAGTAGTGTTCCTACGCTCGCAGCAATCCCTCAAATTACATACTCTGCATCCGCAAAGCGAATATTAGAGTCTTACCGCATGCCACCCCATGCTACACATACCCCAATTAGTGTCTCGGACAGCAGCCATTGTCGGAGGTAAATAGTCATTTATAATTATGTAAATCTCATTGTGGGTGCAGTCGACCATGTGTGACGAAGTAGGAGCACAAAAGTTCAAGAAAGCCGAGCATTGTTTCTGATGAAAATTGGGAGTGAGGAGGATGCTTCGTTTTCTTACTGTTGCCAAAAGGCAAGGGCGGATGAATGCGGGAGTCAGACCATTGTGGCGGAAGGACTGGGAAAAGGGTAAAGGGAAAAGGGAAAGTGGGCACAAGTGCATTTCCTTTCCTCTTGCCATTAAATCCTTTTTCGCAAACAAAGAACCCTGGATTTTAAAGCGTTGGGAATCTACCTTACCTGCCTGCCTCCCTGCCTGCCAGGTGGAAGCATCCTTGCTCCAAATGCACGCTGCAACAATTTCTGTCCCCTTTGTTTGTTCCATGGGTACTGAGAGGAAAAGAGCAAAAACAACAGGACAGCAGGGATCCGATGCACATATAGAACCTACACATCCAAATATACATGCCTACATATGTATGTACATATATGCAATCTTCATGTCTCGCAGTCAACACACTGTGCAGGCCATTCATACCCTATAGGGTATAAAAACTCGTGTAAAACCCACTATTTGTTACAGCTGATCAATCTGATTTCAGATCTGATTCTTGATGGTGCTGAAAATACTGTCAAAAAGTTCGGTTGGGACAGTCGGTTTCTGAATCATAGTTACTCCAAGAGAGCATTTTGTTAAATTTATACATACATCGATTTTTTAGTCGGAAATTCTTAGTTCCTTACGTTTGCTCATATACCTATACTTACACTTAATTAAGCGTTCATCATCGGCAATCGTTTGAGGTAATCGCCTGATGACGATCAGGCCAAAGAGTAAATTAGAGATAGAACTTATTCTAGCCGTTCTACTCTAGCCGATTAGTAACGATTGGAGAACCCAGAATAGAGTAAGGGGCTGAAAGTCCACAATTGTCGCAACTGACACCAAACCGACCAAGTCATGCTAGCAAACGCCAACAGGCACTAATGAGAGCCAGCCTAACTCTATGCCCCACTCTGCTCTCCCTTTTCATGTCCATTATGGTCGCGCCGTCACCATGAACACACACAAAACTGACGATGGGCATGGGCTGGCAAACAAAAGACCTACATGACATACGCACCGACGCCCAAGTGCAGCTACGCTGGCTTACCCAGCGCACTATCGCACCCTACCTCTGGAGCAACTACCGTTCTGATGGCCCCGCACTCACAGGCCAACAGTTACACTACCATGGGCCATCCTGCAACCAACGGTCCTCTGACAATGGGTGAGAAAACGTGTTAGGATACGATCAATTTACTTATTTACTTTAATTTGCGAAATTGTTACAATGTTTTGTAGGTCCCCACTTTCTTGGACCCTCTGGACTCAGCACGGTTTCCCCAGCGTACCTAAGCGGTGCTGTCATGGTGGCTGGACATCACCACACTCTACGACGCACGTTGATACCCACCAGCATGGGAATAATGAGCTCTCCCTCACCACCACCGACTTCTATAAGTTCTGGTCATCCTCTGCCATTAACCGCCATGCCCTCAACCTCGAATAGCGGCTGCGGGGTCTACTATGATAGCACCGTACCAAGGAATCTGACCCGGGGCGTGTCTACAGAGAGCAGCGCTCAGTATTTCTATGGGTGACACTCGCTCAACCGAAAGGCTTCTTTGCCGATCGCAATTGCAGTGCGACCGTCTCACATGGGCGTGGGCTTCAACATGCTACCGCTGACGGCGACAATGGGCTCCAGGGCAAGCTCCAGTGGCGATGGCGGAGCAAGTCGCTCAGGGACTCCTACTAACAGCAACAAGCCGGACATACCAGCAATCACCGTGACTGCCTCGCCAGGGCCAGCTTCAATGGCTCTGCCAAACAAACTGCTCACCCTGAAATCTCCCAGGTCCTTCGGGACCATACAGCCAGAGCAGGAGTCCCAACATTCTACAAAATCAACCAACAATAGTGAGAGTGGTCTGCAGATTTGCGCGTCCGTGCGCAGTCAGTGCTTCTAGGAACCAATATTGTCGACTCCATTTGGAGATTGCGTCGAGCTTGCGGCGGCTGTACAGGATCTATTTTATTTGTAAATATTGCCAGACTTGTTTATTCCTAAGTAACTAGCCCGTTTTGTAAGAGACTAGATCTAAATTGATTGCCAGAGTTTTTAAATTATAATTCCTGTTTAGAGGCTAACCTGTAACCTGTAACCGTTAACAAAACGAACCAACCTCTTTGGAGCAGTACGAACATAGTTACGATGCAGAGCTAGTCCTGCATGAGAGGATGTGATTACGTTTATATCGCTATCGCTATATGTATTAGGTGTAAGCACAGAATTACCAATTATCAACAATATGAGAGTACTATGTACTACCCGTTTAAAGTTTAAACATACTCGTACTTATAGATCAATGAACATTACGTGCATTCATAGTTATACTCCGCAGTATAATGCGGTTAGAAATGTTTAACTACTTAGTGTAGAAGTTTTAAATATTTCGAGACGAAAAGCAAGATCCGATGGTTTAAGATATGATTTTTTGATTTATTCAAACCATGATACATACTCGTATGTATGTCTGTAAAATGTTTGAACATGCATAGCAGACTGTAATTTTCGAAGATAGTCATAAGCCATATTCAACAGAGAAAAAGAAAATTGTAAGGTACATTAACAGGAAGAGTTTGTTAGATCCGGTACTTGTTTGTTACTGGGGGATGACTACAAGTATCAACGAGCTCACCCCTTTTAAAGATGCACAGTTACGTTCGTTTGTGCCTAATACCCATACATTGGATAAATTTACCCATTCATACCGTTAACTTTGGATAATAGTACGAGTACAATAGGGTAACAAAGTTGTAAGGCTCCATGTCTTTATTACCATTAAGGTACGAGTATCATATACAAAGAGAGCTAGACACTCCCACTTCCCAGCGTAGTATAGCATAAGATCCTAGAAACTGTTAAACATTTTCGGATAACTAGCCATATAGTTAAATGAGCTGCTAGTTACTCTCAATAATGTGAATGTTACTTCCTGTCCATTAATAATCGAACAATTGTTTTCAATGCCAATGGTTCTCTAAAAGCAAATGCGCACATATTAAAAATACTTCTTCTATAGGATTAATGAGAGACCAGATTAAAACTATTTAGTGGACCCAATTCGGCAGCGTAAACCATTTTCATGTTTTACAATTATTTTTGTTTGGGGCTAAATATTGAAACAGGGTAATAAAAATATATACGTATTAAATACAGTTTTTCCATTACATACATACATACGTATATGTATGCATATATACTACCAGGAAATCTTACTGGACTTATACAGGTATGTACATACATACATACATACATATGTTACATAAGTGCCACATACTTCGATTTGTTTTCGCTTGCTGTTAATCTAGTTTCCTATTTTGCCCATTCGAGCTTACAATAGGCCTTCCAATAGGCACTATTCACCCGATCCAAGTATTTATATTTCCTACAAGGATATATAGAATATGCAGACCACAAGGGGCGGATCTATTCTAAAAAGTAGTCTCTGCAACAATTTGCTTTAATAATAAATATGCCTGTTATCCACAAGCACTGAGTATAAAGCGAGTACCTTTTGTACCACTGCCCCTACACACCTAAGTATTGTAATTCGCATGCTGCAAGCTTAAAAGTTAATTGCTCAACGGGCAGAAACCCGACTGCAGCAAAGGCATTGAACGAGCGCCCAAACAGGAATGTCAGTGACAGGCAGGTCCAATCGAGAAAAGCGCTCACTGGTTGTCAGGGGGAAATCTATTTAGTTTCTGACTCTCCGACGCGTCGGCCCTGCTTGATCTGCTCGTGGCAGGCTCAACTCGAGTACCCAGGGACAGCCCCAAGCGCTGGGGAGAAGGAATATGGTCGGAGCCATAGCCATGCGGACTTACGTTTACCCTGAACTTATGATGATGTCGAGCTTGAAAGTCGTTCGCATGCAGCCAACTACAAAGACTAATGGACTGCAATTGATTAGGTCCGTCAATAATGATGAAAAAGCATAGATACTATACCCAATGCAAGTCTGCACACATAGTGCTCGTAGGTGTTAGTGTAAGTGGCCCAAGTGAAAGACTCCTCTCATTAGGAAAATGTCTTGGGGAATAACTTTTTGTTTTTGTCGACAGGACTTGGCAGTCCTTACTATACGTACCCTTGTAGTAATGTTAATGGCCACGGCCACCCAAGACAAGCCCTTTCAGACGGTTGGTCACCCGCTTCCCAGTGGCAACGAGTTGTTAATTGCGCCCTGCCAGAAGTGGGCACCTCTGGAAACATGGTTAATATATTGAAGTGAAACTTCTTCATTTGCACCACCAGCAAAAGTCTAATTATGATAAGTGGCTGCTAGTAGTTGGCAATGGCAGAGACAGAGACAGAGCCAGATAGAGAAATTAGACGGTCGGATGTGGCTGTAGATGGGGATAGGGATGGCACCCACCGGCAGTGGCCAACATGCAGAGTAAGTACTTCAAGCGAGGCTGAGGGTACGACAACAAAACTTTTTCAATTATAAATATTAAATAGCCACAAGCACTTTGCAATAAATTCCCCTTGCAAATGAGTACCGAACATTATTTGACTTAATGAACCTCAATCCGAGTATATTAAAATGCGTTCTATTATTATTTTAGACTCCCGTTCACATCGAAAAAATGATATCAAGTACAGGTGTAGCTTTATTAAATAAACAATAGAAACCTGATAAAATCTCTGGATCTGTAGACTGCCTGGGATATATATTGTATGTACGAGTATTTTTATAAGTTTACTTGAGTGTGTCTAACGCCTTAGTTAGTGCAGTAGTTGAAAAGTAAATATATGGAATGTGGGGGTGTGGCGATGTGCACAGTTAACTTGTGTAAATCGTTTGGGTACGATTTTTGCAAGGAAAACGGGAGGAGAATTGTAGTGAATGAAAAATTAGATAATGGAATAAGAGAAAGAACAATGTATATTATTTCGACCATATTTTGTTAAATCATTTCTTATGGCCAGCCACCACTGTTATTTCAACGAAACAATGGGTTTCTATTATTCGTTACAGTTTGCTTTCGCAGTATCGTGGAAACTTCCTTTTTTTTGGTTCTTTATGCATGTATGTATAAGTACTACATATAAAAGACTGGGCTTAGGTTAGGTTAGGTTCAGGCGGTAGCCTGGGGGGGTGATGAAACCCTCCCAAGCTCACTTGGACCTGTAGAAGGTCCGTTGTGGTGCCGCATGGGCGTGTGCCCAAGACTGGGCTTAATTAAGAGCTATGTTCACACAAACAAATTAAATTAAAGATGTAAACAAATGCGTCCTCAGACCGAAACGGTGTCAAAATTCTTGCCACTTCAAATGCCCCCTCAAAGTGTTGCAATTATACTTATTTACCGCGCACGCAGATGTCATGCCTATGCTCATGCCCATGCCCAGCATCTGTGGCTGACTAGCGGGGCATTAGAACACACACCGGCGACAGCCGGAGAAGCAAAAAGCCGTCAGAGGCCGCAAAAATGTAAGAATAGGGTATCCTGCACTTGCTTTGGAACGGTTAGAGTTGGTGCGGGTGTTAAGTGGAGTCTCATTTTTCTGGTCCACCATCACCCCTTAACACCCCCTTCCCTGCTGCAGTTGAAGGTGACAGGCTGACTGTAACTGTAACATGTGCTTAACCCAAAACACGGCCACCCAAGAGGCGCTCAGCCGCTCCTCACAACAACCTAATTGCAGTTTTTTATACTCGTATGTTGCAACTGCTTCCGAAAAAATTATGGGCATGAAATTTAAAAGGGGCATTGCCATGGGGAAAGGACTTGCTGGAAAACAGAGCTCGGCAGCTAGAGGCTCTGTTCCCAGAGCATAAAAAAGGAACAGACAACGTTAACTGTAGAAATTCTCACACGGTATATGGGGGTACCCTTAGCTTCCTCTGATCTGCGGAAGGTCATAAGATTAGTATAATGACAATGTTGTGTCAAATTATCATGACTTGGCAATTTCCACCTTTGGGTACCAAGTTACACTGCATGCAGCAAACAAAAAATGCGTCAGATAGTCGTAGCTTGATATATTTGTTTTAAATATTTTACAGCTCTTATACATTCTTCACGCGTAGTTTATAATAAGCACAAACATAAATATGTATCGGATGGATAACAATTTTTGTTTGAAAAAAGTTTTTAATTTCTGAAGATTTGTTTTTCTTTGAGTCTTTGAGTAAAGAACAGGCTAAAAGGCCTACACCTGTAGCATACCTCAGTGAGCTGGGAAGGAGGTTCTTCCCTCTCCCCAGCTACTGCCTTAACCTAACCTAACCTATAGAGGGAACTTTGATTTACATAGTACAATACAGTACAGTAAAGGTATAATATTTATTCTTCGTTTCAAATAGATTACACTTGCGTTCCTATTCATATCTTATTACCCACATCTTTCCGCTTCCGAAGTCGAACTCTTACTCCTATATCAATATATCTTCCTCTTATACCCCTGACTATCCGTAGCGATAGATCAGCTGGTTTATGGGTTGCCAACTCTACATTTATGTACATATGTCAGATTGATCAAGAGTATTAAAAGCCTCGGCTTTAGTTTGATAAACAGGAAGTATTATAACAAACTTGATAGATACATATAAGGATTATGTTAGATAATTGTATCATTATCAAATCGAATTGCAAAATTAAACTTCAAAGTATGTATCCATAGTAAAAAAGCCTGTTATAATTTGATCATTTAATGTAATTTCATTTTTCAAAGAAACAGGCGACTATAAAATTGAACTGAAAAGTTTAAGTTCAGAAAATTATCATACGGTGTACACCGATGTTCCAAAACCATTGGCTAACATTTGCTGATCAATCCAATCTCGTGCCAATGCCACGTTAGCATATGCCGCTGGCACCTCATCGTTGCAGCCAATTCCCCAAGCAACAATACCGCTCTGTTGATAACGATTCTCTGAGGCAAGACCAATGGGGCAGGCAAGTGGTGCACCACCATCGCCTTGGCAAGTGTCTACGCCGCGCTGGCCGCCGGCACACATAAATGACTTATCCAAGGCAAACTTTGGGCCAAGTCGCGTGTTCCGCAGCCGTGTTTGGCACGTGTTAAAGTCCACGACAGGCAACGGCACACTTTTCATTATTACACTGTACTTTCCCGGAGATCCAAATACGTCCTTGCCCCAGCCAGTAGAAGTACAGATAGTGGAAGGTGCGGCAGTTTCACCTTGTCGTGGCAAGCAGACCACATTGATGTGATCATCCAAAGTAACCGACTGAGCGAGAATTACGAGCGCAAAATCATTAGCTATGTTTCGACTTTTGAATTGTGGGTGTGTAATAATACGTTGCACAGTTCTATCCTGATAAGGAAGACGCTCTTTGGTTGTTTGAGAGTCCCACTCACCCGCTCGAACCATGAAGCTCCCCGGACTATGAGTCTCGACACAGTGCACCGCAGTCAGAACTACTTGTGGGTGTATCAGTGAACCGGCACAGAAATAGCTGAAATTGCCTGCATGCAGCAGAGCTACTGTCCATGGAAACTCGCCAAAACCTGCTTCATTCTGGGTGACACCGGAGAGCGTAAAGTCCAAGCCACCGACGTTGCGAATGCCGCAGCCCCGTGCTTGGTTCGGTCGTTTATCCAACGGAGTCGGGTTCAGCGTCTCAGAGCGTGTCCTATTTCCATCACAACAGATGTCAACAGAAGAAGGGCAGACTGGATCGTCGTCGTTAAAGCGGATATCGATTACACCAAATCCGTCAAACGACTCGTCCTCCGTTACACTGTTAGTGGACGGGTCACATTTATAATAGGGAACACAGTTGCAAGTGACCGTTTTTCCGCTTATAGATTCAAAATTCGTCAGTGGGCTTGAGGGATCTATTGGTTCTGGTGTTACTACTAATCCAATTCCACTAGATGGCTGCGTTAGAGGCGGCGAATTGTTTGTTGGTGTTCCTATATTCGTGTTGAATATTTCTTGAATGTTTTTCTCCGCGTTCAAGTCTTGCTGCGGAGCACCTTTTGCACTTAAAGTCAAAAGTGCACCCAGTATTACCAAGTGGCAGAGGTTTCTATATCTATTCATCGTAGTCTGTAATTGAAAAGATACGGATATTGTTACATATTAGATATTTTGTATGTGATGTTAATTTATTTAAATTTTGCCCCACATTTGAAACGAATAATCATCTAGCCCGGCTGAACCATTGAGCAGAAGGAATGCAACAAGTACAGTCCTTCTGTTTAAATGCAAACTAACTTAATATATCCATTTGTCGGAAACCTGCTGCCCGGTGCAAAGTATGTATGTCTTGGCTTGAAAAGCTTGTTTAATTTTAAGCCCACTATACAAAATATTTTCACTATACATTTTATTATATATGTATATATACTTATACTTTCTTGTACTTACTTTCTTCGTAAGAATCACGGTTGAACTATTTTACTATGCTGTGATCTGCATCAAGCTATTGTTTATTGCTAAGAAAAGTTACATAGTTTTCATTGAAAACTGTAAAATCCCTTGACCCCTACAATAACAGAATATCGTTCAGGTATGGGAAATTTTAAATTTAACGACTAAACAACACATTACTCACTTGTTTCTTAATTTTGTATAACCTTGACTTATCGGCAAAATTATGAGTAACTTTTAAACTGAGGCGAAACCCAATCTTAGTTGATAACCTGCCTTTGGTGTTACTAATCTACGGACCACGAAACGCGGCGCTTCCAAAGCTGTGAATACGACTGCCGCTGAAAACTTGAATCAAATGAGATAAGTAAGCCGAGTGAGTTGAAATTCGAGGTAGGTACTCGTAGCCGTACGTAGCCCCGACATCAGCATTATGTTCGAATCTTATTCTCTACTCGAGAAGACCGAGAGCAGAGAGCGCTTTTGTCTCCCGAGCCCTGATAAGAGCAGAGATGTGGTGAACGTATAATGTGAATAAGAAACTAAGAGCGACTGGAAATGTTTTAATATGAGAATGTAACAATTGAAAATTTTCTTGTCAAACCGGTTTAGTAACTATACATACCAGTGTATTTATTCAAGCTGAGTAAACACTCCGCTCTTTTTATGAAGAGATGAGACTCAGCGTGTAGAGCTTAAATTTCTATGGGCCCTTCTTTCTGCTGTAGCTCTTTATACCTATGAGATTACAATACGCGCCACTTGAATAGTGCACCAATAAAAACCTTAGTTTAAATTTAAAATATGAAAACCAATTTTAAAGAGTATACTAACCCATTTAAACGATGTGTGTGTAATCTTCTCGGTCTTATTCAGTCATTCAGTCACAAAGCTCCGCAGATAAGCCCCTATATGCACAGGTTAAGAAATATTTACAAATCAAATTTCAAAAAGAAAGTCTCGCGGGTATCTCAGAACATTTTTTTCTAAGTCAAATCAAAGTTGAAAAATACTTAAGAAATATATCGTTTGAAAAATTAAATTTCCTTAGGAGTCTTTCCAAGAAACCAATTTATTCAATGAACAATATTAACACCTAAGAAAAGAGACCGAAACAAAAAAAAATTATACGATAAATAGCTTATTTTTATTTGACCTAAAAAATGCATTATGTTCAAAAAAATTGACTGAATTTCTGCTCACAGAAAATATTATCAGCCTTGAATGCTCATATCTTCTAAAGTAAAAATTCGATTTCCTCAAAGCTTCCAATTTTGAAAATTCTCTATCTGATGACGCACAAAAATGACTTTTGACCTCTTTTCGGCAGCAAGCGTATAAAAAGTACGGTTAATTTATTTAATATTTATTTGATTATTTTGTTAGCTACTTTTAGTTTTGCACTACATCATAAAAACATCCGACTATCTTTAAAATAAATACAAAATGTAAATATAACATTAGTTTGCTCATAGCATCTTACAGCTGGATTTACTTAATGGAAGAACTTTATTGGCAAATGATACAATTGCTGATGCTGGTTGCGAGGAGGCTAAATCGCAGAAAATGTGGCATTGGTTGTCCTTTGTACCAGTCAGCGGACGTGCTACGAAGGCAAATATTGACTTGTTGACTGATCGCTGCAATCCTTCGTCGGTTGCATTGACACTCCAAAATCGTTGATTTGGGTCCATACTGAAGTGAGAAATATTCTGTGCTGGATAATGTCGTCGAAAAAACGTCTTACGGGTGTTGTCGGTCAATGTAATGCCCTCTTGTGATATCTTTAAGTGCACTTCTATTGGAAGGGAATATTTGGCATCCAAGTACATTTGATGAACGGATTTGCGAACGGCCTCGAGCCCAGTAAGCGATTCCGTATCGCACTGGTATAGATAAAGTACGTTACATGCAGCGCCTTGTACAAGAATCTGTTTTTGTCTGGACATCAGTTCATTGTCGGGAGAATACAAGAGCAAGTCCTGATATGGTAAAACAAGCGTGCATGGCAGCGCTAAACTGTTAATTGAGTGCTGATAGACAAAAGCTGATAGCGACGTAAATATAGGTTCGTTGGCGCATCCTTTAAGACGAATGCCTCGATTCGTAGGCTCTAAAAGAAAATGGCGTACCAGCTCATCCCCGTTTCCTGATATACTAGGTATAGATGGTGGAGCTTTCGCTACCCGCAGCACAAGCCCATAAGAATCACGATATGTGGTTGAATTTCGTATGAGAAATGTCCCGACCTGTGCGGTGCGTAGCAACAGCACAGCCTCTTCTCTAGTCATATGCGGCTTGTACCAAAACTGCGATAAATCCTTAGCAAACTTTACCAAATGTGGCTCCACATCTTGAGTAATACTTGGTTGTGCTATCAACCCCTGCTCGCCAGACGTTACGGACTTTGCAGTTCCTGATGGGTACGGGCTAATACATCGCTCACTGTTGACCAACTTCAGAACAACCGGAAACGTTGGCGTCTCCGGACGTTTCTTTTCTACCGCAAGCATGGGGGAATCAACATTATCTGAGCTTTGGGAAGGGCATAAAGAAGTTTTTGTTGAATCTGTGAAGTCTATGTGTTTGTCTTGTTTAGATCCATTTATATTTTGCGAAGAAAGAATGGTTTTATTGAGCTTTTCATGCAGCTCATCGAACTCCTTTTGTATGGATGCTTCTTGCGCCAACTTAGTTGCGGCATTGTTTTGTTCCCGCAAAGATTTTTCTTTTCGTTCCATCAACATTTCTTCAAACTCTTGACGTGAAGGCGTCTTTCTTAGCACAGGACGAGAGGGCGAAATGCCGGGTCTTGTGCTTTTACGAGTGGTTGAAGGACTGTTTTTGTAGGTGCTTTGAATACGTCTTGCACTTGGTGTTTCAACAATTTCTGAAGGGACATGGCTTAAGTCACTTGTATTAAATCCCACAGGAAGGTTCCCATAGGTAAAGGGTCGAGCATTTTCACGTGCATGGTAAGGTATATTCTCTGTGTCATCCGATTCCGGACTTGTCCGGGTTTCACCAGAGGGAGCGATCTCACCTGCAGGAATAGGTCTATACACAGATGTCATTTTGAAGTCAAACACCAGTATGCAACTTATCAGCGTCTAAATGACAAAAGAAAAAGAAAATAATTCTAAATAATTTAAATTGTGATTTTAGAGTCTTGGGCACAGTACTGCAATAGTATCTACTTATATGTATGTGTATGTATTGCAATCTCAATGTTCCAAAATTTCGTTCATCCATCAGTAGTTTACCAATAACTGCATTTTTTTTGTTCTTCTTTGTACAGCCGCATATAACCGAAATATAAATAATTTAATTTAAGCTAATAAAAAGTCATTCATATTTACATATGCAAGAGTATTTTTGATACGGAGCGCCGAAAGCAATGTTGGCAAACGGTAACGCGGACATTTACTGTACCCTACAAGTATTATATGTAAAAATACATATGTACATATGTGTACATATGTACATATATCGAGAATAATGTGCTCATATCAGTTCTGGTGTTCGATATTATTTATTAAAAAATATTAATTTTAGCACAAAAAAAAAATTACTGGGGTTTTCTTCGTGCAAACGCCATGGATTTTTAGCCCACTTACAAGTATTCGCCGAAGAACAAATATCGAGCCTATTTCGGTTTATCGTCGTTTATTTATATGCGTACACGTACAGAAAACTATGTATACATATATCTGCACCATGTACAATTCTATATATTTGCGTTCGTGTGAATCGGTACCACTTTATCCGTGCTTCAAAAGCGCGCCCGGCATGGACAGCATCTAGCAGTTGACTAGTGGGGCAGCTGGCAAGCATAAAAGCTTATTATTTTCGCTTCTCATTATAGAAGCATGCATACATTTATAAATACATATATGTACACACATACGTATGTACATATGTATGTACATATGTGCGTATGTATAGTAAATAAAGCTCTAAAGTTTTGAAAGTTTAGAAAAATGTAGGATCTCACTAAAAATACATATGTACATACATATGTAACATATATATGTATTTATGAATAAAGACATATCCGACCAATAGGGTATACAAACGGGGTCAGAGTCAAAATAAAGAAAGAATACATTTTTAAAACGACAAAAGATTAATTTATATACATATTTACAAATGATGAATATTTATATAGACAAACATACGCACATATGTGAATACCTACATATGTACACATGCACGTTTATACTAAAGAAAACACCTAAGTTGAACTAATTGAACGTAGGTCTTCACATTTTTACATCCGATTTTTCGCCCCGACTTTGATTTTTATGGTTGCGCTGACTAATCAACATTAACAAAAGATGTACGGCCATATGTACATATGTATGTATTATCTTTTAGTAATTGGGATCGGATTTGCAATGACTGCACCATTATGTGGCCCATTCGACACCAAGCCAATGCGTGTTACGCGCAGTTCCCGGGCAGATCCAGGAAAGATAGATATTAGACAAATATTTGAGGAAAATTATAACTAAACGTAACTAAAAAAGCTAAGCATGCATTTATTATACAAATATTATGTGTAATTTCGCATAAGCTATCTAATTAAATGTACTTACTAAGTACTGTACTACTTACTTAAACTGTATGCAGACGAACCGCTTCCAACAAAAACAAACCTCAATGCACAAACTCCTATAGCCATTATAATTTTTATACCCGATACTCAAAATGAGTATTGGGGTATATTAGATTTGTGGTAAAAGTGGATGTGTGTAACGTCCAGAAGGAATCGTTTCCGACCCCATAAAGTATATATATTCTTGATCAGCATCAATAGCCGAGTCGATTGAGCCCTGTCTGTCTGTCCGTCTGTCCGTCCGTCCGTCCGTCCGTCCGTCCGTCTGTCCGTCTGTCCGTCTGTCCGTCCCCTTCAGCGCCTAGTGCTCAAAGACTATAAGAGCTAGAGCAACGATGTTTTGGATCCAGACTTCTGTGATATGTCACTGCTACAAAAATATTTCAAAACTTCGCCCCGCCCACTTCAGCCCCCACAAAGGACGAAAATCTGTGGCATCCACAATTTTAAAGATATGAGAAAACCAAAAACGAAGAATTGTAGAGAATGTCCATATCTTTAAGACTGCGGAATCTGAATTGGATCGTATTATTATTATAGCCAGCATCAAGAAAACAATTTCATTTTTTCTCGCCCTGTCTCTCTCTAACACACACGTAGCATAGGCGGCTTTGCTTAGAGTAAAACATTAGCGCCTAGATCTCAGAGACTACAAAAGCTAGAGCAACCAAATTTGGTATCCACACTCCTAATATATCGGACCGAGACGAGTTTGTTTCAAAATTTCGCCACACCCCCTTCCGCCCCCGCAAAGGACGAAAATCTGGGGATATTCAAAAATCTCAGAGACTATTAAAGCTAGAGTAACCAAATTTGGTATCCGCACTCCTGTTAGATTTTACTATAAAACGTGTATCTTAAAATTTCGCCTCACCCCCTTCCGCCCACACAAAGGACGAAAATCTGTTGCATCCACAATAATGCACATTCGAGAAAACTAAAAACGCAGAATCATAGATAATGACCATATCTATCAGATTGCTGAATCTGGATCAGATCAGATCATTTTTATAGCCAATAGGAACAAATCAATTTGCAGTGGCTGCGCAGCGCCCGACGTCACGCTCAGACTGATTTTCTGTCTCTCTCGCACGCACTCTTTGTCGTGTCGTTTAATATTAGCGGCGTCTGCCGGAGGAGAGCCATACTGACTTAGTATCGGGTATAAACGTAGAGTTGCGGTGTCCGCAGCAACTCACAACGTTCCCCCTCGTTTTAAACTGATTTTTTTATCAAAATATAAACAGTATCTTCCAAATACTACTGTATTAAAAAGGTATATAATTGATTGGTTCGCTCTTTTTGTGTTCAGATTTTTTATGATTTTGCACAAAGTGTCAGTCCTACAGCCTAATCTGGTCCTGAAATGTATAATAAAATGCACTAAAGCAGTCGTAACGTTTTTTAGTCATCCTTAAAATTACCCTTCTAGCATTTTTTGCACTCAAGAGGGCACTGCTCCACCGTTAATGCGCTTAAAAGTCAGGTGTTCAACGAGGCAAATGACTGGTTCGGTTCAACATATTTTGTTTATTCTGGCTATACTGAAGTGGGTGATTTGAGGTGGCGGAAAGGAGCGTGTAAAATACACTTTATACAATTTGATATCATGGAAGCTTACACACAAAATCCAGTTACTCCAACTCTTATGGTCATGAGATCGGGGAGCTCCTCGATACAGGCAGACGGTCTAACGGTCCTATTAATCCTGATCCTGATTAAGAATATATAAATCGTTTTATACTTGATAGGGTCAGAAACGCTTTCTTTTGGCTGTTACAAACATCCATACGAATTTAATATACTCGTATGCCTTTGTGCAGCTGAGACTTACCAGAATCCTACAACAAATACAAAGTCTTTGACGTGGCGCAGCCAGTACCCTTCTCGCAGAGCGTATGGCTCGTCATGCTGAAGACACAAAATTTGTTATTGTATAGGGCAGATCGTATTTTGCACATCGCTAAAGACTGTGTATCTGTTGCTGCAAATTTTCAGACCAAATGATCCCACGTTTTCGGATTCTCAGACCGAATCAGAAGCCCAGGCGCCGAGTAGATGAAAATAGTCATGAACATCATCATGACAAGTCCAAACATGTCACATTCATAGTAAAGGGAAAAATGTTCAAGCTTTAGCACTTACTAATAAACTTCGGTAAATCATTATGGGTTCAGCTTCAGAGAAGAAGAACCTGGCACCGGCTTTTTGAAGCAAACAAATAAAAACTGCTCAGAAGTTGAGCGGTTGATTCTTCGAGTATTGGGAAACAATTAATAAAAACTGAATTTTATCGAAATAACTTTACAGCTGGACGACTATATTGTAAAAACCATTATAAAGAAAATTTTTCTTTTTTTTTTATTAAACTGTTTATTATCAATCAGAAACCACAATGTTACCACTCAAACGAATATTTGTTCTTAAAAAAGTATTTCACATATGTAGTATTAATCAAGATCTTCTGGCGTGTTTCCAGTTATTCCAGATAACAATTTCTTGGTAAATTCACGTAGCTGTAACGGATCCTCGTTGTTGAAATCATCCATCACTGATTGCATTTGATCTTTAAGACCATCTGCTATTGAGGTTGTTATGCGATCTTTAAAAAAATTTGTTATAGGGCTTAAAATAATTCCAGTCAGCTGTCTTATCAGCCGAGCCTGATCTAATTGTACATGGATATTACTGTTAATTAAAAAGAAATGAAAAATAAATTTTTCATATATTATTAAATTACAGTGCATGATATTCAGGCATGTACATACAATTATAGCCCAAGAATGTCTTTAAATTTGCACTGTAACTATTGCACATATCTCACTTTCCAATTACCTGAATTCCATTATACGAAAATCGTGAAGATGAAGCTTGGAGTTGATGACGTTTACAGCTAACTCGGCATATACGACCGTATTATCCAATGAACCCATAACCTTTCCATATCCTTCAATTGCCATCAGTTTAAGGAAAAAGTTGTATTCGAACTATGAATAAAAAAAACAAAACTAAAAAGTAAGCAAATTCCCGAATTTTTATATTTGTGGACGTTGACATGCAATGACCGCATCTTTCAAGAGGAGATGCAATTACTGCACCGTCAAGTGGCCCGTGTGACACCAGCAGAAGGCTGTTACGAGAGCATGCAGGAAAGATAGCTGTTAGACTAACATTCGAGGAAGATTAGCACGAAAGTTTCTAAGAGAACTAGACATGCATTTAAAATAAACATAAAAATACCACTACAATTACTAATTACTAGAAAGATGTGTAAGGATTAGTAATTTAATAAGAGGAAGAGAATTAGTGGTGGATATGATATGGTAGAGGCAATTATTGGATCCAATACATCGTTGCTCTAGCTCTTATAGTCTTTGAGCACAAGGCGCTGATAGGGACGGACAGACGGACAGACAGACAGGGCTCAATCGAATCCGCTATTGATGCTGATCAAGAATATATATACTTTATGGGGTCGGAAAAGATTCATTCTGGACGTTACACACATCCATTTTCACCACAAATCTAATATACCCCAATATTCATTTTGAGTATCGGGTATAAAATGTATGTCTGATGCCACAGAAGCCTGCACAAAAATTCGACGCGGAAGCTCACACTGATTTAGATTCTAGAATACAATGCGATAAATGTACATGCCCGCAGCAAGGGTATAAGAAACCACACCTCCCAATGTTTGTAGGTACAATATAGAAAATATAAAATGTAATTATTCACAGACTTTTTACCTATCAAATGAAATGTATTTCTTGAATATGGTTCAAAGTGAGATTTTAGCAAACATGCAATGTTCATATGTACATGTATGTGTATGTACATGAGCACATTTACAGAAATGCATAGAAGTTGTTGCCTTATTAGGTAACTTGGACGGGGACAATCATCAAATGGCTATGATCTTGAAATATGCTAACGCCTTGAAAAGAGCATACACCTGGCTTTGTACCGATATGCCTCTTTTCAAAGAACAAAAAAAATACGTCATCTTTTAGTCTATTAAGCTTTCGGTTTGGGTTCGCCATTTAATGTTTAATGTTTAATCTTTAGAGTTCAACTATGTACAGTTAAACTGTGTAAAAATAGGAATGTACAAATCATAAAATTATCAGCTACTGGAAAGTTCGGTACACAATACAAGGCAGAAGAAAGTTAACTTAAATTATTCATTAAAGAAGATTTTACTTTGGGAGCGCAAGTATCAAAGGAAACGATGGGGAACGCTGTGAGTTGCTGCGCAGACCACAACTCTACAGTTATACCCGATACTAAGTCAGTATGGCTCTCCTCCGGCAGACGCTGCTAATATTAAACGACACGACAAAGAGTGCGTGCGAGAGAGACAGAAAATCAGTCTGAGCGTGACGTCGGGCGCTGCGTAGCCACTGTAGCCCCACTGGGGGCGGAAGGGGGTGGGGCGAAATTTTTAGATATACGTTTTATGGTGAGATCTAACAGAAGTACGGATACCAAATTTGGTTACTCTAGCTTTAATAGGCTCTGAGATTTGTGGATGCCCCAGATTTTCGAGACGGTCAAGGTTCGATATCACAGGAGTGTGGATACCAAATTTGATTGCTCTGGCTCTTATAGGTTCTGAGATCCTTGAACTCATATTTTGCAATTGGCAAAAACGACCATGAAACCTGTGTGTTAGGGAGAGACAGAGCGAGAAAGAATGAAATTGTTTTCTTGATTCTGACTATAATAATTATACGATCTGGTTCAGATTTTGCAGTCGAGAAGATATAGTCATCCTCTACGATTCTGTTTCCGTTTTCTCGTATCTATGAAATTGTGGATGCCACAGATTTTCGCCCTTTGTGGAGGCGAAAGTGGGCGGGGCAAGGTTTTGAAATATTCGTTGCTCTAGCTTTTATAGTCTTTGAGCACTAGGCGCTGATAGGGACGGACAGACAGACAGGGCTCAATCGACTCAGCTATTGATGCTGATCAAGAATATATATACTTTATGGGGTCGGAAACGATTCCTTCTGGACGTTACACACATCCATTTTCACCACAAATCTAATACACCCCAATACTCATTTTGAGTATCGGGTATAAAAAGATGGAAAAATTTGTTGTAGTCGCGACAAAGGCTACGGAAAGATTCATGGTCAGAGTAGTTTGTGGCGCCTTACAATTTAGATTTATTATTTCCAATAAAATGATAATGATATAATTATTATAAGTCAAACAAATTTTGTAATTTTTAGTTTTTGATATTCCGTACCGCTGCCAACGCATATATATCTGCTTATTAATAGACTCTGTTAGTGTGAGATAACAAAGGACTTCTAATGTACTCATGTATACTGATATAAGCGATTTCGAATTCTTTTAAAGCTGGATACGTCCCTTCACATGTACACAATATTCTGAGATGTAAGTATTTTAAAAACTTGTGGTTCTTTCTCACCTGAAGTTTATTTATTTTTAAATAAAATCTGCTCAGGAACGATTTTCCTTCATACGTCATAAACGCGTCCCCATGTCGCGCTATACCATACAGGTTGTAGACTATCCCATTAGTCAAATGGAGACCCGCCTCGTATGTGATGAACAGGGGTTTCTGTATTAAATAAAGTTGATAATATAATTAGATGTTTTCATGTTATTAAAATATTTATTTTGTATCTTATTTTTCATTAACTTACTATTGATATACTCTCTTTCATGTCGGGCAACTGTAAATGTTCTATACCCAGCTTTTGCAGATGCAAAAGGACCATTGGTGTTACAACATCCACCTCTTCGTTGATATTAGTCCAGCCGATATCATCCTTTTCAAAGTCATCTTCATTACTCGCATTTTTTGAAAAAGCGTGGGACCTTTGTCATAAAATTTCAAGATCTGATATCAAAGACGTTGCACTAACATAGTATCAGTATATATAATTCAATAAATTAGCCACTGCATATAGGAATAACATAAACGACCTATTCCCTTTCTTTCCCTGGCAACACCGATCTAGTAAAATCGCGTCAATCCAGTAAGTAATCATTATACGTGACCGAGGCCACCTATGCCACTGATCTTAAGAGAACAGGTACTGGAGATAGTTTGTTGGAGTATATTTCAGATTAAACAATACTCCGATCAGAATCCGAGGCCTATGTATTTTTACAATAGTGTAGGAATAAGGAATTTCAGTTTGTTTTATTGAGCACTCAATAAAACTACTGATTGAGTTATATGCGCAACTATTTGACGGCTATTTAAGGCTGTTAAGCTGCTTGTTCAGAGTCCCCTCTTGTAAAAGAGTGCGAATATTCACTGATTAAACTGCTTCAATAAGATCTGAGAGTACCACTCCAATGTATCCAATCCACGAATACACTGTGATAACTCTATAGTAAATATCTTAGTACGGTACTATTATTGATCGTGGATAGTTGCCAATGAACTAATTATACATATATGTATTAATAAGTGATGGCAATATTCTTAGCTTCTTGAAATTGCACAAAAGTTTCTTTATGATTTGTTAAAAACCGTCGGATATGATTTGACGGATTCTATGAACATGCCATCCTCCTTACATAAATATGTACATAAGCATACATACATATGTATAATAGTAGATTATAACGGAAATAACGGGCTTTACAAAAATGTTACTCAAAAAGAGTGGCCTCTGAAAATTTTGTAAACGCGAACCGTAGTAGTGTATCATTAAAATAGTTTTGAGCTGGTTGGATCTAAAACCTTTCAAACTACTTATTCTTTCCTTAGAACAAAGATGAAATCTTCATAAAGTCTATACTTAAATATGTATTTGGGAAGATTGTTTTTAATTACCTGAATGATTTTTCCTGCTTAGCTTCATCACGTGGCGTAACAACATCAACCAAAGCCGCCATAAACGTAATGCACATTATAAGTCTAACCACATACATTTTAATAAATCGGCGAGGCTTTTTTCAGTATGCTTTGCTGTTGCTTGTATTGAACAGCTCAATTATTATTATTTTTGTTTCTTCTACTTTGCGATAACAGTCCGAGGTCAATGTGTAGCTGACACTTGCACCTTAAGCTAGCACCTTATAAGAGGTCTATAAATACATTTGGATGTAACGTGACATCATGTACGAACTTTGTGCATTAAGTGTCCGCATAGTATAAGTGTATCAAAGCAATTGTACTGTGGATACGGGTGTGACAGATCATTGAAGAATTTTTAAGAATTATTAATTCTATTGGTTTGTCACACGCGAAATTAAAATGCACGCACATTCAAATCAACGTTAAATCACAATATTAAGGTGTACTACACCCGCACATATACAAACTCTCTACTAGAAATATATTTTCATATGTATGTTTCACAAAAATTAACTATTCCCCAAATTTTGAGTCACTCTAACGCGGACACTTTTCTCACAAACAGACACAGTACACACACACACACGCACGTACACGCACACACACCGTAATTATTTGCTTCCTATTTAGCGAACATGTGCCTATCAAAGCAAAGCACTTTATAAATTATTGCCCACTCCAAGCTTCAAGCAAACCTGAAAATTCAAGCTCACCCGTTGACGGATACCGATACCTTTCGTGCGAGCGGTTGAATCGAAACTACTGTTCAAATGTGTGAGCGAAACAATCAGAGCCGTTGACGCTGTCAACCGCACAAGCGTCATAAATTACACTGCCTTGATCTTGTTAAGTTTTCGAACTATGGCAAAATGTAGTGCAGTTTTGTAGTATCACTTATAGTGTACATACATATATCGTTTATTTTAAGATAAAGATAAAAAGGTCTTCAACGGAATTAATTCTTATTTGCAACGTTTGGAAGAGAAACAAGTAAAGCCGGTAAGTCGTACTATAATTGAATCATGGTCTATACTGCTTTTGCCGAGAATCATCGTCAGAATAATTTTGACGAACTGTGATCATGACTTTCAGTTTTTATTATTGTATGTGGACTCCATAAATTATTGTTTCATTAAATCGCAAAGCTTTTAATACTTTTTATACTCTTGTTGGTTGGAAAGCAGAATATGTAACGGAGATTCTTCTTTCTGTCCGGTCTCATCCGAAATTCTGATTGACGTAGCTTCTAATAAGTATTTAGTATTTTTCTTTTAATAAAGCGGGAAATGTTTTAAAAGAATATTGTGGGAGATCAAATATAACAATGTGTGAGATGACAGTTGTGGGACGTGCCTGCGTGAACCTACCACAATATTAACGTAAAGCCATTTTGACGAGCCCCTACTCATGAAAGTCCACCATTAATTGATAAGCCACACTGAAAGAGTGAGAAGCCGGGCGGGAAGACGCCGAAGGCGGGAGACTGATAATATTCAAGGACTGACAATATGCTTCCTTCAAGCATTAAAACAGTAATATTTACTAATATTTGAGAATCTAGTATGAAAATTGTTTTTAGTGGGCGGATAACAGTCATTATATGTGCGCTTATGCTTCATGTAAGCAATACAATATATTTTATACGTAATTATACGTAAGTGCCGGAGTTGATTTTGTCCACTCACTTTATAAGTTGGAAGGCCAGAAGGAAGCTGTAACATATGAAAATACCTTTAGACGAAACCCTATCAGTACCGCTTAAAATCAGCTAGATTACTTTGGAATAAATAGTGTGATAAATATAGTATATAGGTTTACAGAATTTATATTAAATATTTTTAGTTGTTTTTTACAGTACAAATACATTAAAATGTCTGTGTTTTATTATGCTAGTTTCGTTTTTTTTTTTAGAAAAAATAGGATTATATTTATACGACAGCAACAGGCTTATCATTTCGAATATATTCTTCAAAATTTTTGTCATCCAAAAGTGTCGGGTCAAAATCGTTTATTATCTTGGCTAGTGCCGGATTATCCAACATAGTTGTATGATTTCCTTCAATTACTTTAAGTACCACTTTACCAGCAGTCAGCTGCGAAACACAATAGTCTTCATCAATGTCTTGAAGGGAAACCTCTGCTGGACGGACTAGAGTAATGGGAGATTTAAGGTTCTTTGTACTGTCCAAATCGAATTTAGCTGCCATTTTCACCCTTCGGAACATGGCACCCACCATTGTAGTAGCGTACTCTTTGCTATACACTTTCTGCTTTTCAACATACTCCATGAATAATGTCATTTTTTCTTCAAGACTATCGATCTTGTGGAAAGCTGCAGCAGTGGACTCTTGATGAAATATCTTATTAACAATTCTTGTTAAAAGAAGGTCATAGAGGTCGTTATCCGAAAAGTTTTCCCCCAAGTGAAGATTGGTGAGTCGTTTTAAGAAATGAGGAGCTCCGTCTAACAGCATAATATGTCCACGGAAGCCAGCGTTTTCCAGTAACTGCGCTAGCTTAAGCGCCACAAAAGTACCATATGAATATCCGATAATATAAAATGGTTCTGTCGGCTTTAAAATTGGCTTAACACGCTACAAGATGACGAAAAAGAACATTTGATATTTGACGTATTATATTATATATATACTATAACTTATAAAATAGTGTTACTCACTTCTAAGCTTTGCTCAGCTATTTCCTGAACTGTCTCCAGGCTGGCAAATTGATGGAGCTGTAGGACGACGGCCCTGCTTTGCAAATTCGATCCAATATGGTACCATGCCTGACCTGCGGTCCCCTCTAGTCCAGGAATTATTATATTTGGTGGAAAGCTCTGTTTTGAAGGAGCTGCTGAAGTGTTCAGTGGAATCATCACTTGATCACAATGCGCTTCATCGCCCAAGTTTCGAAGAAGTAGGTCCATGCCTAAAAGGTTACTATCTGATGCGAAAATCATTTTTATATCATCAGTATTCTCTCCTTCCCTAGCTTCAACAAACTCCTGAAGTTTCTGGAATGTTAGCGACCGTAGGTCTTGCGGTGACAAAACTAGTTCGAAGTCACGCTCTAGGGTTTGCTTGATCTCGACTGCCATTAATGAGTCCATACCAATCTCTGATAGTGTTGTGCCCAGCGATACAGATTTTAAATCTCGAATGCCCATAATATTCATAACCGCATCGATAATACTTTCGTTTCCAGAACGTCCAGAACGTTTCTCAGCTACGACCATACTGGCAACGATTGGAGATTCGGCACTTAATAAGTGGTCAAGCTCTTGAAGACATGATGCAATTCTTTGCTGAAGGGTTCCTCCTATTTCCATGTCAATTTTGTCTTCGGCCATGTCCGCCACTAGTCCCACCTCGCCAACAGCACCCCACTGAATAGCTTTACCTGGCAACCCATCTCTATGGCGACATTCAATTATACGTTCCATAATAGAGTTGGCCATTCCGTAATTGGTTTGACCGGCATTTCCACGGCCACAGGACACACTTGAAAACACCACAAAATGTTCGAGCTCTGGGCAAAAAACCCGTGATAACGTATCCAGATGTTTTGTTGCTACTGCTTTAGGAGCAAAGCTCTCCACAAATTGATCCAAGCTTTGGTTTGAAAAAATGGCGTCACGTAGCATTACAGCAAGATTGAAAATACCTCCCACAGGACCGAGTTTAGAAGCTTCTGACAGCAACTTTTGACAACCTTCAATGGTCGATATATCTGCCGTGTTAATCACAACTTCGCAGCCGTAAGTCTTCCAAAGCCTATTAAATGGATTGAAAAAAGTAATAGGTTTTCAGACTTTGAAAAAAAACCAGCAAAAAAAGGCATCTTCGGAGCGCCGAAGCTTCAGATCGATCGATTCTATTTCGTCCGATCTCAATTATATTTAAATGATGTACGTATCTCCATATAAAAAAGTATGTTCCGAACGTTATGATGGTAACAATTTGATATATGTACTCAGTTAAATATTTTGTCGGACTTTTCGGACGGCCAGCAGACGAGCGGACAGAATAATAATAACACCCTTTGCTTTGGTATGATAAACCGTAATATGAACTTACGCGATTCTATATGACTGATAGTCTTTCGTTATCCCGCGACTGGAGCTGAGTATGAGCTTTCGAGCCCCACGCAGAGCCATCCAATCAGCCAATTCCATTCCAAAGCCTCCTAGGCCGCCCGGAATGACGTAGGATAAGTTTGGCTTAAAGTAAATTTGGCTCATCACACGCACCGGTAAGGTAGCCGGATTATCGGGTGTATCCCGAACTTGAATTACCACCTTTCCGATGTGCTTTCCACCTATTAGGTGTCTAAATGCCTGTTCAATTTCATGAGCCGGAAACACTTGGACGGGCAATGGCTGAATAATGCCTTTAGAAATGTCCGCATCGATCAGGCTTTTCAAGTGCTGTCAAAGTGTATAATTATATTAATATCTTCGTAATAAAACAAAAACACATAGCTTATTACCCAAATGTCTTCTTCAGGAGCCACAAGAAGACTATCGGCCAACACAGCATGGAAAGTGATTTCCTTCAAAAAGCATCCCATCCCAAGCTTGCTGTCGTTGGCCATATCGAATTTGCCAATTTCCAAAAAGTGACCGGACTTCCCAAGGCAGCGCACCGAAGCCAGAAGCTTGTCTTCAGATAATGAGTTCAACACAAAGTCTACACCATTGCCATCCGTCTCTCGCTGGATCATCAGCTCAAAAGATGTGTCCCGTGAGTTGCCAATGTTTGACTCTGAAATTTAATATACACGAGAAGGTAGATTGGATTGGTTATTTCTTTCATTAATAAACTCCATAGGTGTACCTTTTAGTTGCGGAAATGTATCCAGTAAAAATTGTTTCTTTTGAGGTGTACTGCAGGTTGTAAAGACTTCCAAGTTGTACGCCAATGCCACTCGAATCGCGGCAAGTCCAATGCCCCCGGTTCCGGCATGAATAAGAATACTTTTTCCTTTCCTGATATCACTTACCATGAAGAATGCGTAGTAAACGGTTATATACACCACCGGAACGGTGGCTGCCTCTTTCAGTGACCAGTGATCAGGAATATCCCAAATAAGCTTTGACGGCTTCTCCACGTAAGAAGCAACGCCACCCTTAACAACCATACTCATTATACGCCGGCCCGTTACTGTGTTGATCCCGGAATACTCAAAGCCCAGAACACAATTCTGGTCTATGCGGCTAGAGCCATATAACTCAACGGCCAAGCGACCCGTTGCCAGCATAACATCTCTGAAATTGAGCGATGAGTATGCAATTTTGATCATGCAGTCTTGTGGATTAAGGGGGCCTTCAAGCCAACGGAGGGTTGACAGATCTCCACGTTGAATCACATTGCCATAGATGTGATCCAATCTGGTCATCGGTTTATCAGACTTGGGCAATTTCAAATGCCTTAAACTACCCCAAGTTCCCTAAGTTTCGTAAAAAAGAAAATATTTTATTGATAATTTTGATAAAAGTGCCATAAGTTGACCATGAATAACTTACATTGCGATAAATGTTAATTGCCAATCCGAGCGAGTGTTGAGCTGAATAGAACGGATCTGCTAAATTAAACGCTGGTGCAGTTTTGTCCGCAATAAAGAAGCACTTAACCAAATTGCCGTCTGGCTCCTTACGCAAGCAGTTCACTAACCCAATGAGTCCACTGAGCTCTTCATTAAACGAATACAAAACAACGGGAGTCTTTGAGCTAAGCGCAGACTGAATTGGAGCTATCCACTCAAACATTTTGTCATTTTCGGACACTTTCACAACTAGGGGCTCTATTTGCAGGTTCTTTGGTGCTTTCTGCAGGAGAATAAACGCCTCCTCGTTGTTTTCAATTGGAATTATTGTAATCATCCGAAATTGATCTGAAACTTCTGAATGTACTTTATCGATATTTGATTGCGCTCTGATTAGTACGTATCCACTATCTGTGAGCACGCTTTTGGCAGTTTCAATAACGTCTTTGTTAAGATCTCCGCAGACTCCACCACAAACAACGAAGTGACAATTCGATTGTGTGGACAAACTACCATTTTCAATATGAATGCCGGGAATGTCGTCTACCTTTCTAGATGTCAAAAACATGTAATCTCCCGTGATTACTGGTAAGTCCTCGATAGCTTCCAGGAATTCATTTAAAATCGTGTTTCTTCCATCTGTATCTACCTCGACCAACTTCATTTTTAATGAAGAGTTATTTTCTAGGGCCAATTGCACACAAATTCGGGCAGCATTTGCCAGCGATACAGCTGGAGACGGCAAGAAGGGGAGAAATTCATATTTCTCCAGGATAGGAATACCAGGTGGCCTGCGTCTTTGAACGGGACTTGCATGAAGACCCACAAGTTCAATGCCACCCGCGACAATCCGATCGTACTTTCGATCCACATATACGTCGAAAAAGCGATTCTCAGGGTCCATTTTGGTCAGTAAGTCAAAGTGATGGAGGCCATTTATTCTAAGTTTTCGAATCTTTGTTGGCAGCAGAAGTGTCCGTGAATCAGTTCCCAGTATCTGAATTTGTAGCATCGCATCCATGAATGTTACCCAATTATAATTCCACTCCACCTGTCCGTATAGACCATCCGAACGGGCCTTATGAACTGCCTTGAATGCTCCATTGTAATGATATCCACGTAATTTTAGTTCTTTGTAGAAGCCTTTTTTCGATACCATAGGAAACTCTGATTCCTTCTGGAAGTGATATACTTCTGGTACGGTGCGACTTTCAGTCTCTCTTATAAGACCGGTAACAACCAAACTGCCCGCTTCCGTTATCTAATAGATTATAGATATGTCCATACATATGTATGTATGTATAAGTCATATCTGCATTGGTAATATTCGTATGCACTTACCTCAAAATGTCCGGTGCCGTAGTGAATCATTACGTTCAATTCCACTTCGCCATTTACTGACATATTTGTCGCTCTCAAAAAGCGTACGTCTTCGAACTCAACTGGCACATCCATATAGCTCGGACCATGATACATGAGGGAAAATGTTTCCCAAACGTACTGCAGGTAGGATGTGGCTGGAACCAAAATTTTGCCATCTATAACATGTCCACTCATAAACTCCTCGTTGTCACTGGCTAAGTTAACTGGAAATATGCGCTCCCCACTGGACTTTGTTTTCATATTTTCATACTTTGTCACAAACCAATCTTCACTATGATCCCAACGAATGAGTGAGCTGATGCTTGGTGTAGCCCGCGACACTGGGAAGTCAATTTTTCCATACAAGTTAGAAACAGGAACCATTAATCCATTTTGGTGTGTTCTACCGAAAAATTAAAATAAAAGAAACACGAAAAATAATGAACACAATTGATGTAAGTTCATATTGGTTATACATACTTTCCCAGCGCAGACAAAAAGAACAAGGCGTTGTTCTTGTTTCCCCTATTCGTCAGTGGAATATGAACCCCACTTGGCATAGATCGCTTCAGAATAGCGCCCAGCAAGCCATGCGGTGCAATTTCGATAGTCAAGGCATTTTTCGGAAGCAATGCGAATGTTTCTTCAAAAAGCACACTGCTCAGCAAATTATTAGTATGGTACTGAGCGGAGCAAAGCTTGCGCTCAGCATGATCCCAATCGCTTTTGGGAACACTAGTACTCAGCCACTTTTCGGTTCTCATTTTTGGATGTGGTACAGTTTCCATCATATATTGCAGCAAGGGGGGTCCCATGTGGGCAATGTATTTTGAGTGATAAGCTATATTGGAGCATGGCACCTCTTTGGCAAATATACTTTTGGCTTTTAATTCGTCTACGAAACGGGTCACATCATCGACTGGTCCAGAGATAGTGCAAGAGTCTGGACCGTTGTGACAGGCCACTTCGATGGATTCCGGCAGCATGTGCAGAATTGACTTGTACCCAATGCCGACTGCTGCCATGGAGCCCGTAATTTTTTCCACGTCCACACTAACTCTTCCGCGATAATAGGCTGCTAGTATCATTTGTTGTGGGGTAAGCCCACCATCGGCATATGCGCAGCCCAGTTCTCCCACAGAATGCCCAATAATAAAGTCTGGCTCCAAGTTAAGGGAACGCAAGACATCAGTTAAACCAATTTGGACGGCCGCTATACCCACGAAAGAGTGCAAAATATTTTGGTAAATTGTGGGGTCGTTGGATGTTAATATGTGTATAAGGTCAACTCCTTTCGGTTTCAAAGTCTGATGGCATACTTCAATTGATTCTCGGAAACGGGGTATAACCATAAGCGAAGCACCCATTTCGGGCCACTGCGAACCCATTCCGCTATAAACCCAGACTATGGGGCGCTGGAGGCCGGTGTAATGCTGTACATCTCTGACCAATGCTTTTGCTGGGGCTTCACCTTGCTTGCCAAATATTGCGTAGCCACGGAAGACCATGCCAGATACATCGCTCTCTTGAATGTTTTGAAGTAATCCAATAAATTCCGCATCCATTGGCTTTTTCTCCACAGCATTAAAAATCTCGTTGACGGCCTCTTCTGTTCTTCCTGCCCATGTGAGAATTCGTGGTATATCATCTTCTGGCAGGCCAAAATTGGCCTTGGCCTTGGGATAGGCTCTCAAAAGGGCATGAGCATTGGCCCCACCAAATCCAAAGGAGTTTATGCCGATACATGGCTTTGGTAGTGGGGTGACATCTTTAACTACAATCAATCGTCCCTCAGCCAACGGTGCAATTATAGATTTAACCTCTGTAAAGTTTATGTTTGGTGCTATCAAACCAGTTTCGAAGGCAAAACAGGCTTTTACTAAAGAGCAGATCCCGGAAGCTGCTTCCGAATGCCCTACATTTGATTTTACAGATCCAACCAATAGAGGCTCTTGCCTCTGACTGCAAAGAACGTTATCAATCGCTTTGCACTCCTCTGGATCCCCCACTACAGTCCCTGTACTGTGAGCCTCCAAGTAGCCCAAATCATTTGGCGTAACTTCAATCTCCTTGTAAAATTCGTCGAGCAATTTTTCTTGCACTTTACCCGACGGATAGGTAATACCCTCTGGTTTATATCCATCACAGTTTGTTTTTGAATAAATAACACTTGCATAAACGCGTTTGGCATCTCGTTTACGTTGAAGAAAAAGGCAGTTAATGGTTTCTGATCGTGTGTAACCGCTAGCATCCTTATCAAACGGACGACAAAAGCCGTCTTGGGCCAGAACACCGAGTCTAAAATGTCACATTATTAGAGCGCGACGCATCCAGGCACAAGTGTTTACTTACCTCGCAAACTGAAGGGTTACAAAAGGATGAAGAAGTAAGTTTGATCCCCCGATGATGGCGGCATCAATTTCTCCATTTCGAATGGCGCTAAAAGCGTTGTCAAGCGCGTACATGGAACTGGAACAAGCTGTATCTAGTAAAAATGAAGGACCCTCCAATCCTAGAGAGTACGAAATCCTATTAGCCATCATGGCCCGACTACAGCCAGTAATTCCAAAGCCGCCAGATGACACCTTTTCGTAAAACCATGTTTTTTCCGATTCAGATATACAAGATCCAACGTACACTCCTGTCTTTGAGCCACGAAGACTCTTTGGGTTTATTCCTGAATCTATGACAGCTTCATACGCAGTCTCGATGAGAATACGTGTCTGGGGATCCATTGTATGTGCTTGCTTAAAATGCACTCCAAAGAAAGTAGCATCAAACTTTTCGAGGTCAGAAATTTTTCCTGATCGCTTTGGTATTTCCGGATTAAAGTGGCGCCAACGACGCTCATCGTCGTCAACCATATCAATCTAAAATGTAGACATATTGATCCATACTATAAAAATATTTGTAATGCATGTTTCCTTTCGTATTCTGCTTTAGAACTATCTTGAAAAGATGAAAAGGTCTTGGAAAAGGATAGTTGTTAGGTTTTATGACGTTTGGACCCCGGACCTAGTACTTTTCACTTTAAAAGTATCGGACAAAATTGCAAGATAATCATTATAAAACAAGTAGCAAGACGTTTCTTTGATGAACGGCTTGTGTACGAAACCCAATTTATTTCTTTTTACCACCCCAACGTAACTAACGATTTACCGTTAAGGTCTTGTATCACATATTTGCACTTTGATTTAAATATATTTTCACATGTGCACAACGTAACCACATTTTTCATGAAAAGAAAAAATACCCTATCCGATATTGTTTGCTATTAAATTTATTGCAAATTCATATTTTCATGCTCATATTTCCTGGTCACCTTTTATTCTTAATTTATTATCAATTAAATTTTTTATATGGGTGCCAACCTTGTTGTAAAGCTTGTATTCATATTCCGATATGTTACGACAGTTTGGAAATTTGCCTGCCATCCCGGAGATCACTATATCATCGCCGTCTGAATCAGGTCGGATTCTGGAGTATTTCTTCTCATTTCTTTCAGTAGATGTAGACATATTTTTTTGTTGTTGGATTTAAAATTTTCAAGTATTTAGTATATTATCTCAAAAACTGTTTCACTTTTCACTATCACCAATTTACAAATTTATTATATTTAGCTTCCGTCAGAATATTACTCGTAATATAACAAGAAGGTATTATCGGATTGCGAAACAAATTGCAACTAGGCACTCGATATTCCCACAGGCGTCTTTTATACGTACTCGCCATAAAGTCAGTCCAATTACAAATTCCAAAAAAAATAAATGGTAAATAATTTGACCACAAACACACCAAAGTAATTAAAGTCGATGAATTGTATAAGTAGGCAGTTCATTTTCCAGTGTACCGGGATTGCAAGGGCTGGATAATTTAAATTTCAGGAACGACTAATTAACAAATCATGCCTACGCCAATTCTTAGTAAATCGAATTGGCAAATCGAATCATATCTTACAAGTACCATATAGCTCTCAACAACCAGGTTCAAAATGTACTGTGCCTATAAACATCTAAATGGTACACATGTAGATACATATTTACTGTCTGCGCATTTTTAACTACTATATAATTTAACAATACAAAGTATAGCGTTTTCATTCTTGAGTTTGACAAAGTGAAAGTAGTTAAAGGCGAATTTAATTATGAAGTCGTTGCCACTGGATTATTTAGTAGACGAACAATGCACTCAACTGGAAATAGATTGTAAGTACATTGTAATACAATACTTCCAATGGCCATGTTAATGAACTTCAAAGCGTATTGCTTAATGTTAATGAACTGCTGAATGCAAATCAATAGGCCGTTGATTGAACTTGCCTTATAAAATATCTGTATATGTATGTAAACTTGTTGTGTGACACCTAAGTACATATTTACAAGTGTGTTTTTAGCATTTTTACAGAAGCAATCAAGTGACAGTGATTCATTGGTTTAATTGCACGCAATGGCTCAGTAGGCAAAAGATGATTGACCAAGAACAGTGTAGCTTCTTTACAAATCAGCATCACATCATGTGTCGTATAGCTGATGATATTGCGAAGATGCCTCCTTTTGTTGAATAGTATAAGCCCGGGACATTTTTCAACATGTATATTCTTTGTAAATACTCGCATTTATTCATATACTATATAAATATATGTATTTACTAAAATTTTATGAAAGTTTATATTTATTTCTATCACATAGTCGTATGTCCTAAGCATATATGTAAGTAAATACGTAAACACTATTTTGATGAACTTATTTATTTGGGGCAGTGAAACTAGGTGTAAACTGTGAAAGTACCTATCTATACTTAATATTTATTTTAGCATGTACAGCTATTGCTTTATGCAAGATAACTACGGCAGTCGTATAATGGTATAATGAGAGTAATAAACAGAGTACAGAATACACAATATTGGGGTTTCCTATAAATAATTAAATTTCGTACGTATGTACATATATGATTTTAAATAGTAATGAGAGAGGATAATTTTCTGCTAAGTTCTAAGTACTAAGGAGCGCTTTAAATCTAAAAGGATATCTAAGGATAATCACTACGATACATTCGGTTAGATTAGATGAAAAGGTGGAGGCAAAGGGGTTGGGAAACCAAAAGCATTTGCTCAGTTCGTTGTCTGTCTAGGCTACACTTGAGGCATTAGCTGACAATTCCCGTATCCTTCCGTCTCGCTTGGTCCGGGGAGGGGGAACGGGCGGATTGTCCACCTCGACACCTTTACCCCCATAACCAAGCGATTCAAGAGGTTTGAAGATTCTGTTGTGGACAGCATTTTCCAAAGACGCGTTATTTTTGTTATTATTTCTAAACTTCTGCGAAACAGAGTTGCTGCATTCCTTAAAAATACAAAAGTTTCGTCTATAAAAGTACCAAGTTCCAATGGCACAAAAAACTACTCCCAGAGTAATTACTAGTGCTAATAGAAGTGAATAATTAAATGCAATTTCTTCTGAATCATATTCATTAGTTGTTGGTATTTTCGTACTAGATCGTGTGGGCGTTGGGTGTAAAGGTCGAATAGGTCGCATAGGAGGTCGTGCATCCGTGGTTATTGCGATATCTGAACACGAACGAAATTCCTCCTGGGGTCCGCAGCCAACTGCACCATTACCATCGTTGCACATGCCCCAATTATTCCCAGCAACGTAGCGCCACTGCAGCACGCATTGATTACATGTCAATTCTGTAAACAATCCGAATGTGGCACAAAATATGTTTATAATTATTGTAAAAGGAGTCTGTACTCAAGAAACTTTACCAGGTAAGCGTGCTTTGATTTCATATATGCGACTTCCATTTCGAGGATAGAAGCGGCTGTCCATATCCGCTGGACTTGGCTGCGCAGGAGATCCACCAAGTATATGCAGGATATTTTTATCTAGGCATGCCTGTTTGGCACCCGGATCATCACATAACCGAAACTCAAAATACCTAGAGACGAAACCAAAGAATTACAATATTGCACAGTTGTAAAATGAATCCGCGTCTATTGTACCCCATGTGGCTGGCAGTTAATTCAACCCGAATCGTCATCTCGGATGCTGGCAAATAACTTCGCACAATCACGCCTTGCCCCCACTGACCACCGTTTTCATGGGGCCGTGGCTCCGGCATGTCCCACGCATCTCCACACTCGCCGCACTTTCCACCATTTCGCTTCCATTGGCGTGTAAACCCGCCGCAATAAAGCTCATGGTCATTGTAATCTGGCGGTGTTTGGAATCCATAGCGCCAGGCCGATGCCCTGCTTGGCGGTTCGATTAGCCTTCCGTGACCATCGCAGGAACGAATAAAAAAAAAAGGAGCATAAAGTAGTAAAGCCCACAATTTAGGCAGAGCTTGCCCCTGTCGTGGCATTTGCTGGAAAGTATAAATATATAAGTAGAAATATTATTTAGATCGACTAAAAACATAACAATTAACCAATTATGTTCCTTTGTAGCGTACGGTACGTGAACTTCCGATTTTCTGATTTTAACTGATTTGTTTATACCCTCGAAAAAGATAATATAAATACATATACATAACTAAGAGTATCGCACAGAATGAAGAATCTCCGACCACATAAGGTATGTGCAAATACATTTCACACATTTTTTAGCTTTATATCTCAATGATACTAGAACAACTAGAAAGGAATGCCTACTTTAAGACCGAAGCTTTTAATAACCATCGAAATCTTTTGTTCCTATGGCCGCAGTAGACCCAAAATTAATATTTTGTTTCTAAGTTTTGTAAGTCTTAAGGGATTGTCCCGATTAGGGATGTTGATGCTCCAGATAACTCTCGTGTATGTGATGATTTCTTCTGTGCATTCCATTCACCTGGTCGATATCATAAAACATTCCTCTACCTCTACCTTAACACACGAAAATGCTTCCCCTCCCGAAACATTGAAAGAACTGGTTTTTTTTGTGGGATTAAGAGGCAGTCGGAAGTGCTAAATTATTGCCATCAACTCCACTTTTAGCATGCACGAAATCACGTCTTTTTATTATCCATACGATATTCACAAAATAAATACAAAAACAAGGGAAAAAATGACCATAATAAGACCGCACGATATGGAAATTTCTGTTAAATCGGTGGATATGTAAAAAGCTATATATGTATTTATATTCCTCCCAATGCGGTGTCTTTAAGACCCTTGGTATCACCCTTAGAACCCTTTATCAATTTGGGCGTTTAAACATTTCAACAAAAACATAATGTGCGTGTGGGTATGATGAAAGTTTGCACATTACTGTTTGTGAAAAGAGATCCCAGACCAGTTTTACCACTAAGAATTTCATTTCCGTTTTTGGCATCAAAAATAAAAAACCCCAAAACATGTTTTCGTTCATTCTGTACACGAGTAAAATCTTTTTAAACCAGATCTGGCTACCAAATACTAAAACGAATTCTCTTTTCATTTTTACTTTCACCCATGCATCACATTAAAAACACTGTATGGATGGATGTCTATTCAACACTCTAACACCAACCGAAAAAGTCTTAGTAATTTGAATGCATACATACTCGATCTATATTTTTAACTATTAAAAGTTAATGAGTAAAAGTTGAGATTAGATATTAATATATAAACAATATTCCTTTTATTATTTATTTCGAAGTAGAAAAAACGGGCGTTTCACTAGTCTTTCACTCGCTTTACAAAAAGACACACCAACCGACTTTCCCGTTACCAACTGAATACTGAAATAAAGTCAGCAACCGAGTTTCTCACCGCTGTCTTTTTCGGCTCTTCGTTTGCAGCGAAGCGAAAATATGAAGACGTTCAAAAGACGTCTTCTTCTTATCCGACAACGTTGCATATTAATACTCGTTGGGGTCGAAAATATCTAGGCGACGAAAGTAGGTAAAATCCTAGCATTAAAAGAATATGGCGTTATAGGTTTATTTAATAATAATAATAATAATAATAATAAAACTCGTATGTTGATGTCCAATATTGGTAAAACCGATTTTGACATAAATTTGTCTTTCTTTTTCAAAAAGTACCATTACATTCGACGTCTCCGCAAACTTGTTATCATTTAAAAAAAAAACTGGTTTGGAGAAATTTTGCACGCAACTGATGAGCAGTGTGCGGAGTGTGGCTTTGTCGTTGGCCTGAACTTCGTAGGAGTTTTAAGACGAGTTGTGCCTGACACATTGCGACTGGTCATGGTTGGGAACGCAAGTGATGATATAAACCAACATGCAGCCATGGGGAAGGTTTTTGTTTTTGTTACATATGTAGGTTAGGTATAACCTAGAGATGTGCACGGGCAGGGCACCGAGCAACTCGGCACGAAACGATTATTTTCCCTCATATTTCCAAATCGAGCACCGCAAGGGCCACAACATTTTGTTGCTAAGAAACTCGCAACTGAGAAGGAAGACTTTTTGTAATCTATAAAATCAGCTGACAGGCAATCAACGAGCAGTCCAACGACACTTTCTTGGAGGCTAGATATGGTTTCAGTTCAAATACTATAATACAGCAGGGAGAAACTCTTTTGGTATGTTTATCTATTTATTTATTTTTTAAGCAGTGCAGGAGCTCTTGTTTCTATGCTACCAAATCTCTCACTTCCAAATTCAACTGCAGACTGACCCTTATCTGCTGCATGCCTATCAATATTATACATATGTAAAATAAAAATATTATGTACGAGAATTCGACTCTGTTTTCTCTCAAGCGACACAAGAGTGGTTCGGTGGTTCAATGAGACATTAGATAAGCATGGTTTCATAGGAGTACGATAGTTTAGTCTTGCTTACCGATAGAAAATGTTAATGTTATGATCTCGCCGCCACACTTAATAAAGCAAGCGAGGGTGGTAATTTAACCGTCATCCTGTTCCTCCATGTCGACGATTGCATGACGCACAACATCAGTTCCCTGAATCGAGGTGGTCAAAGAAATTTGTCGACCCTTATATGTACATATAACGCAGGCTCTCTTTGTCTTACTTGTTCGTCCAATTGTAGAATATTGCACTTGTGTATAGTCCCTGTATAGGCATTAGCTAGGATGCAATTGTTACCATTATAGAGCCGGCAGTATAAAGAGCAGCAGGTTGTTATTGAATCCGTCCAAAAGCAATTTTTAATTTTTGCCCTTCGTAACTTTAACTGGGACTCGGGTAGAATATTGTCACCCTACCGGTCTAGGCTAAATCTTATTGACCTACCGTCGTTGCACCATCGCAGAATATTCAATGGCGTTATGTTCGTGCACAATCTTTTTCTCGGGATTGTTGACTCCCAAACTCTGTTGGGTCAGATTGACTTGGCCGTCCCATCTAGACCTACCCGTACTTTTAGGCCAATCCGTTTACCCATATGTAGGTCAAATTATGCCGAACATGAACCTTTTATGGTTATATGCCATAATTATAACTTCCTCTGTCATTCCTTATCCCCTGAACTGTCCATTAGACTAATTGCATGCAATATTTATAATCACTTAAATTCTACTAACTTTTAACTTCTCTTTTTTCTCCTGTTGTAATTAAGTACCATTATTAACAGATAATTCTTAATTTAATAAATAAATAAATAGATATCACTACTTGTTGAGCCACAAAATCTATATTATTCATTCACCCTATTAGATCGACTAGACATCCATCCATTCTTCCTTCTGATTTGTAGATCTAGTTCTGCCATGGAGGAACCGTTCAGGGTCTTATGCTTGAATCCATTGACCACATTGTATCAACTTATTATTCTTAAATATTATATAATAATTTTATTATTATTTAATTTTTATTTATTTATTATAAAATAATATTAATCATTTTAATACATGCTTAGCTCTTTTAGTTAAGTTTAGTTCTAATTTTCCTCGATCATTAATCTAACATCTACCTTACCTGATCAAGAATATATACTTTATGGGGCCGGAAACGATTCCTTCTGGACGTTACACACATCCACTTTTACCACAAATCTAATATACCCCAATACTCATTTTGAGTATCGGGTATAAAAATGGAACAACGACGATGTTTGATTGTTAATTCTTGCGCTCCGTCTATCCTCACAATTGGCCAATATTCTAAGCTTTTTCCTCTCGTTTCCGTTTCCGTCCGTTGAAATTTTATTGACAATTTTGTAAGCTATAATAAAACAATTCATATAAGTAAAATAAACGTTAGTTTTTGGACTCCCTTAAAAATTGCATCAGCTCTGTTTGGAAGTTGTTTTGGCATTGGCTGCTCGCAATTTGCTGGAGTATATCACGCTTTGTTTCCTGGTGCTCATCCTGTAACTGCTCCTTCTGGATTTCAAGCATTTTTCGAACAATCTTCAGAAGATTGTACAGTTTAATCCGCTTAATCCGCAGAAATAAAACTAGAGCCGCAGTTGGATCTGTCCCGGTTGAATTGTTTCGGGACCCCCGCAAATCCGCGGGACTTCCCATTTATGCAGTCCACATCGACTATTCGTAAAAAAAAGATATGTTTACTTATTATGTACCATTAATTTCTAGTCTCTCCATTTTGTACTGTGTCTGTTGTATTTCTTTTTTTAGTCTTCAACGATTTAAAATTCCAATAACGATTTGAAATATGTATAGGCGCGAACTATTTTTTTATTTGTTGAAAACCATCGGCTAAATATCGCATAGAAACGTGCGATTTAGAAACATCCCAGACCGTCAGACCAAATACTTTATTGGATTTTCATGTTTTCTTGCCACCACGTCTAGCTCATACACCTTGCAATTTTTTTACTTTTCATAGTTTTTTCTAGTATTTTTCAGTATATATTAAGACGCGCTATGGACTCATCCCCTTGTCCAATGTAAAAACCGTGTAGAAATACCATTTAGAGCCATGTCCCAGGCCACATCGAATACTAATTCGTAACCAGAATCGAATTCCTGATCATTTGCCATTAAAATCTCAATTTTTTCAAATATGTCGGAAAAAAGGCATGACAAAAAATGGATAACGGAGGTTTTTCACACTGGCGCTTTCATGGGGCTTAAATGAGAGATATAAAGCTAGTTATATTCCACGGAATATCCAAAACGAGGAATGTGATGCAACTTGAATACGAATAATTCGTCAGTATATTTACGGTATATTTTGAAATTTGTGACGTAGTTTAGGTATATTTCGGAGGGTGAGACCGTATATTTTAACGATAAATCCGAGGTCACACTGCTGCCATTGTTTTTCCTAAAATATATAAACAACTTTTAGAAGTTGCAACATACGCAACGATGGCAGACAGGCTAACGCAGCTACAGGATACCGTAAACCAAGTAAGCTTTATAGTTTAGTTGTCCCATTTGTATTTATTAATGTATTTATTTGTACGTTCAGCAGGCCGAGCATTTTTGCAACGCCATAGGTGTAATCCAACAGACATCTTATCCCAGTAAATTTGGAAATTTCGACCGCACAGGGTCACAAACGCCGAACCCAAGTCAGCCCCAGGAGGACTATGCTCAGCTATTCGCACAGCTAATTGCACGATGCGCCAAAGATATTGACACATTGATTGAGTCGTTGCCAAATGAAGACAGCTCGATTGAACTCCAAAACTCAAGTCTCAAGAGGCTAGAAATGGAAAATCAAGAGACCGCTCTTGACCTTGAGAAAGTTGTTCAAAAAGGAGAGCTTTTGCTTGAGAAAATTCAGTCTGCTCTGGAGAACATTGCTCAAGCTCAACTTGATATGCAAATAACACTCAAGTCCAGTATTAAAAATATTTGAAAATCATATTTGCTTTGCATATGCGTTTAATTAATTCACATAACAGCATAACACCTTGAATGCATTTCGCTTGTAAACTGTATACATAGTCACAAATGTATCTGTATTTACGGATACTAATGATGACGAGCATCGGCGATGTATTTACAATGCAGGACTTAACGTATTTCTTAGTTTATGGCTTAGTAGAATATAAATTGATTTATTTTTGCAAAATTTTAGCGAAAGAAAACTCTCACAGGAAAATAAAAAAATATAAATAAAAACTAAGCCGACATGTACAAGTTAGGTCAAGCTATAATTAATTTGTAGTTCTTTAAAATCTGTATCTGCAGTTGCTTCTAAATGTCTACTTTGTAGGTAGATTAAGCAAATAAGTTATGTTTATATGTACATGCATATACATCTACTTCGGATATTGAATATCAACCTAATTTACATGTGTGAATAGAACAACCCAACATAGACTCTTCTGAAGCCTAAAATTATGTATGTCATTTTTAGTTGAGCGTGCCCCGGCAGCCTTGAGCGCCACACAGACATGGAATTTTTTCATCCTCCAAAGGAAATTTATAATCGTATGTTATTTCCTCATTGACCCCAATAGGTTGCTTTGAATATATGACTATCTTTTTTTCAGACTCTATTGTAATGACTTTTGCATAGCAGTTCGGCTGCAATTAAAAGTTGGAGAAATAATGTGTGTAAATTATTTTGTGTTCGTAATTGCAGAAAAGAACAGAACAAGCGATACTTACATTGCAGCTGTGGTTAATAAATCGGGCCAAATTTCCACATTTGGTGGCATCGATAATGGTTTCCATGTCGATTCGAAACAGATAGGAACTGCCAATTCCAATTGCCTCATATTTTGTCTCTCGTAAATCGGCCACCACCGGTCGAATCATTTGTCCGACATATTCAATTACCATTTCGTCTGCTGCTATAGGCTCCATCGCAAACAGTCCCCAATCGTGTATGGCTGATTTTGCAAATTTGAGTTGTTTCTTTCGGAATTTGAGCTGGTTAAATTTCAAAAGCTCTGATTCGCCCATAGATCCGAAGGCTGTCAAAAGTCGTCGCTGGTTGGAGCGCGCCTCTCGCGAAATGCCTTGCATTTTGGATATTAATTTGTTATGGTGGTGATTCGTGAGTGCTGTGGGCTCATCACAACGATCTTCATTTTCAGCATCATCTATGTTGGCTTTTGCATGGTGATACTTGTGCTTTGCCTTTTCTCGTACATCCAACTTGTAGTAGCCTTCGGTGCGAGCACATCCTGTCTTATGGCGCATCAATTCGTCATCTTTTCTGCGCTTCTTCGGCGGCGGTGGCCAAAATGCACGATCTGTTGTGCAGTGGTCTACCCAATGCGTGTTGTTCAAGAACATGCTGAGAAGAGAAAAGGTTACGGATTAAACAAAAATATACCTGAGCGAAATAAAATTAATAGCTTACGCATAAGGCTCCTTCTGCAAATGCTCAATATAGCTCATCTTAATATACTTGATGTCTTCCGCGTCGATACCTTTCGTTAAAAAAGTGTACAAAATAACCATTTCCTCGTTTTGATCGCGAGCTTTGTACATCTCGTAGGGAACAAATTTGGCCGTTTGACGGGCCAGTTCAGCCAATGCATCAGTAATAGGAGCGACTTTATTCTTTGCGTTTGACTGCCGAGGGACTGAGTCCTTCTTTTTCTTTTGCAGTCGTGTTGAATCCTTGCGCGGTCTTCCTGGGCCTGGCCTTTGCATTTGGCTACCACCAGCCACATTTTCCTGTCCATCAAATCTATTCTTATTCTGGGCATCCAGTCCAAGCCGACCTGAGGTGGCGTCTGTGAAGGAAGCAGACTGCGCATGTGGCGGCAAGGAGTAGCAGTGCTCGAGAGCTACTTGACTTGCTTGCGACGCTTGGCTGGAGCCTCCATCTGAAGAAGCCGGTGATTGTGTTCCCTTTTTGCTTGTGTTTGTGTTGGAGAACGATTGAACATCTCCGTTTAAAATCGTTGTTGCCTCAACCACATCTGAGCTGTTGAGATTACTCTTCAATTTTCCATCAATTTCTGCGATTTTGCGTGTATTTTGTTCGATGTTAGTTTCCAGAATCGGCTTATTAATCTCATCTACAAGTTCAGCTAGAATATTTATGCCGGGGGTCAGTGGAACCTCTGCAACATCCACAGTATCTGCCATATCCCCACTAGGTTTCTTTACAATTTCTAATTTACGCTCCGAAATTGAACGACCTTCCGAGAAAGAGTTTTGGTTATTCTTCTGCTGTTCTTCCAAAAACTCGCGCTCTATCTGAGCCATGTACTCGGTATTTCTACGTCTCTTTTCCTGATACTCGCGTTCTTCATCCGAGTCGCTGTAAATGCGATCGTATTCATAAACTGGCTTGCGGAGATCTGTATCATCGTACTTCTCAACTGGCTCTTCATTGTAGTCTGGCGGTGGAACAGGGGTCAGAGATCGTCGAGATTCATTCACCATTTTTCGGATAGTCTTTAGTTCTGCTTCAACTTTGTCGTCCGGGTCCTCTTCCTCCAATCCAAAGCTGCTGTCTTTGCTAATGTCCTCAAGATCAGACGGTATAGTGGAAATTACCTTTGTTCGCAACGCAGGCAAGAAACCTCTTCCGGCAGTACTTTCAATGTCGGCATCCGAGTCGGAGTAGATATTTTTCTTTTTCGTTCGACCCCGTTTTTGAACATGCATTCGATCTGTGTGCCTTTTCTCGTCCTCAGAGTCTGAATAGATGTTCTCAATATTATCATCTCCAGGTTCCTTGAATGCCACACGCCTATTCTTCTTAATCAGTCTGCTTTTTCGATTAAGATTTCTAGGTGGATGATCGTCGTCAAAGCTATCATCATCGCTGCTTTTTTCCTTTTCTGTACCATCAGCAGCGTCGTTGACTTCATTTTCTGCTTCGCTAGAAGAGGATGAGGACGATGAAAAGAAGCTCGACGCGCTTCCCCTTCGTTTTGAATGCATTTCAGGTGACGGCAGTCGAATAGTCGCCATTTCTCTATCCAATACCCGGTCCTTTGCATTGGATCCTGGTGCCTCAAAGCCGCCCATATTCGAGTCCTCTTTCTCAGAGTCGGAACGTTGCACCATTTCTTCTTGGTCGCTCAGATCTCTTTCGAGTGATATCCTTTGATTGGGTATAGGACTAGGATGTTTGCAAATGCGTCGAAATGATGGCAATTTGGGCATTGCTGCCCTTATGCCTATGCTTGAAAAGCTTTTAAAATCGGACATTTCCACTTGAGTATTGGTAAGTTGATTCATGTTGGGAGGCTTCTCACAGTCAGCATTTTCCTTCATCAAATTGGCGTTCGCGCTACTCTGTCTTAAGTTGGTGGTGCCCTCCACCGAATCGGGCAACGGTTTGGACCGTGCCTTCGATGTGTGTTCATCCCACCAGGATTCAAAGTTCTTGAAGGCGGTTACCTCAATCATACGCTTGTTCACATCGCGCTTTAAGATCTGCTTTAGCTCCTCCACAATGTAGTTAATAACCTTTTTCACGTGCTCTTTTATCTCGTCGTTTTGGTCGGAAGGGGGATACTGGTAGCCATATGTCTGGACATAGGGATCCAAGTTGAAAGCGCCAACACCAGACAAGAAGGCCGGCTGCATATAGGCGGGGTTTGAAAAATAGCGGCTTGTCAACACGGGGTTTGACGAGATGCCGGAAGGATAATGCCCATAGTCTGAAGGATGATAATAATAGGGATGCTGGTTGGAGGAATTGGGATACATATATGGTGACAAAGGTTTCTTGTTGCCGCGATCGGCCGTATTGGGTAATGCATTGGGGGATTCCTCGTGAGAAGACAAACTCGACAGAGACATGTTGTCATCGTCCTTTTCACATTGTGTAAAACCGGGTTTACATCTCTTATTCTTCACCATTATATCGTCATCACTTGATATATCGCTTGCCCCATGCGGTTGTTGCAGTTCTGATATCTTCTTGTCGCACTTTTTCTTGTTGTCCGAATTATTTGAATCGGAAAGCGAGCGAGTTTCATTAGCCTCAACCCCTCCCTCAGGCTTTGCCTTGTCCGTTTCCGAGTCGCTACTGTCCATCTGAAGAAATGGGGGTGCATTTCCGAATGTCTTTCCCTTAAATATGAGGGCTATTCGAGTGTCCAGGTCGACATTTTCTGTTTCTGCGTTTGGCTCCGCAACAGCTGTGCCCGCCTTCGGTGATTGGAGTTTTGTGCTCGCTGATTCCAAGAGTGAAACAGTTTGTTGTTCAAATTTTTGTGGGGGAACTGGTGGGTCGTCCCAGTTTTCCTCTTCCTCTGGAGGTGGAGGTGGGGGTGGCTTTGGCTTTGGTTGGAAATCAGGCTGCGGAGCATTCCAACTCTTATGCTCTGACCAGGACTGAGTACTGTCCGTCATGGAGTAAGAGTGGCTGCTGTAGGCATAGCTCCCAGCAGGCAAGCCAGATGCTGAGGCGGCAGTATAATATTGATGGTTTTTTGAGGACGAAGAGCTGTGTATATCCGTTTCCGCGTATTCATGACTGGTGAAACGCTTTTTATACTTTATACTTACACGATCTCTTCGATCTCTGTCGGGCGACCGATCACGATCTCGCTCTCTGTAGTCCCGCTCCTTTGATACACTAAACCGAAGATCTCTCTTTTCCTTCGAACGATCACGGGAGTGGTCGCGGGATCTATTTCGCTCTCGAATATAATCGCGTTCCTTTGAACGATGATAGTCCCGCGACCTGGCATCAAGGTCTCTAGCCCTATCACGTTCTCGTCCAGTGAACAGTCTATCCCGACTATCTCGAGCGGGATCTGGACTTTTATCTCGAGACCGCCGGCGATAAAAATGCCGATCATGGCGTAAAGAGGATCCGTACTTGTCTCGCATTGCCCGATCACGATCATAGCATCTCTCTGCGGAATGTTGACTGCTATCCTTGTAATATCGATCTCGATCTCGGTCACGATCGCGTTCTCGCTCACGATCCCTCTCCCAGTTGCGATCCCGGCTTCGTTCTCCGATGTCAGAGTTATTTGGAAAAGAGCTGTATGCACTATTTAAATTATCCACAGCGCTCTTCTCACTGTAATCGTGGCTATAGTCAGCCAAGTCGGGCTGTGAGCCCACTGCAGTGCCCGGATGTGGTGGAGCTTTTGTGGTGGTGGGTCCCAACACTGGCTTCGGCACAACTGGATTTGTTAAAGTCTCAATATGTTTCCTTAAAATCGCCCCAAAAGGATCGCAAAACACATTTAAGATCTGAAACAAAAAGGTACATACAGTTAATGCAAAAACAAAAAAACATCCTCCATACCTTTCCCATCACCGACTTTTGATTGTACTTCTCAACGAACTGCCGTGCACCCTTCGTGCTCTCAAACACAATGCGAGCAATACCCAAATGCTTGTTTGTTGTGGGATGATGGTATATGTTTATTTCGTCTGATGTTCCACACTTGTCCAATAGGCCGGAGAGAAACTGCTTATCGATGTTGTCGTTTAGGTTCACCACAGTTACTTCAATGGCAGGTGGCGTGCCCACGTAGTCCGCATCGATCACAAATCTGCATATAGTATTAGTTTCTGCCTGGAAGCTAGGCGCCTTCTTAAAACTTACCTAGGTATAAGCAACAGCAGGGGCTCTACGGGTCTGGTGCGGATGCGAATAAGAGGGTTGCGTGGATCCCTGGGTGTTATTGTTGGAAATATAGGATCGCCCGGTACGACGCCATCGTAACGATATAGTTTGGCGCCACATTTCACTAGCTGCGGGTCAGCTAGTAGCTTAAAATTTCGGTGCATTTTGGTTTGCGATGTGCCCAGTGCATTGTTACTGCTCGTGTTGGAGGTGATGATGTCGCGGTCGCTCTGCATTTGCATCAAACAGTGAGTCTGGTTGGCCAACGATTCAGAGCCGTTTATAAGCGAACGCGTGCTTTCGGACATTGTCCGTAAATATCCGTTGCTGGAACCGCTATCGCCCGTGTTTATGGACATAGCCGCTCGCCACGTTCACAGAACCTTCCTAAAATATTATACGATATTTTTAGCAGAGTCAACACGTAACATTTTCGTTAATAATGAAATGTTATGGTTTTCAAACAAAATAATATAACCTACCACAGAAATGTATCTGATCTGTCGGATTGCCTCAGCTGAGAACGCGGCAGGCGCCAGCTTTACTTTCCTACGGGCTCTCGGCTTCAGTTCGTGTCTGTAAAATTATGAAAAGGGTGAATAGCAGGCTCCACAGTTTTATTGTGTTTTTTTCATTCAAGTAGCTCTTTTTATTCTCTGAAGTAATTGTGCATAGCAGGTCCTTTTTTCTTTACTTGGTTCTCAATCGGTTAAGCAAATTGTGAAAATCCTTAAACAGCACAATACTCAAAATATAAAATGCGAAGCAAAAATACACAGAAAACGAGGCCTCGTACTCGTAGGGATGCAACCGTGTTTTATCGATGTATGTTGTCACAAATGTACACTTGACTTAACTTCACTGCACTTGAAAACTGTGAGACCATATATCAACAACATTTAAACAATTTAAATCAGCTCATGCAAGAAAACTTGGTTTTAATTACAAAGAATGCCATAAAATTTGCACATGGATATATTTTCTTACATTCTTAGGAAGTAATGTGCACACACCATCAAAAGACAAAATCAACTGTGTTTGATTTTACGTTTTATAGCTAATCTATCAGGCGCAAAACTTTTCCGATTTACTTTGGAAATCACAAAAATTGGTGCTCCCGTTTTCACTTAAAGCAAGAGTTCTCCGTTTCAACGGCGTTGTTATAACAAAACTTTTCTTATTGCAAAATGACATTTTGATGCATTATCATAATCAATTTAGTCAATGAATATGAATATATTTTTGGCTCGGAAATAATTGGTCAGAGCAACAACACTTTTCGGTTTCGTGATCGATTTGGCTTGAAACTTCATTGAGCGCACTTGTGTAAGATGTGCCTTCTCCTTTCAATTTCTTCTGCACGTTCGTCTTGCATTAGATTATACCAGACATTCTGTCTAATTTTTTTGTTTTTTGTATCTGGTCGTTGATACACAATGACTGCATCTTTCAAGTGGCGATGCAATTACAGCACCAGAAGAAGGTCTCAGCCCTCCTCCCGCCCAACCGACCGAGGGGCGCTGCCGCATGACGCGTTACGCGTTAGCAGAACCGAGCGCGAAAATGCAGGAAAGATAGCTGTTAGACTAATATGCGAGGAAAATTAGTACTAAACTTACTAAGAGAACTAAGCATGCATGAACAAATACCACTACAATTACTAGTTACGAGAAATGTATGTGAGGATTAGTAAATTCATAAGGGGAAGGGAATTAGTGGTGGATATAATATGGTTGAAGGAATTATAGTCCGAGCACGAGACACACCAAGCATTTTTCTACGGTTAACAAAGGATGGGAGATTTACTAATAGCAGTCTACTAGAGTAAGATGGCAGTCCTTCAGCCGCATCCCGCATAGCAAAGAGTAAAAAGTTTTTCTGTACTAATTCTATACGATCCTGGTGTACTTTGTACTAAATTCACTATACACAGGAGCTGTATTCTAAGATCGGACAAACTAGCGAGGTATAGAGAGACTTTGTTAGTGGGGTCGTCAAATTCTTTTGACCACCTCTTTATAAAGCCAAGCACGCCCATGGCCTTATTTACCATGGTAGAAATGTGTTCAGAGAATCTTAACTAGGCATCTAATACAACACCAAGATCATCCACCAGAGTAATTCTCTCAAGAGAACCCCCTCCGTATATGCGGAGCCAACAAGGGGCTAGAACGATGAAACGTTTGATCGTCTAATAGCAGGCATTAGTCAATAAAATAACTCAATTGATTAGTTCGTCGGTGGAGAAAAATCAGGGATGCTCCGGTTTTCACTTACTCTTGCGTTTTACATTTTTAGCCAATTTGTTATCGATTTTCATCGACACATCAAATCTAAATCAGCTGACATGGGTGCTTCATAAATACAGCGGTATATAAATGCCTTTGCTATTAAAATAGTTGTTTTGAAGCAAAACGTCGGCAGAAAGTGCGCGAACACCTGCGAATTTAACATAATTGACGAACTGTCAATTCAATGTGGCGGGAAACAGCCTTCTTTGAGCAGAAGTCCAACGTTCCGGTAACTAAATCGAACTAAACGATCACGAAAAGTGTTATTGTCCTGACCAATTTATAAAGAGGGCAAATGCTAAATTGGCCTGGTAATGCTGTCAAATTTATGTTAATGCATCAATAGTCATCTATTTCTTTTCCTTTTTTCAATAAAGATTGGTTTTGTTGTATAAAAAACCTCTTTCTTTTCATTTCGTCGACGAACATTTTTACAGTTTTTACGTTTTCAAAAACGAAGATATCTTGCGTTATGTGAAAACGCGAGCACTAAAACGGTGAATTTTTGTGAAAGTGAAAACCGGAGCCTGGCTAATTGAAATTTACACATTCGTCACGGGTTTTAGGGACACCTAATAAGTATGCATTTCGCTTTAGAACTTGAGCTGAACAGTATATTTTTGCATCAAATGATTTGAAATTCATTTGAAACATTCAAATGTATTATGGTATTCAGTTCAAATAAGTCTATTTCAATCATTTTTCACTACAATCGTACAAGCAATGCATCACGGTCTAAGGGACTAAAGTTTTAGTGGGGTAATTGTTTTGAGTTACAACTTCTACAGGGATACCATTGTTATTTTTCTACAAAGCAACATAATAGGCACAGAGTTGCTTTGGAAAAAAATTGTCTACTTGCATCATTTTTTTTTGTTTACGCAAAATCCAATAAAAGCAAGTATTTAGAATAAGCCCGTTAAGTAGAAAATTGATTCACTAATCGGATAAATTTATGTGGGCAGGGCTGAGAGTTCTAGATAGCTAGTAATATTCCACGGAATATCAAAATCGGAATATGTAAAATAGAACTTGAATTCGTCAGTATATTTACGGTATATTTTGAAATTTGTGACGTATTTAGGTATATTTCGGAGGGTCAGACCGTATATTTTAACGATAAGTCCGAGGTCACACTGTCATCGTCCGTCGTGTTGCATCACTTTCTCAAGTTATCACAAGTTCTAAAAAAGGTTTATATTAAAGTTGTTTTGTTACTTAGTGGATAATATAAATAGATTTAAAATTCATTGACCATATTTGTCTTCACTGTTATTTTTCTTGTTTTAATTTGAGTTTCTTGCAATCTTGTTTATGTGTTACTTACATACGTATATGAAAAAATTACAATAGAATTTACAGACATTTTTAACAATTACAGCTACAATATGGCCTTTAGAAGTTTGTTTACAATGCCCGTTGTTAAGGCCGACGATGAAGAGGAATTGGTTGATCCCCAAGCAGCCTTGAGGGTAAGAGTTAATTCTTGCACTGCATATGCGATTACATATACGGTTTTTTTACTACATCAGGAAAAATGCCAATCAAAGGGTCATATCGAGTCCTTGTACAATAAATACCAGGAGTGCAATGATCGCGTTAACGGGCGATCCAAGACCACGGAGACGTGCATGGAAGAGTTATTTGACTATGTTGCGGAACTGGATCACTGCGTTGCACACAGTCTGTTCTCAAAGCTGAAGTAATTTAACATGAATACAGCTAAAGCTTATTCTTTGAAAATATTTGTTAACAAATCAGTAGTTTAATAAACGAAGCTCGTGAATTCGTTGTTTTTGCGCTTTACATTCTTTTTTAAATTTCTCTTAACTTTTTCTACCGTACAAATGTACTTGGATATTTCCGACTACGAATAACTACAGATAAATACATAGGTATTTTTATGAAGCCGAGGTATTCCAGAAACAGTGACGAACTTCTTAGATCGGTCTTTGTAATAGGTACGGCAGCTGTATGGTGTAGGTCAATATCCGATCTGTGTGACTGTCCGACTTACATGTATTACATATGTACATATTTGTACTGTGTGCGAGGACCATCAATACTGAGTTACTGAGATTAGGACGGTCGCTTGGGCCCAATAGCATCATCCCAAGATCGGTCGATCTCCCAAGTTGTAAGCCTGTTGGCATGGTTGTTGTAACTTGGATGGGTGGGTATTCCCCAGCTTGGAGCTGATACGGATGTCAGAAAACTTAAGAGTGGGCTCCAGTAAACTTGATTGAAAACACGATCAGTCCTGGACATCAGCCTGACCGTCCCACTGATTAGCTTTCTGCAATTGATCCGAATTAAAAACAGACGATTTCTTGACTCGTTTTTTTCTGAAAGTTACTAAGTTAGTTACAGTATCGTGATTGTCTTTGTTATTGTATAACCTACTAGTCAACAAAATCCATTTATAAGAGGTACTTGGGGCTACAAATATTTTTAAACAATTTTGTTTATGGTATGTTATGGTAATTTTTCTCATGATTGTCTTGCCTCAATTTAAAGCCCTCAGATAAACTCTCTCAATTGATTGTTTCAGGGAGGCTCCGGGTTTTGTTTTACGTTTTCCGCCAAACGTTTAAAAAAAAAATTTTTTATCGATACGTTAAGTTTCTTCATCGAATCTGGAAATCTAAATCAGCTTCGTAAATACAGCGGTATAGGTCTTTACTTTTAAAATACTTGTTTTAAAGCCAAACGACGGCAGAAAGTGCGCGGTCATCTATCTATCATCATCTAATTTTGTTGTATAAAAAGCCAATTATATCTCATCTCAGAGAAATCTTTTAGATTGTGAAAGCACCAATTTATGTGAAAGTAAAGCGGAACATTTTTGTGAAGTGGAAACCGGAGCCTACCTGAATATCTCGAGTTTGGAACTCTTCGCCTACTATTGTACGTCTAAGATCTTTTTCCATAAGAGAAAATTTTTTTTTATAATTTTTTTCGCGATCGCGGGTATTTTTTTCCAATATTTTCTGGCAAATACGAACTACTGAAATTTGAGCCAAATGAGCCCAGCCGTTCTAAAGTTGTGTAAAACAATAAATTTTTACTCCATTTATATGGAGTTTTTTATATTTAGATACATATTTAGATTCGTAATAAAGCGGCGTTTAAGTTATAGTTTGTAAAAATCTATGTTGGAAACAAATCTTGTAATTTCTTCGGATTTTGAGGGTCAGCTGGTCATTTGAATCCAGATTTCGTTCAAAAAATTACTATAGATTGCCTAATAAATCTACATTTAATCATTGTCAGCATCTCAATACATCGAGTGGTTGGGACCGTCGCGCCTGTTGCATTATAAATTTAAAAAGGTGATAACAGGTGAAGGCCATTAATATATATATATAGCTATTATATAGCTATTAATATACATATAAACCAAATTAAAAAGTGGGTATTTTAAAGCTGTAGCTTGTTTTAAAACAAAATGGGCATTCAAAAAGAACTAGTTCTAATGTGAGTCGAACACAGCTGCTATTCCAGCGATAACAAAAACAGCCGTCTACGCCTCATATTAAATGCACAGCGTTTTTATAAAATAAAATTTGACTATTCATTTGGAAGAGAAAAAATTCTATATAAAATGGGTATGTTTTGCAAATAGGTAGAAATTGCTTTTAGTTTCTGGTGTTTGTACATATTTACGTACTATCAATTGTTTTATTTATTTGTTTTACATACATATGCATGTATGTAGCTTAGCTTGTATGTTTGTAGGTTTTTGTAAAAAAAAATATCTCTGTATTCATTTTGGTTATTAAGAATTGTTATATGTACGTACTTTAAGTTACTTGAATTCATACTTACAGGTTGCAACGACGCAGCGTCCGTTCAAAAGCTGGAAAACCATTTGGCGTTATTAAAGGAAGAATATACAAAGTTGCAGCGTAGTTATGCGGAACTAGAACGAAAGTTTAACGAAGTTGTTGCCTCATCAGCGGATGCAGAGCTCACTGGAGAGCTCAGTAGTTTTGTCTCCAGACTAGCATTGACAGTGGCTTCATTGTTTGGGCGTCCGACCTATTCGGATGTTAACATCCGAACAAGCGCAAAAACAGTTCCAGCACATAAGTTTGTCCTCCATGCACGATCTGAGAAATGGCGCGACGATGTATTGGGCAGCACTCAAGAGCTCGACTGGAGCGATCTAGATGAAGATGTTGTCATGGCTCTGTTGCGTTGGATTTATACAGATTTAATTGATTTACAGCACGACCGATTGGCATTAGATCTACTTAAAGCTGCGCATCGATTTGGGTTACCTGCCCTTTTAGGCCTGTGTGAGCGAGCACTAGTAGCTTCGGTTGGAGTGAGATCTTGCGTACGATTTTATTGTGTGGCCGAAGAAGTGGCAGCCTCAACGCTCCTAGAATATTGTTCCGGCATTATATCAACACACTGGGATGACCTAACAGCCCAAGACTTTGAACATATGTCTGGACCATTACTGTTTAAAATGCTTAAGAATAAAACCAAATATCCACTACATGCTGCAGTGAGACTCCTGAGGGAAGACGTCGTGTTCCTATGTCTTGTGGAGAATGATGACGCAGTAAGTGTATTTAAAACTTATGTTAAAAAATGAGAGTGGGAGAACCTGAACCTGTTAGATCAGTACCTTCATATGACTGGTATACACGTAGATATGTACACTTAGATTATATTTTCTCCGAATCGATTTATGCGTAAGCGCGTGGTAGCCACTGCGATTTTTTTTGTTTCTTCTGACTTTAATAATGATTCGATCTGACCCAGATTTGACAATATGCTGGATTACGTGATTCTCTATGATTCTGCGTTTTGTCGTATTTTCGAAATTGTGCGTGTCACAGATTTTCGTCCTTTGCGGAACTTTGAACACACACTGGTAACAGTGTGATGTCACCGAAAAATGGGTACAACATTTGGTTGCTGTAGCTCTTATAGTATCCCAGATCTAAGCGCTTATAAAGACAGACATGACTATATCGACTCGGCTTTTGATGCTGATCAAGAAGATGAGTACTTTATGGGGTCGGAAACGCTTCCTTCTGGTTGTTAGTATCCTTCTGGTCCAGTATGTGTATCGGGTATAATTATCGTTGAAGCCTTAAAGTGACTTGATCAATGAGACGGAAGCTCAGTGTGCTGAGCTTTTCAAATCGTTCAAATGATGCAGTTACCTCAGAGAACACACACAAAACATGCAGAAAATTATTTTTGTTAATCGAAAAATATAAGGGCTTGAGATAGCAGAGACCAGAAAAATATCAATACGATTTTACTTCAAAACACGATCAAATGAGCATAAAAAGTTTTTTGGCGATGCGTAGCGTTTTAGTTGTTTTATTAGGACAACACGCTCCAAAATCCATGGAAAAAACGACTAAACTGAAGAATTTTATTTCGTATTACTTTTTTGGCATTTCCCAAAACTAAAAGAAATTCCCCAAGCCAAAAAGTATAAATCGAGTAATTAAGTCTGACGAGTTTTTCTGGTGAGCACTTAAAAACCATTTATCACAAGAATTTTGAAATGTTAAGAGAACATTGGACTACAAAACAATTGGTTTCTTTATAATATTCAATAATAGTTCGGCTACTTATTGAACTTCAGTTTTTACTAGTTTTTTAGTTTTTGTTTGTTCTGTGAATGAACTGTGCTTTTTCTAGGTATTGCTAGAGAATGTAGATCTTTGAGGTTTGTGTGGTAAGGTAGGGGCAAGTTTACATGATATGATATGATATGTTATATCGCATGATATAATCACGCGATGTTGAACAATGGATATCTGTTGGGAAGTGATTTGTCCATTAAGTGGCCATTGGTAAGCTTTGCGTGGGCTAGCCTCAACCTATTTATGATTATTTGTTGTCTCCCATTGAGAGTTAGATTCGACAGACTAAAGTGTTTGAAGGAAGAGTTAACGGGTGAAAATCAATTTATGTTTTGATATCAGGTAGCTGTTTTTTATGGGGTGTTTTTAGTTGGTAAAGCATTTGATTTTCGGAAATGTGAGACGTCGTTTGAGTTGTGGTTTTGGGTTTATGTGTGCGGATGTGAGCCTGTTCTGTCAGTAGTGTCATATTCTTTTATTTCTATGTGGCTAAAGATACAGATAAGAATGATTTTCGGCTTTGGATTTTTAACCGAGGTTTTTAGGATTGGTGAGTGCAGAAATTATCGATCATTAATATAAGGATCAATTTATATACACCCCTAAGCAGTACATAATAACCAAGGCGAGCATAAGACTACAGTTCTTATAGTTGCATCGCTATTGTTAGCGCTTAGTTTCAGCTAAGAATATATTGAACCATGTGGTAGCATTCGTTTTTATACAGTATTTAATAGAACCAATTTTACTGAGTACTTTAACGAACTTTGCATATTTAATCATTTATCACAATAAAGCATTTTAATATATTGATTATAATTTCACTCAGCAGGATTAGGTACTTGGAGAATGCATGAGCCACAAGGCTTGAAGCAAAACAATCAGGATCCCCATATTTGGGTCAATGCGAGGCAGACTTGATTTGTTGCATAGTTCTCCGCGGCAGTAACAGTGTACCTTTGCTGAACCCGCCAAGTGATTGTCCTTTACTTCTGTGCAACCTTCATCGTACACTTCCTGGACTAGATGCTCTTGTTCCCACTGTTTGTTGCGGAATATCTAAGAAAAGAACAGAGTATTAACATTGAATATTCAATCACAAATATCGCGTTTTGTCTATAATAGTTCAAACCTGAGTGGTATTCTTTTGCTGGGCACATCCTCTTGTCACAGCTTCTTGCTTTTGACCATTCTGCAAGTGTAAAATTGAAATTGTTTTCAAGCACATTGTTGAGTATGGGCAGTGGGTCGTGTAACCAGCGTTCTCCTCAAATTTCGAGCACAAGGGGGTCGTAATTGTTCGGTTTTCTACGACGTATTTTTCTATAGTTACGGAGCACTTATAACATTGTAGGATATCAGCTACTGAACCTTTTCCTGAAAGTTAAAAAAGGTTTTCTGGTTTTAATACGAAAGATGCATTAAAATTTTCTGGAATATTGCATGCACATTTAAATTTAAAAGGCTATCTCCTGGGGTGCGTATTGCAGTAATACAATAAGTTGTCCATGTTTATATATAGCATATTTGGCTTAACCAGACTATTAAATACTTCTTAATTTCTCTACATCCGCTTTATTTATCAGTAAAAAGATCATTTTTCCACGCAGTCACGAAAACAAGTTCCATTATCAAAATAGCGGATATTCTTGAGTCAGTTTATCAGAAGCAAGCAGTCGTCTCAAGAGAGAAAAATTCTCGTTCTGACCATCGAGGTTCGATCTCAATGAAGGTCATAGCAACATGTGTAGTTTAGTTTTAGTACAACTAAATAAGAGGATTGCTAAACAAGTTCGCGCCTTCCACGTTCCAAAAAATTGTTTTCTGCTTAGTGCACATGAAATAAATTCAAGTATGAGGAAACTTATATTCCGTATATAAGTATTTGTTGTTTTTTGTTTTTTTTTTTTTAATTCTTGGGAAATTTGTATGTAAATATTTCTCTGTTGATGAGCACTTTTGAATCACTCACTGCTTTCGCCTACAATAAGTTTTTTGTTTTGCACGACATTGTGAATTTATGCAGGGCTCAAAGTGTTATCTTTAAGTGCATTCTACCATAGTATAGTAATATTGTCGAATATCCGTTGACATAGAGATAACTTGTATGTAATATGTACTACATATGTAAAGAAATCGGATCATCGGTCATCGACACAGACATTTCACACAGCCATAACTATGTATGGCAATTACATACCTATTTACATACATACATATGTACATACTTATACTATTATGATAAGGCGATCATACTTTTCTACTGCGCACATCGAAGAGAAGCATTGTAGAAAAAACAGACGGATATGGTATCAACTCAGCTGTTGATACTGGTCATATACATATGTACATACATACATAGGTACAAAAGGATTTTTCTGCGTTCCAAGCAACATCAGAATACTTTCTGGAATTATTACTTGAAACCTTTAAACATAGGGAGGAACTTAAATTAATTATTTGTCCACCAATTATACAAACCCAACGTTACTGCAACGAAAAATGAAAATACTCCGTTTAATATGTAGCCTCTGCTACCGGATTGAGGACTGCATGCCATTATTGTATCTCAATGTTGCTGCCAAGGCTCCCGCGCGTAACAATTGAACTAGAGTTTAGAAATCGAAAGTGTAAAAGTTTACTGCATATTTTTACGTATGTACGTGTGTACATATGTATGCATGCATGTACATCATCTCCTTTTGTACGCACATTCACATTTGGTCAGATACCAGTTCGCTGGTAATGGGCGAAAGTGGCCATGAGCCAAATACTCACACACACATACAAGGTATGTATGCATGGAATTAGCTCTGCGCTGCTATGATTTCTATACATTTGTACATACATTCGCACATATGCCACCTTCGATACATGTTTAGGTATCAACAAAATAAATTTAAATTAAAAAACATATCTTACCCAAAAAGCGTACATATGTATTTATTCATGTACGGTTTATTCTATGCAAAACAGAGCAAGTGGCAGAAACTGCGAGGCACTCGTTACTTCACTTGTAACTAAACATACTAGCCGCCCCTGCTTTGCTCAATAGAATTTAAACAGCGATGAAATTTTCGTTCACATGTACATACTTAGATACATATATCGATCGACATGTTAAACTAGAGATGGTCAGGGGCCGGCTGTAAACTCCACGCCTGATATACTCAATTTCGAGAGCAACAACAAAAACATGAAAAAGAGTCCAAACGAACTGCATATCATGCTATCGATAAATATCATTCGCGTAACATTTTAAACATTTATGAATTAGAAAATTAAAGTTTGAACGTCATGTCGCTCTGGCAGTAACTATAGATTGTAACTTAAGATTAATCATAGCTTACAATTTTACAAATAACTAAAAATAGCACAGATGTGCATCTACATATGTACATACATATCTATGCAAAATATGGGATGTTCCAGCTCGTGCGTGTTCGGAAGCTCTCGATTAATAACCATGTTGGTTAGTGCTTCTAAAGCACAGCTGATCCGCCCATCTTTAGTTTAAGTTTTATGCGTAGAGCTTCCATGCTTTCGTACATAAGTAAATAGGTGCATACATACATACATATGTACATTTAGATGAATCGGTGCAAACACCTACATATACTTGTTTTCAATATTCAAATACATTCATACTAGCATCTACATGCATGTTTACATACGTATTAAATCTTCGTAAGGCCGTACATAAAATCACATATGTACATATGTATGTTCATGTACGGACTAGAGGTCTGCACGAATGGCAGATTAGCGTGAGCGTACTCGTAAGACACGTAAGACGCACAACATTTGAACGAAGAGGCACCAATTGAATGATTTTTCAATACAGTTGAATGTCAAACCTTTTTTTTTTGCTTGCTTTTAAATATGTAGTCACATAAAAAAAAAAGTATTCTTTATTTGCTGTTTTGCAGCGCGTTGGGGATAGAAGAAGAAAAAAAGAAGGTAAAGCAGTGCAGTAATGAAAGAATACACGAAGTAGATCGAGCAAATGCTGTGGTATTATAGTATGTACATACATATGTATAATAAAAGGGGTGAGAGACTTAAAACAATATTTCGTTGTTATTTTAATAACATACACAGAAGTTCCTTTAATATTGAATCAAGGAATGCAGCAAGACTCCGGTTCTCACTTTTAAAAAAGTTTTCCGATTTACTTTTGATATCACAGAAATTGGTGCCCCCGTTTTCACATTTCGTTTAAAAAACGAAAATATTTTCCCCGAATAAATGAAAAGTAAACGGCTTTTTATACAACAAAACGAATCTTAATTGCAAAGGGAATTCGACAACATTACAAGGGCAAATTAGCTTGGGTCTTCTAATGCCTAAATAATTTTGTCTTAACCCAACCTCACATTTGGGTCGAAAATAATTGGTCAGGGCAACAACATTTTTCGGATTCTTGCAAACAGCTGACGCAGTCCGTTTTGGCTATCGATACGTTGGCAAGAAATAAATTTTTGCGCATAATAGCACAGACTGTTCTCGTAACATTCGAGCAGCAGAAAATGTTGTTAAAGACACCTGTTTCCCGCCACATTTAGTTCAAAATTTAAGTGCAAAAAATTAATTTTTTGACCATTAGCAATCTAATTTGCAATATGCATGTTAGTAACAGTTCGTTAGTATTTTAAAGGAACAGGTGTTGCATCTAAGATGTCTTGATCTTCTTAAACCGCGCACTTTCTGCCGTCGTTTTGCAAGCAATTGAAAAAATAAATTGATTTTTATGACGTATTTTTAAAGCAACCAGGTCAGCTATTTTTGTTTGCCAGAATCGATGAGAAAATGAAACAGATCGATACAGAAAATTTGTGGAAACGGGAGCACTTAAAAACGAAAACGAAACGTATTGGATGAAAACGTAATCCGCAAAAGTAAGCGAACACCGTAGCCTGCTTAATTGAATCAATTTTTGTTGGTAGAAAACGTTAAATTTTAAGTTGAATTTTAATTGCTTTCATTAGTTCTCTCGTGCGCCAACTAACGTCTCACTTGCTTAAGAAACAAAACAAATGGCCCCGATGGAACACGATTTATCAAGAGTGAGAAAGAGAGTTGATGCGCATTCTTTAGGTAAATGCCAGACATGTCAACCATTCACTGATTAGCTCCTCCGTTTATAAGAAAGAGTGAGAGTCTGTGAGGCAGTGGAGTCTGCCACGGAACTAACGGTGATCACGAATATATGTACCTTACATACATACACACGAATTAAATATATTCCGTAATTTTAAAGGTATATTTTCCGAGAATCTAACAGTTCCCGTTGGAGTAGCTTTTGTCTTTTTCATTTGCCTTCCCAAAAAGGGCAATTAGAATTAAACATTTTAAATTAAAAATTAATCTATGTTTGTACATTTGTACATGTAATGAAAGTATCCAATATGTTAATACAATTGTTCTTACAGTGATATCGATTTTCTAATTTGTGTCTTGTTCGTAATTTTTTAGCTACCAGAGTTGGTAAACAGTTTGTCTGAGCAAGGGCAACTGCCGCTTCAAATGGCCCTATCGGCGAAAAATTCCCAGATAGCTCAAACACTTGTGAAAAACGGAAGGGCCAATGTTAATGCGTATGATGCCAAGGTAGGCATAAAATACAAAAAACTACTTTCCTTCAAGTAAATATACATTTCAACAGGGATCCACGCTACTAATTGATGCTTTAAAAAAAGGCGATGTTTTTTCAGCGAAATTTCTTTTGGATCAAAATTGTTTTTTAGATCTTATATCCAGGTAAAAAATTCAGCTCTATCATATGCAATAACTATATAGGGTTGAAAACTTTCATTGTTTTAGACCTTCTTCAGATACCGTGCTTCATATCATATGCAGTTACGTTGAGAGTCAGACAGACCGCGAGACATTCGAACAAATAAATGAACTGGGGAAAAACATTTTACAGCGCAAAGCTAACGTTAACATTCAAAATGTTCGGGGCGAAACACCTTTGCACGTTGCGATCGCAAGCCAAAATACCATAATGCTAAGTCAACTACTTGATGTGCCTAATATCGACATTAACATGTGCACTTTCGATGAAAAGTGCGCACTTGAACTATGTTTGACGTTGGAGGACGTAGATTACAAGTTGGCTCACAAACTGCTCAAAATGGGCGCACGTCCAAACCCTATTAAATCTGCAACTGGAGACAGCCTGCTTCAGATACTCGCTATTGGTGGCCAACGCTTCGAGGAAGCCGCCATATTTTTGGCAGACTTTGCTAGTCTCGACCATTTAAACTTTTCTGGACTATCTGCTTTACACATTGCAGCCAGCCAAAATATGTCCAACCTAGTAAAAAAATTGCTTACAAATGGTGCACCGTGTAATTTGCAAACAACTGAAACCGGAATGAAATCAGCTCTACATATGGCAGTCGAAGCAAATGCCGTTGGTGCAATAGAAGCTTTTGCTGAGGTGGAAGTCAATGGAACAGAAGTTCCTGATTTCAACTGCAAAGATATAAATGGCGACTCGCCGCTTAGTCTATGCTTATCTCTGAATAAAACACATCTGGTCTCCATTCTTATAAAAGGAGGCGCGGATGTAAACGCAAGAAATAGAGACGACTTTACCCTGTTGCATCAATCAATAATCAACAGCGATAGTGACACGGCCCTATTTTTAATAGAGAATGGTGCAGATATAAACGCGGTGGCAGGTAAAACAGAAAACATTCAAACGGCCTTAAATTATTTTACTTTTATATTTTATCCCATCTCTAGGTAAAAAGGATTCCGCGTTGCAGTTGTCCATTAAAAAAAACCTCCCAAAAGTTGTGGATGCGTTGTGCGCACGGGGAGTTGCACTCAATGCCGCCGATGGCAAAGGGGATGCGCCATTGTGGACTGCTTTGGAATTAGAATTCGAGGAAGTTGCACAGGTACTTGTGCGGCATGGCGTTGATACAGACTGTTGGAGCGAAGGTCCTGATGGATGCCAGCAGACGCTCCTACATCGCGCAATAGATGAGAATAAAGAGTCTATTGCGGTATTTCTTATTCGCAGCCAATGTGACCTGGACTCCGCCCGTCAACCAGGCCCGAATGGCGAAGGTGGAGACGAGGTTCGAGAAAAAGCATCTCCATTGCATCTCTGTTGTCAATGGGGTCTAACCAAAGTACTTCAGACTCTAATTGATCATGGAGCTAATGTAAACGTACTGGATGCTGAGAAAAAGACGCCTCTTCACATATCGATTGAAAACCAACACGAAGAGATAATAACAATTCTTCTTTGTCACCCTGGTATAGATCTAAAGTTACGTGATATATCTGGAAACACACCTTTCGCATCCGCTTTGGCCATACGCAACCACAAGGCCGCACAGCGCATATTAGATCGACTTCCTACTGCGGCGGAGCAAATGGATCAGCGTGGGCGCAACTTTTTGCATTTAGCAATCATGAAAGATGATTTAGAAAGCGTTTTGTTTTTGCTAGCTATACAGGTAGATGTCAATTCACGTGTGCACGATGCCAACCAATCTACACCCTTGCATCTGGCAGCTGCTTCCGAAAACGAAATGATCACTCGGAATTTACTTTTAGCTGGTGCCCGTATAAATGAGCGGGATGCTGTTCAAAAGATACCGCTGCACATTGCAATTGAGCGGGGAAATATTTCAGCTGTGTCTGCATTGATCCAAAACAGTGCAGACTACGATGCACCTGATGCCGAAGGTAACAATGCCTTGCACCTGGCGGTGCGCGGTGGTCAGCTTTCAATTGTCCGTGAGCTTTTGACGGAGTCTAGGGTAAACGCTGAGGCAACAAATTTAAAAGGACGCAATCCGATGCATGAACTGTGCCGTGTGGTAGAGGACAACACTGCGGCGGCCATTTGTGAGCTGTTTTTTGAATGTATGCCAAAGTATCCCATCAACACTCCTGACATGGATGGTAATACGCCGTTACTGCTTTCCTTCATGCGTGGCCAGGCACCTCTTTGCAAAGTCCTTGTAAAAGCTGGGGCATGTTTGGGTACTGAAAATAGGGAAGGAATTAATATTTTTAATTTCAAACTTGCCACAGATCAACTTCTCCATAAGTTGTTGGACCAACTGCCACAGGAGAGTCCGTGGGCAGAGTCCGACTTGTGCCAAGAATGTACCACAAAGTTTTCTATTACAATGCGAAAACACCATTGGTAAGTATTTTAAAACTTAATTGACTAACAAAATCTTGCTATATTTTCAATCATTACATTTTTTTGTTAAGTCGGCATTGTGGACGCGTCTTGTGCTCCAAGTGTTCCAGCAACGATGTGCCTATTATTAAATTCGGAATAAATAAGCCAGTCAGGGTTTGCAGCGTTTGTTTTAATGTACTGCAATGTGGAAATGGAGCATTTTTGTAGTTATTTAAGTATCCATCCGTTAAAAACAAAAATAATATTCAATGTGTATGTTGCTGCCATTTGTTAAGATGTTTAAATAAAAATTTTTACATTAAAATCGAACAAACTAATTTTTTTTTAACTTTGGACGAAGCTTATTACCCACTGATTCCAGGCAGAAACGCAGCCCTTCTCCCGTCCAGTAGACCGAGTGCCGCCGCCACATTGCGCACGACGCGTTAAACGAACCGATCGCGAACATGCAAAAAAATAGATGTTAGCCTTTTCGAGGAAAATTAGAACACAACTTACGCATTCAGAATACAATTACATACAAAAATTACAAATTACGAATTATTACTGGGATGCAAGTGTGAGATCGCCATCTTACCCTAAGAATAGAGAGTCTTCGTTATACAGGGGTCATCAAATTCCTTTGACTACCTCTTTATAAATCCAAGCACGGCCCTCAACGGTGCCACACATGTGATTTTAAAGTCCTCGAGAATCCAAGTGTTTTTGCATAGGCGAGTAGTTCCTGTTGCGTCCTCTTGGAGGCATCTTCCAGCGATGCCAGCACCTGGGCGCCCAGGTATTTCCTCCTTGCCAATAAAAGAGCTGGGCAGTTGCAGATGAGATGTTCCAGGGTTTCGATGACCTCAGGTTCATCACATTGCCTGGAACTGTCACGGTTGGCGATGCCTAACTTTGTTGCATGTAGCGAAGCCAGATAGTGACCTGTAGGTATTACACGAACAGTGGAAGGTGCAGTAGGTAGTGGCTGAGTTTTTCATTGCGTTCTTTGCACATACATATATGGATACGGCTGACCAGAGTAGCTTTCTTGATAATAGGTTTGGATAAGTTGGACAAAAAGATCGGCAATTGCCTTGCCATTATTTACCGATGTATTATGAAATGATAACGAGGATGGGTGTGCCCACGTTCTACGCTTACTTTTTACTAAGCTGTAAACTGCTAAAAGCCATTATTACTAAATATTCAACTTTAGTTTTAGATCTTAAATGGTATGTGCATGGTGTAAGGTAAGGTGTTCGCAAGGGTCGCGGTATATAGGATAGGAACATGGTTTCATCAACATAATTTTCTACAGCTATTACATAGAGAAATGTAAACAGAAGACTCAGCTTAATATAAATGTCGAAGAACTTATTAACAAGTTTTCGACAATTGATGTACCGGAAGCGATAAGTAACACGTACCTGAATACCATTCCATTCTGTGATAATAGTTTTTGCTTTGGGTGTGTCAATCAAAATCGCAAGATTTTGTCCACATCACCTTTATCTTTAACACGGCAATTCCGAATGTATGGAAAATTTTACCGATCCAAAAAACTAACAATGACTTCAAACCCATTTCAATATTTCCGTTCCTCTCAAAAGATTGTCAAACTGTCACGGGACTAACAACACGCAATTAAACCAAAAGCATTCAGGTTTTCGAAAAAAAGTGTTGTATATTGTTGTAAATGTTGTATGCTATAACGGATATTATAGAAGATATGTATTCGACAGAAACTCGACAAGAACTAGGTTACGACTCAGTTAATCATAATATTCTTTACACATAACAGACGGACTTATTCAACTCCTCAGGCACTGCGGTCAATTTTTTTAAGTCGTATCTAACATATAGTAGTAGTATCTAGTGCGTATGCTTCCACTTTTAGGGTACTTACCTGAGTCCCTCAGGAATCAGAGCTAGGTCCTTTATTGTTTTCCACATATGTTGATGATCTACCTAGTGTCTTGAAAGAATGTGAAGTACATACATATATATGCCAATGACGTCCAATTTATGTTAGGAATCTCGATAATGAATTTAAATTGTCATCACGTCTAACTTTTTATTTTCATTTAGTAAATGCTTTGTATTTGATTATAAAATAATAATACAATTTGTTATTTGCTTTTACTTTTGGAGCAACTAACAAAATGCTTTCCTAAATTGAGAAATTGGCAAAAGAGAATGGCTTGGAAATAAATCCTAAAAAATCAATGTATTGTAATTGCCAAAAAACTGATTGATACAAACAATCTCGAGAACGAATACATAGGCAATACATGCATTTCTTTTGAATACCATGCAGTTAATCTAGGGATAACCTTCAGCAGGCTGTCATGCAGTAAACATATCTCAAAGGCAACTGAACGTACATATGGTCCGTTAAATCAGCTTTCAGCGTCTAAAACTTTTTTGCGGAAAATGTAAGACCATTAATTTCTAAAATCATTCTGATCACCACTCTCTTTTACGGTGTAGCAATTTTTGGTCATTGTAACGCTCATGACATGCACACACTAGTAGTAGCCGTTAATTCAATAGTGCTATGTTTTTAATCCTAGTAGTTTTCACCATGCATTACACCTGACGTATAAAATACTTAACTTCATGGATAGATTTTAGAACCTTAGTATACTTTCATAAAATTAGGACCACCCAAGAACCGATTTACCTTTACCGCAAACTTCCCCCTTCTACATGACAAAGAACAAACAATTGCTTATGACCTCGAACTAAACACTCTGCTTGAAGAGGCTATTCTTCATCATTGCTATCCGCTTATGGAGAAATCTTCCCGATAATATTAAAAAAAATTAGGAGCGCCACTAAATTTCACTACAAAATTAAAGAATTCTCAGGAAATCGATATAAATATGTTAACAAATAAATAAATAAATTAATTTATTCATTTGAAAAAAAGTAAACAAAATTATGTTAACTCACAACTATAAGAATAACGTAAGCTTTTCTAAAAATGTACATAATGTGACTGGCGCAATAATTATAAGTTTAAGCTTGTAGCGCTAAGATAGAGTATGAACTAAATAAATACAAAAAATAAAAGAGAGAGTAGGAGTTGGTTTTTAAGTTTTTAATTGTTTATTGTTTAGAGTTTAGAGTTCATTTATGAACAGATAAACTGTGTAGAAATAAGAATGTAAAAATCTTAAAATTATCTACTACTTGAAAGTACACTAACACAACTCAAGGCAGAAGAAATTTAACTTAAATTATTTATTAGAGAAGATCTGACTTTGGAAGTGGAAGTATCAAACAAAAAAAGATGGAAAATATTATTGTAATCGAGGAATTATTGTCTACGGAAAGATTCATGGTCAGAGTAGTTTGAAGAATAGAGAGGAAGACGGATAGGAAAGTAATGCCTAGTCGGGCGGGTTGGGACAGCAACACTGATAAGGCTAATGAGGGCCGAGGAGAACCTCGCCTAGGAGAAGTTTATGGTGAAAGAGAATTCCATGACAAGACGCAGCCGACTCTCATAAAAAAGAAGATGACGAGAGGGGTGCCAATTAAGACCGCGCAGGGCAAAGATAAGTAATTCTCTTTGAACGGACTCAAGCATATCTTGATATTTTTGGTTACCTAACCTAACCTAGTGGTATAGGGGTCAGAAAATTTCTTCGACCATCTTTTGATAAAGCCAAGGACTCCTATGGCTTTATTCGAAATAGCGGATATATGAGAATTAAAACATAAGTTAGGTACGAAGATAATGCCTAAGTCATTAAATTTATACAGGCGTTCCAAGGAAATGTTATTAATTGTGAAGTCAAAAAGGTAAGGCTTGTTGCGATGGAAGGTCATGACGTTACATTTGCAAATGTTAAGAGGAAGAGCGTTAATTATGCACCAATTGTTGAGAGCGTCGAGATCCGATTGAAGAAATAACGGGGACACAGGATCGCTATAGGAAAAACATAGCTTGACATCATAAGCACACATTAGGACTCGTGAATTGGTTAAAACTTGGGGAAGATAATTGATAAAGAGGTTAAATAATAAGGGCCCGAGATGGCTACCTTGTGGCACACCCGAAGAGATATCAAACCTATCAAAAGCAGCGGACACATTCGGAGAGCCTATTTCACCGATTCAATACAATCCAATCGGTTGGTAGGCGTCTTCAGGTGTAGTCAGCGGACGAGCTCAGGTTAATAGTACTATGGCCGGTCATAGGAAGGAAGGAATTTTTGTTGTTTAACTTGAGACAGGGACAGTTCAAAAAAGCCGCACTAGGATATTAGACTCGTTTACCGAATACCAAATAGTACCTGGCAAGTTAAAGTCACCAAGAGCTATCATATGATCTTTATCTGATAACGAGGAAGATACAGTTTTTATAGCAGTGCGTATACTGAGATATGCGAAGAAGGTGGAATATACGAGCAAGTGATGAAGAAAGAAAAGGCGGGAAAAATCTGTTTTATTCTCGGAAAATCCAGTTCTTGTTGAACCTGAATACAAAATGTCGTTACTCTAGCTCTTATAGTCTTTGAGCACTAGGCGCTTATACGGACGGAAAGACGGACGGACAGACGGACAGACAGACATGGCTCCATTGACTCGGCTATTGATGCTGATCAAGAATATATGTATATAACTTCACTACGCCGAAAAATGTCAAGGCCAAGCGTTTATGGGTCTAACAGGATTTCTTTTCGCAAATTTGTGCCACAATATACTCTTACAAATTACAATAATCTTACAAATCATTCCAGTGTGCCATCCTCAACCTCAACCTCATCTTCCTCATCTTCCCGTCCTGCTTCCACCCTTCCAAAAAACTAACTTCTCTTTTAGTAACTTATCAGAATGTTAGAGGCTTCCGTAGTAAGCTCAGCGTTCTTTTCCGGGATAGTGTTGCATTTGCTTCCCATGTTATTGGTTAAAGCCGGACACTCTTAGTTCCGAGGTTTTTGCAGGTCGGTAAACAACTTTTAGAAAGGACCATTCGTCTCGACGTGCAGGAGGGGTTCTGATTGCAATGGACTCTAACTTCATGTCGGAACACTTCACAGTCCAGGTTCAACATGAACTGGAATTCCTCTGTATAAAACTGATTCTTCCCGCTTTCGCTATATTCATTACTTGCTCGAATATCCCACCTTCTTCGGATATTTCAATTTATGAGCAGCACTTGTCCGCTTTAACCACTGTTTCTTCCTCGCTATCTGATAAAGATCGTATGATAGTTCTTGGTGACTTCAACTTGCCAGGAACTGTTTGTTCTTCGGTAAACGACTCTAGTATCCTAGTGTCCATGTCACGACATGACTATGTTGACGGCTTGCTTGACCTGTCCTTGTCTCAAGTCAATCATGTGAAAAATTCCTTGGGTCGATTTCTTGATCTGGGCTTTCTATCGGATCCGACCTTAGTGTTGTTAACCCGAGCCCTTCACTATACATGAAGACGCCTACCATCCTACTTTCGAAGTGTTGCTAGATATAGGACCAACTGTATTGGATCGGTCGAGTAGGCTACCTGAACGTGTCCGATGCTTGCGTAAAGCCGAGTTTGCGAAGCTTAATAACCTCATTAGCGATTTTGATTGGTCCGCTTTGTACTTGTGCACTGATGTCATAAAAGGCACAAACATATTTTACAATGCTCTTGGCACATTTTTTGATTCTTGTGTCCCGTTTTCTTGTCCGATTAGAACTGGAAAACCCCCTTAGTTTACCAATGAGTTATCCAGTCTAAAAAACTTAAAATCAAGACTTTATAAAAAATTTCAAGAAGTTGGTTCTCCTACTTCTCACTCTCGCTATGTAATAGCTCGGTCAAACTTTTCAGTTCTTAATGCTCAATGCTATAAGAACTACCTATCTCGATGCAGGATACGTTTTTCTCAGGACCCTAAACAGTTTTACTGCTTCGTAAACAGTAAGCGTAAGCTTACCCCCGATCTGGAAGGAATCGTTTATAATTCCTCTCCATAAAAAATGTAGCAAGTCTGACGTAAAAAATTATAGAGGTATAGCAAAGTTATCCGCTATTCCCAAAATGTTTGAGAAGGTTTTAACTCCGCACTTGCAAAACATCTCTGCAAGTCACTTATATCTCCAACTCAGCATGGATTTATAAGGCGGCGATCAACCACCATGAACTTGTTAGAGCTTAGCTCGTTCATTATTAAAGGCTTTCAAGGTAACTTACAGACGGATGTTAATTACACCGACTTTAGTAAAGCATTCGACTATGTAAACCATTACGTCTTAGCAAATAAACTTGACCTTTAAGGGGTTTCCGCCCAACCTCCTGAGATGGATTTCTAGCTAGCTTTGTTCCAGGTCTAAAAGAGTCCTCTTCAAAAACTCCCTCTCTTTACCAGTACAGGTTTCTTCGGGAGTACCACAGGGCAGCCATCTAGGCCCCTTAATCTTCACACTCTTTATTAATGACTTACCTTCAGTATTAACATACTCTCGAGTACTTATGTATGCGGATGATGTTAAACTCTGTTAACCAGTATAAGGCCATTTCATTTCATTCTCGCTTGCAATCCGATCTCAATAACTTTCAGTCATGGTGTTGTGCAAGCTTGTTACACCTTTATGCCTCGAAATGCAAAGTTATGACATTTCATCGTTCTAGCCCCTTGTTGGCTCCCTATACCCGATTTGGTGGTTCTTTTGAGAGAAGTTAAAGTTTTCCGAACACATTTCTACCATGGTAAATAAGGCCATGGGCGCGCTTGGGTTTATAAAGAGGTGGTCAAAGGAATTTGTCGACCCCTATATAACAAGAACTCTCTATACCTCGCTTGTTCGTCCGATCTTAGAATACGGCTCCTGTGTATGGTGCCCTCAGTACAAAGTACAAAGTACACCAGGACCGTATAGAATCAGTACAGAAAAACTTTTTACTCTTTGCTCTGCGGGGCCTTAACTGGGATGAAGGTGTGAGACTCCCATCTTACTCTAGTAGACTACTATTAGTAAACCTCCCATCCTTTGTTAACCGTAGAAAAATGCTTGGTGTGTCTTATGCTCGGACTATAATTCCTTCTTCCATATTATATCCACCACTAATTCTCTTCCTTTTATTAAATTACTAATCCTTACACACCTTTCTAGTAATTAGTAATTGTAGTGGTATTGTATTTTGAATGCATGCATAGTTCTCTTAGTAAGTTTAGTGCTAATCTTCCTCGAATATTAGTCTAACAGCTATCTTTCCTGCATGCTCGCGTAACAGCCTTCTGCTGGTTTCAGATGGGCCACTTGACGGTGCAGTAATTGCATCGCCTCTTGCAAGATGCAGTCATTGCATGTCAACGTCCAGAATATGCGCAGGTAGCGCGTCCACTTACAAATCTCTTAAAAAAAGACTTCGATTTTAACATTGGACCAGAGGATCCAGCATTTGAAATCCTTTCTGGTAACCGAGACTGTTTTGCGAATCTACATAAGGGATGCCCCAACCGAGCTACACACTGACGCGTCCAAAGATGGCTACGGAGCAGTTTTGTTGCAGATGTTCGAGGGAAAGCTTCACCCGGCTTATTTCTGGAGCAAAAAGACGACGCAAGCCGAATCTTACCAACATACACAGTAGCGTACTCGAGGTGAAATCAGTATACCTGGTACTGAAAAAGTTCTCACATTATCTGCTGGGAATAAGGTTTAAGGTGGTCACAGACTGTTTTGCGTTTAAAGAGACGACGAGTAAGCTGGACATACCAAGGGAAGTGGCGCAGTTGGTACTCCATTTGCAGTACTTCGACTTCGAAATGGAACATCGATCGGCAGACAAGATGAAGTTATCCGTTATCCCAAAGTCTACGACGTTGCATCCGAGCTATTGTTTATTTTCTAAAGGTGGGTTGCATTAAAACACACCCTCTGTAGACAGAGAGAGCGGGACAAGAGAGTAACACACTGTTGAAAACTTGTTTTCTTCATTATGAGCAAATAAGAAATTATCCTATTTTCGAAAAGTGGACTATCGTACTAGTACCCTCAAAAATTTAAGTATTCAACAAAAGCGTTGGCTTCTATTTGGGAAAGTATATTTGATTCATCCACAGCTAGTCAGTTTTATGGAGAAGGTTTTGCGTGCAGACAATTTTCGTCTTAGCCGCTGTTCACAGCATATCATGCTTGCTTTGACGAATAGAAACTCTAATTTGTTACTCAAGAACTGCCTTTCAAGAGATATTCCAAATCGAACAAATCATTCGTGTATCCACGACAAGTTCTCCTATATTGATTAGGATAGCCGTGAAGATAAGAAATAGGTTCTTCAGTTCTCTTTTCGACTATGCTTCGCCCCTGACCATGGCGCATATTGTTATACTTTATATGTATATACATACATACATATATGTATGTACATATGTGCATACATAATAGATTTGTGTATGCAAAGTATATATAGATGTACGAAACAGCCAGAAAAAAGTGTTTTCGACCCCTTAAAGTATATATACATATAGTCACGTTTTGCTTGCCCGACTGTCCGTCATGTTTAACGCCTTGTTAGCCAAAGCAAACTAATTTTGTGTCCAGTGATATCACACAAAAATAATTATATTTCAAAAATTTACCACCATTTACCTTTCTTACAAAGGGTGAACATTCGCGACATGATATTTGTGTAAATATACGAAAAAACCCGAAAACGCAGAATCATAACCGAACTAAAACAATATCTACCATATTGCCTAATCTGGTTCAGATCGGAGGATTATTAGAGCCAGAATAAAGAAAGCCATTTCGGCTGGCTAATTGGCTACCCCCTGCCACGTGCTTAGTCCCTCTTTCATACACTCTGTTCATCATACAGTGTGCGCCACCTAGAGGAGGAAGTGAGATACAAGAGCCTGATCTTCGTTGGAAAGAGAGAAAACTGCGCGCTCAGCTTTGCCGTCTTACCAAAATCCCTCCTCTCGACAATAACAAAAAAAGCAATCTGTTTTTTTTAACGAGCAGCGATACCAGAAAGACTGCGAGGGGAGGAGTGGACCTATTCGGCTCCGATATCCATTCCGTCGCTTACGTAAAATCATTAGGTTACAATTTAAACAATGTTAGGCTTTCATACATACATACATAAGTATACACTGCTCAATGACTGAGTACCGTGGTATTGTAAAGTTGCGGAACGCATGCTGCGACTCACGCAACGACTCGTTTTAAAACGTAAAGTAGCTGAGAAGGAAAATTAAAAATATTGAGATATTAATCGTAATAATTATTATTAATAATATAAATAAACTAGCTGACCAGTCAAACCAAGGGCATACCTAGTATTTCCCGACGGGGGCGGCCGGATTTTTTCAATGCGTGACTTTTACTATTTCTGTTTCTATGAGAAAGCCGTCGTATTGCTCTTTCTCAATTTCAGGCATGTTTTTTTCGTTAATATTATTTTATAAATATTTGAAGCATTTAATCTTACTTTTGGTAAAATTAAAATCATTAAAATTAATTAAGTCTCTAACGTGCTTGGTTTGTGAGCAGCGGGTGAAAGAAAACTGACTTCATGGGTTGTCCTATTCAAGTGGTGAGGAGTGTAAGTATATTCATTTGAATGGAGTAAGCCTTCGCAAAGATTGTCTCAGCATAAACCAAGGAATTCGATGCTCTTAGAGAAAAAAGACTGCCAAGCAATTGATGATGAATCAAATAGTAATCCAAAACCCGAAACATACATACACATATGTACATGTTGGCAAATACATATGTATGTAAGTACATATATATATTTTTTACCAGGATTTGATATTAGGCACCCATTGTACACAACTGACAAAAAAGCTTTCAAAGCAGCATGTAAAAGCTTCATTTCATTTTGGTATAAAGCTTAACTACCACGCGTAATTCCTTCAGTCTACGTTGGGATATTATTTGCGCTGGGTTTTGAGGTGTAGGCGTAGATACAAGACCAGAGGGTTAGTTTTCATCAAAATTATTAGCTAAACGTTGAACAATCAAAACTAAAAACAATTTAAACGAAATGGCAAAAATTTAAAATAGGCGGGAGTTTAAGCTCTATACCTGAAAATGTTAACACCAAAAATGATATGGACATTTACATGTACATGTGCGTACCTATGTATATGTGTATTCTGTTAAATATCTGTTCATGTGTTGCAGATTGTATACAAATGCATGAACATTACTGCTTATCCTTGTTTTGTGTACTGTATTTATACAGTTTAGTGAAAATGTGAACATAAATATGTTATGTGCACATATGTTAGTGAACGGGCTTACAGCCATGTCCGAACATACAATAATCTTTTGTTGCGGTTTTGTGAGAAGTTCTATGAAAGGCAGCAGCTTTGTCAATCGGGGTTATCACTACTTCCGAACTCAGCTTTGCATGTGTGCTGTATAATATAAGCATATGTACATTTACAGTACCTACATATGTATGTACATATGTATTTGTATTTCCATTTATTATTTTCTTGCGAGTTGTTATTAAAGTGTACGTATGTATGTATGTAAGTATATACATATGTATGTACGTACGTACAGATGCTTACAAACTTTAAAGCTTGAATTGAATGCTTTCGTTTCGGCCACAACTTTAAAGGTAGACTAAATACGTGTTTACTTACATGAGTATGTACACAACACATACATGTAAATATAAGCCTTTGCATGTGTTTAGGCCGCAATTTGTACTACAATCCAAAAATAAAACCATTGACGAATTACCTCTGGTAAGTTAACCTCTTATATTATATTACACACATACAGCTGCGGTCAGAATAATAGCCCCAAAGACTTTTCTCACAGATAATAATAGCATAGCTCCGATGAACCAACGAGTTTTTTTTGTATGAGTATTTGTAGATTTTATGCGACGAATTTATGCACTTTTGACATATCCTTTATACGTACATATAATCGATTTAAGCCCGGACTAGGGGAGGCATTAGCATTTGCCCTTTCGATACAAATATTGTGATAGACTAGGGAACATTCCACTGCATGATATAGATACATATGTATATTAGTGCCAAATTTAAGAATAAATATGTATGGATGTTGACGGAGCTCTATGAAAAACGAGGTATAAACTAGGAACCACTGATAAAGATAATTTCTTCACGCCGAATGTTATATACCCTTACCGTATTTCACTATACTGGACTTGAACTAACGAGTTGATGAGAACAGCAATATAAACCTTATGTGAAAATCGGGCACTGCGATTTGGATTGCTAGTCTAACTTGTATATTTATAAGCAAAGCTTATGCCAGCTACATTATGTATACACATACATACATACATATATGCTATATATATATATATATATATATGCTATATCGGATCCGGGAGATAGACAAATGATTAGCCTATTCATGAAAGAAAAACACACATATGACCAAAATGTTTTCGAGATATCCTTTAAACTGAGGGACTAGTTTTAATGTAATCAGACGGACGTACAATTCGCCTATTCTTCCTGATCAAGAAAAAAATATGTTGTAACAAGATTTCGCTACTAGGCGGCCTAGCGGATGTTCCTTTCAGGTTGGGGGATGGTAGAACAGCAGAAGCCAAGAAAAAGCAACCGTCCGGTTCCGATATAAAAACACTTAATTCTCTCTAAGTCTTCCCGTTTTATTTCTTCTCTGCACATTACCTCTAGCTAACAACTTTTCTTTTTCCAATCTGTTCCAATCGGGTCAAGGTCTCTAAGGACGCTAAACTTTAAAAAGGACTTTTCACTACAATATATATACATACATACATGACGGTATCATTATGGTTTTTTAATTTTTCCTTCAGCGCGCTTCAAATGTATGACCAATTTTATATATGTAAGCTTCTCCAAGAGTTTACAAAGCATTGTTAGTGACCATTCCGACGACTCATTTGGGATATTGGGATAGTCGATGAATGTTTTTATGAATGGCTCCGCAATGTCGTATGTAAATTGAATTTCTGTGGACTTAGTGGATTCAGATCGTATTCTCGCAATATGAAGTGTATTTACTATTAACCGCATTTTAAACCTGTTTCTTTACATATACTTTATGGTCGTTTGTGCGATTCTAGCTGCAGGTGCTTTGGGAATAGGGATTTGACTAAACTGGGAGGCACAGAAGGTTCTTGACCCCCAGAATGTCTTAGCTTCATCTTCTTCAGATTATTTATCTTTCAAGCCGTAACAACTTAATGCTCGAATGCCTCGTTTCCTCTTCCTTCGTTCGAATGACTTCTAACACAGAGACTCTGAATGAGTTTCACCCGACCACCCGGTACTCTATGAGTGTAGGGGCATATTATATGTAACGTGTAACAAAAAGGAAGCCTTTTCGCCCCATTAAGTATATAAATTATTGAACAGCATTAATTGCCGATTCGATATAGCCATGTCTGTCTGTACTGCCAGTCGTCTGTTCTTCTTGATTAGCGCCTAGAAATATCAAACTATAACAGCCAGATTACAGAATTTTGATCATATCAGATCATTATGAATACACCCAGAATATTATTACAGCTCGTTCCAAACGGCTCTAACGCTTTTTATGAAATTGTTCATGTATATTTAGAAGCTATGTCAATATTTTACTACATTTTTTAAGATTCCTACTACCACACACCATTTTCAAACCGGCATATTAGTATTTTTGTATTAATAACGGGAAAAAATTGCAGCGAGAACGAATATTCCATTAGAAAAATATAGGATAATCCAAGTGCAACAATTAAAAGTAGATAAGTATGTAATACGTTGGCATTCTTTTATGTCCGTAGCCTAAGATATTTGTTTAGTATGACCAGGTAAAAATCGCCATTTCAAAGTTTCGCATGCTGTGAACTTTTTCTTCTACGAACTTCCACGAAATCATTTAACGATAAACGAAAAAATTAGCTTTGAACACTTTAACGTATATTGAATTGGAACTGACATAAGTTAGTTTCCCAGGGCAAATTCTTCCACCGGTTTGGGCACTGAACTAGATGTTATAGCCTCTCGACCCCGATGGCGAGGTGTGCCGGTCGATCCTTGGCCGCTAGGGCGTCGGCCACATAGAAACTGCCACATAGAACGGAGCGACCAGAGCTTCGCCCACCCTGCGTTTGGAGTTTATTAGAGCTCTATGGCGTAATCCAGTACGGACTCCTTGGTGTCTTGCCTAGCAATCTAAGGCGAACTTTGTTCGCATCGATACTACCAGTTGATGATACTTGCGAGTTATGTTGACTGGTACTGTCCTGCAGAATCTCTGGGCTTGACCCTGTACGTGTTAAGTGCTATTAAGGGCTCCAATACAAGTGGCATCGTTCGCTGTTGAAGGGATCCTGACGTTTTATAGATGGCCTTGAAGGATCATGGTAGGGTGGGCGCTCTCGCAAATTGGCGATAACTCAATCAACGAAGACCTGACTGGTAATATTCTTCTCCTTTTCAGTATATATGCTGATCTTTCCCTTGGACCCCCTTTATTCCATTTCCTGTTATCCCTTCCCTACTCGTACGCAATTCTTAAATGTTCTTACTTCGAACATAGGGATCGGTAGGGATCATCCACAAAGGGTGTATTGGTCCTTCGGCCCCTGGCCGTCGTATTGAAGCCAATCCTACTAAGCAGGTCAGGGCAAGAGGTAAGACGGTAAATGAATGGAAAAGCGCAAAGACTCGAGTGCAAACTTCAGAAACTTCCTGTGCAGTCTCTCGACACGTGCAATTTGAACAACCCCAGTGGGATTCCAGACCATTGAAGCGTACTCAAGCCCCGAGTGCACAAAGAATGAGTACAGATTTAGCCTCGTATATGGTTCCCCTAACTGGGATGAATTCCGCTGAACAAAGCTGAACATAGCATAGGCTTTTGACAATATGAAATTCAAATGATCGAACATCGTCTCTATCCATCTGGTTCTGGGAAGCGGGTAATATGTGTGTCGATGAAGCCGATGTAACTATATCGGTCTCCATGTTCACGGAACGTGCCCGTTGTCTTGCTGCTCATCTGGGAATTATTGCTTGAGATCTTTCCAGATCTTTCCACTTGACACCAATGTAACAAAATAGCGCTACGAGTTCGGCCGAGCGGATATTCCGTCAAATTCCGTAATAAAACACAATAATTGTTTTAGAATTTTCGCCAGTTTATATTCTTCCACATACATATGTATGTAACCTTTTCCCCAACTCTTTTTATACCCGATACTCAAAATTAGTATAGGGGCATATTAGATTTGTGGTGAAAGTGGATGTGTGTAACGTCCAAAAGAAAGCGTTTCCGACCCCATAAAGTATATATATTCTTGATCAGCATCAATAGCCGAGTCGATGGAGCCATGTCTGTCTGTCTGTCCGTCCGTCCGTTTCAAAGATACGAGAAAATAGAAAAAGTAGAATCGTAGAGGATGACTATATCTTCTAGAGCAAAATCTGAACCAGATCGTATAATTATTATAGCCAGAATCAAGAAAACAATTTCATTCTCTTCCGCTCTTTCTCTCTCTAACACACAGGTTTCATGGTCGGCTTTGCCTATTGCAAAATGAGAGTTCCTCGATCTCAGAGACTATAAAGGCTAGAGCAACCAAATTTGGTATCCACACTCCTGTGATATCGGACCTTGACAAGTTTGTTTCAAAATTCCGCCACACCCCCTTCCGCCCCCGCAAAGAACGAAAATCTGTGACATCCCTAGATCTCAGAGACAATTAAGGCTAAAGTAACCAAATTTGGTATCCACACTCCTGTTAGATCTCACTATAATACGAATATTTTGTTGCTGAATCTGGATCAGATCGGATCATTTTTATAGCCAAAAGGAACAAATCAATTTGCAGTGGCTACGCAGCGCCCAACGACATGTTCAAACTGATTTTCTGTCTCTCTTGCACGCACCTCGTGTCGTTCAATGTCAGCGCCGTCTGCCGGAGGAGAGCCATACTGACTAAGCATCGGGTATAAATGTAGAGTTGCGGTCGCCGCAGTAACTCACAACGTTCCCCCTCGCAAAACGCGTCAAACTACAAAGACGAATTTTCGTTACAACGTATTGTATTGTAAAAAGTAAAGTTGGAAGTGGTAAATTATTTTATTAACAGATAAACAGTGTAAAGATTCAAATATATAAAGTATAATTATTATTTTTCTCATCAGGCTCTACAAAAGCTAATGAGAGGCAGCATTTAGAATATAAGATTTTAAGCTGCAATAGCCTTTTAAATTTTCGTCTCAGGTGCACTGAGGTTTCAATCAATTCTATTACCTCGTCGTACGCCAATTGAAAGCATGGTGTCATATACTCCAGATATGATTGTTTATCCTCAATGCAAATTTGCAAGCGATGAAGCACATCTGCCATATTACTAAATATGCTTCCTAAAAGAGCCCGAAAGCTATGACAGAGAGAAAGAATGGGTTTCATAGTGATATTGCAACAGCTGTGCAACTCAATCGTACTAATTTGTATCACATTGTCCACAATCTGGCAGGTACTGCTGAATATTTGTGTCTGGTTAAAGTATCTTAAGTGTTCCTTGATATTAGCGGTCCATTGCTCTAAGTTTTCGTATTGGTTCATAAGACTTTCGTTTATTCCGTGAACGGTTCTTCCCATACCTTCGGTCAAAGAGTCAAATGGTTTCAGAGCGCCTTTAAATTGCTCACGGCTTAAAGTGGGAAACACCTGCTCCACAATGACTGTACCCACATTTCCAATCTCCATCACGATATCTCCAAGTGATTTCAATACGTCCGTAATAAGATCGTCCAGCTTAACCGTACTTCGATTTTTTCCAAGGCTTATACATAAAGTTAGCCTGTGCACAGCAGCTTTCAATTCAGACACAACCCTCATTATCTCGAAAACTGCATCAGTGCTACTATTCCGATAAATACTTGTTTTACTAAGAATAGTCTTTTCTTCAGCTGACTGAACAATTCTCAGAAAAAAAACATACAGGAAAATAAATATTTTCAAAATTAGCGCAACTTTCAATATGGAACCCATTGCGCTAGTTCAATATAAACAACTGAATAGTCTGTAAACGCAGCTTAGTTACGATTTCATGATAAGAAAATTATAAATACTTTGATGCACAGTGTTTATAAATAGTTATCAACACACTGCCGTACTGATGTATGTATATATATTATACTTATGTACATATTTCAGAGTATATATAAGGTCAGGGGATTACTTGATAAGAATATTGCAATCACTTTGAATTGCAAGTTTTTGAAACATATGTATATATAAAATGATCTTAAAGTTGAATCCTCTATGGAGGCTAATCAATAGAATGGACTCAATGAATTTTTGGTTTAACACTTTGATTCTCTTATTTGTGAATTAAGCTTTCGACGAAATTTGTATTGTGTTTGTTAGAGCAGTACAATTGATAAAATAGGGGAATAAGAGTGGGCTGCAGAAATTGTACAGTTATGATTTATTTCCATTTTGCTTCACCCTATGCCGAAAATTTACCTTTTTAGGCGATCATTCGAATAGACTCAGAGACAACGGTTTCTGTTACTGATAAGCTGTACATGGTAAAAGGTGCATTTAAATACCTCTTGCACTTTTCAATTATTTCAATATAGAATGGGTCGTGGTAAAGTTCTAACAGCGGAAGAAAAAGCTTAAATATGATCAGCAGCCTTACAACCAGGCAGATAGCCAAAAAAATGTTTAAAAGCCAGTCTTGTGTCTCATTTCTTAGGAAATTCATCAAATTATGGAAATAATATGAAAGCTCCCAACAAACTGATCGTGCTCTGCGGCTAAAATCGATTAAATTTGGAAGTTAAAGCTAGTATAGCACCTGTATCACTCAACCTATCACTCGTAACGAATACGAAAACATCTAAACAGATTAAAACACACAAAAAAGCACCATTTACTGACGTTCGAAAAAAGCTCGCTCTTTTTTTAGCTCGGGATCATATGAAATGGAAAAGCGAATGGTACCGAACCGTTTTTTTTGATGAAAAATGCTTTAATTTGGATGGACCACATGGGTTTAATGACTTCTTTTCTTGATTTAAGAAAGAACATAATTTGACCCGTCACACTAGTCGTAAGGGGAGTAAAATGGTGTGGGGTACCATCTCTTATTATGGTACATGTGAAATCCAGTTTTTTTCGTATAATTTGAAAGCCATTCGCTACAAAGAGCTACTCCAAATGTCATTTCACTACTTTTCCAACATCTTTGCGACATTACATTGTATTTTTTAGCAAGACAATGCCCAAATTCATACTGCTAAAGTGGTAAAGAAGTGGATTGAAGTCCAAAATGTTGCATTAATGGAGGCCACCTTACTCGCGTAAAGTGTATAAATCCGGAACACAATTGGAAGATCTGAAGGGACATATCCCTGGACTATCTGAAGTCCCTGTATGATTCAATGCCAAATCGAATTTATGAAGTCATTTCTAATTTCTACATTCATTATTTAACAAACTTTAAAAATCATAAAAAACCAATTTAATATGAAGATTCTGAAAAACTTTGTCGTTTATAATCATTTTAAGCACTTGAGTCTATTCCATTGATCGATAAAAATGTCAACTGTTTTTAGGTTCAAAAACAAAACAAAATATTAAAAAAACCTTTTGACTTAGAACTCAAATTTTTTGATTAAAGATACCATCTTGATTCATTCGTATCTTGATTTTTTAAATGAAATTTCTTATAGAAAATGCATTGAGTCTATTCTATTGATCGGCAATGTATATGTACTATATTCTGAAAAAGCAACAACCGCCAAGCTATTTATACATACATACATATGCATGTATAGCTATGGATTATTTAATTATGTACGAGTATGTACTTATATATATGTACATGGTATATATACCCATGTGCATGTATGTAGATTATTGTAGAGTATTGCCCTTTTTGGCATAGCTGATAGTGTTATCAATCCAAACAAATTAATTAAAACTACTTAAAATTGTTTACTATAGCCAAAAATGTAGTCAATCTAACATAAATATGCAATCCATAATAAATATTGATATTTCCCAAATTTGGTTAGAGAGAGAACCAAATTCGATTTTTCTCTCCTGACTTACTTTTGGTCTTCGTCACGGTAGGGCGCCACTCACGTCTCACGTTCGCTATTTCATCCCAACTTATAACACTCTACTTCACCATATTTACGCTTCAAAACAAACTGAAGTTTTGGGGGCCTTTAAAATTGTTTAATGACTTATTATTTTTTTTTTTAAGGTGTGATTATACTCGATACACAAAATGAGTACAGGGGTACATTAGATTTTTGGTGAAAATGGAAACATAAGGAAGCGTTTCCGACCCCATAAGGTAAACCTAATTCTGTTTTTCCACGGTAGATTGGTTCCTGAAAAAACCGTGTAAAAAATCTCTCTAAAACCTATTAAAATTACGGGAAAAGTTAGGAAACGTTGGAAAAAAATTAGCGTATAAAAAATGTCTTTACCAAGCACGTCAGATTGCATTGATAGTTCACAAAACACTAACAAATTTATATTGCAAAAATCTAATCCCCTTAAATTTTCACAAAAAGCGGAATTCCCCTAAATTTTTGCTATCTACAATTGCTCTGACGAGTAAATTTGCTTGTAAGTATGTTTGTATACGAAAAAAAACGAAAGAGAAACAAATATGTACATATTATCTTTATGCTATTTCTTGTTTTTGTTTGTGAGTTTTTGTGTTTGTTTTGTTTATGATTCTGACTTTTCGCTTGTCTTGTATCTTCATTATAGTGGACGACACAGAATTTGTGTCACAGTTCTGTCAAACGAAAGCAAATGGACTTTTACTGGGAGTCTGATTTCGTTGAACCCATAACGTTTCTAATGAAAGTTCAAACATCAATTCTTACATTTGTACATCTGTATAATAGAAAAATATTTATTTATTCAAATTTGTACACCAAAACGAAATCGAACTACACTTTATGCAAAGTTTAAACCTCATACTTATTTTAGAATGATTTTAACGATAATCTCCGTTTTCTTGTTTGATAATGAAGTCATCCAGATTGAGTGACTATCTCCACAATTTATGCATCGAGAGAAGTTACGTATTATGGCAAATGTTGTATTTTGAAAACCAGTGAGTCATTTTCCACCAAAGAAATAAAAGCAGGATCTTAATTCCGATTTTATTTGACTGAAGGGAAAGTTGGTTGGTAGGCAGTCACTGAGAGGCTCAGTCGATTTTGTTGTGACATCGTCATGCTGGATATTGCTTTGTCGGTGGAATCTTAAATCCGAAGCTCGACCTTGCTTGGTTTTTATATCCAAATACATTTCTAGTTCTTCGAGCTTATTGAAGAGGCTTTCGAAATCTCTCTCGGCGTTTTGGAGAAATTGACATCGTATTTCGTACTTTTTGAAGATAAAACAGTTGAAAAGTCTTTGAATTCGGAACTCAAGCTGCCTCATTATATATTTGGCATTTATCTTTGTCATAGCGTACACGTCATAGGCAACGTTCAGTTCACGGCCTGCAGCACATTTAAATACCTGCGCAGAATGATATTGTAAGAAATCCATGTACATTTTACAGCACTCAAAGTCAAGCTTCAGTTTCCAGTCTTGTAGTATACAACTCTGAACATCAGCGAATTGGAGGAATATTCGTTGAACAGCACGCAATGTTCCCACAGTGTACTCCAGTGCTTCGTCCACAATTTCGGAAAACATAATATGAAAGAACTCCATTTCCGAAAAATAGTTTGTTAGCACAGTCTTTACCTGTGTGGGCTGTGCTGCAGGGACTTGTCGTAATTTCAACAACAGCGCATAGCTTGAGTTTTTAATTACATCGTAGAACTTTTCGTTCTCATGGGCAAATAGTCCAGCAGCGAAGGAAGCATCATGAAAAAATGTTGAAAGTTCACTCATCTTAGTGGCATAGTTTTCAGAGCTCGATGCTGTAGGCTTAAAGTCTCTAAATACTGTGGACGTGGTAAGATTCTTTTGTAGATTTTCCAAAAAGTGGTGCAGTCGATGTTGCAGCTCATTCTTTTTTTTATCCGATCTTTCGATGGCTTCATAAAATTCCAATGGTACTTGTTCTCCTCGAATAGTACGAGTCTGTGGCGTATAGCTAATTTCTGACAGGTGATACTGACGGATACCATTTACGTTCTGACACTGAACGAACCACAAAAACCAGCTATAGACGATCGCCATTGAAAAAAACAAATTCATTGTACCAAATCTAATACAAATCGTTTTAGTAAAGACAATGCGCGAGAAACACTAAACGTACGCAAAGAGCGCTGATTGAAAAATCGCAGATGCTATAAGCTTTTTATACCCGTTTCTCGTAGAGAAACAGGGTATATTGAGTTCATGCTAATGAACGCATCAACCCAAAACAAACTACCGTTTCCTACCTTCTGGATTAGCATCAATAATAAACAACTTTTACATAGCGACGTGATCGAAAGAAAAAAAAGTCCAAATATACCATAAGACAAATTCTATTCTATAATTGTGACCGCGTTGTTGGGATAATTTATGCCGTTGAGTAGCGGGTATTTTGTAGTCGGAAAACTCGACTAAGACATTTTTTCTCGTTTGAAAAAAATGTTATAAATAGCACAAATAAATTAAAAGATGTAAACGAACTTTCCAGCGATTTCAACATTCCAAAAACAAAATATTCGTTATTCGGTCTCAGCTGTTGTCTGTTAACATCTAAGCTCCAACATGGTCAATTAATATAACACTTTTGTGGATCTCAATACACAATTTGTATGTAATTAATGTAAATATGGTATATATGATTAAAACTAGTGCTAAAAATAAAAATACTGTGCGCGGTCGAAAAAGCTAACAGCCAAGTCGAATTTTGCTAAACCTGGTCATCGTGGAGCACTGTTGCAGATTTTGTTGTATTTTGTATATATATATATATATATATATATATATACACATATGTAGATCGTCATCAACAGCAAACTGAAGGCGCTCCTGAAAACTTTGAACAAATTAAATGAATAAGCCAAAAATAATACAAATCAGGTCACTATGATACTTTATGTATGTATTAAGCATATGTAGGTACGATCGACCTGCAAGGGAACTGAATTCGGGTTTCCAGAATGTTTAATTTAATAATACAAATTGTGCTAGAATACATTTGAATGCTTTCATTTCTCAGCTCTTTCAGCTGAGGCTCAAAAAATATGATATTAAATCATTAAATACCAAACAAATGTGATGACTTAAGTAATGATGTAATTGATGGATACTAGACAGACCATCAGCTTCTGAAGTTTGATTTTAAAAAATGGACGCTGCACAACAATCAACAATAACACCTGGGAATTTAAGGAACCCAGGAAAGGAACATGTTCCTGCTTTTGCCGGGACGACGGGCAATGAAAATGGACGAGAAGTTCAGACTTTTTCCGAGGACGACGATGACTACGTTATTGTGGATAAAGCACAGAATGGTTGTGAATACACAAGACTTGAAAAAATGGGAAAGCAGCACACACCACACAAAACATTACAACAAATTAGCATTGAATCTAAGCAATCAAATGGACGGCATTCCATGAGTGAGACAATATGTCCGGACCCAAGTGGTGCTAAGCCAAAAACCCGAAATATTGTAGATGATAAAATAATTCAAACTTTACCAACTGAAGATATTTCAGCAACTAATAGTAAGCGGGTGCAGATAGGCAAGTTCTTAGAAGGTAGCAAGAGATTTCATAATGTAGTCCAATCAAAAGATTGCTGTGATCTTCGTCAAAGCGATATTGACGGTCCCCAAAACAAGCCAGAATCCGAATATCCACAATTAAAATGCGTATATTCACGACCAATTTTTCTGAAATCACAGTCGTTGGAAATATACAATGAGCCAAATAGCTTCCAAATAACACAATCTCGTCTGTTACCAAACATTAATGAAAACTATTCCAATGATAATCAAAACCAAACAGCGCAAGCTTCCGACTCTGTATCTCAGCTAACAAAGAGTATCGACCATCTGTTAGATTTGAATGGCGAAGAACTCGATAAGTCTACTTGTGAGGTTACATGTTTAGCTCAGCGGCCTCATATTCCTTTAAACCTTCAATCAATGGAAACTCGTCCTATCTATCCGAATGTTCCATATAGTCCGTATGGCAGTCCATTTGGCAGTCCTCGATCGAATCGACGGCGACCTCCTCTACGCGAATCACGGAGAATATCAATAGAAAGATCTGGAAGCTTTCTACAATTAAACCAATACAAACTAATGGACCAAATTGGGCAGGTAATCAATTTTTTTTACCTCCCATCTAAATAGCTAACATGAAAACGATCGATTTGCAAGGGTTGTGCTAATAATTAATTCCATTTTTTAATTGTAGGGCTCATATGGACTCGTAAAATTGGCATATTCTGAAGAAGATTCCACCCATTATGCAATGAAAATTCTTTCAAAGAAGCGACTTTTACGACAAGCTGGCTTAATGCGCCGAGGTCCTAAGAAAACAACTTCTCCGCTGGATCGTGTTTACAGAGAAATCGCTGTTTTAAAGAAGCTTGATCATCCCAACGTTGTCAAGCTAGTGGAAGTATTAGATGACCCCGTCGAGGACTCCTTATATATGGTTTTCGAATGGGTAAAACAAGGCGAAGTTCTTAGAATTCCAACGGACAATCCATTGTCAGAAGAACGCGTATGGAGTATTTTTCGAGAAACACTACTCGGATTGGAATATTGTAAGTGTGGGCTTTCATTTATTACGAAAAGTTATTCTTAACGTCTTGAAGAAAAAGGTTTTTGACGTTTGACCTGACTACATCAATTATCACAAATCGATACTCAGCTAAAATTCTATAAGAATCCAATATTATTTGATATACATACATATGTACATATGTGAACATCCAAGAATATTAATTTCCAATTAAGAAACCGAGCATTAAGTCTACAGTGACCTAAGACATAGAAAAGGAAGTTCGTTAATTCGTTCTGAGTCCCGAAAGTTTCTTCAGCAGTAATGCACGACGTATAAGACGCCAGTCTCAGACAGACACCTTTTTATACCCGATACTCAAATTGTACAGGGGACATTAGATTTGTGCAAAAATGGATGTGCATAACGGCAAAAATTAAGCTTTTCCGATCCCATAAAGTATATATATTATTGATCTGCATCAATAGCCGAGTCGATTGAGCCATGTCTGTCTAACTCAGATCGGATCATTATAGCCAGACGGAACTAATGAAATTTCAATGGCATTTCTTCATCTTGATTAACAATATATAATCTTTTAAGAATATATGTATTTATGTAACAGTTTATCGTTTTGCAGTTTCTTCCTTCGGTGCGTTGCAACCATTTGGTCAAAATCAATTGACTTTTTTCGAATAGCAAGACAAAAATTACTATATCGATTCGGCTCTTGATTGATTCAAATATACTACTATATACTCTTTATGGAGTCGGAAATAGTTCATCTCGCCATTACACAAAGCCCAATTTTGAGCGCTTCTGCACCTAATTATGAAAATAAAACTACAATCATGAATAAGACGTAAAGATGGTTCATTTGAGTTGTAATTTACACATACATGCACATAAAACGAATGTAGTATTTTATTGCTTTCATTACAGTACACTATCAAAAAATTATCCATGCGGACATAAAGCCTGGAAATTTGTTGTTAACGGAGTGTGGACACATAAAAATAGCAGATCTTGGTGTCTGCAATGAATTTCTTGGAGAAGATGCTATAATGTCCAATGGCTCTACCGGTGGAACCCCTGCCTTCAGGGCCCCCGAAACCTTGATATTAGGACAGGTATGCACTATTGGTTATATCAAAAATGTTTGAATATGTTATGTATAATAAACTTTTATTTTTAATTTTTTTACCAGAACGTGTATTGTGGGAGAGCATCAGATGTCTGGGCATTGGGTGCGACGCTGTATTCCTTAATTTTTGGCAATGTGCCGTTCTTAGCAGATTCCATTCCCTTGCTCTATGAAAGAATACAACAAGACCCGGTAGTGTTCCCACAAAAATTAACAGTCAGTGAAAATTTAAAAAGATGCATTTTGCACATGCTAGAAAAAAATGCTACTCAGAGAATAACAGTGCCAGAGCTAAAGGTTTTTATAAAAAATGTAATTCTGAAGTATCATGAAAGTATGTTGTTTTATATATTTTTAGGTAAACGATTGGGTCACCACTAGCGGTGTTTACCCATTGCCCACTGAAGAAGAAAACTGCTGTCTAGTACAAGTTGATGAAGAAGATATAAACTCCGTTGTCCGCAGCATTCCAAAGTTGGACACTCTTATATTAATAAAAACAATGTTAAAAAAACATTCTTTTGGAAATCCATTTATAAAAGGTGTATCTGGCAAGGCATTACAACCAGGCGGTTCTCGATTAGAAAGATTCGTACGCGCTGGACGATCAAACTCAGCACCAGGCTCCTACCAAATGTCAGTAGACAGGTTTAAGTACGTCCTCCCAAGCATGGAAAAAGAATGTTCAATTTAAATGCATAATTTTTTCGCAGGCAACCATCCACGGAATCTTTACTTCCATCTTTAACGGAACATTCTACAAGTAAAATTAGTGAAGATACTTAGATTTAATTTGATTTAGATTAAATGCAGATCAAATTATTTTTTTTTTTTAAATCTGTTTTCTTTATTAATTTGGCATACAAATAGCAACACAGTTGCAATGAAATATACATAGCTTTTATGGATAATGTTATATTGGCATTAGCCATTGATTTTGTGTTATATTTGTAATTATTTCTAACGGGTTGCAATTATGAACAAAATGTTTTTATACTTTATGATTGAATAATTGCTTCCTAAGATTGTTAAAGCTATCTACTTTTAATAATATCTGGATATTATACATCCAAATATAAGAAATAGGTTCTAGACGTAGTAGATATGACGTTGATATGAAAGGATGCAATAATAAAACTTAAATAAAATAGCAAACACAAATATAATGAGATAGAACAACTGGGGAAATACTTTTTGGGACCATTTAAAATTTACATACACATGTGGACAACGAATACATTAAGCTAAATTCTAATTGGCAACAGACACATACATACATACATATATCACTAAAATTATTATGCATTCTTCCAAGAGATATTGTGATTTCTTCAATTAGCACATACTCATACGTACATATATATTTATAAATGTTTAAATCTTGTATAAAAATAGAGCAATATTTTTGAATCATTTTGCATATATTCATTGTGCAACATTGGATTGACTCCCATTTACCAAAGTATTGATTTAATCTAATACAAATGATTTAAAAATATTTTCCTTTGTCTGCCTAAAACTTAAGAATATTTATATCAATCGGAATGTACTCTATTATTTTGATTTGTACGCATATCCGATTGCTTAACTATTGATTAATTATGAGCTATGTTGTTTAGTTAAGTAATGGTTGTTGAATATATTGTATTTTCTGGTGGGTCCATACAAATAAATAAATATTGATTATCAAAAAAAGTCACTACGAAGTTTTTTTGTTAAAAGTACGAAACCTAATCTAGAAACAAAAGTCAAACAGAAATATTGCTTTAATCTATTGTCCATCTATTGACTGGCGTCCCTATTGGCAATTCCCTCTTAAAGTTCGATCGAGTCGGGTATGTATTGTTCCGAAGGGTGGAAAAAACACCAGTGAAAAGCAAACAAAAACTAGGAATACACAACAAATCGATTGCGTTGTTCCTTGTTAAAGGAGAATAGGATGTTTAGCCGTTAAAATCACTACAGCGCTAAGTCCGATAGGGGTAAGTGCTACGGTAGAAGGGGGGAAGGACCGGAGAAGAGTATCAAGAAATTGTCATATTTATAGTCTTGGCGCGTAATAGACAGAATCAATCATCAGAAAGCCAAAGGAGCTGATCATAAGTTGCGGATGCAATCGTCCAAAGAATCCAGCTAACAAGCAGAAGCAGCGGCAAACAAAGCAAACGGGCAATTAAGGTTGCGTTTAATTTCCGCTAGAAATTCTGTGCCATCCACAATTTATAGAGATCATAGAGAATGACCATATCTACCAGATTGCCGAAACTGGATCAGATCGGATCATTTTTACAGCCGAAAGGAACAAATCAATTTGCAGTGGCTACGCAGCGCCCGACGACACGTTCTGACCGTTCTGACTATGTATCGGGTATAAATGTAGAGTTGTGGTCGCTGCAACAACTCACAATGTTCCCCCTCGTTTATGCTATATTTGAGGCTATAAAATTGTTTTATAATTTTTACATTTTTTTCAAGTGTTAGGTTATTGTGCAAAAAATTGTTAAATCTGTTGTTTTTTTGCTGTTCTTTTTTAGAGGTATTGCTTCTTTTTTCACATGACTTAAGTATCTTACGCCTGGTTGTATTGAACTTTCAATTTTGAAAAACAGCTATAAATACCCCAACAATTTTTAGCTTAAGCGTATCGTCTGGACAATGTTAAGCTTTGAAATTCAAAATCGAGAATTTGTTGTGGTATAAATAAATAAATTCGAAATTTTAAAGCCTGTTTTGATACAAAATGGAAATCAAAATCCTCCTCTGCCCACCACCCAATCTGTTAATATGAAAGAATCCAATCAAACAATGACTAAATTGTTTGAAAATATAAAATAAAAAGATCACCAGTGGAAGGTCGCTTGCGACTTAAAAGTCTTAGCCATGTTATCTGGATTTATTTGGACGTGGGCATACAATGACTGCATCTTTCATGAGGCGATGTAATTACTGCACCGTCAAGTGGCCCGTGTGACACCAGCAGAAGGCTGTTACGCGCCGATCCCAAGCAAAACGCAGCCCTTCTCCCGCCGAACCAGCCGGGGGGCGCTGCCGTATGACGCGCTGCGCGTAGTCGAACCGAACGCGAAAGATAGCTATTAGACTAATATGCGCGGAAAATTAGTACAAAAATTACTAAGAGAACTAAGTATGCATTCAAAATAAAAATACCACTACAATTATGAATTACGATAAATGTATGTGAGGATTAGTAATTTAATAAGAGGAAGGGAATTAGTGGTGGATATAATATAGTAGAGGGAATTATAATCCGAGCATAAACCCTAAACGGTTCATACGAGGATTAATTCCATTTACAATGTGGATTTACTAAAGTCGGTGTAAAAGACATCCGTCTGTAAGTTACCTTGAAAAGGAGGATATACAAATTGCTGATTCTTCCTGTGCCTATGGGTTAGCCGAGATAGAAAAGAACATTACTTAAGAGTGCTCTGACCAAAACGGGATGAAAATACTTTGAGACATCACAACGCACAAAATGCAGCTCTCGTGAAAATCCAAGGAATTAGATATATTACCACCAATCAGTTTTTCCACGTCTGTCGCTGGCAAAAGTTAAAGAAGGCGTATTTGATGGCCCTCAAATTCGAAAACTATTAAAAGATGATGGATTTGAAAATATGTTATCTGCGAAGGAAAAAGCAGCCTAGAACTCACTCCGTCTGGTTACAACAAATTTTTTGCTAACAGCAAGTATGAAAAAATTAGAGCAAACATGTCACTTAAAATCCATTTCCTGCACTCCCACTTGAACTTTTTTCCGTCTAACCTAAGCCACGTTAGTGATAAACACGGAGAGATTTCAGCAACAATTAAAAGCTATGGAATGACGGTAGTGATATGTTTTTACAGTTCGTATTCCGGATTGAGGACGGAGACTGTGATGGACCTATTTCAGGCTGAGGTAAGCTCAGTCCCGTCCAGGAGTCAATCCACAAGAAATTTTTGTAGAAATGTGATGGAACCTTAAAGGCGGCGTCAGGGGGGCGGCCTGTCGTAGAGAGGTGGATCAGGGCTAGAATGGGTGTCGCTCGTCGTGTGTGCGAAACGACTGTATGGACTCGGGGCGGGGCGGCGTCGGTACCTCGGCTAATTGGGGTGAACTTACGCAATCGGGTGTTTTTACCTTAATAATTTGACACTTTATTGTATTTCTTAGCGGTTTAAATGAACTTATTTTAAATTGGGCGCCGATGTCTTCTGATGAGTTCCGGGTACCGCGTCTGTACTCCGGGTCGAGTCTCTGCGTAAGTTGCTCAGGTACCGCGTCCGTACTCTGAGCCGGGTTTCTGCGTAAGTCCTGGTACCACGACCGTACTGTGAGCCGGATCTCTGCGTAAGTTGCTCTTTGGTTCTCGTCGCCGTCTTTTTATAGGCCCGTATTGCTGGGTCGGCGGGTTGACAAATGCGCTTCCGCGTCGGGGCACACTTTGCCGTTCTTGGTGATCGTTGCAGATTTTGGCGGCGCCGACTTTCCTCCGTCGATGAACCCGGAAAACCGCACTCGGCCGATGGCTTGGCTTGGAGTGGGGGAAAGCTCGCGTGACCTGATGTCTTTGGTCATCGTTCTGGAGTTGGCGCGTGTTGTGGTTGCTTGCGGAGGGGGCGCTGGTTGTGGGGTGCGGTGCGATGCGCTCATTATAGGTCGGGGGACGGATTGTATCGAAACCTTTTAGGTTCGTTACAAGACAGAGAGTTAGTTTCTACTTAAACAGCGAGAATTTATTTTCTAAAGGATTTATGCGTTGTTCCAATCAACTTTTAGTCAAGACTGACTATTTCCAATATATCCGGCACTACAACAATAGTCAGCCTACTTAATATCCATTCAATTCTATTAAAATGGTAACAAACGGTAAAATAATCACCATTCTTAAAAAACTTGTGGAGCTTGTAGTAAAATAGCAACTCAGTAAAAAGTCCTTATTTAATTAAAACTCACTAAAAATACTGAAAATTAATAATTTTGTTATGCGTTAAAGCATGATATTTGATATCTCAAGTATTTATGCTTGCTTTTGTTGAAGCAGTTGGACCAGCAACGTACCTAACAGTATTTTTAACGGTGAAATGCGGTTTTGGAAGATTTATTCATCCATAAAATTTAACAAACGATACCTTAAACAACGCCCAATTAATGTACCTACATATACAAAAAAAAAGGACTGAGTTTATTTCGGCTTTTCCCGAGTCATCAAAGTCCAAATATCGAGTAAAATTTCTACAAAAAATTGTCATTTGCCAAATTGCATTCAATACAACCAGGCGTAAGCTACTTAAGTTGTGTGAAAATAAGAAGCACTACCTCCAAAAAAACAGCAATTAAAATAGCCATAAGGGCAATACAAGTTAATAAAATTAATTCCGTTTGCACCATCTGTTATTCGGCGCGCGGGTATGAATGCGCCTGAAGAAGGGGGAAGGCCACGAAGGCTACAAGTTATTAATTTTTGTACATTATACGGGCCGAGGGGTCTCTAAGCCCCATGTAGCCTATTATCTGCATAAAGGGGGGGACGCGATCACGGCAGACGCCACTGGTTTTTCAGAACAGTAACCCAACGACGACGGCGCAGCAGCAGCCAAAGACAGAGAGGAATACACCAAGAACCGAAAACCAACGGCATCGACACAGCAACGGTGAGGAATACACCGAGAAAACAAAAACCCAACGACAACGACGTAGCAGCAGCCAAAGAGAGAGAGGAATACACCAAGAATCGAAACCCAACGGCACCGACACAGCAACGGGGAGGAATACACCAAGAACCGAAACCCAACGGCACCGACACAGCAACGGGGAGGAATACACCAAGAAACAAAACCCAACGACAACAACGCAGCGGCAGCCAAAGAGAGAGAGGAATACACCAAGAGCCGAAACGGTAGCCAACAGCATCAATTCAGCGACGGCCGAAGACGAGAAGCGCCGAAAAGATAAGCCGCCAGCGTCGACGCAGGAACGAAGCGCCGAAACGGTAAGCCCACAGCAGCAACGGCAGAAGAGAAACGCGGAAAACCCAAACCAAGTAACGACGCGCCAGCAGCGAAAAAGAGAGACAAAAGTCACCGGCGCAGCGTAGACGCCGTTACAGAGCGGGAACGACGCCGCCAGCCCTCTGCCGCCGCGAGAATGACGACGCTGACCGCCCACGCTGACGCTGGATCCGCAGAGTTCTGAGGCTGGAGGAAAAAAACGTGGATGAGGAGTCGATGGAAGAAGGCCGCACGAGCCAGACGTGCCCGCGGAAAAGTTCGAGTGATTATAAAGAAAGAAATAAAAAGGGAACACGTGGCGAGATCCGCACCGACGCGATCAGGGTACAAAAAAAGATCCTGCATCTGCAAAACGCACTTTCGACTAAGATAAGCGTGGGAATTCAAAGGTAAGCGAGTCTCTAGTCGTGTATACGGGCTGCTGAGCGGTGCGATAGGTAGGGAAGAACAAAGTGGAAAAAAATAATGAATAAAGTGAAAATATAACGATTATGAAGAAAACATAGCCTGACCATCAACAATCTATACACAAGGGGAAGCTGGAGGCCGGGGCTTCGCCTTCTCTGTCCATCCTTACGCCTCTGGCCCGAGTCTCCTCTTGCCCCGCCCACGTGGTGATCCGTATTCGTTACAGATGCCCGTCGGTACCCCGCGTGGCTCCCTCCAGTAGTTCGTAGCCCGGCGGGATCCCGAGGCCGCTGTCCGGCGATCGCCTAAGCGCTCTCGGTGACCCCTGTCGGCACTCCCGCATGATCCCCTCCCGTAGTTTGTGGCCCAGCAGGATCCCGAGGCCGCTGTCCGGCGATAGCCTAGGCGTTCTCGGCGACACCTGTTGGGCCCCCCCCCCCCCCCCCCCCCCCCCCCCCCCCCCCCCCCCCTTCGTATGATTCCTTCCAGTAGTTCGTTACCCAACAATATCCCAGGGCCGCTGTCCGGTGACTGCCTAGGCGCCTTTGGGGATACTTGTTGGCGTTCCCGCGTGATCCCCCTCCCGTAGTTTGTGGCCCAGCAGGATCCCGAGGCCTCTGTCCGGCGATAGCCTAGGCGTTCTCGGCGACACCTGTTGGCCCCCCACCCTTCGTATGATTCCCTCCAGTAGTTCGTTACCCAACAATATCCCAGGGCCGCTGTCCGGTGACTGCCTAGGCGCCTTTGGGGATACTTGTTGGCGTTCCTGCGTGATCCCCCTCCCGTAGTTTGTGGCCCAGCAGGATCCCGAGGCCGCTGTCCGGCGATTGCCTAGGCGCTCTCGACATCTGTTGGCGTCCTGTATGTTCCCAGTAGACCAGCAGGGTCCCTGAAGTACTGTCCGGCGATTGCCTAGGTACTCTCGGCGATACCTGTCGGCCCTCTTCCACTTCGTAGTAGTTCTTAGTCCGGCCGGGTCCCGAGAGCACTATCCGGCAATAGCCTAGGCACTCTCGGTGATACCTGTCGGTATTTCCGCATTCCCCTTTCCGCGTCGTAGTATTTCTTAGGCCGACAGGGTCCCGTAAGTACCGTCCGGCGATAGCCTAGGTAGGTACTCTCGGCGATACTTGTCGGCATCTCCTCATGGCAAAGTCCCCTTCCGCTTCGTAGTAATTCTTAGGCCGACAGGGTCCCGTAAGTACCGTCCGGCGATAGCCTAGGTACTCTCGGCGATACTTGTCGGTATTTCCGCATAGCAAAGTCCCCCTTTCCGCGTCGTAGTAATTCTTAGGCGGTCAGGGCCCCGTAAGTGCCGTCCGGCGATAGCCTAGGCACTCTCGGCGATACTTGCCGGTATTTCCGCATAGCATAGTCCCCCTTTCCGCTTCGTAGTAACTCTCAGGCCGGCGGGGTCCCTTAAGTACTGTCCGGCGATAGCCTAGGTACTCTCGGCGACACCTGTCGGTTTTGTCGCATAGTAAAGACCTCCGTATTGATTCTGAGTTCGGTGGGGTCCTGAAGGCGCTATTCGGCGATAACCGGAGTGCTCTCGGTGAAACACACGGCCCTGTCCCACGCTACGATCGCTCCCGTCCGCGGGACTGCCCCGTCCCCCATCATAGGTCCGAAATACGGAGTCCCGGCAAATTATAAATATTACTGTAATTTCGACCCTGGAGTAGACTGAGCTATGTACCCCAGCCCAGGATCGCTTCCTTACACTGCCAAATGACAACCATAACGTAAAACCAACAAACAACAACGACAGAGTGGCAGACAGACCCAGTGACTGACTGGCAATCTCCTGGCAACGTCTCGTCTTTGTTGTCCTCATAATGAAGTCATAAATTTTAAAAGGAAAAAGAGATTAGCAGAAGTGGTCGTGGTCTCGGTCTTGGTCTTGGTCTCGGTCTATCCAAGTGTCTTGAATGCCGACTTGAAGGGCTTTCTCAGAATGTGTTTATTTATATTGCCTGAACTTAAACCAATTATTGAGACGCCTCTGGGGGCAACTGCGAAACTTCCTGCGAAAGTATGGCAAAAGTTAATGCACTTTCAATGCTGGCAGGGCCGTGGCATAAGGAGTGGAAGTGCTCTGCCCCAATAGCTGTCACGAGCATTTATTATTTACACTTTTAAATAAATATATATGTGCTGTTCCCCTGCTGTTCTGCTGCTCATGGGGCGGGGGAGAGGAAATGAGAAGGGTCACTTGCCCCAGAGAGTGGCACATACATTCACATTTACACTCCACTTAACACCCCAGGGATAGAAGCAGCAGCTACGCAGTTTTCCGAATGCTGTGTTGCACTTTTCTACTTGCCACACACACACACACACACATACGAGAATCTAATGCAGTTTATATACACAGATTGTATACATAGATTTGTGAAGAAAATTTGTATTTATGTTGTTGGCCAAGCCCCCATGACACCCGCTCTGTCGTTTGGTTTGTCTTTCAATGCTCTTTCGACTTTCAACACATTATGTGCCCCATTTAATGTCTATGTGTTTGTGACACATGCACACACACACACACACACACACGAGACACGCAGAGGGCCAGAGGTCGATCAACATGGCCATCAAGAAGATGGTAGCACGCATGAAGGAGTTGCAAGTGGAAGTCAAATCCCATCTGCAGGCGCCAGAGGATAAAAGGGCAGCGCCAGGAGGATGCCAGTGCCATGATCACACTGCAGGCCCAACTGGCCCCCTACCCAGGATGACCAAGCCCAGTGCGACTAAGGCGACGCAAACGGCATCAGGAGCCCACAAGAGCGAGGCAACATTCCGAACTGAGGAGAAGAGCGCGCGCGGAAGGCCCAGGCAAGGACACCAAGCTGACGCCACTCGACAAGAGGAAACCAAGATGCAGTGCGGCAAGGCGGAAGACACCAACCCTACACAGAAGTGGAGTGAGGTGAGAGGCAGGCGTGCGAAACGCAAGCAGACAGGCCGACCAGACGCAGTGCTGGTCAAATGCACCGAGGAGGCATCATACGCCGACATCCTCAAACTGGTGAAGGCAGCACCAACACTCCAGAGCCTCAAAAACAAGGTTCAGGGCATCAGGAAGACAGCCTCGGGCGAGCTGCTTCTAAGGATGCAACAATCCTCAGACCCCGCCACCCAGGAGCTGCAGATGGCCATCCAGGCAGCGCTTGGGGACAAGGCAGCCGTGAAGGCCATGCAGGAGACAGTCGCGGTTGAGGTACTCAACATAGACGAGCTCACGACAGGCGACGAGGTATGTGAGGCCATAGCTGCAGCGATCGACGGCGACTTAACACAAGGAGCAGTGCCGTACATGCGGAAAGCATATGGCGCAACGCAGGTAGCTACGCTGAACCTTCAGCCCGCACTCGCAAAGAAGCTCCTGGAGCTCGGAAAAGTTCGAATCGGCTGGGTTGTCTGCGTGCGGCAACGGATTGCGCCAACCCGCTGCTTCAAGTGCATGGCCTATGGACACACTGCAGCCAGGTGCAGATCCAAGCGGCCTGTGGCAAGCAATGCATGCTACAAATGTGGTGGGGAGGGGCACAAGCACAACCAGTGCAACAACCCGCCAATGTGCATACTATGCGCTGGCAAGCCAGGAGACGTCCGCTCAGCAGCCCACTCGGCCCTCAGTCGCAGCTGCCCTGAGTATAAGAAGGCACTAGCAAAACTGGTTGATGGTTAAGCTCCTGCAGCTCAACCTAAACCACTGCCGAGCTGCTCAGGATCTGTTGGCGCAAACAGTCCTGGAGCAGAAGATCGACATAGCGCTACTCAGCGAGCCGTACGGCAAAAAACACGAAGGAGTCTGGCAGCAAAGCTCAGACGGAGGAGCAGCAATCTGGAGCTGTGGCCCACAACCAGGCCAGCTTACCCACAGAGCATCCAGAGTGGGATATGTGAGAGCTAAGCACAGCGGCACTTTTGTCTACAGCTGCTACATAGCACCGAGGTTCACGCAGCAGGAGTATGAGGCGATCATCAGCAACATCGCTAACGACGCACGAGGCAAATCGCCGGTCCTGATAGCGGGCGACTTTAACGCCTGGGCCACGACTTGGGGCAGCGCCAAGAACACACCCCGTGGGACATCGCTCCTGGACGAGTTCGCAAGCCTGAACGTCTGTCTCCTCAACACAGGAACCACACCAACGTTCAGCAAAGCAGGGCGGGAGTCTATTATAGACCTCACCTTTGCAAGCCCAGAGCTCGCACGCCACGCGAAGTGGCAAGTGCTGAGTGCTTACACCCATAGTGACCACTTAGCCGTAATGACGGAAACCTTTGCACCCAGGAACACAACAAGGATACAGCGGGCGCTCCAGGCCGGGTACAAGGAGGAAAGCCTGAGCAGAGCCGCGCTCCTCTCGGCAGCAGAAAACCTAAGCGCCGCCGGGGATGCTGAAGCATCCGCGCTTGCCGTTTACAGGACCGTCAAAGCGGCCTGTGATGCAGCCATGAAAAAAAGAAAGATCGGAGGAAGCAGGCACCGGCCAGTACCGTGGTGGAATGAGCACATTGCCAAGGCCAGGAGGGAGTGCTGCGCAGCTCGGCGTGCCTACCAGCGAGCAAGAGGCTCCGCCCAATTTGGCAGAAATGGCGCGGCATTCAAGGCCAAAAGAAAAGAGCTGAAGGAGGCCATCAGAAGCAGCAAACTCAAATGCTTCAAGGAGCTCTGCGATGCAGCCGATGCGGAACCTTTTGGTGGAGCATACAAACTAGTCATGGGAGATTAAACAGACAGCCTATGCCCAAGGATCCGGTGCATATGAGAAAGATAGTCGGCACCCTATTCCCTGGACAACCACCCTTACAAGAGGAAGCTAGGCTAGAAGGAGCTAGCCTGAGGGACACCACCACCATCATCACTGCCAGAGAAGTACTGGAGGCCACGGGTAAGCTGAAGATCGGGAAAGCGGCAGGTCCAGATGGAGTCCCTAATGCAGCACTAAAATGCATAATTAGAGCCCATCCGGAAGCATTCGCCACAATGTACACCCAGTGCCTAGCGGAGCGGACAGTCCCACGAGCATGGAAACGGCAAAGGCTGGTTCTGATACCCAAGCCAGGCAAAGAGCTCAACGACCCATCGTCATACCGGCCGCTGTGTATGCTGGATACCATGGGCAAGATTTTCGAGAGGATGGTATGTAACCGACTGGAGGCGGAACTGGCTGAGCGTCGCGGACTTTCCGACCTCCAATTCGGGTTCCGCAAGCAGAGGAGCACCACTGACGCCATCGAGATGGTGACAAACCTTGCCAGGGAAGCCATGGCAGGAACGCGATGGGCTGGAGGCGACAAAAAGTACTGCCTAGTATGTACACTAGACGTACGAAACGCCTTCAACTCTGCCAGCTGGAAGAGCATCCTAGAGGCCCTGACCAGGAGGGGTATATCTGAGCAAATCACACGGACTCTGCGAAGCTATTTCACGGACCGCGTCCTGATCTACGACACGGAAGAAGGAGCAGAACATCACCAAATCACCGGAGGCGTCCCACAGGGCTCGGTCCTAGGGCCGATACTGTGGAACGTGATGTATGACGATATCCTGCGGCTTACATTACCGGAAGGGTGCACCCTGGTGGGCTTCGCCGACGACATAGCACTGGTGACAGTGTCGAAACACGTAAGAGACGTAGAGGAGAAAACCAACGTAGCAGTCGGGATGATAGTGGCCTGGCTCGCAGCCAACGGGCTAGCATTGGCGGAGAAGAAGACGGAGGCTGTGCTAATGAGCAGCAGAAAAAAGGTCGAGCAGGCATGCGTGAGAGTCGGTAGCACGATCATCAGGACCAAGCCTGCGCTAAAGTACCTAGGGGTAATGATGGACCAGAGGCTAAACTTCAAGGCCCACCTGGAATACGCCAGCGCAAAAGCGACTGCAGCTACGGCGGCCATAAGCAGGATGATGGCCAATACAGGGGGACCACGGCAGCGTAGCAGGCAGCTCATCGCTGGGGTGGTCACCTCCATAATCTTATATGGATCAGCAGTGTGGGCACCAGCAATGATGGTTTCCACATACAGCAGAGACTGCAGAAGCGCATACCGACGCTGTGCCCTGAGGGTTACATGCTGCTTCCGGACGGTGTCTGAAGACGCCGCACTTATTGTGGCAGGCATGGTCCCACTGGATCTCCTGGCAGCTGAGCGGCAGAGCGGAGTGGAGGTAGCCAGCGAGCGGCGAGAGCGCACTATAGCCCAGTGGCAACGGCGCTGGGACCAAGCGGCAAAAGGGAGGTGGACCAGACGTCTCCTTCCCCAGCTTAGCCCATGGCTGCGAAGAAGGCACGGCCAAATGGACCATTATTTGGGCCAACTGCTGACGGGGCATGGCTGCTTCAAGCAGTACCTGCATCGCTTTAGGCATGCTGACGACCCGTATTGCAGCTGCTGCGGGCCTGGAGTCGACGAGGATGCAGAGCACGTCTTCTTTGTATGCCCCCGCTTCTCGCAAGAACGAACGAGGCTAGGGGAGACGCTTGCAGAAGTGAGTGTGGACACCCTCACCGACCAGATGCTAGCCGATGAGCAATCTTGGAACGCGGTCGCCTACATGGCAGCAAGCGTGATCAAGGAGCTGCGCAGGCTGGAGCGAAGCCGGACAAACTAAGCCAGAAGGATGACCCCACAGCCCGCACCGCGAAGTAATGCCTAGCGGCAGTCCCGCGGGAGCGGACCCACCCCCCCCCCCCCCCCCCCACCCCCTTCCCAGCCATAATTGTTATTTTATAAATATAAATTGTTTTCCCAATAAAAAAAAAAAAAAAAAAAAAAAAAAAAACACGAGACACGCACAGCGAACGTCAAGTGGCAATTTACATTAGTTTTATTGTATATGAAATTAGCAGCATTTAGCATCGACATCAACAGCAGCAGGAGCCGGCAAAACTTTTGCCTTTTGGATCCAATTACTCCGAATATCCATGGGTGTGTGCGTGTTTGTTAGATTTGTTTCCTCATATGACTGTACTGTCGCACTCGGCATATCAATTTCGCCTTGGCAACGTGGCCCCAAACTCCAGCTCCAACGCCAGAGCTGGGACATTTCAAGGTAGACGGGGCCAAAAGCAAATCGATTTTGTTAATAAAAACGAAGGGAAACTTAAAGGAAAAATAGAAGAGTCGGGCCAGCAGGAAGGGGGCTGGTGAAGTGTGATACTTGCTCGAAAGTAACAATTGACAATCTCCATGATAATGGCATTCCTGAAGGTTTATTATGCAAGTTCTCGCTCTATTACCCGCTCGACCCTGAGTTCCATGGAGCAGCCTGAAAGTATTTGCAAACGCCTTGGAGGAGAACTAATTCCGAAGATTCCACGTACCACGTGCCACTTCATATGGATCTACGGATTGTTGTTGCATTTGGATATTTCCAAGTATATCCCAGTGAATGAATTGTATAATTATCCTTCCCCATAATCAGTTCTTTCAATTTGAATGAATGCGTACGTTGCTTTTATTTTTTTCTTTCTATTACCTTTCTACGCACGTATAACCTTTGTTGGCATTCAAAGTTTTGATACAAAAAAACCGAAAATAATCTTCAAAAATATTTCAATAATTTGCCACTGACAAAATTCCTAAACTAAACAAACAACCCCCAAAAAAACACTAAAGGAAAAATGAAAAACCTAACAATTTAGTTCCACCCCAGGCGTAAATCGAAATCTTTGCTACCTATAAACCTAATGTCCTACCGCTATACCTCGACCTAGAGACCGACCTATGCATCATGACACTGGTCGACAATGACCACGTCGTCGTCGACTATTTCGCCGTTGCGATTGGCATGATGCTCGTGGTGGACGGGGCAGGTGAGAACGATTTCGTCCTCCTTGCGGGTGGGTGCGACTTCAGCAGCTTCCTTGGTCTTGAGGTCGTCCTTCTTGGAGGCATCCAGACGCTTGCTCTTGTTGTCCTTCTTGCTTTTCTTATCCATTTTGTTGGCTTTGCCCGTCTTGGGTTTGTCCAGTTGGTCATCACTCTCGAGCTCCAAAGGATCCTCCTCTTGGTCGATAGCTTCGCGATTGGTCTGCAGCGACAGCTCCACGGCGCCGTTGAGGAATTGAGACAAAGGTGATTTCATGTGGCTGTTGTGCATCTTGTGCATCAGTTGTTGCAACACGTCGAATATTAGCGGCAGAGCAGGCGAGGACTCGTACTTCGCATAGTACTTGGACGGGGTCATAATGTGGCCGCGGTGTGGTTCGCTTTTGGAGGCGTTCAAGAGGAGAACTCCGGCCAAGTCCTGGTCCATCATTTCCGGTTCAGAGTCGAGTTCCTGCTGCATGTCCTCAGTAACCATGTTGGGGGACACCAGCTCGAAGTCCTTAATCTCGAGATTGCCACCTCGAGAGACCACCTTCTTATAGTACGCAAAGGGCGGCAGCAGTCCTGTACCTAGAGAAAGCACAGTCGCAGCGTGGCGGTATTTGGGGCGAGGGTTAGCCAAACGAGGCATTAGGGCGTCATTCATCAGCAATATGCGGCGCTTGAGGCGATGCAGCTCGGGCAGTAAAGTGTCTAACAGTCCAGTCGATGGCCCCACTAGTGGCTCCTCGATTTTGGGTGCGGATGTGTGTGTTGTGGTGGTGATTGTAGGGTCTTCCATGGCGCCAGCCTTGTCGTTGTCCACGGCAGGCTCTTGCCGAGTGGATGATTTAACCACAGTTTGAGGATTAGCCGTGCTAGCGACTGTTGCCATTGCTTTGGCGGTTCCGGAAGTTGTGCCGTTGCCCGCTTGAGTTGCCATCAACGGTCCAGAAGTGGATGCCACAGCTTTAGCATTCAGCTGGACATGCGAGCGCTTGATGCGCAGGCCCTGCCCCATCCAAGTCCGCATCAGCATCACGGGCAGTAAAGTGTTTACCAGTCCAGTCGATGGCCCCACTAGTGGCTCATCGATTTTGGGTGCGGATGTGTGTGTTGTGGTGATTGTAGGGTCTTCCATGGCGCCAGCCTTGTCGTTGTCCACGGCAGGCTCTTGCCGAGTGGATGATTTAACCACAGTTTGAGGATTAGCCGTGCTAGCGACTGTTGCCATTGCTTTGGCGGTTCCGGAAGTTGTGCCGTTGCCCGCTTGAGTTGCCATCAACGGTCCAGAAGTGGATGCCACAGCTGTAGCATTCAGCTGGACATGCGAGCGCTTGATGCGCAGGCCCTGCCCCATCCAAGGCTGCATCAGCATCACGGCACCTACACCCACCCCAAAATATTAGTTTCGCTCATGAACAACTTCTGCGGTACCCCCATACTTACACCAGAAGATCACCAAGACATTAAACTTGGACATTATCAAAGATCAGGTCGGTTGTTATTGATTGAAGGCAGCTCTGCAAATAAAAGAAAAGAAAACCCAACTTCAATTAAAAGTAAAAACAAAAATTTTGACAGTTTTTTCACAAAATATTCCTCAAAACTATCACAAATTTTTTCAATTTTTAAATTTTTGTTTGGTTAACTCACTTTTATTTTTATTTGGGACTGGGATATGTGCTCGACACAAGGTTGAACATAGGAATGATTCGAACTGCTTCCTGCCTCGTAGCGGCGTTTTGACAGGCAGCTGGGGAGCCCGGAAAAGGTTACTGGGAGTCGAAAAACGTAAATACCGATTTTCGAATTCTTTTTTCTTTTCTGATCCATACGCGAACGCACACACGGCACTGCGAGGGGACCTTTTCAAGTGCTGCAAATGGCAGAAAAAGCAAAAAAAAAAAAAAAAAAAGGCAACAAAAAAATTTGTTTTGTGAGCCGCAAACAAAAGCAAACAGTGGAAAAAGTTTAGATTATAAATTTCCAATCAATTTTTCGTGCAAAATTCAAACGCACACACAAATAGAAACAGACACAGACACAGACACAGCGAAGGGCACAAATACGAGTGCTCACAGGCGGGTAGTCATGTGTGGAAATTCTCAGCGAAGCGTAAAGAGGCAAACACAAAAACGGAAATGCGATACACTTGCGAAATGGCTGAAGAATTTTCCAAAAACTCGCACCCACGTACCAACGCACCCGAAAATACAATCGTACTAATAGTATCCCAATAGTACCGTCCTTCTAATTTTCATACCTGCCAACCTTCATATGATAGAAGATGATGGCACGTTGCATTCGTGCAAATGCCTCGAGCTATTTCTGATTAGGATGCGAATCGGGTACATCTGTTGTGCGTTTGTAGAATCATCATCCATGAGGGCTACTCTTCACATAGATATGTAGGATAAGTTCCTGCTTAAGAGATATGGCAGGTAACCAATAGTCCGTTCGATTGCCCGAGACCTTGATATTGGTGCCTTTTTCTTGGGCCTCTGTCGCCTTCGGTTGGAGGCATTAATAATGTAAAGTGCGTGCGTCAAATGTAAATTCCTTGCTGCCAGCTCACGCGATTTCATAAACTTGCGACATTCTGAACAAACAATTCTTTCGCCCCAATGTGTGTGTGGCGCGTATGGGGGGCAGGATTCACGGCGACTTAACGCTCAGGTGTGTGTGAGGGGGGAGGGCGAAGGCACTTTTGCTTATCAGCTTAAATATAAATGCCAAGCGATTGCAGTGGGTGGTGTTCGGGGGGTCAGCTATAGGGGGCAGAGGCGGGATCTGTGCTGGGGCAACTGCTATGTGCTCTGCAGCTGCTGATGCTGCATTGGGGATTTGCACATTTCCATTCGCATCTTGCCCCCATACTGTTTTCCTCTCCCTTTTTTTAGCAAGTTGATTTTGCGAGTGTATTGAATAAGTCGATTTTCTCCTTACTGGATTTGCTGGTTCGACAAGGGGCTTAAATATTTAATATACATATCCCTTTTGCATATGCCAAGGAGCTGTGTGCTTCTCCGTCTCCCTTTTGACTCTGTGTCTGCCGCACGATTACTCGTATCGGGGAGGGAATGCCTAAACCAATGCCTGAACTCCTTCAGCTGCCTTTGATGTATGCCTGGGCTTGGGCCACGGCTTGGGCTTAAAGCCATGCTGCCAGCAATCCTCCATCTCCATCTCTTGACGTTTGCTGACTCAACAGTTCAATTGAATTTGATGTTGTTGCTGCCCTTTGACTATGAAATCTAGATTACAACTTTTGGCAACAACTTGTGGCAAGCAAAATTACAAGCTGCTGTGAGGGAGCGTACGCTCCACCCACATTTTTCCGCCCATCAGCTCACCGGCATTTTCCCACTGGAGGGACCCGGAATTTTGAATTACGATTTTGACTTTTCTTCGTTTTCTAGGTTTAAGCATTGACTTTTCAGTTTTAGGTTAAGGGGGGAAGGGGGAAGGCCACGAAGGCTACATGGAATTAATTTTATATATTATACGGCCCGAGGGGTCTCTAAGCCCCACGTAGCTTATTATCTTCTTTAAAGGCGGGGCGAGTCGCGATCACGGCGGACGCCACTGGCTTTTCAGAACAAAACCCAACAACAACGACGCAGCAGCAGCCAAAGAGAGAGAGGAATACACCAAGGACCGAAAACCAACCGCATCGACGCAGCAACGGCGAGGAATACACCGAGAAAGCAGAAACCCAACGACAACGACGCAGCAGCAGCCAAAGCCGGTGAGGAATACACCAAGAAAACAGAAACCCAACGACAACGACGCAGTAGCAGCCAAAGAGGGAGAGGAATACACTAAAAATCGAAATCCAACGGCACCGACACAGCAACGGGGAGGAATACACCAAGAACCGAAACCTAACGGCACCGACACAGAAACGGGGAGGAATACACCAAGAAACAAAACCCAACAACAACAACGCAGCGGAAGCCAAAGAGAGAGAGGAATACACCAAGAGCCGAAACGGTAGCCAACAGCATCAATTCAGCGACGGCCGAAGACGAGAAGCGCCGAAAAGATAAGCCGCCAGCGTCGACGCAGCAACGAAACGCCGAAACAGTAAGCCCACAGCAGCAACGGCAGAAGAGAAACGCGGAAAACTAAAGCGAAGTAACGACGCGCCAGCAGCGAAAAAGAGAGATAAAAGTCACCGGCGCAGCGTAGACGCCGAACGACGGCGCCAGCCCTCTGCCGCCGCGAGAATGACGACGCTGGCCGTCCACGCTGGCGCTGGATCGGGAGAGTTCTGAGGCTGGAGAAGAAAAACGTGGATAAGAAAAGGTCGATTGGGAGCAGTCGTAGGAGTCGGACGTGTTCGCGGAAAAACTCGAGTGGCTTGGAAAAAGTAAAAACACGTGGCGGCCCGGATCCACGCCAACGCTATCAGTGACACGGGGAAGATCCGGCATCGACGCTGCGCTTACGGGGAGAAGACCCTGCATCGATACTACACTTACGGAGAGGAAATCCTGCATCTACGCTGCACCCACGGGGAAGAGGAGGCTTTCGACGAGTACAAGCGTGGGAGTTCAGGGGTAAGATAGTCTCTAGACGTGTATACGGGCTGCTGAGTGGTGCGATAGGTAGGGAACCAAGAAAGAATAAAGTGAAATGTAACGAATATAACAGAAACATAGCACGACCTCCAACAAGCTATACACTAAGGAACCTGGAGGCCCGGGTTCATCTTCTCTGCCTTTCCTCCCGCCTCTTGCCCGAGTCTGTGTGATTCCATCCAGTAGTTCGTAGCCCGACAGGATCCTGAGGCCGCTGTCCGGCGATTGCCTAGGCGTTCTCGGTGATACCTGTCGTTGTTCCCTCCGCATGATTCCCTCCAGTAGTTTGTGCATATCCGGCGATTGCCTAAGCGCTCTCGGCGATACGCGTCGGTATTTTCGTACTCGTAGTAATTCTTAGTTCGGCGGTGTCCCGTAAGTGCTATCCGGCGATTGCCTAGGCACTCTCGGCGATGCTTGCCGGTACCCCCGACCCTCGTAGTAATTCTTAGTTCGACAGCGTCCCGTAAATGCTATCCGGCGATTGCCTAGGCACCCTCGGCGATGCTTGTCGATATCCCTGACCCCCCCGTGGTAATTCTTAGTTCGACAGTGTCCCGTAAGTGCTATCCGGCGATTGCATAGGCACCCTCGGTGATGCTCGTCGATATCCCTGACCCTCGTAGTAATTCTTAGGCCGACAGGGTCCCGTAAGTACCGTCCGGCGATAGCCTAGGTACTCTCGGCGATACTTGTCGGTATTCCCGCAGAGCAAAGTTCCCCTTTCCGCGTCGTAGTAATTCTTAGGCCGACAGGGTCCCGTAAGTACCGTCCGGCGATAGCCTAGGTACTCTCGGCGATACTTTCCGGTATTTCCACATAGCAAAGTTCCCCTTTCCGCGTCGTAGTAATTCTTAGGCCGACAGGGTCCCGTAAGTACCGTCCGGCGATAGCCTAGGTACTCTCGGCGATACTTGTCGGTATTTCCGCATAGCAAAGTCCCCCTTTCCGCGTCGTAGTAATTCTTAGGCCGACAGGGTCCCGTAAGTACCGTCCGGCGATACTTGCCGGTATTTCCGCATAGCATAGTCCCCCTTTCCGCTTCGTAGTAACTCTCAGGCCGGCGGGGTCCCTTAAGTACTGTCCGGCGATAGCCTAGGTACTCTCGGCGACACCTGTCGGTATTGTCGCATAGTAAAGACCTCTGTATTGATTCCGAGTTCGGTGGGGTCCTGAAGGCGCTATTCGGCGATAACCGGAGTGCTCTCGGTGAAACCCACGGCCCTGTCACACGCTACGATCGCTCCCGTCCGCGGGACTGCTGCCCCGTCCCCCATCATAGGTCCGAAATACGGAGTCCCGGCAAATTATAAATATTACTGTAATTTCGACCCTGGAGTAGACTGAGATATGTACCCCAGCCCAGGATCGCTTCCTTACAGATGGCGCCCGAGCAGGGACTCCGGGATTCCGTTATGTTTTGGGGCGTTAAGTGGAACAGTCGATCAAAAAAAAAAAAAAAAAAAAAAAAACGAGTAGCAGGGGGAATCGGGACTGTACCATACGCAAGCACGGCCAGTCGGAATCATTAGGACAAGAATAGCTGTATATCTCTGTAAAAAAACCGCACGTGAGGTCGCCCATTATTCACGTACAGCCGAGGCTGGCTTCCCTAACCTCCCTAGCCATAGCGTCAACACGTGGCCGCCGCGCCCACACGAGGAGGAGAACACCGCAGCGAGACGGCTGAGAAAGAGAACCGAGACGAAGCTGGGCAGAAATCGCTGGAAAGAGAGCGATGAGCTGCAGATGCCGAGCGAGCATCGGAAACCTCCCGAAGACCGACCGTCTCGGCTATATATTTCGGACTCAGAGCCAGAAGGAACAATTCAATGCCCGGCCCTCAGCGCGAGCAGTCAACGCCCGGTCTTCAGAGCAGTCATTCAATGTCCGGTCTTCAGCGCGATAATTCAATGCCCGGCCTGCAAAACGATAGCAATCAGTAAATGCCCGGTCTTCAGCGCGATCATTCAATGCCCGGCCCTCAGCGCGATCGGTCAACGCCCGGTCTTCAGAGCAGTCATTCAATGCCCGGCCCTCAGCGCAAGCAGTCAACGCCCGGCCTTCAAAACGATACCAGTCAGTCAACGCCCGGCCTTCAAAACGATAGCAGTCAGTAAATGCCCGGCCTTCAAAGTGATCGGTCAGCGTTCAGCCATCAACACGGGACGAGATTCCGCGCTTAAGTCAACGAACCCATTACGACCAGGACCACAAGGACAATTCCAAGGACAACGATAGCAAGGACTATTGACCGGCCTAGCAAGGATCAACAGTCAGGACGACTACAAGGACAACTATAGCAAGGACCATTGACCGGCCTAGCAAGGGTCGATCCCAAGGCTACTATAAAGACCAACGACATCCACGACCATCGACCAGGACCCCAAGCAGCAAGGACTCCAAGGCCGCAACAGCAGGACGCACCCTCCACTGAGGCAACCGTGTTAACCGTGCATATGCCGGGCCGCCGTGACTAACCTCTAGGACTCTGGTATCCAGTGCGTTACCTAAGTAAAGACTCTACTGGAGGGTCAATACGTGATATTACCGCCGGAAACGCGAAAGACCTCTAAGTGCCAGTTCTACCACCGTGCGTCGACATGGGTGTACAGTGGATTTCGTATCGGCGTAAGGACGAACTGCAAGCCATCGACGCGGAATTTGGCCTCGGTGAAACCGGTACAGTGGACGAATTGCGCAGCCGGATCTCGGCCTTCATCTCGCGCGGTGATCATCCGACTGCGATCGAAAAACGGATCAAAGAGCTCGGAATGGTCTTCGACAGCGCGCCCGGCCCGAGAAACCGGAGGAACCCGTCCCCGTCGCCGGGGCCGAGTCAGCGAGAGCAGAAGGAAGGGATCTGTGCGAAACAGCCCCTATCCATCATAATTCCCGAGTTCCCGCGTGCAGCTCACGACGACTCTGGCCGGCTTGAAACCACGACTGACCGGCGACATGGTGACAATCACCACCAGCACCGCTTCCCCGAGGCAGTCAGAACATCGCGACCCGGAAGGGAAGAAATCTCCTTCGCTGCCCTGGCCGATAAACTACTCAATTGGGGCCTGAAGTTCGACGGACACTCGGATACGCTGGCTTTCATCGAGCGGTTGGAAGAAAGGGTGGACTCATATGGCGGAAGCACAGCACAACTGCCGCGAGCCATCTCTGGGCTACTAACTGGCAAGGCAGAAGGATGGTTTAGAACGTTCCAGATGAAAGGAAAACCATGGACCGAGTTCCGGAAAGAATTCTTGGTTCTTCCTACCCCCGCGATACTTTCAGCGCTTGGAAGATACGATCCGCTCCCGTCGCCAACGACCCCGAGAAGCCTTTCAGGACTACCTGATCGACCTCCGACTCATGATGCAACGAGCTCAGTATACTCCAGACAGGGAGCTGGATAGGATCTACGAGAACCTCCGGCCGGAATACCAACTGTTCACCCGTAGGCATGAGTTCGAGACGTTACGAGAATTTACCCAGTTGATAGTGGCGTACGAGACAACGCGGGACCGCGAACAAGCCCACCCCGCTAGCGACCGCCCAAATACGAAAACCAGAACGCCATCATACCAAGGACCCAGATTATCCACCCCGCAGCATGCTACTCCAGACGACACCGGGCCCTCCCGGAACGCCGAGACGGCAAGCCGCGTGGCGACCCCGGACGGAGGCCGGCCGGTGAACACACGACGGGCCTGCCGGAATTGTGGGGATGAAGGTCATTTCAGCAGTTCATGCAGGAATCGGCGAGTGCTATTCTGTTGGGAGAATGGCCGCCGCGGCATCCGCACTGTCGACTTCTGCAGGCTATCCGAGTCGGGAGGCCCCCAGGAGTAACTCATCCCCTAAGTCTGGAAGGAGGCAGGATCGCCGCGCTGGTAGCCATCGAAGGAGTACCACTGACAGCCACCCTCGACACGGGAGCAACGCGGTCGTTCATCAGTCAACGCATCGCCCAGGAATTAAGTACCGGAGGGAATGCGTGGAATATAAGGACTACCGTCCGCCTGGCGGACGGTACAGTAAAGGAGGTGACGCAAGCAGTGTCAGTCAAGGTACGTCTGGATCAACAGGAAACGCGGGTGATTCTATTAGTCCTATCCATGGTAGTGGACGACATCATACTGGGGCTCGATTTCATTTGCGACGTCCAGGCCGTACCAGTGACAACGCACCAAAATCTCGAACACGCCAGACCCAGCAACGTACCAGTGACAACGCACCAGAATCTCGAACACGCCAGACCCAGCAATGTACCAGTGACAACGCATCTGAGCCTCGACCACACCAGACCCAGCAATGTACCAGTGACAAAGTACCAGAATCTCGACCACGCCAGATCCAGCGACGCCACCAGAACCAAACCCACGATGCGATACGACCACACCGGACTCATCAACAAAGCTACGACAGAGACGACTGCGACACCGCTGGACACACGCTAAAAATATAACACGATCGACGCGAGCCGAATCAGACATGCCCAGCCGTGCGGCTCAGTCAGAGCGAACGACCCCCCGGGAAAACAGCATCGCTCTACACCACGACCCGCTACGCCTGGAAGACCACGGCCCCGAAGGACATGGGCGGGTCAAGGTAGACCAACTCGCACCTCACCACCCAACGGATTATCAACTCGCCCCGTTAGCCGATGCCGCGGCTGGTCGACAACGCAACCCTTTTCGAAGATCAGACTGGACTAACCCAGTCACCGTGAACCTCGCCATCATTACATGTGCCCTGCTCGGAGAATTCCCGCCGCCGACGCCCCCCATCACCGAACCGCCCCTCCCGCCGTGGGTAGCCAAGTTCTTGAAGCAAGAATTGGCCAAGTTCGAGGGATTGGAGGGCGTGTCACACATAGCTGAGCATACCATCACTCTGAAGGACGACAAGCCGATAAAGCAGAGGTACTTCCCAAAAAATCCGGCCATGCAGAAAATAATCAATGCTCAGGTCGACGAGTTGCTGCAAGACGGACGAATCGAAGCTTCAAAAAGCCCACACAGCGCACCCATCGTACAGGTGGGAAAGAAGACAGGCGAGATGCGGATGTGCGTAGACTACCGACAACTCAACGCGCAATCAATACCCGACGCCTACCCACTGCTCAGGATCAACCACATCATCGAGAGGCTCCGTAACGCACGTTACATCTCGACTTTGGACCTCAAAAACGGGTATTGGCAGATCGCTATGGCCGAGGGGAGCCGAGAATGTACCGCCTTCACCGTTCCGGGCAGAGGACACTTCCATTGGCCTGCACTCAGCATCGGCTAAGTTCCAGCGAGCCTTGGACAGCGACATCGGACCACAGATGGAACCCAACGCCTTCGCTTACCTTGATGACATCATTGTCATCGGAGCGGCGTTGGAGGAACACGTCGACCATCTGTGAGAGGTGTTCCGAAAACTACGGGAAGCAAATCTAAGATTGAACCAAAAGAAATGCAGCTTTTTCCAGAAAAGCATCGTATACCTGGGACATGTCATTAGTGAGCAGGGTATACACACCGACCCAGATAAGATCGTCGCCGTCCGTGAGTTGGCCCCACCAAGTTCAATTAAGGAACTTCAACGCTGCCTAGGGATGGCATCGTGGTACCGGAGGTTTGTCTCAAAACTTCGCGACGATTGTACAACCAATGACTAACCTCCTGAAGAAGGAGAAAAGGTGGATCTGGAGTGACGAACAGCAGGCCGCTTTCGAGGAACTGAAGGAGAAGTTTACCCAAGACCCCGTCTTAGCCTGTCCGGATTTCACGGAGACGTTCGCCCTACAAACTGACGCAAGCGACTACGGCCTAGGGGCAGTACTGACGCAACAGATCAGCGGAGAGGAGAGGGTCGTAGCCTACGCCAGTCGAAGGCTCTTGAAAGCAGAAGAAAACTACTCGGCCACGGAAAAGGAGTGCTTAGCTATCGTCTGGGCCATCAGGAAATTACTATACTACCTGGAGGGCTACCACTTCGACGTCATCACCGACCATCTCGCCTTCAAGTGGTTAAACTCGATCAATAATCCGACTGGTCGCATCGCTCGTTGAGCTCTGGAACTCCAACAGTATCGCTTTGACGTGCTTTACCGACGCGGAAGCCGAAACATCGTAGCAGACGCTCTTTCCCGGCAACCTATCGACAACATACAGCAAACCTTAGAAAAACCGCCCTCCTGCCCCTGGATACAAAGGTTGTTCAAACGTATCCAGTCACGACCTGAGGAATGCAGAGAATTAATAATCGAGAACGAACAGATCTACCGGCAACCTGGACACCGACCAATCGAGGAAGAGACACATGTATACGCGCCAGGCTAAGGGCCCGTTCGACATTCTTTGCGCGGACTTCGTAGGCCCACTACCCCGCTCAACGCACGGCAACACGATGCTCCTCGTGTTCTTCGACTCATTCTGCAAATGGGTAGAACTTGTGCCACTCCGGAAGGCCACAACCGCCCACTTGGAGAAGGCGTTCCGAGAGAGGATACTCTGCCGATTCGGGGTCCGGTGGAAGCTTGTGTGCGACAACGGAACACAATTCACTAGCCGGTCCTTCCGAAAATTTTGCGAGGTGGCGGGAATGGAACTCGAGCACACCGCGCCGTATACCCCTCAGCAAAACCCGACGGAGAGGGCAAACCGGACCATCAAGACAATGATTGCACAATACGTTGACGGGGACCAACGGACCTGGGACGACCTCCTCCCCGAGTTGAGCTTGGCCATAAACAGCAGCACGTCGGACACCACGGGCTTCAGCCCGGCCTTCTTGGTACTCGGACGAGAACCAAGGCTACCAGGAGCCTTGTACGACGAGGTGACTCCAGGATTAGGAAGTGAACCGGAGCCTGCCCACGAGAAGGCGACACGACTACAGGAAATATTCAAGGTCGTACAGGAGAACACCCAACGTGCATCCGACATACGACCTTCGACGGCGCGAGTGGCGGCCCGAACTGGGAACCCTAGTCCTCCTCCGGCAACATCACCTCTCCAAAGCCGCCGACGGTTTCGCGGTTTCTCCGCATAGTAAAGCCCCCTTTCCGCGTCGTAGTAATTCTTGGGCCGACAGGGTCCCGTAAGTACCGTCCGGCGATAGCCTAGGTACTCTCGGCGATACTTGTCGGTATTTCCGCATAGCAAAGCCCCCTTCCGCTTCGTAGTAACTCTTAGGCCGGCAGTGTCCCGTAAGTACTGTCCGGCGATAGCCTAGGTACTCTCGGCGATACCTGTCGGTATTATCGCATAGCAAAGACCTTCGTATTAATTCTGAGTTCGATGGGGTCCTGAAGGCGCTATCCGGCGATAGCCTGAGCGTTCTCGGTGAAACCGACTGCCACGTCCCACACTACGATCGCTCCCGTCCGCGGGACTGCCGCCCCGTCCCCATCGTCGGTCCGAAATTCAGAGTCCCGGCAAATTATAAATATTGCTGTATTTTCGACCCTGGAGTAGATTGAGATATGTACCCCAGCCAAGATCGCTTCCTTACAACATAGATGATATTATGGTGGTGTCATATACTGTTGAGTTGGGTCTGCAAAGATTGAGGATAGTTCTGGATGATTGGAATAAGGCTGGATTCTTGTTCAACATTACGAAACGTAGCTTTCTGAAAACTGCCGGTTAGTAAAGTCAAGTTATTGCAAACTCCTTTTCATAAATTTGTTCGCATATTTTCTCAGATGATTAAACTCCGAATTCAGCAGAAGAAAACTTAATTTGGAATGTATAGCTAGTAGAAGGGGGTTTGACTATGTGTACCTTATGTTTTTAAATTCGCTGAATCCGAATCTCAGGTACATTTTTATTTCATTCCATGTGCACATGGACGGTTTGACGGTTAGTTTATTTGTATGAAAACACCCATTGCTTTGTTTGATGTTCCGGCCCTATCAGCTATGCAACCGGGGCTTCTGATTAGCAAGTAGGCTCATCTTATGGAAATTAATGCACTATGTGATACTGAGACCGGATTGATTCAGAGAGTGCGAGAAATCAAGCATTCGAAAACATAAAGGATATGGCCGTTTATGAAAAATATAGATTTAAGTAAATTGAGTAAAAAAGAGCAAATCAACTATTTTTAGACACAAGTGGGTAGCAATGTTTTGCTCAAAAGTGAAGAATGGCATTAAACAAAGTTAGATGCAAAATTTAGAAACCCTTTTATTATATAATAGATTCTAATTACGTGCTGAAATATTTTAATTATAATCGAGCGTACAAGTTTGCCATTACGATATAAAAGTATTACGACAGTATTATGAATTAATTCGATATCAGTGGAGAAGAGTTACATTTGCTAAAGAGTCCAACTCAAAAGGGCGATAATGTTTCCATTTGGAAATCACGAGTAATCCCTCAAGGTGTGACGATGAGTCTAGATGATGAGTTCAGAAAAGACTGAGTGTGTTCCGCCTTGGTGAGAAGAGCACCCGCCATGTATGTACATCTGTTTTTCTAGATGTATTAAGTATGCCTTCGGGGTGCCCACGCCCTATACATTCGTAAAAAATGTGCCTTTAATAACACCGATTGAGCACCAACCAGTCGAAACTTTGAAATTAAAGTACACTTTCCCCAACACTAAGATACCCGTTACTCAGAAAAGAGACAACCATAGAGAGTGGTACTGCGTTCTCTTTGAATATACGCCCGACATAAAAATTCACCACAGCACCCAAGTGCTTCGTCCTGGTAGACAACAACTTACAAGTACTTTGGATTTCAGAAATTACCTACTAATGAACACATTTACCGCATAAATTTCAACAATGCAAATGCTGGTAAATTTCCACTCAATTTTACACTCCCAATTTCGATGTTTTTTTTATTTTTCAGCCACCATTTTAATACTCAAAAGGTAAAATCCACAAAAAAAAAACAGATACAAAATAAAACCAATTTTACGTAGCACTGTAATCTTTGATTTTCGGTATAAAAATTTTACTAGACAACATACTACGAGTATGTTGAGAAATAAAGAGCGGGAACGTTGGGAATCGCAGCTTTTAGATGCCACAGATTTTCGTCCTTTTTGAGGGCGGGGAGAAATTTCGAAATACACTTGTAAGTTACAGAGCGATATTCCCGGAGTCCATAGAAATACAACAATTAGAATGCGAGAATGAAATTGTTTTCTTCATTCTGACTATAATAATACGATCTCGTCCAGATTCTGCACTCTATAATTCAGCGAATTTATTTTTTTCGAATCTTCAAAATTTAACATGATACAGATTTTCGCTCTTTTTGGGGACGGAAGGGACCTGGCAAAATTTTTAAAGTGTCATATCACAGGAGTCTAGATACAAAATTTGGTTGCTCTAGCTCTTATAGGCATTGAAAACCGACTGCTATTGATGCTGATCAAGAATGTATATAATTTATGGAGTCGGCAACGCTTCCTTCTGGGTGTTACACGCATCCACATTCACCACAAATCGAATACACCTCCCATACTTCTTTTGAGTATAGGGTATACAAAATAGCGCATAGTAGTCTTTTTTCATGTACGTGCAGATTATTCGTCAGTCAGCATCGGGAGTCTTCTTCCGGTTCCCTGGATAGAATTATAAGTAAATTTGGCTGCCGCAGACATATTTTTGCTTCAGTTTTATATAGTGTTCTCATGAATTCTGATAAGATAAGCTTCTTTAACAGATAATACAGTTACTAAAAAATAAAAATAAATATATCAGCACTCAAAAGTCAGCGATCAATGAAAATGCAATTTTGGACAAAATTTTTTAATTTGTCCTTTTCGGGTATAACATACAAATAAAAATTTAGAACATTTTTTTGCTTTTAATCAAAATCTAGAGTATTCTTACAACCCTGTTTAAAAAAATGAAATATTCGTCTGTTAATTCAGTTATTCTTTTTAATGTATCAAATTTTTAATATAAATATACAAATATAGGGCAATCCACTTTCTACGAGCACTCCTCTTGACTTTTTCGGACACAGCGAGCTACTTTCCGTTTAAAGTCAGGATAAGATTCTCGCCATTCTTTGGCGGCATCTACATTTGCTGGAGACTCATCGTTGGGATCAGCCAACATTGATATTACTGATATCAAGATAGTTTCCACTGTATGCACGGGTAACCAGCGCTCAGATGCTTTTTCGTATCCCCACTTATCATCTCCCGGCTCGTGTAAAATTGAAATGCAGACGTCTCCGTTTTTTTCAATATTAGGGTGCCAAATTTCTGTTACGAACTTCATTCGAGGTGGACGCAAAGGATATTCTTTGGGGAAATAGAGATGTGCTTTAAAAAAGCCTCCTTCACTGCAGGGAAAGAAATAACATTTAATAAATTCAAAAAGTATTAACATTTATAATATAGCCGATTAATCCGACTGTAAAGCACGTTACATATCTTAAGTATTATCATTCTAGACTGAACCTATAGATGCAGTACAGTAAAACGACTATTTTACAAAAATCAAAATCGATTGAATGCTGATTATAAACATGGAATAAGTTTCCGATTAGTCCCCCAAGTGGAGAACTGATACCAATTTTTTGGTAATATTTTTTGAAGACATTTGACAGATTCATCTTATTTGGACTCTTATTTTCTTACACACATTTGTATCGTTGAAGCTCAAAAGTATCTTGTCTTGCCAGGAAGGGCAGCAATTGGTGATTGGTATGCTAAATTTAAACCCATATGTAGATACAAGCGCAGAGGAGCTCTGCTGACCTCTTCGGTCGTCCATAGCAGACAACTACGCCAGAAAAAGTGTTGGCGTGTTTAGTGTTTCGTCAGGACAACGCGCCATGTCAGAAATGGATGAACTATACGAATTTAATTTCGAATTGGTTTTATCTACAAAACTCACCAGATTAAGATTCCAGCAACTAATAGAAGTTCCAAAACCTCAAACAAATTCCCCAAGCAAAAAAATAGAATACGTTGTTTGATTCGTTTTTTTTGGGAGTACTACAAAACCATTTACCGGAGAGGCGTGGAAATGCTAAGAATACGTTGGACTACACGTGGATTCTCTAGATTTGAATCTATGTATCTTTAAGAATCCAATAAGAATTCAAATCTGAACAAACATTTTTTCTGTGTTAAATCGGCAACATAAAGTTTAAATTTTGAAAAACAAAATTTATTTTTTTATAAACTAAGGGGATTTATTGTTTTATGTTTATTATGCGATCGGAAATGCGGTGCATACATCTGATCAAATCCATAAAACTCTAAACAAGATCATTGCAAGAGCTGTTTAAAATTACATTAAATATCTAAATATATAGACATACTAAAGCGTATCTGGTGGACCAATTATTAGGACTTCCCAGCGGAATATATCATTTTCATCAATCAATCCAGCTGAGAAACCTTCTACTGGATTCTTGTTTAGTTCTGAAACGAAACAAATATAAATAATTACAAATCTTTTAAATCCGTGTGCCATTGAATGTTTATGATTGAGTTTGAATTCCAGGTGACATTAATGCTGTTAAATTAAAGGGACAAAATATGCCTCTCAAATTATTTAAATTTGGTAACAACCTTCAGTGTATTAAGGTTATAATTATAGTGTAGGTTCAATAGAGAAACAGTTCAAACTGAACCCCGCAACAGGATTAAATTTGAATGTGTTCTTAGAAGATTTCAGACTAGCAAACCAGCTATTGGAAAACTTCTCGGATATATTTTGTCATTTAAAATGTTAAAAAAGATTACATTTTCCAGTCATAGACAATCGCCAAGAATATATATTTGCCAGTTCGAAGATCTTCCTCGAAGATCTTCAATTTACAATTTTTGTATTACAAATTAAAAGCACTCACACAAAATGACTCTCTTTTCTCAGATAGCGGAGTCTTTTTAAAGACCACAACCCTTTGCTACAATTCTCATTGTTGCCCGCTAGATCCTCTATCACTTACGAATTTTACGAGCAGTGATAAAGATTTTTGGAGATTTTGGACGATTTAGTGCCGTTAGTATTTGTTAATTGAAGTTAATTGCGGTAAAAAAAAGTCAAAATTCGCATCTGAAATACAGCTTTTGGGGTCTAAGACAGAACTCCAAATATTGACCTTTCGAGAGATTTCGAGCTTCATAGCTAAGGTACAAGTTTGCATAGGAAAAGAAAGCAATGACATTGCTCGTGATTATAGAGATGGAGATACCGTAAAATTCCAATATTTTTTCAAAACCTGTAAACTGTGAGTACTGTTCTAGGGCTAAATCGTGTATTTTCCGCAATTTTGATATTCATACGGGCAGGCGACCATTTGGTTTGATAATTATAATGAAAATAAATTTACGAGTTTTCACTTTCTCTCTCTATGGAGACTCAAGAGGGCGTGGCTAGAATATAAAAACAAAATTGATCCTAACCTGATGACAAAGAACTATGAACATGAAATTTTGTTGTTTCAACTTCGAAAGTCTCCCCGATCCATGTGTTCATACACACGGTGAAGGCTACTAAATATGTACATACATACATATAAATGTATGCATGTATGTGCATATATATGTAAGTCGACTCGGTTGTCTATGCTGAACAATACCTGGTTGCTACTTACATTATCACGTGTACAATATAACCATATACTCTACAACAAGCAAATATAAACATAAAAAAGTCAGTCTCATACAAATCTTCTTTCGCACAAATGGAAAAGTAAATGCACAGATGGATGTATTTATGGATTTGCATACTTATGTATCCGGCTCGATACAGCTTTGTACTTTTCTCATTCGAAATTAAAACCACTATTAACTAAGTAAACTTTACATATGTTTATATTTCCAATTCAAATACTAATTTAGATCTTTCTGAATTAAAATTACCCCGGCAGTTTTCTTTCTTGGAACATGTGACATCGTAATATGGAATCAGTTCCCTAAGCATGTACATAAGTATTTACATACATACAAAGACAATTCCTTAAAGACAAACCAAGACGGCAATTTTTATGTACATATACATATATACTTAGAAAATATATATTTTCATATAAATATACATTCAAATTGATATGTATATATATGCATATATATACTAAATATTTTTATTCAACTTACCAGCCAATTGTTTCTTTAAGAGTAAAGATGACTGAAGTTCAGACATATTAAGTTTGTATCTATTATATTTCTCTAAAATAACGCACGCCTATTTTATACAAATTAAAATTTTTTTCTCAAACGCAGTGTCACCAAATAAAACAAATATGTGAAGACCGATGAGAAAGAATTTTCGTTCTTTATGGACTGAAAACAGATAAATGAACTGAAACTGGCCAGATTGGAATATATTGGGCACAATAAATGAACTGGTTCATGGAACAGAGAAACAGAAACGAAACACAGCCAAACCTAATATTCCACAAGAGACTTTAAAAAAAACTAGTGAGACCAGATATACAAAACCTTACTGCATAAGCAGGATGTGTGAGCGAGAGAAATATATGATCCAGTTTGGTTTTGTGGTTAAACAGGTAGCAGCATTGCAGAGCGGCAGAGAAAGTACAGAATCATACTTTGGAAGTATAATTTGGATAAATAAGCCAAATAATCTCTGTGGCATAGCGGAAATATCAATATACTATGTATACTGTTCGAGAAATTTCAATTCTTGAACCCATTTCAACTGCTGGTATTGATTAAATTTACAACCGAAAAAATTAGTTAACATGATGCATTAGAAAGTGGAAATTATTGATAAAATAAATAAATAGATACAACAAAATTTACGAATTTATAGAAATATAAACACTAATTTTTGAACTTACATACAGCATTATAGAAAGGCAGGCATTTAAAAAAAATTTTTGTTTGAAAACGTAAAAATTGGCTCTCCCGTTTTCGTGAAACGCAAGATTTTTTCTGTTTTCAATACGGAAAATAAATGGTTTTAATACAACAAAACAATTTTTAATTGCAAAAGAAAAAACAGGTTGACTTATTTATGCATTTAACATAAATTTGACAGCAGGGCAATTTAGATTTTTCTCTTTTTAAAAACTATTTTTTTAACCTAATCGCAAAATTTGGATTGAAAATAATTGGTCAGATCAACAAGCTGCCCGGGAAGTTGACAAAAAAGCGTATTAAATCCCATATAATCAGCCAGGCTCCGTTTTTCACATTCACAAAAGTTTTTCGATTTACTTTTGAATACACATAAATTGGGGCTCCCGTTCTCACATTCCACACGATTTATTCGTTTTCAATATGAAAACATATTCGTTGAATGAAAAGTAAACGGCTTTTTATACAACGAAACGGCCCTTAATTGCAAAAGATAAAAATAGATAACTGATTTATGCATTAACAAAAACATGACACCTATATCAGGGTAATTTAACTTTTGCTTTCTTTATAAATAATTTTATTTTAACCCAACCTCAAATTTGGCTCGGAAAAAATTGGCCAGGGCAACAACCATTTTCCTTTTGGTGCAAACAGCAAAACTATGTGAAAACTGGAAAACCTTAAAACGAATAAGAAACGTTTTGACTAAAAACGTAGTCCGCAAAAGTAAATGAAAAACGGAGCCTGCCTAAATATCATAGATCGATATTTTTTTTTTTTAAGTTTACGGCAGTTAAATCGACTTTGAAGCTGAAACTCTTCAAACAGTAAAAAATGCGCTATTAAACTTATATAAAGGAATATTTAAAAAACATATACAAGAAAATATCGGGAAAAGCCCAAATATATTTTTGTAAAGTCAAGCCAAAATTGAAAAACACCCTAACAATTAGATGGTTTGGAAAAAAGTTTTTTCTTTGGAGCTGCCTACGAAACGGACCATTTTTTTATTGAATATTGCTAACAATGAATATACATAAAAAATACCAAAAACAGAATTATACATTACATTGTTTACTTCTTTTTCCACCTGAAAGATGCAGTTTGTGAATAACTAATATCTGTTTTCGTCTGATTTATTTTAGTTAGTTAATTTATTTATATTAGGCTCAACCCTATTGCGTCTTTGTCAAAATAAGTTTCTTTCGGAAACCACACATATTGCAGAATGTTTAAAGGAATTCAGACATTCACATTACGAAATAAAAAATGTTGTTCCAATGTCTCAACTCATGTCAATAGCGAGCTCGAGTCAATGTAAATAGCTTATATGTAAGTATCTTGATCTCCTGTATGAATTTAGGACGTGCAATGGATGCACCGTCAAGTTTCCCAAGCGACACCAGGCCGAAACTTGTTACGCGAAAAAAGAAAACTCTCTCTCTTCAGAAGTGTTATGTGGTACAGGTAGTTGTACTCCGAACATAAAACTCCCAACCAACGACATTTTAACACATCGGTCAATAAGTCCGCTGTCAACGTCCGGTCTGACATATTATTATATTATATATTATTATTGCGTTATTATTATACGAAAAAATCTTAAAACTTTAAAATTGTGTTGTTGGAAGCTGGGTTGTATACGGTACATAAACCGTCTACAGTTTGGTCGTCGCAACTAGAAGTTGAAACAGTTGGACTGCGGAGTGGGTATCCTACGGTGCGCGAAATCAGGATCTGAAGACACGGCGACAGCCTCTAATGATTGCGATGGGAAAATTAGTGACAGGCAGTTGTGGTAATGTTTCTGATACTGAGTTTTATTGAACAAATGGATCTCCTTAGATAGCTAGCAGTGGTACTCCTATTGTATGGAAAGGAACGCACAGGCTCCATGTGAGTGTATTTTTAGATAGGGTGCACTTTCTCTGTGCGGGGGTAACATTTCAGTGCATTTACTTATGTACTTGGCAGCAATAAAGTAAATAGTTTATTGCTTCATCCTTTTTGGTGGGTTCGAGTTTACAAGTGCAATTGTCTATTCTTAGTTGCTAATGTAATTTTCGTGTAGTCATATTCATTCACATGAAGTGACATGGACAATTGTATTTATGAGTATTTGTGTATGAGGTTGTACTGTATATTCTGTAATATTAATAAGGTATATGTCTGTGACTGAACAGTACTCTTCATACCTTCCCAAACACACAACGGGTTGCCTTCGAATGATGTTAGCGGCGTTCGCAGTTTCATATTTAAACAATTGTATACCATCTATAGTAAATTTGATTCATTTTAAGTCAAATATGTTTACTTACTTTGGCATTGCTGTGTTGCTGCTTACAGAAGACAAATACGCAATGTTATGAAATTAAACTACCGATGTTTTGCAAAACATCGATGCATCACTCAACACGATGCTCGATGCATCGATGTTTTCCATTAATTGATTTTGTCCGACCGTAAATTGAAGCTGGATGATATTGTTGAAATCGTGAAGATATCCAAGGGTAGTGTTTTTACCATTTTCCACAATCATTTGTCGATGCGGAAGCTCACTGTGGACCAAAAACCACAACGCCTCAACAACAGAAGGTTCGGAAAGATTTTCTGTGTCGGAATGTGACCATGGACGAAACGTGGAATCACCAGTTCACACCGGAGTCGACTCGGCAGTCAGCTGAGTGGTCTGCAGCCAGTGAAAGCCGGCCCAAGCGACCAAAAACTCAAAGGTCGGCTGGCAAGGTTATGGTATCTGCATTTTGGGATGCCTATGGCATCAAGAGCGAATATTACAAAGCACTGCTGACGCGTTTGAAGGCCGAAATCGTCGCAAAACGCCCCATATGGCGTCTGATTGCATTGCCGCATTGCAGAAGGAAGCTATGAATGAATTCGAATTTTGATTTAACTCTTGTTTTCTTTGTTAGAGCGGGACTTATTGACCGATGTGACAATAAAAATAATAATAATGCCCTAACATTTCAACACTAGGCGGAAATTCAATGCATTTCAACTGGCTTTTCGTTCAACCACGAGAGAACTAAAAAAACACGAGAGATACAAATGCATTTGCTGAATTTGGTATAAATGACATCCATCTGTATGTTTCCTTTTATGGTAAAGGAAAACTTTAGTTCACTTATAGCAGATGATTGTTTGATAAATCCATGTTGAGATGGTAATTTACAGAGATGTTGTAAGTGCGTTTCTCAACTATTCTAAGAATAGAGGATATCTTAGATATGCCTCTTTAAGTCCAAAGCATCACCTCTATTTAAAGATGTGACGACTGGTGCGCTCAGCTTTCTTCAAATGCATAGTAATCCTATTTTCGAGGGGCAGTAAAGCTGTCTCTAGCTTCAAGGGACGATTGGGTATACCAAAAATGTCTTGAACAAGTTGAGCCCTAGTGCTGTATTAAATAATATTCCTGGTTTTGCAGTGCGGCTTATAAAGAAATGTCCTGGGACCGAAAAAATATACCTCCAGTGAGACATGCAAGCTCACCTAGACAGCAATTACAAATCATAGGATAGTAGAGAGCGCACTATTAATCTATGTCCGCTGAATTAAATTAAGATTCAATATTGGCGACGCACTCTCCGATCAGTAAAAACTGTATCTATCTGAGTACTAGGCTTTAAGTTTAAGTCTGGTGTCTGGTCAGTAAAACCTGTTTCTATCTGAGTAATAGGTCTAAAGTTGAAGTCTGGTGGAATACGACGATTACTGGAATACCCGAAATACTTTAATCTATTTAAAGGGCAACTCTACCCTCAGACTACCCTTGCCCAATAGCATAGCTATCGACTTATTCAACATCAAGTCGATAGTATTACAACGAAAAATAGTGTTTGCACTTACAACAAAATTCGTGAGTCAGAATTCATAAATTGCATTCACAAAAAGGCGTATAAATCTGCTGTACGAAATTTTGTATGAAACGATGTCATATCACCAGGATGGAATGCCAGATCAGCAATTCCTTTGGGATGTTTTTCAGAGGCAAGTCTGGGAAACTAAACAAATAAGACAAAATTAAATTGTTTTCATTTAAGAGTGGACAAAGATAGAAGCGGTCACATCTCAGCCGATGAGCTACAAGTTGCCCTTTCTAATGGTACATGGTCTGCATTTAACCCTGAAACGGTTCGTTTAATGATTGGAATGTTCGATCGCGAAAACAGAGGAACAGTATCTTTTCAAGATTTTGGAGCCCTGTGGAAATATGTGACGGATTGGCAAAATTGCTTTCGTTCATTTGATCGGGATAATTCTGGCAATATTGACAAAAATGAACTAAAGACAGCACTAACTTCATTTGGGTACCGTTTATCTGACCACCTCGTCGACGTTTTACTTAGAAAATTTGATCGTTTTGGTCGAGGCACTATTCTTTTTGATGATTTCATACAGTGCTGTATTGTTCTTTACGTGAGTATTTTTTTAATACCAAATCTATCTTCTCCGAGTTTTTTTTTCTAAAAGAATCGATCGTTACATTTGTATATGTATATTAGATTTAGATAATAAAGTACATATAGTAATAGGGTACAAGTGCATTAATATACAAATGAAATATTTAGTTTATAAAGAAAATAGGTACATACGTACATGTCAGCATCAATAGCAGGGTCGATATAGCCATGTCTGACTGTCTATCCGCCTTGTTTGTGGCCTAGTTCCCAGATTATCAGAGCTAGGGGAACCAAATTTTAACCAACTAATTTTGACGGTACTAAAGAGCCGAAGTAAGGAACACGTTACTATCGGATCATTATAGACTTTAGAGAGAGCAAGGGAGATATGTAACTAATACTGCGATATGGAAACAGCTATAAAATTGTTAAATATTAAATATTGTAAGATGCATAAATCATAGGAATTAGTTTATGTACCAGTAATCCGATCCACATTTTTTTGCAGACATTAACAACTGCATTCCGGCAACATGATACTGATATGGATGGCGTTATAACAATACATTACGAGCAATTTTTGAGTATGGTTTTTTCTTTGAAAATATAATGGTGTATATTAAAAAACTATCAACTTATTTATAAATAAGTTTTAAAGAACATGAAATGACTTGTGTATATTAAATAGTGGATGCTATTTATGAGAAATAAACAATATTGTCTAATTTATACTCCGAAATAGTTCATTTTGACAAAACGATATTAAGTAATGGAATATATAATTAAAATGTTACTTTGTACGTTGATTTTAATAAAACTTGTTCATATTGTGCGTAAAAGGTGCTTTACAAAATTAGCACAGTCACTTGAAAGTCGGTACAAATAGTTTTCTTCCAAAATGTATTTGTATATAAAATAGATGTGAGCAATACAATTCGAAAGGTCTTATCGAAAATGCGTGAGGTATAAATCATTTTCTCACAAATCTTTTTAAGACATTAAAGTGTTGAATAATCCCTCTAATGAAAAAACTAAAAACGTAGTCGTTTCGGTCAGTATAAGCTCTTGACAGAATCTTTTACGAACTGCATGACAATAAAATCATTTTATGTGTACCCGTCAATTTGTTGTCTGGGTTTTTACGTCAGACTTTTCTACTTTATCTAGAAGTCCCGAAGACCATGCAGCTCCCTATCGAAGCGTCATGAATCCTTCCTTCCCATCATCTTTCGATGATTCCTGTGTGCATTACCAAAAATCCAGCTGCTGTAATGGCCTCCCTGTTGGCTACAATCAATTTCAAAATCGCATACGTCCATTACTCCATAGCTTCTAAGACAGCAATAGAGCCTGGTATTGGACAGGGCGGCATTGACAATATCCTCGGGCAGTAGCACTTCAAATATCCTGTAAAACCACCATGAGACTCGTTTGTGAGAAATTGGATGCGCTAAACCGAATCCAGTTAGTTCCACAGTTCCACTGGGGAAACGAGAATTTGACGAGTGTGCCAAAACCGGATCGGCCAAGCCACCTACGGATGAAGGAGAGCATACTGCGAGGGCGAAGGCCCAATGATGGCGTTTGAAAATACAAGATAAGACACTATCACTGCACTACTATCCCCGATAGTCAGGTGCGACAGGTTAGGGGCTGCCCGCTATATAAAGGAGAATAAATGTTTTCTCTTGGATTTTCATGAAAGGACATTTTTTTTTCTTTTTCTACTTTATAATAAACACTGAGATACGTTAAATTAAATAAGGTTCGCAGCTTTTGAGAATTACGATACGGATATAAAACTTTTTTAGAAGCTAACAATAAGTTTTCAAATCTTAATATTATTTTACTATTTAAGTTAGATTAGCTAGCGGAACAGGGTTTTTTTAGTTTTTTTTTTATTGGACCTTATCTTTATATTGGACTTTGATTTGCAATGACTGCATCTTTTAATGAAATTACTGCACCATCAAGTGGCTCGTGAGACACCAGCAGAAGGCTGTTATGCGCGGATCCCAAGCAAAGCGCAGAACTCATCCCGCCCAACCGATCGAGGGGCGCTGCCGCATAACGCGCGGCGCGTAGCCGAACCGAACGCGAACATGCAGGAAAATTAGAACTTAGCTTACTAAGAGAACTAAGCATGCTTTTAAAATACAAATATAATTTATAATTACGAGAAAGGTTTGTGGGTATTAGTAATTTAATGAAAGAGAAAGGGAATTAGTGGTGGATATAATCTGGTAGAGGGAATTATAATCCGAGCATAAGACCCTAAACGGTGGAAAGGACAACGGTATATAATTCATAGTGAATCTAATAGGAATCGTGAAGATTATGCGGCTCAACAGAACAGGGCTTTCTACGTCACCCTACCATCAAGTTGTGCATACAAATCAGACTAATCATTTTTCTACGGTTAACTAAGGATGGGAGATTTACTAATAGGAATCTATTAGAGTAAGATGGCATTCTCACAAATGCATCCCAGTTAAGGCCCCGCAGAGCAAAGAGTAACAAGTTGTTCTGTACTGATTCTATACGGTCCTGGTGTACTTTGTACTGAGGGCACCATACACAGGAGCCGTATTCTAAGATCGGACGAACAAGGTATAGAGAGTCTTTGTTATAGGGGTCGTCAAATTCCTTTAACCACTTCTTTATAAAGCCAAGCACGCTCATGGCCTTATTTACCATGGTAGAAATGTTTTCAGAAAACTTTAGCTTGGCATCTAATATAACACCAAGATCATTCACAAAGGTAATTCTATCAAGAGAACTACCGCATTGGGTATAGGGAGCCAACAAGCGGCTGGATCGATGAAATGTCATTGCTTTGCATTTCGAGGCACAAATTATTGAGATCGGATTGCAAGCGAGAATGAAATGAAATTTCCTTATACTGGACACAGAGTTTAACATCATCCGCATACATAAGTACTCGAGAGTATGATCGGATAAGAAAGCGGGATACAAGAATCTAAAAATGTGTCAAGTGCATTATACAAAATTTTTGTGCCTTTTATAACATTAGTGTACAAGCCCCTACTTAGTGTTTCTTTAATTGATTTTCTGATAACGTAATCTCAGGAAGTTGCTCTCCGGTTGTAGAGTCGTCTCGTCTCTTTTATTTTTCGTCTTTCGCCGTCCACTTTGGTGTAACAGATTGGATTTATTGAATACCTTTTATTTATACTCGAGGCTACAAGTTTGTTACACGTCCTTTCGCACTGTGAGTTGGGGTCCTTTATCGCGCAGTGATCTATCTGTGGATCTGCTGCGGGACCGAATTCGGGTTAGCAGCTTTTCCTACTTTCATTCGGTTTTGCTGGCCGAACTTTTTATTTCCGTAGCGGGCGATATCTCCGTGCTCAATGTATTTTCGTTTTCACCACTGATTTATTATATGGATGGATATATTTGATTAGATATGCGTTTCCGAACGCATAAGGTATACAGATTCTTAATCAGCATCCATAGCCGAATTGATAGAGCCATGTGTGTCAGTCCATCTTGTTTGACAACTAGAGACTATATGAGCTAGAGCAATGAAATGTTGTATGCGGTGATATCACACTGAATCAAGGTTTTTTTTTTTTAAATTTAGCCATGCCCTTTTCCGCCCCCACAAAGAACGAAAATCTGTGGCACCCAAAATTTTTAAGATATGAGAAACCCAAGAACGCAGAGTCATAGAGAAAGACTATATCTTATTGCCAAATCTGGATCAAATTTGATTATTATTATAGCCAGAAGGAACAAATCAATTCAGTGTTCCCTCGTGAAAAAGTTTATTACAACGATGGCTATCTTGTCTCCGGCAGTAATGTCGATGAGAGCGGTGCTTCCCGTGAGTGCTCACGTACAAGGACGAAATTAAGAAATCTGATTTGGGCAGACAAAAATAATCCAAGGAGCTGGATTAACGAGTAAGTAAATCGAATTTGAAAATCAGCCGCCAGCGTGCCTTCAACTTTTGAATAGCGCACAGAACGGTTTAAGGCTCTCCGAGTTTTCTTTGCTTGGTACTTTGTCGCAGGTCACAGTTTGTGGATAGCGAATGGCCTGCATGAGCTGTGAATAAGCTGGCATCCATAGGAAGAGTACCCAGAATAAGCAGTCCCGGACAACCAGCGGGTGTTCGCGAAGCAGAAACTCTGACGATGCAGTATTAGGTTAGGTTAGGTTAAGGCGGTAGCCGGGAAGGGGAGACAAAAACCCCCGCCCGCCCAAGCTCACTTGGACCTATAAGAGGTCCATTGTGTTGCCGCATGGGCTTGTGCCCCTTCTCGTTGCCTAAACCGTGAGAGCAGACTACTGCAGGTTAAGGGCAGTCCCATCAAGAGGCTTGGATAAATTTGGACAAGGTCCCTGGTTTGATTTCGGACAGGTCCGAAATGTCCGTGAGGAAAGCGGCCCCGAGAATACGAAGACGGCGATTTCCAAGGGCCGGGCAGTGGCAGAAGAAGTGGGGGACCGATTCCTCCTCTTCCTAGTCGCGAAAACTCCTGCAGAAGTCGTTAGGAGGGATTGACAGTCTAGAGGCATGAGTGGCGATCTGCCAGTGTCCGTGATGGCTCGAGTTACTGCAGAGCATTGTGATATACTGAGTCTATATAGCTCCTCCAAGCGCTTTTTTGATCGATTAGGCCATATCGATCTCGAGACTTTACAGGAGATGGTTTGGTGCCATCTCCTGTTTGCATTTTGCTCGAACAATTCATGCATGAGAAGCCTGCACGTAGTCAAAGGCATCGCTACTTGCTCCCTCTCCGATAAGATAGGAATAATAATACCCTGCCTGGCTAACTCGTCGGCGCCGTCGTTTCCCTCGTTGTCCCTGTGGACGGGGACCCATATAAGGAAGAGATCTAACTGCTCTGCGATCTCATGCAGAGAGCTTCGGCAGTCGTTTACAGTCGCTGAATTCGACGATATTGAGCCTATGGCTTTAATAGCCGCTTGGCTGACCGAGAAAACGCACACTAAATGCGTGTCTAGAAGAAGTTTGGAGACAATAGAAATGGTCTCCTGGATGGCCACAACATCCGCTTGGAACACACTACAGTGATCCGGGAGCCTGAAGCAATGACTGATGTTTAGCTCGCTACAGTAGACTCTGCCTCCTACGCGGCTGTCTAACTTTGAGCCATCAGTGTAGTAGTGGACCGAATTTTTTAGGTCCTGGTTCGTCCATCTCCCAGTCCTCCCTAGGTGGGATTGATACCTGGAAAGGCGTCGAGAGGTGATCATTGGGGATACAATAATCTGTCCTATCGGGTAATTGCGGGAGTCTCGTCAGGATTCCCGAGTGCCCAACCACGGACGCTTTCCACACTTTGGCTTCTCTCATTCTGAGGGCAGAAAGTGTTGCAACCTTCTTTCCCATGAGGTCTACGGAAAGGAGGTCCAGCATTGTATCGAGGGCTTCACTTGTGGTAGTGCGTAGCCCGACAGTTATGCATAGCTCTGCCATGCGTTGAACTCTGCTGAGTTTATTGAGGCATGTTCTTTTGTCTAAGGCTGGCCACCATACCACCACTCCATAGAGCATGATCGGTCGTATGATGGCGGTGTAAAGCCACCAAACTATATAGGGGGTCATTCCCCATTTTAGTCCGATGGCTTTTCTGCAAGTATAGAGGGCCACTGTGGCTTTCTTTACTCTGTCCTCTATGCTCAATTTGCAGTCGAGCTTTCTATCGAGGATTAAGCCAAGATACTTGGCGTTGTTGCTGAAGACTAGCGCTTCCCCACATAGTCTTGGAGGAATCAGTGCCGGAACTTTGTACTTCCTAGTGAAAAGCACCAGATCCGTTTTAGACGGATTGACGCCTAGACCGCATTTCTCTGCCCATTTTGACATCTTCATGAGTGTGCTTGTCAGGCACTCACACAGCGTCTGCGGAAGTTTACCGGAGAATGCTATGGCAACATCATCCGCATACGCCTCCCCCTCTATCTCCCGCAGCAGTTCATTCACTGCTACGTTTCATAGGAGGGGCAAGAGGACTCCGCTCTGCGGGGAGCCTCTGCTGACAAATCTGGTGGACGTTGACGTCCCCAGTGATTCCTCAACCGTCCTGCATTGTAGCATCTGATCGATCAGGCTCACCGTCCGGGAGTCAACCCCCAGGTCCGTCAGGGTACCCGTGATGGCGGTCGGGAGGATGTTATTAAAGGCACCTTCTATGTCGAGGAAGGCTACTAGGGTGTACTCCTTACAGTTAAGGGACGCTTCTATGATCGATGTGATCGTGTGTAGGGCCGATTCGGTGGATCTTCCCTTCCGATAGGCATGCTGGGAGTCTGAGATTAGACTAGGCGGAATACTCGCCGTGATATGCATCCCCGGATGCCGTTCCATCGTCCTCAGAAGGAAAGACGATAGACTTATGATTGCCATCTGGCCCCGCAGACTTGTATAGTTTGAAGTTTTTGATTACCCAGGAAATGTTCTCCTGGCTTAGCAGGTTCGTGATATCACTTGACGCAACGGAAGGCGCCGCGAAGTAGCATGGTCTGTTTTCATCGCAGCCGGGGAAGTGGGTGCTGAGGAGAAGATGTAGCGACTCATTGCTGGACGTTGTCCACGATTGGTCGGCATTCTTCAGGTAGCCCAGAGTGTGTGTAGTCTTTGAGAGAACTTTGCGCAAGCGCCAGGCTTCTGAGTAATTCCGCTCAACGTTCTCAGCCTTAGCTGTGTTAAAGAATCTCTGGGAGGCTTTCCGGAGTTCCCCCAGTTTAGGAGTCTACCATTCAGGTTTCTTTCGGCCTCTGCTCTAGCCAGAGGGATAGGCTTTATCGAGCGCCTTTTTGCAGACGTCGGTGAAGATCTTAAGAAGACGAGTCGTGGTCTCCCTTGAAAATGAGAAAGAGAATATAGTTTCCACGTACCTGTGGTCCGAGAAGAACACTCCTTCCAGGACCTCCAGGATACAATGTTACTCTGTATCTCATGAGAGGCAAGCGTGAGGTCCAGGAGCTCCTTGCGGTTTTTAATATTGAAGGTGAGGTCACCACCCCGGTTTAATAAGACCATCTGAGTGGTCAGTAAGTAACTGAAAAGGTACTCAACCCTTTCGTTTGTGTCAGTGTTTCCCCCCTGACAGTGATGTGCGTTGGCGTCGCACCCCACAATTAGGCCGATGTCCTTGGCCGCACAGTCTGCGATTATAGCCCGGAGAGGCGCGTGTGGAGGGGGGTCTGGTTGATCATGCCCCATCTATGCGGAGCAGATCCTCAGTGAGCGCTCCTGGCCTTCGAGGCTCACTGCGGTGTGGTCTTAATTGCTGAAATTTGTGAAATTTGTGAAAATAAGTACAACTATCTTTTTGCAATAATGCAGGTACGAATTTTACCTGTGGTTTCAGCTACGTATAGCTTATAGTCTGAAGTCCTTAGACCGGAGACCCTGTTTCCTGTCGGCTCCACCCTTGGCCAGACGGAGCTGTAGAGCAGCGCATGCTGCCTTACAATGGTGGAGGCTTTTCTGCTGGAGCGTCAATGACATTCCTGAGGCTCGCCATTGAGGCTCAAACCATTGTTGTTTCTAGATAGCTGTCGGGGGACTCCGGCTCCTCCCCGACAACGATGTGGCTGAGACCTCTGGCTAGGTCGCTCTCATCGAACGCGTAGTCATCCAGGATGTCTTCCGACATCATGGACGCCGCGTCCGGCGCCGGGTTGTCCTCCTGACACGAGTCCCCCGTTTTCAGGATCTCCTGCAGCTCCGGGTCTGGCTCGACCTCCACTTGCCTGCCCTTGCGTGAGGTGGGTCTTCACCCCAGCTTGGCTTGCTGGGCTTGGCCTGGCTGACTAGCGGGATCCTCCGCTGAGCGTTTCCGCTTGTTGGGGGCCTCGGCTGCACCCTTTCCGGCTTTGGCTGGCGGGAAATGTGGCAGGATTGAGGAGACCCACAGCCTCTGCTCATTTCCTTTGGCTGACGACCTGTAGTCTTCGGTTCCGGAGTGCTGACCAGCCGCTATTTCGCTCTGCCTAGCAGCATCCCCGGTACCCGATTCGCCCTTGGAGACCCGACTTGGAAGGACCCGAATGGTTTTTCGGGCCCCCCCTCGCTGCGGCTGCTGCTTGAAGACGGTGGACCGACTGAGTCTCTTTTCCCCGTCTTCCTTGGACCTGGTTTCCCAGGCGTTGATGAAGAGGGATGGTCTTGTCCCTCCGGTACTTTAAAAGGAGTACCGAGCTCCTTTGCGGTGTTTTCGGTTTTAATATTTTGAGTAGTTGACATTGTAGCTACCACGAGTAGGCGGGAAGGGGTTGGTCACCCGAGGCATAGCCCGCTTGCCCCGGGAAGCCTAATTTAAAGTGGAGGTCGGCAGGTATCCAGAGTTCGCATATTAGCGACCGAGCCGACCAACTCGGCCATGAATCTCTCGGCATATAACAGCGTCACCTTGGATTGGGGTAATTTCACTGAGAGTTTTTTTTTCTCTCCGCCCGACTACCATTCGCCAGCATCATGGCAGAGACATGACCGTACCAGGACCTGTTTCCTGCCGGCCTCACGCGGAGAGTATAGTCGCACTTGCACCGGCGTGTACAATTACGGCGGGTGACGGTTTGCTCGCAACCCTCTGTATCCTAGGGGTGTGGGACGCAGGCCACACCGGGTATTCCTAACCGGAGCGGATGCGCATCATTCCGAGTTTACAGTTGTGCAAGCCGACCCACCTTCCGTTTATCTCCCTGTAGTACCCGATGGCTGAAGGCCTGACTCACACACTTCTATCCCTACTTACTACCTTCCCACATTCCAACCCTCACACTCACCTCACACTTTGCCGGACTCAGTGCGTTATTCGACGATTCAGCCTGGCTGGACAATCGGTAGAACAGAATGAAATAATTTAAGCAAACAAAACACAAACGAGTATGGCACTTCCAATTGCCAACAGGGAGCAATCCCAAACAGGGAAAGGCAGCGGTCCAAAAGGTTCAGTTCAGAAGGTTCAGTGGGCATCGAGGTTGCTCCTTAACTTCAGCACGGATTTGCCAAAGAAAGTAGCCAAAGAAGCAGTGCTGGCAGGAGATTGCTAGAGAAAGAAGGCCGATTGGCATCCCGAACAATGGCGCCAAGATTCCCGGAAACCAGGGGGAGTGGGTGGAAGCAGCAGAGGCCGACAGCTGCTTCGACCTAGTGATTACACAGCACGGACCTACCAGTCTTCAAAAGACATGGGGTGGTATTAGGGCAGCATCAAGATAATAGTCTGCGAAAACGAACTATATAAAGAAGCGGAAGCGAAATCTGAAGAGTTCTGCGCTGGAGAAAAGCCCGTCGCTGCAGACTGGAGCGAAGTGCTTTGCGAACCAACATTTGGCGAGAGTTTGGGTGCCTGGTTCCATGCGGGAGCCGGAAGGATCCATCCTTAGACTGGCAGATGGTCAAAGTTTAGACGAAATAGGGCCCAACAAACCAGACGGTAGTCGTCCTCAATAAGGAGTCATCGGACCCGATTGAGGCAGCGAAAGATGGTCTCAACTTCTGGTAAAGTTGGACGCAGCGGCCGAGGCGCCTTCATTCAACGTCGCCTCGGAGATTGAAGCAAACGACACAGAGCTGGAGACGGCACTAAACGGTTACTCCTATGGCACGACGCTGACGATCTGTTAATCTGTAGAAGCATCTTCAGAGCTCTCAACCACTGTAATATTGGCGTCTGGGTCGTCTACGATATCATCGTGACACATCGCCTCGAGATGATTTTACAGATCAATCCACCACTGTAAAGCAGCTCTAACACTCTGGTAGAGTTCTGCGTATATGCGACGAAGGAGTATAAGCTAAACAAAGGTTAAGTCCGTATAGAAGAAGAAAGAAAGCTTGCAAGAAAGCACTTTAATATCTTTCTGCTGCATAAATTAACCGATGGTGACAACCTCAATGCAAATGACCTCATTCGCAAGCTAGCCAGAAACAGCGAGAGGTCGGTTACAGGCCTGTTAATAGGCTGCGACGCCATCGCTCAGTACACCCAAGGGGGAGCTCGGATACAAATGTAAGGGGTGAGTCACTTTTCAGCTTTTCATTAATTTACTAGATTACCCTGAAGACGTTGTTGTGCCAAACAAAAAAAAATTCTTATTTAAATGTGGCTAATTTATACCAAACCGCCTTAGAGTTAATAAATAAGCAGATTTTTGATTACTTTTTTTTTGGTTATTTTTTCTTTTCAGTGAGTGTGCTGCAGCTAAACTTGCATAAAAGCAAGGTAGCGTCGGCGGAGTTCCTCATCGCCATGGAGCAAGGGCTCGCCGACATAGCTCTAGTCCAGGAGCCCTGGATTGCGACAGGCAATTCAGTGGCCGGACTAAAGTCCTCAAATCACAACCTGTTCTACGCAACATCGGTAAGCAGGAACAGAACCGTCGTACTCGTACGAAAGGGAATCCATGCTTACCTTATGTCTCATTACAGCACGGATGACCTGACGGTTGTGATGCTGGAAAGCGAGGAAAAGCGCCTTCTGGTGGCTTCCTGCTACATGGCTCACGACAGACCCGCACCACCCGACGAACTCAGGAGCCTGGTGACAGAAGCCGGCACCAAAAACTATCAACTCGTCATCGGGACGGATGCCAATGCCCACCACAATGTGTGGAGAAGCACCGACATCAATGATAGAGGTGAGTCACTCTTAGACTTTATACTTTATACTAATCTATATATAGCAAACGTCGGGGAGGAGCACACCTTCGTGGGTCCGACTTCATCCAACGTGCTAGACCTAACACTAGCAACGGGAAACAGTACTACGGTATCTAGCTGGAGGGTCCTTGAAAGACCCTCCTTCTCAGATCACAAGTACATTCAGTTTAAGTGCGACTTCAAACATTCTTCGAAGGTAATAGTCTATAGAAACCCCCGGAATACAAACTGGGAAAAGTTTAAAAAGACAGTTACTTCGAAGCTCGCGAGTCCGGGCACAGTGAAATCCGCGGAGGACATAGAGAAGTCTCTAGAGACCCTATCCAACGCGTTGCTGGACGCCTACCACACATCGTGCAAACCCTCGAGGACGAAGAAGAGGTCCAAGCCACTCTGGTGGAGCCGGGATCTCTCCCTTCAAAGGGACAACCTCAAGGAATTCTTTAAGATCGCCAAACAAGCGAACGAAGGGATAGTCTATAAGGAATACAGACTCCTACTCAGGAGCTACAAGAAGGAAATACGTAAAGCACAACGGAACTCGTGGAGGACCTTCTGCTCCAACATCGAGAAAGTACCAGAAACCGCACGGCTACGGAAGCTGCTCTCTAAGCAGCCTACCATACAAAGCCAATTAAAGCTAGATGACGGACAGTGGACAGAGGGCAGTGACGAAGCCCTAACAGTACTAATGGAGGAACATTTCCCTGGTTGCACCGAGGTCGCTGATGCCAAAGAGCACCAGTACCTAGCAACCGAGGAACAACACCCCCCAACAGATCTGTTAACCACCAAGCGAATCCACTGGGCAATCGACTCCTTTGCGGGCACAAAAGCACCAGGACTTGACGGGATATTCCCAGCCATGATGCAGGTGACCAAAGAGGCGATTACCCCATGGCTCTCCGCAATATTCACAGCTTGTATAAGTACTGGCTTTATCCCTATCCAATGGAGAACCTCGAGAGTTGTCTTCCTCCCAAAGGCAGGAAAGTGCAGCCATGCGAGCCCCAAGGACTATAGACCGATAAGCCTTACCTCCTTTATATTAAAAACGCTAGAAAAGCTGCTGGACTTACACATCAGGAATGAGGTAGGGGGACTGATGTCAACCAACCAGCATGCCTATACTAAAGGGAAATCGGTGGAGACCGCACTACATTCGGTAGTAGCTACCATTGAGAAAGCCCTTCACAATAAAAAGTATGCACTGGGAGTATTCGTGGACATCTCCGGAGCATTCAACAACGTGGCTACGGAAGCAATAACAAATTGCCTGGTAGCAACTAATACACACCCAGCAATCAACCTGTGGATAAGGAACCTCCTAGGTTGCAGACGGGTGCAATCAGAGTGGGGCACCGCTTCCATGGTGAAAGAGGCACACAGAGGCACACCCCAGGGTGGAGTCCTGTCGCCCCTCCTGTGGAATCTGGTGGTCGACGACCTCATCAAGAGATACGAAAGGAAGGCCCCAATAATAACAGCTTATGCGGACGACATAAGCATACTTATTACGGGTGTTTGCCCATCGACCCTCAGCTCACTAATGCAACGAACACTCAGGGAGATACGCGAGTGGGCGGAAGAAGTAGGACTCAGTATCAACGCGGACAAGACGGACCTCATCCTCTTTACCAAGAGGTACAAGGTACCGATATGGACCCCCCGAAGATCAATCAAACTAGGCTAACCCCAAAAACACAAGTCAAATACCTGGGCACAGTACTGGATAGTAAACTGGCATGGAAACCCAATGTATTGAAAAGGGTGAAGAAGGCCACCATTGCGCTTTATGCATCCAAGAAGATGCTCAGCAGCACATGGGGCCTATCTCCGGCTCTGATGCATTGGATTTACATCTCGGTGGTGCGACCAACTCTGCTGTATGGAGTCTTAGTGTGGTGGCAAGCTACTGGAAAGAAAACGTATCATAAGCTTATTGAAAGGACTCAGCGACAGGCTTTGCTCTGTATTACAGGGGCGCTGAGGTCAACCCTAACAAAAGCACTCGAAACCCTACTTGGAATCGAACCCCTAGACATCCACGCCCGTCTGACTGCAGGAAAGGCAGCACAACGCCTCATCGCTTCAGGAAATATGTCGCCACAAGAATACGGGCATAGTTCAATTGGAAGGGAAATGAACAGATCAACTGATTACATGACCCCCCAAACATGCCTCGACGTAAAAACAACTGCATCCTTGGGACCTGAAGACTGGAAAATCGGAAGAGACCAAACGGAGCACCTCAATATATATACGGACGGCTCCAAGATGGACGGAGGAGTAGGAGCGGGCCTATACTGTACAGACCCTGAGATAAGGCTGTCATATAAGCTACCGGACCATTGTAGCATATTCCAGGCAGAGGTTTTTGCCATCAGGAAAGCAGCAGAGGTCGCTCTTCTCACTGAAAGAGCACACGATGCGGTCAACCTATTCGTCGACAGCCAAGCGGCGATAAGATCCATGCAGTCGTCCGCAGTCAGTTCCAGAAATGTCTTGGCGAGCAGGGAGGCACTAGATACCCTAAGCACGACAAAGTCAGTGCGGATCTACTGGATTCCCAGCCACCAGGGCATCGAAGGGAACGAGACGGCGGACGTACTAGCTAAGGAAGGCGTCGGGCTGGCGAATACGAGAACCGAGATCGTGCCTGTCTCCCTCAGAACGCTGCAAAGCGATCTAGAAAAGCAGGCCAGATCACAAACCGAATGTAGGTGGAGGAGTACCACCGCCTGCAGAACCTCGAAAATCATGTGCAAGGAACGCAATGACAAACTCAGCCACTACCTGCTGCACCTACCACGGAAGGACTGCAGATTATTAGTGGGAATATTAACGGGACACTGCCTGGCTGCGGCGCATGCGACAAAGCTAGGAATCACAAACAGAGACAGTTGTAGGAAATGTGACGAACCTGGGGCAACCGAAACCCTAGAACATCTCATCTGCAACTGTCCTGCTCTCTTAAGGGCAAGGAGGAGATACCTGGGCGCCCCAGTGCTGGCATCACTGGAAGATGCCTCCAAGAGGACGCCACAGCAACTACTGGCCTATGCGAAAAATACCTCGATCCTCGAGGACTTCAAAACCCACTAAACACTGCCGCGACGGTTCATACCTCCCCCCCCCTATCCGGACAACTAAGGGCCATACTGGCCTATGTGGGGCCCCCTCTGAGGGCCGTCCGGGTCAACCTAACCTAACCTAACCTTCTTTTCAGTCAAGCACCTTGTGATACACAACATTTGTTTTTTTATCAGGCGCAAAAACAAACAACGCAGATCGTCTTTCGACTTGTGAACATGTCGCATATTATTGGCCATGCCCTACATTTATAATGAAAAAGGGACAGGAGGTTATGGTCCTCAAAATCCATTTGACAGATGTAAAACTCCGTCCACCATCCGTCAAAAACAGCTGATGCCAATAACAAGTACATTAAATTTGGGCGGAAGATTTACTAATTTTTTTTTCATAATGAATGATGAAGATAGGTCTAGGAAAAGATCTTGATAGCCACCATAATATTGTGATGCTGTATTTTACAACAAAATTAGAAGCTTGCAATAAATTGAATTCTAAAGAAATATAGTCTGTCGTTGACCCGCCAAATATATAGCAAATTACAGCCACACAAAGATTTCGGTTTTTTTTAATTTAGAAAAACTCGAACTCTTCTAATATTTCATGGCACCCCCGGGTGGACTGTAAATTGATTATAGGTAACAACAAACTGACACAAAGAAATGGCAGTACATATATGCAAATATAATCGTTGCGCGCTTGTGTGACTTGCCAAGTGACGCGCTACCCTACATTTTAAGATTATATTGTTTTCGAACTTACTTGCGACCTCTCTTTCTATTGGTACCTCGTGCCTCGACATTAAATATTACAATTCGTTTTCGAATATCATTCTCATAAATAAATAATTATAATTATAGTGGTTTGTTGCTTAAATTCTACATAAGTATTATGGCAGAAAACAGTAGATCCATTCTTGAAAACTTAAAGATTAAGCTCAAAAGTTGAGTAAAAAGCATTCGACGCTTAGAGGATCGATTAGACTAAGGTTCGATTCCTTTGCAATTAAATTGAAAAGGTGAAATATTTGCGAGACCAAATCGAGGAGATAACAGGTGATGGAAGAGCTGACGATTGTAACCAAGGGAAAGATAATGTCGCCTAGCGCCGCCTTTGATGCAGCAAGCGAGACAAAGCCGGTGTCTTCTTCAGCCCCAACTCGTGCTAGACTTCCGAAATTGTCATTACTCAAATTTAGTGTTAAACATTCGACATTACAAAAATTCACTAGTCTTTTTGAGAAACTAGTCCATGGCGAAAATAGCATACCGGTGATCGAAAAATTTAATCATTTGATTTCGTGCCTCTCTGATGAAGCATAAGGAACAGTAAAGGCGTTCCAAGTCACCGAGGCAAATTATGAAAATTCATGGCTGGCCTAAAACGAGTATATGACAACGAGTTGTTGATTTTCACGAATAAGATCTCTACATTGATCAATCTGCCGAGAATATCGCAGCAAAAAATCTAATCGATACTGTTTCGTCGATTTACTGATCATTACTGTCGATCGAAGATGATACAGAAATTTGTTTTTATGAGAAGTTGCCGCTTTGGTCCGACTTTGAGAAATTCTTGAATCGCCGATACCAGCATATATCTGCTGAAAAATCGACAAAGCCAAGGCAAGACAAAGTCATGCCAAGCAAGCAACATAATCGCAGTTCGTTTGCTTATTCTTCCACTTCCACCAACAGTAGAACTCAGCACTTGAAACTATTGCAACTATTGAGTTCTCCTTTGACTTTTGGATCCTGAAATCAATTTCAGGTTATCACCCTGACCAGTCAGTGAATGTGACTGACTGGCGAATCCCAGAGATCCTACCACTGGTAGACCCTTATTTCTAAAAGCCACAAAGAATAGATATACTGATTGGAGCAGAATCGTTTCTTGAATTATTAGCTGTTGGTCAATAGAGCAAGGGCCTGACATTCCAACTCTTCCGAAAACACTTCTTGGCTGGGTTGTGTCGAGAAAATATGTTTCTAAGAGCTGTTTCCAAATAGTTTGAGTTGCAGTGAAGAGTTCTTAGTATCTATCGATCGGAAATTGAAAAAGTGTTGGTCACTGGAAGAAAAGCCATCTACCAAAAAAAACCTGAACCCTTGAGATTATACAAGCTTAACACTGTATCCTATGGAACTGGCCCAGCCCCATTTTTGGCTATCCGGCGTTTGAAAAGGTTGAGTAAGTCTGAGAAGCTCTCATTCCCTAAAACTAATAAGGTTATTGGGTCCGAATTTTACGTCGATGTTGGTGCTGCATGCGTAAAAGAGCTAAGGGCAATTAAGTCCGAAGTGTTTCAGGTTCTTCAGAACGCAGGGTTTGAGTTGATTAAGTGGTTTTCAAACTCACCCAAGATCACCGCATCTGAGAGCACAGCCAAACCCAAAACAATCTCGGATTCAAAGTCGACAGGGGCGTTAGGAATCTCACGGTTACCTACTGACGATGCCTTTAAGTTCAAAATTGACAATTCAGTTAGCCTCCGAACGACAAAACGGAACATACTATCGGTGACATCTAAGTTGTTTGACCCCCTTGCTTTGCTAAGTCCTATTGTCATAGAAGGCAAGATCCTACTGTAGGAACTTTGGCTTAAGAAACTAGATTGGGATGAGTCGATTTCGCTGCATTTGGAAACAGCAAGTTTTTTATTGGCTTTCAAAGGCTCGTCGGGCGCCGACGATATCCCAAAGTCGTCCATTGCGACAACGGGACGAACTTCGTCTGGGCGAGCCGCGAGTTCGCGTCAAGCAGTGGATGCGAATTTGCATTCATACCGCCGTGAGCTCCTCACATGGGAGTACTATGGGTGACAGGTGTAATAACTGCCAAGAACCTGCGGGCGGTAGGCAGCGCGCTCCTAACCGCCGAAGAACTCGCCATAGTCCTCTTCGGCTTCGAGGCAATAAGGAACTCGAGGCCGCTGGGAGCCATCAGCCAAGATCCAAGCGACGGCGAGGCCCTAACACCCGGGCACCTGCTGACAGGCCGCTTATCGCCCCCCAAGGCACACTCCGGACCAGGAGAGTCTCAATTGCTTGCGGCGATGGCGACTTGTCTCGTCAGTCAGGCAAGCGTTGTGGCAGAGATGGTCCCGCGAATATGTCCTTGGGCTGCAAATTCGGGGCAAATGGCACCAGTGGCAACCGAATCTAGAGGAAGGAGAGGACGGTATGGTCAGGGTCGTCGGAATCAGGACTAGCTTAGGAACGGTTTTTCGGCGGGCCATACACAAGTTGGCGCCGCTACCAATATGTTGAAGCCGTGCAGGCAGCAAATCTTCATATTTGAAATTGTTAATCTTAATCGTAATTATGAAGTCTACTGTAAGTTAGGCTAGGGCAATGCGGGAGCGCATTTTCCGTCGATGAAATTGAGAAGACCGAGTGCACCTGATGATTTTCGTCCCGACAAATAAAAACAAATTACAACCACCCAAAGCTTTCGGTTTTTTTTTAAATTAGAAAAACAATTCTGATTTTTTTAAATTGTATGTACATACATATATTTTTGTTGTTTATATATATTTTTTTCAGTCATAAAAAAAAAACAAATACACGCCGGGTGAAGTGGAGTGGGGATATGGAAAATTTTGTAAAAACATATGACATGAAAACATTGCGGATTGGAGAGGGGCCTGGAATAAATCAGTTGATGTCGACCAGCACAGAACCAGCTGCAGCTTCAGTATTTGTTTTACAGACCTGCTGTAATGTTAAGGTATTCTAAAGAGTAACGTTATATACAGCTTATATGTATAATACAATCGCCAATTTATTCATTTCAACATGTGAATATCACAATTCAGACAAAAACTTTGGTATTGTTTTTTATAGGCTATTCACACTGACGACCGTCCACCATCAACCATCCATTTCGGGGATGGTCCGTAAGGTTTTGCCGTTCTGAAAATTTCCCAGTTAGTCCACCATCCATTTTGGATGTTCATAGCCGCACGTTTCTATGCGATGGTTAGCCGATGGTTTTCAAATGCAACTCTGAATGATTGTCACTCACAACGAAAAAATGGTGACAAAATAAACAAAAAACAACAACAATCATGCCTAATGGCTCGGATGCATTCAAGGCTGGCGATGAGATTGAATGCGGCATGGCCGAGTCTGCCAGGCTGAAGTTGCTAGTGTGTGGGGAATAAATGGCAGACGACTGCCAACATAGAACAAATATTTGTATGCTCTGTAATTGCCTTGTTATGCATAATTTATTCTTTAATAATGCATTTTTTTCGAACATTATCGAGTTGAATCTGGACGGATCATGTAGTTCCAGCACCTTTTCTGGCAACAAAGGCCCCGCCAAAGCGAACCAAAAAGGTCGACACTTCTTGGATGACAGAGATCGCCAGAGAGCGATTCGAAGAGCTGAAGGACCTTCACAGGAAGAAGAAAGAACATGATATGAGGCAGGAAAAGATAGCCTCATCCACACGCAAAAAAAATTCCAGAATGATTTATTGGAAGTGCTGAGATATATAAATAAATAAGTTTATAATATGCATTATGGTCTAAACAATATTTTGCGATTGCAGATCGTATCTGTTCTGCTGACTGATTAAAATCACCAGAACTTTTGCTGCTATCGGGCTGTTCGCATATTTTGCTGTTGAAACACGGCCGAAATAATTGCTACATCTTTATTATCCATTATAAGAACCAAAAATTAATAAATCTTCCGCGCAAATTTAATGCATTTGTTATTGGCATCACCTGTTTTTGACGGATGGTGGATGGTGCCCGTGTGAATCGGAGTTTCACATCTGTCAAAAATCCCACCATTCCCCCGGGATGGACTCTGTGTGCAGAGCTTATTAGCTGGATGGTAGATGGTGGATGGTGCCAGTGGGAACAATTGGTCTTACATCTATGAAAAAATTCCCTTGTTCCCGGGATGTGCTGGGTCTAAAAGTCCTTATAATATATATTTTGGTATAATGATTTAATAGACTCTGCACACTGAGCCCATCCCGGGGGAATGATGAGATTTTTTGACAGATGTGTATCTCCGATTCAAACTGGCACCGTCCACCATCCGTCTAAAACAGCTGATGCCAATAACAAGTACATTAAATTTGCGCGGAAGATTTATTAATTTTTGGTTCTTATAATGGATAATAAAGATGTAGCAATTATTTCAGCTGTGGTTCAACAGCGAAATATGTGAACATATGACTTTAATCAGTCAGCAGAACAAATACGATCTGCAATCGCAAAATATTGTGTGGAGCGTAATGCAAATTAGAAACTTATTTATTTTCATTTTTTCAGCACTTCCAATAAATCATTCTGAAATTTCCTTCGCGTGTTGATGAGGTCCTCGACCATCTTTTCCTTCTTTATATCATGTTCTTCATTCTTCCTGTAATGGTCTTCTGCTGTTCGAGCTGCTCTCTGGCAATCTCTGTCATCCAAGAAGTGTTGCCTTTTTTGGTTCGCTTTGGCGTGGGCCCATTGTTGCCAGAAAAGATGCTGGGGCTACATGATCTGTCCAGATCCACCTCGATAATGTCCGAAAAAAACTCATCAACATCTGCAATGACCAGCTTTTATTGATTTATTGTTAAAAAAATATATTTCATTTAACTTACTGTGGTTGTCCAATGTGCTCTGCTCCATGTTGTCAATCCGGTAGCATTCCAGGAACGAGTTCAGTTTTTCGTAGTGCTGCCAGCTATATGGAGCCCCCCCGCTCGGTCCAATTTTATTCGTGTTCGACGCAAATCTTCTATTTTTTCCTGCCAAATGTCTATTAGCGGTTTAGGAACATCCAAAATGTATGGGGAGGTTTGCGGAAAGGCAAATTATTACAGACCATCCCCGAAATGGATGGTGGATGGTCGTCAGTGTGAATAGTCTATAAAGACCTAAAATATTCGTTGGTAAATTCGTTGTATCAATTCTATTGTTTCAAGCCAATGCCAACTATCGAAATGGCATGGTATTGTTACGATAACGATAAGTGTCTAGCTTCTACCGAAATGTTGGCGCTATGATGAAATAATTTTCGCATTTTTAGCCGGTCGTTTATTTGAAATTGATTAACGTTTATTCAATATGGATATGGAATTGCCGTACATGGCAGAATATGCCAAATCTGGTCGTGCTTCTTGTAAAGGTTGTAAGTCTGCTATTCCGATGAAAGAGCTACGAATTGCAGTTATGGTCCAAGTAAGTCTTTGAAAAATACATTTGCACCACAGATTTAATATTATATATACCTAAATAGTCTGCTTTTCACGATGCCAAAGTACCTAACTGGTTCCATAAGAGATGTTTTTTCGAGAAACAACGTCCAACATCTGTAGGGGACATACAGAATTTCGAAAACTTACGTTTTGATGATCAAAAGGAACTGGAGACGCTTATTGGTATGTGCTTTCTGAATATGTACATTGTAATCCTAGAGTAACGTTCTATAGTGTCTAAAAGTACAAATATATTTTATACATATGGAGAGATACCTCATGTGTATGTAGATTATGTATGTATGTACACTTCAGAGCCGAAGTTAAATTTAATACCCTTTTTTCGGTGGGAGATTTGTCCAGACTGTTCGCGATTTTCGATTAAATCTTCTTTGAAATGCAAACAACCAACCTTTCGACTATCACGTTTATAAAATCACGTTATAAATTTGATTTGATACATTCTATTTTTTAAGGAGCTGTAGCAGGAAGCGTAATTGCTAATACCGGAAAGAAACGTTCTAAGGCAGAAACCACAGCGCTGAAAGACTTTGGTATCGAGTATGCAAAATCCAGCCGATCATCCTGCCGGGGCTGCGATCAAAAAATAAGCAAAGATCAAATTCGTATACGAAAAACTGTGTTTGATACTGAAGTTGGTATGAAGTATGGTGGTCAACCACTGTGGCATCATATAGAATGCTTTGCACAATTGAGATCCGAACTTGGTTGGTTCGATACTGGCGAAAATATTCCAGGTTACAAAAGCTTAAAAGCCGAGGACAAAGTTGAAGTGATAAGAGTGCTTCCGTGAGTATTTTTTATATCTGTTACTACTCAATTTTCTCAGTCGATTTGAGATCTTCAAAAATAAATTGTTTTATTACACAGTCATCACAACATTTATTCGGAAAACCGTCTATTTCAACTTTCTTTATAAATAACTTGAAAAATATTTAGGTTCAACAAAAAATTTGTACTTCATTATGAAGATCAATGTTACTAATACTCATCTGAAACATAAAAACAAAAAAAAAAACCTTTGGCTTATGAGAAAAACTTAAAAGTGTCAAAAAGATCACTTTTTTAAGCACAACAATTATTCGGAAACATTTTCGGAGGGGGCTCTTTTATATCTTAAAAAATGTATGTACAGTGGCGAGCACGTGTGGATACATGTTTATCACTTTTCACTTTAAGCGCCTGTAAAATCTTTAAAAATGAATCAATCCTTGTGATTTTTTTTTAAAGATTCATTAATTTATTGAGATTGAAAAAAGACAACAATTTCAAAGAAAAACGTGCGAAAGTGGATACATGCTCATTTTTTTAACAAATTAAAATCTCTTAAAGAAAAGGACCTCTTTGAATTGAAATTGTTGTCTTTTTTCATTCTCAATAAATTAATGAATCTTTAAAAAAAAATCACAAGGATTGATTCATTTTTAAAGATTTTATGAGGGTAACTCAATTATTTGTTTCGTCGATGGAGAATAATATTTTTAGTTGATCTCCGACTAAGAAAATGGCCTCTTCGTCTACTACGGCTAATAATTCTAAAAAAAATCAATTTTTTTTAGATTCGCGTGGGTTTTTCCAAAGTTTTCTTTCGTAAAACCCTCTGGCATATACGAACTAAAAAAATTAAGCCGAATCGGCCGTTTAATAAAATTCCAAACATATTGCACTCCATTTTTATATATAATGATGTACATATAAGTACATTTATTCCTGATGAAACTTAAAAGCCGAGTCGATATAGCCAAGTTCGTCCTCCGTCTTGATAAGCGCCTAGATTTGAGAGATAATAATAGCAATGGAAACAAAATGTGTTCCAAATCCTGGGATATCACACTGCTACAAGTACATATCAATATCGTTATCATCATAAATTATAGCTCTGCCACGCAACTGCTGTCTCTAGTGCACTCTAGTGCCTGCTGAGCATCTTCTTGGATACATAAGTCGCAATGGTGGCCTTCTTCACCCTTTCCACTACTTTGGGTTTCCATGCCAGCTTGCTGTCCAGTACTGTGCCTATGAATTTGACCTGTGTTTTTGGGGTCATCCTAGTCTGGTCAAATTCTTGATCCAAAGATTGATTGCTGGGTGTGTGTTAGTTGCTTCTAGGCGATTTGTTATTGCGGTTGTGCTCACGTTATTTAATGCTCCGGTGATGTCGACAAATATTCCCAGTGCATACTTTTTATTGTGAAGGGCGTTCTCAATGGTGGCTACTAACGTGTGTGTGCCATGTAACAGGAAGCTGCCATAAGGCGCATTTCCTCACTCTCCAGCAACACTACCGTCAGGTCATCCGTGCTGTAATGAGACATAAGATGAGCATGGATTCCCCTCCGTATGAGTACGGCGGTTCTTTTCCTGCTTACCGATGTTGAGTAGAGGTTGTAATTTAAGGATTTTAGTCCGGCCACAGATTTGCCTGACGCAATCCACGGCTCCTGGACTAAAGCGATTTCAGTGGGCCCTTGCTCCATGGCAATGAGGAGCTCCGCCGATGCTAGCTTGCTTTTATGAAGGTTGAGCTGCAGCACCCTTAGTGTCATGGGTGACTAACTCAAACTCACAGTACGGGTTGACTAAAATTGTCAGGAAACCGTCCTCTTCTTCCTCTGCGTCTTCGAGCGCAAGATCCTGGGCGGCCTCCACGATGGACTCAAGACCTAGGTCCTTTTCCACCTCGCCTGCATGTAGGTTGGCAGGTGTTTACCTGCCCATACCCCACGCCATCTTCCCAAATCTGTGGTACAGGAGATCCTTAGCCACCTTGTTGATTTGAAGTATCACTCATTTGTCCCCCTCGTTGGGTAGTGGGGAAGGATCCTCCAATCCACCGTTGGCACGTCCGCGTTTTGCCGATGAAGGAGCTTAAGCGCACGATCCCATTGGATTGTGATGGGAAAGAGTACCTTCGTCTACGACCTCCAGCTTGGCCCACTCCCACATCGACAGAGCGACAAGCGACTAACAAACGATATGTGGCAAATTGTGCCACGATGTCGCATAACTCGGCAAACATGGAGGACCATGGACAAGAAGCGCACCTCCGAGCTCTGCAAGCTAGGCAGGAAAAGGTGCAGCGTAGTCATACGTTCCCTCACGGGACACTGGCTAATAGGCACTCACGCCAACAGGCTGGGGGGCCCACATAATGACTTTTGCCGTAGCTGTAGAGACAAGGAAGAGGAGGAGACCGTGGAACACCTGTTCTTCTCCTGCCCAGCTCTCAGCAGAAGAAGGGTACAACACTTGGGCTCAGCCTTTCTAAACGACATTTCGAAGGTGTCCAAACTATGTCCCAGGAAGATAGCGAACTTTGTGAGAGCATCTGAATGGGATAATTGCTGACAGGAAGTCTCACAACGCAGGAAGGGAAGATCTTATGCGGTATCACAACGGGCCGAAACCGGCCTAAGTGTGACGGGCTTCAAGCGAGCCCGGCAGCCGCCTCAACCTAACCTAGTTGTATTTAAAGGTTGGCATTTTGTTGTAAAACCTTTGGCAGCAACAACAGCAGTTCATCATATTGGCATTAAAGCTCACCTAATTTTTGCATCTTTCCCTTGGGATATTGATCCACGAACCATGCACGATACCCCAAAGATCTTTATTGTTCTTTGGTTCCGCATTAGAAACATATTTTTTAACTTGAACCAAAATATTAGCAATGGGGTTCATGTCTGGAGACTGAACAGGCCAATCCATTGCACTAAGCGAATTGTGCACGAACCACTTTCGAGCTTTCTTTCTAGTTCGTTTTGAGTCATTTTCCTGCTGGAAGACACTATGACACTACGAAACTCTATTTCGTATTCTGCATAAAGCAGAATCACTGTTTCTTTAATATTGAAATAGACATGTTGATCCATAATGGGTTTGTGCCATGTATTGGATCACCTACGAAAATCATGCCCATACGATTTTGCTTGTGTTTCTATGTTTTTCTATTCTAATGAATTTACATGTGAGTCAGGGGGCTGTATTCTGCAGTCGTTTCACACAAAAAAAGAGTCTTTTACACAAAAAAAAAAAATTTCGGCTTTAGTCGGACCACAGGATGTTTCTCCATTTTTCTTTGGTCCAACGTTAGTGCTATTTTGCATACCAAACTTTTTTTGCCCTATGCCTTCCCGTGAAAGGTGGAATTTTCCTCGGACTACGAATACCCATTTTACGTTCTTGTAAACAAGATCTAACTTTCCTGGTACTTGACGATTTTTTAAGATCCTTGCTTTAGCTCTAGGGCCGACTTAAGTGGGTCCTCCTTGCTCTTACGAACAGTTAGTTTAACCAGAAATGGGGATATCGTGGCCTTTCTTCCACGTGTTTCTTGTTGGAAACATATTTCAAAGCATTGCTAATCATTTCTTTTGAAAACCCGACAATTTTCCCCACCTTATGAAATGAAAGTTTCGACCCTTTGGCTTTTTTCTTCACTTTAGTCCTTTCCAAGACCCATAACTACTAAAATTTTGTAACTTTCTTGTCACAATCACCTCAAGCCGCCGATTTTTAATTCAATCAAGAACTTAAAATATCAAGAAGCTCAGAAAAGTAGAAGCTTTTACATAAAACAGTTACTGGTGCTATTTTTGTTGGTGTTCCATATCACTCCTCTTTCGCAAAATTGCCTAAAGTTATAAAAACCGTTCGAATTGAGAGAGTAAGCACACTTCTCTCAGAGAGGAGACATATAAAGCTACAGTATATTACAGTAAAGTCCAGCAAATTTTGGACAGTGGACTTATTTTGAAGGAATAAAGACGGTCGTCCTTACTGGTGCTATTTTTTTCGGCGCCACTGTACATATGTACGATGTGTATTAATAATTAAAAGCTAATACAAGGGCTGCTTTTATATATCGGGAATAGCAAATAAGAACGATAACTTTTAAATGAAAACGGCTTTTTTGTTTTTGGAAATATTTGTGATTCGTGTTCGGCAGTTGGTTTTGCTAATTTCTCCGAAGACCTCTGGCAAAAAAATGTTCGTGTACCACTCAGAATTGACAGCCCTACGTTGCTTTAGCGCAACAATGTCCACATAACCCATTTTCCTAAAGAAACAGTCGAACACGGTCAAATGGTTAAAAAACAACTCCAATCGACGCGAGCCTTTTTTTGAGCGATTTATAAGTTATGGGGAGAACAAACCGTTTTTACAACTAATTGTTCATGCAAAATGGAATGTATTAAAGTGGAACTAATGTGCAAGGATCTATCTCACGATATGTCATATGTCGATCCATCAGATCACGCTCACCATCGATATTTTGTGGCACAACTGTTTTTGGACGACCTTCACGGAACTCTTCATTGACTGAACGACGACCACGGTTAAATTCTGCAAGACAGCGATAAACTGTCGTTTTTGATGGTGCTTTCTCGACGTACAAAGAGCTAAGTTAATTAACACATTCTTGTTGGCATGATAAACGTCGAAAGTTGAGAAATTTCCATTGTTTTGACAAATTGATTTTTTTAACTGATTTTAAACAAAAAAACTAATTTTACATAAAAACGTTGTACCTACATAAATGCTAAAAAGTGACAAAGTTTATTGCGGCGTTGTCAGATTTTACGTATTGACATTAGTATTGCCAATTCCCGAAATATTAATAGCAGCCCTCGTATACATATGTATGTCAACCCATTTTCAAACACTTTTCTGTCGATATTATTTTCTAAATTGAATAAAACTTAACTAATTTAACCAATTGGAATATAATTTCATCAAATTTGATCTTAAAACCGATTAAGATAAGCAAAATTTAACTTTTTCATGTTTTACTTTACTATTTTCTCCTATGGGAAAAATAATTTTGATAAAAGTTATTTCTCAAAGTATCTCTAAAAAGACTACTAAGTTGTTTGTTAAGAAAATATGAAGTGATTTAAGTGAAAATGTGAAGTGAAAAAAACATATTATAAAATCATACGTTTATGACCGTTACCTAGTTCAATTTTAAAAAAACCAATAGAGATTATTTATTGTTTAACTCGATATAAACCTACATTTATCCTCTTTTAAAATAATTTAACAGCTTTAGAACATTCCGTTTCGCAGATTTATTGCATTTTACTAGGTTAAGCCAAAGTCGACTTCTATTTCGCGTACGTTCGCGACCACATGTTTATTGCTATCATTATGAAAACTAAAAAATTTATGATCACCATCTTTTAATTTACAATAGTCTTACACGTATAAGTTTATCTTTATTACTTTTTTCAATGTATCTAATTGAATCATTATAAAACAGGACCATCAAGTGTGAAGACACTCCGGATGCCAAAAAACAAAAAGTGGACCAAACTGATGATAAGGAAGAAAAGGAGAAAATAAAACAGATTAAAAAACAGAACGACACGTTTTTTAAATTCCGCGATGAACTAAAAAGTCAAATGAAAAAACAAGACATTGAGGATCTCCTAATATCGAATGGACAGCAGCCGGTAACGGGCGACTCTGAAAAGTTTTTTGATCAAGTTGCAGATATGTTAACATTTGGCGCTATTACCCCCTGCTCTGAATGCAAATGTTCTCAGTTTATTTTCAATAAATCTGGATACAAATGCAATGGAAATATTTCCGAGTGGACCAAATGCGATAAGATTTACACTGAACCAAATCGCACGGCTTGTAAAGTACCTAAGGCTATAAAATCATCCTATCATTTTTTAGATGGGGTTAAAAAAAAACCAATAACACGAATTATTCAATATATTCCTCCAAGTGCCTCCATAATTTCTAAAAATATATTGCTGAAAAAGAATCCTGAGGAGTTAAATGGGTTAGTATACAAACATGTTTTATACCCCGGATTATATTTATATTTATATATAAATATAATAAGTATAGTATATTTGTATATATAAAGTATATAGTACATATAAATATAGTATACACCTAATTCTGTTTTTAAACGGTAGATTGGTTCCTGAAAAAACCTTGTAAAAAAAATACATCAATCTTATGCAAAAAAAGGGGATTGGTTCCTCATCTCTAAAACCTATTAAAATTAGAGGAAAAAATTAGGAAACGGGAAAAAAAATTTCGTATAAAAAATGTCTTTATCAAACACGTCTGATTGCATTGATAGTTCACAAAATACTAACACATTTGCACAAATTTGCACAAAAAGGGAATTCCCCTATATTTTTGCTACCTACAATTGCTCTGACCAGTAAATTTGCTTGCAAGTCTGTAAAAAACAGAATTCGGTGTATATATGTATAAATATTATGTATTATTATAATAACCCGAAAGGTCTACTATACAAGTATATTCTTGATGACACATATTCAATTTTTTTAAATGATATATTTTTATTTCAGACCGAAAATTGTTCGTAAGAAGCCACCATTATATAATTTGAGATTTTCCATTATTGGAATTAAAGAAAAAGAAAAAGAGTTAAAAAAACGAATTGAAAAATTGGGCGGAAAATGCGAAACCAAAATATCCGAAAGGACTATAGCAATTATATCTACTGAAGAAGAAACTAAAAAAAAAACCAACAGAATGGAGTCGGCAAAAACATTTGGCATTCAAATTGTGCCTGTTGAATACATCGATTCTGTTGAATCTGATCCTGATGGCGCCATTAATTATATAAGCAGTATGAGCATTTGCGACTGGGGTACAGACCCATCAGCTCGTGTTCCCCAAGAAGAAGCTAAAAGCTCAAAGTCAAAGAGTATATATACAAAATCTGTTCCTACGTCAAAAACTCTAAAAGTAAAGGATGGTCTTGCTGTGGATCCTGATAGTGGTCTTGAAGACATCGCCCATGTCTATGTTCAGGGAAAAGACAAATACAATATAGTGCTTGGTTTGACTGATATTCAACGCAACAAAAATTCATACTATAAGCTACAGCTATTGGAAGCTGATAAAGGTTCAAGGTAAGTAATTGCTTCAATTTTTTGTTATACCCAAACTTTTTCAGTAAAGAACTAAAGAAAAATGAACTACAACTAGTTGGAACGTGTTCTTGTTGAGGTACAAAAAAAATGTATCAGTATCATTTATTATACCCGATACTCAAAATGAGTATTGGGGTATATTAGATTTGTGGTAAAAGTGGATGTGTGTAACGTTCAGAAGGAATCGTTTCCGACCCCATAAAGTATATATATCCTTGATCAGCATCAATAGCCGAGTCGATTGAGCCCTGTCTGTCTGTCCGTCCGTCCGTCCGTCCGGCCGTCTGTCCGTCCCTATCAGCGCCTACTGGTCAAAGACTATAAGCGCTAGAGCAACGACATTTTATATCCGGACTTCTGTGATATGTCACTGTTACAAGAATATTTCAAAACTTTGCCCCGCCTCCACATAGGGCGAAAATCTGTGGCATCCACAATTTCAAAGATACGAGAAAACAGAAAACGCAAAATCGTAGAGGATGACTATATTCTAGAGTGCAAAAACAATTTCATTCTCTCTCGCTCTGTCTCTCTCTAATACACAGGTTTCATGGTCGGTTTTGCCAATTGCAAAATGTGAGTTCAAGGATCTCAAAGACTATAAGAGCTACAGAACCAAATTTGGTATCCACACTCCAGTGATATCGGACCTTGACCGTTTCGTGTCAAAATTTCGCCACACTCCCGTCCGCCCATGCAAAGGACGAAAATCTGGGGCTTCCACAAATCTCAGCATTTATTAAGACGTTAGCAACCAAATTTGGTATCCGCACTCCCGGTTGATCTCACTATAAAACGTATATCTCAAAATTTCGCCCCACCCCCTTCCGCCACCACGAAAATCTGTGGCATCCATAATTATGAAGATACGAGAAATCTAAAAACGCATAATCATAGAGAAACACCGTATCTATGTGACTGCTGAACCTGGTTCAGATCGGATCATTTTTATAGCCAAAAGGAACAAATCTATTTGCAGTGGACTGATTTTCTGTGTCTCTCGCACGCACTCTTTGCCGTGTCGTTTAATATTCGCGGCGTCTGCCGAAGGAGAGCCATACTGACTTAGTATCGGGTATAAATGTAGAGTTGCGGTCTCCGCAACAACTTACAACGATCCCCCTCGTTTTTATTTTTATTTTATGTATCAATTTACTATTTGATGGACACTGGGGTAAATTTACGAGTACGAGTTAGGAGTAGTTGTTAGTTAGTACCGATTAGTTTCATGTTGACCGCAGCTTTATTTGTACGGATAGACGGACGGAGATAGATGGCTAATCAGCTCTGCCTTTGATGCTCAGCAGAAATACTTTCTATAAGTATTTCCAAAAATGTTAAACAATTTCGAATTTGGATTAATGGTCATTTAACTACCGTCTACTCTTTCAAACGAACTAATATATACAAATTATTTTATTTTTATTCCCTCGTTTACTATTACAGGTATTGGATTTTTCGTTCATGGGGACGGATCGGCACGACCATTGGGAATTTTAAGGTTGAAGAGTGTGATACCATTTTGGAAGCGAAAGAAATTTTTCAAAAAGTATATGCTGATAAGTCCGGAAATGAATTTAAAGATCGAGAACATTTTGTCAAAATCCCAGACCGTATGTATCCGATCGATATTCAGTACGATGACGATTCAAAAATGTTAACGGATAACAAACATGTAATTAGTTCCAAGCTTGAACCTTCCGTACAAAATTTAATCAAACTTATTTTTGATGTCGATTTTATGAAAAAAACAATGATGGAATTTCACATTGACATGGAGAAAATGCCTTTAGGTAAACTAAGTTTAAAGCAAATTCAGTCTGCGTATAATGTGGTAAAAAAAATGTATGAATTGATCGAGTCCGGTTCTAAAAATGCAGGACTTATTGATGCTTCTAATAGATTTTACACGTTGATTCCCCACAACTTTGGAGTCCAATCTCCACCATTGATTGAAACTTCTAAGCAAGTCGAAGATTTGCGACAAATGCTTGATTCGCTGGCTGAAATCGAGGTCGCCTATAACTTAATAAAGAACGAAGATACAATTGATAACATAAACCCATTAGACAAACATTACGAGCAATTGAAGACTCAATTGGTAACGCTAGATAAAAATAGTGATGAATTTTCAATTTTAAATAAGTATGTAAAGAATACCCATGCTGCTACCCACAGTGCCTATGAGCTTGAGGTGGTGGATGTGTTTAAAGTAGCTCGTCAAGGGGAGGCTAGACGTTTTAAACCTTTTAAAAAGCTACATAATCGAAAATTATTATGGCACGGTTCACGTATAACGAATTTCGCTGGTATCTTATCTCATGGTTTGAAAATTGCTCCCCCTGAAGCGCCACCAACTGGTTATATGTTTGGAAAAGGCATTTATTTTGCTGACATGGTTTCAAAATCTGCTAATTATTGTTGCACAAGCCAACAAAACTCAACCGGATTGCTGCTTCTTTCCGAAGTAGCATTAGGAGATATGATGGAATGTACCGCAGCGAAATACGTTACGAAACTACCGAACGATAAGCACAGCTGCTATGGCCATGGTCGCACCATGCCAGATCCTAAAGAGACCTATATGCGAAGTGATGGTGTGGAAATACCACTTGGAAGGGCAGTCACTGATGCAAATTTGAAATCTTCATTATTATACAATGAGTATATAGTTTACGATATTGCCCAGGTAAATGTTCAATACTTGCTTCGAATGGAATTTAAGTATAAGTATTAAGATGTGGAAATTTGTTAAAAAATCACTCTGAATAAAATTACTATCCTGTATTAAATCATAGCTATATCTTTAACTGGATCCTGAACGTAGTTTGTTTTAACCGCCGTGCAAGACGTTTTAAAAGCTCACGATTGTAATATACATACTATTTGGTTATACATCAACTTATTTAATTGGGTACACTGAAGGCCTAATCGTAAATTTAAGGTGCTAAGCTGAAATGACCATCGCAAGAAGCAATAGTAGTGTTCGTCTACGCCTCACTGCTCTCTGATTTTGAGTAAATTTTCGGGTTGCAGATTTGTATCGGGTGGCAAACCAGCTTTAACTTGGAAAGGTCAAGTACATTTTTACTTGTTGACGTTTTTTACAGCTAAAGTAACCTGCAGACTTGAGCTATGTCGTAGCACTCACATGGTATTGCACATCGTCTTGGATTCCAGTTCTTCTCTTTGACACCGTCTTGAACCGACCCCCCGCATCTTCAATCGACATTGTCATTGAATCGATCTAAGCGATCTGCTCTCGTGTTATATCTAACTATATGGCTATCACATCCGCACAATTTTCACTCTTTTACATATACATATTACAAACACACGATAAACATTAAATTGAAAAAATTATTCACTTATTTAGTATCATAAGAAAAAAGGCAAAAAAAAAACAAAAAACTGTAAAAAGCTTGGATCTATAGTTTGATTCGCCCCTCGTTTAATACAATATTGAAGTACAAATAACATAACCAGCCAGGCTCCATTTTTCACATTCACAAAAGCTTTCCGATTTAATTTTGGGGCTCCCGTTTTTGTATTCCGCACGACTTATTCGTTTTCATTTTCGTTGACGAAATGAAAAGTAAACAGCTTTTTATACAACGAAACGAACCTTAATTGCAAAAGGAAAAAATATATGACCTATTGATGCATTAACATAAACTTGACACCTATATCAGGGTAATTTAACTTTTGCTTTCTTTATAAATAATTTTATTTTAACCTAACCTCAAATTTGGCTCGGAAAAAATTGGCTAGGGCAACAACAATTTTCGTTTTGGTACAAACAGCAGAAATATGTGAAAACTGGAGAAACTTAAAACGAAACGTTTTGGCTGAGCCTGCCTGAATGTAATAATAGGCATTCCATGGGGCTATGGCTATAAACTAAGACTCCATTCCTGCAGGCTTTTAAATGCTTATCAAATGTATATCCTATTAGCTTAGTTTAAGTTTAGGCGATAGCCTGGGGGGAGCGATAAAACCCCCCAAGCTCACTTGAACCTGTAACAAGAACGTTGTGATGCCGCATGGGCGTGTGCCCCTTCTCACTGCCTAAAACTGTGAAGATCAAACTGTTGCAAATTTAGGGCAGTCCCATCCGGAGGCTTGGATGAATTTAGACAAGGTCCCAGGTTTGATTTCGGAAAGGTCCGAAATGTGTGAGGAAAGGGGCCCCGAGAAACCGAAGACGGCGATTTCCAAGGGCCGGGCAATGACAGAAGAAGTGGGAGACCGATTCATTGTGAGGGATTGCAGTAGACTCCGCCACCCACGCGGCCGTCTAACTTTGAGCCATCAGAGTAAAAGTGGACCGCGTTTGCAGGTCCCGATTCGCCCATCTCCCAGTCCTCCCTAGTTGGGATTGATACCTGGAAAGGCGACGAGAGGTGGTCCCTAGGTACAGTAATCTGTCCTCTTTGGTAATTGCGGTAGTCTTGTCAGGATTCCCGAGTGACCAAACGCGGATGCTTTCCATATTTTGGCTTCCCTCATTTTGAGAGCGGAAAGTGTTGCAACCTTCTTTCCCATGAGGTCTATGGGAAGGAGGTCCAGCATTGTATCGAGGGCTTCACTTGTGGTAGTGCGTAGCCGGACAGTTATGCATAGCTCTGCCATGCGTTGAACTCTGCTGAGTTTATTGAGGCATATTCTTTTGTCTAAGGCTGGACACCATACCACCACTCCATAGAGCATGATCGGTCGTATGATGGCGGTGTAAAGCCACCGAACTATATAGGGGGTCATTCCCCATTTTAGTCCGATGGCTTTTCTGCAAGTATAGAGGGCCACTGTGGCTTTCTTTACTCTGTCCTCTATGCTCAATTTGCAGTCGAGCTTTCTATCGAGGATTAAGCCAAGATACTTGGCGTTGTTGCTTCCCCACATAGTCTTGGAGGAATCAGTGCCGGAACTTTGTACTTCCTAGTGAAAAGCACCAGTTCCGTTTTAGACGGATTGACGCCTAGACCGCATTTCTCTGCCCATTTTGACATCTTCATAAGTGTGCTTGTCAGGCACTCACACAGCGTCTGCGGAAGTTTACCGGAGAATGCTATGGCAACATCATCCGCATACGCCTCCCCCTCTATCTCCCGCAGCAGTTCGATCACTGCTACGTTTCATAGGAGGGGCAAGAGGACTCCGCTCTGCGGGGAGCCTCTGCTGACAAATCTGGTGGACGTTGACGTCCCCAGTGATGCCTCAACCGTCCTGCATTGTAGCATCTGATCGATCAGGCTCACCGTCCGGGAGTCAACCCCCAGGTCCGTCAGTGGATGTTATTAAAGGCACCTTCTATGTCGAGGAAGGCTACTAGGGTGTACTCCTTACAGTTAAGGGACGCTTCTATGATCAATGTGATCGTGTGTAGGGCCGTTTCGGTGGATCTTCCCTTCCGATAGGTATGCTGGGAGTCTGAGATTAGACTAGGCGGAATACTCGCCGTGATATGCATCCCCGGACGCCGTTCCATCGTCTTCAGAAGGAAAGACGATAGACTTATGGGTCAGAAATTTTTGGGGGCAGTATGCGAGGGCTTGCCTGACTTAGGAATGGAGACGACTTTGGTATGAAGCCAGGTTTCCGGGATATATCCATGGGAGACGATTCTCTCGTATGTCCTTTTGAGCCAATTAGTGGCTTTTTGTCCAGCGTGAATCAGTTGGGCAAGGATAATGCCACTCCCATGTGGGGTGCTCCTGGGGGTATGAAGGACCATTCTATTTCCGGGTACTTGGTTTCCAGTTCGTTCGGTAGAATTCTTTCAATTTCTTCTCGTACTAAGCGGCTGGCTCCTCGGAAGTTCGTCCCGTTGTCCGACACGATTCTCTTGGGGATTCCTCGACGGGCTACGAACATTTCCAATGATAGCATGAAGGCGTCTGTTGACAGGGAGTTTTCCAGCTCGATGTGTACTGCTCGCACGGTGAGGCACGTGAATAGTACTCCCCATCGTTTCTCGCGTCGTATTCCTACGTTTACCTCCAGTGGTCCGAAGTAGTCGATACCTGTGTTTGTGGATGGCAATTCGGCGCGAACTCTTGCTCGCAGTCCTGGTATGTGGTACAATTGTCGCATCTCGTTGACGACGATCTCAGTAAGTTGATGCTGAAACTTCCGATGGAAATAATCAATGAGAAGATTGGTGACGTTATGTCCTCCGGGTAGAATTACTGGCCGTTTCAGGTTCCTCGTTATGCCGATCGACTTATATATGCGGCCGCGTATTCTCAGTACGCCTGTTTCATCGAGGTGCGGCGATAATTTGTAGATCGAACTTTTCTTACTCACGATTCTTCCTTGTCGTAGAAGAGCCATTTCTTCAGAGTAAGCCTCTTCTTGGACCATCCGGTATATAACGATGTTGACATCTTCCATGTTGCGAAAGCGTGCGCCTAAATTTGCCTCTCTGATGCAAAATCTCTTTTGCGTATTTTGTCCAGAAATCTCATCACGCATCTCAGGGCTCCCGTGAACTTTTCCCACTTGCTAAAGCAACATACATTTCGGATTATGCTACTCAGCTTTGATGGCGGTTTCGGCGTATGATGGAACCCATTTCCATTCTGATATGTCCGAGGTTTCGAAGATCTCTCCAATTCGGAGCGCAACGACCTGATGGTACTTTCGAGCATCTTTCGAACGTCTTTCGAGCGTATTGGTACTTCCAATACAACATGTTCTTGGAGTCGGTCCAAAAAAAACGTCGCTTGACCTCGACGGAGAGCTCCTGTGTTATGAGTTTCGCTAGCCGTAGGCCGAGAATCGCTGCCATAAGTTCCATCCTGGGAATCGGAATTGGTTTCAATGGTGCCACTCTTGTCGTGGATGCGAGTAGTGTGCACCGGACTTCTCCTCTTTGTTCGATCCTTATGAAGGCGACGGCTGCAAAGGCGTTTATGCTCGCGTCTGTAAAGATGTGTAATTTTTTTTTATTTATTTATTAAATTAACAAATTATCTGTTAATAATGGTACTTAATTACAAAAGGCGGAAAAAAGATAAGTTAAAAGTTAGCTAAATTTAAGTGATTATAAATATTGCATGCAATTAGTTTAAGAGACAGTTCAGTGGATAGGGTGTGGCAGAGGGAGTTATAATTATGGCATAAAACCCTAAAAGGTTCATGATCAGCATAATAAGACCTACATATGGGTAGACGGATAGGCCTAAAAGTACGGGTAGGTCTGGATGGAACGGCCAAGTCAATCTGAGCCAAGAGAGTTTGGGAGTCAACAGTCCCAAGAAGGAGCTTGTGCACGAACATTACGCCATTGCATATTCTGCGATGGTGCAACGACGGCAGGTCGAAAAGATTTAGCCTAGACCGGTAGGGTGGCAAGATTCTACCCGAGTCCCAGTTAAAGTTCCGAAGGGCAAAAATTAAAAATTGCTTTTGCACGGATTCAATAACAGCCTGCTGCTCTTTATACTGCGGGCTCCACACACAAGAACAATACTCCAATATAGGACGTACTAACGAGATGTACAGTTGTTTCGTAACGTACGGGTCGTCAAACTCCTTGGACCAACGCTTGATGAACGCTAAAAAACCCTTAGCTTTATTTACAGTTGCAGCTATATGGGTGTTGAAACACATCTTATGATCAAAAAGGACTCCGAGGTAATTTGAACTCGAAATTCGCTCGAGGACATGATTTCCTAGAACATATGAGACAAAATGCGGAGCGCGACGGTAAAATGTCATAAGTTTGCATTTGGAAAGGTTCAGATAAAGAAGATTAGTTGAACACCACAATAGTAGTTCACTTAGATCCAGTTGAAGGCGTCTGTGCAAATACCAATCAGAAAAAGACAGACAGATTTGAACATCACCAGCATACATTAGCGTAGTAGAGTATGTTATAACTTGAGGAAGGTCATTCACAAATAAAATAAACAGAAGCGGGCCCAGATGACTTCCCTGTGGCACACCTGAAGTAACATTAACAGTATTTGACAACACGTTAGAAAACAAAACACGTTGAGTACGGTTAGAGAGATAGGACAAAATCCAATCTAGAAGATTCGTTGGGAACCCTAATAAAGAGAGCTTGTGAATAAGAAGAGCATGGTTCACAGAATCGAATGCCTTGCTGAAGTGCGTAAAACCTACATCCGTCTGCAAACCAATTTGAAAACCACGGTGGATTAGGTTAGAAAACTCAAGAAGGTTAGTCGATGTTGAACGATGTCTGAAAAAACCGTGTTGCGACAGAGATATCAAGCTGCAACAAAGATGTTGCAGTTGCCGGGTGACCAGGAACTCAAGAAGCTTCGGGATGGCGGATAGCTTTGCGATACCACGATAGTTTTCAATATTTGATCTTGAACCTATTTTGTGAAGCGGAATGATGTAGGACTCATTCCAAATTACTGGGAGACAAGACTGTTCCAAAGAGTGGTTGAAGAGAAAGGTCAAGGGTTTGCAAAGGGACTGGGCACAGTGTTTTAAAATGCAACTTGGTACCTTATCTGGACCCTCAGAAAACGATATGTCCATAGATGACAAACCTTCCAGAACAACGCTTTCCTCGAAAATGGGCAGAAAAATGCTGTTAGCGTGAGGTATCTGGTACGGATACGGAGTGGATGCGTTGTAAATATGAAACGAGTACGTTGTTTGGAAAAAGCTAGCGAATAAATTTGCAATTCCAACATAGAATTTTTTGGGATCACTACGAAAGTTACTACTACATTGTGAAAGGTAATTATTATAACACAGACTATTAACGGCAAGGAACAGAGAGCGAGCGGAGGAGTATAGAGCTAAGGCCGACATGGAGCCAGACTTCTGGAACTGTCAGCACCACCAGATCGGGTACACTCAAGGGATATCGACAAAGTTGGATGTTGGTACAAGTAAAGCTCAGCATCAGACCGGGGAGGAATGTAGGAGCAGGTTAAATAGAAAAATGCCGAACCCACACGAACTTTGACTGCAACAAATTCATTTCCATGGATGTTATTGAATGGGAATAGCTCAGATGAGAAATCAGATTTGTCTGCAATCAGACCCCCACCTGCAAAAGATGGGCGGTCCATTCTATAGATAGTGTAGGTTAGGTTAGGTTAAGGCGGTAGGCGGGAGGGGGGATGTGAGCCTCCCGCCCCCGAGCTCACTTGGACCTATAAAAGGTCCGTTGTGTTGCCGCATGGGCATGTGGACCCTTCTCGTTGCCTGAACCGCGAGAGCAGACTACTGCAGGATAGAGGGCCACTGTGGCTTTCTTTACTCTGTCCTCTATGCTCAATTTGCAGTCGAGCTTTCTATCGAGGATTAAGCCAAGATACTTGGCGTTGTTGCTGAAGACTAGCGCTTCCCCACATAGTCTTGGAGGAATCAGTGCCGGAACTTTGTACTTCCTAGTGAAAAGCACCAGTTCCGTTTTAGACGGATTGACGCCTAGACCGCATTTCTCTGCCCATTTTGACATCTTCATAAGTGTGCTTGTCAGGCACTCACACAGCGTCTGCGGAAGTTTACCGGAGAATGCTATGGCAACATCATCCGCATACGCCTCCCCCTCTATCTCCCGCAGCAGTTCGATCACTGCTACGTTTCATAGGAGGGGCAAGAGGACTCCGCTCTGCGGGGAGCCTCTGCTGACAAATCTGGTGGACGTTGACGTCCCCAGTGATGCCTCAACCGTCCTGCATTGTAGCATCTGATCGATCAGGCTCACCGTCCGGGAGTCAACCCCCAGGTCCGTCAGTGGATGTTATTAAAGGCACCTTCTATGTCGAGGAAGGCTACTAGGGTGTACTCCTTACAGTTAAGGGACGCTTCTATGATCAATGTGATCGTGTGTAGGGCCGTTTCGGTGGATCTTCCCTTCCGATAGGTATGCTGGGAGTCTGAGATTAGACTAGGCGGAATACTCGCCGTGATATGCATCCCCGGACGCCGTTCCATCGTCTTCAGAAGGAAAGACGATAGACTTATGGGTCAGAAATTTTTGGGGGCAGTATGCGAGGGCTTGCCTGACTTAGGAATGGAGACGACTTTGGTATGAAGCCAGGTTTCCGGGATATATCCATGGGAGACGATTCTCTCGTATGTCCTTTTGAGCCAATTAGTGGCTTTTTGTCCAGCGTGAATCAGTTGGGCAAGGATAATGCCACTCCCATGTGGGGTGCTCCTGGGGGTATGAAGGACCATTCTATTTCCGGGTACTTGGTTTCCAGTTCGTTCGGTAGAATTCTTTCAATTTCTTCTCGTACTAAGCGGCTGGCTCCTCGGAAGTTCGTCCCGTTGTCCGACACGATTCTCTTGGGGATTCCTCGACGGGCTACGAACATTTCCAATGATAGCATGAAGGCGTCTGTTGACAGGGAGTTTTCCAGCTCGATGTGTACTGCTCGCACGGTGAGGCACGTGAATAGTACTCCCCATCGTTTCTCGCGTCGTATTCCTACGTTTACCTCCAGTGGTCCGAAGTAGTCGATACCTGTGTTTGTGGATGGCAATTCGGCGCGAACTCTTGCTCGCAGTCCTGGTATGTGGTACAATTGTCGCATCTCGTTGACGACGATCTCAGTAAGTTGATGCTGAAACTTCCGATGGAAATAATCAATGAGAAGATTGGTGACGTTATGTCCTCCGGGTAGAATTACTGGCCGTTTCAGGTTCCTCGTTATGCCGATCGACTTATATATGCGGCCGCGTATTCTCAGTACGCCTGTTTCATCGAGGTGCGGCGATAATTTGTAGATCGAACTTTTCTTACTCACGATTCTTCCTTGTCGTAGAAGAGCCATTTCTTCAGAGTAAGCCTCTTCTTGGACCATCCGGTATATAACGATGTTGACATCTTCCATGTTGCGAAAGCGTGCGCCTAAATTTGCCTCTCTGATGCAAAATCTCTTTTGCGTATTTTGTCCAGAAATCTCATCACGCATCTCAGGGCTCCCGTGAACTTTTCCCACTTGCTAAAGCAACATACATTTCGGATTATGCTACTCAGCTTTGATGGCGGTTTCGGCGTATGATGGAACCCATTTCCATTCTGATATGTCCGAGGTTTCGAAGATCTCTCCAATTCGGAGCGCAACGACCTGATGGTACTTTCGAGCATCTTTCGAACGTCTTTCGAGCGTATTGGTACTTCCAATACAACATGTTCTTGGAGTCGGTCCAAAAAAAACGTCGCTTGACCTCGACGGAGAGCTCCTGTGTTATGAGTTTCGCTAGCCGTAGGCCGAGAATCGCTGCCATAAGTTCCATCCTGGGAATCGGAATTGGTTTCAATGGTGCCACTCTTGTCGTGGATGCGAGTAGTGTGCACCGGACTTCTCCTCTTTGTTCGATCCTTATGAAGGCGACGGCTGCAAAGGCGTTTATGCTCGCGTCTGTAAAGATGTGTAATTTTTTTTTATTTATTTATTAAATTAACAAATTATCTGTTAATAATGGTACTTAATTACAAAAGGCGGAAAAAAGATAAGTTAAAAGTTAGCTAAATTTAAGTGATTATAAATATTGCATGCAATTAGTTTAAGAGACAGTTCAGTGGATAGGGTGTGGCAGAGGGAGTTATAATTATGGCATAAAACCCTAAAAGGTTCATGATCAGCATAATAAGACCTACATATGGGTAGACGGATAGGCCTAAAAGTACGGGTAGGTCTGGATGGAACGGCCAAGTCAATCTGAGCCAAGAGAGTTTGGGAGTCAACAGTCCCAAGAAGGAGCTTGTGCACGAACATTACGCCATTGCATATTCTGCGATGGTGCAACGACGGCAGGTCGAAAAGATTTAGCCTAGACCGGTAGGGTGGCAAGATTCTACCCGAGTCCCAGTTAAAGTTCCGAAGGGCAAAAATTAAAAATTGCTTTTGCACGGATTCAATAACAGCCTGCTGCTCTTTATACTGCGGGCTCCACACACAAGAACAATACTCCAATATAGGACGTACTAACGAGATGTACAGTTGTTTCGTAACGTACGGGTCGTCAAACTCCTTGGACCAACGCTTGATGAACGCTAAAACACCCTTAGCTTTATTTACAGTTGCAGCTATATGGGTGTTGAAACACATCTTTTGATCAAAAAGGACTCCGAGGTAATTTGAACTCGAAATTCGCTCGAGGACATGATTTCCTAGAACATATGAGACAAAATGCGGAGCGCGACGGTAAAATGTCATAAGTTTGCATTTGGAAAGGTTCAGATAAAGAAGATTAGTTGAACACCACAATAGTAGTTCACTTAGATCCAGTTGAAGGCGTCTGTGCAAATACCAATCAGAAAAAGACAGACAGATTTGAACATCACCAGCATACATTAGCGTAGTAGAGTATGTTATAACTTGAGGAAGGTCATTCACAAATAAAATAAACAGAAGCGGGCCCAGATGACTTCCCTGTGGCACACCTGAAGTAACATTAACAGTATTTGACAACACGTTAGAAAACAAAACACGTTGAGTACGGTTAGAGAGATAGGACAAAATCCAATCTAGAAGATTCGTTGGGAACCCTAATAAAGAGAGCTTGTGAATAAGAAGAGCATGGTTCACAGAATCGAATGCCTTGCTGAAGTGCGTAAAACCTACATCCGTCTGCAAACCAATTTGAAAACCACGGTGGATTAGGTTAGAAAACTCAAGAAGGTTAGTCGATGTTGAACGATGTCTGAAAAAACCGTGTTGCGACAGAGATATCAAGCTGCAACAAAGATGTTGCAGTTGCCGGGTGACCAGGAACTCAAGAAGCTTCGGGATGGCGGATAGCTTTGCGATACCACGATAGTTTTCAATATTTGATCTTGAACCTATTTTGTGAAGCGGAATGATGTAGGACTCATTCCAAATTACTGGGAGACAAGACTGTTCCAAAGAGTGGTTGAAGAGAAAGGTCAAGGGTTTGCAAAGGGACTGGGCACAGTGTTTTAAAATGCAACTTGGTACCTTATCTGGACCCTCAGAAAACGATATGTCCATAGATGACAAACCTTCCAGAACAACGCTTTCCTCGAAAATGGGCAGAAAAATGCTGTTAGCGTGAGGTATCTGGTACGGATACGGAGTGGATGCGTTGTAAATATGAAACGAGTACGTTGTTTGGAAAAAGCTAGCGAATAAATTTGCAATTCCAACATAGAATTTTTTGGGATCACTACGAAAGTTACTACTACATTGTGAAAGGTAATTATTATAACACAGACTATTAACGGCAAGGAACAGAGAGCGAGCGGAGGAGTATAGAGCTAAGGCCGACATGGAGCCAGACTTCTGGAACTGTCAGCACCACCAGATCGGGTACACTCAAGGGATATCGACAAAGTTGGATGTTGGTACAAGTAAAGCTCAGCATCAGACCGGGGAGGAATGTAGGAGCAGGTTAAATAGAAAAATGCCGAACCCACACGAACTTTGACTGCAACAAATTCATTTCCATGGATGTTATTGAATGGGAATAGCTCAGATGAGAAATCAGATTTGTCTGCAATCAGACCCCCACCTGCAAAAGATGGGCGGTCCATTCTATAGATAGTGTAGGTTAGGTTAGGTTAAGGCGGTAGGCGGGAGGGGGGATGTGAGCCTCCCGCCCCCGAGCTCACTTGGACCTATAAAAGGTCCGTTGTGTTGCCGCATGGGCATGTGGACCCTTCTCGTTGCCTGAACCGCGAGAGCAGACTACTGCAGGATTAAGGGCAGTCCTATCGGGTGGCTTGGATGTATTTGGACAAGGTCCCTGGTTTGATTTCGGACAGGTCCGAAATGTCCGTGAGGAAAGCGGCCCCGAGAATACGAAGACGACGATTTCCAAGGGCTGGACAGTGGCAGAAGAAGTGGGGGACCGATTCCTCCTCCTCCTCGTCGCGACAACTCCTGCAGAAGTCGTTATGAGGCATAACAGTCTGGAGGCATGAGTGCCGACCTGCCAGTGTCCCGTAATGGCTCGAGTAACTGCAGAGCACTGAGCTCTGCTGCTTCTATAAAGCTCTGCTGAGCGCTTCTTCGATCGATATGGCCATATCAATCTTGAGACTTTACAGGAAACGGTTTGCTGCCATCTCCTATTGGCATTTTGCTCGAACAATTCGCTACCTGCTCCCTCTCCTGCTCGGAGGGGGATCGTAGTATCCTGCCTGGCTAGCTCGTCGGCGACGTCGTTCCCCTCGTTGTCCCTGTGGCCGGGGACCCATATAAGGAAGAGATCTAACTGCTCTGCGATCTCGTGCAGAGACCTTCGGCAGTCATTTACAGTCGCTGAGTTCGACGATATTGAGCTTAGAGCTTTAATAGCCGCTTGGCTGTCCGAGAAGATGCACACTAGGTGCGTGTCTAGACGTAGTTTGGAGACGATAGAAGTGGCCTCCTTGATGGCTTCAATCTCCGCTTGGAACACACTACAGTGGTCCGGGAGCCTGAAGCAATGACTGATGTTCAGCTCGCTGCAGTAGACTCCGCCTCCCACGCGGCCGTCTAGCTTTGAGCCATCAGTGTAGAAGTGAACCGCATTTGCAGGTACTGGTTCGCCCATCTCCCAGTCCTCCCTAGGTGGGATTGATACCTGGAAGGGCGTCGAGAGGTGATCACTAGGAATACAGTAATCTGTCCTCTCTGGTACAGTCCACAGTCTGGCTTCTCTCATTCTGAGGGCAGAAAGTGTTGCCACCTTCTTTCCCATGAGATCTACAGGGAGGACGTCCAGCACAGTATCCAGGGCTTCCCCTGGAGTAGTGCGTAGCCCGCCAGTGATGCATAGCTCTGCCATGCGTTGAACTCTGCTGAGTTTATTGAGGCATGTCCTTCTGTCTAAGGCTGGCCACCGTACCACCACTCCATAGAGCATGATCGGTCGTATGATGGCGGTGTATAGCCACCGGACTATATAGGGGGTCATTTCCCATTTTAGTCCGATGGCTTTCCTGCAAGTATAGAGGGCCACTGTGGCTTTCTTTACTCTGTCCTCTATGCTCAATTTCCAGTCGAGCTTTCTGTCGAGGATTAGGCCAAGATACTTGGCGTTGTTGCTGAAAACTAGCGCTTCCCCACATAGTCTAGGGGGAATCAGTACCGGAACTTTGTACTTCCTAGTGAAAAGCACCAGTTCCCTTTTAGACGGGCTGACGCCTAACCCGCATTTGTCTGCCCATTTCGACATTTTCGTGAGAGTACTTGTCATGCACTCACACAACGTCTGCGGAAATCTTCCGGAGAGTGCTATAGCAACATCGTCCGCATACGCCAGTGTAACTATCAATGAAAATTTCATGATCATAGATAGAAGAGTTAAGCCAGGTTTCGGTAAAAGCGATGGCATCGAAATCAAAAGACGCACTATTAGTATGAATTTGACGCAATTTGCCCAACAAACTGCGAACGTTCTGTTAGTGCATAGAAAAATGGTACGTCAGTTTTTTGGAGTAGCAGGTTCGGTATTTCTGGGACTCGAGTTCGAATCTTTGAGAAGGAACTCATGCATAATTGTATGCTCAGGCCATATTGACGGTTCTAGAAAATTGGATAGTAAAGAATCAGGGAGAAGAATTTTAAAGGATGATATTTTGCGCTTATGTAAATTTAGCCACAACTATATCATCAGGCGAAGCGTTAAGTTTAGAGGAAAGATGTTGTTTAACGTCCTCCGGTGTAGCCTCAGGAAGAAGACGAGAAACAAATATTGCTCTCCGAGGGACCACTGCTCTAAGTTGAAGTCCCGAGCGCGACCGAGTAGGTGGAGCCTCTCCTAAAAGAGATCTCGGTCCTGGGGCAGAAGAATTGGTAGAAACGGCTGGAGCAGGAGTTAGCAAGACATCACCAGCAACCAACACACCCGCACTAGGAGCACTCACCACGTAAGAAGTGATGGCAGCAGAAACTGCCTGGATGGGATTGATGCTGTTGGGAACTTGGATGCTCGAAGGAAGCACATTGCTCGGTGTAAAGAACACCGGAGCCACCGTTGGCGGATTTACAGATAACGGCGAGGCATGACCACACGGAGCAACAAATGCTTCCGATGGATGAAGGTGGGAGGCAGGCGTGCCAATCAGATTAGGTTGCAAGAGATTGGTATCATTATGCGGAATCTTCCGTCTTGGCGATTCGCTCAAGAGTTTGAGCCCAAGGAACTGCGGTTCAGGGCCAGAAATTTCTCGTTGAGAGCCACAAATTGTTTCCGGACATCTAGAAACCCAGTTCGAGTCTGTCTCATAAATGTGCGCATTTCGGCCTCAATCTCCCGACACGCCAGACATGACCAAGGCAGGCCCATGCGTTTCGAGATGCGAGATCAGATCATTTAGCCGGCCAAAATTTCCGCCACCAGCACATTTTATGTGGGCAAAATTGTCGCACAGCCAGCAGCTAAGGAATGAATCACCAATGATTACACCACCGAATTCACATTTCTTTGCACTGCAAACAATTGCCATTATTGACAGCAGTAGAATCACTGTGCACGAATAATAAAAGTAGAGAGTGAGAGCGCAGGTAAAATGGGAGAGCAGACAGCAGAGCGAGCCCGACAATCAGCTGCAGCGGCAATAATTCTGAGCAGATGATCCAACGAGGTGCAGGAAACGAGCAGTAAACTCACCAAAGCAGAGACACAAAAGAAAAGTCCACAAAGAGGGAGAGTATAGGCAATCCAGAGAGAGTGAGAGCAACAATGCGAGCAGCCCGCTTATGCTCACGAGAGAGTGTGGGCGATGCAAACGCTGATACGCGAGAACAGTGCACACCGAAGAAGCGATAACGAAAAGCAGACAGGGCAAAAAACAATAACAAATTGCCTGCACGAGTCCGATGCGTTACGTTGCGAATATTGTATTTATATTAAACACTTGTTTACAAACGAAACACTGGTGATTAACACAAAGTAAAATCAAATTAAAGAGATGCGATGATGTATCAAAACAAAGTCACAACAATGTTGTATGATATTTAAGTAAAGGGCGGAGAATGCAGGAGCAAGAAAAAACACAGCCGGCTTAAGCAAGAGCTAGAAGCGAATGAAGCGATGTTTCTTTCGTTAGACCGAGATGGAACCCTTAATTCTTCGATGTTTTGAAGTTGCCGTCCAACGTTGACGTTCGTTTTCTTCGACCTGTTCATCCCAGCCTACGGCCGACCTCCATACGTCCTGCAGTATTATATTTGCCTGTATAATATAGAAGCCCAATAGTCCTAAGGGATCGAAGATGGTCATGACTATACGTAGAATTTCGTCGTATATGTCATCCCGAAACTTATTGACGAAGGTGAAGTAATCATTCCTTGGATGCCACCACATACCAAGCACTCGTGCTCGTCTTGTCGAGTGATGATCTCCATCTCCTGAGAGCGCTCTCATCACGGTGCTCGAGTTAGATATCCAACCTCTCATCTCGAAGCCTCCTTCATTGTGTATGTTCCTCACTGCCAGCACTAGGCGGAACATTTCCTCTTCTGAGTCACAGGTTTGCTGTGCATACCATCTACAAAGGTGTTGCGAAGTATGGCCTCTACTTCCTCTCTTTGTTCATTGATGAATCTTTCTGCGTTCCTATCTCTCACGTAGGTCGCTGCTGTTGGGGAACAAGAAGCACCATAGGTCATTACGCTCATTACGTACCTATCCGGTTCTCGACTGGTGTCACCATATCTCCAGAGAAACTGCTGTGAGCTTTGATCCTCCGAACGTATCCTGATCTGGTGAAATATTTCTCTAATATCTCCGCAGATGCCAATGGACTTCTCTCAAAAGCGCGATATTACTCCTACCAGCGATGGCAATTGGTCGGGGCCTTTTAGTAGCATTGAATTAAGAGCGATGCCTTCCACTTTGGCTGCTGCGTCCCATACGAGTCTTAATTTGCCTTTTTTCGGGTTCTTAGTCACGAATACGGGCAGATACCAGGAGCGTTTGCCTTCGACCATTTCATCTTTTTTTGAGCTTTCGGACGTAGCCCATGTCTTCGTACCTCTTAATCTGTTCATTTATAAACTCTCTAGCACCTTATCGCGTGTTATACGAGATTCTAGGCATCGAAGTCGCCGCATTGCCATCTCTCTAGAAGAACTTCCACGTTGTCGTACCGCCAGAGAAGTCCTGTCTCCCATCTCTTCATTTCGCTGCTAAACCTCGTGGAATTGTCCAGTGTTGTTTTTGCTCTTTCATCCTCTTTGGACCTGGGTGTGCTCTTCGCAATATTTATGTCAACCGCGTCTAATGAGAAACTCTCTTTTACAAGAGTGCCCAGCTGTGGGTGTTTATCACATTCGCATACGTGCATTACCCGGGGACTCGCCGGCTCGTCGCTTTCTGCGGCTATAAACAGACCACCCCAACCTGGACTTGGCGGCGATAAATTCGGAATCCTCGCGTTCTTTGACAGTCAGTTTCACGTTGTCCAATCCGATGATCAATAACGCCATCATGTTCTTGTAGCTGAGTATCGGTAGCGTTTCCAGGTGCGAATGGGATGTTAGGATTGAGTCGTCCAGCGTCTGCTTCGGCAGATCCAAGTTTTTACTGTTGTCACGTTTTGAAGCGTGAATCTGCGAGCCATATTGTCCCTTGGAGAGATCGCTAGGCTTATCCATTTGGATTGAGATTCTCTCTGCGTGATGTCTCCAGTCCAGCGTAGGCATAGCTCGTCCGAGGGGCCATCGATATCTAGTTTTTCCGTTATCTCCGTCTCGATTAGGGTGCAAGCGGATCCTTCGTCTATCAGTGCGAACACTTGCATTTGGCCGTTCGGTCCATACAGGTTAAGGGGACATATCTAAACAACGCAGGTTCGTTCTGCATCGTGTGCAGTACCGTAGTGCTTTCCTTCGGCCTTTTCTCTACCCGAGAACTTTGCTGGTCACTGTTGTGGAGGAAATGGTGCTTTCTCGAGCATCCGTCGACGGGGCATACTCTTGTTGACTTACAGTGCCTTATAAAGTGTTTGCCAAGGCACCTCCAGCATAGCTTATTTTCTTTGACGAAGTTCCATCTACCTGGCCCTTCTAGCTCCAGGAACTGCATACAGTCCTTTAATTTGTGGGCCCCATTGCACCTACAGCAGGGCGGTTGTGCGCTGCTATCATTGTGCACCATAAGCCGGACTCTTGGATTCGTCTCCTTCGTGCAGACTTCTTTCTCGGATTCTACTGGCGTCACGGTGCTTACGCACGATGCGACTCGGAATAGCCTGTCGTCGAAAACAGCAATATTTACCCTCGGAAGTCCAGCGCTTTGTCTGGCCCAATCCAGTTTCAAGTCGAATGGGAGTTTTTCCACAGGCGGACAGTCCTATCGCATCGACAGTAGCGCGATAGTTTTGCACCGACAGCGCCAGGCGCACTAGGCTTTCGATGCTGCTCGATTTCACGGACGGCTCCATTCTTAGCTTCGTTTGTAGGGTGTGATATATAGCCTCTGGTCGGCCATATAGCATTCGAAGAGTCTCGATGGCTAGTCGAACTGTTGCGGGCATCATTAATTTTCCTCGTACTGCTTCCAAAGCGGCACCTTTCATGAGATTCTCTTGATCGCTGAGACCGCAGTGTTCTGTAGATTGCTCGAAGTTTACTATGAACATGGGCCATTCCTCGGGGATTCCAGAAAAGCATGGTAGATCCTTGTTGATGACTTATCTGGGATGCTGTCAAGCATCTCTCCACCCCCTCTAGCGCGACCGCTTGATTCCTCCCGTACGCGTACGGGTCCGACATATTTCGACTTGTACTTGGGTAATGTGCAGTCGGGGCGCGAATGAAAGGGTTTTTCCCATGCAGGTTAGTACCCGGCGCCGGTGCGGCCATTGGATACCATATAGCGCCGACTAGCATTGTCTCCTTCGGTTTCAGCCCAGTAGGCATTCCAATCCGCGTTGCTTCCGTGGGTCCTGACATGTTGTCTCCGGTCCACTGCTCTGTCCCAGCCTCCGTTGGTTACCGTGGAGCTCATGAGGCTTCCTGCTTGAGGCAGTCTGGAATGCGTCGGGATGGAGCGCATTCCCTCGAAGGCCGTGGCATACGTCGGCCTTCCTAATGCATTCGCTCTCTGCTGAGCGAACGTTTCCCAGTTATCTAAAGGGCTCGCTCTTGCACCTCTCTCAGCCTCAGAACATTCACCAGGCATCTTTTCCGGCTCATATAGTTCTCCTAATCCCCACGGGTTCTCACCGCCAGATTCCGACTGCTGACCATTGACGAGTTCCATTTTACTGCGGTGTCTTTTTTCGTACAGTCCTGGTTTGTGGTTATACACGAACCTCGTGTCGCTCGAATGTAAGAGATTAGCCTTTCTGTCCAACTGTATGAGGATAGAGGATATCTCACCTGCAAACTCGAATCCCTCGTGACGCAGCTGGCTACGTCGCACGCCGATCTTCATTCTGTCGGTCGTAATTATTCGACTTGCTCTCCGTTGAGCAGGAAAAGTTTTTTAGAATATTTCCGCGCCGGGCAACGCCTCCAAATCTGGAGCCGTACGTTTGATAAGCCTCCCGCTTTCAATAGGCCTCCCGTGGTTTGTTCTTTAAGTTGGTTTTATTCAGGTGTTTCATTTGCAAATATCGGGGCAGGGTATTAAACTATGGGGAGCTAGAGCTAAACAACTTGTACCGCTTCAGTAAACTTTTTCCGCTGCCTTTCTTTTCGTTCTTCTTCTTCCTTGGTTATAGCTGCCATTCGCCCTGATTAACCCTTTGCTCAGCGCTGTTAATGTCTGTGCTGTTAACGTCTGCGCTGTTAATGTCTGTGCTGTTAGGCGCAGTGATATTTAGAGCTGCCACTGCGGTTTCTGCCGTAACACTGGTCGATTAAAGGTTTCCAAGAATGGTTTTGCATACATTTTTGACAGATATGTTTCGGAGTCACAATTTTCTTTCCAGTATGCAAGTCGAAAAGTACTGCTTGCACAATTCTCTTGAACTCGTGCAGCTTGGGGGTGCGTAGTTGCTGTTGAATATGATTGCTTCTACTTTGGCTCAAACAAAGCTTTCATTATTTAAGCAAGCATCCCTGATGGAATGAGTGCGCGACCAGATAGCTTTACAGTTGCTACCAGCCACCTACCCGGGTCCGCGTATTGACTTGTATGGTTCGCTGCACTAAGAGGTCTTGTGCGGCTTCAAAATGCTTAAGGTTGTTTTTGGTTACTTTCATAGCGATTGGTTTTGCTGCTCCCAATGATCCATTTCGCAGATCAAGTTCCTGCTTGATACTCAAAGTAGTAGTTGAGTTTTTTTAGTAGATTTTCCTTGTTTTGTGTTCTTCGGACTTCCTTATCCAGGAAATTGAGCTTCCCATCCGTCTTCCTAGACCTGTATAAACTTACTAAAAGAACTAAGCATGAATTCAAAATACAATCCCAATTATTAAATATGAACAATTTTTGTGAATATTAGTGTTCCGGCGAGCCGCCGATAAATCATCGTAGCCTAAAAACATTATGATTGCTGTTTGTCAGCATAATTAGTTTAAAGATTTATAAGGCAATAATGAACCTATATACTGCAAACGCTGACATTCGGCAGTACTTCTGAGCTCTTTCGTTTAAAGGGCGCTTCCGCTTTAGCTTTGATCTGCTGTCGCCCACATTTAGTTCTATGCTTATCTCGCACCGAAATGGTCGCATATCGATCTCGCGTATTAACATTTGTCTGGCCGGGCAAAAAAGCAGCAATCGGCTTCAGATAAGCCGACGGTATAAATAAACATTAAAACATTTAACCAAAATCGATTCATTGTAATTTTGAAAGAAATACCTGAAATACTACTTGGTGACCCCGACGTAATATAAATACATTTCTTAATCGCGTTTCGTTTAAAAACATTAGTTTAACAATACTTTCGTTGCTGTATAGTTTAACTACCAGCAAATACAATTGGTGCACAATAAAAAAAAGTTTAATATGTAAATTCAGTAAGAGTACGGCCGTGTGAGATTCTGTTAACTTAAGCGTCGAATCTCTCATTCTCTTCAAAATCGAATATATGTAGGCGTGGGCGGATATATGGTGATGGATGAGTTTGTATATCAATTGTATATCAATTGCATAAGTTTCTGGCAATAAAATCGACAAACTAACCGCCAGGATATGTTGGCAGAAATTCGAGAGAAATTCAATAATGAGTTGGAAGCGCTCGATCTAGACGAGATTGGGAATTCATATCATTGAAAGCTGAGTTGCTGGCTACTCTTGAATTAAGTCACTCACACGCCGCTGCCAATTCTACCACTCTACAAAACCATTCTGGACATAATACCTCATAGCTGCCTGAGCTAAAAGTATCTAGGTTTTCTGGCACTTTATGGCAATGCTGAAATCATTGATTAAAGCGGATGCGGATCCTAGCGACATCGAGAAGTTCCAACATCTTTGCTCTTGCCTCGCTGATGCGGCTTTGGACTCGGTTCGATCTTTGGAGCTCGCCAGGGCCAATTATTGTGTGGCTCTGGATATACTCAATAGCCGTTCAATAACAAATTACTTGTTTTTCGGGCATACATCTAAAAGATTCTTGCGCTCAAGAGGGTACACTCGCCTTCTGCTTATAGTATTCGGGAGTCTTCCGATACAGTCAATTTACACATGCGAGCGTCGCAGTCATTGGGAACTGCTGAGGAGATCTCAGGATTCATGCTTATTCACATGCTGCTGCAGAAGTTTGATTCTAAGACGTACAACATGAGGGAGGAGGTGACCCGTCTGTATGCGTCTTTTACTACTCAGCAGGCCATGGAATATACGCTTGCAAGATATTCGGAAATCTTTCACCGTTGCGCCACAAAGAAGTGAAGGAAGCCGGGCATCAGACTCATACATTCAAAAGTGAAAAAATGTCATCGTTTCAACCAGAAGCTATTTCTGTTGTTCCAAGGTTTTCACTCTGATGTTTGCTTCTGGCTACAGTCATGGTTCGAATCGATTTGGAGTTTTAGTTCCTTGTTGTGCCTTCCTAGATTCGGGAATGCAACTGCATCTCGTCCCATCCAGGTTCGCCCAGCAGCTTTAGCTTAGAAGAACTCAATCGTCTGCACTTTTGTCTGTCGTGTTTACTGAGGAATCCACCGAGAGCATCTGTATGTATTTTCGCAATCCTCAATCTCAATAGAAGCAAGGTTGGATAGAACTCTTCGTATGTTTTAGGAAGTCGAGTATTGTGTGGAGGCTGCTTTGAACACCAAAAAATAAGTAGATTGTGAAGCACATTTCTTACGCCACCTTTCACAGTTGCCTTCAGGGGAGTATTTAGTTCGTCTGCCGCTAAATAATAATACTGATCGCTTAGGAGAATCTTATGCTCACGCGTATCGACGTATCGACGCTGTAGAGCAGCGGCCATAGCTGCGACTCACAACGCTCCTCGTCTTTTTTTTTTTTTTTGCTAAAAGTCAAATAGTCTCTTTGCGAACAACGATACCAAACGACATATAAAATATTGTATAAGTTACATAAACTAGCTCACATACATATACTGACTGACTACTGGGAATAAAAGTAGAGCCGCATCCTTTGTCATAATTTACAACGTTTTCCGACATTTTTTTTGTCGCTGGGTGTACATTAGGCTTGTGCTTATTTGTATGGGCAAAAAAAAATTGTCGGAATCAAAAGTCTCAGGGTCTAAAAATGTTCCTTTTTTTATAAAACAATAAAAAATTAAGTTTTAGCCCGATTCGACAACGGTTAGAGGTGCCGTTCAAAAATACGATATTTGGCCAATGGTTGATAGATATATCGCTGTTGTTGTGATCTAGAATATTAAAATATAATCCGTCCCCAAAAATTTCCGCTTAATTGATTAACATTTAAGACAATAAATAGTTAACACTCAACTTTTCAGGCTAATGTGCTAGGAGTGTGTCCAACTGTGTCCAATTCTGGACAACTTAACGGCGTTACAATCCGCCTAGAGAAACAATCCCATACAGACATAACACCAGTGAAATACATTTGCGGGTAGCATTTGAGTTATGTGCCGAAGCTACATCAGGTACAAACGTTGCACTCTTTGCCAGATTTAAAGATTCCTGGAAGACTATTGAACAAATCAAGTTTATGTTTGGTGTGACTGTTTAGGTTAGCAACTCGAGGAGAAAAATATTTGCACGACGTTTTTATTTTTATAGTGCGTTCTTATATAAATTATTGGTTTCGGTCAACATTAGCTGTTGAAGCTCCAAATCTAGACTTTCTGTTTATATGCGAAATGTACAACAGGCATTAGTGGTATTTATCTGATGAAAATATCGCAAATATATAAGATAAAGTTACTTTCATGGAAAAACGACAAAATGGCGAACCAACTCTTGGCACAAACAGTCGAACGTGCTGTTAAACTTATGCAAGACTATAACCAAATACTAACCAAAAAATAGATGAGTTTTAGAAGGTGCTAAACGTCGTAAAAGAATATGATAGTCAATATCCCCTGAATAATAAATATGCCTTAATATAATAACAAAACTGACGGTTAACTATTTAGTGTTAAAATTTAATGATAGAAAAAAAAAATTGTCGGATCAAAGCGATATACTATAGTGTAGCTGCCATAGGAACCATTGGCCAAATATCGTATTTATTTTTATAAGCATTGCAATACCCAATGCATTGTGATCAGTGCCTCCCATTTAAAAAATTTCGAGTCATTCTCGCTCTGTGCAAGCTCATTAATGTCTAGGAGTACATTTGTACTCCACATCCACAATACATTAAGGCAAACTCATTTAATTTATCTCCTGTAGTAGACATACTTTTTCCTGTATTTTGCATAGAAAATTAAGTGCTGAGAATGTTAAGCTATAGTCAAAGTACTTATAGGAAAGTACACGCGGTAGAACAAAACAATGAACACTGTTTATAAAACAGGTAACTTTCAGGAATGAAAGTACATAGAAAACATTGCGATGTGTATGTGTACTATGTGCATAATACTGTATACGTACTTTTTTTTAATGGAAGAGTACCCGCTGATGGCCACGCAGTCAAAGCTATAGGGTAGGGGCGACGACTTGAGCTTGGCCTTTGCAGTGGCATCTAATATTCTAATAGTTCAAGCATACTACACTACGGCATCTATTAAAGAGAGAGTCCAAACTTTCTGTAAACATATATTGTTGCTATGAAACAAAAAGTCTCAAATTATATAACTCGGAAACAGGATTAAGCGATATGATTCAACTCGACTAATATAGACAGAAAAATATAGGTTGCAATTATGTATAGAAAGGCTTATACTTTATAAATACCCCGGGAAAATCAAATCTTGTGAACCTCTAGAACCGTTTGATATATAAATATTAGCCCCTTTAAGGCTTTATACTCCCGATGCTAAAAAGTAAGCTCTCAAATCACGAAGCAATTGATAAACTCGGAGCCAAACACAGCTTTGCTAACCCTGTAACGAATAAGATTGCCTCAAGGCATTCAGAGGTAAAGTTTAAGCTGATAGAGTGGTATCTGTTTCTTTAGATCATAGCATTTTGTCAGAATTCGACTTTTACACTTATGTACATATTTTGGTATGCCCCCTGTACTCAAAGAGTATTGGGGTATAAATATTAGGTTCGTGTAGATGTACGTAGATATATATGCGAATGTATATATAATTAGATTACAAAATTTGGATCTGATCGGATAATTATTTTAGCATGAATAAAGAAAACGATTTACCGTGTCTGATTCATCTGCATCGCGTCTCTCAGTATCTCTGGTGTGTCAAAGGTATTGTTAGACTAACTTAACTTTTTTGGATAACACCCATTTCGCCAATTTATGTATCAGATTTGTATACTCATGTTATATATATCACTCATTAAATTCGGCTGTGCGACGGTAGCGATTTGCCCCGACTTGCTCCAACTCCTATTTGAATGGAATGTAACCATTCGTAATCATAAGAATTGGTTTTTTCGCAACATTGGACTTCCAAATTGAGAGCATAGTCTAAAGATAAAAATAGTTTTAGAAAATACAACAATAGTTCTTTCATTTTCTGTTGACGAGTTTAGTTGATGGTGTTCTGAGAACAGTTTGTTTCTTAAAGCATTTAAAGGCGTTAAAGGCGTCGGCTACCGAGGCTATAACTTCTTTTTTGTTTCTCTGGTTTTCGTCAGAAAGCAAAATAGCCGTCGCAAAACTCTATTTGTCGTAGCCAACATTTCATGAGATGAGTCATTATAATGGTTCAATGAATGCCGATCAAATGAAACGTGGTTCCAATTTTCATTTAATTTTGTGCTTGAGAGTTTTGAGATTTATCATTGGATTGTAAATTCCTGCTAAGTTAAAATACAACAGATTATTTGGTAGTAAACTTGATCTTTTAAAAAATGAGTTTCGTTGTGGTTTTCCTAAAATTGTAGCAACTTCTAATTCTATTGACCAAGGTCAAGAAAATCATTTGTTTTTTTTTCGTATTAAACTTATACAGAAAATTAACTTCATTGGGCAAACGGGGTACAAATTTTTCATAAAATTAACTTCATACAAATAAGAGTTGTCTATCCAACGAAAAAATTACCTTTGCAATTAGCAAAAATTCACATATTTCCATGTAGCATATGACAGTGTAAGGTACGTTAAAAATTTGTCAATTTCTTAGTTGCTTGTGTTTGTTTATTATATTGAGCATTTTATATTTCCTTTGTAATATTGTCCGTAACTAATCAGCGATTAATTTAATCGTGGGCTTAACCTGAATTGTGTGCACGTGTCTTTCGCCACGTGCATCAATTTGGGGGTAAGTATATTTATTTAAGCGTAGCGTTGCCAACGCTTCTGATTTTAATACACATTGTTGTTGCTGCCCAATCATTTTACCTAATGCTTAACGACACCACCAGACATCGAGAATAAATTTTACTGCAGGGGATGATAATGTGTGAAAAAATATTTGCTTAATAACTCGAATCACAGTTCAGAGCAATAGTCAAGAAAATCGGAAAAATGCACGTGCGCGTAAATCAATCTTTTACTAAAGGTGTGACAGACTAGACTGCTTATAAATCCCAATTTTTCTGGAGGTGTGATTAAACACATTTTTATCTCAAAATATTTTCTAAATTTTAGACTAATATATACACATGTACAATATAATTCTAATTCAATGTCTTGACTATTTCGATTATAATTGTATTTTTGTAAATTTAATGAGTTTTGTATGCCCAAGTTGTTTAGAGTCTCATCTCTTAAAATTTTGTCTTCCACAATAGGCGCTCACACTAATTGCTTAAGAACAAACGGTAAAAGCCAACTAGAAAACGTTAGTTGCGTCTGTTGCGACGGCTTTTTTCTTTCTGACGAAAACCAGAGAAACAAAAAAGAAGTTATAGCCTCGGTAGCCGACGCCTTTAACGCCTTTAAATGCTTTAAGAAACAAACTGTTCTCAGAACACCATCAACTAAACTCGTCAACAGAAAATGAAAGAACTATTGTTGTAATTTCTAAAACTATTTTTATCTTTAGACTATGCTCTCAATTTGGAAGTCCAATGTTGCGAAAAAACCAATTCTTATGATTACGAATGGTTACATTCCATTCAAATAGGAGTTGGAGCAAGTCGGGGCAAATCGCTACCGTCGCACAGCCGAATTTAATGAGTGATATATATAACATGAGTATACAAATCTGATACATAAATTGGCGAAATGGGTGTTATCCAAAAAAGTTAATTTAGTCTAACAATACCTTTGACACACCAGAGATACTGAGCGACGCGATGCAGATGAATCAGACACGGTAAATCGTTTTCTTTATTCATGCTAAAATAATGATCCGATCAGATCCAAATTCTGTAATCTAATTATATATACATTCGTATATATATCTACGTACATCTACACGAACCTAATATTTATACCCCAATACTCTTTGAGTACAGGGGGCATACCAAAATATGTACATAAGTGTAAAAGTCGAATTCTGACAAAATGCTATGTTCTAAAGAAACAGATACCACTCTATCAGCTTAAACTTTACCTCTGAATGCCTTGAGGCAATCTTATTCGTTACAGGGTTAGCAAAGCTGTGTTTGGCTCCGAGTTTATCAATTGCTTCGTGATTTGAGAGCTTACTTTTTAGCATCGGGAGTATAAAGCCTTAAAGGGACTAATATTTATATATCAAACGGTTCTAGAGGTTCACAAGATTTGATTTTCCCGGGGTATTTATAAAGTATAAGCCTTTCTATACATAATTGCAACCTATATTTTTCTGTCTATATTAGTCGAGTTGAATCATATCGCTTAATCCTGTTTCCGAGTTATATAATTTGAGACTTTTTGTTTCATAGCAACAATATATGTTTACAGAAAGTTTGGACTCTCTCTTTAATAGATGCCGTAGTGTAGTATGCTTGAACTATTAGAATATTAGATGCCACTGCAAAGGCCAAGCTCAAGTCGTCGCCCCTACCCTATAGCTTTGACTGCGTGGCCATCAGCGGGTACTCTTCCATTAAAAAAAAGTACGTATACAGTATTATGCACATAGTACACATACACATCGCAATGTTTTCTATGTACTTTCATTCCTGAAAGTTACCTGTTTTATAAACAGTGTTCATTGTTTTGTTCTACCGCGTGTACTTTCCTATAAGTACTTTGACTATAGCTTAACATTCTCAGCACTTAATTTTCTATGCAAAATACAGGAAAAAGTATGTCTACTACAGGAGATAAATTAAATGAGTTTGCCTTAATGTAATGTGGATTTTTTTATTTGTCTATCCGAAAGTGCTGTTGAGTGCTAACTCCACCTCGCAAGTAATAATGCTGCAATTGCCTGTATGATTGTTTTTTGCTTGTTTGTTAATTTTGGCTTTATTTTTTTATTTATTTCGCAGCTGTTGTTCAGCGATTAAGTAACGTAAAAAGAAAGATAATGATCAGAAAAGCTAGTAGTTTATAGTTGATGTTCGACGAAACAAAATCTATATTTTTAAAATAGGCTATTAAACCCGTCACACACTAAGCCATGTATATTTCGTTAATACATACGACAACTATGTGATATAGAGTCTGATTCGGCTAATTCTGACGAGCGTTCTGATTAGTGTTTTAATGAAAAAATACAGAGTATACTGACTATACCTTATGAGATCTGATATTTTTTTTTTTTTTATTTGCGTTAGAAAATTTCTACCGATTTTATGATACCTCTTTCAAGAGAATAAAAATGCAACTTCATGAAATTCATTAAAAAGTTATATTTTGAATATGCAAAAGATTTTTTTTTTAGATTTAAAAAAGAACATTTAAAAAGAATTTCTTCAAAAATGATAATACACATCGAGATGAAAATAGTCTTTAGAAAGTTCCACTGTACGTGCATATTGATATATATACATACATCGCTGCTTTTAAAGAAATAAATCCCCATTTGGTAGAGTTGGAAGTAACCAAAATACACTGATTTGGAAACAAATTGTATTACAACTTTTTATTTTTATATAATTTGATTCGATATATATCATAAAAGTACATATTATAAAAAAATCGTAATTCGTGTTTATGAAAATTCGTACTATTTGTTTCTATGGGCTATAAAGGTGGACTTGGTAAGATTAATTCGGAATTTTCCGGATTTCAACGATTTTATTAAAGGACCAGAATAGTTTGAATAGAAACAGAAAAATATCGCTAGATGGACTATATTTCTGATTCAGATCATAAATCTTCATGGAATCATCTCCCTTCTTCTGTTCGTTACAGACTTGTGCTTATTGAATTGAATGCCATAATATGAGTACTAAACAATAATTTTAAAGTTACATACGAAGTATGTGGTATACACACGAAGCTGATGTACATATGTACGTAGAAACATATATGCCTGAGAGACTTATCTACCCACAGCCAAACGGAAAATCATAGAAATCTGACTTCTTGACCTCAGCTGCGCTTCTGGATGACAAAAACAATTTTAGCCCCTAAGTTGGTAGTCATAGAATTCGTGTATATAAAGTATATACATATAAATACGTAGTATTCTTTGAAATGTATGCAAATTCATATTTTACATCCAAAAGAAAGTATTTCCGATTCTATCTACATTAATAAGCTGAAGAGTCGATAGATTATTTTCCAAAATAATTCAATAATGTTGGAAAATGTTGTTTCATTAATAAGGTTGTTAAAAGCATTGGCCCAAGACTTAAGGCTATATCGTATCTATGAATTGTAACGTATAACGTTATTAAACAAAAAAATCAAATGTTTATTTTAATTAAATTTTAAAGCAAAATAAGTTTGTGCCAATACAACAAAACTTGGTTTCCGATAGTACTTATTCCTAATAAGGGATGAGATCCAATTTATATGATAGCTCAAAGCACAGATAATTTGGTTACCTTGTTTATAGGAATATTAAATAATTTAGATAATTCAGAAATATCTTGTCTATTATTTAATTTATCACACAGTGCCTCTAGTATACAATATAGATTATAGGAACAAAATAACAAACAAATGTATGACTATTCCTATTGAGGGGACCATGCTCTTACTGAAGAGACTGAATAGAATGGTAATGGTTTTTTTATGTCCATTAGAAATGTATGTAGAAGCAACGGGTTTTTGTTTTTATTTTAAGGCTTTTCCAAAAATTATTCCAAGAAAAAAGCTATTCACTTCCCTGTCAAAAATTTGTTTTTGGTTTATTTCATAAATACACATAAATAAAGACTTGCGCGTTTTTATGTTCTTTACTAATATCCATATTATATTCTGATTAGCACATTTCCATTTCAGACCATCTGCTTGGTTCAAATGTAATAAATCATAAGAGGGCGTTACCCTTCGATAACCAATAGCATGGCACATTTTAGTACTCCACCGTCTTGCTCCTCCCACGGGAACATGAGCGCAACGCCCACATTCAAATGTATGAATGTGTGTATTCTACGTGTGTTTGTCTGTATGTATTGTATGTCACTAAAAGCAATGAATGTAAGAATCTTACTTTTATTAGATGATTGTGAATTAAATGGACATTTAAAGCACTATTTGGCTGTCATTACAGAATGACAGAATCTTGTTTTTAGCCTAATTAATCCATTTTCAATTTAAAATATAGATGTCTGGAATGTAAAATAATATAATTCAAGTATTATTTTTTAAGAATAAAAAAGTAATATTATAATAGTACATAAGTATCCAGTAATATTGAACTGATCTACAGAATCTTGTACTTACTTGTAAAAAAATCATTCATATGATTTCGACCACAGAAATAACGCCAGAGATTTTATTTGTCAGATTGTTTTGTTTTGTCTGGTTTCCTTGGAGATCGAAGAATCCTATACGCCACTGATTTTGCATGTCATCCGATCTGTATAAAAATCTTGGGTTTTGGATGGAATATTTTCAGAACCAAGGAATTTCTCATAGCGACCTGCTCTTCGAGTCATTGTTCCTATGATAGATAGATATACCGACAAAGTTACATATGTATGTATGTATGCTCACACGGTAATTCATATATTACTGTGTTCGTACTATCCTTAAGCATATTTATGTAGAAGGAAATATATTATTATAATTTAATCTATTTATAAGCACATTTATTAGCATAATGACCAGTCAACATAAATTGTAAAAATTGGATCAATTGCTCTTTATAAGATTTTATTTGAATTATTATTAAATATTTTTTTTTTTTTTATGTCTTATGAAGAATAGTACATTGTCGTCACCTCTTACTACTGATTGAAAAGCTAACAAAATACGTATGTGATTTGTAGCGAGGGTCATAAGTACATATGTACTAGTATACATACATATGTAGATTTATTGACATTTACCGGTCAAAAGATACCGGCCTTAAAACAGTTAAATACATTTTAGTCACTACTTAAAGTAAAGATTTTTATTTAAGTAAATATAATATGATAAGTAGTCCTCTTCCATTATTAATAAGGGAATTTATTTAAAGTTAAATGTATTCCCTTTTGTGCATAGTAATGTTTTTATCAGCAACACTTCTCACTGTTTAAAGGAACGAAAAAATTCCATGAGAAACAAGAGTGTGGTTGAATTACCGCTGTCGTTGCTACCCCGATTCATAGATGGAATGCCACATTCTGGTTCTCTTTATAATATTTTATTATTCGGGAAGTACGCAGCCGTCGGGAACCTCTAAATTAATTTTTCCCAGACGAAAATTTTTACATTTGTATACTATGTCCCACAGGCACGATAAAAACATAGTGAAACACCTTAAGGAAAGTGGTGAAGTGGAGTATTCTCTAGGTGTATATATTACAAATATTTTAAAATTGCTCAGACTATTGAAATTCACAGATGTCAGTGTTTAACGGAACGTTTTTTTGCAATTATCGGTTAAAGTTTTTCATTTTGTATTTCTTTAAGTAAAAGCCAAGCCATGTTATATTTTGATTAGGAAAATGGATGAATGGATAAGCTCAGGTCTGTGATTGGGCGCGACTATATTCTTTATTTGAATTTCTAGCGCATCCTCCTGATCTGCCTCCTACGCTATTTTCGAGGTAAGCAAAAGATGTATTATAGCTTACACCTCCCGACTATGAAAATCCGGAACTTTATTGGGGATTAAACAAATATCATGGCGTGTAAAATATATTTTAGTTTAATGCATTCCGGTACGTTCATTATTCACAACTATTAGCTAAAACCGTGTTTGTTCTGGGACTAAAAAGTATAACTTAATAGATAAACTGAAACTTTTTATAAACTGCATTCGCATGCTCTAGTGCTTATTAAAATTTTGATTAATATCTAGATAATGGATAAATAGATCAAACTGTTTTCATTTAAGATATGTGAATGGTGCAGAGCTCGTCGAAAATTTGAGGCTGCTTCTTGAGAGTAAGAGTACGGGTCGGCATTGTTATATTGTGTGAAAATACCGGCTTAGCAAGAAGTTCCATTGTTAGCAGCAAATTCAGCAATTTGAGAAGAAGGAAATCTGCAGCATTCCTGAACTATTTTAAAATCCATAGGCTCAACTGGGGTTGAAACAACGTCTTTGTTGCTATTGGTGGACTGCTTTTGTCAGAATAACCATTCAAATGTATATGTACATACATTTAACGATATATGAGCAGTAGCCATCTCTTTCTGGTGTACTTAAACTGACATGCCATTGTTGGTGCGAGCGAAACGAAACGAGTAACGCGAAACGAAGGCAGATGCAGTAGGTAGAGCTGTTACAACGAGCAGCAGTAACCTCACAGCGAATTTGCTTCCAGCCCAGCCCTCAATATTTCTCGAGCTGGTATTGGCTGGCTAAAGAAAAATGAATAAGCAATATTTCATGTTTGTTTTGTTCAACGAAGTGTATAGCCAGTACCAAACACAGCACAAAGTCATCGTTAATAGGAAAAACTTATTCGAGGGCTATCCAGAAGCCATCTGAGGAGTACTCGTCAGTACTGTTCAGACCTCTTATTTCATTTGACGGAATCGTGTCGAGTGGATATTCATAATAAATTCACTGACGTGGGCTTATATGTGTTGAAATTTACATACATACTTATATTGTGCTGAAGAAACAAAAATCAGGTGTAACATATTCTAAGTGATTTGGCAGTAAACATTTTATCTTCAAAATCAAGCTTAAAATCACCAGCTAAAATAGTTCAACATCAAGTCTCTGTTTATCACTTTAATACATTCTGATATATACTCTGCTATATGTATATATACAAAATTGAGTGAGTTCAATTCATTTAATTATATTTTATCCGTGAAAACTGTGAACCCAATTACAAAGTACAAGTGTCTTCAACTACAAAAGATTTATATTTAATTAAACGCGACTTTGATTTTTTGAATCAAAGTATCCACATTGAGACTGTTAAGCTTGTAATCATACATACATACATATGTGCATAGGTAGCTGGAAGTTGTAGAAAATTGTTTCTTGGCTCGTGCTATGCAATTGAAAGTGTAAATAATTGTTACTAGTGTAGTTTCTGCAACAGTAAAAATAAACCAAATACATAAACTAATGGGACATTTTTGGAACCTATGTACATCCGACATATTAAAGTGTACATTTGCGATTCAAATGAATTTCAAATGTGTATTCGGAGAAGAAATTACAATTCGACTATTCAGACCAAATTAACAAATCACATGTTCTTTATAAAAAAATGCGTTGAATACATGTTTTATTCAATTGTAACCTTACAATTATGGAAAACTGAAACTCATGCTCGAATGGTAATTTTATCTATTGTTGAACGGTGTTGATTAAGTTCCATATTGAGTTTCATCATTTTAATCAAACTGTATAAATGGTTATTATTTTGTACAATTCGTTGGCCGATAAACCCATTCCTGCATAGAGTCCGTTCCCGTTCGAAAGCAATCAATCTGAATACCCTTTGGGGCGTGTCGTGAGATGGAAGCCGTCTCTTTGTTTTCAGTGAACAATCATACATACATATATACATACATGTACATACACATGCATATCCTTATATGCATGCCTGTGGAGTTGATACAAAAGAGAAAATTTTAATTTTAACTTAAATTGATCTTCGCCGTTTCACATTTTAGAAAGCATTACTCGGATACAGAAGAAATAATTAAATTTTTTACACAGTTTTTGCAATAATAATAGTATCATCGTTTTTAAATACTTTTTTTAGTAGGGATACCACATACCACCCTAATAAGAAAATGCTTATTAATGATAAAGTACGTTAATTGTACACGCGAATTGTTATTTTAGTGTTCCCGAGCTAGAATGTATACTCTTATTGTTGATATATACAATGTAAACAATATATACCATACACATACCAATTTAGAATAATTAAATAGCTTTAATTATAGTTAAAAAATGATTTGAAAACCATAAGACATATTGACATTTGTACAAGATTAGTTGTAACGCACTGATTAAAGCATCCCTGACCCGATTTACATAGAATGTACTTCTTTTCATAGTATGTACATATGTAAGTATGACTGGAGATCTCGGTCAATAATGACTCAATTCTTTTTACGTTTAAAGCAAAGTATGAATACATTTTTTTTTATTAAATGATACACGAGCTAAATACAAAAATTATATCATGAATATGATTTATCAATAAGCTTAGCAAAGTAGTGATTAAATACATACAAAGCCCAAATAATTATGGATAGCGCCTCCAGTAAAGTAAATTTGATAGCTGAGCCTCTGTACATACATATGTACATCCGATCCTATTATCTCCTATTCATTAGTCGAAAGCGGTCTAGTCTGAGCAACGAATATTTTATTCAACATTTTGGGTCAATCTAAACATTCTGACTAACAAAATCGTTTAACGATTAAAATTTGATTCTGGTATAAGTATCTTTGAACCAATATTGAGCTTTATATTATGGCTTCATGCACTCAAAATAGTTCCAATTGGAAAAATACAGTATTATAAATTATAGCCTAATAAAAGACATTGCGAAGTTTAAGCCAGATAGCTAAGAGACTATTTTTCATTAAAGCATTCATTTTTCAGATGGACGTACGGCCATGGCTATACTCAGCCTGTCATTATGATTAATACTACTATATACATAGGTACATATGTATATATATTTTATGAGTTTGAAGATGCTTCCTTGCAAGACACAATTGCCCAGATTGGTTCAAAATCAAAAAGTCATTAAAGTGCATTTCCGTGGAAATGTCAACCGAGCCCAAAAACTTGAATGTCAATAAAAACTCTTTTCCCTTTACTTTTGTCCCGTTATTATTTTCGAAACTGATCAAAACTAAGCTAACTTAACCAATTGGCATATAGTTTACTAAACTTTGATCTGAAAACCTATTTAAATATGCAAAAGTGAACTTTTTCGGTATTTTGTGTTTTTATAGTCATGTTCTCTTTTACTATTTTTGTTATATGTTAGGAAAATATGAAGTGATTTAAGTGAAGTGAAGTAAAAAACATATGGAAAAATAGTACGTTTATGACTGGTACTTAATTCAATTTTAAAAAACCAATTGAGATTTTTTATAGCGTAAACATCCGATATAAGCTTACATTTATAGGCTTTTAAAAAAATTACCCGCCTTAGAATATTCCGTTTCGCAGATTTATTGCATTTTACTAGGTTAAGCCAAAGTCGACTTCTATTTCGCGTACGTTCGCGACCACATGTTTATTGCTATCATTATGAAAACTAAATCTCGATCAACCCCATCTTTTGTACTTAGCATAGAGATAAGAACTTGTTTTCTATCTTTTTTGTACGCCAAAAGTGTACGAAAGTACTTTCACGAACCGCGGAAAAGCCCATATTAGAGTATAACAAGGTTACGATGTCAATAAATAGTTATTATAACTGAAAGGATGCAATGAAAAACTCGTTAACTTTGACAAATATTTAAAAAAATATTTTTGTGCTAAAATTTTGCTTGGGAAAATGAAATAAGCTGTTTTATTCTGAATTTAAAAGCGTAAAATGCTAAAATAAGAATAATAGGTACGCGTACTGTAGATACTGTAATCAGAAATGTCTATTACAATTATAAGGAAATAATAACAATTTAAATTCTAATTCTAGAGTTATAAAATTACGTGGATTTGCAAGCTGGTGATAAATAAGTTCGTATGTCAGCCTCAAACCTTATTGATATATCAATAAATGAAAAAAAATGCTATAGAGAAATATCTATTAATGGAGAGCCAAATTTAACTGCATTAAATGAATCGGATTTGGTTATGAGTTTATCTCCAAAAGACATACTTATACCTTTAGCCATTTCCCAGCATCACCAACTGGAGCCTCCTAACAAATTAAATACAAACGAAACATCGGCACAGAACCCGATTTCAACAGCAGCCGCTGTAGCGGTTGCACATCACCATCAGAATATCTCAAATATTCACCACCTCCAGAGCCTGCACAGTCAGCATCAGAGTTCTTTATTTAATAATAACCACTCAACACCATTTAGTGTCACCGATATTTTAAGTCCAATAGAGGAATCATATCGCAAACTGGAACTAAACGGAAATCCCCCATCTCCGTTTCGGTAAATATAATAAGCTAATCTGAAATTGGTACCATTTGGTAGATTGTATACTAAATTTACTAGTGTACTTGCATAAAGTTAAAGATGAGCCTTACAAAAGATAGTCTAATAATTAAGAAACTTAACATCTTCTAATATAAATTATTTCCAATGATCTTAATTTATAAGTAGAAGAAATATTTATCGGAATCCATAAAGTTTATATAAAATATTTTAATTTAATTTAAAAAAAAGACAAAGTCGATATTCCGAACATTTGAAAATATACATTAAAGTATATAATGAAAAATATATGATTTATGGGTCGAAGATGGTTTTACAAATAATATTAGAATTAAAAGCAAAGTCGATAAAGGCAGGTCTATATAAAGGTCTATTGCACGTCTATTTCGCTTCAATCAAGTCTCATTTTGAAGCTCTTTGTTTCTTGCTGTGCACACCCCTCTCTTAAGCTTACATTCATAGAAACTGAAATGACGGTTATCAAAAGCGTGGTATACTGTATACTGTATACAAGATGGTATACTTAGTAGCTTTTTGATTTTTTCTTGATATGAAAGGGTACTACTAATTGATTACGGTCGATAAGCGAATTCGATCTATCAATTTTCTCTGCCATTCAGTTTTTTGCCTGCCTTCATGCAATTTTTTCCTCAGAATAGAAAGTATTTGCTGTGCAGGGAAATATCATAGTACGTTTGGTTGCTGATGGTCTCCAAAATGCAGCTGCTCTTACAAAAGAACATGGCCAGACGTAGGATTGGAAACATTTTCTTTTAATGCGATATACTCTTTTAGTTCTAGTTCTTTTACTCTAGTTCCATCAGCCATGGATAAAAAGTTTCCTCGTGGGAATCACAAAACTATAAAAAATTAATTTATCTATTGTACTCTGCCGAGGTGCAACAAAAAATTCCCTTCGGTAGCTTCCTATTTACAGATTTTCGAGTTATTAGAAATGTGTTGCTTAGAAACGTATTAGTTCCTGGTTAGCGCGTATCTTGTGATCGGAATGTCGACTGCATATGTTCTTATTTTACAGTAACAGTAAATTCTACACAATGTTATATATATCAAATCAAAAATTAAAATCAGTCAATTGAAGGCATAAGTAGTCATTAATTTCATATGAATATTTCTTTATAGATCCAATTCAAGTGGTAGTAGCATAAATTCCCCCGGAACATTAAGTGCTTCAACTATGGCTAATCCATACGCTATGGGATCCTTATATCATAGTCCGGGAGTGCAAAGCTATTGCGGACCAACAGATAATTTATCTCTAGCCGGCCACTACACAGACATGAGAAGCTCTGCATCATGGTACGGTTCAACGGCCAATGATCCAAGATTTGCAAGTAAGTATAAAATGATTTATGTATACAGACATATATGTTTATATAGCACAACCTTTTATTGGCATCTGATATGTGATTACAAGTATCAAATTTATCCCATAACCAATAAAGAAGCTAACTTTGTCGCGACGGTATTGATATACCAATTAATCCAAATATATGTTACGTACTTATAAGCTATTACGCATCTATGTACATATGTTTGAATTTACATACATATACATATGTATGTATTTGGTTATTATGTTAGATGCATTATGCATCTAACTTGCGTATAACTTCGTAAGTTATGTGAAATTGTTTGGTTGGAGTATTCTTGGATTATTGGATTATGACCAAAAAAGTTTTTTCGTACAAACTATAAAATTATTTTCACCATATGGTACACATGATATAGAAATTAGATCCGGTAAATTCCGTCGAATGATCTGTCTAGTTACCAACAGGACTGCAAATTTTCGTTGAAATAGAAAAATAGAGGATATACGAGGGATATCGCAAAGATGGATTGGATCGAAGATGATTCCCATATGTTAGATAGATTATTTTAATTCATGTCGAATATTTTTATCTTTACCTTGCATGTGACAGATTTAAGCTGATTATCTGTATTCTGGTTGTTGAAAGTTTCTAGTGAACAAATTATATTTGACAGAATGAAACAATCGGGATAATCACCGCAACTTTAAAAAATTTTCCTTTGTGACTATGCATTTCAGAAAAATATCAATATACGCACATACCAACGTGCATATGGACGAGTATGTACATATATATGTACATGTGTACATATTTAAAAAAAAACTGTTCCCAAAACATACTTTCAAAGAAAAATAAAGAAACCAACAAAAGTTCCCAGAAAGTACTTGACATTTTTTTTGGATTTATTTTTCACTTAGAGATATTCATAACTGCTTAGTCATGCAATCAATGTAGATTCTTATTAATTCTATGTTTATTCAAAAATAATTAAGTACTAATGCTGGTGTGCGTAATGCTCGACCACGATTTACCCTATGGTATCCTACATATGTCTGAATATGTACATAGCTACAATCTGTGGAAATAGTCCCTTTATTTCGATGCTGAATAATGATTTCTGAATACTTACTCAACTTACATAAGTTGATACGAACCGCAAATGTGCGGTTCAAATGCAAAACCTGCAACGATCATACAAAATGTAAACTAAAATACCCAGCAACTACCCTATGTATTTCAGGTATGAAGGGGCATGTGTGAAAATAATTGATTTTTAAATTATTTGGTTGTCATTGTTTATTTTAGAAATGGAAAGATGATTGTGGACTTTTCAATTTACGGCCCTTCAATTTTTTGAATGTTTTTCTTGTATGTATGTATCTATGTATGTATGTACATGTGTATGTTTCTGTATGCATATGCGTTCAGCACACATACACTAATGCACATTAATTGTACATATACATATGCATATGGTCCTGCATGAATGTGCATGATCGAATATTGGTAGGAATCTGCTCAGCCTATTCTAATTGGAGTTTTATCGACACAGAAAGATGGTCCAAATATATATGTAGTTTTTCCAAGCTTTGCAAATATACATACTCATCATTTGGGCCTGCTCTATACCGTCTGACACTTTGAATTTGTCGTTTAAGATTTAGGGCAATTGTTCAAATTATAATTGTCAACATTCCAGTACAGCTGGCATAACAGGCAAACCCGCAGGCAAAATTTCGTCAACAAAACCCATTTATTAACATATAGTTGATATGATATATGATGTGGTCCTTACGTTTCAAATCATTTCGATCGAAGTATCTCCCTTAACGTATCGTATCGAGTTAATACAAAATCTCAAGCAAGAATTCAATTATTTGCAGCTTCGCGATAATTCGTATAATTCGTTTATGTATGTAAATATGTATGTACAATGTATACTGTACATTAATCCATACTTGTTTGAGTCTTCGTTTTTTCATTTTTTTAAATACTCTTGTATATGTACATATGTATGTACTATGTGCTATATTTCTTAACCATTCGTAGTATGAATCTATCGAAGGACCTCAATAGAAGGGTTTTTGGTATAGAGGATGGTTCTTACAGAGATAGATCGGTTGGCTAGAAATCAATACATTCCTACATACATATACATTTGAATGTGGATTTATATTCCCGATTGTTATGATCAAATCTAGCAGAATAGAAATTGAATTAATCTCACAAGCAGGTGCATTTACATGCTTTAAATTTTTTTTTTTTTTTTAATAAATATATAAATACCTATCTATTTAGTTTAATCAAAAAACGCATTTCAAACACAAAATTTTTGCTCCTCTTCCATATACTGACGTCTCCCATAACTGAAAAAAGTTAGGTGTTAGCTTTGCTTTACTAACCAAAATATCTGAATTCGGAAAAACACAGAGACAAGTGTATAGATAGGCATTCTAAAACGATAAAACCAACTGGGGAGCTTTTTATTTTTATTTTTGCCGTATGCTATGCCGATTAATAAAGAGAAGAGAGAAGAGAATATAACTCAATTCACATATTTACATCTGTAAATGGAAGCAAGCCGAAGTTAGACTAGATGCAAAGCGTTATACTATTAAAATTAAATTTTTTTTCAGTATCCCGTCTAATGAGTACGACAGCCAGTGGATCAATGAGTCACATGGGAAATATGAGTGGATTAGCAGCATGCAGTGTTAGTGATACAAAACCACTGCAGTTTCCTTTGGCGCAGAGGAGAAAACGAAGAGTATTATTTACTCAAGCTCAGGTTAGTACAACGTTATCACAATCTAAATAATCTTTCCCATGGCCACTGTAGTTCTATGATTTAACTTGAATAATCCTCAGCACGAAGTGTTTGTTGGTTCAAATGCCCGTTCATTGCACCGCATGTCTTTCTCACTTCCTGCCAATTGGGAGACATCTCAAAGTCGATCTATGCAACATAAATGTTTTTCAAGATTTATTACATTTCCGATAGTGCCTTTAGTAGTTTCATAATAGACTGATTCAGTTTTAAAAGATTGAAGGAAAGGCCTGGTTTTGAGTATTGCAGATATGTACATAATGGTTTCATTTCATTTTTGTACCAACATAATAATACTTTGAATACTAATAGTACCATTAGTAAACATTATAAATTATTTATTGAACGTTTTTTGGTCGAAAGTTGGTTTTATTTCTTCATTTTTCCAATAACTAATAGAAAAAATCGGTAGTTTCTGATTTGTTTTTTAAGCTTCCCAAGGCAAAAAGATAACAATTTTACCCAAAATTGCAAGTATCAGTTTAAGATGTCGAACAATTGGTATATATTTTTTTTAACTTTTTCCGATTGCCCGATTAAGAATTTTGATGAATGATTAGCAATAAATATAGAGGACAGTTTATTAGAAACTCTTAGCTCTAAGAAAATTGTGTCATTTTCCATTAGTCTCTTTTTGTTTAAATGTAAGGATGTTCATATGTAAACGTACGGGGATGCTTGCATGGACTATGTTGCGTAGGAACACTTACATACATTTATATATGTATGTGAATATATCCATACATACATACGTATGTATGTATGTATATCCAACGGTAGTAAGTAACGTACGGCATGAGCAAACAGGCATTTGCACAAAGTAAACATAAACTCATAAAAATATTTGTATTTATTTAAGACTTCAAGACTTCAAGTGTACGGTAAATATAAAATTCGTTTTTCATTATAACATTCACAATATTCGAAATGGATTTTACTTGGCAACCAATCTACAACAACATCAGCAAAAACAACATAAAAGAAAGAATAAACGGGTCAATAAAGTAGCCAGGGTATTAATGGGGGATTTTCAAGGTCCAGTTCCATTCAAAATCATGGCAGCGCATCACTTTTCTCTGTATCTTCTCAAACGAACTTTTATTTTTATTTAAGGTATCGACGATATACATACATATATGTATAATACACAAAAAATATGTATGTATTTATTTCTATTGTTTGTACATATATTATAGGTCTATGAACTTGAAAGAAGATTCAAACAGCAGCGCTATCTATCTGCACCAGAACGAGAACACTTGGCCAGTCTTATTCACTTAACACCAACACAGGTAAGCTGATAAATTTTTTTTTGGTATCTTGTTGGGTGTTTTCTACTGTATAACCAAATATTCATGCATCATTAGAATACTCGGGGTCTTGTTTTATTTAATGCGTTTTGGTAACGAAAATATCAAGTGACTTACTTACACACATAAATAGGTATATAAAATTTAATAATGGATTCCTACATATTTGATCAGAAGAAACAGCCGAAAACATTTCCCATTAGCGCGGCTCTTACATACTATGTTGTATGTTGCTTTCATTCTATGCATCAGTACAAATACGAAAAGCAACAAGTTGAACCAAGTTAACCTAATGTTACGTCGGGATCTTTCAAACAGGCCGCGAACATTACCCCCTCCGAAACCAAAACTATACCATAAATAGTCAGAATTTAACCCAATTCTCGTGAGCTATGTGAAACTATTTGAATAAATAAAAACCCATTTTCGGCCTGATCAAAACACTATATCATATACATATGTACACAGCTGTTATAAGAACGAAGTTTTAAAGCTATCTCGAAATTTGGTGGAATCTTGTTTCAAAAATCATTCGTTGAAATAGGCCGGATCTTACTACTCTGTATATGTGCATGTGTATGTACATACATACCAATGAGTGTATGTTTATAGGAATATATGTACAATCGGTTGAAAACAAATTTTGTTTAATCTTAAACCTTGTTTAATTTAATGTGTTTGTCTTGACTCAATTAGTGAGAATATGTACATATGTATGTATGTATATATCTTTTCTCAGCTCTCTTCAATTTTTAATTGTTCAACTCTGAGTGCTATTTTTAAGAGAATATGAGAATAAGAGAATACACAATATGAGTATGGGGGTATATAAGATTTAAGGGGAAAGTGGATGTGTGTAATGCCCAGAAGGAAGTGTTTCCGACCTCCGATATAGCCATGTCTGTCTGTCCGTTTTTCCGTCTGTCTTTCTTGACGCCCAGTTCTCACAAACTTAAAGAGTTCGAACAACCAAAAGTGTTTATCAAAATTCTATAAGTTTTTATTATTAATATAGCTCGAAAATAATGATCACAGGTCAAAGAAATCCAACTTTCATATTCACTATGATTTTAACAAGAACTCAGTCATACAAAATTAGAAGTAAATAAAAAGATCAATTCTTGCTGGTTTATATCCATATGTACTATATGTATATATATACATAAATATATTTTTTTTGGCTGTTGAATGTAATCAAAGAATAATGTACAATAAATTTAAAACAATAAATTTTTACGCTGCTTCATTCATAGTAGTCCAATTTATGTTAAAGTTATCCCCCACCATGGGGGGGGGGGGACAATTGCAAAAAAATCTAGAGTATGTAATAGAAACGGAAACAAATTTTGTTGTTCTTCGCCGATAGAATGCGTAATCCAGGTATTTAGACAAACGGGCATTGCTAGATCGACTGATCTCTTTTTATTTATCAATAATAATATTCGCAAAATATAAGTAAAAGTGCAAAGATGAAATATTGTTTAAGCACCGTATATTACTTATATTCGTAATTCTTGACGATGCCGTTCTTACTTAGATGAGAATCTTACATTATAACCTATTGTTTTTAATGAATGCTACATGCACAAATACATATTTACTTATGTTAATGGGCGAATGCACATCAAATTGTAGGTATACAAAAATGTTCAGGATTTTCTGCTTAGGTATGCGTACATATGTATACACATACATATGTACGACGTATAGTTTAATAATTTAGATGCTTTACTACCTTTTTATAAACACAATGGCCATGCCCTTTAATTGTAAAGAACATGATCAAACAATGACCACTTTCAATACACTTTAAGGGTGAGTTTAAAATGTATTATTTCCTCATTGTTCCTTAATGCACTTTTATCTTTCAAAAACAGCCACTGTTGAGAGCACATACAATTTTATTTGCTCTGGATCTGCTTTATTCAAAGGTAATCAGCATCCATCTTTATGTGGGTAGGCATTGTAGAAAATTTTCAAAAAACTCAACTGAAGGGTGACAATACAATTCAAATGTTTTTATTGTTATAACACGTCGCATCCTAAACCTATTGTGCGGACCGCAAAAGTAATTGCTTAACCTAATGACAATTATGTGTTAAGTGGTGGACATTGTTGTTATCACGCCCTTATATTTGTTCACTGATGTAAATATTAGTTAGTGCCTGCGTTCCTCAACGGCTCTATATCAATAACTTGGGCGTTATTGTACTCGGTTGATCACAAATTTGCTATGTCTCATGCTTATTGGAAGAATCAGACGGTAGTGGATAATCTTATTATATTATATTTAAGATAAATGAAATAGGGTTCTTATTATAAATCAAGAAATTAAAGAGATTTTGAATCTCATTCCAGAGTTAGGAAGTTCTAATTCTAGGCGATGAGGAAAAAAAAACTATAAATTGTAGTTTCTTTGGGTTTCGCTTTTTATTCGACCGATCAGATAGCTGAGAAACATGCATTTTTTGCTTTGATCATTGCAGGGAAATTATATAGTGACATACAAACCGATATATATGCCAATTGCGTTCTAAAAGAAGACTGAAGACTTGTACACAAATTTCATGAGCGGCACTCAAATGTAACAGTATTAGATAAGACAGAAAGATAGAAGCAACCCTAAACTATAACATATGTACACACATACATATATGTATGTATCAGAAACAATTATCTAGTTGCGATCATTATTATAGCAAGAATGTAGAAAACAATTTCCCGAGGTTGTCTCCTCTGCTTAGCTCACACTCTCCCTCTCACACATACACACAGGAGCAGCTAGAAGTAAGCGGTGAATTGTCATGTTTAGCATGTACATACATACATACATACATGTGTGTACTTAAAGAGAGCGCATTAAAAGTCCCTCTTTCTTCTATCTTTGCTCTAGTTCTATTATAGTACGAGTCGAGCCCCCTATTCCAATTTTATATTTTCATAGAAATAAATAAATTTATAGAAAGAAAATGAATATTGGTCTTATAGAATGGCTACTCCGATCGTTTCGGCTGGTCTTTTTTTACATTTTCTATATGTATGTATTTTGTATGCTTTGATCCAAAAGTGTGGTTTAATTACCTAATAATCACAATTCATGGACAGACAACTTTTAAACAATTTTGATCGAAACTAAAAGTGTTATCAACCAACGAATTGATAGGTAAAGGCTGTCAGAGCGGAGGGTTGGTAATAAGGGTATTTGTAGCAAGGTGCACTTACACACGGTATGGTTTGTCCAATTCCCTTTGTTGTGGCATATTGAAATAACACGGCTTAAAAATCAAAAATTTTAAACTTTTTTATACGATTTTATTCTATTTGGCACGGTTCAAAATAACACAGCACAAAAAGATAAAATCACACACAGCTCACAAACAGCTAGAAACCAAACGAAAACAAGAAAGAGTATAAAGAGATTATGCACATGTTTGTTTCTCTTTCCTTGTTTTTGTGTATTCATATGTACATACATACATACAAGAAAATTACTGGTCAGAGCAATTGTAGATATACAAAATTTAGGAAATTCCCTTTTTGTGAACTATCAATGCAATCAGACGTGTTTGGTAAATACATTTTTTATACGCAAATTTGTTTTCCAAAGTTTTAGATATGTATAAGGAACCAATCACCTATTTTTTCTCGGTTTTTATACCCGATACTCAAAATGAGTATTGGGGTATATTAGATTTGTGGTAAAAGTGGATGTGTGTAACGTCCAGAAGGAATCGTTTCCGACCCCATAAAGTATATATATTCTTGATCAGCATCAATAGCCGAGTCGATTGAGCCCTGTCTGTCTGTCCGTCTGTCCGTCCGTCCGTCCGTCCCCTTCAGCGCCTAGTGCTCAAAGACTATAAGAGCTAGAGCAACGATGTTTTGGATCCAGACTTCTGTGATATGTCACTGCTACAAAAATATTTCAAAACTTCGCCCCGCCCACTTCCGCCCCCACAAAGGACGAAAATCTGTGGCATCTACATTTTTAAAGATAGTATAAAACTAAAAACGCAGAATCGTAGAAGATGACTATATCTTCTAGAGTGCAAAATCTGAACCAGATCGTATAATTATTATAGCCAGAATCAAGAAAACAATTTCATTCTTTCTCGCTCTGTCTCTCTCTAACACACAGGTTTCATGGTCGGTTTTGCCAATTGCAAAATATCAGTTCAAGGATCTCAGAACCTATAAGAGCCAGAGCAACCAAATTTGGTATCCACACTCCTGTGATATCGGACCTTGACCGTTTCGTGTCCAAATTTCGCCACACCCCCTTCCGCCCACGCAAAGGACGAAAATCTGGGGCATCCACAAATCTCAGAGACTATTAAGGCTAGAGTAACCAAATTTGGTATCCGCACTTCTGTTAGATCTCACTATAAAACGTATATCTCAGAATTTCGCCCCACCCCCTTCCGCCCCCACAAAGAACGAAAATCTGTTGCATCCACAATATTGCACATCCGAGAAAACTAAAAACGCAGAATCATAGATAATGACCATATCTATCAGATTGCTGAATCTGGATCAGATCGGATCATTTTTGTAGCCAAAAGGAACAAATCAATTTGCAGTGGCTACGCAGCCCCCGACGTCACGCTCAGACTGATTTTCTTTCTCTCTCGCACGCACTCCTTGTCGTGTCGTTTAATATTAGCGGCGTCTGCCGCAGGAGAGCCATACTGACTTAGTATCGGGTATAACTGTAGAGTTGCGGTGTCCGCAGAAACTCACAACGTTCCACCTCGTTTTACACTGTTTTCTCAGGGACCAATCTACCTTGTAAAACAGAATTAGGTGTAGTCGTATTTTGCCTCCTCTTTTGGTGCCATGGCCAAGGTAGTATGTATTATTCTTAATTGATGGGCAACTTTCTTTCATAATTGCTGCGTTCAGTAGTTAAGTTAAGTTGCGTTCATGTTTTCAATTATTGCGATGAGCTATTATTAAGTGTACCAAAACGATATTCAGCATTTCAGCACCAAATCTAGATCAATTATAATTCTGCCGCTTCTTTGCTGATCATGTATTTACATATCTCCCTCACAGTGGCTGCTTTTTCGATAAGGCTTATAAACGGCTTATAAACGCGGCTGTTATTGTTATTTTATATGTTCATTAAATAAGCGTCGTTTAAGACATCGTTTAAGACATAAAAACTTATGGATAAACGGCTAAAGTGGACTCGATTGACGAAACCTCCTAATGCCGCATTTTACCGTTAAATACGGTTCGGTACCCACAAAACATACAATTTTACTGTTTGTGCACAGTGCTGTTAAGTCGGTGCTACAATGACACTAGTGAAGTGTAGTGAAATATTTACGACCATTATTATACCGTATATTCAAAATGAGTATAGGGGTATATTAGGTTTGTGGTGGAATGGTGGATGTGTGTAGCGTCCAGAAGGAAGCCTTTTCGACCTAATAAAGTATATATGTACATATATTCTTGATAAGCATTAATAGCCGAGTCGATATAGCCATAACTGTCTGTCCGTGTTGCTTGACGCCTAGCTCTCACAGACTATATGAGATAGAGCAACCAAATTGTGTATGCCGACTACTGGGAAATCACACTGAAACCCACGCCCTTTCCGCACGCACAAAGACGAAAATCTGTGGCACGTACACTTTTAAAGACACGAAAAAACAAAAAACAGAATCTAGATATTGAGCATATCTAGTAGATTGCTGAATCCGGATCAGATTAAATCAATAATCAAGCCAGACCAGGACCAAATGAAATTGCAGTGGCTACACAACTCCTTCCACGCACCTACTCATTCCGCTCTTTCCTTCTCTCTTTCGCCCTCTGGCGGAGGGCTACCATACTGACTGAGTATCGGGTAAAATTATAGAGTCGCGGCCGTAGCTGCGACTCACAACGTTCCCGATCAGTTCTAAGTTCACTCATTAAGGGCAGGCGGACTTAATTCCCCATGCCCATGCAAACGGGTGCCTTAAAGAAAGCGTTAAAAGAAGAGCGGGTTGCTCCAACGCCGAATTCGAGCGATAGATAAAGAGATAGAGCGCGAGAAAACAGCTAGATGTAGCTGTAGAAACGAAAGGAAGAAAGGTAAAAGAACGGCCACGCGTATGTACATATATGCGATAAAACAATGTTTTGGTACCACTGGCTACAATTTAAAGAATTTGTTGACTAATATCAGTCAGGGAAGCCCTGATTACAATTATTTCACGAAGCCGGTAGACAGATGGACTAAATATTATCACAGAAGCGACGTAATAATAATTTTTTACAAACTTTTTTTTTACCGATTTTACGCCACTGCTGCAACTTGACTGAGATAGCTTTCAAACTAAAAGAATAAATTGCATAGTCTGGTTTGTATTTCAGATGAGAAATAAGTATGTACTTTATGAGGTCCGTTTGTTATTTATTTGATTATTTGTAATACCATCGGCAAAAGTGTAGAAACTACAATCTTTATATCAATTTTCCATTGTAATATCAGCAATAAGTGTCAATCCTATTGGAGTGCTAATCAAATTTCCTTGTTTTTATATGCATTAAAGTTATTGACTAATGGGCGTATTACTATTGCTATTCTAGGTAAAAATTTGGTTCCAGAACCACAGGTATAAATGTAAAAGGCAAGCGAAAGAAAAGGCAATGGCGGAACAAAACCAACACAATCAGGTAAATGATCATATTTTGATAATACTGTTACGTTTATACAGTTCGAATTTTCCGAGTACAGAATACAAAAATAGAGTATTTTACCTATACAGAAAGACTTTATTTTCTGGTGATTTTAACTCCGAGCCAAGACTACATTTTTCTGGTATAATCCCGCATGACAACCATAGTCAGACTTAATCTCCCATTCGTTACTATACTTACTGGCTGTAATTTCAAATGGTTTTGTATCCGCTTATGTAAATTGTTTCAATATGTAGTATGAGTATACATACATATGTATAAGTCTATGCCTGTATTCGTGACTAAAATCAAAAGATCAACCACGGAGTCTATCCAGAGATAGAGTAACAAAAGGAACATACTAGTACTATATCACAAAATGTTATCAAACGCCGGACATTTTGTTTTAAAAATTTGTCGCATCATCCGCCAATAGTCCCATTTACTAAAAAACGGATGTTCGTTGATGTGGAAAGTACTGAAACCATGGCAGTGCTAACAATTGTGGTGATACCACTCGTGATAATCTTAGTTAACAAAAATACCGGCTTTTATAAGGTAATGGAGGAAAAAAAGACAAACAGCAAAAGAAAGCGTTTCCAACCCCGTAACTGCTACATACACTTAATCCACATTAACAACCGATTTGATACTACCGACTGTCCAAGTTAACGAGCAGATTTAGAAACTATACCAACTAGAGCAACAATTCTTCGCGTATCATCACACTATATCAAATTTATCTAAAATTTTTTCCGGACCTCCTTCAGCACCTTGAATAGCAAAATCTTTTAGCATCCACATTTTTATGTATATCGTTAGACGTCTAATGCAGAATCGTAAATAATCTAGGGGCTCATAAACTAATTATGAATCAATAAAAACAGTAAAGGTAGTATTTTTAAACAATGGCTAGCTTATACACAAAAAGTAATCATAGAATAATAAATAGGTAGCAAAAACTTTAAATGTACATATTCTAAATCACAAAATTTAAACAAAAAGCAGACCATAGTAAAGCTTTCATACTGCAGTATGTTCGAATGAATTATCTATAGGAAATGAGTATCGAGGCAGTTTTGCTTTGGATTGGATTCGTTTTACAATCAATTCCTTAACGATTTTGAGCACCTTCTAAGTGACAGTTCTCTATCAAAAGCCGACACACAAAGTTTAAATTTAATGATCATCTGCATGAGATATTATATCTAAATGTAATTGGATCGGATTTTGTGTGTGCCATGCAAATGCTGATCAACTAGTATGTTTTAAACTATTATAGCGGGAATATAATGAATAAGATTAATAAAAACTGTCTCAGCGTGAACTTGAATTTTATTTATGAGACTTGTTAAGTAGAAAACTCTTAATTTAAATAAGAATCGTAGAATTTACTGCGATATTTATACATTTACATTATACGTACATTACATTACATTATACATTACATACAGTTACATTATTAATCATTATTAAATATTATAGATATATTGAGAAATTTGAATAAGATTAATGACCTGCATATTCTGTTAATTTGACTAATCTGCTTTTATATTTATTTATTCTTTTAGTCAGCAAGTTCACCAAGACGGGTTGCGGTTCCAGTCTTAGTTAAGGATGGAAAACCGTGTTCCGGAAGTAACAATACAACTCAGTCACAAACACATGGTAATAGCTCGACACCTTCGGGCAATAATAGCAGTGCTAGTAATAGCGGAAATGCCAATAGTGGAGCAGTAGCAGTATCTTCCAATGTAACGAGTGGCCTCAATCTTATATCAGGAGATGCACCTAATTCACACTCACCTGATACTTCTTCATCTCTACTTGCAAGTTACGGAACTGTTGGAGGTTCCAATGTTGCTATGTTACAGCAGCCCTGCAATAATACTCTCATGTCAAATAGTTTAGCTATGGCATATAGAAACCAAAATAATTTTATTTCGAATGGTCATCAGCAGCAGTGTGGAGGATACTTGCCATTACAAGGTAGAGCATGGTAAATCTTTATACATAAGTATTCGATTCTTTCGGTAGTGTATTTCATTCGGTTATACTGTATGTATGTATGAAATAATGAAAAAATGTTTAGACATGAAGTTGAAAGTGTTATATTGGATATCAATTTCATGAAATGAAATATACATATGTTTAAATTATACCTAACTGTAACAGCAATAGTAAAAATATTTTAATATAATGTCTCCAAAAATCTCAATAACATAATGGCTTAAAATAAGTGTAAATAAATAGGCCAATGTATACAATAAACCAACAAAAATGAGCAATTTATTTTTACTAATTGTATAATTTAAAAAGATTTTTAAAATGTACCTTTTTTTTGCAATCCACAAATTGAATTAACATCTTCGAATGCTGTCCATCGTCAATCAATCAAATCTAGCGGTACCACTATGAAATTTAGAAATGGAATGCATGTTATATGCATTCTTCTAATATCACTGTTGTAACTAAATTATTGGTATTTAAGCCAGAGACTAAACGGAAACTGCAATCAGGCAGATAGTTTAAAATTATGGCATGCACTATCACTACTAGCAATATTTTGCTTAAAATATCGGGGTATTAAAGCTATAGGAACCAGATAGTGTGTGCAGACTCCTGCGATTTCATAATAGATTTATAAATAATCAACTCATCTAATTGATTAATTTCGGGACTTAGGAATGAAAGTTCGGGTGCGGCTGACTTTCTCTCTCTCTTCCCCACTTAGATTTGTTAGTTAAAGGTAAGTTTTCTCTCTCTCCCTCTGCCGCTCGTCACACACAGTAAAACTCGCACTCGTAAAGATACCCCACTGATCCTTTTCTGTGATTTTAAATTCTGGAATATAATAATATTTTCTGCATATTTTCTTTACAGTTTTTAATTAGTTTGTATCGAAAATGTGATCACGTAGTTACATTTTATTTATTACATTGTAAACTATGAGTAGAAAGGGGAATTGGCTCATGCAACCTTGAAACAATTTCCACTGAGCTTCGGTAGTGCTAAGTCGAGAGATCTTAGAATAGTATAATATTCAATACCAATGAATACTATAATCGTGTGATTTTAAAATCGATTTGTTGCCATCAGGATGAACTATATGCTGTGAAAGTGCGAAAAATAGTCGTGGGTTAATGATCGACCCGATTCAACATAAGGCGCAATTAAAGTGTACAAAAGATAGTTACAAAAAAATGCCAGTTTTTGATCCTTGGTATGATCCTAACATAAACTCCTCAAAGTATGCATGCAATCATCTGAGAATATGTCCGGAATCAATTTCAGATGTTTTTCCTTCGAAGCAGCGGCTGCTTTTTCTGAGTGTCGTTTTCGTAATAGAAGGATCCGCAATATTCTTCTCATGGGACCATTAATAACGAGGGGGAACGTTGTGAGTTGCTGCGGAGACCGCAACTCTACATTTATACCCGATACTTAGTCAGTATGATACTTAGAGTATCGGGTATAAAAAGGGTATGCTAACACAATTCTGACAAAAATCGTACATATTTATATCAGCAAAGGAGGTCAAACGGCCAATCTAGCTTATATAAACCCAATTTTTGTAATGCGAAAGCGATACATACAAATTTCTTGCTTCAAAATCAACGATTTTGGCGCCAATTTGCATCGGGTGAAACAAATGTATGATTTGCAGAAAAAAATAGAAATTGTTTAAATAAATCGCTGTCGCTATAGTGGTATTTCGGCTTGGTAATTTGTCTTGTGCTTATTATAAAACAGTAATATACTGTTTAGTAGTTTCATTGTTTGCCCCAAAACATTCCTTTTCTATGCCAGAACTTAGAAATTTTAAGTCGTACTACTAGTACAAGTACTACTACTATTAGAGGACAATTAGAAGAATTATTTTTTTATGTATAATAATTAATTTGAAAAAAGGAGAAGACGTCAGACAGCCAAATCGTTACGTTTTTAGGTGCTCCCGTTATCTCAAATTTTTCGTATCGATATGTTTTATTTTCTCATCCATTCTAGCAAGCAAAAACAGTTGCCCTGGATGCTTTGTAAATAAACAGCGTTAAAAAGCGTTACTTGTTTAATTACTTGTTTTAAATTAAGACAACAGATGCAAATATAAATTTTTAAAGCTCTTATATCTCAGCTTCGCTTTTGGCTCCTTTTATAGCTATGTATAGTGTGCTCTAGGTCCTAGACTAAGTCAGTTTTGCTGTAAGTGATTCTGGCACCTAACGGAAAATAAATATTTTTACATATGTACCGTTGTATATAGAGGTTCTAAAACATTTTCCATATTGGGTATACAGCGAAACAAAACAACCCTTGTGATGGAAGGGAAATTATGTCATTTTTAAACCTATGACTGGCCGATCCTAAACGTCTCGTACAATTATGAAGTTTTGGAATTTTTCCATTCTGGACCATAGTAGTTGATAGAGACCAAAAAACTTTGTATTTATGCAAATACCTGAGATATAGCAGGGATATTTAAATAATAAAATGGAAAAATTTGACTGTTTTTGACAAAATATTCAGATAGGCTTCGGTTTTCAGCCAAAACGTTTCGTTTTAAAGGCTCTCGTTATCTCAAATTGGTTTTATCGATATGTTTCACATACTCATAGATTCTGGCAAACAAAAACAGCTGACCTGGTTGCTTTGTAACTAAATAACGCTATACAAATTTATTTTTTCAATTGCTGGCTTTGAAGATCAAGACATCTTAGATGCAAAACCAGTGTATTTAACATGTCTGACGAACTGTGAGTAACAGCAGCCATATTGAAAATTAAATTTCTAATGGTAAAATAATTAATTTGTTGCACCAACATTTGGAATTAAATGTGGCTGGAAATTTCTCTCCTTACCCCGCTCTTCTGTTACGCTCATGTTATGATCACAGTCTTTGCTGTTATGCTGCTGTTATTGGTTTTTTTGTATAAGAAACCGTTTACTTTTAATCTCGTCGAGGAAAACGTGTTCGATTGAAAACGCAGAAATCTGGCGGATTGTGAGAACGGGAGCATCAATTTATGATTTCTAAAGTAAATCGGAAAACTTTTGTGAAAGTAAGACTGGAGCCTGGCTGAATATCTTTGAATCTCTCTCTCTTTCAGTCTTTTTGCATCGATGTTCCTAAATGTTTCGAAATGATTGGTTAGTTAATTCAAAGATCAAGATCTCTCATCGATCTGCTTCAATTTAGTTCACACTTGTCATGAGATGTGGGAAAAACATAGGGAGAAAGACAGAAACAGGAACGACGACTGCGAGTTATGTGCTAATGTTAATTCTTGCACTTTCTTTATCCCCTTTCCACCTATTTGATGCGAATTTTAAAATAATTTAGCTGTGTCAATTTTTTTGCTACTTTTTTTTGTTCCGCTACATCTGTCTCTCTTCTCACACCAACACCAACCGCTATAATTCGCTCGCCAGAGGGCGCACACTGGACGAGTTAGAGTGTGTGAGAAAGTGAGAGAGATAGATTAAGCTTGTGGAATAGGGGGAAGGTTAGCTACTGCTTACCGGGTAAACGAAAATTAAATAAACGAAGATTAACATTACACAAAATTATTTTTGAAAGACAGCACCTCAGGTCTATATTCTCATTATTTCACGCTAAAGACTAGTACTCCGAAAAACTTGAGCAACTTGTTCAAAATCTGGGATAATTTCGTAAGAAACTGATAAGAAATTTGTTGCTGCAAAATTTTCGCCGAGCAGTACTCAGAACAATAAAATTTAATACCGATTAATACTAGAAAAGCAGCCGATTGTATTTTGCTGGGTACGAGCAAAATATAGAAATATTCTATATTCCGATGCGGAACAGGCGGCACAACCAAATCGAAGAAACGCAAGCCAGCAAGGTGGATACAAAAATGAAATAATAAACAAATATATAATCTGATTAAGGAAAATGAAGGACGAAAGACGGCAATTATAATTGATTACCTTTATTAATTTATATAAAGATAAAAAAGATTTTGATTTATAAAATATTGACAATGCTTTCTTCTAATATTGTACTCCTCGGCATTGAAAGATTTTTCAAAAATTCATTCTATCTGTGCTTTTTATAACCGATTATATTACATTATATTAGATGTATGTGTTTAACGCACAGAAGGAAGCGATTCCGTTACCCCATAAAGAATAAATATTTTTGATTAGCATCAACAGCCGAGTCGATATAGCCATGTCTGTTTGTTTGTTGCCTAGTTCTCAGAGACAATAAGAGCTAGAGCAACCAAATTTTGTATCCAGACTGCTTTGATATTGCACAAAAGACAAAAATCTATATCATCCACAATCTTACAAATACGAGAAAACCAAAAACGCAGAGCTATAGAGAATGAGCATATCATATCTTATTATTATAGCCAGAAATAACAAATCGCAACTTGATTACTTACTTACTCATTCTCTCTCTCTCCCACATAAACCCTCATCGGGCTGTGTGCGCCTTTTAGCGGAGGGAAGACATACTGTCTGAGTACCGGATATAAAGTAGAGCCCCGGCTCAAAACGTTCTTCAGACATATAAATTGTATGGCGTTTATAAGGGCCAAGGTAGCTTGTTACATATATATGTACACGAATTTAATATAGCCCGTACTATTTGATTACGATTCTTTTTTGGATAGACTTAGCGACGACTCTTAGCTTGGTAGTTGTTCTCTCCTCCTTATATACAATAATAGGTCAGAAAATACTTGCATTAACCAAAACAGTCTGACGAAAGCGAGAGACGCCTTAACGAAACGCAACTTTAGATGGGAATGGCTTCTAACTAGGCATCAAGGCTCAATATTATACTTTGAACAAAAGTCAACGGAATATAGTAAGCCAGTGATCTATCTTTTGGTTCCATCAGGTTGGATGTCAATTAATCTTCTCAGTCAGGGCCTCGACAATCGATTCAGACGTACTTTCTAACTCACAAAAACGACGTATTGTTTGATACACTTGAATACCGATATCATGTTAATATTACAGATTGATATATTGTATATGGTTACGTTTCTACTGTTCGTATTTTCCGGGTTGAGAATATGAAAACAGAGTGTATTTATACTATACAGAGAGAATTTAATTTGGAAAGGATTTGTGTGTTGTTCCAAACAACTCTGAGCTAAGACTGGATATTTCTAGTACAACCCAACCTATCAACAATAGTCAGCCTACTTAACCATTCGTTACAATATTACTAATTATATAAGCTTATTACGGTAGTGGTTAGAAACATGAAATTAGTACTGAGAATATTTATTTATTAAATTAACAAATTATCTGTTAATAATGGTACTTAGTTACTAAAGGCAGAAAAAGATAAGTTAAAAGTTAGCTAAATTTAAATGATTATAAATATTGCATGCAATTAGTTTAAGAGACAGTTCAGGGGATAGGGTTAGACAGAGGGAGTTATAATTATGGCATAAAACCCTAAAAGATTAAGAGACGCCTTAACGAAACGCAACTTTAGATGGGAATGGCTTCTAACTAGGCATCAAGGCTCAATATTATACTTTGAACAAAAGTCAACGGAATATAGTAAGCCAGTGATCTATCTTTTGGTTCCATCAGGTTGGATGTCATGGGCTCGAAGCGATACGATCTCGATATCCATAATGTGTAATGTTCGACGTTTGTCGTGCATTTTCATGTCTATGGTCTAAGTCGAGTAATCGAGTAAGTCATGTGAATTTATTATACCCGATACTCAAAATGAGTATTGGGGTATATTAGATTTGTGGTAAAAGTGGATGTGTGTAACGTCCAGAAGGAATCGTTTCCGACCCCATAAAGTATATATATTCTTGATCAGCATCAATAGCCGAGTCGATTGAGCCATGTCTGTCTGTCCGTCCGTCCGTCTGTCCGTCCCTATCAGAGCCTAGTGCTCAAAGACTATAAGAGATAGAGCAACGACATTTTATATCCGGACTTCTGTGATATGTCACTGTTATAAGTATATTTCAAAACTTTGCCCCGCCCGCTTCCGCCCCCACAAAAGGCGAAAATCTGTGGCATCTACAATTTCAAAGATACGAGAAAACTGAAAACGCAGAATCGTAGAGGATGACAATATGTTCTAGAGTGTAAAAAGAACCAGATCATATAACTATTATAGCCAGAATCAAGAAAACAATATCATTCTTTCTCGCTCTGTCTCTCTCTCTAACACACAGGTTTCACAGAGCAACCAAATTTGGTAACCACACCCCTGTGATATCAGAACTTGACCGTTTCGTGTCAAAATTGCACCCCCTTCCGCCACCGCAAAGGACGAAAATCTGGGGCATCCACAAATCTCAGAGACTATTAAGGCTAGAGCAACCAAATCTGGTATCCGCACTTCTGTTAGATCTCACTATAAAATGTATATCTCAAAATTTCGCCCTACACCCTTTCGCTCCCACAAAGGGCGAAAATCTGTTGCATCCAAAATGTTGCATATTCGAGAAAACTAAAATCGCACAATCATAGAGATTGACCATATCTAACCGGCTGCTGAATCTGGATCACATCGGATCATTTTTATAGCCAAAAGGAACAAATCAATTTGTAGTGGCTACGCAGCGCCCGACGTCACTCTCAGACTGATTTTCTGTCTCTCTCGCACGCACTCTTTGTCGTGTCGTTCAATATCGTTCAATCTTTGGAACAGTCTTTTCTCCCAGTAATTTGGAATGAGTCCTACATTATTCCGCTTCACAAGAAAGGTTCAACATCAAATATTGAAAACTATCGTGGTATCGCAAAGGTATCCGCCATCCCGAAGCTTCTTGAGTTCCTGGTCACCCGGCAACTGCAACATCTTTGTTGCAGCTTGATATCTCCGTCGCAACACGGTTTTTTCAGACATCGCTCAATATCGACTAACCTTCTTGAGTTTTCTAACCTAATCCACCGTGGTTAACAAATTGGTTTGCAGACGGATGTAGGTTTTACGGACTTCAGCAAGTCATTCGATTTTGTGAACCATGCTCTGCTTATTCACAAGCTCTATTTATTAGGGTTCCCAACGAATCTTCTAGATTGGATTTTGTCCTATCTCTCTAACCGTACTCAACGTGTTTTGTTTTCTAACGTGTTGTCAAATACTGGTAATGTTACTTCAGGTGTGTCACAGGGAAGTCATCTGGGTCCGCTTCTGTTTATTTTATTTGTGAATGACCTTCCTCAAGTTATAACATACTCTACTACACTAATGTATGCTGATGATGTTAGAATCTGTCTGTCTTACTCTGATTGGTATTTGCACACACGCCTTCAACTGAATCTAAGTGAACTACTATTGTGGTGTTCAACTAATCTTCTTTTTCTGAACCTTTCCAAATGCAAACTTATGACATTTTAACGTCGCGCTCCACATTTGAGCGAATTTCGAGTTCAAATTACCTCGGAGTCCTTTTTGATCATAATATGTGTTTTAACAGCCATATAGCTGCAACTGTAAATAAAGCTAAGGGTGTTTTAGCGTTCATCAAGCGTTGGTCCAAGGAGTTTGACGACCCGTACGTTACGAAACAACTGTACATCTCGTTAGTACGTCCTATATTGGAGTATTGTTCTTGTGTGTGGAGCCCGCAGTATAAAGAGCAGCAGGTTGTTATTGAATCCGTGCAAAAGCAATTTTGAATTTTTGCCCTTCGTAACTTTAACTGGGACTCGGGTAGAATCTTGCCACCCTACCGGTCTATGCTAAACCTTATTGACCTGCCGTCGTTGCCCCATCGCAGAATATGCAATGGCGTTATGTTCGTGCACAATTTCCTTCTCGGGATTGTTGACTCCGAAACTCTCTTGGGTCAGATTGACTTGGCCGTTCCATCTAGACCTACCCGTACTTTTAGGCCTATCCGTTTACCCATATGTAGGTCTAATTATGCCGATCATGAACCTTTTAGGGTTTTATGCCATAATTGCCATAATGCCTCTGCCATACCCTATCCCCTGAACTGTCTCTTAAACTAATTGCATGCAATATTTATAATCACTTAAATTTAGCCAACTTTTAACTTATCTTTTCACAACGGGCCGAAACCGGCCTAAGTGTGACGGGTTCCGAGCGAGCCCGGCAGCCGCCTCAACCTCAACCTAACTTATCTTTTTCCGCCTTTTGTAATTAAGTACTATTATTAACAGATAATTTGTTAATTTAATAAATAAATAAATAAATAAATTAGCGGCGTCTTCCAGAGGACAGCCATACTGACTATGTATCGGGTATAAATCTAGAGTTGCGGTATCCGTACCAACTCACAACGTTCCCTTTCGTTTAACATGTTATCAGCTTCTTCAGATCTACATAACTAACTACATACTTAAAAATATATTAAACATGAATTCTACTAGGATACTATTTTCCAAAAAAAAAATTGGACAAAATTTAAAAATACTACAACAAAAATTTAAAATTATTTCAAAGCCTATACGCTCTTGATTGATTAATTTTTAAAATTTCTTAGTACTAAAATCTATAGTGTTTTACATGCTAAGGCATGTTCTAGATTTATAAATTATTTGTTGAAGCTGTTCTTCAGTTTGTATTTCAATTTTTGTATGGGTTGGTAGCGCAAATATTTTTTCAAGTATCGTGCAACGATCACAAAAGGTCCGAGGTCTTTCGCATCACTGAATACCCAAACGCAAAACCTTTGAGGAGACGATACAATAAGTTCCCACCCAGTCGCATGAAAGAAATTCATTTTGTGATCTCAGCAGGGTTTTAATTTTCAGTTGAACGGTTACGTAAGTTCGATCCTAATAAAAAATTAAATTACATTATAAAAGACGTTTGCAAATTAAAGTGAGCAGAAAGAGCAATCAGCAGCATAAATAATCATCCCCTTTAAGAAGTGAACAATACGATGAAATAAATATGTGGAATTGAAGGCATAATCTGCGACCATAAGGGCGAATTATTATTTTCTTGTGTTTTTTGAACTCCAAATTATTTAAAAATAATAATAATGATCATTTAATAATTATTATTAAACCAACATTTTCAAAAAATTAGTCCGATTTATCAGCGCTGCTACATAGACTATATATATAATCATATATAGATCAAAGAAATAGCCGGGACAATATTTGTAAATATTTTATATCCCAGAAGTGGATACTATTATTTGACCAGGTGTTTGAAACTGAATAACCGACACCATAAAGCATAGTGTTCCTTATTTTTGGAAAGTAAAATTTGAACACGCATACGCTCTATTTTTGTTACTTCTGTATCCTAATAGCTAAAAAAATTATTTTGACTTTTTTAAATTACATTAAACCGTGCAGAATCGTGTTGGAAGTTGTGATTTTAACCACGCATACATTTTACATTTAGCATTCTGGCATGCTCTTTGTTACTAACGTGAAATTTAATTTGCAATCATTATTTGACTTTGATTTATCAATATTAAATATATATATATATACATATATAGATAAAATACCTACATACATGTATAGTAAAATGTGGAAATTTAAATCACATCGTTTTAATCATGCTCGTGGTAGCCCTGGATAGGTATCAGCTTAGTGTAAATTACTCTGTTTACATTCTACTAGCTACAATAAAGGCAATTCGTTATAGTTTTGATGGGCTTAGTATTAAAAATTAACGAAAAAGTCGGAAGAAACGAGCGATAGCGATAAAGAGTTGAAATTCAACAATAATATCCCAGAAGTTGTTAGTCTGCACTGGGATGGAAAGCTTTTACCAGCTCTAGATGGTGTGTTTGAAGTAAAAGTTGCGCAAATAGCAAGAAGTCCAGATATTCCCCTATTTAAAAAGCTTAAGGATACTTGGAAAAATCTGGACCTTTCAAAAATACAATCCGGTCTAGAAAATGTGGAAGCGCACTTTAACCGTTCTTAATATAATGAGTGGTTAGACTTTTTTTAAGCGAAACTACAAGAAAATTATGCTAGAGGAGAATTTCGGGAGTTATTTGAACTCTCCATAATATTCCTAGGTGGAGATATTAAACGGGAAAAATTAGACCTCCTGGCGCGATGGATCAAGCTCGTTGGATGGCACGAGCAATTTAAACCTTAAACGAGGGGGAACGTTGTGAGTTGCTGCGGACACCGCAACTCTACATTTATATCCGATACTTAGTCAGTATGGCTCTCCTCCGGCAGACGCCGCTAATATACACGACGAAGAATGCGTGCGAGAGAGGCAGAAAATTTGAGATATACGTTTTATAGTGAGATCTAACAGAAGTGCGGATACCAAATTTGGTTACTCTAGTCTCTGAGATTTGTGGATGCCCCAGATTTTCGCCCTTTGCGGGGGCGGAAGGGGGTGTGGCGAAATTCTGACACAAATCGAAAAGGGCCGATATCACAGGAGTGTGGATACCAAATTTGGTTGCTCTGGCTCTTATAGGTTCTGAGATCCTTGAACTCATATTTTGCAACTGGCAAAACCGACCATGAAACCTGTGTGTTAGAGAGAGACAGAGCGAGAGAAAATGAAATTGTTTTCTTGATTCTGGCTATAATAATTATATGATCTGGTTCAGATTTTACACTCTAAAACATATAGTCATCCTCTACGATTCTGCGTTTTCAGTTTTCTCGTATCTTTGAATTTGTGGATGCCACAGATTTTCGCCCTTTGTGGGGGCGGAAGTGGGCGGCGCAAAGTTTTGAAATATTCTTGTAGCAGTGACATATTACAGAAGTCCGGATATAAAACGTCGTTGCTCTAGCTCTTATAGTCTTAGAGCACTAGGCGCTGATAGGGACGGACAGACGGACGGACGGACAGACAGACAGGGCTCAATCGATTCGGCTATTGATGCTGATCAAGAATATATATACTTTATGGGGTCGGAAACGATTCCTTCTGGACGTTACACACCTCCACTTTTACCACAAATCTAATATACCCCAATACTCATTTTGAGTATCGGGTATAATAAGGAAAATATAGTAGTAGGTTCCATTGGGAACTTTCTATTCCTGTTAATTTAATAACTAGACAGTTTAAGGAAAGAAGATGTATAGGCAAAAAATAAAAACAAAAAGGATAACGTTCTGAGTCGATATAGACATATCCTGTCTAGCTTTTTTATATGATAACTACTCCGTCCATTTAGACTACAATTAAATAAATAAAATAAATGGAATCGTGGTAAATTTAAGTTTCATGCTGACCTACGAAATTATTCGGAAATTTTCTAGGTGAAACGCTACATTTACACCATTGCCAAAGAATCTCCTTTTTTCTAGATGTACTCGATGAGAACAAGGGTATATAAAACGAAGGGAAACGTTGTGAGTTGCTGCGGCGACCGCAACCCGATACTTAGTCATTATGGCTCTCCTCTGGCAGACGCCGCTAATATTAAACGACACGACAAAGAGTGCGTGAGAGACAGATAGACAACGTATCTGAACATGTCGACGGGCGCTGCGTAGCCACTGCAAATTGATTTGTTCCTTTTGGCTATAAAAATGATCCTATCTGATCCAGATTCGGCAATCTCTATGATTCTGCGTTTTAAGTTTTCTCGTGTCTTCAATATTGTGGATGCCACAAATTTTCGTTTTTTGTGCGGGCGGAAGGGGGTGCGGCGCAATTTTGAAACAAATTTGTCAAGGTCCGATATCACAGGAGTGTGGATACTAAATTTGGTTGCTCTAGATTTTATAGTCTCTGAGATCTAGTAACACACTTTTTGCAATAGGCAAAGCCGACCATGAAACCTGTGTGTTAGAGCGAGACAGAGCGAGAAAAAATGAAATTGTTTTCTTGATTCTGGCTATAATAATTATACGATCTGATTCAGATATTGCACTTTAGACGGTATAGTCATCCTGTACGATTCTGCGTTTTCTTTTTTCGTATCTTTGAAATTGTGGATGCCACAGATTTTTGCCCTTTGTGGGGCGGAAGTGGGCGGGGCGAAGTTTTCAAATATTCTTGTAGCAGTGACATATTACCGAAGTCCAGATACAAAATGTCGTTGCTCTTACTCTTATAGTCTTTGAGCACAAGGCGCTCATAGGGACGGACAGACAGACAGGGTTCAATCGATTCGGCTATTGATGCTGATAAAGAATACATATATGTATATACTTTATGGGGTCGGAAACAATTCCTTCTGTACGTTACACACATCCATTTTCACCTCAAATCAATTATATAAATAATCGTAATCGGGTATAAAAAGTTTGCTTAAAATTTTTGGCACGTAATTAATATAAATTAGGTGTAGTATTTTTAGAGGGACGGAAAAACAAAAAAAAACCAAAAACCACAACGAATTACATATATTATATAACAGATTGTAAAATTAATTAATCCGATCGTTAATGTAAGCCGGAATGAAGAAAATAATTTTCCGTGGCTGACTTCACTCGCCCAGTGTGTAGCTTCGTGGAGGAGTGAGGGAGATAAAGCGTCTAAATGATACTTCTTTAGTGAAAAGAGATAAAGAGACTTAACAGATGGTGCGGTACAGAAGCAGCTATTAAACATTAACCGGGAAGAGGATAGACGGAGCTCAGAATGTATTGTATAAGTTACAAAAAATGTTGAAGCTGAATAGTTTTTGTTGTAAAATTAAACTTACAACGATGTAAAAAACGTTGTACTATTGCACGTATTTAATTCTGGCTGGCATCACTACTGTGGATGATATATATGTATATAGGAGAATACCTGCCTGCACAATTAACAAACTCTCGCACTCTCGTGTACATCACTCTCGTGATGATATTTGGACATCTCATGGCATTCGTGCATGCAAATATGTTCAACTTGAATGCATCAAAATGAACGTTGATGAGATTCTATCGTATTAACCGTCGATGTATTGTTCGCGCTTACTTTTAGTTACTATCTTCTTTAACGATATATTTTTATTCGTCTTCAGTCTTCAGCACACTCCCTTAATCATTTCTACATATGTATGTATATGATTCTACATGTTGTATTACCAAGAGATGAAATTAGATCAAAGATGACTATTCAAAAACTGTCAATCAATTTGACTTTTATTTAATTCTGCTCCGGAATAATTTTACTAAGTCTAGAAAATGGCGGAATTTGTATTACTAATGCTAGTACGCCTTTTGCTACCGGTGACTTTAATAATTGGTAAGTTAGATAAGTTTATAATAGAATAAAACTGATAACCCTTTCAAAAAATAGTATCCCTGGTTCGCCCAGTTGGTTTGTCATTTGTCTACCTTTTCATGTTCTTTATGTCGCCGTGGCTATTGCAAACCAAGAGTCGTACACAACGTACAATGTTACATGCATATTTAATAGTTCTGTGTGTGTTAAGTGTTTTCTTTATAATTGGGCATATTATAATTAATTTGGTCAATTTGTTTTATTTTCACTTGGAATTGAGCATAGAACAAGTTTTTATTTTGCGTCAAGTTGGCTTTATCTATTTTAAGCGACTTCGGTAAGATTGTTTCAACGTTTTTTTTCATATTTAAGCTAAATGATACTCCATAGACTGATCACCGTTATGCAGTGGATACTTCCAGACATATTTATATTTATAGTTACTCTGGCTTTATTTATTTTTGCAAAAATTTCTGCTAAGAAACAGAGAATGCTTTTTCAAGATGAAGAAGAGGAAATTATTCGGAAGAATAGGGAAACCAGCGGTAGTTTAAAAATGGCCGAAATGAATCGACTTTTAATTATTGTTTATATTCGATCCATACTTAAAACATGTAAATATAGTGATCTCTCTTTTATTAGCATACAAATAATAATGTGTATAATCTGACAGCTCCAATTTTTTCTCTCATTGTACTCTACTTCGCTGCTACTTTAAGACCATCCCTACCCGGAAGCCTATATTTTCTGATGTTTATTATAGCTGGGACCTATTGGGCGATTTACCGTCAATTGCACCGGTACATTTATATCGAAACAATTTTTTTGTTAATATATATCTTGACTGTTTAACATATAGCGGAATGCATTACCCTCTTATATTTATGGTCATTGCTCTGTCACTTCATATAACATTTATTATGGGCTGTCAATTGCCAGTAGTACAAAAATCAATCAACACCGATACAATTTGGGCCCGGTAAGAGGTAAAAGGGGAAAGATGATCTTAATATTAATTTTAAGCCAACAGCATTATGGGAATGGAGATTTTACTTCGGCTTTCCGAGCATAACAATAATGGAAAAATAATCGAATTTAATCAGGAACTGAATGTGGATTCATATCTAAGCCCAGTAGCTTTGATGCTGGCCTATTTTGTAACAACCCTCAACCTTATTCACCGTGCACAATATGAGCTTACTTTTAACAGTATACGTATGAACTTAGGACCGAAGCCCAATGATATACCATCTCAAAAGCAAACCGTACATGAAAATAATGAATTAATATCGCCTAACGCGCAACCATCAATGCTGGAACAATTTTTTTATATGCTTTTTGATATCACGTCCGTTATTTATAAGAATAGCTACATTTTGATGAATACAATTATGATGGTAAGTGTTAATTACTTATTTACGTTACGCAGTTACTTTCGGCATTGCTTGCGTTGCGGCCTAATGTAAAAATATTAGTTCTGTTATATTTGAATGTAATCACATATATGTACATATGTATATATTTGCATATTTACCGAAGTACAATTTTAAAAACTGAGTAGTCCTATTTTTTTGATCGGTGAGAAAGATTTCAATCATAACTTGTTGGACAGTAAACGAATTTTAGCACAGTAAGGTTAAGATATTTCATTGTTTTGAACACACCCGATGTAAGTAAATGAACGAAAATTAATTTCGTCGACCGCATCATGTAGATTGATATTGGTCTAATATGTTTTGGTAGGTATTGGTCCAGTGGTTTGGTTTGTAATAAAAGAGTTTACCTTTTTCCTACCTATTTCCGACATATGTGTATACTCTATACTCGGTCTCAAAGAGTATAGGCGTAAAATTATAAAGTTAAGCTCGTGTAAGTGTAGGAAGCGTTAACGAGGGGGAACGTTGTGAGTTGCTGCGGAGACCGCAACTCCACCTTTATACCCGATACTTAGTCAGTATGGCTCTCCTCCGGCAGACGCCGCTAATATTGAACGACACTAGCAAATTGATTTGTTCCTTTTGGCTATAAAAATGATCTGATCTGATCTGATCCAGATTCATACGGTCATATGGTCATATGGATTAATATGGTCATACGATTCTGCGTTTTTGGTTTTCTCGTATCTTTAAAATTGTGGATGCCACAGATTTTCGTACTTTGTGTGTGTGTGTGTGTGTGGGGGGGGGGGGGGGCTGGGCGAAGTTTTGAAATATTCTTGTAGCATTGACATATAACAAAAGTCTGGATCCAAAACATCGGTGCTCTAGCTCTTATAGTCTTTGAGCACTAGGCGCTGATAGAGACTGACAGACGGACGGACGGACGGACGGACAGACAGACAGGGCTCAATCCACTCGGCTATTGATGCTGATCAAGAATATATATACTTTATGGGGTCGGAAACGATTCCTTCTGGACGTTACACACATCCACTTTTACCACAAATCTAATATACCCCAATACTCATTTTGAGTATCGGGTATAAAAATAATAAAAATTGTAAAATTTCGAAAAATCATTTATGTTTCTAGTTGAATTGTAATTGGGTAGCTCTATATTTACCAAAAAAATAAAATATTCGAACGTACTTTTTCAAAGATATCACAAAAAACAGAAGTGGTTTTAGATTGGTATGTAATGTAGCAAAAAACTAAGAATTGGGTGGGAATATACGCATACAATTTGTTGTGATAATATATAAAGTATTGAGAGTTAGTTTTCCAAGTTATTAAATGTAGAAGCCGTTCCTGTTTTACGTTACTGGCGTTACAGAGCCAAGTTAAGAAGATTAAATTTTTTTTAAATAGTTCAATATGTTAGAGAGACTTTGAGAAAAAACTTTTAAATGTAAAGGAAAACATAACTATTAAAATACCGAAAAAGGGAGTAGGTTTTAATAGGTTTTCACATCAAATTTAATAAAATTGTATGTCAATTGGATAAATTTGGATAATACCATTCCATAAATTTAGAAAATAATAACTAAGAAAAAGTATATATAAATCAGTTTTGTATTGACGTGTCATATTTTTTGACATGGTGGACCATTTGGCGGAAATGCCCACACATATATTATTGATCAGAATTATACTTTATAGATGCCGTCGATGCCGCCTTGTCTCCTATAACATATACATAAGCACCTCATAAGCAACTCATAAGGATTTAATAAACGAAATCTTAATTTGCTTTTATTTGATATTTTTAACCACCGTATTGTAGATATGCACAGCAATAAGTTAAACTCCCATTTTATCATTACAGATTTGGTCAATTGTTTATCATAGTTGGCTGACATTTGTGTTACTCATTTGGGCAAATATTCTTTGGATGATACCAAATCAACGGCGTTCAATGATGCGTTCCAGCTTTTTTGTCGTACTTTTTGCCGAGTTCCTAGTGGTTACTCAGTATATATATGGAATGAATATTTATGAGGAGGAGCTGCCCACTAAAGTGACGGTATGTTTCACGAATATTTCACGGTGTTTTCGTAAAGAACCATGGTCCGGGTATTTTAAGGATTGTTCTACAACTCAGTATCACCAATGAGGTATATTCAGCCGTTGATGTCTGCCCTTTCGGCAGATAATTTCGATACCTGACTATCGGCGTCCAATAATCTAACCATGACCATGGCCAGTCAAGCTTAACCTTTATCTGTCAGTGCCCCGTGAGGTATAACAGAGCGTGCCAATGGGTGTTTCCATTAATTTATTACAACCCGTCTTCTTAGCTTAGCTACATTCCCTCCTAGATTCCATATAGCATGGTTGGCGCACCATCGGCATGTATATCCAGTGAATTAGAGCAGGAAAGAGGCCACATGGTTTTTTATACCCGATACTCAAAGAGTATAGGTGTATATTAGATTTATGGTGAGAGTAGATCTGCGTCACACCCAGATGTAAGCATTTGCGACGATAATAAAGTATATATATTCTTGACCCTTAAAGACTCCTGTAATATCACACTGAGTTCTGAGTTTGAATCTATATTTGAAAAAAGACGTTTCAGTGAGAAGAATGATTTTTCCTTTTTCGCCATATTATATATTAGTCAATAACATAAATAAACAATAAAAGATAGAGGCCCCAAAGAATCGTATTAGCCGGAAAACATTATTTTGTAAAATAAAAATTAAGAAAATTATAAAACCGAACTTGAAAAAAAAAAAAAAAAATCCGCAAAAACTTTTCTGTTAAGCTATTAAGCGTTTTTAATAACTGTTGCAATTTTGCAGTCAATGAAAGTCGAGAGGTTGTATATTGCATTTGCCTCCCACGTTATTGTGTTTACTGAAACCTGGTCAAAGCCGGACATTCTTAGTTCCGAGGTTTTGGCAGGTCGGTACACAACTTTTAGAAAGGACGGTTCGTCTCGACGTGCAGGGGGGGGGGGGGGGTCCAAGTTCAACAGGAACTGGAATTCCTGTGTGTAAAACTGATTCTTCCCGCTTTCGCTATATTCATTACTTGCTCGTATATCCCACCTTCTTCGGATATTTCAATTTATGAGCAGCACTTGTCCGCTTTAACCGCTGTTTCTTCCTCGCTATCTGATAAAGATCGTATGATAGTTCTTGGTGACTTCAACTTGCCAGGAACTGTGTGGTCTTCGAGTCTAGTATCCTAATGCCCATGTCACGAACTGACTTTGTTGACGGCTTGCCTGACCTGTCCCAGTCTAAAGTCAATCATGTGAAAAATTCCTTGGGTCGATTGCTTGATCTGTGCTTTGTATCAGATCCGACCATAGTGTTGTTAACCCGAGCCCTTCCGCTCACTATACCTGAAGACGCCTACCACCCTACTTTCGAGGTGTCGCTAGATATAGGACCAACTGTATTGGATCGGTCGAGTAGACTACCTGTACGTGTCCGCTGCTTTCGTAAAGCCGAGTTTGCGAAGCTTAATAACCTCATTAGGGATTTTGATTGGTCCGCTTTGTACTTGTGCACTGATGTCATAAAAGGCACAAACATTTTTTACAATGCTCTTGGCACATTTTTTGATTCTTGTGTCCCGCTTTCTTGTCCGATTAGATCTGGAAAACCGCCTTGGCTTACCAAAGAGTTATCCAGTCTAAAAAACTTAAAATCAAGACTTTATAAAAAATTTCAAGAAGTGGGTTCTCCTACTTCTCACTCTCGCTATGTAATAGCTCGGTCAAACTTTTCAGTTCTTATTGCTCAATGCTATAAGAACTACCTATCTCGATGCAGGATACGTTTTTCTCAGGACCCTAAACAGTTTTACTGCTTCGTAAACAGTAAGCGTAGAACGTCCGCACACCCATCCTCGCTATCATTTTGTAATACGTTGGCAAATAATGATCAGGCAATTGCCGATCTTTTTGCCCAATTTTTCCAAACCACCTATTCTGAGGAAAGCTACTCTGGTCATCCGTACCCATACGGTTTACCGAGGTCGAACGGCATTTTCAGTCCCTTGTTAAATGAATGTTCTTTACTTCATGATCCTCGACTAGTTAAGCCGGTGTTTTCACCGGGTCCAGACGGGGTTCCAGGTTGTGTACTCAGGTACTGCGCCGAGGCTCTGTGTGGACCTTTGCTTAAACCATTCACCCTGTCCATTGATTCTTCTTGCTTCCCCCCGATCTGAAAGGAATCGTTTATAATTCCTCTCCATAAAAAAGGTAGCAAGTCTGATGCAAAAAATTATAGAGGTATAGCAAAGTTATCCGCTATTCCCAAAATGTTTGAGAAGGTTTTAACTCCGCACTTGCAAGTCACTTATATCTCCAACTCAGCATGGATTTATAAGGCGGCGATCAACCACCACGAACTTGTTAGAGTTTACCTCTTTCATTATTAAAGGCTTTCAAGGTAACTTACAGACGGATGTTATTTACACCGACTTTAGTAAAGCATTCCCTTTTAGCGCATAAACTTGACCTTTTAGGGTTTCCGCCCAACCCCCTGAGATGGATTTCTAGCTATCTTTGTTCTAGGTCTCAAAGAGTCCTCTTCAAAAACTCCCTCTCTTTACCAGTAAAGGTTTCTTCGGGAGTACCACAGGGCAGCCACCTAGGCCCCTTACTCTTCACACTCTTTATCAATGACTTGCCTTCAGTATTAACATACTCTCGAGTACTTATGTATGCGGATGATGTTATGTACAAGGACATTTCATTTTATTCTCGCTTGCAATCCGATCTCAGTAACTTTCAGTCATGGTGTTGTGCAAACTTGTTACACCTTAATGCCTCGAAATGCAAAGTTATGACATTTCATCGTTCTAGCCCTTTGTTGGCTCCCTATACCCTATTTGGTGGTTCTCTTGAGAGAATTACCCTGGTGGATGATCTGGGTGTTATGTTAGACCCCAAGTTAAAGTTTTCCGAACACATTTCTACCATGGTAAATAAGGCGATGAGCGTGCTTGGGTTTATAAAGAGGTGGTCAAAGGAATTTGACGACCCCCATATAACAAAGACTCTATACCTCGCTTGTTCGTCCGATCTTAGAATACGGCTCCTCTGTATGGTGCCCTCAGTACAAAGTACACCAGGACCGTATAGAATCAGTACAGAACAACTTTTTACTCTTTTCTCTGCGGGGCCTTAACTGGGATGCGGGTGTAAGACTCCCATCTTACTCTAGTAGACTACTATTAGTAAACCTCCCATCCTTAGTTAACCGTAGAAAAATGCTTGGTGTGATATTTATGCACAACTTGATCAGGGGTGACATAGACAGCCCTGATCTGTTGAGCCGCATAAACTTCACGATTCCTATTAGACTGACTAGAAATTTTATACCGTTGTTCCTTCCACTTTGTAGATCGAATTGTTCCTTGCATGAACCGTTTAGGGTCTTATGCTCGGATTATAATTCCCTCTACCATATTATATCCACCTTTCTATTAATTAGTAACTGTAGTGGTATTTGTATTTTGATTGCATGCTTAGTTTCTTAGTAAGTTTAGTACTAATTTTCCTCGAATGTTAGTCTAATAGCTATCTTTCTTGCATGTTCGCGTTTGGTTCGGCTACGCACCGCGCGTCATGCGGCAGCGCCCCTCGGTCGGTTGGGCGGGAGGAGGGCTGCGTTTTGCCTGGGATCCGCGCGTAACAGCCTTCTGCTGGTGTCACACGGGCCACTTGACGGTGCAGTAACTGCATCGCCTCTTGAAAGATGCAGTCATTGCATGTCAACGTCCAATAATATAATTCACAATTTATTTGCCAACTTTAAACCAACTTATCGCGTATGTACATATGGGGATGATTGGGCGAACGATTGATGCGAGGATGTTAATCGAACAGCTGCGACGATTAGCTCAAGACTGACAATGCAAGGGCTGACGGGCCAAATTGCCGGGCCCTATGCAGCAAGCTTAGACGCGAGCGAGAGAGTAGGATAGCCCGAGAGCGTTAGAGCTGCTCGGGGCCGCTGTTAAGCCGAGTACGAGAGATTGCGATATAAAGAGACGAAAGAATTCCGCTGCATGTGCATATGCGGTAGCAAATGATCTTTACAGTGGGGGCATTGGAAATGACAACAACAAAATGCATTTCCTTTGGGCCGCACCACTGGCAATAATTTAAAATATTTAAGCTGCTTGACCCGACATACTCCCCCCGTTGGAAGCCTGACTTTCAACAGCATCTTTAAGGGGCAGCAGGCACACCTTGTTGACGGCGCGCTTGGTGATTCTCGACCTCTCGCCAGTGGCCACTTCATGGGAGGAAGATTCTCATCCTTGACAAGAACCAAATCTGCGACTGCTAAACTGGGCTTCGCAGTGCGCCACTTTGAGCGCTGCTGCAGTGACGTGATGTACTCCTCCTTCCACCGGGACCAAAAGAGCTGCTGCAGGTATGAAACGCGCTGCTAGCCGTCCAGGCGATCGATGTTTAGCTGAGTGACGTCAGGCTCAGCGAACGAAGCAGGAGGGCCACCATTCAAGAAATGCGCTGGAGTTAGAACATCTAGATCGGCAGGGCTCTCTGAAATTGAAACTAAAGGTCTTGAATTAATCACTGCCGAGATGTGGCACAACAGCGTCCGCAGCTCGTCAAATCCAAGAACCGAGTTGCCTATCGCACGGTAGAAGTGGTACTTGGCTGTCTTCACTGCAGCCTCCCATAGACCACCAAAATGAGGGGAGCGCTTAGGAATGAAATGCCAGCCCATAGCCTCGACCAAGCAAAAATCCAGCAGCGCCTTCTGATGGTCATCGCTGAGGACCAGGCGCTTTAACTCCATCAGCTCATTCTTAGCGCCGACAAAATTGGTTGCGTTGTCTGACCAAATTTGCCGCGGCTTTCGTCTGGTACATATGAAGCGCTTTAGTCCATGAAGAAAAGCAACTGTGGATAAGTCCTTTATAAGCTCCAGATGAACAGCCTTGGTAGCGAAAGAAATGAAGACGCAGACGTAGCACTTGATTGGAGCCTTGTTGCGTGCCTCCGGTTTGTAGAAAAACGGCCCACAAAAGTCCACGCCTGTGATCTCGAAGGCATGAGAACCATCGAGCCGCTCCTTTGGAAGATCCGCCATAATATGCTCCAATACCCTGGGCTTCAGTCGAAAGCATCTTGTTTACTGCCTTGCTTACCGTCTTCCTCCCCCCAATAGGCCAATATTGGGATCGAATTAGTCCAAGCAAAGCTCGAGGACCAGCGTGCAGATTCCGCTCATGAAAATGGGAGATTTTTGCAAGAGTCAGTGGATGGCTGCTGAACAAGATGACTGGATGACGGCCATCAAAATCCAACGAAGAGTTTTTCAGTCGACCATCTACCCTGAGAAGTCCAAACTGATCCATGAATGGCGATAACGATGCGATCGAGCTCGATGAGGAGACTGCTCTCCTTGCCCGCAGTGACTTCATGTCCTCCCATAGCTGAGTACGCTGGACTAGTCGTAGCAATACCTGGGTTTCATGTTCAATGTCTGAGATAGTGAGTCAGAGTACCGAATTCGGTTGCAAAACTTGTGAATGTATCCGAAAGCGCGTTGCAAAGAAACAAATGAATTCGCATACTTGGAATCAGCAACAATGTCCATGTAGGGCGATTTAACCAGAAGAGCCTTCCGACGAAGTTCAAGGGCTGGCTTATCAGGTAGCACAGTGGGTGGCCAGTCATCTGTGGAGCCGCAAAGAAATGGAGGACCATGAGCCCAAAGAGGTGACTCATTCAGCTCAGTCGGATGAGCCCCTCGAGACAGAATGTCGGCTGGGTTTAAAGCTGTAGGAACAGAGCGCCATTCTATTTTTTCGGTCATTTCCTGAATCGTTGACACTCTATTTGCAACAAATATATTAAATCTTGACGGCTCGTCCCGAATATAAGAGAGCGCAACGACAGAATCACACCAACAGTAACACCTTCCCTTGAAGACATTCATTCCAGCTATCTCAGATATGAGCCTAGCCAGCAAATCCGCTCCACAAAGTTCCTACTTTGGTACTGTAAGAGAGATTTGGCACAAAATAAGTGACTGCTGGAGTGCTGACCCTTGGACACGACATAAATGCATGCACCATAAGCCTCGATGCTGGCATCGCAAAATCCGTGAATTTCCAGCGTAGAGTCTGGAAGGAGTACAAGCCGAGGAAATTCAAGTCGACGAATCTGACTTAAACTGGTGCATATTTCCGGCCACTCGGTGTTCAGTGCGACTGGAAGGCCTTCATCCCAGGACAACTTCTCTTGGCACAAACGCTGGAGAAAGATTTTGGATTTAGTAATTACGGGACCAGCTAGTCTGAGAGGATCGTAGAATCGTGCTATGGATGACAAAACAGAACGCCTGCAGGAAGAAGATTGAAGTGCCAAGAACGAAAATAATAGTAGATCAGAAACCGGATCCCAAGCAAGTCCTAAAGTCAAAAATGTTCCTTGTCCTCTTCCGGAACTCCATCCAGCACAGCAGAGACGTTCGAACACCATTTCCTCAATCTGAACTGACCTCTAGACAATATTCCAGTAGTTTGCTTCAGAATTCGGATAGCCTCTTCCTGAGAGCTGGCTCCAGATATCAAGTCATCCACGTAGAAGTCACGGCGAAGGATTTTAGCTCCAACTAGAAACGCCATCTGCTCGTCCATTGCCAACTGATGCATCGCTCGCACAGATAAATAGGAGGCAGGCTTCGTCCGATAAGTAACGGTGTCCAATTGAAACACACGCAAGTCTTCTTCCCTGGAGTTTCTCCACAGAATACACTGCAAGTTGCTATCCTCGGTCGAGGCTCTTACACAACGATACATCTTACAGATATCTCCCGTAATCGCAACGGCTTATGACCGAAATCGAGCAAGAATATGAAACAGTTTGGGTTGGATTACGGGACCAGCCATTAAAACGTCGTTCAGGGAATATCCAGATGAGGTTAAGGCGGATCCATTAAAAACGACGCGAAGCTTGGTCGTAGAACTATCTTCCTTCATGACGCCATGGTGAGGCAAAAAATATCGGCAGTTGCTGATTGACTGGGCAGGAACCTGAGACATATGGCCTAATCAAGGTACTCCTTTATAAATGCTGCATACTGAGATTTAACATCAGGGCGACGATCTAACTTTCTCTCAAGGGTAAGGAATCTACGAAGAGCTTGCTTGTAAGATTCTCCAAGGAGATCCAAATTATATTTTGCTGGCAGCCGAACACAATAATCGCCTTTATGTAGTCGACGGAAATGCTGCACAAAGTGTGCTTCACAATCTAGCTCTTCTTTGGTAGACTTTATTATTGGTTCGATGCAATTTTCTACCTCCCAAAACCTCCGAAGAAGCACCTCAAGCCGATCCTCTTGACTATTATCCTCAGCAGCTACGGCCCGAGCGCGAGAGACCATCAACGAGGAACCTTTTAAACGCGAACAACTTCCAGACACGACCCATCCCAAGCGCGTTTTCTGAATTGAAGGCAATCCTGGCAGTATCTTGACCTGACCAACACACAGGAGTTCGAAAAACAGACTTGCGCCAATTAGCAGATCGACGCGCTGCGGCTTATAAAACTCCGGATCAGCTAGTGGTATGTTCGATGGAATGTTCCAGTTTTGAGTGTCAATTCCAAAGCTTGGCTGTCGATCGGTTATGCTAGAGGCTACAATGGCAGTGATGAGAGTTGAGTAATCCAATGAGCGAGAGTGCAGGCTAACGTTGATCGAAAATCCATCCGTGACGAAGCTAGAGAGTCGCCTATTCCCGAGACTGCAGTCGATGATTTAATTTTTCGAAGCTGAAGCTGATTCGCGAAACGAGAAGTTATTAGATGCAACTGGGAGCCGGAATCCAGCAACGCTCGGCAGGGAACTAAAACTCCGAAACGATTTTTGACTAAGACCATAGCCGTGGCAAGTAGAACAACACCATTCCTGAGATCTTGGGCAATAAGGGCAGACGAGGTAGACGCTGAAGTAGAGGGCTCAGTGGTATGCTCAGACGGCGTAGACTCAGACAGCGCAGACTGAGATGGAGTATACGGCGCTGATTTCCCTTGGACTGCGGTATCTTCAGGGCTACCAAAATGAAGGAGGGTATGGTGTCTACCCCCGCAGGTACGACAGTTGCTCGAGGTGCTCTGAAGTAATCGATGCCCTGTTCTGAGACAATTTATACACAACGAAAGCCGCTTGGCTTCTTTATGGCCATTTGTGGGGGACAGTGCTGGACCTCGTGAGCACCATCGTTGCACAGCGCGCAGCGTGCTACGGTTTGGTTCGTTGTAACCAATATGGACCTAGAATTATTATGCTTTCTACTTCTGCCCACCTGACAGCTCAACGCATAGCTTGCCATAGAAAAGTCCATCGTCTCCAATGATCTGCATTGCTGCTCCAAGAACGAGGCCATAGATTTCCACGACGGAATTAAGTTTGCGAATGCGAGGTCGTTGAATCGTTCCTCCCACTTCTCTTGGCTCGCTGGATCCAGTTTTCGGAGAAGCTCCTGCACGACGATGCATCCTGCGATCTGCTCAGTGGTGCCCAAACCCTGGAGCGCGCGCATATGTGAATTGAACTTGTCTGAAAGCTCACGAAGCATGACCACTGACCCAGGTTCCACAGCCTGGAGCGCCAAGATCTCATTGATGTGTGCCTGAAATACCAATCGCCGATTATTGAATCTGTTTTCCTACAAATCTAATGCCACAGCATAATTGACATCTGAGATTTCCAGCGACCGAACAGTCTCCAATGCCGAATCCCGCAGACAGGAACGCAAATGCTGGAGCTTTTCTATGTTTGTTAAGTCCGGATGGCTGTCGATGATGGTGGCAAACATTGAATAGAAGTCCGTCCAGTTCGCATACAAGCCGCTAAACGTCGGCAGTTGTATAGGAGGCAGGGATGGTACTTGTCTACGGTGAGGCAGAAATTGCGAGCCGGCAAACTCAACCGTAGTGTTTCCTCCAGCCAAGGTAGAATGAAACGGCATGCGTCCGCTACTCTTAGCCATTTCCCTCATAATCGCCGCCTTCAGCGAGCTGGCAAGTGACTCAAAAATGTCACACAAACCATTGTGAATTTCGCTTCGATCCAATTCCTCAAGCTCGGTTAGAGAGATAGGACAAAATCCAATCTAGAATATTGGTTGGGAACCCTAATAAATAGAGCTTGTGAATAAGCAGAGCATGGTTCACAGAATCGAATGCCTTGCTGAAGTCCGTAAAACCTAAATCCGTCTGCAAACCAATTCGAAAACCACGGTGGATTAGGTTAGAAAACTCAAGAAGGTTAGTCGATGTTGAACGATGTCTGAAAAAACCGTGTTGCGACGGAGATATCAAGCTGCAACAAAGATGTTGCAGTTGCCGGGTGACCAGGAACTCAAGAAGCTTCGGGATGGCGGAAAGCTTTGCGATACCACGATAGTTTTCAATATTTGATCTTGAACCTTTCTTGTGAAGCGGAATGATGTAGGACTCATTCAAAGTTACTGGGAGACAAGACTGTTCCAAAGATTGAACGATATTGAACGACACGACAAAGAGTGCGTGCGAGAGAGACAGAAAATCAGTCTGAGCGTGACGTCGGGCGCTGCGTAGCCACTACAAATTGATTTGTTCCTTTTGGCTATAAAAATGATCCGATGTGATCCAGATTCAGCAGCCGGTTAGATATGGTCAATCTCTATGATTGTGCGATTTTAGTTTTCTCGAATATGCAACATTGTGGATGCAACAGATTTTCGCCCTTTGTGGGGGCGAAAGGGTGTAGCGCGAAATTTTGAGATATACATTTTATACCAACATTATACAACAACAACATACCAACATTTATACCATATTTAGTTGCTCTAGCCTTAATAGACTCTGAGATTTGTGGATGCCCCAGATTTTCGTCCTTTGCGGTGGCGGAAGGGGGTGCAATTTTGACACGAAACGGTCAAGGTCCGATATCACAGGAGTGTGGATACCAAATTTGGTTGCTCTGTGAAACCTGTGTGTTAGAAAGAGAGACAGATCGAGAATGAATGAAATTGTTTTCTTGATTCTGGCTATAATAATTATATGATCTGGTTCTTTTTATACTCTAGAACATATAGTCATCCTCTACGATTCTGCGTTTTCAGTTTTCTTTGAAATTGTGGATGCCACAGATTTTCGCCCTTTGTGGGGGCGGAAGGGGGCGGGGCAAAGTTTTGAAATAAACTTGTAACAGTGACATATCACAGAAGTCCGGACATAAAATGTCATTGCTCAAACTCTTATAGTCTTTGAGCACTAGGCGCTGATAGGGACGGGCAGACAGACAGATAGGGCTCAATCGACTCGGCTATTGATGCCGATTCCTTCTGGACGTTACACACATCCACTTTCACCACAAATCTAATACACCCCTATACTCATTTTGAGTATCGGGTATAAAAATGTGCCAAGAGCATTGTAAAAAATGTTTGTGCCTTTTATGACATCAGTGCACAAGTACAAAGCGGACCAATCAAAATCCCTAATAAGGTTATTAAGCTTCGCAAACTCGGCTTTACGAAAGCAGCGGACACGATCAGGTAGCCTACTCGACCGATCCAATACTGTTGGTCCTATATCTAGCGACACATCGAAAGGAGGATGGTAGGCGTCTTCAGGTATAGTGAGCGCAAGGGCTCTGGTTTACAACACTATGGTCGGAACCGATACAAAGCACAAATCAAGCAATCGACCCAAGAATTTTTCACATGATTGACTTGAGACTGGGACAGGTCAGGCAAGCCGTCAACAAAGTCAGTTCGTGACATGGGCACTAGGATACTAGACTCGTCTACCGAAGACGAAACAGTTCCTGGCAAGTTGAAGTCACCAAGAACTATCAAATTGAGATTTCCGAAGAAGGTGGAATATACGAGCAAGTAATGAATATAGCGAAAGTGGGAAAATCAGTTTTACACAGAGAGTGTTCCGACATGAAGTTAGAGTCCACTGCAATCAGAACCCCTCCTGCACGTCGAGACGAACGGTCCTTTCTAAAAGTTGTGTACCGACCTGCCAAAACCTCGAAACTTCGAATGTCCGGCTTTAACCAGGTTTCAGTAAACGCAATAATGTGGGAAGCAAATGCAACACTATCCCGGAAAAGAATGCTGAGCTTACTACGTAAGATTCTAACATTTTGATAGGTTACTAAAAGAGAAGCTAGTTTTTTGGAAGGGTGGAAGGATTTGAGGATGGTACATTGGGATGATTTGTAAGAGTTATGGGGGGCCTATTCTTCTTCTTAGCCATGAACTCCCTCAACACCAAATGCTCTGGCCAAAATTTGGCAGAGCAAATGGTGTTAAAATCAGTTTGGGAGACACCTATTTTAAATGAAGCTATCTCCCTGGCATAAGAGAAATTAAACTTCTCCACCTTTAAACCCACGGCTTTTATTTTGTTTAGATGTGAGGTCAGGGGCCAGCCGTGAAACAAAAACTTGTCGTTTTGGTGGGACTGCCACCAGTGGTCGTTGTTCTTGGAGCGGCAGAGTGACGGTTGGCACTTGCAGATCCCGCGGAGTGACCCTTTTACGCCTCGGAGACTCATTCAGCAGTTGCAGACTGCCAAATTGAGACTCCATGGCTAGGAGCCGATCGTACTACTTGTTAAAGCCAACGGTCAGCTCCTTAAAGCCCTTCCACGCCTGCCTCATAAATATGACCATTTCAGTCTCAACCGCACGGCATGCCTCACAACTGTAGTGCAAGCCATTATGTTTTGATATGGCATCGCCGACGAGGCCCGTAAACGCAGCGCATTTTGCGGGCACTACGCTATCGCAGAGCCATCAGAAGATACTCGGCTGAACATGGGTGATCTCTTTCCGACAGGATTTTTTGGCACATACAACAGAAAACTCCATAATAAAAAATTTGAACAAAATAATAATATTTCAAAACAAATGGCTATCAAACAAGTGTGCCAGACAAACGCTACTATGAGGAGAGGAGAACAGTTGCAGAAGCAGCTAATGAGAGAGAGAGAGCTACTGAACAGAAAGTTACGAGAGCGAGAGAGAAAGAACAGTTATTAAAGTTGAGGTGATTGTGGACGTTGACATGCAATGACTGCATCTTTCAAGAGGCGATGCAGTTACTGCACCGTCAAGTGGCCCGTGTGACACCAGCAGAAGGCTGTTACGCGCGGATCCCAGGCAAAACGCAGCCCTCCTCCCGCCCAACCGACCGAGGGGCGCTGACGCATGACGCGCGGTGCGTAGCCGAACCAAACGCGAACATGCAAGAAAGATAGCTATTAGACTAACATTCGAGGAAAATTAGTACTAAACTTACTAAGAAACTAAGCATGCAATCAAAATACAAATACCACTACAGTTACTAATTAATAGAAAGGTGTGTAAGGATTAATAATTTAATAAGAGGAAGAGAATTAGTGGTGGATATAATATGGTAGAGGGAATTATAATCCGAGCATAAGACCCTAAACGGTTCATGCAAGGAATAATTCGATCTACAAAGTGGAAGGAACAACGGTATAAAATTTCTAGTCAGTCTAATAGGAATCGTGAAGTTTATGCGGCTCAACAGATCAGGGCTGTCTATGTCACCCCTGATCAAGTTGTGCATAAATATCACACCAAGCATTTTTCTACGGTTAACTAAGGATGGGAGGTTTACTAATAGTAGTCTACTAGAGCATCCCAGTTAAGGCCCCGCAGAGCAAAGAGTAAAAAGTTTTTCTGTACCTGGTGTACTTTGTACTGAGGGCACCATACACAGGAGCCGTATTCTAAGATCGGACGAACAAGCGAGGTATAGAGAGTCTTTGTTATATAGGGGTCGTCAAATTCCTTTGACCACCTCTTTATAAACCCAAGCACGCCCATGGCCTTATTTACCATGGTAGAAATGTGTTCGGAAAACTTTAACTTGGGGTCTAACATAACACCCAGATCATCCACCAGGGTAATTCTCTCAAGAGAACCACCAAATAGGGTGTAGGGAGCCAACAAAGGGCTAGAACGATGAAATGTCATAACTTTGCATTTCGAGGCATTAAGGTGTAACAAGTTTGCACAACACCATGACTGAAAGTTATTGAGATCGGATTGCAAGCGAGAATGAAATGAAATGTCCTTGTACTGGACACAGAGTTTAACATCATCCGCATACATAAGTACTCGAGAGTATGTTAATACTGAAGGTAAGTCATTAATAAAGAGTGTGAAGAGTAAGGGGCCTAGATGGCTGCCTTGTGGTACTCCCGAAGAAACCTTTACTGGTAAAGAGAGGGAGTTTTTGAAGAGGACTCTTTGAGACCTAGAACAAAGATAGCTAGAAATCCATCTCAGGGGGTTGGGCGGAAACCCTAAAAGGTCAAGTTTATGCGCTAAAAGGGAATGCTTTACTAAAGTCGGTGTAAATAACATCCGTCTGTAAGTTACCTTGAAAGCCTTTAATAATGAAAGAGGTAAACTCTAACAAGTTCGTGGTGGTTGATCGCCGCCTTATAAATCCATGCTGAGTTGGAGATATAAGTGACTTGCAAGTGCGGAGTTAAAACCTTCTCAAACATTTTGGGAATAGCGGATAACTTTGCTATACCTCTATAATTTTTTGCATCAGACTTGCTACCTTTTTTATGGAGAGGAATTATAAACGATTCCTTTCAGATCGGGGGGAAGCAAGAAGAATCAATGGACAGGGTGAATGGTTTAAGCAAAGGTCCACACAGAGCCTCGGCGCAGTACCTGAGTACACAACCTGGAACCCCGTCTGGACCCGGTGAAAACACCGGCTTAACTAGTCGAGGATCATGAAGTAAAGAACATTCATTTAACAAGGGACTGAAAATGCCGTTCGACCTCGGTAAACCGTATGGGTACGGATGACCAGAGTAGCTTTCCTCAGAATAGGTGGTTTGGAAAAATTGGGCAAAAAGATCGGCAATTGCCTGATCATTATTTGCCAACGTATTACAAAATGATAGCGAGGATGGGTGTGCGGACGTTCTACGCTTACTGTTTACGAAGCAGTAAAACTGTTTAGGGTCCTGAGAAAAACGTATCCTGCATCGAGATAGGTAGTTCTTATAGCATTGAGCAATAAGAACTGAAAAGTTTGACCGAGCTATTACATAGCGAGAGTGAGAAGTAGGAGAACCCACTTCTTGAAATTTTTTATAAAGTCTTGATTTTAAGTTTTTTAGACTGGATAACTCTTTGGTAAGCCAAGGCGGTTTTCCAGATCTAATCGGACAAGAAAGCGGGACACAAGAATCAAAAAATGTGCCAAGATAGGGAGAGAGTGATAAAACAACCAAAGCTACAAGACGTGATCTGTAATGCAATGTAATGCGTACTCACGGCAACAACAAAAACACGACAAGCCGACGCCGAAAAATTAGAAGTTATATAAATAATGTTTTAAAACAAATCAAAAGGCATGCACTCGCGGAATAGAATAGATTTCCAGATTGAAGGCTGGTTAGGAAGTTAATTAAAGTTTTTTTATGAAACACCGTCTGTTTATGCAAAACAAAAGAAAAATATGCTCTGATCTACTAAAGACATCGAACGATTTTTGCGATTGGGATTCACGTAACTGCGCCATGCTCACAACCTCATCTGCATTGTTTTCATGGATTTGTTCACCTGAAATTATATCTATCTATATCTATACCTACCCTTATATCTCGTATGGTTCTGGACTTGATCGTTTTTCTACTCAAATTGGCCCCACTGCGTCTTATTGGCATTGCTCAAGTTCTCAGGTTACAATGTTTGTTATTGAACTTCTCCGAAATGGCTCGACCGATTTTCCTGAAATGTTACGTGCTTTCGATTATAAGTTTTTTTTTTAGATGTTTTCGCTTCCGTGATGAAATGAATAATGATTTCATACACAACATTCAAACCCCAGGACCGAATTTTTTTTTCGGACTATTGTGATTTCATATGTGTATGAAAATGTTTTATTTAATTTAATATTTTTCATAACATTTTCTTTGAATTTCATGACGCCACATTTACAGTAAATGCTATTGGTTCAGATTAGCGAGATTACCTTGGTAATCGTAGTAACAATATTCTGGGCTTTACATGTGCTGCAGGTCCAGATGGCGATGGGCGCTTCCCACGATGCTATGCCTTAAAACTAATTAATCTGAATTAATTTTAATAATTTGAGACACGAGAATTTTGTATATTAGAAGATATTAAATAAATTCCTTCTGTTGTTTTTTAGAGTTGTGGCTTTAATCTGGAACAAATTGGCTTTGTTCATCCGCAAAATAAAGGCAGTCAACCGTGGATTCCTTTAACAGTGAAGACTGGATTTCTATTTACTTTTTGGATAACATCTCGTCAGTATTTCAAGGAAAAAGCTGAGGATAGGACGCAAAGTGATCTCCTTCAGCAAATCTTTGGACCTCATCACTCACGTTCTGAGCACTTGCTTTTTGAAAAATCACAAGCACCACGACTCATCGTATTTATTTTCAAAAGTGTTACAAATTTTATAACGCGGATATGGATGTGGCTGCTGATATTTTTAATATTCTTATGTGCAATGATTGATCGTGTCATGACTGGTTTTCGGATTTGCTACATGTCACTTTTTCTTCTCTTTTTGATGGTCTTCCAGATGTCTCTTCAACTTTGGATTAAATTTCTCTATGGATATTGGATGTTTCTTATTTTCTATGCGATGTCAATACTGACAGTTATTTATACATATCAATTCGACAATTTTGATTACTATTGGTACAAGTTTTTAAATGTGCAGCCAACATTGTGAGTCAAACACGGTTTTCTTTTTTAATTTTTGTTCACTCTTGGTAACAAAAATAGGCAAAATGATATTGGCCTGCGCCGCTATCGGACGAAAGAACTGTTTTTACATCTCCTTATACCCACATTAACGGTTATATTTACTGTGGTTCAGCTTCATTATTTTCACCGTCTTTTTATGGATTCAGTTCGACGCCCAAAACCAACTGATCAAAAGATCCGTGGTTCAATCATGACGTTTAACGTAGGAAGTAATACTCCCCAAAAGGTCTTTGATACATACAAGCAGTCATGGAAAGTATTTTTTTCCGCCGGCTATAGAAAGCTGCGCTCCAAAGGTCGACGATGGTTTAGGCCAGGCAAACTGATTACTTGGGGATATTTGGAAATGCATATGATAAAAGCGGTGATACTGACGTCATTCTATTGTGCTATTTCCGAAGTTTGCTTTTTTAATTTGTTTTTACTTTTACTTTCATTAATAAGCGTATGTGTTAATCGCTTCTTAAGACGTGTAATTTTCAGAGTTGTGACATTTTGGGTTTCGGTGTTGGTTCTCATGAAAATGATTTATCAAATAAAGTACCTGGATCAGAGCCAATACGATTACGAATGTGTAATGATGTAAGTGTAACGAATTTGAACTGAACTTATTTAACTTATTTATAGAAAAACAACACTGTGAATTTTGCGGAATGGATGGGCTTAAGCAAAATGGATCCAACATTTAGATCGCTTTTGCGGTACATATCGCCGTATATCGTTTATATGATCGTTACTTCATTGCATGCAGTTGTTAAGCTCAGGGATCATCTTATACGATACTCAATGTTCAAACGCAAAGAGCGCAAAGTATTGTTTCCAAAAATAAGTAGACAAGATGCTGAGCGTGATTTTGCAGGCCTTATAAAATATCTGTTAAACTATAGTTATTTTAAATTTGGACTAGAGATTACACTCATTGGACTAGTCTCAACTATTGCTCTTAGGCGCGATTTGCTTGCATTGACTTATGCAGTTTGGCTTATATTATTACTTAGCCTGAATCGAATGCAATGTGCACGAATATGGGATATTTTGCAGCTGTACTTTGTGCTTTCTATATTTGTGCAGTACTTATATCTTCTTAATTTTCCACCAAATCTCTGTGCTGGTAAGAACATTAATGATTTAGTTTAAATAAATACAGATTTATCAATTGTCTTTGTAGTGTCATCGAAAGATTCCCCGTATGCAAATTCTACAAATACTATTTGGAAAATGTTGGATAACTCAACAAAACTTTTCTACAAATCAAAACTTATGTTCGATTTTATTGTTCTTTTGCTAATTTCACGGCAGCGTAAATCGTTTAAGGCCGAAATTCATCATATTCATGGCTCATACCGTGGAGGTGATAACAAAAACGTAGTATATAATATAGCAAAGCTTGGACATGTGTATTTTGAAAATCCAACACATGATTTTTGTTCATATGTGCGAAACTATGCAGATGTTTTTAAAACTGCTGTATTTTGCGGTTTTTTTTGGATAACACTTGCTATAGTTTTCATGGGAGGCGTATGCAGTATGGATATTCTTTCATTGGGCTACATTATATTTGCTTTGGTATTTCTATTGCAGGGATCGGAAGTGTACTTGCAAAATATTCATTATATTATCTGTCGCTGGAACTGTCTCATTGCATTTAATATTTTCAATATTGTTGTTAAAGTCAGCATTATTGTACTAGAAAATACAATCAAGGCAATTGATAAGCCATTTCTAAATGCCCTTTTTACAGTATTGCACCATGATAGATCATTCGACATGCAAAAGTCCGATGAAAGTAACGTATCTAATGAGATTGATCCAAGAGATGAAGACTTCCACTATGGTCCAAAAACCCTTATCTTCAAGAATACTTTGGTCTGGCATGCGATTATTTTTGCATTTGTTATATTTCAACATCGAATTTTCCGGTCATACTACTTTTGTCATATTATAATGGATACACAAGCTAATACTATACTTGCTTCGAGGTAAGTGTCCTCTAAAAGTTGTTAAGCTATTTCTGCCCATTTGCTTCTTTACACTTTCACATGCGCATAAGAAAGCGCCTTGTCGATCGCCGACTTAAATATATAAATTAAGCAGCACAGTTACCATTATTTTTAATACGATTCTAAAACGTATTTGCATAAATAAATTCCCTAAAAAGCGATAGAGAGACGATACAAGGCAATCAGTCAGCCTGCCGGTGCTATGTTTTTTACAGCTATAAGCAATACATACAATAGAATTGACTGCCTTTAGAAGTATGGTTCGCTGAATCCGCTCTGTAACTCTCTGTGCGATCTGTAGGAGGCATTAACGAAGGCAAAACCGTCACGCCGAAGCGTCTTATCCTTGCCGATGAAAGGGTTCCTAAAATTTGCTGTAGCTGCTGACTTTTATAAGGCTTATTCAGCTACCCGTGAGTATTCTCACTAACGGTTGTGACTCTCAGCACCACAGAATAAATCTTCTTTATATATGTATATACATCTCGTGTCGCGGTGTTTTTTGTTGAATATATTTAGAAAGGTGTTAAGGTGCAGCCATTTGACCAAAACTTCTGCCGCATTTTGCGTTTTAAAAAAATATAGTTTCATGTGTCGTGAACTCCTATAACACGGCTTTACGTATTTTTATAATTTTTTATACCCGATACTCAAAATTAATATAGGGGTGTATTAGATTTGTGGTGAAAATAGATGTGTGTAACGTCCAGAATGAAGCGTTTCCGACCCCACAAAGTATATATATTCTTGATCAGCATCAATACCCGAGTCGATTAAGTCATGTCTGTCCGTCCGTCCCTATAAGCGCCGAGTGCTCAGAGACTATAAGAGCTAGAGAAACGACATTTGGTATCCAGACTTCTGTAATATGCTTCTGTAACAAGGGCATTTCAAAATTTCGCCCCGCCCCCTTCTGCCCACACAAAGGACGAAAATCTGTGCCATCCACAATTTTAAAGTTACGAGAAAACGGAAAGCACACGGAAAATGACTCTATTTTCTATACTGCAGAATCTGAACCAGATCGTATGATTATTAAAGCCAGAATGAAGAAAACAATTTGATTATTTCTCGCTCTGTCTTTCTCTAACACACACGTTTCATGGTCGGCTTTGCCTATTGCTAAAAGTGAACGCCTACATCTCAGAAACTAAAGATGCCAAGTAGAGCTAAATGCATGGCAGAGCTATGCATAACTGGTGGGCTACGCACTACTCCAGGGGAAGCCCTGGATACCGTGCTGGACCTCCAACCCGTAGATCTTATGGGAAAGAAGGTGGCAACACTTTCCGCCCTCAGATTGAGAGAAGCCAAACTGTGGAAAGAGTCCGCGGTTGGGCACTCGGGAATCCTGACGAAACTCCCGCAATTACTCGATAGGACAGATTATTGTATCCCCAGTAATCACCTCTCGACGCCTTTCCAGGTATCAATCCCACCCAGCGAGGACTGGGAGATGGACGAACCAGGACTTGCAAATTCGGTCCACTTCTACACTGATGGCTCAAAGTTAGACAGCCGCGTAGGAGGCAGAGTCTACTGTAGCGAGCTAAACATCAGTCATTGCTTCAGGCTCCCGGATCACTGTAGTGTGTTCCAAGCGGAGGTTGTGGCCATCCAGGAGACCATTTCTATTGTCTCCAAACTTCTTCTGGACAAGCATTTATTGTGCGTTTTCTCGGGCAGCCAAGCGGCTATTAAAGCTTTAGGCTAAATATCGTCGAATTCAGCGACTGTAAACGACTGCCGAAGGTCTTTTCATGAGATCACAGATCAGTTAGATCTCTTCCTTATATGGGTCGCCGTCCACAGGGACATCGAGGGAAACGACGCCGACGACGAGCTAGCCAGGCAGGGTATTAATATTCCTCTCTTATCGGAGAGGGAGCAAGGAGCGATGCCTTTGGCTATTTGGAAGGTTCTCATGCATGAATTGTTCGAGCAAAAGGCAAACAGGAGATGGCAGCAAACCATCTCCTGTAAAGTCTCGAGATCGATATGGCCTAATCGATGGAAAAAGCGCTCGGTGATGCTATATAGACTCAGTATATCACAATGCTCTGCAGTTACTCTGGACACTGGCAGATAGGCAGTCACGCCTCTAGGCTGTCAATCCCTCACAATGACTTCTGCAGGAGTTGTCGCGACGAAAAAGAGGAGGAATCGTTTCCCTCGGTTTCTCGGGGCCTCTTTCCTCACGGACATTTTGGACCTTTCCGAAATCAAACCTGGGACAATGTCTAAATTCATCCAAGCCTCTGGATGGGACTGCCCCTAATTGCAATAGTTTGCTCTCCGAGGTTTTTAGGTATTGAGATGGGGCACACGCCCATGCGGCATCAAAATGGACTTTTCTCTGTACAGGTCCAAGTGAGCTTGGGGAGGCTACCATAGCCAACCGCCTTAACGTAAGGCTTTCTCATTTGCCGATGTAGCGAGGGTATTGACCTAATGGGAGTCCTAAATAGGGGCTCCAAGGGCAGTCAGGTCAGTCAGGAAGTGGCATACAAAAAAGGGAATTCCATCGCTCGGTGGCTCGGCGGCAATATGGAGGCGATAGCGGCTCTATGAAAGGCCTATCCAGGAGTCAAGGCCTGTAGGCCGTAAGATGGGGGGATGTCCCTAACAGGCAGAGAGCCCGAGTGTAGGTCTTAGAAAAAACCCGCAGAACTGTCAGTGGGGAAGCAATGACACTAAAGAAAAGGGTGGATACCTTTTAAGTTTTCTACTGACCTCGCAGATGGTAATTTTGAGGAATTTATCTAAATTTTATCATTAAAAATCGAAGCCAGGTCCTGAACCTTATACTTGCCTCTTAAAAGATAAAGAGGAACATAGTAGCTTGAAGCGTCCTTGAAGAACACTGCTATTCGAATCATAGTTACGTGGAAACTGTATTCTGCTTCCCTCTACCGTGTCCAGTTAATTCCCGAACCTCAGGCAGACCCTCGTATCGTATGCGGATGATCTTGCCATAGTATTATCTGGTATAGATTTTCACAGACGCTATATGAGTGCAAGTACAAATATAGGCTGACAAATGCGGACTAAATGTTAGGCCATCTAAAAAGGAACTAATGCTCTTCTTGTAGAAAGTACAAGATTCCTCTAGTTTCCCTCTATAGCTTCAAAAAACCATTGGACAAGACAAGAAAAATTGTCTTAGCAAGCTGAGTCGTTTTCAACGCAGAGCTATATTGGAGGGCTACACTACCCCAGATGATTTAATTGAAAGAATCTGGCAACCTTTCCACCCTCAGAATGAGAAAAACCAAACTATGGAAACCATTCGCGTTTGGACACTTGACGATCTTGACGAGACTTCCGCTATTAACTAGAGAGGACATTTTAGTGTTTCCTGTTTCTTTCTGTTTCCCCGTTTCCCGACGTCTTTTTAGGTATCCAACCCATCTAGTGGAGATTAAGAGAGGGGCGAGGGAACGAGAGCATGCAAATGCAGTCCGCATGTACACTGATAGCTCAAAATTGAACGTGGGCGATCGAGTCTACTGTGATAAGCATAACATTAGTCCCTGCTTCAGACTTCCGGAACATTGTAGTGTGTTCTAGGCGAAGGTCGTAGCAATCAAGGACGCCGTTTCTATTGTCTCCAATCTCCTCCCCTCTCGCTTTATGAATTATTGCTCCGGTTGTGGATGGGCCCTTCTCCTCCACAATTAAAGCTGTTACATCGGGCTTCAATTTGCAACTGTCTGGCGTGTGTCCTTAGGCCATACACTTGTAGTTTCGTATGCTGCATACACACCCCATTCGTCCCATGCCAAGCTGGAGTGCGCTTCTGGTTGAGGCCGGGCTTCACCCCTGGCCCTTCTCTTTCATCTGGTAAAGAAGATCGTTCAGTATTTTGGCAATCTCGTTGATTTCTTAGTAAATGGTCGCTTCGTAGCTTGTCTTGTTACTTGCTCTGACGTCCCCATGTCTGTATGTATGAATAGTAAATTAGCTTTGAAAGAATATTAAAAACAAAATTAATATTAATATATGTAACAATAAAAATGATTTATAATAATAATAATGTTAGAGTAGTATATTAATTGACAATGAAGTTGAAAGAAGAGTTTTTCTAATTAAAACGAGGGGGAACGTTGTGAGTTGCTGCGGAGACCGCAACTCAACATTTATACCCGATACTTAGTCAATGATGGCTATAAAAATGATCCGATCTGATCCAGATTCAGCAGCATTCTGGAATATGGGGCGAAAGGGTGTAGTGCGAAATTTTGAGATATTCGATTTATAGTGAGATCTAACAGAAGTGCGGATACCAGATTTGGTTGCTCTAGCGTTAATAGTCTCTGAGATTTGTGAATAATTGGTTATATGCTCTCTTACGATCCGCACGTCGCTCACCGTAGTCTTTGCATGTAAGCGAGAACCAATTACGATTCCACCCCCGCTACAAGCTGCCGTCTTGCACTTATTCTCGCTAATTCTCAAATGCATGGAAAATATTTATTGGACCCACTCTGACTTCTTCATTTGGATACATACTGCCATTCGACGCCGGATAGCAGCTTCTCGATCCGCCCCCCTACAAACACACCGGTAGTGATAAGGCAAAGATAAACCATCCGACCGTTTCATAACCTTTCGCTTAACATAATTTCAACTTTATTTATAAAAATTGCAATTACAGGGGAGCTTCTATAATTGAAAACTTGCACTACAAGCAGATTTATGACCGTCGTGAATATGAGAAGAACGTTTTGGAGAGCGTAAAGGCTAAAATGGAACGAATTCGTGCAAGTAATCGAAAGAATTTTACAAGTAAGTTTATTATTTCTTAATTATACCCGATACTCAAAATGAGTATTGGTGTATATTAGATTTGTGGTAAAAGTGGATGTGTGTAACGTCCAGAAGGAATCGTTTCCGACCCCATAAAGTATATATATTCTTGATCAGCATCAATTGCCGAGTCGATTGAGCCATGTCTGTCTGTCCGTCCGTCCGTCTGTCCGTCCGTCCGTCTGTCCGTCCCTACTAGCGCCTTTTCCGTCTAGGCGATTCGCTCAAGAGTTTGAGCCCAAGAAACTGCGATTCAAGGGCTAAAAATTTCTCGTTGAGGGCTCGAATTGTTTCCGGACATCCAGACATTTCGGCCTCAATCTCCCGACAAGCCAGGTATGACCATACAGGGCCATACGTTTCGAGATCGAATAGTTTAGCCGGCCAAAATTTCAGCCACCAGCACATTTTATGTGGCAAAATTGTCGCACAGCCAACAGCTAAGGAATGAATCACCAATGATTACACCACCGAATTCCCATTTCTTTGCACTGCAAACAATTGCCATTATTGACAGCAGTAGAATCACTGTGCACGAATAATAAAAGTCGAGAGTGAGAGCGCAGGTAAAATGGGAGAGCAGACAGCAGAGCGAGCCTGACAATCAGCTGCAGCGGCAATAATTCAGAGCAGATGATCCAACGAAGTGCAGGAAACGAGCAGTAAACTCACCAAAGCAGAGACACAAAAGAAAAGTCCACAAAGAGGGAGAGTATAGGCAATCCAGAGAGAGTGAGAGCAACAATGCGAGCAGCCCGCTTATGCTCACGAGAGAGTGTGGGCGATGCAAACGCTGATACGCGAGAACAGTGCACACCGAAGAAACGTGAGCGCCGTGTGGATCGTGGATCGTAGAGGTCTTCCGAGCGCCCCTCTGAGCTCGCGAGAGCGAGTTGGGACCGGAGCGCACGGAGTTGACACAGTACGCGGCAATCATTTGCTGCTGCCCTGAACAGTGAGAGAGATTACAGCAATGAGCGTAAGATTTTCTATAATGAAAGGCTCATTCAAGTAATTTTTTCTTAATTCAAATTCAAAGGTTCTTTTTTTAGTATAAATAAATAACTAGACCGAGTTTGACCGAACATCCCAGCCCGTAACAACCACCGGAACCACCGGGATTGGTGATACAATGGAAATAAATAAAATCAGATGCGCGAAATTGATGAATTTCATCTTGGGTCTACTTCATGAATTTTGTTGTGCCCCTATGCTCGATGCTCTCCTTTTAAATATTTGTATTATATCGTCAACTACCAGTATCCAAAGATGTGGTTTTGAGAAGGTCTGAAATGTCCGTGAGGAAAGGCACCCCAAGAAGCCAAAGTCTGCGATTTCCCAGGTCGGGAAATGGCAGAAAATGTAAAAAGCGGACTTCTCCTCTTCCTCGTCCCGGCAACATCTACGGAAGTCATTGTGAGGGATCGACAGTCTGGAGTCGCTTGTGACAATCTGCCAGTGTCCAGGAATGACTAGAGTACCTGCAAAGCACTGTACTCTGCTGAGTCCGTAAGGCTCTGCCGAGCGTTTCTACGATCGACGTGGCCAAATCTAACGCCAGATTTTGCAGGTGATGGTTTGCTGTCATCGCCTGCTTGCATTTTGCTCAAAATTCTCGTGCGTCCCTCTCCGGTCGTTAATTTTCATGATATGCACACTAATCCGGAAATATGCACACTAAGTATTTGACTAGGGAGAGTTTGGAGGCAATAGAAAGGGCCTCATTGATTGCTTCAACGTCTGCTTGGAACATACTACAACGATCCGGGAGCCTAAGGCAATATGTTGATGTTGAGCCATCAGCGTAAGTTTGGACCGAATTTGCAGGTCCTGGTTCGCCCATCTCCCAGTCCTTCCTAAGTGGGATTGATATCTGGAAAGGCGTCGAGAGGTGATCATTAGGTTAACAGTAATCTGTCGAAGATTCCAGAGTGTCCAAACGTGGATGTTTTCCATGGACTGGCCTCTCTCATTCTGAGAGCGGAAAGTTTTTCCACCTTCTTTCTCAATCCAATCGAATCGTCAACAACATCAGACGTGTTTTCCGCCAGATGATACAAATATAATGCCATTTACCGCAAATTAATTCGCATGGGTGTGCATGGGTACTTGTGTTCGTGTTGCCCATGAAAATGATCACTTTGTGCTATGGATACCAATAAAAATCGATTAAATATTAAATCTTGAACAACCAAATCCCAACATATAAGAGCACAAGCTCTGTAAGCAATACAGAAAAAATGAGACAACAGAAGTTCTCTCGGCAGCAACAACACGACGAACTTCGAATGTCGTCACTCAGGACCAACGCTTACTTCTCTATACGTTCACCCGAGGTAACCGTACCAACAACAACTGCACTGCAAGCGACAAGAACTGACTCCTGATAGTATGCCTATAGGTAAAAATTAAGTTTACCCAATCTACAAGCTCCAACATCTACAGCACCGTTGACTCACCGTTGAGGAACCTTACAAACGAAATCGACCCGTCCAATAAAAAACTGTCAAATTGCTTATTGTTTAGAGTTTATAGTTAAATTATGATCAGCTAAACTGTGTAGAAATAAGAATGAACAAATCTTAAAATTATCTACTACTTGAAAGTAAACTATAGTTACACTTAAAGGTCTTCACGACCTCAGTGAGCGCATTTTTGTCCGTAAAATATATTAAATGGCGCGTTTTTCCCCGAAAAGAATAAACATCTGCTTTAGAGAAAACGGGGCAATTCTAGGACGATTTGATTCCTAAAACAATTGACGCGAAATCTTTCACGAAGCATCTGTCGTAACTTGCCAGGCCCAAGAACGATCTTAGGCCGAACAGCGTTGTTGGCTTCTCAGGGTCCGTCATCGTGGCTTCGTTAGTCAAGAGGTATTCCCCGCATGTCTTAAAAAAATTGGACATCTCTCGAGCGACTCTCATGTTGGCGTCGTAGAGGCTTTTCAACACCCAGTCGACGTGTCTAACATAGTCGTCTTGAGACTTAAAAAAAATAAATTGTGCATCGACATGTTAGCATGTTTTGCCGTGTTGTTCGGGCGAAGCATCATCGATTGCTCTCTGAAAAATGCTACCTGCATTCGACAGTCGACAAAACTCCTACTTTCCTCCATTTACGGAAAATACGTATTTTCTCGGTCGCGCTCCGCCAAGGTTTTTTGGTGGTATCCAGACTTCAAGTCCACTGCTGTGAAGTATTTCGCAATACCCAAGTTTGCTAGGATCATTGAGATGCTTGTCATCTGGTATTTGTCGATTTTTTGATTAAGCTTCCGAAAGTCCATTACGAGACGTTTCTTTTTATTACCCGCATTAGTGGGGAGGTCTTGCCGAATATTGACAGAAGGCATTTCTTCGAAATTTTATTTGTCCCGTTGATTGAGTAGACGGAAAAAGGTGTCTCGACAGGGATGACGCCGCGAAGCCAATTACATGGCTTGATGTAATTCCTTTACGCACCCGTGTCTATGAGAAGCTTCATATTAATCTCTGCTATTTTCCGCCAAACGAATGGCAGCAGGGACCTTCCCCTCTCGTACTCGAATACGCCGTCCGCTTCTATCTCATCGACAGCTTCGGCAGCAGTCCCATTGTAGGCCGTCTCGATCTGGTTGTCCCCAGCTGTAGTGTGTTCTATCCTCTGCTGCCAATTTCTCGTGGTGCGCTCTGACGTGTTTGTCTTCCTCGCAAAATTGAGATTCCGCCCACCCAATTGCGCCCACGAGACCCAAAAGGTTTTTGGTAAGCAGTGGGCAGTCTGAGTTTGGAAGAAGAAGGATCTACATTCATGGGCTCCGGGCCTTGGGCGCGAGTCTTGCCACTATTGGATCGTTGGTTTGATCTTCCCTGCTGGGCGTTGAATGCATCTTGCCTTTTATCGTAACGAGGGCTTTTATAGGAGTCCACAGCTCTAAACTGCCTAAAATTGCCCTGGAGTTGCGCTTGAGTTCGACACTGACCCGTTTTTTGGGCGTTTTCCTCCATGGCTCTGGCGTAATTTGCAGCCAAAACGCTGCGAACCTCGCTGGATTCTGCCGCTTCGGCAAGGGCCAGAGCGGTCTGCAGATCTTTCGGTGTTGCCGAAAATACTGATGTTTTCAATGTTCTCCTTAAGCCTGAAACGAATACGTCTAAGGCGTCGCCCCTGGCTTTTTCGTTTAGAATGTCCGCTGCTACCGCATTATGGACCATTACGTTTTTGTTACTAATGAGAGCAAGCTGCTTCTCAATCTCGTCATAGTATTCCGCCATGGACAGGTTTCCTTGCTCACGCTCACTGGAGTTTTGTCGGAATACGAACTATCCAATCTATTCAAAATTGCCTTGAAATTTAAGACTGTGTTGAAAGATGACAGGACGTTATTTGCTTCAACTTTCGGGGCAGGCGTACATGTGCTCAACTGAGCAATCTCGGCTTGTAATTGCTCTAACCTGGTCTCGAACCGCGAGGACTGATTGGCTGTCTGACAGTCGCTCGGGACTCCGCGTAAGTTGTACCAACCGTGCTGACTTAGGGTCCAAATCCACCACAGTAATAGCGCTACATGTTTTAGGGTCTTCACCTCTGGCGCTCGACTACCGGCACGTCATCATGAGCCAGCTAGCGAAGTAATGCTTTGCATTCGCTGATTACGAATTTGATGTCAGTTTTCTTGTTTCGAGATTTATGTATTGAGTTATTTTCTCTCTTCAAAAGATCTATTAAAATAAGTAAGATGTACATACATATGTAGGTGTCCAGACCTGTCCGATCCGATATTTAACATTTTTTAAAAACTGTCTTCAAATTCGTAATTATTGACCAAAAAAACCCGCAAAAGTCGAGTTTCAAGCAAATCGGATGAATTTTTCAAATAAGGTTCCACCATGTTTCGACCATATTGTTTTTTGAGTTTGGACAAAAACCTGACGTGTGAACAAATCTGACCTTGGATTCATGTTCAGGGTCCCAATATACATAGGGTCTTCTGGTAAGACGCGCACGACACTTTTTTTGTGCGGCTGTGTAGTCTATGTGATATTTTATATTATATCAATATCGCTATTTTCTTGGCGATACTCATCCCTAATCCAAATTCTGATTGCTCGGTATGATATGGTTCTTAGCCGAAGCAATTCGTAGAAGCTTTGTTATATACACTGAAAAGACTAGTTTACATTTGATTCGCGTTTCAAGTTGGAAATAAAAACTAATATTAATATCAACTGTATATAAGTTAAGTTCCAGCTCAATCAGCATGTTTAGTGGATTAAAAGCATTCGATTTGCTGATAACAACGCTCATGTCACTGTCCTGATCCAGCGAGTCGTGTTGCGCTTGATCCTTGGCGGCAATCTCCAAATTTTGTCAGCAGACGAGTGATATCATACTGGTTCAAGTTTGCTTCCAAACTTCGCCACGCCCCTATACATCCCTCACAAAAAGCGAAAATCTGTGGCGTACACAATTTTTAAGATACAAGAAAATCGGAAACGTAGAATCGTAGAAAATTACCAAACCTACCAGATAGATCAGATCGGATCATTATTATAGCCAGAAGAAATAAATTCTATTGAAGTGGTTACGCTAAGTCACGCGGCTACTTATTCTTTCCCTCTTTCACACACTCTTCTTTGTGTCGTGCCTCCGACGGTGGGGACGAGATATAACGATTGTTGTTAGAGAAGAGAGATGTAGCTGACGGTGCAGTATGGAAGGGTGTTTTTTTACTTCCAATATAACACCTGCCAGCTAAAGCAAAGATGTAATAGTACCTGGGCATTACGAGATTAAAATCCTTTCCTTTTTCAACAGAAATTAGCTCCTTAGATGCACATAACTTTTCGCCACGTACATCGATGCATGTTCAGTATAGTGCAGAAGTCAGGAGCGTTTCACAGGACTATACTGCAAAGCCAGCCAAGCCCAACACCCATGTTACGGATATGTATTTTACGCGTTCTCCACAGCCTAAGCGAAGGGACTTACGCCTTCATCCACACGCAGTTCGAACTGGCGATTACTATATGTTCGAAGAGTTTGATGATGATGATGATATGGATGTATATGAAGAATACGATTTTCTAGAGAAAGAAGATTTGCGTGCTCGACAAATGCGACTACCAGTAATATTAAAGAAAAATATATACTTAAATTTCCTTTACTTTACATTAGATAATTATTTTAGTCAAAATCCAAAACAAGTCCTTTTCGTGAGTCTATTGGGAGTCAACAATATAGCTATGAAGAAAGCTCAGACTCCGATTACGAAGACTTTGATACGCATCCTGTGATTAAGCTTACATCAGAACTAATTGTCTTATTGACATTCAGATTAAATCGTCTTTCAAGAAATTATCGTTTTGTGCACAAGGTATTATCTGCCGAAAAAAAGACACTGCAAGAGATAAGCACTATGAATCGCCTGGGACTGTCAAACACTGCAGCAATGTTTGATTTTTTAAATCAATCATTGAATGAGTAAGTTTTTAATTGTAACTTTGGCGCTGAATAATATTAAAAAAACAATTCAATTCAAAGAAAAATTAGCGCATCCGAAAGGGATTCTGGAATAAATTTAGTCTCTAAAGGAGATGATTTTACCTCACTTGACCATAATGATTTTGTGCGAATGCTAATTTCTATGTGGTATGCTCTTATAGCTAATACCCAGGCTATTTGCTATTTGGCAGTATTTATTAACCAAGCAGCCAATTCGTCAATAATTTCCTTACCGATGCCATTTTTGGTTCTTTGCTGGGGTTCTCTTACATTGCCACGACCAACCAAAACTTTCTGGGTTACTCTTATTACTTATACACTGGCTATGATATTTTTTAAATCCATAATGCACCAAAAGATTGTGCTTGATCAACAATTTATAAATCGAAAAAAAAACACAGTGAATTTTGAACTAGTTATGAAACATGGAAATGCTGTTTACGATCTGCTTCTTCTTGTGGTACTCTTCTGGCATCGATATATGCTGAAAAAGCAAGGCATTTGGACTATGCTACGAACAAATTCAGAAGTCTTATTGCTTGAAAGAAATCGTACGTCTATTCAAGTATATCATTCACATATTAATATTAAACTATTTCAGCCAGCAAAATAAAACGCACCTATAGCAAAGAAAAACCGGCAGATATATTGGAGCGCTTACGGTAAGAACGAAAAGTTTACTGTCTCAATCTAAATGTGTTATTTAAGGCAAGAGGCAGGGGGTGAGCCAAAAGATCCTCACCACAGCAGTGGTTCACCCAGTGAATTCGATCGAGACGTCGATGATGTGCTTCGCCCGAGTATGGAAAACAAATATGTTTATCAGAACATTGAATCAGAGTATTATCGCAGAACAATGCAGCGTTTAGCGTAGGTATATTTTTAAAAAGAGTCCGTAATGTAATAAACATTTTCTTGTAGGCACAAAGGAGGATTCTTGTCCGCCTTTTATAAGTTTTTTTCAGGTTTGCGTTACAAAGCCCGTTTATCAACAGATGTATATACATTAATATTTCTTTGTGATTTTGTTAACTTTTTTGTGTTGCTTTTTGGTTTTCCGAAGTTTGCGGTAAGTATTATTAGGTATTTAACGTTCACCTAACTTTACGCAATAAGTCAGCTAGTAAAAGGAGCATAGTTTTGGTAAACCGAATAATCCTGCCGAATAACCCTGCAATAGAGTATATGATTAAATGTTCCGATTTTGATAAAACGTATCATAGCTGTGAAGAAAACTTAGAAACTAAGAGCAGTTCAGTTCGAATAGAAAAAAAAATATTTTTCCCACTAAGAGGTCATTCTATAACTATGATAATTCTCTCATTCGGGAATTTACAGTATGATTACGGCCGTTCCGCGTAGCGATCTTTATTGCGTGTGGCACTCGTTGATGCAATTAATGTACGTCAACATTATAATAATATAATATATATAATATATAATATAATATATAATATAATATAATAAAATCACAAATTTGTTATAAATAGATAGAAATTCTTTGTAGGGATCAAGAAGTAAAGGTATTTTAAGCGTATTAAGATCTTAGTTATTTAACTTCTTTTTATTTATTTTAGTGTATGCATTGACAATTTAATGTTTTATTAAAATTTGATTTGTAATTAATTTATATTTTTACAGTATCGACATAAATATACCACCAGTGTTTTGCAGACATATATTCAGGGAAACAAAGTTCCATTCAGTTTTCTGCTTATGCTGGTCGTACAGTTCCTTACAATCGTAACAGAACGTGCAATATATTTACGAAAGGCACTTATATACAAAATAATATTTCATTTTGTTACTGTTGTTGGGATACATATATGGATGTTCTTTTTAGTTCCTTACGTTACAGGACACAGTTTTGGAGAGACAGCCCCTGTTATATTTTATTTGGTAAAATGTCTTCATATGTTATTATCTGCCTACCAAATACGATGTGGATACCCTAAGCGCATATTGGGCAACGTATTTACAAAGGGTTATTCGCTGGTTAACTACGTCGCTTTTAAAATGTATGCTTAATTATTATGTTAAAGAAGCACGATATATTAATTTTCTTTATAACATAGCTATATGGAGATACCATTTCTTTACATCCTACGAACAATGTTGGACTGGGTATGCATTGACACGACTCTCACAGTAATGGAATGGATAAAAATGGAAGACATCTTCCAGTCGGTTTTTATTGTTCGCTGCTATAGACAAATGGATACAGACTTTCCCGTATTACGGGGCGAGCCCAAGGCATTATATGTCAAACTTTTAGTAGGCGGAACAATTATATTAATACTTATAGCCCTTATATGGAGTCCGTTGTTTATTTTTGCACTTATTGGGACGGTGGGCAAGCCCAATATCCCTCGAAGGGCTGACATAACCGTTAAAATTGGCCACTATGAACCAATATATGTATCTCAAAGCTATTCTGGCATACATCAATTTTCAGACGCAAATTATAAAGAGCTAACCAACAGTTTTTACTTGGATAATTATGCCACTGATCATATAAGGGTGTATGATGCAGTCGATATAACAGCAATAAAGTTCGATGCCAACTCGTTAACTTTGTGGAATATGTCCCCCCCCGATAAAAAACGTTTGTTAAGTGATTTAAAAAATGGTAAGTTAAATTAAAATTGTTCTTAGTCACGATTACAGCCAAATATTTTAGGTAAAAAACTGGAGATTCGCTTAAATCTCTCATTAAAGAATACAATTACGACAGAACCTATTACTACTGAAATGACATATACCCTAACAAGGGGCAATAAAAAAATCAGAGAAATGCTAATTAAAATGATGTATGCTAAAAACAGCAAAGCGAGAGTGATTATACCAGATATTCTACCAAAGTTCATTACTATACAAAAACAGGACGTGAAAATAAAATTTATCAAGGATTACAATGGTATGAGTTAGTTAAACTATGTAACTGCCAATTCTGAGACTCAAAACTAATTGTACTCAGTACTCATAGGTTACAAGAGTATATTTAATTGAATCCAGACCCCATAAACTATGCATACTCTTTCATAAGATATAATTTACATGATCGAATCTTTATACCGATGCACATGTTAATGTATCCGTTTAATGTCCTTTACAATTTTTAAGAGCTAAATAATATTACGCTTTAAATTACAAAAACAATGCCAATTTGAAGGTTATTACGGTTTATGAAAAATCTGAAAAAAATTGTTTATGATTTTTTATTTATTTATTTTTTATAAGGTCGTTTTTTATAAATAATAAAAATTAACACAAATAGCAATATACGATAGTATTATATACTGTAATTATTTAAACTACTTTTATAATGACTTGTTTATGATGACCATAATAATATGTACATATTTATATTACATGTACATATGTACATATTATATTATATGTATGTATGTATGTATGTATATTTATATACATACATATGTACAATGTAAATATATTCATATACATTTTCAGGTATTATTAAAGTTTATTAATGTATCATTAAAATAAATCAATAAACTTTTTATTTTTTAGGAAAATATGCGCGGCCCATTATTTTAGAAAAAAAAGAAGATGATGAAAAAGCCTGGTGGAATGTGTACGATTATTGCAACGATAAGTTTTATACGGAAATTTTATCTAATTTACCACGAAGTAATTGTGACGGTGGTGTAGTCTTTTATATTTTTAATGATAAATCGTTTCCGAGTACCATGAGCTTTTTAGAAAAAACTGGGTATGCTGTGATATTATCCAAACAGACACCTACATCTACTGCTTACTTTTTAGGATTATTGGACTCTATACAACATTTGTGTATGTAGTTTCCAGAGTTATACGCTCTCTAATCGCCAACAATCACAGACGAATAATGTTTGAAGATTTACCGTACGTTGACCGAGTACTTAAGCTGTGTAACGATATATACCTAGTTCGAGAAACACAGGAGTATCGGCTTGAAGAAGATTTGTATGGAAAATTGTTATTTTTGTACCGATCTCCAGAAACACTCATAAAATGGACGCGATTTAAGGAAGATTTACCAGATGATATATCGACGTCCCAGCTAAGTATGAAAAAGAGTAAATCCTCCATTAATGATGATGATTCGGCACAATCTTCTACGTCAACTCCGAAACGTCCGTAAATGCATTATTGTCAAACAAGTTTAAACAGGAGCACAGTTTTTAATTCTGGAAAAACACGCAATATACATTTATTTTCTTTTGGACATGAGTCTTTAATTTTAAATACAGCTTTTGGTTATAATAATTTACTTTGTAGATAACTTTTGAATTTTTATTTTTAAAGCCATTCAAAATGTATTTATGGTTCACGAAACAAAAACGAATGCCTCCTAAAACAGTGTGGCCAGTCTATCGATGGATTTGATTAGTTGCAATCCAACTCCAAAATGTTAAGACTTTAAAAAAAGTCTAGACATTTGCGAGTTGAGTTGTAAATTCAAACTAAATTTTATTCTTAAAATCAGAGCCTTATATGTGATTTGACAATGAGGTAGGAGGTACAATTTGGTAGTCTCTAATTATCGTTAGACCTACGCAGAGGATACACTTTACTGAGGGTGTCTATTTGAGTACATGCTTACATTAGTTTTATTTTAGGACCGCATTTGTTAAGTGTTTTCTCCACTTGTGTTTTGTTGTCGTATTAACAGATCTCTGTTTACACCCGTGCATTCATAACTTGTCTACTTTATGTGATTTCTTTAGAGATCGGTTTTGTTACATGAGTGAATATGTACAATAATATATTTATGTTTAAACATTCTGCAAGGGGCCGAAGGTAACGTTGTATTGACGATAATATGTTCATATTTTGAACAGAGCGTATTCTTGTAAGCTACAACAAATTTGACAAATAAACCGAAAATAGATTGTTGAGAAACAGCAAAAGGGATATTAAAGAAGAATCGAAAAATAGACGAAGAAGCAGTAAAAAAGAGAGAACGGAAAAAACTGAAAATTGCAACGGCGTCATTTACTCATTATTGCGCTCTTTGTTTCTCTCCCTTTTTAGTCGAATTCACTTTTTCTAAGCGACGAGTACGTGGAGTTGAAAAAGTAAGATAAAACAAGTTTATTAATATATAAATTAACAAAGCCTTGTTATTTGGAACCTTAGTTTGCCTACTGCAATAATCTAATATAGACAGTTTTAAACATGAAATTTTCTTTAGGAGTCTTTCCAACAATCCAATTTTTTTTTTTGCGTTGAGCAAAGTTAAGTAGTGTGCTCTCTACAAGAATTTTACATTCTTTTCGTCGCTGCGACTGCATTTTTCAGTTTCAGAAAACACAACGAACCGTACAAGAATAAAAGAAATAATGTGCACCAAACCCAAACGGATTATTGTACAGTTTTTGTGCTTTGGTTCTCATTGGTAATTGGTAAAAGCAGACTCAAGGCCATTATCACACGCGAATTGGCTTAGGCTGAACGGGAGGCACCAAATACAACTGCGGTGGTCGCCACACGGATGGAGCTGCTCCAATCGCTTTGGAAAGAGTTCTCACAATATGGAGATTCCATAGCCTTTCTTGAATACGTGGATGTAGATCCAGAGGAAAACAATGCACTCTACGAGGAGAAATATCTAAACGTACGTGCAATGCTTTTGGAGAAAACGGAGTTAGTTAGTAAAAACAACTAAAACTATACTACTATACTATACATCGGTGATGCTTGCTTTATGAGCTTGCCCACAACTACTAAAATTAATGCGGCGATTTTGCGTAAATTGTCCCACGGCGCAAACGAATCTGTACGTGGTCTGGATGCTTTAAATCGATCGGAACGCGACTGTGGAAAAAACTTGCTGCCGACACGCGGCGCAGGTGGATTGAATGCGGCGAAGTCTCGACGACTTCCTCAAGTTCTTGGATGATCGTTGCCTGGAATTGGAACTAAGAAAAGGGTTGAGTGCTTCTGTTGAAAAAACAGTAGCTCAAGGGAAAAAATCAAAATGGTTCACACATCCGATAGTTTCAGTTCATTGTTGTTTGCAGCAACTGCTCCAAAACACAATCTGTATGGCTGTCTACAAATTTTGGATACGACAGGTTTGCTCTTGTGAAATATAAATATCTATGTTATAACTGTTTAAAGCCTAATCATTTGAGCAACAAGTGTAAATCAAAATACACATGTAAACAGTGCAAAGGTCATCACCACTCACAACTCCATTTACAAGGTACTACATCGGGTATTGTCGGGACCTTTGCACAAACAACATTGGCTAGGCAGAGGTCACACCATCGATTGTATGTTCACAAGGGACTGCAAAATCTACTCAAGCAAAAGGATTGAACAGAAGCGCGGTCATGATTTATGTTATAAACGCAGATGGGAACTGGCTGACTGGATACTGGCTTAGAACTCTCGTATGTACGCTCTTAGGTTCGCACGCTCACAATCATGCATTCTGGTTTCGGGTGTATGTATCTTCAGTGAAAGCTGACACCACAAGGGGATTCAGCACACTTTTCATCAAGCCCCAGATTTCTGAGAATCATTTGACTGTACATATACGTATTCGACTAAACTTGGCAGAATCACTTCCTCATTGGGAAGGAAAACATTGATGCATCGGCTCTCGATGTGCTCTGCAAAAATAGACCAATTGACATATTATTGGGTAGCGAAAACGTATGTTTACAGAAGGGAAGATTTATGACAGCATGTTTTTGGATGGCCTTTAATGTCACTCATGACACCCCAAACAAGCAACGCAATATCACTAACAACAACATTGGATACAGATTCTTCGCTCCAGAACTTTTGGGTGCTAGAGAAATACGCTCTCACCACAAACACTCACGATGAAAAGGGGAATAATATCGTGGAGCTTCCATTCAACAACATACACCCTGAATCTGGAGATTCTCTACAAGGAGCTCTCAAGCGTTTTAAATCGGTGGAACGTCGCTTTCAACAGAATGAGCAGCTACGACTACAATACACATATTTCATGTGAGAATATCAAACTTTGGGACACATGCGACAACTGCCAACGGAAGAAATCAGCGCGATCTGTTTGCTGTGTGCCTGCGCTTCAGAATGTACAAATTCGTATTTTCAGCGGACATATGAAAATGCTTCGCCAAATATGGGTCTGCGATAACAATCGAAATTTTCAAAGAATCGTTTGAAGAGAAGATCCAACCGATCAACACAAGCACTTACAACTATGTCCCGTCATCAACGGAATGTGCACCATTCTTTGGGTTCGGCTGTTGCAACAACTGGCTTCGGATCATCATCATGAATTTGCTGCGAAAATCAAACAATGAGGATGAGGTACTACGGAACCGAAAAGAACTTATACAAAAAGACCGGGGTTGTTGTCCGAGCTTTCACGGATATACGACCCACTTGGCCTTTTGTATTGGTCGTGGTTCAGTTCAAGATTCTTTTCAACGACTATGGCTACTAAATCTGGATTGGGAAAATCTATTCCCAACCAAAAAGGTGACATCGACACATTGCAGCACTTTCAACTAACACGCTTGGTTGTTAACGACGCAGACAACATCCGACTATGCTTCATGCCTCAACATACAGGGGATCACGAGAGAACCGGAACCCGCCGAAACTGTGCACACCTGCAGAAGTGCGACTATACTCTCCTCGTGAGAGTGGCTGCTAACAGGACCTGGTACAGTCATGTCTCTGCCGGAATGCTGGCAAATGGTAGTCAAGCGGAAAGAAAAAAACTCTCAGTGAAATCACACTAATCACAAAATTGATACTGTCAATACTGTCAACTCGGCAAGGCCGAGGGGGTGCTGGGTAGCTAACATGCGAGCTCTGGACATCCAGTTCAAATTAATCTTCCCGGGGAAAGCTGGCTATGCCTTGGGCGACAGCCTAATCCTGGGTAACGATGACCCGGTGCTCCTGGCGTCCGCCCAAAGCATCGAATTGAGGCGGAGGGCCAAAACGGTTCTGCCCGACTACCAGTCAACCAAAGCTGGCAATGGCGCAGCCAAGGCCCCAAGTAAGCGGCAACGCTCTGCGGAAGACACCACCATACAAGTCCAATAGGCCGAAAGGACAAAAACCCAGCTGAGTAACCGCTCGTTTGCCGAGGTGGCGAGAGAAAAAACCCTCATTGGTGTCCTGCACAGGGGCTCCAAGGACGGGAAGATTCTTTGGGAAAAGTAGCACCTCGTGGAAAACGAGTTTCAGGACTGCTTCCTTCAGGAGTTGGTGAAAGCCTTTGCCTGCCAAGATGCTCGCTCGGTGGTGCTCTACACCAAAGCGTCCTCATCGCTCAACGAGGTCTACCCAGTAGCCAAGCTGGTAGCCGTTGAATAAGAAGACATCTCCAGCGAACCAATGGCCAGAGCATGGGTCTCGGCGAATCTTGCAAAGCCGGGATCTGTTCTTCGGATTCTGGAAGTCTGCAACCTCAACCATCCTAGCAAAAGACATAGGCACCAGATCATCCTCGTCCGAAGCGAGTAGTCAGTGATGATCCTCAGCAGAAAAAAAGTCGCTTACAGTGAGGCGCTCGATAAATCCTGCTCCTCTGGCAAGATCAGAGGACGGAATGATGGACTCCAAAACTGGGGGAACTCCGCAAAGCCTCCCGGAGATTCTTCAACATAGCAAAGGCTTTGAACGTTGATCGGATCTAGGCCGATTTCAAGCCTGTCAAACTATAAGAAGGAACTTAGGAAATACAAATGCGCCTCATGGTGTAAGTTCTGTAGTGAAATCGAAAATAATTCAGAAGCTTCGCACTTGCGCAGAGTTCTCACCAAGACAACACCCAGCCTGGGCTACCTGAAGAACGCCGACCAGTCTTGAAGAACGTCCATCATTAGCAGATAAATGTTTTCCATTAACTACTTCCCACCTCCTTCTGTTGCCTCAAGTGCTATCCTAAACCTTCTAAGCCAGGAGAACATTTCCTCGGCGATCAACAGCTTTAACAAAAAGCCGTTAATTGGCTGAAAAGGATTTACGGGGAAGTCTTCTTCGACGGATATATCCGTGATACCTGGCTACAGACCAAAGTCGTCTGCATTCCCGTGGCAGGAAAAAACTTACACCAATTTCATTTCATTTCACAACAAAGATTTAAGAAGTACATCATAGTGGCTTTCCTCGAGATAGAAGATACAACTACATTGAAGGACGGTTGAGGCATCACTGGTAACGCCAAAGTCCACCCGATTTGTCAGCAGAGGTACAAGTACTCTCATGAAGATGTAAAAATGTGCAGACAAATCCGGGCTAGGCATTAGCCCGTCTAAACCGAAACTTGTGCTTTTCACTAGGAAATAAGAAGTTCCGGCACTGACTCCCCAAAATCTCTGTGGGGAAGCGCTAGCAACAACGCCAATTGTCTGGGCCTTATCCTCGATAAGTAAAGATCTGATCAGCAATGAGCCTTCGATCCTCGAAAGAGGAGAGATGCACGAGACGACATCTGCATTCATAAGACGGCAACGAAATGGAAAAGTGCAAAATGCAAAGCGTACTTAAGACGCACAAGCAATGTGTACAGACTTAGCCTCGTATGGGTCCCTGAACTGGGATGAATTGCGCTTAACAAAGCCGAACATAGCATGGGCTTTTGGCAAAAAAAAATTCAAGAGCTCAGCACAACAAAAAATTTTGGGTCGAGACCCCTAGGTCTCGGTTCTCCGTCTGCTTTAAGAGAGGATTGCCAATTTATTGAATATGAAGCCAGCACATTGAAAACACACTTGCAATGGAAACAAAGTAACATTTGCTAATGATGAGAGGGAGCGAATTAAGTCAGCACCAACGAGCAACTCTGTCCAGGTCGCGCTGAAGAAGGATACTGTCGTCTAATGTTTTGACAGATCGGAAGATTTTAAACTTTCATGAAGCTTGAATGCTGAGACATATGTATGTCGTTGTGGAAGGTCAGAAGTACCCAAGAATGGGCGACACGACATACTCTCCCCGCTCAAGATATGATCTAAACCAACTGAGAAGAATGGAATGAATCACTATTCTATGCAGCTTGGCTATTACGGCACAGTGGGAGAGTTTGTCAAAGGCCTTAGAAAATTCAGTATACACAACATCTACTTGATAAGATTAGTGGTCGCTGATCTACCGGGCATAAATCTTTCTGACAATGATTCGGTCAAGAAGTTTTGAAACATTGCTGAGTTTGGCAATTGGTCTATAATTGGAGATACGATTTTTGGCACTTTTCTTAAAAGGTGGCAAAATCGTGGCGTAATTGGTGGCGTAATTCCACTGGCCAATAAGCCGACCCGTCAAACGCGAATTTGTGAAGAGAGTTTTGAGAGGTTCACAGAATGCAACATCACAGTTGCGAAGCAGTAAGGCAGATATGCCATCACAGTCGGGTTTATTAGAATTATCGAACTCATCAATTTCCACCAAAATGTCCACCTCCGATACATTAAGAGGGCCAATTTTGGCCACCGATGGAGTAGAGTTTAAGATATCGAAATTATGCCATGTTTCGAATGGCTTAAAATGTAAGCTAAAGAAGCAAGAAGGTTTGCTATGCCGCTATTCGTATGCCAAAACGACCTGGGATTGATTTTAAGTTTAACATACTATCCCGAATAGTATTCAGACTTACATCAGAAAAGAAGAATTCATTATGTGGTTCCGTCCAGGGCGAATACAAATTAAAATTGGCTGAAAATAACAACGGAATATGATGCATCATAGCCAACGACTGCGGTTCGGCGGTTGACATCAGAAATGAACATTGTCGAGATAGAGCGCCAGAAAAGCATCGTCATCTGGGCGACGAAACCATGTTTTGTTGTTGTCTCGTTGAAGATTGCCAAAAATTAAACAACGGGCTGTTGTTCAAAGCAAAAAGTCGGAGAAGTGCAAGCAGAATATGTTGTGGAGAAGCGGCGAACATAAAACCAGAGGCACCGCTCACTGGGAGTTTTTTGAAGTGGATAGAACTGGAGCTTCCTGAGTCGGCGTGGACGTCCGCAATGGCACAGCTGCACGCAGATTAATTACCGTCAAATCAGTTTCCGACCTCTGTCTGTGCAAACGGGCAAACTCTTACCGATACTGGCCAGAATTTGTCCTGTTTTTGTCGTCCTAACCGTGAGGACAGTCGGTTCTTCCTTGGAGCAATAGGCTTCACCCGCTCATGAGAATTGATCGAAAGGGCAGACTGAAAACCAAACTTAAGACCCCGATAAAGGCTTTCAAACATCAGAACCTTGTCATTAAGTTCATCTATTTTCGAATGCGAGTCATTCGCAACCTTGTAGGTATCTCACTGCCATAACAAATTACGCAGATTTGTTAAGAGTTTAACAGCATCTGCATGATATTCAATGCACGGCACAAAGAACAGCGGACAGCATCAAAGCAACGAAGCTGATCAGCAGTGTCGTCCGAATTACATTCCGAGCAGTGATAAAAAGATATAGCGAAAACACGACCGAACACAGTGTGTTCAGGGCAACAGCTGTAACAGGGTAATCGCACTTTTAGCGCTCCACGCTAACATCCTCTTATCGCTGCTGGGTACAGTTACGATTCCACCGGTACAAGCTGCCGTCGAGCCAATTCTCATTAAAACACTCAAATACATGGAACATATTTATTGGAACCACTCTGACTTCTTAATTTGGATACATACATACTGCCATTCGACGCCGCGTAGCAACGTGTGATCCGCTCTCCTACAAAAACAGTGAGATCTGACTTATAACTTTCTTTGCCTGGCTAATCACTAATAACTTTGTTTCTTGCCAACGTTCCGGCAACCAAATCAGAATGCGTCAGCTGTTTGCACGAAAACGAAATGTGTTGTTGTCCTGACCAATTATTTCCGAGATCAATTTGGGGTTGGGCTAAGAAAAAATTATTTATAAAAAAGGCTCAGATATAGGAGTCAAATTTATGTTAATACATCAATAAGTCATCTATTTTATTCCTTTTTGAATTAAAATTCGGGGCCAGCAAAAACACTATAGCTGAACCCTCCACGAGGGTGCCGGCTAAGCAATGGAGACTGCACTATCCCGGGAATGGGTAATGCACTGTCGCTTGCTCTGTCAGGGGTAATGCAGTGTCTAGCTAAGGCAATGTTCCACGTCTTCCCGATCTAAGATCGGGGAACTGAACCAGGGCCATGGCTAGAGGTGCCTGGCGGCCAAGCATAAAACGCTAGGGGGTGGACATCCGAAAAAAATTAGCCAGTATGGACCTTCGGGCCAGTTATGGAGGCGGACAAAGGTCAAGCACGGGTTGGGTTGTCAACCCAAACTTCGGTGGAAAGCGTGACTGCTAGCACCGGCGGGCACGGGGAGGAGCAATAATCTCTGCGTGTTGCCAGTGGTCACACCTCGGGCATGGCGGAAGCAGGCCATGTCAGTTGCAATACGACTTTCACAAACGACGCGTTGCAGGTTGAGCCGCTATAGACACAGACTCGGACCCGGAGAGCGTGCTATCCATTAGCTAGACCGAAGAAGAAAGCCTTCTCCGCTCGCCGGAACCAGGTACCAGCTCCCTGCGTAGGAAAGGGCCGAAGCGTTCCAGGGAGGGGATGAAGGCAAAAGCTCAGTATAAGGTCAAGTTTGTGACCCAGCTCCAAGGCAAGGCGCATATCTCCCAATAGGATAAATCCAAGCTAGCCCGGTGAGCAAGCGGCAACGCGGGCCCAAGGTGTCCACCCCCAGCCGAAGGCGAGGAAACCTAGACAGAAGGACATCAGAGAGGTGTCCAAGGGACATCTCATTGTGGCGCATTGTGGACAGTGGCGCAGTGGAAGCTAGTCCACACGCAGCTCGTCGAGTCGCTCTTCTCGCGAATGGTGGAGCGCTCCGCGCTCCCCAGCGCTCCCATGCCTACGTTTGATGGAGCGGGATGGCTGAACAGGGTCAAGATCCTCAAATGCAATGACGACCCAACGCGGTAGTGACTGGTGCAGAAGGTGCCCCAACTAGAAGCTCTGTGAATGGAGGCCAAGCTGGAGGTGTCAGACAGGGAGTTGATCCCGTCTATACCAAAGGCGAAGGTGCTCTTCCCTATTGCTGTCCAAGGAGAGCGAGCACTGAAGCTGCTGCAGAGAGAGAATACCGACGTGCCAACGGCAGGCTGGAGAGTTCTACATGCTGGTAACCCATTACCCAACGAGGAGGCCAGCATATGATCCTCCAGATCAGCAAGGAGGCGGAGGAATTCCAAGTTCGGGAAGATGGCGTGGAGCGTAGGTAGCGTCTACCTACGGCTGAAAAAGCGCCACCCCGAAGATAAAGATGCGCACAACCTTCAGGCAGGAGAGGTCGAGAAAGAGCTAGGTCTGGAAACCATAGTGGAGGCCGCTCAAGGTCTTGCGCTGGACGACTCGGAGGAAGAGGAGGACGGTGACCTGACAATTTTAGTCAACGCGTCGTCTGAGGTTGAGTTATCCACCCATGACACTAAGGGTGCTGTAGCTCAACCTTCATTAAAGCAAGATAGCGTCGGCGGAGCTCCTCCTTGCCATGGAGCAAGGGCCCGCTGACATCGCTTTAGTCCAGGAGCCGTGGATTGCGTCAGGTAATTCTGTGGCCGGACTAAAGTCCTCAAAATACAACCTTCTCTACTCAACATCGGGAAGCAGGAATAGAACCGCCGTACTCGTACGGAAGGGAAGACATGCTCATCTTATGTCTCATTACAGCACGGATGACTTGACGGTAGTAGTGCTAGAGAGTGAGGAAAAGGGCCTTATGGCAGCTTCCTGCTACATGGCACACGACAGGCCCACACCACAGGAAGAACTTAGCGGTCTGGTGACAGAAACCGGCTCCAAAAATCTCCAACTTCTCATTGGCACAGACGCCAACGATTATCCATTAACCTAGATGTAGCAAACGTGGGGGAGGAATACACCTTCGTAGGTCCCACCTCGTCAAACGTCACCTCTCGTAACGGGAAAGAGTATCTGGCTGGAGAGTCCTCGAAAGACCATCCTTCTCAGACCATAAGTACATTCAATTCAAGTCCGAATTCGAACACTCTTCAAAGATAACAGTCTATAGAAACCCCCGGAATACAAACTGGGTAAAGTTCAAAAAGACAGTTAATTCGAAATTCGCGAATCCGGGCTCAGTGAAATCTGCGGAGCATATAAAGAAGTCCCTAGAGACCCTATCCAAGGAGTTACTGGATGCCTACCACGTATCGTGCCAAGGTCCATCAGGACCTAGCAACCGAGGAACAACACCCTCCAACAGATCTGTTTACCACTAAAACAGTCCACTTGCCTACAGACTCCTTCCCTATATCCCTATCCAATGGAGAATCTCGACAGTTGCCTTCCTCCCAAGGGCAGAAAAGTGCAGCCACGTGAGTCCTAATGATTACAGACTAATAAGTGTGATTACTGATAACTGATAACTGATTTCGCGTGCTGTTTTTATCCCTAACACAAGATCGATCGATCGAAAGGGCAGACTGAAAACCAAACTTAAGACCCCGATAAAGGCTTTCAAAAATCAGAACCTTGTCATTAAGTTCATCTATTTTCGAATGCGAGTCATTCGCAACCTTGCAGGTATCTCACTGCCATAACAAATTACGCAGATTTGTTAAGAGTTTAACAGCATATGCATGAAATTCAATGCACGGCACAAAGAACAGCGGACAGCATCAAAGCAACGAAGCTGATCAGCAGTGTCGTCCGAATTACATTCCGAGCAGTGATAAAAAGATATAGCGAAAACACGACCGAACACAGTGTGTTCAGGGCAACAGCTGTAACAGGGTAATCGCACTTTTAGCGCTCCACGCTAACATCCTCTTATCGCTGCTGGGTACAGTTACGATTCCACCGCTACAAGCTGCCGTCGAGCCAATTCTCATTAAAACACTCAAATACATGGAACATATTTATTGGAACCACTCTGACTTCTTAATTTGGATACATACATACTGCCATTCGACGCCGCATAGCAACGTGTGATCCGCCCTCCTACAAAAACAGTGAGAGCTGACTTATAACTTTCTTTGCCTGGCTAATCACTAATAACTTTGTTTCTTGCCAACGTTCCGGCAACCAAATCAGAATGCGTCAGCTGTTTGCACGAAAACGAAATGTGTTGTTGTCCTGACCAATTATTTCCGAAATCAATTTGGGGTTGGGCTAAGAAAAAATTATTTATAAAAAAGGCTCAGATATAGGAGTCAAATTTATGTTAATACATCAATAAGTCATCTATTTTATTCCTTTTTGAATTAAAATTTGGGGCCAGCAAAAACACTATAGCTGAACCCTCCACGAGGGTGCCGGCTAAGCAATGGAGACTGCACTATCCCGGGAATGGGTAATGCACTGTCGCTTGCTCTGTCAGGGGTAATGCAGAGTCTAGCTAAGGCAATGTTCCACGTCTTCCCGATCTAAGATCGGGGAACTGAACCAGGGCCATGGCTAGAGGTGCCTGGCGGCCAAGCATAAAACGCTAGGGGGTGGACATCCGAAAAAAATTAGCCAGTATGGACCTTCGGGCCAGTTATGGAGGCGGACAAAGGTCAAGCACGGGTTGGGTTGTCAACCCAAACTTCGGTGGAAAGCGTGACTGCTAGCACCGGCGGGCACGGGGAGGAGCAATAATCTCTGCGTGTTGCCAGTGGTCACACCTCGGGCATGGCGGAAGCAGGCCATGTCAGTTGCAATACGACTTTCACAAACGACGCGTTGCAGGTTGAGCCGCTATAGACACAGACTCGGACCCGGAGAGCGTGCTATCCATTAGCTAGACCGAAGAAGAAAGCCTTCTCCGCTCGCCGGAACCAGGTACCAGCTCCCTGCGTAGGAAAGGGCCGAAGCGTTCCAGGGAGGGGATGAAGGCAAAAGCTCAGTATAAGGTCAAGTTTGTGACCCAGCTCCAAGGCAAGGCGCATATCTCCCAATAGGATAAATCCAAGCTAGCCCGGTGAGCAAGCGGCAACGCGGGCCCAAGGTGTCCACCCCCCAGCCGAAGGCGAGGAAACCTAGACAGAAGGACATCAGAGAGGTGTCCAAGGGACATCTCATTGTGGCGCATTGTGGACAGTGGCGCAGTGGAAGCTAGTCCACACGCAGCTCGTCGAGTCGCTCTTCTCGCGAATGGTGGAGCGCTCCGCGCTCCCCAGCGCTCCCATGCCTACGTTTGATGGAGCGGGATGGCTGAACAGGGTCAAGATCCTCAAATGCAATGACGACCCAACGCGGTAGTGACTGGTGCAGAAGGTGCCCCAACTAGAAGCTCTGTGGATGGAGGCCAAGCTGGAGGTGTCAGACAGGGAGTTGATCCCGTCTATACCAAAGGCGAAGGTGCTCTTCCCTATTGCTGTCCAAGGAGAGCGAGCACTGAAGCTGCTGCAGAGAGAGAATACCGACGTGCCAACGGCAGGCTGGAGAGTTCTACATGCTGGTAACCCATTACCCAACGAGGAGGCCAGCATATGATCCTCCAGATCAGCAAGGAGGCGGAGGAATTCCAAGTTCGGGAAGATGGCGTGGAGCGTAGGTAGCGTCTACCTACGGCTGAAAAAGCGCCACCCCGAAGATAAAGATGCGCACAACCTTCAGGCAGGAGAGGTCGAGAAAGAGCTAGGTCTGGAAAACATAGTGGAGGCCGCTCAAGGTCTTGCGCTGGACGACTCGGAGGAAGAGGAGGACGGTGACCTGACAATTTTAGTCAACGCGTCGTCTGAGGTTGAGTTATCCACCCATGACACTAAGGGTGCTGTAGCTCAACCTTCATTAAAGCAAGATAGCGTCGGCGGAGCTCCTCCTTGCCATGGAGCAAGGGCCCGCTGACATCGCTTTAGTCCAGGAGCCGTGGATTGCGTCAGGTAATTCTGTGGCCGGACTAAAGTCCTCAAAATACAACCTTCTCTACTCAACATCGGGAAGCAGGAATAGAACCGCCGTACTCGTACGGAAGGGAAGACATGCTCATCTTATGTCTCATTACAGCACGGATGACTTGACGGTAGTAGTGCTAGAGAGTGAGGAAAAGGGCCTTATGGCAGCTTCCTGCTACATGGCACACGACAGGCCCACACCACAGGAAGAACTTAGCGGTCTGGTGACAGAAACCGGCTCCAAAAATCTCCAACTTCTCATTGGCACAGACGCCAACGATTATTCATTAACCTAGATGTAGCAAACGTGGGGGAGGAATACACCTTCGTAGGTCCCACCTCGTCAAACGTCACCTCTCGTAACGGGAAAGAGTATCTGGCTGGAGAGTCCTCGAAAGACCATCCTTCTCAGACCATAAGTACATTCAATTCAAGTCCGAATTCGAACACTCTTCAAAGATAACAGTCTATAGAAACCCCCGGAATACAAACTGGGTAAAGTTCAAAAAGACAGTTAATTCGAAATTCGCGAATCCGGGCTCAGTGAAATCTGCGGAGCATATAAAGAAGTCCCTAGAGACCCTATCCAAGGAGTTACTGGATGCCTACCACGTATCGTGCCAAGGTCCATCAGGACCTAGCAACCGAGGAACAACACCCTCCAACAGATCTGTTTACCACTAAAACAGTCCACTTGCCTACAGACTCCTTCCCTATATCCCTATCCAATGGAGAATCTCGACAGTTGCCTTCCTCCCAAGGGCAGAAAAGTGCAGCCACGTGAGTCCTAATGATTACAGACTAATAAGTGTGATTACTGATAACTGATAACTGATTTCGCGTGCTGTTTTTATCCCTAACACAAGATCGATCGATCGAAAGGGCAGACTGAAAACCAAACTTAAGACCCCGATAAAGGCTTTCAAAAATCAGAACCTTGTCATTAAGTTCATCTATTTTCGAATGCGAGTCATTCGCAACCTTGCAGGTATCTCACTGCCATAACAAATTACGCAGATTTGTTAAGAGTTTAACAGCATATGCATGAAATTCAATGCACGGCACAAAGAACAGCGGACAGCATCAAAGCAACGAAGCTGATCAGCAGTGTCGTCCGAATTACATTCCGAGCAGTGATAAAAAGATATAGCGAAAACACGACCGAACACAGTGTGTTCAGGGCAACAGCTGTAACAGGGTAATCGCACTTTTAGCGCTCCACGCTAACATCCTCTTATCGCTGCTGGGTACAGTTACGATTCCACCGCTACAAGCTGCCGTCGAGCCAATTCTCATTAAAACACTCAAATACATGGAACATATTTATTGGAACCACTCTGACTTCTTAATTTGGATACATACATACTGCCATTCGACGCCGCGTAGCAACGTGTGATCCGCCCTCCTACAAAAACAGTGAGATCTGACTTATAACTTTCTTTGCCTGGCTAATCACTAATAAATTTGTTTCTTGCCAACGTTCCGGCAACCAAATCAGAATGCGTCAGCTGTTTGCACGAAAACGAAATGTGTTGTTGTCCTGACCAATTATTTCCGAGATCAATTTGGGGTTGGGCTAAGAAAAAATTATTTATAAAAAAAAGGCTCAGATATAGGAGTCAAATTTATGTTAATACATCAATAAGTCATCTATTTTATTCCTTTTTGAATTAAAATTCGGGGCCAGCAAAAACACTATAGCTGAACCCTCCACGAGGGTGCCGGCTAAGCAATGGAGACTGCACTATCCCGGGAATGGGTAATGCACTGTCGCTTGCTCTGTCAGGGGTAATGCAGTGTCTAGCTAAGGCAATGTTCCACGTCTTCCCGATCTAAGATCGGGGAACTGAACCAGGGCCATGGCTAGAGGTGCCTGGCGGCCAAGCATAAAACGCTAGGGGGTGGACATCCGAAAAAAATTAGCCAGTATGGACCTTCGGGCCAGTTATGGAGGCGGACAAAGGTCAAGCACGGGTTGGGTTGTCAACCCAAACTTTGGTGGAAAGCGTGACTGCTAGCACCGGCGGGCACGGGGAGGAGCAATAATCTCTGCGTGTTGCCAGTGGTCACACCTCGGGCATGGCGGAAGCAGGCCATGTCAGTTGCAATACGACTTTCACAAACGACGCGTTGCAGGTTGAGCCGCTATAGACACAGACTCGGACCCGGAGAGCGTGCTATCCATTAGCTAGACCGAAGAAGAAAGCCTTCTCCGCTCGCCGGAACCAGGTACCAGCTCCCTGCGTAGGAAAGGGCCGAAGCGTTCCAGGGAGGGGATGAAGGCAAAAGCTCAGTATAAGGTCAAGTTTGTGACCCAGCTCCAAGGCAAGGCGCATATCTCCCAATAGGATAAATCCAAGCTAGCCCGGTGAGCAAGCGGCAACGCGGGCCCAAGGTGTCCACCCCCCAGCCGAATGCGAGGAAACCTAGACAGAAGGACATCAGAGAGGTGTCCAAGGGACATCTCATTGTGGCGCATTGTGGACAGTGGCGCAGTGGAAGCTAGTCCACACGCAGCTCGTCGAGTCGCTCTTCTCGCGAATGGTGGAGCGCTCCCATGCCTACGTTTGATGGAGCGGGATGGCTGAACAGGGTCAAGATCCTCAAATGCAATGACGACCCAACGCGGTAGTGACTGGTGCAGAAGGTGCCCCAACTAGAAGCTCTGTGGATGGAGGCCAAGCTGGAGGTGTCATACAGGGAGTTGATCCCGTCTATACCAAAGGCGAAGGTGCTCTTCCCTATTGCTGTCCAAGGAGAGCGAGCACTGAAGCTGCTGCAGAGAGAGAATACCGACGTGCCAACGGCAGGCTGGAGAGTTCTACATGCTGGTAACCCATTACCCAACGAGGAGGCCAGCATATGATCCTCCAGATCAGCAAGGAGGCGGAGGAATTCCAAGTTCGGGAAGATGGCGTGGAGCGTAGGTAGCGTCTACCTACGGCTGAAAAAGCGCCACCCCGAAGATAAAGATGCGCACAACCTTCAGGCAGGAGAGGTCGAGAAAGAGCTAGGTCTGGAAACCATAGTGGATGCCGCTCAAGGTCTTGCGCTGGACGACTCGGAGGAAGAGGAGGACGGTGACCTGACAATTTTAGTCAACGCGTCGTCTGAGGTTGAGTTATCCACCCATGACACTAAGGGTGCTGTAGCTCAACCTTCATAAAAGCAAGATAGCGTCGGCGGAGCTCCTCCTTGCCATGGAGCAAGGGCCCGCTGACATCGCTTTAGTCCAGGAGCCGTGGATTGCGTCAGGTAATTCTGTGGCCGGACTAAAGTCCTCAAAATACAACCTTCTCTACTCAACATCGGGAAGCAGGAATAGAACCGCCGTACTCGTACGGAAGGGAAGACATGCTCATCTTATGTCTCATTACAGCACGGATGATTGACGGTAGTAGTGCTAGAGAGTGAGGAAAAGGGCCTTATGGCAGCTTCCTGCTACATGGCACACGACAGGCCCACACCACCGGAAGAACTTAGCGGTCTGGTGACAGAAACCGGCTCCAAAAATCTCCAACTTCTCATTGGCACAGACGCCAACGATTATCCATTAACCTAGATGTAGCAAACGTGGGGGAGGAATACACCTTCGTAGGTCCCACCTCGTCAAACGTCACCTCTCGTAACGGGAAAGAGTATCTGGCTGGAGAGTCCTCGAAAGACCATCCTTCTCAGACCATAAGTACATTCAATTCAAGTCCGAATTCGAATACTCTTCAAAGATAACAGTCTATAGAAACCCCCGGAATACAAACTGGGTAAAGTTCAAAAAGACAGTTAATTCGAAATTCGCGAATCCGGGCTCAGTGAAATCTGCGGAGCATATAAAGAAGTCCCTAGAGACCCTATCCAAGGAGTTACTGGATGCCTACCACGTATCGTGCCAAGGTCCATCAGGACCTAGCAACCGAGGAACAACACCCTCCAACAGATCTGTTTACCACTAAAACAGTCCACTGGGCTACAGACTCCTTCCCTATATCCCTATCCAATGGAGAATCTCGACAGTTGCCTTCCTCCCAAGGGCAGAAAAGTGCAGCCACGTGAGTCCTAATGATTACAGACTAATAAGTGTGATTACTGATAACCATATTGATTTCGCGTGCTGTTTTTATCCCTAACACAAGATCGATCGGACTGGACATACAGAAAAGAAACTACCAAGAGTGACAAGCTACGCACACATAGAGGTTGTTCTGCAAAAAAAAAAACAACATGCTGAATTACAGGTTGCGCTGCCGAGTAGCTGTAGGTGCAGCAGCGTTTTGCCCACCCTACCTTGATCATTTGGGCCGCAAAGCCATATTAGTGGCCGATGATCCCTAAAACCCCCAGACTCAGTTTACGTCCATATTACTCGTCATGGCACCCTAAAATAACTTGGTTCATTATCAATTTCATTTTAAAACTTATTTATTACTTCAAACAGGGGCATTTCCCTACTCTATTTAAACTCCCAATTGACCACAAAAACTAATTTAACGAACAGAATTCAAAAATCTTTCAATTTGGAAATTAAAATAATAATAAAAATAAAAGAATTATAAATAAATAGAAAAATAAAAAAGAATTAAAATATGTATATAATATAAAATAAACTGTATATGTATATATGAGGTAGCCGCTAAACTGGCATACAAATTTAAATGAGCATTTATGACAACAACAAAAACCCACGGTTACTGGGCTTGCTCTCTCTTCCGGCGTGTGGGATCTGCCCAACTGTTTTACCTCTCCCCTTCCTTCTTTCTTATATCTCTCGCTTGCTGCTGATGCACTAAGTCGGACCCACAGTTGGAGCGACGATCTCTTCTCTGCCTTGGGTGCTGCTCTGCGCCAGCGGCGAATTCGTTTGGTTCTTGTGCTTTTTCGGGAGCGCAGTCTCTTTTATTCTCTTTCTATGCCCTTGGACAGCTGGTTGTTGCTGTGGCTTGCTCGGTTATTGATCCCAATTATCTGTTTCTTCTTTTCGCCCTTGGAAATCAGCTTGGCACAAGTGCAAATTCTGTAATAAAATAATACCCATATTCCATTCAACGCTACCTAGCGACGCCTAAAAACCCCAATGTCCAACTTACCGCTTAGTTGCGATTGGCACTCTTGTTATATAAACTTGTATATGGCCGCCCGAAAAAAAAGAACACTTTCGGTTGCCTTTCCTCCAGCGTGGGGCTAGAATGTGATGCCTCCTTATTGGGTGGCCAATTTCTTTTCGATTTGGTATTATGATTTCGTTCTTTTTTTCCGTTTTGAATTATATTTTTTTTCCAGTACAAATTTGGCACTGACGCGAGGTTGAATTTGTTACTAATTTTCCTCTTTAACGAAAAACACCACCGTCTGGAGTGGGGCCTAGAATCGAAAAGAAAGACAGCCGTTGTACTTGTCCACTCACCCTCCTAACAGCGAAAGTGAGCCAACTGCCATTTCACCCGAAGTAACTTTACAGCGGCTTACTCTCTACGTCTGCCAAAAAAAAGTCGTTACCCCCTGGACATTCACGCTCGCCTGATTGCGGGAAAGGCAGCACAGCGCCTTATCGCTTCAGGAAATCTGTTGGGAAGGAAATGACCAGATCAACTGATTACATGACCCCCCAAACTTGCCTCGACGTCAAAACAACCGCATCTTTGGGACCTGAAGACTGGAAAATCGGTAGAGACCAAACTGAGCACCTCAATATACATACGGACGGCTCCAAGATGGACGGAGGAGTAGGAGCGGGCCTATATTGTACAGACCCTGAGATAAGGCTGTCATATAAGCTACCGGACCAATGCAGCATATACCAGGCAGAGGTTTTTGCCATCAGGAAAGCAGCAGAGGTCGCTCTTCTCACTGAAAGAGCACACGATGCGGTCAACCTATTCGTCGACAGCCAAGCGGCGATAAGATCCATACAGTCGTCCGCGGTTAGTTCCAGAAGTGTCTTGGCGAGCAGGGAGGCATTGGATACCCTAAGCACGACAAAGTCAGTGCGGATCTATAGGGTTCCCAGCCGCCAAGGAATCGAAGGAAAAGAGGCGGCGGACGTATTAGCTAAGGAAGGCGTCGGGCTGGCGAATTTGAGAACCGAGAACGTGCCTGTCTCCCTCAGAACACTGCAAAGCGATCTCTAAAAGTAGGCCAGATCACAAACCGGAAGTAGATGGAAGTTTTTTCAGTTTCCATTTTGGAAAATTCTCCATAAAATTCGCATATTATCAAAAGCGCACACTCTGAAAATTAGTTTTACCACCACTTTTCCGCTGAGGACCCACTGTGCCAATTTATTTAAAGTGTGAAATTCTTCATTCAATGGAGGACCATAGCAAACCATAATACCCTCTGAAGGTAAACATTAATTTTATGGAATTTTGTGTATTTTATTTATGAGCTATGAAATAAACCAATTTTATTGATATTGCTTTTGGTTAGTAGGGGTGCCAAACGTAAAATTGCTTGCTGGGTCGCCAAGAGCGGCTGGATCTTCCGTTGGTGGAGGTGGATTTCTGAACTGATCAGCAGATATTCTCGTGAATAATATTCCAACACCTTCAATTAGAGCCAAGAGAACTCCGCCTATTATCGCACTTCCGGCCATAGCAGGAACACCTACAAATATTTAATAATTATATTTCATTAAAAAGGTAAAAATTTAAGGATTAAGGCATCACATCTGTACGTTGCTAGCATCTCTTAAAATACAAGGCCATAAGGCCATAATGTACATCATTCACATTTACACACAAAATAAAAGTAAAGTAAAATAAAAGTTCACATCAATTAGTAAACCTGATACTTTAAAAACATGTGGCAGTCAAAGTCAGGTTATTCTATTCTATTATAGGAAGCCGTTTTAGAAAATTCATACCATTTCTTGCAGCTAATATTCCTCCAGTTGCAGCTCCGCTTATTATTGAGTTCCATGGGTCTTCCTTTTTTCGAAAGTGAACGAGCGTGCAATCAATAGTACTAAACATACCACCCCAAACTGCGAAATTTCCAGCTATTACAGGCGAGCGGGTTTTTATGGCAGTCATACTTCCGATCTAAAATAATACATTTTTTTAATGTAGGCAGCATAAGTACAACAATAATATAGAAGTAAGTTTGGGCTTTGAGCCGAACGAAGATCCGCTGAATAAAAAAATAATAATAAGTTATATAAGGGAACCAAACTATGTCAATCCTTTTTTTTTATTTGGTCGATTGTTAATAACAATTAACTTATCTGTGTTAATTTTACGATAACATTATGCACTAAAACTGTTAAAGCTACTTTTACAATGGATTGGGGTTAAATACAATGACTACGATTACAATATAATCAGCAGTACAGGGTCAGCAGAATTTGGTATTAGCCTCGGCGTCTCATGAGGATTCGTTTGGGTAGCTGCTGACCTTTGAAGCATGCCTTTCAGCTTGCTTGCTGATAACGTCTCCCACGAGAGGGAGGGATCTAGCGATGCATCGGTGGTCCTGCGCAGCAGTTTGCTCCGAAAGGTACAGATTCTCGCTGCCTGCGCTGCTGAACGAGCTCCCCGTGCAGGAAGACCCCAGGGATAGTCTCCTTTCTTTGGGCGTATGTTACCACTGCACACTTTTCTGATATATGGTCATATTAGGGCAGGGCCAATTTTCGAATAGCTTGAGCTATTGTTACAGGATTCTGTGAATTGACTGCTCAAAGCACAGAGAGCCCTCGAAAGCAGTGCTGTGTCGTCGGCAAACGTTGCCACCTTGAGGGTCTCCCCCGTTTGCCTACGGACCATGGTGGGCTTTGGCATGTTGTTGGTGAAAAGGGAGTACAGCGTCGACCCAAGCACACTGCGTTGTGGTACTCCTGCCTTGATGTATTTTTTCGAGGAAGCTGCACCATCCTGGGCGACGCAGATAGTCCTCTCCGCAAGGAAGCGTCATTTTGTATATCCTTTTTTTTATCAATTTCTACATATCAGCTAAATTGTAGCATTTCAAGGTTTATACACCTCTTTTACCCTGTGTACATTGATTTGGCGAGGGAAAGTTACAATATCGCTCTCCTGGTGGGTTCGCTAGTTAGAATGGATATTGTTGGAGTGCAGACCATTTTCATCTCAACTCAATTTTTTTGGCCGCATCTGGTATGTTTGGCAAAGCCCGAAATCCACCTCTCTGGGATGGCAATGAAACATGGACGGACTGAAGCGAGAAGCCCCTAAGAATACTGCTGGATCACTTTCGAAGTAGGAAAACTATCGAGCCAGTCTATTCACTCACTGACGGGTCGATTAACTTTTTTGAACTCCTCTTTACCCTAAATAACAACAAGCCGTTTCATACTAGCCTAACTACAAAGCATTTTCATAAATTTAAACATTCTACACCGGTGTCGAAAACCTAAAGCAAAGAAATACTCCGACTGTCCGTCTCGTCTTAACTTAAGAGCATTCGCTTAAATTATCTGTTGACGCAGAAATATGCTTATATGTTCTTACTTCTTACTGCTTATATTGCAGTGCTTCATTCGTTTCTTTAGGCTGTCAAATTTATCATCGAGCGCTGGGTAGAACCAAAGACTATACAATACCAAGATGTTGGATGAGCGACCAAAAAGCTGTTCTATGGCGGGTCCTAACATTAGGACCCAAAAGGCACCAGGGAGCGCGCGGGGTTTCAATTCCCTTTTCGCCTATACTTCGTCTCTACCGCGACCCCGCTGCCCATCGGTTTCGTCTGTTCGGCAATGCCTTCACCAGCAACGAAATAATTCTGGACTCTCGAGCCTCAGCACCGTCGAAGAGGTGGTCGCGGATCGCCGATGTCTTTGGAGCGGCACAGTGGGACCTTTGGCCGTCTCAGCTTGCTAAATTAGTTAGTGAATATGAGCACACTGAAAAAATTTTAAACTTTGAGTGCTTATATCTCCTAAACTAAAACTATCTTGAAAATTCGATGGGAAAATTCTCTATTAGATGCGTACATTAAATTTATCTAAAGCACTCATACAATTTTTTGACTATTTCGGCTGAGTCCCCACTGTGCCGCGCCAAAGACATCAGCGACCACGCTGCCCTACGAAGCCGAGTAGAATTTCGGAGGCGAAGGTAGCGTAAAAGATAATTGAAGTACTAGCCCCGCGCGCCCGTACCATGAAGCGTCAAACGAAAATTGAAAAAGCATTTGTTCCTCATGCAACATCTTGGTATTGTATAGTCTTTGGTAGAACGGAATTCAAATTTAAAACATAAATAAAAGAACAGTTAGTGAAGTACTGCAATTCATTTGAAACTTATGTTTTAGTGAAAAAGGAAGAAAGAAAACCCGAGAAAACGACTGCTTGTATTTAGTCTTGATCTAGCACTTACTGACACAATCTTGAACCAATCCCGCGTCCTTAATCCGACCCCGTCTGCTGAAAAAGTTCAGTAGCTCAACAGCTATTTTTAAATTGAGTTATTCCAACTGATGAAACTGTTTTTTCTTTTAGTTTTAATATCATTATTTTGTAGTCAATATTAACTTTGCGCAGAAAAGGTGGTCATCTATAGTGTATTTTTAATATTGGCCCTAACTCCGATACAACGTACATACATAGCCCTAGAGTAAATACAAGATATAGTAGCGGGGACCGACTTCAAGCCAGACGGGTAATAAAAGTCTTCGTAGCCTTACACCTGTCATGATCGTTTGCTTTACTTGTTATTTTTAGAGCCATCTATGCAGATGTGCCAAAGACGACACATGTGCTAAAACTAACCTAACTAACTATCCCTTTAAAAACTTATATGAGTTTGACTTCGTCTACTATGTATACTCCGAAAAATCTAAAAACGGTTATTCAGGGTAATATTACATACATTTACATGGTTACATATATTTACATGGTTATTAACTTGCACTTTCTTGAAAGCTGGACTTGTCATGGAATTCTCTTTTTTCATAAACTTCTCCTAAGCGAAGTTGAATTCTCGGCCCTCACTAGCCTTATCAGTATTGCAGTATTATCAGTGGATACTGATACCCGCCCGACTAGGCATTACTTTCCTCTCCGTCCTTCAAACTACTCCAACAATGAATCTTTCCGTAGCCTTTGCCGCGATTAAACTACATTTTTCCATCCTTTTTCCTTGGATACTTGTGCTTCCAAACTCAAATCTTCTTTAATGAATAATTTAAGTAAACTTTCTTCAGCCTTGAATTGTGTTAGCAAACTTTCCAGTAGCAGATAATTTTATGATTTGTACATTCTTATTTCTACACAGTTTAACTGTTCATAGTTGAACTATAAACTTTAAACAATAAACATACATGGAATAAAAATGTACCTCAGTGAATATTTTCTTTTAATTTGTATAATTTTGATTGAAGGTATAAAGTATCAAAATAAAATAAAACAATACCAATCGTTTTTTTAAGATCTATGCGATTTAGGTCCGGTGACTGTAAAGGCCATTTCATCAGGGTAATTTAGATGTCCATGAACCATTTCTTGGTCAGCATTATACTGCGGGAACTCCCACGTTATTTGCATTTCCTATTCAGCTTTATAGTCAAAGGACTGTTTCTAAATGGTTTCTTAAAGAATGGTACCTTTCTAGCTTTTGATATGGTCTTTTAAATCGACATCAATCAGCCGAATTATTAAAGTGTCAGTAGCCTTGCAGGTGTATTTACATAATTTTGTATACCTTCCGATGACAGAAAAGAATATTTTGATGGTAAAATGTTGAAACAAACTTGGTTCTGTGTGATATCACAAAGGTCTGGATACAACATTTCTAGCTCTTATTTCTCTAGTTTTTATAGTCTCTGAGGGTTATGCGTCAAACTACATAACAAACGAGAGGGAACGTTGTGAGTTGCTGCGGCGATCGCAACTCTAAATTTATACCCGATACATAGTCAATTTGGCTACATTGAGCGTGTCTGAACATGTCGTCGGGCGCTGCGTAACCACTGCAAATTAATTTATTCCTTTTGGCTATAAAAATGATCCGATCTGATCCAGATTCAGAAATCTCATAGATATGATTCTCATGCTCTATGATTGTGCGTTTTAAGTTTTCTCGTATCTTCAATATTGTAGATGAAACAGATTTTCGTCCTTTGTGAGGGCGGAAGGGGGTGATATCATACATACAATGACATATCACAGAAGTCCGTTGCTCTAGCTCATATAGTCTTTGAGCACTAGGCGCTAATAGGGACGGACAGACAGACAGGGCTCAACCGACTCGGCTATTGATGCTGATCAAGAATATATGTATATACTTAATGGGGTCGGAACCACAAATCTAATATATAGTATTTATATTAGTATTTTAGTAGTATTTTATTTATTTTGAGTATCGGGTATACAAATTCAAAACGCTGAGAGTCGCGACACTATTCTATCCGGTACTCAGTTTGCATTGAGTGGACCGCAATAGCTGATGCACCTAATTTTCAAATAAATCAAAATATAGCTTATATTTTCGTATATATTATAGTATCTCATTAGTTAAACATTTTTAATGTTTCCCCGTTAACGCCTTGTAACAGACTTACGCGATTTAGAAGTCAAATGAAAGTGCCACGACAGACCTCATCGGGAATATCGATTGCGGATAAACTGTTTTTTGTAACCTTTTATCCTAAGCTAGTTTTGAATTAAGTTTTTAATGGTGGTACGGCTGACAAATTGCAAATTTCGAACAAAGGCTAGTTTTGCTTCCACCGCTTAAAAACGTTCTATATCTGTTAATTGTTTGAAATTAAATCTACGTGAAAACCCAATAAACCTAAGATTTTTTAAAGTGCGAAGATGCGAACAGCGAAAGCTGTTACGGGTCCCCCTGTATTCATATGTATGTACATGTATGTATGTATAATGCAATCTTCTGATTTCAAAAAACATCCTTCTGTTGCATATGTACATGAATACAAATCTATTATACCCTGTACTCTTTGTGTACCGGGTATGATAAGGAATACATTATTTGTTCACTATATCTACACACATATGAATGTATAAAGAAAAACAACAACAAACACGTGCTGCTTAATTACGAATTACGTAATTGACCTTTGGAAAGGCAAATGCAAATGCTTCACATAAAACATTCAATTGTGAACTAAATATACTAAAAGTGTAATAATCGGATACAGACATGTGTACATTTGCAGGTACACGCGCCAAAAATAACAGCTAATGCACATGTACGTAGATAAGTACAGAAGATAAAAATTATCCGTAAAAATAACGTGAGCGAACAGTATTATAAAAATTTGTATGCCAAAAAGTAAAAAGGCATGTTTCATTACTTCAATTCAGAGTAGAACTCTACTTCTACTTACCAATCTTCTACTCATACCAGACGGGGCATTACGAAATCCCTTAATAGCCTGGAAGACTCCGCCTCCTATACATCCCATGGCGAAAGCACCTCCACAATCATCCACAATTCTATAAGGACATGGTTCTCGAGCATATTCTTCCATTTCTTGTTTAAATTCGCAGAATTTGGCTTCTTAGGGCAACTATGTAATACAAGTAAAAGAATACTTTCAAATTATCGATGGTAGTTTCAATACTATCGATAGCATTTTTTCCACTATCGAGCTGTTAGAAATGTGTAGAATCGGAATAATATTTGGCTCTTAAATTCATTGCAAATTCTCATTGCAAAATATTTTTAGCTTAAGCATCATTTACATTTATAACCCCATCACACTGGGCACCATTCATTACTGGGATGGTCCGCAAAAGTCTATTCCCACAGGCAACAATCCACAATCCATTTCTGGGATGTTTCGTAAGGTTTTGACGCTACGAGCATTTCAACTTATTTATTTTCTTTAGGGTCTACACAATATTCTGCGATTGCAGATCGTATCTGTTCACTGATTAAAGTCAGCTGAACTCTAGCTGTTAGCGGGCTGTTCACGCACCTCATATCTTGCTAGCTACAAATTTTCATTAATCGAGCTGTTGTGCATATTGAATATATTGTGTAAAATACAATAGCACAATATTATATTATTTTTGTGGTGGGGGTATCAAGACCTTTTCCGATTAATGCTGTATGCTAAAATAATTTCTATATCTTCCTCATCCATTAAGAAAAAAAAATTAATAAATATTCCGCGCAAATTTAATGTACTTGTTATTGGAATTAGCTGTTTTTGACGGATGGAGCCAGTGTGAATCGGAGTTTCATATATGTCAAAAAATCCCACCATTCCCCCGGGATGGACTCAGTGTGCAGAGCCTATTAATGTACTTGTTATTGGCATTAGCTGTTTTTGACGGCGGTGGATGGTGGATGTTGCCAGTGCGAGTCGGAATTTCACACCTGTCAAAAAATGCCACCATTCCCCCGGGATGGACTCAGTGTGCAGAGCCTATAAGCCGCACGTTTCTATGCGAATATTACCCAATGGTTTTCAAATGCAACCCAAAATAACAGTAGCTGGCAATAAAAAATAGTTCGCGCCTAGACATATTTCAGATCCTATTTTAAAATTAAAATTGTACATAACCAAAAATAGACAGATACACCAGAAATAATACAAAATGGAGACTGCAGAAAATTATGGTGGTATGTTTAATTAATAAACATCTGTATGCATATATGAATTCTTATGATTAGTATTTTGCAGCCAAACAATAGACGTTTACGAAAAACCACAAGTGCTCTGACGACTGGTATAACATCAGACTTAGCTAAATTTGCTGAAAAACGGGAGATTACAAGATGGACATCTATGAATTAGTACTGGTAAACGTCACGCAGCAGTTCTAAAGGTATTTTACGTTCTGGCTGGACGCATTTGTATATGATGTGCATTTTTCTGTGGACTGATGAGAATACAAACTTTTTGATATATCTTGTAAAGAACTTGTGAGGAACCGCGGTTCCCACAGGCCGAATTCGACCAAAGCATAGCCGGATAAAGGCGGTGGGACGGTCGGATAAAGGCTGATGGCTGACTGGATAAGGCGAAGGTCAGCCCAGATACCCACGGATATCCGGATGCGGCGAAGAGGCCAAGGGCCCCGAGAGGAGAAGTGTCCCGCTCTCGGAGCGAGAGAAACGCGAGAGGCAGAGGAGACGGCGGGATCGGGCCGGCAGCGATCCGACGCATGACCAAATATGGGCATGGGATCACGCCACCGGCCAGGCCCCGTTACGAAGGCCGTGGAAACCAGGAGACGGCGATGGAAAACTACCAACGCCGAGCCGGGGCCCGTCAAGGGGCTCTTTTTCCGTGGAGAAGTGATCGCGCGCGCACGTTGAAACCCCGCCGAAACGTAAGAGTGATACCCGGTACGGTTCGAAGAAGTGCAGTGAAGTGAATAACAACAGGAAGACAGGCCCCGCCTGCCCCCAGAGTGAGTCTAAGTTAAGAGGTGATCCACAGTTGCCGGCGGAAGCTAAGAGGGGAGTGCGAGACGTAGAGTGCGGATTTGCGTGGCGGGCCAAAGCAATAGCGGAGGTCAAACTGCCCCAATCATTAGCCTCAACGCTGCCACACCCGACGAGAGCCCACGCGTGGTGGAGATCCATAGATAAGCTGAATTGTAGCATCTAGCCCTAAGTCCTAATATAATTACGAATAAAGAGAAATTCGATTAAAGAAAAGGAAGGTCTTATCATATGTCGTTGGGGGCAACAATAAAAATACGTTGCGACGAATCGGCCGACCGCTGAGCGAGCCTAGCAAACTCAAGCGAACCAAGAAGCAGGTGCGTTACAACTGGCGCCCAACGTGGGGCCTACAACGACAAATAGTAGGACAAAGGGAGGAGAAATATAGACGAGAGAATGGGGAAGGGACAATGGATCCACCGGTTGAGAAAGGAGGAGCTTGTCCAATGCGGCCACGCCTTCGGCGTGCGGCTGGAGGGCACAGTGGACAAAATGAGAAGAACATTTAAGGAGTGGATGAGGGAACACGAAGATGAGTCGGAGTGGGCCGATCTGATTGAGGTATGGGAGTGTCGGGCGGACAGGTCCTCGCTGACACCCCGGGCGGACGACAAACAAGCCGCGTACGAGCACCTGGCACCCCCACCCGGCGCAGCCGCGGCGGCGCTGTGGAGGTCCCCAGTCGACATAGAGAGAGAATTGATCGCGAGTCTCTCAGTGCCAATACCGGAACGCTCGCACACAGGGACGCCTAGCAGGCCCCGCCACCAAGGAAGGGATCGAAGCCGAGAGACCGAAAGAGGGAGAACCGAACCAGCCATCATACGGCCAGCACACCTGGACTACGCTAGAGTGGCGAAACAGGTGAGAGAGTGGTCGTTCCGGTTCGACGGGGCGACGAAGCCTCTCGAGTTCTTGGAGCAGGTCGAGTGGTCCGCCGAGACGTACGGTCTGGATCCGGATCTGATTCCAAAAGGCGATGCCGGAGCAGCTAAAAGGGCGGGCGCTGATGTGGTTCGTGGCGAACAATCGACAGTGGAGAACGTGGAAAGAGTTCTCGTCCAGCTTCCAGGCTTACTTTCTGCCGCGGGGATATTTTGAGAAGTTGCTGCAGGAAGTGAGGATGCGGAAACAGAAATGGGCCGAGCCATTCAAAGAGTATATGGTAGAGATGCAGACACTTATGCGACCCCTGAAATGTCCCCAAGAGGAGCAAACGGAGCTGATTCGTGAGAATAGCATGCCCGATCTGAGAGCGTATATGAGGCCGCACCGGTGCAAGGACCTCGACACCATGATGGAACTGGCAGACGAGTTCGAGGCGTTGGAGAGGGACCGCCTAGAGTTCCAACGGGAGAATCCAACCGTGAAAGCCCGGGCAGCGAATCCCTTCCACAAGCCAGCCGAGACGACGGCATGTCGGCGATGCAAAGACGGCCCGCTGGACGGAGCAGCACGGGAGGAAAGGGCAGCGCGTGTCCTTATGCCGACACCGACCAACGGCAATATCGAGAACGGATATGTCAAGAATCCGGCCCAGGCGTGCCGAAGGTGTGGGAGCGCGGATCATTGGAGCCGGGAGTGCAACGGCCGACCTCTCACCTACTGCTGGAGATGCGGAAAAGTGGGCATCTCGGCATGGCAATGCTGCAGGAAGACGGGAAACGCCCCGCGACCCACGCCGCGGAGGGCAATGCCAGGGTCGCAAGAAACGGTCCCTCAAGCCTAGTCGGCAGGCTGACCAGCGAGGAGGAACAGTTATCCGCAGTAGTGGAGGTCGCGGGCATGGAGCTGCAAGCCACGGTGGATACAGGAGCTAACAGCAGTTTCGTGAGCCGCGAGCTGGCGGACCGACTAAAGGGTGAAGGCCGGGAGGCGGCGGCAAGGAAAAGGGTGAGGTTGGCGGATGGCCATAGCCAGGAGGTCACGTGCCAGATTGAAACGAAGGTAAGCTTTGGGAACAAGAAGATCCCAATGGTGCTACTCGTATTGCCGGGTGTGATTGATGAGTTAGTGTTGGGATGGGATTTTCTCCGCGCGGTCGGGGCAGTGGTGACCTGTGCAGGGCACAGGGTGGTGATCCCTGCCCAAGATCGGGAACGAGGAGACCAGGAGGAAAGACTGTCCGTGGCGAAGGCCGAAGCTGGAGACACGGCTCCGGAGTCCGACAACGAAACGGACACGACCCTAAGAGTGGCCGCCAGAGGGGTGTCAGCGGGCATGAGGCAGAATGAGGGGGTGAGGGAAGAGCCAGTGGAGGAATTCTTAGCCCGAGAGTTAGAGGCATTTTCCAAGATCGAGGGGGTGTCTAATGTGGCGGTGCACACAATCACCATGAGTGACCCGCAACCGATTAAGCAAAGATATTACCCGAAGAACCCCAAAATGCAGGCCGAGATTAACCAGAAAGTGGACGAACTATTAGAAATGGGATGCATAGAGCCGTCAAAGAGCCCCTACAGTTCGCCTATAGTGATGGTAAAGAAGAAAAATGGCAAATGGAGATTGTGCGTGGACTTTCGTCAAGTTAACGCGAGATCAGTAAAGGACGCGTACCCAATGCCCAGGATCGATTACATCCTCGATCAACTGCGGGAAGCGAAATTCATAAGTAGCCTAGATCTGAAGGATGGATATTGGCAGATCACCTGGCCGAGAGCAGCCGGCCGATCACGGCGTTCACGGTGCCCGGAAAGGGGCTATACCAATGGAAGGTGATGCCGTTTGGGCTACACTCCGCGTCGGCCACCTTTCAACGGGCATTAGACTAAGTGATTGGGCCAGAAATGATGCCGCACGCGTTCGCGTACCAGGATGACATAGTGGTCATCGGGCGAACAGAGGAAGAACACCGAAGAAACCTGAAAGAGGTGTTTCGACGGCTGCGCTTGGCTAACCTGCGGCTGAACGCAGACAAGTGCGAGTTCTTAAGGAAAGAGCTGCGGTATCTAGGCCACAAGGTGACCGGCGAGGGGATATGTACAGACCCCGAGAAAGTCGCAGCCATAGCCGAATTGAAACCGCCGACAAATGTCAAGGAGCTGAGACAGTACTTGGGAGTGGCCTCATGGTACCGGAGGTTCGTGCCCGACTTCGCCACCCTCGTGCAGCCCCTGACCGGGCTCCTCAAGAAGAAGACGGAATGGGTCGGGACACAAGAACGGCAAGAAGCGTTCGAGGAGGTGAAAAGACGACTAGTGGCGGACCCCGTGCTGGCGTGCCCCGTCTTCTCGAAGAAGTTCATTCTGCAGACAGACGCCAGTGATTACGGGCTGGGTGCTATTCTCACGCAGGAGACGGAAAGGGGCGAACGGGTAATATCATATGCTAGCAGGGCGCTAAATGGACCCGAAAGGAACTATTCGGCGACCGAGGAAGAATGTCTGGCCATTGTATGGGCCATCCGCCGGTTGAGGCCATACTTGGAAGGATATCGCTTCAAGGTGGTCACGGACCACATGGCTCTGAAATGGCTAAATAGCATAGAAAGTCCGTCGGGAAGAGTGGCGAGATGGGCACTAGAGCTACAGCAGTACGACTTTGAAGTCGCGTACAGGAAAGGACAGCTCAACGTGGTAGCCGACGCACTCTCCCGACAACCGGTGGAGGAGCGAGGCCGTCGGATAAGAAATGAGTAGGGAACACAACCAGTAGGCGAGCCGCCCTGCAAGTGGTTAGAGGGCATGGTAGAAAAGATCAGAAAAGAATCCCCGAAGTACCCCGACTATGTGGAGAATGGGGAAAACTTGTACCGGCACATTCCTCACCGGGCAGGGAGCGAAGAAGTCGCCTCGTGGAAGTTATGTGTGCCGAAATATGCCCGAGAAAGGGTTTTAAAGGAAAGCCACGATAGCCCGGAAACAGGCCACGCCGGCGGAAGGAGAACCGCGGCACGGGTGGCGGCAAGATATTACTGGCCAGGGATGTACAGGGACGTGAGGGCCTACGTGCGGAAGTGCGAACTATGTCTTCGCTTTAAGCCAAGTCAGCTACAAGCGGCAGGAGAAATGTTGACACAGGTGCCGGAAGAACCATGGGCAACGGTATGCGCGGACTTTGTGGGTCCTCTGCCGAGGTCGAAACATGGGAACTCGATGCTGTTGGTGCTGGTGGATCGATTCTCCAAGTGGACCGAGTTGGTGCCGCTGAGGAAGGCCACAGCAGAGGCACTAATAAAGGCCTGTCGAGAGCGCACAATAGCCCGTTTTGGCACGCCCAAAGTCTTCATTACGGACAATGGGGTGCAGTTTGCAAGCAGGGCATTTACAAGATTCCTGGAGCAGTTTACGCCAGTTTACGGCGCCATACACGCCGCAAGAGAATCCGACAGAGCGAACGAACAGAACGGTAAAGACCATGATAGCTCAGTTCACCGAGGGTGATCAAAGGTGTTGGGATGAAAAATGGCCGGAGCTGATGCTGGCCATGAATTCGGGAGTGTCGGATACAACGGGATATTCACCGGCGTTCGTGGTGCAAGGAAGGGAACCCCGGCTGCCAAAGGCCCTATATGACGAGGAGACGGTAGGCACGGGACAAGGCACAGAGACGCCGGATTAAAATGCGAAGAAATTAAAGGAGCTGTTTCAGTTGGTTCGACGCAACTTGGAAAGGGCAGCCCAGGATCAGGCCAGGCATTACAACCTGAGAAGAAGACCGTGGAGACCCAAAGTGGGAGAGGTCGTGTGGGCCAAACAGCACCACCTTTCCAATGCAGCGGAGGGATTCGCCGCGAAGCTGGCACCAAGGTACGATGGGCCATACCAGATAGAGGACTTTATATACCCGGTTATCTGCAACCTAAGAAAGGAGGGCGACAGGAAGAAGAGAACGGCACACATACGAGATCTGAAACCCCAACCCGAGGAGCGAGAGACACAGGGGTGAAGGAGAATGGCTGTAATAGGTCGCCCTAAAGGGTCACGCAGGACCAGGAACGGTAGAGTGCCACGCAGGACACTGGGGAAGGGTGCCGCGCAGGACACGCACGAGACTCGTCAGCACGCAGGGTGATGGAAGACTGTGGTTGGAGAAATCTGGGGGAAAAAAAAAAGCGAAAATTAGTAAAAAGAAAGGAAAATAAAACGAGAAGAGCAAACTCAAGCGAACCAAGAAGCAGGTGCGTTACAAACTCTCCGCACTTTTGGTATTCTTCTCGAACTATTATTTTCTGTCAAATAATAGACAGCAACTTTTTTATTGTGCTTGTCTTCCAAATCGCGTTTTAATAGACATTTTGCTGATCAACTCGTTCTCTTTATTTAGTTCTGCTGCTGCAACATGTGACACGTCATAAGATTATTATTATGGAGTACTCAAAATGCTGCGCTCGCTCGCTCTCACTGTATGGTTTTCCCTGACTCTGTCTCTGAGTCTGTATCTACATACGTAGCTAGGCCGTTGGAAAAGTCTAATATCATTACGTATGTCGTTTCCATCGTTTCAAATTTATGCCCATATGCCCATGTAATTACCATAACATATTATGTTTTGTCATCACTATCATATGGCCTATTGTATGTTTGCTGCAAATACATCCCTGTTTTATGGAAAGGTTTTTAATGTGAATGTATTTTTTATAAATAAAGCTGTCGCCACTGTGAGAGTAAAATGTTCTATGAACACATTATTTTGGCCAAAAAAGGTCCGCTGGCCAAGATTTGGTTAGCAGCTCATTGGGATAAAAAAATTACAAAAGCCCATGTGTTTGAAACTAATATAGAAAAATCTGTGGAAGGCATATTACAGCCAAAAGTAAAATTGGCGTTAAGGACATCTGGCCATTTGTTGCTGGGTGTTGTGCGCATTTATTCAAGAAAAGCTAAATACTTGCTGGCCGATTGCAATGAAGCATTTGTTAAAATTAAGGTAAAGTATTTCAAATTTAATTCATCTGTCATTCAAATGTATACATGTATACAAATTTTCAATCTTGTCTATTGTATAGATGGCATTTAGACCTGGCATGGTCGACTTACCAGAAGGCCACAGAGAAGCGAATGTTAACGCCATAACTTTACCTGAAGTGTTTCACGACTTTGATACTGCCTTACCCGAGTTGAATGACATAGACATTGAAGCTCAATTCTCTATAAATCAGTCTAGAGCTGACGAGATAACAATGAGGGAGGATTACGGTAGCCTGTCAATTTCACTGCACGACGATGGATTTGGTGATATTGGATTTGAAGCTGAAACGCCTGAAATTATGCGGGGATCCTTGTCTACAAATATCAACGTAAGTAAAATATACATATATGTATAGAATATAAATAACATCCATTCAAAGTAGGCTATAGAAAAACATAAAATAATAGTTTTCGATTTTAATACAATTTCTCATTGCATACGCATGTCAACATACATGCATACACACGCATAAAACACAATCTTGAACTTTTGGTTGGAATTTCAGTTAAAATTAGAGGTACATATGTTTGTTCTGCTTTTGTTCTGAGTTTCTACTTTCACTACAAAAAAAAAAAACTCTGTCAGGACCTCGCAAACTTAATTACAAACATTGAAATCGTTTAAAGTTTTATGTTGAAAAAATCGTATTCAAAAATCGTATACTGTTCCATCAGTATATCTCGAGAACTAATATAGTTATATATAGATACTAGCTGACTCGGCAGAGGTTGTTCTGCCGCGCGCGAAAAAAAAATGTTCTTATTTAAATGTTGCTAATTTATAGCGAAATATTTTTCTTCTCGAGTTGTCAACTTAAACTTCTCTCGAAAAATATATATTTTAAAGGTATAAATCGCCTTATACATCCAGCGTGGATGGTGCATTCGTCCAGGGAGTCGGAAAAATTACAAATCCTAAATATATTTGAGTTAACTCTAACAATTCAATGTAATCAGTACGCGCATGAGTTTTCTCAATTCAATTTGACAGAATTTAATTATTGCATTTTTCTGTCATTTAAATGAGTTGCAACGATATTTATACCCGATACTCAAAATGAGTATTGGGGTATATTAGATTTGTGGTGAATATGGATGTGTGTAACGTCCAGAAGGAATCGTTTCCTATCCCATAAAGTATATATATTCTTGATCAGCATCAATAACCGAGTCGATTGTGCCCTGTCTGTCTGTCTGCTCCAAAGACACGAGAAAACAGAAAACGCAGAATCGTAGAGGATGACTATATCTTCTAGAGTGCCAAATCTGAACCAGATCGTATAATTATTATAGCCAGAATCAAGAAAAAAATTGCATTCTCTCTCGCTCGGTCCCTCTCTAACACACAGGTTTCATGGTCGGTTTTGCCAATTGCAAAATATGAGTTCAGAACCCATAAGAGCTAGTGCAACCAAATTTGCTATCCACACTCCTGTGATATCGGACCTTGACCGTTTTGTGTCAAAATTTCGCCACACCCCATTCCATTCCATTTGCCCCGCAAAGGACGAATACCTGGGGCATCCACAAATCTCAGAAACTATTAAGTCTAGAGCAACCAAATTTGGTATCCACACTCCTGTTAGATCTCACTATAAAACGTATATCTCAAAATGGAACAGTTTCACATTTCGAAAAGTGGTGGTGGGAGAAATGTTTCTAAAGCTATATCATTGAAGAAGAGGTCGTGGCAAAAACAATAAAATGTGCTAGCAGTGATCCCAAACTTCCTATTAAATTCAGTAATGAGGAAGCTTTGGCGATTCATGTAGATGGGCGATTCACGAAAATTGCATATAAGCTAGTCAAAACGAAAACTAAATCTTAAAACGCAAATATTTTTCCAAGCTACGATTTATTGAGAAACGCAAAAGTAAAATGCTCACACCCGAAAGTTTTTACGTAAAAATACGATGGACGATATTAAATCTGCTCTTCTATTTACATCTGATCCTTTAATTTCAAAGCTATCAAAATTGTTATCGATGCTTTCCAAAAAAAATATAGAGTTGGATAAAGAAGTTAGAGATTTTCTATTTTTTGGTCCGATAGTTTTGATATTTGCATTTAAATATATTTAAAATTACATAAGTTGCACTAGAAACTATCTTTGGAATGGTATTTTAAAATATTTAAATATTTTGAAGGATCAGAACTATCGTATCTATTTGATATGTTTAACCGATTCTACTGAAATTTGGTACAGTCATCCGGCTATTAACAATCATGCTAAACTACAAATTTAATTAAGATATCTCTTAAATTACGCTTGTTATTAATTTAATGCCACTAGATTGGCCGTTTCGCCCACTGTGCATAGGAGCCATTGGCCAAATATCGTATTTTTGAACTGTAACCTTAAGTCAGCACCTCTAAACGCTTTCGAATCGGGCTGAATCCTCATATTTTATTGTTTTATTACAAAAGGAACAATGTTAAACCCTAAGACTTTTGATTCCGACTAATTTTTTTTGCCTTTATTTGCTGAGTATTTATATATTTATTCTATTTATGCTTATTAAAGACAATATCTATTAAAAATGCATCTACTTAAATTTTGTATTATTCTACCCCATTTTGGCAAGCTTATTTCGATTTAAATGTCTAAGAAAATTATATATTTTTTTTAGTTTTTTCATCGTTTTTCTCCGTGCTTGAGTTAAATTAATATCTTCAGTAATTTAAGTATCAATCTCGACACGGTGGAAACATTTCTATTGCTATTAATCCAATTATTCAGCAACTTGTCATAGAAAAATTTAACATAACCTACAAAAGTAGTACAAAAGTAACCTACAAAATAAGTACACGTTTATGGAATTTCTTATCACATCTTATACAATTTTTTTTATAAAAATAATTAAAAAATCAAATTCACTTTTAGTTTTCTAATCTACAGTAGAGTATACAAATATTTAACAGAAGCATTTTTTATTTCAAATATATATTTTATGATCGATTAAACCAAAAAAATATAAACAGGGGGTCGTCAAAACAATAACCACAGCAATTCTAAAAAGCGAACAAATTCTAAAAGCGTATCAGCATGTATCCGTTTTTGTCTTATTATTTGTTATCCTATACATATTTTATTTGTATATATTTGTATATTATACAAATTTACAGGATATATAGCCACACTTATTTTGGATGACTTGGATCTCATAGCACGTTTTTTCCGCAGCATAAGGTTGCATAATGTCTGTCAATATGTTTTAATACCTGAATTGGGACAGGATCAGTTATGCAATGTACCGGCTCAACGCCATGCCAAGAAAAACAGCCCCAGACACCTGTACACCGGCCTCCGTTCTTAACCATTTTCCTTGTGTATTATTCCACATTTAAGACCCATCTGGCCCAGACCATGCCAAATTATTTACGAAAAATTGTTGCCCTGTCTCAAATATTTTACTCGGTGTAAAAAAACGTTTCGGGCTATACGTTCTAGTTTGTCTGTATATTGAAGTCTCCGACGAACCATCAATGCTGGTATTTCTTTGTCAATTTGAGTGGCTATGGCCTTGGAAGACACGAAAGTTGCAGTTGTCCGTTGTTTGTAAAGATTTCTTCCATCCTCGATTTTCAGTAAGCACTTTTGATTTTAACAATATAACATTCTGAACAAAAAATACCGAGCGTCCAACACTTTTCGCAACTTCCCGGAGACTTTTCCTTTTTTTTGAAGTCTTCTTTTCTTCAGCAGTACCGCCTACTTTTTTTTAATCCTTTAAAATTTATAAATAACACCAGTGTACTTATTATTTTGACCTGACCGAAAATGCCCATCCAGCTAAAATGTAAGCATAGAATTTAATAAAGACTAACCTTTCAAAATATAAACAATTGGCATGCATTCATTTACAAAAATTCGAGCTATTCCATAACAAATTAGCACGACACCGATATACTTTCTTTTTTGGACAGTAGTGTATATTAGTTAATATACACTTTCTACATTAATTTAACATAGTTAGCCTGTGGCACAAGATGGAACGAAAAAAGTTGTTGTCCACAATAGACATGCAAGTTGTTTAAGTTTTCTCTAATTATGGAAAGCCCTTATCAATAAACAAAAAGATATGAAGGAAATATTTTTTATATAGACATTTTACATGCCCCGGCCTTTCTGATCCATTATTTACATTTACTTTTTCCTTAAATATAAAACATTAAGAAACTAATAAAGTCAAGAAAATATTACCCGCCTAGTTAAAGCCAACTTGTGGCTGATCGAACATATGACGTTAGAGAGCATTAAAATCCCAAATATTAATGCATTTATCCTAGCCAGGGTATGCACTATGTTAACGTATCATTTTAAAAAGATTTTGTTTCCATGACATTTTCGAATTTATGCGACATCACGTATTAAAAATCTTAAAAGTCAGTCAAAACAAATTTGCGTTGTATAGCAGGCATGTTGGCTTTCCATGACATTAGTTTTGGCAATATTAGCACCGACTACCCGCCTCAGTAGGACCAGTCCAAAGGACCATCAAAGTAGGATCGTATTTTTAACACCTGAGCATCGAAAATCGGTTCATAACGGCATAAAATGGATGGAGAGAGTTGTAAGTTATAAGAAATAGGGTAACCTTGTGGAATGCCATTGCTAAGTGGCAAGATGGTTGATGAATTTATGCCAGTTTTACAGGGAAATCCTACATACACTACCGATCAATAGAATAGACTCAATGCATTTTTGGTTTTACATTTTGATTCTCTTATTTGTGAGTTATGCTTTCAACGAAATTTTTGCTGTTTTTGTTAGGGCAGTACAGTTGACAAAATAGGGGAATGAGAGTGGACTGCACAAATTGTACAGTTATGATTTATTTCCATTTTGCTTTACCCTATGCCGAAAAATTAGCTTTTTAAGCGATCATTAGAATAGACTCAGAGGCTGCGGTTTCAATTACTGATAAGCTGTACACAAAAAAAAATTTCATTTAAATAGCTCTTGCACTTTTCAATTATTTGAATATATGTAGAATGGGCTGTGGTATAGCTCTAACAACGGAGGAAAAAGCTAAAATATTGGCAAATCGAGACAGCAACCTTACAACCAGGCAGTTGTGTCTCATTTTTTAAGAAATCCATCATCAAATTATGGATTTGTCAGTATTTGTCATAAAGTTTTTGACGTATGTATTTTAGAATTCGTCAGCGTATTTTCCAGTCTTGCAATTGATGTATGACATTGTGGATTCCAATTTTGTCGAGCGCTTTGGGAGAGATTAGGGATAGGTGTTTTTTCAGGGCAATGGTTCTGGTAGGCTATATAGTACAGATTTGCTTCTTTAAAAAACGAATTCGTTGTTATGAATTAAGTTTTTATTGAAACCAACCACCATAACCTTTTTGCTACGATCTTGTCTAATGTTTTGGCTGCGCATGAGAGATTGTGGGATGGAGTAATCCGTTTTTGTATGGGGGAGGGTGATTTTTTTTTATTATCGAGTATGATATATGATATATAAAAGTGATATATAAAATACCAGGGGTGTTTCCGTACAAGGAAATGAGTGCTAAATAGAATTCAATGAAGGAGATATCCTTCTCGCGGAAAGTTGGGAAGAAGTTTAGATCCTCTTCTTGATAGGGTGGTAGATCGAAAGGATATTTTTAGAGGGGTGAATGCTGCAGGGACGACTGATATTAGACCAGGTTCGGGTTGGGTCTGCGTTGGGAAGTAAATTCGAACATCAACTTCTTTATGGCTTCCCTAATTGCTCTTTTTAATTTTTCATTAGTTTTTATATTCTATATTGTTTTAATTGTGTATATCCCGTTTGAGCTTCTTCCTTTTGTCCACTTTGCCTCTTTAGAGGAGTTAGAGATCTTTGGTCAATTTGGGAAAGGTACGAGGCAGGGTAAAGGTGGTGTTTTGTGGAATAGATAGATGGGAACTCTGAGCTACTATTTTTTTAAATTAAAGCGCCTTCTCAGTTGACATTGTTGTTCGGTTGAATTTTGGAAGTGTAATTAATTATGTTTATCCTGAAGAGATCCCAGTTCGCATTTTTGAGTTTAAAGGCTGGTTTGAGGCGGATGGGTTGTTGAATAAAGATAATAAAATAGGGAAGTGGTCGCTTCCGTGAAGATCATCTATTACTTCCAATAGATAGATCAATAGGTCGATGTGTGTAAATTCTTTGTGTGTTAAGAATTGGGTGGGGGATTTGTCGTTAGGCATGATATAATTTGAGCGGTCTAAAAATGCAGCTACTGTTTTACCTTTGAAGTTGACCTTAGATGAGCCCCAATAAGGGTACCAGTTGTTGAAGTCACCCAGCACTAAAGTTTGATTTTTTAAGGAGATGTAGACGGAAATTATGTTGAGCTTTGTTTTATACTTTATGGTAGCATTGGGGAATTGGAATTGGTGTATGCGGGATGGAGTTGTTTATCAGGGGAGCTGTGCCCCCAAATGCGTTAATGATGTTGTTGTTGCAATATAGGGTGTTAACCGGAATTGGGAACGAGTTGTAATTAGTTATAGTTTTAATTAGTTTCCTGTAAGGCTATAATTTGAGGGTTGTATGCTGTTCCGAGTGTTTTGTAATTCTTTATAGTTATTCCTATATCCGCGTATGTTCCATTGTATTATTTTTAGTGACATGACTTTTGTAATATACTATAAGTTTTTGTCAGAGTTGTCATATAAGGTTATGTAAATCTATAATTTGTAATTTGTGTTTAATTATACCCGATACTCAAAATGAGTATTGGGGTATATTAGATTTGTGGTAAAAGTGGATGTGTGTAACGTCCATAAGGAATCGTTTCCGACCCCATAAAGTATATATATTCTTGATCAGCATCAATAGCCGAGTCGATTGGGCCCTGTCTGTCCGTCTGTCCGTCCGTCCGTCCGTCTGTCCGTCCCCTTCAGCGCCTAGTGCTCAAAGACTATAAGAGCTAGAGCAACGATGTTTTGGATCCAGACTTCTGTGATATGTCACTGCCACAAAAATATTTCAAAACTTCGCCCCGCCCACTTCTGCCCCCACAAAGGACGAAAGTCTGTGGCATCCACAATTTTAAAGATATGAGAAAACCAAAAACGTAGAATTGTAGAGAATGACCATATCTTTAAGACTGCGGAATCTGAATTGGATCGTATTATTATTATAGCCAGCATCAAGAAAACAATTTCATTTTTTCTCGCCCTGTCTCTCTCTAACACACACGTAGCATAGCCGGCTTTGCTTAGAGTAAAACATTAGCGCCTAGATCTCAGAGACTATAAAAGCTAGAGCAACCAAATTTGGTATCCACACTCCTAATATATCGGACCGAGACGAGTTTGTTTCAAAATTTCGCCACACCCCCTTCCGCCCCCGCAAAGGATGAAAATCTGGGGATATTCACAAATCTCAGAGACTATTAAGGCTAGAGTAACCAAATTTGGTATCCGCACTCCTGTTAGATCTCACTTTAAAACGTATATCTCAAAATTTCGCCCCACCCCCTTCCGCCCCCACAAAGGACGAAAATCTGTTGCATCCACAATATTGAGGATACGAGAAAACTAAAAACGCAGAATCATAGATAATGATCATATCTATCAGATTGCTGAATCTGGATCAGATCAGATCATTTTTATAGCCAAAAGGAACAAATCAATTTGCACTGGCTACGCAGCGCCCGACGTCACGCTCAGACTGATTTTCTGTCTCTCTCGCACGCACTCTTTGTCGTGTCGTTCAATATTAGCGGCGTCTGCCGGAGGAGAACCATACTGACTAAGTATCGGGTATAACTGTAGAGTTGCGGTGTCCGCAGCAACTCACAACGTTCCCCCTCGTTTTTTTTTAAATCTAGTGGAATTGCTGTTGTTGCTAAAATTTATGTCGTTTGAGGTGTATTTTAGTCTTCGCTCATTACTTCTATTTTCTCTTGTGTTTCCTATGTTTTAATACCCGATACTCAAAATGAGCAAAGTGGTATATTAGATGTGAGATTGTTTAACGCCTAGTTCTCAGAGACCATATGAGCTAGAGCGAAGAAATGTATCCAGATTCCTGTGATATCACACTGTATCAAGTTTGTTACACGTTTAATGGTCGGCTTTGCCTGTCGCCTAAGATGAGCACCTAGATCTCAAAGACTATAAGAGCTAGAGAAACCAAGTTTGGTATCCACACGCCTGTGATATCGCACCTGCTCAAGTGTATTTCGAAATTCCACCCCGCTTCCTTCGGGCCCTGCATATCATACCATTTCTGGTGTTGCCGCATCTCTGGCCCGTACGGCCTTCGTCAAAAGTGCTTTTCCGGTCCCGCCTAAATTCAGCAGTCCAATATGTAATGGTTGAAATCGATGGTGCATATTCCTCATAATCTTCGTTCAACTAATTTTTAATTTCTTCGTTGGATTTCTTTTTTAAACACAGAAATCTCATGAAAGCTAATCAATATTCGGTTGCACTGCAAAAGTGACCATACTAAAATCCCGCCAAAATTAACAGTGTTGACAAAACCGGCTGAGAGAAACCACCAATCTAATAAAATAATTATGGGTGGTTAGAAATATGTTCTTTTGGTAAGGCCGATTGTGACGTCCTTTGGCTCCCTTTGCGTAGTTTAGTGTACGATGTTCGGATACGGTTACTGGCAATATACACAGTTGATGAAATAGGTCATCTTTAGAAATTTTCTGGCCTTTTATGAGTCCAATTTCCCTCGCACGTAAAGTCAAATTTTTTTTTTGATATTGAATGTTGAAAGTTAAAATTTTTTCCTTAATATCGTTCCGGGAGATAATTGGTTATTTTGGCACGGGCGATAGTAAGTTTTTTATTTGGTTTTTGGACAACAATGTTGTCCGTGCGCATCGGCCAACATCTATTTTTCATCCCGATCAGACCACTCTTCGGGTACCTATGTACATATGTCCTTTTTTTGGGAGGTCTTTGTTGCTAAACTCCTCCCAAATGGCTCTACCGATTTTCGTAAAATTTTGCGTGCTTATAGGTTAGGTGTGCGCATCGGCCAACATCTATTTTTTATCCCGATCACACCACTGTTCGGGTACTTTTTTTGGAATGTCCGGAAAACAAGTATTCATATCTATAGAAAATAGTAGAGGAATTTGTGCTCCTGTGCAGTTTAATGCTGCATACTTCAGCAAGCATACTGTCCCAATGATTGTCGTCTTCTAGCAAGCCTAGTGCAAGGCATGCATCTTTATACGTTGGATACTGTTGTCCATCTACGTTACGTATATCTTGAAATGACAATGGTCCGGTGATAAAAGCACTGTCTGCCTTGGATTGACTGTATATACGCGACCCAAACACAGACCCAAAAAATAGATGTTGGACGATTCGCACACCTAACCGATAAGCACACAAAATTTTACAAAAATTGGTCGAGCCATTTCGAAGGAATTTTGCAAAAAAGCTTGTGACACGAGAATTTAATATATTAGATCATATAAACAAGTAATACTAATTAAAATGTCTTCTTTTAAGGATAAGCTTTTCGATAGTGACGTCTTAGCAGATATAGAACCAGATGATCCAACTGCAAGAGGAGCCCAGGCAGAAATATCCGGAGATCGACTAGACGGCGATGGCTTTGGAGATTCGTTTGGCCGTAAGTTCATAAAATATTTACAATCTGTTTCAGAATTAAAAACCAAAAAGTTGTCCTTCGGAAACGAACGTAGTTTTTAAACTGTTGTACAACTTTGGTCCACTCAAATGTTAAACGCGCTAAAGCTCAATCGGTAATTTGTAGAATAAAGCGTTTCAGTAAAGTAAATGTGCTATGCACTATGCAACAGTATTTTTATGCCACGAACCAAAACGACTGTTTCTGATAGATTTGGGGCTTTAAAATTTTTTTAGTGATACATTTTTTTTCCTGGTATTTTCAAGTACAGTAGAATCCGGATATAACGACACTCAAGGTACCGACGATTTTGCGTCGTTATATGCGGAAGATGCTCTGACCAACAGGAGCAAAAAAAAAGAATTTTTGTTTGTTTATTTTATGGTTGCCATATTTGTAATAGGTTTTAAAATAAAACGATTAATTTTTAACCAAAACAAACAATTTAATTCAATAATATGGTTTTTTCATAAAAAGTCGTATACATATAATTCATATTCATAAGCATAATATATGTGGTTTTTCTTTTTATTCTTAATTAAAATAATCAGTTTGTTTAGCAGTAGTTTTTGACGAGACATGCTGTGCGTTAACCTCCCGTCATTAAAATTTTAATGGACAAATCTATTCAGAATTTCTGCAGCTTTAAATGTCTCCAAAACGCTAAGTGATGACACATCTTTATTTTGATTTTCGACGTTGTCGTCGCTGTCCTGTCCGTCATCTAATATTTGTTTAACAATTTTGTCTTCGGAAGGTTCCTCACAAATCGCCACACCATTGTCAACAAGAACATATTCATCCAGTTCTTCCTTTGAAATCGGTGCCGATCACTGATAAATACATACATTTCTAACAGCGTCGCTTAATGTTAATTTATTTAATGCTTAATTTATTTGTCATTATTTCGCTGTATTTTTTTTTCGGCACGTCCAATAGCCGATTGTGAATTGTGAAAAATATCGTCGGTATAAGCGGTTGTCGCTAAAAGCAGACTCCATAGCCGTACTGTACTGTATCTTACATCTGGTTGTATTGAACTTTGTCATTCTGAACTCTGATAATTACAGCTGTAAACCGGACACAAACACTTTGTAGCAGCAGCTTACCATCTCACAGTGGCCAATTGGGCCTAGCTAATTAATTAAGATTTTTAAACTTAGTTAGGTGCCAGTTGTCAAAAAAGACATGGGGCAGCAAGAGCTTTACTAAATTGTTTCTATATGTATTGTATTAAAAGTTTACAAAATCAGTGTTTGTGACCGGGCTATATATGTGTTGCTTATAGAACATAGTTTTATTAAGTGTATTAACAACGAGCCCATGGTAGCGTACAACTGTCTTTCGTGAAGTATAGCTTATCATAATTCTCTTCAAATAATTTCATTTATTAGGCACAATATCAGTATCAAAACTGAGCCTTTTTTTTTTAGTATGGTACGACTAAGCGATCCGAACAAAGAATTTTTTGCCATTGAAAATTGTGTCTTTTGACTCTGCTCTAAATAGACTTATATAAATTTTGCTTGTAGGTTTGCCCAAAAGTGGAAAAAATGTGGTAGAAACAAGAAAACAGTTAATAGTGGCTAGATATGACACGAGTATTAATGGAAAGATCAACTTCTAAAAATGTTGGCCGTCTAGAAATAGAACTTTCGGAGTGTTGCAAAAAGTAAACGCAAAGCAACAGATTGCCAACAAATTTGTTGAAGAACTCTCATCCGATGCATTGTTGGTATCTACAAGCTGCAGTTTGTGTTAAGCTGGAAAGTTCAGTAATGGTAGCGGAATGGAATCGCATACACCACAGCGGCTAACGTCAAAATTTTCTGAAGAAAAGTCACTTTCGCTATTTGTAAACGCTGGACATACCAGATAATCGGGGAATTTATACAGAATTTTAAATTACCATTTTCCCTTCTTATTGGTATGATGTCCGAGAAAGCTCTTGAACCTAGAAACAAGGAGAGAACAACACAAGAACAAATTCCAGGAGAAATACTATGGAAGATATCATAAATGCCCTTTTAGTTTCTACTGATCCTTTGATATCTTCATTGTCCAAAGGGTCTTCAATTTCATCAGTGAAAACAATTTGTATGTACGAAGATGCTTGCTTTTAATAAAGCATCTATATGTTCCTGACACTGATTCCGAATAGGAATCAGGAATCAATTTGGGGGATTCAGTCATAGCGATAAGGAAGGTCCAGCGGGTGATATCTTCTTGGACGGCGGGTGATGGTGCTGTTATCAAGCAGGTTTCATGGCAAGGGGGTTGGTGTGTCTGTCTAGGCGCTCCATGTGTTCTTTGGACACAAGGGACTCCGTGTTCTTCGTGGATTACCTTGGAGTGGTGTAGATGTGCTTTGGAGATGCTGGAATAGCTGGCAGTGCCACATTGGAATCCAATAGGTCCACATGGGTTTCATTATGGTCTTATAGATTAGTAGCTTGACATGAAGACTCAGGTTATACAGAGATGTTTTTTCCACCTTTCATGGAGTTGGTTTGGTTCGTGGCTTAAAACTATACAGCCAAGTAATATGCTCCGTATTTGATAAATTCGATGCCTGAGAGCGAGGACTGCGGCACTAGCCTTAATGATTTGGTCCTTAAAAATCGCAATGGATAAGTTCTTAGCAGAAAACTCAAAATTACTTGCTGGGGCAATACTCAAGTTTGACTTTGTACATTCGTTTATGTGAACTTAGCCAAAACCCGAAGATCATTTATTTCATAATCAATATATTTCCCCTGTATTTTCTTTTAATTAGAACCAGAACTCTTTGAAGACGACCTATTTGGGGAGCCAACCCAACCAGCAGAGCAAACTAAAACCGATACAGCTGTAGTAAACATGGCCGATGACTCAGATGATGATGGTATTGATAACTTTAACAATCTTCCTTCTCCGAGCTCAGTTGCTGACGACAATGGCGGTTAGTATATATGAATCTATATGAATCTAATATTGTTATTCAAGTTACAAAACTATTTTATTATTTAAAGATAATAACTTAATTGAAGAGGCCAACGTATCTGATAGTGCGGCGTTAAATGACTTGACGCTTGTTCCAAATGAGGATGAAGGCTTTGCACTGGCACCCATTGATGCAACTGTTTATAAAGGCGTAACAAAGGCCAAGCGCAAGAGAAAACTTATTATAGACGAAATCAAAAATATTTCAGGAGAAGAGATGAAGGCTCAATTAGCCGATACATCTGATATATTGACCACTCTCGATCTTGCTCCGCCTACAAAAAGGTATAACTTAAATTGTATTCGTGTTGAATCTTAAAACGTATTCCATTTTGTTTAGACTTATGTATTGGAAGGAAACTGGAGGTGTTGAGAAGCTGTTTTCGTTGCCATCCAGATCCATACCTGCCCGTGCCCTGTTGAATAATTACAACCGACAATTATTATCACATTCAACGTCGTTAGAAGATTTCACAAGTGTAGCGCCTATGGAAATCCTAGCACTGGAGTTTTATGCTCATGAAAACGATACTTCGCTTATTATTATAAATAAAAAAGGGCGAAAGAGAAAGAATGAGTTTTCTTCACTTCAATCATCTGACCATATTGCAGATGCACTTATCCAAAGTTTAGAAGCGCCCGAAGCTATGAGGGAGCACCAAAAACTGTTAGGAATATCTGCTGTGTCGCTAGACATCGCCACAAAAGAGCAAGAGAGCCATGCAGGTCAAAGTGAATCAGCCCTGTTTGATAATATGAGAAGTCCAACATTATTATCTCTGAATGGCATGGAACCAATTTCATCAATTAATGAGTTGCCATTAACTCCAAGAAACACAAGCCATGACATGGGGGACGATTTTAACCACGGGGACTCGACGCCGGCTGGCTTGGATCATGGAGATATGACTCCACAGCACCCTAGCATGGAAGAACTTGATAATATTTCGAATCTTCCAACCGATAAAATAAGCTCGCTAATTAATGAGGCCGAAACAGCACACAATACGGATGAAAACTGCTTTCAAAAGCCCAGCGATATTTCAACGGATTGGAACAACTACGATTTTCCCCCGTCTGAGGGTCAAGTACGTATAACTTAATTTTTTTTTTTAATTTACATTAGAATCAAATTGTTTCACATACACTATTATTTGTATGCACAGAATCATAGTGAAGAACAGATGGAGAATGAAACGGATGAACAATTTGAGGAACGAGTATTGAATAAGAGAGCAGCTCAACTTTTTATTGATGTTAGATCGCAGTTCAACAATAAAGAGAACTTGGCGCTGTCTCATCTAACTGTAGGGAACTCAAGGAAGCAGGTAAGAGTATATGCCTTCAAACGGTTATAAATGTGATGTTCACTCTTTATGAATTTTATCTATATTGTTCGCTACGAGCGACGTCTCCTTAAGAGGGTGAGGTTAGTCGGATATGTCTATAATGCTCTTGCTTTTTTATGTGATTCATCATGAGCAGTTCCCGTTATGCTTTATAGTTTTAAATTGTCGAATTTTTTTTGTTTTGAAGGGGCTTAAGGGAGCGGTAATGTGGCAACATTCAAAAGCCAGGTGCGCAAACAGAAAAACGACTGCTCCACGTAGAACTGTTTTTTTATTCTGCCTGTTATATATATGAGATCGAAACTGCGATCATAGACGACTAATTAGATAGCGTCCTGGTGTAAGGATACCGAAACGAGAATTGATTACTGCTTGGATTTGGCAGAACAATGTCCGCAGATCGTCAAGACAAAGAGTGACGATCCCACGGAGCAATACAAATTCTGTATGGCCTCCTTTACTGCTGCCTCCCATAAACCCTCGAGCGAGCGATGCGGTATGAGTCGATAATCGAAGCCGTTGTTGATGCAATAATTATGAACTGCTCCTCGCTCATGAATAGCTGCCGAAGGTCCTTCAACTCGGTCCTTGCGCGCACAAAAATGGTAGAAATGTCCGCCCAAATGCATCGGGAAATGGCGCGCGTGGCAACGAATCGCTTAAGGGCCCTCAAAAAAGAACCAGTTGTTGGCTCCTATTGGTGAAGATGGCCACACGGCCGATGTTGCAAAACAGATGAAAACGTTTTATGCAGGAGAATCCTGCACGCTGATCTTCGGTAAGTCAGCCATTATGCGATCCATCAGACGAGGTCTGGATCTGCAGCAGCAGATGACGCATTACTCCAAGGTTCGAGAAACAGTATTAAAGACCGGAAATGTTAGCAAATCGATCGAGTCAAAGTAACGGCTTCGGATGTGGATGTGGTCGCGAAAAACGCGAAACAGAAGTTGAATTTGGCTTAATCTAGTAATATGGTAAAATATGCGAAATGGAACAGAATATCGTAAAGCAGCTAATTTGTTTTAAAAGAGGATTTATGTAGGTTTCTATACCTATTTTATGTTTTTCCATGTTTCTTTTTACTTATCAATTCACATTCTACCATAAATAACTTAATATTTGGAATCTGGAAGGAATCGTTTATAATTCCTCTCCATAAAAAAGGTAGCAAGTCTGATGCAAAAAATTATAGAGGTATAGCAAAGTTATCCGCTATTCCTAAAATGTTTGAGAAGGTTTTAACTCCGCACTTGCAACATCTCTGCAAGTCACTTATATCTCCAACTCAGCATGGATTTATAAGGCGGCGATCAACCACCACGAACTTGTTAGAGTTTACCTCTTTCATTATTAAAGGCTTTCAATGTAACTTACAGACGGATGTTATTTACACCGACTTTAGTAAAGCATTCGACTCTGTAAACCATTCCCTTTTAGCGCATAAACTTGACCTTTTAGGGTTTCCGCCCAACCTCCTGAGATGGATTTCTAGCTATCTTTGTTCTAGGTCTCAAAGAGTCCTCTTCAAAAACTCCCTCTCTTTACCAGTAAAGGTTTCTTCGGGAGTACCACAAGGCAGCCATCTAGGCCCCTTACTCTTCACACTCTTTATTAATGACTTACCTTCAGTATTAACATACTCTCGAGTACTTATGTATGCGGATGATGTTAAACTCTGTGTCCAGTACAAGGACATTTCATTTCATTCTCGCTTGCAATCCGATCTCAATAACTTTCAGTCATGGTGTTGTGCAAACTTGTTACACCTTAATGCCTCGAAATGCAAAGTTATGACATTTCATCGTTCTAGCCCTTTGTTGGCTCCCTACACCCTATTTGGTGGTTCTCTTGAGAGAATTACCCTGGTGGATGATCTGGGTGTTATGTTAGACCCCAAGTTAAAGTTTTCCGAACACATTTCTACCATGGTAAATAAGGCCATGGGCGTGCTTGGGTTTATAAAGAGGTGGTCAAAGGAATTTGACGACCCCTATATAACAAAGACTCTCTATACCTCGCTTGTTCGTCCGATCTTAGAATACGGCTCCTGTGTATGGTGCCCTCAGTACAAAGTACACCAGGTACAGAAAAACTTTTTACTCTTTGCTCTGCGGGGCCTTAACTGGGATGCGGGTGTAAGACTCCCATCTTACTCTAGTAGACTACTATTAGTAAACCTCCCATCCTTAGTTAACCGTAGAAAAATGCTTGGTGTGATATTTATGCACAACTTGATCAGGGGTGACATAGACAGCCCTGATCTGTTGAGCCGCATAAACTTCACGATTCCTATTAGACTGACTAGAAATTTTATACCGTTGTTCCTTCCACTTTGTAGATCGAATTATTCCTTGCATGAACCGTTTAGGGTCTTATGCTCGGATTATAATTCCCTCTACCATATTATATCCACCACTAATTCTCTTCCTCTTATTAAATTACTAATCCTTACCCACCTTTCTAGTAATTAGTAATTGTAGTGGTATTTGTATATTGATTGCATGCTTAGTTTCTTAGTAAGTTTAGTGCTAATTTTCCTGGAATGTTAGTCTAATAGCTATCTTTCTTGCATGTTCGCGTTTGGTTCGGCTACGCACCGCGCGTCATGCGGCAGCGCCCCTCGGTCGGTTGGGCGGGAGGAGGGCTGCGTTTTACCTGGGATCCGCGCGTAACAGCCTTCTGCTGGTGTCACACGGGCCACTTGACGGTGCAGTAACTGCATCGCCTCTTGAAAGATGCAGTCATTGCATGTCAACGTCCAAAGATTTCCTTAACAAACAACTAAGGTGGCTTTTAAGAGAGACTTTGAGGAAAAACTTTTATCAAGAACCATCTTTCTTATTGGAAAAAATAGTAAAAGAAAACATGACTATCAGCCAGGCTTCCGATTTTTTTTGGTGCTCTCGTTTTTATTTCCTTGACGAAATTAAAATTAATCGGCTTTTTATAAAACAAAATGAATCTCAATAGATAAATATATAATACTGGGCGCAAGAGCCAGTATAATATAAGCCAGTATAATATAGCCAGTATAGTATAATACCCTCTATGGACCACGATTTACCAAGATTTACGTGCACTTCAAATTTCAAGAAAATCGTTCGAGCCATTTCGGAGAAGTTAAATAACAAACATTGTAACCCGAGAATTTAATATATTTGAGCAATGCCAATAAGACGCAGAGAGGCCAATTTGAGTTCAAATCTAGAACCATGCGAGATATATAAATAATCAAAAAAAAAATGTAGACGAGCGTTTAAGCATAGCGCAGTTACGTGAATCACAGTCGAGATGAACTAAATCAACAAAGGCAACTAGAACGGAGAGTAACGCGCAGATACATAGTCGACAGACGGGGAAGAATTAACCAACAACGCAAAAAGCGTAGAGGAATTTACCAAAAATGCAACAAACGCAGAGGAATCGACCAAAAACGCCAACAATTTCATCGAGCATTTTAGTCATTTTTAGCATTCCCGTTATTCCACGTTTGACGTACGCTGATGAAATCAACGCTTGCTTAAAATCATCGCGACTGTGGTGTTATGTTGAAAAAGTACAGCTGACGGTGAACATGCGCGTTAAAATACTTGAGGATCCATACCCCGAAACTTTTTCTAAACAACTGTTAGATATTGGCTATGGGAATGTTGCTGTACATGAAAATACTGGATGCATAAAACTACAGACGGACTAGCAAAATACTCTCATCGATATCATATTTCCCGATGTACATACACAATATGAAAATCATAATTGGCTGGCAGAAAGAGCGATTTTGGCAACAAAAAATGTGGACGTCAATGGTTTAAAAATCTATCGATGCGATACCAACGAAACTGTGAATTATACAATTCAGTTTTTAAATTCTTTGGATTTGCCAGGAATGCCACCACACCATTTAAAATTTAAGTTTGGATCTCCAACCATTCTGCTTCGCAATTTGACCCCACCACGGCTGTGTAATGGCACACGATTAGTCGTTAAAAAACTAATAAGAGACGTTATTGAAGCCAGGAATCCCTATGATTAATACAGATGTGTCAACTGAATTCAAATGCAATCAATTCTCAATTAGATTGGCATTCGCTATGATAATTAATAAGTCACAAGGCCAGACATTGCCTGTATGCGGCTTAGATTTGGAAACACCATGCTTTTCCCACGGACAACTATATGTGGCATGTTCACTCGTGGGAAAACCATCCAGCTTGTTTGTGTTGGCCAAAGACGGACAAACCAAGAATATGGTACACTCTATTGCGCAGAAATACTAATCTTCATTGTTAAGTAATCTTATAATTAATAAGTAAATGCCCTCATACTTATAGTACAGTTATTTTTATTGAACTGAAAGAATGTTTCCTAGAAATAATATACATGGCAAAGCAACGTTTGCCGGGTCACCTAGTTACTATATAATAGATAATGCGTGACCACTCAGAATTACCCCAATTTTATATTTGTCGGTGTACTTGTTTATGAAGATTGTTTGGTGTATTCCTAACAGCCTGTTTAAAAATTAAAGATTTAAAGGTGTAGATATATTAGAAAACCAGTAGTTTCAATGATGTATAAACCTTGGCGCGCGACGACACTGTTTTTTTCCGCATCTTCTACAAAAAGTTCAATTTTTTAACTAATTATTGTATTTTTGCTTTTTTCAGGCCGCTCAAAAGTTTTACTCCCTGCTTGTATTGAAGAAATTTAGGGTGCTCCATATTACCCAATCCGCTCCCTATGCAGATATTGCCATCACAAGAGGACCAACATTTGAGAATCCAAAAATGTAATAAAATTATTTTAAGAATGCAAATAGTATAAGTGTATTTGTTACCATATATTTTGGGTTGCACATATATATAGATCACCTATAATTTATTTTAAATAGTAAATAAATCTGAATTAATTAATCCCGACTATTGTATTTTATTTCACGTATCCAACTCATGGAGTCCATGAGTATCGGGTAAACATTATTCAAGTTACTGAATAAGTTCGTTCGTTCATTTTTATTCTGTGAACTAAGACAGACTATTAGTTCGTTTTTTTGTGTTCATCGTTCAATTTTAAAGTCTAATTTATACTTTTAGGCCTATATGTAAATAATGTACTGCCATTTATGGAAAAACGTAACTTCGCAAATTTATTTTAATTTGTACTAGGCAACTGATATCATTGAGGTACAACCAATAGTTTCAATTATCTAATTTTCAATTTTTTTGCAGATGTGGTCGGTGCTGAAAACCAGTAATCAATTTTACTTATGCCATTATATGTCCATTATAATTCAAAAATATTATTTGAATATGTTACATATTATGTAAAAAAAATAGCTCGCAAATAACGGTCAACACTTTTTCATTTGCTGTCTGGTTCCTGGAAAAACAGAACAACACTACGCACAAACGCTCTCTCACTGAGCATAACACACAGTGTTGAACAGTGAACAGACGTGATTCGAGTGTACCTCCAGTGATTATCCAAAAAGCAAGATTGAGACCTCCCTAAAATATGTTAATAAGTGAGCATGTGGTCGTCAGAAGGCGCTGAAAAGAGGTAAAAAAGAAAATAATCTACTGCCCCAGGAAGCCAAACTGGCGTAATATTGAAATAAATGAAGAGGATGATCATGAAATAAATAACTTAAAAACAAGACAGAGTATGTTCTACGTGAACCTAAAGAAAACACCAAATATTGCAGAGGCACTTAAGATTACTCAAATTGGAAGGCACAGAGTAACAGTAATTAAGGCAAAGCAAAGTAAAGAATTGGTGTAGTGCTTTAGATGCCAAGATTTTGGACATACGCGAAACTACTGCCTTAAAAAGCCAGTCTGTGGAAAATGCTCTGGCGACCACTATACTGGATCAAAATCGTGCGAACTAAGTCTTAGTAACAAATCCATTTGTGCAAACTGCGGTGAAGATCACCTATCTAGCTATAAAAGTTGTTCAGTCCGAATTGAACTGAGCAAGAAGCTTAAGCCGACAGCCAGACTACCAGAAGATGGAATGCCTGCCAGTAGCAAAAATAAAAATCACCCAGTCAGATCGCAAGTCATCTCAAATGCCAATGTGAGGAGTGGGTTCTCCTATGCAGACATAACAAGACCGCGTGCAGAGAAAAATATTAACGTGAACACATTACATGACAGCTCCCGGTTGTTTAATGGTGCTGAAGATCAACATTTTAGTAGCAAATTCAAAATATTAGAAAAAGCTATAAACGACCTTAATAGTAGAATGGATCAAATGTCAAACTAATACAGGATACGATGGAGGCAAACAAAGCCTTCCGCGACCTGGTACAGAAGCTTATTTCAAAATGAACAAGCTTCAATTAAAAATCGGATTATGGAATGCACGAGGGCTAGTCAAGAACTTTTCCTTAATGCTAATAAAATCGATGTAATGTTGATAACAGAGACACATATGCGCCCTGGTCTGACAGCATTCGTACCAGGATACGACCAATATTACGCTGATCATCCCAGTGTAACATCGAAAAGTGGCTCTGCTCTGTTCATACGATCGTCCATTGCCCATACTCAGAACGAACCTACGTCCAGGATAAACATACAAGTTGCCAGCGTGAGTGTGCCGACTAATGTTGGATGCATCAAGATCTCCTCAATATACCTGCCACCCAACCAACCTTGGAGTACAACTGATTTTGAGCAACTTTTTCTTAGCCTGGGGAACAGATTCATCGCAGGCGGTGACTTTAACGCAAAGCACCCATGGTGGGGTAACGTCAGATCATGCTGTCGAGGGAAGCGATTGCAAGAGGCCATCGTCAGTAGCACATGCGAAATCCTTGCCACTGGCGAGGCAACTTTCTTCTCATACAACACTCGCCTTACACCTTCTGCTCTCGACTTTTTCATTGTCAACGGGATTGCGCAAAACAAGCTGTCAGTCGAAATTAAATATGAACTCTCCTCGGATCACCTGCCAATTGTAGCATCAGTGCATCATTCTCCTCAAATCAAAACTATGAAGCAACAAATTCTCCCTCGAGGCTCTTGCATTGAAGTATTTCAAGCCGAAATAGATAGTAGAATCAACCTCAACACGGAAATAAAAAGTCCCGATGATATAGAAGATGCAATCTCGATATTTATGAGAAACGTAATATTGGCTGCATCTTCTTCTGCGCCTGTAAACCAATGTTCACCAAGCCAACGACGACAAGATACTCTTCCCCCAAGTGCCGTAGCACTCCTGCGCCTGAAAAGAAGAGTAAGAAGAGAGTATGCGAGAACGGGGGATACTCGAGTTCATCAAATCTACTTGAGACTATCAAACCGTTTGCAAAAGGTTCTTGCAAAAGTCAAGCAGACGAGCATTGATAACATTTTAGAACAAGCTGGCCCCGATGCATCTTTCAACTATACTCTCTGGAAGCTTACAAGCCGATTTAAAAGAGTAGTCATGCCTAAATCGCCAATTAAAAATCCAGCAGGCGGTAGGTGCTATTCCAGTCAGCAGAAGGCTGATATCTTCGCAGACAGTTTAGAGCAAAGATTTAAGCCATTTAATCTTACGTCTGCTGTTACACGAAGGGCCGTCGAGCTACAATTGGAAATGCCCAGCCCAGTCACATTTCAAGAGGTGGTGCAGCAAATTAAGAAGCTGAAGGCCAAAAAATCCCCTGGTGAGGATCTGCTGGACAACAGGACTTTAAAACTTCTGCCTAAAAAAGTCCTTGCCAGCAAGCCCAGTCACATTTCAAGAGGTGGTGCAGCAAATTAAGAAGCTGAAGGCCAAAAAATCCCCTGGTGAGGATCTGCTGGACAACAGGACTTTAAAACTTCTGTCTAAAAAAGTCCTGCTATTTATAGTGCTGCTCCTCAACAGCATTCTTAGGATAGGACACTTTCCTACCTGCTGGAAGATGGCGCTAATCTCCATGGTACCTAAGCCAGAAAAACAACACACAGAAGTCGATGGCTACAGACCAATTAGCCTGCTCTCAGCGCTAGTGAAGATGGCGGAAAGAATGATACTGAACCGCATCATGCAGCTTGAACTGAGAAACATATTGCCGCCGCAGCTATTCCAGCGTGTGAGTAGCTTTCTAATGGACAGAAGTTTTAGAGTTGTTGTAAATGGAGCAAAATCATCGAAGCGCCCAATCTGTGCAGGCGTCCCACAAGGCAGCGTTCTTGGACCAACGTTATATACCCTATATACAGCCGATATGCCTTCCTCAAGGGTAATAACTGGGTTGGACGAGGACGATGTGTTGATAGCAGCCTACGCGGATGACACTGCAGTGCTGACCAGAAGTCCAAGCATAAATCTAGCTGGGCTCAGAAATGGAACATAGGCATCAACAGCAGCAAATGTGCTAATGTTACTTTTGCTACGAGAACACTTTCTTGCGGAGGCATTAATATGCTGGGCTCCACACTTACGCACAAGAGCTCGTACAAATACCTGGGTGTTGTACTCGACAGGTCACTAAATTTCAAAACCCATACTACCATGGTTCGACAGTCGGTGATGGCGAAAGCGGGAAAGATGGCGTGGCTACTTGCACCAAGAAATAAGCTGTCGCTGTACAGCAAAGTCACGATATACAAGTCCATCCTCAGCCCCATATGGAAATACGCACTTCAAGTTTACGGCATCGCGGCAAAAACCAACTTAAATAAAATTAGAGTTGCTCAGTCAAAAATTCTACGACGAATATGCAATGCTCCATGGTACATACGAAACAGCGACATCGAGAGGGACCTAAAGGTTCCCAAAGTGGGCGATGTTATACAATTACATGCAGCAAGGTACTTGCAACGACTTGGTGGTCACCCTAATGCGCTAGCCAGACGTCTAATTAACCCGCCAAGGAAAAGAAGACTCAAAAGGTGTCATCCACTGGATCTCCCTACTAGATCCCTCCTATAACATCTCATTAACTTTTTGTAAATATTGTAAATAATATATGTAACATTAAGTTTATGTATGTATCTCCTGTGATCAATTGTTTTTCCCCTTAAATGTAAAACTAGATTAAGTTGCCACGAAAGGTAACAGTAAACTTGTTTACAATAAAATACAAATTTTCCACATGAAAAAAAAAATAATAATAAAGAATAGGCAAAAACAGTTGCATACTTTCAGGCTGTGCCTTTCGTACTAGTAAGGAGTAAGCAGAGTTCTTTCCATGCATTCGTCGGAGACGGACCTGTCGCGCATTGAAAGTTTGGAAATAATCAAAAAGTGCATTCGGTGTGCTTATCTCGCACGCAAATCTATTTTTAGACTGCGCAGCGGTGTCGGTAACACGAGATCATCAAAGAACCGTAAGCGAAACAAGCTGTCGTACAGCGGGCAAGCTTTTGCGCTCTCACTTCGCGTAGTCCCAAACAAAGGGCAACTAAAGCTCAATTTTTCTTAGCAGCAAGTATTCTTGATAATATATTGACGATATTCTTGTAATAAACAAATTTCGTGAAGTGCCTAAAAAAGGACGTAGACTCACCTGATCATTCCATGCTTAGTGATAAGCTTTCAGCGACTGATAAGATGAGGAAAATAGCTGGTGCACCTGCAGAATCGCGTGCCAGCAATCTGGTAGATATGGTTATTCTCTATGATTGTGCGTTTTTAGTTTTCTCGTGCGTGTTTGCACAGATTTTGGTCGTTTGTGGGGCGGAAGGGGATGGGGCGAAATTTTTAAATACACGTTTTATAGTGAGATCTAACAGGAGTATTGAGGTGTGGGTGTGGCGAAATTTTGAAACAAACTTGTCAAGGAGTGTCACAGGAGTGTGGATACCAAATTTGGTTTCACTAGCCCTTATAGTCTTTTAGCACTAGGCGCACATAAGGACGTACAGACTGACAGACAGACATGATTTAATCGACTCGGCTATCCATTACGCACATCCAATTTCACCACAAATCTAATATACCCCCTATTGAGTATCGGATATAAAAATCGAAAGATAACATACGAAACAAGTGAAGAGGCAAAAGTTTATTCAGTTATAAAAATTGTCACCACAGACGGAAGGCCATTTTTGCTATTGGATAGCGAAGGATTCCGCGAAATTGTAAACCCAACTTATGATGCGATCTGAGTCCTATAACTTCACATTATGTAATGAATTACGTTCAAATTGGAGAGCAGCCTATCAAAGACAACATAAAATGACGTACAAAGGGAAAGCTAATATCGCTTAAAATATATGTTGCCACTAGAACAGACAAAGCTATTTTTTGCATAAATTTACAAATAATAATCTCAAAGCTGTGTAAAAGTGAGATCGTCGTAAAGACTTTGGGTATGATACACCTACTACATTCGCATACCGGGCTGTACATCAAAGAACAAATTATGGAGATTTCACGTACAGCATTAAATCGGTTAATGTGAGAAATATGTATGATAAAGGCCATTGATAAAATGATAAAAGCCATTGACATTTTAAATGATGATGCTACGGCTACGCTGTTACATGGTCTGATGAGGCTATTGTGGTCTAAGGATAGATTCACATTCAAGTGTAGGCTTGAACTCGGAACGGAGCGTTGAGCTTTCATACAGTGAATATTTTGGAAATATTCCCTTCGGTCAAGCGTAGAAGACCGTTCCAAATTTTTTGCGGAGGGAGCTGGAAGGAAATTGTTTTCGGAGAAGGACCCCGAGATTTCTACCAGTTTGATATGTTCTCTGGAAATATACTCATTAGGGTATAAAAACACACACAGTTACTAAAAAAAATCACATATTTATACTTTTGGTACTACCCCTTCGGTAGCACTTCTAAATAATCGCTAAGCAGCGCTATCTGTTCTGGAATTGGACGAAGAAGATCAACATGAGTAAGTGGCAAATGTAGCTGCCCAAACTTCCAGCTATTTGCGTGCCGCAATTGAACAAAATAGACAATCTCGAAGAGGCCCTCAATTCTGTAATTCCAGCTGATGATTACGACATTCGCACATCCAGATTTGGAGTCTCGCGTATATTCCAAAGCTTTTCGAACAGTTGTTGATGTGCTGACGAAGCAAAATTGTGAATTTTGGCTCCATCAGTTATGACAGGATACGCCGTTCAGATTAATTATCCGAGATATCCATCCAAATGTACCAAAAGAATTACATTCACAGTCATGAATATCTATTGCCCCAGAAAGCCAAACTGGCGTAATATTAAAATTAATAAAGAGTACAGTACAGAATTGGTGCAGTGCTTTAGATGACAAGATTTCGGATATACGCGAAACTACTGCCTTAAAAAGCCAGTCTGTGGAAAATGCTCAGGCGACCACTATACTGGATCAAAATTGTGTGAACTAACTCTTAGTAACAAATCCATATGTGCAAACTGCTGCGAAGATCCAGTTATAAAAGTTGTTCAGTCAGAATTGAACGGGGCAAGAAGCTTAAGCAGACAGCAAGACTACCAGAAAATGGAATGCCAGTCAGTAGAAAAAATAAAAATCACACAGTCAGATCGCAAGTCATCTCAAATGCTAATGTGAGGAGTGGATTCTCCTATCCAGACGTAACAAGACCGCGTGCAGAAAAAAATATTAACGTGAACACAACACAGAGTAGTTTGATGGTTGTTTGACGGTTGTTTGATGGTGCTGAAGATCACTATTTTAGTATTTCAATTCAAAATATTAGAAAAAGTAATAAAACGACCTAAAAAGCAGAGAGAGGTCTGAGAGAATTCGTGCCAGTACACGATCAATATTACGCAGAACATCCCAGTGGAACATCTAAAAGTGGCTCTGCTCTCTTTATACAATCGTCCATTGCTCATGCTCAGAACGAACCTACGTCCAGAATGAACATACAAGTTGCCAGCGTGAGTGTGACAAGTAATGGTGGTGCCTTCCAACCAACCTTGGTGTAAAACTGATTTTGAGCAACTATTTCTTGGCCTAAGGAACAAATTCATTGCAGGCGGTGATTTTAATGCAAAGCACCCATGGTGGGGTAACGTCAGATCATGCTCTCGAGGGAAGCGATTGCAAAAGGCCATCGTAGGTAGCACATGCGAAATCCTTGCCACGGGCGAGACTGCGCTAAATAAGCTATCAGTCGAAATTAATTGAGCTCTCCTCAAATCACCTGCCAATAATAGCATCAGCAGAGGAGCATTGATAAAATACTAGAAAGTGCTGGCTACGATGCATCTTTCAAATACACTCTAGAAGCTTAGAAGCCGATTTAAAGAGTAGTCATGCCAAAAACACCAACTAAAAATCCAGCAGGCGGTAGGTGCTATTCCAGTCAGCAGAAGGCTAATGTGCAGACAGTTTAGAGCAAAGATTTAAGCCATTTAATCTTACGTTTGCTGTTAAACGAAGGGCTTCTGTCTTCTATTGTTGCCCCCAACGACAAATAATAACACCTGTCCCTTCGGTAATATAATTATGCTTTATTTATATAGCGTTATATTAAGACTTAGGGCTAGATATGACAATGGCTCTTAACTATGGATCTCCACCACACGCGGGGCTCTCGTCGAGTGTGACAGCGTTGATGCTATTGATTGGGCAAGTTGACCTCAGCGTCCGCTTTGGCCCGCCACTCAAATCCGCACTCTACGTCTCGCACTCCCCTACTAGATTCCGCCGGTGGATGTTGATCACCACTTAACTTAAACTCACTCTGATGGGCAGGCAGGGCCTGTTTCTCTGCTTTCCGTATGCACTTCACTACACTCTTCGAACCGTACCGGGTTACTACTTCTGCATTAAGCGGGGTTCAATATGCGCGCGCGACTACTCATCTGCGGAAGATCTCGCTCCGGCGCCGCAGCCTCCTTTTATAACCCTGCCTTAACGGGACCCCGGCTTGACGTCGGTAATTTGCCAGTACCGTCTTCTGGCTTCCACAGCATTCGCAACGGGACCAGGCCGGTGGCGTGATCCCATGACCTTATTTGGTTATGCGTCGGGCCACTGCCGGCCCGATCCCGCCGTCTCCTCTCGCATGTCTTCCTCTCCGAGAGCAGGGAGCCCTTGGCCTCTTCGCCGCATCCGGATATCCGCGGGTATCCGGACTGACGTTCGCCTTATCCGACCAGCCGTCAGCCTTATCCGGCCGTTCCTCAGCCTTATCCGGCTCTGCTTCGGCTGAATTCTTTCGTAGCGGAATACTTCTGTTTTCCGCGACCCTTCGTCGGAGTGCGTGTTCCCAATTTAAACGGCACCGTTTAGAGCGCGCTCTTTATCGTTTCTACGATCAGGGCCACCCTGGCGCCCTCTGTCGTCTTTGCCCATGGCGGTGCTGCCAGACCTTCCGGGTTTCTGGCCCGGGTTGATTCCCTCCATATCGATATAGCGTAGGAACGTCTGTGCGATCTACTCAATATTCCGCGGCGAATCGGGTATTGCCTATATTTCAAGCTATATAGATTTGCCCACTTAGCTTTATCATAGATAAATGCATTTTCTACAAGATTGCTTCTTTTAATTACCGTAATGTATTTTATTTTGACTAAAATACGGTTTTCAAGTAAATGTTGCCGCAACAGTGTGTATGGAATGCGCAACATTGTGTATGGAATGGGACTCATTGTTGCAAAAGCGAACTGCGGCGAATGCCGTTGGTGTTGCGCTGCGGGCACACTGGGTAGTACCCAGCCGGAAAAATACCGAATAAATACCATTACTGTAACAAGTGTTACCTTTCCATTGTTCAGCCAAAAACACTGCAACTACATGTAAAATGTAAAATATGGCATGTATTATTTGAATTTAGTACATATACAAAAAAGTAGATGGCGCATTATAGTTCCAAAAAGAAAAGTCACTGCAGATAAGCTGAAATTTGAATTTATTGAATTTGTTTTTTTTTTAAATTGAATTATTTGAGGATTTAAAACATTTGCAGACAACTAAGGACCATTTTGAGTCTTGGTTCCTTAAAGTAAAATCTGTTCCAAATTATTTAGTTTTAATGATATTTTTACTTATACCGATAGATGTAAATTAAACTTCAGCAACCTATTTTTGACCAGTATTTTTGTTTATTAATGTTACCTTAACTTCCATGTAATGTAAAATGTATAATGTAAAAGCTGTTAAAGATAAAACTATCGTCCGTAAGGCAACACATTAGCCCTTACAAAACACATGTTAATGTTAAGTCTAGTGTTACCTTAACTTTCTTCACTAACCATGCTTACATGGAAAAATACCGAATACATACCATTACTGTAACAAGTGTTACCTTCCCATTGTTCAGCCAAAAACACTGCAACTACATGTAAAATGTAAAATATGGCATGTATTATTTGAATTTAGTACATATACAAAAAAGTAGATGGCACATTATAGTTCCAAAAAGAAAAGTCACTGCAGATAAGCTGAAATTTGAATTTATGTTTTTCTTTTTAAAATTGATTTATTTGAAGATTTAAAACATTTCCAGACAACTAAGGACCATTTTGAGTCTTGGTTCCTTAAAGTAAAATCTGTTCCAAATTTTTAAATTTTAATGATATTTTTACTTATACCGATAGATAATCGGCTCCAAAACAGGATGTACTTAACATTAGCTCCTGGAAATTACTTCAGTTGCCGCCAACGTAAGTAAAGGTTTTCATTACATCATTAAAATAAAGAATAGATAGTCGGCTTTGTTGAAGAACACAAAACGAGTGTCCGTTAGACGAGTGTTAATGAAAAGCTGAGCACCGACATCGGGCCGCCGACAGCCGTTGCATCCACATCCACGAAACGGAAAAACAAAATGACCATTTTTAGTATATTTTCATTGCCTCTGTGTGTTGCCACTGCAGCTGCACCAGCAATGAGCCGACCACCGCCGGCTCTCCAATGACTCTTCGTCTTTGCATTCAAATCGAGCGATGGGCGATAGTGATGGCGATGGCGATGACGATGACGACAGTCCCAGCCGACAGAACCGCATCGTATGGATGTCGGTGCCCCAAGTCCCAATGCCAGCTGACCAGCCAAAGTCTCCAAGCTATTTCCAATGTGCGGCACTCTGGCAGAGAGCTTGGCCACCACCAGTCCATCCAGTTATCCACTTGTTCAGCAAGCATATTGAGAGTATATACATTCCTTCCATTTTGCGTCCCTGAGGACTACTATTATATGGAATAGTAGATATTAAAATATAGAAAATGCTGTAGAATATGACGAATTTAAGTTTTAATTATTTCCAGAATATCTTTTAAAGAGTAAAAGAATAGAACCAAATACTCGACCAATCCATGTTCACTCGACCATCATCCATATCAACTTAACATTATCTTTCGTGAGAGATAGCTTTCAGTATTAGTTCAATTGTTCCAATCTGTCCCTCAAAATAATTCCATGATCCATTATTTAAGATCTTTCTAACAACTACAAGGTTTTCAAAACCTAAATTTCATTTTTTTTTAAACAAATAATTCTCAATATTCTATCTTAAATTAATGAATCCCCTTAGATTTTGTGGGTAAATATTATGAAATTGAAGAGTCTAATTAATTTGGCTTCCAGAAACCTCCCTCCATGGCAGTTATCCCCTAAAGATCTTTCGTTTTCACCTTCCCTATAAGCCACATCCAACCATCCCCCATTATCAGCCCCCGGCGCGACGCGGTCCTATCTATCTATATCTATAGAGCATTTCGTCCGTCGTTGCTTCCAGTGCCTATATATAAATTTGTATGTGTACGTAAGGTTGTTGCATGACTGCATACGAGAATAGTATGTGTGTGTTGGTGCTTTCGTTCGTATTTGTATCTGCTGTGCGAGGCTCTGGCTCTGTTCGCTGTTGCGATACTATACTAACGAACGAACGAACTTCCCAAATGTCGGCGGCGTTTTTGTTGCTTTTTCTATATTTTCAGATTGTATGGCGAACGAGCGAATGGTGGTGCCAGGGACGTTGGGTGGAGCGGTGGAGGGGCCAAAGTGGATGATGTTGCCCGTTGCCGTCCCGGCCTGACGACTGTTGGACTGGGGCTTGTCGAGGACGTTAGTTGCTGTGTTGGCCTGGCCTGCTAGCTGGGTTGGTTGGCTGGTTGGTCGGTGCGTTTGCGTGCCAAAAACCGAGCGATGGCAAAATTCATATACGGTTTATAGTGGAAACTATAAACAGTATGCAGGCAGCCAGCATTCCGTCCGGCAATGTTGAATTTTGGTTTCCCCACATTAGAGCTTGCTGCGAGACTGCGCAAAGGATTAAAGCTTATCGATATACCCAATAAAATGATGAGTTTAGTATCTAATTAGGATTAAAAAAATATATTTTAGAGCTTGTTTAGTTTCCTAAAAAAAAGTCAATAGGTTAATTACTTTTATCCAATGAATCTTTAGAAAGAGATCTGCAAATTTAAAAGGGGTTTCTAAAGAATTTCTAGGTGTTTTCCTTACCTGACCAACTGTATCGCCAGAGATCCAAAAAATCTATGGATATTACCCTAAAGAAAAACTGATTTCTAGTAAATGCCCAAACCCTTGCGTAACCCAATCCATATTCAACCCATTTAAGCGATCCTTAACCAACCCAACCCAACCCAACCCAACTCTACCACATTTCAAGCTCCAACCCCGTTTGAGTGGCCGCCTCGAACTGCATCGCGAGCTGACTGCGCACAAAATTTAACCAGAAATTTAACAGAGCAGCAGAAACAGCGGACGGACCCCACTACCAAACGAATGGCTCGCATTAAAGTTTATTTCGATGGAGAAAAGGCAGAGGCAGAGACTGAGACAGAGGCAGAAGCAGAAAGCAGCAGCACAGAAGGGAAAAGCACACTTGCACACAGGCACACACACGAACAGAGCGAAAAGAAAAAGAAAACGAACAGAGATCCAGTAAAATTACGACAAGCAGAAGGGCAGTGTGATGAAGCGGGGAGGAAGAGGAGCCAGAGCCAGCAGAAACGACGGCAACGACAAAGCAAAAAGAAAACAAGAAACTCCGCAGCAGCAGCAGCAGTAGTAGTGGAAGAGAGGAGAAGTGAGAGAAGAGGAAGAATGAGGACTGTTTGAGAAGGGGAGAGCTAGGGCAGAGGCAAGAAGCAGCCACACAGTGTCTGTATGTACGACTGTTATATCTGTATACATGTCGTATACCAGTATGCCCTCGCGTGTGTGTGTGCGGTGGGGCGAAGGTGAATACGATGGCGTTCGTTGGCGTTGGTTGGCGCTGGTATAACAGCAGGCAAGACGGCGACGGCAACGACTGCAACGACGACGATGATGGAGGAAAAAATACGTATCAAATCAACGACAGACCAACGAACCAGCGGAGTCCCACCAAAAATGCATAACGAAAAGCAAAAACAACTACAAAAACGAGGACGATGGCGACTGGCGACTCTTGCAACTGCAACCAAGCACCGGCAACATCAGCAGAAACACTAGCAACAACGCAGGCACCAGACCAAGCCAAGAACAAGAAAAGGAAATGGCAGAAGGCAAACCGAATAACGGATACCTTATGAAAGCGATCGATCCACGAGGAACTAATATGAGGCTGCGAAAGTTTTGGTGCGTACTCCACAATTACATATGTATCTCCTATTCCACACTCACCACCTAAGCAGCATGGAACATTTTGAATACCTTCTCACTTGTAGAGTATTCCACAAGTCAGAGACGCCTGACATCGTCGCACCGACTTCTCTGAAAACACACACATGGAGAACTCAGAGCAACGTCCAACGAACAGGCAGCCAACCGACCCGACCCAACATTAAAGTTAAAGTAAAGTTGGAATTTGTGCCTCAACAGCCGCACTGTCCTCCGCTTCCCTACCCGGCCCATGGGCAATCTTCCTGCTTTTCGTATCCTCCCTCCAAGCCGCTTGTAGTAATCAGAATAAACGAAAATTCGCTTAAGCGTCGAACAGTGGTGCGAAATGCAATGGCCATGGAAAATGGAAAAAGTTCTAACAAATGGGGAGTTTTTAAGAAACTATGTGGATGATGTTAGGATATAGACATGAGTATGAGTAAAATTCTTATAGATCCTTTTTAAATCTCTAATTATAAGCTCTATTTATTTTAAATATATATATTTAAGAATTCATAAAAAAATGATTCCATTGCTTCGATTTCTCTAAAGCAAAACAAAACGCAGAGATATATGGTTGGTCTCAACCTCCAACCCGTTAACCACATCGTACCCTCAATTTGCCGACAATCTTTATCCGAAACCACACAACCAAAAGCTCGACCCACTGTCTCCTCTTCAAGCACTTCGTCAGCACTTCGGCAGTGGAGATGGTGTAGGGGAAAAGGCAAAGCGCAAATGTCAAGACAAACGAATGAACAGGCGAACCGAGCAACGAACGAATGTAAGAGCGAACGCAACGGAACGAACGCCAAGGAGTGGGTGGTTGGCAGTGGCAGGCACAGCATTGAGTGCTAAGAGGGATAGGAATGGAGTGTAGTAGAGTGTGCGATGACCCCCTACACACCAGTTCTCCTCTCCATCCATACGTTTTCTACCATTCATTTTGTTGCGATAAAAGACCACACCACTGTGACAACAACACATTTGCCGCTGCAGTAAGATCCAATGAGGGTTTCTCCCATTTGGAAGAACCAAAGCTGCTACTTCTTCTATTACTGCTTCTTCTGTTGCTGCTGTCTCTATTAGACCGAAAGCTCAGTTGGTTCCAAAAGACAGACACAACCTGCATAACAACAGCAACTATGGTCCAAAGGTGTACTTAGGCAAGGGGAGGAATTCCCAAAAGCGATGCCATATTAGTTGCCATGTTTAAGTTTTGAATGAGAGAGTACAGGCGTGACGTAGATGGATCAGTAAAGACATCGCCGTATGCAAAAACACCTGGATACCTGGTACTTATATGATGTACTTATACAAGGTGGTTTTATTTGTCAATGTCTCTTTTCTTCGGATTAATTTGTTTTCTACGCCGATCACCACTGGCCTATAATAGTGTAAGAGAGAGTCCTTTTGTATGAGTACACCATGCTTAGGTCCATTCTTGTTCATTCCGTTTTGTGACTCAAAGTTTTTCTTGGCTTCCACTTGGGGTGTTGTTGTGGGTCTCAAGCCAGACAGCGCATAGCCATCAGCGATGATGACGACCAGTTGCCATTCGCGCAACGCAACCGAAATAACACAAGCAGCAACAACTACAGGACACACTTGTACTCAACATTTCCTATCGATCCGATGTGTGTGCGGACGAAAATAGCAGCGACCGCACAGCCTTAGTGGTGGCTAAGGGGTGGGAGAGTGGGCGGACTTAAGAAGGAGCTATGCCAGAGGTAGAGAGTACTCTATGTAGATTGTTTGGGATTTCAGGTGGGTTGAGTCTTTTGGTGATGGGATTTCAGATGCGTTAAGTCCTTTGGTGTTAGATGGATCTCTTGTAGAGTATCTTTTGGTTCCCTTAGAGGTAGCTCTATAAAGAATAGATTTACGATCGGTATACAATTTTCTATAATATTCTTAAGAATATTGTCTTGTGACACCAAGTGATCCTTAAAATTAATTCTGTCTTAAACACATTTAAAAGTCTTATGGAATAATTCAATTTAGTTTATCGATTTTACAAATAAACGAGGTGGAACGTTGTGAGTTGCTGCGGACACCGCAACTCTACAGTTATACCCGATACTAAGTCAGTATGGCTTTCCTGCGGCAGACGCCGCTAATATTGAACCACACGACAAGGAGTGCGTGCGAGAGAGACAGAAAATCAGTCTGAGCGTGACGTCGGCTTGCTTTTGGCTACAAAAATGATCCGATCTGATCCAGATTCAGCAATCTGATAGATATGGTCATTATCTATGATTCTGCGTTTTTAGTTTTCTCGAATGTGCAATATTGTGGATGAAACAGATTTTCGTCTTTTGTGGGGGCGGAAGGGGGTGGGGCGAAATTCTGAGATATACGTTTTATAGTGAGATCTAACAGAAGTGCGGATACCAAATTTGGTTACTCTAGCCTTAATAGTCTCTGAGATTTGTGGATGCCCCAGATTTTCGTCCTTTGCGGGGGCGGAAGGGGGTGTGGCGAAATTTGGACACGAAACGGTCAAGGTCCGATATCACAGGAGTGTGGATACCAAATTTGGTTGCTCTGGCTCTTATAGGTTCTGAGATCCTTGAACTCATATTTTGCAATTGAGAAAACCGACCATGAAACCTGTGTGTTAGAGAGAGACAGAGCGAGAAAGAATGAAATTGTTTTCTTGATTCTGGCTATAATCATTATACGATCTGGTTCAGAATTTGCACTGTAGAAGATATGGTCATCCTCACCGATTCTGCGTTTTTGGTTTCATCGTATCTTTAAAAATGTGGATGCCACAGATTTTCGTCTTTTGTGGGGGCGGGAGTGGGCGGGGCGAAGTTTTGAAATATTTTTGTAGCAGTGACATATCACAGAAGTCTGGATCCAAAACATCGTTGCTCTAGCTCTTATAGTCTTTGAGCACTAGGCGCTGAAGGGGACGGACGGACGGACGGACGGACGGACGGACGGACAGACGGACAGACGGACAGACAGACAGGGCTCAATCGACTCGGCTATTGATGCTGATCAAGAATATATATACTTTATGGGGTCGGAAACGATTCCTTCTGGACGTTACACATATAATATACCCCAATACTCATTTTGAGTATCGGGTATAAAAACCGATATTCCCTCAAAATATCATTAGAGATGGTTCTAACTTGACATTTCAATCATCAACCAATCAACGAACAATCGCACTAATCAATAACTTTGATTATTGGATTGCCATCTGCTCGTAGACCGTTTAACGAGCCATTTTGATCGATTTCAAAATCGATAAATCATCGGAGTACAAGTACCCATGAGTTACAGCTATCTGTGTGTCTGTGGTGTGCCCCACTTAGAGTTGGTTCAGTGGGGCCTAGCCCCTCCGTGGGATTGCCATTTGGTTGAACCAATGCCAAGTCAACTGCGTGTAGTAGTACGAATACTGCCATGAGATATGTATTTTTTGGGACGTTCCCAGACCCGACCTGTGTTCAGGCCCGGTTCGCTTTCGGTGGTTCGTCATCAGCCAAACAGCAGAGCGCAGAAAAAACATAGTAGTTTTTTCGGTTTTTTTTTTCTCCTTTTTTCTGATGAAAGCGAAACAAGCGATAAAAGCAGAAAAAGTGCGGCCGATGCGTCACTGCGGACCGAAACGATTTCGGTAGACAAAAAGAAGTTATCGATGGCCATCGGCGTGGGTCTCAATCACGGCGCCACAGGACTCAAGGCTGCGCAGTGGGTGTGATCTTTGGGGACCCCATCAATGCGCCGCCGTCGCTGTTGGGTATATCCTTCCAGAAGCCGATGGCGCATAAACAGTCATCCCCCCACTCACACACCCTTCCTCAAAAACCCATCTGTGAAGCCCATCCTCATCTACAGTCCCCTTCCTCCATTCATTTAGGTTTCGTAGAGTCAAAGCAACAATAGTTTCTGTGGGTGGTTTTGGGTCGAAGAGAGTCCTTGCTGTTGGGTAGATTGTGACCCCCCCCACAGCTACGGCCGAATGCCTAAAAAGCCAAGGACCATATAGGGTGTCTAACCCTTAAAGGTGACCAGTTAAAGCGAAACTTTCGCGTAGAGCACCCTATATAGCGGCACACATTTTGCAGGCCCGGTTCGCCTGTCAGTCGGTCGCTCACTTTGCCATTCCACGGCCCAAAAGGGGGAGAAGCACACAGCACTCGTTGAGGGTGAATGCTAGTCGCTTGTCCTCCCCCGGCCAGCCTCCCTCTCCCCCTCCCCATCTCCGTTGTCGTTTGTTTGTCACAATAGGGCAAAAGTTTCACTGTAGCCGTTATGCGACCCACAGACACTACCACCTAGCCACTCCACCCCACCCCCATGGCCGGCTAAGGGCAAGAGCCCAAATATCTAACAGGCGGCAATCCACCACCCAGACACCCATCCTGCCACCACTGCCACAGCCATCACCCAGTCGCCATCGCCAGTGCCTCCCAATCAAGCCAACCACCCACTCTCAACCATCCGCCTACCCCGCCGCCAGCCAGCCACCCACCACACGAGCTACGTTGTCGGCATAACGAACACCACACCAACACACATACAGGAACCAACAAAGATTGGATTGACAAGGCACGGGGCATAGGCGAACAGAAGATGCCCTAGCCAAAGAGATTGGGAGGTAAAGATTGGAAAGGTAAAGCAAACAACTAGAAGGGATTTAAAAATATACGGAATATAACTTTTGATGGTGAAAAGAAAGAACAGTCTCATGTCAAGAAATATGCTCATTCCAGATGTAGAATGCTATAGCTTCAGAATATATTAAGCTCTAGAACTCGATAGAACTTAAGATAATGAAAAGAATAGATAAACCCGCATAAATACATATTTTAATATACGTTAATAGATTTTAGATTACTCAGAAAGAATTAATAACTGCGCTAATATTGACTATAAGACTGAAATAAATAAATACGAATTAGCTAAAAGTATTACATCAACCTATGGCCCTTAAATCCATAGAATTCCATAGATTAAATCTACAATATCTTTTATAGGGTATTACAAGAACTTCCACTGAAATACGATGGGTCTATACATGCACAAACGAATACAAATACAGTATATGTACACACACACATATACGCATGAAAGCTTAATGCTTTCTCGTTGTATGTTTCGCTGTATGTGTATACGAAACTTTTATTGTCAGCACAAACAGACATACACACATACAACCACAGATACATAGAGCCAGAGCCCTGCTTGAGAGAAGGATAAAATGCTGCAAATTCACGGCAACAGCAGCAGAAGGAACGGGAGGATAGTGAGGGGTGGGGCACACGGTACGTATACGTATCCATCAGATAGAAAAGGCATCGCGCAACAACGGCAGGCAGAAGCAGCCGCATGCTGAAATAATGAAGCAGCAAGGACTCGAAGCGACTCAGCACAGCACAGCCAAGACGAAGAGGCATGGTACGGCACGGTGTGTACGGCAAGGATAGGATAGGATACGATGGATGTGGCAAGGATGGTAAGGATAGCAAAAGACAGCGGCAGTGGCAGGCAGCAGCCGTCGACTTGGCCTGGCCAGAATGAAAACGAAAATGGAAAATGCTGTGTACCAGGCGGGGGTATGGGGGTTTGGTCTGGGGCTGGGTCGTCGCATGTCTCTTTGTCTGTTTTGCCTCCTACCGCCCTGCCCTGTCTCTCTATGTGTGTGTCCTTCTCTCTTTCCCTCGTTTGCTGTGTGAAAGGACGACAAGGATATTGCGCACGAGGACAGGATGGCTGCCTGACTGCCTTGCCGTTGCCGTTGCCGTTGCCTTTCTACGACGTTGCCTCTCCCCAGCTACTTGCCTTGCCCTGCCTTGGTGTTGATGATGATTATAGAGATGCGCAGAGATAGAACGAAGCTGAACCATGAGGACCAAGAGCCAGGACCGAACGCCAGTGCTTTTCGTTCGTTCGTTCGTTCGTTTCATTTCCCAGTGAATTTCTTGTTCTTGTTGTTGTTGGGGAAAAGTCTAACACGCCAAGAATGTACGTTGTTGCTGCTATTGCCGTAACGCTGCTGCTGCTGTTGCTGCTGCCGCCGCTCTATCCTGCTGCCTGCGCCATGTCCTGGCTGCCCCTTGTTTTTATACAAACAGCAGTGTGGAAGCAGTAGAAGCAGCAGCAGCATCTCTGAAGCTTCTAGCAAAACTCCTGGTGGATGGGGCATTAAGTAGAAGAAGGAATTGATGTTGGGTTGGATGGGTAGAAGGAAGGAGGAGGGAATGAGAATGGGAGTTGGGTTTTTGGAGCGTTTTTTTGCCGGTAGCAACGACAGAGAACACCAAAAAAATATATTCCACTAGAAATGTTTATTAAATTTCTTGCATTTAAGCTGCCGGACCGTCAAGCGCACAAACCCACGCAATGTATACAAACAATCGAATGGGAAATCTACCGGAAATATAGAGTATTATTTTGCAGAATTATGAGAGGATATTTGATGGGATAAGAGAGTTTTCGGATGATCTGCAAATGGAATGCAGTATTTAAAGATTCGAACGATCATTTCGTTCTGTACGTTTTCTGTTGAGGCACATGATTTTTCTAGCCGTTAAATATTAACATTCTTTCATCTCTTTAGCAAGTACATGTACAAGAGGCTTTTTTATATTTTCCAACAGCTGTATGCCGATAGGATCACGATAGCAATTGATAATTATCATATGAGGTGTGTCCCTGCTGACAGGGGCATTTATTTGTTGCAACAACCCTCTTTACGACGTGCGAGTATATGATGATTGCGATATGATTTTGCAAATATGTTTGAATCATTTGAAAGTCGGAAACCTGTTTTTTTTTGGGAACAGATTGCTAGAGTATTGCATATTGGAGATAGATTATAAAAACTTTGGCGGTTGTAGGGCATTGATTTTAAACATCTTTGATTAAGTTCCTGGAGATTCCTTTGGAGGATTACCAATGGAAATGGGAAATATTAATGGAAATACCCTTATGTTCCATTGAATTTCACCAGATCTTCAGGGTACTCTTCCTTTTCCCATACTTTAGTCATCATAGAGATATCTTAACCCTTATGAAACATGAATTTACATATATGTGTAAGCATTTCTCTCTAAGTGGTAGTGTTGCATCCCACTCGCGCGCATCAATATTTATTGTCCGATTATGGGGGCACCGGGGCGCACGTTTAACATTCGGTAACATGACCCACTAATTGGTTTGGCTGTCCGGAAAACAAAGACTTGACCTGGTAAAAAGTTTTTTTTGGGAGCACACGAATGCAGCAGCGCCCAGCAGGTGGCATGTGGCGGCATGTGTGCGGGTGATGCGACAAGCAGTGCGGATGACACCTCTCGGAAGGTGGGGATTACTTGGAATCCTGCCCCCGATATTTCTGGCTCACCTTGCCGATACCTAACCTCTCGAAAGGAGTCCTGAATCTTCAGTCTACTCTCATCACACTCTTTACTTATCCTGCCCCTCTCTCCCGATGCTTTACTCCAATTCTCAGCGCTCCACGCACTCCTTAATCTCCCCCCTCTCATCCTACCACTAATATTCCATTCTTCCCGCTTTCTCTATTAACATCCTTGCCCTCTCTCCATCTCCTAGTCGACCGCCCACCGTGCGAAAGGTCAGCCATAGAAGCCGCAATTTTGTTGAGCCTGGTCCTGCCTCTTTGCTCCTGCCTTTGTTTGGAGGCCCGCCTCCTGGCTGACGTTTTGGAGGCTGTCTGTGGCCCCCAGTGCGTGCGTTGCATGTGACCCATATACATAGACACAAACATGGACAAACAAACATGAACATACATCCACACACAGATGCGCCCACAGACATGGACACATGGACAGAATGGCTGTGTTCATTCATATAAGCCAAAACACTTCAACCTGCCCCCAAGCCGCACTACCACCCAGTGCTGGCCCCCGTGCTTCATCGCCTGCCACATGTCAAAGTGCGTTGAGGAGTTATGCAAATGTATGAAGGGTAGGAGAGGCATGCCACGAGGCTAGGTGTCGGCATATCCATTCCCCTCCCTCTTCCTCCCTCTCGAATCAGATTCCCCTCTGTCCTGTTGCCGTCTAGCAAACCGTAGCGGGCGCTACGTAGGAGCTGTGGCAGAGGACAACAATGCCATGCCACAAAGAGACTGCAGACAGGCGAGAAGGCGGCTCGACTCGACTCCACTCGTCTCCTTGCCGCGCTTTAATCAGCGCTGCCTCTGTCTCTGCCGCTCCCAAGCGAAAGTTTCTGCTTCTGCCGCTGCAACTTCTTGGCAGGCAGAAATTTTGGTTTTTATTATTTCTTTTTATATATGCGGCGCCGCCGTGAAAAGTGAAAAACTTTGCCAACCTCCCTCCTCCAGAACCCCTTCGCTTTGTTGCAAACTGCAGCGCCCGGAGAGAGAAGCAGCGCAGCGCGGGCAGCGAAGCTGGCAGAGCGGAGTGTAGTGCAATTGAGAAAAGCAAGCAGTGAAGTGACTTTAGCAAGCAGTAAAGAGAAGGCAGCACCGATTGCATTCAACAGCAGCCAGGCAGCGACGTTGACGTCAGCATCAAAAGCACCAAGCATCGCATCGGAGGAGCAGTGCCGTGGCGTATTTTCAATTTATGGTTTTGTATGCAGGCTTCAGACTCTCCCAAAACACGCATGTGTGAGAGCCAAAGCCAATGCACCCCGTTCATACATGTATATGTATATGTGCGAGGGCGAGTGGTGGTGTGGGTGCGTCGTCGTCTGGTGCTGCCTGCTGCTTCGTACGTTTGCTTTTAATACATTTTTCCAGCTGTTTTGACGCTGTTTCTAAACTAAAACCTCCCTCTGGCTAAGGAAGAGGAAGAGAGAGCGTGGCTAGGCTGAGATGCTGCTAGAACAGGAGTGGGAGAGGGTGAGAGCCGACCACTTCTCGCATGTGAATTATGACAGACTTTTGTTGTCGCTGCAGCAGACGGACGCCCTGCCGAAAGCTGCGCTGCTAAGCTCTACGCTAACTGCGCTGCCTCTGTCCGGAGCAAGCCCGCTGTCGCAGTCGGCGTTTGTTTTGCATTTTTCATGCTCGAAAAGCAGCGAAGCAGCAGACAAGCGGCGACCTTGAACAGTTTACTGTTGCGAGGGGGGCAGGCACTCTTCTGTGATCCCCTCCTCCTCCTTTTACTACACCTCTCAACTCTGCTGCCGCTCTTTATTTATTTATTTATGGGTATTTTTGTTGTTGGTGCTGTTCCTATATCGCTGCTTCTGTAATGTATGCAAAAGGGGTATCTGCTAGCGGGAGAGGGGAGAGCAGGGCCACAGTGGGGCACAGCGAAACAACGGGGAAAACCTGTCACTCAAAGCCGTCAACATTGAAAACCTCTAAAAAGCAGCAAGCGCCACACAGCCTCCATAATCCAACCTCTTTCGTCTCTGTTCATCTATCCATCCATCCGACCATTCATTCATCCATCCATCCATCTATCATTATACTCTTTTGGCAGAGATATTCTGATTTTGAGGAGGTTTCTGTAATGGAGAACTAGAATCCTGGATCTTATAGTGTTGGTATCCATATCTACGCCATATCCATCTATTATTTTGTATTTTATTTCAAAAATCTGCCAGAAACTTTGGGCTCAGCAAGTACTGACAAAAAGAACCATCAAGATTTCATGGAAATAATCAATCAAAAATAAAGTTTTTGTGTGCGTTATCCTCTGTAGGTAAATATGTACATACATATGTATCTTTCAAAGAAACAACTCATCGTTTAAGAGTATCTAAAACTTCGGCACCCGCATATGGCCCGTTCCTTTCTTTTTAGTCAATGTTGCTACCACTTTGACTACGTCATCGGGAGGCAGACAGAAGGCAGTAGGCGGCGGCAGTCAGCGAAAGTGTTACGTTCAATGCTCTTTCGGTCACTTTGACTTTGGCGTTTTCCCAAAAAAGAACCAACAAAAAAAAAAAGAAACAGAGCCGCGAGTAACAAGTGGTTATCCCTTAAAGAAAGCCCCATCTACCCTAACCCATCCTAACCTCTATTGAACGCCCACTTTGCAACGCTTCTCTTCCACCTTTTTGGTGAGAATTGTAATCAGGTTTAGTCTTAGTTTCTGCGGCTATGCAACAAGAGGCAGCAACGAGAACCATGAATCCCTTTTATTTCTCGTAATTAGGCGTGAAAACCCACTCAATGGAGTGCTGAATGCGAATGCGGAATGGTTGTGGCAGGCAGGGGGCAGGCCCCATATATGGATTACGTTGTTGAAGTGGGTGGGACTAATTGTGAATGAATTTGGGTTGAAGAGCAGGGGAAGAATAGCCACTTGAGGAATACTTATGCTAACCATAAAACAGCAATTGAAGAGGAAACACATTTGATTCCGTACCAATATTGGATCTTATGGCATGCAGAAACGATCTGGCAGCCCGGAACGTTTCATTTCGTACTCTTACACGTTTTAGTGTTGGAAAGTCTAGTATATTACCTGTATTATACCAAACTTTTAAGTAAGACAATTTTATAAATAAAATACCGTCATTTATTTTCCAAGTTTAATGTCATTCTTTTTTTTCATTCAAACACTGAAATCTTAAGAGTACTTGTAGGATTTCAGTGCAGTATTCGCAAAAATTTCTGCTTTCTAAATGCATATTCCTGGAATTATCCTGAAAAACATTACATTTCCCCTTGAAGGCCAAAGGAAAGTATCTTTACATTCGCAATACCTAATTTCTTTGGAAGCAATCTTTGGCTGCCTTTGTACTTCCACTTCTTCGCCAAACAATAGCCAGGGTTGCCAGGGCAACGTACACTTCACTTCAGTCTTTGATCCGGGACCCAAGCCAAGCCAGCACACACAACACACACGACTTGGCCCAAACCCGAAAGCCGAAAGCTGGATGCCAAAACCAAGCCACAAACTTAATGTCCGAATTCTCTTATGCAGCGGTCAATATTTCATATGCACGTGGCTCATGTTCCATGTTTATGAGTGTATCTGTATCTGTGTGTGTGGCTGTGCACATATCTGTATATGTATCTGTATCTCTGTATTTGCATTTGTGTCTGCCATTACACAGAGCAACACATGATACTACAGTGCGTATACGTAACATGCAACTATTCCATCGCACTCTATCGCTTACCCCCAAAATCCCAGAAACAAAATAGTTCCATCCTTTTAGTCATCATCGTCGTTTCACTGGCAGTCTGTTCCTCATTTCTATCCCTATTCGTTGTCCTGCCTCTTTCAACTGTGTGACTAGTGGACAACTATCCAAAGCTTCTGGCATTCTATTTAGTTCGTTGCACAGTCTGGGGCTTAGGGTCTGCTCAACCCACATTTCCAGCTCAACGCTCGCTGGCCCTGGCAATCAGTGACTCCTTCTGTGGCTCCATCTCCGACTCTCAAACTCTCCCAGCTCCCTTCCTGAGTCCAACTTCTGCCCTCAGCTCTCGATTTTTTGCCGTCCAGCAGCCTTGTGGCAGCCAGCTACAACGGGAGTTCCGACGCCGCCTCTGGTCGCGGGCCAGGGGCGTATTTTGATGCTTCATTGTAGCCGTGGCAAAAGTCTACACAGAGAGAAAAAAAAGAGAGCTTTCCAAGCTGAGATAAAGGATTTCCGAATCATTTTTTTTTAGTGAAAATAAATTTAGCAATCTTTTAGATTATTTTCTTAGGCAAAAGCTTTGAATAAGAAAATAGTTTTCGATCTTAAACAGGTTGTTACTGAAAGCAAAAACCAACGGACGGATGTGTGATCTCTATGATCTCTAAAACATATACGAAGGGATATATCAATACATTACGATCGATAATAAAACAGAAAGAAATACTGTTCTACCCCGTTTTTCATCCATTCGTGCCAGATAAAATGTTTTCATACTTTCTACCATTCCAAGGACCAGTCGAATGCATTTTTGTAGGAAACAGCCTGGCAACCCTGAAGCCTCTCCCAAAGAAAAAAGGAGGAGAATCCGTTAAAGTTTCATCATAAATTTATTTGGTTTTCTGCGCAGAATTCCTTCGTAATTTTCCAACACTGTCGTGCAACGGTATAACAGCGGTATGCGTTACACTCAGCCCGGCCCCTATTATAGTTACCCCTCCTTCGCCCTTACCCCCTTACCCCTCTTCTATATCTCATAGCTTCCCCTCTGATTCCACGCCATCTAGCGACTCGGCTTACTGACAGTTCAATTGTGGCGCCGTTGACGTCGTCCTCGTCCTGGTAGTAGTCGCTATATTAGTAGTCGGTATGGCATACACAACTAGACTCGAAAACGAAACGAGACGAGCGAAATTTATGCGGCACCAAGTCGGTCCCAAAAAGCAGCCAGCAATCCCAATCGCAATCCAAGAGCCGGAGACCGAGAACAGGAGCCAGAGCCAGGGCCCATAGCTAGAGCCAAAAAGCAATGCGAACCCCATTCCCATTTTCATTTACCAAAAAACCCAAACCCTAGGATACACGGACCCACTGTGCAATAGCATCATGACATTGCTCATGCCGCCATGAAGTAGCAACCACCCAAAGGCAGCAATACCACCAGCAGCACAGCACCCATTCCCATTCCCATCCCGAAACTCCCAATTCCTACTCCCAGTCGGCAGAACCATTCCCCCAGTCCCAGTCGTAGGTCTCAGGCGAAGCTACCATCTGACGGAGTGGCATTCGTACTCGCCAACCCGCTCTCTGGCAGGCTCTCTGACGATTTTCCTCCTCCTTGCTCTTCTCGTTCTTTTGGGTGGGTTTTCAGCCTCCTCTTTCTCTCTCTCTCTCTCTCTCTCTCTCGCTCGTTGTGTGTGTATATGCTTGGCTGATGTCGTAGTCAGATAGATTAAATCGATGGAAATGTAGGACTGCATACACACACACACACACACACACACACTACATGGAACTTGAACACACTCACAGATCCAGATACATATATCCACTGACACACGAACATTCAGCAGAGATACAGATGCACACATACACAGTGGCACTCGTCTAACGAACAAAATGTTTTTGTTGCTGTGCGGCAAAATACAACAACGACAACAACAACAGCAATCCCAGGCAACGCATCACAGCAGCGGCCATTGCCAGGGGCTTACTATATTCAAAGAGGGGACACACGTTTGTGTGCGACTCGACAAAATCATTTTCAGCATTCTCGGCATTTTTTATGAAGATCTCTTCTAATTTTTTCGTTTTAAAATCACCAAGAATCAAACCGCAATAGATCTCTAGAGAACATGACAATGAGGAACTCTAATGAAAGTTATCATAGATGTTGCAGGAGCTTCAAATCTTATAGAAAGCCAAGTTAATTAAATTATAATTATAAATGTATGGAATTATAGATGATTAGCCTAATAAAATGTCCAGAGATAGTGTTTTGCTCTGAAATTATAGTTGATAAATGTGTTTAGGCTTTAAAGATACGGAATTTTAAACCGACCGAGTTGCGCTGCTGCAAGACGTGTAGTACATGTATATTCAGGAAGGAATATAGAAATTTTAACAGACTTTTCCCTCACCTGAGAGCCTATATTTTGAAAGCCCCTTTTTTTCTGGTGATTTCACTACGCCACTACGCCACTGCCTTACCGCATTTTCAGTTTTGTTTGCCTTCATATGCTGCTTGCTTTAGACATGCATGTATGTGTGTACCATGTGTATATGCCTGGAGTGTGTGTGGATGCATATGTATCCGAGAGTACAGCATGTATGCAGGCGTGAGTATATATGTGCCTGCGAGCGAGTGCCTGTGTGTGTGCTTTAGCGTTGTCATATACAGTGAAAGCTCTCACTAATGGCTGAGGCTCCTCTGAATCCTAAGGTAACATTTTCCCCAGATCGCCCGAAAATCATAAGATAAGATGATGCTTCTACGATCATCACCACAGGAGGGGATTAAGGAGAGTGGTTTATCCAGAGGCAATACACACTGTGAATGTGTTGGGATGGATGGTGGGGGGTGGTGGATAAGCCTCGAAAACAAAATCATCAAAGCGAGCACTCAAACCATGCCCCCGACCGACCCACACAAAAGACAGAGAGAGAGATAGTTAGCCAGAGAGAAAGAGTGGGTGGGAAAGAGTCGTGCTATATGGGCAGTTGGGGGCATGAGAGGCGCGTAGAAAGGCCTGTGGCAGAAATGAAATATCAATAAATGATTAACATTTCGGGCAATCAAGAGAATTTTATTAGAAACACAGAATTATTAAAGTTGCATATTTTTCATTGTTAAAGATGGATTTAATATTAAACGGGGAGTTAGAGAGAGTTACCAGAGGTTTGGGCTGGGAAGTCATGGATTGCCCAGACGGTGAGCGATCTCTGGGGGAAATCTTCTCTGGTTATTCCACGCAGAAGTTTTCTACGATCTAGCATGGGGTTTTTGGGCTTTTTATACCCGATACTCAAAGTGAGTATAGGGGTATATTAGACTTGTGCTGAGAGTGGATGTGTGCTACACTCAGGAGGAGGCGTTTTCGACCTTATAAAGCATATCTATTCTTGATCAGAATCAAGAGCCAAGTCAATATAGCAATGTCTGTGCGTCTGTCCTGATATGCGATATTCAGACTTCTGTGATATCACCCTGTTTCCAGTGTATTTAAAAATTTCACCCCATCCCTTTTCGGCACCACAAAAATCGAAAATCTGTGAACTTTTCAGTTTTGAAGATACGAGCAGACTATAAACGCAGAATTATAGAGCATGAGCATGTCTACCAAATTATTAAATCTAGTAAGAATGGATTATTATAATAGACAAAAAGAACAACGGAAACTGCTGTGGCTACGAAATTCATTCCCTCTGCTTTATAAACACTCTTATCGTGCAGTGTACGCCCTCTGGCGGAAGGAACCCATACTGACTGAGTATCGTGTATGAATATAGAGTCGCGGCCTTAGCCGCGACTCACAACGTTCCCCCTCGTTCTATATACAATTTCGCCATCTATCTATATATCCATCTATTTATCTATCTCCTAACCATAATGCTCTGAGGTTGATCAGATATCAACAGTTTCTAACTCTAGCTAGTGCCTATCCGTCTCCCCAAATTGATGGATAAGTTCCAGTTTTCAAAAGTCGCCGCCATCTAATAGAACTCTAGCCCTCTATCCTTTCCCCCCAATGGCAATGAACATTTGAAATCCAATTTTTTTGGACAATGCCAAAGGCGACTGCAGAAGAACCTGCAACTCCCTTTGCTGGTATCCCCCTTAGGCCTTGAGCCAGACTCCCGACTGGAGACAGACCACAGACTCCGTCTTCGACCTTTCCGTAGACAAAGCAGAGCCCCAACTGGCGGCAACTGGCCCCAACTGCGATGGCGATGTGGCGGCGGTGACGGTGACGCCGCTGTCGCTGCCGAGTCTCGTTAATGTGGCCTGAATCCCACATCGTTGTTGTTGCTGCTTCTGATTCTGCTTGGGATGCTGCTTTCGACGATGCTCTGTGCGGCTCCTCTGCCGCTTCTACGCGATGTTGTAAAGTTTTGCGCACAAATCAGCAAGGCAGCACGCACGCACACACACGTCAAAAGAATACGCAACCATAAGAGCAAAGGAAGGAGATGGAGATTAGGTTTCTGGAGGAATCGAAGGCTTGGATACCCTTGAGCAGGCATTGCCTCATACGATTTTGATGCAATTTTTTAAAAATCTTAAGGAGCAATATTCAGAAAGACTTGATTTGAAGGATGCGTCCAATGAAATGGTACAAATTTAAAGGGAGCCGGGAGCCAGCACAAAATCCACCCTACAAAAATCGTGTACGATATTTGCGGCGTTAAGACTCTTACTATATGACAACTATGTATAAGCATAGGCAGCTATTGGGACTATCTTGAATATACTCCTACTCTCCAAGGCTTCGAAAATTGTTCACCTTTCAAGCATCTGCAGTTCGGCATGCTCCACTCTGTTTAGAGTATCCACAAACTGGTATTTTCAAAGCTTGGCGCTCGAGGGCGAACAATGAATGCCGCCACAGAGCGGGGCAACATCGTTAGAGCTTTAACAGAGCCTCTTTCAGCAATGCTCCCCCCTGGCAACCCCTTTGGGGTACAGCACCCCTGCAACCATTTGCGACGCTGCGCTGCGTCGCACAATTTTCAATGCGCTCTTTGCCTCGAAATGGTGGAAAATGCGCGTCCGTTGTTAGTCGGAAAACGTCGTCATCCGTCGACGGTTGTTTGGCCTGGCCTGGCCTGGGCTTTGGACCAGGTTTGCCTGCCCCAAAAAGAGTCGCCGCCGCAGCAGAAGAGGCTAAAGTATTGGCAGCATTGGGAGCGGCAGAGCCAGGCCGGACTCTAGCTTTTGGCCACCATCGCCGTCGCCGTCGCCGTTGCCTTGACTGACAACAACAACAACAACAGCGAACAAGTCCCAACTCAAACACGAAGCTCTCAGTAACTTCGGCTTTCGGTGTTCGGTTGTGGTGTGGGAGTCGTGTGCAAAACAAAGAGCCACCCAGCAATCTTTCTCTCACTCTCTCGCTCATTCTATCTCTATAGTAGTACATAGACACATACACACGCAAAGACATATATATATATATATATACTTCGGTGGAGAGTGTGTGCAATGCCATCAAGCAAGCAAAGCAATCAGCAGTCATTCCAGGGGTCAGGGGAGGGCATGTGGGGTAAAGCTTTATGTATGCGTGTGCAAGTGTGTGTGTGTGTGTTTGTGTGTACATGGAGGATGCCTAAGCCGACGACGGCGCCAGCCGCAAACTCCACTCCAATCTACAGCCCAACAGCCACCCACCTGCCACCCCAATTTTATCAGTCAGCAAAAGGTCGTTCGGCTATGTGGTGCCTCTGCCTCAGCGGATGAATGCCGTTTCATTTCAGCACCTGACGCTGCTGCCGCTGTGTATAATTGCTCGTATTCGCAAGATCAGGTGTGCTGAGGACGCATTGGGTGGGAGCTTTATCTGGCAGCCGTGGGCAACCAAAAGGCATGATCTCAACAGCCAACCCATTATCTTTTATTGTCTTGGAAGTAATTTTGTAATTAATTTGATAAGGATAATTATAGAAACGATCGATTGCTCTTTTACTATACATATCATTTATAGTATTTTATGTTCATCTACATACGTATTTAATAAGGTTTAGTATAGTATAGTATTGAAATACATCGATCAGATACTGCATTTATATATACATACATATGTATTTATATGACATCCTTTTATCAATATAAAATCTTTCTAAAATCAAGTTATGTAAGATAGATATAGATATTAATCTTTGCCGACGATCCAAAAAAATATCCGTCTCACATCTTAAGATTATGATGATCTGCTATTAACAGAATCAAATTATGTATCCTCACCTATCTTGAGCCAATTATTTTACATAGCATAATATTTTCCCATTGTAGATGCTTATCATATAGATTATCAGAGCTCCACAAACTCTTTCGTATACCAAAGAATGGATCATTCCCCTCTGAAGCATATATATGTACCCCCATATTCCGATACGAAAACCTTTTCCCACAACTTTTTACCATTCTAAACTCTAATCAAAACCTATCGATACACAGACTGCCCATCGATTAGAGACCGTTGGGCGGCATTCGCAATTATCGACTTTAGCAAACGAGCAAACGATGGTAACAGCAACATAACCCCACTATCCCCAATCGAATCGAAGTCGGAGTCGGTGTCGGTGGGGCTGCTGCTGCCTTTGTTGTTCAGGCACTAAAATAGTTCAACTGTCGATGGGAGGGAGGAAGTGGGAGGTAATGCCAGGAAGGGTGCCTGCCAGCCCAAGGAGCTGTAGGGAGTTGGCTACCGCACCCCCTCTCCCCCCCCCCCCCACCCTATAGTAGGGTTTGGGGTTTTGTGGCTTTCGCCTGGCATGTTCTGGCCTGGCGGCTTTCCACAGCGCAACTGAAAATACAAAACGGAAAACTCAGAGCGCGCCAGCAGCAGCACCAGCAACAACAAAGAACATGCGCACGTGGCAGGGCTGCCAGGCGGCGACGACGAGTCGGAGTCGAACGATTTGCTCCACTCGGCTTGCGAGCTCTGGCAACCCTGGCCGGGGGCTGGCTCCGATCCGCCATCATCAGCCAGTGCTGGCCTGGCCAAAAGCGCCCCGTCCATTCAGTACGAACTCTGCACTTCGCACAGCAAGACGCCAACGACCAGCGACGACGACGCCATCGGCGCGCGGCCATAGCCACAGAGCCCGAGCAAAAACTACGTAAATCTCCCAACTGGAGGAAAAGCAAAACCCGTAGAAGCAAGGAAAATAACCAGCAATAAAACCAAAACGAATCAAAAAAAGTGTGTGATATTTCTGAGTGAAAACTGAATAAATATCTTATTCTGTAAACACTTGCCTCTTACTCCGGCAACATGTGGAGCTGGGGCTAGAACTAATAATTCAGTAACAGAAAAAAGGCGCCAAAACTATTAAATCATCGATTAAATCGTTAGAGTCGAGAGCTTTCCTCCAAAGAGCAATCCTGCAGGAAACAGGCAATGCAATGAAGATGTGGACTGAGGCCAATGTGAGTAGATCAATAGATAAAGGTTTATATTATGTTTATAAGAAATAAAGACCTTGATTGTGTTCAAGGTGATCATTTAGCCATTTTCAATCAAATACGTGGGCCATTACACATTACCTCTCCTTTTCCAAACATTTTCTATCTGTGTTACGGTTAGTTTAGTCTTCTGTTAGGCTCTGTTTTGAAGAGGTATCAATGGAGGTCTTCATTCTAACTTTGAGCCTCTTCAGTCTACCTCTACAGTCTTTGCTGTGCCCTGTCCTTTGTAACAAGAAAAGTATGGATGATTGCCTGAGAGATACCATTGCTCTTCCACCCCTCTCATCCATATCACTCCTTGTTGCCTCCTGATGGGTTTGTCTTCCGTTTAACTTAGGCCACCCCTTTCTACAAATATATCCATTGATCATCGTCTATGCTTTACCAAAGACAATTTATTAAATTTACAAATTTTGTGTTGTTTCCCATTATGCTTTGGTTTGAAGATAGACTATCAAACATGTTAGAACTATGCCTGATCTTGATCAATTATGAAGTTGTTTTCCACGTTTTCCATTTTTGTTTGACAAAGTCCTTAAACATTCCATGATATCCAATATGTAATACTTTTATTTTTATTTTTTGTGTGCTTCAAAATCTCTTCAGTTAATGATAATGCCATACCATTTATTGATTTCTCTTATTCTAATTTTTCTTTCCGTTTTATTTTTGACATAAATAATCGTTTTCTTTGTTTTGATTCTCGAGTTTCTTGCTATCCTCCTCCGTTATGTTTTGTGCGCCTCGTTTGCCATTTACCTTTTACCGGCAAAACCCAATTGAAAAGCTATTTAATTGAGAGAGCCGAATTCGAATCGAATGGGAAAGGAAGGAGCGTCAACGGCTAACAGAGGGGTGCGGGCACTGGTGGTCGGTGCTGGTCTCTGACGAGACACACGCAACACCCATGTGGGGGCACGGATATGGGTACGTTACGGTACTCGTAGTAGGCACGGCACGCACAGCACGTCATGCACCCCCCCCCCCACACGCCACTTTAACCGATTCCGCTTCGATTTCCATTCTCCGATGTTGTACTGCTCACTCATCGCTCATCGGTCACCTCTCCCCAGCCCCCCCTTCGAAGTAAAGTAAACAAAGCCAACAACACCAAATGTGCTTTTCCTCTCTCTCTTTTTGTTTTCATTCTTTCTTTTCTTTTGTTGCTTTTTTTGTTGCTCTCAGCAATTAAATGAAAGTTTTTGTGATGATGTGCTAGCTAAAGGAAGGGGAGAGGCGTGTGGCACAGCAGCGGGGTTCTGGTAGGAGGAGGCATTGTAGAAGCTGGCGAGCAAAACAAAAACTGCAAAAATGTCATATGCATCAAACGGGGGCGAAGAGTGGGCGCAAGTAGGTGGGTGGACCGTATGGCGGATGGTGGTTGGCAATGGGTGGTGTTGGTGGGTAGTGTGCCTGCCACGTTTGGGGGGTGTAAAGTGCATTGGCATTTAAGATTCCTCTGCAGGCGGCATTTCGGTCGTTTCGAAGTTTTCTGCCCAAAAAAAATAAACGACAGGAATTTATTGAAATAAACTTGACCCACAATTGCCTCAAATGGCCTCATTCTCTCTCTTCCTTACTATCTCTCTCTATCTCTCTCTCTCTCTTACGGAAATGTCTATATTCCCTCTTTGATCAAATATTCCGCACAAATGGATTTTAATATGAAAGATTTTCGATTTGAAATGTGGGACAGGTTAAGGGTAACAGGTTTTCAGTGCAGGATTTTGTGCGGAGTGTGAAAGTAAAAAAAGTACAGGAAAGGTTTGAGTATTCGAGTTTCTTCTACCAGAACATTCCCAAGTCTAGCTCCCTTAGCTCTTTTGCTTCTGAACTGAGGATCCACAAGAGGAACCAGAAGCAGTCAGTTCTTAGCTTCGCAAATGATCCACCAAATTCCACTTCGAACTGTTGAGAAGTAAACAGTTTCCACTCTCTCTTCTACTCAGTGCACATAAATGATTGAACTGCAAGAGCAGCAGCAGCGGCAGCGGCAGCGGCAGCGGTCGTGAAACGGTAAATCAACAATAAATACAGTTCACACACGCACACACCCATACATTTAAAGAATCGCACTTGTCCTTGACACAGTGAGGTTCCAAACGTCCAAACGGTTGTATAATAATAGCATCATGACTTGCGCTTGCCAATGGTCATCTCGTGGTCCCTTTCTCACCCACAGAACCTTTCCTTTGGTGGTTGCTGAAGAGAAACGGGTGGGTGGAGGAGGAAGGCAGAACAGATTTTCATTATCGGTTCGGGTCTGCGCTCCGTTCCCCATGCAAATTAAATGCCTCTCTGCCGGCACATACCTTAGGTCAGTTTTTCGTATCATAAAAAAGCTGACACACACAGAGAGACGTACAGAAGTGGCAGCAGAAAAAGCCGCAGCCGCACTGTTGTGGCAGAAACGTAGGCAGTGCTGTCGGAAAAACCCCTTTTTTGCGACCCGCATTTAATACAACGGTTTTATGTGTATTCACCATTACGACGCCCTTCAATCGGCAATATTAATGGTAATCCTCCTGCTCTTTCTCTGGTTTTGATCTGTTTGGCAGCAGGGTATATTCAAGAGAAGGCAACACAGTGCAAGAGATCAGGCCAATATCATTTGGGGATCCGCTCTAAATCTTCCTAAGGCGTACTGCACTGCCTTCCCTTTATTTAACATACCCTGGCACTTCCGCTTTAACACTGACGCCAGCTTTCCTATGCTCCTGCTCTGCTCCCGACTCTTGTGGCTGGCCATAATTTATTGGCCACTTGTTTCTAAGCGACGGCAGCAGGCAACGTCATGAATGAATGAATGCGAGAGTGAGTGAGTGAATGAATGGCACTCGCTAATAAGCATCAAAGAGCAGACACAAAAGGGCAACAGCAACAACAAAACTAGGGAGTGAGAAGGAGGCCGGTCAGGCCAGAGGCAGAGGCAGAGGCAGAGCTAGAAGCAGCGACGGCGGACAGCACGTGCTAAGCACATTTAACGACAACTACAAAAACAACAAGAGATAGAGAGAGCAGGAGTATCAAGAGCAAGAGCAAGAGTGTGCTGGCAGGGGGAAGAGGGCACAAAAACGATTAAATTAAAAACCAAAACAAACTAAAGAAACGTTGCCGCGCAGCCAGCGTCAGACCAAGCAGAGGCCAAGGCAGCGCCAAGGAGACACACACACAACCAAAATAAAAATAAAAATAATAAAAAGGCAAAACGGCGACGCAAGTAGTAGCAGCAGCGCATAATAAACGTCAATTTAAAATGCTAAAAGCTTGCGACTGCGACGTCAGCAGAGGGCAGAGCAAAGCCGGCGACAATAATAATAATACAAAAAACAACAAAAGAGAATCGCCGAAAGTTAAGAAGTAAAGAGAGACATACACACCTACACCGACAGACATACACACCTACGGGACGGAGAGCAATAAAAAAAACCCTTTTTCCGGTTTTTGTTTTGCTTTGCAGTTTCTAATCAAGAGAAACACACACGAAAAGCTTAGCATAGAAAAATGCCGCTACTTTTGAGTTGATGAAGGAGGAAACGGTGGAGGAAGCGGAGACTAAGATTATTTTTTTAGGCATTTAACATAATCAAAAGGGGTTGTTGGGGCTTTGGGGTCGCACAATCCTTTTCATGTTGCGCCTGCGAAACAGTGGAACAAAAAGGAAAAGGAAAAGAGATTAAATTGCTAATAAAGTTATTGGGGAAGCAGTGTAAGCTCTTTGAGAGGACAGCCAGCTCCGATATGGTTGCGCACTTTTCAATGTAATTCAGTAATGGAGAGAGTTCTAAGCCATATGCTGTACTTTGAACGTAACGTAAAGAAAGAACTCTAGAAATAAGAAACAGAGAATGGTTATGAAGATTCCTCCTATTTGTAGAACACATAAGATAAAGAGAACGGAGTGAATGAATGGAAAGCTACACACCCAAGCCGATTGAGTCAGCTGCTTCTGGCTATTCCATTTATGTTTACTACGAATCATTCATGGCACCAAACGTTTTCACTATCAACCCACGCCACGACGATTAGTTGAGAAATGGCAATAAAAGCAATATAAAAAAATCATCTCCCCATCATTTACATAGCGACCGAAAAACAAAGCACATCTGGATTGGGGTTGGTGTAGGGTCGATATGCCGGCCGGGTATCATAAATAATACCGAATAAAATGATATTATTAGCTAAATAAATATGTATGAACGAATGGAGGAACGAGAAGGAAGCAGGTCAGCCAAGCAATCAGCGTGGCAGAAAGAGTCAGTCTCAAACATGAATGAAAGACAAAGCGGCGCCGCCGTAAGCAGCACTGCCTGGCGTGAGAAAACCCATTCAAATTGTCAAACACAAGTGGCAGCATCGGCAGCGGCAGCGACAGCGATAGCGACGTCGAACGTAATGATCGGCCGCCTAATAAATGACAATAAAATGGGAATGAAACGAGTCAATGAGTGGGCCAGAGAGGGAGAGTGAGTGAACGAGAGCGAAAGTGTGACTTTAATTAGAGACTGGCTGTCTGTGCATTGCATGAGCGAAATGAGATCGCGAGAGCATGCAAATGGGCGAGACCTCTCGAGTGGATTGGATTGCATTGCTCGTGTGGGAGAAGGATAAAACGATTTAACTGCAAGCTATTGGAAGAGTCTGTGTGGAACGTTTGACTGGGAGAAGTTTCGATTAGTTCGTGGGTTTAATTTTAGAGGTGAATGAATCCCGTTGCTCCTTACGCATATGACCTTGCTCCTCTCCCTACTGTGGCTAAAATCCCTCTCTCAAGAGTTCATTTACCTGCAGTAGCACTATCGTACCAAGAATAATCTGCAATTTGTTTGGCGCTGAGATCTACAGCAGCTGTGGCCCCAAATTGCAACATAAACGGTCCCCCCCCTGCTCTCACGAGAACCCTTTAAAGGTCGCTGGTGGTAGGAGGGGAACTTGGTAGTACGAACAGGCGTAACAAAACAAAAAAGGCGACGTTCTGAGCAGAATTAATAAATTATAGACGGCAGAGCAGTGCAGTCGCGGCCGGCGGCGACAGCGCAGTCACAGACATTTTCCAAAGTAAAGGCAGCGCAGCAGAAGAGGACAGAGAGTCACGTGTAGCGAAGCAAGTGATCAAAACAGAAACGGAGAAAAAAACGAATTTATTATTACAGAAAAGCAATAAAATTAATCAACAATTCAAAAAACTGCAAGTGGTCGTCGAGAGAAGAAGGGGCATAGCAGAGGCAGAGTCTGAGCAGAGCTGCTTCTGCGGTTGGTTTAATAACCCGAAAATAAACGAGAGCGAGAGCAAAAGAGATGCCAATAGTTAGTGATTCGAAGGCAGAAGCAGAGCATGAGCAGAGCGGATGAAGTAGAGTACCAGACGTCGTCGTCGTAGTCGTCATTAAAACAACATAAAAAGTAATAAATAAATATGAGTGTGAACGAGAGGGAGAAGGGGAGAATGAACGACCTTCAACTTCCTACCCCCTTCGACCGAGATAGACAGACAGGCTGAGTAAGTAAGTGCGAGCGAGTGAGTAGCGGCGCTACCTGTCCGTCTGTCTGTCAGCGATGACATTGATAGCTTTAACGGTAAACGCTGTACAAAAGGCGCTCAAAGAGAGCCAGCGCACAGATTAAGTGTGTGTTTGAGCGTGTGGGAGAGGGAGCGAGCAAACAAACGGCATAAATTAAAGTCGTATGCAACATGTGTGAGTGCGGGTCTGTCTGAGATTTTCGGCTGGCTGCTGCGGTGCGCTTGGATGCTGCTCTCCGCTGCGGCTAACTGTTTTGCATATATGCAAATCCCAGGCCAGGCAGCGCCATGTGCACCTTGCAACCGCGTCGCGAATTCGAACTTGTTTGAAGAGCGTGCGCTAGCTTGCCCCCTCCACTGCTGCCTGGACTGCCAGCATGTTGCATGCCATAAGAAAAAGAAACAGCAACAGGAGCAGCGGGAGAAGCAAATTAAACTAATAAGCGTAAAAGGAACAGCGAGTCGCAATAAAGCAACACTTCAAAAGAAACACATACACACGTATGGGGGGAAACTGCAACTGCAGTGCTGCGTGCTGCTGCAGCGACGCCGCGCTGGCGTCGTCGAGACACAACTTCGACTGTCAAAATCCATTATAACCTCAATCGCATTTCTTCCTTCGAGTGGTGCGGACACGGAGCCAGGACAAAGCCAAAGCCGCATGTACAGCCTCTCTAGCCAAAGTGGGCGGATGTGGATGGGGGCACCCCTCCCTTTCTGTGGCAACTGTAAAATCATAAAAACGACCTCATCTGAGAGGGAGCTGCAGCAACAGCATTGGAGTTGCATCCCCAACGAACGCAACCTAACCGAAATGCACCGAACAGAACAGAATAGAACCTAACCAGCTTTTGGCTATGGCCAAAGTCTAATCCGACAGGGACAACACGGACAGGCAATGGAAATTGGCAAGGGCTAACGGAGTGAACAGGTGTACAAGAGAGCAAGGGAAGGGGTATTCTAGGAGCATGGTCGTAGGAATGCAAGCTTTCGGAAATTGAAGCTGGCATTAGGAGAGTGACGATGAAATTTGAGATAATCACGAAGGGATCCATAGCAACTCAAAGAACAAATTGAATGCTAAAGAAATTACAGAAGTAAAAGCAAGAACATCCATAGGTTTCAAATATTTATTGTATTTTATATTTAATATGTTCTCTTTCTTAACATGTTCAGTTCATGTTTGTATAAACCGTTCTTGCAATTGATTTTCCATTTTATTGCATACTTTTAAGCCCCCAGATCTTGTGTACTAACGTTCTTTAAATTGTTCTTAAAACTTTTTCGTACAAATATGGTATACTAGATACAAATTTTGAAACGGTTCTTGGAGTATTCCATAAATCTATTACGATGACTCTATTAGTAGTCAAGCTGCAGTCCATAAATAATTGACTATATTGGAAAACTGGTTTTGAGATACTGATATCACAGCTCCATTCAATTCCCGCTTCTGTGAGTCTACTACGATAACTTATGTGTGTATTTCTTCAAAATCTGCTATTGAAGATTTACATATCCTTATAGGTTGGTTTATACACATACACATGCGAACATTCCACCAACCTAATCCCATGCAAATCTAAAAGTCTATTTCTGTGTTCCCAGAACTGATAGTGACCCAAAAACGTATCCCTAATAAAAAAGTAATCATTACAAGTAAGCCAATAGAGACCGCAGCAATATTCATCTTCAGCTGCACCTGAATTCAGTTATCAATGATTATCGAGTGGTGGGCCCAGCAGATACGATACGACTACGAGTATAGAGCATCTGATGATCATTTCAATATCGCAATTCCTCCTCCAAAAAGCGGCACGAGCAAAAATAGCCACCGCTTCGCCGCGCCGCGAACACAGGCATTAATAATGCCTTTGTTGTTGTTTGGATAAGTTTTACTCAGTCGCATCGGGAGACGAGTCATCATCCACATTCACATTCGATGCGGACGCGATATGGTGGGGCGAGCGGAGCGAGCTTGCTAGTCTCCAAAAATAATGCCAGCTAAAAGCAACAAGATATAAAAACAACAACAATAACGGAGGAGGAGAGCACAAGGCCAACAGCTGGTCGCTCTAGTCTTGGGGCCCGAATCCGAATTTGCCTCTTCATCGACATCCAACATCTCCGTGTCTGTCGCGGTTTCGGGCCTTCATCTCCGTCCCTGGCTCTGCCACCGGCATCATCATATTCATTCCGTTCGCTCTGTTTCGGCCTGGCGTTCCACATTCACATCACCATCCACACACATCCACAACGAAATCCAACAACGTAGCCGCCAAACCTGCAGCGGGTCTTTTTTCCATACCCTTTAATGAGGGTATTCATATTTTAAGCAGATCTTTTAAAATGCTTTCTTTATGATTCCAAAAGTAGAAGGTTTAGCCAGATTGCGTTTTATGTGTTTCCTCCAAATCGGATGAATCTATTATATACATATGTACATACATACATATGTAGGTAGATCATCTCCTAGGGTATATAAAGCTTCGTTCTCCCAAAATACGTTGTTCCTTTCTTGTTTTTAGTGATATTTCGAGTAACTAGCACAACAACAGAGTTGCGTCGGCACCAGCACCAGGCAGACCATCCGAACATGTTTAAAGTTTCTCTGATGCGGCGGCTAAGAGAACGAACGAACCAGACCGACCAGCGAGCGAACAACCTAACCTCCTCCACAGCACACTCTCATAAAATTTTAATACAAAAATTCTGCCAAGCATTTGCCCACCCCCGCAGCAGCAGCATCAGCATCGACGGCGAGCGACCATTACGCAGGGGCCTCTTTTTCCCGTGGCTGGGGCCGGTCCGACCTGACACTCAACTCGTCGTCGTTTGCCGTTCAGCAATTTCATTTCAACATGTTTCTAACAGAGAGCCGGAGACAGAGCCAGAGCCACAGACAGAGACAGAGCTCCCAAGCACCAAGCCCCAACAGATCTTACATCCAGCGCCGGTTCGCTCCGCTTCAGCAAAAGCATCTTAAATTTTTTTTTTGCCTCGGCCCCAGCCCCAGTACCACTAGTGCCAGTCCGGGCCCTCCATGGCATACCACTCCACACTCCACCCGCAGTCGACGTACTTTATAGTCTTACTTTGTTGGTTTTCTACCCACAAGTCTTTCTCTTTTTCGTTGTCGCTCCGTACCCAAGGCAGCCCAAGAGCCAGGCCATAGCAAGACCAGAGCCAGAGCTGGGGCAAAAAACCGAGGGAAAAAGAATTTTTTTATAGGTATTATTTCGTTCCCACATACGACGGACGCGTCGTCCCACAGTCCCGTCCCGCATTTAGACGGGTGGGACCGACGGACGGACGGACGAGCGAACAGACAGTCGAGTCGGCTGGGTTGGCAGGCGGGCGAACGAAACGAAACGAGAATCAGTAGGATATGGGAAAAGCAGGGAGAGAGAGGAAGGGAATGAACGAAGCGAACAAGGGTGAGGTGAATGGTGCGGAGCGGAGAGAGGAAACGGGCAGAGGCCGTGACAGCGTCAGCGCATGTACATACATACATACATATAAAACTCGATACTACGTCGACGTTGGCGTCGTTGTTGTTGCTTTTGCTGCTGCTGCCTCTGCTGATGTTATGCCGCCTGTCTGCCAACCAGCCTGCAACGCAACCCCTCGCACCGCTACCCTCTCTCCCACCCATTACCCAACGCTACAGCCATCAAGCCATTTGCCTCTGACAGCGCACACGATGCGACGCACATAGATACAGATGATGCATACATATGTACACTCGTACCCGTACCAGAGCAAGAGCCAGAGCCAGAGCCAGAGCTATGTATTTTTGTAGGTTATGTGTATATAACAGCGCGCGGTCGACGGCGAAGCAGTGTGAGTCAAGCATTGCGATTGTGGGAGAGAAGCGAGCAACGAAAAACCGAACCAACGAGCAGAAACGAGCTCGCTTCGTGTTTCTCTCTTCTCTTTCTGTTATGTGACTGTGTGTATGGGGGAGGGTAGGACTGTTCTGTGTAAATACAGTGCGGCCTCAGTGGTAGAAATGCCTTGTGTTGGGTCCACAAATCTGAGAGATTTAACGAGTGTTCACTGTGAGCACTGTACATAAAATGTTAAAACTCTGATTATGAGGATGACGTTGGCAAGGGAAGCGAGGTGGTGGAGGGATGAGAAACGACAGCACAGCAGCAGCAGCAGCAGCGGTTGAGCGGAGAGAAGAAGCCGAAGGCAGCAGCAAAAAAAGTTTCAAATGGAAATTTTGAATTAATGAACGAAACGAAACGAAATGAACTAAAACTGGTTTCATTTGTGCTCTGCTCTTCTCTGAGCCAGAGCTCAGAGTTGTTTTTTCCCCGCTCTACCGCTCTTCCACTCTCTTCGCTTCTTCCTCTCTCTCTCTCTCTCACTGGCTTTTGTTACTGTTGTTGTGCCGCTTTCTTGGTGCGTTTCTCATTTGAAAATATTTTCGCCTCGCCCCGAACGAAAGAGGCTAATTAAGCCAAAGGAATTTCTCTGCAATTTTCAGGCGGCGACAACCAACAGCAATTGAGTTTTCGAAAACTTGTCGTCAGCTGAGACTGAGTCTGAGGCCGGAGTAGAGTAGGAAGTTATCATCACTGAGAACGAGCGATCCTATCCGCCGCGAGATCTCTGGTCGCCGTAGCAAACATTTTATTTCGCCGTAGATTTCGTTTCGACTTGGGGGGGTTTTTTTTTTGCTCGGTTTTCAAGGCAATCAGGTGCAATAGTTTCCCACTCGTTGGTTCCGAATGGTCGCCTTTTCATCTGCTTGCTGCGGCTGCTTCGGTTAGCCTCTTGCGAAAACAACGAAACAAAGCGGAAATGAATGGATCGGATCGGTTTGGATCGATTTGATGGTTGGTGGTGTTCGCTCTCGAACAAGTGCAGAAACGTTTGGAACGTGTTCTCTATGAGTTCGATTGCCGTTCAAGCCCCGTTCCAATGCTATTATTCTGCTTTTGCTCTGTTGCCTCGGCCTCTGTTGCTGATTGTTCCTTGCACTGCAGCCGCGACGCCGACAGCAGGTTGCTTCCTGTTCGAATGCTTTTCTTATCAGTGTACCTGCCCTGCTTGCGCCACTATGCTATCGGTCAGGGTCGACATCGGGGTGTGCACAGCAGGTTGGCTCTCTGCTCCGTGTCCGGGTCCTGGTGCCTGTTGACAGATTGTATAATTGGCGTGGAGTAGATTTGATTGCAGGGAGCGCGTGTGCCATCGATCGATATGAATTATACAATCGATAATTGGTAATCGAATGAAAGGTACACCTCGAAGAAGCTTTTAAAGAGAGAGAATGATGGAAACATCTGGACAGTAAGGGAAGATGCAAGTTCTTTATCTCTATCAATTATGTAACTTTCCTTTATTTACATAGGCATGGTAATGCTCTGGCTATAGATCCTTCCCCTTTTTTAATTTGGTTTAAGAGTACAGTCCCACCCTACTCCTAGATTTCCTACCGATAACTTCTTTAATGATTATTAAAATTGCTTTTTAAATAGGAATTTCTGTCTATCGCTTATCGCTTTTTATAAACTAATCAGCCCGTCAAATTTTTTTGCCAAATTATTCGCCATTTCTACAGATAAGCATAGACCTACTTTCATTGAAAGTAACGCAATAAATACAATTTTATACTATCGATGCTTATAAAGGCATATAATGTTTCGGATTCCATAAGTTTAACAGTGAATAATAGAACGGGTTCCTGAGGATTGTATTTTGTAAGATAGTGGCAACAGAAACTTGCGATAACTTAATTGTTTTGATGAGGTCAGTATAAATAATAATAAATATAAAAGGCTATTATTCACTAATTACTAGTAGAAGATGTTTAAGATGTTATGTTTTATTTCCTCTTAGAGTCCTTTAACAACAGTTATTTAAGTCAATAAATTCCATTTGTTTTCTAAAGAAGACAATTGCAATTCTCTTAACCGACAGTTTTCCTGGTAGTTCTATGATATATGGAAATAGGGCACTAATGCATTTGAGAAATGTAATGCGTGTGTCTTGGTTCACAAAAATTAAGACGCCTGCATCCACAATTTCCACAGGATTCCCCATTTATTGGAAGCTGCTCCTCCTGCTGTTCCCTTTGCAGTGCGAATAGACTCGTAATCCGGCTAATGGAATCCAATCATTCGACAGTGCCATGAGACTCTACGAATATGCAAAGCGGCCACCTGTTTTGGCTAAAATGATATCTCACTACACCGCGCCACGCCATGTCGCCGCCTCAGCCATTGTTTTGTGCGGTCCTTTTGCTGGTCCTCCTCCTGTCCATGGCCATAAATTCGCATTCAAAACTCGTCTAAAATCTAAACCGAAGCAACATGTGTGTTGTTCGAGAGTGAGTGAAAGAGTGAGTACCGGCAAGAGCGTCGGCGGTGGACATGGTCGAAAGGGGATGGATGGATAGGTCGGCTGGGGGAATGGAAGCTTTAGGGGGTGCCGGTCCCCATAGCATATGTGTGTGAATAGCGAATGCTAGCAAAATATTTGCACGACACAGCCTTGCACACACACACACGCACACTCTTGGTATGGCGGAAAAGCTGGCTAACGCTGGCGGGTGCAGAGGCTGAGGCAGAGGCAGAGGAGGAGCGCGTGTGGGCGGTTGCGCAACGCCGCTGCTTGCATTGAACTCGGAAGTAAACGCAATAGAAATAGAGAGAATATCCACACTGAAACCAGTGGTTGGCGACGACGCGGAGGAACATGCAACATCAACATCATAACATATTTAAATCGCCAGCGACACCGCTGTAACCGACAGCATAGCAGAACAGAGCAGCAGCAGAGCTTCGGAGCTTTTACTCTCACATGGAAACTGAAGTTTTTGTTTTTTGTTGTTGCATCGCGTCACGAATTAAACTAAACCAACAGCGGAACACAGAAACCGAACAGAAGATGGGAGGGGTAAGCCCCGACTAGAAGATGCTGTGGTTTCTTCTGAATTCCATTCGCATCATTTAATCTTCAATACGATCAATCGGTAATCACTTCATCGGCTCTAAAAGTATGCTGCGGAAAATGTCAACGAAAGCGGAATCAAGAACAGACCATTAAACGATCCAAGGAAGAATAATGCGGGGTTGAAGTAGAGGTTAGTTTTTTGAGGGTTCTTAGTGCTGATACGAGTTTCCCCCAATGAATTATAATAAAACTTAAACTCTACAGAAATCTTTGAGTAATTTGAGTAATGTATATTTTTATAAAACTCACAATCACACGACTAAAACTATTCCTTGTATGTCCTAGGCATTTCTCGGAAATCCCTTATTATGCTTATGAGTATCCGTATTTTGGTATGTGTATGCCTTGCCTACCTGAAGAAGTGATAGTACTGTACTATCCCCACAAAAACCCTATGCATATAGAACTTTACAATTTTCTTAAGTATCTATTATTCAAACCCTATCTACCAGTTGTATGCCTCGTCGTCGTCTTAAACGGCAACTAGTAGCTCTAAGTTTGCCACAACGTACCCGATGTCGTGCCACAGCGCGTACCCCTTTCGATTGAGTAAGCCAGCGATTTTTCGCTCGCCTTTTTCGCAAAAATAATGACATCAGCGACAACGAAAACGACGACAGAGGCAACGAAGAGGTAACTAAAGCACCGAAGCAGGATACGGCAGAAATTGGTTTGATTTGTGTTTTGGGTTCTGCTCCCGTTGCGTTGCGTTCCGTTTTCGACTTCTCGACTTAAACAACAATCATCAGTCAACGTTTGTCCACAGCCTGCGTCGGACTGTGCCACAGCCACTTCTGCTGCTTCGCCTGACCTTCAATCAAAATTCGCTTCGAATTAGAATTGGCGCGCATTTGGTTGTGGCCATATGCAATTTTTTTTTTTTTTGGGGCCAAGAGATAAGCTCTGGCAGTGGCAGCGGCAGCGGCAGCGGCAGCGGCGAAAACAGCAAAATGTTTCAAGGCGAAAACGCAAACGCGGACGCCGCCGCAACAGAAAATTTTTTGCTTTGGCTGGCTGCTGTCAGTCAGGCCAAGCAGTGCGTCGCATAAAATAGCACAGAGCGCGCACACGGCACACCAAACGAGGCCCAAAAGTACCTGGCACCACCAAGGCACAAAGATACAGCTACAGCTACGAGAGCCAGGCGGCGGCCAAGCAACCAGTCAGTCAGCCAGCCAGCGCCAACATCAGAGATACAGATACGAACGGAGCGGAGAGGCGGCAACTGAAATAAACAAAAATGTTGAGCACAAAGCACCAAACACCAAGCAGCAGTGGATGAGGCAGAGAGACGGCAACTCTGTGCTGTGCCTCGCTTTGTTGCTGTGCCTTCGCTTCGGCACATACCCACCGCACACACACACACACACACACACAAAATGAGACTCGTATCTGTGTGTGGGACACTGTATCTATGTGCATGTGTGCGCATGTGGAACCGTACCTTTATATAAACGAAAACGAGCGACCCGACACACTATACGAAATCCCAACTGACAAGCAGCGCACATCGCACATACACTCTCGACTCGCATTTGCACTCATGAGAATGAGAAACTGTGTGTATGTGTGCGATTGTGTTGTGCTGGTGTGTGTGGGTAGACTGTTAGTCAGCATTTGTGCCGCGACCAGGGTTGCCATATGGTAGGAGAATTGACTCATGCGAACGGCGGTTACTGGGAAAGTGGGTTGCGTTGAGCTGTTCGATGGGAAAGTTTTTGGGAAAACTTTGGATTCTATTGAAATCTTATGCTATATCTTCTTTTGATTATAGTGGAACAAATTGGAAGAATTTTGGCGGTACTGTACTAGAAAAGTACAAGAAGCTTTGATTGGTAAATCAATTACTTTCAAAAAGTAATTTCCTTGAACTTTTATTTTGTGATATTTTAAGATATCAGAAGTTATTTGAAGGATTATAAAGAACAAATATATATAAATATCCCTTTAAAATTCAAATTAGCAAACAAAAATGTGAAATGTGAAATTCTGAAAACTACACAGACCACTCCTATATCTTTCAATTTAAAATACCTTGAGACCTCTACCAGTATTCCAAATCTCTTCTTCTTCTGATTGATATCCCAATCGAGTTTCAAATCGTAGCTGGGCTATCGGGCTATCTGGTAACGCTGCGAGGTCTTTTCAAATAAACACCCGCTCCCACAACTTTCGTCGGCGAACAACCGTTTGCACAACGTCGTCGTTTCATCGGTTAGTGGTTGCTGGGCTGTGCTGTTCGTTGCCTTTATTCCACTGAAATATTTCTGCTGGCAATGCCGTTGCCTCGCGTTACATCTGGCAGTGCCGTCAGTATTGTATACGTAGCCCTTCCTCTGCCTGCTCTGCACCGCCGCTCGGCTCGCTCTCCCCTGCTCTCTAGAAACTCGTTCAGTTTCAATGCTTTTTACATAAGTGCGCGTTGAGAGAAAGAGAGAGGGTCATGGTTTAGCATCTCGCTCTGCCTGCCTGCTAGCTGCCTCGAAACAGGGGTGCATTTACTCGTATTCGATTCTGGGCGTGTGTGTGTGTACGCTACAGCGTATCTGTGTGAGTGCGTGCTGGTTTGCCGTTGCCTGCTGCTTGCTTCTTGAACAACGTCCGACCAGTTTATTTCTGATTTCAGCACGACTGCCAGAGGTTCACGTCGCTCGCTCGCTCCGTGTGTCCGCCAGAGCCAGAGCTCCAATACGAAAAAACGACGTAAATATCATCATCACCAGTAGCGCGCGTAATTCAAAGTAAATCAAAATCCCAATTGAAATTTGAGAAAAAAGTGCTCCAAAAAATAATTATTAATTATTAAGAAATTAAATGTGTAACTAAAATACGCGAAACACAACAAATCTGAATATATTGCATTCCGGAAAAAAAGTGATTGGGATGACAAAAGAACACAAAACATTATAAAGTTTATACTTTGAAGAAAATTCTTAAGAAAATGTCATCTGGTGTTCAGTGCTGTGTTGCCGCTTTGGTCCAGGCGGCAGGCTACTACTCGTGCTACTCCTCCTGCTCCTTGGGACACCTGCTGGCCGCCCTTTGAGACCGCCGAACGGATTCTCCCAATCTCAGTGACTGAACCACAGTTTGAGGGAGATATATAGAGATAGATCTGGAAATAAACTACTACAAAAATAACTTTTATTCCGTTTAACGTTTTCATCCATTGGATATAAACATTGTGAACTATAACATTATCCTTGAGAACGGCCCAGCCGAAAATGTGCACAGAGGTGAGTGTCTTTTTGATGATCTTTAAGAGATCAAAGTGTATTTTGTGGAGGAGATGGCGTAGATGTTTATAAGAAAGATCTTAAACGATTCTATGTAACTTTTTTTGTGAAAATGGACGTAGACAGAAATATGCGATATCATATAGGATCTATACAAGATATTGCAAGAGATTATATATGTTCTAGTTGTACATGGAGAAGTATGACCTCATACATTCACGGTGAGGTGTAGGGCTTATTATGGGTCAGAGGACTACGTGTCTGATATTTCTCTAGATATTTAGGGATTAAATGTTTCTTAAGTAAAGAAAACTAGGTTGTATCTGAAAATTGCATGGTATTGGTACGAAAGGAATATAGTAATCTCAAGATTAACAATCACTTACGGAATACCTTAACTTCCTATATCTGAGTTTTCAATCCCGTTCAATCCCAGCGCTTTCCTCCCTTCTCTTTAGAGAGCTTTATCAGCAACTTGAACTTGCCGCAAGTTCAGTTTCAGAGTATGATAAGGGCTCTACGTGTGTGTGGGTGTTTCTGTGTGTGGGAAGGGGAGGTTCTTCTCCTAGAAATTGAGTGAATCATTCAGGTGGTATGCCCACCACCTGCAACATGGTGATGGTGCCTTAGAAATGCGCGTAGTCGTACCCTCAACATGTGGTTTGTGGGCTCCGCCTCCTACTCGCTTATTGGCAATGCGTATGTGGGTGCTACTCTAAGTGGGTGGTGTGGTGTGGCATGACTCGGTTAAAGGATAAAGTCGAAGCTTATGGCTACGGCTGCGGTTGCGACTGCAGCTTTCATTGAACATGTAAACAATGCAAAAGTTGCACGTGCAACGAGCCAGAGACCATGGCCCCCAGCCCCGGTCTGACCGGGCATCATGAAGCGCCATCTATCAGTACACATTCGCAATATGCAAAATAGCCGCTGCTTACGTCGCTGTTGCCGGCTAAGCTGCTGTGCTCCTCAGTCAGCAGCAATAGAGTCGTCTAATGCAACAATTGGACATCGCAGCAGCAGAGACAGCTGACTTTTGGGGCCCGTTTCGTTTAATTAATTACATGCACAAAACGCTCTTTTTCGGCTCGTTCTCTCTGCACTCTCTGCCTGTGTGCTCTCTCTCACCCCCACCACTCCCACTACAGCAACAAACTTTTTGGCGTCGGTCGCCCGTTCCTCTGTCGCCGTCAACTGCTCTGTTTACGTTTTCTCTTTCGTTTGCGGCAGCGCTGCCACCGCATTCATTTCTTAGTCTGGGCAGAGGTCTGGGGATCCGAAGCCCCTCTACCTTCTATAATCTCAGTATTGTACCTCTATAATCAGCAAAGGGTATGATCTGTTTTGCATGGTGTATGCTTGTTGGAATAAATACTCAAAAGGATTTACCGTTTAGTTTCTTAACCTAAACGTTTTCAATTTAGAGGCATCCCTCAATATCCATTGATCACTTCTATAACTTTGTTTTCCTGATTTGCTTTTAATTTATTTCCGCTTTAATACGTTTTCTTTCAATTCTATTCTTACTTCAAATCGCACTCTATCAAATTCGTGAATCATCTTATCATAATTCATAGTTCAATACGTATTCCATATTCATGATGGCTATCATTGAATCCCTGCATCTCTCCTCTTATTTATTCATAACACATTCTTATCAAAGGCATTGATATATTCGTCATGCCCATCAATCCGCCCAGTGCTCTGAATCTTTATTCCTTTTTTTGCTCTTCTTTTTTAATTGTTCCTTATGGTTATGTGTTGTTGTTGTTGTTGTTTCTGTTGTTGTTTTATTTTGCTTGTTCTTATTCTCCTTCGTTTCGTCTGGTTTGTCGTTTTCGTTGGGGCATATTCTGGGGTGGTGCAAAATTCCGGCACGAGACTTAATTCACTTAATTGAGCAGCGACGCTGACGCTGACGCGGACGCAGACAGCGACCGCCACTGCTACCAAGGAAAGGCTCGGCCGCTGTGCTGTCTTTGCAAATAGTTTGAAGTTGGCGCCGGTCCGGCATAGGGCATGGATGGGGCACGACGCGGACCGAGAGTGTGTCGTGGCCGTGTGCCTCCTCCTTTTGTGATTTCACTTTCAGATACATTAACACAAGTGCGCCTGCCTCCGAATGCGCGTGCCTTTTGAGTTATTGGTAGCAGAGGCAGTGGCAGCAAGCCACAGCAGCACAGAGGCAAGGCGGCAAGGCGGCAGCGCTGTGTGGCAGCAGAGCAGCATCCTCCTTCTGTTACCCATTTTCTTTGCTCTTCGATTTTATGAATGAAAATCGCGACTTGGGCTCTGTGTTTGGTTGCAGCAGCAGAGCAGCCACACATTTGCATGTGTTCGTTTGTGTGGCAAGTGGCAGCAGCCCAGGATACGCACACATGGACACATGTCTGGTGGCCATAAAAATGAAATGCCTCAAGGGGGCACGAACCGTCGTGTATACATACAATATCTGCCGTATCCTTTTTTCCTCTCCTCGGAACGGTATCGTTTCTCGCGCGGTCGGTCTCTTAATTTACCACGCTTCTTAACTTGTTGCTGATGTTGCCCCGCTCCTTCGGTCAAGTGCAACACGAATACGAAAATTGTTCAATAAAGAAAATCATAAAAAGAGAAGCTCAAATAATGATAAGTAAAAAAGATACGAGAGAGGGAGAGGGAGACGACGACCCTGCCCTGCCTTCCATTCATCCATGATTCTGGCTCGCGCCAAAAAAAGTTTATTTTTGTATTTGTATTTCTTGTGGCATGAGATTCTTCATTCTTCTAAAAACGTAAACAAAAGCCAGGCCATACAGCAGAGCCAAGAGGAGAAGGAAGGGATCTGGTCGCATGAGCATTTGCGGTCCGAGTCACGACTTTTGTCGCGCCATGGGAGTCGAAGTCGGAGTCAGGTTGTTGTTTAAAACACAGGTATAGGGCGGAACTGAATGGAGGAACGGAACTACTCAAGGGGCTGAGGGGCGACTGGGAATTGGGATCATCAGAGGGGTATTTACCTGAATGAATTGAATTGGGAGAGAAGAGGGAATAAACAGAATCTGAAGGAAGTCTTTTGGTTGGGAATGTCTTCCATCCTTCCATTTTCCATCTGAATTTGCATCTATTAAAGAACTGACTCTCCATATACTGCCCTGGTCTTTTAATCGATCCAACATGTAACCGTCTATATAATAATCAAACTTTACTAAAAAACCCATTATACTATACATTTAAACATCGCGACTATCTATTGCTATTGTGGTTCTCTATCTGTATATCCATCCATCTAGATATTCACCTACATATCTAGATATTCACCTAGATATTCCTCTTTCTCCATCTACAATGATGGTCGCTACAAATCTCCAATCTCTTTCATAGCTTACCGGCTTTCCTATCAATTATTCCGAAGTATTATTATTTCTACTATCGTCATAAATTCTCAGAACATTTTTCAGTGCTTTCCTTAATTACTTTCGATTGTTCAGTAAAGCCAATTCGAGGGTTAAGTTCAAAGCTGATAAGAGCTGCATATCAGCGTAGTATCTGAATATCTGGGGGGTTGAACGAACCTTTAATTTCAGAACTTATCAAAGCTTAACCCAATAAAAACCTCAAAACATGGGTTTGACTGTGCAACAGAGATCAGATCACAGCTTGGCATGGTTGACCGATTGAAAGACCTGCCACATGTGCTACATGGGGCGGCTTATATGGCTATAAGTGAGAGAGGGGGCATCCGCGGACTTGGCTGGTCTTAATGTATGCCCAAGGCACACACACACACATACGCGGAAAGAGGGGCAGAGTGGCAGCAAAGACAGCTGGCAGAAAATCTTATCAATGAATGCGCATCACTTGCACTTGTTTGCACCAGGAGGTAGGTGGCTGCAACTGCAACTGCGGCTACTGTTGGTACGGGTTCGGGGAATTACCGGCTGGCTGGCTGAATGGCTCGACGACGTAAATGGTTCGACGACGACAACGGCGACGCAGAAGATGATGACGTGACTCACAGACAACAGCAACAACGACGACTCCCAACCATTACACATCCACTCCACACACAGATGCAACACGGGACGCACGCATTAGCATTATTAAATCGCCTGCCGCAAATTTGCGGTTGCGTCACCTACTTAACACGCGGACCAGTGGTCAGTGGCAGCAGCATCACGAGTGGGTGGATGGGATGGTTCGCTTGCTTAAGGATAACAACACGAGAGAGCACGAATATTTCCATTAAGCCAAATTAAAGTTATCATGCAACGTAATAGCAAGCATAGCAGCGAATACATCTCTCGCACTCACTCACAATCGCCAAGCAGTGGAGCAAGCAGGGCACCGTTCATCCTCAAGCTTCTTTCCGCCGCTCTCCTGCTTGACAATCAACGAGGACACAGACCAGCAGCGGAAGAGCAGAAAGAGAGGGAGAACCAGCAGCAGCGGAAGAGAGGAGGGAGCACAACCAATGTTGTGGATAAAGGTGGTCTGTGGGTGGAAGGACAAGCAATAGATGTAGAGGGGAAGCATTGGATGGACAAGCAGTGGATGAGTGGGGGAGTGCCAGGACAAGCAGTGTACTCTCCTGCCCTTCCACCCACGTGGTGTACGTGCAATTCGAAAAGTGGTTTTACCCTCGCATACCACCCACCACATCCACGTCCCACTAGCCAGGCAGGCAGGCATCCTGGTGGTAGGCTTTATTATGTCAGACCAAAGGAGGAGGCAGAGCGCAGAGAAGAGCCGAGAGAGCGAGAGAGAGAGAGAGAGAGCATTTCACCCAATTTCATTATATTTCCCAACGTTTTTAGCTTTTATACGTCATACGGCATATCTCACCACACACCAAATCCACCCCACCAGGGGGTGTGTGGGAGACAGAGAGAGTTTATGTGCGTGTGGGCAGAATAGGGTATACGTACAGTGGTCGTACGATAGAGAAAAGCCGGTTCCAATGCTTGGCTCTGCAATGCACGAATACGAATCCACTGCGCAGGGTCGTGCCGAAACATCGCTGCCACGATGAGATGTGGTGGTTGGGGGTGGCAGATGGTTGGGTGGCGGGTTTTTTGGGTGGCTTGGGGTGTGATGTATATGGGCTGTGTAGGTGGTTTTCGGCTGCCAGTGCTGCCAACCCATTATTATAAAGAATATAATATTATAATAATGTCAGGCATAAAGTGCACAAGAGAGACAGGGCCACACAGAGTGAGAGAGTGAAACAGAGAGAGAGAGAGTATTAAGGGAAAGAGAAACCCTCCCACTCTTTGGGCGTTGATGGAGCTTACACACACACACACATACACCAATACAAGGCTATATCTACATGGGGTGTGTGTGTGTGTGCGAAATAAGGTTATTTTATAAACAGTTCAGGGTGTTATATGGGGGGATAGCAGGAGAGAAGGAGCAGAAGCCGGTGCTCATGAGGGTGGGGTTGTCGTTGTCTGTGATTGTGTTTGTGTGTGTGGGCGGCCGCGTATCGAAGTGTGTTGCAGCACGGGAGTGGAGCCAGGAGTCAACGTCATAGTCACGGCTGGGCGCTCGCTCCCAGTGGGCGGATATGGTTAAAGCGACTACAATTTCTCCGTTCTGCCCTTATACAATATATACACTTTGGCTAAAGGACTCGTCCTGTCGCTTTAAGATAGTATGGCAGCGGAAACGAAAAGATCTATATCATGAAAAATTGTGCGATGAAAATGTGATTGAATTGGATCATTTTTGGGAACCTAAGTTCTAACCTCTCAAGTTCCATAAAAAATGTTCAAAAAAATCAAACAAATTAGCTAGACTGACTCCATAAATAATGTTTCTGAATCACTGTACGTTCTGATTCCCTTACAACACCATGAGAATATACCATGGTAAGCCTTGATATGATCTCCATTCGCCGTAACGGCTGGTCTTTTGTGGCGCCGCCTGCCTGCCTTTTTTGGGATTCAAACTACGTGATTTTACGCGCGTTCCCCAACATCCGTTATCCCACCACAACCTTCGCTAAATGTAGCATGCGAGGAGGAGGGGAGGCAGTCCGAGAAATGGCATATTCACCATCGCAGTGCATTGTGCACCTCTACCACAGCTGAAGGGTGTTTTTCGGGAGGACAGTCAGCCCCCGCTATGACCAAAGCTGTCGCTGCAGGCACCAATTTTTTGCCATTCTAAGCGAAACGTAGTAGAAAAAAAGACAGCCCTTGTTTTACTACTTGTTCTTTTTTTAAAGTGTTTTCAAAACGAAATGAATCGAGCGCAAAAGAAGCACAGCAGAAGATATTTTGTTCCTACAAAAATCGGAACGCAACACTGCTGCCATCATTTATTTGTCTTGGCTGATGTTGTTGTTGGTGCTGGCATGGTCTGGCTCTTTTTTCCCTGCTACGTTCAATAAAATTAAACTCGAGTCGAGTCGAGTCTCGGAACGAACCAACGAACGTTCGCTCCGCACAATTTGAACGGCAAAAGTTGCGATATTACGTCCCTCGATATCAAAAGCAGCAGCACCAGCAACAGCAACAACACGAATACAACAGCGATGGCAACTCTTACCCTGTGTACATACATACATACATATCCATTTTATACATGAATTTACACACAGATACGAGCAGCAGCGGCAGAGTTGGTTCCATCATCATTATTTACCAGCAGAGCCAACGTCAACGTCGCCGCCGCCTGCCTGCCTTTGCTTTTGCTTTTGTTGTTTTACCCTCGCTCGCTGGCTCTGTTTCCCCTTCCAACCTTCCTTGGTTTTCTCGCTCTGTACGAATGCCGTCGGTCCCGTCCTCCAACTCTCCCCTGTGGCCCACACTTTATTTTTAACTGTGCGACTGTACTTCGTGTCGTTCGCTTCGGCTCTGATCTCGCCTCGTCGGCTTTGCGCATTGCTGTTCGTTGTAGTTGTAGTTGTTGCTACTCTCGCTGCTGCTGCTGCTGCTGCTTTTGTAGTATTTTTATATGGCATTCTCTCCCATTCCATACACACACTCGCGTACATATATAGGGATGTATGTATATATACACTGGCGGTGACGGTGACGCCGTCGTACCGTTCAGAGTCGAGTCAGCAACATTGGGCTGCGACTGTAGATGTGACTGTGGATGTGGATGGGGAAATTGTGGACGGTGGAGTGGAGCGTTCGTTTTGCTGTTGGGTTGGGGGGCCTCTGTACATTTCAGTATACTACTCGTATATACATACATACATTTTTTCCATGGTATATTTTTTGTTGTAATTTTCTGTTGTATCGTACACTGCGCGACGTGCAATTTGCGCAGTGTATTCGCAGCGAACATTGTTAACGGCAATTGTTGGTGGCTTTGGGCTCTGTCTCTGTTGTTTTTTAGCCAGCCACCGCCATTGTAGCCCTGGTTCCGATTCAGAGCCAGCACTTGACGCAATCCTGGCCCGTGTGTTGATTCGTTCGCGCGCGCCGTTGTCTTATCATTTGGCTCTCGCGATAAGCGAACAGCAGCAACGGCAGCGGTAATAGCATAGCGAACAAATTTCGCATGGCATTGGGGCTGTGAAAGTGGAGGTGATGATGACCAGCATCATCTCATCAGGCTTATCTGACAGTCCGAGGCGAGAGATTCAGCTGGGTAGCCGCCTGGGCAGGGCTATGAGAATAAGTGGAACAGTTAGTTCCGGGATTTTATAGGGGATTCGAATATAATAGCAATTTATCCACTGATCCTACGCAACTCAATCTTGCTCTTACTGTACCTATAGTAAAATAGCTAAATCTATCTTAAAACCCACCTCATGACAACTGGAACTCCCACGAAAATATGAAGTACTCCCATCCCAAGGGAATTCCATGAATTCTTATTAGCTGCGGCTATCAAGAGTGACCTACAGGTTGATTTCCTCTCAATTGCATTCCCATTTAATAGTCCCCCCCTCAGCCACTGGCAATACACAAACTCTCAATCTCAGTCGGATTCAGCTACAGTCTGGGAAGTCCAAATGACATATTGATGGATCGGCTTGCTTGGGATAGTAAAAGATGGAATAGCTGGGAGAGCAGGTAGACGTAACAGACCGCCGTTACAGAAAGTGGTGCTGTCCTAGAAACCGAAACCCGAGGACCGAATGGCGTGCCTAATGCGCTGCATCCTTTTTGAGGATTAGTCCTCAGACCTTAGGTAGAGGATAGAATATATTCGAATACGACACGACAGCTACGGACCAAGAGACGACCGAACCTTGGGCCAGCGGCTTAAGAGGGGATGAGATTTGTGTATGTGTGAGCTCACATTTCAAGAAACGCTCTTTGCATATAATTGTCCGTCCGCGACCAGGCCAAACAGCTGATTGCGCCTCCTTCTTTTTGTTTTTGTGTGCGCGGAGAAGATGAAGTATGAGGCGGTTCATTGACCAAAAGTCATGACTGGGACGCCACCATTCTTAGCCCCACGAATGAGGGTGGTGGAGCGGAGATGGGTATTTACACATGTACGAGAGTACTATATGCTGTCAGCTGTTCGGAACACACATTAATGCTCACGTACCACCAGACCGTACCAGACCGTACGAGAGCATAAGCAAGAGCAAAAGAGAGATGTCCGCACCGCATCCCGTGCCTTGCAAATTTTCAATGTCACCAATTGCGACGCCAAACTCCTCTGCCGGCGTCGCTGCTTATAAATCTTCGACAGCACAAAAAAAAAAAATACATACGAAAAACGGCGCATTGAAAATTGCTCTAATTCGCCAAAAACAGCTGATTTTCGTCGTCGTCGTTGTTGCTTCCTGTACCTTCCCTCCTCTCTGTTCCCAGCCGCGGCCTCCATTGCCTCCCGCCTCTCTGCCTCTCGGTGGGGCAATCGACGGCTGGCTGGCTGGCTGGCTGGCTCCAAACATCGACATCGGCTCGGCGGGTTTTTTTTTGCGGTGTCTGTCAGTCGTGTGGCGGTCGTCGTCGTGCGGCAACATGAAATGGCCGACGCAAAATATGCGCATATAAAAGCTCCTCCTCACCCCCATCACCCCATCATCCTTGCCTTATAACCTTGCATCATAACAAGAGTGTACGTATTTAGGCTAGTTGCAGGTCGAAAATTTGTTTCCTTTCCCACAAAACATCATGTGCCGCTACGGCGCTCACTCTGCCTACCTCTTCCTCCCACTCAGCCATTGTATTGGGTGTGGGAGAGCGGCCACCAGCATGGGAAACACCAAGAGACAACATATCTAGCGTCGTCATCTCCAACTCAAACTCAAAGTTTTGAGAGAGGGAGAGAGCAAGAGCAGGCAAGTGCTAGTTGCTCGCGCTCGTCTTCCATTCAATTCCGTCCGTTTTATTATGATGAGCAGTCGCTGCCTTCCATCCAGCTCTTCCCCTCTATCTTTGTTATTCGAAAACTTTAAGCCCCGCTTCTTTTTTATTATGCCTCTTCCTCTTCGTTGTCTTCTTCTGTGCCGTCACCGCCGCACGCTCTTTTTCATGTTTTTTCGTCTTCTTCTTTGGCGCGAGTATCGTACATTTAAATTGCTTTTGTGCAGACTGCCTGGACTGTGGATCTGGAGATCGTCGTTTCGACCGAGCCAAAGTCGCGGATCAGCTCGGGTTCGGTCTTGGAGCCGCTGTCTCCGTCTCTGGTTCGAGCTCTACCTCTGGCTTTTGTCGAAAACTGAAACTTGGGTTTTTTTCTTCTTCAATCTTGTTGATTTTTTGTTGTTGCCCCGCTTCGCTTCGTTTTCGCTGCTATCGCACGACGTTGAAGAATTCCAAGTGGGGCTCACAGTCAGCGGTAGAGTCAGAGTCAGAGCCAGTGGCAGAGCCCCACACCAGACCAGACCCGACCCAACGACTCGAATCGACTCGACCAGGCCGGCGAGGCACAGAGGTAGCGACCGACTTTAATGCTTGGAAGTCGACTTTTGAGCGGCGGTGCTGTGCTGTGGCCCAAACGGGGTACAGTGGAATGGATATGGTTTCTAGTGGTGGGGTAAACTAAAGAAGAAATTTTCTATGATTTTTTTCTATCACATATCATTTATAAAGAGTTGTTGATTTTTAATGTTTTTAGGGATTCTGGGGATTCTCTGATTTACGAAGATCTATCCAATCTATTCCGAACCGATCTATTCCTAAAACTATGATTTCTTATTCTCAAAGATTTTGAGTAATTTCATTTAGTTTTAAGATCATCTAAGACATATGTTATTGGAAATAAGTTGCGCTGCCTATAGTTCGGGACTTCCCTATGCCTCATGTTGCAACAACACTTCAAGTAATATCGTTCCACTTCTGCTCCACAGTGCCCGGCCCAAGCGGACGACGAAGACTACGATGTTTCGTTGTCTCTGGCTTTCGGGCAAACATTTCGAGTCGAGTTGTTGTTACGCTGCCTCCGACGATGACGGGGCTCTGACTCTGACTCTGTCTCTGTCTCTGGCTGTAGCTGTGTGTGGGGCTCTGTGGTTTTCAGGTTTTCTGTTGGTTTTCTGTTCGTTCGTTCGTTTCGTAGTGTCGGTGGCTCGTTCGGGCCTGACTGGCTGACTGGCTGCCTGGCCGTTTGGTTGGCTCATAACCTGAAACTTGAATATTGTGGAATTTGAAGGTAGCATGGCTGTTGTTGTTGTGGCAGCAACAACTGCAGCAACAGCAACAGCAACAGCAACGCTGCGTGCGAGCTTTAGACTCCAGAGCTCGAGAGTCGAGACTCACACAGGCCAGGCCGTCAATGTGGAGCCAGCCGGAGACGGAGACGGAGACCGTTGCCGTCTTACAGCAGTCGGAAATGTATCTGTATATCTGTATCTCTCCTTCGTAGCCAGCAGTGCCAGTGCCAGTGCCAGCAGCTGAAACGAGTTGCTGGCGAAGCGTAAAATGCTGCTGCTGTGTTTTAATGGTAAAAAGCGAACGAACGAACGAATGAACGAACGTTGGCTCTGGCTGTGGCCCCGAGAGTGGGGACTGGGATTGCGTTGGGGACTGGCTGGCTTTTGTGCTGCTGTTAGCTGCTTGGAACTGGCTGTAGCTGGGAGTGATGTTGGTGTGGCAATTCAGCCTCAAAATCATCATCATCACCATCATCAGCGGCTCAGACTTGAGCTGTGGCTTGATCTCCTCTGGCTGCTTATAATGATGGCAACACACTCGCAACACATGCAACAACAATTTCTCCATCTCTTCAACAAAAATCGAAAGAAAACTGAAAAATTAGCGTAGAAAGTTTTTCTTTTTGTTGTAATTCGATGATTGTTTTCCCGTTTCAAAAGCTTTTTGCCTCAAAACGGGGAGAGCTTTTCAGCTTTTTTGCAAAAAGCCAAACAGATCCGTTCCGCACGGCGTATGCGCGATGTGCTTCGGCTTTTAGCATCGGTTGCCATTACACATACGACCAGTCGTCGCCAGAACAATAAGGCATGCACACACTAATGTCGCCCGATGACGACGACTCAACTCAACTCAACTCGACTCGACTCGCCTTTGATGATGATAAGCCAATAGAACAAGACATGACTCAGAGCAGAGCAGAGGCAACAATACAATGGCAATGGCAGCGAAAGAATTATCAAAGAAGAGGTTGTTTCGTTCCCAAAAGGAAGACCATGTCCATGTCTATGGCCCGGTCATGGAGCGTGTGTGTCTAGACGAGAGACGACTCGAGACTCTTGCTCCAGCCCCTATACCAAAAATAACCAAAAATACAGCTGCACACACGAACGAGTAACGAGGGATGAAATGCGGCGATGATGAGGCAGGGAACGGGAATGGGAACAGAGGCAGTCGGCATGCGGCAGAGGCAGACAGCAGGCAAAGGCAAACAAGACAGCAAGGGCATGGTGAGGGACCAGAGATTGTCATAGGGAAGGAAAAATGCGAAACACATGCGACTCAGCCACGACGACGACGACGACGACGATGACGATATCTGAAAAAAGTGAACTGAAAACTCACCCCAAAGCAAAGCCCAGCCGTGGCGACGATGCGCTCGGTCCTCCGTTTATATTATTTTCCCCCTCAATGCTGATGGCAACTGCAACAGCAGCAGTATGTGGCAGCAACAGCAAAATATGCGAGCATATGGCAACCCTTATAAATATGACGCCGCTCTTCACAAAGGCCGGCCGTCGTTCGCTGCACAGATGTTCAAAAACCGAAAGGGAGACGATACAGACCAGACCGAGGCCGCCGCGCTTGTTCTTCGCTGCATAGAGTTACCTGCCCCGAAATTAAATGGTGGCAACACTGAAAAAAGGCGAAAGTCTTGCAGCTAGAGAAATGACAGAGAGATCTCAGATCGGTGGAGATTAACGTTGGAAAATGAAACTGAGAGGTATTACTAGAGGTTTACAGGAAGATTCGATCGGTTTTTGAATTTATTACAGAGTTCTGGTGGTTTGTAATACTGTAATAACGATGAATTTAGCTTTTGGTAGAATAATTATTTGTTAGCTTACGATTTTTATGCATATGATATTTTACGATCGTTTGGTTTTGTGTTCGAATCTGAACTGTTAGGGAGAGCTTATATTCCTAATAAATCTTGTATTGGTAAAATAAATACATAACAATACATAGCAAAACTGAATCCAGTTTCTGGTGATTTAGAATCAATTAAAATCGAAATATTAACCTTTTATGATAGCGTTTTCTACGAATAAACTTAGGATCTACATTATTCATCAGTTTTTCAAACATCCTTTTCCCGAACGGAATGACCTATGAGTTTTAACATATATCCATAGAAAAACTGTTCGATGCAAAAAATCCAAAAAAGTTGTTCCAAAATTTCCGAAAGAATCTCTAGAAAGAAACCCAAAAATAGTTTCGAAAAGAACAAAACGAGCATCTGAAAAATTCTCTCGCGCAGTAAATGCTGCGTGCGCGGAAGTTGCATGTGTGGGAAAGAAAGAGAGAGAGAGAGAGAGAGAGAGACGAGATGAACAGGAAGAAACAGCAACAGAAAGAAGAAGCAAAATCGAAGGCAATCATCCCACACTGCTTTCTCCCCAACGCCACCCTCTCTTTCTATCATTCTTTCTTTCTCCGTCGTTCGCTCTGGGTTTTATTTTAAGAAGATTTCTCGAGTCGAGTAGCAGGCAGTGAAACGCCGATGAGCAATGCCACAGTGCGGAATACATGGGGAAGGAAGGAAGAGGGATTTGGGTGTGGGTGTGGGTGGCAGAGGAATGGGAGAGTGAGTGGGTGGGTGGTTGGGAGTGGGAGTGGGAGGAAGGCTAAGGGCATGGCAGGGTGGCATCCTGACTGACAGACAGACAGACAGACAGACAGGCGAACGGGAAGACTACTCCTCGACTTTGCCGCTTGACTGTTTGTTGCCTGGCATTTTCCCCATCTCATTTTCATGCGGCTCTTGGTCTCTGCGCCTTTGAGTTGGTGGAAAAACAGAAGGCAGGGGGGAGGGGAATGGTGCTTCCATTTTCTTGATAAGTTTTTGTGTTGTTGTTTTTGTGTGTCCTTTGTGAGGAGCTCCTGTCGCTTGCGTGGAAATTTATGATACAAAGTAGAGTCTCCCTACTCTTTAGTCTTGATTTTTCTTGAAATTTTTTGGCGGCAATTCTCTAAACCAAAATGTTTCTCCTTTCTGCAGGTAAATTCAGCGATGGGTCTTCAAGCAACAGCCGCCACAAAGCGGAAGCATGAGCTGACCTTTGACAGCAAGGATGCCAATACCACATACACGGGCAACTGTGCCCCGCCCCCCCACAAGGCCAACAAATGGGCCATCAGCAACAACAACTACCTGGAATCGCTAGAGGAGCAACAGCAGCACTTGCAACAACAGGGAGAGGCGATGACGACGACGACGACGACGACGACTGTTGAATCGAACAACAATCACATCATCATTGTGGATGCAGAGTCCAAGTCGGATAGCAGCATCATCACCATCTCGAATGGTAGCGAAGTTACTAGCGCGAAGAGCCAGTCGGAGGTGCCACTGCCACCGACGGCAAGTGCGGCCATCCCCGAGGACAGCATCGCCAAGCTGGAGGTGGTGGCTGCTGTGCCCTGCGAGCCCTGGAGCGGTGCCTCCTCGGTCACTGTCACTGGCACGCCGTCCTCTGTGATTGGTGGGGGCGCCGAGGATTGCATCTCCAAGCTGCAGGCCGTGGCCGTGCCGAGCGATCCATGGGGCAGCATTGCCACACGCTCCACCCTGGCCACCACGCTCCTGAGCGCCGATGAGCTGGACGACGACGATGATGACTTTGAGGATGATTACGAGGAGGAGGAGACCATCATACCCACCTACTGCCCCATGCGCTACCATCCGTTTGTGCCGCTGCCACATCCACATCCACACCAGCTGCCAGCGCATCCCCATCCCATCCAGCATCAGCAGCAGGCAGTAGTGCAACAGCAACAACATCAGCAGGCTGTGGTGCAACAACAGCAGCAGAGGAGCAGCTATGCCCCGGGATATGGCAGCCGGCAGCCCAACTACTACTCTGAGCCCTTCCCGCAACAGAATTGCTCGCGGACCGGTGGCCCCCAGCACATGACGCAGCCAACGCCCCAACAGGCGCAGCCACAGCCACAGCAGCAGCCACAGCAGCAGCAGGCGCGAGGGTTCGCCTCGCCCCAATGGTCGGGAATATCAGCTCCCTCCTCGCCCGCGGGCCAGCAGCAGTTCTATGAGAGCGGAAGTCCCAGCGGAGTGGCACCCTCGTACCCGCAACAGCAGCCGGCGGCGCCCCAGCAGACGATCCGCTGTGCGGAGAATGGGAAATCCTACCTGGATCTGGGATGCAGCAGTGCGGCAGCCGCTGCAGCAGCCACCAGCCCCTCGTCGGCCGCCTCGCCCAGCAGTCCGCCTCCCTCCACGGCGCCAGTGCCCCCGTTTGCCGGTCTGCCCCTGCATGGCCTGCCCCTCAAGCGGTGCTGCGATGGACGCGCCAGCGGTTGGTGCAGCGCAAACAGGAGCTGCTACAAGGACACGCGCCTGAAGATCCGCAATCTGTCGATGTTCAAGCTCTCCCGCTTCCGGCAGGTATCGGAGCAATCGCTCTACCGTTCGGTGCTCATCTGCAACACCCTCAAGCGCATCGATAGGGAGATTGAAGCGGAGGCCAAGGAGCTGCATCAGGCGGCGCAGCAGCATCATCAGCAGGCGGCGGCAGCAGCAGCAGCCGCTGCAGCAGCGGCTGCCCAAGCGGCGCAATATCATCCGGCGTATCAGCAACAACAGCAACAGCAACAGCAACAATCCCCGCCAGCGGCGCAACTGCATCCGCACCCACATCCCCAACAACAACAACAACAACAACAGCAACAGTTGGAGTATGCCCCCGTGCTGAATTGTGCGCGTTTGGCCAACATGGATCACTACCAGCAGATCAATTTCCAACCACAACAGCAACAGCAGCAGCAGCAGCATGGTGGATATCACGAGAGATTGGAGCCACAGCCAGCGGGGGCCTACAGGGGGGGAGTGGGAGGAGGAGGAGTCGTGGGAGTTGCAGGATTCCAGGGGCAAGCCAACAACTGTGATACGTCAGCGCCAACCCAATCTGCAGCAGTAGCAACAACGAGCGGGAGTAGTCTGCATCCCTACGATCATTATCCCTTCCGGGAGTCGCAATCTGGACGTGCCACACCGTTTCCCACCTGCCCCCCCACTACCTCCTCTGCAGCAGCAGCATCCGCAGGATCCGCAGGATCATCCGCAACATCCGCTCCAACAACAACGGTAGCCACGAGTCCTGTGAGCAGCAGTTCCTCCGACTCCCCCTCTGCCACCAGCAATAGCTCCAATGCCGCCAGCAGCAGTTCCAGTCTTACCCTGCCACAAACTAACAGTACCACCAGCAATGGGAGCACACCTCCCAGCACCAACAGCAATAACAACAACAGTGGGACCCCCACAGTGACTACTGGCACCAGCGACACCAGCGACTCGGGCTATGCGGATGATGACTCCACGCGTTCCATCAACTGGAGTTCGGTGCTCAGCCTGAGCTCACAATCCGCACTGGATCCCCTAAATAACAACGATTTGTTTAACATTCTCCCTGCGGCAGCCACGCCCACAGCGGTGCCTGTATCTGTGGCAGGAGCAGCATCCTCCAGCTCTAGTTCTACGCTGGCCTTTAGTGGGAGCTTTACAACTGTGCAGGCGGGCTCCAGCGGGGGTAGCAGCAGTGGCAGTGCCAGTGGTGCCACCAATTCCGGCGGCAGCAGCTCCTCCACCACAGCGACCTTCACCACCTTGTCGACCATCTCCTCGGCCACTCACTCGCTGACGTCGTCGTATGTGAGCAGCATCAGCTCGAATGTGAGTGCGGGTGCCAATACCTGGGAGTACGGATTCTTGGACATGGAATTCGGCCTGGGGTCAGAGTTCACGGAGCTGGTCCCGAGCTGCAAGCTCTCTTCGGACGAGCTCTTCAAGAGCGGCCTCAGTGGGCCGGTGGCCAATGCGCGGCTCCACCACGAGAACGAGCTGGAGCAGCCCGCCCACATTATGGTCGGGAGTTAGTATCAGTTGTAGGCGACGTTTGGCGGCGCCCCCACCCCATCCGGACAAAGACAGGTGGTGCAGGAGCGTGCTGGTCACGCTGCTCCCACCACCTACAGTTCCTGTGCCTGGTGGGGCGCCACTAGAAATTCCAAGCAGTATTGAAACGTGAAATAGTGGAAGGGATTGTGCGATTAGGAGAGATAGAGAGAGCGAGCGAGATAGTAATATGCTCAGGTTGTGAAAGTGCATGAATATACCCTTGAAGTACCCCTTAAAGCCGCCTGCCCCTCCCTTCCACACACACAAAAGCAGAGCAATTTGTAAATGAAAATGATTTAAAAATAAGCAGAGAAAAGCCCCAGATAGATCGACATGCAAGCAAAACTACTAGCAAATTTTTGTAAGTGTATATAAAAAACAAATGTTAGAAAACTAAGAGATCGCGATTATATAGAATTTAGGCATACATATATGTACCATTAGCTTTGTTAGTTGCAATTGTTGTTGCCAGAAAGAGTTTTTCGATTCCAAAAAAACAACCAGATGAAAAATCACCAATAAACAAAAACAACACACAAGATCAATTAATGAAACAAAATTTTTCAGTTTTTGGCAAAAAACAAAAAATTGATTATATATTGCGTTAAGATCGAAACAAAACACAAAAAGTTTACTATATTACCTAGCCTATAAGTATTATTATTTATATACAAGAGCAGCGGATGGATACAAAAACAAAACAAAATACATGAAAAAGAACAACTTAAAACAAAGTTTTATAAAAGAAAAAAGTGAAAAGAAAAAATAGCAAAAAAAAAAACATAAAAAATGCAAGCAAATATAAAGAATTTGTTAAAAAAAATTACGAAATCTTTTGATTTTTTTGAGTATTGGGTGGATTTTTCAGGAATTTGCAAACAAAAATTTATCATTTGAATCCAAACAACAGTGCGCGCGTAACTTAGCGCCAGTGTGACCGCAGCACAAACGCAGACTATCGGCTGTGGGGACAGCAGCGGTTGTTTCCTGAACTACTTTTCACATAGCGGTTAAAAGCGGAACTATTTACTTAGGTCATGGCGCCACCTAGCGGTTAAAAGCGGAACATTGTTCGATTATTAATTCCTTAATCGATAATTACATCTATATTAGTATCGAATACTTTCCATACTTTTTGTAACCTAACCTTCCATGTAAAATAAGCCAGTTAAGTAGAAAATGTATTCATTAATTGATATATGGGGTATAGAAACTTCTATGCGCAGGTTTTTTGGATTTTCGCTCTAAAATCGTACTTACGAGCATCATTTATTCCAATGGATTTTATTTAAATCCTTTCACTCATTCACTTTCGAACAATTTCTATTTGGCGCTCAAGATTGGTGGGACATTTTTGGTATTTTCTCTGATGGGATTTTTCCTCGCCCAAATGTCCCTTTTCAGCTCAAGAATGTCCCTACTCACTTACGTTTTATTACGTTTTATGTTGCTGGCAACATTCGATTTGTATGGGGAGCACTGTCCCTCGACATGACGCGGATTGAGAAAATGGATGTTCTAGAATTGAGAAAATGTTTGTCATCGAATGCACCAATAAAGGCCAAAACTAGTCAGTCTCTGTTTTAAAGGTATTTAAACGATATTTTGAAGGTTTTGGTCTTCTTACAGAAACCATGAATGGGTATCGGGGCCGAGATATATTAACAAGACCCTAATCATATGCAAAAATAAGTCTAAAACATAACAATCTGAGATAATTTCTATATAAATTACGTTTTAAAACAGCTTGGAAAAACAGTTTCTTCATATATATTAACGAAATAGGGTATACTCACTTACGTTGCCACTGTTTTTTTTTTACCTTTTTTGTTTAAACCTCTTTTTAGACTAAATCCAACAAAAGCAAGAGTTTAAAATAAACCAGCCAAGTAGAAAATTTATTCATTAATCGTTTAAAATGATGTGGGCAGGGCTAGGAGATCTATCTAGCTAGTAATATCCGACGGAATATCAAAACTTAGGAATCCGGTGTGCACTGACACTGAAATCTGGCAGCACTGGCTGGAGCGCAACAGGTGCTTGCCAGATAAAATAACCTAAAAATGCCAAAAAAAACCAAACAGTGTGTAAATACCATAACGCCTTGTGGCCAAAACACAGCTGCGAGGGCGCAACAAGTGCAGAGCTCCAACGGCCCCAAAGCCCCAACCCGTGGGGGTGTCTGTGCCGTGCCTGACTCTTCGTTTGGCTTTTGTGGCGTGCTGGTCGTGACTCTCTGCCACCGTCGCACCCGTGTGTCGATTGAAAATCTTGCGTCGGCGGTGAGCGGCATTGTTTATAAAAATTTTGTGTTGTAAATACCGCGTGTGTGTAAGTGCATGGAGAAGGGCGCTCGTTTGCGCGTGTATTTGTGTTGGTTCTCAGTGGCTTTTTCGAAGTATTGTTTGATTATTCCCCGTGCAGCGTGTGAAAAAACGAATGCTAAATAGAATAGAAATAGCGAAAAAGGTAAAAGCGAGGCAGAGATTAAAAGAGATTGAGTGAGAAGTGGTTCTACCGCGGTTGCGTCGGCGCAGCAGAGGGCGATACAACGGTTTGTGTGTGTGTGTGTGACTAGTTTTTGGCTGCTGTTTGCGCGACTGTGTGTGTGTGTGTGTGTGTGAAGTAACAATTTAATTACTTTCAAGAGCCGTTCAATTACCAAAAATCAATTGCAAATATGTGTAATTTGCTTTCGATTGCATTCGGTGCGTAATTAAATTTTTGAGACTTCACCGAAAAACAAGCAAAATCACTCACACACATGAACAGACGGCAACAGACGGTGCACAATGGAGGGGGGATTGTCCAGAGGGGCACCCTCGAGCGCTAGATGGTGGCGTAATCGTAATCTTTTTGCCCTCCTCTTAATGATTTAATTGAGAGGAGCGTAAATTGAAAAACTGAAATTCAATTTACAGTTTGACTTTTGCCAGAGCAGAGTGAGCCCCAAAGTGTGTTTGAACAAGGTGAGGAATTCAAGAGAACGCTAGATTTTGTTTCTCTTCCTTCAGACACTAAGAGACATTCGAAGGGTTGGAATACCTCATCTTGAGGTGATCGTGAGAGTCATCTCTGTGGATTCCTCACCTCGTACAACAACACCATGATTGAATCCACACACCCACACACACAGACTCTCTCAGACCCATTTCTGTGACTCCCATTGTGTTCGTGCGTCGCGTGCCGTTTGCTGCATTTCCTTTTGCTTTTGTGGACGGGCCGCCGGGAAAACGTTCCTCCGTTTATTTGCTTTTCCAATCATCAGCAAACAGTGGAGATGACAGCATTAATAAACCCAAAACCAAAAAAACCAGTTGACCGTGATATTATCGTACTCGTACCATACAAGAAAAGCTTGCAAAATATTCAAAATAAAAATGTGAATGATTTAATTGTGGAAATATTTTGTGGTGTTGTGTCTGCGATGTGTGTGTGTACCCCTGCTTGCCCCTCTCACCCTGACTTTATCGAGTGTCAGTCGAAGGGCATTTCGTCAATGAATAACGGCAGTTTTATTGTAGCTTGAAGAGCTTAGGAGGTGCTAAAGCGAGGAAGAGGAAAAGAGCTTAGTGGTGCGAAAACGAAAAAGAGCAAAAGCACCATCACCTTTGTGTCAGCAGAAGTCGAAGCACCGAGAGCAGCAGCAGCAGCGACTGCGACTGCAAAGCCGGCATTGAACAAGCAATAAAACAGAAGAGAGCAAGTAAAAGATAACAGCAAAACGCAACACGACGTCAGCAGACCCTTTGTGGGGCCCCACATTCCAGCAGCGGGCATTTTGTGCGTCGCCATTTCGAAGGTCAGGCCAACAACGTCAAGTCAGGCTTGGGGTCACCGTCACCCCGAATTTTTGCAGCAGCAGAAAAAGCGCAGTAAGCAGCAGCAGCACCGCAGCATCAGAGTCGCGGGTAAGTCAAATACATGTGTACATATGTGTGTGGCTGAAAGAGTATTGGTGTACATCAAAGTCAATTTACTCATTCTTCTTCTGGCTAGACCCTTTCTGCATATGATATTATGATTTTATGGAAATGTTTGCAACGCAGGATGAGGATAGCACAGAGTTTTCTTAAAATATATACATTGTATGTATGTATGTATGTACATACATATATTCACGATCTGCAGAAAGAGTAAAATCTATAAAGCCATGTTTTTTATCTGTTTCTCTTTCAAATTACTTTTAAGTTCCGAAGCTATGTCAGGGTATTCTTCGGTCTAGCCTGTATTTTTTGTTGTTTGGGTTTTCTACCTTTGTTCTTCTTCACGCCCTTCTGTTACGCCCTCCCGCTCTCTGCCTGCCGGATGGCCATGTAAAAACATTTTTGCGTAGAAATTACATATTGTTTCGTTTTCTCTCTTTTTTTCTGCCTTGCACCTGGGGGTTACTTGTTGTTGTTGTGTATTTTTATGGCCGTCCTCATCGTTGTAACCTCTGTTCCCCTCTCGGTCGTACTTTAACAGGGCATCGCTTTCTGCTCATCAAAGCACAAAAAAAAACACATTCAAAGGCGACGGCGGTGGCAGCGGCTGTGCTGTGCCTCAATTATGTTAATTATGAATTGCTCTGCATTGTCTGTGCGAGTGTATAAGAGTGTATGTGTGCGAGAGAGCAAGTCAAGCGGGTAAGTGGGCTTTTGGGTTGCACAGGTGAAGGAAACTGTAAGGGGGAAAGGCAGGGCAGAAAGGCATAAAGGCAGAGGCAGTGGCAGTCGCAGAGGCACAGGTGGAAGGCACGCAACTGTAACCCAAATTCGAGGGAATCTCCTCCATTGCCAAGAAAATTGATTCAACACCCGGCTCCTCTCCTGATGATCTTTTAATGGACCATAAACCTCATTAAAGACCCCCGATCCAATGGCAATGAACTTCATTTGTTTGAGAGTTTGGCTGAGACTTGTCGTATAGGTATTTCTTGCTAAGAGAGACCCCCTCTCTTCCAGTGGTTTTTTGGGAGATTGCTGCTATTATTGCCACAAAACAAATTTGTGATCATGAGGCACATACAGTTAAAGAAAGGGGAATGGGGAAATAATAATGGGGAAAAAATCAATTTATTGCATATTTCCCTTCATAGAATGCAATATAAATTATATAGAAATGTTCCCACTGTTTTTTTTATTGTTCGTGGATTCAGAATTAAAATATTAGAAAGATCACTCGGGGTTCTTCTCGGTTTATAAGGGCTTTATGTAACGTTAATGTGTATAAGAATCTATTTTGTTTTGTTGCATTTCCTTTCCGCGAATCCTAATTTTCTTCATCAGCTGCTATTCAGCTCCCCACATTTCACATTCTTTTGCCGCCACATTCCCTGTTGGACTATACTTTTTCAAATGAAATTTATCGCGGATTCAGCAGCTGAGCAGCCAGCAGAGGGGCAACAACAATAGATCAGGGCGAACAGCACAGCCAAACAGCAGCCAGCCACTGCTTCAATTTTATCCGTCGCTGGAGAATTTCGTAATTTCCAAATCACAATATTAATGCAGGCCGAGGCCGATGCCAACGGGGGCCTCTAGCTCCCAGCCCTACCCTGCTCATGCCCCTCTTTCTCCAACAATGGGAAAAATGCGAATGAAGCGTTGCTGCAACGAGAGGGAGTAAGGGGGGCAAAGGGGCTACTTCTTTTTTTGGAAACCTTTCAACAATGGAAAACTTGCCCAAGCCGTCGTCCACGGAACTGCGTCCAAAGTGCCGCAGTTGTTGCTGTTTTCTGCTGCTGCTGCTGCCGTTGCTGCTGCTGTTGGCATCGCCCAAGCCGGAAGATATTTCAGACTGGCTTGCAACCATGGGCAGAGGAGAAGCTCAGGGTGGGGTCTGGTGTTTGGGTGCCTCCACCGCCAGCCTGTTCCATGTTTAGACAGAAACAAGTTTTATGCTTTGGCAATGATGACGCTATGGCTATGGCCCCTTCTCTGATCAGTCCAGTCGGCTTTTGTGGCCAACACTGCCGGCTGCTGCTTTTGTTGTTCTTGGCCAGGCCAAAACACCATTCGTCCCCTCCCACAGCCCCACTGCCCGGCAGTTAAAAACCAGAGCCGGTCTACTCCCGAGCGCATTTACCATTCCACTCCTCGTAGCGTATTGTAGTGTGTAGGACAGTGTAGTGTGTGGTGCAGCCGCTGTGTAGTTTTGAACTAGTTGCGGCGTATCAAATCAAGCCGAACCGTTGTCCATCCGGCTGTCCGACTCGTGGAGATGGTATCGTGAAGCACGAGGAATTTTGTTATTACGTTCAATGGCAATATACGAGAGTGCGGCCGAGCTCGAGCTGGCTTTTGAACTTTATGCTAGCTTCTCTTTAAAGAGATCCTGGAGCCAGCTCAGTCTTACCACTATAATTTATAGAATTGCCATTCATTAGATACCCATTTACTACGGAAAATATTGAATTTTTGTCCACTGTTAAACAAATATAATTTATTATCGTATAAGGAATGGAACGGAATACCAAATATCGAGAGCTTTCAATCCTTTGACCATTATATACTCACGATCGGGGAGTCATCTCTAGATCCCCTCTTTGCCACTCCACCTCTGGCACTTCCCTGCCATAGTTTACTCCTTCTCTTACAGCCTTCTAGCCCCGTCCACACATCGCACTTTTTGGTAATGTTCACAATTTGGAAATTAACTGGTTTCTGCCCCCCCCTGGATGACCCCCCTAGAGAGAAGGAGGAGACGTGTCTGGGCCACAGTTCGGACCGTTTGTTCGTTTTTTCTAGCCATTTGTATTGTTCGTCGTTCGGCGGCGTCGTGCAGACGGAGAGACATTGAGACAGAGAGAGAGAGAGAGACAGATAGATAGACAGACGGACTAGACAACTTTATATGTAAAAGGCTGAAATGAGCTTAAAGTTTTCCTTCGGCTTCGGTTTGGGTTTCTCGTTGGGTGCTTTTATTTTTCGGCGTTGTGGTTTTTCGACCGTCTGGGATTGCGCCCCCAAAAAAGTTTTATTTTCTACACAGCCAGAAATGGGCGGGCGGTTACGCTGTGGAAAGGGGTGGTGGGGGTCAAAGGGGGTCAGGAGGATTGTGTGGAAGTCGGCCATTCAGGCGCGACAGGAAGACAGTGCTCGGAAGGAAGTTCATTTTGTGCAACTTAACGCTGCGTCTCTCCCTCTCTCCCTCTCTTTCTCTTTCTCTATATTTTGTTTTTTTTTTTTTTTGGGTGGAAAGAAAGGTGCGCCTGGCTTGCATTTCCTTTGAAATGTCGGATATGAAACAAAAGCTTTTTCGACTGTTGTATCTGCAAAAAAAGATATACATAGTTTGTGATTCAAGATAAAGAAGATAAAGAAGAGCTCCAGTTATTAATACTAATACGATTTTCTCATTTTCTTTTATCTTCTGCTGCAGTTGTGCACAAAGCAATTTAAAGAGTTTTATTATCGGAATTGCTGATCCTCCTACACATCACAGAGAGGGGGCGACACCGAGAAAGGGGCACATAGACAGTCATCGAAAGACAGTCTTAGTGGAACGTATGCTGGTGTGGCACATGTGAAGGTGGAACTTATGTATGTGTGTGAGTCGCATGATGGACTGTACACATGAGAGTGGATCCAAACAATGCAAAAATTTCTTTCCATTAATCTTCTCTCTTCCGGTCTTTCTCACTTTTCAACTTTTTCGTTTAATGGAGAAAACGGGACGAAGGCAAATGGCTCGCCTCTGCCTCCCACCCTCATACACACATACTAAATTTTTAATCAAGTTTTACAGCAGCTGTGATTCTACTTTTTGGGAAGCTCCGCCCCCCTCCCCCCCTCTCTCCCACTCTCTCTCTTTCTCTCTGTGCTCTATCCTTTATCCCTTAGCCCATGCTCCGTTCCCTGATGTGCGTCCTGCCTCGCTGGCAGCACAAAAAATGCAATCAACGTCAAATGCGCTTCGGAAAACTTTGTGCAAAATAATAGAAAAGCCATTAATTTCACTTCTCGTCGAAGATGCAGCTCCAGCAGCAGCAGCAGCCTCAGCAGAGGAGGCAAGTGCCTGGGCGTGGCGACTCGGACATATGGCGACACAACTAAGGAGGGGGAGAGAGAGAAACGAAAGTAAAGTTGCTTTTAATTATGCGCATAACGGGAGTCAGAATCTGATTGGAATTACACGAAATCCGATTAATCGCTCACTGAATTCGATTTCCATCTTCTTTCCGATGGAGGGCATGGAAAACTTTTCCTTTCTTTCCGCAAGGCGGGGGAGGAGAGCAAATAGCATCAAGTTCTTGGCTTAAACAATTTTCATTAGCAAAAAAACAACAAAGGCAACAAAAGAACCGCTAATTTCACTTACAATTAGCGGTATGCCAACATGTCGCATGTCGCTCCACAGAGAGGAGAGCGAGGAGGGACACGGTCTCCCTTCAACCACATGGAGCGACACCAAACAAGTTTTCCAACTAAAATTACACAGAAAAAAAAGCGAGCAAACTACGCAGGGATACACTGAAGTGGGAATGCTCTTAAATAAGGGAGGATTTCTAATGGCAAACTTCTCGAAAATTCTACAGAAAGTAATGGGTCTAATCATACTTTGGATACTAAAGGATTTCGATTGTCTTCCGCTCCAAATATTTGTAGATATCCCATAAAAAAGACGCGACAGCCACTCGTCAGCTCAGTGGCATGCAACACAGAGACGAGTGTGCTGCTAAGTGTAGGTCCAACAATTTGTTTAACATTTATGAGTGACAATGCGCGGGGGGTGGGGCCTGGGATGGGTGGGGCCTGGGAGCAGTTATGTAAAACAAAGTTTAGCCAACGGTCAGGCCAGGCGGTAATGCAATAAGAAACTTTTCACAAATTGCCGCCGCTCCTCGCTCGGACTTTGGACTGCATTAAAGTTGTCAAATGAAGTCGAACTTCACGAGTAGATTGCCGGGGGGCACAACTGTGACCTCTGACCCACTCTCACTTCCCTCACTTTCCTCACTTCCCATGCCGCCTCCCATGGCCAACGGACAAGTTTCCTCTTGTGTTGACACATCCTTGACGCTGGTGTCCTGGAGATTAGTCAAATGTTCTGTGATGTTTTCCTGTTAAACGGCTCCGTAGGAGGGTAGTATTTATAATTGCCAGCCTGGGGGCCAGGCTCTCAGATACTCAGAATGCTCGGAGATGCCCGAGGGTCGACCGACAAGTTGTGTGTGAGAGATGAGATTTTTGCCCTAAAAGCTAAGGTTTACTTTGTGAACTTTGTGGAAAAGTGGAAAATAAACACAAAAATTCAAGATGCCAGTGGCTGATTAAAGCCAGAGGACTGAGCTCTACTCTCTTAAATATCTCTCCCTTGACTAAATCTGAAACCTTGAGAAAAACTTGAAATGAAACAGTTTCTGTTTCTGATATCACTTGCCAATCTTCTTCTGATCAAATTAAAGTCTCGCATGCAAACTGCATTTCCCAAGCAAAAACTTTCTCAACAACTCTCTGCCGCTCCTCTGCATTTTCCCCTCTGGCTCTGTGAGAACGCCGCCATCATATTTTGCCCCACAACGACGTGTCTAACAAAGCAATTAGAGCCACGGATACGCCAACACCGTTCGAGTTTGCTAAGTAAACGACGCCCCGTACAGACCCGTACATACCAGAGTCCAGAATCGGGAATCCGAACCCGGGCCCATGCCCCAGGGCAGCCGTATTCATTAGGAAGTGTCCGGGAGGGGGGGGAAGAGAGTAGAGGAATATGCCCTGGGTTCTTGCTTCCTTCTTGCTAGCCCCCTGGTCCCTTTTCACGACCAAACTTATGGGTCACTCGTTCAAGAAATTGCACAAAACTTTGCCATCCACAGACAGCAGGAGGAGAGAGTAAGAATAAGAGTAATAAGAGGGGGCGGCAAGAGTAAGAGCTAAAAAGGAAAGGGAGGCAGCGCGTAAAGAGAGAGATGAATGCCTAATGAGGACCCTTCGACTGCCATGGCACCATGAATATAATTAAATGAGTGCAAGGTGTAAACTAGTGAATTGTTTGATCCCCGCCATCACAGCCCCCCTCCCCCCCCATTCCTTTACTGTCCACCTCGCTGTACCTTTCTTTTGGTAACTTTTTTCTCCCTGTCCTTGTTGTCCCGTTCACTTTGTGCCTGCTCAGCAAAAATGTTGTTCAAACTTTCTTCTTGGGCCTCAGCAATTTTTTTTCGCCTGCACTTTTTCCACAGTTTTTTTCGCCTGTTGTGCCACCCTTCCTCCAGCCTGACGGGCACTTTTCAGTCACCGACTTGATGCTCCAGTTAGCGAACTGTCAGTCAAGTCAGTTGATCGTTTAGAGGCCTGACAGGCCAGGCCAGCCGGGTGGTCCTTGTTGGACAGCGTCGCAATGGGATACTCTTTAGGAAGAGAGAGAGAGCAGAATGTAAAAGGGTTCCACAATTGCGTATTGAGTACATATAATAGATTTACTCCCCTGCGTGTGCCATAAACGGGAGCAAGCATAATTTTGGAGGTAAGTGGAGAGACAAGATATGAAATTATGTTCACCTTGAAAAAGGGCGTTCCTGGAGTATTCCTACAAGGCTCTATCGCCTTCGCTCTTCCTTTCTCTCCGTGCATGCTATGTGGCCTTCGCCTGGTCTTCGGTGGATCGTTAATTTTAATACTGGGGTCAAAGGTTCGGGCAACCGGCTGACGACAAGCAAGGAACTCTTCCAATTACTCTGCCGCTCTCTCACCTTTGAAAATTGTGCTTATTAATCAGCAGGTTAATGAGGGAGGGGGGGAGCCTTTCCTTTGGGTAAATGGGGGGGATAAAGAGACGAGAGCGACAAGGCGGCTCCAATGACTGTTGCAGTTTAGCATCTAATTAAAAAGTTCCACGCCTGAAAGACTGTGTTTGTGTTTGTGTTTGTGTCGCCCAGCTACCGGAGGATGCAGCAGCGGAGAAGCAGAATCCGAGTCAATGTTGGAATCAACTTTCTATGGCACCACTTTCGCTGCCATCTTCCATCTTCCACCTTCCCCCTCTTTCCCCTGCCCTTTCCCACCCATGAACATTCTTGTTCTTGCATGAAACCCGTTTCTCTCTCTCTCTTTCCTACTCTTTATGGTAATGAATGGGTCAGGCGCAAAAAAAGTAGAGCTTTGATTTCTGTTGCCGCTGCTGCTAACCGCAAAAGCAAATAAGAGAAAGAGAGAGATGGAGAGAAAGAGAAGGAGAGAGCGAGAGCAGAGGAAAAGAAACAACTTGTGATGTGACATTGGACCCGCAATGCTTTTTCGATTCTGTTTTTTCTTCTGTATTTTCTTTTTATCATATTTTATTTTCACACTGCTTTCGTAACTCTATTGACCCTATTCGCAGGTGTCTGTCTGTCTATCTGTCGATCTGTCGTTCTGTCTGACTGTCAAGTTGCATCCCCCTCGCCCCCACCCTTCAGAACGAAACAGTGCCTTGGCTTTCACCTTCTCCTGCATGCATTTTATACATTGCTTTTACTGCCGCACAACACACAACAACCCACACACCACACACATCTCTTCAGCATGCGAAATATTTCGATAAATGTGTGTTCTTGTGTGACAGGCGAAGAGAGCAGCAGCTTGGGATGTCGGTTTGTTTTTGTTTCCACAGATCTGTTTTCGGTGTACCCTGTACCAAAAAAACGAGTAAATCAGTTTTGGGTATAGGTTAATAGGATGGGGATCTTCCAGGGTATCTTTCCTTCGATCATTGAGCCACAGAATGTCCATCTTGTTTTTCTTTTCTCCAATCCAGTCCACCCACGTCTCTTTGGGCGTTAACTTTGCACGCATTGATGACGAATGGCCCTGGAAAATGATGAATGTTTAATGGGGCAATGCCACAGCAAAAACAGTTGAGGTAGCATATTGAAGTGGCGGCGGCAGTGGCAGTGGGGGATGCACAGAATCGTTCAGATTGTGGATTGGGGAGGGGGCCATGGGTATCCATTCATGCATCATGGAATGAACTTTGAAATTCTCACATGTCTCTCGAATTTCAACAAAGTGTAACGATGGAAAAATATGGTTAAAAATGCAAAGGGAATTGCATTTACAAACTTTATATTTGATTTTGAGTGACAAAAATTGAGAGGACATACGAGCTATGTAACAAATGGCTAATTTTAAATAAGGCTTTGAAGAGAATTTCTATTACCGAGTATTCTTTTGAGCATTATATCCGATCCTTTGATCGTGATCAATATCAAAAGCAACACTCAATTGGAAAAGATTAAATATTTCTTTTGTGCAGAAGTGTCCCCAATTGGACTCCCGAAGTGCTTTTTCAAATTATCAGAACTATACATTAAAAAGGGATTATGGGTGAAGTGATCTTGTTTCCGTTCTACTCATTCCCACATTGAAATGTTCAATAATTTACTCGAATTCTTCTGTGCTTATCTCCAAATTTCCCTTTGTTCTCATCGATACTACTCCCTCTTCTGGATCTCTTGAATTCCCAAGTACTTAGGCTCTTCCTTGATTATCTTGAGTGAAATTTTTCTAACATTGCGTCACCCTCTCACAATAATGAGTTACATTCCTTGTGGAATATTTTTTCTGGTTTCTGTTGTAAATATTGTTTCCCCCACCCCTCTCCTTGGTTTTGTCCCATGGGTTTCTTCCTCGCTTTTTTTTTTGTGCACATCGTTTATCAAATTTTTGCTGGATTTAAGCAAGTCTATAAAAAAAAAAAAACACATTCACACTGTGAAGTGAGGGGTAGGGGGACGGATATGAATAGATATAGATATACGGATGGCATTTTTTCTATCCACGCAACATGTCGGAGCGAAGAAAGAAGAAGAACGAAAAACAAGAAGAATTTGAGAGGAAAAGCGACAGCATCGACGTTGTCATCGTCAAATGATGTCATGTTATATCTGCCCCTCCCTCCCGGTCCCGCTCCCCCTCCTGCTCGGTCTCTTCGTATCTTTCTCCCCATCTCTGTTTGTCTATTTCTTTAACAATTTACCGTTTTGGCCAAATCCAAATCCAACACGAACCCCACCGACCAGAACGGGGTTAGGGTAGCCTTCTTTATGAATCAGTTACCAAGGCGCTGATGCTGCAATAAAAGGTGCGATTTATCATAATGGCTGACGCATGTAGAAGAGACAGAAGTGAGGGGGAAGACAGGGAAGAGATTTCGCAGACCTTCTCTCACTCCCACTTTCACTCTCTTCTCCTCTAAAAGGCATCCCAAAGTACATTTATATTTTGCAATATAACGCAATGTGGAGCTGGAGCTCCTGCTGTGGATTGTGTGGATTGTGAAGCCATCGATTTCATTTATTTTTGCCATTTTCCGCATTTTTCACAAATCTGTTTTACACACGCACACACACTGGCATACACAGAGCTCCCATTTATGGTGGGGTTTTCTATATATGTACATACATATGTATGTAGTTTCTTCTATGAATGTGTGCGAGTTATCTGAGGCGGCCACCAGACGCCGCCAGTCGCCGTCGCCGTCGCCGCCAGTTTCCATATTGATTACAACAAATTTTCTCCCGTCGCCATTTCGCTTGGAAGTTGTCGCCGGCTTTCAAAGAGGACTTGGGGGAACGGTAGCAGGAGCTGGAAGCTGAAGAGAGAGAGAGAGAAAAACAAGATTATGTAACTGATACGGGAGTATGTGTGTCTGTGTGTGTGTAGTTGGTCTGTTCCGAACATTCCCACGTATCATTAAAGCTCTATTAGCGCGACATGTGCGCGAATGGAAATACGATTTGGCAAAAACCAAACAGAAGATGGAATGGGAGCTTAAGAGTAAGAGAATGACACCCTTACCCGTCTACCACCATTAAGACCAGCGACTTAAAGCAATTGCCAAACTATGTTTAGGTATACATACCTCTCCTCCCGTCCCCTGGAACGTGTATACCCATGCCCTAATCCATAAAGAGCAGCTTCGTACAGGTTCCTCTCTCTCTCTTTAGTTAATTTTTCCATTATGCTCTCTTGTATGCATTTCCTCTGCTGAAGATGCTGTTTTTTCTCTAGTTACAGTTCTTTGCTGCTTATAATATTTCCATACCCTTTGAATGACCCATTTCAACCAATATTGCTGATAAGTATATATGTACTTTTTTAGCAATTAGAAGGTAGCTCTTTAAAGTAAATGTACATATATATGTACATATGTATGTACATATGTACATATGTATGTATATTCTTCATCAGGATCAGGTCACCCAGGCTATCTGGTCCATTTGCAATGATCGATCAGGGAAGGTATGTAAAGTTTCGGTACCCGAACCTAATCTTCGTTCCTTGTTTTTTGTTTTGCTCAGCACTGCTTTACATTCCCACCTCCCTCCTTTCCTCCTTCCCTCTAGCTAGTTCGCTCTGCCATCAACCGACAACCGTTCACTTGCTTGACATTTACTGCCGGCTGCTGCTGCGCTGCCGCAGTTTTCCGCTCTCCGCTGCCCGCGCCTCTGCTCTGACCATTTCTTGGAGTCTGTGTTCGATGGCGACAGAGGCTGCTGCTGCCTTTGCTGACTTTGGCGGCGACTGTCTGGAATTTGGTTGAACCGGTTTATGTGTGTACGAGTATGTATGTGGTTTGCCAGTGATTGTAGTTGTAGCTTTACGAGGAGTTGTTGCTGGAAACTGGCGACTGGCTCAAAAAATACAAAATACTTGCACACAGAGAGCAAAACAGCTTTTGTGCGGAGAGAGGCTTGGCTTTTGGCTTTGGCTAACCAACTGGCCAACAAACACACACACACACACATACATGAATATGTTGAGGCTGGATGGTAGAGGGGGGAGGACACATAAAACAGCGTGCATATTTGTCGTTGTGGATTATTTCATAGCAGAATTCTCTCTCGTGTGGGAGGAAGGGGAGGAGCGCGAAAGGAAGAGCAAATAATTGCGGTCCTCGTCCTCCCGCCAGTGTGGCTGCTGTCCAGGCAGCTCTTCCTTTTCTGCTGCTGTTCCTCTGCCAGCGCCTTTCTCTCTCTTTGCCTGTTCCGGCATTTCCCTCTCCATTTGGCTCTTTTCGCTGTTAATTTACATTGCAAAAATGTTCTTCTTTTGACTTTAGACGCAATTTGCAATTCAATAGTCTATAGATTTTTCTATTGTCAGAATGGGTCGTCCGCTCGAGAGTGGGTGGACCCGAGATAGAGGGTGGGGTGCAGGGTGGTATGTGGTATGTGTTGTGTGGTTTTTGTGGGCTGTTGTGATTGTGACACAGCGTGTGCCAACAGGAGGAAGCGGGGGGTATGGGGTTTAATCTCGTAATTTGTTGATAAGAATCCCATGAAAAGCAAGTGAAATCGACTAGATGGTATCCCGTAGCATATCCTTTGCATACAGGGTACAGCCCAATGATATCTCCTCTACTTTTATCCCCACACAAACACAATCACTCCAAATGGCCAACACTTTGCTGTTTTGGAAAAATACAAAAGTTTTCCTCTGTCTCCCACTTCAGCACACCCCTCCCCTCAACTCTCTTCCTGGCTCTATGAAATCTAATCTCTTAAAATGCATCCAAATTTCTGTGTGAGAGGGGAGGGAAACATGGAGGGGAACCCCCCATGTCCGATGGTCTGATGTTTCGAATATTCGATATTCGAGTGATGCCCGCAAACTATGCCAAAATAGTTTCAAAATTCGATTGGTTTTCGGCTATTGGCCACATTCTCGCATCTCCCTCCGCCCCCCCCTGTTTGTGGAATCCCCTCCGAGCCACTACGTTGAATTCGAATGCAAATTGATAATGAAATATGCGAATGCGAATGCGGATGGGGGGGAAAATGCAATGGAAACGCACGGGAGTGCCGTGCCCCTCCCTTTGGGGTCAGCATTCTTACTGCTGTCATGCCGACATTTCACTCTCTCCCTTTCCGCTCTTTCCCGCTTATTGGCCATTTAATGCAATGCGGCTAATAAACGAAATGCGGTAAACGCAATGACAGTGCGATTAGCCATAAATCATTGTGGCAGCATCCATCGTCTGCTTGGGATTTGATTTGGGGATTGTGCGGGGGGGGGGGGGGGGCGTTCCTGTTGCTTCTGTGGCTACTGTTGCTATCCTGCGGTTCCTTAAATCATAATCCGCACGTTCACAGTGTGTGTGTGTGTGTGTGTGTGTGTAGGAGTTTTGTGGTGTGTGTGGCGGGAGTCGGGATTCTTTCAAGCCTGGTGAAATACGAAAGAAAGGAAACAAAATTAAATCAATATCAAGTGAGGGTGAGGGTGGTTAGAGATCGATAGAAAAGGAAGTCCATAAACTTATGATTTAACAAAATGGATAAATGTCGATAGCTAGGGTTAATACATTATTGATGACACATCAATACATATCAAGTAATCAATACCCTTCCCCACCCCCGCCCTTTGGAAACTTTTGATTTATTCAATTGTTTATTTATTCAGCGATGTGATACAATGACAAAACATTCGTCCACCAATAAATCTCAATCTCAATGCAAAGGAAGTAAGTAAGAAATACTGAGATTCTCTCTCTCTCTCTCTCTCTCGGACGACGACAATAAATAACAACAATAATTATGCACGACAAATAATGTTCAAATAAAAAGGAAATACCCCCTCCCCTCCCCTCCCCCTCTCTATTCCTGCCTATTCCTTCTTTCAATGATCCATAATTGCTATTAATTTGCTGAGAGAGATAGAGGAGAGAGAGAGCAGAGGGAGAGTGAGTGAGAGGGAGTGGAATTTGCGCAGACTTTTCAAACAAATGCTTCGACACTTGAATGGGAGTTTTCCCGAAAGTTTTCCCTCCTCTTCTACTCCCTTTGGTTGCTTTTGTTGTCCTCTAATTTATTTAGCATTGTGTAAACTTGTTTCAAGGCTGAATAGGTTTTTATTTCGAATGGAAATTACTCTCGTAAATGGGGAATAATAGCAAAAGCAATAATAACAATCCATACAGACATAAAACATGAAGAGAAATGCAGATACGAAGGATGGAATACCCTCGAAATGGGAGCCAAGAATGTGGCAAAGAAAACCTTACAGAAAGAAAGATTATAGAGTATATTCCACATTGAGATTATGGGAGAAATATAGCACGAATAGTAGATTTCTGGACGATTTTTATGATTTTCAGTGGATTTAAATTAGATATATTTGAATTGTTGGATTCTAAAGCATTTTCTTCTGCTTGCTTTCTTCTATAAACACAGGCAAATCCTCTCGCAAGGATGTAGCCCTGAGCAAACACAAAACAACCTCAAAAGTAAAACATTTGAATTACATCAAAGACAAAATTCTACTCGCAAAATGGCAAAAGTTAGAAGGCTCCCCAGAAGTTGGGTGTTCGGCGACGACTGTTTCGACTGTTTTTGGCCAAACTCGAAATCAAATTGTGCCAAATTACTTGGCCAACAGCGGAGAGAGAGAGAACATAGAGTGCTGGTTGTGCTGTGAATCCCTGCGTAGCTGTCTGTTGGTCCAAATGAATAATTTGGCATCGCAGATAAACGAAATCAATGTCCAATGGCCCTCTCGAACCCCGAAAACCCAAAACCCCAAACCGAAATGGCAACATCTGCAAATTTAGACGACAGAGAGGGGAATAGAGAGGGGTAGGGGCAGAGAGGGAGCTATAGAGATGTAGGGAGGAACCTCTGGGGCCACTCTGTTGGGGAACTTGTTATTGAATTAAAGTGACTTGATTTACGGGCGCGTTCTGGTCAAAAGCTCTTAATGGCATTTGCCACGAGAGTCCTGCAACTTCTACCCCTTCTCTTTATAGAGGAAGATATATAGGGTCATCTATTCTCTGCAAATAGAGCTTGTGGGCTTAGTGGAGGAGTAACAGTCAAGTCAACGTCGATATGATATGGCACTCGATGAAAAGTGAATGAACATTTGATTTAAGAGCTTAATGTTTCGTTGAATGAAAAAATTAGTATTTACAGCGAATATCTAATAGTTTTTTTAGTTTATGTATTGGATAGAAGGAATATCTGCATTGGTAGGTGTTTGCTAAACTCTCGATTTTTCATTAACTCCACTTTGAATCGTCTGTGACAACGATTACATAGCGATTAAAAACAACAAAACCTTAAATCAAATTAAAAAACAGTAACAATTCTGTGATTTAAAAAAGTTTTCGATGTTTTGGATGCTTTGCTTAGAGCCAGAGCCCCTCTCTACCCTGCCCCCTAATGAGAAACAATGTCGTAGCAGCTGTTAATGTTGGGGCAACAAGCACGCAGATACGGAGGCACAGATAAACGGATGGGAAACTAGAACTAAGGCCGGCACTCCACTTCTCTCTTCAATGACAACGGATAGCGCTAATAATTTATGCATGTTGCACACTCACCCACTCTACCCCTCTGCGGAGCAAGGTTTATCTTGTAGCTGCTGCCACGCCCCCCAACCACACACACACACACACACACCCCTACGCGCACGCTGACAACGGTGACACATAATTTAATTAAAACTCTGCACCGCACCTCGTGAACTACAAAACAGTGCAAATGCAAATTATTATTAATTACAGTACAGAGAAAACTACCCCTCCCGCTCTGACTCTCCGCTGTCCTCCACTTCTGCGGATAGACCACGAGACTCTGGGGCGCCATCTGTTGCTAGTCTGCTGCTGTGTGGCGGCAAAAACGGTTTAAGTGCTTTCGAGTGCAACTGGTAAGTGAATTTAAGAGAGCCAGAGGGCTCTCTGCATCTTTCTGCATCCAAGCAAAGAGAGAATATTAAGAGCTTCTGGCTTGGATCGCTCGGGAGCTTAGAACTGTTGCTCGGCTTCTGCAGAGCCGAATGCAATCTCTTGCTTGTCTCGTGCCGATCTTAGTCCCTCTCGCTTCTGATATTGGAATGCTGATCTTTTCTTCAATCGCTCCTCCACAGATCCTGCTCGAGGCGGCACGCATCAGCTGCATCTTGGGCCACTCGAAGGGCTCAAAGCGTTGCAGAAAAAAAGGGGACTTGGGCGACACGGCATCGATGCCCGACTCCGAAAGGGTGGCTACGCCTCGCTTCAGGTGCAAGTGTCGCGGTTGTAGAGCTCCAGGATGAATAGTAAAAGGATGAGGGTCCTTTAATGTGCGGCAGAGGTCCACGGTTTCCCGAGATGATGATAGTTCTGACAGAGGTGTCCTTTACTTTTGACAGAAGTATCAAGGGGTTGATTGGTGTATCCACCACTCTAGTAATGTTCAAATTAAACAATGGCAAATTCCCGTACCTGCAGGAGGACACTATTCTGCTTTTAAGCATTAATTATATCCTTTTTAGCCTTGTTATCAAACAAATGCCAAACAAATTGGCAAGCGAAAGAGGGTGAGAGAGGAGAGGCAGAGAGGTGGGACAACAACAGTGCAGATAAAAGTGCAAAATCCAATCAAGCTATCCTAATTAAAATCCTGAAGGAGGAGGCCTGAAGCAAACTCAATCACTGGGTGAGAGCGAACGCATGCATCCCCAAGGGTCTCTCGTTAGTTCCTTTGCTCCTTTGGGTTTGTCTTTCTGTTTGTTGTTTGCTCTTTCCTTCTTTTAGGAGGAGGAGGAGGAGGAGGAGAGAACCTAAAACTGTAAAACTATGCTAATCGAGAGTGGTAGAGGAATAGTAAGGCAGACAAAGTGCTACTCTCAGACAAATGAAGATGGAAATCCCTGAGATACTTTTACACACTTTACTTAAATAATATTAGATCAAATAGGTTTTCAATTAAGGCAGATAGAAACCCAGAAACATTCCGCTAACCACAAAATCGAAATCTTCGCCCATATAAGAATGGAATTCCCTTGTTATTCCCCATGTAATCTCTCATTCTCATTTGATACTCTCTCCAACACAGGAAACAAATTAAATTCTGTGTAAATTATTCAATTTCCTTGCAGCAAGAGAGTCAAGTGACCCAGCCCCCAATGCGAGTGCCAGGATACGCGCGGAGAGCGCCACTTCAGAGGAGTCGCAATCCGATGAGAAAGATAGAGAGAGGGAAAACAGGGAAAGAGTAACCAGATCTATTTCACAGCCAGAGACAAAATGGGGAATTCTGTTTCTCATTCAATTTTCATTCACATTTCTGTCTCTCTCTCGCTCGTTTCTCTCTTTCTCTTTCCCGGCTTTCCCTGTCTAGAGGAATGCGATTTTCGCGCAGTTGTTTTCTTTAATTTTCCGCATTCGAAGGCAGCAGCAAACAGTCGACTTCCTGCCTTACGTCCGTGCGCCACGTATTTCGCGAGCTTCTGCCACTCCTCCCCCCACTCCTGCCCCCCTGATGTGGCTCCTTTGGTTGTCGTCTCGTTTGTAGCATCCTGTATCCTGTGTAAAACATATGCATACATTTTATACGGCATTACGGCATTACAATATTGCATTTGCTGAAACATTTCTCTCGCTTCCCACTCCCACTGCTTTCTTCCTCCAATCTGCCTCTTTCCTGCGCTATGCGAATCCTGCGAGAAGCCCCTCCATGGAATCGTCGCTGCTTCCTTCGTTAGCATTGAGTTACGGCTGCTGCTGCAGCTCCTCGCTGTCGAGTGTACCCTACAATTTATGACATCTAGGGGGTTTCTATTTCTATTCAGTTAGGGGCTCTCTTCAATATATTTTCAATATAAATATTTCACTAGAGAATGCCCAACTACTCTAATTCGTATCCTGTGATTATTATCTACACCGATCTATCAAATGAAATGAAGGATACTGTGAACAAAAAAAAAAACAACATTAGAAACTCTCGGAGTAGAAACGTCTATGCTTTAAGAAAGCTTTTGAAAGCATACTTTTATGATGATTCTCATTAAAAACATATCATATAATTCCATTACTCAATTCAAATAGGTAGGTATATGTAAAATTTTCTAAGGATCCTAAGAAATATTCCACATATCCACTCTTTCATCTCTTATCGTGGATCATTCCCCTTTTTACTACAGGGAATCTTGTACTTCGGTAGGCTCTTTTTTCATCCGCTTGTAAGTTGTTTCTTTTATTTTGTATTCAGCTTCAGTTTCTGTTTTCGGTTTTGACTTTAGGTTTTACCTGGGCTTTCCACTTGCCACTCCTTACAACCCGTCCACCAGAAACCAGTATCTATTGCTCCTTCAGAGTCCTTTCCGTTCCTTTCCCCCCTCTGCCCTGCTACCTTGCCTGCTCCAATTACTGTTTGCATAGTGGAGTGTCGTCGTCTGCGGAAATTTGTTTATTTTACGCGCATTGCGTTTTGCCGTGGCTTCGCTTCGGTTTTTTGGGGTTTTCCGCGTTTTCCGCATTTCAGGATTCTTTTTACAGGAGCAACACGAATCAGACATCCTTCGAGCGTGTGCGGAGACTCCGAAGACAAAATGACAGCTAAATGCATCACAGGACACTCTCGTGGCAGAATTTATTTGGCGTGAATTTCCTCCTGTACTTTTTCGGAATTTGTATTTTGCATTTTCCTGTAGCGGTTGACATTTTCCCTTTACCTTCGCCGTGGAATCAGAATATCTGCCTTTCCTTCAGTCAACAGAATATAGGATGGCGAAGGGAGGGGGAGGAGTGTTGCCTGCTGGACAGGCGGCTCTCTCTCTCTCTCTCTCTCTCTCTATCTCTCTCTTACTCTGTTGCAACATAAGTTGCTCATAAAAGTGTGTTGCACAAACAATCGTATAATCGTTTCGTTGAAACGAAAACCTAATGAAAATGTCGTTAAAATCTGTGCAAAAACTTTTTGTTTTGGGATTTGTTTGGCTGGAGCTTTTGGCAGAAAGAGAAAGAGATGGATATAATTGGTAGAAATGTTCCAAAGCAATAAAACCATACACTGGCAGCTCTGAGACCGAGAGAATCCCTATTGAAATATAAATATAGGTAGATACCCGCTGAAATTGTGGAAGGAAGGAAACATTCGGAAGTAAGGACGTTCCAAATACTTTTTTTTTTAGCTCCAGTAAACGTTACTATTGGATCTGGAACAACCTCTACACTCATTTCACATCCAACTGCATTTTGCTGACAGTTGGAGCTTCCTTTTTGTTAGCATGGAACTGACACGAGGAGCTCTACATCCATTCTGAATTGATGGAAGAAGGACATCTACTTTACTCCTGCTGTGTGGAGGAGCTTGCACTTGTTCTATTTCTATTGCAATTTCTATTTCTAGTTCTAGTTCCCTTGACAACTGATGAGCTGATGGCTTAATCTAGTAATTGGCCTTAGAAGCCCCTGACTGCCATAGAGTCCTGGCCATTGAGGCCAACAGACAGGCAGAACTTGGCCCCAAAACCGGAGCGGGGCTCTCTCCCTGCTCGTTTCTCTATGCAGATGAGAAGGAGGGCAGGGCTTCGGCTTCAATCACTTGACATGTTGTTCGGTAGTCAATTTTGTGGATTGCTGAGATTGTTGCCAGTCCACCTCCTGCGGCTCCTCTCTTGTGCTGTTCCTGCACTGATATTATCCCCATTTCTACCATCATTTACTCCTCCCTTTCCACCTTTGGGTGCAGGCTTCTCTGGCTTCTATGACATGTTGCAAGTGCACTCCATGCAGAGTCCTTTCCTCCTGTCCAGTCAGTAGTTTGGCCTGTGGCCAGGTATTCCGCCTGTCCCTTCCTTGTGGATATTTCTCCTGTGGTTGCCGGCCCGCCTGCCCGCCTGTCCTTTCCATTGTCCTGTTTTGTGGCCCCAACTCTGCGTTGACAGGCGGCTGCTGCCTTGTGAATCCTTTGCCAAAAACCCACTCTGTGGGGAGACGCAGGACCCAGAGTCAGGGCACACAGCTAACAAGCCGATCAGCCAGCCAGCCAGCCAGCTAGCTATCTCCATGTGAGATAGGTATAAGGAATATTAAGTAGGGAGTCATAGGGAAGGTTTATATACCTTTAAAAACGCCCAGGAACATGGATGGTCGAGTGAAATTCCTTGAATATATATTTAGAAATGGTTCATACATAAAAACGAGGGAGATCCCCTTTTAATTAGAATCTACAGATGAGTCTTTGCTGATTGTAGACTAGAAGATCCATAGACCCAAAAAATCATTTACATAAAACATTCAAAAGCTAGATTCTTCCCCAAGTTCCCTCAGAAATCCCAAAGAAGGGGGGTTTTTGGGGATCCAAGGAATCTTAAATTTCGTTGGAAATTCTTTGGCGGACTATTGTGTTTATAAATACTATTTCCCGTGGTTTTTCCCTCTCTCTCTCTCTGTCTCTCTCTCTTTTCTCACACTGCCTCGGCCAGTGCGCGCCTCCTGGCGGAGTGAGCAAGATGTAACGGATGCTACAACAGAAAAATGAGCTACGAATTGTTAATTTTATGATGCAACTGAGAGAACTGAAAGAACTGACAGCAGCACGGGGCAGCTTGGGGCAGCATGGGGCAGCATGGGACAGTGTAGCAGGCAGCCAAACGCAGCCAAGTGGCAGCATTATTAAAGCCTTGTCAGCAACACCAACACAGAGAGAGGCAACACCAGTAGTGGCAGCACGTGGCGCAAATTGTGGCATAAAACGGTAGCAAAGACACCTGCTGGCTGCTCTGCATATTAATAAGTTCGTTCGGTTCGTGGCGGCGCCACACGCGGCCAAGCAGGCGGGGTACGTGGGGGCCATCCACATCAGCCATCCATCCTTCTCTGCAGCGAGAATGGGAACTGACTCTGTGTCCCAGCTGTGGTTCTGGCCATAGTCCTCGTAGTTGGGCATTCATTAGACCAGCTACAGGCTCCCGTTTATCCGTTCATTGTTTTCTGGCCAAATTGCGTACACGTTACGTGGTCGTACGCTTTTTTGCGGCACGTCACACGTTGCAGATTGACTTTAAGACCTGTATATATTTTTGTATATTTGTATGTACGAATATATTTAATTTCTTCATATTTGAGTAGTAATTAGTATGTGAGGACTGCAAGAAATATTCGATTTGGTTGGGAAGTCCATGTGTTTTTTTTTTACTATGTTTTTTTTGATGGGAAAAGGAGTCCTAGGAGTTTAAGGAGTCGTTTGTTTCTCGGGCAAAGCTTTAAGGATTTCCAGGAAATTGTGTATTTCCTAAATCTAAACTGAATACTACATCATTTTCCTCAGTAAATTTATAGATGAGGATTGCTATCTCGTTTTCTTTTTTCGAAGGACAACGACGACTGTCCGCTAATGGCCTAAGCTGCAAAACGAATCCAAAACCAAATCTGAATCCGCAACCAAACCGAACCGAAAAAAAAAGAGTGGCGATTGTCTGTCGACAGGATGTCTCCGGCGACAAAAGTCTGGCAGCAGCAGCAGCAAGGATTCCGACTGCATTGCCGCCGCACTGCCGCCTGCCCCATGAACTTGAGTTTTTTTTTTTTCTGTCGTGGCTTTGGTTGGGGGGGGAGTCGATTTTCCCATTCTGTTGCTGACGCAGAGGAATCTCTCCTCTCCTCTTCCCCTCCTGATCCTATGAAACCAGGGAAACGGTTGCCTTTCTTCTCTAACGAGTTCTCTGCAGCCGAGCGCCAGTGCCAAATTTACTTCAGTTTTTTATTTGTCGCCGCTGCTGTGGCACGTAGAGCGTGTTAAATTTTACGCACGCATTCTGCTATTCTCCCGTATCTCCATGGCTATCCCTATCTCTGTCTATACCTATACCTATCTCCATCTATCCTTCCTGTCCTTGTCTTTATCTGCCGCCCTTTTGGCTACAGGGTAGCATTCAGAGGGTCTACCCCAGAAAACGATTATCTATGGATAGCCCTAAGGATGGGATGGATCTATGAGACAAAGAGTTATGTGTAATGTTATCTACTAGGTGACTTTTAGCACAAAAAAGATACTGAAAATGTATTTTTAAATTTTCTTTAACATTTTTTATTCAGAATCGTAATCTTTCAATTTTTGTGGGAGCCACTATTTTGAACATAGAACGCTCTAGTTTTCCACAATGCTCTATGAAGGAAAGAACTACGTGTTTCCAAAGCTTGATCATAATCAAGAATTAAAAACTAAAGTTTCTTTGGGAATTAGCTCCAATTAGAAAGTATTCTCCTCCAGCATGCCTCGAAAAAAGTATTTTCCGTCTATAATTTCACATATTTCAATAGAACTGCCAATGGGATAAATCCCATTAGAGCGTACCTTTCAGTCGCAACATCCTGTACACTTTTGTAGTTCCTTGGTTGTTGTTTTTTTTTCTCTCGATGAGTGCACTCCATTGCGAGTGGCTCGCTCGCTCTCTGGCCGTCTGGCAGTTTGCCAAAAAACTGTCAAAGCAATACGAGACAACGTGCCTCATGCCCCCAAAACATACCCCCGGAAAAGTCGAATCTCCTGCCGCCAGGAGACAGGGACATGTGTGAATGCTGCCAGGAGGTGAGTCTTCCTTTGGTCCAGTGGGGAATGCCATGGAAGTTCTATACAAATGAAAATGCAATTCACACAAATGGACTTTTCTCTCGTTTCGGCGTAAAACAGTGGATGGGAAAATGGTAGAAGGGGACGGGGCGTTGGTTGGGGTGTCACCAAAAAAAAATCAGCGATAAACGTGGACAAGCGGCAAAGATTGAATTAGTTTGTTGGATTCTTTTTTGGACAGTAGGGGAAATACAAGAGGAGGGAGGGGGACTACAGAGGAGGGGGACTACTTCACTGCAGCAGATACCAGTACCAACGGATGACAGAGGAGGATGACTGGAGTGTATCAGAGGGATAGTACGAGTATAAATGATTTTTTGGGGGGTCCGTTTCTCCATTCTGTTTGCAGAGAGGCGGAAGGCTGACTGTTTTCCCACTCGTTCCCCTCTCTTGTCAAATGCATTTATTGATTTACTCCATAAATCTTTTGTGTTCAATGGTTTTGCAAAAACGAACAACGAATAAAATGCTGGCTGGCTGCTGCTGCTGAAAAACAAGACCCCGTATGGCCGTCAAATCTATCTCTATCGGTGGCATCTAATTGGAAGACATGCAACATGCAGCAGCAGTGGTATCAGAATCTATTGTTTCGTTGCGGATTTCGTTATATTTTCTATTTTCATTCAACATTTAATTGAAAAATGTGAAAATGGATCTCCATCAAGTGGTGCGAGATGTGGAAATGGTGTTTTGACAGGCTGAGGATTTTGGTTAAATTTAATTTGTTTTTTTTTTTTTGTTTTTTACGATTTGAAGTTTTGATGGGTGTTTGAGTGTTTATGGGGTTTATGGCAAAACGGTTATTGAACGGGTTGAATCGGTGTGAATTCCTTGGCGACTTTATTATATTTGAATCAACTTGTGAAGGGTTAAAGAATCCCCTAGAAACCCTTAAAGAAAACATAGTCGGCTTTAAATCCGCTTAAAAATAAATAAAATAAATCGACAGAGATATCAATTTGAAATCGATTAATTATTAATCATAATCATAATAATTAAACTATCATCATAAATTATATATTATAAATTATATATTATAAATTATATATAAATTATATATTATAAATTATATATTATAATTTATATATTATAAATTATATATTATAAATTATATAAATGTATTATCTATGATGATAGACTTTTGATTTTGACTGATTCAAAACTCTTAGGATCGATTTCGATGGATGCATATCGATTTGGAATAGAACATTGTCGAAGAATGATCTATTGTATAAATTATTATGGATTTATGATTGACAAAATTTGAATCGTATTTCTGAAGTAGATCTCTTTTCTAATAAATTGAGTAAACTCTCCGAAAGAAGAACCAGAGAAACATAACTGCTAACAATGCAAACAGCCGCCGCCAGAAAGGGGATGAGACTTGACCTCTGGCCTCTGTCTCTGTCTCTGGCCCCAAAAAAGATACACACGAGTGGCACACTCGTAGTTTTGCTGGCAGTTTTGCCTGCAAAGCAATGGCAATTCCCTGTCCAGTCAACAACACTTTGTTATTAAGACTCTTTTCCATATTCATGAATTCCCAAGGAAATGCGGAATGAATGATTTTGAATAATGATTAGACTATGCATTCGATTGGCCATAGAAGCCACAGAGAAGCAGAACAGAGTGCAGCATCATGGCGAGATGCATTTTCATAAATATTCAAAACGCATTTTGTGTGTGTGTGTGTGTGGGTGTGGGTGTGTGTATCTGCATCCTCCCCCGTGTGTGACATTGATGCCACAGGGGCAGGGGCTTGGTGCCTGCTGCCTGGGATGTGAGTGCCATCTCCATGTGTTTGGTGTGTCCGAAAAATACCAGAGATAATGCGTGTTGTATGAATTCATTGCACTTCAAAAACGAAAGAGAGTCTTGGGACTATCCCTTACATTTGGGAAACTAATTATAAAAGGTATCTACTACGAAGGTATGTGTGAAGTTTGAGCGATATATCTTTGCATTTGTGGATCCCATAAGAATTGACATGCCAAAGAGAGACGTTGAAAGAGTTATATAGAATAACTAGAACTAGACATAAAAACTATGTCGTACAATCTGTGAGATTGTTTAAGTTGTTAAGATGCTGGTGTTGTTCCAGTGAAATCTTAGGGCTCTTTTATTTAGAATTGAGTGGATTTCTAGCTTTTACTTCCTTTGAAATCTAGCGACTATTTTCCCAAGGGGATTATAGTACGGGGTTTTAGGAAAAGTTGTTCCTTAAATGTTCCCTTCCCAAAAAAAAGTATATCTTCTTCCAACGCACACACATATTACAGGGCATCAAGAGAAGAAGGACTGCCCTGCTTGTTCCAGGACTCGCTGCTGATGTCCATGACTGATGTGCTGTTGAAAATGCATTTATTAAATTCATGCACTGCCCACACGAGACACTCGACACTCGACAGTCGACAGTCGAGAAGAAGTGCTGCAGTCCTTAGGAGGCACGGGGATGACAGGGACAGGGACAGGGACAGGGACAGGGACGAAACGGATGGATGGACAGAATCCATTTCCTGAGACTTACTCGAGTGGTTCTTTGCTTATAGCTTGATTTATTTATTTGCTTACCAAAACAACAAGTGATGTGAGTGTGGCAGGGTCAGGGGCAGGGGCAGGGGCTGGGGCAGGGGTAGATAGAGTCAGAGGCAGCATCAAGCCATCAATTAGGCCCCAAAGTAAGCCAGCAACAACAGTTGTCAATTAAATTCGAATGGCAGGCAAATTGTGAGCTCTATTTCTTCGGTCTGTTCTCCGTTCTGGTTGGTTCTGGGCCCCTGGCCGTTAGGCTGGCGACTAATTGGGTCTCTAAAAGCGGCTGAAACCGAAGACGGGTGAAGCAGTGAAGCGGAGCGGAAGAGTGGAACAGAATGAACATTTCTAAAAGATTTCCATTAATTTCGAGGAATAAACGGAAGAGCGGTAGATGTAGCAGCAGCCTTCACCTTTACCCCAAAATTTACCCCAATGCCCGAATCCCCGACTAAGAAAGAAAAAAATGTATAATTACAGGGCAAAGCAGAATCCAACCATCCGTTGAGCATATTGACCTCCGGCCAAGTGGAACGTGTCGTCGACTGTCGGTTCTTGACTGTTGACGACGAGTACGGTTAGTTAGAGCGAGAAAGAGAACGAGAGCTCATCTCGTCATCGAACCCTTTGATGGGTGCTTCAGACACCCCGAAAGCAAAAGAAAAAAAAGGAAAACACAAATGAACAGTTAGCCAATGTCATTAGCATTCGTTCGAGTTTTGGCTCTCGGAAGAGAGGGTTACCTAAACAGTTTCCGAGGGGTGCTAGAGATAGCACAAGTGGCGATACAAGTGAAGGATTTTGAGGAAAAATGTAATCTCCATTGAAATTGTTAAAAGTTTTGAAATTTGCAACAGATTGAAAGCTTTACAGTAAAAAGACTTTCTACAGTAGATGTCTAGTAGATGGGTCCTCTTCAGTTGATTTTTTCTAGGTCTGGTTATCCAGTTACCATAGAAGGAATACCTTCATTCAATCATTTATACTTTTATTAACACTACAGACTACCCTCTTTCTCCGTCTGCACTCTGACTTTTGCTCTTCCATGTGTTTGCTCCTGTTGTATTTCTTACGGTTTTTGTTGTGCTTGTTGTCTGTCTTTCACCATCATCCTGCGGGTCACGCGCATATGCATGAGGATGGATGGAGTCTGATGGAATGAAGGAGGAGAGAGTCTGGTGGAAGGCTAGGGGGCATGGCATGGTTTGTGGAAGTGTTTTGGTGTGTGTGGCGGCGGTGGGGCAGTCTGTTTGGTGGAGAACCTCCCTGTCTCCTCCCTGTCGTCGTGACGGGGAAACCTTTTCCGTTGACTTTTCCACTTTGACGAAATTAAATCTGCAATGCAAAAATGATGATGGACATGGGGCACATGGCACATTGGGATTGGCGTGTGTGTTGCGCTTGAATGGTAATTGAGAAAGTCAGATAGAGACAGAGAGAGAGGGCGAAGATGGAGGGGTAAAAAGAGAGCGAGAGAGAGAGAGACACAGTTGTACAGTTGAGAAGAGATTCTGAAACGCTTCGAGTATGTGACTTTTCCATGGAAATGTATAAGGAATTGGCTTTCATTGTAAAGCGAATTGGCAATAATTAAGATGCCAGATGGTGAATGGACTTGATTTGATCTGTACATTAAAGGTATGTTCATAAGACGTATTTTTTAACACGGCTACACTTTTGTCACATGAAAATATGAGTCAATTTCAGTAAACCGAGAGGCAGAGTACAGTCCGAGTCATACATTTGCCTTTCAAGTATTCCTTGATTCTGTGTCCTTTGCCCTTTTGCCTGAAGCTCACTCACTCTCAGTTCTCGGACTACCCCAAAATGCTCAGCAGCTACGTCCTTATGCCTTACCTTCTATGGAATGTACCTTGTCCTTGGAAGCAGCAGCAGCAATGGGCAGTGGCAGAGGGCCCAGCGGGGGGAGAACAACTGAAATGGCTTTAGAGTGAAACACTTTAGTAATTGGTAGCTTATTTCCATCAGCAGAAGCATGCGGACAAAGAGAGGAACAGCAGGGATAGAGATAGAGGCAGTGATAGACGGAGGGAGAAGCAAAGTAAAGCAAATGAAGGGACAGAGCCGGAGCCGGAGCAAGAGCAAAAGCTAAAGCTAACGGCATCACGATTATGCACAAAAGCAACGACACGACTGTCACAAGCTTAATGTGGAAACGTCGCACAAATGAAACAACTGCAAAAAGCGATAGCAGAGGGAGGGGAGGCGAAAAAACAGGCGAACTTTAATGCACATGTGTGTGTTTGTATGAACTTTGCATACATCTACAATCTACATACATCTTTCTTCTGCTATCTCTGCCAATCTCAATCTATGAAAGTCCAAGTTCTCTCTATCTCTTCACCTGTCCGTTAAAAATATGTGTGTGTGTGTGTGTGTGTGCCCTTCGGGACCAGCAGCAGCAGGAGAAACGAGAGGGAACGTTGTGAGTTGCTGCGGAGACCGCAACTCTACATTTATACCCGATACTTAGTCAGTATGGCTCTCCTCCGGCAGACGCCGCTAATATTAAACGACGCGACAAAGAGTGCGTGCGAGAGAGACAGAAAATCAGTCTGAGCGTGACGTCGGGCGCTGCTTAGCCAGTGCAAATTGATTTGTTCCTTTTGGCTATAAAAATGATCTGATCTGATCCAGATTCAGCAACCGGATAGATATGGTCATTATCTATGATTCTGCGTTTTTAGTTTTCTCGAATCTGCAATATTGTGGATGCAACAGATTTTCGTCCTTTGTGGGGGCGGAAGGGGGTGTGGCGTAATTTTGAGACCAAAGGGCTAAGATCCGATATCACGGGAGTGTGGCAACCAAATTTGGTTGCTCTGGCTCTTATAGGTTCTGAGATCCTTGAACTCACATTTTGCAATTGGCAAAACCGACCATGAAACCTGTGTGTTAGAGAGAGACAGAGCGAGAAAGAATGAAATTGTTTTCTTGATTCTGGCTATAATAATTATACGATCTGATTCAGATTTGGCACTCTAGAAGATATAGTCATCCTCTACGATTCTGCGTTTTCTGTTTTCTCGTGTCTTTGGAACAGACAGACAGACAGGGCACAATCGACTCGGTTATTGATGCTGATCAAGAATACATATATTGTATATACTTTATGGGATAGGAAACGATTCCTTCTGGACGTTACACACATCCACTTTTACCACAAATCTAATATACCCCAATACTCATTTTGAGTATCGGGTATAAAAAAGACCGGTTCTCTTTTACTTTGACATAATTAAACGCATTTGAAAGATGAAGATGTCGTCCTTGTCGCAAATAAGAAATGAGAGGAACAAGAAGGAAGGAACAACCAGCAAGATGAAGATGAAGATGAAGATGTGGGATGGTGACAGCCAGAGACCCACCTCATCTCATACTCTCCCCCCCCCCCCCCCCCCACTCACCCGCCACGATTCCTGTCATGGTTACGTGCTGTAGGGGGTAAAAGGCGTGGCCATGTTGCCACCTACGCTACTACTACTCTCTTCGATGCCTCCACCTGGAACCTCTCACTGATGATGAAGCTGATTATGTGAGGGCTCTCTCTCTTCCAAGGCACTTCTTCTGCTGCTGGCTTCTTATTCCACTTGTTCTGCCTCTTCTATATTCTTCATCTTATATTTTTTGTGCCTGTAGACCGATGATGAAGATGAAGTGCGCCTTGTTGTATCAATATTGCACTGAGAGAAAACCAGCATGCCATTATATCACACATTTCAGAGTGGTACTTCTTAAAGAAATGTTAGAGATTTCTTCTTATAGATCCCAAGAAAATAAAGCTAGAGTTCTGTAATTCGGATAAGCTGCCAAACCAGATCTTTAATCAATTTCTCTCAGTGTACACATGCAATATATGTAGCAGGCAGTCACTAGCATCCTCACCTCAAGTTGAAAAGATTTGTGTGGCATTCGAGGCATTTGATTTGAGTTATTTAGCAGGTCCGTCGACTGATGATATTTTCTCCCGTCCATCTCCAGCATCTCCTCTGCCCCTAGTTGCTGCTCGTGGTTGTTGTTGTTTCTGGACATTTAATGGCAGCCATTTCTCTTGTTTAAGGTGCGAACGCATCAGCAGGGCCATCATTGCTCTCTCTGGTGGATGCCGCTGCTGGGGCATTCATAAATTATGCAGACATTTAGCGGCACGACCACGAGCAGCACATTACGTATACGCGGCGTGCCACGCCGCGCCGCGCCGCACGTGTTCCCCGATGGTCCGTGTTGATAATTATACACTCTTTCCAAAGAGCACGGGGATATTATGATTTTAATTAGATTTATGATTTATTTGTGTGTCAATGGGAAAAGCATTTATCTTTTGCAGATCCTTTTTATCAGGAGATCTGCATAGATCACTATATTAAACAGAAACCATCTTTTAAGATGGTGAAATCATACAATAACTATTTATAGGAGTATCTTCCATGAGAATGATGGATATCCCAGAGTATCTATCGCTTCGGGCTCACCTTTTCTACGATAATCTCCTTCCTTAAGATCTGTTGTTGTTCGTTCATCCTCTATCTCTGATTGTGGGTGGAGGAGTGTTGTTCTTGTTTGTCAACATGGCCCACACTCGATGTGTTGGTAGCAGCAGCTTCAGTATGTGTGCCTCTCTGGCTGTTTCTTGTGTCTGTTTTTTTTTTCTGCACAGCCTGCGGCCATGTTGATAACTCTGATGACGTTGATGAAAAACTTTTGATTGATGTGGTGGCAAAAACTTCATGTTTGTCATTAGGCGCCACACAACTAGAGCAAGACGGCAGAGAAAGGGGACTCCCCAGATAGAAGAGGCAGAGAGAGCCAGGGAGGAGGGCCTCCAAGTTTTCGGCATAACAAACGACTGTCGGGGAAAAGTTCTCCCTGCCATTTCTCCTAGGGATGTGGGTGGTGGGATGCGTGTGGCGGCACTTGAAGTGCTTGAAAGACAAAAGTTTTGTTTATTAATTAATTGAGGAGGGCTCGTGGCATGTGAGTGACGCAACCAACCAGAGTTGCCCGTCCATCTGGCGCCAGAGTTAGCAATCGGCGTGAAAAAACAAGAGTGAGAATTTTGATTGAAATGGAAATTGTGTAAGTTAAATAATTTGACAGATTTTCAGTGAGTTTTTGGATAGGGAGTGGATAAAATGGTATTACAAAAATAAAATGCAGTACAAATTCTATACGGATCTTTCTTTTAGGCATTTCGGAAAAAACAAACAAATACATTCCTCGCATTCGGCGGGTAGCCTTGGCAACCCTGAACCAGCACCACTGCTCCTCCTGCAGTTCGGTCTTTCTTCTGTAACTGTGGCTGTACCTTCTGTTGGTCCTGTGCCTGTACCTGTGGCTTGCACTTACCTCCAGTTCTCCCTTAGATTTTGTCGCCTTCGAGGCTTCCACGGAGTTGTTGGCCATTCATTATGGCGTGTTTTTTCCTCCTCTGCCTAGTAGTTGCAAGTGCTTTTGCTCAAAGTTGCAAGGCAACACTACAATGCCACACACACACACATTCACAAACTCACACACTTCTCCTACTTCGTCGTAGCTTTTTTCTCTCTCTCTTCCTTTTCGCTGGCTGCTTTTTAAACTTTTCTCGTTATTTTTGCACATTCGCTTGGGTTTTATGGCCACTGGAAACACTAATTACCTTGTTTTTCGGAGAATTAACTTTTCGATTACTGTTGCTACGATGTTTGTTACTGGCACTAGAGTGGGGGAGGGAGGGGGAGGGAGGAGGAGGGAAGAAGGACGAGAGGAACTTACAAGTGCAGTTTGCAAAAAATAAGAATTAAATGAAAGCAATCAATGTGTGCCAACGAGAAAGAGAAGGAGGGAAATCTTTTCGCTGGTAAACTTTTTGAAAAATTACAAAAATATGGTAAAAGTTGAAGAAATTATGGCCTGAATTTTGCGCCCCACACAACCCCTTTTAACGACACCTCCCCCCTCACACTTTTGATGGCGTTATGGCGGTTAGGGGTTAAATTGAGGTCATCCTTGTTAAAGTGCAGTAGTTATTTTTCTGTAAAGAGAGAGCTTTTAGCGTATGTTGTTGCTCATATTCGTATGCACTTGCATTGGTATGAGTGTGTGTGTGTGTGTGTGTGTTGCATGTGAGTGTGTTTAAGGGCTGCCACCTAGCTTAAATACTTTGATTGTTGCCACAGCTGCCGCTGCCGCTGCTGCTGCTGCTCCTGCAGTGAAGCCAAGTTTTCCTTACGGCAATTTTTCCCCTTGGGAAGCTCTTCTTCGAGTGTTTTCATTAAGTTGTCGACTTTGAAGAGAGTTTATGGTTTATTAATGGGAGTTCCTGAAGAGCAACCACTCTCAATTGAGTTTGTTATCAAATCCAAGTTAATCTCTCAGTCATTAGCAGAAAAGCAGCTTAATTTGTGACATTTCCATCAGTTAAATGTCTTAATGTTTAAATTGCCTTTTGAAAAGGTTTTACTTGGGAAAGTTTAAAGTTTTCAGAGCTTTAAACTACTTTTGCACTTCAGAACTATAACTTTTGTGGGAATGAAAACTCGTTTCTTGTAAAATTCACTTCACTAATGATTACTTTTCCAATTTTGTCTTTCAGAAAAAGTTGTACTGAGGGGTGAAGTAAAAGGTAAGAAAAATTAAGAATACAGGAAAATAGAGTAAAAGGGTATCTTTATGTGGAACTTCCCTGACTAAATCTCTCTTGTGAAATATATGGCAATGCCCTCTTTGAATCAAACGGCAGAAATACTTAAAGAGTGGACAGGAGAGGGCAGCCCGATCAGGAGAGGGACGAGCAGAAGCAGTCTTTTCTACCAGGAGAGCAACAGCCTAAGGAGAGCGTATTCTGTACTAATGTGCACATGTGTGCAGCTCAGGGATTATCTCCCGAGCATAAGAGAAGAATAAAGAAATATAATGTGAATGCAGCGAAACATTAATATAATTTGAACACAGTTTTTTTTTATAAATTTAACCTTTTATACAATTGAATTTTCTTTATTTAACACGCGCACAACACATATTATTAATTATTTAAAAACTGCACTTTCCTGATATTAATAATAATCAAAGATTACTTAATTTCACTTATTAAAACTTCGTTTGACGCTTGCAAATAGCAAAGATCAAAGCAAAAGAGTTCTGTCGACGCAGGCGCAAAGGAGACGAAAAGATAAAGCGAAGTTCTCTGCTACTGCGCACGGTCGGCAGAACCGAATTACGTTCGGCACGCGCGGAAAAGGAAGAAACAAAAGAAAAAACAAATGGTTCGATTTGGCTGACGTCTACGCCTAGATGACATTCGTCATTGTTCACTGCTGGTACTGCAACTTCGTGTGCGCTCTTCGGCTGCAGTGGCTTCGTGTGCAGCTCTTCGTCTTCCGCTCAACGCTCACCTGCCGAGCCTCGGCTTTGCTTAAGTACTTCCTAAACGGGAAAGCAGCTGCATTGCCGTTATTACTTGCTGCTTGCGAAGCAAAGCAATAGCCACCTCTTTTGGGAAAAACTTTAAGTACGCTTTCAACTTCAACTTTCTGGCTCACATTTCCGCTGCTTCAGTCCCGAGCTGTCGACACAGCCATCTCTCTCTCTCTCTCTCTCTCTCTCGCTCATAACGTCTTCCTGTCAATCTGTTTCGAGTGGGAACATCTTCATGGAGTTAATTACAAGGAAATGTTACAGTGATTTTTTCTCCAGCAAACGCCCGCCGCATAACGGGGTAGGGGGGGGGGGGGTAGTGGGGGGATTGGGTCTGCTTCTTTTCCTTCTGCATTTTCTTTGTGCCTTTCCATTTGGTCATTTTCAAATGTAATTACATTTCATTTTTCTCGCTCTCTGTCTACGCCCCACTCCATGTCTCACGCTCTTCGTCCTTGGGCGGAGAGTCGTTCATTATCCGGGGCTGTCCATAACATTTTGTTGCACAGTCGTCGCTAATCTTGCTGGACAAGTTCCTCCTTCTCCCCTCTCTCTAAAACTCCCTCCCATCATCAGCCTTCTTCCCTCTGTATCCTTCCCACTGAGTAGAGTCCTCCCCGAGTCGAGTCTCCTGTTTAAATGTCAGTTAAAATCCCATAAATTCTCCTTAAATGACTTCTGTCTGCCGCAATTTCGTTTGCCAGCAGAAGCAGCCCCACGTTGACCCTGGCTGCTGGCTCCTGGCCAGAGAGAAGGATACTGAGAGCGGGGTTAAGGGGATGGATATGGCCAAGACGGATGATGGCCAAGAAGAATTGCAGCTTTGGCTAAAAGCTGAATTAACTCTTAGAAGCACAGGAAATCGCACAAAGATATATGTAGATATCAGAAAAAAAAATTTAAATTCATTCTTATGCTACACTTTTTTGTGTGTGTTTTGCTACTAAAAATATTCAGGGGTATTCAAAGTACTTGCAGGGTATTTGTCGACCATTCCTTGAGGCTCCAGAAAATCAGTCTGTGGCCTTCAAAGTTTTTAAGGTATGCATCTCAGATTGAATGATTTTTACTAAACTATCATTTAGAGTGTATTTCCACGAATATATGAAATTTTAACATACATTCTCTTCGGGAATTCCCCTGCTTTCTACGGGATGCAACGATTTTTCCTGACTCTTCTGGGGGGGAAAACGACTGCAACTCGCGCCACCCATGGAAACTCGTACAACTCTTACTAAACTTGCAACTTTTGCAATTGGTTCAATAAACTCATTAAATGCTTCCAACTTTCTTTGTCCTCTCTGTGTTTTCTTCTCTCTTTCTGTCTTTTTGTTCTGTTGTCCGGCAGAAAAGTTTTTCCGGGACTGAAATGGCGGTCATTCGGTCGCTTCGCTCCTTTTGGCTCGTTTTCAACTTGTCGCATTATCCTTTTTATTGTCGGCGACATTTGCAACGCATTATCCTTGGACGCCATTTATTTTGCTTTTATTCTGTTTGCATTTGTTGGCTGTGGAAACCGAAACCCTCGGAAACGCTGGGTTCTGTTTCTAGATGGCTTCATAGCTTCGTTTGGGGCTCGTTGCAGTCGCATTAGAGATTTCTGTGGATTCTCTGTGGGGCTTAAGGATTGAAATTTACGGATTTTTGAAACAGTTTTCATAATGCAAAAGGATTTCCATTGGTTTTTGGCCACAAGGAATCGAATAAATAGGAAAATATAGGTATAGGAAATACAATAGATTCCATACCAATGGATATATAACTTTTTCTAGAGATCTACTCCCCCAGTTTTGTTGTGTTTCTGGTTCTTGCCTACGGCATTGGACTTATTTCCTGCCTATTTTCTGTGGCTAAAATGTCTGGCTCTCTGGCTTTTGTTCCTCGGTTTTCGGAGGGGCCACGGCTTGCCGACGACAGACAATAAATTTTGTGGGGCCACATTTTAATTTGTGGTAAGAAGCAGCAACAGCAGCAGCAGCAGCATTGGCATATGGGGACGTGGGGTATCCGTTTCCGCCTAACACCTTGGCCTGGGTCCTGGTCGTGGCCCTATTTCCGAGTTTCGGAGAATAAACCGCAGTATTTATCGTTGCCAGGGCCTGAGCCTCCAAACCGAAACCAACACTATGCTTAGGAGTAACGCAGGGAGCTGCCACAGAGGAGAGGAAGGAGGCTGCCACAGAGAAGTGGAAGGAAGCTATAGGCTGCAAGGGTGTCATAGAAAGGGGGTGGGGGCTGGGGAAATGTCAATTTATTTGTTGTACCACCAGCCGCAGCTGCCTTTTTGCCTCCTGTCTCCTGGCCTCCTGCCACTGCCTCCTGCCTCTTGCCACTGCCTCCTGCCACTACCTTTTTGGGTTGTGTTGTGATTCTTTTCCTGCGGTTTTGCCAATTTGTCGGGTTTTCGCCTCAGACGTTTTTGTTCGGGCTGTTTTCCCAAAAAATTCTTTATGGAAACTTTGCAAAATTCAAATTCAACGGGGCGGTTGCATGCCCCTCGCACTCTTCCAAGCTGCTACTCTGCCACTTTTCCACTTGCACTTACTTTTCCCCCGAATTCCGTATTGAGTTGACAATATTTTTAATAGAAGAAACTCTCGTCGGAGAGGAAACTTTTCTTTTACTCCCAACAATTTTACAGTCTGCCACTGTCTGAAGGTGTTGGGTAGGGTGGGGGGGGGCACCCTATAGGGGGGGTAGAGAGGGTGTCTCTGTTTGTATTTCAATTTGTGAGCCTTTTATAGAATTATGCACTTTTGTCAGCCTTCCTTCCACTGAAGGGGCCCAGTCCTTGCCACCGCCCTCTTTTCTGCCTTTTGTTGCATGAAAGTTTCTTCTGCTCGAAGTTGCCTCTTCATAGAAGTTGGCCAACAACAATTTTTGCTAGCCAATTGAGTTGCAAGTTTTTCGGTGTTCCACTTTGGCGTTGTCAAGTGCATGCCTTGGAGTCCTGGATTCCTGGTTTCCTGGGAGCCTTGAAAGGGGGAACCATCCCCTAAATATGATTAAATGCGGGAGTTTTTCTCAGAGTAAGCGTTTCGGAGTTTTAGCCGTTGGATTTCCTGTGATTTTCCACCGAAAAAAACATAAGAATCAGAGCAGATTCCTATCTACTTATAATTGGTAGATATATATTTATATATCTATTTATAGATATATAATTTATAGATTATAATCGTTGACAGCCGATTCGAATTTAATTTATATTCGAATTTAATTTCTTAATAAGTAATAATAATTTCTTTCTCCATAAGTACTTTAAAATTTGTTGAGATACATTTCGTATCCGTATCTCTCGTATCTCGTATCTCGTATCTCGTATCGCGCATCTCTCGTGTTAATTATCGCTAGTTCTATGTGTAATTTCCCATCTAATTGGGAATGCTAATCCCAGGGAGGCAGCAGCACTCCCAGCACTCTCGACTCTGCCCCTGCCACCGATTCCTGAGTCCGATTCCAATTCCATTTCCATTTGCCATAAAAAACATTGCTGCGGAGGAATTTGTTTCACTCTCTCTCTCTCGTTCTTTTGCCGCCCCATTCGTTTGCACTTTGCTCCACCATTTGGCAGTCCATAAACATTGCCCCTCCCTTCCTACTCTCCCCTCTGTAGCCCCATTAATTTCCGTCTAAGCACCTGGAGGCGAGGAGTAGGAGGAGGAAGCGAAGAAAGCGGGGAGCGGGAAATGAATGCGAAATGTTTCACTCGTTTTAATCATTAAAATTGTCTGTCAATTAAACAACAAGATTGCTCACCAGGTGGCAACATTCCCATTCTTATAGATCCTTTGAGGAGGTACGATGTTACCACATATGCGTGTGTGCGTGTGTGTGTGTGTGTGTGAGTGTGTTTGATTCCTTTCTTCTGGCGGCTGTCTTCAAATTAAAAAATCCCCGCCACAAGGAGTCGACAATCAAATGGTGGCATGGCGGATGCCACTTCTTGTGTGCCTTGCGGCAATTTGTAGTCTTTCGCATTCAACGTTTTTTATTGCAACAGAGAAAAAGAGCAGGAGATGGTGCAGTACAGAAAAGGAGTCGGTGGGCCAGGAGGAAAAGGAGGAGGAGGGCTGCCAGGCGAGTGGGGCGTTCAAGGATAAGTGGAAGATGCAGAGGAGGTGTGTAATAAAGCTTCGATGATATATGTGCATGAATAAGAAGGTACATATATACGATATATAGTACAGTACTCTTTATGTATAGGACGATTTATTCCGGCTATTGCCTCTTGGGGTATCGGAAAGCGAGTGTGTCCTGTGGGTACTGCAGAGCCGTCTCCCTCCTCCTCCTCCTCCTCTGCCTCCTCTGCCTCCAGCTATGATTATAAGCTACAGAACGAGGCTTCCTTTTGGGGGACTGCTTTCTGCCGCAATGCCATTGTCCATGATAAATGGGCAAAGGAAAGAAAGAGTGAAATAAAGAAAGAGTAGGGCTACGAGGAGGCGGAGAGGATAAGCATCGGAAGATACTGAAATTATTAAAATTCACACAAGAAATATCCTTTAGAAGGGAGATAAATAAAGACAATTTTTGGGGTATTCTAAAAATAATAAGTTGAAAATGTTTGAAAATTAGTTTTGAATATTTGTTTATGAGAATTTGTATTTCAACATATGGAGGTGCAGATTCTTTCTCTGATTCTTCGTTCTATCTCCCATCTGCTCCTTGTATCTTTTCCTCTTCTTTCCCGCTCTTTTCTCCTTCCTTAGCCTCTTAGCCTTAGCCCTAGCCATCTCACTCTCTATATTGACCACAAAATCCTGGCCAAAACCTAAATAAGCTGATCATAAAACCATAAACCAAAATCAAGTTCATCAAGGGAGAAGCCAATAAAAGAGAGAGAGAGAGAGAGAGAGAGAGAGTGTATTCATGGCACTGCTTTCCTTCTTAGTTCAGAGTTAGAGCTGAATCCATTATGAGCTTTTTGGCCTTTTGTGTGTCTGTTCTCATCCTCTGGAGCAGCGTTCCTTTTCCACTTGAGCTGCGTCAATCCCCGGCTAAGACTCTGTTGCCACAATCACAAGTTCATTGGCCACACTGCCACACATGGCCAACAGATGGAAAGGGACAGAGCTACAAGACAAAAAGAGACGGAAAGACGGAAGACGGTACCTGTAGGAGGGGCAACGAATGGAGAGATGGACTTATGGTTGAAGTATCTATAAAAGTCATTAGACTTAAAGTTTTAACAGTGTCGAAGGGAGGGAGGAAAGGAGGGAAAGAAAAGGAGATCTTTCGGGGAGTCCTTGAGGTTAACCTGAAGAGTGAATTTCGGGTTGCCAAAAATCCCCAGAACTTCGGTTTACAGCAATTTTCATTGTTTGCAGAAAGAAAAAGGAAGAAAAAGGAAAGTCAACGGAGGAAGGGAGTAAAACTCTTAAAACTCTAGCTGCAGGGCTGGAGACCCGGAGACCCGAAGACCATGTAAGGAGCAACTCAATAAATCAATATTCGAGTGTGTCTATCATGCTACGCCTTCAGTGGACAAGGGGAACCCCTTTAGAGAGACGGTCCCCCCACCCTTTGGCAGTAAATGCAATTGTCTTTGAAGAGCAGAAGAAGGATGAAGACGGAGTAGGATGAGGACGAATGGCCCGGGGGGTCGTGGGGTCCTGTCTGAGCCTCTGGCATCTGAGGAAATGGCAGATAAATTTGCTTTTAAAGCGCTTTAAGTGTCGCTCGCGTTGACTGGAAGCAAAAAAAAAAGGACTCATGGGTTCTCCACAAAGGGAGGCAGAAGGAGGAGTATGAGGCGCCATGTGATGGTCCACAAAATCCAGAAGAGGACGTAACGTGCGCCTGCCTGCCCCTTCGATGTGTGTGTGTGGCGCCGAGATGATTGTTGGAGAAGGGGGGAGGAGATGATGATGCCACAGCCATGGGGCAGGCGGTGGGGGCGGCGTATTTCAGTCATAAAATATTTCAATATTGTAACAGATTTTTTACGCCCTGTACGCCCTGCCTACCTGCCTCCCACCCCTCTTTTCCTCCACGTTCTGTTTTCAGCGGGAATTTTGTAATCTTTTGCTCTTTTTTTTGTGTGTTTTCATATTTTTCTTTTATTATGGTATGAGATTTTCTTCCTTTTTGGGTTTTGGGTTGGTTTTTGTCATTATTTACGTATTTGTTGTGCAGTTTTTTCTTGGTTTTTCATAGCTTCTTTTTTTTTTATTGTTTTTTGTTTGTTTTTTGATCAATGTGTCGACGACAAACAAGATGCAGTCACAAAAAAACGTTTGTAAAGGCTTAACGGGAAAACCACTCATCCAATCTTTTGCTAAAATTTAAAATGAAAAAAAAAAAACCCCCCAGAGAAACTAATGAAAAAATGATGAAAAAACGAAGGAAAAACTGCTGAAAAATAAAGGAAATCTATGAAAAAATCATGAAAAATCTATAATAAAAAATATGTTAAATATAAAAGGGATGCGGGGGATATGGGATATATTCAATGTACATAGTTGTACTTTGATTTTTGTTTGATGCGCTCATGCCTCAAACTGTTGCCACTGCGACTGTCTGTGGCAAGTGCCCCTCTCCACATTATGTGTGCCACAAATAATTTGATTCCCTTTTGTGTGTGTGTGTATTTTTTTCTCTCAGGCCTGCAACATTTACATTTGCATTAAATTTCAATTCGCATGGGGGGGAACCACATGCCCCTCTTCTGCATTTGGTAGGGAGGGGGGTATAATTTATAACTAAATCCCTGGCATAAGCAGCTCAAATCCAATGGCATTTGGCCATGTTTACCCCCTGTCATCCCCCCCTCCAACCCCTCTGCGGACAGAGCCTGGAGGCGGCAAAGGACGGACCATTCTGTGGGACGATGTCTGCGGCCATATGTTGTTCTGTTCGAGAGCGAGAGGGAGGGAGAGGCTGCAAATCCGCCATCATTTGAATAGGACTACGAGCGGCGGAATGAAATTCGATTCAGATACAGATTCGTGGATTCTGTGGAATCTATTTAATGGCATCCGCGATGTGTGTGTGGTCGAGGGGGTAAAAAAAGGGGTAAAGTGGGGGAGCATGATTACCAAAAGAAGGCTTTTACAATCACTGATCGATTGGCAGGAATGGAGTTTACTTTGGGAATTGCATAATTTGTAGGGGATTGGAAAAGGGGCGGACGATGGGGAGGAGGGGCGCTTATGGCCAGAAGCAAGTGTAACTTTAATTTAGAGGAAATTTAAACAAAAATTTTGAAAGAATTTTTTGCAGATTTTACAGGTATCCAGAAATCTAGCGATTCTTTTACAAGAAGCAGAAATCAAGAGTTTTTTTTCCAGGAAAACCACGAGGAAAGCATATTTGAAAGATACTCTAAAACCATAAAATAATTATCATTCATAAAGATGATCTTTGCTGTCAGATAAGATTAAATCATTGCAATCCCTTTTTTTTTAGAAAGAAAGCAATCATCATGGCTGTCCTTTAAGTATGATTTTCACTGTATTCATATATATTCATTTCACACTGCAAACAAACAATACAATCGACAAATTTCATTTTGAATTCTGATTTCATTGTTGCTTCCATTGGCCCATTGTTTGATGCGTATTTTGTATTGGGTTTTTGTGGGTTTTTGTGGGTTTTGGTGGGTTTTTCCTTTGGCCGACATTGTTTGGTCATAATTAAGCCTCTCTCTACTTTTCTCTGTTTCATCTCGTGGCCATCTCTGTTTCCCCTCCTGTTTCTCATTTTTGTGATGCACTGGAGCCTCATTTAGGTGCCATTTGCCATCGAAATTGTTGGTGGCATTATGTTAGAAATCAATTTTAGGGAGGATTGATGGATATTTGTGGAATACTTTCATCTATCTATTACACTCTCTCCCTCTCATAATACATCTGCAGCTTTGCTTCAATGCAATTTAATTTTGGCGCTACTTTTCTTCATCTCATCATACTTTTTTCTTACCATTTCTTTTTTGATAAGTGCACTCTTCACGTCCAAGGATACGTACGTGTGTCCTTTTGACTTGATTGTGAGCGTGTGTGTGTGTCCTTAAAGAGTACTAGTATGCGTGTGTATATAAGTAGTATATTGTATATACAATAATATACACTATGTATATAGTAGGAGTGAAGTGGAAGTAGTATAAGTGCTCCCCGAAAATCACTTCCCATCTCAAGATGTGACCAGTGACCAGAGCCCCCTTCGTCTGTCCCTCTCTCTGTAGCTCTCCCTCCATCTCTTCATCCCGGCATCTGTCAATCCTCATGTCTTCTTACGGACCCTTTCGACCAAACATTGGTACTTTCGCAAGGTACATTTAATGGTGGGTAAACCGGTAAACCGCTTCCACTTTTCTTCTTTCTGTATCTCTCCATCCACCGCTTCACACTTTTGAAAGTATTTCCCAACATCGTTTGCCCATAGGACGGACCCCTGTCCTATTGCCTTACCTTCTGCTTGATATACCTTGCTCCGACTTCTCCTTCTCGTGTTTCCCTCCCACTTGCACTTTGGTAACTCTGTTGCCTCCTTTTTCCACTTCCTGACTTCCCCGTCGTCTGCGCCTTCGTTTCTTCGTCTCTGCCTTCGACAGCAATGTCAACGTCTTCGTCATCATCTTCTCTATTTCCTCCTTCCCCCTCTCCTCTCCTCTCCACTCCTCTCTTTTTCTGTTGGGTCTTTGTTATTGTTTGTTAATATATAGTACTGCGATTACGGTCTTGTTGCTGTTGCTGTTGCTTTTGCTACTTACTTCTCGTTCTCGTCGTTGTTGTTGTTTTTGTTGTTGTTGTTGTTGTCTCCTTGCGCATGTATTTTGCTCACGTAATAACGATAATAACGCTTATTTCTTTCATTTCTTTCTACTTTTACCCGAAACCACTTTCGAGACAGAAAAAAAGAGAGCTCTCTTTCTAGTTTTTGCCTTCTTTTTTTTGTGTCGTTGGATGTTGTTGTCGGGAGCACTGCTGCTGCTGTCATGTAATTCTCTTAGAGCTTAGAGTAGCATAATATTTATTGTGGATTTTTTGTATAGGGTATAAGGAAAGCGATATTCGGGGTATATATGTAGGACGGTGGGTGATCAAAGTTTTCGATCAGAGGGCCTATTCGAGCTGTTGCCTCAAACCCTCACGTAAACCGCATAGCGCAGTTATCCTTCTTATTCCTAGATACATTATACTACCGGTTCTATATTTATTTAGGTCAAATTTTAGCCCGATTATTACAAATCATAACCATGTTCAGGTGTGAACAGTGGGTCTTTGAAGGGAGAAGGCATTCTTAAGAATTAGGGTGTTCAAACTAACAGAACGTTCTCTTTTGCGTCTATTGCGTTCAACTGCTCTCAAAGAGAGAAAGAGCTCTCAGAAAGAGCATGTGCTGCAATACATACGAGAACTTTCGCACCTTTCAAGTCTTGCATCTCTCTTATGTTCTCTGCTGTCGTTAGTCTCTTCTCTTCGCGATCCTCGAAAAAAATTGTAATAGAAACTTCCATGAAAACTCACTCCTCCTGTCTTTTACACCGTATCAACTATTCGACTACTGTAAGCGTCCACACTTTTCTCTTGGTTTGGTTTGGTGCTTTTTGCACCATCAAATGCGCTTAACTGTTTGGCCTTCCCCTCTCCACCCTTTCCTCTCGCAGCCTGTGTCACGCACGCTGAAGGGGTGACAGCGGGGGAGGAGGGAAGCAGAAGACAAATTGATAAAAAGTCACAGAATGAAGTCACAGTCGTCGCATCGAATCACAATCATCAACAAACAACAAAAAACACAAAGGGTATGGCAGGAGGGAACTAGGAGCTCTATAGAGCTCTCTGCAATTGATAGAAACTCCATGTCTCGGGGAAGTCGAAGGGGAAATGGAAGTTTGTGTTTTTATTTTCGCTTTAATTTCTGTGTTTTTTTTTGGTTTAAGCTGTGTATTTTCGTTTATTTTTCTTCCGGTTTTTTCTTAAGTTTTGAATTCTGTTTATGGAGTCATAGTCACGTAGTGCTTGCTTATCTGTGGAAACTATCTGCGGCCCTGACCTAAGACAAGCGAATCGGACATAAACTCTGGTTATCTGTGGTAAGTGGGTTATCCCACGCTTTGAACCAGGAAATGGTGATAAATATCGTAAATGTATGATGTTTGGGAGTACTATTTTTGAAGCACGGTGAAGTTGTATTCGGGGTTCTTAGGGGTTCCGAATTGTTTACGGAAAAAGAGGCTGTGTAAGGGAGATTTTCAGTTACTAAAAAACATGTTCGAGTGGTTCGAACGTTTCGAATGTGCTTTATGGGGCTCTATTGAAGCTTTTGCCTCTGATGGTCTCTGATATACGTGTACCTCTTTCTCCTTAATCGAAAGTTCAAATCGATTTAATTACACAAACAATTAGCATAGTACGAGTAGTTTCTTTTTACCTAGCAATACCTAGCAGCAATGCCGACCTCAAACCTAATTCAAAACTAATCAAATTTGTCGTCGGAGTTCAAAGTAATCATCAAATTGCTGTGTCTGTGGATGTGGGCAATTTGTTGATGAGATTTAATTGAGTTTATGTTCAATTTATATCCTTGCTTTCTAGGCCACAACTCCAATCGATGGCGTTTCTTTGTTTGTCTCTGCATTTAATTATAATTATCCAACCGTTATTATCAGATATAAGATACATCGAATGAACTGTGTGGGGGATAATGGGAGGGGGACAATGTGTCTGCGATCTACTCTCGAGATGTAGAGTGTCACTAGATGGAATGGGGGGGAGGGGGGGGGACTTGTGTTTGCACTTGCCACCGCCTTGGGGCTATTTAATGTCGGGAGGAGTGGGGAGTGGGTCTTTGTCAGCCATTTGCTGTAATGCGATGCCACACGATGATGTTTGCTGCCCCACACGATGATGTTCGATTAATTTTCCAAAGATTGAAGCACAGTTTGGTGGCCTAATAATTATGTCGATGGCATTTGGGGCACGTACAACAAACAGAGCAAAGGCACGAAAGCAAACGTATAAAATACAAAATACTGGAAGGACTCACCCTGCCTCCTAGCGGCATAAAGCAGGAGGCCTCTTAAGTAGTCGTCATCATCAGTCATGCGTGCGCAGATATTTTAAGTGCTTCCTCTTGGTGGAACGTGCCCCAGAGGAAGCTCCAGACCCGATAACCCCCCCTACGATAACCAGTATCGGACTTTACACAGTGCAACAGATAGAGAGAGATAGATAGCCAGAAAGAGACGGCACACGGGTTGCTGCCACATTATAATATCGATGCAGGCAGGCAGGTCTCCGCTGCCAAGGCTCGTCCTTAAGTGCACCCACCCACTATCCTCCCATCCGCACAGCCGCCCATGCGATTACCAATCTAACGGGTGAATCCTTTAGGCCTCTGCCAGGCGGCTGCACTTCACTCCTGATTCCCTGCCACTGCCACTGCCACTGCCACTGGCAGGGCTTAAGAGGCCATAATGAATGGACACTTGAAGCGCGCGAAAGAATGAAATCGCAGGGAAGTTAACTCTCAAGTGGAGTTTGCAAAGCCACGTGAAATGTGGGCTAGCAGAGCTATCGATGCAGAAGCAGTGGTGTATAAGGAAATTCAAAGAGAATCTACAAAAGATAAAGCCATAGATTATCTACCTTTACTACTGTTGATTAGCAAAGAGTGAAGCACATCGTTTAATATTCATATTTAATTTCACTTCCGGAAGAATAACTTCCACAATCGTTTCCCCTTCCGCATTGTTCTACACTTTTCAGGGTATTCCTCCTCTGTTGTTCGTGTCTGTTGAGGTGGTCTGGATTCGGGACTCTGCAGCCACCCACCCACTCTCCTTTCTGCACATTATAGGTACAGTCTGTGTTGTATTATGTGCTCAAGCACCCAACCACACCAGAATGGCAGTAGCATGGTATCCATACCCATTATTACCCATACCCATTGCATTACTATACGAATCCCATTGCATTATAATGCCTCTGAACCGGCCTGTCTCCTGCTCCACTGATTGTTGTTCTTGTTGATTGTTTGGGCTGGGCTGGCTGCCGCAATCTCCCACAATCCAGAGACAATAGGTGTTTGTGGATGCGTTGCAGTGGTTAAGCGCAGGGAGTGTTAAGTAGAGGGTAAGGGAGCGGGCCTCTAGTGATCGGTTCCCGCAAGAACTGATAAGATTGTGCCTTACCTTCTCCACAACATACCATATTTAAGCTCTTACGTGGTTGTTACGTTGTTTCTGCTGATAATATAAATGAATAGAGTGAATTGAAGAAAGGCCCATAGGAGTATATCTAAGGAGAAGAACAGAAAGTGACAAAGAGAGAGACATAATCACCTCTAGCGCACACACTCCTTGGCACACTCCTCCTCTCTCAACTTCCTAGAGAACAATGCATTCAGAAATAATACAAAAAACAAACAAACGGAGAGCGAAAAGAAGGAAAAATCTGCTTTTCTTTTGACGGGCGAAACACTCCATTAGAGAACCGCCTCCTCCACCAAACAATTAACCCTGGAATGCCAGCGGTGGGTGTGATATGCCCGCTTGACACTTGTCAAGAGAGAGAAAAACCAGAGGAAAAGTGTCAAAGAAAATATGTTTTTGTTGAAGGTAAAGTTATGATAAGAGAATGGGGGTCATCTATGGCCTTATTGAGGAAAATGCTATAAAATGCATCGATAATTTCTCGCTTTGGGAACTTTAAAGAGCCTCCCACCCTTAAAGGGGCTTTTCATTGGGGCGGGGGCGGGGGCTGGGACTGGGACAGGGCCATGCCTTCAAGGTCAGGCCTCGACTAATACATTACGGGTCATTTATTTGAAATGCTCTCATCCTGGGGCTGCTGCTCCCTTGGGGGGCAGGGATTGTCAAGTGCATGAAATATTTGAAAACATTTCGAGGGTTGTGGCTTAGGCTGCGTGGGGTTGGGTTCTGTGTGTGTTTGACAATCCTTCAAACTCCCGTTAAGCGGCGGCCACTCGTCAAGTGTGCCTCTCAAGAGCCCCCTCTCAGGCACCCCCTCCTCTCGCTCGCTCCTCTCTTTTCCCCTCATCATCTTTCCTTTTCCATTTCCGAAAGAAAAGGGAAAAGGAATTCGCAAGAAATTTCATTTCCTGGATGTTCCACGAGAGGAGCTCCCTCCTGGACCTCGGGCTGAAGCCACCTCTCTGGGCTGGGCCTCTCCTACACTCCACTCATTTATTTGGCTTTAACATAAAACCAATTTAAACTTGGCCCAAAGGCGGGGAGCAAAAAAGGGGCAGGGACTGTTTAACGTGCCTCAATATGCAGCAGACAGACAATAACAAACTACCTCTCGCACAGAAAAAAGAGAGAGAGAGAAACCATTTTAATTTCATTTCAGAGAGTCGTAATTTTAAGTTCGAGGTGCCATTCGTGGGAGAGAGAAGGGGCATGCCACCTGTCCTTGAAAGTGGGTTGGGGGTGGGGTGGAGGCTGCCACTTAATACTCGTGGGAAAAACAACAATGAGAGTCGGGGAAAAACGAAAAGAGGAGGTGGAAACTTGATAATAACTCGAACTTTCAGGCATCGTCAGGGATTCTTTGGGGGTTTGCTTTTGCTTTTTGGCTTTATTCCACAAGAAGGAAAGTTTTGGCCGCCCCTCGCCCCTCGCTCCGCTGGAAGATGTTGTGGTTGTTGTGGAGGAGGATTTGGCACTGCCACTTGTGCCCCCGGCCTCTGCCCCGGCGTCTCCTTTCCTGCTTTTCATAATTGCAGAATTGTGAGAGGATTGTAGAAATTAAGCAACTCTCCTTCGCCCCGCAACGCTCTCATAACAAAAACAAGGCATCCTCTTAGGCGATAACGATTAAGGCAACAGATTTATGCACAAACACACACGAGTGGGTTGGCGTGTGGCACATGCCCCAACAGGTGCGTCCACACCACATACACCGCATACAAGGAGGCCCAATCTTCTAAGCCATCATCTCCTCCGCTCCTCATCCTTTTAGTCCTTTCCCGTAGTTAAGTGCAAGCGCAATTTAAATTCCAAATTTGTTAAACTGTCACAAGTGTTTTGAATGCGAAATGAGGAAGTGGTCCACCCACCCACCCCCCTCCCCACGGCGGGTGGGAGAACAGTGTGGTACATAAAAATAGGGCACAAGATTCAACATACTAGACATACTATATATTTCATATACGAATTTTAGATTGCTGGAATGGTAGGGTATGAACCATCATCTTTTTAATTGAATAACCCTTTAAACTCTCAATGGTGTAAATGTAATGTTCAATAAACGACCTAAGGTCTTTAATAAGGTTCCAATCTATCAGTTAAAGAACACACCAAACTCATCAAAAAGCGGCAATGCTCTGCAATGTAACGCGATGTAACCATGAATGACAATTGTTAAGACCTTAAAAGAAAAGTCTAGACATTTGCGAGTTGAGTTGTAAATTCAAACTAAATTTTATTCTTAAAATCAGAGCATTATATGTGATTTGACAATGAGGTAGGAGGTACACTTTGGTAGTCTATAATTATCGTTAGACCTACGCAGAGGATACACTTTACTGAGGGTGTCTATTGAGTACATGCTTACATTAGTTTTATTTTAGGACCGCATTTGTTAAGTGTTTTCTCCATTTGTGTTTTGTTGTCGTATTAATGGGTTACAGATCTCTGTTTACACCCGTGCATTCATAACTTGTCTACTTTATGTGATTTCTTTAGAGATCGGTGTTGTTACATGAGTGAATGTGTACAATAATCTATTTATGTTTAAACATTCTGCAAGGGGCCGAAAGTGGCATTGTATTGACGATAATATGTTCATGTTTGAACACAATAGATTATTATGATTATTTATCAACTAAAATACAATGAAATTTGTCTCCGAAATTAAAGCTTAGACCAAGAAAAGATTTTGGTAAAAGATTGAACTAAATTTTTTCATTTTTTTTGGAAGCAAAATCCTAACTAGCGACAATAAGTTGTTTGCGGATTGTGGTTGGACCATATAATTTTGTCACGCACTGTAGTATGTGAGAGACTGCTATTGTGGGTGGAGAGGGGGGGGGGGCACAGGGGCACGTGGCTAGGCTCATAATTATACAGCGAAAATCTGTGAAACCCATGAAGTAGCGATGAGCGATGGCTGGGCGTGGGGTAGGGGGTAGGGGTAGGGGTGGAAAAGTCAGGTGAACGTGAAAATTGCTTGTAAAAAAAAGAAACCATAAGAAAAAAGGAAACGTTGGCTTTTAGGAAATTCTAGTGGTGTGGAGAGGGGGTAGGCGGTGGGGACTGCTGTGATGTGGCCTAAATAAACAGAGAGAGAGAGAGAGAGAGAGAGAGAGAGAGTCAGAAAGGGGGGAGGTTGAGAGGCTGGCGCTCGTTGAGTTACGTTGCCACACGCACGTCATGTGGCATGTGTAGGCGAGTGTTCGGTTTCTGTGTGTGTGTGTGTGTGTGTGTGCGCTGCATGAGTAATAGTAATGATGTTGCTCCACTCAAGAAGTAGAACGTGGCATGCCCCAAAGAAGGCGCCATCGGGGCTTATGAATAAATTAAGATTTGGAGGAGGCATCCTCCCCCTCTCCCCGCCATCGAAATTGTGGAAAATGGGGACAGAGGGCGCAAATAAAAAAAGAGCAATTTAAATGCGAAACGAACGAAAAATGTTGTTCGAGGCAGGAATCTCTTGCTCCAAGGAGGCGCCTCCAACGGAGAAGGAACCGCCAAGAGCGCCAAGAAGCAGCTGATGGCGGTTAAGGGGCCAGAAGGAGCCACAGGGCAAAAGGTGGGGCAGATAAGGCCAAGACTCAAGATAATTCCGTTTAAATAGAATCCCAAGCAAAAGGTTTATTTTTCTGCGCTCGTGCCACATGCCCCATGGCGACGCTTTGGGGCAAACAAACTGCAAGAAATAAAGAAAATGACGCCACTGACATCTCAGGGAAATGGTGGGGGTGTGTCGGGTGGCAGGTGGCAGGGGCACTCGCACAGGTGATTTACATAGTATACTTAAGTGGAGCACTTTGTGAGCTCCACACTTTTTTGGGAGGGGGAGGATATCATCATCATCAGAGCCATAACAAATGTTGCCTCCCTGGAATAGAGAGCGAGAGAAAAAGGGCAAAGGAGAGAGAAACAGAGGCTAGGCTAGGCTAAAGTCCCATAAGAGTGGCAGAAAAAGGACAGAAATCATAAAAAAAAAACGCATTTTGATGAATAAAATGTATAACAAGCGACCGAAAGACAGCCAGACAGATGAACAGATAGATGGAGAGCATAAGGAGTTTGACATTTTTATTATGTCACCAGAGACACGACGACCGGACAGAGAAATAAGAGAGAAACGACAGATGGTGGCAGCAAGCGATGAAAGCAGGTAGAATGGGAGGTGCAGAAACACCGATGAGAGCAGTGCAAAAAGTGGGAGAAGGATAATACCATGAAGAGGGTACGCAGGGATAACATCGATTAGATGACAGGAGACAGAAGATACACTGGAACCTGAAGAATACCCTCAATATATGCATAGAAAACCAGTCCAACGTTTTTGTCGAAGCACATCTGATTCTGGGCAGTGTAAATACCAGGTATAATGGGTTTCCTAATGATGTGTGATTGATGGATAACATCCATATATTGAGGGTATTCTATAGGCTTCAATCATCTGTCCTGCCATCGATTCTGCTACCACTCTTTCCACCTCTTTCATTGCGTGTCCCTGTCTGGGTGTACGTAAAATTGATTAAAATTAAAATTCACACAGTTTAATGATTTATGATCGATTTCTTTGTGTTTATGGATGCATATAATTGCAAACATATTTTCTATTTCTTTGCAAAAAGAAGAAAAAACTTTACGCAAAACTCGAACCACCCTGGCGAATTCTGGCAATCCCGGCAAAGTACTTGAGTTGTCCTCAAAACTTAGGGATTCGTTGGTTGGAGTTAAGTCAAGTGTCAGTCAGAGTCCCTGTGGCAGGATTAGCGACGACGGGGAAAAGCTTGCAAACAGTCGCGAGACAACAAACAAGTTTTGCGCATTAGTCGTCGTGGCCCCCCCTGCCCCGCAAAAATCCAATCCAAAATTCTGTGGAAATCCAAGGAAAGTCCTTGGAGCGCACCTAATTCAATTATTGTTGCTCCTCCGAGAAGAAGCAGGGGGCGGAGGTTCGGGGACACACTCTTCGTCGTACTCGTAGTCACTGGATTGTGGCAAATGCTCGGATATACATATATATATATTTGAATAAATATGATTTATTATGTTTGACGTCGTGGACGACCCTTAGGGAGAAGGCAATCTGCTTCAAAGCCTCGAAGGATTTCGCCAGGGAGAGAAGCTGTTTTTCAAAGTCAAAGGGGAAAGGGAAAAGGTATTTTCCCCCTGGGCTGAAACTCCTGGGTAAAGGCTTGTGGGTCATCAACAGGTGAAAGGAAGAGGCTCTGGCTTTGGGCTTTGACAAACATGAAAGGAAAATGTGGGGAAATGTATGCAAATGCAATATAAATTTACTGTATGATTGATATTGGTTATGTTATGAACACGAGCCTCGTATCGGGTGTATCTGCAGATATATGTACACATACATATATTCTTGTGCTGCTTTCGAACGTTAATGGATGTGATATAATATTGACACAGCGACGGGCCCCACAAGAGCATGAGAGATTTCCCGGGTGCCCTCGAAAAAAAATGAGTGCCGGGCTATTAGCGGCCGTGGGAGCCCCAGAAAACTGCGAAATTGATGGGGAAATCGGGTGAAAAGCAAAGCTCTTTGGCTCTGACTTTAGCTCGTCCTCAGAGGCGCACAATGAAGTCGACAGAGAATTCCCAAAGAGTTTAAGGCAAATGAATGATTCAGGAAGTCATTTCCGTGAATGTTGGATGGAGTTTAAAGTTAATTCTTAGGAGATTTTTTAGAGATATATAGGGTGAATATTTGAAAGACAGATTACGGATGTGTTGGGGAAAGGTTAAGGAAGATTTTGGTGTCTTAGGATGTGGCTACTGCAAGGAAGGATGATATTTGCGGTTGAATTCTGGGAAATCTGGGAAAGTCATTGGAAATATTTAATGTAGGGTAAATGCTCCACGAATATCTTCTATAATATGGGATTAAGAACACAACTTTAGTTCATGGAAAAATGCATCCCCCCGAAAAGATTACATAGAAATCATACAGATATTAGTATTTTAGAGATTTAGATCCATCAAATAACGAATTTACAATAAATTCAAGCTTCAAAATGAGTCACAAAATACATATTTTATGCACTCTTCTCTCTAGCTTTTCCCTCTTTAATTTCAAATTATCTCATGGTTCATTGCAAACATTTAAATATTGTAGGAGCTCTCTCTCTCTCTCTCTCTCTCTCTCTCTCTGTTAAATCCCCTATTAAATATTAACCAACGAAAGAAGTTTCCTCTTTATGCGCTTCGTTAAGCTTTATTTAGTCCTGGTTTTATTTTTAGGAGTTCTCTGGGGTCGAAAATTGATTAATTGCTATATTCCTTGAACCATAAACACAGTGTTATTACACTGAGCGACAGTCAATTTGTACTTGAAAACAAACATATAAACACTTAAAATGGTAGAAAACTTACACTTTGGCTCGATATATTTGTAGGTTTATTGTGTATCGTATTTTAAGGACACGCTGCAGATTCTGCCGAGTAACAATTATTAAAATCACGGTTTTTTTGAATTTTTAAAAAGATTTGGGGGTTTATATTGCAAAATCCATGTACCAGGCCTACAATCTAATATTTGTCTAGTGAAAAGTACCTTTAAAATTGAAACCATTTTGTCGCACAGTGTAATTTAGAGAATAATTGAAAGAGAGAACGAAGGCAGAGCCAGCAACATCTGTTGCATGGAGAAATGTATACACTTTCACTCGAAGAAATGCCTGAAAATGCGAATATTGTGGCAGGATATTTAAATGCATATTTAACTGCCACAACAGAAAATTACCATATTTGATTGTATTTTAAACACAAGAATGAATAGGATGGAAATTCTTGTCAAAATTTCCACCGTACGAAAATTCACAGAGGGTAAAAGTTTTGGGAAAATATTTTTTAAGGGCATTAGTTGGGGCTTCCACAGGCAGGAAGAAGACTATGAAAGACTCCCTTTTGGGTGTCGTGTGTGTCCTGTTTCGGGGACTCTCCTGGACTGTCCTTTGTAATCCCCCTAGATTATCGCACAATGGTGGTGCCACACATACCACACACAACGTAACGTGCAACGTAATATGATTTAGAATGAACCATAAATTCACACACACACACACACATAGAGAATTGTAGTTCTAATCAGCAAAAGGACAAAGCGATACATCCACAGAAGCAGCAACACAGGATTAATAGAGCGAGCAGTACCCATAGGGAAAACTAGTTGAATATGGAATTGAATTCATATATCGATCATTTCCCTGAGAGAGGGAGAGAGAGAGAGTAGCAAAGGGTCCATCAGGCTGCACAGGTGGGAATAGAATGATGAAGGGATCTTTGAAGGATGAAGAGATGCCTATGCGAGATTGGGAATAGTCTGAGGAAAAGCATAAAAAAGGTTCGTATGATATGTTGTGGAAAAGATAACAAAGGACAAAACACAAAGGACAAACATGAAGAATGGAATAAATAAAGTGCAAATTATCTCTATTGGATCCTTCTGCACTTAGTTTTGGTAACTTTGAGGTGACTTTTTGGAGCCCAATCCAGATGATTGCATTATTAAATCATTATCCATCAGTTTCCGCTAACTTGTTTTCAAGAGTCCTCTCCCTCAAAGACGAGCACCATAGAAACTTTCGCCCAAAAAACTGAACCCAAAAGTTGATAAAAAAAATAGTTGAAATTTGTGTCGAACCCGAGAGTTTATTTGCCATTAGAAGAGGAGTATCTGTATCTCGAGCTCCCAACCGCAAAAACTTTCAAATGGAGCTTGAGAGGGGTATGTAGGGGCAGGGTTAAGGTTAAAGGGTCAGTGGTTCCAGCATTAACTTAAAGAACGAACGAGGCGGGTCGTCGCCTAATCCTAAAATGTTCAGTTTATGGTCCAAACGACTGGGTAAATGATGCTCACTCTCCTCGTAGGTTGAATTTATGGACACCAAAGCACCCACACACACATTCTCTCCACAGATATCGTTGTGTATATATCCTTTTTGTATAAAGAGCCGAGTGTATATATACTCTCTCTGGGTAAACCATTTTGTGGAGGTTTCTGTAGGGTAGAGTGTGTTGTGTGTTGTCTGCAAATAAACACACACAAAACATGGCCCAAACTGAAAATATTTAGTCGGGCTTTTATGCATAACTAATTGGCTCTGGCTCTGGCTCTGGCTATGGCTATGGGTCCCAGGTCCAGGTCCTGGTCCAGCTCCACCTCCTGTTGCTGCTGTTGCCTTTTGTGTGTGTGTGTGTGTGTGTGTGTGTGCGGTCTGCTGGTGGCCAGATATACGTGTGTTCCTCTCTGCCTCTGCCTCTGCCCCTGCCTCTGGTCCACCCGCATGGCTGTGGACCGGACTCTGCCGTGCGTGCCGGACGCATCAGGAATGTTGGCGCCTTCAAGCGATTCCTTCCCTGGCTAACCCGAACCCGAACCCCACCCGTAGCGATACCAACCCGCAGTTAAAGTGCACAATTTGCCACAATGTTGCTTGTTCGCTTGGTTGTTGGCTCCGCCACCCTGCATGTTGCTGCTTGTCATCAACATCGTTATATTGTTAAGGCCATCATCATCACCCAGCATCTCTAGCTCTCCCTCTCTCTCTCTCTCTGCTACTCCCTCTGTTCCCCATCATCATCGCTGTCGCGCTCTCCTTTTTTCTCTCTAGAGAGAGAGAGAAAGATAGACAGAGAGTGCATTGTCAGCTAATTGAATTCTCAGCACGAAATTTAATTTAATTTATTTTTGCCTTTATTGCTGTTGTTTTTTTAAGGCCACACAAACAACAAATCCTAACAAAAAATTAGTAAATGATACGATTATATACCCTGCAATAAAAGCTTAACGGGGAACAGATATACCCTCGAAAGAGGTTTAGAGACTATCCAAGAGATTTTAAGCTGGGCATCAGTTATCGGGTGCAGGGAGGTATCTCTTCAATACCTCTTAAACCATATGTTGCCCTACCGTAACACCCAAAACAATCAATAGATAATTTGGGAAAACCCCAAGTAATACTAAGTAATAAAATAATCAAAGATTTTCTAAGTAGAAGATTGCGGGAATTGCTATTCCTCTTTACATCGACTGTTTTTTTCCAATAAAGGTCAATCATATTCAAGTGTTGACTGGAACAGAGAGAGGTGCTGAATGACCTTCAGAATCCCCTAAATAATCTTAATCTGTCGGATCTTAAGTGTTCGCTTATCTATGTAAAGGGTATTCAAAAGTTATCTTTCTCCAACGTTTTTTTGTTCCATAGAAAATTTGTTGATTATATTTTGTTTTCTTTAATTAAAAAAACAATTTAACTTGATTTTGTTGTTTGTTTTTGTTGTTTGCAGGCCTCAAAATGAAGTATTTCCTATGGCTGTTGATGCTATGCCTGACCCAAAGGCTAGCAAGGGGTAAGTTATTCCCGAAATGGAACCGAAAGGAGTCCCTACATCGTTCTTTCATTTCAGGGGAAACCAATCTCCCTCCAGTGTTTACTCAAACCCTAAACAATATTGTCCTGTACGAGAATGTGCCTCTGGGCACAGATGTCTTTCGACTCGAAGGCTACGACCCGGAGGGCAGTGGCGTGACCTTTGGAGCCATTGGCTCTGATCATTTCAGTGTGGATCCCGTTTCGGGGAACATTACGCTCGTGAAGCCATTAGATCGCGAGGAGAAGGACAGCTTGACGTTTCTCGTTTCGATCAGGGATCGCGTAGATCCCGAGGGGGACTCCGAGAAGGATAATGTGGTCCAGCAGCCGATAACATTCATCATTTTGGATGAGAACGATAATCCGCCAGAGTTTCAAAAGGTATAGCGATCGATCGCTCGATAATGATCGAGAAACTCTGGTAATCATTTGTTCGTTTTTTGTAGACTCCCTATGAGACAGATGTGAATGAAGATGCAGCCGTAGGGACAACCATCTTTGATAAGATTCTGGTAAAAGATCGGGATATAGTTGGGGACAGCTTAGATCTCAAGTGCCTGCCGCAAGAGCAGAGTCCCGAAGCATGCAGCAAGTAAGTATTTCCCTTGCAGGGTACATACCCGTACCAAATATATGTATATCTCTAATCACTAATGTGCCATCTGTTATCCCATCTTCCAGATTCCGTTTGCAATTGCTCAAGCGAGAGGCCACTGTCCTCACTGCCGCTGTGGTGCTGAATGAGACGCTAAACTACAACCAAAGGATGATCTACCATTTCCAGATCGAGGCCAGCGATGGACTGCACAAAACCCAAACGACATTCGAGGCGAGAGTTAAGGATGTGCAGGACAGGCCGCCAGTGTTCCAGGGATCGCTGTCGACAGTAATTGATGAGGATAGTCCCATCAATACGTTGGTGCTGACGGTTCACGCCAGAGATGGTGACACTGGAGAGCCGCGGAAGATTGTCTACGATTTGCTGACAAGTGAGAGGAGTCCCTGAATGGAGAGGAGTATCTGGATATTAATCCATTTCTCTCTCCGAAACAGATCCCAGCGACTACTTCCTACTGGACTCCCACTCCGGAGAGCTGCGCACTGCCAAGCCACTGGACAGAGAGACACTCGAGGGATCCACAGGTATTATCTCGCTGCAGATTCGCGCCCGGGAGCTGGTCAATGGAGTGCCCTCTGACGATGCCCTGACGAGTGCCACGGCCAAGGCCACGGTGACAATACGTGATGTGAACGACTCTCCGCCGATGTTCAATCGGAAGGAGTATGCCGTCTCCCTGGAGGAGAATACCTCCCCAGGGACACCCCTGGCTCTGGATATAAGTGTGAGCGATGCGGATGTGGGAGTCAACTCGAAATTCGCCCTACGACTGGAGGATGTCTCGGGGGTGTTCGATGTAGAGCCGAAGCTCGTCACAGGCTACTCCCAGGTAAACATCCGCGTGGCGAATGGCTCTCTGGACTATGAGAATCCCAACCAGCGCAAGTTTATTGTCCTCGTGATTGCAGAGGAGACGGACACCAGTCCGAAGCTCTCCTCGACTGCCACCATCACTGTGAGTGTCCTGGATGCCAATGACAACAAGCCCGTTTTCGAGCAGGAGAGCTATTCGGCTTCTGTATCGGAGGCAGCACTCCCAGGACAGTACATCGCCACCATCACCGCCAGGGATGTGGATTCCGGGAGCTATGGCGACTCTGGGATCCGCTATAGTCTGTCCGGCACGGGAGCAGAGCTCTTCAACGTCAACGAGCAGACGGGCGTCATTAGCCTCGCCAACTGCCACGATGCCACGACGAGCAACAGGCGGCAATCGAGGAGGAGGAGACGTGACTTGTCCGACGAGGAGGAGGAGGGCGGTAGCCTTGAAATGCTATCAATGGAGGAGGCGGTCGACCACAAAGCGGACACGCGAGAGATTAGCACAGAGCCCCCCGTTCAATACACGCTGATCACTCAGTCGCCACCTGCCACAGCTACAGATAGAGCTACAGATAGAGCTACAGCTAGAGCTCCAGCTCCAGCTCCAGCCCCCTCTCGAGCGAGTGCTAATGACGACACGGCAGTCGAGAGGACGTGTCTGGACTACGAAACGGATACCACGTACTTCTTGTCATACAAGGTGAGTGGTGACTGGCTCTGTCGGAGGATTCGTGTGCCCCTTGTTTGGGGGTTAGAGTAGCGGATTTGGTGCGTGTGTGTGTGTCTCCTAAAATCCACTCTAACAATGGACATGTCATGCGCTAAAAGTAGCAAAAGATGTGGCTTTAAGAAACGTTAAAGATTAAACCTCAAGAAACACAAAAAGAAACACCGATAGAAGCATAGAAGCATAGAAGCATAGACTATGCGAGCCCTACTTGTAGGGTAGCTTAAAGTAGCTTAGGGTAGCTACTCCCTTCTTTGGGATTGTAAATGTATTTATATGATACTGAAATCACTTGATTGAACTTTATTCAGAGGGGTGAACTCTGTCCCTTTTGATTCAAAGTAGATTTTCATACCTGTCTAACACCTTTTCAGGCAACTGATGATAATGGAAAAGGACAAACAGATAGGGTCTCCCTGCGCATCTCCGTGACGGACGCCAATGACTCCCCTCCCGTATGCGAGAGTCCGCTCTACAGAGCCAGCGTGGATGAGGGAGCCCTCGTCTTTGATTCCCCACTCATCGTTAAAGCACGCGATGCCGACACCATGTCGAGCATTAGCTACAGGATCCGTGGCACAGAGCAGGTGGAGGGGATCTTTGACATCGACAAGGAAACGGGACAGATCAGCATTCGTCCGAATGCCACGCTGGATGTGACGAACTTGAAGAGCGACCAACTGATCTTCGTGGTGGAGGCGAATGATGGTCTCTTTAGCGCCAACTGCGGCGTAAACATCACCGTGCGGGATGTAAACAACCATGCGCCCGCGTTCGATCAGCAGAGCTACAGTGCCGTCGTGGAGGAGAACTCGGAGATTGGGACGAGCGTGGAGCGGGTAACGGCCTCCGATTTGGATACGGGAAAGAATGCGGAGCTGCGGTACCGCATCCAGCAGGGTAGCTTTGATGACTTTGGCATCGATGAGCGCACGGGGGAGATTTTTGTGTCCCACAAACTCGACTACGATCGGAGGAATACTTACGCGCTGCAGGTGCAGGCCTCCGATCAGGGAACGCCCAGCCTCACGGGCACCGCCACCCTGACGATCAATGTGCAGAATAGCAACGACAAGGATCCATACTTTGTCCCTGCCACACAGCACGCAGAGGTGCGTGCGGATGCCCCACCCGGACATCTGGTGTACACGCTGATTGCTCTCGATCCGGATGTGGCCAGCCATAATGCGCTGGAGTTTGCGGCAACCGACGACATCACGGCCATCGACAGGGAGGGCAAGGAGCTGCCACACAACGAACGGTTCAAGGAGTACTTTGACATTGCGCGCAATGGTAGGGTGTTGGTAAAAAAGCAGCTGGATCGGAGTCTGTTTGCGGTGATGCGGATTAATGTCTTGGTTACGGATAGCACGGCACCGAATGTACAGCAGGTAGGAGGACTAGGACTCTATCTGCGAGTTTCTAACCACTAACTCTTCCTTTTGTAGGGTCGCGGTCTGCTCATCATCCAGATAATAGATGTCAACAAGATTCCACCGGTTAGTACAAGATTCTGTAATAATAATCATTTTTAACCATCGCGACAGGATGGTAGCTCGCGAGGGGGATGGCATAAGTGTATGTCAAATATTTACCACGACAACAACTTTACGACTGGATGAAACTTTACGATTCATTGATGAATCGGTGAATGTTTCTGCCAAGACCCTGATTCTGTTACTCACATATTTAAAAGTAGGACCATCAGATCAGAGAGAGAGAGAGATAAAGGGAGGACTACCGTTTACTGCTTATGTTTAATCTATGAGAAAATATCGAGTCCCATAAAATATGCAACTATGGAAACTAATTTGGAAGGTAGTTCTGGTTATTGATCTCGTATTCATGCAAAGAGTTATGGCTGGGTCTAAAACTCTGAGCGTCCCCGATGTCCAGCTTGCTGAGGTGGAACAAACGGTTATGGTGACTCGCAAAGTAGTTCCTGCAAGGGAAAGGGAGCAGAGGTTGAGCTATCAATAGTTTCCAGAGGGAAAGATAACCTACAAATTGGAGACGGCCCAGGTGATTTTAATCACCATTTTGGCAAGGAGAACAGCAAACGCGGCCGTGCCCCGGGGAAAGAGGTAGCTCAGAACGCCATAGCCCAGAAGGAGCTCGTAACAGTTGAGGACCACATCGTTGATGCCCTGGACAATGATGGTGGGAATGAGCATCTCTGGCATGGAATTTGTCAGGATGGGATAGCTGAAAGCACACAAAAATGATGATTGAGTAATTGGGATTGGGGATTCAATCCTGTGTACACTGACATGGCCACTACACTGGCCGTGAGTCCGGCGAAGGTCATAATGAATCGTACCACGAGCAGGATTGTCGTGAGCAAAGTAAAGGCGTTACGGATCCATATCTCCTGCCCGGAGGCATCCACCAGTCCCTTCACTTCGATCAGATCTCCGTATAACTTATATATGTTCAGGAAATAGGCGTGATGGAACATGTAAATGGTGTTCCAGAAAAACAGCTGCAAGTCCTCGTTGTTCATGTTTTGTTTCGGATCACCAGAGGGATAGTCCTAGTCCTAGTCTTAAAAAATGTGATGTGATACGATGCTGTTTATGTTTTGATTAATTTTACTAATCCAACTTCAATCTACTACATTCAATCACAGCGCTTCAGTGCCCCTTGGAGTGCGGAGCAGCCGCTGATCAAGCTCCAAATGGTGGAGGAGCAGCCCGTGGGCACTGTGCTGACCATCCTTCAAGCCACAGATGAGGATTCAAGCATCGGGGAGTACAACATCACGGAGAACGAGTATTTTTCCATCAATCACACAAGTGGAGCCATCTACTCGATCACTCGCTTGGATTATGAGGCGGTGAAGGAGGTGAAATTCCTCGTGACTGTCAGCGATACGGGTGTGCCTGCCCTGACATCCACTGCTGATGTTGTGGTCGACATTATCAACCTCAATGACAACGAGCCGCACTTCACGCAAACCGATTACTACTTCAACATCACAGAGAACTCCCCCCGGGGCACAGTGGCAGGGAAAGTGGAGGCCCAGGATGGGGATGTGGGGGTTTTTGGAGAGGTCACTTATACGCTGATTGGGGAAAACGATAAGTACTTCAGCATCGATGCGTACACGGGGAATGTGATGGTAGCCAATGCCTCGATTCTCGATCGGGAGCAGATCAAGGAGCTCACGCTGTCGGTGGTGGCGCAGGATAAGGCTCCAGCTACAGTGCAGAAATCAGCCACAGCAACGGTGATTAGAGGATCATCCCCGCTCCCCGATCATTAACTGCAACTCTTTAGTTTTATTATCCACAGATCCACATTAACATCTTGGATGTCAATGATAATGCGCCCGTATTCACCCGCGAGATGTACAACTCCACGGTGGCGGAGAATGCTGCCCATCAGCCACCAGCAGCCCTGCTGCAAGTGGAAGCCATCGACCTGGACGAGGGACTCTACGGAGATGTGCGCTACATCATTACGGGGGGCAATGAGGCGGCACTCTTCAAGCTGGACGCCCAGTCGGGCATTGTCTATCCCGCGCAGAGTCTGGCCGGAAAGCATGGCGTCTACAATCTGTCAATCTCCGCACGCGACACCCAGGGATCCGGGACGATGGAGAGCACCACGAGGGCTGTGATTACAGTGATGCAAGTGAATCGCCATCGTCCGGAGTTTGTAATTCCCGCGCTGTACAACGCCACGATTGAGATTCCCGGCGATATTGTGCAGCCGGACTATCTGCTGCTGACGGTCAAAGCGATGGATAATGATTCGGAGGAGAACGGGAGGATCAGCTACCATCTGCAGGTGAATAACCAGAACCAGCAAGAGAACACAGAATTTAAGATCAACGAGGCCACGGGCGAGTTGCGTGCCAGGCAGCAGCTCAATCGCAAGAACAGAGCAAAGTAAGTGAAGGAATCCATTCCAGGGGAGTCTTCGACTTATTCTGCATTTTTAATTTTCAGCTACGACATCATTTTGGTGGCCAGGGATGCAGGCAACCCACCGTTCGAGTCACTGCGCCTCCTTACTGTGAGCATTGTGGATGCCAATGAGAATCGTCCCGAGTTTCCCGATGCCTCCAATCCCTACAAAGTATCCATCAATGAGAACAGCGGCCGGGATGTGAAGATTGGACATATTCAGGCGGCATCGAGGAGCAAACACAATCGCGACATCTTCTACTACATGTTGCTGGGAAACGAGGATGGGGCCTTTTATGTGGACAAAATCACGGGCGACATTTTCACCAACAAGAGCCTGGATCGCGAGGAAACGGATGCATACACGCTGTACATTTTGGCCAGCATCAAGGCAGATCTGCATATATCCGAAGAGGAGCGTGCCTCGTTCTCCATTAAGACCCTGAATCGGGATAGCACGGTGGCTAAGGTGGCCATCACAGTGCTGGATGTCAATGACAATGCGCCCGAGTTCGAGAAGCCCATCTACTACGCGGGGGTCAATGCCAATGCGAAGATGAATGCGGCCATTACGCAGGTGAATGCCACCGATGCGGATCAGGGGAAGAATGCAAAGATCGAGTACATGATTGTAGCCTCGAATTTGTTCAAGTTCGGGGCCTCCAAGTCCACGGGCTCGATTGTCCCTAGTCCGTTTGCCATTTCGCAGGATGGAAGGATCACCGCCAACACGATCATGGCAGAGTACAACCAGGATCGTTTCGAGCTGGAGATTCTGGCACGCGAATTGGAACAGCCACAGCGTTCGGTCAGCACCAAAGTTTTTGTAAGTTCGAGAATTCCTCTAAAAAGAAATATAGTTTGATCTTTGAATCTCCCGCTATAGATCTGGGTCTTCGACGGCACTCAATTAGTGCGCGTCATCCTCTCCCGGCCTCCCGAAGAGGTCTACCAGGAGCAGGAGGAGATCATCGCAGAACTGCGGAACGCCACACAACATAGGATTATTGTGGATGAGATACGCTACCATCTTGATTCGGTGGGACGCATTCGCATGGACTGGTGTGATCTGTACTTCCATGCAGTGGATCCCCAAACCCAGCAGATTGCTCCAGTTGATGAGATACTCAAGGATATCGATAGGAATTATGATTACCTAAAGGTAAGTGAATGAATCAAATTAATCTGCTGATGTAAATTCACTTGATTGAAATGGACAGAAATGGCTCAATCGACTCGGCTATTGATGCTGATCGTAGGGGGGGTCGGAATGGGGTCGGATACGATTCCTTTTCTTGTTTACAACAAATCTAATATACTCTTCGATTATTTTTTTCAGGATTATTATGCTGGCTTTGCCATAGAGAATGTTGTGCCCGCTTACATAGCCATCGTCCAGGATGAGTTTGACCTCGCCGTTGCAGGACTTGTGGCTCTGGTGATTGTCCTCTTTGTGGGCGTCATCAGTTTCATTGTGTTGTGCTGCTGCCTGAAGCACTGGAACCTGTCAGTGCCCGTGGAGACGCGCCGCAAGGAGGCGCTGATCAAGAAGCAGATCATCGAGGATCTAAACACCACAGAGAATCCCCTTTGGATAGAGCAGTGCGTATCATGACTGCCATAAAGAACTCTTTTTCTACCTTAATCTTCTTGAAATCGATAGAAAACTAAAACTGTACGAGGAGCAGGAGCTTACAATGCAGGTCTTCTCGGAGCCCGATCACATCTCCAATTCGGAGGCCCCGGGCCATCTGGATCATCATCGCAGCTCGCTGGAGCAGGTCCACCATGTGGGCCAGACGGTGGACAATACCTATGCCACCATCCAGCCGCGCAACAACCAGAATCGTCTCACGGGCGGCGCTGGCGGTGGTTCCCTGCGAAGCGGTGGAGCAGTCAGTGCCGGCGGAGTTGGTGGTGCAGGGTTGCTGCTCGCTCGCGTGGATCCGCATGAGTTTGCGGACTATGCCACGCTGCGAAACAATCGAGCGCCTTCTGTGAGTAGCAAAGGATTCGCCCTCTAAAGAATTTCTGCTAATCTTTGCCTGTTTTTGCCAGCTCTACGAGTTCACGGGTTCCACATTTCAGGCACCCATACGGGATGGCGACGATGCTGTGGCAGAATTGATCTAAGCCTCAACTGGAGCCACCAGCGCCAAACAGATGTGTAAATTACGTAGTAGCTATCTGTGTAGTGGATTCTGATCTGTGTTGTATGTCCTGAGTTCGCCATTGCGTATAAACCATATATTCTAGACACACACACACACACATTCACAGAATAATTATATATAAAGAGCATATATACATGTATCGTATGTAGAGCGTAGCCTGTATCTTAAATGCCAACGAATACATAGAGAACTCAACAAAAAACTAACCAAGAAAAAGAAAAAGAAAAAAAGAAGGAACAGAAGCAACTAGAACTACAAGAACCCATAGAGGAATTTCTCCCGCATAAATAATGACAATAATATATATGTACTATTATATATATTGAGAATGTCTAGCCGTAATGAAACAATATATGAGAATTTAAGAGTTATAATATGTACACCCTTCATCCCCACGGCTCACTTCACTCGAATGACTTCCGCGATATTAGTTTTAACACGTGTCTACTCATACTCGTACAGTCCAATGTCCAATGTGTGTCTACAAATCTAAGTTGTAATAACATAAGCTATACAAAAAAAGACTAAATTATTTGCTCTTCCAATTCCGTGTTACGTATTACGTTTAGTTGTGTCGCCGCCTAACATTTAGTTCTTTAGTTTATAGTGTAATTAGCCAAACTTGCTCATATCCATAAGCATCGCATCCATAATTAATTTAAGTTCGGAGAATTAGAATTGTGCAAAGAATTATTTTTAACCTACTTCCCCCGCTGTTCGAGTCCCCCCACGAACAGTGCCAGAAAATCATTTGTGTTTGCATTTACATAAACATACCTATTATATAAATAAAATACAAATTTAAATAATTTAACTTTTTTTTTTTTTATTATAAGCCCATCTTGAGATGAATATTTTTCCGATCCTGATCGGATGAGAAATGGCAGAGTAATAGTGGTTAAATCTTAAACAGGCACTGTCCTTGATTCCTCCAAACGATCGGCGACATTCTCTCGCGTGGCCACTGATCGCACAAGAAATTGTAGAGGAAAGTAAGTATGTATGAGGGCGGAAAGTATCCTTTATCCTTGACAAGGATGCCAACAATGATGTTTCCCCAATCACAAAACGACATGCCGCGCCTTGATCAGCCCGTAAATAGTCAAAACGAGGGGGAACGTTGTGAGTTGCTGCGGACACCGCAACTCTACAGTTATACCCGATATGTTGGCCTTAGCTCTATACTCCTCCGCTCGCTCTCTGTTCCTTGCCGTCAATAGTCAGTGTTATAATCATTACCTTTCACAATGTAGTAGTAATTTTCGTAGTGATCCTAAAAAATTCTATTCGTTCGTTAATTCTAAGCGCAAGTCAAACGTTTTTCCTCCGTCCCTTCATTACCAGAACAAAACAGAAGCTTCTGCTGTTGGTATTGCAAATTTATTCGCTAACTTTTTCCAAACAACGTACTCGTCTCATATTTACAACGCATCCACTCCGTATCCGTACCAGCTACCTCAAGCTAACAGTATTTTTCTGCCCTTTTTCGAGGAAAGCGTTGTTCTTGAAGGTTTGTCATCTATGGACATATCGTTTTCTGCGGGTCCAGATAAGGTACCAAGTTGCATCTTAAAACACTGTGCCCAGTCCCTTTGCAAGCCCTTGACCTTTCTCTTCAACCTCTCCTTGGAACAGTCTTGTCTCCCAGTAATTTGGAATGAGTCCTACATCATTCCGCTTCACAAAAAAGGTTCAAGATCAAACATTGAAAACTATCGTGGTATCGCAAAGCTTTCCGCCATCCCGAAGCTTCTTGAGTTCCTGGTCACCCGGCAACTGCAACATCTTTGTTGCAGCTTGATATCTCCGTCGCAACACGGTTTTTTCAGACATCGTTCAACATCGACTAACCTTCTTGAGTTTTCTAACCTAATCCACCGTGGTTTTCAAATTGGTTTGCAGACGGATGTAGTTTTTACGGACTTCAGCAAGGCATTCGATTCTGTGAACCATGCTCTGCTTATTCAAAAGCTCTCCTTATTAGGGTTCCCAACGAATCTTCTAGATTGGATTTTGTCCTATCTCTCTAACCGTACTCAACGTGTTTTGTTTTCTAACGTGTTGTCAAATACTGTTAATGTTACTTCAGGTGTGCCACAGGGAAGTCATCTGGGCCCGCTTCTGTTTATTTTATTTGTGAACGACCTTCCTCAAGTTATAACATACTCTACTACACTAATGTATGCTGATGATGTCAAAATCTGTCTTTCTTACTCTGATTGGTATTTGCACACACGCCTTCAACTTGATCTAAGTGAACTACTATTGTGGTGTTCAACTAATCTTCTTTTTCTGAACCTTTCCAAATGCAAACTTATGACATTTTACCGTCGCGCTCCTCATTTTGTCTCATATGTTCTAGGAAATCATGTCCTTGAGCGAATTTCGAGTTCAAATGACCTCGGAGTCCTTTTTGATCATAAGATGTGTTTCAACACCCATATAGCTGCAACTGTAAATAAAGCTAAGGGTGTTTTAGCGTTCATCAAGCGTTGGTCCAAGGAGTTTGACGACCCGTACGTTACGAAACAACTGTACATCTCGTTAGTACGTCCTATATTGGAGTATTGTTCTTGTGTGTGGAGCCCACAGTATAAAGAGCAGCAGGCTGTTATTGAATCCGTGCAAAAGCAATTTTTAATTTTTGCCCTTCGGAACTTTAACTGGGACTCGGGTAGAATCTTGCCACCCTACCGGTCTAGGCTAAATCTTATTGACCTGCCGTCGTTGCACCATCGCAGAATATGCAATGGCGTAATGTTCGTGCACAAGCTCCTTCTTGGGACTGTTGACTCCCAAACTCTCTTGGGTCAGATTGACTTGGCCGTTCCATCCAGACCTACCCGTACTTTTAGGCCTATCCGTCTACCCATATGTAGGTCTAATTATGCTGATCATGAACCTTTTAGGGTTTTATGCCATAATTATAACTCCCTCTGTCTAACCCTATCCCCTGAACTGTCTCTTAAACTAATTGCATGCAATATTTATAATCATTTAAATTTAGCTAACTTTTAACTTATCTTTTTCTGCCTTTAGTAACTAAGTACCATTATTAACAGATAATTTGTTAATTTAATAAATAAATAAATAAATAAATAAATAAGTCAGTATGGCTCTCCTCCGGCAGACGCCGCTAATATTAAACGACACGACAAAGAGTGCGTGCGAGAGAGACAGAAAATCTGTCTGAGCGTGACGTCGGGCGCTGCGTAGCCACTGCAAATTGATTTGTTCCTTTTGGCTATAAATCTGATCCAGATTCAGCAACCGGATAGATATGGTCATTATCTATGATTCTGCGTTTTCTTGAATCTGCAAAATTGTGGATGCAACAAATTTTCGTCCTTTGTGTGGGCGGAAGGGGATGGGGCGAAATTTTGAGATAAACGTTTAATAGTGAGATCTAACATGAGTGCGGATACTAAATTTGGTTACTCTAGCGTTAATAGTCTCAGAGATTTGTGGATGCCCCAGATTTTCGTCCTTTGCGGGGACGAAAGGGGGTGGTGCGAAATTTTGACACAAAACAGTCAAGGTCCGATATCACAGGAGTGTGGATACCAAATTTGGTTGCTCTAGCTCTTATGGGTTCTGAGATCTTTGAACTCATATTTTGCAATTGGCAAAACCGACCATGAAACCTGTGTGTTAGAGAGAGACGGACGGACTGACGGACAGTCAGACATGGCTCAATCGACTCGGCTATTGATGCTGATCAAGAATATATATACTTTATGGGGTCGGAAACGATTCCTTCTGAACGTTACACACATCCACTTTTACCACAAATCTAATATACCCCAATACTCATTTTGAGTATCGAGTATAACGAGGAAATACGAATATTCCAGTCTATAAAACTCGACTTCGAGGACCAACACGTGTAGTTTTATTTGGTTCTTTTTAGTCAAATTTCTTGAGGATCATCATCAGTCTTCTTACACTTTGACTTGTTGGATTTGCGGGATTTGCGAGACTTGCGGGGTGGCTTTGAGCAGCTTTTCTTGGACCTCCTGCTTTTGCGCTTTTTGCAAGCCGACTTCTTGCGTCTGCGCTTTCCACAACTCGCCTTCTTGGGCTTACTCTTAGCACAGCTGGGCTCGGTTTTACGCGTCCAGAAACATTCCTCTTCGTCCAGGGAGGAATCAGTCGACACTACTGCAGGAGCTGTTGTGCTGACTATGGCATTCTGTTCAGTGCAGAGCAAGCTGCTGCTATTGCCTTGCTTAATTGGTCCTATGGAGCTTGCATGTCGATAGTCAGGCTGTAGGGAGCAAAAGGGAACTGCTGCACTCATTAGTGGATTTAAATGCGCAAAGAACTCACCCCTCGGTACCGAGCTCTGTGGCCTGGGGACATCGCACGCCAACGCTGCGCTGCGACGTGTACCGCCCTCTGTCCGTGGTATATGGATCCAAACCGGCTTTTGCAGTCCCGCAGGTAATTTAAATATGCGTGAACAGAGCTCATCTTAGACATTTTTCATAAAACCAAAGAATAAACAACAAAAATTTGGAAAAATGACAATAAAAATACTAGTACTAATTATTTGAAATTAAAAAAAGTAAATTTGTAGCTACAGATGTTGCTCGTACGGAGAACAACCTTCAAGTAAACTGAGTTGCTTTCGATCGGACAAATTTCATTCAACTTAAACCTGAGAGACTCCTTCGATTGAGTTTCTTGTGTGTTTGTAATTCTATTTTTTGTATGAAAATTAACATTGGGGCCACGTGCGCCATGCCGCGCTTCCATTAGTTCCGAAGTCTTTCGCGTTGTTGTGCCAATGACGACGCCATCGGATGCGACCATGCCCAGAGATGTGTGGCCTTTGGATACCGTTTTCAACGCATACGACGATTGCCGTATAACCATAAACGCTTGGGGAAATTTCAACTGTTCAACCATTTCTGAAAAAAATAGACATAAAAGTTCAAGTGAAACGAGAGTCGGCATCCAGGTCGTGGAAGTTGGGATCAAGGGGACGCATCGGTACGCCATACAAATTGCGTTCCACGTCCTACTCGGAGGCACATAAATTGTCACTCCTTTTACCTTTTTTTCAGTTGAAACTTTTACAGCAAAATTTCTTGTGCAGATTCTTTGACGGAAAAGGAAACGACAAAAAACGAGACAGAAAATCAGTCTGAGCGTGACGTCGGGCGCTGCGTAGCCAGTGCAAATTGATTTGTTGGTTTTGGCTATAAAAATTATCTGATCTGATCCAGATTCAGCAATCTGATAGATATGGTCGTTATCTATGATTCTGCGTTTTTAGTTTTCTCGAATCTGCAATATTGTGGATGCAACAGATTTTCGTCTTTTGTGTGGGCGGAAGAGAGTAGGGCGAAATTTTGAGATATACTTTTTATAGTGAGATCTAACAGGAGTGCGGTTTGGTTACTCTAGCCTTAATAGTCTCTGAGATTTGTGGATGCCCCAATAAAAATATGAGAATTGAATCCGACGTCAAATGGCGAAAACAAGGGAATTTCGAAATTCGATACTAGGCGAACAGAAATCAGCAGTAAGCAGCTTTAGCGAATGCGAAAAATTGTTGCATACTTTTGGGGTTGAACAATTCGTGGGGAAAATGCAATACACTTTGTTTTTAAAACCATTGACCTTCTGCTGATTTCTGTTTGCCTGGTATCCCAGATCTGAAATCCAGTTTTCTGCCTTTCGAGAGTTTGCAAGTTGAGGGTTGTTGTTCTACAAAAGCAATAATAATTTTTGTTGTTAAACAACAATAACCTGCAAATCCGTTATTTGTGATTCCTTGATCGGCAGAATACCACCAGATCTTTTGCAATCAGTTACAATAAGGATAATTATAATGAGGACATTCATTTTTTTTCTACTAAGATGTTTCAACAATTAAACCCTTGTCAGTTTCAACCTTTTTCAGCCAATCCAATTTTTTCTTCGTTGCGACAACCGAGTAAACAGAAAAGGCTTCCCAGCTCCTGCACGTTGCTAGCCGGCACAGGGGAAATAACAAACCCAAACCCCTAGGAGAATTTCCCTAGCAAAGGCATTTCCGATTTTTCAATCAAAAAACTTTTTGAATACAACACGACACATAACAAGTCTTTCTCACATTTAAGTTACATTAAAGATTTTCAGCAACAAATATAAATTATATATCAAAGAATCGCGCCAAGATGGATGAGCTAGAGATTACTAGTGTGGGCCAGTTCCAGACGCTGGTCCGCTATAACAATCCAGTGCTGGTGGTCAAGCATCCGGAGAAAAAGGGGGCTCCGCTGACGGATTTGGAGATGAAACGTCCCCAGACAGCGGGTGCTCTACTAGATACCAAGCGGGAGACCGAAGAGATATTGAACTCGATTTTGCCGCCGCGTTGCTGGGAGGAGGATGGACAGTTGTGGCAGCAGTCTGTGTCCAGCACCCCAGCCACTCGCCAGGATGTCATCAATCTACAGGAAATGCTGGACACTCGCCTGCAGCAGACGCAGGCACGCGAGACGGGCATCTGCCCAGTTCGCCGTGAGCTCTACTCGCAGTGTTTTGGTAAGCTAAAATCCAAGTCCCTGCGGCAATAAATATGTATTCCTTGCAGACGAGATTATACGCCAAGTGACCATCAACTGCTCGGAGCGCGGACTGCTGTTGCTGCGTATCCGTGATGAGATTGCCATGTCCATGGAAGCCTACGAGACGCTCTACTGCAGCTCCGTAGCCTTTGGCATGCGCAAGGCATTGCAGGCCCATGAGGAGAAGGAGATGCTGCGCGATCGCGTCAAAACCCTGGAGCTGGAAAAAGAGGCTCTGGAGGAGATTATCGCCGACATGAAGCTAAAACAGGAGCAGGCCGAGCGCCGCAATGCCGAGCTGCGTGCTTCCGAGGAGAAGAAGTTTACCGAGGAGATCACCTTCCTCAAGAAGACCAATGCCCAGCTGAAGGCACAGCTGGAGGGCATCACTGCGCCCAAGAAGTAGTGATTCTTTTCATTTAATGTGTGTGTGTGTGGGTTCTTGCATTTGTCCTTAAATATTGTTGGAAAATTATTGAAATTAAATTATTGAAGCAACTAAGCAGATCTGCCTAGAACTCTGCCTCAGGCATCTTTTCCGATGATTCCTGGCGAGCCTTATCGAGGGCTTCTTCCTGAACCTCCTGCTGTGGTTGATCCTGGCTCTTCTCTGGCTCTGGCTCATCCATAGCGATCTCGTTGAGTATGGGCGTGGGCTTGAAGACCTCTGGTGCCTTCTTTCCAGCGGGTGCTTCCTTGGCTGCCCGCTTTTGGGCGGGCTCCTCAGCGACTTCCTCTGGAACAGCAGCTCCCTCGTCATCATCATCATCTTCGTGAGGCAATTTATTACGCATGGCCCGCAATTCCTCCTCTGAGGGCAGAGTGTCCTTTAGATCTTCCATTTTGGCCATATACTGTTCGTACACGTACTGCGCCATCTCAGACATGTTTTCCACGGATTTGAGGGACTTGGTGGGCACTGTATCCGTGGACAATCGTTCCGTGGGGTAGCTATCGCCGGGAACCAGTACCAACTTCAAAGATCGCTGTGTTAGCTGTAAGGGATTAAATTTATAATACAATAATCCTTTATTAAGTTTCGTCCAGGCTTACTCACCAGCATGAAGGTGTTCTGCAGTTCTAGGCAGTTCTTAAACAGCGACACTCGACCAAAGACATAGAGGCCGAGGCGCGCTCGACTCATAGCCACCACCAAACGCCGCACATCGCGCAAATGTCCCACAGCCTTGGTGCGGACCAGCGAAATCAGGATGTAGTCGTTCTGCTGGCCCTGGTACTTGTCTACGGTCGTGATCTTGTGCGGCCAGCCAATGAGGGGATTATTGGCACATCTGGCGCCGATCACGTCGCGTATGAGATGCTTCTGGCCGTTGTAGGTGGTCAGAATGGAGACCTTTTCTGCGGGATAGCCAAGCAGACGCATGTACATATACACCGCCACGACGTACTCCGCCTCTGCCAGATTCTAATGAAAGAAAATATGGATTTAGTAATGCGTTTGTGCAACGAAAGATGGTATTGGATGTACACCTAAGAGTTTATACCAAGGACGTGCCCAGAGGGGAATAACCTTTCGGGATGCTTATTTAAAATAAAATATAATGTATTTTCGAATTAATCCCAAGGAAAAATTTAAATTATTGAAGAGTTTGTTGTCTTTATAGACTTGCATGTTTTGAATGCACAAACTATAGCCGCAAATATTAAAGAATATGTAATTGAAAAGGATCTTGATCCTCACAAGTGTGTTGGTAGTTAGAAATGGTTTTAAAAGTTTTATAAATATTCTCCAATAAAATAAAACGTTTGACCTAGGCCAGAAACTTAAATAGCAGCTGTCGTCAAAATTGTAGGGGTTAATCAGTGCCCCCTTAATTTGAGGCCCAAACAGTTGGGATGATTCATACCTGATAAAAATAGGGATTGGGTTCGCTCTCGCCGACGCCCTTGAAATCCTCCACATTGATCAGCTGATAGTCGTGGGCGAACCCTGGATTTGCCTGCTTGTACTCGTCCCGCTCAAAGATGTGCTGGAGATCCTCTAGCTTCTTGTAGCGCCACTTGTACAGCGAACAGATGCTGGCCCGCGCACGTCCCTGTCCATCCAGATCGACGGTGGGAACGCCGAGGCGCACCAGGCGGGTGAAGAGGCTCTGCTCCATGTTGGAGTACTTCTGGAAGGCCATGTTCTTGATCACAGGCGGGAGCTGGTGATGGTCGCCAATCATGATCCAGCGCTTAAGGCGATTCAGGCCATCCAGGGGATTCTGCAGCAGCAGGGGAATGAACGTCTCGATCTCCAGGATCTGCGCTGACTCCTCCATCAGGATGTTGTCATAGCGGAAGCCCAGATTGACCAGTTCCTTGCGCTTGAGCGCCGCATGGGTACAGGTCATGGCAATGATCTTGGCCTCCTTCACGAGCAGGTACTTGGAGCGGTCCAATCCCGTGCGCAGCAGCTCAAAGGCGCGAAACTCCTCCAGCTCTGTGAATATGTCCGAAATGTAGCGGAAGTTTGACTCGGCTGTGGCCAGGAGGTCCTCGTATGTGGATCCCTTGAAGAGTGGCTGTGGGGCATCCGCAAAGAACTTGCCGAAAGGGAAATCCTTCTCGAACAAACCCCTTAGCTTGTCCAAGTCCGCCTCCTCCTGGTGAATTCTGATCTGGTCCTGAAACTTCTCCCAGCGTGCCATCACATTGTACAGATAAAAGTATCCAGCTGTCTCGCACGTGTAGGCATTGTCACCACTCACGCCGAGGGCCTCCTGGAGACGCTGCACCTGGTTCAGCAGATCCATGCGCTTGGCCAGCACATAGTTCACGCGCCCATAACGGCTGTAGTCCTTCTCCGTCTCCAGGGCCTCCTCGCCATGACCCAGACGCAGCAGATGTCGCTCATCAATGTCCAGCGCCATGATCTTCTCGAACAACTGATTCAGCGCCTGATTGGAGTGCGTGACAATCAGGGTCCGCTGGTTGGGCTGATTGTGGTAGATGTTGGAGATGATCTGGACGGCCACATCGGTCTTTCCCGTGCCGGGGGGACCCACCACCAGTGTCAGACCCGGCTGCATGCCAGCGCGAATAGCCTCGATCTGTGTGGGCGTAAAGCGAATGGTGTTTCTAGGAAAATAAGGGACGAAGGATGGAAGAGGGAAATGAAATGAAAATGGAAGAATTAAACCCTTAGATTTACTCACTGTTTGGGCTTGTCGCTGGGATAAGGTCCCCTGGCCTCGTATTTATAGGGCTGCACTATAATCGATTTGCTCACAGCCGCCTCCAGCTCCTGTTCATTCTTCTCTTTCTCCTCTCCATCACTATCCTTTTGCACGGGCACATCCTCAAAGATCAGACGATAGGGTGGCAGTCGGCTCTTCTCTGGGAGCTCGCACTTGAGCTCGTAGCTGGGGAAACTCCCCTTCAGGTGTTCGTAGTCCAAGAAGGTGTCGTTAAACTCCAAACTGCGCTCCTGATTGGGCATGTTGCTGTAGTGGGCAGCCCCCGGATCGCCATATCCGAGGAGTATGTCGTGCAGCCAGGGCGGCACCACGCATTCTGTGTTCATCAAATGGCGAATGGTCTCCAGGACTGCCTTGAAGTTGTTCTCCTTGGGTTTGCGACGCATAAGGATGTTGAAGCTCTCGTAGACATCATCGCCACCCTGCAGAGGGAAGGCTTAGCATTAAAGGATTACTGGGAAAGATTAGAGCAAGGTTCTACTTACATCCTGCAGATCGTCCATGTCCAGGCGATACTGATTCGAGTCTAGCCACACACGGTAGCAGCGTTGCTCTCCCGGCAGCTGGGGTCGCGGCTCGGGCCCATCTTCGACAACACGACCATTGGCATCCAGCATACCTTCAACCTCGCAGCCCCGCACACTTACGAGCCCCACCTGTGGGATGAAGGGCTCACGGGGATTGTATTTGGTGCCATAAGGCTGTGTGGGTTTCACGGTGATCAGGAAACAAACGTCGTGCTTGCGCAGGTTCTCCCACTCGGTCTTGATCTCGCGACGCACGGAAAGGGTCACGCCCACGTCCGCTCGCACTCGCGAGGGCTTCTTCTCCCCGATATGCGGCTTGGCTACCTCCACGACAGCGAAGCTGGCGATGGGTAGGGCCATGCGTGCCCATCCCCCGAAGACGACGTCACCGTCCTCCGACTGCCAGGGCAGCATGCGGCTGACGGCATCCTCGATGTCCTGCCGGATCTCGTACGTGGACTCCAGGCGGAAGAGATTGAAGTTGCGCAGGAGGTAGTCGTGGAGCGTGAGGAACTGCAGATTGAGCTTGGGCAGGGCTAGGCAGCTGTCGCCCGTGTAGTACTCCGAGGGCACAACATTCTCATCCCAGACCACTTGCTCCGTGGGGTACAACGGCATCTCGTTGAGGGCCTCCAGCTGGGAGCAGCGCTTCTCGTGTCGCGTGATCAGCAGCTCCCGCAGGAAGGCCTCATCGAGGCGGTGCCACTCGAACGGTGCGGCCACCTCCTCTGGCACTAGGTTCAGAAACGTGGCGATCTGCTTCAGCCCCTCCCCATCCAATCCCCCAAAGTGCTGCTCCAGCGACTCCCGATTATCCACGGTGGCTACATTGGATAGGGCGAACACGCGCAGACTGGGAAACTTGGCGAACACTGCCCGCTGCAGGGAAGTGATCTTCTTGTAGTGCAGCTGGGTCATGTCGTGGTCGGTGAGGGAGTTCCCCGTCACATCATTGATCTCGAAGCGGGTGTAGAACTTTAACATGTCGAGGAGCTGTAAATGGGAGGAGTGTATCGGTTATTTATGCGTTAGATCATCATTGTATCGACATCCCCATCGTCTACCTCCGTCACCCGCTGAACCGCTCCTGAGCGATACGCCATGCGCGAGCATTGAATGGAACGAGTTTCGCTGTTTTACTACCTGCCCTCGTGAATTCGCTCTCTCTCTCTGCGGCTCTCTCCGACTCTCTCTGACTCTCTTTTAAGTTCTGTCACATAAACTACAGGTATCGCAAGTCAAAGTAAAGCCAAAGCCGGTCTGCCCCCTCATAAGGTCGATACGTCATCAGTTTGGGCAATACAACTCGCATACATACATACATAAGTATTTAATATTTGCGTGTGTTAGTTGAATCGCTCTCTCGGGCTAGATTGTGAGAGCGAGAGAGTGCTAATTAAGCAAGGTGAAAAAAAAGCGGGTCTGTCTCTAAAGAGCAAGCGGAAGTCCTTATGGGGGAGCAAAAGCAGTTATATCGGAGGAAATTCGACGCTGTTCAGGAAATTCAATACCAAATCTGGGTTTCTGAAGGTTAGCTGAAGGGTGTCCCGCCTTCCGACTGCATTCTGATTGAACAGCGCAAGGCGAAATCGCCTCCCTCCACTCCTTTCGATTCATATGCGTGTTTTATGGAAGGTGTGAGAGGACAAGGGGACAAGTACCATTCACAGCATTGAAAGACAAGCCACGCGCGTCGCCAGGCTACAGGCTACAGGCTACAGGCGAGAGTGCAGTTGTCTCGCTTGCATGGGAATGCAGCGGCATCTTATCACACCATCGCCATCAAATATCATCCTGTTAATAGAAGGGAGGGTGGAATTACACATACACACACACACACACACATGCATCGTGCATTCCCTCTGCAGGTTCCTGGTTTGTCTTTCCAGACTGCCGCCCCGCCTGCTCCAATTGATAATTTCCGTCGCTCAATTTAAACAAAAACACTAGCTGAAGAGGGGAGCGGGAAAAGAGAGAGGAGAGAGCAAAGCCCTGCTTCAACTTTTTATACCCGATACTCAGAATGAGAATAGGGGTATATTGGGTTTGTGGTGAAAATGGATGTGTGTAACCTCCAGAAGAAAGCGTCTCGTCTCCGACCCCATAAAGTATATACAATATATGTATTCTTGATCAGCATCAATTTGCATCTCTCGCACGCACTCCCTGTCGTTCAATTTTAGCGCCGTCTGGCGGAGGAGAGCAATACTGATTATGCATCGGGTATAAATGTAGAGTTGCGGTCGCAGCAGAAACTCACAATGTTCACCCTCGTTTTTGTTGTGTCTCGGTGGTTGCCGACTGCGCTTCGTACAAGGCATATTATATTAGAAGGTAAGGCAGAAATCAAATAGGTACGAAAGAATGCAAGGGAAACTAGGGGCAGAGAGATTAATATGAGCTCGTCAGAGACCGGTACTACCTTACCATTCATTGTATATACCTTGAACTTTGCCGCTCTCTCTTTCTGCAGTCACTAGAAAGCCAGAGCAGAAGCAGCTCATTCAGCCGTCGACTTTTGAATTCGAATGTTCTCTCTTTTCCCGCGAAATTCGAAATTCCGATTCGAATAAACATTTAAATACAGAGGAAATAAAACCCTCACTGTTTTTATGGTTAATCTGAGACACAGTCAGTCCCACCTTGCAGCAGCTACAGTTGTGCGTAGATAAAGTCGACAAAGAGTTTTTGCCTTAGTTTCTTGGCATGCACGTCATGATCTTGGCTTTTAGCCGGCTTCAGACTGAGAGACACCTTGATGACGCATCTGTTGTCCAACGCAGATTCACATAAACCCGCTGTTACCTGTGTACCTCTGTCTCTGTCTCTGTCTCCGTCACCGTCACCCTGTCTCCCTGTCTGTGTTTTGAGTCTGTTTTGTGTGCGAAAGATGCTTGTGAAAACGCTTGGCGCGCAAAAATGCAGCTGCTGCTCTATATGTGTTCTGATGCTACTGCTGCTTCTGGTACCATCCCGAGCGAAGGCCCATATAAGCAGCGGATCTTCAGGCCCAGCTCCAGCCGATCCCGGTCTGGTAATGGTCAACAAATGCTGCGAAAAGTTTGAGATACACGTGGATAGCGAGTGCCAGCAGGTCAACCAAACGGGTGAGTGCTCCTGCCGTCTCAACCCCACTGCCCCCACTCACACACACGCAACGAGGTTGTCTTGGCAACCGGAGTTGGCCATTCAACTCTATGGATTTTCCCCCCTCTGACATGCATGCTACACCAGCAAAACATATGTGTGGCCAACATTTTATGGCCCATTTGTTGGCTATCAGTAGATCAGTGGAACGTAGCCAGTGCCTCCATCTCCCGCTCTGAAATGTTTTGAAAACAAACAGAGAGGGGCTGTGGATGTGTGGGAATGTCTGCCTGCAATCCTGCTGGCTGCTGCTGATGATATGATATGATTTATGCGGCGAGGCATGGCTACTGTGTGCAGTAAGTGACTTCTTACTTAGATAAAGGGGGGCGGCTTTCAAAGTGGAAATGGGTTGGTTATTAAGTTTAAAAGATGGGAAATCTTTGAAAGTGATACTGAATGTTATCATGGTTCGAAGATAAATCATAAAAGACGAAAGATATTTATGATTCTTTAGACTTTCCTTAAATTATATTAATATCAGGCTTCCAGGGCTCTGCTCATGACAAAAGCATCCCCAAACTCATTCTGTATTCAACTTTGAAACCATTGCCATTGATGTGACACATATGTATGTAGGAAAAGTGCTACAACAAAGATGAATCATTAACAATTAGTCCAAACAATCGCACACTGATCTCATCTGAGGATTAGTCAATGACCGAAGATTGGAAGAGTGCAGCACAGTCTAGTTTCCGTGTACTATGATTAGCATATCAAAAGGAATGGGTGAATGGGTGCATGTGGGGAATGCATCCTATCTCTGTGGCAATTGGAGGAGAACAGATCCCCCCACAAATCGCAAACTGAAAGCCAGCTGAGAGACGATGATGGAATGGCATGGCATTGCATGGGAGCACGTTGTTTTCATACAGTCTTAATATTTATAGAAGTGTAGATTTCCCCTCGATCCCCGGACTGTAACAAAGGCAGACTCTTGAAGTGTTCTCTGTTCTGTTTTCCAATTGAAGAATCTCTCTCTCTCTCTCTCTCTATGGCATCCATTTGCAGACTACTTCCAGCCCATGTTCACCAGCTATGGTGGTGACCAGAACCGGCCCGTGCGCTTCAAGTTCATCATTGGCATTCCCAACTGCGGTTCCATGCAGATGTGGCCCATCTATCACTATGCAGGGGTGAGTACTCTCTCTGTCTCTCGTTTTTTCCATAGATTCTATAGACTCCCTGTTCTTTTCAGAGCTCTGATAAGCTGGTGCTTCTGGACGATGGCAAGCTGAGGCACTACACAAACGCCGAAGACGAGGCCGCCGAGCAGCGTGGCGTGCAAACAGACTACGAGGATGACTTAGGTGGGAGAAGGGAGCCGCTCTATCATGACTACGATCAGGGACTCTACTGCATAGATAGGGTATAGGGCTTATAAAACACTCCACGCCCTCCTCCTTCTATTCTAACGAATAATTTTCATTCTTTAGGCCACTTCTAGCACGGGCGAGGAGCATGTTCTGTTTGCCAAAATCTGTCTGGCTAAGAAGGAGATCAAGTGGAGCGACTCGAATTTTCTGCTGCGCAAGATTCTCAATCCCATCTTCCATGGAATATCGCTGATTATCCTGCTGGTCATAGCCATTATCTACTTTATCCTGCCTACCCTCAGGTTAGCTCTGCTGCCTGAACTCTGACCCCATTCATGCTTTAATTGTTGCTTCCGTTCAGCAGAGATTTAGTGGGTAACATTGTGACCACAATAGCCGTGTGTCTGATGGTCAGCCAGGCGGCGGACCTGGTGCGAATTTTTACAGAGCTCACGAATCACGTAAGCTTCATTGTAGCGGACATCATCCTGTGCTTCAGCCTACTGGCCGCATTCTTTTGGCTGAACAGCTTTGGCTACTACATCTGGAAGACCTTTCGCTCGAGGAACGTTTTCCTGCGCGTCACCGATGGCAGGAAGTACTGCTATTACTCCGCTTACGCCTGGGGCTGCACAGGCACAATGGCAGCCCTGGCGGTATTTGCGCATTTCTTCCTCGATGCCGATTCGTACAAGCAGGAGCAGATGGTGGGCGAACAGGAGACGATTGGGTGGCTAGGCATTTGCATATTCTTTGCCCCCATTGCATGCACCATCGTTGTGAACACCTTCTTCTATGTGACCACCAGGAAGCTGATCAACAGACGCACCGTCTACGGACGCATTGCCCACAAACTGAAGGCCAAGTGAGTAGCTCTAAATCGTACATAATCGTTCATATAAGACAATATTTCCTTCTACGTCTTGCAGCTTCATAATGTTTTCGCTGATGCTGTTGGTCATGTCCGTGGCCTGGCTGTTCCTCATTATGTCCTGGCTGCAGCTAGATGGTCTGCTCTATGCCCACATTGTGGTCAATGCCCTGCAATGTCCGCTGCTGCTCTACATATGTGTGCTGCGGCAGCGCCATGTGACCTTTCTGCTGAAGAAATCCTGCTGCTACAATGAGCCACCCTCCACAAACGACTGGGGCGACGAGCTGCACTACATGAACGGCAACGACTACTGAGAATATTTAGCCACCGACTCGGGTTACGTCTAGGATCTAAGCTCTAGCGTCGCTAAGTGTTGTCTCGTAGATTAGCAATGTCCAACATTGAGATTTTTGTACTTAAACTTAACTAATTTATGATTAAAACCAAGAAAAGTCTGACACATACCTGCCCAAACAGCTTTCCCTCCTCGCGATGCACCAGCGGCGACAGCAGAGCCCTCACAATAAGATGACAGTCATCTAAGACGGTGTTGAAGAAGCGCCGCGTAGGCAGAAGGGCCTCCAGATCAATGATGAACTCGAGAAAGCGCTCGCAGTAGTGCACCAGACCGGGTTTGATCTCCCCCTCGGCGGGAATGCTCTCGAGTATGTCAAGGAAGTCGATGATGAGGTTCTGCATAAAGTACCGCTCCCACAGGACTTCCGCCTTGGGTTCCTTGTCTTTTTTGAGCAGGCGTTTCCAGTATTTCCGCCACTTGGGCACCTCACGCAGCTCCTGCTCTCGACGGCGGGGCTGCAGGCAATGCCACATGGAGAGGGATACGAGACGCTTGGCCTGCTCACGACATATCTCGATCTCCATACTGTTGAAGCAATGATTGAGGAACATCAGTAGGGCCGTGCGTTCACGCAACGTGCTTCTGGCTTCCTTCGCCCCTTTATCCGGCAGACACGACTCCAGAACGTGGCGGAAAAAGTCTGGATACTGTTCTGGTTGCTCCTCGAACACATTCCACACTTGAACGCGTTCGCGAAACTTCTCGTTGGCCATGATCACAATGGACATGAGGTGGGCATGTGTCGCTGACTCTCGTTTGTAATTTGGCCACAGATACTGCTCCAAATACTGGCTGAACTCAAGCATGTTGATGCGTCGCGCTCTGTGGGTGCCCCCGATTTCCTCATTGTAGATGCGTTCAATGACTTTCGCGCTGTACGGCAAATGCTCAGCCTTTGTGTCCGGCGACCAGTACTGCGATGCAACCTATTAATGCCGATTGTTATTAGTTTTTAGCGGCATGAAAGCGCCTGTCCAGAGGAGCACCCACCTGCCATATGACGTCGGAGCTGAATTGGTCTAACGTCAGAGCGCCGGCCTTTTCCTTCGACTTATTACTACTGTCCTTGGCTGTTTGGGCTCGGGTTTGGCTCCTGCGCTTCATTTTTCCAGCAAATTTTTTTTTTTTAATAACTTTGCCGGCTGCGGTATGACCCGCGGATTTATTGTTAAAATATACCGACCGACCCTCAGAAATATACCAATATTATCGATGTATCGTTGAAATATACCGACCGACCCTCAGAAATATACCAATACTATCGATTTATCGTTAAAATATACCGACCGACCCTCAGAAATATACCAATACTATCGATGCATCGTTAAAATATACCGCCTACCCTCATAAATATACCGAAATATACGGTCTCATTGTAAAAATATACCGTAGATATACTGACGAATTCAAGTTCTATTATACATATTCCTCGTTTTTGATAAACCGTCGAATATTACTAGCTAGATAGAACATTAAGCCATGCCCACATAATTTTGTACGATTGACGAATCAATTTTTTACTTAATTGGCTTATTTTAAATACTTGCTTTTATTGGATCTTGTCTAAAAGAGGTTTTAATGAAATAGGTCAAACAAAAAAATGTTTCAGCGAAATAGGTCAACACAAAAAAACGAAAGAGGATAGTCGTTCATATTGCTCAATTTAGAGATTCCGTTGAATAATTCTGGCTAACTAAAACCTTTAGTTTTGTCCACATAATTTTATCCTATTGATAAATAAATTTTCTTCAAGACTGGCTAGTTTTTATTCCTTGCTTGTTTTGTATTTTGGCTTAAACACGGTTTGCAAATTAATGTTGTCAACCTGTTCGAAGAGAGCCTTACTCGATCCAAGATCGGCTATCGATAAAAATTGCAAATTCCGCTTGATAGTATCGATAATATCGATAGCTAAATGTTTTTAAAGTCTATTTAATTGTTAATCTAAAGTAAGCATATTGCGCTTAAAGGACTCCAAAATGATGACAGCTATACCACCCGAGAACATACTCGTAAGTAGACTGGCATGATTAGGATGTATTTACTGAATTTGGTGAACTGCAATTCCAGAACCGCGTTCTGTCTGCGCAGCGGTTGTCCCCATTGGAGCAGGTGAGAGATCTGCTAATGCTGATGGAACGCTGCTCGCTGCGAGAGCTGCAAGAAATATTCCCCCACATTGTGCATTACATATTCGGGGTAAATGGGAATCCGCTGGGCTGGGGACTGCGCACGACGACACCGGAGAGCGGGATGAATGTGTACAAGACGCTGGAGCAGTTCTTTGGCGTGTGCGGCCCCTGGATGATCGTGTGCCACAAGCTGCTGGCCGAACAAGCCAAGTTCGAGATAGACATCAGCCGGTTGCCGGTGAAACTGGTCACAATGCTGCAAACCGGTCAGAGTCCGATGTTCTATTCGGATCTGCTCAACATCGATCCAGAGAAACACCAGGTGTCAACGCTCTCCCTAAACAGCTTCGACTTCTACATGCTACACTTCGTGCTGCATGGTCTACAGCCACTGCACAGCATCGATCCCATCGCAATGCAGATCCACAATACGCGAAGCAAGACCGTGTATCTAATGCTCGTGAGCGAGTATCTGAATAACTTTCTGCCCCTGACTCCTGATGCCCGCATCGAGCCGAGCTACTTCAGTGGCGGCGTCAAGGCGCCGCAGCCCTTACCCACACAGTCGCTGCAGCCGCAGCGCCAACCGCGCTACATAAGGATACCTAGCTCCTATCGCAATGGCAACAGCTCTGGCGGTGGGAGTGGCGGCCCAGGAGGCGGCAACATCTCGCCACAGTCGATGTCAGCCAGTGTCAGCGCGGCCCGCAACTATGCCTGGCGCTCGGAGTCGGTCCTTCACTTTTTTGTGGACATCTGGCTGCGCTACGACGTGGAGTCGGAGCATCATCTGCCCGGCAGCGACTGGGTGCGCGCTGTCCGCACCTTAGTCAAGCAGATTCACTTCTTCGCCAGCTCGGTCCCGGTGGATCCTACCTCACTCTGTTCACTGCGCAAGCTGTCCCTGAGCATGGTCAAGGGGCGCATATATGCCTTCCTGTCGGGTCTTATTGATCGCTGGCCGCTGGACAGCTCACTGCTGGTGGTCCTGGAGCTGTGGTTAAGCTATATCCAGCCGTGGCGATACACTATGGCCATCCTCAACAGCAGAGAGTGAGTAGGGGCAGCTCTTACTAGGTTGAAAGATTGAAACCATGAATATCATTTTGCTTCTCTTTTAGATCCGGCCAAAACTACAAGCCTGCCATAACTCCGGCCTACGATGCATTCATCATGGACAATCTGATCGTTTACACGCATATCTTCATGCAGCTGCTGCCGAAATTTGGACGTCTCGATTACACCGTGTACCGTAACTGCCAAATTCTGAACCGCCTGGCCATGACGTTTGGCGATCAGAATCTGGCAGATCGTTTGCAGCGCTTCGAGCGCTTACACTCGGGAAATTCCTATGGCTTCGACTCGCCTCATCGTCAGACGCACTTGCTGAGGTTGGTGTACATTTCGTTGTAAATTGAATGCCCCTTCTAATTTTAACATTTGTGCATTCCTCAAGCAAATCCCTGCCGCAGAGTGCCCAATGGTCGAGCATGCCCAAACTCTTTAGCGACGCCATGCGCGCGGACATGGAGAACTTTCTGTTTGTTATCAGCATGACCCGGAACCAGGTGCTGCTGGAGGTTTCGCGCCTGCGAATGGAGATCTTGGAGATGCAGCGTTTGGAGGGATTCCTCAAGAACTTTTTGCACAGGATGTGGAACGAGCCGAGCCAGGACGAGACGCTGCTGGCCGATGTGTCGCGTGTGCCGGAGGTTCTGCGCCAGTGCATCGATCACCTTTGTCGAGCATTTAATGTGAGTGCCGCTTCCATACGCCTTGTTTGTTTCCTTTTTAAGTCTTCCTCTTGTAGTTGGATCAAGCCAATCTATCCATGCATGAGACGCTACCCGAGGAGTGTACGTCGCCGACCTCCATCTCGGCGAATAAACGCAGCTTCTTCAATACCAGCGACTCCCTGCTGGACACCTCAAGGTTGAACCCACGGCAGATGTCGATGAATGCCTCCAACTTGACAGCTGCCATCGATCCGGCGCTCTTGCCCATCCAGGCCGGCGAGATCACGTATTTAGTCAGACGGCTGCACGGAATATCGGATGCAATTAACCAGAAGGTGCGTCTCCACAGGAATTATCTTCTTTCCGAATCCCACCTATAGCGTTCTTTTTGCTTTTTCTTTGCTTTTAGTATAAAATCCAATTGCAATCCTGGTATGAACGTCAGGATTACTTTGGAAGCTTGACGCGCCAACTGCTCCTGGCCCCCATGATCGAACAGTGGTTCGATAAGCGGGACGGCAACACGGACATCAGGGAGAGGACGGTCACGGCTCGCATCTCCCTGCGGCCGCTCGCCTCCAAGTTCCTTCTATCCGTTGTGGCCTGCTTTATGGTCCTGGGATTCTTGTTCCTGGGATCGGCCTTGAAGGGTCTTGGCATCCTCGTCACCCTGTTCATAGGCTACGTCCTGCTGATGGCTATTTGTTCGCCCTGAATTATTGTTTGCAGTCTGAAATTTATATATTTGTATAAAACTAAAGCGAAACTACGATTACGACTACGATTAGGATTAGATGAACTGCGTCTGTGTATTGCTGTGTGTATCGTATCACTCGGAAGAACGCGGCCGAAGGGCCAGGCGCAGCGTCTGGTCGGGCACTGTGACCATTCGCAGCATACAGTCGACGGGCTGCTCGTTGAGGCACTGCATCTCGAACTGGGTGGTACATTTGCCCAGCAGCGAGTGCAGCTGCTTGAGAGCCACACGCCGCCCAATGCATGACCGCTGGCCGATGGCGAAGGGTAGACTGCCGTGCGATCGGCCCACACACCAGCGTTCGGGCAGGACCCGCTCCGGCTGCTCAAAGTGTGATGCATCGCGACCGGCCGTGTATAGTGAAAGGAGTACCAGGGTCTGAAAGGATGGTGAAAAAATGAGCAATCGATGGTTCCTGCTGTGGAGCTGAGAAGCTTAATTTTACGCACATCTTTTTCAACAAAGTGGTCTCCGAGATGAGCATCCTGCGGCAGGTAGCGTCCGATGAATGGCGCCACGGGATATAGACGCAGGGACTCCTTGATCAAGCCGTGAAGCAGCTGCGACTCGGACGCCACTCGCTCCCTGGCAAGGCGGCACTGCAGCTGTGGCTCCCGCGAAAGAACGAATAACGCCCACTGGCTGCTGAAGGCGGTCTGTGCGGGAGGGGATTCGAATTAGTCAATCAATTCGGCAGCTTCTGCTGTTTTAATTCACACCGTGTCACCTGCTGCTATGACAAGGTCCACAAAAATCCGCTTGATCATCTCGCCGGGCACCTCTGCCGCCTGTAGTCGGTTGAATAGCGTCTCCTCCCGCTGCTCCAGCTGCTCTAGTTGTCCGTCTTCGGTGATCTCCCCTCCAATGCAGTGGTCTATGATCGCAGCGCCCTCGCGCAACACCTCGTTCACATTGCTCTCAAAGTCGCGCCAAATGCGGAGGCGAAGCAGCTGTGCCAATCTGGGCGGAAAGGTCATCAGGCGCGAGCTATGCTCGAAGACCTTGTGCACGATCTGTGTGAAGTGGTCCAAAGCCGATTGTATTTTGGGGCAGGTCAGGACATTGCTGCCAAACATGATGCAGCAGAGCACTATGGATGGAGAGGGGTGACGGAATAAGTTATATCTTTATTAGATCAGCAAAATACTAGAAAAATACAAATCTTCGTAGTTTAGTAGTATATTTTTTTCAATTTCCAGAAAATTCTGGAAATATAACAAAAAATTTGCAAATGTTTCAAAGAAATACTTTTGAGACGTAGTATGGTATTGCTTGCGAAAAAGTTCTAAACTCCGACAGACTCACCTTCTATGGACCAACGGTAGAGCTGCTGCTCCAGATTCGGCAGCTCATAGTAGCTGGGACTCCCTGGGACGTCGCACTCTGCAGTCGCCTCCTCGGTGCGTGCGCGCCACTGGTCGACCAGCTGCCGCGTACAGCTCTCAATATGCACGTCCATCCAATTCAAATTTCCGTTGAGGAGCAGGCGATTAAGTATACGCCGATTGTGCAGCCACTCCGCCCCCTCCCTGTGACATTAGCCATGCAGATGGATGCGAAGAGAAGCAGACATTAGCTGAGAGTAATTTGCAATTCATAGACAGAGTCGCAACTCGCGTTTCAGCTCTTTTTTTCAGACTTTCGCCTTTGCGTTGTTGTCGCTCCACTTACATAAAGAACAGTCCACGTTGGCAGGCATGCCGCTGGTTGTATAGCGTCCAGGCATCTGGCAGCGGATGCTGCGGATATTGACCCTCGTGCAGGAAGACCCCACGCATAAGAGGGGCGGACGACACGAACACCGCATCCTGAGTACCGCCCAAGCGTTCCCTGAAGATGGGGCCGTACTGTCGATGGCGGGAATCGATGTACTTGTGTAGTCTGGGAGGAAGAGAGTGGTCGATCTATAGAGTAATCCATTCTCTAGGTCATTCTGTACTCACTGTGTGGCTCCGCCGGCGGCTATCAAGTCCAGCAGGGTCCCCACCACAGGCAGCCCCTTGACGCGGGGTATGGGCACGATTTCACCCCCTTTTGGCCTGCACCTGTTGCTGCCTGCTGTCGCCTTCGTGAGACCGGCCTTCGATTTGAACTGGCACAGAAGGCGCACCAGAAGCGTCCTCAGCAGCTGCTGCAGCCAGTGCAGTAGGCTCGTCCGCTTTCTGTTCATCTCTTTCTCTCTCACTGACAATGTCCCAGCGGGGGGCGGGCGGAGGAAGAGCAACAGGGCTCAGTGCAACACGTAACACACGTCCGACAAAGGGCCAGGGGCTGACTGATTCGACATGACGCTGGGCCGCGGCCTTATAACCGAACAGCAGCAGCAGCAGCAGCGGCACACAGAGAACGGAGAGCTGTGAGAGCAGGTAGGCCCTGTCGATGTCTCTCCCTCGATCGGCCTCAATTGATATGCGCAACTTCCATCCAAATCCAAATCCACATCCACGCTGCTGCTGCTCCGGTAAGCGTAAGCACCTTGGTCTCCGTCTCCACATTTCAAAGCGGGGTCCGTCGCGGCGAGAGACGCTGAGTGGACACAATCTGTATTGTCGCTCCCCGCTCGATCGATTCGTGGGGATATTGCTGGCCATGCAATTTTTCGAGAGACGCAAGAGAGAGGTCCAAGGTTTTTACTGATTTCAACTCCTCACTCAGTTGGATTTTGGCAGTTATCAAGTCGCTGTGACTTGATGCCCACCACAGATGTACGAGTGCACCTCCTATTTAATCTGCTTGTTCTTGAAAACACAGTGAAGTGAACTAAAACACATGCTTACCACAATGTAAACAACCAAATTAAACTGCAGTATAACCATTTGGCCCCGTTAAAGAGCACAGTTTTGTAGTCTTGTGTAAATTTGAGAGTTGCATCCGCCGGCTTGTCCGTTAATGCGAATTACGAACTGGAGTTCTTGTTCGAATTTTCGAACTGCCATGCGGCTATTTGTAAGAAGAGCACAGCTAGTATGTGGTGGTTGGGCGCGCAAATTTGAATGTCGGGCAGCGATTTGAATTGGAACGTGATGGGGATAATGTGATAACAGTTTTTAAAAAAGCCAATGAGCGATAACAAGATCTCAGCAAAAAGTCCTTCTATGCCTTCTATGATGAAAAACTTTGTTTTTATCATCCATTGTGTCCTCTAGGTTCAGTTTACGCTTCCATTTAATAGACACAGATCCCATATGTGGCACTAAAACCAAACCCAATTTAGTTTCAAGCCTCAGCAATCATGAACAAGTCTGAATAACAACGCTGACGGCATAAAATCCCGTTGTGCCCTTGCGACCGCAAATTTAAACCAGCTGTACTCTCGCGGCACAATAGAAGGGTTCAAAGTGTGGCATTAACGGTGCCATATTTTGCATGTTTCAGTTTAGTTGACACTAAAAATAAATCAAGAATATACGGGCCATAAAAAATACATAGACAAAAACTAGATAAACCTCAACAAATGCGGCATCAAAAAGTTGACAGAAAACAGAACACAAAAATCATGGGCGACAGGGAGAGAAAGGAAGAGAACGATGGGTGATTCGGGCAATGGAATTTATTTATTAATAGTTAGTATTTTAATAGCTTCGATGGGAATACAATAAAGCCTCAAATCGTGACCCGACACCGGGATCTTCTTGATGTGCGTTCCAAACCAGAAGCGGAACGAAAGACCTTCCTAGGAAATCGCTGTCATATTTATGGCACATTATAGGGAGGGACCCGCACCCATCGCATCCCCATTCCCGTATTCTGGAAGGGTTGAAGTAAATAAATATTGTTTTCCCCCATCTCTCTCTCTCTCTCTCTGCGGCAGCAGCTCACGCGACATGCATAATAAAAATAATATTAATATAAGGGTGGGAGAGAACATGGAAAACAACAAACAACGAAATGAACAGCCCCAGACCTTCCAGACCCCCACCGCAGGGGCTAATGCAATAATAAGACCGACTCGGAAAGGGCATAAATAAAAAGACTATATAAAAAGGGGTGCCGTAGGAGAACAAAAGCTCGAAGCAGCATGACGCCTTCCGCTTTTATAGCCAGAAGACAAGGAGGCAGGAAGTTGTAGCAGTTGCAACACCGGAAACAGAAACGAGCTTCCATTGAGGAGGAGCAGGAGGAGTCTTCTCCTGCGTGTCATTAGGTGGAGTCAACATGAAAGAGTGTCTGTGTCGCCTCTTTAGGAGGGAAATGGAAAAGCTGAGATGAATGAGCCGCCATTTCCAGATCCATTTGTCTTCGTGAATGAATAACAAACGAGGAATCGGAATCGGAATCGGAATCCTAGTTACAGTTCTGATTGAAATCCGTTTCGGTAACGGCAGGAAGTTGTCCGGAATGCCAGAGAATCAACATCTTACAATGTCAATCCTCGGTACTCAGAAATCCTCTCCAAATGAAAATTGGCTTTTCTAATACTCAAGAAACATCTGTTAAGGCTCATAGACTCCCCAACTTCAATCCTTTTCCAAATCCAACAAAATTGGCCAAACAAACCAGCTCGAAACCTAAGCGGAAGTCCTTACAGCTTTTGCATATCCTTAAGTGCCACAAAGTGCTGCTATCATTCTTTCCACTCGTGTGTATGGAATGTATGCTGTCGATGCTTATGACACCCTCAACCGCACTTTGAAACGGATACAAATAGAGATAGAGAGGCAGATACAGATACAGATACAGATACAGATACGAATAGTGTGCATCCTGCAGATGTCCTGTGGTGTGTGTTCTTCATGGGAGTCTGCTTCAAGTGGCACCCCACTTCCTCCTTCAACCAATTCGCTATGGTTGGTTTTTGTATCGCTGACCATGACAGAATTTTTCTCCTTCAGTTTTTTTTTTTAACACGACTCCAAAGGGCTCTTCACGTGGCACCACCTCCCTCTAGTGGCCTCCCTCTTCCCATCCCTCGCCCACCACCAGAAAAGTGTCCAAAACATAAATGACATTTATATTGGTTATAGTATTAAAAGGAATGCTTGTTCTGTTCTGTTTTGGCTCCCCAAATACGATACGTGCCAACGTTTTGGGGTCATAAAAATATATGCCACAACAACGACAACAGCAGCAGCAGCAGCAGCAAAAGAAAAGAAAACACTGGGAACTACTGGGAACAGAAACAAACAATTTATATGACGGCCAACAAAATATAGAAGGAGGAAAGGTCAAGCCATGAAATATGAGAAATTGCTGAAATACCCCTCCCACGAGTACGATTATGTGTGTTTGTGTGTCATGCCAGTGCGTTTCATAATGGGAAAGACAGTAGAAAGTTTGAACTCTAGCCAAAGTAGGTGCTCTTAATATCTTAATAATGTGTCACTTAAGAGAATACTCGTATATATTAGATTAGTACATATGTTATCGTTTAGAACTGATGATGTAGTATCGAATCGGAAACGGTTCTTAGATCAGTAATCAAGTTCTAATAAATGAAAATTAAGGATTCCCATCTTTCCATGAACAATCATCATGTTTGAGGTATCTTCAGCTTTATTGAAGACTTGATGTGGAACATTTTCAGTTATCATGCACTTAGATATCGGACATGAACGAGTATCGTTAGGAGTTATCAATTGAATTCACCTATCGACTCAAAAGTTACAGAAACAGCGATGAAATAAGAAGATAAATGCAAGATATATATTTATTCATTCATTACCGATAGTTTGTATTTCATTTTAGGCTACTTTCTTTATTTTTTAACCATCCTTCCTCATTCAACCATGAATACCCACTGTATTTTATATAACATAACCATTTCCCGTATATCCCATATATCCCACTAAAATCTTTACCCAAAAAAGAACGAAGAAGCAACAGCAGCAATAACGTTTGCAATTTGCTGGTCACGTGGTCAAAGAGCAAGAGAGAGGGGGAACAAAAGACTGGGCAAAAGAGTGGCTCCAAGAGTCCAAAATTGCGTATACGCCGCGTGCGTCAAAACGCAAATGTCAAAATTGGCTTTGGCCAGAAGACCAGAAGGGAATCGCTAAAGGGGTTGCTTGGTGAAGGAGCAGGGGCAGGGACAGGGGCAGGGGCATTTGCTGCTGTGTGTTTTTGGGGGATTGGTGTCTGTGAGTGGTTTAGGCAGAGTGTGCGTGCCTATGGCATAATTGTGTTCGCATACATCTATAGAAAACGAGAGGCAGATAGTGGCAGAGGGAGACAGAGAGGTAGGGCGTGTGGGGGCAAGTTCAATGGCGTCTCTCATAAATCCATCGCCGCAGCCAATGCAAATAAACAAAGCTGCGCTCATGCCTCCTCCTTCTGAATGGATGTCCCATGTCCAAAGGATGAGGAGAAGTCTGGCCAGAGCAGGCAATATTCGCAGCTGAGCGGATAGATAGACAAACACTAAAACAACAGACAGAGAGCGAGGGAGAAACATGGGTGAGGATGCATACCACGTGCTGATTTAAACCTTTTTGATGAAGGGATGCCCTAACCCCCCCAGGAAAGCTATTAATGTGCAGAGAAGGGTTTGGTTATGGACGCCAGAAAGAGGAGTTAGGGATAGGCTGATGCTCTGTGAAGAGAAAACAACTTCACTAGTTGATAAATTTCCACTGCAAAGGTACTTTTAAAGATCTTCTCGAAACGTGGCTTCTCCCAGCCTCTGTCTCTTCTTAAAAGAGTGTATCCTCTGCCCTTAACTTCTGATCCCTTCAAATCGCCTGCAGGTGTCAACAAACTTTCTGAGTTCTCAGTCTCTGCTTTCTTGTTGTTTGTCACTTTTTGTTTTGGTGCAAAAAAAGGGTTTTTCCGCCGCTCACTGATGCACGGAAATGAAAGGCCGACCCAAAACAAAAATACAAAACGATTTTGGTTGATGATTTTGTATTTTGTTTTTTGTTTTTCGGTTTATTTGGGGTACCCTGTCCTGACTGTTGTTGTTTATCCCTCTGGGCCTAAATCATATTAATGAATTTTCTTTTCCCTTTTTCTGGTCATGCTTTTGGCCCCTGGTCAGGCATGACCTACAGCTAAAGCATGCGGAATGGGGAGGAGACCTATGGAGGACATTAATTACGCAAAATTAAATTTGATATCCTCACATTAGACCTGAAACGCTTCAGCGCATTTTCTTCCCCTTTTTTTTTTGGTGGAGAACTTTCAGGGGTAGAACTTTGGAGGGTTTACTCTCGCAGGAAGTACGCTAAGAGCAATATGGCAGAGGAGACCTCCTCCTTTTCAGCAGATTATTTTAATTCATGTTTCGGCTGAAAATTACAAAGAAAATATGAGTTTCCCCTGCAATGCGAAATCCGCTTTTGGTCATTAGCCCGATGCCCAGTCCGAGGGTTGGCTGTGCCCAAAAAGAGCGAGGGAGGGGGGCGAGAGGAATGTGTGTGTGACACTTGCAAACCGGAATTTATTTGCCCCGCGCATTGCAGACCTCATTAGCAATAGTTTTGTTTGGTTTCGTCGGGACTTTGGCTTTTGCGAGAGGCATAAATCATGGCAGTGGCAATGACATGAGAGGCGTCATCGATGATGATGCCTCCCTCTTGTGGGCATAGAGAGGGGGAGAAATGGGCAGAGGGTTAGGGTGTTAGGGGGCTATTACAGTGTTTATTACGAGAGAGCCCAAAATAATACCCGACTTGCCAGTGACTGAACTGTGGCCCAAAATCTAATTAGACCACAAATGAAAGTCCCAATACGACAACATCGAAGAAGGGAAGTTGCATTTTGGGTTGAAAAAGAGAAATCGCCATCGTTGCGACTTTTTCTGTGCTGCCAATTATTTAAGAGGATAGTGGAGATAGAGGACTGGAGGTCATAGGTCAGTGCAATGCATTAATCTCTGTGCAATGGCCATAAATAATTGGCAGCTAATTTCAATGGATTGGGAATCAGAGAGCGGAGATTACTATAGATGTAAGTCCCTTTGGAATATTTAGTCAAGGATAGGATGGTCGTGGCATTGATTATCGGCTATCACCCGTATATCATTAAAATAATTGGATAATTGTAATTCTAATGAGAGAGATGTTGATTTTATCTCGATACAGATGAAGAAACCACAATGAGATTGACTCAAATGCCCGGCCCTGTATCTTTCTCTCCTTTTTCTCTCTGTTAACGGATGTCCTTGATAATCTTGAACCATTTGTCCCTGCCTCAACAACATGAACTTTTGCAATTTTTCCCTCTCACTCAGTCGCTTTCTTCTTCAACAGATTTTGACTTGTGGCTTGAGAGGGGACTGGGACTGCGAGAGGGAGAAGAGATGGAGGAGAGCGTGTAAGCAGGCCAATCAAGCTGCATGAGTGCATCTTCCAACTTCAGATGCAGCTCACACACACACACACACACACACAAACACAGAGAGATACAGAGAGACAGAGAAACACGTGTGTGGCATCATCATTAACGGTACAACTGCAAGAGATAGTTCGAGGGGGAAGGAGACGACTTTCTCCCTTAGCGTTGTCCCTTTTTTGGCTTTTTACGTTTTTGTTGTCTTTGTTGATTGCCTGGCTCACTGAAAGAGAGCGAGGTGAGGGGGAAGAAAAGGCACGGGCTAAGCCTGTTTAAAGGCGAATGAAAATCGAGTCAGACGTCGGGTCTGAGCGGAGCTTAAGAGAGGATTTTTCCCTGATCTTTTTAGATACAATTATGCCAGAGAACTCGATTTCGAAATCTAAATGCAATTACTTCTGCCATGAACAGTAATTGCATATTTTGTGTGCCGTCGTATCCTTGGCCAAAAATGCTAATCTCTTCTGCTCCTTTTCATCTCTTGAACTCCCACTCACTGTCTCTATTCCTCTTTGTGTTTGTGTGTGTGTGTTAAACAGAGCATGCATAATTCGAATGAAAATTAATTTGTTATTAGTTTGCAGCAAACACAAACACAAATCACCAGCAACAGGCAGAAGGAGAAAGGAGAAAGGGGAAAGGGGAAAAGTCAAAGGCAGAGGAGCAGTAGCGGCGTAACAGCGGGGAGGAGTGCAAAACGATGAAAACCAATAAGTATGGACCGGCATAAAGCTAGCCTCATTACCACCCCAGCAAAGAGAGAGAGAGTGAGAGGGCAAGTGTGAGAGAGAGCTTCGATAGCGTCTTGCTAAATTTACATAAAACACTTAAAAAAACAGGAAACGAATGCTTTATACCCATGATATAGTCAAGATGCCTCTCAATCTGCGATGTCTAGAAAGAAATAAGCCTCTGCGTTATAAACAGCCTCCGAAAAACATCATACTCCCCTCAGCCAGTGGATACCCACTGGCAGCAGCAGCTACAGAAGAAGGAAAAGGAGAAAAAGCAACAGAGAAAATACATTGAGGAAAAACTACACCAAGAAATTGAAATTTAAATAAACCTTAAAATTGACTTAGCGACAGCGACAAAAACAGCAACGGGAGCAGCAACAGCAAACGGTGACAGGTGAGCAGGCAGCAAGCCAGAGACGAAGAAGGTGAACTACAAATGCATTAACATTGCCAAGTCAATTTTACTTTACGGTCTTTAACAATAATATTTTCTTAACACAACCGCAAATTTGGCTTTGCAAAACCACTTAACACCCACTGTAACTGAAGCATGTTGCTGGCGAAATTCAGCTTGAAGCGCAACACTGAGGCGCTCATACATGGAACGAGAAAATGAGTCGGTGAGTAATTTTGAATGGGCTATCAAAAGAGGTATGCACAACAGGCAAAAGCAGCCGAGGAAAATTGCAAGGTTCGTATGAACCTCACCTCGCCGTGTTTTGACGCCGCAATATACCTTGAAGACAAAATCGGCGTTTTTGGCCTCAAGGTATATTATTCAAAAGGGGTGGGTTTTGCCTTGCATGCGGTGCATTTTCTGGGCCGTGTTGCCTGTTGTCCATACCCTCTTTTTCTGCAATGTGTAGTTGCCATGTTGTAAATTGAGCAAATGTAAACACAAAACCAACTGTCGGCCCCTATTTGGAGGCAACAAACCACAATCCCCAATCGGCCGCGAAGGTGGAAACCGTTAGTGTCGTGTCGAATGGTTGCATTCCATTCAAATCAGAAACGAACCGCGGAACCAGACAACAAGCAACTGGTGTTACTATCAGAAAATATATATGTTAATACCCCTCGCCGCGGACAAGGATGTGTCGAATTTGCTTTTGAATTCGGGAGTCGGGGTCTGAATCTGAATCCGCGTGTTTTTCGCCTTGAATCGTTGTTGTACCAGTTACCGCCTTGACCGCCCACCCGGCACCGTTCCCCCTCCGGTGTCCCACCCAACCAACCCACTGTCCAACCGTCCAACGCGACGCCTACGCGCGCGACAAGTGAAGCGCACAGGTATTTGCGCTTGTATTGTGTACTTTCTGTGCCTGTGTGTGCGTGATTTTCCTTTTGTTTGCGGCCCAATTGTTTGTCTTAATTGAATGCTAGTCGCAGTCGCTAAGAGAATTGCGAAAAACGCAATAGAAAAAAAAACATATTGGAAAAAAGGTACAAAAACCAATACCCACACACACACACACATCGATAAGAAGAGCAGAGCAGTGGCAGAAGCAGCATTTTAAGAAGCATATAAAAACCAGTTTTCGAGCAGAAGCAGCAGCGCAGTCGCAGCGGCCAAACTGAGGTGAGTTTTTTCATAAGTGTGTGCGCGTGTGTGTGAGACAATGTCTGAGCCGCCCGCCCACATACCCGAAGCTCCGATCCGCGCCGACCAAGGTGTGCTTTGGGAAGGGAAGGGTGATGCAGAAGAGAGCTCTCTGAGAACGACTCACCTAAAAATACACCTTTCTGTTCTCCTTCGTCGCATGCAAAAAGTATCTTTTATGCGATCAAACACCAAACTTCTCTCTGTCCTTGCCCCTGCGACAGCTTGCTGAAGCCGTACTCCCAATTGGCGAAAGAGAGGAGCAGCAGAACTCGAATCAAAAGCAGATTCCGAAAACTTCAATTTGATTTTAGTACCTTTGAAAATTTTAATTATTTCCAAACAAAAAGAGAGATAAAACGAAGCAACAGGGAAAAAACTTTGAGAAAATGGCAGTAAACTAAACTAATTTGCACACAGTTTTGCGTTTGACAAACTTTGTCTCTCCAGCTTGCTGTCTCTGTCTCTCTCTCTCTCTCTGGTCTGTCTCTTTGTTGACAAAAAACTCATTTAGAGAAGCAGCACTAAAACAACAGCAACAAAAATCAGAAAGAACTCGAAACTAGCTTTGGATATCGAAGTTTTAGATACCTTAGAAAAAAACACGATACTTATTTAAATTATAGTGGATCGAAAAATCGATTAAAAGTAAAAGATGTACTGAAAGATATTCATGAAAAATCAAAAGAACTATGCATATTCCTTTTTGTAGACCGATGGATTTTGGTGTTCGTCATTTATAAATTTGCTTTTAAACCATCCCTTTTAAATCTAAACAAAAATATCTTCAAGCTATCATGCCTGCCTCTTCTATCTATATTCGGTAGACTTCCTAACTTAATTTTCATTCGATTCGATCATACCCTCTTTCTGCAAAGGGTAGAATACAACAAACGAATAATTAAAAACACAAAAAAAGGAGCTCCGAAAAAGTTTTTAATTGTCAACTTTAAGCCGATGCCGAAAGACCCGAAAGTCAAGAACAGACACGAGACCGAACAGAAATATGTAGATAGATAGAAGAAGGGGAGGGGGAGCGCTGTTAGAAGAGGGAACAATTAGTGGGGGAGTAGAAAAGAGAAGAGAAGAGAGGAGAAGAGACTCTGATGACAGCAGACGAAGTTCGGTTTTTTTTTTGGCAGGGCTTCTTCTTTTTCGCTTCCCACTCCTTCTTCTTTGCTTTATGGGGGAGAAAGAATCACTAATTGAAATTTAGTTTTTCCCGCTCTCCCTCCCCCCTCCTTTACTCCTCCTTTTATGGAAATGTAATGTTTAATGTTCTGTGTGGAACATTCGTTGCTTTTTGTTGGCTCTTGGCTCTTATTTATGCAACAACTACAACAACGTATTGACAGTCAGAAGAGAGGGCTGGAGAGAAGGGCGGGAGTAAGAGAGCATGGGTCTTCCCTGGGAAATTCAATTGAGAAATGGTAATTAGAGTTTTTCTTTGGTTTTCCTTTGCGCTTTTAATGTTACAACTTTTAGATGCAAGTCTTTAGATTCCATTTTTTCTCTTGAGTTGTTTATGTTTTCCCATGAGTTTTCCCCCTACTACGGAAAGTGTTTAGTTTTCTAAGAAAACTTTAGTTTCATATACGAGTATGTCCTATATTTCTGGCATTCATATCCCAAGGTTTGATCCAATGTCTGTCGACTATAATCCCATTTTGTGAGTAACTTTTATAAAATTTTGTGTTTTCTTTTCTTAAGGGAGGTTTTCTTTAAGCCTTTCCGCTACCTCTTCCCTTCCTACCTCCTATTCCTACCTCCTGGTAGTTCCATAAATGTATCTTTGTATCTTTAGACCCCTTTATCAACCTCATATTTTCTAATTTTGCTCTGGAAAAATAGGTTTCCATTGATTATAATTTGCTTGCTGCTGTTGCATCTTTTGCTGTTTCACTCGTATTTCATAGTTTGCCTCAATTACGACTCCACTGACTGGTATCCTGCATTCCCTGTTACCAGCAGCAGGTCCTGCCGCTCCTTTGATGGTAAACTTTTGTTTTCGTGCCATTTTTCATATACTTTCGTTGGGTGACGCACAATTTAAAAGTTTCCTTCATGCAACACAAGAGGCGCCACAGCAGCAGAGCAAGAAGATAGATAGAGGAGTTGCTGCATGGTCAGGATATACATTTGCACATAGCTATCCCCTTGCCCCTGATTTTTCCTATTTTTTCTATCGCTTCCATGAAAACTTTGTCCTGGAGACCTAAAAATGAGCTCAATTTTCGCTGGGCATTCTGCTAGTGATTCCTCCTCCTTTTCGTCCTACTTTTTCCCCCTACAGACAACACTTTCTCTGGGCCAAATATTTGGCATAGATTTTCCGCAGGAAAAGCGCAGGCAGGGATGGAGGCAGGAGGCAGGATGGAGACCTTCCTAATTTGTATGCAAAAATTCTCAAATAATAATATACATCAGAGATCCATAGAGAAGACAGGACACACATCCCCACACACACACACACATGTATGGAGCTCCTTTTGGGAATTGTATCTGTGTGTACAGAGTATATATGGAGTGTGTGTGGATGTGCGTAGCTAAGGGATGGCTTTCGGTGACAGTTTATAATTTCAATCAGTGTCACAGTCGTGACAAGTTGTGTATGTTTTATTGCTGTCTGCCACATGCCCCCCAAGCCCCACACGGAGACACATCAGCAGGAATTTCCCTGGGAAATCCTGTCTTTCCCTTCTGCCTCTACAATTGGATGTAAATTCATTTTGTGGCAAAGATCTTCTCTGTGCTTTTCGATGAAATATTTCTTTCTAATTATTTCCCAAGGAAAAGTGCAACAAAAACCTGGAATTTGCAACAAATGTCTCTATATTTATGGGCGAATGAATAAGTTTTGACTTTTTGAACTCAGATTCAGAGAGACAAAAGGAGGGAGAGCAACCACAATTTTCTATCTTTATTTTGGCAGGAGATACAACCAGATACAGATACATTCATTCACTCGTACGAGTGGAGTATTTTGTTTAGTTTTGTGGCTTTTTCTGTGGATGATTGCTGCACAATTGTGTGGCAACAGCGTTTTTTCAAGGAGTCGTTTGGGGAGGAATACCAAAAACGGTTTGAATTAGGGAGCGATTGTCGGGGAAGCTTCGAATATATGTATTTCAAAATATGTATTTCATTGGATGTTCCCCAAAAGTAGGCTACAAAGAAAAGATGCCAAGGATTTGAAATGTTTCTTGCATTAAACAGCGTATTTTTTGTCGATGAAACACCACTTGGAATCGATTTTTAATCTAACAAATTCTATAAAATCAGAACCTTCGTGGAGGACAATTTACTGCGGTTTCGAGCACTCAAAAGTAAGCCACGAACAGTTGGATTTCTAGTGCTAAAAAGTCCGCCAAAAAGTGTTGGAAATATGTAAGTACGATTCCACTGAATCTTCTGTGGATTCTCTATGCATAAAACCAGTCCTGTCCAGCCTTCAAAGAAATCTCAAATGAAAATTAAATCGAAATCCTAGGCCTAATTTCAGTTTAATTATTTTCCCTGCATTTTCCAGAGTCTGGAGAGGAAAATCTCAGTCTTAAATCGTTTTCTCTTGATACATTTTCGCCACTTTAATTAATTTAAGCCAGAAAGGGCATTCTGGGAGCTTTCCCTCCTGGAATTCCAATTAAATGTGTGCCTTGCCGTCCACTTTAATTTGTTTCTAAATTGCAACAATTTAATGCCTAATTATCTTTAAATTTGACAGTCCATTGGTTCGGGGCAAGGAAAGAGGAATAGGTCCGAGGCATAGCCATTGGATTGACCTTTTCCCCGTGCCACAAAGGCGAAGACTGCCTCCGCCTCCGCCTCTCCATCGCCTTCTCTCCTCTGAAGTCATTTCAGAGACAGGAGAGGCAGCCGGGAAGGACGGGAGGGACGACAAGACGACTGATAGGTGTAATCCGAGGAGCTTAGACCTTGCTCCAGGCTCCCGAAACATCTTCTTCGAGAAGCCTGCCCCACACTCTCTGACTCCCCACTCTCCTTCAGAAGGTGCCACAACTCAACTTCTTATGGCCTCCGCCTCTCCTCAGGAAACGAGGGCGCTTCTCTTGTCTTTAGAGGCAGGGATGGGAGGGAGGACAGGCAGAGGACAGTCGAATGTTGGCCCAGCAGTAATTCACACAATAAGCCGCAGACAGCAGGCGGAAAAAAGACAGAAATAAGAAGGAAGGAAACAAATGAGAGGTGTTTCCCGTTTCGAGTACAATCTACAGACATAGGTGCTACCCAGCAATGCAATTTCCTGTTGATACTGCGATAATTCTCAACGTTTTCCTATTAATTGGCTCTTGAAGTGGCTGGCTTTTACTATTCCCACAAAATCCTGCGTAGGTAACACAGGTGATCCTGCGTTCCTGTGTTGCATGCTACCCTGTAGATTTTTCCAGGTATACAAATAAATTTCTGGGAAAAATTGAGAAGAGAAAGCGGGAGAGCGGAAGGACGAGTGCCGCAAATGAGAAAAGAAAATGTTCCTGAAGCTCGTGGCAGCAGCAGCAGCTTGTGGCACGTTCCATCACACTCACATAGCGGATGGAATGGAACGAGAATGAGACGCAGACGAGTGGCAATGGCAGGCGGCAGACAAACAGACTTGTGGCATGCCTCAAAGGCAGAATGTGGTGCAGACAGAAAAAGAAGAAGATAAAAAGATACCGAAAGAGAGAGGGAGAGAGAACGAGAGACGAAAGAAGTGCCTTAGATGCGAGATGCCTCTACCTCTCTCCATTCGAAACTTTTTGGCCTCATAGTCTGTGGCTCTTTAACATGTAAGCGACAATTACTGGCAATTGTTGCAGCGACTAGATACTCGTTCGTGCACCAGCAGACACAGACACAGACAGTTGCAGCAGCCTGGGGAGTGTAGAGGGAAAAATCCACCTCTGTGAGTCATAAATTTGCATCGACGCTTCGACGCCTCCACTTTCGAGAGCGGGAAAAAGAGGTGCCAGACACAGACAGAGATACGAGTAATGTATGCAGTCGTGCCCCCCCTCCCTGCACACACACACACACACATTGTATCTCTCAGATGCAAAACAATTAAAGCCATCGAATCGTTGCAAGCAATCGCTTTAATTGTGATTTTATGCAAATATTTTCCACTCTTAAAGGTAGATTTTTGCGATTCAATTAAGTTGCTGGACTCTGGGGCTTGATTCGATTCATACAATATTCGTCAATTTTTTTCACCTCTCAGATAAATATGAGAGCAGCATGGCCTCATCGCTGCCTCTGCTCTGCTGCTCCTCTCTTGCAATTCAGTTGATATTTGAGATAGCTTTCTGTTCCTGTTCCTGCCTCTGCCTCTGCCTCTGCGATGCATCTTCATCTTTGAAAGTTTCGAGTCGCTGCATCTTTCAGTTGGCAGATTGCAGCCAAGACTTGTGTCCTTTTCACATGCACAGGCTGGCGTCGGGAGTTAAGTGATTCGCTGCCACAGAAAATCTGTTGAGATTTCATCTCCCGCTTTTGATTTGATGTAAATGTTAGCAAACGGATGTTTTAAACGCATCGTTCAAGCCAAGAATTAAAGAAGAGTCTGTTTAGATATTTTCTTCTTTTTACAAATATTTAACCTTGCAACAACATATTTTTCTTGAATGAAAACATAGGCAACTGCACATTCCATTCCTCTTAATTTCAACAAAAATACCACATGGAATAAAGGTAGGATTTAGGATTAGGTTTTAGGAGATTTAGGTTTAGGAGAGAAAAAGAGAGCGGCAGTTCGGACTATAGTTGAGGGCTAGGGAGTGGGTTTCTAGGACTAGGTGGATTGAAAGAGTAGATTCTATATATATATAGAGAGAGAGAGTAAACCACCTGCATATTCGAATCGTCGGAGATTGCAGCAGAAATGGTAGCAGAAATTGTGGCAATTGATTTGCTTTGAGCAAATTCAAAGGACCCGGCCTGCATTGGCGGCTGCCCCTTTGCTGCCAAGACCCACCCCTCTCCCCTATGCACCTCTCCCACTTCTCCTCCACCTACTGTATACAGCACCTTCTCGTCCTTTTGCAGGCATTACCTCCTCATTAGCCAAAGGAGGTAGACCGCCTCCACACAAGCCATAAGTTTAATTTGTGGCCAAAATGTGAGGCACACACACACATGAGGAGGGGAGAAGGGGAGAGGGAGAGAGGACCCACTCCGTGTGGCAAACAAATAGACATGGAAATCATTGAATTACTAATGCGGCAAGCGCATGGGGGGGGGGGGGGGGCCTGGTAGCAGGTTTCACTGAGCAGAAGAGGGTAGGGGGGGGGAGCTGGAAATGTGTACGAAAATGTGGAAAATGGTGAATGGCAAATGAATTGGAATTGGAATATGAAACCAATTTGCATTTCGATTGCCAATTGTGAGGCCAATTTCCAAAAAGATGTATGAAAGGAGTCATGAATCGGAATCGGAATGGAAATCGGTTGTACGTACATGTGTTCTATAACCCGAGGATTTCCTTGGGAGAATTTCCTTTGGCTTTTCATCAATTAGATTTCCTGAGCAAAAAAACAGACATTTCTCGATCTTTGGGATTTAATTTTCGTGTTTTGGCTGTCGACTTTTAAGGCATTTCCCTCCCCCCGACTCTTGCCTCTCTTCCTAAGCTTGCCACGCCCCTTACTCTCTTCTTTAGCCTCCTTTTTTCATTTCCCTGCTAATGCTTTTCCGCCCAAAAAGTCATTGAAAAATCGATCTAAGGGTTAGCCTTTTTTTCTGGCCTTTTCTTGCATTCGAGGGCGGATATATGCACCTCTGGTCCCTCTGGTTCCTCCCCCTGCCACTTTAAGCCCACTTTCCATTTTAGGGGCCACCATATTTGCAAATGTCGGAATTGGTTTTCAATGAATCGAATGAAAGTCGGAGTGAAACTTGAGCGATTTATTTGCCCCCTCCCCCCTACCCCCACGGCCCCCTGCACCTCTTCTCTAACGAAAAAACTCGCCGAAAATTGGAATAAACTCAACCCTGGGTTTGGGGGGCAGAGATCGTTAAACAATTTTCTGATTTATTTGCGCAACGAGCGCGAAATGAAAATGAGAAAAATTGCGTAGACTTTTTATTGAGCATAGGGAGGGGGCGGTGCGGGGAGAGGAGAGGAAGGGGGGGGGGGCTATCATTAGCAAGGGGGCTTTTCCTTGAAAATCTAATGAGTATTTTGAAGGAGTTTTGGGGAGAGATTCTTTTCTTTTTGTTGCCCAAAACATATTCCCTTGACTTGCTTTTCTCCGAAAATTGACTTTCGTGGGAAATTGTTTGCCATCTTGTACGGGTCTTTGGGGGAAAAACCAACGAAAGGAAAGCAATGGAGAAGCAGTGGAGCGTCCCTACTGTGCTCCCCCCCCTTTTCAAGGACTCTCGTATCCCACCAGCCTCACATTTTTGATAAGAAAGTCGCTCCAATTGTCTATGCGGCCCCCTCTCTCTGTTTTTCTTGTTTTCTTTCTCTCTCTCACTCCCTTGGCATGTCTCCTTTCTCCCAAATACGAGCATGTGTGTGTTTTGTGTTAAGACGGGGCGAAGCATTGTCTGCCAGATGCTGCCTGGTGCTCTTACCAAAAAACGCCAGGACCTCCGGTTATAAGGTTTTTTTTTATTCATTGTTTTCTGTTTTAGCTGTTGTCTTTCCGGGGGGGAGGGGAGTTTCCAGGGAAATATGGAAAATAGAACGCAATCTTGGTACACTTTTTCGTTATTTTTTTTCAGAAATATTTGGAGAAATGAATGGTTAACAGAGTTTTGGGGTAACAATACCCAGCAAATAACTAAATAAAATTGTATTAAATTAAGGGAACGATTCGTTCTTAGGTTTCGGTTCCTTTGTTGAAGAAGCGATGAATTTTCTGCTTGATTTTTGGTTTCATCTGCCCTCCTTTTTCCCTCTTTTTTCTCTCCCTACTTGCCTGCAGGGCATTCCCCATTCGTCTTTTGCATGTTGTTGTTCTTTTTTGTTTGTTTTTTTGCTTTGTTTTTAACCATTTTTTTGGGCTGTTATTACTCTTGTTTTTTTGTGTTATTGCCACCGCTGCTCGGGCCATGGCCATTGGCTCCATTACTTTTGGACCAACCCCCTGTCTGCCCCCTGCTCCCTGCCTCCCAGACGCTGGAGAGTGACAGAGAGAGAGGCAGTGCAGTGACGGTGTGGCTTGCTTCGGTGTCCTTCGGGAGGGGCCTCCCGAATCTACTTATTTGTATGCGTGAGTGAAGAGTCGGGAGTGTGGGTTTTGCATACCCTAGAAAATCTGTAAAAATCTATAGCTTGTGAGCACTGCACTCCACTGCTCTTGTTTGTCGTCTCTCCCCATCGTTACCCCTCTCATATCGATCTGATGTGCTGCCCCTGGGGTGGGTACATGGATTACATTCTCATTCGTTTAATTCCTCGTTGCCTTCTGATCTTTGGACATTGGGTATCACTGGGCCGACTCTCCGGCATGCGCCTCCTACCACACTGCTCCAATGTGTGTTTTTATTTCTTTGTATCTCCCACGTGTGTTTGTGTGTGAGTGCAATGAATTGAGGATTTCGCTTGCTTTTCGTTTCGTTATCACATTTCGCTGCCTCATGCTCTGCCCGCGCCACAGCTATCTTGCTTGCACAATCCTGTTGCTCGCTCTCTCTCTCTCTCTCTCCTGCGTTCCTTATCTTCTGCTGCTCCTCGCTTGCGCTCCTTCCTTTGCTCTGCGCTCTCTCTCTTTGCATTATGTTTGCCTGATTAGTTTCTGAGTCGCATTTCGGACTCTGAAGTTCAACGGAGAGACAGCGAGAGAGAGAGAGAGGAGGGAAGGAGATCTTTGCTCTGAGACAGACAGACAGAGAGAGAAAGAGAAAGAGAGAGAGAGGCGTGGGATAATTGTTAGTAGCTTCCCACCAACGCCATCTTCGTGCTTCTCTCTCCAGCTCCCCTTTTAAGGGGAACCTTTGGGTTTTTAATTGCATATTTTTGCCGCCTTAAATTTTCTTCTTCCCTTGCCTCTGATATATCGCTTAAGCGAGAGGAATATTATGTATAGATTAATGATAGATTGGGGGATGAGCATTGCGGGATAATTGACTGCTGAAACGAGTTTCGAATTGGGTTAAAAGTTTAAGCAACTAAAGGATCATCGCAGAGGTTCCTTTGGGGTATATAATACCTACATGATATCCTGCTTTAGGCCTCTGCTTTCCTGCAATCTAAAAATGTATGTTCTTAGAGATTTCGTAAAGGGAGTTCCAGGAAAGTGCCGTAAAATATTACAATTACAATGTTTTCTATTAAGTGTCCATTAAATTCTAGCCATTTTCTACCCTCCCTTTGCCCCTCTTGTGATTCACATACCATTTTCCTTCCCCCAAAACATTATATAAACCTCCACCTCCTGTACCTTCGTCTTGGAGGAACTTTTTTGGGATATTTATTCGCTCTTAAGGACACACAAACACACAGCCCCCCCCCCCCCCCCCCCCCCTCTCACTCCACCTCTCGTAGATGGGGAAAATTATTGAATTTTTCGCCTAATTTACTGCCGTTTACTTTTTGTTCTTTTACTCATTTCTATATTCATAAGGCGAGTGAGGGAGGTAAACGTTATTGTGCTGCCACGTAACGTTGCGTATACGTAACGTAATTTACAACATATGAATGGTGGTGGGTGCAGAGGGGAGGGGGGGAGCGAGACACAAAGCGTGGCATGTTGGCCGTAAATAACTTTACCAAGAAAACTCGCACTGCTCTTGGAGCTCCTTTGCCGCTGCCTCCTCCTGCTGTCGACTCCGTTGGGGCAGCGCCTTTACATACATGCATACATGTGTGTGTGTATTTGTATTTTGTTGCAAATTGAATTCTGGCGAAGGCAGGAGGCACAACTTTTTGTCACTTTCTTATGTTTGACGACAACTTTAGCAGATAGATTTGTATCTTGTTTCCCAAATTGCGCCCCAGGAACATGTATCTTTGGTGGATTTTGAAGGAGAACAAGTTCTGTGGCAAATACGAGTGATTTCGGCTGCTTATTAAGTGCCGCCACAAACAAAAATCGTTGCAGAACAAACCAGGACAAAAAAAACATGCAAAAAAAGTTAAGAGGAGCGAGGAGAAGAGGAGGTTTTATACAACGAAAATGATTTCAAGGCCTACGCTGGTCATATGCCACGACACGACATACGCACTCGATGGAGATGGAGATGGAAAAAAAAAGAACCAGAAACAGAAACTTGTTTAACAGCATTTTTCTCTGTCTGCCGCAGGCCGCAGGCCCCATGCCACATTCTCCTGCTCCTTCTGCTTCTGCTTCTCATTCTGCCTCCTACTTGTGCTCCCAAAAAAGGAGGCGCCGCCCAGCCTAAAGATGGACTACTTTGATGGTCTTTGAAGGCAGCCATACATCTCTTTAATAGCGTTTTAATCGATGTATCGATTGTTTCTATATCATTTACAAGTATTTTATTTGTGGCCTTTTAAGAAACCATTTATAGTTAATTTTTGTGTGAAATCGTCGAGAAATCGGCTAAGAATGGATTTACACATGAATCTAACTAAAAGAACTATCGATTTTTAAACAATTATTGATTTATTCCGCATTTATACATTGTCGGTAATTATTCGATCGATCATTAAAAACGGTTTTGAAAGCCACCTCCACGGATGTGTCCTTATGGATTCCTCACTGGATGGATGGTCGTAGATCTCCCACATGCAGCATCCATCATCTCTGCCATTCCATTCCTTATTCGAGCATACCCCACTCTTTCAGATGCCCCATCTATCATCTCTACCAATGACCATGTGTACGCCCAAAAATGGAAGAAAACAACGGCGTAGCGAAGAGAATCAGAAAGTGGCGATAACAAGGCTCCTCCATATATGCGAATATTCGCAGAGAATATATGAGAACATGGCATTCGTATCGAGGGTTTATTCTCGTAGAGTCCCCCGAAACCCTACCCCATCCTCCTAGCCCCTTGCTCCTTCGGTTTCGATTTCTTCTTTGCTCTTTCCTTTTGTTGTTTGGATGATGTTTTCGCATGGTTCACAGATTCGTGTAAATGCATATTGGTGCCACTTCCCAAAAAAATAGTGCGAGAAGAAAGTGTAGAGAGGAAAGGAAAGGCATAGGCATAGGGAAATATTTCGAAGGGGTAAGGAACAAGGCATAAAAGCGTTAGGAAACTGGCAAGGGACATGGCTTAGATTGGTAAAGTATTCTTATGATTTCTCTCCAAATTATTAATGATATCTGTACAAATAATTCGAATGAAATCTATGAGAAAAGAATCGAAGACAAAAGTTATTTTAATTCGCACTCTTTTCTTGAATATTGCATTTTCCATAGAAATATTAACATTTCGATATAATTTTCAGTTTCTATGGACTTTCATTGGTTTCTATCTGGATAATCTACCCAGACAACAGATTTTGAGGTAAGAAAGGCATGAAAATCCATGTAAACCATGGAAAATGCTGAATAAACTTCTATCAATTAGGGATATACATATGTATATCCGTATATGCTCGTATATTTATCATCTTTCTGGCATTCCATTCTCTCGACATTCCTCCCTAAAGCAAACATATTTGGCCCTCGGATACTCCTGTCAGCTGTCAACGTTGACGGCCATTTTGTATTTTCATTTCCGCCGTTTTTTTTTTGTTGTATTATTTGTTTAATTTGTACACGAGTTTTGGGCTTAAGGGAAAGTGGCAGGGGAAAAGGGAAAAATCCCAGAAGAGATGAAAATAAATATAAACATAATTTGTAATTGCACCCAAAAGAGGCGTAAAAAGAACAACAAGAGTGCCCCCTCACTCACTCTCTTCCCACTTTCTTCCAACAGGGGAACACTTTCCCACTTTCCCTGGGAAAATAAGGTACATTTCGAGACATTTGACATTTAAATTTCCAACGCAGCCACCTAATAAGATAGGATCTTGGGGGAAGGGTTTCGTGTGTTTTGAGGGGAGGAGGAAGGAATTTGTTCCCTTTGAAGGCGCTTAAATTTTAAATGGGAAACCGCACGACTCTCCCCCCCCCCCCCCCCCCCCCCACACTTTTGTGCTTAAAGTGTTGAAAACTTTTCTCAGAGACTGTGCCAAGTGATTTGGGTAAACAATGAAAAGCGATTACTCTTTCCCCCACTCTCTTCCCCGCTCTCTTGAGCGCCTCCTCGTTTTGTGGTAATAAAAATTGTAAACTTTGGCAATTAATTTAATTTATGCGGTGTCTTTAATGTTTATAATGTGTGTGTGAGGCATGTGGGGCTTGTGGGGCACATGGCTCCACTCAAAGCAAATGTTTGCCAAGAGGAGAGTCCTCTGGGTGGTGTCCTGACTTTCCGCAGGGGAAAACTACAGGGAAACTTAAGAAATTTCTCAGGTACGGAATGAGTGGAAAATCTGAGGATAGGAGCGACATGTCATGTCACACGTCTCTGCGGTTTAGACCTCTCTGGGATCCTGGCATAATAAAGAGGATAATAATCATTTTGTGCAGGACTGCGGGATTCATATCTTTATTTGTGTGTGTGAAGACCACAATTGGGGTTTTAACACGTTCTAGCGGGTAAAACAGCAATCAGGACTCAAGGAAGGACGAAGGGTCTACCATGTAGAATAAAGATGGAAATTGGGAAATGCAGATGAAAATTGTACTATTTCCAGACAAATTGGCTCTTCTGTAGAGGATCTTTTACCCTCAGTTATCCCTTTCTCAACCAGAGATCTATTCTTATATCCGCTAACAGCCAGATGGAACTGTCTTCAACCTCGAGCTCGTTCCTTCATTCATCCTCCCATCTAGAGTTAAATCCTTCTGCTCATTGGGGTTTGTGGATCTCCTGTAGCGTATCTCCATCAACTACTCGCATTCTACACATCACATCACAGCAAACGGATGACATTTTCCTTCCTCCCAAGGCCGACTTCTATCCTCAAATCCTTGTCTCCCTGTTTACAGTAGAAAGCGACTTGTAGCTAAGTTTGAGGCTTGTCCATAATTAATGCACTTACACTATGCATAATTATAATTAGTCGCGCCGCCAGAACAACTTCCGCCAGAACTAGCTTCTGCCAAAAGTGGTATTAGGAGATACAAAGGATGCCGTACAGGAGGGATGGAGATGGATGGATGGATGGATCCACAAACAAATACACAGGGAAAAACTTCATATAAAATTCGTGAATGGCAATTTGTGTGTGCCTCTGGCTCCCTCTCTGCCCCCCCCCCCCCCCCCCCCTGCCTTATTGTTACTGCCACGCCCTCAAAACAGATTTAGGCAAATGTTAATTAGTCGTTGTGAGGGGGTAGGGGGAAGGTTACGGCCCAGAGGGAAGAGCGGCTTGAAAATTGCCACAAATTTAGTTAACATTTTCATTGAAAATACAAGAGCCTCGAAAAATGGATACCTCCCCTCTCTGCCACCACTCTTCTCTACCCTCTCTCTCTCTCTCTCTCTCTCTCTCTATCTGCTAACTTGATTACTGAATAATTGAGTGCGGGATATAATGAAATTCGTATTCAAAATTCGTCGTCATTCAGTCAGCGTCCGTCCGCCTCTCGTCTCATCCGGCTAAATCCAAAATCTAACTAACTGTTTGAGGAGCGAGAGAGAGAGAGAGAGAGATGACAAGTGGGTGGTGGAAGAGAGGGGCTCTCCCTCTAGAGGTGTGTGCTGTATTCGTGGGTCTGTGTCTGTATTTGCGTTTGGGTTTTGTGCGTAGCCGACTTGCATACGTAATGACACTCTCTCTCTCTCTCTCTCTCTCTCTCTCTCTCTCTCCCTCTGTCCATCCACCTTGTTGCCATGACACAGGCCCCTGTCCCTTACCATTCCCTCATCATCACAAACATTATTCAGCAAACGCTTTTATAGCCATTCAATGCCTGACGCATATCCCCCGCTTTTGAGCCAAATTCTTGTGGGCGAATGAATGTTGGAGCCATGGAGACATGGATTCCATGGATATCTTCTTTGGGTACCTAAAGATCTTACTAAGGAACTTTTAGAATGAAATGAAAAGAGAAAATAATGAGAATTTATACGAAAAAGATTCACTTTTAATGAATACTCGTATGATTCTTATACTTTACAGGAGAAGGGATTTCAATTTCCTGCATCTACTTTCGGTATCTCTTGCCTTCTTCCTTTGATCCTTATCCTTATCTACAGCCTTTCTTTTGGACTTAGGAACCATTCTTAGAACTATTTCTGAGAAATGGAATCGGGAACCAGGAATAGAACTGTTCAAAAGTCTCGTCTCTTCTTTCGTACTGCTGTTATCCTGTTTATCCCTTCCCACCCTCCTTCCCTTCCCTTCCCTTTCTTTCTCTCTCTCGCTTCTTATCCTTATCCTTATCTACAGCCTTTCTTCTGGACTTAGGAACCATTCTTAGAACTATTTCTGAGAAATGGAACCGGGAATCGGGAATCGGGAATCGGGAACCAGGAATAGAACTGTTCAAAAGTCTCGTCTCTTCTTTCGTACTACTGTTATCCTGTTGATCCCTTCCCACCCTCCTTTCCCTTCCCTTCCCTTCCCTTCCCTTCCCTTTCTTTCTTTCTCTCTCCCGCTCGTTCCCTTTCCTATTTTTTTGGCGCTGCTGTCGTTGTAACTGGCGTGTCATTTCGCTTTGAGGTTCATATAAATTGTTTGGGGATTTAGTCGCACGATTTTCCTGTCCTGCCGCTTCCTGAAGCCAGAACCCCCGAAGTAATTTCCCCCCCTTACCGCCCCTCCCTATTCCGGGACTCGGAGCGACATAGCGACACCGGGAAGCGCTACGGCTCTGTCTCTGTCTCTGTCTCTGGCTCATTATTGTCCTCGTCGGTTCTCGACGACAGTTCTCGTTTCAGTTCTGCGCTTAATGACATCATTTTGTATGAAAAATTGTAGTTGCATACAAAAGAGACAGTGAGAAGGGAGGGGGAGAGAGGGAGAGAGGGAGAGAAAGTAACATAGGGAATGCCAGTCGTCGCCAGAATGAATGCCGGCTTCGTAATCCTTGCCAAAAATTATAAAGTTGAGGTAATGATTAATGTCAGGGACCTGCTTCATGAGTCTCCCCCACAACCCCCCCTCCCCCCACCCACCTCTTGTTCTTCCTCTTTCTCTCTCCCAGTGTGTTCCCATCACGCATGGATATCCATCGTCTCCATGTAATAATCCTTCTCATGAAATATTTGTATGACAAAAATAAGAAATAACTTTTCCTGAAAATTATATTAAAAGAGGAGAAAAGAAAAGCAAGAGGGGGAAGGGAAGGGGGGGAAGAAAATGAAAATGGAAAGAGAGGAACAACACAGCAAGAGATAGAAATAGAGAGAGAGAGAAAGAAGATAACTTGTAATTCACTTTAATTTTGTCTGTCTCCAAATTTTTCATCCAAATCCGAAGTCACGTTCCTCCAAAAAAAAGGAAGCCAAAAGGTGAATAGTGAATGGAAAAATTGGGAAGAGAGAGAGAGAGAAAGAGAGTGAGAACGCTTTAAACAGCAAAAACATTAAAATTCTTCAAATAACACTAAAAGTGAGTGAAATACTTTGAAGCAGAAATATGAACCGCTATCAAATAAATACATATCCAAAAGAACCGTCAAAGAACCATAGAAATATTTGCTGAAAGTGAAAGGAGCGCTTTTGCAAAAACTCTCTTGAGCAGCCAATTAATGTAATCACCCATGAAAACGTCAGGAAAGGAGGTTATTCTTAGACTTCTTTTCCATAAACTGCACTCGCATTTTCCCTTTCCCTTTCCCTTTCATGGCTGACTTCACCTTGGCGGTAACCTCACCTTCATTTCATTCCATTTCCCATTTATTCCATTTCATAATTCATTCAAGAAAAAGTTTTGCATATTTTTTGTACAGCACCAACTAATTTCAAGAGGTGAGGCACCTGCGATGATGAAATAAATAAAGAAGTTGTCAACATTTTCTTCAGCTGAAAGGACGCCCCGACTCTGCTCCACTTCCCCACCAGCTGATTTTCCTACCTTCTCTCTTTGCTCTTTCTGCTTCGCCTTATCCTGCTGTCACGCTGTGCCTTGTCGGCTGTCAGAGGAGTTTTCCCCGCAATGGAAATAATATATAAGCTGAATGTTTAAATAAGCTTCAAGTCGCAGACAGAGGAAGGAATGGATATGGGAGGAAAAGCCACATCAGGAGAGAGCATTTTCCCACCCCACACGCATCTCCTTTCCACTGCTTGTCCTTCCTTCTTCCTCCAATTGGTGCTAAAAATTGTCAAAATTCCATTAGGAAAACCCGCCATAAAGGGAACTGTTTTCTCCACATTTACTCTATATTTTAAAGCTTTAAATTGGGGATAATCCCCATAAATTTATGCCGATATCTATCTATGTTAAGCGATAACATATTTGTGTTTACAAACAGTGGCTTTAAATGTCATCCTGTCATCCTGCGTGAACTGCGGAATGTGGCAAGACCCTGAGTAAACTCCAAATCGGTGTTTAAACAATTGTTTAAGCTTTTGTTTCACCCATTGTTTAAGGGGCTACGTTATATGGATTCATCGTTTATCGTTAAGAGGATCGTCGTTTGTCGCACAGGATAACCCTCTAGTCGAGTTCTATTTTACATTTAATAAACTAATTTTTATTTGTTTTATTATGCTGCCGCCTGTTGATTAGTCCCCTCCCAGTCCTTCCCCCCTGCGGAGGGCCTCTCTGGGGCTTTATTTGCATTCCATTTATTATATGTTTGAAATGCAATTCTATGAACTCTTCTCTCAATGGCGCTGCACACAAAAAACACTCGTAATGAAATTAAATATACAACATCCACACAATGGAAAAAACGAAAAACACTCGAGCACTCGAATGCAAATGAAAAGGGTGACTGTGAGTGCCGAAGGTTGAGATGCACTTAAACGGAGTGAATAATACTATGCGTACCGATATTTGGGAGTTCTTTGTGAATACTTAAGGAGTTACGAAGTTGTACCTATTGAAGGTAGTAAAGGTCATTCCTATGTTTATATTTGATTATCTTTGTTTTCTTTATTTCAGAGAAACCAAAGCCTGAAATACCCTTCGAAAAGGGTACAAAAAACACTGCAAAAAAAGGCAGAAAAGGGTTTAGAAAAGGGAGGGGGAGAGGAATGCTGCCGCAGAGGCGTAGTTTTAAATTACGATTTCCGTAAAGCCGCAGAAAAGTGGGGTCTCTCGGTCTCTCTCACTCTCGGGCTCTTTAGCCTTTATTTTTTTTGTAGAGATTCGGATTGGATGGGTTTTGTTATGTGTTGATTTTCATGGCTTTTAACTTTAAATGCTATTGAGGTGGGCGGGGTTCGGTGGTCGGTGGTCGGTGGCCGGTTGCCGGTTGTCGGTCGGGTGTGGCAGAGAGTGCCAGGGGAATGGAGATGGGGGGGAGGCGCTGGCACAACCGCTGCGGTCAGCTAAATGGCCACCGAAAAAAAAAGAGAAGGAGAAACGAGAGAATGAAATGAGAGATTGAGTGCTCGATGGAGAGCGAGAAATAAAATTATATTGCAAGTGCACAAAAAAACAAAAAACAAAAATTGAATTTTATGCAGAATTTATACCATATTCAGTGGAGGATTAAAGGGGGGGATGCATATTTCATTTTTAAATTCGAATGTAGATCGAGATCCATTCAGAAATACCTGAAAATGAAAGCCCGAACGTATGACTGGACATTTGATGGGAGATTTCGATTTGGAGGAGGATTAGTCTTCTGAATCATTTTTTGATCTATTTTTTTAGTGAAGAAGAGCTTAATGAATGATGAAAGCGCAGAATGTGAAGTGCATTTTGATTGGAAGTGACTTCTATTGGGAGTGGGACTGGAAGCTGATGTCACACACGCGTCATACAGAATAGATAAACATAACAGGCTGGTTAACGATTAAATTTACTGGAATTAACGACAGGAAATATCGATTTTCAAATAATTTAAAGAATTCTCATCCACAATCGATTCTTTAGTGTATATTTTGCTTAATCTTTTTATGGGTTTATTTAATGATGTTTGTTTTTTTATCATCCCAAAAATGATAATAGAAAATAGATTCGAATTAGTGGAAGTTTAAGTCCCATGAAGATTTCGAAATATTTTTCCGCTAGAGGTGTACGATACAAGTTGATGTTTGAGACATATACTTTCAGGCAACAACCTAACCGCTCTATCCCCACCTTTTTACACACACTCTCTCGTTTCTCTTCTCACTCTACCTACTCCCACACTCACTCGTCCCACGCACCATCCCCACTGTAGCCTCTTTCCATTCGGCACTCTCCTGCCTCTGCCATTCGACCATACTCCCAGTTTATATCTAAATTTATCAGCATATCATCAGATTTGTCAACGCAGAATCAAAAATCAAAAGTTTTTCCTCTCTGAATCCACTTGATCTCTTTAAACCGTTAGCTCTCTCTCTCTCTCTTTGTGTGGGTGTTTGTATGTTCAACTAACCTCAAAATTGAATCAGCATCAGCGCCAGCAACATCCCCGAGACGAAGGAGAAACAACAATAGCAACATAATGACCCCAAAAGTATTTCTATTTATAGCAACCACAAAGCATAGCTAACCGTAAATTATGTTCTTTGGGCTTTCCCCACTCTGCCCACTCTTGTGTTCCCTTGTTCCCATATTCCCCATCTTCTGTCCCTCTTCTGCTTCCCCAACTCCAACCTCTGGTTCCCCTCCCTTTTGTACTTCTCCCTTCTGTGCTTTTATCTGGGTGACAGGGGCCCTATCATACGCCCACTTAAATGGCTAGGGACCAGGGTTAAAAGAAGGTACGGCAGTCCAAGAGGAGCGGCCTTCCTTCAGCTCGGTGAGTGCGAATGCTGCACTAATGAATGTACATTCATGTGCGTATACTTATTGCTGCCATACCTTTCATACAATTTACCTTGCTCTAAACGATAAGAACCGGTTATGCTACTGCTGCTGTTTTTGTTGTTGTTGCCGTAAAGCAATTTCTTGCATCGGGCATCTCTTTATTTCTTTTCTATTCTTCGCGAGCATCGCTATCGCTGTCGTCGTCTCGCATCTGGCATCTCCCTCTGGCCCACACGTATGTCACCAAATGTCATTGACACGATTTGCTTTATGCGCTGCAGTTTTTCTCTTCTCTCTGTCGTTCTTCTCTACATAAAGCAACAGAACCAGCAGCAGCAGCAGCAGTGGTAGCAGCAGCGCTGCAACTGCGACGCAGTTTACTTTGTGTGTGCACCTCTGTATGGGTGTGTGTCTGTGTGAGTGTGGGACCACCTCAGCTTTTTTTCCACTGTCTCTGCCTCTGCTCTGTCTGTGACTTTGTGTTTGTCTTGTGTTTGGTTATTTCTACCTCTGCTGCCGGACCGCCCGCCCACTTCTCCTGCATTCACTAACTGCACAGATGAGCACAAACGAATGAGAGAGTGAGAGTGACAGAGAGAGCTACTGCATAGATTGTTATCAGTTGGCAAACAAGAAGGCACCGAAGGCTATCTGCTCGGGGTGTCGATGCTTTGATACCCCTCTAGCGCGGTGTTTTTATGGTAGATATGTAAAAAAAACAAGTGATTTGAATTAAATTTTGTATTTTTCGATCGATATTTCCTTAGAAGCCTAATTCTGATGAAGAAAACTTTATCCTTCTTTGCCTTGCAAACATCTGAACAAAACCATTATACCCTCTCTCTCCACACGGTATAGAAAAAGCCACCGACTCGTCGTTCAGCTCAGTGAAAATTGTCGTTGCTCTGAGCTTGGAAAAATTATTGAACCAAATTGTGGGCCAGTGAGGCATGAGTGCCAGAGGTAGAAGAAGATGGAAGATAGAGCGCGAGAGAGAGAGAGAGGGAGTGGCAGGGTACAGGTGGAAGTGTTGCATAATGAGAATGAATGAATGAGTCAGTCGGTCATTTGTTAAATCATTTAAAATGAATTAAACGACAAATATTTTATTTCCAGCTTGTGCTTCGTGTCGGGTCGCCCATTAGCGGATTATGTATAACACTTTATGTCCACTGTTATACGCCCTTTTCTTATTGCGTTTTATGGGCCGTGCTGCTTTATAGAACTTTCCGCTGATTGATGTGAAATGTGAATACAAATATTTAATATTATTATGACTACATTCCTCCCGTGCATGTAATGCGTATATTGCGGATAATTAACGGATTCAATTCAATTAATGTGGATATTTCTGCAAAAATTCAATCGTAAACCACACTCCAATGTGTGGGTCGTTATCGAATTGTTGATCCAGGAATTCGCAATGGGAGAAGTTTTTATTAAATGGATGATGCTCTGGAAAAAGGTGCGGAATCTGGCTTGTGGCGTGACTTGTGAGGGGGATTGGGGGGGGACAGAGATTGAAAAGCTTAATTGCAGTCAGAGAATGTGGCAGTAGTCGAGGTATGGACGGATTAATTGCAACCATTTATGTAGCGTGTGTTTCTATGAGTATAACAGTTTATTGCGTGCAATTTTCAACAGTAATATGTATAACAGTGGCTGTCGCCACACAATTGTCCGAGTGACAGCCCAATTCCAGTTCGAAAAACTCTGTTGAAACAACAATTTGCTTGTAACTGGCAATTTAAATGAGATTTCCACACCACACACATCCACACATCCTAAAACTAACTGAATTCGTGTCGCATCCTTAACACACACAGAACAGCATAACGTAACCATAACACGGTTAAAATTCACTCTGCCACACGTCTCTTCATTCAACATTCAACATTCCGATGTGTAGTACATTCCCGCATATCGCTTGCCGCATAAATTTATTAGAAAGAATGTTCTGCCAACTGTCAAAATGTGCGACAATCTTTTTCTCCCTCCTCCCCCCCTCCCCCCACCCCCCTAATCCTCCACTCTACTCGTGTGCAGTTTATTTGAAGAACGTGAAAATGTTGTGGCCGGACACGGAGAAGCAACAGAAACTCTCTCCTGCTCTCTCACATTCCCATTCCCCTTCTACAATTTCCATTCCCATTTCCATAACTACAATATTCCCACACCACACCACATAAATATATGTACATACTCGTATATGCATATGTATAGGTCTGTATATATGTATGTATGTTTATATAGTCGTATATCTGTAGCATCGTCTGTGGCGGCATGCATGTTTACTCAGGTATTTGCATTTCGTGTGACATAAATCACGCACACGACACGCCGCCCAGAGGCACAACAAGAAAGAGTGAGAGAGAGAGAGAGAGAGGACGCAGAGGAGAGGAGAATCGTACGGAATGGATGAGCATGAGCCCAGAGAGAAAAATATCAGGGGGGGAGGGGAGAGGGGGAGATGGGGATATGGTAAACGTGTACGACACCTTCAGGGCAACATCCATGAAGCAGCCACCTTCTGTTGCAGCGGAAATGTCGCGCTGCATTTCTCAATGAGTGCTTCGCCGTTGATTATTCTTCAAGCAGCCCCCCAGCCACCAGGCTCAGCATCAGCACCAATCCCACCACTGGAATACTCCTCAGGCCTCAGACCTCATCAATATATCAGAGACAGAGACAGAAAAGTTACCGGCAAAAGAATATACAAAAAGAAAATGAAAATTAACAGAAAAAAGAAAAGGAAAAAAGAAAGAAAGCGAAAGAACAGCAACGAAAGAAAAAGGGCATTGCGACAAAGACATAAGATATTAATTAAGCTTCAGAATTCAGTTAACATTTTGATGCGGAAGAAGGGACTGCGCTCTTAGAGATGATAGTTCCCCAGAACTCAGAAAATACTAGAAAATACAGATAGTCTTTCTTCAACTTTATAATACCAGAAACTACTCGAAAATACAAAAAATACCTAAAAAGTTTAGAATACTTAAAAATACTGATTTAAGAATACTAAAAAATAGAGCATTCAAAGTTCTCCCTTAGATGCCTCTTTCTTTTCATTCGTTTCTTTGGTTATTGTTTGAGGTTATTGCCTCCCCCCCCCATCCAACCACTCTGCACCCTTGTCCTTTCGAGGGTCGAGAACTTTATTAATTTTACATTTTATACTCGATACTCGAAATGAGTATAGGGGTATATTAGATTTGTGGCGTTTTCGACCCCATAATTATTATACAATAAAAATCAAAAATAATAATTATACAATAATACCTTATCAGAGCCGTCTGCCGGAGGAGAGACATACTGACTAAGTTTGGGGTATAAATGTAGAGTTGCGGTCGCAGCAGCCACTCACAATGTTCCCCCCTCGTTATTATTGCTTTTTGCCAACTGCTTTCGACATTTGGGCCCTTTGTCCCTGGCGCTGTCGCTGTCGCTGTTGACATTTGCCTTTCCATTTGGACGAACGAACCAAGCGATTTTCCATTTCCCTCATTGACTTTTCAATTGATTGATTGATGCGAAAGTAATGAGAGACGCAGAGGTCAGGGCCCGCCCAGGTCATGAACTTATGTATGAAAACATTCCTCTGCGATTACCTCTATCTATAGATATCTATAGATCTATAGTAACTTCAATTAGCCGGACGTTTGCTGTACGGAAATCTATTTAAATCCGAACTTCACTTAGCCGAGATTTCGGTTGGGGCCCTAAGAGCATTAGGCCCTCGTTTGATAGGCAATTTCATGGAGCTTCGGTTCCGTTAAGGACATTACCTTCCACTACCTTGGGGCCGACGGCTGCTGATGGAATTTAATTACAGCAGATCCACAAATTGAAATGCTTTCGACAGCAGCGATACAGGCAGTTGCCAGAGGCAGATGGCAGATGGCAGCTGGCAGAACAGCGAGTCCCATTCCCATTTGCATTGATTTGGCCCTGGGTCTGGGTCTGTCGCCACTGCAAGTGTCAGATGACAGGCACACCATCCACTTACAACCACTGTGGATACCCGATCTTTTATCATCACTTAACCCTTGGGTATAGGGGGGAACCCTGATTCAATTAACGCCACCCCGAAAATAGTTATCGAAACGGATATGGAAGTGAAAATGTGGCTACAGAAGTGCCAGTGGAATCCCTGCCATCCCCAGAAAATGGGAGCCTCCTGGCCGTGTGATTGCTTAAAATGTGAGCATAAATCGGAAAGCAGATCCGGGCTGCCGCCTGTTGGCGTGGGTCTCCGTCTATCTGTCTGTCTGCCTCTCAGATGCACAACGCGCCACTGACACGCAGTGGCGTCTCCCCCACTTTTACACCCCCTCCTCTACAGAGAACACTAGACAACAAGAATGAGGACCAGCGAAAGATAGCAGAGGGGCGATATCGTATCTTTGAGTACGAGTAATGCATAATATTGAATAGATTTTTGTTGAAAATAAACTAAAATTTGAAGTACTCTTAATTCCATTCTTTTTCCTTTGGTAGAATCAAGGAAGGTAGAATCAAGATCCCGTTTTTGTGCAGTCTAGTGTAATGAGTGGCTGACTGGCGGGCGATGGCGATTGGAGGCGGGTGGGACGTTTGGCAGGGGGCTCCTCTTCTGGGTCCTCTTCTGGGTCCTCCTCCGCTTGGTCGGAATATACAAATTCTAAAATGCATGCAAATGTGCTTTGCCACTGCTAATAATGGGCATTATCATGATGTTGATGGTGCTAGTGCTGCTCATGGCTCTCCGGCTGTGCTGCCACATCTGCCACAGTCTCCCCCTCTATGTGCCACAGCCTGCTACTTGATGAGGAACTGGATCTAGGGATGGCTCAGAGTGTGGTGGGAGGGGGTAACGCGGTAACTATTCCATCCAGTAGTCAGCCACTTCGTTGGTAGCCCCACCACCAAAAAGGGGGGGGGGGACTGTCGCGTAGCCCCCCCCCTCTCTGTACCCTGCTCCATGTAGACTTTCTGTGAAATTCTCGCCAGCGACATGCATTTCTCATGATGCGACAATTTTGTTTCACTTGACATTTTGACATTTGACAGCTGGCGCAAAATTAACGCAAACTGCGAGAGAAGGATGAGGAGGGAGGGAGGGATGGAAGGCAAGGAAGGAGTGTAAAGGAATAGGGGATTAGTGGATGGATGGAGGCGAGTGGAGTGGAGTGGAGAGGGCCGGTTCAAGGAGGTGCTAAAAATGCAATAACATTCAACGAAATCCTTTATTCCCCCCGCCACAAAATTTATCATGTTCCATAAGTGAGTGGCTGGGAGTCGAGGAAAGGGGGCCCTGACAAGGGAGGAGAAGCTTGAATGGCGGTTGTCGAGCAGGGATCTGCTAAATACTGGATAATGACGCTGGATGATGACTTAATTGAATGGCAGCTTCCCATAGGGAAAACCACAAAGAGGAGGAACGAAGCGAAAGAGAGATTTTTAGGATGAGTTGGCAAAAGTTAGCAAGAGTTAGTTTTATATCACGAAAAACTCAACAAATATTAGCTGCATATCTGTGTATCACCTATCTAGATGCATTTCCTAGATTCTAGTCACTGTATAATGCATATAACATATAAGTTGAAGGATACTTTCCATCTCTAGAGCTTCTGTTTTGTCTGAAAATGCTGTGCATCGACGGCCATAAGAAGGCTAAGCTTCTGCAGAAGGAGGGGGCCTTTCTGATTCAGTCTTTTGATAGAAAAGATAGGCTAACCCCCCCCCAAAGGACCCGCCATCAACATGTGTGTCTTGTAGAGCAGAGCCACAATAAACGAGGTATTGTTGCTGGCTTTTGTTGTGTTTGGGGCTGATGGAACATGGAACACGTTGTCTGTATGTCAGTCTCCCTGTCCCTGTCTCGCCGTCTCTCTCTCTCTCACTCACTCTGTTAGTTGTACAGATGTCGGCTGCAGCTATCATCTGTCCATTGTTGTCTCTGCCTTGACATCGCCTCCCCATGTTTCCCCCTTTTTCCCTCCAGGGAGGAAGAGGGGCCATGATTCGTCCTGATTTTGACACTCGTCCAGTGGGAAACCTCGGCATGGAATTATTCGTATTCGTATTCGGGAGGAAGAGAGGCGGATTTGATGGAAAGTTTGAATATGTTTTTCTGCAGATGGAAAATTAAATAATAGTTGCAACTGTTGGGATCTGAGACGAGGAGTACGTACTATTCTATTGTGTAGACCGTAATTTATACTCCATTGCCTACCTTGCCTACCATTTAACAAAATGTATATTTCTTTTAAAAATTCTTACTCAAGAAAATTGTACGAAAACAAAAAATTTAAATGGGAAAAATGGGGAAAATGGCTAATGGATAATATGTTTATGTCGAATTTGCACTCTGTATGTTATCCTTTGTTCATACCAGCACGAGTACGAGTATATCCTGGCCCCCAACGAGCTGTCAAGTGTACAATCTCTAGAGAGAGAAGAAGGGAAAGCAGAATCGAATGGCAAATGGTAAACTTTTTGTATTTTCCATTTTCCATTTCATAGTTGCCTCTGCTGTCACATAAAATGAAAATCCAATGGAAAAATATGCATAAATATAACAAAAACAAAAAACAGGAGGAGAATGGCGAAAAGGGGGAGCAAACAAAGAAGGAGGGGGAGAGCGTACAACAACCGCAATTGACCCACAATATTTTCAGGGGCCAAAGCAATTCTCGACTTGTCCTCCGAGAGAGTCCCGCCTGTTTATGAGGGATTTCGAGTGCCAAAGGAGGAGTCGTCGCTTGAGTGAAGTTAAGTTGAGTTTTTATCTCAGGAATAAGGGATAACTAGGGCCAAGAGGAAGGTTAACAAGATGGACAAACAGCAGCAGAGGGTGAGACAACTCGATAACAAACTGCTTGTTTTTGGGAAACACTGGGAGAGGGGGGTTCCCTTCCACTCGATGCCTTGCACTCCCTTCTCTCTCTCTCTCTCATCCTTGATGTTCCCTTTCCCCTCGTTGCCCCTTTGAATTCTGCAAATATTTGCGTAAACAATCAAAGTGCATTATGGTTTTGTATACAATGCCCCTTGGCAAAGGACTTTATTACCATCTGTTAATGTAAAGTGCGTACCTTAAAAGGAAAGCGGGCCTTGGGCTACTAAAATTGGATATATCGATTATGTATTGAAATCATTCATAAATTACCTATTGGTAATTATTTCTTCAGTTATCGAGGAGATAATCCATTAATCGATATTGAAACTAAATTTAACTCATTTTCCGAAATAATATCGATCCAAAGACCAACGATAAATGTTGTAAAATTCGATTTATTGATGGAAATATCGATTTATAATCATTCAGAATTCAGAATTATCATTTGCTTTGATGATCAAATGGTAACTGCAAAGAACTTTGTTTTTCGGGTTCACTTTTTATTTGGAATCATGATTTTTGTAACTGTTATACTCCTATGAAATATACCTTGTATTTCTACCACATACACACATACACAAATGGCCACAAAACTTCTCTCATAGACCAGGAGCAACAGCAAAGGATTCCCGGACTGGGCGCCTCCGGGAGCGCAACACAGCATTCAAATTGAAAGTCAAAATAAACGAGCGACCACGCCCCCTCACAAGTATACTGGAGATGCAACTGCCTTCGCCACCGCCGTCTTTCGCCACAGACACCGCCATTGTCTTTTGTTCCATAGAACTTTTTGGCTTTCGGCACGTTTTGCCATTATCCATATGCTCAGACTCCAGACTCTTGCAGGCTGCTCTTCTGCCGTCTCTTTCCGTCCTTTTTACCATATGCTACTTATATGCTGCTTTTGCCTGTGTGTGTGTGTGTGTGTGTGTGTGTGTGTGTGTGTGTGTGTGTGGTGCAGCAGTCGCAACCGGAAACGAAAATAAAGCACAAAAGTTCTGTATTTCTGTTTCTCCTCCGCTCTCCTGTCCGCCGTAATAATAGTTAGCTCTACATTTTGTTGGCCTTAACCTCTTTGCATCCCCCTCTTGTGACCCCTGTCTGGGGCTATTGTTTAAACTGATTTTATGAGCCCCCAAAAACTCTGACCATAATTTACTTAACCCCAACAAAAAAGAGACATAAAAAGGACAGGAAAGTGGGAAAAATAAACCGAAAATAAAAGCCAAAAACTCATAATTCATGGCTCACACTAATTGTCCAGATGTCCGGTGCTGTCCGGTGCTGTCCGGACTGTCCTTCTGGCTGCCTGCCTCCCTGTCTGTCTCTCTGTCTGTGTGTCCTTTTGGGAGTTTTAATTAAATGCAGACAGAAGGATCAGGAGGACTGCCCACTGACTGAGGGAGTGACGGCTTGGAGGCTTGGCATCTGTCTGCCTTTAGATTTTGGCAGTTTTTAAATTTATTTCGTAAGTACGAGTCTATTGCCTGTTGCAGCGCAGGGTATAATGCTTTTGAGGACACCTTTGCAGGACACGTTTACCATATTTCGATCTAATGTCGAATCATCAGCTGCTTTCCAAGAACATTCCAACGAAAACTCAATAAATGCACTGCTTGCAAATTCGTCCTTTTCCTTGATGGGTATCAAAAGTACTATCATCGTTTCTGTTGTTGTTTCGAGATCTCAATCTCTGAAGCTGCACCAGGCGGAGGCTGGAAGCCTGGCAGAGAGTGCGCGTTGAGGGTAAATCTCTGTTGGCGAAAGCCGCTTTAAATTAAGTCCTTAGCCAACTGCTGGCTGTCACATTGCGCATACGTCATGTGGCACACGGGAGATGGATGACAGAAGGGGATGACAAAGATGCCATTTGTTGCTCCCCTTTGTCCTCCTCTGAATGGTGACCAAAGCTGCAGTTGAAGGGATTGCCCATTGCCCGGAAGTTTACTATCAAGCGAATAAAGTGTGGGGAAATGTCTTAGACAGAGACAGAGAGAGAGAGAGAGAGAGAGGGGGTTTTGACCAGGGTTAGAGGGGGGTGTTGGCATTAAAATATAACAACAGAAAGATAGAAAAAAGTGTAATTAAGGGGCCTCTGGAAAAGAGTTTTCTGTGGATTTTTGGGAGCTCTTTGGCAGATAATGGGACATAAATTTACTTACTTAATCAAAGCATCTACTAGATCTAATAGCTCTTTGGCTTATTCTTCTATAAAATCCTTCAATAACTTTTCGTTTCCTTTCAATTTTTCAGAACTTTCGCAGAGCCTAAGTGACAGCAAAAATCATCGCAGAAGAAATAAACCAAACGAAACGAAACGAATAAATAGTTTATTTTGATGTAAGTTTTCAGCTTAAATCCGCTAGAGAAAATACAGTTAAAATTAGAGCAGATAAAACAAAAAGAAAAAACCCGAAACTCGAAGGGAAACCCCAAAGGAAAACCATAGGAAAAGCCGCAAAACTGGAAAGTCATTTGCAGTGTTTGCGGATGCCACGGCGGCATTCGCATTCGAGATTTCAATTAGAGAAGTTTTTGTCGCGTGAGGGAAGGGCAAGAGAAAGAGAAGACAATAAGAATGAGAATAGTTGTTGCTCATTAAAATGAGAATCTCGAGGAACTGTCTCCCTCGCTCTCTCTCTCTCTCTCTCTGTACCTTTTTCCCCTTTTTATCTTTGTTTCTACCTGAGAGAAATTTCCCAAAATTACACGAGTTTTTTCAGCGAATGCTCTGTCTCTCTGGATGCTTCTCCTTCCCCTTTTCCTTTTCTCTATGCTCCTCTGAGGATTCCACTGGAAATCAAATGTGAGAAAAGTCTCAGGCGCTCAATGATTGAATTAATTGCAGATCCACTTCAAGGGATAACGAGGGGTAGAAGTAGAAGTAAAGAAGAAGTTAAGAAAGGAGAATTAAAGAGGGGGAAGTGAGGAAAGAGTTGTCATAACACAACATGGAACTGCATGGCAGTTTTGGGCCTCCGGTAAATGATGGTCGAGGCAGAAGTTTCTCAAAGAAACTCTTACAATATCCCATACGCTGCAAGAAGAAGAAGGAAAGTTCCCAGAAGGAAATGGGGGGGGGGGATTCCTAGAAGCAAAAATAGTCCTTGGAGAGGGAGAAAGAGAAAGAGCAGCAGTAGCAACAGCAGCAGATGTTTGTCTAACGAAGCCTGACATCTTAACCTTCTCTATCCACACAGTCCCCCCCCCCCCACCTCTTATCATCTCTCTCCACATTCTACTTCCCCCTTCTTCTCTTCACTTGCTCTCGTTTAAAGGAAAAACCCATCAAAACGAGAGACGAAACGAAATGCAATTCAAGCAATTTTCAATTTTCATTTTTTCTTTTTTTGGGGTATGCAATCCGTTCTTACCACTTCCCCTGCCACCCCTTGCAACCCCGTCCCTATCCAGAAAGGAAAAACTTGTCGCGTATGCAACGGATCTCAAAAATTCCCATCATTCATGAATGAAATGATGATGATGGTCGTCGTCTCGGTCTCTGAGGCCAATTTTCCAGGGACTTTACCACGTGCACGCGCTTTTCTTATGCGTTTTTTTAGCCCCTCTCCAGTCTCAAGTTATGCCTTAAAATCGAGAGAGAGGTGCAGATAGAGAGAGAGAGAGAGAGAGAGAGAGAGAGAGGTTGAAGGAGCTACTAAAAAAATGGCAAAGAAAAAGCATTAAAAGTTTTGCTAAAAAGATTTTCGCCTTAGCCTCGGCTTGGTCCGCCGTTTTTGCGACTCCTCTCCCCCCCCTGCTCTTGGCTTACTCTCTCAGTTCCTCTCTGGCGCCCCTTTCTCCACTCTTCTCTTCTCGCACTCTTTGCCAACTTTCCCTGTTGTTGGAGGAGCATCAAATGAAGGCATTACTGTTAGTTTTTATGGATTCTCTGCCTCGTTTCTTCCCCCTTTCAGAGAGGAGAAGGAGAAAAAGGGGAACCGCGTACAGTATTTAAACCACCAGCCAAATGAAGCCAAAGTTAACAACTGGAAAATGGAAAATGGAAAATTGGAGGTTGGGCTTCTGTGTCGGACCGTTGTCCGGGGTCCTTTCGCGTTAAGTGCATTCAAATAATGGTAAACTTCGCTCTGGTTAATCCTCTTTAGAGCAGTCTCCGTTTACCCGGCAATCTCTTTCACTCTGTGTGTCTCCCCCTCTCTGGCTGCGATTCCTTTGACGTGGCACAGTAGTTAAGTAGGGTCCTTTAAACAGCTGCTGCAAGGATAATGATTGCTGCCCCCTGTAATGAGATTGGAGAATGAGGAGTAAAGAGATTTCTGAGTAAATTGAGAGATGCGTTAGGCATTGAATTTGCTAAATATATATTTTAACTTAATTCCATTCATTCATTGAGTGATATTTGATCCTAAACGGAGTGTCGTTCCTTCTGAGAACTGCAAAAGAATGATTAGCATATGGAGAGGGGATACACATCCACAAATCAAGTAAATACCTGTACATATTTGCAAATATCTCCTCGAATATTACTCTCAACAAGTATAAGGATTCCATCCTATTCGTGTGCTCCTTTGCTGCCCCACGATGCCTGAGATATCTCTCTAAATATCCGAAAGTTTTACAGTTTCCCCATAATTTCTGTTCCATTGTCCACATTTCCCCTCTCAATTTCATCTATTTCTTTCTCTCTCACTCTCGGAAGGGAACAAGTTGGGTCTGGTCTTTCTTTTGGGGCCAAAACGATTAATATCTGACCCCAGGAACCGAACTGACAAATTCTTACAATTAGAGGAAGAGAGGCAGGCATCATAGAGGGTGGGGCATGCCCTTTGACACCACACATACTGCAGTTCGTTCCTTTCGTTCCTTTCCTTCCGCACTTCTCCTCTCCGCGTCCTCCTCTCTGGCGGAAGCTCTTGCAAATATTTGCGCGCAATTTTTCATATTAAACGACAGCGAGAGGCGTGGAAAAGGGCATGGAAAATGGAAAATGGGTTTATCAGTGATGCAGCGGGAAGCGGGGTGTTGCCACAGGGCGGACCGGAAATAAATATTGCACGAAAAGGCTACAAAAACTGTGGGCCAACTGTAATCAATCTTTGGTGGCAGGAGAGAACGGAATAGAGGAGCAGAAGGCCCTCCTGCAGTTTCAACATATTTCGGAGGTCCCTCGGAGGTCCCTCGGAGGCACAGGACCTGCCATGTCCTTGTCAAAAAGGGGAGGAATGACCGAAAAGGACGAGAGATGTGGGGAAAGCAACAGGACAGGAGAAGCCCAAAACTGGAGGAAAATTGCAACATATTTGCAATAGTCGTTAGGGGGCCCCCCTCAAGAGGGAAAGGGTAGGGAAACGGGCAGGGAAAGCGCTGGAGAATGCACAGAGAAGGGTCGCCCAAAGAGAGAGCAACTGCCCAAATGAATGGAGATGGAGCGGGAAACGGTATTTGGCCAAAGACTTGAACTGCCTGCCAAGGACTCGACTCTCGACTCTCGACTCGACTCTGGACGCCGGGCCAAAAGATTGATTGGCCCAGAGATGTCGTGTGGCCAGAGGGGAAGGACGGGGTCCTGCCTGTCACTTCGCGTTCCGCTTTCCCACTAAGAAACCCTGTCCGCCGGCCACTTTTCTCTTCTTTTCACTCTGAAATTAGTTGGCCTGTCAAAAACTTAACGAGTCCAGAGGGTTTGTTCCATGACGATGAAGGGGGATGGGGATGGTGGAAGACAAGTCCCCGAAGGCAAAAGGCAGAGAAAGAGAGAGGAGAAAAGACTTCAGAGTAAAGATATTTGCATCTTGTTTGTGGTTCTCTTGCAACTCATTTTGCATTCCATTTTGATGGGTATGTATACCCTTTAATATGCAAAGAGATGGCAGGACTCTTGCACCAGTTTAATGGTTACATCTGAAAAATATTTGTTTAAGTTCTGGTTTGAGTTTTGTTTAAGTTTCGATCAGCTTTTGAGCTAATATTGAACCTGTAGGCCGTCTAACCTGGGAATTGTAGTGACCAATATCGGTATGTGGGTGAACTGCCTATGTATAAAACCACAAGCCCGGCGATTTGATATATCTCTTTTTATTAGCTGCGCGTCTGTCTCTCACGATCGCCATTTTACTTTATTATCGATGTTTCTTATCCGATATCTCACTATTGGTATTTTCCGCCGAGTGTATCGATGGTGCGGTAAATACCAACGCTATTTTAAATACTATTTGAATGCCTTACTAATTATTACCTTGCTACAAACCGTATTTCATAGAATATTCGTCGCTTTGGAATCGATTATGAAACGGTTATACACGAGTAGATTTAAAGTGCAGGCAAACGGGTCAGGTATTTAATGAGTTCTGTATCGCCACTTGAACACCTTGAACGGGCATCCCATCCCCTTGAGGTTGTATTTCTCTTAGCGCTCCTCTTTATCCTACTCTCTCTCTCTCTCGCCCGCTCTCTGCTTAGCATATGCATTTTACACCGTTGGTCCCCCCCTTCCGTATCACTCATTGTTTTCGCTGTTGCTGTTTTTTTGCGGCTGCTGCTGCTGCTTTGTTTTGCAATAAACACTTCTCACTTGCTCCTCTCTTTTTCCTTTCATCTATTCGTCTACGAGCATTGCCCATTACCATTGCTCTCTTCCCCACTCCCCTGCGCTCTGCTCACTGCCCTTCATCTGCCCTGCCACTTCCAAATGACTTTGAAATGTTTCTCTTCTTTCAGTCGCTTTGGTTTTATGTGATTTTCTGTTTCTGTGCCTTTTCTGTGCTTGTTGTTGTATTTGTTGTAGAGCTTAAGCCTTGGCTATTTTGCAGTCATTTCAATTACCGTTTGTTATGGCTACTGTCTGTCTGTCTCTGTGCCGCTCTCTCTGTCTTGTGACAGATGAGGTGCTCTCTCTTGTGATGCTTATCTGTTGGAAAGATCTCTGCGCTTCTGCTGCAGCGCTGCTTGGCTCCGATGCAGCTCTGCTTTTGCTTTGATAGTGCTCTGCTGCTGCTTGGACGAAGGGACTTTGTTCGATCTGCCTGTACTCTGCTTCTGCTCTGCTCTGCGTCTCTACCGCTGCTTGCAGTGAGGTCTACTTCTTACGCCTCTCTCTTTCCTTGCTTCCGAGAGCACACTACATACTACATAATCCTATTATGTAGCGACATTCAATAAAACACTTCTGTGCTTACTTGCTCCTTCTTTCTAATATTTACTCTACAGATTATCCCTCCCCCCCCCTTTACTCTCTGCGTTTCATTAACTTTGCTCTTGGCGAAAAACAAAAGTTGTTCTTTTCGGTATTTGCTTTGTTTTCACTTTTCCACTTTTCTCGTTTCGCTTTCCACTTTTCGGATCAATCCCCAATTTGTAAAACACTTTCAGCGTAAACAAAAACCGCGAATAAAGCTTCTGGGCACAAACGCTCCTCCCCTCCACTCCACTCCGCTCTCTGCTCTTCGCTCTCTCTCTCCCTGCTTCATTGAATCTCTGTGTCGCAACGCTTGAACTGTGGCCCCCTGTCCACTCTCGCCCCCTCTCTCGACAGTGTATGTCCCTTTTAATGGAAACTTTTCAACGCGTTCTTTGTCTCTTGCTCTGCCCCTCTCTGTTTTTTGATGCAGATCAACTTTCGCCCCCAAAAAGGCAAAACCAAAAATAAAACTGGTTGAAATTTATAAACTGTTTTTGTTGGAGGGTGTGTAGGGGGTGTAGGGGGGTCTCTGTGGCTTCCCCCAATTGAATATTTTGGCGATTTCATCGTTGACAGGATGTGGGTTCCGTTATTTTAGCGGCTAACCCTCTAACCCAAAAAAAAAGCGAATGAATTTTAAATAAACGCAAAGGCCCCAAAAGCTAGAGAAGCCCTCTTTCTAAAGGGGTGTATGAGGGAGGGAGGGAGGTGGTAGTTGATAAGGGATTAGAATGGACAAAGAAGAAAATTTTGCATTAGAAAGGAGGCAAAAGAGGCAAAAGAGGTCGAGATAGGAGCAGAGAAACCGAGAGTGAAAGCGTTAGAGCGGCAGCAGAGGAAAAGCGTTGTCAAAATGTAAATCTACACAAATTTCAACAAAAATGTGAACTGTTTTTATCTCCTCCTACTTCTGTTCTTTAGTTATTTCCAAAGTATATTTTATGCAAGGTAAGGCATCTTACGCAGAGGTAGAGAGCGGTAGAGAGGCAATCGGAATTTGAGAATATTCTTATGGCCCACCCTATAATAATACACCTTGGCATTTGGCCTTTTGACTTGTTCTTTTGTGAAAAGGGCAGAAGAATCCGAGAAGGAGAGGGGGGGGGGGGGGGGCAAGGACCCAAGCTGTTTGTTTCCAATTAGAGGAGCCGGTCGTCCGTCGAGCGCCATGGCATGCCGAGAGCAGAGGGCAGAGGGCACCCAAGCAAAGGGCCGTATGATAATTGGATTGTGCCATGCATGCGGACACGAGGATGCGAGGAGGACACCCGTGTCCAAGGCAGAGAGCGACAGAGAGAGAGAAAGCTAGTACAAGGCTCTGCTGCCCCTCTTCCTATCTCCCTCACCTGCCGTGTTATCCTCCGTTTACCGTTAGCTGTTAGCTGTTTGCTGTTTGCCTTCTGCTCTAGCAGATAAATGGATGGAGGACAAGTGGGGGAAGATAAAGAACAACAAGAAGAGAAGGAATGAGAGACGGACCAGACTGCCGGCAGGAAGGAAGGAAGGACGACAACACAAAAACAACGACAACAGTTGACAAGTGGCTGCTGAAGAGGTGGGCAGAAAGAGGAAAAGTGGGCAGAGAGGAACCCAGTCTTACCGTCTATTTGATATTTGTACCTTTAGGGCTTGAGAGAAGAGCAACGGCGGCGGAAGAGGGGGAGGGAGAGAGAAGACAAACTGTAGCACACTTTTGAGAGCAGCAAAAAATGGTACAGCCGTGCATAAAGAGCAGGAGATAACGGAAGGAAGTATCGCAAGAGTGAGAGAGAGAGGGGCAAAGGGCGGCTATAAATAGTTGCTGGCGCCTCGGGGCAAAAAAACTATGCCAAAGGCGCTTCAACGAGCGAAAGGATAGCAGAAGCAGAAGGGGGGGGGGGGGGGGGGGGGACAGGGCCAGGGTTGAGTGCAAAAAGAGAACAAAAGTGAAGAGAACTGGCGTTTAAGTTCAACAGGTGGAATCCTCTTCTACGCCTCTCCTCGTGGCATCCTCCTGAAACCGAGGACGAACCACAGCAACAAGGCAATTTGGCCGCCACGATGCCACACGCCGCTGCCTGGCCTCAAATCTCGCCCCAAAATCCGGACTCAACAAATGACCAACAAAGGAGAAGAGGCCTCCCCGTCAGAGTTTTGGCATGCAACCAACACAAACACAGGCTAAGGGAGGGGGGAAGTGCTCCAGCGACAGGGAATGCATTCTTGGATGGATCGTACTCTGGCGAAAAATCTTCCTCAGTTCTTCCGTGGAACTTCTTCATTAATGGATATTCCCATAGACTCCTCTTATAGGGACATCTCCATTAAGCACAGGAGGAAGAAGCGCTGAAACCTGGGGGTATCAACTCCCCAGAGCATTAGAGCATTCCCCTAGTTATTTATAGATTTCCCCACAAAAATCCTTGCAACATGGGCATCATTCCTAGTATTTTTCATTGATTTTTCCATGGAATTTTTTATGCAATTTACAAGTAAATAAAATATGAATAAAAACTCGAGGAAATGCAGGAAAAAATCCATTAAAATTTAATTTAATTTGAGGTTGTTTTCTTTAGTGAGACATAGTTTTGATGGCCATTGGAAAAATGGATGGAAAATGCTGATGAAAACGGAAATTTAATTAAAATGCGTTCAAATAAAGGTATTCTTCTTGAAGTTTCTGCGTTTTACATGTGTTTGAAGGCCTGCATGTCATGAAAATACTCAAAAGAAGTCCCGTTTTCAGGGACACTTGCAACTAAAGCTCAATCGTAAGCACAATATCCTTGATAAATAAAATAAATGTCGACATCCTTGCGACATCATAAACCCCCCAAAACCCACTTTCACTTCATTCAAAGCGCTCTCTTCACAATTGTCCGCTGGGTGGAAAGCGCCACAAAAAGTGTTATGAATGCACTTGCCTTTGTTGCCCCCCCTAGCCCCCTGTCTCATCCCCTCATCCCCCGTCACATCCTCCATTCAACAGAAAACAGCAGCCCAGACGATGCTGGGCAAAAGGAAAAACTCTGTAGAACCCAAAAAATATGCAAACGAAAACTTTATTGTCGCCCCCTCCAAACAAAGAGGAGGAAAAACCTCGAAACGGGAAAACAAATACCGTAATACAATTGCAAAGAGAGAGTGAGAGAGAGAGAGAGGCAAGTGCCACGCCCCCTCGGGTAGGGCACCTTTCAGTGGGAGGGAGGGAGGCCGCTTTTAATGCAATTTGTAAGTGCAGCCCCCCAGTGCGATTTGGGGGCGATTTGGGGGCGGCTTTGGCCGCATGCAAGAACACAAAAGAGAGCGGGAGGAGGTGCTTGCAGGGGGTGGGGATGTAGCTGTAGTAATGGTGGGGCTAGGCTAGTGATTTGGCAATGCTGTCAAAGCATTCGTAATTGTCGATAGCCCAAACACGGCTCATCGTGCCTTCCCTTCTCGCCGAATCGCTTTCCTCTACCATCCTCTCCCTTCCCCTTTACTGCCTCTTTCTCTCTCTCCCTTTTCCTTCAGCATTTAATGGATTTTTGACACGAGTTCAGGAGTGCTGCCACTTGCCTATACTCGTAAATGATGTGCAAAAAACGGATTCCGAATTCCGCCTGCGTTTGTATGCAAACCCTTTAAAAACAGCCAGAGGGGTATGACGATTAGGAGAAGACTCTTGTCAGAGCAGAGAAGGGAGAATTGTGTATTAATTAGGATTTATTTATTAGGATTCCACGACACCAGGGCGAGGAAGAAGTGAACGATCGTGGGGTACATTTTATGCATTTGGTGGCAAATCTTTTTTATTTATAAACATATTCCAGCTGTGTTTCCATATCATCGTAGATCTCTCATAGAAATTATGAGAGGCTTTGCAGGGTATCGAATTTTTCGACTATCGAAGCTACACTTTTTCCTTTCTGTATTCCTTGCTGTTGGGGAAGGCAACACGTGCCATTTTCTGCCTGGGGGGGGACAGAAAGAGAGAGAGAGAGAAAGGGGGTAGAGTGTTGTTGCCACAACGTGTTCGTGTTGCATTCTTGTACACTCTCTCTCTCTCTCTCTCGCTCTCTTTCTCTCTCTCTGGGAGTATCTGGATCGGTGTGTGTTGCATCGTATGTACTCGCATTGCGTTTTATTCCAATTACCAATTTTGAGTGGTAAAGCAGAGGAGAGGAATCGTTTGATTACACTGTTGTTGCCACCAGCATATGTGCCACAGGATACTCGTGCGCCACCCCTGCCCGCTCGTCCTGTGCGTAGGGTGAAAGTGCGGTGGGAGTGTCTTTTCAACCAAAAATTATCCCGAATTGCTGGGGATTTCGGTTAAAATTGTTCAGGAAAAGATAGAAAATTTTCATTGAAAGTGGAGCTCCTAGGCTCCTACAAAATTTGGACATTAATTGAATATAAAAGTGTCTTTAAAGCAGTTAAAGAGTTTATGGGTTCATCCATCAGTGTCTCATCATTTTTGACTTCAATCAACAATGCCTAATGATCACTAGACTTGTTTAAATATTATTACACAAACCGCATCTCTTAAATCGTATCCTTATGCATTTCTTGGCTATATACAACATTCTAGCCCAGCTTCCTACCCCCGAAAATATCATCTTCCCCTCTCCAACCCCTCCTGTAGCACTCCTGCATGCATCCTGCCTGCTTCTTCGCCAAACTTCCACTTACCTTAATGACACTGCACCACGTTGCAAGCCACCACATGGGGCATGTCCTGAGCTGCCCCCCTGCACCTGGCTAACCGCATCATATACTTTGGAGTCTGTTTCTGGCCATCATCCGAAACTGTCTCTCGCTCCCTCACTCAGAATTCTACCTTTCCCACTATCTCCCACTTCCTGCCACCTCTCTCTGCCGCTCCTTGCCTTCCCCTGCTGCCGCCTACATCTGGATTTTCTTGAAAAGACCGCAAAAGCCACAACTCTCTCGCACGCCCTCACTCCGCCTCGCAGTTTCCCCTTAAACTTTCACATTTCCCCTTGGATTTCCCTGGCACAACTTCCTGCCGTTTGGCGTGTGAAAAACTCTCACTTCTTTGGCAGGGGATGGAGGAGTGGAGAAGATAGGTACTTGGCCATTGAGCTGCAATTAGCTATTGCTGTTCGCTAATTACATGGTGCCCCCAGCGGAAGACCCCTCTGAAAGGCCGCTCGTCTGGTCAAGACACCACCGACAATGGGGGGAAGAGTCCTTCATTACTCTTTCGAAAGCTCCCGCTTCCTGGTGCTCCTTACCCTCTACTTCGTCTCCTTTTGCTCCTCCTTTTTTTGCCACACGCGCGATGGCTGCCGTGTCGTGTCCGTCTTTTGCTTCACACACCGCGTCGTCCATCGTCCTCTCCTCATAATGAAATTATGAAGAACGTGCAACAATTTCATATTGTGGCGGATACAGCAGCAGCAGCAACACTTTCCCTCCACCCTCTCGCCGCTGTAGAAGTTTCTCCTAATTGAGTTTGAGGCCAGGACCAGCCAGGACCATGCCAGGACCATGCCAGGACACTGCAGCATAGAGTCGCGTTTAATTGCATTTCCTGAACAGATGTTGAAAGCGGGGGAAAACAGGTGAGAGACAACCGCGACAAGTAGCTGTCCCCACTGTCTCTCTCTCTCTCTCTCTCTCTCTCTCTCTCTCTCTCTCTCTCTCTCTCTCTCTGTATCTCTCTTTGTTACTCTTTAGGGGTTCCCTGCGACAGTCAATGAAGCCATAAACAAGGCGGAACAAAGCCGTGAAGCGCCCAAAAGCAGTCCCTGGCGATAACTCAGTTCCCACACTCCCAAAGCCCCCCCCCCCCCCCCCTGCGAGTCCTACCTCCTGCCCGCACTTTGAAATTTATGGCCACGACCACAAGAACAGTTAGTTGGAAACTCTTTCTTTTGGTAGGAGCTCCCAAATGGATAATGGCAGAGAGAGTCCCCGTCCCAGAAAAGCTTTTACACAACATTTCAAATTTTTCGCTTCCTTTAATGACTGCAGAAGGACATTAAACGCTTGTTGGCCGCATTAGGATTTTCGTGAGGAAGAGAGGCAAGGCTCCTCCTCGGAGACTCCTCCATTAGATTGGACTGCAAGTGTTGCAACACAGCGAAATCATCGCCGTTTAAAGAGCACAAGTGTTGCCCCAAAGTGTACGAGTATGCAGCATGCAGCAACGAGGAGGAGTTGTGGCAACAATGAAATTTGACTGGCGAAAAATCCCAAGGACAGCACTTGATGGAGGCAGAGGATGGAGTGGCGTGGAGTGGCGTGGAGTGGGCGTGGCTTCAACTTTCAGTGCAAGAGAAATGGCAAGAGCTTGGGGCTTGGGGCTTGGCCACAGAACAGCTACCGATTGAGGAGTCGCCACCGACGGTGGTGATAATGGAGACATCTGCTGCTCTAGCTCCTGCTCCCCCAACTAAAAAGCGAAAGCCGAAACTCAACTCAATTTCAATGGGGATTCCGCTCCAGGGGACGCTTTCGTTGGAAGATTGGATGGAATGTGGGGGGGGGGCTAGGATGCTTGCTTTAATAAGGAGCAGCTAACAGAAGGGATAGCTGAACTAGATTATGCTGCAATAGACTATGGAATAATTTAAGTTGGGACTCCAGGGGAGACATCGATAAATAAAGTACGATGTGGTTCAGTCATTTTATCGAATGTTCAAAAGGGAAATAATCGATGAATAAGAAAGGGGGATATGTGGTAAAAGGGGGGAAATGGGGGGTTAAAAGTAGAAAGCTAATTGGTGGTCGTTATTCAGCATTACAGAGGAAAGCAATTGTGGTTTTGGCTTGTTCTACTCCTTCCACCTTCCACCCTCCACCTGCTATTCGACTATCCAAGTGGTGACCCCTGACACCCGTTATAAATGTGACTTATCTATCGTAACTGAAGCTTCGTCCCCTCTCTTTCGCTCACTCACTCGCACTGCTCTTTCGACTTTCACCCCTACGTATGGGGGGGTGCTCTCTCTCTTTCGCTCTGTAACTGTACATTTATGCTCTAATTAGACCACAAACTCAAACACACCCACACCCACACACACACACATGCCCAAAGTTCTTTCCCCCACACCCCTCCCCCTCTCTGACTCTCATCGCGAGCTACAAATTGAGAGGCGGGCCCACCTTTAATTTCATTCCCATTTGTATTTACCCCACACTCGTCCTTTTTTTTTTGCTTCCTTCTGCACCTGCTGTACTTCTCTGTTTTTTCGCCTCCCCCGCCACCAGCAGCTCCTCTTCCTTTGCATTGCAACTGCCAAGTGCCTGGCACTTCAGCAACTAACGAATTAACAGAGGAGAGGAGTAGAGTGGAGAGTGGAAAGAGGGAGAGTGTGTGTGTGGTAGAATGTTGGGGAAGGGGAAGGGGAAGGGAGTGGGAGCGGGAGCGGGGACAGCGAATGCAAAGCACACAAAAAATGTTATTATTTTGTTTGCGCTTGCTACGAATTATAATGCCTCCTCCTCCTCCTCGTCCTCCTCCTCGTCCTCATCTGTCGATGCTGTTGCTGTTTCTTTCTTTCATTGTTCTTTTGATACCCTGGAGAGGGTTCAAGAAGAAGGTGATATTTTTGGCAGGAAGTTTGCAAGAAAATAATTGACCAAACATCTAAAAAGGTAGCACATATGATTTATTATAGTCCTGCTAGCTGCTATCACTTTTCCCATCACTTTCTAGGGTATCTACCGCTTTCACCCCTCGAAGAAACATATGTATGCTTTTCGTTGTTGGCTTTTGTTGTTGCTTTCATTTGTGTTGCTTTTGGGTTATTGTTACTTTTCTTGCTTTTCTTTATTATTATTATTTTACGCGCATGAATAAATTCCACAAAGCAAAATGAAGAGAGAGGGCGGGAACAAATTGTTTGTTTGCCTTATTATTGCCACACACACACACACACATAAAATGCAAAGCAAAGAAGAAACAAAAGACATAAATGTTGAAATTAAAGTAAAACTGCAAAGAGAGTCGAACAACAGAGGGAGGCAGCGAGCACAGGCGGAGGGTCTCGAGTGTTTTTGTTGTTGCTGCTGGTGCTGGTGCCGCCGCTTGTTAGCGTCCGACAAACCGGAAATGACACACACGGACCTGCATGAACATGTTCCTATTTGCCTACATTCTAACGGTAGTGGTGGTAGGCAGCAAAGCAAAGCTTTTGTTTCATTCTCTTGGCTTTGTGCCCTTTTTTTTTGGGCAGAAGCGCAAGAGAGAAACGTTTAAGGCATGGAATGGGGGGTGGGGAAAAGTGTGAAAATGGAAGAATAGGCGTGGAATGGTAAATGGAATTCCTGCCTAATGAAAACCTCTCTCTGTCTCTGTCTCACAGTACTCTCACTAATTGGTAAATATTTTCCCTATTTTTCGCAGCCAGCAGATAAGGAATATCTTTGCCACACAATTTTGTTAATTTTTGTGAAATTTCAAATTCCAGGCAAATATCGAATCAAATATTTCAACATAATTGCCAGCATGAGATAATTGAGTGGCACACAGAATGGCAGAGTCATGGAGAGTGTTGCAGAGTGGCATGTGGCATGTGGCATGTGCAACGTGGCACGTGGGGCGCCCATTAAAGAGCCGTTAGTTTTCAATTTTCACAGTTGGATATTTGATGCCGCTCATTAGCATTGAATGACATGACCCTTTTTTGGATGGCCTGTGCCTCCATTTCCATAGACGAGAGAGTCGAGTGCTAATTGAACCATCATCCAGGACACCCGCTCTGAACGGAGGCAATCAATGTGGCAAAGGGCACACAGCACTCAAACGTAGAGAATAGGGGCCTGTTCCCTTTTATGCACTTTCCCAGGCAGGATCTTTTGTGTGTTTCGGTTCGGGGCTTCTAAAGGAGAGGCTGTGGCTGTGGCTTAATTAACCCCTCGAACGGCAGAGAATGGTAAACATCGTTTCGACCAAGTGGTACTCCACTCCAACCAGGAGTTAAAGCGCTTTCACTGAGATTACACTACCTACCAAACAACTCAAAGCCCAAAATATCCTGAAACCACGCACGCTAAACAAATAACAATAAAAGAGAGAGAAAAATAATCAGGTTTACGGCTTCGCCGCATCTCCGGTTCCTCTCCAGCATCTCCTCCCGGTTCCTCCCGGCTGCTTCCTGTTTCCCGCTTGAGTGCTCTTCGGGCGTCTGTTGTGGCTGTCGGTCGGTCGGTCCTTCCTTCCACCCCGACAAAAAGTTTCGGCACTAAACAGATATTACCCATACGCCGCGTGAGCCATTGAGGTGTGCAGCCGGAGCCCCCTTTCATAAGCTCGTAAGTCTGCAACTTGTAGAGCATAAATATCCAACAAGGAGGGGGTAAGTGGGTAAGGGGAGGGGCTAAAGATAGGGCAGATTGAGGTTTCGGCTTTTGGGCTCCACTTTAAAATGCATTCGCAACTAATAAAACATTTTACTCTTGCTATTAATTGCAGACCCAAGCCCCGGAACTATATGAGAGCTACGAGAGCTACGAGAGCCATGATGCCAACCACCGAATCGAGGCACAGCGGATGGGTTGTCCTGGCCGTGGTCCTGGTGGCCATTACCCTGGTGGACGTGGATGCCCAAAGCTCTCCCAGCTGTGGCCCCAATTTCCCGCCCGCCTGCAGTTGCGGGGAGGAGGTGTACGAGAGCGAGATGCAGTACGTCGTTAACTGCACAAACGCGGGGCTGCGCAACACGAGCGTCCTGGAGTTCATGCCCGAGAAGGTGGAGGTGCTGATCTTCACCGGCAATCACATTGCGGAGCTGCCCTGGAACGTGTTCGGGAGCATCAACGACTACAAGCAGCTCAAGATCGTGGACATGAGCAGCAACCACATCCGGGAGATACGCGGCAAGAGCTACCACCATGTGCCGCGCGTCGAGCGGCTGATCCTCAATCACAACAACCTGAGCATCTCACGCTACGATGACGAGGTCAATCATCACCATCCGCGGGTCTTCTCAAACTTTGTCAATTTGCAGAGCCTTCACCTAACGGACGCCTTCGAGGACAACAGTTCGCCGCAGCTGAGCGAGGACCTGCACGACATCTTCGTCAACAGCCAGCTGCTGAAGCTGCAAAAGCTCCATCTCGAACAGAACGAGATCACGCACTTCAAGGACCGCAATGTCTTCTGCGATCTGCCCTCCCTCAGGGACCTGCATCTGGGCGACAACCAGCTGCGGGACATTAACTTCGAGGTGCGATGCCTGAACAATCTGCGGTTCCTGGACCTCGAACGGAATCAATTTGGCTTCGTGAAGCCCAGCGACATGAGGGTCCTCAACGAGCTGGAGGATCGCTCCAATCGCACGGCCAATCTGATTGTGGACTTTAATCTGAATCCCTTCGTCTGTGACTGCCGCATCGCGCCCTTCCGCGCGTGGATCCAGTCCACACGGGTGACCGTGCGCAACAAGGACAGTCTCATGTGCTTCCACTCGGCTTCACGGGTGGATCCCTCTCCCGCCCACATCCTGCAGCTGGATATGGGCGCATGCCAGGCGGCCATTGATGCAGCGGCCACCATCCTGAATGCCGCCGAGGAGGAGCAGCGGAGCTATGGAGCAGAGCAGCCGCCGGCGCACATCAGCGGCCATACTGCCACGTTAATCTTCCTGCTGATCGTGCTGAGCATGATCCTGCTGGGGCTGCTGGTGGCCCTCGTCTACGTGAGTCGCGATAAGTTAAAGTACATGATCACGCCGGTGTTCAATAACGTGGCCAAGAAGGTCCAGTATACGTCAATTAAGGATGAGGACTGCCCGGAAGTGCATGTCTAGAGAGGCCCATATCCATCATCCCAGAAGGAGGAGAGACCTGAGGAAGAACCAAAACTCAGTTTCGTTTCAGTTTCAGTTTTTTTATGCCATTCGCGTTACGCAAAGTGTGCCATTCACAGCGGAAGGGGAAACAGAAGATCGAATATCATTTGCATCCGCGTATCCCAAAACTTAAGCCTCTTGTTTTTCGTAGTACTTAAGCATTTAACAATGAAGATCGAAGGAGTAGGAGGAACGTGCAAAATGCAATTGCAATTACAGTTAAAATACACACACACACAATTTCTATAGTTTTAGCGTTTTTCTAACTTAAACTTAAGTCCAAGTCTTGTTATTTCTATGATTCCCACACACGAAAAAGGACATAGGAGTGCAAAGCGGCCCTGTAACAACCGATTTGACCAGAAGACCACGCAAACATATATAGCAGCCTATATATACATACATACCCACATATATCGTAACAAACACTTTAGTGTTATCTGTGATTTAAGTTTAGTAGCTTTACTTTGTTAAAACTCTGCAGAACGCAACTTTTGTAATGGAAATTCATCAAACAAAAATACATATACATACATATATCTTCAAATGTAAAACGTTTCGCTACTCAATAATATGTTATTAATCATTTGTCAATTACAACACTATAGCTATATGATGATTTCATACTTGATTTACCAACATTAACAAGCATTTTTTATAAATAAAACTTTTGAAAATTGAAAAAGCGCGGTGCTGTTTTGAGTTTTGATTTTCGATAGATGTATCGATAGATGAGATAAGATTTGTGGGGTGGATGGGATTTGGGATTTTTTCTCTTTTCCGTGGTGCGATATCCTCTCTTCGTGGAGGGATTTTTCGTAGGACCGTTAATTTAAGGTTTTCTTAAAGAGACCAAGAATAGATATCGGGAATCGTATGCCTAAATATTTCTAAAACATGTCCACCTGAGACCAAGTCATTAGTACTGTTACCAATCAGCCAATACAAATGTCCTTACCACCGGTTGACAAGCAACAAATTCATGCTATTTTACGTTTTAGCTTTGAATTTTTTCGTTTAAACTTTCTTTTAGACAGAATCCAAGCAAAGAGTATCTTTAAAATTAGCCAGTCATATAGAAAATGAACTAATCTATCGGATAAAATTATGAGTTCAGAACTTAGGCTCCTTTCTGGATATTTAACCGAATTTGAAAAATGTGGAATATGATGGAACTTGAATATAAATACTTCGTCAGTATATTTACGGTATATTTTAAAAATTGTGACGCATATTTCGGTATTTTTCTGATGGTCAGACGGTCGATAAGTCCGCGGTCACACTGAAGAGCTTTTCCCGCCTAGAATTATAATAAGTACAATTTTCATTTAATTTGCGGGTTTTGCGGCTATTGTGGTTAATGTATAGGCAGATCGGGGTGTGTTGGAAGTTGAGGGGAACATTGGAATAATGGAACACTTACCGCGCTGCTAAGAAGCACTGTGTGAGGAACCAAGCTCAGGGCTAAAGCTGAATCGTAGATTCTATAAATTAAAGCACTAACATACAGTATATACATACATACATTAATACAGTAAAATCCACAGCATAGCATAATTTCAAGAAACAGCTGGCAAGAGTATATATTCACCAAACCGATTTATTTACTTACATATTTGAGTGTGTGAGTGCTTTAAACAAATTCAATTTCGCATCGCTTATACATAGATATTCCGCGAGTCTAATCAAAATTCAGTTCCATTATGCAACGTCACTGAACTGTGCACGGCTCCAGCATTCGATTCCCCCAACAATTGCATTTATCAAGTGATATTTAAGCACACAATTCTCTCAGACAGCAATAAAGTGCGTGCTTATCAGCCACATCAAACAGTTGGCAACACACGCTGCCCCAACGATAAGGGATCATAAAAACTAAAGACACCTTTCTTACAGATGCTCCGAAACTGTCGCAGCGCTCTGCAGCCAATCCGCCTCCTCCTCACAGCTAAAGACCCTTGTCAGCCCCAACCGCAACGCCAGCAACAAAGCGCCGCAGCCGCCAGCGGAAGCATGGAGAAGTTTGATCTGCCCAAGCGACTGCAGGGGAGCACGCCAAGCGTGTGGAACGAGTACATCGCTTTGGCCATGCAGTACAAGCCCCTGAATCTGGGACAGGGCTTTCCCGACGATGCCGCCCCCGAGTATGTGACCCATTCGCTGGCTGACATTGCGCAGGATGAGAATCCTCTGCTGCATCAGTACACCCGAGGATACGGTCATGTGCGTCTGGTGCAGGCTCTTTCCAAGTTGTACAGTGGACTCGTGGGACGTGAGCTGAATCCGCTCAGCGATATCCTCATCACTTCGGGGGCGTACGAAGCTCTGTACTCCACCATCATGGGTCATGTGGATGTCGGCGATGAAGTGATTATCATAGAACCCTTCTTCGATTGCTACGAACCCATGGTGAAAATGGCTGGCGGTGTCTCACGTTTTATTCCACTGAAGCTGGTAGGAATTCCAAACTACAAACTACTTTGATTCCCCTTTCATTTGTATTCTTTTTCAGCGCAAAACAGAGCAGGGTCCGATCAGCTCCGCGGATTGGGTGCTGGACGACGCCGAGCTCGAGAGTCTCTTCAATGCGAAAACCAAAATGATCATCCTGAACACGCCGCACAATCCGATAGGAAAGGTCTTCAACCGCAGGGAGCTAGAGCGCATTGCCGAGCTGTGCCGCAAGTGGAACGTTCTGTGTGTCTCGGATGAGGTGTACGAGTGGCTGGTCTTCGACGGAGCCGAGCACATACGCATCTGCACGCTGCCCGAGATGTGGGATCGCACCATCACGCTTGGGTCCGCGGGCAAGACTTTCTCCGTCACTGGCTGGAAGATCGGCTGGGCCTACGGGCCGTCTCAGCTGATCAGGAACCTCCAGATGGTGCACCAGAACTCTGTTTATACTTGCCCCACGCCCCTCCAAGAGGGTGTGGCACGCAGCTTTGAAGTGGAGCTGGCCCGTCTGGGTACACCAGAGAGCTACTTCCTCAGCCTGCCCCGCGAGCTTAAGGAGAAGCGGGATTTCATGGCCAAATTCCTGTCGGAGGCTGGGATGCGTCCAACCATCCCCGAGGGCGGCTACTTCATGCTGGCCGACTGGTCACCGCTAGCAAGCAAAGTGGACCTGAGCTCAGAAGTGGACAAGCACCGTGACTACAAGTTCACCAAATGGATGACGAAGAACATGGGATTGCAGGGCATCCCACCTAGTGCCTTCTACAGCGAGCCCAACAAGCCGCTGGGCGAGGACTTTGTGCGCTACTGCTTTATCAAGAAGCAGGAGAACCTGGACAAGGCAGCCGAGCTGCTCAGGAAGTGGAAATAGTGGCCAATCAATAAACGAATTTAATGAAATCCAACCCTGAATGAAGTAGCAGCCGTCTAACCTAGGTGGTCCGGTTACATAATCAAGAGGCAAACAACACACATACACTTGTGTGGTGGTAGCCTTACTCCAATCTCTTTTTATTTGCAATCCAATAACATGTTCATCCACACCATACTTGGGATACTATGGATGTGTAGCTAGTGTCTCTGTGAGGTGAGGGTATTGTGTACTGTTTTGCTTTTTCATTAAACTATGTGGAAAAGCAGCTCGGTATGCACTGCTTAGAGGTCGTACACCGACTTGAGGGCCAGTTCGGGTTTGTCGTAGCCCAGCTCCTCGATGGTGGGAATGCCCAGCTCCTTAAGGGTAGGGGTGATCTTCTCCAGCAAGTAGGGATAAAGGGTAGCCTTCTGGTCACCGCACTTGTCCTTGCAGCCCTCCAGCCACCTGATTGCCAAAGCGATGTCGTTGACACGGCGAGCACCGCGCAGGCCAGCCTCGATGACCTTGGGGCTGGGCACCAGATCCATGCCCAGCAGATCGTTCATACCCTTGCGGATCTCCCAGCCATCGATGCCCTCGCGGCTGAAGTACTTCTCGTAGCGCTTGTCAAAATCCTCCGCAGATTCCTCAGATCCGTGCAGGGCGCGGACGGCAGCGACGCGCGACGAGGTCACGCCAATGGTGCCACGGAAGGCGCTACCAAGTTTACCGGCTGTGATGCGCAACATGGCTGTCGAAAATGCAATTAAACAATATCAAATTGGCAAAAAATTTGGTTAAGTAATAGTTCAGACTCACTTTTCGTTCTTGTTCCTGCTACTTTTTCTTTCAGAGGTATGGCAGCGCTGTGAGTTAAATTTCTGTGCTGTACAACGCCTCAACTGTCAGAGAAACCTTTTTTTGTAAACCTTATATTATACACATTCCAAAAACAGGGGTCTTTCAAATAAGCCAGTCATATAGAAAACTAATTCATCAATCGGATAAAATTATGTGTTCAGGAATGAGGGTCTTGCCTAGCTAGTTATATCAAATCGAATATCAAAATCGACGAATTTGACTTCCGATCATGGACGAATAACCCATTGTTGACCAGTGGATACTAAAATACTCTCCCCAAAAAGTATGAATCTTAAAGAATTTTAGCGCAGTTCAGGTGAAAGATATCGTAGTATTTATTGAAGTTCAGAGGAAAGATGGCATGAATCTACAACAAGAACTTACAATCGTTAATATTTTCAGCCATTTACCTGAAGTAGTTGAACTATTTAAATAGAGGGGGCTGAAGTGGGCTAAGTTCGTTTTTTCATCATAACGAGACGCTATATTGTTGTTGAGGAGCAAAAACAGTAAATCCCTGTAGCAAAAAAACAAGTCAAATAGAAAATTGATTCATCAATCGGATAAAATTATGTGGGCAGGGCTGAGGGTTTTATTTAGCTAGTTATATTGCACGGAATATCAAAAACGAGGAATATGTATAATAGAAATTGGCTTCGTCAGTATATTTACGGTATATTTTTAAAATGAGACCGTATATTTTGGTATATTTCTCAAACTGTTCTCGACCTCTATTTCCTCGGTCTCCTCTCAAATTATATTTTACGCGGCCACACTGATCCTGAAAAAAAGTGAAGAGTCAGGCAATAAAGAATTGCTAATAAATAAATAACCCAGTAACTAGCAATCAAATCAACTACAGAATGTCGGCAGCAATTGGGTAAGTGCATTATTTATCGTTGTAAATAGCCATGTTCTTGGCCCGGCCGCCGCACATCTTTTTGGGGCTTCTTTCTGCGGCGCGTGCTTTGTTGCAGTAGTGGTGGCGTCCATTTTTCGCGGATACCTATGATTTCCGCGGTCAGTCCTTAGATAGTTAGACCCTCTCCATATGGCCGCCCAACTGCGTCGGCTAGTTTGCTGCTGGTGGGCGTGTCCCGTGCGCAACTGCATTGCGATATTTTTTTGGCCAAACTTGAGGCCCAGCATTTGAGGTTATGTTTGGGTTGGCGCTAATTCTGTGTATTTTCGGCATGGGCCTTTGTGCGCGGCGCCCGGCTGTGTGGGTTATGTGTATGCAAATGGATCGCAGAGCGATTAGCATATATTTTGCACTTTGCCTTGGTTTCCAGAAAAGACGACGACGCTTGTCCGCCGTCGCCGTTGCTGGGGACCAGCATGTGGCACCCCGCACCGTCGAACCCCACACCGGCTGTAGTTTATATCTGTGCTTATGTATTTATTCAAGAATCTCCATTCCATTTGCCACTTCAGATCAATTCCGCCTCCAGTTTCCTGGGCACAGCGCAGCGACTTGGTCTATGTGATCATCGATGTTGAGTGCAAGGACATCGAACAGAAGTAAGTGACCTTTAGATCACATTCGATAGCCTTAACTGACCCTAAAGCTTCTGCTTTGCCCGCAGAGTGACGGAGAACAGCTTCACCTTCAAGGGTGTGAACGCGCTGGATGCGTCTAAGAAATACGAGGTCACGCTCAACTTCTTCGGAACGGTTGATCCCGGGAAAGTGACCAGCAAGAACATTGGGCGTTGCCTAGAATTCACAATACCAAAGAAGGCGAGCGGACCCTTCTGGCCCAGTCTGACCACGGACAAGACGAAGCTGCACTTCCTTAAGGCCAACTTTGCCAAGTGGCGCGATGAGTCCGATGACGAGGAAGGTGAGACTTGACTCTCTTTATTGACCAACCCAAATTCTACTTTAAATGTTCCTCCAATGTCAGCAGGTCAGGCCAAAGACAATGGAATGTTTGGCAACTTCCTGAATGACTCTGGTGTTGATTGGAACAAAAAATTCGACGACTTCAATGTTGACGATGAGGAGGAGGACTCCGATGACAACATCCCTAGCCTTTCCCAGAACGATGAGGAAGAGGAGGAGACCGGCGAGGGTGACAAGAAGAAGCCGGCTGCTTAGAAAGTTTGCCGAGGTCAAGCATTTTGGAGTAGTCGTAGCGTTAGCCGAGGCGTTTATACCATTAAGTCCACACGAACACACCAACACTCACACTCTCTCCCCCCACACACAACACACAAAAACACCAATCAACACATCCAAATAAAAACATCCACATACGCATGCGTATATACACTATTCCAAAAAGAATCACCCATTTAACTTAACTGAATATTGGCTGCGTGTTCAGGTGAGGAGAGAGATGTTAACAACAGAAAGTAAAACGGAACAAGAAACGAAACATTTTGAGCCGACAAGAAAACCATAAGTTTTACGCTAGAATATAATAACAACAAACAGAGGAAAGCTACAACCAATTCATTGCAAAAAATGTGTTTGCAGTTTATTATTTTTTTTTCCTGTAAATAAAGGAAATTACAATAAATAAAACAAACGGGAAAAATAACCCCATTTGTGGAGGGAGGGAAGCCATTTTTGCTCGCAACCACCTATCGATGCGGTGTATCGATAGTTTCGATTCGTGTTGCTGTGACAACGCGGGCACGCTTTGAAAAAAATTCGAAGCAAAGCAAGCAACACAATTTCACTCGAAACAAGTGATATTATTGTTGGGTGCTACTTACAAACTTTAAAAAAGCTTCTTAACACTTAATATGACCAGCGCAGCACAGGCAGAGCGGCGACTGGCCTTTGTGGCCGAATGGTATCAGGCCGAGGCTGCCATCATACGTACTTTCCTGGTGACCTACTTTGTGGCCGACGAGGCAGTGGAAGTGGTATTGTATTTCCTTAAGAATATATCGCCTACAATTCGGATGCTAATATTTGGGTACTCCTCAGTTTGATCAACGCAGCAAGAAGACCTTTCTGCGTCGCACCAAGATTCCGGAGCTGACGCAACGCGACTTCTTTGTGGGCTCGAAGATCAATGTTTTCGGCCGGCAATTCGACATTGTTGACTACGCGGACGAGGCGACCCGCAGCAACTTGGCCAAATATCGCAAAAGGTAAGGGGTGCTCGACATGAAAAAGTCCAGACTTCTTCATACTATACGAGTATTTTTCACAGAGGATTCGTGCTGCTTAAGAATAATATGTGGCACAAGCATCTAGGCAAGTTTCTGAAGACACTCATCAACAACAAGATTAACATCAACAACGGACAGATGGTACAGTTCACACCCAAAATGGTGACACTGTTCCTCTCCGGGAAGCCCAAGAACGAAGTTGTATCCTCGTGAGTATTATCAAAAGTTTTTCTGGGGGACATTTAAATCATACGCCTGCCACGCTCTGCCAGTGTCCTGATGAACGAACTATTGGCCGGCCCGGCCATCAGCCTGGAGCTGATCGGCGACAACGTGGTGGAGATCATGACCGCTTGTGTCAAGTACAAGGGTCCGGATGGGGTCAATGACTCCTCCTCCGTGAAGCTGTCGTCCAGCCTGGAGGAGCTGTTCGAGCAGGAGGATGTGCGCTACGGAATCTACTGTCCTGCGACCGAGGAGGATGTCGCCATAGACTTGAAGTTCTTTTTCGAAGACCGCCTCAGCATCATGAAAGATTGTCTATTCAAGAACTCTACGCTGGCCATCATCAAGCCGCACAGCATAAAGGACGGCCTTTTGGGTGACATCGTTGACGAAATTCTGGCCAACGGCTTCAATGTGACTGCCATGCGCATGATTCTAATGGCGCGAATCAATTGCGAGGAGTTTTACGAGGTCTATCGCGGTATCCTTCCCGAGTACATACCCATGGTAGCGCAGCTAGCCAGCGGTGTGTGCATGTGCCTTGAGATCGCCTCTGCCGATCCGGAAAAGAGTAGCTACGGCGAGTTCCGTACATTCTGCGGTCCTATGGACCCGGAAATAGCCAAGCTATTGCGCCCCCACACCCTCCGCGCCAAGTTTGGCAAGTCCAAGGTGCTCAATGCAATTCACTGCACAGATCTGCCAGACGATACCAATCTGGAGCTGCAGTACATGTTCAAGATCCTCGACTGATCTCTCTCCTTAGTTAAGTTATTTAGTTTGTATATATTTTCAGTAAGTGTGTGCGGGTATGTGTGTGGGTCCCAATAAATTACAAGTGCAATGGCAATACCTAGTTAAAATTAATATTGGAAATATTTTATTTATGTAACGCTAATAGCTGGTTAGCTCCAAACTTGGAGCTATAGCTACTGAGGCCTTAAGCTCTAGGGTAATTGGGTCAAATTTTATACATATTTACAAAGGTGTTGGGATGGGTATTTATAGTATGCTCGGTTATATTTTGTGAAGGAGATTAGCGGTACAAGAAATTTGAGGATAGTTTTGGAATTTGCGTTGGTGGGGTTTGAGATGAGTTGCATGGGGTCTTTGTTTTTGAATGATAGGGACCTTTGTGAGGAGAGTGAGGGGCAGGTGTATAGTATGTGTCTTAAGTCTATGTTCGCGTTGCGGCACAATGGACATGCCTTGGGCAATGTTTTGGTGGTCAGCTTGGTGTGGCCCAGTCTCAGTCTATTAATTATGACCTGGTGCCTTCTATTAAGGATATTGTTCTTTGGGGGGGTGTTGTTGGTAGCGAGAAGGCTAATTTGTTGGTACCATGTAGAGGTGTTTGTGAGGAGGTCGTTTTGTTTAGATTGGAGAACTTGTATTAGGAAGTGTGCAATGTCTGTAGAGTTGTGGTTTGGGGTGTAAATGAGGGGAAATTTGGTGTACATCTTGGCTGCAGAGTCTGCGAATTCGTTGCCTTTTATGCCTATGTGACTGGGTATCCAGATTATTAAGATCTTAGGGAAATGAGTGGATAATAGATTTCTGGTCGAGGAGGCGTGTATGGTAAGGATGTTGAATTTTTTGGATGTGTAGGTTCTGATTGGGGAAAAAGGGATGGGGTCTTTTTGGGAAATTTGTATGGCTCTGTCTACCGTGCTGGGAAGTCGGTGTTTTCTTCTATGGCTTTTGGTAAGGGTATTTAGGGGGGTCTACATAAAGTAGACTGTCTAGTACAGATTTGCCTCTTTTGAACCCTAGTTGGTTGTTGTGGATCAGGTTGTTATTTAATTAAAATAAGTTTTACCTAATTTCATATACATTTTCGTTAGCTAAAAATTAAATTTGAAATGTAAATCTGATATTATTTGAAAAAAAGGGTGTACCAACATTAGTTTCAACCAGGTACTACATGGCTGCAGCAGTTATCTAGATGCTGCCGCTGCGGCTGGTGCTGGGGATATCCAGGTCATCGGAGGTGCCGTCCAAGCAGCCCCTCAAATAAAGACCGCCCTTGCGCTCCTGCTGCATGTAGTCGTAGGCTAGGAGTGCAAAGATTACGATGCAAATCAGCATTACCACCGCATAGAAGAAGTACTCGTCCATCTGGGAGCTCAGCAAACCCAGCTCGGTGACCACAACCACAATGAGGTTGCCGAAGGCATTGTTCAGGAACCACGTAGCCGTTACCACAGACTTCATGGACGTGGGCGCCTGCGTGAAGGCGAACTGCAGTCCCGGAATAGACAGCAGCAGTTCGCCCAACATCAGCAGAAAGAACTGCGGCAGCTGCCAAGCAATGTTAATGGTCTGGATGGGTGAATTCTACGAGGATTTACAAGTAAGAGAGTGAGTGTTTCAGTGGAGTATTTGTCTTTGTTATTCGTTCTCTAACCATAATCACTTTCTGCAAGGCTCCTGCACAGAAGAAGGAACCAGCGGAGCAGATGCCACCCACAGTGACGCTGTTCAGTGGCTTTAGTTCCCAATTAAAGTATCGACGCAGCAACGGAACCGTCACATATTGCCAGAGCGGGATGAGCATGAAGAGGAAGATGGGGCCCGCAGCCTTGGCCTGATCCGGCTGTATGGTCACTCCCAACACTGTGGTATTCATCATGGCCGCCTGGAAAGTCCAGCTGGAGTCCTGTTGGGCCAGCAGAGCGAAGTAAAATGGTAATGGAGTAAACAGTTTTGAGATCTGAGTGGAAAAGGGAGAAAAGGATTCAAGTACGAGAATCAATCTGGCTTGTAATCTTTACTTACCCTCAGAACCTTGGAGACGTCGTTGACAAAGGCCTCGTCGTAGACACCGACGGCATTGTGCAGCCAATAGTTGGATCGCTTATTGGAATTGCGTCGCTGCCACTTCTGCACCAGTGCCGTCTTGATGCAGCCGCAGAATTTGAAGAGTATATTGTCATCGGCCAGCTTCTCGGTCTTGTAGAAACATTTGCCGGTCAGAAAGATAACTGGAAACAGTGGGAAACCCTTACAATCACAGGAGCTGATGTATGCAAATCGATGATTACTTACGCCAGGCCATCATGAAGGCACTTGCGAGAGTACCGAAGACGGCGGGATAGCACTCCACCTTGTCAAAGCATTGCGTATTGGCCCGAACCAGCGGGGGAAGAATCTTGCTCAGAAATATGCCGAAATAATAGACGAAATAGTAGAAGGAGAAGTACTCTGAGAGGTGAACAGCCTGCTCGGGCATCTTGAACTGCAGGGCGCCCAGCGACGTGATGCAGGCGCGGATTGAGCCGTTTCCCACTGCCAGGAACAGGAGGGCAATCGACACTAGCAGGCTAAGAAGGGTAATGCAATCAACAAAAGCCTCACTGGATAAGCGATCAAAACGTGTACTACTCACATAATTGGTACTCCTACAGAGGGGAGCGACGTCATGGTCAGCAGCATCCATCCGAAGGCGTAGAGGAAACAAAAGGCGGAAATGGTGCGCACATTTCCCATATAGCTGTCTGCCAGGACGGCTCCGATAATGGGGCAGAACTGGCCGAAAAAGTTGAATATGTGCAGCACCACCGTAGAGAAGCTCTCCGTGAAGTTGAGATCATCGCGCAGATAGAGGGCGAGAATGGCTGGAATTGAATAATAATCAGAATCGTGCTGTGACACCAGAGACAGAGTGCAATCTCGTTCAATACGATTGATTTATTTATCGACCATGAAATGAAGGTCACGTCACCACCAGAGCAGAGGCCTGGAAAATTTCTGTGATGCATCACCAAATTTCCTTATTCCCTTGATGACGGAAAAATTCCCAGAAAAATAACAAATCATCAAGGGCTCCCCTGCCGCGTCGTATTTGTATTTTATCAATGCATTTTATAATGCATCGCAGACCCCTCATCCCTGTGTGGATGCTCGCATCTGGCGCGGCGCTGATAAGTTTTGGTGTTTTTCGACAAGACAAAGCAAGGCGATTGTAAATGATGCGCGGCTGCCCGTGGCGTGGGTTACTTACTGCGTATGCCGTTCGCTGCAAAGGCCTCGAAGAACTTGGTGGCGAGAATAAAGTATACGGCGCGCGGGTACCTGTACTCCATGCGAATGGGCGCGGGGGCAAAGCCATAGGTGGGCAGAGAGCTGCGCTGTCGCGGCTTCAGCTGTGTCCGTTCACTACCTTTGCCCCACTCGATGTCCCGTCCCTCCGTCTCATAGCTGGCTTGCGTGAGCTCCGCAATGGCTGGCAAGGCTGCAAAGATCAACACCGACAGAAGAGTGTGGAGATTTTAGAGATCTGGGCCTTATCTTATCACCATCAGGCATGAACTCACTTTCTTCGCTGCCGATTTCCGTTGCTCGAAACATTTTCCACAGCCGTGCGCCTAATCCGACGTGAGTGAAGTGAACTGACGAGGAGAGGGAAACAGTCGAGCAGCACAGTACAAGACCCGAGAGAAATATTGAAGCAAGTTGTTGGCTTGTTTGCTTTTCTGGCGGCGGATCAGGTTACAGACTTGCGGCTTTTGTGGGTCGGCACTGCCACAATGAGCTCTATTGTAAATGTTGAATCTGTGCCGCGATTGACGACCGCTGATGTGCGCGGTCCAAGAGCTACTAGCTTTTCACTTTGTACACGACACGGGCGCAAGAACAAACATTGCGATAAAGGCTAGCCAGTCAATTCAATGCAGTTACAATGCCTGCCTCATGTAGCTAAAACGACGGAGTTAACGCTACAGGTTATCTCCCGGCGACAACTTAAGCTGATAAGTCCAAGTCGCGCTCAGTCAGGCGTCAGCGAAGTCACGGGACCAGGCTCAGCTGACTGGCTGACCGACCGACCAGCAGACAGCGATAGGATTGCACTGGAGACTCGTACAGTCGCTGTCTGATGTTTTTGTACAATGGATTTTTATTAAATTACGCACAAGAAATTAAAACTAGACGTGCTTGGAGTCGAGGCCTTGTGGCTGGTTTATGATGGTCGATCCACCGATGAAATTCGCAAATATTGTTGCACGAAACGAGCCAAAAGTAGGAGAAACACACGGAACTTGGGGGCTGCAGCTGACGGTGTCCTCACACCAGCTTCTTCGCCTCGAAGAAGCTCTTCAGATGGCGCATTTGCCAGAAGCCCATGCACACGAGGACAACGGTCTGGGCCAGGGACCACCAGAGCACGCGCGAGTTGGTGCTCTCGCTCGTGTGACGGAAGCGCTCCTCGCGATAGCGTTGGTAGTTCTGCTCCTTGGTGATCTGCTCCACCTGATCCAGGAGCTGGCGAATACGTAGCTGCAGCTCCGTCAGCTTCTCCTTTTGAGCCACATTGGCATAGTCGATGGCATGCTCTCCCACCTGTATGTCCAGGTGAACGCGCAGCTGGGCACCACTGAACCAGGCAGTGCTGTTCGAGTACATACAAATCACATGCTCGCCGGGCGTGTGTGAGGTGAATGAGATTCGGCCCTGGGAGCTGTACACACGGGAGAGGATGATTTTGTCATCGCTGTCACGCACCTCCACATGCATGCCGATTCCCGGGGATGAGGGCATAAAGCCATTAGAGCGTGGATCGTAAAGCTCCACTTTGTAGTTGACTGCGGATACATAAAGACTTGTTTAGAGATTTCGTTGGCATTTCAGACTCTTTCCGCTTACCTATCACAGTGGTTTCGTCGGGAACCTCCTCAATAAAGCACTTCCGCTCCGTCTCCGATATGTGGAAGTAGAGGCCGCAGGCACTGTGCAGGGCGCACAGCAGCAGGGCCAGGCAGATGAACTGATCTCGCATTTTGGCAATGTGTTATAACTTTTTCCACTAAATATTGTTAAGCTCGCCGACACGTCATGAGAAAAAGTGCCAGATCGAAGTTTAAGTGTTTGGCATAGAGATGGTAGCGTGACGGAATTCTCATTCCAGCATATCACCACTAACCATACGAGTTTTGGAACCCCAGTGACTTCGGCTCTGGCGTTCGGTTACTGACGCGTCATCATGAGAGAGCGCAGAGAGAACATCTCTTCACATCACATCAAACTGAATAGTTTTAAAACACGGCCATAAATTTTTTATTTTCGGAATTTTAGATTACTTCACATTTATAATATACAATTTTGTACAAAATCGCGCAATTTTCGCTGACTGGCAACGCTGCAGCAACAGCTGGCATATCTTGTGTGTTGGCAGTGCCGTAGAAACAGCTGAACATCTGCCACAATTGTTGACGTTTACCTTTTTGCCAATCAAAATCGTGCCAGCTGTATCTTAACTAGATAATGGACCTGATTATTCTTGTGGGCATCGCTTCGGCCCTGCTGGTCGTGATATTAACGATATTTTTCCTGCAGAAAAAGAAGGGCGGCGGCACAGGTAAGCCAATACACCATTAGGGGCAGACTTAAATTCACTTTGTTTTTGTCCTCAATAGAAGCAAAGGAAGCAGCAGCACCACCGCAACGTGGCGTCCCATTGCGAGCACAGGAGGGCGTCCCGCGACGGGCCCAAATAGCCCGCAATCAGCGTAACCGACTACGCCAGAATGCTCCTGCAGCAGCCCCGGCCGCAGCGGCTGCCCTGCAAGCAGCTGACGCCGAGGGGGATAATGACGATGAAAATCCCGATGGCGATGGCCAGCGTATGCCGCAAGGTGCTGTGCTTGACGAGAAGATGGGTGCCAAGAAGCGGGCCAAGATGGAGGCCAAGGAACAGAAGCGTCTGCACCGCGAGCAGGAGCTGATCGATAGAGAGCAGCGGAAGGTGAAGGAGGCCAAGGAAGAGGCCGAGCGAAAGCAACAGGAGGATTTTCGGGAAGAGGCAGACCGCAAAAGAGCCGAGGCCGAGCGTCTGGTTAAGGAGGAGCGCGAGCGCAAAGAGCACGAGGAGTATCTGAAAATGAAGGCCGGCTTCAGCGTCGAGGAAGAGGGCTTTGAGGAGGGGGACGCGGACGACCAGGATAATCTTTTGGCCGATTTTATACAGTACATCAAGGACAATAAGGTTGTGCTGTTGGAGGATTTGGCCGTTGCCTTCAAGCTGAAGACACAGCAGGCCATCGAGCGCATCCAGGATCTGCAGGCCAATGGGACCCTCACAGGCGTAATCGACGACCGTGGCAAGTTCATCTATGTCTCGGAGGAGGAGCTGGCGGCCGTGGCCAAGTTCATAAAGCAGCGTGGCCGCGTCTCCATTGTGGAGCTGGCTGAGAGCAGCAACAACCTGATAAACCTAACGCCCGTCTCAGCTGGTGCTGGCGAGGGCAGCTCGTGATGAGATTTGTTAGCCATTTATAAATTAAATTTATATTTAGGTGCACTGTTAATAGAATAACGACAACAAATGAAACCAATTCTGAGGCTGAAGTCCTTGCGAGCTATCGGGGTTTTCCGGCCGCTTAAATAAAATCCACAAAAAAATAAGTTAAAACAAATTCGTGAAACTAAAACCTTTATATGTATGTATATAATGCAAGGATCGCCGACTATACTGCACGGTTTGCTTCCAAAACGCCACCGCCATAGATATGCTCGGGCTATACAGCAAAGGTCTTCGATTAGCGAGCGAGCGTTAGACAACTAAGAGCCAGCATTAGATTTAAGTGCGCTGGCTAGCGCAAAGACCTTGTTTCCAACGGCTGCTCCGAACAGTCCTTCATCAATTATATCTGGATCGTTGGATGTGGGCGGCATTCGGTACACTCGGCTTTGTTTGTTCGAGGAACATATTTAAGTCGGAATTCGAATTTTCAAGGAAATATGATGGCTTGATCACATCACGATTCTCCTTGGATACCTTCTCGTTGTTCAAGAACTTGCCAGCAACTACCAAGAATAAAAATAACATAGAAATATCTGATCACACTTGGTTTTCTTTACTTACATTCTTTCACTTTGTCGTGAAGCCTTTGAGTGAGGTGGAGCAGCATTATCTCGTCCGGTTTTGTCAGAGATGAATCCAAATCTAATACCTGGTCGACCCACTGAGAGATGGCGCTGCTGGTAACGGCCTCCGGACTAGTGCCAATGATTTCCATCAGTGCTTTGAAGGCGTCTAGAGAGGTGAACTGTTGGATATAAAACGCGTTAATATGTATATAGGATAAGCCTGGTCGCTTGTGCGTAGTCACCATGGTAAACTCGTCTCCGCTGAGCACTTTGCAGAAAGCCCTATATAGGTCGAGTCTCGCATCGCGCAAATTAAACGCCTGCAAGGTCGAGATACAGACAAGAACAACGACCTGGATCACGGACCACCATACGAGGCGGGATTCGGTGCTCCTGCTCGTGTGACGGAAGCGCTCCTCGCGATAGCGTTGGTAGTTTTGCTCCTTCGTGATCTGCTCTACCTGATCCAGGAGCTGGCGAATACGTAGCTGGTCGGTCGTCAGCTTCTCCTTTTGAGCCATATTGGCATAGTCGATGGCATGCTCTCCCACCAGTATGACCAGGTGAACGCGCAGTTGGGCACCACTGAACCAGGCAGTGCTGTTCGGGTACATACAAATCACATGCTCGCCGGGCGCGTGAGCGGTGAAGAAGAGCCAGCCCTGAGATCTATACACACGGGAGAGGATAATTTTGTTGTTGCTGTCACGCACCTCCACATGCATGCCGATGCCCGGGGATGAGGGCATAAAGCCATTAGAGCGTGGATCGTAGAGCTCCATTTTGTAGTTGACTGGGGACAGATTAAGGCTCGTTTAGAGACTGCGTTGGAATTTTAGGCTATGCCCGCTTACCTTTCACATCGGTTTCGTCGGGAACCTCCTCAATGAAGCACTTCCGCTCCGTCTCCGACATGTGAAAGTAGAGGCCGCAGGCACTGTGCAGAGTGCACAGGACCAAGATCAGGCAGGCGGATCGATGCGCCATTGTGATCTTTTCTTTCCAACTAAAACTTTTCACATATGAAGCAGCTGCTTTTGGCGATACATACAGTATCGAAAGCTCTCTTTGTCAGCTCTACCCATATCAATTAAATCTACATTGGGTGGGGTGAGTCATTTATACCTGCGAGATAAAGCTGTGAGGTGGCGTAAAGGGCCAACTGATTGATAGAATTGTAGCTCTGTTCTTAAACGATCAGGAAAACGGAACAATTCAGATATTTCGGAAACAGCGGCTTAATTTAATTTAAATGTTAGAAGTCCGTTATCCTATTTAATCAACTTGAAAAGAATCGGGGATAAGTCCTACATAATTAGTTTTCTCACCCGATATGGGCGTGCCAAGGCCAAGGCAATCCATTTTCATATCAACTGTAGGTCTCTATAGCCATAATATAATCTTTACTATACTTAAATCCGATCTTGCGACAAATTGAGTGTTAATCTAGTTCATATCATCGTCATCATCGTAGTCGTCCATTTCGTCGTCGTCCTCCTCCTCGTCGCTGGTCACGTCAGGGTCGGATGCCTGAGCCTGGCACTTGAGGCATTGGCAGACGAATATGTAGTTCTCGCGCAGCACCTTGTGGCGCGAGTGGCGGCTGCGCTCCAGCTGGCACTCGTCCAGATAGGAAATGCAGATTTCTTCGCCCTCCTGGATGGGGGCCAGTGCTTTCAGGACAACAATGTCGTTGGAGTAGGGGAACGTCGAGCAGGCGTTCGGCACGCAGCTGTGATTGATCTTGCTCTGCAGTAGGTAGAGACCGGAGCCCTCGTTGTTCAGGAATTCGCCAGCGACTGCCAGTAGAGAAAAATAGCATTAGGAGTTGACTGGAGGATATAGACAGATGTTACATTCTCCGACTTTTGAGTAGAGCTCGTCGATTACAGTGTCCAGGGCAGTCTTGTCGGCTTCCGGCAGCGGCAGGTCGGACACGTTGGTCACCCACTGCGCCAGCACACTGGTGGCGATTCCCTGGCTGTTGGTGCCCATGATACCCATGAGCGTCTTAAAGGCATCTGGTGTGGTGAACTAATAAGAGGATAAAACGCACGTAAATATCTAGTTTTACTACTCCCTTATCATCCTTTCCGATTACCATGGCAAACTCATCGGAAGCAAAGGCCTTGCAGAAGGCGCCGTAGAGCTGGTCCATCTGGTGCTCAAAGTTCTCACCCAGCATTTTGTGGTAGATCTTCTGCTCGCGATTCACAATCAGCGCTTGGAAGGACTGCAGCTGCTCGAGGAATTCGGATTTTTTGCTGCTCTGCTGGTACATGGCCATAAGGCGGACGATGAGCATGATGGTACCCGTCTCCGGGGGGTAGTGCATCTTCTTCCAGGTCTCGTTTAGCACGTTGATGGGATGTGTGTCATCCGCGCGAAAGGCACCCATGCAGGCCACGCGGTGGTACCTTTTCCGCGCCTCCATCAGACAGTCCTCGGAGCAGTAACGCACCTTGCACCGCTGGCACTGCGTGAACTGTGCCACCCAGGACGAGGTGGGATCGTGCTGGAGGAGCGGCACTTCCACCTTCGCATCGCTGGCCAGGCGGCGTACGTTCTCCAGCACCGTCTCCAGCGGTCGCATGCAGTGGTCGCACGCTGCATAGCCGTAGGCTGCATTCCACGAGAATTGGCTCGACACAAAGGGCTCCTCCTCGAAAATGATCTCGTCCGCGGCAAATTTTTTGGTGGCCACCATGGCACGCCCCTAGAGGAGAGATGTTATGTTACTGTAGCTTCAGCCGGATAATAAGTGGGAATTACCTTGCCGGGAATTTCTCGTATCTCAAAATGGTTCATTTGCACGTGTGTTTACAATTCGCATAGAACAGCTGTTCTTCAGTGTGACCGCACATTTTTGTATAAAATATACCGTCCGACCCTCTGAAATATACCAAAATATACCGTCTCATTGTAAAAATATACCGAAGATATACTGACGAGCTCAAATTCTATTATACATATTCCTCGTTTTTGATATTCCGTCGAATATTACTAGCTAGATAGAATATTGAGCCATGCCCACATAATTATATACGATTGATGAATCAATTTTTTACTTAATTGGCTTATTTTAAATACTTGCTTTTATTGGATTTTGTATAATTAGAGAAAAATGTTACGTAGCGAAACACGTAAGTGAGAAATCGTTCCTATTGCTAAATTTTAAAATTCCGTTGAATAATGCCGGCTAACCAAACCCTTTATCTTTGCCCTCCGCGGACTTAATTGGCACCCTTCTAGGCATCTTCCTTTTTTAAGAGTCCATAAACTTCTCTCTGGTGAGTTATAGTATTGCTCTCCCGTCCCGTATCAGCTTTTCAGAATTGCAGAGTTCAATACCATCAGAAAAATAAAAATAAAGTTACTCTTTGTCCGCCACAGTTTAGTTTAAATATGCACCGAACGCATCGATTTAAATGAAATAAAAACTCGGAATTTGACTTGTACTGTACTATTATATAATAATCAAATACATAGTTTAAAATTTAAAGACATTCTAATGTAATTTGTTGTTGGTTTTCTTGTGTGTATATATAAACATTCTTTCTGTTAACATTTTTTGTTTTGCGATTGTTGTTGGTTTCCCTTTAGTAATAATATATCATATCCTTAATAGCTAGTAATATTCAAATATAGTTTTCTCTTTCTTGGTTTTCTTTTGTTTAAATTATAGTTTTATTCACTAACCAGCGCCATCTCTCGCGCCGCGGGCGTGGCCAAGGATTGGCCCAGAGCCGACGCGGCGGACACGGCGCTGCTCAGGCCATCGTCCTCCTCTTCTGTGTCCGCTTTGTGGTCCGCCGCAGCGGTTGCCTTTTTGCGCTCCACCACCTCCACGTCATCGTCGTCGTCGTTCTCATCCTCGTCGTCATCCTCATCGGGGTTTTCATCATCACAATTGCTGCGCTCGACCTGGTCAGTGGCTTCTGTTTCTTCGTGCGCCTCATCGGCAAAGGACACTTCGGCTGGACTGTTATTGCTGCTATCACCATTGGCCGTCGGCGCCCCCGTCGTTCTTCCCCTCTCGTGCTGGCTCTGGTTCTGGTTGTTGTTGGCCTTATCCTCACTGGCGGACTTGTTGTTATCACTGTCGGCATCGGCATCCGCCTCCGCATCGTCGGTCTTTGCTGGCGTCTGGGGCGGCGCCGGCTCCTCCTCGGGTATGTCCTCGATCAGGCTGCGATTGCCGGACCCTGCCGAAGGACTGCGAGGCGGGGGCGTTGTCGCTGAAATTGGTGCAGGGATCTCCACTTCGGCCACCTTGCGCAGAAGGACGGGATCGGAGGCACGCAGTGAGCTCTCGGATCCGCCGACGCCCTCGCCACTTGGCCGCAGAACCAGGTAGAGCAAGATGTCTGATAGCGAGATGATGCCAATAACCTTGCGGTGCTCATCGACTACCACCAGGCGATGCACCTCCGCCCGCACAATGCGTTCCATTATGGTGTAGAGCGCTTCGTCCAGATTGCACTTTTGAACGCCCTCAAACCACTCGTTGCGATGCTCGTTGGCCTTGCGCAGCGATACATCGAGATCGTTGTAGGTTTTCTCAGCAGCGAGATTCTAAATGAAAGGGAGAAGAGAGAATCAATCAATTGATTGAGACATTGGTTGAAGCTGCAGGCTGCAGGGGACTTACAATCACATCAAACTTTGCATAAATATCAACCAGACGACCCTCGGCATCCACCAGGGGCAGCGCCGAGACGCGTCGCTCCACAAACTTCTTGAGCGCTGTAATGATGCTCGTGGTCTCGTCGGCGGTCTCGATGTTGCTGTACGTTCCGATCTTCAGTTCGCGCAGACTCTTTTGCATGTACGCGGGCTTTGGTAGTTCGTTAATCTGCAAGCGAGAGAGCGGATTCGATTCCATGTGTGTCCAAGGGATATATATATATAGATAGATAGATACTCACATATAGGAAGAGGAACCTCAGTATGCGTTTGTGTGTCAGGATGTAGAGGACATTGCCGGTCGCCGGATCGATCACGGGCAGGCGGTGAATGCGGCTGTGGATGAGAATTTTGATGGCATCGTAGAGGGAGGCATCCGGTCCGATGCTGACCAACGGCATCACCTGATTGTGCAGCACACCTGTGGAACAGAAAGGCGGCGGCTGGTCTCAGAATTGGTTCTCCACCTCAAGATGTGTTCTACTTACTCCGCCACGTGTCCAGTTTGTGCTCTTCGAGCTGCTCCATGGAGGCGTTGGGCGACTTGTAATACATTTGCAGGATCTTGATAAAGTCCGTGATGGTCAGCATACCCACAAACTGCTGCTTCTCCGAATCCCAGAGCGGTGCCGCCCTCACGCCGTTGTAGACGAGTGCATAGAAGGCTTTCTTCACGAGCAGCTGTGTGTCAAAGACCACGAGCTTGGCGGATGTGGGTATCAGATCGTAACACTTGTGGAAGCGGAAGAACTTGACAAAGATCTGTGAGTCGTCCTCTTCTGCAAGGACCCAAGAGAACGAGAGAGATATTCGTTAGTTTGAATCATCTTAGAGCTGTGGATAGGACACCTTTATTGAGCAGCTCCGCCAGCAGACGTTTCCAGGCTTCGGAGATCTGCTCAAACTCTTTGATGCTCTCCAAGGGATAGCAAAGGACATCGGCTGGCCGACCAGTGCCCCCTCCCAGCACCAAGCGACCCGCATGATTCGAATAAAAGTGCAATTGTAACATGCGTCTCAAAGGTTCTTTGTTTTATTGCTGTTTTCGTTTTACTATTTTTCACACTGTTTATGCTCCTCCTTCAATGCCCTCGCATTACGATTTCTGTTTCTAGTCGGTGGTTGGGTCTGTGGGCGTTAAAAATTAACTGGGGACTCGATTTGGCTGCTAATTAATGGCCGTCCTAAACAGAACAGAAGAGCTCCATGAGCTCCATGAGTAACACGGCCCTTCTATTCGCCTGACAATCGAGATGAAGGAACTGCATAGATCATCATCTAAATGGACTGAACCCTTCCTTCTATGAGCTGGTCTGGGCCGCAAATGAAACAAATTGTTGGGGCGCGCGCGATTCGATAAATTCAATTTAGACATTTTTAATTAAAATAAATTTAGCGTGCGACAAAACCACAGAACAGACTGAAATACCACAGTACACACGCCGGATAGACACCAGAATAGATTTTAGATTGTTCATCAAATTGTTCAACAATAAATATTAATTCAATTCCTCAAAAGAGAGACACAGACAAACAGACAGAAAGACAGAGACGAGAGAGAGAGAGAGAGAGAGAGAGAGAGAGAGAGGCAGGGGAAAGGGGCAGAATCATAGACATCAACTGCGTGGTGTGGCGCACAGTGTAAACAAATAAATATTGAGGCGGGACCAAAAGGTGTTAATCAAATAACTATATACTCGGATACGGGCACTGGGGGCTAGGCCATAGATCTCCCAGCGATAAATGCAGGCCAAACAGACATTATAGCGACAGATATCGGGGTACGGATCGGATCGAACGACGACAGTTGTGCCAAGAAATTAATTAACCAGAGAAGAGCCGTGCAGTGCAGAAACATCTGCACGTCTCTAATGGGGATTTATATTCCATTTTCAATTCGTTTGTGCATTTTCATTTGCCTTTGGAAATCTATTTGGGAAATCTTCAAACTGTTTATGGATCACAAATTATTTTAAGACCACCACAGATGAGATTTTTGTTGGGAATGGACATGGATCATCAAAGGGAATACAATTTAGATTTATGGTATATAGAATGCCTATGTTCTGAAGAGGGAATGGAAAGAGTCCCCAGATATCCAGATTGCATTTTCTTTCAATTTGGAAATTCCCTCACATTCGTATCACATCCACAAATCGTTTATCCGCCAAATGTCCACAAAACCTCAGCAAACAAAAGCAAAAGCGGCACAAAAAATGGACGAGAAAACCCAGAAAATGTATAGAAAAGAAAGCGAAGGCCAGTAGTGGCAGGAAAAACATATATATATTTGTGAAAATGTGAAATATTTGGTAAGAAATTCTATATCCAAAGAGCAGTAAAAATCACTATTCCCCAAAAGGATTCTACAAATTTAAATGTTAAAAAAGTGCCGTCGCCACGCGGGAGGCGGTAGGTGGGTGGTGGGCCTTCATCGATAAAGAAATCGAGATAAGAACTTTGGAGGAGAAATGGATGAAGGTCTCCCTATCTTTCTCTCTCTCTCTGTCTCTGTGTCTCCGTGTGTGTTTTCCCTATCTTTATTGTTGTTCTCTGATTGGAAATATTCAATATATATAGGTTAAACCGCATATATGGGTTATCGATTCTTGGGCTTTAGTTTTTTTTCTTCGTTTTTGCGTTTTCTTTTTGCATTTTGCGTTTCTTTTGACAGCGGGCCACGGGCCACGCGAGAGTTAATTGAAATGCTTCTTGCTTTGTTGCTTGGTTCTTGGCTTTGTGCGGCATCAAAACAATTGAAAAACCATTTCCCCAGTGGGCGGTGGGCGGTCGGCGGTGGGCGGTGGTTTGGTGGGTGTCTAGGTATAGGTGCCTCTGTAGTTGTTTTCCTAGGTTTGGCGTCGCGCGGCGCTATTCGAAAATTCTTGACGAATGACTCAAGAGACAAGAAGACCCGAGGGGAAAACCTTCGATTCGGTTCGATTTGTCAGTAATCTACGTGGCACTTGGATCTACATATATCCATATTTCTACACATATATAAACCAGAAGCCAAAAGACACAAGAATAAGTCGTTTTCTCTGGCCAATATTTTCACACGGAACACGAAACGGTCGAAAACAATCGCCGAGAATCTGTCGTCTGCCCGTCGTCGTCTCCGTTCTAAGCGATTCGAAATTTTATCATAAACTGATCTTCTGCAGCCTCTGTTCTGTTTCTCTCTCTCGGAAAATCGTTTTCGGCACAAGGAAAACACGCAAAAACAAAACAAAACAAAAGCTAGAGGGGAAAAATACTCACAAGTGGGAGGAATTTTCAAAAAATCGGAGAATATTCTCAGAGCGGAATATAAATTGAATAGAATTTGCTTTTGCTGCTGCTGTTGAGTGCTCGGATCGGGACGTACGAGTACGAGTATTAGATCGGAACAGATCGTCGAAGCCGTTGGGGAATTGACGTTAATGAGGTTCATGAAATGTGTCTGAAATTGGCAACAAATTACATGCAGTGCACACCCTCCCTCCTGGGCTCTTTCCGCAGCCGGTAGACCCCGTTACGTTACACTCTTTTCCGTAGAGATCTCTCTCCGGCGTACTTGGAACTTATTTATAATTAGCATTCGACGGATAAAGACACTTTGGGGGTGTGTTCGGACACCATACAAGATATATCTATGTATCCTCTCCTCAGAAGAATAGTGATATGCATATGTATTGCGATCCCATAACGATTATGTTCCGTGTCGCCCACATAACATAAATATGTATCTATAAGACGCAGATACTACGGCCACCATAATCCCCCTTGAGTTATGACTTCGATTCCATGCCATGCCACCTTTCCTCCTTTCCTTCCTCTCGCATCCGTCTGTCTGTCTGTCTTTATGGGTATTTCGATTCCTCTGACTGTCGTTGGGATTCTATTTGTTCACCGGGGAAAAAGTGTCGTCGTGTGCCACAATGGAGGCCGACTCTTGATCGAATGCCAAGTGTGTCTGCTAATTTATTTAAATTAAACATTTTTTGTTTGCCCCATGGTGCGCATCAGAGGCGGGGGCACGGGGCATGGGGCAGGATGCGAGGTGCGATCGAAGAATAATGCTTACCAAAATCAGATAGATTGCACTTCTCTAGGAACGGATCAGCTACAGGCAGCTGTAAAATGGAACAGAAAAAATGTATTGTTAGATTGGATGTTGTATATAGTAAAACTAGAAAGGGTTCAACATTGTCTATCAACATCATCTAACCTCAAAAAGTACTCGGATTCAAAGACTGACCATCTGGGCCATCGTTCGTTTATCAAAGAAACGTCATACATGGATGGATTTCAAAGAGAAGCAATTTTGCACTTAAATTAATGGTCCACACTTGTAGTATAACACGACACGTTAAATATAATTAGGGGGAAACTGTACGGGAAAGGAACATGTCGTAAAGCTCACGTAAGGCATTACGTACGCAAGTGCACGCCACACTTCCACCGAAGAAAACGTGATCATTCCATATGGAATAATGATCTTCTTCCGTTTCCCGTTACACTCGCGTATTCCCATTATCAATCCCTTTTTCATATATGGGTCACCATGATTCGAGTTTTTTTCCAAACGGAAAGAGAGAGAAAACACACAATATCAAAAATGAACAAGGGGAAACGACTCTACACTTAAACCTGATACTCAGTCAGACATGGCTTTAGACTCGGCTTTTGATGCTGATCAAATCATATACTTTATAGGGTTACTTTAAAACGCTTCCTTCTGGGTGTTACACACATCCAGATCCACCACAAATATAATATAATAACCCTATACTCATTTTGAGCATCGGGTATAATAATTAGGGAATTATATCTTCTACTGATAATACCGCTATAATCTCTTAATCTGCACCAAAACCGCAGATAAAACATCAGAGGAAAACAAAAACAAACGCAAAACTCCCATGAAATATTTATGAGACACGCCAGCGAGCTTTAGTATTTACTCACTTGTCGCACATTTATAGTCGCGACGGACGTTCCGAGTTCGAGTAGCTTTGAAATTAACATTGAAATGTGTGCAATTGTGGAATTATGACACTTAACCAGGCACTTGGGATAGATCGAGGGGGAGGGGGAGGGGAAAAGATCGGGGGCCAGAGATGGAGATATGGCAATTGCAAAATTACGCTCGCATTTAAGCAAACTCAAACATCTTAAATGCCTCTCTTTCTATGTTCTCTTGAGTAGTTAATGGGCTCCGCTCCTACTGCAGGTGAAAGCTTTAATGCAAAAGCTTTTCTCTCTTCCGCTCTTCTGCTCTCACAATGTCACTCTCCCGGGGGACTCTGGGACTGCACTTACACTAATTTTACGACCAGAGCGAGGCAGCAACTGCTGCTGCCGCTTCCACTGCTCGATCTGTTCCACACTGTAATCACTGCGTCGCCGCATAAGCATGCACTGATGCACCGGGGAGTGGGTGCGGGGCGAGGAGTGGGCGCTGCTCACCCGCCGCCTCTCATAGACGAGCGCCTGTTGGACTGCAGCAAAGTCTCCGCGAGTGGAAAAGGAGACAGGTGAATGACCGAGGGAATGGCGCGGACCATTTGCAATCGTATTGTGGTTCCTCTGCTGCTGCATATGTTTCTGTTGCTCCATCTTTTGCTGTTGCTGTTGCTGTTGCTCCATCTTTTGTTGTTGTTGCTGCTGTTGGCTGTGGTTGCTGTGAGCCTTGCGACGCAGCAGAGACGATGACATCGCTGCCGTTAGAGTGGCCGTCAGCTTTTTGCCATCAATTTTGCTGCTTTTGGTGTTGTTACTGCTGCCGCTGCTTTTGGTAGTGCTGCTGCTGCTGCTCTGGCTGCTGTCATCGCGCCTGCTTACGTGCTGCGAATGGCGTTGACCGTCGACGAAATCTTTAATATTTGCACTATTCAGAAGCTGATAGTTGACGCTGGCCGCCGTTGACGGGCCGTTTCCCCCAGACATTAGCCCGGGCAGATGGCTGTAGCGCTTCTTGCGATGGTACAACGGAGAATTGCTGAGAGAGCGCGCCTTTCGTCCGATTTTTGCATTCTGGCTCTCGCTGCTGCTGCTGCTGCTGATGCTCTTTCCATTGCTGTTGTTGTTGCTGTCATTGTCGATGGGGAGATTTGGGTCAAAGCGCACGCTCAATTTGGGGCCGTTATGGTGGTGGTGGTGGGGGCTGGGGCTGAGACTGCTGCCTTGCAGCACTTTGGAGGTTGCAGCAACATGTGGAACGACCGCCGGGGAGGGCAGCACTCCGACGCGCGGTGTACTCGGCTCGAAGGCGGAATAGCGACGGCGATACATGGAGCACACCAATACCTATGCACACGAACACGCACACGCGTGTAATGAAAGACAAAGAAGAAGAGGACGCGAAATCGCAGACGGATTTATCAGAAAGCTCTGCTGCGGCGGTGGCGAAGATTATGCGATGCGATTCGGTTCGGTTCGGTTCCGGGCACACGGTCTGCGCGCTCGCAAGTGAAAAAGTAAACTGGTTAAGAGTTTCGCGAGCCCCCACGATCGCCACAAACAGTTCCACACACAGAGAGATAGAGATAGAGCTGCTAACTAGAGAGAGCAGAGCGTGTGTGAAAATGCTAAAGCTAGCGCAAATACAAGAACACGCGATGTAACGACGTCGAAGAGGGAACACTCTAGAATGCACTTGAGAGCGAGGGGATGGCATGACTCGATAAACCCAAAAATATATTTCTCTTCTCTCTTACTCTTTGTGTGCATTTCTATTCTTGTGCATGTTTGCTTTAGTTAATCTCTTTCGGTTTGCTCTTTCGATTAGGTTTCCACATCACCGTCACACACGAGGCAAACAAACTGTTATGCTTCTCTCTGCAAATAAAGGGTACATACATATACATATATGTATGTGTACATATATGACGGACGAAGAACCAACAATTACCGAAACAACCAGAGAGAGGAAGCTTCTTCATACACCCACAACGGAATAAACGAACGGCATTGAGTAAGAAAAAGCTCTCAAGAATTCTACCACTCCCACTCAATGCAATTCATGAACATGAGTGGGGAGTGGAACAAAAGTTGCTGCTTCTACGTACATACATACATTTGTTGTTCTGCGTGCGATAAGTAAAACAAACGGTTCTAAAAGATTGTGGGCCACAAGGCCTACCAACTCTCAACAGAAGAGACAGAGAAAGAGAGAGAGAGAGAGGATGGGGCTCTACAGGTACATATGGGAGAGAGATGTTTGTACTTCGTATTGGGCAATGTATTGGCGGACATGTGAAATGTTCTCACTCAATTAATCATCATTGGCGGGCGTCCGCTTAAGAATAACAAAACCATAGAGCAATACATATGCGCGCCTTTTCTGTCCGGTGAAAGCCCACACAGGTATGACGTCAGAAGTGCGAGCAGACAAGAATTTCCGAGAATATGCGAAAATATGTACATTCCCCTCTCGATATAAACCCGTTTCAATGAACTAACCACCAATATCAGCACATTTATTTGTTGTAACAGGCATTAGGCCCATTAGCCGACCTTGAAGACTATGTGCGAGGTGTGTGCGCGACAATAAACGATGGAGAGATAATATAATGCTTCGGTCCGCGTTCTCATGCTGATGACGGGGCAATGTTTGCGTATATTAATCAGTTAACATTATTAGCCGACTAATCTGATATGTCTGCGATTCGGATATTTCACAACTACCGCTAAATGGGCGTCAGAAAGGGGCTTGGAAAGGGAGATTACGGGGAAGAACATGCTGGGCCGCTGTATATGATGCGAATATGCAAATCTCGTGTCATGTGCGAGTGGGAAACTTCTCGCTGCTGAATTCCAGTGCGTAAGATATCTATCCAGACAGTTTGCAGAACGGCAACTACCCTTCAAGTTATTTGTGGAAGTTGTCGAGGGAACTGGCGAGATAGCCAAGGTCTTTGCTCCATCCCATCCCCTGGTGCCTGGTCACCCTCCTGGACCACCGTCCCTTCGCAATTCGCAATTTTCCGCAGCTCTATTTCAATCTCCAGAGCCCTATCTCTGTCATTCAAGCTAACTCTCGTGATGGAACAAAGGAGCGCTATCTCGATCTCTTTACATTTTACATGTAAAGTAGCTTCACCGTGCCAAAAGTCTCTCCATAGCGAAGACAACAACCCTGACTGACAAAAGCTGACTGCCACACAACCCACCGTCGAAGGGAAACGAACCTGTTTTACTATTTGTGGACCACTCAGCTGTCATACCTTCTTGTAATCGTAAAACTGTCCCTATAATAATATTTGGATTTAAGGAAGGGTTGGGTGAATCGGGAATGGCCGGAAGAAAGCCCAGAAGGGATATGACTCTGATGAGAGATTTCAATATGGTTCGGTCATTAAGACTCGAAATATCAAGGTATAAGTACCAAGAAGTCAAGATAAAAAGATCAGCTCTACGGCAATATGTACAGCTGGGAAAAAAGAGATGAGAGATTTTCCCACAAGGTTGATACAAAAAAAGAACAAGGGGCAACAGGAGATCGTGTATGGAAGATGATATACTATTACGTATTGTATATCTGGGAACTGGGAAGATAGCAACTTTGTTGACGCGAAACGAAACCCTCTTCCAGGGGACTATATTTAACCCATTATCATACATATGTACGTATACATAAGTTCTCGACTTACCCCTCTGGAATCTCTGAACAGTATAGCCGCATGGTATGGGTCCAGTGTGCCATCGCCGCGTAATCCTCGACCGGCAGCCCCCACAGAGGCGCGTCGTTTCTCCAGATCCGCAGACGCGCGACGCATATGAGCACCTTTTTAGAAAAGAGGAATACAAAGTGATTAGTAGAAGATACGACTTCACGATTGTTACGATCTAATCATAAGTCTAAGTGAACAGCAAGTACCAGATGATAGATGGACCCTTGGACAAACCCTTTCCCTTTACCTTCTTTGACAATGCGATCGTAGATCTTGTAGGTGGCCCCGCAGTCGTCGAGGATGCGATTGGGGCGGCTGAGTGTGTTTACATCCAAGCTCTTGGAGCGTGTGCGAAAGTTCTCCTGCGGATCGTTCTGCGGCGATGTGCAGACGCTCTGGGCATCGTGGTGCTTGCGAGGCCATACGTGAATCTTCTTGCCAAAGTGCTTGAGCAGCTCCTGGATCGAGTGGTGATGGTGACTGTGGTTGTGATGATGATGGTGCTTGCCATGCTTCCCATGCCCCTCCCTGTGGGAGGGCGACTGCCCCGCCGGCTGCCTGTCTGTGGACTCGTCCACGCTGAGGCTCTTGGCGAAGGAGGAGTTGTCGAAGCGGTGCCTTTGGAATGCTCCACTGCCGGCCATGCCGCTGTCTGTGCTGCCACCACTGGGGGCACTGTAGTCGTCCAGCGATGTGTTGGCCGCCGACACGCGGTGAAAGATCGAGATGGCCGTGGGCCGCTCCCCGCTGTCACGCTGCTGGCCGCTGGCGCCCGTGTGGGTGAAATACTGATGATCTCCCTGGCTTTCGTAGATGAGGTCCAGGTCGTGGGGAAAGAACCCTCCTCCGCCGGCACCTCCACCGCCGCTTCCGCCAACTGCCGCTGCGGTCGGCGGGGAGCCAAAGTCCGGACCGCCGCTGCGACGCATGCTCTGCAAGGGATGGGTATCGGAATTAGAGGGTGGCTCACAGCACGAGGGATGATCTCTGCTTACGCCGTAAACTGCCGGACTCTGAGATCGTTCCAGAAAACTGCGCTTCGACGAGGGCGTACGCTTCAGGCTGCCGCTAGCCCCGGAGCCGCTGGCGTACCAGCTGTCGTAGGAGTTCCTTTGGCCGCCGCCACCTGCTCCTCCGCCATTAGTGCAGCTGCTGCCGCCTCCTCCGTGATTCTCCAGCGATTTGTGGGCATCGGGCACGGCCTGTGGCTGGGAGTGGGAGTGGCGATCGCTCTGCCACTGTGCGTAGGCGCTGCCCGTGACGCCTCCGCTGTTCGAGTTGGAGCTGGAGCTGCTGGAGGAGTCCACGCTGTAGAGGCGGTTGCCATTGCCATTGCCATTTCCGTAGCCGTGCGACCAGCCCTCAGAGCCGACGCTGAGCTGTTTCTCTACGGCATGCTGCCGATAGAGGTGTGTGATGCCATGCATTGCTAGGCCGTCGTTTTATTTTTGGTATTTCTTGTTGTTTTGTCAATTATTTTTATAGTTCAGTTTTTTTTGTTGTTACACTTTTTTAACGCAGTGTAAAACAGTATTGTTTTTGTTGTTTTTTGTCTTACAGCAGTCGCGTTTGTTAAAATTTTAGTTCAAAACACTGCGATCTCTCTGATCGCTATTGCTGTCTCTCTTGCCTTGTAAAAGTCACATAATCCTTCAACTGTAAAATAAAACATCACATCATTCTCTTGCTCGCTCGCACTATCAATTATTCCTAATGAACTTTTCTCAGAGAGCTTTTGCTCTTCAACACTCTTCGTCTCGCTCACTCCTAGGTTGAACGCACTGAAATTAAGTCAAAGCTGCAGCCACACACACGCACACGCACACATGAACAAACAGATGCAGCGCGCTGGTGTCGACGTCTGCTCGTCAGCGTTCCATTTGTTGTTTCTCTTATTTCATGTTGTCTTTTGTTTGCCGCTTTGCGTATTTATTTTCAACATTTTTAAACACTTTTATTTTCAAATTATTGCATTTTGTTTGTTGGCAGCTATGCGGGAGGAGAGTGGAATGAACGCCAAAAAAAATGCAGCCGACTCAATATTGACGCTGTCAGCGTTGCCATTGGGTCGACAACGCTAGCAGCGACTGCGCAGCGGCAGCGTCGGCATGCACTTGAACAAGCTCAGCACCCAGTCCACCCACACGCACGCACCTACACGAACGGTAGAGTGGAGTCAATGCGCGAGTAGGTTGTATTTTTGTTGTATTTTCCCTTCTCATTATTGCGGTTGCACTCTGATGAAAAATAAATAAATGCCTAATCGATCAGAAAAATTGCTATATGCAATTCATAAAGATAATCTCGGACAATGCTTGCGACATTTTCGTCACCTGACCACACGGCTGGCAGCCTGGCTTCAGGGTCGTCGGCGTTCTAGGTGGGGGCAGCGACACATTTGTCGACTGGCAGGCTGGCTTGATCCCGTTGCGGATCTCTCTGCTCTCCATGCTGATCTGTACTTTTATCTCTCTCTTTCTGTAGGTGCGCTTGCGGTTTGCTGACTGTCAACCCTCTCTCTCTTTCATGGGTAATTAAATAATTTTATAATGCAATAAATACGAGTAAATGTTGCTCTCCGGCATCTCTGTGTGCCAGAGGGAGACTGACTGCAGTCCGCTGATAGCTTTATAAAAAGTCCACACTTGCACACACACACACACACACTTGTGCGAATCGTTTGCTTGATTTAAATAAACGGCCTTTATCTTTATCGCTATGTAAAAAAACAAACAGCAAAACACAAGAGTGTGACGAGACGGACAGGGAGAGAGAGATAGAGGCGAAGGTGGAGTAAAGACGCAGGCGGAGCGGGCGGCAACGGGAGCCACTTATACATAAAGCAAAGAAAAACAAAGTTAAGTTCTATTTTTACTATCAACGCAACAGCAACGAAAGCAGGGGCGGCGGAGGCAGCGAATGATTAAAGAAGAAGTGTTTGATAAAAGCAAAGAGAGGAGAAGAGAGGAAAATGACAAAATAATGTCACAAGAAATATTGATTGTGTTTCCATAAGTGGCTCTTGGGCAACACACTTCACAATTTAATCAAATTTTAGAGCAATTTTCGAATGACGTAGAACAAAGAAAGAGACAGAGCCATAGAGAGGCGACACACACAGAGCACAGGTTCAATTGAGGTTAAGTTGCCACCGACCGACACACGCCCCAAAGGCAGCCGCCACCATCCGCACCCGCACCCCCCTTCATTTACCGTAGTCAAATTTTGAATAAATAATGCAAAAAAATATAGTATATGATGAAACGGCCGGACGCCCACGCACACATATGTATGTACTTATATTCACACAGAAATACACACACAACCGAACCGCTTAGCTAAGAATACGAGCAGAGAATGAACGGCAGAATGAAAAGAACCGAGCAAAATGTGCACGTGCTGCCCGCCGCGACGCGTAAACAAGTGCCAGCGCAAGAGAGCGAGAAAAAGTGGAAGGCAGAGCAGCAGAGAGAGCAGAGAAGCAGATGGTGGTGGTGGTACTGCTGCTGCTGCCGCCCTGAGATAGCGATAACTGTGCACTCCTAAAGCTCCTCCGGCGGGATGGGGTGGCCTTGAACGAGTATGCAAAAGCGAGACTGACGGGAAGATGCCTCCTTTCATGAGCTCCCTTTCATGAGAGTACCGCTGCATAATGGAGCATGCGGTATTCCATTAACGATTGAAAAACGTGTGGAAGAGTATCCATTTTCTTTGGCTGGCGGGCATCTCAAGGGCGTTGGACAGAGGACCGAGTGGGCCATAAATCAAGACCAAAACTGCGACAGTCTGGGAATTCTCTTGGGTTCTTGTTATAGAAATCAAATAAACTGCGCATTTCTGGACATAAGGATTAAAAGGACACTTTTAAGTATGCAATGGCTGGAACGTGCTTGCCCCATCCCCAAAGGAGAAAGGGGATGGCAAAGAGAAAGCAATAAACTTTGGGCAAGGTCACACAAGCCCCCCAAAAATTATGACGCATGCGTGTACAGAAAGTGAAAGTATGTACAGTAGAAACTGTTCAAAAAAGGACATCCCTAGATTCAAAGAGAAGTGCAGACATCTCCCATAGAGCTTTCACTGTATATGGTATATATATACATATGTACATTCCCCTATGTACCAAACACACACCCATCGACAGTCTCTCCCAAAAGTCTTTTAACACTCAACGTACGCTCCTCTGAAAAAATGGCGCATTTGGGTCAAGTTTTTTAACGAAAATCTTTGATTAAAATGGCAGAAATTTAAAATCGAATATAGAGACCCCCATCGACCAGACCCCCTCTAGACGACAGGCGCCCTGATGATAAGGAATAATACATAAAAAGTACTCGTATATTTCTAAGAGATAAGATTGTTGATTGTTTGCTGAAAGAGAGGGGGGCCTTTTTGGAACCTTTTTTGTTTTTATTTACGACTTAACAAAGTAACTGCAAACTGGTATTGTAAACCGTATTCTTCTATTCTTTCCTTCCCTGAAAGTTGCTTAAATTGCAACTTACTTTTGTGCTTTTCTTTATATCATTTACCTTGAACGTGATTGGGCTGTGGAATATATGTAAATAATTATTGGAGAAGACCATGCCCTGACCACGCTCTCAACATTCCGCTTTTGGATCTGCTGAGTTTGCGATTTTTGGTAGGCAGGGGTCGGACCGACCACTCCTCCAATTACACATTTTTCGCTTAAACTCAATTATTTTTGTGCTGAGTTTTGTTTGGTTGTTTGCACAGATATCACATATAGCCCCATGATTCAGTTCTGAGTATAGTATAGGAATACGAAATAGGAGGAGCAAATATTTGAACTGACTCCAAGTTGCCTGTAGAGTGCCAAGTGCGGAGGGTCCCCACCTAATGATATAACAATTTTAAGAGCAGAAGCTCTCCGACACAAACACTTTCGTAATATAGTTTCCAGATTACAGCAGAGAATTACAGCAATAAGGTATCTGAATCATCCGATAGTATCTCCCTCGGGCATTGTTTTTATCACGTACACCATTCTTTTCTATATTCAATTTTGATTTACATATTCATATGCCTGGAACAGAACGGGTTCAAGGTTGGAATCGCCTTAACATTCTGCAATAATTTCCATGACTAATGAATACATTAAGCAATTCCTGCGACGCATACGAGTGGAGTGTTGTTTTCTTCTTAATGGGCCAATTTATGGGGGAAAAAAATATATAACCTTCCTCCCCAACAGAAGGTGAAGTGGAGAGTCATTCAATTCTCGTTTCGTTGTCATATAATCGATTACTTTCCACCCACAAAAAGGCATGAATGAAGCTCTGGCACGCTCTTCTGACCTTCCAGTGTGTCGCTGACCCTCACTCAGGGCTTTTCTTCCTACGAATTGCACAACGGCATGCAGTTTTAGGTCATGGCCTCCGCAGAGAACTTTGAACTTTGCGCGCGGAATAGGCGATGTCCTTGCAGTTGCATAATGTCTGCTGCCTTTAGCCAAGAAGAAACCCTATAAACTGTCAAACTTTTGTAAATTTCCACTTTGTTTTGCACAGTTTTCCTTCCCAGAGAGATCTGCGTCTGCTATTGGTCTCCGTTTCCGCATCATTAGAGACTGCAACTGCGAGCATTGCAACCGGAAGGAAGCCCCCGCACACGTACTCGTACTGTTTACAACAGAACTTTATACGCTGTTTGATGTTGATGCTTCTGTTGCTGTTGCCATTCGTTAATTAGCTTAGTGAAACAAAAAAAAAGCGGAACCCCCACGCCTCCGCACACGGAAAAGATGGCATACAGAACGCATCGGAAGACGCACGGACGGAACCTTGACGGGGGAATTCGCGTAGAGCACAAATCGTATAAAGAAAAGTCCTTCAAATGAGTGTATATTATGTTTGTTGTTGTTGCTGGCTAATGTAATCTTGGCATCAAACGTACGAGTGCTACGAATACAACACACTCATTCGTTCATTCGAGAACCCGAGTATCTGAGCATCCGAGTATCTCATCTGCATCTCGTTGACAGCGTGGGTCAGCTGGGGGTCGATTTTTTGACCCGGGCCGCCCCCCGTGACTATGCCAATCCATCCAGCACACCCACCAACCTCTTCCCCGCAGTCCTCCCCCTTCAATCCCGTAGTGCAGTGCACTTTTGCACTTTCAACTTATCCGTATTTTGTCATTGAGAAAAGTTTTTCTTATCTGATAAAGTAGGGGACCCCTCTCTGATCCGAGACTTTGAAATGTCACCCAAAACTTGCCAAAATGCAATTGAAATTTAAGCAGAACAGCGACTAGAGAGTAGATGGATGATGTCTCGACTACAATCCAGTGGCAGCCGACAGACAGAGTGTCACGCGTTGGGGCTTATGTAATCGGTACACATACAAGTGTATAGATATATCGATATGGGGAGATATAAGATGTATGTGGAAGAGCTTCCCCAGTCCAGTGGCTGTTGGCTGTTGGTTGTCGGTCAGTGTTTGCAGTCGCTTGAAGCCGGTGGAAATTAGCAAATTAAATGAGAGTCGGCGGACGCGGACTTGGACTTCCTCGTGGCTACAAGTGCACTCTCTCCACACTCACAATCCACACACACTCATAGTTTGTCTGGAATTCAATTAATGAGTGCAGTGCGCGTTGTCGGTCTTTCGTTTTCTGTTTGCACTTCTAATGGGACCCACGACATCTGATTCACATTTGCGGGTGGAGTGTGTGTGCTTCTCCTCCTCCTCCTCTCCTCCACACCTGAACAAATAGATAATGGAACAGAGATAGGGACAGAGTAGAAGAAAGAGAAAGATATAGGAAGGCAGGGGCTCGGCTCGACTTTGGGGGTACATACATAGAGCTCTATTATTAAGTGATCTTTGAACCAAAAGCTCCGACTTTTATTCTAGAGATTTTTCAGAGATTTCTACCTTGGATGTCCCTTCCTTAGGGCTTTCACTGTACCATCCCCACAATCTCTATATAAATATAAATACTTTGTCCATCCATCAACATTCTTGGCTTTCAAGGGGCCATAACAAATGAGATTCACGAGCCCCAAACACACACACATAATTCTCTTCCTCCTTATTTGATGATTTTGTTATGTACTGTTTGACGTCAGGAAAAAGATTAAAAATGAAGAAAATGGGGGAACATTTATAGATAATGGGATTCCTTGCAATATAGTCGCTACCTCTCCTTCCTTTTCTATAGAGAAATCTTGCATTTTTAGGGATTACCCACGGATTATTCAGAGCAAAAATCTAATAGGTTCCACTGTTTTCCATATCTTAAGCTTCTCTTCCACCCATTTCTTATACATTCCCGAGTACGAGTATGCGGTTAGTGTATTATGTATATATTTCTCGGATCTGCCATCTACCACACATTCTGACGTCAATGGGGGGGGAATGGGAATGTAAATTCATGCAAATTAGGGAGTCTTTTGGCAGCAGGTCCTCGTTTTTCCTCCACTCTCTCTCCACTCTCTGTCTCTCTGTTCTGTCTCCGGTGCTAATTAGATTTTACGAGCCTCGTTTGCCGCCCATGTGTCCACGTGGGCGTTCGCCATGTGGTTTGGCGGGACAGTTATTGAACCTGACTCTTGGCTCGAGGCCAAGATGCCTTCAAATTAAGATTGTAGATTATATGCACAATGGGAAGAATGGTGTTCCCAACCCAACTCTTCGCTTCCCTGCTAAATGGGCAAAGATTACGACAACGCATCCCCCAGTCAAGGACAATGGGCAAAAGACAAAAGAGATGACAGGAGTGCAGGGGCAGAAGGACGAGGGACAGTCGTCGGGAAAGCGTGGAATGAAAAATGAAAATGTTAATGTCAGAACATAATGAAGAAGGGACTGACAGCCAGCCCGGAAAATAATGCGCAGACACGCACGCATTTCATAAGAGGAAAACACGCAAGGAAAAATAATGAAAAGCGTGCTCTATCTAGCACAAATCGAACCGAAAGAAAGAAATCCTGTCCAGTCGTACTCCACTTTGTGGAGAAAAACCCCTTTAAAATCGGCCAACAACCTTGACGCATGTCGCAGGTGCTGCGGCGGTGCCCCTCGGTGGGGGGGGGTCGGTGGCAGATAGCTTTTGCTGTTGCATTGACAACTTCCGCGTGTGCGAAAAACATAAAACTAAACAATTAGCAAAATGAACAATTACCACACGAGTGGAGGGACGCGGACTCCTCCCGCAAACATTAATTATTGCTCGGACGAGGGTTCTCCAGAGAGAGAGGGATCTTACAACGAATTAATTTGTTTACCAAATGGAAAGTACACTCGGTACACTGCGCGACATACATATATAGCGTGTGCGCACATATCGTATCTGGCAAATGGCAAATGCAAACGATGAGCAAACAACTAAATTGTTATTCTTTTATTATTTTTTTCGATCAACAAAAAGTCAAGACTTTGTTTGCATTCTGGAATGAAATGAATGATTTCTACAGTGGAGGAGCTTCCCTCCAGGTAGCTTTCCCTGAGTCTAGAAGTGTGTTTTCTTTGTAAATATAAACCATATTCCACATTCTGTTTGCATAAGATCCACTCTATGAGCTGCGGGCGGGGGACGGGGGTCACAGAAGGCCAGAGGGCGTAGTGTTTACTCATTCAAGTGCGACGCAAGTTTCAAGTATTTATTGTTGACCAATTGCTTGTCATCTGTCGATGGCAATCGAATCGAAATGTATTTGATTTTTCATTTATCCGAGCTCCCACCCACCCTGGAAGGTATGCCATCCAGCAGCGCCCCTCGGTCTGATGTGTTTCTGCATGGGATTCACACTTACTCCCCGCTTATCGTGGACAGGAGGCAGAGACACTGGCCAGGAAGAACAAAGCACAGAGCACAGAACACAGTGGGAAATATCTCATCGATATTCGATATTCAAAACTCAATCGTGCATGCTAATTATCGTGGCTTTCAGAGTGGGTGTGTTTGATTTTTAGCAACTCTCATGAGAGTACTCGATTTGTGCACACACCACAAATATCGTATCTATATGTACCCGATTCTCTGTATAAATCTATAAATCTGCGTGCTAAAACCCATAAAGTGAACTGCAAAATTTGTATTTAAAATTAGCAAAACTCACAACAGACAGAGAAAAAGAGGGAAACAGGGAGACTGAAATCCACAAAATGTCACGTTTTAGGGTTTTGTTTTTCAGAGGGATATATGTATGTATTACACGTGTACTCAAGTAATTATCCATTCAAGATGGTATAGTATATTCCTATAGCCTTAAATATTATCGGTTTACAGTGGAATGACCTGTGGCGAGCCTGGTTTTCTGAGAGTCGCTCCTAGAGATTACCATCTCGTCCCCTTTCCGAAAGAGGGAAGCTCTATCCCATTTATCTGAGATAGGCAGCACCTCTATGAATGCCACTCCCTTGGGCGTCCTACCACCTACGGCAGTCTACACTGGAAATGCCACGCGCTACCCATTAGGCTCCCATTGATAATTTGCACAATGTGTTCACATCTCCACAGATGCCTCCTTCCTGGTCCGTTACGGGACAGGATTAAGTTGCAAAAAAAAAAAAAGGAGAAACAGAACAGAAACAGTTCAAGGACAATTGCTTTTGTGGGTGCCAGCCAGAGTGTATTTTTTATGGGGCGTACACTCTGCCAGTGACGTGCGACAGCGAAGGTCGTTCGCTGCACGAACAGGAGGAGACTGGGGACTGGGGACTGCGGATTGGGGACTGCGAGACAGAGACCGTGACCGATGCGAAACGCGACCGCCTGGGGAGGATCCGCATTAAGTCCGCTTGGCGTGCAAGCAATTAACCAAGAGAAATGTATTCGTATTAGCAAGAATAGTTACGTCTTGCTCAGCCAGAAAGAGGAGAGGTTTACGAGCAATTAAGGGGAAAACGTAATTGGTGAAAATTTATGGAGAGAATATGAGAAAATTTGAACAGGATTTGCTTAGCACTGTCCATACCCGATACTAAGAGAGAGGAGGGGCACAGAACTAAAAGAACTTCACGATTTCTTAGGGAATCCATGGAAACCAGAGCAATATGATATTGATAGAGAAAGTATAAGGGTTCTTCTCCCCTAAGATATCTCTGGGGGCCAGCCATAAGATCTTTTTTGTGTGCTCTCCTGGAAGAGCACCCTGTATGCTAAGTGCACTCACTATATGTATGACAACAATCGCATGGTTACTTGTTGTAATTAAGGCAACACAGCAACAGCAACAGAGTAGCAGAGCAACAACAGAACAGAACAGAACATCAAAATAGCAATCATCAGAGGCAGGGGCGAGGCAGAGCAGAGGCAGAGGCAGAGCAGTACTATGAAATATTTATGTTTTTCCAAGTTGAGATTATAATTGAGAAAAAAAACAACAACAATACAAATCGAAGTAAAACAGAAATTTAATTACCGTTTAAAGTAAGTTCCTCCTCTTGACCCAATTCTCAGGCGACCGACCCCTTTCAATATGAAACACAAACTGAAATTCAAACAAAACAAAAGGCAGCCGCGGCAAACATCTCCTCGAAAAAAACCCGCTCGAAATACAGATCTAATCTACAAGTTCAGATCGAGAAATCGAAACCAAGAATAGAGCGGGGAAATAATTGAGTTTGAAAATGGGAAAAGTCTCTCCGAATGATTGATGAGCGGAGAGCGTGTGCTGTATAGTTCCCGTAGTACTCACAGACACAATATTAGATAGATGGATGCATTTATTGCCTGACAAAAATTTGTTTCTTTTCTCGGGAAAGACGGAAAAGTTCAGTGAACTAATTTCATTCGGTTTTTATCAAAATTTCCATTCAAAAACACCTTCTAGTTGGAAAAGTTAATGAAGGTCAAAGGAAAATTGGGGGAAACGTTGTTCAAAAAGACGAAAATTGATGTGGCAATCAGAACTATTCATATAAAATGTAGAAAACTTTTGTTAACCAAATTAAATGTGGAATGTAAACAGATTAATTTATTACATCAGGTTCTGTTCTCTATATCTAAATATCTATACTATATCATTGTTGCATTCTACGCAGCAGGTCCGCAAATGTATAATATTTTTGTTTGTTTCTGGTAATGGCATTTTCACGAATTTTCCCCACACAATTAATGTGGAAATATTTTACAAGTACTGTATATTGTATATTTATGGGGATATATTTTAAATTAATATCTGTTCAGGGTCGTTGCCAAAGGCGCATGTAATGTGGCATCTCTCTTTACAGCATTCACTGTACTGTACATTCGACCATAAGCTCTGCTTGTAAATCTGTGAATTACGATCCACTGTGCCGCCGGCTGCTGCATGGCAATGACAAAGCTCTTAACACCTTCTCTCTCTCTCTCTCTACCGCTCTCTCCTGCGACACCTACTGGGCTTACGACTCAAGGAGACCGTAACACACACGTACACACACACAAACACACAAGAACACACACAGAACCCACATCCCGTGGTAAAAAGTCTTGGGTTCTGTCTTGAGGCTTTTGCTTTTGCGTCGCGTACTCGAAAATCAAAGCCAAATGATTGCGCCCCCCCTCTCTCTCTCTTCTCTACTATCCACCTCTCGGAGAGTGCGAAATGTGTGCTCACTCTTTCACACACCTATCAAGTGGTTGTTGTTGTCCAAAAAAGTCCAACAACAACAACAAAAAAGCGCAACGAAGAACATTTCTGCTGCGCAATTTCTTCTTCGGCGGCGGCGTTTTCTTTCCTTCGTTTTCTGCTGGCATTCTCTGGGCATCGCTGCCTCTCTTTCCCACTCTCATGTGAGTGAAATTAAACACTTCCTCCATGATACTGTTGTTGTTCCTTTCCTTCTTTTTGTTTTTGTTTTCATCTCGTTTTCGTGCCGGCAAAAACAAAAGTTTTATGTAATTTTGGCTTCGGGCATAAACAAGCATGGAAGAATGCTTTTAGTAGATCATTTCGACTAAAAAATACCCATTCCTTGGTGGAATATGTCATATGAGAGAGTGGCGCTCGTAAGATTAAACCAAAAGATCTCAATAATCGGTTTAATTTCTATAGTCTCAGAGATAGACTGTTGTTCCCCATTCATTCTGCCTTGTACACCCCTCAATTACTGGGTACAGAAAAGGTTTGGGCCTCTGAGTAATTGAATAACATTTGCTGTGGGCCATAAATTTGAATTAGATTAGCTGGCAAATAAATACGATACGAACGAGTACGCACTGAATTTATGGATTTATTTTGATTGCTTCTACTTTGTGTGTGGTTGTGTGGGTGTGGTTTCTATTAATCTGTTTACTCTATTGCTTAAATATCACAATACACAATATCATGTTGTTGTTGTTGTTGGTTACGCTTTATAAAGGAAACCCCCATCCCAGCGAAACCGAAACTGAAACCGAAACACTGACCTATTCCAAGTGAATTTCAATTGCTGGCCCTGTTGTGTGGGAATTTGTTTTGCGATTGAGAGACTGCTTATTATTATGATTATGAAAAGTTCTATGGGAGAAAGGTTATCAAGCACCCCTGGGGACGGCGCAACTAATCCAGCAATTATCAGGGAAAGTCCGGGTGTACCCGGAGATCACTAATCACTAATCACAGGCCAAAAGCAGCTTTATTTTTAGTCAAAAGGAAAACAAACGGAATACAAAGAAAGAGCAAAAGAGAAGAGCAAAGAACGGGAAGAATGTATGGGCAAAGATCATCCGAAGAAACACCTGTGTAGCTCGTTTTCAGATCATTTGAATTTATCTAAGCTTTAATTACGGTTTATTATGCAAAACAAACCTCAATCACATCACACACAGAATCATCTCTAATCTCTATATATGGCTGTTTCTCGCCGATTATCTTCCCCAGAGATACGGATAAGAATGTGGTTCTGCCTGCTTACGTCACAGCACCTCATCATCAAAATCATCATCAGTTGAACAGCAGCCGATTGGCGCCTCACAGTCATAAATCAAATCTCAACATTCCCTCTACTTTTCGCTCATTTAAATAAAAATTCAGACGAAAGGAACGAAGCGAAGCGAAAATACCAATATGCTAAGCTTTAAGAAAACGCAAAAAGTAAATTGAATCAAAAACCAGCAGCCAGCAGAATATACATAGATGTTTTGGGAACAGTTCTTGAAGAAAGTCTACGGTTAAAGGAAAGAGAGATGAAACCTTTGCAAGGATCTTTGCAAGGATTAAAAAAAAAAAAACCAAAAAACGTTTACAGTGCCTGCCGGAAATACGCTCGCTCTCTAGAAATCCGGAAATCACTAGATTTGTAGCATCAACCAAAGCAATTGCATCTTCCATTTGTTCTAGAAACTTCCATGGAGTATTTTTTGGAGTTTTCATTGGGATTTCATTGTTTTGCATTCAAACAACTACAACTCAATATTTTTGATTGTTTTTGTAAGAAGTTTAAGGAACATGTGGCCCCAGATTTCTTTCCACTCCACTTCTGTACTCTTTTAAAGCATATATTTGAGTTTAAATGGTGCATATTTTAGCAGTCATAACAAATGAGTCATTAAATTTTGAACCAACAGTCTCACTCTTAGAAATTCTCCCAACCATTATGACGGGGTTGCTTTCGGGTTCTTTGAGATCTCTGGAACTCTCTCTGGGAATTTATCCTTTAAGTAAACACATCTTACCTACTCACTGTATCTGTATTTTGGATCTATTTTATTTATAACATTCAGTCCCATGGCAGGGGTCTTATTTTCTCTCTTCTGCTTCTGGTTTTTGTTTTTGGTTACTTTTTTGTGCAATTACTTCGATCAATCCCCCAATCGAGCCGGGAGACAAAAGATGTTAAAATTTTTAAACTTTATGCAAATGTTTCCTGTGCCGCAATTTCACTCTTCCACTCCTTCGTTTTTTCTGTAATTATTTTGTGTGCTTATATTATTTTTCGGGTTATTTGGCTAATTAGCGGGGAGGCTGCTTATCAACTTGTTTATTTTCGGTATCTGAAATTTCTTATTTCTGTATTGCCGTTTTGTGTCAATTTCTTACAGCTGTTTATGGATGATTGTTTCATATTTTCTCTCGGTTTTCACTCATTTATTTGTTGGCTTCAAAGGTTGATTGAATACAACTTTTGGGAATTCTTGGAATCTGTTTTGTTTTCACACACTTTTTAGACACCGTACCGTCACCGTCCGAACACCGATATCGGTATAGGATTCACTGTGATTTTATTGTTCAGTTTCGGCCATAAATTGACGCCGCTCATGAATATTCATGGATATATGGTATTTGTTGTGGTGCTGCGGTGAGCCGAAAATCCAGTTCTCTTTGTTTGCAACTAATTATGTTTTTCTTCTCGAATATTATAATTGTTACTGGGATAGTTATTAATTATATTCGATGTTTGCGCTGTTGCTGTGCTGACTGACCGTCGAAATATCTGAGAAATATCTCCCTGTTATCTGCGTCTCTTTCCCCACAATCACGTGGAGTTGGGCGACGACACGTAAGACGTAAGTAGACGTAAGCGTAAGGCGCGGCGCATCCGTCTCTAACGGGAGCTGAACATGAAATGAACTAAACGAAGAGCTCCACGAAACCCCATGTGGGGCGGCGCAGTCCATATATTTTTATACTTCGTGTTTATATACGAAGGTTTTTTGTCTGTGTGCAAAAACCGGCAAGCTGTTTGCCAGTGTGTGTTGTGAGTGGGGTCTCTCTCTCTCTCTCTCTCTCTCTCTCTTTACGGAAAAAGGTGAGCACAACAGAAAAACAAGCGAGCAAAGCAAACGGTGGATAGGCAAACGAAAAGATAGGTAAAATAAACCGAAACAAGAGACGAAGAGAGCGATAAGCAGAGGGAGAGAATGATTAGGGCCCTCCACTGCTTAGGGCTGTTGTCGCTTATGGGGCGTGGCACTCTACCATCAGCTGACCGCAAAACCTGATCGAAGCCACAGGGTGTATTTCTATATAAGGTAAGGCAGGCATTCCCGATCTTTCAATTTACTTTTTGTTTTCTATTAAAACACCTTGATCGAAGTGGAGGCCTCTTTCTGGAACAACATAGAGTGCAAGGTATATTGGTTGCAGCCTCCGAAGCTGTCACACCGATGCAAGCACTGCCCTACCTTCCATATAATATACCTTGACCAGACCCACTCTCTCTCTCTTTGTCCTCCACCCCTCTGTCGATTACACAACTCTGAATTTCAGTGTGTTCGCTCTCTTTCGTTGGCTTTCCTCCACTTACAACGCATTAACATTTATATTTCTGTTATGTTTATTATTTTGTTGTTCTCCGCCATCATTCGCCCTCGTTCTAATGCTCTTTCCATGGATTCTTGTTGTGTGCCGAAGCGCACGTAGGCCTAAAAGAGCAGAAGCCGCCACACTAGCAACAGCAACAATAACGCACCGAATTACATATTTCGCCCTTAGCATGATGTTTGCTGTCTCTGTCGCTCCAATACGGCATAAATCAACCTATCTCTGTCACCTCACGCAGCGCAGCCGCCTGCTCTAGTTCTGACTCTGTCGACTGCGATGTCGGCGTCAATATCAAGTCGTACCCTTTACAGCGTGGGTATTGTCGTTCTCTCACTCCGATCGGCTCATATGCATCTAAGAGGGTATCAAATGTTTCGCACCGAACTGTAGTTTGTCTACTTTCTGCATGTGGGCGGCGGCTTGAGAGAGACTCTCCTCTCGCAAGCCTCAGACTAAGCATAAGCTCAGGCGACAGCAGACCACAAAAACAACGACCTACACACACTGATTGTCAATGTCTGGGCTGCCTTCAAAATCAATGCCGATCGATGTTTGAGATTTGTTTGTGGGTTGCAAAAAAATCTCGACTTTTTTATGTGCTTTCTCTCAAACAGACAGCCTCTCTGCCGCTCCTTTAGCTCTGGCTCTCCTTCTCTCCTGCATTCCGTACCAACATTCGCTGTGTTTCAAAAATATATTACGTCATGGGCCCGTCAGACACTTGATACGAGACAGCCGGCAACCCGTAAAAGGGGTAAAACGAAATAAACACCAAAAAAGAGGAAAAACGAAAACACATGAAAGAGAGAGGGATATGAAAAGAGAGAGGGGAGGGATGCACAGTCAATGGTGGTTGTTGCTGTTCTCACTCTTGCTTTTGCCTGACATTGAAAATGCAGCTTAACATAAACATCAACATAAAAGCAACAAACTGCAGCCCCCTACATGCATACACACACACATACATCTACAGATATGTATATGTGCATGTGTATGAGAGACCCAGTGGTGAGACTGTCAAGGTCAGAGAGAGGGTAAAAATCCAGAATCAGAAGTAGCAACAGTTGGACTCTCTTTAAGTCCTTCACTATCGCTCTCTCTCTCTCTTCCTTTCTGTTGCACTCGCTATCTTCTGAATTGCAATGACGCCACCGAAGCAACTGTATCGGATGTTAGCCATCGATGAACGATGACGTGTGTATCGCTGAAATGCAGTTCATAAATCAAAGGAGCAACAAACATTTGTTTTTTTTTTGGGTGTACTTTTATAAGTTGTTTTTCTCTTTCTATTTCGGAACAATAGTTTTTTTTTATTTGTTTGTTGACGACACGCTTTGTCTTGGGGTGGAAATTGCACCGACATTGCATTTTTCTTGTTATTCAAGCTATTTATAAAGTTGTTATTGCTCGTGCCATGTAACATTTCAAAACAAGAGAAAATTGCATTTTCATTAGCCATAGAAACGCGTGTCAAGTGTTTAATGACAAGGGAGATTGATGAGGATTAAAAGGGGGAAGAAAGAAAAGTACTATCGCTAAACGTGGCAAGAGCTTAGCAGTAATCGATAACTAGCGATCGTCAGAAGAACAAAGTTTGCGCACCCACGATTTTACTACAAAATCTATTACCTTCAAGATAAGCGCTGTTCTATGAGTTCTGTGAGAATACTAGATGGCATATAATAGGTTTGGTATTTCTAGTAGTATTTTATTTGAATGATAATCCATGGCAATCATTCGATTAACTTAAATTTGAATACTAATTGAATTATTAATAAACTTGTGGTATATTTCCACTCCAATTACTTTTATTAATGAGATGGAGTAAAAAGAAAACAAGAAAATATTCCACAATAACAACAGCTGTTCCCACACCTACGCAGTGGAATTGATTGCTTTATTCCCCTTATTCGTCTTCTTCTTTACTGTTATCCAAGCTTTTTCAATTGATTCGGACAGCAAATGAATTAAAATGTTGAATAGAAATAATCTTAGCACTCTGCCTGGCATTTACATATGTAAAACATATTGTTTACCTATTCAAAGCGCTCTATTTATCTACATATCTATCCGGCCGGCCCTCTGATGTTTTTCTATTTGGTCGCCACTCTTTGCACTGCTTTTCTGGCGCTCTTCTCAGCCTTTCCGGTTCTCACTGCTTTTCTGCCTCTCCTCTCTGCTAAACAAATCTTAATTCAAGCGGCTCTGCTTTTGTTTTCAATACTCTCTCATTGAGTATTATTAACTGGGTTTAACCCTTTTCTTTAGCCTCTCGTTGGAGAAGATCGTTGAAGATCTCCAAAGAGTATCAATAGTTTCGACTCTCAAAAGCCTGCCTGCCTTTTCTGGTTTTTTGCATGTGATTTTCGCTACGAACTTCTGTGGTTTTTTAGTGTTGTATTTTTTTTCATTGCGTTTTATTTGTTTGTTTTGTTTTAGTTTTCGCTGTTTACTTAGAGTGTGACGCCTGTTTGAGTGAGTGAGTGAGACTCTGCTTTACTTTTTGTTTAAATTTCAAAGTCAAGGTTATATTTTTTGATAGAATGGGTTGTTTTGGCTAGAAATTGGGTTAGTTTTTATGCGAAATCTGGTACTTGCTGTTCTTAATTATCGCTTAATGCATATAAATTAGAGTTTATTTAAACGTTTTACTTACTTTGTACAGCCAATTGTTGTTGATGCGCCGCAACGCGCTGTAAAAAAAAAGGAGAGAGAAAAAATCAAATAAATATAAATATAAATAAATAATTGAAATTCCCAATCCCAAATGTAACCTCTTCTGCTTACGCTGTTCGACAACATGGCCCTGATTCCTGGTAGCGATTGTACATCCAGGGAATGACTGCGCCCCCGCCGCGTCTTAGTTGTGGGTGAGACGGGAGGAGGACCTGGCGAAGACGAGGCTGCACTGCTTGAGTGCGTGTGGCGGTAGATCCAGCGCTTGACCGCTGACATTTTGGTTAGGGCTTTAATTTAAGTTTTGTAAGGCTATGATCCGGATTTATCTTAGATATCAGCTCAATTGTCTCGTTTTCATATTTCTTTAGATTTTACTTCTTTTTTAATTTTGTATTTCACTGCGAAACTATAATTTCAAATTCAAATTGGAATTCAAATAGCACACTGCTTAGCGGCTGCGAGCGGTAAGCACTGCTTAGAACTGCTTCGAACTGCTTGAAATGTGCGTACTTCCTCTACTTAGCAACAGGTGGCACCAGTTTGCGGTTAGCATTTATTTAATTTGTTTTTCTTTTTTCCTTTTTATTGCTTTTATTACACAAAAATCACAAGTTGTAAAAAATTTTTGATTGCCTTTAATATTTTCAGTCATAAATTATTTAAATTTGCTGGCTTTTTCCCGCCGGGAGTAAATTCATGTATATTTTTTATGTGCCCTTCAAGACATTTTTTCGTTTTCCCTTGCGGAAATATGAAAATAAATGAAATAATTGTCGACCATGATTGAGGAGAGAGATTTCCCCACACTTAGTACGCCAGAGAAATATATAAGTATTCTTCAGCTTTCTTTTCTCAACCCCACAAATTAATCCTTGACCCCGAACTCTTTTAATTGAGAAAATAAGAACAAAATATATTTGATGACGCATTAAAGTTGATTGCACGCGGAGCAAAAAAAGTTCATTGCATTTGAAGGGAGGTGGGTGGCGTGGCCACGCCTCATCTGTTGATTGCTACTGTCGTGTGCTGTCGCGTAATTGAAATTGACAAAAACTTTGATTGAAAGGTACACACCACGAATGCGACACGAGACTAGAGGCTGCTGGGCTGGGATTCCAAGCGAGTGGAACGGTATCGAATCCAATTCCCTCATTCGATTGAATTGAAGAGCAGTCAAAGTCCCAGAAGTAGCCACAGGGAGCAGACGAGACGCGCGAGAACAGGTAGCGTTCTGCTGGGTCAAGGGCAAGCAGTGTTCCGAGAAAGACCGTGAACTGCTTGCAGTCAGAGGATTAACTGCTTGCAGGAGGGATCTTAGTGGTTTTCGACTCTCATACCAAATTTGTTAAATACATTAATTTACAATTGCCAAACAGAGAAGGATTCAAGGATTCCCAACAGAACGGAAACATTTCTGCTATCTCAGCGCATAAAGTGAATAACTGACTGAGGACTGATTGCCAAGCTCTAGACAATTTATAAGCCCTTCAAATGAATATACGCAATAATTCCAATCACGAAACCTGTCTAGTCTACCGTCAAAGTCCCTCAGAATTGGGAAATATCATAGTCGTCTCTCGAATATTACGACTCTTCCCCAGAGAAAAAGAGCAGAGGTCATTTCGTAAAGGGAAAAAAAACAGAAATTTTGCAGTGTTTTTTCTACAATAATTTTGTTTGATGGTTTTTTGTGTGTGACTTTGTTTGTCACGACACGTTTTCCATATAAATATTTCAACTATTTTTAGGCCTTTCTATGGACTCTGAGCACTTGACGAATTGTGCATTTTGTTGGCATTTCTATAGTCAATATTTGTTGGAGAAATGTGCGCAAAATTGAATAAATAAACACACAGTCATTAACGTTAATTAGAAAAACAACTAAAAACGTAGACAAAACAATGCGCCAGAAAAGGGAAACAAAATGTTTCGCCAAAGGGTTTCGCACGAGGGACCGCTGATGTTGGTTATAAATCATTTTAGGTTCCGTTTAGAATGCCTTCTCGATTGGAAGACTGCCAAAAAATAACGCTCAAAAGAGCTGTTGGATTTAGAAGATTTCATTTAGCAAAAAGCCGCTAATAAAAGGCATGTTAATTAAAACGCACGCAGTAGACTACGTAGATCTCAAAATAAGCTTTTGATGGATTCTTTTTGGATGGTTTGGAGCTCTAATCGAACTCCGATGTCATGTTTTTATCGAGGCACAAAATGAGTACGGGATTCACCATAAAATTTCAAGAGACCCTTTCGAATGGTGTCGAAATAGTGCAGGGACTGTTGTGGATAGATTATAAAAAAATATAAAATATTCACAGCATACTTCTTGTGCCAAGGAATATATATTCCCTCATTGGTAGTTGTAAAAGATGCTTTTGTAGAAACCAATCAAATGCCATAAAACTCTTCCCAACTGCTCATTTGGTCATAACCACTTCCAAACATAACAAAAATTCCCAATTAAACAACAGAGAAAATTGCCAATAATATATATTTTTATATATGTATTTAACACATTCCCAATCAACGGAGAGGGAGACCCGCTGTCGCCATAAAACAATACTTCCCAAAAGCCAAAAACACTTGCCGCCTAGTTGTGCCCGTCAAGTGGTCGACCTCCGAGCAAATAGAAATAATAAGCAACAATAACTAGATACACACACAAGTGTAGATACTATAGATATATAGAGTGTGGATCCCAGGACGGGCCAAAAGTGTTTGGCTTTTGACAGATGATTGATTAACAAGCAGAATACAAAGAGTGAAATGCCACCAAAAATAGAAATAATTACAGAAATTCCTTGTGTGACACTTTTTTACTTTCTTTTCATTTCATTTCCTAGTGGAAAGAGGAAAGAAAATCTGAGATCTGAGATCTGGAAAGCACAACATATCTGTGGGGGTATCTGCCAAATAAGGAAGGTGGCTGAGATCTGTTGGATATGATTGTATTTATTGTTTCTTGATTTGATTTAGAGCCAGAAATCTATTCAGTAATCAGTGGCAGATATTGGAGAGAGTACGAGTATATATTCTACTGTATTCCCATTCTATCTCTCTTTCTCTGTCTCTCTTTCCACCGCTCTTATCTTATCTCTCTGTCTGTCTTCCGCTGTGTATTCTAAATTCTAAATTAAATTTTTGTTCGGGTGCCCCAACTGTTGATAATATTTTGTTTTCTTGCGTTTTCTTTTTGCAAATAATACTACGAGTATTGTTCTTATCGGAGGCCCTGAAAAGTTGGGTAGGCCTGGAAAAAGGGTTTTATGAGTGTGATATCATCTGTATATAGGCCGTAAAACAGTCACCAGCGAATGACCAGTAAAAGATCAAACAAAACAAATATTATTGAATGGAAAGATCTGTGTTCCATCAGAAACGATAATTATTAGAAAAACTATTGGCAAACGATCGATCACTGAAGATCCCTGAAGAGGAGAAAATATTCTGTGACTATAAAATGTCCATTCGGCTACGAAATTTGGCACAAATTGTGGGGAAAGTACATATACAGCATGTACAAAGGTCAGTTTTTATTTCAACAACAAGAACATTTGCTCGGGAAACATATTCTGTATCCGATTATTCCAATTATAGACTATATAATGTGCACAATAAAAGCAAGCTCTGTTGAGTGAACACGTGCCTAAGGTTCTGTCGTTCGAGGGAGATGGGATGATATACAATATTTATTGAAGCTTCAGCCAGCAGTCCACCAGGAGAATCCGATTATTGTAGAAGAGATTCTTACAGAAGAAATCTTCCCATGATCTAGTGAATATAAAGATGCTTTTTAAACGAGAACCGTTTTTGTCTAGCCACACGACAGGCCAAAAATGCGAAAATTTCTGGAATATATGCACGAGTCTTGTCATTGAGCCAAGAAGTCAAGAACGTCCAAGAACAAGTGTTACCCTTCAGCCTCTCTACTCTTCTACCCCTCGGCTGGCTACCCTTCTGTCCAATATGTTGGACACTTAACAAATTAGCGACTAAAGAAATGGCTTAAAGGCCTTAAACAAAACACAGCAAAAGTCAGCAACAAAACAAAACGCGACAGAAATTATTTAGCAAATTTCACGAATACGATAATAGAGCAATAATCACAACAACAACAAGAACAGAAAACACACACACACACACACACACACACACACACACACACACACGAAGAGAGATAAACACACGGATACACACTCATACACTGATAAAGATCACATGTTGGCCATTTATTGTGTTGGGTCTTTTGGCGTATTTCGCATTCATTTTCCATGCCTTAATTAAATAAATATGTAACAGACTCTCTAGACTAGATAATTAATATATGCACAAAATATGGGGCACTTCTGCCCCTCTACCCCCCGTCTCTTGTTCTTCCTCTTTTTGTCTTTGAACTTGAAAATTGAATTTTGTGAAGGAGGAAGTCTGACGAAATCCACGCGGGGAACTTTTCAATCAAATCTAATTGTGGCGGCACATTAGAACTAAAATGGCAACAACAAAATGGAATAGAATTTATTAAATAATCTTTAAATACACTTAGAGAAAAAGAATGGTCATAAATCAAAGGGGGAGCGGCGGAAAATTCCATGTATTTTTTGAGACACTTTTTCGGACACTTTTCAGCCATAAATTTGATAAGGCAGCGCACATTCAATTAGAGATCATTTCAAGCGGCATATTTCACTAGCTAACGAGCTTTTCTTCGTTTAAACACAATACAAAACCAACGCATAAATACAGGAAACTTCTGGAAACGCGATTTATACATTTAATCCGACGAATATATTTTTTATTATAAATTATTTTTTTCTGTTTTTGTTAGCTTTAGCGAAACAGAAGGAAACAGAACTCTCGAGCCGTCCAAATGGAAATGCAATTGGAAATCAAGTAAAATACACAGAAGAGAAGAAAACGACGGCGGCAGAAACAGCGACGCTGGCGTATACGTAATGCATGGTGTCCGTGTGTGTTAAAAACAGAAAACAGCTGAGAGAGCGGTATCAGCAAGCAGAGTGTACTGAGAGAGGGAGAGTGAGAAAGCAGAACAGCTGATACAATGATCACCTGTTGGCGGAGAGACATAGACAGGGCGTGAGTGAGAGAGAGAGAGAGGGAGGGAGGCTGAATGCATTGAAACAAGGATGTGCGGACGTCGCAAGTTGTTGCAAAAGAGAAGGAGAGAGTGTCATGCACGGGTCGGTCGCTTGTTGTTGTCTCTCTTTCTGATAAGAAATATATGGGTTTTTGTGTTCTTTATCGAAGCTTATCAATCAAATCGGCAAATCAGAAATTTGCTCACAAATTATTTATAGATTGCGAGCCAATAAGCGATTATTAATGACGATTCATCGTCGATAAGAATGGTACATGCGAGATTAGGAATTTGATTACGAGAGACAGGCTGGCATTCATACTGGCGGGGCAAAATGTGTGAGGGCGTGTGTACAACATTTAATCTGATAAAGCAATCAATACATGGGGATCTATAGATCTATGAACCAAAAAAAAAACAAAAGAGAGACACACTGGCACCCTGCATTGTCCAATTTATGAAGTTTCCCCCTTGAAATTACTAGCGCCATCTACATTTCAGAGTAGTAAGTCAAGTAAAACCCACAACGTTATCAGGGCGCCACTAAAGTACTACATGGGTATGTAAGTAACATGTAAAATTCAGCGGGGAGTGTGTTCCTAACTATTTCTATATTTTCTCTCTTAAATAAAAAGGTCTCCACTCACCGCTTTACGTTTGTCCGCTTCGCTGACGGCCGAATTGGAGCGATGCCGGAACAGATCCATCACCTTGGTCATAGGCGAGCGTTGCGTTGCATTCGGACGCACTGCCGTCACCGTGTGGTAATACTTGAGAACGGAATGGAATTGGTATACGGTTAAGGAGATCCCTCAAAGGGAGAACTGCTTCGCAAGACTCACCTGCGCGTCGCTACCCTGATGCGGATGGGCGCTGCCATCTTTGTACTTGCTTTTCGCAGACACTGTGCCATCGGCATTGGTTATCGTCACGGCGGGATGCTGGCGGTGGCCAAAGTTCTGCATTGCCACCTTCATCGAGTTCATAAGGCCTGCCCCGGCACCCCCAGCTCCAGCTCCCGCCACTCCCGTTGCCGCACCTGCCCCACCTGCTGCAGTGGCAGCGGCGCCGGAGACAGGTGTTGGTCCGCCGGACACGGAGTACGTGCTGCTGCCGGCACTGCTGTCCGCCGAGGAGGGATCCAGCAGATGCTTCTCCTTCTGCCGCTTGGCATCCGACTTGGCGCGCGGCCGGAACACATCGAAGATCGTGGGCCGACGATTGGGCGACGCGATGCCATGGACTGTAGACTGATTGAGCACCGGCGAGTCCTCGCCGCTGCGCCTCCGCTCCAGGGAACCGGAACGCGAGCCTCCACCGACTCCCGACATGCGCTCGGTGCTGCGTGAGATCTTTTCGCTGTGGCGATTAAATTTCTCCAACTTGGCGGCCTCCCGCTCGATCCGTCGCGCTGTCTCGCGCTCCATTTTGCGGGCCTCCTTCTCCCTGCGGGATTGCTCCTTCTCTTGGCGGCTAAAAATTAGTGAAGTTAGTGATTGTTTCAGGGATAATCTGGGGCGAGTATTCTTAACTTACCGCTGCTCCTTTTCCATCTTTTTGTAGGCCTTTTTCGCCGCCTTTGCATTGGGTTCTGCGGGTGCGCTTGAAGGCCGAGATCCTGGCGGACGGCTTCCAGCGGCCGAGCCATCCTGCTCCTGAAAGCGAACATGACGTTTTTGAGTTTGTGTCGGAATTGGATTGAGATTTGGTTTGGTTTCAGTGGGAGATTCTCTTGGTGGCGGAGTCTCTGGTGTTTCTGGCATGTTTCTGGCGTTGCGGCCAAAGACAAACTGAAAACGGAGGGCCCCAGCAATTATCCTTTCGCCGACTACTATTCCTTTCTAGCTGCTGTCTGCAATTATGCCGAATTGTCTACAAACACAATTTATTCCCCACGTAAAAGCCACTTTGCCCGAAGAAGAGGAGAGAGGAGAAGAGAGGAGGGACAACAATTGGATCTGACGACACCCGATGCGATTCCTTTAATTGAAGCAACAAGAAAGAACCGAAGGAAGGACCTCTCCGCCCGCGGCGCCTTCAATCGAATCGAATCGAATCGAATCTAATCAATTAATTTATGATTACGCAAAATTACAATCAAATGTGGGCCAAAGGACCACAGTGGCTGTGCACGATATGGTCACAGAAGCTGTTGCTATAGAAAAAATCTCATTTCTCAGATCTAAGAGGAAATTCTAGAGGACTCCATAATGAAGATTGAAGAGGGAATTCAATTTAAGGCTTTTTCTGTGTGGTCTTCTCATATTCTGGTATTTAACATGTGTTCTGTCTGAGATCTCTACCACATCTGTAGACCGCCTCCTTAGACCTCGGTTTTAACACAGCAAAAAACCTTATTGTAGAGCGAAAAGTGCTTTAATTGTTCATCTGCATTAAACTCTAACAACTTTCACAAACATTAGCAGATTTTAGAGCCGAAAAAACAGCATCAGAGATCTGCAGACCCAAAAGAGTCGAAAGCAAAGTCCAATCCGCAGACAGCCTCAAAGATCTCCAAAATCGAAAAGTGCCTCCTCCCCACCTGTATTTGAGTTTATTTTTAGCAAAAACTACAAAGAAATTCGAGCCGCAATAACGCCCGACCCGACCCGAGCCCTGTTTTCATTGGGTTTCATTAACAAACTGCACAGTCACGTGCCCCCGAGGGCCATACGACCGAATGTCGATGAGCTAACGTCTGGGGTCTGGCGTTCCCCTCAAAGTGGGTTACAAAAAAGACGAGAAAAAAACCAGAAGCCGAAGCTTTGCATCTTCAGGAAAAAGTGGGGCATGGGGCAGGGCATGGCATGGTATCAGCTGTTCTCGGCTGGCGTCTAAATCAATATTTAAACAGCTCTAAAAGTGATTTTGATACAGGAGAAGGTGGTGTGGGGGGGAAATGGACTTCCTCTGGCGATTGCGATTACGATTGTAGGTGGGATAGGGGTCTTATAGCCGTTTCAGGGAGTGCCACAGCCGCAGAAGAGGGGCCGCCCCTCATTGACGTCATTGTTTGTCCAAGAGAGAACAGGTAATTACTCCTCCCCTATATACTCGAGCGATATGGAAATGATATAGAGAGAAACATACATATACCGTAGATATGTATGTATATGTATGGTTCTCGCATTCCGTCAAAGCAAATAAGAAATGGAAGCGACCCTCTGCGAGGGAACTGCTGATGGGCATTGTGGCACGATAACAGAGGAGGTAGACACGCCACTCTCTTCCCTACAGATATGTACACCCCCTATATATAATCGTGTATAAAGATATACATATATCGCACTGTGGATACAACCAAAAACAGATTGTGTTTACCTTTTGGTCGACAGAAACTCCCGAGGAAAAACCAGGCCGAAAATTACGACTATTTTCTGTGGATGGGAATCTTGGATCTTGGCTAAGAGTGGAGGGGCCTATAAATAGAACATTTTACGAGTACTATTAACCATAGCGAAAGATCTGCGCTGGCATTCACAATTATGACTATTGAATAAACAAAAAGAAAGAGCCAAGTGCTCAGGTCAAGTGAATCTGCTTCAGACAGAGCTCTTGAGAGAGTGGAAGATGATGATGCTCCCCCCAAAGAGCTTTCATGAGATATGGGCATGGAAATATCTATGTGGTTTTCATCGAAATAATTGCTGTGTTTTTAGGCAGATCAAACGAAAGTATGATTCTCTTATATAAAAACGGACTTTCGAAGTGAAGAAAGATCAGCAGAAAGAAGAAGGAATCTTCATAAAGAAACGAATAAAATGTAAGGAAAAAGTCGTTGGTCCCACAATCTACAGGCACAGTCTACAATCATGATGAAATCTCTTGAATTCTTTCAGAACTTTCTTGGAACAAGGCTTACGCGTTATGCAGCAGCGCACCTCGGTATGGTTCCCCAAACTTCAGACGTTCCTTAGAAGAAAACTAGCACTACTCTACTTTCCTCTTGACGCAGTCTTCAGTCTTTCCTCCGATATCCCCAAAAACTCTCCTCCTAATGACATCATTTTCCCGGAATCCCTGTCCTTTTCCTCTTTCTTATGGCATGGCTATCTCTCTCTTTCTTTCGCTAAATGATTTCATAATGGAAAGTGCACACAAAACCCAAAAGAAACACGAAATGACGTCAGTCCGAGGAGGAGTGAATATAAAGATTAAACAAAGCCCTCGCCCTCGTTTTTGGAGGCATTGCTGAGCGACATTTCTGCGGTTTTCTGCGGTTTGAATATTGTTTTGATTGCTATTTAGCTTGGAACTATTTTTGGGGGTGTTTTCTGTCAACGAATCATTTATGGGATCAACCTCAAAAAGAGATCTTATTTACACTTGAGATATGGATGGCAGTCTGGCAGTGTTTACGGAAACTGTCTGCCCAAAAAGGGTTCTGATATTGAAGATCCGGCCAGCATTCCTTTGGAAAGAGTCCATCCGGTTGCGTCCATCGGTATTTTGTACGTTCGTTGAGAGAGGAGCTGAAAAAACCCACCTTCGTGCCCCAATTCCATTCAACTATTCTCACATTCCTGGAGACCTTGGCTCTCTTTATGAAAATAACATCACTGAAAAAATATGATCCATAAAAATCGATCTGCCATCGATCCATCGATGCTTGCAAACCTTTCTTCATCGTTCCTTTATTCGAGGACTTACTTCATCCGAAACGGAACCCGAGACCGATCCCGAGGCCTGCAGCGGTCGCGGTGGACTCGATGTGGAGGCACTGCTCGCGCTCCTCTGCAAACGTGGCATCGTGGATGCCCCTCCCAGGGACACAGGTCTCGGCCCCGCAGGTTTTGCCCCGTACGTGGCAGCGGGTGGCGTCGTACGTCGTATCCAGATGTCGTCCAGCTCTCGCTCGCTGGGCGTCCTAGGCGGAGGCGCCTGCAGAGGCTTAATGGCTAAGCTTTGGGTATCACAATGGAGGCTTTGGTTTGGGAGTCCGGCTGTATTCAGAGCCACATTACTGGTGCGGATCTCCACCAGCGATGGCTCGAAGAACTGCTTGGAGAGATGTGGCGTGGCTGACGGGGGAAACTTGTGCGAGCCGTAGCGCTGCGAGAACAGTCCTTGGACCGAGGAGTAGCCCCCGAAGCTGGAGGGAAAGCTGATGGTGTGCGCATTGGAGGAGGCACGCAGTTTCGCCAATTGCTGCGCCTCCACACGCAGTTCCGGAGGCGTCTCCTGGGCCAGAGACACCTTGAATTTGCCATTTATGATGAGCGGCGGCTCTGAGGGCAGAGGCAACGGCGAGGTGGGTGGCTTCTCCCTGTCCACTGGCGGAGGGATTTCCTTTGGGGGCAGAGGGGCAGCCGGCTCCTCTGTGTGCAGCAGCTCCTTCAGAGCCTTGGGGAGAATGGTCGCTGGTATCGGGGGTGGCGGTGGAGGCGGTGGTGGTGGCGCCGCATTCTCCTCGATGTTCCGCGTGTTGATTCTGTCGATTTTGTGCATAAACTGTTGCCTTAGCCGCTCCAGATCCTTGAACCGCTCTTTGGAGGCCTCGTCCTGGGGCGTGGGCGGACGTGGCGGCGCTTTGGAGGCTCTCTCGGCTTTGGAAGCGTCCGTGCCACCTGTCTGAAGAGATTTCTCCCCATCTCCATCCTCATCATCCTCTTCCTTGCATTGGGAGAGCCGCCGCCTTTCGGTGAAGGGCGGCAGGAGGTAGCCCGGACGCGGATTCATGGCGTACAGATCCTTGCCGAACTTGCCGCTGAGGCTCAGGCTCAAACTGAGATGCACTTCATCCACATCGTCATCGTCGTCCTGCTCCTCCTCGTCGTCGCTGCTGCTGCTTTGGAAATCGAAGGAATTGGATCGCGGCAGGCACTTGAGCATCTGGGCATCGATATGGGGTCCGTGGGGCACCAGACCCCGCGACTCCCGCTCTGTCTGCGGCTGCAGATGCGTCTGCAAACTGCCTGAAGATGCAGCCGAATCTGGCTCGGAGTCGGACTCGTAGCCGTCCTGCTCCTCCAGGCCCTCCATCGTCGACTCGAAGGCGCATTCGAAGGTGTCCTCCAGGTAGGCGGGATCAGGCTTCTCCTCTGCCGGCTGTCCCGCCGCTGGCTGCTGTTTCACATGCTCCTTCTCCTCAATGCAGTCGCCAGGTGGTGGCGATGCCATTTGTGGGATTGTTTTCCTTTTTGTTTTTTTTTTTTTGGGATGATCTTTGGATGCGAGCACTCTCTTGCTCTGTTTCTCTCTCTGTCTATCTCTCTCTGATGTCTCTCACTCGCTGTCACAAATATTTTCTTTTGCACGACATTGATATGCCGCCTGATATCCTTGGGGATCTGTAAAAAGGTTTGAGGATCGTTCTATAGGAAGGTTCTATAAGTTGAATGTTGAACGTTCCTTTTGTGTTGATATGAGGGATATCGATCGTCTATCGATCATTTGGACGATGGCTTGCATCCTTTATCGATTTTCAATCGAATTTTCTATTAAACTATCATTATTTCTCGATTTTCAATAGATTGTCTATAAAAATGCAATCCAATCTTCTATTAAACCAGCGATACTATCCTTTTCACAGCTTTTTATAATCGATTTTCTATCGAATCTTCAATAAATCTAGAAGGAAATGTATCTTCTATGTATCATCAATCCTCAACCAATCTGCTGTCTTATACTGATCTCCTATCAATCAACTAGCATTCATTACCCGATTTCCGATCATTCTTCTATTCCACATTCGATCGATTTTCTGTCGATCTCTCATTTTAGACACCGATTTCCATAAAATGGAAACCAGAAAACCCCGAAACCACCACAGAGGTGAAGGTCGCGAAACAAAAGGCAGAGAAAATGTACAAATTCTCGTCATTTCACCGCGCAGTTCCTCTTCGTTTCTCTTCGAAAGAACGAAACGATCCGATCCGAACAACAACAAAAACAAAAGCTAATTTCATTGTTTACGCTGCGTCATCGTCAACGTTTTTAGTGAAAATAAAAACAAAAGTTCCACAATAAATAAATAAACAATGAAAGAGAACAGAAACCAGAAAACAGAAGCCAGAAACCGAAATTAAAGAAGCTCTGCGTCTGAATGCTCAACATATGGCAGCAGACAAAACAGAAGATCCAGCCCCAAAATAGAGGTATATATAGATGTATCTTTGAAAGATGTATCTAGAGTGAGAAGAGGAGTGACAAGCCACAGAAAGGGAGGGAAAATCCAAAAGAACGAGAGCGCTCTTTGATCGACATTTGAACGATTGACAGAGGATTGCTAGAACATTATCAAATCGGGGTTGAATGAAGCATTGATAGGTGTTTGGTTGAAGAGTCGATAGAGCTAACGATCTAGAGAAATATCTGGTTCACTCTTTAGAAGCAATCCCAAAACGAATCGTTATCGTTCTACATTCAAAACCACTTTTGGAAAACTCCTCTAGACAAGCCACCTCTTGTTTGCCACTGCCGCTTTCCCCTCATTCCTCAATCCAATGTCGTGCAACAAGTGCCCCGACTAGACGCCAGAGTGTCTGGCAAAAAGTGAGCCGTAAAGATACAAAGATACATGTTCGTGTATATGTACATAAACATTGCCATGCGGTGGCTAGCCATAATAAATAATAAATAGATACAAAATAGCGGAGCAATCAGCTGACGAATGCAATTGATTTCTGGGTAGCGTCTAATGTTATACAATTTCATGCAGCAGAGGGGCTGTGGAAGGGGCAGGGAGAGGGACAGAGAGAGGGAGATGGCCATGTAATTGCATGGCTACTGCCACGGTTGTATCCGTCAGATACAAACTGCAGTTTGGATTGAGTCACAAAGCAGCCTGGCCTGGTGGTTCGTGTCGAGGCAATTAAAATGAAATTTCTCGCTTAGAAAAAACAGTATCTGTACCTCTGAGGGGGGAAACGTATCTGTGTATCTCTGTATCTCTGAACAGGGGGAGCAGTGGGCACCCTTTGACTTTTGGTCTGCTGATCTTTTGTGAGTCACGCCGCTGCCCCCACCCTCCCCCTCCATTTGCCACCCACACGTGCGTCAGAGAGAAGACCGCGAAATGAGAGACACATATGTGGATACCAGATACATTTGTATCTAATTGCCATTAATTGCGGCGGGGCGCATCCATTAGATGCGTACGCGAGCATCGGGCATGCCATATGCTCGATTACACCACAATTTTGCGGTTCCGAGTCTATGGTGGGAGGGAAAAGGGAGGGGAAGGGGAAGGAAAGTACACTTTTAGGCACAATTTCAACCACTTGTTGCAGACACATTTGTATCTTGCGAGTGAGATTTCTCAAGGGAGGAGAACTTGTTATTTATCCAAGAGATACATGCGGTTTCAATAGATACTTATCGATACCAAAATGGCATAAAATCGATCGAATCTTTTATCTCTAGATATCAGATCGATTGAAATGGTTAAGATTTAGCTCTTCACTCCTTTTATCGACCCATTTTAGAGGATTATACTTCAAAGAACCCACCTTTGGGGATCAAAAGCAGTACGTGCCTCTATTCCCCATTGTTTTCAAAGTTTTCCCTTTTTTAAATCCAAAGGTTTCCTTGGCTATTTGTATCCAATGCAAATGAGGCAGAAACTATTCCAAAAACATTGAACTCTTGCCCCGAATTCACGCGTAATGGCAGTCACGTAATCGAAATTATTGTTTAATTGAAGACGAGAAAAAAAACAACAAATTCGCAAACAAAATGCTTTGTCGACTGTCGACGTCAGCAGCAATGACAATAATTAATAACAAAAGCAGAAAATGGCACTCAAGCCTCATTTAGCAGTTTCATTTTCATATAAAATATCACACGAGAATCAAATAAAATACAAATTAAATCTGAGCAAAAGGTGTGCCACAGGGGGACGGACGGTCCAAGGGGTCGCCCGGTACCTGTATCTGTACGTCTGTATCTCTGTGTGGCTGTGTCTCCGAGAGAGATTATATTTATTTAAATGTGATAAATTATCCCCCCAGTTGCATTTTAATGAGTTCTACAAGTAAAATGGTTTAATTTTTGAAGCTGTTGGAGGATGGGAATAATCTTTGATACCTTATAAAAATTATTTATTTATTTTTAGGTGCATCTCTTAAGGATATCTCTGAATTTCGATACTTTATTATATCTTTTATATGGTTATCAGCTTGTCAGCCAGACCGAGGGGTGCTACTGCATGGTGCGTGTTTCATTTAACCGAAATGGAAAGCAATCTATTTATCTATATCTATTGTACGAGTATACAGGCCAAAGCCTGCATAGAACATGTATACCCCTCTGAAAGGCATCACAAATACTCGTATGCAAAATTCAATTGCAGTTGGTTTTGGCTCTGGCACTTGGTATTGAAACTGAGGCCCACAAATAAATATACAATATAAATTCGAATACGATATACAGAATAGAATGAATACAATGAAACCCAGTGTGTGGGCTGTAATTGCTGCTAAATGATGTAGGATTGCCAGCTGCCTTGAGGCGTGAGGCATGGAGGCACTTCCTTCGTTCTCTTGGCCCAGTGTCTTATGCAATCCCCCGCCCGTCTGCTGGCAACCCCTCACGTGATCTCCTCCTCCGTAATGAATGATGATTCACTCCAGAGAGAGAGAGAGAGAGAGAGAGAGAGAGAGAAGACTGAAGGCCTCCGATGGCTGATAGCAGCAGAAATGTCACTCGCTTGGACGGGGAGCAGCAATTCATTAAGCGGCTGTCATCAGTCCCCGCCGGTCATAATTGATATTGTAATCAACAGAGAACCTCAGAGACTTGGAAGTTTCATAGACTTTTCCTACGATAAGGATTGCCAGATACACAGATACAGATACGAGTGCACGAGTGGCACTATCTGCACCGCAAATGAGTCGAAAAATTAGCAACAGAGATTCTCTCATTGTGGAGGTGGCGGTGCGTGGGATTTTCTCGATGGTCTGCTAATTGGCAGAAAAGAAGCCGCCGCAGCCGTATGTCGGATAAAAACTAACATCTGGTGGGTGGTTTTGCCATCGAAACGTTTTCTTTGAGGCACATTTAGTATCTTTTAAGGTCTAAGCGATGATTAAATATCAATAAATAGAAACGGTTGTAGATATAACAAATCATCTTTATCCATGATTTTCTACCACAAAGACTTCTACTTTCCTTTGTTCTACCTCTCGGAAACGCAAAACAAGGAAATTGCATGACATTATTCTGCATACAATCTATTGCATTACTGTGTAAAAGAGCCATAAAGATAGCAGCAGTATCTATATCTACATATAGATTCATACTGTATCCATGAACAGTCGCAACGTTGTTGCCGAGGCACATGGCCCTCTTTGGGGGGTTCTTCTGATAAAAAAAGGTCATAAAATTGAGCTACAAACTCTCTGCGATATGAAAATAGATAGCCAATTGATCTGTTAAACAAATACATACATATATGATAAGCATTCACGCGACAACATAAGTGAAGTGCACTCTTGAGAGCTTCCAAGCCACAAATGTGGATCCGTAATTGATAATTTCCTCTTTCGCTTTCGGGTTACTCAATGCCTTTGCCTCTGCCTCCGCCTCGAGCATAATCAAATTGCTGGCTTTTCAATTTCCATTTGTTCAGCGGAAAAAGAAACTTGGAGACTGGAGACGAAGCCTCTGGGGGCTGGGGGCTGGGGTCTGGGGGCTGGGGTCTGGGGGCTGGCGTCTGGGACTGTTGTCAAGCGCATTTCAATTTGCATTTTTCACTCTTGACTTGCGACTCGTTTTTCTGTGTCACTTTTGAGGAGAGACCCCACACCCATACCCCTCAACCCTCAACCCTCTCCTCCATCCGTCCGTCGGTCCACAATCGGGCGGCGTCACGTGTTTGTTTGTGGTTTTGCCATTCGTTTAAGTTTGTTTTTCTGTTCATTATTTTATGTTGTTTTGCCCTCTGTTTCAGTCGCAGTTCCAGTCTCAGTTCCAGTCTCAGTCTCAGTTTCAGTTTCGATTTCTGTTTATGTCAACTCAAGGTGGCAGATCATTGAACGCTGCTATGACCAATTGAAGAATGTTTTACAGAGAGAAACTACAGAAAACACAAACACCAAGCACAACTGTACTTTTTGTTTTACAGGGAGAAGCACTTAACCGCATTTGCGTTCCTTTTCGATTGCCTAACAACATCAAGCACAACTGTATTTTTTTTTTTAGGAGAGACCCTTTTAACCACTTGATAGTAGTACTTTTTAAGCACTTTCTCTTAGATCTCTTCAGTTCTTGAGATTCAAACAAAACCTTCCTAAAATGTAAATCAGCAAAAAGTCCCATCAAATAAATGCATTGCATTGTACAGCACTTCTAAGAATAGTAGAACCATTTGCCCTTTTAAATATAATTGAGCTCCTTGGGATATTTCCTCTTTCTTTAGGCCTCTTTTGGAGGCACACCTTCTCCCCTCCTCATATTCCGTAATCATCCATCAACACTTGCAAAGGTTCCACACGGTAGAAAATGGCCTCCTGGTAATTGCCACAATTAGATAAACAATCCACTTCTCAGGAGGGCCATCGGAGGACGAGGAGGAGTGCGAGAGGTGCGATTAACAATGGAATATGGGCCAGGTGTCGTTTGGGTCAAATTCAATATCAATTGTAGGAGAAAAATCAAGTCCAAGTTCAAAAGGAGGCCCAAAGGTAGGAGATACATAGGTTCATTTCGATAGGCATATCGGCACCGATTTACACCCCAGAGATATAGATCGAATTGCGATAGAGTGATGTGGAAACCATAGGTTCATGTGAGAGAATATATACGACTCAGAAAATATTCAGGTTTACATCGAGAGAGAGTTGTATAATTACTATGTTACGTATGAATCGACTAGACAATCATTCTACACATGGAGAACCCATAAAATCCGTTCAAGCTATTTTCAGACAACATTTATGGCCGCAATAGACCCCGAAAGACCGCTAAGATCGTTCAACTGGTTTCTGTTTTTGGACCGTAAGAACCATTAAACGAAGATCGCTCGGTGCATGATCAAATATACTCGTATGCCATCCAAAAAGCCATCCCCCAGATCTCGTTAAACCGCATTCGAGTGTACGACTAAGACCGAATGGAATATGAATATCTGCGTAATAAATAAGTTTGCTCCGTGTAGAGTAGAGTGAATTAAAGTGGAGGAGAGCCGAGAGAAAACAATTTATAATACAACAAATACATGCAATTATCGATTTTATAAGTAGTGCCGTGTTTCTCAGATTGTCTGTGTGTTCCGCTAAGCGAATAATATTCGCACGTATTCGCATTTGTCTGGAGGGGGGCGTGGAGGGGGGGTGGGGGCGGGAGCAGGAAGTTCCGACCGTCCGTCCGTCTACTCTGAAGACACGAGAGACTCGCATTTCAGTTGCGTCGCGACTGTGAACGTCTCAAGCCGTTTTCTGCTGGGAAGAGCCCCGAAAACAGATACGAATATCGGTTCTATATCTGATACAAGTGCAGATACATTTGGAGTGCAGTTGGGTGATAGAAAAGTATCTTCAAGCCAGTGTTAAGCAGAAAAGATACATTCGAAGAATGAAACTCGATCGCATGAAGCTGCTCTTCGTCTCCGCGGGCACCCTCGTCTTTGCCATCCTCTTCGGCTGGGTTATGTTCCCAAAGATACTTAAATTTATGATCTCCAAGGTTCGCAAAAGTGCTCCACCTGCAGCTCCATCTCTTCGCCCCGTAGAAGTATCTCTAACGAAAAGTATCTTTAATCCGTAGCAAGTAACGCTAAAGCCCGGCACGGATGTCAGGGAACTCTGGTCGAATACCCCCTTCCCGCTACACTTTTATTTCTACGTTTTCAATGTCACCAATCCGGAGGATGTATCCCAGGGTGGGCGGCCACGGCTCCAGGAAGTGGGTCCCTTTGTGTTCGAGTGGGTTTTGCGATCGATCTTTGAGATTAGAGCTGGCAATTGATATCTTTCCCTCTTGTGCAGTGAATGGAAGGACAAGATTGATTTGGTGGATGACGCTGTGGAGGATTCGGTCACTTTTACCATGAGGAATACTTTTATCTTCAATGCGGAGGCATCGTATCCCCTGACGGGAGAGGAAACTATTACCCTGCCACACCCCATCATGCAGGTAAGAGAGATCGTACTCGAGCAACGGAAAGATACTCCTTTAAAGATAGGAAGACACTCATCTAAAGCTAAAGGTGACGGCAGATGGATATTTATAATCGATTCTGAAGGTTGATAAGATACTCCTCTAAAGATAGATAAGGTACTGCTCTAAAGATAGATAGATAATTCTCTTCGGAGTGCACATGACCTTAATGACTCCCATTGTTCTCTGAATCTCTCTTTCTCTCTCTCTCACTCTCTGTGGGAATTATGCAAATCACATTCTCAGCAGCGAAAAATGCACCTATCAAATTGTGAAAATCATATTTGAAATGCAATTACTCAGATGCTTATCCGCGAGATACGCATTAGAGATCTTCCACATGAATTCAAATGGGAAAACGAATGAGTTGCGAATGTGTTCTGGGGTGAATTCGATTTATCATATTTCTCCCTTCAATTTCCTCCAGCCTGGCGGCATTACAGTCCAGCGAGAACGTGCGGCCATGATGGAGCTGATAGCCAAGGCCATGTCTCTGGTGTTTCCCGGAGCCAAGGCCTTCCTCTCCGCCACGTTTATGGATCTGTTCTTCCGTGGCATCGATGTGGACTGCTCCCCGGATGACTTTGCTGCCAAGGCCCTCTGCACAGTGTTCTACACGGGCGAAGTGAAGCAAGCGAAGCAGGTCAACCAGACGCACTTTTTGTTCTCATTCATGGGGCAGGTAAGTGTGTCCTTCGGGTATCGATCCCAGATTTTGTAGAGATCCCCCTCTTTTTGTAGGCCAACCACTCGGATGCTGGACGCTTTACTGTCTGTCGGGGCGTGAAAAATAACAAGAAACTGGGAAAAGTCATACGATTCGCCGAGGAGCCCGAAATGGATGTCTGGCCGGGCGACGAGTGCAACCAGTTCGAGGGCACCGACTCTACCGTGTTCCCCCCTGGCCTCAAAAAGGAGGAGGGACTGTGGGCCTTCACCCCAGATCTGTGCCGCTCTTTGGGGGCCACCTATGTGAGGAAATCCTCGTATCATGGCATGCCCTCCACTAGATACACTCTGGACCTGGGGGACATGCGTTCCGAGGAGAAGCTGCATTGCTTCTGCGATGATCCCGAGGATCTGGAAACGTGTCCCCCGAGGGGCACCATGAATCTGGCACCCTGTGTGGGGGGCCCGCTGTTGGCCTCCATGCCGCACTTTTACAATGGAGATCCAAAGCTAGTGGCAGCCGTTGATGGCCTCCATCCGAATGAGAAGGATCATGCGGTTTATATCGACTTTGAGCTGGTAAAAATGTAATGGGAATCTCTGTAGGATATACAATTACATCTCTATGTTCGTTCTTTAGATGTCTGGCACTCCCTTTCAGGCGGCCAAGCGACTCCAATTCAATCTCGACATGGAGCCCGTGGAGGGCATTGAGGCGCTGAAGAATCTCCCAAAGCTCATCCTTCCCCTCTTTTGGATCGAAGAGGGCGTGCACCTGAACAAGACCTACACGAATATGGTCAAATACACGCTATTCCTGTGGGTGTCCTAGAGGTCTGCATTCGTCTCCTGCTTTCATAGATCCCCCTTCTTCCTTTCAGTGGCTTAAAATTCAACTCTGGTCTGCGTTGGACTCTCATTACTCTCTCCCTGGTGGGTCTCATGTCCGCTGCTTATCTTTTCTATCAGAATTCCGATAGCCTGGACATCACTCTGCCTCCGAATATCCTCAAGGAAGTCAACAAAGTGGCCGATGCGGCCATGAATTCAAAGATGTTCCCTGTGAAAGCTCCCACCACTCCACAGACGACTATTCCGGGCACCAATCCTCCCACCAATCATGGCGCCCAGCCACCTCCTGCTGTGGCTTCGGTTCCAGGCATATCTCCGCCGTTAAGTCTCAAAATGGAGAAAACACAACGCTATTAGAGCTTAAGAGAGAGATAGAGAGAGAGAAAGAGAGATCCCTGCGATCTCTGGGATCCACTGTACTCTGTACCGATCCCCACTGTAGTAGTTTCTTAGTAGGGAAGCACCCCTGTAGTATATTTAATTCAAATGCTAATAAAATGCGACAGAAAACTTGTTTTTAGAGACCATTGGAGCGGCCTTTAATCGCTGAACTTCGTGCGCTAAAGATCTTTCTGTTTCAAAATAGAATAATCTTTTATTTATTTCCCTTAAAGTTTACTTAATGCTTTCCACATAAGAGTGTCGAATCCTCCTCCCAAAAGGTCACATCCTTCGCCAGTTCCTCGTCGCTTAAGAGCTCCATCAAATGGTCGCATTTAATCCCATCTTCTTTGACAAAGAAATCATAATCCACATCCTTGATGTAAATCTCTCGCAGTTTTTCCTGCTGTATCTCTAGATAGTTCAAGTCTTTTAACTTCGGCAACATATCCATGGGATAGGTGATGCTCAAGCGCTCCAAGTGCTTCGATTTCCACAGATCTGGGGTATCCTTGAGCTTATCTATGCCCGACAGATCCAAGTCCATCAATCCAGTGGCCTTTGATAGAAAATCCAGACTCGACAGATTCGTATTGGCCAAATCGAGCTGCTCCAGGGCTTGAGGCTGGGTAATTTTCACATCTTCCAGCTGAAGATTGTTATCCAATCGAAGTCTGGTGATGCGGCCATCGAGAATCACAGATTTCAGAGCACAATTGGAGGCCTGCAGATCTTGGATGTCTCCTTTAAGACGAAGTCTCGTTAGATGTGGATTATCAGAGAGTATTAAATGCTCTATGGATCCAAAAGTATTCATGGATATCTGTTCCAATAGATTATTTCTAGCTGAAAGTAGTCTCAGCGGTCTAAAGAGTCCTCTGGGGAGTTCTTTGAGTTTGTTGCTGTCTAGATTCACGGTTTGAAGTGCATTTAAATGAGTGAAAACATCTAGAGCAACAATCTTCAGTTGATTGTTGGATAGATTGAGTTTCTGTAACTTTTTGAGGGGTAAAAATACACCTGCAGGGAGTTCTTCCAATTGATTGTCGGATAGATTCAACTCCTCCAGCTCTGTCGAAAGATCAAAGGTGTTTCGTTCCATTTCCTTTATAGAATTTCCTCCCAGATTGAGTATCTTCAAGTTCTGCGAACCCCTAAAGCACTCTCTTTCTATGTGCTGCACCTCACTTTCCAAGACATCAAATTCCACGAGTTGTGGCAGACTTTGAAAGACATTTCTTGGTAGATTCATCAGTCGGGAACTGTGGATGATCAGTGCTTTGTAGTCCTTCAGTTTCTCCGCGGTATTCTCTCCAAAAAAGGCCACCTCTAAGGCTGAGGGATACTCCAATCCCACGCAGAGGCTCTCCTGACAATCTAATCGCTCCACTGGCACTTCCTTTAGCCGTCTCCGGCTTCCTTCTTTATCTGCATCCTGTATCCGCATCTCTGACTCACAAATGGAGGCTACAAGCAGCAGAATCTTGAACACAGCCTCTAATTTTCGGAGCGACAGCATCTCTGTGGATCTTTGTTGATGAAGAACTAAACATAGAACTGGAATCGAGAAGCTTTTATGGCACATTTTAGACGATAAACAAAACAGAACACGACCTTCGGCAAACATACAGAAGGAGAGCATCCAAAAACTGGTCTTCGAATTTTGGGTTTTTGTTTTGTTTTTTTCTGCTCATAAAAATTTATGATTCCTCTTCAATGAACATTCGCCGGAGCTCCTCTACAACTCGGCGATTACTTAGTTCATTTCGAATCAAAAGCCGGCCGATAAGCACGTTCTCTCCACTCCTACACTCGACACTCGACACTCGACACTCGACGATCGACGATTGATGGGGGTCCCCGCAGTTCGAGTAATCCTATAAATTATAGGCAACTGGAATATCAGCTGATACGATAGGCTCTGACTACCGCCGAAAGTGTGTCTCAGTTGTGGCTCATTTGGGGGCTACATACGAACCACTTTTTCACGGTATTACTCTAAATAGATTCTCGGCTTAAGATACAAAATAAACTGATGTAAGATTCTAGTTTGCAGAAGTACGGGAATGTGTCTCCTATATCTTTATAGAATTTCCTTTCAGATTCGGTTTCAGGGCTTTCATAAAATCAATGAATTGTATTGCTTCAACTAGTCAAGAGACAGCTCTTTAATCGCACTCTTTATCTCTATTCATTAATCAATAATTGTAGTAATTATTTACGATAACTTTCAATGTATGAAACAAGTATCAGAATGAACACTTTTGTTCATTAATTTTATCATCTGTACATACGATTACACCAGCGTATCACTTCCGTCGATGTTCGATATTCAGATACCCCGAATCTCTCGCAAATACGCTCCACTAGTATTTTGTTGTTGAATTCTGGGAACAATGAAAGCACATAATCTAGCCCAACGAGTACACCTTTGATTACCATTCAAGTTCGTATCAATATCATGTATAATTCCATTCAATACCATGCTTTTCCTATCAATATCACTCCTTAAATCAACCATTACACAGACAACTATTAAAATCTTCTATCCTCTCAATAATCCATTAATTTTTAAGAGTACTTAAAGTGCTGTAAACCAGAAAGTAATGCCCCTGCATTTATGTGCAAATTATCTCATTTTTTCCCCTAGAATTATATCATCATTCTGTGAACAATTTCGTCATCGTTTGAACCTACAATTTCTGTGATTTATTTCACTGGAAAATCTTAAACATTTAGCGCCTGACTTGAGCAATAAAATTAATAAAATAAATAAAGTGCCATAAACTGCCAGAAGGCGCCATATAAAAGGAGCACCAGGCCCCCACACTTCACTCGTAAAAGTACGAATAGTACGTTCTATATAGAAAGAGATATCCAGCATGACTGATGGCTATATATTATCTGTATATGTATGTGTATGAGGCACGTACTCCCCTGCATTGTATCGCATTTTTTTGCACAGCAAAACTATTGTGGAAATTTCGTTGATTTGAATGGAAATGCAGTCGGGGGTGGAGGCGAACAGAAATCAAAAGATTGGAAAGACTAAGTAAGCTTAAACTAGAGGATACCCTACAAAATAGAGGGAACTCTAGCTCTTAGAACGAGAGGTGGAGGAGGAGATCGCTTCCAAAAAATCGTTTCTAGTCACGTTTAATCTTATTCCTACTGGAAGAGTCCTCCGAGTAAGTAAGTTTGATATATAGGTAGATAAAAGAGGGATATATATCTTCACAAATACAGCATACCCTTTTATACCCTTTATGAACCCAACATAGAGGCAGGCTGATGATGATTTCCTCACTCCTTCTCTTTTTTCCCCTCCGGTTCGACTGGGTTCTCTTGGGGGATATGCAAAGTAATTGCTGGAAATTGAATTGAAAACAAGAGTGCGACATTCGTTTCATATCGCTAAACGAAGTCATGCCATTCCAATTGAGAACTCAAGACATACACAAAGATATATGTGTACATCATCGTACATCATGGCTCAAATAATTAAAAAGCCATTGGACTACTACTAATAATAATCTTTAAACAATAAGCAAATACTCGTAAGCAGATCAATTATCAATTATAATTTCCAAAGACTGGGGAAAAGCGGGTTTTGTTTGCTTCGAATAAAACCTTAAGTCCCATGAAAATATCGGGCGTTAATTCTCAACAAGCGTATAAATTTGTTTGTCGAAAGCTTTAACCGACTTTGAATTTGAATTCCTTCCACAATTTAAATACTTTTGTCATTCGCTGAGCGGCAAAATAATTGAACGACTGAAAAGCAGGTTGAACGTGTTCGTTCCCCCTGGCGACGACGACGACGATTCCGATAATGGATTGTTATAATTTTTGTGATATTTTTCGATTAATTAAAAAGGGTCTTCTTTCACGTAATAAATGATATAAATTGTATGTAAAATGTTGCTAGAATTTGATTTGTATCTCTGCCAGAGAATTCTTTGTAAATAAATAGAAATAGAACAGTTAATGAAAAGCCCACCCTATAAAGAAAACTCTTCGCTAGAGCATGAATCATCAGCCAAGGCAGCAGCTAAATTAGCGCGAATTTTTTATTCTAAAAAGCGACGTTTACGATCTAGAAAAACTATAAAATGTACTCAAATTTATTAGAGAAATATACAAATGTATTTCCACGTGTTTTTCATGGGCGGAAAATACCCTAGTCTGTGGCCAAGACTCTGCTTATCAGCCACCAAATGATTTCCACCTTCTGTGGGCCACAAAACACAAAAGCTTTAAGTAAATTAAGTAAATAATACTGCCATGATAAGAGGCCAGACAAAAGAGAAAGAGAATGTTTTTGCTGGACATTTCATGGGCTGAAATCCGTTTATGGCCATAATATAGAAATTCTCTATAGAACAGAAGCACCACAGTGCGCAACCAGCAGAGCGCGGAACTTCAGACAAAGACAGACAGCAAGAGACAGAGAGAGAGAGAGAGAGAGAGAGAGAGAGAGACATAAAGAGTCGCTCCTCTCCATAGAAAAAAAAACAACTAAACAATGATTCGAACGAATTATAATACACATGTCAAAACGATGATGACAACAAAATAAAATAGATTATATTTTGCTGTCCCAAACGAAATCCATTATTTGCCCTATACAAATCTCAGCATATTACACATTTAATCTGATGAAATATGAAGAGAAATCAAAGTACTTTTACGTTTATCGATAGATCCAAACGATAATTGCACTTTGATATCGAGCGATCATGATCATGCAATCGTCTATTAGTTTTTATCGAATATCTATCGATGTATATCAAGCATTTACTGGAAAAAGGGAATAATACCAGATTTTCAGTACAAACAAATCTTAAAAATGCCAGATAGAACCAGAACACAACTTTTTTCGATAATTATCGATATTTTCCCCGCATTACAGTGGGAGTAGTAGTTAGAGTATCTATTGAGACGCTGTTTGAAGCTGTGCTTAATATTTTTTTGCAAAATCAAAACACCATGAATACCTACTCGGTAGAATGAAAATTATATAGAAATGATGGATGGATGGGAGACATGGAATTATAGCATTATGGCATCATATTAGTGGCTTATCATTTCAGTTGAGAGCTGATCGTGAACCGCGGAGCACAGCCACAGCACACGCTCCAAATGTACGTCCGGAATTGCCTTGAGGTGTGGTCCCTGGTGAGTGTGCTGGTGGCGTTGGTGGCATCAGCAGAGATCACACCAGATCTCATCCGCGTGGAGAGCTTGGCGGATCACTGCCTCGTCCAGGCGGAGCAAACCCGCTGCAGTGGCTTCAATTTCGAAAGGGAGGACGAGAGGGCCTCCTTTGACCTTCAGACGGAGGTAAGGATCACCCCGGATGGCAGCACCTACGAGGTGGTGGGCGACGACCAACCCACGGGAGCTCTGATATTCGAGAACTGCACCTTTGTGCAGTTTCCCGCGAGGCTGTTGTACAGTCTGGAGGTCACAGAGCTGGACATGCGATCGTGTGGCATCAGGCACATGCGGTGGGACAGCTTTGCCCTCGGCGCCGAGAAGCTGGTTATCCTCCTCCTTTCAGACAACCTGCTGGAGGAACTCAACGATAAGAGCTTCTTTGGAGCCGGGAATCTGCAGTTCCTGTTCCTCAATCAAAATAGGATCAGGAATCTGGAAACGGACACCTTCGATGGTCTGCAGAGTCTACAGTACTTGAATCTCATCGAAAACCAACTCGAAGAGCTTCCCCCAAGGATATTTGACGACCTAAAGAGCCTCCAAACGGTGCTTCTGGCCCAAAATCTGCTGACCACCGTGGCAGGCGATTTGTTTGCCTACAATCCCCGCATCCATAGCGTGTCCCTGCATACAAACCGCCTGGAGGATCTGCAGGAGTACGCCTTCCGCGTGGGACAGGAGCACCGCCTGCATTCTCTCGATCTCTCACACAATCCACGGCTGACGGTGCTGCTCCTCAACCTGAACGCCAGCCGCTTGTCGGTGCGCAACTGCTCGCTGGACCGCGTCAATCTCTACGGATCGGTGACGGAGGTCGACCTCAGCGATAACCGGGTGCGGGAGCTGTACTTCCCCGCGTCGGAGACCCTCGAGTATCTGGTGCTGCGCAACAACTCGCTCGTCCAGATGGCCTCCCTCACGCGTGTGCCCCGCCTGCGGCACTTGGATGTGGCTGATAATCCCCAGCTGGCGCCCTTGCCCGAGGGCTGGCAGACGCCCGAGCTGGAGCTCCTCGATCTGCGAGGCACGGGACAGCAGGAACTCCCACTGGCGGCACTGCAGGGGATGCCACAACTCCGAAAGCTGGACATTTCGGGGAACAATCTCACGGATATCGATCCTACGGCATTCCCACTGCTCTCCCAGTTGACGCACTTTTATCTGCATGCCAATAACTGGAACTGCTTCAGCCTGTGGACCATCATGAACATGCTCATCCGTCCCAATGGCATCACATACACGGTGGACACTGTAGACCCCGATTTTCCCGGAGAGTACATCCATGGTATAGCCTGCATGTACCGCCAGCCAGAGAAGGAGCCTCTGGGAGGCTATTCCTCCACTGAAATCGAATCGGGCTACTCCGCCAGCGTGGAGCGAGCGAGCGAGCCCTCGGAGGCTGAGAAACTTCGCAAGGAACTCCAGACCGTGGTGCAGCATTTTGAGGCAAAGTTCGATAGGATAATGGAGGCTTTGGAACAGCTGAACGATCGCATGTCCTCCATTGAGAGGCTCAATCACACCATCTGGAATACGGTCACACTTTCTGTTTAATTCGATCTCCAATCTAAAGTTTCCAAAGTTCTATTGTTTGAGTAATAAATTTGTTTTGTTTTGACCTCAATTTCCGATTGCTGGTGTATCCGGAGAGCATCGATAAAAGCTGTTATCTCTGCTGGCAATGCCTCTTCGCCTGACCTCTGGCAACACCCGTTAAAATCGCAATTTGCTTGTAAATATTGCCTTTTTGTTTTGAGTCGTTTTGTCGAATACGTAACAAAATATTTGCACAAAAATATTGATTTTTCAAGCCAAAGCAAAGTCGAGGAGGGGCCTTCTTTGGTTCCCCGATGGTCGCTCCAAAAGATATTGAAAGCGAGCGTTCATTCAACTCTTGAGGGAACGGAACGAAAGAATAAACATAACTGAATCGAAAGAATCCGAGAAGGAATTGCATAAGTGAGAGATAGATAGATAGATAGATAGAGAGAGAGAGAGAGAGAGCGAGAGAGAGAGATTCCATAGAATTAATTACAGGCACTTGATGGCCTGCTAATTTCCAAGATAAACAAAAACAATAAACGATCATTCTATGTATATAACTAGTCCCCTATATACTCGCACTTCCTCTGTATGTATGTATGTACATACGAGTACTCTCTCTGTGCGGTCGATCAGTATTTTTTTCGAAATGCAGTTTTCTGTAACGGTAATTGGCATACAACTCGTGCCGATCGGCGCAACTGTAAATGTTAACATTCGATATTACCATATTCTCTATATGCTATGTACTATATTCCGCCAGAAATCAAAGGTCGAACACTTGCTGGGCTGACTCCACAGGTCTGGGCGTTAAATTGAAAGGTGGTTTCTTTAAAACGATAATTGCCAAAAGGAGATAATACGGATGATAAGATATTGCAGAGCAAAAACCAAGAAAATATCCCCCAATACCTGGTATTTCCCATACATGATCTCATCATGGGAATTTCCCATAAACTCATCATCCGTGGAAATGAATTACTGAGAGCTCAATTACCCTGCAGAATTTTCTAGTTTAAAATATTCAGTTTGAAAAGACCGCCATCAAATAAAGTACCAGTGGCTGGAAGTGGAGGGAAATGTCCCTTTCACTCATCAGTGAAGGGAATTTCCCACTTAGTCACATCCATGCGAAAAGGGGGAGGGGGGGGATCGAATCATATCAACACAAAAGAAACGCAAAAAAGGCATACAAAAATAAATCATATATTTTTGGCAATTAAACAATCGAATAAGGGGAGGGGGTAGGGGTAAAGGGTTGACTAAGAAAGTAACACCAACCTTTTGTTCTTGCTAATCAGCCACTGGAAATAATGTTGATTCTCTTGTTGAATGGAAATTTAAAACACAAAAATGCACTGGCACAGTTACTGTCACCGTCACCGTCACAGTTATGTGAACGGACGAGAACACTATTATACTCTTGAATTTTGTAAACAATTTCGCGATTAGGCTAACAATTTTTGTAAATAAGAAGAGAACGGACGTTTGTTGAAGATTAAAACGAAATTATTATTATTATTATTTCAGTGGGCAGAGGGGAGCAGGGGGTTTTGAACATCCAAACACTTGGAAGGTGTTGACTTTCGAGATTAGATTAATAACATTTCCACACACACACACAAGCGAGCGCGCACGCACTCATTTCTCACTGCTTAAGTAATTATCAGCCATTTTGTTCAACACCAAATAAATCACACACTAGCAGCAGTAGCAAAAACAACAACAACGTGAAGAGCAATAGCAATATCAGCAATAAGAAGAATTAATTGATTTTAATAAAAACAATACGAGCGGGAAAAATTATTCGGGCGCGCGTTTCCACTTTGGACACCACTGATCGAGGCGGCAGAACTGGAAGCATCGGAGGGTAGCTGCGCTGTTGCTGCTACTGCCTACGTCACTGGCAGGCACTCTCACAAATTTAATTTATTTAAGAATTATTACAACAAAAAAGCAGCAAGACTCGCGAAGAAATGAAGAAGCAACGGAGGCAAATAAAAGTATTTATTTGTCCATGGAAAATTTCCAAACGCTGCCAAACCTCCATCCCTCCCCTCCCGAGACTGCCAACGTCCGCTGCTACCACTGTTAATCACATGTGTGTGAGTGAGTGTGTGCTGCTGTGCGCAACAGCTGATCGTTGATTATTGATTTTTTATTTTAATACTGGAATTATATGTACACTCTCCACACACGCAATTCTTGCTATTGTTGATCAACTAAATGATAAATACTGACTGTCGATTGCCGAGTATTTTGCGCACATTTCCAAGAGCAGAGAAAAAGATTAAATGCCACAATAAATGCACTTCACGAGGCGTTCTGTTGTTGTTGCATTTGTTGCTTTCCGTTCGCGCACAATTAAAAGCTTGGTACGCAGCTTATCACAAAACAATATTATTCGGCACAAAAACACACATTCCACACACCCACACGAACACACAAGTATCAAAATATCCAGCCAGCGTAGTTGTTTGCTGGAAGTTTTTCCACAAAACGACCGCACGTACCACCGCTCGCGATAAAATTAAATTTTAAAAATTAATAAGACGGAAAACGACCGTACGTACCAACGCTTTCGTTTTATTTTTACACTATAAATTGGGCTAGAATCGTGTTGGAAGAAAAACAATAAAAAACATAACAACATCCACAACTAATCATCTGATTAAACTCTTATATTATATTTTGGGTCTGCCGTTCTTTCAAATTGCGCGCCCATGCCTCAGAAAAAAGGTATGGACAACTGGTATAGCGGCCCAGAAAATGCAACCAATGCAAGGTTATATCAACCCTTTTGCCCAATATACCTTGAAGACAAATATCCAATTTTGAGAGGTGGGATTTCTATAAAACTTGCCATTTGGCTTGGCTCTTTTTGCCTGTTGTCCATACCCGTGTCAATAGTCCATTCAAAATTACGCTCTCCCGACTCATTTTTTCGTCGCAAGGGAAGAGCAGTAGAACGCAGCAGTAGGCCGTTCGACCCTCAGAGAAACCGTAAATATAAGATACAAAACAAACTTAGCCCACTTAAAGCCCCTGTATTTAATAAGGTAATATTTTTACGTACATACCACACCCCGCGATGAAATTAAAATTTAAAAATTAAAAAGACGGAGGCAGTGGTCAGACAGAAAATTGCCATTCACACTTTGCGCATGCATGCACGCGTTGTATGGGGTATGAAACCGCATTAAATATGACATTCAATTTTAAAAGTCTGGCCTTTTTACAAACAAGATTGTTAACAAAACAAATTGTGGAAAGTAAATTAAAGTAAATTTTCCTCTCACTGGAGTGTTTTGAGTGAATATAACAAGACCGAGTTATTAATCGAATATGCGATAAGTATTCCATTTTTTTTGCACATCTCTAGAAACATCGCATTGTAAGAATGTTTATGTTGGCGGGAAGTTCAAATCACACATCAATTTGTAGATGACATCTACTAGATGTAGATTCTCATAGAATATAAAGGGTAGAGCAACTAAAAGTGAAAACCATTTGAAAATATTCAATGTAAAATTTTGAATATTTTACAGACCATATTAAAACCAATTTATGAGCAATAAATATGAAGCATTTCTTGCCTTGGTATGCCCTTCACACTTTCGGCACCCGCTGCCAAACTCTGCTCCAAACAAACAAACTTTGCAACTTCATTTTCACCCCAAAGAAAATCAATAAAAATGGCGCATTGCACTGAAGCCATTACGCCACCAGAAACAGAAACAGCCAAAGGAGTGGAGTACCAACTCCATTCACCATTTTCCTCCACCCCGCCACTCACCTGCTCAATGTCAAAGTCCCATTCGGGCGAGGGCGAGCGTGCTGTTCGGCCGCCGGGAGGGGGTGTACGTGTACCCAGGGCCGGGGATCCTGCCTGCGGCTCCTCGGGTATGACAGCGAAGCGCCCGCGCTGCAGGATGGGTGAAATGGCGCCATAATTAGCTGCAACGGGAGAAAACAATTAGCAAAAGGCGGCACACACACACACACACACACACACACACACACACAGGCAGACAGAGGATTTCGATCCAACACTTACATGTGGGCATCAGGCGGAAGCGTCCCAGCGTCGTTTCCGGCGGTCCCTGGGGCGTGGATGATGTGATGCGGAAGCGTCCGCGGCGAGCGGCGGCTACATCCTCATAGTTGCCGCCCCCTGCCGCTCCTCCTCCAGCACTACTGTGCATGCTGTTATAATATATTTTTTAAAGTTAATTCTAGACCACGCTGCAATAAAGAAAGAGGGAGAATGAAAATCAATGGTCAGTGAATGGTATTAACGGGTTCCTTGCACGCAACGGTTTCTTTTGAGCGCCTCAAAGTGCGCTACGAAACGAACCCCAGTATGGCCGCTCGCTCATGCAGGAGGATATCATAATTTAAAAGCTCACAAAAAAATGCACTAAAATGACAGAAAACATTCCTCAAAAGTGTGCCATTCAAGTCATTCAACTGACGAAAGAGAGGGTCAGACACAGAGAGAAAAAGAGAGAGAGAGGGCAACGAAAAGAAAAAAGAGGAAGAAAGAGAGAGAGAGAGAGAGAGAGAGAGCGGGCGGTCGAACAGCTGTCTTTCCGCCACGCGACAACGCGGCGTATGTGTATTTTTTCGTCAAATTGAAACGTTCTCTCTGTTTTCGCTCCATTAATTACAAATTCTGACGAATTTCGCTAGAAATTTATTAGTTTATTTTGTGCGACATTTTCATTAGACATTTCTACACATCAAAGAGATGCCATGTCATTTATTACGGCTAGACGGGCTTATGGGGGGTTTTTATGGCGATATTCTTACAACTAATACAAAAAATGAATACCATAGATTTTGGAAAAGTAAAGAAAATCATTAGAGGCATAAATTTGTATAAAACTTAGTTTTTTTCAAAATTAAATCTTCATTGTTTGATCGGAAATTTCTCTATTGGCTAAATTCCCATTAAATTTGCCATTTTACGTCACTGATTTCGCATTTGCCGTCTTTTATCTCTCAGATATTCCTTGGCACTTTTCTAGAATTCTTTCGCCTTATTTACGTAAACAAGTCAATGAATGAACAAGACAAGGAATATATTTATTTGATTCGAGCAATTTACGAGTATTTACCTAAATAAATTCGTTTGCTTCTTGTTCTGTAAGCTCCCAGAAATGAAAGAGCTCTGAAGTTTATTTTGTTATTAATTTTGATCAAAGTTTAATCAAAGAAATATGCACTTTTAATTACGACATTTGCTCAATTTCACTATGAATATTATTCTGTAAGCTTTATTTTCCGATATTTCTCACGACTGGTATTTTTGCGGCACTGCCAAGAGAACGTTTGCATAACACGCACAAGCGAACACAGGAATAAAATGTACTATATATCATTCCGATACATCATATATAGTATCATTCAGTTATGGGCATAACCACTGTGGATGTGTTCTCGGAAACTGTTTGATGATTTTTGTTTTTTTTTTATTGATTTTTGCTCTACCTATTGCTTTTCGCGTTGTTCGACAAATTAACAGAGAAACAAAAAAAAAACACCGAATTATAATATTTAGAACCCGCTGCAAACACTTTCCGACTGTGGGCCCGTGGAAATAATAAAAACAAAGAGCATGAGAACTCAAACAAAGCAGAGACAGAGAGACACACACCGGGACAGAGACACAGAGAGAGAGAGAGAGAGAGCAGGCGGCTGGCTGGTGCTGCGGAATTTCGCGTTTTGTTTTATGCAACTGCCAAAAATTAAATTGGCCAACAACAGCGACGCGACGCGACGAGACCGAGCGAGTCCGAAAGCGAAAACGAAACGCGGCCAAAATGAATGCAGCACCAAAATAAACCGAACGAAATTGCGGCCGAAGAAGCCAAAAGCGAGAACAACTAGTCCAACAACAAGAGTCCAAAATGCATTCGCTAATTGACAAGGAGAGCCCAAGCAAGGCAAGGTATACTCAGAACAAGGTATGGGTGTGCAAGAGAGCGGCCTCTCATTGGCAGCCAAACCTGTTTCAGTGCGAGCACTATGCAAGGAAGAGAGAGTACTGCCTTACCCTGGTATTTAATATACCTTAGGTGCAACCAAAGAAAAACAGAGGCGGAGAGAGAATGCCAGAGAGAAACTGAACTGCATTCGATTGGGGTTCATTTAAAGCCGACGAGGATAAAAAAAAAAATGGTCGCATGTGCAATGAAGAGAGCGTGAGCGAAGAGAGACAGAGAGGAGCAGCATTATGTTTAATTCATAAAAGCACAGAGGCAAAGCAGAGAGTCGTCTCCCACAGAACCAACCAGAAATTGCGTATACGCAATAAAAACAAATACAAAAGAGCGTTCGGCCATCAGCTGTTTCCTTTGCAAAACCAAACACGTGAGTGCACAGAGAGGGGGAGGGATGGAAAGAGATATTGCTTGGTGCTAATTGGAGACTGTTTGTACAGATGCGGTGCCGACGCTTCTGATGCTGATGGGGATGAGTATGGTGGCAGAGGGAGGATGCCGATGATGAAGATGAAAATAAAAATGAAATTTAATTGGAAAAGTGAGTGACTCATTCCGCTTGGGCGGACTATTAGTGCAGAAGGAAGAAAAGAAAGACGAAAAGCATCCAATATCCATTTCATGCTCTGATGCAATCAAGTCCAGAGGAAGAACTTTTCTGTCCCAGATAGTGTTCAATTTATATCTTTGCGCAAATTTTTCATTTCCCCAGCGTATTTCCGCACTTTGTCCTTTTCCAGTATATCTTTCATTTGATATAGCATTTCCATGTCAATCAACAGCTAATACTGATCGTCAGTATGCAATCCGCCGCTCATCAAGCGCACAAAAACTTGTAGAAATGGTAAGAAAACATTTGTTACAATTAGAAGGGGAATTATTAAAATTATAAACAATTTCACGAAGCGATGAATAGATTTTATTTTTGAATTTTCCGACAATTATCTGAGGCACGACCGACACATCCATCCAATCCATCATTATAGTCAACAGTTTAAGGGAAAACAATTTTCACGTTTCGCTTGGCAAAGAATCTGACGCGATTTGCGTCTGAGGGAAAACTTTTGCCCACCCACAAAGGAAATTTCTGCTATTCTCGTTGGTTTTTCTTTGTTTTTCTTTTGGGCGCGCATCCAAACATGTGACTCGGACCGGACCCCCTCCCCACGCAAGCACCAGTCCTCGACAGAGGATGACATCATGGGCGGCGTTGTGGGGGGTTGGTTGAGTGACGAGGACCTGGTCGGGCAGACAGTTGGGGCCGACAAACAAACACACAAACGTGTGAAATATGAAAAACAGTTTATAAATAGGGAAAGAGCAGCTCGATTCTCTTTTACTTTTGGCCTTTATTGCTCACATAAATTGGTTGTTGCTTTTATTTTGGTCGAATGTCAAATGCGTTTGTTGGCCCCGGGCTCCGGCGTCAGGTGAGAGCCGTGACGACCACAACCCGGCGAAAGTGAAAGTTTTTGAGGGTCACAGGGTGGCAAAGGAAGGTTGTACCGATGTACCACATTCATTCAGAATTTCGTTAAACACATGATGTCAGTATTTATTTCGATTATCAGCCCGTCTATATAATGATTTGCAGATGTCTGGCCAAGCAGACATGCCGTAGCTAATTGTGTCCCTCTATCTGTATCTCTCACTCACTCTCTATCAATCTGTGTCTCTCTGTGTCGCATTATCAGCGTGAAAACTCATTTCAATGAACCACATCGTGCGTGCATATATTATATGTATATATGTATCTATGTATGGACCTGCGTCCGGGTATATTATTTTTGCATGTGCTCTTTTGTTTTGTTTACTGTTGCGCTCCGCTCCGTACTTGTGCGGGCGATAAGAGGGGCTTTTCGCTATCTGCCGCTGGGGAGGGCGCTAGCATAAATCACTTTCCCAATATAGTTTCCGTAGATACGATGTGCTAAAGTATGAAATGTAATAAAACTTTATATAATATTCCGTCGGGGCAAGGCATTTCGCCGGCTTCTATTAAGACAGTGTGCCAGAGGGAGAGAAGAGAGGTTTACGTCACAGGCACATCAACAACAACCGGCAAAATACTAACGGTACAACCACCCACCATTCCGAGAGAGCGCCAAGTCCGAAAGGAGAACGAGAGAGAGCGTTCACATTGGGGGTGTATGTTGTGTCACACACCCTCTCACCATCGTCGAATGCCTTGACAACATGTGAGACCCAAATCGAAAATTTGCAAAGCCCTGCATCTGGTCTGCTGTTCAGATTACTTGCCATTATCGCATATATTTCACAATTACTTCGATGTCTTGTGTCGCCCGTTGGCGTTCCCCACTCACTTTCGATCGCATTTAGTGGCTAAAATTAAGTTAAATCACTGACAGACACTCACTCACACAAGCCCAAACGGAAAAAACGTCACGAGGAGCAGTGGGTGGCCAATACACACTAGCAAACAGCTGGCAACAACAACAACACCAGAATAAGAACTCACCCAAAGAAAATATTGTATTGTATTTATGTAAATTAGCACTGAATTCGTTCTGCTTCTGAATTTATATCCTTAAAAAACACTTTAGGCACTGGTATCATTCGGCATTTTGATTGCCCTTTCACTTACGACACTCGGGAAAAACTTTCATTAAGATTTCGCGCGACTTCGCGCCGTATCCTTGGGCTATTACGCTGTCACATGTGTGTTGGTCCACTCTTACAAACCGGTCACTGCATTCCTTGCGGTTGCTGCTCTTGTTTACCAAGCAGCAGGATCAATTAGTTTAAACATTTTAAAAACAGTTACAACTTTAAATAAAAATAATAAAATTTCGAGCGCAACGGCAACAGTGTGACCGCGGATCTGCCGATAAAAAATACATATACCGAAATATACCGTCTTATTTTCAAATATACCGATGAAAAAACGATTTTAGCCCACTTAACCCCTCTCTATTTAAGCGGTGAACAACTTGAGGTAATCCACGGAAAATGATACTGTTTGTAAATTCTTCTAGGAACGGCTTCTTTTACTTACGAAAATCTCCTCATTATTTTTCACTTAAGCTGTGCTAAAATCCTTCAAGATTCATCGTATTCGTGGCGAATATATGAATACCCACGGTTGACAATGGGTTAATCGTCCTATGTACACTTCAAGTTGGACCAAAATTTAATTTAATTAATTTTAGAAATTAGCTAAATGATTAAATTAAATGAAAATTTTAAATACATTAACTAATAAAAGTAGCATCGTTTTTTAATTATTGTTTGGGGCTTTGATCGAGTGATCTAATAGATATTTGTTGTTCTTTTCTAATTGATACCAATAGTTTAGTTTACTTAAATAATGTCTAACATTTTTGTAGGTTGCAGATCAAGAATCGAATGCATTGTTCGCTATACCGCGGCTATACAAAAACCAACATTTTGTACGATTTGCAGTTCCGGGGAAGGGCTAAAGCCAGACGCGATGATTCTATATACACTAGGCTACACAGCCGTCTAATAAATTCTATGAAATCAGTTTCTTCTTCTCCTCGGACAGCTTGCCGCCATCGCTGGGGTGCTTCTTGGACGACACCGGCGCTGCCGGCGACTGCTTCTTGCCATACAGCATATCCACGAAAAGAGCCGCAAAAACCAGGACAGCGCCCAGCCACTGGCGGGCAATGAGGACGTTGCCGAAGAGAAGCACGGAGCACAGGACGGTGAAGAATTTTCGCGTCGTGGTGACCACGGAGCAGGCCAGGGGTCCGAAATTGGCCACCGTCAGGAAGATGAAGAACTGGCCGAGGGCTCCACACAGCGAAAGCAGCGAGAGATGCGTCCAGACCTCCGGATGACGGATCGCAAAATGCAAAGACTCCTTGACCTCACCTAAAGAGAGAAGATTACTCCAATTGCAAGATTTGGCAACCTGTATGAGCTGCATACCAGTCAGAAGCATGGCGAAACCGAGCATCAGAGTGCTCCAGAAGTTCATAGACTTCATCATTTGCTGGCCAGAGGGCGAGCTGGCCGCCCGAATGCGCTCCTGCACGGCGCCCGTCAGTCCATCCATGGACAAGCTGAGGAAGAGCAGGACCTCGCCGAGAATAGTCGTCTCGGCGGGCAAATTGGCGACCTTTCCCTCCTTGTACATAAACAGAATGACGCCCAGCACGATGCTCAGAACACACGCGTATCGCGTCCAGCTGTACGATTTGCGTCCGATAAGCACGCCCAGAATCATGACGGGTATCGGCTTGGCCGACTTGCCCACAACAGCCGTGGGATAGGGAACCCAGCGCATGGCCATTGTGGTGGAGACCATAGCCAGCAGATAGGTGAGCGAGCAGGCCGCATATGAACCGGTGTGGGTGGTATCCTCCTTTTGCGGCTTCACCGTCAGCAGCACTGCGAAAAGATGGTCAGAAAACACGGCCTTTAGCAGATGTACATCGACTCACCCTTAGCAAAAATGTAATTGCAGACGCACTGCACCCAGACCAGAGCCAGCGCAAAGGTGAAGCGCTCGCCCACGGATCCATCTGCCTGGACTTGTTCGCCGTACCGCCCCCGCGTCAATTTCTCTTGAACAATGCCATAAAGGAAGTAGCAGACGAAGATTCCCACGGCGTAGATCACGAAACGGCTGCGTTCGGGTACGTTCATTGCAGGCAGCTGTCTTTTGAATTGTAATCCTTAATTAATTGTTTAGTTTAGTGATGAGCTGGCCTAAAACGTGGCCTAAATATACCGTAAATATGCCGATAAGAAGTCGAATTTAGCCCACTAAACACCCCTATATTTAAACAGTTCAACGACTTGAGGTCAATGGCGGCAAATTTGGTGATTCATGCCATCTTTCCTCTGAACTTCAAGAAATCCACGATATCTTTCACCAGCGCTAAATGTATTAATCTTCATTATTTTCGGTGGAATATTAAAATACCCCCTGCAATGGGTTAATCGTTCCCCGTCAAGGATTGAAAACGTAAGAAAACTTTAGCGAGTATGTAGGAATGTAGGGACATTGTCGCGATGAAAAAGGACCTTGCTCCACGAAGAGTGGTCATCCCACCACGAACAAGAGAGCTAATCCCAGAAAGATAGAGCAAACGGCTACCAGCTGTTCGGCTGAAATTAACTACACGGTAACTACACATTTGATACATTTCCAATTACATATTATGTCAAATTATTTTATATTATTATTTTGTTATGAAAATAAATAAATAAGAAAAAAATTAATGTATCACATCAATATTATATATACTTCAGTAAAGATCTGGATTTCTAAAGCTTGATTTGTCGCGTCAAAAAAACCGCCAAAAGCGTCAGCACTTGCATTTGGTCAGCTGTTGCTACTATGGGTCGCACTGTCAAATTCCAAACAAAAAAACCCAAAACCGACACATCACAAGTCTTGTTTGTGCCACACTCCAACTCCGCCGAGCCCCACATAAATGCAACAAAACCCAGCCTTCGCTTATAGGGAACAGGAGACCTCGCCGCGCGCCATGTACATGCGCGACTGGCGCTCTGCCCTGCGAACGCCCACGTATCGTATCGGAAATCGAACGGTTCGCTTCAACTACCACTTTGCCCTGCTGATAGTCTGTGTTGTGGCTCTGGTGCTCCTGTTCTACTTCGCCCGCCAGGGTTCCCGCTCCTCCTCCGAAGGCTACTGGCTGCGCAGGAGCTTCATCGATGCCAAGAGCCTAGATGGCAGAGCTGTCACGGAGGCGTACAACTCCACTTACCCCCTGACGCCACCGTTGGGGCTGCGTGGCGGCGTTATCAACTACCGGATCGCCATGATAGCGGATCTAGATACCAGCTCGAAGATAGCGAAGCCCGACGGCAGCAGCACGTGGCGGAGCTACCTCAAGAAGGGCTACCTCACGTTCACGGTTTCGAAGGCGGAGATCAAAATAAGTTGGGACGACGGAGCGCCCACCGTGCTGGAGTCGGCCTTTGCGCTGAAGGGACGTGGCATGGAGCTGTCCGAGCTGGTGACATTCAACGGCCGCCTGCTCAGCTTCGACGATCGCACGGGCCTCATATACGAGATTGTCAACGACAAGCCCATTCCGTGGGTGATATTGCTCGATGGGGATGGCCACAGCGCCAAGGGATTCAAGTCGGAGTGGGCCACAGTCAAGCAGCAGACGTTGTACGTTGGCTCCATGGGCAAGGAGTGGACGACGAGCATGGGGGACTTTGAGAACAACAATCCCATGTACGTGAAGGCCATATCGCCCAGCGGGGAGGTGCGCTCTCTCAACTGGGTGGACAACTACAAGCAGCTGCGGCTGAAATCGCTTCAAATCTCCTGGCCCGGCTACATGATACACGAGAGTGGGGCGTGGTCGGACTTGAAGCAGCGCTGGTTCTTCCTGCCGCGTCGCTGCTCAAAGGAGAAGTAAGAAAATCCATTGAGAATCAGTATCCCCTAATCGATCGATGGATCCCCTTTCAGATACAACGAAACGAAGGACGAGTACATGGGCTGCAATGTCCTGGTGTCGGCCGACGAGAATTTCAACAGCATCGAAACGATTCGGCTCAACCCGGAGAACACCGCGCCCACGCACGGATTCTCCAGCTTCAAGTTCCTGCCCGGCACCGATGACAGCATCATCATTGCTATCAAGTCCGAGGAGCTCAACGGAAAGACCTCCACCTTCATCACTGCCTTCGACGTTGTGTCGGGAAAGACCATCCTACCGGAGGCACGCATCGAAACGGACTACAAGTACGAGGGATTCGAGTTCATTTAGCTGTTGCTTCCAGCTCCCAATCGAAGGTGCTGCCACTCGAAGGTGCTCCAGTTGTAATTGTATATACTGTAAGCCACGTAATAGTGTCTCGTCTCATACGGTAAGCTTTATATTTATAGTCAAGTTTTAGGTTAATCCATAGACGCTCATTTGCCTCCTGTACCATAGCGCTAATCCAATTGTATTGTAGTTTATTTTTACCAAAATACAAAACGTACAAAGCCCGCGGCAAACCAAAACAATTCCGCATCCCGATTATTCGTTGTTTGGCTTCATCTCCAGTCCCGTCACCAGCAAATCCGCATTGTCTACGCGCCCCTCGCTGGCTCGCACCTCCAAGCGATCGGCATTGTGATTGACGTTCCAGTGGTCGGGCAGAAACTTTGGCTTCATCGTGTGCAGAAAGTGCTCTCGCCACAGCAGCTCCAGCTCGATCAGGCCTCCAAATTCGAAGCGGTACATTTGAACCACCTTCTCGCCGTGCTGGCAATAGTCTTCGTTCTCCATTCGATACTCCACGTCCGCGGCCTCCCTCAGCAGCTGATCTGTGACCTCGGTGTGATCCTTGTAATAGTCCAGAAGCGTACGGCGCATCTCCTCCACCTTCTGCTCGGGGATGCGGTGGCCATTAAACAGCAGTGCTTTAGCAGCGGATTTGACCCGCCTGAAAGTCGGAAGAGAACGGAGATTATCTTGAGTGTTGAGGGTGTCTTTAGGTAGGGTGGTGTGGCAGGGGCAGGAATTACTTTAGCTCTGGATCGACGTGATACCGGACATTGCCTTCGCTGTGCTTGAACGGGGCATCGCACTTGGCGGCCAGCTTGCAGTGAACCCGCAGATCCGAGATGTTGCTCAGTTGGTGGCAGGGCGGGCACAGCAGCAGAACGTCGTGGGAGGTATGCGACTTCATAACCACCGGGAAATGCTTCCGGTACTGATGCGGCACCACATTCTTCCGGATGAACGCCTCTCGATTGCCACACACCACGCACTGGTTCTCCTTGGGCGTCTGGTAGTAGCGTCCAACCTCTCCGACAGCCCGTCCCGCAGGCTCAAAGTTCAGGCGCACTGTGAACGGATTCTCGCTGACTTTGGTACCCAGATTCTGTGCCAAATACCAGGAGGCTTTGCGGCGATCCATCGTGCAGAGGAGCTCCCCGTCGGGTGCCTGCAGCAGGCAGTTATCGTAGAAGACCTTTGACTGAGTTCCGAGGTAGCGGCATTGCTGCTTCTTATTCGCCACTTTCTTCTGCTTCTGGGAACCAGAACTGGGGGCACGACTCCCATCCGCCGACAGATTGATGTTGAAGCCCCTGGCGAAGTGCACGTCCAGGAAGGGCTCGATTTTGGGTCGATAGCTTTGCTCACTCAATGGCCGCCAGTCCCAGAAGTTCCGTGGCTCCAGATCGTTGGATAGCTTCTGGAAAATGGCCACGGCAGCCAGTGCATCGTTGGCCGCGTAGTCGATTTGGCTAGTCTCCAGCTGCTTAGCCTCCCAGTTGGAGCATGTCAGCCGCCAGTTCTTGTCCAATACGAAGTCTACGTGTGTCTTGGCTAGCTTTCCCAGCCCCTCGGGCTTGTGTCCGGCCATGACGGCCAGAAAGCGAAGGTCCAGTGTGCTGGCGACGCCCACTCCGTAGTCGTGTACCAGCTTCTTGGCGTCGTCCTGAGGCGCTACTCCCACCTTGATCACTGCCTCGTCTTCGAGCAGGTCGCGCAGGTCCTTTGGTATTTGCCTCATAGTACACAGTCGGAAGAGAGCACAAAGTCCTTTGTGGGAGCTCAACTGAAGGAGGGCGACGGGTCGCCGGCTGCCCCCCACCGTGATCCACTCGCAGTCGAAGCCGACCACCTTAAAGCTCTGGCAGTGACTGAGGATCGGCAATTACTTATTAGATTAGTTTTCGTGTGGAACGCCGCCGGACATTACTCACGTTCGCAGCTCGTTTAGCACGACCTGGGCGGCTGGGTCATGGATGGAGTTGATGACTTCTACGCGCCTGTTGTGCAGCGGACTGTTCGAGTGCCATGTGCGCCGCATCCTGGACAGGAGGGAGTACTTGTGGCGCACCAGGACATACACAAGACTCACTCCGGCAGCAATAATAGCTAATTTTTTTGTATTGTCAACGCTCATTGATTTCTTTGTTGGGGCAGCAGCTGTCCAGTCCATCTGGCAAAAAAAAAGCTAAGCACACTTAAGCCCCCTCTATTTAAAGAGTTCAACGACTTCAGGTAAATGAAGGAAAATATTAACGATTGTAAATTCTATTTGTAGATTCATGCCATCTTTCATCTGAGCATAAAAACAGCCACAAAATCATTCACCTGAACTGCGCAAAGATTTTAAAATTTTCATTATATTCGTGGAAAATTGAAATACGCCCTTGGTCTACAACGGGTTAATCGTTCTCCGTTCAGGCTTGGAAACAATTTTCCTCGATTTTGATATTCGATTTAATATTACTGGCTAGCTAGGACTTTCATACCTCAACACATAGTTTTCTCCGATTAAGGAACCAATTTTTTACGTTACTGGCTTCTTTTAAATACTTGCTTTTATTGGATCTTGTCTAAAAGAAGGTTTTAGCGAAATAGGTCAGACAAAAAAAAAAAAGAGGATAGTCGTTTATATTACTCAATTTAGAGATTCCGTTGAATAATTCTGGCTAACTAAAACCCTTAGTTCGGCCCACATAATTTCGGGCCATTGATGAATAAATTTTCTACAAGATAAACTACTTTTAAATACTCCCATTTATTTTATTTTGACTAAAACAAGGCTTAAACAAAAAACTTCAACAAAAAAAGAGCTTATCACATGAAAGCCCCCTAAAAATTTCAACAACCTATCGGGTAAGTGCCACCACTAGCGATAGCCACCACTAGAAATCCGCGTGAAGACTTTTAAATGTTAAATTAAAAACTCTAAATTGAATAATGAATAAAACCAAGTGAGACGCGACCGGAGAAGTCATGTGGAAGTGAAGTGCCCGAGCAAAGGCCTCAGCAGACGGAAGAGCGGCGCGGCTAAGGAGAATCCCATCCCTGCCGCCACAGTTCCTGTAACGGAATCGATTTTTCACTGCTAGAGAAACCCCAGAAATGACGGAGAATTTAGAGCTGCACCAGTTCCAGGAGGGCTCCCACACGGTAGACGAGTCGAATCGCTGGCTGGAGCGACTGAAGACGCGCGTCAACTGTCCATACTTGGGCATCATCCTGGCCACGCTGTCGTCCCTGTTCTTCTCGTTGTGCTCGGTGATCGTCAAGGGACTGGTCGATGTCAATCCCATGGAGCTGGCGGCATTCCGCTTTGTGGGGGTGCTGCTGCCGACCATTCCCATCCTCATATACACCCGCCAACCAGTTTTTCCGCAGGGGACGCGCGTCATACTGCTGATGCGCTGCTTCATGGGAACCACGGGCCTGATGCTCAGCTTCTATGCCTTCCGGCACATGCCACTGGCTGATGCAAGCGTAATCATCTTCTCCACGCCCGTCTTCGTGGCAATCTTCGCGCGCGCCTTCCTCAAGGAGCCCTGCACCATGTTCAATGTGATCACAATCAACATAACGCTTGTCGGCGTAGTACTCATCACTCGGCCGCCTTTTGTGTTTGGCGAAACGACGCCCCCGCCGGATGAACAGCTGACGGGCAGGCCATACGACATCTGGGGACCAGTGGCCGCCTTCTCGTCCACCCTGTTTGGGGCTAATGTCTACATCCTGTTGCGGGCGCTCAAGAACCTACACTTCTCCGTGATAATGACCAACTTCGGAGCCACTGCCCTCGTATACACGCTTATCGTGTGCGCCTCCATCGGAGCCGTATGCTGGCCCAGTTGCGGCCGTGACCGCTGGCTGGTCCTCGTTCTCGGTGTCTTCAGTTTCCTCGGCCAAATCCTGCTCACTCTCTCGCTGCAGATCGAGCAGGCCGGACCAGTTGCCATCGCCCGGTGCGCCGACATCGTGTTTGCATTCATCTGGCAGATGATCTTCTTTGGCGAGACGCCCAATGGATACTCACTTTTTGGAGCCCTCATGGTGATTAGTTCAGTCATCCTCACAGCGCTGAAGAAGTGGGCCATGACACTGCCGCGGGAGTCGTCGCTGCGCAAGCGGCTGCGACTCATCCTACTGGAATAGACGGAAGGTGGTGTCGCTCAGAGGCAGGGCACGCCGTGGTTTCTCCCGAGTAATGTCTAGTCACATCGTTCACACGTCGTATATCGTACATCGTAGTATAACGCAATCAAATAGAAGCATGCGGAATGGAATGATACACGTAGACTTAGCATATCCAAAAGGCTCAGCATAGCATAGTTTATTCGAATAGCCGTATCCCTAGGCAGTTTTCTGAGTTGGAGGAGGTGCGGTGCTCGTGATACCCATAAGTTTCCATATTGAAATACTCATAGTGTGTGTTTTAGTTTAGCCAATTCGCCTATTTGTTGTTTTGTACATTGTTATACATGCTTTAAATACAATAATAAATAAAACTTATGAATTAATCGCAACTGTTTAAATGCTCTTGGATTTCATTTAAATCATTTTCGCTCACTTTCAAACAATTTCTATTTGGCGCTCAAGTTTGGTGGACTTACTCTCTCTCGGAGGGTTTCCTTGCCAATATATCGGATTTTCCAGTATATTTTAAGACGCGTTATGTGTCGCCTTTGGTAATTACATGAAAATGTAGTTCATATGTAGCAAATGGCGTATAGTTACCATGTAGGGAAATTAATTTAGTAGAAAAGTTTTTGTTGACCGGCTTTGCTTAAACCTTATTTTACAAACAATCCAGTAAAGATGAGAGCTTTAAGTTAACCAGTCTTGTAGGAAATATATGTAATAATTCGATGAAATGATTAGTTCAGACCCTCAGGTCTTAGCCAGCTAGTCATATTCCACGGAATATCCAAAACGAGGAATATGATGCAACCTGAATACAAATAATTCGTCAGTATATTTACGGTATATTTTGAAATATGTGATGTATTTCGGTATATTTCTGAGGGTCAGACCGTATATCTTATCGATAAGTCGATAGTCGATAATCAACTAACGTTGACAATACAAAAATCACACTGGTTAAAAAAAGGGCTAAAAAGGAAGGAACAAAACAAGCAAACAGAAAAGAAAACAGAAACACACATTGTACATTCGCCGTGGTTGGTGTGGACCACCGCCCTAGAAGCCCAGATCCGCAATCACCGCGTCCAGCTCGTCCTGCAGATTGGTGGCCCGGTGGCGCACCTGCACAATTTGGTCCTGCAAATTGTCGACGTTCGCCTGCAGCAGCACGTTGCATTTCTTCATCGCCGCGAAGCGACTCTCGTGCTTTTTCAAACGCGGCTCCACGTTCGCCTTCTTCGCGGAGTTGGACGCGTCCTACGCGGGAACACAATCGAAGGAAGGAAGGAAGGAAGCAGGTGAGTGCCATACAAGAATGTGAGAAATGTGGGTGGACCCACCTCTGGTTCGGACTCGCTGCCCGTCTCCGCCTCGCTCTCGCCCGATTCGGATTCCTCGGATTCATCGTCGGACTCTTCCTCCTCCTCGCTCTCGTGCTCCTCCTCGGCCTCCTCTTCATCCTCCTTGTCCTCGCCATCGACATCGTCCTCGTCCAGCTTCATCGAGGCGGCCATCTTCTGCACCTCCTTCTCCAGCTTCTTGAACTTCTTGTTCTCCTCCCTGCAAACAGAAGAATCCTCTTTAGAGGCTGCACTCGGAATGGATAGCAAAAGGAAACTCACTTGAGGATCACCTGGTTCTTCTTCATGGCCTGCTTGAGCACATCCTTCTCCTTCTTGGCCGCCTCCTCCTTGACCTTCACCTTCGTGAGCTTGCTGCGCAGGACCTTCAGCTCCTTGCCCACACGCTTCTCCCTGCGCTCCGTCTTCTTCTCCTCGGGCTCGTCCGGATCGCTTTCGCTCACCTCCAGATCCAGCTCTGGCGAGCTGTCGCGCCCGAAATTTGCATCGCTCGACCGCCTTGACCCGTCGAGCATTCCGCCACCCTGCGGATCGCGGCACAAACCAAAATGTACGGATTAGCAATCTCCTTCGCAGCTGGTGCGTGGCTTTACCTGGTGCGGCGCGTGCTTGCCGGCATAGTAGTGGTCGTAGTAGTCGTCATCGTCGTCGTCGTCGTCGTCGTAAGCAAAGCATTTACTAGTGTGCGGTCTGTTAGTGCTTGGTGTCGCACAGCCCTTGCAAGAGAGCGTTCAATGGGTTAATCTGGTTAGTGGCTGCTGCAATTTTTGTTGGGGTGGGCAAAAGCGTGTCTTGGAGTTGGTCGGGTCTGGGTATCGGATCTTTGTCATGCGGCATGCGATGATCTCTTAACTTAAGACTTTAGGCGATCGATCTCCAGGCATTTCTGCGGTGTTCGTGTTTGTAGTGCTGTGCAGTGGCGTTTGGCGTTTAGCGTTTTGCGTTCCCCATTGAAAAAGGACGCCTGGAGCCCCCCATCCCCATCCCCAGATGTGTGTGTTTGTGTTGTCAGCTGATCTGTGTCACTACTATGGACAACTATTTACAAACTACTAATCGCGGGGACTACTAATCGGGGCTACTAATTGCGGTGGCTTCGTTAGCTCCTCTCGTCTACTCCCTGCGCCGGAAACGCTGAAAATGTGCGGAGGAGAACCTGTGAGGAAGATGGCGGATGGACAGATGGGTTACGGACCCCACTAACCCCGCTTTCCCCTCAACTGACAACACTTCGAGCGACGCCCCATCATTCCACATCCCATCCCCGATCCCTGAACCCCGACTGACCTGGAGAGCCGCTGCTAGCTTCCGTTCGAGGAGCTGGATCTGTCGCCGCTGCTCCTCGATCTCCGTCTTGGCCTCCACCAGCAGCTCGCTGGTGCTCTGGTAGTTCTTCTCCACCTCCTTGGACACCTTTCGGGCATCCTCCACCTCGCTCTTCAGCGAATTCACGTACGTCTGCTCGGCGGTGGGCGTGGGGTCCATGGTGGCCACGATGACATTGGAGCCGTACTCGAGATTCTTCTCGCGCGACTTCTCCCGCTCCAGCTCCGTCTCCAGAGTGCGAATCTTGGCCAGCAGCTTCTTGTTCTCGCGCTCCTGGGCTTCCCGGTTGCGCAGCTCGAGGGCCAGCATCTGCTTTGTGCTCTGCAGGTCGTCGCGGATCTTGTCGATGTCGTCCAGCTCGTCGGGACTCTCTTCATCGATGGACATTGCGGAGGCGATGCTGGCCCGCGATCTGCCCGACCCCAGGGCGCTGGCACTGTTCGGTCCCAGGGCATGGCTGCTGGGGGCCTCGCAGAGCATGTTGACCTTCGATTGGGACTTTTGGAGCTGCTCCTCGATGGTCATCTGGCGGCGGAACTTGCGGAGGCCATCCAGCACGGGCTTGCTGCGATCGTTGGTCCGTGTGGGCTTCAGCTTGATGCCGCCCTGGATCTGCTGCAGCAGCTTGTTGTGCGAGTTGTCCTTCTCCGTCTCGTAGATGAATTTTTCGTCCACCTTGGTTATCGACTTGCATGTCAGTATGGGCTGAGATCTGCAGTGGGGCGGGGGGAGGATGTAGTAGTCTCTTAATCAAGTGCCAAGGTAATCACTTACCTATCGTTGCACGCCACATGGCGCAGCTTCTTGCCACTCTCCACCTCCTTCATCATCTCGGACCAGTCCGGGCGCCTTCTGGGCCGTGTTCTGTGAACCGAAAACAGGAAAACCAGAAAACCGTGAGAGATGGTCATCCTCCTCCCGACTCCCAGACTTACCTCAGCTTGTCGAGGTTCTCCTTCTGCGTGCTGGAGAGCACTCGCTTCTCGCCGGGGGCCAGTGGCGGGGGCGGTGGTGGCGGGGCCTTGGGCACCAGCGAGGGCAGTGGCGGTGGGGCGGGAACTGCAACAAACAGAGGCGCCCGGTGGCGGTGGGTTGTGAGAGTTGTGAGTATAGGAATGTGGAATGTGGCATGGAATGGATGGCTGGATGGCTGGATGTTGCTTCGGTTGCGGGGCATTAGAGCAAATCGACGCCTGGCGCTCGCTGCGTGCACTCGCGGTTATTAAATATAATTTTAATTTAATGAGTTTGCAATTTGTGTCAGTTGTTTGTTTGTTTGGATCGCATCCCACTCTACCCCTCCCCTCCTGGATGTTTGTTCAAAGTTTCCGGCACAGGGCCATACATATCAATTGGCGTAGGAGAGTGGCTCTCCCACACAGCCACATGGCACTCCCTCTCTGTATCTCTGTCTCTGCCGGAAGTTGCAGCATAGATTGAAAAGTTAGTAGGGCCTCTGTGCCTGTGACTGTGCCTGGCTTTGATGGTGTTTTATTGCCTTAACACCATTCAATTCGTCCGAAAGGGGCAGGAGGCAGCAGGAGGCAGCAAAACTTTGATTGCATTTTTTACTTTGTCCGGACTTTTCCTTGGTGGAGTCCCCCACCCCGACCCTCTGTAGGGCCCCCCGCATTGCTGCTCTCTTTTTGGGTTTTTAGTTAGTTTAAAGTCCTGTCCTACGCTTCTTCGTTTCGTTTACTTCTTGGTGTTCGCTGGAGCCTGGCTATGGGTCTGGCTATGGGTCTGGAGCCCTGTTAACGAGGCCAATTAGTCTGGACAACAGCAGGCGGAGTCGAAGTAGGAGTTCACCTCCGTCAAGCTGTTTCTAATAAATTTCCGCTTAAATTGTTGGCCTAACAATCTCCCATACTCTCTCTGGAGGTCGCCTCGGCCTCTGCCTCGGCCTCTGCCTCGGCCTCTGCCTCTGCCACTGCCACTGCCTTTTCCTCCATCTTCCATTTACCTCTCCCTCGTGGCCTCGTAATTAACAATTGAAAAACTTTTTCCAGTTTCGATTTTTTGCCGGAGCTCCTGCACTCTACATAACCTCACTCTGTTCAGGCACTCACTCTCTCTATCTATCTCTCTCTCTCTCTCTCTCTCTATCTCTCTCTCTGTCTAACACACTCATACGCAGTGTTGTTGTTGTTTTTGTGTGTGTTTTATCGAATACTTTGCATTCTTTATGTTTTGCTGCTGTCTCCCACTCCCTCTTCCTCGTGCTGTTTGTTGGTTTTGTTGCTGTTTAAAAAAAAAGTGCAAAAGTCAAACAACAGAGGCCGTCCTGTGGGAGCGAGCGAGAACGGGAGGGAGAGAGACAGAGAAGAGACGCCGTCGCCGCCAAGTGATGAAAAGCTGACAAATCTGTTAATTAGCTTTGTTTGAATGAACCCTCTCACCGCCTCCACTCTGGCAAGGCCACCCACACAGGCACCCACCCAGCCACCGCATTATCCTTTGTCTGAGCTTCCCCCTCGCCCCACGCTGCTCTCCGCTGCTCTCCGCTCCTCTTTGCTCCTCTGCCTTTTCTTGGTTTTGGCTTTCGCCTCGACTTTGCCTTTGGTTTGCGCCTCGCTGGCTATGCACTTAATCTTTAAGTGGTTCGCTGCCGTTTGCCACGCTGGTGCATTAGTTGCTCGGTGTCTGGCCACGTACCGACCTTCCTATCAGACTCCTTTCAGACTCCTCCTCTAGACGCCCCCTCCTTTGGCTTCTGCCCGGCACCTGGTGGAGGAGCCAACAAGAAACTAATCCAAACTCGTGTTACTTTCGTTGAATGAAATCAGTGTAAAAGAGAAACTTGATTATTGTCTAGGACGAGGATACTACTGCCACCGCCTGCTCCTGCCGCCCCCTTGCGTGTCTGCATGTTAATGAACTCCTTCGGTGGAAGAACTGCTCCCTAAATGGTAGCCTCTGATTAAAATACGTGGTCAACTTTTGGACAGCCAATTGAGGACGCGTTTAGTTTGGTAATTTATGGACCATGCCCTCAGTCCTCCCACAGTCTGTCTGTAGGGAAGTCCTCTCTGTGTCCCTGCCACGACGGTGGGAAGCAGGCAGTTATCCTAAATCAGAGGCAAACAAAAGTGGAAGCAAAACGAAACGAAACGAAACGAAAGAAGGAAAACAAAAGCAGCTCGCTTTCTTTTTCCGAGAGGGGGGGGGCTTGCGGCTGAGGGGCGGAAGGGTGACCCAAGCTGATAAAACGTCTTCATTCATTCATGTCGACAAAATTATTTCTTATTTAAATAAAAAGCAAAGGCAGGATGGAGTGTGGAGTATGGAGTGTGGAGTGTGGAGTGTGGAGTGAGGAGTGAGGAGGATAGGGGGTACTGAGACTCCGAGATGATGCTACCCACTTAATATACCGCAAAGCCCGCACTTACAACGAATGGCGGTGGTATGTAAACATAAATTTTGCCAGATCACTCTCAGTGATGGCCCCGGGAACCCCCTGCCCTGGAGACTACCCCTGGAACTCGTGCCTGGCTCCAACCATTGTGTTATCATCATCAGAATATTCTATGCATGCACAAATGTTGCCGTTGTCATTGAATCACGCTGGGAACAGGGACAATGGTAGGGGGATTGGTACTGGTGCTCCTCTGGATGCTGAAGCAGAAGATGAAACTGGTGACTGGTGCCCCGACAGGGGCAGGGGCAGAGAGTCATGGACTCCACCGATGAGTGACTTTCCAGCTTGCAGCTTTACTTCATTGTCTCCACTGCGGCACGATGATGGAGCACCGCTCAGCCAGCCCATATATCTCACAGAAAGAGACTGCTCCCTCCGATGGGGGGAGAGCCCCTTCGTTGTCCTCGTATGATTAGCGTTTTTGATAGAGCCGTCGCTTTAAAGGATACACCCCTTAAACCCAGAATGGTTATGGCCCTGAGAGAGAGAGAGGGCGATGGAGATCTACTCTTTTGTGGTCCCGCACTTAAAAAAGTTTCAAAATATGTGTGTGCTCCCCAAAATGAAAAAATTTACTGCTGTTTAACTTTTCCAGCCAAATTTGGGGGAAGCATTTAACAGTTTTTGATGGCATTCTATGGTCCCTTGCAGGGACACTCCTTTCACTTGAATCCTCAAAATGAAACCTTCGTTCACACCTTAAACCCTCCTGAGACACACCTCTAAGGCTTCTAGGCTTTAGTTTTAATTTCTCCTTCTTCACGGGTTCTGTTTCAATTTGGATCTAATTTCTAATCCCATTATTCAGTCGACCAGCATAATTATGGCCAACTAACAGCTCAAGGCCAATAGAGTAGATGTGTGTGTTTGATTGTGCTTCGAACGGTTTCCTTTTACGTCATTTTGTCCATTCGAAAGAGCCTAATCATCTTTTATGCTTCGTTGGAAGAAGGGACACACAGAGGGAGGGAGAAAATGGAGCCTCACCTATTGATAGGCGACATTTCTAATGACAGAGACCCACCCACAAATGGAACAGGAACAGGGATGGCAGGAAAGACCCGAAAGACTGTTCCAGACGGCATAGCCTTCACGGGCTTCAAGTCGCCTCTACACACGCATACATACAGATGAGGTTCATTTAAATAAAAGAAAATATTTGTTGTCCTTTTCTCCACTCCACTCCACCCCAGCACACCCCTCGGACAGTAGGGGGGGACCTGCTTTGCGGCCACCGCCGTCTTTTATTTCGTTTTGTTTTTTAGTGGCGGATATTTGAATATAAATGGGGCATTTAGTTAGACTCTATCAAGCACATTGCCATATATCTTTGGCAGCTTTCCTTTGGCCCGCTCTCCCTCCCCCCTGTCCCCGCTGCCCCGCTGCCCCGCCCTGCGGAGACACAGTTCCAATTTCGACTCCGACGTCCGATAGTTGTGGGAGAACCTTGAAGCAGAATGGAAGGACTCAACATCCCCTCCTCCTCCACAATTCCTCATCTGGCTTTAAAGCATTCCATTTTATGTTGTAGTTTTGACAGAATGAGCAATAATCATGAATTTTGCTTAGGCCATAAAAAAGGAAACTCCACTCAAATCGGGCCCAGCGCCCCAGCCCCCCACCCTCGATCCAGGACCCGTTTCGGGAAGGACCTCATCCGAACACATTAAATAAATGTTTTGCCTTCTTTTTCCTTTTTTTTTCGGCTCTCTGGTCGATGGGGTGACAGCTTTAAAGGACAAGGCGGTGCTTCATTTTGGGGCGCACCAGAAACAGAGCCTGGACCCGCCCCCTGCTCTTGGCCTTGCTGCGGGATCCTTTTGTTTGTCGGTCAAGATTAGGACGCATTTGCGGTCACGTTATTGCCCACTGATTAGGACGGGGGACAAAGAAAAGTTAACTGCCTCACACGTAACCTTTCCCCAAGACCTTTCTCCAGTGCCACTGCCACTGCCCCACGCTTAAGGCTAACGAGCTTTTCACTTCATTTTAGTTGCCTTTCCCCCCGAGGGACACCTTGGGACAGATGGCGTGGCAAGGCATGGCATGTCCTGGGCCTGCGGACTCTGTGCAATTCAATTTAAATTTTGAGGCCAGGTGACAGGCCACACTTATGCAACGTCTTTGTCTTTTCTGTCGCCGGATCTGGTGCGCTCTTCCTGTTTTTTCAGGCCAGCCTCGCGGCCAGAAAGTCCATTAGAAAATTACGACCTGATTCGGGGGTATTCTTGAGGAGCGTAGAGGTCGAGTGTGTGGCAATAAATACGGAATTAGAAAACGAAAATACCTCTACTTTGTTTGCACCTCCAGGGAAATAGATGGCTGGAAGGGTGGAAGGATTGGTGGGTGGATCGGATCCTCCCTTCCCAAAAAAAATACTCGAACAGAAATATAAACTCGACAGAAATTTGCGCCTCTTTCGGCTCAATGCACAACACTCACTAAAATTTAATAAATAAAAAATGATATTTATATTGCTTTATGGCCTTGTTTTTCCTAGTGTCCGTCCCTCCCCTTCTCCCACTCACCCCCACCTGCCACTACCTCAGGCTCTCTGCCACTCTGCCTCTTTGCCACTGCTGTATGCGCTTTGTGGTTTTTGTTTGGCCGAAACATTTTGATGAAATATTTTTTACACACTCATTTCGAGTTGATATATATTCCTCCTGTGCAAATATATGACTGTACTCTCTGTACTCTCTGTTCTGCTGCTTCTGTATGGATATATAGACAGACACGTCGTATACGTATTTTTGTGTATTTATTTTTTCGGGTATAAATGGGCAATCACAGTGCAGGCTGAAAGAGAGGGAGCGGCATTAGAGATGGGCAAGTGGGAAAGTCCACCCTTTATGGTGGGGATCGATAGTTCTTGGAGCAGCGATATATATGGTAAAACTGAACGACTATCGTGCGAATAGAGAGGATATGGATCCTCTTTAGACTATATATCAGCAATCAGCTGTTTGCCCCACTACTACTACGCCTTCGACCATCTCTAGCCTCTGTCACGCTCCCATCCCTATACCCACTTACTCACGCTACCATCTCGAATGAGCAATTCTGTTGCACATATCACTCATACGCCATGTTGACGCTTTATTCGCCTTGTTGTCGCTGTGACGGTTATTTGCCCTGCCTTTTGCCAGATACAAAAGCTACACAAACACGCAAGAGAAAGAACTGCATTTCCCCACCCCCCCCCCCCCCCCTCCCCCAATCCTCACCTGGTTAGAAATTAAAGATTAGAAAAGCTTCAGCAATATTTTACAGCGCTTTGTAACGGATTGCAGTCGATCCATTCGCAGTGGTTAATCGGTTAAACTTCCATTTGGCAGTTGGCATTTGGCATTTGGGCATCGGGTTAGACGACCAGCTTCCAGGATCGGATCGGATCGGATCGGAATCGGATCTGTGGCACTTACCATTCTTGATGCTCTGCTCGCGCTTTATGGAGGGGGCTTTCCGCAGGGTCTTGGTCTTGAACTCGGGCTTGGGCTCCTCCTTGGGCTCCTTGAGGAGCTCATCGATCTTCGGTACCTTCTTGAGCACTGGCCGGATCTTGGCCAGGTCGTCGGTGCTCTTGCTGGGCAGTGGCTTCTCCTCGCGCTTCACGTGCCGCAGCTTCGGCTTCTCTAACTTGAAGCGCAGCCGGCGCTCGCGCTCCTCCTCCGTCTCCCCCTCCTCGGCCTCCTCGTCCTCTGCCTCGGCGGGCACCTTCTTCATCGACTTGTCCCGCTTGACCACCGCTACGCTCCGCAACTTGGGTTTCTCTATAGTGAAACGCTGTTTCAACTCACTTTCCGGCTCCGGCTTCTTGTTGACGGTCGTCGGACGCAGCTGGGCGGCCTTCTTCACGTGCTCGGGCACCTTCTCGTCCACCGTGGTGTCGTCATCGTCGTCCTCCTCCTCGGATTCGGTCTCTTCCTCGGTCTCCTCTTCCTCGGATTCGGTCTCCTCTTCAGTCTCCTCCTCCTCCTCCTCGCTCTCCTCCTCCTCCTCCGAAGAGGACTCGGGCGGTGGCGTTGGCTCCTTCTTCTTCGTTGCCGCTGGCTTCTTGGTCACCGCAGTGGGAGCCACCTTCTTGACTGGCTCCGGGGCCTTCTTGCTGTTCACGGGCTCCGCATTCGCATTTTTCTTGCTTGCTGCTGCTGTCGTCGTCGCTGAGGATTTCTTGACGGGCTCAGGCACTTTTTTAGCCGTCTCCGCGGGGGTTGTCGTCGTCTTCTTCGCGGTCGTCACGGCCGGAGCCGCCTTGGCCTTGCTGTTGGCTGTCGCTGTGGCCGCAGATGGAGCGGATTTGTCACCATTCTCCTTGGCGGCAGCGGCAGCGGCTGCCGCTGTCTTCTTAGCCCAGGGCGTGGTCGTGGGCTTTGTGGCTGTGGCACTGGAGGCTGAGGCGGCGTCCTCCTTCACCCACGGCGGGCGGAATGTGGTGCGTCCCGCACTGTTGTTTGCACTGCTTGTCCCCGCCCGGGGTGTCACAAACGGCATTGCTACTGCTTGCTGTCTCTCCTCCTCCTCTTCTGATGCTGCTGCTTGCTTTTACTGTTATTTTCCTGCCGCTCGCTTTACCGTTAAATCTCCAGAGGGGGCTGCCCCCTTGTCGTCGTGCTCGTCGGCTCCGTCTATTTGCACACACTTTTTAAATAATTTTCCGTAAATTCTTGCGTTGTTTTTCCCGCTTTTCCGTTTTTCCTGCTGATGAAAACACAAAACTTTGCACATTAGCACCGTCGTCGAGGGAGAGTCGCGACGACTTGTCCAAAAAGTTCTTTCATTCAGATTCAGATTTTCAATGTATTTTTTTTTTTTTCGGTTCGTTGGCTCTTTCTTTCGCGGATTTCTCTTCTTCTCTTTTGATAATTCGGTTCGTTTTTTTCTTTTTTAATTTTTGCTAGTGTTGTTTTTCTGTTAGATTTTGTTTCCCGTGCTATTTATTCGCGGTCCGGTGCCGACGATGGGCAACAGCTGTTTGGGATATTTTCAGTCCAATTCAAATTCGTTGTATATTTGGGAATGTTTCATTTCAATGTTATTTTTAAATGAATGCGCTCATTAGCTTTTTCTTGCTTTTGCTTTTGCTGTTGTTGTTGCCGAGAGACAAAATGTAGGCCTTTGTGTCATAGTCATAGAGTACACACAGGGACACACGGACTCGCTGGCATTGGTCGGGGACAGGGACAGGGACAGGGACACACATGCATCAACGCATCCCAACAGATAGGAGAGGAGAGTAGAGAAGAGTAGAGAAGAGGCATGCCATGGAATGCTTTGGTGCGCACACACAGTAAAGACTCTTCAGGCGGAAAGACATTCCCAGGCCCCGAGACAGTGTCACCATGGGGAGGGCCTTGTCTGTATGTCACACTGCTTGGTGCACTGCTTTACTGTAGCCAAGTACTGGACTGCCTGGACATGCTAGATAAGGTGAAGGAAGGGACTATGCCAGCGAGTCTGGACAGTGCTGGGGTGACGTCTCCATCCAGAGAGAACCTTTACTGTTTGTCCAGTCGACTGTTTGGCTATGCAATCACAGTGGAAAGATCCTGCCATTGTTACAGTGGGGTGTTCGCTTCAGGAGAGCTTTGATTGTCTTACAGTAGAGGTTCTCCGGCCGTCCATTCTGCAGAGCCTTCACTGTATTAGCGTGTGTCCAGTCGACTGCTTAGATATGCTCTTTCCCTGTGCGTGTGTGAATGCACACACACATACATATGCAGTCCAGTAAACAGCAACAACAACAACAACAACAACAACAACAACAACAAAAGCAGCAGCTACTGAAACGGGAATAGCAACAACAACAAACGATTTGCTCTGCCACTGCCACTGCCTCCTCTGCGATATGTAAACGGCGAAAATATTTAATTTTAGGTTCTTTGTGCCAGACAGCCAGCCAGCGTCAAAAGCGCCAAAGAAAGCAAAAAGAGAAAGAGAGACGCGCCCAGAGAGAGACAGAGAGAGAGAGAGAGGGTGAGATGATTGCTCTCAGAGAGAGAAAGAGAGGCATCAAATCGAAAAGAATAAAAGGAAACACACATCTCTGGCGCTTTCTTTTTGTTTTTACAAAAAAAGAGAGAGGAACGGTACGGGCCGGGAAGGGAAGGGAGGGGGAAGAATGAAATCCGAATTTGTTTCATTCCATTGCCATTTCCATGCCTGTTCACTGGATTGCCTTCCTCCCCCCGCTCTCTGCCCCGCCCTGCCCTGCCATCCATCCTCTATCCTCCATATTCATTTCAATTCCTGCTTTTTTCTCTCTCTCTCTTTTCTTTTTTTTTTAACGATTGCAAATTTTTGGCTGTGCTTTCTGGTGCGCCTCTCCGCCCCTTTGGAGGCGTTAATTAAACATGACATGCAAATAAAAATTATACTTAGGAATATTCCATCATCATCAACGCAGAGGAGAAGTGTGGGAGGGGTGGCTGTTTTTGGGCCGAAAAGGCCCGAATTTTCAATTAACATTGTTAACTGGGAGAAAATTGCATTGATAGCAGGGATAAAGGGGAAAAAGTGTCCGTTCGAGAGGGGGTTGGGGGGGGGAGCCGCAGCTCCTGTCAACAAATAGTTTAAAAATACACCGCTCTTTGGTCCATCGGTACATATGTACATAAATATGTACATATGTATTTATTTTGGGAACACCATTCATGATTATGCTGTCCAGAGATTTATGGGATCAATTCGGAGGCCATCGACGGTGGAGGCAGTGACACTTTGGCGACCGATAGAAATTTCTGCGCATTTGCAACCCCTATACATATATACTATATGCTATATTTTTGGATATATTATTCGATATATTTTCAATGTGTATTAATTGGCTCGTTCGGCCGATGTGGATGCAGTTTTCGTTGTGTATAGAATATAGTATAAAAGCGGTTTGGTGGGTCCAACCGACACCCACACAAACGCAACCGCAACCGCAAATTAAACGCACACACACACACACACACACACACACATATCACACGCACACAGACATAGACACGGTAACGAAGTGGTTTCTTTTGGCCCGAAACGCAGAGGAGGCAACAGCAGCGCCTATGACGGCGTTTCAAAAACTAAATTCATACATTTTCCAAGCGGGCCGAAAATGCCAGAAAAATTCAAAAATTTCACCGATTTTCCTCTCTGCTGGTTGCTGTATGTTCTGGCACTCTCTCTCTCTCTCTCTCGCTCTTTTTCTGTGAAAAGCATAATGAAATGAAAATTTTGTTGACCGACAGAGGAAGAATATTTTTAGCATTTGGAGAGCGAAAGAGTGGGCAGAGAGAGAGCGAGGCGGAGAGAGAATGGGGTCCGATTGACCTTATGGCAGGTGCAGCGCCTTCACAGCCGCAGCCACAGCCACAGCCACAGCCTCAGTTCAATGGAATCCGCATGGAATTATTAATAACCCGATATCTGTGGCCCACTTCAAGGATAGCCACCCACCCTCCTCCTCCCCAACCACTCCCATTAACGCCTCTTATCAGACTCTGAAGTTACGCAAGTTCTCTGTGTCGCAGCTAATTTCGTGGGGGAGAAAGGGGGGGGGGGAAAGTTTCGTGGGGGGGGAGGCGTCTTACCCTGTGATAGAAACCACTCGTCTAGAAAATCCAAACCCATTAGTGATTCTGTTCTGTTCTGTTATCTGGATGCGTGCGATGCTGATGGATCTGCGATGATTCTCTCTAATTTGCTTTCAATATTTACATTGTCTGCGTGATGTGTGGATGCCGGTGTGGGGGCTGCTCGAATCACAATCCCTCGGCAACGGTTGACATTAATGCAGGGAGCCGTGCAATGGTCGGCGGGTGCGTGATTGTATTTATAGTCTCATTGATCGCATATCGATTGGCCTAGGGCTAGGCGATTCTGTTACAGGTTCACTTTCCACACGTATGCATTCATTATCTATCGATTCGCACACATTTCCCCCGGATTGGACCACAAACGGTTGAGATATTCAGCTAAAACCAGGACTCCCTGCAGCAAATCTTCCCTCCTGATGTCTGCATTAGCTCAGTGGCGCCATGATCAGTGTGCGTCTGTTTCTGGAACTACCCGTATGGATCTTAGGCGCGAAATTCAAACATCCCAATCGCATTTCTGCTTTGACCTACTGGCGGCCACTGCGTATGCACTATATTCGTTTTTTCGCAGCCAAACACGTATGCATTCATTATCTATAGATTCGCACACATTTCCCCCGGATTGCACAGCAAACGGTTGAGATATTCAGCTAAAACCAGGACACCCTGCAGCAAATCTTCCCTCCTGATGTCTGCATTAGCTCAGTGGCGCCATGATCAGTGAGCGTCTGTTTCTGGAACTACCCCTATGGATCTTAGGCGCGAAATTCAAACATCCCAATCGCATTTCTGCTTTGACCTACTGGCGCCCACTGCGTATGCACTATATTCGTTTTTCCGCAGCCAAAAAGTATGCAACATTAAAAACAGGAAACAAAAAGCTACGATTTAGAGAAGACATGGGCTTTGGAAATTTGAATATGCGACTTCTCCCGCGGGTCTTTAATAATTAATTGAATTGTTTGTACCCTCGTCTCGATGGCAGAAGTTTCCGTGTGGCAATATAGTCCCCGTTTTTGTCCCCCAACCATGGACGACCCTCGGGGTCGACGACTATTTCATCGCCTCGTCGTCGTCCCGGCAAAAACTTGTCCCATCCAAATCCAAATCGAATTCGACACAAATTAATTGCCGTTCGATTTGACAGACGGCGTGGGGATGGGGCGTGGCGTGTGTTTCGGCTAAGTGTTATCATCTAGAAATTGCTTTATTTGTGAAATGTTCGCAGAGAGATGTCTAATGAATACTGAATGAACTCCTTGGCATTGAGCGGGGGAGCTGAGAGCTCGTGTGGCATAGTATGGTATAGAGGATTAGGATTCGGGATGAGCTAAACTAGACCTTGGGGACCACAGGCAGTGCCTTGGCTTGGGGCTGTGCCTGCCCCTGTGGTGGGTGCTCCGTCGTTGTGTTAAAACGGATTCCATTGTTGAAGTGCGGCCACGTGGAAATCTCCTGGAAGAGGCGTCCGCCCGGACACTCTGTGTCGCGCACCTGCTTGTGCCCCAGCAGCTTGTATGCGGGGTCGATGTAGCCCTTGAACACGCCGAAAGCGATCAGGTTCTTGGCGGCATCCAGCATCTGCTTGGGCGGCAGTTCAGCTAAAGATTAAGAGAGGGATGCATTAGAAATCTATAGATTATACTTAAAGAAGGGCTCTTACTTCTCCAATCTCCGATGAGGACAATGCCCACACTCTTGTCGTTGTATTTGGGGGCATGGGCTCCGATGACGTTGAAGCCGCGACCCGTGTAGATCATCCCATCTCCGCCGATGCCGAAGCTATAGCCGATGTCGTTCCATCCGCGCTCCAGCTGATGGAAGTCCTGCATGTCCCGCATGCTCTTCATGCAGTCCGGCGTGCTGAAGCAGGCGGCGGGCATGTACGAGTGATGGATGATGACATACGGGGCGGGTCCCTCGAAGTGTTCCACGGACTTGGGCAGGCGGGCGCCCCAGTCCGCTCGGGAGAGCAGTCGTGCTCCGCCCTCCACTCCGAGGGAGCTGGGTTCTGGCTGCTGCATGTGCTGCGTGTACCCTGGAAAGAGAGAGAGAGAGAGAGGTGTATGACCTTGGGTTAATGAGGTTTCGCTTGTCTTGAACACACAGGCACCCGAACACGCTTCAATAAAGAGAGACAAAGGCTGCTGTTTGCGTTGAAATCTCGCACCAAGCTCTGTCCGCCGTAATTACAAAGGGAAGTGCTGGGGCGGAGGTGCTAGGCGGTGGGGGTGTGGTCTGCGGTGCTGCTGTGCTGCTACCGTGCATCGCTCACATTCCATTGATAAATGATAGCCGATGTGTGCGCTGCTGCTGCTGCCCCACGCGCTGTTTGCTGCGGTGTCTGCGGTTCCAGAGAGAGGCGCGAACATGCACTGACACGCTGGCTTCCCAATTCCCCCGAACGAATGTCAGCCACAAAATTCCCCGTTACGTTACCCATCGCGAGAGAGGTGGGCCTAGAAGAGCGCAAAACAAGTTGCCGATCCACTCCGATTGGCAATCGCAATCGTCATCAGCGACACAGCCGCTCAGCCGAAGATCAGGCCGAAGATCAAGCCGAAGATCCAACCGTCGCCTCAACCTCTGCCGCAGCGCAGCGTGTATTGAATATGCTAACGACTGACGTTTATTGCAGAGTGCACGGCAGGTATATCAGTTCTGGCAGGTAGCACAATTTGTCTTAATTATCATAGAGAAAAGTGCTTTAAATTATCAGGATAGATTAATTTCCCCAATGTCCTATAGCGATTCAAGCTTTTCTTACTCCCCCTGCTGTAGGGTATTCACACCTCAATCTGTTGCTAAACTGTTGTTTGTATAAGGTAATTGTAATGCCTTTTCAGCCAGGGTATGTCGAAGGGTATATCTGTTTAGGCTTTAAAGACTTGCTAGGAGGTGGCACACTTTCACTTGTTTTAGGGAATTCACACTTCGGTTCAACTGTTGACTCAGCTTAAAGCGTCGACTGGCTTCGAAATAGCTAAACGACCGTCAGCCAAGGGGAAGGGGCGAAGAGAGGGGGAAGACCAAGAGCAACAGGTGCTATCATCTATCAATGGCTCCGCAGAAAAGAAGTTCCTTTCCGTTTCGACCCACACTCGTAGTCGTCGTCGCCCCTCCGTGAGTCATAAATGCAAATCCGAAAACTATTTCATTCAAAATTTGTTTTATGTGCGCGGGGGAGCTGGCAAACACAGGGGACGGGTGGGGGGATAGAAGTTTTGCATGTTTGCGGACGTCTGCCAAAACTTCGGGATACATCCACGCCCCCGCATCTCGCATTTATATGCATACGGAAAACTTAGACGGAAAGCGGGGGCGGAGGAGCGTGGGGCGTGGAGCAGGGGCAGGGAAAGCACTTGACTAACTTAATAGCGGCAGTTTCTAATTAAAATTTAGAAAGAGCGAACGCTCTGCCACCTATCCTATCGTGTCCGGGACTCCTACATTGGCGGCGCGTGCTTGAATAATAAACAGAGCAGGAAGCCAGGAGCCAGGAATGCGCAAGAGGTGGAGGAGGAGGAGGAGGAGGGGGGGCTACAAAGGTGTGAGGGGTGGTGGGAGGAGGAGCTGCCAAATCGTTGGATGTTTAATTTATGCCGCTTACTTTTTGGTGTGTGGATGTAACATGTTAATTACATTTATATTTACAGCAAAGCCCCGCCAAGAGCCGCTGCTCTACGTTCCTCCGCTTCCTCCGCTCCGCTTCCTAATTGTTACCCTAATTACGCGGCCTAATAAAGTAAACATTAAAACTCGCGTTGGCCTAATCAATGTTGCAAACTTTGTGGCACTCTCACACTCTCCCACTCTCACTCACTATCTATCCATCTTCCTCTCACCTCCTGCCACATGCCACACACACACTCACTCACTCCACGCCATCCGCTTTACACACTATTAAACCTTACTATCGCGTACACACGCGAATATATGCGAAATGGGTGGAAGGAGGGGGAAGAAGGGGTGGCAAACTAAAGCCCTGCTTTAGTGATTGGTGTGGGGGGTGGGGTAGGGGGAAGCACACACTCATTTCATTACAGAAAGCAATTTTGAGGCGAAGGCGCAAAGTTCTTTGATAATTTTTGATTAATCCGTGGGGCCATACTATCAGACCCCCTTCCCCCATTACCGTCCCTTCGTTTTCGTTTTCGCTGCTGATTAAATTGTCGCATAATTGAGGTATTTAAATTGCCAGCAAATAATTAGAGTCACAGAGAGGACAGAAAGAGCAAGGCAGGGGGAAAACAGCGAGTCCCTTGGGTAATTGTTTGTTTTTAATCAGCCAAAGCACATAATAGAGACATTTCAATATTATTATTATGTTGACGATGCTCTGCAGAGGTTGGAGTCCGTCATTCCATTCGTCCATTCATTAAACAAATAACCGTACACGGGGAATACAACGTACGTACAACACATCGGAGGGCGGAATGTGCGAAATTAAGTCACGCTCGATTACAACAAAAACAACAGCAAAAGTCAACGGGAGTGAAAAAAAAGAACCCAGTACAAACCAACGGCAAAAAACACAATGAAAGCGGCAGAAAAAGAGCGAAATACAAAAAAAAACCAGAAGAGCAGAAGGCGAGCAGTGTTCGGTTCACAGCCGAAGAAGGGATGCTCTCTTTCACAGATCTTCGGCACAGAACATGTTCGTGTGCCTTTTGCCCTGACACTGGTCTGCCGTTCGCCGAAAGACATGCACAAACGGAAGGACTCTGTCCCGCGAGAGTTAGGGTGCGCAAATTATTATGCATATTAAAATCAAAAACAATTTCACTCCGTCGCACTGGGGGCGCTGGCTGTCAAGCCGTAAATGACAATTTTGTTAAATGTCAGTAATTAATTGAACAAAAAAATCACATACATATGTATGTCCCCCCCCGCCACATATGAATACGATGTACATATACGATATTCCTGCTCGACTGACGCTGATTGCAGCTGTGATAGATATGCAGAATGCCTCGATAAGACCCCTCTCGACCATATTTTATGGCGATGTTCAGGGGCATGCGATAAGACCCGATCTCCACTCCCACTCCCACTCGCACTCCCACTCACTGCTGTCTCGCTTACACACTTACCCATCATTGATAGCAGAACTAATCCCAGTGCTGTCATGCTGTCTCTGCTTCTCCTGCTCTCCTGCTTCTCCTGCTCTCCTGTTCTGCTGCTAGAGTTGTTGTTAAACTTGCTGTTGGATCTGCTCTGCCGTTGCTCTTGTTAGGAACTTTTTCGTGTGTGTTTGTTTGCACAAATGTGACTTTGATTTAGGAACTTTTTGTGTTGATTGTTTCTCGCTTCGCTTGTTGTTGCTTCTTTTAGTGTTTCGTTGTTTTTGCAGTGGCAAGAATTGTGCACAAACTTCGATTGTGGTGTGAAGGTCAGCCTTTGGTTGTTTTTTGGGTGCGCTAGCGGTGTCTCACATAGCGCAGAGAGTCTCTTGGCTTGGGTTATGTTTCGTTTTCGTATCACAAGCGCGAATGTTGGCCAGCATAAGGGCGCACCTGTGTTTATAGACGAACGCGAAAAAATCGGAACTCTGCTGCCGCTGCCGCCGCCGCCGCTGCTACCACTGGCACTACCGCGCTGTCTCTGCCGTCGTCGACGCCGCAATGCCAAACAAATTTTTAATCGCATGAAACTTATTGCCAACGGCCGATCATCATTCGCGCTCGCCGTTCGCTCACTTCCGCTCACACTCCTCTGGGAGAGAGTGAGTGAGAGAGAGAGAGCTTTCAAACTAAGTCGCTGCCGCTGCCGCTGTCGCCGACTCTGTCGCTGTTATCAGTACGGCGGGGATTGCTGCGGCAAAGGTCAAACTATGGCCGAAGTGAAATGTGATATGCCCACTGCTGTCCGCTGCTGTGAATTACACGGCGACGTGCAAACTCGTTGGCCTCATTTGAACCTCGTTCCGGTACTTTTTTCCCCACTGCAAAGGGTTCTTTTTTGATACCCTAACGGAGAGAGAGAGAGGGAGAGTACTACCGTTTTGATATGAAGTTGGCAATGCAGGTCTCCACATCCCGATTGTAATCCAAATTTCAACAGAATTGTACAAACAATTGGAGGAAATTGCATTAGATCGCTTCGTCTCGCTTTTCGCTAGTTCCATTGTGTTGTTCTTGTGGTTGTCAAGCGGTAAAGCGATGCACGTGTCAGCGTGACTGTCGATTCCCCTCAATAAGGGACGGTGGATATGCAATTAAGGTTAATCATCGCAAACTTTGAACGGTCTCTGGGCCAGAATTCACGCCTCGTAGTCCTCAATCACAACTTCCGAGTGACAGAATGGCAGGTGGGTGTTGGGGGAGGGGCTGTAGGCAGTGGGCGTTGGGTGACAATTATAACTTTGTTAGTTAGCGGACGATTAGATAATTATGCAGCGTTATGGATCAGTGGGCTTCATGTGAGCGTAGCGTACGAGTATCGCCGGTTCAATATCGGTCAGTCTTGAAGGTCGCTAGCAGCAGATAAGGGTTCTACTTTTCGGTCCCCCACTATCGGTCTTCTATCGCAGCAGTAAATCTGCTGCTTGTTGACAATATTTCCATGCCACACAACACAATAGCTATACGAAACACGATCCCATAGACAGAAACCCACAAGGTTCTCTCGACAGCAGTCACGGATCTCTCTCCTTGGTCTATTCATTATCTTATGTACTATATTGTACAAGGTGAAAGATATACTCTTTCCTGTAGTCTTTTGTTCATCTTCTTCTTCTTTCTTTTTAGTGACTCTCCCCCTTGTCGTGACTTGTCATTTGGAAGCTCTTGAGTCACTACTTCTTATACCTTAGCATTAAATGATGTGATCCTAGGCACTATGTTCCATGATCTATACGATTTGTTCCATTATAATCTCCACTCAACTTCGATCTCTTCTATTCCGTGATCTGTTCACTGTGAAAATATCTCCAGCAGCATCTCGATTTGGTGTCTCTCTGCTGCTTTCTTTGCCTACCATCTCCGGACGTACTCTTATTATTTATATATTTTTTTTTTGGTTATTTAGTTGTTTTTTTTTTTCGAGGACTGGGGATCCCCTGGCTCTGGTCGGTCGTCTGTCTGTTTGTCGGTTTTTGGGGGAAGCCCAAAATGCGCTGCAAATGCGGCGGCAAATGCGGGTATTAAATTGCTTTAGTCGGAGTGTCGGATCGGAGATTGGACGGATAGACAAATTAACAGCATTTTATTTTCCGTTGTCGATTTATGGCTGCTGTGCTGAATCTGTATCTGTTTCTGTTTCTTTTGTTGCTTCTCACAGAGTGCGAGGGAAAGAGATGCGGTGGGGCACACAGGTTTTTCTGGTCGAAATATTTTTGGGGGATCTACCGCCGGAACGCTGGAGAGAGACGAGACCACCAGATGCGTTCTGGCGCCGCCAAAGGAAGTCCAAATCGCAGACTCATTTTCTGCCGCCCGCTTTTTGCCTTTGTTTATGCTTGTGGCAAGGTAAACACGCAGCCTCACACCTGCCACACAAACACACCCCCCCCCCCCCGCACGAGCTTCTCAAATTTATTACCCTTCAGAAAAAGGGGAATTTTCACCGAGCGCTCTTGGAAATAGTTGAATACTTTTCAAAAAACAGCAAATAGTTGCGCGCGCGGTACTTACCACAAATTGTTGCCAGCTGCTGTTGTTCAAACTCTTTTTGCAGCTCGATGTCTGCCCCCGGAAGGGAGGGCACGGAGAAGGTAGTTGATCCAGACTTCTTGTCGCCCATGGTGCGTGGCAAGACTGAAGACAGAAGACCGAAGACCGAAGAAGAGTGATACGCAAAGCAATCGAACAGTTAATTGAAACTGTAGACTCTGGGGAGCGCCAGCGCCAGGTATCGGTGGTGTGTGGACAAGTGGCTTTGATTAGGAAAGTTCTTGTAATCTATAGATGCGCTATCTGTAAGAATAGGGTATGCCTGAATGGAGGAGAAATACAGAAGTATGCAATTTCTGATTGGATTCTCCTTTGGGAGTAGCCCCGCAGGGCACCCGCTAGTCGGCTATTCGCTACCCCCCCCCCCAAAAAAGAGAAGAATGCTGGCCATTGTTCCCATGGCTCCATGGCTCCATGGCTCTATAGTTTATGGCTCGCCGCACTAATCGCCCATCTTATCAGGGTATTAAGTGTGCCTCTGCCACTGCCCCTGTGCCGCTCACTAACTACGTCTTGGCACGCTCTGCGCTGCTTCTACACCGATGAAAAATATCAAGTACTTACTTGTACAATAAAACACAAAAAAATCACACCACAAAAAAAAAAACGCAGGCATAGTTTTTCTGTATGGCTGTGTGTGTGTGTAGGTAGGGTATTCACCAAGGTAAACATTATCAACTATTCCGCCTCGGAAGAAGCCTCACACATTTGATAAATAAATAGTATATGTATGTGTCTATCTGTGTGCATGTATGTGTATTACAATTAACAAAAGTAATTGCAATCGAGGCAATGGCTGGGTAGGGATGGGTTGGGGATTATTGTCGATATCAAAAGGGGAATCCCTGCGGCCTCCATGGCAAGCCAGTCACTTCACAGTCCATTACACTGCGGGAAAAATAAAGGAAAGGAATGTGGTATTTATTTCATGGAATGTGTACTCATATAACAATGTGGGTCAAAAGGTTACTAGAGCATTGGATATGTACATTTATTCAATTAAATGAATTTTAATGCATAGCGGGAAATAAATACATTTAATATGCTAACTATTTCGAGGAATACTCGGTTTCATTTGATATTTAAGATCGCTTTCATAGGAAACCAGTGTGAAACCAAATCTGGAGATCTTTGGGATATCTGCGATGCTATTAGTGCCTCTTTTCGTCCGGTGTATCCTCCATTTCTTGCTCTACACACACACATTTATCTGTCGCTGTTTTGTCACTAGCCCAACCAGCGATGAGGCACGATGCGAAACGGAACCTTTTGGGGGCACAATTCGTCAGATGTTGTAGCCGTATCATTGTCTAGGCAGATTAGTTATGCTTTGCTGGTTCGAAGGAGGAACACCCTGCCACCCTGCCACACGCCTCTGCCCTGCTGCTGGCGGAGGCTGGTAAGGGGAGGTAAAGAAATTGGTTGTCCTCGCATCCTCGCGTTGAGAGTGGGGCGGGGCGGGAGGCTCACGCACATGCCATATATTAGAGGGGGCATAAAATGACAAACGACTTGCGAGGCGCGTAAATTGAAAAGCTCTGAGCCATGTACACAACGAGGGGAGGGGCTTGAATCGAAGGGCGGCAATCCAGGGGAGGAGAGGACATGGATTTCGGTGACTTTTTGGCTGTTTGTTATTGCTGCCAGGGAATCAGAGAAGCAGGGAACCCGAACAGAACCCCACTGTCTCTCTCTCTCTCTCTGTCTCTATCTCTGTCTCTGTCTCTATCCTGCTGGCTGGGGGCCAAAACTTTCGCCAAAGTATTCAAATTAAAATTTCAATTAAGGAAGTGAATTTGTGTGTGCCGAAAGTGTATTAAGTCTATACGAATGGTGGCATCTTGGCATTTCGCTGGTGCCACGTGTGTGGCACGGCACGCCTTCTTAGGTTCGAAATAACCCACAAACGAAAAGAAAACCCCAATCCCCCATCCTAGCAGCTACCAACAGGCTCCTCCTACCGCCCCGTTGTTTGATTTATTGCCAAAGTTTGTCGTCTGTCATATGACATAAGGAGAGTACTTTGTTGGAATATTTTACATTTCATGTAAAGCTACCTCCCGAATCCCATTCCATCCTCTGAACTCCCTGGAAGCCGCATCCTGACACCTTGTTGGGCGCCACCCCACCCCCTCTATGTCTCTCTGTGGGCATTATTAATAATGCAATCAATTTGTAAACAATTTGGCATATATCAATGCGCTTCGTGCCGCCCATAAATCTCTGGGAAATTAGCTACCCCTCGGGCTTTGGCCTGGTCATTTGCATGCCAGATTCCAGGCAGCATCTCCTGCTCCTGCTGCTGCTCCTGCTGCTCCTCCTGTGCCTGCTCGTGCTCCTCTGACAGATTGCAGTGCGTCGCTCCTTGATGGATGGGCGGCTTGGAACTGGCAGCGGCACAGCATGCGAAGGGGAAGCCAGGGAATAGTGGCTTCTGTCCCGGATTTTGCCATATTTTTGCGCTTTGGCTGTTGCTGGTCCTCTGGCAGTTAGTGACAGCTGCGGTGATGGCCTGGCTGTTGCAGCAGCGCAGCACCAGAAACAGTAGGAATGGGACAAAAACCATAACGCGTGTCCTGGTCGCAGCAGGGCATACCCTAAAAGGGGAAATGGGAGGCATTCCATTTGTGGCATCAGATTTCAGTTTTCAGTTTTCAGCAGGCAAACATTCAACATTCAAGGGAAATACAAAACAGAACACAAAAGAAAAGATTGAAAGAATATCTCTTCCTATTTCTGGATACTGGAAAAGCAAAAGCAATAGAGACAGAGAGACAGAGAGGGAGAGAGAGAGGTATAGCCCATCCTTTTAGTGGAAGTAGTGCCCTTCAGCTAATCGAATAAAGTTAAGGCTCCAGTGTCCAGTGGTGTCCTTAAGGTCCTTAGCCAGCGGAAAAGCAGAAGCAAGAAAAATGGCAAATTGAAGTTACGCTGCCACTCGTCTTGCTGCTGCTGCTGCTGCTGCCTTGGCCCCAATTTAAAAGTTTATGAACTTGTCAACCAACTGGCGCCTCACTTCCCTTCTATCCTTCTCTCGTTGCAGCAAGGATGCCCGGGCGACTCAATCAGCAGCATGCCGCATACGCGCAGCGCAGGGAGCAGGAGAACAACCGCGTGCAGGCCACGCAGGCGGTGAACCGCTACTACGACCACTGGGGCAAGGTGACGACGCGCTTCGAGAACTGGACCAACAAGGACTACTACGAGAATGCGGAAAAGAAGCTGCAGAGCCGCAAGAGTCAGAAGCAAAAGGACATTGACCTGACAGACCGCAAGGGCAGACTGCGACAGCTCCTGGCCACCGAGAACGAGGCGTACGACATCGAAATGGGACGCAAGCGGCGGCCCAGGGAGTGCTCCGCCGACACCCAGATGCTGGGGCGCGTCAATCAGTCCCTGAAGGAGCAGGAGCAGCTCAAGCGGAAGCTCGAGATGGAGGCCAAGCTGTACGGCCGCTGGCGGCATGGGGTGGACGACGAGAAGTTTCTGTACCAGTCGAAGTCCGACAACGAGGTGCTGGCGAAGCTCAATTGGCTCGACAAGCAGATCGAGCAGCAGAAGGAGCGGGATGAGCAGGAGGCCCTGAACGCCGAGCGGAAGCTGCAGCTGCAGCAGGAGATCAGCCGCACGGAGCTGGCCCAGAAGGAGCGCCAGCTGATCCAGGAGCAGCAGATAAAAGAGATCCGTGCGCTGCAGGAGTCGCACATGGTGGAGCTGCGCCAGCACCAGTCCGAGGCCGAGAAGCTCAAAGAAGAGGAGCAGCACTTCCGGCTGTTCATCGGGGAGCTGGAGAAGGAGAAGCAGCTGCTCGAGGAGAGCACGGCCCTCGTCCTGCAGCGCCCCGACACGGGGCAGGCCTTCAACCTGAACAAGATCAAGGTGTTCATCCGCAACCGCAGCGAGGCGAGCCGCCGCCAGATATCCCTGTGCATCAATCTCCTCGAGCGCATGGCCAAGTACGTGGTCCGCACCGAGGACCTCCAGTCACTCCTCCAGAAGTACAAGGAGCAGCTGGAGTCCGAGCAGCTGGCCTGCACCCAGATCGAGGCCATGTACGAGTCGGAGGCCAAGTCGAGCCTGCAGCGCTGCGAGGAGAACTGGCGCGAACAGCACTTGCAGCGGTACCAAGAGCTCTCGAAGCTCATCGACACGGAAAAGGACTGTTTGGCCAGGCTCCTGCAGGAGAACGTCAGCCAGCAGCAGGCCCTCTTGGAGCTCCGCAGCACACATCTCTCTGGCATCGAGCAGGCCACCAAGAAGCTGGAGCAGATAAGCAGCGAAGAGCAGGGATCTGCATCGTCTGACCCGATATCTGTGTCCTCCTCAACTGATCTCTGTGCTGGGGCTCTTGCCGAGGAGGATGATGCCTCCGTGAATGTCCCCAAAGTCAGCAACTCGTTCTCCAACCTCAATCTGGATGTGTGGCAGGATCTGCCGCCAGTGCGCGGCGGCATCGACTCGCCTCGTCTCGACAAGACGCGCTCTATGAATGTCGTCACAGCGCAGACTGCGTTGCCACCGAAGTTTGCCCGCAAGCGAGTGGCATGGAATTAAGGCCACATTTTTTTTAAATTTATCAAGTATTATTAAGGTAGTCCCTGTGTTTAGAAATAGTTAAACGCCCCATGTGTGTGTGTATGTGTAAGCCCCTAAACAAACATTTGTCCTACATCCCACATCCTACATCCTATATCCTACATCCACTTATAGTTAATAAGACTGATAGATAGGCGCCAGCCCCGTCGTAATAAATCACTTAAATCGTGGGCCAAAAGGAAATGCGGCTTAATTATTTTCAAGTGCAAGGAGGTGCTGCCTGCCCGCCTTAGAAGTGGGTCAAGGCTTAATTGATTCCACCTGATGATGATGATGATAATGATGTTGGGTATCGAACGATAGGAGTAATAGCTGTGCTATCCATGAGGAGAATCCGATTTGCATTTAATTTTAATTAATATTTTCAGATCGCACCCTGCAAATCTTAGAGCCTCTCTCTCTCTCTCTCTCTCCGCATGCTGCCTCTTCCAATGCAAATGGCGGAAACAGGAGTAATAATGAGGCGCTCACACAACACACTCGAAGGCAGGCACTCACTCAGACATTATTTAATGCATGTTATTCATCATTCATTTGAATAGATTGCTAGAGCCTTCTCTCCGCCCCTGGAGCCTCCTCTTCAATGGTCGTAAGCTGCTTCTAATGGCCAAAATGCTTGCAAATGATGATGAATACGTTTCAATTACTCCACTGCTCCACTGCTCCACTCTCTCTACTCCGAAACTCTCCACCATCCATGGGCGGTGGGGGGGGAATGGGATGGTAATATTCTGATATCATTTGATTGCTACCTGAACAGGAGCCAGCCCCAAGAGGGGGCGGGGGCGGGGGCAGGAGCAGGGCAAGGAAGCTGTCCGCATTCAGTGCGCAATTTATGAAATATTGGAAAATATTATCCGCAATTACTCCTCCTCGTACTCGTACTCGCACTCGTCCTGGCATTTGAGTGCTGACCAACGATGCAGTCGATTTAATGGTAATAAAAAACAAGATATAATAATAACCAGATACTCACGCACACACACAAATATGGGTATCCGTATATTTACGTATCTGTGTGTTGTATATAGGAAAATATGCCAAACGCAGGCAGCAGGCAGCAGTCAGCACCGCCTTTGATTAAATTTCTTTGAGTGTTTGGGGCACACAAAATGCAATTTCATTTGCACTAATGGCTCGCGTCGCTGCCTGCTGCGCCGCTGCTGATGCCGCTTCCGCTTGGCTTCGCTGCCCCTGCTGCTGCCGCTGCTGTTGCAACAATGCAAGGCACACATAACGCTGTAGCAGAGGCACAGGCAGCGCAGGCGAAAACAGAGCGAAAAGTGCAAAGAAAAGCGGAAAAAAACAACGCAAAAAAGATTGTTAAATTGAATTAAAACCAACAACGCTGCAGCGGAACAGCGGGGCATGCAACGGGGGCACGATGGAGCCTGCCAGCGGCGGCCAAGCGGAAGGTATATCATGATGAGAAGAGTTGCATGCCTCTGGTGCAGCAGATGCCTCATCCTCCACCCGCTTCCATCTTTAATGGTGTTACTGTTGTAACCATTCCCCCATTACCAGGCACCGACTTCGGGGCCATCTGCCACGACGGTTTGTTTGAGCAATAAACGCAATTTGAAGGATCCTTGCCTGCTCCTGCTCCTGCTCCTGCTACGGTTGCTTCCCTCCTCCGCTAAAGATAACAATGTTGGGGCCGTCTCGCTCATCGGAATGGGATGGGCCAACCTCCCTCGAAGGGTGCTATTTTTTGTTGTTTTGTGTAACCCTTAAACTATCGAAACACCCGGGAAACATCAAAGACCAACATTCAAGTGGTGTTCTCTAGTAAGTGCTCTACAATTCCATGCCACCAGCGGGGGAGGGTTGACTATTGTTTTCGATCTCATTCATCGCATACCCTGGGATCCACATACTGGGATTGGGGGATAATACAGATATGATCTATATCATTATGCAGTCATCTAGTATTATTTATGCTGGTGTTTTATCTTGTATTTTTTTTTACTATTTATGGCATTTTTGAATGTTTTTTTAGAGTTTTATATCTAGTATTTTTCTGGAATTTTATTAAATTTTTATTTTATTTTAAATTTTATTATTAAATATTTATTATATTTTATAAAAGTATTTATAGATTATCCAGTATTTTTTCTTCTTTCCTATTTATTATATTTTATAAAAGAATTTTATTGGTATTTAATTCGAACCCTACATTAAATTGTGTAAGCCCAAAGCGAATTTTTAATCTCAGGGAATTTTCTGAAATTCTAAGAAATCTGTAAATTTATTTTGTTTTTCTGCCTTCGTTCCGTTTAAGGGAACGAAACATAAATTACCATAACAATTGCGGCCAGGCGATGTTCGTTGATGTTCCTTAGAAAGCTGAAAGCAGAAGCCAGCTGTAAGGCAAGATGACAGAATAAATATATATATGTACATATATACAGTCGTATTTCAGCACGAACATTAATTCATTCATTCATTCTGTCTGTCATTCAAGCTGTCGTCTGATTATCATCGCAATTCATGGAATCAAATTGTTTGCTTTGTCAATTGGTTGTATATTTTGACTATTCTGGCATCTGATACACTTGTAAATGTACGAGTGATACAATTCTCCGGTAACCAGGCTACCTTTGTGGCATGGAGAAATGTCCGCTTCGTGGAGCGGGAGGGGGGATTGGCGGCAGCAAGGAGTTGCAGACGGATTACAGCATGATTACAACAGGTGTGGATTGGTCAGAGGCGGATACGGAGGCAGAGGCTGACTTTTCTTGTGCTCACGTGGCATAATCTGTCAGAAGACTGTCCCTTAAATAAGATTAACTGCGTGGAAAGCGAGTGGATGGCGGATGTGGATGGGAAGGCGGATGTGGAAGGCTTAAAGGCAACAGCAGCAGCAGCCCACAGAGACGGAGTAATGCGATGAGCACGGCCCAGAGAATCATGCTCATGTCTCGTCCTCGCAGAGTATGGGATAAGGAGCCACAGTCAAAGCCAAAGACAGTGGCAGAGACAGAGACGGAAAACCGGAGACCGTGCCACAGTCGCCGCCTTTTCATCCGAGTGACATTTACGTCAACAATTCAGCAAACAATTGGCAAATGTGGCCATAAAAGCATGACAGTTGTCACTGCCGTTGTCGCTGTTGCTGTCGTTGCCACAGCCAGTGCCAGTGCCTATCCTTGCCACGTCTCCACTTGCCACTCCATGGCTCTGCCTCTTGCTGCTTGGCAATGCACAAAGCGGAAACGGATGCGGATGCGGATATACATGTATGCGTGTTGCTGTTGCAACTGGTTGATGTTGCCTCTGCTGTCGGTCTGTCAGTCTGTCCGCCTGCCTGCCTGTCTGTCCCCCCTGCGAGAGCGATGGCTGAGCCAAAAGCCAACATGTCGCCAACAGGAGACTAAGCCCCCCCATCCAGGCCGCACATTATGCCGGCTAAGCCTTCAGTCAATTGCATTCAAATAAGCGGCTGAAGAGACCTTCCATCCTTCCATCCCCTCTCATACGGTCTATGCCCATTCTGACTGCTGAATGGTGAATGCTGCATGCCACATACTGCCCGCATCCCAGCCCCTTGTCCGTTTTCGTTCCCATTCTGACCGGCAATCGCACTTGGAATGGCACGAGTCCGAGCAGAATAAGGATGATGGGATGAGAGGCCCTCCCCTGCCTCCGTTTACATATGCAGAGCTTTCAGAGGGGGCCTCCTACTACTACACCTACTCCTCGCACCATGTCCTCGCTCAGGAATGTTCAATTTCACCCATGAACTGCTCGGGCATCGTTTCATGTATCACTTTATGACTGTGCCACTGGCAGCACGAGCACGAGACCGGCAGGAGCGGCTGCAAGGACGAGAGATCCTGCGGCTTGCGTTTAAACTTTAAACAACATTTATATTATCTGCTCTCGGTACTCGGTTGCCATGCCACTGCTGTTGCCACTGGGTCTCTGGCTCTCGTCTCCCTTCAATCCTGCAATCCCCCAATCCCAACCGCCAACAGTTTGCTTCATTACTCTGCCCCCCCCTCCGCCCATCCGTCCCTGTCTGTTGTTGTTTTCGATACCCTTTAAAGCGCAGAGAATGAAGCATCTTGGACCAAACAAAAGCCTCCACAAAGATATCTGACACAAAATTCTAGAAGATCGAATTTCTATATCCACAGGTCGACCATTGCTATGATCCATGTTTAAGGGGTATCCAAAGCTTCGTTCCCTCCGGTATGGAAGTATCTTTTTCTGTTAAGTATGCAAAAAATGCTGCGTAAATATGGCAACAAAAAGGAAGAACAGAACGAGTAGCAACAAACAGCGGCAGCAGCCACAACAATAGTGGCAGCCGCCACATCAGATCAGGGCCAAAAGCGGGGGGCATGGCCAGACCATGGCTTGTTGTTGTTTGCCACATTACACACATATACATATGTAATTCAGTTTCAGTTTCATAACTAAAAAACCATAAAACAAAATTGTGTGCCCACCCCCCCGCCCACCAGACCCCGCTCTGCCACTGCCACAGCACACCACATCACAGCTGATGGAGGAGGAGTCGCCACTGAGTGAAAAGCGATCCGAAAAAACGCCCGCATTCCCCGCAAGGGAAAACAAGAGGAAAACAGAGGCAGAGGCCCTGCTTTGCTCTGCTCTGCTCTGGTGCCATAATAAGCATCGCATCGCATCGCATCGCATCGAATGAGCGCACGAGTACAGTGGGGATTAGCTAAATGAAAAGCCCTCGAAAGACAGCTCATGCATGGGGGAGCAGAGCGGAAGCAAGGAGTTTCCCCAGTTTGTTTTGCGGCAAACAAAAGCCGCACGAGAATGCTGCAACATTAAAAAAGAATGAATGAACAGTGGGACTACGAACTGAGCTACCAACAAAGGGGGGTACAGTGATGGGGATTGAGTTATCTTTCGGAACGGAACCCCTTTTTTTCGGGCTGTGACTCGCATTCCCCAATCGGATTACTCACAGATGATTAGGCCCCATCCGCAACCGCCCCGCCCCCGCGGCACCCGCACCATAAAGTGCGATTAAGTCATTACCAAGGGGAAACGTCATTGAGGGAAGGACAGCAGAGGACTCCAAAACCTGCCTGGCCCTCCTAAAAGTGCTGTCACTTAAAATGGTTTCAAATATTCATATTTTAAGTCAATTTTCATATATATTTTTCATTCGTTTAATTCATATGAAATGTATTTTGTTTCCACTTAAATATTTATGATAATCTATAAATGAAAACAAAAAAAAAATAAATAGAATAGTTCTATATTCAATTATTTGAATTTATCAGTGAAAACTAATAATAGGGGGAAAAAAAATGCACCCTTTAGTGAAATAAGTCAATTATTTATGGTATTTGTGTGGTTGCCACGCCCTGCCCCCGGGGACACCCTGTCTGTGGGTCAACTCTGGGCCATCTGTAAAGTTCCATTTAGTGCTACTCCACTGTCCCTGCAGGTCCCTGTGTTCAGGTTTTGTTTTTAAAGTTTGCGCAAAAAATTAGAATTCATTTGCAGCGACACAGCACTCGAAACTGCCACAGAAATACACACAGAATGTTGCCTGAAACTGAAACTGAAACTGGACAACTTTAAACAATTACAGCTACAGTTACAGCAACCATAAATGGTGGGCGGAGGGAGGGGACACACGCACACGGATACAAACACAAACACAAACACAAACATAAAGACAAACAAATAAGCCTCTCATTCGGTTATTTTGTATTCAGAAAATGGCACTAATTATACAGTTATACGAGGACAGCATCTATACTATATATGGGGCATGCGGCATGCAGCATGCCGAGTGTCTGTCGCCTGGTATGCCACATTTTTGGGCACGCTTCCTGCTTGGGCCCCATTATCTGTGGCCCTTAACCCATAACCCCACCCCTTAAAGCAGCATCCTTCATCCCACTCTTCATTCCATCCATGAAATGGCATAGCATGCCCCACAGCCATGCCGCAGCCATGCCTCTTCATCCGTGGAGGCAACGCCTGCAACGGTAATTAACGTTCTCGAACGGAACCGACGACTTGAAGCGTTGCCCTGACACAGGCGGCGACTGCCACTGCCACGCCCTGCTGCCACTGCCACACTGCCACTCTGCCACCAAGTCGGAGTCGCGTCGCAGTCCATTGGCAGTCGCAGCTGCAACACCTGCAGACAAACGACAGACAGGGGACGACGAAGGAGGGACTGTCGGTCGGTCGGTCGGTCGGTGCACAGGACGTATACGTAACTTTTGTAATTAAAAGCATCGCACTGCAGCAGCAGCAGAAGTGACTGCGGCAGAGGCAGAACAGCGACCGCGCAGTAGCAGCAGCCACGAGGACGGCGACAACAATGCATTCATGCAAAAAGCTGCAGCTGCAGCAGTAGTGGCAGTGGCAAGCAGCAGTTGCAGCTGCCTCTTGGTTACTCCCTGACAAAAGGCCATACCATACCGAAACGAAGAACGGGGCAGGAGGCTGGAGGCACAGAAGAACATTCAAACAAAGCTCCAAGCAGCGCACAATAGTTTTTTGGTCTTGGGGTCGCCGTTTGCCAAGTGGAGAGCCGTGTGCCACTGTGACACGGAGTGGGGGTACAGAGGTTGGATGTTGGAGACGACACTAAATGCGGTTGCGGTTTGGAGTGACGCGCTGGTCTTGGAGGCTGAAGTCTTAGCACGATGCCACAACACAGCACAGCAAAGGGAACTATCTCTCTGGGTCTCTCTGGGTCCACCCCTGGTCCCCACTGTCCAATTTGTTAGAGTGGTCCTTCCACCTGCTCCTCATTTAGATGATCATCTACGAGTGCCTCTTGGCACTTCATTCCACTCTCTAGGAATCTCCTGGCACTCCATTCCCCTCGCCTGCAGCTCCTATAGGAATCTGTCGATTTTAGATTCCCATCAACTTTACATACGACGCACTCCAGCGTATAAATGATGGCCATAGTTTAGCCAGAGGTTAACCCAGAGGATGGACTGCTGTGGCCGTGGGGAGTTGCTCCATATCATTTTGCAGCATCTCTCGTCATTGCTTTTTCAGTGGCGCAGCCACAGGATCCCCCGGCTCTGGTCCTACCCTCGAATGTCACCAAGTTGCTGAAGAGGACGATAGTCGAGCGGACAGGCCTGCGGGCTGCGTGGCCTCGCATAAAAAATGGCCAAGTTTAATTGATAAAGTTTCTCTCTGGCGAGGGCCATGACGCCGCATTAAGCCCGGTCAGAGCCAGGACGGGGACGGGGATGAATCCCTTACAGCTGGCGATGGGAAAAAATCTGTTTGTTCAGCCTCAACTTAAAGCGTTTACGTGTGTATCCTGTCGTTTGTACCCGGTCCTGCTTCTGCTGCTGCGTACTGATTCCCTTGATGCTCGTTTGCTCAATCGCAGCCCGTGTCCGTGTCCGTGCCACACAGTCCCCTGAATGTGCCACAAGCACACACATGCACACACGGGCACTTTCTTGTGGCAGAACCGGACGAGGCAATCAATGCAAAACAACAAATTTTATTCCATCACTTCATTGACGACGTAAAAATGTAGAAGTTTGTCGCTGAACGGAACGCACTGGAGGAGCACTGAGCCCTTGCCCTAAGGCTTTCGCACACGTGGTGTCCGTGTCCGTGTCCGTGTCAGGGTCCTTGTCCTCGTCATCAGGTTGTGACACTCCTTGGAGGCGCCCCCCCATGCTGATGCCACTGATGTGTGACTGTGAATGCCTCAGAGCTCGGTTCAGGTCACGTTCCGTTTGGCTCCTTCTTTTATTAAAAACGCTATGCAGAGCACATTACAAGTTAATAATTCCCGTGCCGCCCATGAGGGGGCGGTGGAGGCATGACCATGCCTGTCACTGGTGCCATATGCTACACATTCGTTTGCCCCTTGGCCAAGCGCAACATGAAACGAATAATTTTTATTATGCTGAAGCTCCGTCAGTCCCCTCCCGCCCCCGTCCTGTGTGTCCCTCCTGCATGCGGAATGGTGGTCCATCAGCCAGCAGAATCGACCATTCAGGCAGAGCATTCGAGCATCCGGGCATCCCTCATGGAGCCAGCGAATAATGGTGTTTGTGTTCGAAAATACATTTATTTGAGGGTGTTGCCGTGCCACCATTTGTGGCAGGGGTGTGCCTTTTCTGCTCTCTGCCACTCCCGATGCTGCTGCCGTGGCTTCTGCTGTGGCTGCGCCAGTTGACACAAATTGTCAGTTCATCAACGCCTACCGGGCGTATGCGTGATGTGAGAATGGAGCACCGCCTGCCGCTGGCCAGCGGGCTTCGTTAGTGCCACACATGAATGTGGCATGGAGAATGGGGGCAAGGGAAGAGGGGTTGGTGTGTGTGTGTGTGCGTATAAATCCTGCACGTTTAAGCATAACCGAATCGGGGGACCATCCCTGTTTCGGGAATCTCTCTCCCTCTCTATCTGTCGGTTGTTGGCCATACGGTCGTTGCTTTTGTTGCCAATGTCATTGTTATTAACTTTTTATGGCTTATTGCATAAGCAGCGTAAATCCAAAAGACACGCCTAAGTGACACACGTCCAATGGGGGGCGACACGAGGATGTCTGTGTGTGTGTGGCACTAATTAAATATATAATTAAAGGAGCTCCCATTCCTAGCGGAAAAGATAGATAGCTTCCCCTTCCCCCCCCTTTTCTCTTTTGTAGATGAATAAAACAATAAAATTCTGTTGATTGCAGGGCTTAAAGAGTGGACCCCCAGGACTCTGCTACCAGTGTCACACTCTATCGCACACTCCACACTCCTTTTGATGCCACAGAAGCATCTTCGATCCTTTCTTTTCAGCGGGGGCCAGTAGCAGGAGGTGCAAAGGTCGAACCTTTGGCACTTTTTTCGGGTGCGAAATCCTGGTAATCCCCTTCTGGATCATGGGCCAAGCGTTTCCAATTCCAATTCCCCGAACAATTACTTCCATCAGCAGGCAGCCCCAGCCCAGCCCCGAAAATCCCCCCCCCCCCGAAGCGACGAATCAATTGACAAAAGGTATTAAAAGTTTTCCAGCTGAGGCGGAAAAAGTTTTCCCAGTGCCTTCGAGAATCACAGCAAATGCTAAACATCTTGCCCCATTAAATGGCTAACCAATATGTATATATTGGGGGCATGGTGGAGGGGCATGGGGCATATCGTAAATTGTGCGAGACGCAAAATGAGATACGTAGGACGCATACCAAAGGATTTATAAGTAAAACATTTTCTGATTAGCTCTGGAGCCACGTTTTCGATGAGGAGAAAGAGAGATACTCTCTGTCTCTCTGTCTCTGATTGGGAGAGTGTGTGTGTGGCATGCCACTGGCTATTTCTATTTGATGTTTTGTGCTGACCTCGCTCTGCGGTTTGGTTCTGTCTCAGTTCTCCGTTCTATGGAGTTCCATGGCAGTGCTGTGTTGTCTTCTATAGTGTTCTGTTCTGTTCAATGTGGTTCTGGAAGTGTGCAAGCATAATAAAATCAAGATACAGATACAGACAACACTTTGAGAAGGCAGGGTCCTTCCTTCCATTCCTCTGTGGGTGTCTCTCTGTGTGTCTCTCTGTGTCTCTGCCACTAATTGAACTTGTGTGAACGTATTAAAGCTTATGCGAATGTGCGAGGCACATCTTGGGATCTCTCTCTCTGTGGCACAGTTGCTTAGGATGAATAAAAATATTGTGTTAACTTTGGGGGCAACAGAACTCTCAGTTGATACAACAGCCCGGGGCATCTCCACTCACTGTTCTGTTGAGGCAGGGGCAGGGGCAGTGGCTGGTGGCTGGTGGCTGGTGGCAAGTGACGTCTCATTTTCTACGAGTAAGTGTATTTGTTTCATTTGCCCTGAATGCTAATGATGGGAAAATTTGCGAATTTGCGCCAGTCGTAGGGTGGATTATGGAGTGGGGGGTGGATCGAACTCAAAGCCGAGAGACGACTCCGACGACTCTCTCTGGTAAATGCTAATGATGTAAAAAGCCAGACCCAGAGCCAGAGCGAGAGCCTGAAAGCTGAAACAAACGACAGCTGAAGTTCATTCTGGGGTGGAGTGGAGTCCCCCCCCCCCCCCCCCCCCCCCCCCCCCCCCCCCCCCCGAAATGCGGAGGAAACTGACTTAACTTAATTGAAGTTGCTGATGGCTGCCCCCTCTGCTTTCCCTTCAGATTTGCCCCGCTTTTCCTCTAGTTTTTCCTCGTTTCTGTCTGCATTTAAAAGCAAGAGAAACGAGAGAACGCTCCTCCGATCGGAAGCTCACTTGAAGTGATTCCGTAATTAATGAATTAGTGGATGGGGCACGACACTGGGCCAATGGAAGAGAGGAAGGCAGAGGGGCAGAGGCGTGCGTAAGTGGAGCGTTAGCGGTCAGAACGATTTACTCCAGTTAGCAGTTCGAAAGACGAACATCTTCCGCATCCTCCGCTCCAGCGGAAAGCCGACGAATGGAGTTAATATTTAAGGCAATAGAAGGGAGTGTTGCATGAACTGATTACACATGCAACATGGCTAACATGGCCAACAGAGTGAAAGAGGGAGTTATCTTGAGTTCATTGATTCCACTTCCGTTCCTCATGCTCCTCTTTTGAAGCACTTGCAGCACTTGAATTATGATTTCATTAGAACCTATCTACTGGCCCATTTCCCCCCTCTTGGGGGCTGGGGGGGGGGGCACCTTTTGCATAATAACTCATTATGGCAGCTGCAGTTTGCCGTTTGCTGCCGGCTTTAATCGCTTTTATCATCAACTGCTTGGCTGGACTCTGGGACTCTTGGCTGCCTGTCTGCAGGCAGCACTTCCGGCTCGTTAGCTACGCTACAGAGGTGTAGTTGTAGGTGTGGATGCGGCTGTGGCTGTGGCAGTGGCAGTGCAGATGTGGGTTGCACGTGCCACACACCAGCCATGCGGGCAGCCACTGGCAACGGCAGACAATGCCCCTCCATTAGCATGCAGCATATTTTAATTAGCCAAATAAATTTCAGCATCGTCCTGGTATCTGCAGGATTTCTTCGTGTTCTCTTAAGCTTTAAGCCCACCCCTCTTTGCATCTGTTTTAGCCAGGATTTATTTATTGGAGCGGAGAGTAAGAACCTTGGGGAGGCGCCACAGAGTACAGAGCACAGCGGACTGTGTACAGGGTACACATCGAACGAACGGGAAATGGGACGTTCCCTGGCGCCTGTTTAATTTCACTTAACGTTTAACCTGCTGCCATTAATCGAGTGCAATTAACGCGCCTTTAATGGCCAGCACTGCCTCGGGCCCTGTGCTTCTGGCCATAATGTGTGTGTGTGTGTGTGTGTGTGTGTGTGTGTGTGTTTGGGTAGCCTCCTACATGTATGCATATTTAATTAGCAAAAGTCAACGCAAAGAAGGTCCTCGAGAGAGTGCGTCGCTTGATAAATAGCCAATAATTCTTACGCCGCGAGCCCCAGAGACGCCTCCAGCTCCACGTCCATTCCCCCCCCCCCTCCGTTTGCTTAGTGGGCGGGGGGCCTGCCCCAAAACAAATTGCCCTGGCATTTCGGTAACCTTGAGCGTGTGTTGTGGCTATTATCATTTGTAATTTGCAGCAATTAGTTCGGGGCTCAAAAATTCTAAAGCAAACTTTGTCCGCCGCCGCAGGAGCGGCCTGGGATCGTAGGATCCTGGGAGCCACGTCCCGGTGCCCTGGCTCCAACCCGAAAAACAAACAGCACGAAAAAAAGAATTTATTGAGCTCCGGCCAGAAAAGAGCTTACATATTTATAAGGGACATTAAATTAATTTACGCATGTTTCCACAGGGGGCTAGGAAGGATCCCCGAATGAGAGATGGTCTGAAGGGTAGGGGAGCGGGGTATCGGGAGGGTAGAGTGGCACAGTCTACCCCTTGTTTGCCAGGAGTACCAGCCACAATAACATTTGCTAGACCTCAGAGCCCACGGCCCACAGCCCAGAGCCCAGAGCCCAGAGCCCGTGGGGCAGTTCAATGCCATTCGATGATGAGGTCCAATGCTCCCGCGGGAGCATACACAACTCATGCAACACGCATTCAGACACACTCATTGACGCATTCAGGATTCATGCCACACTGATTGGTGCAATTGAATGAATGATGATTAGGAGAATGAATGGAGGCCACAGGAGGCACGCGTTGCCTGTTTCGTGTGTCAAGCGTCGAGTTCAATTGAGGTTAACCTTGGGGCATTGAATCCGTTTGTGGTGCCACTTAGGAATACTTCTCCGTTTGCTCCAAGGAATTCTCCTATGAATTCTCCTATTATTCCCTCCTCTGGATACCCATTAATTCTCATATTTTTCCTTGTCTTAATCTTATAAATGAATCCTGTTATATTTCCTTCTATATCCTTATCTTTGGTTTCCTTTCATTCCTGTGTTCGGGCTTTCAGGAAATTCCATTTAGAAATTACTTTCCACTTATAAAAATCCTTGAAAAACGTACAATCAAAATCAGAGTTCGACTCATGTGTGTCCTTAGCAACGAGGAGAGTATTAGCCCCATTTCGAGAGAGTTCAAACCAATCACTGATGGCCAACGCATCCATCTGGGTGTGTGTGTGTGTGTGTGTGTTTGTGCAGCATGGGGCAATTGCAATCCCATTCCCCTGCATCGTAATCTCAAAGAACAAATCGATTTTCCCATCAAGAGCAGCAGAAGCAGCCGCAATTCAGGAAGAAGATGTCAAAGGCGATTTCTTCACTGCGTACAGTGCGTTTCAAAGCAATAGGGACTGTCCGCTGGGGAGTGGAGAGAGTGCACGCTCTAAGACTTCTTGCACGCACTGTAGGCAGCGCAGTGCATAGATACAGATACATTTGTATCCTATAATCAATAAGAAATGCGCTGCTTAGTCATGCATTCATTTCGTTCTTCCTTGGGTCTTTCCTCTGGCTTTGCTTTCCAACCTCGCCCTGGGGAGGGGGAGAAGGAGAACGAGGAGGAGTGGAGCCTCCTGCTCCTCCCTCTAGGGGACACAAACACAAACAACACATCCATTTACAACAAACACGAAGCGCAACAACAATTAGTTGTATTGATGGAAGGGCCATTGCCATAGCACCACATATGTCCCGGGCATAAATAATAGATTTTCTAGCCGCACCGCACCAGCACCCACCCCCCCGAACCCCACCCACCGCAAGGCACAGATGTATGCAAAGTTTTTCCAGCAGTCGTGAGAGCTGCAGCTCAAGTTCCAGAATCCGTACTGGCACTCGCACTCGCACTCACATCCGAATCTCGAAACCATTTTACACTCGTAGGAAAATCCCCCTCCACATCTCTGACACTTGCCACAGCCGAGGGAGGCAGGCACCCCCCCTTGTGTTAGATAAATTGCAGTTTAAACCTACTTACAACCATGTGTTGGCCTTACCCCCAGCTGCCGCTGCCGCTGCCGCTGCAGGAGAAGGAGGAGCCGTGTGGCATGAGGCAGAAACAGAATGGAAGACCACGATTGCCATAAACATTTTGGGGCAGAGTCAGCAAAAGGATAGTCGCCTCCACAGGGAGAGTGCGGGACTGAAAGCATTGCCAATGTTGCATGCCACATGTGAATGCAGTTTTTTTTTTACCCGTTCCCGTTTCGTTTTTTCATTCTTTTGACTGCCTGCCAACCTTAAAATTGGAATAGACTCCGGCTTTAGGGGCCCTGGCATTGTGCGACTGTACGGCTGTACGATTGTAAGCGGCTCAATATATTTTTAATATACTTAGTCCTCGGATGGCATTGGCGATGTGGCGACATTGTTTGCCCCCGGCGGCGGCGGCATCTGGGAGGGATTGCCAGGGGGTTGCCTGGCAGCCAGACAGTCAATTGCGAGCTTTTGGTGGTAAAAGTTAATACGATTTAACCGGCTCGAAAGCCACAGAGAACTGCTCTACTCTGCCCTCCATTGAGCAGCAGAAATATGCAAAATATGTTGAAAATATAGAGCCAAAGGAGGGGCGTGGGAGTTGCCCCTTAACAATATGTATTAGGCCACTTGGTTGTGGCAATGGAAGTGCCAGTCGAGGGCGGGGCAACAGATTTGTTGAGCTCATTCGCTTCATGAATAATTTGCGCCACAGCGTCGGCAGGCGTCCCTCAAGGGATGCTGCCACCCCTGCCACCCCTTAACCCTAAGACCACCCCCTGCTTAGGGGCCAAACAATAAACAAATGGGCAAAAACATATGCAAAGTGGAGAGAAAGAACAGAAGGGGCACAGAAAGAGAGAGCCAGTGGCAGGAGAACGTATTCAAATAGAGTTGACAGTCGACTGACGAGTGTGCCCCCGCGTGTGTGTGTGTGTGTGTGTGTGTGTGTCTGGCATCAATGGCGTCATCCTGCAGTGTAAGGAATCCTTAAGTAAGCAAGTCATCTAGTCATCAGGATACGCCTGTGCCCCATCTCCTGCCACGTCGCCTTTTTTTGAGTAGCAAACAAATGGTGTCCAGGTCTCGGAGCGCGATAAAAACGTGTGAAAAAGGCATTTGGCAGAGGCCTTCATCCCAGGTCCTTGGGAGTGTGCGAGCCCTATCTATCCTTCGTCCGGCAGCAGCAATCTTCACTTCACCTTTTGGCAAATGATAGTTTTTATCTTTCCCTCTCTCTCTCTCTCTCCTGTCTCTCCTGTCTCTCTCCTGTATCTGTTGTATCTCTGGTCCTCTCTGGTCTACCGGCAGACGAGTGTCGAGTGTTTTTCGGGCTCGATGAGTTATGGTTGCTGCATCAAAAAGGCTTTGCACTCCAGCCAAAAGGAAGCAACACTTCCGAAGGTGTCTCTCTCTCTCGCTGCTTCGATTTGTGTGTGTGTGTGTGTGTGGCATCCACACATGACCATCAGCATCATCATCATCATCAACATCAGCTTCAGCTCCAGCCTCACCATCAACATCAGTCTTTGGCGTTACGCTTCTCCTGGCACTGCTGCCGCCACTAGAGGCAGGGAGACAAACGTGTGCTCAATTCATCACTGGCCTGTCATTGGCCGTCTTCCCAGTAGCCTCCAGCAGCCAGCATCCTGCCTTCCCGCCTGCCAGCCAGCCAGCCAGCAGCAAGGATCCTGCTTCCTGCTGCAGATAATGTTTATTGGCCTTCGAGTTGGTTAATTTTAATACCGCACACTGCCTGATTTATTGCCAGCCGCTGGACAATTGAAGGGCTGCTGCTTCCCAGGGCCAATGGCAATACAATAAACTGCACTTGCTGTGCTGCCCCTCCTCCGTCCTTTCCTCCTCCATGAGGCATCCACTGTCTCATTAAGTTCGTGGCAGCCACACGGCAACGGCAATGACAACATAAAAAACTCGTTTACCTGCATTAAGCGAAACACTCAGCCGCTGCTTCGGTTGTGGCATAAAGGAAATGTGACGGAGGGTCGAGGGGCGAGGGGTACGCTGCTGCTGATTCCCAGCCGGATGCCACAAGTGCCCCACTGTTCGCACGTGAAGAGGAAAAGCTGCTAAAGCTCAAGTCTGCCTCCTGTGTCGCCTCCTGCAGCGCAGAGGCCAAAAATGCAAATCAGCTGTAAAGCGACGACCCCCCACCTTGCCTCCGCCTGAGCCCCAGCCTGTGGCTCCGCCCGCGCCTTGTCCTGCGGCCCCAGGACCTCCATGTAATTGCGCGCACTTGGCGGTTAATGGGGACGACACGAGCAATCCTCAAAAGAAAAGAAATGTATGAAATTTGTATGAAGCAGCCAGCGCTCTCTCCGCCGGGCAAAAGTGCAAGTGCCCCTCCAATGAACACACAATGAAATGGGGGGGGGCATGCCACCATGGGCCTGGGACACCAGGGACGCTAGAGCCTGCACGTACTGTACTTTAAACCTTTTTCCATTTGAACGATCGGATCTTGGCTTTCGTTTTGTCGCCGGGAAAACTTTCCTTTTGGTTACCCTCGAAGGGCGCTTCCTCTCCAGCCCTGGCTTTGTTTCACTGTGCATGGGAGACGCCCACATCTCGAGTCAAACTCATCTCGTCACCTGCCACGCTCTGCTCTGCACTGCACAGCACTTCTGGTCCTTCATTCATTCACTCACTCAGTCACTCAGTCACTCAGTCACTCAGTCACTGCGGATGTGCTTGGGAATTCTGCGTCAAATGCTTGCCTCAGACTGCTCCTGCCAACCCCCTCTCCGCTCCACTCCGCTCCGCTCTATGTGGCATTGTTATACTCTTTGCAGGGGGTTGTATATTGAATGCAACGTAAAAAAAGAAGCATCTGAAAGTATTCATGGGAATTTCATTAGATTCATATTTCTTTGATATATATATCTCTTGGATCTGAACAAAAGAATAATCCTTGTTCAGAGGGTATCCATGTCTTCGTTCCTCTAAACAACTCCTTCCTCTGTTATTGTTGCCATTCAGTGCAGGTTAAACGTTGCGTATGCGTGATTTACATGCGCTTTGTTTGGGCTCCCCCGCTGCCCCACTGTTTGCTTGTTATTGTTTTCACTCGACCAAAGCCAGCATCAGCAGCAGTAGAAGCAGCGAAGAACCAGTCACCAGAGCCTGTCAACTGTAAACTGTAACAAAAATTAGCAATAGACAAACACGAGGGCCCCAGACCAGACCCACTCCTCTGCTGCTCCTTCAGCTCCACCTTCCATTCCTTCTGCTGGAACCCCTTGTCAACGGCACGTATACGTGATGTGATATGATGTTCTGTGCTATATGTGGCATGGCATTCATATTCTCGCATTTAACTGCAAACCAAAGGCTGCGAGCAGTCAAGGCAACGCGACAGACGACAGACGACAGAGCCTTCATCGTTTTATGCCTTTTGTTGTCGTATCCCTACGCGTGTATCAAGCAATTTGTGAGCTTAATTTACGTGGAGGCTCAACTGCTAATTAACTCGCATTATTTTGCCATATTTTCTATGCCTAACCAAAGTTTCAATGAGGCCAAGAAGAGGCAAAGACAACAAAGAGGTGGAGGATGGCAGGGTGGCGGTGGCAACAGCAAAGGCGCAATCTTGGGACACTTTTGTGACCCACTGACTCGGTGACTCCGTGACTCGGTGACTCGGTGACTCCTTCTCCTTCCATCGCTCGGCTTCTCTGTGGAAGAGAGAGCTCTAGGCTAAGAGAGCAAGTCCATGCCAAAGAGAGCCAAAGAGAGAGAGTCCTGACGAAGAGAGAGAGAGCGACAATCCTTGGCAACATTCGATGGCTGGCTGGCTGGCAACATGTGGCACGGAGGCACTTTCAATTATCTATGCGAATGCGATAGAAAATTAAAATAATGAACACACACACACACACATAGAGATACTCCTGTGGCACATGCCTCATGGGTGTGCATTCAAAATATGTAAATGCTGCGGAATATATAGAATATCTATACGAGTACGCGTATATGTGGCATACTCGTCGTACACAAGTGTCTGTCTATATCTATATCTATATCTATAGATGGATGTGGCATGTGGAAAGTGGAGTGGAAATTGCGGCATTTACGTTTACGTTGTGGCGCGGGCCAAGGACTTTTACCGACTCTTCATCATCAGCTGCTGCTTCTCTAGATTTTCATTCTACTTCTCCTCACTTTCTTCTTTTTTTTTTTTGAAGTTTTTCCGCTCCTTATGGCTCATCGAGCAACATTTCCCTGCGTTCTGATGGCCTGCCACAGGACGAGGCACAAGGACACCCAAAATAAACATAATCTAGAGCTATGGTTGGGGCTCTTCTGCGGCGGGTGTATGCATGGAAATTGTCGTTGTCTCTGGAAATGCTAAAAGCGTCTGCCACAAAAGCAGCAGCAACAGGAGACAGGAGCGGCAGAGGGCCGTGTGGCATGGCACATTATTTAATCAAGCGTAGAAATTGAATAGGCCCTTAAAACTTTTGCCCCGAAGGCACTTAACCCACAGTGAAAATGGAAATTGACGACATCTCAGGCCGTCGAGCAGCAGGCAGCAACTTGAAGAATCTGCCAAAAAGTCCAAGAAAATTAGAACCCGAATCCTGCCTCGCAACTGCAGGGCCCGTATCAGCCTTCAGCAGATCCCAGAATCAGATGAAGCATAAAAATGAGTCCGATAAGGGAGCAGATTTCATGCAAAATTGGTAAGCCAATAACCTGATTACTTAATTGCCAGTTTGCCAGTTTGCGGGTCCTTCCCTTTCCCCACTCTCGTCCTTCATCCTTCATGTTTGTTGAGAGTCTCATAAATTTCACAGCTCCCAAAGATGCGAGAATGTCGCTGCAAATGGAGCAGAAAGCGGTGTCTGGCAGGGGCAGTGACTTTGGTTGAGTGTCTGTCCGTCGTCTGTCCTTCGTCTGTGGCAATTGAGTGTCGCGCGTGGCAAGAGGAGGTGCAAGGCATCACATTTGACAAGGGTTAGGCCACTGCTGTCAGCCAGGAACCAGGAGTCAGGAGTCAGGAGCCTCCCCTCCCGACCTCAAGATGTCATGGCCCTACACTGCGAAAGCGAATGATTGTAGAGTATTCTTTTGTTGTAGAGATTGGACTATCCTTTCCACTCCCACATATATAACAATAGTTGTTCATTCATTTCATATTCATTGCCTGGAATCTATTCCCCAATTAATGAAAATTCGAGCACCAAAATCGATCGGCAATTATTGCCACAATTTTTGGCGCGAGTACTCGGCTTTTTTGTGAATAAAATGGCCTCGAGTGGGGTCTCGAGGAGGGTCTGTGTGTCTGGGTCCAAAGCACCAAAAGGCAAAGATTCTGCAAACTTAATTTTAATTCTCACGCTCTTTACAGCTGCCATTACTGGGTGGCAGTGGCCCCTTGTCAAAGGTCCATTTCGTGTAGCGTTGGGGGCAGGAGAGGCACGGGGCACGGAGTGAAGGTGGGGCACCATTCAAAGAGGAGTGGAGTGTAGGAGGCGGAGTGATGGCAGGAGTCCTGTGGCCCTTTGGCTGACCATTTTCCTGGCTTCCGCTCAATCGCTGGGCTCGGAGCTCGAACTACTATTTGATTTCCAGCATTGATTTATGAGCGTGTCCGGTTCACGTACAGAGAGGCCTCTCTGCCCCGTCCGTTCCCTGCTCCTGCCCCTGCCCCTGCCCCTGCTCAATGGCTTCGCATCCACATCCGCATCCCATGTTCGTGTTTTGTGCCTTTGGCAGATTTGCTTTCGACTCGACTCCAGTGAGAACCGGCGACTGGCAGCTGATTGCTGCCCCAAAAGTCAGTAAATTAAAGTTCATTCAGGCTGAGCCTCAGAGATTGCCTCGTGCCCCTACCACCTCGCTCTCTCCGCCTCGTCTGCCACACGCATTTCGTAATTTATTCGCTGGCAAAAACCACAAAAGCAAAATAGATATTTATTAACATATAAATTATGCATGTGATTGGCCTGGAAGCCAGTCTGGGGCAGTGTGGGTAGGGAGAGGCATGCCCCATCGGACAGCAGGTTCTTTGATGATTAATCGACGAACGAGAAACCCCTTTTTAAAGCCAAGTTCTGCGCTAATTTGTGTGGGATTTTAAACCCCATATTTGTTGGGGGCAGCTGCTGCCACTGCCACAGCCACTGCCACATTCATTCTGATGTTGCAAGTGTATATCGTATCCTTCCTTCCCATATCCATCGTGGGCGTTGAGATAAAGGGCGAAGCGAAGGATAGTTCTGCCCGTCACATAAATCGGATCAATAAATGATGATATTATGCCACCGCAGGGACACATTCAGCTGCCACACAGGGAAGGCAACAGGGATGGCGTCTTCCTCAGCTCCTGCTCCATCTTCTCTGGTATTCTGGTATCCTCGCAACGCCTCTGCTGCCAAGTCGTAGGTGGCAACACATTAAGATAAAGTGACAACGCCTCCGTGGGGCAGTGGACGACGACAGCGCCAACGACAGGCAGCTGCGATGACGATGGGACGATGGGGCATGGGGCACGGCATGCGCTGCAGAAAGGGGTAGATGAATGGATGAGGGGCGTGAGGAATGAGGGCGAGATGAAGGACAAACAGAAATCAGGCGGCAAACATCAGGAGGAACGAACGCTTGCGTTGCGATGGCATTGGCTTCAACACACAAATGAATTGTATGACATTTCCCTTCGCATCCTCCTCGCACCGTGTCGCTCCTGGAGGTTGGGGGAATGCGAGGATAAGCTTTTATTTTCGCTTGGCATTTTATGCGCATCACGCATACGCACTGTTACACGCACACACACACACCGAGACAGATAGAAATACAAATGGAGATGCCAGCAGATGCGATAGCAGGAGCATAGATGGGTGTGTTTGTGTGTGCCACAAGCACACATACTCCCAGCGACATGCACAAAAGCAAACAGCGCCCCGCTTTGCATCAAAGGGCGCCAGGGGTGGAGGGGGGTGGCTGGGGGCTGGGGGCTGGGGGCAAGGGTTGCGCTGGCTATAATGACATTTAGCTTTTGAAACAATGTAAACAGCAGAGCGGCGGCAGAGGCAGCAGCAGAGGCCAAGACAACGTCGAAGTTGAAAGTTGGCTGCTGCTTTAGGCCGCCAAAAGTTGTCCTAAGTACGAGGGTACACACAGGGTGAGTCGGGGACAGATGAGTGTGTGGCATAAAGCAAAGGACAAAGGATTGCACGGACGAGTTGTATGCCAAGGAATTTTGCATGAGCCTTCAGCCTAGCAGAAAGCCTAGGAATCATCGTTCCCGAAGGCGACCGCAAACAGTGAGCAGCGCCAGTAACTGCTTCAATGCCCCAGCCCCAGGAGTAGCGGGTCCTTCAGCAGCTACGTCCTTCCTACTACGAGGCACAGCAGTAACCGACTGTCAGGTAAACTGTCACACGGCTAAAACCCCGAAGCAGAAGCCATAAATTCATAGCAGACGAAGGGGGGGGCGCCCCAGGAAGCGACAGGAGGCAGGTGTAGGCCTTTCCCCCCGCCCCCCGCCCACTTCTAGTGAGAGAGCCAGAGTGGAGCCGACAAGACGTCGACATTAACTAGGCCAGATATTGAGACAACTGAGAAAACTCCGGCTGCAGGACGGACTCCTCTAGTACACAGGCAGAGGACCCAAGCGTTAAGCTGTTCCCAAAGACCCAAAGACCTCATGCATATTGTCCGAATGAATGCAAAGCTGGGGCCAGCAGCAGCAGCAGTCCATCTTCCTCTTCAGCCTCTGATTAAGTGCGGCGATAACAAGGAGAAATCGTTATCCAGAAGAGAGGGAGAGGGGAGACACAGAGCGGCAGAGAGGCAGAGTTATTGTTGAGGCAAATTGATGGTTTTATGGACAGATGGATGGGTGAATGCGAGGGATACAGGGAAGCACCATTTATCCTAGCCTTGCTGCCTGCTGCCTGCCCCCTTTTGTTGCCTTTCCGTGGGGAGAGGGGTAGGGGGGCAGTGCGTGCATATTCAAATGACATATTATATAAGCATGTGAAAACATTTACGCTCGCTTGTAAATATTTCAATTTATTTTATGCCCTCCACGAATCATGTGGCATGTGGCATGTGGCGGGCGTCTGGCATGTGTGTGTGTGGGCGGGGAACGTATCTTTTATGTGCATCTAGTGCTAGTCCTGCACTCAACGGGGGTTGGAGGGGGGGCACAGGGGCATAAAGAATGGCCTGCCATAATCATATGCCAATAAAAAGTCGGTTAGCAGCATCAGTGGGGGATCCGGGGAATCCTCCTCCGTTGGGGATTGTGGATTGGGACACACGTTATCATTATGCGCTACATCGCTTACACATGTGGCATGAACGGACGGGATGGGAGGCAGCGGTGGCAGAGGAGGAGACACACGCTTTATAATACATTCAATTCATGGCCAGAACAAATGATGTGGAAATGTAAAATAGATGCCCAGGGCTTTCAGGGGTCCAAGATGCCGCAAACTGCCACAAAACCCAGCGTGTGGCACACACACACACACACACACACACACATAATGCTGGGATAATCGCACACACTTCAAATGGCAGTGGCAGAGGCGCAGGAGGGGTGTGGGGCCGTTGGAGATCCCCAATTGGAAACCCAAAAACCCTGTCACGTTCTCCAATTCTGATGTCAATGTTGATGTCCAGCGGAGGTGGGGAGGGGGATCGAAGGGGGGGGCTGGGGCAGGAACTTCATTAGCTGCAACGATGGCAGCGTTTAATTTTTATGGTCATGTGCCTAAATGCAATACTCCGTAAAAGGAAGAAAGAGGGAAACAAAGAGTGGGCCAATCGCCGAAGCCACTTTTATGGCTTCGAAGCCCCTAACGAGCTCTAATTGAACAGCAGGACGAAGGACGAAGGACGGCAGGAGCAGCAGCAGGAGGCGGCACGGCACACAGACAACGCAACGGATGCCCCGGACGGACTGGACTCTTGGCTTTTGTAATTGGCTAACTGTTATTGTTAAACGGAAAACGAGGCAACAACGAGGCGAGGACGAGGCGAGGACGAGGCAAGGACAAGGCGGGTGGCAACGAAGAGAATGGAAGTTTCATTGGGCCGTAAAATGCTTGCTTCCAATTTCCAATCACAATCGAACATTAAAAGTGCAGGAAAGATGGAAGTTCTGCCTCTGTCTGCCTGTCTGCATCGCTCCATCACTCATACGCAGTGTGTGGCAGTGGCAGTGGCATCAAAGGCATCAAATGCGGCAAAAAGGCAGTCATTAGCCGACACATGCGGCCTACCGCCCGTGTGGCATGCCTCACTGTCTCCTCTGCTAATGAAACGAATGATAATGGCGGCAACACGACATAATCTCATTAGAGTTACGATATAAACGATATATACGATGTATGTACGATGTCCACGCATATAAATATGCCTCGATGGCAGGCCATCAAGGGAGGGTGCCACATGTGTGCCTCCCCCTGGTGCTGCATTGTTATGGCCTGCCACACTCCTTAGGCTATTAATTGTGCTTAGTCGCCGAAGGATGGGGGGGGAGTTTACTTAGTAATCGCAGCAGTGGCAGCGTCGCCTCCAGATGTGCCTGGACCTGCAACACCGATAAGGAAGCGATGTTGCCCCATTTGGCGTCTTCATATTTCAGGCATTTAAGGACAGGCCTTTTGGCCCTGCCCCTGCCTCGTTCCTCCTTGTGTTGCTACCACATTCAAGTGACCTTTGAACTAGTTTTCAATTAAAACTGCAGACACTGCAGGGCATGGTCTGGCATCCCTTTGTGGCATTTACTTAGCATTTAGTATTTTGTATAAAACTACAAGAAGATTCCATAAATCACGAAGGGCTCCAAGCCTCAGAGCCCCAGAGCCGGAGAGCCCCAGAGCCGGAGAGCCGGAGAGCCCGAGAACCGAAAAGTGAAAAATCGCAGGACCCCAATTTTAATTAAAAGCGTGCAAAACACGATACTCGACTTCTACTATGTGGCATGCCACCCACCCACTCTGGCACACACACTCTCTCAAGTCGTATACAATGTTTTTTAAGGAGGAAAAGCCTTTTGCGAAAGCCTTTCCTTGAATAATGATTGAAAAACAAGGCTGGAAACACACACCGATGCGAGAGAGACTTGTGCTGCTGCCTCCCCCTCCCCCTCCCACTGCCCCTGCCCCGCGTCCTTCGTGTAAACTCAAGAATGAAGTTTGCCTTAAAATAATTTGCAGGCTGTCCAGCAAACCGGAACCAGAACCAAAACGAGGCACAACGCCTCTGCCTTTGTTTGCTTATTTGCAGAGACCCATTTGTTGCCTGCCCCCGATGGCTGCCCCCCCGTTGTACGTGAGCGTTTCCCCCCATAGAGAACGAGAAGGAGACCGAGAAGAGGCTTCCTCCAAGCCCTAGAGACGGCGACAAAAGTCTTTAATTTCTGCCCCCCAATAACGATGCGATGCGATGCCCAACGAAAGCTTTTGAAAGCCACCGAAAACGGGGGCGTTAACAGGCAACACAGAGAGACAAAACTTGCCGTTTATTTGCAAAAACAACAGCAACAGTATGGAGGAGCCCATAGATAAATAGAAGCATCACACAAGAGAGAGTGGGGCCGGGGGTGGAGGGAGGTACAGCCGCAGGGTATCAAGGGATTAGTTCTTGCACTTGAACAAATATGCAAAGATCCAAAGTTTGTCTTCTTTTAATGAGCCACAGGGAGGTGGAATCGAGGAGCAGAGGGAGCAGAGGGAGGGACCTCCTAAAAGAGATGTAAACGATGTAAAGGAATCAGTGGGAAGCCCAAGCAGGGTATTAGCAGGTCGTTTATTAGCAGGGGTAATCAGGAAACAGTTCTTAGACTCAAGGAAACAACACTCAACATTTTCAGAGGTAAAATGGAAGACCCAGATGTGAAATATGAAGCCGGTGGGGGTATGTATCTCACCTTACAGGGTATTCCATGAGTCTGACAGTACCAGGTACGAGTTCGAGTTGCTCCTCAGCTACTCAACCTCGCAAGGAAGCCTAGTCCTTCCTAGTCTGCACCCAGAGTGCAATGGGTATCCCTCTAGTTTGTAGTACTCTCTTCAACATTTCCACTCTGCGTGGCAGATAAGTACAGCATAAGTATAAGTAGGATATCGAGGTTTGTATGTATGTACGCCCGGTGCCTCCCATTCCCATTCCTATTCCTAGACGTAGTCCCGGGCCTAATAGCGTTTTGATACCCGCACATAAACAACAATGACGGCAGGCAGGAGCCACAGGAGCAGAAAGACAGGGAGAGGAACGAAGAACGACGACAATAAAATGCAAAACCCTCGCCCGCCGCCTACTCCCACCCCCACTCCCACTCCCACCCCCTTCAGAGGTAATCCCAACCTGATGCTGCCTCCTGCTGGATGATGATGATGCCGCTTCTGTCTGTTTTGTAGTGTCTGCTGGCTGGCTGTGGCCTTAGAACACGAGCGGGTTAATCGCAAAATGGTGGAGGAGGAGAGTGAAAGTGGTAGCAGGTCGGTGGGGGGAGGGAGTGGGGGGAGTCAGAAGCCAAATGCTTTTTCAGATTACATAAAAGTAGGCACTTATTATGCTGGCAAGCGCACAAACGACGTTGCGATTTATTGTTTGACGTTGGAGGTCAGGGCTCCTGGATTTGACTCCGGAGTCCGCCGAGCCACAACTCCGGACTCCGGGGGCTTAGCACAAATGTTGATCTAATCCAGAGACAGAGATAGACAGACAGACAGACAGCCACAAACAACACCACACCCCACCACACCACACGCCATGACGTGACGATGCCCCATTCTGCATGCCACACACCAGACGGAGACGCGGATGCAGCCATGACTACGCCGAATAGCAAAACAAACCCCCGGCCCGCTGCGACCGGCCCCGTTTCCGCTGAAGGCCTTGATGAATGGCTTTGGAGTTGCACTCACATGCAGGAGGCAGCAGCAACCAGCAAGGGGGGGGGCAGGCAAATGGGGCAGGGCACACGCGTGTGTGTTAAGTGACCCAGTCATCCCAGCCATGGCATCCCCGTTAATGTTTTTCCGCACTCAACCCATCAATCCCTGCCGCCAGACTATGTCTGACATTATCCGAATGACCTTTCATCGAGGGCAAAGGGCCATCGAAATGGCATTTCAATCAATTCATAGGCCCCCGAAATAGCCTCCAAAATGGCAACCTGGGTTGAGGGATGATGGGAGCGGGAAAGAACCTACACTCAAACCACTTAATGTCACAATAAAAATGTAACTAACCATGAAAATTACATGTTTCCCAGCAATTTGCTAGCATTTGACAACCCCCCACTCCGGCCATCCTTCAAAAGGAACCCCAAAAGCCCCGCTCCGACAACTCTCTGATGTTTGTCCTTTGAGTTGTGTCCATGCTGGCCATAAGGATGAGGTTATGACGGGCAGAAGGCGCCACAGAATGATGTGGAAAATGGTCTCCGAGTAGTAGATGTGCACCAGCAGAAGGAGGAGGAGGTGCAGGAGGAGGAGCAGGGGGGGGAAGGAGCAGCTGCAGGGAAGGATGTGAATGTGGATGTGGGGCCCAATATTTACGAGAATATCAACAACGTAGCGTTCGTGTTTTTCTCAGGGACAAACTTCTTAAAATGTTGTTTCTGTTGCAGAATTATTGGAAAAAAATCAAATAAAATACGAATAAAGCAAGCAGGAAAATTGCAAAAAATGAGAAATGAGAAATGATGAAGGAAAAACTCAATGGTGGGGATGGCATCGTCCGGGGAAGGAACGAAATTCCCTAGCAATAAAATTTACTTTTTTCATGTGTTTTTCTTCTCATTTTTTTTTCACTTTGTTGGCAGCGAAATGAAAAGTACGCGTACAACCAACCACTCATACATGCATGTCCGATACCTTTCTTATATATCGAAAAATATCTAATAAATATATATAGAAAAATACCCGCAAAAATTGTCAACGTTTACATTCTTTGGTTTCTCTTTCTCTGGTTTCGCCATTTCTGGTTCTCTCACTACGATTTTCTCTCTTCTCTTTCTCTCTCTATGCCGTTTTCTATTTTCTATTTTTATACGTTTTTCACTTGAGCATCTTTGCATCGCAATTCGAGTGGAAAATTGACATATGTTTACTTTGTTGCTCCTGTTTTTCCTCTGCTTTTCCTATTTTCCTGGCTGCCACTCCTTTTTTGGTTGCTGTTTTTAGCAAAGTTTTCGTCCTTTGGTCCTTCAATCGGGCATCCAGCAATCGAATAGGTTGCCGAAAAGTCGAGCGTCATTATATTCGTTGTACGCTTCCCTCGAGACGGTAGAGAGCCGAAAGAGTGGTACTTGCAACACGGACAATGGCTCCAAGACTCTCCAAGGGATATTGCAGGACCTTTTAGAGTTTCCACAGATGAAAATACTCTCTAATTGATTGTAGAGGATGGTCTCACAAGCTTCGAATAGTCTCTATGGATCAACAAATCTATCCGCTTGTGTTAGATAGATTTAGTATATATCTGTATCTGTATCCTCACATTAATCTGCATTTCTCTTCGGGAGAAGATCTGCATCCTTTGGTTCCACTCCTTCGCCGTCTTTCGATACCTTTCCCAATTCACTTATTGAATTATTTCCCCCTGATTAACCTTTGATCTGTTGTCCAACAACTTTTCCCATTTCCCACAACTCAAAGGGAATCCTCGAAGCCCTTTGCCGGCTCTCGTTATGGCCATGGCCATGGCTGGGCTCCGGTTATGGCTTTGGCTATTGGCTGTTGGTTGTTGTCGGCGCTCTCTCTCGTAGCTTCTGGGTTAATCTCTTTCCGGCTCCTGGATTGCAGTGCATTCGGAATTCCCTTTCAGTGCGTGCTCATCGTCGTCGTCGTCGTCGTCATCCTTATCCACCTCCTCCCAACCTCCTGCCAACCTTCCGTCGTCCTGTCGTCTTGCATTTTGAGTTGCCATAAAAAAAATTAAATTAAATTATTGAAACATTTTATAACATGTTTCTTCTGCTTCTCTTCTCCTGCTGTTTCCCCCCTCTCTCTCTCTCCATCTCTCTGTCCATCTCTCTCTCTCTCCTATCTGATTCTCTCTCTGCTGTGTCCCCGCCATGCCATGGCACATATTTATTAAGCAGAATGATACGAAAGATACGCAATGTTCAAGCCATAAAAGCCATCAGTGGATAGTGGCCTAAAGGGGGGGGAGGGATGGGATGCGGTTACCATCAACAATTGGATACATCTCTCTGCCCCCCCCTGCCCCTCCCCTTCCCTCTGTTGGGGTCTGGGGTTAAATTGCCCATCGAAAGGCCGCCTGGGGGGCAAACAATCGGAGGCTAATGCTGCTCTCTGCTCCTGTTGCAAGGCCATGCCACTGCCACTGTTGCAACGTTAGCTAACCGATTACCATTATGCAGTGGCTGTGTCAGCAGACGAGGGAGGCTGCCGGGTGGATGGGGCTCATCATTGTGGCAGGAAAGTTGCAAAGTTGCATGCAACTGCAACTGCAGCCCCACAGAGAGAAAATGTTGAAAAACGAATGCCCATAAATGATTAATGGCCAAAGTTGCGATTCCGCAAACACTTTTCCATAATTTCATGCTCTCGAAAATTAGTCAGCGCTTTGCCATCCCCCCCTCTCCAGCACACCCCACCCCACCCCAACCCTTCCCCATCCCCCATCACCATGCCCATTAATGGCAATTTATAACAATTTTTGTCTGTTGAAAAGTCTTTGCTTTCTCTCTAAAAATATTTCACCCAACTGCCATTGCAAATGAAGTGTAAAAAGGAGATAGGTAGGGGTAGGGGTAGGGGTAGGGGGGGAGGGTGTGGTTGAGGGGAGCTGCACATTCCAAGGAGGCGTGGCTTGGGCCAAATTAGAATCGGAATGAATGCAATGTTTTTTAAACTCTACCACAGAGACCGACCCCAAAGGACGAAGGAAGACCGACGGACCGCCCGACCGACCGACATGAGAGCCAATTTACATAACCCAGAACAACAAATAGTTACAAATTGAAAACTTTTCTCTGCCAAGATTCGTAAGCGATTGTCGGTGCCCCCAAAGCAGCACTCTGGGTGGCGCTGGGCCCCTTCTACGGCTGGGGATGGGGATGGGGCGCCTCCCATTGTTATAATCAAAGTAGTAGAGTGGCAGACAGAAATAACAAGAGAAACAGCAGCAGCAAAACTGATTCTGACAGCCAGACAACACACAGCAGAAAGGCAGAGAAGCGGAGAAGCAGAGAAGCGGAGGAGCGGAGGAGCAGAGAAGCGGAGGAGCAAAGAAGCGGAGGAGCAGAGAAGCGGAGAAGCAGAGAAGAGAGCACCAGTTAGAGATATATTCAGTGGAGATACAGATACTCAGATACATTGCTCCTTTCGCAATGTATCTACAAGATTGGAACGAAAAAGTATCGACAAGTTTGACGCTTTATGGCATTGTTTAGTGCCGCACATTCCGTCCAAAAAAAAAACAAGAAAGAAAAAGAAGGAAAACGTTTTTCAACTTTCACACAATTGCGCCATTTGTGCGGGGGATGGGGGCAGGGGGGCAGGGGCAGTGTAGAGTCGACACAAATCTGCTGACGGAAGCTCCAGTGGGGCACGGCACGGCCGGAGCCGGAGCCGGAGCAGTGCTTTTTATACGGAAAACGTGCAGAAAGTTTGAGTGGAAGCTTAGGAGGGAAAGAAAGTTATAAAACAGTAGATAATAAAATAATAAAATATATGTATTTGTGCCCCCTCCTCCCCCCCCCTTCTGCCTGTTGGTGTGGCACACACATAAACTTTTTGTTCGAGGCGATAAAATTACATGTCAAATTGAATGTAACCTGCTATTTGTGCCCCGCATTACGAGTCCGAGTCCGAGTCCGAGTCCGAGTATTGGTGCCATAATTAAACGCCCCCCAATCAATGGTTGGATGGGGTTGGACGCGGCATGCCACATGATGGCTGGATGGTCAATCATTGGGGTTTATTTGATGGCTCTCTTTTATAGAAAACTTTCCAGCAGAGACAAAACATGAAGACACTTCTCTTCGTCTGGCCCAATGGCAAATGATGGGAAAATGAGTTCCGGCGGCGCCTGGCGGATGACCTCAGACAGCGTCGGCTCTCTCTCTCTCCCTTTCTCCAGAGAAAGTCACCAGAGCAAGAAGCGTATGGGTCGAGCATTATTTAAATATTATATTTCACTTTTATTCACGCGAATGGCGCATAAATCAAAAGCAAAATCTTCCACAGGAATCTCCAGAAACAAGGGAAAGTTTCTCTTTCAATAAATTTCTTTCGTGGGGCCAAAACTTTAGAGGAATTCGAATTTGAAAAGCGAGACAATTGTGGCACTCATACGATATTCGAGGAGAGACCATTGTCTGGGAAACACCCATTGCTCGGAATCCCAATCGGAGTCGCAAAAAGAGTGCTTCTTTAAGCCGAATCAATGCGTTTTTTATGGTAATACAATCAATCGGTCTAATCGAATCAAGGGCTGTCCCCTAGCCCCCATCGAATGTGCCTCAAATGGAGCGTTTTCCTTCGGATTGTCATCGTCCTCTTGTGTCGTGTTGCCACCGATAAACTATCGCTGGGAACAACAGCAATATGCATAAAACTTTATATGGCATTTAAATCGTGGCAGCCTCACCCTTTTCTCCTGTTGTTGCCACATGCCTGCTATCCCTGCGGCTGTTATCCTGCCATTTCCACAGAAGGGGGGAGGCACTGGCTATGGCTGAGGGGATTTTGTTAACTCAAGCGTCACAAATGCCGGAAATCGAATACAATTTGTAATTCTGATGAACAGTTGAGCAAAACTTAAGCATCGTTGGAGTCGATGTCCTGAAGTCCTGGTGTCCTGCCTGCCTGCTGTTGCTCCTCCCATAACCATTGGCATTCGTATTGCCATTCCTGATGCCCGATTCCCATTCTGATGCTCCTGATTGTCCTGGCTTTCCTGTCCAACTACTTTCGGCATATTTCGACCTGGAGTCCCCAACCTCTTTTGCTTTTCCTTTTGCTTTTGTTTCTCTGGCTCTCATCTCTCGTCTCGTCTGGTGTCTCTCGCTCTCTGTCTGTGCACTTAGCTCTGGCTTCCATTTTTTCGTTATCGAGTTCTTTGCCAAATTGGCGACATTGTTATACTCATTGCGATGCGAGAGGCATATGGCAGCCATGGGAAAGGTATGTCACAGGCAGCTTAAACTGATCTTAGCACCTGAATCTGTTAGAACAGTTGGCTCCAGCGGCTAATTAGGGCTACAGAAAGTATCTTCCAAGCAGTTTTCCCACTTTATCCCCAGGTATCCCATAGTCCGAATCGAATCTGCAACAACTGCTGTTCTTTTGCTTTGTTTTTGATGCCCTTGGTAGTAGTTTTTCCATCTATTTGTCGGGCGTTGAGTCCTGTCGCTGTCTACAGGTTTACTTATCTGTTTTGGGGCTCTGTTAAATTTTCGCACACGTAGCAGCATAAAAATTGACACCGATAATTCGAGAGTGGAGTCCCGGTTTGAACGGTACAACGTTACGTATACGCGATACGCGATATAAACACGCACACGCCCCGAACACATACATCACATCATGTGGCGGGGGGGCGGAAGGACGGAAGGGGGATGAATGGCGAGGGAAATTTGTCGGTCGCGACACACATGAGGAATGAGGAATACAACGCAGGGGGCAGGGGGGGGATAAGGCATGTGGGGGGGGCAAAGGAAGTGCCTGGGATGTTGTCGCTGTGGATTGGGGGATTGTGGGGCGAGCGATGGCGATATGTCGCGTCGCTGTTTACACAAACAAAGTTATCAATTTTACACACGACAGTCGTGCCCCCCCCCCCCCTGCACCGCCCTGCTTCGCTTCGCTTCCCTGCCGTAGGTAGAAGCCAGCATTTCCATCGATTCGGTATGCAATCAATGTCCAAGTCGCCAAGAAGCCCCTTACGCAAAATAGCTGACAAAGGCCAGAGGGTAGATCGAAAGGTTAGACGCAATATTATCTGCCGAAGGTCCCTTGTTCCAAAAGGGATTTTCGAGTAGGAAAAGAAGGAATTACATTTTTCGCAGCATACTTTTTGGGGCCACGGCTAATTATAGAAATTTCTGGCTTTCCCAGGGACATTGCCCTTGCGTATCGCTGAGGACTCTTCAGCCCCCCCGCCATAATTGCGACAGAGTCTCCCCCTTGCCGCATGTGGCAGTGTGGCAACAAAAAATTCACTTAAGAGAGATGGATGGAAAAGCGCGAGGCTGTGCAAAAAACAATGTCGCCGCCTTTTAAATTTGAGGAATGTTTGGCTTGTTAGTGTAAAATAATATGAAAGACAGAGGCTTATCGAGGGGGGGCAGTGCCACAGGGCAAAGGGGCCAGAGGTTCTGCTTACTTAGGCGCCTGCCGTTCCTTGGACTCCTCCATTCCATTGTCTATTTGGCGACGAAAAGAGCAAGGAGTCGTAAGCAGCAGGCCTGGGGGGCTGCATGGGACAGAGGCTGGAAAAATTCCACTCAAATTGCATTTATTGGAGAAATATTTATAATAACTTTGAAATTCAATTTCCAAAGAAAATATGCTAAACGGATTGCAGGAGGAAAGAGTGGCTTGTCCCTCTCCTGGCTGTGTGCGAGAGAGAGAGAGAGGGAGAGAGAGAGAGGGGTCATAGCAAGAGCTGAGGCATGTGACCGTGTGTGTAGGTGTCGTGTCTGTCTCTATGGCAGGAGGCAGCAGGCAGCAGGCAGCAGCCAGGAGGCAGAGAAATATGTTAGAAAATTAAAATCGAACCATATGTTGCCTCATCGATTTTGATAAGTCGCCTGCCGCCTGCCTGCCTGCCTGCCTGACAGCAGGAGGAACAACGACGAGCAACAGAGGGCACCCATGGCCGCCGCTTCATATCCGTTTCCGCTTTTGGCACAATGGGAGCGCACAATGCGTGCCACTTTCATTCAATGTGTGTGGGACTGTGTGTGTGTGGGTGTGATGTGGGGGGCTCGGGGTGTCGCCTCCACTTTCCAATTGAAAACAAGCTTGTAAAACGCGCCTTGTCATGCATGAGAGTTTTCCTGCTCTGCCTTTTATTATTGCTCTTGTTTCCCTCACTCCATTGTTGCTCCTTCCGCTGCTGCCGATCCTTTCACCATTCTGGTGCTGTTGCGTGACACAAATCACATGTCCATGCCCCATCAAATGTGGCACTGGGAGTGCTCCTCCGCTACTCTGCTCCTCGGCTTTGTAAATATTTCATAAGCCACGCATCTCGAATGAAATTTAAGGACACAAATACCCTCACCTTGCCGCCTTGCTGCCCCCCCCCCCTCCTCCTTGCACCGCCTTCTGCTGCATGAAGCTCCTTTGGTTTACAATTCAATTTGGCTCCCAATAAATGTTTCGGCAACATGTTGCTGCTGCGCCTGCGCCCTGCCACGGAGACTCCTCTTAGAAGTGGCATTTGCATAATCTGAAAGGAAGGCTTCCCTTCTGGTTCATTCAGTTGTTTACCGCGCCTCAAGCCACACGCAACGTACAACGCAGCATAGGGCGTGCCACAAAGCGGATGCCGTGACTCTTCGTCGTGACTGTGACTGCTACTCGTTCGGGAATCTTCGGGTGTTCTGTGAATCTGTGACTCGGGAATCGGGAATCGGGAAACGGGAATCGGAATCGCCTGCAGCCGCCTCATTGGAGAGTGACGGAGTGCCACAGTGACTGCTGGGTGACCGTGTGGCACAGTGACCGAGTGACGTAGTGGCGCGGGGGGCAATGAGGGAAGTTACGTAAAGACATCCCCCACCCCGTCCATCGTTAAACGAAAGAAACGCAACGCGCTCGAATGCGTTACGTTGCGCATGAGATGGCGGCACGCAGTTCGCGCTACATTGACTCCGACTCCGACTCCGATTCCGACGACCGCATTCGCATTAACATCACCTGCCCCTCGGTCTAGTCCTTCGAGCAGAAAAGGTAGAGCCCACCTCTAGGACTCTCGCTTCCGCCCGTCCGTGTCCTGGAATATAATTAAGTGTATTATCGGAACGTGACCAGCCCGAAATTGCTGCCTGTGGGCACTGCGACTCAACTAGGACATGCTCCTTTGCCTCCTTCGGACACTCCTCTTTTGGCTCATCTTTCAACAGCTCCTGCGTCCCTCGTCCTCGTCCTTGCAGCAATTGAATGGACAGCTTAGTGTGTAATGAAGAAATTACCAAAAGCTTTCCCTTTCCTCCAACGCCACCTCCACCCCCATGGAGCATGCCACATGCCACAGGCGCACATCTTCTTAGCTTCAGCTTCATCTTGATGATGATGTCCTGTGGGGTGTCCTGTGTCCTGCGGTGGGTGTAAGGCGTCATGGTGATTGAAAACTCAACCGCATTGCGGTCTTGTCATCAGAGTTTAAACGAATGTTCGGCGGTTTCCGCATCCGCATCTCCCCGATAAGACCGGAGCCTTGAGCCTAATCCCTTTTTCTCAGTTATTGTTTCTGTGCGGCATGGAGTGGAGAGAGGGAGACAGAGAGAGAGTGACACGGAGTGGCGGGGGTGTTGGCAAAGCGTGTCCTGTACTGTTGTTCTGGTCTTTTGTCTGCTGAAAAGTCGAGTCTCGACTCGAGTTTCGCGATTGCCATCATTTATTTTAATTACTTTTCTGTTTCTGTTCTGTTCTTCTCTGTTCTATCGTTCTTCTTGTCATCGTCCTTCGTCCTTCGTCGTTTGGCCCCTTCTGACGACTACCTTCTCCCATTTTACAGTTATCATTCGAGAGCGTCACAAATTGCGCGCATGAAATGTTGGTGGAATACTTTATGGCGCTGCTCGTGATCATGGGATTAAACGCAACATTCGACAAGCAGCAGAGGAGGCACCACCACAGTCGCAGCCACAGCCCATACTTTGGTGAGTAATGCCGCATGCCCCATGCCGCAAGTAGATTAAAATCTAATCAGGCATCAGGCAAAGGGGTACTCGAAACGTTAAGATTCGAAATGCGAGGAATATTTCAATTAGATTGGGGGCTATCTCTGGGATTACGAAATCAGTCATTCATTGATTGAAGGATGGAAGAAGCACAGGACACTCGAGAAGGTTAAGGGAAAGGATTAACCGGAAGGTTTAACCGGAAATGAATTGGAAATACGGAATTTATTCAAAATGCGTTTGGAAATAGAGAAAAGGGTTCAAATTCCATTAGATTGGGGATTAGTTGTTGTCTGTAATTAGATCTAGATTAAAGACAAGACACTGATCTAGAGGCTTCCAATGGCAACACATTGATTGAAAGTCCCCTAAGCGAAAGGACACTAATTCACTTTAGGAATACACAGAAAGTCGCAGGTAATATGGAATTAGAGAAAGTCCTATTCGGGGGGTTAAATTCCAATTAATTATCTGATAGTGTGAGAGTGAAATAGGATGGGCGATTTACTTTTCCGAACACGTCTTTATTCCACTCATCCGCCATTTTGTAATGAACGAGCGTCGATCTACATACTTTTCATGTGCCCGTATTTTCGGTATTTTTCTGGGGTGGCCGTACATTTATGGATTCTTAATCTAAGCTAGGGATGCCGTATTGGCTGATATAGGTTGTAATGGGGCTGCCGTACTGAGTGATAGGGGTTATCCTACCACAATAGATTGAACACTATAACCTTGATTTAAGGGTTCTTTAAATTGAAATTAATTATGAGTAACCGAGGGATCAGTGTTAAGCAATATCTGGGAAATATGAACCCCATTCATTCATAAATTCACTCACAACACTCACAGGATGAATGTGAATGCCTTGAGTATGGGGCATAGACCGGCAATTGCCATTACATTTACCTTTAGGGGCTTCTTTTGGAAGGAGCCTATGGGAGCAGAGGGGTGGGGCTCTCACTCATCTGTCGGGAATTGTTCATGCTTCCATCTGTTTTCCATCTTTTTGGGGAAGAGCAGCAGCAGCAGGACTTGCAGGTGGAACAGGACTCTAGTACGAGGAGCACCTGCAATTGCTGTTCATTTATAATTTATCGCCACCTGAGGTCTGTTTAGTGCCCTCATGGGTGGCGGGCAGAGACGTAGGTGGAGGGCGGTAGTCAGTGGGGGCGGTGGGCGTGGTCGCGCTGCGGTTGCGGTCCCACTTTTGCCCCACTGCACTTTGTATGTAAATAACACAACTTTTATTAAAAATTTTTATGTTCTGCATGCGTGTGTGTGTGTGTGTGTGGCATGCCACACCGCGTGTCTGTGTATGGGGGTGGAGGTTTTTTATTTTGTGGCCAGCATAAAAAGCAATTTCCAGTGAAGTGTTTGCCGCATCGCATTGCATCGCCGAATATCGCTGGTGGCTCACGGATCGCATGGAGTGGTGGCATCGGATGGTGGCGCAACAGTGTTTCAATTAAGTGTTGAACAGCATTTGATTGCCTTGATATTTGATATCTAAATACATGCCCAAGCCGCAAACCCACACAGATGCAGGGATCCTGGCTCTGGCTCTGGCTCTGGCTCTCTCCCTGCCTATAAATCAATATGTGTTTATCCACTTCTACGTCCTGTATCCTACATTCGCATCCAGCAGCTGTATTTGTATTTGTTTAGGCCACTCATGGATTATTAGCGCATTAGTTGGCTAATACATGTGGCACAGAGCGCCACAGTCACCCACATAAATCACTTGGGCCGTGCCTCTGCCGCCTCCGCCGCCCCTGCCTCCTCCTCGGGTGATGGATCATAATGTGCGGGGGAATGGGCGATGCTTAAACTCGAGGCACAAATACTCGTTAATCAAATGAATGCCTTGATTCGAACTTCATCGAACCACACACACTACACATTCATTCATCGAACCATCCAACCATCCATCCATCCATCTGTCCATCCAGCTGTTTATGTGTCTGAATGTCCATCTATAGATACATCTATCTATCTATCTATCTATCTATTTATCCATCTGCCTGCCTGTCCATTAGAATCTACCATTGAATGCACTTGAATTACATTTAGATTGACATTTAGATACATCCATTCATGCCTCCCTCTCTCTCTCTCGCCCTCTCTCTTCTTCAGGTTTCCTTGCCTCTGCCACCGAACTCTCGAATCTCATTCCCGACTCGTACGATGGCGGCCTGGATCCGCTCTTTGACAACTCGACAAATCGTGAGATCATCGCCGCCTTGGGCACAACCGCCCGCCTCCACTGCCGTGTGCGGCATCTGGGCGACAGGGCCGTGTCCTGGATCCGCCAGCGGGACCTCCACATCCTCACCATCGGCATCATGACCTACACGAATGACCAGCGCTTTCTGGCGCGCCACATCGACAACTCGGACGAGTGGGTGCTCAAGGTGGTGTCCGTGCAGCCGCGCGATGCCGGCGTTTACGAGTGCCAGGTGTCCACGGAGCCCAAAATCAGTTTGGCCTACAAACTGATGGTCGTGAGTGAGTATCTCCCCCCCTTTAAGATGGGGTTTCCCTCCGAGCTCCGCTCTGAGCATTGAGATTAGAAGGACACACAAACGGACACTCAATTACCGAGGGCGATAAATACTTGATGAGATGGGGAACTGCCTTCTTGCCTCCTTCCGTGCAACACCCCAGGCAATCGATTGAGTGAGGAATCCCCATTGTGGACGCCTTGATTACATCTCCATTACAATGGACCCAGAAGGGCGGAGGGGGGCTGCTGCTGTTTCTCCGTCGAATTAGTTCATCAAACGGCGGCAGCCACAGCGCAGAGCGAAGGAGAAACACCCATCATTCCTTTCCTCCTTGCTTGCTTCCACTTGTTGACACTCTCCCCTCTCCCAGCTTCCAAGGCGCAAATCCTGGCGAACCGCGAGCTCTACATCCAGAGTGGCAGCGACATCAATCTCACGTGCATCGCCCCACAGGCACCGGGGCCCTACACGCACATGCTGTGGCACAAGGACACGGAGCTGGTGAGCGACTCGACGCGCGGCGGCATCCGCGTGGTGTCCGAGCAGCAGATGAAGACCAGCAACCTGGTGATATCCCGCGTGCAACACACGGACTCTGGCAATTACACGTGCTCTGCGGATAATTCAAGTGAGCCACGGAGTCCTGCCGTGCTCCTCTACAACTCATTTCTCTCTCTCTGTTTTCTTATTTCTCGACAGATTCCGACAGCGTCTTTGTGCATATCATTAAGAGCGAACAGCACGCGGCCATGCAGCACGAGGTGGGGGCACGTCTGGAGCTGCCACACCTCTGTCTGCTGCTCCTTTTGCTGGTGGCAGCGCTGCGACCTCTGTAAGGAGTCGCCATCAGGCGCTAAGTCGAGCAGCAGCGTATGTTCAATGTCTGGTGGCTGGAGCCTGGAGCCTGGAGCCTGGAGGATGTTACTGCCATCAGGAGCCCATCAGCCGCCCCATGCCCCATGCCCCATAGAGGAGGCTGGCTAACGACGTCTCTCGCGTTGCAAAATCTTTAGAGAATCTCTTTTGTAAATATGTAAATTGAGTTTTTCGGTCATGTGGTTTTTCTTGTGTTTCTCTGCTTTAAGTATTTTTATACGTAATTAAGTCCCCAGATACACGGATATACATATAGGAGATATAGATATACACACGAAAGATACAAAAGATAATACACACGATCCGATGAATCGCACGGATCGCATCCATAAACTAGAGATACGAATCGAATGAATCCGCAAAAACGAATAACGAACTTGTAAATAAATGTTTAATCTTAAATAATCTTTAAAGAAATTATCTTTAGGTTGCAACACGAGACACACTCCCTCTCTGTGTTTGCCACATGTGGTGGCATCGTTTAATTATGATAAATTCGTGGAAATTTAATTTGAAAAGCCCCATGATTGATGCCCATTCCGAGTGTCCATCCGATATCTCTGGGAGGGAGCGGGATAGCTAGAGTCCTTTGACATCCCCAGGACCCCAGGATTATAACGCTTAATTGGGAAAAGCAGGCGGGGGGGGCGGGTAAAGGTGAATGGGAGAGAAGGCGGTAATTGAAAACCGATATGGCAGATTCTGGGCCTAGATTCCATGGCCCAAGGGCTCTTCGACACCCAACATCAAAGGCACCGACAAAAATACTTTTCACTTCGAGGGTCAAAGGGTGTGGGTGCCACGAGAGGGGGTGGGTGTGGCTGTGGGGTTGGTCAGGTGGCTGTGGCTGTGGCAGGGGTAATTGAAATATTTGATGCGTGCATAATTTACAGTTTTTGTGGCAGTTAAGAGGACTTTTGTGGCATCATCCAGGCAGGAATGGAAAATAATCTTGTGGCATCCAAGAGCAGAGCGAAACGAGTCCTGTGGCAACCAACAAAGACCAGGAATGGCACAAGTTTTTGGCCGAAACTGTCGTGATAATAGCTGGAACGCAGGAAGAGGAACAGGAGCGAAGCGGAGCTCCTTCCAAGCGAGGATAACAAGGATAAAGACAGCTGATGACAGTTTGTGGCGGCATTTAAGCTCTAACTCTGTCGGCTCTCCGTCGCTCCTTTCGGGAGGGACTTCAAAGTAGCGCCACACAATGAGTAATGGCACATCCTGTGGAAAGGATGCGCACAGTGGCACGCCTCATAACGCATCCTCTCCGGCTATCCGTATCCCCGTATCCTTATCGCAGTGCCTTGGCGTGAATTTTGCATTAGCTGCTGTGGTAATTGAAATAAAAGACGCAGCAGCCGACGCGCTAATGGCTACGCACGCAAGGAAGGACTCCGCAGATTCAGATTCCAGGATGGAGGAGACTTGTGGCACCCAAGTAGAGGCGAGGCATCCATCACAATCTACGAGTGCTGTGCGGCAGGAGGTGCCACCGGGCAAGTTAGCATATCTCTCGCTCTCCCTCGTATCTCCCTTTGTTTTTATGCCCCACACTCTGTGTATTCCCTTGTGGCATTGGGGCAAATCTTTAGAGGAATCTTAGGCATCTGAAACACGCGCTACAGTGCCTGACAGTCCTCAGGGTCCCTGGCCCATGCCCCCATAACCCACTCTCCACTTTCCACATTCCACTCTTCACTCTCCTTTCAAGCCACGGACGGAACATAACCCTTGGAAGGACAGCATCGTGCCTCCTGCCACCCCTGGCCGCCCTGCTTCCTCTCTTAGCCTCACTCAATGAATTGCAAGTGGATCCCAGGGTCCGGTTCAGCAGTTGTGCCTCCTTCGGTTGCGTATCCTTTTGCCCGGCTGCGTGGCGTGTGCTGGGCTGTGTTGATGCCACAGCGGCTGCTGTTGCTGCTGTCTCCACTGTTGTTGCTTCACCTTCACTCATAAATTGTACAACGAGAAATAAATCAAACTCAGCCTCAGAGTCGAGACTCTGTGCGTGGCTCCTGCCTCTGATGCTTGCCTCTGGCTATGGCTTGGGCTTTTCCCTCTGCCTCTGCCTCTGCCTCCTCTGCTGCTGCTGCTGCCTGAGACGCTGTCAGTAACAAATCATGCTCAGGGCTACGGCCAGGCTGCCCGCCCAGTAGGAGCCGCAGAATCAGAGCCATAGCCATATAGCCGTGGCCATAACCCAAGGAGGCGAGGAGCCATTGCTTGTGGGCTTGTTTACGGGCTTAATACGGCCTCCGAATCAGGCAGCAGGCAGCAACAACTTCCGACTAAATGATACCCCTTGCAACACACATTTGCCGGCTATCTCTGTCCCTGTCTCTGCCACTTGTTCATGCAACGCGCATACGCTCGTCGGAGAGTAGAGAATGATGTAATTGGAAAACAACATTCCATTACCCCCAGATGTGGGGCATGCAGCGGCTAATGAGGACCCACAAAAAGATCAGCGAAGCGATACCCTGGAAATGGCAAAAGCAGGCTATAAATAGGTACAAAAAGTGCGTATATGTTGCCCGAGGAGTCTTGTGCGTCATCCGCATGGGGCAAGGGCGGGGAAGGAGCATCAACAGCAGATTCGGATTCGGATTCAGCATCAGCAGCAGGCGGAAGTGCGGAAGTGCTGGCTGTGCGAACACGACGCAACGACGACGACGACGACAACGACGACAGGGACAACAGACGCAGGAGAATAGAGCATGAGGCATGGGGCAGCTGAGGCGCAAGGGGTAAGCAAGTAAGAGGGGCAGCGGGGGCAGCGGGGGCAGGCGCGTTGTGGAGACACTACGGGGCATAGTCGCGTCGGAAAACATTTAATTACTAATGAGTTTTTCGTGCTGCACCAGAGAGAGGGAGAGGGAGGGAGGGAGAGAGGGAGAGAAAGGACGCTTTAAATACTAAGGATTTTTAATTTGCTAATTAGGAAAACAGCAGCACCAGGGGCCACCCGAAAATGTTGATTGATTGGGTGTGCGTAGCATGCCACATGCCACGGCAAAACGATAGAAGTCCATCGATGGGACAGCCGATGGATAGAAAAGTGTAAGTAGAACCATCAGTTATTTGGGCAGCCATTTAGCAATTGTTTATCTCAGGTATTGCGAGTACTCCAGAGGCAGAAGGAGCCGCAGTCGGGGAGTGTCCTGCCAGAGTGTCCTGCATAAGTGTCGTATGCATAAGTTATGATATCAGGCAGAGAAAACAGAGAGAGAGAAATAAGTTTCTGGCATCCACAAAAACAATGACATCTTTCGACAGGCATTTAAAATGCCTTAGTCATCGTTAGCCTCGTCCTGCGTGTCCAGGACTTCAGGACTCCAGGAAAAAGTTTATCTTCGATATTTGCGAATATTATTATTTGGGGCATAACTACGATCCGCTCTGTTCTGTTCTGTCTGTCTTTCGGCCATAAATCAAATTAGTCGTCCGCCTGACACTTGGAAACACATAAGAAATGCAAAAGATTCTATTAAATATACAAACAAAGGAGGAAAAACCAAGGAAAAACCAAGGAAAACTCAAGGAAGTAATTGAATTGTCAAATGTTCTTCCTTGGGGGAGGAGCGGGTGGCAGAGTATCCTCTGGGGCACAAACACCAGCATCCACCTATGCTACCCGCTTCCCCGAACACTAGGAAAGGGTATTTCTGGGGGGGGGAAGGGGGGGATGGGATGGGTTCGGCCTAAGAAAACATTTATCATGCGATTTACGGCTAAGTTCAGGCCACACGACTTTTGCTTTGCACACAAAAGAGATTTAAGTGATTTGCCGACTGGCTTTAAAATCAAAGTGCGGATAATGAATGGCTTCTCCGGCACTCTCTCTCTCTCTCTCTCTCTCTTTCTCTCTCTCCATTCTCTATGGCTCTATGGCTCTATGGACTCCGGGTATCCCTCTATTTGGATTGCTCGCCAAACTGTTTGTTTTGGGCGGCGGCTCAATTTAAGTTTTGTGGAGTTTTGTGGCAGTGCAAAACTGTGCAAAGTGGCAGGCATTTTGCAGCAATTGCAGTCCCCATTGGGGGGGGGCCCTGGGGTGGCCCTCTCTCCCTCTGTCTTGCATGCCACACGCGATGTGCCATTGCCTTTCGAGGCCATTGTTGCAATTGGCATTTGCCGCGAGTTGCAGTTGCAGATGGAGTCGGAAGGAGGGAGGAGGGAGTCGGCATTCGCTGGTGTTTGGACGGACACCGTCGTGTAGGTTAATCTGCAAACAAAATCGTTTGATCCATATCATCAAAAGCGGAGACTGCTGCACGCTACTTGCTGCCTCCGCTGCCCCCCCGGCGTGGCAAGGAGGTTAATTTCCCCCAGGAAGCGACCTTAAAGCGGCAGCAGCACAAAATAGCAGCCTGCCAACACCACTGGCCTAAGTAAACTCTCACATTAACACAAAGCCAGACCCAGAGGCCCGCCCCCCCGCCGAATAACCACCGAAAAAGCCCGGAAGGGAAGCCCACCTGCTTGGCAGGACGCCGGCAGGACTCCTTCTTTGGAAGAACCGAACAATGTGGAATTACCGCCCTGAAATACGGACCCCCGCTGAGATTTTATAGCATTCAACTTTGAATTATTAAATATGTATTACCCCCCACCTACCCCCCCCAAAAGCTGCCAAAACCAGAGGCTCTCAATCTCCCCTTCTCTCTCTCTTCAGCGGAAGAGGAAGTCAAAGAAGAGGAAGCTGAAAAATGCGTTAGGTTCAAGTTTCGGGGGATATTTAAGGGAATTTCCACAAACAAAGAAATTTCCCAGCCGCTTAGACTGAAATTTCAAATAGACCACGATAAAGCAGTTTCATACACTTCAGGTTTTGTCGAGTGACAAACCGATAACGATACATAGTTACATGGAGGTGAGCTTTTGTCAGAGTGGCATAAGTATTGTTGTCTTCTCTATACACTAGATGGCGCTGTTTCGCATGGTATACAAATATTAGGTAGGTAGCCATTAGATTTATTACATTTGAATTCAGATGGATATAATAATAGTAATAAAAAATAATGATAATAAATATAAATAAATAGTAGAATAGTAGTCAGATACTTCGGGATTGATATACATATATGCAAATTTGATTTCACTTACCCTGATCCTGCTAGTCCTCTGGTGTTTTACATAAAGCTCTCATCCAGGATGCTGCTTCTGTTGCTCCTGCTGCTGCTGCATAATGAGGCCTAGTTAAACTTTGCTGTGACAGAGCCAACGTCCCCCCCCCTTGGTCCACTCACTCTCTCTTTTGGTGGCAGACAAATGACATACCGTTAGGCAGTTATTGCGGGCATCACATGAACATTAGCAGCTTCGCTTCGTCGTGCTGATGCCACAGCCTGCTAATAAATATACACCTCAACTCCGCTGTTGAGCCAGCCCCCCCCCTCTCCACACTTCTCTCGTTTGACACCACATTCATATCCAGTGGAACGGCGTAGTACATCCTGGTGTCTGCCGCATGCATACATACATACATACATACATATTCATAACGGGGCAAGGCAAAACGAGGAGTATTCCCGCTCATAAACATAAATTCTCATTTCTGTGTTGCATTTCCTCGACTCGATCGCCTTTTGCCTTGTTTCTCACACTTTCTTTTCGTTTCGACTGCTCTGCAGAGCTCCTGCAGCCTTTATCTCCTTTCCTTCGCCTTTCTGGGTAATTTCTTTTGCAACTGTAAACTGTGCACTGCGAGAATTTCACTTCACTTTACTTGAAAATTTCACCCGTGATTATCAGCTATGCAAATAGCACACGTGCATATGAGCAGGTTCTCATCCTCCCTTTGCTGTTGCTTTCGGCTAATCTTTTTCCATTAGGGTATACATATGTATGTATGTAGCTCTACCTTACCACTGGCTCTCTCTCTCTTTCGCACTTTGCATACGTGTGTGCCGGTGTGTGGGAGTGTGGTTGTGGCTGTATTTGTTCTCCATTTAAATTAAAATTGAATTTCCAACATGCAGTCACTGGCTCTCTCCCACTTCCATTCTCGCGCTCTCTCTCTCTCTTTTGCACAGTGCATGTAAGCTTCAGCTTGGAAGTTGTTCTTGTTCTTGTTGCTGCTGCTCGCTCCCGTTCTCAGGCGCTTTTTCATTTGCAGCTACACTTCCGCCCTCCCTCATCGTTTCCTTCGTTTCCACCGCCTCTTTCTCGGGTTTTTTTTGTAAGTTTTTACAGTTTGCACGCATCGGTCCGTAAATTTATGCATTTGGCTATGCGAGCGTAATAAACAAGACCTTCCAACCGACATTCTCTGTCTCTCTTTCACTCTTTGGTTGTGTTGGACGTTGTCCGCTACTTTGCTTGCTGTTGCTTTTGCTGTTGCTGTCTCTGTTTCTCTTGTTGCTGGTCACTCTTCTCTTCCATTTGCCGGGGTCCGGGTCGGTCTCCTGCTAGACTTTTATTTTTATGCGTAGATATTAAATGTGTTTCCTGGCACTTTATTCTGCCGTTTCTCTCGTTGCTGCTGTTGTTGCTTTTGCTGTTCCGTATTGTGGCATTTTACACCAACGCAATGGCAAAGCCAAAGGCAAAACCAACGGCACACTGGAACAGTGGTCGCAAATGTACGAGAAAACGGATATCACACACTACCCTAAAAGGCACAAAAAAAGGCGGGGGCAGCAGGCCACAAAAACTAAAACCTAAACCAAAGCGAGCCATAAAGAGGCATAAAAAAAACACAGAGTGAGCAGTGATGGGTGGGGAGGGGAAAATCGCTTCATTTTAACCTCAACCACGCATAAATAGGCAATGGCAATGCCAACCGACGACGTCGACGACTTGGGGGCTTTGGGGACTGAGGGATTGGCGCAGGGACTCGACTCTGCTTCTGGGCTCTGTTTCGGCAGCAGCAAGTCATGGCCAAACATTTCTATGTAAAAAGTGCGCACATAAAACTTTGCCAATTTCAATAACAACATTTCATTTTCGCAGTTTGCAGTGCCTGCCCCTGCAGCCACCGCCCTCGCCATGGTCGCAGCTTTCGCCAAAAAGCCAAACACTCTTTGGGGAGCCTGCTGCTGTGCTTTTGAGTCCGAGGCCTCGACTAAGTCTTTGGCGCCACGGTGCGCTCTAGTCGCTCGCGCCCTCTCTCTCTCTTCCTCTCTCTCGCTACTCGACTCTACTCTGCTGTACCGTTACCGTTATGTTCTCCCTTTCAGTGTTTCTGTAGTGCAGTGTAGTGCAGTACACTGACTCTTGCCTTTCGTTTCCCTTCCATCTCTTTTTATTTCATTTTTATTTTGGTTTTTTTCGACCGACACCACAATGCGCGTCTGCTGAAAGGAAATTCATAAAAATGTTAATTTTTCCGGCGGAAATATAATTTATGTAAAGCGCAGTGGGTGACCGACAGCGGGAGGGTCGGCCTGTGGATGCCACAGATTCCGATGGGACGCCCCACGGGCAGAGGCTGGAACGGCAGCCCTCCCTCACTCCTGGGTCGTTTGCGGTGTCGTGGATTGGGATTCCGATCGGGATCGGGATTGGGATTGGGATTGCAGTTTAACATGACTGGAAAGTACGTATATCCGGTGCGAATTACAAAAATTGCAAATGAATGAGTGCGGAAAAAGGGAAAAGGGGAAAGCTGAAAGGAAAAAGCCCAGGCCCAGAGAGGTCGAACGCATGGTGCAGCAATAAATGTGCGCTGCAATTTGCATAATTCAACTTTTTCTGCTGAACGCTTTTGACAGGAGAAAAACAGAAAACAGAAACACACATCCCGACCGCGCATCGGGTTGCGTCGCCTTGCCGCGCCCACCGTGCATCTAATTAATGCCATAACGCCCTCATTTATCCCTGCCACGGCTCATGGAGTGGGTGGGGAGGGAAGTAAAGTACACCCACAACAAAAAGTAAATCCCGAACGAAGCTGCAGCCCGGAGCGTGGAGCGGAATCCAGAGCGGCAGCGGCAGTGGCAGTGGCAGCGCCATGTCATGTGTTGGGGTCATTGTTAGCATTGCGGCAACATTTTCAAGTTTCTTCCATGACCATTAATCTTGGGAGAGAAGGTAATTGCTTAGCAATTACCCTTTTGCAACAGCCACGGCTTTGGGTGCCCTATGACCCCACTCTCGGCTTGCAAATTCGTCTGGCAACCAGAGACCCCAACCCCACCAGAGTCTATCCGCAGGGGCTGCTTATATCTCCACCGCTGGTGCCTGCCGCTCCTTTCCTTTCTCTGCTGTGGTTACATTTCAGCGGAAGTCCCACGCAATGCCGCCGGCAACAGCTGCACTCTCGCCTTGCCGCCTGCCCCCACAACCCCACAGCCCCACAAAACTCTCTTTGCCCTGCCTCCTGGTGTCGCATTCTCTATGTACGACAATGTCGGTACAGTACATAACACGACCCGCGTGGAGCCCTTGCTCCATGGAGCAGCAGCTCTGTGTGGCCCCGAAACGTGGCCCCCGTCGCCGTCGTCATGCTGCGCCTGCATTGTGTTAATGCTTTTTGTTAAGCTACAAGGAGGAGCGGCAACAATGTGCAGGAGGATGGGCCAGGAGGGGGCCAGGGGCAGCAGCAGCAGGAACAGCAATAGAAGGAGTGGAGGAGCCTCATTGTGCAGTTTTGCAGCGTGTGTCGCTTTTTGCGAATGTTTGCCGCACACATACACACGCAAATGCAAGAGAAAAGAAGGGTGCTAGGGAGAGGGGGAGGGTGGTGGACATAGACTCAACACACATAAAGAGCAAAAACAGCAACATCAGCAGCAACAACAGCAATAAAAAAAGCTAGAGAGAGAATGAGCAGAGGACAGCTGAAGAGAGCAGAAACAACACTTGAAGGATACTTTAAAATTAGGAGCAGCGTAAACGAAAAATGCTGCCAGCCACCTCCTCTCCGCTCTCCAAGCACAGGTGATGATCCGAGAGAGTGAACGCCGAAGAGCGACAAAAGGGAGAGCAAAAACTTATCCACCTACGCAGGCCGCTCTCTCGATTTCTAATTCAAGCGCGTCGGGTCATCGCAGGCCAGCACCCGCGTTTTCGTTCCGTAAATGCTTGAAAATGGTTAAAAAAGGTTAATAATATTGAATAATATCGGAAAAAAGTGTCGCGCAGTTGTGTGGTGTAGTTTGCAAATGAAAATACATATATCCCCAGAGCAAAAAAAAAAGATCAGATGGCGGCCAGAAGTGTGTGTAAATATGTGTTAAAATGCAATGCAACAAGTTTATTTTATATTTCTTTTACATGAAAACCAATTGTTTAATGGACTTTTTAAGATTTTTGTGTGAAAAATTCAGCGAAAATGCCAGCAAAGCCCCTCGGTCCAGTTTTCGTTTGGTCACGCGGTTTTGCGGTTTCACCGTGTGGGTGTGTGCGCGGGTGGGTGGGGTGTAAAGAGAGCAGCAAACAGCATGTGCATCGTTTTTGTTTTTGTGAGTGCGAAAAGTTCAGAAAGTGCAGAATGGCTAAGTAGCTGTACAAGCTGAGGAGGGGAAGCATAAGCAACAGAAGAAGTGAGTGACAATGAAAGAGATGGGAAGCAACATGAATTTACGAGCAATAAAGGTGAGTGAGTGGCATGAATGAGCCTTTATACGTGTGCATATGTATGTGTGTATGTGCATACTCCCACGCAGCTAATCCTCTTATCGTTTGAGAGCTCTCCTCTTAACAGTTTGAACAACTTCTATTGCAATTTTTCTCTCCCACACTCGATCTGTCCAGTTCTTTAGTTGTGCGCTCTCCCTCTGTCTCTTTCACCCACGCTGATCAGCTTATGACGAAACGAAATGCTCTCCCCCTCTCTCTCTCTTTCTGTTCGCGCTGGAATGGCGCTTAAACTCAAGCAATTAATGCGAGTAAAATAAAAAGCAAGTGCCACTCTGGCCGATGGCCGAATAGATAAACCCGGCAATTGTTCGCCTTTTTGTTGGACAGCGTTTTGACTTTTGTGATACTTTCAGAGATAGCTCTGCCCCGATAGAGGGGCAATGGAATGGGACTCTATTCTCCTATGTATATTCCTCGCATATATTTGAATGGCCTCGAAAGCTCGTTCAACCAGGTCCTAACTGTGCCACAAGCACAAGCACACACACACACACACACATCGCTGTCACACTCTCGAAAGTTTGGTTCGTTTGCCGACACGCGGCGGACGACACGGCTCAAGCTGGAAACTCAAATAGGAATCTGCAAGGTATTTACCTATGCGCCACACTCTGAAAACCCCAAAAACCAAAGCCCTGCAACACTCCAGGATCCAACTCTAGGACTCAACTCCGACTCCGACTCTAACTCCGACTCTGAACTCGAACTGAAACTCCAGCTGCCAGAAGAATGGAAACTTTTATGCCCAGCACCAGGCACCAGGCACCAAGCACCTCGCTCTCTCTAGTTTGTTGTTTACCACTCTCCGCTCCCGCTCTCTCTTTCTCTTTCTTTTCACGACAACTTGCAATTTTCCAATAAGAGGCAGGGAGGGACAGGGGGAGCTGGGAGCGAAGGTAACGCCGAAAAATTGTTCAAGCACAAACAACGCACGTTATAATATTATAAAACGGAAGGCAGGCAGCGGCAACTTACTCAAGCGATAAAGTTAGTGGAAAGGAGAGGGCTAGAGGGATAGAGGGGCAGAGAGGCTTCAGGGGGGATGCGGACCAACCCATCAAGACGTAAAACAGCTGCTCTTTGGACAGAATCCTGCTTCAGTTCAGCTTCTTCTCGTGGCACTCCTGGAGCCTCGTCCTGGCAACAAATCGTTGAAATAAATGAAGCGCACTGGGCGAAATCAGCAAAAGTTTTCTACAATTTTTCTTCACTTTTGCAATGCGCCCCCCTGCCCCGTCCCTGGCTCTACTCTCTCCAATGCGACATTTTCGGATTTCGACTAATGCTTAGTCCTGCCCCAGTCCCTGCCCCTGGCCCTGGCCCTCCTCTCTTTCACTTGCTGTCGTGTGCCCTCTCTTTCTTTCGCTCTTCTCTCTTTCTTTCCTCTTCCATTGTGTTGACTTACAAATTTAGGTTTCGTTCGACGGCAGCAGCAGCAAAAGTTTGTTTTTGAATTGTAAGTAATTTCTGATACCTTCCGAAAACCCAAACAGAGGAGGAGGGGAGGTTGTCTATGCCAGTGGGAGGGAGGGAGAGGGAGAGGGAGAGAGTACATGTGTGTGCATGTGCGTGGGCGTGTGCGTGTGTGCGTGGGTGTGTTCTCAATTTCATGTTCCACTCAGATTCAGAGTTTCAGTCAATTAAAGTGCCAGAAACCAGAGACCAAAGGCATGTGTTTTTGCCTGAATGCCGCACCCCCCTCTACCCCCCACCGCTAACCACACTTCAGCCCCCCCCCCCCCCCCCCCCCCCCCCCCTCGCCCCTCGCCCCAGCCGCCACTCCCAGCAGTTTGTCTCATAAATTTGTACATATAACTGTCAAAAGCAATTGCCCTTAGCCTTTGCGGCAGTTTAAACTTTCTGGATGATATATTTGTATATGGCATAAATACGTATACGGCAGGCACACGCAGACTCCCACGCACGCTGACACGAGGCATGCCACAGCGAGGTAGGATCAAGGAGTTCCACTGAGAAGGAAGAGGGATCGCGCTCACCAAAGAGAGAGTTTTTAGCGATCTATTCCGAAAGTTTTGCCCCAACGAGCGGCAACAAAACACCAATGAACTCCTGCCACTGCCACTGCCACTGGCACCTCCCCCCCCCCCTCCCGCCACTGTTTTCCATCAAACAATGAATAGTTGATTCGCGGGCGGACAGCCGCAAACTGAATTTTCCCAATTTCCACGTGGCTTTGGTTTTTTTTTTTCCTTCTTTCAGCCGCTGCCACCGTGCGGGGGAGGGCAGGGGGCGGCTGGCGGAAGGTGGAGCACGGCGTGGGGCTGCACAAAATAGTGAATTTAATTTGCATCAATTTTTAAACGGTTTAGTCGAGCGCACACACAGAAATTGCCAAAAATTGCCAGAAATTGGCAGGAATTGATGCAAATTTAGTGGACGGCCCGCCGAATGGGAGGCAGAGACAGAGAGAGAGAGAGAGAGAGAGAGAGAGAGTTTTGGTAAATAAATTTATTATGTACGGTGCTGCTGTTGCTGCAACAAAGCGTGGCAGAGGGTGGCTCGTACTCTTTGGGGAGACAGCTGTCTCTGCTCCTCAGAGGATCTGTAGGGATCGAAGCACTTTGTTGTGTGGGGAAAAGTATAGCCTTGCCGCACACACACACTCCCCTGCCACTTGCCACGTGCCACACCTACTGCTGGGGCAACTCTCGCGTGACAGCAGCAGTAATGCAAATCGGCGTATTGTGCCCTGACAATAGCAGATGCCGTGACATTGTTGTCGCCTCTATTGTGCGGTTCTCCCACGGCGGAGCCCACGCGGAATGATGGTTCGTTCTGTGGCATGCACCACCACCCCCACTCCACCCCCCTCTCTTTGTGGAGGTGTCCGTGTGTGGGAGACGGTGGCGGCCACTCAACACGACAGTCAATTTATACTAATTGTAAGTGTCACATACATTTGTCAAAATTTAAGTTATGGTCTCGCTCCACTCGAGTTCGTGTGGCACTGCCCCATCCTGCGGTTGTTCTGCGGCTGCTCTTGCTGTTGCTGTTGCTGATGTGGATGCCACACCGTGGCAGCACTGTTCTTCATCTGTTCATCTGTGAAAAATCGTTTTATTGTAATCTGTTTGTCCTACAATGTCTGACACCCAAAGAGCAGCATGCCACAGGGGAGGGGCAAAGGGCAGAGGCAGGGGCAAGACCAGGGGCAGGGGCAGGGGCAGGGGCGCAAAAGTTAAAGTGGCCTTAAATGCTTCACAGCTGTTTTCCCTCGAGGAACTTCGGCCATTCACCAGAAAATGTGCCAAAAATTACAGTGGAAAAGAAGTTTTGTAAGCTGCTTAGCTGCAACTTGTGATTAGCACACACACACACACACACCCCATGCCACACGCCCCCCCCTCCCCCCCCGCCACAGAAGCTTGCGGCTTGCGTCCTTCATTAGAGGAAAAAAGCAAAGCAAAGCAAAGCACCGACACCCTGCCGCCCCCTGCCTCCCCCCCGAAGGAGGGACCCCTCGAATGGAGGAAAAAAGCCCAACGAAAATGGAAAACCGAACGAAGACATGCACTTAATGGGAGTGAAAGGGACAGCAGGGCCAGAGAAAGAGAATAGCAAGAAGAAGAAACAGACAGAGACAGAGAAGAATGGCCTGGAATTCCATTCATTGAGCAAGGAATTTCCACACACACACACACTGAGACACAAAGAAAGCAGAAAGCAGCCCCAAAACAAGTCGGAAAAATCACACACACAAAATTAGCAAATCAATAAAATATTTCAGAAAAGGAATGCAATGCCACACCCCCAGAACCCACCCCCACAGCCCACCCCCACCCCCTTTACGCACACAACATTCCGTCCGTGTGTCCTTCCATCTGTCCGGACGGACATTAAACACATTTCAATATTAAATATTTTCCGGCCACATATTCGCTTCGACATTTAATCCAATTTAATTGAGATCTTGTCCTGCCCCCTGATGACTCGATGGGTGGGAAAGCCAGGGAAATATTTGCAGAAATGTTCACTGAAATCAGAAAATAACTCAAAAATGCATTGCGTATAATTCCACATTCCATTTGAGGGGAGGATGGATGCTGGAGCCACTGGGAACACTTTCCGAACTGTTCCCAGAGCTGTTCCCTCCTGAGTGCCTTCAAAGATCATCTGGGAAGGCTCCATTCAACTACCGAAAGAGGATCTCGCACCGAATCTCTTTCGAAATCTCCATTCCCTCCATTCAGAGGCATCGCTCCTGGTGCTTCCAATCTGCCAGTGGTGCTGGCGGCCACTTTTCCCGCTGGCAGAGTATAAGCCTTCTACATTTTTTTCTATTTATTTTCCCATTTTTTTTCGGTGGGTGAGTGCCTGAGTGGGTGGGTGGCTGCCCGCTGCCTGGGCAAATTTAAATGTTTTTAGTTAAAGCGGATTAAAAGTTCGCTGCATGCCGCACATACATAACCCATGCCCATGCCTCGTGCCTCGTGGCTCGTGGCTGTGCCTCCTGCCTGCAGCAGACCCTCCTCGCAGCATTCCTCCCCTCGTAACCATGTGGCCTACTTTGGGTTCGGCTCGGGCTATGGCTCTGCTAACCCCATGCATAATTAACGTGGCCCTGGCATGTCCTGCCACTGGTGGTGGCACCCCACAGACCCCTGGCCTTCTCCTCCACAGCTACTGCCCCTCCAGCTGCCTCCAGCTGCCTCTGGTGCAAGGATCTCCTCTACGCACATCGAATTTTAGGCAAGAAATTGATGGCCCGGCACCGAATAGAACCAAAGCCATGCCGAGGCGAGGCGTCTATTTTATTGGCAAGGCATAAATTATTCCCCCCAAAACCGAAAAGAAGAAACTTGTAAGCCGATGGCACAAAATTTTGATTGTCTTTCCAGTTGGAAGAGGGTTGCAGCAGGGGAGGAGAGAGAGGGAGAGGGAGAGAGAACTTTTCCAAGAAGTTTCATAAATTTTGGGGCCTTCCTTTCAATTGAAAATTAAATAGTGTCAGGGATTATGGCCATACAGAGGGGGTGAGGGGAGGGGAAGACAGGACATCTGGTCGGGGGCTTCTGATTTAAGGGGATATACATACTACGTATGTATGTGTGAGCGTATAAGTTGCATTTACAATTGATTTAAAAATCCCCAACAAAAGCCACTGTCAACAGCTATCGCCATCTCCCTCTCTGTCCAGTCATCTATCTCGCTCTCCCTCTCTCTCGCTCTCTCTGGGATTCTTGCATTGTCATACGCCTCCCTCTGTCCCTCTCTCCCTCTCTGCTGGCATTCATGCATGTGTGGAGTCAGCGAGAAGCAGTACCTCCTCCCCTACCCTCCCCTCCCCCCTCCCTTTACCGAAACCCACTCGAACGAAGTGTGAACGGCCAGTGGCGGCAGGGAGGGGGAAACGGGGAATTACGGTGGAATGGCGGCTGCTAACGGTAACAGTTTTCAATAAATACTTTTGCCTACGTGTGTCTGTCCCTCTGTCCCTCTCTCTGTCTCTCTATGTCTCTCTCTCTGCCTATCCATGTGTGTTTGTCGGTTGTGTGTGTGTGTGCGCGACGACTATGAGGTGTGTAAGTGTGTGCGAGTGCAATGCTGAAAACTTTTTTGCCTGCTCATTTCACCCGTTGTTTCTGCTGCGGCAGCGGCGGCGACGACTATACCCTGCCAAAAGGAAGGAGAGAGATGGACTATGGACTTCTCGCTAGGATCAGGATTTGCCTTATAACTGAAGCGAGTCTGGAGAGAGAGAGGAATAGAGATTGCTTATGGAATGATCGCTTGCAAGAGAGTGGGAAGAGAGAGAGTGAGAGAGTGGATCTCGGGGAAAAGGGGGAAAAAATACATCAAACAAGAGAGAGAGAGAGAGAGTGAGAGCTAAAGGGAGTAAAAGCCATGAAGACAGAGCCTAACATTCCCCAGAATTCCCTTTAAATTCAATTTACATCCTCCCCAAAGCGAGTGATCGCCTCCAAAGGATCTTAAATCCCCCATTGAACCCTCTGAACCCAATCCACTGGCAATCCCTCATAGAGTCTGGGTTCAGGCCGTGTCTATGGTTGTCGGCGGGTGATTTACACGCCGGATACGACGGATACGACGGATACGACGGATGCGGGATGCGTATCCGTTGGAACGTATAACTAATTGCCGGGCGGACAAGTGATTAATCCCGCCATGGAATCGCGGAGAGCATTAAAGCTTCGATCCGCCGATTCCCCGTTGCGACTTTTCCGCGCTTGCCCCCCCCCCGACTTTCCCGCTGAATAATTCAGTTTCTTCGGTGCGATTTTTTTGTAGCTTTTCCACATTCTCCTGTGCTCTTTTTTTGTGTTTTTTTGACTGCTCATTTCCATGACGCGCATTGTGCAGAGGCGTGCCCCAGAGCGGTGGGGCAGGGCGGTGGAGGGCCGGGCCGGGGGCGTGGCGTGTGCTGAAAACTTTGCGCTTTGTAATTGTGTAATTATGGGAAATTAAAACTGTTGGCAAAACTTTTCTGCACACACACACGGTGGCGGCACGGGGCTGTGGCAGGGAGGTGTGTCGGGGGCTGTGGCAGGGAAGGGAAGGGGATGAGGTGGGGTGGCACAGAGATAGTTTCGCAAATCGATAAATGTTTTGCATTGCAGTTGCAACTTCAGCTAGTTTTTCCACGGGGAAGCACACCCGAGACCCCCCCCCCCCGGCCCTCGGTAGCCGGCAACCGGCTCTGATTCTGATTCTGTTTCTGTTTCTGCCTCTGATTCTGTTGCCTGATTCGGTTTCCTGGTTTCTGGTTTTCTTTTTCCCTTCTCCCATCTCTCCTTTCTGTACGTGCAACACCCCCCGCCTGCCCCCGGTCTCCTTCTGTGTTGTGTGGCCCCTCTTCTTCCCCCTTTTTCGAATTTATGCAACTGTTTTCAATGAGTGAGCGATTTATGTTAAGTACACATGTTCTCATTGGATTCTCTTGGTTCTAGAGAGAGGGGGGAGAGAGAGGAGAGGAGACCGAGAGAGTGGAGGAGGAGCAGTGGAGCGGATGTGCGGTGGTGTGGCACACACATAAAAGACATCTGCAGAAAATGAGTGTCGCAAACACGCAAACAGATACAAGGACAAGAAGAACGAAGAACGAAGAACGAAGAACGTTGCACGTGTGTGCTTGTGTGTGTGTGTGTGTGCCCCATAACAATAAAAATTTATTTTCAACTTTTTATCATACCACCCCCCCTCCCAGCCAGCATACCCTTGACAGGCAGCCCCCCCGCCCCCTCCCTTCTGCCCACCCCACATGCCACTGGCTGTGGCAGCAGTGTGCCTGCCTCTCGCTCGCCCACTGTTTCCTCTGGCCATCGTCGCACTCGCAACGTATACATATTATTATAACGCATTCGCCTAGGTGTACGGCCATCCGCCTGAGCAAAAGAGCGGAGATTTCCCTCCATCCGTACGTCCGTCCGTACGTTTCGTTGGTGCGCAATTTGTGTGCCACATGCCCCTCTTCTGCCTCCTGCCTGCTGTGTCCTGTGCCTTTGGTTAACTGCCATATGTGTGCGTGTGTGTGTATCCTTGTGCCTGCAGCCTAAAAGGAGAATGTGGCACTGGGTTCTGGCTACGTACAACAGTGCCACATGGACTATCAAATTGTATTTGCAGCCAATACAAATGAGCATACGGCAGGCCATTTACCAAAAGCCAGGAGCCCACCTACGCCCACTCCCACTCCGGCCACACACGCCCCCTTGCGGCATCAACCACGCCCACTTGCTGGCCCACTTGCTAGCTCTATTCTGCTGCATGCCTCATGTCCATGTCCATAGGAATGAAATGAAGCGATTTGGGGCTGCCATTTAACCCATTAACGACGACACCTCCCCCACAGGACACAGCCACCCCCAGCCACCACCACCCCCCACTGGTAGACTGCTAGAATCTCTAATGGAATAACTGCGATAATGCCCCAGCCACAACAGCCTGCCACACACGCATCCTCCTGCAAGCAGAGGTAATATTCATGAAGGAGGAACTTAAGCCTCAAAAAAGGAAAAACATTGGAATTCTGGTGAATTTACTGCTTTTTGGGGGGCATGCAACGACTCCCTGAATGACTGACTGTTTCCCCAGAGATGACAGTCGTTAAACGGAAGCATCACCCATCACCCATCAACAAGCGACCGCAAATTAATTCGTGTGTCATCAAAAAGAAAGAAGAAAGAAGAAAGGGAAAGGGAGAAAACCCCCAGAAAAACGCACACAACAGATGAGGGATGCTGAGGGATAAACCGATGATGGAATGATGGGATTAAGGGGTTAGTGGAATGAATAGAACTTGACACTTGTGCAACACTGTCACAGCAATCAGTGTTGCACAATTCAAAAGAGTCTAGCATCAGGGAGGCGATCAGAGTATGTTCCAAGGACCAAAAACACTCTTTAAATGGTTATGGTATTACCTAACTAGTGTTGTAAAACCAATTTCAGTGTTGAAAAGTGTTGAAGATATCCACGATTCATAGAATGATGACAGAAACACTGTCGCGAATATTCAGTATGTTCTAAGGATGTGCACACTCTTCTAATGATTTAACAGTGTTGCACAATTCAAAAGAGTCTAGCATCAGGGAGGCGATCATCGAGTACAGCGATCAGAGTATGTTCCAAGGACCAAAAACACTCTTTAAATGGTTATAGTATTACCTAACCAGTGTTGTAAAACCCATTTCAGTGTTGCAAAGTGTAGAAGATATCCACGATTCATTGTACGAATATTCTGTGTGCTCTAAGGATGTGCACACTCTTCTAACACTTAAACAGTGTTGCACAATGCATGGCAGTGCTGCAAAGTGCACAAAAACCAAAGGAGCAACGAAACAAGTGACAAATGAATATGTGAATAAGTGAATAAGTGAATAAATATTCGTACCGTAAACACTTTTGAATTTTGGATTGCACTGCCATTCGTTGCACTTGTGTGGGGCAGGGCACTTGTCCGGCTTGCAGCAGCATCCACTTTCATTTGAATAATAATTTCGTGTATTTGTCTCTGGGTTTTCCGGGGCTGCCGGGGAAGGAGCCTGCCTGGGCGGAGGCCTGCTACGAGTATGTTGAATAATTAACCCGAAACTTGATTGCTTTCGAATTGGCAATCACTTGGCCGAGCATCTAATCCTGTTTGTGCGGGCATTAGGGGGTTAAGCTCTTCTGCTGCTGCTCCACAAAAATTCAATTGCTGAAAGGAGGAGAAGCGGCAGCAGCAGCAGAGAAGCTGTCAAAGCTTTAAGCAGCGAAGAAAACCTTCGTTATTTCCAGCATTCCACTCAATCTCTAGTTGGATTGAGCTGCCTCTCGTGCCGCGCCGCCCCGTGCCACATCCTTTAGGGACGGAACTGCTGCTGCCACTCGTCATAGCAGTCGTTGCAATGTTGCATGTCAGCTTACAAGCATCGCGCTTTTTATTGTAATGTCGTATTATAACTGCTGCAACGTCTTCGAGGAGACACGACCTGGGGACCTGGGAGGCATCAAGGAGAGAGAGAGAGAGGGAGACTCAGGGATGGGGGACAGAGACAGACAGTCATCCGCATCCATTGAAGACAATCGCTGGGGCACGCTAATTGGAAGAGTAAAAGGCAGCAGCAAGGGGCAGGAGGGGCAGCAGCAAGGGGCAGGAGGAGCAGCAGCAAGGGGCAGGAGGGGCAGGAGGGGCAGCAAAAGGAAGCACGAAAATCTGCTGCAATCTGATGATGAAAATGGGGCTGAATTTTGAAAGAACCTTTTCCCATAAATCGCATAAATTTGCTGATGGCTTTTTGCACTCGTTGCTTGTTGTTGCGGCTGCCCCGTGCCCCCTGCCACATGCCCCATAGCCCATGGCCAATGGCCTATTATGTATTATTATTATCCCTTGCCACCACTAGGAGGGGGCATGGCATGGCATGCACCTGGCCATAGCCATAGCCATAGAGCGGAGGGGGAGGGAGAGGGAGGAGCATTATGTTTTCTCTTTTGGCCACACGGATATCCTGCGGCCCAAAACACCGACACACACACTGATAAAAGATGGTGGAAAGGATGTTGCAGGGGTGGACACGGTGGCATGGTGGCACGTAGACAGAGGCTTACGCATGCCGCAATAATCCATGGCATAAACATTGGCAAATCCGTTTGCGTTTTGTACAAACATGGCTAAAACGTATTGGCAACAGAATTGGTCTAAAGAGAGCGGACGCCACAAGCGGGGGGGGCAGTGGCGGTGGCAGAGGCAGAGGCGGTGGCGGCACAGAAAAGAGTCAAAGCTGCTGAGAGTTGGACGATTATTTCTGTGGCACGTGGATGCGTTTGTTAGCATTAAGTCATAAAAACGTGGCAGAGGGGCAGACGGGCAGAAGGGGGGGGAGAAAGTAGAGAAAGTGTAGAGTGGGTGGCCGAGAGGAGGCATTTCTAAGCAGAGGATAAACGGAGGAGCAAACAGGGAGAGGGGGAGAGAGAGAGGGAGAGCAATCGAGTAGAATATTTTCTATGGAATCCGAAAAGAGTCGCAGATGAAAGGGGAATCGAAGAGGAACGAAAAGGGGTGCAAGAGGGGGGAAGGAGCAGTGCAGAGGAAGTGCCACACAACTAGAGGAAGTTGTCGAAGGACTAAGGACTCTGCCATTGGCATTGTCAGGCTGTTTATCGTTTGCTCCTGTGGAAAGTCACTCGCATACCCCAAAAAGGGGCAAGCAAACGACAGACACAAGAAGAAGAGCCAGAGAGAGGGAGAGTAAGGCATGGGGAGGACGAGTGAGAGCCAGGGGGCAGCCAGAGCACAATGGAGCAACGCTTTGGGGCCAATTGCGGGGACAAACACACACACAGACACAGACACAGACAGAGAGACAGACACAAAGACACAAGACTTTTGCTTGCCATTCCACCTGCCCACCGCCCACCGCCCACTCCACTCATCTTTCAATCTTCCAAGCAGCAAGTGGTTGCCTCTTTGCCTCCTTAACTTCCTCTGCTCCTCCCCTTGCCCCACTCTCCACAAATTTTCCTTTTGTTTTCCCTTTGCAAACTCTCCAGCAATTTTGTGGTTCCCTTTGTCTCTGAATCTGTCTCTGGGTTCTCTCTCTCTCTCTCTCTCTCTGTGGCATGCCCCATTCATTCATTGACAGCAGCAGCAGCATGCCTCGTCCTTGGTCCTTTGGTGCTAATGCAATCTCACCTTGTTATAAACTTATCCCAGCAGCCATCTCCTTAGAGAACTTTGAGAACCTCAAAGGGGGGGCAGGGCGGTGCTTTCCTTATCTGCTTGTGGGCCAATTATCGGCTAAAATATAATCGAGTGGCGGAGACAGAGAGAGAGAGAGACAAAGAGAGAGAGAGAGAGAGGACACGAATGGTAGATCCGATAAACCGATTGCCCCGCAGCCGCAGAGGCATTTTCCACTCGATTGATCTGCTGTCAGAAACAATATGGGGATTATGCTGTTGCCACCCCCCCGCAGCACCCGCACCCCCCGCACCAAGCAACTTGGGCAAATATTTTGCCAGTAGGCGTGGCAGGGGCTGAGACATGCCTCTGTGTTTACCTTCAATACGAATCGAATCCCGGTATCCCCTTCGATAAATATGTATCTTTTTATCTACGAGACGACGTAGATATTCCCCTATGCAAATGTCGATTGGTCGACGGAGTGGATCATAAATCATCCCAAATGAAAGCCGAAAAAGGTACCGAAAGGTGGGAGGAGGAGGAGGAGGAGGAGGAGGAGCAGGAGGAGGAGGAGGAGGAGCAGCAGGAGGAGGAGGAAATTATCCTAAAAGTTTTGTCCTTAATTTATTTGTAATTTTCTTGCTGCCTAGGAGTTTGGCTCCCGCTCTCTCCCCCTCCCCCCTCGTCTCTCCCCCTCTCCCTCGGAGGATGTGGTAGGGGCCTTTAGTATCTGATTTCTGGGTTTATTCGCTTAATCCTTTGCTAACTGCTTGAAGAACTAAGAAGAACTTTTTCTCAAGAGACAGAGAGAGAGGGAGAGAGAGAGGGAGCGAGGGAGAAAGAGAGAGAGAACTACTCCTGCACGCATCCTGCGTTGTACGCACACAGTTTTCCCACACACTTTCCATGAAATTGGCCACAGAATTATTTTCCCTTCATTTGCCAACCGACACTGCGGCCCCCCCTCCCCCTCCCCTCCTCTGTGGCACCCCCCCTGGCATGCATCCGATTAGCAATTTCCATGCACTCGAAATGAGGGGAAAGCAGAGAGAAGAGAAGAGAAGATTTCATTATCAGAGCTGCTTGTTTCTCCTTCCCTCCATGTGCTCCACTTCTCTCCCCCTCTCCCCGCTCTCCCCGCTCGGTCCTTAAGCACTTTCCATGCATTTAAACAATTTTCATTCTATTTCATTTTCCATTTTGCAAATGCTTCTCCCCCGACAAGGAATTTTGCTGCCGTTTGCTGTCAAAAATGTTGATGGAAATTTCATACATTTATTTGCCGAAGGAGTTGGAAATATTTGTGCACAGGTTTACAAAGCACCGATTGATACCCTGGACACACGGCAGAAGCCTTTAAGCCGGCCAGGAGCTTTGTGGCAGAGAGTTTGAGAGTTCCAGAGAGAGAGAGAGAGAGAGAGAGAGAGAGAGAGAGAGAGGTGTGCTAAGCCAGAGCTATTCCTATCTAGGATGGACTCTCGTTGGCAGGGAAACAAGCCAAGCCACACTGGGAGAGAGAGGGAAATAAACTGTCACTGCCAGAAGCCACTCTTCTCTGGGGGGGGGGGGGGGGGGGGGGGGGGGGGGGTTATTCCCCATAAATGGGATTACAGGATGTATAATCATGGATATTAATCCCCCAGGGTATCAATCCCTACAATCCACTTGCTCTGGCATTTCCACTTGTATTTGTTGTTGTTGTTGTTGCATGTTGCATGTTGTTGCTGGTGCGTTTCATTCGTTCGTACGTTTCTAAGCCATTAACTTTGCCACTTACTTGGGGGGGGGGGAGAGGCTTGGGGAGGCTTCACTCTGCATGCAGCTTGAGTGAAGAGGGAGAGGGGGGGAGAGGGGGAGTGGTAGTGTGGCAAGGAGGGACGACAAGTTGCACATATCGTAAAATATTTAACGCTTTTAAGAGTTCTGAGGCGCTGGGAAGGTAATCTCTCTCTCGCTCGCTCTCTCTCGCTCTCTCTGGGGGCATGCCCCCCCACCGTAAGTCATCCGCTTAGGAGAGGCGACCATTTGTCTAAGTCTCTCTTTCTGGCAGTCACCCCTCACCGCCCAATGGATGCCACACTTGCCACAGCAGCATTTTATATTAAATTTTAGTGAAAAAAAAAGAAAGCAAGCGAGAAAGGGCTATCGAATCGATGTATGAATATTCTCTGACCTTTCCTCAATAAATTTTGGTCCCCTAATCCCCTCCCCACCCCTCCATTCACCGCCCCCCCGTTCCCTCTCGTGTGGCAACGAAAATTTGGACGTGATTTTCGCTTCACGCACGCATGCCGCACCTAAGAAGAGGCAGTGGCCAGGGGGGGCAAGGGGGGCAAGGGGGGGGCATGGACTTGTCTCAGGGATTGGTTACGTTGTCCCATGGTCCCCCCCCCCCACGTCGTGTGTCCTTCCTTTGGCTGTTTTCTATGTCGTGGCACGTATTTTGGATTTCTGCTACATTTGAACTTAATATTTCTGCCCCCCCCCTCGCTGCCCCTCTCCCCTCACTCTCTCTGTCTCTGGTGGAAAGTGGAAATTTGCTCGCTTTTTTGGCAACATCTCTGTTTTAGCCAGGGGAATTTCCTTCGTTTGCTTTGCCTTTTGGCGTGTTAATGCCTTTTGGCTATCAATTGGCCATTATGTGCCTGGGAGGGTCGTCCTGGCTGCTGTTTCTTCCGCTACATAACCATTACCAGAGACTCCTGTAATTCCGTTGTGATTTGGGATTAGGTCTGGCTCTCGTTCTGGCCAAAAGAGAGAGCCAGGCAGCGGACTTCAGGGCGGACCAGACACATGAACACGCCATAAAAATATCTCGGCCAAAAGGCAATTGAATAAATTGTGACCTTTACATTGATTCCACGCGATCCCCCCCCCCCCCCCCACCGCGCTCTCCTCCCCCTCTCAGCATCCACTGCTTGCCCCTCGAGTAAATAAAAGTTGAAAAACCATTTATTTTCTTTGACTTTTGCACCCTTTTTCCCCTCCGAAGCACGTAAGCTGCTGTCCAATGTTTGCCACTGCCACTGCCACTGCCACTGCCCCTGCCTCTGCCCCTGCCCCTGCCCCTCTTCCTCCTCCACACATGTCTGTGTGGTGGCTGTATCTGTGTGTGTTTTTCTGCTATTTTTAAAATGGAAATATAAATACATGTTTCATGTTGGTTTAGCCACTCGCCTCCTGGTAGTGGCTCCTCCTCCTGCCCCCCCATGAAACGTATTTGTAGTTTTTTTTTCCGTATCTGTATCTACAGTTGTTGACCCGCACACACAGATACACACTGTGGAACATGCCCGAGTCCCGACCACAAACTTCGGTCTATTAATACGCGCAAATAAGCCGCTTAATTAGTCTTTCATTTTCGGGGGCACCACTCGGTCGTCGTGCCACACCGGGCTCTGGCTCTGTGGCTCTCTGCCTCTGTGGCTCTGTGGTGGCAGCAACCACCGGCTGCGGCCAGTAGCTGTCGGATTTTCACTGGGGCATGTGGCAGTGTAGCATGGGGCGTATGCATAATGAAGATGATCGAATCGTATTGCCCAAGCCCCTCCGCTATCCCCCGCCCCCCCGACCGAAGCGACAGCCAAATCGGACGTTAATTAAACGCCTGCCATAATAGGATAAAAAACTTTAGCCTCTGCGCCACTAAATCCCCCCTAACACCCCTCTCCACCCTCCCCCTCGCATCCCGGGGTACGCCCCGTTAAGCTGCCACAATCTGTGGCGCCTCCTGCGTCCCCACGCGTGGCTGGAAATTAAGAAACATTTAGTGCGAGGGGAATTTGATGTTTTTGTTTTTTTAATCACAAAAATATTGCCATTCATTTAATTTGGAGGAGCTAAGCCGCACTGGGAGAGGGAAGCAACACTCCCAAAAGGCGAGGCACATCTGGAAGCTTCTCTTTTGCTGGAGTGCGGATCCAGAGGGTAGAAACGAGAGCTTTCTTACCTGCTAAGCCGCACTGGGAGAGAGCCGCGACTGGCAACGTGTTTCCTTCAGATCCGATGCCGAAAAATGCCTGAAATTCCTGAAATCAACCCACAAAAAACTTCCCTTGGAAGAACATTAAAGAAAGATCCTTTTTTTTTTAACCATAACCATATTTTCTTTTCATCTGTTTTTATTATGGAGAAACATTTTGTTTGTTTGTTTGCATTTTGCATAAAACAGAAAAACATACTCGTACTTTTAGCTTTCATTCGTGTTTTTTTGTTGTAATATAATTTCTGTAATAATTTGTCTATTCTTTGGATGCCAGGGGATGCCGTTAGCATCCAAGCATCCGACCATTTATCCGCTTGTAGCTTATGTTAATCCTTTTAATCGTTTTAATCCTTTTAATCCTTTTAATCCGCGCTTAAAACCGAGGCTTCTAAATGTACAATTTATCAGTAAATGAATATTTTACACAGTAACTAGATGATGGACTCTACGTAGAACGTTTTCTTTTGTTTTTCTTTGGTTTTCTTTTTGTTTTCCTTTTTGTTTTCCTTTTGCGTGTTTTGCGGCTGACAACCAGATAAAAACCCTATCCATAAAATACACCGAATAACCATCTATATATCTTTGTATCCTTACTTTTTGGAGTGTGTGCGGCATGGGGCATAAACTAAAGAAGGGGAAGAAGGACTTTCGGGGGAGAGGCAGGAATATTTGATCCGGAAATGTATCTAAAGGCAGGACGCATTTCCCTGGCCTTCAATGGAAAATTGTGAGGGGTTTGGGGGTGGGGGTGGGGGTGTGGTTGGGACGGAGGCACCTACTCCTCTTTGCAGCAGGCACCTCTCTAAAGCGTGCATTTCCTAGAGGACTCTCTTCTGTCTTCTGTTTTTCCTGGCTAAAAGTTCCATCGTAATACTGCCACCCGCCACCTGCTTCTGGGCCAGGCCTGGGGCTGGGGCTGGGGAAGGGGGGGCGGGGGGATATCCTATATATGTATGTCTTATAGATAATACTCTTCGTTTAAAGGACACGCTGTATGTACACTGTAGTTCGTAATAAATGTCGCTCTCTGTCTCCTGCGAGTCCTCTGTCTCTCCGCATTAAATGCATTCCTTAAGGAGCCACAAAAGGAGGAGGAGGAGGAGACGGAGGAGATGCAGTCATGTGGCAGCTTCTGCTCTGGATGTTGCTGCTGCTTCTGCTTCCTCTGGCGCTCTGGCTGTTGCATCAGCTCCAAGTGCAGACATTCAGGAGGCCTGCGGCAATGTTGCTCCAGTTGCAGGTGACAGCCGCCGCCGACAGCCACATCGTCGCGATGGCGATGGCGACCAGTGGCAAAGGCAAAGGCACTGCTGATGTGTGGCGGAGGCGGCGCAGGAGGCAGCTGGCGCTGCTGTTGCCATGTTGCATGGCCGCCGGATGCTCTCCGTTGATGACGTGCACCACCACGGAGGCAGAGTCTGTGTGCGGAAGGGAAAGGAAAGCCAAACGAATTTGGGGGAAATGCTAAAGAGGGAAAAGGAGAAGGTCTCACCTGAGCTGCTCGGGGAGCACGTGTAGTTGCCGGAGTCCGCCGGGGTCGCCTTGGCGATGAGCAGCTTGCTGGTGCGCGTCGAGCGCTCTGTGATGACGTTGATGCCACCGCGTTGCGAGTAATTCATCACCCGCTTGCCCTTGTACCAGTAGATGAACGACGGCGGCACCGGCGACTGCATCGCGAGGCACGTGAGATTGATGTCGCTGCCGCTCTTGATGAACAGCTCTGCGTTGCCCAGGATCTTGGCCCGCGACACTAGGAGTGGAAAGGAGTGGCAAGGAGTGGAGTGGCGCCCCCCGGAGGGCTCGACTCAATTAATTACGCTGCCCCCTGTCTCTCTGCGGCCCTGCCGTACTCACCCACGACGTTCAGGCGAAAGCCCTGGCTGATCTTTGGCTCCGTGGACACCTGACACTCGTATGTGCCCGAGTCCCTGGGCTGCGGCGAGGATATGCGCAGCGTCCACTCGTCGGAGCCCTCGGAGTGCAGCGACTGGAAGCGCTGGTCATTCGTGTACGTCAGAATCCCCACCGTGAGGATGTGCAGGTCCCGCTTGCGAATCCAAGAGACCTTTAAGAAAGGGAGAATTGAGGAGAGCCCAGGAAATCTCTTATAAAGAGTTGTACGAGCTCTGGAAAGAGGTTTGCCCCCCACAGAACACTCTATTATTATGAATAATACGGGCTCTGATTTCTCTAAATCATCTCCCACTCCCACCCACTCCAGGGACGAGTGGGAGGGGGGGGTTCTTCCGTGTGTGCGTGGGACCCAGCCAGGGTGCTTTCACTGTAATTGGAAAACTCTTGACGTCACACAAGAACAGAACCATATTATTTCACAGTGTTTAAGTGCAGCCCCCCCCTGCCACCAACACTACAAAATATTCGAGTATATCCTTCGTTCCGGGAAGCACAGAAGGAAGCCTTTACATTGGTTCTATTCTTAGCAACAATTCGGAGCATTGGCAGTGGAATACCTCATAAATTAGGCTACCTGTGAGACATAGAGGGGGGGAGGCAGAGCAGCTCTTACCTCCTTCGTCCGTCGGTTGTTGCAAATTGGACAAGTTTAAATGCTCTTGCCCCAAAAAGTTTTCCCATTTGCAGGGGGCGAGCCGGGGAAGCTGGCTGGAGCAAAATTCATTAATTGCCTGTTTCGGGGCTTTGTCTGGCTTCTAATTTATGGCTGCATTTTCGGGGGTTACTTAGTGTCCTGTTCGCCGGGGACTAGTTTATTCTCTGGATTCCCTGTAGTTAGTTCTCCCCCGGAGACGGAATGGTCTTAATTTTCCGCCATTTGTTTGGCTTCAATTAATTATGGATTAGCGCTCGGCTGAGCTTAAAAATCGACCGCACAAAAGAGCCTTTTGATTTATTTTTAAAAATTAATATGCATTCATTAACCATTCGTTTCGCTAATTTTCAATTAAAATTAATTGCATTTTTCCAACCACCTTGCCCCCCCGACCCCCTCGGCCTCCCAAATGCAAATAAGTTCAAGGCGACAGCGAAAGAGCGAGCGACCGCCCAAATGAGGCTCCAAAGTAGTCGCTCCTCTCCGCTCCTCCCCCCCTCCGTTCCGCTCATTCATTAATTGATTAACGTTCGGTTCGGTTCGGTGGCAAGCGGCGGCATGTATGTGCAACATGACGAAACAGATCTGTCTTTAATTATGATTGATGGGGAGAATCCATTTCATTATGTCATTGGATCATTGGATCAATTTAATGCTCGCTAGAGGAGGGGTTTTAACAAATTAAAGCATAAATAGGCCTAGCCATAACCGAGCCTCAAAGGTGCTTAAGGGGCCCGTAAACCATTAACCAGAGGACTTGAGGCACACACAATGTTTCCCCTAACTGAAAGGATACGAAACGAAATGGAGACTTTTGATATTTTTCCAATAAAATACTAAAACGATATCGAGGTGGCGTAACAGTATTATTGTAGTCATTTATCCAGCATCTCTTCTTGTACTATTTTCACTAGTCGGTTTCCAGACTTTTTCGTAGTATTTTGTTTGGTATTTTATATACATATTTTCTAGTATATAGTATCTTTTCTTGCTGGTATTTCTTTTTAACCACTCTTCTGTGTGGTAATGTTTCATTATTTTCTTCAGTATTTATTTAGTATTTCTGGTATTTTAATAGTAATTTTTGTGGTATTTTTCAGGTAATTGTGCTAATATGTTTTCCACACTTTTTCGTAGTATTTTGTTTGGTATTTTATATACATATTTTCTAGTACCTTTTCTTGCTGGTATTTCTTTTTAACCACTCTTCTGTGTGGTAATGTTTCATTATTTTCTTCAGTATTTATCTAGTATTTCTGGTATTTTAATAGTATTTTTTGTGGTATTTTTCAGGTAATTGTGCTAATATGCTTTCCAGACTTTTTCGTAGTATTTTGTTTGGTATTTTATATACATTTTTCAGGTATCTTTTCTGGCTGGATATCTGTTTATCCGCCCTTCTGTGTGGTAATTGTTCCTTTATTTTTCCAGTATATATCTAGTATTTATCTAGTATTTTCTGGTATTTTAATAGTATTATGTATTTTTTGTGGTATTTTTCAGGTAATTGTGCTAATATGCTTTCCAGACTTTTTCGTAGTATTTTGTTTGGTATTTTATATACATTTTTCAGGTATATTTTCTTGCTGGTATATCTTTTTATCCACCCTTCTGTGTGGTAATTGTTCCTTTATTATTCCAGTATATATCTAGTATTTATCTAGTATTTTCTGGTATTTTAATAGTATTATGTACTTTTATTGGTATTTTTCAGGTAATTGTGCTAATATGTTCAAAATTTGTTGAAAATGTTCTGCGTCTGGGGTGAGTGGCAATTATTAGCCCATATATGTACACATATATTCGAGAAAGATATCCCCCGAACTGTAGTTAAGTTTAAGGACCCCTAATCATCCCCTAGGTTGGAAACGACATCAAACTACTACCGACATGGCACTGGTTCATGGCACTTGAACCAGTTCCCAGAACAGCGCGTGTGTGGCGTGTGGCACACAGCTCCAACGGTGATTAAGCTTCACTCACTCTTCCGTTGCACTTTCTTTTGCCACCATTCGCTTTCTCTCTGTTGAAGCGTGCCACACAAAATGTAGAAAAATCCCCATTTAGAGGCAAATTTCGGTGTCGTGCTGCATATTGCGACTATCAATTAGCACGGAACGGAGGAGGCACAAAGGAGGCACAGAGGAGGAGCAGGCAGGAGGGTGGCACGAGGAGGCGAAAGTTTCTCCGTTGCCACATCTTTGAAAAGTGAATCCCGAGTCGGGAATCGTGACCCGTGCATTGGGAATCATCCGGCAGATGGAAGGATGCGAAGGCTGCGAAGGATGCGAAGGAGTCTGGGTGTTTGGAGACATTCGCCAATTAGCTGCATATAACAGGAGACAATGCGTTGTCAGGGTCCTGTCCTGTCCTGTTCTGTCCTTCGTCCCTTGTCCTGTCCCTTTTCATCCTCCTCTGTCTCTTTCTTGTGGCATGTGGATTAGGGGCAAGAGCTTCTCGTTTGTGGAGCAGCTCCGTCTCTCGTCTCTCGGCTCTCGGCTCTGCTTGGGCGTTAATTACTCAATCCGACGACTGACTTGCTGAAAGTTGGGGCGTGCGGGGCGGGGCGGGGCAGGACAGTAGGGGGCAGGTCTTGTCTGTCGCCACGCCACACCACGGCAGGGAGCGAGCGCTGACATCGTTGTCGCTTCCTGGTTCGACCGAGGGGGGGGGGGGGGGGGGGGGGCAGGCAGCGGGATGGACAGGAAACGAGGGGCACGAACTGGTGGCAAGACACGGACAACGTAAAATTTATTACACCGCATAATTGCACAGCCACAGAGCGATTTCAGGACAAAGAAGGGTGCCTGCCACAACGGGGTGGCACAACTGTGGCATTGTGGGCAGTGTGGCAGGGTCCGGGCACGGCTCTGACGCCTGTTGTTGCATTGCTAACAAATCGCTCGGAGCGGAAGCCGAAGCCGTGTTACAAATGTGCAAACCAGAACGAGCCGCAGCCATGGGGCATGTGGGGCAGGGGCACGGGGCAGGGGGCAAGGGGCCTTAGACCACCAACTTTATGGCGTAATCTTTTAAAAGTAATCTACAAATCTGCCACACGACCACCGCCGCAGGTCGTTTGTTCTGCCACATGCCCCCGGCCCCTCCCGTGCCCCTTCCGAGCCCCTACCTCCCATTTATGCGAATTAAATGCTGCCCCCACTGGCGACCTTTGAGGCCCCTGGATTGACCCCCGCACTTACCGCTCGATCGCCCAGATTCCGGACCCGACAATGGAGGAGCGCCGCCTGGCCCACGGTGGCAGTGACCTCGCGCCGCGAGGAGTTGTCGAAGTACGGCTGCGAGTACGGAGTCTCCCAGTAGTGCGGCGGCACCTCGCCGAACACCGCCATGTTGCCACAGTCTGCAGAAAGGACACGGATACAGTGGGAGTCGAGAAATGGGACACAGGGCAGGACTCACCCATCAGGAGGAGCAGCAACAGCTGCCACAGCCACAGCGGCACACAGCTAATCCCCGTTTTCATCTTCATCGGTCTCTGGTACTCCTCCGACGACATATTCTCGACACGGTTCTCTTTTCCCGCTGATGGATTCCCTCTGCGGATGTTGTTCGTCCTTTTTCCTTCGTCTGCTTTACGATTTTAAGGTTTAATAATCTGCAAAGGGGGGAAAGGGAGGGCGAGAATATTATTACCAACGCTTTTTATGGCCTCCAAAAAAAGGTAAAGGCTGAAAGCAAATTATGCCAGGATGCCGCCAGATGCCGGGGAAACACCACAAACGAAGACCGAGAGAAAGAGAGAGATTTAAAGGTTTTCAAAGATATTCGTGGTAATTGCGGTTCCATCAAGGAAATTGCATTTAAAATGCGTTTCAGGTGTTAAAAAACGCGACAATGAAATATTGGGGAGTAATCGAGGAGTCTTTTATACACGTTTATCGATTATCGTTGTTATCGAAACTTGAGCAAACGATGAAAAATCAACAAAGTGATGGATTATCGTCAAGAACTGGTATCCAAAATTCTTTTTTTATGTAATAAAACATCAAGAAATCAAAGAAGATGAAGGCATAGCTAAAAGCACGAAAGATCTATTGTTCGGAACATGTTTATCGATAAATTATCGAGCTATTGAATAGATGAAACCTCGAAGGCTTGGAATAATGCACCTCATCAGATCTTCTATGAAATATGAAGTTCCAGCACTGAAATAGCCACTGCAAGGATAATAATCAATTATCGATAATTATGGCCACAATAAATGTTATCGATCAATGGCATTTTTTATCAATGGTAGCTTCGAAACAGAAAATCACGAAAGTTCTATCGAACTCCACTCAATTATCGTACATTTTGGCCATTATAGAAAAGAAATAAAGACTGAAACGAATCACAAAATGGATTTCCTTATTACTTTAATCGTTCTTGAACTTCTATAATCGATTCCGAGTGATTTTTGAACCAAATCGGAACTAGATTAAGGCCCGAATCGAGGTCCCCAATTTATCAAATGAAATCAGGAATGGGTGGCCTTTCATAAGCCACTCGATGAAGCGGGATAATTACGACTTTTGCTGTTGGCAGGACCTTTTTCCAGGAATTAATGATACATATATCTCGCAGCTGGAGAGCTGGCAACGAATGTCTGGGTAACAATTCAATCGAGCGCATTTCGCCCGGAATAAATTGTCGGTAATTTCATTTCCGAGCTGCATTCCCGAAAAACGCGAAACAACAGACAACAGATTGTTGCAACGGGCACAAAAAGAGCTGCCGGAGGAGAGCGTATCTTGTTGCAAGAGTCTCGACTTTTCGACCCCCGCCTCGTGGATGTGGATGTGGATAAGGCAATTACGGAGTGGCACAAAGCAGGGGAAGAACTGAGTAAAAGTCGGAAAACTTTGTGAAGGATGAAATTAAAAAGTTTCCCTGCAGTTGAGTTGTTCGTGTGGCAACATCCAGGCTAAACCTAAACGACCTTGTCAACGATATAGTTTTCCATCTTTTATTTCTTGGATAAATCAGAGACGGAGAGAGCCATAGAGAGATTTCTTAATTGGGAAAAGAGTCTCGTACCCCTCCAGGACATTCCCAGAGACTCCTCTTTTGCAATTCCTTCTCTGTTTTACCTTTCTTCCGCCTCTTGCTCTGTTTTCGCTTCTCTTCCGTTTCTCTCTGGTGGAAATTTGTCAGTCTGTGGCCTGCGGGCTCCGCTCAGCCACTCATTATTTATGACTGACTCCAAACTCAGTAATCAGTCAGTGGTCGTTACCCGCTCCCCCCCCCTCCTCACAGAACCAGCGAAGGGTCTCTCATAATCCCGGGTCATTACTCAAAAATATACATTTGTTGTCACTCCAATTAGCTGCGTGACTCCGACTCCCCGGACAACGAGACGCACGGACGGACTTTCGCAAGGGTCAAGCAAGGCACGGACTCTCCTTTGTGGTCGGTGGTCGTTGGCTCCACCATTTGTTTTGGACACTTTTTCCGCATGGTGGAAGGGTGGGGACGGGGCGGGGCGGAAAGTCCTTTGCCGTCGGCTTCTTGACTGTTTGCCTGGCCTGCCTTTCGTTTTGATGGAGAAAAAGGTTCGTTCTATCGTTCGTTCGTTCTCATAAGCAGCACTTTTTTCGCGGCTATTACAACGGAATTATCGCCTGTCCGGGGCACGAGGTGTTTCCTATCTGCCCCGTCCACCGCCCTGCCCCCCGCCCAGCCCCCGTTTCGGGGCTCCTGTGTTGTGTCCAGTCCATTCCGTCTAGCGAATAACATTATTCCGCCGTTCGTTGTTCTTTTTCGACTTTTTCCAGGCCGCCTGTCAGTCAGAAGGACGAAGGACGAAGGCGGGACACCCATCGCTACAGTGGACCCCCAATGGACGGTGGAGAGGGGGGGCAATCCCCCATCATTGTTTGCTTTTCTCTGACTCTCTCTCTGTCCGTCTCTATCTCTGTTTCCCTTTTATCTGCTGTCCTTATCCTTGTGTATCCTTGTGGCGCATTAAATTAAATTCCTCTCCGCTCCGTCTCCGTCTCTGCCTCCCTCTCTGTCTCTACTTACGGCTTCTCTTCTCGAAATGACTTCCAAATGACATCAACGTCATCATCATCGGGGGAGGGTCCTCTCCTGCCTGTAGTCCTGTGGCTCCTTTGGGCTCCTTTGGCTCCTTTGGGCTCCTTTTGGCTCCTTTGGGCTCCTTTTGGCTCCTTCTGGCTTATTCTTTTTGGGTTTTTAGCCAGGAATCGATTGCGCAATAATTAGCCAAAGAAACAGAATTCACGGATCGACGAATCGACGGAGACGCGGCCCAAACACTGCCACTGCCACTCAACACAACTGTTGCCTTCATTCAGTCAATCAGTCAATCTGTCAATCAAATCCAACCAGGCAACAATCGGAGTCCTTTCTCCTTTTTGTTTGGTTTATTTTTGGGTCTTTCGTGGGTTAATAACGCCACGGATTTGGGAAATATTTCCGTTTAGGAGTCACACACGGGGGACAGGCACCCACAGCCATGTGGCATGTGGCAGGGACATGGACACGCACCGACAGGACAACCGACGGCGACGGCGACGGCGACGACAGCGACAAGGACGACGAGGGCTTTTGTATTATTATATTCCCACCGACGTGGAATGTGGGATGTGGTGTGTGTATGTTGTTGCCACATTAGGTGGCACAGCCAGCCCTATAGGTAGCTCGCACACTGCCACACTGCCACACGGACACTGCCACACGTACACGTCTCACTGCCACACACACGCGAAGGAGGAGGCAGAGGCGAAGGACGACGGGAGAAGCCGGGGAAGGACTTCTCCAAGTCTCATTTTGTGTATCCGTCTGCCCGCCTGCCCGCCCGCCTGTCCGCCTGTCCGCCCAGAGACGTGACCAGCGGCGCCTCCAAGGGATTTAGTTATTAAACGGCTCTTGGCCCTCGGATTCGCATTCGAATTCGCCTTCGCCTTCGTTGTGCCACCGTTTGTGGCACTCTTTAGTTCAATTTTAAATGTGGCACAATGTAAGAGTGTCTGCCACTGCCACTGCTGCCTCTCCTGCTGCCTCTCCTGCTGCTGCTGCTGCTGCTATTTCTGTGACTCTGCTGCCTCTGGGTTCTCTGGGCTCTAGGATTCGTAGGAGATGCCACGCGCACGTTGCATCCTTGCCGTATGATTCGCGTACTGGAACTGAAACCGAAACCGAAACCATCTCTGCCTTCGGTGGACACAGGCCAGAGCCTGCCTGCCACACACACACACACACACACACACACGGCGGGACTCCGAAACACTCCGAATGCCACACGCAGGCGCAGGGCCCGACGTGAGAGAGAAAGCCTTTCTTTTTCGAGAGCATATCAAATATTAATTTGCCATCCATTTGTTGCCTCCCGCCGTCCGCTGCCCGCTGCCCGCTGTCGTGCCACGTCGTGTGGCAGGCAGCATTGTTATTTGTTTTGTGTGTGTTTTTAAAGGCAAGGGTTTGACTCGCGTTTATCCCTCGGTTGAGCCTCTGGGCAGCCTCTGGAAAAACCGCAGAGTAAGTCGCAGGATCTTGGGCTCACTCTCTCTGCCGCTCTCTCCCTCTCTGGCTGTGGCGACTCTCTCTCTCTCTGGCGCTTTCTGGGTTATTAGCACAACCTGCCTCAACGACATGCCGCACGAGCAGCCACGAGTGCCAGGACGAGCCGAAGGGACGACTCCTGGCGAGACGAGACGAGTCGGGACGAGTCGCGACGAGACGAGACGAGGAGCGAGCATAATATGCTGAATAGTCACGTACAAATGAATATTCGTAGTCGTCGCCGTAGTCGTCGCTCTGCCTGCCTCTCTGCCGCACTCGTTTTCTGGCATATTAATATAGTCTACATTTTGGGGCACCAGCCGCAGCCGCAGCCATATGAGGCAGCACAGGGGCGTAGGCCTCCTCCTTCTCCTCCTCCTCCACCTCCCATGAATGATTTACACTACGAGCCATGGAGGGGGGAGAGGGGCAGAAGCTTCATGGAAATGTGATTTTTACCGCAATATATAGGTATGTGGCTCTCCCCCCTCCCCTCTGTCTCTTTTTTATACCCTTCCCTTTTCTAAGGGGGTGCCAGGGGGGTGCCAGGGGGGTGGCAGAAACAATTGAACAGACAGTTATAGGCCAATTTCGCAGTTTATGTACATGCGTCGGCAGTCGTGAGAGATTTGTGGCATCCACAGGGTGTACAGGGGTGGGAGGGGGGTGCGGGGGCAACACCTGTACCTACGGCCTACGGTCTGGCTGGCTGCCTCTCTGCCTGCCTGCCTGCTGGTTGCTGCTGCTGGTTGTGGCATTGGTCTCTCCCTCTCTCTCTCTCCCTCACTCCCTCTCTCTCTCTCCCTCTCTCTCTCTCTTTTGGCCATGTCAAATGTTGCGTGTTATGGCCCGCAAATGTTCCTGTCGAAAGCGTAGCCCCCCCTCCCCCCACCTCCACAGGGCTAAGAGAGGGGGGAGGGGGTGTATGTGTGGGGGGGAGGCATTTCAACGCATACGCCTCTTTGGCCTGGAGCATCATAAATAAAACGTCTGCCTACCCCAGATGGTCGCCCCCCTCTACACCCCCTGCCACCCCCCCCTCGATACTAGAAGGACGTCGTCCAAGTGGTTGACTGAAGGAATGCCCTGCAGAGCCCCCTCTCTGGGAATGTTTAATGCAAATGAGAGAGACAGGGGCCGGGAGGGGGGGAGTGGGGAGAGGGGTAAACGGAGAGAATTGACAGACAATGGGCCCTGTAATTGACACAGCACCTGGCGGCACATTACGAATGATTAACAGACTATACCCCTTCCCCCCTCCCCCCATCCCCACCACCCACTCGAAGCTCCATGCCACAATCCCCCGTCTTGCAGCCTGCATTCCTCCTTTCGTCCTGTGACATTTGATTATGGAATTCCATTTTGGAAATGGCAATCGAAGGGGGAATTCCCCGGAGACATCGCAGAGATCCTTAGGAAGGAAGCGACGCGGGGACAGGCACACCTGTGGCGCCGATGGACTCCCCGCCGCATGCAGGGTATTATCTGCCGCTGAGCGCATGGCTTCCGCCTCCATGGGGCACGCTTGCTGCCTCCCGAAACCCATTCAAGAAATCAAATTAGTGCAGGGGAGGCCCCTCGCCCCCACCCCCCCCTGCGATACTATCTGGGTTCACCTTTTCGCCAGGCGAATTTATTGTTGCCAATTAATTTGTTAAAATTAGTGGCACAGCCACTGTTGCCACTGCCACTGCCTCTTCTTGGGTAGTTTCTATTGCCAGTCGCTGCCCCCGATTCACACAATGAACGGCCCATCGATAAGCGAAAGTGGGAGCCGCACAGCCAGACGTCGTCGCCTCGAATGTGCCACCGAAAATGTATTCCACGTACACGTATTTATCCATTGCTTAGCCTCCATCCATCCATCCAGCGGCAGCGGCAGGCAGCCATTTATTGCCTGCCTCATGGGGTGGGGCATGAATGGGTGTCTCTTGCCCCTGCCCCCACGCCCGCTTCCGACTCGTGCAGCGCCTCGTCGTTTGCCTTGAATGAATGCTAAATTAATTTCAAATGAATACAAATGGCTTTTCGCTTTTAAGACCAGGCCAAAACGGCCAAGAGGGGAGAGGGGAGGAATGGAGAGTCGTTAGAGGCGCAGCAATAAAGCCTCCTTCTCCAGCGGAGTCTCTCGCTCTCTCTCTATCTGTTTCTCTGTTTCTCTGTTTTTACATTTCTTGTTTCACCCACGGAGCAGGAGCCTCCGACGCTCCGCAATATTTGGATATAACTCTTAGGGTGGCCCCAGGCCTCCTCCGGGTCCGGGTCGGACCCCACCTACGCTCCCCCGCTCCTCCGTGGCTGCCTCTGGCTGTCGACACGGCCGCTGCCTCGGCCTTTTATCAGATGCTCGTCCTGCTGGAAATTTACAGCGCCCGCAGTCGGACAGCACCGATGCACCCTCCCCACCCCCATTCCCGGGGGGGGAGGGCAGTGCGCGCACGGCCGTTAATTCAATTCATCGTAAGTTGCATGCCTCCCCCCCTCCCCCCGCATTGCCCTTCCCTTGTGGCATGAAGCTATTATCCAATAACTAGGAAACGCTGCTAATCGCGTGAATAGTTTTTTGGGGGCGGCGCGTAATTGATGTTTACGGGACACACACCCTCCCCCTCCACCTCCCCCTCCCCCCACCTTTGGAGGTGGTGGAAATTTCCATTTCGTTGGCTACTTTTTGGGGCAGTGCCGCACCTGCCACCTGCTGTGTCCATGGGGCTCTTCTGCCACTCAACGATGCCTTGATTTAATGCATTTCATTGAGCAGCGATACGTAAGGGGGGGGTGGACTAGCCACGCCCACTGCTAAATCCACTACGCCTCTAATTCAGTGCGGGAATGGCAGAATCGGAATGGAGATTCGAATGGAGCACTCGTCGAATGCCGGCCACTTTGCATTCATTATTCAATTTGGAGCCGCATTTAGATGCGAAAGCCCTGATTAAGACTAACTCTCCTTCCCCCCCAAAGGGGTGGGGGGAACCCTCCACAGAGAATAGGTTACGCCACGGATACGTTGCAGCAACAAAAAAGCAACAGCAACACGAATATATAGCCCCTTCATAAATAAACGATGCGATTCCCTTTGAGGCGCATCTGACGATCGAGGATGGGTGGCAAGGGGCAGGGGGCACCGACAGGACTCTCTCTGTGACTTTTTAGTCCTGGTTTTCCCTCCGTCTGGCTGCCTGACTTGAAGCCATGAGGACGGTACACGGGCATTGCATGCTTTTGGTCGGAAAAGGGGTGGACGGGGGGGACGGAGGGGGATATTGATTAATTTAATTAAAATCGAAAATATGAAAATCGAATTGGAATCCGAATCCGAGTCCAGAATCCTTCATTTGGGCTGTTAAACTTGTATAAATAATTATTCTAGAGGTCTCTCAGCGAGAAATATAATAATTCCGAGCAGAAATATGCGATAAATGGTGCCCACAGCACCTCTCCCCCCGTCCACTAAAGTGATGGCCATAACAATTCATAACCTCCCCACCCTCCCCCCCCCCCTGGGGGAAACCCCTTTCCCCGCACACACACACCCACAACCCACACACAGACATATTTATGTGTCACATGGACTGTTAAACTTTGTGCATTGGCTCTTCCGCTCTTCATCTGTGTGTATCTATTGATTTATGGCCAGGACACAGACAGCAGGACACCCACACAGACAGACACACACACAGACACCCAAAGGAAAAGCCATGTAGGAAAAACAAAGAAAACTGCATACAGAGCGATAGAGAGAGGGAGAGTGGGAGAGAGGGAGAGGCAGTAGAACAATATTTATTTATACAACAGAACAGACACACACACACACACAAACACACACACACAGAAAACACACACAATAATTAATTACTTTTCTTCCATCCGTTTGTGCAAATAACATCATGATGGGCATGGCCAACAGTCCGTTTCATGGCTGCAGGGCCAATTAGCAGCCAACAGCAGCAGCCAGCGAGCGGTTGCAAGTTTTAGCCTCTCGATGATTCGTAAAGTGCTGCCACCGCCCCAACACCGCCCCAGGGCCACTCTGCACTCTTTTGGGAAGGCATTTGCCATCGATTGAAAGTAATAATCGATAACAGCCCTCCCTTGATGGGATGGGGAGGAAACTGTGCTCTATAGGGAATTTCCAGATAGAAACTGTGCACAACATTTCATTATTGAATGTTACTTCTTGGGCAATGGCTTCGCTTCGATAAATCCATCGATAAGTGTATGCAGATTGATGATATTCGATAGGGATTCGATTTTGCACACTTTTGAAAGCCTTTTTCCATAGAGAAATGGAAAGTGCAGCAAGCGATTGCCCAACTTGGAGATTCGATAAACGTTTCCATTCCCATAGGCGATGAAATAATCGATAACCAGCTTTGGATTGAACGAGCTCTGTTGCAGGGATAGGCTACAGGGCTACAGGCTCCCTCCAGATTGAGATTGAGATCAAGTCCTTGATGGGATGGGATTTACTCAGATATAGGAAACTATATTCTTGTCTATAGGGAATTTCCCGAGAGAAACTGTGTACAACATTTCACTATTGAATGTTACTTCTTAGGCAATTACTTTGGTTCGATAAATCCATCGATAACTGTATGCGGATTGATTATATTCGATCGGTACTCGATTTTTCACACTTTTGAAAGCATTTTTCCATAGAGAAATGGAAAGTGCAGCAAGCGATTGCCCAACTTGAGGATTCGATAACCGTTTCCATTCCATAGGCGATGAAATAATCGATAACTAATTTTAGATTGAAAGAGATCGTTGCAGGGACAGCCTACAGGTCTACAGGCTCCCTCCAGATTGAGATCGAAGGGACATCCCCATCCGCTAAAAGTCCCAAGAAAGGTCCTGGCTGTGGCTCCTCGACGGTGGAACGTATCATAGGATATGTCTTTCAACTTTCCGAAAACTGGAATGGAAAAGATGTCAGGCTGCAAGGGATTGTACGAGTGTGTGCCACATGTTGTTGCTGTTGTTGTTGCTGTTGCCATACTTTTGACACGCACTGTGTATGCAAATACAGAACGAAGGAAAGCAAAGCCCCCCCCCCCCCTCTCCGAAGTGCACCCGCACTCGATAATCCCCCCTGCTTAGGCCCCCTCCCCCCCGTCCCTTGGGGGGCATTTACATAGATGGGTGGGCGCAGGGCGGGGGGCAGCATCTGATATGCATCAAAATCTCTAACTTGATTGTTGGGACAGCGACTGAGGGGGGGCGGGGGGGTTGGAGGGGAGCGACCGAAAGAATAACCAGGAAATACTTGCGTTTCGGACTCTCGGACTCTCTGGGCAAAAGTTTTGCTTCCTTCCTTCCTGCAAATCCTCCTCTCCCCCCCCCCCCCCCCCCCCCCCCCCCCACTACCCTCCTCCGGCCCTGGACTGCTGGCCTGCTGGGCTGACTGTTCCTTGATGTCCTGCCTGCTGATGTCCATCTCCAGTCGACATTTTCCTTTCATTTGCGCCAAGTGGCTCAGTCGCTTGGCTTTTTATATTGGCATCCTGGTGGCATCAACCATCGGGGGCAAGGGAGGGGGGTACCCCGTAACTCCTTCTCCCTTGCTCTGACTTTTTCTATACAAACAAAAACAACGCCGGTCGTCGCTTGTGTATTTACATAAGAATCCCAGAAAATAAAGGCGGACCGGCAGACCGGCAGACAGACAGACCCTCTCACGTATGTCTGTGACTGTATATACCATATAGGGTATATGTATATCCCATATGTATAAAAATCTGCACATGGCTGTCTCTTCTGCTCTTGAAGATATTTGGCTAAAGGCTTTTAGGGACAGCTTTCAGGACGAGACAGGACGGGACAGGACAGGACTCTCCTTCTCGCCGCTTGCTGCCGCTTCAAGCGAACATAAAAATGCCCTTAAAAGCAACAGAAAATCTCAACGGAAGGGAGCCACAGACCCAGCCCCAGCCCCAGCCCCAGCCCCAGCCGCAGAGCCCCCCGCCTTTCGGGGGTGGCAGGGAGACGAAAACAAGAAAAACATTCAAATATAAAAGTTATACCCCGAAAAGGGAAAGGGGGAAGGGGGAAAAGGGGAAAGGGGGGACAAGGAAAAGAGGGATTGACGGATATAAATGGTGATATGACCTAAGGTCATTTGTATAAAATTAAGTTGGAACATCATAAAAAATAGACATCTACTCATAGGAGAAAACCAAAGAGCCGCCCAGAAACAGAAAACTTTCACCCTCAAGGGGCGTGCCCGTCGCCCATCGCCCACCGCCCGTCGACGCGTAGGAGTGTCGGGCTGTACACGCCCTCCGGCTGTGTGGGGCTATTTCTGGGGCTTAATCAAGAAAAACTTCAATTCGATTTACAATAAGCCGCTGTCTGAGGACTCAAGGGGGGGGTGGAGGAGGGGCAGAGACAAACAGGAAACAGGAAAAACTAAATTGCGATACTTACACTCCTCGCAGGACTTTTCATTTTATCCTCTCTCTGTCTCTCTCTTTGTTTCCCTACCATTTTGCTCGTTTAATAAACATTTTTATATGCCGTATGCTAATAAGAGATTTTTCCTCTCTTCTGCTGTGCCTCTCTCTCTGTCTCTCTGTCTGTCTCTCTTCTGCCTGGAGCTGCGGCCCGGGCACGAGCTCTCCTGCCTCCACACTCCACTTTTAATATTCAGCCACGTATGTCATGGCAAGGAACCATTAAGCACAAAAACACAAGGCGGAATACAGGAAAAAAGGGGAAGGGAAGGCAGGGAAGGAGCAGGAGAAAAGCAGTAGAAAAGCAGGCCCCGAAAAGGGAAGCAAAGCCAAGCCAAAAGGAAAATCCAAAAGCAAAAGCCAGGCGGCAGGCGGCTGGCGGCAGGCAAAAAAAAATTATGCCCCAGACGCCGCTGAATTTTAAATGAGCCTCCTTTATGGGCTTCATTTCAGCGTGTAAATTATCTCATTTGTCAGCAATTGCGCCCCGTGCCCCCCTCTCCCGTGCCCCGTGCCACACACTGTGGGCCTCAAGTGGCAGCGACTAGACCTATAGCCTCTCCTCTCCTCTATGCCTCTCCAAGTCCTCCGCCCGCATATCCATCGACATCGACATCGACATGCGACATCCTCCATCCTACTTCAGCCATTTGTGAAATGATTCAATGACGTCTCTCTCGGTCTCCCCTCGGCCCCTCCTTTCTGGCATTTAATGAGATAAAGCGCTTTCCCTCGCAGATAAGATACGATTTTCATATCTTCCATATCGCGTACTATTAAATATTCGCAGCGAACGCGCACATGCCGCGGCAGGACGAGTGGGTTGATTCATTGACTTTGAGCCCGTTTTCCACATTTTCCCTCCGCATAAGTCGCACAAAGTGAAGGAAATCTCTCCTGACAAGCTTAAACGAAGCTCTGGCTTTCGGCTTTTCCCCGCGTCCCCAAGCGTCCCCAAACAAAGTGTTTTATTCTCTCTGGCCTGAAGAGCGAGCCTGTGCGGGCAGGACAAGTGCTGGGGCTGTGCTGGGGCCAGGAGCGATGGCCCAGTGTTGCGGAGGAACCTCTGATATCAGTATTCCCTTCTGGATCCAACACTCCCGTCAATTAGTGTTGGGCAGCGCTTGCTGAACCCCTGAGAGATCCAGTGCTGGTAGGTCCTAATACTCCATTCTGGGGTGGAGGCCCTCTGGGGGAGTCCACTCATCTCTCACTCTCCCTGAAAACGGAGCACATGATCCTTGGATTAGTGTTGGTCAGCCGCCCAACACCCAGTGTTTGTCAGGTAGGGAAAGTGAAGCTCGAAGCTCCCCCCCACCCCCCTGTTGCTGGTGTGTTTGTGCCTCGCCCGTCAATTAGTGTTGGACAGTGGTGTCGTGGCTAAGCCTCCGCCTGAGCCCCCCCATGTAAGTGCCAGTGTTGAGTAAGCTGCACTTTCTTTTGCACCTTTGGGCGGGGCGGGGCGGGGTCTCTCTCCATTGATTGTCAGCTTAATCGGAGCTTAGGTGGGGCTTCCACTGCCAGAACAGAGAGCGAGAGAGCGAGAGTGCTGCCGCAAATAGCGTTCAATGTTGCCGTGTTGCAAGTGGATCGTGTGGCACAGCCGGCAAACAAACTTCCAAAGCCCGCACTCGTTGCATGCCGCCGCCCGCTGGGGAGTCGTGTTGCACGTTTCACGTTTCAGGTCTCGAGTCTCGACTCTCGGGTTTCTTTTTGTGCGGATTTTGTTGGCCAAAAAGTGATTTTAATGGCCGCTCAAGTGGCAGTCGAGTATAACTTTTCGCCGAGTTTTCCTCAGTTTGCAAGCAAATATGAAAAGCTCTCAGCTGCCATGAAAAACTCCTGCCGCTGCCACTCCTTCTTTTATCCAAAGCGTGGCATTGATGATTCTGCAGATTCCTGGGCGCCGGCATGCATTTGCAATCAATGATGTGTATTTCCCCCCACCACCGCCCCATAACCACCCATAACCAGATTTCATTTCTATATAAATTTGTATCCAAAAAACACGAACAAAAGGGAGCTGGAGCCGGACAGAAATTGGGATTCCTTGGGCCCTGGGTTCCACCTTTTGACAAGGGCATAATTAAAGCGTAACAGGGATAAAAACAAAAGGGGGGGGGGGGGCCAGGACCTCCCTACGACATAAAGGCGGCGAGAAAGCCACGAGGACGACGATGGCGATGGCGATGGCGATGTACGAGGGACGATACGAAGGTACGGCGTTACGGGGTGAGAACAGGTTGTTACTTCCTTGCAAACAAGGTTCCGTTACCGTTATGTACACACACAATCTGCATACACACATATGATAAATGCCTCTGTGTGTGTGTGTTTGTGGCACATACAGATACACACATATAAAAAGAAAAGAAAAGCACGTTATTGCCAATTTAACTTACATTGTGCATGTGTCTTTAAACAAAGATTTATGTACCCAACCGTTGCAAGCACAACACCCCCCACCCACCCCTCAGTCCCCCCCAAGCACGACCCCAATCAGGAGTCCAGGAGTCCCTCCACTCCGGCTTCTCCTTCGCACCAGACACACGATATATTTGCCGGTTTTTGGGGTCTCGGCTTGGGGGTCAGGTGTGCGGGTAATAACTCGCTATAGATGGGGGGGGGCATTACTTATACGGGTGCTCCAGCCGTGTATTCTACCCACTTAAATCAGCATAATGATATGCACTTATTGTTGTGGCAAATTTGTTGCGGAAATGCTGTGAAAACCGCACAAGGCTTAAGGAGGGGAGCCACTGAGCCTCTGAATCCTGACTCACCTTAACCTCAGAGACCCCCCCCCGGGCAGACCTCAGAAGAACCGAGCAACCGCATGTCGATGTCGATTTCTTCATTTGCCTAATACGAGTCGACGCCATCATTAATCTAAAATATGGCAGAGTCGCACGACACGCACCCACACACACACACACACACGCAAGCACTCATGCTCATACGCTCTCTCTCTCTCCCTCTCTCTCACTCTCACTCTCCGTCTCTGCATGTAATTATGCTCAGAAAGCTGAAGAGAGAGGGGTAGTGTGGTATGTGGGGGGGGGGGTGGGGGCAGGGGAGGGAACACCACAGAAGACACACATTTGCGTAAGCCTTGTTAATCGTGACAAAAGCTTATTGCGGGTTATTTGGACTACTTGTTTCGCATCCGACGTCGGTCGTCGTCGTCACCAGCAGCAGAGCAGAGCAGTGGCAAAGGGGGGAGGGAGAGGGAGAGGGAGAGTACAAGTAGCCGTAGCAGTGCTGCCGGCAAAACGAAAATCAACATTGCCAAAGGCAAGGTATATTTCAAGAGAGAATGAAAAGCCTAGGCGATCCACAAAAGCTGTGCCAAGGCTTCGTCTGTTCGTCAGTGCCCCGCCTTGGCTCCCGGATATCCCTGAAGATCTACCCCCCCCACTCTGTCTTACCTTACCCGTCTGTTTCTTATACCTTTCGTCCACAGACGACAGAGATATCTCTGCAACACAACAGTCATGTGTGTGCGTTTGAGCCTGTCATCTCTAAGCATAGGCGAGGGTGGGGGAGAGGAGAGGAGTGTGGAGCCCCAAAAGGGAATGGAGGCCCTTCTCGCGTCACTTGCACACATAATAAACATTTTAAACATTATTCTCGTGTTAAGCAGCTTCTTGGATTGCTGTTGCCCTGCCTGTCGCTCTCTGTGCTGTCGCTCTCTGTGCGTCTCTGCCACACTGCCACACCGCCGCTCTGCTGTTCGTTTTCGTTGAAATTTACGGGTTTTAACGAATAATGGTGCATGTGGGAAATGAACGTTTTGTGTTCGCTTTTGCTTGTCATCGCAGTATCCACATATCCACATATCCACATCTCCAGGCAGCAGCAGCAGCCACACACACACAGACACACACGCATACGCATTCCAAAACATTTGCCACTTTATCAGCATTTTACTTTAGCCGTTATTACCAGAGAGATCCACTCAGAGTACATTAGTAAGCCCCCACACTAACACACACACACTCACACACACACGCTCACAGACACGGATAATACTAATACTCTGCCACACGATGCCACGCATGTGTGAGCGCCTCTGACGCTACCAGAAGGTTGCGACTCTCCAAGGAAATTAAAAAACAACTAAAACAAATTAACAATGTAATGACAAAAGTCTTATGCCAGCAGCAAATGTGGCCAGCAGCGGCTCCACGACAAGCACCAATAATAAGCAGTCGAAGGAAGTCGGCCCAAGGACATGGATTAGGTTTCGCAGCTAAATGGCAAATCAAGCATTGCACAGAAATTGAATTACCTACCCGGGCATTCGAGCCCTAAAACCAGTCCCAGTCGCCAGTCCCAGCCCCATCTTTGAGCACCACCCACGTTAAGTATACGCCATGGATTCCAGGCCCAATTGGCACTGGAAATGGGTATGGGCTTCGGAATGGGAATGGCAACAGCAACAGCAACGCTTTTAATGATGATCGATTTGGGTAAACAATGAAATTTCCGCATTCAAATTTTATTGCCGGCAATCAGAAGAGCTTCCTGCAACAGCAGCAGCAGCAGCAAAAGCGGCGCAGCAGCAGCGATACAGACACCACAAACATATGCCCCCGACACAGCGATATACGAGATGGTGCTGGGGGGGGGGAGGAGCATATATGGGGAAATGGGAATATGGTATGCTTTAATATTAATCTATGGGAGCAACGCCTGTTTGCTGTTTGTCGGCTAAATTTGAATTGGAGTTGAATGATGGTTGTTGTCGCTGCAATTACCATATAACATTTACATTATCGCACTTGCAGCCCCTCACCCCAGCCCCCACCCGGCATGCGCCCATGCCTTTCATAACAAGAATGAAAATATACACTTGTTCAAATTTGACGCCGAGCAACAGTAGAGCAGTGTACCCAAGCAACAAAAATTCAAATTTAGCGCCCTGGGCAAATCGCAAAAAGTAGTGCTGCCAGACATCTGTATTTAATACTAAATTTGCTGCCCTGGTAGTATGTGGTATTTTCTCTTGTGCCCTGAAACGACCAATCGGCCAAAAAAAGCTAAACCGATAATAAATAACCTAAAAATAAGCTTACACAAATGGTAGATATAGCCTAAAATATACTAAAATGGCAACCTGCGGGTCCGATTTAGACTAATCATTGGCTTCCATACGCAGGTTTCTTGAATTTTCGCTCACAAATCGAGCTTCCATGCATCATTTATTCCAATAGATTGCATATAAATCCTTGACGCGTATTCACATTCAAACAATTTCTATTTGGCGCTCAAGTTTTGTGGGACTTTTTTGGGTTTTTTAGTCGCCACAATGTCCCTCACTCATGTTTCCACTGTTTACTTGTTGACCTTTTTTGCTTAAACCTTTTTTTAGACTAAATCCAACAAAAGCAAGAGTTTAAAATAAACCAGTCAAGAGGAAATAGATGCTTTAATTTTATAAAACTATGTGGGCATGGCTAAATATTCTATCTACCTGGTAATATTCGACGAAACATCAAAATTGGGCAATATGGTCTCCAATCCTTGACGGAGAACGATTAACCCATTGTAAACCAAGGGGGTTTTTAAATTTACCACCGAAAATAATGCAAATTTAATCGTTTTAGCGCAGTTCAGGTGAAAAATATCGGGGGTTTTTTTTTAGTTCAGAGAAAAGATGGCATGAATTCACAAGAAGAATTTACAATCTTTAATATTTACCGTCATATATCATCAACCGCCATCAAGTCGTTGAACTGCTTAAATAGAGGGGGCTTTAGTGGGCTAACTTCGGTTTTTCATCATGCGGGGCGCTATGTTGTTGTTGTGGAACCAAAATTCAGGCAAAAACAATCGAAGTCAAGCATTTAAAATAAGCCAGTCAAGTAGAAAATAGATTCATTAATTGTTTTAAATTATGTGGAGAGGGCTGAGAGATCTAGATAGAAACGAACAATCAAAACAACAATATGTGCAAATAAACGGAGTGACGAGTACGAGTGCAATTAATTGTGCAATAACAAAAGTTGAAAGATAACTGCTGCTGCAGCTGTTTTGATTCTAGGAGGAGGAGACACAGAGCAGAGACACGGCACAGACGCAGACACGGGCATTCCAATGCACTTTCTCCAGAGCAAAACCTGTCGAGCGGCTTATTTGACATCCATTCGGATATCAATAGAAAAATAGAGGCCAGGCCAAAGCCAGTAGCAGGCAAGCTGGCACACAAATAGAAAAAAAGCACCTGTGTGCTGGAGCTGAAGCACACACAGCCACAGAAATAGCAACAAAAAGTTGATTGCCGGCTTTTGCCGTTTTATTGGCAGCAGCAGCAGCAGCGGCAGCGGCGGCATTAGAGCCACAGTCACATCTTGGCCACTCTTGTGATCGCTCGCTCGTTCATTCCACTTCTACTTCTGCTTCCACTCCCCAAAACGCAAAACGCAGAACTCAAAAAGCAAAACGCAAAAGAATTCCATAATTTGCATATGCCACACTCGCATGCACAGAGATCATCATCATCACCATCGAGAGGGTAGAAGCCAGGGAGGAGCCGGAGTAGGAGGAGGCATGCTTGTCGAATTGAGTCATTATTTGATTGCCAGTGCCCAGAAAACGTGAGTTTTAGCGAAGAGTGTGCTCCCCACTCATCATAATTCCATTCGTTCAACGTCTGTTTGGACACTTTCTCGGCATAGACACATACACAAAATAGAAGGATAGGATGCCTGCTCTCGGGGAGAAAGTGCGTCGCCTGCTGGAGGCCAAAGATTTGGGCGACATCACCACAGAGCTGTGCGACTTCTCGCTGAAAGAGCAGAACGCCACCGCAGAGGCGCAGGGAGTGCAGCCGTCGTCGGCATCCGACTTTATGCCCATACTCGGACAGACGGTCACCTACATTGTGGCCTGTGTGCTGATCAACGAGCACGACGAGCTGCTCATGATCGAGGAGGCCAAACAGAGCTGTGCAGGTGAGTGAGCCAGCCTCCGCAGCGCCCCGCCCCGCCCCGCCACTCTTTTAATGATTCTCTACTCTACTTTGCAGGTAAGTGGTATCTACCCGCTGGACGCATGGAACGGGGCGAGTCCATCACAGAGGCCGCCGCAAGGGAGGTGTTTGAGGAAACCGGACTGAATGCGGAGATAACGACACTGCTCGCTGTGGAGGCGGCCGGGGGCTCCTGGTTCCGATTTGTGCTGACGGGACGCATCACTGGCGGTCGCTTGAAGACGCCCGCAGATGCGGATGCGGAGTCCATTCAAGCGCGATGGGTGCTGAATCCCCAGGAGATGCCACTGCGGGCCAACGACATCCTGAACATCATTGACATTGGACGGGCCTACCACAAGGGAGCCAGGAAGAGGGGAGCGATGGAGAGTGCCAGCGAGCCGCTATGGCACGGCAGCATCCTGCCCACGCGATTCCCCCACAGGAGGAATTACCTGCGTGTCCTGGCGGTGGCCCGAAAGCGGTCCAGCAACTCGATGAACATCCTCATCAGCGAGAAGAACGCCCACCACTTCCCCACGGTGGAGCTGCATCCGAACCGCAGTCTCCACTCGACGCTGCGTAAGTTCATGATTGAGATTTTTGGAGCGGAGCTGCCGCAGCACAAGCCGCACGGCCTCTTGAGCGTGGAGCACTGTGCCTCCGAGGGGGAGAACACGGACGGAATATGCCTGAATCTGCTGGTGGCCTTTCGGCCGCCCATCGAGCAGATATCGCTGATTGGCAAATGCATTTGGCAGGAGCTGGCGGCACCCTTGGACGAGAGGCTGGGGCGGATTGTTAGCAGCAAACAGTCCTCGATACCACTCAATGTGGTGCGATAGGAGGACCCGGCCAGAATAACGAGGATTAGGATAGCAGCGTGCCTTAGTCTTTAGTCGTAGGTTAAATCCCCAGTGGCCCCCCTATCCACTATCCAATCCATGGTGCAAGCAATCTATAATCCACAATTTAGTTGCAATTAAAGGAATACACAGATCACAGATACACTTCTTCCGATTCGTTGTTAAATGCTCTCTTTTTCACTACAAATATTATGTATAATTGATACGCAATAGGACGTAACGGTACGTGACGTAACGTAACCATAGAAATGCTCTTTCCAGTGGAATATGTCGGATGAATGAAGCAAACTAGCAGTCGACTAGGTCAGGGGTTCAGGGGTTCAGAGGGATCGGAACTAACACTAAAAGCCTCCTCCTACTCGTTTCGGGTCTCTCTACTTCCAGACGGTGTTGAAGAGATCCATAAACGAGTCGTAGATCATGAACGTGATGGCCACGTCGAGGCAGACGCGTCCCAGACGCGGCACCGTGCCCTTGTAGAAGGCCCCAACGCCCTCGTTCTTCAGGATCTTCATGGCGCAGTCGGCGGTGTTCTTGTACTTCGACGCCTCGAGCCCCTGCATCCGCGTCTTCACGACGTCCAGAGGTGTGTTGCCGAAAACAGAGGCGGCTCCGGCCACAGCGCCGAAGGCACCGACCAGCAGCTTGGGCACCGGCTTGTTGTGATCGTCGCCCTTGTACAGGTCCTTCAGGGACTCCAGGACGAAGAAGCGGATGGCCTGGTTGGAGCCCTGCTTCAGGATGGTGGGCGTGAGGCCCTTGTACACCCCACTGATGCCCTCCGCCTTGACGATCTGTCCGACGCCGTGGGCGAATCCCTTGAACTTGGGATTGGCGCTGCGCTGGTCGTTGATGAACTTCACCTTGATGGTCTCCATGGGCGTCACGGCCAGAATGGCCTCGCAGACACCCGCTCCCAGGCCGCAGAGGAGTTTTCCGGCCGTCGACAGCTGTCCATTGGCATCGACGGCGTGTCCGCGCAGGTACTCGAAGGCTCCAAATCTGCAAGATAGCCATGGATCACCGTATTTTCTCTAGAGAGAGGGCTCTCACCTCGCTGCCGACTTGGGTATGCTGCCGTAGAGGAGCACACTCAGGCCTCGGTAAAGGCCGAAGAATCCCCTCTGCTGCACTGTTTTCTTCACGCAATCCGCGATGCCGTTGTACCTCTTGTTGGCCCCCTTCTCGTCCAGCTGCAGCTGTGTCTTCACGTACTCGGTGGGATAGGTGATGCAGATCTCAATGCCGCCCGTGATGCCGCCCGCCACAATGCCCTTGAGGCCCTTACCGCCACCGCTTGGGGCAGCGGCTCCAGTGCTCGTCATCCATGGACGGCACTTGTACGGACTGACAAAGGATGCTAGGCTCTGGCGATCCATTCTGTAGGCGTTTTATCTGTGTGGGGGAGGAAAGGGAGGGAGTCTTATAGTCTCTAGGAAAGATCTCCCCCAAGGTTTACTCTCTTTTTTTGGAGCAGAAATAGATGTCTCGTGTGTGTGTGTGGGTGCACCATCTATATTGCAGATGTTAGAAGGGGGTTCTTTATAGAGAAATGAGAGAAAGACCAATCTTCTAAATCTCAAAAGTACTTATCATTAAAAACAAAGGTCAAAACAAAGAAGAACCCATTCAGCAGAGAAGATTATGCGTGTTTCTGTTTCGTCATATAGGAATATTTGAAAAAGTTCCGAGTGATTACCCAAGACGTCTTTCGATTCGAGTGGGAGAGGTAATACATACATATCAGCAGACATTGGGTTCTCTTTCCCTCATTCCCTCGTTCCCTGCTCTTTGCACTTGACAATCGTATAGTTTGTCCGTTTTTTTATTTGTCGTCTGTGGAGGGGTTATGTAACATTTGCATGACCATAAATACCCGTAGAGAAGGAGAGCGGACTTCGTTCATATGTAGTTAATATTCCATTAGTCCCACAATCGGCCCTGTCCTATCCTCCTATCGTGACTGGAAAACCCGATAAACATAAACAAATGTCTCTCTGATAAGTCGTTTCTGATTTCGCTGGAAAGCGGATTAGTGGAATATTTCCAGTCCCCCACACACTCCCTGATGGAATCTCTGGTTACTGGAACCGCATTGAATTTCTGCACTGTACTCACATTTTTGCACAATAACTATGGAATCTGTATAGTTCCTATGTATACAATACCGATTCGTGTGGAATGCGCGACAGATAGAGAAGGAGACGGAAGGGGAAGGAACGACGAACTGCGAGATCGATCGTATCGTATCGTGGCCAGGGCAGCGGCTCAACCTCAACTGTTTGCCTGTTCGGGGGCTACGAAATTCCAATTTCCAATCGCAGGGAAAGCTACAAGTTCCAATTTGTAAACACAACGAACGCCGCCATGCTCTCGCGCTCCATGAACCCGGTCCCCAACAGCAACAGCAGAGAGCGAGAGAACGGGCTCCACAAAGTAACGGCGATGCGATGATACTCGTACTATGGCGTGATACGGCAGCCACAGACACAGCCACGGCAGCAGAAACAAAACGCAAGAGAGATCCCCTCTCCTCTCTTCTCTTCGGTGCAATCGGCTCTCGACGCGACAGAAAACCCGTTTCTGGAAAGAGCTTTTTGGCTGGAAATGCTCTCTCCCCCGCTAGAATCAGAAACAATTTAATTGTTTAAACTTTTCAAAGGCGCCGCAAAGTAGGCAAGCTTTTTTCCGCCTTGATTCGTGATTACACAATATTCACACACACACACCTACGCACACCTACACTTGTACGAGTACGAGTACTGTTATATCGAATTGCCTGACATCTGCAACAACTCCCCCAATCGGACCATTTATTTCCAGTTATTGTTTATGTTTATAATACTCGTAAAAACACACAAAACCTATTTACCGATGACTCAGTCCACGGCCACAGCCATGGATATGCAATCTTGCAATCGAAATCCTCCTCCTGTGCCGCAGCTGTAGAGCCGGCAAACGGCGAATGATAACTAAAAAATGTGCCCATGTTGCACGCAACCAGTTCCCGGCCACTGCGCCTGCGTCATGGCACTGCCACAGCCACAGCCAAAGCCACAGCCACCCACTCTTGTAGCACTGTGTAAACATGCCACACACCACATCCTATCCTCAATTGGAGCTCAAGTCGCGAATACTTAAAGCGGAAATGCGTGGGGACGGGCCTCATAAAAGTCAGAGGAATATTTATGATAATAGGCGGATGCAGAGGCAAAGCAAAGGGGGATGGGGCGACAACATTCAATCGAGTAGGGTCCAAGAGTGCTCTCTCCACAGAAGGATCCATCAACACTACACCATAATCGATTCTTTGGCAATAAATATATAACACTTTTCGAGTGCACTCACGAAACGATGGGCCCAAAGAAATAATCATTCGATTTATGAAGCACTGCGCTTGCAGTGGTTTCAGCTTTTATTCAAAATGCATTCAGAAATGCTGTGGCTGTGAATGTACGAAAGGGTGCTGCATGCAGTTAACAGTTTACAGTTTAACATGAGGATTAGCGGTGCAGTTCTGTGTATGTTTTGGGTAGTCAACTGTTAGTCGACAACAAGATGAGCTTTAATGGGAAATTTAATGGATATGTGTAGAGTAGATGTCAGTCGGGACAGCTCCTAGACGGCCTTGTAGACGCGCACGCTCTTCACGGCACCGATGGTGAGGGTCTGCGGAGAGGTGGTACAGAGGAGGGGAACGGAAAGCAGTGGATCAGCAAAAGGATCATCCGAGAGGATATCGCACAACGAATACTTACGGTGGTCAGATCGGTGTCGGTGAACTCACGGACAATGGTCGAGGGCTTGTCGCCCTTCTGCTCCTGGGTGAGCTTGTTGCCGTCGAGGGTGATGATGCTCTTGACCTGGCGGCCATCGAGGGTCTCCTCGTCGAACTCCTCGCCCAGCTTGAAGCTGATGGCGGAGGTCTTGAACGTCGAGGTGGTGGTCATGGTGTACGTGTCGCCCTCCAGGGTCACCTCCACAGTGGGGCTGATGCTGTTGCCCATTTTGCGGAGGACCAGACCAACGCCTGCAAAAAAGATGGCATGAGTCTTGCATTCGTTATGGCATGATTTATGGGGGAGAGGAAGTAGCGGGGACGGGGACGGGGACGGGGACGGGGACGGGGACAGGGACAGGGACAGGGACTGCACCTAATTGAATTAGCCCCCGCCAAAGAGCACGGCACAGCTCAATGCTCAATGCAAATCATATTATATTTAATTAAAAATAATAAAGCTGAATTATGAGAGAAGTTCCCCGCTGCAGAAACCGACGCAGACGCAGACGCAAACGCAGACGGAGACGGAGATGCAGAGAGACGTCAAAAGTCGTGCTCAAGGTTAACGAACAATGCGGGCAGGCATCTGCCGCTCCTCCTCTTCCTTTTGGAGCAGCAGCTTATCAATTGGCCAGCCAGTCCCCAGACCCCCCCGCCCTAAATATAGCGCGATGGGCGCGACCCCACCTTATCTGTAGAGTCTGATGCTGACGCTGCACCGTGTATGCCACGTATCCTACAGAGAAAGGGGGAGAGGTCTCTCCCTCTCCCTCCCCCTCCTCCAATCAAACGGACAAATCAATTATGTTCAATTATGTATGAACAAAATGAACAGAAGTCAAATGTCGAGTCAAGTGTTCTACGCTCGATAAGTTCCCACCGATGACCACCGATGGGAGCCCCAGCAACTGTCCCAAAGTTCGAGGAGAACCTTGAATAGATTAGCTGTCCCTCCCCCCCAACCCACCCCACCCCATTCCCTGCAATTTCCTACGGAACCGAACGATAAGTGCTGCGCCGCCGTCAAAGTGCAAAATCCGTAATCGGATCGCAATTATCGAGCCCATATATAAGCATATAGTTTATCACTCCCCTCACAATCCACATATAATATACTTTGTATAGTATATTGGCCGGCTGATAGGAGACGAGGAGCCCTATCAACAGGTTGTCCTCCAAGCATACACCCCCACCCCTCCCCGATTTTACCGAGTACTGCAATAGGAGGCTTGTTTAGATTTCGGAAAATTGAGAGGCGAAACCGCAGAAAATATAACAAATTTCAGGGAAACGCAGCCGCAAAACAGAACTCACGCCACACACAAAGCGATGCGACGCGACAGCTCCAGTTTCCATCACCCGATCTCGATCCAAGACCGGCCGGCCCTCCCCCATTTCTATGTCTAGACTCTAGACTACAGACTGGGGACAAGGGCAAAGATCGGAAGCACCTAACTACCTATCTAACGTTTTTGGGTCGAGTGCAAAGTTCAGTTCCGAACTTTCCCCCATAGTACGTATGTACACATGTTCGTTTATGATAGCACCTGTCGCAAAAACAGTCTAAATTATAGAGCAAGAACATTACTTATAGACAGAAAAAGAGAGAGGGAGATAGAGATTAAACAACTTTTCGGGTGACTCAAAGAGGAGGCCGTTGACCAAAGTTCATCATTTGCCTAATTAGTTTTTTCGCTTTTTCTGGGTCTGCTCCAGCGTTTACTGCCTCTCTTTACGATTATTCAAGACCATTCATGTTCGCCCCCCGATAAGACTTTATGACTTTAATGCGCTTTGCACTCGAAATTCGCCAACGCAACTGTAAATTTTTGGTACAGCAGCCGCAGAAGCAGCAGCATCAGCACGTTTCTTCTTCGTTGCCTCCTCCTTCTTCTTCCTTACCTCATCTCTATTGATTTCCTGCACATACATAGCTACACACACACACCGATGGCAGATTTGGCATACTATTGCGAAAAAAGCCGGCCGGTGGTTTTCAGCTTCTCCCCTCCCTCTCTGCACTCTCTATTATTTCAGCTGCATTGCGCAAAAATATTTCAATCGATCCTATTTTTGGCACTCACCCAGCTCCTTCATGTACTCGTCGAAGTTCTCGGACTTCTCCAGCTTGTACTTCTTGCCAACGAAAGATGCCATCGTAGAATTTGATTTTTATATTTCACTTCGATAAACAAGAACCAACGGAACTAAAAGACTGCAAAAAGCTTCGCGTCGCGGGGGCTTTATATATACGAGCACAACAAAAATAATAAAGTTCGGAGCGCAACGGCAACAGTGTGGCCGCAGGTCTACCGATAAAATATACCGTAAATATACTGACGAATTGGAGTTTTATTATACATATTCCTCGATTTTGATCTTCCGTCGGATATTACTAGCTAGAAAGAACGCCAAGCTGTGCCCACATAATTTTATCCGATTAATGAACCTATTTTGTACTTGACTGGTTTAACTCTTGCTTTTGTTGGATTTTGCCTAAAAAAAAGGTTTTAGCGAAAAAGGTCAAAAAAAAAAAACCTGCTCAATTTCGATATTCCGTTAAATAATGCTGGCTAACGAAGACCCTTAGCTCTGCCCACATAGTTTTATCCCATTAATGAATACATTTTCTACAAGATTGGCTAGTTTTTAGTCCTTTAAACAAATAAATGTGGAATGGGACTCATTGTTTCTAACGATTCATGCCCGATTTAAAGAAGAGGGCAAGCATTTTGGTATATGTATGTATTTATAGCTTTCGCTCTCTGAAAGCTTCTTTTTGTCGCTCTCCTCTCCAACGATTCTATTCTATTGTCGAATTTGAAAAGTTTTGTGTGTGTGTGGCTGGACACCCACCTCTCGGGCCTGGCGTGTAGTTGGGCTGTAGACCAGCCCCCTTGCACCTTGGCTTGGCGCGATCAATTCGGGTGCAGCTTTAATTGAGTCAAAGGGACCGACTTAATAACGGACGCGACACTAGCACTAGCACAGATCTTATGCTAAATATCATATAGGAATATATTGCATACAATACACCCCCCCCCTCCAAGGAATTCTCATAATTTGGGTCAGCCACACCGGCCGGCGCATCTTTGGCCCCCATTTAAATGTTTGCTGGGTCTGGCGACACAATCCATTGCATATACTAAATAATGTATGTATCTTTTGAAATCCGTTGAATTGTAATCTAATCGAGCATTTCCTTCCACCCATGCCAATCCAATCCAGTGGCTATATTAATATTACACACGATCTCCTCCCCATGCCATGCCCATTCCCAAGTCCAGAAGTCGCACCTACCGAACGATTTTATTCTGTTTGTTGCTTTCTGTTATCTTATTAATTCAATTACCGCCTTGCTTCTCCTCCTTCTCTTAGTTGCAGATAAAACGGTGGCCCCCATGGGAGTTTTTCGATGGGAACTGCTGTGTACATATCTTATCTGCTGTGTACAAAGATAGCTGTCTGCAATTCAAAAAATCGTTTGCATTCGCCGTTAATCGATATACATGTATCGCTTCCTTTTCCATTGTATCGAAGTGCCGCCTTGGCGAACACATTTTAAACACGTAGAACGACGAGAGATCATTGCATTATGATCTGTATTATTCCATAAACTATAAAACAAATCCATATACTCTAAATATATTTATTCAGATTTCAATAGTCTGATACTATTCGTTTTTACATTAACAACATGGAAATTATTGAACAAATATTAACAAAAAATGGCAACAAAAAATCATCATCATTATTTTCTTGATCTTTTTCTCTTTTTAACTGAAATCAGGGCCAAGTAAGTGAATGCCTTTGTGCATTCGAAATATGAGACACCCCCGCAGCAGCCTATGTCCATTTTTGTAAGCTATAGATCCATACTGTCATATATGTATGCGTAGATATTGTATTTTTAGAATTATCCAAAGGAAATAACAGTGATTAATTAGAGGTATACCTAAAATAGATTCGTTATACATATATCAAAATGTACATTTTTTTTGTTTGTTTGTTGAGAAGGAAGCCAGTGTGTGTGCGGTCTAAATACAACTGAACTTTCAATGAATAAATCCAAATTAAACCACCGATCGACAATCATTAAATAGGCGAAAATATTCAAATCAAAAGAAGAATCTATTTGGGTTTCATTGGCTTTCTGATAAGATACGCTTTCGGTTCTCGATAGTAGTGCTGTTCGATTTCATTAAGCTGAGTTCTGTGTGTACTTGATGATACATAAAATGTACAATTTTTCAGAAGACTAATATTAAATACAACTAAAAGTGTAACAAATCTTGGGAGCTCATATGTACTCGCGCATATATACAGGATTTCGCATCTCTTTAATTTCGAATGTGTAAGTGGTTGAATCTAAACGTAATGAGACACATATCGCCATACTTAACATCATATCATTAGTGGGTTGTATGGGTAGTGGGTGTGTGTATGCACTATTTTCCAAGCAAAAGACTTTAAAGGAAGGGCCTTAATTGGTATTTCTTGTTATTTCTTAACTAAAAAATGTATATTTCATTGTTTGTTCAGTCAACAGACGAATCCTTCGCAGAATTCGTTTGTTCAACAACTAAATAATAATTAAAATGTCGCTACAGTTAGCAACCGCAACTAAACTAAATACCGCAATATAAAATTATTTATGTATATAAAATATTTACAATCATTCCAAACTTGTGTGTGTGTGTGTTTTTGTTTCTCTTAAAATCTAGTTCTAATCGTATTTTTCTTGCTGTTATTAGATTCCGTAAATGTGGGATGCCTTGTGTGTGCGTGTTTGTGTTTAATAAATATTGTTTATGTATGTGCAAAGCATTTTTGAGTAGCAGGGATTACAGTTTTCAATATTCCGCCAAAAATAAATATGTTTTTATTGCATTTAATAATTAAAGAACATAACTTTTGAAAAGTTTGTTGTATTGCAAGGAGTAAAAATTCGTAAAAAGTTCGAATTCGATTAGTTTTTAAAAATTGTATGAATATAATGTACAATATGCTAAAATCACGGCGTCAATGTAAATATTTTGAAAACTGTTTCACCACTGTATATGATTGTAAAAATGTTTTAAACGCAAAACAAAACCATATTATGTTTAAAGAATTTCAAGGAGGGGCTTTTGCGTACCAAATATTTTCCCAAAATAAATTCTAGAATCATGGGATGGTCGGTACTAACATAATTTGTCGACAGTGTTTTCCTGTAGTTGTTTCTCGATCAGAAATGCTATTAGTTAATGGATTTTGGAGTCTGCTTCCGTATTTCGTAGTATTCGTATTTCGTTTATAGGGCCAGGTTATTTCGACGACCGTTTACCTTATTGACTAAATTGCAGATTTTTAAGGCTGGTCCCAGCTTTAGGCCCATGTACTTCATCATCATTTCCGAGTTTAGCAACATTAGTGCCTTCCCGTCGATTTCCTGCATGCAATCGATTAGAATTAGATTAGAATACGCTTTGAGGCAGCATTTGTGTGTACTTACATGCTTTCTAAAGAGATCGCCGTGGACTGAGAGCGAGTGATCGTTGCTCTCGATGTACTGGATGACTTCCTCGATGGACCAGTCGATGGGCTGTGCGCGCAGGTGCGACGCAGATGCGGACGTGGGTGTGCTGAGGGGCGAGGTAATTGCTGTGTAACTGGTGGAGGCTGCAGCTCCCCCTGCCGGCGCTGTGGCGGCCTTGGGCGCCGTCACTCCCCCTGCAGCCAGTGCAGTGGATGATGCCGACTGGCAGCCAGTGAACGGAGTCGACACAGACGTTGGCAATGAGGCGCTGGAGGAGAGTGTTGTCGGCGATTTGTAATAGCTGTTCGAGACCTTCGCGTTGATCTGTTCCGGATGCACCTCGGCAACCAGTGGGGCCAGGTATTTTCCAATAGAACTCGCATTAGCTGTCCCACCCGCCGCCAAACTTGTGGTCGACGACGAGGACGACGACGAAGAATTGCTCACCGGCGGCGTGGTTTGGTTTGTCTCTGTGTTTCCGTTGTTGGTTATACTATTGTTGTTGTTGTTGTTGTTGTTGGTGTGATGCTGGAAGCGTACTTTGCGCAAGGCCTGCGTGGTGGTGGATGTCCCTCCGCCGGTCACGCCGTTGGGTTCTGTTTTGATGGTCACCTTCGCATTGGGTTTGCTCCCAGTGTCACTCCCGTTGTTTGACCCGTGGCTGTATTGATTATTCTGATGATTCGTATGCTCTTTCCCGTTGTTCGGCAGGGGTTTGGGCTTCATGTCCGACGGGGATTTGGCGCCCGTCTCTTGCTTGATCGCCATCTTGTCGGAGGACGTCCGATGCCGCTTATCGGACAGCACGGGCGATGAGGGAGGCGTAGACGCCTGCGTCAGCTGACGCTTTCTGCTTTGGGCGCACTTCTTGCATTCTTCGGTCTCGTGGACGAGCGAAATGAGATTGGCACATGCCCGGCATGTGGTGCACAGCGTCTCGATGAACTGGGCCAGACTCTCCTCGTCCTTCATGCGCATTGGCGATGGGATTTTGACCTAAACCATACCCACACCATAACACACCATTAATAAACATTCGAAACGAAACGAAGGATCATTTGCTGTGAACTTACTGTGAAATTCTTGCCTGCTGCAGTCACAATGTGCACGTCTCCTTCCAAGGCGAATAGCAGCTTGGACAGCTGCTGTGTGTCCGTGCTTGCAGCGAGGACTTCCTGCAGACACAGCTTGGCCAGCGTTTGGTACGTCGGTCCCGTCACCATGCACGGCAGCTTCGAGTTGTTGATGAACGGACCGCCCTTGCAGTTCGGATGGAAGTGGGCGGTGGCCGGAGAGGCGGGGACCATGGCCTCCGACTCGGTGACAACAGTGTACCGGGGGCGCGGGCAACGCTGCTTGCCCGAGCTGGAGTCCATGCGGGACTTGTGGCCCGGCGGCTGCATGGGATGACAGCTGCGGGCACACCACCCGGCGGGAAAGATGTCTCTGGACCGGTAGTTGCACCAATAGTCGAAGGCCCCACGCCAGCCGTCGAACGTAACGTGTATTTGGTCATCCTTGATCGCATCCACAGTGGCGCAGCAAATCAACTGAGGATTTTTCTTATCCACTGCCTCCAGTTTCTGACCAACTTTGAAGAGATTCTCCTCCGGCGACGGCGGCTCTGGCTGGAAGATATCCTCGGGCGCTACCATAGCGTTGATGAGGATTTTGCACAAGTAACCGGGCCAGCTAGAGGCATTCATTCTGAATCCCAGCGGCGGCTGCAACATGCCATTGTTCTTCTCGCAGTGACCGATCGCATGGATCTCCGTGGAGTCCACCAGGCGCCAAAAGTCATTCTGCGAGTCGCTTCCATCGAGACGCAACCGAAGTCTGGACCCCAGCACCCCCACGACTGTGGCAATGCAGGTGGAGGTGACATTGCGTGGATCCAGCGCTTCCAGCTTCATCCCAATCTTGAAGTCATTAATGGGAGGATTTTGGGCCTGTTTAAAGCATTCCGCAGGGGCGGCTTCGCTGCCAGTTTCCTAAAAACACAGAACAAACAATAGTTAATCATAAATACACAGTGGAAAATAGTTGATTAGTTACCTCCAGGTAGGCATCCCAGTCGAAGACATGAAAGCTCTCGTATTGGAAGGGACCTGCTGGGGCGGGCGCTCCACTGCTCAGCAATTTGCGCTCGCTTTCGGGTAGACCCTTTCCCCCGCCTGACCCTCCACCGCCTCCATGCCTGGTGGAGCAGTTCTTCTTCTGGTGTTTGTTCATGCACATAATCGAGCAGAATTCCTTGTTGGGTGCTCCATCCCTGATCACATTGTCGCACTGGGTGCACGCGCCCTTGCTGTACGCCTTGCGGAACTCGGCAATGCACGTCTCCGAGCAGAACTCCTTCTTCCCCGTCTGGGTGGGCAGCACATACTGCAGGGGCAGCTTCCCCTCGCCACACCAGGTGCAGGTGGCCCTCTTGGCCGGACGACCACGTTGTCTTTGGGTGGATGCAGGCGATGTGGTTGCTGCTGCTGCTGCTGCTGCTGTGGTGGTGGAGTTGCTGCTACTGCCACTGCTGGTGCCACTAGTGCTGCTGTCGCGTCCGCCAGACATTCTGCTTCGTTAATTTTGGTCTTTCTAATTACGATTAGCTGATATTTCACATTCGCATCTCAATGGATGCCCTCATTCGTTCTGCTCACTTGCAATGGTATTTGTGTTTAAGCGGCAACTCGCAGTCGGTGGGTGGCCAAGCCAAAAGAATTTTAGCACAATTTACTTTACTGCGTAAAAGCCCGCCCGTCGCACTGGATTTTGTGATCGATCGTGGGCGCTTTGCCTTTGAAGGTGAAAGTCAATGCTGCACGATATTAGCTATTTTTTGTGACTGCTTTCTGTTTTTGCGCAAACTATTTCTTGCGGCGTTTCCGAGGTCACGTAATAACAATTGAGCGCATTGCGACACGACTCCCAGAAAATGCACTCCACATACACAAATTGTCGCCGATTCGGTAATCCCATTTGGCATATCTCAACACCGAAGCAACATTTTCGTTTCGGTTGGCAAAAACTTCAATTTTTGATTGTTTAAATATACAATCAACGCCGAATTTTTACATTTTTTCTATTTTTGCGTTCAGATCCGCCATATTTGTTTTTCTAAGTGTGGCCGCATATTTGTCAGTGAAATATACCATCGAGCTCTCAGACATATACCGAAATATACCGTAAGAATACCGATGAAAAACGAGCGTAGCCCATTAGCCCGCCTCTATTTAAACAGGTGAAAAAACTTGGGTAAAGCCACGGAAAATAATACTATTTGTAAATATTTCTTGTACATTTATTATATTGCGTTTTGATTACCTGTTACTGGTATTTTTAAGCACTACATCACTGTATGGGGAACAGATGTATCGATAGCAGCAATATATCGATGTATGCGATAGTAATTTATCAGTTAAATATAAATATTTAAGTTTATCTGAAATCTGAACAAATCCAATGGTAGTACTAGTTGTAAGCGGAGGGTTTCTAAAAGGAGGATGATTTTTATACAATTGAAGTCCACAGGTCATTTATCAGATTGAGCTGATTGAAATTACAGAAATTAAAGCATGCTGCTGCTTAATCTTTTGACTACTCATCCTTGACAACAACAACCATGGAAAAAGTTACGCAAATGCCAAGTCAGGGCTTAGAATACCTGAAAAACTTTTTCACTAAGTTCTTTCTTGGTATTTGGTATTTCCCCCTTTGGCGCGTAACTTGATTTAATTGAAAGGCTTCAAAACTAATCCGCAATGAAACTTATGGCAAGTAGGCTCGAAAGAGACTGCTACTGGAAGCCAACAACTGAAACTGAGCTCTAACTAAGACAATAAACGTTGCTAATTAAATGTTGTTGTGGAGGTTCTGGAGATTTATTTAGCATTGTTTCTTAAATTATTAATCACTCGGTTCGACCGACACTAAGGCACAAACTAAGGTTCCTTGGCATTCAATTATTGCGTATTAACGTGTATAATTGGATGAAGCCGGTTAGCCGTTGGATGTCGATAGCCTGGTTAATGGATAATTGGATGAATTGAAGCGGCTGCCTTTGGCTCTTGGCTCCTCATTAAATGACCGTTTAACACCGTTTAGTCGCTTAGAAGTCGATTAGAAAGGGCTGTGAAGAGGGAACAATCTGGTTGAGTCATTGACTTATTACGCAAATCAAACAAAAGATTTTCCCCCAGCGCCCTGGGGGTGGGATGGAATGGCGCACTGTACTGAGCATTATCCGTGTGTTAATAAATAAATTAATGAGTTTTGTCTTTGTCAACTGAAGTGTATGTGTATGGCAGGAATGAACCCTAAAAAGGAATGGTTGGACATGAGTTTGCGTTTAGGGACACAACCTAAACATTTGGCCGCACTTTGGACAGAGATTGATTTTTCTTTAAAGGCAGGCTCTTGATAGGTGAGCTCCTTTGCAAAAGTACAGATAAACACTACTGTACATCTTTGTGCGGATGACACTTAAAAACCGCCCACCATCACGCACGCAGGAAAAAGATAACAGGCACATTTTGACAGAACTCAATCAGCTATAAAAAACGCTGGGAGAGCCGTTTGGCCACAGCTACGGCTATGGCTACGTGCTTAATTACAAAAACCCCCACATACACCCCACATGTCGCAGACACGCGTTGACAGCAATTAAAAGCATGTCAAAGTTCGTAGGCGGCAAAAGTGCTGTCGATAAGTCAAATCATATCCTACTCCACTCCTACAATGTTGCTATGAACTTTAAAAACAAGCCTTCGATTGTGAAAGGTTGATTTTATAACTCATAGTACAAAAAATAAAATTTCCAATTCCCCAAAGCCGAGAACTCAGAACCAGTCTGTTCCTCTGTCCCCCCCCCTGTAGGCGGATGGGTTTGACGGATTTATGACGAGCAATTTTACACCTGAATGCGATGCGAGTGCGTTGGCCAAGAATGTCGGAAAACGTTAGCCAACGGCGTCTACGACATGACATTGAGTGGCGCAGGGGTTCCTTTTCCTGATCCTGTCAAACAGGGGTAACGATTAAAGTGCAAATAAAACTCATTAATTATTAATTGAGTTCAATAATTACAATGTCACTCCGACCTGTGCGACATGTTGCACGAGTGCCAGGCAGGCGCCTGCATTGGTGAAACTTTTCGAAACTACTTAATTACGATAATCCCTTGAGGTTGGTCAGTTTCCATTCCAAAATACCTTATGCTATATGTAGATCCTTTGTTCTAGTATTGCTTTGCTTTCATCCTGGTCCTTTCATATCGGAAACGTCCTTCAAGGTAAGGTGGCTTAAAAGGTGCGTGGCGCACGTCTCGTTTCCATTCATTCATAACTCGGCCGCATGGCTCAACATCGTTTCCTTCCTCATTGTCATCATCGTGAGTGCTCGTCTGTCATCGTTGCTGCCACACGGCCCCACACGGCCACTTCGTGTGGCAGCTTCGTTTTGTGTTTAATATAAAAACACGCCATGAATGCTCTGGAGCCTGAGTTCTCCGTTCGTCGTCAGCCTGTTGCGTTCATACAAGTCGCCAGAGCCAGTGTCAGAGCCAGAGCCAGAGTCTGGTACACCAGAGCAGAGCTTCAGGCATCGCTATTCCCCAACACGCCTTTGGCATCGCGTCGCGGCGCGACTCGTGAATACATAAAAATCGAAATTCGGTCTAACAAATAGATATATCCCGATCGTCATACAATAAATTGTATTCCAGATACAAAGAATTTGGGCGGGCATTACTATTGAGAAGGTGACTTTCTGTTCATGTGAATATTTCGAAACGTGTTTTTCCTATCGAATTTTGTAATTTTAAGTAAGATTCTAAATGGTTTGAAGAAAGTTTAAACGGAAATATACAAAACTGTGGAAGCTGTTCCCCTTGCTTCATAAATATCTTCATAAAAGTTCTTTTATAACTAGTAATTCGTTAAAGATTCTATGATGCTTGATTTAATTCATAAAATTACTGCAAATGACTAAGGACTTGGAGAAAACAGGCAGTTCCATCTTTTAAGTGTGCCCTTTTATCCTTCTTAAATATCATTTAGGAAACACCCTTGTCGGATTTCAAGAACCAAAACTTTTCGCTCTTCTCTGTTCGTAGGATATTTGCATATAAATATGTACATATTCTGTATGTTTTGTACATAAAGTTCGAATAGATAAGGCAGTAATTTGGTTCCCTTTGTTGAGATATTTTCTTCTTTTTTCTTTGTATTTTACGGATGAAATCAAGGAGCATCCTGGCACACAGCTGGAGGCAATCACGTTTCCGACAGCGGCAAATATATTGTATATTACAATGCCTGACGAGAGCACAATTATCGGCGGGGCATTAGGCCATGGGAGTGGAGTTTTATTGCTCATACGACTAGGACTAGGACTATTCGGTGGTGTCCCAAAATCAATATTTATTCAACTTCAAATAGAAAAATGTGTGGGCCAAAGCCAAGAAGTATTATTAGAAAACTCGATTCTATCTCGAGCCGTGAACTTTAACATTTCGCCTCGATATCCATTCAAGATGGAATCAATAGTCAGGTGTCAGCCAATGGTCTGACGACTGCCAAAAGTGCGCTGGATAATGGTCGAACCCGCAAATCCTTTTCCCATGAAATGGCACTCATACATATTTGACATGTGATTACCGGCACTTCTAATGCTGCTGCCATTTTAACAGATACTTATATTCGACGGCAAATACTACTCGAACGAGTAGTTATGTTATCCCCTCTAATGCTCCTTCTGACAGGTGAGATATCACCCCCCCGGCAGGGGGACTCAAAGGAGGCACAACCATCTGCACACATCTCGTAGCATATATTTTGCTTATTTCGATGGAAAATTGAATTCATTAGAATAGTTTCCGAATGGACATGTACGGAATATTTCGACCCAAAAAAGACCCCCCTCCCCCCTGACGACGAAATTTTAAAAAAGTCCCTTTGGCATGGATGGATGGATGGACCGCATTCGTACTCGTGTTCATATTTATGTGACCCATAAATTATACGAGCGCTTCTTGTTGTCAGGGAATATGATGCACATTTCTCACAGGTTAGCTGTCAGCGGTTTAATATTTTCTATTCCAGCGGGAAAAAGTGATAGGTCAAAGGTTGCTTTTGGAAAACTGAACAAAGCCCAGGTCGTAAATTACTGAATATCCCTCCAAAGTATCCACCACATTCATTGAATTACTTGCAAATCTTTCTCACTTTTTGTCACTTTATTCCAGAAATGATGAAAGCCACAGCGTGGTTTTGTCCGGTGTTATTAACTTTACTGTGTGCAACGAGGCTCGTTTGTACGGCACAGAGGGGCACGGGCGCAGAGCAGCAGCCCGCCGGAAACAGCCACACGAACGGATATCCTTTGGACTACCTGGATGCACGGAACACACAGGTGCAAATTGCATATATCTACATATTTCCTTTTATTTTTCTGTTTCTGTTGCTGTTTCTGCTTTTTGGATTGCCAACAGTTTTCTTTGAATGGATATTCAATTACTTGCATCGAAAACATCACCTGTCGCGACACAGGCTTCAAAAGGTTGATGGGTTTTCCCAATGAAAGGATAACTAACTTATTTCAGTTTTAATATATTCCGAATACTTCGGTTGTTAGCTAAATAAACCAGTACAAACGCCCTGCAAAAATGAGAGTTTCCCGATTTTACTGGTTTTTCTATCTCACAAATTGGTTTTTAGTCAAGTGGCGTTAATCCTTTCGAACTAATCTCCTTCCTTTTATAATCTAATCTTGATAGTACTCGTACTTAAGTACTTCAGGGGACAGGTAATGCCTCAAGTACCTTCATACGGGGTATACGTACTCCCAAATCTCTTGTGATATGTTGGTTTCAATGCCATTGATTATGTCTTCCGACCTGACAACATGAACGGCAAACAACAATTTTTGGCTAACGATTTGATTTGTCTATGCCTCATGCCTCATGCCTCACCTAATTAGACGACAACAAAATGTTTATTTGCTTTTACAACTCTTGTTGACAATCAAAAGTTTTTAAGGAACTTTTAGGGTACTTAGGAGAACAAATAACTTATGTTGTTTGTTGTATTTGTAAGCCAGAGGGATGGAGCGATGGGGAGGGAGAGAGCGGAAGCTCTGCTCTAATAAATCTGCGGCTTTTAGCTAAGTTTGTAATTAAATATATTTCAGAGAACATCCGCCAAATATTATTGTCATAGGAGGTTCATTTTGGTATTTCGTAAATCTAGGGCTAGAACATTTACTCTACTCATGCTCAGAAGCTTAGAGTTATTGAAAACATTGAATCCTTCAATCCTTCAACCGAGTGTAGTTCCGCTTCCCTCCTCGGAGTCAGTGGTGGATTCCTCCGGCTCTTCGGGAGATTGAGTGGTTTCCTCTGATGATCCGCTTCCCTCCTCGGAGTCAGTGGTGGAATCCTCTGGCTCTTCCGGTGATTGGGTGGTAGAATCTTCGGGGTTTTCGGAACCAGCAGTGGTTTCCTCATCGGAGTCAGTGGTGGAATCCTCCGGCTCTTCCGGTGATTGGGTGGTAGAATCTTCGGGGTTTTCGGAACCAGCAGTGGTTTCCTCCTCGGAGTCAGTGGTGGAATCCTCGGGATCCTCCGGAGATTGGGTGGTAGAGTCTTCGGGGCTTTCGGAATCAGCAGTGGTTTCCTCCTCGGAGTCAGTGGTGGAGTCATCTGGTGCCTGTGTCGTTTCGATTGGTAAATCAGTAGTGGAATCCTCGGGCTCTCCAGGAGACTGTGTGGTTGAGACTTCAGGTTTTTCCGGAACAGCAGGGACCTCCTCTGATGAGTTTTCCTTCGAAGGTTCGCGGCTTTTGTCGTGATGAGCCCTAATGTGGTGCTCCCATTCGTTGGCTCTCGGTCTTCCGCCGCTGATCCTCCAGTGGCCCGAAACACTTCCCTTCCAGCCACCATGTGGCTTGGCGGCCACTGTGGCCATCAGCGCGGCCAGCAATAAGAGCGAAAGAACCTTCATTTTGCAAAGTTGTAGAGTATACTAACCGGAACGACATTTGGCAATTGCTTTTATAAAAATCAGATAATCATTCCAGATATTGTGACCATACATGAACATTACGTTATCTAATCGGTAGCCATGGCAAAGGTGGTATCTGATAGCCGAAGTTATAGCGCAGATTGTATGTAATTTTATTTGAATATGTATATACCCATTTCGCTTTGGATTCCATGTACAAAAATCAATCAAAATGCGATCCAAGTGGGAAATATCTGAACCCAACACGAGGTATCTTTCTGCCGGGACACTGGACTCCACTGCTGTGTTTTTCGCTTGTTATACATAGATAAATATGTATGTAATTTGGCCAATTTGTTGACTCACACCACACGCAATTCGTTGTTCTAGATGTTTTTATCAACAAAGGGCTGTTATCTTGAGTCTGTCTAACAGGTTATTAAGTGGAAAAAAACCCGAAAAAAACAACGATAAGATTTTAAAGTGTGATACCAAACAACAGTTTTCCATAATTTACAAAACAAGAATCCATCAAATCACAACATAACACATCACTGCTGATATGCTGATGATCCAGTAACTATATTTATACCCTAAGGATACCCTAGAACTAGTCTTGTAAAATATATGCAATAATCAGAGCCTTTTTGCATTATCCAAGTTTGTCTTGAGAACTTTTCGCCAAGTAATTGTATACTTTTCTCGTTTAGGATGATTTTTTGCTCGCAAAGCGCAACAAACCGTCCCTGTCCATTGTCAATCCGTTGGATGTCCTGCGTCAGAGGCTGCTCCTGGAAATAGCGCGCAGGCAAATGAAGGAGAACACGCGGCAGGTGAGTGAGAGAAAGTGTGATAAATGCGGTATGAAATGGGGCTGGGGATTGCCCCGCTCAACGCCGCATTGTTTGACCACTTTGCGTGGTATTTTTAATAAGAAAGGAAACACACAAACTTTTCCCCAGGCGCCAGGAGAAAGTTGTTAAGAGTAATTTGGTGTGGCGCGGAGTATAAATGAAAATATGGCAGGGCGGGGCTAATCAAAACTAGAATGCCTAATGAGAAATATTTCGAGAAAACCCATAAAGAAGGCAGCTGCTCAAAAGTTTTTTAATACCTTGAGCAAACAAAGCAAAACATTACAATACACTTTTCTATAATAAAATATATAAGTACTTGTCGTGTTGTGGCAAGTTTTTGTTTGCCGTTTATCAACGATTATGTTTACCATATCATTGGAGCATTAAAAACCGAAGGCACTACTAGCAGAGCAGACGAAATAAATACCTACGTATATATCGACCTGAAATTCTATATATATATGTATATATTGTATAAAGAAAAGGCCTAGCAGGAGGAGGAGCAGCTCCCAAAATCAGGCGCTGCGTATGTGTAAAACAAATATTTTTCCTCGCTACAAAGCGGGCGTTTATTTGGTTACCAAACGATTTCAACCCCAAGGCAAAATATAAAAGACAAGACAAAAAAAAAAAATCAAACGTTTTAATGCGAGGAATCCTAACGATTTGCCTTGATAGTAGGTTCACCTTTCGCCGAAACGAGAGCCAGGTGAAGGGAAGGGTTATCCGTAGAGCGTTTAACAAAATTGCTGGCCACCCACCCACACCCACACACACACACATGTATATGTATATGTATTGATTCGTCGAAAGGCTTTAATATTAATAGCACTTACATTTGGGGCATAGATTTACGAATTAATGAGGAATAGATACGGGTAACGAGGTCCTGGCATGGCCCATTGACTCTCCTAATGCTTGAAACCATGGATATTTATGACACTCGTAGAGTAAAACTCGACTAACTGCATTAGGGACTCTGACAAATAATTAAATAACTTTTGCCAGTTAAATTTTATAGAGCTGCGCCCCGCAGAAACATATCCATCCTTGTAGGGGAAGCAATCACTGTTGTATTTTTACGCCAAATCCTTTAATGTCTGCACACAGGTCGAATTGAATCGGGCCATTCTGAAGAACGTGGGCAAACGAGTCTACCTAAGACCGGCGGCGGCAGAGGCAATGCTATCCAGACCGTACTCGCAGCAGCTGGAGAGGGCACAGGCAAGGAGCAACAAGCGCCAACAGAAGATGCACTGGACCAATTTCCCCAGTCCACTCCAGTGGAGCTATGCGATGCCCCAGTCCCCAGACACATCACAGTTTCAGAGTCAGAGTCAGAAATCACAAGCTCAGAAGTTATTCAACTATGCAAAAAAATCTCTAAGCGGTGCTGGGGCTGGACCAGGTCTGGGCATGAGTGTGGCAGCGAAACATCCAGCTGACGGGAATGAAGTTGCAAATGAAAAATATCATGAAAATCATGGTGATAGAAATGCTGCGATGGCCAGCAAAAACGCAACCATATATGTGGCAGACACGGACGAGGTCGACGATGACAACGAGAACGACAACGACAACAACGAGGAGGAGAGCAGGGTGGAGCAGGCGTTTGAGGAGGACAAAACCAATTTGGAACCGCACGGAATGGCTGCAGGTGTGGACAATACAATTGAATATCTTCCGTGGAACCTCCTCTACCGCTACCTACCGCAAAAAAATCACTATAACGACATTTAAGTGGCTAAAGATTGAGATGCAATTACAGACTATGGATTACAGATTACAAATACGGTATACGGTTACACATGCACCAAAAAACGGGTTAGATGTAATACATAGAAATGCATATAGAAATGTACATTGACGGTTCCTAAATGGCTGGCTACAAGGCAGGCATGTTGTGTGGTGCACATACTCCGCATCCAATCCACATCCAATCGGCTCCACTCCACTCGAAACCCTTCGATAAATCCCTTTTTCAATGTTGCTAAACGTATTCAAGTTTTGTATTTTATTCGAATTGAAATTGAAATTGAATTAACTAACGATTTATACTACCTCTCTCACAGATACTGTTGAACCAAAGAAATCGAGAATTCCTTCTTTGATTGATTCCAAATCGAAACCAAAGCTGCAAAGTATAATTACATGTTATTAATAATACAGCAAATAAATGCATTTTTTTGAAGGCGTAATTGATAGTGATCAGCGATATGTGCAGTTTAAATATTCCCCTAAATATTCTGCCTATTTTATTCTACGAAATTACACACTCCGCGGGCGGACAATATTTTTTTTTACCAGTTTATCAAGCATTTCCCCTTTTGTTTTTGTGTTGCGGATGCTCAAATAATTATTAAAAATAGTACTTAATGGAATCTTTGGCACACCACACACTTTGTCTTTTGATCACTATTGAAATTACGTAGTTAAAATGGTTCCAAATCATACGAATACGAATACGAATACGAATACCGATTTTAACGTAGAGGGAATACCACCCCACAATATACGATACTACTCAAGCAAGCAGCTACTTTTTCGATTCATAAATAAATACAGAATACAAAATACAAAATACAAAATACAAAATACCAGCCACCAGTGAGTAAGTTGACAAGGAATTCAATTGGTTTTCCGTTCTGTACATTAACAAACTACGAAATACGAGTAATAATTATGAATTAACTTTTTTTCATTTATATATATTGTATGTGACTGTAAATAAAAACAAGTTTTCAAACAAAGCTAAAATAGTGACAAGAAATCGAATATATTATATATTATACGAAAATATGTGCGTACCTATGTATACTTATAAAAAGAATAAATTAAAATAAAATAAAAACCATGAGGCATTGAAATGACAATTAAGTACGAAGCGATTGGTTTTTCTGGTTCCCCCGAGAAACACAAGGATTTTCTAGATACATATTTAATTTATTCAAAGTATGGTCTCACGTGCAGTTCACGTGCTGATCTCTGTTTTTCCCTATGAGAAAACGCGTCTTTATTGTTGGCTAACAAATGGTTTTACAAGCTAATAACTGTGCTCGTGGTGTGTGTCTCTTTGGTCCTCACCCGAGGGTCCAATTAATATTGTTGTATTTGCGCTAGTCGCTAGATTACACGAAACTTGAACGCTCGCCCAAAAAAATAAGATAATTATCACATTGCCATTAGCAGCCCCACTCACGTACTCTCCCTCTGTCTCGTGGAGCAGTTGACATGACGGCAAACAAAGGCACGGACCCGGGCAAAGAATGACTACTTGATGTCGCAGAGCAGGGCCACGCCACGCAGGGTCCAGTGCTTGGGATTGAATTCGGTCTCGAAGTCAATTGAGCCCACATATTTTAGGTCCGTTCGCTGCGGCTTTCGGTAGATGGGACACTCGTACAGTTTCGGATCTTTTCCAGCTGTGGTGTTTATGGCGTATATGTAAATGACGGGCATCTGCTCATACAGGACCTTCATTTTGGACTCCATCAGCTTTCCGCTTCGCCGATCCAATGAGGCGCCTGCAAGAAAGGTGCCCAATCATTTCCGAACAGAATAGAACATAATGGCCAAGAGTTACCCTCGAGAAACAGTCCATGGACGTACACTCCTTCCGTTGGATACTCCGTGATGTCTTCTCGGTTATAGCGCGTTATTTGATTCTGCAGCACAACCGAGTCCAGTGCCCAGCCCTTGTGTGCTCGCGTTACTTCCTAGGAAGGATGGATACAGATGGAATTTACATTGGAGTCCCGTTTGTTCCTCCGGTTCTACTTACCTGCCGCATAGCAGTCAGAAAGCCTTGGGGATTGAAGAACCCTGTCATCCAAAATACCTGTTTCGAGTAATTAAATAAATGTGTGCGTCAGTTCGAATGTCCCATTGGTCTTTGGAGCATCTACCCACTCCTCTCGGACCTGCATAGCTCTCTGCTTGCACTTACCTTCGGACGATCCGTTGATATCCATGTACGAAATTGTCCGTTGCGCTCGAGAAGCTCTGTGTACCAAAAGCCCAGCGTAGTTGACTCCCAGGATATCTGAAAGTGACAGCGACAGTGACAGGAGACAACATTATCTGGTGGCAAGATTCAAAGGGCATACGAAATCAGGGACAGGCGGGCGTTTTTATTGGAAATGCCGAATGTAGACTAAACAAAATAGAATTGTATTTTAATGCAATGCTGCATCAAAGCCTTTGGTAATCTTAAAGTTCATGTGGCGGCAGAAGGCCTCCATCTCCTTGTAGGAAAGCTTCTTCGCCTCGTAGTTAAAGGACTTTTGGATGTTCGAGACATCTATTTCAGGATGGTGCAGATCGCTCAGCTTCTGGCCCCGTGTCACGGTGAACTCGGCTTCGTCGAAGAGCTTCCTCTTCAGCTCAAAGGGCATCTTCTTTACAGTAAGAGAATCAGTCGCATTGTATTGTAATTGCTTTTCAACAATGTCCGACTCCGCGGACGATGTGTCCGAATCAAAGGCCGTATCACGTAGACTCTGCTTTGCTTTGTACTGGATTCTCTTCAGCTTGTTGTCCAACAGGTTGGGGTCCAGCGTGTGGGTTGAGGGAAACGGTGTGCTCGTCTTGTTGGCCTTGATGAAGCCGTATTGGCGCTGTCCGAGCGGCACGTTCGTGGTTTCGTCAACATTTTGTTTGTCAAATTCGGTGGTCTTAGACAGGAAAATATTCCGATTATCGTTCGTGCCACTCGTAATGATTTTCTTCATTGTTTTTTTTGTCTGATTACTCATATAAGCAAAAGGCGTATGAATATATTATAACGAGCTCCGAACTGAACTCTATTTTCTATTTGGTGTAAACTTCAAGAATAATGCTTTCGGCAATGCTTACTGGATCTAGTATAATTTCTGTTTGAATCGAGAACCAACACCTGCCCTTTTAAGACTTTGTTTAATTTCCCTTTCCCCTTTAAGTGGCCTGTTGTTTGTCTGCTCTTGCAGTCTATGGGTCTATTGAGAGGCGTCAAACGTTTATACGCATAATTTCCCGGCCCAAAGGGAAGGTGAAGGGCAGTCCCTTATCATTTCCACCCACCAGACAGACAGACAGACACCTGGGTACAAAACGAGTGAAATATACCGAATAAACGCTTCCCTGAGTTCCCAATAGGCCTCTAGATCGCCCGAAGTCCTCCTGCTTTAAGAATACACACCTTCATCCAGGTCTCTGGTATGCGGGCATCGTACATAGCATCCAGGGACTCCTTCAGGGCGGGACTCATTACAATGGTACCGTCAATGGCCAGCTTCAGATCGCAGAGGCAGGTGTGCACGCGCTTAATAACCCTCTGCATTCGATCGATTTCTTGTCTGCAATCAAATATATGTATGTCGGTGAGTAACCTACAATTAAATGTGTACTTTACCTTAAAAATATGTTCATCGGCAACAAGATGCCCATTCGATTGAGATTCTCACGCACATCGTAGGCATTGTATTGGGCGGGGAGCTTGCGTAGCATGTCATCTGCCAGTTGGTAGACAATGCTCTCCCTTGTTTCGCCTCCGCCGCCGCCACCCTCCTTCGGCTGTACGCTCAGTATTGTGTCCAGGATGCCTGCGAACCAGATACAAAAGCAGAAACCGAACAATCAAGGACTTGGGAGTATGCTGGCTGGGGATATGCTAATGTGCTAATGGCCGAGTGGGTTTGCCAGCCGATTTGATTTCATTCACGTTCATTGCTGCTAAATCACACATTTTTGGGTTCTATTGATTGGGGGCGAGGGTCCTGGGGAATTGTTTATGCAACAGCTCTTTACATAAAATTAAACAGAATGGCATTACGCCCCATCGATGCAGTACTTAAACCACGGGATTCCGGCCATTGATTTCCCGGTTACAGATCATTCATCGTGGCTCACGGCGGATTATGTGCACGTGTTTATGTTACATTTCGCTCTGTTTTAATTATGAAGCAACACAACAAATACAGGGCTCATACCTTTCGCTGAATTTATCTGATACGTGATGTCGGCGTTCGAATGCAAGCCAAACACCTCTGGGGTATCGTACGCCGGCAAGCTGTTTATGTAATCGATAAAGCCCTGAAGGCTCTTCGTGCCCGGCACCTTGTAGCCCTTGTAGAACTCGAAGGAGTTCGACAGCAGTTGCTCGCAGAACCAGACCGCGGTGAAGGTCGTGAGCAAGCGCTTGTCAAAGTCATCGGTCACCCGGCCCCCGTACTGGACTTCTCCAATCATGTAGACCAGGGTCTGCCAGGAGACACCTTTCTTGGGATCCATTTCGTCCAGGTGGTTCTGGACAAACTGCACGCTGGCCGCGAAGTCGGCCTGATTGAACTCGTAGGGTACATTCCAGCCCAGAGGGCCGAACTTTCGTCTCTCCTGGACGATGGTGTGCAGAAAGGCCACTGTGTACAGCAGCGGGGGCCACTGCGAGGCTGAGGTGTAATCAAGGAAGTCCTGGGTGAACGACTGGCGCCCGCAAAAAGATTGAAAATTAATAATTAATTCAGCTTCGGGAATTTACACTGCTTTGACGCACCTGGTAGCTGCGCTTTAGACTGGCCCGTATCCCCTGGGGTGGTTCATTTGTGAACTTGAGAGCCATTTGCAGCAATCCAATCGGAAACTCGGTGTGCGGCTCAGTGGTGACCCACATGCGGAAGGACTCGTCGATATGCTCCGACTCCACCAGCATGTCGATAATCTCGGTGCAAAAGGGCAGCGACAGATGCACGTTTTGGAGCAGAACCCAGCCGCCAGTGGACATCGATTCCATTATCATTTTGCGGGCATGGTACTCCTGTCCCTGTCCCATCGACACAGATTTTAGGCCTACTCACGGATAGAGTTTGGTTAGAGTTTGTTCGAAATTTGGAGCAGTTTGTCAGACACTCACCTATGCTCTTCTGCTTGGCCAAGGCCCCAATTTGGGTGGTTGGATCGGATCCTATTGAGAGAAGACACACAAAGGGCGTGCGTGGCTCCGACTCCAGCCACATTTCCTCCAAATCCAGAATCTGCATCTCACTGTACTCGCCTCCCAAAGATTCTATAAAAAACAAAGCAAAACGTTAAGGAACAGATACTTATCTACTACTGTCTACTATAAACACACCTTCTATATACTTCTTGGCCTGAGATATGGTTCGATCGGGGCACCAGGAGCGAATGAGTAGCAGTTTTCGAAAGCTGTCCAGAAGGGCATTATAGCCACAGGGGATCTCCTCGTACTCGGGCTTCTCGCACTCGTACCACGTGCGCCAGTCACGCTCATTCAGTTCAATCACCTGCAGAACTGTGGAAAAGGTCTCCAGCTTGCTGATCTCCACCAGATTGAGCCAGGTGATGTCCAGGATCCAGCGGAAGGGCTTTGGGGTGACAGCGTTCAGATCCAGTGAGGCCCCGCCCTTGATGAACGTCAAGAACTCCTCGTGACTGATGTTCTCGTTGTGATAGTCGATCTTGATGGCCAGCATCAGGGTAAACAGCTGCTTGTGCCGCTCATAGAGGCTGCGGTTCGTGAACTTGTACACCTCGTAGGTGAGATAGCGCAGGATAATGTTGATGCGCTCCTCCGTGACACTGGACTTGGCCGACTTGGTTATGGAGTGGTTGAAGATGACGAGGAATTGCTTGAGGGAATTCTGGTACATGGCGTTCACGTTGCTCATTTCGACAATCAGAAAGTAGAGGATTGATCCTCGCTTCGCCACCGCCCGAAACTCCTCGCGTGCCTTCATTATTTTGCGCTCCGTCACCTCGGAAATCTTTAGTTTTTGGTTGACTTCTTCGGCTGTGGTCTTGGTCACCCGAAGCACTTCAATTAGAGCCTCGTCGTCCACCAGAGATCCTTGGGAGGAGCTCAGGCGCAGCAGGAGGTTCGCCTCCAGTTCCTTCATGTTGCGCTGGTTCTGCATGACGGTCTCGAAGAGCGCCACTCGCTCCGCTTCCAGATCCGACTTCTCCATTAGGATGACCCGACCCAGGAGTTGATCCTCCAGACCACGCATCGTGACCGTGAAATCAATGATCGACGTCTTGGCACTGACCTCAGGACTGAAGGCGGGATTCGGTAGCTTTGTGGTAATGTAGAGCATGAACCCGGGCATTACGTCGCACTCCTTGTCGCCGACAAGCACCTTCTCAATGCTGCCCGACTTGATGAAGTTCTTCTCCAGGACATTGTCTATAACCGGGTCCAGATCAATGCCCACGTCCTCGATCAGCAGCGGCCTGCCCAGCGAGAGCGAGTCCTCGAGGTGGGTGCGAAAGTACTTGTGATTCAGGGAGGTGATCTGCAGCTCATTGCGATCCTCCTTGCACTTGATCCAGATCTTCCCCTGCGTCTGCGGATCGACCAGCAACGGATAGCTGCTGGACTTGGTGGCTATCAGGGCATTCTGCACGGACAGCTCGTCGTTCGGCAGCCCCTGGAGTGTCCATTCCGACACCGTCGAAGAATCGACCAGCATGTTTATGATGTTCAGTCCAATGGTGAAGGGAATATTCTTCTGCTTCAGTATGCCCATCCAGGTCTTGATGAGGTTGGCCCGAAACTCCTGGTTGTAGGGCCCGCAGTAGGAGAGAAAGCCGGTGGCCAGGAGCACATCGCCCACCAGTTTTCCCAGCTGAATCTTGAACTCCTTGCTCTGGTTGGTCCAGCGATGCTTCTCGTCGGACAGCCCATTGATCAGGGCCGTGGCTGCGGTCATTTTCCGCAGGCAGACATTGGCCGCGTCCATCAGTCGTTGCTTCTCCCCCACGGCCTTGTCGTACTGATCCTTTACCGCCTGCAGGGCATCCTCACGCTCTCGAAGCTGTTCCTCGGCACCGGCCAAATCGTCCATTGCAAGCTAAGAACAGAAGGGAAGGGAATGCAATATGAGTGCAGGGACATTCCGAATCCTTTGCCCAGCTTACCTTTAGGCGCGCCTCTTGCATGGTTAGATTTGCTTTCAGGGGCAGTACCTCTTTGTTCACGCTGTGGAAGAAGGACATGGCCTTGGTCCAGGAGAGCAGACCGGCGACATCACCGCACACACGTCGAGCCATGTCCATGTTGTAGTCCTCCATGCGAAAGTACGGCTGCAGCAGGTCGATCATCTCGTCGTTGATGGTGTCCTTCGGGTAGTTTTGCAGTTGCAGCAAAAATGTGGCACTGGCCATCATCTGCGTGGAACACACATGAAAGGGAAAGGGGAAAGGGGAATGGGAAGAGGAAAGCTGTTGGACAAAGGGGGCACCCACCTTGAGGGACTCTTGCCACGAGGGCTTGGGGCACGGTGTACACGAGTCGGGTATACACGGGTGCAGCTTACGCTTGAACAGGATTAAGACGCAGTCCATTATCCGCATAATGAGATGCGGGGGTCGTCCCAGCTTACGCACGGTGGCTATGTGCGCCGGCTTGATCGTGTTGAGGGCGTTCTCGGCCTCCTCGAGGGCCGGCTTGGCCGCCTCGAGCTTCTCCTCGGCCAGGGCCTTCTCGTGGGCAATGCAGGCAACGAGGGCCTCTGCCTTATCCTTGACGATGAGGACCTGATTCTTGACAATCTCCGCTTGCATCGCACGCTCGGTCACCTCCACCAGCACCGATTCAGCGTTCTTGGAGGCTTCGACCAGCTCCTCCTCCATGACCACGAGGTCTTTCTTGAGGATCTCAACCGAGGCGGAGGCCTCTTTCAGTTTCTCCAATCCCGTATCCATCTTCTCCACACCATCGCGCAGCTCTTGCTGCTTCATCTGATAGATATTCTTGTAGCCGGCAATGAAGTTCAGATAAGATTTGGGTGTCACGTGCGTGGCGCGACGGAAACGCTGGAAGTACTCCTGTGACGTTTCGGCGACAATGTCCTGTATGGAGCCGAGCGCATTAACCAGCTCTTCCTTGACGGCCGACGTACACTCAATTTCGAAGTGGCTCAGAAAGTGTCTGGCAACCGAAACCAGGGCGTCCTTGGGCCACGGATGCAGCCAGTCAATGGTGCAGCCGGAGACCAAGGCGGGAAAGCGCTGCACCCGCGACCGAAAAGTCTCACCCACGGGTGAGAAACAGAAGGCCACGTGCAGATTGGTGCAGGTGCGCGCCAGAAAAAAGTCCATCACACTTTCCGGGGTCGCTGTTTTGCGTTGATTTTCGCGTTTCATGACCGGCGTCAGCTCTTGCACGATTTCGGCCTGCTCATCGCGCGAGAATAGATTCGATATGACACCGCTCGAGAGTATGTTATTGAGATACTCGAGGAAACCTTCCTCTTTGATATCCATGTCAGTGAAGAGAAAGGTTGTGCCCTTCCCCTGCACGCCGCAGGTGCGGTAGAGCAGCTTTAGATCCTCTAGAAAATTGGCCACATTGTACGAACGCGTCAACGCAATTTGGAAGGTCTTGTAGCCAGCTATAAACGATGCCAATTTCGTAAGCGACTGCTTTCCAGAACCGCCGACCCCGACAAGCATGACCGATCCTCTCGGATGCCGAATGATGCGGGAGATCTTCACCAGATGCAGCATTGCATCCGGGAAGAACACCAAATCCATTCCAGATCCTCGCACCATTTCATTGAACTGGGCGAGGAACATAACGAGACGCTCGCGTAGCACTTCATGAGAGTGTACCGGCTCGTACACTTTCGGCAGCTCCATGTCGGTGTCCTCGCCCTCCTCGCCAGTCGGCTCGGGGGCGTCGCGCATAAAATCGACGAACACCGGATTGGGTATGATCATTTGGGAATGGGACTCGCCCAATTCCTCTCGCACGAGACATGCCAGCTCTGAGCCGAACCACTCCCTATCCTGGAACGTGGTGAATCGGTCGGCAAATACTCGCGTGCACTCATGCTTCCACAACGCCATGAGCACGCTCTCGGAGGTGATCACTGTGGATAAGGTGCCAACCATGCCCTGCCAGATGCGCGACAGGTCGCGCAGACTGAACACGTAGTGGAACTTCGCTGGCGTGGGCAGCAGTTTCTCGCGTGTGCGCTGCCACAGGTGCCGCGTGACCACGATCAGTTTCTTCACCAAATTGCGAATCTCGGGCACAAAGCCGCGCTTGGCATTGTAGTGGCCCTCACCGATAACGCGGAAGATCTTATCAATGGAGTCATTGTCGGGTATGTTGCAGTTGAAGACGCAGAACTGACGCTTGAGACGCGACGGTATGTCGTTCCGACCGCCGCCGGGCAGCCCCATGGCCGCCACATACTGTACATCCACAATGGTGGTAAAGTCGCCCGGCTTCTCCAGGCTGTAGAAGCCCTTCATGTCCATGGACTGGCGCACAATTTCATTGGTCACCTGATCGCCCCACTCATTGATCTCGGGCAGATTGATGTCGTCTATGAAGACGATCAGCTTACGGCCACCAGGGGGCCCAAAGGTGACGCCCACACGCTTCTCCACATAGCTCTCGATGGTGCGCTGGAACTGGTAGGGGCTGGTGGCCGACGAGAAGTTGAAGGATCGGCCCATGTACGTCTCAATGTTCATCTTCTTCATGAAGTTCTTCATGATCACTGTCTTCCCGGTACCCTGTTCGCCGATGACCATCACGGCGCGCTCCTGATTGGCAATGGTTCCGATTAGATAGTCGATACGCACATTATCCACAATGGGCACCAAAATACTCAAGTAGTCTGGTGTGGAAAGCTCCGGATACATGTAGGGTGTGACGAGCGTCTTCCACGACTGCCACACGCCCGTTGGAGAAACGAAATGGTCGAATATGGTGTTCTCGCTAGCACTACCCTTGGGATAGTCGAGGTGCGGAAAGGATTCCTTCACAAAGAGATTCATTCGAACGCGATCGGTAGTTGAGAGGTAACCCCCCAGGCCCCAGGCCAGAGCGAATATATACAAGCGGTGCAAGTGTTCCGGTGTACAGGTGTCCTCTTTCTCCTCGACAAAGCTCTCAATGGGCAGATCCTCTATAGGGGTAAAGTATGGTGTAGAATCAACAGGATTGGTAGCACTACTTGTACACACATTTGTTAGTAATTGGTAGTAAATGATAAGGTTTAGACGAGACGACACATAACTCTATTTGAACAACAAGACTATAAACAGAACACACAGAATTACACACACAATGGAGGGAGGTGCCAATCGACTGAGAACCAAACCAAACGGAGAACCAAGTCCTCCTTTGATTGGATCTCAACAACAATTAGGATGTTAATGACAATACGCACACACAGAAGCAGATCTATATTGTACATTTACATGTGTTTAAATATGGAAACCCCTTATGGGAGGAGTTGTTATACTTTACCGACAATCTGACTGCCAATCGATTGCCGTCGCGCCACTTCGATTTGTTTTTGATGCTCTACTCGCTTATTCGCTGAAAAGTTTCAATTCAATTTTGTATGTGGGGTTTTTGTTTTTGTTTGGGTTTCGTTTTTTGAGTTTTGGGTGTTTGGGGCGACTTTCTTCTATCCTTCTTCCACTTACCATCATGGCTCTCCTTGCTCGAAAGGCTCACAGCCTGTTCGTCCTCCTTCTTGACGGGTATCAAGCCCTCCAGAATGAACAGCATCTGCTGCACTATGTTGCACTGCAGGACTGGCATCTGAAGCTTCACCATTTGTGCCCCCCAGTTGTGTACCTCGACAAATGTCTCATCGAACAGATCGGAAAACGTGGTCTTTTCGCCAGGCGCGCGATTCTTTAGCCAGGCCTGAACAACTGTGAAGAAAGTTTTGGATTGTTTCATCATTATTTCATCTCAAAAAAGGATCGAAACACCTACTCGGTCGTGCATCCAGGCCAGAAGAGCTCATGTAAACCATGCCGTTGCGTGACACAGTAGCGGGTGAGGCATTGTCGATGTTGTGCGGCTCGAAGATAATCTTAACGGTTGGCGCCATCGTTAGGCGATCGCCATTGGCCAGAGTCAAGGTTTTGTTGTCATCCAGCACGGAGTTGAGGTTCTCTATCCAAATACTGTCCACTGGACCATCGAGCACCAGCCACACATTTTCGCCTGCCTTCAGCTTAAGGGTCTTGCGCCACAGGGCCGAGAAGATGCCATCGGTCCAGTCATTGGTGGCCACATCGAGGCGTCCAAACATTTGGGCTGCTGTGATCGCCTTGGGGTTCATCCGCATCTCGCGGTGATTCTCCCCCATTTGGGTCATGGCCTTCATCAGGGTGTGGATGCAGGTGGTTTTGCCCGCTCCACTCGGGCCCAGGGTCATGATGCCATGGCGAACGTTCTGGGTCTCGTACAACTGTATAAGCTTCAGGACCCAGGGCGGATGATAGATCAGACTGGCCTCGTCTGTTTGCTGGAGAATGGCAGCCTCCAACTCTGGATAGTTGGTACTCTCGAGAGTCTATTCAAAGAACGAGAGAGAGAGAGAGAGAGAGAGAGAGAAGGGGGTTAAATGAAGGAATATATGTGAATGTCTCCTACCTGATTGGGAAACAAGTCGGACACCAACGAGAGGAAGAGCGGCTCATCATCATCAATCAGCTTGGAGAGATTCATGTCGCGGAGGACGCGCATCACAATGGTGCTCTCAGTGTCCTTTGAGTTCCTCCGCTTGGCTGCCCCGAGCGTACGCAGCACGGAGAGTATGTTCCTCAGACCGAAGTCGTAGTGGACCTGCTTCGTCAGCTGCTCCTCGCACAGCTTATACAGTGTGTAGAACTTCCGTGCCAGCGTTATGTTCTCCAGGAAACCGCAGCTGGCCAGCTTCACGCGGATGATTATCTGTCTGTCCGGCACCATCATCGCCACGGTCCGGAACTGTATTTTCAGATTCTCGGGCAACTCTTTGCGACCCGCGTACCCGGGATTCTGTTTAAACATTTAGTTCTCATTTAATTGGCCATAGGTACTAATCGATTGCTTTTGAATCTAGTACATCGTTTATTTAACTTATTGCCGGGACAGGTCGATATTTATGTTTATCCTGGGCACTCCCTGCACACCATAAACAAGCGAAAACATAGCCCCAACAAAGGATTTCATCATTAAACTCAAACGCACACACAACTGTCTGTCTGTAGGTCTACGTAAACGGGAGTGGAGGACTGGAGGACTGGAGGCCTGGAGGACTGGAGAACTGGAGGCCTGGGTGACATAACGACTCATTAAATTATAATGTCCTGCCGCCTAAAAATGTTATATAAATGGGCCTAATAATTCAGTGCGCAAATTAAAATACATATAGACACCGAGACTAAAGCCGAAGCCTTCGAAAGGGTTAGAGGCAGACCATGAGAAGGGTAGCAAGGGGGGGAGGGAGGCACCGGTTTGGTGTAGATAACAAGTGGGCGTTGATTGACATACTGTACCATTATTGGCGACGTCGCCGGGGCTAACGCTAATCGCATTACCCCCGATCATAGTTGGCGTCGCTTTTAATTAAGCTTCAGAGCCCCGTACTATATCTATGTACCCATATCTATAGTTTGCTTTGCCTTGCCTTACTATTCTCTATACTTGGGACCAGCCTTGGCTGGCTTTCCTTCGCTTGGCTTCCTATTTGGCCTGAAAGCATTTAATTCTGATTGTGCGTAGAGAGGCGTTGAGATTGCTGAGAAGAGGAGAGACGGTTATTCGGGACAGGGCCCCTCGTGGCATGTGGCAGGCAAATTAATCGAGTCATGCAGCCGCTTAAATGTAAATACACGGGACTCTGCTCCTCCTTTGGTGCTCTTCTTGTTATTTGTTTTCCCTTTTGTGTGCTGGTTATTGGTTTTTACGGTTTTTTGGGGGGGGGGGCGGTGGATGCTTTTTGGCATGGCAGGAGGCACACCACACGCGAAAAAGCCATAGTAAATTGTATTACAGCTTCAGTTGAGTTGAGAAAAATTGTACATGACTAATATCGTTGGAATTATGTGCAAAAAGGCGCCTGTCACTCTCCATTTTGCAACAAGTTAAATGGGAAAAGCATTCGATTAAAGCAAACGACTTAAAACAATTTAATTTTCTACTAAATACTCGTACACAGGAAAATCATCTTCCCAATGACCAGAATGATGGATAGTTTTGTTTTGTGTTGTTTTTTGTAAATACTCAAATTTCAAAGAAAGTAAGAGTGGAGTAGAGGAATGGGTTGTGCGAGTATCTAAACATTAATAAAGACTTAGCACGGAAGAGGCTCACAGGTGTCTGTCTATTATTCATTGTAACCGGTACTCGTGGAGTAATTGTATTCGTATGCATGTACTAGATAGTATGTACAGGCCAAGGGCAACATTTCGACCCATTTTATTCCAAAAGAGCCTTCCTGCTTAGCCTTTACTTTAAATGTATTTAAGTGTCTACGAGTAAACGTGAATATACTGGAGTGAATGCTAAGTGAATTTGTGCAGCAGGTAGGGTATTACCATAGTTATGAATATTCCAAATTCTGGATTCATTTCAATCGTATCTCCATCTGTGAAAAGGAAAGTTTTCTTCTTCTCCTTCTTGGCCGTCAGCACGACGGCCACTTGTTGAGCGGCCACTGAAAGAACCGGCAGTTCGATGCGGTTGAACTCATCGAAGCAGCCCCAGCTTCCAGACTGGGCCAGACCCTTATATATGCGTCCCAGCCCTCTAACCAAACAAGTAAACTTTGAGTAAACCTTGAACAGGATGAACTGAACTTACCTGTAATCCATTTGATCGGAGCAATTAAAGACGACAACATACTTGGCCAACGTTTTGCCCATATCCTTGACAGTTTCCGTTTTTCCAGTGCCAGCCGGCCCGCATGGCGCTCCCCCCATGGACAAGGTAAGAGCCTGGGCCAAAGTGATATAGCAACTGAAATGGAATAACAATTTAGAGGGTATGACAAGAAACTTTTTCTCAAGGCGTGATCCACAACCACATGATAAAGACAAGACCAAGCCAAGAGACGCTCTTTAAAATATCAAAGCAGTCCCGCAGTACAGCCACTAATTTGCGATGACATCGAAAGAGCTAAGACGAAACTCGGGCGAATGAAAATGAGTGGGAGGGAGAAGTGCCTCCAGGAAAATAGCACCGCCACTTTACAGCTTTCCGGAGGCAACTGGCTGCCGCTGTCAAAACTTTATTTATATTCCGCTAAGTGAAGTTTATCTTTACGAGCATGTCAACGGCGCGTCGGTTGTTGAAATTCCTTTTGGTCTCGCTCTCCCTTTGAGTTTCGTTGAAGAAGATTTCCTGCAGCTTCCAGCCATCGACCGCTTTAAATTGCTGCCAACAGTTGTTTTTTTGCCAATTGTTTACATAGAAAAAAAAACTGACGAGAGTATAGTTCAAAGTGCTGGCACAATGCCCTACGGCAGGCACGGCATTCCAAGGTGTGTTCCATCGGGCCGGAGGAATTCGCAAAGAATTCGTGCAATTGAAAACAAATTTATGTTATATTTACTAGTGGAAATTCTTGTCAGTCAAACGCGAAATACATGATTTTATTTCCACTTAAGAACCATCGAATGGAGACCTGGTTATCGCGGAACTGTTTATACTCCCCCGCAGTTCGAGTTTAGGCAAAATATTACAAGTACACTCACCGATCTGTCAATGGTGTGATAACCAGTCGATCTGTGCAGCCAAGATATTCGTTCTGGTAGGTAAATGTGACATCGGTAACCGATATCCAGGTCTTGTCCAGATCCTCTTTGAAGTAGAAGCGGCATTGTTTGAGCCATTCAAAGTCGTTTGCTGATTTGATGTTCATGCGGCACTGGAATGGTTACGAATATTATTACAACATATACGAGCATAGGAGAGATATGTAGTCCTTAACAATAGTATTCTGTGTAATCTAAATAACCCACCAAAATATCGAAGATATCGCGCTGATGCACATGAATGGTGATCAGGGTCTCGAAGTTCGTGCGCTCGCGCTTTGTCAGATTGCGAGTGGTTTGGTCGATGAGCGTGTTGAGGATCTCGAGGAACTTGTTATTTGTCTCGGACATGACCTTCCTCTCATGTCTGGCCTGCATCAGAGCCATTTCTGCATCTCGCGTCCAAACCATTTGAATGCCGAGCAGGCCAATCTGGGCCGGCGCCTTCTCAAGGAAGCTGAGGAGGGTGAAGTTTGGATCGTTAATGGTCGCATAGGCGGTGCGAATGATCGAGTGCAGTGACTGCTGTGCTGTGACCAGCAATTGAGTTAGCCATGTCTCGACAGAGCCCTCCGCACGGATGGCGCGATCCAGCTGGATCATCTCGCCCTCGCTGCTTATGATGGCCATCATTTTGTTGTACTCGACGTCGTGGAACTTCACCGACTTTGTGTTGTCGAAAATATTCAGGAGGTGGTTTTGTATGGTATGCGAATCGGAAGCTTGACCCAGTATCTCAAGCAGTGCAGGATCTGACACAAAGAAGAAACGTGGAAACATCATGCGCTTGCGCTCTAGATAACCACTCAAGGATTTCTGACAAATCTCCAGTTGCTCCTGCAGATGAGGCAGCAACTGTTTAAGCAAATCGTCACCGACGCAGCAAGCCACAACGCCGGGTGTCTCGTGGGCTCGCTGCATGATTTTTTGCCAGGATTTGTCTATTTTCGAAAACCTTTTCGCCTCCTTCGGCAGTTGCTTCGCAATATCGCCCCCAACAAACACTGCCTCCAGATAGACCCACATGTTCTGCACCAAGAGCCACCGCTCCAGTATCTCATTCGAGTTGGAGAGGTCATAGACCCACTGTTGTATCTGTTTCCGAAACGGAGCGTTGTATCGGTTGGATAGGAGGGATCCCAGCACCATCAGGCTGTCCTCCAATTGGCCAATCGTTTCGGCCGTAGTGTCGCCGCGCAGCAAGAGTTCGCCGCGATTGTTGAAGCTCATGAATTGCAGCTCGTGCACGGACCACTCATTGGTCACCTGCTTCAGCTTGGCTTCGATGTCCTTCTCCTTCATGGCACTGATGCAAATGTCCTCGATGTCCTCCTTGTGCTTGAGCAGCGGCGCCTCCAATATGTTCTTGAGCGAGAAACCCTCCGAGTCGAACTCGAAGATGTAGCGAGTAACGTCCATGATCCGTTGCCAGTGGCGTGGCTTCATGGCTTTATTCGCCATCAACTCCAGTAGGGGGCACATATCGTTAAAGTCATCGATTGTTTTCTTCAGAGCATGGAAAGCCGGCCACTCTTTCAGTCCCTTCGGCAGCTTCCGGCAGCGGTTTTGGAACTCCATCAACTCGTTGTTGATCTCCTCAATGTCCACCTCATTCCAGGGTATGTCGTAGTAGCTGCTCACTCTGTCAATCACATCGTTATACAGTTTGTAAAGTTTCTGCAGCAGGTTCAGTTCCTTGCGTATCTGCCCCAGCTCTGGATAGTCCGTTTGCGGCAGACCGAAGAGTTCCTCGCCACTCTGGTACGTCTGCAGGCGTCGCCACATGCCTTCGAAGCGGTTCTGGAACAGTATAAGCCGGTCGGAGGCCTCTCTCGGCGTTAGCCCCGCCTGCATAGGACCCGCCGTCCGATACTCCGTCACGTACGAGATCTTGTCCTGCTTGAAGTTGTCCAAATTGGTGCGCAAGTCGTCCTGGAAGGCTGGCTGCATGTCCAGCAGCTTCACTTGTGCCTGCAGTGCCCCAGCCAACAAGTTCTGGAATGTGGCCCGCAAATTGTCCACCAGGTCGAACTGGTCACGCTCCACTTGCACCTCATAGCGCGTCAGGACATTGAATGCTTCCTACAGGACAAGACGAGACCGCAAAGAGTGAGTAGATGGCATCTTGGGTGCTGCCTGTACTACTGCCTCACCTCTATCGGATCTATTCGAAGTTCCATGTCCACCTCCTGCTCACGAATCTTACCCAAAGTCTCCATTATCATGCGCACATCATCCAAGTCACGTATAGGCCTGTCCAGCTTACGATCCATTTCATTGATTACGGCATATACATAGTCCATTTCCTTCTTGTACTTCTTCTTCATAGCCTGTCCAATTTTGTGGTTGCAGGCTGAAAATAGAAACCGTCTAAAGTGTTCGTTCGTTCGTTCTCCCTTTCCCATTCCCTTTGCCCCTTCCCTCCCATCTCCCATCTCCCTATTCCATTTCGTGCGCCACACAATGATATCGATGTCATTAATCAAAGCCAGGCCAAGGGCTAATTTATTTTCACACAGTCACATCCTCCAGCTGTGTGGGGTCTCTCGGCTCTCGGCTCTTGGCTCCTTCCTTCCAATCATTTTGTGTGGGGAATTTATTTTCGTATTTCTGGGGATGTCTTGTGTTTCAGTTAATTTGGTTAAACAAATTAGATTATCTAATTGGACGCCAATTTATTTGAATAGCTTCCTATTTGTCCACAAAACAAAAGAATTCGCGAGGGTGCCAAAATTTATGGTTGATTAACGTTTCGTGTATCTAAAAATGGAAACAGCATATCCTTCTAGTCTACAATTAGAATAAAATACATTCCATAAGCACCCCATAGCCCCCCTTCTTTAGATGAAATACATATAGTATGTAGAAGCATAAGTTATAGTTCTAAAAAATGCATCGGACTGCTACTTACATTTGATTTCAATGGCCAAACCATACTTAAGCCTTTCATTATACACTGCCACGCACTGTCCAAAGACCTCCATGTCTGGCTCAATCAGCAGATTGGCATCCAGATCGGATAGACAGCGCAGGGTGGTCTCGAACTCCTGCAGGCCAAACTCCATTAGCTGACGAGTGGTGCGATCGTTCTTCCACAGGAAGTGGTAGGGCTTCCAGCGCTTAATGTACGTTTGAATCTCTGGCTTTACGTTCTTCGTGCAGCTGGAGAGCTGGTTGACAGCCTTGGCCACCTCTTTGTTATCCATGATGGCCGAGTAGAAGCTTTTCAGCATGTGCGGCATCTGTGGTCGTTCCTCGGAGGCCAGACAATAGATTTTGCGACGTCGACTCTTTCCGCCGGCGCCGCCAGAGGCCTCGTTGTGGTTGCGTCCGACGCGCGGCTGCGTCACCGTCATCGAAACTTGCTGCGGTTGGTAAGACAAGATTTTGGAGAACATTGCGAAGCTATTCAGTGGGGCGGTACGCACCGGCGGATCTTTGCCGCTGCTCCACTGAGCCACACCCTTCGCAATGCCCGTGATGTTCTTGCCAGCCGTCACCAAAATGTCCTGCAGCTCGTCCAGACTCGGTTTGATAACCACATGGGGTATCTGCAGCTGCGCGTGCAGCGCAAATATAGGCTTTTTGAAAACCGTCTCATTCTCATCGGCAATGAATCGACGTCTCAGTGTATCCAGTGCGGCTCGAATGACCTTTATCAGTACGTCAATGACCTTGCGGCTGTAATAGCGACGCATCTCGACCACCGCATTGCACACCATATCCTACACAAAAACAAGAAGGATTATTTTTTGACTTGTGTCCATCTTTTACACGTCCCACCTGCATGCCCTTAGGCAGGCTTTCTGTGGTCGACAGCAGGGACAGGGGATTCTCAAAGCAAGACCACAAGATACTCCAGTCCTGCTGCTGCCCTCCGCCGCCGCCACCGCCGCTGCCACCACCGCCTCCACTTGTGGTGCCAGCAGCAGCTGCTCCTGCACTGTCTTCAGCTTTTCGTCCACCTGATCCAGTGGCCTCTCCTTTTGGAGAGACTGCTGCTCAAAAGTTTCCAATTCATAATGTTTATATATTGCAGTCCCAGGTCTTACCATCGAAGAGGGTCGTCACATCATCGCCTGCTATCTCCTTGAATGTGGCCGTTGCCTTGTCCACTAAGCTTAGAACCTCTTCCACCGCCTCGGAGACCATTTGACTTTTACGATTCAGTTCGATGGCCGCTTTCCTAGGGGAGGACAATCACGTCATTAGTATTTCACATGCAATTTAGATACAATATTAAAATGTGATAAAGAACCCATTAGAATAAATCACCAGCAGAAACAGAATCACCTTCAGACAGTTGAAAGGTCGCGCAAACCTTGAACATTCATTTTAGCAACCCAAATTAAAAGTGAATTCTCTCCCCCCCCCCCCCCCCCCCCCCCCCCCCCCCCCCCCCCCCCCCCCCCCCGAACCCCCAAAGCATGTCAGAATCAGAGACTCACCGGCAGGCCTCCTCGCTGCGCTCCAGAAACTCATCAACTGTCCAGATCTCATCGTCTGCTCAAGAAACAAATGGGAAAAGTTTTCAGGCAGCATACAATTAGACGCGAGTCCTGAGAGATGCTCGCATGTGGGAGCCACCAACCTGCTGGTAATATTTGCAACGAGACGTCCTGCATCCACATGAGCACATGGAGTATGCGATTGGAATAGATGTCATGAACACGGGCCACAAGAACCTCAAAGTTCTCGATGGCCTGCTTGCAGCGCTCATAGAATTCAGTCCAGTTTTGGTTGGTCCACTGGAAATAAAGAAAAAATCAATAAGAATTCAGAGGAGATCTGCAGCTGACGGACTCACATTTATGGTATGTAGTCCTGGCTTCAGCATCGCCGTCAAGCGCACCAGCTGGGGCAGAAACAAAGGACGCACCTCCAGCTTCACAGCCCGGACCGTTGAAAGAAACATTTTGATGAGACACTACGGGGCAAAAGCACAGTTCTTAATGATATACGATTTTCGATTAGCATAATGGCAGAATAACACACATTTAACGAGTCCTGTATGGTGATGAAATACTGCTGGCGACTCATCAGAGTGGCGGCCACAATCGGCAGCTCGATCTTTAGCTTGGCCAGCATTTTGGCTTCTCTGATCAGCAATGGTATTGTGGGGTGTAGATTGACAAACAATTTGTCCCCCTGCAGGCAAAGTAGTGGCTGCAGGAGGCAGGCATCGGCAACGCTGACGTCTTGATCCAGCCATATGGATACAATTTCGTCCTCGTATTCCTGGAGCACTCCCAAGACGTTGTGGAATCGCATATCCAAGTCCTTAGCCATGGGCAGGGTACTCAGCACCGCATGATCCATCACCGCATCTATGAGCTCTGTTAGATGTAGACTCAATGCCCGACACCAATGAATGCGTCCGGCAATGGGCGGGAAGTTTCTCGCCAGCGGGGGATCGTCTCGTTGCTTGCGAAAAGTTTTCAGTATGCGATCCACCTCCTTGTCAACGTAACGCAATATCCGTGTGTACTTCTCGTCCATCTTGGTCAGGGGAATTTTCTCGCTAACTTTTTCGAAACGCACCAAAAAACGTATGCACTGCGGCGTCTCCCAGACCGTGTCAAAGTCCTTTTCAATCAGCGTGGCTATGGTATCCTTTAGGGAGTTGGTTTTGTGTATAAACCTCTCAAAATCGTCATTGAAGTTGGAGTTTCGATGATCTAGGTAGTCATATTTCTTCGAAATAACCTCCTTTTTGGCCTCTTCGAAATGATTAGAGGCATCCTCCAAGGCCTCCCCCAACAGAAGGCCCTCCAGGCGACGCTCGAACAAATGGTTGTAGTCATCGATCAGGTTGAACATGTTTATAATTTTCGAAAGACGCTCGCAGAATGTATCGAATTTTCCTGAAATTATCAAGCATTACTATAGATTATATAAAAACGTTTAGATTCGTATAGTTACCAAAGACAAAGTTCTCGGAGAACCCAAATGGTGTCTGATTGGGCAGAAACGGCTGCTCGCGCACCGTGTAGTACGTCTCGTGGTAAATGTGGTTCAGTTTAATGCAGTTGCTGAGTTTTGTTCGAATTAAGCTGCGATCCTGGGACCAGATTGTCTCCTTGCAACGACAAGTGATGTAGGACTTGCAGGTCTCGATCATTTGGTTTGTTATCTAGAAGCAAAATTAATTGTTTAATAGATATTTACTATATACCTCAAAGCAAAACAAAAGTTAAGGGTAAAATGAAGTTAAATTCTCTATCATACACCGACAATGAACTTCTTGAACAGCACCCTAGCACCATCGACGTCAAAGAGGTCTTCGACTTGTTAATTCCACGGCACTTACCTCAGCTTGGTGGGAAATTTCAAGGTGAGTCAGACAAGAAGGCTTTAGTCATGCTTCAAAGAGCTTTTATGTCGTCGGACCACGAGCAAAAAGTGGAGGTCAGAACACGGCAAGAAATCGGCCGTGGGGACGGGGATTTAGCGAATTGGAAATAGAATATATTTCCAGCAGATATATGTTCGAATGTCCTGCTTGTTTCAGCTAACATTTTCGTTGGAAAATCTGGTAAATGTATTGAGATATATTATTTTTGTAGCAACATTTGCACTCACTTTAACCATCAGTGCTGATGTTCTTTCTGATGTATTATAGAATTGGGATACACTGTAAATCAGTCGCACCGTTTGCAGTAGACTTAAGATGGACTCCTTCATGCTTACAGTGTCGTCCAGGTACAGCGAGTGACAGCACGTTTCCATGGCTTGTATAAACTTGGAATTGTCCCGTGCCTCATTGTAGCAAAAGGTTATTTTACGATCGGTTTCCTTCCATTGCCTTATAATGCGGGAGCCCGCCAAAAAAAGACAATGCAGAGTAAACTGCACTTCTTTGTCTTGCAAATGGGCCAGAAGCTGTGAGAACTGCGCGCCACGTTTCTTCCAGTACTCCAGTTCGTCCTGTGGACCACTGTGATCGTTCTCCTTGCGGAGCTGTTCGCTTTCGCCAAGGATTTTCAATATCCCCTTTGTCCAGTTATTGACACGTTCCTCGAGCTGTGTGCAAAACTCTTGGTTCTTGGACATGTCCTTGACCTCATCCACCAGATCGATTTTCTCAAACATATCGCAGCCATCGGCAAATACGTTGTGATGATCGCACACCTGCTCGCAGACGCGCAACGCACTGCAGAATGATCGCAGTCCTGGAAGGAGCTGCCCTTTGATAAGACCGCAGCTAACGTCCTCCTCATCGCCTTCCAAACTGGGAAAGGCCAGGGCCTGCATGAATACAAACTCAACGATTCGCTCAATGGAAGTGACCAGGCCAATGTTCTTGGCATCGATTACACCACAGTACCTGTGATGAATAATCAAGGATCACGTAGAACCAAATAGAAGAGTATAAAAAGACTTACAAATCCTTTTGGAATCCCTCTTCCGGAAGCTGTTTGGACGTATTCACTCGAAAGATATAAATACAAACACCTGTAAAGGCGCAGGTCCAACCATCCGTCAGGAATAACTTCTTTTGCTTTGGCGGAGGCATACCACTCGGAGAGGCGCCACCTGATGAAGTAACAGAGAGGTAAGTGTGGCTCATTCGATAGACAGCAATATACAGAGATGTAAATTGTAATTTTATAGTCTTATATATTCTTATAGCTAAGACCTTGCGGCGTCTTAGAACTGCTAGATGCAATGCCACTTCGTGACGGTCCCGGCTTATTTGCGTCTGGAGTCGGTGTAGGCTCCGGTTCATCCACTTCCTGATAAAACCAGAGCAGCTTGTTTTTCATATTCGGCAAAAATAGCTGATTGATTTCATCGAGCTACAATAGGAAGTATTAAAGATATAGGAATATCTCAATATATGGTATAAATATAGGAAATATAGAAACTACCATATCCCCTTCGAATATGTAATCCATGAGCTGATGTCTGGGCAACTGAGTGGCGTCGATCAACAACTGGAAGGTGAACTCCAGTCGGGGATCCATCTCCCCACGGCGGGCCTTGCGTTCGCATTCTTCGCGTCGGCGCTGTGCTTCGTCCGGGTCCATGTTTCAACGTTATCACGTATCACATACGCACGCGTATTATATATTATTTTTTGTTGTTTTGTTTTGTTTTTTAACACGTGTATGACCGTTGGGGTTCCAGAAAATAATTTTTCGGATCAAAAGTTTGCAAGTGCGGTAGGATTTTGTATTTATATTTTTGTCAAAAATCGAACATTGATTTTAAATTTTAAATCAATTCATTGTTTGTTTTTTTGTTTCAAAATTCAAAAACGGGAGAGACCAAAAATATGTTAGTTTCAAAAAACAATTTGTTTTTACACTACAAATGCGTGTTGCAGCAAATTCTGGATTGCAAATTGTTTTATAACTAAATCTATATTCAAAAACTCTAACTACGTTTTACATAAAAACAGATAATTCATAAAATCAAAGTTATTTCTGCATACATACAAAAGTGTGTTTTTCAAAAATATATTTTCCTAAGTTTTTGTATTTTGCATTTATGTAAGTGGGGATTGGGGGTTGTTACTCAGCTAAAACGAAATGAAGATATGTGTATTAGTTGTAATTAACTGTCCTATTAGCCGTTAGACAACAAATACATAGGCATTTACATTCGCTGTACGAAATACGTAGGTGTTTGCGATTACGTAATCAGTCAAAGGGTAACAAGGAAGGGATCTAAAGACATTACATTTTACTGTTAACAAGCAATGTTTACACTTGCATTACACCTAATACGGTTAATTTTAGTATTGAATCTAATTTGGTTTCGAAATTTTGGCACCTGCAAAATATCTCCCTGGTCCTCTTCTTCCTCTTCTTCATCACTGCTGGCCCCTTCGCCACGCATTGCCAGCACATGTTCAATCAGCTTTTTTTTCTGCACGAACATTTTGTCCAACAATTCTACACAAAAAGCAAAGTCACCATAAAGAGAGGCGCCCAAATGTGCAACCTTTATCAAATATCATAATAGATTTACTAGATTTGCAATCGCTGTCTGTTTTTCTACAATGCGAAAGTTTACGTCACACCAGGAATTGAACAAACAAAAATACGCGCCATGTTGCCCAGCAACTGATCAGTGTTGAAAAGCACACTAAGTGAACCAATCGGAACTAGTCCGTCGTATCGGTTCACTGTTTTAGCTGTATTCAGCTTGAAGAAAACGAAAAAATAAAGAACATTTTTATTAAGAGCGTAACTAAAGGTTTTCACAATTTTGTATTAAGGGGATAGTTAATATGGTTTGTACAGTATTTCCTATAACTCATCTAGCTCTGTGGAATGACCCACACGAATACTAATTCGTGATCAGTTTCCTGTCTGGTACGAAATTTATTGATCAATCGGATAAAATTATATTTTAAGGGCTGAGGGTCCTAGTTGGAAGAAGGTCCTACAAGAAGAATTTACAATCGTTTATATTTTTCGCCATTTACCTCAAGAAGTCGAACCATTTAAATAGAGGAGGCTTTAGTGTGCCAAGGTCGGTTTGTCATCATACTAGACGCTATGTTGTTGTTGGGGAACCAAAATTGAAGCAAAAACAATCGAAGTCAAGTATTTAAAATAAGCCAGTCAAGTAGAAAATAAATTCATTAATTGAATAAAACTATGTGGGCAGGGCTGAGAGATAGTTAGCTAGTAATATTCCACGGAATATAAAAATCAAGGAATATAGACCTTGAATTCGTTAGTATATTTACGGTATATTTTTAAAATGAGACAGTTTATTTTGGTATATTTCTGAGGGTCGGGCGGTATATTTTAACAATAAGTCCGCGGTCGCACTGGCGCTTACAGTTATTTAAAAAAATTCTGCATCGAGTTTTGAAGCTTTAGTGCTAGTTGGTTTTTTTTGTGTGTTTTTAGGTTTGTAAACAATGGACAAACTTTTAGAGGATTGGTCAAAGTGGAATCCCATGGCCTTGGATTATTACGACGAATCCCTTAATATTTATGCCGATGAGTCTGGCCAAAATGTGGTTGAGAAAGCGCACCGACCATTGAAGCCGAGCGACATGCGTAAAAAGAAGCAAACGGGCACTGCGAACGCCAAATATCCGTATCTGGTTCTAAGGAAAAAAGTAAGATTTATTTCCACGTGCTCTGTGCTGAATTTCTTTGGCCAAATTCATGTCCGCAGCATCGACTATAAGGCTAATTCGGACAGATTCACAGTTTTCTTCAATGACTTGGGGTAGGTAGGAATGGCTGTATGCGAATCCATGTTTGCTAAATGTGCACATTTTTATCTCGCTGCAGTTCCTTAGAGGCTGCACACTGCCAACTGGAAGAATTTCCTTTATTATTTCAGTTGCAACGAAGCGGGATCGGTGGCGAGGAAAAGCCCAAGCCCATGGTGAGCGCCGCCAACCAATTATCCGATCCAGTTAATCTTCCAGCACTAGTGCCAACTGCTCGTGGCCCAATCGACTTGAAATCACGCACTATACAAACTTCGGCCAGCGCAAATATGCATCCAGAGTTCATAGTAGTTCCAATCGTGGATGCTTCGTCCTATAAGTCCGGCTCTCTCCTGGCAATTGGAGACGTGGAGAAGCGCTATAAGAGTGTTAAGTTCGAGCATAACTTGGAGCGCCACGGGGCCTATGTACTTGAGAAACAATATGAAGAGGAAACGTTGACCAAGCCACTGATCCGACAGCTTCGTTTTGGGAGAAAATTGTTTAAGTAAGTAAATAAAGGCCTGTATCAACGGGGAAGCCATTGGGCTGGCATGTCGTTTAAACAGACCTGAAACGTATGATTTTGTACAATACTTAATTTTCCAGGAACACGGATGTAGATGATGTGGATGAAGATGATAACGAGTGTATAGATATGTCTGGATACGAAAAATGCGTGGTCTGCAACGGTTACACATCCATTGTGTGTAAAATTTGCGATATGCCCTTTTGCGATGCGTACTGCTGGGGCATTGTCTCCCAGCAGCACGATAGCAAATGCGGCACTGGTCAGAAAGTGGATATTAACGATGAGAATTTCAGACAATTGATTCTCAAGTCTGGTTTGCCGTCCAAAAATTCCATGGTCACGATTACTGCCTTCGAACAGTCGAATATCGTGTATGTGCGCCCGGCTGATTTCCTTTCTCAAAAGGCCTACTACCGCGTGCTCGCTGAGATCAGGAAGCATGACAAAGATGTACCCAAGCTTGACCAGCTGCCGGTCTGTGGCCAGATGGTCCTCTATAAGTTCGAGGGACAAGTTGTACGGGCCATGGTGGTGAATGTTGACAATCCGAAGGACATATGCGTAGTCTCCGTTGATTTTGGCAGCGTTGAATACACTAATCCGGGGAACCTGTATCAGTGCAGCTCTTATTTGAGTGATTTGCCGCGCTATGCCGTTCCTGTGAAGCTCCGCGGCGTACCAAGGCGCGCCATAACCCCAACTTTGCGGGATGTTATGTACGCAATGCAAGGGTCCTCTTTTGAACTAAGGTACCACAAGCACGAGTACGACCATAAAAACAAAATGCAGACGGCAGTGCTATGGTGTATGGAGGAAAATAGAAGCATTAACAGCCTGCTTAAGAAAGTTATAACACCCGTGGAGCCCGCTTTTAATGAGCCCGGGTTCAATGAAGATGTAAGATGTACTGCTCTACCAGAATTACGGCTTTTTAAAATCTGATTTTCTCATTAGTTTCTGCCGCATGTGGCTGAGCCACCAGGGAAGAACATCGACTTGATTGTCACGGACAACTCGTTCCTAAAGTATGGCATCATCTACTGCACCCCCGCAAAATTGGCAGTGGAGATCACGAAAATGCAGCCAGCGTTCCAGGACTATGGAGAAAATATTGCCAAAGCTGACACCTATGCCGCTCCGTAAGGACCCAACCGGAGAGAGAGAGAGAGAGAGAATTGCTTGAGCAAATCCTTCATCAAATTGAATTCTTTTTGCAGGAAAGGACAATTGTGCGTTGCCAAGTATATGGGAAAATGGTATCGCGGCGTTTCGATGGAGCTTGTCGGTGATGGCTATCCCAGCATCTTGTTCCTGGACTATGGAAATATTGTGCCGATCCACGTGACGGATATCCGTGCATATCCGCAGCAACTAACATACCCCGTATTGACTACGGAATACGTTTTGATGGGTAAATTGAGCGAGTGCTTCAATACAAACCAAGATCTAAGTTTATAATTTCTATCTGTATCTCGTGCTTAGGCGTGCCGGAAATCCTTACGGATGCGCAGGTCAAACGTCTCGAGAATCGTTTCGCCTTGGGTGCCATTGTGACCTGCGATGAGATTGTGAAGAATGAAGAAAACAACTACTCCCTTCGCTTTGATGATCTGCAGGAGCATCTATAGCGGAACATTCTATTGGTGCCAAACTACTGGTATATTGTACAGTTTCTGTGCACAAAGACAGGGCCTAATGCCATTTAATTCCATTATATACAGAATTTCTGTATAAATCTTCAATCTTTAAATCTTCATTATATACAATACAATCAATACAAAATAATAAAGAATACAAAAAAAGCGCTATAGGTTTTCCCTATTTTTCATTCACACCAAAAGCTTTATTTTGTACAGTCTGCATTCATATGATTTTTATTTTTTGCTTCTGTTGTAGACTTTTTGCCATTTGTAAAGGGACCAAAATATGAATTTTTCCATAATTTGCGCCAATCTAAAGCCTCAACTGACAAATTTACCAAAGGACAATATATGTAGTAGATAAGATGTATAAAATTATGTGGGCATAGCTGGGCGTTCTTTCTAGCTAGTATTATTCGACGGAATATCAAAATATAGCAATATGAACGACTATCCTCTTCGTTTGTCTTGTTTGCCCATTTTCGCTAAAACCTTTTCATTTTTTGACCTATTTCGCTATAACCTTTTTTACGAAAAATCCAATAAAAGCCAGTCTTAAGAATAAGCCAGTTAAGCAGAAAAACGATTCATCAATCGTATAAAACTATGTGGGCATGGCTATATGTTCTATATAGCTAATAATATTCGACGGAACATCAAAATTGAGCAATATGGTTGCGAATCCTTGACGGTGAACGATTAACCTATTATAAGCCAATGGGGTATTTCAATTTTCCACCGAAAATAATGAAAATTAAATAATGTAGCGCAGTTCAGGTTTTCTACAAGACGAATTTACAATCGTCAATATTTTCCGCCATTTACCTCAAGTAGTTGAACTATTTAAATATAGGGGCTTAAGTGGGCTAAGTTCGGTTTTTCATCATACGAGACGCTTATTGTTGTTGAGAAACCAAAATTGAGGCAAAAAAAATCAAAGTCAAGTATTCAAAATAAACCAGTCAAGTAGAAAAAGAATTCTTTAATTGGATAAAATTATGATGGCATGGCTAAATGTTCTATATAGCTAGTAATATTCCACGGAATATCAATAATGAGGAATATCTATAACAGAACTTGACTTCGTCAGTATATTTACGGTAAATTTTGAAAATGAGGCGGTATATTTCGGTGCTGTTCTGAGGGTCATACTGTAGAAATACTGGTTTTCGCCGCGCTCCCATGGTATTTTTGTCAATTTCATCAATCTATTAATTTAATTTTCAATGCTATATAGAAATCCAATAAAAGGAAGTATTTCGAATAGGCCAATCATGTATAGAATTGATTCATCAATCGTATAAAATTATGATGGCATGGTTAAATGTTTTATATAGCTAGTAATACTCGACGGAATATGAAAAACGAGGAATATGTAAAATAGAAGGTCGGATGATATATTTTATCGATAAGTCCGCGGTCACACTGCCTACAAATTTCCGCCTGGCGGCAATTTATTTATTTACATTTATTGACACTCAAAATGGATTTAAATACGTTGCTGCAGAGCGCCCAGAACCTGACAAATGCGGCCAAAGCCGAGTACGAGATGCCTCAGGTGGAGCGTACGCTCCAACAGGTGTTGCAGGCCACCACGGAGCTACACTCGCGCGTCACTCAGTCCAGCAACAAAGATATACAAGCGTAAGTAAAGTAAAGCAATTGTGCGATTTCCCAGGCTGATCAGGTTTCTGCGGCAGGCATATACTGCTCGGTTCCAAGGGCATAGATCTTCCCAAGCTTACCCAAAAGCTGGAGGCGCTCAATGCACGAAAAACCTTCGAACCGGTCGATGTGGTTGGGGCTGACACGGATGTGTGCACATTCCTGAAAAACGAGCGCGAGAACGCCATACTTTCAGTGATTGAGGATACCAATACAAACGTGAGTACATGGTTTTGCTGCTCCTCCTACATTCAGTAGAATGGCCTTCTTCTTTAACAGATCAGTGAAACGGTGAGCAAACAGAAGTGGGAGAACCTGAACAGCACTTGGAATGAGGAGAAAAGCCGGTTGCTGGACGCCCTGATTGGACCCTCGCAGAACTTTATCGATCTGCAGCGTCTGCCAGAGCACATTACCCTCGATCCCAACTTGCCGATAAGCAGATGCCTCAGCCGAATGGAGCTTATCTACGCCCAGGAGCTGCGCCACTATAACGAACTGCTGCTGAAGGGCGCCCACCGACCAAATCTTGTGCAGAAGTTTGCCGTGTTGACCAGCAGCTTTGGCGATGATCGGCTGACAGACATGTGGTCAACGGTGGCCGCCGTGACGCAGGTGAACGAGCCCCTACACAGCGATCCCATCAAAGCTCGCCAGCAGCGGCCAGAGTTTGTTATTAACGCCAAATCGTGTCTCGAGAGGCACTACAAGATCTACATGTGTATCGTGGTGGGGGCTGCCCGCTCCAGCAATTGCTATCAACTGGTACGCGCCTATGTGACCAATCGATTCAGCGCTCAGCAGACAATCGGCCTAGTGGACACGTTGGACGACAAGCCACTGTGGCCCATGGTCTACTATTCCCTGCGCTGTGGAGCAGCAGAGGCGGCTGTGGAATTCCTGCACGAGGCCGGACCCAGTTACGAAGACTTTGCCCAGGTCATCGCCGATCGCAGCGCGGGCGCCGTGAATCCGAGGACAGAGACACAGTTGAAGCTGCAGTACGCCAACAAGATTAAGAACTCCACAGATGCATATAAGAAGGCAGTGTACTGCTTAATCCTGGGCTGCGACCCCAACGAGTTGCACGGCGAGGTGGGCAAGGCTATCGACGACTATTTATGGATCAAGCTGGCTATGCTCCGTCCCGGGGATGCCGCCGGCTATGGTAGGCTCCAGTCGGAGATCCTCGAGAAGTATGGAGAAAAGCATTTCCATGCCAGCAACCAGACTGACGTCTATTTCAAAGCCCTGGTTCTTGTCGGCCTTTTTGAAGCCTCGATTGAGCTACTGGCCCGCAATGGTCAATCCGTTCATGCCGTCCACATGGCCATTGCCCTGCACGAGCTGGGGGTGCTGGGCGGAGCCCGCAGTGTCTCGCAACCGTTGCTGTCCATCGACATCGCCGACCCTCAGCCGCTGCGCCGCCTCAATCTGACGAGATTGGTCCGGCTGTACGCGCAGCGCTTCGAGCGCACGGATACGACGGAGGCTCTTAACTACTACTTCACCCTACGTTGCTTGCGAGATCCGAAGGGCCGGAACATGTTCCTCACCTGCGTCTGTGATCTGGTGGTAGGCAGCGGGGCGCTGGATACCAGCATTTTCGACTTGATATTCGGCCAGCGGATGACTGATGCCGACGAAGAGGTTCCAGGGTGAGTCTGAGTGTATTTCTCCGTGCCCCCCCACCAGCATATCACTTTCTTTAATTCCGTTCTTAGAGGAGTATTCCGCCAATTTGATTGTCCGGAGTTCGACACGAACACCACGGCCTCGCTGATCGCAGAAGAGCTGGTTGCCCGAGGCAGCTTCGAAATAGCCGTGCGGCTTTACGAGTTGGCTGGCAACTACAACCTCGCCCTGAAGCACTTCAACATTCTTCTGGCACAGGTCGTGCAGTTGTCGCCGCAGGAGGGATCACAGCGGGCCCGTCTTCGAGACGAGGCTAATCGATTTAGCAGACTCTTGGCAGCGCTCCGTATAGATGTGGAGCCCAAAATAAGGGGCAGCTTTGCACTGCTGCAGCTGCTCCTCGTTTTCTTTGACCTCCATCATGAGGGGAAGCTGGTCCAAGCTCTAGAACAGCTGCAGCGCACGAAGCTGATGCCAAACACCACGGATGATGTGGAGGGCTGTTTGACCACCATCAAGAAACTCAGCGGAGAGGTCATCAAGGTGATCCCCGACGTGTTGGTGGCTGCCATGGACATCACACTCACCCAGTACAACCAGTTGAAGCCGTCGGGCACCTGTAGCTCGAATCAGCTGCAGTTGCAGCTCGAAAAGTTGCGAGTGCGGGCCAAAGCCTTGTCCAACCTCGCCGCCAGCATGCCTTTCCGCATGCCCTACGAAACCAACAAACGTCTGATGCAGCTGGAGCTGATGATGCACTAGAATAAAAGTATGCTAACCTGTACAGGAGATCAGATATGTACTCTATTTATTTCATCAGCATGAAAATGTACTCCTCCTCTTCCTCCTCTTCGGTGTCCGCGTGATCTTCAAGTCTCTGCTCAAGTTCCTGTATTCTAAGAAGAGCAGCAGCCAGCTTTTGCTGCAAGCTAACGCTGATGTCTTTGGTTCCTTGGCAGGATGGACATGATTCAGCCCCATCAGTACCTTTCGAATTGTCCTCGTCGATTCCCTCATCTTCAGCCTCGTTCCTGAGAGGGAGATCCAAGGGATCTTCAGTGTCAGTGCCAAGATTCAGTTCAGGTAAGGCTTGCTTTGGCAACTTGCTGTTTTTGTTGGGCAGCAGACTCGGACGAAAGTGTCTGGAGCATATGAACGGCCACTTTAGACCGTCTTTAAGCCTGCACAGCTTCATCCACTCTGTTCGCAACTGCGGCTCTGTGGGAAAACAGTGCAATCTATCGGGCGGCGATCGTGTCGTGCAATCCCCGATGCAGCACTTTCGCACCAACTTTTTCTTCTTTGCGGCGCCATGGTGCAGTCCGTCTGTCTTGCCTGAAAATCAAAGGATCGTCAGAGTATATATCCTTTAGCTACTACTAATAGTGACCTGACCTACCCACAAAGAGCGTTGGTACTGCCCAGGCGAACAATTTGGACTTGCCGAAACAGTGCGGCTCAAAGTGTCGCCGGCACACCCGTCGATTCGAGAGTTTTGCGTCCTTTGGCATGCAGAGATTCTCCATCCACTTCAGCCTGACGCCCGGCTTTGTAGGAAACTTGAACATAGAGCTGCTGTCTTGCAAGCCACTCTCGTGACATTCGGAAACAGTGCAACAAAGTCGTTCATATTTAATCATTTTTTTGTTTTTTTTTTTTGATTATGTGACCCTGAAGTGAAATGGAGAAAGGCCGTTTCTAAGCTTGTCTTTAAATTTTGTCCTTTTCCAAGCACTCCATTTTATATAATAGCTGGAAACTCGATTTGAAGTGCTACGACAAGTGATATTTGGACAGCATTTAATGCATTAAGCGTCTAAGAACATTAAATATTTATTTCAAATTGTTTTTTGTTCAACCGAAATTTATCGATTCCCAAAAAATTCAGACCCCTTTTTTGTCTACATTTTCCCGCTTCTCCGTCTGGTCACACTAAAGACTGCGAATAAACGAAGGTGATTGCAGTTTTTGGCTCTCTTTTCGCTCTCTCTGAAGCGGTTCAACGGAATATCAAAATAAGACCGATTACTCTCTTACTTGTTTTTGTTTGACCTTTTTCGCCAGAAGTAATGAAAGTTTAATAATTTTAGACCAGTTCAGGTGAAAGATATCGTGGTTGTTTTTAAGTTCAGCGGAAAGATGACATGGATCTCCAAAAATTATTTACAATCAGTAATATTTTCCGCCATTTTCCTGAAGTCTTTGAAATATTTAAAAAGAGGGGGTTAATAGGCTCATCACACTGACGACCATCCACCATCCATTTCGGGGATGGTCCGTAAGGTTTTGCCGTTCCGAAAATTTCCCAGTTAGTCCACCATCCATTTTGGATGTTCCTAAACCGCACGTTTCTATGCGATAGTTAGCCGATGGTTTTCAAATGCAACTCTGAATAATTGTCATTCACAATGGAAAAATGGTATTCACTGCGAAAACGTAAACAATGATTGTAACAAAATTAACAAAAAACAAAAACAAGAACAGAACAGCTCGGAAGGACAGCAGACCAAATTTTTGAAAAACTTATTAATAAAATGGATTTAGTGCCAGAAAACTCCTCCAGTGGTACGTTGAATAGATATATTTGTTTTTTATTGTTTATAATATATAATATTATTACACAATGCAGCAAACAAGAGAACAACAGCAGGCGGCAGGGTGAAATGGAGTGCCGCGCTTGAGAGCCTGCTGATTGACATATGGAAGGAGAAAATTGAAGATTTGCGCGGACCACGCAAAAATGCACATGTGTAAATTAAGTTGTCCGTATGTCCAAGTAGCCTTAGCTGCTTGATGCGGTGGTCCTCGTGCGGTTTCCGTGGTATAGAATCCTTTATGAAGATTATGTTGGAGAGATAACTGTCTCTCTTATCACTGGCCTTGTGGTACAGTGGTATAGAATTAATAATTCAAAGTGTTTACGGCTGGTTGCCGGAGCAAGGTTTATTAACAAGCGTTAGCTTTCGTTATAAGAACAGAACTAAAACTAGGAGCCACCAGCAAGCTGGGGCATAAAGTCTGCTGAATCAAAAGTATTTAATTGCCAAAGAATGCAAAGCTACAAAATATATGTACTTAGAGCTACAAAGCTACAGTCGGTAAGCCGACTTGGCATAAGCGATAATGCTGATCTTGCGGCATGTGCAAGATATCAGATTACCGCCGGTTGACCGTCACATTCAGGGCGCTGAACTGAAGTTCGCTGATTTGGCATCTTGAGTGCAAACAACATGGAGCAGAGCACATTGGACAACGACAGTAAGTTTTATTAATTTATTGCTAAAAAAATATATTTCATTTAAGGTGTTCATTGCAGATCCTGATGAGTACTTTTCGGATATTATTGAGATGGACCTGGACGGATCTTGTAGCTCCAGCACCTTGTCTGGGCGTCCGCCAAAGAAAAAGAAAAAGACCGACATTTCGTGGCTGGCAGAGATCGCCCAGGAGCGTCTCGAACAACAAAAGGACCACCACAGAAAGAAGGAGGAGCACGACGTTAGGCAGGAGAAGATGGTGCAGGACTTGATCAGCACCCAAACAAAATTCCAGAACGACTTATTAGAAGTTTTAAAAAATAAAAATAAATAAGTTTTTAATTTTCATTACGGTCTACACAATATTTTGCGATTGCAGATCGTATCTGTTCTGCTGACTGATTAAAGTCAGCAGAACTGTTGCTGGTATCGGGCTGTTCGCGCTGCTCATTTGTTGCAAGCTCCCAATTTTCATTAATCGCGCTGTTGTGCATATTTAATATATTGTGTAAAATACAACAGCTCATTATTATGGCGCTATTATTTTTGTGGTGGCTATCAAGACCTTTTCCGAATATTCGAAATCTGGCTTTTAAATGCCCAAATGCATTTTCCACCACTCGCCTAGCTTTGGAAAGGTTGTAGTTAAACGTGCGCTATTACAAAGAGGCGACTGTGGAAAACGGGTAAGGTTTCATCAGCTTTTTAGAAAACCTAAATGCCGAGTCCCCGATAAGCATTACAGGGACGTTTACTCCGCTTATTTCCTTGGCTTTCTCTTGGAGTAATGCCGATGCTTCGATATGTTTTGCAAGGCTTGACTTCTGGTGTATCATCGAGTCATTGCACCTTCCTGCAGAGCCGATATTTACATATGTAAATCTGTATCTAAAAAGAATCGGATTTAAATAATTTAGGACATTAAACCAACTTGCTAAATACATATTTTTGTGCAAGATATTTGCATACCTATAAGTGCTCTGCAAAACTCGTGCAGGATATTACACACACTGTTTGGAGCTACACCGAAAAGCCTGCCAACTGTTCGGTACTCAGAGGACGAGCCCAAAGTGTATAGCGCAATGGCGATGCGCTTTTCCAAAGGAATTGCAGCTCGGCAGTTGGTGTCTTTCTTTCGCAGCACTTCAAGCCGATTCACTAAAATATCAAAGCAGGGCCTCTCCATTCGGAAACTCTCTTTGAAAAACGCCTCGTTGTTTTCTGGTACATCTTTCTCCCAAAATGTCCCGAACCGCTTCTAAAACCATAAAATATGTCCTTGTACTTTAAACTATGGTTGAAGTTAGTAGAAGTACTCACAAACGACCATAATCTTCCTGGCTTTTGTGTTTTTATGGCAGTCATCTGGGTCATCTCATCCTCGTCAATGTTAAAGTCATCATCGTCATCATCATTATTCATTGACAGCAACATTATTAGTTGGTGCAAGAAAATATTTTGCTGTTGAACCACAGCCGAAATAATTGCTATATCTTCATCATCCATTATAAGAACCAAGAATTAATAAATCTTCCGCGCAAATTTAATGAACTTGTTATTGGCATCAGCTGTTTTTGACGGATGGTGGATGGTGGCAGTGTGAATCGGAGTTTCACATCTGTCAAAAAATCCCACCATTCCCCCGGGATGGGCTCAGTGTGCAGAGCCTATAAGTGGGTTAAGTTCGATATACGATATATAATGGTATATTTTGTCAATTTCATCAATCTATTAAATTTCATTTTCAAGTTATATAGAAATCCAAAACACGCAAGTATTTAGAATAAACCAGTGAAGTAGAAAATTGATTCATCAATCGGATAAAATTATGTGGGCATGGCTAAATGTTCTATATAGCTGAGAATATTCCACGGAATATCAAAAACGAGAAAATGTATAATATAACTTGAATTTGTCAGTATATTTTTGGTATATTTTGAAAATGCGACGGTATATTTGCGAGTGTCTGACCGTATTTCAGCGATAAAACCACTGTCACACTGACACCAATCTTGACGCGTGCTCTGGCACTTTTTTGACGAAAAATAAATATTGAAAAGTGTTATTAAAGTAAAGTAAAGAAGGAATAAACTATTTTTAAAGTGTAACACAAAAAGGTAAACTGATTTAGCAACTTTAAGTTGCATTTTTGGGGCATACGAATCGCGTGTATGTACATTTTGTGCAAAGATACCATGCGCAAGAGGGTGCCTGCAAATCAAAATGGCGTACGCGGTGCAAAAAAAAAAAGCAGCTAGCGTCACAAGCAATAAAATCGCCGGCTGGAAAAACGCATTTCCATTGTTTTATATTTGTCCATTGTTTTTGTTTGTACTAAAAAGTTGCCTTATTTGTAGTTTGCAAACAATTGACACTAAAATGGCAAACGCTGATGTGCAGTATAACTACGGCCAGCAGGACAACGGCGAGGACTACAATGATGATAGCAACCAGCAGGATGATGATGATCAGTACGAGGATAATGGCAATGATGGAGTGAATGTGAAGATTGAGAACGTGGGCGAAAGCCCAAAGTTTATACGCCTCCGCGGTCTTCCCTGGTCGGCAACGCACAAAGAGATCTTGGACTTTTTGGAGAATGTGAATGTCACCAATGCCTCGCAGGGCATTCATTTGGTGACGAGTCGTGTGGATGGCAAGAATACGGGCGAGGCCTATGTAGAAGTTGCAACCCAAGAGGACGTGGAGGAGGCACGAAAGTTGAACAAAGCCAGCATGGGACATCGCTATATTGAGGGTTTGTGTGAACCTTTGTTTTTTGGATGGTTGTGACTGTACTTGTACATGTTGCAGCACCAAAGCCTGCGCTATGTGTGCTGGCAACTCCAGTGTCCAGTGCCGAAAATTTATCTTAATTTCTGTCATCTGGTATTCTTTTTAATTAGTCTTTACCGCAACGCCTAAAGAAGCCAAGGAGGCGATGAGGAAGATTGGCGGTCATGGGAATGCTTTCGTTGTAAAGCTGCGAGGACTGCCCTATGCCGTCACAGAACAGCAGATCGAGGAGTTCTTTACTGGTAAGTCTCGCTTTTTCGTCCTGTACATTTTCCTAGGCTCATCTAGCAAAGACAGTGTTTGACTGCACTACCACTTTTGTTTTTTTTTTCTCCGGCTGAAGCCGACGGGCGAGTCGACATTCCTTTTTTTGAACCTATTAATCGTATCAACTACACTTCTCATACCAATTACACATACATTTATTTTCCGACAAATTGTAAATCTGTAAACCAATTCAATTGTGTTTACATCTATTTAGAGCTCAGCTCACAAAAGTGAAAGGATGTATTGGGTTTAGTCCGGCAAAGCATTTCCCACCTAATAAAGCAAACAATAATACTTGTTTAAAGTCGACGACCGAGTGTATGTGATCCATGTCCGTGTGTCCGCTAAAATATTTTGAAGATTATAATTGCAAATTTTCATAGTCGGTTAGTAATACTATGTAATTCTTCTGAACCCAGGTTCTGGGAACATTGTGGTCGGGGAATCTCTCGATTGCAGCATTCCCACATTGAACGGTTTTAACGAAACGGTTACGGTTGTCGATTTCAAACCTGCTAAACTTCAAGAACCGAACTATTAAAGAAAATCAAAACATGTATCGTATCAATCTCTCTGTATCGTATCTCTCTTATTTTGTATCTTAGTTTAACCTTGCATCATTATGTATATAAAAAATCTATATATTTGTATAAATCTTTGTTGGTTATCGTCATGGGCAGGGTTGGAAATCAAAACGGATCGGGAGGGCATACTTTTTGTTATGGACAGAAGGGGTCGAGCAACTGGGGAAGCTTTTGTTCAGTTCGAAAGCCAGGAAGACACTGAGCAAGCCTTGGGCCGAAATCGGGAAAAAATTGGGCACAGGTGGGTTCTTATGCATCATATCTACAACAACTACAACAACAAACCGGTGCTATAAAAGCATTCCAATGGTAAAATAACTTAAATACTCTTAGTTAAATATACAAAAGAACAAATAAAAAACATAACTTTTTCATGGAATATTCATACAAAACGTAAATATATCTATCATAAATAACCTCTATTTCAGTAGCAACCATTTTCTATGTGCGTTGCGCAAGCTATGGGTCTGGTTGGGCTTTTCAATCATGTTCAAGCGCCGAGATATGTGTGTTTCGATCAATCACAATAATACAATCACACGAATCGAGTGCTTTTGTTAATTTTAAACTGAAAATATAAAAAACTGTCTCAAAACGCATTTATTTATTTTGAAATGGCGTTGAATATTTACTTTCACTTTATGATTTTGTTGATTGGATAGTTAACCCTTAAAGAAACAACATGCCACCGACCCTAGCATAAGCACATCATTGTTGGGGCTCATTCTAATGTTCCCATGTTATTTTCTCGATTCTCGATTATATAGATACATTGAGATCTTCCGCAGCTCAATTGCTGAGATGAAGCGTGCCACAGGCAGCGGCGGAAGCTCTGGCGGACGCCCGGGCCCCTATGATATACGCGATCGCGGTGCCAATCGTGGAGGTAACGATTTCGGGGGAGGACGAAATGGTCAGTCAGCTAGCTGCATCTCTCTAGCCATAATATAGCCTATTTATATGTATATATTTGTAACCACAGACTGGGGTAACAATGGAAATTTCGGTGCTGGTGCCAACAACATGCTTGGCTTCAACAATCTCCCCAGTTTGATGAACTCTGGAAACTTTGGCAACAATCCCGGCGGTGGAAATGGTGGCGGTAATGGCGGAAACGGTGGAAATTTCGGACCAAATTCAGGACCGAGCAATTTTGGAAACTTTGGCGGGAACAGCGGAAACTCGAATTTCGGTGGAAACCTAGGTGGAAACGGCGGCGGTGGCAACAACGGCGGCGGTAACTTTGGGAACTTCGGGGGCAACAACGGAGCTGGTAATTTTGGAGGTAACAACAGCGGAGGAGGCTTCAACAGTGGCAGTAACTTCGGATCTCCAGTGGGCGGCAGCAACTTTGGCAATAACAACAATGGAGGATCCAATTTTGGTGGAAACAACGGAGGCGGCTTCAACAATGGTGGAAGTAACTTTGGCTCTGCAGTAGGCGGCGGCAACTTTGGCCCAATCGGTGGCGGTCGTAACAACAATAACGGCGGGAACTTTGGTAATAATTCCGGATTTGGAAATTTCGGAGCCAACAACGGCGGAAACGGAGGAAACGGCAACTTTGGCGTAGCCAACAATGTCGGCTTCAATAACGGCAGCAACTTTGGCTCATCCCTGAGCGGAGGGGGCAACTTTGGCCCCATTGGCGGTGGCCGTGGAAGCGATGTGGAGTACTATACAATCCATATGCGAGGACTCCCGTATACTTCATTCGAAAATGATGTCTTCAAGGTTTGCATACTTTCATGTTCGCACTTCGCACCCGATCAATTTTGTTAAATGCATTTCGTTTTTCTTTCAGTTCTTCGAGCCTGTTAGGCCTGCTAATGTCCGTATAAACTACAACAAGAAGGGTCTGCACAGCGGCACTGCTGATGCCTATTTCGACACCTACGAAGATTCCCAGATCGCCATGAAGCGCCATCGGGAACAAATGGGTTCGCGTTATATTGAGCTCTTCTACGACGGAAAGACACGAGGCGGTGCCAATGGAAATGGCGGTGGTGGCAATGGAAATGGAGATGGTGGCAACAATGGCGGTGGCGGTGGCGGCAACGGAGGTGGAGGAAACTTCTCTCGTCGCATCTGAGGCCCCTCCATCTGAGGGCTTGATTACATTAACTATAATGTAAGCGCAAGTATTTAATTAATAAACAAGGCGCAACTATAAATCGCTAAGGCACCTTTGTATTCGTATAATACACTATCAAATAGATTTTACACAGCGACACACATTTTGGTAGTTCATTAAAAAACAAACCTTTCCATACCGATATCCAAGGCGTTTAAATAATTAAATAAAACAGAAAACATTGTATTTAAGAATTAATTTTCGATAAATTTCAATTATAATATCCTAAGCTTCAACTGTATTCTTATGTTTTGAGTGAATAAACATTAGTTTTTAAACAAAAGCGAAACAACGATAGAATTGTATTTAATAACAGTGAAAGTATTCGAGAAAAAGAGGAATGGATAAGAGAGAATCCTGGCCATCGATTGGCATTTTGCGATGCACCATTTAATACTATATTTTCCAGTGCTGTCTATGGTTCTGCCCTTGAATAACATATTCTTTACGATTGCATAAATCAAGAACAGCGTTTTTTTTGTACATGGAAACCAAGACAATAGACAATAGCAATCTTCCAATTATAAGCCAATGACAGGCCTCACATTTCACTTACCTTCAAGACAAATGTCAACATAGTATCTCTGATAGATAACCACTTGTCAATAAATTCTTGTTTATTTGTTGATCTAATGATCATGTTCATAATTAAACCAATAAAATGCTTGCTAAGAATAGCTACGTTGAATAGATAGTCGTTGCCTTAAGCGGGATGTTGGGTCGTCTAAAGTTACGTATACTATAGTACATGTGCAAGTACATACATATGTAGTACCTGCGGTTTGGAAGATCTTTTTGAAAAGTACGACCACGTAAAACGATTTTGCGAGCAAGGCCCTTGCAGCCATAGGATGTGTCCAGTAGGATGTAAAAATCCTAAAAATGTGTAAGCCCGAAAGCTGTTTCTGTACATTCCAGTCATTTTAGTCTCTCGTCTGTCTAATGCGCTAATGAATCAAACATGCTTTGATAATTTGTTTATTGCGATCACAGTTTAAATTTGGACAACAAGCGCAAAGGTGTTACTATGCGCTTCATAAAAGAGGGAGATACAAGTATGGATAGTAGACTGAAAATATAAATATTTTAGCTGTCTGGCCTAGTCGGCAAAGGGAGTGGAATGTTACATATGTATAGAATATGTAGATTTTTGAGCTCTATAAATCCCATTAAAACTCAAACTACTCAAACGTAAAGTTAGACTCACTCACAATACGAGTAGTCCCCGTCCCCCCCTGTTCGCTGATTATACCGACACACAGATTTTTATTTCAGGCTATAAAGACCACGCAAATTGAGATAAGCATTTTGGAGTCGTGATTATTTCGAGCTCCCGTGCCGAACGGAACGGAATGGAAATCTGCCTCAGATTCGAAGCGGAAAACTCGTTACGTATGAATTGGAAAGATCTTTAATGCAAATCAGCGACGACCATTGGAAAATTGTAATTATAGCCGTCATTATTCTTAACTGAACGCGGGAGTTACCCGATGGTGATAAGCGAGCTCCAAACACCTAGCCAAACACCCAGCGAGAATAAGCAGCACAGCAGCAGCGGCGACGGACGGCGCCAGTCAATGCCAGAGCGCGAAGCGGTCGCGTTGACATCGGAGCTGCTCTCTAATAATACATTGGAGAGATACTTATTTTGTTGCTTATACTCGTAGTACTAATTGTCGGGCCGTGCTAAAATTCTGTGGAACCTAAAATCAAAAACCGATGCAAACTGGAACATCCATCATCGGTGCCGTGTCAATCAGAAATCGAAAATCAGAAATTGAATCAATCTCAAATCGGCTGCGCGAATCATATGGCTGTGGCATGTGGATCGGAGGGAACCTGACGATCACAGCAAAAGTAAAACACGCGCTACAAGTGTGAGCAGGTGGAACGCAAAACAGGTGACGCTCGTGGGGGTGTGGAGTGGGGTGGGGGGAGCCGTTGTGGAGAGAAACGGAGGAGGTGTCTGTGTACTCATTATTCTCATTCGTATTCGTAAACGTATTTTTTTTGCATCTCTGTGCCATTTTAATTGATTTTGTAAAAAATTGTGTATATATAACGTAGTGTTATTACAGTAAAGATATACCTACGAATAATGACAGATACATCCATGAAATACTAAATCTTTCTGTGATGTAATCTATACATAATATATGCATCCGAAAAGTACATATTTTTTATGAAATACGACAACACAATTAGCTTTTTAAACTTATTGCTTAATCTTTTGTTGTGTTAGCAAAAAGTACTACATATTTTCATATATTTTTTTGTCAAACTTTGAGCTTTTTATAGTATAACTCGTAGGTACATATATTCAACAGACAGGCCACAGTAAACGCTGCAGATGAGGTAAGAGAAGTGAAGAAGTGCTACTCGACAATTACTTTAGGTTTAGTCTTAACTCAAAGAGGTTGGCTTAAAATCCCCTTAAAAAATGAGTTCAAACTTCAGCAGGCCATCCACTTGTCTGATCGTGCCCCTTCAAAAGATTTGTCTTTCACATTATTACGTTTCCTTATCAGCTAGAGCAAATATGTACATACATTATTAATATTTTCCTCGAGTGGCTTCAAAGATTCACTTCGTATTGCCATGACACAGAAACCGTGAAAAAAGTGATACAAGAAAGTTTATACATACATATATACTACATTAATAAGGGTTTATATTTATCAGGAAAGATCTATAGATCCCACTACTTAGATAGCCAGTAATGCCTATGGCCAGTAGCCAATGAAAACACAACACAGCCATCAAATAATTTGATAGTCGTTTAAAATGGTCATTAGCATTATCCATTTTTAGCAGATCAATAAAAATAAACAGAAAATATTTAAACAAATCCAAAAATGTATAGCGTTAAGAATTATGAGCTTAAACAAAATAACTTTGGCACTGACATCGGAATTTGGAATTCGCAACCCGTAAATTTGTACAATCCCCCATCATAATACTGACTAGAGATTAACAAATTGTAATAAATCTTTAAAGTTCAGCCAAAAGTTGCTCAATGAAACTGGCTGGCTGGCAATTTATAAATAATAATAAAATCATAAATTATTCCGCCTACTGTTCCGCTCCTCCTGCACTGCACTGTGTCTTAGTCAGCCTCGATCCAACGATTACAGCCTTATCACGAGTATATACTCGTAGTGGCGTCTAATCGTTCAGTCGGAAGCTACTTGCTTTATTGTGGGGAAAATCAGAACAAACATAAACCATGTTTTCATATTACTTGTACATTTCCTCCTCATTCCAGATCGGTTTCTCAGTGGCATTGCAAGTGATATCCCAAATATATTTTGATAAGAATATAATTAACCTGTGAGACAGGTATTCCGATGTGCCATTGTTATGGTCGTTATTGCTGCTGTTAATTAAGCCTTCACACAGTTAAGTGCGCCACTTGAAATGTACACATGGCTATTGGCTATACAAAAAACCTCTTAAACACTCCCTTATCGCCAGTCGGATTCGGCCCAAAGGGTAGACAAGAGTAAAAAGTGATTTCTACAGATAACACCAGAGAGCGGCAATGGTGGCCGGTAGCCGGTAGACGGTAGCGCGGTATCAGTAGAAGTTTCCCAGGCAACGGAGACGTCGTCGTCGTCGTCGTCGTCACAGTCGTTGGACAGCAGAAGTTACTGGTGCAACTGAAAGTACAAGATTCGTGAATCAACTCTGCACGCAGCAGAGCTCAGATCAGAGCTCCATCAGTTGCCACCTACCCACCTACTCGTCGCCCGAGCTCGAGCCCTTGGATCTCGAAAGGAAGTCGATCTTGTGACTTCGCCATCATCGTGTACTGCAACACAAGTGCATTTTACATTGTGCTAATTGGACTTAATGTAGAAAAGAGCCCAAGAAATTTGCTTTTGCTCTTGCTTTTAAATTCAATTCATGTGACGAATGTGATTCCATGGGCATTCACAAGTGACGAATGCTGAAAAAATTCAAAATTTAAGAGCTTTTCGTGCGTGGAAAGTCGAGAGATATAAGATATAAGAAATGGCGAAAGTAAACAAAAACGAAAGCGAATCCCTGCTAGTCGCACCATCATCGGCCTCAGCCCGGATACACCACCCTGTGCGTACACATTCCAATGCGTCCTCGCTGTACTCAAATATGGGTCATCATCCTCACCATCGTGGAGAGCAGAGCCCCATGGTCGAGGGAGATATGGAAGAGGGTCTTGGCTACACCCACACACTGGTGAGTGAACTAAAAAGAAAGTTAAGCACATTTACGTTAAGGTGTCTTGTAAAAAACAATTTACAAATAATTACTGAAATCGGTGCAAATGTACACATCATCAGCTTTGGATTTTTCAGCTTTTATATGCAATTTTCTCTTGACTGTCATGTGACATGGCTTGATCAAGACTCTACCGATTGAATACTTATATTTTCAATGAACAAGTTTAGACGTCATTTACATTTACATGTGTGGGCGATTCGAATTCTTTTGCGGTTAGTCGGACTGGATAATTTTTTTGTTTCTTCTTGCTCGTTCAATTTCTATAGCTCAAATACTAGGTATTCAATTCTATAATAAAGAAGAACCAAATCGTATGTACTGCTTCATATACTCGTATTTGGTTTCTAATTTCTGTTGTATGCGTCTGATTTTTATTGTTTTTATTTGCTATTCCTAAGTGGTCTCTGGAGTATTTTTTCCCTTGGATAAAAGCATAAAAGCATTAGTTGCAGTCTTTACACAATAGCGATAGCAAATGATATTATGATAAATATTTTAAATGCATTGCTAATTGATTGTTTGAAATTGTCAATCGGATTATGAAGCTTAATAGTAAGTAAACTGCCTCATCAAGTAATAAAAAATGAAAAGTAATGTGCTTATCTGCAAAGCCAGGTAATACCAAAACGAGGCCAAGTAATTCCCCTAATGATAAATATTCGATTATTCAAAGAGCCGTAAATACATACGATAATATCAACATATAATGTACGTATGTACGCATCTATTGTTGTGAGTCTATTTTAGACCTATATTTATATTTGTATTTGCATGCCGACAGCACCTTGCGCACCTTGCCACAGCGCCCTTCAGTGAACCAACTCGTGGAGACTCCATGTTGATAATGAAATATATTATAATATATCTGTATCTCTATCTATATACAGGTATGTGGGTACACCTGTCGAGGAATGGCATTACTGTCTTGTCTTAGTTTTTGTCATCAACAAACAAGAGTAGTATTCGGTGACAAACTAAGCTACTTGTTTGGGATCCGATCTTATTTATGTTGCACGGCTTTCTAGCAACATCTAATTAGAGTTTATTCAGCATCCGTTTAATCCATGGTACTACAGCTAGTAGATCAGTAGTTACTACTACTACTCGTATGAGTATTTTCGGAGGGTATTCTACCCCTCGGTTTCATATTATATTCCTTTTTTCTTTTGTTCGTCTCATGTGACCATTTGTTTATTTTTCATTTAACTTTTTGTTTTTGTCATGCGTTCAGTAATCCATTGCTCGCGGCATGATTGTAGGAGCATAGTATATCTCATTAAACCATGGGATAATTTCGGCTATATTTCAAACAATGTTTGCTTATTAGAGCACTGATATTTGCAGCAGTTTATAGGAGATAGCGACCTAATTAGGAGCCCTATTAATCGATTGATCACAATGGCACAATGTTCTTATCGACGTCAGACGATCTTTCCATCAATCATAATTCAGTTCTTTCTCTGATAACGAACAAAAATTCGATTGGGTCAATCGATTAAACATTACCCGACGAAGATGCGATGCTTCCTAAGCTTTTATATCAGAATGTTGAGTGCTGAGTGAATATGAATATTATTTTGGTTGCCCCCCACAGAAGACTGAGGCGATGTTTGAATTCTGATTTCAGATATAATTTTTATTTCATAGTATTTACGCACCACGCGCTACGATTTAATCTTGGAAAATTTTATTTACCCAAAGATTTCATTCAGTTTTTAATTAATTTTCTCCATTCTCCGCGAGAGAATGCGATGCTCAGCTATTATTTCGAGCCTTATCGTGTGGATTCCAGCGGCCTTAACGGTGTCTCTGTCTATTGTATACCCGAAATCGATGCTGGTGGAGCACCAGTCGCCATACAATTTTAGCCAAGATCACTTTGGTTTGTCGCACCGTTGCTAATTTTCAACATACGAGTGGCTTAGTTTTCACATTTTGCCGTCAGAAGAGTAAGTAAATTAACATATCAGCGATATGCGGAGCACAGAGATCACACACATCAGATAGATCATCATCAAAGCTCAGTGTTCGATACCGAAATTAGGGGATAATGATTGAAAAACAGTTCATTCTCTGGCATACTCGAATGTTGTGTAACATGTGCAGTTGGTCATGTGAATTTAATAAATAAAAGCCTTCTAAACTTTTTGATAATTCAATAGCGTATGCAAATGATTTATAGTTTTCTCTGTCTCTGTTTTATTGAAAGCATTTAGCGATTTTTGTGAGACACTTTCTACTAGCAAGTAACCAATAAGACTCTATCAAAGGATCCTGGAGCCTGGAGGGCGAGGCCATTGTAGATGATGATCGGGGTCACTACTAGCGGGGGTTCACATGGTTATTCAAAGAACATTCATCGGGGGCAGCCAAGTGGAATGATCTTGAAAATTGTTGCTTATACTTATAGCGTGTACACCAACCGCTGTTTACGTTAACAGAAACCTCATGTTCAAGCAGTGCTCTAATTTCGAACAGTCAGCAATTCAAAGGCGATAAAGCTTCGGCTCTCTTTTAAATAGTATCGTATTCGTAGTCGTATTCTCCCTTAAATCAATGATATGAATGAAATACATAGACTATAGAGTGCCAGCTAGCAATAGCTTTTCACAAAGAACACATTGTCATTCTATACGAGATTTTGGGGAGTCAAAATTCTTAAAATTGATTCAAGCAGTGCTCTAATTTCGAACAGTCAGCAATTCAAAGGCGATAAAGCTTCGGCTCTCTTTTAAATAGTATCGTATTCGTAGTCGTATTCTCCCTTAAATCAATGATATGAATGAAATAGATAGACTATAGAGTGCCAGCTAGCAATAGCTTTTCACAAAGAACACATTGTCATTCTATACGAGATTTTGGGGAGTCAAAATTCTTAAAATTGAAATTACGCTAATAACTGGGGTTAAGCGGCCGTGCAAATGGACTAAGCCACAAGATATACTTAAATTTGAGCAAAATCCAGCAACGATGCAAAGATACAACATGTGACCCAATGCCTAGTCCGCTGCCCGCCGCACATTGAGGCTATTAAAGCAAGTAATCGCAATTTGTGCAGCTTAAGTGATCAGACATCAGAGACAGTGGGACTATACAGGCCAAACACAAGATACAAGTGGACGGGAACGGTTCTTGGAGGCAATACTTGCCCGATAAGAGCTACGTAAGTCCGAAGTGGACCCACTGTGCACTGAGCTGAGCGCTGAGCATTTTCACTTTTTCACTGTTGACCAGTCTACAGTCTACAGACCACAGATTATTAAATTTATGAATTTCTATTGATATTTACACGCAAACTTTGACCGCTCGAGAGCCACTGAACACATCCACATGCATAGATGGAGACAGGCATCTTCTAAGTAAAAAACTTGAGACTGTAGGAAAACGGTAGCCTTACGAGTATATGTACATATAGTACATATGAGTGCGTTGTTGTTGGCTTGGTGTTTGTGTACTAAATTTAATGGAATCTTGAGTTTAAGCGAGACCAAATCGGCCTATCTTCATGACACTATTCAGTTCGACTGCAAACTTTGTTCGGTTCGCACAGGCAGACGCTGACGAGAGTGGTGTATCGTATCCCGGCTTCAGAGATTTTGCAATGTGCAAAGATTAATTACTATGTCCCAAAACATAATTGTTACTGCGAAAAAGGGGTCTAGAAACGATCTTTGATTGATCGCAAATGAACGTGTAGAGCGTGTGTATTATTGAATGCTTCCACTGATACTACCATAAGAATGGTTTACTTTGGCGATCGACAACGCGATCGTAATCGCGATCGCAGCAATCAGAAAGTGGAACGAATTATTCACGATGAAGAGTTTGGCGAAGAGAATGTCGAGCTGGTCGACTCGGAGTGGGCGGACTTCGAGAAGTTCATTTGCCAGTTACGCAAGCGTCGCACCAGTAATATGTCGATGGAGGAGGAACTGCGTCATGTACAGCGTCATCCGAAGATCAAATCGCAGGCATTTTACCCCTGCCCACCGTCAGCGGAGCACACGCGGGACTCGGACTCATCGGACGATGATGATCCCATTGGATACATTGACACACTTGTAAGCAGAGACCACAGTCCAGCAATACTCGCACTACTACCATATATCCGAATAGTATAAGTTGTCTAATGCAATTGCCCCTAGATAGCATAGCCTGTAGGTATTTCGTGGGAAGTAATTGCATTCTTATCAGTATTATCAGTCTTCTATCTACATCGTATATCTTTACACTCCTGTGTAGGTTTATGGGTCTTCGAATCGTCGCGATTATTATGCCAATAAGTCTGGTTCGTGACTGCAGACGCGTTTTACGGAACAAATCTTTCCACTTTCTTATTTTATGATATTTAATGATGATTATGAACAATCATTGCTTACGTACACGTTTATAGACAGATAGGGGAAATCCGGAGACTCATGAAGAAAGATTATATCTACTAGATTGCAGAACCACTTTGCGATCGGAATAAGTATAGCCGGAATGGACGCGCTTTTTAAGTGCTTCGATTTGTAAAAACCGAGTAGATTGATGGGTATTAATATGGCCATACGTTTGAACTGGTTAATATTTGATTTTTTGATGATATCAAGCTGGCAGCACTTCAATTCGACCTTTCATCCACTCTACTCTGGTCGTCCACTCTGTTGTATTGGGCATCTGGCAGGGAATATTTCATCATTGAAATATGTACTTTTGAATGAATTTACAATATTCTAAAGCTTTCGCTCGCTGCTCTTATCGCAAGCTGTTTTCGTTATGCTTGTACTCGTACCTGGGCCTCTGTCAAAGCAATGCAGAATAAGTTTACGAATGACGAAAAACAAGCAAAAGACATTAGCTATTTTTAATCCGATTATAATGCAAAGTGTTCATTATATTTAAAGCAGAAATAAATATTTTCATTGCTAAGGATAGTAGGGTGGAATGTGACGAGCACACTAGGAAACCGAAGCAAGTAAGCAATTCCTCTAAGAGCCTTGAAATAAAAAAGAAAATATTCTGAATTCCGAATTCTGAAATTCATAATCCACTAATTACGATCCCATTAAAATCTCATGCGATACGCCTTCCGAAAATCAGTAAATCCATAGTCCTATTGAGTTTTTTATTGCCAAGAACTTAAACAACTCAACATTCCTCCTCCTTCGAGGCAATTTTTTTAGATTCATATTTTGTTTACACTTGGCGCAACATTTTCATTAAATTTTATTGTATTTTTCATTTTGTTCATTTTGAAATATCGACATAGCATGTAGCGTGCTACCCTGCCACTGCCACTGCCACTGCCACAGCGTGTACGCGTAGGTCTAGCCAAAAGAAATTTCAATAATTTTCCACAGGGCACAAACTGGGAAGAAAAGCTCGTCAATTCAGTTCAGTTTCAAAATACACGCGTTTACGCGGACACGAGCGCTGTTTCGTTTGGTCCATGGATTAAATTATCAATAATTATCAATCAATATACGATATAAAATAATTTAAAATCATAGAAAAGATTTCCAATCGTTGGTTCTTGAATGATATCAGTGCGGAATACTGTGTGAAAATAAATCAAATGCCTCAAGGCACTGAGCCCCGTATAAAAAGTCCCCAATAAATTGAAACGAATTTTCAAAAATTTCTGTTCTGTGCTGACGAGGTGGGACTGGGGCTCAAGGGCAGGGGCCTGGCAATGAGAATCAAAAACATTATATAGTAGAAGAAACAGCGCGAAAACTAAAAATAATTGGCAAACAAAATGCGACACAAAAATTTGGCCAACAGCCGCCGTCGCAGTGTCAAAGGCCAGCAGAAACAGCAAACACATACAGATACTCGTACAGATAGATTTTGACTGAAAATTTTAAGTACAATACTCTTGATGTACGGTGCGGGACACTGTTCGCGTAAATCTCTTGCTTGATGTTTAACAATAGTCACGCGCACCAGGATGAGTACATTCGCGAATATACCTTCGAGCCGGAGCTGCTGATCAATCGCGAGGAGTACTTGCGGGAGGAGGAGCGCGCCCACAAATTGCCCTCGACGCCCGTCCGCCTGCGCTGGGATGAGGCGATTGCCAAGCAAAAGGAGAAGCATCGCAAAGCCAGCATTGATGTGTCCAACGATGATACAAATCAGATCGATATCGATATTGAGGCTTTCTACTATGTAAGTGGCAGTCACAACAGCCCACAGTCCACCCCCCCCGATGGCCGATGGCCGATGGCTTTCGTCGGGCGGTGCAGCGCGGCACTTGACCTCCAAAACAATTGGCAGTGGTCTTTACCTTGCCTTGCCCTGAATACCAACCATTTCTTGTAGCAATGTGCTCTTCTTCGAGAACGTGGTGTACATGTATCGGCCTTTAGCTTGGGTCTCGAGAGAGAGATATGCATAGCCTTTTATCATTCATCAGCGGTTCATTAATCACTTAAACAGGAAACTAACAAAACCAATAACTGTCTTTTGTTCACAGATGTATGGTCGTTATACCAAAGATTTAGGAGAATTCGCAAAGGATGAAGCCAGAAAACTCAAGCTACTCGAAAAGCGACGAAAGCAGGAAGACAAACAACGGAATAAGGTAAAATTAAATAGAAACGTAAAAACGTAAAAACGTAAGAGTCAGCCCTCGAACCAATTAACTTGTGATCTCTCCTCGAAATGCAAACAATGTACATATGAGATAAATCAATATTTAAGGTACAAATAATATCATATTGTGATAAGAGTAAGGCTTGCGCAAAACCCCAAAAATAGCTCAAAAGTAGATCGATCCTTTGCTAGGGTATTCTTGACACGCATCAGTTTATAAAGCAGCAGTGCTGGGATATGTTTACAGGAACTGCTAGGGACACAATCGACCAGAGCAAAGCATATATCATCATGGATCTGGAGGCATACGGTGGCTCGCCTGGGCGAGGACTGGGTCTTCTTGGCGTTACTAGGTATTATCATGGCCCTGCTCTCATTTATCATGGACAAAGGCATATCTATATGTACAAATGGTAATTCAGCTAAATTCCCAAGTGAAAACACGCTGCTAACAATTCTTCATTTTCCTCTGAATTCTCTAGCGCGTATCTGGCTCTATCGCGATCTGACGTCACATCCACTCATTCAATATATATCTTGGGTATCATTGCCGGTCTGTTTAATATTATTTTCTGCCGGCTTTGTGCATCTCATCGCACCGCAAAGTATAGGTAAGTGTCCCACCAAAACAAACCCCAACTATTAGACAATGTATTGTACGAGTATGTAGTTCTCATTGGTAGAGTAGCAATCATTGATTATGTGATTATTTGACGAGTATTATGAAGGGGGTTTTCCAAAATTGCATGAATTTTTTGCTTACTTACTTTACTTCTATGGTTCTATTGATATAAACAGGAGGCAAACGAAAGGAGTTAGAGAGTGCATTACTTTGGCAACCGGCGGAGGGGAAGGCAAAAGAGTATGCCCGAGAATGCAAGAACAAAATACATGCAGTTGCGCGATCGAGACTGATCGCTGCTCGACTCGAGTGTCGTTTATTGTTGCATCAATGAATGCGAATGCATGATATGAGAACATATTAGCTCCATTTTTGAAAAGTGCTTAATCGTTAGATTGTTTTTGATTTGATAGAGGATTACTTATAGGAGTACAAGTAGTACCACTGCACTCAGGCAGCTGCCCGCACCAAGCACACTTGCCACCAATCCAATTAATCCCATTGTCTATATGTTAAATACTCGAACTAACACTAATACTTGAATTACTATACTTGAATGCTATACTAACTACTAAACTAAATAAACAACCAAACAATAACCACACTGCGCGTATGCTCAATGCAAATCTACATATATCTAAACTATGCTTAGGTTCCGGTATACCTGAAATGAAGACCATACTGCGTGGCGTTCAGTTGAAAGAGTATCTCACATTTAAGACATTAGTGGCCAAGGTAATTGGTTTAACGGCAACTCTGGGCAGCGGTATGCCATTAGGAAAGGAAGTAAGTATAAAAATTGATATCACTCTCTGCATGAAAATGCAATGTTTGGAAAATCTACAATACAAATCGTTTCTTTCGTTTCGTTTCGTTCCCCTATTTCCGTATCTCTCTATCCCCCAGGGCCCTTTCGTACATATAGCAAGTATTGTAGCACAATTATTAAGTAAACTTGTCACATCATTCCAAGGCATATATGAGAATGAGTCGAGGAACTCTGAAATGCTTGCGGCTGCCTGCGCCGTAGGCGTGGGTGCATGCTTTGCCGCGCCCGTTGGCGGTGAGTACCAACAGAAGATCCCATCCCATCCATCCTCTCCCTGTGGAAAGTCCTAACTAACCGGGCCGTCTCCTTCAGGTGTCCTTTTTAGCATTGAGGTTACCACCACGTACTTTGCAGTGCGCAATTATTGGCGTGGCTTCTTTGCTGCCGTGTGTGGTGCCACAGTCTTTCGACTGCTGGCGGTCTGGTTCCAGAATGCCGACACCGTGCGAGCCCTGTTCTTGACTAACTTCACCACCGAATTCCCCTTCGATCCCCAGGAGTTATTTGTCTTTGCATTGATCGGGTGAGTGATATTCAATCGTAAACTTACAACCGATTTTCTGATTTCCGATTCCTCCACAGACTTGTATGCGGTCTGGGTGGTGCATCATATGTCTGGGTCCATCGACGCTATGTCCTCTTTATGCGCTCCAATAAGCGCATGAACAAGTTCCTGCAGAAAAAGTACGTACATCAATAATTACGTTATCAAAGGTATCAAAATGAATGTTCCATTTGCATATACTTCCTGCTAGTCGGTTCCTGTATCCTGGATTCCTGGCCTTGCTAGTCTCCAGCATATCGTTTCCACTGGGCACTGGCCAGTTCCTGGCCGGGGAGCTCAGTACCCATGAGCAGGTCACCCAGCTCTTTAGCAATTTCACTTGGTCCCGCGATGATCTGACCGTGGAGCAGGCGGCAGTTGTAACCCACTGGATGACCAGCTACACCAGTGTATTCGGCAATCTCGTCATTTATACTCTTTTCACGGTAAGTGCTCTTGCTCTGGAAGTAAAAAAGAGTTTGCTTTACTAAACTGGAAATGGAAATCCCTTTTGCAGTTTATCTTCTCGATTGTTGCCTCCACGATACCGGTTCCATCGGGCATGTTCATTCCGGTTTTCAAGATCGGAGCCGGCTTTGGTCGTCTGGTGGGAGAGTTTATGGCGACGACATTTCCCCATGGAGTACGCTATGGCGGACGCCTTTCCCCCATTATGCCCGGCGGATATGCCGTTGTTGGGGCCGCTGCCTTCTCTGGCTCCGTGACCCATACGGTGTCCGTGGCGGTGATTATCTTCGAGATGACTGGACAGATCACCCACGTGGTGCCCGTGATGATTGCCGTACTGGTGGCCAACGCAGTGGCGGCTCTGCTCCAACCCTCGATATACGACAGTATTATATTGATTAAGAAGCTGCCGTACCTTCCCGATCTTCTGCCCTCGAGCTCCGGGATGTACAGCATATTTGTGGAGGACTTTATGGTGCGGGACGTGAAGTATATATGGCACGGAATCTCCTACCAGAAGCTCAAAGAAGTCCTCAAGGCAAACAAGACACTGCGGTCCCTGCCATTGGTGGACAGCCCTGACAATATGATCCTCCTGGGGTCCGTGCAGCGCTACGAGCTAATCAAAATGATTGAGAAGCATATTGGCAGAGAGAAGCGCATGGAAGTGGCACAAAAATGGCAAAAGGAGGCCGAGGAGCGGGCCCTTGAGGAGGAGAAGAAAAAGCAAGAGGTCGAGCTCAGAATGCGGCGACCCTCGCGCTTTGAAGTTCTCCCAGCCCCGGATATCCTGAGTTTGCGACAGATTGCCAACGATGAAATGCTTCCGCCCAAGAAGCGTGCCGAAACGATGCACAGCTCGCTCACTCCCAGGAAATCCATCCTGAAGAAGACAAACTCCTTTAATCTCAAGACGTACGCCCCCGCTGCCCTGCACCACAGTCCGAGCATCACGCCGTACACGACGATAACCGGCAACTCCGAGTTCCGCATCCGCTCTGCCTTCGAAGCGATATTCAAGAAGTCGACCACCCTCCAGGACGTCCAGCCCGATGCCGAAACGGGCTCTCTCTCGCCAGCTGCCAGCACCAATGAGGTCGAAGTACAGCAGCGCACTGTTACTCCCAGCACACCGGGTGTCTCGAAAAAGGTTCAGCTGGTGAGTGTGCTTTTCTTTTACCGACCTCCCGTCGGGGGTACCACTTGGGTTTTGGGTTCTCAACATTTCATCAAAGAATGAGCTTTACAATACTTACAAGCAAGCACAAAATAATTGGAATTTCGTAACAGATCAAATTATGCTGGTAAGTAGCGTCACTAACAGTTCACTTATTTGTAGTAATACCTGTGTAGCACCTATATCTGTGTCTGTATCTGTATCTGTGACTAACCCAATTTAATATCTGCAAGCAAGTAAATCCTATCTCTACGGATAAACCTGAACAACTAAACAATATGGTATGGCGCATTGCATTCTGTGATATGATCCGCAATTCATTTCCCTTCACCACTTAACAAGATCCCAGTCCACACAAAAGTCTATGTAAATTCAAAAATAGATCCAATTCTTCTCCCAAAAAAGAAACCCTTTCAAACAATCAATATGATTTGTGAGGTATGTATCAATATTAATCCGTGCAAATGTTTCGCTTTTCTGAAAGCCGGCTGAGAAGGATATCAACGAAGTTTTAGTCACAAATGGGGATAGTGATGGGGATACATTTAATTCAAGTAAATTTCCTTGCAAAGAAGTGCTCGGGGATCAGGCCAGCATTAGACACAAGACAAATAAAGTGTCGGATGTGGATGCCGGAATGCCGTTTATGGTGCAGGTCTCTTCGGATGGGACGAATATGCAGGAGCCAAAGAGAAAGGCGACAAAGATTCGGTTTTCTGATGAAAATACGAACAAATTAAACGAGAATTCCGAAACGATAAGTCCAGAAACAGAGGGAGAGGTTAGTGAAAATGTTTGCTAATATTCGTTTAAGGACTACCTGCATTAAGCTTGTGTGTATCTGTACCTATCTACTCTCCACAACTAACTCACAATTAAAACAAATCAAATTTCTATTCTATCTGTTTTTTCGCTCATTGTAATAACCATACCAAACACACACAAAAAAGACAAACAAGCCCTTTCAAAAGACGAAGTCCGTGCAATTGGTATGTGATTTATAATCCCAGACAGAAGATCCACTCCATTCCACTCCAGCCAATGCAATACATTTTTGAATACGCTTTATATTACAGCCCAGGGAGCGGGTTATTGACATGTCGCCCGAGGACCAGAAGAAGTGGGAGCTCGAGGAAATGTTGAAGCCCGTCGATTTGCAGAAGGCGAACGTGCACATAGATCCATCACCGTTTCAGCTGGTAGAACGCACCTCAATACTTAAGGTTCATTCATTATTCTCGATGGTTGGCATCAATCATGCGTATGTCACAAAGATCGGAAGACTTGTGGGTGTTGTCGGACTTAAAGAGGTACACAGGCTTTACGAATGAATATTTGTCTTATCTAATACGTTGACTTTTTAATTTATATTTTAAAGCTGCGAAAGGCCATTGAAGACATCAATAGCAATAGTTTTGTGGTTGCCACACGCGACGATGAAACTGCGCCTGAAACTGAGACCAAGACAGCTGTGGAAAAGCCATTGCTGGCGTTGAATGCCAGTGATAAGGCTGTGGATATGACGGTAACGTCGATGGACTCGGCTCTGTCGAATTCTGAAAACTGTTCCGACATCGAAATGGAACACATAAAGCACATGGAAGTGAAGCCATCATCGGTGACCCTCATTCATGAGACGACATCTGCATCGAAGGACACAAATACCACAGAAAATGGCAATCATCAAACTTGAAACGAAACCGATGAAGATGAAAGATGAAAGATGAAAGAGCTCTAAAGATAGAATATTTAGCACTACAATCAATATATGTATGTATAGTATGTAATACGTGTTTGTAAAGATCAGTTAAAGTCTATTTATAATAAGTGCAGTCATCGAAAGTTATTATGTATTTATATCTCGCTAGTTCATAAATTGACAAAGATATCGTGATTTACGTTTAAGTTGAAAGATGAAAGTTGATAGAGGAAGGAACAAGTGTCATCGCCTTTGTGTGTATTGTCGAAGGGCAGTAAATGCCTTAGAATTTATATTCAATGTGCCAAATGGCGTTCCAAACCAAACCAAACCCAACCCCACATACTATCAACAAATAAAATAGTCAATTCCACTTAAATTGTAAATTTTCCACTGCGATGACATGAGAACAAAAAGAAAGAAGCACCCGCTCAGTACTCGCTGCGATGACATTTTGGGACTATCTTGGACCCTGCAATGCAAGGGCACATATCCGTACGACGTGAAACTGAAATATGGCAATCGACTAGTTTCAACTCAAGATCCATATAGTATTCACCACATGCAACCTGACAAGTATCTGGTAACGATGGGAAAGAGTAAATTGCGAACAGCCGCGACTGTGACAATGTCGCGCGAAGGATTCCTTGATGAAAACAAGAACAAAATTCAGAATTTAGATTACATTGCATGCGTTCCATACAGGTTGCGCTTCACGGAGGAACTTGTCTCTGCCTGCAAGGGTCAGTTCGATGGCTACGCACAATTTTCGGTCCTAAATTATGCAGAGCTTAATAGAGGTCGAAAAATGCATAATTGTCGTACTTGTACGCCGTATGACGAACTTCAAAATGAAACTTACCCTTCCAACGCCAATTCCTTGGACAGACTGCAATGGTGGCCATTTTTTCTGCTGGGATGGTTCCTTTTGGTAACGATATACAGCAGGCTGAAAAAATAAACCAAAATTGTAACACAAATTTCACACCCAAATTGCACACAAATAAGGCACAAAAATTGTAAAACAAATTGCATGTGAAAATTGCGTCCAAATTCGAAAATCACTTTTACCAACCAAATGGCTTCCATTTTCACACTTTTGAACACTCGCAACCGTTAAACTAAATAAACAATTAACGCACTTGTTGCTTTGTGTTTGTTTAACCCCTTCATGTGAGCGCGAGAATAGGTTCTATCGGATTTCGTTTTCAACCAAAAGACGCTGTCCGGCTGTATATATCTGTAAGCAGTTTGTGGGTCAGAGGGGAGAGGGGACGCGGTTTCATGGCAACGCTGCAGACTTTAACTGTAAATACGAAGAAGGTGGGAAGCACAGAATAACCGCGTCTTAGCCCACTTAAGTCCCCTCTATTTAAATAGTTTAACTACTTGGGGTAAATGGCGGAGAATATATACGATTGTAAATTCTTCTTGTGGATTTATGCCATCTTTTACCTGAACTGCGCTAAAATTATTACATTTTTATTATTTTCGGTGGAATATTAAAACACCCCCTTGGCTTTTAATGGGTTAATTGTTTTCCGTCAATTTTGATGTTTGATTCTTGTCAACCGGGTAAACGGTTATCGATACTATCGACTAGTGATGAGAGCACCACAAAAATACCGACTTGGAAAATTGGTATTTTCTATCAGCTGATTCAACCAGTGCTGGAAAATTTTTTTTGTATCTGTGTATTGTATCTGTTCGTAATTTTTTATTAATAATATTTATTATAATTAAACTGTTAGAGCTGCGCTGACTTGGATTGAGTCAGCCGCCTCCAGCACGTGCGTTAACAAATCTGTGTGTGTTGTGTTCTATTTTCTGGCGCCCGCATTATGTAGCGTGCACCGTAGCTCTTTTGCGTGGCGGGGTGTGGTTGAAAAGAAGTTGGAAGAATATAAACCAGTGGAAGACTCGGAGAATCGGCAATAACAATTTTCTCAGTCGATGTGGGCTATAATTTATGCCGAAACTGAGAGCCCAGCTACGTGCTTCGATTAGTGAATGTTAATTTGGCCATTTTGATGATGCAAAATTGAAGACAAGACGGCGCTCGCTCTGTTGTGTATGTGTGTGGTGGCCTAAGCACCTGATTATGTGAAAACAACATAAAACATGGTGTTTTCTTATGTTTGTTACTTATTTACTCCATAGGTTCGACTTTAAAGAGAAATAACAAGTCAGGTGGGTCAGTATAGACCGGCAATGTGCTTTTCGAGATGTCCCGGCTTGCTGATTACTTTGTAATTGTTGGCTACGACAGCGATAAAGAGAGTAAGTACAGATGTTTAGTAATACAATATATAAAAAGTGACATATTTTCGTTGCAGAGACTGCCAGCAATGTGTGTGGGCAGCCAATGTGCGGAAAAATTGTTCAACGCTTTCCCGAGAAAGATTGGCCCGACACTCCGTTTATCGACGGCATTGAATGGGTGCGTCTTATATTTCCTTCTTTCGTTTTCGTTTCGTTCCACATACAAATACATACAGAAATAGTGATAGTGATACACACTGGTTGCATATTTTATCTTTTGCAATAGTTCTGCCAGCCCCTGGGATGGAATTTATCGTATGAAAAACAAGAGCCCAAATTTTTCATTTCTGTTCTCACCGACATCGATGCCAATAAGCATTATTGTGCGTGCCTGAGCTTTCACGAGACGCTGGCCATCACGCAGACCAGAAGCGTCGACGATGAGGATGAGACCATAGGCGGCAGCAGCAGCAGGCTGCTGGGCGCGGTAGCCTCGCTGGAATCGGGTTCGGCTATCGCTGAAGCGACATCTCAAAATACACACCACAGCGTCATGTATGCCCCAAAGTGTTTGGTGCTCATATCGCGGCTGGACTGTGCCGAGACCTTCAAAGTAAGGAAAAGACTGAAAGTCTCAACACACAACAGTCTTAACGTTCTTTTCTGTTGTTGCAGAATTGCCTGGGGACGATGTACACGGTGTACATTGAGAACTTGTCGTATGCCATGGAGACACTGATAGGAAACATCCTTGGGTGCATTCAAGTGCCGCCCGCGGGAGGTCCGCAAGTCAGGTTCTCGATTGGAGCAGGGGACAAGCAATCGCTTCAGCCGCCGCAAAGTTCCTCGCTGCCCACGACCGGGAGTGGCGTGCACTTTCTTTTCAAGCAACTTGGCATTAAGAATGTCCTCATACTGCTCTGCGCGGTGATGACCGAAAACAAAATCCTTTTCCTCTCGAAATGCTACTGGCACTTGACGGAGAGCTGCAAGGCTTTGGTGGCTCTGATGTACCCCTTTCGATACACGCACGTCTACATACCCATTCTGCCGGCACCTCTCACCGAAGTCCTGTCCACGCCCACGCCCTTCATTATGGGAGTACACAGCTCGCTGCAAACTGAAATTACGGATCTCCTGGATGTTATTGTCGTCGATTTAGATGGCGGTCTCGTTACCATTCCAGAAGCCCTCACACCCCCAGTGCCCATTCTGCCATCGCCCCTGTGGGAGCAGACGCAGAATCTGCTCAGTATGATACTCTTCCCGAACCTGGCGCAGGCGGATCTCGCGTTTCCCGTCCAAGAGCGCCCGGCCGTCTTGGCCAAGACAGATGCGCAGATCGACAAGGAACTTCGTGCCATTTTCATGCGACTTTTCGCCCAGCTGCTGCAAGGCTATCGCTCTTGCCTGACCATAATTCGGATCCATCCGAAGACGGTCATCACCTTTCACAAAGCTGGTTTTCTGGGCGCTCGCGATCTGATCGAGAGCGAGTTCCTGTTTCGCGTCCTGGACAGCATGTTCTTTACGACGTTTGTCAACGAGCGAGGACCCCCTTGGCGTGCCTCAGATGCGTGGGATGAACTCTACAGCTCAATGAACGAGCTGCTCAAACTGGAAGCTCAGAATCGGAATCTCGTAAGTAGAGGAGCTGGGAGAGGATAGCCTTGCTAAATCCAACTGGAATATTTCTATTGCAGATAATACCACATATCCAGGAACTGGGACGCACTCTCTTTGATAATGAGAGCTCCTTTGCGCACAGCAATTACGCGCAGAAGGTTTTGCGCCCACCGGAGGGAGCCTTTCAGCGTATACATCAGCCCTCTTTTCCGCGCATAAGTGTGGAAAAGGTGGAGTTGATTATTCAGGAGGGCATCCGAAAGAATGGCGGGGCACAGCGCTTCCATGTTACGCGAAATCAGCATCGGATCATTCCCATGGGACCAAGGCTGCCCGAGGCTCTAGATGTGCGTCCAAATGTGCAGAACTCGGCCCGTCGACTGGAGGTTTTGCGCACTTGTGTGTCATATATCTTTGAGAATCGGATCGCAGATGCCAGGAAGCTGCTGCCCGCTGTTATGCGCACGCTCAAGCATCGAGATGCGAGGTTAATCCTCTGCAGGGAGCTCTTTGGCTACGTGCATGGCAATAAAGCGATCCTGGACCATCAGCAGTTCGAGTTGGTGCTGAGATTCATGAACAAGGCGCTGCAGAATTCCTCTGGCGTGGATGAATACACAGTGGCAGCGGCTCTCCTGCCCATGTCTACCATTTTCTGTCGAAAACTATCCACGGGCGTGGTTCAGTTTGCATATACAGAGATACAGGATCATGGAATATGGAAGAATCTTCAGTTTTGGGAATCCACATTCTACCAGGACGTACAGGGCCAGATCAAGGCATTGTATCTGCTTCAGCGGCGCCAGAACGAGCACCACAAGGAAGCCAACTGTGTGCTGGACGAGGTGCCTCTGGAGGAGCCCACGGCCCTAGAGATTACAGCGGAACAAATGCGAAAGAGCCCCACCATCGAGGAGGATAAAAAGGCGGAGCTGGCCAAGTCCGAGGAGTCCACTTTGTACAGCCAGGCAATACACTTTGCCAACCGAATGGTCTCCCTGCTGATACCACTCGACGTCAATGTGGACGCAGCCAGCAAGCCGAAGCCAGCCTTTCGCTTGGAGGAAAATCAGAGTGTTTCCAACAGGTGGGTGTCCCTTACTTAATTGTTTCCATCTCAATAATGCGCTACTGTTGCAGTATTTTGGGCTCCCACAGTCTGAGCGAACATTCTGACGAAGGATTCGAGGAGAACGATGCCCTGGAAATTGGTGTTACGGTTGGAAAAACAATTTCACGCTTCATTGACTGCGTCTGCACAGAGGGGGGCGTCACATCGGAGCACATACGTAATCTGCACGACATGGTGCCGGGGGTGGTGCACATGCATATAGAATCCCTGGAGCCAGTTTATTTGGAGGCCAAGCGGCATCCGCATGTCCAGAAGCCCAAGATCCAAACGCCCTGCCTGCTGCCAGGGGAGGAGTTGGTGACCGACCACTTGCGCTGCTTCCTCATGCCAGATGGCCGCGAGGATGATACGCAGTGCCTCATACCCGCCGAAGGAGCTCTGTTTCTCACCAACTATCGTGTTGTATTCAAAGGTTCGCCCTGCGATCCCCTCTTCTGCGAGCAGACCATAGTCCGATCCTTTCCCATTTCGTCCCTGCTGAAGGAGAAGAAGATATCAGTGCTTTACCTGGCCCATCTGGATCAGACGTTGCCGGAGGGCCTGCAGCTGCGCTCCAGTACTTTTCAGCTGCTGAAGGTGGCATTCGATACGGAGGTGACGCCTGAACAGATCGAACACTTCCGCAAGATATTAAGCAAGGCGCGCCATCCATTCGATGAATTCGAGTACTTTGCCTTTCAGTCGTATGGCACCATGCTCCAAGATGTGGCCCCACTGAAAACGAAGGAGAAATACTCCACGCTCAAGGGATTCGCTAAGAAAACACTGCTGCGCACGGCCAAAAAGGCTGGATTCAAGCAGAAGCAGCAGACCAAGCGTAAGCTTGTGACAGACTACGAGGTGGCCGGTGGAGCAGATGCCTCCGAAACGCAATCGATTGACGATGAGCTGGAGGACGGGGATGAATTCGAGGCTCAGAATAATGCATTGCCCCGACTGCTGACCACAAAGGACGTGGAACGCATGCGAGAGCGCAGCTATGTGCTGGACTGGAAGCGACTCGGCTTTGATGCAGAGTCCCAGCGTGGATTCCGCATCAGCAATGTCAATGCCAGCTACTCCACCTGTCGCTCGTACCCAGCCATCATTGTGTCGCCCGTCCAGTGCAGCGACACAGCCATTACACACCTGGGGCGCTACTTTAAGGGCCAGCGCATACCCCTGCCCACCTGGCGGCATGAGAACGGAGCACTGCTCATCCGAGGAGCCCAGCCGAACAGCAAGTCCGTCATTGGAATGCTCAAGAACACCACTGGCGGCAATGCCAATATCCATCACGACGTAACGCACTTCCCCGAGCAGGACAAGTATTTTTTGGCTCTGATCAATACGATGCCCCAGGTAGCGCCCATGCCCTTGACCCAGTACACGGGCATGAATCTCTCAATGAGCTCCCTGCTTGGACACGGACACGGCTCGCCCGGCGATCGTCCATCACTCACTCCGGAGCTCACGCGCAAGCACAAAAACAACCTGGACGTCAGCAATGGCAGCAAGTCCAGTGGGGCAAACAAGAGTGGCACAATTAAGGGAAACTCAGCCAACACCTCCGCGAAAGCCTTCTGCAAGATGCGTCTGTATGCTCTGGGTGAGTCGTTAAATCATTGCCCTAGATGAAGTGAAACTAAGCAAATTGTGACACATTTCTTCTTGTTTTCGCAGGGGAAAAATCGCAGGCCAAATCCAATCTGAACGTCGACTACTGTGCAGACTTTATTCCCGTGGATTATCCAGACATCAGGCAATCGCGGCCGGCGTTTAAGAAACTTATACGGGCCTGCATGCCCTCGCATAATACCAACGATGCCGATGGCCAGAGCTTTGCCAAGATGGTGGAGCAGTCCGAATGGCTGCAGCAAATCTCCTCGCTAATGCAGTTGTCTGGCGCTGTTGTGGACCTCATCGACCTGCAGGAGAGCAGTGTGATGCTGTCTCTGGAGGATGGCTCCGATGTGACCGCCCAGTTGTCTTCGATAGCACAGCTCTGCCTGGATCCGTACTACCGCAGTCTGGACGGCTTCCGAGTGCTGGTGGAGAAGGAGTGGCTGGCCTTTGGCCATCGGTTCGCGCATCGCAGTAATCTGAAACCCTCGCACGCCAACACAAACATTGCCTTTGCCCCGACATTTCTCCAGTTCCTGGATGTGGTCCATCAGCTGCAGCGGCAGTTTCCAATGGCATTTGAGTTCAATGATTTCTACCTGAGATTCCTGGCATATCATGTGGTGTCGTGTCGCTTTCGCACGTTTCTGTTCGACTGCGAACTGGAGCGTTCGGACTCGGGGATTGCCGCCATGGAGGACAAGCGAGGATCGCTCAACGCAAAGAATATATTCGGCGTGAGTGGCGTCGCGTCGAATGGCTCAGATGACGAGTGCAGTGTGTATCCCCTCGACATACGAAGCTCACGAACCCCCACGCAGCTGAACCGCATCGGCCACTCCATCTTCGACTACATCGAGAGGCAGCACAACAAGACGCCCATTTTCTACAATTTCCTCTACTCTCCCGACAAGGACATGGTGCTGCGTCCGCAAAACAATGTGGCTGCTCTAGACCTGTGGAGCTACTACACCAACGAGGAACTGGCCCAGGGACCACCCTATGATCTGGAGGTCACCACCGTGGATGATGAAATCGATCTGTCCGAAATGAGGGGCAAGCGTACGGTTATTACTGCCGGCTACGACAACATGGAGAAGTGCAATCCCAATGCCTATGTGTGCCTGCTGAGCGAGGTCAAGCAAGCGGAGACGGAGCGTGGACACTTGCCGCAAAAGTGGTTACAGGTCTGGAACAGCCTGGTGGTTCCGAAAATAGAGCCAATACCCCACAACGCGTCGCTCGGCAGCTTGTTTGTCCAGGCGCATCAGCACAAGCGGTCTACGCTGGAAATCATAATGAAGGGTCGACTGGCGGGCTATCAAGATAACTACTTCCATCCGCACCGCTTCGAGAAGCATCCATACACGACGCCCACAAACTGCAATCACTGCACAAAGCTGCTTTGGGGCCCGGTTGGATATCGCTGCATGGATTGTGGTAATTCCTATCATGAAAAGTGCACGGAACTCTCGATGAAGAATTGCACAAAGTACAAGGCCATCGACGGGGCTGTCGGAGCCCCGAATGTCAATATGTCTCAGGGTGACACGGCCAGCATTGCCTCAAGTGCTGCCACCACTGCGAGGACATCCAGTCATCACTTTTACAATCAATTTAGTAGCAACGTGGCTGAAAATCGCACTCACGAGGGGTGAGTTCTGTAAAATGATCTTTAATCTTGATTTTGTTTGTAATATGTTATCCGATCTTATCTCTTTAGCCATCTCTACAAACGTGGTGCATTGCTCAAGGGATGGAAGCAGCGCTGGTTTGTCCTTGACTCGATTAAACATCAACTGCGCTACTACGACACGTCAGAGGATACCGCTCCAAAGGGAATTATTGGTAAATGGGGAACAAAATGTAATATTTATTGTTTGCTTGGATATATATTGGATATTTTCCATTGTAGAATTGGCTGAGGTGCAGTCGGTGACTGCCGCACAACCCGCACAAATTGGCGCAAAGGGCGTGGACGAAAAGGGATTCTTCGATGTAACATTCGTACTATATATCATCTATAAAAACTTGTATTAACCCTCACTCCCTTTTCAGTTGAAAACATCGAAGCGCACCTACAATTTCTATGCGGTCAATGCAAATCTGGCACAGGAATGGATAGAAAAGTTGCAGGCATGCCTTCAATAAAAAAAAGAGACGAAAGAAAGGCAATGTGGATGCTGGTGCCATCTTTGTGTGGATTTCCGTTCTATTGTGTGCCGAAACTTTTGTTTTGTTATAGGATAATCCAGTTCGTGTGCGTCGTAATCAATTTCCTTACTTTGGCTCTGTGTAGTGTATCATATCATAACGAAACATATGTTGCATACCTTAGCATTTCCTTCGTTCATATACATCAAACACAAATATTGTTAGCGGAGCAACAAGATCTATAACTTATGCGAAATGTAAATGTGTGAAGAACCTATAAAGTTATGTGATTATACAAAAAACAATATAACAATGATAAATCATAAAAAGGGAAAAACGCCAGCTCAACAACAATTTTTATATACATTTTTGATATATATATATATATATAGCCAGCTAAAGCTACATATGTGCATAAATATAAATCTATATATAGTAAAATTACCAAAGAATATTCCACCTTTGTTGCGCAATTGAAATGAGTTGAAATTTCAGAATTGCTTCCATTAAATTAAACCTAAACTAAACCTAAACCTATGTATGTATGATTAAACGCTTTGCTTTATTTATTACCATATACATATAGTAAATCAATATATAATACATATTTTTAATGCAATTATTTGTGGCCTAAAAACGATATAATATACATTTTTAAACAAATGCGCTTGGTATTTGATTGGTATTTATTATCGCTTCGAAGTGTTTGCAGTGTATATCGTCTCTTCCTTCATCAACATTCATCAAAGGAACGTTGTCCAGTAGACAATGTTGAGTATGAAGAACGAGAATGGGAAGAAAAAGCGCGAGAATTTATCTATATAAATGGCTGTAGCATGGCCATGGCAGAAAGTGTCGTATTGAGGCTCAATGATCGATTCACGATGGTGATGCTGTAAAGCATTAGCTAGAACCCATTGTATATCTACCGTAGTATAACAACAACTCACCTTTAGATCGTCCATATCAGTTATATTCTCATCCGAATAGCCTTTCATGGCCTTGGTGGCCACGGGGCCCATGAAGTTGTTCACAACAGCGAACTCCATCAGGGATAGAAAGACAAACACTGAGCACGATGACATCCAGACGTCTATCGCCTTGACATACGACACGGGCGGCAGCGACTGTTGGGACTGGGTGTTCTGAGTGGCCAGTGTGAGCAAGGATGTTACGCCGAGGGTGACTCGAGCCGGTATGGCTTCCGGTTTAATCCAAAAGGATATCCACGACATGACCACAATTAAAGCAGACGGAATATATGTATGAAATAAATGGTAGCCCAAACGTCGTCTCAAATTGAACACAATGGCTAGGCAGGTGAAGTTGCCTGAAAGGAATGGAATATAAATACCTTTGATATAATTGAATTAGTTCCAGGGCCTTACCGGTTGAGTATTCTATAGTGCAATCCGTCGTATAGTTGTTGGAAATGTCCAATTGTGGCAGCTCTATCTCCGCATTGACCACAAGTGGGTCGGTCATATTCCAAATAAAGACCAAGTCCTCCACTGTATGGGATACTGTAATTCGAAACTCATTTTGAATTATCTAAAACAAAACCCTCGTATGTGCACAAATAGATTTGAATAAAAGGCGAGAAAAGGGCAAAGGTCAGAGCATACATACAATACAGAGCAACAAAGGAGTTATTCTAGATATTGCCACTTACAACTCTCAATCATCATGGAACAGATTTGTGTGTCATGCGGATAGGATTCGAATTTCATGGCACAGGACAGAACCAGCGTTAGCTTCGACATGTAGAGCAGCGTTTTGTCATGATATAACCAAAGATAGTGATTCGGTATGCTCATCTCGTGGAAAGTGACCTTTTTCGCATTCTTAAAAAAGCAATCGGGACGCCAAATACTGTGCAGCCAATCCACATCCAGGATACGATACTGTTCGCTCATGTTCTCGGGTAATCTTAGTCGAGGATCGCGCCAGCTTTGTGCAAGAAATATGTCCGTCACGTAGGTCTACAGAAATCAGAAATCCGAAATCAATGACAAAAAAAGAGACAGGTCAACACATACCATGGATTCCTCATTAATTGAATCTAGGGAGAGTACGGTTACATGGAAGTAAACGACTGTTGGCTGACCCAAAAGCTTGGGGGCACGATTCTTATCGTATGTTTTCGAAGGTATTGGCAATATGTCGGGCAGCGATAGACTCGATTCGTAATGGGAAACCAGCTCGGCGCTCTCCGTATTGTTTCTACAAGGAGATTAAAATGAGCTTATATGCTGCACACAACACAGACAACCTTGTAGAGAACTTTTGATGAAAATGGTTGGCCATCCATTTCATTCCATTAGGCTGGGTGTGGTACGAGTATTTACCTGAAACCATGAACACAATTGCACAGCAAAATCGATTTCTCGACTATATGCAGAATGATTGCGACTGCAATCAGGCATTTGTATTTTCTCAATTGATTACTAATTTTTTGCATTATGAACACACAACTTAACTTTGAATTTTAATAGTAGGTAATACGAGTATGTAGTGCAGTGTTTTGCGACACATTGCTCTGCAGTCCATGTCATTTTTCGAATTTTCCGAATTTATTAAAATAAACCTGATCGCATTATGCAATAAATGCTGGGAATTTCTTTGGTTTATGGTTCTTTTGTAGCAAAACAGAGTTATTTACACGAATGCGAGGCGGGGCGGCACTGCAAAAGTGTGATAAATTAATTTCTAAGGTTTCATTCGCATTCCTCACACACTACTTTTCAAATTGACAACTGACCCCGGTCTGCGACATCAGGCAGAACAATTATGCGTAACGGGCGACAGACATTCGACAGGGGATTTCATTTAAATATGCAAAAAGTATTAACCGATATGTATATACATATATTTACATATCATGTAAAGCAAGAGAAAAGTTTAAGTTGTACGAATTTTGAAAATCAAACGAGCCGCCAACTGGCGCTGCCACCTTGTAAGATTTCATGTTTGCCGTTATTCCACATCCCCGCTAACCAGGGCTGCAAGCCATCTCTGGTCTGCCACAGCAGGCAGAGCAATTATGCAAAAAAGATTTAACCGATATGTATATATATATATATCATGCAAGGCAAGAGAAAAGTTTAAGTTGCACGAAATTGCGCCCTGTGAAAGAATGAAAATCAAATGAGTCGTCAACTGGCGCTGCCACCTTGTAAGATTTCATGTTTGCCGTTATCCGACATCCCGACAGCCCTAACCAGGGCTGCAATACCAGCGATGGCTTGCAGCCCTAACACTAACAGCTGTTTCAAGCGACGTCCCAAAATATTGATTTTTGAAATTTTTAAATGTAACAAATGTACGAAATGGGGCGAAGCTAGAAATTAATAACCAATACTACCTGCATTAAAATTCAAGACACGCTTCGAAAAAGCTTGGGAGAGATGAACAAATGTGAAGGTAAGTGGCTAAATCTGCACGCAAATATTTCCCCGTGTCGGGTCGTTTCGGGTGGAGAGGTGGGAGGTGACTTCATCTCCTTTGTTGTCCGCCTCTGCTGCGGCGCATTGTGCAACTTGTGGATATTGATTAATTGCAAGAAAGTAAAGATACATACCGTTTTAAATTTCGTTGAAGGTGGAATTGAAAATTAGAACAACAGCCAGACATTTCCAAGAGGTGCGGTGCATGTGAAAATTGTTACCATCTGAATCGGACTCGGACGCGACCTTAAATACCACCACACCACAATGGATATAATGATGGATTCACCCAAAGCCAACAACAACATGAATAAAGTGTCTCCCGTTGACAAGATGAGCTCCAGCATCAACAGCACCCTGGAGGACACAACACCCAGTGATTCAGGGGTGCAGTTGCTCGACTCCGAGAACAGCGATGTGATGCTGGAGTCCATGTGCTCCTATGAGGAGAACTCGAGACCGCTGAAAGTCCCTTCCCCCCAGCTACCTTCCATAGACCCCAACTCCAATGTGGCACCGGCTGAGTCCATGATAACTAGTGATTGTTCGACCTTTGACACCACTGAGAAAATTGTGTACAGGCGAAAGGTGCACAAGACTTCGTCCGCATCTAAAGCCCCGAAAAAGCGAGTGTCCTTTCACGAGGATATTCTGAAGAACACTCGCACCGACAACATTCACATAGAGCATGGCTTTATAACGTACAAAAACGGCCGCAAGCTGGCCTTTGCAAACTCGGCGGGTGTGGCAGGTGCCCCCGGCCGGTATTCCTGGTGCCCGGAGCGAGAGCGTTTCGAGGGACCCAATGAGATCTCTGCAGCTGGCAGAGATTATGATGATGGCGATGGTGAAGATGCAATGTCCGGCGGTGGTGGAGGTGGTCGCAGACGACATTTGGTGTACAGAAATGCCTGTTCGGATGTGCTGGACTACGTGAACACGGACATGTTCGATACGAATGAGCCCGTTGGCCTGCAGTACGACTCATCGGGTGTCTTCGAATATACCCCGTCTGGGCAGAAACAGCTGCAGCAGGCAGAGCCTGTCCTATACAATTGCGTTTGCAGCAGCTCCAACTCCAGCCTGGATTCGGACGAACAGGACAAGAACTCCAATGCCAATCGAAAACAATACGAGCAGGCCAAGAGCAGCTCCTGCGATTGCATCGGCATGAGTAATGCAAACAACAATTTGATTGGTAAGACAAAAGACGAGAGAAGATCCCCTTCCAGATAACTTAAGATTCATACTCACTCGTATTTGTAATCTCTATCGAACAGGTGACAACTGCTACTACTCGGAGCCCAACATTGGCGATGCCGATGGTGGTCCCACAATGAAATCAGTTTGGAACAAGGAGAAAAAGCCAAAATCCAGCTGCCTTAAAAAAACCAAACGTCAGACAAACATTATTCTGGAACAAGATCTCAATGGCCGCGTCAAGACCTTTAATGTCCACGACATTAAGCATCAACTAATCGACAACAGCAGCAAAATGATATTCGGCTCCTTGAAAAGTATATTCACGATGCCCTTGCCGGAACGCGGTGTGCCCGAGGGGTCAGAGGACCTACAGGCGGTGGTGGAGTGCGTCCCAGAACTGGAGAACACGCTGGAAGCCAAAACAAATCGTGCAATCGTGGAGTCGCCCACGCTCAAAGCCAAGCCATTCCTGAGCAAAAGTCTCGATGGTAATAAACAAGCACAGTCGGTTAAGAAATTTGTGCACAACGTAGATGAGCAGCTTCGGCATAAGAATGACGATAGCTCCATCGAAGCCTCGCCCACAGAGACAAGACCATCTTTACAACGTCAGGAGGAGTTCGATAAGGAAACAGTCATAGCAGCCATAAGCAGCATTCCGAATGAATTCCGCAGCAAATTTATTATCAACTGCGAAAGCACTGTCTTCGAGCACACTGGCGTGTCCTACGAGACTGGGGCTGGGCAGCCGCAGCCAGACTTCTCCAACACAGCTCCACGCCACTCCAGCGTAGCCAGTTTGCTGGAGCAAAACACACCCATAGCCAAGCCAGCAGCTAATCAGATCAAGAAGTCGTTCATGGATGCACCCATAGCTAAGACGTTTAGTAATTTCTTTCGCAGCCTGAAGGAAAGCACAAGTGCTGTCGGAACTCCAGTTGAAAGGCCAGAGGAAAATGCAGCCCCAGGCCCAGCCCCAGCACTAGCTCCAACTCCTGATGATTGTACTAGTAAGAAATAAATTAAATCCAAACCAATTTTGTAATCTCATCTAATGTTGAATGTAATTAACAGCTCTAAAAATGTCTAAGCCACAACAACAAGCTCCCTCCAGCTGTAAGATGTACAGAAATCACTCTTCATCCACCATATCGGAACCTACAAGTTCCACCAACAACAGCAGCAGCCACCACCAAATATCCAACCAGCAACCGAATAATACAGATCGCCATTCACGTCATCTGGCCTCTCCTCTAAAGAAACATGGCCAGCCAATGCTGCCGACTCGATACTACGACCAGCAGCAGCTCCACAGTCGTAGCCTTCACAGCCCCAACAGCTATCTGGCAGCTCGCGGCGGCCCTGGCGGAAGTGGACGCGACTCAAAAAGCACCATTCTGAGCGAGGAATACGATGATATACTTACCATAACCACCACAGATACGACAAACGACAAGCGTTCCATGGACAGTGATCTGGTGATCGTTGACTACACCGATGTGGACTATGCTCATCTTCTGAAACCTCCAGCCCCCGCAGCCAAGACCTCATTAATCAATCGATTCCTTCGAAATGTCACCCAGAAGAAAATACTAGAAACCTCCATACGAAAGAACAATTTCTTTGCGGATAAACTGCGGAGCGAACAGAGGCTTTATGTCAAGGGGGCGCGACCCAAGAACTATGAGCTAATAGATGACCTAAATGCGGAGATCGCAATGGAAATTGAAATGTGTGGAACGAATTCCCCGCGCCGTGAGCTGGCTGTGAGCCTGGACACGGATACGCCAGAGAGTGTATCCAGCTTTGAGCTTGGCATCGGGGAAATATCGATTGACTTGTTTCATGGAAGAAGTCTGCTTAATTTAAAAGATTCCAATGAGCAGCTTTTGAAGGTATTCAAGCTCTATACGGGCTACAGCAGCGAGGGTGTTATGACCCCAGTGTTGGTTTTGCTGACGGACAGGACACTGTATGTGGCAGATCTGGCAGATCAGGTTCGTCTCTGTGCCAAGTTCGTTTTGGCCTACAAAGACTTGGATGTCATTTTGGTAAGAAGAGAATCCGTTGCGACATCTACTACTACTATTGTATCTGGATTATAATCCGAACTAACATTTTTTAAGATGGGTCCCTTCGGCAATACGGTTCTACTGAGTAACAGCATGCGGGACATGCAGCAGGTTTTACTGGCAGGTGGACCATATCCAGCAGGATCCCTTGTTGCCAATTTGGAGCTTTGTGCCAGACGCAGCGGCGCCACTCTACCGGCTGTGGGTCAACTGACATTGGAGCATTTGGCCCCGCTGCAGGCTTTTGTTCGAGCCAACAGCTGTGTGGGCATCGACGAACACTGGCTATTCTATGCCGTCGTCAATGTGCCAGCTGGCGATGCACTAAGAGCAGATTCACCTGGTGAGCCACTGGGGCCATCTATTAAGGGATTCCTCATGCACCGCCGGTTTAAGGAAACAGCAACCACGACAGCAGCGAGCAGGGTGTACTGGCAGGCAGGATACTTTTCATTGAAGTCCGTGTTCTGAGGCGTTTTAGAGATCAATTATTGAAATGGTAATACTTTTTTGTAGAGCCGGCGTCTTGTATATGTTTAACGACTCCACCCAGACGCGTCCCAGTTGGGCAATGGCTCTTGCCGAGTGTCAAGGTGCCCGACGGACTCTCAAGTCCGAGCGACCCCATTGCTTTGAGATTATGTTAAAGGGTGAACTCCTCCAAATGGCCGCACCGGATGAGTATGTGGCATCCGAATGGTTGCAAGCCCTTATACAGTCGGCCACTGGCGTAAGTCATGATAAAATACAGTGAGAATTTACTTTTAAATCTGTTAAATAATATAATTTCGTTCCAGCATTTGATACCGCAAGAGAAACACAAAACCTTGGGCTGCACTCTAATCGTTACAGAAAATCACTTGATAACCTTGCGTGAAGATTTCTCGGCACCCTTGAGGCCACTTATCCATCAGGTGGATACCAACGTGGTTCCACAAACCAAACAACTCTTATATGAAGAAGAGCTGTTGAGTGTTTTTGAAACTAGTAGCCTGGTACGTGATCGGAATATCGTAGATTGCTGTAAATAATAACCATATTAATATATTTCTTGCAGATGGGCTCCACAATGAGTACACCGACTCGGGGGACTCAGCGGTCTTTCTCTTCTCTGAGCTCGACGCCTACAAAGAATGGAAACGATCCGGATATGTCTAAGGAAAATACGTCCTCTCCGGGAAAATCTCAACGAATGAGTAGTGTATATGGAAAGAACTCTGGTCTGGCGATACTCACGTGTGGGGACATCAAAGCCATGACTGGCATTAAGATAACCTCGCGTGCGGAGACCTGGTGGTGCATACTGGAGTTTTCGTGCCAGGAGGCGCCCTTGGAGAGTCTCGATGATTTGGTAATCTTTTTTGCCAGCAGCATGGAAATGCAACGATTTTTGCGATTACTGGAACAGCTTTGGCAGGCAAAGAATGTATGTCACACAAGAACTAATCGCCTGATTCTTTTACTGATTGCATCGTTTCGTTCAACTTTTAGAACGATCTCTTTCCAATAACAATACTGGACGATGGTGAAGATTTAGCCGAGCAGTGCACCCTTCTCTATATAGACACCAATCGAGCATGGGAGCCCTTGCTATCGGCGGCAATGGGTTAAGACGCTTAATGCTCAAAGCTTATACCACATTTAGTACATATATACTCCATTTACAAACCTATACAAAATTTATTTCCATAAATACTACCTATGGTATATCTAAAGTGTTAAAAATACTATCCAGAATACTCAAACTAGCTAAAGAACAAATAACTTAGTATTTATATGCGTACGTAGTCGGTATTGTGTGTATTATGATTTTTGTATTGCCTGCTGCCTTCGCTTGACCATGTATTTCCATTGATTTGCGCTGTTATATCTACATTGTATGTATATTTTTGTGATATTAAACATAAACATTTCTAATCATTTTCCTAGGTTGTATTTCAGTTACATATATTTGTTTTCTAAATTAAATACTCTTACCTTTGATAAATATACAAACACGATACGTAAATGAAGCTACATGGTGCTGATGGTAATATGATAATATTTTGTATGGAATCGCTGGTAGTTGTTGGTTTATGGATGGTCTACTGGTATGTCCAGTACAGTACAATATGTTATATTTCGGGGGGATTGGATTTGGTTTTTTACAGAATGCCGCATTTCAATGCATGCAATGCTTTTTCAATTAGCAAAGATTAAATTCCATGCCCCCTTACGCACTCAGCCCCAGCCTCAGCTCAACCTTTGCCACAAACTCATAATAATTAATAAAATGAATAAACGTGATTATGAACCTAATTTTTATTGTATCTTAAGCTCTTTGAATGATGAGTTGAGCTGTCCGAGCAAGTGTGAGGTTTCTTCCTTTTCTCTAGGCCGGGTATTAGCTGCAGCAGCAAGGGGGGGTATGGTATGGTAGTATGAGTAGGTACATATGTATTGTACACATGTACATGCATGCATATGTGCCTCTCGAAATGGGGGTCTTGAGAGGATGCTGAAGAGGAATACGAGTTAAGTGTGTGCCTGTACATACCTGCAGGTACATTTTACTCATATTTCATAAACACATACATACATGCATACATATATATGTATATGCATATGTATGCACATGTGATATAAATACATACATATACATACATATACATACATATACCCACAACTAAACAGCACCCAGTGCCGGTGATCGAGTAACACGGAAACTTTCCGACATCATTTCGTACACTTATGCGGCCTGATGAGCAAAACTAATAATTATTATAATTGGAAAATGTGGATATAAATTCATTATAAACAACAATGTACATGCATACATACATACATACATACATATGTATGTAACAGTTGCAGCTCAAAAATCAAGCTAAACAAAGCATTGCATTCAATCGTCCAAGAGAGAGGGAGAGAGAGTGAAAGAAAAAAATACACAGAGAGAGAGAGAGAGAATGAGGAATAAGGAGAATAGGAGAGAAACGTAAAAAACTCCAACCCTCTTAATAAGTCAAACGAGTAGAAGACAAGACTGCAACAGGAAAAAACAAGAATGAGAAAAATATACATACAAACATACATATGTACGTACACACACATTTGAGCATATAAAGAGAATTTCCAGTCGCAGCGACTTGAATATGCGCTACTACGTTTTGGATATTAATTTCAACAAGTTCAAAGAATTGGCAGCCCATGCATATATTCGTGTTCCCAAATAAGCAATACCGATAAATGTATGCATGTATTTATATATGTATGCATGTATTGCAGTCTGAAACACTCAACTCCATATTTGATTGCTTGATCCTATCCAACGTATGCAGATGCAGTGGATCTAGAAAAGCTCAAACACTTGGGGACGCTTGAGAGAGAACACAGCTCTTGGGTCTGTTCATGCTTTCTTTTGCTGCTGGACTCACTTTCATTAATACAAGCATTGGCGAGCAAACGCAGCAGCAGAATCAAATGCAACGAGAGCAATGCGCCCGAGAATGCTCGCTCTTCTCTGTGCTTCTCTCTCTCTCTGTCTCTCTAGGCAAACAGATCCCAGATACATGCACACACCGTATGTATGTATGTGCGCTCGCATGTAAACGTATAAGTGCACAGCAATACCACACAACCCCAAAAAGTTGGAAAACCAAATAAAAATACAAGGCGCATTGTGTGTGCGTTTTCTTGTTTCAGATATCACCGACTTTTGAATGCACTCTGAATGATGTCGCCATATAGAGATATAATGCACACATATATCATGTACAGTGCATTTTTGGAATTCTGTGAACATTTGGAAACACAGCAGAGAGCATAAATACATCTCTGACTCATGTCCTGCATATTTTTAGTTCATAAACCATACAACATACTAATTCGAAGCGAAACGAAACGCAAATGTACAACTAAATCCACATTCAAAAAGTCATCCTGCTTGGCGCTGTTGTCAATTCATTGTTTTTGCTTCAGCAGCAACAAAAAAGTAGCTCATCTCAGTCGAAAACCAGTTTTTATGCTGTTAACCGGTTTTCATCCTGATAGCTTACAGCGAATTTCGTGTCTCGCTGTGTCTGTGGCTGCGGCTGCGTCAGTTCCAACATAAATTGCAGTTCGCTTGCACAGAAGATATTCAGCAGCGGACTAATTCTAGCATTTGGCTAATCGAGAGGAGAGGTTGGGCAAGTGTCATATGCCCAACGCTCAATGCAGCAAAATGTAAGGAACGTACAAATAAACGCGCATTTTCCAGAGAAGTAGAAAAACTTCCACCCTCAAAGCGGCACACAACATGCGCGCTTACATACACACACACACACACACTACACATAGATACACAGCGAACTAACACAAACATGTAAGAATGCTGCAGTCGACGAAGAAATAATTGTAAGGTCTATTCGACGGCTGCATACCGAGTACCTGCCTCCATCCCAACATATGCGGCCTGCAAAGGCACGGCCCGGCACGCCACGCTCAAAACAGGAATTATCACTTCGGCTTAAATATAAATAAACGGCTAGAGGGACACGCACTCGGGGCATGTTTCAAAATTGTTCCCTTTTTCAGGCTCCGCATGTTCATGTGCACAAATCGAACAGGCCTAATATACCCGAATAACAACCTATGGTATGTCACTGTCATTTGCGTCGCAGTCGCTGCCGCCGTCCGCGTTGTGTCTGTGTTGCCTGCCCCAGTGTTTCCGCTTTCTTTCGTTGTAATGTTACTTTTAGTTTGAATTCGGAGCCTCGACGAGCCGGTTGGAAGCGAGATTTTAGTTTAATTCTGCTTGGGTGTGTGCGTGTTTAGTTTAAACGAAATTGAAAGTTGTACACTTTACTACCCCCGAAAAAGCGAAGCACAGCATAAAATTGTGCGCTCATACGCGCGCGTTTGCGACTGTGTGTGTGCGTGTGTGTGTGTGTATGTGTAAACGCGAGCGTGTGTTTGCATTAGTTTGTGTGTGTGTGCCACGCCACGCCACACCAACGGAAACCAACCCCCACCAACAACAGAATAAAACAAGAAAACAACAACAAACAAGAAAAGTTAGCACCACCCACTCTTGGAAAACTGCCGCATAGAGTTCAGCGTCATCGCCATCAACATCACCGTCGCGCCGTAGCCGTTGTTGCCGTTTCATCATTGCCTGTGCTTGTGCCTGTGCCTGTGCCTGTCTCTGGTTTCGGCTTAATAGCGATCGGGGATCGCGTTGTGTAAATTGTGCAAAAAAAAATACATACATATATCTACTATAGTGTAACGGATAAGTGAAGCAAACCGATTTGAGAATACAAGATCTATACAAGCTATTTGCCGAGACGAGGCGAGACCCCCGCCGCCCGTCCCCATCCCGCCGTGACAACCGATAGCCGACAAACTGCTATGATGAATTTCTCCGCGTTTGGTGGCCCGTTCTCTGGCATACATCAATTCGCTGCTAAGTTTGATGCACAAACGCCGGGTGCATTTGGAACGCCGCCTGCGAACGCAGCAGCCGCTGCAGCCGCAGCAGGAACCGATAATCATGTACAGCGCTATCAGACCAATGGCAATCATTTTAATCAGAATGTGGCCAACGGTAAGTGCATATACCAACTCCCATACAGAGGCAAGCATGCACGTGCTTGTGCGAGAGTGTGAGTGTGTATGAGTGCGTGTATGTGTGCGTGCTTGTATGTATGTATAACATAATCACTAAAAATTTATTTTATTTTTATCGATTTATTTTCGCCCCGCTGCTAGCAGTTCAGCAGCGGCGACGTTTACGGCAACGCCGACGCCGACGCCAGCGTCATAGCGTCAGGGCATACACTCTCACTCGGCAGCGACGATGTTCGGCTGCCGCTTATACCCGCCTCTATGCCCTACACAACGCTTCGGTTCGGTGTATTATGTATCGATGGTATGGAAGGAACGGAACTGAGCTGGACTGTTGTTTTGTTGGATATTTTATATAGGGAATTACGTTACGTTTTTGGTATTATGCTTCGTAGATTCGATTGGATCGGATGAGTCCAGGTTAGAGAACCTTTAATGTTTGGTTCGCTTCTTTATTGTGGTCTAGGCCTCGCTTTAAGATTATGACCGTTTTGTGTCTCTGATTATTAGTACGCATCGCTTGCAGGTTTCTAGTTTCGAGGAACTGCAAGTGAAAGGAAGAATCATTTCGTGCACATACAAACATACACTTTTGTTGTGTGTGTGTGTACATATGGGGATATATTTCCACCCCCATCCCTTATAGCACTAGTAGACATCTTCATACGAGGGCTAGTCCAATTTGTAAACCGCACTACAATTGGGGGTTGGTGAGCGGGGAACGGAACGACGACATATACCCTGTCATCAAAGCAGAATATAACGATTTTTTTTTGTTGTTTTTGTTTTGCGCTCTTTTTTTTATATATATTCTACTCTATGTTTTGAGTCATTACCACCCACCCCCTTTTCGGCTAGTGGGTGTAAGCTTGCGAGTGCGAATGTGCGAATAGGCGAATGTGTGTGTGTGTGTGTGGCTGCTGCTGCCAGTTTTTCTTGGTGTGTTGCTGTGTGTTTTGCTTGGCTTGAAAATGCAATGAACTCAAATAACTTTTGAATTTGCTGCATTTCACTTTGTTGTTTGGTCGGGGTGGGTTTTTCTCTCGCAGCTACTTAAGCACATACATAGAAAATACAATTAAACAGACACACACACACACACACACGTATGGTACATATAGGACAGTATACAGATGTATGTACATACCGTACGTACGTGTGAGCACAGTTTACAACCCCCAACCAAAAAGCGCCTGCTATTGCTATTGCTTTTTTAATTGCACTGACTTCCTGCCAAGTTGCAATATTTCTTGTGGAAGGGTGTGACCGACCGACCACCATGCAACCCCTACTGGGCCTTCAATTGCTCACCTCTCTCCCTTCCTTCCTGCGCTCGTGACGCGAATACATAGGGCAAGCCAGGCATCCTAGTTCCAATCACCCCCACTTCTTTCTTGTGTTGTGTTCTCCATCTCCATAACCATTTCCATCTCCATCTCCTTATCAATTCTAATTAGTTGCATTTTCTTGCATAATTGGATTCCCCGGCCAGGCACCGCATCCCCCATCCTTCAGAGCACACATTTCATAATTTATTTTTGCTATGGCAACAATGGCTCCGCTCTCGGACATATGTTGTATGTTGTTTGCATTTATTGGAAAGTGAAGAACTAAACGCAGACCCAAACTCCACAGCTCCAGAGGTTCATTGATCCCGGCTTTTGAGCTACGCATTATATTTCCAGTTTAGCGTTTTATTTTTTTTTGTATTTTTCTTTTACCTGCTATAACAGGAAAATGCCTGTGCTGGTGTGTGTGCGTGTGGGCTGCTCTTTTATCTCTCTTTTATATACATATAGCTGTACGTAATCTATGCAGTCCGTGTGCCTGTGCCTGTCCGTGTGCCTGTGCGTGTGCGTACGGCTCTGTGGTTGATCCCATGCAGGCGGCGGCAGGTAAACTGTCCCACGTCGACGCCGGCCCGGCACTCGGGCTACTGCGTTTTCTCGTCGCCTATTAGCTGTATTATCGTTGGCAGCGCCGGGAGCTATCTCCGATGCAGATGCATTCGAATATATAGTAGTTTCGGCGTCGCTTTTCGGTTGTAAAAATTGTTATTAGGCTACCAGGAAATATGCAGATATCGCCGCTCGCCGACCCTCGCCTGGCGGTTCGTCCTCAATAGAAGATGGTGTGGCCGAGATAGGAAAACACGCGTGAGTCATTTTCCCGGAATAAAGCAGGATTTTCTACATCTTGAGCAAATAAAGTTATGGCCCGCGATTGGGAAAGACAACAGCTATTAAGCGGCTTAAGTAAATCTGTTGGCACTCGTTAAATTGTGGATTGTATGTACATGTTACCGGACACCAACGGGTATCTTGTTGTCGAGGACACTTTCCCTAAAGTACGGCAAGGGGGGGGGGGGGGGGTCTAATGTGCCAACGCAGACACCCAGGCCATAAACCATTTGCATTTTTATGTACCTATGTACACACATTTGTACATATGCCCGAGTGTGAATGGTGGCGGCTGGTTACACCCCCAACGTTGCCTGGATGTATGCAACACTAAAAATGTGCGCATGATAAAGCAGTGAGGAAGAGAAGGAGACCACCCCAGCACCCATCCCCCATCCCCATCACCCCCCCCCCCCCCCCCTTTCCACACATCAGAACTATTAGCAGGACAGTAAATGAGTATCAGTATTCCATGATTAGTTCTTCCCCATTCTCCCGAATAACTTTAAGACTTAAAGCGGCTGGAGAATCATAGAATCGTTGTTGTCATGCTGGCGCGCTGATGACTTAAACCCTGCTACTGGCGCCGTGTATCCCCTCCCCTCCCCGCCCCCACCCAGCCTTTCCTCAAACATTGGACTCTCATACCAACAACCGCAGCAAACTTCGGGTCAAATTTCGCCCAACTCTAGGGGTTGCAGTTTTTCCTAACCACGCCATGGGATGGTCTCTCTCTCTCTCAAGTATCAACTCTCTTTCGTTCATTCTGTCACGCGGCCGCCACTCTCTCTCTCCATATCACTCCCTCACTCTCTGTGTTTTTGGCGCGGGCGCTCTCTTCGCTTTCACTGCCTCTCACACACACACACCCCCACACACCCACACACACACGAATGCAAGCATCTATATGTATGCCGTCACTACAGCCGACACACATAGACATACATAGATAGGTCCAGATAACCGCCATCCGCCATGTTTTCCAAATCGTAGCCCCTGTCCCCCCGCCCAAACCATCGCCCATCCCCCTAATGGCGTATTCCTTTCCATTTTGTTCCACTTTGATGTGAATGATCCGCCCAGGAACCCCACTTGAACTGTCAAAGCCCGCCATTGTATGGGGTCTCTCTCTCTCTCTCGCTCTCTCTCTTTCCGTGTGCTCCGTGTTCCGTACTCCGTTCTCAGTTTGGGGCGCCTCGCTCTTACTCTCCCTTCGGCTGGCCTGGCCCCTGTTTCAACTTCACCGACTTTAACTCGTTGCTCGGCAAAATGGCAACAACGGAGGCGACACCGACATCGACAATGTTCTCTTCTATGTTGTCGTCATCGTCATCGTCATCCTGTTTCATGGGAAAGTGAAGTGAAAAGTGAAATGCTATGAGCAACGCAACGCAACGCAACGCATGCCGGCTCCCGTCCACGCATGCCATGCCTCCTATTTTGTGTTGTTGCTATGGCTTCATTGTAGTCTCTTCTCCTTCTCTCATCTTCGTTGATAACATTTGAACTTCTGATTAAAGATATGGAATTTTTAAAGGAATAGATTGTCGCAGTTTGTTCCCTACGGAATACTTAATGCAATTATCCTTCATTAATAGAGCTTTCCAGAGTATGGCACCTATTCATATCGAATACATTATGGCTCAAGGTCGCTGGCTAATTTATTCAAAGGACAGCCTAGAAAAGTGTTAACAAATAAATTCCAACACTTCCCTTTCTATTGATTGCACTTATATTACGATGATAATGATGTCGTCCTTCCCGTCCAGCCTTATGCTCAAAAGTATCTATCAGATGTGCACACACATATTGTATTTTTTGCCGTTAGTACTGGCGAATGCCTTCGGGTGCCAAGGAAGCTGTAGCTGTAGATGCCACAAGGTAGAAGCCAGTAAAACAAGGCAATTGGCAACAGCCAGAAAATGTTATTTTTAAAACCGAGCACCCGGCTGAGAAATGCTTCAGAAGGCGGCGAAGGAGAGCCCAGAAAAGTAAAAAATGCACACCCACTGGAAAAAAACGGGTGGAACGTTTTTTCTGTGGCATACATTCAGGCGTGTGCGCGTTTGCTGGTTGGCAGGAGGCCGTGCCGCGCCGCGCCGCTCCGCACCGCGGCCGGCATTTTCAGTTTCAGTTTTAATTTCCTTTTTCCTATGTATGCGTTGTCGGGGCACCCGAAAACACGTGTGTACGGGTCTACGCCGTGCGTCAGTGTGTGTTAGTCTGTGTGTGAAAATTTGGCCTTGGCAGACGGCAGGCAGGCGTCTGGCAGAAGGGGGGGGAGGCAGAGGCAGGCGACGACAGCAGGCAGACAACAACAATTGTAGGCAGGCGGCCAGGCACACGCACGTTCTCGACACCGCGCCGAGTAGGAACAGAAGAGAATAGCGTTTGTTAACTACATATACATGGACATGTACATAAACATCTACACTCGCTCGTGTATTTATGTGTCTGTGTATACGGAGGAGAGCTTTTGCGGCGGCGGCCTACACACCGCACTCACACACGAGCGATGCATTTACTTGGCCATGTATGTACGTTCCGTTCCCCACGAATACATGCGTACTCTCTTATGTTCATGTATCGTGCCATATCGTCGTTACTTTGGTCGTTTCGTTTCTGTTTTGTTGCTGTTGTTGTTGTTGTTGGGTTTTGTGCCGGCACCCGATCTTTATTCGGCTGCCAGCTGAGAGCTAGAGGAGCCGGAGAAGGAGCCGCCGCCGGGAAAACTCTAGTCAGCTCTCAGGCCACAGCCGGAGCCGGAGCCAGAGCCAAAGTCAGAGCCCCAGTCAGCAGTCAGCGGCAGTCAGTTGTAGTTAGTCGGCCAGTGTGTGCGTTGTGGAGCTCGCGAGTGCCGGTCCGAAATCGAATTGGATTGCTCTGAGTGCTAGTTATACCTAAATCTAAATCTATACTAAATACTATATACTATATAGTACTATATACAGGCTGTGATAGATAACCCTCCCAGTCCAACAACAAGATGTGTAAATGCAAACTCTGATGAATTTTTCGATTGCCCAAATTGCCCGAATGTCTCCTGTTCTGTTCATCCCGTTAACCCCAATTCCGTTTTTGTCTTTTCAGTTTCGGCAGCAAACAACATGCAATATGGCCAGAATATATCCATACCGTACTCCTCACAGCCGCAGGGTGATCTAAATTTTCTGAATGCAGCCGCTGCAGCCGATCATAAGGGTAAAATCCATCCAAAAATCGAACGTGACCGGGAAGAAGGTGAGTTGTCGTCGTGGGTCGTGGGTCGTTTGGGGGTGGGGGGTGAAGGAAGGGAGCTAAGGAAAATCGGTCGAACGGCAGTACATACCATCCTGCTGTGGGGAGCATTAACAGTACAGCAATGCCGGTTGTGGGTGGGAAGGGAGGCTGAGCTGTACATGGGACTGGCACACACCCGGACATACACATGGGCCATGTACTATATACCGTATTCTGTATACATACGTAGTCTTTTTGGGTTGGTATATGTGTATTTCAAGGACGCACATTATTCTTCGGGCCACATGCATGAGCTTCGCTTCGGCTTCTCGTTATTTATAAATGTTTTTGGGCCTGCCCGCGCCTGTCTGGGACATTGTGTGGGGATTTCGTAGCATACTTTTTCCCTACAAGTGGATATAATTTTATAATTTTGATTACGATTCTGCAAATGCGAAATCTGGCTCGGGGAAATTCCTCTGAAATGAAAGCTTTGCCCACTGCCTTTGCCGGAGGCAGGAAGCGAGGGGGGAGGGACAGGAAAAAGTAGGCTTTCCGCTGCTGTTGCCTGTTCTGTGGCCTTGGGAGTAAATGGTTACTATCCCTGGGACTACATATTAAGAAAATATAAGCCCCCCGAGTAAACACCCACGCAGCCTCTCGCCTCCGGGCTAGGGTGGGGGGGGTGGTCGTCAAGGTGAAGAAAATTGTTGTTGGGGTAGGTTTTTTCTTGTTGTAATTGTAGCAGAAGCTCTTAGGTGCAGGATGAAATTTGATTTGATTTGATTTGATTTGATACGAACTAAAGCGTTCTGTTCTTCCCGTTCTTGTGCAGTTCTCAACCAGCAGATCTTACAGAATGTCAATCAGTCGTGGCAGACGCTGGCCAACACGGCCAACACTGTGGACTATTCATCGCACTTGCTTTCCGCAACACTGCCAATCTCCATACAGCACTTCCTCAAGTATTCGGAGACCATCAAGAAGGAATCCTCCGGCGATGTCCTGAAGAATGGCACGAATCTGGCCAGCCTGGCGCTGGGAGGCGTCGCCCTGACGCCCAGCAATAACGGTGCGAACGGAGGCCACCACAATGGCGGGTTGGTGGGCATGGAGCACGGCGGGCACATGACCAATATGACGGACGCGAACGGCGCCGCGCTGACCAACGGCGCCAGCAATGGCGTCAACGGTAATGCCAATGGACCGGTGACCAACGGTGGAGCCGGGGCAGTGTCCAGCTCAGGGTCGGTGGGCACCACAAACGCGAGTGGGGGCACCACCACGGCCACTGGCAAGAAAACCAAAAAGAAGAAACCACCAAAGGAGAAGAAGCCGCGCCCGAAGCCAGGCGAGATCCGAGAGACGAAAGCGCTGGACGGATCCACGCTCTACTGCTGCCCCGAGTGTCAAATGGCGTACCCGGACCGGAGTCTAATCGAGCAGCACGTCATCTCGCACGCCGTGGAGCGACGCTTCGTTTGCGACATTTGCAATGCGGCCCTCAAGCGCAAGGATCACTTGACCAGACACAAGCTATCCCACATACCGGACAGGCCTCATGTGTGCAATGCAAGTTTTTCAATTGATAGATTCTCCTCTTTGGCTTTCCCGCTTTCATTTGACTGATTTGTCATATAACTTCTGACTATTCCAACAATAGATCTGCATGAAGTCCTTCAAGCGCAAGGAGCAGCTCACTCTGCACATTGTTATCCATTCCGGCGAGAAGAAACATGTCTGCATTGAGTGTGGAAAAGGTACGAGGGCCACAAGCTACACGACTTGAATAACTAAACAACTGAGTATCTAATTCGCTGTTCTTTCATTTAGGTTTCTATCGCAAGGATCACTTACGTAAGCATACGCGCTCCCATATTGCCCGACGCGTCAAGTCCGAGGTATCGGCGCAGAACGTTAACGGATCCGGTGGCAACAATGCACAGAGCAATGCACTACATGGTTCCTGAGGATCGTACAAGGACTTTTGGTAAATTCTCAAACAAATTTCAAGCCATAAAGGCGGCCCAGATGTTGGCAGCACCCTGCTGAAGAAGCTTCTTCGTGAGGATCGTACGGTGCTGGCAGCAGCTGTGCCGCCTTTGAAATTTGTTAAAGAGTTTATCGAAGGTCCTGCTGAGCGTCACCCAACTCCAACTCCCATAACAATAACAGATAACCCTCTGAATAAAAAAAAAACGATGTTATACTTACAATTTGCAAGTATTAGTACGATTTTGTTCACGACACTTTCAGTTCTTTAGCTTTAGTTCTTTCAGTTGAGATTTTCGCACAAAAGTTAAGTAAATTATATAAAGAGAGTATATGAGAGGAGCGGAGAGGAAAGTAAATGTACAAACAAAACAAAACAAAGCAAGATACGGAACAGATTTAAGATGATTTCGAAATTTAGTATGCGCATACATGTTATAAGGGAAGACTCACCATACCATACCACCATACAAAAAAAGTTACTTTCATTTCTCTTTGAGGATCTGTGATCTGTAATTGCTGCATAAAAAACCCAAAACACACACACAACAATTGACAAAACTATCGATCGATAGCTGTTCTAAGAATATAAGTTTTTAATTTGCTTAATTTTAATCAATTTATGTGCAATTAACAACAATTTTGATTTGCCTTTTGAGTTGTCTTGGTCTGTCTTCGCGAGACAACGTGTACCCACTCGTACGATTCATTGTTTCATTGAGTTTTGGTTTCCCACCTACTATTACTCACTCTTTTGCGCATATTAATGAAGTAAGGAACCCTAAAATGAAATTTATTTCTAGTCTTGTATTTTATTTTACCAATAGACAGTAGTAGAGGGGAGCGGAGGAGCCCTCAGAGCAACCAACCCCTCAGATTCGAGGTCATGTAATTTTAAGCTTTTAAACTTGAACGAAAGGAGAACCGAACCTCCTACGCGACACACACACACACACACTAAACAGAAAATGCAATACAAACAAGAAAAATACTTGCATCTTTGCATGCCCCCAACTTCCAGCCATCGTCATTCTTTAGAGCAGAGAGAACTACCACAAAAAAGAAAACTGCAACAATATCTATGTGTAATAGATAGATAGATACACACACACACACACCTATATCCAGCTTACCAATCAATAACTGATAACCAACAAAAAAGAAAAAACAAAACAAATTACAAATAAGAACAGTATAGACAGAAGCCACAGATACCAGATACCAGATATCAGATACCAGATACAAGATAGCAGGATAGCAGATACCAGTAGGCACAGCAGATCAACAAACAAATATTGCAATTTGCTAAACCAATAAGAAAAACAATAACCGAGAAGTAAACTGTATAAAACAATATTTTTATATATATAAAACAAAAGGAAACAGAATAGGAATAAAGGCATAAAACAATAACCGAAATAAAGTGCAAACACTTCGTGCGAGTGACAACGTAATTTACTGTTCAAATACAAAGCATTTTTGAGATTAACGATAAACGTACCATGAATCCCCATACAAGAGGCATACAAGGCTATGCTTCACTCATGATACGATATGATATGATACGATATGCATCCTCGTACGTACACTTGTATAGTTAATATATGACTGCTTCAAACTAATATACGCTAATATACAGAAGATACAGATACATACAGAACATATAGATTTACAGACACACAACTCCCAAATGACCCTTCGTGCTCGAACTTTGATGCCGAAGAGTATGAGAGTACCTCCTGCAGAGTTCGAGCTCGAGAGGGTCATTCAATATTGTTTGGTTTTTCGACGCATTCGGAATATAGTAATGTTTCAACAGCAGCAGCAGGAGCAGAAGCAGCTGCAGCAGCAGCAGTACTAAGTGCATTTCTGTGGAATGTAATGTAATTCAAACACTTGCAGCGAAGTACAAATATTTTAGCACACCTTCAAGAAGAGAAGCCAAGCCCCCCGCCCCCGCCCCCGGCCCCGGCCCCACAAAACACAGCAGGCAACAAGCAGAGCAGCCACATGGCATACGAGGTAGACATAGAAGCAAATCGAAACGAACCACGAGACAAAAGTTAGCCAAAAAGTAAAAACAAAACACTATGCAAAAAACCTTAATACAGTTACTACATTAGAGAGGGTAGCAGCAGTAATATATTAACAAGTTTTTTCTGGCCAAGCAAGCGCTAACTTGGCGACTCTCCAAATGTTGTAACCCCATCCATCATCCATCACCAATCACCCATCAGCCGTCAGTCACCCCCCGCCCAGAGACAATTTATAAACAAAAGTGACAATTTATAAATAATTAAGCGACCTTCACACAGCAAACACAGAAAATGAAAAGTTATTATTTTGCAATTGATTTTCTTGGTCTCTCTCCTAACAAACAAAATACTTAAAATCGCGTAAGAGAATATAAAACAATAAGTTAATAAACAAAAAGTTGCAATAAATGACAAACAAATGAAATTAAATCACTCAGGGATAAAGCCTCCAAAAGAAAACAAAAAAAAAACATAAAATAAATGCAATATTTTAAAAATGAAACAAAAACGAAAAACGAAAACAAAACAAAAATTTAATCTAATGTGAAAAGTACATTTTAAAGTTACGAAAATATTTTAGTATAATACAAGAAGGACGAAAACAAAACAAAACAAAATTTTTTAGAAATTTGCACAAATTTTTGGCATTTTATAAACGCAAAATAAAAAACATAAAACAAAACAAACAAAACATAAAAAGCGAACAAACAACAAAATGACGAAATAGAAACATATTTTCTCACATTTCATTGGCTTAGCGAAGGTATAAAAACTACAGAATAGATCATAACAGAACAGAAAAGAACAGACAGAAATCATAATATATTGTATACATAGACAAACGGTCCGTGCAACATTTAGTGCATTTATATAAAAACAAAAACAAAAAACAAAACCATAGATAAACAACAGTTCATATTTACAGGAAAGGATCGATCGAGAGATCGAGAGTATTGAGTATACAAAAATTTGAAATTAAATAAAAGGAAGGCAGGTCAGGAAGGTGCGGTGCGGTGGCCAAAGATGAAGTTTTAAGTGTAGTTAGAGCGCGATGGTCTGGTCGGAATACGAGTGCAGTGCAGGTTAAGGTTCAGGCAGCAAAAGAAGGCAGAATCGGCGAGTATACATTCGATATACAACTTCGATATATTTAAACAAAAAACACTACTCGTATATGAAAACTGTGTGTATTGAATTTATGTGTAGTGTCTGCTAGGAAAGTTGAGGAAGGATGTTGAGGATATTGAGGATATTGAGGATATTGAAGATGGATGGAGAAGAGCTAAATACATTTAAGGTTAGATTTTCTGCGAAAGGACTGAAGTTAAGGCAACGTAGCGTTTAGATGCAAAATTGAATTGAAAACCGAGTGTTATGGATAATGGAGCGTGCGCGAATGCGAATGGTGACGAAAATTATTTGTTTAAGGCTGGACTTTGTAATTTCAAGCAAAAAACGATAGTAGACAAAACAAAAACAAAAACAAAAACATGTAAAATGCAGATACAATATTTTTATAATTAAAACAAATCGAAACCCAAACCCTGTTCTTAATATGTTTAACTCAACTCTGCAATTATCGTTAAAGACGTATTTACTGTTTGTGATCCAAAATTCATTATTTAAACGTAAATCACAAGGAAGATACATTTGTTGCATGGGCAAGGTTTGAACTAAACATCGGATCAGATCAGATCGGATCAGGGTTCGTGTGGCAACAACCTCACAACTTAAAGACACTATGCAAATACATAGAACAGAACGGACGAAACACTCGTGATTTTTAATACGGGTCATATGCAAAGGTTCAAAACTTTATAGCGACTCGATTTGCAATGTTTTGCAGGTATGTCAAACCTCGACCTTGGACGGTGGACAGTACTTTTGAGGATTATGCGAACCCTTAGAAATAGAGCAGGAACAGTAACTTGTACTTAATTGAAAGAAGATATAAACAAAAAACAACAGCCACTTTGAAATATATTTACTTGAATCAAATAATATTAATGAGTATATATAACTTTGTACTTGAATAATATTTTATTTATATATACCTTAAGTCAATAAAAATTCTAATAAATTATAATCACCTAAAAATGTGTTTTACTCAAATTCTTTGTTTTGGGTTTATATTGTCAAAGGGATTTTTCGGGAAGAATATCTATCATTCTTTCCCTTTTATTCTTATAGTACTACAATAAGACAAACATTTAACGCACTACCCAAGGCCCTAAATCCACGGCTTACAGAGACCAGAGAACAGGTATCGGGATAGAGATATATTTAGACAAGAAATGAAATGCATAAATAGGTAAAAAACTTTCCAAGGTAAGATAAGCTTGAAAAACAGAGTTTTAATATTAATATAAGGAAATATTGTATAAAGATGTGCATACCACGGGTTGACAAGCAACAAGTGTTGAAATGACGTAACATTTACGTCACTTCCCACTTACGTTTTATGCATATTTTGTTTAAAACTTATTTGAGCCCTTAAAATTGCTCAATATTGTAGAAAATAGTTTCAACATTCGGTTAAAATTACATAAGCAGGGCTGAGGGTTCTATCTAACTAGTAATATCAAATAGAATATCAAAATCGAAAATCAATCTCAAAATCCCATCTTTGACTTAGAACGATTAACCCATTGTAGACCAAGGAGTATTTAAATATTCCATCGAAAATAAGGGAAATTTAATCATTTTAGCGCAGTCCAGGTGAAAGATTCGTAGGGTTTGTTGCAATTCAAAAGGAAGGATCGGTAACGTACATTTTAAAAATGAGACGGTATATTTCTGAGGGTCATACTGTATGTACTGACTCGGTATGAAACGGTAATATTCTGCATACCCTAGAAAAAAGAGTATTATAGAATTGCGGAAATGTTTGTCATCCCAAGCTCTAATTAATGAAGAAAGAAGTCAGTCTCTGTTATACAGCTACTTCAACGATATTTGGCAATATTTGCAATATTCTCTTTCGGTTTTTTTGCTTGACCTTTATCGCTAAAACCTTTTTTCCGACAAAATCCAATAAAAGCAAGTACTTAAATACTTACTTAAATAAACCAGTCAAGTAGAAAATAGTTTAATTCATTGGATACAATTATGTGGGCATAGATAAAGGCCCGGTTGACAACATTTAAATCCTTGTCGCTCACATTAAAAAAAGTTCGATTTGGCGCGCACCACTCGGTATATTTTTTAAATGAGACCGTATATTTCGGTGCTGTTCTCAGGGTCATACTGTAGAAATACTGGTTTTCGCCGCGCTCCCATGGTATTTTTGTCAATTTCATCAATCTATTAATTTAATTTTCAATGCTATATAGAAATCCAATAAAAGGAAGTATTTCGAATAAGCCAATCATGTATAGAATTGATTCATCAATCGTACAAAATTTAGTGGGCATGGCTAAATGTCCTATATAGATAGTATTATTCAACGGAACAAAGAATTGGTCGTTTTTTGAATCGAATTTGAGTTCGCCGCAGTTCGCCCCAGTTCGCTTTAGCAACAATGAGTCTCATTCCATACACAATGTTGCGGCAACATTTACTTGAAAACCGTTTTTTGGTCAAAATAAAATACTTACAAGCAATTTAAAGAAGCAATCTTGTAGAAAATGCATTTATCTATGGGATAAAGCTAAGTGGGAAAATCTATAGCTTGAAATATAGGCAATACCCGATTCGCCGCAGTTTCGCTTTTGCAACAATGAGTCTCATTCCATACACAAACATGTTGCTAATTCCATGCACACATACCCTGGGGGAAATGAATGTTATAGAATTGTGAATACGTTTGTCTTCCAAGGCTCAGTAGGTATCAGGATCGACATAAATATACAAGATACTAATAAGGTACTTGAATATGTCTAAAGAATATCAATTTGAGAAAAGGTCTTAATAAATTACGTTCGATCTTCATATAAAATTAGCGAAATAGGGTGTACAAAGGGCCTATACACGCATCATGTCTTCAAATACCAGCAACATTGCGACTGTTTTTTTTTTGTTGAACTATTTTGTTTAAACCTTGTTTTAGTCAAAATACAATAAAATCAAGGACTAAAAACTGGCCAGTTAAGTAGAAAATTGATTCATTAATCGTATAAAATTATGTGGGCATAGATAAAGGCCCGGTTGACAACATTTAAATCCTTGTCGCTCACATTCAAAAAAGTTCAATTTGGCGCGCACCACTCGGTATATTTTTCAAATGAGACCGTATATGAGGGTCATACTGTAGAAACTGGTTTTCGCCGCGCTCCCATGCGGTGTTTTTTTAGTGCTAAATGGTATTTTTGTCATTTATTAATTTCATTTTCAATGTTATATAAAAATCCAATAAATGCAAGTATTTCGAATAGGCCAATCATGTATAGAATTGATTCATCAATCGTACAAAATTGAGTGGACATGGCTAAATGTTCTATATAGATAGTATTATTCAACGGAACAAAGAATTGGTCGTTTTTTAAATCGAATTTGAGTTCGCCGCAGTTCGCCGCAGTTCGCCCCAGTTCGCTTTAGCAGCAATGAGTCTCATTCCATACACAATGTTGCGGCAACATTTACTTGAAAACCGTTTTTTGGTCAAAATAAAATACTTACAAGCAATTTAAAGAAGCAATCTTGTAGAAAATGCATTTATCTATGGGATAAAGCTAAGTGGGAAAATCTATAGCTTGAAATATAGGCAATACCCGATTCGCCGCAGTTTCGCTTTTGCAACAATGAGTCTCATTCCATACACAAACATGTTGCTAATTCCATGCACACATACCCTGGGGGAAATGAATGTTATAGAATTGTGAATACGTTTGTCTTCCAAGGCTCAGTAGGTATCAGGATCGACATAAATATACAAGATACTAATAAGGTACTTGAATATGTCTAAAGAATATCAATTTGAGAAAAGGTCTTAATAAATTACGTTCGATCTTCATATAAAATTAGCGAAATAGGGTGTACAAAGGGCCTATACACGCATCATGTCTTCAAATACCAGCAACATTGCGACTGTTTTTTTTTTGTTGAACTATTTTGTTTAAACCTTGTTTTAGTCAAAATACAATAAAATCAAGGACTAAAAACTGGCCAGTTAAGTAGAAAATTGATTCATTAATCGTATAAAATTATGTGGGCATAGATAAAGGCCCGGTTGACAACATTTAAATCCTTGTCGCTCACATTCAAAAAAGTTCAATTTGGCGCGCACCACTCGGTATATTTTTCAAATGAGACCGTATATGAGGGTCATACTGTAGAAACTGGTTTTCGCCGCGCTCCCATGCGGTGTTTTTTTAGTGCTAAATGGTATTTTTGTCATTTATTAATTTCATTTTCAATGTTATATAAAAATCCAATAAATGCAAGTATTTCGAATAGGCCAATCATGTATAGAATTGATTCATCAATCGTACAAAATTGAGTGGACATGGCTAAATGTTCTATATAGATAGTATTATTCAACGGAACAAAGAATTGGTCGTTTTTTAAATCGAATTTGAGTTCGCCGCAGTTCGCCGCAGTTTCGCTTTAGCAACAATGAGTCTCGTTCCATACACAATGTTGCACATTCCATACACACTGTTGCGGCAACATTTACTTGAAAACCGTTTTTTGGTCAAAATAAAATACTTACAAGCAATTCAAAGAAGCAATCTTGTAAAAAATGTATTTATCTATGCGATAAAGCTAAGTGGGAAAATCTATAGCTTGAAATATAGGCAATACCCGATTCGCCGCAGTTTCGCTTTTGCAACAATGAGTCTCATTCCATACACAAACATGTTGCTAATTCCATGCACACATACCCTGGGGGAAATGAATGTTATAGAATTGTGAATACGTTTGTCTTCCAAGGCTCAGTAGGTATCAGAATCGACATAAATAAATACAAGATACTAATAAGGTACTTGAATATGTCTAAAGAATATCAATTTGAGAGGAGGTCTTAATAAATTACGTTCGATCTTCATATAAAATTAGCGAAATAGGGTGTACAAAGGGATATACACGCATCACGTCTTCAAATACCAGCAACATTGCGACTCTTTTTTGGTTGGACTTTTTCGTTTAAACCTTTTTTTACAGTAAATACAATAAAAGCAAAGATTAAAAACAATCCAATCTTGTAGAAAATTTATTCGTTAATGGGATAAAATTATGTGGGCATTACTGAAAGATTTAGTTTGCCAGCATTATTCAATGGAATATTAAAATTGAGCAATATGAACGAATTTCCCTTTTCGTTTGTTTTGATTGACCTATTTCGCTACTTGTTTTTCGTTTGACTTATTTCGCTAAAACCTCTTTTCACGCAAAACGCAATAAAAGCAAGTATGAAGAATACACCAGTTAAATAGAAAACTGATTCATCAATCGTATACAATTATGTAGGCATGGTTAAATGTTCTATATAGCTAGTAATATTCAACGGAATATCAAAAATGAGGAATATCTATAACAGAACTTGACTTCGTCAGTATATTTACGATATATTTTGAAAATGCGACGATATATTTGCGAGTGTCTGACCGTACATTTCAGCGATAAATCCACGGCCCTCCCTGACCATCGAATTATCTGACTGTCGGAAAAAAAACTTCGAACGTGAAAAATGGATCGGTAGCTGGGAAAGATACTTTTAAGCGAAATACGCAAAGAAAACGGCTTTTGTCCGCTATTTCAGCGATTTTTTTTGTGTTGTAATCAGCAGGAATAATTTGTTAACAACGACCAGCCTACACCACCCGTCAGTTCCAGCAGAAAACAACACAATTATTGCAATAGAATTACTTCTGCACCACACAACACCCAACTATAGCACAGCCAGCCAAGCCCACAAAGGAAAGGTGAAACGCAAAAAAAAAATAATTAAGTCGAAAACCAAAACGGAATAAAGGAATAAATCCAACAAATTTTGCTTGCTTTGCCGATGGGATGAGAGAAATCAGCAGTCACCCACACCAACAACACTCCAACTACTAATAAATTTGACCAAAACCCGTCGTTACGCAGTCGCCATCAGGAATACAATTGCCAAGCCAGCCCAACCGAAAGAATCAAATTAATTCACACACCACACTCGCATTTCTTGGGAATTGGATTAAAAAAAGTATCAAGCAGAAAAAATATTTTCAACCAGCCACCATTTTGAATGAGCTGAAGCAACAGAAAGAGCGAGAGCGCAACGCAGCCGAAGCAGCAGCAGCAGCGCTGCTGACATCAACGCTGTTTCTTGCAGCTGGCGGAGGACCGGACCGGGGAAGCCGTCACAAACCAAACCCCCTTCTAGCCTGTTCTTTTGCGTTGCTACTATTTTCATCTATCGGGAAGCGAAGCCGAAACTGTGCCTGGTGTTCATTCTTTGGCTACAAATAGTGTCCAGCGAAAACGTCAACTCCCGAAAATATGGTTGAGTTGGAGGAAAAAAATGCCAGCACAGCTGCTGCAGGTGCGAAGCAACACCATCTTCGCAACGCCAACGCGGGGAATGGGAGCAACAACAACCCTAGAGGTTCTGGTGACAGTGGGTTTTGCGGCAGGGGAGTTTCTTCCAGCAACACGGATAACAGCTGCAGCCAGAGTCAATCAGGTGAATATTTAGAGACTACACTGCTCTTAATTGGGGTAAAGCATTATACTGATAGTTGGAAAAGTTCTCGACGTTTCCCTAGCCCGGCTTCCCTGTTCCGTTCTGTTTCATCGTGCTCCGATTGAATCTATCGTATTCAGTAGAAACTTTAGCTGTTACATGTTCACGATGTGTTGTGTCTATTGAATGTGCACATTGAGCATATGCAAAGATCGACGTGGTCGAAAATAAATTTTCTCTTATTTTTTCTACAAAATACCGGGGGGGGGAGCAACAGCTGCTGCTATTGAGCCAATCAAGCAAGACGAAACAAAAAGAGTACCACGAAAAAGAGTATCTAAGAGTACGAGTCGAATCTGTCAGGCATTTAAAATAACATGAGTCACTCCACGGTCCAAGTCCATGCAATTCGTTCGAAAAAAACGTAATGGTAACAGACTTTTAAAGCTTGCAACAACGACACGACGTTCATAGCGGTAGCTACGATTTGGCAGAGCGGCTGGCAGAGCAGCCTGCATATAACATATAACCTTGATGACGTTTATTGCTCTTGATGACGTTTATTGCAACCCAAAATAGAACGACAGGCCAAAGAGAATGGGGAAAAAGCAAAGTGAACGAATGAGCGGGCGAACAGAGACAAAGCGATGAGAGCGGCCTCTCGGCTGCTTGCCTCCTACACGCTCCTATGTTGACCGAGTTTGGGGGCAACTGCAGATTTCCGATTGCAGATTTCAAATAGAATGGACCGGACCGAATCGTACGAGCAGTGGAATAGCTAAAACCTCACACCACATAAATGAAACAATTCTGCGGAAATGAAATTCACAAGCTAATACAAGCTGGTGTTTTGATTGAGGGCGATGTTATTTAATAAATACACACACACGCACACGTACACAGATATACATATATGCATATGTTTGTGCATTGTCTGTTCTATGCTGGGCTATAAAAACATGGAGGACAGCCAGTGCCTACGTGCAGCTTTACATTCGCGTCTCTTAAAATCCCTCACACTCCCCTCCCGCTCTCATAACCCAGCGAGAGAAATTTTTATATATGGCAATGCCTTTAGCTTAACAAAACAAAGTCAGCTGAAACTCAAGCCAACTTATGTATGTTGTTTACTTGGTGAAAAGACGAATACATTTACTATAAATGTTATTTCCTTTGCCCTTTCCATGTTTTTGCTTTTTGAAAGAATTCGCGCACATCAGGCCACTTTATAGAAGTCGACGACGCATTAGTGTTGTTGTGTCTGTGCTTCGTTTGTCCGTCCCCCTATTCGCGCTCCCATCCCACCTCCCAAAACCCATGAGCTACGTGAGACAGAATCTGCATTGGTGTTTGTGCTTGCCCACAGACATAAAAATCAGTGGAGAAACAGTGCTGCCAACTACCGATGACAAAAAAAGGCCAGAAAAGGCTAAAAAAGAAAAACACTAGTTACTCATAGTTTTGAAATATCAGTATTTGTTTTTTTCTTGTTTTTACCTGTTTAAAGGTGGTTGTTTAATCAAATTTCCGACAAATAATTCGGGGAAAATATATTATGTGGCTCTCAAAAAGCTGTGGCAGCAGCACTAGCGGCGAAGAGAAGCCGACACTTTGATTCAAAGAGTACCGTACCATACCATAGGGTTATTTATGCTGTATTTTTGTGCCGCTCTCTCTCTCTCTCTCTCTCTCTCTATCTCTCTAAGGGAGTAATTCGGCTCTCATATGTAAAGTGTTAGTTTCGACAGTATATTTCGTATTCATTGCATCACGTATCGTATGGATTTCGCTAAACAGAGGTGTATTCATGCTAAACTCATACCGGTCTTTCTTCTTCTTCTTCAACACACACTCTTAACTGCACGATACGCCGTTCTCTTCGCCCACCTTCTGCTTTGTTTTTATTTTCCCTGTTGCTGTTTTTGTTTTCGGCTGCTACAACCACAAAGCAAGCAGCTGCCTTTACTTGTTGTCAAAACTGGTTGTGCTAATCAATGATGTGGCTTTAGTTGCTCTCTTTTTCCTTCTCTCTCTCTCTCTCTCGCTTTCCGTACGCTCTTAATTGTTTGCTGTGCTTTTATGTGTTTGTTTTGTGTGTGTATGAATATACATAACATACATTGTATTTACCATGTTATCACCGCAGGTATCGGCTGATTCCTTTTTGTTGATTTGGGATGAGGTATATGGGAACTTTCGGGACGTTGCGAGTGATTTCAATCATAATACGAGCATCAAACCGAAAATACTTTTATTATTCCGGTTGCCGTCCGATATAAATATACACATGCATTTCTTTGTGTGGAAATGTCATGTAACATTTCAAACCTGATCTTCAAGATCCGTCCATGTGTGCAACCAGAATTTGTTATTCTTCCGGCAGGTTTCCCTATTATTTCCTTTGTCATAAGAGAATCTTATTGGTGGCTAATGTGCTATGCTAAAGCGATATCTGCGGCACTTTGTGGAGACTTCTGGTTATGCGTTGCTCTTTCCCTATCCGCAGTACATATGTATGTAGCTCTTTGGCACGTGTAAAGAGAGAAACATACACAGGCAAACATAAGCACACTTATTTATTACAAGTCACAACAACAGTACACTCTCGCTCTCATGCTGGCGCGCTCTCATCCGGCAAAATAAGCTCCCTCTTGCGTCACGTCGGCGGTAGTTTTTTTGGCTGCTGCTGCTTGTCCCTTGTTCGCGAACGGGCGCGTGTTCGATTCTTTCCTCGTTGGCGCCGAGTACGTTAGGTCCGCTAAAGTTTGTCCGTGTTTTTTATTTTTTAAATTACTTCTTTCGCCCATTGGTTTAATTGTGCACCAAACCTTTTCCGCAGCCACCAACCAATTCCGTTATCTTCCACCCATTAGTCAGCTATAGTCGAAAATATTCCGTGCGCTCCACTCATCGTGATTTGTTGCCATTTTAGTGGATAGAACTGGCCTAGTGAGTGAAAAATAAGATGTGGATATCGAAATTAGAGGCGGCTTCGTTTTGCATTTTAACTTGAAAATCAATCCAAAAAGGGGTTAAAATTAGCCCCAAATACAATCATCGAAACTACAAAGTAGCGGAACCAGCAGCAGCCGGAATACCGACCGGTAGCAATTTTATCTACGCATTGCAAAAACGTGCCGCACAGAACCGAGGCGGGCGTTGCTTAGACAAATTGCGTTGCGATTAAAAGGCGAGAGAGCGACAGCAACAACGACAACGACAACAACAGCGCAGCAAACATGTTGGGTAAATGCAAAACAAGCGTAGAAATAAATACATGTGTGTGTTGTGTGTGTGTATGGCTCTTATATTCTAAAAGTTCTACCAATACCGTTGTCAAAGCGCGGCATATGCATGTGTGTGTGTACTTCAGTACGGTGCCAATGTATGGATTTGTTATATGGGAAACATTTCAAAATGCCGGTTCTTATTTTTTGTTTTGGCAACTTTTTCCGCCACCTCCTTGCAGGTTGCTACTATATTAATTTCGATTTGACGATACGATGTGTTAATGTTTATGCATTATTAAGCAATGGCTATATATATATCTTCGACCCAGTGTTCATCATCTGTATATTGAAAGTGTAAATAAAGTAAAAGTGTACATGTATGGGGGGGCGTAAGCATTAAATTCTAGCTTGTTATTCTTAATTTTGTATTCATGCTGTTTATTCGATTCTTCTTTTTCTGTCGGCCGTCGCTTTTGCGTTGGTTCGCCATTTTTATTTAATTTTTGCTTTTACAATTTCATTTTGCTGCGCAATAATTTTCTGCTTCTTTACAACACAAACACACATTCACTCTCACATATCGCGCCTGCTGTTGTGGCTGTGTGGCTGTGTGTTTCTGTCCGTGAAGTCAAGATGCAAAAAACTAGAAGGTGGCGCAAAGAGCAAAAGAGTAACAGCGCACAGAACTTTCCGTCTGCCCTTCTTCAGTCTGGGAGGAGATCCAAACCCCACCATTTATGATCCCTTTAAATAGGATCAGGGATCATCCTTACCCCACTCCTCCTACCCCTTATAGTTGACACTTTGAGAGCGCTCCAAACGGTGTATTTATTCATTGCGTCCCCTTGTTTTACTTTCGTCATGCCATGCTATGAAGTAATACCGAAAGAGAGATACGCCTTATCTTCTGTTCGCTCTCTCTCTCGCTCTCACAAATTGGGCTCTCTTTCTTTCACTCTCTCTGCGAAAAGCTCGAACCGCATGTTTTTTTCCTTCCATCAGCAGTCCATGCTAGTGATAAAAGCAGCACAAGGGAAGCATAGGAAGGTAGGGTACGAAGAGGAAACTTTACACACTGATACACTTACAGCTCGTTTTTGTATCAATACAAGTGGGGGGATATTTTCTATTCCCCGGCTTTATCTTCCAAAAAAATATATTTTTAAAATTTACTCGCTTTTTGCGTAGTTCACTCTTATCGGCAATTTGTTTATTCGCATAATCTTTGCCACCGTAAACACTCCTGCGTTTCGTTTCCATACGTAGACTGTGTGATTATTGTTATGGCACTTTGAAAACTTGATTATGTTTGCTCGCAAACCACGATTCTATTCTCCAAGGTTATTTTCTGGCTCTTGATTGTGAATTGTTGAGCTATCAGCCAGCCTCTTGTTTACTTGACAGTTGATTTGAGCGCCCAGCTGCACCTGTATGTTCTTCTTCATTCAGACAGATCGTAGGCATATAATCCTCCTTTTCAAACAATAAGATGCATTGGAATGGAATGAGGGAAAAAAGCCGGCCGGCAATCCCGTGATTTAGAAGGGAAAATTCCATAGCTCACAATTTGCATATTTGCTTGGTATCTTTAAAGTTATCTACGCAATTGATAACAATTAAAGCTTCCAAATAAATAGGGCAAATTTAAATTTAGACAAGAATCGACAGCCGCCTGCCGTGCGCACACTTTTGTGCTGTGTACGTAAGCAAGCGAGAGGAAGTCCGGAAGAAGAGAGGGAGAGCACAGCATCGAGGTCGTACAGACGAGACGAGACGAGACGCGTTGCTTATTGGCGAATGACGCGATGACGGCTTCACTTCCCCCCTGGGGTCGCACTACAGACACAACAAAAACTGTTTGGATGAGACTCGAACCATAACTAAGTCTATTAAGAACAGCCCATCATCTACCAGTCAAGTACCAGATATTTTATTATTTAAACCGCAAAGTGCGGCGTAACTGCTTCCTCTCCGATCTTGGTGGAGATATTCCCCCAAGGAGGTGCAACGGGCTTTAAATAGTCGACAAGAAAAAAGAAAAAAAGCTATCAAGCTAGCTGATTGTCAGCCGTCCCATACTCCTATCGCCCTCGGGTATGGTGTGGTGTGCTGTGACCGGCTGCCTGACTTAGCTTCAGACAAACCTCTGTATATTTCCATCCAGAACTTTTCTATAAACCTTTGTGTGCGCGTATTATTTATTTTTTACATATTTTATAACCACTTGCTGCTACTGCTGCTGCTGCGGCTGCGACCTGTTTACGACACGCGATTTGCTTTCTACGCAGTTGGGCAAAAGTATTTCTTATTTTGAATTCCTTCGCTACTATTTTTATGCATTGATAAATAGGGAACAGAAAAATAATAACAACATATCGGCTCATGTCTGATCTCGTTACAGACGGCCAAAATGAGCTGACGCGCTACAGTAGCGAGGATGTGTCGGGCAATGAGTCGAGTGAGGCACCCAACATGACCGAGGTGGAGCGGCAGGTCGAGCTCAACCGGCACAAGGAGGAGATGCAGAAGAAGCGCCGCAAGAAACGCATCAGTTCCTCCCTTCATTCGTCAACGTTTCAAGGTTAGTAGAGTGGTGCAGCATGTGGCAGCACTTCAAATATGTAGGCATATTTCTATTGTATTTGCAACCTCTTCTTAGAACTCTACAAGCTGACCGGCGAAATACTTGGCGAGGGCGCTTACGCTTCGGTACAAACTTGCGTTAACATTTACACCGACTTGGAATATGCTGTGAAGGTTATTGATAAGATACCGGGACATGCGCGTGCGCGTGTCTTCCGAGAAGTGGAGACATTCCACCATTGTCAGGGACATCTGGGCATCTTGCAATTGATCGAGTTCTTCGAAGACGACGAGAAGTTTTACCTGGTGTTTGAGAAAATCAATGGCGGCCCTCTGCTGTCGCGCATCCAGGAGCACATTTGTTTCTCGGAGCACGAGGCTGCGCAGATAATCAAGGAAATTGCCTCCGGATTGGATTTTCTGCATAAGAAGGGCATTGCCCACCGTGATCTCAAGCCGGAGAATATTCTGTGCGTGAAAACCGACTCGCTGTGTCCGATCAAGATTTGCGACTTTGATCTGGGCTCTGGCATCAAGTTCACCACGGATGTCTCCTCGCCAGCAGCCACTCCCCAGCTACTGACACCGGTGATTAAACCCGAATAAATCTCATCTGATCTGATCTGACGATCTTAATCGCCCGTTTTGTTCCGCTTTTAACAGGTCGGAAGCGCCGAATTTATGGCTCCCGAAGTTGTCGACTTGTTTGTGGGCGAGGCAAACTATTACGACAAGAGGTGCGATTTGTGGTCCTTGGGAGTCATTGCTTACATCCTGCTCTGTGGCTATCCGCCATTTTCGGGCAACTGTGGAGAGGATTGCGGCTGGAATCGCGGTGAGAACTGCCGCACCTGCCAGGAGCTCCTATTCGAGTCCATTCAAGAGGGTAAGTCGTCGCCGTTCGCCTAGATTTGGCTTTAATGTTTGATTTTAAATGGTCGTGTGTCTGTTCCAGGATCCTTTAGCTTTCCGGAGGCTGAGTGGCACGATGTAAGCGATGAGGCCAAAGACCTGATTAGTCGTCTGCTTGTCAAGCAGGCCTCTAAGCGTCTGAGCGCCGAGGCTGTGTTGAACCATCATTGGATTCGTATGTGCGAGCATGAGCCGCCGACCAGCAGGCAGTCTGGCCGCCACAAGGCATTGCATACCCCAAGCAATATTCGACGGTAATTAATAATAGAACACTGAGGATCGCGACAGTTGTTGATGTATCGTATCTCTTATATTGTGGCTCTTAGCAATCACCAGTCGGCGAGGGAAATTTCGCAGTTTGCCGAATCCGCCATGGCCGTTAAGCGCGTGATCTTGCAGCATTTCTCCATGCGCTACGACTACATGAAGGAGCGTCCCAACATCTACCAGCCATCACAGGCCTACATGGATGCCTATAGCGATGAGAACTATAATCCCAAGCCGCCCTCTCATTACACTCGCAATCGTTCACAGCGCACAGCACCAGCATCTGTGGCTGGTGTGGCTGGGGTGGCTGGGGTCTTGTCCAGCTATGGGGGGCGTATGTCCTCGATTCATGGCCAGCGGACGAGCAGCCGTCACTCTTCCAGGAATGCTTCACGCAACGCATCTGCGATATATCCAAGCAGTGGAGGATTCAAGACGTTGAATGTTCACGAGGAGGACGATGACGATGATGCACTCGAGGCCTTTGGACGTTTAGATGATGATGACGACGAGTGGGCCAAGTCGACACGTCGCTATCAGCAGCAGCGCGAGCTGCAGCAACAGCAGGAGGAGTCGCTCGGCGATGATCACGAGGATCGCTACAGGGAGAGCGTCAGCGAGGGCGATGAGGGAGAGAGCGAGGACTATCAACATTATAAGCATTATTGGCGCGAGTTGGACGAAGATGAGGGCGATGACTATTTGTACGAGCAGCAGCAGCAACGCGTCGATGATATTGCCGAAGAGGAGGAGGAGAATGATGAAGAGAACGAAGAGGAGGAGAAGGAGGAAGAACGAAATAAATATGCTGACAATCGAAACCAATTGAAAGCTAAAGTGGAACAATTTGGCGAAGCCAATGAAATCGAACAGCAGCCAGAGAATGGTTATGAGAAAGATCTTATTATGGATAATATCGAAAAATCGAAGCAAAGTGAATTTGCTAAACTCACAACAACAACAGCAACAACAACAACAATGCGCAATGATGCGCAGGAAAATAAGATGTGGATAAAGGAGAGGATGGAGAAGGAGAAGAATACAGATACGGAGACGGAGACGAAGGAGCAGGATGATGTTGATGGAGCTGAGAAGCAAGGACCATCAAGTGATATTAGTGCTACTACCATCACCGATAATAACAAGAAGCAAACACCAGTTAAGACTACAACAACACACATTAAAAACAACATAAAAAAGCAACAATGTGAGCAGCAGCAGCAAACTGGCGATGATAATGATGATGATGTTAAACTATTGGATAGTATTAGTGATTTAAATGAAAAGCTACCTGAAATTTATGAGACTGCAAATATTGTTGTCGACTCAGCGGCAGTGCAACCAACAACAACAGCAACACCAGAAGCAGCAGCAGCAACATGCCCACCAATCGATAATAGAGATGATGATGATGATTTGAAAGCGATCAAAAACGCGCCAACGACGACCACTGCAGCTGCAGCTGAGGAGACAACAATGCGAACGACTTTTGGTAAAACACACGAAAAGCAAACACAACAGCAACAGCAACAGACAGTCGTCTACAGCAAACCAACACGTAATGTTTATTTTGCACTCGATGCATATCAGAACGACGAGGATGCCGACATAGACGAGGATGAGGACGATGACGATGACTACGATGAAGATGACGAGGGAGAAGGAGAGGATGAAATGGAGCCACAGTGCAATAGCTCAACAGTGTTTAAGCAACCGCTGCCATCTATTTCCAGTGCATATACACGAAAGCAGCGCCAGCGGCAGCAGCAGCAACGATACATTGTGCCACGGTACCAAGGTCAGGGTCAGGGTCCGGTCTCGGTTTCGGTTTCGGTTTCGGGTCAAAGGCAACCAGAAAACTGGCGCTATCGCACTCATCACTCGGAGCAGCAGCAGCCGGCCGCTGGCTATCGGAGGTACCGCCCGCCCTTTAGCACTGGCGGCGGCGGTGGCCACTACGGCAACCAGCAGCGGAACTATTTGGGTAGCTTCTCGCACAGCGGCGGTGCCGCTGGCTATAAGGTAGCTCCATTAATGCAGCCACCACCGCAGCGAAACAACAGCGCTGGCAGCAGCAGCGGCAGTGGCGGCTCCCCCCCATCCGATGAGCAGTCAACGCTGCCATCATCCGAGATCCGCAACTGGCGCCAGGACTGTGTCTATGCAAATGCCCCCCCAATGCGCAGCTGTGGAATGAATCAGCCGCACTCGCAGTCGCGTGCCGCTGTGCATCGGTCCCATCATCAACAGCACCCACGAATTGGCAGCGGTCGCTTTGCCCATTCACAACCGGCCCATTTGCAGGCAGCCCAGCTGATGGAGGAGCTGCCCAACATCCGCATTGGTCTTTCGCTTCCAAGCGAGAGCTTGCTGCTGCAGCGGCGTATGCGGCAGCAACAGCGAGCCCACGATCTGTCAGAGTATTGTGAAGCTGCAACTGCTAGTGGATAGGCTAGTGGCTCCATGCCCTATGCCGCCTTTCCGCTTTTCGAAATGTGTATCTTTGTTTTCATAACTGCGCCAAAATGCATAGTTTTGTGGCGTTTTCTACGCACATTCTCAAATTCAACTTTCCAGTTCTATAACTTTGCTTTGTTTGGTGCAACATTTCATTAAACCGTGAAACGCAAAAGCGAAAAATCCTACTTAAAATTCCGTCATTGTAACAGATACAAATACAGTTACAGATATAAAATTGTGGTAAGGAAGGAGCAAGATGATTGTAAGAGCGAATGGAATTGGCCTTCAAAGAGCAATTGTCTACGCTGTTTGGAAACGAAAAGCCAAAGTCGTTCAAGATAAAAAAACGTACTTTTTTTATAAAAAAGATTCAAAAATTGTAATTTGTATTGAACTATAATTTTTTATTATGAAAAATAAAAACGAATACAAGAAGTGTTTAAGCGAGAGATGCATTAACAATTTAACATTTTTCTGTCCTATAATCCTGTACTATTTCCATGTAACTTCTGACAATTTTTTTTGAAACCTTGTGTAGTCTCTTTATGTTTCGAATAACCGATGGCAAGAGAAAGAAATCGAGTTCAATAATTATAAAGAAACACATCCAAACAGCCACAGGCATAGCTTAAGCGATGACTAAGATATTTTCAAGAAACTCCGGCGTGCAGATATGTCTATTCCAGTTTCAAGTCTGCCCTTCGTCACATTTGTTGAAATTTCTTGGTCCGCTACAAGCATTCTTTCGAAAACTTTTGGAGAGTGTATATTTTTTTAAGCCCTGACAAAAGAAAAAGATTCTACATTGAAATGTACACCCACTAACACACAACACAAAAAAAACACGAGCACTATAGAGAAACCTAAGGGTTTTGTTCTTGACATTTAACGATGCTGAACAATTTTTGCTGGGCGTAAATAAAGGTAAAACAAACAAACAAAAGAAATTGTGTTAAATACATAATTATAATAATATTTAACAAAAATTGTGATATAAAATGTAAATGTAAATGCACCTGAAGAAATCTATCTATCAAATGACGCTGTGCCATCAACAACAACAACAACAACCACACCACACTTCAAAGTACTGTTAAGGCCGCCAGAAGGAGGAGGAGGAAGTTTCCACAATCTTTATTTGTTTACGTCCCACAAAATCAATGTCAAGTGCATCAATCCATCAATACTTCTATTTTTCCAGTAAACTGTAACTTACACTAAAAACTTCCATCTAAAACAAAACAAAGAAAACCCAACAAAAATACAAAAAAAAGTATAAAAAAACTAAAAAAATCCTTATTATAAAATTTAAAAAAGGAAACGAAGATGAAACGATGGCAAAACAGCATCGAGTTCGAGTTCAGTTAAAGTTGAAGAACATACAATTTATAAAACGACGGCGTCCAGAACATTTTTAACTATTGATCTATTCCTACAGAAGCAATTAGGTTTGCATTAAAACAATTTGAGCATATGGAATCGCATTCGTTTTTATTGGTTAAGCTGTGAGGAATGTTTGGCAACGAAACAAAAAACAAAACAACAAACAAATTAACTAAGATACGATACTACTACACTCATTTGAGATGAAATCCTTAGTTTTCGAATGTCCGTTAAACTTACGTTACGAGTAATCTATTAAGCTGTTGAACACGAACCGAACCGAACCGAACCGAACACTGGTTGAGAGCTGCTTTAGAGAGAGTGTCGAAAAAAACAAGAGACCGACCGACCGACCGGACAGAGGGGAAAGTGGAGAGTAAAAGTGCAACTAATTGATAAATCAACTGAATAATAAAATTAATTGAAATGTTTGTATGACAAATTTGTTTAAACATAATTGCTGCAAGAGCTATAAATAAAAGGAAAATAAAAATGCGACAAGGATAAAGTAAACCTTCAACAAACGAAAGAGTCGATATTGTTTTATACATAAAAAAAAGTCAATAAAAATGCAAAATATACAAAATGTTAAATCTTGTGTTGTTAGTCTCAAAGTCAAGCATCAGGACTTCAATTATTTAATGCATATATGGCCGTAAAAAAACAAAGAAAAAGCTCAATAAACAAATCAATCAGCCAGCTGAAACTGTTTGTTTGATTGTACCTACATGTGTATGTTAATGCTGTGAAGGTCTTCTCCCACCGAACCGGCCGAGGGACGCTGCCGCATGACGCACATGCAAGAAAGTTAGATGTTAGAACTAAACTAACTAGCATGCATTCAAAACACAAATACAATTACTTATCTTGGGGAAATCCCAATCCCAATCCGTGTTGAGTTGTAGATATGCAGAGATGTTGCAGGGGCGCAGCTCTATAATTCCTTGCGTCAGACTTGCTAGCTTATGGATAGGAATTATAAACAATTACTTCCAGATGGGGGAGTTAGGATTCGAACAAAGTAGAGAACGAACGGAACGTAAAAAGTCTTTTTTATGGATTTTTGAATTTGGGTATCGAGCCACAAATCAGCTGAGAAGAAAATTTATCGATTTCAGTATTTCATGGGTGTATGGGACTATTTGTATACGGTCACACTGCATCGCGAGTAAACTATGGTCTAAAAATTAATAATAATAATTTTCGATGTTAAAAAGGGGTTCAGGTGAAGAAGCAGCAGCAGGTGGGTCGAAATTTCCACAGCTGTTTGGATAAGTGTGCAATCTGCTGCCTAAAACTGACTAATTGTTGGTGATTAGTTGGACGAAAAATGGCCACTGGCCAATTGGAGTGTGTATTCCATGGTTGGAGCAAAGTATTTTAGGTATTCATTCGGTTCGATGTACGTATTTTCACTGCCTTTTCAAGTGACAGTTTCGCTTCTGTTTCTGTTCTGTCCCCTTCCTGTTAATCCTGCTCCTCCCTTTTCAAAAGTAATAAATCAATATTGCAAATTTGTTGTGCGTGCAATGTTGTGCGGATGTGTATAGGCAATGTAATATATTTACATATGTGTACATATGTGGACACATAGTATAGTATGTATAGCCAGCCGAGACTGTTCTGTCGTTATATGTTGCTTTCCCATTCACATTCAAACAGATGTATACTGCTTTCAGGACAGTGTAGGAACGATTCCTTGTGATTCGGATTTGTCTGAAAAATAAGCCACAAGCAGCCATGGAAAATGAGCAGGAGGAGTTTGGACACAGACATTCACACATGCAGCATACACACCATCCACGAGTTTCCATGTCGTACGGAAATGTGGGTCAGAATCCAGACCAGGAGACCCGTAAGGGGGAGTCTTAGTTCCAGTCCAGCTATGGGTAATACTAATATTTTGGAACCTTTGCAGATGGCGGCCCTGCGTATACTCTATACTCCATATATGAACAGCCGCGTGATAGTTACATGCTAATGGGCCCATACATGTCGACGCCCGCCGAGTCGATTAGTAGCCATGCTACCACGTTCCAGTCACACACACCGCCTTCCTTTACGGCCCTGGTGGCATCACATCGCGAAATAGCCAGCACAAGCTATAGGAGGAGTTCTGGTCGATGCGACAAATGCAGTTCTGTCACAACTTTGTGCCGCTGTCAGGTGTCACCTGCGGCCAGCACCAGTCGGTACGCAGACCAGGTGCACTCCACTCAGAGCCTGCCTCAAGAGTCACCGCCTCAGTTCTTTGAGCTGCCCTCATCGTCGACATCGACTGGGTCGACTCTGCCAACGACGACGGTTAACTCCAGTCTCGGACTCATTCCAAATCCCAAACAACAGAAGACTGAAACACTGAGGGAGCATTTGTCGTTGCAACAGGACAATGACAATGAGAATGAAAATGCAAATGCACATGCAGTGGTGGCCTCTGCCTCTGGCAACGGCACTTGGCCAGCTGCAGCCATTGAAGACCACGCAATGGATGCCTCCGCAGTGGTTTACGAGATGCCCTCCAGTTCGCTGCTGAGCATCAGCCCCTTTGAGGCCAGTAGTAGCAATATACCCCAGAGCTCTGGTCTTTCCAGTGCCTACGATGATGTAACATCCAGTGCTTCCGATACAGAGCACGTTCAGTTTGCAAACACTCGCACTACCAATACGACTACAACCACGTCGGCGATACAGGCTCACAAGAAGAAGGCGATGCAGGCAGCAAATCGCTCCGGAAACGGAAGCGGCAACGGCAACGGGGATGCTTCTTCCTCCTCTTCGGCCACTGAACTAGACGCCACACCGAGCACTAGTGCCCAAGCTCGGCGACAGCAGACAAATTTATTTAATAGCTACCAGCAGCTCCCGAACGTCTTGGAGCCTGAGAACGATAGTAGCGATGATGGCTGGGATCTTCGCATGCGTAATCGTCCTCCCCAATCGAAACCGGCTGAACGTGTTGTACGGGGCAACAACACCAACAAAAACCTGACTGATCGGCATACAGATCATAACTACTACAATAGTCGCAGAGATGTGTCGACGAGGGCGCCTCCAGATAGCACTTTTGTGTCCGCCGCTTCTTGCTCTACGGCCACACACACAACCTGCAGTGTGGATTATGGGACTAGAGATCTGTGCGGGGCTCTTCGACCACCTCAGAGATCGTCTGAGGCTGCTGCTGATGCTGTGTCTCCGTCCACTACATCGGATCAGGAGCAAGAGCAGCAGCAGCAGCAGCAGGAGCAGGGGCAACAACAGGAGCAGCAGCAGCAGGTGCAGCAGCAGAGGCGGAGACAAGAAACCCCAGGCCAACGAAGCTCCCTTGGCGCCAATGTAAACAGTGGTATTATTCGAAATCGTGTGCGTTCCATTGACGAAATTGCGCATCCACCCAGAAAACAACCGCGCTTGGAGGTTGAAGGAGCATCCTCTTCCCACTCCACCACAAAGCTGTCGCCGACGAACTTCAATTCCTTTTTGCCAGGCAGGACAAGGCATCAAACCTATGCCGAGCCCGCGAGTAGTTCCTTACAGCAGGTAAGTAATTGCATGCTAAAAATATACTATACAGTCTTATATGTGTGCCCCGTCCTACAGACCTCACAGCAGACGCAGCAGCCCTTGAACGGATCTTGCGTAATTACCTATGTGGGTAGACCAAGAGAGAGGCAGTCCCCTGGGGAGACCCAGAATCAGGCTTCCACTTCCACGGGCAGGCGTAACAATTTGAACCGCGGTGATGTTGTGCTCACTGCTCCAGATCTGCAACTGGACGATTGGTCATCCGACTCAAATGATGACGATGTGGTGTTTGTGCACTCGACACGAGAGCCAATACTCTCGATTGATTTGACATCTGATGATGATGCCGCCGTTAATGAAACACAACAGCAGCGAGCCCGGGAATGGGCACGGGAACAGGAGCATATGTGGGAACAGCCACTTGCAGCCCGCGGACTTCCCGCGGTCAGTGGCGGGTCGGTCACTGAGGAACGACGTCCCATTTTCAACTATGCCTACTCCATTCCATACCCTCGAAGGGACCGCCGGACAGAGCCGAGCAATGCTGGCACCTCATTTGCCTTCTATAGCGGAGGGCTGCCGGATCGAACGGCCATTACCGATCACAACTACAGCTACGATCATAATCATACGCAAGCACCCGCCCCGCTGATGGAAGAGCCCGGTCCGGCAGCGAGTAACTATTTTCCTCGTCAAGCTGCAGGTTGCACTCCTCGGTGTCCCACCCTGGACTCGCAGCGGTACTTTCAGCCGATCACTCCTCCATCCATGTGGCTCTTTGGAGCGGCGCCAGAGACCACGCCCACAGAGGGCTACAGTCGCATGCCCAGAGCCGCGCCCACTACGACTTCTGGCTCCGCCGAGCAATCGAGCCAGCAGTCACGACGTAGACGCACTAGTCCAGCAAACGTCTACCATCGCTTTCAGCCGTATTACGTGCCTCACTATGCGATCACTCCACTGCCCACAGTAATGGAAGCAGTGTATTCGCCCACCCTTCCGCATGTTCCGCCGCCTCCAAATCCGCATCCACATCCACATCCGCATCCGCACTATCAGGGCGGACAAGGCGGGAGCAGCCGGAGTTCGTTAAGTGGCGCTATGAGTGCTGCCGCTGTGGCGGCAACAGCGGCTGCCGCCCAGGCTCAATCCTTCAGCGAGCTCCTGTCCCTGGCCAGTGTTCACAATGAGGCAGAAACCAACATGGATAACCGGTTGGATAGAGGCCAATCACCTCTCCCCATCGTGCCCCGAGCCCATCCCATGGCCCATGCTATAAATGTCGCCTCATCGGTCGGCTTGGTGAGCCAGCCACCGCCTGTGCCAACGACTAATGGTAATCTGGCAGCTGCTGGTGTCTCGCCTCCTCCGCCGCTGGAAATGTATTCGGGTCGATCCACCATTCCCTACTGTGGCTCCCCGCCTTTCAGCGTGCGACGGTCGGAGGCAGCGTACAGCAATCGGCAGCATTATCAGCCGCAGCCGCATCAAGGTCATCAGGCCCCACAAAATCAAATGCACGCGCACATACATCCCCCTCATCGAGCAAGTGCCATTGTGGCCACCTCGCTGACACCGGCGCCGCCATATCCGGTACATCAGAATCTGTGGTATCGCCAGCAGAGCATGCAGGAAATGCACCGTCGCCACATGACGCCCACGCCCATTGATCTTTCCTCGAATGCTCCCATTTTGACCAGCAGTCTGCGGACCCGCTATCTGCATAGCATTTGCAATTGCGTGCATGCCAGGAATGGCCCGGTCTCTAGCTTGGATCCGGCCTACTATCCGCCCTACGATGGCAATGCCAGTGCTGCGGCTCCGTCCCAGCAGATACCTTCCAGTGGTGGCCAGGCCACGACCGTATCCGTTGCCCAGCCACAGCACTCTCAGTCAAACTTGCGACATATGCAAGTGCAGCACCAGCAGCCTCAGGCCCAGCAGCAGTCCCCGCCGGTTCTGCAGCATCTGCAGCGTCAGCGCGCGATCCATCATCATATGTTCCACCATCATTACTCGCCGCTGCATTTGGAAATTGGACTTGCAACGCCGCTGTCGCTCGGCTCACGGATAGTGATTGGAGCAGCACGTCCAAATCGGGGGGCCACTTTGGTGAGCCAGATGGCAGCTAAAACATGCAAAATATTCGGGTTCATGGTTATTTTTTCTTGCTTTCTTGTAGGAAACAATTGAGCGCAATACCTTGCCCCACAAGTACCGGCGTTTGCGTCGACCCAGCGAATCAGACGAGGACGCGGAGAAGTGTGCTATATGCTTGTCTCTGTTCGAGATCGAGAACGATGTGCGGTAAGTTTCTTAAGATTCTTAAGTGAGTGTCAGTTCAGGGCAGTGGCAATACAAGTGGGGTTTTTCTATGCCCTTCTAGCCGCCTTCCCTGTATGCATCTATTTCATACCGATTGCGTTGATCAATGGTTAGTCACCAATAAACACTGCCCGATTTGCCGAGTCGACATCGAGACCCACATGGCGAATGACGCACTCAACTCCAGTGGGGTCACTGATGCCGCCAATGCCGCCGCCTTATGACATTGTGTGCATGGAATCTTCATGTAAAACTGAACTTTGGACAGAGTTCGCCGGGCCAGCGTTAACTAACATCGTTATATTGCAAAACTAATTACAAAAAACACATTCGAAAAACACTTAAAAAATGTTAAACCCCCAATCCACCACTCCCAACGACACTACGACAATTATAGCAGGTGGAACACTAAGCAAATTTTCAGTGTCGTGTTTGAATATCAAAAAAGCTAAGTCTCTCCCCCCCCCCAAACCTTTTTAGAGTAAAATTATTTTAAGTGTTTTTGGCTTTTAATTTACTATATATATGTACAAATTATTTTGTGAAACAAAATTCTTGTGATAAGAATTTCATAAATGCTTAAATTGTTATAGCATAGAACCCCAGCCCCCCATAGAGCATTTCAATTTTTAAGACGACAAACGATTATGATTTAGTAAAATATTATATTGTTTAACTCAACTAAGTATTTTACAGAATGGCCAACGATTCTTTTTGTTACGTTTTTTCATTTATCCCCAAAAGAAAAGAAAGATTTAGTTGAACTAGAGATTTCAATTTCTCCTTATCAAATTAACTGCTCAATCCCATATCTCATATCGTGCGTGCCATATAAGTGATTTTGAGTCGATACAGTTTTAAAGAGCTTGAATAATTCAATAAACAAATGAAATCAAGTGTCCACCTGGGAACAGAGGGCTTACTGCCAGAGAAGAAAGGCTCAGCGGCGTGATGTTCGGATTGGATTCTATTTCGTGAATTTATTTATAACCGGTAACAATTTATGGCGAAATTGAAACATCTCAACATTGTTTATATTGTATGATTTTGTGCAAAATTTTTAAAACCTATGGCTACAAGTAGTTTTGTTTTAAAACGGTGTTTCGTTAGGTCGAAACCTTAATATAAAATACGGGGGAGATATTTCCTAGTAAGAAAGCCTTTAGGCTTTAGGTTAGGCCGAATTACTGGGTCCAGCGGCTGCGTCGTTATTGTCCGCATTGTCCTCATCTTCTTTGGTTAGATCGGAGAAAAAGTCCGACGCGTTGGTGCACTTGGAAGAGGGTAAATTGTGACGCTTCTCCTTATAGGCATTGTGCTTGTCATTGTACTTGATGTCGCCAAAGTCTTCGAAGTACTTAACATTCCAGAAGCGTACATCGTTGTTGTGCGAAGATGAGGCCAGCAGCTCTCCGCTGGTGTTGATGTCCAGCGACTCAATTGGCATATTATGCTGGCCGACAACGCCAAGGTTTCGGTAAGGTGTGATATGACAGGCTCTTATATTGCCATCCTCTCCGGCCACGCAAGCGATGCGATCGGTAATGGGTATCATGAGGCTTATGGGACTCTTGATGCCGGGGTACATGTCGCAGTGGTAGCCGAAATAGCCCCAATTGTAGGAATACAGTTTGCCCTTGGAGGTGCCCACCACTAGCTTGGAGCTTCCCCGATAGATGCCCATGCAGTTGAGCTCCTCCTCATACGGCTCTGACTGAACATAGAGCTTTCGGGCAGCGATGTTGAATGTGGTTAGATAGCCGTCGGCGCTGGTAGCCAGCAGCAGTTTTTTCTGGTCGTTGGTTATCATCTGTGTAATTTGATCCTCCACTTCCTTGAGCTCAAATATTGGGTTCTTGGTGCGCAGATCCCAGAGCTTTACTGTCCCCGCATCGTCACCAGTGGCAAAGAGGTTCTCGTCTAGGACATGCAGCTTGTTAATGGCATCGTCGTGGGCCGTCTCATACAGCTTCTTTAGCTTCTCCGTCTCGAGATCTGTGACCATCACACACTTATCCTTGGAGGCAGTCAGCAAGTAGCGGCCGTCTTCAGTGAATTCCACGTCACGACAGGCCTTGGAATGAACCTCAATAGTGCGCAGCAGCTTGTTCCCTTCATTGCCGTACTCGTACAAATGGACATCGCCTATTATGGTAGCCAGCGCAATGATATCTCGGTCGGGATGAAAGCAAACATCCGTGATGAAGTCTTCAAGCTTTATTTCCGGTGGGGCACTGCGAGGCTTCTTTATGGCAGCTATGATAGCACGCACTGTTTCGTCTGTCTCATCATCCAGATCGTCTAGATCAAAAGCTGCCGAATCGCCTGCGCTTCCGCATGGACCATCGTTGTCATCCTTGCGCCGCTTGGCGCTTGTTGCCTCCCCGCTACTAGCTCCCTCCGCCTCGTCCTCCTCTAGCAGGGAGTCATCCGAGTCGGAGGAGTCCTCCGCATTGGGATCAAAGCTGCTGTCGCTGCTAATGCTCTCGTTTTCATCTGCAATCTGATTGGATTCTGGCGCCCCCATATCCGCCAGATCATGTTCGTCGATGTCGCTATCCGACTCGTCCTCCCCCACAAGAGCCTCCTGGGCGATCTCTTCTATGACACCAATAACCATATCGTCGTCCAAATCATCAAGCTCATCAGCATCTGAGGGAGTCTTGAAGTTGTTATGCCTGAAATACATGCGTGTGAGTACGATAAATCTGTGATTCCGTTCGACTAAACACTCACGTATGCATACTATTTAGTGGCTCAAATTCTCAAGTATTATTTACCACGCCACGCTTTGTTTAATAGATACCAAAAGAAGCAAGAAGAAGCATGGAACACACAACACATGTAGCAGCCTTTACAGCTGTTTGCAGCCTATGTATGTGTGCTCATGTGGCTACTTTCATGCTAGATTTCCTGTACAATTTCAGTACATCTGGCAGCTCCAATCAGCTGGTTGTAGACGCACAAGTCTGGGCACACTGAATGTGTGCCAAAAAAAATCACAGGCATTGCGCGCGTTTTTAGTGTTTATTGTTAAAATGGTTTTATGTTCGACGAATTAGCCATAGTTTATGGTTTTTTTTTGTAATTCTTAGCCCATTAACCGCAGTCCCACCATGTCTAAAAGAACCGCCGCGCCAAGAAAGCAGCTTACCCTTAGTAGCTTCATCGGCTTGGGCAATAGTTTGGGCAGTAGTCAGACTCAGACTCAAACACAAACTAAAAATGGTAAGGGGGGGAGCACTGTGGGGGGCTTCTGTGAATTGATTCAAACCCTTTATTTTGTTGTAGGTTCCGGTGCCAGAAGCCAAATAAGTAAAGTTTACAATCCAATATTTCTGGACTCCTCTTCTTCTGACGAGGATGAAACACAGAGTTCCAACGCAAGGAAAGAATCGCAGGATTCCAATGCTACCGGAACATTGGAGGAGTGTTCTATGTCTCTATCGGAGTCGCCATCATTTGCGTCCGAGCCTGCAAATAAATCCGGCCTGAATGTTTTAGGTGACGCTTCAAGAAAAAGCCAAAGAGCAGAGCCTAAAGTTTCTAAGGATGTATTGAAAGACAATAAGGCCACTTCCAAGGAGGATATTCCATCCATATCTAAGGGACTGGATTTAGAATGGGCGAGAGATTTCCCCTCCCCACCGTTCGAGGATTCGAGTAAATGGCGTAGAACAGTGCCAAAAGTTCATAAGGATGTATTGGTAGACAATCAAGCCACTTTCAAGGAGGATATTCCATCCGTCGCTAAGAGGTTGCATTCAGAACGGGACAGAGACATGCCCACCCCTCCACTGGAGGCAGCGTCAAAGCCTAAATTAAGCATGGTCTTTGATAACTCTCTGCCCGACTACCTGCGCGAACTGGCCCAAAATGACAATTTTACAGTGGATCCCAGCCAGCAGAGTGTGGAGGCCCTTAAGGCTTCGCTCAACTTCTTTCGCACCACGCACATTGATCTGATGGACAAATACTGTTCGCTGATTGATCAGATTCCGGCCAATCACTTTGAGGAAATAGCCGGCTTCCAGCCAGGCACATTCATTAAGCTGAAGATCATGCGGCAGAAGTTCAAGGCACGATCGCAGTTGTTGCAGAAAACCCTAGAGAGACAGCAATGTACCCGCAAGAGCGAGCAGGAGGAACAGGATGCCTTGGAGCGGGAGGAGCAGGAAATCGAGGCTGAACAAAATCGGGCTAACCATGGAAACAGCCAAAGCATGGCAGATGCTTGCGAGCAGGGGATGCTGCGAAAGCGTGAAGAGCTTATACACGATCTCTGTGAGGACCCGGAGGACGACTACTTGGCTCAGAGTATTCTGCTTGACGGGGACCTGGCTGATGAGAATATGAACGGCTACACGCAGGAGAGTAACAAGATAGACGACGATGATGATTTGGATGGACTTTTGGCCGATATTGAGAACGAGTATCAGCAGAGGCAGGGCCGCAAGTCCGAGTATAACGGCTATGGCTATAAAGATTTTGAGGCAGTGCAAATTAAGCCCAACGACAGAGGCAATACAGATTTTGAGGCAGTCAAGCCCATCCCTAGGAATAAGGACTTTGAGGCCGTAAAGCCTAAGCCTAAGGAGAACCCCAAAACTCTTTCATTGGACGATGATGGTTTTCCCGAGTATGATGAGACAATGTTCGAGCAAATGCATTCTCAGGCCGCCTCTGCCAGCATTACGGATCTAACCAGCCCCAGTCCCAGCTGCAGCAGAAGCTTCAGCAAAATAACTGATCTAACAGCAGGTCCCAGCTGCAGTCGAACTCCCACCAGCCGGTCGCAACCGACCTCAACCGATGCTCAGAAGATATCTGGAAACTTTCATTCAAATGTGCACAATGACGGCGTCACCGGCGAGTTTGACGGCCAACACTTTGAGCACTCTACTCGCCTAATGCACGGCTTAAGCTATAGCTTCGGCCTGAAGAGTTTTCGTCCCAATCAGCTGCAAGTCATCAATGCCACATTGCTGCGCAATGATTGCTTTGTGCTCATGCCAACGGGAGGTGGCAAATCGTTGTGCTACCAGCTTCCAGCCATACTAACGGAGGGCGTGACCATTGTTATCAGTCCCCTAAAGTCGCTGATCTTTGACCAGATCAATAAGCTGGCTTCTCTGGATGTAAGTAATATCAGTGCCCTGTAAATATTTCTGACATTTGCTAACACTTCCTCACGCTTCGTTATAACAGATCTGTTCCAAGAGTTTGTCCGGCGATGTGGCAATGGCCGATGTCATGGCCATTTATAGGGACTTGGAATCGCATCCTCCCATGGTCAAACTGCTGTATGTCACGCCCGAGAAGATAAGCAGCTCCGCTCGCTTCCAGGACATATTGGACACTCTAAACGCCAATAATTACATCAGTCGTTTTGTTATAGATGAGGCGCACTGTGTGTCCCAGTGGGGTCACGACTTTCGGCCAGACTACAAGAAATTGGGAATCCTGAAGAAGCGTTTCCCCAACGTTCCCACCATAGCCTTAACGGCGACTGCCACTCCCCGCGTGCGCCTGGACATTTTGTCGCAACTCAATTTGAAGAACTGCAAGTGGTTCCTGTCCAGCTTCAATCGGAGCAACCTGCGCTACAAAGTACTGCCGAAGAAGGGAGCCTCCACTATCGACGACATGAGTGCCTATATTAGGACCAAGCCACCCAACTCGAGTGGGATCATCTACTGCCTGTCGCGCAAGGAGTGCGATGAAGTGGCCAAGAAAATGTGCAAGGACGGAGTTCGCGCCGTGGCCTATCATGCCGGTCTCACCGATTCGGAGAGGGAGGGTCGCCAGAAGGATTGGTTGACCAACAAGATCCGAGTGATTTGTGCCACTATTGCATTTGGCATGGGCATCGACAAGCCCGATGTTCGATTTGTCCTGCATTACTCGCTGCCAAAATCCATTGAAGGCTACTATCAAGAGGCCGGACGGGCGGGGCGAGACGGAGAGGTCGCCGATTGCATTCTATACTATAATTATTCGGACATGCTTAGACTCAAGAAGATGATGGATGGTAAGTTGCTCCGTTTATAGAAACACCCTATGGCTCTTCCATATCCCCAATTCCAGGCGATAAAGCTCTTCAGTACAATGTCAAGAAGATGCACATCGACAACTTGTACCGCATTGTGGGCTACTGTGAGAACATTACGGACTGCCGGCGTGCCCAGCAGCTGGACTACTTTGGCGAGCACTTCACCAGCGAACAGTGTCTGGAGAATAGGGCCACAGCTTGCGATAACTGCGGGAATAAGCGAGCCTATCGGCCAGTTGATGCACTAGAGCCGGCCAGAAAAGCGGCGCGAGCTGTCAAGGATCTGTGCAGTGGAAGGTCGCGCTTCACGCTCCTTCACATATCCGACGTCTTAAAGGGTAGCAAGATAAAGAAAATCGTGGACTTCGGGCACCACAATACACCACATCATGGCTCTCTAAAAGACTGGGAAAAGAACGATATACAGAGGCTGCTGCGGAAAATGGTCATTGATGGCTATCTACGGGAAGATCTGATAGTTTTGAATGACTTTCCGCAGGCCTATCTGTACCTGGGCCACAGCATAAGCAAACTAATGGACGGTACGCCCGAATTCCAATTTGCCACAACGCGAAAGGAGGCTAAAACAGCAGTGGCCACTGTATCTGAGCCGGGAGCTGCCAGCAGCAACGATGGAAAGTCGAAGATGCGCGAAATACACGATCGCTGCTACACTGATCTTCTCGACTTGTGCCGCACGATAGCTAGTCAGCGAAACGTCACCATGGCTAGCATCATGAATATACAGGCTCTCAAAAGTATGGCGGAGCTTCTGCCGCTCACAGCGAAAGACATGTGCAGCATTCCTCATGTGACGAAGGCTAACTATGATAAATATGGCGAGAAACTCCTTGAGATAACGTGTAATTATGCCTCAGAGAAGCTTCTTATGCAAGCCATTTTGGACGAGGAGGAGGAGCAGGCGGCTGCGGCTGCAGCAGCAGCTGCAGTACAGAAGCCTCGGGCCTCAGGAAGCTCAGGCTGGCAAACCAAGGACGATGCCGTGGATTGGGACAGGGCTGTGACATCGCAAGGTGCCAGCGGAGGCAGTTATGGCTCCTCCTACCGCGGCGGAAAACGAAAGAGGACCTTTAAGTCGGGATCGAGCAAGAAATTTAAAAGTAATTCAGCCTCTCCAGCGCCAAAAAGGACCACTACTGCAGGTAGAGGAGGTCGTGGCAGTAGAACGACAGCTAAGCGCGCAGATAATGCAGCCGGAGCCGCTTCTGGATCTGGCTGGAAAAGTAAGAAAACCGGAAGCAGCTTTGGCTTTGACCTGATGCCCATTCCAGGATCAAAGTAAAGCCATCGGCATCGTGACATCGTGGCATCGGGCATCATCATACTTCAGCGAAACGAAAACGAGCCACAAACGAACACGCATTATTTTTGTCACATTTCAACTTTCATTTCTTTTCGTTTAACATTAACATTGCCCTAGAGCTAGAATTAGACTTAGAAAAGTAAGCGCTGGAGCCGCTTGCATCTTTGGCTGTAACAGCATTAAAAGAAACTCGCATTTAAAATTGTACAACTTCGGTGAATTTCACTTAATTAAGTACTCAAAACACACCCAATGTCGTCGCGTCCCAGCGATTAGCGATCATCGATCACCGCTCACCGCTCACTTGGAAGTTTGACGTAACTTCTCCTCAAAATCGTATGCCCCCATGGACCATATTAAGTTGGCGTCCGTTTCCACTTGAACGAACTCTGTAGAGTAGGTGTTCGATGTGCTGACCATGCCGCCAAATTCCATCTGGGTGTGATCTTCAAGATAAACAGAATCGCATTAAATATATAACGATATATATATATATATATTTGTATACAAACATAGGTTCCACTTGAGGCCTGTCGTCGTTACGTTGTGCGCCATTGATCCAACAGGCATTAGGGAGCACCATCGCTGGGTTTTCACCAGATCGAGTGGCACCTGTATCGTGTGCTTGCCCGGCCTCAGGAGCCACGTTATTGAGTCTCCGCTCAACAGAAACACATTGCAATTGTCTTTTTGGGCTTTATACAGGGTGTTCAGATTGGCCATAACCTGATCGAGGCGACCCGAGGTGTCGTGGAATACGATAACATCATGGATTTTACGCTGCGCCATCACGGGTTGAAGCACTGTGATGGCCTTGGTGAAATCTGTTGCATCTTGATCCGGAGTGTGTATTTTGGGCGTTGATTTAAAGAAATCGACCGTTTCCTCCGTTATTGAGTCAAAGTCGCCTGTTATCACATCGAGTGGTTCGAACGGCCCCCCCGTTGCTGGCGCGCCCTTCGGCCTTTTGATTACCCCCTGACCCAGCAAAAACTCTCGCCAGTGATTAGAGCCTCCATCAACGGCACAACGCACGGCCGCTGCACAAGAAAAATAGATTCATTAGCACCCAGCATCTATAGGTCTCCCCGGGGAGAGACTTGCTTTAGTTACCATTCTTCCATAACGATTTAACCACGTGAGCTGGAACCTGAATCTGTCGGTTAAGAACAACACACACATGCCCGTTGTCGCCCAGCTTGAAGTTTTCGTTGATCATGTTGCCGGGCGTCCATTTGAACTCTTTGGGGGGCACTGTGTGGTCCATTTGTTGTCGAAATCCAATGGTTGTTTTGGTGCAGAAGATGCGTTTATGCACAAGCGTGCCAACTCGTGTGAAATGTCGGTCGCCATCCGTTATCGCCATGCGGTGGGCAGCGCCGCGCATCAAATTTAAAACTGTATTGCGGTTGCATGCTGTTGCCATATTCCGACAACGTGGGCGTGGCGTAGAAGTAAATGAAATGTACAAAAAAGACTGAAATAATATGCTCGGCCGCCCGCTAACACGCTACTTTTTGTTTTTTAAACAAATTTAATTTCAGGCACAATGCCTGGTCGCACTGTTCGATAGTCTTTGGGAAATCGATAGACGCTGACGCTTTGGCGGTAAGTTTGAATTCAGCCTAATTATTCATAGTACAGATTTTTGAGCTGCAAAGACAGCTGTACTGTTTATTTAAGAAGTACGTTCAGTCGCTGTGACAAAACTCGTGAAAAATAACTTAATGTACGTTAGAAGTACGTCATACATTTAGGAGCTACCTTGTGTTTAATTTCAAACTAACCTATGGTCAAACTTTTGTTGCTAGGCGCCTTCCGCGTCTGATGAAGGGGGGAAAACTGAACTGAGCTCAGTTCAACTCATCGACAGGATAGTCGTCTGGCATCCAGACAGAAAAGGGGGTGATGTTCTGCAATACTTTTGTTCTGGTTGAACCTTCGATGTCAGCTGCATCAATATTGTTACAGTTCATTTTGCTTGCTCTATACAAATACAGGCATTTATACAGTAGTCAGAGCAGTGGGGGAGCATCCGCATCAAAGCCCATCATCCCATCCGTCCATAGAGCCATCCGTGCACATCCGTGCAGGGCCTTTGGTGAGTCTGGGTTGCGATTGACTGTGGACCGACCGCTTGATTCAGTTTTAAATTCAAACTTCTTTATTTTGAGGGTAATTTGGAGTTGCGGCCCTAGGGAGCAGGAGTTAAGAGCGGAGAGAAGAAAGCAAACGCAAAAATTCGAAGGAATTCGCTCATGAAGTTGAAGCCGTGTAAAAATCCGTTGCTACCAGCGCAGTCATAAATAAATGAAATTCCACTTTAACAAAAATACCCGTGTGTACGCACATGTTCTTGGCATATTTGTTCGCATTTACAGAACTTTCCAATGAATTACATGAGCCGTCTGTTGGCACTCGGGTGTCACGGTGTCATTAATTTATGAAGGTAATAGCCCTTGCGGGGTCCTTGCCGGGCTGCAAGATATTAACGATAGTGGTGCAGGGAGCTGACAATCATAAGCGTCGCATTCCAAAACTAATTGCAATGTACGCAGTGTGTGGTCGTACCTCGCATATCCTCCGTATGTCTCCGCACGCTGATCGGATATGTGTGTCACACACATTGGCAAATGGTATCAAGGATTTTAAAGAAGTTTTCTTTTCGTCCATTACCCACCGCTGGGTAATGGTGGGCTGGCATTGCGGTTCAACGCACCGCGATGTCGTGATTAGAAGTTATTAAGCCACAATACTCGTTGGGTAGGCAACGGGGGGCTGCAAGTTTCTTTGACGTTGCCAAGCGATGGGGTTCAGACAAGCAGACGCTTCACTTGCCACATCTACCAGACCTGCCAGCCCGAAGTGAGTGCCAAGGAAAGTGCGACAGGAAATTCATCAATGTCTCCACCGTCTGTCGCGTGCACTCAACCCCCCCTGGAAATGCCCGGGTGATAGTGGAAAAAACAGGACGAGGAAAACAGGGGGAGAGAGAGAGCTATTGAAAAACACAAGGATACGGAAAGAAGGTGAAGTTGGGGCTGGAATTCGATTGCTAAAGGCGGCTGAGGCGGTCTGGGGCTTTCGCAGGAGGTTATTTACGGACGAAAGCAGGCAGAAAGCAAGCCACAGTAACGGATGCCGAATGACGGTTTTGTTTTTTTGCGGCAGCCAAAAGGAAATTATGAATTTAGCAGCAGCTCGGCAGCTGTCTATTTAAGTTCTCTTCTTCTCAAGTCTGGTTTTGAAATTTAAATTGACACTCGAGCCCTCAGTTGAATGCACAAAATCCTCAGATCCACTGGCAATCCCAAGAATTATCCACGAAAGAAAAGACGACACCAATAACAATTACCAGTTACCATTACGTACATATAGTATGTATTTAATTAATATATTTGATCTTTTTTCTGTTTTACTTTTGCCCCCCTCGTGCGATGATCCCTCCTGACACTTCTCCAGCGATTACTTTTATTGTATTCCGTCAAAATTAACTTAATGCAACGTGCAACGAGTGAGATGCGTAATCGTAATCGCACAGAGAACATCTTTTTCCGGTCCGGCCCCCAGCACGACATTTCGGAATGGAATGCAATGGAATGCGCTATCAGGCATGAATCACATTGTGTGTTTGTGTGTGTGTGTGTGTGTGTGTATCTGTGTGATCTACATATGTGTGTGTGTTTAGTTTGCATATCATGTTTATAGATACATTTGTTGTTGCACTTATACATAGATATATTTGAATGAAATGTCATTTTGATTAGCCCACAATTGTAATCGAATTTCGGCTTGGATTCCCATTCTCCCCCACTCCATACTCGTACACAAAGGAGTATGCAATATGTATGTGTTTGTGTATATGATGTGCGGGGATGTCCTGCCATTTGCTGTTCTTGTTGTTGTTGCTTGAAATTATTGTTCTGCATTCGGCGGCATTGCATATTTACACGCTTCAATTGCCGCCGTAGTCCTCGATGAATGTGTCGATGATGTAGCGCTTCACCTCGTTGATGGATGTCCGCTTGTTGCTGCACTGAAGCCGCTCCTGGTGCTCGGGCAGGACCAGCAGCTGCTGCAGCTCTCCCTGCGGAAAGCGGAAAAGCGAAAGTCGTCAGAGCAAACAATGCACAATTATCAGCGAATTATTATTTAATTCCCTTTCTGATTGGCCAACGGGGGCAGGGCGGGGGTGGGGCACACATCCAACGTGCTGCATGTATACGGTTATTTATCGGATTAAATTGCTGGCCCCCATTTGTGGATGGCCCCGAGAATGCAGCTGCCTTTTTAAGAGGCGGCTGACAGGGTGGCACAGTGGCACAATCCGTGGGTGTGTGGGGAGGGTGGAGGGGGGGGGGGGGCTTGATATACTCACATTAAAACCGCGTCCAATCTCCACGTCCGCATCTATTGGCAGGGTGTACAGTCGTTTCGAGACAACAAAACTATTTGTCCACGCGCAATCCACGTAGATCGATATAAAATCGCCATTTTGTATGCTGCAATGGGAAAATAACAGTAAAACAATACCAATAGTAACACGAGAGGCCACATACAAATTATTTAAATATATACCTACAATATCCTACGATTGTGTACCATAACCACCCATACAATATGTACTGTACTGTATCTGTGTGGCGTATATACCTGTGTGTGTGTGTGTGTGTGTGAAGCAGTGAGTGTGCGAAATGTGCCGTCGGCCGATGACAAATGGCGCCCACTTGAACCAAGTGTCAATTTCGCTGTGTGTCGTCGCAAAACCAAAAACCAAAACGACAACAAAAATAGACCAAAAGGCGTTCGATATTCATGTACAGAATGGGCGGGGGCGGGGGCGGGGGCGTGGGTGTGTGCGGGGGGTGTGTACCCTTATTTGCATGTGTGTCAAGTGTTTGCCAGTGTGCGTTTCATGGCACAAACATTTATGCTAATAAATTGAAAATGCAAATAAAAAGGAAAGTGTCAACGACGATGGCCATTCCAGATCGAGTGCCACCCAGCACACAGCACACAGCACACACAGCACACATGTAGTCGTATACCATGTCGAACACAGACACAGTGATTGGCAATCAACAATACAACAAGCATAGCATCCATTGCAGCACAGTACCAGTCCCAGTACCTGTCCCACCCTGATGGCCACTCACCTGATGGCCACTTGATGCCAGCGATAATCATATAAATTGAATTTCACCGGCAACATTTCCGTTGTATTGTCGCGTTCCAGATACAGGCGCAGACCATCGCTGCACGCCTCCAGATACAGATTATGCGTGGCATTACGTATGGAGAAGATGGTGGCCGTACTCTTTGTGTCGTTCTGCAAGGAATACAGACATAGATTAGTCTCTGATAAGCCCCTGGGCCCACCTTATTCACCTTTGCCCTGAGAGTGATCATCAGAGTAAAGTTCAGTATGTTCCGCCAGCTTCGAATGTAGCCCATGTTATAGGGCGCCGAGGGTGTGGGCGACGATGCAGGGGTACCCATCATTGCAGCGGTGGTGAGATCTTGCATCTGCATCTCAGGGAACGTCGAGGCCGAGACCGAGACCGAGCCCACTGCTGCTGCCGATTCGGAGGCTTGCGTGGGCAGCTCCTCCATGAGTGGCAGCTTCTTGTAGAACTTGAGCAGATCGCTAATGTCATCTGTGTGGGCAGAGGTTGGCTTTAAAGGCTTTAAGGGCCTTGTGGACGTTAAGGACTGCACTTACCACTGCATTCGAAGCTATTGCAGTTGCGCTGCTCGATGTTGTAGCCCTCGCAGAGGAGGGTCGACAGAGCCACACTCTTGGCCGACTTGCGCTTCTTGTGCTGATTGCTGGCACGTGTCTTCCTGCTACCGACTGGGGCTCCGGCTCGGGCTTCCCCCTCATCCCGTTGCACAAATCGGACACTTTTGCCTACCGCTGCTGCCTCATTACTGCTGTTTGTTCCCACGATGGGGGCAGGTGCCTGGGGCTGGGCTGTTGCCATCTGTGCGAATTTCTGCAGCGGCTCATCGCTGGTCATCGCTTGTTGGAGGAGTAGGGACTTGCTTTCATCCTCTGCCTCTGTCTCTGTCTCTGCCTCGTCATCACCATCGTTGGACGTGTCTGCTTTCAGGCTGTCCAGAATGCCATCGTTATTCGCCTCCTTAGAACTGGCAATCTCATTTGCGGTGTTGTCCATCTGCTCTACCATTTCCATGTCCACATCATCGTCTTCCTCCTCGGCCTCCTCCTCCTCCTCCTCCTCCTCTTCCTCCTCCTGGTTCTCCTGGTTCATCTTCATATTCATGTCCACCATCGGGTTGTCCAGCAGGCAGCGGCGGAAACGCTGCTGAACCCCCTTTCCGCAGGTGACGCTGCATAGGGTGAAGTCGCTCCAATCATCCCATCCTGCAATTGGGAGAAAAAGTGACACTTTTAGCCCCAGAAAAACTAAAAAATTCCTCGCTGAGGGAGTATTTTCCTTAAATTAAAGGTCTCTCATCGGGTTGTCGCAATTCATTCGGGGGGCTCTCAGTGGGCGCCCAGCCGCTTGACACAAAAGTCAAGTGTTTCTTCCCTCGAGTGCTGCAGCCAGTTGAAAGCATCTCTCCTCCTGCCCCACCCCCCGACTATGCGCAGGGGCAGTGGCAAAGGCGACATCTGCTGCGTCATCGAAAAATCCCTTTTCTATTTTTATTTTTTATATTTTATTTTATTTTTCTTTTCATGCAGAAGCGTCACCTCTGGCACCGACAAAGCCTGACTCCCTGACGACTAGTCGTGGTCGGTCGGTCGGGGTGTCGGGGGGTCGGGGGGTCGGTGGTTCGTATAGTTATCAATCTTCATAAAAGATTCATCTCTGAGGAGAGCACGTCGTCATAATAAACTGGCGACTGACTAGCAAAAGTTTTCCTTCCCAGTGGGTTTAAAAATACTGCATAATCGGCTTTAAGAAACCAAGTGCCGGGGCTTTCAAGTCCGAACCGATTCATTGGCAAACAGCAGCGTTGCTGTCTCCCAAAACCCTCATGTGCCAATTAATACTGATTGCCCGACCACTTGCTCTCTACTCTGCGACGACTATAGTTTGGAAATTCTATCCCTATCCGTTGCATGGCACTCGATGCTCGGCAAACATTCGAGCCAAGCGATTTGTTCAACAATGCAACTAACAAGCAAAATGCGATTAACTAACGGCAGCATCGGATGCCCTCGGGACTTGGGGCTTGGTAGAGGCGGAGGGGGAGGGGAGGAGTGGCCAGTAAGTGGACACAGGATGCGGATGTGGATGCCTTACCCAAATGCTTCCAGATATGATTCTCGAATTGCGGTGTCCAGCGATGCAGACCGTTGATGCTTATGTGCAGAACATCACTGGCCGGCGCTCGTGGCAGGAGCATCTGTCTGCCGGAGTTGGGGCCTGCTGCTGCTGTGGCGGCAGGCAACAATTTGCCAAAGGCAATTAATTCCGCTGGCAGCATTTTCAGCATATTTGCGTCGAAGCAGCGCGCCGGCTGGAGTGTTGCATTCAGCTGTCTGCGGGAACAAAGAGTAGAGTGTACATTCTGAATGTCACCAAAAAGCAGTGTCCCTGTACCTACCCCTCGTACTGAAACGCTGACTCAGTGCCGCTCCAAGCATTTCCACTTCCACTTCCGGATCCATTGCCGCTGCCTCCGTTGCGATGGCCGCCGCCGCTGCTGGACATCCCTCCTCCAGCCCGAAGCGACAGTGTGGCCTCTCCGCCGTTGGCGCCATTGGCAATTTTCAGCAGAGAGGCTCCTTTGTATATCGTTTCCGGGGCTAATGTTATTAATATACCGGCGGACAGCGCAGTTTCGGTGTCAGCCCCGTGGCCATCGTCAAGCTCCGCATCGGTGAAGACCCGGGCAGCGAGGGCCTTTACAATGACAGGACTCGTGCGAATCAGCTCCACTATGCCCTTGTGTGCACAGCGCTGGCTATCCGCTGGGGTACTGCGATACAATGGGCCTGCTGCTGGTGCTGCGGCAGGTGCTGGGGCTGGTGCTGCAGTGGCGCCCGTTGCCAGGAGCTGCAGGAGCAGGACCAGCATCCGAGCGTGCGACTGGGAAAGGTGTCGCCTACTGTCATACCTGCTCATCGCTGGGGCTGGGGCTGGGGCTGTTGCTGATGCACCCAAAGTGGGAGCCATGGGCAGCACGTAGCGCATGGATAGATCCTTTATCTCTTTGACTGCGCGAATCCTAGCGAATTTCGCTGCTTGGCATCGCAGCCTTTTATCGCTGCGGTGGCCGGTGGCTCAATTTACTTTCGGCAAAAGTCACGTTCCGGCTTCGGTTGGTTTCTTTTGGGCCTTCCCTTCCCCTTTCAGTGCAGAGACGACACCACTTAAATCGCGCTGACATTCATTGTGGTGCTGGAGAGATAAAAAAGAGAGCTCTGATTAAGGCGAGTTTCTAGAATTCCAAAGAGAATGCACTTGAAATAAGTGTTTTGCACCAAGGACTCTGCATGACGATAGGGGAGTGGGGAGCTCCCATAGATCCAGTGGCACTTTTCATTCCACGAATGAAATGGAAGGAAGTTGAAGAGAAAATAAAAATCACGCGCTTGTGAAATAAATATCTTAAATGAAGTTCGTTTGCTCTAAAGCTCAAGCTCACGCTCTCAAGCTTTCGCTCTTCTTTCTGAGAGTGAAGCTTGCACTGCAGCAGAGGAAGAAGAAGAGAGAATAAGAATTAGCACAGCCAATGCAGATCTCTCGAAATCGAATCCACAGTAGCGTGGCTCCGCGATATTTTGCTGTTTTGGTCGGTAAAAAGTGTCTTCGAAAATCGTGTGATATTGGAAAAACGCGAACAGACTTGTGTCTCACAATTCCTTCGGTCGGTCTTGCGGTTTAATGTGTTTTTGTGTTGTATAAAACACTCTCTCAAAGGAGAAGAGAAAAGAACAGAAGGTGCAGCAGAGGAGGAAAAGCAACGTGGCAATGAATGACATGAAGCGACATGATTTTGTTAAAAGGTGAGTGATGAACCAATACACATACACATGACATACGCACACACATTCATGCATACATTTTTAATGAGCGAAAGCTGAAAGCTTCCTAGAAAGCTGCTGTAAAAGTCGATCAATTCTGTTTACATTAACCGGTTAAAATTACTCAAAGAAAATCAAAAGAACCTATCATACGTGCTGTTTCAGTGCAGAAACGTGTAATAAAACTGAATATTTACACACATATGGAGTACTCTTAAGCCCTATAGATTGGCTTCCGCTGCAGCATGCTACTCTTGCCCCAGTTGCCACAGAAATGGCAACACAAAACATTCTGCCAGATAAATGTGGGCTTTCCTTTGCAGTTGCAACTTTCAGCGGAACCCTAACAAAGTTGCGACTGCAAACCGAATCGTTCTGAATGTTCATATCCCCCGGTTGGGGCTTTTGGGCGCATCCTTTGGACAGACTGAGGAGGGCCGGGGAAAATGAACAACAAATGTGAAACAGCGATGAATGCAAATGCGGCCGGCCGCGCAAAATTGAGCCCTCAATTGTTTTATGGCCGGGCCCTGGCCCAGAAAAACTGGCCAAGTCGGCCGTGAAGCGACTGTGCAGCGGAGGAACCTGTGCTCCGGACGGACCTGTCCGATCCGCTATGCTCCATTATGAGAATTCTGTTCGTTTCCGTTTGGCCGACCGGCAGGTCGTCACTCCACTCACTCCACTCTCTCTCTCAACATATTCCCCGGGGGCGGCAATCAGTGTAATTGTTATTGTTATGCTACCCCGTAAGAGCAGAGCAGAATGTTCGGGTATGTCTACTGGGCTCGTGAAACCGCAACAACAACAAAGGCGTACAGTTTGAAGAATTTCCAGATTTAATGTAGCAGAAACGCTAGTAGGAAGCTTTCCAGAGAGTGGAGTACTCTGCGTTTCGTTGAGAGGGCAACGCTTTCCGCAAAGAGAGCGCGTGGCGGGAGTGTAATTGAGTAATCGGTATCTTGTAGTCGTACCAATTTACTCGAATGTATGTATGTATGTATGCTCTCTCACTTGTTTTTCTTTGTTTCTATTGCCTTTAATCCATTTGTTTTGGTGTTCTGCTGTGCTGTTCCGTTGAACTTTTGCAAATTGGCAAAGTTACTTCTTGCGACAATCTGTTAAAAGCTTTTGAATTCCAAATAAACTTCGGTTGGCATGCAATCTCGAAAGTACGTTTAAGGTGGGTAGGTAATCCCATGAACGAGTCACCGGGCCGTCGTAAATCAGGCGGAGAAACTCCAAAATTCCCACGGATAAAGCTAAATGTATATTTTATGCGCTTGCCAGCGGAACTAAGGCGCTCCGCTCCGCTCCGCTCCGCTCCGCTTTGCTCTGACTGTGGCTGACCACTCCAGGGAATTAGTCCCAAAACACCAGACGAATATTAGCATTGTTCTGAGAGCCATGTTCAGTTATTATTTCCCTTTCGACTGAGTTCATTTTGAAATTGAAAAAAAGGCGATTCCACGCGTTGATTCCTGCTTCTCTTTCCCTCCTCCCGTCTTTTGGTGGTTCGTTACACTTGAAAGTACAAAGCGGACCTTATTAAAAGGGGAATTGAAGGACAGTTGAATGTCATATTTAGCACATGTGTGTGTTGGGTCTGGTCTGCGGAAGGGATACCATTCCAGAGTGCGTTTCTACTCGTAGAGGATGATTGAATATCAAAAGGCAGTTGGTGAACGCAAATCTCTGACATGTTTCAAGTTGTCCCTGCTCCAACCTCCAGCCTCCCGCCTCTCCAATTCCGTTTCAGTTTCTGACCTGACCTGACCTGACAACAATGCGAGCGGCTCGGAAAGCAAGTTTAACAAGTGCTACCCTCAAAGGACTCGTAAAACTGATAGCTACAGCAATCCAGAGTCCCCAAACCCCACCCGATCCCGGGTCCTGTGGCAGTTTAAAAGCTCCAGCACGCCTGCCGTCCGAACTTCCACAAGTGGGCTCTTTATTTGGGTCTCAGATTGGCTAAACGACAAAGGGGGGGCTGGGCGTCTGGGGGCAAACATTCTGCACAAAGCAGCAAAAATATTTTGTGCCCAAATTATGCCTAAAATTCCAGGCAGGGGTCTCTTCTCTGGTCCTGGATCCCAAAAGAATCCAAGGCCCCCCCCCCAGAGTGAAGTCCTTCCGTCCGTCCGTTCCACACGCATTCGCAATTATCCTCAGGGACAACTGTCGCCTTTCCTTTTATCTGTGCGAATGATTAAGCCCAGAGTGTCTTAAAATTAATTTTATAGAGACGGCAGAGCCAGAGCGGGTAATCATGGCTACCATTGGATGGATCACGCAGATTGTATTTGTATTGCGGCTTAAATAGTTTTATCTGCCTCACACTTGAGCGCCACGCCGGGGTAACGACTTCTACCACGAGTTATCCGAAGTGTGCAACGAACTACGAGTATCTAGAAGATACTTGAGTGAATGCCAACCCAACAGACAGACATCCCGGCATGTAAATCATTTGGCCAAGAGGACAATTGTGGGGAAAACGTTGCTTGCTCTCTTGCTCTCTTGCCGGCTGAAACTTTCTCAATGAACACGAAATTCTTGCATAACAACTTTCTTCAATTTCTTCCGTCTGCCGCTTCTTTTTCTGAGGCACGCGCTGTGGCTGTGGCTATATTAAATTCCTATTTTATTGATTCGCATCTCGGCAATCTGACGATGCGTCTGCTGCTGCATGGCAATGATCCCACAAATGTGGCACCATTGTGTGGCAGCATGAGTTGTGCTAAGCATAGGTATGCCTCCGTTCGAGTCCATCATTCCAGCACCCAATCATTGGCTCAATGGCTCTTCCCCCGGCCCACGGATCGAATGCTTAAATCATACAAAATTGAAGTAAATCCACTTACGGCTAAACAAATACTTTCCAGTCCAAAAAGAGTAGGATAAATGGGGGCGAAGATGTTTCAATTTGCTTTCTTTGAATTATGCAAACTCATTTGCGACGAAAGTGAATTTATTGCCCTTCCCCCCCCGCCCCGACGATTCGGCCCTAAACAAAAACAAAAGCCAAAAGGTTGCTCCAGCACCGACACCGTCTCTTACTCCATTAAGGAAGGATGTGGTGCCCCATCTCCTGCTCGCCGGGAAATTTATACGTACAATTAATTCTAAAATCCGAATCTCGGTAAACATCATCGCATAAAAACAAGATAAAATACTGCGATTACGATTGCGAGTGTACCTGCTGCAGCAGTCGATTATCGGCATAAGGAGGGGGCTGGGGTGCTGGCGGGGGGGCAGGCAATTAATTAAAATCTGAGCGGATTATTTGCCAAGCGGATGAGTATTTGCTAATTGGCTCTGCAGTGGCAACGGCTTAGCCTCTGCTCCTCCCCGATTAGACGCGTGGCTCCTCTCATCCTCTCGAAGGGACCAAGTCCTAGCTGCTGTCCTGGCATCGCCCAACGTTGAATGCTGTTAAGCTCTGTCCCTGAGTTAAGTGGCGCCCCCCCTCCCCTCCCTTTATAACTTTATAGGCGGTGTCGGGTTAAGGGTAGCTGGGGTCGCGGGGGACCCGAGGGTGCCTTTGTGCAAATTGTAATTATAATGCCACTTAATGTCATAAGAGCGTATCTGTTGTGCCTGTCATTGTTTCTAGGGGGGGAAACGGGAGGCCTGTGGGGAGGCCTCGATTGGGATGTAAAATAAAAGGTTTGACCAATCAAAAGATCGAATGTCAATGGCCTGGGAGGCAAAAATCATTCGGTCAGCGATTGGAGGTCTCTCCCCCCCCTCCGCAACATAATCCTCCCATCCACCGGTGGGGTTCATTATGCAGAGCACACTTAACTGGAAAATTAGCATAGATCTAGCACATGCGGGGGCATGCACCCACCAGCACACACACACACACACACACGTACACAGGAACATACTCGTAAACACAGATACTGTGCAAAGGGCCCGCCCCATCCCCATTATCCATTATCTATACGCTGGGATTATTTTTATTATATCCTGGAAGCATCCTGGCATTACGCTGGCATAGAGACACAGCCGCAGATAGTATTTTACGCTGAGGCAGCAACAAAAAAAAGTTGCCCCATTATAAAAGGACGATTGCACATTAACCAATTGGTATGTAAATGGGAGCTGCAGACCCCACTTCCTGTTCCTCTGTCTGGGAGACCCACATTGGAGCCATTTGGCCATTTGGCAAGGAAGGGAGCACACAGATACAATCGGCAGAAGGAACAGCAGCAGGGGCAGGACAGTCGAGAGAGAGGGCTGCCAACGGCCATTAACAATGCAATTTTGTAACAATATGAAATTGTGGCTATACTCTCGTACTCCTCTCGTACTCCTCTCGTACACGTAGAATGCCTGAAAACATAGTTTCGGCAGAAGGATGCTGTGCTCTGTAATTATTCAGAATGCCACATACCACACATGTGTGTGTGTGCCCCACCACTAAAGTACAGGAGAACATAAATCAATCCACAAAGAAAGCCACATTACAGCCAACAACAAATGATTATCATTTGGACTTGAGGTTTCCCTATTGCAGATAGTCGCCTCATAACCGATTCCAGAGGGTGCTATGCCATACCATAGAAGGGCAAAGACAATCCAACAATTGCACAGGAAGAAGTGTAGAGTGGAGCCTGGCTCTAGGGCTCGTGCCCTGTATCCATGTATGTAGTTGTATGAATCATGCACAAGCCATGTAGTTGGTTTTTGGTAATCTTGCGTCCTAGAAGGGTCTCGCGAGTCTCAACTAGACTTCTCGAGTGGGTAGGCAGCGGACCGAAGAGAACCATAGAACATAGGAGAGCTTACTGGTCCCGGCATTGTCTTTGGTGGTGTGCTTACCTTTGTTAACAGGATTCTATGAGGCTGTTCCGTTCATTGCGAGTCCATATTAATCAGCAAATTAGCCGCAGAGTTGCACAGGGACAGTATTATCTCCACAAATATTCCTCAATGGGAGATGGTCAATGCAAATTGGCCAGAAAAGCTTGTGCCACTCGTGCCACTTGTGCCAGTTGTGCGTGTAATCTGATTTGAATGCCAATTAAATTGCCATCTAAATCGGATTAGTGTCTGCGGTTTGTAATGGCATTTAATTTGATTTGATTTTGATTCGAAAATTGTAATTCCATAAAGTTGTGAAGCTCTGAAGGGTCTGTTGTCTGTTGGCTGTTGTCTGATGGGTTTCCTGTGTCACTTTATTTATATGTATATTTTTCACATTTTCCACTTTTCCAGTGCTTCCTAATTTAATTTCGCAAATCCACAAGCGAGCACTAATTACTATACGGCTTTTATTATTGCTTCAAAACCACAGCACAGCATCCACGGCTGCGTCAGCATCAGCATGTGGCATGTGGCATGTGGCATGCCACGCAACAGAGTTCAGAGTTCGACGCACACACAAAACAACACTGCTTCTGCTGCACTTTTGGATCCTTTCAGATTTTCGGGTGAGAGTAGCCCAAAGGAGCGCCGCGAACCAACTGCCTGGCAGTGGCCCCGAAACGGGGGCTTTTATAGCATCCGCCAACCGATCCGACGGCAGCCTGGCAGCCTGGCGGCCCGGCAGGCGCCTGCGCGGATAAACTCTCTCCAAAGAGAGCTCTCCATGCAGAAGGAAAGCCGGCTAAGACCGGCTGCTCATTTGGCAGGTCCTTGCTGCCTGGCTGCTGCTGCCCCATTCAAATGGGGTTTGTTTACATGGAGGGACAGCTGCCGAGAATGTGTGTGTGTGTGTGTGTGTGGGGACAGCACAAAGTTTGAAGCCAGCCAAGGCGCACATGCCACTTGCCACATGCCAGTTGCCACTTGCCATCTCGGGGCTAAGAAGCGTCTGTTTGTGCGTGTGTCTGTGTGTCTGTGTGCGTGCACACTGGCATTACATTGAAGTTTTAATTGAATTGCGGTTGCTGCAAGTTTTGTAACTGCATTTTGCTCTCGCAGCTCCCCCCTCGGAGGAGACTCTCTCTATCTCTCTCTCTCTGCCGCACCGCAAAAGGTGCGAGAAAAACAAGTTGTGCCACAAACTTTGTAGCTTGAAACTTTTTCACTTTTCATTTCTTGTGTGTGTGTGTGTGTGCGTGTGTGTGTGTGTTTGTTTCAGCTTAGCCTCATGTTTAAATGCAGAGAGAGAGAGAGGGAGAGAGGGGCTCGCCATTCCGCCGAAAAAGTAGGCAACGGCCAAACGATTTCTATTTCCGCTTTCCCCCTGAGACTCTTTCCTGTGCCCCTGCCTCTGCCTGCGCCTGTGTGAGTGCCTGTGTGCGCCGGGTGTCGGTGTGGCAACACCTGTTGTTTCTACTGTTGCACACTGGCCTCCTTATCGCCTCCTTTGTAGGCTGCTCTATCGCTTCGCAAAAGTTTGATTTTGTTCTACATTTGGCTTTGCCCCTCCCCCCTCCCCCCCCCATTGCGCCCTTGTGTGCCTGTCCTTGGATTGCGGGTTTTAAGTACCCCCCGCCGACTATGATTTATTGCGGTTTGCAGTAAACTGCAGGAACAAGTTCATTACGGCAGGACAAGGGTCCTTCCTTTGCAGGACAATGAAGCCCAAGGGGGAAGGAAGTGGGACTCGACTTCGATTATGGTATTACTCACTCATTTATTAACAATAACAGACACATGGGTGCTGCCCACACACGGAATAATCAATCAGCATTCAGGATTCCAGGATTCAGCAGAAGCTAAGGCACATCCCCACCAGCCAGATTATTCATGCCTTTTATCTGCCACAGCCAGGGGCAGAGCCGGCGACCAGTGGCTAACCCATTTAGCACAATTTAGGCACTCTCCTCTTCTCCGATTTCACACCCACAATTACAATTACAATCCCACAATCAGGCGGCCAGCCGGCCGGCCAGGCCAGATCCTTTGTTGCCAGCACCCACTCGCGCGCTCTCTCTCCGTGTGGCAGCTAATTACAATTACGGTCTGGGGGGAGCATACCCCATGGGGCAGCAATCGATGGGCCTCCAAAACATAGCCATGCATATTTAATTCTCTTCCCTTCTCTGGTAACCCAGAATATCCTGCCTCTATCCTGCCCCCATCCTATGTCCCTGCCACGTCTCATCCTAGGCTTTTTGGGCCTCAAATCTGCCCGTTTTTTTTGCAAGTGTAACTTCATTTGCTGCCACTGCCACTGCCACAGCCACAGCAGTGCGGTGTCGGGGCCAAAAAACCATTTGGAACATGCACAATTTTGACACGACCATCCCAATCAGCCACGCCCACGTCCACGCCCCTGCAGAGTAACAAGTACCACTCAACCATGCCACCATGCCACATGGAACAGGGGAACAGGGGGAACAGGGGCAATAGAGGGAACTGGCGATTTCATTGGAACTCAATTAATGGAGCATGATCTTAATGGGTTTCTACAACAGTCGAGCGGCCCTCCGTGGCCCTCCGTGGCCCGCAGGGGCAACGAGCCGTACAAACACATGCCTCTCGCTAAGTGCGCCAAATCAGCAGGACTCTAATTGGAGGCGGACATCAGAGGATATGCCAGCCTTCGGCATCGCTGCGCATCGCATGGCTGGTGGCCTTCATAAAAAGGAAAATGCTGCAAAAAATCTATTTCAGACGATGGAAAAAGCCAAAAACATTCGGCCACCCACCCTCTCACGCCTCTCCTGCAGTGTTTTCTCTTTTTTGCTAAACTGGGGAACGTTTGCAGAGCAATTAAATGGGCAGGCGAGAGGGGAGAGGCGTCAGGCGTTAGTTTTCCGATGATTTGCAGACGGGTTTTATTGGCCAGAAGTCAGAAGTGTGGCTTTCATGTCGAAATGAAGGATTTTCCCCCAGGGGAAATGCATGGAAATGCATCGAATATGCCATAGTGTGAACTGTGACCTCTGCCGACTGCCGGCTGCTAATATTTGGGGCTCCTGCCCCACATGCAGCCCCTTTCTGCGAGAGCACTCCCTCAAGGCTTCAAGGCTTCAAGGCTTCAGGGAGCAAGGACGAAGGTAAGTGGCGCTCGGGGCGGTTCCTGGCAAACGAGGCTAATATTTCAGCGACTCGAATGGCGTGAAGCAATTGCTTTACGGACACGTAAAGGGCCCCGCTCTCCCTCCTGCCAACTACAGACGCAGAGGAGTCCTTTGCCGAAGGAGATCCACGCGCTTCTTGTGGCAGGTACATGCGATGCAAATGTGCAGCATTCGATACAATAATCTTATCAGCGCCTCATTCATGCCACATGCGGTAGGGATCTAGTCTCAAAATTGGATGGGAATGGAATGGAATTTTGGGATTTCAGTCAGGGAGGGGCAGCCCCATTTAAAGGGGGGGCCGGGAGGGCTGCTTTATTCTGCTGTTTATGTTCTTTGCTGTGTGCGCACGTTAATGAGATTTATTGCGATGGATTGTTAGGCGTTTGGGGAGTACACACTCCCCCTGTCGGAGGTCAGAGGGCAAAGGCAGCGAGACAAGCAATTTAATTTTTAATTTTCCAATTGAATGCCCCCAAATTAGAGTCCAAATTAGGCTTGTTGTTCGCCCAAAGATAACCGGAGGAGTACGAGCATCTGTATCCTGTATCTGTATGCCCCTCATACGGGGATCAGCAAGGAGCCGCCAAGGGGGCCGTGTTTTAAAGCACTACTTTAAGGCCATACATGACGGGGATACGTATGGGCCCTGCTTGAATTTTTATCGCTTTCCAAGCGGATGGGCAGTCCCCCCATACGGGGGGTGGGGGGATTGGGGACTTGCTTCCGTCTCCTTGGCTCTGGGACGTTCACACTTGACCGGCATTCAATTACCCTACGAGGCAGAGCTCCACTGGCCACGGCCATTGGGCTCAAATTTGTTTTTTGCTTCCTCGGTCCATTATTTGTTGGCCATTTAAAGGAGTCCAGTGGCTGGGACACAATGCTTACCATTCAGATATGGCCGTTTCTGGGCGACAAACGATGTTTACTGCTTCCCCCTTCCCCCTGCTGCTCCTTCCCCCCCCCTGTGACTGATGGAGCTGAAAAGCCTCCCTTCTTCGAACGCAAAAAAATCACCATTGAGCAGCAAATGGCATGCGTGTGAAAGTGGGATTCGACCCCTCGACCCCGACTCCACTCTCTGCTGCTGCCGCTGCGGTAAACGTTGCTCATTTGGCCACATAATTTATTTTCGCATATTAATTTTCGGACTCGCACTCGGACGCCAAGTTCCCGAGCAAAAGGCAAATGAGAAATTTGTGATAAATGAGCAGGGCTTAAATGCTCGAGGATCTGGCTGGAGGCGGTCTGCCGCGGGCAGGACCGAGCAAATTATTATCCTGTGATGCGTGTGTATGCTTAAAGATATGGCCGCGGTCCCTGCCCCTGCCCCACGTGTATGCCACGTGTATTTATGGATAAATGAGAGACAGCGAGGAGCATTCATGTGTGCGTTTTAATTGCTTTTCTGGTGCTTTAAGGCGGCACATAGAAGTCCCCTGGGAACCACCAAGAGATGATGATGGATGAGCCATCGCTCTCGGATGGAGCCACTCTGCGGTTGAAGGAAACTTGATAATAAATTCAGCATAAGAGAGCACAGAGCGCACAGCTATGCTGCTTAATTATCATTTGTGTTGCTGCTGAAATTCTGGGCATCCAGGAGGCAGACGGGCAGAGGGGCAGAGGGGCAAAGAGGCAGAGGCATGCAGGCAGGTCCTTGGCGCTGCTTATTAATCTCCTCAATATCAGCAGAAGGAGCGAGCGGTGCCATCGCTGCTGACATAAATATTTGTGCACGAGAGTCCTTTATTGATAAATTCCTTAGCCAAGAAAGTGGGAAAAATGACGATAATGGCGGGAACGGGACCTGCAGCATGCAGCATGCAGCATGCCACTGAGCAGTCATGCAAACATGCCCCACCACGGAAGACGGCAGACGGCATCCTTTTAATCATCGAAATCGGGGGGAAAAATCAATGAGTCAGAGCAAAGGAAACTCAACAAGGGACAACTTTTGTGCGTCGAATGTGGAATGCGAGTGTCGTTTGTGATTTGTTTTATGGTGCGACACATTAGCGGAATTGCGCCAAATTATGTATATTCGGTGGAGGGGCTATAAATTTAACGATGCATTAAAGCCGAGAAGCTGGAAACTTGTTCTTCTTCTGCCTAGGACACCGCCATTCCAAGCCATTCATTTGGCAATCATTTGGCGGGTCGTGACTCCAGTTTTTCTAGCCAAACCGGAAGTGTACGCAGCCCCAGTCGCTTGCCAACTTTTGTCCTTCCGTCGAGTCGCCTCGTTTCGGAATTTTAACATTTCAACTTTCGCACATTTTGGCAAATTATTCAAATTCTTGTCAGTGCAGCCAGCCAGCAGCCAGCAGCGGCAGGGGGGGGAAACACAACCGAACAAAGGCCCAAAAAGAGAACGAAATAAACTGAAATTAAATGAAAGCAGAGGAAAGAAACAGAAAGAAAGTCTCGCAGAATTTGTCAACGATTTATGTGTGAGGCACACAGTCCCCGCATACGAGGCTCTGTGGCAGCTGGCAACGGCTAAACGTGCAACAAACTTAAGAGCGCAAATAAAATGTGTTTGCTCACATTTTTGTAATTTTGACGAAATTGCTTCGTTTATTGCCGGGGGAGACAGGGACACGGGGGCACAGGGGCACGGGGACACCAGAATGAAAGCAGGGCCAAGGGAGGGGAGTGTGCCTGCTCAAAAGGGGCATGCCGCATTGTTTTTTTTTTTGCCTGTGTCGCATACAACGTGCAATATTTTCGTCGCTCTTTGAATAATTAATATTGCGCATACGACGTGTTGTCTACTCTCATATAATCCATGCCGAAAGGAGCAGGAACCCACTTGATTATGCTAATCTGCTCAGCTACGAATCTGCCGCAATATTTGGCCCTCGATTCGGGCCTCATTCATTCCTTGGGAAGGCAATAATATTCTACTTGAAAGTGTATCCTTGTCGTAGATGGTCTCCTGGTCTCCTGGTCTCCGGTAAATATAAATTATTATTAATGCCACATAAATCACATTTCCCCCGAGAGACAAACTCAAGTGATTCCCGTTGCCCCTTCGAGCGGCAACTGCCGCAAAGGCAGCTAATTTGTCAAATGACAACGAATGCCGAGAGTTTCGGGAGTTTCGGGCAGTCACGGGAGTTTGATAACAGTTGCAACAGTTGTTGAGAACTACCAGAATGCCACGGATGGATGCCACGGATGGCAGCTTGATTTGTAATGCATGCAAATTGGCGTCGCGGCTGCACAAGGAGGCGTTGGGGGGGGCACAGAGTTCCTTTGGTTCGGTGTCGGTGTCGTTTGTTCCGAGCTCTGATTGTAAGGATACTGTGCTTCATTGCCTGTGGCAGGCAACAGTCTGCGGAGCAGTTAATATTCCCGAATCTACCTAAATATTCCTTAATTTGCTTGCCTTTTGTGGCAAGCGGCAATTAGGCAGCACACAGCAATAACAACTGCAAAACGTGTTTCCCTACACCCCCTCCCTCGTCAGCAGCGGAAGGACATTTGTCAGTGTGGAACGGAACCCTTTTTGAAGCGCCGCAGCCACACTCTGCTTGACGGCAGGACGATGGGACGGGGGGACGGCGGGACAGCAGGACGGGGCCCATCCGAATGGAAGAGCTTTCCGGTCTTGGCTGTGGTTCAAGAAACTCTCTCGCAAGCGACACTCCTGCTCGAAAGATAAATGCGAACGTAACTTTTGCCATCAAATGTTGCCAATCTATGCCCCATGCCCCATGCCCCATGCCCCATTCCTTGACTGCTGACTGCAATTTGGTCTTGCTGGCACTACCTTTGGCCACCAGCCACCAGCCACTCGAACGAACGAGGCCCCCCCCTCCCCTCCCTGTTAAGTGTCCAAAGTCCACGAAGTGCACAGGGTCCGGGGGGGCCGAGATGGAGTCACATTTACTTACTGATTTATGGTCGCTTCCAGGGTTCCGGGGTTTTATCTGTTGAGTTTTCGGCGTAATCATTTCAAGTCAAAATGTTTTCAAAGGTCGAAGCAGGAGCGATGCCTGAATGCCCAGAGTGGATGCCCAGCAATCCGCTTCCTTGATAAATGACGGCAAGTTTATCTCCACATTTGGCCATAAATCCGGGCACTACAAACTTGCAGACCATCGACCGGGCCCAGCCCCACCGCCCAGCAGGAGGGAGCTGCTCCTCCCGTATTTAGATGGTGTTTAGTGTGTGAAAGGATTGCAGTTGGCTGGCGGCTGGTGAAGAGGGACCCACAGACCAACGGAGGGGCCCCGAGGAGTGCGACTGGAAACGTCTCGTTTGTCAGCTTTGGGGCGTAAATCGCTCAGGAACATACTTTAAGCCTTTATAAACATTGCTACAGCTTTGCAAATCTTTAATTTAAGGCCCCTGCCCGCCCCCTCTGTGAATGTCCTGCGGGGCCCCTTTTGGCCATGAAATTGCATTTGCATTTGGCTGAATAATTTAGCACATATGTTGACCAGAATACACCCAGCCTTGGGGCAACTATAAATTGAAGACAAATGGACCCAACAGGCCTGTTGCCTGTTCACCCCCGAACCCCCAATCCACCCCCAATGTGACACCCAGCTTCCCATAAAGGACGGGCGATTGCTCGAAAGAATTCCATTTCCATTTCCATATTGTTATTATTTTTATTATGGTTTTTGCCCAGGACCCGGCCTGGGGGTCGTGCCACACACAGAAACGAGCAATCGAGCAAACGGAGCACAGATGCAAACCCTCTGGCAGGGGAGGGGGGAGGGGGTTTAAAGTAAACACACACAAACACACACACGCTCAGTTCAACTAATGACCGAATGACCCCCGAACCCATTGGGGAGGGGGAGAGCAGAGGAACGCTCTATTGGCTTTCCGTTTTGCTGCATGCGGCTGCCACACACTTGCCACAGACGCGTGTTGACAGGCTGTTAATTAATATTAAACTCATTTCCACATTCCACATGCCACATGCCACAGTCTCTGGCATTGAAGCCATGCCACAAGCAAGCGCCTCCAGAGGAGACTCCTGTTATCCGCCCCCGTCATCCTTGATTCTGGTCGCGTTGCCCGTTTCCCATTTCCGATGTGTGTAATTATTTCATGGCTTTGTAGGCGCCTGTCCAGGAGGGGCTTTGTAGGGGCAGGGAGGAGTGTCAGTGCCAGTCGGACCGGTGAAGGAGCCGACACGTGTCCTGGATAACTCAATCGAGAAGCGAGTGCAGTCCAGTCGCCACATAATCCATTTACCATTTAAATTTAAGCGAATTAAGTGCCACCTGTGTGGCCTGTGCCCCATCTTTCCCCCCGCCTCTTGCTGTCTCTCTCTGGGGCTGCCTGTTGTTTCGCGCATTACGCATACGCAGTGGCGGCTGTCATATATCCTGCGTTTAATTACAACTGATGCTCCTCCGAATGCAGGACACGCACGCAGCGAATGCGAAAACTAATTAAAATGTTTATCAGCTTTTGTAATTGTCATCACAGGGGGTGGGGGCCGGGGGGGATGTACGTGATTTGCGTTTTGTTGCATGCCTGCCTCCTCGTCTAACATTGAAACTCTGCTTGCTATTCATATAATTATATGTGTATCCTTTTATTAATTGACTTCCAGCAGCAGACTGATGAGATCCAGGGGCGTCTTTTGGCACTCGCTCCCATAGAAGGCCTCGCAGTCGCCCCCTCGCCTGCCGAACCGCTCCGAGGCGTGGTAGTCGCGGTCTGAGCCGTGGCCCGTCGGCTCGTCCCTGGAGCTCGAGGGCGTGAGGACGATGTCCAGCACTTCCCCGAGCAGGCCGCTCTCGTGGCTCAGCGGCAGGGCTGCGTGCTCGCAGATCAGACGCAGGAGGCAGCTGCGCCCCGGGAGGCCGGCGTTCGCTATGACCATCTCGATGCCGCGGTACACGATCCAGCGGTAGAGAGCGCCGTAGTTCGACTCGTCCCCTCGGCCCGTTATGGCCTGGGGCTTGAGGTACACCCGCGTGATCTCCGTGGAATTGGTGGGCAGGAAATACTCGGCCTTGAGGACGTATCCCGAGGTCACGGACTCGAAGTGGAGCCCCTCGACGGGTATGCCAATGCCGCCAATAAACTGAACCCGCGTCGGACTGGTCGGCGGAAAGATGAGCGATCGGCTGAAGCGTTTCAGATGGTTTCCCTGGACTCCGGCACGGACCCAGGCGCAGGCCAGGAATAGCAGCGCAGCCGGAAATATGCTCAAAACTGTCTGATGATGCATTTGTGCGATCGCTTCGAGAAGAGTTTAAGAACTGAGCCACAGAATCGCAGCCCAGAACCCAAAACTCACTTTCTTCTGAGGCATCTTTGAGTCGGAGGAAATCAGATCAATTAGCATCTCGGTGGCAAGTCGTTGATCAAAGTAGGTTTCACTAAGCACTAAGCAGCCTCGTATTCGGCATTCAAAGGTTCTTTAAACGCTGCTAATTGAACTGAAAATACACATCCATCCATCCATCCGTCCATCCATCCGTCCGTCCATCCACTGCAGTGGAAGATGGTTTTCCTTAGACGTGACCCCTTTTTTTATCCGGCACAGACACAGCACTGAGAGCAGATCAAACAAAATGGGAATCATCGTACCCCCACCCCTACCCGTACCCCTACCCCTCCTACCCTTCTCTGTGGCATTGTAAATACAGACTGCGTCTTTGGCAATCGTCTTTGTAGGAGTATTCGAATGTAATCCAGCTACCACGAGAAGTACACATCCACATCCATAGACATCCTCATTCCCATTCCCATTCCCATTCCCATTCCCATTCCCATGCTCATTCTTTGGGGGCATCGCATCCTATTGAAGATGTAAGTGCATGCAGCTCCTAAAGCATTTCAAAATGTGTATAAGAAATTGTATAAAATGTGCGAGCATTGGCATTAAGACACTAAGCTCTGGCACATCTCTGCCCCTCCCCCCCTCAGCGGGTGGGTGGTCGGGGTTCGCAAGGCGAAGCGGAAGTTATGCCGTCAACGACTTGAGTAAGTTAAGTGAACTGCTACTGCTGCTGCTGCTGCATCAGGGGTTTTGCAGCAGAGATGAGCCGTGACCCCCCTACAAGGGGGGGGCGGAGAGTGGGAGCTAAACGAACCCCTTCGACGGCTGCTACAGGAATGCGATAATAGCCATGAAGAGAAGGAGATTAGAGAGTAGCGAGAAGGATAGAAAAGACAAGAAGAGAGCAACCCTGCCCCTGCCCCTGCCCCTGCCCCAGCCCCTGTCCCGACTCGTGAAGGATAAGGACGTACATCACAGTGAAAAAATAGACGCATTTCCTGCCGCCTCCTTGCCCATCTCCTGCTATGGAGATGGGAATTGTTGATTGAATGGAGCTGCTGTTTAAGAAAACTATTCCTAAACGCCAAAGAAAGAAACAAAGAAGTAGAGAATTTAGATGGCAAACGAAACGAAACGAAAGGAAACATATTTTAGATGCCAGGACACACACACAGGTGCGAGTACGTGTCGTATACGTAATAAACAGCAGCAGCACAACACAGAAACGCATTCATCAACGCTTGGAGGTTGGAGGTTGGAGCTTCGTCCTCTTCGTCGTCACATCTTGACCTCGCAGAGCCTTAAAATTACCTCGTTAGTGCTCCAAGGTGCCGTAAATCCTTTTGCGAGACTCAACAGCATTCGCCTCCCCCTCCACACTCTACCGCTCCGCTCTCTCGTGTGGCAAACGCGTGTCTTACTTATGCTTATTTAGTCGGGTGCATGCTGCCTGGTGCAGGCCAAGAGGGAGTGGATAATGAGTTAAATTATTATGCAAACGACGGCGGCTCCATGTCTTGAGATGGAAATGTGTGCTCCACATAAACAAAACACTCGAAATGTGTGCCGGGGACAAACAGAGCCTAGAGCCCTAGAGGGGGCAAAGGGCTCTTTGGATTAGATTGGAAGGAAGCTGCTCCCCCCCATTCGATGCAAGTGGCACTATTTGGAGCACTCTGGAGCCCTCTTGAGAGCTCCGCCTACTGCCTACTTCCTACTGCCCCACTCCTACTCGTACTCCTACTTCTACTCCTACTCCTTGCATTTAGAATCTATGCTATCCATATTATTTATGGACATTGCACACAATAATTGGCCAGCTTTCCGCTCCAATGGTTTTTGAATGGTTGCAATGGTCAATGGAAACGAGGCTTGTGGATGGGCTACCGAGTGGATGCCGGTTCGTTGACCCCAAAAACATTTCAATGTTTCAATGTTTGCCAGTCATAAAACAGCCAAAGAGTCACAGTCACAGTCACAGTGAACGGCAGGCAGGTGTGTCTGTCGTCTGGCAGTCATTCCAAATCGACGAATGGCATACAATAAAATCAATAAAAAATAAATCTAAAAAATAAAGCCACGAATCACTTGAATAGAGCCAGCGCTAAAGAGCAAACAGGCCAGAGAGAGAGAGAGAGAGAGAGACGCTTACTGCTAGGCTACTCTGTGAGAGAGTCACTGGAAATGTATCTTTTAATCACTGCGAATAAGGCCGTCAAGCGGGAAGCCGGACAGAATGACAGGTGGACCGATGGGCGCTCGCTTGCTTTCCCTATCCCGATAGCGAGAGAGCGGGGAGCGGAGAGATATATTTAAGGATAATTCAATGATTGCTCGGCTGAATATGTATATATACGATGTACTTACTATTCTGTGCGAAGACGGAGTGCAGGGCGGAGAGAAGCCCAGGACGAGCAATTGTTTTTGAATGAAATCAATTTTTTGGCCAAATATTTGGTCCAAACGAGTACTAGTACTCGGCCTACAAGGCCTAAAGGTGGGTCTGCAGCGTCATCCCATGGCCACCCACGATGCGGGTCAGCTTCAGCTTCAAATGTCATGGGTCATATGGGTCAAAAGAGTTGCCTCACGTGTATCCTGTCTGTCTGCCTCTCCTGTCCTGTCCTGTCCTGCCTGTGTGGCAGATGTACATATGCAAATGACCGGAAGAACACAGCAAACATTCTAATCGGCAAAGCGGGGTTTGTTGATGCTGCCTCCTCTGCTGTGATGAAAATTTAAATATTGCACGAAAGCCAGAAAGACCAGACATAATCCAAAGCAGGAGGCAGGAGACAGTAAAGGCTGGACGCTAGTAGTGGCAGTAGAAGACCTGGCTAACTAACAAAGTTAAAGTCTGCCAAACTGTTATTAAAAGTTTCGACATTTTGACCGAACCGAACCGAGCCGTAGCTCTTTATTTAGTTACACTCTCAAAAGAACAAAGAACCGAACTGAAACCTGCTGCCTGCAGCCCCTTAAATGGGATCAAAATAAAGACCCAGGCAGGCTGGCAGACAGACTGCCAGAGGACAGAGGAGGCAGTGCGGCTGCTGCTGGCAACAGTATTCAAATATTAAATCCACCCGATGCGGAGTGCACCCCAAACAGCAGCAGCATCCCCACCACATAAAGAACAGCTGCGTGCACCGTGGAGGAGGAGGAGGAGGAGCAGGAGAAGGTTCAACGGTAGATGGAGGGCAGATTCCTCTGCTGCTGCTGCTGCTGCCCTTTCCGTGTTTAATTGAGTTTGAAATAGGTGCCTGGTGCCTGGTGCCTGGTCTGCCAGTCGGTGGGGCGACGCGAAATTGGCTTAGTTGTGGGGGGAGGGGGGGGATCCCCCCATGGCCCACTACCATATGGGAGGATGCTGGCGCACGATGTTTCTTTAAGGGCACGGAATCCTTAAGTCGGAAACAGGGGATGGATGGATCCAAACTTTTGATTTGGATTTGATTGCAATTTTGATGTAATTTTTTCGGTGGATTCCGCCTTTTGTGGTTTCCGGGGAAAACGACTGTAAAGTGCTTCCAATTACAGGAGGGAGAGAGAGGGGAATATCAACATTTGGGAGGCATCGCGGGCCATTCCCTGAATTTTATGTTCCACCCTTTGGGGTGGAATCCTTTGAATCCTTTCGGCAAATTCATTTATTTCAATTGTTACTCAAACTGGAACTGCTTCCGTTCCCTTCCGCCCTTTCCCGACAACATATAGGGCGTAATAAGCCCGCTTTTTATGCCGCATGCATTGTGCGGAGCAGCGTTTTTATATTGTTTCCAGAGGGGAAGTTCGGTTGGAAATTTAGGCGGCAACAGTGGGCCGCACAACCAAGAGATAAATAGGGCATAAATATGGGGAGACTTTGGCTGAAACGCGTACCACTGTGTGCCACTGCCACTGCCACTGCCATGCCCCCTCTTCCTCTTCCTCTTCCACGATGTGTACGCCACTCGATGGCGAAAGTTTTGAATCCATTCTCCGTTCATTTTATAACCCCAAAAGTTTTCAACTTTTTGGCGGCATTACGAGAGTACCAGGATATTCCTAGGCCAATGTCTGTCTTTGGGCTTATTTTTATGGCCAATGGAAGTCTATGGGCAGGGACGGGACCGACTCTCTCCCCAGGTGACGCCCAGAATTTACTTACCAAGTACTTATTTGCCTATTTGCAAGAGCCATTTGGATAAATGGTAGCAAGGGGGAGGAAGCGATGGGCAGGAGCTCTGATTCGGAGCCTGGAGGCCCCAAAGAAATCTAATAAAATAAAATAAACCTCGGCATTGCAGCTGTATAAACAAATACCTGATAAAGACAGCCACAGCTGGGGGAAACCTTTCTACCCTTTCTAGTCCTCTGTTCCCGACAAAAAGGTCCAGTCTGGACTCGGATATTTGCATAAAGAATGTTGCAGAATTAGCGGCGGGTCGTCGTTACACATTGAGGGACAGGACAATCAAGGGAATCCTGCCTTTGGTATTCTTTATTATTAAATTTTATTATAATGTTTAGCATAATTTCCCCTATTTTTCCGCATCTAAAGCAGAGGGAAAATGCTAATGTGAAAAGTCCTCTTTGGACAACTGCCAAAGAATATTAGCGGCCAAGTGAGGAGATTTAAAGTGGCGTCCGCATCTGCGTCTCTTAAATACGGAACTCTAAAAGCCGGGTCGAGGAGTAGCCGTGTCAGAATGTCCTGCCATCGATATTTACAGCACCCCAGAGACTTTTTTTTGGGGAAAATAGAAGTCGAGAAGCCGCACAAAGTGCGACTGCGGAATGCGACAATTAATTTTGGTGAATTATGACCGCAGAGTGCTGAAAAATGGTGCTAATGTGACGGCAATTCTCGACAAAAACACGAACAGCTGTCAGGACAGGACAGAACCCAAAAATGCACAAAACTGGAGAGCGGCATCTCTTGCACGTTTGCATCTGTGTATCCTCTGGATCCTGTGGATAATGCGACCGCAGACCGAAAAAAGACAGCGGCATCAACAGAATGGTGGCAGTGGTGGCAATGGTGGCAGCTCTCTAGCTCCCTAGCGTGTCGTTTCGTTTTGCAATATGACAGCCAGAAGCCGGGCACCCCGCTACGTATACGTGATATTCGAATGCAGCAATGCCACAACCATCGAGGCTTTGGAGCTGTCAGAGCCGTCAGAGCAATGCCAATCTAAGCCCATCGCCCATCTAGCGGGGCTTTCAGTTTCAGCTTCAGTTTCGATCTTAGTGGCGACAGTTGCCATAATTTATAGCCAAACATTTCAACGCTCTGTGGTGGTGGGTGGTGGTGGGAGGGGCCATTGTTCGATGCACGTGCAAAGGGCAGAGCAGAGCAGAGCAGACAAAGGCAAAAACGCAACAAAACGGCGGCAGGCGTTGGCCGTTAGCCGGCGATGGGGGAAAAACATGCGGAAGTCGCGAGGCGATGCTCCGCCCCTCTCCGCTAAAAACTGCTCTCGTAAAGTACAATGAACCGCAAGAGCTGCATTCTGTGGCATCCACGTACATGTGGGGGTGAAGTTGAGTGGATTTCAGTGAAAGAAATGTCTGCAAGTGCTCAACGCCGCCGAAGAGGAGGGAAGAGGCGCCAAAGCGAAAAGGCGGTTTGTTTTATGTTTTTGCGGCATTCGGCATTCGGCATTCGAGGATTATTTATTCTTGTGAATGACACCTCCTTCAGACAGAAGGCAGGAAACAGGAAACAGGAGACAGGAGACGGGAGAGGGAAGTGCTGAGGAATATTGTATATGTAGTGCTCGGAGCCAAACCCACGAGGAGCATCCATCCCCTGGAAGTCAAAATCAAGTTATCTAATGGCCTAATTATGTTGAAATGTTGGGGAAAAAAGCACAAACAGCAGACAATCTTCGGAGCTATAAACCCATCAGGATTCAGGAAAGTTTCCTTCGTCCTTCGTCCTGCAGTTCAGAGTTTATGGCGCCCGCAGTTTGAAAGTTTTCCATTCAATTCACTTACGAATAAGTTGGTGCTTTTCGCCTTTGCATTTTGATGCCGCCGCAACGTTTTCCACTCGTTTCGTTTCGTTTCGGTTTCTTTTTGCTTTTTGCTTTTTGCTTACCTTGTTCGCTTGGTGGCCTAGTTCTTGGGCCAAGGAGTAAACTTTTCCTGGCTGAAAAACCAAAGTAAAACATGGGCCAGACCCCGACCACGAGCCCCAACCAACGGCCAATGCTCTGGGAGGGAAGAAGTCGTTGCAGCTAATGGTGTTTATTGCATTTACTCTCCTTCTGTGGCACTTAAATCGGCATCATGGCAGCACCAGGCACCAGCAGTGAAGTGCGACACTGTTGCGCAACAGGCGCGAAGAGGACAGAGGGGTGTAGAGCGTGGGCGTGGGCGTGGGCGAGGGCGAGGGGCAACACCTGCAGCTACGCAAATATCCTGCGGGCGCCAGAGCAAAGAACAGGAACGGACTCCAGGCGGACGCAAGGACACAGGACGAAGACCCAGGTCCATCCAGCTGCCATCTTCGTTCGCGTGGAAGAAAGTGCAAAGTAAATTCAACACAACACAAAGTCCACCAGGCGCCTGTGGCAGGAAAGGGAAGGGTAAGGGGATGGGGATGGGCGATGCGGGTGCCAAGAAAATGCGCAGCCAGGCTACGCTTTGGGGGAGGCTCTTTGTTGAATGAAGGGAGAGATTTGGCTGCAGCAAAGTTTGATTAAATCACATGACACACTGGGAGGAGGAATGACCAGCGGGCTGTGGAAGGACAGATTCAAGTGGTTTGCCACTGCCACACTGCCACTCCCAATGCGAGAGCACAAGGCAAGTAAATAAATTCATTAAACGATTAGAGGAGCTCTCCAGGTGAATGCAGATGCTGCCGTCCAGGGAGTCGGATGGGGGCGTGCCTTTTGTCCACAAGTAAAATATTCAGTTGGCCTGGATTAAGTGGATTTACCCGCCAGTGCAGTGTGCAGTGTGCAGATGCGCCCCTGGGGCGGGGCCATTGTCCCGCCTGTGGCACAATGGGAAAAGCCAGGGAATGCCAGAGAAAAAGTTGGTACTTATACGGCTATACGGCTTACGTTTGTGAACCAAGTGTCTCCTTTGCGGCTTCATTTGATTCCAGAAATGATTTCAAAATTGAACGTGACATTTATTACATCGAATTTAGAGGCATTTTGGCTATTACTTGAATATTAAACATTAAACATCGATCGAAACATCGTCTTTAGTGCCGTGGGAGGAGAGAAGATCCTGCACCGAGGACTGCAGCACTAGCTCCCACTTTTCCTTCTCCATTGGGGAGTTCACGGCGGAGTCGCTGGCGGTCTCTTCGGCCCTGGGGAAATTGCACAGATTGCACCTCTTGCGATACCAGAAGTTGATGTTGTTGCAACCGTCGCACAGCCAATCGTTGTTGTGGGGCCGTCGTCCGGGGCCAACGCCAGGGGTTGGGGCCGCGCCCTTCTCCGCCTGGCAGCGGTTGCAGGAGGAGCGCCACACAAAGTTGCTGTTGCGGCACACACGACAGGACCAGTTGTCGCTGGCCGGCTTCCACTTGGGGGTGCGCGGGTGCTGTTGCTGCTGCTCCCCCGTGGCACTCCGCGGGTGGCGGGGGTAGCTGTAGCGCACGCTCCCGGCGCGAGTGGAGAGGTAGGCGGGGAGGACTGTCAGAGTATGGCCCATGAATCGCCTGCCACTCATCGCTGTTATGGCCGCATGGGCCGACAGGGGGCTCACGTAGGTGATGGTTGCCTCCCCCTTGGAGCGGCCCGTCAGCTTGTCCTTGTAGACGAAGATCTTCGGCTTGTCGGTCCCCTCGTCCACCTTGATGTGTCCGATCTTGCCGAAGCACACGATTATGTCGTTCTTGGTGATGCTCGAACGCATCCCCAGCACGAAAATGGTGTCCGGCTGCAGCACATACTGCTCGTGGCCAACGAGGATGGCGGGGCAGAAGCACGGGGCAGTTGTACGCTGCTCCAGATTCCGACTCAGATTCAGATAGGGCAGCCGGCCGAAGGAGCGTCTCGCCACCGATGCGCCACCCCCTTCTGGGGGTGAGTGGAGCACGGGATTCACAACAGATACATTCCGCACCATATCCATGCCCACATCCTCATCCATATCCATTTTCTGCAGCTGCACTTCAGCAGGGGAGGCGTAGGATGAGTGGTTCTCCTCCTTCTCCCCCTCCTGCTCCTCGTCAACGTCCAGGAACAGAGTGCGTGCATCGCCACCGCCGTCCTCGTAGCAATACGGGTCGCAGGAGTCAACAATGCGATTACTATGGTGCCCAGGACTAGGCCCGATTTGGCTCTGAGGGTTTTCAACTAAATTTAGATGGCTGTACGGAATGCCACTGAAAAACACCAAATTGCGGTCCATCGTATAAAAGAACTTTTGTTAAAATTTCAGTTTTCTACTTATTTGATTACTAGACGACACGACAAAAAACACGAACCGAACCGATTCCTTTCGAACATAAAAACAAAACTGAGAACTACTGAAATCTTTGAAAACATCCACGGGAATCGAATCGAATCCCCATTAAAGACTGAACTGAAAGTCAGAGTATCCCCAGACTTTCCTTAACATGATGACTTTTCCGTGGCCTACTCCCTCTTCGGGGCTTTACAATATGTATTTTCAGAAAAATTATCGTTTTGCATCCAAGGATGCAAGGATGCAAGGATGCAAGGAACCAGTATCGAGTATCCAGTGTTCACTGGAAATTTTATCATCTCTCCGGATCCGGCTACTCGTGGAGCAGTTGCTCTGATGACTTTGCACTTTGCTCTCTCCATCGCGATGGGAAAATTGATTCATAATTTTAGTACCCGCCGACACTCAAAGAGTATTTGGGGTATATTTGCGATATATTACGGCTGGTAGTGCTGTGGGAAGCGAGAGATACAGATGCAGCGGTATACAAAACAGTGCCGGATGAATGGAAACAGGTTCTATAGAACACAACTAGCGGTCGTGAGAGAGGGCGGAGAGCACCCCCTCCCCGTAATGACCGTTCTTGCGAGCAGCGATACCAACAGACAGAAAGCTCGAAAGCTCACTCACGCACTGAGTACCGGGCATTAAAGTAGAGCCGCGGCCCATGCCCCGTCTCCCATTCCCAACGTTCCCGCTCTAGTTGGTTTTTTCCAACAAATCGATTTCACGGACACACCACATTAGAAGCATGGCATACCAAATTGGATAAATACCCGAAGCATATCCAGTAGACGGATTGATTGGCCTAAAAGCGATCTGGGAAAGTGTATATATTTTCGTCTAACCCTACTGTCCAACCATTGTCAACCTCATCGCCGTCGCCCGAAGATGAACTTCACGTTTACTGTTGTGCTGTTCCTAGTTCTCCTCGGAGAAGTCACGTCCGAATGCTGCAGAGGAGTTATATGCGCAGACGGAACTTGGTCGAGTCCTTATTGCGGCGTTGGCAAGTGCAATATTTTCGGATGCAACTGCAACGGCGGGTGTAGAAAAGGCGGTCCTTGTTGTTACGCGCGTAGATATGGAAGGGCCGCGCCGATTTTGGCGGTCGTGGGGGCTTCGGCGGCGGGGACGTTGACTTCCCATGTTGTTTCAGATATGTATGACGCGGCTGCTAATCAAATAAAAAAGTGGACGGTTTCGCGTTGCGCAGATGGATCTAAGGCGACCCCTTATTGCGGCGTTGGCAAGTGCAATATGGTCGGATGCAACTGCGACGGCGGGTGTAGAAAATGAAGTATTTGTCAAAGACGTTATTAATTGTAACGATAGCCCGTGAAAGTAAAAAATACATTTATATCTTGAGCCAAGGTTGTACATCAACGAGAAAAAGTTTTTGAAATTCCTAGTCTGTTTTTCCGAACAAATCGATGTCATGGACACACCACATTAGAAGCACATTAGAGGCATACCGAATTAGGAAAATATGTACACGTGCCATATTCGGCAGATGGATTGGTTGATTGATTGGTTGATTTGATTTGATTTGATTTGATTGGTTAAAAACCCAATAAAAACTCATTGAAATCTACATATGTCCGTCCGTGGCCCTATCCCTTTCCCTATCCCTACCTTTTGTGTTGATTGTTTCTCTGACTGCAAGTTGTGAAGGAGAAGCCTGGCCTGGCTCTATGCTTCTCAAATATTCAATCTTAAATACACGCTGAAGAACGCTGAGTAGACAGGCGCTGGACAATCCTAATGAGCTTCATGCCACAGACGCAGACGTGGCATGGACTCTGCAAGAAATTGGGGTGTCAGGGAAAAGGCCCCGAAAAAGGCTTCTCCTAATGAATGGCAGATGCTGTCGTTGTCGTTTCTCTCTGTTTCGGTTCAGTTCCGTTTTGCTGTTAATGTAGATAAGGTCAGGTCATCGGGCGGTGGGGCGGTCGGGGTCGTAAAGAGGCGACCATAAAAGCGAATTGCGGGTGAAAATGGCGTGCGACAATTGAGGAAGAGCTTCCTAGCTTATCAGTCTCCGGGTCAACAGCCAGCAGCCAGCAGCCAGCAGGATATTAATAAACGAGTCCTCAATGTGGAGCACATCCTGCCATGAACAAGGCGCATATTTCTGATGTCCGACTTTATTTTGGGAGCAACGTTTCCCCTTATTCCTAGCCTTTTGGAGCGGTTTGGCTTAATGTCTGTCTGTCGGTCGGTTTATTCCGTGGGAAAGTCATTTGTGAGGTAATTGGCAGCTAATTGGCTCGATGATTAGCAGAGAGTTTTATTTTGATTGGGAACGCTCATGGATATTGATAGCCCATCCCTGCTAACAGGTGCTATGTTTCGAACATCCGATACCATCCCAGAAAAGCGAAGTGCTCGTGGAGGCCGCAGTTTTACACTTGAATACGAAATTCATTGAACGAAAGTTGGGTTCTTTTCTCATCGACACTCCACATTCCATTCTTCCCAGTCCAGGGAAGTTTTCCCGCCGTGAAAACGTAATCAAAAGTTTGCAAAAAAGCTGAGGGGGAACGTTGTGAGCCGCAGCTAGGGCCACAGCTCTACATTTATACCCGATACCCAGTCAGTACGGCCTCCTTTCGCCAGAAAAACCCTGAAGAAACTTCGAAAACTTTGTTCCGGTCAAGGAGAAGAAGCTAAGCCCAAGGTATAAATCTATTTTTTACTTTCACGGATTATCCTTACAATAAAAACGTTTTTGACAAACATATGATCCTTCATTTTCTACACCGCAATAGGAAGTCGACCGAGTTCCATCTTTGCATTTTCCGTAATTGTTTGGACAACAAGGGGCTTTACACCGCAATTGGGAGTCATCTCCGCACCTCCCGAAGGTTGGTCTGCAGCATTCGGAACTGACTTCTCTGAGGAGAGCTGGTAACAGCAAAACAGTAAACAAAGGATGGACGGTAGGGTTAGGCGACAATATATACACTTTCCCAGATCGTTTTTAGGCCAATCAATCCGTCTACTGGATATGCTTCGGGTATTTATCCAATTTGGTATTAGTTTTGCTATTCATTTAAGAGCAAACGGTGGCGGTGGTGGTGGCGGTGGCGGTGGCTGTGGAAGTGGCAACAACATCATAAATGTATGGAAAATGTTGCGGGAAAGAAAGTTTCCCCGGGAGCGAACTTTGTGCACTCTCATAAAAATCGAGACACAGTGAAAATTGTGTCTCGCAAGATAATTGCAAAAAAGTTTGACTTTGGCGCTCGCTCTCTCGCTCGTTCGTTGTAATTGAAAAGAACAGAAAGAAAAAAGCCGAACAGCGAAGCGAGCGAGACCGCGAATTGGAATGGAGACTGTATCTCCATGGATGGCCTCAAGGTCTCGTCCGTATCTGCATCTGCATCTGCATCTGCATCCCATCCTTGCGTCTGCAGGAGCTGCAGAGCACAGCCAATGAACGGGGGGCTGCCTTCAAAGGTAGGTGCCATCCACCCGTAGAAAGTGCCATAAATCGGATGGGGATGGGGATGGGGGTGGGGGTGGGGGTGGAGATGGGGGTAGATGGGGGCATATCCGATCTACAAAACACAACAAGCCACTCTCCGACCCAAAATCCAATTAATAGAGCGCCTCCACTTCACTCCACTCCCATCCCCACCCCTCCGCCTGACGAAAATCAATATTCATAGAATATAATCCACATTTAATTGAGATAAATTGCGTATGCATTCATTATACAACCATTATGCCAATTCCGTACGGGTGCAAGGGTGCATGGGTGCATGGGGAAGGAAACGGAGCTTGTGGGTTGGATCCTGTCAGGGCTAATTGTTTAGAATTAAATTGGAGGATAATGATTTGTCCGTTTGCCACGGGAATACCCTTTGACCTATCATTGAATTCCACAATCAAAGGTGTCACTGGTGCAGGATCCATCACCAGCAACATAGTGTGGCACTTGCAACATACTCGGGGCTGCACCATTCCCCTTGCCCAGATACAGATACAATACAGACACGCACTCCCATTTCCCCATTCCCTCATTCCCACAGTCCCAAAATACAGTACAAGCAATAAAATGTGTACGTGTCTAAATTTTAATATGGATGCTGTCGGCATTTGTCGTCGTTCCTCTGCATGTTGGCTCTCTCTCTCCCTCCATCTCTCTGTGTTTATTTGACTTGTTACTTATTTATTACGCAGGATAATGAAATTGCACGTAATCCTCATTAAAGCCAGAAGCCAGGAAGAACAAAAGGACCACGACTTGGGGTTCATTTTCAGTTGGAAGGTTGGAACTTACTTTGAAGGCAAACAACAACTTGGAGACTTTTCTCTCTCTCTCTCTCTCTCTCTCTGTCTCTCTGTCTCTCTGTCTCTGTGTGTGCTGCACATTCACATTCGCACATTCAAATCTCAGTCATGACTCAATTTCACTATGTGCAGATACAGATACAGATACAGATACAGATAAATCCCTCCACTCGTACTTCACCTAGTGAGTAGTATGTCTACATGTAAAGAGGGAGGGGAGTGGGTGTGGGTGTGGGTGTGGGAGAAAAAAGATCTGTAGAGCATTATCGAGTTTAGGGTGCACCAGCAGCAGCAGCACTGGCGATAAAAGCGAGAAAGGTAGACGTCTGCCTGCCTGCCAACCAGCCCCACACACCACACCCTACCACACCCCACCACACCCCACCACACCACACCACACCCCACCACACCCCACCACACCCCACCACACCCCACCACACCCCACCACACCACACCACACACCTCACGTCCAATACAAATAAATCAGACAAAGCATATAAATCTAAATTGTATCGCATTGTGGCGCATTTTGGCTCCTTTGCACACCTTATGCTGCTTTATTGGCTCCAGCCAAGGGCACCCTTTCGTGCCGTGTATTTCATTCCGATTCAAGGGAAACTCGCTTGTACCTTCTCCTGAGTGAGCCTTGAGCTGAAGGCTCCCTCTCCTTGTTGCTGGCACCTTCTCGTATGTACATATAGTATGCCGAGTACCCACCCGGGTATCATCACTTCGATTGGCTGCCACGTTGATTTTCCATCAATTTTGGCTGCCCCTTGTGCTCTTGGCTCCTGCCGACTCCCTGTACGAGCTGTGTAAATCCCTTTGATTGCTACACATTGCTGCACTCCTGTGGTCGTCTGTGGCAAATGGGCGCAATTATCGAGGAGTTTATTGAATGCTAAAACGTCTGCACTCACGGGCACACCCACGGCGGTACTGCAGCGGGTACTACGCACATTGTTCCCATTTTGTGGGGGAGTAAAACCGCGTTTAGAAGAGTGTGTGCTCCTAAAAGGTAGATCCTAAGAGTAGCACAGAGGGCTGGCTACAGCCCTAATCTGCTGGGGACGGACCGGACCTAATGCCTCGTTTAGCGCCTTGAACTTTAAGCGCTTTCATGTCGCTTTCAGCCCTGCCAGAAGAACAAATCCCCAAATTGCGTAATAAATAAAATGCATTTGCGTGGAAAATTAGAAAATGGCAAAAATACCCGAAAAAAATAACAAAAAATAACGCACACAGAAAATTCAAATTTCCACAATTTCCACATTTTTTTTTTTTATAAACTCGCTCGCAGTCTGCAACTCCCAGAGTTTGCTCCCATCACAGAGAGCATAAATCTTTGGCAGAGCTCAGACGCAGACACAGAGACGCAGGGGCACAAACAAATCGTCTTAGACATTTTCTTGTTACTTGAATTCTCTCTTTTTCTGTGCACAAATCGGAGGAGATTACATAGAAGTTTGTTTGTTCTTTAAAACCGCCTTCGCGTCAGCTCCGCTCCGGAAGAACTCCGGGTAATGGCTGAAAATGAAATAAATGCAAATTTTACAACTATTTTTTCCCGAGAATTGTTTTCCTTTGAAGCTGAAGGCTGAAGGAGCTCCCTCGCCGCTAGTCGCTGGATTTAGCCATCAAAGTGCGGCACTCTTCCTTTCTGTCTGTCTGTCTGTCTGTCTGGACTTGATTTGACTTGACAGGACAGTGTCCTCCGCAAGGCACTTCATATCCAATTTCAAGCTATTGACACAATGAAGCACTCTTGAGTTTTACTCTTTCGCTCGTCGGAGTGACTTTACAGGATATAAAAAGTGGCAAACTAAATAAATACAGCGAAAACCCTGTTTTTGGGGCTGTAAAAAGATAACAAAAGATGTCATTTGTGATTTGTGATTTTTGTTCCCCTTTTTATTCGCTTTATTTGAAGTTTATTTACTGCCATGGTATATGTTTATTTCTACCAATAACAGACTAGTTGTGGCCAAGTTAGAACCACTTGAATGTGGCATATTTTGTAAGGGCAAGACATCTGTAGTCCTGTCTCTTTGAATCGTCAGAAGAATCATCCGAATGCTCCGAGGTGGGATGTCGGGATGCCGGCGAGTTTATCCGCGCTGGCGCACTGCATAACCATTCAGCGGGAGAGCAGCAGCTGAATGACGAGAAGAGGAACGTCTTGCATGTAAACAAAAACAGATGCATGCAACAGATAGATGCATGCCTCCTGGGTCTTAGAAATTTTTAGATCTCTCGGTGGGTCGTTAGGAGGGCTGCATTGCTTTGTTTTCAAGGAAGAAATTTCTTCAAAGTCTACCGACAGTATTATTGTACCCGATACTCAAAGATTATGGAGGTGTATTAGATTTGTGAGATTGTGGTGAAAGTGGGTGTGTCAGCATCAACAGACGAGTCGATATAGCCATGTCGGTCTGTCCGCCTGTCCGACCGAATGAGCGCCCAGACCTCGGAGACTATCACAGCTTAAGAGAGAGAGAGAGAGAGAGAGAGACAGATGTAGCGGAATAGAAAACAGTGCATTACCTATTACGTATAAAATATAATATATAATACAATATATAATATTCCAACAAATCAATTTCACAGATACACCACCACCAAATTAGAAAACGAGGGGGAACGTTGTGAGTTGCTGCGGCGACCGCAACTCTACAGTTATACCCGATACTAAATCAGTATGGCAACATTGAGCGACGTGCGGGAGAGACAGAAAACGTGTCTGAACGTGTAGCGCTGCGTAGCGACTGCAAATTGATTTGTTCCTTTTGGATATAAACATTATCCGATCTGATTCAGATTCGGAAATCTGATAGATATGGTCATTCTCTATCTTCAATATTGTGGATGCCACAGATGTTCGTCCTTTTTGGGCGAAATTTTGAGATATACGTTTTATAGTGAGATCTAACAGGAGTGTGGATACCAAATTTGGTAACTCTAGCCTTAATAGTCTCTGAGATTTGTGGATGCCGCAGATTTTCGTCCTTTGCGGGGGCGGAAGGGGGTGTGGCGAAATTTGGACACAAAACGGTCAAGGTTCGATATCACAGGAGTGTGGATACCAAATTTGGTTGCTCTAGCTTTTAAAGTCTCTGAGATCGTTGAACTCATATTTTGCAATAGGCAAAACCGACCATGAAACCTGTGTGTTAGAGAGAGACAGAGCGAGAAAGAATGAAATTGTTTTCTTGATTCTGGCTATATTAATTGTACGATCTGGTTCAGATTTTGCACTCTAGAAGATATAGTCATCCTCTACGATTCTGCGTTTTCTGTTTTCTCGTATCTTTGAAATTGTGGATGCCACAGATTTTCGGGGGCGGGGCAATGTTTTGAAATATATTTGTAAATGTGACATATCAGAGAAGTCCGGATATAAAATGTCGTTGCTCTAGCTCTTGTAGTCTTTGAGCACAAGGCGCTGATAGGGACGGACAGGGCTCAATGGACTCGGCTATTGATGCTGATCAAGAATATATATACTTTATGGGGCCCGAAACGATTCGTTCTGGACGTTATTTTGAGTATCGGGTATAAATACCCGAAACACATCCAGTAGACCATTATCGTCTAACCCTACCGGCCAACCATTGTCACCCTCATATTCTCCGACCGAAGATGAACTTCACGTTTACTGTTTTGCTGTTCCTAGTTCTCCTCGGAGAAGTCACGTCCAAATGCTGCAGACCACCTTGCGGAGATGGAACTCGTGGGTCTCCTTATTGCGGCGTTGGCAAGTGCAATATGTTCGGATGCAACTGCAGTGGCGGGTGTAGAGATAGAAGACCAACCGATTCTTGTTGCCGCAATCGAAATGGAAAATGCGCAGATGGAACTAATCCGACTCCCTACTGCGGCTATGGCCCGTGCAATATTATCGGATGCAACTGCGACGGCGGGTGTAGAAAATGAAGGATCAGATATTTGTCAAAGACGTTATTTATTGTAACGATAGCCCGTGAAAATGCAAAATAGATGTATACCTTGGGCCAAGGTTCATCTTGAACAAAACAAAGTTTTTTAAATTCCTAGTTTGTTTTTTCCAACAAATCAATTTTACAGTTGCACCACATTAGAAGCATGGCATACCGAATTGGATAAATACCCGAAACATATCAAGTAGACGGTGGGAAAGTTTGTATATTATCGTCTAACCCTACCGGCCAACCATTGTCGCCCTCATCGTCGCCGACCGAAGATAAACTTCACGTTTACTGTTGTGCTGTTCCTAGTTCTCCTCGGAGAAGTCACGTCCGAATGCTGCAGACCACCTTGCTCAGATGGAACTTTTGGGAGTCCTTATTGCGGCGTTGGCAAGTGCAATATGTTCGGATGCAACTGCAATGGCGGGTGTAGAAGAAGAGGATCAGACGCTTCTTGTTGCCGCGAACGAAATGGAAAATGCGCAGATGGAACTCGTGGGTCTCCCTATTGCGGCTATGGCAAGTGCAATATTTTCGGATGCAGCTGCAAAGGCGGGTGTAGAAAATGAAGGGTCAGATATTTGTCAAAGACGTTATTTATTGTAAGAATAGTTTGTGAAAATGCAAAATAGATTTATACCTTGGGCCAAGGTTCATCTTGAACAAAACAAAGTTTTTTAAATTCCTAGTTTGTTTTTTCCAACAAATCAATTTTACGGATGCACCACAATAGAAGCATGGCATACCGAATTGGATAAATACCCGAAACATATCAAGTAGACGGTGGGAAAGTTTGTATATTATCGTCTAACCCTACCGGCCAACTATTGTCATCCTCCTCGTAATTGCTTCGACCGAAGATGAATCTTACGACTGTCTTGCTGTCCCTAATTCTCCCCAGAGAAGTTAAAATGAAAACCGTAGAGTGTGCGAGCAAAAGCGTTAAAATAAGAAGGCCACCGTTGAATCTGTTGCAACCAACCTTTTCTAGTCTGCAAAGAAGAGCTCTATCTCTTTCTTTCAAGCTAAATTGGACATTCTTCTTCTGCCCGAAACTCGACATGTAGTATACATTTACAAATGCATGTATACTCTACATCTTACATGTAAAGTAAGTTCAACGGTTTTTTGTTCAACGAAAGCACCGTGACAAAAGTATCTCCGTAGCGGAGACAACAACCCTGACTGACAAAGGCTGACTGCCACACCACCCACCCTCGAAGGGAAGGAAACACTACGGCACAAGGATATTTTCCTATTGGAAAACATCGTAAACACCCCCGGGGCAGCTAGACCAATCCAAATGCCGCAAACTGTTGCCAATCCAAAATGGCTTCCTCCTCGCAGATGCTGCGTGTGAAAAATCCAATAAGCAGAGCAGAGCAGAGACCCGGACGCGGACCCGGACCCGGGCCGAGCTGATTTCAGAGGCAGAAAGGACAATCAGAAGTTATTGCAACACAGTCTTCCAAGCAGAACAGACCCAAGGTCTTCCAATTGCAGCAGATATCAAATCGCACAGCCATGCAGCACCCCCACCCCAGCGATCAGCCCACTTACATGCCGGACGTGCCGTTCCAGCCCCTATGGGGACAGGAGGCGCCTCCACCTCCGCCCATAGTGCCCTACCAAGAGCTCATCGCTGGCTTCCCATGCACCGAATTGTGTAAGTACTCCGGCAAAGAAATCTCAAGAGATCTTGGCTTGAATAAATCGGAATCGAATCCGCAATCCTTGCAGCACTCTGGCAACGCTCTCAGGTAGCCCCCCTGGTTCCCCAACGTCCCAGCACACATGGCCGGTCCAACGGATCCTCCAGCTCCTCCTCCAAGAAGACCCGTCGCCGGGTGGCCTCCATGGCCCAGAGACGAGCCGCCAATATTCGCGAGCGCCGTCGCATGTTCAACCTGAACGAGGCCTTCGACAAGCTCCGTCGCAAGGTGCCCACCTTCGCCTATGAAAAGCGTCTCTCCCGCATAGAGACGCTGCGCCTGGCCATCACCTACATCGGATTCATGGCCGAGCTGCTCAGTGGCACGCCCTCGAACTCCCACTCACACTCCCACTCCCACTCGAAGTCCCGTTCTGATGTCTATCCCGGCATGAACGGACACCACCAGGCAGCCCCACCTTCGATGCACCCCCCCCATCACCTGCACCCAGCGGCGGCATATCATCGAGACTTTGCCTCTCCCTACAGCCACAGCCTGACATAGGACTCGCATTGTGGATAACCGCGGACTAGAAAATGTAAAGCTTTTGCTTTTGAAAAGAATACAAGATGATTAAGTGCACATCCACAATCCTTTTTGTGAGTGATAACAAATAAAATTAGAACACCCCATCCAAGTGTTTGATGTTTAATAGTAATCGAATAACAACAAGGAACTACGATCAAATGGACTGTAGTCGAGTTTTTAGTAATCGTCTCATCAAAAGCCAATCAACCAGTTGGCTTTCAACCCGAAATTCGGTTACTTAAAAATCAAATATTGTACACCACCAACATGTCCAGGAGTACACCTGATAATCCCTTTAAATAGCCAATATTAAAGGCTGGCAGTAAGCCTCGCACTTGTTTCGAACAATTTCATGCCCTGCCGCGATGCCACGATGCCATGATTTGCGTGCGAATCCTTCCAGCTGCTGGGTACACCAGACACCCCCCCCCCCCCCCCCCCCCCCCCAAAAAAAAGAAAGAAAACTATTATACAATACAAAATTTGACAAGGCAAACAAAGCGTGAAATTATTATTAATAAATTGAGGCAGACACTGGAGAGGGGAGGGTGCGATTCAAAGTCAATTGGAACAACCCCTAAAACCCAAACAAGTGTAACACTTGAGGGATTCCCCGTGCAACGCAGGCCTTGGCTGCTGGCTAAATAGCAAGGAATTTTTGCGTTCAACGCCCATTTTCAACAGATTAGCGTCCCTCGGCCAGGGAGCAAATTAATTCTGAACGGATATTGCAAGGACATCAGCCAGCGAGGAGGGTTGACGATTGACTCCTGCCCAACAAAGAACGGGTCGCGTCGCTCCCTGTTCCCCTGTTGTTTTGGTCGTTTGGTCTGTACAATATGTTTTGATGAATTTGTGACACTTCATGCCGTATTAAGTCCATATCCGTCTCCATCTGCATATCCATATCCTGTCGAGAGGGTGGGGGGGTGGCTTACCGCATCCCTTCACCTATGAAGTGGCCTCACGTGTCGCCGATTAGCGCATCAGGAAATCAGGAAATCAGCTACAAAATCTGTCTTTTCGATACCTGTGGTGTGGGAAAACTTCATAAAATACGGTACTACTGTATGAATTTGTTTAGGTCCGCCTACAATACTAACAATGATGTCTCATCATCTCATTCCACGGTCTTATAAACACGCCGCGTGTTCCATATTAAGTTATTCCCATAGTAAATCAGGTTATAGATTCCTGCATCCCTGCATCCGTGCATCCCTGCTTGTATGTCTGTCAATCGGTATGACGAATTCATTTAATTTTGCTGCAATATCTGACAGTTTTTCGCAATTTTTCGACTCTTTTTTTGCAGGGCGTAATTAGGGCAGTGGCGAATATATATTAGGTCATGATAGATGGGAGTGTGGACATCAGATTTACCAGATGTTTTCAGAGCAGAACCATACACCCTTCCCACTCTTTCCTGCTGCCAGTCTGTCATTTTCTAAGTAGTGTAGCACATAGTGGGACTTATCTATGATGAACTGGAAATCAATAAACATCGTACATAAATTCCACTATCTGGATGCTTATCGTCGATTCAATTCGTGTGTTTTTTGCTTTGCAATTGAAGGCAATACTCGTACACGATCAAGGGCCTCAGTTAGCAGCCAGAACTGCTACTGAACAGCATGTCGAATCCCATCTCTGAGACCTGGCCGGCCTGGCTGGACCAGCAGGAGCTGCAGAGTCTGCTTAAGCAGGAAATGGCAGACTTCAGGAGTATCCAGAGCATTCGGGGCAAGTGGGAACAGAATTTGGTGCGACCTACGTACAGTGTCCAGCTCCGAATAGAGTGTGCGGGTAAGAGTGTCACTGGAAAGTACATGAGCTCCATTTCCACTACTCAAAAGTGTCCACAGGCAGCAAGAAACGTTATCTGAGCTTCTTGGTGAAGTCCCCTCACATGTCGCCCAGCGGAAGGAGGTTCCCCATTGAAGGGGACTTCTCGATGGAGCTTCAGATGTACGAGAACATTCTGCCCGCTCTGGAAGGCCTCTACAAGGCTGAGGGCCAGGACATTCGGTTCACCGTCCCGTTCCTCAGGACACGGAAGACCCGGTGCCTGCTCTTGGACTACGCCCAACCAAGGGGCTACAGTGTGGCCAACACGCCCAAGGGCTTGGAAAGACCCGCCATGGAGGCAGTTCTATCGAAACTAGCGGCCTATCATGCGGCCACGGTGCGCTATATACAGACGGGTTCCGATAAGAAAAGAGAGCTGCCAAAGCTCGTGGCCGGTGCGGCAGGGGAGCTCAAGAGCTTGCTTCAACTTCGATTCCATGAGAGCCTGCGAACGCATAACGCGAGAGAGTACGAAGACAAGGTGGTGAGTGATCGACTTATGGATACCCTTACCATTGTTAAGCAACGCTCTCCCCTTCGGCACAGAAAGCGTTCCAGAAGTACGTTGGAGGAACCATCGACCATTCAGACACTAGGAACTCTTTCAACGTCATCCTGGTTGGGTCCTGTTTGCCCAACAATATACTCAACAGCACTGATGCCTTTGGGAACGTTAAGGACTCTCTGTTCATCGACTTTCAGTCCGCCAAATACGGGCCAGCCGCGTATGACCTCTTCAGCCTGCTTCTGACGGCACCCGCCAGTCCGAAATCCCTTCACTTCGATGGCTACCTGAAGTTCTACCACGATCAGCTAATAGCCAATCTTGGCCTGCTCAAGTACCGCGGCAGGCAGCCCACCCTCACCGACCTGCAACTGGATCTGCTGAAGTACGGTCACTGGGGTAGGTCGGGCCTCCGTTAATCCCCCCCGGCTGTATCTAAAACTCGTATCTCGCTTTTACCTTAGCCTTCGAGGTGGCCACGGAGATTCTGCCGCTCGTTCTCTCTCCCTTTGGCAGCGGTGACGAGGACGATGACGATGCCATAGTCGAGCTGTTCAGGAATCCAGTCTATTCGGAGCAGATAAGGGAGCTTCTGCCATGGCTGGAGGATCGTGGCTACTTCGAAGAAGAATAAACACCCAAGAGAGCGAGAGAAGTGGAGGTGGAGGTGGGGGCTCATTGTGACATTCAATAATGTTTGGGAACAGATAAGAGCAAATAAAACATCCATCTAATAGTGAACAGGCACAATGGGGGGAAAGAATCTGCTGTCGCGTGCTAGAATGGGATGGATTCAAATACTGCGCAATCATTGCACTCAATAGTTGCTAGAAATCTTACCAAACAGGTCCCGGTCCCAGCCCCCCCACAAATACATGCAAAACATTTAATCTAACGACGCAATCGCGCAAAAGCTCGATCCAAAAAGCTTTATTTGTTGACAAGCTCGTTCTACAAATAAAAGGCGTCTGCCATCAGACGTTGACCGAAAGTCAAGACGAGAGCCAGTCGAGAACAATGGTTAAGGCAAACGGGAGCACTGGGGAGCAGGAGCAGCAGCAGCTACCGGAATGGCTGGATCGTGAGTTGTTTGTGGAATTTCTAGAACGCGACTTTGAGGATCTGAAGAGCATCAGGGAGTTTAAGGTGGAGCCAACGGGCGGCAAGGGAGAGAACTACACAACCCTCTTGCTGCGTGCCAATATCACCCTAGAGCTGAATGGTACGTGGTAGATTTGCATTTGATCGATGATCACTGTTCGTTAACGGAAGGCCTTTTGCACCAGATGGCGCTCTGAAGAGCACCTCTTATATGGCCAAGGTCCTGCCCACTACTGCCAGCACACGGGCTTTCGTTGCCACTTGGAAGGTGTTCGAGAAGGAGAGAAACTCGTATGCCAATTACCTGCCAGATTTCGAGCGGATGTATCGGGAGGCCGACAAGGAAGTTACCTTTGGGCCGCGCTACTACCAGCACTCGAAGCAGCTGGACGAGGATCTCATTGTACTGGAGGATCTGGGCCAGCGTGGCTTCAGGAATGTGAAGCGTCAGGATGGCTTCGATATGGTGCACACCAAGGCGGCCCTCGAGAAGTTGGCCCAGTTCCATGCCGCTTCGGCAGTGCGATTCGAACTTAAGGGACCGTATCCAGAGATTTACAACCGGAATCTGTGCGGCACAGAGGATAACTTCAAGGAGTTGCGGGAACAGCAAACCAAGACGTTGGTCGAATCGCTGCCCCTCTTTGATGCCACGCACCTGCAGAAGACAATTGTAAATAGATTTTCCGATTCTCATTCCGATATGCTAATTGGGGCCTTTACAGGAAACCTACAGCCGAGAGACAGAAGACATGTTCCAGGCGTACGCACCCCAGATAGAAAACGAGTTCCGTGTGCTCAACCATGGCGATGCCTGGTGCAACAACTTCATGTTCCAATACGACGACGAGGGTCGGCTGAGCGAAACGTATTTCGTAGATCTGCAGATGAGTCGGTACTGCTCCCCCGCCCAGGACCTGCTCTACATGATTCTTTCCTCCGTCAACGGCGACCTAAAGATACAAAAGTTCGACTACTTCATCCACTACTACCACGAAAAACTCACCGAAAACCTGACACTGCTGAAGTACCCCAAGAGCCTGCCGAAGCTCAAGAGCCTGCATCAATCGATTTTCCTTTACGGGGACTGGAGTAAGTACCAGAGGATTGCTTTGTTCCGTTCCACTAACAAGATTTTACCTTACGTGCGACTGTTTGATTAGTTTTCCCGGTGGTAACGCTTCTCCTGCCAATCGTCCTTATCGATGCCAGTGAGCATGCCAACATGGACGCCCTAATGGACAAGGAGGGATCCGGCGACAACTTCAGAAATAGCCTGTTCCACAACTCGCGCATCGAGAGACACCTTAAGGAAATCCTCCCTTGGGCCCACAGTCGAGGCGCCTTCGAGGTGGTCAACACATCCTAGATTTCTGTTCACAGATGTAAGAATTACGGGAATAAACCAAATATAAACAATACAATAGAAACCATTTCCGACTCAGTCTGCACTTTGAGCGGAAACTCAATTAGAGGTGAGGTTCGGATCACATTCACTCAATTCCCAGCACTATCACTCGTGCGGCACTGATAAAACAATAGACTATAATACTTACTTGTACTTATCAACAGTGCGGGCTATCGGCGATGTCCACTGAGCCAGTGATTTGTGCGACGGAACTAAGCACGGTGCTGATATTTGCAGTCAAACATCAGTCCCTAGACGTTCGCACAGTTGAACGGACGCACACAAACCACGATCCCTATTCGAACAAAGAGTCAACGTCCACACCTCCACAATGGGTCTACGAAATTCCAAGCCGAAGCGTAGCTATGAGGTGACACCTCCACAATCCGAGAACCAGAGCCCACCCCAGACGACATCCCCGACACCCACCGCGGTGCCACAGATGAAATCTGACGACACACCCAGCCCCAGCCCCAGCACCATCCCCATCCCCAGCTCCAGCCCCAGCGCCCCAGCAACAACAATTCCCGACGGCACTTCTTTGGTGCCAAATTGGCTGAATGAGACGCAATTTGTGGACATACTTTCTGCGAGTGTTCCTCACTTTTCGAAGATTCTTAGCTTCCGCGCTAGGCCCGCGATGTCCCCCGGAGAGAACTACGCCACTCTGATGCTGAGAATCAGCATCGATGTGGAGCTCGATGGTGAGTACTACCTGAGCCCGATATAAACGTACCTAAAAATAGATTATAGCCTACAACTGGCGATACGTAATTACTGTTTGTCGGTGTTTGTGTTCGGTTCGGACTGCGATAACTAATCGTAAAATATCTTCAATTTACTTATGCATTGGCACAATAAAAGTCCGTTGTTGGTATTTCACAATGATAATAGGTATTGCTTGCCAAAGCTGGCTCGCATTAGCCATCTAACAATGACTGACCAATTTGATTGTACTTGAAGGTGCAATGTAATTGGGGTAGTGCTTCAGGGAAATATTCTTTCGTTACATCTCGCCCTTTCCCTTTTCCAGACAAAAGTACTAAGCACAAATCCTTCATGATGAAGGTGCCCCATAACACCCCTCAAATGGAGCAAATGCTGGCCATGGCAAACTTTTTCAAAGTTGAGAATATGGCTTACATCGATATATTGCCGAAACTGGAAGAGCTGTACAGGGTCAAGGGAATGGAAGTGGCATTGGCACCACGAGCCCACAGACTGGACCCCAGCCAGGAGCCCAAGCTGGCCTATACCGTGCTCATGAACGATCTGGGACAGGACGGTTTCAAGAATTTGAATCGTCTGGAGTGCCTGAACTTGGAACAAACCAAGTTTGCCCTGCGAAAACTGGCTCAATACCATGCGGCCACTGCAATGATGATTCAGGTGAATGGGCCTTATCCAGATACATTGATGAATGGTATTTTCGGAGCAAATAAAGATGTCATAAAAGCCTTTATGGACGGAATGCTTGGCGCCTTCCAAATTACATTTATGGAACATCTGAAGGACCTGAAGGATGGCGAGAAGTACCGGGACAAGCTCGTGAGTCGAACAATAAATTTGTACCCACTTTAATCGTACTATGTACCTAACACTGTATCCTTACAGACCAAAACATTTTCGCAATTTGTCACGGAGTTTGTGAAGCTAAGCGAGTACGATCCCTCGGAGTTTAATGTTTTGAGTCACGGCGATTGCTGGACGAATAACTTGCTGTTCAAGCTCGACCCCAACGGAGAAATAGAAGATATGGTGTTTGTGGACTTCCAAAATCCGAAATACGGATCCCCGGTCCAGGACCTCTTCTACTTTATCATCACTTCCGTGCACATAGACTACAAGTTGGCATATTTCGACTTCTTTGTAAAGCACTACCACGATCAGCTAACCAAACATCTAGATCTGCTGGGCTTTACAGGGCGCCAGCCATCGCTCCGGGAGCTCCACATGCAGTTCTATAAGTACGGAGAATGGGCGTTGTACTCCTCGATAACCGTGCTGCCTGTCGTGCTCTTGAATCCCACTGAGGGTGCCACATTCGAGAATTTCATGGGTGGCACCGAAGCAGCCGCCAACTTCAAAAACCTCTTGTACTCAAACCCACGCTACCGCAGCTATATCGAGCAGATACTACCTTGGCTGGACAATCGTGGTCTCTTGGACGTAGAGTGAGTACTATAAATGGATGGATGGGTGGATGGGTGGATGGAGTGAGTTGAGAGGATGATTTTTGTTACATTTTGCAGCCAGCCGATACAGAATGAAGATCCGTTGCCCTTGCAGCCCAAATCCTCTAACGAGATCTTGGACTGGCTAACTGTAGACGACTTTAGTGATATAATTGCCGCCACAGATCCAGAGTTCGAGAGCATTGTGAGCGGTTCTTCGGAATTGGCAACCAAACCAGGCGACAACTATGCCTCCAAACTGCTCAAAGTTGACATCAACGTACAGCTAAAAGGTCTGTAAAGTATTGCCAGCAGACATACTGTTTATACTATAATTACTACAATCTTTTATCAGATAAAAGCGCCAAGACCTACTCGTATATCCTGAAAACGCAAGTGGCAGCTAGTGATATGATTAACTTGGCCGACTTCAACCTATTTCCCAAGGAGATTATGGTGTACGACAAATACGTGCCCGGCTTCGAGGCACTCTATAGGGACGCAGGCCTAGCAGTTACGTTCAGTCCGAAGTCCTATAGACTGAGCAAGCCAGTCACAGCAGATAAAGAGTATCTGATTCTCGAAAATCTGCAGGCAAGAGGATTCAAGATGTGCGATCGGATGAAGGGTATGGACTTGGAACATAGCAAGTGTGCGCTGAAAAAGCTGGCTCAATGGCATGCAGCTTCACTCCAGTTCAAGGACCTCAATGGACCCTACCCCGCTCTCTGCCATAAAGGCATCTTTACCGAGAAAACGGCGGAGATATTGAAGCCCATGTTTGCCCAGAACAGGAACAAGTTTTTGGATGTAGTGGCCAAGTTTGATGGAGCTGATGAATATATGCATAAGCTGGTAACAGAAGATTTCTCATTGGCCAATTACCAGCTCACTCTCTTCTCTTTCTCTCTCTCTACAGCCATCCATTTTGGAAGCCCATGTGGCGGAAGTCATTAAAGATTCCAAGTTCAATGAGAAGGAGTTCAATGTACTCAACCATGGGGATGCCTGGGTGAACAACATCATGTTCAAATACAATGCGGACGGACAAGTCGAGGAAACCTATTTACTAGATCATCAGGTCTCGCAGTACGGGAACCCAGCCCAGGATCTATATTATTTCATAATGAGCTCCACACAGTTGGATATTAAAGTTGATCAGTTTGATTATCTGATCAGATGGTATCATCAAAATTTGGTGGAACACGCCAGACTCTTGAAATACTCCGGCTTTGTTCCCACACTTAAGGAACTACACTTCATTCTGATACAGCATCCCATTTTTGGTACGTCTTGGACAGTCGGCGTACTACTCTATATATATGGTCAATTAAATCTCACTTGTGTACTTTTTCAGCGGTCGGCACTGTGGTTAGTACGCTATCCATTTGCCTGAACAAAGCCGATGACAACTTTACACCAGAAGCCATCTTTGGCGATAATCCTGAATCCGATGTCTTGAGATCAGAGCTAATGAGCAATGAACGATACAGAGCCAACGTTGAGCGTATTATGCCATGGCTAAATAGACGCGGGCTGCTCGATTTTGTAGTGGATTCTGTGGAAACCCCCGGAAAAACTGAATAACACATAAGATTCAATATTAATATTTACTACAGAAACAAGATATTAGATATTATATACTTTTTATATCTGATGATCACAATACTAAAATATCAGTAGCAGAAGCAAAAGCAGGTAAGACTTTGCCCTACTTAGTGGCAAACTTGATGGCCAAATATATGCTTGTTACAAAGATAGCTGCGATAGCCAGCTTCTTCAGATTAGCACGATTCACGCCTTTAACTGTACGAACCACTTCTAGATTGAGGCGGAACACATTCCGACTCTCTTCTATAAATGCAGCCCGCAACTCGTCATCAAAAGAGCCATACTGGCTGTTAAACACGCGCCGTAGCTTTGCCTTCAGTACATTAATCTGGGGAATAAAGTAGTTACATGCAGTATGAGGTAAAACACAATTTAAAACCCCAATACTGACTTTGACTGGAAAGTATGTGGCCTCACAGCCAGGTGGACAAATCGTGACCTGAGCTGGCATTGGGCGCGCCTCCAAGTCTTCCTTATCCATACCAATGGAGGCAGCATTTGCAGTGGCTACCTCGGCATCTGCCTCAGCCTGCTTCTGTTGCTCCTCCTCGTCACCCTTGGGGAAAATCCACAGCTTGCGTGCAATCATTCGCTTCTTTTGCAGCATTTGGCCGCCTGACATCAGTGCCATGTACATTTGATACGCATAGGCAAAGAGAAGGAGCTCGTTCTGGGCCGACACCTTCTCCAGGTGTTCTAGATATTTCTTGACAATGGGCCGCGGCTCATATGTGTCCTTCCAGTTGGCACCGTAGAAATAGGCAAAGTCCCTTTCGAATGCCTCGGCTCTATGCAGCTCCTTTGGCAACAAGCGCTCCGGCAGACGGGTCTCAAAGAACTTGTATAGTTCGTAGAAAGCTAAAAGGCCATCGTACCAAACTTCATCGTCCGAAAGGGCTGAACAAAACACGCATTTTAACAGGCATATCAACTGAGTCCTGTCCAAAATCGAACATACCGAAGGCGAATTTTGCATTTACCAGAACGTCGGTCAGATTATGCACATCTTTTGTTGCCTTCCTCAGTTCCTTTGTGAACGTCATATCCACATACCCGTCATCGCCCAGGTCTTCTCCGGCCTTGTTATCCGCTGATTGTTCCTCGACCGTTGACATTTTTCGCAGTTCTCAAAAAATTAGAAATAATTTTATATTACGACGTCTTTGTTTCAAAAAATCTATGTACAAAATATCATCCCTGTTTTTGCTCGCTTTATCGGTTTTCTTTGGTATTTTTTGTATTCCAAAAACCAGCCACACTCAGTCACAATATTTTAGTGCATAGTTTTTTTTTTAATAAATTGTAAAAATACTAGAATAAGCCAAGTTTTTATTTAGCAATCAACGTAAGTGTTGCTGGACACTCATGTGGCGTAAGCCACTGTTCAGTTGATGGAAAATTATCCCATCTGTGTGGAAAATCTCTTCCGTAGAGTCTAATGCAGGCTAATGTGTCTGAACACAAAACAACATTTAACAAACCTTTTACTTTCATTGTTCTCACAAAACACACATGTATTAACACCAATTGCAGTTTATAAAGCAACAAGAACACTAGAAACCACACACCGCTTTGGCCCTGGCAAAACACACACACTCTTCTTTTCGCCCCACTTCCCCACGCCTGCTATTTATTTTTCCTCCTTTCCACGAACACCTCCTACGCCGTATCCAAGAGTTGCTTTGATAGAACGATAGAATACGTACACTTAAAAGATTTTGAAGAAAATCAAAAAGCAATGTCGGATCTCTTTACCACTTTCGATAGCAACGGCGACGCCGAGCACAATAACTACACCACTTCTAACAGCGGCCATCGCGACAACTCAATGGCCTCGCCCTCTCAGCACAGTCCCATGACGAACAACAGCAACTCATCTTCACAAAACGGTGGCACAACCGCGGGCACAGCGACTGGTTCAGGTGGTGGTAGTGGAAAGACATCCAATCATACAGCCTCAGCCGGAGGTGAAACCACACCAGTAAGCACGATCATTGTATCTAGACAAGTTGATTTGATACTGGGATCCCTTTTCAGATGCTGACAAAGCCACGTCTTACGGAATTGGTTAAGGAAGTGGACACCACCACGCAATTGGACGAAGACGTAGAGGAGCTGTTGCTGCAGATAATAGATGATTTTGTCGAGGACACGGTTAAGTCAACCAGCGCATTTGCGAAACACAGAAAGTCCAACAAAATTGAGGTGCGGGATGTTCAATTGCATTTTGAGCGAAAGTACAACATGTGGATACCCGGATTCGGTACAGACGAACTGCGTCCGTATAAACGCGCCGCAGTTACAGAAGCGCATAAGCAACGCTTGGCCCTCATTAGGAAAACGATTAAAAAGTACTAGCCCGGATTTCGTTGCATGCTCCATACATGCCACCAATTTTTTAAAGCTCTAAAGTAGTATAAGAAGAAAGTTACTCCCATTCTAACAAACTAATTCTTAATAAAAGTGCATTCTTGATTTTACATCCACCTTGATGGAATTGAATACAAATGATTCGTCAGTATATTTTGAAACTGACGTATTTTTCGGTATATTTCTGCGGGTGAGACCGTATATTGTCCGCGACTTATTGTCCACTTATTTCTGATTTTGCACAAAAACATTAAAAATTTAAGAAGAAAACCCGACAATATCTATAATGAAGCTGCCGGTAGTTTGTCGGACTTGCGATTCAACAGATGCTGATAATCTTCTGAAGCTGGCCACTCCCACAAAAAAGTACCCAGACAAATTGCTTTCGGACATCTTGAGCGAGCTCACCGACATAAATATTAATGTAAATTCTACATATGTGTTTTATGTAAATATATAAGCCATGTTTCAAATCTCTTATGCAGCTGGACACATCTGCTAACCAGAGGCTTCCACAGTGTTTGTGCAGCAGTTGCACCAAGAAATTAATGGGAGCCTATTGCTATGTGAGGCAGGCGCTGGCCGCCAATGAACTATTGCTGAAGCACCTAAAAAACGGTACCGACTGTTTGCAAGAAACGCCTATGGAACTATGTGCGGAGCAGCATGTGATGGTGAAACTAGAAACGGAGGATGAGGATGGAGGGAAAACTGAAACAGACATAAATTGCTCTGGGTTACCTGAAATGGTCCCAGAAGAGAGTCCAGACGAAAAAGATTTCGACAGCAAGAAATCTGTTGATCCTCTAATAATGATCGATTCTGTCAAGCAGGAAACTGTCCAGGCCAGTATAGAAAAGCATGGAGATGACGAAGCCGTGTCGGACTTTGAGGACGAAGAGTATGTGGGAGACTTCCTTCTAAAAAGCTAATATAACTGATGTCTATGTTTTGCAGCTCGCTGGATAACTTGCCACTGGGCCAGCGCATACAGAAATGGAAGACGGGAAATGGCGATGCCCTGCGAAGCTTAAACCTGTCGATTTACAAGTGCAATGAATGCCCAAAGAGCTTCAAACGAGCCGATTATCTGAAACGACATCAAATCAGGTCTCATAAGCCGAAATCGCGTTGGTTCTCCTGTTCACTCTGCATCCGAAAATTTAATAGCAGTGAGGCCTTGGAAATGCATCTCAAAGTACATCGAAATTCCAAGCGTTCGGCTAATATAAGTGAGCATAAAAAGGCAAAGTCTGTGGATGTAAATCTTTGCAAACCGCATGGTTACAAGCTCATCGAATGCATGATCTGTCAGAGTCAGTACAACAAGATTGCGGACCTGCGACGCCATTTGGAGGAGCATCCGGAAATTGTTACCTTGGGAGTGCGCCCGAATATGGAACCCAATGAGTTGGCGGAGTTGTTCTATCCCGATAGATCCGATGCCAAGGATGTTGGCGAGGATCAATTAATTGACTTGATCCGCAAAGATTTGGCAGGCGGCATTTACCATCGCTTTTATTCAATAACCAATCAGTGTGGCTATGAAATGAACCTAGACAGCTCTGACACTGATAGTGAGCTGGACGTGGAGTCCGAAGATCAACAGAAGAAGCGAAAAACTAGAAAGGCGCACTACAGCTGCGAGCTGTGCCAACAGAGGTTCACCAGGAAGTATCAACTCTACGATCATCAGCGTCAGACGCACAGCTGGTCTGAAGCCCCTCATGTTTGCGGCCGTTGCGATGGGCGCTTCGTCAGCTTGCAAATGCTAAGGCATCACAATGAGTCACAGTGCAGAAATTCTCAAAAGCGATTCCTTTGCCACAAATGCCCACTGCGGTTCCGGTGGAAGCACAACCTGCGAGCCCACTTCCGAGAGCACCGAATCGCTGTAAGCCCCTCAAAATTACTTTTATTCCTCCTATTGTTATGTTCTGTTATTTTGCTGCTTGCAGAATCAAACCTTTGAATGTTCCGAATGCAAGCGTGTTTTTGACAAGAAAAAATCCCTGACTGTTCATTTACTCAGCGCCCACGCTGAGGAATCGAAGCTCATTCCGTGTCAGTGGTGTACGCGCAAGTTCTATCGCCATGACTACCTGGTGAAACATCTAAAGCGTCACGGGCTCAAGGAGCAGGACATTCCGTTGGCCGAGACCCTGATAGCAGCCACATCGAAGCGAAATGGTGCCAAGCGCATTACCTGCAAAATTTGCAGCCTGGATTTTGACCGCATTACAGATTTGCGCGCCCACATTCAACTGGAACTAAAGCTGTCTCTCTCGCTGCACCATAGCTACGATTCCCCGCATAACTACTCCATAACCAATGAATCCGGCTTCGAGATGCAGCTTGAGGATTCGGAAACAGAGGACGAAGTACAAACTGGACTGGGCTCTGGCAACCGTCCTCCCTACGTCTGCGAGCTTTGCAGTGTCCAGTGCAAGCGCAAATTCGAAATGATCCAACATCAACGGACCATGCACCGCTTCGACAAAATGCCTCATGAGTGTGATAAATGCGTTTTTAAGTGTGTGTCCAAGGTATGTTTTTTGGTCATACAGCCATTGTATAATTTAAACTCTCAAAGCTTCTCTTTTTCAGAATATTATGGATCATCATCTTCTAGGGCAGTGCAGCAGCACAGAGAAGAAGCATGCATGCAGCAAGTGCACGTATAAATTTATGTGGCCTGAGAATAGGGATAAGCACGTGCGGCTCCAGCACAGCGAGGTCTCCGAAAGCACCAAAGCAGCTCCAAAGCCGACAGGTGGTCTTGCCGATATGGTCGCCACAGAGGACGGGGTCCAGCTGCTGCAATGCCCGCACTGTGATCGCACCTATCAAATGAAGTCGCGATTGAACAACCATATTCGGGACGTTCACGTAAACGGGGATCGAAAGCGCAAGGATGCGATCAAGAGATTCCTTTGCTCGCTTTGCGGCAGAGAAACACGGTCGGCTGCTGCTCTGGTTACCCACATGCGACGCCACACCGGCGAGAAGCCCTTTAAATGTGATCTATGTGAAATGGCTTTCCCGAGACACTCGGAGATGGCTTCGCATCGCAGGATGCACACGGGGGAGAAACCATTCCACTGCACAGTTTGTGGCAAGGACTTTGCCCGGTCCGACAAACTGACCCGCCACATGCTCACCCACAGCGGATTGAAGCCGCACAAGTGCACGTACTGCGAGAAGAGCTACCGGCAAGCCAAAGATCTGAAGCTCCATTTGCAGCAGCACACAGGCGAATGTCCATTTATCTGCGGCACCTGTGGCGAGCGCTTCATTCAAAACATCACCCTGGAGAAGCATCGCCTAATGCGCCGCCATTTCGATTGGAGTTTGCCATAATTTAATAATTAAATAATAAATGCATCATTTATTCGACGGATATCTGCAGACCTGTTTTTTTATTTTAAATTTGGGAAAATATCCTTGGTCCTTGATAAGGACTCTATCAAAGCAGGGACATTTTTTCGGTTACAGGAAGTCATCGCACGCCTAAATTGACCCACAAATAGAGGAGAAAACTAAATATATATGTCTTATCCTTATCCAAGGATCAAGGATACTCTTCCGATCACAGGATGCCATCGCACGTCTCGATCGGCGAACAAATAACGAAGATATTGAAATATTTTTAGCTGGGGAAAATATCCTTGATCCTTGGTCCTTGAAAACACGAAAACAAAACTGGCCTGTTGTTGTTGTGTCCCAATTGTTGTACAACAACAACCCGGATTTTGCCGCTGCTCAAATCAGAAATTTCGGTCTGGGATACCAGGCCAACATAAATCAGCAGAAGGTCGCTGCTTTTTTAGCCCCCAAAAGTATGCACCACAAAATTTTTCCCATTTTTTAGAGTTGCTTTCTGCTGATTTCTGTTGGCCTGGTATCCCAGACCGAAATTTCTGATTTGAGCGGCGGCAAAATCCGGGTTGTTGTTGTACAACAATTGGGACACAACAACAGGCCAGTTTTGTTTTCGTGTTTTCTCCGTTATTTGTGGGCCGATCGAGACGTGCGATGGCTCCTTGTGATCGGAAAAATGTCCCTGTTCTTATAGAGTACCTGTGCAAGGACCAAGGATCAAGGATATTTTCCCCAGCTACAAAAGTTTAATTTTCTCCGTTATTTGTTGGCCGATCGGGACGTGCGATGGCATCCTGTGATCGGATGAATATCCTTGATCCTTGGATAAGGATAAGCCATATATATTTAGTTGTTTCCTCTATTTGTGGGTCAATTTAAGCTTGTGATGGCTTCCTGTGATCGGAGAATTATTCCTGTTTTGATGAGTCCTTTTCAAGGACCAAGGATCAAGGATATTTTCCCCAGCTAAAAATATTTCAATTTTTTCGTTATTTGTTGGCCGATCAGGGCATGCGATGGCTTCCTGGGAGCGGAAGAAAATCCTTGATCCTTGGATAAGGATAAAGGTAAGGATCGGAAAATGGACATCCGTTTTTTACGATTTTCGCCAAAACCATGATGTTCTTTCCTGTATGCTACATTTATCCCTGGGCGTGGGCAATGAAATCCTGCCAGGAGACCCCCAATAATAAAAAAACGAGTCATTTGATTTAGGGGCCATTTCTTGGCCCCCGTGGTTCTTTTAATACTTTAATTTGAGAAAGACAACACCGGTAACACGCAAGTCGAACAATATCACACTTGCAATTTTGGGCAGCGAACATCGGACCAGAGCAAATCGCCGAAAATAGTTGACAAATACTGTGCTGTGTGTGGTGTGCGGGGGTGGCGTGATGGTGCAGTGCATCTTTGGCAGTTCCGTTCTTCTTGTGCGCTGCATTGGGCTTCTAAAGGGCTGATTACAATTTGCTTAAACGTTTAACATAGAGAATGGGTTTGATGGGGGGCAAAAAGTACCTCCGGCTTAGCAAATGCCAGCTTTCGGGAAGCAACCAGCATCGCCGGCGCCATTTCCACAGGGTCCTGCAAAAGATCAGTTTTAGTTAGCCAGATGACAAGACACAAACCCCTGCCGACTGACTCACCGCCACAACGCGAAAAGGCACCCGGGGGCCCATAGCTAAGCTTCTGGATGGTACACTTCTCAATGGGTCCGCTGGGGCGACAGTAGGAGGTGTAACGAGCCCAGGGCAACGGCTCCTTGGGCGGAAGGCAATTCGGCAAGTAGCTCAGCTTGTATGTAGTACAGTTCTCCACTGGTCCCTCGTTGCGGCAGAACCCGGCTCTGGGTACGACGGCCTCTGGCCGCGGGAAGCAAGTGACATCCACCGGCATGTACGACAGCTTGTTGACCGTGCAGCGTTCCATGGCGCCGCTGGGACGACAGAAGGCCGAGCTCGGCATAATGGGGGATCTGCGCACGTGCGGCTTCGGCACAAAGTCGTGCTTCTGGGTGGTCATGGCGTACATAGGGCCATCGAAGCGCAGTCCATTTTCCATGGGTCGAATAGGCGCAGTGCGTTCAGCACAATTTGGCTGATAGGAGAGCTGAAGGAGAGCCAGTATTAGTATTACTATTCAAGCTGGAGACTAAAATATACCCACCTTTTGTATGGTGCATCGCTCCAGTGGGCCGGTGGGACGACAGAAGGTGTCCCTGGGCAGGATCGGCATGGGCTTGGTGCGCGTGGCATCGACTGGCATGTAGCTAAGCTTGTAGACAGTGTTCCCGGCAGTGGGATCGTTGCCAAGGAAGCGTAAATTGGATACCGGCATCACCGGTGCAGTGCGTCCCGGATTGCAGTTGGGCATGTAGCTCAGGTTGTAGGTTGTGCAGATGTTCTGGTAGCGCGGTGGCACGCACCGGATCTTGTCCGCCCAGGGAGTGGGCTCCTTGGCCGGCAGGCAGACCGGCATGTACGACAGCTTCTGTATGGTGCAGCGCTCCAGCGGGCCGCTCGGCTTGCAGTAGTGCGATTCCTGGGGCACGGCCTTGGGCGGCGGATTCTGGCAGACGTCGATCGGCATGTACGACAGCTTCTGAATGGTGCAGCGCTCCATGGGAGCGGACGAGGTGCAGATGGCCCCGGCCGGCTTGATGGGCTCCCGCTTCGCCACACCTTTGGGCACGTAGTCGTGCTTCTGGGAGGTCATAGCGTAGATGGGTCCCTCGAAGCGTAGCCCGCTCTCCATGGGTCTGATCGGCCTGGTGCGCTGGCCCGGGCAGGGCGGCATAAAGGACAGCTTCTGCACCGTACACTTCTCGAGTGGCGCGGTGCTGGTCCGGATCTGGGAGCACGGCAAGATTGGACGGGCTCGCAAGTTGTCCCCGCAGTTGCCGTAGTACGAGCGGCGGTAGATGGTGTCCGTATCTAGAGGCGCCGTCGAGCGCATGAAGTTGGAAACCGGCAGAATGGGTCTGACGCGCGCCGGCTGCTGGTAGCAGCAGCCGTTGTAGTCCCCGCAATCGCATGGCGGGCACGACGCATTGGGTGGACAGGGGGTGAAGTCGGTGGGCGCCTGGCAAGGATCGCACACGTTCGGGCAGTATGTGTTGCAGTCGCCCGACATAGCAGTGGTCTGCTAAATCTGATTTGTTAAATGTGGCAGACAGCGGCGCAATCTCAGAACTTACAGCTTGTGTCGTTTATGTTGCACTACGTGGGACGGGGTACGGGGTACGGGGTACGGAGCTCGGGGCTCGGGGCACGGGGCACTTGTCAAAGGAATTAATTTTGCTTGCCCGAGCGGAGAACAGTTGCAGATCACACTTAAAACATTCGGAACGACTAAAAAATAATTTTGTTCAGATATTCACGACGAATATATGTTACGCACAGACTGGGGGGGGGATACAGGTAGTACTGAAAAAGAGCCTAGCCCTAGTCGGTGCTCAGAGTGACGTTTGAGGGCCAGGCAACGTAGTGATTGGAAGTCGAACGAACAGATGATTTCCAGGTTTGTATACATCGTTTATTTCAATATATTTCTTTCTTAGCGGGGATATGTGATATCCTGATATATCATAAGCGGGGCGGCACCCTCTACGATATGCGATTGCGATTAGGAGAGATATAAGCAAAGGCATCCTTCGAGCACTTGAACGTAACGTAACAATACAATACATAGAATCAAAAAAAAGGGTTTGAACCATCAATTGGAATCGGTTAATGTGCCTAACTAAGCGTCTAACTAAACTCGATTTAAATAATTAAACATAAATAGACAATCACGTAAAATATAACTTATTTACAATGGTTTTTTTTCCATTTCTTTGCTCTGTATGGGGGGTACACAATAGGGCATAGGGTGTATATAGGATACATAGGGATATATAGGCGGCTGGGCAAATACTTCAAATTCAAAGATCAGCAAGCATTCAACCAATACGTAAACATCGATCGAATGCATGAATTCAACAAACAATTCCATTCGCGGGTTAAGCATAAAATCAATCCAAAGTTCAGTCCAGTGTATAAGCTGGAAATCCTTTGATCGGCTTAAACATAGTTCTTTTCTCTGCTCTCTCATCTTATATCGTATCATGTAATGTGTTTCGGAAATAGCAAAAATACAATTCTATAATTATAATCTGTATAATCTGTTTGTGTTTGTGTGTGTGTGTGTGTGTATATTGTTCAGTTCGCTCCCCTCCGACACTATCGACATTTGTATCGTGTATACATTACATATATATCTAGGGTTTGTGGTTCGGGTTCGGGTTTTTGGTCCCTTACAGCGTCGGCAGGTTGTCGGGCACTTGGTCCAGGAAATTGGCCGGAAACTGGCCCTGCCGTCCTCCCGCCTCGCCGAACAGCCACTCCTCGTTTATCCTATAAAGCACTGTGACCAGTTCGTTCTCCTGTTAAGCAAGGCAAAGGATGGATCGGGCTAGTAAGGTCATACCCAGACAAAACAATTGCTATTCAATATTCTCACCTGCAATGGCAGATCTCCTTCGACCCCGCCGGGGAAGTGATATAAACAGAGCGCAGTGGGCTCATTATTTTGGCTCTGGTGCTGTTGCTGCTGCTGCTGTTGTTGCTGCTGAGGCGGCGCCTGTGCTTGTGGATGTGATTGTGAGACACCCGCACCCAGGGGCACTTTGATGTCCACATAAGTGACCGGGAAAATACCCTCGCAGCCGGAGCGCGTGCGTCCGCGCATCCATTCAGGTGTGGGCTGATCCAGCAGATAGATTTTCTCGTTTTCCTGCAATAGCCGCGTCATTCAGTCAGAGAGGAGAAACATTCGGGAAGTCCGTCCTCGAACACTTACCCTAAAGCTAAGATCGCCTTCTTCGACGCCGTCAAAGTCGTATAGGGCTATGGCGTACGGATTAACCTCCTCTTCGACGTAGCCCGAGCAGCCATTGCTGAGGGCCATGGCATCCACCCTGCCCGCAATAACGTCCAGCATCGAGATTCCTGCCGCTGCACTTCCCACAGAGGAGGGCAGTGGTGGCGGAGCCCCCTTGGGCATGGGCGGAGAGGGCGGATTGAAGGCTCCTCCGTAGCCGGGTGGCATTCCACCGACGAACGGCGGAGCCCTGGGAGCCTTCGGCTTCTGCGAAATCTTCGGCTTGATGATGGTGGGCATGGTCAGCGATTGTGTGGGCGGCAGCAGGCTCTTGCCGTTGCACAAAGGATTATCGGACGAGCGGACCTGATTGGATGTCTGGTACGTCTGACGCACCGCTGCCGAGCCAAAGCTGTCCACCCCGCCGCTGTGGCCGGCACTGTCCACCGCCTCCCAGGGATCGAGGGGACTCTGGGTGGCCGGTCGGGATAGTCGATGGTAGTCGTCCTCGAACCCGCTCTCCGGCTGCGAGACGCTGCCGTTTTGGGGCGAACTGAAGTTGCTATCCGAGCTGAAGCTGTCGACACTCACGCAGTCGCTGTTGGACTTTTGGGTGAAGGTGGGCGACGACGGCGGCGAGTCGAAGCTGATGAGCTGTCCATCGACCGCAGCCGCATTGCTAGTCGTCTGTGAGTAGTGGGCGCTGCTGCTGCTGCTGCTGCTGCTCGTTATGGGGGCGGTGGTGGTGGCCGTGTTCCAAGCAGCATTCCAATCCGTGTTGCTGAACCCCCCACTGCCCGAGGATGCACTGGCAGCCGCCGCAGCTGCTGCTGCTGCTGTGGGTGCCGTCGACCCGGCATGGCCGCTGCTCAGGCCGTAGACGCGACTCTGCACTGCGGCCTTGGAAGCAGCAGCCGCTGCCGTGGACGATGTCTTCTTGCGGTGAAAGATGTTGGAGATGAGGCTGCCCCCGCCACCGGTCGACGTCGCCGATTGGCCTGTGGAGGCAATCTTCTGTCCATTCACTTGCACCTGCACCTTCGGCGGCGGCGGTCGCGGCGGTGGCATCTTCCTGAAGTTGCCATTTCCATTGGCAGCAGCTCCTCCTCCCCCTCCGAAGGGGTCATCGTCCCAGTTGGTGGTTGGCGTGTACCGCGCCTGTGGGAACCTTCGCGTGATGCTGGAGCCCGTCTGCACCTCAAAGAGATTGTTGTTGTTGGATTTCTTGTGCTGTGCATTCAGCGACTGCTGCTGCTGCAGCGGCCCCTTGGGCGGCGGAGGGAGCTTGATGGTTAGCTTCTGGAGACTACCGCCGTGCGACTGCTGCTGCTGCTGCAAGTGCTGCTGCTGGAGCTGCAGACGCAGCTGATCCAGGCTGGCATTGGCTCCAGCCGCGGCGCTCTGGCCCCGTGATCCGGGCGGTGCTGGCGCTGGTCGCGATGGAATGGTCATGTCGCCTGCAAAATAAAACAACCAATAAATAAAGGAGTTCTCTTTCCTTTCAAGTACTACTGGCGGGTGCTGGAGGGTATCGTAGGGACACACACCTGGGACTCTAGCTGGCTCCACGAGTCTCCGCGGGACTATTATACTCAACAATTTTCTCAAATAGAACCGAAAAGATTTCAACATTTTTTTGATGTTTGCTTTGTTTTTTGGGCAACAAAAGGAGGAAAACGAATGTAACGTCTCTTGGTGGGGCATGAATGGTATGCAAAAAGTTTACTATACGGAAAAAAGGCATCTCAGAAGCCTATCTTGAGCCTTCGGGATTTATGTGTATAAGTACATACATATATCTGAGTCGGTGTCGCCCCATGGCCTGCTGTTCTATGCCGTGCACCTGGGTATGTACATTCGTAGTGTTTACAAAACAAGATAAGAATTTCGGCTAAGAGCCACAGCCCGATAACAGGGGAATTATGGCCAAGACTTGTAGATAAAATAGCTTCAGGCATAGAGATAACCCCCAAGTGGAACCATTAGAACCGGGCGGGAATCGAGTGATTCATTCAGTCTACGGGCACGACTGGAAATCAGATTCAATGGGAACTATCATAAAAGAGGGATCCCTCTTTCGCGAAATATAATGCCATAATAATAAAAAGCCATCCATCGACAGGCAACGGCCATGACATCGAAGAAGCAGAAGGAATCAAAGATAAATAAAACATACTGCTTTTTGTTTATGTTTTTCTTTCGCAGCATTGACGTCACGTTACGTCACGGCATCCCATTAAGGTAGAGATCCTCATCCCCATTCCCATTCTGGTGCAAATGCACGCCCTCAAATCACAAACCAAATGCTCTTTCTGCTTTCTGCTAATTATTTGGATTTTGGTTCGACTTCTGTAAACAAGGGGGCATCTGTGATATCAGAGAGGGGAGCAGAGAGTGGAAACAAATGCCCAAATTAACCCGAAATGTTGCAGTAGTTGCCTCGTGCCTCGTGCTTCATGCCCCACTTGCGACAGACGTCTCTCGGTGCGGGTCGGTGCCCGGCACATTACGGAACCGTATCCGAGCGCCTCTACAGCATCTCTGAGAGAGAGAGAGAGAGAGAGAGGAGCGCACAATAACTGGGGGGAAACAATCACTGGGCTTGGGGCACAATGTTGGATTGATAAGAAGAGCCGCCCGCTGTAGGGAATAACAAAATACAAATAATAATATTCTTATCGGAATATTTTACGTCGCAAAAAAAGTATTGGGACTCCCTCCCTCCCCCTCCCTAAGCTGGATACAATTTTGGAATGTTTCATTCATTAGAAATACATTCAGAGAAATGGATAAATAGTGGCGGCGTCATTCGGAGAGAATTCCCCAAAGCGCATTCCACGAGAATGGATTATGGATTCTACGCAATTTGGTATCCGCCTCTCAGGGCTGGACCGTGATCGGGGGGGTGTATTCTATTATGTGTGGGCTATATTTTGACACATGGCGGCCAAGTAACGTGTTTCTAATGGCATTAGACACTCTTGGTATCTGGAATCATTGCCGCAAATTCAAATTCATTTATGAGAACAAAGATAAACAGATCTAAAACTTTCATCCGAGTTCATAAACAAAACAATGAATGCATGCGAAATTCATGTAAATTTCTCGTTTCTTCCAACAAACAGCTCAAAATCAACAATCAATAGCGAGAAAAGAATAGAATACGAAAGTAAACCTAGATTTGTGTTAGAGAGTGTTGTTTCACTGAGGAAACAAACGGAACGAACGGAACGTACGGAATGGCTGAGTGAATGAATGACTGATTGTGACGCTAATCGCCGACACGTTGCCGCCCGTTGCCCCTTACCCGTTACTCGTTCAGACCAAAGCGGAGAGCTGCGAACAAACAGTTACAGTTGCAATCTAATTAAAATCACCTTCAGAAGGTGCTGATGATGGGAGGCAGGGTGGCAGGGCGGCAGGGCGGTAGAGCCGTTAAGGTACTGCCTGCCCATCCACTCATACACCATACCCCATCCACTCGTACAGTGGAATTGTTGGGATTCTGAATGCCAATTTAATCATTTGCAGGCCCACTCCCCCACCTCCAACGCTGTGAAGAGCAAACCAATCCTAAACAGACCCCAAACGAATACAGGGAAGAACTCTTGTGGCGGAATTTCACGTACGTAACCCTGTGTAACGTGTAACGTGGAGCGTGGAGCGTGTGTGTGTGTCCTTCCCCCCGTAGCATTTGGCGTCAGTAAAATTGATCAAATAATCGCCTCTAATCGGTGATGTTTGGCGAGAAATGAAATCAAAATAGAGATGGAAATGGCATGCTCTACAATCCCATATTTCTAATCATTATGAATCAATTCGAATGTACATAATATATAAAGTGGTCATCCGCATATTTTGCCACACGTTTCCAATAGAGAAAGGGGATTTCATTGAGCTGATGATGAGATCAGAGTCACCATCTCTCGCTCTCCTCTCTCCTCGCTCTCTTCGCTCTTCTCTCTGCTTTTTCTTTATTCCATCAGCTCCTCCTCCTCTTCGTTGTGGAGTGTTCTACAGCTTGCAGATCTCTTGTGCTACAGTAGTATAACAAGAAGAGAAGCTGTGCTACAGCAGTAAGAGCTTTAATAAAAGCTGCAGGGCAGGGCAGGGCAGGGAGCTTGTAATGAAGCCTATTCTTTGCAATGTTTTTGGTTTCGTTTCGTTGATAAGAGGAGGTTTGAGTCAATGCCAGCAACCGGTTTTCCCCAGAGGGTCGGGGGGGAGGGAGTGGCAAGTGGGAAGTCGGAGGTCACTGCCAAATACTACTATTCATGAGAAGAGAACGGTTGGCTGTAAAAATGCAGCTTGCTTGCTAATTGCTTTGCTTGTTTCCCCCTCAACAATACGAGTAGATATGGGCAACCGATTTCGAGTGAAAATATTGTTGGATGGGCTATAAAACATGCGGGTGTTTGGGTGATTCACATTTTATGAGAAGCATTTGACTCTCGATCTAACACAACTTCGAATCCATCATCAAATCAGCTTGACCGCACGTTCCGAGCAGCTTCTCACGAAGAAGTGGGGAGAAGATGGCAGTTGGCAGTGGAAGATGGAAAGCAGAACAAAAGAAAGTGACAAAGAGACGTTCGTGTCTGTGTGTGTGCATGTGTGTGGGGTGGAGCTGATGGCTGATATGCCCTCCCTCTCGCTCTTCCCCTTCCCCACGATCAAAGTGAGAGCAAAGCCTCAACAGCGACTGCGACAGCGCACAGACGATATTAATAATCGAATGAAACGGAATGAAAAGAAAAGAAAACGAAATGAGATGATGGCTTGAAAATTGCATTTGAAATACCGATTTCCATGCTCCATTTTAATTAATTTACTTTGTACGCTTCTGTGGTTCTCCCCCCCCACGATCCGCCCATCTCCAAGCAATTCCGTTGCTAGCTCGAGATTTTCATAGACTCGCACCGTCTGGGACGACCTTGAAGGCTTTTATTTTCGTTACAAAGATAACAAGACAGAAGCTATATATGCAGTAAATATTGCGACTATAGGATACCTACAAACATATGTGCATGTATGTATATATTTTTGCGACGCGACGCCCAGGGATATGAATGGACTGGAACCCGCACTAGACCACAATCACACATAATGGTCATACAAAGGGTCGTTCCATTGACCGCCCCTTGACCAAAGGTAACCTCTTACACGCTAGAGGAGCGGCTGGCTCGCCGATGCCCTCATCTGGCGTAAAAATAGCAAACGGTAGCGGAAAACCACATCAGAAGCACCCAACGCCACAGCGCCACATCAATAACAACGTGAAGGCGACGGCGACGGCGACGGCGACGGCGACAGACGACAGACGACAGACAACGGACCACGGACGGACGGACGGGCGGACGAAGGCACGGCGTAGCGCCGATGAAACCAATTGAATTTAATGCCACGGAATAAAAAGTTAAATGAACTTCAGTATGAAAAACACGCCTCAATTTCTGGCGATCGGTTCGACCTGCCGCCGAATAAAGAACATAGACACATACATATGTATGGCTGGATGGAGAGTGGCTGAATGGAACGTGCCCCAAAGAGATGATGAGATGCGACGAGACGATGATGCATTTGTGCAATTAAAGCAAATTACAAAGAGAACAAAAACCGAAATCATTCACTTTACGTAAAGTCTTTGACTTGAGCGTACGATTATGTTGGGAACCAGAGATAAAGAATAAATAAGGGGGAAAGAAGGAATAAGCGATATATATGGAGATGGAGAAGGAAACAGAGCCCAGCTTTGTGTGTGGCTTTGGGGTTAAGGTTCCATTGAGTTAAAGATCTATTAATTAGTGAAAATGAGTGGGCAGAAGGTTAAAGATTTCGATTTAAATTTCAGTAAATGAACTCCCCGAATGATAACCGAAGAACACAGCGTAAGAGTATACTCGTATAGACACAGCATGAATGTGGCGTCACAACAAACGAGTAATAAAAATTTGATCATCAAATTTAGCGTCCAACGCAAGCGGCCAAAACGAAACACTTTGCTCCGCTCCCCCCTGGCCCGGACCTTGTCTTGTACTTCCCGAAACGGTGAAACATAATCCAAAACCAATACACAGGCAAATAGTTATATGGGCTTTGCGTAGGGAAGACTTTAAAACGAGTCGAAACAAACACTGAGAGAGAACTGGTTTGAATTTAAATTTTTAGTAAGCTTTTGTGTTTTTTCCATGAAGATGAAGAGTCCCAATCCCAGTCCCAGTCACAGTCCCTTCCCTATAAGGAAGCACAGGTCACAGCCATAGCCACGTAAGGGTCAGGACCATCCACTTTTCAAACCGCTCTCTCGGTTCTCAGCGACGTTTGAGAAATGGATGGTCCTCGAAAGCGAGCAGATCTGGTGAAGACACCACCTAATAAGTAATTTCGCCATCGTCTGGTGTCTAGACTCTAGAGTGTCTACAGCTTCGGCTCGAAGCTGGCCCAATCCTTCTTTTCCTTTCCACCTTTTGTCATATACGTACATATGTATTACTTTTTGCGCAAATGCCCCGCTTAGAACGAGAGGGAATGGAGGAGGATGAAAAACCGTTGGAGAGGTGAAATCAAAATTGGCAAAATCATCCGCACCATTCGGCATTGTCAGCACGTTTCGGTGCGGTGCCGTCGTGCTTATGGTTATTCTCTGTTGTTTTTTTTCCAGCGCATGCAATTCATTCTATAACTTATTTGCGTGCATTCGTATATGCAAGTACATAGTACTATATGACTAAGTATATGCATGCATTTGTCGTGGATACACAAATACAAATTTGTGTATGTACTTATTTCTTGCAGTAGCGAATTCTAAGCAAACAATGCGATCTAAAATTGCACGTTCGACTACAAAAAACTATTATACGGGGGAGCTGCTTCATCAGCGAGTGCGAGCTCCCTCTCTCCCTCTCTCTCTCTCTTACTCTCTCTGTGATGCGTGGCGTGCCATGTGGGGGGGACATTTGACGAATGTGGGTCAAAGTTGAATACAATCAAAGCTTGAAGTTTACGCACTAGAATGTGTGTCCAATGGGCCAGTATATAGTAAGTGCACTTGACAGGTGCATTCCAGAACGCTCACAGAACAATGTTCTTTTGAAGGTAGTTTGTAGTTTGTTTCGCTAGAGCGAGCCAGCTGGAGAGTGCACATATCCACTCCACCCTCCCCTCCCCCTCTCCCTGAGCACAGTACCATTTCCCATGTTCTGTGATAAAGGCTTCCCAAGCCGTTTCCTGTTTTGAACAAGCAGTCGGGGATCGCAGAAGCATTTCAGATATTGTACCACATACGTACGAGTGCATACTCTTTGAAGAACTTTATCTCCGAAACGAAACAGTGGCGCGGCGAGGCGATGCGAGGGATGGACGCCATGTGCCGATCGGATGGAGTCGGTGGCATGGAAAGTGAGGCAAAACAGTAAAAGCAAGACACACCTGCTGCGCCTGAAAGTGACAACACGAAAATGAAATTCCTTCGGCATTGCATTGCGCAAAGTGTGTGGGAAAGAGTGTGGAAAAGGGTGCCTTGTGCTATAAGGAAGAGCTTCAGGCAAACAAGTGCACGAAAAAGATGGAGCGATTAAATACATATGTATATATGTATGAGTTCATGCACGCATATGTGTATGCATGTACATTTCTCATCCATAAATGTCACTGAATTCCTTATCGCTGAGGCGTGAACAAACAGTCGGTAGCTAACGTAGCATATCGGGTTTATGCAACAACTGAAAGTCTCTTCTCGTATTACCAACCCTACGAACAACACACAGCTCAGGCAAACATTTAATTAATTAACAAATACGACCTTGACAGTAATTTCAATTAAGCAAATAGCCTGAACAGATCGCTGGATACATATATGTATGATGTACATATACGATATAAAGTGGGGGTGCGTGCGAGTGTTGGCCAAGTTAAGAGGGTGCAGGGTGCAGGGTGCACCAATGTCAATGCAGAGCGGGTAACTAACCTTTTGACGATCCGCACAGATGACTTTGATGTGTCCCTCTTTGGTTGATGCGCTCCAAATGATGTGTTGCCGGGGATCAACGAACAAGAGCGAAAGACCAGGCCAGGCCCAATCTTCCAGTCCAGTTTTAGCCCAGGCCAAAAATGACTAATGCCTGTGCTCACGCACAAACGCACACACGAACAGTAACAAACACACACACAGTGTCCAAGCTTATTTGAACGGCATCAACTTTGCACTTTTTACCGCGCGCGCCTTCTGTCTTTCCCTCTCGCTCTGCCTCGACGGCTTTCAAGGTAGTTAACGAGAGGTGGTGTGTGTGTGCGAGTATGACAACAACAACGTCAGCCAAATAACAGCAGCTGCAAATCCAGGAGCAGGGGCCCAAAAACCGTTGTAGGAAGTGCAGCCTGCGACGCAGCTGCAACTGTGACAATTGTCTGTCTGCCTTTGTATCTGCCTTTTTTACTCCGTAGTAGACGGGCGCGGATTGCAAAATATGTAACTTTTGCTTAATACTTTTGTTTAATTACACGCACGCACACACACCACGACACAAATTCCCTCATCAAAGAGGCAACAAAAGCGAAATCTTTGTACCGACTTGTTCTCTGGGCCCCAACACTCTGCCGCGCAACTGGGGAATATATGTCAATACAGCACCAATGCACTGAGTAGTTCTCCACTTTTTTTAATGTTAAATATTCTTTCAAATGGGCGTTCCAACGAAATTTTTGTTAAAATTTTTTCTCCGCCGCGCTTACCACTTATCGATCAAATATACCGTGCGACCCTCAGAAATATACCGAAATATACCATCTCATTTCAAAAATATACCATAAATATACTGACGAGTTCAAGTTATATTTTACATATTCCTCGTTTTTGATCTTCCGTGGAGTATTCTCAGCTATATAGAACATTTAGCCATGCCATTATAATTTTATACGATTGATGAATCAATTTTCTACTTAACTGGTTTATTCTAAATACTTGCTTTTATTTTATTTCTATATAACTTGAAAATGAAATTTAGTAGATTGATGAAATTGACAAAATATACCATTATATATCGTATATCGATAGGCCATCGAACTTAATCCACTTAGCCCCCTCTATTTAAACAGTTCAAAGACTTCAGGTGAATGGCGGAAAATATTACTGAGTGTAAATTATTTTTGTAGATCCATGTCATCTTTCCTCTGAACTTAAAACAAACACGATATCTTTCACCCGAACTGGGCTAAAATTATGAAACTTTCATTACATCGGTCGAATGTTAAAATGCCGTCTTGGCGGGCTTAATCGTTCCCCGTTCAATTTATGTTTAAGCGAAAAAGGTCAAACAAAAACAAGTAAGAGAGTAATCGGTCTTATTTTGATATTCCGTTGAACCGCTTCAGAGAGAGCGAAAAGAGAGCCAAAAACTGCCATCACCTTCGTTTATTGGCAGTCTTTTGTGTGACCAGACGGAGAAGCGGGAAAATGTAGACAAAAAAGGGGGCTGAATTTTTTGGGCATCGATAAATTTCGGTTGAACAAAAAACAATTTGAAATAAATATTTAATGTTCTTAGACGCTTGATGCACTGAATGCTGTCCAAATAGCACTTGTCGTAGCACTTCAAATCGAGTTTCCAGCTATTATATAAAACGGAGTGCTTGGAAAAGGACCAAATTTAAAGACAAGCTTAGAAACGGCTTACAACACTTGTTGCTTTCTCCATTTCACTTCAGGGTCAAATCAAAAATAAAATGATTTATGAACGACTTCGTTGCACGGTTTCCGAATGTCACGAGAGTGGCTTGCAAGACAGCAGCTCTATGTTCAAGTTTCCTACAAAGCCGGGCGTCAGGCTTAAGTGGATGGAGAATCTCTGCCTGCCAAAGGACGGAAAACTCTCGAATCGGCGGGTGTGCCGACGACACTTTGAGCCTCACTGTTTCGGCAAGTCCAAATTGTTCGCCTGGGCAGTACCAACGCTATTTGTCGGTAGGTCAGGTCACAATTACTAGTAGCTAAAGGAGATATACTCTGACGATCCTTTGATTTTCAGGCATGACAGACGGACTGCACCATGGCGCCGCAAAGAAGAAAAAGTTGGTGCGAAAGTGCTGCATCGGGGATTGCACGACACGATCGCCGCCCGATAGATTGCACTGTTTTCCCACAGAGCCGCAGTTGCGAACAGAGTGGATGAAGCTGTGCAGGCTTAAAGACGGTCTAAAGTGGCCGTTCATATGCTCCAGACACTTTCGTCCGAGTCTGCTGCCCAACAAAAACAGCAAGTTGCCAAAGCAAGCCTTACCTGAACTGAATCTTGGCACTGACACTGAAGATCCCTTGGATCTCCCTCTCAGGAACGAGGCTGAAGATGAGGGAATCGACGAGGACAATTCGAAAGGTACTGATGGGGCTGAATCATGTCCATCCTGCCAAGGAACCAAAGACATCAGCGTTAGCTTGCAGCAAAAGCTGGCTGCTGCTCTTCTTAGAATACAGGAACTTGAGCAGAGACTTGAAGATCACGCGGACACCGAAGAGGAGGAGTACATTTTCATGCTGATGAAATAAATAGAGTACATATCTGATCTCCTGTACAGGTTAGCATACTTTTATTCTAGTGCATCATCAGCTCCAGCTGCATCAGACGTTTGTTGGTTTCGTAGGGCATGCGGAAAGGCATGCTGGCGGCGAGGTTGGACAAGGCTTTGGCCCGCACTCGCAACTTTTCGAGCTGCAACTGCAGCTGATTCGAGCTACAGATGCTCGACGGCTTCAACTGGTTGTACTGGGTGAGTGTGATGTCCATGGCAGCCACCAACACGTCGGGGATCACCTTGATGACCTCTCCGCTGAGTTTCTTGATGGTGGTCAAACAGCCCTCCACATCATCCGTGGTGTTTGGCATCAGCTTCGTGCGCTGCAGCTGTTCTAGAGCTTGGACCAGCTTCCCCTCACGATGGAGGTCAAAGAAAACGAGGAGCAGCTGCAGCAGTGCAAAGCTGCCCCTTATTTTGGGCTCCACATCTATACGGAGCGCTGCCAAGAGTCTGCTAAATCGATTAGCCTCGTCTCGAAGACGGGCCCGCTGTGATCCCTCCTGCGGCGACAACTGCACGACCTGTGCCAGAAGAATGTTGAAGTGCTTCAGGGCGAGGTTGTAGTCGCCAGCCAACTCGTAAAGCCGCACGGCCATTTCGAAGCTGCCTCGGGCAACCAGCTCTTCTGCGATCAGCGAGGCCGTGGTGTTCGTGTCGAACTCCGGACAATCAAATTGGCGGAATACTCCTCTAAGAACGGAATTAAAAAAAGTGATATGCTGGTGGGGGGACACGGAGAAATACACTCAGACTCACCCTGGAACCTCTTCGTCGGCATCAGTCATCCGCTGGCCGAATATCAAGTCGAAAATGCTGGTATCCAGCGCCCCGCTGCCTACCACCAGATCACAGACGCAGGTGAGGAACATGTTCCGGCCCTTCGGATCTCGCAAGCAACGTAGGGTGAAGTAGTAGTTAAGAGCCTCCGTCGTATCCGTGCGCTCGAAGCGCTGCGCGTACAGCCGGACCAATCTCGTCAGATTGAGGCGGCGCAGCGGCTGAGGGTCGGCGATGTCGATGGACAGCAACGGTTGCGAGACACTGCGGGCTCCGCCCAGCACCCCCAGCTCGTGCAGGGCAATGGCCATGTGGACGGCATGAACGGATTGACCATTGCGGGCCAGTAGCTCAATCGAGGCTTCAAAAAGGCCGACAAGAACCAGGGCTTTGAAATAGACGTCAGTCTGGTTGCTGGCATGGAAATGCTTTTCTCCATACTTCTCGAGGATCTCCGACTGGAGCCTACCATAGCCGGCGGCATCCCCGGGACGGAGCATAGCCAGCTTGATCCATAAATAGTCGTCGATAGCCTTGGCCACCTCGCCGTGCAACTCGTTGGGGTCGCAGCCCAGGATTAAGCAGTACACTGCCTTCTTATATGCATCGGTGGAGTTCTTAATCTTATTGGCGTACTGCAGCTTCAACTGTGTCTCTGTCCTCGGATTCACGGCGCCCGCGCTGCGATCGGCGATGACCTGGGCAAAGTCTTCGTAACTGGGTCCGGCCTCGTGCAGGAATTCCACAGCCGCCTCTGCTGCTCCACAGCGCAGGGAATAGTAGACCATGGGCCACAGTGGCTTGTTGTCCAAAGTGTCCACTAGGCCGATTGTCTTCTGAGCGCTGAATCGATTGGTCACATAGGCGCGTACCAGTTGATAGCAATTGCTGGAGCGGGCAGCCCCCACCACGATACACATGTAGATCTTGTAGTGCCTCTCGAGACACGATTTGGCGTTAATAACAAACTCTGGCCGCTGCTGGCGAGCTTTGATGGGATCGCTGTGTAGGGGCTCGTTCACCTGCGTCACGGCGGCCACCGTTGACCACATGTCTGTCAGCCGATCATCGCCAAAGCTGCTGGTCAACACGGCAAACTTCTGCACAAGATTTGGTCGGTGGGCGCCCTTCAGCAGCAGTTCGTTATAGTGGCGCAGCTCCTGGGCGTAGATAAGCTCCATTCGGCTGAGGCATCTGCTTATCGGCAAGTTGGGATCGAGGGTAATGTGCTCTGGCAGACGCTGCAGATCGATAAAGTTCTGCGAGGGTCCAATCAGGGCGTCCAGCAACCGGCTTTTCTCCTCATTCCAAGTGCTGTTCAGGTTCTCCCACTTCTGTTTGCTCACCGTTTCACTGATCTGTTAAAGAAGAAGAAGGCCATTCTACTGAATGTAGGAGGAGCAGCAAAACCATGACTCACGTTTGTATTGGTATCCTCAATCACTGAAAGTATGGCGTTCTCGCGCTCGTTTTTCAGGAACGTGCACACATCCGTGTCAGCCCCAACCACATCGACCGGTTCGAAGGTTTTTCGTGCATTGAGCGCCTCCAGCTTTTGGGTAAGCTTGGGAAGATCTATGCCCTTGGAACCGAGCAGTATATGCCTGCCGCAGAAACCTGATCAGCCTGGGAAATCGCACAATTGCTTTACTTTACTTACGCTTGTATATCTTTGTTGCTGGACTGAGTGACGCGCGAGTGTAGCTCCGTGGTGGCCTGCAACACCTGTTGGAGCGTACGCTCCACCTGAGGCATCTCGTACTCGGCTTTGGCCGCATTTGTTAGGTTCTGGGCGCTCTGCAGCAACGTATTTAAATCCATTTTGAGTGTCAATAAATGTAAATAAATAAATTGCCGCCAGGCGGAAATTTGTAGGCAGTGTGACCGCGGACTTATCGATAAAATATATCGTCCGACCTTCTATTTTACATATTCCTCGTTTTTCATATTCCGTCGAATATTACTAGCTATATAGAACATTTAGCCATGCCATCATAATTTTATACGGTTGATGAATCAATTTTCTATTTAACTGGTGTATTCTTAATACTTGCTTTTATTGCATTTTGCGTAAAAAGAGGTTTTAGCGAAATAAGTCAAACAGAAAACAAGTAGCGAAATAGGTCAATCAAGACAAACGAAAAAGGAAATTGCTCAATTTTAATATTCCATTGAATAATGCTGACTAACTAAATCTTTCAGGAATGCCCACATAGTTTTATCCCATTGATGAATAAATTTTCTACAAGATTGGATAGTTTTTAATCCTTGCTTTTATTGTATTTATTGTAAAAAAAGGTTTAAACAAAAAAGTTCAACAAAAAAAAAATCGCTATGTTGCGTGTAAGCCGTAGTACAGCCTTTGTATACCCTATTTTGTTAATTTTATATGAAAGTATAAATATTGATATGAAGATAAAACGTAACTAATAAAGACCTTTTCTCAAATTGACATTTTTTGGACATATTCATGTATATGATGAGTGTCTTGTATATATATCTCGATCCTGATTTGGATCTATTTGGTCTCTGTAAGAAGGCAATAAACTGCAAAATATCGTTGTGATATTTAAAACAGAGACTAAATTGTTTTTGCATTAATTGGAGCCTGGGATGACAAACATATTCTCAATTCTATAATATCCTTTCCCCCAGGGTATGTGTGCATGGAATTAGCAGCATGTTTGTGTATGGAATGAGACTCATTGTTGCTAAAGCGAACTGGGGCGAACCGCGGCGAACTGCGGCGAACTGCGGCGAACTCAAATTCGATTCAAAAAACGAACAATTCTTTGTTCCGTTGAATAATACTATCTATATAGAACATTTAGCCACGCCCACTCAATTTTGTACGATTGATGAATCAATTCTATACATGATTGGCCTATTCGAAATACTTCCTTTTATTGGATTTCTATATAAACGTTGAAAATGAAATTTAATATATTGATGAAACTGGCAAAATATAACATTATATACCGATATACCGTAAATATACCGTTGGTTCAATTTTGACCTAAAAATACCGAAAAGTATTAAAAATACCGTAAGCGGTCACCCTGTTTGTAGGGCTGGAGAGTCGATATGTCTCACGATATACCAATTTGGAAACGATAACGATTGCTATAAGCGTTGCCAGACTGTTTCAGACTGCGAATGGCGATATGAGCGCGGGCGAACCCGTTACTGCTGTCACGATTTCAATTAACGATGAGCGTTGAAATACCCTGTTTCTCCATTTGAAACGACAAAGACAACGGCTGTATTGTATATCATATATGTATGTATATTAATTAAATATTTAAATTAAGTTTTGAGGGACATACATTTACATCCTAGCAAATTATACACTAATAACTACACGTTATATATCGATATCGAGATGCTGAGTGTTTATATTTTGTTTGCAAAAACAACTACACGAATACACGGTATCAACAGCAGCACTTTTTCTATTCTCTCTCTCTCTCGCTCTGTCGTTTTCTGGCCTCAGCTCAGCCTACCTCTCCGTAATGCAGGGGGGAGCTAGCTGGCCACTAGAATCAGGAGACAGATTCGATCTCTTCTATGTAGCACTTTAATTTTTTGTTTTTTTTTAGAAAGTTTAGTATACAAATTGGGGCACCCACACACACACACGCACGCGCGCCCGCCCATCCAGCAGCACGTGTGGGTGTGTGTGTGTGTTAGTAGCGGTGTTTTGCGTGCTCTTGTGCAAGGTACATTCTATAGATGGTAAGGCAGTAGGCAGTGTAGACTACGATACCCCGTTAGCTGTACCTGTACTGCCTTACCGTCTACTTAATATATCTTGCTTCTCTAAGTTTTGTTTTTTTTTTAGTTGGTTTTCTTGTTTGCTTCGTTTCGCGCTTTGTGTTTTGTTTTCTATGTTTTGTTTTTTTTTGTTTTATTTATTTAATATTTTTAAATTAAGATTAAGATAAAACCTAATTATTTATCTTGTCATTTACGCCTTAAGTAAGTTCCATATATAAAATTAGATGAAGCAGCAGCACTTCCAGCAAATAATACAAATAAAACATAAAAATGACAGCAGTACAGTACAGGGTGTGTCCATGTTCGGGTTCTTAACTTTTCCTTTTCTGTGTTCTGTTTTCTTCTCCCTTTCATTTCTTTCTCATTCTCATTCTTAATATGCAATATGTATGTATTTGTGTGTATATATGTATATATTTATATCACCTAATTTGATTTTATGTTTAATTTTCTTCTGTTTGTTTTTGCTTGAGAGTGGGTGGCGGAGGGGGGGGGGAGTTATGCGAATAGTATTCGGGGGAAACTGGAATTTTGCAGACCATTCTCATATGATACGAAATGCAGTGCTGCCACCCTACACACACACACATACACACACACACACATGTGCTTGTAACATTGCGCAAAACAAAAAATAAAAAGTGAAATTTACATAATAATTAAGTATGTACAATGATTTGTTAATGCTCTCCGCCCACGCCATCGCCATGCACGATGCACGATACACGCTCCCTCCTGCTGTTGCCACACTGCATGCATCTGCTTTAGTTCACATAAAACTGCATTTAAACTGTATTACAAATAGTCATACATATATTATATTATTATATTGGGGGACTCGGAGCGGACTCTCTCTCTCTCTCTGGTCTCCTCTGTAGTACGTTGATTTCTGGTTTGTTCACTTTGAGTTTCTTTGCTGCATATTTCTTTTGTAATATGTAGTATTAGTAAGTGGTAGAATTTTAAAAACTATGCTCTCTATATATTAATATATATCAATCAATGTCTATACGTACGCGTGCATGCACCACACACCATTCTCTTGTTTGTAGTTTAATGTTAGTTTATGCATTTATTATATATATATATATTTAATATACGATAAACCATAGCGTGCGTATGCATATGGATGTGTTAGTTACGTTGCTCTCCTCCTAACGCCTGCTCTTTCTCTCCATTTCCTCCATTTATTAAATTTAATACAATAAGTATGCTGTGTGCTTGAATTCTCTTTCTGTCTCTTCGCTTTTCTTATCCTTCTTCTGCCTAGGCGCTCTCCTTTCGGTACTCCTCCGGTACGGTACTCATGCCCTGCTACTGTTGCGAAACGTCGCACTCGATCGTGTTCGTTCCTGCTTCGGTTCTGCTCCTGCATCTGCTTCACCTTTGTATCTTTATCGTTATAATTATTATGTGGCTGCTGCAATCGCTTATTCTTAGGCTTTAGTTTATATATTTACTATTTTTAGATTTGAGTGAAAAAATATACAGTTGTTATTGTATTGACTGTTCAGTGATGCCCACATATGACATGTGGCCTGTGGCTCTGGCTCTGGCTCTGGCTCTCGCCTTCTCCTGCTCCTTCTCCTTCTCTGGGAAATTCTCATTCCGCTCTCCCTACGCATAGCACAGCATAGCACATACAGGTCACACAGGAGGCCTCCTCTTAAGTAAATGTACATTATTTGATTACATCCATATCCGATCCGGTCTCCAGTCTCCTTCTCCAACTCCGGCTCCGGCTACTTCTCAGTCGACTGCCCCGCGGCGCGGCCAGTAGTAGGACGCTGGCAGCATTGTCGTATACTACGCAACGGCTGTCGTCGTTCCTGCATTCGTTGGCGGTGGTGCCGCCGCTGGTTGCGACACGGCCGTGGCCGAGGCCGCACTCGCTGAGGAGGAGGAGGATGGTGGCGGCGCTGCGGATGCAGCTGAAGTGGCATTGCTCAGGCTCCCGCTGAGGTTCGAGGACACCAGTGCGGCTGTGGCGGCGGCTTTGCTCACCTGCTGCTGCTGCTGCTGTTGCTGCTGCTCGGTGACCGATGGTGGAGTTATGTGTGCTGCTGGCGTGGTCGGGGCATTGTTCATGGTGGAGGTGGACTGGCTGCCTAGGCTGTTGCTGCTGTTACTGCTGCTGTTGGTGGTACTGTTGTTGGTCTGGTTGCTGCTGGCCGTCCCGCAGCTGTTGCTGTTGGTGCTGCTGTTGCTCACGTCGTTGAAGGTGGCTGCCGGCGGCAGCTGCTGGCTGCTGTTGCTGTTCTCATCGTTGATCGCCGAGGAGATCATTCCGCTGCCGGATGTGGACAAAGTCGTGGATGTGGCTGCTGGCGAGGGCTTGACATCGGCGCCACTCAGCGGCTCAGCGTTTGGTTCTCCACTCCCAGACTCCAATTTCACTCCGCTGCCACTGGCTGCCGCTGCTGCTGCTGTTGCTGCGGCGGCTGCTGCTTCCGCACTTGCGGCCAGAGCTTGATTCTCCGAAGGACGCAGCTGCTGCAGCTGTTGCTGCTGCTGACGCTGCTGCAAGAGTCTGAACTCCACGGAGTGCATCCGGCTGGCTCCGCGCGACACGCGGTACAGCACCCGGGAGATGACCAGGGCCACCTGCTGGTCGAGAATGTGGGACATGACCAGCCCTAGGAGCCGCTGCTCCTGCTGCATGAATAGAGACTGGTTGTCCGGATGCTTGGCCAGGTGCAGCAGAGTGCCGGCCGCCCGCCGCAGCATGTCCAAGCTGGTGCCCATCGAGTCGGGGTTCTCTCGCAGGAAGTTGAGTCCGTGCTGGTTGGCCACGCCCAGGGCCGTCTGCTCGGCCTGCTCGATGAAGGCCACCAGATACGAAATGCATGGCGACTGCAGGGCCACCGTCCGCGCCATGGCACTGTCCGCTGCCGCCAGGTAGTGCAGCAGATTCACAGAGAACTCGCGCAGCACCTGGTCCTCGTTGCGGCACAGGTGGCGCGTCAGCACCGCGCACAGCTTCTCGAGGCGGGAGAACGGTGGCGTCGCAATGACTAGGTCCACGTTCGCATCCGTCACGCACAGCTTGCAAAGCGCCTCGAGCGCAAGGCGCTGCGGGGAGAGCGCAGAGTTGGGGCCGCACGAGGGGAACGGGTCCTGGCCGTGGGCGCTGGGACATACGGCCCAGTGAAGCAGTCCGTCGATGAGTGGGCGGGCGATCAGCTCGTCGTAGCGGGAGAGCTCCAGGTGGCCGGCTATGTTGGCCATCGCCACCAGCATGTTCTCCCGAATAGTGATCAGGTAGTCCCACCACCACTCGCGCTCCCCCTGCAGCGAGCTGCACGAGTCGCTGAAGTCGGTGTCCTCCTCTCGGTCGTAGTTGCGCGTCTTGGGGGTGCGCCGCAGGTGCTCGTGGTTCAGCAGCAGCAGGCGCCCCAGGACGGCCAGGAATCGCGTCGACTTGGCCAGCACCGTCTCGTTGCCGGGCACGAAGGTCAGATTGCGGAAAATGTTCGAGAGAGCGATGCAGCGGCGAGCAAGCGAGTCCTGGCTCTCGTTCACCAGGTAGAGCGATGCCTCGTCCCGCGTGTAGCACTCGTCCTCGTAGCTGGAGTCGCGTTTCCGCTGCAGCACTTGCGCCGCATCCCGCACCGTCCCTCTGGGATCGAAGGCGCCCAAGGGCGGGGAGGCGGAGGCTATTCCGTTGGTTAGACGCTGCTGTTGCTGTTGCTGCAGGCTGGGCGACTCGATCTCCATGTCGACGGCGCGACAATCACTGTCACTGGTGTCCGTCGTCCCGGAGGTTCCCGGTTCCTTTTTCACCTCGGCGTTTGGCGGGGCGATCTCGTCAGCCAGCAGCTTGGATTTCTTGACACCGGCAGATCCTTCGCCGGCTTCACCACTGCTGCTGTCGCCGCTGACCAGGCGGCGCTTCTTGTTGAAGGACTCCTGGAGCCCATCCTCAGTGCTATTCGTCGTGTTCTCCTCCTGCTTGATGTCCGGCTTGGGGCTGGTGGCCGTGTCAGTGTCCTGCCGCGTTTTCGCCTTCTCGGAGCGGACATAGCGTGCGAATGGAATGTTTACGATCTCAGACTTGAAGACGTCGATGATGCCGTCGAGGGGATCTGGCTCAGTGAAGCCGTAGGTCCAGGCATTGCTGCCCACCGGCTCCAGCTGTTCGTACAGCCTGTTGGTGTCAATGTCCCACGCCTTCTGGCGCTCGTCCACGAAGATGTCCTGCTCCGCCGCCTGAATGCGCACGGGCACACCCTTCCTGGTGACCATCGTGTAGTTGGGCGTGAAGGAGAGCAGCAGGGATCGCTCTTCGGGGTTGGGTTGCACTCTCACCTGGCCCAGATCGATGCCTTCGTCGGCGTCCTCGGAGTCGCTGCCGCCGTTCTTCCGGTCCATATTCTCGTAGTGGCGCTTCCGGTTGTAGCTGCAGATGCTCCGCACACACCGCGTCTGTCGTCCGCCCCGCACCCTGCGCTCGAGGCCGCCCGTGCACATCACCGTGCCACTGTCCGCGTCGTCTTCCGCCTCGTCCAGTGGCTCCTCACAGCGTTCGTCGAACATCTCGGCGAGATTCTTCTGGAAGTGCTCCAGCAGCAGCGTCAGCAGGCCTGGCAGATTCGAGATGCCGAAGAATTGCACCGTGGAGTCGTCGAAGAGCAGCACATTGAGCACGTCCAGGGCCCACGTGCACTCTGTCAGCAGTCCGGATCGCATGGCCATGAATATCCGCCACGGATCCACTGGGCACACATCCGACTTGGTTAACCGCTTCCTCCTGTACAGCACCGGGGTCGTCGACTCCACGCTGTCGTGCGGGAAGATCAGCTCCTTCTTCACCAACTGAGCCCCAGGACCGCCTACGGGCACCTGCGGAGCATAGCCGCCGGGCTGCTGCTGTTGATTGGGCGGCAGCTGGTGCTGATGCTGGGGGTGCTGGGGATGCTGTGGATGCTGTGGGTGCTGCTGGTGCGGATGCGGATGTGGATGCTGCTGGTGGGGAGGCGGCTGCTGCAGCGGCTGCGGCATGCCCGGACCGACGATGGGCGGCTGTTTCTGCGGAATCATTCCAACGCCGGGTGCCGGCTGACCGACGGGCTGGCCCACCGTCTGAGATGGCGGCGGTGGCATGGCATACGGTGGCTTCACCATCCCTCCGGGCACCTGGGGCATGCCTGGCGAGGGGATGCCGCCTCCGTGTGGCGGTTGCTGGGGTGGCTGCTGGCTTCCCGGAGCCTGCTGCTGGGGTGGCATGCCAGGCATGCCGGGCATCCGCTGCTGCTGACTTGCCGGGCCAGACGGGGGCCTCAGCGGGGATCCTGGAGGAGCTATGCCCGGCTGCGTGGGCTGGCTAGCGTTCATCTGGGCCCACTGGGGAGGCGCCTGCGGCTGCTGCTGGCCGGGTGGTGCCACCTGCTGGTATGGTGGCTGTTGTTGTTGCTGCTGCTGCTGTTGGGGAGGCGGCGGCGGGGCCTGCTGTGGCGGATACCTGTGCTGCTCCCACTGGGCCACTCCTGCTGGCTGTTGTATCGGCGGACCGTGCGGTGCCCCAGGCGGAGGTGCTGCCCCGCGGGGCGGAGCACTGCCCCAGGACTGAGGTGCGGGAGAGGTCGGGTACTGGGGTCGATACTGCTGCGCACCGCCTTGCCATGCACCTGCGGACGGAGAAGAGTGGCGTTAGTAGGACACTTCCCAGGAGGGACCATTTGTCTCTGTCCGGAACATACCGTAAATCTGTGGTCTTGCATTGTAGCCTGGATACGGCTGTGGATCCTTAATGAAGTCGGGATGCCTTCGCGGCTGCGGGCTCTGCAAAGTCAAAGGCGGATTAGCTTCAATTTAAAAGGATGTAATGGAGTGCTGTCCTTAGCCTTCCTAGGCATAGAAGGCGCTCGTAACAGGTGTTCACTAGGAACTACAAGATGCCCGAAACTGACTCCCCCAAAGGGCTGTGGGGAGAGCCAAGTATCTTGTCCTGATCTTCGGCTACAGCCATAACCCAACCCAAGCTAACCCAATGGGGTGCTCACCTGATCGGGTGGTGGTCGATAGTAGTCCTGCTGCGTGGGTGTTCCTGGTGCATAGCCGCCAGTGGGTGGCGCCACAGGCGATCCACTCGTGGGCGGCCCACCCGCAACTGCTTGCGCCGGCGGCTGGGGCCCCCCTGGCGGGGGCTGACTGTACGGCCGACTGCCATAGGGTCCATACTGATTGGCACCAGCCGGTGGACTGTATGGAGGGGGAGAAACCAAGAAGATGAGGATCATTAGGGGGGACTATCGTATCAATCCTGATCTTTTCTCGTCCAAAACTGAGGCTACAGTACAGTGTTTAAGGGTTTTGTGTGGCGTGGCGTGGTGTGACGTAGCGTTGTGTCTTTGTGGGTGGAGGGTCTGGTCTGGAGAGAAAGAGATGTACAAAATGGTGGCACTCACGCTTCCCCCTCCGGCCCGTAGGGAGGGTACATATTGCGATTCTGTGGCGGATACTGTCCTTGGCCCTGTCCAAACGGCTGGCCAGGCGGCCCCGTGGCATTGTACTGATCGCTCGCACCGTACTGCCCATAAGCTCCTGGTTGTGATGGATAGGGAGAGCCTGAAACACGTTCATAATTATTATAATCAGGACAGAGACCTAGATCTAGATCTAGAATAGAATATAGTTGAAATTAAAGAACATATAATACTCAAGGCCAGGATATAATAGTTGCCGCCCGCCTGGCAAAGGATACAATATCTATCTGATTTCAAAAGCAGTGTCTCGACATGCATCTTACGCACAAAATACTAAATCAACTAGTTAATTATTTGGTTAGTAGTTAGCTAGTTAGTTGGTGGGAACCACATTCAGTCGTTAGATGTTAGATGTTAGATGATGAGGCGCGTACAAAAGCCAACGAAAGAGCAAACGAAATGTGAACAAGAGTGTCTGAATTTTGGATTTTGGTGGAAAGAACGGAAAAAGAAGAGATGATAGGTACGAAACAAAATAAAAGATGATTATACCTGGCGTTCTAGACACAGGCGTTGGATAAGCGGAGCCACCTTGCGGATAAGGTGCTCCTGCGGCTGGGCGCACGTGCTGCTGCTGCTGCGGCAGGTGCTGCGGCGAGGGAGGCACCGGCCCAGGCCCAGGCCCATGTTGCTGCTGCTGTGGTGCACCCGCCGGTGGAGCACCCGGCGGCTGGGGTGGCTGCGACTGCGACTGCGACTGCTGCTGCTGCTGCTGTGTCGGCGGCCCGGCTAGGCCCGGATGCTGGGGATGCTGCTGCTGCTGCTGTTGCTGCTGCGCGGCCGACTGCTGGGTGGCGTGCGGTGAATGGGGAGGCGGCGGTGGCAGGGCCCCACCCGCAACAGCAGCAACAGCAGCACCACCTGCACTTGCACCTGGACCAGGACCAGGGCCAGGACCAGAGCCAGGACCAGCGCCAGCAATGGGATCCTCGAAGGGATTGCTCACACTTATATTATCGCCGACGGCGGCAACAGCTACGGCGGCGCCTGAAGCGGTTCGTTTCGGTTCGGTTCGGATGAATGGTTGGTTGGTTTTGGATGAATCGATTTGAATTGGAATTGGAATTGGAATGAATGAGTCAGTGGAATCACACAAATGAATTGTTGTTGTTGTGGCGTGGTTTTGTGGTTTGGTGGTTTGTGGGTGAAGTGAAGATAATGTGAGCATCGTTGTGGTGGTGGTGGTGGTGGTGGTTTGTTGGTGATGTGATCGAGTGGTTTAGTAGTGCGCCCACACGCAAACGTTACAAAAAACATATAAATGAATAAACAAAATATACACACATGAAATTAATAAACAAAACATATAAACGCAAATATACATATATGTACAGGGCATGGTATGGCAGGTACAACAGAGTGCAGGTTAGAGGTTACAGGTTACAGGGTTACAGGGTTAGAGGGAGGGATGTGGGACATGGAGGCTGAGAAGAAGCATATCGTCTAGTAATTTAGTTATAATCAGAAGAAAGAACAATGATAACATGGATACACGATAGCAAAAAACAAACAAATGAATCCCAGAAATATACTGTAAATTATACCCCGAGCATACACTAGAGAGAGAGAGAGAGCGGGGGCAGCTCTCGATCAGCTCCGAACTCTGCGTAGTGGGAGTGGGGGCTAGGATCTGCTCTTACCGGGATGAGGTGTCTGCGGGTTATTCTGCGAGGGCGGGCGCTGCATCTGGCCAGCCGCCGCATAGTCCGGCTGCGGCCCGCTGGCGCCCACGGGATACGGACTGCCGCCCACCGGATAGCCGGCATAGCCATCGATCGCGGCGTTCGGGGCGGCGCCTGGCGGGGCCGGGAATGAGTCCTGCGAGTTCGACGAGCCTGTCGAGTTGGTTGTCCCAGCATCCAAATGGCCACCACCGATTGGTTGCAAGTTGTGTGTGTGGGAGGGTTCGTTTTTTTTTTTTTGTTCGTTGTTGTCGTTTTTCGGGTTTGTTCGTAAAATGATGCGAGGAAAAGGTGGTGAAAAATATTTTCCATTTTCAACGACAATCGCACAACGGAGGAGGAGTACAAACATAAAATGAATAATAAAAAAAACGAACAGAGAATCGAAAATTAAGCATCGAAAGAGTAAACGAAACGAAAAAGAGGGGCGGGGCACCACCGCACGCGGCAGGGCAGAGACACTTACCTGGCGAGGGGACGGAGGCGGCCTTGACCGTCTTCTTCTTGCTGCCGGCCTCCACCTGCTGGATGATGGGCAGGGGATCGATGTCGCCGCGGTCAAAGTGGCACTCGAAGGTCAGCAGATTCTTGGTGTAGTGCTTCCGCAGCGTGTAGGCCGCACTGCTGCTGGCCCCGATTCCCAGTAGTCCGGCAATGTCCTTCCAGGTCTTGCTCTTGGTCACCTGGCACAACGGGAGAATCGTATGGGGGATATGGGGATCATTAGTTGGGGGTTGCTTATGGCTGGACGGATCGGATCATAGTCATATCACTCAAGTGTCGATCGAAAAAAGAATCAAAGAAGGAAGGCAGGCGAGCAAAAACAACTTGGGCGGGGGGGGGGATGCATTCTCGGCAATGGAATAGGAACTACGGTCTACATGGGGGAGGGGGAATCACAAACTACTTACAAAACGGAGGAGTTGGAGGGGGGATGGGATAACTACTGAATAAATAAGGAGAGGAGAGCACTGAAGAACGAACAGCAGGCGATCGAGGGAGATAAATCGAACTGATTCCAACCATCGAGATGCTTTCGATTAATGCGTGCAGAACAGTCCAAAAACGGAAAACGTATACTTGAAATCATACCGAAATGAATTTAGAAACAAACCAAAAGAAAAGTGGAACATTTGAAGCATGCCGGAGATATGAGATATTTGATATAATACTAAACGATCTGAAAACTAGTTTGGATTAAGAATGAATTGAGTTTGGAAACGTTTGATTCTTAGAGCATGCTGTCTGTCTACGGGCTGTAGTAAAATGTTTGCCGTTTGTTATATCTTGAATCGAAAAGCTTGCACCGTGGGCTAAATCTTGTACGCAGGATGCAGCTATAATTTGGATACACTTTGGATCGGAGGCTGGAGCCGGGTCTAGATCTGATAGGGTGTGATTGATCGAAGCCGAAGCTGAAGCCGAATCGCAACATGTCTATATAGATATATATTTGTGGTACATATTGTTGGTGGATGGATGGTGGACATGTATCTTTTGATTTTGGTTCGTGTTAACTACGTTGGTGGTATTTTTTGGTTTGGTTTTGGTTTGGTTTTGGCTGAATTTGGTTTTGCTAGTAGTAGTAAATCTAAAAAGAAGTTAGTAAAAGGAGTTACTACGGCACCTTGCATACCTCGACGAATCCGCCACGTTCTTTTACATAAATATATAACCTATATAAATCGAGTGGCTGTTTTGAGATGGTTGGACAGGCGGTGATCGGCGTCCGTCGCTCCTCCATGAACGACCGCAGCTTGTCCAGCCATCCTCGCCTGTCCGGATTGTCGTCCATTTCGTACAGCTTGCACAGGGAATCCGACTTCTTTGTCGTGCTGCGGAAGGGCTCCTGCTGCACGGGCACGTGGCTGTTGAACACCTGCTGTGGACGGATGGAGACGGATACATTAATTTGGTTCCCATTCGAGCGATATGCGATGGTCTCATTGCTCTCCACTTACCGGGCTGCCAGCGGGACGCGGCCAATTGGGTGGCGAACTCATGTCGAACTCCTCGCCGGGACCGCCGCCGCCCGGATGCATCACAACGGGATGCGGCGACGTACTCGGTGGGGCTAAATGACTTTGGCTATAAGGATCATTCTTGCGCGACTTTGGTGTGGTGCATTGGGGATCTTCGCCGGATGCTGGGTGGAACAAAGGAGAACAGAATCACAAATTAGTTTTGCAACTAGCAAACCCCCGACCGCCTGCTTCTTTTCGATCTTTCGCCCCACTCACCCGCTGATGCATTCGAGAGCGTGCTCTGTTGACTGACTTCATCCATGGGCGTCCCATCGGGACCAGTGGTGACCACCGCCGTGACCGGGTGCAGCCCGGAGGCGCCTGTCGGGCCGGAAGAGCTTATCCCGTTGTCCTGCGATATGTGCTCGGGGCCACCGCTGTCCGGGCCGCCGGGCGGCTGTCCCTGGCCCCCGAGCATCGACTGGGGCGGGGTGCTCGTGGGCGGACCCATGTTGGTGGGCCCGTGCGGCGGGCCCATGTGGTGGGGCGGACCCATTGGCATGCCAGGGTGCATTCCGGTCGGCCCGTTGCCGTAGCCTTGCGGCACGCCCTGCTGTGGCGTGGGGCTGCCTCCGTAGCCACCTTTGTGCTGTAAATGCTGCTTCAGATAGTTGAGTGGGCGTGGCGAGCCACTGCCTTGAGGAGGCGGTGGACCCACCACCGGAGGCGGCGGAGTGCCCTTGCCCTGCACGTGATTGCCAACCATCGTACCGCCCGGTGGAGCACCGGCTTGTTGCTGCGGCGACGGCGGCACCCACTGATACGGCGGATATTGCCCGTGTGGACTTCCGCCGCTGTGATTGGGCATGGAGCGTCCCGGATAGCCGCCGCCCTGGGCTCCAGTTGGCATGCTGTTGGCTCCTCCGGCGCCTTGGCTGGTTGGTGGCGGTGGGGGTCCGGTTGCGTAGGCCCCCGGCGGATACTGCGGCCGTGGCGGGTAGTTGCCTAAAAGTTCACCAAAGATTATAAAATGTCAGAGAGAAGATGGGACGAAAGAGTCTCGGGCTCTGATCGTACCTGGTGGATATTGCTGCGGCTGCTGCGGGGGATAGCCTTGCGCTCCCGGACTCTGGCCCGGTCCGCCCATCTTGTAGCCTCCGTGCATGTGCGGCGGCATCGGGTAGCCCCCGCCGGACGCACCCTGAGGTGGAGGTGGGGGCGTGCCCATGTTGTTCATTCCTTGACTGGGCGGCGGGCCCGGTGGCGGGGTCTGTTGCGGCGAGTTGCTCGCGGATGAGGCGGAGTTCGAGGCCTGCTGCTGCTGCTGAGATTGCTGCTGAGGCGGCGGCCCGCCGGGTAGACCCGGATGGGGGGGCATTGGTGGTGGACCGGCTCCTACGGGTGGCTGCTGCATGGGACCACCGCTGCTCGACTGGTTGCTCGCCGGACGCGAGATTGGATGATTTTGTGCTGCAAGTGGCAAGTTTTCATAAGATCTGCACACAAATCGAACGGAGTCCTGGTACTTACCCACTGCTGGGGACATGGAACGCGACCCGGATGAGCCAGTGGGTGAGGGGGTGGGCCGCATGACTTGCTGGGGATTGGGTGTGCCGGGAGGACCGGAGCCCATGCCACTGTGCGCCCCGCCGCTAGAGCTGTCGTTGCTGTTCTGTCCAATCAGCTCCTGGAACGGGAAGCGTAAAAAAAGAGCGGGAATCAGTACCGTTGTGGATTCAGGAATTCAGTTGAGTGCCGGCCATCGCCGGCCGGCCGGTAGTTTTTATTTATTTAAATGAAAGTGATAGCAACTACGAATTAGTCGAGCGGCAAAACAGCAATTAACTTGAAAAGAGATCATGTGTGCACACATGCGCGTTGCATACACAATTAAACCTGGTGGATGTCTGAATGTGTTGGTTGTAAAACCGATTCGAGCGGTAAATACCGTAAACATACATATTTATGCCAATCAGATGTTATCCCCCAAATGGCAGGTATGGGGTGGGGTGGGGTGGGGTGGGGTTAGAGCGGAATACCAAATGTTGTTATTGTTACGTAGCGGAACAGCAGAGAGCGACGGAGAGCGGAGAGCGGAGAGCAGAGTGTGTCTGAATAATCTCAATCATTGGGAGTAAGCGAAACGGATACAATTACATTCTTGTTGCGCTCTGCTCCCCCCGTCGCCTCCCTCGATATCGACCTTTTCTGACATTGCCAAAAGGAATTATTATACCTCTCCTCCTCACACTTACACAACTTATGCGGCCACCGACACGACACGACACTCCCTCCTCGTGCAATTATAACCCGGTCAGAGTCAAGAGGGGAAATTCTCATAAACGCCAAATCTCTCGTAGCAATCACAAACACAACTCTTGCAGCAGAGCAGTCTTCAACAGAAACTCGGTGCGATGCGACACGACTTTAACTTTTTTGCCGCCTTATAGCTTATAAGAAAATCAAGCAAAAGCTCCACACCGCAGCACCGCCACAAACAATTTCAGCCAAGGAAGCATACACACACAGTCGTACCTACATACACATAAAGCTTAAGTCGACAGCAATTCGAAATACACACGCACACACACACCCCAATATAAGCACAGCAAGAGAGAGGAAAGCAGCAGGCAGCGGACAGCGACAGCGACAGCAGCAGCAGCAGCAAGAAAAATACAGCGAGCTCTGTTCGTTTTGGTATCTGAGAAATTAAGTGAAGTGAAATGAAATGTACGACGACGACGACGACGGCAAAGGCAGCACAAGGGGAGGGGGCACGGGGCATAAAAGCTATGTGGAACGAACGACAACAACAACAACGACGACGACGACGACGGACGGCTGCAACTTGAAGCGCTCGACAGAGGGGAGAGACGTAAGACAGGGCAAGTGGCTGTGTGCTGTGCTCAGCTCTCTGTGGTAGTTATGGCGCGCTCGAAACGAACGGCGAACAGCGAACGTACGATGACAAAGACGTAGATAAGGAACAGAAACATGCACACAGATACACACACACACACGTACACACGAGTATAATAAAATGAAATAAGCAACGGCGTCGGTCGCCAGTCAGCCAGCCAGGCCATTCGTATTCGTTTCTTCGCTCGTTCGTCGTCAGAGGGGAGCCAAAATACGTTGAGAGTGTGAGAGAGCGTGATGTGAGCGAGGGGGGCCAAGGGCGGCGGAAAAGGCAACGGCAACGGCGACGGCGACGGCAACGGTGATGACGAGAATAGCAAGCAAGCAGAAGCAGGGTCGCACGAAACGCGAGGAGAGGGGACGCCAAAGGCGAGGCAAAGGCCAGAGATAGAATGCTTTGTGCGCGGATAGCATAGCTGTTGGTTGGAAGGGGGGAGAGTGGGAGCGAGCAGCGGGCAATACGAAGGCGGCCCACGTTTGTAGTTGAGTATGCGTGTCTGTGTGTAGAGTAGAAAAATTACTTGGAAGAAAAACAAGCGCTGCGGGAACAACAACAATGAAATCATTTATAACGAAAGAACACAACAAAACAGAATTCGCACTCGAAGTTCAAAATAGCAAACTAAACTTGAAAACGATCCAAAGCCCCCGCCTTCGCCGACCCTTCTCCAATCGCTCTATTCCATTCTTCGCCACCCATGCGATTACAGAAAAATGTTATTAAATTAACTGTTGTGCTGTGGGTGGGGGAGGGGACGAGTGAAGTAAGGCCACCTCACGGTGCAGGAGAGATGGAGCGCGCTTATAAAGTTCAGCAAAGATTTTCGCGCCAAAAAGTAAGAGACTCAAATGAATGAGGACCACGAGGAGGACAGAAAGGGTTCCGTTCAAGTGGAGTTTGTATTTCGAACACGATTCGTTTTGTCTCTTCTCTCCAAATGCTAATGATGGAACCCCACTTCAGATCACATCCTCTCATCTTTCCTCAAGATTGGCGGCATGATGTAGCGCCTTTTGCAACAATTTTTGACTTTAGTTTTTCAAAAGCACTTTAACTCTTCTTTTTTTTATGCAATGTCATTTAAATAAAGAATGTACAAACACACACACACACACAGAGACAGGTATTTATACTGCGTGCCCATGTGTGTCCGTGTATCTGCCCCAGAGTTGGCCGTCAGCTGCTGCCACACCGCCGCTGGGACCTTTGTGGCTTATCACCTTAAAACCTTTAGCGATGAATGTTGAATGTGGCAGGCCAGGTACAAAAACCAAAAACAAGGCTAACACACACTCACATGGTCTCTTGTTATGTGGCGAAACGAAACGGGGGAAAGGGAATGAGATGGAGATGAAAAAGTAAGAGACTTAAATGCACAAAAGGAGCTGCACACCGCACCAAGAGAGGGGAATTTATAAACACCCAGCAAAAGAGAGAGACAGGGAACAAGTAATAAACTTTGGGATACGAGTATCATAAAAAACAAGAAGCGAGCACACGAACACTATCTTTTGATACCCTTTTTGGCCAAGTTTTGTATAGACAAATGAACCTGAAAATTCCCTTGTTGTATGATAGTGATTACTACCATTTTGATGTATGATATGTCGCTTGCAACCATCTGATCGAGATAATAATACCCTCTTCTGCATCCCTACCTCGCACACTAGAACTCAAACCTTCATAAGGGTGCGCGAGCAGAGTGCAAGATTGACTTGAAGCTGGTGGGGTCGCGACTCGCGACCAATACCAAAACCAACCATAGAGTGAAGGAGTGGGGGATCAAGAGTGCAGGCACAGCTGAGCGGTTGCGAAAACAGCGACAGACAATCAGACTGTCGTTTATTAGAGGGTGTGTGCGTGTTCGTGTGCGTGTGAATGCATGTGTGGCTGTAGGAGTGGAAGCGGGATGCAATTTCTGTTTGTGCTTGCTTGAAAATTTTATGAGCGAAACGAAAGTTTGTGTGGCTCTGGCTGTCTCTCCGCAACTTTTTCATACATATGAGTGTGTGTGCAAATGGCATCGGGGAACGCCAACAACAAATGTATATACACACACACACACACACTGCCAAACAGAGAGTATACCATCAGAGAAGTCTGTTCGGTTCGGTTTGGTTCGTTTCGTTCCATTCGTTTTGCAAGCACACGATGACTCCCCTGCTCTGACCACTTTACAGCATGGCAGCAGACGTGACAGACTGACAGACAGACAGACACAACAGTCCGCCAGCCCGACAGCAGTAAAAACAACAACTGCAAACCACTTTGTGCACAGACAAATGTCCCATGAATCGAGTTGGATGGAGCTCCCAGCGCCAGAGCCCCAGTCAGAGCCGGAGCCAGAACCGGCAGAGCCAAAGCCAAAGCTCCCCTACTTCTCTCCCCGCTCCAACTCGACCCGGACCCGACATGTTCGCTTCGTTCGTTTCGTTTCGTTTCGTTTCGTGGTGTGTATCCAAACGAGTGAACTGAAAAACAAGCAAACGCACATACACACGCGAACGTGAGTATGTATGCGAATAAAGGCACACAGAAAATGAAGAAGCAGAAAGGCAGCCGCAGAACTGAACGTTCCTTTTTTTTATATTTTATTTTTGCCTCTTTCTGTCTATGCCTGTTAAAATGAAAAACGATGATGATGCCGACAACAACGGCAGCAGCAGTGGAGCCAGCCCCAATGAGTGGAGCACTAAAAATCCCAGTAACAGCAGCAGCAGCAGTTACAACAACAAAAACAACAACAGAAAATGTGACAGAGAAAAACCGGCAAAATTGTTCATTGGCGGCGGGGCGGCCATGTGACGGGTCTTCTGGGGCTCAGTGCTGCCGGCGGGACTCTCCAAGTGCAGCTCAGGAGCAGACCTGAGCAACTTTGCTGCAGGGATGGTCGCGTGACAAGATTTTTCAGGCACAGTTTATTTTCACATAAATCGACAACTTTTCTGGTTTCCCGTGAGTGCGCGCTCCCCTTCCACTCAGGTCACGCGCCCACCTCTAGTACTTTGCTGCACCAAAATTTGGGTAGCACGAAATGAATGCAGTTGGCTGTTGTTGGCTGTTGGATTGCTGTTGAGTGCCGATTGCCTACAGAATCTGACGCAGAGCAATCTTGAAATAAGTTTTGAAGTGGGACAACGATGGCTATCAGGATGGGATGGCGCTCTGGAAATCGATGGAAACGTTACTGCAGGTTTAAATCATCACATAATGCTTGCATGTGCATATGCATTCTTATGAAACCATTTGATACAACGATTGCAAGAGACCGCAAAATGTTGGCAATTTTAGTTGCCGAAGCGGGAAATGTTCAGTAGTTAAATATTGCAATAATTTTTTTGCCAGTGTACACACACACACGCACACATGGAATTTAAAGCGGCTTACAAATGCAATATTGAATCAGCGAGGGCGACAGTGGAGTGGAAACGGACTCATGTTGTGCCGGATTAAAATGGCTGGGCGGCTGATTACAGTTCTTTCCGCTCTCTTCTGTTTGTTTTTTGTCGCAAGCGACATTAAAAAGGTAATCAACATTTCCCAGAGGGGGCAGGAGAGGAGGGGGAGATGAAAGCTCAGAAGGGACAGGAGTCTCACTCTTCCAGCGCGAGCCAGAGTTTTATTTGCGAGCGAGGGAGAGGGCGTGTAGAAGAGTCACGTGCTCCAGCAGTGATGGATTGAAGATACAGAATTGGAAAGAAGCATGTGCACGATGGGATGATTTGAAGATGAAAGGATCCACAAATCAAAATGATATGCAATGAAAAACATAAAAATATAAGCAAGACCCGCTAAAAACATCCAACAGCAGCAAAAACAAAAAGGAAAATGGGAACAACAATGACCTTGGCATTGACCCAAATATATATGGAAACAGACAAAGCTCTGTGTGTGATCTTGAGCGTAGTGTAGTCAGTGTGTGTGTGTTTAACGGTGTATGCACCAAAAATATAAAAGGAATGAGTGGAGTGGAGGGAAAAAATAACCAAAATACAAAATAAAGAAATGGCAGGAGAATGAACAACAGCAACAACAACAGCAGGAACAGCAAGAGAAGAACAGCAGTGAGTGGGCGCAGGGAAAGGCAAAGGCGGTCGCGGACATGCTGAATGAAAAAAAACTCACACACAGACCCAGGCCAGAATGTACATACGCAAGGTATATATTATAGTAGGTAAGATAGTCCCTACTCTTCAGGCACCGTAGTTGTTATTAATTCCAGAGGACCCTGAAACATATCGCCTGTAGTTCGGACAGAGACACTTGGACTGCATCACCCTCTATTTAATATACCGTGGACAAACGTACAGCATGCTGGAGATGTCCCCACGATAGCCGCATATTATCCAACAAAAAACAACAACAAAAACACACTAAACTCTTAGAAAACAGACTAAAACAAATCAATCGAAAATGCTCATGACACGTGCATACCATACACGAGGTAAAGAGGGAGAGGCGTGACAGGAGGCAGACTTGCCGGTGATGCGAAAAATAAAACAAAAGACGAAAGGGAAAAAATGCCAATGGCAGACGAGACGCAAACGCAGCGACGCCGCCACGCAAAGAAATAGTAATCAAAACAAAATAAAAATCATTAAAATTCATAAAAAAAGACAGCGACTACAACAACAAGAACAACAACAACGATAAGAGCAACAACAATTTTAAAGTTGTACGAGGAACGGAGCGGGGAGAAAACGAACGGGATGCGATAGCAGTTCAAGTTCAAGCGATAGACAGAGACGGATGGAATGAGGTTGGGTGGGGTGGTAGGTGTTTAACCTAAAAGAAAATTCGTAAAACACAAACAAAAGAGAAGAGGCTGAAAGGGGGGGGTAGGGGGCTACCAGCCAGAGCAGAGCTCAACCCAAAAAGTGATGTGAGTGCGAGCGGGTGAGTACCGTACCCCCTATAGTACATATGCGAGTGCCATCCCGTGGACAGGCATAAACATTTGACCTGCCTGTGCATGGGCCTGTGCCTGTGCCTGTCCGTATGAGAGGTACAGAGAGTGTGAGTGAGTGGACGGGTGCTGGAGTGAGGCGAGTTGAAGGCAGGCAGGCAGGCGGCAGGTAGAGTACGTATGAGTGTGTGTGTGTGCTTCAGTGACGTCACGAGTCAAGTTCACGTGCTGTTCACGCAGCCCCAGTTTATTGACCCACTTTCGATGTGTATTATCTAGAAATGCCGCGGAGGGGGTACGGGTACGGAGACGGAGACGGTGACGGTGACTCTGGCCAGGCAAACCAAACCAAAGCATTCAATGAATGAGTGTGTTCTTTCCCCCCTTCAAAATGTTCTGTGGAACGGAATTATCATCGTCTCTGTGCTTACCTGATGCGGCGAGGGGGATGCCTGCGAGGGCTGTGGCGAGGGACTGGGCGCATGGCCTGGACTGCTGGGTGGGGGTCCTCCGGCGGCGGCATGCGGCGGAGGGGGCTGCTGTTGTTGTTGCAGAGGCTGCGGCACATGGTGCGGGGAGGCGGGCGGCAATGGATGTCCGGGACCAGGACTGGGCGAAGAGCCGCCGGGCCAGGGCCGATTCGGTTCCGGATACTGCAATCGAATCATGATTAAGCTCTAGTTGGATCCCAAAAGAAGGGCAATGCAATCGTCTCACCTGGTGCGTCGAGTAGGCAGTTCGATGATTGGGTCCCGCGGCCGGCAGTCCAGGCGGAGTGGGGTATCGTTGCGGGTACGGCGAATATTGAGATGTTGGCGGTGTGTTCTGCTGCGGCTGTTGCTGTGCGGCGCCCGGCGGAGGTCCTCCCGGTCCCGCGCTACCAGGCTGCTGACCCGCCTGCTGCTGTTGTGCCTGTGCCTGCTGCTGCTGCGGCGAACTAGGATAGGAACCTGAATTTTGACCGTGAGCTGGCGGATAGGGCGATTGACCCCTGGAAGTGTTCGTCTGTGAATGGAAGAAAGGGATGAGAGACGGAAATTAATCAATAATAGTACCCAGTGTAATCCTTTCAAATGCCATGCAAAATAATTCTAATAAGAATCGGGAGAGCGAGTGAGGGACAAAACCCCACACATGGGCGTTTTAATTACAGCCAGTGCTCTCCATCCTCTCCCTTTCGCTCTCTATCTCTGTCGCTCTTTTGCAATTCATCAATTATTTGCGTTTGCATTTCATTTTGTTGTTGGCTGTCTGCGTGCAGAGCACTGCACATTCCGTTTTATATCGTACATACATATATAATTTTAATCGATATTCCACAACCACATCCCATCCCCCCTCCCGTAAATGCGCAAGCACCCATGCCATGCCGTGCCATGTACAGTAGCTGCTCGCTAATTGCAACTCTCCCTCTCTCTGTCTGTCTGTCTGTCTCTAACTGCGTATGGGAAAATTCCCGCAATTAAAACTGGAAGATTAATACTAGACAATAATTACAAACAGATGACCCAGGGAGCAAGTGGCTCTAATTATCTGGCGCTCACTGTAGTACATTCGTCCAACACACACACAAACACACACACACACTCATACGTAAGTTGGAGAGAGAGGAGTGGAGTGAGAGAAAGCGAGACAGCGACAGTGACGCACAGTCCTCGGGTGTGACAGTCACAAATGCGCAGATTAAAAAAGAGACAACTCTCAAAAAACGCTCAAATATGCTTCTGCAAAAGCAAACTAAATGCTGGCTGGCAGTAAAAAAGTTGAAACATTTACCGCTATAGCTACATTACGCACACGCACACACCCGTGACATACCCAATCAGTGAAGGAGCTAGCTATCCTGAAGGAAGGCATAACTTAGGACAGTCGATTGCCTCGCCTGACCCGGCGCACCCTTCCTCCCCGTGCAAGGGGACCCAAGAAATCCACTTGAGCGGAATATAAAGTGAAACTTATGCCGGGAACATGCACATGCATGTATGTCCAGGACCAGCTAACGACAAAGTTGCAACAAAGCAAGCAACCTACGAGACGGAGACACCTCGGAACGTCGACGTGGTGGCAGGCAACTGGAGTAGGACGAGCCCAGTAAAAAGAGCTTGGGATGCCATTAATGAAAGGATTTTCAACTTGACGTAGTGCGACAAGGCACAAATACAGACATGTCCTGACATGGCAAGGCACAAACACACTCGCCCTCGCAGATAGTATGTATGTGTACATACATGCAGCACTCACACAAATGTTGCTGCGAATGCCAGCCCCGGAGTAAAATGTGGCAATAAATCTAATGGAAACACACAGCCAACGAACAGAGCCCAGAGCACAGAGCACAGAGCCGGGCCAGAGCCCCACGCCAGAGAAGAGAACCCGGGACCAAAGCTAAGGGAAAGCAAAGGCAAAAGCCAGATCTCGTCGTACCGGCAACGAGGACGGAGGACAACGCCAACAACAACAACAATCGACAACGACGACGACGACGACGGTCGGTCGGTCCACTGCAGGCGGCGGCAGGGTGACAGGAAACATGAATGGATGGTTTTCGTACTCAGTGTGCAAGAGAGAGTGAGAGAGGCGAGAGTGTGCGTGACTGTATGTGTGCGTGTGTATAGCTAGCCAGCCAGGCAGTGAGAGAAATAAAGTAAAAAAGGGAAACTCATCATGGATGAAAATCAAAAGCAGAACTGTGTACGAGCGAGTCGGCAGAAAGGGAACGACACGATGGCCAGGCGGCAGCGGGTAGGAAGGAACGAAGCTGAAGTGGAATTTGAATTAATGCAGCAAGGGTCGTACGGTACACACTCACACACACACATACATATATGAACGTAACGAACGAATGACGGTTGGCAAGAACGTCGGTCGGAATTACGTTCGAGAGTGTCGGACCAGCAGCAGCAGCAGCAGGCAGAAGAAGGGAGAGTGGAAGAGGGGAGGGGAGCTGAGCTGCCAGAGATGGGATGGTGCTGATGATGGTAGTGGTGGTGGTAGGTTTCCCAGTTAAAAGCCGGCCCTGTTCGGGACCGAGTTCTGCCACTGCCAACAGCACAGCTACTGCTACATGTATTTTATAATATCACGGGGAAAAAACAAAGCGCAGCAGCCGTGGAAGGCACAGAGCCGGGGGAGACAGGGAGTGGTCCTGTCCGGGGCTTGGGTTTATAATTTCATAACCAACAGACACAAACACACGCACACATACACATACACATACACCCACAGACAGAGAGACATACAAACATACAGAGAGACGGGAGCGCTTGCATAAATTGTGAAGGAGGAGGGAGAAGAGAATGGAACATAGTAAATGCGATTTTGAAGCGAAAAAGGTAAAGCCGGCAGCAGTTGTAAGGGTTGCCAGGCCATGCCACGGCGCATTGTGTGGGAGCAGAGGGCAGGGCAGGACAGGGACGTCCCAGCAGGCCGATGGCAATGGGCGTACGACGTGCAGAAGGGGAACGATAGAATTACGTGCAGGACTCGAGTGAAAATAATTTGAAATAGTACAATGTGACAGACACTCTCCACATCCCCCCCCTCAAACACTGAGCCACAATGCAGGCTGAAAATTATTAATTGCAACTGTTTGATAGCAGAATAGAATGAGCACGAGAGGGTGGCACAGCATAGAAGAAGTCTGCGCCTTGAGCTTACCCAAGAGTCGAGCCCAAGAAGGCCGACCGCAGAAAGGGAAGCAGGAACACAGGGACAATAACAGTAAAGGGGGCGAAGCAGTTTGCTTTTTTTATGCTGCTCCACTTTTTGTAGGTCAAACTTTAAAGGCAGACCCCCCCGCCCCATAAATTCACATGCCGGCACACACAGACACAGAGCTCAAAACTCTCCGCCACCGCACGCCACACAAAACACCCGACCCAATAAACGTCTGCCCAAAAAGAAGCACAAGAGGAGGACGAGGAAGCAGCAGACGCGAAAAGGAACAACAAAGATACACCAGTGAGGCAAACAGCAACGGTTAATGCAATGAAGAGGGAGCCCACCAAATTCAGCAACAACAGTTAGGACAGGACAGGCCACAAATATGGAAAAGCGTGGCAAGTGGTGGTGGGAGACACCAATATATGTACCAAAAATAAGTTTACGAAACTTAAAGCTGCCTAATATATGCACACACACACACATAGTATGTACTGCACTCTCATATATGTACGGTTATTTGCTCGCTGCACCTGTTGACCCCACAAGGGGGGAATCCTCTTTGGTTTGGTGAAACGTCAAGGATTCTCCATCGCGTTCTTGAAATGAGAGAAATGCACCAAAGCTAACGGAAGAGGAAGAGCGCACTTGAAGAGGCAGAGACGGCGGCAAGGCATTCAAAGAGACGACTGAGGCGGCATGTCATAGTCGACGAGCCCTCCTCCTCCTCCTTCTCTTTGACTGTGCGCGGGGTCTCGCTTATTTTTTGTATTTTTATTTTGTTTTGGTTTCTGCTTCCTCTCCACAGCTTGCCGGCTCGACTCCCCTCCCTCTCGACCATTTCAGCTACCCCAGTTCCCAGAGAGAGAGTCAGCTGTGACAACAACAAGTTTCTCTGTTATTGCCTTTGATTACGGTGCGGTGCGGTGCCTACTCTTTCACATAGGTACATATATGTACAAACATATGTGTGTCTGGCTGTATTTATTGCATGCACGCGTAAGTCACACTCTGCACACTCACGAACACACACACAAACACATGCCTACTTGATATTGGATAGCAGCAGTATTTTACTCTTTTTATCTCACAATACACTTGCACACATAAATATCTAAATATGTACGTATGTATGCACATACATATATCATCAAAGCTCTCGAAGGTCGCATCGCACCGCACCACACCGTACCGCAGCGACTCGTCTCGTCTCGCACATGTCTAAACCCTAGCATTGCTTTTGATTTGTATATTCACATAGATTTGTTTATATTGCTCTGGCTAATCGTCGGGCCGCATCAAAGTTCGTTGACTCTTATCCGCGAGACATCTCCCATTCATGAAAACAATCGATACGATCCGATTGCAGTGGAATAATACTATTTCACGGGGGAGAGACGACTCATTCCGGGTGGGGTGTCATTATGTATGACTTGTGGAGCCATAAGCCATACAACTCGTAAAAATTATTAACCGGTTTACATTTCACATCGAAACGTGATGGTTTCTCACGTGCCTCGACGCCAACACACTTTATCGCTTGGCGAAACTGATAGTAGCTCTTCGAGAGGTGGGGTTGGGTTCGGGTTCATTTCATTTTAAGGGGCATACTGCTGATAGATAAAAGTTTGAATTTAGTCCACTTCATTCCATGTTGTTTGGGAAATAAAACCTCCAGAGGATTCCAAGCTTGCTCGGCTCATTGAAACTAAAGAGATGCTTCGTCCAGGCCAATGGTTCCTTCATTGTGTTTCTTCAAGTAACTTCCGCAACAATGCAATAAGGAAGGAAACCTTAGACCGTTCAACCATTTCAAACGAATTCCAATGAAATGCCATTGGAATTGCCGTAATGAAGCCACAAAAAAGTGAATGGATGCGGATGCCTCAACATTTTTCGGTTACAAACTCTTTCTACTTCTTCCACTTCCACTTCTCCTTCTTTTGCAACGTTCTTTTGCGGTCTTTGTTGTTATTGTTTTGTGGCGGCAAGTGCCGGCTCGTTCTCCCTCTCTCCCACTCCCACTTCCAGTCTCACCCAACAGCAACCGGCACTTAAACGACAAACTGTAGGGGGAGAGAGAAAGGCAGAGGGAGGGGAAGGGGGAAGGTGACGGGCTACATAACGAAAAGGCGCGGAATATACATGTTGTATGTGTGTCAGTGTGCCTGTGTGGGAGCGAGCAGCAGGACTTGGTTGAATCTTTTTACCAAACTCTGAATGAAGTGCGACCAAGACGACGAAACCTTAAAAACGTAACAGTAAATATTGCAGCCTCCCTCCAAATTCACACACACACACACGCGCACACCCACATTCAACCCAGCTCCAAGTACATGTGTACAAAACGTGACGAGCCCCTCTCTTGGAATGAGTTGGAGTGGGTCGAGGTGCAGATAGCGCTAGCATAAGGCCATTTCTCGTGTTTTGTATGCTGTATTCCGCTATCTGCGTGTGTGTGTCTGTCGAGAGCATGGGGTCGATGGAATCAAAATCAGTGTCAATGTCAAATAAGCTCTTAACAAAAAAAAGAAAGGAAGAGAGCCCCAAGAAAACATAAAAGAAAACTCCCCACCCCACCCGCACACTTACCGGTGGTGGCGTCCTATACTGCTGCGACGGCCCCAATTGTGGACTGTAGGGTCGGGGAGGCGGTGCCCAGCCGCCCTGTTGCGCTCCGTACGGCGATGGCTGATGCTGCGGCGGAGGCGGTCCATGCCCTGGTGGAGGAGGCGGGGGTCCGCCCGCCTGTTGTTGTTGTTGGGCTGCTGCTGCCGCCGCCGCTGCTGCCGAGGCTGCTTGTTGGGGATCGTAGCTATTCGCATAGCGGTGCTGCGGGGGCGGCGGCGGATTCGAGGACTGCAGCAAGGAGTTCAGCGTGGGCGTGGGCCCCTGCGGCGGCTGGCCAGGGATGTAACGTTGCTGCTGCTGCTGCTGTGGCGGCCGATTGGGAGAGCCTCCCGCACCCGGCGGCTGCTGCTGCTGCTGTTGTGGTTGCTGCTGCTGCTGATGGGGCTGCGGGAGCTTGCCGCCGGGCGGTGGCTGGCCGTAGCGGTAGGGATCCATGTTGGGGTCGCCAGAGTGGTACCGTGCGTAGGCAGGATGAGCGTGGGGCGGTGGCAGGTGAGCCACTGCCGCACCGTACTCGTCCTTCACGCCGGGCGCATGCTCAGGTGCTCCTGGCGGCGGCGCCGGCCCGCCGTGATGCTGCATGTGGGGCGGTGGCGGCGGATGCTGCTGCTGCTGTTGTTGTTGTTGTTGCTGCTGCTGCTGGTGCAGATGGTGGTAGTGCATAACCGCCGCCGGGTCCGGTGGTGCACCTGGTGCCGAACCAGGCGGTGGCGGGGCGCCGTAGGGGTGCGGCACTCCGACATTTTGCTGTATGATCGGATCGCTGCCGTTGTTGTTGGGCGTGGGTGGGCCGGAAGTGGGTGGCGTGGATGCGGAATTGGCACCGACACTGGCACCACCTGCACCACTGCTGGCTGCCGCTGCTGCTGCGGCGGCCGCACTTCCAGATGCCGAGGGCGGAGCAGCAGCGGGGGTTCCGGCCCCAGCACCTCCCTGGGTTGACGGCGACTTTATTTTCTCATTCATGGCTGCTCATTTGCTGCTGGCGGTGTGGCTGTGGGGGCTGGGGAGGACCCGCCAACAACGCTGACGCTGATGATGACGACGACTTCTCCGACGACTGCAGCGGCAAATTTGAGGTTATGTTAGCTGCAAGTTATCAAAGACTTTCATTAGTGCACTCTCGTTCTACTCTTTCATCTTCACTTAATTTTGATCTAACTAATCCGAGCACGGGACACGAAATCCGAATATATTGGGAAACATAAATTATTTGTATCGGTTCATGGCTGTGTATTGAAAAGTCCGCTACCAACACCGACACGAACACACCAATACCACAACAACATTTATTTCTGCCGCGTACGGAGATTGTCGTGCGTTGACAACCCTGCCGTTCGCTCACTCGCTCGCGCTCGCTCTCTCTCGCTCTCTTGGCTTGAGCGCAGTCCACAAACAGTTCCTCTCTCTCTCTCGCTGGCTCTCTTTACATTTGGCGGCTATACACGCACACGCCGTCTCCGTCTCACTTGCACTTGCCGCACGAGCTGGCTCTACATGCATATGTCGCTCTCGCTCTCACTCTCGCACTGATGGCGCTATTAGTTTCTGTGTGAAACGAACGAATCGGGCAGTAATGTAATGATTTTTTCGTAATTATTTTCTATGCCGAATTTTCGCGTTTATGTAGCGCACCCACTGGCTCTGGACATGGCTCCGTCTCCGGCTCCTTGGACAATACAATTCCCAGCTCCCGCGGCATTTGTTAACTCATCCGACTTATAAATAATTGCCAGCAGGCGTACAGCGACAGCCGCTTTATTTGCTGTTTGTTGCGTACACTCTCTGCCTCTGCTGGTGCTGCTGACGTTTGTCTTCGTCTCGCTTCTGCTTCGCTTTTTGGGAAGAAGTCTTTTGCGTTTTCTGCGGTTTTTCGCTTGCGACGCTCTTGATGATGATGATGATGCAAGGATGTGCTCCGACATCCAATCATGGACACACAAATGGACTCTTTGCAGAGCAGACCAATGCACCCAGCACCAACAAAAGCAGCATCGGCTCTCGAATTAACAATTTTTCACTCGCCTGTGGGCGAAAGTCCGGCGGCGGAAGATTGTGGATCTTTTGGGGGGATTTTTTGATGATTTTTCTTAACTATACAGCTAATACACGCACATACACTTACACATAGAAGAATATTCACGCATTGACGACCCGTCCATAGACTGGCTATATACTGAAAACGAACTCGCGCGAGAAGACGGGGACGGGGACTGGGACTGGGACAGGACAGGGCAGCAAGCTCGGTATAACGAAACGAATTTGAAGTGTATGCAAGTCTTGTCTGGGGCTGCGCTGCTGCCAAGGGAATTTTTTCGCAAGGCCTTTGGGCTTGCAAAAACACTGCGGGGGAGGGCACACTCACTCGCGGCTGATCACCAGATATCCCCTGCACATGTTGCACATACTTTTCTTTATTAATTCAGTGTATTTCACTTAGTTTTTAAACAATTTCGCAGCATGACGACGAAGCGAGCCACATACAAAGCGATTTTTTTTTGCCAATACAACGAGAAAGCCCCGGCGGACGAGAGCAGAAGCACGAAACGAGCTGCTTTAACTTTATGTTTTACTTGCTTGTTTTATGCACAATTAAACCACTATAGTACACACAATTGTTGGATTTTATTTTTTCTTAAGCAGCGTGGACGCCATATTCTCGTGTATTTTAAGTGTTTATTTCTACACATTAGCTACACATTTGGTACACATTTGCTACATAATGGAAGGAAAAAGAGGGTATGGACAACAGGCAAAAAATGCAACGAGTACAAGGTAATGTAAAGTGTGTGATAAAGTGTGCCCGCAGTATTCTTATATATACCAATTTAGTATATTTCTCCTTGTGGAGCCGAACGCTTCCAGGTGTTGCTGGCCATGTTGAATATGGCAAAGGCCCCTTATTAGGCCCCTCAATTAATTTAACTCAGAGGAAACCCCACTAACAGATAAGATTATCTACTAAAGAATCCACTGTTTTTGTCTATTGGCCATACCCTTTTTTGTAGACCATTCAAATTACGACTCATATTTTCGTTGCAGGGAGAGCAGCAGTATGACCGTCTGATCCTCAGATCCGTAAAAATACCGCTGAAAAACGAACTTCGCACACTCAAACCAAAAACCACTGGATTATAGAGCTGCGCGCCCAAGTTTGAATGTGAATGATTGACAAGGATATAAACGACAGGGAGCGAAAATTCAAATTACCTTTGAATGGAAGTTTCTATAGACCAAGTTTTCTTATATACTTTTTAAAATGAAATTTAATAAATTAATAAATTGATAAAGTATACCATTATATACCGATATATCATTAATATATTCTCCACTTAATTTCGACGTCAAACGGTATATTTTGACGTCAAAATTAAATAAAAGCACCTCATGGTCCTCATTTATTTACAACGAGTAGAAAATACCAACAAAAAAGAGAATATTTTCAATGTGACCGCGAACCGTGAAAATAAAAATCCCGAAGAAAATAAGTAAAAATGGCGACGTTTGTTGTTGCAACATGTTTCGCGGCAGTCGCAGCATTATAAGTTCATTGCTTGTTATCGATATTTCTATCGGATTCAAAATGAAAATCAATTTCAATGTGGATCTAAATCGTTTAAATAAAAGGCCGAAAATGGCCACCAAAAACTACAGAAAGACCACAAAAGAATGTACCCAATCCCCACTGCAAGCAAGATGACGGCAAGCACTTAGTGGACGTCTCTCGCCCATGTATGGCTCCAGTGAAGAGGCAGTACGTGATCTGAGATCCTTCAGAGGTGGTTGACGATGCAAGCGAGATTCGAAAAGAAAAGGAGATTCCGATCGATGCCTGTGGCGTAGTGTCGCTTATGAACCGAACCTCTTTGGCAGCAATCAAATGAATGGCTGCGGTATTGAGATAATTTCTTAATTGTTAATTTCGTATTTATTTAGCAAGTCTTTAGTACCCGAATTATCGGTCGAATATCCCCATTCCCGCTTTATGTAACTGCAGCTTAAACAAAGAAACCGCAGTTGGATGCTCCGCCCAAAGCGATTAAAGCTGATTTCCATTGCTAATAATACGTAAATTGTTTTCAAGTCTGGCCCTGTCCCTGGAGAGTGCTGCTGCTGCCGTCCCCTTTCTTCGAAAACAAGAAAAGAAATCCCCTGTTATTGTTTTTGTGTCGCTGATTTTCGGCTACAATGTAACCCACATAATGACAAATCGTTTATCAGTATAAAACCCCCGCCCCCGCCCCAGATTGTTCAGATAGTCATGTATTTTTGGCCACTCACTAATTTAATAATTAAATTTACAAATATATTTTACACTTTTCTTGCCGCAGAGAAGATTCCATTCCGTGCTTCAGGTGTGGATTCGCTTTGCATTGATCTAGTCAATTAGTGGCTGTTCGTTCGTAAATAACATGATATGCAAATCGCAGGCTAAATTAAAATGTATAACAGAATATTATTAAATGTCTATATCGATTCCACTCGACTTGCCGGCCTCTATCGGTTCTCTCTGTTCAGTGTGTGTGTGTGTGTGTGTGTGGGGGGGTCTTACCTAACCCTAACACCGCCCCCTCCCTTACCACAGATACACCCTTTAGATACACCTTACAGGGTGCCCCGTCTCCTATGTCGGTATGTAAATATTAGGTATTTGGTAGTCTGTATTGCATACATTGTTGCAAAAGTCATGTGAATAAGTTACGATTCACTCGGAGAACTGCATCTATAGATTGATTAAGTAGAGAGAATGTTTTCACGCCTGGTCTACTCCTGGGAATGGAATGTAATGGAATCTGTTCTAACGCATAATTGACTTCTTAATCTCCCCCCAACTATCGTACACATCTTCACGCTGAAAAGTTTCCTTTGCTAATCCCCAAGGCGGTGTCAATGAGTAGAATCAACAACTTTGTTTTGCTGCACCACCACCCAGGCTGAATTTAACTTTGAATATGAATTTTTATTGCACCGCCTGCTTTCAGAGCACACTTTAGCCGCGATTTAAACTGGTTTTATGGCTCATATTTTCACCAATTAGTGATCTTAACTAAATAAAGCGGTGGCCAGCCAGAGGCTGGGCTGTGACTGAGTCTGAGCCTGAGACTCCATTTAATTTGCCCAATCTGAATGGCACTGGCTGCCGATTTGTCGATTTGTGAGTTATAATTAAGCCGCGAGTTCACTAGAAGATGAGATTTGTTTTGTTCGCTTCAGTTTTAATTAATATGTTGGTTTTTTCACAAATCCACAAAGTGGGCAAAGACCAAAGGGGAATTACATTTTCAATTCAATTATTATTCTGGCCAGCACAGCGGGTGAGGCAGACGATGACGGTGCTCGGTTGCTGGACGATTACTTTATTGATGAACTTAAAAACTGCCAAAAAAGTGACAAACAACAGTGAGAGACGTCTCTAGAGTCTAGATATTCTCGTCGGAGTAGGACATGTACAGGAAGTAGTCCTTGTCGCGGTGCTCCTGGTACAGGGAGCCAATGGTGGCCGATGTCGGCGGAATCACGTTGTTCACAAAGAAAAAGAGAGCCGAATCGGCGCTCAGCTTGATGCGTTTGCGAATGAGAAAGTAGAACTGTCCCACGGTGAGGTCGGCGGGCAACAGGTACTTCTTCTTGTCCAGATCCGGGTGGCGCGTCTTGGGGGCCTTCTCCACGATGACGGGCACACGGTCCGGATAGCGGCGACGGATCTTGTCGCCCTCGTTGCGACGCTTCTCGAAGGAGTGATCCTTCTTGTACTGAAAGTGCATGTCCATTTTGCGACTGATTGCGTTTAGAAAGCAAGGAGAGTTTTCAATTTTAGTTTAGGATTTGGTTGGGCTATTGTTTCACGAACGACTTGAATGATTAGATTCTCCCATAGGTGGATAACTAGATATCTCAAGGCCTACTTATGTTTCTATTTCTACATTTACTTCAGCCTTGGACAGGAGGCAGTGACCGCAAGGCATCAAGTGGGAAGAGGACATAAAAGCGAAAGCTTTCACGCACAACTCAAAGCCACACAAACACACACTTGCACCCACACGCACACGCACAAGCACACGGACACGCACCCGAAGCTAAAACAGAAACACCTTTTGGTTCCGTTCCGTTACGTTACGCTACGGCTCTGCCCTGGCCTCTGCTCTCATTTCACCATTGCTGCTGAAGCAGGTCGGTTCAGTCTGTTGTGCCGTTGCTCCACTGTTCGGATCTCGCGCTCGGATCGCTCGTTCGGGTCTCTCGTTTCTGTGCTTGGCCTGTGCTAGCTTCCGGTCAAAATAGCTCCATTTGTCTGGTGTGTCGCGGAGCTTCAACAGGTGCACGCACAGCCGAGTCGCGTTCTGCCAGTGATAGCGAGACGACTGATATGTGGCGGCGGCGGTTTTTTAAATCCATGCATCTCCATGACTACCCGTTTAATTTGAAAGTAATTTAATTGCCGAGCATCCGAAGAATGCTTTGTGTCGTGAATTGTTTACACACGCGAAAATAAACGAAAACTGCGCGGAAAGTGTGTGTTAAACATTGCCAAACAATCACAGATTTACTGAAAATAAGTGCTTTCGATACCATAATTTTATATCTTTAATCGCCCATGTGATGGTGCGGGTGCGCGTCAGTTCAGTGGAATAATTTATTACAGAATCCAGAATACAGAATCCGCGCCTTTCATTCGTTCATAGAGTGTGAGGTGAGTGCAGCGCATCGTAGCAGTGCACAGAATAATCAAACAGTATTTTTTCTTTGAAAAAATCACCCTTTCTATATATATATAGTATAGTATATCGGTTGTAATCTCTCATGGGTGTGCGAAATCCAGCACTCAAAAGTGTAATCGCATCTGTCATCCAATAATGATGCTGAATGCACTCACAAATTGTTGAGCACATGACAATGGAAATTGATTTGTGTTCTTCGAAAGCAGATACATATATGTCAGAGAGAGAGAGAGAGAGGGAGAAGAAGCTATACGTACAACTTGGGTAGATACATAAGTAATGTTTTAGCAGCCATTATCTATCCATGAGACCACTTTCATGAACACTGAGAGCTGGCAATCAGCGATTCAGTCACAGGACACGCTGTCCTCCGAGTAAAAGTTTGGAGCCACTCGAATAATGGTATTTTAATTCGATTCAGAAGAATGTTCTGGTGAGAGCTCCACTCTCGCTATTGCTCAACGCTCCACAAATTGTTACTAACTTGTTTTATAATTTTATTAATGCCGCAATTAACAATAATTCGTCAAAAATGACACCAGAATGGCACTGCCATGGAAACAAAGCGACCGGTCCCGCCCGTCCAGTCTGGTCTGGAACTATGCTCATTGATGCATGAATGTTATGGGACAACAAAACATGCTGCCACCTAATTGGCTGAGCTTTTGATGTGTCGTGCCCCATTAAAGGATGCTGCTGCTGGCCATCAATTAGGGAAATTGCGTCCACCGAGCTTCAAGGGAGAAATCGTCCAAGGATTGGCCGCATTCAGACGAGATAGATTCGAACTGCTAACTATTTATTCGCGCTTTTGACTTTGAGGCAAACAATCTAGAGCAGAGCCAAGAGCTGCCAATCAAATGAAATATTGTGTAAATAATTTACTTAACTCATTTTCCATCTCTTGAACAAACTTTTGTATACTCGAGTAATTTTATTATCAATCTGTAAACTGATTGCGTCATTGGCATAAAATCTAAACTTGGAAGCGGACCAGCAGCAGCAGCAGCAGCAGCACGTGGAAGGGTTTTGGCCAGATGACATGCTCCCTGGGGGGTCTAAGAATCAGAGAATCGCACATGGTTCATGGTGCTTCCGCTGCAAGGTCGTCCCGCCCCGCCCCGCCACGCCTAAAGGTGTAAATTAATTAATTAATTATTCCCTTTATTGATTGCATGCATGGCGACTGGGACCCTATTCGGCCGCTGGCATTGTGCATTTTTTACCCACCAAATAAGACAATAAAAGCTAAAGCTGGAACTGTAGCTGCGGCTGTGTCTGTGGCTGTGGCTGTAGCTGGAGCACATGCGAGAACAAATATTTGTTAATTAAAAAGTCGAAACATGGCACAAAGCACACACACCACCTGTCGGCAGGCCTTTGAGCCGCAGATAAGAGTATAGAATTATAGAAATAGTTGGGCTGGGAATCAGTAGTCTACGAGATTGTGTTCCCGGGCCAATCTCTGTTTGCTGGCCAGTAATTGCGCCCCTCTGGAAACCGACCTAAAGCCGAATAATTAGCTGGAAATAACTAAAATAAAGCACAAACAGAGAGCCCAGAGTCGGAATGAATGCATGTAGTCTATGTAAACTCGGATAAACAGCGAAACGTGATATGGGACGCAGACCAGATTGTACATATTGTGTCTAAAAATAATACAATAGGTTAAATATGAGTTTTATTTCGATGATAACATATGTTAATTAATTAAATCCCCACGCGATCTTTCCCAGTATTTGCTTTGTGTCGCTCTCTGTCTCTCAGTGTCTCAGTGTCAGTGTCCTCTCGAGGTTTCACTGTACCTTCTCTCTCCCGATGGATTGCTTAAGAAATTTGGCAGCTCTGCCCCTGCCCCTCCCTTTGAAAATCAATCGAACACGCGTCCGAGCCGCACAACGTGACAGACCAATTCACATGTTGGCAAAAAATCTGCGGATCCGCGGATCTGCGAATCGGATCGGACTGGACTGCTATTTAACTTTATCATTCGCCTATTCTTCGCACAATTTGCTTGATGGCTTTATTATGCACTCTGTGACGCAAAACTGACTCTTTTCTTACAGGCTTCTCACCGCAAGATGAGCATTGAACAGAATCATTCCAATTAGAGAGGAGAGTACGAGAGTATCTGACAGATTGAGACAGCGACAGGAAGCCATGCAGCTCCCATCGCGCGCCTAGGATCTCTGACTACTCCACGGAGAGGCACTACGCTGCAGACATGCCCAGGACTGTGAGTCAGCACTCAGCGCCCTCAGACATGAAGTGCCCGTCAATTGCATTTCTCTTCCTGCTGCTGCTCCTGCTGCTGGCCCTGCTCTGTGGCCCGCATCACGCATACGCCCTGGAGGTGGCGGAGGGGGGGCCACTGCGGGAGAGCAACTGCCACGACAGCCACAACGGTTTCGATATCTATCCCAATCCCAATCCATCTTTGATGCCCGCGACCCTGCCACCGACACTGGCACCCACTCCTACGCCCTCCTCCTCGCCCTGGAAGTGTTGCTGCTGGAATGCATCTAATCAAGTAAGTGTTTGATCTACGCAATGTAGACTTGAGTGCGCCCCATATTTGTTTACACAATAAACGTGGACAAACAGGCTCCTGAAGGCACGACACTCCACTCCACTCCACTCCACTCCGCTCTAAGCTCTGAACAACTTTCGCCTCATCCGAGCTTGTGTTGTAGTCAAGTGCCTGCGAATATTGAATTAATCAACTAATTTTCTGCACTTAACACACACACACACTCCCACACCCACACCCACTCATACTCCCACTGCCCTTTTCCACAGAGCGAAGAGGTGGAATGCCGCTGCGAAGGAGCGGAACTCACCCGTGTGCCCCAAACGCTGAAGCTCCCCATTCAGCGGCTAACTATCGCGTCGACGGGCCTGCCACGCCTCCGCTCCACGGGACTGAAGGTTTATGCCCCCACACTACTCGATGTGTGAGTATCTCTATCTGCCCAGGAAGGGACATATACCATAAACATACATATATATTGCGTGTCCTTCAGGGCCTTCACCGACTGTCTGCAGCTGGAATTGATACAGGACGGCGCTTTCTCTAACTTGACTCTGCTGCGAACAATGTACGGCCTGATTGTAATTGTAATTGTGGCCTCAATCAACCGAGGCCCACTTATTATACAAATACTATATATTGTCCCTTCTATTTACAGCTACATTTCGAATGCACCCAAACTGACCTTCCTGTCTAGGGACGTGTTTGCTGGCATTTCGGGCACTGTTGAAATAATGTAAGCCACATCCGAAATTTATCCAAAAATCCCCCACGCCCGTGCCCGTATTTACTCGAGTATGTACTATGTAGCGATGTGTGTACCGACTATATATATAGATCTTAGTCTGGTCACTGGGGAAGGCGGTGAGCAGGGACCAGGGAGCAGGGGGCGGCATTTATGGTATGCTCTGCTGTGAAGTCAAAACAATTATTCAACTTGTTGCTCCTTCATTGATGGTGCATGCTATGGAATGTTGGGGAAATTCTCTAACAAATATCACAATCAGAGGGGGAGCAGGAGGAGGTAACAACTCCAAAGCAAAGGGGGAAATTGTTCAAGTGCATAACTTTGTTAGCTCCGTTATCTCTAACTCTGTACGCACACATACAGTTGTGTTCAATGAAATAATAGCGCTTCTAGAAAAAGAAGCATTCAATTGGCTCACAAAAGCGCGCTACGAATTGGGTTTGCATTCGAAAAACCCGACGTTTTGCCATCGACTGGAACTGTAGCCACTCCGCAAAACCTTCAAGCAGGATTTATAATGCTTGCATACCAGACTTTCCAAAGAAGTGCCACTTGGAATCCTAGAAGGAGATTTAAAAGTGCTGAGATGCGCCACTGCTAATCCATTGGACACTGCTGTATATCCCCCATCAGAATGGGGATAATGCCTGCTGCAAAGTGCTGTGGGTAATGCAGCTGCTATGCAATGTCAATAAACAAGCACTCTGAGAGGCAAGAGGCGAAAGGTGAAAGTTGCTGTGTTCAAAGGGTGGGGGCTTAAAGTTTTCCTGGAAAATGTCATAGGGTGGGCGAGTGACAGATGCTGCAAGTTAAGCATTTTTAAAACATTACCTCCATCTTCCCCTCCCCCTGCCCACAGACGCATCATTAACAGCGGACTAACCAGCGTTCCGGACTTGAGTCACCTGCCGCCGTATAACATTTTGCAAATGATGTGAGTAGCCGCAAGCCGCAGCCCAACGTTGGGTAATTAACTGCCTTTCGCTAATGCTGTTCTCTTCCTCGCAGAGATCTCGATAACAATCAAATCACTCGAATAGATACTAAATCCATAAAAGTAAAGACTGCCCAATTGTACGTATACTGCCCCCCCCCCGATAGACCGCCACGAAATATCCGCAATAATCTCTTTGGGAATCTTTATAGCATTTTGGCCAACAATGACATACGCTACGTTGATGATTCGGCTTTCTTTGGCTCAAAGATAGCCAAACTGTGAGTAGAAATACAATAGATATGCCATTTGCTTGGTTCGAGTCTTGTTTTTTGTAGCTCTCTAAAGGACAATCGAAAGCTCAGCGAAATGCATCCGAATGCATTCCACGGCATCATAGACATTACAGAACTGTACGTACAGGGTTTTTGAAGGGCTCTACCTACCTATAGATAATATAATATGATGTTTTCCCAGTGATCTCTCTAGCACTGCGCTTGTGGGCCTGCCATCAGCTGGACTGCAGACCATCGAAGCCCTGTACATCCAGAACACGCACACTCTCAAGACGATACCCTCCATATACAATTTTCGGGTAAGCAAAAGGACTCCCCTCCCTCCCCATCGATCCCCAGCATTACATGTTTGCCCATCCACAGAACCTGCAGCGGGCGTACCTCACCCACTCGTTCCACTGCTGCGCCTTCCAGTTCCCGTCGCGGCACGACCCGGAGCGACACGCGCAACGCGTTCGAGAGATCGAGAAATGGCGGGAGCTGTGCAACATCGAGCGCTTGGCCCGCAAGTCGGAGAGAACCACAAATGATTCCTCCGGGGAGGGCAGGGGATGGCAGGAGGAGATGCCGGAAGATTTTGGCACATTTGACGCCGACAGCCTATCCGGGGAGGCGGCTCCCAGCCTCTATGCCTCGTTCGACTACATGGCGGATACGACCATCAACTTGGGCCAATTTCACGAGCAGATCACCCTCAACCCGGACGATGAACAGTCTGCCGAGTACTGCGGAAATTTCACATTCAGGTGAGACATTCCCGCCTGATCTTGGGGCTGATCATTACCGTACATGGGGCATATGTTCGCAGGAAACCCAGTGTGGAGTGCTACCCCATGCCCAATGCCCTGAACCCCTGCGAAGACGTGATGGGCTATCAGTGGCTGAGAATCTCGGTTTGGATAGTGGTCGCCCTGGCGGTCGTTGGTAATGTGGCGGTGCTGACAGTAATACTATCGATTCGGTAAGAGTTACACAATTTCCAGCAGCGGCTGCAGAAGCAGCTAATCTCAAGCCCTATTGCCATTTCAGACCCGAGTCGGCATCGGTGCCGCGGTTTCTCATGTGCCATTTGGCCTTTGCCGACCTCTGCCTGGGGCTCTACCTGCTGCTGGTGGCCTGCATCGATGCCCATTCCATGGGAGAGTTCTTCAACTACGCCTACGACTGGCAATACGGTTGGTTGGTTGGGATTTGCCTTCGGCTCTGTTCTCTTATTCTGATTTTGGATTCCTCTCTCTCTCTGCTCTATGCCCAGGGGTGGGCTGCAAAGTAGCCGGATTCCTCACGGTTTTCGCCAGTCATTTGTCGGTGTTCACGCTGACTGTGATTACCATCGAGCGCTGGCTGGCGATTACACAGGCCATGCACCTGAACCATCGCATCAAATTGCGCCCGGCGGCGATAATCATGCTGGCCGGCTGGATTTACTCAGTGCTAATGTCCTCGCTGCCATTGTTTGGCATCAGCAATTATTCATCGACCAGGTAAGAGCAGGCTGGCACCCTTAGCCCTGCGTAAACTGAATCCTTTGGCGTTTTGCAGCATTTGCTTGCCGATGGAAAACCGCGACGGATACGACACTGCCTACCTTATCGCCATACTCGGGTGCAACGGTGTCGCCTTCTCCATCATAGCCGTGTGCTATGCTCAGATCTATCTATCGCTGGGCCGCGAGACGCGTCACGCCCGCCAGAAGAATCCGGGAGAGATGAGCGTGGCCAAGAAAATGGCCCTGCTGGTGAGTGAATCGCGGGATCATACCATATACCACCATAATACCACCCACTTGATCTTGTTTTAGGTCTTTACCAACTTTGCCTGCTGGTCGCCCATTGCCTTCTTTGGCCTCACCGCCCTGGGGGGCTATCCGCTGATAAATGTTACCAAATCCAAGATATTACTAGTATTCTTCTATCCATTGAACTCGTGTGCGGATCCCTATCTGTATGCCATACTAACGTCGCAGTATCGCCAGGATCTGTTCACCCTGCTGTCGAAGTGAGTAAAGGCAGCTCCCTTCTGTGTCTGTATCTCTATCATTCATCGGGAATGCCCCTTCCCATTGCAGATTAGGTTTCTGCCGTCAGAGCGCTTTAAAGTACAAGCACAGCTCCTCCATCCAGGCCACCTCGCGCTTCACCATCCACGGATCCATCCAGCGGCACGGATCACTCAACTGCAAGATGCAGCAGCCGACGCTCCTGGGCGTGGAGACACAGAGCATGCTGAAGAGCAGCGAGGACTACGTTTAAACTGAAGCTTATGTATTCTGAATACACCTGTTCTTCTACCTGTTTGTGATATATGTATACATTGTATCTGTAATCTCTTAGCTCTCTCTACACTAATTGTAGTTCTGTTACGTTACGTTACGTTAAGTTTTTTGTTAGCTGTGCCAGTATTGTTGCATCCTCCCATTACCTATTGCATATATTGTACCCTCTAAGACTAAAGGTTTCTAAGATTAAGGTTCCTTCTAAAGTTATCTGATGCCTAAAGCGGAAAGTATTTCTAAAGTTTTCAATGGATTACCATGGAATATGCTATGCTGTATACGATTGTTGTTGTGCATATTCAAATATATCGTTCAAATGTGACGTTCAATATGATGTTCTCATTAAATAGATTGGAAAACGAGCCAGCATTTCCACTGCATTGCCCCTGGCCATCGTTTGATTCTCAAGAAAAGTTTTACCGCTTGCCGTTTGAAAATGTATCGTCAGGGTTGATATCGATAGGCTGAATAAGTGCACAGCGCACTCTGGCGGTTGGTTTAAGCGCAGCGTTGCCACACCTACGCATAAATGTCTCACTTGAGACGAGGAAAATGTACCAACGGAATTTTGACATGTTGGCCCTCAGATCTTCGGATCTGGTATAGGGCGCGATTGGTCCTGGTAGCGGCAAGGGCAGCGGCTTACAACGTTCACGCTCGTTTTTGGTCCGGTTCGAGCTATGTCCGGAGCTTTTTTGACGAGATGTTGGCATCCCTGTGGTTCTGTAACGTCATCAACCAGCAAGTAACGGAAAAATGTAACGTGCTGGGATGCTCTGCGATATTTTACCTTTGAGTCCACGAGGCCATAGCTGTATTACCAGGATATCTATGCCTTCCACGAGGTGAGTGAAATCAGAGAGATCGCTTTCAGAACTCTTATTCCCATTGTTCTTTTTCTTTAGCTGGAGGAGTGTGAAATCGATGTGAGACTGAACACCTTCGGAGGGTGTAGGCCCTGCTCCTGCACCATCTATGTATATCTCAAGGATTACCTGCAGAAGACCACCGAATACTTTTGGATAGTGCCATTGCACAAGTCATTACGTTTACATAGGATATTTTATATCATCTTAGTACGATGTTCCTTAACTTCAGTTGAATGTAGATGGGATTTGATGGTATTCCCCTCCCATGCAATTACACAATTGTTGTGCGGCAATTTTCCAAGGAAAATACTGTGTTTTTGTTTACGACTCTTCTTCCCGCCTATGCAGTCGGTCCTTACCGGGGTTGGGTCTCCTCTTCCTGGCGGATCAATCAAGCGAAATCAAGCGTGTTGTATAAATATCTATACGTAGCACACACACACACACACGAACAGGGGCATACGCGTACGCATACGCATATTTGTGCTAGTGCGGCGTTTAAGTTTAGTTCGGTAATTAAAAGCCAAATGCTAATAAAACGAAAATTTATTAGCATTGTCGGCGAGTAAGTATGTCCCAGCCCAGGGGGGGGGGGGGGGGGGGGGGGGGGGGGGGGGGGGGGGGGGGGGGGGAGGAGGAGTGTTTGTTGGGCACACAAACTATGTCACTTTGGAGGCGGATAGGATGGCGGATATGCCCGATGTGTGTGTCTGTGTGTGTGCCACAATTGCATATGGAAGGAACTTTCGTGGGAGTCGGAATTGTCGTTGGTCTATACATGTGGGTGTTGAAATCCCTATGGATTTTTAATGTACTTAATGTGAGTGACAGCCGACGGAATGGGCACGATCGATTTTCGCGTCGCGGCGCGCCCCTCCCCGGCTCCTCTGCGGAGGGGTTGGACACCGACACCGACACCGACACCCTATCAAATAAATGTCAACGCAAATCCCCATGCACTCCCACGCACTCACACGTTATCAATTACAGTGTAAACCCATTTATTCCCATCTGCATATATGCAAGCCTATTTTCGGTGCTGGTCCAATCCCGTCCCCCTCTGCCCTGCCTCTTCTGGGCGGTACCCTTAACTCCATCGAGTGTCGCATCCTTTAAAACCCCCGACAAACACAAAGTAAATTCATAATTAATACATTTGCAAAGAGTGATAAAGAAAGAGAAACGAAATTAACGCGGCTTCTCCAGGCGTACAGTGATCCCTCCACTGAGTACACAGCATACCGGGAACGGAACCCGTGCTATGACCCAAAGCACGGAACGCACACGAAAGGCAGACAGCAGACGGCGAACGGAGGGGTGGAGCGGTGGCAAGCGGCTGGCAAATTAGCCAAATGCGTTATTTGGCCGACAAGCAGCTCGCTCAGTCGCTCACGGGACGTCCTGGCGTTTGGCCGCAAAAAAGAAATATAACCGGAAAAGACCCCTCTCCGCCGACTGCTGTGTGTGTGTGCGTGTGTGTGGGGGCGAGTGTTGGCTTTGAAATTGGAAATTTGAAAGGAATTTCCAAAGAAAGCAGGCCATGTGCCAGCAGAACTGATTTACTGGTTAGTTCTCGATGGAACATTGAACGATGCTCTTACAATATTGCCAGCCGAAACAACATCTGGCCATAATCAACTGATAAATTTATCAATTAACTTGTCCTGCTATCAGTCGCGGCCAACAGCTAATCAGATTGGGTGTATCTGTGTGTGTGTGTGTGTGTGTGTGATGTGTGTGTGGGTGTTTTGTGCAACAAGTCTGTGTGTGTGTTTAATCAAATAAATAAGCCAATTAATTGGGGAATGGATTGCATTTAATGAGAGTCCCCCCTCGGGACGTGCTTCAGGAACTTCTGTGTACATTTCACCTTTGCTCTTAATGGGGCAAAACCCTGCTTGATGCCGAATTTTGATGATGAATCATAGAATGAGCCCGTGTGTCTAGGAATTTCGTTTATGTTCGCACTTAATCCACGGGTCTACTGGCACTTTGATTACTCAGATTTACTCATCTCTCCCGCACCCGTACCCGCACCCGTACCCATACCGAACCGTGTGTTCTATCCAATATCTTTGCCGTGTCTTTCGCTCTCCGCCACCCACTCTCTTAATCATTTAATATCAGATTTTTCCAAATATTTTCCAAACAAAGACCTGGAAATGTACGCGCCTAAAGAAAAAAGCAGCATCACAAAAACAATAAAAAAAAAATAGAAAAAATTATCAAAAAAAGTATAACTCAGGAATTTTGTTCAATGCCGCCCTGTGTTGATGGTTTTGTTGCTATTTGTGTACTTTAATCGACAACAGTAAAAAAACTAAAAGCAATGGCAAAGCCGAAGCTGGGAATACCCTAGCGGATGCTCTATGGCAGATTGAGATACGTTTAAGCATAAGCAGGGGAGAGATAGATGGCCTATAGTCTCTCCTTCAGGGCGTTGCAAGCTTCCCTCGAACTTTGCTATGCCTTCTGCAAGGGTATAGAAATATTGCGCATACGCTACGTTGACTAGTCCGCTCAGCAGAGGGAGCAACATCTCAGGTTGGACACACCGACTGCCGGCGGCCCGACAGCCAACTGTCAGTTTGTAATCAACGCGTGCCAGCGGCAGCTGTGCGTGTGCCTAAGAGCCATTTCGGGAGCCATAACCCCAGGTCCCCCGATTCCGTTCAGATCCGTGACATATAGCCATCGATATCGATAGAGACAAAGTGCAGTTTGGATGTGTGCGTTGGCGGGTTGAACAAACCCATTGTGCCCAACCGTGGGGCCAGAGATTAATTACTTAACCATACGATACGATACGACACATGTCTGCCTGCGACTAGAGGTGAGGAGATAGTTGAGAGAATTGTATCTGAGAGACAGCTTGAGACCGGTGCAGTGCAACCAGTTTGTGTTTATCTACGGGGCGTGGAAGAACCTCGGATCCATCATACATATGTATGTGCATTGCAGCTATAGTGTCATCCGATCGAAGGTTGCTCTCGGGCTGGCAATAAAACAACCAATTCGTAGGAAATTCCTCTAGCTATGGAATATGGCTCCATGTGTTTTGATTTATTTATTGATTGCCAAACGCTCTTTGAATAAACAGAAGAATAGAAACAGAAACAGATTTTCGGCCCGCATTCATAATCCCAATCGCAATCCGAATCCGAATCCGTATCGAACTGTAATGGGAATATTAATTGGGGGATCATTTAAATATTATTTTCGGGCCGTGCATGTTCCGCTGCATAATTTATGGGACGCTAATTACTTTGTTTCGTGTGCTGTCCAAGGCCAATTACGCTTACTTATTGCAATTTATGTGGCCGTATGCAGTGCGGCCGTAATTGGAAATTGTGTAAGGCAGCCGTCGCCGGCCACACACTGAGAAACACAGCAGAAGTGTTTCAAATTGACAGAGCGAACAGAACAGACTATAAAGTGATCAGAGAGTCCTCAAGAATCCCAGAGAATCTTCAAGCAAGATGCGGGATAGTGGGTACTCTACCATCAATCATCAATCATCAGCCGATTTCCTATAGAATTCATGAACTTTTACTTGCTGTACTAGCTTTTTCCCTCAGTGTACTGTTTGAATGCAATTCTGGTGCGTTCTCTCACTCGTCTGGCATTTTTCTAACGACGCCACCGAGTCGGACCCAGCCCAGTTTGTGTTGCCAGTTGATTAAGTGAACCCTTTTCCCACGCAGAATCAATTTGTAGATGTCCAATACGTACAACTACACCTTGGAGCACACCACAAAGGAGCGATAGACTGTGTCAGCAGGGAGCACGGAGCAGGGAGCACGGAGCAGGGAGCAGGTGGAACCATGACCATGCCACTGAACAGTAGCAGTAGCGGCAGCGACTTGCCAAGTGCAACTGCCGACCCGCATCAGCCTCAGCCTCATCATCATCATCATCAGCAGACCCTGCTGCTCTATTCCGGACTGCTCTCCTCCGCCCTGTCAGCCGCCACCACGGAGGACTCCAGTGTCAGCACGAGTAATGCCTTGGTGCTCATTCAGACGACAACCAGTGCCACGACAGCAGCAGCAGGATTGGGAGAATTGGGATCAGGAGCCACATCCATATCCACGCTCAGGGCTACGGCAACGGCGGCCGGAGTGCTGGGAGTGCCTTCGGTGAACTCCTATTTGGTGAGCATGGCCTGGCCCAAGTCCCTGGCCGTCGCCCTGTTCCTGGTGCTCATCCTCGTCACGGTCGTGGGCAACACTCTGGTCATACTCGCCGTGATGACCACCCGACGGCTGCGCACCGTCACCAACTGCTTCGTGATGAACCTGGCCATAACGGACTGGCTGGTGGGCACCTGTGTGATGCCTCCATCGGTCATCCTCTACATAACAGGTGGGTGGTCAAGCAAATCCTTTGCTGGAAAAGATTCCACTTCAATAAGTGTACAATATTTACTCCGCAGGCACCTGGCGCTTCGGATGGATACTGTGCGACATATGGATCTCCCTGGACATTCTCCTCTGCACCGGCTCCATCCTTAGCCTGTGCGCAATCAGCCTGGACAGGTGAGTGGTGCTCAGGGGGCTGTTCGTAGAGCTAATTTCTTAATTTGTCGTTGATGACTCATAGTCCATATCCGCAGCCAAAGCTAAAGCCAAAGCCAAAGCCAATGCCAATGCCATGGCCCAGAGCTATCTCTGTGGGATAGGGATAGGAGACAAGGTGCAAAAACAGTGCAAAATAATTAATTTGTTGACGTTTTTATTGCCCCTTGACTGTTGCCATTGCCATTGCCATTGCCACGCCAGCGAGCAGCATACCCTTTGAATGTCCTCCGACACCACAATGGATGAGCAGCAAGGATTGGGTGGGGCTGTCCTTAGTCCACAGTCCACAGTCCACAGTTCACAGTCGACAATCCGTAGTCCATCCGTAGTCCGTTGCTTTTGTTGGAAGTTTCAATTACATTTTAATGGCATTTCCAAGTTTTGTGTGCTGCTTTCCCTCTCTGTTTTCCGCTTTCCGCTCTCCGCTCTGCTCTACTTGGATGGCGATGCCTCACGATTCCTGAGCGACCTGGTCCTGGCCTGGCCTGGCCTGGGCTGTGGCTTTATGAACAACAATATGTCTGTTTGGCTTTTGTTTTTTGTTTATTGTACTTTTTCTCAATTTCCTCCATTTGCCGTGCGTTTATTGCCTTGCCGTGCCTGGTGGGCCGGGCTGGGCTGGGCGCTCTCTTTCAGGTATCTGGCCGTCACACAACCCTTGACGTACTCGAAGAAGCGTCGCTCCAAGCGCCTGGCCCTGCTCATGATACTGGTCGTGTGGATAACGGCCCTGTCAATCACATGTCCGCCGTATTTGGGCTGGTAAGTAATGCTCCCCAATGCTACCCAATGCCCCCCAGTGCCACCCAATGCTCTTTTTACGGCCTGCCTCCTCCGCTGATCTGATGCCTCCACTGGCTAATGGTATGGATAGATAACGGCCAACAAAGGCCCCAAAATACATGCGCTTATTTATATACAGACGAATTTCCAGCTGCGCCTAAAACATTACGTAATTGCTTCATCTGTTGTTGTTTTTTCTGCTCTTCTTGCACCCATTACACATTGAAGTTTTAATGAGTTGTTAATGACTTTGTGTGTCGCGCCGCAGTTGCCTCAACTTTTACAGGCCCTGCACAGGCACTCGTATGGTGCATACTCTGAGGCGCCCCAAAATAACCAAAACACATACTTTTGTACATACCCCTGTCCTTTTGTTTCCTTTCCTTATTCCAGTGCAGTTTCACATTAAAGCCACCGGCTAAGCCACAGCTGCGGCACATTAGAAAAACTCTTCTATTTTAACTGGGCAAAAGTGCAATTATGTATAATCAGCAATCCGCACAGCTGCCACCGCAGCATCACTTCGAGAAACAGTTTTAGTCAGAATTTAATGAAACTGAAGGAGAGAGAGATCTGTTCCCGTTCCGATTGATCGTCTCTGAGCGAGTCGTCGTTGAGCGAGTCGTCTCTCTCTCTCCCTCCATACGCGCTCTCTCACGAACACCTGAACAGCAAAGAGGCAGCCAGTGGACAGGAACAATCAAGCACAGCAATGGGAGAGACAGTGGAAAGGAACAATCAAGCACCGAAATGGGACGGGCAAACGGTAGATCGTAAAGAAGGCAACGGAAGACACTGCGAACAATCTCGTAGTGAATTCTGAACAAGTAAATAGCAAAGCGAGAGAATATAGCTGCTTGTTGTATAGGATATGGGTAGTAATAGATCTGCTCATCCCACATACTGCCCTCCGCGCTGGGCTCCCTTTTGGTGGATCTAATTTAACAGGGTTTCCCTCATCAGAGCTCTGCTTTCATCCCAGCTGTTCATTTGGTTAGCTTTGCTTTCCTGGGAATTCGGAATTTAAAAGTCAGTTCAGATTTGTGTGGGCTCAATGACCAGCACGAGGAGAGACGTTCGTGCATAAATAAAAGGGGTTCCAGAAGGGAATCTGCGCCACGACTGGCTTTGGACTTAAATTCAAATTTCGCTCTGCTTAACTCACTCGGTTGTCAGGGCCCAAGTCCCCAGATCCCCAGAACGCCAGAAGCCCAGTCCCCAATCCCTATCTCCGTCTCCATCTCCATTCGCATCCACATTCACGACCGACTACAGACCACACATCCAACTCAAGCTGGAATTCAATTTTCCATTCGCAGGTACGAGGCGGGCAGGCACCAGGAGGAGTATGTGGACTGTCGCTACAACCAGAACAAGGGCTACGTGGTCTTCTCGGCCATGGGATCGTTCTTCATCCCCCTGACGGTGATGCTGTACGTCTACGTCAAGATTGGTTATGTGCTCACCTCGCGCCGACAGCGCATTGTGCGCGATGCGGTAAGCTGTCTCTCTCTTCGTCTCTCCTGCAATGTGTCATGAAATTTATCATGCCCCACCGCCATCAGACTATCTCTAACCGCCTGACACACTCTCATCACTCTCCCCTCTCTCCCGCACACTCAAACAGAACTCGGAGCGCACGGCGGACTGTGACGTGGATGGCGACAACTTCATCTCCGAGTCGGAGCACTATCACTGCACGCCCACCAAGTGGCTGCCGCACCGGAAGTCCCGCTGGAGGTTCAACTCGTTGCACGACCAGACAGGCGCAGGCACAGGCACAGGCTCCACTGCCAGCGCGGGCAAACAGTCACTCAAGTGCCCAAAGTGCCAGGAGAAGACCGGACAAGTGCCGGACAAAACGCTGACCTTCAAGCATCAGCCCACGTTCTACGAACTGGTGGAGGTCTCCCGCCTCTCCTCACTCATCCACTGCTCGGCAATTAGCTGCAAGTACGGCGGCCCCTGCATGCATTCTACGCCCTCGGTGCCCTCGGGGCTGCACTACACGGGCAGCCAGGCCTCCTTCTCGGACACCTGCCTGGGGGGCATGCAGGGATCCAATATGGCCGCCGAGTCGCCATCCGACTCCAAGCCGCAGCCGTTGGACGGAGACTCCAAGGGCGGCTCTCAGGCGGTCCTGCAGAAGAGAGTCTTCGACATGCAGCACCATTATCAGCAGGGACAGGTGCCGGTGCAGGTGCCCGTCCAGGCCCATCATCATCATCACAGCCATAATCACGGCCAGCACAACCCCCACAGGATGCCGATGCGAGTTTCGACCACGAAACGTGATAGTACAAAGACCGCCAAGACCCTGACGATTGTGATGGGCGGCCTAATTGCTTGCTGGCTGCCGTTCTTCGTCTACTACCTGCTGATACCCTTCCTTCCCCGGCCGGCGGTGCTCGAGGACCTCATGTTCGGCTTCACCTGGGTGGGCTGGGTCAATTGCGCCATAAACCCCTTCATCTACGCCTTCTACAATCCCGACTTTCGCACTGCCTTCTGGCGCCTCACCTGCCGACCCATCTGCAAGCAAAAGCGTCCTCCCAACCATCTAGCCATGTTCCGCGGCTAAGCTCCCATCCCAGTATCTTGATAGTTGTGCCATAATCTTAGACAATCCAAGCAAGGCTTCGCTGTGATGGGTTCCCATCCTCAAGCTAAACGCCAGAGTCCTAAGAGATGTATCTTGTCCATGTAGCTTTTAGTGTGCACTAGGCTTTATCCCAATGTTGCACTATGTAGATGGTTTCTCTAGTCGTCCGGAAGATACTTACTTGTTGGCTCCCCCATCATAGAATATCCAATTAAAGGCAGTATTTATAGTGTATCCGCATTCAAGGCTATCCTTTGGTCTTAGTTGAGTTATGAGTGCCATCTTCGAGCAGAGACGAATTAATCCTATTTAAGATTTTATAATATATCATAAATATATGTATGTGCAGTGTGTGGTGGAAAACAAACCAAAACCGAAACCGAAACCAAAACCGAAACCAAAACCGAAACAAAAGACAAATTATAGTATTTGCAGGGTCTTTGTTGCCTGACAGCAACTGTTGACTGTCTGGATGTCTGGCAGATGAGATGATGGTATGGGTCCGGTCCAGTAGCTGCCAACGACATATCTGGCGTATCCTTTGTGGGTCCGTCCCACGTCCCACATCCCACGGCCCTGCAGGCACTGGCAGAGTCCGGGTCCGGGTCCGGGTCTGGCCAACCCATTTAATGTTTGAGCAATTGTCCGGAGGAGCACTGAAAGTGAAACTGAAACGGGATTTCAAGCTGCAATTGTGCTGGAAAAGATTTTGAAGTGGACACACATAAAACACAAACAAAAAAACAAAAAAAAACAAAAGAATAAAAGAAGAATAAAAAGAAAAGCCTTTGTCCCCACTCTAGAATTAGGAAGCACGTTTTTTAGGCCACTGAAGTCACTAGACAGACACTTTGTATATTTGTACTATGTACTATATATGTATGCTATACTACTATATATTATATTCTACTTGTTATATTTATAAATGTTCACTTGGAATGGATCTCTGTAGGACAGGAAGTTCTTGCAATAAAACTTAAGTTCAACTCAAAGGAAAGTCGAAAGAAGATTATAGCAGATGTTTTCGTGGAAGGACCACATCCAGTCCGGCCCTGCCTCCAACTTCTTGCCATAAAAGTTGAGTACGACTCGAGGAAAAGTCCTGTATCAGTGGGGGTGGAGGAGGCGGAGGAGCACTGCAATTTTCCTCGCAGCCTTGGCTTCTTCTTTTTTTGCTTCTTGTGTGTGATTTATGATTGGAAGTGGTAACCCAGTGGCCGCCACTAAGTTGTTTACCGCAACGAGAACGGAAGCGAAAGAAACGCTGAATCAGCCGGCCACGTCTGGGATTACGGCTCTCCGGGCTTTGACTCCGTCTCCGGGCAGCCAGCTGGCGGGCTGCGTGGCGATACATTAATTTAGCTGGAAATAAGGCGTGAAAAAAAGATGCGGTCATCATAATTACGAGCCCACGAGGAAGGGGAGGAGGAGCTGCCACACCACACACAAGCGCGCAGGGAACACACATGCGATTCACATGCGGAATGGCATGCATATGTGTGGCAGGTGGTGGCAGGTGGAGCACGGGGACTCTTTGCCTCTAATGAATTGCAACACATTTCGCTGTCACATTTCACATTTCACTTTCGAGTCGAGCTCGGCGGAAACAGGAACAGGTGCCTCAGCACCAGAAGCGGTCCGGTCCCCTAATGCCCCATGTCAGCGACAAGTCAGCGGCCTCTGAGAATCCTCGCTGAGAATAAAATACCCTCGCACACCCAACACTGCACTGTAATTTGGGGGTTTTTTCGAGGGCGCTTGATATCGCATAATGTGTTAAATTAAATGGGAGCCCGGGCTGTGGGTCCCTGGTCCCTGGTCCCTCCTATTTTTAGCCAGGTGCCGACAGGGTGCTTAGGCTAATGTGGTTTGTTGGCCAAAGATTTTCGGTTATGTCATCGCAGTGGAGAGCAGGCTCCCCGGCAATGCATACAAAAACGAAATATATGTACTCGCACATTGTATAGGTATATAGTATATCGATATTTTCAAGCATTTAACAAGTGCTCGGGACAGGAAAAGTTTGCCAATGACAAATGCTCCCCAGAATGTTTTTTCGAATGAACTTTTGTTTTACCCGTATTTTCCGCTTGCTTCTTTGTTTTTATCCTCGACGTGGTCGGGTAGGGGGGCCTTGAGTGCCCCCTTCTCTGTCATACTCTGTCTCTGTCTTGCTGTGCCCCCAAAATCTCGTTGGCTGCAGACGGTGATTCGGGGAGGGGGGGATTCGATCAATTAATGTAATCCAACTTGGGCTCGGGCTCAATTAGAGTCTTAAAACTCCATTTAGAGGATGCTCTGTTGAAATTTGTTCTCGTTCTGTTTCCTCCCGGGATGTGTGTGGGGAGCAGCTCCACTGAAATATTCATAGGGCGACGGCAAGAGAGCAAAGCTGAAAGCGGTCCATATTTATGGTTATTTTTCGCAACAAACACAACTTTGCTTTCAAACCGTTCGCCCGGGCCCTCGTTTTGCTTTTTTGTGTGAGGGTTTCCCTTGAATTTGCTGTGCTGGCTAAATATATGTAAATACATAAGAGTACATCCATGTATGTGCGCTGCAGTTGGTTGTGAATTCAATTTTGAAGCTGTTCAATAATTCACGCCCAACACACACTAAACATTGTTCATGGTCCTCCGACTGCCGACTAGAATCCTTGAATAACAAAGACCCTCCTCTAGCCCGGAGAGAGGGAGTTGTCTTTTCGATTTGTCTATTTATTTGTTTGTTTTTTTGGTTTCACAAAAATGATGAACTATTAATAGATATGCAGATTATGCGGATTATGTATATGATATTAGACGCACGCGTACGCCCAGCAGATGAGAGACAGCACTGGAGGGCTCCTGTGTCTGTTTCAGCCAAAAGTGTGAAACGTCTTTCATCCGAAGCCTCGCACGGCCTGACATGTGAGCTGAAATTCTGGATTCTGGATTCTGAATTTGGATTGAAGATTGTTGACTGAGGCGTGGACGGGGGACGGGGGCCGGGGCGATGAAGGGTAAAGTTGAGAAATGCTATGCTGATGAGGCTTCGTTCTGACTTAATCTCTATGTCGTAGCATTGCTTGATTACATTAAATGACTTCACTCGGAGATGGGAATGAAAACGGAAGGGAGTGGGTAAGGACTCTGTTAAAAGTAGATTGCTTGGTGCTTGGCGAAACACGTGTTACATTGTGCTACTTCTGGTAGGCTCTAGGGCTAGCTAAGCTGTGGGTTGATGGCCTGAATAAATGATGCCTAAATTATATATGTATAGTATTCTCACATAAATACATCTCTCAAACATTCACACACACACAGACACACTTTAAAGCTAAGGGAAAACTCTTGAAGTTCCAAACGGACTTCAACTATAAACTAAATCACAGTAACTCTCTTTTAACTGGCTGATTAAAGCTAATTCTCGACTGAAACCCCACTGAATGCGGCCCGGACTCTGCTGCTCCACTGCTCCACTGCTCTCTCTCGGCTGTAAATCAGGGCCACAACTACTATCTGTGCTGTATCTCTTGGATTTATGGTGCACCGATATCAGCTATGACTGAGATACAGGGAGAGGTCTCTCTGATATACTCGGGCACTAAATTCGAGTCTGATAATAGGGCAGAGCTGCCTCATAAATACATCACGCACTGGTCTTCCCAAAGAGAATGCACAATTCGTTTGGACAGGTGTCGGGGTCACCAAAAGGTGTCCCACCAGGCCACCCCACCCCAGTGCATATTCCGCACACGCACATATCTCTCAGAGCAAGTCTGAAGTCTGACTAGCTGAATATTAGAGTGGGAATGGTAGTAGATGTGTGCGCAATTTCGGTGAACCATATAACCAAGTTTCCTCATCCATCTAAACTGTCTATGCCTCCAGCTCCGCCTCCGCCTCCACCTTAGACACTGCCACTGCCAGCGCCACGTTGTTGCAAGTTCGAGGGAGCGTGGAGCGGAAAAGTCATGCGGAAATTACTAAATCGATACGTGCTGCCACGTATCTGATTTTCTACGGGTCTCCCGTATGGAAAGCGACTGCACAAATGCCTTTAAATCATGTGCAACAGTGGAACCATATTTATACGGATATGTACGGACAACTGACAGGGGCGGACACATCTCCTTTGGCCGTAAAAACATACTACACAGCGATACAATCTATGTATTTCCTGCCCGGCAACCTTGGAACCTTGGAGCATTGGGGACCTAGAACTTCCTCCGAGTCCAAGCCAAATCCAGTGGAATACCCGCGTTTTGCAGTCGAATGATCTAGTATGAAAGCGAACCCTGACGGCGAAGGGAAATGAAAATAAATTATACAACAAACTGAAGAACAATTACACATCCGGGGGATGGGGCATGAGGACGATGAGGGTCTGCTCAAGGTGCAATTAGGGACCACACCTAAAAGTTAATGAATAAGTTAATCATATGCTGTGCAGTGGCAAATTTGTTCAGGGCTTGAGTGTGGGTTGAATGGAACATGGAAAGTGGGGACTGGGGACTGAGGACTGAGGGACATGTCCTATCGCCTGATGGACATGGTGTTGGTGGGGAACTGGGGCTTCTGGCCGGAACTGAAGAAACGCTTGCAGGTGAGGCGCCAGAAGGCGGCGCGGAAGTCGACGCTGTAGAAGGCGTAGATGAACGGATTGATGGCGCTGTTGAACCATCCCAGCCAGGTGAGAGCCTTGGCCAGCATATGGCTGACCTGGTGCTCCGCCAGAAACGGTGTGATCAGATAGTTGATGAAGAACGGCAGCCAGCAGGCTATGAATCCGCCCACCACGATACTCAACGTCTGCGTCGTCTTGGTCTCCTTCTTCAGCGACGTAATGCGATTCGACAGGGACTTGCTGTTGGTGTTGGTGATGGTGCTGCTGCTGCTGGGATTCGGGTTCGGGCTGCCCCCAGTCGATGTTGTGGTCAGATGCTGATGGTGCAGATGGTGCAGGTGGTGCAGATGGTGGCCGCGCAGTCGATCCCGCTCCCTTTCCTGGCTGCCCAGGCCCAGGTGCGAGTGTCGAAAGCTTTGGGCTCTGGCCTGGGACTGGGACTGCCATTGTGTATCCAGGAGGCTGCTGCCCGGCCCGACGCCACTTGTCATTGTGGTGATGGTTGTCGATGCCGTCGATGTGCGCTTCAGGGACGAGGGCCGTGTCAGCTCGTAGCATCCATTCTTCACCCCACTGGAGGCACCGCCACCTGAGGGCAGCGCCAGCAACGACTGGCAGTGAATGCCTCCAGCCGTAGTCACAGCTGGGGACCCACCTCCTCCACCTCCACCTCCACCTCCACCTCCACCTCCACCTCCACCTCCTGCTCCTGCTGGGGCCCCGCCGAGCTGCTCGCTGTCGCCGAGCATCATCTCGTGCAGCTCCTTGGCAATTGTCTGGTTGGAGAAGGTGCGCGACGTCGCCTGCCGCTGTCGATGGCCCGCCGAGCTGGGCTCCTGCTCCGACAGCTCGTTTTCCACGTCCGCAGCCGTGTAGCGCTTGAATTTCTAGACACGCAAAGTGCACGGAACGAAAGAAGCACAAGTCAGTGGATGATAAATAACTAAAATGGAGCCAAAGTGCGGTTAAAGTTTGTCTAAAGCTAAAAAAAAGGAAACCGCAGCTTTGCAGGATACAAACCCAGCAATGCCCCTGCTCTAAACTAAATTCAACGAAAAAATTGCATCTGGCAAGCTTAAAAGATATGAGAATACTACTCTTTAAAGCCCACACACAAACACATATGTATATATACGGACTCTGCATGGGAGAAGTCGGGAAAAAAATAGTTGAGGACTGTAGAGGGAGGATTAGCTGCCGCATGGCGATAGCTTGAATACCCTTCTGGCATAGCAGAAGAGAGAATTGGCCAGGAGGAGATGCACTTGACTAGACTCCAGGGTAATGGCTTTTAGAAGAAGTGCATGGATGGCCTTCTGGACGGCAGAGTCGCAAAAAGTTGGCTCCTGAATGGGAAATGGGGCATGGGAATGGGAATGCATAAATCTGTTTAACCGATTGATATGAACTCGTATGCAGAATCTAATCCAAGCGTGTTCAAGGGCAATAAAATTCAGCTCATTGGCTTTCAAACTTAGAGAATGCCCCCACGCCTAAAGCCCCAACCCCTAGGACATGGCTCGGATCGACAGAGAGTCGAGCCCGGTGCCCGTGCCGGCCGGGGCATGGTATTTAAATCTGTGTAAGCTGCTGGCGTATGGGAATTATGAAACAAACGTGCCGCAGTTAGCTCTGTACGTGTGGTGGAGGAGGCACCGGGATGCGGCTCCAGCTGCAGCTGAAGCTGCAGTATTTTGTGGGTTTTGTGTGGGTGGCAGGACTGGCAGGACTCGGTGGGACACTCACCTTGTTGTGAACACTTATGTCGGTCATATTGTCGTGCCTGGATGCAATGACACAGGAAATTCTTGCATACACATAAATCATGACTGCCATCGGTATGAAGAAGGAGCCCATGGCCGAGAAGATGACGTAGCCCTCGTTTTGGTTGTAGCGGCACTCCCGCAGGTCCCGTCTGCCCGGCTCGTACCTGGGAAAGCAGAGAAAGCAGAAGGGAAATTAGCGGAATACAATTAATTACAACACCGACGGCTAATGCGAGTTGCAGGACACAGTTTCCACCTAATTGTATTCGTTTGTTCGGTCTGGCGTCTCAGCAGGGGTCAGGGACAGGGACAGGGACAGGGATCGGGTCAATTTGCATACTCACCATCCCAGGATGGGGGGACAGGTGATGGCCAGTGCCAGCAGCCAGACGATTAGGATCATTATGAGGGCCAATCGTTTCGAGCGCCGCTTACGCGAGTACGTGAGCGGCCTGGTGACGGCCAAATATCTGATGGATAGATGAACGAAGTTACGGGCGAAATATGATTATTGGCTGGGATTTTTTTGGGCTTTTTCCCGCACGTACCTGTCCACGCTGATGGCGCACAGACTGAGAATGGAGGCCGTGCAGAGCAGCACGTCCAGGGAAATCCAAATGTCGCACAACACCCAGCCGAGCCGCCATGAGCCTGCAATCAAAAATTCATAATTTAAAAACTTCCCCCACCGGCAGTCTGAATATTCCGAAAGTCCGGGCCAAAGTCAATTTGATTAGCAGCATTATTCTTCGAAGGCAAGAGCTTTCTCTCGCCGGACCATGGCAAATGCCCCACCTAAGGCCAATTAAATGGGCAAAGCCCTAGAACGCTCAGATGGAGCCGGACCCTGGGACGGGGAGCAGGAGCTGGACAAGGACGGCACTTTTCAAGAGTAGTTCTTTGGGCTGTTCCAGCCTGTCAACCGATTAATTTTTTAATCAAGGCCCGCAATGGTCTCCGGGCACCAAATGAAAACTTGTTTTTGCTGCAAAACAAGGACCTCTGCGGTGGAGCTAGCTCATTAGGCGTCCAATGAGAAGATTGCCCAAAAGGCACACGGCACTCTAAAATAAACGAGAAAGGGCAAAGGAAAGGAGAAGGGCTCGTACTATAATTTTGAGATGCAGTTTGGAAGTTCAATTTGCTGTTTGCTGAAGCCGGACCGGAACTTGAGTGCACTTTTAGGGAAAGTAATCACAGTAATCAAACAAAAAGTGGGAAATATGGTATGGGGTTTCCTCTAAGAGATGCCTGACCAAGATGCTGCCTGAGCTCGCCTTGAAATGGCCTTTGTTCCCTATGCAATATCTTGGGATTGTATAGTCTTTGCGGATACTTAACCGAGGAGCAGCCATATGTTCAGGAATGCCATTGGATCACTTAATTATCTGATCGATTATAATAAACAACCAATAAGCGGAGGGCCTCCAAATATTAAATTCGTTAAGGGTCGTACCCTATTTCTATCCTCCCTCTCCGCATAGCATAGAGTATCGTCCTCCCATTTTCGGATAGTCCTCCGTTTCGGGATGATTATGAGAAACTTTTGGCATACCGCAGCCTTTAAAGCATGCCAGCCCCAAAACATCGACTGAGGAATGTCTCCCCTTTTTTGCATTTTGTTTTTTTTCGGTGGTTGGGTATTTTTTTTTGCGGCTGAGGAAATTACAGGAAAGCGAAGGCAACAAAAAAATGAAAGAAATTCTTTCGGTTCAAAGAATACAAATCCATAAGGCGAGAGAGATACATATATTCCACCTTGGAGCATTTACATACACAAATATGCGGGGCGGGGTGGAGTGGGGCGATGCGATGGGTCCTGCGGCCACTCCCACTCCCACTCCCACTCCTGGTCTTATTCGTGTTCCTGTTCGTGTTCCTTTGTTACATTAGCGTGGAAAGGTGAATGCGAAGGCGAAGGGGCGTGGCAGGGGGGGGGCCTAGCCGGAAAGCTTTTGTTGGCAATTTTTCTTTTGGGGGGGATTGGCCGGAATGGCATCTTCATCTTTTAATCACGCGAAAAGCCGACAAAATGTTGCCTACTTTCGAGCGCAAGGACCTTAAGAGAGGGACCAGAAGGACGACTCACCTGTGAGATGTACTGCCACGGCGGGGGGCATCACAAAGATGCCCACAAGGAGGTCGGCCACGGCCAGGCTCATCACGAAGCAGTTGGTGATGGTGCGCAGGCGACGAGTTGTTAATATGGCCAATATGACCAGGGTGTTGCCGATAACGGTAACCACGATGAACGTGGCAAAGACTGCAATCAGGCAGATGCCCTGCCAGGATAGGACGAGATCGTAGAAGTGCGCCCATTCGGCGGCCGCCGCCGACTCGTTGTAGTAATTGAATGTGGTCACGGCTGCGATGGGGGCCGACTCGGTGAGGGCCACGGCCAGCCCCCCATCGCCCACCTCATTAGAGGTCTCATTAGCGGCATTCTGCGGCAGGACGACATTCAATCCCGAGACAGTTCCTGTTCCTGTTCCAGCCGCCGCTCCCGCTCCAGCTCCCACTCCTGTGCCCCCTGCCGCCATGCTGGCTGCGGTGCCAGTGCCATTCCCACTGCCATACCCATTCGCTGTGCCAAGCAGGTCCTCGTAAACGATGGATATGTTCTCCTGGCGGCCCAGGCCCAGGCCCAGCCCGAGGGAGGAGGCAGCCACATACATGAGCGACGGATAAATGGCGCTTAAATTATTCAGCTGCAAGTTGACAGCCATAGATCTGATGCTTATACTGCTGGCTTCTGGCTTCTGGCTTCTGCTGTAACTCGTACTAGTAGCTCTTGTTGCCTCTAATCCTCTAGAGGGGGGGCACACGCTCTGCTCTGTCGAAGCCTAGCTGGAACTGCCCAACTGGTGTCATCGTATCGAATTGCTCTTTGATGGCTCCGTCCCTACGTCGCTCCGTCGTGGCCAGATCTGCAATCAAATGAAAGTGCGGGGCGGAGTGGTGAGTTTTTGCATGGGAAATGTCTCGGAATCGGTTGCGGATTATTTACACTTAACACTGGCACGTATCTTGCGGCGATACACTATCCGGCGAGGAGAGTAGATTCATTCAGCACCAGATTGCCGCCCATTCATTTGCTGGAAACTTTTCCACTATCCATCCACTATACACACGTGCTCTGCCCGTCGATAAGATTGATAATCGCTCTCAAAAACTTTATTATGATGAGGTGGGAGAGAGGGAGCTCTGTGTGACTCTATCGACTGCCGCGGATGAACGCCAAGTGTGTGGCAGACCGACCGGCAAGGGTTCGACAGTTCTTGGCACTTTTGTTGACAATAATTTGGCATTTAAGCATTATTTATTCACTGCCTGATAGTGTGTGGGGGTACTGCTGATTGCAGAATGTGTGTGTATTCTATATATCTCGATGGGATGGGTATCAGTACGGGTGTGAGGGTGAGGGTGCGATAACCAAATTAAAAACCCGCTATAGACAATGTGGCGGGGCGGTGCTCTAGCATAAAGGTGTCTGGTGTTTGCTAGGAGAATTTGCACTTCCCAAATGCCAAGGCCAACAGCAGAGCCGACCAAACAAAGGGTTCCGTGGCCCACGAAAGGGTATCCCCCAGTCTGTTTGTGGGCTGCAGGCCATAAAAGAGCAGAGCTTATCGCTCACATGATATCAATCTAGACAGCTGGGCCTCCATGGAAGGCGTGAGCGAACTTTTGCTCTTTTACTGTTTTTACTGTTTTATGCTGCAGTTTATGTATAAATATTTCAACAGCCAGCCCCATGACGTACTCAAAGTGGAAGCGATAAATTGGATAGATTGGGGACAGGGCCTACGGCAGCAGGCAGCCGCAAGTCAATGCCAAGGTATCGATCAGTCCGTAAGGAATACATATGTGTCATCCCATCTGATAACGCACTCAAGCCCCAAACCTAATTGAAGCACACATGTACTATAATTATAATTATAATTATATACGATTCCGGGAATGGTGGTGGTAACCAAATGGAATCTCGAGTGTGCAATAGGAAACTGCTGCAAATTCGAATGATACCGAAAATAGATTTATGAACGCATGCCCCCGCGCATTTGAAGGGGGTATCTGACCGCGATAAGCAAAGGCTCGTGCTCTTGCTCCGGCTCTGGCGTTTTTATGGCCACTTTGATTGATAATCCGATTCGCAACTCAATTGTAAAGTTCACACACAAATTGGGGGAGGGGGTGGTTCTTTGGCCCTAATCTCGGGCCAATTTCCATGACAATGAAGCCAATCAAGCCAAATAATACCAAATATTCTTTCTTGGGGTTAAGAGCTGTTGGCTCTTCAACAAACTATTTCTTCGAAGCAAGCAAATTGAGTTGGAAAATTCAATTACTTGTTTGGGCTAACATTTTGCATTTTCAATTCCAAGACGTTCGGATCGGGGCTGCTGTGGGGAACGAAAGTCTCTATTAGCTGGAATCGATCGGGGATGTTCTCTAAACATATGCGTATGTTCCTGTGTCATCAATCAAGTTCTTGGCCCCGGCAGAACACTCATCTCTGGGCCTATCGACGGCTATATACAATATGTTTGATTTATTCACACTCAAAGTTCAGCCCAGTAGCAAATAAACAATGAAGAGTCTTCTGAGTGCCAGGGCATACATATTTATGCTCGATTTGCCGCTTTTCAGGGCAATTCTGTTAGAGCGTTTTGGCCTCCTTGACAGCTGGACGGCCTTCACCTTATTCCGCTTTAATTGACCAAGCCCCATTTCATTGGCAAATATTAAGAGACCGAATGGTATTCAGATATCACTCTGAATGGCCAGGGCCAGACATAACATAGAAATTCAAATGATTTTTGGCTTTTTCCAAATGTTTGCATTCTGTTTTTTACACTTTCATCCATCTGTACAACCCCCCCCGAAAGGGGGGAGGGAAAAACTGCTGCGTCGGAATTCTGTCCAAATGCAGCCTCCTTCCTCTATTCATTTCCTCTATTGTTTGGGCCGAGCAGTTGTTGCAATTTTCGGACAACATGGCGTATGTGTAACATGCAATCCTCAAATAATATTTCCCTGACTGTCATGTATTTTTTAGCACCTCCCCCGGACCGTCCCGGGACCGGGCCCGAGCCCGGGCCCAGAATTTTGCCAGGTCCTTTTTGCCCCTGATCTCTCTCTCTCTCCAACCAACCGCATCGGAGTCGGTGTTGGTGCCACACACTGGTGTCTCTGACGTCAGACCACCACAGTTTCATTCGCAGTGTGGCACTACTTATAACTCGCTATTTATTGTGCTGGCAGACACTTATTTGTCCCTCTTTATTTGGCAATCCAATCGGGGGTGTTCAGCGTGAAAGCATTTTGCCATTACTCCCACCTGATCTATGTAAATGTCTCTCCCAGCCAGCCAGCCAGCCCACTGGCTTTGCCCTCTCCCCTGCCCGTGGCCGCTTCAATTGAGGCCAACTGCCAGGAACAAAAGGGTCCTGAAGAGGCCTCCTCTCTCCTCTCCCCCCTCTCTCTCTCACTCTCTGTCTACTTACTTAATGCAATCGCTCTGTGCTGTCCTCTGCTCTCACATTCAAACACTTGGCATTGTTTTATTGACACAGAGTTATATGTAGGTATATTATATTAATTATTATTATTGTTTTTTTCCGCCTCCGCAGCAGCACTCCTCCGCAGCACAGCCCACTGAAGTGGCCCAGAACGCTGTATTTAATTTCAAACTTGGTCGAGTGCCCTACAACTGCAAGTGCAACTGCAACTGCAAGTGGATGGGGCTGATGGGGCCCAGCAACTGATTCACTTTCAATATATTCATACGCAAGAGTAGTATTTCGAATGGTCTCCCCGCACAAATTCAAATTTACGTTATCGTGCGGACAGGTAAGCCCCCGCTGGCTGATCAATCGCTAACGGACGACTGTGATAATATGGGGGGGCAAAGAACGTTTTTCTGGCGCTCCTCCTGCGACAACGACGCGACCGCCTCGACGCTTCACGGAAACTGAACTGAAACTGAAACTGAATGGCGAGACCGGCCGAGCGCCGCGTCGGGCCGTACCGAATGGCCGTGCGAATGTGGATTTTCAGTTGGCATCTATCAGTGGGGTGGGATTGGTTGGCTGGTTCCAGTGAACTGTGGATCCCAATCCTGCTGGAGGAGCGCACAATATTTAAACAATTGTGCAAACATTTGAAATTTGAATATTCAAAGCTCCCACTTAATTCGCAGAATAACGTTTAATTAGGCCTAAAACGGTGTGATAGAGTGAGACACCTCTCCTCCTATACTCGTATTGATAAGGAACCTGCGGGGAACTGAGAATTTTCAAAATGAACACATAAATGTATTCGCGAGTACTCAGGAAATCTAATTTAAGACTTTTATGGTAGCCTTATAGACATAGTAATAGCGCCCGCGTGCACATGCTTATCCCCACAGCTATTGTACAATTTAGTCACTATATGTCTGTATACCTGTGTATATTTGACCCATTGTTTGAACATTTTATACGCTTGCCTTGCAGATGCGTCTTCTCTTGCTACGGCTCTCATAATGAGTATTGTCAACAGCTCTGCCTGCCCCAGCACTCGCTTTTGGCTGTCTGCTGCTGCTGCTGGATGTTGTTGTTGTATTTGAATGCGTTCCACAGCTCCACCGACCGGCTCCCGCCTCCGCTATGGGAGGTAAACAAAGGCATGCGCCCTGACGTCAAGCCGAGGCAACCGGAACAACGGCAACGTCACAGGTCACAGCCAAGCGAAGACGAAGCCAGGGAACCAGCCAGAGCTTGGAGCAGAATGAGCGCCAATTTCTGACTTTGAATTTAAAATCGCACAAATCCTTTTATGCGTAAAACTGTTTTAAATGCGTTATTATTGTCCCATCATTCGGTACTTTTTTGCAGCATAATCTGCGGCTGCGGTGTTCAAAACCAAAGCGCTCTTCTGGACTGGACGTCTCTCCATCTAGCCACATTTAACATCCTTAATTGTCGGCTTCTCCTTCGAATTTTGGTCCATGTTTGTAGCAACTGTTTCTGCCTGCGACGCAATTACCAGGTCGCGCTATCTCTTTCTAACTCACTCACGTCACCGCAGCGGAGCAAGCTCAACGCGCTCTCTCTTCTTCTTGTCTCTTTTGATCCTCTCTGACAAAGTCTTCTCTCTCCCTACGCACTCTCTCAGCGACACTTATACAGGTGCCTATACAGTCAGTGGACATGAATAAGCATGCCCACCAATGGGACAGGCAGTGGACAATAACAAACGGTAAATCGTAAAGTAGGCAAGGGAAGATAATACTGCGAACAATTTTGTAGCAAACAGAACAAAGTACACTGAGAATAATATTTGATTCCGACATACCTAACAGATTTACTTGGCTGGCTGGCGACCTGGCTGGCTGGCTGTGGTGCACAGTTGGACATCACTTAGATTGATTAAATGCGAGAAATCAGTGCGGTTCCGGCTACGTGACGTGACGTCCCTGGGATGCGGATGGGGATGATGATGATGGCTCAGCATAATTGGTGTCTATGCAAAAGCATTTATCGTGAAAGGGTAGATGGTAAAGGTATCACAGCGTGGGCGAGGAAGAAGGCGGCAAATGGCAGGGGTGGGGGAAAAAACCATTTCTAGTTTTGGGGCAAAGTTTTGCAACATCATTTAATTATCAAATGCACGTACATAAGTGAGTTTTGCAGTGACAGGAAGGAAGGTCGTCACCCGGTTTCCCTTTCCCTTTGCTTCTGCTTCTGTTTCTTCCCCTTTCCCTGAACCCATTCCGGACAACTTCAAGGCTGCGCTGCGTGTAAAAGTTTGTCCCGTCTCAAGTTCTCAAGTTGGGGACAAAAAACCTTTCCATTTCTATGCAGCCCGGCCACACGCCACACTCCAAGCTCCAAGCTCCAAGTTCCACATTCCACACTGCCGATGGCAATGGCAATGGCAATGCTCCCAAATTGAGTTTAACAATTTGTCTTAGTGGCACTTGCAATGGATTCAGTAATTGCCTGACAAATCGCTACCCCACTTGTTGTGGTGCATGCCACACGCACACGCACAGCACATAAATAGCATCCCATGTTCCGTATCGAGGGGACGCAGGACACGACAATTTGTCGCCAAGTGTCCTGGCACCATGTGTTCTCTCCAGCGTCATAAACTTTTAATTTCGCCCGCATAATTAGTCTGGGGAAATGGAAGCCATATCCCTATCCCCACCCCCAGCCAGTAGCCCGCCTCCCACTCCAAACTCCCATTCCCATTCCCAGATCTCGCTCTGGCTCTGGTCAGGCTCTGGCTCTGCTCGACTTGGTTTTAATTGATAGGTGAATGAACCCGCTGTGTCCCTAATGCACTGCCTGGAAAGGGACTCAAGCTATTAATAATTTTAATCAATAAGCGTAATATTATTTCCATGAACTGGATCCGCGGAAGGGAGCTGTCGAGCTGTCGAGCTGCGGACTAACAGATATATAGTATTTTATATATAGTAGGTACATACATATATAGTACTTTCAATTTAATTCTGGAACATCCTCGACTTGTGCCATTTTCCCTTTAGTTTTGTTGTTCCCTCGAACATCCTGTGGCCGTGCCTGTGCCGTGCCTGCGCCTGCCATTGTCCGTTAAGCAGATTTCGGGCTTACACTGCCTGTTGTTCGGAAATTGTGGAAAAGCTTACAATGGACCGGGGCCAGAGCTGGGCTGGGTATCCGCCTGCCCCTTAAAGGTTTTGAAGGCGGCTTATTAAAAGTAAGCTCGCATGCAAATAGTTCAACTCCATGGTCCATAGTCCATGGTCCCTGGTCCTTGGTCCTGCCATTCCATTCCATCGTCCTGCCCAACAGTTTGGGGCATTAATTGGTTAATCTAGTTTACAACTGGCCCTCGAATGGTGAAAATGGCAATTTCGATTCTGACCATAAACGTGCGGATGCCATGCCCCCAAAGAAATGGCTCCCAGTCCCATACCTCATCTATTTGCACAGCAACCGCAACCGCAAAAGCCACACAAATACTAAAAACACAAAACTGAAAAACATTATTGGATATTAGGCAGGAGACCCCAAAACGTGACAGGGGACAGCGGACAGGGGCAGGGGCAGGGGCAGGAGATGGATGCGCACACTGGGATTTATGAACAGAGATAATCTATTTGCAAATTGTGAAAAATTGTGCAAAAAAGATTCCAACGAACGAGTGGAACGAGTGCTGCAACAAAACGTGGCGCCTCCAATTAAACTGCTTCTACGGACCCGTCCCTTAGAGGCGGTACTGATTAAAGTCATGATATTCGTACGTACTCATTGCCAGAACAACACGATCTGGGAATTGTTCAACCTGCAACAACAGAGCCCACCTATGTGTGTGTGTGTGTGTGTTTGTGTGCCACTTGAGTAGTGTGTGTGCCCGCTGGTGGCAGCCATAAATAATGCCACATGAAGTTTAAAATGCAATAATGAAATTTATTAAGAACTTATGCGGAGTTGAGACAGACACCGAAGACCAGCAACGACCTTCGCTCCAGACGGACGGACAGAGTGCGGCAGGAAGGCAGGCAGGCAGGTCGGAAACGGTGTAGCAGGAGCAGCCATAGGGGCAGGGGCAGAGGCAGTGCAAAGGATTCATAATCATGGAGGAGAGCAGAAGTCCAGATACTCTAGCGAATCAGTAATAAGTCCTTAAGTTGGCCAAAAGTTTCAGCCAAAAGTTGGCGAACTTTTGCCGGAGGGTGGGGGGGTTGAGGGCGGGGCTTTTCCCCCGCGGATGCTGACTGCCCTGCCGCCGTAATGGAACATTCCGAGCATATGCCAGGAAGGGTATTATGCCGGCGCGTGCAATGTAATTTACGCAGCATGTTGCCGCACACACATGTGGCCAAGCGTATCGGTAGGGACAGGGACAGGGCCGGAGCCGGAGCAGGAGCCGGACGTGAACTTGGGGCATAAAGGCAGGGCTCTTCCGTTTGACCAGCCTGCCACCGACCATCGACCACCGGAGGAGGACTCCTGCTCCGTTTGGTCCGGCTCTGGCTCCTGCTTCAACTCCATGGGCATGGCCCAGCACTTACGTAAATGCCTTATGGCAAAAGTTTTTCCCCTTTGTTGTTATTTGCCTGCCTGTTTTAAAAGTCCAAAATAATTGAGTTTTACGCATAATTTGCTTGATTTTATTTTACAGAGGGACAGGCACAGTCAGACAGAAGCCGCAAAGGTAAGCAAACAATCAATAGGCCGCCCCCCTCCCACCACGCAGACTCCTCCATTCTCGGCACGCTTATCGTAATCGTAATCCAAATCGAATGGGAATCCGATGGTCAGAGGCACGCTCGGTTTTGACAAACACTAATTAAAATGAATTATTAAATGTACGCGGGAGGATGGACACCGGATGGGCACGGGCATGGCCATGGGCGAGTGCAGAGATTTGGTGGGTTAAATGCAGATTAAAATGCGCAGCCTGGCTGTGGGATACGGAATAAAAGGTTAGACGAATGCAGAGTGGCACAACGGCAGCATAAATCCATTTATAATTAATTTTTACAAATGAACGCGATAATTAAATATGCTCGCATCTGAATCAATGTACGGGGCCCACAGAAAAGCAAAAAGCGGCAAAGCAATTAAATGATAAATTATATATAAATCAGGATCCAGGGGGGTTTTTAAATTGGAACTGACCAAAACGAGCAGAATACTAAACAGGCGGCTAAATAGTTTAGTCTCTGGCCAACATTACATGGAATCCACAGAGGGTTTTCCTCTGTCCATTTTAAGGACTCGGATAATCCCAAAACAGAGACAGAGTAGACTTTGGGCTTAAAGAGTTCAGTTTATTACAGGTGATACAAACATATAATACATGTCTATGAATTTCATATATATATATATATATATATATATATAAATATAATAGTAGGTAGGTATTTATTGTATATATATTTTATTCTTTAACACATTTACAAGATATTTTATTTTGAACCTTACCATATGCGCGCTTGGCAAATAGGGAATTATTGTTTTACATTCTATTATTACAGCTTATTGTGGGGGGAAGTTGCTTTCACTCTTCCTCGTCCTTCCCATCCTTCTGTTCCTTCTCCTTTTCCTGATTCCGATTCTGATCCTAATCCTGATCCCACTTCTGATCAGCAAGCAACACCTTGAGTATATATGTATAGTATGTGTATATATATATTTATCTTTAACACCTTGGTATTCATAGAGGTAGGATAACAATTGTCAGATGTTCACTGATTATATGATAGAATGCATTTAATGCACTTCACTTCCATAGGATGCGGTTTCATTTCCCACTCCAAATAACAGGTGAAACCGTTCTCGGTGGTGGTGGTTCGGTGTGGCTTAGTGTGGTTTTTGTTGTGGTCTGTGGTTGTGGCTGTGGTTTGTGGTATAGAAATTGCTTAGCATACACTTGAAATACTGCATTGAATTGAACAATGATTTATGTTAATAATAACCAACCAGATCTAACATAGAAATACATAATATATATTCTCATACTTAAATTAATACAATTTGCCATTGAGCCACCTTAGGCCTTTGAGCGACGCGACCCTTATACGATGCACCGAAGGGTGCCTTGGGGTTCAGGGTTTCTTGGGGGTTTCTTGTTTGAGGTGCGCACAATTTTCAATTACCGAGAAAAATATATAAGTATGCATAAGTATTTGTGTGTATCTCTGTGTGTGTTTTGTGTTCGGTGTTCTGAGTGTTTGTACCATGCCAAAAAAAACTCTACGAGTAGCAAAAACATTTGAATATCACTCGTATTGTATGTTAAAATTTGCAAATTTCAGATTCAAAATTCAATTCAATTCACTTGCATGAAATATATAGGTTTTACAATAAACTTTAGGTATAAACGCCGTTTAATCATTTGTCAATATATTTATATATATATGTATGTATATCTGTAAAATAGGGAGACGCTTAGAGTTACGATTTTTACATGCCTATCCGCTGGGGCGTGGCGTTGGGGCGGGGGGGCACTACACATGCCCCTTGAGTGTTCTCTAAGTTGATTATAAATTCGATTAATGCGCTTGGATTCGGGGCAGGGTCGAGGCAGGGATGATCGAGAATCAACTCTGCATACGGGTAGGTTATTTATTGCATTAAATATAGGTTTGCATAGGTATAATAGGTTTTACTTTACACATTACGTTACGACCCCTGTATTCAATTCAAACAAACTTAGAACGAACGCTTAACTCTTGAATAGGATCTACAGATACATACAATATTAGCAAATACAAAAATATCTATCGTATCCATACCCTTCTTGATCTGTTCTGCTTGCCCCCTGCTCTGTGCGATCTGCAGTATGTATGTACATTGAAAGTGGCGAGAGTCGGCTATATTATATGTAGTTTTGGCACTAATCCAGTGGCTAGGATAGTCAAGGGGTTGGGGCTTGGGGTGGTTTCTGGGGTCATAGTTTATAGTTAATAGTTTATACATAATACATAATCTCTGATGATTGATTAGAGGCTGAACGTAATTAGTCATTCAGTTTCAAATATACACAATTTTTAGATAGGTTCTCGAGCATCAATCAGTCCCGTCCCCTAATCCCAAACCTACTAATTTCCAGCTTAGGAGCTGCTGTAGATCGATCTCTCTCTCTATCTCTCTCTCTGTAAATCTCATCGTAGTCATAAAAACCGCTGCAGTATGTACTCCGCTCTACGCACTGATCTGGCACTACTGATCTCTGATCCCTGATCTCAGTTATTGTTTTTCCAGCGCGAAAGCAAAAGCCTCCAGCGATTTTTACGCCTTCTGCTTCAAATTTGCCATATCAATAAATGGTTGGTGCTGTCCTCGCGGCCGGCGATCTCGCTGAGCGAGTTGGCGCCCGAGTTGCGGAAGTCCTCGTAGCCATCGCCACCGGAAATGATCAGCGTGTTGTTGGTCTCCGACTTGGATTTGGAGTGCTTTATGGAGCTGCAAGGCAAAGAGCTGTTAAAAGAGCTCCTTAAAGCTTAGTGATTGCATGCACTTACCCCTGCTTGGAGTACTCATCGCTGGTGGAACCTCCGCTCGCCTCCCGGGCGGCTCCTGTCGTCCCCTCCAGACCGGTGGTCTCCACAAATGTGAGGAATCGCACATGGCCGGTGTGGCCGTGGGGAATGCCTGTGGGCACAATGTTCACGGCGCCCTTCTCGTAGCCCAGGGCCGGTATGGTCAGAAGGACGCCCGCACTGGTGCCAATCCAGATGAGATCCTTGCAGCACAGCAGCGAAGTCACCCGCAGGCAGGCGGCCTTGTGCTGCCTAATGATCTCGTCGCAGTTGGAGAGCATCTTGTTCACGGCGGGCGCGAGATTCACTTCGGTGACTAGCTGGTGGCTGTTCGGTGGAGGAGGATTTCGCATTTAATAGGGATCGGATCGGATGGCTTTGAGCTCCACTTACGTATTGGAATGGAAACATTTAATGTGTGCCGAGTTCTGGATGGATATCCACACAAAGTTGCTGGCGACTGTCATGTTTGTGATCGGCTTTGAATCCGACGATATCTGTATCTGATGAATGACCTGCGATTGAAAGAAGTGAGTACTATTCTTAGTACGATTCAGAGATTATTTTCTGGGCATCTTTCGTACCGTTAGAGTCTCCACATCCAGGACCTTGATGATGCCCTGAATGGAGCACCAAAGCCTGCCGTTGACATTCAGCAACTTGGTCACGGGACTGGTGACGGTGCCAATGGACAGGCAATGCGATGAGCACGTATTCCAGGAGGTGGCTGATACAACACACAAATGGGGATTAAATAAGGATTCAATGGAGATCTCTAGCGCTCCACTTACCACCATCTCTCAGGTAAACGCAGATATCACCATTTGCCAGCGACACAAACACACGATTGTCAAGGTACCTGAATGCAAAAAGGAAAGGAGATTTACTGGTAGTATCCCTCAAGGATCTTCGATGGCGACTCAATGCCTTCTGACTTACAAAATGGAATAGACGGCCGAGTGGTGCTCGATCTTGATGCGGTTCTTCTTAATGCGAATATTGTCAGTGCTATTGTAGACATGGATGCAGCCATCCTCGGTGCCAATCCACATGGTTGATTGATTGCTCTCGCCCTCCTCGGGATTCGAGTCCTGAAACCCAGAATAAGGTATAAGGATGCCAAGGTTAAGATAAGAGTGCTCTCACCTGATGGCCATGATATCCGGCATGCAGTGAGGGGGCGGGACTAGGCACACGCTCCACTAGACCCGCAGATCCAGATCCAGCTGATCCTGTGCTGCCGCTGGCAACGTTCAGCGAGGCAGAGGCGGAGGCAGCGGCGGCTTCCGTCTCATCGTCGCTGGAGCTCAGATTCAGCTCCAGCTGAGTATCACTGTTGCTGGCGGCCACCGCGACACCGTCGCCAGCCGCCACCGGCGTGGGTGTCTTTTTCTTTTCGGGCGTGGCCGTGGCCGAGGAGGAGCCGGTCTGGAAGCTGGGGGAGATGCTCTTGCGGAAGTCGTGCAGCTGCTGTGTGTAGCTCGGAGTGGCCTGCGGCTGCTGGGAGCTGTTCCGCGGCTTCTCCTTCTCCTCCTGGCTACCTCCACCGGTCTGCTCCCCACTGCTGTTGCGACTCGAGGCCGAAGAGCTGTACGCCGGCACAGATGCCACGCACAGGATGCGAGCATTGCAGACACCGTTGCAGCTGGTGACATTCGGCTCTGGGTGGAGCGACATGATGCACACCTGGCCCACATACCCGTCGCTGTTGCACACCCACACGTCCCGGTTCTCGCTGAGCGTGGCCGCCGCGCAGGTGAACTGCAGGCCGGCGCGGGTCTTTCGTATGGGTATGGAGGTAAGAAACTCGGGTATGGGATGGCGCTCCAAAGTGGCAGCTGTGGAAGGAGAGAGTTCCATCAGAGTTCCCTTGGATGATGATTGATTCGATGGAGTGCTTACCCAGCTTCTGCTTGGCCTCGTTGAAGGTCTCCTCCCAGGCCGTACGCTTCTCCGTCTTGCTGAAGACCACCGTCAGCTTCTGGTTGCCATTGCTACGGGATACTCATTACAATTAGGGACTGACATAGAACCCTGGAGGGGAGATATCACAGCGGCACTTACGGTGAACTGACTGTCAGCTCCAGCATATTAAGCTGGGTGTCGTTCGACTGGCGCTCGGAGAGCTGCCGCTGGACGTCGCGATGCAGTTCGCGGATGACGTCCTCGAGATACTGGTGCGGGTACTTTAGGGAGGCGGTGATGTCGCTGATCTGCTGCAGCTTGCCGCAGTCGTCGGCCAGGCTCTCGATTTCGCTGACGATGCGCTTGATGTTTTCGTCCTTGGCTGTGGGGAAAAACAGAAGGATCAGAATGGCTTGGGGCCAGCGGCGTTGGATGGAGTGTACGCACGCTTGACAATCTCCAGACAGTCCAGCGAGATCTTGGTGAGACACTTGTACTTGTTGGTCTCCAGCGTGGTGGCCACGGTGCCCGGGCAGATGCTGTTGCTGGGCTTGCGGATGGTGCCGCTTCGTTTCTTGATGCTGGTGAGCACGAGCAGGTCGTTGAACAGGAAGAAGCCCCGGTCCTTGCGTGCCCCCGCACCGGAGGGCATCGACACGAGATCGAACAGAAGGAACTGCCGCTCTGGCGCTGTCAGATCGGTAATGCCTTCGATCACGCCCTCCAGCTCGCGCAGTGTCGCCTCCCGCTGCCCGTTCTCCATGATCTCGCGCTCCTTGCAGTTGATGTGCACCAGAATGTCGTGGACCAGCTTTAGCACGTCCTGCAGGTGCTTCTGATCGGGATGATCGTGATCCGTGTGCTTGATCAGTCGCTGAAACAGAAGCTCGTAACTAAAGAGGGAGAGGGAGATTATTAGAGAGGGAGATCTCTTCCGTTTGCTTTTGGGGGAAATCTTACTTGGGAAACTTTTGAACCGGTTTGATCAGCAGGTTGTCGAGGGTGAGTTTTCCCTTGTGCTCGCGGGAGGTGGACTCCAGGAACTTGGCAAACGACGGTCGCTGGTGCTTCATTGAGCGTATGGCGTTCTTGGCCCGATTGCAGTTGTTCACAAAGGATGTGTAGACCTCAAGGACCTCCAGCTTCGAGAACTGCATCGAGAGAGAGAGAGACAGAGAGCGGAATAAATAGAGGGATATGTGGGTTATCTTCGTGCTGGCTGTACCGTATCCATGAAGGCATCGCCCACTTTCTGCTGGACATCCCAGTCATCCAGGCGATGCTTTAGATCTCCCAAGAACCGTTCGTGTATCTCGAGGATGTCCGGGACCATGAAAAAGATCTCGTCCACGGTGCGGGTGTCAATCATGCCCGCGTGTTCGGGTGCCTTCAGCACCTTCAGATATTTGAGAACAACAGTCTGCAGCGACTCCACATAGGACTGCTCGTTGCGGTAGATCTCTTGGACAACATACGTGCGAGTGTCCTGCAAAGGAAATGGGTTGGGTTTTAAGGGTTTCTCTTTCACTCGGGGAATACGATTCAGTGGGTTCGGTTCGGTTGGGTTAATGTTGATCTCGACCAGACTTACACCTTCATAGCCGCCCAGATTCCATTTACTACTCATATCGAACTGGGCCCGTCGCTCGGAGTCGTCCTCCGAGTCGGAGCAGGTAATCGAAGTCATTTTCTTGAGCCTGTCGCATTTGTCGCTGTGATAGCCCGATCCTGCGGCTGAGGCTCCAGCTCCTCCGCTTCCACCTGCCCCAGTCCCGAATCCCGCCTTGCTGAGGCGAGCCACCGTTGTGGTGGCCATGGAGACCGCCTGGGAGACGCTGCTGCTGTTGCTGAGGCTGATGTTGAGGCTGCTGTTGCTGTTGCTGTGGGAGTTGCCGTGGGATGCCGTGCCGCCGGTCTGGCTTTGTGGCAGCAGGGCGGCGCCGGCTGCGCCGGCGGCGGCCACGGAGTTCGAGGGAGCGGTCAGTGTAGTTTGGAGATCCAACAGACTGAGACGAAGATTCTCGCGGTTGTGCGACATTCTCGGAATGCGTTCAATTCTTCTCGAAAGTGTTCTGAGTGGTTCGCCGGAGAACAACTGTTTCTGCTCTGATTTCACTGTACCGAAGCACTACCTGAAGCTAATTCAGCTGCATTCTGCGTGAGTTTTTTACGGGGAGGGGGGAGGGGGATAAGTAACCGGTCACACGTCTGCCCTAGCTGCGCTGTTCCATCAGACTGCCGCAACGAGTGCAACAAGCCAGATGCAACATGCCACATGCAACATCCCCACGCAGGAAACAGTCTGCCTCCTTGGCTGCGTAGCCGTCGAGTGGGAGAACGAGTACCCACTTGCCCACGTCCCAGCCTGCCAGACGGGCAGACGAATTGGTGGAAGGAGTCACGAGGCAGCGCACAAGTCACTCAGCCTTGAGCCCAGCCCAGCCCTCCTCCTCCTCCTCATCCTCCGTGCTGGGATACTGCGCCTGTCCATGGCCCATGGCCCATGGCCTGTTTGCCTGTGTGTGTGTGTGTGTGTGTGTCGGTGTGTGCTTTTGTGTGGTTTGATAATGACACTGACCGTGTTGTTTCTGTTGTTGCTGTGCACGAGTAGGTCTGAGTGAAGGCCAATAATGACACAACAACAAGACCATCTGGGAAATGGGAAAGCGTGGGCCAGGTGCAGTTGGTGCCAGTCACAGCTTAGGAGTTTTTTAAGTGCTCTGCTCTGTTCAGCTCTGTTCTGTTCGGGCTTGGCTTAGTGAATCACAGCCACTGAATTGATTGATTGATTACACATACACATGTGCTAAGAATGTTCCCACTCAGAGGAGTATCTGCCAGGGAGGAGGCTGTGGAACAGCATACATTTGTGCGCAGTTAGGAAACCAAGTTGCGTTGCATCTAGTGCCCTACTCCCACATAGATTCCACTTTACAGTTAACACACACACAGCCACACACCCACATATGGGCGTATGGGGAAGACAGGTAATTGATTCTCTCTTTCCCTTCTTTAATCCCATCCAATCCATCCACCTCCCACTCTGGCTCCTGCTGAGAGTGCGGTTCCATTACAGTGGGATAAGTTTTGAGAGTTTATATTTGCACTCACAGATACACACCTCCACCTACACCTACACCTACTCGCACATACACATGTGTATGGATTGCCGTAATGCGGCGCAACAAGAGGTTGGCCTTGTGCAGTCAGGTACACAGATACACACACGCACACAGGCACGCGGACAGACTCTCGGATATACAGCAAAAAGAGAAGAAAATTTAATTCGTATGAAAATGAAAAGTGAATTTTCTTCTGCTTTTGCTTCTGCTTCTGCTTGTCCTTTTCGTTTTCTTCTGGCTGTACAACACGCCGTTCTTTTTCGACTTAGGTTTGACGGATGTCTCAAGACATTTTCCCACGCACTCACTACCTATGCGAAAGCGATTTGATTTGTTTCTGTATTTTGTACACTCTTTAAACCGAATTCCGCTTGATTTGATTGTTTTTCGTGCGCCAGGCGTTTGTTGCTGCCACAAAATAAACTAACAAACGAAACATGAACAATTCCGCCACACAATGGTCGTAGAAAAGCAAATAAGAATTAAAACGCGCACACAGTGGACGAACGGCGGGCTTCGGCGGTCGGCGGTCGGCTGATTGTGCTTATGCTGCTACTGCGCGGGAGAGAGCAGAGCACAATAGGTGTACGAGAACGGTCTGGATGTGTGGACGGCCAGCGAACAGGAGTGCGCGCCGCCACTCGACTCGCTCAAAACATTCCATTGTGCTATATACACACTTAATTTCCATTTTTCATATTCCAAGCAACACTGAAAAACCAGCAGCAGTGGCAGCAGTAGCAGCGGCGGCAGCAGCAGCGGCAGAAGCAGCAGCCGCCCTGCCACCCACTGTACACGCACACACACGCACATTTGTGTGTGGGATGTGCTTATGTGCGTATCAGCGAGAGCGAAAAAGAGTTTCGTTGTAAAATTGGGATTTGTGTAGCCAAACATTAATTATCCATGTGAACGCGGTACAGGGCGGCAGCAGGAGGCCAGCCATAAACATAGTTCCCCCCCTCAACCACGCCACACCACACTCAGCTGTTGGTGGTAGACCGTTGGAATGCCCAGGACAAGGTACACTAAACAGAAGGTACGATGGTCTCGGGGCGCAAGCCAGACTGTAAGAGAGCGATTAGACACCTGCCTCACCTTCTGTCCAACATACCTTGGGCGCGGCCAGGTACAGAGAGCGGGAGAGAGATTCCCAGAGAGAGTCATGTTATTGCATGCGACAAGTGTCCGAGCAGGAAAATCGGCTGAGAGATCGGAACTTTTACTTTTATAGCAGCCGCCATGACAGCCAGCCTTCTGGGGCCCTCACAACGCGGACTGTTGCATTTATTTAGTATAGTTTGTATGACTAATGCAATAGTCGGAAACTAATTTAGTTCAGTCATCGGGACTGAAGATTGCTGTAAAAATAGTTTACTCCACAACCACTGTGCCTGGAACATTCTCCTAACACACTAACACACATTTCCAATGCGCAGCTTTGTTTTTTTTTTTTGGTTGATATTCCTGGCGCCTGCGCACTGGAATTCACATTGCCTCTTCTGCAGCCGCTGCCGCTGTCGCTTCCATTTTCTCATCCATCTCACACCCACGCCGCCACGCTATGCACTTCCACGTTGAAAGCAAAACAAAAGCACAGAACAGACGAGCGTGTGTGTCTGTGTGCGTGTGTATACAACAAAACAGCAACAGCAAAACAGCGGTGAGGTGATCGCAGCGACAGAAACTGCGTTGGAACTGGAAAGCAGCAACAAATGGAATCGAAGTGGACGTATGCGGACGTGATTCATTGAGACCGCGCTTAGGTAACGGTAGTCTACTTTATAGCGCAGCAGTAATTTATATGGAGGTGGATATAATGGGATCTCAGACCACTCAGGCCCCCCCCTGATAATTGATGGACTCACCGCAATTGTTTTCTGGCGCTGCTCCGAGAGCATATTCTCGCTGGAACCCTTCAAAAGCTCCGCTAGTAGAGCGGGTGTGGGCTTCAAGTCCAGCGTTGGAGAAGTCTTCGTTTTGGGACTGGAACTGGCACTGGCACTGCCATTGGCATTGGCATCCAGGCTCCTTTTGGCAGCATGACTGTGTCCGTGACTGTGACCGTGACTGTGACCGTGGGCGTGACCGTGGTGGTGCTGGCTGGGCCGCTCCGTACTCATGGACTGGCTACGCTTGCTGTGGTGCGTCTTGGGGGCCGGCGCCTCGGAGGCGGCTCGCTTCATGTGGTGCACCAGCTCTGCCTCCCCCAGGTTCTTGGCGGATGCGGAGATTGGGGCAGCGCAGGCCATAGCGTTCTTGCTGGTGTGCTCCAGCTGCGAGGGAGTGGAGGCGGCCCGGGCATGCGAGGGCACGGGCAGGTACGTGCTCGTCTTTCGCACACGCATCGAGTTGGAATACTGCGGCATGTTGGGGCGGGGGGCACCACTTGAAGCCCCAACGGGGCTCGAGGCACCAGCAGCGCCTCGCAGATGCAAGCTGAAAGAGTGGAGAGCAGGTTAGTCCCATCCAGCATTACGGGGATAACTCATTTACCTGTCTGTTTCCCGCAGCTCCTCTAGGATCTCCTCGAAGTGCATCCGGTTGGGCTTCTTCATCTCCGCCTCGAGCATCTGGCCGTAGGGTCCGCGCAGGGGGCGCTTCGAGAATCGCTTGTAGTCGTAGTCGCCGGTGGAGGGAGTGGGACTGGAGGTGACGCGGTCCCTGGCGATGCGATCGCACTCGTTGTCGGAGGTGGAGTCGGTGCGCAGGAAGCTGAGACTCTTGCTGGACACGTCGTCCTTCTCCTCGCTGCTGTGGCAGCTAAAGTTGCTTAGCAATTGCGACTTGTCGCGCGCCCCGCTGCCCCAGGACGGGGCGTTCTTCTCCAGCTCGGGCGTGTTCAGTTCAAAGGAATAGCAGCTAATGGGACTGCTGATGTTCATCTGCGAGGAGTGGGAGTGTGCGTCCGGCGACTCGGGCTTGATGGCATTCAGGTTCGTCACACTGATGTCCAGTGCCAGTCCGCGATGGCGGATGACTGCCTCCGGCGGTGCCTGCCAGTCGGCGTTGTCGATGTACATGCCCTTCCGCTTGGTGGAGTTGTCCAAGTGCCGCCTCTGGCGCTCGTCCGTGCTGTGCCGGGGCGTGGCCACCGTCTCCAGGGAGCTGCGGAGCTCGGGGCTGGACAGCTCCAGGTCGTCTTGGCTGTACTGCTTGCAATGGTGCGGCTGCTCCGGCGAGGGATTCCTGGCGGTCGTCGCCAGCTCTACTTGCGGGGCGTCGTCTATCCTGGCCACTCCATCGCCCTCCTCGGAGGAGCGGCTCACCGATATGGTGGGAACCAGGTCGCTCCTCACGGCGGTGGTGAGCGTGGACTCTGTCTGGGACACCTTGCAGGCGGCGTGGGAGATGGGCGGCTGGATGGTCTCCGGGACCACCTCCACCCACTCCTGGGCGGGCGTCTCCAGCCACTCCTGCGCGGCGCACTCGTACACGGGCACGGGGATCTCACAGGTGGTGGCCGTCTGCAGGAAGTTGTCTGGCGGAGACTCCAGGGGCAGCTGCTCCTCCATCAGCGTGGCCAGATTGGGGGCACTGCCCCCGGCGGAGGCGGGAGGAGTTACCTCCAGGGGCTGGACAATGATGGGCAGCACGATCTCCTCCCTGATGAGGCAGTCGCTCTCCGACTGAATAGTGTCCGTCAGGGACTCCATGGTGGCATGGGCGGCTATCACGCTGCTGGCGGTGGCCGGTGCCGGGAACAGGATCCCCGAGCTGCTGCCAGAGACCGCCTCTGTGCAGAAAATGTCCTCCTCCTGGATGGAGTCGTGGTCCAGCGACTTCTCCTGCCCGTAGTTCAGGTTGATGCACAGCTCTGTCTTCTTCAGGGGAATGTGCACCCAACCCGGACCCGCGACGGCTGCCGGAGACGAGACCGACTCCTCTCTCTCCCTGAAATACGTGGGACTGGGGCTGGGCTCTTCGATGGCCTTGTCGCGCCTCAGGCGATCCCTCAGGGCGCTGAGCGTCGACTTGCAGTCGATTTGCGAGAACGAAACGGAGCGAAACGGAATTCCCTTTGGCGCATACGAACCGATCACGGTCCGCGACTCCGGTCTCGATGCTTGCGGCGTACTCTCGCTACTGCTTCGTGTTGAGGCATCTAGGCATCTCTCCACAGGTCGCTGCTGCTGCTGCTGTCGCTGCTGCTGCTGCGTCGATGGAGGCGGGGACTTGGACTTCTCACGGTTGCTCAACATGAAGGCCTCCAGGTTGGAGAGACTCGTGTTGGGTCTGAGTGAGGCAAAGAGGCGGGCGGCTGTGCTGAGGCCTCCCCCGCTGTGGCTGCTGCCCCTTGCGGTGGCGTCGTTGCTGCTCTCGGATGTCTGACTGGCGGCCGTGTCCGTGTCCTGGCGCTCCAAGCAGGCGCCACGCGGCTTTCGCGGTGGCGGCACTGGCGGTGCCGGCGGCGGTGGCGGTGGCGTGGGCGTGGAGGAGGCTCTGGAGCTGCTTCCCCCGTTGCCTCTCAGCAGCTCCGTCAGTTCCTTGAGGCGCTCCGACCGCTCTGAAGTTTTGCGCTGCTTCTCCGGCCCTGCTGCTGCTGCCGCTAAGGCGGAGGAGGAGGATGCGGTGGATGAGCCGGCGGCGGTGGCAGCTGGCGAGGATTTGCGCCCGAATCCCAGGCGCTGTATCCGGTCCAGGGTATTACGTCGTTTCTCCATTGTGTGCTGCAGGAATTCGAGTTAAATGTTGATTATTCACCATCGGATCTCGAAACCCCCGCCCCCCCACCATCCTCCCTCTGGCTGTGTGTGTGTCTTTTTATGGACTAGCTGTGGGCGTACGCCCAACCCCCCCAAGCACCACCCAATCCCCAAGCCCCTTCGAAAAGTAAAAACAAACAAATCCCAACACGATTCGAGGCGAACAAATTGAGTCAACGCTGCGTATGTGTAATATGGAGATCAATACCAACAGTTAGCCATAATCAGCATTCCAAGTGGGATGGGATGGGGGGATGGGAATGGAATGGGAATAGAACCGGAACCCGGCCAACATCATAATATTAGGCGCCTCAACCCCAACCCCAACCCCAAACCCTACCCTGCCACACAGCGTCATTAAGTTCACTGCACAATGACACACATACCACAGCCCCCTCCCCCAAGATGGGAAGAGCGGAGACCATGCCACACGGCGCACACACAATGTAAGACAAGTCATAGAGCAGCCACAGCTCTACAATATAGCGCTCTATATATATATGGATATATATAAAAGGCAGAATCTTGTATACATACGCATACAGTGATATTTTTAGTATAAACAACAGATCTCTCGGATATATATATGGTAAAAGTACGTATTCCACATGTACACCTCTACATATCTATAGGCATTTATATCTACTTATATACAGACAATATGTATAGATAGAATATACAGAAAATAAAAGAGATCATTGGCTAGCGACTGGGAAGAGCACGGCGGATGAATGAGCGTACCGGACGGACAAACTTACAATCCACTCGGAAAAACAAACGATATAGATCGAAAGCTAATCAATAGATTATATCTCTATTCCAAGAATAGCTCCATAAACTATTATACCTATAATATTTCTAGGGAAACAATGAAGAAAGCTCCTAACTGAGTTCTTCATTTCTTCCAGTGTAGGCATTAAAAGATTCACACAAATAACACAAAAGTAGAGCAACACCAGCAAAGATACATATTGTATCTCTCCCGAGCACAAAACTTTCCCTCTCTCTCTCTCTAGCAACAATTAATCCGTTACTCTCTCGGTCTCCGAGCCACAGAACGTGCGTGTTTCAGGTGGTGCCAAGGCATCATCGGTTCCGATCCGAGGCGTTCGCTGTCCCTCAATTGAACGGATATATATATGATATATGGGATCAATAAAAGCTGATCAAAACAAAAGGTTTATCGCCGAAAATTTCACTACCTGACAGTTCCGCTGATGAATGGTTTGCCAATGAGTTTAAAGAACAAAAATATATATACAAATGCGATACATTCCACATATGTACAATATGTCTTGCGTTGGTTTATTGATCCGTTCGTTTATTATACTTTTATCCCATCTTCAAGCGCTTTTCTTTGGTGTAACTTCTATTCGATCCTACACTAATCCCAATCTATGAGATATCATACCTCATTCCCGTATACCATTTTGTAGGCAGAACTTACCCCGTTCTCCTTGTTGAATGAAGAGCATAGATGGGGATTGCAGCTGCAGGGAAGGAGTAGATTATTCGACTTGTATGGGTTTTCGTTTGGACTGTGGTTCGGGATGGGATTCACTGGAGGCGTTGTTCTGGCACCACTGCATCCTCGGTTATGCAAGCCCTGTTCTGTTGCCACTCGCGAGGGATACGGATCGGGATACGGATCGGACACTACTTTCAGTTCTCTGTACTGCTGTTGGGTCACCGGCAATCGAGATTCACTCAGCGACTTGTGACGCACACAGCTGTTGTTGCTGTTGTTGTTGTTGTTGGCCCGGCGGCTATGCTCGGTTTCCACTCTCACTTCCGGTTCCGAGTCGAAGGTCAGCCGTCCATGGCGGTCGTAGACGAGCGACCGCGGTGGTCCCCCACTCGATCCGAACTTGCAGTTGTAGTTGTTGTTGTTGTTGTTCCCCTCGAAGGAGTACGGCGGACAGCCCTTGCGGACGCAGCAGCTGCCATGCGGCGCCGGATAGATGCGCGGATGCGGACAGACCAGGCGGCGGGTCTTCAGAGCGGGCTCATCGCTGCTGCTGCAGACGCGAGGCTTGGGCGGCACGGGCGGAGGACACTTTGCCTGCTGATAGTTCCGATAGCTAACCGTCGCCGAGGACTGGTAGTGCTGCAGGTCCGGATGGGCCCGAAGATGCGGATGCTGCTGTGGCTGTGGCCGCTGCTGTGACAGTTTTTTGTCAATTGTATAACAACAAATTGCCGCTGACTCGTCGCTGATTTCGGATGACAGGGACGACAACACTGGCGATGACGCGTCTTCCGCTGCTGCTGTTGTTGCTGCTGACTTTTCCGCTTTTGTGGCTGATGTATTTGGCTCCCGATTTTCTATTTCTATAACCGGCCGACGCGCAACGTCATCGTCATCGTCAACGGCATCAACATCATCATAATTATCATCATCATCGCCTTGGTTACAATTATGAGCATCGACATCGACTAATACGCGCCTTTTGGCATCGACCTCCTCCCCGTGGAAGACAAAGCGGAACGACGACAAATCGGACACTGAATCGCTGTCTCCCAGCGGCAACCCCTGAGGCTGAGGCAGCGGCAGGCGATCCGTGGCGCTGCCAACTTGTTGATGCCTCTCTCCGCAGCAATTCTCGCACAAAATCCGTGAGCTTTTCGCCGGCAACAGCTTTGGCTCTTGCAGCTGTTGCTGCCGCTGCCGCTGGTTCGACGTTTGGGCAAAATACTTGGCTATGGGATCGTACTGCTCCTCCTCCTCCTCCTCGTTGTTGTTGTTGTTGAGGTGCTTATAGGAGAGCTGTGGCCTGGCCCTGGACTCCTGGCCATGAGTGATCATTGTCGATGTCCCCTGTTGGCGGGGCAGCTCCTCATTCCATGACAGCTTCTTGTAGCCCCGTCCGCGCACTGCCCGCTGTCCCAGCTGCGGTGTGGCAGGCAGCGAGCTGGAGAGCTTCACTGGATGGCACACCTGTTGATCAGCTGGAAATAGATAAAAGCTAAATCTGTGCGTCTATAATTGGTATCTGTATATCTCACCAGTGGCTTCTCCTTCGAGATGTATAACTTCACTGTCGACTGTCCGACTCGAGTGCCGCATGCAGCAGCAGTAGTTGAGGCGCCTGTTCCTTGGTTCTCGCCTTGTCACGGGATCACCTTCTTGGGATGGAATGGGGTCTGTCCGGAGGTTTCTGTTTCTGTTTTTGACCCTGGAAACGCAAGGGAAGGAGTTAGAAGAGCCTGGAGTCTAGACATCAAGGAAGCAAGCCTATATTACCCTTCAAGACGTGCACTTTTAGGGGTTTCATGCTAAAGGAAGGCAATGGCCTAATGTACTCTCATGTACGGGGTACAGGGTACATCAAGAGTTCGCCCAAAAGCATGCAACGAACGCGCAAGAGACATGCAAACATGCAGCTTATCAGCAAAGACTAGACAATACCAAGATGTTTCAAGAGGAAGGGGACCAAGAAGCTGTTCTAGCGCTTCTAGGTCTACGTCTAGGTATTGTCTAGTCTTTGCCATTCTACTTAATAATAACTTTCATGCCTCCTTCACCTATTCCACGTGCTTCCAGCCTTCATTGGGAGACTCTCGTACTTCATTGGTCTGGCGATCGTATCGTATTGAAGGCATCCGTGGAGTGGCGGCTTCGGCATGCTCCTGACCATCGGTGGGATCTACAATATATAGTATGAGACATATCTCTGGGTGATTCGAGTGCGTGGCCCGATTTGGTCGAGTGTACGCGCCGCAAAGTTCAGTGCCTCAAAAAGCAAAAGCACAACCACGCCTCTCCTGTCTATTTTTAGAGGCGTGCGACGCATGGCATTCGGGAGTACAGTGCGTTACGGCAATAATGCGAGAGGTAGGATTTCATGGCTCCTCTTGGATCGCCTTACGGCCCCTCCCCCCCGCTCCGAGTGTTACGCATTCGGATTTCTAGCGCTGCAGAGCCGTGACCATGACAGGCCCACCCCACTCCTCCTCCATTCCCCCTCCCCCTCTCTGTTGGCTGTCATTAAATATGTTTAGTTTTAGTTTAGTTAGTTTCTCTCTCCTTTTTTTACTGCACTGCAGACCCCATTGTCTTTCGGGTTTCGGTTACGAGACGGGGGGGAGGGTGGCTTTGTTTCCGAGGAAGACTTTTTCTTTGAGGCTGAGACGTGGTTTTTTTTTCGTCCGTTGAACACCGAGTCTGCAGCGTTTGCTTTCTTATAAGCTTAATTGATGTTGAACAAACAGCAGAGCATGTTGCAGGCACCACAGCTCGGAGACGTCTCCGAAAAGCCTTGTCGCCGGTCGTTTTCCCAGCGAACAAAAACCACCGACAAGACGCGATGGAGCCCCCCCCGACAGTCCCAAAATCGAATGAAATCCGTTCGAGAAAAACAGGAGGAGCCGCATCCACGCATCTGTCCCCAAAATATCATGCCGCAGGCATACCAAAAATATCTTTTGCTTCACGCCGAAGATACATTTTGAGTGAAAGATATGCTCGTGGCGAAACAATTGCACTGGACGGTGCGCGACGAGAGCATAAGGCGGGCCCCGAAATGTCTCGAAGAAAGACAAACATTCCGTTTGGCATGAAACGGACTGTACTTCTATATGTGTCCCGTGGGCTCGTGTGTACGTACATATTGAATTTTGTGTAAAGCATTTTTTTGTCGAGAGACACAAATGTGGGTATCTTTTGCTGGGTAATCATTCAGGAATGCAGTGCCGCAGATACACAGATACACAGAGATCCTACGCATCTATAAATACCACACACAACCAGATCGAAATGTCTAAACAAAGCCCTCACTCTCTCTCTCTCTCTTGTTATCATCGTCCAGCTGGAGTTGCACAGCAGATGCATTTGTATCTGTATCTGTATCTGGTAATTAGAAGCGACTCAAGGTCGGCGCAGAGACACGCAGGGATGGGACTGGAGAAGGGGGGCCGCTGCTTCGAGGCAAATCTTTCCGACTTTAGCATATAACTGTCATACTCCCAGAGCCTCCAGATAAGTTTGTATCTTTTTTCGAGTGTTTGCCCATGGAATACCATCGCAGCTCTGATAAGCCCGCCGCCACAGATAAAGTTCTGGCCGCAAAACAAACGTCAGCAATCAGAGAGAGACCCAAGAGAGATAAAGAAGATGTAAGAAGGCTTTCCCCCCCCAAAAAATAAGGGAAAATATTTGAGGCTGTAAGCTTTTGGCAAAGAGACCTCTAAAAAGAGAAGCTGGACACCATAATCCCCGCCCCCTAATCCCCCTTGACTCTGGGTATAAATAGTTTGTGGGGCCACAAACAGAAATTCAATTAAATTCATACTCTGGCGACCATTAAAAAACCATAAAAGTTTTGACATGTTGCGAACATTTTTCTGTCAGCTGCAGAAGCCTCTGCGCCACTTCCACATCCATGCCCCATCGCCCAGCAGTGCCCCATCTCTGAACAATAATAACAATTAAGCCTGACAACGCGCCTCATGGCTTATGCCCCATGCCCCATGCTGGCCCGTGGTAACACCTATTTTTTGTTCTCTCGCGCCTTCTTTTTTTGTAACTATTTCGCTTTGGCCTGCCCTCTGGTTGTGCCACTTTGACTGACAAGTGACAGGCCCCATGCCGCATGCCCCCCTGCCCCCATGCCCCGTGCTGCAAGCTCCCTCATTGATCCATGCAGAACTTCTTTGTTATGGAATTTATGATTAATCTGCGCAGCGTTTCAACGGCACATCAGCAACACCTCCTGCATGACAGCAGCAGCGGCACGGGGCAGGGGCAGGGACAGGGGCACACGGGATTAGGAGTAGATCCATGCACCGTCCAAAGGGCATTGCAGCCATTTTTGTAGCCAAGGGCGGCACCTGAACTTGGACTTGAATTGAAATCAAGAGTGGCCCAAACAGAAAGCAAAATTCAAACGATGCCATTAAGCCAACAGATCAGAGATTTATAATACTCTTAAAGAGGGTATTGTGAATATTTGAAGTGCCTTTTTCTGTATAAGAAAACCACGACAGATAGATAGATATTCCACCTAGAAAGAGGGTTCGAAACCGAATGATTACCGGGCTTAGGAAAGGCCTCCGTCTCCGTCCCGTCTCCTCTTTCTTTCGTGTTGGATCCAACTATAAACTATAAACTGTTGTAACTAACTTGAGCTTGAAATAGTATCTCACAGTTCAAGTTCAGGTTGGTTGGTACCCGACACTTCGATTCAGAATGAGAGTCTGGGGGCATGTGGCGCTGGCCAGGCCTCAAGCGAGGCACCTGTGGAAACCACAGAAAGGTAACCAACACCTCGAGGCAAAGCCGGGGTGCCATAGATAGATAAATAGATAGATAGAGATGGAGATAGATGCCTCGTGAGGCGTAATTCCAGATTCAGTATTCAGAGAATACTGGGAACCGGGAGGGGACTCTGGGCTCGAATTATGTCAGTGAGTCAGTGCGGGGCACAGATCGACATTTCACTTTTGATTTTCGATGGGGCCGAGAGCTTACTTTCACGAGCCCCAGCACCAAGCACCAAGCACCAACATCAGCATCAGCACATCTGACCCCGCAGCTCACTTCGCTGAACTCCGCCCCGAACTCCGCGGGACTCAATGTAGAAGCGATGCAGATACAAATGGGAACGAAGGAGTGGATGGAGTGGAGGGTGGAGGGATCTGCAGTGCACAACATTCAATTAGTACATATTAAATTTGTTTGCCTCTTGTTGTTGGTTTCTCTTTCAACCCCAGAGCAGGGGATTTCTGGGGTTTTCGGTTTTCGGTCTTCGGTTTCTTCGGTTTCTTCGGTTTTCTTCAGACTGGTCGAACGATGAACAATGAAGCGGAACTTAACTTGATTTAAGTTTTTATGAGCCGCATTTTGTAGTTTGTATCTGGTGCCTTGTATCAGCGCCAGACAGCGATAAATTGTGTTATGAAAGTGCAGTTTAGTGCCGTGTGCCGGCCCGACCCCGACCCCGTCAAGAGTCAAAGTTGAGCCAGCAACAACAGTCTTTCTCTGTCCATTGATTGTTACATCGATTCCGGGGATAAATTTCCGACAATCAGCAGATTCCTCAGATTGCAGATTGGGGATCGGGCCAGGCCACAATTTTCGTAAGAAAATGCTTTCAGCTAAATGGTTCTTTATCTAATCGCAGACGAAACCGGGGATGATGATATCTGTGTGTTTGCTGGGAGATCAGAGGGGAATTTCCGGAGAAATATCAAGCGGGGAACCTCTTAGATTCAAGAGAAATCCAGTTTGTCGGATGAGGGAATCACCCAGGAGGAAGCGTTTCGGACCCCATAAAGTTTATAGTTTCTGGATCAGCACCAATTGCTGAATCACACAATCTTCCTCGTGCAATGTGTGCCCTCTGGTGGAGGAGAGCGGGATAGCAACACACATATTGACGAGCACGACGAGCCGCGGCCCTTGCCGCACCTCACAACGTTCCTGGTCGTCTTTGATCGATAATAAAAGCACGAAGGGTAGTCCGTAAAATTATTTTAAAATACTATTTAGGCGCTTTGAAGTTTTGAGATGTATCGTATCTGTTTGAGGGCATATATGGACACCTCCTTGGCCCCTTTTCCATTTCCATTTCCATTCACTGCCCGAAGATTATCCCACATGATATGATATGAAAGTTATTCTCATTTCGCTGTGATTTATTTCAATTATGTAAGCTCCGTTCCCATCAAAGTTCGATCATCGTTGGTTTCCTAATTTTTTTCCCGTTTTCGGTTTCCCTGTGCAGTCCGCAGTCCGCACTCTGCACTCTCCACTCTCGCTGGAGCCGCCCCAAAATGCTGCTGCTCATTTGCTGCTCGGGCTAAATGCATGCAAAGATGCAGATGGATAGCGTTTTGGGGCGTTGTGGGCGTGGCTGCAGCTGACGACTACTGACGAGGTCGTGAGTATCACTCAAATTGCCTTGCCGCATTCATCATCTGCGTCTCCATCTCCATCTCGGACTCGGACTCCCGGAGCCACCAGTAACATGTGAATCGCCAAAGAGAGAAGAAGAAACGATCGGAGCTGTTAGTTTAGTCGACTGAAGGCGTGTCTTTTGCCAGAGACGATGTCGTTATATATGTACGTACGAGTATGGGGGGGGGGGGCTCTGTAATGGCCAGCCATGGGTCTGCAGACCACAGATCAGACCACACTTGTCCCAGCGACAGTTTCCGACTTTCTCACCTCGAGTACGTACGCTGAAGTGGCAAGACTCTTGAGGCAGAGACCCACAGCCACAGCCGCAGCCACAGCCAGGCAATAAAAGTTCAGGCGGCGGAGTGACAAACCCACATGGAGGCTGTGGGGCGGCAGGAGTCGGAATCGGAGTAGGAGTCGGCCAGTCTGCCATTTGAGCTAAGCTAAGCTTTTCATTACTTTATTTTCGAGTCTAAGCTCAATCTGAATCTGTCTTGCCAATATAAAAACAACAACAACGGCCACAACAGCATCCATGGCTCCTAAAACGGGGCTCCACAGCGGACTCCAATCGCATTCGTTGTTTGCCAAATCCAAAGCAGACAGACAGACAGACGGACGGACGGACGGACGGACGGACAGAAAGAAAACAAGAAATAAGTATATTACTAAAGACAGGCAAAAGGTTAGCCGGTAGGAGAGGCGCTGCACAACGAATTCTTGGTGCCCTTTTGGGGCATACTAGAGTCGCTAGAATTTAATGCAGGCAGTGTTCTTGCCACAGTGGCTGCTAGGCGCAATCTTGGTGAGCGGGGCATCTATTGGGGCTCTGAATATTCACTCCTTGTACTCCCCATCATTCAGGCACTTGTCAACCCCGGCCAAAGGGTATACTCTGGGACAGCGACGACGCGAGTGGGGAAAAAAGGAAACAAAAAAACAGGCAAACAGAAATCGTTTTTTGCGCAATCCTCACAAATCTGATAAGCAGTTAGAGAGCATTAGACCAGCCAGCACACACACACACACACACCACATCCAGAGCCAAGACAAGACGGAGCCCCTGCATCAGACCCAGTCCCAGTCCCAGTCCCAGCATCAGCTAGAGTCCCAGTCAAAATCCACCGAACGGCCCGGGACTGGGTCTGAGACCGGGACCGGGGCCAACTTTTGAGTGTGGCTGGCAGCTTAGCCTCAGAGTCTCCCCCAGCCATCGCCTGCCGGTCCCCACCTTTGCCCCACTGCCGCTCCCATTGATGCTCGAGAGCGCTGTCGCAGAGAGTCGCCGCGACGTAACATGCAACATTACATGCCTATAATTTGTTTTCACACAGCAGGACGTTTTCACTCCATAAGACATCAGAAAGAGGTCTTAAATGGTCACATTACTGCCATTTCCAACAGCGTTCAAATGGGACCCAGGCTTTGGCTCTGGCTCTGGCTGTGCCTCTTCCACTGGACTCTGCCCCTCGACTGTGGCACTGACTCTTCTGCCTCTTCTGCCTTGTGCCTTTGGGCAGATATCCATGCAACGCCTTTGGCCAATGCAATGCAATGTTCGCTAACTGTTATTTAATATAGTCATTATTTGGCTACAACTTGTCCCACTGAGCAAATGGCACTTGATTCGACTTGGACTTCAGTGTCCCCACCCCACCCCACCCCCTTCCCTCCCAAGCAACCAAGCAACCAATTTTTCAACGCATCTGCGTGGCTGCCTCTCCATTCACCGTTGTTTGGTCGAACTTTGGCAGACCAGAGACACCCCAGCCACATGTGGCATGCGGCATTTGGCATGTGGGATGGGGACCTAGGAGGAGTCTGCTGGAGAATTCCTCTCACCTCAATGCACCGCTGATCGAATGCACAAGTGCTGGAGATGGTCAGCAGGAGCGGGAGCAGGAGCATCTTCGCTCCGTATCTCATCCCCCGACTCCATTCGAGTATCTGCGGCTAAGCCCCAATTTGGATTATTTGTAGACATTAAGTGGAGCCGCAGTCTGCGCAGTCTCCTCTGTGCTGCTACAGGAATTAAGCCTGCGCGAATGAAGAGTTAAAAATATCCCCAAGACTGGCGCGCGTCTCGTGTTTGTCGCTGGAGCGCCCAGATCCAGTGTGAGCGATAAAGGTGCAGCTGCTGGCTGCCCAGAGAATGGGGCAGGGGGGCAGGCAGGCAGGAGGCACATCTCCACACAATTCAATTGAGTGGCAGTGGCAGTGGCAGTGGCAGTGGCAGTCGGAAGGGAGAAGGCAGAAGGGAGAGGAGAATGCATTTACATATGAGTACGCCGTCGAGTCCGAGTGTCCTTTACCGTTGTACAGCAGCAGACAGCAATAACAATAACAATATAATAATAATAAAAGTTAAAGCCAAGCAAAACAAAACCCCAAAAGAGAGCTCCCACTGCGGCCCACACTAAACAAGTTAACATCGAAGCGGGCCAAAAAGCAGCAGCAGCAGCAGCAGCGGCAACGGCAGCAACAACAGCAGCGGCAGTCAACACCAACAATAAAACCCAACAGAGAGAAACCGAGCTTTGGTGGGTGGAAGCTTTTGATACCCTTTCTGTGACAGCAAGAGAGACGAAACGTAAAATAAGTGCTCGTAGCCGTCACTTTTTGTGACAAAATTATATTTTCCAACACACACTGAAAGCCAGCAGAATAATCTCTGCCGCAGCGCTGCTCGCAGCTCTGCTTGAAAGCCAAGCTCACGCATATAGCTCTCTCGCTCTCACTGGATTGTGTTCCCATAAGGCAGCAAAGTCTAATTTTATACAGCTATAATATATGTCGTTTATGACATATCCTTAGTTTTGCTGCTGGTCAAAATAGTACTACCTTCCAGAAAGAGCATAACAAAACACAAAACGCAGATCGGCGAAGCGAAGAGAGGAGACAGCAAAGACAGGGAAGAGTGGGAGAGTGGCACAAACAAAAACACAACACACAAAAAAAAAGTATCTTCAAAATACACTTATGCTGTCTTTTATGGCATATCTTTTACTTATTTGCCCGCACTTAAGTATCGGCGCAGTGCGCTGTCGGAGTGCTGCTGCCTTTTTTTATTTCCTTCTGCCTTGTTTCTGATTTTTCGTGTTTTTATTTTTATTTTTGTAAATGAAATGAAATCGAAATACGAATATGGGTCGGCGCGCAGTCTGAGCCCTCCTCCTGCCGATGCCCCCGTCCTACTCCCCATCCCCCTCTCCATCCGCGAAAGAGTGAACTCGAAACACACTTCTTCGTCTTCCATAAGAGATCCCCAGAGCAATATTATTGGCACGAATTATTAACCTTTTCTTTTTCTGTTTTTTTTTTTTTTTTGGTGGTGCACTTTAAGCCCACATCTCGAGCGAGAAATTGGCCCAAACATATACATCCACATGGTATGAGGAATGATTGCGCTTCGTTATAAATGGAACGTGAGTCTACACATTCGTATTCACATTCCTGCATTCATATTCATGTATTTATACATAATTTCAAAGAACTTTCTCGGCAGTGGGTTATAATCATAAATAGTGAGGCACGGCACAGATCTACGTACTTCGTAATTATACTCCTATTTGGGGCCTGACCTTGCCCACGGCCAGAGATGAGATGTGTCTGCCAAGGGCTAAGGGCAGAAGGCGTTGCGATGTGATGTGACGACTCTCCTCGGATTACGGTTTTACACACACAAACACGCACAATCTATAAATTTTCAGTCAGTCCCGCTTGACGGTGTTACATTTACTGCCAACTTTTACGTATCGCGCGGAACGTTCACGTTCACGTTACCAATTACACCTTCCGACTTGGCCACAAGCAAAATCAAAATGAAGATCGCGCGCGCCAACTGCCTGTTCATTCTGCTGCTATTTTGAATTTTTTGTCCGAACCAGTGTGACCGCGGATTTATCGATAAAATATACCGTCCGACCCTCACAAATATACCGAAACATACCGCCTCATTTTCAAAATATACCGTAAATATACCGTCGGCTCATTTTGGACCCCAAAAAAATACCGAAAAGTATCAAAAGTACCGTAAACGGTCACCCTGGTCCGAACCGAATGTTGTTGTTTTAATTAAAGTTAATTTTATTTAAAAAATAAGTACGCTTACGCCCAGACCCCGCCCTAGAAAGTGTGTGCAACTGGCCGAACGTTACTCTAGATTGGCTGATCAACGAAAAACTGGTGAATAGGTGGAGCTTGGAGCTGGTTTTCATTGACCAAAATATATGGGCGTTGACGGAAGATGCTTCTGCTGGCTGCCTGGTGGCAGCGCGTCACGCAGGCCCAAACGAATTAAACAAACATGCTTCAGACACTCTTTTGACCCATCGTTACTCTTGTGATTCTGTGATTGTAGAAACATGGTTGTGCTGAGCTCCTGCTGGTCCCCCATCATCTGGTCGGACAATGTACGCACGGGCAGCTACGCTGTGGCCGCGTACACGGCCGCCTTGTCGGTGGTGATGATCACTATTATCGCCTACATGCTGGCGGGCGGCGAGTCGGCCCAGCTCTATTCTCCACTATTCGAGACGGACATCAAGACGTCGATGCCCATAGCTGGCGGCTTCTTCATCATATACTTTCTCCTGATCATTGTTGCCTCCTATCTGGTGTACTTTGGCATTAAGATCAGGTGAGTGCTGGAGTTATAAGCTAATGGAGTTCTTACTACATTAATGCCTCTCTACAGCACTCGCGGCTGGCTGCTGCCCTGGCTGGGTCTGGTGGGCCTTGCCATTCTCTTCCAGTTCTGCTGGAGTCTGTGGCTCATCGGTGGATACTACATCTATGTAAGTGGGAAAAGCAGGCAAAGTGAATCCTCAATTTAATGATTGCTCTCTCCCACAGCTGGAACAAACCTTTTCGGCTCTGCTCAACTTCGTTTGGATGGCCTACAATGTGAGTAAATATATAAATACCCCATCCCCATCTTAACCAATTTTCTTTGATTCGATAGATATACTGTTGGCTGGTAGTCTTCTCTCAGTACCAGATCTTCTTGCAAATCCAGAATCCAAACATTGAGCTGCTGATGCCGTGATGAGGCTCGAATAACTTTTCGAATTCTTAGACTTGACACGCAACAAAAGTCCGTCCAGAGACAGTTTTGTAATAAGAATACATTTCATTTCCATTACACACAGAGATGCCTACCAAATAGTTTTATAAATATATACATTTTACGCCTTTATACACATCTACTATACATCTATAATGTATGAATCGAATGCCTTAGTCTGCTTTTTGACCATTAAAAACAATTATTCGTAAAGATAATACGTCTACTGAGTGTAGTGTTTGTTCTCGGATCAGATCCTCGAAGGCAGGGCATGGCATCGAGAGATGTGGGTGGTGCATCAGCCGTTAATTAAGTTCTATGTGTGTGTACGCATTAAATATATTTAAATATTTATATTTAGAGAAAGTTACAATTTGTACAGAAACGATTAATCAAACAGACGAACTTTAGCCCCGTAAAGAGACAGGGGCCAGATCTGAATGGCTTTCTGGGTGCGGTGTGAGTGCGACAAAGCTGAGTGAAGGCCAGGCCAACGAACTCAAACCTGGCTCAAGCCTAGGCTCGAGTGGGATCGGGGAGGAGGGTTTTCAAAACACTAAATGTACATTATGGTAAAATCTTAGGGTCGAATAATATACAGAGCGCAGCGCCAAGTACTGCTGTACTGCCCACGCCTGGTGTTGAACACAGGACAGTGGGCTCTTGCGGTTGCTATTCCTAGGTCTTCTCCTCCTTCTCCTTGTTGTACCGCTCGAGCTCCTTGAGGAACTGGGCCTTCGGCTTCATCACATTGGGTCGCTCGCCACGGCAGTTCGGACAGAACCACTTGCCCTTCGGCTTCAGCACCAGGGACACACACGAGAAGTGGAACCACTCGATGGGGCACAGGTCGTTGTCGCACAGAATCATTTCGCCAAAAGAGATCTGCAATGAAAACAGTGTAACGTTAGCTGTTTCTCTCTTGGGATGCCACTCCACTCCACTTACCTGGTTGCAGACGCAGTAGGTCGGCTCATCCGGATCGATGGTCTCCGGCGGCGGCGTCTCCTCGCGTGCATTCGCTGTTGTGTTCGAAGCGCCCGCGCCGCGTACCTTGCGTTTCTTCTTCTTGCCCGAATTATTGCCGCCTCCTCCTCCGCCACCACCACCACCACCGGCTCCTCCTCCCGCCCCGCCGCTGATCGTGCCACCGGATCCGCTGGCCAGGCTGCCACCCGAAGTTCCCTGCAGGTTCCCCTTGCGCTGACCGGCCCCAGCACTGCCCAGGGAGCCCTTGCGTTCCCCGTTGCCGCTGCCACTGCCACCGGCCTCGTTGGCCGAGTTCGATTCGTTGCCGCCCATCTCCAGGGAGCTGCCGTTGACCAAGCTCTCGTTGCGGCGCCGTGAGCGTTTGCTTCCCCCTCTCTGCAAATCACCGCCGCCGCTGGCGCTCAGGTTGCCATTGGAGCCACCACCGTTGCTGACATGGCTGGAGCGCTCTGAGTTCGGTGTGGAGCCGCCGCCGCCATTGCCCGAAATGATGGCCCCCGGGTTAGTCACCCCCACGACGCCGACGTACACGGGCAGGCCGTACTGATCCTTCACTGTAAATCCACCGACACTTCCGCCCAGGCCGTTGCCATTCAGACCGCCGCTGCTGCTGCTGCCGGCGCCACCTCCGCCTACCGTGTTCGCCTGGTCCCGCATCGGGCTCTGTAATCTCTGCAGCTTCGATGCCGGACAGTCGTCCAGCAGCGCGTAGCGGTCGCGCTCCTCCTTCAGGTCGAGGTTCTGCTGGTTCGTGTCTAGCTGCCGCAGCTTGCCGTCGATCATCTCTTGCATTTGGCCGACAATCTGCATCTTTTCGTCGCCCAGCTCCTGCGCCTGGATGAGGCACTGGTGCATGCGGTTCATGCTGCGGGACCGCCGGACAGTGTCGGTCGAGTTTTGCAGCGTCAGATACAGGTCATAGTAGTGGTCCACATCGCGAATCAGCCCTGCGAATGGTGCCAACAGATCGGATCAGTTTACGCTACGTTTGGGAAAGATTTAGGCCGCGAAAACCCACCTCGGTACTGGACATCGATGTCACGGATGCGGGAGAGCTGCCGCTGCACGTCGTCCGGCAGGTTCTCCACGGAATCAATGTAGTTGTCGACATAGGTGGCCGAATTTATGGCCTCCGACTCGGATGCAATTGGATTTATCATGTTAAGGTTCGATGCGCGTCAGTTCGGCTGCTGTCGCTGCCACATCGAGTGGGTACTGCTGGAGTCTGGTGGAATTGGTGCGCCACAGGGACTGGAAAAGATCGGTTGAGTTACTTTCGCTTTACGATTGATGAATCAATTTTCTTTTTATTGCGTTTTTCGTGAAAAGAGGTTTAAGCGTTCGAAGTTTTTTTTCCGATTTATCAATGTACGGTCAGACACTCGCAAATATACCGTCGCATTTTCAAAATATACCATAAATATACTGACGAATTCGAGTTCTCTTTTAAATATTCCTCATTTTTGATATTCCGTTGAATATTACTATCTATATGGAACATTTAGCCATGCCGTCATAATTTTATACGATTGATAAATAAATTTTCTACAAGATTGGATAGTTTTTAATCCTTGCTTTTATTGTATTTATTTAAAAAAAAAGGTTTAAACGAAAAAGTTCAACAAAAAAAAAGTCGCAATGTTGCTGGCATTTGAAGACGTGATGCGTGTATAGCCCTTTGTACACCCTATTTCGCTAATATTATATGAAGATTAAACGTGATTTATAAAGACCTTTTCTCAAATTGATATTCTTTAGACATATTCAAGTACATTATTAGTATCTTGTATATATTTATGTCGATCCTGATACCTACTGAGCCTTGGAAGACAAACGTATTCACAATTCTATAGTATCCATTTGCCCCAGGGTATGTGTGTTTTGAGTCGCCACTTGCGACTGTACTTGTGTGCGTGTGCATGTGTGCGTAGGTACATATATATGCATATTCGTCGATAGTATCGGATCGGTGCTTTGCAGCACTGAAAGTGTGACTATACCCAAGTTGTTCCTCTGTTTTAATAAAAGGGGCTTAAATGGGTTAAGTTTATTTTTCATCGTGGCACGGTGCGGCCAAAATGTTTGGCCATACTAAAAACGAAAATATGAAGTCCTTTTGCGGATATTCTTGCACGGTCACTCTTTAAATTGAACTCGACCTTGCGACTGTACTTGTGTGCGTGTGTATGTGTGCGTAGGTACATATATATGCATATTCGTCGATAGTATCGGATCGGTGCTTTGCAGCACTGAAAGTGTGACCATACCCAAGTTGTTCCTCTGTTTTAATAAAAGGGGCTTAAATGGGTTAAGTTTATTTTTCATCGTGGCACGGAGCGGCCAAAATGTTTGGCCATACTAAAAACGAAAATATCAAGTGCTTTTGCGGCTATTCTGGCACGGTCACTCTTTAAATTGAACTCGACCACGAACGTGCCCGCGACGCTCTTAGAATTTTCCTTTGTGTGCATTTCTAGTTGCATTTACTTGTGTGTTTAGATTAAATCGTGTTCGTTCGTGACTATAAATTTGACGATACTTGAAGAGCAAGACCAACAGATTAGATCAACCAAAAGCAGCAAGATGATCTCCAATTACGATATCACCGACAGCAAGTCCAGTAGCAAGTAAGTGTGTTCAAGGGACAAAATTTGCCGGCATTTTTAAACGCTACGGGTGTGTGCGTGAGTGTTCGTTTGGTAATGTAGGCGTTGGGCGCACACATTCAAACAATTGTCTGGTATTGGTATTGGTGGTTCTTTCGTAAATTTGCAATAAAACGTTTTATCGCCTTTATTTTTTGCACTCTTTCGGTTTCTTTTGGCATTGTGGCTTCCCCACCCCATTAACTCTTATTCCGGCATTTCCGTTCCGAATCTCTGTTATGCTTTCGATTCATATTTCTCTGGTGTTCCATTTACCGCTATATTGATATTTCGCTGGCGTTTTTTCCGCTTTCGACGCTGCGGATAACTGTTAAAATTGAATCGGGGTACAAAGTAATTGTTGTGGACGCGTTTCCTGGAGTCCTCCGCCGCCTGGAAACGCCCTTAACAACCAATATTTGATATACGCCCGCCGTCAGCCATCAATGCACCAGGATGGGGGGATCCAGCTGCAGCCGGAATTCAATATTCTTACCATTTTGAGCGACATTAGTACAGTGGTGGTTCTAGCTAAGTGCACACCCCACACACACACACATGTAACTGTCGGTCGGGGCAAGGCCAGACCAGCCAGTGTGCCAGTTTCCAGTTACCCTACCCCTCCCTTCCCTTCGCTTTACGACCATCATGCAGTGGACATCTGTCCGTCCCTCTCCATCTATCTCTTTGTGTGTTTTTGTACCGTTTGATATAATTTATAACACAGTAAAGGCTCTCTTGATCGGACAGTGCTTTGGAGTACCCGAAACTACTAGAACTATTGTCTGTCCGCCCAACCGAGGTGGAAAATCTCTTTCCGCGGATCTTCCTTCATTATGCCTCCCGTCTGTACGGAGTGCACTGGAACATTCTTCAGTGTCTGCTCCAATGGGACCTCCACTGTAATTATTTGCGATCCAAATGGCGCTGCCTTTTGTTTTTCGGAAACACTTCGTATAAGACGGTCTATAAGTGGCACCAGCAGCACTCCTGAGTCATGCTGGAACTATTCTTCTGCAGCTGCTTGGTTTCGCACTTGATTATTACCACCATCATCATCATTATTATTATTATTGCTGCTGCTTTTTCGATGGCGGCCGATGAGTAATTGCAGGTCCTACGTGCGCTGGTTGGGGGGGTTTCTTGTACAGTGGCGGGCTGCGATTGTGTGTCCACTGGCGCGCTCTCTCTCCCGGACTGCAGCGACGGCCCCAAATCGTATAATTACCGTGCATATATCCATGTTCGGCTATGTTCGGGGCGATGGGGATACGTTTTAGCCATAATGTCGTCACGTGCCGCACTCTCTAGGTGTTGTTTCTGCCTCTACAATATATGCTATATTTAACAAGTCACGCGATCTGAGTGCAGCGGAGTTTGAGGCTGGCGCTGACGCTGAGAGGCAAGTGCATTGAACTCTGGACACATTGCATGTTCGTTCGGTTTTTCTGTTTCTGTTTTCTGCTTCTCGTTGTTGGCCATAAAACTAAATGTCGATTTTGATTGCCTTAGCCTGGCCTGAATTGCTATGTGGCTATGGGGATGGGTTTTGGTCTGGGCCTAGCCTTTTAGTACGACTCAATGGATGGATCTAATTCCACGCCGATGCATGGTAGAACCTCTGGAGAAAGCCGCGAATGCAGGCGGCGGCGGGCAGGCCGCACCCAAAATGCAGACAGACGACGAGCCCATATTAATCCGTTGCTGCTACTCGCCATAGACCGACAGAGAGATGGAGGGCCAGAACAGGAGAAGGAGGAGGAGTTGACGGTTGACGGTTGACGCATGCAGCCCACACGATAAGCAACCCCCCGACCGACCGACGGTACACCGATACACAGAGGCCATAGTAGGACACACTATCTGTCATATGTGTCGCTCCTCCTCCTCCTCCAGATGTCAGGTCAAATGCATTCCAGGCCTGGATGCAAGGGTGGGCCGTGTCCCTGTTTTCCCCGAGTCTCCCTGGTGGATAAATTGTCTTTTTTGTGAGTGTGTGTGTTTAAATTAGGGAAGCCCTAAGAGAGTCACGTTTCCTGGATGGATGGATGGATCTATCCGCCAGTGAGTCATACCCCAAGGCAGCGACCGACCGACCGACCGATTGATGAATGATTAATGAGTGCATTTGGAACGGTGTAAAAGGAAGGAAAGGGAAGGGATTTTGGGTTTTTAAAAGGGATTTCGAATGAATTTATATTCATTTTGTTAGATAATTGCTTTGACTTTATTTTAACTTTTGTGTGCCCTTTGCGAGAATGGGGGGGAGTGGGGAGTATGACTAAGGTGCCTCTCTGCTCTTTCCCCCGTCCCTCTGCAGGTAAGTTTCCGGCTTACCTTCTCGATTACTCGATTGCCTAATTGGGAACAAGAGCTCCACTACGTCAATGCCTCCCCATGGTCTGGCCTGTGGATTGGCTGTGGCCGTATAAGCAAATCTCAAGGCTGTCTCAAAGCGAGCAAATGCAAAACGCTTCGCTAAGCAGCGAGTATTCGAGTATCTTTGGGTGTAAGCGCCGAAATCGAATGCCCCATTGAGTGACAATTTTGGTAATATTTTCACTATAATTGGACACGCAACAGATACGGCAGATACGCAGAGATACGCCGAGACACTGAGATACTCACTTTCGGTAATTGTTAAATTGTACATTTTTTAGCGGCTCCCCGGCTCTGACTCGGACTCGGACCATTTGTGTCGCCTTATAAGGCAGCCCCCTGCCTGTTTGATTACGCGTTTCGCGCTGTGGCTGTGGCTGGGGCTCGTTTTTGCATACTCGTACTCATACTCAGTTTTCCTCCCATTTGTAGAACAATTTTTACACAGTTCGCCCCCCCCCCCCCCCCCCCCCCCCCCACTTGCCCCCCACTCGATCGGATCAGATCTGCGCCTCTGGCTCTGGGCTCTCGGATCTGCTGTTGCCGGCTGCATGGGCGATTACCATTATGGTCTATTGCCACACGCCCACCCTCTCTCTGCTGTTGATGCTGCTGCTGCTGCGGATTTATGGTGGAAGCCTTGGCTCTGCGACTCGGAGAGATCCCTGAACTCTGGGCGTAAATTGCTGACTCACAGCCAGAGCACGAGAGCTGATGGAAAACTGATTTTCCCTCCTGCCTCCTGCCTCTTGCCTCCTCCTTCTTCTTTGTTCGCGAATCGCGCACAAGCAGCTGGCTCTCCATCTCTCGAGCTCTCCTCCAGGCCTCCGCACAGCTCCGCAGGCGGGTTAAATGGATTGCTCCCACTGATTCAGCCATATTTTATATACTCATGTATGTACACATATTTGCATTGATTGGGAGAGGAGTCATGGGGGGGACAGAGGGACGTATGGACGTAGGGACGTAGGCCTCCATTATCCATATCCATATCCATAATCATCTTACAGGCTTGACACGTTCTCCGGCTCTCTTTTCTTTGTGGGATTCGCACTGGGCCCGAACAGGGCGTGTCCCTCTTTGGCTCTGTTCCTTTGTGTTCTGTCTCCACATGACAATGCACTCGAAACTCGACTCGACTCGGTGCCGTGAATCACTGATGAGTGTCGCCTCCGTCGCCGCTGTCGCCGTCGCCTCATCCTGTAGTTAGGCCAGGCCTACGATTAGCGCGCTACCTGAATTGCGAATTGCCCTTACCGCCCCTCCCCACGGCCCACGCCCCACCTAATCCCAGACGCCGGTAGTCTGACTTTTGGACCTTGAAACCAGGCCTCAGCCCCCCCAGGGCCCAGATCCCAGACGAGCACCCCCCCCATTTTGGCGGTGGTGGGTAATTTCCAAGGACAGGTCTGTCTGGATGGCATTGCAGGGGTTGCTGCATTTGGAAGTGCACTGCCTGGAGCGGATCTGGAGCAGGAGCCGGGATTTGTTTGCGAAAGTGAAAGCCCTTCAGGGGTTTCTCTGCAGCTGCAACCACCACCAACAGAACAGAAGGACCTCCTTCCGAGGGTGGATTTTGAGCCTGCATTGCAATTCCCCGCAGAATTTTGCGCAGAAATTAAATCAATTTGAGGATTTGGCATGTGCTCGTCGTGGGGGGGGTTTTGTTTTGTTTTTTTGAAGGGGGGAGGCAGACTCTGGAACTCTCTAGAGGCACTTGTCCTGGCGATGCAGCGGATCCATCGGATCGTGTGAAGAATCAAAGCTGGAGGCTATTATTAGGGCCTCTTCTGAGTCTCTGAATAATTTAAGCTTCTTTTGTATGATTTATTTTACGATTGCTCTCCATTTTGGTCACTCGAATATAGAATTTATGTATAATAACCCAGATATCTCCAGACAAAGAACACACCCAGAGATCGGAGATACATCTGGAGTCTGGGTCTGAATTAATTTACGCTTTAATTAGTGGATCATTCCATTCCATTCCCCCCCATTCCATGATAAGTTCTTTCCGAATTGCATAGCGAAATGAAAAAAGATCTGAAAGAAACTGGAAACTGGAAATGCGATCCATCGGCCAGCGAGGAGTCAATGGCCACAATCTGGGTTACTCTCGATGCAAATTGTCTGGGTTTCGGCAACGCCCACCCGCATTCCCCCTCTGGAACAAGGTTCCCATTGAAATGCGATAATAAGCGAGTACATTCCGGGAATTGGATGCCATTTACCATATTCCATCTCTATCTTTTATTTGGTATTTATTTATTTATTATAATATTTTGCATATTCGAAAAAGTAAACATCAAAGCGGAACCTTAAAGAGCTCTTCTGGGGAGACTTCTGCTAGAATAAATAACTGCTAGAAAGTTTGCTCAGAATTCTGGTCTTTATCGGATTTGACAGTCTTCAGAGTGCACAAATCGGTGCTGTTCCATGTTATTAAAGTCTGAAATATCATAAATATTATTCATACGATAGTCTGTGGTTCGTGGAATGGGGCTTGGATCTGGCTGCTGGCCAGCTGGAACAGCTGCACTAAGTTTAAGCCAAGTCCATTGACTGAGACTACCTGCTCGACGATGACGCTCATGATGACAAGAGAAGTTTGCGACTTGCCCCAAAAGTTCGTTCACTCTTGACACTGAAACGGAAGGGAGATCGGATCGCAGAAGCGAAGAGAAGCGGCGGAGATTCAGAGACAGACGACAACTCATCCTCTCATGTCCACCTTTGTGCTCCGTCATGTTTATCAACAGGTTCTGGTGTTCCTCCCTGGAGAATGCCTTCCTCTCCATCTCACTCACAATCGCAATCCCAATTCCCAATCCCAGGAAAGGGATCCATCCGCCCAGGGGAGGATCCGCTAAAGAAAAGGCGACTGGGTCGACGTCTCGACTGCCGTTGGAGGCTTCTGCTGACGCTGAAGCACACTTCTGTCCAGAAACAGGTTTCCTCTTCCATCCCATCCCACTCTTCGACGCTTTCTTCCGTTCCGCCCAGCTCCTCCTCTCAGTTGCTCAGGAGAATTCTGCGAGAAACCAAACCGGCTACAGCAGGTGCCCCTTACTCTCCTTCCTCCTCCCTCCAGCCTCTCTCTTCTTTAACGGAAATTAATTCCATTCCTGTAATAATTTTCCATCTGAGAATTGGTGGAAATTGAACAACAATGCGGGCGGCATTTATGTGATTTGAAATAGATATCCATTATCAAAGCCCCCGAGCCGAGCATTCTTAAGCCTTTGTTTGGAACCCCTATCTCCTATAAGCGGATGAAACGAATGAAGCGGGGACTCTCCCTCTCTCTCTCTATCTCTTTCTCTCTGTTTGATTTGCTATTATCGTTGTTCCGTTCTCCGTCTCGGAATGGGAATGGGAACGGAATGGTCGCAAACACACACTCAAAACGCGGATGCAAACACCACTGTGGCGGCGGCTGTCCATAAAGATAACAATATTTCTGATTTCAGATGCCGCCTAAATAAATACACACAGAATGCAGGCAGAAGGTTAAAGGTCGAATTCGAAGCGACCAGAAGAGAGATAAGGGGAAGCCAATTTCTTGAGAGTAGAAGATTTATCAGAGAGCGGAGTGCGACAAGAGGCACTTATAGCAGGCAAAAAATGGTTTCCAAGAATCCGAAATTATCTATAAATACAGCAATTTTCATCCTGATCGTGTATACATAGAACTACTTACCAGTGTTGATAGAAATAATAGTCGTAAAACGCGATTGCCTCAGCGCACCATGGCGCCATCTATTACAGTGTTTGTGAACCGCGATGGAAAAACTATGCACCAGCGACATCTTCCGAGTCGAGTTGGCTGCACCAATTTCTGCTTGTCTGGCAACACTGTTTTGTTTGCTACTAGTTCAAAGAAACTTCGCTAGTTGGCGCTTAGGTGCCTTTTGGTATTATCAAAAAGATACATTTGAATTCCATGAATGTTGTTTTGGCATCTCTTTCTGGTTTATTTGGAAGAACTGATGGCCGGCCGGCTGTCGCTGCCCACCAATTTATGTGCAATTGGGGAATATCGTTGCCAAAAAGATTGATCCATCGATAAGCTCCAGGTGGCGTGAATTTGATTGATTGATTGATTGATGGATGAGTGTGGAAATGATTGACTGCCCAGAGAATTGCATTTGCATTTTTGATGGCCGTTTAGCGGATAAGGAATGTCGTGTCTCTGCTGCTGGTGTCCCACTTGGAAATGGGACTCCATTTGGACTCTAGATTCGATCCCAAATGATTTGGAGTGAAAGCTATCTTCGGCTGATATCCTTAAGATTGTTTTAAGACTTAAATATTGTATGGGTATATTCATTAGTATATTATGATCTAACATTAACCTTCCCCGCTCTTCATCTCCATCTCCGTTCCCCATTTATCTTTGTTTGAGAGCCGGAGCCAGAAGTGGCATGTTGCGCCTCACAGTTCGTGCCTCTGTTGCACTGGTGGCTGCGGTTGTGTCTATGGCATTATCCACTAATCTGCACACTGAAATCGGCGTAAATAATTACCATCGTTTGAGCGCGCGGGCTCCGTCTTTGAGCGAGCATTTCTTTCCACAGCGAAAATGATTCGCATCTAAAGAAACAGAAGAGGAAGAAGAAGAAGTTGCAGCAGAACGAAAGAAAAGAAAAGAAACGGGAATTCCTAATTTAATAGTAATCATAATGAATGGAATGCATTTGAGGCTGAGCTCCTCTTCCAGCTCCTCTTCCCAGGCTACAGATTCTGGGCCAACCATCCATAAAATGGAGCAAACTTTGGGGGAGAGAGAGAAGCTTAGAGCCAGCCTCCCCTCTATATATCATCTAGCGTTAATGTTCCGTTGGCATGCCGCAAGATTTGACGCACAGATGAAGATCAGTCTGAAGATTGGGATTTGAGAAGGAGACGACGACGACGTCGCTGCATGCCACACATCATCATCATCATCATCATCCATGATCTTATGAGCAGAACGATGCGTAGTAGAGGCAACCGTCGCGCAAAGCATTTTATATAACATTTGATTTGGTTTCCAAGAATTTCAATTAGCTGGGAAATGGGCAATGGATGCACACAGCAACACAGCGACACAGCCACAACTCATTCATCTGCTCCGCTGGGATTATCTAAGATCTGCTTTCCAGCTTAGAGGAAAGCATATATTTTCCCCACCATTCGACTAGCATTCGGCTTTGCTCTTGGCTTTGCTCTTGGATCTTGGTCTAAGCCCCAGCGACAGCTGCTGCATCGCCTTCCCCTTGGCTGCACGTACGAGTACCCCCACCCCCCCACAAACGTGAAAAGTGCTGACACACACAGTCGACACTCCATGTTGCATGCTGCATGCGCCCCTCCCAGTTTGACGGCTTCTTAAATTGTGTTAACTCTTTGGTCGGAAATATTAGTCAACGACGACGACAACAAATTGAGTTTCCCAGAAGAAACAGCCCAAAAACTCTCGGACATTGGCTCTGAGAAGATCAGGAAAACGATTGGGAGCCGCTTAGAGCTGCTTAGAGGTATCCCCTTGGTCGAAAGATCGATTCTTGGTTTGGTTTTTAATTAACCAAAGAGTGTAACAAATCAAATTTCAGCTCCAAGCTCTGCCTTTCACTTGATAAACAAATAATAATTCAGCTGTGCTTTTGTGCCTCTCTGCCACTCTGCCACTCGTTGCGCTCAATGGGTTTATGTGCAAACTTTTCACTTCACAGATCGGCTAAAGGGGAGAGAAACTGTGGCTGAAACAAAAACCAAAACCAAAGCCAAATTCGAAGTCGAAGCCGAAACCGATCAAAGCCCAAATTGATACCCAATTTTGGCTCTCGACTTTGGGCTAATGGCTAAGCAAACACCCAACGAGAGTCCGGACCCCGGAGTCTGAATCACGCACTGCACTTGACCATTATCGGCCGATCCAAGAGGAGGAGGTGGAGGAGGAGGCAGGAGGTGGTGAGGAGTTGGAGTTGCATTCCACATTGAATGCACCGCAGACATGCGATCATCGGGGGAATAGTTGCCCGTCCATTGGCTCCTTCTTTCCATCCATTGTTGATACACATTTGAATATACATCTCTCGCATACCCCCTTCTCCTTCTGTTAATCATAACTGCCTGTAATTCCCATCATTGATGGGAATCTACTAGCTGGAATCCCATTTTGGAATTGTTTTGGGGACAGAGACATGTGTTCGATTGCAACCCACGCGAATCCATCGAATTCTATAAAGAGATGTTGCCCCGCAAAGCCATCAAAATCATCTCCTCCCCTGCCCTGCCCGACACAATTGTTTTAATTCCGTTTTAATTGTTTGTTTATTTGTTGATTTAATGTTGATTCCATTTAATTGAATTGAAAACTGTTCTGAAGACCTTGCCTTGCCTTCGACCTCTTTTCTCTCTCTCCCTCTCTCTCTCTTTCGCTCTTCATTTCCCACGTAATTTGGAAAAGTTTGTGCAGTTTTTCGCTGTTTGTACGCTGAAAAATGTCAAGGAAAATGCTGCACTGCACTGCAGTGCCAGTGGCATGAGGGCGTGGCTGAAGAAGGGCAAAGAGGGAGTAGCGGAGGAGGAGAAACTTTTGGTTTCAATCGATTACACGATAACTAACAAAGTTCTAGGCAATCGATTAGCATTCTTGCTGAAGAAATTTGTGAAAGGGGAAGGAAGGGGGTGAAAGGGTGGAGACCCTGTGGCATGCCCTGGTCAAGTGGTCGTCTGCTGCTCTCGAAGCCATTAAAGATGCAACTCTTTAGCTTCCTTATGGCATCTGCTGGGCTGCTGGGCAGAGATCAAGTGCCAGACACAACATTTTATTGGCCAGACAGACTCCACATCCCCCAGCATGAGAGAATATCGCTGTGGTGTATATATAGAAGCAGACACAAGTCCTACAGTGAAGCCTCCACCAACTGCAAGACGGAGAAGTATCTTTATCTTTGGCTGTGCTCCATATTGCAGAGCAAATATTTTGCAACATTTGCTTTGCCTTAAGATTGTTGTTTTTTGTATAAACAAAAGTGGACCTCACGCATTTTAGAAGACAGACAGGCAGCAGATGGGGGAGGGGCAGGCGGTTGTTTGGGGATCACTTCTTTCAATGAAAACTTTTCCATCCAATTGTTGTTCGACACGAAACCCGAAAGAAAGGGTAGGAGAGAGTAAGAGGGAGGGGCGGGGTGGGGTGGGGTGGGGCAGTTGAAAAGTTAAAAGTCAAAAGAAATTAAAGCATTAATTTAACGCCAGCTTTGCTTCGAGATAGCAGGGGGAGAGAGAGCATTGTGGATGGGTTGTGGGTCTCTGGTAATTGTTACCTTACCCCCACCCAAGCCCCAGGCACACACACGTGTGTGTGTGTGTGTGTGTTGCGGCAACAGACAATGCATTCGAGGAAGTTGCTCCGTCGCTCGCGCTTTTGTGGGGCCAATCATTAAGGCATCATTTCAGGCATTGAACCAACATTGAAGCTTGGAACCTGGGCCCTGCTTTTAGGCCGCTTGAGGCGGCTTACAACGGTATTAAAAGCGTGATTACATACGCGTACGTATACGGGTGCGTGTGAGGAAGAGCGAGCGAGAGAGCGCGAAAGGGAAAGTGTTTCCCCATTACATGCCATGTTCTACTCTCGAGAGAAGAGAGCAGCAACTCTCTGTCTCTCCCTCTCTCTCTCTATGAAAGAAAGATGGAGATTGGTTAAACTGTTTTTCATGATGCATTTCCCTTGATAATTTTCCTGTCTCGATTTTCTGTTGATTTAGTTTCGTGGCCCCTGGGCCGAGGCTAATGCCTTAATCATATGATAAAACCCTGTCCGTCCGAGCGAAAAAAAAAGAAAAAGATTAATTTCCCAGCAGCGGCAGCAGCAGGCAGTAGTCGCAGTCGCCGTCGCAGTCGCAGTCGTAGCAGCGGGAACGAAAGGAAAGCTAAAGTAAGTTGTTGGCCAAAACTAAATGTGGCATGGGGCATGGGGCCACCGCTCACCTTTCTGACCGAAAGTAGCATTTTGATGGTTTTGATGTGCTTCTGCTGCTCCTCTTTCCCCCTCCATTCCCCTCCGTTTTGTCCGCCGTTTGCCTCTGCACGTTTTCCTAATTACTCCATTTAATCTCCGCTTTAAAGACTGCTTTTCTGCTGGTCAGTCAATGGCCTGCCTGCCGCCTGTCAGCCGCAGAGAAAACTTAAAAACTGAATATTCATATGGGGAGCAATCTGGTACTGGTACTCCACTCGCACTCTATAATTTTCGCTTCTGAGTGATTTCATAGACCGTTAAATAGCAACAAAAATATAATATGGAATATGGGTTAATCTTCTCTGCTGAGAGAGAGAGAGGGAGAGAGAAAGGCTTGCTAGCATTCGAATGCAATCTCCTGCTTTGTGGTGCGTCCTCTCTTGAAAATAAACGATCGAGCTTTAGTGCGTTTGTGTGCGTGGACAGCAGGCAAAACGGACCAATACTCGTGTGCGAGAGCGGCAGCGCAGCAGCAGAACACTCTCCTAAGCACAGTGTCGGGCCCTGGCTTGCTCTCTCGTTCCCTTCGTTTCGATTTCAATGCCCGCCTCCTCACTTGTCCGCCTCTCATTCCATCGCCTGCTTAATCTTTGATTCTGTCTTGTGCTTAAAGCTCTATCCCTCCTCTGCCTCTTGTCTGCTAGCGATCAATGCACGCGTAATAAAAGTGAGTGTAATGCTTATAATTAACCAAAGTTTCTTCTCATATGGCAAATATGGCAATGGAAAATGCATTTCCGAATGTCACAAATATTATATTTTCCATATGTTGAGCACGTACGATACGGGAGGGAGGGAGACTGCCGTTAGTTGGATTGGTAATTATGCAGAGGGCTGTGGCACAAGGCACAAGACAGTCGGCAGCAGGCAGTAGACAGCCCCGGAAATTTCACTTTATGCAGTGAAATTATTTATTGACTTAAATATTCGCAGTATGTACAATATTTGCTGTTGCACGGTGCATCGTTGGGGGGTGGGGTGGGGAGACAGTATGTATTGAAGTATTGGCTCGAAGAGTAAGTGTCAATGCGCTTGGTTAACAATCACATTATATTCGTAGGGTTTGCTGCCGCGGTGTCACTTCAATTGTCAGATGCCGCTGCCCACGTACATGCCCACTCCAGTGTGTGTGTGTGTGTTGCATGATGTTTTAACTAGTCAACGGCCACATGCCATAAGGAGCAGCAGCAGCAGCAGACGCTTTCGATGAGATTAGACACACACACCATACGCTGCCAATACACTCGAAAGGCAGAGGCAGAGGCAGTGGCAGTGGCAGCGGCAGAGGATGGACGGAGGAGAGGAGAGTGTAGAGGGCATGTTCCAATGCACTCTACTACACTCGAACCCGAATGAGAGGCGACACTGGCGACAGCCATTGGTGGAAGAAATCACTTTTCTAGTCGATACTTTGCACGATAGAGCACTACGTGGCCCAAGATATGGGTGGTGGAATGGAGTAGGAGTACTAGGTCTTCCGGCCTATTTTTACCCGCATGGAGTGGGCTTGTGTCTGCCACGTTGCAAGTGCATTACGCCTAGGCTTTTACGACTACTGCCTGTACTGGTGCTGACAGAAGAGCGGGACATTGGGGACAGGGGTGGGGATTGGAGGAGCAAGTGGCATGGCTGGCTGGCGGTGTCAGGTTGCAGACGGTGCGGTGCGGTGCGATGCATCCACTAGGCCAGTCAACTCTTCCTCTGGTTTTCCCTTCCCAAAATCTAAAAATAACCTCCATTACCCCGTCGGCCGTCGGTCGTCGGTCGGTTCTGGCTTCCTGTTCTGCTGTTCAGCTGTTCAGCTGTGTGGAAGAGAGATCTGTGCCAAATGTTGTGTTCTGTTCCAAGAAAAGAGGCAAACGAAGTATGCAAATATATTTTGCATTTGGTTTCTGCTGCTTGCAACGGACCGGCCTCATTAGTGGCAAGACATTTGGAATTAGAGTTTGCTGCTGGCCGCAAACCCCCCCGGTCCCTGTCCCTCGATCCTCGGTGATGATGAAAGTGATTTACGTCCGGCAAACAGAGCAGCATCTTGAGTGCTGCTGCTTCATGAAGTAGAGGTGGGGTGGGGAGGAGTGGGGGAGGAAAACAATTGCATAGGAACCCTGAAGTGCACTAGACCTGAACTATTTTTTGCTGCTGCTGCTTGAGTTTTTCTCCGCATTTGGTTTTGCCAGTGGAAAAGCTGAACTGAAGCATATCTGCGCATATTTTTGCACGGCTATACGTGCACACACTAGTACTCGTAAAACCAGGCGAAATTTTAATCCCGCAGGTGTTCTTGGAGCGTAAGCTTGAGAGGTTCTTCTTTTTTGTGTGACCTACCACACGGCAGTGTGGTGAAGTGAGGAGTGTGGTGAAGAGAGTGCAGTGCGCACTAGAGATTTGGAGAGAGAGGCAACTCCACTTGAATCAGCTGTAGTTTGTTTTTGTTTTGATGAGACACGCCACATGCTTGGAGCTTGCAGGGTGAGACAGCTCCAAAGAGCGCTCACACTCCCCACAGTTCGTATATTCCACTGCCTCCACCTACGGCTTGATATACTCTGCGCTCGGAGCTGATGCTCCTTCTCTCTCCCTCTCTTTCTGTAGCTTGTGCGCTCTCTCGGAGCGAGAGTTGGGTTTGTGCGGCCGCCTGGTCGTTGTTTTTGGATCGATAAAACTTCTCGCTGCCGCTGCTGCGCGGCCTCTGCTGCGGGCTCTGCTGCGCCTCTGCTGCTGTGGTATAAAATGCTTTTCACTTTTCCGAATGCACTTTAAATCGCAACCTAAGACCGAACCGTTCACATCAGCAGCAGAAATCGCCGTGAATAACGAAAACCGAATACCGAGCACCGAACACATTTGCAGTTCCGCATATCCTTCGAACCGAAAATTTGTTGTTCCCGTGACGCGCCGTGTGTGTGTTTCCAAACTTGGAGCTTACTTTGTTAGTGAAGAAAAGTGTGCCCCTGAAGCAGGGATGGGGGGTTGGGGACTAGGGGGAAAATGTTGCAAAAATTCAGCTGAGTCCTGCTGCTGCTGAATCATCTTATCTAACTTCCGATTCCTCATCCGCTCTCTCTCTCTCTCTCATTCGTTCGTCCGGTCCTGCCTCACGCTCTTTTCGTGTGCTGCTGCGTCTGTGCACAGACTCCTTGCACATTCCTTCATTCCTACGTGATACGGGATTTTATTGATTTTACGCACTGGCACAGGCCCTGGCAGCATCCCCATGAGTCATCGCTGCAACATTTTCCCCCCTCTCCCCTCCTCCGCCCGGCATCTCTCTAACCTCCCGTTCCTCCTCGGTTCGTTTAGATCTTTTGTGGTGCACAAAAATAGAGCAGCTGTAAGCGTAGCTCTCCTTGGCAAAAAAAACAGAACAAACTTTTGACTTCTCTGTCCACCCACCGCCCCACCTACCATCCGCATTCAATCAGCAATGGCCGCTTATGCTGCATTCAAACACGTCGAGCTTTACAACGTGGGCAAAGCCAAGAAAAGGTAAGAGAGAGCTTTCGGATGGTGCCTGCCGAAATACCGTTATCCTATGTTTGCCCGTACATATTGTTTGCCCAGATTGCAGAAGTCTTCAATCATCTCATCATTGTTTGAACTGCATCTAGCGTTCCAACACACACACACACTCATCTGTATGAATATGCATGTATCTGTGTGTATATCTGTGTGTGCTGGTGGCTCTGAGATTAATTTAGCGTGCATTCACCTCTCACTAAGTAACTAACCAGCAAAAAACAATAACAACAACACCACGTACGTGTTGGCTGGCTGGCTGACTGGCTGGCTGGCGTATGTGTAATCCGTGAAGAGAACCACTTTTGCAAGCGGCGCCTACTTCCCACCACCCAAGTACCCAACCACCCAGCCACTGAGCCCCCAAAGTGCCCAAGTGCCGAACCGACCAGCAGCTGGCACTCTTTGGATGTCTCATTGATTTTCCTCCTCTACTTGCCACTTGCCACTTGCCAACAAGCCCCCACGGCTGCTCCTACAAACCAAAGTCAAAGGGGCCGCGGCATTCTTTTGGGGCAGGGTATACTAGGGAATAGGGCTGCCCCCCACTCGAAAGAAAGCGCACAAAGAAAGCTCTTTCCTTGTCATGTGGTGCCGCAGAAGTTGCACAAAGGAAAATGCAAATTAAGGAGGCGGATAGAACCATAAAGGATCTCTTGCTTAGAACGTGTACTTGATTTACTTTCAGAATTAGCCAAAAAAGATATGTTTCAAAGGGTATCGCATGCTTCGACTCGCACTCGCACCTTTTGAGAGCGCACCTTTCTTTTTTGTGAGCCCGACCGAAGTTTTTCCTTTGTTTCAAGCTTGCAATTCTTTGACCAAGCCCCTTCCCGTGGCACCACCCATCCACCCGTCACCTCACTGGCGGAATGACTGGGAGAGGAGGTGTGTCCGTGCCCCCCGTGTTGGGTTGTACCGGTACAAGGTGTATACGGAGGATGGCCATTGCCTTGCCTTTCGACTGGCAAGGCAACAAAAATCGTTACCAAAATGCCTCTGTTGTTCCGTTCCCTGCTCTACTGTACGTTCTACTGTCCGCTGTCCGCCGTCCGCCGCTTGACTGTCTGTCAGTGCATTGAACCCTCTATTTCGCAGGCCGTCCCGCCGCTTACCAGATTAGTGCTGGTCTCTAAATAATTTTCCGTATAGATATAGCAGATATAAATGTATGCCATGTGCATTCAGAAAACAATTTGCCTGAGACGTTGTTTCGTTTTATGGTCCATGGAAATGTGTTAATCATTGTCATTGATTGCCATTGCAATGCCGATTGGCGTCTCTTTGATTTCCCATTTTTCCATGACTGACTTTCCCGCTGTGTGTGGAAAATGATTAATCTTTCTTTCCATCCAACCATCCGTCCGTCCGTCGAGATTTGTTTCCTTCTTTCGATCTATTATATTGTAAAACAAATCAAATTAAATTCCAAAGGTGCGACTGGCTGCATTGGGCGCCTGCCTTGGGGATTGAGCTGTTGGGCCCCCTCTTTGTTTGTGGGGCGTGGGGGTGGGGTGTGGGGTGTGGTGGGGGTTGTGTAAGCGGCGGAAATCATGACAGTTGATTCGGTTTATGGCATTGTCTACAACAGTACGGCGATCATTATACGCTTGAATTCCTTTGTACAAAGCACAATATACGGTATAATGTTGATATTAATTATTTTTACGGCGTAACCCCATTTCGAGGGAATTCGAAGAAGAAATTTAACCAATAATTATATATAATATAAGAAATGTGTGCCTTCTGCGTTGCCAAGTCAACATTTATGTATGTAAATATTTGCACAAAACTCATTTGTATGAGAAATAGTCAACAAATTTTCGTGGGGCATGACCCATTGAGGCGAGGCCGCAAAAAGGAAATCACAGAAAATTTGCCTGCGTCAATGTAATGCCTGTTGACACGGAAATAAGTTTGGCAGCAGAGCGGAGTTCCCTTAGCAACGTCATATATGTATAGATACAGATACAGAGATACGGATACAGTGCCTCCTGGTGCCTGGTGCCTGAATGAGAAGAGCATTTTGATCGGGAGGAGCAGCCCCAGTCGGGAATGGAATATATTAGAAAGTCCTTTCGCTTTCGCACAGCCATAGACATAGCCATAGCTTCTCTCGTTTGCAAATTAATCAATACAAATTTATTAATTACATATTTAAAAGAAAGACATAGACAACTTTCGCTGCTGCTGCAATTCTGGCAATGGATATGGATATGGGCTCTGCTCGCAAATTTACGGAGCCAAAGCCAGCCAATCCCACAGTTTAAGCATACCCATACGCATATACATAATAATAAAAGTGCCACAAACAACATGCCACATGCATGTGGCTGCAACTTTTCCTCTCGCGCAAGCACACACTTTCCTTTGCCACAGCTCTAATCGATAATTATTCATCAGGCATCGGGCATCGGGCAAACACTATCGATAATTGACAATCTAGCGCGGTGGCTTAGAGAAGCATATTTCCACCAGAGCGAGATGGAAACTGCAGCTCTCCGCAGAGTTGGAGTTGGAGTCGGAGTCCAATTATGAATTTTCATCGTGTATTCCCATGGCTGCTCGCTCCTGAGCGAGTGGAGTGACTTTTGAGATGTTGATTCGGAAGAGGGGCATTGGATTCCATTAATCAAAAACACCTCAGTGATACACGATACACACACACCTTCTATGACTCCTATGCCACCCGCTGTGGCATCTTCAGAGCTGCGTCACGTCACGCTCCTCCCTCCTGCTGACAGCGCCTGGAACACTGGCTAATGCCAAAGGAAGTGGAGAGTGCGTGGAGCTCCAGAGCTGGCATTCAAATTTCAGTTGAATGATGGCTTTCTTTATCTGGGAAATGCGAGAGGAGAGATGCTGCAGGGGGTGGCGGTAATTCCTAGGTGGAAGCTAAAGGCTATCACAGTTGGGGCTTGGATTCATTGGAATTGTTTAATCTTTAGACGACTATAATCCTAAACAGAGATTCTACAAGGGAAACGCTCTTTCCAGCGACTCTTTCTGAAATGCCTAGCCAATCAGCACTTTCGGATGAGCGGCATATTCATTCTAGAGATCTTCCTCTGCAGATATATCCAACTCTCTAGCCACATTTCTATGGATCATATCGATGGGCTTTCTCTATCTACATTAATGTTGATTCATCCTAATGCTGCCACATGCCACAGATGATTAGTTTTGCTGAAAAGAGCTTTGGAGTGGTGGAAATCGAACGGTAAACGGTAAACCGCGCTTGAGCGATCTCCTGCCACTCCACTGCCGCTCCCCCTCCTGCAGCATGCCGCATGCCCCAATGCCTTTGGGGGAAAGCAGCAGATTCTTCAATATTTCTGGTCTTTTGTTTGCTTTGCTTTTGGGAAGCAGCAACAATTATAATGAATGGATTGGTGGACTGGCTCTAATCAACGTTTTTAGGTAAATCACAAAATAGGCATGGGAGGGGGAGAGACAATCATCCACAGGAACAACAACATCATCATCACAGCTACAATAGAGGAAAACCGCACACAATTTTCGTGCTTCAGTTGGATTTTCATTAAGTTTTTGTGTCTGTAATTGTGTGTGTGTGTGTGTGTTTGTGTGTTTTGCGGTTGCACGAAGCTCTGTCTGCAGACTGGACCGATGAAACAAAAGGAAGCAGCAGTGTGGCACTGCCGCGCTGCAGCGTAATGAGCCCTGAGGCCGAACAAGCCCCCAAAATAAAAATCATAATAAATGAGCAGCAAACAAAAGAGAAGCAGAAGCAGAAGCAGAAACGGAGAGCCACAGTGCAGCGTGCACCAGAGAGAAACACTAAACAATTACCCGGACATCTGCATGGAGCAGCAGCGGCAGGGGCAGCACTGGCAGTGGCAGTGGCAGAGTGAATAACGAATCAAGTGGAACAACCAGCCAGCCAACCCACTGGACAGAAGAGTGAATCCAACTCCTGCCTCCGATGTACAGGTGCAGTGCAGCATGACATGGCTCATGGTTTATGGACCAATCATAAAAGCTAGTCTCCGCTCCCCTCCGCTGGCAGTAAATTGTGGATTTTTATTGCATGATCGGTCAGAAGGGAGTAGCGGAGCGGAGCGGGGCATTCCATTCCATTCCAAGTGAAAATCTCTCAGTGGTGACCCTTTAATGGCAGGGAAAACCAACAACCAGACTCCGCTTGCCTTGCAACCTTTCTCTCTGTCCCTGTGGCATACACAAAGTGAATCACAAGTCCCACAGCTTGAGCACACAGTCCAAACAGAGTCATAAAAATCAATTGCAATTAATCAAGTTGCATGTGTTTTGTTTTTTGTTTAGTTGCAACCCTGTTGCAACCTCGACAGCAGCGGCAACAGGCAACTTCATTATAAAACGACATGAGGCATCCGCCCAGCCTCCGAGAGAAGACATGCCTCTGTCTGTGGCACTCCTCTTTGCTGCTTTGGTCAGGCATTAGCCAAAAAACAAATTAGCTTTTGAGCCGCCAGACTGTAAGACTTCCATCTACCATCCACCATCCAATCTCTTCAGTGACTTGTCTTTTCCTCGCTCGAAGCACCAGACAGAGAGTTGACAGAAAGGCAGACGGAGACGCAGACGGAGACGGAGATTTTCTTGATGAAATTGAAACTTTTGTTACCGTTGGAATCTCCTCCGAGACGTAAGCTTCTTAATGCTCCAAATGCTCTTTGCTTTGCTCCAAATGCGGCAGACTCGCTTTCCCACATGCTGTCAATACTCGAAAAACTTTAACCACTTTTCCACCGAGCAGTGGGTGGGGGGGAAAAAGAGGGTAGAAGAAGATCTTTCGATTTCCACTTTTACTCGTGTGAAGCAAAATGCATTTTTGACAGTTTGTTAATTAGAAAACTGTCGTAATGAATTCCCGCCGCTGACGTCTATGAAGATTAGGATGAGGAGAAGCTTGTAAATGTCTTCAGGGGGGTTTTTCTTTATTAATATGGGATATAGTTTTAATTAGTGATTAAATACAGAAATATAATGGCACAAGAAACTGCGCAAACCCTTTCGTCGGCGGCGAGGCTGGCTTGAAGCTTTTTCGGCGGCTCTCTCGCCGATCTGCTTCGAGCTCTCAATAATTCGCCATCCCTCGCTCGTTCTTTGCTTTGCGATCTCAAGTGCGCGCTCGCTCGCTCTCCTGCGGTGATTGGGAATTCGCCCAGAAGCGAATTCGCCTTCGCTCTCCTGTGCTGATTGGGAATTTGCCTTGAAGCGAATTCGCCCTCGCTCGTTTTTGCTTTGGTTTGTCTTGTGAACGCAATTAGCAAAAACACAGCCCAGCAAAACTTCTTCGAATCTTTGAACCTTCCCAAACATCCGACGGTCTGTAAAGGGGAGGCAACGCATCTGATGAAACACTAGAAAGTTCATGAAATTTCATAATGTTTAGCGTACCTATTTTGTTGCTGTAATAATAATAAAAATTGAGTGTCTATCGAAAAATGTGGAAAGGCAAAAAATGTCGAACTTGGACTTGGGCCACGCCCACTTGGTGTAATAATTAATTGGTGGAAAGGCGTTTGGGAAAGCGATGGATAGATCGTGTGTTTGTGGTGTGTGTGTGGAAACAATTATCACAGCAGTTAAGGAAAGAAAGGAAATAGCAAAAGAAAGAAACGAACAAAAATAGAGAGGAAAGATGAAAATACCCTAAAGCCCCGTGTCGACGCAGAAGAAGTGGCAGAGAGGCAGAAAGGCCGTCGATACCAAACACCAACTAAACTAAGACTATAACTAAAACTAAAACTAAATCAGAGCGACAACTATCACTTTGAGTCGAGTATTTTTCAGCGGGAATATGCATCGAGACCCCGAACAACTTTTACCCGAAAAAAGGTTGTTTTCGAAATTCACTCCCAGCTTCCCAGCGTCCCAGCTGCTTGCAACATCTTGCACCTACCTTTCGCCTAGACTCAGTGCCTCAGTCCCCTGTCCTCCGATCCTCCTAGCCTCCTATCCTCCTGTGCTCTGTCGTCGATATACATTAATTTTTGTCATCACCAAAACCCCAGACAAAGCCACAGGATAGGCCACTCTTCAGAGCCACCTGCACTCCTGCACTCGCAGGCACTCGGGCCTCGGCGGCCTGGCCTCCACCTGGCTAGCGGTCAGGTTTTGTCGCAGTGCCGCCCCAGGCTCTTTGTGTGTGAAAGGTTTTTCTCAGTTAAGATCACTTTACCTATGGGGCCAGGGGGCCACGAGGCAGGAGGGGGTGACACTTTTCCATTCGCCACAGTTCGATTTGGCTCATATTTCAATTTGAAGGAAAATTGAGAGGTTCCCAGGGGAAAAGTCAAACTCAAAAACAACGAAAACAGCAAGTGGGTTAAAAAAGATTTAACCCATGGGGCTGTACGGGTTGGACACACTCCCTAGGCCCAAGGGAGAAGCCAAAGAAAGTACCTGGTAATCGGAAGCCAGACACAGCGTGACACTTTCTCCGGTAGAACACAGAACCCACAGGCCATGCATGAGTGGGGGGGTATGCAGAGAGGAGCGGTGCCACAACGAAGGAGTCAAGTGGCTTGACCTTTGCTTTGGCTTCACTGGTGGATTGGTGGATTGTCCGCAGTGGATAATGGCATGGTAATTAGCCATAAACCATAACCCAGTTAAGTTGGAGGCCATTAGGATTGCAGCAGCAATAGCATTGGCCAGAGCATGATGCCTGATCACATGATGCACCCGGGGGGGGGGGGGGGGGGGGGGGGGGGGGGGGGGGGGGGGGGGGGGGGGGGGGGGGGGGGGGGGGGCATAAGGCATACCGCCTCATGTGGCGGCAGCAACTTTCGCTTTCCACTCGATCGGGCCGCCACAAAAGATGCCGGGTCGCCGCAAAGTACTAGTACAATGCACATGCCGCATGTGGCATGAGAGTGTGGCGTCTCTGGTTGCTGGTGCGGTGGCTTAACTGTTTAAATAATTATTACTTGTTCGTCACTTGCGCAAAAATTGCCCGTTTACCGTTGCTCTGTTAGTTTTTCCTCTGGCCAAAAAAAGAAAATAATGAAAACAAGTCTTTGTCTGGGAAGAGAGGTGTTCACGCTCCGCTGCCGGTCCTAACAAGCCTTTTGAAGACATTTTAATAAGAACACTGTTAAAGAGAGACGGAGAGAGTGTGGAGTGTGTGTGTGTGTGTGCGTGCGTGTGGTGACAGTTATGATCACAATTACCCCACACACCAACTCAAGCCGAACTCTGCCTGCTGCTCTGCCTGCTGATTTCCCACCACACCACACCTCTACACAAAACTATGTTAAACGGAAGGTGAGACACTAATTGGGGTATGTGCATAGGTATAGGTCCTGCAGCGGCAGCTTTCACGCACTCGCATACCCTCTTATTATCATGCCTTGCTTTGAATACACCTCATAGCTCATTCTCTCTCACTCTCATTCTCTCTTCAAAAGCAGTTCTCACACTTTAAAACCTCTGCTGCTGCCGCTGCTGCTGCGACACCAAACATTTAACGGTTATTTTAACTCTGCGGCTTGCGCTTTGACGCTTTGTCATGTTTAGCACGGCTGTTGCTCTTCCTCTCCCGCTCCAACTTATTTCGGGGGAAGAGAAAACAATGAAGCAGTGGCTGGCTGTATAATTAATTAGGCACCGCACCGCACCGACGCTCCATGCTCTCTTCCGGCAGAGGCGCAGCAATTGGGTTGCACTTTTTCCACCAGGCAGGAAGAGGCGTGCGCCCGTTTCTTCTTCGTTTCAGAAAGCTTTCCAACATTTAATTGAATCGCCATCACTTAATCATAGGTCGGTCTTCAGGGCTGGGGGGTTATCTGTGGCTTTCTTTCTCATTGCTCCTGCCCTTCTGTGGCTCATTTTCGGATTATGATTACTATTACAGCAGAGTTTCTTGATTGTTACATTTGTGGCATTCCCTAAGTATCGTCGTAAGCTGCAGTAATCGACAGTAATTACAATGCAATTTTGGTTAATTACCTCCAAAGACGAACAAAACTTACTTTACTCTCACTTTCCTGCGGTGGTCGGGGCAGTGCGTGGCTAGATGGTCCATAAAAACGCAGTATTTTTAGCTTACTGAAAGCTCCAGTGATTTGAATGGTCTTTGGCTTTCCGTGCCAGAGGGGGCATGTGCCACAGCAGTCGGTAGTAGTCGGTCTTGACGGCTGCTGCTGCTGCTGCGGCAGAGTTTAATTGACGTCTCATGCTGGCGGCTGGCGGCTGTGGAAATGCATTCACAGAAACCATTCACAGATATATCGTACAGATATGCACCCCCCCCCCCCCCCCCCCCCCCCCCCCCCCCACCCCCTCCCCCAGATAGCCGATAGCCGCCGCAACAGCAACAGCAACAACGGTAAAAGCACGCTAGGCGGCACGCTTGCGCGATTAACAATTTCATTGAAAATGTGCCCCACAATGGGGAGGGGTGGAAAGCAAAAGATATAGGGATTTGGCAATTTTATCTACCAAAAATCATTTCAATTGGATAATTATTACACAAGTCATTACTTTGATGGAAACCCAAAGGCTGTCTATCATCTCCGATCCGGACTGTGGCTGGGTTTCGGACCAGAGCTAACGTGGGGCTCGAATGGTGAATGCCACACAAAGCCTAGCATTTCTTCCAGCCTTTTGTTTCAAGCCAGTGTGGCATTGCAATTCTTTCAGCTGAATTTCCACTTAATTGCAATGCGGCTTGAAGCAGAGAGAAGTAGAGACAGAGAGAGAGAGAGAGAGTTGCATCTTGCCGTGACTCCTAATGCCCATTGAGTGCTCATCCAGCCAGAGCCACAGCAAAAGCTCTCGCTCTCGCTCTCGCTACGGGATGACGTTTAGACACAGACATTAAGTGCAATTCCTCTTCTCTTTCTATCTCTCTCTCATAATTTGCCACTGGCCGAAAGCAGAGAGCGTGGAAATTGTCTGCACTTTATGCACTGTGCCATAACAATTACTGTGCGCGCGTTCGCGGAAAACCCAAAGAATGTGTTTGTAATTGATGAGTTTTCCTTTTTCTCTTTGTCTTGCAGGGTGCTCCGGCCTCCGGGCGGCGGTTCCAGCGACATCTTCGGATCGGATATGCCGCAGACCCCCAGGAACGTGAAGAACCGCATGGTGTCCAACATATTCTCCGTCGAGAAGGACAATAGCGTGAAGAATACTGGTAAGTAGAAGGACGGAGATGGAAAGTCCCAATAACCCCCCACCCCGCCCAATAGATGTGTTCCCCATCCATGTCCAGTGGCCCCGAAAAAAAGCTTATTTATTTGTGCTTTCCTTTCCTTTTGTGTTTTGTGATGTGGGGGAAACCCCATCCCCCTTGGAAATGCTTATTGAAATGTCTATCGTTTTCTTGTTCTCGTCCTCCTCCCCTCTCCTTCTTTTGCTCCCCCCGCTCTACTGTTTTCTCTCTTTTTTGTCTTTTCTACGTATCTTTGCAGTACGACAAGGAGCTCACAGATTCTATTTCATTGGTACTTGAGAATACATACTCCCTATATATGTTGTTTGTCATTCATTTCTTTTTGTTGTTGTTGTTCATTTCGTTGCTAATTTCGTGTGTTCCCCAAAATGCAAGTTCCCTCCGTTGGAGCAGCACCTAAACCCCACCACGCCATCACTGAAACACTTGTCCGTAATCCATAATCCACAGTACCCAAAAGGAGGAGGGAGATCATCTCCGAAACACTGCAAAACCAGTTTCCCACACTCGACCACACGCCACCTCCACCACCACCTCCTCCTCCTCCTCCTCCACCTCCTCCTTACATCTGCTGATGACATTTTGAATGCATTCAGATACTAGAGGCGGAGCAAAAACCACACTCAAGGCAATCCATTCACTCCACTCACCCACTCACCCACTGATCCACTGTTGTCCACTATTGTACCTCCTCCCACTCTGTTTCGTAGAACAATAACCAAACTTTACCGCTCGAACCAACAATCCACTAATTTCGAATATCTTTTGTTTCTTTTTGTTATTCCTCGTGTTTGTTTTTCCTCCGTTTGGTGATCGTTTTCATGGATGATAATGATGATGATGCTGTACAACAGGTGATAATCCGCGTCGCGGCCAGAAGCCCGTCGACTCACACTCTCGACTCTTTGGGGAGCCCATGCGCCCCATCACACCTGGCAAGAACCACATGAAGAGCAGCATTCCCTTTGGCCAGAACACAGAGACAGCCGCTGCTGCCCAGAAGCTGCTGACCAACGGCAGCAGCACCGCCAACACCACCAATGGACACCAATACAATGGCAAGAGCGGATCCGTGTCCTCGGCCTCGTCGTCAGTGTCGTCCTCGACCGAGAACCTCAAGATGAACAGTGGCTCCCGATCAGGTAATACACACCACACACCCCACCCACCTTTAGGGCTTCGATCAAAAACAAACACAACTACAAGTAGAAACGCAGAAAAGTAGTCCAAGTTTCGTACGTCAAAGGCTTGGGAGCCCAGATTTGCTGGAGTTTTTGGTTCAGTAGTCAGTAGTCTCACGAGACACAACGAACGAAGTAGAATTCTCACATCGGTCTCTGATTATTATTTTTGGTTATTTTTTGGTTGTGTGACAAAAACAAAACAAAAAAGTGTGTGGAAATATAAGTAAAAATTCTGTTTAATATCTTCTAAAACATACGGGGCTTTTTGTCGCCTGGCACATGCACAACTAAAATCGAAACGAAAAACAAAATAAATTCTTGCATCGGATCAAATCGAATCGCATCATCGGTGGTCGTTTTTCCGGGCTTCTTGCAACAGTGTACATACGCAATATGAGCAGTGAGTATCAGTACCAGTAGTGCCAGTACCATTGCAAGTCCTGTCCTGCCTGCATCCCACCTGCATCCTGGCATCCTTCATTTATCCCCTTCATCCGCCTGCCACTAGGAGTTGAAGATAACGAGAAATCGAAACCAATTAAAATCGATACAACCGGGTGTCCCCTGACACCGGTAGCAAGTGCAGCTGCACCCCCACCAGCCGACGTTCTCGGCATCGACTTGCCGTGCCTGGACCTCGAAGTTGGTGACGTGCCAAAGGACAACGAGATGTACACGGAGGCCGGCAAGCACGACGTAAACACTCAGACGCGCCGAGACTCGGAAAGCAACGTAGAGCAGCCCCACTCGCTGGAAAAGAAGCGCAGCACAGCAAATCTCAAGGAGCCCTTGGCCCTCTGCCCGGATTATGTGAAGGAGGTGCATGGTCCGTGCAATGCACGTAATCCCATCACCGGCCTGGGCCTCAACGGGGACGGAGTGGGTGGTCTCAAGCCCGTGAAGCAGAAGACTCGAGGTCGAGCTCCTATACCTACACCGACACCGACACCTGCACTTTCGCTCCACCTGAGCGATCTCTGGAGGATCGGAGATCTCTTGGGAGGAGTATCCTCCAAAGATCGCCTTAGCTTCCACAAGTAGATTGAGAATGCGCTTAGAATTAGCTAGGCTTAGCCTACACTACGATCCGCCATTTTAGTGCCTTACTAATCCCCATTTATATTGTTCTCTACTCAACAGAGGGAAATCCCGTGACCGGCGAGGGATACAGGGCCGGAGGAACGGACTACATTAAGGCCGCCGGCTCGACCAATAGCGGCAACGGGGACAACGGTGGCAATTCGGTTGTCAACAAGAACCGTGTGCCCCCGGGCGGCTACTCGTCGGGACTCTGGTAATGGAAAGGGACGCTGCCCAAGTCCCAGCACAAGCGGGCGACATGGGGCGCCACAACACAACACCAAGAAGAGAAACAAACGACAAACAACAAAAAAACACACAGTTCTAATACCCACTACACCCCCTACATGATATATACGCGATTAACCAAACATACCAATACATTGCACACATGGAGCATGGAAACTAGCATCGGCTGAAATTAGGCCTCATCAGCGAGCTGGAATTGAAGAAGAAAGGGTTGGCAGCAGGCAGCAGACAGCAGAATAGAAACCAAAACTGACACAAAACATTTGCTCAAATCGTTCAGCACTGCGTACTCAACAGCACACCTAATCAGCCGGCACTTGCATCACTTTACTCCATAATTAACAGAAAATATAATTCTGTTATAAATGTCGTGTACCACAAGAACAGAACCCCAACCCTGCCCTGCAATGGAAAAAACCTTCTGGATTCTGGATGAATCGGAAAGGAACACGTGCGGCGTCACGTGGGACACTTAATTATAGTTGCATCAATAATGTACTAATACTACACGCCGCGACACACATCTAAAACATATTTATACCAACCGCATCATTGCCACCCACCCCCCTCACACCCATACACCCATACACCCAATACATACTCGTACATAATATACATTACATACATACATATTACATATGTAATTTAACAGTACGCCTGCACGTACTAATTAAGTGTAAAAATACAAAGCGAATTCGAACCCGAATATTTGTTCAATAAAAATCTTTTCGTACATAATGTGCATTGCACAAGTTGCATTTCAAATCACGTTTTGAATATGGTCTCTGGCGGGCGATGGTGTCATTTGAATTCAATAAATCGATAGAAGCTCTCACTCTGACGATGTGGCAGCGCTGCATCAGCTAGGCCGCCGTCTGGATTTATTAGCGGCCTGATACTCCGCGACGCCGCTAAGCTGGGATTTTTGCAACTATCAAAAGTCGCGGGTCAATTTTCTCTGAACTCAGACAATAAGAAGTGTCTTTATTTCATACACGTTCCCATTGTATTCATTCGAATTTTATCGCCAAAACTGAGCAGCATTAGGAATTATTATATGTTATCTATGGTATTTGATCAATAACCATACGAAGGTTTTTGAATTTTCGCTCTCAAATCGTACTTACATGCATCATTTATTCCTATGGATTACATTTAATAACTTTTTGCTCATTCACCTTCAAACAATTTGAATTTTCGGCGGTCAAGTTTGGTGGGACTTGCTCTCTTTTTTTTTTGGATTTTCTCTCTATTTTGTGATGGGATATCCTCTCTCGTGGAGGGAGTTTTCCTCGCCCGGCGTATGTACTCGCTAACGTTGCCACTGTTTTTTGTTGATCCTTTTCTTCGTCAGTATATTTACGGTATATACGGAGACCGTATATTTTGGTATTTATTTGAATCGGGTAGAATCTGTAATAACCGGTTCACAACAATGAGTCCCATTCCATGCACACATACCCTGGGGGAAATGGATGTTATAGAGTTGTGAATATGTTTGTCATCCCAGGCAAAAACAATTTATTTTCAATATATTTTAATATTATTCAATATTATTTAATATTATTTTCAATATTTCAACGATATTTTAAAGCTTATTGTCTTCTTGTAGGGACCAAGAATAGGTATCAGGATCGAGATATATATACAAAACACTCATCATATACATGAATATGTCTAAAAAATGTCAATTTGCGAAAAGGTCTTTATTAGTTACGTTTTATCTTCATATCAATATATATACTTTCATATAAAATTAACAAAATAGGGTATACAGAGGCCTGTACAACGGCTTACACGCTATGAAGCGACTCTTTTTTGTTTAACTTTTTCGTTTAAACCTTTTTTTACAATAAATACAATAAAAACAACGATTATAAACAATCCAACCTTGTAGAAAATTTATTCATTAATGGGATAAAATTATGTGGGCATTACTGAAAGATTTAGTTTGCCAGCATTATTCAATGGAATATTAAAATTTAGAAATATGAACGAATTTCCCTTTTCGTTTGTTTTGATTGACCTATTTCGCTACTTGTTTTTCATTTGACTTATTTCGCTAAAACCTCTTTTCACGCAAAACGCAATAAAAGCAAGTATTAAGAATACACCAGTTAAATAGAAAATTGATTCATCAATCGTATAAAATTATGTGGGCATGGTTAAATGTTCTATATAGCTAGTAATATTCAACGGAATATCAAAAATGAGGAATATCTATAACAGAACTTGACTTCGTCAGTATATTTACGGTATATTTTTAAAATGCGACGGTATATCTTGGTATATTTCTGAGAGTCGGGCGGTATATTTTATTGATAAATCCGCGGTCACACTGACTGTGATTTTTGCAGACGAATTTTGAATTTTTGCAATATTTTAAATTAATTTAATTTTGCAAGTGAAATGCAATTAGACCAAGTGCGAAGTACGCGAATGCGAAGATGTTGACGTTGATACTTTAAAGGAGCTTCGGCGACGGCGACAAGCTGGTGCAGCAGGAAAAATCGGCGTAGGATACGAAAACTAGTTCTTACAACAGCAACAACTTCTGGTCCCCCCAACCTCTCGCAAACGAATCTCACGCACTCAGCGCACACAAACTCGCAGACAGTTGTTGTTGTCGCAGACAGACAACAAGGTCCTCCCAAATATGGAAGGAATGGACCTGTGGACGTCCATGTTCTCGGCAGACTTCGAGGAGGGGGAGGAGGAGATTGAGCAATATGCGAATGAAAACGGTCTGGACAGCAATCCCGCCGGCGACAGTGACGACATTCTTCCCGAGTGCGATGGCGACGACGAGGACGAAGAAAACGAGGAGGACGACGACGATGATGATGATAATGATGTGGAGGATGATGCGGAGGAGGAGACCGGCCGTGACAGTGGGAAAACAAGAGAACCCGATCAGGATGATGATGCCATATTTCAGTTCGATCTGGAGCCGATTGTAAGCATTGGAGAGCCACAGCCCCCACCGTTGCTGGCGCCTCCGGGTCCACTTGGCGCGCCGCCTGTGCGTCCCATGCATCGCCACTCACTGCCCAGGGCAAGCCAGGGTCGGCCCAAGGAGGGGCGTCTTTCGGGCGTGCTCACGCGGCCCACAACCTCGCAGATCAATGCAACCGATGCGAACGGGATTCCCATCAACTATGAGCTGGGCGTCATCTACATCTGCCCCGCGTGCGGAGCGGAATTCCGGCAGCAGGATCTCTGGAAACGCCACATGAACCAGATGCACCAGTTCAACACGCGCCGCGGCCTCAACTTCATGGCCATGGACAAGCTCTATCATCGGTGCCTGGAGTGCAACAAGCGCATCGCCATGCATAGCCGGGAGAACCTGCTGAAGCACAAGTTCACCCATCTGCCGTTCAGGTGCACCAAGTGCTACATCTGCAAACGGGAGTACAAATACAGGTGAGTGGGACCCTCGAGCGAACCGTAAAGGATTCAGCTTACTTACGCAGAAATTCTTTGCAGACAAGACCTGATGGTCCACCTGAGGATGGTCCACTGCGACGAGGTGGTGGCCATGATGCGGGAGGGCTTCAACTTGGCGGGCCGCAAGACGCGGGTGCGGGAGCCGCGCACAGAACAAATGCAACGCAAGGACCCGTTCCCAGAGGAGGATGATGAGCGGAACGATCTTCTCGAGCCGGAGACAGAGACTGTGCCATCTGTGGTGGAAGAGGAATCCCCGCCGAGGCGCAGGAAGAAGCGCTACCAAGGAGGTCCCTCCGGCGATGGAGGTGCGGATCTTTGCGAGGATTACATCCACTACATGTGCCCCGATTGCGGCACAGAGTGCGACACGCACGCCCAGTGGAGTCAGCACATTGAGTTTGTCCACGACTACGTCAGTCGCAGGGGGCTCAACTTCATCAGCGTGGACATGCAGATGCAGTGCCTCGAATGCAAGAAGGTGAGTTAGGTGCTTAGTCCTGGAGATTGCCCCTCTTAAAGAGCTACCCCTTTCCGCAGATTGTCATCCCCAACACCATTAAGACGCTGCGGGCGCACAAGTTCACGCATCTGTCGCAGCCCGAGTGGCTCCGCTGCAAGCTGTGCTACAAGGGCTACACGGAGCACCACGAGCTGGTCAGTCATCTGCTGAAGCAGCACCACCTGGAGTCGCTGATGCCCGAGGATTCGCCGGATCCATCACCCGTCAAAACGACAGACGGAGGCGGAGGCGACGACTGGGAGGACAATGGAAACGGGAGCGTCTTCGATGACGTGTCACCGCACTTTGAAGATGCCCCGCGGCGGGGAGGCCGTATCGGGAGCGATGACATGTATGAGCCACACATCGACTACCTGTGTCCGCAGTGCGGCAAGGAATTCATCGAGAAGAAGCACTGGCGCACCCATGTGGTGCAGGTGCACGGCATGAACGACGTGACGAAGCTCAACTTTGAGATAATCAACGATCGCCAGCTGAAGTGCACGGAATGCGCCAAGATCATAACGAACGCCTACGGCATACAGAATGCACAGCAGCACAGGATCACGCACCTGCCATTCAAGGCGTACGCCAGGTGCCGCAAATGCCACAAGTCTTACACGGACCGCAAGGGTCTGGTCAAGCATCTGGCCACCTACCACCGTGTGGGCTACGTGTCGCGCAAAACCCTGAAAAGAGGCGGACGACCAGCCGCGCCGTTTGCGTCGCCCAAGCAGCAGCGCAGACAAATTGTGACCTTGGGAAAAGAGACCTACGAGATCATCTTCCTGGACGAAGAGCTGATGCACTCAAGTGTAGACGAGGAGAACGACTTTGGAGAGCAGATGCAGATGGCGGATGAGGAGGACTTGCCCACTGTCAGTGCTGGCGTGCCGCCGCCCAGCCCGAATCGCTACAAGTGCGTGGAATGCGGGACGCTGTTCCCCACCCAAGTGGCTCTCAAGTTGCACATCAGCGAGGCACATACGTTCCGGGACCCCCCTCAGTACGGGGGATCCAAGAAGCTGGACAAATCCCAGGGCAAAGAGGAGTCGCCCAAGAAGAGGAGACTAGGAGCGGGTCCAGCAGTAGCATTGACTCCATCATCATCGCCAGCGGCCACAAGCACCCCATCGTCGGGCACCGTAGAGCAGAACTACATATTTCTGTGCCCCTCGTGCGGCGAGGAGTACAAGACGCAGTTCGAATGGCGCCGCCACATCAACGAGGCCCACAACTTTGACAAGCGGCAGTATCTCAATATGCGACAACTGGACAAGTACCGATACCAGTGCACCCAGTGCAACGACATTGTGTGCAACTCCAAGTTGAAGGGGCTGCAGGACCACCACTTTCGCCATCTGCCTTTCCGCCTGTACCTCAAGTGCCTCGTGTGCGGCACCTGCTACAACCACAAGCCCAACATTGCCGCTCATCTGAGGACGCGGCACAACATCTACGAGCGCGAAACGCCCTGGCGGGAGCTACAGACCAAGCCCCAGTACTCTTATGTTCAGTCCAAGGAAAAGGACAGGGACACGGGCGTCAAGAGCAGGCCGCAATCACCCTCGCATGCAGTTGTGCCCTCCTCATCAGGCTCATCCAGTGCCAGCAGTCGTCCACTCTGGCCGCAGTCCGAGAAGCGTCCGACACGGCCGGCCGGTCTCAACACCCTGGAGGACAGCATCTCGTACCACAATGCGGTGGACATGGACTTCATCACCTACTACTGCCCCAAGTGCAACAAGAACTTCGACTCGCACGCCTTCTGGCGCAAGCACATCGTGGAGCACCACAACTTTAATAGCCGCGAGGGCCTGAACTTCCGGCAGATCGACATCCACCACTACTTATGCCTGGAGTGCTACAAGCGTGTCACCGTCACTCATACCAAGGGCGCCATCGGGCAGCTCCAGTCGCACAAGTTCCGCCACCTGCCCTACCGCTCCTTCAAGTGTCTCACCTGCAACGGAGAGTTTGTGCGCAAGCAGATGTTCTTCAAGCATCTCAATCGGGACACCAATCGGTGCGATAACAAGCCCAGCGCCGAAGAGGTGTTTGATGACGAGGAGCAGGACGCGATTGGCGTCACCGCCGCGGAAGATGACGACGTTGAAGCCTCTGCCTATCGACTGATGTGCCCCCAGTGCGGCGACGACTTCACCACCTGCAACCAGGCGGTGTGGCACAACCACCTCAACGTCTCGCACGGCCTGGACAAGCAGCTTCTGCACATTCGGAAGGTAGGCGAGGGGCTCTACCGCTGCCAAGACTGCAACGAGGAGTTGGCTACGAAGTGCAGGCGGGTCCTGCAGCAGCACCGCTTCAAGCATATGCCCCATGCCGGCTACATTCGTTGCCAACTTTGCGAGAGCGGGACGGATGAGAAGGCGGCTGAAGTGCACAGCATGCGGGAGCTGCATCAGCACATCCGCGAGCACCATCCGGCAGTGGACGAGAGCGACGAGAGGATGCTGAAGGTGCGCCAGCTAATGGACGAGGAGGAGACCGACGAGGACCGTCAGCCAACAGCAAACAGTGACAATGAATCAGGCTCGACGCCAAACAATGGTCCATATATGCCGCTACCGCCGCATTTACTGGACGAGGTGGTGGATTTGGATTTCGAGGATGTGTATATGCTGGGATAGGGTGCCCACCCCACACACACCTGCCACCTCCCATTCCCAGTATCCACAATAACGTGTACTTCCAGTGGCCAACCGAATAATCGAGTCTCTCTAAAGGACTGAGAATGAGATTAAGCAAAAAGTATTCTTAGACATTAGCCATTAGACACCGTATAACACCTAGCTTCCCCTCATACTTATAGCTAGATTTAAAGTTTTAAGACACCCTCTCTCATTTTAGTAGCTGTAAGCCGTCAAGCGTCAAGCGCCCACAGACTCCACCAGATTTCAATGATATTTACAAGACTATACAATAATTTAACTATATTTATACGCTTTCAGTGAGGTAGCCGCAACTCGAGCTGAAAACTTATTTAAGAGCACTGGTTCAAGTGCGGAAAACTTTGAAGACTCGCCCGTGGCACCTCTGCTTTTTTATTTCGATCAAGCATGTTTGTCTTCATCAGCAAGCCATATGATATGATATAGCGATGGGCTATGTACAAATCGGAAGTTTTAAGGTGACTATCTTAAAACAACGTAGAAGTTTTTTTTATATAGATACAGATGTTGGATAACCCGATTACGACAAATGATTGGCAAGACCATAAAAGAAATCTATGAGCAAAATTTCCGAAGGTAGGCGGGAATACTGAGGGGATTTTGAAGTACGCAAAATATGCGTTGTGTTGAGCCCAAGGGCTTTCCGGGTTGGACTGCCGGCGGCGACGGCACAGCTATCAGATCATATTTCAACTCAGCCGACAGTATGTGCACCCTCAGCTTGGCTGAGCTCAGATCTAAATTTTGAAAGCTCCTCTTTCAGCTAGAGTGTGCGCGGGACCCCCAATGTAGATGATAGCTTGAGCATGTGAGATGCACTCCTTCTGGTTAGCTCTCTGCTCGAATAATTTTAATAAATAAGAAATTCCTTTCGAGAACTAATCGACTTACATATGCATGTGTTTCTATGGGAATGATGGTTTGTGATGATGATATATAGATTTCTGTCGGCACTTTAACTTTGCAAATAACACAAATATTGAACAATGAACTTATGGCTGAGCAAATCAATAAAAAATCGTATCATTTCGTATCATTTACATTTTTACCTTTCCCCTATTTATCGGCTTTATATCGATCAATGGAGCTATACGGCTGGTGCTCCGGGCGTCATTTTACCAGAAGGATTATAAGAAAAATGCATTATCTGGTAAAATCGTGTTGGGGTTTATATATATATATATTAGTCATAAACTTTCATTTCAATTTTGTCTAAACCCGCCACAAGCCGCAGCAGGCTGCAGGCTGCAGGCAGAGCTGCATACGGGTCAAATTAGTGGAAAAACGTAGTTGTAGAACTGTGCGGCTCATACAATATGTGGACCAGACCATACTCCTTAGAGCTGCCTGGGAAACGGTGGCCGTGTCTCGTGGGGGATGATTATAATACGATATGTACGGGGTACTCAAACTAGGCTAATAATAATAAATAATAATTATAATAAATACTTTTGAAAAGCATAAACAATTGCACGCTCGTAATAATTGCAACTAAATGATAACGATAATACGATTTTGAATACCAAAACAGAATACAGATACAAATCAACAGAATTGGCTTAAAATTAGACAAACTGATTGGAATGGAATATTATCTCCGTAATTGACCGACAGCCTGGTCACTCTCCTGCCACCTCTCCTTGACTCCACATCCACTTTGTGCACGACGCTCTTCCTATTCGACATTAAATGTAAAAAATCCATGCAAATATGCGATGTGTGTGTTTAGTAACAATTGGTTGCCGCCCATTTGCTGCAGTAGTCTATGTGCTTGCTTGGCCTCGTGCTCCTGATCGTGCTCGTGATCCAAATCCCTCACAATGTGGGCATGTTGCGCCGACCGTTACTGTTGCTGGGCCCCGAATCGTTCGGATTCCCGCCCTGTTGGGCCTTCTGCTTGGCACGGCGCGCCTTCTGGCGCGTATGCTCTATTTGAAAGTCCTCCACGCGCAGGTTGAGACGCATCATGTTGTTAATGATGAACTCCTCCTCCAGGATGTGTTCCGGGGGGGAGCGCATCACGGCCAGGGTCTCGCAGAGGCCAGTGCAGGTCTTGCGCACTTTGTGCCGACTGAGCGAGGCGCCGATTATGACCAGGGCCACCTTGAAGATTACCCGAATGCCCTCGGCCAGGAAGCAGTCCCACACGCGCAGCAGCGTCTCCCAGGGCAGGGTGCGAGTCATGCCGCAGAGGAACCAGTCGGTCATGTACAGCAGCGGCTCTACTTTGTGCTTCTGCAGATGGCGATACACTGGCGGGCAGGTCTTCTTCAGCAGGCCCTCCAGTATGCCCGCGTCGTTCTGTATCACCTCCAGGCCAGGTATGAAATAGTCCTGCAGGTAACTGCAAAGAAAATCGGTTAATACAGAGCAAATCTTGGAAATAGATGGACCTACACATCACACACGCTCACAAACACCCAAAAGGCGTCCTCTGCTGGCAGGTGCATCAATAGGAAAGCAGCTATCGGTGCCTGCGCTTGACAGAATCCCACCTTGGGGTTGTATATGGAGTAGGCCTTCAGCACGTTGAAGAGCTCTATTTGGCCGACTTTCTGTTCGTCGAGGAACATTTCGTGGAACGGAAACTGACGGTGCTTGTCCTTCTTGATCTCCTCTATGGTCGCCGGATTGCCGGGCTTCTCCAGCAGCTCTTCGTAGACATTTGGATTCTTTTTTTTGAGCAGATATGCTCCGGATAAATAAAACCAGGCCTTGGGCCGCACCGACTTGGGTATGCCCTTGCGACATCGATCACGAATCTGTAAAAATCCAGTTGAGGATTACAGGAATGTATGGTAATCGAGTAGAGGGCATCTATCTCACCTTTTTGTAGTTCTTCGACATGTAGATGGACCAATTTTCGATCATGTATAGCCATTTCTTCTCGCGGGCTATAATCTGGGCCTTGGACAGGGGCTCTTTGGGTTTATCTGTGCGCTGGAAGCCGCCGTAGAAGCCATTGCGATCCGGGCAGCTGGAGACGGTCGAGCACAGTGAGATGGTGTCCAGTGAGCGCGGTGCTGTGGCCATCGCCAACGCCAACTCTCCTGCCGCAACGACAGCAAACTGAAGGCACAGAAAGTACGAGTATTACATCAAAGTACGCCCACCAAATGGATTGGCTCCACAACCATCCATTATGTATGCAAATTCAAAGGGAGAGGGACGGGACTGCGAGAGGGACAGATAGAACCACTGGTAATTTGCATTATCGTTATTATTGTTATTGTACCTATAAGCACTCGCAACTGGGATGATACAAAGTGCGCAATTAAGTGGACGGCGGCCCCCCATGGCTCTGAACAAAAATTACTCATTTCCATTTCCATTCTCGACAGAATTTTGGCAATCTTGGGACGACGGTCCCACTCTTATCACAGCTCACAGCAACATTATCAACATTAGATTGGGGGCAACTCAAGGAGATACCATTGAGAGATGGCCGTGAAACCATAGTCAGTCACACCTTGTCATCCTTGGGGATCAGCTCCAAGCAGTCGATGCTGTGACGGTAGTGCGAGAAAAATAGGGAAGGCATGGCCCACAGCCAGCCGAGGAACCGACTATGCGGAAAAATGTGCCTCAACGCTGGTTTATAGGAGCTGCCAGTGCCCGTCCCGTATCTTGGATAAACAGCTGTTAATTGGTTCCTTAATCGAACCATTACTAAGCCACTTGCTGCATAAGTCTTCCGATTCCAAAAGTGAAAGCACAGCTCAGCACAGCACAGCCCAGAAAGGGAATCGTATCGGATTGTGGGCCTTTCAGTTTCGCCCCTCCATGCCCCCCCCCCCCTGCCTAATGAGAGAATCGCAAGTGCAGCAACTGCAAGTAATTGAGGCAACTGGGCCGTGCCTGCGCCCCGCACTCGAATAAACAGCTGGGGGAAAAAACGAACGAAAGATCGGAGAAAATCAGAGTGCAAAGAAAATTAGTTACTTTTCCGCTGATTGCCACAGCGACAACCGACCTCGGGCAATCGGAATTAGAACCTTATCTGCGGACTGCGGGACGAGTCATAAAACATGATCGCATTTGGCACAAGCAAACTGAAATGTTTCCGTGCCTCACGCCGCAATGACAACACGTCATAACGCCTTGGGGCATGGCCACCCACCCACCCACTAAAACTTTTGGGTTGGCTGCCAGTGGCTGCCATTTTCGCCAAAATCTAATAACATCAGGCATGCCCGATCCTCGAGTCGTATTTTGGTATCCACTCTTCATCTCGCACATTTGTGTTTCTCAACAGAACATGTACATAGCCATTGCGAAAGCCCTCTCTGGAAAGCGACACATTGCTTTGATTTTGCCTACGCGCCCCGAAAACAAGTGTCTCTGTGTGCGCGGTGGAGCCCTCGCATAGACACATGTACCGTGATTCTCCGCTTAGCTGTGTGTGCGACACAATACATACCAATTGTTATTATTAACCAACGCCTCCGTCCCGTCCGCCCCCACATACGTCGTGTAAACTTTTTGCCTCACCTTTTGCTACGCTGTTCTCGTGCTGCTGCTGCTGCTGCTCCTGCTGTGGTCGTGCAATGCGCAATATGTAGGGGTGTCCGCGTAGCTTTTTTTTTTCATAAAACAGTGTTGCACATTCGGGTTATTATTTTTCGCATACACTTTGCGCCCGCACAATGTGTAGGAATATTGTTATGATTAACTTTGCTTTTGGCCACCCCGTCCACCCCCAGAGAAATCAGCGTCAGGTGTGCAGTGTGACCTTATCGATCGAGTATACGGTCTGACCCTCAGAAACATACCGTAATATACCAAGGGAAACGGATCAAATATACCATTGTATAGCGGTATATACACTTATCTCGGTTTCGACTTCACAACATACTGAAAAGTATATAAAACCGTAAATAGAAGAAGAAAAAAAATACTATTATTTTACATTTTACTCTTGGCCACCCCGTCCACCCCCAGAGAAATCAGCGTCAGGTGTGCAGTGTGACCTTATCGATCAAGTATACGGTCTGACCCTCAGAAACATACCGTAATATACCAAGGGAAACGGATCAAATATACCATTGCATAGCGGTATATACCCTCATCTCGGTTTCGACTTCACAACATACCGAAAAGTATATAATACCGTAAATGGAAGAACAAAAAAATAAAATACTGTTATTTTACATTTTACATTTACACCCCCAGAGAAATCAGCGTCAGGTGTGCAGTGTGACCCTATCGATCGAGTATACGGTCTGACCCTCAGAAACATACCGTAATATACCAAGGGAAACGGATCATCTCGGTTTCGACTTCACAACATACCGAAAAGTATATAATACCGTAAATGAAAGAAGAAAAAAAAATACTATTATTTTACATTTAAGCGCTAAGATTTAAGTTTTGTTTTATGAGGGGAGGCGCATTCGAGAGCTGGGAGATCCACTTGTTGCCCACCTTCGAGTGGGCCAGGCGCCATAGCTGCAGCCACAGGAAAGGAAACACCTGCACCACGGCAAGGGCCGCGACACTGCTGACGATTTTCCGCCCGGAACCGTGATTGACGACGCACAACAGGAGCCCGACGGACATGGTGCTACACATGAACATCAGCCAGGCAAAGATCTGGCGTTCCTGGGACCACACATCTTTATAGGCATCTCCCAGGATGCAGAGCGTGAGGAACCAGGGCAGCAGTAGCTTCAACGCCATCACCAGGCCACCGGTCCAGATAGTGTAGCCGAAACAGGTTTCGTTCAGGATCCGGGGAAAGTCCACAACCAAAGCAGGAATGCTGCCAGACACGAAGATGGAGTACAAGCTGTACACCAGTATGTACATGGCAGTCGCCTTTGGTTTGATGCAATGTATGTCGGTGCTCCTCTGTCTCAGTTGCAGTCCTAGTTTCAGTTCCATCGCAAGCATCTGAATAACCAGCGTCTCGTACGATGTGCAGGTCAGTGTGTAGAGCGTGCTCAGGTTGAAGATGACCAGCTCTATGATCTGGACACTGCGTCGTTGAAAATATGCGATATGGCAGAAGTACGCCCACGACGCCAGAACCATCATCCAGGGCACCGGAGCAACTGCAACATGGACGAAGGCGGCCAGCAGTATAGCGCCATTAATCATCCAAGGCATCCCATTGGGGCAGACACCAAATGCCAGGGGGCGCACAAATGTGAGCGGAATGCTGATCAGTAGAATATAGCGTTCCGAGCAGCCAATGGATTCGGGAAGAACGGAGATGTATGCGAGTCCTAGGAGCAGCAGCATCCACAGATAGAACTGGGGGCCGCGCACTCTAAAGGCACTCCGAGTGCTGTAGCAGGCGAAACTCAGGTATCCCAGGGCCATGATGTATCGTCGAAAGAAGCCACCGAGGCAGATCAGTGCTAGCACCAGAGGTAACAGGAAGCCGCAGATGGTCACCATATTGCCACTCCTTTTCAGTGTTTTCAGTGCCAGGACCCACACGAGTGCGGGCAGCAGGAAAACGGCCTGCATCAGCAAGGGGATTCTTTGGAGACACATGAGGACTACGAGGAAGAGCGTGACCGCACGAGAGATGATGGTGGATCCCCACAGGCAGTCGGATAATCCTTCCGAAATCTCATCAGAGTCCCTCGACTGTCCTGGTCTCTCCAAATGACAACGCAAGCAATAGACCCATCCGAGCAACGCACTGGAGGCGGCCACCACGAGGACGTAGCGATAGTAATCCATGAAGTAGTCGATGCACTTAACAATCACAGGCATAAAGTTGCTGGTGAACTCCAGCAAGGACTTGAAGCGCTGCTGCTGTTTCAGGACGTGACTCGACTTCACGAAGCTGTCCATCAGCTTGGTGTTAAGCCAGTGCACTGGCATTACTCGGGAGAAGAGTCCAGACCTGTGGCGCTTCAGCAGGTGACGCGCTTGCGCCAGCAATTGGAGCGCGTTCGTGTGCATGGCGTGGGCCTCATAGCGGTTGCTAGTCCTGAGGAGACCTCTTGGAAGCTCTCCGCGATTGTTCGCCGGCGGGGCCTGACCCAGAAGTGCGCTCATCAAGGGTGTCAGCTGAATGGGACTCAGTACATGCAGCGGCAGCCTCATCTCCTGGGCATTGACCACAAAGCTGCGGCCTCGAATGGTCGTAAGATGATTAACGCCAGAGCCCCAGAGGAAAAACGGAGCCTCCACAAGGCTATTACTTTTGTTCGAGCATCCTAAGGAGGCAAAGATGTGAGCGAGGCAAATGAAAGCTTTCAGTGAGATCGATCTCACCACTAGAATGTGGAAATCCAAAGTCGGAGGTCAGCAGATAGGCAGTTCGTTGGTCTGGAAAACAGTCCTCGAAGCGATTGTACATTTTCCACACACTGCGATCCGTGAACTTGAGATTTTCGCACGTGGCAGGTGCACCACTGGCATCTTCTCCCAACATCAGATGCACGAAGAAGAGGAGGCCTCTGTTCTCCTGCAACTCCTGGGATTCGCTCAACAGAAACAATTCCACGGCCCGAATGACCGATTCCTCCATCTCGTTGCAGTTCTTTCGCACGCCCGGCGTGACTTCGGGACTGAGAACTGTAGGCATGTCGATGTCTGGGAAGCGTTGCTTCATATGGGCCGTGGTCCAGGCATAGCTGTAGGTGCTACGATTGAAGATCGAGTCAAACGGGGCCGGATTCAGCAGCCAGTTGTGGGCAACCGATGCCGCATCCTCATAGAAGCCCGCGAAAAGGGCCAAATATGAAGAGAACTTCGAATCGGTGGGCGCTGCCGCGGGGTGACTTATCCCCACTAGACCCTGCTTGTGGAACAGCTGCCGCAGCAGCGGCAGGTTGTTGCAGTAGTCCTCGAAGAAGGTATTGGCACGAAGCCCGTCCTTGACGAAAACCACCAGACGATCTGCCGGCACTCGTTCCTTGAGCGACTCCATCGCCTGCGGTTCCAGGATCCCGATGTCCGTCCCCCGAAAGTACACCACGTAGACGGACGCAAAGAGGAGCAGCTGCACCAGCCCGTACGTATAGTAGGAACGAAACATTCTCTCACTTTTGAATTGTGAATTCCTTGAAACATCAAATTACTGTCATCGAAACCTCATATAGTATCTATCAGAGCAGGCCTTTCTAGTTCTTAGCCAATTCTATCTAGCCATTTAGTTCTTAATGAACGTTAAGTTCGACTTTCATATGCCTTTGATAAATATTCAATATTGCATTCGAAATAACACCAAGAACATTATGTGCTTTCAGGCTACACTACATAATCTCTGTGATAAAATGTGTATAATGACTGATTACAAGAGTAAAGTGTCAGTGGAAACCAGGAAACCATGGCCTATCTGTTGTGTGCCGAAAGAAGATACCACAAGACCACTCACGAGGCCCCAGTAATTTACAGCACGAGAGAGAGAGCGAGGGAAAGCAACGGGCCCAGAGAGAGAGAGAGAGCGATTCCGATCTTAACCTGGCACAAAAACCGCGAGAAATACAGAGAGCGACAGAGAGCGGAACGTTGGGGCCTGAGTTTTGGGCTCTATAACAATCGGACCGAGGCATAGAGCGGGCGTTAGAAGTCGACTGCCGGAGCGAGCGTGAACATCACAGTCGTAGAAGCGTACGCGAAGCAGATGAACACGCCGTGCCATGTGAAGGCGACCCCCAATGAAATCAAAATACAGATTACGAAATTCGAATTGGATTGTTCGCTTTTCGAAGTACATGGATACTATACAATAGACAGATAGATATAGATACGTGCGTACGAGTAGTTACAGATTCGTCCAGCATCTGTGCCTGTGTGGACCGTGAAACGGGTTCGCCGCGTATCGAAGCAAATGTCAAGAGTCAGTGCAGGTGCGAGTGGAAAAGTTTCGGCCGCCTTGAACGCAAATAGAAATCGGAGTCCGATCGGAGTTCTAAAGCGAAATCGCTCGCATTTCCATCTGGTTTCTCCTGTCCTAATACCGGTGCTAATGCCAAACTAATTAATAATTAGAGACAAGCGCGTGTCCGCAATGGATTTGCTCAACCACGGATCTACCGATTGACGGGGCACTAATTAATTTAGATCTCAATCAAGATCGAGAGCTCAACAAAAAACCCTTCCCTTGAGTAGCTTGAAGCAATAAATAAAGCCATTCAAAGTGCAATTCTATTTAGATTTAAATCAAACAAAGTTCTAATAACCAGCGTCCTCCAAGATGCAGTCGATGAAAGCCAACGAACTACCGGAGAATCCCCGCGAGACATCCAATCCCCTCTCGTCGCTGATGTTCTGGTGAGTAACAAGGGGGTGGGGTTGGGGTTGGGGTTGTGGAATGTGGGGCTCCCATAGAACTGGCAGCGTGACAACTCTCTGACATGTTGATTATTTCATTCAATGGCTCGCTTAATTTGCATAGCCCGAGGCATTCTTCGTTGAACTCTCACGCTCTCTGACTCTCTCTGGGGAGGCACTAACCCTATGAAAAACCATGATATCTGACCGATCAGGCTCTCAATATCTTGCGACAAAAGTGCTAGTGACTCAGACGGACTCAGGGTGCGCGTATACCGTATGGAAATATGTTCTCGTGTGTATCTCTCGGGTGGCAACTGTTTTTATTATTACCCCTGATAAGATTCGAACCTGCGGTGTCATAACATCATAATAACTCTATCGCTATCTTTGGCTCTTGGATATCTACCTATATCTAACTGTGGTGTTGTTCTACTCCTCTCACAAAAACGAAACCCAAACCGGATATATCTGTGCAATGAAGCTTTGCCATGCCCGTTCTCTTCAAGGGCCGCAAGAAGACCCTGGAGCAGAAGGATCTCTATCAGGCCCTCAAGGAGCACAAGTCAGGTACAGGGATTTTCCAAATTGCATTCCAAACATTTAACTCTTTTTCCTTTTAATCATAGATTCATTGGGCGATCGATTATGCGCTGCCTGGGACGAGGAGGTAGTCAGAAATAAGAATCCCCGCCTGGGTCGCGTTATGACCAGAGTCTTTGGATGTCATTTGGTGCTCACTGGGGTGCTGCTGTTCCTACAGGAGTTCCTCACCAAGCAAGTGCCCAGATTCCTCTCCGAATCAGACTAGTCCACTAATCGCACACAATTTCAGGGTCACGCAGCCCATCTGTCTGTTTGGAATAATGGCCTACTTTGCCGGCGATGATACGGATCTCTTCAAAGCGCAGCTCTATGCCACCGGCCTCATTGCTGCCTCCGTGTTCACAGTGTTCTTCGGCCACCCTTACATGCTCGGCCTCCTTCATCTGGGGATGAAGATGCGCATTGGTGAGTTCATTCCATAGGGAATACTTCATCTCTTTCTCATCTCCGTGGATTTCAGCTCTGAGCAGCCTTATCTATCGGAAGTCCCTCCGACTCAGTCGCACTGCCCTGGGGGACACGACGGTGGGGCAGGTGGTGAATCTGCTGTCAAACGATGTCGGACGCTTCGACATGGTACTTATCAACGTACACTATCTCTGGGTGGCTCCACTGGAACTGATAGTCGTCACGTATCTCATGTACATCGAGGCAAGTGCGGAGAAGAATACCATAGCCTGAATATCCCTTCTAACCAGCCGTCCCACTCTTTTACTGCAGATTGGAGTATCTTCGCTGTTCGGCGTGGCCGTGATGCTCCTCTTCCTGCCCTTTCAATCCTACCTGGGCAAGCGGACGAGCGTCCTCCGACTGATGACTGCCCTGCGGACAGACGAACGCGTGCGGATGATGAACGAGATAATCTCGGGCATTCAGGTGATCAAAATGTATGCCTGGGAGAAGCCCTTCGGAAAGCTGGTGGAGTTCACACGCTTCAAGGAGATGCAATGCATCAAGCAGGTCAACTACATCCGCGGCATCCTCATCTCCTTCGCCATGTTCCTGTCGCGCATCTTCATCTCCACCAGCCTCATAGCCTTCGTTCTCCTGGGCAACGTCCTGACCGCCGAGAAGGCCTTCTTTGTCACCGCCTACTACAACATCTTGCGGCGGTCCGTGACGATGTTCTTCCCGCAGGGAATCTCGCAGTTTGCGGAGCTGCTCGTCTCCATCCGCCGCCTGGAGACGTTCATGCATCATCCGGAGACGCAAGTGCGCGACAAGTCAAAGATCCAGAAGGAGGAGCCCGTGATTGGTGATAGCCCAAAGACCAACGGCCTGCCGGAGAAACTGCTGGACTTTAGCGGATTCACAGCCAGGTGGGATAGCCAGAGCGCAGAGCCCACGCTGGAGGACATCAATCTGCAGCTTGGACGCCGCAAGCTAGTGGCTGTGATAGGGCCCGTGGGCGCTGGAAAATCCAGCTTGATTCAGGCAGTGCTTGGGGAGCTCCCCGCGGAGAATGGCAGCCTGCGGGTGGACGGAAGTTACTCGTACGCCTCGCAGGAGCCGTGGCTCTTCACGGGCACCGTGCGCCAGAACATCCTCTTCGGCCTGGAGTGGGACAAGCATCGCTACCGCACTGTCGTCAAGAAGTGCGCCCTGGAGCGGGACTTTCAGCTGCTGCCGTACGGCGACAAGACGATTGTGGGCGAGAGAGGAGCCTCCCTCTCGGGCGGACAGAAGGCGCGCATCAGCCTCGCTCGGGCAGTGTACCGCAGGGCAGACATCTACCTCCTGGACGATCCTCTCAGCGCAGTGGACACGCACGTGGGGCGCCACCTCTTCGATCAGTGCATGCACGGCTACCTGCGCAGCGAACTGGTGATCCTCGTTACGCACCAGCTGCAGTTCCTGGAGCAAGCCGACCTCATTGTTATCATGGAAAAGGGCCGCATCAGCGCAATGGGCACCTACTCTTCGATGAAGCGCAGTGGTCTGGACTTTGCCAGGCTCTTGACCAATCCCAATAACGAGGACGATTCCATGGATGAGCTGGAGGTGGCCGTGGGGGACCAAATGGATCGCCTCAGCGTACCGTCGCTGAGCAGACGTGGCAGCGGCAAAATCAGTCGCCCCACCAGCCGCAACAATAGCTTCACTTCTCTCAGCTCCATGGCTGAGTCGATGGCCCAGGAGGCGGCGCTGCAGATGGAAGAGCCGCGGGTAGAGGGCAAGATCGGAGTGGGGCTCTACAAGGAGTATCTGACGGCAGGCAGCAGCTGGTTTATGATCTCCTTCATGTTGTTCCTCTGCCTGGCCACGCAGATTGTTTGCTCTGCGGCGGATATCTTCCTCGCTTATTGGTAAGTGATTCCATCGGAGCTCCCTCACGGATTGGCTCTAATGGATCTTTGCCTTTTTCTTGCAGGGTCAACAAGAACAGCAATAAGGCAGAGATGAGCTCGGATCCGGCGGACATGTACTACTTCGCCGCCTTGAATGTGGCCGTCGTGGTCTTCACCCTCGTGCGGACGATGCTCTTCTACAAGATGGCGATGCGCAGCTCCACAACCCTCCACAACGCCATGTACCGCGGTATCACGCGGGCGGCCATGTACTTCTTCAACACGAATCCCTCCGGCCGCATCCTCAATCGCTTTTCCAAGGATCTGGGGCAGCTGGATGAGCTGCTGCCCACCGTAATGCTGGATGTGGTGCAGCTCTTCCTCATTCTCGCCGGCATCGTCGTCGTCATTTGCATCACGAATCCGTACTACCTAATCCTGACGCTCACTCTGGCGATCATTTTCTACTTCATCCGAGAGTTCTACCTGAAGACATCGCGCGATGTGAAGCGGCTGGAGGCGGTGGCCAGGTCTCCGATATATTCGCACCTGGGGGCCACCATCAGTGGATTGCCCACCATCCGCGCGTTGGGAGCACAGAAGGCGCTCATTGAAGAGTTCGACAATCTGCAGGATCTGCATAGCTCCGGCTACTACGCTTTCCTGGCCACGAATCGAGCCTTTGGCTACTACTTGGACTTGTTCTGCACGCTCTACATCGTCATCATAATTCTGAACTACTTCATCAATCCGCCGGAGAGCTCTGGCGAGGTCGGTCTGGCCATCACCCAGGCCATGGGCATGACCGGAATGGTGCAGTGGGGCATGCGGCAATCCGCGGAGCTGGAGAACACAATGACCGCCGTGGAGCGGGTGGTGGAGTACGACGAGATCGAGCCGGAGGGAGAGTTCGAGTCGGATCCGAAGAAGAAGCCCTGCGATACGTGGCCCGAGGAGGGAGAGATTATTGCCGAGGATCTCAGTCTGCGCTACTTCCCCGATCCGCAGTCCAAGTACGTGCTTCGGGCCCTGAACTTCCGCATCCGACCATCGGAGAAGGTGGGCATTGTGGGACGCACAGGAGCGGGCAAATCCTCGCTAATTAACGCCTTATTCCGACTGTCCTACAACGAAGGCACCATCCACATCGACCGCCGCGACACGGCCGACATCGGGCTGCACGATCTGCGCAGCAAGCTCTCAATCATTCCCCAGGAACCGGTGCTCTTCTCGGGCAGTATGCGGTACAACCTCGATCCCTTCGAGGAGTACAGCGACGCCAAGCTCTGGGATGCCCTGGAGGAGGTGGAGCTGAAGCCCCTGATCAGCGAGCTGCCCAACGGCCTGCAGAGCAAGATATCCGAGGGCGGCCACAACTTCAGTGTCGGCCAGCGGCAGCTCGTATGCCTCGCACGTGCCATTCTCCGCGAGAACCGCATCCTAGTGATGGACGAGGCTACGGCCAATGTGGATCCGCAGACAGATGCCCTCATCCAGGCCACCATCCGCAACAAATTCCGCGATTGCACGGTGCTAACGATTGCTCATCGCCTGAACACAATCATGGACTCGGATCGGGTCCTGGTGATGGATGCCGGACAGGTGGTGGAGTTTGGGTCACCATACGAGCTCTTGACCGGCAGCGCCTCAAAGATATTCCATGGCATGGTCATGGAAGGTGGCCAGAGCCACTTCGATGGTCTCCTAAAGGTCGCTGAAAGGGTGAGTGCTGCAACTATTGGCTTGTCTTTCTCATAATTGGATTCCATTTTCCTTGTTTTACAGGCCCATCAGGAGTCTCAGAAACCCAAGTCGGAATAGACCCTCGGCTAGCTCTAAGCATACTATACGTTGTAGTTAATCGTCAGATTAATCTGTACCAAAGATTAAGGATGAAGGGGGGCTCAGGAGAGGGCAAATCCTCGCTAATCAATGCTTTATTCCGGCTGTCCCACAACGACGCCACCATCCACCAGCCGAAGCTGCATTTAATTTAGTTTCTACTTAAAGTAAACCACCATTCGCACAACTAGGACTAGGATAAAGTTTCTCACAGAAGAGTCGCAGACATTTAATTTAGTTCTAGGTTAAGTTTAAGTGATTATGTTTGAAGATTAAACATTGGTTTGGACATCGCTCTGAGACGACGGGACTTCTTCGTTGATCTTCGTTGAGGACGAGGTAGGTCTCGCCTGGAGAGATCCTCGGAAGAAAAAATTCGTCACACAGGAGCACACCACAAGGAAAACGACGGCAGTGTTGATCAGGACGACATGCACTACAGATGGATGAGCCGCTGGCCAGAACAGGCCATGGTCGACAAACAGGAATAAGCACAAGCTGCCATTGCAGGTGAGGATCAGAGAGATGAAGATTAAACGGATGTTCTTGCGCGCGTATTCGCTGCGGGCGTACATGCTCGACAAGATGATGATGGACGGTATGAAGATCTTCAATAGGACAAAGAAAGCCGTGAGGCCATAGCAGCAATCCTTCGCGAAGAGTCGCGCAGTGGACGGGGCGAAGGTGAAGCTGCAGATCCAGTGGCCGGTGCCGAGCAGCGCCAGGAGAAAGTACAGGAGAATGGAGACGGAAAAGTAGCTGGCTCGAGCCAAGTTCTCCTCTGGACACACAATCTTCGGCTCGTTCTGATCCTCATTCTCATCGGCTCTCTGTTCCAGTGCATTGCGGGGCTGCTTCGTCTCTTGGTATACGTCAATCCCCATCTTGTACTCGAAGATCAGGGCCTGGGCGAAGAGCGAGGCGAACGAGTCGCTGAGAAGCGTGTGTAGGGTCATCAGGTTGAAGCAGATGAGCTCCAGGCGGCGTTTCGGAGGCAACCTCTTGCCATACGGCACCGATCCAAAGGCATAGAGGAGGTACGCCCAGCAAACGGTGTGCAAAAGCAGCGGCACGGTCGCTCCAGTCTCCTTTAGATACATTCCATAGCCACCGATCAACAATGTGCCCGCGTTGATAATCCACACAGATGCGCAATACTTCTCGCCGAGGATCAGGGGACGGAGAATCGCCAGAAGCATGCTCGCCCCCTGGAGATACATTCCGTATTCAATTGTCAGCGAGAGGGTCGACGGGCACTGCAGGCAGAAGAGCAGGACGCTGAGGCAGCAGACCAATCCCAGCCATGCCAAGAATCTCGGAGACATCTTCTTGAAGTGCCGACGATTGTAGAAACACACGAGTCCCACATAGAGCAGGCAGAGCAAGCCCCTCCGGAAAATGGGAACGATGAAACACACAATGGAGACGAGGATCAATTTGAGGTGCAGCAGACGGTAGCGGATGGGTTTGCCCTGCAGTGGTCGTCCGGCCAGGGCCATGCACCAGATGTAGATGGGCAGCAAAAGGCAGAAGCCAGTCAGGAAGGGCACCTTGAGCAGGAGGATTATCACGCTAACAACCACTCCCAGTGCGCCCATCATCACATTCGTCCACGAGATCAATTCAACGCTCTCCGGCGGCTCACTGGAGTTTCTGGCCTGTTGCGATGCTTGGACCAACAGACAGTATATCCATCCCAAGAGTCCAGCCATCGTGGCAATCAGCAGTGGAATGCGATAGTAGCTATGATAGTACCGCAGGCACTCCTGCGCCAGCGCTGCCACCTTCTCAATCGTCTGCAGTGCCTCCTGCGTTCTGCCCATCCGCATCTCTCGATCCATTTCAAGGATATAGCTCTCGACTTGGCTTTGGTTCAGGTGTTTGAATTGCGGCAGGAACTTGTCAAAGAAACCGCGCTCGTGGTGCCGCATCAAGAGCTGCGCCTGGGCCAGAAGTTGAAGCGCATTCAAGTGAGCTGCCTGCGTCTCCTGCTCCATGGACACGTCCAGGAAGCCCAATGGCAATCTGCCCAAATTGTTCACTGGCGGCGGCTCACCGATCAACGCAGAGATGATGGGCGCCAGTTGGATCTGCTGCAGGTCGATGAGGGGCCGCTGCAGCCCTGCGTTGTTTGCAGCAAAGGTGGGGGCCACATTATGGGCCGTTTGGCGCACTCCGGAACCCCAGAGGAAGAAAGGCGTATCGGTTTCATCCCGGGATCCTGCGACATTGGAGCCTAAAAGGAAAAAATCCAAAGGATTTCAAATTTCAACAGCGAGGCGACGCTTTTAATGAATATATCTACCCAAATGACTTATGCCATGGCTCGATGTCATCAGATATGCAGTGCGGCTGTCGTTGAAGGTGCTCTCGATCAGGTCATAGGTCTCGCGGATGCCGCGCTGTGCAGAATGCAGCCTCTCCAGATAGCGCTTGCTCAAGGGACCTTCGGTAGCAATATTCCCCAGATATACGAAGAATATCAGAGACGTCTTAGACCGCAATTTGTCGACTGTTTCATTGATGCCCAGGTACGAGCGGAGCTGAAGGAGGACCCAAGGATCTTTGGGCTTGGGATCCGATGAGTGGTGCTGAAACATTCCGCTCGTCAAGGACTTTGTGTAGACATTCGTCTGACTTTCTATCCAGCATAAAGAGGTCTTGCTGCGGTTAAAGACAGTGTCGAATGTCGACGGATTCCATTGGAAGCCAGTGCGGAACAGCGGTGGAGTCTCGTAGAAGCCACCAAAGATGCCAATCTGGCCGGAGCGCACGAGGGTAGGCACACTGCCGCGGGATATCCCCACGAGTCCTTGCTTCACGAATACCTCCCGCAGGTCCGGCACGGAGCTGCAGTTATCCGCGAAGAACGTCTCGGCGCGCAAGCCATCGGTGAGGAAAACCACCAGACGATTCGCCGGCGGACCGATTCCCGATTCCGGAAGCACCTTTTGGGGCTTCAGGTGGGGCAGAAGACGACTCCCCTCGAAGTAGATCTTCAGCAGGCAGCTGAGCAGCAGGATCTGCACCACTAGAGCCTGCACTTTCCACATTTCCACGTGTGTCTTTATTTTTCCGAGCAGCCGAAATGCCACACGACGGTACAGCAGGAAAATTATATTTCCTATTATTGAAAGTGGGATTTGAAGGAGCACCAGATACATTTCGACCCACCTGAAAGCCTTAACAAGATATCAAAGGCCTGCTCTGATAGATACTAAATGATATGTAGATGCGGATGGCAGTAGCATGCGGCAGTCTGATATTTCTTTAAGATGCGACATCGGTTGCCCACAACTGGCTGCAGAATCCGGCCCCGTATGACTCGATCCTCAATCGCAGGACCTACAGCTATGCCTGGACCACGGCCGTTGCCTACAGTTCTAAGTCCCGTAAATCTGATGGTGGGAGTGCCAGTGGCACCTGCCACGAGCACTAATCTCAAGTTCACGGAACTCAATGTGTGGAGAATGTACAACCGCTTTACAACCAAAGTATTAAGTATCAGCATAAATTATTAAGAGATGAATGCCTTGGTTAACCAGCAGGAAACAAACGATAGACGCACCGCCAACACGCTCTTTAATTAAGGGAAAAAGTGCTGGGCTTTGGTTTTGCGCTTCTTTGTCTTGGATCCGGTCTTGGTCTTCTTCTGATCGGTGTTATGATTGACATCCACAGTGTCACCGGCAGACTGGTCCTCATCGAACTGCTCGACGGCACAGCAGCGCGGAAACCAGCCGCGTATGTGCCCCTTGAGCTGGTGCTTCTTCTGGAGCTTCTGCTCCCGCTTGGAGAGCACCCGTTCGCCGTAGAGCCAATATTCCTGGACGCGTGTCACCTGCACGAGATCGCCCTTGTGCACGACAATGCGTGGATCGTCAGCGCAGGGCATACAAATGGTGGCCATCAGGCCCTGGGAGAAGATGGGCAGCCAGTACCCTGTGGCCGATGCTATGCACCTGTAGGTGCGGGTGCGGGCCCGCTTTTGCTCCTTCTGGGCCAGTTGCTCGCGCGTCATAGTGTACTGATCGCAGCCGGGGCGAACGGGCCAGTTGATGCCGTCGCCGCTGGGTGTGAAGGTCTCCAGGATGTTGCGCCAAACGCCCATGTCGTACGGGTAGTCGAATGTGGGAATGGCAATTCCAATCGAACTACTCGCGTAGCGACGGTATTCGGCCTTCTTCACGATCCAGCCCTCGATCTCGGAGAGGTTCCAGATTATAGCCTTGATCTGCAGTTGCATGAGCTTAAACGTGGCCAGCAACACGCCCACCACAATGCCCAGGCTGTACATGCATGCCATGGCACTGCGGAGGGTCATCACGACTCGGATTCCGTCGGTATCGCCCTGCTTCAGCAGGGCCCTGCGATAGATGCCTTCGTAGCAGGAGAAGCCAATGATCAGGGCTGACTGAATGCTCCCGAGCATGAAGAAGAACAGGAAGTAGAAGAAGTTCGCCTGGTTGGCCCATCCGATGCAGTTGTTGATCCACGGGCAGTGGTGGTCCATCCGCAAGACACATCGTTTGCAGCGGCGGCAGTGGTGCGCCCGCGGTGCCTTGTAGCCGTCGCACACCTTGCAGAACTGCAAGAACTGCTCGTCCTCGGGGTTTTCGGGCCGCCAATGCTTCGGCAGAAGGCCGGGTCCCACCACAATCGACATGCAAAAGTGATAAAGGGTAATCAGATTGAGCAACACAATCAGAACGAAGTTGATGGCAGCGTTAAACGACTCCGCGGGCGGCCACCACATGGCATTCACGTGTACGGTTGTCCAGGTCACGCAGGTCATCAAACTAAAGACAATCAAGGGTCCCCAGTGCAGGAAACGCTGCAATTCGTTCAACCAATCGCAGAACATGATTTCCGTTTTAAAGCTACAATTATTTTTTATATTTTTGTTTAAATTTCGAATTGAAGTTGACTATCTGGTGTGTTCTAGTTCTCTAATGGAATCGGGGTTTTCCTATACTTCAAAAGTATTTGTCAAGGCTCACTTGATAGCTATAGTACCCAATATGATGTGCCTGCCTCAACAAATCCTGCCGCAGCCTGCTGAGATTATCGGACATCCATGTACTAGAGGGGATATGGAGGATATTAATCACTCGAAGGATCCAGGGGCGTGGAGCCCCTCTTTTTTTAGCAGTCCATACAAGGTGAATTTACTTGTAAGATGATGGTGAAGACCTTAACATGTAATTAATATTTATAAAACTTTTGCCATTTTGAAATCGATGAATTCTTTTCCGTTCATTCACAGGTTACATTAACCCGTTGGCGCCCGGTGGTTATTAAAATACAGTTCACGGAAATTGAGAAACCTTAATAATTTAAAAGCCGTTCACGTGAAAGGTATCGTAGTCTTTTTCTTAAGTAAAAATGAAGGATGAAATGGATCTACAAGAAAAATTTAATATATTATTAGGATTAATTTCCGTGGATTACCTCAGGTTTTTATTGTGTTTAAATATTGGCGGTTTGAGGGGGTTAAGTTCACTTTTGTTATCGGTTCACACACATGTGTGCATCTCTAAATCACAATTTGGTTGAAATTCGCAAAAAAATAAAATGATGCAACAAGTTAGACATGCGGTAGGTTATGAGTCCCACTGCAAGCAAAAGCAGTGTATTAATTGATTGTGTATTGATTGCAGCTTCGGCCGGTGCTAGGTGGCCTGCGGCATAACATGCCGGCACGCGGAGCCTCAACCACGACATCGGTGGCACCCGCCAAAATTGAAAAAAGTGCGTGGTAATTAGACTGTACAGTGACGAAATCTTACTAATTGTTTTTTGAACAACTGCAGCTGTCAACACGGTCACCGTTTTGGGGCGTGTGGGGGCCGATCCACAGCTGCGCGGCTCCCAGGAGCATCCAGTGGTCACATTCTCCGTCGCCACACACACCAACTACAAGTGAGTACAGAGTCTCTGCATGTGTTTGTCTTCTTAATTGAATCGCAATGGAATACGATTTGTAATCGGATTTGTCTTTATCCCCCTGGACAGATATGAGAACGGCGACTGGGCCCAGCGCACGGACTGGCATCGCGTGGTCGTCTTCAAGCCCAATTTGCGCGACACTGTGCTGGAGTATCTGAAGAAGGGACAGCGCACCATGGTGCAGGGCAAGATCACCTATGGCGAGATCACGGACCAGCAGGGCAACCAGAAGACCAGCACCAGCATCATCGCAGACGATGTGCTCTTCTTCCGCGATGCCAATAATTAGAATTTAAGAATCAAAGACAAACACGAACAGAAACCCTAATCTTAAGCAGAAAAAGTTGAACTTTCAGTTTTAAACGTTTGCATTTACATTGTGAATAGTATTCATATGAATCCATTATGTTATCGGTTGTTTTTCAAAATATGATCATTACAGAAATCTTTGGCTAGAACCTCTTTGGCCATTTCGCATGTGTATGTTTTGGACAAGCTGCTGATGCCCAGATCTTCAGTAATCTCCTCGTATTCGGTGGCAATAGCTCCGACCTTGCCCTCCAACTGTTCGATCTGATCCTCCAAGGTGGTCAAAGCTTTGTTGTGATAGTCTATAAGTTGGCCAATCTAAGGATGGATTTACCTTAAGTATTTCTAAAACATTATAAGACATCTAATCTGTATCCTACCACATTTGCAGGAGCCAAGCGCTCGGCTGTCTCTTTGCCAAAGGCATAGAAATCTGCTCTGAGGATGTTGCACTCTTCGCTCATTTTCTTTGCGGACTCGATTTGCTTCAACAGATCCAAGTAGGTGTGATGCGTCAAGGGCTCTATGCGGCCACTGTTGGCTGGGAACGTTGAACAGGATCTCTCTAATTTGGAGGCTGCCTTCTCCGCTTCAGCCAGCAACTGCTCGTTCTCATCCAGATCCATTTCCAGTTTCATTGTACAGGCCTTAACATCTCCCACAAACTGATCGACTTTGATGAGCTGATGAAAGACCAGGGAGTCAGGGGCTTACAAGCTCCTATGGTCCTCTAGTACTCACAAGTTTGGCATTCTGTAGTACTGCGGCCTCTTGTTCCCTTATTAACTCTGCTTTTCTTTCGAATTCCAATGCTATTTCCTTCGTCTCATGCATCAAAAGATCGGCCATTAAATCTAAATATAAAAAAGGCACGGGATCCGATACATTTGCTTGAGCCATAATTATGTTAGTTGATTAATTTCGCTAAAAATTTGGGAAATTTGGAACTCCGTTTTTCCGATTTGTACGAGTATGTAGATTTGGGGAAGCCTGAAATTTTGATTCTATTTGCTATTCTAGTAAAACATTTGGTGTTAACCCAAGGCTGACTAGGATTGGAATTACTACATGAAATTTGATCAGACTGCTCTGATCTTTGATGATGCATGTTAGATCTATGCCCGTGGAGCCACAAGAGTATTCTTATTGTTTCACTAGATTTCGCTATCCATGAGATCGAAAACTCTGCCTGACTGTATTGATATGAGGATCCACAAGCTAAAACTTTTGAAGGTATCCCGGTATGCGATCTGTAGCCATAAGAATCGCAAGCTTAAACCCTAATCTTATGGATTTCTTACCATTCCATCAGATCATTGCGATCGCTGTCTGCGATCATGTGGTGGAAGCACACAGACACTCTCAAGATCCACGATCCACAAACGAAGGGGGGGCAAAGCTCTCGAGCTCCACACACACACACATCAGTGGGATCCATTTCGGAGTGGAGTGAGTATGTGGGACGACCTTATCGTCGTCTGCCTGGCCAACCGACTGCCTATGTTTGCGTGAGGGTTTTCTGCGGTGGTATGAGTGTTATTTGAGGCAGAGCTCCATTGGATTCGTTTTGCTCGCTCAGCTCAGCGGCACAGTTCGCAGTTAGCTTTTTGCCAGTTCAAATGCGGCCGGCGGTCGAAAGAGTCTAGAGTGGCACGAGCTGTGGAACTTTTCGAGAGCACGTTCCACGCAGCAGAATTATCGGGGCGGTTCTTCGGAAGATGCCAGCTTGCTAAAAACCGACAAGCAGAAATCGAAAACCTATATCCGCCATCTACCAGAAACTGTTGAAGACACATCATTCCGATTATGGCTGTGGATTATGTGCTGGAGGACCTCATGGGGAAACTGGGTAAGTGACGAGGGCCAGGCAGGTCAGCGCGGCAGTGGCGATAACGCATCGCGTTTTCTCTTATCAATCGCTGAAAGTCCCTCTTATCAGCCCCGCGAAAACTTGTCCCCGCAAGAGCCAGTAGCTTGGCCTAAGCTTATCCAAAAGCGGATGGGATAACACTTTTATATGAGGGTTATTTTTACGGTTGCTTTGCATTCAAATTTCCTAATTATTTTCGCGGCAATCTCTGTCTAATCTATACGGCCCGACTAGTGTTTGGGGTGGGGGCTGTCCATCAAGTGCTCAAAAGAAGCCGCCTCTAACACGGTTTTAATTACAACTACATATATATATTTTTTGTTTTGCACTTTTTTCCAATTAATAATAAATACCACAAGGTTACAGACAGCTTGATAGAAGTCTCAGACTCTCAGAACCAGACGAATAGATATGTAGATACTCGTGTGTGTGAGCGCGTGGGGAGGGGACCACGACACAGTGACACTTGATGAACCTTCTGGCCAAATGTATCTCAGTATCTTTAGCAGACTGACGCTAAAACCCGAGCACACCACACAGAGGCAATGCAGAGGCTTTTGTCACAAGATCTGTTCCATAAAGGTCTCTCGAGGGGGTATTCCGTTGATTTATAGTATGTATGTGCTTTGCGGTCGTATAAATTGTGCAACGTGTGGCATTTTGTTTATTACTTAATGCAAAACAGTTAACAATAATTACGTATATATAGAATTCTCCGATTGATTAAAACGAAAGCAAATCTGAAAGCTCAGCAAAGTGTATTCTATCTAGACTTTTACTTTTCCTATAGTTACGGTTCCCGCTTACATTCATTATCAATCCATAATCAACTAGCGACTGTTTATGGAGGTTGGATTTTATGATATCTCCACTGATTTCAGCAAAGCAAAAAGCAAAATTCTTTCGCTCTAAGACCCAGGGATCCCATAGAATTTTCCCCTAAACCTTGTTTTTTTCATAATTTAAAAGCTACAAAGAGTGAAAGGGAAAGATCAGAAAGTGTAGACAGAGGGAGACGGAGAGAAAGAGTAATGAACACATTAGCGACTTTTAGCATTAGTTATGGCCCATATACATATACGAGTATATGCACATTTGTATTTGAGAAAATGCAAAAAATATCAAACTGGTTTTTTGTGAACGCTCTCTCTCTCACACACGTATGAGGCCTAAAACTCAAACCCCACCAAACACATATCATATCGCTCTGCTCCTCTACGTGTATTTATTTTGTTGAAGGCCCCTCTGGGGGGTCTGCTGGAGCTCTAATTGCTTCGTATTCGGATTTGGAGGTGTACTTGGTACTCAATTCGGCTAGAAGCTGCCAGTTAGGTAGTAATTTACACTGACTTTGAAAGCACTTCCCCCGTGGAGACCTTCAAAGCGAATGAAAATCGTTTGGAAGCTCACAAAAGAACCTCACCTCCATGATCTACCTCAAAAGTAAGATCTTTATAAGAACTTTGAGGCATGGTGGCATTGTACGTTAGTGCTGTTTTTGGGATGTCTGCTTCAAGTGTGTGATTTGCTTAAGCTCTTATCACTGGTCTTATCGCTTCAGCCTTATCTTGTTTCCATGCATAATTTTTCGTCAAAAGTTCTCTCTAATCTATTATGAGAGATTGATATAGAAAGGCTTTCCTATGATCTAACCAGGTATCATGTTTATTCATTGCTTTAATATGTAATATCAAAGATTATACAATACCGAACCCGAGGAAAGCCTAAAAGATAACTGAAACCCCGCGCCGCCCTCTGTTTACGGGGCGTCACGAAAAACCCCGCCATAGAACAGCATTTTGGTGCCTCTTTGATAATATATATGTATCTCCTATGACAAATATGAAAGTACTACACACATTGTAGCGCAATTTTCGAGGACCTTACCGCCCCACTTGGCAACGAACTGTGTCAATGGTTTGTCTGTAATAAATCCCACCACAACATGGTTGATATTTGATATATGATATGGTTGTTGGTGGTAATCCGCTATGATTTCCCCCTGAGAATTTGCTATGTCGCGTGTTTTTGTGTGTTTCCTTATCGATCGTTGACAATTATACGCTGATTATGTATATTGGTTGGTTTCGTAATTGAATTTAATTAAAGATTATGGCAAAATTTTCAAATTGAGATTAATTAAGATGTGTCCGGCTCCCGCTCCCCCGCCCCCTCTCCCTCCCGCTACATGTCTACTTGTATGACATAATTTTTACACTCGACGTAATCAATGAAATGCTTAGACACTGATGGGATGGGGGTGGGGCGTGGGGTACTCATGAGTGAAGGACTCTCCCTCGCGGAGCTGCGATCGATGGCGAAAGTTTTTTCGCTTAAACGATCAATAAATGTAACCCACAAATCAATTGAAATGCCTGATTGAACATTGGACCCGGCGCTCGCGCTCATGTGTCAGATATCTAGGCTACAATGCTCTACTCTACTCGATGTACAAGACCGCAGAAATTTACACAGTCCCTGTCCGTCCCTGTCCTCGATCCAACAGCGATCGTGTGGACAGCAAAAGTCATAATCGATTCAATGCATTCTTCAAAGACCCCTGCAAAACCATACAAGGAAAGAAACAATAGAATAGAATAGGAATAGCAGAAGCCAAGAAGCCAAAGTAAACTGCTGGCAAATAAGTATTTGATGGGGACATTCGTATGCCTTTCAATTGAAATCGAATTGAATAAATTCCACTTGATTTAATTGCAAAAAGTCTTTGGAGTGACGACAATTCCAACAGTGACACCGTAGAAGAGAGGCGCCATATATTTCCATGTACATACATGTATGTATATATGTACGTGTGACAGAGCCGCTGCTACTCCTGTTGCATTTTTGTTGTATTTCGCTTCGAATGCAGTGCGTCGCAAATGTCTTATCTCTTGATCTCATCTACGAGCTTTGCTCATGTTAGGCAAATGCACACTCTCTCATTTGCTCTCTCAGCAACAACAACAGTATTGTACCTCTCTCGCAGGTATTGCTCTCAGCAAATGCGAAAGCTGCGTGTGAAGTTCAAGGAATGACAAACGGGATTACGTTTTACTGCGTAGTTTCTCCCTCTTTGCTTTTAACTATTAAATACCCTTTATTTGCCAATTTTCCACGTTTGTAAGGAAATATTACTAGATGCAGCACCAACATATTTCTTTTTCATCTCTCTTTTTCCTACAGGGGAATTTGGTAAATACCAATTCCTGCAGTTCTTCCTGCAAGTCCTCTCCGCTTTGACCGCAGGCATGCATATGCTCTCCCTGGTTACGGTATCCGCAGTGCCAGAGCATCGCTGCTTTATCGAGGGCCTGGACGACAGCATCCTGGCGGTGGGGCCCTGGAACGCGAGCGCCTTGAAGTATGCCATTCCAACGAAGGCCAATGGGGAGCTAGAGTCCTGCCTGATGTACGATCCCACTGATTTGGACAGCAACACGACCATCGCCTGTGAAAAGTACGTGTACGATACAACGTACTACAAGACATCGCGCACCATTGACTGGAACCATGTGTGCGATCGCCGCTGGATGGGGGCCATTGTGCAGACGGTGTTCATGTTGGGCGTCTTCACGGGAGCCGTAACCCTCGGCGGACTGGCGGACAAGATTGGCCGCAAGACGGTCTTCTGCTGGTCGGCGCTCTTCCAGCTGATCATCGGCGTGGGCGTAGCCTTCATTCCGGAGTACTTTTCCTTTATGGTGGCCCGCTATCTGCTGGGAATTGTGGGATCTGCTGGAGCCTATATCTGTGGATTTGTGCTGACAATGGAGCTGGTGGGACCCACAAAGCGTACTGTCTGTGGCATAACCTTCCAGGTGAGTGGAGTGACTCAAGGATCACTTGAAGATCTTTTCTAATCTTCTGTGATCTCTTCCAGGCAGTCTTTGCAGGCGGCATCATGCTGGTTGCTGGCTGGGGTGCCCTCATTCAGGATCGTCAGTGGCTCCAGGTGATCTATGGCCTCCATGGCTGCCTGTTCCTTGCCCACTGGTGGCTCCTCGATGAATCTCCGCGCTGGCTGTGGATGCAGGGACGTGCCGCCGAGGCCGTGGACATTGTGGCCAAGGGACTGCGTATCAATGGCTCCGGAATACCCGTGGACAAGGATTACTTTGTGCAAAAGGCCAAACAGCAGGCGGCGGTGGAGGAGAAGTCCAGTGCCGGATTGAGCGATCTCTTCCGGACACCCAACCTCCGCATGAAGACGCTGAATGTGTGCCTCTGCTGGTTCGCCAACTCCATTGTCTACTATGGACTGTCGCTGAGTGCCGGGAAGCTGTACGGCAATCCCTACCTGATTCTGTTCATCATGGGCCTCGTGGAGTTCCCCAGCTACATAACGATTGTGTTCGTGTTGGATCGTCTGGGACGTCGCTCCATTACCTCCACCCTGATGCTGAGCGGCGGACTTTGCTGCATTATTGCCGCATTTATTGCTCAGGGCAGCACCACCTCCACGGCTGTGGTGATGGCTGGCAAGCTCCTCATTGCCGGCTCCTTTGCCGTCATCTACAACTACTCGGCGGAACTCTTTCCCACTGTCGTACGGAACTCCGCCATGGGCTTGGGCTCCATGTGTGCCCGTCTCTCCGGAGCCCTTACGCCTCTCATCACCCTCCTGGACTCTTTTGATCCAAAGATTCCCGCCGTACTCTTCGGCGTGGTGGCCCTGGCCTCTGGCTTCTGGGTGATGTTCCTCCCAGAGACGATGAACCAGCCCATGCCCGAGTCCATCGAAGATGGTGAGAACTTTGGCAAGGGCGACACGTGGTTCAGTCAGTGTGCTGGTCGCAAGAAGCGCCAGAATAGTATTTACCCGGACGATCCCGAGCAGATGGTGCCGCTCAAGAATATCGAAAGCAAATGAAGCAAAACCAAAGTTCTGCACTAGCCCCCACACCCCCACCCACCCCACCCTTGTTATCCTTTTTATTTCGTTGTTAAGCATTCCCTTTTTTTTAGTAGTAAGCTCTAAGATCCATTTTAAAAAGTGAATAAATTGAGGCTGTGTGGCCTTGGAGGATACCCTAGGCTGCTGCAGGTCTCTTTGTTGTTTTTAAGTAGCTCGTTTTTTTTGTTGATATTATGAAAGGGAAGATGACCCAAAGAAGGCCTTGGGCAGCTGAGTCGATCCCAGAGTCCAACAACAATATGCACTGTCTTTGTCGAGGCGTACAAAAGCCTTCGTTTTCGGTCCAAAAAATCCAACAACAAAAGACTGTACAATTGTATATCTATGTGTTCTACAATCTTTGCCACCTTCTACAATCATATTCTTCCAACATCTTATTATTGCATTCAAATACAAATAAATTCCTGCCATATGCTTCTCCTCCTAAGATTTTTTCCCAATATTAACATCGTAAAATCCATTTAAAGGTTTTCCCTTTTTCGAGGAGGCCTATAAAAAGACTTGCCTTACGGAGAGCCATCTAGTATGCTGCGCCATATGTCCCACTCGATTTCGCACACTTTTCCGCCCCAATTAAAGTAAAGTGCGACAATAAGTAAAGTACTTTTGTGGCATTTGTGGGACATCCGATTCAGCATGGCCTTGAAAGTGGCTGCAGTTTTTAATAGTTTTCCTTCCCCCAAGAAATTCCATTGTCAATGCTCGACCACCGCCCCCTTCACACGGCACGTGCGCCAGTTCCCGCGTCAATTCAAGTTTTCTTTCAAAGAGTTTTTCTTTTGTTTTTCGGTTTTTTTTTGTTTTGTTTGTAGGTTGTTTTTTTGGTACATTTGAGAACATTCATTTTCGATTTTGAATATATTTTCAATTAAATACATATATATACGTATGCTTTGGCCGATATCTGATGCGATATCGGTGCTTAAATTTCGCTGGCTTAGAATTACATTAACATTTACATATAGATATAGATATACTCGATAGATAGAATAGGGGCGGGGTTGGGGTTCTCTCTTCAAAGAAGAAGGTACACAGAGAGAGAGATGGAGGGGGGAGATATCGGGTTTACATCGATATTTCTTATACACATATAGACACAATCAAAATTGAGAGAAACATACAGCGAGAGAGAGAGAGAGACACGAAGACGACGAAGGAAAGAGATATAGAGAAAACACATCTAGATGCAGTTGCCAGGAGGACTCTTCCACAAGAAACTGGGTGCTCCTCAAAAACGTAGTCTTAAATGCTCGAATAGCTCTTAAAATGTTGAAGGGAACGGATTGAAAGGAACAGAAAGGATGGAGTTATAATTCTGATTAATGGGTGGGTGGTTGGGTGTACAAATCAGGGAAGGACAGTACAGGGACAGGGACGGGGGAGGGACTGTAACGGAAACTATATCGAAACGGAAACGGAATTGAGTGCCTAATAATACAAACATACGAACGAACGTAGCTAAATATTGGTATGTGTAAATCAATCACAAATTGAATTTAAAATATTTACAAAAAATACGTCAATCAAAGGTCCCATCGTTTCTTCACTCCAGATGGGAATCATCGTTAGGTTGCGTTGATGCTCTGTCGCTCTTTTGCTCTTTTGCTCTCCCTGCCATCTTATGCCCTCTCCGGACACTTGGTCTGCACTATGGGCGCCTTTGGCTGGATTCCTGGACCGCCGGCCCCCTCTGGCACCATCGCCGTGTGCACAATGATCGCCGGCTGGTCCTCGCTCTGTGGATGCAGCTCGTGCGACTCGCCCGGTGTGAGGCTGGCCAGAGCCGCCAGTAGATCGTGATTGACCAGCGGTTCGGCCTCTTCGCGTGGCTCCCAGCCCGCTGGCGGAGAGGCGGGCGGCGAGATGAGGAACTGTTTGACCGGTGCCGGCGGCTGGAGGTTCTTGTTGTTCACGGGTGTGACCGGCTGGGCAAAATAGCAGGTGATCACCGTCTTCTTGTTGAATTCGTATTGGTGGAGCTTGATCCGCGCATTGGCTGCCGCAATGGCGTTGTCGTAGTTCACCCGCAGCCGCCGGAAGCTGCGCAGCCACTGGAACGTGGCCGATTCGCTGAAGGTGCGGAAGAGCTCTTCCATGCCGTGCTTCAGCTCCGGATTGGCAAACACCTCCGAGTGGATGTTCGTCACGATAATGGACGTGGGCAGGTCGTCGAACGAGTCTGCGTCCACCTCCGGCTCCGTGTCGCTGTCTATGATGCCCTCCTTCGGGAGCGAGGGGTGCTGGCTGGGCAGTCCGTCGGCGGCATTGATGTAGATGTCCTGATCCGGCGACAGTTTGTCTATGCTGCCGCCTCCGCTGCTGTTCTGTGTCGACTTCAATTTGTTGTGGCTCTTGCTGTGGTTGTTGTTGTGATTGTTGCCGCCACGTGGAGTCGTTGGCGAGGAAGCTGCATCCTTGGTTGGAAGCACCTCATCAGTGGTGGTGGTTGCCGGCGCAGGCTCCGGGGAAGAGGCGGCCGCCGCATTGTTATTGGACTTGGCCGCGTCGGACATGGTGTCTGCCTGAAGCTTACCGGGGGGGTGCTGCAAGGAGAGAAGGAAGGGAGGATGATTAGAGAGGAAATTTTACAGAGAATGTTTCATTGATGGATTCGGCGTTGGGTTCCCCACGGCTATAATTACCATACGGGATGCCATTTATAATTACAACCTTGTGGGAAGCCATTCCTCTTCGATTTCCATTACAATTGCCGCAGACTTTTCCCTGCCCCTGCCCCTTCCCCTACGCTCCTTAGCAGCACCTGACGCAAGGTAAACAGCCTGTGGCCTCGTTGCCTCGTGCCTCCAGGCCTCTCGACTCCTGCCTTTTGTGGGGGCACAACTTTGGTTAACATTGTTGACGTAACACGTTTCGAGCGTACAGCCATGCCACGACAATAAAAATGGCTTCCTGCCACATGCCCGAGACCAAAAAACTACAGACGTGTCTGCCAGTGGAAAAGGAGTGAAGCCAGCCACCAGGAAGCCCAATAGAGGGCAGGAGGTAAGGGGCGGGGGGGCTTAACTATCGACACGTGAAGCTAATCAATAGTGTCCTGGAGCGGAAGGGAAACTCCTGTCCTGGTGGATCCGCTGCCTGGTGACGCACTGTTGATTCGGAATTGCTCTTGATTTTATTGTTATGCCGAATGCTAGGAATAGATTGTTAAAACAGGGGCCCCAAAAGTGGAAACGGAGCTCATTCTGCTGCCAAAAGAAGGAATAGGCTCCCCAAATACAGGGGCAAAGCAGAGAGTGAGAGTGAAACACCTCCGTGGGTGATTAATAGTAGCGAATATAGGTATTTTTTTGTTTTGTGAATGAATGGCAGGAACGAACGAATGGAACGAATGAATGAGCGAGCAACTGGCGCGAGCGACACCCGACACTGGCGTCAGCGGAATGGCAACAGTGACGTCGTCCTTGTGGTGGCACCTGTGACTGACAGCGACTCTCATTCCTTTATAATAGAGCCCATAGATGGTTTATGGATGGTGGGAGGGACACTCCGTTTTATTGTGATGGCGTGGAGCATAGTTTTTGGATTGGCGCCCATTTGTATGCTATATAAAAATAACATTTCTCTTCTCTGCCTCTGTTTTTCCTCTTGGGTTTATTATGGCCCATGAATCAGCGATATGCAGCAGGCGATAATTACTATATCATAGAGGGGGAATATGAGGTGGAGGGGTGGTGTGCTCTATTAGCCAAATGAGAGCCAAAACTGTGCTTTTATTTACGGTTTTTGCAAAGTTTTTATGGCTTGCAATTAGAGAGTGCTTTCTTTTTGTTTTAGTTAATATTTTTGGGGATATTTATAGTTTATCTATATATTAAGGGGTTTTAAATATCTTCAGAAGTGATGGAAACATTTGAACCACTTAAATACTTCATAAAACCTCACCTACTTTCTACCAAAATCATTTTCCATCCTTCTTTCTCTCCAAAATCATCGGTTGTCTCTATGTCTCTCTTAAAAACCTTTTCCTAATAATTCAATTACTTTAAAACCCCCCAAAAAACCATTCGATATTTAACCGACAAACCATTTCCTAGACAAGGAAGCCCCCGCCCTCCCACATGCCTGAAGATTGCGTACTGTTTTTGCACTCTTCTTTTTGCTTCTTTTTTTTTGTTGTTTTTTCCACCTTTAGAGCACAAAAGCATAGAGCCAAAAGAGTGAGCGGCCAACAATAAAACCAATGGCTGAACAAAAACAGAAGCAGAGAAAATCCAACGACGAGTTGATCTATTTCTGGATGATTGATTTCCTTGAAAATTGTTACTTTTTCGGGGCAGGGGGCAGGGGGCAGGCGGCAGGAAAAGGAAGGCTCCTGCCTGTGTCTGCTGTCTCCGCCTCCCATGACGTGTGTACTTTGTTTGGTGAATGGCTCCTGCGATCCGTATCTGTTTTGTCCTTTCCAGAGAGAATACGCACAGCCCAGGGAGGAGCAGGAGCAGTAGCAGTAGCATTAGCCGTAGGAGAAAGTACTTTTACTCTCATGGCAAAAAATTGCAAGTCAGCGTAAACGACCTGCTGGCATGCAAATTGCTTGCCTCTCTGCCCCGCACAGAGGTACATAGAGTGAGAGGTGACGTCATCATTGGCTGTGCCACCGAAGCACGCAAGCAACGAAAGAAAGCTCTGCTTTAAGCCTAGACAAAAGTTGTGGTCTCCGCCGACCAGGCTCTGGGGTCCCAAGACGATGATGAATTGCCAGCCGGTCGTTATCCAACGGCGACCTTCACTCATTCATAATTGCTGTCATCATTATATCAAGTGGTCTCCACTACCCGCCCCGCCATTGTGCCCCATAGAGACATCAGCATCAGCATCCATCCACTCGGCCATTCTTGCTGCCTCCAAGACCCTCCTCTATTGGGGGATACGCCTTGAGACGCCTTCATAATGTTGCATGTGTATGGAAATTACCGCATGAGAAATATGGGAAAAATCTCTTTAAAAATTGGTTACCCTCACGAATGGGAGCTTTTTTAATGCTGAAACTTAAAAGAAATCAAAAACTAAAAGACATCAAGAGAACACGCCACAAAGTGAAAGGGAAACGGAGGAAAAGTACTCTAAAGTAATATAAAATATTCCTTGAGGAAAGTTAAATCCCTCGAAAATCCACCTCAGAAACCAACCAACGGGGATTCGCTGAAGCGAAACTGTTGTTAGAAGCTTTTTCTGCATCACCAAAAGCAACAAAGATTTCTTGCACTGCAAATGCTTGAAAATATCACCAAAAAGCAGGTTTGCTTATCAGCAAGATCAGCGCCGACAGAAGAGCAATGTAAATTCCAGCAACACTTTTTCACAGTTTCCTTTCACCGTCACCTTCGCCTCTCGACGCATGCAAGGGTGTGCAAGGCAGAGAAATCGCCGCTCGTCGGGCAGATCAGCGTCGGCAGAGTTACAACGCACAGTGAAAAAACAATTTATCGCCTTTCGATGCATGCAGTGCCGTGCAAGGCAGAGGAAGCCGCTCCATGAAGTATGACATTTGTTTGTATTTTGTTTAGCGTCGGCAGAGGTGCAAAAACAATTTCTCGTCTTTCGAGACATGAACGAACGGGCAAAGGCGTGCAAGGCAGAGGAATAGCCGCTTTATAAAGTATTGTGTTTAGTGTGTTTGTTCACGAGCAGATCAGCGTCGGCAGAATTGCAAAAACAACTGCTCGCCTTTCGAGACATGAACGGACAGGCAAGGGCTTGCAAGGCAGAGGCCGCCATGCTGCCCAAAATTCCTTTGGCATTGAGAAAATCCTTCAACGGATGCGTATAGTTTTTATTGGTAGATTTTCCTACTGGCTTTAAGCGTCTAAGCTCATTAAGTTTGCAAATTTGTAATTGAATTTGCCAACATATTGGCCAGCTCTGGCAGCATGTGGCACAGTGAATCAGTTCTTGTGGCCTTATTTACTTTATTCATTCGTTTTTCGTGACAAAAGGCGATTTCTCCGAATGCAGCAGCAATGTGGAAAATGGAAAATGCAAATGCAAACGCAGATCCGCCTGTGGGGGATGGTGGGGTGAAGATTAATTTGATTTTTCGCTGAAATTTCAAACTTTTGTGCTGTGCATCCTGCACACGCCCACATGCACACACACAGTTATTTACGATTGATGTTCAGCGGGAGTTTGAGTTTGGAATTTAATTAAATGTAGGCGCCTGATTGAACGCCAGTTTATGCCACACTCGCTCAGAAAGTATGTCCTGTCCTGTCCCGTGTCCCGTCCCCTGTGGCTGGCTCCTATCATATTTAATACTGCGGTGGCTGCCGCTGTCGGCAGCCACAAGCCACATGTTGCTTGTAACCAGAGCACCTTGTGTGTTGCACCTGACACAAAGCCAGGCAGCAGGCAGGCAGCGTGCAGAAAAGGTCAAAGTGGTAGCCTTGTCAGCCGTGCGGCTCGTATGCGAGAGAGATAGAGATATTAAACCCGACTCCGCTCTATAAGGCGAAATTAATTGAATGCTAATTTTCTCCTGTTCTGTTCTTCCTTTGTTCAAAAGTTAACTCTTTCTAGGAAATGCCACACGCCAGCCCACGCGCACCGGCACCCCCGCAGTAGCCGTCTTTTGGGGCTGCTGCAGTGGGCACCTGAAAGTATGCAACGAAAAACGTTCATAATTGAGCATTTTGTCTGCCCCGTAAATCCCCTACAGTTGCAGGCCACTGCTGCTGCTTTGGTTAGATAATTATTGCAGAAAGCTGCTTTCAACCTTCGCATTTGCCCTATGCCCTATGCATTGTGTGTGGGAGTTGCAGGAGTGCAGCAAATGGCGTTGATTGGCAGCCCAGTGATTGGCCGCATGTGAGGCAGTACTCCCCCTCCCTCTCTGGCATGTAAAATGCCAACTGACTTGGCTTTCCCAATGCAAATCATCCAGCAAATACTCGTAGGAGAATGTGTGTGTCTGCAGCCACTACAGTGCGTTTCATACGGAAGAATTCACTGGAATTCCCTGAATAGAATTGTGTTTTACATTAATACAATATTCAGCATTCCAAGGAAAGTAATTCCATGGGGGAGTGTTAACCAAACTCCAAGCATTCCTAGAACTAACAGATGACAAACAACAGATTGAAGGAAAATAAATTACAGAAATTGCTGGAAATACGACACGAGGGAAACTGTACAGATTCCAGGAACACGAACTGCATTCTCAGCCCCCAAAAAGGCAATGACAAAAGCACTCTAGAACTTTCTAAATACAGACAGCATCAAAGAGAGAGAGGAGCTGTCCTGCAACTCCTACACTTTTGCCACGCACTGTACTTCGAGCGGGCCACACATGGGCGAGGGATTGCGTATCCTAATTTAATACACGTATCAGCCACCGTATGGGGCTCGTTCTTCTTTCAGTAAGCATCAGTTGGGGTCGAAGGTCGGGGTCGTGTGGGTTTTGTTTTGCGGACTCTCATTAAACGTAATCCCGTAATTCATTTGACAGCATTTCGCATCTGTATGCCAGCATTGTGCACTTGCTGCTGCTGCTATCTGACCCACCCACCCAGAGACCGACCCACCGCTCATTAACCAGTCATAAGAACACCTACCACCTACCACCCACACCCACACCCACACCCTCCCCTGTCGTGTCTGTCTCTATTTGATATTGTAACCTGTGTGAGGTGTCGTGTGTGCTGGCTTCCACAGAATCATCCAGAGGGAGGCCCCAGAGGGAATCACGTTCGCACATAGGTTTTGGCGTAATTACCCGACAACGCCACTCCACCGGAATCGAAGGGAATCAAATCGAAAGTTAATTAAATCATTCACACTTCGGTGGCATCGACGGTAATCAAACAATAGTTGTGCAAATAAATTTATGCAATGTAATTATTTATTGAACAAAAATAATAATAAAACTCAAATGACTTTCCATGGAAATGAAATCCAATCAAGGATAAGGCTGGATTTCACGAGAAAGACCTTGAACTCCAATGTGTGGAAACAGACACGCAGCATATAAAAATTAAATCTAAACTTCAGATAAACAGAATTCCGTATAATTGGAAGGAACTATATTTTTAACTATTTTTCATATCATTTAAATGCCACCTCAAGAGCTTGTTGGGGGTTCTACTATTATCACAAGGTATCACCGAACGAATCAATATTTGAATAAAAGCAGAACCTTCTTCCATTCACTCGCACTCATCGTCCGTCTCCAACTACTTTTACAAATTGGATTGTTATCACTCACAACGAAACGTCCTGTCCTTCTCAGTTATTTTGAGGAGTTATTTTTTTTGTCAGCCAAGCCCCTTTGTTGTCGCCTGTCAGTGGCAACTGCTGCCCTCCCCCCGCCCTCCCGCTGGATGTCAGAGTCAAGGCTGCCTCTCAGCCAAAATAGTTTTTGGCCAAACTTTCGTATGCAAAAGCAATATACATATATTAATCGTAGAAAGGCAACATTTGGCAACATCTGAGTGTGTGCGAGTGTGTGTGTGTGTGGGGGATTTCCTCAAGCGGATTATCCATCCATCTACTGGGTTCAACTAGTTGGAACCGGCACCTCTACTATCGTCCGTAAATCATGGCCATTGTCGTCGCTTATCACTCGTGACAGCCGTAGACCCTCTCCACTGACGCACCAAAACGGACAAAAGATAACATTTAGAAATAGTTATTATCGTTAATTGAGACGTTTACAGGCGGCCCCAAAGACCCAAAGCCCCCAGAGTGGTCTTCTGTGTGTGGATTCCAATCGCTATATTGCTATATCGCCATATCGTCATGTGTTAAGTGAGTTAAAGGCTGTGCTCTGTGCTCTCTGGCTGTGGCTGTGCCTGTGCCTGTGACGTCAGTGCAATTGCAGCAGAACAGATTCGAAAGTCTCCGGCAATTGACGAACAGTCGGAACTGTAGTCAATTCATCAATTGGCAGGCAGGTCCCAGGCAAAACGAGGGAGAGGGCTGTGAGAGTCGATACTTGGATACCCTTCAATAATTATTGCCCTGCAAACTCTTCCACATTTCAGTGTTATTCCTCCCCCTCTCACGCACAGAAAAAAGGGTATCAAAGGAGTGTCACCGCCAGCGCAAGAAACAAGAAAACAAAACAAAAGACAAACGCAAATAAAAATAGCATAAAATGGACAACAGAAACACACAGCGACAACGCCGACCATCGCATCGCACGGGAGTGGGGAGTGGGGTGGGGCGGGGTGGGGTGAAGAGGTGCAGGCAAAAGATGAGTTGCTTTTATTTTCAAATCGTTTCATTTACGTTTTTGCGTCAGTAGCAAGCGAGGAAACGACGCAGCGCTGCGTATACACATTTTTAGTCGTCATCGTCGTCGCCCCAACATACGCACTCCACTCTGCCCCACCCCTTCCATATCATCCGCCGATCCACCGGGGTGCCGGCGATAGTGGTGGTCGCATACAATTGAAATTGAAAGCATAAGGCGAGTGATCTTTGACAGCGAGAGAGAGAAAGGAGAAGGGGGATTCGAAGGGGAGTAGTGACTGTTCGACAGGGGGCTTAGATCTTCGAGAATTGACTTCAACGAACAGTTCTTTGAGTTGTGTAATATAAATACATACATGGTTTTTAAAGAATCATTCCCTAAATCATGTTCTTATCACTTTATTCGCTCAAAGTGATTCCATCAACGAGGAATTTCGCAATGGTTCAAGCACACGGATTATAATGGAATAGAAATATCACACGGACTATGAAAATATTACTCTCCTAGTGAATCATTGTTCATTCTGATTCAGGAATAGCTCTCTGGTGAATGGGTTTACCCCAGAATGGATTAACTTGTTTTTCCACCCCCTAGGGAATGCACATCATTTAACTAAATGAAAAACATTTCCTAAGATTAGACATTTACTTAAAAATAGTACCTTAAAAACCTCAAGCAGCTGTTCTGCTTAGCCATTTACACCGTGAATCATTATCGTTACGATTATATCTGTTCACTGATTTGTCATCATGTTCGCTCTATTGTTGGCAGGCTACTTATAAGTGGCACTGTGGCTGCTGGCCCTGTCGTCGACTCAGACAAGTGGGCGACAGGACACTGGCGGTGCTTTGGGATATACATTTCATATATATACATGTATTTCCAGCATTGGACACCCCCTTAGACAAAGGTCGCTATGCAAAGCCAAGGTCGAGATTTACAGCCAGGTCATTGTGTTCTTGGCAGGCGGTAACGCCCACAGCAGCAGTGTGCCCTACCATCCCCCAGCTTGGCCCCCTGTCAACTAGCCTGAGTAAAAAATAGATACCAAAATACCAAAAATACCCAAAAAGAACTCTGAAATTTTTATTTGCATTTTGGAATTTATTGCTCTGGCTGAGCGATTTTCCATTTTCTAACTGGTTGTGCAGCTCTGGGGAATCGGGTTTTTTTGTTTTGTTTTGTTTTTGGCTACAGCCAAGGGCTTCGCTTCTACTGTTGCTCAAAGCAATTAAAATTTGAGAAAAACGAACGAGAAAAACAACAAACCCACCGCAAGCCCTGCCCACCAACCGCACAGCCACCACACGCATCTTCATCTTTCATCGAAGGTCTTGTGGCACGTTTAAAATTCAGCAGCAACAAAATCACAAGGCAGCACAAAGACGAGGACGAGGACGTGGAGAAGAAGTGACAGCGCAACAATAACGAAAAGAAAGGATATGTGTAGTGACGAAGCCTTAAATACCCTTACCGATCGTATGGCAGCATCCTTTCTCATGTCTTTCGGTTCTGATATAATTTGAAACATAATTTTCTTATTTTTTGTTTTTCGTCGTTTCCAAATAATTTTTAATAGAAAAAGATCTTCGGACACATCCTATTCGTTTTTCTCAGGATGCTCTACCCTGCAAATAGCTGGCCGAAGCACCCTCTACCAAAAGTTTATAACAAAACAAAAGGCAATATGTGGCAGGTGTTGGGGTTATGGGCTTGTCAGTCACGGTCATGGCTGCACCCCATTAGCCCTCTTCCCAGAAGCAGCACAGCCCCGCCAACACAATGGATGCGGGTGTCCGGAACAGAGCAGAGCATCAGTAACAGGAGCAGCAGCAGCTGTGGCAGCGGAAGGAGGCGGAAATTCAATAAGAGCAACAAGAACAGAAAATATTTTGCACCCACGCCAAGTTCACGCACAGTAACGGGAAAACACCCGCAAGGAAGAGCAGGACACGAGAAACAAAATGCAGACTCGTCGAAACGGGATTACTCTTCTTACAGCTTCGTATTAATCAAAGGGGTTACATGAGAGTGCGAGATCACATATCGTGAAAAATCACATTACAAGGTGAACGAGGCTTCCCATACACTTCCCACTCGAAAAAATCCCTCATTTCCCTGACCAGCTAATGCTCTCTGCGGCTAGGGTATCACAGTGTGGTATAACAACAAACATTTGTCGGCAAAAGATGGCGCGTGTGCCCGTATGTGGGTGTGCGAAGGCGTCTGCGGGGGCGATTGTGTGTGTGTGTGTGTGTGTGGAGGAGGGAAGGATAGCTTTGCGGTGCAATAATTTCAAGTGCGTAGTACATAATCCCCTCTTTCATTAGAGACTTTTCAGCGGCATCCCCCACATTTGTTATAAACAAAATTACAGTCGGTTGATGGTGCAAGAGCGAGAGCGGGCAGGGGATTTAGCACTGGCAGACGCTGCGGCGCAGCAACAATTTGCACGTAAAAAAACGTCAACTGTGGTGCTCCTCTGCTCTGCTCTCTGTGGCTGCATTACATAAGAAATTCTTGCAAAACTTGCATGGGATATGCAAATATTAGAAACTGTATTTACTTACCGTTTTAGCAACTATTTGCGATAATTGAAACTGTGTTTTATCCGCCAATAACCAGACGATGGGGGCTGCAGGTCGTCTCTCGCCTTCTTGTGTGCCTCTTGCTGCGGCTGCTTTATGTTCAAATTGGTGCACAATGCCCACTAGCAGCGCTATTGTTGCTATTTATTTAGTAGTTAGTCTGTAGGAGCTGCCGCACTTAAGCTTTTTGCATTTCTTTATTCTGCGTTATTCGCGAAGACGCGACAGAATTTGATTTTTCCGCAACGCCACAAAACACATCCGCCTCGGTCGAACTTTGGAAAAATTGTGGGGCCTTTGGAACAGCTGTGGGGGCTACACAAAACACATTCGCGTATTCAATTAACTTAAGGTACTTGTTCTTGAGGTACATGGAGATGGTTTACAAGTCAAATTAATTGTTATATTCACACTTCAATTTTGTGTGTTAATAATAATTATAATTATATCCTTCAGATATATTTCATTCAGATGCAAACAAAACAAAAACAAAACACCAAATGGATGGGGGCAAAAGTATGTAAAGTCGACATTTGCTACATATTTACTACATAAGGGAAGGAAAAAGAGGGTATGGACATTAGGCAATATGCCTCAGAGAAGCAACGCATGCAAGGTAAAATCCACCCCTTTCGCCTAATATACCTTGCCTTGGCTGTTTTTGCCTGTTGTCCATACCTTCTCTTATAGCCCATTCAAAATGACGACTCATACTTTCGTTGCAAGAGTGAGTCGACTATCAGAAAAATATCAAAATATACCGTAAATATACCGATGAAAAAACGAAGGAGACATATATTTAAATCTACTATACGGTGGAAAATAACCTTAATGGAACCAGGAACTACCATGAACTAAAAGTTAAAGTTTTATTTGTTCACTGCAGTGAACGAACTTAGTTCACCACTTGAACCAGAAAGAATTTAAATGTTTTTAGGTACATACTAACTACATTCGTATGTAATTATCGACAGAGACACCTGACGAGGAAATGTGGAAGACAATCTGGGTTGTTTTTCGACGTTTTGCAGCACTTATTAAACAATTTTCAACAAAAAAGTGAACAAAATCGAAATATTGCCGCTTTTTTTATTAAAATACCAGCAAAAAGCTGCTGCTCAGTGAAAATATAGTAAATATGGCCAACGTAGAGTCAATGATTGTGGAGGAAAAGACGCAGGTCAAGCAGATCGATCGCGAGAAGGTTTGTTTCTCTTCCCCACTGGCGGCCGGCTGTGGCAACATTTGTTTTTTTTCTCTAACTAATTTCCTATTAAATTTTCCATGGCAGACCTGTCCGCTGTTGCTGCGCGTGTTCTGCTCCACGGGTCGCCATCACTCCGTGTCGGAGTACATGTTTGGGAATGTCCCAACCAACGAGCTGCAGATCTACACATGGCAGGACGCCACCCTCCACGAACTGACGTCCCTGGTGCGGGATGTGAATCCGGATACGCGTAAGAAAGGCACATACTTTGACTTTGCTGTGGTGTATCCCAACTATCGCAACAATCACTTCCAAATGCGCGAGATCGGAGTAACGTGCACGGGCCAAAAGGGCATCGACGACAACAAGACGCTCGCACAGGCAAAGTTCAGTATTGGCGACTTCCTAGATATCTCCATAACACCGCCCAATCGCCTGCCGCCCCTAGCACGCCGCCAGCGACCCTATTGATGGGGAACACATGCGAATGGATCCTACAATCGATATACACGCTAAACATTTAATTTTCACTTTCACTTGACACTCAATGAAATATGGACATAATTATACGATGGATACAAATAAGACAAAGACTTAAGAGCTGCTTGACTTAAGGTGCTACGCTAATGTGAGGAGGGATGCAGCGAGCGGCCTAGTTTCTGTAGATGCTACTGGGACGCTTGGACTTCTTTTTGCCCAGCTGCGTCATGTCGATCTCCAGGCCATTGGGCAGAACGGCGCGGTTCTCCTCGTAGTTGATGAAGCCGTTCTCCTGCAGCTCCTCATCGTTGTCGCGGGCGTTCGGATCGCACCGGATCCCCGTCTCGTAGTTGTATTCACGTTTGTTGCCATCAGGATCGATGTAGCCATACGTGCCCCTAAAACAAAGAATGGATTTTATGGATTGAAGGGCATTCCCGTTTGCAAGCTCAGTGCCACTCACTTTGTGATGCAGTCGGTGCCGATGAGCTCCTCTTTGAAGGATCCATCGTCGTTCTCGTAGCCCCAGGTGATGCTGCCGTCCTCGTTTTCGTCGCGCCACTTGCGCAGGGTCTGTGCCACTGGCCGCCTGGAACGCTGCTGCTGCTGATGCTGCTGCTCCCTTTCCGACCGCTCGTCCTGCAGCTGATTCTGGTCGATGATGGGACGCGGCTGGACTGGCTTGGGCCTGGGACGAGGCGCCTGCTGCTGTGCTGGCGGCTCGGGGCGCAGGGCAGCGGCTGGTCGTGTGCGGATCACGGCCACTCGCTGGGGCTGTTGCTGCTGCGGAGGAGGTGGTGGCGGTGCTGCTGCTGTGGGCGTGTGACGCTGCTCCAGGCCGAATCTCTGCGAGTTCTCGAAGCGACCGATGCCAAAGTCGTTGAAGGCGGCGGGGCGGTTCGATGGCGCCGGAATGGAGGGACGCTCGGCGAAGCGTGGCGGAGCGGGCAGGATGGCCGCCGGCTGGGAGTCCTCGTTCTGCTGCAGGAACTGCTGGACCGGCGACGGCGAGTCGATGGCCTGCTGGCCGTTCAGAAAGGCGGCGGCCGCCTGCTGGAACTGCGACTGCTGCGAGTGGGCCAGCTGCTGCTCGCGCAGGAGGTTCGGCAGATACGGCTCCGGTTGCTCATCCTCGGCGGCCTCCGTGACCGGCCGCTCCTCGATGGGTGACGATATGCGCTGGGTCACAGCCGGCAGGATGGCATTCGTCTGGCGCAGCGACTGTCCTGGACGACGCACCCGGAGCACGGCCTGGCGGTGGGGCACTTGACCGGGCGACACCAGGGCCCCGGGAATATTCAGACGCTGTGGATAGTTCTGGGCCTGGGCCAAAGCCAGGGCGCTGCAAACGAGCTGTAAGTAGAGCGACACACATTAGTGGCAGCGACACCAAAAGCGGTGCTTGGCTCTGTGCCAATTGTGCCAAAACGGGGCGTTGCAACAGAATCGGGGCCCAGCCAAGCCAAGCCACACGTGGCCAATTTGTCATGGCATTGCGCCTCCTCTTTTGGCGTTGCCCCTCTTAATTAGTGGAGTTTTATATGTGGGTCTACATATATTTATGGGTATGCCTGGGTTGTTTCTTAGAAGTTTCCTCACATTTCGGATGTCTTTGGTAGTGGAAATACCATTTTATGCGAATTTGTGATCAAAGTAATCATTTTGGTCAAGGAAATGTAGGAATTTCCAGTACTTTAATGTTTTTCTTTCAAGCAAGAGCTCAAATTTGATAGATACCCGTGTATGGGAGGTGTAAAACTGAAAAATATCCATGGCTTATGTCTTTCTGCTTCTGTAGTAGTGGCATTTTTTAAAGAAATGTAAAAGCATTCATTAAATTCCCCATAGATTTAGGGGCACGATGGCAGCTGGTAGTGTCAGTGTCCCCAAAGTCGCAGTTTCTATAGGTTTTCCCCGATTTTCTGGCACCCCTTTTGGAGTCCCCTGATCGGCGGCTCACACCTTCGTGAACTGGTTTCAAAAATTTATACACCGCTTATGTACTGTACTCCGGGTACGCCGCCAACAATTTGTAATTGTAGCGTGGTGGCGGTGGCGGCGGTGGCGGTGTGGTGGCGGTGCAATACCTATAAATGTGGACCATAAAGCAAATCGCTGAAATCACTGGAACCCCGCCCCACCGCCACCGACGCCGCCGCCGATCGATCATAAAAGCCAAAGACAAACCGAAGCCCAGAGCCGGAGCCAGAGCCAGACCTCAAGATATATCGGTGTTCGTACAGTTAGAGACCAAGAAAAACATTTCTGTTTCGCTGTCTGGATTGCGTAATTTGCATTTTGCATTGCCAGAGTTATGCGGCATGGCATGTGGCATGTGGAAAGCACATTTCAGTCGCTGATCGCCAAAAAGTTTCCGGTTCGCAAAAGAAGTCAAAGTCTAGGACAAGTGTGCAGTGTAGTCCAAGAGTCTCTGATCGTACAGATCGGTGCGATTTCATTATTTTTAATTAGTGGCCGTTGCCGTTGTTGTTGCCGTTGCAGTTGCACAAGGCGTGAGTGAGGTGAGGCAGAGAGCCGGCTTATGGCTTGAGGCTTAAGGCTTTTGGGTTTCTGTTTCAGTTTCCATTTGGTCACAGATCAGATAACTTTGCTCCAGTTTTTCGCGGGGCTTGTATAAAGAATTATGGCTTTGGGGAAGTGGATAAAAATTCAATACGGAATTACGGTGGCCATTAAGGTTCTTGACATTCGATAGGGGTATATGGTAATGGTGGAAATTTCATTGGATAAAAGTCAAAAAATACCTGGCAATGGTGGGATGATTTCCGGATTATAATTTTCTAAAGGAATTTATCTATCTAAATTGGGATAGAAATCCCAGAAGAATCGACCCGTAAGGGACATCTTCTAACACCTCTCCGCCACTCCACTGTTTCCTATGGTATATTTTTCCCCGGTTATAAACGCCTTTCTTTCCGTCCTGCACTTGTCTTTCATAATCGTTTAATCTGTTGCCACTTGAATAAACATGGCTATAAATTGATATCCCGCAGCTCGCCCAAAAACATGATCTATCTGCCAGTGCATGCAAATTTTGTTATGTATTCAGTCAACACCAACACACACACACACACACACACACACACACATACATTTTTTTGTATGTTTCTCGCATTATTATTATTAGCCATTACTTTCCTGTATCCGAGCCATTGGTCTGTTTTATGTGCAGCGCCATTCAAGCCAAAACATTCCAGTGGCCGCCTGTGCGGACTTGGCTGACTGCCCAACTACTGGCTGACCACTACCTGGTCAAGTGAACTACTTGGCTTTAAAAATAATGAAAAGCCAAAGAGATATAGCCCCACAGATAGAGAGAGAGAGAGAGAGAGAGAGAGAGAGAGAGAGAGAGACACTTGCAACCTGTACGAGGAGTAGTTGGGTGCATTTGCTGGCGGGGGAACTTGATTTGATTTAATTGCTTTTAAAGACTCCACTCCACTCCACTCCGCACCGATCCGCTCCGCCTCATGTGGTTTGGTTCAAGGAAACCAGAGCCCAGAGACAGCCGAAAAATTCAAAAATGCTGAAAGATCGAGCGAGGGAAGGCAAGCCCAAGACTGGTCTACAGCCGTGGGTGGGTGCAGACGACTCATCGAAGAAAGACAACAAATGTGCTGTGTTGTTGGGGCAGGGCACTCCTCTCCACCGATCCGTCATTAGTAACAATAACCCAGGAAAGGCTACGGAAAGGACTGCTGGCCTTGACTTGGCCATTGACCGAATGAAATCGAAATTTACGCTCCCCCATCGAAAACTGTTTTTCTCGTTTTTCGTTTTGCGTTTTTCTCGTTTCTGGAATAGTTGTCAGTGCACTTTCAAGCCGGCTCTCAGAGTCTGCTCGGTCGGTCTCAAATATGTAACACTTTATTCAGAAACGAAACGAAACCGAACGAATCTTGTACATAAATAAATTCATATACTCGTTCATTACGTAATCCTCTCAATACACATTTACCCCGCCCAAAGCTGCGTTTCAGTGTGGGTCTGGGCTCTGTGTGTCTGCTGTATCTTTGTATCTTTGGGAACTGCATCTGCTCTTGGCTTCCAGTGGACTGCGTGTGCGTGCCGAGAATTTGCATTAAATTGTTGGGGCTGCTGCCGCCTTGAGTGCGTTTTTTGGCAGCCCCAATCAACTAGTTATTGGCCACGGACAGCAACGACCTTGGTACAAATAATACACATTATAGGCCAGGCCCAGACGCAGACGCAGCCACACAATGATTTGTCGTGCTCTCCAAAAATTACCGGCAAATTGAGTGTTTCTTGTCATTATCATTTCATTTCACTTCATTTCGAGCTAACTTTTGGCAAACCTCATTAGGCCAAGCCACAATGCGAGCAATCAATCAATGGCATGAAAAATCTTGTTAGCCATGCTGATTAATGGGTTTTTCAAGATTTTTTCCGAGGGTTTTTCGCAGCTTTAGAATGGAGATACAATTTGGTTGGTTTTAGGGATTCTTAATATGAATTTTTGGGGCCTAATTCTTGCCAGTAATTAAAGGGTTTCCACTTATTTTTTGGACAAGAAAACATGCTTAATATATCCTGCAGAAATCAAAGTAATTTTCTGTGACAAGGCTTATCCCCAAAAATATATTTCAGATATCTTTTTTGCCAATTAATTCGCCCCAAATCTCAACAGGTAATTGACAATTGATCAGCCCCGAAGCTCAGTAGCAAATGCCTTTGCCTTTAATAATCTTTGGGGCTGTACAGCAAATTGAACTTAAGCCAATTGTGGCTCTATTTTGAGAGCTGATTATTGGGCTGCTTGGCAGAGGGCGGGACGGGGTGGGGCCTTTGGGTTTGGGCCAAACAAACGCTCGTTAAAATAGCTGACCCGAGGGCTTGGTTGAGCAATGGAATTCTTGGGCCACACAACAATCGCACCGAAGCGATTGTATCTCATATTTATGATGCGATCTATGGGTATTTTTATGATTCCAAAACGAAATCAAATGTCAATTGTCGAGAGTTAATTGCTAATTGCCATTGCATTGAGCCAGGCATTGAGGGACTTTCTAGAAAATGCAAATATCCCAGCGAACAAGTGCATAAGCTGAATATGTCTCAATCGGCGACTCAATCAGCGATTGAATGGCGATCCTAAGCTGCTAACCGAACGACCTTGCGGGGAGCACATACAGTGCATGATTCACACGCATAACTTCTATGACAAAAGAACTGTAGCACAGGGGCTGGTCCTTGAGTTTGTTTGTGGGCTTTGTTGGTGGGAGAACTTACCGCAATTAGTGGCAGTTGCATGATGAATGTGTGTGACTCTTTCACTATCCAAATTCCGGAAATCACTGAAACACTCTTCACACTGAAAGACAGAACAGATTTGTCCGCTGGGCACCGCTGAGGAGTAGTTACTTTTGGGCCAACCGCCGTTGATCGCTCAAATGCTGGGCGCACCAGGTGTGCAGGCGGCTTTATAGGCAGCGGCTTTCGGCTCCAAGTGGAGCTTTGGCTTGGGCCTGCGGAAAATTTATGTGAGGCGTGTGTGGTGTATGAATGCCAAAAGTAGTCCACAATCGGCTCCGGTTAGCGCATCTCTCGATGAAGTAATGGAAAAGGAAAGTGAAGGTGAATGGATTTCGCACATGAGAATCGATTTTGTCTTTCGGCTCCGTGGAACGTGATTTAGATTTAAATTACTTTTACCGCGTCCGCGAATGAGCCCAACGAAAATTCAGACAACTGGCAACGCTCCAGACGGAGCTTTGGCTGGGTTTAAGCCTTGCTTTTGGCCTGAAAGTCAAAGCCAAAGCTGCTTCAACGGTGCGTATAAGCGATTTCTCTGGCAGGGTAGCAGAGCTCTAAACCATCTGGGAATTAGCTGGGTTTCAAACCTCTCAGTTGGTTTGCAGCTTGGCTAGCCAGGCGTTTTTTTCCTGCCAGATTTAATTTGTTTTAATTATTTCTTGATTAACGATCCTCAAATTTTTTTAATTTTCTAAAAACCATAATTAAAGAAACATCTCTGCTTTGGTTTTAAAATAAATTCAGAATTTTTAATTCCATTCAGATATAAATAAAAAACAAATATAAAAACTTAGTTTAGTGTAGAATGAGAAAAATATGTTTTTAGTGCGGGTGCTACTAAGCGCTATGCCCCCTATTTGTGTGTGTGTGTGTGTGGTTCCAATATATCACAGTTAGACATGTCAAAACGGGAAAAGGGTTAGTGCAGATTCCAGCTAATTCACATCCTTCATCAGGCAAATGGCAATGGCGCCGATGAGGCCACAAACACCCATTACATTCAGCGGCATCAGGGCATCAATGCGTTCCTGGAAAAGGCAACCAAAACGATGGTAATTGGGGGAATTGAGCGGGTAATTGCTGGGCTAGGGAGTACCCACCAAATGCCAGAGGAAGGGCACCAGGATGAGGCCAATGCCGGCGGCCAGGTTACCCATTCCGACGCCAAAGTTGCGCACAATCGTGGGATACTGCATGGCCGTGTAGGTGGGAATGATGGCATTGTTCGCACCAATCAAACACTTGGCTGCAGAAGGTACATAAGAAGGATTAGCTCCAGGAGTGGCGGTTGGAGGAGGACTCACCTATGGTGGCCAGAGCTATCACCCCCGTCTGGCTGGGCACCAGATTCGTGGCCAGGCAGCACAGACCCGGCAGCAGCATGTATCCGATGAGACTCCGGCGTATGCCCGCCTTGAGCACCACCAGAATGCTCGTGCAGATGGACACGGCCTCGATGGTGCCCGCCACGGCGTTGTTTATGTAGATGTTGCCCCCGAGGTTGCTCAGGTGAAGGGTCAATCCGAAGTAGATGATGATCAGGGTGAGCCAGATGATCAGCGTCAGGCACGTGGTGCGCCAGTACTTGCCGCCGAACACCACCAGCAGGGGGTTCACGTGGCCACTCTTGTGGCTCGACGCCGTCGACGCCAACGAATCTCCCTTCACCTCCTCGCTGCCGGCCCCCTCCTGTTGGGGCTGCACCTCCCGCGGCACTGCTGCCTCCAGGGTCTTGCGGTAGTTGGTCGGCAGCTGGCTGCTGGTGCCATTCGTTTTGGCCGCCCGCTCAATTAATCCGCAGAGTTCATCCAGGCGGCCCTGGGCCAGCAGCCAGCGCGGCGACTCCGGCAGCCAGAACCTTCAAAAAAACAGAGGAGGGAAACGGGGCATCAATGTCAGTTCTCCCCCCGAGTATTTATTGGCACTGCGGAATGTTTTTCATTTGATTGCAATTGAAGTCCTGGCCGGCCACTGGCTAATGTGGCTAATCGCAAAGGATTCCATTCCCCCTGGGGGCCGCTCTGGAGTGTAAACACTGAGGAATGTCCCTGTCCAGGGATGTGCTTTGTCCCTTTGGGAATCTAATTGATCCCACACGCATTGTGTGTGGGATTCTTTGCTGTTTTCCGCTTCGTTCTGTTGTCAATTCATTTCGTTGACTGCCTTCAAAGAATGTGCAGGCTTTGAAGTTGAAATGTGGCTGGCAGAAGGTTTAGCCATTCGAAAGGAAGGGAAAGAACTTGAAGGTGGAATGGAGTGGAAATATCTGTGGGTTTCCTAGAGGAAAACAGTTGAATCGGAAGTAGTTTTGTATCTAAGATAAGCTATAATTCTTTAGGAATTTCTTTGGGTACTATCTTCATTTATGGGCATGACTGTCATTAAATAGGATACGAAATATCAAAGAGTCGTCTAAAACATAAAGTTCTTTTGCTTGTCCCAAAGGCCTCCCTCTGGGGTTTCTCTTGAGTGTAACCACTATTTTTCTTCCCTGATTTCCTTCTTAATTACTTACCAAATACCAAGCATAATTAGCCAGGGCCATGAGATGACCAGCTGCAGGATGCGCCAGTCGCGTATGAGATAGGCCATTCCCGAGGCCAGGACGTACGTTACGGCCACTGGGAGAATGTTGAGAATACCGATTACGGTCCGCCACTTGCCGGAGACCAGCTCCACCACCAGCACGAAGCTCACAACAGTCACGGTCATTGATGCGAATCCAATTATAACACGTAGCGACATGAACATGGCCACCGATGTTGAGAAGGCCAAAATTCCACCTGCAACACACACACACACACAGAGAGAGAGAGATGTGGCAGAGCCAGAGGAAGCGAGAATGTCAGTGGCAAGGTCAGACACGTAAATAAAAGTGTAAAGTCAATTAAAATCCCAACCCGACCCCAGGACATGCCGCAGAGCGAGAGGACGAATGCAAATGCAAATGCTCACATGCTCGCTCATCCGCAGGACGAGGAGAAGGTGGAGGAGAAGGAGGATGAGGATGGGTGTAAGCAGCCATTGCTGCATATAAATGACAATTAGAAAATGAATCCCCAAAAAACCAAAACTAAATTGCCACACATGTCCATCCAAATCCTGGGGGCAATCAGAGTCCATCAGCTATGCATTGGGGACTCACCGAAAACGCTCTGTATCGTCACGAATGCCATCAGCGTGTGCCGCCTGCCGAAACGATCCGAAATCCAGCCACTGAGCACGGCCCCGGCTGCAGCGCCCACCAGGAAGCAGGTCTCCACCAGACTAAGGATATCCCGGCCGCAGACCAGCTGGAACTCCTGCACCAGCGTCAGGGCTTCGTTGTCCGAGAACTCAAAGTCCTGGCACTGCCGGTAGCCCAGGTCGCTGGCATTCGCGGGCCAATTCGTCAGCTGGCCATCCTCTACGATCAGCTGGGAGTAGTCCAGGTCCAGCAGGAGACAGCCATCCGATGTCTGACTGAGATTGCGCCATTCCGAGAGATTCATTTGGTTGAGATTTGCGGGCGAGGCACACCAAAAGTCCTTGGGTGCAGTCTGTAAGATTAGAGGTATAGGAAATGGGTAAACCAAAGACTATAAAGAACCAAGATGTTGCATGGGGGACTTGGGGTTTCAGTTCTTTTCGGACCAGAGCGCGGGCCTGCTGTCTACCTACTTGGGTTCGGCCGCTCTTGAGACCCATCTAGGCTGCAAGATTGCAAAAACAACCATTTACATGGCTTGGGCATGATTCAGCGCATTGGTATCGTATAGCCTTTGCTATTGCTTAACTATTTGACTCATGAATGGTACATCTCAAAGTAATAACTCAAAATAGTTCGCCCAGAGACCTCTTCAGATCCATATAAATCCTATAAAATACCTATATATCTTTGCCAGAACTTCAGCCGCAGGTTGTCAAAAGAATAACCAAAATTTCGGAAAGGCATACCCAAAATATACCCAACACTTAAGCAATCGATTCACGTTTGCAATTACTACGTGAAGCACATAATCCCCAAACCCGAACCCGAACCCGATCCCAATCCCCGATCAAAGTTCGAATAACAAGTTTTTTATGTTTCGCAAAGCCACAAATCGAATGGGAGAAAAGCAGAGCCGATGCCACAGATACTCGTACGTTTAAATCGTTTAAATTTCTTCCGTAGTTAGTTTTTACAGACCAATTAATCATTTCATTTACGAGCATGTTTCGTGACAGCCCAAAAATTACCCCAAAGGAGAAGTGCTGTGTGCGGTTTGACTGATTGAAGATCGAATCCTCATGTAAGCGGCTTATCAAGGGCACCTCCAGGGGGGTTATTCACTCAAGGGACTCTCCACTCACCCGTTCCGGTGTTAGGCAAACCTCGAAACAGGTCGAAAGCCCTGCCCCAGCCCCAGCCCCAGCCCCTGTATCGAGACTGCGAAACGTGCCTCAATTAAACATTTAGTATGCTGTGAGGAAATTGTTTCAAGTTCAAGTTAAAGTGCGCCGGCAAAAGCAGAAAAACAGAAAACATGTTCAATAATTCATTCGAGAGCTCTCTCTCTGTCTGTCCTTTTCCTGTGAGGTGAAAGTGAATGTTCTTTTGGTGGTTTATGGCCACGTCGGCAACTGTTGATCTGGCAGCCTGGCCGGCTCTCCTCTGATGTCATTTGCCGCCCGGTTTGTGGCCGCTGTGGCACTTGCCTCCCCCTCTCTCTCGGTTGCCGCCTGTCACGTTTCAGGCATTTGCATGGCCTGCCACATACGAATGCACTCGTGCAACAATGGAATTCTGGGGTCCGCAGCGTGGGTTCTACTTGTCCGCAGAACCACATACAGATTTTTTTTCTAACTATTATTTTTTTTTCTTTTTTGATAAATTGGTTTGCAGATATGCACGAGCTGCAGTTGCACCTGATTGCACTTCATTCCAACGACAGGGCCGGACAAGAGGCACACTGGGCTTTGAGGGACTATTTCTGAGGCAAAACCCGACTTTTATGGGTCTTAAAAGGGTGGTCTATGGCCTGAGGTCAAGCACCTTAGAGCTTTATGCAAATCTCCGATTAATCACCAACGATTAGCTATTGTTTTTGAGACAATACATGATTTACGATTGATGAATCAAGTATCCGTCATGGGTTTCAATTTGCATTCAATTGTTAAAAGAATGTTGGGAAAAGAGCTTCCTGCTTGAGATTCCCGGAAAGATCTTTGACCCACAGCTCTCCCTGATAGATTGCTCTATTTAAACCCTCAATATGTTTGTGGCTAATCGTTAACTTAATTGTTACAGGGCCGCCATGCTTGACCCCCCCCCAAAGGTGAGAAAGCAAATCCGATTTCGCTTCGCTGCAACCAGTGTGCCCCGTGCCGTGCCGCCTCTCCGACACTGGGCCACAAATCGGTAAGTGTGTGTATTTTATTACTATTATTGTTTAATTAATATATTTAGACAGTTTAGCGGTCAATATTAGCCTCAGGTACGAGCCCGAGACCGAGACCGCGTCCGAGTGTAACCTTTTAAGCTCTAACCTTGGTGTCTGCCTCAAGCAACACCTGATATGGATCAGTGTGTGGCATGAGAGTGGAGTGGAGTGGCAGCTAATTGAAAGCTTTTGCTCTTGCCACATGGTGGGAAATTCTATGACCATAAAGATGTCATCTCCTGCGCTTTGCAGAGGGAGAAATATATCAGAGATATCAGCCCCAAAGAATTCACTTTTGGGAGGCAAAAACAAAGCAAAACTCGTTTGGCCCGAAAGCCAGTTCATATATTTGTTATTACTCCACGCTTTGTTTTTGTTTTTATTTTGTGTGTCAATAATTAAGCAAAAAAGTGAAACAATTAAGGTGGAACAGGGGAATACTCTGTGGGGAGGGAAATACTCTTTGGGGAGGAATAGAAGGAAGTTTAGGGGGTCTAGAGATACAGATTTACTTAGATATTGGGCAGATCTTCTCTAGAGATCTAGGGGTTAAACAAACAGCCCCAAACTTTAGTTAGAGGAATCCCAAATGGCCCTGGGCTCAATCGAAATTCCCTCTCTAAACGCGTCTTAATGAAATTGTATCTTTCACTGATCGGAATGCACGCGTATCTCCACTCACAGTAGGCGCCGCAATCTTTTACACAATCAACAGGTTTGTGGGTCTGTCAGTCTATCTTTCTGGCTGGCTGGCAATTACTCGCACTCGTACACCCTCTACCTATAATGTTATCAGAAGTACTATGTGTGTACATGCGAGTAGACGATGGCTGATAACTGGCATTGATTCAACAAAGAACCTTGTCATTTGCGCTTGAGTTTAGTTGAAGTTGTCGTTGCGGGGCAACACGATGGGCAACATGTGGCAGCCGTTGGAGCGCAACGGTTGCAGAAAGCTGCTGGCCCAGACCAGACCAAGACCAAGACCAAGCACAGCAGGTGCCTGCTGCACCGACCACTCACCTGGAACACATAGATGAATATGTGAAATGTGCAGATGGCCTGGAAGATCGAGAGCAGGCAGCACCAGTGGCCCTGCCAGCGGCTCATGGCACCGAAGAATCGCTCCAGCAATGTGGTCTGCAGCTGGTCCAGCTCCTCCAAGTCTCTGGATGGCAGCATGGGCGAGGCCTCGCCAGGTGGCAGATCTGACAGCTCCATTCGGGAACTCGGATCTGGCTCTGACTCGAAATCGCAACCGTTTGCCACTTGTGGTGCAAGCCAACTGAATTAGAATGTGGGCTTGTGAAATATATAGTTTACAGATTGCCATGCCACCATTCAGATGCAAGTTTCGGCTGAGTCTGAGAGCGGTGTCGCGACTCTGGTGACTGCCGAGAGTGCGTACAAGACTCGGCTCTACGCAGGCGCGGCGTTCGTTCCGATTCCAAAAGGGGCTCTGTGATAATGACCAACAATTTGGCCGGAGATGGTACTTGTCTGATAGCCCAAATACGTGTTAACTAAATGTGTTTTTGGCCAAATGAATCATTAAAGAATCACTCGAATGACCGACCTTTTTCGGGGAGTGCCTTGACACCCACAAGGTTGATGCTCCACCGCTCACTGCAGCACTACCACTCGAATAACAGGCAGATCTCTATGAAACTATACCTTTTATAGTTCTGGCAACGCAATAGAATATCTTATCATGTGTCTAACGTAACGTATGTGTAATATCAAGTAAGATTTTCATCAGAGAAAATGCCTTAGACCGTTATTAAGTGTTTTTAATTAGATAAACGCAATCTATTTCGAATCGAGGGCTATCAAAAATCAATAAAATCTAAACAATTAAGCAGATAAGATTGGCTTCCTCATTCGCCGATGACACAAGGGCTATAAATCTGTCGTCTCTCTTTGATTTTCTGTGATGATCGATCCTTAATCATCGAGGGAGGTGCCTCCAATCACCAAATACCCAACTTTATTAGCTGCCAATTGCCATAATCATCGTCTGTGAAATGACTTCTTGGGCTCTTGATTGACTCTGTTGCAATCCCTCGACTACCGATGACCCTCTCTGTGTGTCAAGGTGGTATGCGGTTTTTGTTCTGCGATTTGTTTGGGGCAGCCCATTAGCACGCTACTCGATGATGATTATCATTCATTACTATCGATTGGCGTGCACTCGGAGCGAGCAATCGAGGCAGGCATTCTGGCAGCAGAACGAGCCGCGAAATGATGCGCACGCAACTGCAGCCATCCGTCAGATACTTGCCCCGCTGATAAATGGCTCGTCAAATGCAAATGAATGGAGATGCGTGGCGTGGCCGAAAAATGCCCGAAGGTCGAGAGGAAGTCGAGTGGGCCAAAACAGACGCTTGAAAACCGATTGCTAAAAGTGTGTTTGAAGTACTGCCAAATTGTTGTCCAAATTGACATATTTTTCAAGTGCGGCGCTTATCAATTGTTGTTTTTTGGCAAGAGAGACCGTGAAATATTTACCACTGAATATTTCGGCTCTATCTTTCGTTGATAAGAGTTTACAGCCATTACCCAAAACAATCTCAATATAAAGTCTACTTCAATTGGTTTCCCCTGAGATACATTGCCACTTTGGGTGACCAATCTAGCAGGAGTAAACCCATAGCTCCATTTGAAGTTGCCAAAGTTGACTTTTTATATGTTTTTTGTTGGCCAATTTGTTCATAGATACATAAACGTAAACATTGCCATTACTGCAAATCACTCGCTGCGCACACTTTCCAATCACCCAATCAATTACTCAATATTTTCTTCCGGTCTAAGCCTCGTGCTGCCCCCAATCCGCTGGTTTTCGGCCTAGAGGGGGGAGTGTGTGAGGCAATCAACTGATCAAATATTTGGTTTGAAAACCGTATCCGTAACCGACACCAAAAACACCGAAAAAACTCACCTGAAAAACGAACATGAACAGGTGAAAGGTGGTGGGCAGCTGGAACAGGCAGAGCAGAAAGGTCCACAGGAAGCTCCAGCGGGTGTAGTGGCCGAGGAAGTTCGATATCACATCACTGTCCACATCCTGGCTGAGGTCTGGGTTTGGAGGGGACCCTGCTGGCGGGGCTGGGGGGACTGGGACACCAGGAACCTTCTTCAAGTCATCCGAGTAGCGGCGAAAGTCCAATGCTATGACACTGATTTCCGGTGTGCCAGGCGCAGGCTTTGTCTCGCGATACCCGCCGTAGAGGTTCGCCTCGATGGTGCCCCTGCCCTTGTTCAAATCGAAACTCAAGGAACCGCGACGCAGCACACCGCTCATGTTTCCACACTGGCACTCTATAAAATATACACGAAAAACTCTTTCCTTAACTCTTCGTTCGATTGGTTTGGAAAAACTCCGGATCGATCGGTTTTCGTCAGTCAGCTGTTGGCGTCGATCTAAATCCGTTAAAAGTTCGCGCGGCTCTGTTATAAGCACTGCAGCGGCACCGGCAGCGGCAGCGGCAGCCGCTGCTGCTAAGAAATACGTAACGTAAGAGCGTGCCGTGCAGGTAAGCGAAAAAGCTGCACGTAAAGCTCCCTTCCTCTGCAGCTGAAGCTTTTGCTTTGATTGTATTGCGAGTAGCGGTGGGCATGGATCGTGCTTACTTCGTGCGACGTCGGCACACATCGGCACGAAAAAACACGACGAAAATTCTATGCTGATGATCAGATTTTGTCGCCCTAAAATTAAATACAAAAAGTCCATAATCGATCACTTGGATAACTAGAAATATATACCCCCACAACTATTTGTTATTGAGACCCTGCCCATCTATAATTTTGAGTGACGAATCTCTCCATTTCTTTGCTCTTCGGGATTTAAACAAATTCTAGTACCTTTTTAATTTGTATTTATTCATATATATATTTCCTTTTGACACTATAATATGCATTTTCTTAGCTTTGGTTTGCTTTTGGTAATTTTTGATTTACAACAATTTTTATATATATATTTATTTATTCAAACTTTCTTGGGAAGAAGAGCGATCGGATCCGATCCGAACCGATCTGATCTGATCTCTTCTGCCGGCCTAAAAATTAACAATTAATTGATTCTCGGGTATTCCATTTATTTCGAAACTTAAAGAAAGACTCTCTCCGGATCTTATATCGTAAGTACAGTAGACAACAAAACATTAAGCATAAACTATGTAAAAATAATACAAAATATATATGCACATCTTTGAATGGAGAAATGAGTATAACAATTCTTTAAGATACAAGATACATAAGTACAACAAGCGATTCAACAGATACTTTTATACGACGCGCATATGCATGTATTTCTTTGCTACATTTTATTTATTGATTTACATACACGCACACATATACATATACATAGGCATACACACATATACATATGTATATTAATTAATTGTTAAATGCATTATATTGGAAATTTTGTTGTTCTGTTTCTTGAGCCGACTTTTGAAACAATAAAACTCCTCGTCCTCGGGGTACATGACTGTACTATATACAAATCCATATAATTGACCGATACTCACTGATGACTGATCTGCACTATATATAGCACTATATAGTGTGTATATGTACGGATAGGACTAAGCATTAATTGACTACGATTACTAGAGATTACAATTCTCGAAGATTTATTTAGCCTCTTCTCTTCATTCTTCACTCTTCACTAATTGATCTCGCGTTTTGGAAAACATTTTTTATTAATAGACAACAAGAAGACGACGACGACGATAAGAAGATTATGTGTACGTTGAGATATTGACAAGACATATTGACAAGAATATAATTTGTGTGTGTGGGTGTGTTGTAATTAGATTAGCAATACTTGTGTACATGCATTAATTCAACAAGATATTCTATGGGATTTACTCAAAATTTGCACAGAGTTCCAGTGGGGGATATCTGTTGATAGACCTCCCCGAACTCTGTGTAAAAATTCATTGCCTTCGATGCGAACCGAAGCCTCGTTTGAGCTCTGGAAAGACACAGAATCTACTACGGATTTTGTCAGGGTAGTATTTCTGTTGCTTTTTGCGGTTTGTGTTCCGATACTTAGAGACTATGACATAAGCTATAAGCCATTACGTTACATTACGCTTTAGTTTTAGTTTTAGTTTTAGTTGTAGTTTTATTAATTGTTAAGATACTCGTACTCACTACGTGCTACGCAAAAACAAGGTCCTGCCTGACATTCTGTGACGTTCTAGCGTTCTAAATTGGCATAGATCTGGACATTCGATTGCTCGATTACCATTCATACAATAACTGCGTGTCAAATCGATTTGGTTTATCTATTTATCTGTGGGATCTGTGGGATCTCTTGGATCTATTGGATAGAGGTGGCTTGAGGCGGTGGATATGTCGACTCGTTACAGGTTCCAGGCGCGTGGCTGGGCTGGGGTCTGTACTTCTCTTCTTCTCATCATCAGCTTATACTTTGGACCAGCCAAAATATATATTGTTCTTCAGGGCGGGGCACAGGTAGAGGCAGAGGCAGAGGCAGAGACAGGGCAGGGCAGAGAGGCTGGGCAGGACAGCAGCGATTATTACACCTGCTTGGCAGCACTGGCAGCATTCTGATTGCCACCGCCCGATCCCGAGTTGGCAGCATTGCGTCGGACGGCCGTCGCGGGCAGAAAGAGCACCACAAAGCCCCCAAAGATGCTCCAGGCGGTGAGCAGAGCCATCAGCAAGTGGCCCTCGATTTTGTTCTGCAGAAAGAGAGAATGAATATATGATAGGATAAAGGAGGTTTTTGGGGTACCCTTGGCTTACCAGCAGCGATATATAGGGTGTCAGGATCAGGGCCAATCCAGCGGCCACGTTGCAGGCGCCCACGCCGACATTGCGAATGGCCGTGGGATACAGTTCGGCGGTGTAGACCGGCATGATGGTGTTCCCGGCACTGATCGTGAACTTGCCCATCATCAGGAATGTGATCTTCAGCCAGAGTATGTCCTCGCGCCCCTCGGTGATGGTGGCGCAGAAGCAGGCCACGCCGGCACAGAAGAGTGTGGCGCAGAAGAGCCACTTCTTGCCCACCTTAGTGATGATGTACATGGCCACGGCGATGGCGGGTATTTCGACTAGGCCAGCTAGCGCCTAAAACATTGGGGGGCAAAAACCGGGGACTTCTGTGAGCAAAAAGTTGTCAAGTGTCGGCGGGGCGCACTAAATCAGAGCGCGGCATCAAAGGTGCGCCAGCAAATGTCAAAATAAATTATGCAATAAATTAGCTGAAAAGCCCCTCCCACTGGCCCAGGCCCATTGTCGGATTTTCCCGACAGTGATGAGCAAATGGCGAGGAAAATTGGTAAATCTGAGGAGGAGCGAGGGCTCTTTGAAGTGGGATTTCTGTAGTCTATCTTTAGATAATAGATAATCAAAGAATGATAGATCTTTCTATCCCGTAGGACTTATGTTAACATTTAAATGATTTGTATATAGAAATATTGAAGATATTCCTTTCATCTCTGAAACTCTCTCGCCGACAAAGCTCCCATTAATCCCTTAAACATTTTATAACAATCGAAAAATCCCCCGAAAACCAAATGCCAAACATGTTTATATTCGGTTTATTTTGTGCGGCCGGGCCGCTAATCCAAGGCCTCTCCTCAGCTCTACGCGCCGGCAATCCCCGGACATTCTGCTGGCCCCCTGCCAGCATCCGAGACCCCCCTCCCTCCCCGACCCGATCCCATAAGATGGTGGCTGCGCGGCGGTGGCTGTGGGGGATTTGTCCATGGAGAGTGGAGGTGGGCGTCTGTGTGTGTGTGTGGGCGGGGCGCGGCGGTAAGTAACATCATAATTCGATTGTAAACACATTTTCACACCACCCTCTGCCCCGTGCACCAGGGAATTTTGACATGCCACATTCCGCATTCCGCGGAGAGGGAATGCTCTGCTGACAAATCCAATTAGACGGACATCATCCTCGCTGCTCTGACGAGTGGGCACTTAGCACTTGCTAAATGATTGCTTGATTGATCGGATAAAGTGTTCCATCCGATTCGCAATCCTAAGTGGATTTGCCAGCGAGGATCCGTACCACGCGGCGTATGCTTGATGCAAATTAAGACGGACTGAGGCGAGAGGCGGACTCACCGAATTCAAGTAGACATTGCCCCCGAAGGAGCTCATGTTGAGGATAATGCCGTAGTAGACCAGATTCATGGTGAACCAAATGCAGAGGAAGCAGATGGTGATGCGCCGCAGATAGCTGGAGCGGAACAGATGCGTTATGTTCTGGGAGCTGCTCTCCTGCGTCGGCGGCGTCAGCTGGTAGTCCACTGGGAGCTGGCGTCCGTTGAATTTGGCCGCCGCCTCGATGATGCGGCGCACCTCATCGACACGACCCTTGACCAGCAGCCAGCGCGGCGATTCCGGGACCACGAACCTGCAGGCAAAACAAAAAGAAAAATCAAATAAATTATCGGGGAAGAACATGTGCCGCGGAAGAGTCTTCGCGGGACACCCACGCGCGCTGTTTGGGTTATTTATTCGTTGGTCTCTGAACTATACACCGCGTGCCTCTACATATACTCGAATGTGGAAATTCATTCGTTCTCCTCCTCTCCGCGAGATGTATTTTGTTTACCTTCCGAAATGGACTCGATTCTTACCAGAGAAAACAGAGGAATATTCCCGGCAAACCGATGCACAGCTGCAGGGCCTGGTAGTCTTGCGTGAGATAGGCCAGGCCCGAGATGATCATGTAGGAGATTGGCAGTGGAAAGAGATTGTACATCCCGGCGATGGTCCGCCACTTGCCATCCACGTACTCGATGGCCAGAATGAGGGCCGAGTAGGTGACCGAAACGGACACCAGTCCGAGGAGGGCGCGCAGCGTTAGATACAGTTCGAAGGAGCTGCAGAAGTACAGGCAGAGACCTGCATGGATGGACGGAAAGAGAGAAGGATACTATAGATATCTGTGCAATGTTCGGGGGAGTAAGTTTAAGGATCCCTCTTCATTAGGGCTCTCCAATCAACCATGAACCCTTGATTCAATGTTCGATTTTACCTGAGAGCCCGACCTCCCAGCATCCGCTTCCGCATCAGAGACGTGTGCAGGCCACACCCGATTCCTCATTAGTAATGTCCTTTTGAATGCAAATTCCAATTACATTGTACCAGAGATTTAATCAACAAGGACAACAAGGCACTGCGCTTGCGGCAGCCCCCAGTCCGTGCCCCAGTCCTGAGTGCCCCACGCTGTGCCACTCGACGTGTGCTGACCCCCAGACATGGCCAAGTTCACAGTCGAATGGGGGGTGCCGGAGGACGGGACACTCATCCATGGCCAATGTCATGATGACACGTTGAAGGTGAATGTGGGGCAGTGTGGCAGATGGCCTTTAAAGGCCACAATGCGCACAGAGGATAGAGAGAGAGGCTAGAGGTGGGGGAAGGGGGGGTACCCACCGAATATGGTCTGCAGGATGGCCGATATGAAGAGCATTGTCTTGCGGCCAAACTTGTCGGAAAGATAGCCGGAGATGATGCCACCTGTTGCCACGCCCAGCAGGAAGAACATCTCGGCCACGTTCTTCAGGTGCTCCTTGTCGCACACCAGATCCCACTCCGACGTCCAAGTGTTCCCGACATTGTCGTGCGTCTCGTATTCCCAGCTCTCGCAGGCCACCAGATTGCCCACGCTGGCCACCACCTCCGCTGCCTGAAAGATAGAGGGAGATTCACTTGAGTTCTCCAGAGGGATTAAGGGACTGAGGGACTCACCTCTTGCAGCGTGGTATCATTCGCCAGGCTGCTCCAGCCGATGCCCTCCCAGCGATGACAGTTGTCGTTGGAGCCGCTCAGGTTGCGCCACTCGTCGACGGGCATCTGCTGCAGCTCCAGCGGCCGCTGGCACCAGAAGTCCTTGTTGGCCGCCTGGTACACCGACGAGGATATGTGAAAGGTGTTGGGCACTTGGAAGAGCGACAGCAGCACCGTCATCAGCAGCTGCCACTTGCCGTAGTGCCCCATCAGGTCGCCAATCACATCGGTCTCGTCCTCATCCTCCGCGGGATTCCGTCCGGGGGACGGCGACTGTGGCCTTGCCTGCTGCTGCTGCTGCTGTGCTGTGGGCGGAGAGGCGGTGGTTGGTTTGCCGGTGTTGTGCATGATGCACACAGGAACTGCAAAGAAGGCAAGGGGAAGATTATAGAGTACTGAGATTAAAAAGTGCCAGGGAATTTCCCTTCAAAAATACTCCCCAATCTTCTACCCCAAGGATTAAGAGTGGAACATGCAAATAATTGACTTGATAGATGCCGCCAAACTGTGGCTCCAACTGGAGCACTGGATCCCGTATGAGAGAACTCATTTTATTGCCCGTGTCAGTGGCACACAAAGGAGCAATTAGTTAAGTGGTCAGTGACTGGCCATAAACCAAGTCCCGGGGTCAAAGGCAACATCCAACACATCCAACAGCCTCTCAGAAACAGCCAAAGGACGAAGCAGAGCAGGAGCAGAGCCAGATGCAGTCAAGTCAAGCGGGTCTATTTCATTTATTAGAACTGGTCTCCCCCCGCCCCCGGCCCCCGGCCCCCTGCCTGGTCCGGTCATTGGTCAACCTGCGTTCGATGGAATTCGATCACGTTGGAGGCGATTAACTACAGCGAGGCAGTGGCCCTGCCACAGCGGGGCAGGCAGAGGGCAGCGGCAAAAGTTGTGTGCAGAACAGAGAGAGAGCTCTACAAAGTAAAAGAATAATAGCCAAGATTTAATGTAATTGCTTGGGGATGGGAGCTGGGGGGGCCGGGTCCTGGTCCTGGTCCTGCTGCTGGTCCTGTGGCTTTGGCTGTGGGATGTTCGTGTCCTTTTGCTAGTTGAACTTTTTTTTTGTTCCTGCAATTCGATTCCATTCCTATCCAATGTCCCTGTCCCTCTCCCTTTCCCTTGGCCTTTTCTTTTTGTGGCCAGCCAGTCAGCCAGAGGCTTTTGTAGCGCATTGGCTTTGTCTGGGATTTGGCACGGAATGAGTTCATATATAGCCCAGAAGTCCCAGAAGTCCTAGAGCAGAGCCTCAGAGCTTTGCCTCTGGCCAGAGTCGAGCCGAAGGTATCAATGCCCCAAAAGTAGGCAACAAACAAACTTTTGCCTGCCCCACACTCTCCCCATAACGAATCGAATCGAATCGAAATCACTCTCGGCTTCTAGTTAGCCGCCTCAAATGCTGCTTAATCCTTTTTGTTCTGTCGGTTGGAGCTGTTCATATAATTAAGCAATTTACTGCACGTCAATGGGGAATTTACTGTTGGGGGTAGGAGTAGGACTAGGATTATAAGTAGATTCCAGGTTCTATTCCAATCTACTCGATCTGGTTGCCCTCCCACTCCTCACACTCTTAAAACTTCTCAACAGCTAGCAAGCGCTCGCCTCTCTTCTCTCTTCACTTATAGAAACGAATGAAAGCCAAGCTTCGCTCTCTTTGTCCCATAGCAGTCCATTCCAAAGAGCAGAAGAGAGTCGAACATTTGCAGTGTTTACAAGAGAGCACTCCCCTCCCGTTGCACTGGAAGCAGAGAAGACGAAAGAGAGAGGAGTAAGGAAGCTAAGTTAGGGAATGATCGGCTGACTCTCTTTCGGGTCGTTGACGCCATGCTTGATGAGAGAGAGAACAACGAAGTTTGCTCTTGTAATGAGGAAAATAAGACCAGAAAAGAGAGCGCATTGCGGTAGCGAAGCGAGCCGCCTTGTATAATTTCATCATGATCGGGAATGAAAATCGCTCTCGCTGAATGGCACTTCCCCTCGTCCCACCCTTTTTATCCCTTTCTATTCCTTTTGGGCCAGGGAAATAAAGTTTTAATGTGAGTGTTTTACAAATTACTCAGAAAACTTCTTTTAGGACATTTCTTTGAGGCACTTCTTAGATGAAAATGTCTATCCAAAAGGGAGCTAAAGTATTCATTAATCTCTTCTTCCCAAGGACAACTAAAAGATGGCCTTTTCTTCATCCAAAATACACCCAAAGAATGAAGATTCCTTCGATATGAAGCAAAAGAATGAGTGAAGAGTCCGTGCATCTCCTGTATAATTTCTTCCTTAAATTCCCCTGTCGCCCCACCCTTTATTTTCAGTTTTTAAATGCTCCCTTTTATTTTATACGAGAGTTTATGTTAATCCGAAAAGCCAAGCCAGCAACCTGTCGATTCGACAATATTGTTTGATCAGGCCCACCAGCAATTATTGGCCTGCCTGCCAGCCAGCCAGCAAATCCATGAAACAGGATGTGTGGCATGCCCCAGAGATGGGTGGCAGCGTAGCTGGTGTGTGACCAGGGGCAGCGGCGACTGGCAGCTGCAAAATGCAATTAGCGTTATTTTCAGCGTGCCACCAGATTGCACATACACGCCTGCCACCAGCGCCGCAACGCCTGCTGCTGCTGCGAGTTGAAGGTAAATGTCGCTGGGGATGCGGATGGGGAAAGGGGAAGGGCATGGTGATGGCGGCGACGACGTAGTTTATAGCATTGAGATTGAGCCGTTGAGCCCACAACGCGACAACGAGACGACCTTCAGCAGACACCAGCAGTAACAGCCAGCAGTAACAGCCTGTCCCGTCCCGTCCCGTCCTGTCATGTCCTTCCTGGGCGAACTCCGCCGCTGACCAAAACCTAATCCCAACTGCAACTGCAACTGCAGCCAAGGATATGCCAGCGGGTGGCCCATAAAATTGATAATTAATTATCCTGCCAGGCTCCCCCACACACAGTGGCTCCCAAGCCCCCTCCAGTGGCGGTCCTCTAGACTCCATTCTTCTGCCTGCGGCTTTTCGCGGACACGCTTCGCTTATTCCCTGTTTACAAGTGCGTGAAAATGTGCGCTCAACTGCTTATCACGCGTGAATTTTACTGCCACAGCCACAGCATCCACATCCACATCCACATCCCCAGGGTGGGGAAGGGAGTGCCCACTGGCCACTGGCCACATATGCTAAATCTCCCCAAACCTAAATGCCATGGAATATCTCTTCCGGCCCATGGACATATGCAAATTTAACTCTCGACTCAGCGAGAAATGTGCCAGAGGGATTGATATGTGGAGGGGGATAACTCGAAGAAGAGTTATGGGGATCCATGTAGACGGGGGGGGAATGAAATAGTGCTCCGAATCCAGCATCCAATGAGTGATTTATTGGCTACCCAAAGCCATAACTTTTCATTAGCTAAAACTATAAAAATATTTCTCTAATTTCAGGAATTTAATTCAATTGAAAGCCGATCTATCAAAGGTGAGTGCCACATCCGACTTAACCGTTTATCATCGAATTATTTGCATTTACAACTAGTTCCACAAGCGATTAATGAATGTTTTATCCGTGACAAAGAAGAATTGGTTCAAATATTGCACTTTTATTAGCTCTAGATGGGAAACTAGTTCTCTCTTTTGTATGCATATGAGAGGGGTATTCCAGGGGAGTAACGCTATTTCTATTCACACCACTGTAGGGCTATGCAAATTGTTTGCTAATTACATTTACATATTGAACATAGTGGCCCATAAAAAGCCCATAAAAAGCCAATTACTCGGCGCACGATCAGACAGACACATCTGCACATGGGTTCCCATGGGATCTGATGCGGATGCGTCTGTGGCCGCTCGATCTCTTGACACGCTCCACCAGCGCCAGCTCCAGCGCCACCTCCAGCGCCAGCGCCAGCGCCAATTGAATACGATCCACACGCTGCTCAAATAATGATTTGTTTCAATTGAAAATTCAATGCCAGCGCTCCCCCCGCTCTCCGTCTTTGGCTATTAATAATTTGCTTAGCTCTTCCATTCCATGCCCGATGGTTAATTAAAAAATATGGCAAAAAGACAATTGCCCGAGAGAGAGAGAGGCGAGGCTTTTGCATAAATATGTTACGAGTATTCTGGGTGAGAGAGAAATTCCACATCTCAGCAAAATGAAATCTAATTAGTGGGTTTTTCGATGGTAATTTGGTTAATTCTGTTTTAGTGGTACAAATGTTTCTCCCTCTGGGAGCACAGAGTATTGTTATAAGACGGGTTGTAAAATGTTGCTTAAACACCTTTGTAATTTCCGTGCAAATTGCTGGAATTTCCTTATCTATCAGAGAATTTAATGCTTGATTATATGATAGGAAACTCTAGAGTTTTATAATCATCGAAAGTATTATATAGTTCCGTCTTTGTACTTGATCTTTTGCCTCATAAATGGCATATTAATAATGCAAAGACTCTCTTCGGTTCATACCCCATTTTCTGCTTGGTAATATTTCCAAAAAACAACAATGACAAATCGTTTGGTTAGGGGCTTCCCTGGGCAATTATCAAAGGGGTTGAGGGGTGGAAAGAATCCAAGAAGAGAGAAGCCGAAATGTGCTAAATATTTGTAATACAAAAGCAAAGCGTTTAGCTCTGGGGACATCCCATGGGGCGGGGATGGGGACGGGGTAGATAGACAAATTGTCGCTGTAATTAGCAGTCATGCATATAAAAGTGCATTCACTTTCATGAAATGATAGAGAGCGAAACAGAGAGAGAGGCAGAGAGATTGCGGAGGGGTGTGCGAGGGGGGGCAATGATAATGATGACGCCTGCATCTGCATTTCGTACACTGAGGGAAAGAGTGCGGAGTACGATGCCAAAATCTGATGCTAAATGGGATTTTGGCAGCCAGGAGAAGAAACGTTTAAATTTTTTTTCACAATTTTAAGACTAGGAATCCTAAGTTATCCACAGATACAGAAGAGGAAAATAAAGTTCCCATTGGTGCTGTGGGAGTTCCAGCTTCTGGCATTCATTGCCTTTTCTCTCCCAGTGTAGGAGCCACTCATTCGGTGACGTTGCACACAGCTAATTTGCACATTTATAGGATTTGATTTGTTTATTATGCATGCAGACTGCCGCTGCCGCTGCCTCCGCAGGGATTGGGGCACTGGCACTGGCTCTGGCTCTGGCTGCGGCTCTGTGGGTGTGTGTGGCATGAGGCAGGCTGCCTGCCAAGTGGGTAATAGTAATCTTCAGACACTTGCACGCAGCAGTTGCAGCGGCAGCAACGAGCTGCGCTTCCGTTTCGGCGACAAGTGTGCGATGAGTGGAGGATGAGTGACGATGGGGATGATGATGATGATGGGACATCCATGTACATGGTATATCCCGCCGGATGGAGGCCCGTCGGGCATCTCGCCCCGCCCCGCTGCCATGCCCCACTTCATCGCTTGTCAGCCTAATTGCAGTCGTGTGACAGCCGCCTGCAAAGATAAGCGGCAGCTGAGGCAAGCCAAGGCAAGGCAAGGCAAGCATCTGAGGCCACAGCCGCCGCAGCGGTGTGCAACGGGGCGTATGCGCAATGCCTCTGTGCCTGTGGAAATTGCATTTCGTGGCGGAACGGGATGACTGGTTCTCTCCCTCTGAATAATGGAAATCGAGCAATGGAAATTTAAAATTCGATTTTCGCCCCACGCACAATAAACAATTATATAAACAATTCAACTTTCGACACGTACGTGCTGCTCTCGGTACGATCTTTACCTCATCGATGGCTGAGATTTTATGACTTTCACGCCTTGCAATTAAAGCACAATTGATTACGGCCCGGCCTGGCCTGGTCCGGCCTTTTGGCTAGCAGTAAACAGCAACAGCATTAGTAATTATATAAACAAATTGGAAAATTTAGCTGCTGCCTGTTGGGCCAAGCAAACTATTGCGACTAATTGCCCCCGCCTCCGCAGTAAATCAGGCAATAAATTCGCACACATTTTGTGCACAATATTTATGCAGAATGTTCAGCGTTTTATGGCCCGGAAAAGGCGAGAGAATCCCCTAAAGGCCAAACATTTTCCAATCACATAACGATTTTCCCGGGACTTCTGCTAGATTTCAGAGAGAATGGAGATTTATATAAAAACTAATTGGACGAGGAATTCGATCCTTCAAATGGATATTTCTTACTCAGAAATAACCATATTTTATTACACACTTAATCATAATTTTTAGACATTTATTTCTCATTTAATAAACACATTCCAAAGGCATGCAAATAATTTATTAATTAAACACTAAATTATATGTAGATATTCCTTGATTCTTAAGCCATAAAATCATATGTATTCCGAAATGAAACTAAAGGAGTATCCTTTTTCCAAATGAATTTCCACACTAATGACCAATAAAAAGAGGCGAGCCATAAATTCCAGCGAAATCAAATTAGGAAACGAAAAACATTTGTCAGCAATTTTCATATCACTTTTCCCCCCAAAAACATTTTATAAGCCCACAAAGGGCGCACGCACGCACACAGATTCGATTGCCTGCCACAAATTGGTGAAGGCGGCTCCTCGACAATTTCTGTGTGATCGGATTTCATAAAATGGCAAATTTTTCAACCAATGCCAAAATCATTACAATGAAGTGTCCTTCCCTTCGAGGACTCACAAGGATCAAATCAATTTACGAATCAATTGAACAGCCAGCAGCCCAGCAGCCACAAGAGCCACATTTTAAAGTTTTTATGGGGTTTGTGGTTCGGTGGGGGGCGTGCCACAAGTCCTGCCTCCCGCTTGCCACACATGTATGTGGCTTGATATATTATGCAAATTTCAGCTACCTTTTCATCTCCTTTTCGCAAGAGAAAGCATTTCAGAAAGCTGAAAACTGTTCATCTGCGGATATCTTTTATTTAACAAAAATTACATAAAAAGAGACAGCAGCCACGCAGGGGGCTAAAGGGGGGTACAGGGGGGGTAAAAACGATTGCAATATGGCAATTCCGTTTCGTTCTCGTTCACATTTGAAGGGTCTTTACAGGCATCCTTCCGCTTGCCGCCCAGCGTTACTGCAGCTGCTGTTCCGTCCTGGTCCTGTGTCCTGTGTCCTGTGTCCTGTGTCCTCTCCACTCTGATGTCCAATTCGGTTGAGTGGAGTCCGGGGCTGGCTACAGTTTGTTGCAAGCATAGTCCCAGTTACAGATAGAGATAGAGAGGTAGAGGATACAGCCGGACAGTCTGAACAGAACACAGAATATAGGTCATCAGCCATGGACAGCAGATACGATGCCCCTCATCATCAGAGGGAGAGATAGAGGGGTATATGCTTTGAAATGGCTTCTGCTTTAGGATCATTCGCATATATTTCCCTTGAAAGAAAGGGTATTCCTCAGACCGCTAGAACTCTTCCATCTTTTCAGTTTATTTGGTTTCTATTTAGTTTTTACTTTTAATGTGAATCTGTGAGTGGATGTTTCAGTGAATGCTGTCGCTGCCTCTCCCGCTGCTGCTGCTGCTGATCCATTGTTGTCAACATGAATTCACAAATCTATTACCATTCCGACTGATGTCTGATGCTGTTTTTGTTGCTGCAGAGAATGGAATGACGATGATGACGATGACAAGTCCTTCTCCTCCGTTTTTTTTGCCACTGCTGTCTTGTTAATCGAATAGCAAATCGTTTGGCAATTTCAAATTTAGCCAAGCTCCTCTCGAGCCTTTTTTTGATTAGAATTTCAATTTCAAAGTGCTCACTGATTTGCTACTTTTATGCGCTTCCAATCAGCGGCAGTGGCAAGCAGCCAGTCACTCGGTGGTAGGGAGCCAAAGCATCCGGAGAGGCATTAGCATAACCTTAAGGCCGGAGGAGGGAAGATGGGGGCAACGAAGGGTCGGGCTGGCAGACCGGCGCCAGGTGATTGCCAGGAAGGCACTCATTCTGTTTGTTGTTTGCCGCTGGAATTGTCAAGATGTTCCCATGAATATGCTTCTGCTCCTGCTTATGAGCAGCTCAATATGTTTATGTTTGTGGCGCTTGGGTGGGGTTGGGTATTCACTTTCATGGGGTGTCGGGTGGAGCCCGCCAGCAATTTTCGATGTAAAACTATACTTGAAATATTGTGGGAATGTGTAAGCCAATTGTTATATAATTCTTTGAGATATTCATGCAATTCTTCGAATTGTTATACTGGGGAAACAAGCTCCCTTCTAGCTCCTATGTTTGTGGCCTAATTTTAAAGACAATCTCCAGGCTTTATCCCATTTATGGACACAATTTTCTTAGCAAATTCCAGATACTTTGAAGGGCCCTCTCTCCCCCTCTCTCTGACCATTCGTGAGAGGGCCTAAAGCGGGGGCTTCAACAATCTGTCAGGATAAAGTCATTGTCGTTGTCATTGTTGTTATCCTCATTCCCATTGTTGCTGTCGTTTCTTGTTGTTGTTAGAGCCAAAAACAAATAGACTCGAAGGAGAACAAAAAAACAAGAAAAAAGCAAAGAACAAGGAGTGGAAGCTCCCACTGCCGCAGCAGTTAATACCCTTTGAAGGTTCTTCGGTGCAGCCGAAGATGCTGCCATTCTGTGTTTTGCCAAACACCTGTTCAAAGGCATAGTACTCCCCCGTCAACAAAGTGTATGGCCAAAAGACGCGCAAATAAACAAACAAAGGAGAGCAAAGCAAATGTCGCTGGCGGCACGTCCGCGAGGCAAGGATGCCAGGATGCCAGGATGCCAGGATCTGCCTCTGCCGCGTTGTCAACGTCACGACGCTCTCCGTGCCATGCCGCGCCGTGCCTCTGTGTGCCGTAATGAGCTTACCTTATGGATATACAAAACAAGTTGCCACTGGATGCTGCTGTTGCTGCCACTCCTCTCAGAGCTTGGCCTGCAGCCAGCACTCTGCTGCACAATTGGCAAGGATGCTGGTGATTTCCTTAGCCCGCTTCCTGTTGCTGCTGGTAGTGCCGCTTCTCAGAGTACTTCTTGGAGTTTTGGTTTCAGTTTGAATTTGAGTTTGGTTTTGATGATGATGTCTTTGGCGCGGAAATCCGTCGCACGGTTGTCGCCTCGATTCTCCTTTTTTTTTTTTGTTTGTTCGTTTGTTTGATAAATTTACAGCTAAGAGCGCACTAAACGGAAACAGAGGCATAAAATCAGTCAGCACTCTCTGGCAGCTGCTGTTTGATTTTACGAGCGTCTGCTGCCATTACGCATACGACACGCGGTACCCCCCCGGCCCCACCACTCCGCCCGTGCGAGACATTTGTTTGTTTTTGTTTTTCTTTTGGCTGCATTTCCCGCATTTAATTATTGCATTTCCCCAAACAGAGAGAAACGAGAGCGAGTGGCTGCTTGGGACAGCCATCACTCATACGCAGCGTGGTGCAGTGGCAAGTGGCAAAGTGGCAGGCATTCGCGCGCGCGTTTCCCAATTTGCAAAAACAAATGCGAGGGCCCATAGACTTGAATATAAATATAATGAAGTCCAAATAACAATCATGATAATGTTAGGGAAATTATGAAATTTTTGTGTGTGGGCCTTCGAGATTTATGGCTTGTCCAAACATTGTCTGGCGGTAGCGAAAATCATAAGTATCGGGCGTCTATATATTAACACATATCCGTATATATAGCTATAGCATCGTTTTGTTGCCACTCGCATTTGTTGCTGCTGCTGCTCTTTTTTGTTTCATTTATTTAAATATATACTATGCGCACTCACGCACCAGCACCCGCACCCGCACCCGCACTACGGACACCGCGTGTCCCGCACTGGCAACCCGTACCCGTAACCGCTATAACGTTTGTCTTACACGAACAAAAACTCTTCCTGCTCTCGCACTATTTCCTATGCGATTGAGATTCAGAATGAGATTCCGACGGACGACGGAGACGGAGACGCAGACGGAGACGGAGACTGACACACGGAGACAGCGACAGCGACAGCGTCAGCGACAAAGACTCTCTGGGGGGCTACTGCTCTGGGGCGCTCCGCACACAACGACTGACCAAGAGCAACTGAACGCCACTCTCGAAAGCGAAGAACTTTTATAACCTCTCCTGCCCACGGCCGATGCCCGAGACGATGCTCGGAATGGACCATTCTTTGATAGCCGACATCGCGGCCGATGTTGGAGTCGTCGCGACGACTGCTGCCTGCCTGCCTTCTGCTGCTGCTGCTGCCTTCTGCTGCTGCTGCTGCCTTCTGCTGCTGCTGCTGCTGCTGCACCTGATGCGCGCTCTCTTCGGGTTCTGTGCTTTGTCGGCCACTCTCTTAGTTCTGGCGCTCGCTCTCTTCGGCTCACGTTGGCGCGCAAAACTGTTGCTGTTGTTATTTAATCGCCGGCACATCGCCTCGCTCAACATTATTTGCATACCCTGCAGCCCAGGGGGAGTTGCATGGCTTGGATGGTTTGGTTGGTGATTCAGGGAACCAATTAGGAGAGTGTTTATGACCACTGGCACGAAAGTGTATCCCCAGTTCTTCCACAACGATTGCCGGCTTAATAGCCTCCCCCACAGTTGGATTTCCGTCTGAGGTGTACTTTCGCACTCACAGTGTAAATCAATTGATGATACAGCTATCTCCGATCTGGCGCTGGCTGCAGCTGCAGCTGCAGCTGAGAACGTGTTGAGGTTCGGTTCGGGTGTCGATCGCCAGTCTGTAGAGGGAACGTGTTGGGCAATGAGCGCGATCGCTCAGCGCCCGCCCCAGGCTAATGCCTTTGTCCGTCGTCGGTGTGGTCGGGCGGGCAATTTGCCTGATAGATCACACATCGCACATCCCATCGCACATCGCATCAACTATAATTCTGACAATTTGTTGACACTTTTGTATCGTTGTTGGTGTTGGATCTTTTGTTTCGCTATACTTGTTGTTGTTGTTTTTTTTTTGGGGTTCGTTCGCGTTTGATGATGATTATTTAATGGCAATTTACGCGATAGTTCGCCCACTTTGTTGGATTGTGTGTTATGATTATATTATTGATAGAGACAGACAGACAGAGAGAGAGAGAGAGAGAGAGGGCGATCTGTTGCTGTCTCTGAATAATTGTTGACGAAATTCGGTTTCAGCTGGTGCCTCTTTATGATTGATTTATGAGTGAGGGTCTCTGGGGGTCTCTATCTGCCACTCGTTTATTGCGGGCTTGTCTCATTACGCTGAGCGCTGCCAGAAAATTATTATTATTTATTTACTTGGAATAAACCGAACGAAGACAAAGTTGTTATCGAAGATAACCGAACAGGCAGCCCCTTTGTACGGTTGCTAAATTGTTGCTAATTGAGTGCCATAAATGGAGTGCTAATTATGAAATCAAGTTTGAACAGATTTGGCAAATATGCCAGATACTATATCCTCGTAACTAATCTGAGAGATAAATACCCCAACAACCCATGTATATCTTAGTTTTACTATTTCTGCCTGACTCATCTGATAGCTCTTCCCACAACCGAATTCCTCCCGATTCATTACTCATACATCCTGTTGATGTTTACCCCCCTTTTGGGGACTGTCTCAGACCCCAATCAGTTGCGGCACAATTCTATCGAAAACATTATAAATTTGTCATCTTTTTGGTTGGGTTTTGTCAACGTGGAATGTTGGATGATTTATTGGTTTATCTTGGATTTGAATATACATGTATTTATTTTTAAACAGCCTATGGCTTATATGTATAAAGAAATTGAGAGACTAGAATGTTAGAGTGAAAGCAAAATTAAGTAAAAATTAGTCTTCAATAAATTCCCAAAAAATTCACAGAGTATATTGTTAATTTACTCACTATTCCTCCTCCTCCCCTTCCGTACAGGCCTTCCCACCCTTATCACTCGCATTCACAAAACCCAAACAAAATTTATCGCATGCGATATATGTCACGGAGGCGTGCCACATAGAGTATTCCTCTCTCTATTTAATCAGTTTATAATAAACGACAGTAAGTATTCAGTGTGTGGTTTGCTGTTGTTGTTCCCATAGGCTATTGTTTCTGTCTCTGCTGGCAAATAAAATGCAAATTGTGTTTGGGTTTATTTTTAATTCAGAAACCGACAGAAATAATTAACTATCGAGTGGAAAATGACACCGACACTGAGCTTTTATCAATGAAGCAAAAGGCAAATATAATAAAGCAGGAAGGCAGGGGCATACATTATCAACATAAACCAACAAAGGAGGGGCCCGACTCCCATATGACCCCCATGCCCCACACATCCACCCGCAAAAGTTTCAGTTTCAATTTGATTTTGAGTTTGCATTTGTTGTTAGAGTTTTTTTGTTCGAAATATTCTAATTGGTTTTTGTGCTTGGCGCTACACGATTTCCATAAATTAAATGGCAGAAATATTTCGCATTCACATTTGATTAGGGGAGAACAGAACAGAGCACAAGGCAAAGTCCGCAGAGTGCCCACAGTGTCCCCCCCCCCCTCACTCCTCCGAAAGTGGCCCAACATTTTACACTTGAAAAAAAAACAGAGGAGATACATTTAATGGGAACTTTTTGTTTTTTAAGGGAAAAATATGCTCGAAAATGGTTTAAAAATATAAAATAAATATTTGCAGGACTCAAAAATCCTCAATGAATATCCTTTTTCCCTCCGTGTACCCCGCTTTGGCTTTGGCTCGAATGCAATGTGCAAGTGTCACTGATTTATGGCCAAGAGTTGGCCTGCGAGTGTGTGTGTGTGTGTGCCAGTTAGCTTGTTTTGACCAAGTTAACTGGTTTAATGGCCCAATAGAGTGAAAGAGTGTGTGAGAGAGAGGGGGGGTAGAGTACTCACTTGTTCCACTCCTCCGTTGACTCCGCTCCTGCTGCGACAACAGCGGCAACTCCAGGTCCCCTCCTGCCTCCTCCTCCTCATGGCTCTCAAGGCGTTTTGCCATTTTTTGGTTTTTTTGTTTGTTTAATATTCGCTTTGATTAATGATTATATACTAATTATTGAGGGAATGGCAATTTCGATTTCAGTTTCAGTCTCTCTGTTTACCGAAATCACTTAATTTACGACTTGGCGCCAAGCACCGCGACACTCCACTCCACTCCACTCAAATGGCGCTCTTATCACACTCCTCCGTTGGTCTCTTATCAGCCGGCGGCATTGGTTGCTCAGAGGGGGGCTGACGGGGGGGGTTTGCTATTCCTAAGTAGCTCTAGGGCACTCGATCGGCTGCTGCTACTGCTGACCCACATAAATCACGTTCCAATGGCCCAAAATTTTGGCCAGACGTGCTGGCATTCGCTGGCATTACACTCCACTCCCGTTCCAGCCAAAACTAGGGATCGTCCCATAGACTGGGCAACTACTTTCTCGGGGCGGCTCTCCTAGTGAGACGCGACGTGCGAACTGTGCAACGGACGGTGGCTAACTGACTCGTACTCGGACTGGGACCCGGACTCTAGTTCTGATGCTATGCTCCGAGCATCGGGGCGACCGGCGTTGCCTTAAAGGCAGTCCAGTCCCACCGACTACCGAAAATAAAGCTTCCACTTGTTTGTTTTGTGTTTTGTTTTATAATTAACAGCAAAGACAAAAGGAATACGGAATGGAAGAGCGAGAGAGAGACCGCCAGTGGGAATACCCTCACAGAAGGCACAAGGCAAATAGAGGGAAATGCTTCGAACAAATCGAAAGTGAAAACAGTAATACCTTCTCATCAAAGGGGCCTAAGAGGTACCCAATAAAATCGTATTTACACGTTCATTGATCGACTCATTGGACTCGAACGAGGAACGCTCTCTCGATCACCTGCTGCTGGTGGGCAAACAGATCTCTCGTACTCGTACTCATAAAGAAGACAGCCCTGCCTGCAGGTGACAGCTGAATGCCAGACCCTCGCGAACTGGCCCTCCGCCCATCTCCCGTTCCACGAGCGATATGGTATTTGCCTTCAGTTTAGTCGATCCAAGTATTATCAAGTGATATTCGTCGGAAGATATGCAAATTCCCCCGTGAGGCGTGCTCAAGGTTTTCTCTGCCAAATCGAGGACTGGTTGTGTGGTTCGGGGGCCTTGGCATATTTCACTTGAATTATGGGAATCGTACTAATCGCATACGAGGCTTGCTGGCATTAAAGTATATTTATCTGCTGTTCTTATTGTATTTCCTGCGGGCAAGAGTACTGTGAATCGAAGCTTCTGTTCGTGCTTTTACACGACACTTACCGTTGCTCTAATCGGTCTGCACTGCAGTCCCCTCCCAGCATTCGTAAACATATCTTATCTGCTCGGAGAGTAACTGTTAAACAAGAATGCATGTAAGAAGGCTGGGCTGCATCGCGAGAGAGCGCGAGAGGGGATCACTAGAGCGGGAGAGAGCGGTCGTCAGGGAGAGCTTACCGACGCCGGTGAGAAGACCGACGTAAAAGTCGCACTTAATGAAGCATATCTCTAGAACGAACTCCTGTCCCTCCAAGGGAGCTTTTAGTACAACAAGAATATTCCCTTTGGAAAAGCTCCATTCGCACATCTGAATAGACAGGTCTCCAACCCGATAAATCTGTTAAAAGCTCCCAAGAAAAGCTTTTCTTTCAAGCGCAAAACTCACCTCAGGCGGTTGTGGCGCCAAGGATGTTTGCTTTTCCCAGGATACTCACGGATCTACCATAACACGGCGAAACGGAACGTCAGGACTTAGCACGCATTAAATAACATCAAAATAAACAAACAATTTTCGCAGACAATTGCTTCGAGGTCCTGCCGCTAAACAGCCGCAACAAATTGTGGTTAAAGCGAAGCGACGTATGACGTAGATTGAAGTGGGTATGGGATGGGATGGGGTGGGGGGTGGGATTATCCTAGCGGAAAAGTATTCTGCCACGTGGGTCGTGTGCCGTTTCAGAGAGATTCATCGAATGGATTTGCTCTGGTTTGAATGCCAAACGCTAATCGATAGAAACCAGACAAAGGTCCTTCTTGGGCTGTGCGTCAGGCCAGGCCAGGGCAGGGGGTGGGCTGTGGGCCGTGGGCTGTGGGCCGTGGGCTGTCGTCTGTGGATGATGGGTGAATGGGTGCTCTACCAGCTCTTGACACTATCAATCTGTTTTCTGTGCATTTGTTTGTTTGCTTTTTTTGTGTGTGAGAACGAACTGTGTTTGATTCAATTATCACGACATGAGTGCTTCTGAGATCCTGAGATAATCAATGGGAAATATCTTTGGAAAATACGAACATAGTACCACCGATTAGGAGTGCACTTTGTGCCATGGTTACTGGTTCCAGGAGTGATACTATTTCTTGTACTATTTTTGATTTCTTAAAGATTACTTGTTAATTTTAAACTACACTTTTTAATCTTTCCGATTATCATAATAGAAATACACCATTGCAAAGTGCGAAATTGGATTGGTTTTTAATCTTAAAAGTGATGTAGAATACGTGTTTACTGAATAGATTAAAAGATGGATTGTACTTCTAATAAGAGTACTAGAATCTATATTGTTCCCGTTCTACGGCCCAAAAATTTGCTTACATTTCAGATATTTTTTTCGACACAAAATAAGGTATTCTTTAACTTCTAAAACTTTTTGGTAGGTTTTAATGGTTATTGAAAGTAGTAATTGATTAAATTTTGTTCTTAAACAAATATTTTATAATGGCGTCTCGAGCTTCCGCCAAAGAAGCCTCTCCTGGCACGAGAGAACCCTTGAAACTTTCTTCTATCCCTAGAATACCCCAGGGATCGCCAACCATCGCCATTAGCTATGACCTTCCTTTAAGCCACTTCTTCCCACAAAGCTTCTCTCCGAATTAGCCTTCCAGCCAACTCTTTGCGTGCCTCCTTTCCAAATTAACATGTTCGGTTTGGCTTAGGCTTTAAGAACTCTTCAAAAATGACGCACAAATATGCAAATCAAATGAGAGTTGCATACACACATTGTATATTTTATTTATTTTATGGTTTTCCCACAGTCAGGTCAGGTCAGATCTCGGCGATTAGCGTCTCTTTCGGTGCGCACTCGTTTGAAATGCGATAATTTAATTGTGGCCCAATGACAAGTCCGAACCACATTCTAAACATCAATCCATCCGCACTAAAAAAGGGGTTGGGACGGGAGTAGCCGTACCCGTCCACTGTAGGGCGGTTTTCCTGCCAGCGATTCCGAAAAGTTAAATTAACAATCGTGTTTACATTGGTTTGTAACAAGATTTCACTTAAGGATGTCAGCTTTTGTCCCGCCACCACACCACACACTCACATTCCTATTCCTATCTGCTGCTCAATCCGTACGGTTCCTGGGTACCTCTGGATCGTGTTCCGGGCACTTACCCTCCATCAAAACTGATTACTGTCATCACGGACGGACGCAAGGTCCGGGGGGGTGCCGGGGGTACTGCGGAGTGTGCGCCGACGCGTGCTACAAGCAAATTTGTCTGGTAATGAAAAGGTTTGCGCATCCGCCCTGACATATTGCCGCGTCGTCCCTTTGTTCGATTCGATTCTACGACTGCTCGGGATTTTCGCGCCTCGGGTTAGGGCACGCGACCAGGTCGTCCGCCTGGGCGGGCCATCGCTGGCTGAGATTCGGCGAGCACTTGGTCCCCGACGTAGCTAATTTACGCGTAAACCAAAACATCAAATAAACATAATTCAATTTCAACAATTGCCCCGTGCGTGACTGGTGTTGACAAAGGCTCTGCGGCTGCTTCGAGTGGTTCCTGATCCTGCTCTCGTTTCTCCTTCTGCTGGGGGGTTAGTTCTGGTTCTCGTTCGGGTTCGGCTTCGGGTTTCTGGTTAAGTTAAATGATCCGTGAAATGTAGAGCATTGACTGCTATCTCCCATGGCTGTGTAATTGTCCTGATCCCGTGGGAATGGAATCCGACTCCAGTTGCTCTCCGATCAACAGGTTCGATGGCTGGCGGCCCCTATAAAGAGCTCTCATTACTGACAGACTTCCTTCCCGATTGTCCATCTCCCATATGGCTGTGCTCTCCCCCTATTTCAATTGGGCCTGCGATGGGGTTAGGTCTCTGCTGTCTTCTTGCTCTCTCCATCTCCAGCTCTCCACGGATAAAACATGGCGGTTGCCTGCTGTGCGAAATATAATGGCAAAATGTCAAAAACAGGTGACGGGAAGCACAAAAGCTACAGCTACAGCCGAAAGGGGAGTGGCACAAATGGGGAGGGCATCGGCTAGGGCGACTAAGAGATGCGCTACAGTACAGAGAAAAGAAGAAGGATTGTATGGAATATTTGTGGCATATCCAATACCTTCTATTGAGCCTTTATCAATGCTAAGAAAATTCCAAGACTATAAAGTCTTACAAGCTATAGTTCCTCTTTCAAGTATTGTATACTTTCCCCTGACATCTCTCCATCATATGTGACTCCCCCCACAACTGACGACAAATCAATTACGATAATTAGCTACCATCTCAGCTACAGATCTAAGGGGTGTCGTTGTAGGGCAGCAGCCAGAGGCCAGCAGGCTGAACGACTTTCCCACACACTCAGCATCGCATCCGAAGCACCCTGTACTTGTGAAACTCCGCCCACCCGGTTGAGGGCGCCGCACGGCGAATGGCTGCCCAGGATGCTGAATGCTTAGGGGTGGATTTGCGGGTCCTGTCCTTCCTGGGCAGAGTTGTGGCATTTCCAATTGGATTTTGTGGCAACTATAAAAGGCTCGCAATTCCCGGGAGACGGACTCATTAAACATTTAAACTTATTGGACAGCGGAAGTGTCGGGAAAGGTGTCCTGTCCTGGTGAAACGTTAGAAAGTGGAACTTCTCAGAACCCATCTTGAAGTGTAGTGAAGTTTTCTCGGAAAATTCAAGAAAAATGTCGCGTAATCAATTGCCAGATTCGTCTTCATCACCGCCAATAAGGTGAGAGAAGGGATCCTGTCCTATCCCCGAAAACGCAGCATTTTCTTGGCCTTTTTTGGAAGAAAACTATTAAAACTTTTTCAAGTAAAAGTTCATAAAATTATAGTTTTAATCAATCCAAAAATCTTCTAAGAACTGACATGGTTTTGGACCCTTGCAAGCTTAGTTTTCGGGTAACCTCCCGAAACTTTGTTCTTGCCGACGGCATCTCCATTTCAAATACAACTCTTGATCCTTCCAAACCCTAACCCTTCGTTGTACTCCCTAGCCACATGCCGTTCCACAACTTTGATGATGATCTGATCAATGATCTACCCTCCTGCATCTATGCGGGCCAGCATCAGGGTGGCAACCATGGGGGTGGCGGAGGTGCCGGCGGGTCAGGTGGCGGCGGCAGCTCTGGACTGCGCCTCAACTCGAATAATCTGCGGCACATCCAGCAGCATTATATGCAACACGGAGGAGGTACATACGACTGAAAGATACCTAAAGAAATAAACTCGAAAAACTACTATATAAATCTGTTGGATTTCGTAGAGAACCTCTTGGACTCGTCGACCAATCCCATGGGTGTGCACCAGTCGAATAGTGCCACGCCCTTGATGTGCAATAGTCCCAGTGCCAGCAGCAGTGGTGGCGGCCCTGGAGGATCTGGAGCCCCGGGAGGAACAGGCGGAGGGGGAGGAGGAGGCGGCTCCAATCCCAACTACGGCTCGGTGGGTGCCACAGCCGCCTCCAGCTACAAAATGCAGCGACAGGCGGCCAATGTGCGAGAAAGGAAACGCATCCAGAGGTCCGCACCAACTGGGTACACCAAATGGTCTTTTCCATTTTAAAAACATTACTCTGCCTAAAGCATCCCGAGCCAGCAATGGTCGACTAACAAGCGTCATTCCCTCTCCCTTCTTTTCTTTTCTCTACTTTCTTTGACCTCTCGTTGCGCTTTGCAGTAGCATCAATTCGGCCTTCGATGAGCTGAGGGTCCATGTGCCCACATTTCCGTACGAGAAGCGATTGAGCAAGATCGATACGCTCAGGCTGGCCATTGCCTACATATCCCTGCTGCGGGAGGTGCTGCAGACCGACTATGATCCACTGACCTATGTGGAGAAGTGTCTGCGGGGAGAGATCAAGGCGGATCGGGCCAACTGGAATACAAGTGGTGGGTTGATCACAGGATACTTTAGAGAGGAAAGAGGGTTCTTTAACTGGGATATTCGTGTGCTTTTTTCCATAGATCTCACTGCCCGTCTTTCGTGGATCAATTGGGAGAACCTGGGCGTCCATCCTGGACGGCGTACCCTGCTCACCTCGCTGGCTCTGTCCTCGGAGCCCATGTGTGGTGCTCACTGCGGCATGCCATGAATGGGATGGTGTCCAGATTAGCCAAGCTAACTCTGGAATCGATTGCTAAAAGCATTAACTCCAAGTTCGTCCCCCCCAAAAGTCTTCCCTCTTATGATTTAGTTAAAGACTGGCTAGGATTTCTACAGTTACTAACAATAAGCAATAGTAATATGTTTTTATTTTGAAAAGCATCCAAAGACACAAGACCCCACAAAACCATCGAAGCACCTTTCTCCCCACCAAGGTGGGAGAGGGGGGAGTAGTTGTTGGGTTCGATGGCGGCTGCTGCTGCTGCAGGTTTTATCAATTACAAATCAATTCCTCAAATCATATTTCAGGATATATATGTAGTATCAGATCAGTTGTAAATAGTGAGTATTCTACGAAAACGAAGACCGTGCACATACGGGCCCCCGATTCGTGGCTAACAGACATACACATACACATATACATATACAGTTAGGCAACTATGTAACAACTTTAAAAGCATTTTATATAAAAGTTCACACACTACACACGTGCGGTGTGGCGTGTTGTGTGTTAATCTAGACGTAGGCATAGATATAGACATATACATATTATATATAGCTCTCCTCCTAACCATCGTACATATACTCGTACTCAAAAATAAATACTCTTTTGATCAACAGACACAAAGAACTAAGAACACAAAATGTTGTCGTATGTTGGATAAGCTGATGGATGGATTGATTGTTGTGTGAAATGCGCGTTTGTGAATTTGGTAATACATGCTATAACTTGGTGTACACATATATGCGGAAGATATCATCTAGACTCTAGAGACTTTGTTTTTTGGCTACTACTCCTACTGCTGGCGTTTTTCGTTCCGATTTGGTAACATGGGTTTTTTGTTTTTTGTTTTGATTTGATTTCGTTGGCTAATACTCGAATCGCTTTTTGGCTTCAATGATAATACAGGCACACCTACATTATATGGTACTATACCCAATGACACATTTAAACGACTACGCTCCTAATAATTGAATTTTTCGATTGCTTCTCCAATTTGGTATTTGGTTTTGTTGCTTGTTTGATCTAATATTTGATCTGCTGGTCGTAACTCCTCCGCTATCAATCTTAAGCAGGATTCAGCACTGCCACCTTCCGCAGGCTCTCCAGTTCGCTGCGTTTCAAGCGTAATGCAAACATCGACTCTATGAAGCCATGACAGTCCGTAACAATGCTGTCCTGGATCATGATGTCGCGAAAGTGTGTGGCCAAGGCGGCAATATCGTCGCAGGCCAGTATGCTGGTCTTGTGGGTGACAAACATGGCCAAAGCGGCACGGAAAACGATCTTGTAGCCTTCGGAAAACACACAATCCCAGATGCGCAGCACCGTCTCCACCGGCAGCACCTCGGCAAATATGCAGATGAACCACTTGCTGGCTATAACAGGATAGGGAAGACCTGAAAAGGGGCAAAGGGTGAGACATGAAAGGAAACCCTGATGGGAGAACACTCACCCAAATTGTCCACATGCCGATTCACAGCTGGAAAGCGCCTAATCACCAGCTCGCGAAAGACAGCGAGGTCCCTTAGCAGATTGGCCATGTTGTGCGAGTGATACTGTGGCACAATATTCTCCACGATATGCTTGAGCAGCCAGAAGGACTTCTCCTCGTCCTCGGTGACGATGAGCAGCAGCCCGGCTATGTAGTTGAGGCCCTGGCAGTAGCCCACATCTCGATTGTGGTGGGCATAGGCGATGAGGATGTTGTACAGGCGCTGCTTCTTCGTGTCGAAGTGGATATTGTCGGGAAACGTACGAGGTAGATCGATTGATATGGAATCGCTGATTTCCTTGTCAAAGGTTTCGGTGTTCAAGAGACTGCGGTACAGATAAGGCGCCCGCTTTTGTTCGGCTGCGGCGCCGGATATCTTCATCCAAACATCGGGACGGTAGGGGCCCGGTATCCCCTTTCGAATATAACGCTTCAGTTTAGCATCCACCTGGCTGAGATCTGGGTTCTGCTGCAGTATGGCCTCCCATTTCATGCGACGGCGTGTCAGCGTCTTCAGGTAGCCGTCCATGAACTTGGAATAGTTATTGTAGTCGAAGTTTTGGCCACGTTTGAAGCCATACTCGTCCACATCGCTACAAAGACCAAAATGAGTTTGAGGCTGAATACAGATTCAGTGGAGCGTGCTGTCCGCTTTGGACTCACCTGAACTTTGAACTTGTGGTAGCATCCATAAGAACTAATGACTAGATTTTGTATTGCTCACGTTTGTTGGTCGTTCGTTGGTCTTTTGGTCTTTTTTCTTGTTTTTTTTTTTATAAGGGTTCTGCTGCGTCAGTAAATCGGCGTTGGCTGTGGCATGGCCCCAAAATTGCGTTTTGGTATTCAGCGCACGTTGCTCGGTTACGTCGCTGCCGCTAGCGCTGCTTCCGCTGCTGCAACTGCAACATTCAATTGGGTTAAAGGTCATTAAACATTACTTGCCACAAAGCCCTTCATTTATTTTTAAGTCACTTTTAGCCTTGCCAATCGCCCACCTACCTACACACTCTGATCCGATGTCCTTGAACGCTGTGGGGTGGCCTTTTGTGTGTGCGCCCACTCGTGCTGCCTCTGCTGCTGCTACTGCGCTGCCTCGGCCTCTGCTGTGGTAGGCGTTTTAGCGCGCCTCTTCACTGATAACATTTACCTCGCGCCACAGGAGTGAGGGGCCGGATTGGGGGACACAGGTACAGGCACAGGTGTCGCGGAGCACGTCTCGGGTGCCAGCGGCGTGCTTTCGGTGACTGGTGATTGGTGCGTTTGGAGCTGCCACTATTGATTTCATTGAAGATTTATGTGCCACTTTGATAATGGCTTAAACTAACTAAGATTGTTTTTAACGCGAGAGCGAGACCAGCAGCAGCGACCCTCAGAAATATACTGCAAACATACTAAATATATAAATATTTACGTATTAACTACACGCTTACTTCTACTCATTTGCTACATATTAACTGCACTTTCATGTAATTACCAAAAGCGACACCTGTACGTTGAAAATTGTTGGCCTTTTTTTCCAGCGCCAGTGTGAAAAACCTCCGTTATCCACTTTTTGACAGGCCGTTTTTCCGACATTTTTGAAAAAATTGAGATTTTGATGGTCAACGATCAGGAATTCGATGCTGATTACGAATTAGTATTCGATGAGACCTGGGAAATTACTTTAAATGGCAATTCTACACGATTTCTACATTGGTGCATTGGACGAAATACTAGAAAACACTGTGAAAAGTATAAAATTTGCAAGGTGTGTGAGCTAGACATGGTGGCAAAAAAAATCAGTGTGACCAAAAAATATTTATCCATAAAATATACCGTATGACACCAAGAAATATACCAAAATATACCGTCTCATTTCTAAATACTCTCTACATGAAATGTACAAGGAAAGTGGAAAGAAAGGTGTTACCGAGGCCTACAAATGCATCATGTCTTCAAATACCAGCAACATTGCGACCGTTTTTTTGGTTGAACTTGCTTGCTTAAACCTTGTTTTAGCTAAAATACAATAATAGGAACATCAAAATTGAGGAATATGAATAATAGAACTTGAGTTCGTCAGTATACGGTATATTTTGGTATATTTTAACGATAAGGTGACACTGCGCATTACGCAATTCAAAACAACAAAATATTACGAAAGCTTTGCGTTTTATAATTAAGTACTTTAAGGGACCGACAAGCACTACAAAATGCTGCGAACAGCTACGATGGGACTCCTGTCAGCCGTGGCGGTAAAGGCGGCTCCAGAGGCTCCCAAAGAGAAAGATCCAAAGAAGAAGAACGACGAGGACTGCTCACTCGTGTGCCGCCCCAGCGAGCTGCCAATCTACGGCAACTTGCGCAAGACACAGTGAGTAGAGTGCACGGGTCGTCCTTTTGAAGCCAACGCCAATACCATACCCATACCATGCTTTAGGCCTAAGGAGCCCCGTGAGCATAAAGAGTCGGCGCTGGAAAAGAATCTGGAGACCGGAGTGCGTGCGGTGCGGGAGGAAGTGCAAGCTGGATATCGGGCGGTAGCGGACCAGGCCGGCATCATCGGCACATACGTGGACACGGCCAAGGCCCATACGCAGCACACCCTCGACATCCTGAACGAGCCACAGAACTCGCTCCATCGCAGCGGGGCCATTGTGGTGGGCGGTCTGGCGGGTTTCATCTTTGCCGCCCGCGGTGGCTTCGTCAAGAAGGTGATCTACACTGGCATTGGATCCGGAGCGGTGGCCTCCATGTGCTATCCCCGCCAGGCGGAGGACAACTGCCGCGTGGTGCTGCACGAGGGGCGCAAGATCTTCGCGGTTGCCTACAACTTCATCAAGGGCGTGAAACCCGGCGAGGAGGTGCCCATTGAGCCTATCCAGAAGTTCCCCACCTCGCTGCAGGACCTCAAGTTCTTGGCCTTGGATCTGATCGATGAGGCCAAGGAGGTGGTCCTTCCCAAGAAGAAGTAGACTCAGAGGCAGGGCCTTGGCTTTAAACGAACCTAAAATCGAACCGGAAGTGTGACATCGATTCAGGCCATCTCTTCCTGTGGCTTTCCGTCGCTTGAATTCTTTCCGATTTTGTGATCATCAATATAATTCTTTACCTCTCTCTCTGCGGAGTACTCTCTCCATGGAGAAGTAGCCACAAATAAATTCGCGTCGCGTCCCAAAAGTGAAATCTCTGTACAATTTTGTATCTGTATCTGCGATCTGTGTGTGGGCCGTGGACAGAATCTCTCACACGAATCTTTGAGTGATTAATTGTTCAAGCATCCGCTGGTGCTGGTGCTGGAGCTGTTGCTGGTGCTGGTGTTGGTGTCAAATGTCACTGACGGACGCCTCGCGGTGAAGAAGCTGTTGAAAAGTGAAATCCGCTGGAAAGTCTCCGTCTCCCCACGTGCAAAATCGACGATTGTGCCAATCATCTTCAATGCGGCCCCTCAGGGGCGATGACTGAAAAGGAAATGAATGAATGGTCGCCGTCGTCGTCGTCATCGTCGGATACTCGAAAGGGCCCCCGAGGCCAACAATTGTTCAATGAAATGCCAGAATATTTTCTCAATAATTTTTGTTTTTATTCGCTTTTGGAGATGCTTTCGCAGCGCGCTATAGATAAACTTTGTTCTTTGGGCAAGATACAAACCACATGGATGGATGTCTGTCTGCAATTTGTTTATAAATTAGATAGATTTAGTTAATTGTTTTAATGATATTTCTAGCCTAAAATACCAACAACATTGTGGACATGTATTCGCAAATGACTCTCCCTCCCATACCCTACCCCTACCCCTACCCTAACCTCCCCCTCTGTCCAATCTTTTCGGCTATATATACAAATGGAAGTCCCCCTTCGAATCCCTTTTTTTTTGAGTGTTAGACAACTTATGGATCTAACATTTTTCGCTAGACTAAACTTAATGGGCGTTGACTCGTCGTGTGTGTTAGTGTTAGTGTGTGTGTGTGTGCTTGGGCAGGGGGCGTGGCAGTGTGTCAATGCTGATTATTAAATTGTTTAAATTGAAGCTAACTACGCTTAACATTCCTTTAAGATAAATCACACAAATCTTATATAGATACAACTTGATAAATTAAAACAATAACAAAAGTCGAGCGAGCGATCGTCTGATCATCTGATCATCATCTGACATGCTCCAGTATCCAGGGTACAAACTTGGAGATGCGCGTGCACACGCCCGGCAGATTGGCCTCCGCACAGCCAATGCCCCAGGAGATGATGCCAGCCAAAAAGAAGCGACCATCCGACGATTTGGCCTGCAAACGAGAGAAAGGATAATCTTTATACTGAAAAGAGAGAGAGAGAGATTCCTTGAGTTGACTTACCTGCAGAGGTCCGCCGGAGTCGCCCTGGCAAGAGTCCTGGCCTCCCGTCTCATAGCCCGCGCACAGGAATATGTCTGGTATGAATTCTTGGCGTCCGGCGCGCAGAAACATGGACTTGCAATTGTCGTTGCTTACAATTGGAACGGAGACCTGTAGAAGAAGGAATTGTGAGATGTTTAAGATGCATTTTCTCATAGTCTTCTATCCCATTCTCAAAGATCTTCCAACCATCCCCAGCCCGAAAAGCTGTGTTCCCTTCAAATCTTTTCTCAATTTCATATTCCTAATTGCAATCTCTCCCACTCTCTACGCTGCAGTTGCTGCATTTGGCTCATTTGCCTTCTGGTCGATTCGCTGCGGTCTTCGGCTGTTGCACCACCAAGCACTCACCTCTTGGAGGACCGAGGGCAGGGTGCCGCCCTCGCTCAGACGACCCCAGCCGGTGACCGTGGCATTCATGCCAATTAGAAGGCTCTCCGTCTCGGGCAGACAAATGGGACTGACATGCGGCGCAAATTCGAGCGGCTGCTCCAGCTTGACCAGCGCCAGGTCGTACTCGTACGTGAAGAAGTTGTACTTCGGATGGACCACCTTCTTGGCCACGCCGCGCTCTATATAGGGCAGCTGTTCCTGCACATGGGAGAAGTCGTACTCGCCCACGCGGATGCGTATCTGAGAGATGAGCAGGCTGGAGCGGAAAGCAGAGGAGAGGCATAGATTAGCTTCGTTTGGATGGGGCTCGGACTCGGAATGGGATACTCACTCGTCCACACAGTGACCGGCTGTGGCTATCCAGTTCTCGTTGATCAAAGCGCCACCGCACCGATGGGTGCTCGAGAAGCCAAAGAAGGAGGTGCGTCGCACCGACACCTGCCAGGGCCAACGACCGAAGGCCGCACTCTTGCCGCCCACAATTCGCGTTTCGGGCCGTGCCAGCGTCGGGACGCCGCATTCTGCAACAATAACAATAACAAATTGGAGTGTCAAGTCGGGACATGATCTAAAGGGGCGTGGCACCTACCGCTGCGCGCCGCCGAAATGGTCTTCACATGCCCCAGCGCCGTCGTTGCCCCGCCCGCCGCCCCATCGTGTGTGGAGGAGTCCGTTATCTCGTTGGTCTCGATATGGCCCCCCTCTCCGCCGCCACCGATGGGCCGATGCGTGGGCCGACTGCTGCTGCTGCTGGAGATGATGCCTCCACTGCTGCTGCTGGGACTAGGATGTGTTCTGGTCGTGGTGGGTGTCTTGGCAGTGGTTGTCGAACTCCTCGTTGTGCTGCTGCTCTCTGTGGTGGGCCTCTGGTAGGGCCTTGCGTTGCTGGTAGTTCTCCTTGTCGTTGTCGTTGTTGTCGGAGCTGGTGTGGTCGTTCTCCTGGTCGTCGTCGTCGTTGTTGTCGTCGTAGCCTTCGATGTGGAGAAGGTTGGGTAAGCCGACGATGTGGCTAATGATGTGCCCGCCGACAGCTGCAAGGCAGGCCAAAGTGGTAAACATTATGCTAAAATACTCAACGGCCAGCGGAATATTCCCTTCCCCATTCCCCATTCCTCATTCCCCATTCCCCATTCCCATTCCCATTCCTGAGCCATGCAAAGAATCAATTTTTCATTTCGCCGCTAAATCAGCATTAAGTGGGGATCTTTTGCGGGGATCCTAAGTGACTTCTGGATGCCCTAACCAACGGGGATGTGGATTTGTGCATATGTTTTCCATGAGGATACCCAAGATATAGCATTCTCTCTTCTTGGAAGTACTCTTCCCCTGGAAAGAGCATCGCATTCTACACAACACACCCCTGAGAGTGGCTCTCGTCATTGTCAGGCAGCGCAGGACTTAGGGGCAGGGCAGGGCAGGGCTGGGGTAGAGGTAGAGGCAGGCAAATCTTACATCAACTTTTGGCCCTGACTTTGTGCAAACAATAAAATGTCCCCCAAGGCTGTGGCCGCCTGCCATTATGAAGGCTCAGGACCCAGTCCCGGGATCCCCAGGTCCCCCCACCATTCACCCATTCCCCAAAGTCGCGTAGAGTAAATGACCTCGTGGCTCGTTTGTTTCGCTTTCGACATCAATGCATCACCAGAACCAGAATCCAAATCGGAACTGGAGGGAGAGGGGAGTCTCTGCCACTGCCTCTGCCACATATTTACATACCTGTGGCCTGGTGGGGCCCTGTGTCTGGATCGTCGTCCTCGTCGTCGTCGTCGATGATGTCGTCGTGGATGATGGTGGCAGTGGCGGTGGCGGTGGCGGCCGCTCGTAGACAATCGGTTTCTTTGTGGGCTTCGATGGCTTCGAGGGACGTGGGCCGGACATTGGGAGATTGACGATGCCGGGCTTCGTCCAGCCGGTGGGTCGCGGCCTGGTAATAAAGCTCGGTTCGGTGGTCATCTGCCAGTGATTCTGTTGATTCTGTTGATGCTGCTGCTGCTGCTGCTGCTGGGTTGATGTATGCCAAATGCTATCTGCAGTTGGTATGGTATTTGTTTGTTATAATTCCTCTGTGTGTGCTCTGTGCTAACAATGCATAATGATTGGGGGAGGGGTTGGGGGGGAGGCGCCACTCACTTGAACTGGAGCTGGAGCTCGAACCGGCGTGCATGGAGGCGGCACTCAGCAGATCCGAGGCTGTTGTGGGCTTGCTCTGGTAGGGCGGAGGATGTGGGCGTGCCAGGGTGCCCTGGTGGTGCGGACCCGAAGGACGAATCACCAACGTGCCAGCGCCATGTGGTCGCTCGATGGTGGTCATCCCACTGGAGGAGGGAAATGGGGAGGGTAAATCATTTTATATTTAATATATTTTATGGATTTACCTAATCATCGGCTTGTAGGCGGGGGGCGGCGGACGCGGCCTTAGTGTCAGCGGCTTGGTGGGTCTCGTGTACGAGAAGGCCGTCTGCGGCAGGACAATGTTGTCCGTGTAGTTGTGCGTGCAACAGGAGCCGAACATGAACGAGTCCACGCACATGCCCACGTGGCGGCCCTCGCTCTTGATGCACTCCCACACGAACATGCAGGTGCCCTCCACGCGCCCGAAGGAGCACGGCTTGGGGCTGATCTTGAAGTTCTGGCTGTTCCGCTGCTGCAGCTGCTGCTGCTGCTGCTGCTGGTAGCCCTCCAGCCGGTGGGGGCTGCGATAGAAGCCCGACAGATCCTCATCTTCGATGGAGTCCAGATCGTGGGGTGGCGTGATCAGGGCCGCTGTCGCTGTGGCCACGAGGCAATTGACTAAGATTAAGGCTACTAATACTTCTACTATTTGGTCTAGACTCCGCCTGCTACCCTTTCCCGCTGCCGTTGCTTTGTTGACTAGCCAATGCCGTTTGGGACACATCTTGGTGGTGGCTGCTGCTGCTCCTCCTCCTCCTCCTGCTGCTGCTTCTCCTCCTTTTGCTGCTGCTGGGCTTCTGCTGCAACGAAGGTAGAAAAGAGCATGACAGTTTTCGGACATTTGTCTTGTTTCGCCTGCCGGAACCCATCCACCAGAACCAGAGTCGGGGTCCCCTTTTTGCACCCCACTAATTAGGCGCACTTGTCGCGGCGACCCAACAAAAACAAAAATGATGGCAAAAACATTAGAAAGATAAATAGAAAATAGAGTCGAAGATGGGCATACTCTAAGAAGATGGAATATGGGAGTACTTTTATGCCACTTTTATAGATGAGAGATCTAGTTATCCCTGCCTTTATCTAGGGGTTTCCCTTCTGTCCATTACTATATTTTGTGCCATTTTTTGATCCCCCCCAATGCATTAGACTGCTGGTCATAGGTTAGACGCACGCTTACTTGCATTCAAATTTGTTTAATATCTATTACTTTAAAGATGATTGAGAACAAATTTGATATGCAGAAACCTTGGGCATTCAATGATACTTCAAGCATGATCTTCAAATGATTATTAAATTTTGAAAAATTATGTTTTTCAAACATTTTCCTGAAGCAACTCGAAAAGGGCAGCTTTTTCTTGGAGGCCTTAAGACATATTAATTTTTTGGAACAAAAGTAACTTATTTTTAACTGAAATTTTTAGCTGTTGTTAATATTTAGCCCTTGAGATAAAAGGAAAAAATAGCTTCAGCGATAAGTACTGCCTATATATAGGTACTCTGACCAGTTCTTCATGGAATGATATAGGGCATCTATATCTTCAAGGGTATGATGCGTTAGGAAAAACCTTAGAGTGAGGCAGGCCCAGGCAGCGATTTCTACTCGTTATGATTGCCCAGCAACAGCAGCAACAGCGGCAGCAGTGGCAGAGGTTGTGCCTCATGTTGCACATGTTGCAGATGTTGCTGCTGCCTGCCTGCCTGTCGTTGCAGTTGTCGTTTTTGTTGCTGCTGCTGCTGCTGCTGGTGCGGTTGCTGTGCAGTCAGTGACTGGTTTAATTACATCTTTTCACTTTTGCTTCATAATCAGTTGGTTTTTTCTGTGTTTTGTTTTATTGTTGAAGCAAGAGTGGAAAAAATGTATTGCGATCGCACGGAATCTGTTTTACAACGACGACACATGCCACAATTAATAATTTCTTGTCCCCAAAAAGAAGAAAGAAAGAGAGTTGAGTTGAGTAGAGTTGCGAGGGGCAGGTGCTTCTAGTATGTATCTTTAAAATTTAATTAAAGCTTGGCCAATCGCCTGGCTAGACCTTCTCTGTGGTAGATGGTGCATGGTGCACGGTGCACGGTGCATGGCTCTGGCCCCCTTTGTGGCTGATGACAACTTACCTGTGTCCAAGTCTGTGTCTGGGTCTGATTAAAGTTGCTTGCTTCATCGGTAACGTGCCGGGCGCATGTCTGCAATAGAGATTGTGTGGCAGCGAGTGCCGGAGAGTTGTAGAGTGCTCGAGAATATAATAATCAGAATCATAAGTATAGGAAGGAGAGGAAGGACCCACCACCACCACCTCTGCTATGGTACCGTGATACCATGATACCATGATACCATGATGGTTGGTTGTTAGTAAGTTTTTTCTACTTCATATTTTGTTGCTGTTCTGCTGTCGAGCGAATGTCGAGCGGAATGTGCACTGCGCGCCCTGGCTATAATTAGTGGCCTCTAACTGCAGTAGATCCACATTTAAGTGGTGCATGCATGTGGTGCCACCCACCAGACAGGCCCCCCCCACTCACGAGACCCACGAGATTGCGGTATTAGTCGATCCTCAGAGATCGTAATCGTATAATCACCGCCATCATCATCATCGTCATCGTGTGGTAGATGCTGGCGAGTTTGCGGCCAGGAACCGCAGTGGCATGGGGCAGGGGGGCTGCTGGTGCTGCTGACAACACTTTGGGGGCGTCACCACTCGGCCATCATTATGTGACACTCGTATGAGGGTTTCATGGGAACAACTTCTTGCCACCAAAAAGGAGATTATGGGTGTTGGAATAATTGATGGCTTGGGCGCTTAATTACTTGGATTTTTATCGCTTAAAGCTTTAATTTTTCGACAATTTATTCGTGGAATAAACACAGAAATATCTGTGGGGAAACATGGATTCCACCTATCCTTGGGGGATGTATAAGGGATGCATTGATATACCATGAGATTCCCACATATCTTAGCCTCTAAAGCATGCCTTTCCCCTCTCCTGGGGATATTCAATCTCCCAGCCAATCATCCCGCAATCGAAGCCCCAAATCATACGTGTAGACAAATTATATCTCAGCCAGCAAAATCCCGTTTATCGCCTCATCATCTCAATGTTTGATTATAATTACAAATGGCTCCAAAATGCAATTTGATACCAACATAAAAACGAAGACTTGGAAGAGTCTTTCAAGCACATCATTGGCTGCCATGTCGATGTTGATTGAAACCGAAATTGATATTGATGTTGGAAGCTCTGATCATCTGCCCCCTGCTCCCTGCCCCCTCCTGAGCCGACCAATTTCTGGCCTTTTCCCAGACTTTGTTGCCGTGTCTAGGCCTCTTTCTGGGAGGGGCGGGGGTATCTGCTCATTGGGTTCCATTGAGCCAGAAACGCAAACGCTCACTCTTAATAACTTTATTTTGAAAATAGTAAAGAGAGAGGGGGTAAAAAGATGTGCTTGCCCCTGCCACACGCCACAAGGCCCCGATCCATTCGGCGCATGAACCGTTGGAAATCGATTTCGTTACGTTTTCATTTCCTCAACGAAAGCAGCAGCCGGCGAAAGATCTTTTTTACTCACGAGATTTCAGAGTCGTGTTTTTTTTTTGCAGAGAGTTTTGGGCTCGAAAAATACCCGAAACGTAATTACCCCGTTTAAACGCCCCAAAACAGAAGCAGCAACCACTGAAAACCGAAAACGGAAAACTGAAGTAGCAACAGGCAATCTTTTGTGCTAATGACTATCTTTAGAGGGCCACAAAAAACCAAAACGAGCCAAAGACGGGTAGCAAACAGTCTGACAAACAGTCAAACAGTTCGTTCAGACAGAACCCACCAAACACTCAGACAGACAGACAGACAGACAGACCGACAGATAGAACAAGACCCAAACCCAAACCCAAACCCAAACCCAAACCCAAAGCCTGGGGCTAAATAATTTTCTAGCAAAATTTTTCAACTATTAGAAAAATGTGCCCCAAACCCCGAAAGAGATGCCGCCGGAGACTCCAAGTCCGACTTGGAGTTCGTGTGGTTTCCCCTCAGCTGACGATGGGTTGATCTGCCGGAGAATTAAGCAATGAACACTGAGAGAAAAGGTTTCTGCAATTGGAAAAACTAAGGCCACAAAATATCATCTACGAAATGTTTAATGAATGATAGATGCACTTTTCTTATAGAATGAAAAGGGTTAGACTTATAGGATTAGTGGCTTATTTTGTTGGGAATTAATTTCACTACGAAAAAATCGAAAAATACGTCCATTCCTTACAAAAAACACATGCACAAAATTTGTTTAAGTTAAAAATACATTAAAAATGATAGAAAACTTCTACTTTGGCTATAAATATCTTCAGGCACAACCATGGCTTCAACACAAATACAAATTCCTATGAAAGGTCATAGCATACTCTTCTCAAACCATCAAATGTTTTGGATCTTAGTTCAATAAATGCCGAGTGAAAATTATTTAAGTTAAATTAAAATTGCATTATCTAAATATGAGCCTATGACCTCCTGGTCTCCTGCTAAGCACCTTCAGGAGTGTCCATTTTGTGGCCCAGTGCCAATCCCTTGTCGTTTCTCTCAGTGTAAATACGTGCAGATCAGAACGCGGGCCTGCAGTACTTGGCAACGGCTGCGGCAGCCGACTAGTTGAAGAGAGTAATTGTAATAACAATTGCGCAATTTGCGTCAGTCACTTAACTTCTACGTTTTTCCCTTGCCCCCTTGTCCCCTTGTCCCCTTCCCCTGCCACCTTTTGGCGTGTGGTAAAGTGAGGAAAAGTCTCAGCCCGTTTAGTTAAGAGCCCACTGGACACCGGGGGGGCATCAGCCGCAGTATCAGCACAAGATTCAGGTCCAGCTGCAGCTCTGGTAACAGCCGCTGGAGATGCGCTGCAACAGGGATAGATCTTCGGAGAAGAGTCGCCTCCTGTTGGCCGGTAGGCGTTTTGTCAATCGTCGGGCGATCGACAGGCGACGGCACAGATGACAGGCCGCCCAGGCTAATGAAAAAGATAAACAACTGGATCACAGCCTCACAGCAGCTCCAGTCCAAGCAAGTCCCAGCCAGACACGCAGCTAATATCACGAAGAGGAGGGGCTCGGGGGGGGAGCTGTACCTCTGATGGCGGCATCTTTGAGATGTGCCTCCTCGCAGAGGAAAGTACTCCCTAGTTATAATCGCAGCGCGTAACGCAAACACAATTTTTGAGTGGTTCGAGTTCGGGCCATGTGAAATCCATCTATGCCTGGGAGGCACACAAGATCTACGACCAGAGAAAGGCCACGAGGAGGAGGAGACGTGCAGAGAGTGTGTACAGTCTGGGGGAAAAGTCGTTGCACCTGAGACGTACGACGACCGCCGCTTATCAATGTGAAAATCAAAAGAGAATCAAAGAGAACGAGCCCCAAAGAGCGGAAGCGCAGTCTAAGCCAAATTGAAAGAGGTGCTTAAAGTCTCGTTATAACTGGGGGAATACTCGTACATATCGGTAGTATATCGCTCTCCGGAGAGTGATAAATGGATGCACATTTGATATAGGGATGGGATTAATGGCAAAAGAACCGTTTATGTTCGGTGGAGACCGGGAGGGGCACAACTTTCTGCAGTTAATGGATGGACCCAGACCTACGATCTGAGCACCAGTTCTCCATCCACTTATGAGATTAACATAATGATCTCTGTCTCATTAATTCCACAAAGAATCACCTGATCTTTGATCAGATAAAAGTTCTTCCAATAATTCTTTAAGAAACATTCTTTTACTGGCACTTTTCTCAGGCTGGAATCAGGAAGTACGAGTTCCATGAATAATGACAGCTTTGGGAGGTGTCCGTGGCTGGGTGCAGACTTTATGGCCTAACTGTTGCGGCCTGGCTGGTGTCTGGCGCCTCGTTTGCTAATTGAACGAACATTTGCACCGAGAGGCAGAGGGAAACAGAGCTCTTATTAATTATTATAGTACATAATTATGTGGCAGTATCGCGGGACAGTCATTACGCATACGCAATGTGGAGCCACACAGACATTAGGCATTCCATTGAGCCTCCGGGCTCCCGACTCCGCGCTTTGGGGGCTCTGGGGGCAGGCAGGCAGTGAGGCATTCAGCCTGCTCGAAATACCCGTACTAAAAGCAACACGTTTCCCCAAAAGCTGTTAAGTGTCCGGGCAGTGGGCCACAAACATAAATCACTGCCAGAGCGCGCTTCCCCCTGGTTTATTAACCTCTCTCTCGCGCTCACGGGCTCTCGCGCTCACGGCTAATGGCCAATGGCCAGTGGGCAATGGCCAATAGCCGAGTGCTGTGCAACCTGTGTGTCTGCTGCACTTGCACCCCTGCCTGGCCGCAGATGAAGGTGTGGTGTGGTATGGTGTGGGGAGCCCCCCAGCTGTTTCCTCTTCTCTGGCTTTTCTTTTGGGCTGCGTTTTGGAGCGCGGCGTTGCAGCTTTGTTTTCCATTGTCCAAATATTTACTTTGTCTTGCGGCAGGCCAGCCCCATGACGCTGCTGCTTTTTGGGGTCAGGTTCTGTTCTCTCTCTGGGCCTTCCTCTTCAGTGCTTCTTGTAATTTATTTTCCTCTCTGCGGCATAATTAATTTGGTTTTCAGGCTCTCCTCCTCTATTCTAAATAGCTTCATTTTCGATGTCATAACGGTTCGTTAGGGGCACGATTCATGGCCCGATCCCATGATCCCTTGAGGAAGTTACCACCGCAACACGTGCGTACCCGTAACGATGCCAATTGACCATAAATTAGGGCCATAAATGATTGGGAAAGAGTACGGGTAGTAGTACGAATCAAAAGTCGTGCAATCGCCAATCACTTTTCGGCCGACAATGAGCCCCATTCAAAAAGGGAACGGCTGCGGCTGCGGTCGGCTGATGACAATTTGACAGATTGAAAGTGAAAAGTAAATGTCTCTAAGTGCCGGCAAGGGATAGGATAGGATGGGATGCGATGCGATGCCATGTCTCTTATCGTTAATTTGCATGAAATGCACGTTCAAGTGGCAGCAGCAGGGCCTGGAGCCAGCCCCGACGCGTCGTCGTCGTCGTCTCTGTGGGTCAATCAGCATTCACTTGTCTCTCATTCAGAGACAGACGTACGGATAGACGGACTCTCAAGTGGAACCTCGAGGCCTTTTGGTGGCTCAGAGCGAGCCCAATCGTGTCGAAGATGAGCTGCAGAAAGTTTAGAAAAGAAAAGTAGTTGGGGAGCAGGGAAAAGAATGAATGCTCAAGGGTTTTCAATCCACTTAATGAGAGTGCTATTCACAGATAGACAGATCCCATTCATTCGCACCTTCCACACATTCGACTTTTAAACTAGTTCTCTTTCTCTCCCCGCAATTAACGCTAAATCTGTTGCTAAATGGTGTTTCATTCACTTGCCATATTCATATTCATTCATAATCGTGTGACTCTTAATTGTCATTCATCATTTATCATTCATAAACATAGCTGTAAATGGTGTTTGTGCTGCTGTCATGGGAACATTTATACAATCTACTGCCGGACTAGATATATTACCATGCATATCTTTATTCTTGTTCTCATTCATGGATCGACTCGTGTGTGGGAGGGAGAAACGTTCTCAAGAACAGGTATTCCCCCTTGACCTTGTTTGTGCACTCCCCTTACTGCCTTTTCTTTCCATTGTCATTGTTTGGGCGGAGTCTCCAGCGAATGATATAATACTTATTACGACTCTTGGCCTGGAACCTCGAAAGGTACATAAATATTACAGCATACTGTTCTCAGGTGCCACCACTTTTCTGTGTGTGTGTGTGTGTGGGGGGGGGGGGGGGGGGGGGGGGGGAGAGGATCCCCAAGATTCTCCATTTTCCATTCCCCGAAAATAAACTGAAATTTCTGCCTGGAGGCCAGTGCACTTTTATTGTATAACTGTCTGTGGCCCCAAGGTCTTTCCCAATCAGTAAATTTAACGATAATTTCACATTTAAATAATTTTGCGCCTGAAGTTGTACAAATGGGGAATAATGGGGGTTCCATCAAATTATATAACCACCAGGCGCTGGAAGGCGAAGACAGTCACAGTTTGGTGACTGCTACACGTCTCAGACAGAAACAGAGACTGCCACAAAAATTTGTTAAGAGTAAGAGGACAAAATTTTGTTTTACGCGCAAGTGAATTGCGCTTTTGATTGCAGCATGAATGGGATGGCAGAGAGAGAGAGGGAGAGAGGGAGAGGGGAGTATGCGGTGTGTTACGGGAGCCCCACAATGCAACAATTATTCTGCTCGATGACTTTCGCTAATAAAACGACATAAGCTCCGCCAGAAATGGAAGTTGACACAAGACTCGCAGATACAGAAAGACAGAAGATGACTCTCTGGGTTTTATAACACTCCCCTCCCCTTCTCCCCTCCCCAGCTGCGTCTATAAAGATAATCGCCTGCCAGCCAGGAGGGGGCTGGTGCTGGGGGATTTATGGCGCAAACTGCGAGTATTGTAAAATTAGAATGTCTGGGCAATTTAACCCCAATCAAAACAATCAAAGTAATCAAATTAGTCAGAGGTGTTCATGCTAATTTTATGGTAAATACTAGTTATATATATACGCTAGAGATGTTCCCCCCACCTCGAGATTCTTCCCTAAGAAGATGCCCATAAATTAGGTTTTAGAACTAACGGATGCCCCCGGAATTCTGTTTCGGGTTTCGGACTGTCTAATTAAGAGAGAGAAAAGAATAGGGTCTTTGGAAGTGATAATTAAAATATGAAAATGGTATAATGTGCGTGGAAAACCGTAAATGATGGCCGGGAAAATGTTCTCTCTTTGCGCCATTTCCACCAGTGAAAGCTCTATAGATTCTTTCTCTACTTAAATCCCATTTTAATATCGACTTACTAGACTTTCAGTTCGGTTTTTGGTAGCACTTCGCCTTCGGATCGTTGAACTTGGGGCCCGGTCGGAGAGTCTATAGCTCGAGTATCTATATAGAACAATGAACTTTATTAACTTTGATTTTCACTGGTTGCCATTTTGGCCGCGTTTTTCAAAGTTTTCTTTTCTGTTTTGCACGCATTCCTCCGGTTTTTTTTCTCGGAATTTTCTCGTTTCTTAAATACAATTCGGACTTTCCACCGTTTTCATGGTCAATAAATCGCGTTTAATCAAATTGTAACGAATATTTATTTGTTTTCTGCTTTTTCTCTGCTGCCTTTGTTTGTGTTTTTTTGTTTAATTGATTTGCATTTCACTGTGTGGCCATAAAGACTTTTGTAAATATTGTTTCGAGTGGCAATATAAATGCAACACGAACAGCCCCGAGCAATCCCCAACGGCACTCGGAATTAATTGTTGCTGAACCTTGATTTGGCTTTTGTTTTATTTGGGAGCCCCTCGGGTTTATTTGTTTTGGGCTCTGTTTTTGATTTAGTTTGGAGCCGAGCGGAGATTTTCCTGCGATTCGATTGGATTGATTTTTCACTTTCGTTGGACTTCACTTTTCTTTTTCTCACCGCCTCGCCGCGCCACGCCTCGGTTTGTGGGCGTTCGTTTATGGGGCTGGCTGGCTGAAAAAAAAAACAGAAGAAACAGAAGTTGAGCTGTTAATGGAAATGGGCCAACGATCGAATTAGAAATCATAGCCGAAAATTTATGCAAAAGGTGCCAGCCGGGCCCTGCCATATGATTAGGCCAAAAAAGCACCGAAATTCGGAACCTATTTGCATTCGATCTGCTGGTAGCCGAACGAAATTGCCAAAAATTGATGTATATCAGCAGCGTGGGGCTCGTGGGGAGTCCGCTCCCCGGCCAGGGCATTGGCCTGCCACCACAGAGAGTATCCCCACCAAATTGATGGCTATCTTGAGTTATGAGGCGTTTTGGAAATGGAAATTGCATTTAACACACGGATCGGATCGGATCGGGTTGGATCGGATCGGATCGGGTTGGATTGGATCGGGGGAGCACTCAAAAATGACAGTTGAAAGCGACGACGTGCCTCTTTGATTCGAAAGTGACAAGCCAGGCAGCAGCAGTTTGATGATCTCTAAAGACGATACCAGGCGAGAGACTGATGATTATCTGGGGTAAGAGGAACATTAGACTAAAAGATTTTTGCGATTTTCTCCGATTTCGGCCAATTAATCCAGGCATTAAATATGAAATTTAATACGAGTATTTATTCGCTTAATATGAGATTTCTTTTCTTGCGAATTATATCAAGAAATAATTCTGTTAATGATCTTCGATCATCCCAAAGAAGTCTCCTTTTAATGGGGTTTTTTCCACCTATTTGCTTGCCTCAAAGTTTTTGCATTTTCATTGGGGGGCTGCAATGATCTTCCGTGCACCGCAAGAATCACTCGCCAGACCGCAGCTTCCTTCCTCGATCCTTTCCCCTGGGCTCCAGGGGCTCATTAAATGTGAATTTGCACTTCTTAGCCGCTTAATGTGGTGGTGCTTCCTTGTGGCACGACAACTACAACTGCAACGACAACGACGGAGAGTGGATGTTGTCAACGGGCAACAATTAACTGGTGCAGCGCCTCCTGGCCAGGCCAAGGGGTCTTTTGTTGTTGGCTTTTCTGCTGCCTTAATTGTGCCAAAGTGCTGCCAATTTTTATTGCCAACTTATCGCTTTGCAGCCCTCTCTGTCCCTCTCTCTCTCTCTCTCTCTCTCTCACTCTTTGGGTGCTGTTGTACTTCACTTAATGAATACCGTTAGACAGCCACAGTGGCAGCCGCAAGTTGATTCTTTTTATTTTGTTGTTGTTTCTTTCTGGCTGCAACGCATTCGTAGAACAAACATCAAACTGAAACTGTTTGGCTGCTGCTGCGGACTCCGCGGACTCCATGGACCCATGGAGCGCTATCAAAACTAATTTATATGCAAATGCAGTTCAAGTAGCTGCAACAAATGCAACAAAAGACAAAGTCGGGAGTCGTCTGGAGTCCCTGCTGGCGGCTGGAGTCGGCGGCGTGGCGTTGCCAACGTGCAAAATTCACAGCGGCAGTAGCGCCAAATGATAGATGCAAGGGAGGGGTTGTGGGGTAGCTGTAGAACAGTGGGAAGTTCGTTCTGATCTTCGTTCTTCACTCTCTCCCGCTCTCTCTCTTGCTGTGCAAAATTCTCTCCGAACAGCAACAACACACACGGCATGATTTACCGTAGAGAACAACAAAGAAATTAATTAACTGCACTTGTATGCCTCTCTAGCCTTCGCTCTCGCTCTCTCTCCCCTATGGGAGAGCCTTTGCATGGGCTGGTGTGTGTGTGTGTGTGTGTGTGTGTGTGTGAGTGAGTGCATTAGCTTTGCAGTTAAATGCTGCGCAAGTAACAGCAGCAGGCAGCAGCAGGCAGCGACAGAGCGTTGCATTTGACAGTGTCGGGAGCAGGAAAAACTGGCTGCAGTCACCGTCACCGTCGCCGCCGCAGCATTAACTCACTTTTGCATTTCCACTTCTTCTTCTAGCTGCTGTTGTTGTTGTTTCCACGTTTTGTCTGACTTCTTTTTTGTTGCAAGTTTTGTTTGCTTTTGGTGGCACAACAAGTGGCAGGTTGAGCCGCGCGATTGCGCCGTGGACTAATTAGTGCTCATGTCGCCTGCCAAAAAGTTATCGACGGGCGCACTGGCGCAGGTCATTCGCCTGTCGGTTGATCGGCTGATCGGCTCATCGGCTGATCGGTTTCCAGTGCACTGTTATCGAGCTGTCAAGCTCCTATTTCTGTTCCTGTGCCTGTTAAAGCTACTGACTGTTATTGTTCCCTCGTCTGTTATCCAGCGTTCATTCTGCTGTCCCTTAAAATTCCTAAGGCTTCGACTGTTGCTGTAATCCCGCTGTTATCCTCCTGTCATTCGTCTACCTTGAGACATGTCTACTGCCTGGGCTGTTACATTTATTACTCCTTTAATCCTACTGCCATTCTCCTGCCTGTTTTATCCTGCTGTCAACTTTTACTCCGACTCGGCTCCGATAACTTTTTATTTCTTAATTAGCAGCACTTGCTCCACTTATCTCCCTGAAGCTGTGGCCTGTCGCTGTCTCAGAGCCTCTTCGGGTGTCTGGGTGTTAATTTCAAAATTTCAACGCGTGCCCCTGCTGCCACTGGCACTTCTACCGCCGCTGCTGCCGCTGCTGTTGCTGTTGCAGCAATGCGTTGACAGCGAATGCAATTTGAACTTGATGGCCGGCAACGTGACACGCATATTAAGCAGACTCTTGCGCTCTCCTCCGATCCAGAGCTCCGGTTTTGTAATATGCACGGGGGGGTCTTGGAGTGGAGTGGGACTGGAGCTGGAGCTGGAGCTGGCTGGGTCTGATGTGGCCAAGGGGGGGAGGCAGGGGCACGATAGAGCCCGCCGGGCGGCGCTTGGAATACGCATAAAGCGGCCGTGCATGCGCAATTAGTCGTGATTGAGTCGCAAGTTTGTTTAAGCGACAAGAGCGACATCAGAGCAGCCAGCAAAAGGAGAAGGAGGAGATGATGAAGAAACTACACACAAAATAGCAGCAAAATTACTTCGAACACGAGAAAAGCACACACGCGGGACACACGGACACAGGGACAGCAGCGTTTAGGAAAACTCTCACTTTTGACGGGTCTGGGCTCTGGGGTCTGGAATCTGGCTTTATGTTTTAACAGTTTTTTTTTTTTTTTTTCTTAACTGTCGATTAACAATTTCGATCGGTTACCAACGCAGCATAAGCTTTTGCTGCTGCCTTTTGATTGATTGAAATGTCTAAAGATTCATGATTTTGGTTTGGGTTTCGGTTTCGGTTTCGGCTTTTTTTTTTGTATACAAATTTATTCTCTTTGCCCCGAGGGCTGCGGTTTAATGTGTGTAAAAAAAATTAGGCACCTTTTTTCTATTTTGTGATAGATAATCATATATCTTGGACGGATCTTGGATGGGGTGATGGGTAGTGGCTGGCTCCGTGTGAATATACAAATCGATAGCGAAACCGAATCCGAATCGGATCTGAAACCGATCTGAACCGCACACGTTCGCTGTAAAAACCGAACTGCGGCCGGCAAAGCATCGGGCCAAGCATAAAACTGCGGCCAAGAGAAAAGCAAAGCGCCTAAGAGCGGCTCAAAGAGAGGAGCGAGAGAGAGCGAGAGCTGGCTGGCTGGCTGGCTGGCTGGCGTTGGAGCGGCGTTCGAAGAGAGATTTATGACGGACAAGTTTGTGCCTGCAGTCTTTCGCCGAACAGCTGATTGCGAGGCTCTTTAGCTTACAAATTGATAAGTGCACAAATGTTTACGGTACGATTCGACCTCGACCCCCCAGGCTCGTATGAATATATCTATAAGACACACACACACACACGCACACACAGGCAGACGGCAGACCCACATATTCGTGCACGTACGAGTCGCATTTATTTGACCATAAATTTTCAACAGCTTTTCTTCTTGCTTTCCATTCAATTCCCAAACTTTGTCACTCTCGGCCAGGCCAGTATTTTGCAAGTGGCTTCCCCGCTCCCACTCCTGCGGACAGCGTGTGTGGGTGATTCATGAGCGGCGGCCCGGGCGATTATTTAATCTCCGTATTAGCGCAAACTCTTGTGCGGTTTCTTTATTGACTCACCCGTCGACGCCGTCGCCGCCGCCGCCGCCGTCGCTGCCGCCGATGGACCTCACTCCTGAAAGTGGGTCAGTGTTAAAGATTTTTCTCTCTGTTTGGGGTTTTTTTTATGAGTTATCAGTGTAACTGTTATATAACACTTGAGTGCAGTCTATTGTTGGGGCTTTATGGGGGTATCGCTCGAAATGGATGATTCAGTTCGCTTCAATCGATTTTTGGGTGTGGGTACTGTTGCCGCCAGTGGTGGCATACATTTTGATAAATAGCCCGGCAGATCCCGGTGGTTGATGGTCACTTTAACAAGATCGCGGATCTTTAGAGGCTTTTAATGGACTTTCAAAGGAACTCCATGTACTGTTATGGGCCATAAATGGAAACCCAGGCGGTTTGGGAGTGCTCTTAATAGGTAGAATGAGGTGCGAGGATCATTAAGGGTACGGAATGCCAAAGAGAAAGTTTGAGGCTTGGGGATATCATCATTTTTATAGATCACTAGGGTGTGAAGATCCGTGAAAAGTTAGAGGTAATAGAAGGTTAGCGATCACTTATCATTATACATAGAATGAGGATCAGTGAAGATCATAGAGCAGATTAGAGATCACTGATCAGTATACATTGAATAATAATTAAAAAATAATATTCATTCCTCATAAACATGGATCTTTACCAAGTAGAACACTGATCTTTAAGCTTCTGTTTGTTGAAATCAAATACCAAATCAATGGTATCATTCCCCTGCTAATCATCTTAAAAACTGAACCCAAAAAACATTGTAAATGGCGATCGGCGATCGTTTCATTTCTGAAAAATGCAGTTCAACGAACGTTCTCGGGTTCTCGGTTGATCACGGACGGGCGAAAAAAAAGAGAAACATTCATTCATGCCTGACTGGTCTCTGATAAATGGATCTTCGAATGGATTCCTGCTTAACAGAACAGTTCAATGACAGAATACTCAACGCGGATCGTGGCTCTCTCGAGTGACCGTCCGGATCGTCTTCTGCTGTGGATTGTTGGATTGCCTGGGATTGGATCCAACTACTGAATTACTCAGACAGACATCAATTTAGCCAAAAGATCATTTAACACTGTCATCGCTAAACGATCATAAATCAGTTGTTGAATGAAGTTGTATATGAAATGTAATCAGTGATCGGTTCGGACAGAATGGAGAGGATCATTTACGGAAAGAAAGAAAGTAATGGGTAGAAAGAATACCAAGAATACTACGATTTTTATTGCTGAATTTATTAGAGAGGATCAGTGGTGATTGTGGGAGTAGTTGTGTGGGAATGACTTTTTATTTTATTTGTATTTTATTTTTTCGTCTTTCTTTAAACCTTTAAAGTTTTTATGGTGTCTTAAATGTTTCGTTAACTTCCAATCAACAAGTATATAACCATTTTATTCATTTATTTAGTGGCTCTCTGTGGAATTTTGTATATCAGGTTTCTGGGTCCACTCCCACTGCGGTTTTAGCCCGAATCCAGAATATCTCTCAATTGCGCCATAAAAAAACTCCCCATGACATCTCTCCTTTTTTTTTGTATCCGCCAGCAGCTCCGCCAATATTTAATTTGGCTCCAAAATCGAATTCCACCTTACTGACCCATTTAGCAGAACGGCGATCCGCCTCGGGCTCTGGAGGCAGGCCGGGCCTAGCCCAACGCGGCAAGTGGCAGGGGCAGCCGGAGCAGCAGCAGCAAGTGGCAGGCAGGCAGCTGCTCGGACTACGTCTTGGACTTGTTGGAGTCGCTGCTTGAGACTTGATTAATAGTTTACACGTGAATCAAATCTCGAATCGTTAATTTAAATGACCATCCAACACAATGGAGGCCCAAAGTGCTGCCAATATATTTGCCAATTATGCTGGCTCCCATAGCCAGCCGCAGACGAGCCAACGACTTGGCCCAGAGAGAGATGCATCGAGGAGTCTTGAGGGGTTTTAGCATCCTGTCAACGCTTTGTTGACTGACATTTGCATAATACACAGGGAGAAGAGATCATCGGTGGAGACTCTTCTTTTAGTGTGTGATCTACGGGCTGTTGGGCTTAGCCATGGCCCTCGGCCCTGGCTCTGGGCTAGAGCCAAAGTGAAAGTCCGTGTCAAGATGAATAGGTCGCAATTTGTCATGCCAATGGCACTGGGACTGGGACTGGCCTCCTCACTCTCGCGTGAGTGGGTCTGATCTGGTTTGGGCTCTTGGCGTGCACATCATGTCATTTTCATTGGGAATCGTTTTGTGCTGTCAACAGTGCCACAAAAGCTCAGCAAATGACATGTACGAACTCAATCGATTATCGCCAGTTGCGAGTAGGAAGTGGAAAGCGAGGCACGGCACAAGAGGCAGGCACACAAGAGTTTGTGTCTTGAGTCTTTCGTTTCTAGTTCCGCCAAAGACAGAGAAAAGGCGAGAGAGAAAGAATGATCGGATGGAATGTGGTAATTAATTAAGCCAAAAGCAAAAGCAAGAGCAAAAGCCAAGAACCAACCACACAAACGGCAGCCAGCTATTGGCGAAGAATTTTTCTTTCATTTCCAGCTGGAAAAATCCCACTCCGAGCGCGAGGCGAGGGCACGGGGCAGGCAGGGCTTGGTGGGCGGTCGATTCCCGGGAAACCAAACATTGCATGCATGAAATGAGCGTAATTATTAAGTGTACAAGCCTTGCCACATCTGCTTGCCACCACACTAAGCCTGGGCCACAGGCCACAGCCTGTGTCTCGGCTCTGGGCTCTGGGCTCTGCGCTCGGGTCTCGGGGCTCTCTTGGCCATCCCATGTCTTTATTTAATAGTTGTGTAAGTATTTTTCACAGCAATATTGAATTTTCCGCACACACATGTGACATGGGTCAGTAACCTAGAAATGAAAATAACACCTTGCTGCTGCTGCTGCTGTGGCTTCTACTCTAAGGCTAAGACTAAGGCTGAAACTGAGGCTAAAACTATGGCTGAAACTGAGGCTGAAACTGAGGCTGAAACTGAGGCTGAGGCTTTGGCTGCCAACTGCCATAAATGTGGACAGAATGGAGATGGACATGGAGAGCTCTGTGGCTCTAGAGAGACCAGGCGATCAACCAAGAACCCAACCAACCAACCAACCAACCAACCAACCATCGACCCCCCTCTTGTGTGTGTGTTTCAAACCATATCTATATCTAAGCAAGTGTATGGATGGACTGCCACTGCCACAGCCACAGCCACTGCCACTACCTCCTGCCTCTGCAGAGCCAAAGAGAAGCACAACATAAGAGAGAACCTGTATGGAGAGACAAGCACCAACAACTAACATCTTCAGAAAATTTGTTAAACCGCAGTACACACGGCAGAGAAATGTTGGAAAACACACACAAAACCCAAAACCGCAAAATGCTGCAAAAAAGACGACGACAACAGGAGAAACAATAAAGTGGCAGCGAACTCTTCTCTTCTTGAGGTAAATTAAATTAAAAGCACTCACAAATGTAACCCTAAACATTGTCTAATGGCCGAAAAAAAGACAAAAGGCCCAAATAATGTGCGGCAATGCCAGGGAATGAGCCAGAGCAGAGCATCGCCATCCAAATGGGCATCCGAATGACAAAACAGGAAGCAGCAACAAATGGGAGGTGGGAAAACGAATATTGAATGCTCTTAGAAAATGATTTGAAAATGGAGAACAATTTCTGAAAGAGAATTAACTTTTGGTGGAACAAAAGTTCTGCAAGGAAAGGAAATTATAGAATAATTATAAAGAATTCTTTCCATGGATACGATCTTCACAGAAGAGCGATACGATCCATTATAAAGTGTATTAAATATCACCAAAAAAATCTTATAGGAAGAAGTCCGAAAACGCAATGAGTATACTCTTAAATCTGTAGAGGACTGAACAGGATATCTATGGGAAATTTCCTAAAGAAAAGAAAGGAGTTATCAGTTAAATTTCGTTATAAATCATAGAGTAATCATATATCTGGAACATGTCTCTTTTCTGTACATCATAGCGCAAGATCTCAGCCTTCAAAAGTCAGAGTATAAACCCCCAGAGAAGGGGCCAGTGACTCTCTCGGGTTGAACTCGTAGTCAGAAGCAGGCAGACGGACGGTCGCGTCACAGTCAGTTAACAGCTGGCTGGCATTACGATGATATAATAATAAACAATGCCAAAGCCAAAAACTCAAGAACACTGGGGAGTAGAAGGAGGAGGAGCAGGAGGAGGAGCCGCAGTAGGAGATTCCAGCCAGGTCATGTCAGTGCCAGCTCCAGAGAGTCAGGGCTTTGGCATGCGCTTCAATTTGGTTGCCAGTCCGGACTCCAACAAATCATCTAACCAACACCCTGGAGAAGACTTGAGACTTGACTCGAGGCAGAGATTAATTTCAGTTGACAAATTACACACATGAATTTCTAACGGCAGTACAATATTTATGGGAAACTTCCCACCTGCCCCCTCCCCTGGCCCCTTTGCAGTGCGTGCCACAACCAGATACCCCAGATCCCCCAGATTCAGTTGGTGGGGTGTCTCTGACTCAACCTGAACTGGAGCTGTAGCTGGAGTTGGGCTGGGGCTGGGGCAGGAGCTGGGAGCTCTGTGGCTCTGTAGCTCTGTAGCTCTGGTTGACAGCTGAAATTGAGATTAATTGTGCTAAATTAAGTGAGTGAGAAATTACGAAATTATTGCAGCGCGTGTGTTGGTTGCAGTTAGAAATCGCAATCAGTTTGCCTGCATCAGCTGTAGCCTGGAACGCCGATCTCCCAACCCAGAGGGTCCTACAAATTGTCTTGGGTCTGGGTCTTGGATCTTGGATCTTGGATCTTGGAACTTGGAAGTTCTCGGTGAAAATTACAGGTGTGTGTTGTTGTGGCTGTGCTGCGGTTTGGGCGGTGCGAAAGGTGTGAAGCCGAATGGCAATGGAAGGGAATGGAATGGAATGGAGATCCCAGCGAAACCATCGGATGGCTGCTTCTGCAATTGGTCCACGCCCAGTCGGAGCTGCTGCGGCTGCTGATGACTGATGATAGAGTTGATTGAAAGTTAACAGGTTGCAAAGGGATTGCACTTAAATGTGCTGCAGAAATGCCTTCAGATATCCGGTATTCAAAGAAGCATTCACGAAACCATTTAAAAAGGGTAACAACAGTGCAATCAGAAGGTACTGATCATAGACCTAAAAGATACTTAAGCAGGTCCCTGAGAGGCTGATGGCAGGGACCTAAAACCAGACAGTAGATGATGGAAATATTCCAAGACTTCGAAACCAGGAACTGCATTCCGAAAAACACCCACTAGGAAAAGAAAAAACCCAAGGGTGACACATCACAATCAGAGCACTCCACAATCCGCAGAGAGGGAGTCGGAATGGCAAGGCGTTGCCCGGCAGTCAGCTAAAGTTGCAGCTTGTTGCAGGAAGTGTCACGGGGGCAGCAACAACGGCAACAGCAGCAGAATAAACCGTCAAAAGCTGTTACAAATTGTGCAATTGGTTTTGGGGCTAATACTCGTAGCAGGCACAACCATTTGGGGGTTCACCTAGTCATACTTGCCCCATCTACCTGCTGCCACAACCACAGCGCTTCAGTTCAGTTTCAGCTGAAGCTACAGCTACAGCTACAGCTTCTATCCTTCACTCCTCTTCTGCTGTTGGCTGCCCCTTTTAAGCGGCATGTGGCATGTGTGAGGAAGCTCGACTCGAACCAAAATGGTATACGACCACTGCAACCTGTTTAGGCCCCGGCATTGGCATTGGCATTGGCCATGGCCTAGGCCAGAGTCACTGGATGTGGCAGTGGCAGTGGCAGAGTCAGAGACCGCGTCGCACTTTACAGTTTGATTTCTCACGAGGCAGACGCGGCATCTGGCTCTGAGGAGCAGGCAGCAGGCAGCCCCAGCCGCAGGACCGTTACTTACATGCATCTGGTTCCGCACTTCAAGTTCAGGTTGAGAGGCGGCATGCGGCATGTGGCATGGGGCACACAGCAAGCACAGCAGTGTCTGTGTGTTTGTGTGTGTGTGTGTGTGGGGGGAAGTAGGAGGTGGAAGAAGGTTTACGGTGAGGGAGAGCCCGGATTTGAATAGGGATTTTGTTTTCACTTGTGTCTGGGTCACCCGCCGCCGCCGCCGCCAACATCCAAGTGGCACAAGGTCAGGTGCAACAAGTCGCAAGAAGATGAAGATGTTTTTTGGTTTGCTTTTGTGTGGAAGAAGGAAGTGGCATCTCTCTCTCTCTCCCTCTCCGCCGATTCCTTCAATGATAATGCTGATGATGATGATGATGATGATGGGGCAGTGGCAGTGGCAGCCGCTGCGGCATCCGTAATGAGTTCAAATCACAGTTGCATCCATAAGATATCGCTGCTCGTGTAATTGTTGGCATTGGCATTTGTCAAACGTTTTTAACCGATCCTCCAGCAGCAGCACCACCACCACCAAGCACCAGATGCAGTGCAGCAATTAAAAAAAAGAACAGAAACAGAGAGGGAGAGAGCGAGAGAGAGTCCAGCAGAGGTCCAGCAGAGTTCCAGCAGAGAGCTGGGACTTGGGACTGGGACTGGGACTGCAACCTGGGATTGGGATTGGGTTGCTGGGATGCTGGGAGATGCTTGGGAGGAGGAGAAGACTCCGACGACGACGACGACGTTAAGACGTGATTGAACTGCAACTGCAGGGGGAACCTGTTTGCTCTTGTCTATATTAGATATGAGGCAGCGATAAGTGGAGCGTTCCCCTCTCTCTCTCTCTCTCACTCGGTGAGGCAACAGTTGGAAGCACTCTTGAGCGGCAGCCACTGAGATCGTCAATACAAACATGGCAAAGATATCAGCGACAAGCTGACATTCTCTAATAATTGGCAAGTGACATTCCTTCGCGCTTTGAATTTACAGAATTTATGGTCAAAGGCACTCCACTCCACTCCACTCCACTCGACAAAGAGACAGCAGCCTCAGATCCCAGCAGATCCCAGCAGATGCTCCCCAATCCAAAGGCTCACCCCTCACCCAATTGTGATGCCCCATCCTTGTGATGCATCGTTTGATGCATCCGCTGCCCAGAGTCCATTACTCCAAATTATGTGGCTGCTGTATGCAAGTTTACAGCTTCTAGTGCCCAATCCATTAACTCTCTGCGGAGGGGATCTCCCCAGAGACCCGATCCGATCCGATCCGATCCACTCTGCCTCTCATCTTTTATGAGGCGCCGCCGGCGTAGATCCTCTGTCCATCCATAAACACACAGGTATGAATATATGGCCGCATATCCATGTTCGGTCCCATCCCATCCCAGCCATCCATCCATTGCCGGAGAGTCGGGCAATTAGCGGAGTGAAATTCAACACTCGCATGTGGGTCCCCATTGTCCAAATGGGGGGCTCGACGCATGCCTCGCGGAAAAGTTGATATCTCTCTCGTTTCCTGCTCGGCATTATTCGGATATTCTATGCCCAAAGGAGGCGGCAGCTAAAACTGTTTGACTTGCAGAAATATGTAGGTTGATGCAATAAAAGGGAACTGGATCAGCGAGAAAAATGCAGAAAAAGGCAGGAATATCAAGGATTTCCTGGCCAAAACCATTCATGAACCATCTCTGAAGAAAACCTTTAAGACTATCTATCAATCTGAACATGCGAAGATCCGCAACAAGCCAGGCACAGTCCCAAGTAACTTCAAAGTGGCAACAACTTCATTTGCTGTTTTGCGGCGGCCAACATCTATTTTTATTAGCCAAGCAATTTGGCCAAAAGGCAGCAGCAGCACTACCAGAAAACGAAGAGCCACAAAAGAGAGAAATAGAAAGACAAAGTCAGAAATAGAACCAAAGACAGAGACAGAGACAGACCCCAATCCCGGGACACAAAACGGTTTTCGCGATACGCGGAGATGCGACATGGAGGAGACACCTGTCATGAGGAGGCTCCTAACAACGGGCCATCAGGCCGGAGTGCAGAGCGGAGGCCATGCCACAACAACACCTCTATTCAAATAAGCCACAAAGTCAGATTTAGGATCTCTCTCCTCTTTCCAGATCTGTCTGTGTGCGGCTGTGGCTGTGACTGCGGCTGTGGGGCCTCCCCACTAATGCCATGCGTGGTCCCATTTCGCAAACCGAACGATACCCAACGCTGACCCAATGCTAAGCGGGCTGCAAAAATGTTGGACAATGGCCCACAGCAGTTTAACGGATGCTTCCTCTTGGTCATCGCTGGTTCTATGGCTAGTGCCTGCTGCCTGCTGCCTGGTGCTTTTGTGGTGCTGGAGAACATAAAGGGTGGAACAAGTCTTGAGACATGTTACTCCATGGCATGGCAAGGCATCGCAGTCAGGCCTGAACTTGTTCCGCGAAACGTGTTTGGTATTTCGCCTCAGTGGCAGAGCCAAAGCCAAAGCCAAAGCAGCCAACTGGTTGACGTTGTTGACCACATGACCAGGTCCAGGTCCAGGCCAGGTCCAAGTCCAAGTCCAAGTCCAAGTCCAGTCCCCGAGATCCAGTTGGCCAACGCTCCAGCGATCCCGAATATGATGATCAGCGACTGTGCTGGTGCCCGTGCCCCAAAGTGTGGCCACAAATCGAATTGTTGTTAATTAATAACAACGAAACACCTTTGGTCTGGACACAGGGATCCCTTCCGGACAGTAACTGCCCCTCCTCCCAGGCCCCGGGCCGCAGGCCACAGGACTGGCAGGTGCTCCTAATTTGGGGTGGCGCCCCGCCGTTGACGCCCTTTTCTGGCTCGATTTCGACTTGGGACTTGGGCTTTTTTTGGGGCTTGTTAGCATTGTGTTCCGTTGCCCCTTTCGGTGGCCACAAAAACCGAAAAAAAAAAGTAAAGTGCAGTTAGGCACGCTCTCTCGGTCTCTCGTTCTCTCGCTCTATCTCTTGCTTAATTTGTGGCATAACTCGTTTCGTAATTGAGAATTACATTAGATTCGTGACGAGTGCGTGCAACAGAACTAGTTTCGCCAGCTCCCCACCGACCGACCGACCGACCGACCGACCACGAGGCTGGCTATTGAGTCATTTGGCAGCAACAACGAAAAATGGCAAATGGGAAAAGAAACGCGGCTATTGAATTGGCCAAGATAAGCAAAGTGTATGCCAATATTTGTACGAATACGTATATAGTACGTATGCGGAGTCCTCCTATGTATGATCCACGCTTGATAGCCACAGTGCCCCCGACACATGGCATCTATCTTTTATTGCACGCAATTTCCTTCTAGCTCGAGATTCCTTTAGAGCTACCACGCTCCTGGAGATAATCAGCGGTTGCAGCATTGCAGCAGCAGCGGGCTGGGCTGGGTTGGAACTGCTACCAAAACGAGATGCTACCAGATGTGGCGATTGGGTGCAGAAAGGAGTGATAGTCAAGTGCCAAGTGGTCTTCCTCTGTGTGGGTATTAGCCGGGCTAATCAGAGATGGACCAGACACAGACCCTCCCCGAAGACTGAAGCTGGATGGAAGATATAGGAAGGGGTACAGGAAACCCTTCCGGAATGGGACCTATGCAAGAATCTATAGAATGAAAGATAGGTCAAAGATATTGAAATCTCTGGATAAATAGCCCGAAAGAAGCTGTAGATCGAATAATTATATCACATTGTGGCTAATCTTTGATAAAGAAAAACCCGCTCCCTGATATATAAAGAAATCTTTCTAGATCTTGGACTTCCTGTGTGCCGATGAAACCACAGCATACATACAGACAATACCTACAACTATCGACCAGTAACCCCACCTTACCCACCCATAGGACGGGTATGGGGCATGGGGTGTGGGTATTACCCACAAACCACTTGGATATGGGCCGTCAATTGATTTCATTGCTAATGATGGCTAACGGTGCTGGCTCAGACACTTGCCACAGCATCGAATGGGGCTGCGGAAAGGAAGCCAGCGGTTAGCGGACTACGCCCAGGCCGAGACAACACCCAGAGAGCCAGGTGCAGATATTTTGATGCAGAGTCCACCTGTACGACAGTGGGGCCACGATAAACGGCATAACGCCCGAAGCAGGGGCTCTGCGATAGGCTCTTTTCTTTGGCAAAGTTTGCCTTTACGAGGCCCCACCGTCCACTGGTCATCGCACGTTTGTGTGTGGCTTCCGCGGCCTCCCGTTCGAGATTGATTGGGCATTCGTTTATTGTCAGTCGAGAGCCGGCTTATCGCATCAATGCAATTTGTTTGCGCTGCGGCAACGGCTGCGCCTTCACCTGCGGGCGACTCTCCACTGCTCTCCACTGCGGCTCTCCCGCTCCAACCGTTAGAGTCGTGCTTAGCTCTGAGCTTCAGCGGCGACACACTGTGGACAAAGGGAGAGCGAGTGTGTGTGCGCCTATGGTCATGCATGCCAAAGCCAAGGCTTAATAACCCCGAGAGCCTTAATTAAGGCCTTAACTAAAGCAGTTTGATTGATTTACGCTGCCAGAACAGAGCGACACGGACACAGACACAGCCTTAGAGGAAGTCTCGAGTCAGTCTCCCCTTCGTTACAATTAACAGTTTGTGTGGAGGATCTACGCGGACGAATCCGGCTCTGTCTGCATAATTACCCCATAAGACTCAATTAACTGTAAATTAAAGAAAATGCTCGCTTACATTATGGCTGCACTCAATGTCGCGTGTGATAATGGCTTAGCCGGCTGTCGCTCTCTTCTGCCAAGCCATTCGGAGGGAGAGACACAGACAACAAACTCCAGCAAGGTACTCTCCAGCGCAGCGCTCTCGGGGTATGGCACCAGCCGTTCTAGGCAGAGTTCCCTAATAAGTTAATCCAATCCCTCTCTTATTATTGGGCAACTACTCATGTATGTGCCTGAAGAGAGCGCTCTCCCAGGAGCAACCTCACCCTGCACAAAACACACCTTGCTGCCCATCTTCTAGTAAAAGCATTTTCTGTTGCTTCCTTTTTGGTGCTTTTGTTTCTGTCTCTCTCTCTCGCTCGCACACTCACTCACACCTCAGATCGAATTAGAGCGGGCAAATGTAGTGAGAAGAGAGGAGATAAAGGAGAGGAGAATTAAGTAACAAGGCACTTAACGTTAACACTTAACAAGGCAATGTCGCGGGGCCTGTGTCTCTCGGAGGGTACGGATGGGATGGGATCTCTGTGTGGGGAAGCTGCTGGCCATAAAATGTAGCCGGAGACGGAGACGGTGACGGTGACGGAGCCGTAGCTGGAGCTGGAGCTTGCAACGAAATGCCATTAAGTGTCATTGCTCATTCCTGCGAAAGATTGATATCGGACTTTAAATATGCGTAGTACGTACCCCGTCTGCTGTCAGGGAATGGAACACTAAAAGTCGTCCGATGGTGGGGCCAGGCAGTGTCAGTGACAGAGGGAGAGAGCTGGTGCAGGGCAATTAACCCCGTAATTTCCCATAAAACGGAAGTTGGAATGCAGAAACCCGAGGTGCCAACCAGAAGACTCTTCTGGATATCTCACTCTTTTAGTGGGAACATCCCAAAAGGTAGGAAGTGTTAAAGCCACAACAGAATAAATACATATTACTTTTAAATAACTTATCCCCCAAACCTGTTGATTGATCGTATCTTCAGCCTCACGAACATGTATGACCCTTCTCCGAAAACAATGTCCCCGTACATACCAGGCACTGTTCACCAGGTGGGGAGGCCACAAATGTTGGCTCTCAGGTGAACTCCAGCTCAGAGTCGAAGCCAAAGTCGATTGCGGCTTAAGCGGCTTATCACATTAGCACACTCCATCCAGCTTCAGCTCCAGGTCCAGCACAGGCAGGCCCCCGAGCCCGAACACAGACAGAGGGAACAGAACGAGATACGAGTATTGAGAATTGAGTATTGAGTATTGAGAACCGCTAAAGAGCCGTTAGCGAGCGCGACATGGATGCGACATTCGCATCCTGCTCTTGCCACAGATCTGGGACCTGGATCCTTGTGACACACACACACACAGAGATAGAGACAGCAGAGACAGACGACTGCCGGCCGGCTGCACTTTGCCTGGACGAGATCTTAACAAAACTAACTCGATCTCCATTGATCGGACGCATTTCAACTGAAAGTCAAGTGGAGAGAATGCTGGCGTTGACGCTGACGCTGACGCAGGCGCAGCCGCAGACGCTTGCGTTGGCAGCGGACTTCAGACTGCGGACGACTGCATTCCCGAGACCCAAGACCAGAGATGGAGGAGCCCCACAGCCCCACAGTCCCACAAAAATAATACAACAGAAAAGATCCAAACCAAACACAAAAAAAACAAAATGTAAGAAAACTAAGCCAAACCGTAGTGCAGCGGAGAGTGTGCAGAATTGTTTATGGCTTGGGCCGTGGCCGTCCAGAGAGATGCTCTACAAGGCGGACCACCACTTAATAGATCTCCGAAGATCTCCAATGAAAAGAAAGCCTCGCCCCTGGAGAACCCCAGAGAAATTGGAGTTGAGACAAAAGACATTTACGAAACTTTAGTTGCATCCAAGATCGATGAAAGAAAGTTCGGGACCACCCCATATGATAGATGGAAAAGGTAAGATTGAAATTTAACAGTTTTTGGGGGACGAAAGCGGTTTTCTAGCCAGAGATCATTATTATATTAAATTGAATATATTATGTAAGAAAGTAAAACCCTCATTAGAGATTATTTCGGAAGATATCCGAATCTGTTGGAACCACCAAAAATACACATAATATTCCCACTGTAGAGTACAACAAAGTTTGAAGGAAATTGCACCGGCAACGTTCTGTGGCAACGTTCTGCGGCGTTGCTCATTTTGTGCTTCGATGGCGGTGGTGCCTCCACCAGCCGCTGCACCACTGCCCCACGCCGCATCGACTTGTGGAAGGAACAGTACAATCGAGTTTCCACCAATGTGAATTAAATAGTTGGCCAAAAGAGAGGCGACAGAGAGCTCAAATGCCGCTAAAAACGCAACAAATCCCAGACGTTGACCACAAAGTAATGGAAATATTGAGAATTCCTTTGGCCCGACTTCGACTGGGAGTCGCAGGCGCAGTCTTAGTCTGAGTCTTGGCTGTGGCATGGCCGTAACTCAAACCGACCATTAGAAACGAACATTAGCAGAAGGAGACGACGAATGGCAGGAGACGGGTGCGGAGGCTGGAGCTGGCTGAAAAAAAAAGAACTAACGAACCTTGACAATTAAGTTTGCGCCACTCTGCCAAACCCAATTGGAATTCAATGTGCATGCAATGTGCCTGCCAGCAGCAGCAGCCGCAGCAGCAGCAGCCGCAAATGACGTTGATGATGCTCCTCATCCTCGTCCTCCCCATCATAACGAAGCTACCAACCATCCCATCCCCATCCCCATCCCATCTCCATCCACACAGCTCCACAGTTGGAGTCTGACTCTTCTTCTGGCTGGCTGTCGCTTGCTAATTCCCCAACAAATGTTTGCTGTTGCTGTTGGCGGCTTCTTCAACATGTGTTGGTACAAATAGCCAACAGAATCCATAGCCCCAGTCCATGGAGCCGCAGGCACCGCGGCTGGAAAGTCGCGTGATGATGCGCCAAGTGGAGAGGAAAAATCTCGTTAAAGGTCGTGTCACACAGCATCCCCACCGCAAAAAGGGGACAATGCCAAGTGCCGAAAAGCAACACCAACAGCAACCACAAGAAAAACCCACTGTGTGAGGAAAATGCAAACTCGTGCCGCAGCTAACACAATAAATTTTCTCTTTCAGCCAAGGAAAAACTCGCGTTGGAGCTGAACTGCGTGGAGCATGGGTGGTCATGTAGTGGTGGCTGCTACTACGCTTCCTCCTCCTGCTCCACCGATCTCTGGCTGCTGTAAATGGTAGCAAAAAACAATCTGAATAAATTTGTCGCCAACTTCCTTGGGACTTTGCCAGATTTTTGGTATAGGATGGCATGGTTTGGGTTCGGGGGGCGAATGGAAATTTATGAACTTGTTGATGGGCTGCAGATGGAGATCTTTCGAGAGAACTATTTGAGTGAGAGGAAGGCTTTTCACAAATGGGATAAAAAACGATTTGTTTGAATGGAAGTAATAATTACAATAAGAAAACAATCATTCTGAAGAAGGTTCTGCATTGGTAGAATATTCTTCCTCTTATTCGATTAAAAAGTACACAAACTCTTCTCCCATCCCATCCCCTTAAGTATCCTTAATACAGTGCAAATTCCCCCATAAGCACTTGCCATTAAACATCATTCAGGAGGCATCTTTGGCTCAGACTCTGTCCCGAAGTGTACCCTCATCAGTGGCTTTAATCTCTGCCCAATTCTTCCTCCAGTCCAGACTTTCCATGTCCGAAACTTCACTCCATGCGTGACCCCAATTCCCAGAGGCGGCACAAGCCAGAGAAAATCTGAGGATGAGAACTGGGATGTGTCGTGTGTGTGGACAGAGAGAGAGAGAGAGAGAGAGGGGATTTGGGGGATCTCTCGGTTTAGGGATATGGATGGGCTGCGATAAGCGATCATGAAATGAGGGATAACTGGTCGGCTAATGAATGGGTTCGCAATAATTGATGCCACTTTAAATTGGCCAAATGTTGATGGCGGCTCGAAAGAACAGTAAAGAAAGGAAAGTTGGCCAAGGGACTGGAGGCTGTGTTCCCAGGCAGGTGATATTCGGACACGGAGTGATATTTCACATCACCAGAAAGGCAGGCAGGCAGGCAGGCAGGGAGGCGGGCAGGCAGACGGGACAACCTTTCTCTCTCCCGCTATCCAAAAGCGAAAACATTTCCAGTACGTGATTGGGAGCTGGGACTGGGATGGGACTGGGACTGGGAGCTGGAGGCCGGGGATCTTTTGGACATGGCCTTTTAATCAAGCCCACATTTCGGGCATTGCTCACTGACCAATTTAACCGTTTGAGCACAAAAAATTTCACCGCTCCACCAAGATCATCGCACTTTGCACGCAACCCGAAAAACAAAAGAAAAACAAAAAAAAATATCTGCAGAAGTATATTTTATATGGCACTGGACTCCGGGCCGTGCCATGGTTTATGTATGAGAGTGTGGTGCAGTCACATTTTTGGGGCACAGTTGCACTGTTAGTTGGATGCTGATTTGGAAATTGGTTCAACGCTGCTGCGGTGCACTGGCTACCTGACTGGCACTCGCATGCTCCAATTAATTGCCACATGCCACAACGGCCAGTTGCACTCAGGCTCAGGCTCAGGCTCAGCTTCAGCCCGAAGCCCACAGCCCACAGCCCACAGTCAGCTGTCCATCCGTCATTCCCGGTTATATCACCGTATCACTGAACCCCAAACGAGTTGAATGCACCCACAACCATCCATCCAGCCAACCGTCCATCTATCCCTCCATCCATCGCGATGGGAAAGCGCAAATTTCATTGGCCTCTGACTCTTAAGAAGCTGTAGAAATCGACTGACTGCCTTGCCACAGTCGTCCGCTCGTATCTGCTGCATCCACACACGGCCCAGACAGCATCACTCATACTTGAATGATTCAATGATTGCATGATCATGAGGCAGATACAGATACACCCCCGCCCCCGCCTTAGCTGTCCGTTCGCCTGCCGCCGCTTGGGGTGTTGCATGAATTTGCGCAAAAATCTTTTAAAATTTAATTAAAAACAATTATTTAAAAATAAAATTTAATTAATTGCAATGTTGCATGAGTAGACACCCCGCGCACAGTCGCCGCTGTGTAACGGTGGCACTGGCCTCTCCACATGGGGCATCCACACCTCAAGCTCCAGCTCCAGCTCTTCATGGGTGGCATACCCATCGCCAGAACCCCCCTTTGGATTGTTGCATATGAAATGAAATGCAATATGCCATGGCCTATATATAGTCCGGGGGTACGGTATGGATAGGGGAATAATTAAGTTGTGCCGTGCGCCCCAGTCTGTGGCATTGTTGCATAATCAACGGCATAATCCCCATGGATTAATAGAATTCTTTGGATCAGACTTAATCTTGTTCGATTTTATGGAGCAGAGAAATGCTAATTGTTAATCCCAAGAGCTGCAAATGAACGGAACAAAAAATCAGTGGTTTTTCCAGTTGGTTTTATGCGTTGATTGGAAAATGGGATTCCACGAGGAATCGATGGAGGAATACATAAAAAGACATAGTTTATTGCAAACTAAATCAAAGGCTGCATATATATAGTTATTATATTACCTCAATGTCTAGTGAGATTTCCACCTGAAGACAGCGCCTAACAGCAGTTGCCAAAAGAAAGCGACAGAGACAGGGACTGGGGACAGGGACAGGGGGCCTGCCAAAGCCCCCGACCACAGCCAACTGCATCCTACATGCTGTCCAAGGCTGGGGGAATAAAGAAATTAACATGTTGCCACAACAACTGCAGTTATGCCCTGGAACAGCCAACAAGCAGCCGCACAAAAACTGATATCAGCCCACGGGGGCAGCATCAGCAATGTGGCAGCAGCAACAACAACAACAGCAGCCAAACGGGGCAATACACACATTTAAGAAATGCGCCCAAAATATGCCGAGAACAAGGAAATGTTTACTTTGGCAGTTAACATGCCCGCCGCTCCGCTCCACTCCGATCCGCTCCACTTGGAGCCAATAATTGCAGACCCAGACCCAGACCCACAATCCCACAAGGAGCCCCTTTTTGGTCTTGGCCAAGTGCTGTACGCATAAATTTAGCCTTAATTGGCTTTAATATTATGTTGTCAGTGGACGAAACAAAAAACAGGGCCCGAAATCAGCAAACGCCAATCAAAAAGGGACACCAAAAACCACCGAAAGGAGAGGCTGGGAATTCGGAATTCGGTCTGTGGTACGGACTGGACTTGCCAAATGTGGCACGTTTTCGGATGCCACGGTGTTGGGCTTAATCAGCAGTTTCGAAAAGGGGAAAATGGGTGGAGAGATGCAGATATGTGAAAGTAAAGAACAGGCCCTTAAATAAGACCAAGATCACTGTGATTGCCAATGCCAATGATGCTGATGATGATGATGCCTCGGTCCAGCGTCTCTTCTGGGCCTTTTTTTTGACTTTTTGGCGCATTAACGACTAGGGATCATACCAGTCATTCAGTCGGGAGGCAAGTTCAATGCCACCCAATGCGACGAGCAATAAAAACCAACTACCAAATTTGAAAAACGCCAAGAAAACCCAAACCCTACAAAACGTTTATATAGCAATTACCAACGCTGCTCGTGTTTCGGATCATATGCAAGTCCCCCTCCCCCACTCTCTGCTCTTACTGCTCGGTGGTGGTGGTGGTGGTGGTGTGCCTCTGGTGCTGGGTGCCAGAGATGTGCAAGTGTTGTGAGGGGTCTAATCACGGAGGAGGCGATATTTGTTTCTGAAGGTTTTGGTATTTTGTTTATCCTAGTACTCCGATGCTACTCCTGAGTCTCAATCGAAATTCCTGCAACGCCAAAGCGATTTCAGGGCAAACAACTCAGCAACAACCGAGGGGCGTTGCTGCAGGACGAGCCCGGGCTAGAGCACAGCTTTTCTTAGGGTTTCTAGAGGGTTCTTTCGAAGTGCTAGATTGTCTTAGTAAATCCTTTAGTAAACCATAGATACCTCACAATTTCATACACTTTCCTTTACGAATCTGAGTTAGGATTCTATTTTTATAAAAACAAAATAAAGTATATGTATTTCATGTATAGTACACCTCCCACACACTCCACTCTCAGTGGGACTCGTGATGGCATTGCCATCTCTAGGAATCAGCTGCTTGCTACCTGTGCGGTTGGTTTCTTATTGTATCTGATTCGGCACCTACCTTCTCATAGATACGATTATATGTATGCATTGCAACAAGTGAGCATGAGTGTGTGTGTGTGTTTGTGTGTGGATCTGTGAGAGTGAGTGTGGTTTCGGACACACAGGTCCAGCAACAACATCAAAAGTTCATTATGCGCGCTCGCGAATCGTGACATTGCATAATGGCAGCTGCAAGGTGGACGTGGAGGCCGTCCAGCCGGACATGCAAGGCGCCGCCGTCGTCTTCGGCCGTCGTCTCGACCGTTCCCCAGTCAAAGGTGCTGTATGGTGTATGGTGTATGGATGGTACTATATACACACACTCTACAGTCCACACTCCACACTCCGAGACGAGACGCGACGAGATATCTATGGCGATGGGAGCCACACCTACTAGGGAAGATGCCACAAAACGAAGAGACTCTTGTCTGGAAATTGATTCTCTGGCTAACGGCAGAATTAGCTCCCGGCTAAGATGATCCCCCATGCCCATCCCATCCCCACACATGCCCATCATACAGGCATACCCATACTAATTCCCCATCAGTCAGCCCATCATCGTCATCGTCAGCGCTACCTCACACAGAGTGCACCTTTCGTAGGGGGAAGGGGGAGTAACTGGAACCCCTCTCCACAGCTCAAGAGCGTATCCCTCAAGAGGTTATCCCTCTCTGTCTGTCTGTCTCTGGGGTCTGTCCGAACTTCGATTGCGCTGTTCTGTTTGTTTTGTCCAGTTTCGCAATTAGAATCTTTGTCGTGTCGTCGTCGTCGTCGTCGTCGTCGTCTTATCGCCGCCGCACACTTTCCGACATTTTCAAGGTGTGTTCGACCAGCTTTCTTCTGGCCACAACTTAAAACATCTCTCTAAACCCATCCCAACCCATTCCATTTCGATTCCCATTCGCATTTCCCCTCGCCCCAAGCACCTATGTACATAATGAAATAATAAAACAAAGAACCACTGGACTTTTGAATACCTTTTACCACAGACTAGCCGTTCTACTCTGAGTCGGTCCCAGAACCCAACAATAATATACACGTCTTTGGCGAGGCGCAGACAAGTCGGTCCCAAGAAAGGAAAAACAAAATACTTTGCTTATAAATTGTATCTTTGCTTATGTTTGTACTTATATAAACTTGTTTTCTGATAAGAATTGTTTTCCTATTGGTAAGAGAGTTCCAGATATCTTCATGTTGAGGGACGTGTGCTTTCCGATTGCTTCTCAAGTCCTTTCTGCGGAGGACAGACATACTCCCCTGATATTCCCGAGCTGAAATAATATCCAGTTCATAGTGTTCTTCCACAAACCATAGACACCCTTCTCCTTCTTTGACTGCCGGGTATCTAAAGAAGAAAGAATATGTTGCAAGTATTTCTTGGTGTTTTTTCTTTATATTTCTCTTTCTAGGTTATCGCTTATAACAACTCGTACATGGCTCTCTTTTTTTTTGTCATACACCATGCCTGCGACTACGACTACGACTAGTCATAGTCATAGTCGGAGTCATAGTCATAGCTGCGGTCATATAATAAAGGCGTTCTTCCATGGCATGCTCAGAAATTGTCCAACGTCTATATTTGGTGTCTGTGCTATGTTCTGCACTGCACCTCCTCGGTTGCGGTGCGGTTTCCTCCTCCAGCAACTCCTCCGCCTCCACCATGATGACCACAAGTTGGTCAGAAGCAGGGGACCAGGCGGCCAGACTTGCCTTCGGAATGGGAGTACGAGTGTAGAAGGAGGAGGAGGAGGAGATGTGTGCCATGTTGACCCGTTTTTATTATGTTTAACATGCGGGAGGAGCAGCACAGACGAGGGTCCCCGCTTGACATGTGCACCGAAGCCAATCCACAAAAAAGCTGTTGAACATGGCCAAAATATTCGCAATGCGGTCAAAGTTGAAAAGGTTCCAGTTCCCGAAAACCATCTAAGTGAAGTGAGTGCTTGTTTGTAGATTAAACAAATGTCTGTTTTTGCTACTGCTACTGCAACGGCTTCCGAATCTGACCGACATTTCTCCTTCTTCTGGGTTTGTGTGTGAAGTTGTTTGTAGTAGCCATATCTGAGAGATACTCGAAATTGGAAGAAGGAATTGCAGGGGAAAAGGTAAGCAGAACAGGGGACTATCAAGGGGTTTATCATTCACAAGAATTGGCCAATGAATAATGGATAATAGAACTAGAACTAACTAGAATGGATAACAGATATCAGTGGCATTCTCTGGTTCTCCAAATCCGAATCTATCTAGTACACATCCTTCTAGGCCGAAGTGCTCCACATAAACCCGATCGTTTTTAATCACCTTTATCTGCGTGTTCCATCTGCGTTAATTGCCCAACCAGGTCTATAAGTTGCCATTCAGCAGGTAATTAGCAGATTGTAGATCATGGGAAACGCATCATCTTGTGGAAAAGTGGATCACAGTTGGCCGCACCACTCCAGCGGCAATTAGCCGGCAGATTGGAGAGCCACCAATTCCCCATTCGAGCCGTCGTCTGTCGTCTGTCGTCTCTCAATCAACGATTGTTCATGGATCACGGATCGTCGTGTATCTTGTATGCGATCCCCTTAAAAGCGTATAAACGAAATTTCGCGGCGGCGAAATCTGCAAATAATGCGAGAAACAAATAAATAATTGCCCACAGTTTCGCACAGATCTTTGGCTACACCAAAAAGGAGTAACAACAGCCGACAACCGACAACCATGATTGCTATATTGTAGGTATATATACTCGTACGAACGAAACGGCGATCAATCAATCAATCATTTTCACTCAAATGCCGCTGTCGATGTCCGAGTCAGAGTCATCGATGGATGTTCGACTCTTGAATGCTGGATTGTGTGTTGTGTGTTGTGTGATGTGTGTTGCCCTATGGATCTCATATGGTCATAACCCATAAAGACTGAGACGTGTCTGCATCAGCAGCAGCAGCAGCAGCCCGAACCTCGTCCCAGCCCCAGCTGTAGCCCCTCTGGCTGCTTCTAGCACCAGGCATCAGGCAGCAGGCATTGGGTCTAGGCCTCTGTGCAATTAAATAAACGAAAGTTTTTCATTAATTTCGATTGCAGCAAGACGACGACACTTAGACCAAGGCCTCTCTGTCAAGCAGTCCCCCATTCCGCTCCTGCTCTTTAAACAATTCCAATTCATTAGCCACGCTTTGGCTGGGCTTTTGGGCCGGGCCGGGGCCGGGTCTGGCCCGGTCTGGTCTTCAGTGTAGAGTCCGAAAGGAAGCCTGTTTTTGGTGGACCTCGTCTTTGGTCTAAGACCTGCTCCGATCTCGTCTCGTCTGGGTCTGGGTCTTTGGTCTGCGGCTGGGAGATGGGGCGTGCTCTCGTGCTGCTCATAAATGTCTGATGGATGTGACGTGCCTTGATGTATTTCACTTTTCTTCTGCTGTTTTCCTAGACTCTTCTGCTCCTCTCTGCTCTCTGCTCTGCTCTGTCCGAGTGGCCGCGGAGCTAGCCATGGAGTTGTTAAGTGCCAGCACATACTCACGATGCCCCTGCCGCTGCAGCAAATAGTTGTTTGTTAGTTTTCTAGTTTTCAGAAATTTTCACATTACTATAAAGCAAAGCCACAGAGCAGCAGCCGAAGCAGCAGCCCAGTGCTTCGTTTGGCTTTTGCCAGAGGTGAAAATAGTAAAATCGCTGCTTGGCAAATGAAAAGCGCGAAAACGCGCGTAGCGAACAAAGCAAACGAGCCGAGCAGAGCCGCACTTCCCTAAAGAGTGATGAGAGTAAAGGGTATATCGCGAAATATTATGAAGATCAACCGAAGATAGACAGATACTTCAAACCCACCAAAGATTCATATATCTGTAGATACTTCGTTAGAGAACTTCCGACAGGCATCGCTCTTAAGATTTGTCCACTCAAATATGTATCATACGAGTACACACGATAGCGAGATGACCATATAATCACACCACATCTTTTCGGCCATTTGATTCGTTCTTCCATAGAACCCATACCAAACGCCAAGAAAATACAGATTACATTTCCCTTTTCTCAACCAAAAATCTATCCCCAAGAGCATCTAACATTCGCTGTTCGCCTCTAACCAATACCTGGGGGCTTTCATTTGGATTTGGTGTTTGCAATTTCATTTGTCGTCGTCGTCGTCGTCTTATCCGTCAGCTCAGAGCATCAGCATAAGCATCGCATCGAAAAGGGAAAGTACAAATCGCACTTTTCCTAAGCACTTAGGGCTCGGCACACCATCGATGCTGCTGCTGCGGCTGCTGTCATAAGCCACCGCAAAATTAGCTTAAGGATGCAACCCAACCCAGATCTTACGACTCGCACTCGAAAAAGGCCCACCACACCCAAAAACCCATCTCAAGTTCATACCCAGATTCACTTTCGCTTTCGTTGCATTTAATTACGAATCGGTGTGTTTTGTTGCTAAAAATTAATAGCTTGGTGTCTCGGTTAATACGCGACACACATTCTGTCTATATATCATGCTCAGGGGCGAGTACATGCGGCGTACTATTGGTTGGGGGAAAGCTGACAGCGCGTCGGCCTCCAAGCAGCGCGGATTCGCGACTCTCGTGGCCTCCAAGATTGCGTTGCAATTAATCATCGAACAAAACGCATTGTTCGCGTTCTCCACATCCCATGACTGGGGCTGGAGCTGGGACTGGGATTGCGACTGCGACTGGGACCGGGACTGGGGCCTAACACGCACTTGGACGGTAGGAGGAGCAGGAGGAGGAGACCTGCTCCAGCTGCTGTTCCCGAATATTTAAGTCGGTCATTGGCGCTTGTCCAGTGAGTTTTTCCTTCTGCTGGACCTCTGGACACGGCTGCTCCCTCTTTTCGCATAGTTTTCTTGACCCAATTTCGCCGTGGATAGGAGCTGGCTATGGCTGGACAGATGGGAGGTTTCCGTGGATTTTCTAAGGAAAATTCTCTAGAAATTATAGCAGAATAGTTTTATAATCTTTCAGGTGTTGTTAGATTGGTTGAGGTATTGCCATAATTCTGGAGTAGTTAACATTTTTGTACCTGAGATAAAAATTAGGTCGTGGCCCCTTTTGGTTTTATGTATTTTTATTATTATAATGTTTTTCACTGTATAATAAACTTGGTTTTGAATGCATGTATAATATACATACACACCTTATATCGTAGATATATATCTTGTATATATATATATTCTCGTAATGTATGCATGTTGGTATGCGTAAGCGCGTATAAATTAAACGTTATCATTATAGTACTCTGCAGATCGTACATTATCTACATGGTTGCTGCTCAGTTGATGCTGTCGTTAGTCCTCTTCAATATATAATATATAATGTATATAATATATTTAGTTTGCGATCTTGAATCGTGTTTTCAATAAATCAGCTTAGTTATTATCTTTATTTAGTAATATTACTATTATTATTATTAGTATTTAAAACTGTGCGAACTCTGCAAGAATTCGCCTATCAAAAATTACACCTAATCAATATTTCGGTTATATTTTGGGTTCGGGATTGGGTTTTGGGTATTTGGGGTATTTCTCCACTCTCTCTCTATGTCTCTTGCTCATCTCATCTCTCTCCTCTCTCTCTCTCTTTACAATACAAAATACAACTCAAGTTGCTCGACTTGATCTAAGATCTGACTGGATACATCTCCCTAAACATATACATATATAGTCAAGTTTTCAAACCATGTTTTCCTTCTACCATCATCTTCGTTCAGAACACATTGTAGTTTTTGCAGTTCGTGTGTGTTTTTTGTTGATAAATCGAAATCAAAAAATTCTCTTACAAAAATCAGTAAACTTAGTCAACTATTTCTATAGATTATTTTCCTCCCCTCCCCTCCCCACCCACCAGGCCTGTACGGTTCGGGGAAATGCTTTGCTTCGATTCGGTTATGGGATACACTAAAGATAGATGGTTCAATATCTTTATATTTCAGTTGAGCCCCATCCATTGTTGGTTATGGGGCTGGGGTCGAAGAGTCAGTGACGACGAGTCGTTTTCTTGGGGTTGTATGTCTAGTAAGCCATGCTTATGAGGGTTCTATATTGTGTCTATGTATTGCTTGATCGATCTGAGATTGATATTGGCTAGCCTAGATGTCGGGCCAAAAGCGCCAAGCTGTTGTTGCCTCCTCTGGATACATATAGGTATGTATATATATCTGATATCTCTCTGTTCTCCTACTGCCTTTCGGAATCATCATCATCACAAGTCCTAACACAAGACTGGGCTCTGTCCGACCTATGGGTTTATCCACTCTACGAGTTCCCTTCTATAACTCTGCCGCTTCTTTGGCATCATATCGTTTCATTTTCGCTTCATTTCGTTTTCTGTTTTCTTGGTTATTGTTTGCATCCATTGATAGGATAGGGTTTTCATTAACACGCTATAGAAGAGAGATTATGCTTTCATTTTGTTGTTGTTGTTGTATTGGTATCTGTTTGAAATGCCCGAACTTCTTTTTTTTTATTTACAAAATATTCTTTGCTTTTTATATATTTTTTTTTTGTTTCTTTTCGAAATATAAAATAATTTTTTCTTTTTTTTTTTGGTTTTTTTTAGTTTTTCTTAATTTTGTTTTTTTTTGTTTTATTGCGCATATAAAAATATCAAAAATTCTCTTTATTTTTTAGATTTTTTCTTTTTATATATCATTTTTCTTTTAGTTTTCCTCGTGGAACTATGTGTAAGTCTGTTGTTGTGGTTGATTTTCATCTTTCTTTTTTGTTTTTGTTTTTTCGCCTGAATTGCTCTACAAATACAAAACGTTTTCTTTATGAACTTTTTGCAATGCCAAAAATTAAATGACATGTTTTGAATTATACAAGTATATATTTTTGTTTGGGGGTGTCAAAGGTTAAACCATTTGTCCACGCGACACTTTTCACTTTTGTGTAATGTTTTTTAAAGGGGTTTTTTCTTCTTACGTTGCTTTTTTTTATATAAATATGTACAAATATATTTTGTTGTGGTAAAAAAAAAATTAGAATAAAAAAATGGCGTCAATTGTTGTAATTATTGTTGAAATGTTTGGCGCCTTTCAAACTGCAATTTTTCCATTTCCATTTCCATTGATTTATATCCTTATCCATTTCGTTTCTGTTCTGTGTTTTTTGTGGGGTTTTTGTTTTTTGCATGAAGCACAGCACTTTAGAGGCAATTTTTAACATTATATATAGTACTCGTAATTGTTGTGTGTGTTGTGTGTGTGGTTTTTCTTCTTTGGAGTATAAATAATGTATAGATACGATACGAGTGTGTATATATGCATGTATGTAGAGTGTTGGTGTGTATTTCGATTAGTTGTTGCCTTAACGTTCATGTTCGCTATATCCTATAAGTGTGTCTATGTCTGTGTCTGTCTGATGTCTCCTGGTGTGTGTGTGTTGTGGCTTTCAATTTTTTGCTTAATAAATGGTTGTTGTTGTTGTTGTTGTTGTGGTTGTCGTAACTAATTAACTAATCACTCCAGACCCCCGATGGCGGCAGGCCCCCGCCCCCCCAAGTGTTATATTATTAGATGCATGTATGTATAAGTATGTATATAGATATATGTATATGTATAATCATATGTGGTAAATTATTTCCTTTCTGCCTCGACGGTCTACGATCTCTGCCTTCCCTTTTCATTGTGTTATGAATGCAAAAATAAGTTACTATCAATTGAAATCCCTTATTATTTTGTGTAGCGAGAACAAACCTCCTTTGCCCCCTTTGCCTTTATATTGTGTGTGTGTGTGTGTGTGTATGTATTACATAATTTTTATTATTATTTAATATTTTCTTGTTTTATTTTGTTTTGTTTTGCGTGTTTCTCATTTTGCCCATTTCTATATGCTATAGGTATATAGGGATATAGGTTTATAGGGTGAGGTGATGAAAGCAGAACATGATGTGTGGTTGTGGGGGTTGTGTGCTTGTAAGAACGTTACTCTACGTTACATTACATTACGTTACGTTGTTGATTAACTCCTGTTGTTGTCGTCGTTGACGTTGTTCTATTGCATCGATGCGAGACTTGTGGAAGTACTAATGTGCGACGAGGTGCCCAGTGTAGTGGCCATATCTCCCTGGTAGCTGAACTGCAAGGTGAATATAAAGAGAGATTAGCAAAACGGGAAACAGGGAAGTCCCAGAGATATCGCACGTACCTGCGGGAAAAGCGGCTCTTCGGCTATGGAGCCCAGCGGTCCAGTGGGATCCGGCGGCGTCAACTCCACGCTCTCTCCAGTAAACTCCTTGTCAAAGTAACGCGTATCCGTATCGGATGTAACCTGAGGCTTAAAAGGCGGCGGTATCTGAACATAAAGAGCAAAAAAATTATAGCTTCACATTCATTTTAAATAATATAGATATATATCCCCAAGTTCTAAGGTTTATTTCCAACCTTTTTTAGCACCAGATCTGTCCAATTAATACTCGCAAAAAAAGGATGATCCTGTATTGCCTTGACATCATCCTGCCCGCCGCCCAGACGCTTCTTCGGGTCCTTGGCCAGCAGCCCGGACAGCAGGTTTTTCGCCTCGTCTGTGATATTGCGAGGGAACTTCACCTCTTCCGCCAATATCAATGTAAAGAGCACATCGTGGTCGCGATTGTAAAACGGCAGGCGACCGCAGATCTACAAAAGAAACGATGGTTGATAAATATCCACAAAAAATATGTAAGTAGCTGCACACACCATTTCATACATGACCACGCCTGTGCCCCACCAATCCACCGCCTGTCCATAATCAGTATCGTCTAATACTTCCGGAGCCAGATATTCGGGTGTGCCGCAAAATGTTTTCGTTGTGCGGCCGTAGGTGATGTCCTCCTTGCACAGGCCGAAATCGGCGACCTTGATGTGGCCATCTTTGTCCAGCAAAAGATTCTCCAGCTTCAAGTCGCGATAGATGATGCCCTGCGAGTGGAGATAGCCCAAGGCCGAGATGATCTCGGCTCCGTAGAAACGTGTCCGGTCCTCGGTGAAGATGCGCTCGTGGCTCAAATGCCAGAAGAGCTCTCCGCCGTTCACGTACTGCATGACAAAGCACAGCCGATCGTTGGTTTGAAATGAATATTTAAGAGACTGCAACGAAAGGAGATGGATGATATATTAAAGGAAACCTCGAACAACCTCCCTAAATGTTACTCACAATAAGAAACGGATGATTGGTGGTCTTGAGCACACGACTCTCGGTGAGTGTGTGCTCCACCTCATCCTTCTGGATGATGACCTCCTTCTTGAGAATCTTGATCGCATAGAGCTTGGCGGTGGCCTTCTCGCGGCACAGGATCACCTTGCCGAAGGTGCCCTTGCCGAGCACCTTGAGGAACTCAAAGTTCTCCAAAGTCTGCAACGAGAGATAAGGGTTTCGTTTCAATCACGCACTCAACGGATAAACGGATCAACGGATGGATGTGATTCCATCGAATACGTACCACTTTCTTGACTCCGCTGCTGTTGCAGGTGGTGCCCTGCCTTGAGAACTGCTCGGAGAGCTCCACCTCGGCGATGCCGGCCATGTCCACGTCGGCCATGTCTGTCTGCACAGACGGCGACATGGCCATCTCTCCCATTTCGCTGAGGCGACTGGACACGTTGCGTATGGCCTCGGTCCACTGCTGGCGCTCCATTTCCGTATCGACGGCAAAGGTCCGCTCGATCACCGTTGTCCATTGCAGGCCGCGTATGATGAATGTGAAGGGCTTGGGCCTGTCCACGCTCATGATCTGACACCCGCGCACCGTGAAGTTGTTCAACAGCTGCTCCGACGGCTGCATGACGGCACTGTCCGCCGGCTTGCTGCGGTATCCCATCAGACTGCCGTCGGAGCGGAGCACAAAGTAGCGCTGGCGCCAGGTCTTAATGTGCTCCCCCCGCTTCATTAGCCAGCCTTCCTTGACCACTGTGGGGCGTGCCGCCAGATCCATGCTCATGTTGGGTGTGTTGGGGGTGCCAAAGGTGACGCTCATCGACATGCTGCCGTCCGTGGCTAAACGCTGTTGCTGCGGATGGTTCTTCTGCTGCTGGTGGGGGTGGTGGTGCTGCTGCTGCTGACTCCCGTCTAGCCAGGATGGTTGTATCCTCGAGATGTTGTCTAGGCTGCTGCTGTTGTTGCTGCCGTTGTTGTTAGCCGAATTAAGGTCCAACTGGTGGCCTGGCGAGGGCGTGGACGTGGACGTGGACGAGGAGGAGGCTGATCCTGTTGCAGCAGCGCTGGCAACCACAGTCAATCGCCTCTGTAGGGCAAATGGTAGGTAATTCGTGTTGAGGCTGTTCCGAAACGCGAGCGAAAATCAAAGAATATCCTTTTGGGGCTGAAAAAAGTAAAGAGACAACTCGTTAAAGCGATACAACACTCGTTGGAGCGGGAAATTACTCGCTAGAGATAAGCAAACAAACAACAGTTCAACTACAACGGAGTCTCGCTATCAATGACTCCCTTAAATGCACTCCAAAGAGCGACAACACTATCGTACTCTTTAGTGCAGCAGGCAGGCAGAAAGGGAGCCAAGCTATCGAGGTCTACCCCTCCCGTACCCAAACGCTTATCGCACACTTCTACCGATTGTCACGCCCCTCAGCCACCCCACCCCCCATGTCACACACCGCCTCTGGGATCCATCATTACCACGGATCATCGGACGGGGGGAGGGGGCATGTGTACAAAACAATTGTTATTGTCATTTTGCATGTTTATGGCAAAATCCGCAAATTGTTGTTGCTGGCGCTTGCGTCAGCAGCTGCAACAACTGCAGCTGGTTTGACGAACCAAAAAAATGGCAAAAAATAACAACAAAAGCAACACAACAAATGTATTGGATTGAATCGTGCAAAATATCTACGGCATTTCCGCTCCCAAAGGGATTTGCGGGCCGCCTCTTAGTCATTGCCCCACATGCAGATGTGGCTTTTGGTGCCCTGGGGGCACGGAGGGGCAGGGGCACATCGAGTGGCTCTTGCTGTGGCTGTAGGCGCCAGCATTGGCGTCGCGATTGGGTTTGTCGCAATTGTTGCTGTTGTTTCTGTTGCTGTTGCTGTTGCTGCTGGTGCTGGTACGTTGAGTCTTCAAACGAAATTCCCCGACATGTTACGCAGCGATACCGCCAGTACCGCCAGTACCGCGAGTACCGAGTACTGAGCCCCGAGAAAAAAATGGTTCGCGATTGCATTTACCGCGAAATTAAATCAAAACAAGAAGGGAAGGCTATGCTTCCAAGGGGTCGAACCATCGAATACCCTCGAAGAGATCGTTCTTATGGCAGATGTGGGATATACTCAGCCGAGGTATTTAGGTATCTTCCATACCCTAAAAACCCTAAGAGGTATGCCCATACCTAATCGTTTTTGGAATCTTAACCACGAAACATGCCAAACATCTCCTAAACACATCGTACTTTCACTTTAAAGGGTATTCTTACGACGACTGCGACTGCGAAGTGCTGTTCATGAACTTACACACACTTACAAACGTAAGCACACACACATACCGTACGCACTCACTCACACACGCACACAAGTGAAAAAGCATATTCATTTACAATTTGCGAAAATGTCAACGTCGAAGGGAGGGGGGCGCGAACAGAGGGGCGGGCACAGGGACAGGGCGAGTGACAGACAGACAAACGGAGGGATGGATGGCCGCCGCCGCTGCTGCTGCTGCTGTCGCTGCCGGCTGTACAAATTTTCGCTATCTAAAACTGTAAACAACAAATGTACATAAAATAAAAATCGACAAAATGCACAAACCACACATCGCCACACACATACTGATGCATGAGTGTGTTGCAAAGTGCGAGGCCGGCCAGACAGTGGAAGGGAGGGGCAGGGGCAGGGGGTGCAGCAAGTGATCAAGCAGCGCAACATGTCTAGACACGAATACAGTTATCAAATTGTACATTAGATTACCATCGCAGCACACAGGGGCCGGAGGAGGGTGTATGAGAATGCAGATTTCTTGGAAATGTACAAATGTATTGTTTGTGCGCGTTTGTGTGTAGGTGAGACTTAAGATTCGATCCAATTGATAGAGGAATACCCTACAAATGTATTTTCACAGGGTATTGAGTGATCCTTAAGCAATCTGAATCTGATTTATCGTCTAAAGGTACTCGAGACAGCAATTGTGAATATGATTGGGAAAGTAATCGTCTTCCGTTAAGATATTCTCTCTATATTACGTTGGGTCCACTTCTGAAAGGGGGACTAGTAATCCTAATCACTGATAGAGAATCCGATGGGTCAGGGCACTGTGGGGGAGTGATCCTATAGGCAGTAGATTCTATGTTGGGTGGAAAAAAGTTGCTTTTTATATATTTCTTTTAAGAGCTGCAGATGGAAAGACATTTGATACCGATTCGTAATGGATATTCCACATATGAACGGGAATCATAAATTCATCCTGAATTGGAGCTAATTGACATTAATTAACCCAGCATCCTTTTTCCGCTGGATCCTTCGCCGTTGCGTTACTTATTTTTCCATCGATATGGCGCTGTCCAGGCACACACCCCCTTCCCACTTTCAAACACTATAATTATGGTGAATTAAGAGGTGTGTGGGGGGTACACATGCACACAAACATACATACACATATGTATTTGCATTGATGTCTGTAACATACACACACACGAACACACATAACAAAGGCCACGGCTGTTTATTGGAATTTGGCATAAATGTTGCTGCTCTGCTGCCGCTTCCCCTCCATCCACATCCATCCACCACCACAAACACAAATCATTGATGAAAAAACTAAAAACAATTCTCCTTTTTTTATACCGACCTCTGTTTTTGGGCAGAGCACACACTGCTGACGGTGACGCAGCGCGACAACGTCGCTTATATTGTGCGTGCGACCAGGACGGAAACAAGGCAAGGCGGCCGCCACACACAGAAATCACACTAAATTCACTGCGAGATCGCCACGCGCGTGCCAATTAGTAAACGTATTTCGATTCCCACGGCTTTGCTGTACATAATATAATGTCGAAAACTTATTTTCCATAAACACACGCACACAGCGTTAAAACGTCAAAATTTTGGTTTTTTACGCTTCACTTTTTTTCAGGATTAGTGTGGACGCGTGTAAGATATACCGTCCGACCCTCAGACATATACCGTCTCATTTTAATAATATACCGTAAATATACTGACGAATTCATGATCTATTTTACATATTCCTCGTTTTTGATATTCGGTGGAAGTACTCATCTGTATTGGATTATTCCTAAAATGAGGTTTAAACAAAAAACGGTCGAGTCAAGTCATAGTTACAGTTACATATTGCTTTTGTATGGAAAAAACACACAGATTATTTGTTAAGGTCACACACCCTGCATATTTCTATACTTTTTTTGTAGTATTTCTGAGTATTTTAAACCAAACTGACAAAATTTACCAAATTTACATTTTCACTAATGTTGCAGAACTTTGAAAAAATACTAAATGTCGCTACATTTGCTACATGGGGGTTACTACAGGCAGAGTGACCATACAATGTTGGTGAAAAAATGCATACAAATTTCCCGATCGACCGTTTCATGCTTTTATAAAATATAATGTGAGAAACACATCCGTAATCGAAATATACCGTTCCACCGTCAGAAATATATCGTCTCCTTTTCATTTCGAAACGGCATTTATTTGAATCCAATTTCTACATGTAGATTACATGTAAAAGTAACTTGACATCACGCTATAAATAGTGTGACCATCTTCGCAATGCAACTATCGTTAGTTGTCTCACCACACCGACTATCGATAGCCTGTTGTTATCGTCATCATCGGTCGGATCGGTGAAATTTTGTGTAGAAGTAGACTTTTAAATTAAATTAAATTAAAATATTAGATTAAAAACAAATCAACTATCCATTAAAGGAGCCACTGCTGTTTCTGAATAGAAGGAATCATGCATATGGTTGTGCCCGTGTGAGTGAATGCCTTGGCGAATAAGTGTGTGTGCATTGGTGTTATCATAAAAAAAGACGTAGAAAAACTGCAAAAACAAAGGTGTTATTGACTCCCGTGACTTTCTTTTCTGCGCTTTTGCTTCTGGGTGGGGCGTGGGGTGATCAAAAAGAGAGAACATGCAGATTGTATCAGTAATTAGAAGAGTTTCTGCATTAAATTAGTGGAAAACATAAATCAAATGAGAGCGAGACGAGTCTCTGGGGCAATCAATACCAATGCCCAGCCCCCCTTAAAGTGAGTGAGTGTGGTGTTTGTGTGTGTGTGTGCGTGCTCGTCTATGAGAAAACAAAGCAAAATCATGGAATAAATATGGAAAAAAGAAAGCGCATAATTGAATAACTAATAACAAAAACAGGGCAAACGGGCAACAAACTCAATGACAAAGCAAAGCTAGAAGCAAAGCGAAAATGCAATATCAACGAAAAATATGCCATTGCTTATGTGATTTTGCAAATACACAAACAAACACACAGGCACATACACATGCACATATATACGAATGCAGTCTGGCTGGCAGAAGATAACTGTTGTTTGTGCGGGCGGGTGGGTGCATTGCTCGCAGGGTTTCTTGGCGAGAGTGCGAGTGCGATAGAGAGAGTGTGAGAAAACTAAAAACGCAAACCGCAAGCGAAAGAGTGGGAGGGACTGAGAGTAGAGCAGACAGCAGAGAAAAATGCAAATCAAATTAGTTCAGACTAACGGGGCATGACAAGTATATTGAAAAGAAGGTAGGGCAGTGCAGCTGTCTCTCACTCTCTCTCCGGCCGGCTTACTTACCTTCCAATTGAATATACCTTGGGCACGCCCTTGAACTTATACACATTGAACATTCTTAACCCTATCGTTATCCCTATCCCACAGCTAGAACCTAAGGACCCCTCGCACCCACACCCAACCACCCACACAACCACAGAAGATGTTCAACTTCATGAAGAAGAGTGCCGGCGACGAGGAGAAGGAGCGCCGCAAGCGCGAAAAGAAACTCCGCAAAGAGGCTAAAGGGATCGGCGGAGGCACCAACGGTGGCGGCATCGGCATTGGTGGCGTCACCGGCAGCATGAGCACCGACGAGCTGCTGCGGCTTGACGAGGTGCGTCGCTCCCTGAAGATCCGTGGCCGGCGCAAGGAGAAGGAGAAGCTGCCCAGCGGCATCACAGCGGACTACAGTGCGGATTTCTTTGCGGCTCTGAATGCAGATGCAGTGGCCAACAGGAGCGCAACAGCAGCAGCTCCTGGAACTGCTGGCGGATCGGAGCAAGATCGTGGCAATGAGGAAATTGTAGCATCTGTGATGACGCATATCGAGAGTCGCTCGTCCAACGGCGCTGGGGTCAGTGTCAACTACAGCGAGGTCACACATTCCCTGCTTGCCGGTGGCCTAAATGTGAGTCCAGTGGAGTACTGCTGAAGATTTCAGTCCTAATTGATGACTTATCCTTCCTCTAGAATCGCTTTTTGCCGCCTGTGCCACCAAAGCCGCCAAAGCGTGGCATTCTGAAGGGTTCCCGCAGCAACATGACCAATGTGCACGAGGAGCTCACGTTCCCAGCGGGCGGCGGCAGCGGCGGAGGTGGAGTCACCACTGGAGGTGGCACACCAGAAATGCTGATGCGCAACACCATCCAGAACGAGCTGCTGTACGAGGGAGCGGCACGCGGAGCAGCCGGTTCGATTGGCTCCAATTCCAGTCAGCACGGTACCTCCTTCACCTCCGTCGAGAGCCTGCGTAGCGACGGCGATCAACCGCATCAGCAGCGAGCTATGACCCTACCGGCCAATGCCCGCTACGGAGCGCCTCCGCAGGTGCCGCAGCTCCATGTGCTAACATCGCCGTCGCCCAGCGCCGACAGTCTCACAGATACCACAAACTCCTCGTTCGCCACGCCCCCCTTCTCGCTGAGTCCCATTGGGGAGTCGCAGGGCATCGATCGCTGGGCCCGGGTTCATGCCTTCGAGGATGTTCTGCTGCCCCTGCCCCCAGTGCAGCTGGTGCATCTGCCACCGCCCCGCCAGCTGGTCATTCGACGGCAGAAGTCGCCGCGCCAGGATTTTGGTTTCAGCCTGCGCAAGGCCATCTGCCTGGACCGCACCGATTCGCTGACGTCGCCCATCTTTCGGCCGGTGATCTTCGCCGAGCCCGGTGCTGGGGGCGGCGCCACGGGTCTGCTGCCAGGCGATCGCCTCATCAAAGTGAATGGCACGCCCGTGGGCGACTTGTCCAGGGAGATTATCATCGAGATGATCAGGAACAGCGGCGACGCTGTCACCGTTGAGGTAAGTACCATCTTTCCTTCCTAAGTAGCCATCTAATACCTCTGCCCATCTCCAGGTGCAGCCTGTGGCCGAATTGGTGGAGCTGAGCAAGCGATGCATGGCACCCATTACGGCCACCGTGGAGGAGATCGATCATTCCATTACCAACGGCAACTGCAACACCCTCCGGCGCAGTGCCAGCAAGCGATTCAAGCGTCAGGTGAGTCTCGGGCACTCGATCGTTAGCAGAGATCAATGATTGATGGAGCCAGCGACATCGACATCGCTATCGCCATCCCAGCAGCATTGCAATGAACTGAACCGAGCCCCTCCACACATTAATTCCATAACGACACTGCCCATTAGTACGACTAGTATTCATGGGGCGGCTGTGATTGATTAAAACGAGTGGGGAGAAACATTAGAGATATTGAGAACCGAACAAAACTATTCGCTTTTTGTTTGGTCTCTCCATTCCCAATTGGGATGGAAATATTCTTTATGGGTTCTCTTTCGATAGAGTTTTCAAAAGAATTCTTTTTGAATTCCATCTCCAATTGTAATTCATAAATATTCAGGTATGCAATCATGTGATTCATTAGTTCCGAGGAATGTGCTAATGTTTTAGCTGTTGAATGGTGTTAGGGAAGTTAGTCATGAGTAGTAGTTCCCCAGTCAGATAGTATATGTACTCTCCAACTAGAAATACGTTTTCATATTACATTTGTGACAATAAGATGTGGTATTTGTATTTCCGTTTTCGAGGTATTGCACTGAAAATGCATCAAAAGGTGTGCCTTTTAGCAAAAACGATAGGCTATTATAGGGACCTCTTATTGAGCTAATTCTCATTGATCAAGGTCCATAATTGAATTATCTTTTCTTCTCCTTTAATCGCTTACTTATCGTAGATTAATAGCTTTTCTAAATTACTGTTGATGTTCTTTCGAAATGGAACCTATCTTATTCTGGAATCCAATACCCCAAAAGGGTATCCCCTTATTGTCATATACCCATCCCTGCCACTCACTCAGCCACCCTGTGGATGTGGATGCAATTCTTATTGACTTGTTGACTATGCCAGGAAACGTGTTTGACATTTTCTCGCCGTGTTTACTCCGTAGTTTTCGCACAAATATTGTGAAACTGACAGTTGTTGGGTGTCCCGCCTCCCCGTCGATTTATCCAGCCATCCATCTTTCTATCTACATATCTGTATTGTATCTGTATCTGTTGCTATTCTCCAGTCTGTTCGACGGGGGCTAGTCCCTTTCTATAAATATTTTCGTAGTGGATCTGTGGCGGTGTGCTGGGTTGGGCCGGGCCTCTAAGGCGTTGACATATTTCAGCGCCTTACTCATTCTCTTACCATCCATTCAAGAAGAAGTCGGAGGCGCAGACTGTGGCCACAGAAATAAACCGATTTGGCAACACTGTGGAAAACTCGAACTGCATTGGGTATGCGTTTTAGCATTCATCCATGCAACATGCCAACAGCAGCAGCAGCCAGCCAGCCCACTCTTCAAAGCGTCTTTCAGATGGCAGCAGCAGCAGCGATCCCTCGTGCAGCCCAGTAGTACGCCTGGGGCCATAGCACGAATATGGCAGGGCATATAGCATATAAGGTGGGGTGCTTCCGCTCTTGGGGGAGACATGCTCCCCTCTCTCCTTCTCTCGCTTGCATTCAATGTCGGAGCTCTTTCCTTCCTGTTGATATACCTTGGGCAACAAGCAGCCAGGGCGGCGCTGCCAGCGTTGACAGCGACTGCAACTTCGGGAGATTGCAGCTGTGTGTGCATTTCTACACCCACTTGGAACGTCGGCGGCGGCGGCGGCGGCGGCCTACACAAATAGCAGCAGCAGCGACGTCAACGCAGGCTTCGCCTCTGCCTGCGTCTGCTGTGTGTCTTTTGGTACCCAGCATACGCAGGGTATATTGGGTTCTGTGATTGGCAGAAGGAAGGGTCTTTAAATATACATTTTCGCTTTTCTTTTTCTAATAGATCTCTAGAAGAGTCGAATAAATCGGTAGTTTGTGTACATCCATCGTCCATATGCTGGTCAGTCCCCAGAATCCATCAACAAAACACACAATCATCGGGTTTCTTGGATATCCCCTGGGTCCATACATCCCCTTCATTATTCTGACTTGTTTTCTGTTTGTTGTTGTTGTTGTTGGTCGGTCGGCTCGATGGGGCTTGCTGCTTTGCTTGGGAGCAGGGCCGTGCCGTCAGTACGCTGAAAACTTTGACCAGGTTCGGTAGACGACGGGAGATCGAGAAGAAACAAAAACAAAATACCGCGAGACGAAGCGACGCGACGGCTCCACCATACACCCACAGTGAAATTTGTTGTTGTTCGAGTGGCAGAGTGGCGGAGTACTGTGCCCGAAGTTGTTTTTAATGTTTTATATGCCGTGACGATTATTCTGGCTGTCATTCGAGTTTGGCTTTAATTCATAATTTGTACTCCCAGACGAGGCTCGGATTCGGATTCGGATTTCGTGACTGGAGTCTTGTGCAGTGCAATCAATCAATCAACACAACACAGCACAACACAACACACAGAAAAGAAACAGCAAAACAGCATAAACCGATACTCAAAGACCTATCCGATCGTCCGACTGATCGATGATTGGCCATTTTGAGGCAACAGTCAGCAGGCAGCAATTGTGTCTAATGTCAAAGCAGCGCTAAGTGCCCCGATAGCCACAAAAGCAAACATTTCCAAGGTTTTCAACGCGCGCTCCAATTTCTCATTCACTTCCCTGCTGCTGCCATTGTCCCGCTTCGGTCCGGAGATCTCAGATTTGCTCAGAGATCTGCTCTGTCCTACGCTCTGGTCATGCTCCAAGTGCTGCTGCTGCTGTTGCTGCCACAGATGCTGGCCATGACAATTGTCTGTGTGGACAAACAGTGATCACGTAACAGAAGAGACAGAAGATTAGCATTAGCCATGTTCCTCAAGCCCAAGAGCTTTGAGCAGACGCTGCGGGGCGGCATTGTGCCCGCCGTACCGGCAGCACCCGGTTCCGGACTGAATCCCTCCTTCCACAAGGGCTGCACGGGCAAGGCGCATGCCTGTGGCACCAACAAATCCGGAGTCCAGAAAGTACCAGCACCCAGCAAGCCCTCCGCGAAAGCCACTCCGAAGGCACAGCGAAAGAACAGCATCAGCTCGGAGACGATCAGCGAGAGCGGATCGGAGAACTCCAACAGTTGGCCCTCGTCCTCCACGGGAGGAGGGTCAGTGCCACCGCCCAAGCCGCCGCGTCTGGCGGTCACCAAGGCCAAGGAAGCGGCAGCCGCTGCTGCTCCTACTCCTACTCCCACCCCTCCGCTGCCAATTACACCGATCTTTGAGAGGGCCACCAGTCGTTCAAGGAGCTTCCGCAGCAAGGCAGAAGCCTCTCCGCCAAACGCATCCATCCGTCCGCCCTGGAACAGTTCTGCTGTGGCCGCCTCCAAGTATGCAGCCGCTGCTGCCAGTGCTCCCCAGTCCCCCATTCCGAGCCTACGGAGCTCCTACCGCAGACGTCGCGATGCCCAAAACATTGGCCTTCAATGGCCGGCCATTTGGGCCACTGCGCTGGCCGCCAACTACAAAAACTATGATGCTAGCGTCAAGCGTCAAAAGGTATCGTATGAAGCGGCATGAAGAACGGAGCTACACTAAGCAGCAAAGAAAATGTTAGCATTGGGGATAAAAAAGAGATCCAATTGCAAGAGAAGAGATCTAATTAACATATGAAAGGAGCATGAATTTTGATCTGACCTGAATAGCAATTTTATGCGAATTTATCAGGGAATTTAATGATACCCGATAATATGTAAATCCATTTAGAATTTCTTGTGGAATAGAAACCAAAGCAGAGCTGAAATTCATATCTCCGATATCTCGAAAGCTTCATTAAAAGCATTTTCTGATTATTAGATTCTACTGGAATTTATTGGTTTGCACTTTACAGAAAAATCATATGATTTCAATGATATTTCATGGGGACTATGAGAGATTTGTATAAAAGAGGACAACTAGCTCTCGATCCTTTATTAGTTTTCATAATTCTAACTCTTGAAAGATCTGTTAAATCATTTCCTAAGGAAGATCGCACTCGAAATGCATATTACAAGGGTTATTCCTTAAGTACATTTCTTGAACTTAAAGAATATTTACCAATAATTGCATAACATCGCAAATCGTGTAAAGAATTTATTTGGGAACCTACCCAAAACCCTGTTGAACAGTGTGCTGCAGTGCTGCATTCGTATCTGAAAAACTTTCTAGTAATTCTCCAACCGATCGATCGATCGATGCAATAAAAGGCAACAACAACGAATGAAACGAATGAAGTGGACACAAAAGATGGTATCGATCGGATCGGATCGGATCGTCGAACCATGACCCAATGTACGATTTAGTTGTTAGACCTTTTATTATTATTATGCTTGGACGGTGCGTGGGCTGTACAATCCCCGAGTCTCATAATTTACGGTATGCTTGGGTATGGTATGGCCCGCTGTCTTGTTGCTGCATTTATGGCTGGCCTTTATGGCTCAATACGCCTGCGGTGCCGCGGCGACAACGACCACGACCACGACCACTACCACCACTGCCGCGATGGGCTCCAATGAGCGGAAGTGTTCATTTAGGAACGGAGTTAGCGTCGTACGACCGTATCGTAGCTGTCTGTCTTATTTAGAGGTTCTCCATAATACAATGAACGGATAGCAGGGGGGATATGATATGATATCGAGACAGAAGCTTTAGCAAATCCCCAATTGTCTTTCCATTTTTATATACTTCTAGCCAGTGCCGGTGCCCCTACTCCCCCTACCATCCATGCCCACAGCCATGTTAATTAGTCAGGTCTGTCGCGGTGTCGCTGTCTACACAGCGCCGCCTCTTCTATATCTAATTTGTGTGTGTGTGTTTGCGTGCCCCATCCCCCAATAGCTATAGCCATAGCCATTGCCTCCTCTGTGCGGAGTTCGTTGCACTCTTGCTCCGTTGCTCCATTCTGGAGTGCAGCATTGATTGACAGTGGACATGCGCCAGACGCGTATTTTTCTGTGTTTATCTAAATATTCTTTCAAACAAGTTCCGCGCACCGAGCGACGGATGGATGGATGGATATGCGTGGAAAACATGCACTACAAGACTGCAAGACTACAAGACTACAAGACTGTGAAGTGAGCGATCAATTTGGGAGCTATTTGAGCGGGTCTATCTTGTTGGAAAATCAAGAAAAACTAGACATGAAATAATGGGGTTTTCGCTTAAATTAGGTAATTTAGAATATATTAAATGACCTCAGGGACCTGTAAAATTGTTTTGAGAGAAGGTTGTCGTGTTGGAATATGCATTTGGGTTATGAATTTGTAGAAAACGGTTAAAATACAATAAAACGTACATTTACCCGATTTCGAAACGTTTTATAACTATTACAAAAATAAATGTAATGTTTTTATGGATCTATAAAGTTGCTTTAGGATTTGAAATGTTCCGTTTTGGCATAGATTTCTGTAGTAGATTGTGGTATGGATTAGCCACAACATGCTCAAATCTTGAACCGAAATTCATTCAATTATAATTTAAACATTCACTTCCCATTCACAAACCATTTCAAAAGTGTTTCCAAACTGTAACAAAATTAATTCGTATACAAATCAATGACTAAATTTGTTTATATCTCGCATCCGTAGAGATACTTTCCTAACCTGATCGTGTCCGAGGAGGGACTTTCCCAACACAACTTCCTCTAGAGAACATTTTCCCCGAGTGCTAATTGAGGGCTATTGAACCTTGCACAATATACGAGTAGTAGTTTTCATAATTCAAAAGGAGATGCTGCGGCATCACAGCACTGCTACTTCTCCCCCAAAAAGCAGCTCCATTTATAGCCACAAAATGTGAACTGACTTCGAAAACTACTCCGCTGTAGAGAGCGTTGCATAATGACGCGTCCCGTGTCTCATGTCCGTGCAACCACATCCGCGTCGTCGTAGTCGTAGCCGTAGTCGAAGGCAGAGGCTTCTGGTGTCTAGCCGAATAGCATTTGGCGCGGTGTCTGGGCGGCTAATTAGGATTTAGAAACATCGTCAAATTTAGAAATGCAACCGAAATAAACCCCAAAAACGAAACTCTGCTGCGTCTTCGTGTCTTCGCATCTGCCAGCAGGGAGTACGATACGATAATAAATGGAATAAATGCGTGAAAATGCTTCCCCACAATCTGCCTCGAGAGTGTACAAAAATAAACAACGAAAGAACTGCTTTGTATTGAAGTTTTTGCGAGGCGGCCCAGCCGACAAAATGTTGACCCCAATTTAACGTCAATTTTTGGTTTTAATTTTTTCGCAGAGCCGCCACGAGAATAGCAATGGAGGCGGAGAAGCAGGAGGCACCTCTCCAACAGCTGTTGGCGGAGGGGAGCTGGATGCAACGGATATGACAGAGGCTGCCGCCACCGCCCAAGCAGAGCGGGAGCCAGAGCGTTTGTGGCTGGTCCATCGCGGAGGTTTCACTGCAGCCATACGCCTGCCACAGCCAACAACCGTAGGAGGAGGCCACGAGGAGCCCCACAAGCTGCTGGTGCGATTGCTGCACAACGGGGAGCAGCTGACCGTCGACGAGGACGATGTGGAGAAGCAGAATAACCCCGCCCTGGACCTATGCGAGGACATCTGCGAGCTAAAGTATCTGAACGAGGCCTCGGTGCTGCATTGCCTGCGACAGCGGTATGCGAGCAACCTCATCCACACCAAGGCGGGGCCCACGCTGCTCGTGGTCAATCCGATGGCCCCGTTGTCCCTCTACTCCGAGAAGGTAACAACTGGTCGCTGAATCTGACTCTGGATCTGAATCTGTGTGTGCGATCTGGTTATTTATCTGCTCTGCTCTTTCTCTCTCCCTCCCTCTGGTAGGTTGTCTCCATGTTCCGGGGCTGCAAGACGGAGGACATGCCGCCCCACGTCTACTCGCTGGCCCAGACCGCCTACAGGAGTCTGGTCGAGACGCGACGCGACCAGAGCCTCATATTCATGGGCCGATCTGGTTCTGGCAAATCCACAAGCTTCAAGCATGCTTTAAACTACTTGGCGTTGGCCGCTGGTATGTGTCGTGTGTCCCGTGTGTCGCGTGTGTCTGTGTCTATCTATCGACTGAAACTGCATTTGGCTGTAGGCTGGCCCAGTTTTTGGGCTGTGTGGCAGCCAACAGAATGTGTTCGCTCATTCGATTTGCTCATTTGCATTGTTGGCCAAGAAAATGCAGCTGCAATTAGTCGCCCCAGCCCAAGCCCAAGCCTACCTCCATTTGTGCGACAGAAAGGCGGGGGGAATCAATGTGGAAATGGATTCCAACAGTATCTTTTAGTTAAATGTAGAGTAGCATTTCAGTAGTACTTTCTTCTTGCTCTAAAATGATTTCCAGGCAAATTAGAAGTCGTTTTGGACTCGTTATGTGTATAAGCAAACCCCAAAAGCAGACTTAAAGTTATAGATTGTATCTACCACATCCAAAATGTTTCCCAGTGTGGCCTAATTCACTATTCAATGCTCAGAATAGAATAATCAAAGACAATCTAATTGTAAGATGAATAACGCCCATACATTTTAATGGTAAACGATTGTTTAAAGTAGATATAGGGTCTTATAAAGACTTATATTATCCTTACAATAGAATCCTCTTTATACCCATAATCAAAAAACACAAGAAGCTCATGGTGTTCAGTCTTTATTCCAGATATCTTTAGGAGCTCGAATAGATTCTAGAAATAAAAATAGTTTCCTCATTCGAAAAAATTCTGAAAACCTTTTCTTTTTAACAGGTGCCTACAACAATTTCATAAATGCCGAAAAGGTCAATGCCTTGTGCACCATTCTGGAGGCATTTGGCAATACAAGAACCTGCCTCAATTCGAATGCCACACGCATGACGCAGCTGCTGAGCCTGGACTTTGATCAGACGGGACAGATAGCCTCCGCCTCGCTGCAGGTGAAAAACACTGTGGAAAAACAACTAAAAGACACTCTTGGTTATGGCAATGGTAATCCTCTTTCAGGTACTCCTACCCGAGCGACAGCGTGCTGGGCGACGGCTGTCGCACGAGCACAGCTTTCATATTATGACGCGACTGCTGGCAGGGGCCGCTGGGCTGCTGCAAAAGGAGCTGCATCTGGAGAACATCACTTCAGAGGATAGCCATCCGTTTATATCGCTCTCCCAGAAGCTGGAGGACCGGCATCGGGCGGCCAATGACTTTATGCGCACGGTGCAGGCCTTCGAGTCGCTCAACATCGATGCGAAGGCAGTGCGTGGGATCTGGAGCATACTTGCGGCCATCTACCATCTGGGAATTGCAGGGGTGACCAAACTGGGAACCGGATCCACGGCCCGGACGCAGTTTGCCAATCCAACGGCGGCTCGCAAGGCGGCAGGGCTGCTGGGCGTGAACCTCGAGGATTTGTCGTCGGCTGCCTTTGGCCTCACGCAACCGAATGCTCCGAATGGCGGACTGAGTCCCTCGAAGTCGCCCACGTCCGACAATGGCCACGAGTGGGCCTGGGAGTGCCTGGAGGCGCTGGTCATTGGCCTGTATTCGGAGGCCCTGGCCGCCGTGGTGGCTCTGATCAATCGTCAGATCTGTACTTCCGCTCGTACGATTGCCTCGATCATGCTGATCGATACGCCCGGCTTCCAGAACCCCGCGAGCTGTGGACAGCAGCTCGGGGCCACTTTGGCCGATCTGCGGCACAACTATCTGCAGGAGCGGCTGCAAATGCTCTTCCATCACACCACCCTGGTGGCGCCGCGCGATCGTTATGCCCAGGAGCTGGTGGAGATCGAGGCGGATCAGGCCTCGGAGTGTCACCCGGGTCCGTTGATCTCGCTGATCGACAAGGCGCCACAGAATCATGTGGTGCGCTCCTCCCAACGCGACCTCCGCGAGCACGATCGTCGAGGGATGCTATGGTGAGGATTCTCTGGGATTCCTTACCGTTTCCTTTCGTTAATTTTGATTTCCCTCCTCTAGGCTCCTGGACGAAGAGGCTATTTATCCGAACTCTAACGACGACACATTCCTCGAGCGCCTGTTCTCGCACTACGGCGACCGGGAGCACCATTCTCTGCTGCGCAAGTGCGCCGGTCCTCGGCAGTTTGTCCTGCACCATCTCCAGGGCACGAATCCCGTGCTCTATGCCGTCGATGGATGGGTGCGCAACAGTCGCGAGCATCCAGGCATACGGAATGCAGTGTCCCTGCTGCAGGACAGCAGTCGGGAGGAGATCAATCGCCTGTACATTGGCTCCTTGACGCGTGGCTCCGGCGCCATGGTCTTTTGTGGATCCTTTGCTGGGCTTGAGGGCACCCAGTCGCTGCGCCGTGTGTCCAGCATTCGGCGATCCTTCACTACCGCAGGAGTGAAGCGCAATTCCATTATGCTGCAGGTGAAGTTTACTGTGGATGGGATCATCGACACCCTGCGTCGCACTGGCACCCACTTTGTCCACTGCTATCTGCTGCAGCACAATGCCGGAAAGCAGGCCAAATACACGGCCAATGGCTCGCCTCACTCCGCGGCGGGTCAGACGGCCAGCGAGGAGGAGATGGTGAATGTGCCACTGTTGAGGAGTCAGGTACCGGAAGACACTAGAAATATCCAAGTGGCAGGCATAATGTTTTCTGATTCTCTGTTTCTTAGCTACGTGGCTCTCAAGTGCTGGAGGCAGCGCGTCTCCATCGTCTGGGCTTCCCCGAATCTGTGCCATTGTTGGAGTTTGTGCGTCGCTTTGGCCTCTTGGCCGGCGAACTGGCCAACAACAAGGATGTGAGCGTGGAGCAGATACTGGCCATCAACGAGTTGGATGTGGCTAGCTATCGTATAGGTCCTAGTCAGGTGAGTCGTGGTTTTGTTGTATGGAAACTAAAGAGGGAAAGAAGAACCCTTCTAATGGCATCAGCTGGGGATACAAGATGTATTCCTCGATTGCCGGCGCCAGGCTTCTGCCACAAGAAAGTGAATAGGAGAATGCCCATTGCTGCTTTACTCGATCCATCAATGATCCTAATTGATTAATTACATTGCAATGCTAATCGGGAGCTACTTCTGTAGGAGTACTACTTCGAATGCCATCTTCTGGGTCCCGTTCCTTTACTCTTTGGGATATTAGACACCTCCTTTTCCATCTATATTTACATCTAAAAGACTAGCACTCTCAATGAAACTCAGTTCCCCCTTGGATCCCCTACATACAGATATATGTATATGTATTTTTCACATCTAATTTTAAGGGGGGAATGCTTTGGATTTTAATGGCTCACTTAGTTCTAAACTTAAACATTTGGATAAATCACATTTGTTGGTCACTCGCAGTGCCTTGCCCCGAGGGGTGCTGCTGCCTACTGCGGCCAAAATCGTGGGCCACCCGTCTCAAAAACGTTTGATTTCACTGGCGGCCTCATGTGAACCATGCCATCAATGTGGCCGTATGGTGCCTGCCGCCGTGTGCTCAGATAGTAGACACCGTTCTTTTGGACAGCTGGCTCACCGCCCATGAACTGATCGCCATGGCATGTCTGTCGCATGTCGTGTATGCTGGAGCTGGTGCTGTTGCTGCTGGTGCTGTTGCGGCAGTGGCAGGTGGCCGAGTGTATGGCTGCCCCCGAGTCGCATCGCAAGGCGGGGAATAATCTGGGACGACGTATCGACTCGGCGAAGTAATACAAGGCCGCAAAATGATCGCAAACAAAGGCAAACTCCGCGGCCGTTGCATTCGGACAGTGCGGCTGCCCCAGGCCCCAGTTGACGAAGAAGGAGGCATGGCTCAGGAGATCGCTTGGATTGCCCAGGAGCGTCAGATCCGTGTGAATGGACTCCACATACATGGCATCGTGGGGCGACAGTCGGTCTTCCGGTCCGAGACTCAGTTGCGTGAGACCAGCGGGATCCAAGGCGATTATGGCTCCCAGGAGCTGGGGGCGCAGGTGCTTCCCCGCCAGCCCGGAGATGTGGCTGCCGGCACTGTGGCCCACCAGGTAGATCTGCTCGTACGGCACGCCTGTGCTGTCGTGCAGAAAGCGCAGCATTTTGGCCACATTGGCGGCAATGGCAGACAGCTGCGTGGACACTCGCTGGTAGCTGATGTCCATTGCCTGGCGACTCCAATCCAAGATGATTACATTGTAATTTCCGCGTGAAAGATAGGCATCCTTGATGGCGGCATTCGAGCAGGACTCACTGCGGCCCGACCAGCCATGAATGGAAATTCTACAAATAAGAGCTCGGGATTGTTAGAGGAGCGGGATGGCATCTATGGACGGAGGATCCCCTACCTCACTGGCCATTCGGGATTGAAATGCGATTTCCTGAGCATTCCCAGATCTCCTGCTCGCAGGAATTGTCTCTTTTGGGGATTCAGTGGAGTGTAGAGATCATAATGGAGCAAGTGGCTCTGCGACAGGCGAGCCCGTGCCCCGATGAGCAGCCCCACCTCTGTTTTAAACATTGCCTCGAAGACTTCTGTGATGGTTATCGCACATTTTCCTGGCTCATAGGCAAACAACCGCTGGGGGCCACGGGCACTGGTCACTGGAAAGGAAACAGAATGGGCACGGGTGGAATCACATGGCACTCGGAGATCGAACATAAAAATCACTCTCGGATCAACACTCACTTCCCAGTGGGCCACACAGCAACACAGCAGCTAATAGGAGTATTCGGCTTCGCATCTTACGATTGGATTACGATTACGATCGTAAAATTGCCACACACAATATAAAATAAAACCAGATGTCAACGCCAGCCACAATTAAAACCCACTTAAACTTAGGGTTTAAGGCTGTTGTTTTTTCGAACTAAATTTTATCACACACGCTGCTCGCCGCTCACTAAAAGAACCTGCGAAAATTTTCGGATTTCTGAGCGGAGCAGAGACCTGAGCGGACAGCGTCCGAAGTGTTACAAGCTCTGAGCAAAAGTATGGCAAGATTCTAGATGGAGGCTTGGTTAAATAAAGTCTCTGACTCGCTGTCTCTCGGTCCGTTCTCGGCCCGCAGTTGCTTCTGACGAGACAAGGGCGACGCTGTCGAGCCGGCGGCCGGTCCCGGTCACTGTCATGATGAACGACTTGATGATGTTGCCCCAGCCCCAGCCGCTGCCACTGCCACTGCCACTGCAATTGTGGTAAGTGCACTCGTAAGTACAGGCAAACACTTGCCGACTCCCTGATCAATTGATCGGTGCCGAAATGAGGCCTATATCCGAGAAGAGAACCTGAATATCCCATGCTAATTTAAGGCTTTCTCTTGGGCCTTTGTGTGTTGTTTAAGATATTCATTTATTCATTGACTATTTTATTAATTTCCCCCAACGACACGCAAACGAGTGTATCTGTGGCCTGAGATACAGATACGCGCTCATCCATAATGTTTCGGAAGAGCTCCCTTATATAAGAGATTGTACGCCTAAGGCTTCATAAATATTGATTGGAAAATTGTTTGAATCGCAGGGAATTACGAAACTATAAAAAAAATAATTAAATAATTGCCTATAAAAATAAACAAACACCAGAGATTGTCACAGATCAGACCGTTTTAGATCTGTAATTGTTTATTAATCATATTGAATGTTTCACTTAAGAACTAATACCATCTATGATCTGTGATCCACGATCGTTTTACTCCAATTCCAAATCCAATTAGGGGTTTTCGATAGACGACTAATGATATCTGCAAACAGAAAGCCATGACGAGTCATTGATCTTTCAAAAAACGAAGATCATCTCCATGGATTGTCAGAGAGATACGAGGAGAGAGATATAGGGACATGTCGGGGCATATTCTCAAATTGATTATAGGGCTCAGCAGCTGTTTTGCATACCATTTAGCAGGTCTTTAGCTTTTGACTTGACACGATCTCTGGCCCTTCTGCCCCTACCAATCTATCTCTCTCTTTCTGGGGAAGAAGCCTCATAAATGAGTGCCCGTGCTGAGGCATTTTTTTTTGGATATACATATACATTTCGGACAGATCGTTAAACCCCTCGTGTCGTGTCGTGTGTGTGTGGGTATGTGTGTGTGAATTTCGCGCCGAGTTGTTACAAAGAAATGTTTATTGACAGGATTTAAATACGTCTTAAAGCAAATACAAAATAATGTAAGCTTATTGTTATCCCACATGAAACGAAACCTCATCTGCTCTCTGCGGCAAGTTTTTATTTGCCTTACAAATTCGCTGTTACTTTCAATCTAAGCGAGAAACTACCTTGGAATTCCGTTGAGTCCGCTCTCCACGATACGAATATTGAAATGTTGTTGGTTGCATCCGCAGTTTCGTTTAATTGTTTCTGACAATCCCAAGAAGATATCCTTTCATTAAATTGCCATCCACCCTGCAATTATTGCATTAAATGGGAACTCCATTCGGCATCTTTCGATGCGTATCCGAGGCGAGCCTACCAGCCTAACAACCTACAGCTGTGCCCACATTTGGAGAAACACCACCCCAGACACAGAACTGGTTATTCATCAGCGGTAAAACTTAAATATTTTGTCTTCTGTAAGCATGACTGTTTATATCTGTTCATTCATTTAAAAAAAAATAGTTTAATTAGAATGGATTTTGCATAATATATGGATGGATGGAAAATTAAGATCAATTCACAATTTGTTGGGAAGCCTACTACTTCCCTATGCAAAATTCAAGTTTCTGTTTTAAAAAAGGCCTAAAACAGTTCATTCGAATTGGAAATGATCGTTGAATGATCGAAGTGCGAATACTTTCGAGTGTGCGAATGAATGTGCTAACAAAATGCATAATTAACAATTTGTTGAACCCAAGTCGAGATTTGGTCGAGAACTTGCTTTGGAAACGTGACTGTTTCTCTGGATTAAATATCACACTTTCTAATTGAAAGATCACTTTTGTTTTTATAAACGTTTAGTTGGAAGATCACACTTCTGAAAGATAAACGTTTCCTTAATTAGATCATTCTTTATATTGGGAAAGTTATCTCTTTTGCAGGATGAAATATCACTGAAAAATATCCCTCTTCACTATTCTATAAGAATATTACGGTTTCATGGCTTTTCTCCTAAGAAAGATCACAAATCTTAATGGATTCCTTTTGTCCTTTTACTCTTCACCCATGATTGATCGCTCTTCCCTTAGAAATAATCACTCCTTTCCAGCAAAAGATCTCAGTTCTCCTAGGAAACATTGATCTTCCCCCCGGGAACGATCACTTAAGAATAATCCCTATTTTCGCCTAAGAAACATCCCTTTTCCTACCATCTCCGATCCCCTGCTTCTAATCTGCTGTCCGCGAGTGTGTGCTGCAAAGATATCGGTTGCATGCAGCATCATCTCTGGGGTTCCGCTTGGCTGCACGTTGGGTGTTTTATTTCCTGTTCTCATCGACGTGCAACTGCAACTGTGAATCGAACTGTGCTTTTGCTGGTGCTGGTGCCGCTTCTGGTGGGTAGATGGATGGGATGGTCAGTGAAGTGATCGTAATAAAGCCACTTACTGACGTCACTTGTTGCAAGTCCAGTTTCCCCTCGGTCCCCTCCTCCCTTCTGTGCCTCTGTGCGGCTGTGACTGTGGCTGTGTCTCTGTCTCTGCGATGACGACTTTCACGGTCAAGTTCATCCACGTCGTGCCACGCCACAGTCCATTGTTGTTCGTCTCCGTGGTATAGAATTCCCCCAGATGTAATCTCCGATCTCCGATGAGACTGGGAAGATGGGCAGCGGCTCAGTTGGTTTTTACGAATGGAAATCGCCTGACGACGAATCTCTCTCGACGAGATGTTGCTGTCGAACGAAAGCCCAAAGCCGCCCGTGTGCCTCTCGAGCGGCAACGCGAGTGTCCCCCGATTGTCCAGTGATTACCTTTTGGGGATATTCATGGAGAGGATCCACCAGACACCGCCTGACTACACGATCTTTGGACTCTTGGCCATAGTCTGTGCCACGGTCTGCCTGATTGCTCGCTCTGCTGTACGTACATGGGAAAGTGTCCAAAATCGGAATCCAAAACCAATTCCAAATATCCCCGATTATGATTACGAACACATACAACTACACAACATCGAATCAGAGACTTTCACCAAAAACAAAACAACAAAAAATGTATACAAAAATGACGTTGCAACCTGCATTCGCCGTAGGCCTCGCGAGTCGCAAGTCGCGCAGTCAGTGGCGAGTCCGAAGCCACAGAAAACCACATTTGACCAATGCACATTAAAATTGTTTCCCCAAAGTGAAATTTCCAGCGTTCGCTTTCATTAGAAATGCTCGAGCAGACGCAGACGCGGACGCAGAGAGGGAGTGCCTGCCCCTGTCCGTGTCGGTCGCGTACACGCCTGTCTGTCTGGTTTGCCCAACCTGGTTATATCTGGGGATTATATAATACGTTTTTGAGGTTTTGGGGCGGGTTCTGTCATCGCTCCATCAATAAAGAGATGCAGACAGACGGAGAGCGAGAGAGAGAGTGGACCAAAGGGAAATGCTTTTTAAATTGCCTTTGCAAAACAAAAGGCCCCCCCTCCAAAAACACGAAAACTTCATTAACGCCTCTCTCGCTCCCTGTGTGTGTGTGTGTGTGTGTGTCTGTGGAAGGGGGCGCGTCTTTACCGAAAAACCGAGGGCTTTACGCATATGTTAACTAGTTTTTAATTATGAAACAATAACCAGGAAGCCAGATGCGTTTTCCGAATGACTTTCGTGGCCGCACAGCAGGGCTCTGTAATCGCCACTGACGTTTGCACTGGAATTACATCAATTCCCCCATTGACATTCTTATGGGTGATGGGCAGTCAAGGATAATTATGGGTTTTTTTCTTAGGATTTCCTGATCCTGAACAGAAGGGATAACTTATCGGATAATCCCCTTGTTGATGGCGCAATTCCAGCAGATGATTTCTGTGGGAAATATTGATTTTAAAGGCTGCAAAAAAACCCCTGCAGGTTATATGATATATGTATGCTTTAAAATCTCTCTCTGGTATATGGTATGCTGTTCTTTCTATTGGATCTATGGAGTGGAAGTGGTTCTTAGTGCTGGTCCTACCTCAACAATGTCGATCTTTCATCTTTCTCATCAACATAAATACTTCTTAATGTCACGCGTCTTGCAGCAGTACCCCTCGGTTGTAAGGAAGATGGACTGCATTTCTTCTGCTTGGTTTGGGATGTGCTGTCAAAGTACAATTCCCAATTGGGTTTAGTAGAACACGCTCTGCGGTTAATGACCTTTCAACTGCAGTGGATGTCACTATCCAGACTGCGACTCTTGTCATTCCTCTATGATTGCCACACTCGTTGTTTGTTTGACACTTTTCCAGTGCCATTGCATTGCGTATACGAGTAGGTCTGTTTTCTTTTAAATCTTTTGTGTGCTGTTTGTCCAAGTCCAATTGCTGGCAATGAAAAGGCACAAAAGTGGAAGCACAAATAAGTAGCCGCAGGGCCCTCAGAGCCCCAGAGCCCCCCATTCCGCATGGCCTCACTTGTTTCACTTTTCTTTGAACGCCTCAGAGGTGATGATGATGATGGAATGATGATAATAATAATAATGATGATGATGGTAAATGCTAATTATGCTCTCTGGGGGGCACAAAGCATAAATCGGGCATATGTTCGTCCGCTCGTTCGGTGACCAATTGTTGGCTGTGGCAATTAGCATCATCGAACACGTTGCCAGGTGTTGGTCCGTTGGTCTTTCGGTTGCATTCACCTCTGTACTGCCGGGGCCCCATGCCCCATGCCCCTTCTCCTTCTCTACCACCACCAATTACGGTGGCAACCTCAACCTCAGTGTCCACTGCTTGATAAGCCACTTTCGAATGCATGGCTCGAGCTCTGTCGCGGGCTCTGGGTCTGCGGCTGGGGGCCTCTGACTCGAGCTCTTTGGCCAAAACAAATTCAGTTGCGTCGCCGAGCTCAAAGAGAAAACAACGCCAGAAAGCCACGCCACGCCACACGAATACCGATATACCGAGATACGAGAGTTACGCGCCAGGTTCCGCTCGCCATCTTTTGAGCCGTGAAAGTGGAAGGAAAACTGCAATTTATTGCACACAAATTATATGCACTTTTACTTGCTGTCGTCCGTACGCTGATCGCTGATCACTGATCACTGATCGCTGATCGCTGGCTTTACATCATCCTCAACCACGGCACGGCCCGATCCTCGATGTACAAGCACACGGTCAAGTCAAGGTTGGCCCAGGCCCGGAGTCAGCCGCCGCCAGCTTCTGGCACGGCAGCGACAACGACGCCCACATCCCCGAAACATGGACTGGGGGCAGGCAAGAAGTTCTTCTCACACATTCGCCACAAAATCGAGGATAACCTGAGCCCCAAACTGGGCGGAAAGCTGTACTACAAAGGCAGCAAGCACACGAGATCGATGAGTGCCCTCAGCCTGCAGGTGGATGGTGGCTGCATCGGTGGCAAGTATACCCCGAAAGCTGTTGCCCCACCTGTGGCCACTCCCCTGAAGATGATGGAACAGGTGCCGCCACAGATGACCAGCAGCATCTGCAGCTATGTGGACAGCGACGAGGAGAGTCACCTGAGTCTGAGCCTCAGTCTGACGCAGCAGTCGCTGGAGGATGAGATCTTTGCGGAGCTGGAGAAGGTGGCCCACGACGAGAGTAAGCTGAACGAAGTGCTGCAGAGCTTTGACCAGATCCTCAGCGAATATCCACCAGTGGAGTCGATCAGAGAGATGCTGCCCACGGAGGAGGTGCCGCTGCCTGCCCCGCCAGCAGAGTTCTGCGATCGACAGATGCTGCTCTCGAAATCCCACAGCAGCCTCAGTATGGGCCGGGCCAAGCGGCAGATCTACCAGTCGCCAGAACTGGCCAATTCCATGCTCCTAAGGAGATCCGATTCCACGTCCAACGCGAACTCCAGATACAATTCGTTGAGTGAACTGAATGGCAGCCGGATACCCGTTTCGAAGCACTCGAGTTTGAGGAAGAGAAGCGAGAGCTTCTGCCTGGATCAGCCGCTGAATCACAGGAGCAGCAAGCAGCGCACGCGATCGATGCTTACTTTAAACAGTGGAATCACTGGTAGATCTTCAATTCCAGCCAGAAACACAGCTCCAGCGACAGCCAGAGCCACCGCTGCAGTTCCAGTGAAAGCCAAAGTCTCCTCCGCTGCAGCGCCACTCCCACCAAAGCGAGCCAACTCCACGCTGGAGCGGCGACAGGTGCACAGCAGGCCACCGGGTCCCAGGAGAGCCAACTCCACGCTGAGAGCCACGACTGCGCACAGCGATGAGCTGCTGGTCAAGTGCCTGGCCAAGGGCCATGAGATCCTCCGCCAAGTGGAGAACATCAGCAGTGCCAAGCCGAAGCGAAGCAGCAGTCGTGGGGTGAGCAAGGAGCACTCGCAGCTGGCGAGGAACAAGAAGAGGCACCAGCAGAAGCTGCAGTACGCGAACGAGGAGAAGATGGGCAAGCCCAAGCTGGAGTCCTGCAAGATTATACCCCCGAAGCTGGGGGAGACATCGGATAAGAATCAGGACCTGCTGGTCAAGGTAGTGCAGGAGGTAAAAACCAAGCCAAAGGCAAAGGCAAAGGACTCTCTGCCGCTGAAGAAGCCCCTCAAGCAGGATGAGGAGAGACAGCAGGAACCCTCCTCCGATTCGGATGATTCGGGACACATCAGCAACACGGTGCTCTCGACCTCCACTTCCACCTGTAATTCCACGGGCAGCCTCTGCGAATCGGAGGGCGATGAAGCCGAAGAACCATCGGCAGTGAAAAAGTCCAACAAAATCGCAGAACTCCTGCAAAAGTTCGAGGCAGTGGCAGCAGCGGCGGCAGCTGTTAAATCGAATGCTGCTCATGCCTCTGCCCCTTCCATGATTGCCACCAAGGTGGTGGCACAGGTGCAGGCGGTGCGGTGCATCCAAACGCAGGTGGAGATCTATCCCACCTACACGAAAGAGGTAACTATGCGGCTGCACTGACTGCCACCCGGTAAGAGTGCCCAGCATATCCCAGCTGTGCATCCAAGCCTCCACCAGATCCCATCTTAACTCTCAGATGTATCTACTTATCTATTGTGCTTTGCCTCATCTAACTTTATCTTTTATCTCTAACGTTTTTGCTGTTAATGGAATAAATATTTATTGTACAAAAAACCATTTGCTATTTTTGGGCTTATATTTTCCCTTTTCCCCAACGGTTTTTAAAATTTCCTTGGCTTTAATTTATCTACCCTTAATTTTGTACCTTTATCTTCCTTTACTTTACTTACACTTGCTTTCATCGGTTCTGTTCTTTTGGCTCTATATCAAGTCCTACTTTGAATTGTTAATATCTGGTTATTTGGAAGATTTCTTTCTTTAAGGTATAAACAGCTGCTGTTCTCCCGCTTGCGTTGCTTGTAGAAATCAATCGATAAGTTATCGACTGGAATATTTTCTATGTTTGATATAAAAATATGATTTTATGTCTCTCTTAATCTTAAAGCTGCTCGAAAATCTGACAAATACTGTCTCCCGAATGTCCTTCTGTTAATTGAATCTCATTCGGTGACTTTCCTTTATCGTAATCGAAATAATTATCGATAAATACTGAATATCGAAAGTCTGAATATCGAAATACCTGCCTAAATTCATATAGAAAATGGTGGATTTAGCTGCTTTTTATCAAAATCGAAATGGGGATCGATAATTACCGATAAATATCGATATACTGCATACCTTTCCATACAAGAACTAAACATATTTCCTCAACTTTCTACAAATTCGTATCCTATGCGCTGTCAAACTTTGATTAGAGTTTATGGATCGTTGAAATGTGATACATTGTGGCTAGATTTTACGACCAAACGACAGACACCACGCCAAACCCTGTATCCAGCCCGACGATGGTATCCCCGACAACCGTGCCGCACCACCATACGATCCGATCCGTTGTGATGTGATAGCAGCGCAGCCCAGCACACTCCAAAGACCATTTAGTTTGCCATTTCACATTGGTTTACTTTCATTTTTGTCTACGTGCGGGGCATAATTAAAGTCTCTACGCGACGGCGAGAGAGGGAGAGCAAAACACTCATAGTTTCTCGACTAAAGTCGCAAATTTGGGGGACAGACAAATGCCGACAGAAAAGAGACAGCCACAGACAGTGGGGCCACACCTCGAAGGTGCGTCGCGCCGCGTCGCCAGTCGCTAATTTGTATGGGAACCTGGTAGCTGGTGGTATGGTAGCTGAACCCCGTACGAGCGAGCACTATACTATTGTATCTGGCCCATAAGCATTTGCATTTGCAACCTGCATGAACCCCTACCATTAGCAGGGCTCTGGCTTCCCATTGTACGAGTATCGCTGTGCTGTTTCTCTTTTTTTCTTAATGGCAATATCTTGCTTACAATTTCATTTTTATTTGCCCTCTTCTCACTTTCACACCTGTCAAGACGAGAGCTCTGGCATCTCTATCTGTTTTCTGCTTTTGCCACAGGTGTTCAAATTGCCATGGCTCTTACCCCGCGATAACCTCTGGATCTCATGCCATCCCGAACATCTGCCTCTGCGCCTTCATTAGCATTGTCTGTGGATAGGGGGCCAAAGTCAGGGCCACCCTGACCTTCACTTCCTTGAATTTAATTTGATTTTCTTTATTTTGGTTTCCATTTTGCGTCTGTGCTCCAAATGATGTTGCACGTGCAGACTGGATTACAGATGGGGTCTTATAAGATATATCTATGCAGAGGGGATTTTGAGCATTTTGAGAGGGTTTTGAAGCAGGTGTTCATAAAATACGATTCCTGACTTTTCTATAGAACAGACATGATTTAAGCCCTTAAAATTGTACCGATTCTCATTTAATTTTCCAATATTAATAGTCGAAACCTTCACTTTATTTCAGATCCTCTTCCGTTCTGGAGTTCTCAGCGAATTGGAGGCCAAACGCGATGTCCTGCTCTCGGATCGCATCATACAGCTGCAGGCCTTCTGTCGCGGCTACTTGGCCCGCAAGAAGATGTCACAGCGAAGAGTTCAGGTAACTTTGAAACCCTCCATCTTAACAGAAAACAACTAAAATCTTCTATTATTTCTTTAGGAACTCGCTGTACGCTGCATTCAGCGGAATGTCAAGGCTTTCCTGGCCGTTCGTGACTGGCCCTGGTGGCGTCTGTTGGTTCGAGTGACGCCCCTGCTCAATGTGCATCGCACTGAGGAGCAGCTAAAGATCGCCAATGAGGAGCTACTGATGCTGCGCGCCAAGCTGGAGAAGATCGAGTGCGATCGCAGCGAGGTCAAGGCGGAGAATCAGAAGCTGGAAGCCAAGGTAAGTGTCTGCAGATGGACAAGTTGCGTCTGATTTGGTGTCCAATTAAAATAGCATCGCCACAAAAAGAACGTGGGCCGTGGGCTGACATGACATGTCATCTGTGGCCACACGTCTTATGTCTGTGCGTTGGCTTTCGTTTCGACTATTTGGGTCGCCAAAAGATGGCGAAAGATGGTGAAAATGAATGTCTAATATATAGATTTTATTTGTGGTAGATAAAATATCTGAGAAATATAGAAATAATTAGGGGTAATATATGAATAAATACAAATTTTATAGGAATTAATGTCCTGAGAGTGGATAGGATAAAAATCTCAGCAGAAACTTCCACAAGATTCGTGCTTTCTCATTGCTTAACAAATAAATCTGTGGATACATTTCCTTTCTATCAATTTCAAGATCAATTCTCTATCCCCCAAAGAAAGAAGTCACCCAGCGATCTGTAGAGATGCACAAGTCTCAAAGAAAACATCTTTAAATGGAATAGAATTCAATTCGGTTTTCTTCATTAATAGTTTCCATTACAAAATATGTCTTTATCGATTTCGAGAGCAAATTCCCTTGTCGTCTAATCGATCTGTGGCTATAAGTATTTTAGTACCCGTTCCGCTGGTAGATTTCCATCCCTTTGGCGTTGGCTTTTCTTTTCTTGTTCTGAAGGGATCTATAAATAGCATCGCATTTTGGGCATTGAACACCAACTGACTCTGAAACTCTTCTGAGAGTCATTCGTTAGTGCCGTGCCGTACCGTGCCTCCTGTGTGTGTCTTTCTGTGGAGATGGATACCAATGTTTCGCACAGATCGTGCCACCAGAATAGATACGCCAGAATGTATTTTTAAATGCTCTAAAAGATCATTAATAATACTCTGTCGCGCTACAATTGAGCTGCAGCTGGGGATACGTATTGGTTCGGGATCTGCTGCCTGGTTGGGTTTATTTTACATAATTCCCCTGCACCCACAGCAAAGATTGCCAAATTATGGGATCATCAACAGTTGGCCGAAAATCGACTCTGTCTGGCCAAAAGATTATGTGATGTGTGTGGCAGAATGTTGCAATTGACTTGGCGGCGTCTCTGCTCTCTTCCGATCTCTTGTGGTCTTTCGCCCTCTCTCTCGCTCTCGCTCTCTCTGGCTTGCCGAAAAGCCACAAGACCCGGCAGAGCTTTTGGCCAGAACCAAACGAACCCCGGCAAGACGCAAGACCCAGAGCACACGCATCACTTAGTCGCCGAGCAAACGTTGCGCACGCCTGAGGCCCCACCGTGGCGCCGTGTACGTTCGGGAGAGATTCGATACGATCTGATACGATACCAGACGATCCATCTATCCGTCCGTTTCGTGCGTGTGTGAACAAACGGGTGCCAAAAGCCATAATACCATAATAAAAAAACAAAACCCGCAGTGAGAAAAAACAAAGGAAATTCTTGTCGGTTTTTTTTTTTTTTTTTGGCAATTCGATGCTATTGCCAGCGCGTGCTAACACAAAAATTTCAGGCCCGAAGATAAATTTAAAATTGCATTCAACGGTCTCAAGTTTTTGACAATCTCCCCTTAATCCCCTGCACACACAAAACATAATATAATATATTGTTAACTGCAAGAGAAAACTAAACCATTTCTCGACTGAAATAACGAACCAAAACGACACCATACGACACCGAGAATTTCGAAATTTAGCTACAAAAAATTAGATTAAAAATTGGCCAAGGACCACTCCCCCACCCTCTCTGCATCCCCTACTAACCCACCCCACGACCCCCTATTCCTAATCCCTTAATCCTAATGCCTCCTCTGTCGCCTGCTAATGAGGCCAATGCTGACATTGCAGCTGCGGCAGACGAGGAAGTACCATACCCAGAGACCCAGCTCCGGCATCCTGGCCATGAGTCGCCTCTAGAGTCGGACAGACGGGAGAAGGAACGATTCCTCGAACGAGTGCTGGCAGCCATGAATGGAACACGCGGTAGTGGTGGCGGTGGCACTGCCACCATTTCCCACAACAGCAGCAACTCCTCGCTGAACTCCACTCTGAGTGGCTCAACCTCTGTCCCATTGGCCCGACCCCCGAAACCGCCGACCAGCCAGGCACGGAAGCAGCTCCGACTGCTGCCCAAGCAGCGGGAGCAGAGTCCCGTCCTGAGCAATGGCCACACAAGACACAACACGACTAGCAACACCACTAGCTCCACCCACACCTACAACAATTACACCTCCTCCAAGCGTGGCAGCAGCAGCAGTGGCGGTGGCGGTGGCTCGTCGCTTTCAACGTCCTTGCTGGGTAAGGACCTGAACCTGAAGCAGGAGGACAGTGAAAGCCACTACGAGATCTCGCTGAAACTGCCTTTCAACCAATCCTCCACAGCGGCCTCACAGGAGAGAGAGCGGGAACGGGATCGTGTGCGACTGGTGAACCGTTCGCCAAGTCCCGCCTATTCGATCTCCTCGCGCTCCTCCGCTGTCTCCTCCTCCGTGTCCAATTGCTCGCGCCTGCAGACGCCTCCAAGGCGCGTCTTTCCCCAGAGCTACACGCGGGACAGATCGGGTGGCATGGATCCCTACGAGATGCGGCAGCTGGAGAGCTCCCCGGTGGTCTTTGATGGCAATCTGTCGTTTGTGCTCGGCTGCCAGCGACAACCCGTGCATCAGACGATGAGGGCCTCACCCTCGTTCGAGGATCCGCGCACCTCGTCCGCGTACTTGAGCGAGAAGATCAAGAATTTCCTGAAGCGCACCGATCACGTGCAGGAGGAGTGGACCGCCATGGGCAGGAGGACGCGCCGGACAACCACCACGAGCAGGAGCAGCCGTGGCGAAGGCGCGGACAGCCGCTGCACCACTCCGGGAAGCACTTGCTCCGGCTACGATGACTACGACACGATCTCGCTGATCGAGCGGCAACGCGAACGGAACAGCATGGAGCGTTGTGGGTCCATGGGACGCACTCGATCCTCCCAGAACATCCTCACGAAGGCCTTCCAGCTGGCAAAACAACTGCCACACACTCCGACATCACGGGGCAACTCCCAGGCCAGGGAGCGCGAGTCCTCGGTGGCCAGCACCAGCATCGCGACGAATGGGAATGACGACGACGATGATCGCACCATACACGAGGAGGATGATGAGGTAGCCACCGCCTAACCTTGATCTCTCTCTGACACAATTTCTAAACGCCTCCGTACTGGCTGTGGAGAGATGATGTCTCCATGGGTCCATAAATTAGAAATTCTTAAAGACGGGAGGCAGACAGGTAGGGGCTTCCATGCTGCGCGGTGACATTGACAGCAGTAATCCTCTCTCGCTCTCTTCCCTGCTCTGTCTCCCCTCTATATGGTAGATATAGATTGTATTTTTAGATCCGTAAACTATGTGATTCATGCCGAGGAATTCTTTCAGTTGGAGGCAGGGAATATTCCATATTCATATATCCATAGGGGTCTGAATGTTTTGTTTTGTTTGGGGCTGGTTCTGGAAATTTGTATAGAACTGGAGAATGTTTTCAACACTTTTCCTGATGGGCCAATGAACTGCGAAGAGTGGAGCACCTTGAATCTGTGGAAAACCATACGGAATACCACTCATTGAGTCAGTTTTGCAATTTGGTGTCATGGGCATCCATTGAGTAATCGAGAGAGTGTTGACAGTAATTCTTTGATCTATGAATGAGAGATCTTTCAGACTTATGGGGGATCTCTGAGGATATGTTTAGTGACTCTGTCATCGGATCTTATGAAGAGATATTCTGGGATCCGTGAATGATTCGTCATTAAAGAGTATTTTCTTTAGTTTCCATGATTGGTAACGAAGTACTTGGTATCATGGGGTCTTACAGAAAGCATTCCGTGTGGTCCTTGGGCCTTGTTTCATATTGGAATCATGTTCAACAAAATTGTGGCAGAATTTGTAGATAAATTAAACTTTAAGAGGCTTTTTAAGAGCTACTAAATTTCTCGTGCAGCCATGATCCCATTCTTTGGGTTTCACTGCGGAATATACGAAAATTATGGTTCCTAGAATCTCCTCCAGACAATTGTTTACTGTGTAAATAAATATTTGACATATGGCAGACAGTAATCGAAAACGGAATCCGAGAGAATGTTCGAAAAAAAAACAACAAACAAAAATATAATTTCTTCGAATTAAATAAAACACTATTTTCTCAAGTTTTTGCACTAACATTGGCCCACGCCCCCAATTTTCGTTGCAGCTGTCGGAGCTGACGGTGGATCTGGCCGAGGAGCGATCGACGGCCCATATTGCTACCGAACGCCTGGAGGCAGAGACCGGCGAGCGTTTGAAGCTGGAGAAGGAGCTCGGTGAGCAGGCTGGCAAGGTGAAGAACCTGCAGGAGACCACAGAGAAGCTGGAGATAGAGCTGATCTGCGCCAAGTCCGATATGAATGGCATATCAGAGGATGAGGAAGGCGACAACGAGGAGGGAAGCGGTGGCGTCTACAAGCTCAAGTACGAGCGCGTGGCCCGGGAGCTGGAGTTCACGAAGCGGCGTCTGCAGACGCAGCACGAGCACGATCTGGAACAGCTGGTCGGGCTTAAGAAGCAATTGGAGAAGAAGGTATGCCTGATCGTTTTGCCTGGGACTCTCTCTCTAATCATTGTAATCCCTTTCTGCTTGTAGCTTTCGGATGCCTACGAGGAAGTTGAGGAGCAACGCCAGGTTGTGGGCCAATGGAAGCGCAAGGCACAGAAGATGACCAACGAGATGAACGATCTGCGCATGCTGCTCGAGGAGCAGAATGCCCGTAACAATTTGCTCGAGAAGAAGCAGCGCAAATTCGATGCCGAGTGCCAATCGCTGCAGGATGCCTCCAGGCAGGAGCGCCAGGCCAAGGAACGCTATGGCCGCGAAAAGGATGTCCTCCAAGCGGAGAAATTTACCCTAGAGCAAACACTGGCGGTACGTACTAGCGTTGAAGGGGAGAGGGTATTCCTTGTTGATGTAGGTCTGGGGCAACATGTGTTGGAGTTTACACTGTGCTACAGGGGGTTCTTTTTTATAGATATCAACAGAAGATATTTTCCTTCAATCTACCAATTGTTTGTTGTTTTAGACCTAAAGGACTCGCAGATGTGGCTTCTCTACAATTATGATCTATTTAGGAAAGATACCAATAACGACAGTTCTTATTGTCTTTGACATTAAATTTCCCATTAAATATCATTTTAAAAACGATTATCGTTTATAATTAGCTCAAGAATAGTTCTGGGCACAAAAAAATTCCTTTGTAGCTTAGTGTTTGAACAAGTGGCGGCGTCGGCGGCACATTGTGCAGCAAATACAGATACAGATACTGCATATCTGAGACTCAGAGACTGGGAAACTTGTTCGGCTTGTTTGCCCATGCATAGCCATAGCCACAGCCACAGCTCTGGCCTCTACCTAGAGCCTACTACCTCTACCTGCTGCTGCTGCTGCCCACGACACACGACAGACAGACAGACAGACAGACAGACAGACAGATAGACAGACACATGGGTTGGGTACGCATGTGCGGCATGTTGCATAGGTACTCCATTCCCATTTCAAGATTTTCCATGCGCGCTGTTTCTTTGGTTCTCGGCTCTCGGTTCTTGGTGTTTTTCGTGTTTTTATCGGCCTGTACTTGAGGTTCTCTCTGGCGGATGACTCTCTCTCTCTGTGGTTCTCCGACTGCTTGGTCACACATTTGTGGATCTCTGCTTTGCTGCTTTCTTCATTGTTCTGTTCCGCTACGACAGTAGCTCGACGAACGTCAATGCGCGATAACTGGAGTACATACATATCACACAAGACAATCCCGCAGCAGTTCTATCTGTCTGTGTGCCTGAAAAAAAAGAAAAGAAATTAAAACATTTACGGCGTCCTCATTACGCGCTTTCGATACTTATAATTAACTGGAAAAAGCCCATGGAGGGTGATAACTGAACGACGACCGACTGTCCGCTGCGATTTAGATACGGAATACGGGCCGAAGAGAACACAGAAAGAAAGAAAAGAATTCCCAGCAGAAAAGAAACCCCAGCCCAACCCCGAAAACCAATTACACAGCCATGAGTTTCCGCTATTCTACGCGAATGATTCAAGTACGTCCGTCTTGATTCGGAATGAGAACAGCAGCACTAAAAAGCCCAGTCACAGATCTCTCAATCATCTGAGAAATACATATCTCTGTGTTTTTGCAGGACACACGCTTGGATCTGGACCTCAAGGAGGAGAAGCTTGCCTCGCTGCAGCGCGAACTGGAGGAGATGACATTCGGTGGTAGCACCGAGGAGGAGTTTGCCCAACTGCGACGATCCAAGAACGAGACTGAGCGACGGGCCAAAGAGCAGGAAGAGGAACTGGACGAGATGGCCGGCCAAATACAGCTGCTGGAGCAGGCCAAACTCCGTCTGGAGATGACGCTGGAGACGATGCGCAAAGAGGCACGCAGAGAATCACAGCAGCGCGACGAGGAGCTGGAGGAGGTGCGCGGCAATGGCTACAAGAAGATAAAGTCGCTGGAGTGCCAGCTGGAAACGGAGCACGAGGAGCGCACGCTGCTGTTGCGCGAGAAGCACGAGCTGGAGCGGCGTCTCTCCTCAATGGAGGACCGCGACCGTGTGGATCTCGATGCCGAGGAGGCGCTCAACCAGAAGCTGCGCCGCGACCTGCGCAAATACAAGGCCCTGCTGAAGGATGCCCAGACGCAGTTGGAGCGACTCAAAGCGGACACGCCCGGCAAGACGCTGATTCGACAGCTGCGCAATCAGCTGGAGGATGCCGAGTCCGCCCGCAGCCTGGCCATGAAGGCACGCCAGACGGCTGAGGCCGAGCTGACGGAAGTGCAGGCCATGTTCGAGGAGTCTCATCGGGCGCGCAACGATGCCGAGGAGCGAGCCAACGTGGCGCATCGCGATCGGGCCGAGCTGCAGGCCCAGATCGAGGAGAACGAGGAGGAGCTGAGCGAGCTGATGAAGAAGTACAGTGCCACGGTGAAGCAGCTGAATTCCGAGCAGATCAATGTGTCCGAGGCGGAGTTCAAGCTCAACGAAATGGAGGCCGAGCGCAACAATCTGAAGGAGCAGGTTGGAGAGCTCCAGCACAGGCTGGATAATGTAGAGAACCTGGGTGATCCCTCCATGGCCATGATGTCCAAGCGGTAAGTAGAGGAGTACCAAACATATATATATTCGAGGAATGTCACTATCTCATTCTGTTCTGTTCTGTTGTAGCTTGGAACTGCGCACCAAGGAGCTGGAGTCCCGCCTCGAGCTGGAGCAGGCAACGCGTGCCCGCCTCGAGGTGCAGGTGAACCGTCACAAGGAGGCCCTGGAGAAGCTGCAGAACGAGGTCACCCAGTCGAAGATGCGCGAAATGCAAGCCCAAGAAATTCTCAAGAAGTCGCAGAAGAGTCTGCGCGACATGCGCGAGGAGTATCACACGGTCTCGAGTCGCGAGCAGGAGTCGCTGACGCGTCGCAAGGATCTCGAGAAGAAAATGGAGCAAATGGAGTCGGAGGGAGCGGCCCTAAAGAACGATCTGCGCCTGGCCCTGCAACGGATAGCGGATCTGCAGCAGGCCATGGAGGAAGAGGGCGAGGAAGAGCTAAGCGAGAGGTAGGAGAACGCAGGGATATGTTTTTTTCTGATGATTAATTCGTTCTGTGCAATTGCAGCGATGAGAGCATCAGTTCGGTGGGCTCCATCAGCGACCTGGAGGACCGACTGCGACCGGTGCATGTGAAGCGCAGCTCGCAGCAGTCCTTAAACGGCGGTAGCCTTGTGGGGCCCAGCCACACAAGGACTTTGGTCTGCGAAAAGGACGACAACAGCCCTAGGTACGCTGACAACGAAGTCAACTCGAACAGCAGCAGACAGCAGCAGCAGCACAAGCATTAAGCACATCACCACCACCGCCACGTAGCTCTCTCTCTCACACTCACCACAAACCATCTATATGCCATGCCATCTCTATATCTCTCTATATCTGTCTGTCGCTCGCTCGCCCGATCGCTTAATACTATGCCCATATCGCTAGTTAGATAGTCTGTAAGGTCTGTTTGCTATTGCCGGCTTTTCTAATTTAAATAATTAAATCATACATGCAAACCATTCGCTCCGCTCCGCCAACATCCACCTCCACAAATGACCCAAAAAAAAAAAAACAACCAACAACCGACAACCAAAACGCCGCTGCCAACGCTCCTGCTCCCGCTCCTGCAACGACTCCTGCCATTAAAACTGAAAAAACAAACTCGTAAAAACCAAACATCCCAAAAAAACAACAAACGATGCGTGTAAATAATGCGTTAATGCAACAAATCCCGCCCGCCCTAAACTCCACACTCCGCTCCGCTCCTGCCGCCCTGCTCTAATCCGACCCGTCGCCCGTCCTCCGCGTGTGTGTGCGTGTAAACCATTAGCTTTTTCTTATTGTAGAATAACAGTGACGTCGCCGTCGTCGCCACACATTCATAAAATGGCACTGGCGGCCAAAGCCATACCGGCCACCAAACCGGACACAAAATCAGCAGAAGCAACAGAAACAACAGCGGCAGCAGCTACAATAATCTGGAGGCCAAAGGCAACAACCACACCGACGACGATGACTCTAAGACCGGTGGATGTTCAACAGAATGGCCAGAAGCCGTAGATGAACCCTACGCCCTTGTTTGTGGCTATCGTAGCTGTAGTTTGTAATTTGTATTTTAATTTTTTTGATTATTTATTAGTTGTTTATGATTATTATTTGATTACTGTTTAGTTCAATATGTTTAACTATTTATTATCGAAATATAGCTACATGATATACAATACCTATAATATGATATATGATACCCGACCCGAGTATGACCAGTAAGACGTATGAGAACCGAACCATCCCAACCCAATCGTAGTTAATTTAATTTGCGCGACAGTCCCTAAAACGAAAACCAAGTGATTAACAATGTTTTTATCTCTCAAAGCAAGGAAAAACGAAAAAAGAAAGAATGAAACAAAAATGGATACTAACCCTATAGCCTATATAGAATATAGTCCACCTATCCTATAGCCAACTTAACTTAAATGAAATTAGTTAAACGCGTTTCAAAATCATAGGCAAGTGTATGCAAAATCCATAATTAACTTGAATCTTTTATCGAACTAAATCGCATAGAGAAACATCTATTCTTATACGAAATCATCTTTGCATAACCATGCATTCATTCATTCATTAGCTTTATTCAACGCACTCACTCTCATTCATAACTAGAGAAAGAAAAACTAAACATAAAAAACTATATATTGGAATACGAAATTTTTGCAGAAAATCATCTTCATCGGCATAATTATATGATATTCAACGGAAAAGATTCATGAAAACCCCCGTATTAAGAACTAACAAAACAAATAAATATATTGTTATAAAACTCAAACAAAAGCTGTGTGTCTCTGTATACTATATGATGACGGCTGTCCACTCCAGGCGCCTGACCGGCTGACACCGCTAGCTCCCCGCCGGCTCCTGCGCACGGGGCCACGATTCCTCGAGCTGTGGCCTTTGGCCTGGGCGAGCTTTGGGTCCGGCCACTGCAATGGCCCTATTCCTTGCGTCCCACACTGTTTTCTTCGCCACTCCAGTCCGCTGGCCGGCTGTAGCTCCTACGCGGGTGATTCCGCCGTAGCTCCAGGCTTCAGGAAGTCCAAGGGATGTGCTCCTGGCTGGACTGTGGCAGCCACTGGCTGTCCTGCTGCGGGCCATAGTCATGATGGCGCTAAGTCGACAATGTGGCGTCACAACCACTGCAGCAGGGACTAATGATCGACTGGGAGCCGGGAAATAATGTCAGCAACCCCCCATTCATACGCCGCCGAATCACATGCTGGGCTTTACTTATACTAAGCTAAATTTTGATGAATAAAACTACTAAGAAATCATCCTTGCTGTGTCCTGTATCAACGAAATTATCCCGATGGCAAAAAGGCGTGGCATGCCCAGATTGGGTCACAAATAGCGGAGAGAATTATATATTTTTTATTGGGGAAAATGTCCTTGATCCTTGCAAAGGACTCCATCAAATCAAGGAAATTTTTCCGATCACAGGAAGCCATCGCACGCCCAGATCGGCCCTCAAAAAGCCGAGAAAACTGAATATGTGAATGAAATACCAGGCGAACAGAAGTCAGCAGAAGGTAAATGATTTTTTTAAAAAATTTGTGTTCCCCCTAAAGTATGCAACAATATTTTTTTGCATTTTCTTCAGTTGCTTGCTGCTGATTTCTGTTCGCCTGGTATTTTAGCCATTTGACGCGAGGTTTTTTGCTTTTTTTTTTTTTTTTTTTTTTTTTTTTTTTTTTTTTGCGCCCCTATCGGCGATTTCATGAACTACATTTTCTCAAACAATTACAAGCCTTTTTTTTTTCTCTGTTATTTGAGGGCCGATCGGGACGTGTGATGTCTTCCTGTGTTCGAAAAAATGTCCCTGACTTGATGGAGTCCTTATCGAGGGCCAAGGATCAAGGATATTTTCTACAGGCATATGTATCTTGTTTTCTCCCTCATTTGAGAAACGATCGGGACGTGCGATGGCTTCCTGTATTCGAAATAACATCCGTGATCAAATGGCGTCCTTATCAAGGACCAACGATCAAGGATATTTTCTCCAGACGTATATATCCTATTTCTCCCTTATTTACGGCCCGATCGGGTCGTGCCATGGCCCGCCGTGATCAGAAAAATTTCCTTGATCCTTTGCCAAGGACTCCAACAACCCCAAGCATACATATTCAGTTTTCTCGGCTTTTTGAGGGCCGATCTGGGTGTGCGATGGCTTCCTGTGATCGGAAAAATGTCCTTGATTTGATGGAGTCCTTTTCAAGCATCAAGGACATTTTCCCCAATCAAAAATATATAATTTTCTCCGCTATTTGTGAACCAATCTGGGCGTGCCACGCCTTTTTGTAATCAGGATAATTTCGTTGATACAGGACACTTCAAGAATGATTTCTTAATATTTTTATTCATCAAAATTTAGCTTAGTATAAGTAAAGTCACAATTGGAAAACATTTGTATTTACTATCTAAATCTAAATACTTATATATCCTTAAATCTAACAACAACGAGATCTATCTATCTAGTTCGCGTAGCCCCTTCCGACTTGGTTTTTTGGCAAAGCGTAGGTTACGTAAGTTATCTGTGAAAGAAGATAAATTTCAAAATGTATCCATAATCATATACTGGTGCACTTACGTCTCGAAGCTGAAGCCCAGCGTATGATCTGCGATACGAGGATAAACGCCACTGTCTGAGGGATGCGGAGGCCTGGAACACCTCCCTGCTGAATGCAACTATGAACGAGATCCGTAGAAGATTCCGCAAGAAGCTGGACGAGGACGAAGAGATCCGTCATCAAAGGATGATCGAAGAGAACGAGGAGGAAGTGAAGAGAATTAGCGCAAGAACAGTGTCGATCGAGTGCGCGATCATCGATGAAGCCCCCGGGACTTGTGAATCCTCGCCGACTTTCGCCCGTGTCATAGGCTTACTGCCGATTCTGCCAAGTTTCTCGAATTAATTAATTTATCTCCAATTACTTCAATGTATAGCATACCCAATTGTGCCTGTCTTTCTTAATTTTGTTGTGTAAACACGCTCGCCCCAAACTGGAGAAGCTGCTGGGGGTGAACGCGAGGTTATCCTCTGCCAGGATATGGAGGATATGTTCCATTTCCACATCGAAAACAAGCACTGCCTTTCTTCTCTACTTTAAAGTAGAGCAAGCCCATTTATTTCTGTCTTTCTTAATTTTTTCGAGTAAACACGCACGTTCCTAGGTCGAGGTCAACTGTGTAAGAAGGCTCTAACGCCCAAATAGGGGCCCCACCCACTCCAATCCGAACCCATTAAGTGGCACCGTTTGCCATCCAAAGTCGACGACTTTGAAAACTACCGCAATCCAACGCCTACGCCTGCAACGGAGATTGGGGATTGGACACGAATGTGAGGCAAGCACGCAAGTGAAATGTCTGCCACGGGGCCGAGGCAGGTCCTGAGCACTTGAAAACACCTGTTTGTATGTCAAAGCGGGTCTCAGACATCAATCAGGCAGCTGACATCCCATAAAGCAACGCTATGGCTATGGCTTTTCAATCAGGTTGAGCAACAGGTGCGGTACTTGAGCTGCCCGGAGAGTGCTTCCTCCTGGGGAGTCCTCTTCCCTTCCCCATGAAGGTGTTCTGATATGCCACGTCAGTGGAGCTTCTGCTGAACTCAAAAACAACCGTCAACTAGGCGACTGTCAAATGTGCCGCACGTATCCGGCGATTATCGACCAAACAGCAGCGAACTTTACGCCACTTTCTGGGTCTCCGTTTTTGGCGCAGACACATATTGGATTTCAACGGCTGCGGAACGTCCTAGAAAAGAAGCTGCTCGAGCAGCAATCAAACCAAACCAGCAAGACACACCAGCATTAGGTGGCCATGGATGACCGCACCATTGACTCGATCTTTCTGGGCTCCCTGGAGGCCCTACCACCGGTTAGCTCCAAGATTGTGCGCATCTTCACGAGCTCCACGTTCACGGGTGGGTCAACAAATCAATCACTAATGTTCTGGGAGGGGGGGGGGGGGGGGGGGGGGGGGTGCGACCCATGTGGGAAAGTGTACAGAATAGTTACGTAATTTGCGGATGATTTTCACCATCAGACACCACCATGGAAAGGAACACGCTGATGGCCAAGTGCTATCCCAGGATCAAGGACTATTGTCGCGAGAAGCACGGCCTGGAGTTTCAAGTGGTGGACATGCGATGGGGTGTGCGCGACGAGGCCACCGACGATCACATGACTACAGAGCTGTGCATGCGCGAGATCAAGAACTGTCAGCGGCTGTCGATGGGCCCGAACTTCATTGTGTTTCTGGGCCAGAAGTACGGCTACCGACCCATACCCACGTACATAGTGTCTTCGGAGCTGGCGCTGATCAGCGAAGAGCTGACCTCGATGGGCGTGGACCGGGCTCTGCTTGATCTGTGGTACAAGAAGGACAGCAATGCGGTGCCCCCAATCTCCGTGCTGCAGCCAATTTCATCGATACTCATCAATTTCAACAATAAGGTGAGCAGCAATACATTCTTTCGGTTTAGGAACGACTTACCAAAGTACGAACGCAAACCTCAGCGCGTGCCCAAGCTCCAGGCGGAGGATCAGGCCGTGTGGTGGGACACCCTGAACAAAATGCAGAAGCTGCTGCGCAAGGCAGCCGCCTCTTTGGGGGCCAGCAACAAGATGTCCAAGGAAGATGTCCACAACTACTTCATGTCGGGTAAGCGTAGTATCTGGTGGCTGTAGCGGTGGCTGAAGATCAATCCCCGTTTAGTGACGGAGCGGGAGGTGATCAATGGCGTGCTGAATGTGAAGAACACGAAGAACCATTGCCTGGCCTATGTGCGGTACATCAACAACATCAATCTGCAGAACCTGAAGAAGGCCTCGCTTTTCGTGGACATCATCAACCGGAGTCTGGACACGGAGTCGGCCAAGCTGCTGGGAGACCTCAGGGACACTCGGCTTCCCGCGAAGATCGAGTCAAGCAACGCCCAGAAGTAAGAGAGCAAGTGCCAATCCTTAGATGGAGTGTAGTCCCAACTGGTTCTTTCTAGATACACTGTGGAGTGGATTGGACGCGAGGGCCTGGACATTGAGACGCACGAGGAGTACCTGAATCATTTCATATCGCACTTCTATAAGAACGTGGTGAAGCTGGTGGATAGGGCGATGCGCAAAGAAGACTCCAGTGCACAGGGGCAGATAGTAACTGAGATCCTTCAGCATTTGCACGCTTGCAACAACTCGGTGAAGATATTCTACGGCCGGGAGGAGAGTTGCGAGCGTATCAAGCGCTATATGCTGGGGGATTCAGATAAGCCACTTGTCCTTTTCGGCGACGGAGGCTGCGGCAAGACCTCGCTACTCTCGAAGAGCGCTGCCCTGGTGGCCACCGAATGGTTCGCCCATGTCAGGCCGATCAATGTCATCCGATTCCTGGGCACAACGCCGGACTCCAGTGCCTTGACGGCCACCCTGATTTCCATCTGCCAGCAGGTGATATCCATCCAATAGTTAAATAAATCCTTTAACCCCATAATCCGCTCTCAAAACCAACCAAGCAGATCTCGTACAACTATATGCTACCCTTCGAGAACATACCCGATGATCTTGTACCCTTAACAGCACACTTTAAGCAATTACTAACTTATGCTAGCCCCAACCAGCCGCTCACCCTCTACCTCGACTCGGTCGACCAGCTGACGGGCACCCAAGACTCGAACAAGGTATCCTGGATACCCACGCGTCTGCCAAAGCACTGTAAGGTGAGAGATCTCTCCATTCTGGCGAGGGTACTCCTAGCCACAGTCCTCTGCATGTACATATGTATTAACAGTACTGTACATACATACATATAACTTTTATAAATATTTAACTAATTTCCTTATGCATGATATTGATATTTGATATTCGGTATACAATCTAAAGATTATACTATCTCTGACACTGTACAAAATTCTGCATGATTCCTCTCTCACTTTATCTTAAGAATACTCGTATGTCTGCACTCAACAAATATATCCTCAAAGAAATGCCAAAGACCCTTCTATCAAAAGTGCTCACAACAAAAAAGAGCCTGGAGCGTGTACCAAAGAAATGTTATATTGTCCTTGCTTCTATAGTCCAACGATTTCTAGCACAAATATTCTGAAAAACCAGTCCCAAGGTGACGAATTCTTTACGAGACATTGATTCAATCACAAGTTCCACCCTCATTCATCCTACGATCTGTATATACCAAGAATATCCTCTACTAGCACTGCATGAAACATACCTGAATCTTTATGTTTATAGTTTCCATATGTACATATAATGCATGCCCTCCCCCCAAATCTCTATTGGGAAGTCGTGTAAGTTTTTCCTATTGCTTGACTTGTGCGTGCTAAGCAAAATCACTCGCCAAAAACAACCAATGATATCCAAAGGCACACCTCACCTACAACGACGCCTAGAGGATGGCCGTTCTGCATGAGGCAATCCTCTCTTGGTATCAGCCACTTTGTCATTCGGCCACTCCCATGCCACACGATCATATCTAAGAGATACACTCATTCGACTGTTTACAGATCATCATTTCGTGCGCCAATGAGCCGGCGAATCCGACAGTGTCGCACGAGTACCATGTCCTTTGCAAGATGATCGACGTGGAGGAGAACTTCATCGAGGTGACGGCCTTGGGCGAAGACCTGGCCATGAACGTGATCAAGATGTGGGCGAAGACGGCGTGCCGGGATCTCAACAACTATCAGTGGCGTCTGGTGGCCAATGCCATCAGCAAGTGTTCGCTGCCCATTTTCGTGAAGCTTGTGTTTGCCGAAATCTGCCGCTGGCGGAGTTACACACGGCCCCAGGAGACGCATCTGGCCAACACGGTGATGGACTCCATTATGCTGCTGTTTGAGCGCGTGGAGAAGCAGCATGGCCGTATCCTGGTCTTTCACGCCTTGGCCTACATCACGGCCTCAAAGTCGGGACTCTCCGAAAGCGAACTGGAGGATCTCATCTCGCTGGACGACAAGGTGCTGGACGATGTCTATCAGTACCATATGCCTCCAGTTCGTCGCATTCCGCCGCTTCTATGGACGCGTATACGCAACGATCTGCCCAATTATCTAAGCGAACGAGAGGCGGACGGGGTGAATGTCATGAACTGGTATCACCGACAGTTCCGGGACACCGCCAAAGAGCGCTACTTCAAGAACATGAACATGGCCATATACTTCCACTCGATGATTGCCGATTACTATCTGGGCATCTGGGGTGGTGGTGTGCCCAAGCCGTTCAAGTTCACCGAGATCCAGCGGCATCGCTTCGGCCTGGCCGACAAGGAGGGCTCAGCGGATCGTAAGGTTCCCATCCAGCCGCTGGTATTCAGCAGCAAGGATGGTCTCTCCAAGCGGTACAATCTGCGCAAGGTACCTTGATGGTTTCACCTATCTAGTGGTTTTTCTTATCATTTGAATCTCCAACAGTTTGGGGAGCTGCCCTTCCACTTTGTGCGCTCGCGACGGTTCAAGGATCTGTTCGAGCACGTCCTCTTCAATTACGACTGGCTTCACGCTAAGCTCTCAAGCTGTCCATTGCAGGCGGTGCTCGCGGACTTCGAGGATGCCTCCACCAACACGGAGGACAAGGAGGCCAGGCGCGAGCTGATGCTCGTAGCCGATGCTCTGCGTTTGGGCGGTGCCATCCTGGCCATCTATCCCAATATGCTGGCTCCGCAGCTGATTGGACGCTTGCTGCCCGAGATTGGGGGCAATCCCAACATCAAGATGCTGCTGCGGGCCTGCGATCGCAGTGGACCCAAGGATTGTGCTCTTATTCCGGTCAATCATTGCCTGCACACTCCAGGAGGGCCCTTGAAGGTACCTTATTTTAGATATTTCTCTCATTTGGGATCTCTATTCCTTTTGGAATCCTCTTAGTACTCCCTGGAGGGTCATCAGTTTGCAGTGTTTGCCTTCTGCCTGACCAGCGATATGCGCTACATGGTCTCCATTTCCACGCACTTCATCACTTTCGATCTGTCCACATCGGACCTGACGCGTGACGTTAATCCAGGCATTGAGGGCATCATGCAGCAGCTGGTCCTCAGTCCGGACAACAAGTGGGCCGCCGCATACTCGAACAACAATCAGACCGTGCTCCTCAACATGCTCTCCAGCGAATTCGTGGTGATCAACAGTCCCTTCGAAGAGTGCCATGGTCCGGTCAGTGGTCTCCATTTGCTCAATCATTGGTAAGGTTTCCTGCATCCCGATTCCCTTTAGCATATGGGTCCTCTAATCTAATCCTGTGGGGTGTAGTCTCTTTATCACTTGCAAGCTGCGTTGGGCTCAGTTTGATATGCGTGGCAATCTGGTGGACACCTTCGATGTGCCTGGCGAGAACGAGGATTGGGAGATCTTAAGTGAGTGCATGGACCCCTAGATATTCCTTCACTCAACTACTTACCTATCTTTTTCTCAGCCATGGAGTTTTTCAGTCCCACGGACTACAATGTGGTCTTCTGGTCGGGTTCCATCAATGACATGCGCCTGAGGCTGGACTCCTGTCGCGGAGGGAACTACTCCAATTCGGAGAGATTCTACAGTGCCTTGGCCATGAACAAGCATCGCTCGCGGGCCTATGGCTGTGCCAATGAAGATAACTTTGAGGTTTCCGTGTTTGACTTTGTGGAGGATGAGGAGAGCGGTGCCATCAGCTGGAATCTGGTGGAGAGCCTGCCGCGCTTCGAGAATGACGACAAGGAGATGCTGCTTCAACTGCGCCTGGACCAGCACGATCGAATGCTCCTGGGCACCGCCGGCAAGGGCTTTGTGATCTGGGACTTTGGCAGCAAACTAAAGGACGAGACAGAGTCCCGTCTGACCGAGGGCGCGCTGTACCTGCCGCTCCCGCATGGCGTGCGGAACATCACCACCCGCATCATGCAGTCAAACTCCATTATGGTAAGCTCCCGGCTGGATTATGCCGTCGCCGGAGTTCGCAAGAATCTGTATGTGTGGTGCCTGCCATCGGGACAGTTGGCGAAGGTCCTAGACGCCCACTTTGGGCGTATCATACAGCTGGAGCCGCTGACGATCGGTAACTGGAACAACCTCGTGACCTCCTCCATAGATCGGTCGGTCAAGGTCTGGAACATCAACAATATCTTCGAGAAGGTGCACGTCATCGATCGCCACGAGCTCCAGATCGATGACATCAGTCTGTCCGAGGTGGACATGGCCGTGACAGTCACCCGCAGCTGTGTCGGCGTTTGGGAGACACGCTCGGGCCGTCTGCTGGCCAAACTCTCCGACAGTGCCCTGGGCGCCATTGTCACACATGCAGAGATCACACCAGACGGCCGCTACATCATATCCTCGGAGACGGGTAAGTTTCTGGTCTGGAATCGCGTCTCCGAACAGGTGGTCTTTCGCGACGATCAGCCTGGTATACAGCAGATCACCCTCTTGGACTATGGCTACAAGGTGCTGACGGTTTCGGTGCCCAACATTAATCAGCGGGATATCCTGGCGGCGGCGGATGAGGCCAATCGATTGACGGCTATAACAACATTGAGATCAGTGCCAGGTAAGGATTAGAAAATATATTTAATGAGCTCACCATTGAACCAATTCTTCTGCAGAGGGCACCATCCTGTTCCGCTTTGAATTCCCCATTCGTATGATCACGGGTATGCCCTTCCGCAAGTCGGTGATGACGGCGGATAATGCGTACATCGTTGTGGTCACCGTGGACAAGTTGAACAAGGATTGCCTGGGCGTGTACAGCGCCACCAACGGGGCCTTCGTCTCGAAGATCATGCTCAAGGGGTGCTCCATTAAGGAGGTATTCGCTTTGGTGCCAATGCCCCATAAGGCCAATCAGGTGGCGGTCATCAGCAGTGAGAAGGGCAGCGTCATGGACATCAAGACCAAGAAGCACATCCGCTCCATAGCCAAGTGGGGCGGCAGCATCACGCGGGATGGCAAGTGCGGTTTGTATGCCCCGACGCGAGGCGGCTTGGAGATGCTGGAGCTGCGCAAGGGCACCACTGTGAAGACATTCATTCCAAAGGTGGCCGAGGGCGTCTTTTCGGTGATTTGCATCTTCACGGAGAACGACGAGTATGTGGCGTACTATCACAGCGGGCGGAAGACCATACGCGTCTTCCGCACTGGCGACACCGAGATGATAGCCAACTACCGACTGCAGGCCGAGCTGACGGCCATCAAGAGTAGCAAGGACGGGCGAGCCATTGTCCTGGGCACCGTGGATGGGTGCATGTCGGTGCTGGCGATTGTGGATCCCAAAAAGCAAGAGATGATCGAGTACCTCAACGAGCTGCCGTCCCGCGACGAGAACTGGAAGGCAAAGCTGGCCAAAATGAAAGCACGGGTGGGCTTTAAGGCCGCCATACGCGTGGCTACCATCTCCTCGCGCTATGCAAAGCCCAACAGGGGCGAGGATGAGGATGTGGAGGGGGAGCTGCTCTCCGAAATAACAGAGGTGGTGCCAGTGGCCATGGATTAGTTGAATTATAAATATAACATTTATTTTCGCATATAATTCATGGATAGGATAGAGGATTTTGTGTTACAAAAATACGCACGCGCGTGCTATGCTGCCTGCCTGACGAGTGTGTGATGATCGGGGGTGATGGGCGGATCGGGGGTGGGTGACTGTGTGTGACTGGGGGATTCAGCTGAATGAAGCTTAAACTAAAATTTTGGTTAAATGGTAGCTGCTACAGGCTAAAAATTCTGATTTAAGAGTATAACTTAGGTCGGAAACAGATGGATTATGGAATCAGAAAACGTAACCAGACGATAACAAGAATCGATCCTAAGGAGGCAACAAAACAAGGTTTTAAAATCTTTAAACATGCTGCTGCTGTTGCTATTTTGCTTCGCGTTGCAGCTCACCAACAAATCAATCTAATTCCAATCGAAAGCGCTAGTACAAGTACAATATATATATATAGTATGTGGCTTTATGATGTAGCAGGAGGATCCATGGATTAGTGTAGGAAATAGTAAGTAGTAGTTGTAGTACGCGTTTATTAATTATTGTTAATTGTTACTTGTTAACCTGCCTTTGAATCTACATCTGCTGCCCTTCTGCTGTTCTATATCTGTAGCATGTGTATGTGAATATATATGTATATCGGGTGCGGTGTGTGCATAAGCGCATATTTAAACTAATGTTAAATAATAAATGATTCATTTAATTGAAGACGGCCATCACGACGTCATCTTTTTTCTTCTCTCAATCTCTCTCTGTTCATGTTTTTTCTATAGCTATAGATCTCCATATATGTGTATCTGTGTGTGGAGTGTTGCATAATACTCCTATTGGGCGTGGCTCTCCTTCTTGATCTGTGCCAGCTTTGCCTGGATATGCTGCAAGCGATTTGGCGAGACATCGGGTTTCTGAAAGGGATTTTCATATTGATTGAATATAACTCCATAATACTGAACATCTCTGCCCCATGTCACCTCTCGTCGAATGAGCGAAGCCTTCTGGGAGCCCAAGCCCGAGTTTAAGCAGAGATTCTCATCGGCCACCTTATTGTCCATCATCACGCGCGAGCCATCGTCTGCGGTATGGCGCGTGGACATCATTTTTCCACTGACACTGACACCGACACCTACACCACCGCCCATCAAATACTGCAGTCGGTCCATCCAGAAGTCGGCATCACGCTCGCCGGCAGCATTCTGATTATGATTCAGATTCTGATGATTGGCATCTGTGAGATAAGAACGTGTAGCAGCTGTTGGGAGTGTCGAAATACAAGATACATGGCCACATTTTGTTATATGTTTTGGTTAGTATGGGATGGAGAGAATCGTTTGTGTTTTATGGCCTGCACGCTTACCCAAGCGATTGTCCGGCGCCTGTCCAGCGGAGCCGGGCATTCCATTCTGACTGCGCTCGATTTCTGCCAGACCCTCCTCAATGTACTTGTGAAAAGTGGCGCTGGAGCCCTGCAGGAAGGTGCTCAGATCTATATCTGGATTTTGTTGCTAAAGAAAGGATGTTTCAATGAGTGAAAAACATCAATAAAGATCTCCTAGAATTTACCTTAAAATCGTATAGCTTCTGCAGTCCTTGCTGCTTGGTGTCTCTATCGGAGATAAGCTTAAAGATTTGCGATACTGTGTCATGGGTCTGATGCGAGATACGCTTCGAAGCAATCTCCTTGGCTCTTTGTGGTGAGGCACCCGTCCCTACCGAAGAGCCATCCTTTTGGAAATTCTACAGAAAAAAATATTCATCCCCATTAAACGCATCTAACGAATAGCGATTGAGGGACCTTTTCTCACCTTCAGGATGCGTATCAAATACGTGTGCAACTCCGAGTGTGTGGGTATCTGATTGAGATGCTGCAGTATGGCATTGCCCTTCACCTTGGCCATGTTGTGGACAATCGTCTTGACTGTGCGCAGCGGCGTGTCCGATGGCCGGTTCTGCCACCAGGTGCTGGGCAGTGCCAGCATGAATTCGTGCGCCTCCAATATCACGTCATCGTAGTTTAGCTCATTGCTGCGCTCTGGCAGCATCTTGACGTTCCGCCAAATGCATTTCATCAGCAGATCCGTGAATTTGGGGAGTCCAGCCACCGGGCAGGTTTCACGCAGCAAACGGATGAGGGCACTAAAGAGCACAGCAGCGCCATTAATCGGGGTACATATAAGCAAGGGAAGGGTAGTCTTACCAATTTAAATTCGTGAAATTAACCTTTTCCAGCACTTTCAAACAGATGCCATTGATCACCTTGTTGTACTGGCCGTCCTCGCCGTTGGCCAACTTGGGATCGGCCATCAAATGGAGCAGCGCAGACATGAGATGCTTGATGTAGGTCACGCCCAGTGTTTTGCCCAGAATGTTGGCATGGAAAAACGTATACAAAATGGACAACAGCGGCTGGTACATCACCAAAGACTGCGCCGTTGGCTGCTGTGAAAGATGCTGCACACAAAAATAACGCAAATATAAATAAAGGACCGGCAATAGGGAGCTCCTGGCAATGCTCACCTTCAGCTGTTCCAGCACGTTATGTATGAATATGTCCTCATAGTCGCGCAGGACGGCCTGCTTCTCGGGCGACTCAATGATGGCCGCCAGCTCGTTAATGGCCGCCCGAGCCTTCATGGTGTCCATGCTGCTGACAGCCTTGATCACCTTCACCAGCTGTGGATCATGCTTGGGCAGGACATCAGCCAGGCTGCGAAACAAAGGAACAAACCAATAAAAAAGGTTCCTAAAACTTAGATCTATGCTTCTATTTACTTGGGAATATGGTTCTCCATGTGGTTCTGGTGCTGCTGTTGCTGGTTGCGGAAGGATCTGCGATAGGGCGAGATGCCGCTGGCCATGCTGGCATTGGCTGAGGGGGACGTTGTGATGGTCTGGGGCATGTACTGCTGGCGTGAGATGAGGCGGTCGAACTTATCCTGTGGATAATAGACGCCTCCGTTAGTGGGTATTACCTTGATGGGCTCGTACAGCAGCGATATGTCCACGGACGGCAGCTCCTTGAATTTCATATCATCCACGCGCACCCAATCCTTCTCGATCTCAGCTATCACCTGCGGGTCCAAGCCAAAGGGTCCACTGGGCCTTTGTTGTTGGGACTGCTGTGAGGACGGTGCCTGGTCGAAGGTGCTGCAAAGGATTCGAAACCAAATGTAAGCCGAGCTCTGGCAGGACACACCCACACACAAAACACACAGAAGCGACGATAAAACAAAAGCAAACAAAACTCAAACAATGACAAACAGAGCAAAGCAAAACAAATCACTAGACATTTAAAAGAAAGTATAAAAGAAAAGCCACTTTACGCCTGTCGAGTCAGAGGATTTAAATAGGCCGCCACATTCATGCTATTTCCCTCCATTTGGTTGCTCTCTCGCTGCTTGCTGATCCAATGGAAAATGAATGAATGAATGGTTAACGAAGAAATAATCAACGAAAAATCAAATAAGGATCCAAACTACTGCGAGGATGCCGCCCCAGAGGATGGAGAAACCAGTGTTTGAAAAGTAACAGTCGGAGCAGGAAATGTTTTAAAGTTCTTCTCGCTGCTTCAACCTTGTCTCGCTACAGCGAGTACAGAATTCTAACTAAAGTTTCTCTGACTACTGCAGGGACTTCTAATATTTTGAGAACAACGAAAATTAATGTAAGTTTTCAAACACTGATGGAAACTACTGGTTGGACGGCACATGGCTCAACATGGGGCTCCAGCAAAGATACAAAATTCTCTGATTTTTTTTGCTTTAATGTACATAAATATACTTCAGTCAATTAGCTCTGGAGACCCCTCCTCCTTTTGCCAGTAGTTTCCCATCCACAGAGAGCGTGCGAGACGACATTCAAGAAAACTCTATCCGAATATAACAATGATTCCTAGTTTTGGGTCTTACCCGTCACTTGGCGGCGGCAACTCATCCCCGTAGCCATTGCCCACCACAGCGTCCTCGATCTCGATGCTCTCCTGCTGCTGGAGGCGAGGCGGGGCTGCCACTTTGCCCCCACCGCTTGGCATTTCTGCGGGTGCAGTCGATGGCGGTTTGTATGTCTTTTTGGCCCGCTTGATGCGCTCATCCAGCATTGAGAGATCCCTTTCGTTAAGATGGTTAAGCTGCTTGTAGAGCTTCTCGCCTGTGAGGAAAAACACCTGCAACATGCAGTTGAGGGCCGCATTGCGCACAGAGTTGTCGCGGTCGGAGATCTGGCGAGAGATGTCCTTGATGGAGGCATTCGAACAGATTCCCACCCCGTACGATTCGACCAGGAAGGTGAGTTCGTCTAGGCACTCGGTGCGCTGGCGGGCATTCTTTGACTTGAGGCCATCCATAACGTAAGGGAAGATCTTGGAATAGGGATAGACCAACAGTACGTGACGCAGGACGCGACGCACGCCATTCCGTACAGTGTCCTTGGGATCACCAATCTACACACACAGAGAGCGAGAGAGAGAGAAGGGATATTGTAGGGATATTCTAGAGGAATCAAGCAATGGCTTACCTTGAGCAGCAAATGAGGCACAAAGCTTGCGACCTCGTTCTCCCCGAGGATATATTCCACTTCGACGAGCATCTGGAAGACCTGCATCAGATAGTCGAGACCCTTGAGCAGGACAGAAGGGTTCGTATCGTAGAAGCGCAGCGTCAGCCACTTGAGTATCAAATCCAGATTGCAGATCAAGGCCTTGCCATTGCTGGGCAAATCATCGCTCAACTGTTCGATGACTTTCAAGTGATAGCTGGGGATCGGAAAGGGTACAAATTAGAGACAAATCCCCAAATGGGAGACCAGAAGAATCTCCTACCGAAAGTCATCGTGGAACATATTGGCCATTAGAGCCTTGTTTACGCTCGCTGCCGTCATCTGTTCGCGCAACAGTTCGCTGAACTCCTCGCGGGGCGTGGTGAAGGTCCACTTGAGGACACGCATCTTCTGCTCGTCGAGGAGTCGCTGGTTCTTGGCCGTATTGACAGCCAGCAGGGGCGACGTGTCTACATCTTCATCCTTCTTTCGCGATGTGACCGCCGCCTTCTCGCCTGCGACAGTGGCCCTGGCATTGCGCGCCTTCTGGGCTGCAGCCCCTCCAATGGTGCCTCTTCCACGGACTGTCTTCTTGACGGAATTCTCGAGTATTGGCGCCTGCTGTTTGCCTTTGGGCAGCGGCTTGACGGGCAGATTGGGACGCGCCTTTTCGAGGGACGCCAGTATGGCCGCCTTCGAGGCGGGCTTCTGTTTGTCGAGGGCCCGGTTCATGGCCTCGAATCCCAGGTGAATCATTACCCCAAGGACCGCCTCGTTGGCGTTCTTTCGCACATCCGCCGTTCGATCGCAGATGTGGGCATACAGCTGCGGTACCATGGAGTTCAGATCCTCCTTGGAAATCGTTTTGGGCGGTATTCCCGGCAGTTTATCCGCCAACCACGCCCACAGCTCCACCTTGAGAGCTGTTGAAGGGCCCTTGAGGGCATCGGCAATCATTTCGCTCTCGAAGAACTCCTTGTAGCCGCCCTTCTCGCCGAACGTATTGATGCAGCTGAGGGCGGCGGCCCGCACGAAATCCTTTCCATGGCCCAGGGCATGCAGGAAGCCCGGGAAGAGGGTGCGCACGTGGTTGCGGCACCCCGAGCCCATGGCGGTGGCCAGCTGCTCGCAGATGGAGAGCGTCGTCTGGGCAATCTTCGCATTCGAGTCCACGAGACGGTGGGCCAAGGCGGGGCCCAGGTCTCCGATAGATGGCTTGATGAGCCGCGCCTCCGAGATGATGGTCTGCAGCTTCGTCAGTCCCTCGTTACGAATCTTCCAGTCTTTGTCGGACATTTCCTTGAGCAGCGCCTCCGTGATCTGCGGTGCAATGTCGACGCGTGGCAGCAGATCCGCCATGTTGCAGGCCATATCCTCATCCTGACCGCCAGCGTCGTCGTCGTCGTCGCCGCCATCTGGAGTGCCGGCACCGCCACCGCTCCCACGCTGTGCTCCACGCACTGGACGCGGCGGCTTCTCGCCCACATTCTTGTCGAACTCCGTCTGAATTTGTACCTTTAAGGCGGGCTTCTCGCCGTCGAAGAACATCATGAGGGACTGGCCAGTGTACATGGACATGGTGCCCACCAGGAGGATGGCGGCACCACGCACCGTGGGATTGGTGCTCTGCACGCCCTTGCGCACCTCCTCGATCAGCAGCTTCGGCTGCATCTGGAAGCCGAACTCCGTAATGGCCTTGGCCACCCAATTGAATGCCTCCGACTGCACTTTCGGGGACTTTTGCTCGAAGGCGAAGCCCAGGACCTTGCCCACAACGTACTCCAGCTTGGTGGCCTCCGCAAAGGCGGACAGGACATCGCCGGCGACTGGTCCGTTCTTGGCATCGGCCAGCTTCTCCGTGATCTCGTTGATCACATGATCCACGGTGATGGTGGTCAGGGGATAGGTCTCCGCGACGCTGCGTATAATGTCCAGCTTCAGTTTGAGCACTTGGAAGTTCATCTCCTTCAGGCCGGGCTTCCGACCGCTGACGGTGCGCACCAGCATCTGGGAGATGCCCGGCTGCTTGGCATCGTAGCTGGGGATCTCGCCCTGCAGCTGCTCCACGGCAGCCAGGCGCGTCTTCCAGTTGGAGTCCACCAATCCACTGAGTATTTCGGCTGGCAGCATCTCCTCCGCCTTGTCCTGCACCTCCTCCGCGGGCATATCACGCTCGGTGGCCAGCGCCTTGGCATTTGCTGCCTTGGAGGCAGCGGCAGCAGCCGGAGCTGCGGCTGCAGGATTCTTCTTGACTAACTTGCGTGCCCCCGAAGTGGCGGGTCGTGCCACTGCCTTTGGTGCCGCACTGCCTGCCGTGGGTCTGGCTGCTCCCCCAGCCTTCGTTTGCGGGGCAGAGGCTGGACGCGTCTCTTTTTTGGGGCCGACAATCTTCACCTTGATCTCTGCCTTTTCGTAGCACTCCTTGATTTTGCTCATCTTGAGGGGATCCACATCGGCCAGCAGTGGCTCCAGCGTCTTTTCGCCCACCAGCTTCATGAGGGTGCCCAGGGCCTCGGCGCTGCGGTCGCGCACCGTGGGATCCAGTTCATTAAGGGTCTTTACAAGATTGGTGGCTATCAGCTTGAGCAGCTTCTTGTTCAGGGCCGTGGGCTGGGTGCGGCACAGGGCGCGGGCCAGGAAGAGAGCCGTCTCAGACTTGACGGTCGGATTCTTGTTGGCCAGGGACTCCACAATGGCCTCCTGCTGGGCCTCCAGCGATGTGGACATGTAAATGGCATTCATGGCCTCACGCAGAGCAGCCACCACATTGGGTTTTTTCTCTTTGAACTTTTCCAGCAGCGACGGCACACAGCCCTGCGAATGAAGAGGGTTTCCCCCGAATAGAATGGTTGATAACCCTCGAAACTCGCAACACTCACCGATGCATAGTTGGAGAAGCGTTTGCCCAATCCTTTGGCCAACATGGCCACGCACTTGCCAGCCAGGGCCACCAGTACCACATTGGAATCCTTGGTAATCACTTTCCTCAGGGCGTTCACCAGAGTCCCATACTCGCCGCTCTCCAGCTTCGGATGATCTGTGAGCAGTTTCTCCAAAGCCTCTAGAGCCTCCTTCCTGAGAGTCCACTTCTTCTCCTCGAGTTTCTCGTAAAAGTCCTTGGGCATCTTGGATAGTATGTCCACAGGATCAAGCAGATCCATGGGGTCAATTTCTTCAGTCCCAGCATCTCCATCCTCTTCTGTAAGGGGGATATCGATAGGGGATTAGAAGGGGGATTGCCTACTTTATTCCCCTGCAGAATATGCAGCGCAGTAATTATACACATACCAACGTTTTTGGGTGTCATTTTTGTTTAAATGAAAACAAAGAATTCAAAAGTGTTAGACATAAAAAACGAACAAAAGGTAGTCAAAAATTCGGTGAAAATTAAACATTAAGTTTTCCTGCATCCCGATTCCCTTTAGCATATGTGTCCTCTAATCTAATCCTGTGGGGTGTAGTCTCTTTATCACTTGCAAGCTGCGTTGGGCTCAGTTTGATATGCGTGGCAATCTGGTGGACACCTTCGATGTGCCTGGCGAGAACGAGGATTGGGAGATCTTAAGTGAGTGCATGGACCCCTAGATATTCCTTCACTCAACTACTTACCTATCTTTTTCTCAGCCATGGAGTTTTTCAGTCCCACGGACTACAATGTGGTCTTCTGGTCGGGTTCCATCAATGACATGCGCCTGAGGCTGGACTCCTGTCGCGGAGGGAACTACTCCAATTCGGAGAGATTCTACAGTGCCTTGGCCATGAACAAGCATCGCTCGCGGGCCTATGGCTGTGCCAATGAAGATAACTTTGAGGTTTCCGTGTTTGACTTTGTGGAGGATGAGGAGAGCGGTGCCATCAGCTGGAATCTGGTGGAGAGCCTGCCGCGCTTCGAGAATGACGACAAGGAGATGCTGCTTCAACTGCGCCTGGACCAGCACGATCGAATGCTCCTGGGCACCGCCGGCAAGGGCTTTGTGATCTGGGACTTTGGCAGCAAACTAAAGGACGAGACAGAGTCCCGTCTGACCGAGGGCGCGCTGTACCTGCCGCTCCCGCATGGCGTGCGGAACATCACCACCCGCATCATGCAGTCAAACTCCATTATGGTAAGCTCCCGGCTGGATTATGCCGTCGCCGGAGTTCGCAAGAATCTGTATGTGTGGTGCCTGCCATCGGGACAGTTGGCGAAGGTCCTAGACGCCCACTTTGGGCGTATCATACAGCTGGAGCCGCTGACGATCGGTAACTGGAACAACCTCGTGACCTCCTCCATAGATCGGTCGGTCAAGGTCTGGAACATCAACAATATCTTCGAGAAGGTGCACGTCATCGATCGCCACGAGCTCCAGATCGATGACATCAGTCTGTCCGAGGTGGACATGGCCGTGACAGTCACCCGCAGCTGTGTCGTCGTTTGGGAGACACGCTCGGGCCGTCTGCTGGCCAAACTCTCCGACAGTGCCCTGGGCGCCATTGTCACACATGCAGAGATCACACCAGACGGCCGCTACATCATATCCTCGGAGACGGGTAAGTTTCTGGTCTGGAATCGCGTCTCCGAACAGGTGGTCTTTCGCGACGATCAGCCTGGTATACAGCAGATCACCCTCTTGGACTATGGCTACAAGGTGCTGACGGTTTCGGTGCCCAACATTAATCAGCGGGATATCCTGGCGGCGGCGGATGAGGCCAATCGATTGACGGCTATAACAACATTGAGATCAGTGCCAGGTAAGGATTAGAAAATATATTTAATGAGCTCACCATTGAACCAATTCTTCTGCAGAGGGCACCATCCTGTTCCGCTTTGAATTCCCCATTCGTATGATCACGGGTATGCCCTTCCGCAAGTCGGTGATGACGGCGGATAATGCGTACATCGTTGTGGTCACCGTGGACAAGTTGAACAAGGATTGCCTAGGCGTGTACAGCGCCACCAACGGGGCCTTCGTCTCGAAGATCATGCTCAAGGGGTGCTCCATTAAGGAGGTATTCGCTTTGGTGCCAATGCCCCATAAGGCCAATCAGGTGGCGGTCATCAGCAGTGAGAAGGGCAGCGTCATGGACATCAAGACCAAGAAGCACATCCGCTCCATAGCCAAGTGGGGCGGCAGCATCACGCGGGATGGCAAGTGCGGTTTGTATGCCCCGACGCGAGGCGGCTTGGAGATGCTGGAGCTGCGCAAGGGCACCACTGTGAAGACATTCATTCCAAAGGTGGCCGAGGGCGTCTTTTCGGTGATTTGCATCTTCACGGAGAACGACGAGTATGTGGCGTACTATCACAGCGGGCGGAAGACCATACGCGTCTTCCGCACTGGCGACACCGAGATGATAGCCAACTACCGACTGCAGGCCGAGCTGACGGCCATCAAGAGTAGCAAGGACGGGCGAGCCATTGTCCTGGGCACCGTGGATGGGTGCATGTCGGTGCTGGCGATTGTGGATCCCAAAAAGCAAGAGATGATCGAGTACCTCAACGAGCTGCCGTCCCGCGACGAGAACTGGAAGGCAAAGCTGGCCAAAATGAAAGCACGGGTGGGCTTTAAGGCCGCCATACGCGGGGCTACCATCTCCTCGCGCTATGCAAAGCCCAACAGGGGCGAGGATGAGGATGTGGAGGGGGAGCTGCTCTCCGAAATAACAGAGGTGGTGCCAGTGGCCATGGATTAGTTGAATTATAAATATAACATTTATTTTCGCATATAATTCATGGATAGGATAGAGGATTTTGTGTTACAAAAATACGCACGCGCGTGCTATGCTGCCTGCCTGACGAGTGTGTGATGATCGGGGGTGATGGGCGGATCGGGGGTGGGTGACTGTGTGTGACTGGGGGATTCAGCTGAATGAAGCTTAAACTAAAATTTTGGTTAAATGGTAGCTGCTACAGGCTAAAAATTCTGATTTAAGAGTATAACTTAGGTCGGAAACAGATGGATTATGGAATCAGAAAACGTAACCAGACGATAACAAGAATCGATCCTAAGGAGGCAACAAAACAAGGTTTTAAAATCTTTAAACATGCTGCTGCTGTTGCTATTTTGCTTCGCGTTGCAGCTCACCAACAAATCAATCTAATTCCAATCGAAAGCGCTAGTACAAGTACAATATATATATATAGTATGTGGCTTTATGATGTAGCAGGAGGATCCATGGATTAGTGTAGGAAATAGTAAGTAGTAGTTGTAGTACGCGTTTATTAATTATTGTTAATTTTTACTTGTTAACCTGCCTTTGAATCTACATCTGCTGCCCTTCTGCTGTTCTATATCTGTAGCATGTGTATGTGAATATATATGTATATCGGGTGCGGTGTGTGCATAAGCGCATATTTAAACTAATGTTAAATAATAAATGATTCATTTAATTGAAGACGGCCATCACGACGTCATCTTTTTTCTTCTCTCAATCTCTCTCTGTTCATGTTTTTTCTATAGCTATAGATCTCCATATATGTGTATCTGTGTGTGGAGTGTTGTATAATACTCCTATTGGGCGTGGCTCTCCTTCTTGATCTGTGCCAGCTTTGCCTGGATATGCTGCAAGCGATTTGGCGAGACATCGGGTTTCTGAAAGGGATTTTCATATTGATTGAATATAACTCCATAATACTGAACATCTCTGCCCCATGTCACCTCTCGTCGAATGAGCGAAGCCTTCTGGGAGCCCAAGCCCGAGTTTAAGCAGAGATTCTCATCGGCCACCTTATTGTCCATCATCACGCGCGAGCCATCGTCTGCGGTATGGCGCGTGGACATCATTTTTCCACTGACACTGACACCGACACCTACACCACCGCCCATCAAATACTGCAGTCGGTCCATCCAGAAGTCGGCATCACGCTCGCCGGCAGCATTCTGATTATGATTCAGATTCTGATGATTGGCATCTGTGAGATAAGAACGTGTAGCAGCTGTTGGGAGTGTCGAAATACAAGATACATGGCCACATTTTGTTATATGTTTTGGTTAGTATGGGATGGAGAGAATCGTTTGTGTTTTATGGCCTGCACGCTTACCCAAGCGATTGTCCGGCGCCTGTCCAGCGGAGCCGGGCATTCCATTCTGACTGCGCTCGATTTCTGCCAGACCCTCCTCAATGTACTTGTGAAAAGTGGCGCTGGAGCCCTGCAGGAAGGAGCTCAGATCTATATCTGGATTTTGTTGCTAAAGAAAGGATGTTTCAATGAGTGAAAAACATCAATAAAGATCTCCTAGAATTTACCTTAAAATCGTATAGCTTCTGCAGTCCTTGCTGCTTGGTGTCTCTATCGGAGATAAGCTTAAAGATTTGCGATACTGTGTCATGGGTCTGATGCGAGATACGCTTCGAAGCAATCTCCTTGGCTCTTTGTGGTGAGGCACCCGTCCCTACCGAAGAGCCATCCTTTTGGAAATTCTACAGAAAAAAATATTCATCCCCATTAAACGCATCTAACGAATAGCGATTGAGGGACCTTTTCTCACCTTCAGGATGCGTATCAAATACGTGTGCAACTCCGAGTGTGTGGGTATCTGATTGAGATGCTGCAGTATGGCATTGCCCTTCACCTTGGCCATGTTGTGGACAATCGTCTTGACTGTGCGCAGCGGCGTGTCCGATGGCCGGTTCTGCCACCAGGTGCTGGGCAGTGCCAGCATGAATTCGTGCGCCTCCAATATCACGTCATCGTAGTTTAGCTCATTGCTGCGCTCTGGCAGCATCTTGACGTTCCGCCAAATGCATTTCATCAGCAGATCCGTGAATTTGGGGAGTCCAGCCACCGGGCAGGTTTCACGCAGCAAACGGATGAGGGCACTAAAGAGCACAGCAGCGCCATTAATCGGGGTACATATAAGCAAGGGAAGGGTAGTCTTACCAATTTAAATTCGTGAAATTAACCTTTTCCAGCACTTTCAAACAGATGCCATTGATCACCTTGTTGTACTGGCCGTCCTCGCCGTTGGCCAACTTGGGATCGGCCATCAAATGGAGCAGCGCAGACATGAGATGCTTGATGTAGGTCACGCCCAGTGTTTTGCCCAGAATGTTGGCATGGAAAAACGTATACAAAATGGACAACAGCGGCTGGTACATCACCAAAGACTGCGCCGTTGGCTGCTGTGAAAGATGCTGCACACAAAAATAACGCAAATATAAATAAAGGACCGGCAATAGGGAGCTCCTGGCAATGCTCACCTTCAGCTGTTCCAGCACGTTATGTATGAATATGTCCTCATAGTCGCGCAGGACGGCCTGCTTCTCGGGCGACTCAATGATGGCCGCCAGCTCGTTAATGGCCGCCCGAGCCTTCATGGTGTCCATGCTGCTGACAGCCTTGATCACCTTCACCAGCTGTGGATCATGCTTGGGCAGGACATCAGCCAGGCTGCGAAACAAAGGAACAAACCAATAAAAAAGGTTCCTAAAACTTAGATCTATGCTTCTATTTACTTGGGAATATGGTTCTCCATGTGGTTCTGGTGCTGCTGTTGCTGGTTGCGCAAGGATCTGCGATAGGGCGAGATGCCGCTGGCCATGCTGGCATTGGCTGAGGGGGACGTTGTGATGGTCTGGGGCATGTACTGCTGGCGTGAGATGAGGCGGTCGAACTTATCCTGTGGATAATAGACGCCTCCGTTAGTGGGTATTACCTTGATGGGCTCGTACAGCAGCGATATGTCCACGGACGGCAGCTCCTTGAATTTCATATCATCCACGCGCACCCAATCCTTCTCGATCTCAGCTATCACCTGCGGGTCCAAGCCAAAGGGTCCACTGGGCCTTTGTTGTTGGGACTGCTGCTGCAAATGTTGCAGTTGCTGCTGCAACTGGAGCAGCTGTGAGGACGGTGCCTGGTCGAAGGTGCTGCAAAGGATTCGAAACCAAATGTAAGCCGAGCTCTGGCAGGACACACCCACACACAAAACACACAGAAGCGACGATAAAACAAAAGCAAACAAAACTCAAACAATGACAAACAGAGCAAAGCAAAACAAATCACTAGACATTTAAAAGAAAGTATAAAAGAAAAGCCACTTTACGCCTGTCGAGTCAGAGGATTTAAATAGGCCGCCACATTCATGCTATTTCCCTCCATTTGGTTGCTCTCTCGCTGCTTGCTGATCCAATGGAAAATGAATGAATGAATGGTTAACGAAGAAATAATCAACGAAAAATCAAATAAGGATCCAAACTACTGCGAGGATGCCGCCCCAGAGGATGGAGAAACCAGTGTTTGAAAAGTAACAGTCGGAGCAGGAAATGTTTTAAAGTTCTTCTCGCTGCTTCAACCTTGTTCTCGCTACAGCGAGTACAGAATTCTAACTAAAGTTTCTCTGACTACTGCAGGGACTTCTAATATTTTGAGAACAACGAAAATTAATGTAAGTTTTCAAACACTGATGGAAACTACTGGTTGGACGGCACATGGCTCAACATGGGGCTCCAGCAAAGATACAAAATTCTCTGATTTTTTTTGCTTTAATGTACATAAATATACTTCAGTCAATTAGCTCTGGAGACCCCTCCTCCTTTTGCCAGTAGTTTCCCATCCACAGAGAGCGTGCGAGACGACATTCAAGAAAACTCTATCCGAATATAACAATGATTCCTAGTTTTGGGTCTTACCCGTCACTTGTCGGCGGCAACTCATCCCCGTAGCCATTGCCCACCACAGCGTCCTCGATCTCGATGCTCTCCTGCTGCTGGAGGCGAGGCGGGGCTGCCACTTTGCCCCCACCGCTTGGCATTTCTGGGGGTGCAGTCGATGGCGGTTTGTATGTCTTTTTGGCCCGCTTGATGCGCTCATCCAGCATTGAGAGATCCTTTTCGTTAAGATGGTTAAGCTGCTTGTAGAGCTTCTCGCCTGTGAGGAAAAACACCTGCACCATGCAGTTGAGGGCCGCATTGCGCACAGAGTTGTCGCGGTCGGAGATCTGGCGAGAGATGTCCTTGATGGAGGCATTCGAACAGATTCCCACCCCGTACGATTCGACCAGGAAGGTGAGTTCGTCTAGGCACTCGGTGCGCTGGCGGGCATTCTTTGACTTGAGGCCATCCATAACGTAAGGGAAGATCTTGGAATAGGGATAGACCAACAGTACGTGACGCAGGACGCGACGCACGCCATTCCGTACAGTGTCCTTGGGATCACCAATCTACACACACAGAGAGCGAGAGAGAGAGAAGGGATATTGTAGGGATATTCTAGAGGAATCAAGCAATGGCTTACCTTGAGCAGCAAATGAGGCACAAAGCTTGCGACCTCGTTCTCCCCGAGGATATATTCCACTTCGACGAGCATCTGGAAGACCTGCATCAGATAGTCGAGACCCTTGAGCAGGACAGAAGGGTTCGTATCGTAGAAGCGCAGCGTCAGCCACTTGAGTATCAAATCCAGATTGCAGATCAAGGCCTTGCCATTGCTGGGCAAATCATCGCTCAACTGTTCGATGACTTTCAAGTGATAGCTGGGGATCGGAAAGGGTACAAATTAGAGACAAATCCCCAAATGGGAGACCAGAAGAATCTCCTACCGAAAGTCATCGTGGAACATATTGGCCATTAGAGCCTTGTTTACGCTCGCTGCCGTCATCTGTTCGCGCAACAGTTCGCTGAACTCCTCGCGGGGCGTGGTGAAGGTCCACTTGAGGACACGCATCTTCTGCTCGTCGAGGAGTCGCTGGTTCTTGGCCGTATTGACAGCCAGCAGGGGCGACGTGTCTACATCTTCATCCTTCTTTCGCGATGTGACCGCCGCCTTCTCGCCTGCGACAGTGGCCCTGGCATTGGGCGCCTTCTGGGCTGCAGCCCCTCCAATGGTACCTCTTCCACGGACTGTCTTCTTGACGGAATCCTCGAGTATTGGCGCCTGCTGTTTGCCTTTGGGCAGCGGCTTGACGGGCAGATTGGGACGCGCCTTTTCGAGGGACGCCAGTATGGCCGCCTTCGAGGCGGGCTTCTGTTTGTCGAGGGCCCGGTTCATGGCCTCGAATCCCAGGTGAATCATTACCCCAAGGACCGCCTCGTTGGCGTTCTTTCGCACATCCGCCGTTCGATCGCAGATGTGGGCATACAGCTGCGGTACCATGGAGTTCAGATCCTCCTTGGAAATCGTTTTGGGCGGTATTCCCGGCAGTTTATCCGCCAACCACGCCCACAGCTCCACCTTGAGAGCTGTTGAAGGGCCCTTGAGGGCATCGGCAATCATTTCGCTCTCGAAGAACTCCTTGTAGCCGCCCTTCTCGCCGAACGTATTGATGCAGCTGAGGGCGGCGGCCCGCACGAAATCCTTGCCATGGCCCAGGGCATGCAGGAAGCCCGGGAAGAGGGTGCGCACGTGGTTGCGGCACCCCGAGCCCATGGCGGTGGCCAGCTGCTCGCAGATGGAGAGCGTCGTCTGGGCAATCTTCGCATTCGAGTCCACGAGACGGTGGGCCAAGGCGGGGCCCAGGTCTCCGATAGATGGCTTGATGAGCCGCGCCTCCGAGATGATGGTCTGCAGCTTCGTCAGTCCCTCGTTACGAATCTTCCAGTCTTTGTCGGACATTTCCTTGAGCAGCGCCTCCGTGATCTGCGGTGCAATGTCGACGCGTGGCAGCAGATCCGCCATGTTGCAGGCCATATCCTCATCCTGACCGCCAGCGTCGTCGTCGTCGTCGCCGCCATCTGGAGTGCCGGCACCGCCACCGCTCCCACGCTGTGCTCCACGCACTGGACGCGGCGGCTTCTCGCCCACATTCTTGTCGAACTCCGTCTGAATTTGTACCTTTAAGGCGGGCTTCTCGCCGTCGAAGAACATCATGAGGGACTGGCCAGTGTACATGGACATGGTGCCCACCAGGAGGATGGCGGCACCACGCACCGTGGGATTGGTGCTCTGCACGCCCTTGCGCACCTCCTCGATCAGCAGCTTCGGCTGCATCTGGAAGCCGAACTCCGTAATGGCCTTGGCCACCCAATTGAATGCCTCCGACTGCACTTTCGGGGACTTTTGCTCGAAGGCGAAGCCCAGGACCTTGCCCACAACGTACTCCAGCTTGGTGGCCTCCGCAAAGGCGGACAGGACATCGCCGGCGACTGGTCCGTTCTTGGCATCGGCCAGCTTCTCCGTGATCTCGTTGATCACATGATCCACGGTGATGGTGGTCAGGGGATAGGTCTCCGCGACGCTGCGTATAATGTCCAGCTTCAGTTTGAGCACTTGGAAGTTCATCTCCTTCAGGCCGGGCTTCCGACCGCTGACGGTGCGCACCAGCATCTGGGAGATGCCCGGCTGCTTGGCATCGTAGCTGGGGATCTCGCCCTGCAGCTGCTCCACGGCAGCCAGGCGCGTCTTCCAATTGGAGTCCACCAATCCACTGAGTATTTCGGCTGGCAGCATCTCCTCCGCCTTGTCCTGCACCTCCTCCGCGGGCATATCACGCTCGGTGGCCAGCGCCTTGGCATTTGCTGCCTTGGAGGCAGCGGCAGCAGCCGGAGCTGCGGCTGCAGGATTCTTCTTGACTAACTTGCGTGCCCCCGAAGTGGCGGGTCGTGCCACTGCCTTTGGTGCCGCACTGCCTGCCGTGGGTCTGGCTGCTCCCCCAGCCTTCGTTTGCGGGGCAGAGGCTGGACGCGTCTCTTTTTTGGGGCCGACAATCTTCACCTTGATCTCTGCCTTTTCGTAGCACTCCTTGATTTTGCTCATCTTGAGGGGATCCACATCGGCCAGCAGTGGCTCCAGCGTCTTTTCGCCCACCAGCTTCATGAGGGTGCCCAGGGCCTCGGCGCTGCTGTCGCGCACCGTGGGATCCGGTTCATTAAGGGTCTTTACAAGATTGGTGGCTATCAGCTTGAGCAGCTTCTTGTTCAGGGCCGTGGGCTGGGTGCGGCACAGGGCGCGGGCCAGGAAGAGAGCCGTCTCAGACTTGACGGTCGGATTCTTGTTGGCCAGGGACTCCACAATGGCCTCCTGCTGGGCCTCCAGCGATGTGGACATGTAAATGGCATCCATGGCCTCACGCAGAGCAGCCACCACATTGGGTTTTTTCTCTTTGAACTTTTCCAGCAGCGACGGCACACAGCCCTGCGAATGAAGAGGGTTTCCCCCGATTAGAATGGTTGATAACCCTCGAAACTCGCAACACTCACCGATGCATAGTTGGAGAAGCGTTTGACCAATCCTTTGGCCAACATGGCCACGCACTTGCCAGCCAGGGCCACCAGTACCACATTGGAATCCTTGGTAATCACTTTCCTCAGGGCGTTCACCAGAGTCCCATACTCGCCGCTCTCCAGCTTCGGATGATCTGTGAGCAGTTTCTCCAAAGCCTCTAGAGCCTCCTTCCTGAGAGTCCACTTCTTCTCCTCGAGTTTCTCGTAAAAGTCCTTGGGCATCTTGGATAGTATGTCCACAGGATCAAGCAGATCCATGGGGTCCATTTCTTCAGTCCCAGCATCTCCATCCTCTTCTGTAAGGGGGATATCGATAGGGGATTAGAAGGGGGATTGCCTACTTTATTCCCCTGCAGAATATGCAGCGCAGTAATTATACACATACCAACGTTTTTGGGTGTCATTTTTGTTTAAATGAAAACAAAGAATTCAAAAGTGTTAGACATAAAAAACGAACAAAAGGTAGTCAAAAATTCGGTGAAAATTAAACATTAAACATTTTTTAAAGTATTTTTCTTGGAAAACGACCAGAGCCAGAGAAATACAGAGAACAAATGGAAACAAAACGGACAAAACGTAGCAGCATATTCTAAATGGCATCATTACCATTGTACACATCGTCGCTGGCCGCAGTCTCTGCAATCTTTGCCTGCTTCTCCTGCTGTGACTTAAGATATCTGAAATAAAGACACACAAAAATTATACGAATATTCAATGGTAAGGGGTTTCCATAATTCTCTAACCTGGAGGGCTCTGCCCGTTCCCCCTTGAGCTTCTCAAATTCATCTTCCAGCTCTTTGAGTGTCACCTGCGGCAAGGTGGCGATCTGTGCCTTCATGGCGGCCCCGATCCAGCGATAGATCTCCACCGCCAGCTGCTTGCCTTCGTCGCGCACCGCCTTGTCGCGTTCGGACATGAGGGGAGCGAGCTTTTTGATCAGCGGCTTGACGCCCACAACTTTGCTGCCAAACTCTCGCAGAGCCAATGTGACGGCTGCCACGCAGGCCGACACAATCTTGGGGTTCTTGTGGTCCATGCCCTTGACCAGCTCTTCGACGACAGCCTCCTGCTTCTCAATCTCCACGTACATGAGCGTGACCAGAACCGAGAGCTCCTTGGTCTTGGTCTTCGGTGCGGCAATGCATTTCTGGACAATGCCCGACATCACATCGCCGACGGTGCGACCGGCGAGGCCGCTGTTCTCCACAAATATAAGCGCCGCCTCGAGACCCTTCTCCTGGGCCAAAGCATTCGAGTCCACAACCATTTTCTTGATGAGTCCCGCAAACTTGGACCATTCCGGTGACTTTTCGTCGTCCAGTTCGCGGAAGAGCTTGGCCGCCTCCTCGTAGCCATCGACGCGGGCCTTCCACAGCTTGTGCACGCATCGCTCTTCCACCGGCAGCTTCTTGTATTCCGTATCCTCGGCCATGATGTGGGGTCGGTCTGCCTGGGTTTTCTTCTCAGTGATTTATTTGGAAACCTTGTGTCTCAATGAGCAATCTATCGATTAAAGCAGAGAATAACGAAATGTAACACAGCGTTCTAAAATCAACTCCAAATCCCAATGAAGCAGAACTTGTCGGGTGTCAGGAGCAATCAAAGCTAATGTTTTAAAATTGAGCTTAATTGTGGATGAAAACTTGGGGCCGGCCAAAGGAATGGAATGTATCATCCGGAGCATCCGTTACGCCTGAGCGACTGCACCTCCGGCTGCGGCAGCGGCTGCGACTGTGGCGACGGCGGAGAAGCGACAACATTTAAATGGGTCGGACATCAGGCCGGTCCATATTTAGAAGCTGCCTTTTTTTTGCCTCAGAAATAGAATTGGGCGTGCAAATTAGTTTTTGGGCAAAGTTCATGCCGCCGCCGCCGCCGCTTCTTGGGCTTGTCTCCAGACGATGACGAGGCACCAGGACGGTTAGCGATGGCTGAGGCATGAGTTCATCGACCAAAAAACAGACAATGAAGCAGCGTAGGTAGGGTTTCCAGTGCACCAACAGGACATAAATCAGGCATATGTATATCATCCCTTCCACACGCAAGCTCCTGTTTGCGTCAACGTCAAAGTATATTGGATATAAGGTAAGGCAGAGTCCTCGAGAATGGCCTCCTCTAGAACGGGACTTCCTTACCTTATCTATGACGTTTCAGTAGAGTAGAGCATTCCACAAGTCGGCTATGACCTCGCCAAAGCGCGTCTCTCTCACTCTCCCTTTCTCACGAAAACAAACACACACACAGACACACCAACACTCACTGACGCGCAGCCGCACTCGAATTAACGGATCAATTGTAACAACAAATGTTTGCCTCTCAGGGCTGTGCGTCAACAAAATGCCGTCGTTTACCGTTTGTTCCTTCCACTAGCTCATTGGACAGATATTAATTTTCAGTAAATGCAATTTGATAGCTGTAAAAGCGCAGCAGAGTGTCGTAAGACGTAATTCACGCCACCAAAGCGGCAACCGCAAGCGACGCCTACAGATGTAGCTGCAACAGAAGCAGCAGGCTGCAGCATCAGCAGCTGCCGGACCGGAATACAACAAAGCCTAAAACATACCGATGCACTCAAGTGCATTCCTTGGGACTCACCATCAGCGTGGAATTCCTTGGCAAATAGGGCTGAGGGGAGGGCAAAATGCTGCGCAATGCAATAACTTCGATTTTTCACAGGCAAAGCACAAACACACTTGCAGAGCACACTCTCTAAACATTCACGACGCACAAGCCAACCAGGCGCTTTTGTGGCAGCAGCTATAATAAATAATAATTAAAATCCAAACGAAGGTCTTGCACACTTGCTGCCACGCTTCGCCACAAACAATTCACTTGAAATTTAAAGTTTTAAACAAATAATACATGCATCGAGCATCGATGTTTTTTTTTCCGATGTTTACCGATGTTTTCCGGTGTTTTTGATGGTACCGATGTTGAGCAATGCATCGATGTTTTGCAAAGCGCGTCTCTCTCACTCTCCCTTTTTCACGCAAGCAAACACACACACAGATACACCAACACTCACTGACGCGCAGCCGCATTCGAATTAACGGATCAATTGTAACAACAAATGTTTGCCTTTCAGGGCTGTGCGTCAACAAAATGCCGTCGTTTACCGTTTGTTCCTTCCACTAGCTCATTGGACAGATATTAATTTTCAGTAAATGCAATTTGATAGCTGTAAAAGCGCAGCAGAGTGTCGTAAGACGTAATTCACGCCACCAAAGCGGCAACCGCAAGCGACGCCTACAGATGTAGCTGCAACAGAAGCAGCAGGCTGCAGCATCAGCAGCTGCCGGACCGGAATACAACAAAGCCTAAAACATACCGATGCACTCAAGTGCATTCCTTGGGACTCACCATCAGCGTGGAATTCCTTGCCAAATAGCGCTGAGGGGAGGGCAAAATGCTGCGCAATGCAATAACTTCGATTTTTCACAGGCAAAGCACAAACACACTTGCAGAGCACACTCTCTAAACATTCACGACGCACAAGCCAACCAGGCGCTTTTGTGGCAGCAGCTATAATAAATAATAATTAAAATCCAAACGAAGGTCTTGCACACTTGCTGCCACGCTTCGCCACAAACAATTCACTTGAAATTTAAAGTTTTAAACAAATAATACAATATTAAAAGCAGCGACCCGTCGCTCGCAGTGTGACCGCGCCGAAATATAAAATATACCATCTCATTTTAAAAATATACCATAAATATACTGACGAGCTAAAGTTATATATTGCATATTCCCCGTTTTTGATATTCCGTGGATTATTACTAACTATATAGAACATTTATTCATGCCCACATAACTTTATCCGATTAATGAATCAATTTTCTACTTAACTGGCTAGTTTTTAGTCCTTGCTTTTATTGTATTTTGGCTAAAACGAAGCATAGACAAAAAAATGAAAAAAAAAAACAGTCGCAATGTTGCTGGTATTTTACGACATGATGCGCGCATAGACCTTTGTATACCCTATTTCGTTAATTTTATATGAAGATTAAACGTAATTTATAAAGAATTTTTCTGTAATTGATATTCTTTAGACATATTCAAGTACATTATTAGTATCTTGTATATATTTATCTCGATCCTGATACCTACGGAGACTGGGATGACAACTATTTCACAGTCCTATAATATCCTTTTCCCCAGGGTATGAGAATTAATGTTGCCGGGAATCATTGTTGTCAACCGGTTATTACGACTAATTCCTGGTTATTCTTTCTTCCGTCGAATCAGACTAACTATATAGAACATTTAGCCATGCCCACATAGTTTTATCCGATTAATGAATCTATTTTCTACTTGACTGGCCTATTCTAAATACTTGCTTTTATTGGATTTTGCGTAAAAAAAGGTTTTAGCGAAAAAGGTCAAACAAAAAAAAACGTATGAGAAAAATCGTTCCTATTGTTTTCTGCAAAAACATAACGATACTTTTGTGCGATACACATAACGCCAGGGCGCGAGAATCGATACAAGAAAATGCTTTGAACACCAAATTGATTAATCATTATATTGTATTTATTGTAGCACTGTTCTCAGCCTGCGTAATCTCGAGCAGATGAATGGTGTGTCCGCCCATAAACTCCAGCACATCCACGCCTGACTCCTTACCAATGTCGTCCATGTTGATGGGTAGCGCCTGCAGCTTCCACTTTTTTAGCAGGGCCTCTATGGACCAGTCGGCGCTTCGCTCCTGGTAGGTGAATATGAACTTGGCCCCGCAGTTCCGCTCCAGCAGAAACGCAACCGACACGATAATGTCCTCAAAGACGCTGGGATCGTAGAAGCAATCGGCTGCTATGATGAGGTCCAGCGGTGGCAAACGGAATACAGAATTCAACAGCAGGCCCCAGCTGAGGCCCACCACATCGATGTCCACGCCGGGCTGCAGTTGATTGGCCAGACAGGATTTGCGGATATGCGCCAGAGATTTGGGCAGAATGCAGTTGTCGGTGAGCACCACCTGGGCGTTGCACTTGGCGGCCAGTATGCCCGGCAGAGCAGTGCCGCTGCCCAGCTCCAGAATCCTCTTTCCGGCCAGTGTCTGTCGCCGTTCCCACAGGAAATGTGCCAAGACCGGCGCACAGGGCCATGTGTAGAAGGAGTAAGCGCCTTGGAGCAGCTGCAATAGCACGAGCAGAGCACTCAATGGGCATGGCCTTCAGAGCTGGAGTTTAATTATACGCACCTCGGGGATTTTGATCTCCAGACGCTCGGCGGCGTGGCTGCTGGTGAAAACGAATTTCCGTATATGCTCGGCAGTAGCTGTGGCTGCCACAATGTCGTCATCGCTGCCGCTCTTCATGTGGAAACGCATTTTAACACAAGCATGCGGATGGGGGTGACGGGTATTCTTCTTTTTTTGTATTGTTAACTGCAATTTTTCAGTTTTTGTTTACAACCTGTTTGATTCGAGATGGTATATTACAAGCGATAGACATATCGATGACTCTGGTTCAAGGATTACCGTGGCACAAACTGTGACTCAAAATTACAATTTCAGTAACAATCAAATGGATAATGAGGAGATTTTGGGAGAAATCCAGATTGGTAGAACCTTAAAATTTAACTTTCAAGTGATAAACAGGAGGTCTGTAATTTATTAAAATGATAGAATTCACGTATTTGTGATTGAGTAATTTTGAAAAATAACCTGTTACTTGTCACAGTTGTATCCCTGAATTCGCTCATCTCTAACGAATCGTTTGCGGCTATTTGTATTGGCGCCCGTGCGGGAAATGGGACGAATTTCAGCTGGAGCTGTAGTGAAAAGCAATTAAATTAAAATGAGGTCGTGGGACAACTGGCAACTGAAAGGAAAACTGGGCCAGGGCGGCTTTGGCGAGGTTCTGCACTGGCTGAATAGTAAAACGGGCCAACAAATAGGTAAGATTTTCAGATACCCAACAGTTGCGCACTACACTTTCCATAAATGGATATGTTTTTTGCGCATGTGTGAGTGAAAGCAGTCTGATTCTTGGAATTTCAATGATGCAAGCTGATACCGCTCGCCTCGCTGTGTTATCAAAGGTCCGTTTGGCAAACACCCAACTTCTTAGTGACTGCTACGTGCGCGGCTGAGACTGAGTCATTTCGAATCTTTTTCTGCGTCTCGGAGATAAAAACTATTCATTTGTTTATTTTCTGCAGCCACAAAACATATCAAGGACGTGAGTTCGCTGGGGGCCGATCAGCAAGTCAAGTTGAAAGAGCGATGGATGAAGGAGTTGGAGTGGACGCGATCGATACAGAAACTCACAAACATCGTTGCTGGCGTTTGCTTAAAGAATGAGGATGCCTCCTTCGTGGCCTATCTGAATAACAATCACATCTGCCAATTGCCCGTGATCATCCTGGAGTACTGCAACGGAGGAGATGTGCGCAAGCTTCTGCAGAGGCCCGAAAATGCTAACGGACTGGCGGAGTTCGAGGTGCGGCAGATACTGAGGGACTTGGCGCAAGCCCTGCAGTTTCTGCATTCCGAGTGCAAGGTGTGCCATCGCGACCTCAAGCCCGAAAACATTGTAATACACCGTCAGAAGGATGGATCGAAGACATACAAGCTCACGGATTTCGGTTTAGCACGCGGTGCCCCCGACCAGACGATACTGCAGAGTATGGTGGGCACACGGCACTACTTTGCTCCCGAGGTGGTGGATACGGGCATGTACAACACTGCGGTGGACTATTGGTCGCTCGGTATCATTGCCTATGAGCTGGCGACCGGGGAGCTGCCGTTCATACCCCACCAGACGCCCAGGAACGTACTAGTAAATCTGCTAAAGAAGACGCCAGACTGCATTGCCATTACAGAGGATCCGCAGGATGCTAATCGCTTTCTGTTCCAAACAGAATTGCCAAATGAGCACCATCTGACAGAGCCATGGGCCAAAAAGTTCACCCTGTGGCTCCGCCTGGCCCTCGACTCTGACTACAAGCGACGCGGCCAATTGGCATCTGATGAAGTACATTCGGGTTTCGTTCCGCTCGTCTTCTCCACACTCGACAGTATCCTTCAGATACGCGTGCTCACCATTTTCGCTGTGAACTGCTTTAAGCGTCTGGAATACGTCGTCACGAAGGATATGACAATGCAGGACTTGAAAGCTTTGATTTGTCATGACACAAACATAGCCAAAGACGATGTATACTATGTCCTGCCCACCAATCATCCGCACGAGACGATCAAGCCAACCACCAAGCCCCTGGATCTCTATGTCGAGAAGTGGAGCGACACCAGCAGAGAGACGCGCAAATCGACCAAAATACCCCCACCCCCTGTGATGTTGTTCGTCTTCCAGGCCGCGGACAAATGTGTCTATGACGTCTGCAAACCGAGGGTATCAAAGCTGATTTTGATCTGCAACGTGAGCAGCTTCCAAACGGACAAGCCCTGGCTGCTGAAGCGCCTTGCGCTGGACATGCACTACATGCTCATGCAGCAACAGAAGGACTTGGAAATGTTCCTCACGGGCATCCGAGAACTGGCCCTGCTGCTGGAGGATGTGATTGTCACCAACCAGTTCATTGCGGCCATTAACGATGCAATACTCATCACTTCGGATGCATATAATATGCTCCAGAAACTGCGCACAGCGGCTGTCGAAGAGAAAAAGTTTTCCATTCAGGTGTCGAGATATATAGAAGAATCCTCTAGAGTAATTGAATAATGATTTCGATTTTAGGTAAATGACAACGACTGGAAGCTGCTTGTAGAGACTTACCAGGAGACGAACGCCAGTGCCAGACAAATCAAGGATCGTTTCGAATCTGTTTTGCGCGGTACCCGCGAAATTCTGAATACCACCAGTCAGCTTTTAAATCGATATGTAGAAAGCGGTGTGTTTGGTTTGTAAGTGCGATTTCACACAGTCAAAACATGATTACTGATCATTAAAGATCTCTCCTTAGGGCTGCCTTTGAACGTGATTCTTTGGGTGGAATATCCCTCGCAAACTTCCGCAAAGCTGTCGAGCTGTTTATCACGACTAGTGGCCAGGAGGAGGAACGGGTAAAGGCCAACTCCAAGCATATTGATAAGCTGAATTTGCTATTCATCAAGACCAAGGAGGCTATGACGAAAGCCATGATGAAATTCAGCGAAATCAAAGAGCAGATCTTTCAATTGCATTTAAAGATGTTGTCCACGGCTGCATCGGCATCTATCGGCATCTCCGGCCCATCTCCAATGCTGCTGCTGAGCGACTCCATGGGCCGACTGACAATGGCCAACTCAATGGGCGACAGCTCGGATTTTAATTCTCTAACAACGAACAATGTTATCGACGAGGCAACCCGTCTCAATCAGATGTGAGTGCAATCACTTTCCTTTGACACTTTCTCTTGTTAGAGTTCTCTTTCTATTTCTTTCAGGCTGAGAACTGACATGGAAATCGATTCGCTCTAGTTTCTCCCGCTCAGGATTCAGCAATTACCGCCAGAAGATATTTAATCAAAAGCATCGCACGATGCCACACCACAGACTAGTTTTTAGCAAAAATTTGATAGATTTGTATAGTTATTTTATTTTCGTATTTAATATGAAACTTTGAATGGCATCGCATTTATAGTTTTTAAATATATGTTTATTTTTTTTTATTAATTCTTTGTTTGTATATTGCACCAAAAACGAAACATGACAAATGTTAATTCATTCTTTTTTTGATATTAAGTGATGCTCGTTGTACTCCCAATGGAAATAAATGTAGTGTCGAACTGAAAGTGAAAAATCATTTGGTTTTTGTTCGTAACCCGAAGCCTTCGTTTGGCTACTGCCTACTAGCAGCTGTTCTGCTATTACGCACATTAAAGTCTGGCTATATAAATCGGGAAAATTGGGTGCAAAATGAGTGTTCTTGAGTGTTCCTTCTCAGAACTTAATGACAGCCAAGCTGCCTGCACAATTACTTTTCATATAGCACAACACAATATATATATAGTAGGTATATATCACAAGCGAAGGTGCAAGCCAGGTGGGAAGGGGGAATCAGCTTGGCTTTGAGAATTGTTAAAACTGCTGAGGATTGCAATGTCACGAGAAAACTGCTGCAGAAGCTAATGCGTCAGCCAGTCCCCAGACAGATTCGGCTATAAAAGCCATGCGAACAGCCATTAAAGCCAACACTCGCCAACCAACCACCAGTGAAGAAAGAGGCCAAACTGGAGGTGTAGAACAAGGAAAACACGCCACAAAATGGATCACAAATGGATGGCGAAGACGTGGCTGGTGCTGGGGCTGCTCCTGTTGGCAGTGACACTGCAGGCGGAACGAACAGAGGCCAAGCCGCAGGGGAAGAGTCGCCTGCGTGAGTGAAAATGCAAACACGAATCTGTTTTTGGGACAAAGAATCACACCTTCACTTCTCTTCATAAAGCATCCTTCCTTACGGTTTGCTATCGAGATTCGCCAACGCTGAATGAATGCGCGAGGAAGTCTTTCAAGTCAATAAAGCCCCGACTGATGGACGGCATACCGGAAATGTATATCCCGCAAATGGAGCCACTGGTGGTGCCCGAGGTGAAGATGGACCAGGATTCGGGGGCCATTTATCTGCACTCTGTGTACAAGAACGTCAAGATCTCGGGCGTCTCCAAGCACACGCTGAACGACCTGCGGATCGAGCCCAGCAAACTGAAGTTTATCGTCTCCATGACATTCCCAGAGCTGCTCATGGAGGCGGAGTACAGCATTAAGGTCGGTAGAGAGGGAATGAATCCATAACTAAGTTGATATCTGATTCGTTAATCCTCAATTCAAGGGCAAAATCATGATGATGCCGCTGCTGGGTGATGGCCACTGCAAGGTGAATTTGAGTAAGTACGAAGACTCTGTTCTCGGTGTTGGATATTCACGATTGATTCCACTTTCCAGCGAACATCACCATGCAGACGGAGCTGTTCGGACAGGAGTACCAGAAGAATGGGGCCACCCACTTGAAGATCATCGACGTGAAGGTTGAGTATAGTCTCTCGAATGTGCACATGCAGCTAGACAATCTCTTCAATGGGGACGAGGCTCTGGGCAAGCGGATGAACGATTTTCTCAACGAGAACTGGAAATCCCTGGCCGAGGAGGTGCGACCGCTGATGACCAAGGCGCTGGTGGATATCCTGCGCGCCTCTGTCGATAAGATGTTCGCGGAATACAGCTACGACGAGCTGATGCCCAAGAAGAACAACTGATCTTAGATCGTAGACATCTAGATATAGTATATCCTAGCTAATGATTTAATCGTAGTGCAAAAGTTAACCTAGAGATAAAACACACAGTTAAATGCGAAATAAATTATCATAATAATATACATAGGTGCACGACAGACAGAATGTGGATGCCACGCCACTGCTAGACCAGCCACAGCTTGGTGGGCATCTTCGAGAAGACATTGTTCCACAGGCCATGGAAGATGTCGGCCAGCCCCAGCTCCAGATCTGGCCGCAGTTCGGCTATCACCTCGTTGCCGTTCTGATTCAAGAACGTGTTGATCGAGGCCGCCAGGATGTCATTCCCGTTGAACAGATTCTTTAGATGGATTCGCATGGCCCCCACCTCGAAGCTGACCTTCATCTCGTCAATGTGGATGATCTCATCTCCCGTCCGGGTCTCATTCCTAAGCGAGATCCTCGTGTAGACTGTGGTGTGCACGTTCTTCAAGGCCATTGCCACATCCCCATTGCCAATCAGCGGGAGAAGCAGAATGTTTCCCTTCAGATTGTACTTGGCCCGTATCCGCAGACGCGGCAGCACCAGTTCAAAGCTCAGCAGACGTCGCTCCAGATCCAAACTAAACGGGAAAGGATCCTTCATTAAGATCTCCTTTCTGAGCCACTAATTCCCCTTACCTGGCTCTTCGCACTGTCGCATTGGAGGGGCCGCGTATAACCAGGTTCTGGAATCCGCCGGACAGCACTAGATTCCCACTGCCCTTCGACACGGACACTTGATCGATGTTTAGCGGCTCGAAGCTTTTAACACCGATCTCTGGTATGCCAGCGGCCAGCGCTGGGAAGCATCCTTCGAATAGCTGACGGAAGCACTTGTCCTCATTGGGATTGGAACGCTTGCAGGTCTTAAGCCAGGCGGCTGAAACAAATATGAAGATTGTTGTAGAGAGAGGATCTTTGAATCACTTCCCTATCGGGATGGTGGGTACTCACGTCTCTCCTGCAGCGGTGGCTTATCGTTCACAATCTCTCGCGTATAGGCGCCGCAGGAGCCTGGCCTCACATAAACCGCAGCGATAATGCACAAACTGATTGCCAACTTCCAGTTTGTTAAAGCCAACATGTTTAAGCAATCAACAAAGTAAATCCTTGGATGGAAGTGCGAAAGATATTCAAACTATGATCTGCGATCCGCACACCCAACCGTTTCCGTTGCTGGCTGGAGACCAAGTGCTGGGACCATCGCGGAGAAATGTTGGACGAAAACCAAACCATTGACAATAGTTGGTGTTGGTTTTTTTTTTGTGTTTTGTTTATGGCCAGTTTTTTCGTACACTCGTGGTATGAATTCCGCAATTTGGTATCTGCCGGTGTCCGCTGTCCACTTTCCAGATGACCAGCGATTCATCGCCCAAGGGGGAAAAATAATGTCGTAAAATAAAAAGAGTAGAGGTTGACATGCGCTACAATCATTAGGGAGAGGAATTTTGCTTAACATTTAAAACAAAACATTTTACAAAATATGTACCAAAAATCTACCCAAATATTTTCCATTTTTGGAGAGTCTTTTTCTACCAATTGTAGTGCTTTATCCAGTTCCCTCTGGCCGTATCGGTTATTTGTTATAATAATATTTGGATTTTTATTTTGTTTTGAATTTTACTTTCGTTTAACGCCACCCGATTCCATTTCAACTTGTTTGCCTTTGCGTTTCGTTGCGCCACAGCGTCCCCCTGGCCTGCTTCGGGGCAAGCTCCAGCTCCCCTTGGAAGAGTTGTTCACCTGTTGACTACTTCTGGTATTACGCAGACCGCCGCTGCTACTGCTGCTGCTGGTTGCCACTGCATGTTGCCTTTTGCTTCATTGTCATGGGTGTTGTCCGGTTTTCATTTCATTTTCTTTGGCTTTTGAGTTTTTGTGCTCCAATGCCTCTGGCCGCCGGGCTGTGGTCGCCACAGCGGTGCGGTTGTCGCGTGCACCTTGGTTGCAAGTTTTTTTTTGGCTTTCGTTACGCAGTCGCCTTAATTACCGTTGCTCTCCCCCCAAGAGTTGGTTGCGTGACTTCTGCTTTAGTGGTGTGGGAGAGGGGTCAAGGGGTCCTATAACGATACAGAGTAGAGGATCCCAGGATTGATAGACGGGAAGTTCTTTCTTTTAAAATCGATCAAGTTTTCCAATCGACCTGCATTGCAGTGCCATTTATCGTTCATAAAAAATACATAAATTTGCAAAGTTGAGCTTGAATGATTATGTGACTAATAACCACCTTTCCATTTAACGTGTGGATGTTTCAATGTTGCATGTTGGGCTCCCTGCTTCTCCACATTTCTTTCTTCATAGAGAGTCGCGTGCGGAAATGTGGCAACAGTCGCAGCCTCTGTGGATTGCGTTACCTCAAATTGTAGTTGTTTCCCCGACGAAAGACAAGCCCATCAAAAATTAAATCAGGCAGAAACTGAACTGCTGTACAGGCCCCCAAAACTGTCCGGAATCGCACGTTGGCATCGGTAAACGAACGAGTTTAATCCAGTATTCATTCGCTTCATTTTCCTTCCAGTTTTGATTCGGTTTATTTTCGTGTTGATTCACGTTTTATTGGCGTTTATTTTCACACTTCACTGGCAGGCGCATTCCCCGATTCCAGCCCACAGATGTTGTTGTATCTCCAGCCTCATGGCAGAGGGTTAGGCTTCAACGTTATGCAGCCTTCCGACTTTTTTCCCCTCTTAATTTTTTTGCAAAGCCACAACTTTCAACTAAATAACCGCAATCCGGCCCTGGTCACGTTCATTCCCTGGCAAAAGTTCAATAGCTCTACTCGCACCATTTCAGTTGTTAATTTATTATGTTACTCACGCATCGAGTATTATCGGTTTACCCTCTATTTTAATGTTTCTTTGGCTACTGACACCAGTTGACATTGACCGAATAACCCATCCATCAACATGCGTTGTGAAAGGGTCTTTAGTCGGTCAAGAAATTTTGGCTTAGATTAGCCATTTGTTTCAATTGCGGTTTGATTTGCCTTAAGTCGATAATTCTATAGATTATCGAATTGTGTCAATTGAGACTTCATCTACATACGTACTACAGGTCCATGTAGCAGCCACTCTCCCAAAAGATAATTTAAACTTTAAAGACTGATTTGTTTTTAGAATTTTCAATTGCAATCCTGTTGCAGATAAAGATCCAAAGGGATATATCCAAATATATACCAATATATTTTGTGTGGAAGCAGCATCACTGACTTTAAATGTAAAATTTATTTTACATGGACTCCCTCAAAAGTATTCAGTAAATTTTGTTGCTCTTGTAGTTCCTAATTTAGACACATAGCGCCACTGTGATGAAATTACCTGTCGCAGACATGTCACGACTTGTCCGGATCCGATTAAGTCAATGAGCAAAAAGAGCCTGAATATCCGACTTAACATTGAGTGGCAAGTCCAAAAGGGACACATTTTGAATACAGTTTTATTACGAATAGATTGTTAAATGGATAATCATAATAATAATACTATTCTAGTAATTACGCCTACTGCCAAATGGTCTATGGGTCTATGAGGGGAGTGTGGGCCGTGCTGGTAACACAAGGAATAGGAATAGTTAGGGATATTTAAGCTAGTGGAACCATACGATAATCATTAAAATAAGAAGCTAAAACGAATCGAATACACCACAATAATATCTGTACACACACATAATCGTATTATAGCTCTATAGCGTTGATATAGATGCAGATTTGTACAACAAGACTTGCTATTAATGTAGTTATTTACAGGCCACATGGGGGTAACTAATCTTAGGCTAAGAATGGGAGGACTAACGTCTAAAGTCTTTTCAATGCGATTCCAACGAGAACTTTCTCTGGTGCGGGTGCTGCTGGAGAGGGGGTCACGGATGGGTGGTGGGGGATGGGAGATCACAGAGCCACAAGGGATGGCCCTTAGGAGGTGGCCATCAGCTTGGCCGCCTGGATGACATTGTGCTGATGGTGATATCCGGCCAACTCGCTGGCCGCTCCCCCCGCCATGGCGGCGGTCGAGGCTGCTCCGCCCAGCGCTCCGAAGGAGCCCCCAAAGTAGCAGTTGTTCACGTAATCGTAGTTGGTGGCTGTCGCCTCCGTCTTCACGCCATACGCGGCGGCCGCTGCAGCCGCATGCAGGTGATGATGGGCCGCAGCTGCCACATGGTGGCCATGGGAGCTCCCCAAATGGTGATGGTGCTGGTAGTGGGGCGAGGGCGTGCCATTGCTCAACGATGGCGTCTCGACGCTGTGCGAGGTGTATGCCGAGGCGCCAGATCCTGCCCCTGCCGCACTGCTGCCGGGCGTGTACAGCTGGGAGCCAGTGGCTCCATGGATCTGCCTGGCACTCAGCTGCGACTGCGCCGTCGGAGTGCTCATCCCGTGGCCGTGCTGCTGATGTTGCGCCTGCTGCTGCGCCTGCGTCGCGGCCTGTCCGTAGTGGGGGAAGCACTGCTGATGCGCCTGCTGTTGCTGCTGATGGGCGGCCTGCTGATGTTGCTGTTGCTGTTGCTGCTGCTGCTGCTGGACATGATGTTGCCCCATGAGGCCGGCGCTGCTGCTGCTGCTCTTCAGATCCGTGTGCAGCTTGCTGAGGCTGTGACTGTGACGCTCCAGACTAAGCGAAGGCTTGATATCTGTAGGGATGCAAAATGAATGTTGTTTGTTTAGTGGATCACTTCTCTACATTCGCAGGTTTAGGGACCACTTACCGTGCTCTTCCTTGCACTCCTTAATGGACTCCAGGACCGCACCCGCGCCAGCTCCCGCTCCTGTGCCTCCCGCCGAACCGCTGCCTGTTTTCTTGGGCTTGCGCTTCCGCGTCTGGATGCCATCCTTGCGCATGGCCAGCGGCCGGTTGACGCCATGCAGCTTGTAGTAGAGGCCGCAGGCATTGCAGACGGGCTCCCCGTCGTTGTTGCGCCGCCAGAGGGTGGTGGTGCGGGTGCCGCAGTTGGTGCAGCAGAGCCCCAGGCGCCGCGTGGCCGTCTGTGAGGGAAGGTGATCGTTTAGTCTCGCATAACCGGAGAAGATCAGGGGCGGGCTACTCACTGCACTCACCAGGCGCTTGCTGGGCTTGATTAGGGGTCGGTTCATGCCGTTCATTTTGTGGTACAGCCCGCAGGCGTTGCACAGATAGTGCCCCGTGCCGTCCCGTCGCCACAGCGGCGTCGAGATCGCTCCACAATTGACGCACTCGCGTCCCTCGCCAAACTGAAAGTCCATGGCGCTCTCGTAGGGCGAGGATCGCTGGAATCCCGTCGGATCGTAGGCACTGCGCCAGGAGCCCATCATCACGGCCGCATTCTGGGTGTAGAACTGTGCCGGCAGTTGCGCATGCGCCGATCCGAAGCTGTCCGTGGTCCAGGCATTCTGCGCTGCAGCCGCGCTCCCGAAATGGGCCGCCACATGGTTGTACTGGCGATTGGAGGGCACGTAGACGGGTGCATTGACGGCCTGCTGGTGGTGGTAGCCGGAGACTCCCACCCCTACTCCAGCGCTGGCTGCACTTCCGGCCAGATCCGTGTAGGCCGCCACGGCACTGCTGTGGTACATCTTGACGCTGGGCGCAACCTGCGGCGGTACGTTCTGATGCTCGCCGCTGAACTGCGGATAGTCGCGTGTCGACTGCTGATCCGATGTGGACTGGAAAGAGTCAGAGGGAGAAGATACTAAATTAGTTGGGATCTTAAGGTGTGAAGGTAGCTGCATCTCCCCAGCTCCCATCCCAATCCCATTTCCATCTTTCTCTCTTTGCTGCCATTGGACACTCTCTTTGGGCAACTCCCCCTTTGGCTCTGGCAGCCATTTTGGTCTCCTTCTTCATCTGCTCTTCATCCCTCTCCTGCCACTGCCCCTGCCACAAAACCCTGCCTCAAGCTGTGATCAGAACTCGTTTTTTCCAACAGACTGCGCCCTTTTCGGCTGCCAACTCCATTTAATGGCGCTCTCTGCATCGCTCTCTGCTTGTGTATCTGTATCTTTGCATTGCTATGTGTGTGTGCGAGTGTGTGCATCTGTATCTCAGCACTTATCTGATGCGTGGGCTTTGGGGGAACTGAGAGGCAGCAGAAAGAAGGTGGTGTGGTGTGGGCTGTAGAGCCATGGCCATAAAGTGTTATTTACGGGTAGCCTGCACTTATATTGGATATATATGGGTATTTCGAGGATTCGTTATACGATTAAAAGCAGAAGAGATAGAAGAAAAAATGGAAAGCAAATTGGAAAGGATAATAATAAGAGTTTCTATAAAAAAAAATTACTCTAAAAATATCTTTCTTTAATATTCAAGATAGCTGAATAGCTGAATCCTCGCCATACTCAAAAACTTATTCAACATTTAAATTTGCATCTTCACTTCTTTCCTTTTTGGTTCCACAGCGAAACATTTTCATTGTTTATTCAACATTTTTGCACCAAATGAATGAGAAAAGTCTTCAAGTGTCCGCTGGTTTTTCCCGCAAAAAATTGATTTTTTTTTTTGTATCTTTACAAAAGTTCAACAGCCAACAACAGCTGAAACGATCAACGAAATCTGTGCCTCACATCGGATTCAATTAAGGCGCCAATTGCATATTTTATTTATGCGGATATATTTGGAATATTTTTTCAAATTGCCTTTACAGCCGAAACAAATCGAACAGCAACAAAAATAAGAGAGGGGGAACACCATTTGACGTCTTTATCTTATCCCACAAATTTAATGCGATGATGTATGAAATTTTTAATTTTTCTCCATGGCTGTGGCGATGAAGCGCCCCCCGGACTCTGGGGAAGACGCAAATAAATTTCTGTTGCAAGCAGATGGCCTTTAAAGGGTTGGCAGGCAGGAAAGAGAGGGTTCATTGAATGATATTATATTTACTAAATGATATATTCTACTAAAATTCCCCTAATTTGTAGAAATATCTTCAAAAATGTTTTGCGAAGAATCAAAGATGCCGTCGGTAGATTAGTTTAGATGAAAGTCATCTATCTTTAAAACAATTCCAAAATCAATGAAAAGCTTATATAAAACATTTACATATATCAAATAAACATCTTTAGAAAACCTATAAAATAAATTCCAAATGAGTTATGGCACACCAGCATCCAAAAAATTCATAAGTAAATTATTAATTTATAACGAATTTATACGTGTTTTAAAGTACGTTTTAATATTCGCAAATGAGAAAGTGAGAATATAAATAAAACCGCAAATAAAATATGATTTTTTTGCCGCAAGAATTACCATAAAATCGAAGTTAAATATTCTTGCCAAAGCGGCCCTAAAAATGCTCCTTAAATGCCTGATTGATTGAGTATAAGATGACGTATGAGCAATAATATTTAAGACCCCAACCAACACGCACATGTCCAAACATGTTAATCGGAAGAGAGAGAGATTGAGAGTGAGAGAAGGTTGAAGATCAATTGCAGCCATAACATGCCATACCAATGCAATTCCTCAAATTCCAGCAGAGCATCAGAGGGAGAGGAAGAAGGAGAGCGGAGATCGGAGATCGGAGAGAGATCGAAGAAGAACAACCTCCAAACTATCAAAGAGTTGACCACGCGTGCATAATGATGTCGCTCCCCTTAGAAGATCACTCGATCAAAGAGAGCGCCGAGCACAAGAGAGCGCGAAGATCAAAGAAGGCGGCGACGGCAACGGCGACGGCGACGGCGACCACACTAAAAATTGTCAACAAGATGCAGTTGGTGGCAGGGAGGCACGAAAAGGTGGAGAGCAGAGCAGGAGATCCATGCAGATCATGGAGACGATCCTCGCTTGGAAGTGGTTGAGAAGGCGCTTGGGTTTGGGCGCTTATTAAAATGCGATCAGCAAAAGGCACAAAGCCGAACAAAAAAAATCCACAAAAACAAAAGGAAAGACCGATCCGATCGAAAGAAATCCCCAAGCGAAGGCGAGGAGTTAAAATAAACAGCAATAAAAAAACAATTTCACAAAAAAAAGAAGGAGAGCCGAGAGTGATCAAGGGAACAGCCGTGAGTAGGAGTAGGAGATGGCAGAGATCTGAGGACACGGCGATGAGTAGAACGTTAATAATTTGTCACCGCAAATGAAGGAATAAAAACAAACAGAGAAAACCACTTGAGAGGATCTCGGACAACAAAGCAGAAAGCAAAGGCGGGGAGTAGGATGCAGGAGGTGGGGGGAGGGTACAAGTGGAGGAGAGCCCTGAAGATGAGCGGCGCTTTGAGTGGTTTGGTTCTGTCTTTCTTTTCTTGTTCTCTTTTCTCTGCTTTTGCCATCCCAGATCTGGATGGCGCTCTGTCCGTCAAGTGGCGGATCCTGTTTTCCCATAGACTGGACTGCACTCCACTCGAGTGTCTCTCCACTCCACTTAATTCACTCACCGATCTCTAGGCCACGATCGTTGCTTTCTCTCACTCTTTCTCCGGCTCTAACGGATGCTTGTTTTAGTCTTTGATTTTGTTTTACTTTAAGCGTTAGCTGTAGTTGCCATCGATTCAAGTTTGCCGCCGCCGCCGACTGTCAAGAGGCATCTAATAAGCCCACAACCTGTGGCGGGAAACCACTATGATTTGGATTATTAAATTATAACCAACAAGAGATGGCAAGAGACTCCACTCCAACCGTGTACTAATGAGATAACTAATTACTTGGTTGGTCTTTGAACAGATGAAGAGGATGAAAGTGTCAACGATGATGATGATCCCATCAAATGGATAGTCGTTACTGGTTTATCTTTCTTTTACCAAACAGTCCATCGATTATCCTTCATACATGTCGATCTTTTGTAATAGAAACGCAAGAAAATTATCTAGTTAATGATACTTTAAGTGGTTCCCAATATAGAAGAATTGCCATCACATTTATTGACCTTCCTCACCTATGGGGAGCTCCTTTAGCAATCCCCACTTAAATCACATGTTCAACGGTATATTTACAAGCATAATTAATCGATAAAACATAGTTTATCGATAAGAATGTGAGGGGTATAACTTACATCGCCATCACTCAGCAAGATGCCCATGATTTATGGCCGAATAATTCGCGTTTCGCGGCGTCTCGTTTTAGAATGATTTATGCGGCATGCACGCGCACCACTCTCGAGGTTGAAGCCGATTCGGATATGGTATACGATATACAACGTTTATTCGATGTTGATGGGTTATGGGAAATGTAAATAAATGTATCACAAATGCATTCAAATTAATTGCAAAAAATTCAGAAATGTTTTACGGCACATTTACACGGCGGAACGGAGTGGCTTATTATTTACATGGCATTTTATGGGGTCTTGTTGTAAGACATTTGATTAATGTGGTTTATAAGGTAATAAAATTTCGGTTTTAATCCATTTACGAGCACTTAACCGATTTTCCCTCTCTCTGTGTCTCTGTTGTGGGGGAGTTTTATTGTTCGGCAGAGCACACAGCGACAGCGAACCGACTTCCTTGAGGCGGACAAACAAACTAAAAAACGCCACACAAAGTAAACAAAAACTTAATCCCAAATTTCCAGATCCAGTTCCCAACGTCAGCGCTGACGGAGGCAGAGACATCGGCAGAGACTGCTACAGCGACAGCGACTGTGTGTGCCACGCAAAATCGGAAAAGAAGTCAACGGCAACGGCAACAACATAAAAAGTCAATTTCATCAATGGGCCTCCCTCTCCCTCTCGCCCTCCTCTGTCCCTGTCTCTGTCTCTGTCCCTCGGTCTTCCCCTTCGAGTGTCACTTTGCAGGCGTCGCCTTCACACACAGCCACCACAGAAAAGAGACAGCCACATAGAGAGGGAAAGAGAGGGACATGCACTGCTGACAGGTAAAAATTTGTAGGTGCAACGGTGTAGCAGCAGCAGCGGCAGCGGCAGCACAAGTACCCGAAAAATTAGTCAATTTCATGTAAGACTCTGAAAAATGATGTACCCTCTTCCTCTCTTGAGCACTTGAGCACTTGAGTACAGGTCCCGTCCGCACTTGAGAGCCCCGACGAACGGTAGGCACTCTCCACACTGGCCTAAGCCCTCTAATCCGCTTTTCCCGATTCACGATTCCCGATTCTAGATCCTCGACAGAAACTGAAACCCAAGGAGCAGTGGAAGCCGAAGCGAGATTGTGGGTATCACCGGGACCGGCCCATTGTCAGCAGCTCATTAAATCGATGGGCGTGTATGTCTCCAGGAAAGGAAAAGGATCGCAGGATCACAATTAATTGATTGCTTGGTGGAAAGAGTAGTGGTATATTGAATGTGTTTGTGTGTTTATATAGCTCTTAATGGAAGGCGATTAATCCAAGATGACTCAAACTGCAACTAGGAAAGGGCATGACACATAATTCAGTGGAAATAGTGGCAATGGGGTTCAGTATTCTTGGAGAAAAATGTCCTTCACAGGTAATTGGGGTAAATGATGTAAGATATAAACCCTATTAATGTTAATTTTGTGTCACTTAAGAAAGAATATTAGCTATAAGGCATAGATATACTTATCCCTTCTACAGCCAACTAATGTAGGGGCCTTCTTTGAAGAGTTACTTCTAAGATATGAGCATATTGAAAACTGTAGAAAACATACAAACGATTCAAATCTAGAATAGAGGAAGTGTATGAATATTGGAACTGAAGATCTATAGGAGATTCGTATTAGAAAGGGGCTTCAAGTCTCTTCTCTGGCCTGAATGCACCTCCTACTACTCATAGCACATACAACTCTATAATCAATTTTTTACTTTAAGATCTATCTCCAGAAACTTCTTACCTAAACGAACCTCTCAACTCCAGAATAGATCTATTTCGGGTAGTCCACAGCTCGACCACAAATCACGCCCCGGCCAAAAACAGTCCCCAGCCAAGAGGCATCATTAATCAAGCAATTTGCCTTAGTTTCGGCCAATCAACCAAAACAAAAAAAAGGTTCTCTCTTAAGAAGAGGACGACAAATTCGCTCCATTAAAATGCAAAGCAAAAGTGGGAAAAAAACGAGAAGAACAAAGGCAGGAAAGTCAGTCAGAAAGTCAGAAATCCAGAGCCAGAGCCAGAGGTGAGGTACAAAAGATGTCAAAACAGAAACCGCAAGGCGCGTCAGAGGTATGGTACGGATCGGATTGGAGAGCCAGGGACAGATCGGGGTTCGGGGTTCGGGGTTCGTTCGGGGGCAGACATGCGCATATTTCAATCCGCGCTGACACATCCTGCTGCGCTAATGGACCTTAATTTGTGAACAGCTTTATATATCATGCGCCAGACCGTTAATGTGATCATCCACACGATCTGCGCTCTGCTCTGCTCTGGGCCGAAGCCCCGAAACCGCTTCGAAGGTGGGAGATAAAGTTTTATGGAGCTTATCGCCGAATAAAATGGAATGGAATGGAACCGCAAAGAACTTGCACTGGCACTGGCACGCGCTTTCCAGGAAAAATGGAAAAACTGCCATGCCAGGGAAATGTCATCTCTTCAAGAGAGTGAGAGGGAGTGCCAGAGTGCCAGAGTGAGAGCAGTTCTCATGCACATATTGAGCCACTGATAACGAGCAGACAAATGATAATTGCTCTGGCTCCACTCTAATCCTTTGCTGCCCAAAAATACGAACCCCTCTCAATGGAGAAATGTCGCCCGAATTTTCAAAGTGGCGTCACCGCTGCCATCCACTCGAAAGAGTGTCCCCTCCGTCCCCGTCTCCTGGCTTTCCTTCTCTAGGCCCCTAAGCCCGTTGAAGTCTTACTCGGATGCATTGCATCTCGATGATCACAATTTCCATTGATCGTCATCGGGCTCTGGCCTCTCTCTCTATCTTCCTCTCTTTTTCGATATCTCGCTCTCGCTCTCGGCAAAGATGAAAGCAATCTTTATTGGTTTTTGTAGTGATTTTAAGTGGATTTGTGGTTCGATTCTTAATGCCGAAGTGCGCCAGGCAGCCCCCATCCCCATTTCCAGCCGCGGTCCAACCTCAGTCTCTGGTTCACCTTCTGGTGGTTGGATCTCTGCGGTTATATCGTTTTTATTCAAATTTGTATGTTTATTTCTTTCTTTATGCGTAATTATGAGAATCTTTCAGCTGTCGTCTCTGCCAGACGAAGACATACATGGTCCCTCGTCTCTCGAATCGACTCTCACTCTCTTGAGGGTTGAGTGTTTTAGGCCGTTTGAGGCTTGTAATTATGGACTTTGGTTCATCTTTAATGTCGCAAATGCATCTAGTCGGAGCAGAGGATAGATGGGTTGGGTTGGGTTCTTCGATGACATTTCGAACAATTGGTTTTGGGATGGAAAAAGGGAGAACAAAGTTCTTACAAGTTTTTTCGAGAGGATGGTTCTTTGTGTTTCCGTCTAGTTATATTGGGATTTGAAACAAGGGAGTGTTTTTAATATTTTCAAAGTTGAACTGCAAATAATGGCAGACAGTAGTGTTGAAAGCATTCGGTAACCCTCTCTAAATAATGCCCTATATCCATAAACATCAAAGGTGGCTTTCCCTTCTTCGAGCTTCAATACGAATATCGCTGAAGTGGCCTTAAAGTTCCTATGGGAATAACACTATATCTTCACAAATTGTTTTCGTTGTTTTTTCTGTAACGATCTACATGTCTTATCGCATTGCCATTAGTGGGTTCTTCCCCACAGCAATTACTCATGCGACAATACGCTTACTGGTGCCCCTGCCGTGCCACAGCCTTTCCTTTCCTTTCCCCAAAAGCCACTTGACAAAAAGCAAACTGAAGTGCGACGGAAGGCTACTTACAAATTCCTCGACAACAGAACGAGGAACAGAACTCTGCAGCATTTGAATAATGCCAACAACAGCAGATAAGCCGAACTACCCTTCAGGCCCCGTTTCGATGATTGTTCCAATCGCTGATTTTTGAGTGGAAAACACACTGTCGGGTCGGTGGAACACAGAACAGTGTCAGTCTATAAACATCGTTTTGGATAGAGGCGCTCCGCTTATCAGAGACTGCCTTTGGCAGGGGCAAAGACTTTGCTGATGGCGGAAATGGTGACTTATTGCAATAGTTGTGCTCCCATTGTTGTTGCTACGCTGATAGCGATAATGTTATTTTTTTTTATAATTAATTACTAAACCGATAGGCGGTTTGTTTATCTGTGCCGTTTTTATGCTGGCTTTGGGGGCAGACACATGGGCACTCTGTGCCCATTGGGGCGTGTGAACAAACGAAAGACTTAAGCAACGAACTCGATTCGGCTGTGGCTGTGTGTCCTTTGTGGCATAGATGGCGTCTAAATTAAGCCACGGAGACCTGTGTTTGATCTCCGCCGATTCGACAGAGGGGGCAGGGTCTCTTTCTTGCATTCTCTGTGCATGGTGTGTCTGTCTCCTTCCCTCTCTCTGACGGTGACAAGTTTTCGGCACGCGGGCAGACAAATTCCATGGCTGGCTCGGGGGCAAGGGAATGTGCTGCCCCGATCTGTCCCTGCCCCAAAGCTTTTAAGTGTCTTGGCGTCGGTGCGGCTTATGTCTTCTCTTCTCTTCTGTCCTCCGCCGCCGCCCCACTCTTCCAGTGACATTTACATTTGTGAGATCAGAGAGACAGCGAGAGAGAGACAGAATTAATTGCTGTGGAAAATCAAGATTCGTTCGTGAAGACTGTGAAAAGATGTCGCCTAATTTTTCCTAGTCTTTAATTAATTAATTAGCCAGGGGGGATACGGGGCGATATGGGAGATTTCGAAAGTTTCTTTTACGATTCCCTGGCGCCGCCGGCGGGACTTTAAGCCTGAGAAACAATGAGATAAAGTTCGGAGCTGCACCCGGAATCACATATCAAAAGCAGTCGAATCAGACATCAAAACAGAAATTATAGTCGAAGATTTATCGCTGGGGGCGAATGCTGGATGGTGGACGGGACCCCAGCTTCCTCTAAGCCCCGGCGATAAGTCCAGAGATTACGCCTCCTCCGCGAAGGTTCCACATGCCACGGAGCTCTGATTCCGATATCGCCATGAATAAGGCAAGCTTATCGAGCCGGACTTTACACATATCTCTGTCTTTCTCTCTCTCTCTCTGTATTCAGGGCAACAATTATATGCAATCGCGGTTGCTGACAGGAATTTTATCAGCGCAATGGGTAAACAATATAGCGGATAGGGATTGCAGTTCGAGATTGATGTAGATCGTATTCCAAGGGAACAAAGAAGATAAATATAATGGGGAATGAGAGTTAATGCTATATACATATATTTTATTGGGGAAACAAAGAACTATCTTCGATAGCTTATGAACTGTTCTTTTTGGTTCCTGAATTCTGAGGCAACAAAATCTAGAAATCTAAAGTACGAGTATTGCCTCATTCCCAAAGCAGCTATAACCCTCGCAGCAAGCCACTCAGACTCCTGACGCCATGTCCTGTGCTACCGAGAACTGGACCCAGTACCTCTGTAACCTCTGTAACCTCCTGTCTGTTGGACCTCTGACATGCAATTAGAACCCGTCTCGCAACGCACGGCAGGACTTCCAGCCTTGGGTCAATGGGTCGCTCTTTGCTTCGGGCCCTGTCCTGCCCTGTCCTGGTACTTCCTATTGGGCCATGTTTCTGTTTCTGTTTCTGGCCCCCGTTGACCTGCTTAAAGTGCATATGCACATATATCATTTTCAGTTAGTGCTTCGTTCTGCTTCTGCCCTCGGCGACACTTTCCTTTCCACTTGCGTGCGTTGCATTTTCAGAGAGCTACTACCTGAATGAATATGGCTTGGACTTGACTTGGCTACGGGTTCGTATTGGGTTCTAGTGCAGTTTTGTGTGTGGGTTATAGCCAGCCTCGAAAGCGAGTGTTAAAATTGCATAATTAGCTTGGGTTTTTGTTGCTTGTTTCTATTTTCAGTCAAGTGTGTCTGGGGGGGTTGCCGCAGCAGAGTTGCCAGGCTATGGCGGGGAGGGAAAAGAAGGTTCAACATTTGGGAATATGACAAGCTCGAAGGGTATATTAAGTTTGTTTCTGACTTTCTTAAATCAGCTGTCAGTGGTCTCCTCTGCTCCACTCTTCGTTAGTTCGAAAAAAAAAGCAGAGCCTTGGCCCTTGCCGCAGCTCTCAACGCTCCCACTCGTTTATCCACACAAAAGTTATCCTAAGGGCTCTATTTCTGGACTTTATTAAAAGAAAAGCCTTGCCTTTCTTGCTCTAAATTAATTTCTTGATGCCCTGACAACGGCAGTGACCTGCCGGAGTGACCTTTACTCTGCCCTCTGCTAAACGATTTTGGTTGAGATTTATGATGCAATTGTCCCAAAAACCTGCTCTCTTGGCCCAAAAGCCAAGAAGCATTTAACTAGTTTTGTTCTGGCCTTCTGGCTGATGTTCGAAGCCAATTTTCAGTTTTATGGCTTTGCGGGTCTCATAAAATGTGTCATAAATTAAAAGGCGCTTGGGCACGCACACAAATCCGTAATACAGAGAAGGTACTCCTATATATACCCTATACACATAGTAGTTGTGGAAATATAGGTATCATGTAACCTGCAACCTGTGCCACTGGTCACACGCAGCGCCTTTGTGTCACGGCCAGGACCTCTCCGTTTGGCCTTCTTTTACGGGCCCTAGGGACGCGTCTATACACTTTTCCAGCTAATGATTTTATGACACTTTTTGCAATATTTACAGCACTCGAGACTCTCATGTCATGTTGTGTCATTGTAGCCTCTGTTCCGAGGCTCCATGGGAGGTTATTCTCCTACCACACTGGGTAGGGGCCTGTCTGGGCCATCCATTGAGCCCAGTTGTTGTCCTGTTAGTGGTGGCGCCAGCAGTTAATTGCTCGAAAGGAATATGGCCAGGATAAACGCCCGAGTCTAGGAGTGAAAGTGTAACAAAGGGTTGGACGAGGATAATAGAGTTTGTCAAGGCTAAGCGATTGATAAACTGATAGAAAGGGGTGCTCAGAAGTAGTCAAGGACAGAAATATGTCTTGTAGTATGTCTTCCACTAATTCCACTAACAAACCAATGAAGGAAAAGTCTTCTAGTCTCCATTTGTTGAAGCTCTCACTCGGCGTGTCAGCCTGGTTACACCTTGCCTCTAATTTATGTGCATGGGCAAAGAGTCTGGAGAGCTAGAACCATGTCCAGAGCGGTGCACAGACCCTAATGAATAGTCAAACGCATGGCATTACATATAGTAATGTTAATGCTAATTTTAATGACTTGTGTTTGGTGTCTTTGCTGCGGTTCTCGAGTCTTTTGTTGAGGGTTGAACGCGCGCAGATCGGCATCGAGATCGAGATCGGGATCGGGATCAGGGGTTCCGCAATTTATGTATCTACAATGCAATTGTGCGAATAATTATGCCAACTACTGTGTGGAGTGTTTGTCGAGTGCGGAGTGTTGACTGTTGATAAAAGCATGAAAGCATTCCATTCCTGTTTTCCCAATGTTTTCCGCTGCTTTTCAGCTGCTGGCTGTTGGCTGCTGGCGGTTGTTCTCATCAATTACTCCAATGGCTGAAAGATTTTTGACACAAAAACAAAACTGCGCTCATGTCAACTGCCAATGGACTGCCAGGTTCATATCAAACCATACATATATATATATATAGATGGATTTGTATCTGCCCCTCCGCAATGACCCCTCCATCCCCAGTCTCTGACAGCTCAAAAGTTGCTCAGAAATTTATGGATTTTTCTTGCAATATTTTATGGCATTTTATGCCTGGAATACAAGCCCCGGGGACGCATAAATTACAATTCAATTACTTTATGGCAACAATACAACAATAATACAAAGCCATAAAAGATCGCTGTACCGCTGCCCCACCGCCCCACCGCCTAATGGCATAATCGAGAATGATTTAGTTGCCAAAATTTATGGGCCCCTTCAACCTCTCTGTGTGCACGGCTTCTGTTGTGCTCCGTGTGTTTCGTGCTGCCACTTGCCACTTGCCACTGCATGTTGTGCCACAAAAGAACTGCGATCTAATCTAATCATGGTGTGCCCCCGATATCACATTTCAAACGGGTTCCCGCTCCCTCTGTGCTAGATCTGTATCTGTATCTATCTATCTCAATCTAGCGTTTACATGCCCAACATTAGTCCCATGCTAATTTCATTGTTGATCCATAAAGATTGTGTTCTGACTGATCGCGGGATTAGCTAATTGATACCAGGAAACATATTGTTAGTGTCTAAATCCTAAATTGTGATTGTTTGCGATTATTGAATGGCATCTAATGAGTGTTTCTAATGATTGTAACTAGAGTTGGGGAACCAGTTCCGAAATGGAGGGAGTGGTAGGAGGATATTTCAAGGGGTAACTACTAGAATAAAATTGAATCATATATAGTCCCCTTTTGAGTCAAATATACACGTTCTTCTACTAATTTTATAGGTGGAACCACACGTTTCCACGTCTATCTCTAAAAAAGATTGTGAGAGTTAAGATGAGATTTTTCATGAGGATAACGATATCTTGATTGCAGAATAACATATCCCTATTTATTTGCATTTTTTAGTATTAATAGCATAATGAACTGATAAATTCAGGGCTAACAGACCATTGAATGGTTCTATATTTCACCTTATGAAAGATCCATGCCGATGCAAGTCAATGGAGTCTCGTCTCTAGTTCTGATAGCAAGTAGTGGGTTTCTATGAAAATTTATGTAGGTAAAGATACATATTTCTTCTGGTTCATAAATAAACGAAATAAGAGGGTTGTACATCCATCATTATGAACCATTCAAACCCCCATTTTGTATCATTAAACCTAATAAAATCCGCGTCGAAATAAAAACACAGATAAATACTTTTTAATACAGATTTCAACTTACTTGACTGTGGGCTGATTCGGATTCCCTTTGCCTGCCTCCCAGAGTGTCGTCGCTCTGCCTCGACCAATTGCTTTTGTGTCCGTTGTCTGATGTGTTGTTTGATGTATGCAAATGAAGATTCGTATGCCAATTGGCAGTTTGGGGGGGACTTAATGGCCTGTTTGCCTGTGCTGTGTAAACTGCCTGTAAAGCCAAACGTTTTGTGCTCTTTGTGGTTTGATTTGATTTTGAATGGGCTAAATGCCAGTCTGCTGGATGCCACAAATCACACGCAATTCACAAATTCAGATACATTTGCATAATGTTGGCAAAAAATGAAACATAGATACACAAAACACACACTCACACGCGACAGACAAAGGCTTACAGCCGATAGCCAATGGAATTTATTCGAGTTTTGCTCACTGAAGGAATCACGCGACGCGTGTTGGTTTTTTTTCGGTTGCTAATTAATCACAAGGCGGCTATTAAAATAGTTAGTTTACCAGTTACCAGTTTTTTGTGGATCAGAGATACTTTTGGTACGGATTGGCTTGCCTTTTGGCGACGGCAAATTCACGTTTCAGCTTTTTCCATTCGCTGCTGCGTTTCGCGTTTCGCGCATAAACCGATCCGAATCCAACTGAAGGCAAAGGAATATCCGATGCCGACACGGACTCACTCCTTGTTGTTGTGTGTATTCTGATTGGAACACAGATACACCAAACACACACACACACACACACATAGGGAGCATACACAACAAAGATGGAGTGAGCGAGGGAGCGAGCGAGCGTTTCGTTTTTTGGGCTTCCGGTTGGACCTGCACTGAGAGAGCGACTGCTGGCAGGCAGGCTGGCGTTTGTTTTGCTGCTGTTCAATGCTTGTGGCGCTCCGCTCTCCTTTCCGCTGTGTGTTCAAACAAACGGGTTTTTACGCAAGCACACACACAGACACACAGAACGAGAGAGAGCGAGCTCCCTATCGCACTATGAAAGTGGGTGTTGCCCGCGGCTCCCCGTCTCGCTTTCACGCCAGCTGACTCTGTCGCTCTCCCACATTCGTAATCGGGTAATGTGGCCATATTCAAGTTTGCTTGATTTGCTGTTTAGATATTCCTACTATAAGTGTGCGTGTGTGTGAGTGTGTTAGTAAGAGAGAGAGAGAGAGAGAGAGAGAGCAAGCGCCTCTTGGGGGACAGCCCACTTTATGGCTTTTGTGCGGCTCTCATGGCGTATGCGCAATGTCTTTCCGCGCGCCATTTAAAAGCATATAATATTCGATAATAAATAAAGCAATAATGACAAGAAAGATAGGGTCAAAACGCTCAACGAATACCCAGATACCCTGCGAAAATATATAGCATTCAATTGGTGTTTTGCCATGAAAAGATATATGTCATTATAGCTTCTAGAAATTGGTTGAAATATCTTATGAAAGAACTTAGTTTTACGCACAAATACCTTAAGGAGTATGATAAGCTGATCAGATTTGAAAGTTTTCTTCAGAAAAAATTAAATATAAGGAACTCTTCTGTCGATGCTTATCTACATCATATATAATTTGGACGAATTTCCAACATCTACAACATCAGAGTCCACATACCTCTCTCTTGAAGGGTATCCCAAAAACGAAACCCCAAAATGTTAAAGCAATAAACCATTGCCCAAAGTTTTTATGCTGCCATTTTATGTGCATTTTAATTGGCTTTTTTCCGCTCGTGTCATAACTCTTCCCCGACTTGACAATTGAGGGAAATAAATTATATTTTGTCTTGCACTAGTAGTAGTACCTGTGCTTGCAATTTATAAATTTAACGCCTACCCGTGATTTATTTATCAGATAAATGTCTTCATTAAGCGTTTTTTCATTCGCTTGGCAGGTGGGGAGAATCAGCAATTTCCTTTCAATTTACAAATTAGTTATGCCATTCATTTGTCTCAATGAAGATAAGGGTATCTGTCTGTCTGTCTATCTGTCTGTGCTGTGCTTTGATACATAAATTCATATTAAAGAGCACATCCAGAAGTTTTGTAATCCTTCAAAAATTTTATCTGTAAAATTGTGGAGACTTTTCTTAGCGTTCCGAGATTTGCTTGGTAATCAAAAAGTAAAGATCATTAATCTATTTTAGTTTTAGAAGTTTGCTTTATAGTTTTAAAAAGTACAATTAGGGAAATCGGTTGTTAAAGTGCTTTATTTCTATAAAACTTTATATTTATACCTCTCACATTGTGCAGATTAAATTTGTTCAACTTTATTATCATATAATTATCATGGATTTAGAGAGGAAATAGTACACAATTCCAGCATTTCCTTTCTTCTTGAGATAAGAAAGAGTGGAACCAAAAATAGCATTCCATTGGGCTTTTAGATCTCAAAATGGTAGCCTTAGGAGGAACATAGGTCTATATTTATTTATAGATATTTAACTTCTACTAAAGTCAGAAAAAGTCTCCATCCTGGAATACCACAATTTCCAACTAAATCGCTAATGAATAATACTAACAAAAATATAACAATCCTTAAGGCAGACACTTACCCGGAAGTAAGCCCATGAGTAACTCGAGAGCCAGGGAGCAGATAAGTTTGGCTATGGCGCTCTCTTCTCACTCTTCTCTGGAACTCCATCGCACAAATAGTCGTAAATTATGCAGAATCAGTTCATGGGCGAGAATGAGATTGCTGGATGGGGCATGACACATACGACCATCCATCTCCAGTCTCTGCAGAGACTTCCCCTTTTTTTATTCTTTTGTTAATTACGCGACAGCCTTGAAAAATGAGCAATTTCAATCGGAATTTCATTGCGTGGCGTGTCCGTGTCTGGCTACAGTCACTGCCATAAGTTCAATTACCACAAATTAAATTTATTAAACGAGCAACGGGCTGGCGATAATATACAATTATTTATAGGAACTGCCAAAAAATACGAGCACTAAAATCATAAAGCAAAAACCAAAGACACGGACACGAAATGCGTTTGCCTTTACCTGCTTTCCAGGGGAAGGGGAGGTGGGGCAACAAATCTAGCTGCAAATGAATTGGACCTGAAATGCGTGTAGCCGTGCGATACCCCACCATTGGACTCCCCCCCCCCCCCAGACAGACGGACACGAAACGCCACAAACATGCAACAAAATTTATGCGAAACTTTAATGAAAATCCCAAAGACGGGAAGGCACTCTAGCGGCGTGGGAGGGGAGGACACCATGTGGCATGAGGGTCTCCCATCTCTCTCTCAGTCTTTGACCAATCGAAGCCTTGCTGCCGCAACACTGACTCCACCTTAAAAATGGGGAACCAGCATTGTGTGGCACCCGAAAACGAGTTTCTGCTGCAAGAGCCCATACGTCAGAGCCTGCAACGGCGTCCTGCCTGATTGCCCCGTCTGATAGTTGCCACAACGGCGCTGGGCATAAGCCGTGTGCGTGCCTGGCCCTGGGTCTGGTTTTTTGGTGGCAAGACTGGAATCGCGCCCCGTCGTCGCCTTGGGGTGTGGCAGGCCGCCGAGGTTGGTTAGGGCCAAAAGTGGTAGAATTTGTAATGGTGGCCCAAGTGTGGCAAGAAGGAACTGAAGCCCACAGAGGCAGGGGCGTCTCCGAGAGGAGGGTTTTTGTTAATAATAATCTTAAGCCCCGCAAAATATTATTCTCTTTAAGGGATACTCCCAGCCTTTACACTTCACCATAAATACCCCTTTATTTACTTTCCAACTCCACCCTTGATCCACTCTTTCATCCAGCCCATAATCGGCTTTGTGGCGCCCCAAAAGTGGGCTGTGGCCTCTGGCCCGTGGTCTCTCTTGCTCTCTGGCTCCTTGAGGTGGCAGCATGGCCGTTTCTGGCTCTGTCTTTGGCCCTGTCTCCGGTTTTGGCTCTTATCCAAGGCACTGCCATTGCAATTAATTTTGGCATTTTGACATTTACGCTTTTTGTTGTGGAGCTGTGTGCTGGTGTTGCTGTGGAGCTGTGGAGCTGTGGAGCTTGCTCCTTGTGGCACTATCTCAAGCATACGCACATACATTTTTGCTCAGGTATGCTGGCCTGGCCGCTCGATAACGAGACATTTTCCCTATATAATATCGAGCGGAATTTTCTCACGTTGAAGGGTCGACGGAAAAAAAGCGGCGCCACCTGAAGAAGGAGACCTTTAATTGCAACTGGTTTTGGGCCCCTGCTTTCTTGTGGCAACATTTGAAATATTTGCCCCATGCCACTGCCACAGCCACTGCCACAGCGATAAACTAATGAAAAGCTGCAGGAAAGGAGATCTTCTCGCGCACTTAATTGAAGAGGATGCCAATCGTCATAGGCCTACCGATATGACCGATTCTCTCGGCCCATACATTGTAATTGTTATGGCCAATATCCTGGGGGAAGTTGTTCCATTTTCCTGCTGCGATCGTAAAACTTATCGCTTATGGGCTCATTGACATCCAGTCTTGGCGATGGCTTCGCTCTCTGCGTCTCTGTTGACTGATCTTAACAAAATGGCACTTAAAAAGTTGGCCAACAAATTGAATCAGCATTCGATTGGTTCATATCTTATTTTGGTTTATGGCTTGTTTACACTGGGTTTCGATGTAACACTTAGTTGCAATGCTTTTAACCAGAAGATTATATAGAGGTTACTTTGCGTTTGAGAGGAGCCTTACTTGGTGGATGATTTAAGCATTTCTTGGGGCTAGCATTGCACCTAGTTGCACTTTGGGATACTCCCTTAAGATCGATCCAATCATTCATCTCTCGCATAAAGACACATCCCTCTATCGATTACTTAATAATAATCCTCTCCTTGGCACAAACAAATCCCTAATGGTATCGGTAATTATTCAAATTGAATGCACACCAGAGTCTTGCCAGAGATGTGCATCAGAGCATCAGTCGCCTAAGAGCTGGAGGGGATTACAAGATCACAAAGTGGCCTCGCAACCAAACAGAGAGATCTGATGATCGGAGGAGACTATAAGACTTTGAGACTGTGTTCCTGGTGACATTTAAAAGCTGCAAGTGCATTAGTGTGAAACAAGGAACGAGGCGCCGTCTAAATTACACTCACCAGCCAGAAGAAGATCGAGCACAGTCGAGCCTCTTTCTGGCCATATCGCTCCTTCCAAAGAGAGGTGCGGTGCGCGGTGCGAGGCGGTCATCGCGATCAAGATCAAGTACCATTTTCAACGCTTCCTTTGGCGCCACATTTCTGAGACCGAGAACCCTTTCTCAGCCTCGGCCCCAACGTTGCATGGCCTGATGCAAATGCAAAGGGGCAACAAAAAGTCTGCAGTTCGAACGATAAGCAAAGACACACAGAAATATGCAGAGAGGAGATGAGTTGGAACCTGGAACCTGGAACCTGGCCTGAACTCTTTTCGGGTTTCATCTTTTTTTGTTCGTTCGTTCGTTCTCTTCGTTTTCTTCCTCGATAAGCGCCGCATCTTCAATCTTCCTCCTGGCGGCGTCTGCAACCATCACCATCATCATCATCTGTGATATGTGGCAGAGACTGGGACTGGGACTGTGTCTCGGGTCTCGGGTCTCAGGTCTGTGGCTGTGGCATATCCATTAGCTACGTCGCCATCGAAGGAACGAATGGAGGCACGAATGGAGATAATGTGATTTCGGGAACGATCCACACACACACAAAAAACGAAATGGAACGAGACGCGCGTGAGTTGTGATAAGAGCCGTAGCCGTGGCCGTAGAGACAAGGGAATACCTTATGCATGCATGCCCCTATCCCTCTATAGAGGGCCACAATATCTCTTTCTCCCTTTCACTCTGTCTCTGTCTCTTACTCCTGCTTTGCTGTGTCTCTGTCTGTCCTCCGTATGTGCGGGGCTCTTTCAAGCCAATCTCATTTTGTCTTTCGTGTGAATTCTTGGAATTTCGATTGATTTTCCTAGAACCAGAAACGATTCGGACTGGGATTCGGTCAAGTTCTTTAGCTGCTGCTTGTGCCGCATGTGACGTCAGAGGCGAGATGTCTTGGGGTGTGTCTTCTTCTTGGTGGAGAGTGTTGCAAGTGGGTGTAGAAGATATTGGAATATAGAAAGATGTAAGCAGGGAATGAAGAATTAGAGGTATTGGAAGGAAAGGTGTAAGGAATGGCCATCTGAAGAATATAATCTCGAGAGGGATACGGAGCCTTCTAAGAACTCGTTTGGGAATGAAATATATTTGGGAAGGAATAAGAAACTTCTGAATGGAAATGGAAATATTGTAATAATGGCAGATCCCTAAATGGATCCTCAGATTTGATTGTAATCCTTCTAAATCTTTCATGGATCATGGCTGAAAAGAGGTGCCCGAAAAGTAGACATTTAAATGGCTTCAGTTTAAGCTTGAAACATATTTAGAAGATCCATCTCAGACAGCACTCAGAGAGATGCATACACAACTAACTAATAGATACAATTTATTAGCATAATCCTACACGAGTAGTAGTGCTCTCTCAAAGCTTTCGGCCATGATACTCGTAATCCGCCTGCGTTTTCCGCTCCTCTTGGCCCGTTCCTCGCTCCTCCTCGGCCTCCTGGCGGCGTCTGACTATCGGCTTTTATCTATTTTAACTGCGCGATGTTAAAGCGCATTTTCGTGTCGTTTGTCGATTTGTAATGCCAGCAGCGATGAGGCCTGATGATGATGGTGGCTTAAGTTGCAGCCCCAGACTGGGGCAGATCCACCACCGCCAACCAGAAACAGCTTTAACCTGGAGCAGCGGCTGCACTTTGAAGTTGACTAAGTGGCGCCTCGGACCCGACCCGGTTCTGGGCTTGGCTACGGGCTACGGGTTTTTGGGTTCGTGGCGGGTTCAAGAGGCCTGGCTAGGTGGTCACCTCTCCGCTGGTTGATGGCTAATTAAATGCAGAGACTCTCAAATGGGAGTGTGCTCAATGTTGACAGTTTTCAGTTTATGTTGGCTTTTACGCCGATCCGAATCATATCTGAAGAACAATGGAGTACAATATCTGTATCTGTTATTAAATTGCAGGCAAATGCCCGTTCCCCCCTTCGTTTTTGAGGATTGCAATTAGCTTAATAGAAATTCAAATGCATGCACGGCCCCAGAGATTAGCGGATCGCTCCTCATTCCACTCCGAGTTGTACGTCTGTCATAATTCTACAGATAGTGTAAAAGAGCGAGACGGAGAGAGAGAGAGCGCCACAACAAGTGTCCCACAAGGAGAGAGAGAGATCTCGGGAAGGGTGAGGTGGCATCTGAAAAATGGCGCCCGGTGTCGTATCTTGTTGCCTGTCACATTGAATTATTATTTTACGGTCTCTCCTCTACTTCTCTGCCACAACCTCAAGTCCTCTCCTCCCCCCGAAGTATGGAACAGGTTGGAACACGCTAATGTTTTAATTTCTTGTTCCATCGGAGGATAGTACAGGCACGTACAGGTGCGGCGGGCAATTACTGGCACACTACTCGTAATTGTGGAGTGGAGTGCTCCTTAAGCATAAATACAATTGCCATTCCGATATACTTTATGTGTCTAGAGATTCGAATCGAATTTCAATCGATTTGAATGGAATATTCGAATGTATACAGTAGAAAAAGATATCCAAAAGATGGCTAAAAAGGAAAAGCTACAGAAGTCTTACGGGAAATTATTATCTCACTACCTTAGATCATATTCACTCCCGTATTTCCCCCATCGGAAGCCATAGAAATGGACTTCCTCTATTACTCCATTCCACTTCAAGCCGAGAGTGAGAGAGAGAGAGAGAGGACTGCCTCTTCCACACCCATTCCATATCCATATCCATTCCACTTGCACAAACTTCACGCTGCACATAATTTTTGCCAACACATTCCATAGCTGCTGCCGTGTGCTGGTTGCTTGGGTGCTGGGGCCGCCGTCCCATTACTCATTCGCACTCCAAGCTCAAAGTCCCAGAGCTCCACGCAGAGAGCTCCACTCTTTCGCTGCGTTTCCCAGTTGGAGCGCCGCCGCTGGTCCGCGAAATGCTAATAAAAGCGGTCGTAAAACAAGTTTGCCTAATTGATCGAGCGTACGCCACAAAAAAAGCGAAAGAAACCAAAAGAAGATCCACAGAGGAGCAGGAGGCAGAGCTCGGGGTCCGCTACTCAAGGCGTTAATACTATACCAGGCATTGCTTGCGCCGCCTCCTGGCTGCTTGGGGCTTGCACTGGCCTCGGAGTTGAAGCATTTTTGCCATACCATCGACAGCAGATCAAAGGCAGCGGCGGCACCAGGCACCAGGCATCAGGCATCAGGCGGTGGCGTTACTCCGGCGGTGGCGACGGCGGCGGCGGTGGCGGCGGTGGCGGCGGTGGTGGCATTGTGCGTCGGACAGGCTTTTAAGCGATGACACCAAATCGCTATTTAGACACTGCTTTGGGGTTTCTTTCTTTCGCTTTGGGGATCGCTTTGAGGATCGCCCTGGGTTTGGGTCTGGGTCTGGGTCTGGGTCTGGGCCCGGGTTCGGGTCTGGGGATCTTGTTAAGATTTGATGGTCGCGCGCTCTGTGGTCTGTGGGGGTCATTAAAATTAATTTGGATCAATTTGGTTTGCTGCCAAATTGTTGACAATGAAATATAACGAGGGCCGCCACTCTCCACTCCAGTCCACTCCGGACAATGGCAGTATCCTTATCCTGGCTTGTGGATTAGCAGGGCAGGGCGCTCCACCGGAGTAGAGTCATCAAAGTCTTAAGTGTCTCTCCCTCCTGCGTTTACAACTTATTTATTTATTTGATTTAAACATACAAAATCGTAGGCTTCTTTATGGTCTTCTCGTGCTTTTGTTTTTCGCTAAAATACTTCTAGAGTGCTCGGAATACGGGTCCACAAATCATTTCAAATGATTGACTAAACGGTATGATTGATTGATTGGTTTATCCAGAAACTTTTCAAGTATTCCTCTGATCAACAAAAGTTTCCTTCCTTCCTTCCTCCTCCTAACTGGGGCATGGGATACTACTATACAATAGATATACATATGTAGATCTTAAAGCTATAGCTTAAATAAATGTTTTGGCAATCTTGACATTTTGGTTTACTTTACTTTTAGTTCGTTTTAAAGTTTAGTTATTCGATGATCGCTCCGGCAGACCAGTGCGCGTTATGACGCTCGGTGGGAGTTCGCTGTTGTTGTTGTTGTTGGAGGAACTGCGACCGCTCTCAATGGCAGGTACTCTATAAGAAAGAAACCCAATCCAATCACTCTCTTTTCAATACTCTACAGATCTCTCTGGCGGTACTTACGGCTGGACTATCTGGCGATTGAGGGTTACGGGGCTGGGTAAATGCGGCGACTGACTCTGCGACGGTGTCGTCTGCTGGCTGTACGGCGAATGGCTCTCACCGGTCACATGGTGGCGGGCGGACATATTCAGAGTCCCCTCGGAACTAGGCGTTGCACTCGTGGCATTCTGCACCTGAATGGCCACCACACGCGATCCTCCGGCCGGTCCCGTCGTGGACATGTCGTGCAGCTCCGGACTGGCATTCTGCTGGCTGTGCAGCATATTTATGGGCACTTGGGATGGATACAGAGGGGCGTTGTTCACCATCAGATTGACACCTTGCGGCATGCCTGGGGATGGATAGGGTTTTTGGGATTAATTACTAGAAAACTTTCGGCAAGATCTCATTGAAACCAGAGCTATCCTAAGGACACTCCACCATTTCCATTATCTTTAGTTTGAATGATCAAATGTATCCTTATTCTGAGGGAAGGAGTTCTACGAATGAGCAAATGTATCTTTTACTCACTTGGCAGTGGTGCCTGGGCGTGCCTGTGCATGGGCGCTCCTCCATTGTTCTTTGGCTTGCGCTTCCGCTTCTGGATGCCCTCCTTCTTCATCGAGAGCGGCCGGTTCAGGCTGTGCAGCTTGAAGTACAGGCCGCAGGCGTTGCACACGGGATTGCCCTCGTTGTTGCGCCGCCAGAGAGTCGTGGAGTTGGTCTGGCAGTTGGCGCAGGTCACTCCGTTCCGGCGATTGTTGGGTGCCGCAGGGGTCTTTGGCTTCGCCTGCCGCTGGGGCATGCGTGGGGGCATGCGCATGAAGCTGCAATTGGGGCAGAAGAACTCCGCGCCCTTGCGGACGAACGGCGAATGACAGTTCTCGCATTTGAGCTCGTGGTTCGGAGAGGATGTGGCGGAGGCTGTGACCAGGCTGCCATCGTACTGCCCGATGCTGCTGGCGGGCGACCAGTGGGTGGTGGTCATGTTGCTGGAGGCATACTCGTCCATTACCTGCGGATGGAAGTTAGTCTGCAAATCGAAGATCAGAGGAGTGAGACATTTATCGAGGGATTTCCGAGGGATTCACACTTACAAATGGTGTATTCTGGTACTCTGGCGGAGCGGGCGATGTCCACAGGTCGATGGCTTGGCTGCCGTCTGGGAAGGGGTTCAGGAAGGTCGTCGGTCCTGTCTGCCGCAGGGAGTTGAGACTCGCCTCGGACTTTGCCAAGAACTGGCCCCCGGGCACTGTGTAGATGGTGTTCCCCTGCTGCAGGGTGGCCGCGTAGCTGTTGCTCGTGAAACTGGAGCTCGGAGGGAAGGCATAGGCGTTGCCCAGGTCCGCGTACGTCTTGGACTCGTTGGCATGGACACTGGCATCCACCACGGGCACATCGTAGTACAGCGTGGAGCCGGACGCCTCAGGCACAGCAGTGGAGAAGCGTCCGTCTTCGGACACAAAGCGCACGGTACCGCCATGGGAACTGCTGGCGATGTGCACCGCTGATGCCGGATGTTGCTGCTGCTGCTGATGTTGCTGCTGCTGCTGCTGTTGCTGGTGGTGATGCTGCAGTGCCTCTGCCTCTCGACTGATCACAATGGTCTCCCCATAGGCGGCTCCATTGGGGGTGGGACACTGCTGCTGCTGCTGCTGCTGATGTTGCAATTGCTGCTGCTGCTGTTGCTGGTGGGATTGCAGCTGCTGCGACTCCCCTGGCACCTCGCCCTTCTCGATGGTCTCTATCTTGATGGCCGTCACATCCTCGCCGCTGCAGATGATCTGCCCCGAGGGATAGGCGTAGAGGGTGCCCGGTGGCGCACCTGGTGGCGCCTCTGGCACCTCGGCATTGCGCGGCGCCATCTGGACGTAGTGCGTCGCGTGTGCAGCCCCTGGGGAATGGTGCGAGCTGCGTTGGTACACGATGTGCCCCTCCGAGGCGGAACCAGAGCTCCCACTGCTGGGCTCTCCCTCCCGAGCTTCGTTGAGTTCTCTGAAAGCGAGAGCAAGAGAAAGCGATTGTGCGTGAGTGGACTTCTAGAGGAGACTTCTCCCTTGAAACTTACAGTGTTCCCGCTGTGGTAAGGATGCGCCTCTGCTGGGTGCGTGGCACCACCACGTACTGCTCTTCAGGATCACTGCTGACTCCTCCCTGACTCGCCTGCACCACCGCACCCACGGATGTTGCTGGTTGCTGCTGCTGCTGCTGCTGCTGCTGCTGTTCCTGTTGCTCCTCCAGGGCGCTGGCTGTCTGCTGGCTCAGTTGCTCGGCTCCATTGCTGGCCTCTAGCTTGATCTTGTCTATCAATTGGATCTGCTGCTTGCTCAGGACCTGGACCTGCTGCTGTTGTTGCTGCTGTTGCTGTTGTTGCTGCTGCTGCTGCTGCTGCTGCTGCTGCTGTTGTTGCTGTTGGTGTTGCTGCTGTTGCAATTGTTGCTGCTGCTGCTGTTGCTGCTGCGTTGTCTGCGTTTCCATCTGCAATGGACAAGCGACAAATGTTGAATGCCTCAAAAGTCTCGGTCAGAAGTGTGTGGCTACGTCAAAAGTGTGGCTCCAGTTCCGGCCACAAATGTGCGAACTGGTTGCCTCGATTTCCGCCACCAAAGTCAACAGAGACCCAGAGCCGTCTCGCAACTTCAAAGGCGGCTCAACTTGTCGCCTACAACCTCAAAGACGTTACAAGAAGACGTTGACGGGGGACCCCGAGTGGGACGTAGACGTACCTCTCACTGTCAACACTGTCGTACACATTTTTCACTTTTATTCCAGAAATGTTTGCATACAGAACCTCGGAACCTCGGAACCTCAAACCCCAGAGCCCAGAGCCCAGATCGCGGCTTAGTTTCGTTTTCATTTGCTTACTTTTTGGTTCCTTTTTGGACGGAAATAAAAGTTGTCCATAAAAACGAAATCGCTTTGCTGTTTTCCTATACGTTATATACGTCAGACCTCAGTCGATTTTGGTTTATGACCTCATTCCTCGATTCCATTGGGGGTGGCCATGTACTACCTCCTGTACCGTCTGCACCTCTCCCCCAAACTTGTGTCAACACATTCGATCGTCATTGTCACCTGATTCACCTCCGACAGGTGCCCCAAGTGCCATATAATGCAAAGGCTTTGAGGCGGGTTTCACCATAAACTATAAATACATATGTATCTACTATTTATTTGCATGGGGAAATCCATAGGCACAAGCATACTCGTATTCAAGGATGACTAGCAATCGAGAATGGATGAACAATATGGTGGGACTTTTATAGGTGGAAACTTAGAGAGTTGTACTATACTTGAATAGAAAGAGGATAGAAATGGAAGAGCTGTGCAGCTTAAGGATAGTTCAAGTATATCTAAAGCAGCTCCTTCTTCCCTCAAGTTTTAATCGAAGAAGCGCCACCCCTTGAAGACAACGGATGTTCTGTGTTTACCTACCACACAATTACGAGTATAATTGATTCATTTTACGCGGAATTTACTTGTGACTTGTGCCCCACAAATGATTGATCCACAAGTCTAAGTCTTAGGCCATGATTCATGGTTGACAAGTCATAAAAAAAGTGCAAAATTACCCACTTTGGCACAGTGTAAAGTCCAAGTCCAAAAGTCAGAAGAAATGCAATAGCGCATAGAGGTCAAGAGGAAGTTGAGAGGTCGGTCTCCGAGGGGAAGTGACTCCACTATTGGCTCTAGGCAAAACTAATCCAAGTTTGCGCTTTCTTGGGCAAAGTTCAATGAATCAGGGGGGGAGATCCGGATTCCGGACTCCGGATGCCGGGAGAGATAAAGTGGTGCAAAACGTCACATTGACAAACTGCAGATAAACCCGGACTCCCCGGGGAGGCTACATGCGACTTTTGAGTAGTACGATAGGTATGCACACGTGCCCCGCGACAAAAGTTAAGATACTACAGCCGAACGATACGGACAATATCTTATCCGAGGCGCTATCAATGTACATAATCAGTAGCTGCTGCTGCTGGTGCTGCTGGGACTCCAACGAGAGGTCATGGTTTTGTATCCCACCTGCTCCGTGGAGTACGTCATCGATAGGAACAGATACAGAAACAGAAACAGATACAGATACTCGTATAAGCATTTAAGAATTACAATAAGTTGAGCAAGTGGCATGTGGCATGTGCTATTTGTCAAGAGTTCGAGGTGCTCAAGGGAGTGGTTCAACTTATGAATGAAATCTGCCAGTCACACCCACAGCCGTACTCATTTTATCTATATAAACAGCAGATATACATATACATATGCATAAATATGTACAATCGCCACTCGTTTCGCTTTCGTTTGAGCTTGAGCCGGGGTCTGGCTCTGGGCTTGGGGTTTGTGGTTGAGAAAGCAGAAAATACCTCAATGAAACATTTTCTGGTAATGGAACCTTTGATGACTACTTTATTATCTTCCTCCCTCTCTCCCCTTCCATGATCGTTAGATGATCCCTCGATTAATTAAAGTCCATTGCAGCGTTGGGCACTAATGAAAGTGCGATAAGGCCGAACCATTTGCCAGCTGCATTTACAGCTCTATTAAAGGGCCATCAATCGAAAACTCTACCCCTATCAGGCATCGGCCATCGGGCGAGGCGACGCGTGTCTAATAAAAGTATCTGCAACTGCAACTATCCGATCCAGAGCCCGATGCCGATGCCGCCATTGAGCAACTGTTAAGGGACTCTCGATTGCGATTGGATGACGGGCCTGGACTTCCGGCGGCAACGGACAGACCCCCAGACAAACATACGGACAAGGGTTGGCAATTTCATTCATAAACCCTGCTCCATCCCCTGCGATAAAGGCAAGCAGAACTAGGACGAGGACCAGGACCAGGACCAAAGCGAGGTGATAAGATTGACATAAATTTCACATTATCCGCACTGGCGTTAGCCAAGAGAAGAGTGTCCTTTTTTCTTTTCCTTTTTTTCATGAATGAAACGAATACAGAGTCAAAATGTGCGTGTTTCCAAATTTTTGTTGTATTTTTGTCAAAGGTATTTTGACGCCACCTCCGATCGCCAGCTGAATTTCAGGGCTCATAAAGATTAGCCATCTTTCCACATTTAACTCAGTCTCAGTTTCAGTGTCTGTTCTTTTTACGGTCCGTTCTCTCGTTTTTTCTTAATGGATTGTTTCGGGGTTTTTCCTTTGAGTGGCCCAGAAAGCCAGAAAGTGTCGCAGTTTTGCCGCTGCATCCCCAAAGATGAGTCATTCATTATAAATCAATTTGTCTTATCTCCTTGACGAGGCCCCGCTGTCTATGGCCAGGTCTGGCTGCCGTTTGAACCAAATTAAATGCCCCGAAATTACTTTTGAAATTAAGTTTAAAAGTGTTTTTCTTCCATCCTTTTTTTACAGTTTTGAAAGCTTTAATATTTCTATAAACCACAGCGCCATTTAATAGAGTTCCTATAGCTCAGGCTCTGATTTAATAGAGTTCCATGGCCGATCTATAAACATTTTTAGAGCCTGGTTTATATGGTCTTATATAGCCGTCTATTTAGCTTAATGAACTTGTGTGAGAAACGGTTAACAACTTTTTTATGATCTCTCAACTCTACCACAATGTTTTCCAGATGATAGATATGCTTATACAAATCTCGTAAATTGATCTTCAAAAATGGTATAAAAATGTGCTCAAAAGTCTGCTCGTTTAGTTGCTTAATTTATTCTGGCTTTCAAATGTTATTTGGATACTTGTTAGGGGAATATACTTCTATCAAAAGTGGTTCCTTTTTATATGGAAGTACTACTATATATTTGCAGAAATTTGTTCATTTAATGTCACACTTTTAAAGGCACTAAATTGCCATTAATATCTTGTAGATTTACTGAAAAAATTCCCATAATTTCTTAGTAACATATTTGATTGAATTTTGGCAAATTTTCCACACAGTAACTTCCTTGACTTTAACAGATTTTGATCTAATCAACAGCTGCCTTCTGGAAGCAGTCCTTCTTCTATGATATCCCATGATTCTATACCTTCATTTCCATCACTTCACTTTCTATATCGTCTATGACCTCTTAGACTCTAAATATTTGCTGTACCCACCTTCAGCTGCATCTTGACATTCGCTGAGATAATTTTGCAGACCATCAAAGTGCGTTTCCTCCCTTCTGCTCTCCTCCTTGCAAGCTCTCTTCGGGGGTGAAGTGTAGTCTAGTGTTTGGATGGTGTTCCAATGTTTTATCTAAGTTTCGCTTTTATCACTTGATTTTTGTTGTTTCTTTTTTTTTGAAAATTATTATCACATGCACTGGTTGTCCGTCCGTCCACTGTGTGTTGGGGGTTTATCAGAGCTAGGGGGCGGCAAACGGGCGTGGCTCAAAAGTGGCGCGAAAAGGTGTTTAGTACAATATATTATTATTATTTTTTGGTAGGAACTTTCAGACTTCGATTTCCGCGCTGCATTTAACAGTAACAATTAATTGGGTGCCGACTCCGGCTCTGGGCTCTGGCTGTGGTTTCAGGTCTGTGGTTGCGGTTCTGCGGCGGTTCTGTGGCGGTTCTGTGGCGGTTCTGTGGGTCTGGGCCTGGGACTCGGCAGCAGCAGCGGAGTACAACAACGAAGTCGAGGCGAGGCGACGCGACGCATTGCGGTCTGCCTGCCTGCCGCCCAATTAGATACCCACACAGATGCACCGTGCCATATAGCACTTACCTCCACACACCTGTATGGGTGTTACCTTCTCCCTGTGTGGGTGAGTTATGATTTATTCCTATGCGTATCCACACACACACACACACACACACTCGCACACATGAACAGCTGTATATTTTGGCAGTGGTGGTATTGGTTATCTTATCGCACAGATACAGGGATACAGGGCAGCAGCGATAAGGGTACGGTTACGGGAGTGTGTGTGTGTGTGCGAGTACAGTTGTCGACGGGCGATAAGTGCTCGTTGTCGTATCCGTGAGATACAAATACCACTACCAGCCACAGTTCTGTGTGACAGCAAACGACGACTCGACTCGACTCGACTGCCACCAGGTGGGGGATGGGGATGGGGTTGGTGTGGCCCATGGAGAGGCACCAGCCACCAGCAACCAGGCACCCCACTCTCGACTCTCCACCATTTGGCTATTTGTCAATTGTGCAATTTAGTCTAGCGCATTTTCTAATTGCACTCATAAAACACTTTTCTGGCAAACTAATAAACATGGGGCCAGCGTTAGTCAACGTCAACAGAATGGGTCTATGGGGTCTATTGGGTCTTTGGGCTCGTTTGGGCCATGGGCTTGGGCCTGGAGACCTGTCGCGCTGTCGTGAACAAAAACTTTATATGACCATATCCCCTACATACTCGTATGTGGGCCGCTTTTGACGGCGCAGCTCCACTTCCCCACTTCACAATCAGCTCTCAAGTGTTGTAACTAATGAAAATCGACAGAGCACCAGGGCACCAGAGAGACAGAGAGGCACACACTCCACGATCGACGATCACACACGTGGTCGAGGATCAGGTGCTGTAAATATTGCAAAAACCTCAAAAAACCTGTCAGCAAAGATTGAATTTTCTGATTTCCTTTTTGGGGTGAAGTGTCTTTCTGCCTTTTCTGTTTCTGTTCAAGTTGTTTGTTCGAGTCGAGGAATGCCTAATCAGAGATCTGACAAAACGTGTCCACGATCGCAATAGATTCATTGGGTTTTAAGTGAACTTCATCTTTGGAAGGTACTAAAGGTACCAGAGGGAGATTTGCTTTGGCGAACCATAGATAAATAATATTTGGCATCCCTCCTGTATTCTTCCTGTCTTTTTACCGATCTTCAAGCCTTGGTTTTTGTCACTTAAACATCTGATAGATATAACCAGATAAGATTCGGTACATCAAATCTTCAGTTGTCTTTATTCTAGGTTCGTTCTGGTAACAATCCCTACATTAAGTACTTCAAAGGCTACCTCTTTCTTTAGAAATATTTTACATTATTATGCCTCTCACATTACTTACCTTTTCTGTGATAATTAAACCTCTAACAAATATACGCTCTCCTCTTTGAGACGTTTAACCCGTCGCCATCATCCATCTTTACAGCTTTTAAATATTGCAAAAATCTCTGAAGAAAAGCACACTTATCATAGAAGACATCCCAGCAGTCCTGTTCTGGGGCCAATCATAAATTGTTTATAGTTAAAGTCATAAGCCAAGCAGATATATGAGGGCCATTAACAGGCACGTAGAAAGAAGAGGAGAATCCCCTCGCCTTCCGCTTATAATGCTGACATTACTGGCATTTTTGCTCTCCCGTTCTGGGCCCCAATGAATGGGGAAATCGGTTAGTGCGATAATTTTAATTGTTGCAACTCATGTGGTGCATAAATCATGGTGCACCGCCAGACAAAAAGTATCTAATAGCCTCTGGCTATGGCTCCGTTCCAAGTAGCGACTGGCTGTGTGTGCGGCTGCTGCGTGTCGCAAAATATCAGCTCAGTGATTAATCACTCAAAAAGCTGACAGACAGACAGCCTCCGAGCCGGGTCCCGCCTTACAAATGGCGCTACACGAATTCAACATTACAAGAGATTAATACGACAGAGAGAGTCCACTCCCCGTGCCACAAACAACAACTGGAACTCAGAACTGACTCATGGACTCATGCAGGAGGAAGGAGGCTTTCGTCTTTCGTCTGTAGAGTCGTGCAATTAATACCCTAATTGATGGCACCGCCTTGGCCTGGGCTTAGGCGCTTTTCTAACTGAATTTACGGCCCCCCCTTCTTTAAGACGCAAGACTTAGGAGGCGGCGGAACAGACAGAACAGAACGGACACAACAGACGGGAGGGTGGGACTTAACATTGCTGACCATTGCTGTCATAGCCAGGCCATCGATATCTTCCCCAAGGAATCAAGAATCCACACAACACCCCTCAACATGTCCACAGTCTCAAGTACTGCCAGTGCGCCACCAAACAAAAGACCTGGGCTCCACGAAATCGAAGCACTATCTACTCGAAACACTTTTCGTTCGTTCTTGGCCCATCTTGACAGTATCGGGTATGGGCGATCAGTTCTGTTTTTTTCGCTGCGCCGTGGAATGACGGTTGGAAATTTAATTTATATATTGTACAATTTTCGTCACTTGTTCTGCTGCCATAATATTATTTTATTTTTGTTTTTGTTTCCATGTTCTGTGGCGTATTTGGCGGTCGTCTGCGGCGATAAGGGGAATAACTCTTTGGGAAATTAAACAAAGGCGTGCGCCATAGTTTTAATTATAGCCTCCATCCGTTTCGAGGGTGAGTCCAACCTCCAACCCCCGGCACCACACCACACCAGCTGCCACTGCCACCCCGAAACCGAAACCGAAGCATTGCCCAATCCGTGTGTGGCACAGGCAGCCATCAGGCATCAGCCATCAGCTCCATGGCGAGGTTCGATCGCATAAAACTGGATGGCAAATGGAAGTGCTGCGACTCTACTTTTGACCCTGATTCCCCCGGCTTCCACTGGTTCCGTTCCTGCATTCTGCATTTGAAAGCATTTTGGGTTCAAGTAAATTCTATTAACCCGCCAGGGCTTTGGGGCCCATAAATCATCCGCTACCGACATTTTGCGGACATGAGTTATGGCAAATGGAACTGCGCATTCGCTGGAGCAAGGGTCTGGCTTGTCTCCTTCGAAATGAAGGAGGAGTTAAGGTTTCTTTTGTTTTGTCACTGGGATAATGAATGGTTCAGTCGTGTATTTATGGATTGGTTACTGGAAGAAGTGATGTATAACCCCTGGTGATGAGTCAGGGAAGAGTTTTGGTTAGCCAAAGCTGAAATGTCAGTGGGGTTTCTGTGAAGGAGTATTCATGAGCAAATTATAATCCAACGAAATCTTAGGAATATCCCAAGCAAATGAAGGATCGCGAATATTATATATAGACCTATAGCAGCTGTTATATGTCCATATATATTATATATCATATTTACTCTGGTAAATCCCTCTTTAGATCTTTAAAGAATATCTCATTGAATAAAATGCTTTACATCTAATTTTGAAGGACCAAAAGCCTCGTTTCCAACATATTTTCCTGTATAAATGAGCATGTATATTCGTATTATATTGAGAATTGAGAAGTATATACATTCTTTATTCTTTTAAATTCATCATCATTCACCAAAATACATGAGATCATTGTACAAAACAATGGTAGCAGATCTTGACAAAATACTACAAGTTCTGCAGATGGTGATGATGATTGAATGCAGAACATCTATAGAGATCTAATACTGGTTTTGAGATACTGCAAACCCTGCGATTGGCAGCAGCAATATGTTTTCGAGTGGAGGGAGGTGAGTGTCGTCTCCAATGTGGCACATACACCACTCCACTCCACTCGTCTCGTTTGTGGGTTTGTGTATACGCACCTTTGTTTGCCAATGAGGCCAGGCCATGGAACGGCGCGTCATGAGTCATTATTAATACTGGCAATCCATAATAATCCATAAGGTTGCTGTGCTGTGCTGTGCTTATTGTGCATTGTTTTTGCATGGCCAGCGGAGGTAAACGTGGGACGACAGCCGACAGCCGACAGCAGACAGCAGACAACACCGACGCCATTAACGTTAACGTTAACAATCATGGCTACTGGGGTTGATTGGAATCGCTACTTGGAGTGGCTCTGGGAGTACGGCTTTTTCGGTAGGCAGTATACATTATTTATTACTTATGAGCACTGACATTTTGCTGTTGAGATAAATAGTTACGAGTACGGGAGCGGGAGCGGTAACGGGAGCTCTTTTCGACACTTGAAGTTTCACAGAAACCAAAACAGATCACCGCGGACCCACACGTTCCGCGCCTCCTGCCTCCTCCCGAGGAAATGCTGAAAAGAACTTCAGCCATCCGATTGTTCCTATCAACACAAGTGATTTTCCCTATCGTACATTCCCCGCATATAATACACGACCTACAGATATGTGTGGCATACATATAGTATATATAGCGAAAGCGAAACATATCGAATATCTGAGAATAGATAGTGGCCTTAGATAAGTTAACGTATCTTAGCAGAGAGAGAGAGAGATTTCGACTCCGACTCCCCCACGAACACACAGACTGGGTGTCGAGCCCCCCTCCTTCCTAGGGATCCTATCCTCCAAGAGAGAGCGATAATGCCACAAGGGAGCCCCTGGCCCAATCGTGACGTCGCTGATTTCTTGGGGGGTTCTTGTGGTTTGACCCACAGCTAGATAAAAGTATCTAATCTTGGCTTTTTAGCAATACAATACACATGCAACTGTATTTATAAGATAATGAAGATTTGCTATCAATTTGTTGTAGCTGTAGAGCTCCCCTCCTACCCTCCTCCAGCCTGGTAGGATATCGGTATCAGTTTGGGGTATCTGCAACCGAACCGCCATGAGGTGCCACTGCCACTGCCACTTCCAGTTGTGCCTCCATGGGCTGTGCTCTCTCTCTGTCCTCTCTCTCTTTGTGGCTCTGGGCCTTTGGCTGTGGGTTCTGGGCTCTGGTTCTGGGTTCTGTATCAGTATATCAGTGTTTGAACTGATAATGTCCCAAGATAATAAGCGATAATAATTTGAATTTTTCAGTAATTCCTTAAGTTTGGACGGCCCAACGGCATGGAATCTAATCACAGTTGGTGAGTGTAACTGGGATTTTCAACATGAAAACATTGTTTCATGTCCGCGTCCGACAAATAGAGAGTTTCCACAAGGATACGACCCATGAAAGATACCATAGTGAAGGAAACTCTAAAGTTCCCAAGGACGAACAGAGTGGGAAAAGTGTTTAGTGAACTATCGGAAAGATCTTCGATCAAAGAACAAATCCATACCATGGATCAGTGGAATACCAGTGTTCATTTACAAGTTATATTCTTATCCTCATGGAATAAGTTGCAACATTACTTTGTGGTGGTGATCTTTGGCTCCCACATCGATAAGATATCACTGGACTTTTGTATAAATTTTCCAACTGCCAAAAGCATCGAACGGCTCAAGTAACACTTGAGAAGGCGAAAGCTAACTTTTGGAAGTTAATTAATGATCCCCTGATTAGATTAGAATATGCTTATTAAGTGCCAGGCGATAGCAAAACGAACGAATTCCCAGAAACGGCCCAAGGGAAAGTGGGCCCAAATCAAGTGCACCTTCGACCTTATCCGCAGTGGTGATCTTTGGCTTAAATGAAATTGGTTTTTTGTGGCCAAAAAGGGGAAGAGCACCCCATGGAGGTCTCTGCTTAGGAGAGAAGTATATAAGGAAAGACCTCTCCAGCGGAAGCCCAAAGGATAGGCATTGATTGAGTGAAGATTCTGTCAGTGAAAGACACTTTGGTAGACCTCAATCTCTAAGGTTTTCCCTGTACCCTCCACCATTCAAAAGCACAGGAAAATTGTCAAGCGGTGACAAGTCTCTACCACTCCTGCCTGTACATACATTTTGATTTGAGTTGAAGTCTGATGATGTCTTGTGGATATGTCTGCATTGCGATACTTCCATGCCATGTGTTGCGGGACCGACCCCCCCTTCGTGTCGTGGCCCATGGCCCATAGCTGTTTCTTCCTCATTTTCATTATCTTAAGTACACATTTTGAAGTACAAACGTCAGTTGGCGATAAGGAACAGCAACGGGGACACGGGGAAGGTAGCAAACCCAAAGAAGACATCAAAAAGCAGTCAAGTCAACAACAAACAGAAAAGAACAGAACCGTGAAGGAACCGCGCAATGGAATGGAATGCTCTAAATGCAATCTGTTTGCACACAATTCCACAGAGAAACCAAACTACCTTCTATATACATACATATATACCAAGAATCAGAGGGAATTTTTTCAGCATTTTCACGCTAAATAAATCAGGCAAATGTCAAACATTTAATTAGGTTCACCGCAGCAGCAGGGGGAAAACCATACCCTAAAGAAAAATGTAAGAAAATCATGTACTTTAAATATATAGAAAGCGAACTTCAGGTTACATAAAACCTCCTGTAGAGTTCTCGGTTCTCGGTGTTCTGTTTCTGTTTCTGCATATGGTAAATACCATTATCAAATCATATTATCTTATTTATAAGCATTATCGTGCCACAGATACAGATTGCCTATCTATGGAATGGGCATGTAAAAAAAATCATATATACACAGATATCTTACTGGCGGCTTCGTTATTTCGTTGGCTGGCTGTCTGCCAGTAAGTTTTGCACTTTCCATTTAAACACGTTCCGATCCGATCCGTCGAGAGTAATTATGAAAATATAATATAATAATAATGCATTATAATGCCCCAAAAGTATACGTGACAGAGGGAGAGAGAGATCGTAAAGTGACAAATCCGAAAAACAAATGGTGCCACGGTTCTACGAGTATTGTAAAAAAGAGCCATAAAAATGCCATGTCGGGCATGAAATCATCGCATGTTATGGCATGGACTATAAGTGTGTGTACCCAGTACAATATATGATAGTTATATTAAACCAACAAAGTGGGCCTTACAGTGAATCTCTGACAGTTTGTGGAGGAAACGAAAGGAGGAAACTGAGTGCTAAGTACCCCGCCCTCAATGACAACGATTTCCGCGGATCTTGATGGGGAAAACCACATGCGTAGTCAGTGCATGAATAATTCTCTCCATTCATTCCACGCTTGTTTTTCTCCAAGAAGCAAAATGATAAGAGCCAAGGAGCTGCTGCTTAACAAGCATGATTAAATTTATTTCTGGCTCTCCGACCAGTATTTTTAGACACTTTATTTGGAAGAAATCAACGTTGATATAGGGCTTGGGGTATATTTCTTATGTAAAAGATGCCTCAGAAGTTATTCATAATTGCTGGATGGTTGGTATGGTTGCATGCCTGATGCATAGATTCTCTTCTACACAATATTTATATGGTTTCTGTAAACATATATCTTGTTCATTCTCTGCCTAAAGCTCTTGTTAAATAATCGTACACGATTCTTATATGATTCTAGCCCAGTTTTGTTTCGCAATTAACCATCTTGTTTGCTAGCAGTAAATATCGTGGAATTGGGTAAACAGCTTCAGACAATGGATTTCATTTCATGATCTACAAACAATGATTCATTAGAAGAGCTTACGAAACTTGAACAAATGTGGATAAAACTTTGACTTTGTAGAGCTCTAAGAAATCACCGAATGGGCTCTGCTTTCTGTGATCCATTTAGATATCTCTTTCTAGTTGTTATTCCAATCATACTTTCAATCATTATAAGTAAAATAAACCCCTGGATGACCTCCTTCTTCCCCCAACAACGGATCTCGACTAAGAAACTTCTATATACAGACGGGCAGGGACTACTGGGAATGATTGGAAATCAAAGCCCAAGACCATATCTTTCTATATCTTATCACGCTTATGCTTGTGTGTATGATGCGATATCATGTAAGACAAGGCTATATGTATATACCACTGGCATTATCATCCCATTATCTGGCCAAAAGCGTTGATAGGAAAACCCTGACCCAGCCAGAACCCAAAAAAAAAACAAAATAAAAGAACTTACAATCTCTCTCTGGGTGAAAGTTTTGCAAAGCCGAAAAATCTGTGCAATGACCGATTAGAGGGATCCAAAAAGAGAAACAGCTAAAAACTATTGAATGAAATTGGGTTTGGAATACATTTTGAGGGGCATAGAATGAGGATTCCGCTGTAATCAATCAGAGTGGACGCGGATCGTGGCGCAGCCCCATTCGGTGGCACTTGAACGAGTGCACGAGCCGACATACGGCACTTTGGTACAGTCACGTAGACAGGCGCAGAGCGTATGCTCCCTCCCACCCCCACTAGCCTTCACCTCTCTACACGGGCAGCAACCAACCCTAGCAATAAACAAAAAAACTGTTTTGCCATATGAAATGACTTTCAGATTTGTTGTTGTTGTCGTTTTGTAACGCGTGACTCCCATAAAAAACAAAGTTTATTAAAAAAAACAAGGAAAAAATAGAACAAAATAAAAGGGTGGAGGGGTTGCTGATGAAAGGGGGGATGGGTAACTCGCGAGAGAGTGACAGGGCCAGAGGGGCAGGGAGGGGGAGTGGACTTGGAGAGGGGACCTCAGCAATGCGACGTTATCTTATCGCTGAAAATGTCGCTTTCGTAAATGGCGGCGCACAATATAAAATAATACACACACACACACAGACATACAGACACATGTACATCCCCCTGAAAACACACACATTCTACTATATAACATACATACATATATACACATATAGAGACACCCTCCCTCCTACCATTGCCAACGTTCCCGCCTGTGGCACCAAAGTTGTTGCTACGGGATATGGGATTAGATGGTACCTGCTTACACTTTTATAGATCACCGTCCACATGAAAACTGTCAATAAAATGGATTATAATTTGATGAAATCATACCAAAGTCTATGCTTCAATTTAAAACGGGAATAATAGATCAAATTTTATGCGCAAGTATGACAAAGCCAGCCCGGCTGGCCCTTCATGGCGCGGCGGTGGCTGAGCGCCAGAGCCGAAGATCCTGGGATGATCCCAGCTCTAAATATAGATTACAAATTATTTCTGAAAGGATATTTCATGATATATTTTGCCGGATAAGCGGCCCGAGGCTTAAACCTTCACTTTTCCGTGTCCTCCGCCGCTCTGGTGACGGCCTTACCGGATCGATACTGCATCCACGATCGCGTGCATCGCGCCAGCATTTGGACCCTCTCTGGCCACAAACTGCTATACCGCGATCCCTTCCTCTTACTCCGTCAGCTATTATTTATTAATTTACTTTATGTAGCTCCTTTCATTTTAGCAGGTCGCCCCATCCGGTGGCCAGGAACACTTCTTGCGTGCCCGCGGACACCAATATACCTAGGGGCTTCACACTTCTGGTCGCGGTCGGAAAAAAGATAAAAATGTTTTCCACTTGTTATTTATTTACACTAAGCTACGTTTTGATGAATAAAACTATTGAAAAATCATCCTTGCAAAGAATCGGGGAAATATGACTGGCTGGGGTGGCTGAGTCCTTACCAATGGATCAAGGATTTTTTTTCAGTTACAGGAAACTATGGATGGGTCAGATCGGCCCACAAATAAGGGAGAAAACACGATGTATATGTCTGGAGATAATGTCCTTGATCCTTGGCCCTTGAAGAGGACTTCATCTGATCAAGGATGTTATCTCGATCACAGGAACAACAACCACTTTCAATATGGTGACGCTCAACACCGAGATATTTCGATTTTCAGATCTAAAATACCAGGCGAACAGAAATCAGCAGAAGGTCGGTAGCTTTTTACAAGTTTGTTAGTTTGTTTTTACGTTCTTGAACTCCCAAAAGTATGCAACAATTTGTTTTCATTTTACTAAAGTTTCTTGCTGCTGATTTCTGTTCGCCTGGTATCCAAGACCTGAAGTTCTTCTCTCGTTCGACCTTAAAATTAAAATGTGGCTGAATTTCTACACAAATTTGTGTTTCTAACTCATGTAGAATACATGTACATATGTAAAATACATGTAACTTACCTGAAAGATGTATGCGCCACGCTCTGGTCACCTTTGGAACTAACAACTGATTTTAGCAGACATTAAACATCTCGCTGCTATGAAACTGCACAAATCACGCATACGCCATGGATGGCGATTGTAGTTAAATATTGTGTATTTGGGGAAATTAATAGACAATTGTCGTTTATTTGTTCAAAAAGTAATAAAATTAATATTGCAAAATGATGTAAAAATGTGTGTGTGTGCTACGAGACTAAAACTTAAATTGATTTAAATATTTCTATATATAGTGGCATAAAATATATATTTAAATTATTAACTAAATTGAATGAGATTGTAGGTTGTTTCGCTTGTTATTCGTTTTTTCATTGTTTTCGCTTTTTGTTGCGCAACTAAAATTAAGAGCTCTAATTTCTAAGTGGGATCTGATTGTAGGAGAAATCTCAAAAGGTATTCATTCGATTTGATAACAAATAAAAAAAGTTAAATGGATGCCACACCAAAGAGATGCCACACGATGAACTTCTCTTAGGGCTTTGGATGGCGATTAAACTAGGTTCTGCATTCGATAATATAGCAATTTTCTAAGAATTAAACTAGGTTTTAAATAACGAAAAATTCGAGTAGTGCGCGATTCAGAGTGGCCTAATGGAAATGTCAATCAATTTGCTTAAATCTTATGTAGAGAATAGAGGGTAGAGTTTAGAGGAGGGTTCTTGGAGAACTGCTCTTGGGTATACACGCTAAAAATTCTTTGGAGCTATGAGATTTAACAACAGGATCTTTGGTCATGCTACAGTGCACCATGTATATCTTCACCGTCTACTCCATCTTCACCACAGTCTCCCGATCCACGCCGTACTTGCGTTCCAGCTCCTGCAGTTGCTTTGCTTGCATGGCATAGCTGACCACCTGCTGCTCGTGGAGCAGACTCTGCTGGAGATGAAGCTCTTGCTGCTGTCGCTGAAAGGCCGCTAGTTCGTAGTGCTCGTCCAGCGAGCCCGATCGGCTGAGCATTAGCTCTCCCTGATGCTGTTGATGGGAGTGCTGGTGCTCCTGATGATGCTGATGTTCTATCTGCTCCAGTTTGATGTGCTGCTCATCCTCCGTGATATAGTAGAGCGGGGAGGCGGCGCGTCCTCCTGGCTTAGATAATGCCATCGCCTGCGGTCCAAGCCCCAGCTGTTGATAGGGATTTTGCAGACTGATAATGTTGCTGTTGCTGAGGCTCAGTGAGGATAATGTGCTCGATGCCGTGGTCGGTGTTGATCCCGTCACTGTGGCTGTGGCTGTGGACGATGTGGCCTCGGGTTTGATCGTCGCTACAGCCGCTGCTGCAAGTGCTGCCGCCGTAATGGAGTTCGCATTCAGGTGCGCCAATAGATGATGATCCGAGCTCCCGCTCCCGCTGTTGCTGTTGCTGTTGTTGCTGTTCGCGCTCAATTGTTGAGCTTGCAGATATTTCTGTATAATTTTCGTGTTATTCTCATTGCTACTGTTGTTGTTGTTGTTGTTGTTGAACAATGTGCTATTGTTATTGTTATTATGGATACTGTGTTGATGGTGGTGGGTGGGCGATGGTGTATTGTAAATAGAGGCCGTGCTGGAGGTGGGAGTGCTGGGCGAATGCTGTTGCATGCTGCAGGATTGCTGCTGTTGCTGATGGGATGAATGTTGCTGCTGCTGCATGTTGATGGGGGACATTTGATAGGGCGACGTGGGCGACATGTCCAGGCCAGAGCACAACTGATGCTGTTGCTGCTGCTGTTGTTGATGCGAATGGGAATGTGATGTGGCTGAGGGGGATAGTGAGGAGGAGGCCATGCTATGGGGCGAACTGGCAGCCGATGAATGCTGCTGCTGATCAGCAATGAGCTGATGATGATGCTGCTGCTGTTGCTGTGATTGCTGCTGTTGCTGCTGCTGCTGGTGGTGTTGCGATGTGGTTGTGGTGTATGGCATGTATGGTTTCATATCTAAGACAGGACAGAGAGACAGACACACGAATTAGGCATGCACCCACAGAGCGTAGGATCATTCACGAGACACTTACCTTCGTTGACGTCCAAGCTCAGGCCCAAGCCAGAGCCTGCAGACCCTGCACCATTGCCTGAACCTCCCTCTATATTGGCATTCATTGCCATTTTCATTTTCTTGGACTTTTCACTCTTCGTTCCCTTGGGTTTACGTTTGCGTTTCTAAACGAGAAATAGTACATAATATAGAATTTTGTTTCTCTTGAGTTCTCTTCTTTTTGCTCACCTGAATGGTATCCTTTTTCATGGCCAACGGACGCGTGACGCTGTGCAGCTTAAAGTACAGCCCGCAGGCATTGCATACAGGCTCTCCGGCAGGATTGCGGCGCCACAAAGATGTGTAGGTGGTGAGGCAATTGCTGCACGACAGGCCATTGCGCTTCGAGGCACTCTACATCGAGGAATGGGATAAAATATTGATTAATTAGTAAACTTTTGTACATTTCCTTGGAGCCTTTCATGTGGAACAATATTTTCTATATATTTTCTGGGATTTCTACTTTACTCTTTCGATTTGTTTTCGGTTTGTTAGTTGTTGGGAATTTGTTCTTTGGGGGGTTTGTTGGTTTTGTTGGTTTTGTTGTTTTGTTAATTAATGAGCGACCTACCAAGCGTCTCGAATTGGCGCGACTAACGTGCTCTTCAAGCGTCGTTGTTGCATTTACCGCTGCCGTCGAAGCTGTCGCTGGGGCTGCCGTTGCCCCCGCCGCAACAGCAGTTGCAGCAGCAGTGGCTATGGCTGTGACCGCGGCTGTTGGGGTGTTGGCCTTACTACGGCCACTGCCGCTGGCGTTCACATTAAATGGGTAGCTCTTATAGAAATCCCCGCCCGATTCAGCGGCCACTGTAATTATATTATCAGAAGATTTTTGATTGAGCAAAAAAGGCAGCAAAAAAGTAGTAGGCAAAAAGTATGCAAAACAGTAGAAGTAGAAGGAGTAGAAGAGTAGCAGAAATTTGCACGTTCTTTTGTTTTGTTTTTGGTTGTTTTTTTTTTGTTTTTTTTTTTTGTATATAAAACTAATAATAAATTCAATTAATTTTTGTACTCTCTTTGAGATTCGTTTTGAATATGGTTTTCCGATGGGGATTTATTTTCAGAGAGGGTTCTGGGTCTGGTTCAGAGGCTGGCGGTTTGGATTTCTATAAGCTTTTCCCATTTTTCGTTTACAATACAAATAAAAATTTTGTTCCACACAAAAAAGCTTTTTTTGGGTTAGTAATAATTAGAGGATTGAGATTTTTTGAGAGAGAGATGAGGGGAGACAGGACATGTGTGAGGGAGAGAGAGAGAGACATTTACCAATCTTCTAGGCTGTTTTATTAGTGGACGATTCATGCCGTTCATTTTCATGTACAAGCCGCAGGCGTTGCACAGATAGTGTCCCGTGTTATCGCGTCGCCACAGCGGTGTCTGGATCGCACCACAATTGACGCACTCTCGCCCCTCAGTGAAATAATCGGCATCGAAAAATGCTTCAAAAAGGATGCGAAACGTTTTACATGGAAAATATCATACAAATTATCATCAAAATTTTGGTTTTGTTTGGGAGTTTTTGTGTGTGTGTTTTTTTTTTTTGCTTTTTGTGGTGGTGTTTTCTGTGGTTTCTTGTGGTTTGGATTGATTTTTTAAGCTCAAGAGTGGATGTAAAATTAATTGAATTTATTATAGAGACGTAAGACTTAGAGATAGGTTTACGCTAGCGATAGTTTTTGTTTTTGGGCTCAAAAAAGTGTGTAGCGTGTGTTGTTTGCGTAGGAAAACAGCAGTTGGCAGCAGCAGTTGCAGTTCTTTCGGGGTCTCAGCCGTTTGCTCAGGCTCTGTAAATATCCATCGTCTATAGGCCTGAGGGTGCGAACTTCTACCTAAGGAGAGGCCTCCTCCTTCCTCCTCTTGTGGCAAGGCAAACATAGACAACGCTCTCTTGCGCCAAATGTGTGTTCTATATCCTATATTCTATATCCTAAAAGAGGCGAACACTTACTTGCTGACAACGATGCGGATGCTGTTAGATAGGATCCTGGATCCACTCGTCCTGCGGCGCCATCTACCGCCGCCGCTGCTGCTGCATTCGCGGCAAATATCTCTCGTCCGTTGCGTATCACCCCAGCCCCACCAAGGCCGCCTCCAAGCTGTGTCTGGACACCGGATGCGGTGGCTGCTGCGTAACTGATTGGCTCGTAATGACCCGTCCAGGCATCGCTCTGAAGGGGGAGAGAGCAGAGTGTTAGGCGGGAATCAATCAGGAGGGATTCCCTGGGCAAACACTCACCTGAGTGCGATAATTGGCCAGCGATGCGTAGCCAGCGGACCGTTCGGCTCCACTGACCACCGAAGAGCCATTGGCCACGCCGTTGCCGTAGCCGCTGGTCGCCGATGCAATGCGCTGAAAGGCAGGCAAGGTGCCACCTCCACTGCCACCGCCGCCGCCGCCGCTGTGGCTGCTCTTTGGCGAGCCATAGCCGTCGTCCAGGAGCCCACTGCCATTGACAGTCGTTCCAGAGGCCAGACCCACGGGTCCCGGACTGCTGCTGCTGGAATTGTGATGCTGATGGAGCTGCTGCTGCTGCTGTTGCTGGTGGGGATTGTGCTGCTGGTGGGGATGTTGCTGCTGCTGGTGGGGATGCTGCTGTTGCTGCTGGAGATGCGCATGGGCGTGGCTGGGCGACTGCATGCCATACTGCATCCCATTGGCCGCTTGGGTGAGCAGGGGTCCAGCGTACACCGAACTGCAAGGACAAAAGGATATATTTGAATACATATATTTATGGCATTTAAAAAACTGTATTAAATATTTCACTTCTAGGGCTGTACCTATAGCAATAGTTCTTCAAATACATATTATTGTAATTAGAGAAAAACATTTTGTGGTGTTTTTTCTGGAATTTGCACAATTTTGGGGGATTACAGATTACTCGCGTTTGCTTCGGCTTTTGTTTTGATGCGTTTAAAGCCGCTTGGCACACATTTACGCGCGTTTTTAGCCGCGAGCCTCTTAACAGGTCTGTTGCGGTGGCTGTTACTGCTGCTGTTATTGTTTCTGTTACTGTTACTGTTACACTTGCTCTCTCTTTCTTTGTCTCTCTGCTTTTGCTCTCTCCCTCTCTTTCTGTCGTTCTGTTAGGGCCAAAAGGAATGAATCTGCTATTAACATTTCCTGATTTTTGTTTATTTTACAAGATTGTTGTTGGAGTTTTATGCTGCTTTTGGACCACCAAAGCGGATCACATTTTGCAGTGTTGTCTGTGTGTGTGTGTGTTTGGGTGCATATTTCGGTATGTGTATGTGTGTGTCCATAAAACCTTTAATTAAAAAATAAAAGTGTTTGCTACACTGTTTACAAATTGACCGAAAATCTCTTTCCCTTAGGATCGCACTCTCTCTTTCTTTCCTTCACTCTGTCTCTCTCTTTGTGTCCCACTGCCGCTCTCTCTTTCTTAAACAGTAGCCTGTGCAAATATTTATTCCCCCAACGGCTCCAAAAGACGGTTCTTTCCATAAACAAAGAAAAGGAACCACAAGTGCAGCGTAGGCAAAGGTCTCTTAGAGGCAAAGATCTCTGTTCTTGGGGGCAGATGTACGATTTATTAGGAATCAGGAACTATAGCTTCAACAGGTGAAAACGAATAGATTTCATTCCAAAAACTATATCTTCAACAGATCCGCACTCAGTAATATTCCACTCAATTGAAATTCTAGGCTCAAATCGTAAATGGAAATCTCTGGCAAGTTCGAATATTCCGCTTAACGGACAATAAAGAAGATATTCTTCCACTTTCAAGGATTTCCTCTCAAAATATAGATGTAGAATGGATCCTTAAATGCTGCAAACACATACACACTCCACTAAACGGACACTCAATGACGATCTCTAAAGTTCTCTAGTCTTGTACAACCCTTTTTGTTGTTGTTTGTTTTTGGAAATACAATTATGATTTGATTCGGCAACAGGCACAGGCCTTAACACTCGGCGATATTTTTCTTTCACTAAATGTAAGTTTCATTTTGATATATTTGTATTTTTATTGGGGAATCGGTTCTTTCGAGCAGGCGAGGAGGAGATCGATCCCGTAGCTGGAGCTGGAGACGAGAACGAGACCGAAAGCACAACCGAAACGGGGCACGCGCGTTTGCATAATGACTTGACGTCGGGTTTTGGACTTTATGCCAGTGGAAGTTGCAGTTGTTGCACTTGCAGTCACCGCTTTTGCTGTTGCTGTGCCTCTGCTGCTGCTTTGCTTTTGGCTGAGACGCAGGCGGGGAGTTTAAGCCATAAAATAAGTGATAAAATTGTGTGAAAAACTTGTAAGATATACAAATTGGATATAAGCCAAACGAAAATCGAAGTACAGTGATCGCTCGAAGAGTGAAAACTGCATATTTCTATGTAATTTTAAACAAATTAAAAGCGTTTCAGTTATGAAATAAAAGGGGTTTTTATTTAAGCGTAGATTGGGGAACTTTCAAAATTCTAACATTCCGAACAACCACTGTAGCATTTTATTATCTACCAAAAACGGTAGAGCCATAGCTATTCTTGAACATAAAACAAAGTCTTTCCAAAGTCTTGAAGCACGCTCTCTGATAACACAGTCAGCGCCCAACAACAAATTCAATTTTCAACTTTCAGAGATGCTACAATATATCTTTATCTCTGGCCATAGGTACTCGTACCTACGCTCTACCATATAGAGAATGGCATACAATATATATAGGAAGTAGACTGAATGACAACAAAAAATGCACGACAACGATATAATTTATCATCGCTTCAGTTTTCTGTCGGTTCTGTCGGCTCTGTGTGGCTGTTCTCTGCAGGTGAGTATTTTCTGCATTCGATTCGACTTCTTGTTTTTCCACACAAACTACGAGTATTCGTACTCGTATGTGAGCTCTCGACGAATGTCGGGCGTTGTGATATCTTCTTCTGGTTTTCTGGTTTTTTCGCACTGCCGCCACAAAATGAATAAAAAGTCACATACAAAATGTTCCGAGCATCTCGTCATCGTCATCGCTGAACCAAAAAATAGTTTTGTTTTTCTCCGAAGATCTCTCAAGAGATTCTTTAAACATAATTCGATATATCATCTATGATCTTTTGCCGATCTGTGCGATCTCCAATTCGATACCTCTCAAACAGTAGGCCGTCTTTCAATCTTTCAAAATGTTTCCGATTCTCATTCTGTGATCTTTAGCGCTGTTTTGGGGCCCTGGATATCTTGTTGCAAAATCTCGATTATAAGTATTCAAGTCTCAACCTTTCGGAAGATCAAAATAAACATTGAACATACAATAAATACAGTTTCGCACTTGCTTCAGGCTCTCTTCCGCTTTGCTCCTTCTGTCGCTGTCGCTGTCCCTGTGGCTGTCGCTGAGTTCTGAGGCTCAGCGAAAAGCAAAAAAAATAATAAGTACTGCCGCTCAAATTTCGTAAACAAGAAAATATGCTATGTCTCCAATTATTGACGTAAGGGAGACGCACTGACTCTGACTCGGACTTGGACCCGGACATTCTGACTCATGGAGTGGCCCAAAGAAATGCTTGACTAACTTTTGGCCTAAAGAGGGGGTGTGGTGTTACCAGCAGCATTTGTGGCCAAGAGTTGTGGCGACACACGTGTCCAAAAAAAAGTTAGGCACGTGCCGCACTGAAAAACCATTAAAAAAAGGGGGGCGTGACCCGCATTTGATCGGCAGTTCCAAAATGCAATTGTAGCGCATTTTTCTAGCTTGTTTGCTGGCTCGGATCGGATCGGGTCGGATCGGGGCGTATTCCAATTGCAAAGCTCTCTATTCGAGGAGTGGGATACCTGAAGGTGGTTCTGTATTTCTCGGGGGGTAATCCAAAGCCATCCCGTGACATAGAAACCGCCACACGAAACCCAAACCCAAACCCAAACTCTGAAAGCAGCTTCAAAGCCGCTGCTGAGTCAGCCTCAAAAGACCCCATACCCCTTACGTCTCCATAAAGGAGGAGCACTGGGGGTGCTCTAACGATACAAAGGGTGGGATCCCAGACCCGTACAACCCGCACAATGAGTGCCCGCCCGTTCGTCGTCTTTCCATTGATCTCGTTTCAGCTTTTGCCTTTGGCTCTTGTTTTTCTCCTCTGTTTTTTTGACTCGTTTTTTTCTTCTCTATTTTTTCCACATTTTGCACTTCATTTAGGATCGTTTTATTTGTGGTTGTTATTTTTTATAATTGAAAACGTGTTTTGCATATAGGAAAATACAGGCACAGCATAACATAACAGTCAGTAAGTCGAGGGAGGAATTCTCATTTTCTAGATGATTGGAAAATGCATCCATCGAAAATGTCGAGCGTCCTTTATAGATCCCTTAATAGATCTTCTTTAAGAAAACTCTCCTTGTAGATTCCAAAAACATGATCTAAAAAGTTTATTCCCACTCGATTACCTTCCCTTTCTTCCATCCATCAGTTCTGCAATCTTTAACACCCACTCCCTGGCACTGGCACTGCCACTGCCACACCCACTAAAACCCACACAACCTCTAGAGGCTAGCACATTGTTCATATGACATCTGTGATGGCGACAAAATCACAACTGTTTTTTATGGATGTTTTTTCATTTGAATGCAGAAAAACACACATTCCTCTGGACATGAAACACACAAAATAGATGCAACCGTGCAACCAGGTTTTTATAGGCATTCCACTGGGCGAATAAACCACCTGAGAATGCCACAGAACACGGAAATGTGTGTGCGTGTGTGTGAGGAGGGATCGATCCCATACTTTTTGAGAGCAAAGTCTAAAATCTGGAACAATGAGCAACAATTATGACTAAAAGTAATACACCTATAACCCATTGGAGAACTGGAGAACCCTAACAACACAGAGAACTGAGGAAAAATCATAGTCACAGTCGCGACTGTCGGGTGGGGGGCTTGGGGGGTTGGGGGAAATATGAATCAACGAATGCGCTTCTCTGATCATGACATTTGGCGGTGTTGCTCGGTGCTCGAAGCTCGGTTAAGGCACGTGCGATATGGATCGTGATAATGAGCTCATACTCTCGTTCGAGTAGCACGCGGGACGGTCTGTCGGTCGGTGCCACACACAAACAAACTCCACTCTCCACACTCCACACTCACCTGGTTGTCTGCAGGCTGGGACTGAAGTAGCCCCCATGCTGTTCCGGCGAAAGGCTGTCCCTGTGGCCGGCGCTCGTCAGCTGCGTGAAGCTCTGGAGCGTGGACAGTGCATGCGAGGAGGACGATGGGGAATCCCCGCCTACCGAACTGGCGGAGTTGTTGTGATGGTGATGCTGTTGTTGGTGTTGCTGCTGCTGCTGCTGCTGGAGGTGTTGCTGCTGCTGTTGTTGTTGCTGCTGCTGTTGGTGGTGGTACAATTGCTGCTGCAACTGTTGCTGCTGTTGCTGGTGCGTCAGTGAGTAAATGGTGGGACTGGGATCCTTTAGGGAATTCAAATCTGATACGGAGGTCAGCATGTGATAGCTGGTGCTATGCCCGTCGTCGAAGCACTCGTCCTTCAGTGTGTCCTGGATGACCTCATCAATGTTGGGCGTATTGTGGGCATTTGCTGCCGCTGCGGCGGCTGCCACCACATGATCGTGCGTGAGCATTCCTCCCGCTCCTACTCCTCCGGCCGATCCTCCTCCTCCCCCGCCATAGACGCTGTACAGCGCAAAGTTATTCCTCATTATGGATGGATCCGTGCTGGCGCCGGTGATGCTCTGGTAGTGCTCGTACAGCTGCGCGGGTGGATGCGGTGGCGGGTAGCTCAGGTGTCCGAAGAAATGATGATGCGAGGCCGCCAAGGCATACAAATCGGGGGGTTTCTGATCCACTGCTTGGACTGCTTGCACCGCCGCTGCTGCTGCGGCCGCTGCTGCTGATCCGCTGGTCAAATCGTAGGCCAACCAATGCTGTTCCTGCTGCTGCAGTTGCTCCTGGTGCTGTTGTTCTTGTATTAATTGCTGACTGAGAAACTGTTCCTGGTGTTGCTGTTGTTGTTGTTGCTGCTGCTGTTGATGTTCGTAGATTTGTTGCTGCTGCTGATGCGCATAGTTTATTACTTTGATCTTATTATCGACACTTTCACTCGCGTTGCTCTCTTGAGTACCGTTGTTTACACGATTAGGATCTCTCTCGATCTCCACTGTAACTGCTGTAGCTGATGCTGTAGATTCTAGTGCTAGAACTGCAGTAGTCGCTGTGGCTGTCGCCGTGTCGCTTGTGGTAACCGTTTCGTTTGTGAGTTTCGCTGCAACTGAAGTGTGAGCCTGCAAACGCGCGGACTCAAATGACGATAAATTTGTGGCCGACGTCGACGTCGTCGCTGCCTCATTGTCGTCGTCAGCGGCGGCGGCGGCCACCGTCTCCGTCTCTGTCTCGGCCGCTGTCGGAGCTGTCGTAGGCTCCGTTTCGGTCGGAACAGCTTCTATAGCCGTCTCTTTCAGTGCGGCTGCTGGTACGACTGCAGTTGTTGTTGTTGTTGCATTTGATCCTGTTGCTGCTGTCTCTTTTGTTTCTTTTGTTGCCGTTGATGCACGTCCTTGCTTGTTCTGCTGCTGCGTCTTGGCATTGGCCAGGGCTTTAGTGATCTTCATTTTGGCCGCATTAGCCAGCAAATTGGTAGAAGCACGCGCCGGCGTTGGCGGTGCCTTCTCCTTGTCCTTGGGCTTCGTGATCTTGGTCATAGCTTATGTACTCCCCTCTCTCTGGCCCCCACAATTCGCGCGCGCGTCCAGAGTCCCGTCGTCTCTCACTAATCAATCGATCCGCACTCTGATCCGTCGTACGTGTCCGTGTCCGGCGAGTTTTTCAAACAAACTGGGGAGCTGGGGTTTTTGTTGCGCTTGTGGCGAGCACTTAAATATTTCGAAAACATGGACACAAATGAAACGTCGAGTAAAAATCATAAGAAAATTGTTTTTTAGATTCCTCCACACACTACATGCGAGGAGAGAGAGCTTAAGTTCTCCTCTCCCTGGCTTCACTTCCATTCATCCCCCCACACACACTCACAGACATACATAACTACACATTTTGTCAGCTCTGCGCTTTGCTCCACATGCCGTTATACGAGTCACAATCATAATCATCATGTACAGCTTCAAACGGCTGTCAAATCGAGCGGAGAGCAAAGAGCAAAAGCTTAAGCTCTCTTTACTTTGTTGGCTTTTCAGCGCTCTCTTCCTTTTGCTGTTTTTGCTCTGCGACTGCGTTCGTGGACTTGTTGCTTGCTTTGCCTGCAGCGGACCTTGTCGCACCCAAGCTGTTCGGTATCTTCGCTGTCTCTCGCTCTCTCAGCAGGCCCTCAATGCGTTGGTTGCTTGCCAGTTTTTAGCTACGCCTCTTAATACAATTACAACAGCAACAACAAGCAGCAGGCATCTCTGCAGAGGGGGCAGAAGGCAGCGGGGCCACCTTTGTAGTTGTTGCTTTTGGTTTTATTGCTTCCATTGTGGTTGGCTGTTGCCAGCGAGCACTAATACGTATATGCATGTATGTACATACATGCATACATACATATGTATTTATAGTATGTAAAGCAAGCAACAAATTAACTAAATAGTAACACTGCCTGGAGTTAATAACACGATCTACAACTTTGATGAAAGCTGTATAGGGATGATATGCGTTTCTGTGATGTATTATCGATAGGCGATCGTCAAAAAGCGACTTTGTTGATTTCAGCGGAATTTATCAAAATTTAAACTAAGATAATTTGGAATACGAAGTTTATAGGAAGAAGATTAAAACTTTGAATAAATAATTCTACGATTATTTATGTACTATGTACTTTTATTGTCATCAAATCTCCTTATTCCCCATTGAGTATTGATGAATTATCGGCAGTACGACAACAAGGAAAACTTTTCCTGGAAAAGTATTAATTGAAACGAAATTGCCGTGACGTATGCGACGTGATATATTATCGATTAAACAATGATTATATCAACCCGATCTATGCGTGGCGTTGTTCTCATAAATACTTCCCCTTGAATCTTATTTCTATATTTTTCAAAAGTAATTTTAAAATTTAGTCGCACTTCATTAACAAAAATAAATCGATCCCCATTCTAGTCCAACGCTCCTTTCGTTGTGGCCAATAACCTCTCTATTCCTTCATGGTAACTTTTGAAAATCCTACATGAATGGTTCCATAAATCAGCCCCGAGTTAGAACACTCAAATTGTTCTCTAAAATTTCATCTAACAAGCGTATAGGATGGGGTGCCGGAGCCGGGGCCGGGGCCGGGGACACAACAGCCTAAAAACACTTTCATGCCTATCGCGAGGACGTGAACATTAAATTTTCATAGGAGACGCGTGTAGAATTTCAGAATCGGGGCAAAGGACATACTCCGGAGCGACAAGTGATCGCTGGAGCCAGATCGAAGGGTCGTCGCCGTGAGAAAAATCCAAGGGGAAAGTCTTTCCCGTAGGAGACGCCGTTTTCTTTTGCAAATTCCCCAGACGGCGCGCCAAAAAATATTCAAAAACGATCGTAAAAATGTTCCACTTTGTACTTGAGATCCGTTCTAATGGTTGATTAAAAAATTGTTATATTTGAACCAGGACAAGGAGTCGTAAAACGACAAGGCTCCTCGCTCGAATATTTTATGGCATTTTTATCGTCATTTGAATAGGCGGCACCAACGATCTGTTTGGACATTTTGAGAACACTTTTACGATCCGATGGATCGATGCAATGGATGGATGGTCAATTGGGAAAAGTAGGCGGCGACACTCAAGTGGGTCGCCGCTCGTCGCTCGGTGCGGCGGGAGGTTCAATACGGATCGGCGCGGTTCGTTCCAAAAACAAATCTAAATTCGAATTTAAATTCTACATACTCGTACGCGTCGAGAGTACATAGACATGGCTTGTTGTTAACCTTTGTGGCTATTAAAAAAAATTATATTAAAAACGATGAAAAAACGAAGAAAAAATACTGATAACCTGCTTCAGCCTGGGTGGGGAATGGGATGGGGGACGGGACCCTGTCCGTCCGTACCGGACCTTTCCCTAGTCCCGCGGGCACATGAGGTCTCCTCTATACATATGTAATAAATATAATTTTTTATATTGTATGTATTGTGGTTGCCCCAGCCACAGCACAGTAGAGCACAACACTCTCGCTCATTAACAAAAGTTTTCAATACAAAAACAAGTGAACAAATGAAATATTTAGACATTTTCAATACGGTTGCTCGTGGGTTGCATGTGTCAGTGATTTATATGGAACTTTAACCTTGAATTTATTAAATAACTCAGCTTGAAAAACTTGCAGTAGACGTCACCCAGCGGCGGCGCCTGGTCCGAGGGCTTTTGGGTATATAACACGCCATTCGAGCATGTCGGGAGTCAAAGTATTTCAAATATACAAATTTCTACAAAGAAAAATGTATAGAAATCGGAAAACTCTAGATTCAATAAGCAAAAGCATAAGGATCCTATCTATGTATTCCTTTGCCGTGTCTCAAAGAATCCCTATGTTTCTATAAAATTAGATTCCATTCCTACCTCTATTTCGGTTCGTTCTTTGACAGTAAACTTTCTCACACTTGACTTGTGGTTCCACCTTCATGTTGGCAGCTACCGTTCCACAGTCCACCCCCTGGGATACCTGACTACGATCCTAAAGCGACAAATGTTATGCTTAGTTAAGTCCGATGATAAGTTTTCGGTTCTACTATAAACGAAATGCATTGAGTACAAATGCAAATAGCGGTAGACGACCTCAAAAGCCCCACCAACTGTCATAGAGGAATAGGAGTTCGACTGCCACTCCGCCATGTGAGTCAGGGCTGAGTGCCCCCGTGCCCCTGTGTGTGGCACACCGAACTGGAGTGTGCGTGGACTGTCAACAAACATGAAGAGAGAGAGAAAGAGAGATCTCTTGTGGAACCAATAAATCATCCAACAAGCCATGCTAATGATGTGATTTATTACAATCCTGAGAAAAAGGATAATCTTTGTGGGTCTTGCGGGTGCGGGTGCTGGCTAGGTGGTGCCCTGTTTCACACTCGAACTCCAAGTGTAATGGGCCGTAGCGCTATACCAAAACTCCAATGTGGAACATATCGAATGGCCTGCACAATGTTTATGGCGAAAAGCAATATAATTAGTTTTATACACACAAATGAAAGCCACCGAGGGCCAATTTAAATACCATCCTTGGTATTTGTATATCCCACGAGACCCACGAACACACCAACATTTTTTTTGGTTTGGGTTTGGCTCTGGAACTATTTTGACATATTTATGGATGCCACGACAAAATGGGTTTGCTCTTGCAACAAGTGTAGTTTGGACTGGACTCGAGACTGTGTGGCAAAGTGTCTCATGTATCATAGGAACGATCATACAATACACTATATAGTTCCAGTTCCAGTGCTGATGTATTTATGCATTTTTAATATTTTCGTGTACATACTCCGCCCCATATATATTACACTTTCTGTAATCCAATACTCCTCGAGATCTCGTCTTTCCTAGTGGCTCACTCTCGCTATCTTTCGGATACAAGTCGTTTGACTCCTTAAGCCCCAATTATCAGCATCGTTATGTGGTAGGAATATTCCAATAAAATGACATCAAAGAAAAGAACGGGCATCTGATTCAAGTGGTCTTCGATTGGCTTCTTGGTTTCTTATCAAAGAAAAACCCCATTTAACGACCTCGAAGAACATGTCTTTAACACTCTTTTAGGGCTACGATAACCAGAGGCCAGTTGTTATCTGTAGGGTCCTTCAATGGATCTAAAAGGGTCGAGATTGGATTAGAAATAGGGGGAAAGATCCACAGAGAGCGGTGTGTTTGATATTACTAGAGGGATCTACATGGATTCCAGTTAATATATTTGGACTGAAGGAAGTAAAATCTCAGTCTCCATATGTCCATCGTAATACCAAAATTTCTCAATATTATGCAAACAGAAAAAACATTCCCCGGCTAATTTGTAGAGTCAACATTTTGACTTTCTCGAGCTGGAGGACTTGATGCAATATTCCCTAAGTGACTCTTAGATCCTCCACGTAACATATTTCCTGCACATGAAAAACTTTTCCCACAGCCAAACAAACATCAGAATTGAACCTATTTAAATAGAGTTTTATATTGGGAAAAGAAAACTGTCAAGAAGCCACGATTAAGCCGCTCAGATCAGTGCTAATCGGGCAGCAGTCCACAGCCACAGACGGCTGCCATTTGCCACAAGATGCCACAGGTAGATCATCCCCCCATCAGGTAAGCGCGGCCGGCCACAATTTGTGGCAAAAGGTAAACACAAACAAAATGGAAACACGCGCCGACACGATACAAATTGATCATGACCAAAAAGGACATGCACTCTCTCTCTCTCTCTCTCTCTCTCTCTCTGCTGGATAGTTGTTTTTGAGGGTCCTGTCTCTGGACAAACAAACAACACCACATCTTCCTTATGAATATTGTTTTCGCTGACAATATTTTCTATTTTCTCTTCCCTTTTGTTGGGTTATATAATTTTTTGTCCGGAAAATATGTTTTTACTTTCACGTATCCTGTGTCCTGTGACACGTACCTGGCGCTGCCGCTGGCGCTTTCTAATTAGGCCGTCGTCCTTTTGGCACTTAGGCATAAATGTATATTATTTTTTGAGGGAGACCAATGTTTGTTTGATGATTTTTTAATGGCCGCCTGAATGGCTAATTGACTTAAGAAATTGGAAAGATGGGTCCGAGATTGGGTAATATTTGTATTATAGAAAGAAACTAGAGGAAGAAAGTTCTGGTTTTTGTGGGAAAATCATTATAGTTGATGGATTTAGGGGAAGGTTCTGAATAGACCCATTCCTATGACTAATTTCCTTTGGATTTGCAAACTTAAGACAAAGAAACGAATGAAAGAGCATTAAAGCCTGGAAAAGTAAAATAAGTAACAATAGGAGAAATAAGAATTATGAGAATTACAAGAAACCAGCATGACGATCGTCGAACCGAGCTCCGGAGACCAGAAAAAAAGCACACAGAAACGGGGCCCTCCTTCGACTTCGATGGGGGATCGTGTGCGTTGGATGGAATGAAAGTGGAATGGGGATCAGTACGGTACTGCTGTTGTCACAGAAACAAGTGGTTATATACCACATAAGACCGTGGTGTATATGTGTGTGTGTGCATGGGCATTACTTGTACTTATAACAGAAAAACAAAATGCGAGTCGTTGGGGCTCTGCCCCTGCCCTGTCCTGCCCTGTGCCCCTGCCCTCTCGAGTGTCCGTCCGCCGCTTACAATGTGCCTCTGGGCTCTGCCTCAGCGGTCGTTGAGTCGCAACGACGACGACGACAACAAACGACCGACAGGCCTTATCAGCCACAACCAGACATACATACGGGAGGGGGAAAAATATATACATATTTATATATATATTATTGAAGAAAAATAAGCATTTTGTTGAAGAGAATTCACAAAACAAAAGAATTAAATATATGTATAAAAAAAGTATATATAAAGTCGTACTCATGACTTCCTGCCATCATAGGTCGCCATATTGGAAATTAATTATAAATAAAAACTCACACAAATCTGAGAACAACAAAAGTCGTTTTGCCCAGTAATTTTCCAAGGAAATCGACACACTCCGCACCCCGAACCCCGCCCCCCATTCCCCCAGAGGCAGAGAGACACGTGCACCATCTCCTCTCCAAAAAGGCATCGAAATGCATCTGCAAACAGTGGGTTTACTTTTGGGAGGAACAATGGATGGAAACCGCAATAACAAATACCGCAAAAAACAAAACCAAAAAACCAACCAAAGAACAAACATCGACAGACAGTCACATACATTAAACATTAACCAGAACATGAAACAAATTGTGGTATAAAAGGAATTTTTGTGAAATTCCGAAAGACAAACAAACGTACAAAAAGACAAGATACAAGACACAACACACAGACAACACAGTACACACGGTGTTTGTCTTAATTGTTAATTGCTCTGAGTCGTCCCGTATCCCGTGACCCTCTTCCGATCCCGATCCCAGTTTCAGTTCCAGTTCCAGTCATGCGCCAAAGTCTAGGAAAGACCGCACCTACTCCCATACCAAATATATAGTAAATATAGAAAGACGACGGACGGCACGGCACATCTCCACACATCCCATCCACAAGGCACTCCTCGTGGTCTCGTAGTCGTAATTCTGTATCAGCGCGTGTCGTCTGGAGGACTGGGAGTACCTGTTGTATCTCTGTCTACCTGTCCCAAACACTTACTCCCAATGTAATGTGTGTTTGACAGGATATACCCACGACCCCTGGCCCTGTCCCTGGCCCTGGCTCCGACCCGATCCCAGACAGACACTGCAGTCATGGACTTGCATTGTTCTGCTTATATGGAACTTTAATTGCCTCACTGTCCCTCTGGCTGTCCACTCACTTTCACTCTCTTCTCTCCCTATAAAAATTAATGAGTTTAGGATGGAACTCCTTTTGGTTCTTCCATTCATAAATTCGGTTTCTAGTTTGGGAAATTCCCAGCCTAGTGATTCATTTTGGCATGAATGGACGGTAGTGCTCTACTTTTTTCATCTATTTTGGATTGGTTTTTAATGTGGAAATTCCATTTGTCTGATTGAGTCACCATATACTATTCATACGGGTAGAAGAGTATGGAAATTAGAATACAGAAAAGGAATCTGTTGAGGTTCTTTATAGATCTTGGTTGAAATATCTGGTGATCTTTACCAAATTGAGATCCGTGTATAGAGCTTATAGAGCTTAAAGAAGGGTATGAACATATTTAGGAATAAGAGATGTGGTGGGCTCAAATCCCCATTAAAATTCTCCAATGGAATTGTAGAATACATATAGTACACTCCGTATTTTTCCCAGAAGGCCCTTAATTTTACTCTGGGGACACTTACCAAATGGACCAGACGGTGTCTCATCGTATACCCCAGTTCAATGGGGAATACTTTTGGTTCCAGCCGCTAGAGATGCGATCCATGGGATAACGAGAGAGAGAGCTCGCCGTTTAGGTGCAGAAATTCGTGGGTGTAGATCCGCGTCATTATGAGGGGCGTTTGACACACATGTGGCTTACATCGATCGGAATGATGACCGAACCTTCAGGGCATCGGCAACGGCATCTGGCAACACACACACACACACTATAACACGAGCGTAAGCAACCGTTAAATTTCGATGATTGCCAGGGAATCGCCCCTGAAATCTGGAATCTGGGACCGACTGTGTGTGTGTGCGTGTAGTTGGGGGGGCGTTGACACAACCAAATGAAAGTGTCACACAGATCACAACTCTTTCGGAGGAGGGAGGAGGACTATCCTGAGGTAGGAGTGGGCGTCGCTTCGGGACACACGGGGGGATTCCCTGCCAGGCGGCGGCGCCTCCTCAGACCCGGACCCAGAACCGGCATTTGTGTTGGTTAAACTCCCGTCACGTTTGTGGTTAAACATATTTAAAGGATTTTCCATGCGCCGGCGCAACTTTCCTTACAATTTGTTCACATTAAATGAGTTTTTCTTTTTCTGTCCACAGATAGCGGAAAGAGATCCGAACGTGATTATCAGGCGGCACAGCCCACGGAAACAGAGCAGTCCCGGACCCGGACCCGGACCCGCATCTGATCCGATCCGCGCTCCGACCTACTACTACAACTTTTCAAATGCTACTCGTGAGAGTAGCCCCAGCCGCCCAAAGCAGCAAAATACGAGTAAAAATACTCTTGATTAAAACTTATCAGACCACATTTCATATCACCTTTTCAACAACAAAAACAACAACAGAAGCGGCAACGGCAGCCACAGCGGCAAAGTAACGATTATACTTATTATCGGCCGCCTGTCCGTCCGGAGGGGGAGCGGGAACACTCATTGCGCGCCGTGTACTCTGGCTGTAGTTTTGTCCCTCCGTCCGCTGATTGGAAGCCCATTCCAAGATATGGCTATCTCAGAGCCAGTCACAGGCCGCGGCCGAGACACCGACACCGTCACCGGAACATCCAGTAGCCAAGCAGCCCCACTGACGCCACTGAAAGCCAGTGGCTAGAGAGAGAGAGAGAGAGCCCAGGGAGCGATACCAAAAAAAAACCGATTTGATTAAAAGTTGCATCACGCGACAGTCGCGCGACTATCCTTATCGGGGGGAGACACTCCGACACTACCCGAACACTGTCTGTGTCACTGTGGTGTCCTTATCAACAATCCAGTAATAGTGCCAGTGTGTGTTTCCACAACGACCTGATTAAAACTATCATCAGGCAGTGGTCCAATCCAAATCTAAAGTCGACTCGAAAGATCATTTACTGAAAAAAAGGTAGACAAATTTGTAATAACAAATGGATTTGCATGTCGATATTACAACCAGCAATTCCAGAGATGTTTCAGTGATCTTCCAGAAGGAAATAATATAAGAAGGATTTCCATACATATTTAAGAAATGAATTCAATGCCAATTTTGCAGTTCTCTCTAAGCAAATCTAGGATAAAAATCCTACCACAAAACAACAAAATTTCCTATTTGTACACCCCATAATTGAAAATTCCTAAGAGTTTCGCAAGAATTTCGCACGAATATCGCTTCTATCTAGAAATACAAGACCCCGCTTTATATTGTACATTCTCTTCAGATAATGCCAGATAATGCTGGCCCTTCTGTTTTGGGCTGATAACTAAGCCAAGCAGCAGACGACCTTGCCTATCTATATTTTTTTACTGACTCACATTCCGACGTACTCCCCCTTTGCCCCGCCAGTGTTTTTAGCGATAAAGTTATCCAGCAACAGAACCATATCAACCAGGCAACAAGGAAATGCCATGGTGTCTGGGTCCGTTCAAAAACCTAAAAAAAAGTAGGTATATACAAACGATAAAAAATAAAAAACAGAAACAAAAAAGTGTCAAGAAATTCCAATAAAATACTGAAAATGCCGGTTCTTGTGACGTCATGCGGATTTGATAAGAGCAAAAAAAAACAAAAGAATAATAGAATAAACAGAGAAGAAAAACATATTGCAAACATTGATAAAAACACACAAACGAGGGAGGGGAGGGAACAATACGATGCGATAAGGAGGTAAATGTAAACAACCTGAAAACGGAGTGAAACAACTTTAAGCAGGCGCCAGAGTATGGGATCAACAGAAAGAGATTGGGAGAGGGGAAGTAGTAGTAGAAACCCGATAAAGATATATGTAAGGCCCTGCGGGTGACGACCACGACGACGACGACGGGTGCGGGTGTCGCCTATCAGCAGCAGTAGCTCTCTCTGGGTAAAAGTCCGGAAGATGCATTGTATTCCAAAAGATAAGCCCCAGAGTTGAAGTTGGACCGACCTTATCAGCCCTTGGGCTTCGCTTTCGCTTTGGCTCGACTTTGGTTTTATTTTGTTTGTGGCCATTTAAATACAACATATTAATGGCTATTTAAAAGGAATAATATAATGAGAAAGGAATCGCATAAAGAAGGGGTAAAAGATAAGCCTATCCTGCCTTGGGACTCTAAGAAAATTGAAATGCAGGCAGGCTCAATTGTGGATGGATCGTACACATAAATAATCTATGCCATGGATGGATGCTATATGCTATATGCTGGATCCATAATCCATAGCCACATCATCGTGACGGAGCACACAGATAAGAAAAGCGGAGAAGCGAACAAAAATTGAAAATATTTTGTGTCTGTTGTGTGGCAAGAGGTCAAACTATAAGTATTTACTAGCCCCACGGATGAGAGAGGACGGGATGGGAGGAGGCACCATTCTAATGGGGTAGGATGTCAGCAGTGATAACCCCATCCTACAGTCAAGGTACTGGGTTCACATATTGGACAGACAGACAGGGAACAACCCAATATTCTGTTCATTCCATTTCGAAAACAACATCGATTTCTGACAATCAGATTGTATGATGTATGATATGTGAGGATCACTTAGACAATACCTTTCAAATGCCATCGACTTGATAAGACCGAAATTGTTGAGAGAAAGAAACGAGGGATAAATATTTACTGGGAAAACTACTATTCACTCAAATAATAAATCTGTTTAGCAAACATTTGTATGGGCAGGGCTGATAAGGTTGACGACACCTACAAATAAATGACGTTTTAATGTTCTTTCAATCTCCCCATTATCGAAAAAATAATTTCAAACGATAAATGAATACATTTTCTACAATATTGCTTAATTGTGAAAAGATAAACTACACTTGAATTGTTTTAAAAAAATGTTTAAATCATAAAGGACTTAAATTCGAACAACAAAAATGGTTCTGCCACATGAAATCTACACAAGAGTTAGCGACATCTGTTGGTGGTTACATGTACTCGCTTTGAGACAAAGCAGTCAGAGTTATCGGTTATCGCTCATCGCAATTGTATTAAGGTGTTTACAACCACCTTCAACAAACCAAACACGATTTGAATTCAAAGAATAGATAAGGAAGATAAGCGCCCTTACTAAAGACTGGTAAAGAATTTTCCACATCGGTAGTACAACAGAGCAGCAGACCATGTCAAAAAGCGATGAATTTATATTCCGGCGTGCCCAAGTGGAGGACATCAAAGATGTCTTAGCCATGATCCAGGTGGGAATCAATTGGATTTAATTTATGAACACTTATGAAACACTTTTTTTCAATGATCTTCAGGAACTGGCGGACTTTGAGAAGATGAGCAATGGCCCACAGCTGACTGAGGCTGGTAAGGTATTCGAATGTTTTAAAACAACGATCACTCTACCAAAAGTCAATTCTTCCAACAGATCTCATACGTGATGCAGGACTCTCGGGTGAACAGGAATACTGTGAAGTCTATGTGCTCATAGACAATGCCAACAAGTGAGTAAAGTAAACCCAAGCGATGCGATAAGCATTCAAAATTAGGCAAAAGCAAACACGAAATCTGTTAGACTCTGGCAAACATTTCCTCCCTCCCTTCAAAATTTTATAATTTCTGCTTATTTGCTTTCCCAGCCTGGCCATTGGCTATTCCATTTGCTACAAGGCATACTCCACCTGGCAGGGACGCTATTTCTTCGTGGAGGACATCTACGTGAAGCCGGAGCATCGCAAGCGGGGCGCTGGCAAGCGCATCTTCCTCGAGGTCTCTGCGCGAGCCGTGGAGTTGAATTGCCCTCGGTTGGAGTTCAATGTACTCGAGTGGAATCCCGCTCGCAAATTCTACGAGAGCTTGGGCGCCGTAGATTTGACCGCTCGAGAGGGCTGGCACTACTACCGCGTGGAGCAGCAGCAGCTGTCCAAACTGGCCAACGATTTGTCCGCCTCCAAGTCCTAGTTTTATGTTGTTTTTGGAGTTTTTTTACTTTTATAATACATACAAATAATACTTGACCCCGGGCCATAGATGCTACAGAAATATCCATAAATTACAGATTCTCCGCCACGCTGGCTATCACATGGATCTGCATGCTCTTCGTGGAATTGTACACCTGACCGGGTGGAAAGGGATGCACCTTGGAGTGGGCATCGGTTTTGCTCTTGCCACCCGCCGTGTATTTGGACAGACGTATACTGGGCATGGGCAGGAAGCCAGTGCTCAAGGGCATCACATCCAGGGATATGGAATGGCTGTCCACGTCTTTCATGGAGACGACACCTAAAAGGATTCAGAGAGGATTAACCAGAAAATATATATAGTGTTTAAATCTACAGAAAGCACAATTTAGTGGTTAATAGAAAGCCTAGAATTTACTACATTGGTTTTTAAATGGGATGGAATCTACCCCAATTTGGGAGTTAGTTTTGCTAGGGATTTTTCTACGTGTGTGTCCAAGAACTTACCCATATCTTAAAGTGTGAAAACGTGTGTAGAGAAATCAGAATTAAATCATAATCATAAAAAAACGACCAAAAAGCAAACATTAGAACCACAACCGCACTTACCCGCAGAGCGACCGCAAACCGCCCAGAGATTCTGATCGTTGAGCACTTCGTACATGAGATCCGTGTAGGGATTCTCGTGTACTTTGCTGATCTTCAGATTCATGTTGCACACCGTCCGCAGGCGACACAGCTCGTTGGGCTCCAGCTGTGCCTGCAGCTTAAAGAGCGTCGTGTAGTCGACCAGATCGAAGGCACAGCCGTAGCTACGCCACACCTCGGGCTGCGTGAGCGTGGCATATTTGATCACAAAGTGCACCTTGACGATGGGCAGCTCGTGCTCTGTCTTCAGGGGTTCCACTTGGATCTCGTACAGATACGTGACCGTCAGGGATTTGTAGATTTCCTGCAAGCAAAAAAACACGTGATAGTGCATTCGATGATCACAACGATTCGCTCTTACTATCGGCTGTTGGGCCATGGGATTGAGGTCCAGCAGCTGAACGCCAGGCACATCGCACTTGACCTTGGCGTGGTGCAGCAGCAGATGCGCATCGAGTCCCTTCATTATGACCTGCAGGAACTTCTGGGTGCCGCACGTGTGCAGCCGACAAGTGGCCTCCATGGCCGGCTGGAACTCGATGGGTATCTGCAGCTCAGTGCGCGACCAGGGACAGCTCAAAGCAATGTGAAGCTCGTGATGCTTGGACACCTTCCTGCCCGGCATATCCGTGAGCACCTCCAGGGCTATGCTTCGCTCCTCGAATGACTTGAACTGGAGCAGAGGCACCTGCAGCAGACTATCGAATGTGGCATCATCACGAGGAGGCGTATCCTTTGTATCCAAAGCCAGTCGCAGGCGTAAATTCTTGGAGCAGCGCAGCGTAATCTTGGCATCGGGCGGAAAGATGAAACTCCCGCCGGACACATTCAGGCTAATGGGCTGGACAATGCCCGCAATGAGGGTCTTGAACTCCAGCGAAGCACTGGCCGGCTTGGTGCTGATCTCAAAGCAGGGCGCCGCAAACGGCAGCTGCTCCGAGAGGAACTCCAGGCTGGACATGCTTACACGGAGCTACAAGAATAGAAGATTAATAGAGCTATCTGCAGAAGAAATCACGGAATACGAGACCTGTTTGAATTGCCAGTTGCCTACACGCGTCGCCTTGGCTTTCAGCTCAATGCAATTGACGCCCGGCTGTAGGGCTATATTCTCCGCCTGCACAAAGTTGGTAAAGTCCCCCTGGACACTTGGGGAGAGCTTCCTTTTGGTGCTGCTGGTGCGTCGCACGGGCTGCTTGCTCTTGGGCATATCACACGCCACCGAAGCGGAGTGGAGATGATTGTCCTGCTTGTAGACCAACTGCAGTTCCACCTTCAGCCGCGATGCAGACTCTTTCACCTTCGGGGCTGATGGAGCGGCTGTCAGGGACACATTTTCCATAGCCACTTCCAGGGGAGTGGCCTGCAGCTCGTAGCACAGTTTGATGGTCTCCGCCACGATCCCTCGGGGATAAAGACTCTCCACTTTGAGCTGCACCAAGACATGATCGTCCTGTATAATGGGCTTTTGGTTGAGCACTTCAATGTCCAGGATGCGAAAGTGATCCTCTAGCACACAAAAGTTGGCATTCTCCGACGATGGTTGGGCGGAGAGTGTGGTCTTGAGGGTCTTCAGAGACTTAAGGAACTCATCAAAATAGAACGTGCGCACCAGAGTCTCCAGCTCCACGCAGCACGAGATGGAGCTGCAGGTCTTCGTGTAGGCCAGAGAGTCCCCCATCTTCCGATAGCAGTTGGCCAGCTCCAGCAGCGTCTGTGAGCTCAGCATGTGCCAGTTTTCAGCCTTAAGCTCCCTCAGCAGATCCGTAAAGAAGCCCACCGCCTTGTGCGGCTCATTGAGAGAACAGTAGAAGTTTCCCAGATCCAGGCCCACCAATCGAGCCGAGCGCAGGCGTGTCACATGCTTGTACGTGCTGATTGCCAGCTCCGCCAGCTCCAGGTAGAGTTTCTGGAATGCCTGATTCGAGCCCAAGGCTTCCTTCAGCTGCTGGGCCGCCGATTTCTTGGGCTTGCGATTGGGCGAACGATCTCTGAGCTGCGGCGTGGCCTGCAGGAACTGCTGTTGCTGATCTGGCGGGGCATCGCCAATTCCCGACGACAGCTGCACTACGATGTGCAGCTGCTCGGAGGTGGGTGTACAGCCGGGCAGAAGGCCGCACAGTTTCCCCAATTCATAGAGCTTGTCCTTGGCCAGGTTCCAGATGGGGGCACAGTGCTGGAAGCAGGTGACTTCGTTCGGTTCCATGGCCTGTTCGCACAGCTGCAGCACCTCCAAAGCGCAGACAAACTCCCAGCAGCACAGGGCTCCTTCCTGGCACTCCAGTTTGATGATTTCGACCTCGCGAAGCGTGGAAAAGAGAAAGTCTAGCAATCGTTTGGCTATTTCCGGGATCTCATTGCTAGTGAGCAGCAGATAGGCCTGCCGTTCAAACAAATAGTTGCGGAATTCCAGCAGGGAGACACCCTCCTCGCGGATCTTCTCGCGCATCTCAAACTTATTCAGACGCGTCAAGCAGATGCCATGGAAGGCGCTCAGCGGACGCTTGAAATGGCTGAGCCACTGCTGCTTCTCGTTGAAGCCCGTGTGCGTGATGAACTGCGAAAACATGGCATCCAGTTCGTCGTACTGTATCAGCGCCTCGGTGGGCAGCTCTAGATTCTCGAATATCAGAGCTAGATCCTCCTGTATGAAGAAGTACTGTCGGAAATCCCAGCCCTCGTGGTTGCGCTTCTCCCGCTTGCTGCGCATCAGTTCCTCATATTTGACAATATTCCGATTGTAGCCCGTGAGCATAAGGAAGCGTATGCGCTGGACCAAACAGCGAAAGGATTCCGTGGACTTTTGCTCGAATTTGGCAGGATTCAGCACTGAGATACAGCGATCATCGTTTTTGGTGCCAAAATCGAGACGTATCTTATCGAGGACTGTGGTGCGTGGCATAAAATTCTTGGTCTTGCGCATGTCCAGCGTCTCCACCAGCAGAATCATCCAGTCCGAGATGCCATAGCTGGTCAATACCTTTAGCCAGGCATCAATCTCCTCCCTAATGGTGGCCTTGTATGTGTCAACGTCCTGCAAGAGGGAGAATGATTAAGCTTTCACTCATATTAAGGGCGTTGCCTTACATTGCATTCCGTGACAAAGATGTGCAGAATAGGATGCTCCAGAATGCACCAGTCGCCCTGCTTGTACTTCTCCAGTGGCGCCACATTGAACTGCAGGGTCTGGGCCTCCAGGCGAACATGTTTTGTGGGGCGTTGGAAGGTCCGACGCCACTCGACGGTGTCCAAAGGTATGGCATTCAGTATTTGCGATTCCAGCGAGCGGAAGAGCGGGCACGAGCCAGAATCTAAAAGGAATAAACATCAATGGATGGTCAAAGTAGTATTGTGTGCCACTCACATGTAATAATTGGTTTTATCTGCATTATTATGCTAATTTTGTGTTGTTTTTCAGCATTTGGCTAAAGAATGCTGTAGATTTCAGCAGCTGATTATCGATTGATAACAGCTGTTCTGTTATCGACTAATAAAAACACAACATTTTTGAAATAAACTACGAAATCTTAGTACGAAATTGAATTTATTCTGTAAAATAATCAATAAACTAATTAAAGAATGTTGTTTTTCTTCTACTCAACAGGTGCATCGATTTTACCACCTATCGTTAATCGCCTATCGAACAGCTGTGAACAAAAAATCACTGACACCGAAAACAATGCAAAGTGAAAATTTTTGTTAGTGTTTTTAAACTTTCAAAAGAAATTCACTGTAAACTGAATGCTCAAAATATCATAATCAAAAGGCAGCTACAACGCGTTTGAGCAGCAGAATGGATATGGCCAGGAACATATTCGGCCGGGACCACGAGGGTTACGTGGGCCGTGCAGAACATACGGTACGGGTAGGGGAAGCGCAGCGCTCTCTAATTAACTGGAAAAGATTGCTTATCAAGCTAATTATATTTTATCGTTTCCACGCTCCACTCACTGCCAACACAGCGCAAACTGCAGAACTTGGGCTCGGAAGACGATCTGGGCGAGCTGCCGCCAATGATGGAAGAACTGAGCGTGGCCGATGGCCTGCGACCGAATCCTGGAGGACCGTTCTCCGCCCTCACGGCCTCCATGTGGCCGCAGGAGATCCTCGCCAAGCTGGGCGGGGAGGCTGAGCTGGGTTCTGGGCCCAACGACCAGCCCGAGTATCGTTTCGATGAGTTTGGGTTTCGCGTTGAGGAGGAGGACGGCCCCGAGCAGAGCTCAAATAAACTGCTTGGGATACCCTTTGTGGAGGATGCCCAGCAACGACTGCAGTGGATAGCCCATCTGGAGTTCTCCCACAACAAGGAGGCCACAGAGCTCACGTGGGAGCATGTAGATGTGATGCTGCCGCGCACGGAGAAGCTGCGCAACATGGTACGGCAGGGCATTCCACACACACTGCGGGCCCAGATGTGGATGCGACTCTCTGGGGCATTGGCCAAGAAGCAGAAGAGCGAAACGAGCTACCAGGACATTGTCAAGGGTACAGATACCCCCACATATCCTGGTTGAGAAATTGTTCTTAAACTATTTGTATTTCAGCTTCCAGCAACGACCAATTGATGACATCGAAGCAGATCGAGAAGGATCTGCTGCGCATCCTGCCCACAAACGCGTGTTTTAGCAATCCCAACGGCACGGGAATTCCCCGCCTGCGTCGCATCCTTCGGGGCATTGCGTGGCTCTTTCCCGACATTGGCTACTGCCAGGGCACAGGCGTCATTGTAGCCTGCCTGCTGCTGTTCATGGAGGAGGAAAATGCCTTCTGGATGATGGCCACCATTGTGGAGGATCTGCTGCCCGCCTCATACTACAGCTCCACGCTGCTCGGCATCCAGGCGGACCAGCGCGTTATGCAAACCCTAATTGCCAATTACCTGACCAACGTGGATGAGTCGCTCAAGAAGCACGACATTGAGTTGTCGCTGATTACGCTGCACTGGTTCCTCACGGTCTTCGCGAATGTCGTGCACATGAAGATTCTCGTCCGGATATGGGACTGGTTCTTCTACGAGGGATCCATTGTGCTCTTCCAGCTAACCCTAGGCATGCTAAAGGTCAAAGAGCAGGAGCTCAAGCACCTGGAGAACTCTGCCCAGATCTTCAATTCCCTTTCGGACATTCCCGGCGAGGTCACCGACGTGGAGGTGCTCTTCAGGCAGGCCCTGGAGGTGGGCGGCTCCCTCAGTCAAATGGTGATCGACACGCATCGACGTCGCCACTTGGCCTACCTCATGGCCGACCAGGGTCATCAAATAGGCAATCCCGAGGCCACATCGAATCTGCCCAAGCAGCAGCTAGCCCGGCGGCAAGTGCGCAAAAGTAAATCCATACTGGAGGCTTTTCTGTTCCGCGGCGACGGCTCCGAGGCGGACCAGCTTAAGAACAAGAACATACGGCAAACGGAGATTCTGGTGGATCTGCGCGAAGCCATACTCAAAGTGGGACGCCATTTCATCACGATTGAGCCCAAGCTGGCGGGGCACATCCAGCTGACGGCGAACTACAGCAGTGAATCGCACGCCAAGGACCACGAGAACTTCATCAATGTGGCGCGAACGCGAAAACGCCGCGCCAAGGCACTGCATGACTTTGAGCGACACGACGACGATGAGTTGGGGTTCAGGCGCAACGATATCATCACCATCATCAGCCAAAAGGACGAGCACTGCTGGGTGGGCGAGCTGAACGGATTGCGAGGCTGGTTTCCCGCCAAATTCGTGGAGCTGCTGGATGAACGCAGCAAGCTGTATACCTCGGCCGGAGACGACGCCATTTCCGAGACGGTGACGGATCTGGTGCGTGGCACACTGGCGCCAGCCATCAAGGCCTTTCTGGAGCACGGCATGAAGCGACCCACATTCCTCGGCGGACCCATCCACCCGTGGCTGTACATCGAGGAGGCGGCCACCCGCGAAGTGGAAAAGGACTTTGAATCCGTCTACAGTCGCCTGGTGCTGTGCAAAACGTATCGTCTGGACGAAGATGGCAAGGTGCTGACGCCCGAGGAGCTGCTCTATCGCTGCGTCCAGGCCATCAATCAAACGCACGACGATGCCCATGCCCAGATGGATGTGAAGCTGCGCTCTCTCATCTGCTTGGGCCTCAACGAACAGGTGCTGCATCTCTGGCTGGAGGTGCTGTGCGCCTGCCAGGAGGTGGTGCAGAAGTGGTACCACACCTGGAGCTTCATCGATTCCCCGGGCTGGGTGCAGATCAAATGCGAGCTAAGGATTCTATCGCAGTTTGCCTTCAATCTGAATCCGGACTGGGAGCTGCCGCCGAAGCGGGGCAAGGAGTCGCAGCCGCTGAAGGATGGAGTGCGCGACATGCTCGTGAAGCATCATCTCTTTTCGTGGGATCTGTGAGGCTTAACCCTGCATTCCATACAAACCAATCTGAACAAAAGAATATCTCATTCGCCGCGTACTTCTATATGTATGATTTTTCCCCCTATGTGCAATCACAGTCTAGACTCTCTAGACTTCGGCTTTTTCCATGTACTTAAGTGCTTTACCACCCTATGACACCTATCGTACGAGTATACATATAGCTTTTAATTATATCTCTACTAGAATTGTACTATAACTACTTTTATGTATATGCACTATGTATAGCTCGAGAGCTGTTTGTTTAATTAACATTTGTATCCATCCATATTTTTAACTCCACTTCCACGCAGCACACAAATGTAAACGTACCTCTTTCAATCGAAATCAAATCTTATAAAGTACATATTTATTACTATATATACACATAGATATTTAGCTGTCTAAATGCATTTCATTAAAGTTTAATATATATATATAATTAAATGGTACACCAACAAAAGGGTTGGCTTCGATTTGGAGGGGGTTCTAGTTGCAAACGAGACCCAAATAGTCATCCATCAGAGTGCCAATGGCAAACTACAAACAAAAGAACAATTAACATCAGGCATAGAAGATCCCTAAAGGGAGGACTTACTATGCCCGTGGCATCCACACGCGTGCCCACAATCTTGAGGCGTATTTTGTCCTCCCCAGAGATGACCACGTCCTCGTCTTTGCTCTTGTAGCAAGGGGGATTGCCATTCGGACAGAATTGCATATCAGCGGGAATAGACTGAAAGAGTAACCATCAAATATAACACCACTCTATAGGGTAAATATATCTCTACTCACATGATGCGATATAAAACAAGACAAGGGACCAATTTCTGCAAACATGCCGACTTTGTTGATCTGCTTGACCACTGCGTCCAGCACTTCCCCCTTGAAGGGACGAAACACAATGGCCTTGTACTTGACCGGATACACCACGAAGCCCTGTCCGGGCTGGATGACACCAGATCCGATCTGATCTATGGTTGTGACGGCAATCACAAAACCATATTTTCCCGTGCAGGTTCCCTCCACTTCCGAGTACAACTTCTGCTTCACCGTCTCCAGCAGCTGCGGCCCAAAGTAGCGTGGATGCAGCAGAATTTCATGCTCCAGTGATATCTGCGGAATGAAACGGTTAGCTACTAATAAACGCGAAACTAGGTAAACTCACGTGGTAAAACATCTTTATTTTAATAATTACAAAAAAATAGCAAAAAAAACACATACGACGCTCAAAAACCTATCATCGTTATCGGGGTCGATTACAGCCGGCAAAACGCACCTTACAACACTGAAGGAAGACAGTTTCGATATATCGTTACATATCGATAAGCAACATATGTATCTGCACGTGTGCAGTTAAAGTTAAAATTAAATAAAACAAAATGAGGCCCACCTCGGAAATATTAAAAGAAATGAGGGAAAAGTATTTCCCGGAGTCCGTCAAGCCAGTCAGTACAAAGAAAAAGAAGGAAACCCTACTGACGGAGTACACAGAGTATCGTGATCGCCTTCTCGATCTGCTGACAACCGCTGGCGTGCCATACTCCAAAGAGGAAGGTTCGTACGGCAACTGCAAACGAAATTCAATCATTATTGTGTGTAAATTTCCTTCCAGATGATGACACCTACGAGGACTACTTGCTGTCGGACACTGAAGAAGCGCCAAAGAAAAAGAGCAAAAAACAAAAGGCAACAGGTGAGGCGGATGAGGATCTGGAGGAGCGGCTGGCATCAATGAAGAACAAATTGCGCCAGAAAAAGGGGCCCACCACAGAACGCCAGCAGAAGCGACGCGAGGCCAAGAAGATGAAGCGCAGCAAGGGTGTCCAGAAGCTGATACTCTCCTCGGCCAAGAACCTGAAGAACGAAAACGTCAAGCAGAAAAAGTTGACCAATGGAGTGGTCAAGCACGAGGAAGACGGCGACACGAAGGATTCTAAGGCACTCATTAAACCCGTGAAACAGCAACCGGTCTACAACCAAGATGGAAAAATTGTCTACTCCAAGGTGGACTTCGCCGCCACGCCCGGCGGAAAGCAGAAAAAGTCGCATCAGAATCCCAAGGAAATCCTAAAGAAGCTGAAGGACACCAAGAAACAGATCAACGAACTGAAGGAGCAGGGCGAGACGGAGAAGGCGGCGGAAATGCAGACGGATATTGCGTGGAAGAAGGCGTTCGATAAGGTTGCCGGCAAAAAGGTAAAGGATGACCCCAAGCTCCTGCTGAAGTCCATCAAGAAGCGCAAGGTTGAGAAGAAGAAGGCCAAGACAAAGTGGTCGGAGCGCAAGCAGAAGGTGGACTACGACAAGGACAAGCGACAGAAGAAGCGGCAGGATAATCTGGAGAAGCGCAGCAAGGACAAGAAGAACAGGAAGCTAAAGAAGGCCAGCAAGAAGGGTCGCATCATAGCCGGTTACTAATAGAAACATAGACCAACCAACTCCACTGTACCACTGTATCGCTATAGACTAAGTTTAAAACTCCCATTGAAAATCTACTCAAATGGAAATAGAAATGTCTTTCAAAACTGACAGCTTTCAGGGGTTTTATTATTGTTTTCGAAATTCACATTCGTCTTGGCCTTACAACAGTCAAAATTTCTTGTTTCCTTTTCTTTTCTTTCCAGAAGTTGTTGTACTTGGCCCATGGTGCGTTGTGACGAAAAAGAGGAAGATAAGTGAGGCACGCAGAACAGCTGTTCGTGTCTATCGATTGAAGTATCGATTGCATCAAAGCACAGTGCAGTGGGGAGATTTTTCTTGTTACAGCCCGCTGGCAAAATATTTGTGTTTAATCTAGTAAACTCTAGTAGAAGTTTTACCCGAAAACAAGTGCAATAATCAAAGCTACCTTGGGCGACATAGAGTAGCAGCAGTGAGCACGCACATCAAATATAGACGGACAGCACCGAAAGGTGGAGAAGCAATCAAAGTCAGAAAGTAATCGACACACGCACACAGCGAAACACATTACGTGCCGAGCGCAATCTCTTTCCTTCCCCCCATTTTCCACCAAAAAAAATCGCGGTGGCAGGCGAAAAAATCAACACAATTGCGTCGTAAGCCAAGCAGGCTGCAAAGCGTTTTAAGTTTGTGTAAAAAACCCAACAGCTCCGGCTGAATGTCTAGAAGCAACTTCTGAACGAACCAACAACTTCACCGATCAGCACCACAAGAAGAAGAAGAAGCATCAGCAGAGGACAGAGGAGAAGCAGCGCTCAGCTGAGACTTCCGCAGGCCAGGCAGTGGATAGCACCACTGAAGTGAAGTGAAGCGGGCAGCAGCCATTATGAGCATGGTGCGGCGGATAATCTTGTTGGGCCCTAAATACAGCGTCTGGGCAAAGGGTAAGTCTTCTTCCCCCTGGCTATTGTTGCTGCAAAAATCATCGCATACGTAACTGCGTCATTTCCTGCTGGTGCAGCAGCTGATTTCGTATCAGTGCTGTGATCCCAATGCAATGCTGGAGCATTTTCGATTGCCGTTTACCTGTTTTGCTTATCAGAATTTTCTAGCCAGGCCCCCCACAAACGGCGCCAAGCTCGGCGCTGCGCCTCTGGGCCACTACCTGAAGGTCGTCTTCTTTTGATATCAAAAAAGCTGCTCTCGCGTTCAACATCCCACACAGGGGCGTCTCTCAAAAGGGGATCACCTGTAATGCTATCGATAGACGTTCGATCGTTTTGATTTTACATAAACCAAATATGCGCGATTGAAGGCCGCCCAATAAGACCACGTTTATGCATCGTTGTAGTACCCTCGAAGGAGTTATGGTAATTACTAGAAGAGGTTGGAGCCCAGAGTCGCTGTAACTAACGATTCCCGATCACCAATCGATCTGCAAAAGAGTATCAAATGCTTCGTCTTCGCGCTTCCAAAAACAGACCACCTTTCTTGTTTTTGGTTGGTCTTTGGACTGAACTTGAATTGTCTTAAAAAACAGCTTGTATTATTACCATACCATGCTCGGCGTCTGACGCAATGATTTTTTTTATTATTACATGGCTTTGGTCGATGGCGGCATAATTTTTGTTATATATGATAGCCAGGCTATTATATTTGTGGGCTTACGGGTGAGCTAGGGAAAGCGATCTTACGCGGAAGTTGATGGCGGGAAATCTACACTGAGAGAAAGTACTGGATTAGCCACTCTTGAAGGTAGAATTTTCACAATTTAGGGAAGGGATTGTAAAGATGATCTTTCAGGCGACAATAATCTGAGAGTGCGAGAAATATAGTTTCGACAGTCATCTGTGATCTGTGATATCGGCAGGTGCTAATTGGCCTTGGCCTTTATATGCTTCGTATTTTGCGGTTGAAATCCGTCTCTCCCTCTCTGCGTTGCTATCTCTCGTTTGTATGGATTCCAGTGCTATTAACCTTTGAAAAGTACAGGGTCAATGTTTCCATTCTTTTATTGAATTTCCTTTGTATGCCAGCATCCCACTGATTCCTCTTTTGTGTGGCTCTTTCTAGGTGCCGGAGTACCAACCACACAGCACTCAGCAAAATGTGCAGCAGCAACAGGAGGAGGAGGGGGACCCGGAGTGTGCGGCGTACGACGCTTCCACTTGGCCACACGCCACTGCGCTGCCAGCAGGCAGATTGTGCTGGAGCCCGTCATGAATATACCCGCGTACATTGACATCACCAATGGAACGACACAGACGCCGGAGGACTCAAGCGGCGGCAGCGGAAGCAGCGCCAGCAGTGGCGGCACCTCAAAGATCCCTGGAACCGGCGCGAGTGCTGGCGGAGCGAGCACAACGAGCGGTGGAGATCCGCCCGGCGGTGGCGACAAGTTTCTGTCGTGCCCGAAATGCGGCAGCGCCTGCACTCAGGTGGAGACGTTCGTCAGCTCGACGCGATTCGTCAAGTGCGCCAAGTGCAACTACTTCTTTGTGGTGCTCTCCGAGGTGGAGACCAAGCAGCGGGTCAAGGATGAGCCGAAGAACCAGCGAAAGCCCCCACCGCCGCCCCAGAAGATCATGGAGTACCTCGACAAGCACGTGGTGGGCCAGGACTTTGCCAAGAAAGTGCTCGCCGTGGCGGTCTACAACCACTACAAGCGCATCCACCACAATCTGCCCCAGCTGCAGCAGCAGCAGAGTGGCGGACAGGGAGGCACTGGCACGGACGGCATTCCCCGTCCCGATCTCCTGCACATCACGGGCATTGGTCACACCCTAAACAGCTCGCCGGGCAACGAACTGCCCCCCAAGCCCGCACAGATGGGCATGGGCGGAGGCATGGGCGGCGGTCTGGGGAGCAGCCTAGGCAATCAGTCGGGACGCGGCGGCGGCGACAATCGCGCCGGCTCCGAGATACTCGACAACAAGTCCACGGACGTGAAGCTGGAAAAAAGCAACATCATCATGCTCGGTCCCACGGGATCGGGCAAGACGCTGATTGCCCAAACGATTGCCCGCTGCCTGGACGTCCCGTTTGCCATCTGCGACTGCACGACCCTCACCCAAGCGGGCTACGTGGGCGAGGACATTGAGAGCGTCATCTCCAAGCTGCTGCAGGATGCCAACTACAATGTGGATCGAGCCCAGACGGGCATTGTGTTCCTCGACGAAGTGGACAAGATCGGTGCCGTCCCTGGAATCCATCAGCTACGCGATGTTGGCGGCGAAGGTGTCCAGCAGGGCATGCTCAAGATGCTGGAAGGCACGGTCGTCAATGTCCCCGAGCGTAACTCCCCGCGAAAGCTGCGCGGCGAAACGGTGCAGGTGGATACCACGAATATCCTTTTTGTGGCCTCCGGCGCCTACACGGGACTGGATAGGCTCATTGGTAGACGCCTCAACGAGAAGGTGAGAGATCTCTTTTGTAGAGATGTGGCTTCTATAATTATTTATTATTCGTTTTTCTTTTAGTATTTGGGCTTTGGCATGCCCTCTTCGTCAAGCGGCTCTGGCAATCGTCGAGCCGTGCAATCGGTGGCTGCCCCCATGGACAATGATCAGGAGGAGCGTGATAAATGCCTCACCAAAGTGCAGGCCCGTGATCTCGTCGAGTTCGGAATGATTCCCGTGAGTGTAGACCCGATTTTTCCCCTTGATTTCTTCTAATAATTTTGTGGGTGTTTCAGGAATTCGTTGGACGCTTTCCGGTTATTGTGCCCTTCCACAGTTTGAATGTCGGCATGCTGGTGCGCATTCTCACCGAGCCACGTAATGCTCTCGTGCCTCAATACAAGGCGCTGCTGGGTCTGGATGATGTTGATCTAACCTTCGATGAGGATGCAGTGGAATCAATAGCCAAGCTGGCAATGGAAAGGCATACAGGTGCCCGAGGATTGCGCTCCATAATGGTACGAAAGTGATTTTAATTTATTAATGTATATCTAAATGATGTTTTTTTTGTAGGAGCAACTCTTGCTGGATCCCATGTTCATAGTGCCAGGCTCGGACATACGGGGCGTGCACATTACCGGCGAATGTGTGAGAGGACAGAGCACACCCGTATACAATCGCGACACGGATGCGACGGCGAGCAGCAACAGTGGTGGGTCCTCCGACTCGGAGAGCACCAACGATAATGATAAGAGCTTTGAGGATAGTGAAAAAGTACGCGTAAAACAGTAGAAAGCAAACATCGAAACCACGAAACAAAAAACAGAGCTAGAGCCACAAACGAATAATACTTTCAGTTTTCTAGATACATATATATCTGTCTGTATTCTATATGTATTTGCTGCTTACTCTACAACCAAACTACTTGCTTGCTTCGAACACAGAACAGCCCAATGTTTAATATCCTTTATACATATATATATTAATAATGTATATTTTTTTAGTCGTTTGTGAATGATACATTGGCTGGCACGTCGTAGCTCTTCCCCCCTCTATCTTCCTGTACAAAATATCCCCCGAAAATGACGCATAATATATATATTATATAATATTCAATCCCATTATATGCATCTGTGATTCATGAAAAAAGCAGCAATTGTAAGCAGAATATATATATATAAAGAAAAGAAGAGCACCCAAAAAGCAGGAATAAAAAGAAACCTTTAAATCCCTTTTAAATAATACATAATTGTAATTTGTACCTCTCTGTAATCTGAATTGTGGTCGGTCGGTCCTGTTTGGCGATCCTGAGATCCTCTCTCTACGATTATACCAATTATATATATACACACAATATATTTAGGCGAATTGTTTGCATAGTCTAAAAGCGAGTTTCAACATGAGTTCTGGTAGCGTTTTGCAATGACGACAAAGCGGGAAAAACTTATATTTTTAACTACATTTAAGTTAAACTTTGAAAACATCAAAAAAATCAAAAACAAATTAAATAATAAAAAAAAAATGAAAAAGTTCAAAGAGAATCGGTATATGATTTGTGGAGGGAAGCTACGAGTAGAAGGGGCATCATGTGGAGATCCATAGGAGATCATTTACGTATTATCACGACCAAGATGTTGCATGAGGGGCGGGCTATCCTTCACCTTTGACCGCAGCCTGCAGCCTTCCTTCTAGGGTTCGGCTGCTCAGCTTGTTTACACATTCTTTGGCGACGCACAACGTAGATCGAGACTCGAGTTTGCAGAAACAATAAACATTGCTTGGGCATGACTCAGGACATTGATGTACAGGCTTTGGTTGAGGTAGTAAGAATAGGTTCAGTATCATGGGTATCACAAAAGGAAGCTTTAAGAAAAGATAAAGAAGTAAAAATTGAAAAATGTTCATATGCGGTGGCGTGGAAAAGGAGGAAATATCACAAAGAGCATGAGAGTGTACGATGTTCATCGCTGGCAAATGGCCGGAACAAATGAGATGGAAAATAAATCCAAAGGCTCTCCTTGAGCCGGCAAATTTTCTATGTATTGGAACATTTGTTATAATTTTCAATTAATTTATTTTATTCGTCATTAAAATTCAACTAAAATATGTAGAAACTCATAATAAATAAATCGAATTTATTGCACATATGGGACTAAAAATATTTCCTTTTCTTTTCTTTCGTTCTTTTTGTTTTTGTTTTGTTTTGTTTCCTTGTTTTTCATTCAGTTTTTTCAGTTTTTCATTTACGTAGTGTATAAATTTGTATAAAAATTTGTATGTTAATAAATATGTGTGTATCTTTAAGCAATCCGATCCCATCCCTCTCAATCGTTCTCCTCGGATATGAGGAGTTCGTATTCCTGTGCCGCAAACCGATCCCAATCGGAGGTCTATAAAAAATGGAGAGGATATGTAGAGTCTGAACCGATGGGCACTGCTGTATTACACTTACATATTCATCACGCTGCGAGGCAAATGGATCTCTTTGTTCATGATCCAAATACTTCTCCAGATTGAAGAAGGTGTCGAAGAAGACGTGCGTCATTTTGCAGCGTTTCAGATCGCCCAACGTAATGCAGTCCCGATTCGCAGGCTTAATCATGTCCAGCATCTAAAGAAGAATGAATTTAAGAGGCTTCCAGAGTTGGAAAAGAGGGCTCCGCACCTGACACAGACAATCCTCGAATGGCAGGCACTCGATGCCAATGCCCTCCATGCGCTGCTGTTGCTCCTCGTAGAAATACTCCAGCTCGTACATGGATAGGGCGCCATCGCCATCGATGTCCATGCAGCGGAACCAATACTCAATGGCCGTCGGTGTGCGTTTGTCCTCCTCGGAAAGTATGAACCAAACAAAGTCTGTGTAGGACATTTTGGCCTCTTCCTCGGGTCCCTTTTTGCTATCCGTGCGCGTAACACAGCCGGAAAAGATGCGCTCCACGATCCGGGAGGACAGTGCATGGTCGCTATGCTTGGCCAGATCCTCCTGATTGATGAGCAGATCGTGATCCTTGTCCAGTTCCCAGAACTTGCAGTAGATCACATAAAAGTGCTCATAGCTAAAGAAGGCCATGATCTGATTGATGTCCTCCTCCTCCTCCAAAAGACTAATCATCTGAGGAAAAAAAAGGGATCTTTAAGCAGGGAATTCTTTTGCAATCTTGAGGGAAGATACGTACCTCTAAGAGATCAGATCTCTTGAGTTCTGCAATTGTGATCCTGCCGCTCCAACTGCGATTCACCGAATAGAAAATGCGCGCGATGACCGTGTGCACGTATCTGGAATGAAACTCGGTGGCCTCCTTGAGGAAGGCCAGTCCGGGATGTGTATCGACCACATCCTGCACCATCGGCACCAAATCCTCTGGCACAATGTAAGAGCGAAATCGCTGGCCACGCGACAGGATGTACACGAATCGGGACGCAGCCTCATGGCAATATATATTCATTCTGCAAGAGAGTAATACATATATTACTCCATTATCCATTAGGAGGGCGTATAAGTAATGTGCTTACTGTTTCCAGAACTCTACAAATCTCTGACGTTCGACGAGACCCGAATTGGACGTCTGGCAAAAGACCATCACGGGCATCCGCCAGTAGTAGGGCATGCCGCAGAGCTTCAGGATCCGTGGCAGATCGTCTTTGGTCACCTGATTGTTGGGAAAGCTATCGAAGCCGGAGAGTATACCCCGGACCACACGCTCCATGGCAATCGTTGGCTGTGGCTTGCCATGTGGAAAGTAGAATCTGCAGAAGGAGAAGGCACTCTCTAGAGTATAAATATTGTAGGATCTTCTAAGAGCACTCCCCCCACCTTGGTATGTAAACACTCTTTGTGGAGCGTATTTCCTTTTGCAGCAGATTCGTGTCCGGCGGTGGCGGCGGTGTGGCATGCAGCTTGACCTGTATAAATAATAAATTATAACCATATTAATCTTTCCATACGAAAAACTCTCGAGTTGTTTACACTTTTCTGATGCCCCGCCACTCAATAAAATTACGAATTTATTTATTTCGCATTTGGTTTCGTGCCTTTTGTTTAGATTCCGCGGAATTTTCGCAGACAGGCCCAACCCCGCCCTATTTTTCGGGGTATTTTGCGCCCTTTACCTTTTAATTTATTATGAAATGTGGGCCATTTAAATAAACATAAACAAAATTTGCTGTCTAATATAAGAGCATTGAGTGGGGGAAATGCAGAAGCAGAAGAAATGTGAAAGGAAGCTAAGATCTTGGATACCCTTTTAAAAATCGATTGGAAAGATCTTTTCCGAATATACCGAGATACCGAAGGATCTATAAAGAAAACATGTTCTTAGACCGAGCAAATTAATATTTAAGGCACCCTAGGCCTAGAAACAGATCGAAAGACCTGTCTTTATTGACTCTCCTGTTGATTCTCCTAATATATAAACTACATAATCGAAAACCCTTCCTTTTCTGCCCTGCCAACCCCCAATCAGAGTTCATAGCACCCTCCTTTTCTTAGGGTAAAGCCGCTACACGTCTTTGGGGGCAAGTACTCGTGAAATGAAAACATCTGTACGAGTACGAGTACGACTATGATAATTCCCCTCAGATCCGATACGTTGGTGGGATTTTTATGTGGCGAATCTTCTAATTAGCTAAAGAATTTTTGGGGCGGGGGCGGAAAGGTGGGCACATCTTGTGCGATAAATTCTTAATTGACAGCTACGGAAAAACATCACAGGAATATTTGTCTGTGAATGGATGGACTGAATGGAAAAATATTGGAGGGTTTATAAATAAATTAAATCTGCTTTAAATAGGCGGTAATCTATCAAGTACTTTTTTCTTTCGAAACAAATTTATTTGTTTAAAAGATTGAATCATCAATGGCAACTATAGATTTTCCACTCTAATATTTGCTCTAAGATCATAAAGGGTTTCCATGTATTGAATAATTAGCTGGAAACTCGTTTTCTTCATCCATCCTCAAAGGGCATTAAAATACTGGGAATGTTTCTGTTTCATCGATTTCTAAGGCTATTAAATTACTATTAAAATACTGTAAACATGTTTTCTTCATTGATATTCAAGGCCCTCTGGAAATTTTCGTTCATTCCCCTCCCGCTTCTGTATTATTTCTCTCTGTTTATCGTAACCTTAACCCCATCTTCTGTACAAGTAAATCCCTCCCTGTCTTTCTCTGTCTTTAGAGAACTTCCATCATGTATATAGCCCCCTGCCCAATGGCCATTCATGATTTTAAAACTGTCAACGAACACATAAATATTAATCTTTGCGTCCATCCATCCATACACAAAAAAAAGCAAACAATCCACGAAATACTCGTACTCTCGGGGCATGTGCGCGCACAAGAGTCTATTACGTATACGCCCGGCTGCTACTTCTACACTATCGTTTATAGTCAAATATTACGCATACGCAATGTTGCCTAATTTATAGGAATAGAGAAATCTCTGACACAGAGAGAGAGAGAGAGAGCAGAAATCTCTCAGAAAGAGAGAAACCAAAATGAAATTCAACTTTTGTCTGCCTAAAAGTTAATTGCAAAAAATAGTGGCGTGGGGATTATATTTTTAGACGATTTATTTGCTTTTCATCCAACAATTCAACGATCCAACCGATCCAACCGATCCAACCGATTCGAACGTTCGATGAAGTGAGGAATTTCACAGCAGCCAACAATCGTCGTTAGGCAAAAAATTCAACAACAAAAAGTTCAAGTGTTTCTTGGAATGATCCCTCCTCTCTCTCGCTCTCTCTCCCACGATTGTTGTTTTGTTTTGGTAGGAATATTGTACACCCTTGTAATTAAATAATTAAACAATTCTACAGCTAAAAACAAGCAACAATCCACAGCAAAAACACAATTGCAATTCATACCAGTACAAAATACAGAAAACAAAAAAAAAACACACAAATTAAAAATTGATAATGATCACATGCGGGGGATTCTACTCTGTGTTTTTGGTTTTGCTTGATTTTTTCTTTGTTTTTTTCTTTGTTTTTGGTTGTGTGCACGATCGAGAGCCAATGCTTGATCGTAAATGCTTGATTTGATTGTTTGTATTGTGTACGTAAATATATGCACACTCGTACGAGCACGAGCAAGAGCACTCGCATTGCCCCAACCTTTCCTATCGATAGGGGCACTCGATTGGCGAGCCCATCCCCAAAATGGGATCCAAATAGAAACAGCAACAGAAGAGGTTTCGCCAAGTTATAAGCATACACCCCTATTCCTATACGGATTACACTTTCGATTTCGAAAGCTGTTCTGTTCGGCACGCCCTTACTCCCCCGAGACCAGGCAAAAACAAAATATACTTCGTGTGGGCTTCGACCAAGGATTAATATTTCTATAGCTATTGGATCCATCGCAGGACTGACAGAAGAGCGTATCAGAAGAGTGTTCAGAAAGTTATCTTTGGGGGATATTTTTACAAATATGCTCGTAGAGTAATAGAGATTCAATATTATATTCCCCTGCTTCTAAGAAATCAATGATCAAAGATCCGTCTCTCTCCTAGTATTCCAAATCCCAGTATTCCCCACAGTTTTCTCGGTTTGTAGATTGTTATACGTAAGTAGATCTCGTATCAAAACCAGACCTAAGTTAACACCTTTTCCATGTGAATCCCCTCACATTTGTGCTTCTCTTTCTTTCTCTTTCGCTGAATTTAGTCAGTGATTTGGCACATGCTTTCATCTCTCATGTGGGGTAACCTTAAATCAATCAATGTTGCCGCCGCTGGCTGCCACTGCCTCTCGCATCGATAACAAATGCAATTATCTGAGAGGAGATCGGAGAGGGGCCTGGGGGCCTGCACCACAGGCACTCAATTTGTTGCTATAGTTTGTCGCTTTTTCACATTTTCCTCTGGCATTTTCAACTGTTAGATAACAATCGCATGGGCATGGGTGGCATCCAATTGGCGGCGGCGGGAGGGTAAATCCACCAGCCCCACCTCATGAATATCATTCAATTAGGGCCTCTGGGCCTTAGGGAACGAGGGACTGGGGGCTGCAGAGGAGACTCACCTTGAGGAGACTCTTGGGCGCAACGTCGGCCTGGGGGCGCTTGATGTTGAGGAATGCATGCCTCACGTCCGGACACTTTTCGAACATCAGAACACGCTCCGCCACCGATCCGCGTGTGAGGAGACCCGCTAGAAGAGATGACGTATCATCATCACGTGGATTTCTTGGTAGATTTCTGGTAGAACGGGGACTACTACGGGTATGGGGTACTCTGGTTGGGTTCTGGGATCTACTATTTTCAATCGTACCATTCTTGTTCTTTGTGGGATCCTGGCTGCCGTTGGTCAGGGCTGGCCGAGCCCCGCTAGTGGGTTTCACTTTATTCAACGTTGGCATCGTTGTACTGACGGATGTTGCATCCATCGATGTTGCTGCTGTCGCTGGTGCGGATGTTCCCACAGAAGATGCGTTGGACACAATGTTGCTTGAACTGTGGCTGTTATCAGTGGCACTGCTGCCTCTTGTGGATTTGCGTGTGGCAGTAGCTACTACCGATGTTGCGGGTTTTTCTTTGGTTGCCGGCTGCTGCTGCTGCTGCTGTTGCTGTTGCTGCTGCTTCCCTTCGGCGCTGTTCTCTTTGGTTTTGCTTGACTTGCGATTTGTGGCCACCACCGTCGCCTCGGCGCTCTTATCACTCACTGCCTCTGCCACTCTGTGGGGCTGTGGGGCATCAATAACATCGATGCTAACTGCTGCTGTTACGGCACTTGTCCCGCTCTTGGCTTTGGTCTGCTTTTTGGTGGGGGATTGTTGCTCTGGGGCGGCTGCTGCCGCTGTTACCTTTACAGAATTGGCAACCTTCCCGCTGCTGCCGCTGCCGCTGCTGCTGCTGCCTCCACTCTGCCGCTTCTTCAGAGGATTGGCTGCCGTCGCCTCCTTCTGCTGCTGGATTATCTCACTGATCTTCAGGAGATGCGCCGTTTGCTCTTGGGACAGATTATTCATATCCAAATGGAGGTTGATGTCGTAGTTGAGATTCACATCGGGCAGGGATTTGCTGACGGCAGCCACTTTCTTTGGGGATTGCAGGGCCTGCTCGAAGGCGGAGGCGCCCCCGGCGGTGGCAGGGCCAGCGGCCGCTGACTTCTTCACCTTTCCATTGGCGGCGGGTCCCTCGGATTTCTTAGCAGTCTTTCCCCTTTGCTCCTTGTCCTTGTTCACGAAGCTGGTGACCATCTTTTGGAGCCCCTCCGCATCAGCTGTGGGGGCGCCTGCCACCTCTGCAAAGTCGCCCGAGCCGGCGGCATTTGTATACATCTCCAAGAGCTCCACCGGAGGCAGCCCGCGCATCTTCCACTTGCGGTAGATGGCATCCGCATGCTCGTTGATTTTCTTTGAAATCTCCGCAATCTCGGGATCGCTTGCACTTGTGCTTGTGGCAGCCGCTGATCCCGTCGTCGATGCCTTTGGCGACTTGGGGCTGGCTCCAGCCGGCTTCCGGGTGGTGGTTGTCGTCTTTGTGGCACTCGTCACCGCCACGGAGCTGATCATGTTCGGAGCCCCCGAACCCGTGCTGCTGCTCAGCTTCTTCGTTTTTGTGGTTGTTGTTGTGGTGGTGCTCGAGGCCTGCATTTTTGTTATTTTTTTTTTGTGTTTCGATATTTCTTTTGTTCTTTTTGCTTTACTTTCGCCGAAAAATCACATTTTCTTTCGTTCACATTTTTTCTCCAATAAATTTATGATATTTTTAATTCAATTTCCAGCTTTTTATTCAAGCGTTTTCTTTGGGGGAGGGAGAAGATTCACATGCGTTTCATTCACTTTTCACTTTTCACATTTCACATCGTCTTCACTTCAGAGTTTTTCCACCGTAGGCTGCGTATGGTATGGCGAAATCTATTTATAAATGGAATATACCAAAATTTCCTATTTCGTTTATTTCAGACGCCGAAAACCGAAAGAGAAACAGAAACAGACAGGCACACACACGTTCACACACGAACACACATGGATAGGGATCGAGAGGAGAAGACGCACCACACGAAAATATACACGGATAACGGGACCAGGCCCAGGCACAGCGACAGCATCGCATCCCATCAGAGAATATCGAGAGGCAACGCGTACACGGCGGCGGCACAGTGGTTGTGGGAGAATGGAAATTGGATGAAAACGGAAAGAGGTGATATTCTATTAGAATATCTTATCTTGATCTCTTCACTGCCACTAACAATTATCGTATTGTATCACTCAATTAATTAATGTTTTCACACCTTGCAAGATCAAACACCAAGCAATTATCAAGTCAAGTTGATTCTCTCATTTCTATTCGATTCGATTCGGTGATATTCGTGGGAAAACAATCAATTAATCAATTGAACTAATTGAATCAATTTCACTGCCTCACAAACGCAGCTTGTACCACTGTGCATGCGTAAGAAATGTATAAATGCCGCCCGCCTTTGCCGTTTTTTTTACGTGTGAGGGGCGGGATGGGATGGGGGATGGAAACGGGATGAGGATGAGACCGGGAGACTGCGCTGCACACTGCGACGACGACAGAGGCTAAGTCGACGGCGGTTGTTCCTACTGCTTCCTCTTCAACGTTGTACTATTTATTCGAAAATAAATTTCGAAGTACCGCACGCACACTCATTCTCATTCCGCCTTCTAATGCACTTTACATATGACTGTCTGTTCCCCACTCGCTAAGTGTGTGTGCTCGGTGTGTTTCTGTGTGCATTAACATACATACATATATTTGAATATTTGTCTGGTTTTTATTAATGATTTAATTGCATTTATGCCTCAGAGGCATAAGGCATAGAGGCGCGTGCTGACGACAATAGCGACGGATTTCGTCATTAATTAATTAACCAAACCAAAGGTTAATAGATTTTTTGCGGGTTGACATTTCGTTTTCGTGTCGGTTTGGTTCCATTTGGCGAATATTTGCAATTATTATCGAATTAGAAAAACACACGCGGCGGAAAATGGTTGTTTTACTTTTTGGAAAAACGCTGGCAGGCTTCCGTTTTAAACGAGAGTCTAAATTTAACAGCAAAACAGAACAGATTTTGAACAAAAATAATGTAAATTTTATCCGAGAGCGAAAACCAAGCGAACTGCACGCGGACGCTGCCCGATGCTGCTTAGCGGTTCGTGTTTGTTACTGTAAATCCCTCAGCCGCGCTGCTGAAAATAACATCAGCCATAGCGAATAGAGAGAGTGTGTGTCCGAGGTGATCTCAGCTGTTTGCTGCCGCTGCACTATACTTATGGCACTCTCTTCCTCAGCCACCAAGAACAAGCGCTCCCACACACGACCCCAACCAAGCCCCAACCATTCGATCGTCGGGCGCAGAGAGCCAGAGAGAGAACAGAGGCCGAAAACATCGTCCCATTACTTTGGCGTTCTCTATCTCTCCCATTTACCCCCACACGAATAGGCAGCGGCAGAGGGCAGCGGCAGAACACTTGCCGTCGTTTACCCACTCACGCTCACACACACACACTTATACACGTGCAAGCGCCAAGCCATTGTCGAACATAAAAAAATACAAAAATCAAATCATAGGTGTTTGTTAATTATACACTGTCCTACAGAGGACAGAGGGCATAACTGCATAACGATGAAGTTTGGCAAACAAAACGATAAGGTAATAGCCCCCGTAAAGCACACTTGCTTATATTTGTATGTAGTTTGTAAAGTGTGCGACAAATAGTACGAGAAGGAGAGGGGAAGCAGGATAGCCATCACCTTATCTTGTCATTCGAACATCATTGACTTGAATTCGAACTCGAACAATTAAAGGCTTAAGCAATGGCAGGGCATACAATAACGGCTCTTGCTGCACGTTTCTTCAAGTTTTTTTTCGTGTCTGCCTCATTGAACAGGAAAACAGCAGCAGCAAGAGCAACAACAACAACAAAAATTCGAAGCATTTATCTCGCTTATTTGCTAATGCTAAATTATCTCCATCTTCTGCTTCTTCTATTCGTTCCATCTTCTGCTTCGTCTGTTGCTGCTGTTCTGCCCCCGCAAATGTTTGCTGCAGTTGTTGTTGCTTTTGTTTGTACCTGTAGCTCGTTTTATTTCCCCGCTTTTGTTATGTTACCTTTTTTGCAGGTGGGCGAGCAATACGAATTTTGTGTTTGTTTGTTTAAAGAAACCCGAATAAATGTTGAGTAAATTGAAATGCGATTCATGTTTTCGCATAATTTCGAAAATGATATTCCTTTTAAAATACCCTACGATTTCAACAATTTGTTGATAGATTTTACACCTACATATATACAGATATTCGTACAAACAGTAAACCGCAAAAACACAGCTCTGACTGGATGATAATGATATAATAATAATGACGACGATGACGACAACTATGAAGATAATGATGATCTGAGCTCAGCTTCCGGTTTTGCGCATTTGGTATTTATTTTAGATTTTGATCTATATGATCTCCGTCTAACTTTATACAGCTTTATTTATCACACGATGATGTCGTTTTTATGGTTTTTAATTCTATCTCTGGTTGGATGCCTTGCGGTGTGTAATTGATTTAAACCAAAAGACCGTCCAACCTTAACATGTGTCGACTGTCACATAAATTTTCACATACAAATTGACAGTTACAGTGACAGGTATCGATTGATGGACAACATTTCGTAATCTCTCGATCAAGAACTCGTCCACTCCATCCCTTCAGACTTCACTGTACTCACGTTGTCGCTTGTCGCATAAAACCATATAAGGGTTAAGAGAGAGATTAGCTAAAAAGTTGACCCAATTCGAGCAAAACAAAAGGCCTTTATGCTAAAATTTGGATCCACAAAAAGCAACCCCCGCACGCACACCTATTCGGAAAATGAGTGTCTGCGACCAGACGCCCAAACAATCGGACCCCCGAGCGTGACAATGGAAGTGTGAATAGATCAGTCGCTATAGAGAGGGGGGCCCGGGCAGGCACCTCTATAAGCAGCTTAGCGGCAGAGAGTCATATAGTCAGAGAGCCAAAGCCCAAGCGGGGGATCAGTCTCGACTCGGAAGAGTGTGTTTGCTTTTGGGCATTTTTCTAATGGCTCGTGACTTTGATGGCAAAAAGCACACACATCACACATTCCGTTGGGACATTGGGTGTGGAAGATCAATAACATGAATAATGGATGTTTGGACAAATGCTACTCATCTTTATATATAATTTTTAGTGAACTTTCAGAGTTCCAAATTGATAGAAATACTGAAAATAGTTCTAAAGGTGCCTCTATGTCTGATACGCACTCCTCTCATGCTTCCATTATATTTTTCCTGTTACGTATTGCCCATCGATTTCTTAAGCATTGACACTTTAAATTGTTGACTTTCCACGCCTCTTTTTTCGGGCACAATGTCAAAGAGACGAGACCCGTAGATACCCATAATCGAGAGGTGCTGAAAGAAGCCTCTGAAATGTCTAACTATTGACATTGGCCCATTGCAATGGGCTATTATGATTATAAGCCAAAAGCTGTCTGCACTTTTGTAGTATGTACGTAAATATTTTTAGGTGCACTGGCGTCTTGGCTAATTGAATTTGAACCCTACCACAGGGGGTTCTTTTAAGAATCTCCAAGGAAAACTATAAAAGCCCCAGAGCCACCAGCGGACGTTGCAGGTTTCGAACGACCAATCGCCGCGAATAGTCCGCTCCAGTGAAATATTCAAAATAAATTTAGGGAATCCTTTAATGTAAAAAGTTTTTGAAAAATATCTAACCGAATTTGCAAGCTTTTTATGTAGAAAGAGTGAGATTTATAGGCGGGATATAGTGACACACAAATAACTGGGAAAAATAAAATCACAATGGATAGGTAGGAAGATCTACATACTCGTAGATGATGGGATGGGATGACCTATACCCTATTTTGTTGCAGCTTTGCAGCAGTAGCCACACAATTGGGGCCGCATTTCGCAGCCCTTTCGAATGGTTCGGTGGTGGATAAGGTTACCCCCGACATGGCACATCTAATCAGCCCTTACTGGAATCAGTTCCCCGCCATGGACCCTATCTGGGCCAAGATCCTTACGGCCTACATGATTATTATTGGAATGATTTCCTGGTGTGGAAATGGCGTGGTGATCTACATCTTTGCCACCACAAAGTCACTGCGTACTCCTGCAAACCTCCTGGTCATCAACCTGGCCATCTCCGACTTTGGCATCATGATCACCAACACGCCCATGATGGGCATCAATTTGTACTTTGAGACCTGGGTCCTCGGACCCATGATGTGCGACATCTACGCGGGTCTGGGCTCTGCCTTTGGCTGCAGCTCCATCTGGTCCATGTGCATGATCTCCCTGGATCGCTACCAGGTCATCGTCAAGGGCATGGCTGGACGACCGATGACCATTCCACTGGCATTGGGCAAGATTGCCTACATCTGGTTCATGTCGAGCATTTGGTGCCTGGCCCCCGTCTTCGGCTGGAGCAGGTAAGAAGGATTCTTTGTATTTTAAGGGGTGTCTGGAATGGAAAAGCAGGGTACTTTTCCTCCATAGAGAGGGAGACAGTTGTCTCTCAAACGATGGTCAACACAGGCAGAAACGTAAAGCAACCGAGGAGAGGTGCTGCCTGACGCGCGACACTTGTATCCAAAGACGATTTAAAGGTGTTTTGAAGCGGAAAAGCTGGGTTGCACCTATGGAAACTGTCTGCTAGTGAAAGAATGGCTCAAGTATAGGCTGTTCTAAGAGAGAATTTTAGTGGTGAAAATACTCAACAATCAGAAAGCTGTGTCTTTGAAGTACCTCTACGCATATTATAGCTATAATATATTTTAGTAAAATCTTCGTCTATCCATTTCTCAAGGTATGTGCCGGAGGGTAACTTGACATCGTGTGGTATTGACTACTTGGAACGCGATTGGAATCCACGCTCGTACCTGATTTTCTACTCGATCTTTGTCTACTATATCCCGCTCTTCCTCATCTGCTACTCCTATTGGTTCATCATTGCTGTAAGAACAGACACGGACAGACCCCTATATCATTTAGTATATCCTCTTTGATAACTGTTATTTTGTTTAGGCCGTTTCCGCTCACGAGAAGGCCATGAGGGAGCAGGCCAAGAAGATGAATGTCAAGTCCCTGCGCTCCTCCGAGGATGCCGACAAGAGTGCCGAGGGCAAGCTTGCCAAAGTGGCTCTGGTCACCATCTCCCTGTGGTTCATGGCGTGGACTCCATACTTGGTGATCAACTGCATGGGATTGTTCAAATTTGAGGGTCTAACTCCACTAAATACCATCTGGGGTGCCTGCTTTGCCAAGTCGGCGGCCTGCTACAATCCCATTGTCTATGGCATTAGGTGGGTCTATATCTTATACGATTTCGTCCATGATCTCTGATCCTATCTCCTGTTTTACAGCCATCCTAAGTATCGCCTGGCTTTGAAGGAGAAGTGCCCTTGCTGTGTTTTTGGCAAGGTCGATGATGGCAAATCGAGCGAAGCCCAATCGCAGGCCACCAACAGCGAGGCCGAATCCAAGGCATAAAAAGGAAAAAAAAAGATACATTTCTCTTATAACAACAGCAACAAAAGCAACATCTTACAACAGCAACAACAGCAACAACAACAGCAACAACAACAACAACAACAACAACAACAACAACAACAAGAACAACAAGAACAGCAACAACAACAAGAACAACTGCAGCAACAGAACGAAACGCTTTCGAATACTAACAACATCAACCAAAAAATAGAACAACACCTCTATGGAAAAATGTGTAAATTTCCTCATTTACAAATTTCTTGCCTCCAATATCTAAAAGCAACAAATCTTTATCTAAAAAACACTTCTGCAATGTCACTAAAGACGAAACAAACAAAAAAAACTTAAACAAAAAAAATAAATGCAAACGAACTAGAAAAGTTATAAGCGGAAAGTGTGTGCTTTTCTTCTCTCGCTAAATAATTCACTCGCAGATATCTGTCTTTTCATATCCGATCCTAAGATTGTCTAGAAATTTGATAATACCATGGATTTTTCTTGAGATTAATACCTTTAAGACAGCCATCCTTTTTTAGTTCTTAAACGTACCCCTAAAGATACAAGTATACTATACCTGGTATATTTTTTTCATAAGATTATTATTTCCGATTTTATGCTTATTTTTCGGGGTCCTATGGGGGCATCCAGAATGCCCAATGATATTTCGATCCATAGGTTATTTTTCTATTTCCAATTTCTATTCTATTTTCTATTATTTCCAACAATTCACTCTCAGAACTCTTGCCTCTATTACGTTTTTAAAAAAAGTTAGAAGGAATCATCAAAGCATAAAAATAATAGCTTACTACATTCAAAAAATTAGAAGAAACATTTTATTTCGGTTCCTCAAAATACTGTAATCTCAGTTATCTGTGAATTGTCCGATCCATTGGTATTCCTTTCAATTTGTAGCAGTTTATTCAGTTGTTCTCTATTCTTTATAACAGTTCAAACGAGGCTCCAAAATTTTCTGTTTTACTAAAAATTTTTGTGTTAAAAAATCGAAAAAAGTTTGTAGTTTTTAGAAGATTTTAAAGCAAGTGTAAATTATTACAAAGTTACCTTTTGGCTTCTCAATCACGTTCTCCTTCACCCCACACTACTCTTCTCCATCGATGCTGTGTGCTGTTCGCAGCTGAGATTAATCAGGCGGTATTTACAGTGAGTATCATTGTGTACATGGATGAAGCAACCCTCCAAACGTAATCCTTGCTCTTTCCCTTAGCTATTTACTAATCAAGCTTTGGAACTAAGAAATCCAAATTTTTAAAGTATTCTTTTCAAAACAAAATATTGTAAGTATCCAGTGAGGTCCATGAAGGAGATCTCCGCTAATCTTGTACACTGCTCACTGCCCCGCGTACAGGTCTACATTTCTGGCTGCAGGTTAAGGTCGAGACCTTTAGTTCTTTGGCAGAACTAAAATCATTCCACTGGAGGTTCAACCATGGATTTCTTGTAGGATTGTTCGACGATAATTGTAACTTTCTGGCGCTGATCTCGAAAAAAAATCGCTTAGTGATGTTATATTTTTATTTTGTTATTGTTTTAAATTAAGGCACTTAAATTCCATTTTGTTTTATAAATTAACATGCATGTGAGGGGTGGGGGAGGTAGGGGAAGGCACAAAAGCATGGGAAATTCCCCAAAGTAAAAAGAGAGATAACGAAGAATCTCTGCACTGCTGGATACCCTGTAAATGGGGGGCATCCACACAGCTGTTAGTAGCACATGAGACATTAACATTAACAATTAATTAAGGCATTGCTTTCGGGCGGCGGCGGCGGGGATGGGATCACTCGCTGCAGGAATCATATTCGCTTTCGCTCTTTTTGATCTTCGTCTTGATGCTCCCTGAGGTTCCTGGTGTTCCCGGTGTCGTGGTGGTGGGCGATGCCAGGGTATTGTTGTTCAGGGAGGAGCCACCACCACCAATGGGCTTGTGGTAAGTGCTAGGCGGACTATCCAGACAATCGGATGAAGTGCAGACACGCTCTTGAATGATGAGCTTCCACAAACGCACCTCAATGCCAACGCTGGAAGAGAGAATATAAATTTAGAAGAGCTTCGAATGAGAGGTATCTAGGCTATTCCCACCGCAATCCCAGACGCATGAGATCCAGCTTTTCCATATTGTAGATGAAATCCTCAAAGGTGAAGCCCTCATTCAGTATGAGTGTCTTTGAGAACTCATCAATATCCTGCTGCGTTAACCACTGCTCCAACTGCTCGTCTATCTCGTGCAGACCAAAGTTGTGCTTGTTAAGCTGTCGCCTGGGATTCCCAGAGAGTGCTGGACGTGCGCTTCCTGCTCCCCCCGCTGCCGCTGCATTGGGACTCATTCTATGGCACTTTTTGTTGAATCCATTGATGGTGCGTCTACGGAGGGAGATTCTTTGATTAGATATACATTAAACAGCTCTAAAACTCGCACCTTAATCTCTTCCTGCCGCCCATGTAGATGTGGGCCAGCTCCTGGCTTATGTTGTGCAATGCCCGCATGCTCTGGCGCTGCTGCTCCATCATCTGGCGCTGCAGCTTGTGCTGATTCTCACGTATGTCGCGCAATATGCGCACATACTCCACAGAACTGTGGAGTGCCCCATCGTAGCCAGAGTCCGAGGGCAGCACGCCGCCAGAACTGATGGAGGGGAGGACTTTCTCCAGGCACTGCTGCTTCTCCTGACTGTCCGAGGAGCCTGCATGCTGCAGCGGTGAGGTCTGTACGCTCTCATCATCGTTGCCAGATAGATCCTTGTCCGCCAGGTTGGCCCCCAGTTCCGGTGAGAAGATGGTGACGGCTGCCTGCACCGCACGCTTCACGAGATTATCTAAGGCGAACATCCAATGCGGCTTGATGCAGTGGTACCTCAGCACACAGACGACTACATCCTGAAAGGAGTACAGAGCCAAATGCAGATGATCCAAGGCCACTGCATCGTTGTTTAGCTTCTGCTTTAGCTCATTGATCGTTGCCTCCAAATGCTTCTCATTCTCGTTTATAATGTAGTCCCTTAATCCGCGTATCAGCACCTCCAAATCGCTCTTCCGGATGGCAATTGAATTTTGATCCGCGTCGATTTTCTTCAGCCAGATGTCACACATCTTGGACTCATCCAAAGCGAGGACTTTCGATAGAGTGGTGCGTCGCTGCGAGTCCTTTTTCAGCCTATAAAAGCCATCCGTTTCGCTCGTCTCACTGATGCTAGTGCGCAGCGATGGCGTAGAGGGTTCAATCTCGGGAGAGAGCAGAAATCCGGAAGAGTTGCGGCGTTCCAGCAGGCTGGGCAGCTCATCAATATCCACAGAAGATGAGTGAGTAACGCTAAAGAGAAGCTCACACATTAGATTGGCTGTGAATGGGGATTGGGTGTGCGACTTACTCCAGTTCTGGTGTGGTGGGCGTATTGTAGGTGGTATTGTAGGTCAATGGAGCCGTCGTTTTATTTACCAGGCGATCCGCTGGCACCGAAATGCTCCTGCCAAAGTCCGTATTGATGGGTAAGCCAGGTCGCGGCTTGCGTGGTTTGCTGCACCAATCAAATGAGAATGTTAAATCAAGGAATAAATCAATGACTTGCCCCACTTACTCAGCCAGGAAGGGATCCTCCAGCAGCTGTGAGGCCGATGGTCTATCCAACACGCTTATGGCAAAGCAACGCAAAATAAAGTTCTTGGCATTCGTGGACAGCTCTACGGGTATATTTGGATGCTTCTTGTGGTACCCCACCTTGAACATGGCCGCCTGGGCGCAGCCGAGCTCAATGAACGGCGGTTTCCCGGTGGCCATCTCCACATTTGTGCAGCCAAAGGACCAGATATCTGCCGCCGGGCCATAGCCTCGCACCCCCTGATCAATCACCTCGGGCGCCATGTACTGCAGGGTGCCAGTGAAGGTCTCCGTCATGGGATTGATGCGCGCGAGTCGCTTGGAGGTGCCAAAATCGGAGATCTTGACGACACCACTGTACGTGTTCACCAGAACATTGTCGCCCTTGATGTCGCGATGGACAATGTCCTGCTCGTGCAGGTACTTGAGTCCCTCCAGTATCTGCTTGGAGTAGAAGGCCATGGTGGACTCGTTGTCCTTGAGCGGACCCCATTTGGTCTCGAGCAAATCGGATAGCGATCCTCCCGGCACCTGCTCCATGAAGATCTTGAAGAAACCATCCTCCGAGCGTGAGCCCAAATACTGTACAATATTCCGATGCCGCAGCTGCGAGTGGAGCTTGATCTCTTCGTGGAGTGGCTGCACATCCTGCGAGTTTTTCTCCGGCACCTCCTTGATGGCAATCCGCACTTGCGTTTGCTTATCCCTGGCGGCATACACTGTGCCGTAGGTGCCCTTGCCCAGGACCATCTTGCGATTCTGCTCATCGTAATCGTATTCGTACTGGAAGAAAAATTGGGATAACAATTTAGTGGTGGTTTTTAGGGGAACCTAACCTAATCTATCGATATCGATAATTATCGATATCGATTACTTATCGAACCTTAAATGATTACATGTACATATTCTATCATTTTTTGACCATTACATAATTTATCGATGAAATTTGATCAGAAAAAAATCACTTTAGCACTCAAGACTCACCTCTATTTGTGCATCGTCATTGCTGAGATTAACAAACACCTCCTGATCGGCCGTCATTTCCAATATCAAATCGTAAAACTTTTGCCGGCACTCGGACGATGGAAAGTAGATTTGAAAGTCATCCGAATTGTGATGGACATAAAGATACGCGCAGCGATCATCGCGCTTGTACAGGCTCACGGATTTGATTTTCGAGGCCACAAAGATGAAATCGTGGAGCTTCTTGCAGGTGTTCTTTGAGTGCGCCAGACAGATGTTCACAATCTGTATGGATTTTTCATCGGCATCCATGTTGATGGTCACATAGCTGGGCATATAGATCTTCTGTGGCTCGAGGATCTATCCGAAAAGGGAGAGATTATCGAAGATCTTTAGATGATACTCTTTAGACACTCACCAATATGGGAAATCGTATGCTGTTCTTAATCTCCTCTGTATTTGTGGCCTCCAAGAAGAAATCCATCCAGAACTGAAAGACCTGCTCTTCGATGGGGGGCATACGATCCTCGGGCTTCTTGCGGAACCTATGGATCAACGAAATGTTGCCAATCGTTGACTTTAGATACCAATTGGGGGGCTTCAGCTTGAACATGCATTCGGCCGCCTGAATGGCCTTGGCATAATCCTCGGCCAGCACAGAGATCTCAAAGAATGTGGCCACATCCCAGTATTCGCTCAGCGTCGAGAGGCTGCCCTTTTTCCCGATGAGATTGTTCAGGGTCATGCCAATGTGCTGCAGTTCCTCCGTGTTGCTGAATTCCTTGCCCTCGATGACCAGCAGAGTGGCCAGATTGATGCCCGCGTACTCATTTGGCTGCACTTCGAAGCTCTGGCGGTACCATTTGATGGCATGCGCCAGACTGGTGGCGTCCGTGTAATCCGACTCCACAAAGATGTCCTTGTAGATGCGACCGCACAGGCACAGCATGTCCGGGAAGTGGTTCTCCTTCTTTTCGAGGGCTTTCAGTGATGACTCCAGGGCCTTCTCTCTATCCCCCTTGCGGTTTCTGCGATTCAGGGCAAAGGCATAGAGGAAACTCATGTTTCCCGCCTCCACAAACTTGCGGGTGTTTGGTATATTCTTCAGATCATTAACCAGCCGCACCATGGCATCGTAGTCCTGCACATCCCTTAGCGAGCACATAAAACTGTGCACCACCTCGCCGGAGAGTACATGCGGATCATCCAGACGCTTGCGCATCTCATGGAGTATGCTCTGCAGCTTGGCTCCATTGGTGGCATACGTATCCCTGGCTGTCCGCATGTCGCTCAAGAACTTTTCCCTCATGTGTGCTCTGAAAAAGAGTTATGATTAGCAGCAGAAACTAAACATCCAGACAGACATCCATTTACTTTGATTGGATTTCTACATCTTGAAGCTTTCTACGGAGACGACCTTGCAGTGTGCTCACGCGTCCGTCTCCGGGTTGATCTTTGCTATTGGGTTGATTGGTCAAAAGACAGCTGTTGCTCTCTGCATTCAGTTTGTAGCTGAGAAACAAGTAATTTCCACAAGAGACCTAAAGGAGAGAGAGGGAGAGGTGTACACATTTTAATGACCGCCAGTGTAGGTGTGCCCGTCAGTGTTGGATGTTTGCGTGGGTGGGCGATTAAAAATAACAATAATGCGAGCTATATAGTCACCGGAAATAGAAAAACAACAAACAATCGCCAGGAAACATGACTTGTTGCTGCCGTTTCAAACACATATTGCTTAACATTTTTATCTTATCGGAAATGCCCCCGTCGCTCCGTTGCATCATTCGCAGTAAGATGTTTGCGGCTGGACTGCCACAGAGGGCACACAGGGCACACAACACCTCTCCCAGTCCCAACACCAACCTCAAACCGAGATAATACACACCTTAAGGCTGAGCGTCTGTTTGGATTCCACATCGTTGTAGATTAAGATGATTTCCTTCATGCCAAAACTCTCCCGCACCCCATAGTGATACGAGAGCGTTCGCTGCTGGGCCAAAACACTCAAATCTATCACCGCAACATCGGCATTGTAGAATGTTTCCATCACATTCGATTCGCCGAAATCCAATTTCTCAAACTGCAAGAAAACGGCACCAATTTGGTTTCATTTTATTTGTAAGGAATTTCCCATAGGTCAACCAACTCCCACCTGGACACGCTGAAAGTTAGCCCCGGCCGCCTGTACGGCCCGTTTGACCTCCTCCAGGGCACAGATGCGATCTTCCAGATGATCGCCCACGACGGTATCAATTACACAAACAACGTCCATAGCTGCGGGCTATTCCTGGCACCGATCGACCGATGGCTGGACGGATGGATGGATGGACGGGGGTCTTGCTGCCGCAATCAGGGCGTATTTAAGGTACTTTCTGTTGGCCAAAATCGCGCACTTCAATTGTAAACACCTTCATTACCACATACTTGTGGCCATTGCATTGTGTTAATTGCCGTGCAACGAAAAATAAATCAAAAATCGAAAATTATCAATAAATAAAGAAATTTGTAGAAATGTGACTTTCGATCAAATATACCGTCCAGCCTTAGGAATATACCGAAATATTTAAAAATATATACCGTAAATATACTGACGAGCTAAAGTTCTATTTTACATATTCCCCGTTTTTGATATTCCGTAGAATATTACCATCTATATAGAACATTTAGCAATGCCCACATAGTTTTATACGATTGTTGAATCAATTTTCTACTTAACTGGCTTATTCTAAATACTTTCTTTTATTGCATTTTGCGTAAAAAAAGGTTTTAGCGAAAAAGGTCAAACAAATGAAACGTAATAAAACGTAAGAGAAAAATCGTTCCAATTGCTCAATTTCTTTATTCCGTTGTATAATGCTGCCCTAAAACCCACATAATTTTAGGCCATTAACGAATACATTTTGTACCTGATTGACTAGTTTTAAGTACTCTCTTTTATTGTATAGTGTATAAAACAGGGTTTAAGGAAAAAAGGTCAACAAAAAACAGTTCGTGTGTCTGCAATTGACATTTTTATTGGCACTAAGTGGTGCAGAAACTAGTTCCAGTTCCAGTAATTAAAGTAGACATGAAGACGCGCCAAAACACGCCCGGGGCGTTGCATTCGAGTTGCGAAACTATCTAGGACCCCATACCCATACTCGCCTTGCATCATGTTGAATCACGCAAATCCCAGGCAGCTTCAAGGCACGCAAAGACAATGACGCCAGTCCCACTTCCTTCTCCTTCTGCTCCGTCGCTTCTTCGCACTCCGCCTTGGTGTCGAGGACGCATAACGGCAGTAACGTAAGTGAGTATGGAATGTCACGTCAACCGGAGTTTGTGCATAGGTATACCCTATTTGGTTAATATAATATCAAGAAACTGTTTTAAAACGTAATTAGTTAAAAAATTATCTCAGATTTTTATGTTTTAGACATATTAATGCATATGATTAGGGTCTTGTAAGTATATCTCCATCCCGATACCCATTCTTGGTTTCTGTAAGAAGACCAAAACCTTCAAAATATCGTTGAAATACCGTTAAAACAGAGACTGACTAGTTTCTGCATATAATGGAGCCTGAGATGACAAACATTTTCTCAATTCTATAATATCCATTTCCACAGGGTATGCAAATGTTGCACAATTCGCGCCATGTTGAGGAACAATTGGGACTTAAGCCTTATTTAATATTTCCATATGAGTATTATAATGTAAAGCATATAGATTATGTTTTGTAAGAATATTTAACAAAAACAGGAAATATAAGCGTAACAAAAGAATTATTCAATAATATAACAAGTTCTTAAGTGTTTTCTAAATAAATGTCATTTCATCATTAACCAGCAAAAAGCTTGACAAACATAAAATTAAAGATGCAATAGAAATCGGACACAATCAGGCATATTGTTGTTGTTCGACGCCTTTTTCGCGTATCTCCAGTTAAGAACTTTCGTCAAAGCCTTTTCTCCTTCTTTTTGGAGCACCCTTGCTTATGTTTCTCGTAAAGACGTTCGCCACTGTGAATATTACGAAAATGGTGCTTTAGCGCGTAATTATCTCTATATTTTTTGTCGCACTGCGAGCAATCGAAAAGTCCTTCGCCAGTGTGGGCCCGAATGTGCATAACCAGAGAATACTTGCGAATAAATTTCTTGCCGCAAGTCAAGCAATCGTAAGGACGTTCGCCAGTGTGAATACGAGTGTGCTCATCTAGGTGAATCTTGCGCGTATATTTCTTCTCGCAATACGTGCACTCGAAGGGACGCTCGCCAGTGTGAGCACGCATATGCCTAGTCAGGTTGTTTTTAAACGTAAATTTCATACCGCACTCCTGACACGTAATATTCCGTTTTCTGGTTGGGGATAAAATACACATTAAGACGAAAATATATAATGGAAAAGATGGACTCACTTTGGCAAGGATTCGGTCGTGCAGTCCTTCTTCGTGGGGTTTGATATAGCAGGTTCGGGGTCAGTGAGCTTCATCCTGATGTGAATAAAAAAGTATTAAATGTCTATTTAATCATTCGATGATTGAAAACCTACATCTTTACCAATGGTGGACTGTCACTGCAGGAGAGCATTTCACAATCAATCTCCTCGGAGTCCGAGTCGATCTGTTTCGTGGCACTAGGGGGCGTACCTCCTTGGCTACGCTCCAGTTGGCCTTGCTCACCAGCGTGCTCTTTACTGTGGATCTGCAGATAAAGTATTTCGATGAATTCTGCATTGCATTCTTGGCATTTAAACATGCCAACGTCGCTGTGTTTGACACGGTGCTTCATCACCTCATCCATGTTCGGAAATGAGTGCGGGCAACGCGTGTACTCTAAGGCTGCCATTGGAATGTCGTCCTTGGTATGTCTCAATAGACTGCTTTGACCATGTTCATTAGAGTGCTCTTTACTGTGGATCTGCATATAAAGGATGTCGATGAATTCCGCATTGCATTCTTGGCATTTAAACAGGCCAACGCCGCTGTGCTTGACACGGTGCTTCATCGCCTTATTCATGTTCGGGAATGAGCGCGTGCACTCTAAGGCTGCCAGTGGCATGTGCTTTTGTTGATGTCTTCTTAGGCTACGTTCGTTTACATAAAAGCGTGAGCACTGGGGACATTTATGGCACGTCTTATTAATGTGAAATTCGAGCTTGTACTGTGAGTCAAAACATTTATAGCATTGCGGACACAAAAGTTCAGCGGTACTACGAATTTTTCGGTACTACGTGTTCTTACTTCCAAGAGGCTTTATTTTGCTCCTTTAATGAGAAAATTAGCAACGATTCGCTTTTAAAAGCCAAGTACTTACATTTCGGCCGTCTGGTTGTTCTTGTGACTGGTGGTATGTCTTTTCAGGTGGTACTCAGTTATGAATCCAGGCACACTCGGCACACTTTCGCCATCCTTGGCACTTGTGTTTACGGCAGAAAAGATGAGTCCATGCGCTTTTTGATTTCCGACTGCAGGCCATATGCTCAGCTGTAGCTTAAAACGGTATAAGGGGTTAAAGTATGCCAGTTTCTACTATTCAAATTATACAAAAGGCATCTCTAAATCTTGTTAATTTTGTATGATAAAAGCACAAACTAACGCACATGGGAGGTTTTTTAATGTATTTTGTGGATGGTTTTTTTACGGTCTTAAAACTACGCGCAATTTTCCAACCAACACTAAACAGGTTGGCAGCACTACAGCAGTCAGCTGATTGGTGATCATTTGGTGAGTCCATGCGCTTTTTGATTTCCGACTGCAGGCCATATGCTCAGCTGTAGCTTAAAACGGTATAAGGGGTTAAAGTATGCCAGTTTCTACTATTCAAATTATACAAAAGGCATCTATAAATCTTGTTAATTTTGTATGATAAAAGCACAAACTAACGCACATGGGAGGTTTTTTAATGCATTTTGTGGATGGTTTTTTTACGGTCTTAAAACTACGCGCAATTTTCCAACCAACACTAAACAGGTTGGCAGCACTACTGCAGTCAGCTGATTGGTGATCATTTGGGCGATACAATTGCGGCGCGAATACAGGGTGCCTATCGAAAGATTCAAATTGAAAGTGATGATACACTTCAATAAGGAAACTGTAAAGCTACTGCTTTTTCACTTCCTGATGAAGTTTGACTTAAATAAAAGGACAAATGGACAAATAAGAAGCACAATATTTGTATACAAAATATTCCACATTTAAAAACGTTTTACTTGATTAAAAAACGATCGGATCTTTTCACTTAACTAGCGTACTCCTTGAGAATGGAGCCTGCAATTACCAAACGCTGAATCTCAGAGGTGCCCTCGTAGATCTCCGTGATGCGTGCATCGCGATAATGGCGTTCCGCTGGCATATCTGCGACATATCCCATTCCGCCCAGAATCTGAATGCATTGGTGGGAGCACAAAGTAGCCGCCTCAGAAGCTGCCAATTTGGCCATTGCCGCCTCTTTTGTATACGCCTGCTTGTTGTCTTTCAGCCAGGCGGCACGCCAGGTCAAGAGTCGCGCCGATTCCATTGCCAGCGACATGTCGGCAATCTTTTGTTGAATGGACTGCAGTTTGGAGATGGGTTTTCCAAAGGCCTGACGCTTCTGAGCATAGTCCACAGCCAGCTCCAAAGCGGCCTGACCAATACCCAATGCCTGGCCGGCAATCCCAATGCGTCCGGCATCCAATGTTTGCATCGCAATTTTGAAACCGAAACCCGGCTCACCCAGCATGCTGTCCTTGGGAATTTCGCAGTCTTCGAATATCAGCTGGCACGTGGAGGATCCTCTGATGCCTAGTTTGTCCTCCTTCTTGCCCAGCGAGAAACCTTTCAAGCCTTTAGGGACAATGAAGGCAGAGATACCTTTGTGTTTCAGCTGCTTGTTCGTCGTGGCAAATACCACTGCTGATCCCGCCTCAAAGCCATTCGTTATCCACGCCTTGGTTCCATTGAGGACATAGTGATCCCCCTTCTCGGTGGCTACGGTGGAGGCAGCACCGGCATCCGAGCCATTGCCCGGCTCCGACAGAGCAAAACATCCAACTCGCTCTCCAGTCGTGTATGGCGTGATGAAGGCTTCCTTCTGGGCGGCATTGCCAAAGCCCAGTAGTGGACCGAGATACAGGGAATTGTTGACCGACATGATGACTCCAGCAGAGGCACAGCCGCGAGAGATCTCCTCCATGGCTATCGCATACGCCAGATAATCCAATCCAGTGCCACCTGTTGAGCCAGAGACAACCTGTAGCTTCTATAGAGGGCTTTTCCCACAGTAAATACCTAGTTCCTCGGGTATGGCCACCGACATGACGCCCAGCTCCCCCATCTGCTTGATCTGCTGCGCCGGGTACAGATGCTCTCGATCGAATTTCGCTGCATTTGGACTCAGTTCGGCGTTGGCAAAGTCGCGGCAGGTCTTCTGCAGCATCTGATGGGTGTCGGGGAGTGCGGCAATGGAGGCGATCTGTCGCATCGGCACGGATCTGCGTGCTGGGGGAGAGCATTATCATTAAAGATCTTGCATATAAAGGCCGATTCGACCGATCGAGATCAAAGTCCATGGGCACTTCAGCATACCTATATTTAAGGAGCGGCTGAGGACAGACTGCATGATGGCTGCTGGTTATATTTTTAACTAATTATAATTTTTAAATATTGCATAAAACCAGTCTAAAAACGACTTAAAAACTTGTTAATTAATTAAAATTAAAAATAATTAATGTGACCAAAGTGAAGCAACATATTGTTGTTATGGTATTTTTTGCCGAATGGTTGCCCCTCAGTATTTTTGTATTTGCTGTTGCTTGTAACACTGGCTCGCGTGGGAGCTCTTTTTATTATTAAAAAAATCAACAAATCGGCAGAAAAGCCAAGCCAAAATGAGCGAGGAGGAATTCCTCGAGATAGAACCGCTCGGGTATGCGACCGACGATGAGGTGGAATGTAAGTACATGGCAACAGGCAGTTGGCAAAGGAATAATATGTATCACTTTGCTTTGTGATTGAGCAGCATTCATAGACGTCGAACCCAAAGAACAGATACAAGAAGACAAGCCGGTGAATAAAACCAAACGACTCGTTTGCATGATTGACGGCTGTAGCTACAAGACGGACAGGAGACGGGATATGCGTCGACACCGTCGTTCGCAGAAGCACATCGGTGACATGGCGAATATTGCCGATTCGGACTCGGATTTCGAGAGACCTTTGTACAACTGCCCCTTGTGTTCGTATACGACAGCGAAGAAATTCTGTTTTGACCGGCACAATATGTCGACGAAACATCGATGCAAGGTGCAGGCACAAGAGGATCCATTACTCAGAAAAGAGAAAGTTAAGATATTGCAATCGGCGCGCCGTGACTCCACATCATCGCAGGAATCCGATGGAGTCATGTACACCTGTGCGGCTTGCGAATACACAACACACCGCAAAGAATCATTTAAGCTGCACAAGATGAAGCGAAAGCATCGCTATATAATGGATATCATGAAGAAGAACAATCAAATCATCACGTCCGGACCCATGGCGCAGGGTGACGAAGTAGAATACACACCGCCAGAGTCTGAGGACGAAGCGGTCTTGCCCTGGAATGCGACGTTTTACTGCGACCTTTGTGAATACCAAACCACCACTCGATATAGCTTTCTCCGCCACAAAAAGTCGAAAAAGCACCAAGCAAGAGCTAAGGAAATCGAGGATATGGAAGAAAAGTCCGACAGTTTACCGGATGCTGAAACTTTCGTAACTTCCGAGCCGGAGGTGCAGCAGGAACAGGAGCTGGAGTACGAGGAGACCATTGAATACGATCCTTTGGTGCAAGAGGAAGTGGTGGTGGAGCAGGAACCAGATTTCCAGGAGATCATTTATTTGCCCGAAGGGGAAACGGGCGAGGAGCAACATTACTTCATAGTGTTGAGCAACGATTAGCAGAGCACTTTTTCTGCGCAGATTTCACGCGCACGCACTGGGGAACTTTGTTTAACGTTTTTTATGTTTTTCTCTGCACATAAACTGTAAATTAAGCACAAAAAAATAAATAGAGCATTGAATTATGTTTGAACAGTAACTAACACCACCAGCCCACATTTCTTGAGTGATTTGCACACCGTGTAAATAAGCATTGCAATAGGAATCCTATTTTGTTGTCTTATTGATTTGCCGTCAATTTTGAAGTTCTTCCCATTTGTTGTTTCTGCCGTTAATTTTTTGTTTGCGTTTTGTTTTCTTTCGAATCGTGTTGCCGCCCGCCGAGGCGAGTGAGTGGTAAGTGGATATTCAATGTGCAACAAATTTAAACATTAAAAGGCGGCCAAAAGTGTACGTGTGTGTGAGATAGAGAGGGAGAGAGATGCAGTAGCATCTGTAGGAACAACCAACAGAACACAACAGTTACATGTTGGTGCACGACGAGAGAGCGAGCGATGTTCTTTCAGTTGAGAACGTGTTCTGTGCATGTTCGTGCAGGAAGGAAGTGAAACAAACAGCAGAAACTGATACAGTGAGAAGCTACCAGGAGAGCGCCTTACCTTCGTGCGTCGTACCTTGTGCCTGCTCTCTTGCTCTCTCTCTTTTTCTGGCTGGACCCGCTCCCAACTTGCACGATCGCGTCCATCGATTCCGATAAGACGCTCACGAACCTGTCGGCAGTCGGTGCTGCATTCATTCCCCCTTTTTGGCTATAAAAGCGTTGGCCCAACTGGCCACGAGCCAAGTTTTTGCCGTTAGCCGAGTGAGCGAGAAGCTGCCGCCGCAATATCCACCGCCCAAGTGTCAATTCTCTGTGAGTGGCTGCCCTGCCCATCAACGGGTTTTTCCCATTAATTGAACCAATTCTAAAACGGATGTACTCGTAATATTTATGTGGAAATTAAGTGATCAGAAATCAGTGAAGGATCATTAGAAGAATCGTTGGGAATGTGTTGTGCCACAGATCGTAAAACTCTATAAAAACGCGTCACTTTTATCGCCAGTAAACGAAACTAAACGAGAATAAAAAACAACGCTAATCTACTAATAGTCCAAATAAAACACTAGACCAGAAAAATGTTCTATCAAGCCATCATTCGTCTACAATCAGAAAAATTCTGTTGCTTGTTAGGTGTTGTCACATTCTTGATAGGAATACCCTCAGATATGGGTCAAATTTTGGAGGAACACTAATTTTTAAATCCATTTTGTAGCGACACATATTAAAGAAGAGAACCGACCAATGACCAGGAAGTGATAGAATTATACCAACAAAATGCAGTCAATGAAAGCCGATGAGCTGCCGGAGAATCCGCGCGAGACCTCAAATATCTTTTCATCATTGATGTTCTGGTGAGTTTTTTCGTTTAAATATAAATTCCTAAGTTGAATTATTTATTAACCACTGTGCTCCCCTTTCAAGCTTTGCCATGCCCACATTTTTCAAGGGACGCAAGAAAACTCTGGATGAAAACGATCTCTATCGAGCACTGAAGGAGCACAAATCGGGTGAGTGTTTAAATATTCACAGATTTCTGACTAATTGAGTCATTTATTTCGGAAAGTAATCCCACAAAAATCCAACAAAAAAGAGAACAATCGAATGTGCGGTGGAGTGCGCCTTGCATAATAAATGGGCTTATACATAATTTATGGCCATTTATAATGATGGAAAGCTTTCAGGGGCCCATTCAATAAATAATCTTTATCTTTTTTAATTTAATTAGGAAATGAAAATCCATTGCGTGAGCGTTTGATAGGAGTTTTACGAAATGAAGAATGAGAACAGAGGAGAAAATTCTTATCAGCACGTATGCAAGCTTATAGTGTACGTGACGTCAGGTGGCACCCAATACCTGGTCAATAGATGGGGCAATCAATTGAAGAGACTTCTCCAGAGACTAATAGGCCAATAGAACCGTATCGTATCTAAGTTCAATGTTCATTGGGTGTCATGTTCAATGATCTTAGTCCCTCGTGCTCTGAAGAGCTGAGTAATCCCACAGTGCCATGAAGTGGATCGAATTGGCTGTCGTCGACCCACTTCCTTACTTCTCCAAATGCAGGCTAAAAGGCTATAAGCACCATTACAATACTATCTCCCTCTTCGCAGACAGCATTTCCCAAATCAAGTGCAGAGACCGACAGCAGGGGCACTTCAAGGTACCACAACCGACGATTACGATTAGATAGGGGTTTAGCATGTGCCCCATCACTGGAAAATGTAGTTTAGTGATTCAGTTTCAGGTTTGGGAACATTTTGGGTTATTCCATTTGAGAATTTGAAGGATCATTTTATGTCCCCCCCTATAAAAGCCAGTTTCATTGAGTTCATTTTGGGTGCCCTAAACGGCGTTCTAATCCCCGCGACAGATAAGATAGTCCCTTGCGGGATAATATGCACATTCATTGAATAAAGTAATCACTATCTTTATCTTATATCCAAGCTACGTTTATCGTCTATCATCCTTGAGAGACCTTTGAGTTTTCACACACACCATTCAAATCTTTGAAACTGTCTCGAGAAATGTGACATATCCCCTGACGACTGACGGGTGATAACTTTGACAGGCGTACGTTTTGCCGCAATTAATTTGCTTTTCTGCCTAAATATAATTGATAGCATGCCCTATACTCCTCTTAGTTGATAGGGAGATACTATACATATATAATACAATTAGCTATCTCTGTGGTTTATATACTTATTCCTAGAGATAGATAGTCCGTTGAGTGGTTTGGCTTGCGGGACTTATGCAATGGCGTATATCTCTGGGAAATGAATGATCATGCTTGATATGCCATTAAATAATCTCCTTGGAATTTTCATCCTTTCGAGGTTGAAGCTTTCCGGAAGTTCCATATATAAAAGGTATTCCCACTGATTGGTCATATGGTTCCCTTCCTGATAGAAGCAGCTGGCAGGTGGTCGGGATTTGGTTTTGTTGCCAGCCATAACTCACGATTGGAAGCCAGATCATAGGCAATGGAGATTCTACAAGGTGGTAAATGGCAATAAACAATGACTTTTAGTATCAAAGATTAGGTAGGTAGTGTCTATAGTTCTTAATCTTTGGCTATTGTTTTGAAATCTTTCAATGGATTTAAGCTCCATAGATAACGATTACCCCTTACCCCTTGAGTACAAATAAACCCATTAATATTATTGTTTTTGAAATTAATCTAGTAGATGACACCTATTGGAAGTCATAGAAATTCCAGAAAAATATTAAATAAAATACCAGAACATATCTTTTAATATAGGAAAAAGACTAGGTAAAAAAAATATTTTCAAATACCATAAAAACGCCCAACAAATTTAAACAGAAAATAAATTTCAATTTGCATTGAAAAACTGTTCGGTTTTCGTGTGCATTTGTGGTTTTCTTTATCATTTATTTTTCTTAGATAGACCTTGTTTATGGCTCTCGGGTATATCTCATATCTGTACGTGGCATCATAATAAACAATCTGTCGCATCTGCCAATTCCAAAACCGAGCACAAAGTAAACTCTTTTTCCGACGTTGTTTGTTATCGCGAATAATTTATTGAAACCCCCTGCCATTCCATCTTTTTGGAGTCTATTTTTCTGATATCTTAATCTTGTATGCCCCACAGACACATTGGGCGCCCAGTTGAGCGAAGCCTGGGAGCGGGAGGTGGAGAAGAAACGCAAAAAGAAGAAGACACCCAGCCTACTGAAGGCCTCCGTGGATGTTTTTGGCTGGCGCTTGGCGGGACTTGGCGTAGTGCTGTTCATACTGGAGATTGGTTTCCGGTAAGACCACGCCCACACGCACACACTGGAGAGTTATTTATGATCCTTTATTGTATGATTATTTATTTACAGCGTCACTCAACCTCTTTTCCTGGGCGGCCTGGTGGCCTTCTATGCGGATTCGAGCAACCAGGAGGGCGATGGCGAGAACCAAACGAAAGCCTATCTGTACGCCTTGGGCGTGATCTTGTGCAGCGCCTTCAACGTCTTGCTTATGCATCCCTATATGCTGGGCATGTTCCATCTGGGCATGAAGGCCAGGATAGCCATGACAAGTGAGTGGAACGAGCGGGCCCCTACAGGAGGAAGGGAAGCACTTGATAAATGATCATCTCTCTGTTCTCCGTTCCTGTTGTTGCAGGCATGATATATCGCAAGGCATTGCGTCTGAGTCGAACAGCGCTGGGGGACACGACAATCGGACAGGTGGTTAATCTCATATCGAACGATGTGGGACGGCTGGATCTGTCGGTCATACACATGAATTATTTATGGCTGGGCCCAGTCGAGATTGGAATTATCACATATCTTATGTACAGAGAGGTACGGAACATCAACCATCCTCAAGTAGAACACTCTTATTGTAATCCCTTTCGATTGGTTTATCTCTTAGATTGGTGTGTCCGCTTTCTTTGGCGTGGCTGTGATGCTTATGTTTATCCCCCTGCAAGCGTATCTGGGCAAAAAGACCTCCGTGCTGCGCCTGCGTACTGCCCTGAGGACGGACGAACGTGTGCGGATGATGAACGAGATCATATCGGGCATTCAAGTGATCAAAATGTACGCCTGGGAGATACCGTTCAGCAAAATGATCAACTACGTGCGGACCAAGGAGATGAATGCCATTCGAAATGTGAACTATATACGCGGCACCCTCCAGAGTTTCATTATGTTTGTCACACGGATATCGGTGTTTGTCAGCCTCGTGGGATTCGTGCTGCTGGGCAAGCTCCTGACCGCAGAGAAGGCCTTCGTGATCACGGCGTACTACAACATCCTGAGGAACACCATGACGGTGTATTTCCCCATGGGTATCTCCCAGTTTGCCGAGCTCCTCGTGTCGATTCGCCGCATTCAGACCTTCATGCTGCACGAGGAGACCAGAGTGCGGGACAAGTCGGACGATTTGGATGAGCAGAAACAGGGCAAGGCGGCACTCGTGTCGGAACCCATAGCCCAGGCCACGGGCGTCCTCAAGCCCAACAGTCGTCGCACCAGCGAGGCAGAGCCCACCATCAACATTAGCAAACTGAAGGCCAAGTGGGATCAAAAGAGCAACGAAAATACACTGGACAACATCACGCTGAAGTTCAAGCCCCGCCAACTGGTGGCAGTCATCGGTCCAGTGGGTTCTGGCAAGTCCAGTCTCATTCAGGCGGTTCTGGGAGAGCTTAATCCGGATGCGGGCTCTGTCAAAGTCAATGGAACTCTATCGTATGCCTCCCAGGAGCCCTGGCTCTTTACGGGCACCGTGAGACAGAACATACTCTTTGGCCTACCCATGGACAAGCACCGCTATCGCACTGTGGTCAAGAAATGTGCCCTGGAGAGGGACTTCGAGCTGCTGCCGTACGGCGACAAGACGATTGTGGGCGAGAGGGGAGCCTCCCTCTCGGGCGGACAGAAAGCGCGCATTAGTCTGGCCCGAGCGGTGTACCGAAAAGCAGATATCTATCTGCTAGATGATCCTCTCAGTGCTGTGGACACGCACGTGGGACGCCACCTGTTCGATCAGTGCATGCGCGGATTCCTGCGCGAGAATATCGTACTCCTGGTGACGCATCAGCTGCAGTTCCTGGAGCAGGCCGATATGATTGTGATCATGGACAAGGGCAAGATCAGTGCCATGGGCACCTACGAGTCGATGTGCAAGAGTGGCCTCGACTTTGCCCAGATGCTGACGGACCCAAGCAAAAAGGACGAGGGTGCCAGTGGCGATGCCGAAAAGAAGAAGGATCTGTCGCGGCAGAATAGCAAGCTGCGCGATCGTCATGGCAGCATCTCCTCGATGGAATCGGCTGCCGAGTCTCTGGTCGTGGACTCGCCCATGCAAACGCAGGAGGCGCGCGTGGAGGGACGCATTGGCATGTCGCTGTATAAGAAGTATTTCGGGGCCAATGGCTATGGTCTGTTTATTGTGTTTGCCTTCTTCTGTGTTGGTGCACAGATCCTCGGTTCGGGCGGTGACATTTTCCTGTCCTATTGGTGAGTAAAATCAACACGAAGCCAGGAAAATCAGGGGAAACCATTCATGAATAATTCTTTCAGGGTCAACAAAAACGGTGAAGCAGAGCGGGACACCTTCATGGCTCGTCTGCGTCGCGCTTTTCCCGAAACGCGCATCAATTCCGACACAGATCCCAAGGACATCTACTACTTTACGGGCATCAATGTCTCGGTTATTGTCTTCTCGCTCGTGAGGAGCATGCTCTTCTTTTACCTGGCCATGAGGAGCTCCACAACGCTCCACAATACGATGTTTAAGGGTGTGACGCGCGCGGCAATGCATTTCTTTAATACGAATCCCTCTGGCCGGATATTGAATCGTTTCTCCAAGGATCTGGGACAAGTGGATGAGATACTGCCCTCCGTGATGATGGATGTGATGCAGATATTCCTAGCGATACTCGGCATAGTCGTTGTCCTTTGCATCATCAATGTGTGGTATATTTTGGCCACCTTCTTCCTGTGTGTCGTCTTCTATGTCCTGCGATCGTTTTATTTAAATACCTCGCGAGATGTCAAGCGTTTGGAGGCAGTCAGTGAGTGGTTTTTCGTCCTGTATCTCATGGACATATCATCTAATGTTTCGCTCTTTACAGCACGATCCCCGATCTACTCCCATTTGAGTGCCTCGTTGAATGGTTTGGCAACGATTCGTGCCTTTGGAGCGCAGAAAGAACTTATTGCAGAGTTTGACAATTACCAGGATATGCACAGCTCTGGTTACTACATGTTTTTGGCCACCAGTCGCGCCTTTGGCTACTGGCTGGATTGCGTTTGTGTCGTCTACATAGCCGTCATTACGCTCTCGTTCTTCCTTTTCTCCCCGGAGAATGGCGGCGATGTGGGTCTGGCCATTACCCAAGCGATGGGTATGACGGGCATGGTGCAGTGGGGCATGCGACAGTCCGCGGAGCTGGAGAACACCATGACAGCGGTGGAGCGTGTGGTGGAGTACGAGGATCTGGAGCCAGAGGGTGACTTTGAGTCGAAACCGAATAAGAAACCGCCAAAGGAGTGGCCAGAGGAGGGAAAGATCATTTTCGATGATCTCTCGCTGAAATACTTCCCCGACAAGGCCGCCGACTATGTGCTGCGATCCCTGAACATTGCCATTCAGGGCTGCGAGAAGGTTGGCATCGTTGGACGCACTGGCGCAGGCAAATCCTCGCTGATCAATGCCCTGTTCCGGCTCTCCTACAACGAGGGATCCATTGTGATTGACAGACGCGACACCAACGATCTGGGACTGCACGATCTGCGCAGCAAGATCTCGATTATACCCCAAGAGCCGGTGCTTTTCTCTGGAACCATGCGCTACAACCTGGATCCCTTCGATGAGTACAGCGATGCCAAGCTGTGGGAGTCCCTGGAGGAAGTGAAGCTCAAGGAAGTCGTCGCGGATCTGCCCAGCGGCCTGCAGAGTAAAATATCCGAGGGAGGCACCAACTTTAGCGTGGGACAGCGGCAGCTGGTCTGCCTGGCGCGTGCCATTCTCCGCGAGAATCGCATTCTGGTGATGGACGAGGCCACCGCCAATGTGGATCCCCAAACGGATGCCCTCATTCAGACAACGATTCGGAATAAGTTCAAGGATTGCACAGTGCTGACGATTGCCCATCGCCTGCACACGGTAATGGATTCGGACAAGGTGCTGGTAATGGATGCCGGCAAGGCGGTGGAGTTTGGATCGCCCTTCGAGCTGCTGACGACCAGCGAGAAGAAGGTTTTCCATTCGATGGTGAAGCAAACGGGAGACTCGACATTCGATGCGCTGCTCAAAGTGGCACAAAAGGTAGGGCCAGAACATTCTTATATTCTTGTATTTCTATTGGTATTTAATGGTGTATTCTTCTATCTCCCCGAAAGGCCCATGATGATAACTTGCGGCTCAAGAAGGATTCTTGACATTTCGCCGTACCGAAGGCCTTCAAAGACTATATACTTAAGATACTGGAACCAATTACGAATCATCCGGCGGCCAATGCGCGCATACAGAAGACCTTCCTCTTTGCGGAGGCCTCCAAGCAGAAGTTATTAGGATAGCACAGGATACACAGGATACCAATCACTGAATGAATTTTTACTAACCCTACCCCGTACCCCCTACCACATATCCCTCTACAAATTGTGTACAAAAACAAATCAAACTAATTGTTAGACGAAAAACTAGGAGTTACAGAAATCAAAACAGCAGGACAATAAGAACGAAGGAGTATAGTAGGGAGGAGGAGGAGTGACTGTTTTTTATATGTGCAATACATTTAATTTTAGCTAAAAAAAAAACAAACAAAAAAACAAAACAGAAAACTTTGTGCATTTTCGACCTTCAAAAGGTCGCTTTGCATTTGTATTATGTGTTCCAGTAAAACAATAACGACAATAACTAAAAGAAAAACAAAAAACTTTAAAAAGAAAAGGAAGAAAAGAGAATTCTATGAAATGTTACGCCTAGTATTAACATATATGTATATGTGTGTGTGTTTTTTATAGTAATTTATTAATGTGTGCAGGTATACAATAAATGTAACAATTTATTTTGTTTTCTCTTCATTTTTGTTTGTTTAACTTTTAATTTCTAGAACTAATGCATTTCGTATATATGTATACACTAAGAAATTTAAACGCATTTAAACGCACACAAAAAACAAACAAAAAAGTATCTTCCATTAGATGCCAGGCCTCCTAGAGATTTATTTGTAATCCTTAAGATACACATACTGATAGATATATGTATGTTATATATATTTATAGAGCTTCAGCGACAAAGAATTCATTATGCATGTTTCAAACCAGGCTTAGGCTTTAGCTTTAGCTTTAGATTTTACGTTGCCTATAGCACTTAATCGTAGACTTAAACGTAATCTTAAAATAACAGCGTCAGCCAAGCGGCTATCAGACAGAAGCCTCCAACGGTGGCAAACGACTGGAAGCGCTTCTCGCCCGTCAATGCACGATAGTACATGCAGCCACTGAAGAGCAGTGTGCCAGTGGTCATCAAAGAGCCCGTCTAAACAGAAAGGGAATATCAATTATAGTCATAGATTAAGTTTAGACGTTAGGCAGGAGTTTTGTGTGTGCATATTTTGATGTTAGCTTTAGTTGTGTTGGCTTTAAAGACCCGAACAATAGAGTAGAGCCTGCAAATGGCGGCTCTCCTACGTTTTACTTATCAAATAAGGCTGATGATAACCACAACAAGAAATCCAAACCCCAATAACAAAATGAAAACCGATGCCTTTTTGGTACATTTTTAAAAGAAAGACAAATCGAATGTAAATTTCCATATTCCTGTTCCTGAAAAACCCCATACCATATCAGATAAATGAACTAAATGAACCTGCATATCCATATCCATATCCCCAAAAATGGTATTGAAAATTACTTTGTAAGCTGCAATTAGTGGTTGTTGAACATTTAGCTTTAGCTTTGGAAAACATTTCATATACACAATATACATACATATACATGTACTATACTATATATATAGTAGAGTGGAGTGGATGGAAAACGCTTAGCATAAACCAATGTTTGTTCATAGCTCAACAAGGAATATAAAAGAATGTCAATCAGCGCACTAGAATGTCAATTATAAGAGAGAAGAGTATCAGATTAGATTTCCATTCATGTTGTCATTCGAAACCGTAACGCGAGTTGTTGTAAATTCCGTTCAGAAATCGTAAACTTTACACAAAAAAGAAAGTACCGAAAAGCTTTATGAATAAACCAGAAAACACTTCAAAATCCTAATTATACCTTAGGGAGTCCCCTGGAATAAATCAGACTTACGATTATGGGATAGTGGGCCAGTGGCATGGCCATCATTGCAAACGAATGCAAAAAGTGTATGCGATTGGCGACATCGGCAAAGGCCTGCGAGTCCAGCTGCTCCTTTTGGTCCTTGATCTCCTTCAGGACGTATTTGCAGTAGGCTCCCATGAATATAGCCGAAGCGCCGCCTAGGCCGGCCAATCGCACGAAATGGTAGTACCGGCCGGCCAAATTATGCAGCGAGCCAGCACCCGGCGACATGTACTGAGTCATTACCGGACGCATTGTCTGGGTCTCCTTCGGAACCAACTGTTTCGGACGCAGCCCCTGGGAAAAACAACAACGGTAAAAGGAATGCCAATGGAAACGGAATGGAGGATAATTACAAATGCTCGGAAGATAGCCGATCCCGAAGATATAACCGCCTTGCTCACGGGATTGCTGAGGGTGATGTAGTCCAATGTGTCCATCATTTCGTAATTGTATAATTTTAATGTTACCCAAGCTGCCGAAGTTGCCGAATTTGCCGAATTTACCGAATTCTGACGCTGAAATTTACAGACAGAACTTTCTACGCTTTTAGGGGTGGCAGAACCTGTGAATTTTGTATCGAAAACAGCACTGTGCGCGCCTCCTTTGTTTGGTATTTTTGGCCAGCTGGGGTCACACTTCCAATTCAATCCGTTTTATTCGATAATCAGTTTTGTTTTTGCCGGTTTTTTCTGAAAATTAAAAAAGAAAAACAGCGAACTAAAGTGCAAGTACTGATTATACTTGCTTATCAGTAGAGCGGTGAGTTGGCTAGGGGCGTGACTGACAATCAAGCAAAACATTTATAATCAACTGTTGTCCAGTTCTTGGGTGGCAGAGCACGGAACAGCAGCAACAATGAAAAGTGCAACTCATTGCGCAGTTTTAATTATCGTCGCGCTTGTCGCAGCCAGCAGTGCAGCCGACGGAGGGGAACAGGAACGCCCCTATAGACGTAGCTTCATCAACCCGTATCCACGGTACAAGTTCTTCGACGATGGTGTCGATCCCGGCGAGCCACTGTTCCTCACGCCACTCATCCATAATGCCTCGATCCCGAAGGAGGATGTGCAGAAGTTGGCCCGCGTCGTGAGCTCTCAGTATCATGGCGTAAAGAGCTATTCGGGTTATTTGACGGTAGATAAGGGATTCAATTCGAACATGTTCTTTTGGTACTTCCCGGCGGAGCAGGATCCAGTCTATGCCCCGGTGGTTTTGTGGCTCCAGGGGGGTCCTGGCGCCTCGTCCCTCTTCGGCCTGTTCACTGAGAACGGCCCACTGGAGCTGGATGCCCATAGCAAGCTGCAGAAGAGGAACTACACCTGGAGCAAGACCCACAATCTGATCTACATTGATAATCCCGTGGGCACGGGCTTTAGTTTCACGGACAAAGATGAAGGCTATGCCAAAAACGAAAAGGATGTCGGTCGCAATCTTCACGAGGCCGTGATGCAGTTGTACGAGCTCTTCGAGTGGAGCAATTCGAGTGGCTTCTGGGTCACTGGCGAGTCCTACGCTGGCAAATATGTCCCAGCGCTGGCCTATCACATCCACCAGGTGCAGAATGCCATCGAGACGCGTGTCTATGTGCCGCTCAAGGGTGTGGCCATTGGCAACGGGCTGTCGGATCCACTACATCAGCTCAAGTACGGGGACTATCTGTATCAGCTTGGCCTCATCGACGACAATGGCCTGCAGAGCTTCCATGCGGCGGAGGACAAGGGTGCCACCTGCATCAAGAACCACGATATGGAGTGTGCCTTCAATGTGTTTGATTCCCTCATTAACGGGGACCTCACCAACGGCTCTCTCTTCAGCAACCTCACGGGCTTCAATTGGTACTACAACTATCTGAAAACGCACGACAATTTGGGCGAAAACCTGGGAAAATTCCTGCAGGCCGGTGAAACGCGCCGCTCCATTCATGTGGGCAACAAGCCCTTCCATGATCTCGACAAGGAGAACAAAGTCGAGCTGCACCTGAAGCACGACGTGATGGACAGTGTGGCCCCCTGGATAGCCGAACTCCTGGCCCACTATACGGTGTGCATCTACAGCGGCCAGCTGGACATCATTGTCGCCTATCCCTTGACCCGCAACTATCTCAATCACCTGAAATTCCCTGGCTCCGATCGGTATAAGGTGGCTCCTCGTGAGATCTGGCGCATTAACGAAGAGGTGGCTGGATATGTGAAGCATGCTGGGCATCTGGTGGAGATAATGGTGCGCAATGCCGGGCATATGGCGCCGCACGATCAGCCCAAGTGGCTCTACGAGATGATCAATCATCTCACGCACTACAAGCATTAGCTTTACTTAAACGGGAACACTTGAAATCAGATTTTAAATAGATTTCTATATTTGTAATGATCTTGTTTTAAATAAATCAAGTTGAGTTTACGCTGCCGTCGCTCCTTTGTATCCACGCGCCACCAGAAAGTGCTCGGCAGAATCCCCTCGACTGGCGCGAGGCTTCACACGCTTCACCTTCTCGTAGAACTTTAACATGTTCCTCTCCAGCTTGGGCACATCTCCATTGTCCCACACCTTGACCACCAGATTAGCCTGCGGGGCGGACATGGCCAGAGCAAAACGCAAGACCTCGTAGCAGAGATTCGTGATGCTCTCTTGGTCCAGCATTCGGACGCCCGTGGCATTGGGAGCCATGTCGGAGAGGACACAGTTCACCTGACGGCCAGCCAGTGCTTCTCTCAGACGTTGCTGTGACAGGGGGGTGGTAAAATCCATGCCGCCATATATGGTAGCACCCGGCACGGCATGAAAATGCAACAGGTCGATGCTGAATACTGCCCCAACTGGCGCCCGCTCCATTTTCCCATGTGCATTGGTCCGCTCTACGGCCACCTGGGTCCAACTGCCTGGGGCAGCTCCACAGTCCAGGACAGCATCGCCTGGCTTCAGGATTTTGTATTTGTCGTCAATTTCCAGCAGTTTGAAGGCGCTCCGGCAGCGATAGTTCATCATGCGGGCCTTCTCCACATAGGGATCGGCCAGCTGCCGTGTCAGCCACTCCTGTGAGCTCTTGCTCTTGCCCTTGAGGTTGCGCGGCTGCTGTTTGGCATATTTTCCCACGTTATCCGTACGAAAAAGGCGTTTATATAAATAATTACTTAAAAGCGGCCGCATTCTGTAGTGTATCGACCTATCGATAGATCTCATCAGCTAGTACCGATGCTACCACAAAATGAGGAGGTTTTTGTTGACCTCTTTTTTTTAAGCCTTGTTTTACAAACATTGAATTAAAAGGATTATTTAAAATGATTCAATCTTACAGAAAATGTACCCATCAATCGTAAAAAATTATGCTTTTAAAGCTGAGAGTCTTAGCTAGCTAGTAATATGAAACCGAATATAAAAATCGAGTAATATGACTTCCGCCCAATTCGTTCCATTTATCGCACGAACGAGCCGATATTTCTGCAAGACATCGATGAATAACAAATGTCGCTGGTATTCTGATTTAACGAAAACAGAAAATAAGTGTGAATGCTCAAAATTCAGAAAATTAGTTCCTTTGATGAATATATCCAACAAAATGATTCCCATTAGCATTTTCTGCAGTCCAAAAAATATCGCCCACAAATATATTGTCACGAAAAATATGTATCGATATATTTAAATATCAATAATTTGACATCCCTACTTCCATCAAAGCCCAAAATTAAATATAAAACGCACGCGCTGCGCCTTTTCGTTCAATCGTTTATGTTTGTGAAGCCTCATAGCCGGCAGTTCGAACGTAGCGTTTTCCAAGTCAGTACTAAATCACTAGTTTTGTGAATTGCCTGTTTTCGTGTTTGAAAGTAAAGTAGAAAAAAACTCAATATGGTAAGTTGTTTTACACTGTTTTAAGTTAATAGGGGATAAGCGGGCATTTAGATTGAATAAAAGTCAAGCGTCGTGTCGGCAAAGTTTTTGCAAAATGGCCACCGCACGCACTTTCAGTAAAAAAAAAAAAGATGACGTCATGCCAAGAAACTAGAAAAAAGTTGTAAAAACGAAGTAAAATTTGTGAAAAGTAGGGAAGATTGAATAGTAATATTATTCTATAGCGAAAACCGGCATTTTTTCTCTAGTAATTTCATGACAAATCTTTGGATACAGAAAATAAAACTGCGGCGTCGGCAAAAGAAATTTTTTTTGGTATACCATATTGCCGTCTCACTTGCACATACATACATACATACACATGTGTGGAGATACAGGCCCGCATCATCTTGGGCGCGGCTCTGCAGACTATTGATTTTTGTTGAGCGTGTATTTAATCATCGTTTCGCTTATTTTCTCTTCCGCCTACAGCGTGAATGTATCTCTATCCATGTTGGTCAGGCTGGTGTCCAGATCGGTAATGCCTGCTGGGAGCTGTACTGCTTGGAGCACGGTATCCAGCCCGATGGTCAGATGCCCTCTGACAAGACCGTAGGCGGTGGTGATGACTCGTTCAACACCTTCTTCAGCGAGACTGGCGCCGGCAAGCATGTGCCCCGTGCCGTCTTCGTCGATCTGGAGCCGACTGTGGTGGATGAGGTCCGCACTGGCACCTACCGCCAGCTGTTCCATCCCGAGCAGTTGATCACCGGCAAGGAAGATGCCGCCAACAACTACGCTCGTGGTCACTACACCATTGGTAAGGAGATCGTCGACCTGGTGCTGGACCGCATCCGTAAGTTGGCCGATCAGTGCACTGGTCTCCAGGGCTTCCTGATCTTCCACTCGTTCGGTGGTGGTACTGGCTCTGGCTTCACCTCTCTGCTGATGGAGCGTCTCTCCGTGGACTACGGCAAGAAGTCCAAGCTGGAGTTCGCCATCTACCCAGCTCCCCAGGTCTCCACCGCCGTGGTTGAGCCCTACAACTCTATCCTGACCACCCACACCACCCTGGAGCACTCTGACTGCGCCTTCATGGTCGACAACGAGGCCATCTACGATATCTGCCGCCGCAACTTGGACATTGAGCGCCCCACATACACCAATCTGAATCGTCTGATCGGCCAGATCGTCTCCTCGATCACCGCCTCTCTGCGTTTCGATGGTGCCCTTAATGTGGATCTGACTGAATTCCAGACCAACTTGGTCCCTTACCCACGTATCCATTTCCCCCTGGTGACCTACGCCCCTGTCATCTCCGCCGAGAAGGCCTACCACGAGCAGCTGTCCGTTGCTGAGATCACCAACGCCTGCTTCGAGCCAGCCAACCAGATGGTCAAGTGCGATCCCCGTCACGGCAAGTACATGGCCTGCTGCATGCTGTACCGTGGTGATGTTGTGCCCAAGGACGTCAACGCCGCCATTGCTACCATCAAGACCAAGCGTACCATCCAGTTCGTGGACTGGTGCCCCACTGGCTTCAAGGTCGGTATCAACTACCAGCCACCCACTGTTGTGCCCGGCGGCGATCTGGCCAAGGTGCAACGTGCCGTGTGCATGTTGTCCAACACCACGGCTATTGCCGAGGCCTGGGCTCGTCTGGATCACAAGTTCGATCTGATGTACGCCAAGCGTGCCTTCGTCCACTGGTACGTCGGTGAGGGTATGGAGGAGGGAGAGTTCTCCGAGGCCCGTGAGGATTTGGCCGCTCTGGAGAAGGACTACGAGGAGGTCGGCATGGACTCTGGCGATGGTGAGGGCGAGGGTGCCGAAGAGTACTAAACACTTCACACATCCGCACAGCCGGGGCGTCACTGGTGGCCGGGGGCCCAGCCTTCGTCGAAACCAGTGTATACGCCCAAAAACGAAGAAACTGGACTGCAACACAAGACACGCTAACAAGAAACAGAAGAAGAAAGAATAACCCAAAAAGTATTCAACACCAAGACAGACAACTCGTATAGTGGAGATGCAAAAAGAAAAGCGATAAATTGTGTACAAGAATAAAATCGGCTGAACGCAGTCTGGACAGCAAAACAAAATCTCTCTCGTTGTTTTTCTTTTCCCATCTTTTTTCTTTTCAAACTTTTCCAGCAGCAGAGTTCACTGAACGGAGGAGCTATAATTACGTGAAAGCGGACCAGCCACCGCTCTCTGGGTCTAATAATAGTGGCGCTTTCTAATTTGCTCCATTTCATGCTGCATGGGGCAAGTACAGACTGTACACCAGGACAGGGTGCGGCAAGCACTTACTGTTGCAGCAGGGGGCAGCTGAATTCCTAGGGGGAAGAGTGCGTACATATATCGATCCTGCAGTCGCCTGATGAGTCATTCATTTGAGGAGGCCGCATGGGCGAAGTTAGTGTGGGCCGTGGAAGCATAATAATGGTCGTCGTCATAACGACGCCAACACAGCAAAATCATGCGATGACATCATTTCCTAACTGATATACACACAGATGTACATACTGGTATGCCGCGCAAATGTGCGTGTGCCTTATATGGGGGTTGCTTTTCCAAAAACAAAATTGAAGCCTAGGTAAACCGGCTTGTTGTTGTAAAGGCCCCCAACCTCTGCCTGCGCTGCGGCATTTTCGAGAAGCAGACCGGCAGCTGCTGCAGATGTTATTGAATTTCCAGAAATACATAAGAAATGGGCAGGAAATGCAAGAAAAGGGCCACCCAGGCCACTCTCATGCACATACACATACATATGTATGTACATACATACATATATACAACAGCCGGCAGAGACCGGCGACCTCGATTGAGGTTATGTGTAATGCCATTTACTGCAGATGTGCAAAGAAAAGCGATTTCCTCTTCTTTGAGACAGGTAAATTACCCAGGACTAATCCTGTCGTAAAATTCACTGAAAATTCAAGGTTTTAAGCCGAATTTCAGGCGGTATTACCAGCAAATGAAGCTGGTCCAGCCGAAATCGAGTAGCAGCTGCTGGCTTTGTGAAGCCAGAGCCAACAAAACAGATTGCGATGCGAGACCATATTTGTGCATAGACTTGAGGGGCCAACCCAACGCATTCAATGATGACGACAAGCTCCAACACCAAGCTTAATGCTGGTGCGGAATAAGTTGTGTGGGATGCCAGTTGGCGCATTCACACATCAAGGCCCCACACCCACCATTCAAACGCTTGAATGAGTTTTTCCAACAACAAAATGTTTGATCAATAAAAGAAATGGTAAATAAAAATGAAAATGCGAATATTTCGACTGTTTAATACATGCATAGATAAATAAGTACATATGCATGTACATATAAATACATACATATGTATGCTCTCTTGAGCCGCCGACCTGGTTTCGCAATGGGCAAGAGTGAGACAACAAGATGTGCTCAGTTTTTATACACGGTACTCGAAGAGTATAGGGGTATATTATATTGGTGGTGTAACACCCAGAAGGAAGAGTTTCCCACCCATAAAGTGTATATATTCTTGATCAGCATAAATAGCCAAATCGATATTTCAATATCAGTCTGTCCGTCTGTCTGACTTGATGAGCGCTTTGATCTCAGAGACTATTAGAGATGAATCACCCATCCAAAAATTCAAAATTTCGATTAATTGCATAAATCAAAAGAGTACTTATATATTAACTGAATACGGGGTATAAAGTAAGCCCGCGGTCCTTGCCGAATATTTCTACCATGACATTTTTTTAACGATGTGGCATCGCCAAAATTTGTTTTGAATAAATACGAAGGCGGTTTGATAAGTACTAAGCCTACAAGAAAAAAAAGAACATTGTTGGAAGAGTGGCGGTTTTTTTCTCAACAGTAAGACAGTCTCACGTTGCACTTGTTGTCCGGAGTAAGCAAACGCGAGCTAAGAACCACGCGGTCTTTTGAGATGCCAGAAATTTCGACAGTATACAGGAATGTACTACACAGTACTACTCTTTTGCGATACTGGCACCATCTGGCGGTGAAGCTAAGTACTTATCGGACCAACCTCAAAAATCTAGTTCCTGTAAACATCAACACTGACATGAGCTAAGCTACCTAAATCATTTTCAAATAAACTAAAAATAAACAGTAACTAACTCAACAAATATTTCTACAAAATACAATCATGTCGTCGAGCAAGGAAACTGGCACGGATGCCCAGGCAAAGGAAGATGTGAAACTAACAAACTACGAAAGCGTCGCGTAAGTTTTGTGAATACGTATTAAGATTAGATTGTTCTACATTTGAACAAAACCTCGGTAGCCTGAAGGACCTTTTGCAGACACGTCTTGATGAATGCGGCTGGCGTAAACAAGTTGAACAAAATATACGAGAAATAATCGAGGCAAAAGAGCGAGACATGCAGACCATAACAAGCGAGGAACTGGCAGACGAGATTGCGCCGCAAGTAGGTGCTTATACCATTAGATTATGTTCTATATAATCATTCTTATATTTCTTTTGCACAGGCCCGTGCCATGGTCCCCGAGTATGTGCGCAAAGAGATGTTGTTACGCGTGCGCGAGGCCTTGGAGTCGTCGCTGCCTCGAAAGTAAAGACCAATAGTGAAATGTAGTCGTATATTCTTAAATTCTAGCACATGTGTTCCGTCGTTTATTATCTCGTATTTAAGTAGATATTTACATGCTTAGGCTAATTATGAAACTGCGCCACTAGTTGTACAATATGTATGTAATAAATAAACAGCCTAATTTTAATGTAATTAGAATACGTTGTTGCTATATGTTCATGTTGTTATCGGTATGATTGGCTAAAACAAAATTTGTGTGCTTGCTTTTTAGGGGGTAGGGTGGGGTGGCAGTGGGGTAAATTAGGAACGCGGTTTGGGCTCTTTCTTTCGTTGAATTGTTCTACAAACAAATTATAAGGCTACATTTTAGGTAATAATTTCGTCATTTTCTTCATTATTCACTCTTTTTTACTTATTCAATAGCGAGTCAATTGAAAAGTCTTTGAATTTGGCGTTGGAATCATCGTTAAATAGCTGTGGTAGCTGTTGCTGCTGCTGCAGTTTTTCCCTTGTTTGTTGTTCATGTTTTTCTTCATCCGGAACAACTATTGTCGTTGTTGTTCCATTGTCCGTTGTTGTTGTTGTTGGCAGCATTTTCATTAGTTTATTCCGTGGTTTTCGCAGAAATTTAGTGTTTATTTGAAATTTTTGTGGTTTGTGATTCGGTTGGGCTTTTAAAAGCGTGGGTGTGGTTGCGGTCGCTATTGCTGTGGTAGCTATTGATGCGATTGTGTTTGTTGTGGGTACTAATTGGATTGTATTGCGATAATTCTGACGCCAGCTACGCAGTTCTGTGCTCGGCGATTTCTCAACTTTCTGGCTGCCTGTTGGAGTTGGCGCCTCTGCTCCTCCTGTTGCTGGTGTTGCTGTTATGGTGGCTGCTGATAAGGCATTGGGTCCAAAGCATTTTAGAAAATTCTGTACATGCAACAAGCTCTCATTCTCGTCCTTATGCTTCGGCCTTCGTTGTTTGTCCTCGTTCTCATCCTCAGCCTCATAGTCTACCGAAGATTCCTGCTGTGGCGATGAAGAGGAAAACGTGGAAGAGCTGCTGCTGGTGCTGCTGAGCTGTAATTTTGAGTTTTTGTTAGTTAATTTTTGTTGTTATCATTCGGATTGATTTTTCGGCTTTACTCACATCATCATCATTTTTATCGCGCAGTTGCTGAAAGCTAAGTGCCTCCGCTGGCTTCGGCTTGCTGTAGTAGGGCATCGTCTTCTGTGGCAATAATTTTCTGTTGCTGTTGCTGTTGCAGCCTCCGCGTCTGGCCAGTATCGGTTTCTTTTTCGGCTGCGGCTTCTGCTTCTGGTGCATTTGCTCACGGTATGACTTTCAGCTGGTTTTGGCGAGGTTATCGTCGCGCCTTAGCTGGGACTGCAAAACAGAGAAACACCCAAATATGAGTTGCATTCCAAGAGGGGTTCCACATATCGTATGGGGTTCTTTTTGTATACAGTAACGATTATCATAGTCTTCTCTTTCATCCTGGCACACAAAAAACCACATAGAATTTTGGTGCTATCAGCCGTGAAATGAGATATTTATAATGCAAAAAGGGATGGGGGCTAAGCGGATGGATACGATTTATGTGTGCGTGTGTTTAGAAATTTCTTTGGGGCAATGACTGATTGATTGATTGAATGACTGTTTGTTTGATTCGCAATGAATGCAAGAGATGTGGGGCACATATGAATCATGAGCATAAAATCAAAATTAATGAAAATTGGACAAAGCCTCGGGGGATGCATGGTTTTTAGAGACACACACACAACACACACAGAGTTACAGACACACACACATACAGGCGCGCACGCACACAACTACCTGATGATGCGTGCTGTAGAGCGCCGCGTGATGCGCCGCATAGGAGGAGGTGGAAGTGGTGGTGGTGCTACTTAAATCGCCCAGGCCAAGGTTAACGCCATGGCCAATGCCGCCAACGCCAACTCCGCCCACGCGGAGTGGCATGCCCACTGTTGTTGTAAATGTAGTTGTTGTTGTTGTTGTTGATGTTGCACCAGCTAGAGCTGTCGCTGACCCACCTCGTCCAATATTGCCACCAGCCGCCGCCGCCACTCCGCCAGCACCGCCCATGCCCATGCCCACGCCCACACCCACACCGAGCATATGGGCGGCGGCAACAGCGGCGCTGGCATGATGCGACGACGACGACTGTTGCTGTTGATGCTGCTGCTGCAAATGCTGCTGTACGACTTGTTGTTGCGAAGGATGTGAGTGCTGCTGCTGCTGCTGGTTCTGGGAGGGATGTTGATGGAGGTTGTTGCCTACGCTGCCGCTACCACTGTTGCTGTTGTTGTATGCTGCATGGACCGCAGAGACGTGTCTATAGGGAACAGAAAAGAGATTACGAATTAGAGATATCTTTTGTTACCACTTGTCGGGGTGGTGGACACTCACCTCAATCCCAGGCTGGCTGCATTGCTCATTGTTCCGCTCAGAGACATGGGGGTGGTTGTGCCCGAGCTGACATTCGAGGAGGATGTTGCTACTCCGCCTGCTCCTCCTGCCACGCCAGGATTATTGCTCATGTTGCCATTGTTGTTGCTGCCACCGCCCGTTGCCGTGCCCGTGCCCCGATAGTCCAGTACACCGCTGGAGCTCGCCGGCGCCACAGTGGGGCGATTGTTAACCATTGTGGGTGTGGTCGTATTGATAGCTGTGGTAGCCAGGGAGACGGCTGCCGCTATTGTTGTTGCCGCATTAAGGGCACTCATGTTGGAAGCTGCTAATGTGGAAAGGACAGAAGTTGTACAAGTTGTTGATGATGTTGCTGTTGTTGTTGTTGTTGAAGTAGAAGTAGAAGAAGTTGTGGTTGCAGCTGTAAAGCATTTTTTGTTTTTGTTAGATTGTGAGTATCGGTATCCGCCCCCTCCCCCATTTGTTGTGACCATCTTCACCCAAAAATATATTAGTTTGTGTGTGTGCGCGTGTGTATGTGAGTATGTTGGTGGTTGCGGTAATGGTGTGGCATGCAACACAACAAACTTATCAAAAAACTCAAATCGGGAGAGTATAGAGAGAGAGAGAGTAACATTAACCAAAAGAAACAGGATCTCAATGCTCTTTGAATCTTTTTTTGCACAGAAAATATTAGTTGGCAGCACCAACCAGCCAGTGCTGGAAAGCTTGTTTGAACTTAGAGAAATAAATTTTGAATTTGTTTTGTTTTTAAACATTTTATTCATTTTTAAAATAAATAAAATCGAAATGATTAGTTATTAAGTATAGATACATATACTCGTAAATATATTGGTGTAAAAAGGTAATATAATGTATAACTATAAATAACTTAAGAGTGTTTTATGGCAAAGAAAAATGCATTTAAATGAGGCAATTATCTGATCATATCTTGACTATGTTATGCAGTGTAGGTAGATGTTATATACATTTTAATATGAAGTTTGACTGTTAACTTAGGAATAACTCGAATAACTTAAGACTATACATATCTATTGATTCAGGTGCATTTTGTATGTAAAACGGATACGAACAACAGACAAAGAAATTATAAACAAGTATTCCAATAATAAACGTATCAATTTGGTCTTTTATCAGGGGCTGTGTGTGGGTGTGTGTTTGTAGGATGGATGGATGGCTTGGCACGGCGATCCTCCTCTAGTGCTATGTGCCGTGTGTCATATGTGTGTGTGTGTTTGTGTGCGTGCGTGTGTACCGACTCCAAGTGCAATCGAGATCGGACATTGTATTGTTATGCCTTCTCTACTTACCATGCGCCTCGGACTTGTTGGCGATCGGATTCAGCGGTATCTGCAGGCGGGCATTTACCGCCAGCAAATGATCACGTCGCGCTATCAGGCTGGTCACATGCTCCTCCAAGCGCAGATTCTCACTCTGCAGCTGATGCAAGCAATTTAACAGGGAAGCAACTGCAATTAGGAGGGGATTTATACAGATTAGAAATTCGCTACAGGGCATCCTCAATGCGACTCATACTCACTGTCAAAATGCTGCGCCTGCTCCATGAGAAACTGTGAGCCCTGTTCCCATTGGCGCTCCAGCAGCTGCTCTAAGCTTTGGGGTATCGACATATTGCTATTCATTCCGCCACCGCTAAACATTGATTGCAGTGGATTCGGTGCCGGTGCGGCATTCATGGAGGCGGTGCTGGTATTATTTCGCTGTGAAAAAGAGATGAAATATCTTCTTATAAAACTTTTCGACAAAAAGATAAGTTGACAGCCCTGTGCGAGCAGTGCTGCAAAACGTACCTGTTTGCCAGGGAATGGCACTCCCGCGCATTGCGAACTCATGGCATCACTCGTGTAGATGGCATGATCCTGCACTTCCATGTGCAGCTGCTCCGACAGCTTCTGGGCCACACTGCTATTGGGATTCACATGATTCCCCAGCATGTGGGTGGCCGTGTGCGCTATGATCGAACTCGCCGACGCTCCGGACGCTGCTGCCGGTGTTGCCGGCGGCGTGGGGGTACTAATCGGACCACTCGATGAGCTACTGCTGGCAGCTCCATTTTGCAGGATGCGCACATCCTTGAGATCTGGCTGATGCTGGACGTTTGTGGCAGCTGCTGCGGCCACCGTTGCTGCTTGTGCTGCCGCCGCTGCTGCCGCAGCTATCGTCGTGTCCTTGGCCTTGCGTCCACGCTTGCGTACATTTCCAGGCTGGGGAGCGGCTACAGCCACAGCTGTGGCACTCAATACTGCTGTCGTATGCAACTGCGTTGCGCCACCAATCTCGGATCCTGGCGAACTGGGCGGCGAGTCCTTGATGGAGCTTACCGGCAGCATGGCCACATCCATGAGCTGGTGCTGCGTCTGACTCTCGTACGAGAACTTGAGACCACCCACAAGGGGCATAATCGATTGGCTCGACTGCTGACTCGTCAGCGTTGTTGTGCTTGGCAGTGATGATGTCGTTGCGGCCGATGTCGTTGCAAGATCCGGAGTTCTGTTCGATTTCGTTATCGTTGTTGTTGTCGTGGAGGTGGAAGAAGGATTGGTAGGAATCGAATTAGTGAATTGTAATATTTCTAGATCTTCATGCTGATTCTGCTGTTGTGACTGCTGCTGTTGCTGTGGCTGTTGCAAATGCAAAAAGTTTGCCTGAATTGGAGCTGTGGCTGTGGCTGGGACTGATGCTGAGGAGGAGGGTGAGGCAGAGGTTAGATTTGTGGGGGATGTGGTTCTAGCAGGGATTATTGGTGCATATGTCTGTGGTGGTTGCTGCTGTTGCTGTTGCTGCTGTTGGAACAATTGCGTCTGCTGTGCACGCAGCATTTTCTTATTCAAAGGCTTGGTGGTGCCACCGCCATTGCTGCTGCTTCCGCCATAGTTCCCATCCGGAGTTGTGGTTCCCTTGCCAGTTGGCGTGCTCGTGCTCGTGCTCGTGCTCGTGTTCCCCACTCTGTAACCCACTGACGGCACACTCGTTGACATATTGACGGGGGAGTCCAAAAGGTTTACGACAGGGACACTGGAGGCACCCCCACTCGAGGACATGGACGAGGACGAAGTGGAGGATGAGCTCGAGGATGAGGTCTGATCGCCATTATGATTGCTATGCAGTAGGAGGCTGTTACTGCTGTTGCGCGTGCTTCGACTGTTTGGAGGAGTCGGTGTCGTTGTGGGTGCCACGGCGGGTGGCGAATCTATCGAGGACTGCGAGGAGGAGAGCGTCAGCACCACTGGCGATGCAATGCCTCCAGGCAGACCAGCAGCACTTGGCGATTGATGAGGCGAACTATGACGACTATGCTTCTCCGCTATGGCTGTTGTTGCTGCTGCAGCTGCAACATTGCCTGTTGCCGATGCTACTCCCGGGGCATTGGTTTCGTTTTTATTGAGTGCCGCTCCACGCTTTTTACCCGAACGTCCACCTGATGTGGCTTTGGTGTTCGATGCGTTGCTGACAGAGCTACTGACGGGTGCGATGGGGGTGGTCAAAGAGGTGCCGCCTACGCTGGCGGCAGTGTGCAACGATTGCAGCGACGTCAGATGCTGTTGCTGCCCCTGTGTTGGATGGTTTGGGGGGACAACATTCGTGTGGTGGTGGTTCTGCGAGTGATGATGATGATGGTGATGATGACTACTCGTGCTACTGCTCTCACCAGAGCGCGATCTACTTGTGTGGTGTGGGTGGGGGTGTGGGATTCGACATTGTGATGTGATTTTGTGTTATGGGAAGACATTAAGCAAATCGATTGAGAGATAGAGATTGGAAGAGAAAAGAGAATTTTGTTTATAGATCGCAGCTTTATGTTTTTTTAAATGAAACACAAAAAAGTGCTGCCGCCGCCCGTTCGGAACCAAAAAACCAAGCAAAATAAACATCAGCCCAGTCCAGCGTCCCCGATGCAGTGGTGGAGGGTGCAAAAATATTGATTAAAAATGAAACAGAAGCAGGGAAACAAAACATGGAACGAAACACACTTTACAGGTAACCAAAGATCAATCCAGGTATGGAGGAATACACCTCTATCGTTTAAGAGTGATTTATAAACTAAAAGGCAGCTTGCACAGGCAAAAACTCATGAAGATACTAGTCGCTCATTCTTCTCGCAATACTCTGCATACCTGCTTCTGCGCGACGTGGCTGGCGGTGCCTCCTGCTCTTGCAGCTGTTGTACTCGCGTTGTCTGCTTCTCGTAGCTGATCTTTAGGTTACCACTCTCTGTGGTAGTGGCCGTCAGATTTCCAGTGGACAGGGCGCCGCTGCCGCTGCTGCTGCTGCCGGTGCTGGCGGAGATGATGCTGCCACCGCTATTACCGCTGACTAGGGTACCGATGCCGCTGCCGCCGAGAGCCGGTGATGATTTTCCGCTTTGATGCTGAATAACCGTTGAGGCCGCGCCGCCACTTGTTGCTGTTGCATACGCTCCTCCTGCAGTTCCTGCAGTACTCAGTGCTGACTGATTCGCCTGCTGCTGTTGGGTACTGCGTGAAGCTGCCGTCACATGGGGATCTGTGACCAAAGGATGATTAGTTCTGTCTTTAATCTGTGGATTAAAATAAAAACTTACCACCGCTGGGGTTCGTGGCGGCGCTGCTGCTATTGCTCGATGGCAGATTGATTCCAGGTACATTGGCTGTCGACAGCGGCACAGAGACGTAAAGGCTGGGGGCATTGCTGTTGCTGCTGCCACTCCCACTCGCAGGTGGCGTTGGATTGCTGCTGCTGCTCTCCTTAATACCGCCACTGCCACTGCCACTGCTGCTGTGTTTGCTGCTGCTTCCGCTGGTATTGGCTCTACTCGAATCTGTCTTTGGATAGCCACTGGCTCCCACTCCTGCCGCTCCGCCCACAGCTGGTGCTGCTGCCGATCCTCCTGCTCCCCCTGCTGTACTGCTGCTTGTGGCATTGCTGCTCAAAGTGCTGCTGCCCGTTGTGGTTCCTCCGGCCACGGATGTCACTGCTGCCGTTGTTGCACTTGCTGTGGCAGCTATTGTGGCGCTTATGGCGGGTGCTAATGTGGCATTCACTTCGGCAGTGGCGGATGTTTGATGGGTCGGCGGACTAAGTTCCGTTCGTTGCTGCAAAGACGAGGCAGAGTTTTATTGGTTAGTTTTTTGTGATTCATTTACAAGTAAATCCACACAGCTGATAAAGCGCCCTCGACAGATAACCGGGCGATCATAAAAAACGATCATCAAGTGGTTCATATTTCACGTTACAACAGCAAAAAGCCATGACAAAATGACTTTGTCAAGGGCTTTGACGAGGTATTTCTCACATTGGGGCAGGAAATGATATTTACAAGAATTCCCTTTAAACCTCACTTTTGGTCTTTCAAACCTATTGAATCTAAGGCTTTTCCCTCCCAAAAATGTAGCTTATTCTCTTTTAAAGTGTATTCATCGTTTCGGTGTGAATCCAATGCCGAACGATTCTCTTTCAGATTTGCCTTTTGGCTTTGCGGTCATTAGCAACATCCGGTGGCTGTGTGTTGCTGGATTTCTGGTAAATGGTTGATGTTTTTTGATGGTGAGACGTGTAAACACATGTTTACAACCAAAAGAATAAGCAAATACAACACAAAAGTACAAAGCAGTGGACAAGGGGGAGAGCAGCACCATTAACAGTGGCCTCCTTCCAACAGGGTCCGACAACAGAAGAGCTGTTAAATGTTAGAGAGTAGGTTTTTGATACCCTAGAAGAGAGCATCTAGATTAACAATAGGATTAACAGCAGTGGAAGGAGGAATAACAGCACTGTACAGAGCTCTGTAAAGGAACAGATGTAGGGTGAACAAAAGAGAGCAGGGCAAAGCGGAAGGGACCGTGATGGAGGGAGAAGGGTAGGGGTAGCGGGGATTCAACGGCGCCGCATGTGTTCCAAATAGATTAAAAGCTGCCAAAGGGACGGACACATTAATGCAACTCAAAAAGCTCTTATCGCTGATGTTGCCTGCTGTTGCTGTTGAATACAATAAAAAACATTCAACGACATGCAACATGAGTCACAGAAGAGTCAAAAAGAATGCAAGGCAATAACAGACAGCAGCAGCGCTGCATGCAGCTGCAGTAACAGCAAACAACAGCAACAAATGTTGGGCCAAGGCGAGTTTTCTTTATTTTTTTTCTGTGGTTGGCATATGCTGCACCGCTGCAGCGCTCTCTCCCTCTCGCTCTGTCTCTATATATGTATCGTGTGTGTGTGTTTGTGTGCATGTATGGGTGTAACAAATGTTACATGCATCGAATGCACAAAACAATCAAGAGACCAAAAGAGTGGGAGAGAGAGCACAACAACACCCACCCGCTCTCCACTCCACAGCCCAAAATCTCTCCCACTGTGACCTCTCTCTTACTCACGATATCGAAACAGTCTCTCACTCATTATGTGAACAGCTTCTCACTCTCTATGGGAACAGTCTAGGAAATAGAGGGAGAGAGAAATGTTCCTCTCATTTTGTTGTTTGTTTCAATTTTGGGGAGGGATGGGGCTTCCATCGCTCCATCGTTTTTGCTGCTGCTGTTGTTGCACGTTGTATGTACCCCCATTTACAATGTAGTTTTCGGTCACGTAGGCCAACAAAAACTATGAATGGCGTTGCCACCTGATGACATTTGTTCCAATAGGAATTGTTCCATTGAATTCACCTTTGCCTCCAACAAGTTGGCAGCGCCTAGCCCAAGAGCCTGTTGCTGGAGAGACAGAGAGAGAGAGTCGCACACGAATGACATTTTAAAAAGTGTCAAATTTCCAACCAAAAGAAACACCTTCATGGCTCATTAGATTTGGGTCAAGAGATACTACAGGGGGAAAACAACAAGGAAGAAATACACGCTACATGCTTTTATGGGTGTGTGTGGTCAAGTCCTTACTTTTTGAAAGTACCTATAAAGAAATGGAGACCCTAAATGCCCTAGAAGATGGATATAATAGTAATATGATATGAATTGTATCAGTTTTACCAGATGTGTTTCTATAAAGCTTACATAAAACCAATTTTTCATCTGTTCTAGTATGAAATAGTAATCCAAAACAGAGCTCTACCGCTTGCTACACGCAAAAGCCATTCTCTACTCTTGAAATATGAGAAACTAGATGGCATTTAAAAAGAGATTAACAAGTGGACCACTGGAAGACAGACGGTCAACGCTAATCAGCAACAAATGATCAAAGTCTATGGCAGTGTCCGCCCAGCGGGCTTGGGCTTCCCTCCTGTTCTGCATCTGGTCAAACATCTGTTGGGAATTATAATACCCTCTGGTGGTACTGCCGTTCGGGGTGTGATAAAAAGTTTCGTCTACTACTACCATTTCATGGCCAAGTTCCTGCAAGATTTTCGCAGTTTCCCGCATCGTTCTCTCTCACGTATCCCAGTCTCTGGCATTCTCCCTTCGGGGGCAGCTGTCGGACAAACAATGGCGGAGCGGAGGTTTCAGGCGCGCGCTTTGATTATCCTGTTGCTGAAGCTAATGGCCCACAACCCCCAGATCCAGACCCAGACGCAGACGAGGAGCGCAACGCGATACCGGCATGCACAATCAACCCCTTTTTTTTTTGTTTTGTTGATTTGTTGGGAATTTGCTTCCGCGACACATTTCAACTTTATTTCCAACAAAATTCAATAAGAAGAATTGTCGAGCGGTAGCCGGAAATAAAATACCAACTATAAATATTATATTAGCGTGTGTCTGGGACATTCCCCCATCCACACATCCCCGTCCGCTCTCTATAGAGCTGGTACTTCCCTTTCACAACAATGCTGTGGGTTAATGGTCGCATAAAAGGGTTGTCCTTGTCCCCTTTTTGTTGGCGGTACAGAAGAATTTCGCACAGAAAACATGAGAGACGATTCGTACAACAAATGAACGATAGAACGATAGAATTATTCAAATTCAATTGAGAATTCATTCATTTTGGGGGGGGGCACCATTGTCCCGAATGACAGACAACTGGTGGGGGAACGCGAAATATCAAAAGAAATTCTAGAGATTCCAAGGAATTAACAAAGAAATATCTAACAAGGTTGGGAGTACTCGTAAAAGATACCATTATCTTTGGACAATTCATCAAACATCAAGGGGAATTGATTTATGTAGGATTTCCTGTTGAAATTATTTTTGCGATACTAGAAGCCAGGGAATCCATAGATATCTCTGTTATGGCAAGTGTTATTTTCAAGGTCTTCCACCAACAAAGCATTAAGAAAACATCTTTAATTTGTATAATCCCAAACAGAGAAGAGAAACCATCTAAAGTTTTAACAGAGATATCTTCCTTGGCTCTAATCCGCCTTAGCTCTCCTTGGAAACACGAAAGGTAAATGAAACAATGAATGCCAATTAAAATAACAAATAGAGCAAGAGTTGAGAAAGACACGACTCGTCGTCCTGGCAGCCAGAGTTCAAGACCTTGTCCTCAGGTAGGACGTGAAACAGCAGCTGTAACCAGATCGAATGGAAGGAAAGGATCAATCAGCCGCCCAGGAAGCAACAGCAAGTACAAAAAACTAAGGGTAGGCTGCTGCTCCAGAGCGAAGGGAAAGAGTGAGCAGCCATAAAGCAAGAGAGGCACAAGATAAAGAAGCATCTTGTGGCAGCTGTCGTAAACTAGGCGCAAATGTGCCAACAATACAGAGGGCTATCCGATCCAAGGATATAGCGAGTGCAAACCGGCCCTCGGCTCACGAGCAATATGTATGTTTTTTTTAGCACTACCTTCAAGGAACAAGAGGCTACGTGATGCGTGGCACAACAGCTGTCTCCCCCCGTTTGGTAGGCACTTACACTAATCAATAATACAAACTCCCTTTCCGATAAATGTACGTACATACATATATGCATTCCCCGACAATTGGAGCATTCAGTGTGGATATGAATGCGGGCAGAGGCGGGGCTTGGGCATTCCCCGGGCATAATTGAAGGTGTCTTTCCCCCTCTCTCTACAACATTTCTTTTGTTTTATGTCCGTGTGGCAGGTGGCTTGCTCTCACCGCCTCCAAAGACATCCAAAGTGGTGGTGGTGCAGGTGCATGTGGCACAGCGCACTCAAGTGGCATATAAGCAATGTGGTTAAATAATTGATGGAGTGTCAAAGACATGGCCAATCGAATTTGAAACGCAATATGGGGGTTGCTTCCATTACCCGATAGGAATATCCTTTAAAGAATACGAGATCCTAATGAAGGATAAACATCTTCAGGATTTGGGGGAAAATACAGATCAATCACCAGTGTAATCACCAAGATTTGTTCTGGAATGGTGGAGGGGTAGAATGTTGTATCCTTGGCCTTCCAGGCAATATATCTGAGTTTCAAGTGAACTTTTTAGAGGTAGAAGAACGCCTTCTTTTGGGACATCTTCCCCTGCAGCCTGGAGATATTTTGTACTCTAAAAATAGTTGGATATTCCACTGAGTTGTCTCTCATTTCTATCATTCCCTTTAATCTGGAATGAGTGTTGCATGCACTTCACACCAGTTGCTTCTCCCTTCCCTTCAAGAATCTTCTAGCTCTTTGCTTTGAATGATTTGAAAACCGTTCCAGAAGTACGCCTCCCTTTAAGGATCCAGGAATATCTTTTTCTTGCAAAGAACACTCGCCACATTTATATCTGCCACAAGAAGACAGCACCATCCGCTTCTTCTGCCACAAAAAGACAGCAGGGCAGACAGACAGCTTCTTCCAGGGATTTTCTCGAAATAGATTTTGAGGGATTGGCATGGACAGATGCGACTGCCAGGCGCTCTAGAGTAGATCTACGGCCGTTTCTTACCCCGGAAAGCAGGAAGCGTATTTTTAAATTGTGCGGATATGTGGTGGTGGCAGTGGCTGTGGTGGCTCCTCCGCTGGCGCCGCTAACTCCTCCTGCGGTGGCAGCTCCCAAATAGGAGGGCGATGCAGACGCCGAACCACCCACATATTCGATGGTCGCCGAGGGTGTGGTGGAGGCGGACGAGGGCGAGGACGAGGCGGATGTCGAGTGCTGGCTGCTGTTGTGAAGATGATGCGACGATACCACCTCTCGCTCCCGCTCCCGCTGCTCCCGATCGCGATGCCGGCGATGTTCCCGATGCTCACGATGCTCTCGATCCCTGTGCTTATGATGGCGATGCTCCTTGCCCTCCTTCTCCCTCTTGTCGCGTTTCTTCTTTTTGTTTTTGCGATGTTCCTTGTACTCCGCCATATCGATGTGATTGTTGTTACTCTCCGCTGTGGCGGCCATGGAGACCATTGTGGCGGTAAAGTCCACGGTAGTGCCTACGGTAGTGGCGGCTACCGCCATGGCGGGTGCCACATCCATGGGCTGTGATTGGGATGTGGTGTCCATAGTGTCCATCATCATCATTTTGTTGCTGCTTTGCTTTTGGCCCTGTATTCTTCGTTTTGTTCTATATTCTTATTCCGTTTTGGGCTACTGTTGTTGTTGTTATTGGCCCTGTGGCCCGTAAGCCAGGTTTTGGTTTCGTTCTCCTCTCTCTCTCTCGCTGTGCTCGCTCTTTTAGCTTCAATTTTGTTTTGTGGTCTGTAATTAACTGGACGGCAGCATAGTCGTCCCCAGAGGTTGGGCTCCAATCTCAGTTTTTCAGTCTTTTTGGCTCTCTCTCTCTTTCAAAAACGTTCTGTCTTCCTCTTTCAATATTATTATTTTGTATGCTGCTTTTGCTTCTTGTCTTTTGTATTCACTCGCACGCACACAATCACAAATCACAGCGCGCATACGTGAGAACCAAAACCGAACAACCAACCGCCTCCACCTCCTCTCTCCGCAATCTCAAGCGCTCTCACTCTCTCTCCACTCTCTTGCTGGCGAGTAGCTGTTCTGTTGTTGTTGGGGTGAATAACTTGCGTGGCGGCGACTGGGCTGGTTCGCTCTCTCTCCCTCTCTCTCACTCACTTCTTTAGGCTCTTTCACTGTTTCGCGCTCGCTCTCGGGCAGCGTTTAAACTTTTTCGTTTTTTTTTTTCACAGAAATTTAATTTCTTTTAAATGGAAACTTGCGACTATATATTTTATGTGGGCTTTTCTCGACAGCTCTGGGAGCATGTGTGTGTGGCCACGTGAATGATTTAATTTTGTTAGTTTTTCATACAGGAAAAACGTAAATGATTTAATTTTTGTTTCAGGAAAAACGTGAATGATTTATAATATTAGTTAATTTTCCCAGACAGGAAACTCAACATATTATTGGTTTGCGCGCTTTTTAAATAAACAACAACAAATAGACACCAACAAATTCACTTCACTAAGAGGAAACAACAATTGCCACTCGAGGGGCTGGCTGCACATGCACGGAAGCTGCAGCAGCGTTGTTGCACGGCCGTTCGGAGTTGAATTTGTATTAAACATTAAACTCTGCTGCCTTGAAGCGTTTGCTTAGAAGCGTTGCACGCACCAAAAACGTTTTGCAGGGAGTAAGCCAGAGAGAGCGCAGCTCTCAGAGTGCGATGAAAGAGCACGGCACACTGTGCACTGTTGTTGCTGGCAGTCCGTCGCAAGGTAGAATCGTAAAAGGTAAGGGAGAACTCAGAAAGCCGAGTTATAGCAGCGCAACAGAGAGCGAGAGAACGAGGGATGACCGAACCTTGTATTCCAGTTATACCATGGTCCATCGTCTGTCGTGGCAGCCGGTTTTCCGTTGGGGATTATTGAAACGTACGTATGTATGTATAAATTTTTTGAGAGTGCAAGAGTATATATGCAAGTGTGTGCTATGTCTGCACGTAGGCCAGACACGCACTAACACAAACACATGTCCACCGGTGTGCAGACAAAAAGAAACAGCAGCAACAACAACAACAGCACAAAAGAGCATAAGAACACACGGCGACAGCATAAAAATAAATACTTACATACTTATAGTCAGAGGGTGAGGGAGGTGAGGTGTACAAACGGAGGCACAAAAGTTAACTGGAAAAACGTCACCCAGTGAGCACACAGAGTGAGAGGAAGTCCTAGACAATGTTTTAGTGAGCAATTAGCACCATTTAAAAGATTGCAAATAATGTAAGGCTTAAAAACTATGCATCTTCTAAGAGCATTAACCCGGTTAGGCCACTCTTATTTAAGATGTAGCAGCTCTAGGTGGAAACATCATCTAAAAAACTGTTAAATGCATAATTTCCAACACCATCACATCAGCCTTAACACTAGGAGGACAGTAACATTATATGAGATTCCCTATTTTATTGCATACAAAATGTTGACGGTGCAGTGACTACAGTTAAAAAAAACCAGCCCAACATTTAACCATCATCCAAAATGTTTACTGTGCATCGCGCCGTCACAAAGCAGAACACATAAAAGTGAATCTTTCACAAGCGCACACACAAACACAAGAGCAAGCAGATACAAATACAAACAAAGATTCAAATGCAAGACAACGACTGCAGTGTGCATTTCGTAATGCTGTTGATGTAATAAAAAAAGCACACACACAGAAAGAGAGAGAGAGACAGCGAAAACGACAATGTTATCAATGCAGACCAGGAAGAGCGATGACGATGACGAGAACAGGAGACAGGAAAAGCTGAGCAAAACAAAATGTGACAAAGAATGAGACTAAAAGGAGAGGAAAGGAGACTTGAGAGAATGGGGAGACACTGTCTTACAGCAGAGGGAACGGAATCAATGGGCACGAAACAAGCCTAGACCAGAGATACGAGTACCTGTCCAGAATCAACTGGAGGCAGACATACTCGTAAAAGATACTTTAAATTCAAGTACCTTCCAGCACATTGCAACATCTGTTTTTTATGAGCCCTATCGAAAATGGGTTTGAAGAGGTTTATCCGTTAAAATCATCCTTCTGGTGGTAGAACCACCGTTCCCAGGCTAACATTTGCCTGAGAACAGTTTTTTGGCTAGACAAACAGACTGGGAGAGAGTGAGAGAGAGAGCAAGCGAGCCAGAGAACGTAAAGTAGCAGTGAGAGAGCGGTGCGAGAGCATTGCATTATCAGAGTGTGAGAGCGAAAAAGCATTGCAACATAAAAACAACAGCAAATGTAGCGGCGGTCTGCTCTCAGCATTAATGTAGATATATGTACATATATATGCAAGTGTGTGTGTGTGCTTTATGCAATGGCTCTGTCAACGAGGGCGGTCGGTCGGCAGGGGTGTGCGGGTGACGATTGCCGCTGCATGCAGGTTAATTCTTCTCTCTCTTACTCCCTTGTGGTTTTTGTTGCTGCTGCCAGACAGCGGCGACAGCGATTCAAGAAGACAAAACAGGAAAATGAAAAATAATTGAATTGTAAGGCAATATTTACAGGAGAGGAAAGAGACAGAGAGAGAGAGAGACACAGACTGGAGGTGCAGCAGGCAGCAGCAGCAGCAGAGGAACCACCGCCGCCGCAGACGTTTGCAATTGGCAATAAATAAAAAAAGAAGCACCAGTAGACGAAGAAGATTGTTTGCAGCTGGAACGAAAAGAAGAAGAGGAGTACCCAGAGGAATTGGTAGAAGCAGAAGGGGCAGGGGAAGAAGAAGCCACATCGCGAGCATAATTTGCGATGCAAATAAATGGGGAATGTGGCCAAAGCCAGAGCCCAAAAAATCATGGTGCAGAAAATAAAACAAAGCACAAAAAAAGAGGAACGTTAAGTGGCATTTACCTGGCGACGGCAGTGGAGACCACAAACGGGACGGGGGGGGTGGCGGGGTTGGGTGGGTGAACGTGCCTGTTTTACAAAACAAACAAAACAAATTGACAGCGCCGCCGCTGCATAGGAACGGTACTAATGTTGCCGTGGCCACATCTCCCCATCTCCCCTTCCCCCCTTACACATCACCTGACCGACCGACCGACCGTTTCGTTTCCATAATCAAATCATAAGAAAAGGTGGCAACAATGGCGCGCCGTCTTTTGTCGCCGACAACGGGATAATTAATTTTAATATGCAGTTAACATCGTCGTTGTTTTTATACCCTTTTGAAGAGGGTATTTATGATACAGATGAGAGGTTAGCCATGCAGAAAGGGTAGCCCTTAAAGGTCTTTCTATTCCTTTCTACCTTTCGTTCTTCCCACCATAGAAATTGTAGATCTGTTAGGGTATCAACACCTTCTTTAGACCAAAAAGAAAAACATAACTTTGTGCGACGCGACAGCTCCTTCAAAAATTTGGCATGCCTAATTAACAGACCCTGGAACATAAAGCATATTAAGCCACATACATTAATTAAGGCAATCCCAGGGCTCAGACAGGTGCCTGATGCTTTTAAGACTTCTTCTACTTCGTTTGGGTTCATTCAACCCCCTCTGTCTACAGAAAAAAGGGTTTCCCAGTGGCAAGCACTCACGGCATAAAGCATAAAATGAAATGTGCAAATATTGGGACAGGCGCAACTGCCGTCAACCGTCAACCGTGCACATTTTTAACTTTGCACACGCCACTAAACAAATCCATTTCGTACGCACTATTGATCTCATCCTAAAAGTGTGCACAAATGCACATAAAAGGGTATGTAAATACGTTTCCAAAAATCAAATTAAAATGAAAATACTCGTACCATAAAAATGTCAACAATCAAATATTTGAACAAGTGTCAAAAGGTCTGTTGGTCCAAGGAAGTGATGGCTGGGGTGGGAGTGCTGCCAGATCGTGGGAGAATATGCAGGGAGATGTGCGTGTGAGAGAGGGTGAGGCAGAGGCAGGGTTGCAATTGATTTTAACAGCTGATTCAGCACTATGATAAGGTCTAAGTAATTATTGAATCTATTACTTATTACGGGTACATTAAAAGTACCTAAAAAAAACTTGTAATCTATGATAAGTTAAGGTGGAATAATCTGTAAGTACTTTCAAGTATCATCGAAACGATTTTCAGTGCTTTGCCCCATTAAAATTGCAGATATAAATTAATTAAGAGTTCCGCCCATTTTATAACTCTACCATACAATCACTTAGATTATATCTAGCAAAAGGAAACATTAATACCATTCTGATATACACAGCAAAAGCATTAACAGCCACGGTAACTGTACTTGAGATCAATGTGGGGACATTATTCGGGACAAAGAGTCACGGCAATAAAACGCAATAACGGGCCACGTGTCGGGCCCATGAATATGACAAATTCAGGAAACACGCGACCCAGCCGAACCCGAGAACCCACAGCACACCCCAAGCCCAACACCCAAACAAGGTGTTGTATGGTGGACCTCACTTCTCGACCAATCATAAAAGGAACTCATAAATTAATTTCTTTAGGATAAACGAATTTGTCCAAATGATTTTTATGGTCATTTAAAGGGAACCGCTTTGCAGATGGGCACCCAAATCAGAGGCGATTTACAGAGGCAATGCCATAAAAACCCTGCCTTTTAAAAAATGTTTTTATTATAGATATGTATGTGTACCTAGAATGGTAGTGCATGGTAGCACGTGGTGTTTTCTCTCTCCTTCCCGTTGGATTTTTCTGGACTACCGCTGATAATTGAAACAGTCAAGAGAGGACCAAAATTATGAGTTATTACCCATCCCTAACTCTAAACGCTACCGTTGCCGCGAATCTTTTTCGTTCCACCACTATCGACAAACAGTGTGTACACACTACCGCAAAACAGCAAAAAAGCAGCATGGGGTCCTTTCCTCCTTCAGTTTGATTTTCGACTGCACCCCCCGCTGATCCAATAAATGTGGTTGCAACCGAGGGGTTGTCTTCTATAAGGAATAAACATGAAAAATAGCAATCGCAATTTAGAATTTATAATTTTGTCAGCCAAAATGCGAAACCCAGCAGCAGTCTGTTAGCTGTTTCTGTGGCTAAGGGTTCTAGAGTTTCAGTTCGTTCCGTTCCACTCGGTTGGGCACCCTCTACTTCCCCCCCCAACCGATTTGTTCCGACAATTTGTAATGGGAAATCAATAAGCTGTGGCCCCCCATTAAATGCATGTAAGTCACGTAAATGTAATAGATATGATAGATATTTGGAGCGCATTTCCACTTCCTGAATTAATCATTTCAACCGGAGAACACATCTCCTTTTCTGCAACATCTCAAATCGGTTAAAAGCCTTGCAAAATCTCTTCCGTAATCAAAAACAAAAAAGCAACAACACACAAATACAAGCACATGTTCTATATCCCAAAGTCATAATCGAGTATACAAATAGTTGCATATTTCAACAAGCCATAAATCTATTCGCGCCATTGAACGGGGCACAAATAAAACCGTAATTAAACAGTAGAAAAGCCATATAAAAAATTAAATGTATATCGTAGTATATTTAGAGATCATCAAGCATCCACAAGCAGCAACAACAATCTCTGATCAATATTTCAAGTGCTGTGTCATATGCGAAACAATTTCAAAAACAGAATCCCTCTAATCGAAAATAGACGCTGACTAAAATCAAAAATCTATAAATATCCGCATCAACTAACACAAAAACACACCTGGCCCGCAACTGCCAGTTATTTTAATATTTATAAAATAAATAATAATAAATAAATGATTTAGTTTTTGGCCCCCAAAGCAGCCATGGCAACATAACGTCACATGAAGAGCTGCCGCCCTCCCTATAGAATGCCAAAAAGAATTAATAGAAATGTGAATAATGTTTGTTTCGGTTTCGGTGGTGGGTGTACACGAATAGTATCGTTCTTAAGTGCAAGAACATTAATTCTAATATTTGTGACCTTCCGTCACACGAAAATGCACTTTATTCTAAATGGTATTTCACTTAAGGATTGTTTCTCTCGAGTGATTCACTTATTATACAACCATTATCAATCAGGCACGTGGTAAAAGTATTCCTTATAAACACATTCTGAAAATATTTTCTCACTCAGAAGCTCTTTGGAATTCAAGAGGTTTTCCTCAAAGATTTAAGAGTTTTTCTTCTCTCTTCAGAGTTGAATCTTTCTCTTGAGTGGAAAAGCAAAAGCTTTTGAGGATATGAGCATCAGCATCATATTTATATTTAGAAAATCATTATGGAACATTTTCGAATGTGTTTTACTCTCAAAAACACACACACGAGATCTAGAGATCTGCTGTATATTCATATGTATATTTAGAGAACTTGTTCTTCTCGTGCGTATGGTTGAGAAATTATTTTTCATGATGTTTAGTCGGTCGAGAACCGAATCGAGGAGAATCTATATATAGATCCGATGAGGTGGCTCAATTCAAAAAACCGAAATCCACCCACCCACCATTCATTGGACCAGGTCATCATCCATTCCATCCATCTATGCGTCCATCCACTAGATGGGGGCATTCAACATACAGTACAGGTAGAGATATCTGCGGTATGTTGCACCCAATTAAATCAATTAAAACTACGAAAAACATTTTCGAAATTCGTTTTCTTAGTTGTTGTTTTTGTTTTCATGGAACCCACTGGGGCATATATATTATTTGGATGTTATGTGCGTGTGTGTTGTTGTATGATATATAAGTATTATTTTTCTATATCCAAATCAGAGCGATTTCTTTCAAGAGATTAAAGAGTGATGAGAAATGGGTTTGAAAATATATCATTATAAATAATCAAGATTTCGTAAGCATATAAGTATCGTAAGAACTAAAAATCATCTAAATATACATCATCGTCATATATCAATCATCATTTCTTCATTTCATCATTTCATCATTTCATCATTCATTGTATCAATGTTTATCTTTTATCATATCATGAGTAGTATATAGAATATTTCAAAGTATGTTTCTTTGTTTTTTTTTTTTTTTGGAGCATGAAACATACTTTGCTTTGTGTACAAAAAATAAATATAAACGACTTTTTGGCTCGCTTCGTTTCCCTATTAGTCCTCCTATAAGTCCTGTGCTTTCGCTGGGACTGCACCTTCACAAAAGTTAAGCCTTTTTTCATGGGCCTCTGCCGTTGGTTTGTCGTAATAGATCGTTAGGTCATTGGTTTCGATGGTTAGTTTCGCTTTTTGATTCGTAAGTTCTTTTGGTTGCGGTTTTTTTTTCAAGTTTTTATTATTTTTTAAACTTATTCTCACATAACCTAAAAGAAAAATAGATTTGTTGCATCGTTGATCGAAATATCGTTGGAAGAAAACGAAGACTAAGTTAGCTAATTCCTTTAAAAGTTAGTTAAAACAGTTAGGGGATAGATAGAGGGGAGGGAGTTAGATTAGACAGAAAATTCGGAACGGAACGGAACGGTTCACAGACATAAATCGTTTTCTTTTAGAACGTTGTCAAGGCGCCCGCGCCGATACCATATCCGCATCCCTTGGTTCCATAGTTGCGACCATAGCAGGCCTTGCAATAGATATCACCATCGGGCCCGTCGTTCAGATTCGTCGAGTCCAGAGATTTGCGACAGTCCGAGCAGTAGAAGCAACGCTTGTGCCAGATCCGGCTCTTGCTGATCATCTGTTCGGCGGCAAACACGGCAAAGCCACACCGTGGGCATCCGCCCGAGGTGCGCGCTCCGTTCAGGGGACCGCCATCGGGGAACTGAATGGTGGACTCGCCGCTGGTCGACACCAGAGTGGGGGCATGGCCATAGCCAAAGCCCTTGGGGCCAAAGTGCTTGCCATAGCAGGCCTTGCAATAAATATCGCCATCGGGTCCATCGCAGGCCAGCATCGAGTCCAACGGGCGTTTGCAGTCGGTGCAGTTGTAGCACTTCTTGTGCCACATTTTGCCCTTGGAGAGCTGCTGCTCGGCGGCAAAGACAGCGCCACCGCAACGGGGGCAGCCCTCGCCCTCGCGCGCCTTGATCGATGTGGTGTCTGCGGCGTAGAAGGGACGATTGGCGCTGATCTGGTCCTCGGTGAGGCCGTCGGTCTGAAGGAAGCCCGAGCCGCAGGCAAAACCATAGCCATGGGGGCCCCACTTCTTGCCGTAGCAGGTGCGGCAGTAGACATCGCGATCGGGTCCATCGCTGGCATTGATCGAATCGAGCGTCTTGTGGCAGTCTTTGCAGTTGAAGCACTTCTTGTGCCACTCACGACCCTTGGACAGCTTCTGCTCGGCGGCGTAGACCATGCCACCGCAACGGGGGCAGCCCTCGCCGGGACGCGCCTGGATCTTGTCCACATCGATGGCAGCACGGATCTGCGGTGCACCATCGTCATGAGCATAGCAATCGGACTGGAGAGCACCGCCGCCCTGGCCATAGCCGTAGCCCTTGGGGCCGAATTTCTTTGCGTAGCAGCCCTTGCAGTAGATGTTCTTGTCGGGCGCCTCGCAGCAGAGGATCGAGTCGAGACCCTTCTTGCAGCTGCCGCACTTGAAGCACTCCTTGTGCCAGCCACGACCGCGGGCCAGCATCTGTTCGGCCGCATACACATAGCCGCCACAGCGTGGGCATCCCTCGCCTTCGGGGGCACGGGCAATGGCACGGGGCTCCAGACGTGCGCCATTCCTCACCGATGGACCGTCGCCGTTCTCGCGCAGGAACTGTTGTCCATTGTCCATCGAGAGTGTGCCGGCGCCGGTGCCAAATCCGTAGCCCTTGGGTCCGAACTTACGTCCATGGCAGGTCTTGCAGTACAGCTCGCGCTCGTGCTCTGTGCAGTTGGTGGAGTCCAGCGATTTGTTGCACATGCCGCACTTGAAGCAGTTCTTGTGGAATACATAGCCACCGGCCAGACGCTCCTCGGCCGCGTACACACTCTTGCCGCAGCGCGGACATTTGGGGGCCTCGATCGGTTGGAAAGGCATTTCTGTTTTCGTTTTCTGTGTGTGTTCGCTATCGAAAGGATCTACTCGAGAGTACAAATTACTATTCTTATTATCTGAAAGTGCACAAAGAGAGCAGAGGAGAACACATAGAATCGAATCGTGGTGCTTTAGCGTGGAGTTGTGGGACGAAAAGCGTTGGCTGGGTGATGAAAGCGATGAAAGGTGTCGGATTTTCAGTTTTTAGCGGTTAGAATATGTTTTAGTACATTTAGTACGTTTTAGCACATATCTAAATTCAAGATACCAGTACTAAAATCAATAAAAGACCTTTTTATCAATCGTGTATGACGAAAACAAGTTTTAGTATAGATCTAAATTTTTAGATCACTATTAAACTCTATTTTCTTTATGCAAATTTGTTTTTTAAAGACTGAAAATGTTTCAGTACATTCTATAAATGCCTAAACACTCGTCCAGCTTAAGTGTATGATCTAAATCAATTAAAATCCAATGGTGGCCCTCATCTGGGTCATCTTGTCTGCGTTCATTGAAAAATCTAAATGATCTTTTCACTAATTTATCCCTCAATTTACAGCATGTAGATCATCTATCAAAAACCTTATCTGTCAGTCGTCAAAAACGTCATCGCCTGGGGCTAGAAAAATTACCCAACCCAACCACAGACGTACACGTAATATTAATGAAGATTTTCCCTTCTATCTTTCTCACTTTTTCTCGGCAAAATTCAGAGAAAATTCTTTAAACATCACAGAAAAACATGAGCAATAAATGTGTATCTATACAGAATACAGAATATTTTTGTATAAAAATAAAACCCAGACAGGTAGAAACACACAAAAAAGTGACCGCGAGGCTATGACAGATATATGGGGATGTGATGTGTGCGAGACTGTGTACTAAAAACACTTTTGAGATCTGAATCACCACAGTCTATGATTTCTTGTGATCGTTGGGGATGGTTTAGATTAGAGTTGGAAATGCAGGTGGGGGTTTTGGTGCAGTTTACAGACGTGTGCAAATATCGGTTAAAAGCTGTGTCTAGATATAGATATATGACGGAGACGGGAACCTACACAACGCACTAAAACCACACACGGAAGCGCCGAGTACTGAACTGGAAGATTGCTCAAAGCAAACTAATCTATATATTTCTGAGTGCACACGGCACGGCCGAGTCCGAGATGATTCTTCCTGCTCACAGTTTTTTTGAGTTGAGAAACTTTAGATGCGGCAACAGCAGCAACACGGAGCACTTTTCCTTCGTTTTCATTTTCAGTTTTCAGTTTTTCATCTAATATCATCTCGCCCAGAGAGTGGGATGGAAAATATTATGATTGTATTGGGGAGCAGCAGCAGTTCTGCGGTTTTCAACTTGTATTTTTTGTGTGTTTTCACATTCTACAATCGCTTCTTCTTGCCTCTTGCCGTTTCAGTTTGTGTTTTTTATGTTCGCTTAGTTTTTGAGGGTAAAAATGTTGTGTGAAAATGTTTTCCCCCTGGGGTGTGGAGGGCGCAAGATCATAAAGTTTGCGGTCGCTGCATTTTCTCGTTGGGAGTACACGTACAATAATCAACGTAATTAAGCATCTGGGAATTTGTTTATAACCTCTCTAGGCTATATTTTCTATGAATTTAAACGCTAAATACTGAAATCTAATCATACGAAACGTTTAACTAAATTGTTTGTTAACTCATTGGGGTATAAATTTCAATGATTAAATATTTTTAGAACATCACCGATGTGGAATTTATGGACAACATCAAGTTTTTGGATTCCCCTCAGCATTTCTTCTTATCATTTTTGTTTTGTTTTCTAACTGTACTAAAATAATTTCAAGCGGATTGTGTTTTTCTTAGTCTTTATTGCATGATCTAAACTGTTTCAGTCTCCAAGTGTGTTTAGTATACGAATTTCTTGTTCATTTGAAGATAGATTGATTATTAACACAAATTTCCGTGTGATCAACTTCTTTAGGTCTTCCTTTTAGGGTTTAGTACAAGAATTTCTTACTGATTTTAATTAAGACTGAAACCGGAGATCCATTCTTTGATCTAAACTGATTTAGGTGTTTTTGATAGTGTTTAGTACACCAATTTCCTTTAGCTTTCTATATAGATTAAAGATTGAGTCAATCTTCTATGATCTAAAATTTGTTAGAAGTCTGACTTTTTGTTGATTTATAAAAAAAAATGAATTTTTAGCACATATGTTGTGGTCTAAAATGCTGTGAACATCCTTGATTATCACACAAATTGCAGTCTTAACTTTAACTTGAACAATTTTTCAGTATTTTAATGTGTACCACATTTAGTACATGTACTAAACTGTTTTCTACTGTCCACTGTACCGAAATATAGAAAACTCCCCATAGACAATTCAAATTTCATTGAGTCAGACAGCTGCGTGTGTAGGCTTTTTCCACTAAAAAATATCCAAATCTATAAATAAGAGTAGGAGTGGGAATCAGCGCTGCTTCCTCTGTGGAGCCACACACAGCATTCCTCCACTTTTTGTGGGTCACAAAAATGTGAGCCATAATATCACACAATTTCTAAAATTAAACTGGAAAACTTGAGGACAAAACTGGATTGCTTTAACCGATATTTTTGCACAGGCACTGAATTATTTGAATATTTGGATTATATGAGCTGCGGATGGGGTATGGTGATTGTCCCTTAATCCATGATGGTTTCTAATATTTACTTTTCGTTCGTAATAATAAGATTCGCAAAGGAAAAAAGTATTCTTAATTTTAGTTTTAGCTTCGATTAACAACGATTTTCAACTGATCGCTCTGCAAAATTGTCATAATTCTCGATGCTGTCGCTGTGGCGCTGCACACGGCACAACGGCTACAACGACGACAACCACAGCGATATGTCGCCAAGAGCCACACTATAGGGATGAGTATATAGACAACAATTCTACCATCAGCTGAACAGAAAAAAACAACAATAAATGAGCCAACAAACCCAACAAATCACAAAATATACTTGCATATATATTCCAATAAATTTAATCTATGAAACATTTTCTTTCTGAATTTTTCAGAATTTTTCCAGGTGGAGGATCTTCTCATGACAAGGCAAAAAGAGACGTATATATATATTTTTGTTAGTTTTTCTATTGAATCAACGATGTGGTAGTGCCTGCTGTCTGGCTCAAAGTCGATGTCGATCAATAAATTAACATGCACATTTGCATTTAATTAAATTTCAATTCAATGGTATTTTTGCCATGCATTTTTGTGGTTCAAACAGAAAATTAATGGGGCATGGGGGTAACGTCGAATGTACATCAATCAAATGGGGGAAAATATAAGTAGACAAGCGGGAAAGAGATACTATGAGACTGTAAGGTACCCATTGTAGAGAAAGGGGGAAACGAAACGAAGAAGGACCGTTGAGATATGCTGCATTACGCGGTGATCTGTGTATCCAAATCGGTAGTGTATAAGCGGGAAAGAAAAATGAGAGCCCATAATCATTTCTATGTTAATATTCCATTCATGTTTTGAATTTGAATAATAGTTTGGGCAAAATGGATTCTCCGAATCCCAAATTTTATATCCCCCCACAAAATACTTTAAAGGGTAATATGAAAAAACAAGAAATTCCTTTGAGATCCCACCTTTGTACAATTCCACGCACACCTTGCTCTTTTCAAAAAATAATTGCATTTTTTCTTCCACCTATAAATATGATACGAGAACGGTAAAAAGCGCCTGCGCCTTCAACTTTTGGCAAGTGAAACGAATATATATGTAGATATTTGCTATTACTAATATTATAGTGTATTCCCTCTGGCAAACAATGTGGACATGACATGCTCGAGACAAGTGTAAAACATCATTCAAAATGCAACATTTTAGCCAGAGAGAGAGAGAGGGAGAAACACTCGACAGAGATCGCAAAATATAACGAAAAGTCACTCAAGAGATACAAAAATCTACAGCTCAAGAGCTTTTCCATTCTCTTTTCTTCATATATTCGATTGTTTATCAGTATATTTATAGAACAAAAGTATATACTTAAAGGTAAACAATTTGTTGGAATAAAACTTACCCTCTTGGAGCTCTTTTCTATTTCCTTTTCAAAATCTGTTAGTGCCGTCAGAGTCACGTGTGTATCCTTGATCAATTCGCGAAATGAACTATAGATTTATAGAAACAGAAATCAATAAATATTTTTTACAGAGATGATAGATTTTTTGGGTAAGAAAATAGGTCTCATACGATGTTGGTCGATTCGATTGATAATTTCTACAAATAAACAAACTCGGTTCTCCGTTAAGAGCCGTTTACAACTATTGAACAAATTACAAAATGATAATTATCGGAGGTATAGGCATTCCGCTGTTCGCTGGTAAGCGTATCATTTATCAGTGGACATTGGGAAACCTTTCTAAACTAAATTTGGAAAAATTGTAACATGTAAAAGACCTTTTCTTTGCCGTTCTCGTAGCCCACCTATTGCTATCGTCCAAGGCTGATGGAGCGATGAGTGGTGGGCCACTGCCACTGCCGCTTGACTGCTTCACCGAATCGGCTTTACGCTTTTTCGATGCCACACTCGTGGTTTGTGTGGGATTGCTGACGGAAGACGACGACGAGGTTGCTGCAGATGATGAGGATGCCTTGCTTGTGGTCAAATTAGTGGCCACAGTGGAGGAGACTGTTCCTCCTCCGCTTAAGCCCTGGCCCAGGCCTGCAGTCAGATTACTTGCAGACGAACCAGCGCCTGGTAAAGTGTCAGCACTGCTGCTTGCCGCAATGACCGAAGAAGAGTCATTCAAAGTGCTGCTGCCCGGACGTAGTTCTGTACCGAAACCCGTGCTGCGGCTGCTGCTGGCATTCAGATGAGTGCTCACATTGCTGCCTGCTCCTCCATTCGTACTTAGGTTTTGGGCATGATTCGAGATATTGGCTGATGCAGCGGCGAATAGGGCAGCCACAGGGCTGCTTACAGCGGCAGAACCAATGGCGGCTGTTAGAGTTGACGAACTGTTGCTCGGCTGGGTATTGCTGCTGATGGATGTGCTGATACTCGAACTGCTGCTTGTGGCACTTGGAATTTGAATGGGTGTGGTGTCCTTGTTTTTCAATAACTTCGACGAAGACTTCTCCCGCGACGAAGAGGAGCTCGTAGATGTTGAGGTGGCTGTTGAATTCGATAAGCTGCTGCTCGTGCTGCTGCTAGGGGGATTATTTCCGCTGTCCTTGCTGCTATCCTTTTCCTTGCTTGAATTTGATTGCTTGCTCAAGCTTTTGCTATGCTTGTCCTTATAGCTGCTGCTACTGCTCGAACTGCTGGCCGAGGATTTTGTTGTGGTGTTTGCCGATGTTGTCGACTGACTGGTGGCGGAGGCCTTCTGAGAGCCAGAGCCACTGCCAGAGGAAGGTAGATTTATTGCACTTATGCTGCCACCGGCCACGTTTCCGCCAGCAGCTGCTGCTGCTCCTGTGCCAGCCGGCAGACTGGTGCTGGTACTATTACTAATATTGCTAGTGCTACTACTCGATGGTAGTAGGCTTCCTCCGACTGGCAGATTGCTGCCTCCGCCCGAACCTGCGGAACTGGAGGTGGGATTCACCACTCCCGTGGATGATGATGAGGAGCTGCTGCTGCTGCTGCTCGATGACTTGCCCGATGCATTGCTCTTGCGCTGCTTGGACGATGAGGACACACCACTGCCGCTGCCGCCTCCGGAGACTGCCCCTAAAGAGCTGGCGTTCAAGGCACTACTGTTGGCACTGCTGCAGCTGCTGGTTATCTTAATGCTCGTTGCCGAGGTAGCTGATGCATTCATTGTGGAGTCAATATCCTTCTCGGGCGACGAACACGAATCGGATGAGGTGTCATGTTGTATGGGTTTGTATGGCGGTATGGTTTTGACGTTGCCGCCCTTTTTCTGCAAAGTTGCAATCATATTAGTGTGGAGATCATAATTATATTCCCCCCACATACTCACCAGTTTGCTATAATGATGCTGGCAATAGCCGCAGTACTTCACATTATCTAAATAGTTGCCTGCCTCCTCGCAGAGCAGACCCAGGCTCTGGGCGCATGTGACATGGAATTGTTGCTTGCAATTGGATTTGTTGCACTGCATGCAGGCACCCTTGGTGGAACGGCCACTTTTTCCAATCTCCATGCAAATGTAGCAGGCTGTAAAATACCAAATTCTATATCAAATCTCAGCTCTAAAGAACACCATTTCCACTCACCTTTGTGGAAGCGTTCCTCCGGTATCTGCGATATAAGTATGGGCTCCATGGTGGTGACATTACCGAATCGCACTTCGGGTATATACAGAGCACACACCACATGTGCCCATTTGTTTTGATCTGTTTTCTTGAGCGCCCCGTCCTTTGAGGGGCACAAATGGCAATGGACGCGGGAGGCGGGCTCTTGGGATTCACATTTGCGACAATACCAGGGTCCGGTGGGGACCGTCACAATGCCATAGCATGCCTGATGCACGGCAACCATGCAGTTTTGGCCGTCACAGTAGACGAGCGGGTTCTCCGGCCACCCCCGCTCATCCGAACAAACACAACAGCCGCCCACCATTTCCTTCATATCGTCCAGCTTGAACTTTTTAATCTTGACGAGTTTTTTGTTCAAGTTTGCGGAGTGAATGGTGTCGTCTTTGCTGGAGTCTAGCTCCAGTTTTGCATTGAATGAAGATGGAATTGTGTTGGAACTGCAAAAAGGATGAGGAGAAAGATATATACGTATTATTCCCGGTTTCTTTACCGATAAAGCGGCGCCAAGCTATCGATATTGACGGAGGTGTCGCATTGCAGTGTGCATGGAGTGTAGTGGAATTCGAGCATTATGCAATTAAAATCTGGTGGCCTTCAATACAAGTGTCTGAGTGAGATAGCACACGGCAAGGTGTCAAACAAAGAAGGTAAGGCACTCAGACAACTGTCCTGCACACCTGCTTCGGTATGCGAGAGCTTCACAATGAGAGCGAGAGGGTAGTAAAATAGGCCACCCGAAGAGCAGGCATGCCTTACCTTCACTTTAAGATACCTTGGTGCATGGGCTCCACTCGCAAAATATTGACACACGCAATAACACACATTCACACAATGGCACTGTTGTACATGAAAATCTCTCAATGTCAAGGTAATTTCGCCGACGTTTTAATAAGCCACGCAATTCTTTTCTGTTGAATCATTTATGTAAATAAAAATGGCCATAAACAACTCAGCACACGTTGCCACCGCATATTGATATTTAATTTATTGACGGTGATAAAAACGGTCAACAAATTTTGGTAACATTCACTCACACTCAAAAAAACCTACGCGTACGCACACACACATTAAACACCCGAGGCATTCCATTGGTTGCTGGTTCATTGAACTTGAACGAAAAATCGCTCTCTCGATATAAACAAAAGGCAGCACCAAAAATAAAACAGGAAAAACGCTGCATTACAAATCAGGGGCTAATTTTGGTTCCACTGTGCAGCAGCTACATACATACATACATGCACAGGAACATACATAAGTAGCGGGATTATGTGGGTCGCCGCCGCAGCATCTGCAGAGATTTCACAATAATAGTATTAACGGCATGCGGGCGCTGTTTCTGCTTCATTCATGCATATGGGCGTTCTTTAGTATGTGTGTGTGTGTTTGCGTGTGAGCGAGAGTTGAAGTTCTTATTCCACCGTTATTGGGTCAACGTGTTGCCAACTGCCGAAAAACGCACCGACTGCGCGAGAACTTTAACTTTAACGGTGTAAAAGCACACAACACACAAACACACACACGAACACGCGCACAACTCTATGCATGAAACGAGGCCGCCGCTCTGCACGCCGCTTTTGTAATGTTTACAATAATGGGGCGACGGATAGAGAAGGGGGAGCAATGCACTTTCCACGGAGCACGCCTACAGATCACATAGCCAGATACATACACACAAACATACAACACACATATACAGAAGATGTTACATATGTACATATATAAAATGCCGCAAAAGGGGGCGCGTTAGGTGCTTTTGGGGGAGGAATATAAGCGACACGGCACTCTACTCTATATATTTTCTTCCTTCCAAAGATGCTCTCAATGGAGGGGGGCGAGTGGAGTCAATGGGGCGGCTAGAGTGCGAGGGTGGTTTCCCACATCCGTTTTTCTCGCTTAAAGCATGTTAAATTTCTCCAAACGGAAAATGTGTGTATACTCGAAGCTTGAATTTATTGATTTTTTTGGGAAAATTGCTTTAAATTTGTACCGTACACACAAAAAACACGGCTTTAAAACGTCATCAAAAGGCAAATTGTATAAAAAAACTAGTTTCGGGCGAGGGAAAAATGCGCGCGGTCAAAAGTGGTCAAGCAACGCATATAAAGAAATATCTCTTTTTTTTGGGAGCGTCGGTTGGGGGGAGGGAGGGAGGTTCACCAAAAACTTGAAATTCTTTCCACTCTTTTTTTGTTACACTATTTTCACACAGTAATATGTAGATTTCTGATTGGGGCGCTAACAAAACACCTTTTCACACAGCGAATATCGATTTTCTTTACCCAATTTGACACTTGAGCTGAACTTTAACCAGCCTTATTGAGCTGGTCGTGCACTTGTCGTTTATTGGGCTGTTAGTTTACTTTTTCCCAAATATTTTCACGGTTTTATCGTCCCAACAGCCGCCCACGAGAAGCAAACGCACGCAAGTAAAATAATCAACACACGAACAAAAAAAAAGGCGCTGAACATCCACCAGCACCGTACAACAACAACAACGACTGTATTTACAACACCAACACACACCTTGTAACTTGTTTGTTGTTGTTTCGCTCGCACATCAGGAGCGAGCGTGCAAGCCTGAGAGAGACAACACCACCTGCTCTGTATACAAATGCAATAGACGATTTTCCCTATCGATGCGCGATACTTGTAACAACAAACCAACAACGCGAATTTGTTAGCCACCTTAACTAGATTGCGGTATTCTAATTGCTATAATTCTGCAACTCTCGACTCGATACGTTTTTTTTTTTTGCTACTTAATATCTGCGACCGTCAGTGTGACCGCGAAATTGATAGATATACAGTCTGACTTTCAGAAATATACCGAAAATACGTCACAGTTCCAAAATATTCAGTAAACTACTGATGAATTATTTGTATTCAAGTTCCATAATTTACACACGATTTCTATATTGGTGCATGGGACAAGAAGGTGAAACCCATAACTCGTCATAAAAAAAGCTGGAGAATACTATAAAAAGTATAAAACTGGCAAGGTGTGGGAGCTAGACATGGTGGCAAGAAAATCAGTGTGGCAGTATATAGTTACATCAGTGATTTTATCTCAGCTGATTTTAGCTCAAAAATCAATAGAAAGGACTTCTTAAATAAAGGTGGTTCAATTGGGCTAAGTTGGTTCTTTCATCGGTATATTTACGGTATGTTTTGAAAATGAGACGGTATATTTGTGAAGGTCGGACCGCATATTCGGTCGAAAAGGTTCCAAACAGCTGAGGGAAGGAAAAATCAATTTTGCAACTCCAACGTCGTCTGTTTTCTGGTTCTGTGCATTTTAAAGAGTTAAAAACCCGTAAAAATGTCCTCTAACGGCGAGTGCTTTGTTGTTCTGCCTGCCAACTGTGTCTCTGGTACCCTAATTGTTGGCCGCAATGCGGAGGACGAGGCATCTGTTGGCGTTGCAGAAGAAGTATGCTACTATGATGTCAGCGACGTCATAGGGGAGGGGAAGGTAAAACTTCAATTCTTGAAACTCGAACTCGATCAATGACTCACGCCTCATTTGCACTGTTAACAGACTGATGGCGGAGCCGCTGCTGAATCGAGCAACGAAGACGCCTTGCGTGTTATATTGCAAAAACCTAAGCCCGGTCTATGGGGCGGTGATTTCGGGGCCAACGAACGCGGCGTGGCCGTAGGCCTCACCTGGACGGATGGCGAGGAGGATGCCAAAGACAACGATAGCCTGCTGGGCACGGATATAGTACGGTATGTTTCAGATCAGGCTCTCTTTCTAAGCTCTCTTTAAATGATACATGAACGTTTTAGATTGACTTTGGCCGTGTCTAGCGATGTGGAGGCTGCCGTGGACCGTATTGGGCTGCTGGTTGCTACCCACGGCCATGATAAAACCAAGCTCAATTTTATAGCGTGTGATTCTACTGCCGCCTGGCTCATCAGCTGTGCCGGAAAGGTCTGGGCCGCCGAGAAGGTGGAGTCCAGCTTCCTGCGGCTGCCCAGTGGCGGTCTGACTGTGACCACCACCATCAACAAGTCCAGTGAGGGTCTGGACGCAGAGGCCAGCTTTGCAGCGGCCCACGATGCCGAGGCACAGCCACCAGCCGAGGATTGGTGCGGCCTCAAGCCATCGGGCGATGGCACCTACACTCAACACGATATGTTCGAGACGCTGCGCGCCGCCAGCAACGAGAGTAGCTCCAGAGCGGCCACTGTTTCTGTGCTCTCGGCCAAGGGGATATGCTGTCATTGGTTTACGGCCACGCCCAATGCAGCCGAATCTGTGTTCAAGCCGTTCGTTTTCGCCCCCAAGCCTCGGATCTCGCCACTTACTGCAGTACAGTCAGAGGCTGAACTAACGCTCCTACACAAATTGCATTCGCAGCGCAAGCCAGCGGCCCTGGAGCACTTGCGCAGTCTGGAGCGCTCCTGTGTGGACGAGTTGAACAATTACTTTTCGCTGCAGGATCATGCGAGCGACGAGCTGGACGAGCTGCTCAAGGACTGTGTCGAGGCGGAGGTTAAATTCTATCGCTAAACGATACTACAAATATTGATATTCCAAAAAACAAAAACTAGCTTGCAAGCGCCTCTATTGAGCCTTGGGATTTGACTCTGATGCATTTTTGATAGGCTATATCCAAAAACAAATGACTTTCTTGTGCAATCTTTCAATCGATTTTAATTTCGTTTAGTTTTTATGCTTTTGCGTGATATTTAAATAGTTATTTATTTACACCCATCTCTCATCTTGACTTAATTTTGAAAACGAGTATTATTATGTGACATTCCAATCTTAGTTTCATTTAAAACTTGCATTAAAATATTTAAATATATATACACATATAATAATATATGGCTCTCAAATAAACGCATAAATCTGCATTTATAATAAAAAGTGAGCCCAGTCTTAATCGGTATCTGGGGGACTGAGCAAGAACTCGAATAATAAATTAACCAATGATTCATCTGTCTTAGAGATTGATTCATTCTTTCCCCGACACAATCCCTTTAATGTTTAAACAAACCAAACATCTACTTCATTGCCATATATTTACACATATTTTTTAGACGGATTCTACAACCAAATTAGTTTTAAAAATTGTATTCTCATTGTGCAGGGCCTCTAATTTGGAGATTTCAAACGCCTGATAGATCTCACGAAAATCCATTATATTGCGCGGATCGCTTTCCATCCAGAATCGATCAAATTCAAAGAATAGGTAGCAATACAATTTATGGAAATCCTCTATAGTGTTAAAGTCCTGCTTATGCAGGGCCACCACATTATAGAAGTGTGTCTTTGCTTGGCCGGTCTTCACCAGATTGTAGGCCATCGAAGTAAGATTGATGCCAACAATGGCATAAGTGTAACCGCGTGTGGGATGCATCGAGTGGAGCAGCACATGCTTCGCGGCATCGTTGTAGGCGCTGGCGAAATACAGCAAATTTTCCAGGCCGAGCATGCCCATGCCTCGGAAATCCGTCTTGGGATCATCGCCCTGGAAGCCAATGTCTTGCCATTGTTTGCTTACGCGTCCAGTTAGCGGCGCCTCTGGCATCAGCAGTTGCCAAAGCTCCAACAGCTTGTATTCGTGCTCGGGGTTATCCGAATCATATTTCTCGGCCCGCAGTTGTTCTACCTGGTACATCAGACGCCTGTAGCCCCAAATGGTGGACACACAATTGATAAAGAGTCGGGAAAAGTCCGGATGGACATTGTTTTTAATGCGCTTTGCCTGCATAACAACGCGTGCGGCACGGGAGGCTACATAATAAATAAATTGATTAGAAAAATGGAGACCAGAGATTTTCTGAAGACTTACAGAACTCCAGGAGATGCCTGTTGTCAGCATAGGGTGCTACCTCATCCAGGTCGTGAACCACGCGCTTTATTTCATACGATTTGGACAATGTCAGGGATCTTTCCACTTGTCGCGTCCGGCTGGCCCCCGCCCGGGCTCCATAGCAGATTCTCTGCAGCTCCGATAGTCGGGTAAAGGCGTGCAAGAACCATTTAATAAACGGCCTTATATAGCTAAATATAAAGGGCAGCAATCTGTCTAGTATAAACATTATGACTATGAGACTTCTTCTGAAAATCGTCAAAGTTACGAATTCGTTTGTTTGCCTATACGTTGCCAAGGCAACGTGGCCGCAATGGTTGTCTCTTCCAGTATATAATAGTTTGAATATTATTTATAATCCCCTTTTTATAAGCTGTCTTTTTTTTAAATTTAACTTGCAACAATAACAATTCTGACAAATATACCGAAGCTACTTCATAAATTTCAAAATATACCATAAACATACTGACGAATTACTTGTTTTCAAGTTGCATCATATTCCTAGTTTCCGATATTCGGTTGAATATTACCAGCTAGCTAAAACCCTCAGCCCTGAACTCATAATTTAATCCGATTGCTTAATCTATTTCCTAAGAGACTGGTTAAAATTAAGTTTTCATCTTATTGCCTTGCTAATAGAATAAGGTTTAAACAAAAACGGTCAACAAAAATGTCCACTAAATTCATTTCATTACATGGGAACTACAAGCTAACTACACACTTGCTACATGTGAACTAAATTGAGCCGACGGTATATTTACGGTATATAATGGTATATTTTATCAACATTTTTACGCTGTTACCTTTTTTTTCTTGACTTTTTTTGTTTAAGACTTGTTTTGGATACAATACAATAAAAATGAGTACTTAAAAATAGCTAACCTTGTGGAACATTTATTCATAAATGACATAAAATTATGTGGGCAGAGCTAAAGGTTTTAGTTAGTCAGCATTATTCAATGGAATATCAAAATTGAGCAATATGAACGAATTTCCTTTTTCGTTTGTTTTGATTAACCTCTTTTTAAGCAAAATGCAATAAAAGCAAGTATTAAGAATACACCAGTTAAATAGAAAATTGATTCATCGTATGTATAAAATTATGTGGACATGGCTAAATGTGCTATATAGATGGTAATATTTCACGGAATATCGAAAACGGGGTTATGTAAATTATAACTCGAACAACTTGCAGTGTTGCCAGATTTTGAGCGTCAAAATAAGCTAGATTTCACAAAAACACAAGCTAAAACAAGCTAAAAATTGTAAAGAACAGGCCAAAAACTAGGCTAAAAATAAAAATAAAAAAACACATAGATATACACATTTCTAAATGTGTTATTATTTTATCCAACTCGCTATTACTCGAATCGGTATATTTATCGCTGGAACGTATTAAATTTAAATATTTCTCCGGTAATTGGTAGTTGTGGCAACATTTGCCATGACGGCGCAATCCATATTTGTAAAATTCAAAAGAATTATAGTCGTATTCATCAGACAATTAAATATTACTAAAACAAACTATATATTTAATATTGAGTTTAAGGATTTAACAGTCATTTTGTTCCTAAGCTTGGTCTTAACGATATTTATTTGACTGATTACACGTTCAATGGCAGCATTTGACCACGGTAGACTAAGGGAATTTTGCCATATTGGGCAAGAATTCCATCTATATTGCTATAGTTGAAGTGTTCCAATATGGAAATGAGATCATTAGGATTTTTATTATGTTCGAGTACATTTTCTGCTGCAAAAACTTGCAGTTTTTCCAATGTCTCAAAACTATCTGGAAGTCTGAAATTAAACAGCAGATTATTATTTATTTTTAATATCAAATCCTATTGAAGTTGGATAATAAGCTCCTTTATAAAATCCTTGCACCTCAATTTTACACAATTACACATTTCACACGATCGCCAAGTTTCTGTGTAGTAGTGACCGAAACTTTTCAACGAAAATATACCATAAATGAATTCAAAAATACCATGATACACCAAAATATGTACAACAAATATACTTTTTGTTCGATTTGCCTAAAAATATATGTAGGATATAAAAAGGCAAACATAAACAGAGTGAAATTAAAAAAGGCTAGATTTAAGGCTATAAGCATTTTCATAATTTTTCAAGCTTTTCCGTTTTCAAATAAGCTAGATCTAGCCTTAAATAGGCTAAAATGGCAACACTGCACTGTACAAATGTGCAAATATGAAGCGAGTTAGCGAATCCACTAGCAACCACGTTGCAATATGCAAGTTTCGAAGGGAAAAGAGCCCTCCTGGACGGATAACAGTGGACGAACAGATCGTCAGATTGAACGAGCAAATGGACATGGTGCTAGAAAACCAAAAGCAGATCATAGAAACCCTGAGAAAACTGACCAACAGCGGCAGTAAAGCGGACGAGTCGCGAGAATCACTGATTGAAGAAGAAGAGCTACAAAAATTTCCTCTAACTGAAATCGAGCAACTGGACATAGTCGAGGAGGCGCTAAATGATCCGGATAATCGTTATGTAAGTGCCTTAATGGGTAACAACAATAGGTATATATAGCTTTCTCTTTTGCAGTTTCAAACAATGAAGGATATTATAAAGCCCGAAAATAAGCCTCGTCCTGGGGGTCTGAGAAAACACTTTCATCTGCTAATGAAGGCGGACTTTTTTGTCCAATTCAACTACGATGGCATTCACAACAAATATCCGTTCAAGAAGTATAAAAACTTCAATAATGCTATATATCGTACGTTAACTATATTTCGATTTCTGTATAATCTCTCTAATGTAGGGTACGGTATGTTTCTTTCACAGGAATCCAAAAGGTTGATGGTTATACAGAAGATGATTATGTGACAGAAATTAGAGCAGTATTTCGTGCCTATAAGAATCGTAAAAGTAAAAATAATTCAAATGCAAGGAAAAAACTCAAAGAAGCGCAGGCCCATTTTGAGCCAGAAATTGATTTTGAAAAGATCTTGTGGCCAGATGAATGAATGCAGTATGAACAGTTGTCGTGCCTTATTGACTAGAAATAGTTAGGTTAGTCTTGGCTCAGAGTTGTTTGGAACAACAAGTAATTGTCTCGAAAATAAATTCTTCCTATATTGTAAAAGGGTTACTCTTTTTATATTCTTCAATTCGGAAATGCGTATTGCATACATCCACATCCGTCCTATCGTCCTCATTCACTTGATAATCTTTTGGTATACGTATGTTCTGTTATCGCAAAAGAAAAGAAACAACTAAATTTTGAGCCAGAAATTTAAAAGACATTGAACTTATTGTGACCATATCTAAGATTCGTTGAATATGAGGGACTAGGTTATACTAGGGCAATCAACGGTAGCTCGCGTGCTGTATTGATTAGATTAGGTACCTATGTACATATGTACATACATATGTGTTCGTATCTTTTATAGACTTCCAGCCGTCGTTTAGTTTGTTGCCGCGTGCATGTGTAAACAGTAAAAAACCTGTATCGGCCTCAGTTATAAACCAGCATTTGACGAAGCTGTTTCTATATTTTTGGTTGCCTGGCGTCGAGTGTCTAGCGATAAGAGTGCGAAAATGCGTGCACATAATGGACGAGTCTGGGGAACTTTGCACGATGGTGTGTAATTTTCGCAAAAATAACGTAAATCATTAACAATTGATTCAATTGATGATAATTGATTGTGTTTTTAGGCAAATTCAAAGTCCAGAGTGTAACCGAAGCTGATCTGGAAGAGGCGCTTGATGTAAGTAAAAATATATATACCGTGAGGTCGTATAGGAGCAAAAGTCACAATATAAAAAAAAAGAACCAAGCTCTTATCAAATCTTCGTCTTTGCGATGGAGTGATGCTGTGGGTAGGAATTTCTTTGAAGACTTCCGCTGCTTCGGCAGCAGTAAATCTACATTGGGCTGTCAGACCCACGTGGCGTCGGTGGTGTAATGGTTAGCATAGTTGCCTTCCAAGCAGTTGACCCGGGTTCGATTCCCGGCCGACGCAGCTCGCTTTTTTGCAAACTTTTATTAATAGCTTTTCTCTTTTTTGTAGGTTCTTGATGGTTCATTTTTTATTAACGAGTCAGTTTGCATTGCTTGTGGTATTAATTTACCGCATAATGCTCAGGCCCGCCAAGAGTTACGAGAGTTGTGCAATATTACAGCGAAGGATGGGGTTTCTCTTTTGGTCAAGGAGGTGGCTACGGAGCGGATTGTAGCAGTGTCTTTTAACAAAATACAGGTAAGCAAGTGGACTCTCTTTATATCTGTAGCTCCTAAAATAAATATTCTTCCAGTACCCCCCAGCGCCTGGTGAGGATCATTTCTTTTTGAAATTCCGCAATGAGGTCGCTCAGAGTCCCCAGGCCCGTCGTTTGATGGATTTTATGATTGAAGTCGACGAAAGGATCGATGTTTGCGCCATGTACAATATGGATTGCTTCTGTGAGCTTATGTTTTTGGCCACCTTGCCCTCCCATGAGCGTATGGGATTGGGTCGGGCTTTGGCCAGCTATACCATAGAACTCACTAAAGAGCTTGCGGAGGGTAAGGGTCTGGAGGACATTGATGAGCAGCTGCGTTCCAAACGTCCAGAGGCTGTGACAGCCCTATGGAGCGGGAGTTTCTCTCAAAAAGTTGGCCGGGCTTCAAATTTCAAGGTTCTTAATTCTGTTTCCTATGAGGACTTCGAATTCGAAGGCAAGCGTTTTAGCGAGCGCATAAGTCCCTTGCATAAGACCTGCGAGCATGTCATATACAAGTTCTAAAAAATCTTGAAGAAATTTGTAGCATACAACGTACAGGTTCTAGGAACCGATGTACATTAAACTGGAGTAGGAAGTACGCGCTGGCTTCGGCTTTTGTCCCTGGTCGGCGGGGTGTGGGCATGTAGGACAGTTTACTACCAATTTAGAGCTCTGGCAAAGGTTACATGGGCGAGGTATGGTATAATGATCTTAAATATATAAAAATGTGCAAGAACTAGATTACATGTTCATTATAGGAACACTAAAACTTTAAACTTCAGACAAAAACCGGGTATATGGCAAGTCCCTCAAGAGCATGAGTACTACGTGTATAAGACCGTGATCATGGTTAAAGACCAACGAATAGTTACCGCACATTCATGTTTTTCATATGGCTTACTTGTTTCATGATAATCACTTACGAGACGAATAATAACTTTGGCTTGGGGATATACATATATTTTCTCCGTCCACGGCGTGGAACTAACACTTTGCCCTGGTAGGAATCTTTGGCTTTGGCTTTATCAAAGTTCACCAGATCTTAAACTAGAATTTTGTTACGGCCTAGTTTTATTTTGGAGTTAGCCGTTGATATTTCCAATAAATAAGGCACGACAAGCGTCGAATATTAAAAATTAAAATGAAAAATAAAACAAAAAATTTAGATGTGCGTCGGCCGGGAATCGAACCCGGATCAACTGCTTGGAAGGCAACTATGCTAACCATTACACCAACGACGCCATGCGGAGGTGGGCTAGCATTTGCCTTGTTGAGACTTTTCTCATGAAAGCCCACAGATGTCGTGCTGTTCGATAGTTTACAAACTCGATATCTTTTAGCTGTAGTTACGGTCACACTTGGAGTTTGCCGTTGAGTTTGAATTTGAATTGTTTTTCTGTGAAGCCGCTTTTAATTAATTATTTTAATAACGAAGTTATAATTTCGGGTTTAAATTTATCTATGACAAGACTTCTTCTAAGTCGAAATCTCTCTGTTATTATAATAAATTTAGAGAAACAGAAAACCGGAACATGCTGAGTAACGCTTTGACAAGCAAATCGAAAATAATTAATACATTTACAATTAGCTGTCGAGGTACAGCTTTCAAATCAGTGTTCTAAAAACATGGACTGCATAAACATTTTAGACGGAAAATATCAGATTCTGCGTGTCACGCCGGACTTGTATGATGAAACTGAAGAGGTAGGCATCCTCTGTAATGTCTCTTGCATCCACTTAACATTTCTTTCCGCAGCTATTGACTGATTTATCGGCGAACCATGAATTGACATGCCTGGCAACCAAACTGAAAGATTCGCCTGTTGCCATATCAGAGCTCCGTGCACTAGTTAGACATGTCCTGTCCTGTGGCATTTCCTTTGCCATACGGCACGTGTGCAGTGGTAGAATTGTGTCAGCTGTTGCTAATATAATCTTTGTGAGTCTTCTTCTGGTTCGATGATAGATAGATCTCTCTTTTATTTTACATCCTTTCCAACCAGAACGAAGAAAAGGATAGCATTTTTGAATTGACGGAGTACAGATGTCCCAAAATGATAAAATACAACAAGCTTTGGACGGATCTCGAAGTCAGCTACAACATCTACAAAGAGTGGAAAATGGATTCGATTCTGGAAATAGCTTACTTGGCAACGCATCTCGACTTTAGGTGTCGCGGCCTGGCATTCCAATTGTTCAAACATACCATTGACTTTGCGCGACTTATGTCGGAGGAAAAGCTGCCACCGGACCAAATTTTAAGGGATATGCAAATGGAAATACCAAAGGGTGTGATGACAATGCTCACTTCGCCCTATAGCAGGAAATGCGGTTACAAAATGGGCTTGGAAATAGTCAAGACATGGCCAATATCAGATTGGGGAGTGGTAGAGCTTCAGGCGATCAGGTTTTAATATAACCTTCAATATGATTCTTTGAAACGTTTCAAAAGTTTTAATCCATTTAGTGCTGTTCTCAACCCCTTTATTAAAATCTATTTCCATTGTTGATTTCAATTTTTGCACTTTCAAATATATAAAAAAAAAACTTTTCAAATGAGATTAAAATCCACATCCCCATCCACCGAGTGCTCGTTGAGGCATGCACTCAAGAGGATTTCCCTCGTCCTGATCCGTCCGCTCTCCCTAATGCTCAGTGGCAACACACAGAGACAGGGTATCGGGGCGAGAGCAGTGTGATAAGCATTTCGATCCTACTTTACCTCTCTGTCTGTATGCCTCAACAATGCATTTGGGTTTTTAATTAGAATTGGAATAACAAAAAAAAGAACTGAGAAAGACTTTGCCAAAAAGGCGGCACTGGCAAGGGCAACGGCCACCCCTTTTGCGGCAGGGGCAATTGCGTGTAATGATATCGGGTAGATCATATGTATAGTATGGGAGGTACAACTACTATATGGGGTTGTCGGTCGTCGAGGCGGTTACGCTTGATTGTGTTATATGACGTGTGCATAATTCGACGAGTGCCAAGGCCAGTTTAGTAGGGTACTTTATTTATATTCTGTTCGGCTGGCACTTAATTATATAGCCAAGTATATGTTCTTTAGTGGGAACTTTAGTGGGCCTGCAGAAAGCTAAAGCAGGTTGATTTAGAGAGAGTATGGTATGAGCAAAATTGGTACTTAGAAAGCCGTAAATTAATTGGAATGTTTCAATACTATCACTTGGATTTAAATATTTATGCCATTAATTTGCAGCCGAGAGTGGTTTCATATTTAAATTAAATATGGGTTATATTTAAAATGCTTTGTAATACATTTAATATATATCTGAACGAAATCTATATGATTAAAGGGCATGGGGCTCAAAGGAGGTTCTATCTAAGGCTTAGATCAAACCCCTAAACTAAAGCTTTCAGCCCAGGCGAATGCCACCGCAAGACAACTTGATAAAATTGGAAACTAATTTGTTTATACAGCTGCACAAAACGAGCAACGCCGAGCACCGATAACAACGCAGAAACAAAGGCCCAGAGAAAGGCCCAGGAATACGGATGGGCCGGATGGATAGAATGTTAGGGCTAAGGGTAAGGACCCTGGGCGCAGAGGCAAAAACAATTTGTTTATCATGGTATGGTATCCCTAGTGAGGTTGTCTGATGATGAGGCAACTACAGACACGACACACAGGAGAGAGGCGCACGGGAAAAAGGACAACAAACAGAGAGCTCCGAAGGAAGAGCCATTCAGGGGTGGGCGAGCAGGGCACTCTACAAGCATATTTTGACACCCCTGTCTATGGTTTTGGGCTCCGTAAAATATGCAGCAAATATTGCAAACCCAAACGCATTTTAATGGAGTTGTTACCCGTTGAGGAAATGGAAGTGGAAATCCTAGACAGTGCAAATATTTGCCAATGTCTTTCCGCTAATGCTTAAAAATTATGCTGGTTGACAAATTCCATTGGGTCTTTTGCGGGGTCTGTGTGCGTTTGTTTTTTTTAGGTTGGGTATTTGTTTGACTAGTTTTGTGTTCGGTTGAAACAAATCATTAATTAGACTTAGGCGCCTGTAGGAAATACTAATCCACATGGTGTGAAAGAACGAACACCAAGCTGATGATTATTCCGACACATCATTGTGGAACTTTTGCAGCTGCCACAACCATCCGCTCCCTCCCCTCCCTTCCCCGTGCGACAATCCCGCAGGCGAAACACTTGTCTACATCGAAACATCAACACCTCTTCCATTGTCAAGCACTTGGGCAGTAATTCCGCTTAAACAGATAAACCGAGCGACTGAATCAAAAAACAATTTAATGTGAACACGGCCTAAAAAACACCACTAGCCACTAGCCACCCAACCCACCTTCACAGAACGGCCTTCCTAATAAGCTTATAGCAACCCTTAAAATGCCACCCGAAACTTTGGGTTTCCTCGCTTCCGATTGGCGGAGCATTTAACTCCGCCCGCACCGCCATTGATAGAGACGGAATACTGTGTATCTGCAACCCGTCGGGTGTGTGTAGAACTCTTCTTATCAGACAAGTCCTGGCATTCGCTTTCCGGCTGTCTCTGAGTTCGCAACGAGGACGCGCTTCGATGTCAGTGTCCGCCGTGCATTGAGCAACGTTCCATCTATATCAGGGGATATCTAGGGTCTAGGGGGTGTTCGAAAAAGTCATTCGTTTCGTGTGTGTATGTTGAAATATTTAGTGCTTAAGTGGATGTGCAATTTTAATACGTCTGAAAAGTAATTGATTTTAAAAATTGGAAATCAATCTAGTCAAAACGATCATTGGATATATTTTGGGTGTGTCTGTGAGGTAAGTTAGCCGATTATAACTTGACGTGATATGTAATGGCAGGAATATGGATATATAAGAGATAGAAATCAGAACCCACTGTCTGAATGTTTTTGTATCTGTTTAAAATCAAGGATTGTCTACTCATATTTTTGGTGTACAGAATTCCAAAAGAGTAGGGAAGATTAGATTTGTTACCACATTATACCATTGGAATTATATTATACTTCCATCGGTATTATACCCTGATTCATCCGAAACTAAATGATGAGAGATTGTTGTACCTGGTACGAGATCCTTGTAAAAGGCAAGGAAGAAGCGAAATCGATATTTTTTAAAAGATGTGTCGTCTTGTTCTTCTTAGGATCACCATCTGATGTAAATTTTCCACTCTACATTTAGAATCTATAAAAGTACGAAGATCTGTGGTTATAACCAGGTACCGCATGTCACACGTCATGCAATAGCTCACATCCGTTGTTTTTGTTAGTTTATATGAAATGTTAGGGGGAAAGCCTTTTACTTCCTATGAAAATATTTCAGCTATGGCTTCATTAGGATTAAGTTCAACTCTGCATATATTTAACTATATATATACATCAAAAAGTTGGACTCTAATCCCCATCAGACTGATAAACACTTATCTTTCGCACTCTTGTACGATCCTTTTTGTAACTGAAATGTTTATCCATGTAACATGACACCTATCATATCTATTAGCAGCAATAAAACCATATCTTATCTAATCGGAAAAACTGTTTAACATGTTTATTATCACAAACCAACAACTGAACAAGTACAGCAAAAGCCTACAAATAAACCCCCTATTTAATATTCCGTCATTTCCAGAGAGAGAGAGATAGAGAGAATCAAAAGTCAAGAAGGACACTTGTCACCCATTTGTTCACCCACTCCCCAGAAGAACGGCACGTGCTGGTCACGCGTCGGCAATCAGGGCCAGTCGGAAGCGGAAGTGTTAGCTTAACCGTTATGCACTTGTCGGCCAATTAGTGTGCAACGGATTCCATAGCATTCGGGCGTAAGATGTTTTCCATGGACAACTTTGACTTGGAGGCCACCATGGCGCGTCACTTCTTCGAGGGATCGCAGGCCACCAATGCCTCCACCTCGAGTTCCGAGTACTTCTTTGGCGACGAGCACAGCTCGGAGAGCGATGACGAGGACGATGCCTATAGCAGCGGCTTCAACAGCGACCAGGAGAACACGGAGAAGACGTAAGGATTGGAGTGTTTAGGTGGGGGATCGATGGGCAAGGCTTTAATTAATTCCAGCTTCTCGTTTAGACGGCGCAGCCACAAGCCGCGTCGCTTAAAGTGCGCCTCCCAGATGGCCCAGCAGCGGCAGGCGGCCAATCTCCGAGAGCGCAGACGGATGCAGAGCATCAATGAGGCATTCGAGGGACTGAGGACTCATATTCCAACACTTCCATATGAGAAGCGTCTGAGTAAGGTAAGCAATCGGGGAAGGATCGGGGATGATCATTTATGAAGCGTCATAAGCGTTTATACACCCTCTCATGCCATCATTCTATCATTCCCACCCATTAATAACCTCTCAAATGCAATCCCCTCTTTCAGGTCGATACACTCAAGCTGGCCATCAGCTATATAACATTCCTCAGCGAAATGGTCAAGAAGGATAAGAATGGAAACGAGCCAGGACTGAGCTTGCAGCGTAATTACCAAAAGGAACCGCCCAAGAAAATAATCCTCAAGGATCGCAGTAAGTTGTCAATCAATCAAAAGTGCTGCGGTATCTCGTGGGTTCAGTCCACATTTAATAACATAATTCGCACGGGTGGGGCGACTGTCTGGCGTATTCAAAGGCCATCATCGATGGGAAGGTGGCTGGTTTTTGGGTTTGGGTCGTTCACAACAGATCGTGCAGGGGATGCATGGCTATGGTTTGGGATTCTGGGTCTGTTCTGTCTCTGCCTAAGTGTAACTAATTAGAATTTTCACACTTCTCGCACGGGGGGTTCAGTTCAGTTCGGTTTGGTTCGGTTCGGTTCTCTTTGCGGGGCTTTGCGTGACTGCCAGTCAAGGAAATTGTTTTGCTCATTGCCGTCGCATCGATCACTCGGGATGTAGGCCGTTGGATGTTGGATGTGGCTGTGGCTGTGGCTTGGAAAGGTTTTCCACAAGTTTCGGGAGGGAACAATGGCTATGGATTAGGGGTTTCCGTGTGTGTGCCAGCTCATAAAAGTTGCTTTAGTCACGGTTTTTTGGTTAATAATTTTTCTATTCAAAATGTATGACACTGCAACTGGCCTGCAACGTGTTCCGGCCACAGCATCTGCATAACTAATAGCCCAGGCACTTGGTACCCTAAAAGGGTGTCGATGTGGGGTTACGCGTCCAGCAAAAAGGGGTTCGAGATTCCTCATTGAGTGTTATGCATAGCTAAAAAGTATTCCCAACTTTTTTTTATAGGTTTTTTTTTCTACCAATGTATGTCAAAACAAAAATTTCGAATGGTTAAAGTTCGTCCATGAACGGGTTTTTTTTTCTGTTGGAAATATATCATGTAAAGTGGTTGAGGGGGTACCTAAATTATATTAAAATTAAGAGCTCTGGGAATTTGGGAGTTTTTTTCAAGGAATTCAAATATTCTGTATTAATTAGGTTTATTTATAGATCTCTTTATTGGGCGTATATATCTGCTAAATTATATTTGACATGGAAATGGGAGATCCCCAAGGAATGATATTTATTTTTAGCGACAAGGAAAGAAAATGATTCGAAAATTGTTGAATGGATTGAAGTTAAGGAAAGATAGATCAATAGCTTCCAGTAGGACAATGTGCGTATGTGATAGCCATAGAATTATTAGCGATAGAGGATTAGATCGATTCAAGACGGTGTCCATTGAAGACGTGGAGGTCTGTGTCGGATTGAAGACCTTTTCTAGTAGCACGCCGGTGCCGTGCGGGAGGTTATGTATATGGATGGGTTACAGTGTGGTACAGTGGGCAATTAGCAAATAATAACAGGATTTTACCTTAATATACTATATGGACTAAGGCTAATATCGGGCTGCGTAGTCCCACAGTTTAATTTTCAAACCCCAGGAGAAATCCGTCTCCTTAGTATATAAAAACCCATTGATTGTGATTATTGGTTGCCCTCCTTCTAAGGCAGGTTAAGAACGAACTCCTGATAAAGTCCCTTACCAAATGAACATGCAAGCAAGCTCTGCTGATGTATAATTTGTTTTTTTTTTTCCTGATAAAAATCCCCCCACATGGCCATACACCTTGCCCTCTCCCAACAACCATTGACGGAAAGACAGACGGACTGACAAACAAACGGACAGATAGATAGAGCGACAGTTGGGGGGAAATACACGGAGAATAGTAACAACAAAGGCAACAACAACAAAGCACAATCGACATAATCATAGCGTGAGAAATTCGTTACACTCTAGCAGATGTCTACTGTCGCCATCCATTTCGTCGACAAGGTTCTCGGTGCTCGCTTAAAGGCCAAGTGAATGTCGACCCGGGCACAGGACGCAGGACCCCAGAGCCATGGAGCTCTGATGGCAAAAGCGTTTTCATGCTTAACGGGCATTAAAAATGTTGCAGCAAAAACAAAAATACATACATACATACATATGTATATACCGTATATACTCGTAGATAAAATCGCACAAAAAAAAAGGAAACTTTAGGGGGGCTACTACCCAATGAAACGCCCATTTAAACGGGTGCAAAAGAGGCAGTGCGGCAGTGTGGGGGGAGTGTGGCACGCGCCTGGCATATGTTCACACCAACTTGCAACAAGACCATGGTGGAAGCTGTGGGATGGTGTCGAATATTTGAGCAACACCCGCATAAAGCACTTGAAATCCTGGAGTGCTACAAATTGCCCATCCCGGGTGGGATTTTTCTATGTCTGGGATGCAAGCTGATTGGACGCCTGACTTAGCTGGGGTAGGGTTTTGGGTTCCGGTTTGGGTTTTGGGCTTTGGTTTTGTTTGTTCAAGGCAAATGGCGGTGCGGCACAGCAGGGCGGCAGCTGCAACAACAAGAAGGAAGGAATCGAATGCGGAACGGAACGGATCCGAACCCTTTAGCCCATTGCTTGTTTGCTCTGCATCGCTGATGGGCTTGTAATGTGGCCGCTAATGGCATTTGCTCAGTTTTTGGCAACAATTTTAATTGTTTGGGCGGTTCTTGACTCTTGATTGGGTGTCTTTGTATTCGTAGCTATTAGGGAAACCCTATTTTAGAGTCTGGAAATTGAGGGAAAGCCGTGTAAAGAAATACACTGCTCTTAGCTCCCATTTCTAGATACATTTTTCCCCATTTTACTTACTCTCTGAAACTATTCTTCTTTCCAGCAGGCGGTGTGGCGCATTCCTTGTCCTGGTATCGCAAGGGCGATCGATATCCGGGCAGCAAGCTTTATGCCCGCACCTGGACTCCAGAGGATCCACGCGGCCCCATCTCACTGATCCAACCGCTGTACAACAACACCAACTCGAATCAAAATCAAAATAGTAATCAAAGCAGCGATGATTTCAATGGCAGTGCCGGCTCCACCGATATGTCGGATCCTGGAGTCGGGGCCAGCATCTATGGCAGCGGCAATGGCATGTGAGGAGGAGGCACAGGCACAGGTACAGGCACGGCACTCAATCCTCATAGAGAGAGAAAGGAAACATCCAACTAGTCAAGCTTTGCTAGTCATTGCATCTATAACATATTAATCAGTTTAATAATTATATGAGAAAAAACATGTTCTGTGGTATTTAATTGCTCTAAGTTCGCTAATATCTAAATGTTATACTTAGTGGTTTAGTTTAAATCGAATAAACATTTCAAACAAATCTACAATCATACCGTTATCATCATCAGTAATTGTTGTGGTTCAAATGCCGGGGGCAAAAGGAGCAATTTGTAGCTAAATTATAGAGTTATCAGCACAAAATATATTGAGCACCTGGCCCCTGGTTGTCCTCGTACAACCTCTCGTACCCTGAAATAACTGTGTGTCCCTGTTGTCGATATCATTAAAAAAAAGAGGGAGAATGGTCGGTGAGACAGACAAATATCATATAGTACAAGTGCAGCTCAGTTTTTTTCACCATTTGGGGGTGGGTGTGCAATACCGGGGTACTAGAAAATTATTTCCGGTCTTCCGACATGCATGCACACACGCCAAAGAATTTTCTTTAAAAACGAAATGAAAAATTATTATTTTTAAGCGTTTTCAGTGTGCCATTTAAAATATCATTATGACTGTCAGTCGTTAGACGGACAGATGTTGTCCTGTCCTCGTGACGGGACAGACGCGCGTCTGGTTGAACAATTTAGATGTTTATCAGCAATTAGGATTAGCCCGGGGCCGGGGGTTGCTACGGGTGATGACGTGATTGAGCGGTTTGATTGTGTCTAGCCCATTTGATCTATCAATTTCATCATATGTAAATTTATGCCTTCTGTTTTGCGTTTTTGTGGTCAACGATTTAATTAACTGAGGGCGGACACAGCTGCAGTCATCGATAATCTGGAATTTCAAATCTGATAAATATACCGCACATAGGGTTGAAATGGGGGAAATCAGTAAGCTTAAAAGCGCAGGCGCTTTGCAGCACTATAATGGTATTCAATTTCATCAATCTATTAAATTTCATTTTCAAAGGTATATAGAAATCCAAAAAAAGCAAGTATTTAAAACAAGCCAGTGAAGTAGAAAATTGATTCATCAATCGTATAAAATTATGTGGGCATGGCTAAATGTTCTATATAGATGGTAATATTTCACGGAATATCAAAAATGTGGAATATGTAAAATATAACATGAATTCGTCAGTATATTTTTGAAATGAGACCGTATATTGGTATTTATTTGAATCGGGTATAATCGGTAATAACCGGTTGACAACAATGAGTCTCATTCCATACACAATGTTGCGCATTCCATACACACTGTTGCTGCAACATTTACTTGAAAACCGTATTTTAGTCAAAATAAAATACTTTAAGATAATTAAAAGAAGCAATCTTGTAAAAAATGTATTTATCTATGGGATAAAGCTAAGTGGGCATCTATATAGCTTGAAATATTCGATTTTGCAATAACCGGTTCACAACAAATGAGTCCCATTCCATACACAAACATGTTGCTAATTCCATGCACACATACCCTGGGGAAATGGATGATATAGAATTGCGGAAATATATGTTATCCTATGCTCTAATTAATGCAAAAAACTAGATAGTCTCTATTTTAAACGATATTTTGCATTAGTGGTCTTCTTACAGAGACAAAGAATCGCTACAGGGATCAGGATTTGTATACAAACACCTAATCAAATGCATGAATAGACCAAAAAAATGCAATCTAAGACAAGGTCTTTACTAATTACGTTTGAAAGCAGGTTGGAAAACAGTATCTTTATATAATATTCACGAAATAGGGTATACAAATGAACACACTCTAGTTGACAAGAAACATTGACGTCACAACCTGCGACTATTGAACATTTTTGTTGAAGCCGTGTTTTTGTAAAAACAAAAAACATGCAAGATTTTAAAAGTAATTAATCCTGATTAAAATTGATTCAGCAATCATATTAAATTATCTGGGCAAAACTGAAAGATCTATATAGCTGGGAATATTTGACGGAAGAAAGAATAACCAAGAATTAGTCGTCATAACCGGTTGACAACAATGATTACCGGCAACATTAATTGTCATACCCTAGCGAAATGGATGCTATAGAACTGTGAATATGTTTGTCATCCAAGGCTCAGTAGGTATCAGGATCGAGATAAATATACACAAGATACTAATAATGTACTTGAATATGTCTAAAGAATATCAATTTGAGAAAAAGTCTTTATAAATCACGTTTCATCTTCATATAAAATTAACGAAATAGGGTATAAAAATGCCTATACACGCATCATGTCTTCAAATACCAGCAACAATGCGACTGTTTTTTTGTTGAACTATTTTGTTTAAACCTTTTTTTACAATAAATACAATAAAAGCAAGGATTAAAAACTATACAATCTTGTAGAAAATTTATTCATCAATGGGATAAAATTATGTGGGCAGAGCTAAAGGTTTTAGTTAGTCAGCATTATTCAATGGAATATCAAAATTGAGCAATATGAACGAATTTCCTTTTTCGTTTGTCTTGATTAACCTATTTCGCTACTTGTTTTTTGTTTGACTTATATCGCTAAAACCTCTTTTTAAATAGAAAATAGATTCATCAATCGTATAAAATTATGTGGACATGGCTAAATGTGCTATATAGATGGTAATATTTCACGGAATATCAAAAACGGCGAATATGTAAAATAGAACTTGAATTCGTCAGTATATTTACGGTATATTTTTAAGATGAGACGGTATATTTTGGTATATTTCTGAAGGTCACGCGGCACGTTTGTTTTGTTTTGTTTTGGTTTTTACAAATTACAATTTTACAGCATGCGGTTCGCTCAAATAATTGTTGGTCCTGCGGGCAGCGGCAAGGTATATCTAGGGAATATCCTGTGCGTACGAAAACTCATTTATTTCACTCGCAGTCGACGTACTGCAGCTTTATGCAGCAGCATGCCATGGACGCCAAGCGAAACATTCAAGTTGTCAATCTGGACCCGGCAGCCGAACACTTTACCTACAGTCCTCTTGCGGATATACGCGAGCTGATACACCTGGACGATGCCATGGAGGATGACGAGCTGAAGTACGGACCCAATGGTGGTCTAATCTTTTGCCTGGAGTTCCTCATTGAGAACCAGGACTGGCTGAAAGCGCAGCTGTGCGGCGGCGAGGATGAGCTGATGGTGGGAGAACCGGACGATGATTACATACTCTTTGATATGCCCGGACAAATTGAGCTGTTCACTCATCTGAAAATGGGCAAGCAACTGGTACAGCTGCTGGAGTCGTGGAACTTTCGCACTTGTGTGGTCTTCTGCCTCGATTCACAGTTTATGGTGGATGGCGCCAAATTTATATCGGGCACGATGGCCGCCCTCAGTGTAATGGCCAACATGGAGCAGTCCCATGTGAATGTGCTGACCAAAGTGGATCTGCTGAGTGCTGATGCGCGAAAGCAGCTGGATCTGTACCTGGAGCCGGATGCGCACAATCTAATGGGAGAACTGACCATTGGGTCGTCGTTTGGTGAGAAATATCGGAAGCTTACAGAGGCCATTGGTTCGCTCATTGAGGATTTCAGGTGAGTTAAAAGTATATGCATATATTCACATGTATTGAATATTTTAAACACTTAATTACTAGCATAGATAATTTTTTTTAATTATTTAATAATTATTAATAATTTTCAAGCCTTGGTCTTGCGCGTCGGATGGAATGGATGGTCCATTTCTGATAAATCTGGTGGATTGTGCTCAAAGGCATTTATCTCTTGCATTCCACTGTTGGCAATCTCCCACAGCTGCGGGTATTCCTCCTTAAAGGTTGTGTACCACTTGTTGACCAAAGGATATGGGGACAAATCAAAATCTATGGCCTCCAGGCAAATGGTGGCCGAGATTAAAGCAAAATCAGCTATGGTTACATCGTCGCCAGCGGCATACTTGGAGCCCAATCGTTCCAGATATGTTTCAAACACCTCCAGGGCATTTTGCACCTTCTTCAGGGACATGGGCGTGCGCTCGTAGTCAAAGAAAATGGGTGCCATGCTGTGGGCCGAAATGGGGGCATAGTAGAAGCCCATGTTGAAGCACAAACGCTGATTGACCAATGCCCTGTGGATCACGCTCTGCGGATAAAGCGTACAATTTGGTGGCGCATATTTTTCGCACAGATATTGCATAATGGCAATGCTCTCCGATAGATAGAAACCATCATCGTCCAGTACGGGTATTTCCTTTTGAGGATTCATCTGAAATACAGCATTAATTTTTGATTATTTCAACTCTTTCGAACCTTTTTTGTTGTATATACTCTACCTTTGCATAGTCCTCGGTGCGATGCTCTAGGGCGCAAAAGTCCACATTGATTAATTGATATTCCATATCCAAGGCTTTCAAAGTCATTCGCACGGCCAGGGAGGGCGGTCCATCGGATACGGCATACAGTTTCATTGTATAAGCGGGTCTGTTTTGGAATAAATTAAGTATTAGTTTTCTTTAATTTTTATTTTTTGCTGAACCGGTTTCCCTTTTACACACAAAAAGTGAAAGTAATTTGCCTCTAGAGTGGGCTTCTTTTTACTTCTAATGAATTATCTATTTTCGGAGGCCTTTTTGCTGGTAGCTATTTTTGGTACTCGATTTTTTCGATGTGCTGGCAGTTTGTGGTATTTCTTTGCTTGCATATTCATAACTTACCTCAATCGAAAATCACAACAAAATTATTCAAAGTGCGCTCGCGCAGCTTTCAAACACTACTGATGGCGGGCCGGTTATTGCTCGAAAGATTGTGTATTATATATTGCAGGTGTTCAGTTTAGAGGTGGTCCGCTTTCTGTATACTGTGGGGGTTTAAAGCATAGCTATGACACGCTGCCATCACCAGTTCAATGACAATTCAAACAAGTTTCAACCAAGCCACAAATAATATTTATACGAAGATAAAATACTCTTTGTGGATCACCCCTATTGGCGAGATCGCTCTCTATAAAGTGCAGGGCACTCTGAAGAATCTACAGGAGTCTACCTCCAATTCCTTGAGGTCATACCTCCCCCGTTTTGGTAAATACTTACTCAATGGGAGCGTAGCTTTCCATTTCATCGGCAACTTCTTCCACAACCTCAATAATGGCATCCGTATTGTCAAGGTCCATTTCTATGTACTGACCATCTATCAGGGAGACTTGTTCATGCTGCTCCCCCTCTTCGTCTTCGACCACAACATCTATGAACTCATTTTCTTCCAGCGGCTCGGACTTGGTTGTGGATGTCACTGAGGCCCTGCTACTGTCATTCTTACTGGGACTTGGAATTCTGGGCTTTGTTTGGACCATAATGTCGTTACTGAGATTGGACACATTCAGACGCTCAATGGCCAGGTCGCCGTACTCTTCTTGTATCTGCTCCAACGACTTGCCAATAAAGTGGTGTGGCCGAAACTTGAGTTTCTTGTTGTTCTTCTTGTTGATCTCGTTGAACAGGCGCCGTTTGATGTCGGCCTCGCTGAATGGATGCGTGTGAACGTTGTAGACGCGTAGGACACGTATAGAGCCATCCTTTTGCGTGGCTGTGGATATGCGACTCTTGCAATTGATCTCCGGATCGCGACTCTTGATGCAGACCCAATAATTTCGGGATATAACGCCACGGTTCTTTGCATGATATATATAACCATCGACGCACAACAGTTCGCTGCCTTTGGCCGAGCGTAAAGTGCAGATTTTCGTTAAATCCATGTCCGGCTGGAGTTCCGTTTTGGCGGGCTCTACGACATCTCGACGGCGACGTATATTCGTGATTTCTGGCTGTGGCGCTACCTTGGGCAACGGTGTGGATGTGTTGGTCCTGTGTTCGTTGACATTGGCCTCTATTTCAACCTTGGAGCCTATATCATCCGAACCATATTCAACATATTCAACCATCACTGACTTGTTGGTGGGTTCCATTTTGATGGCGCCATCGATACCGATTACCTTTTTCATTACAATATTTCCCTGTGGCTCCTGATCGTCGTGCTGCAAGTGGCTCTCCAGTTGCTCGTAGCTGCCATCGGCACTCTGCTGCTCACCTTCGTCCTCGGTTTCATATTCGAACAGCTCTGTATTGGCCAAATTGTGCTGACGATCTGGGGGATTCTCAAGATCTAGCTTGGCCTGCTGTGAAAGTCTTCGCTGGATTTCCTTGTTGTCTATGCCGTGGGTATGCTTTCCATTGATGCGCAGCACCATTGGACCAACTGGATTCAAAGTGATGCGCACGTGACAGGTCAGATGCTTGGTGCGTCGCATGATGCATGTGAAGAACATGTGGCCGTTGGACCGACTCTGTGAGTCAAAGTGATACAGGAATCGATTCAAACATAGAACTCTGCGGCCTTTGGCCGATGGAAGAAATGTGAATTTTGTTAAATCGGTTTCTGTCAGTGGATTATAGCCGGGCGGAGGGACATAGTTTGCAATAACATCGTATGCCGCTGGCCAAGTGCCACTGGTTTTTCGTTTCCGTGACGGCTTCACCTCCTCCACCGTTTGTTCCTCTTCGTTCTGGTAATCCTCCAAGTCGGCAGAAATCTCTGCACTCTGGTCATCGTCCATGTACACATCATAGTTCTCCTCATAATCCTCAATAATCAACGAATCGAGATCGTCAAATTGAATAGTCGATTGCTCCGGATCAAAGTATTCTATATTGGGACACTCCTGCAGAACGTCAACGGTTTGGTCGTCCTCGACCAAAACGATTTGGTGCTTGGCAAACATGGTCATCAGCTTGTCGGCCGAGTAGTGTGGATGTATGTGAGAGTCCGTCTCGATCAAATGCAGACGATGTCCCCCATCCAAAGTGGCCTCCGTACATATATTTGCCGTGCACTCAATGTCCCGCTTCCGGACGCATGTCCATCTGTAAATTTCTCCCTTGTATGACTTGCCGCCCAAATAATATAAATGTCCATCGATGCAGACCATAACACGGCCATCGCGACGTCGCAGCATGTACACACGGTCCTTCTCCTGCAAAATATAAAAGAATACAGACAGTTTTAGTGGCGAGCTTGAGGGGGCTTAAATCGAGAGAGCCTGTACCTCGAAGTCAATGTGAAAGGGGAGAGCTTCCAGAGAGGAGGAACTAATTCTGCCTGAAATCAATTCGGGTGGCCTCATTGACCCCGAAGCCCGCTCATACAGTCGAGCTCTTTTCGGCTGTGTGGAACTGTACGCATCGTTCTTCTTCATAATAGCGATACGCTTGCGCTGGGCCACCTTGCTAACCTCATGATCACTGCATCGGGGATGGATATGGTTGACGGGCACATCGACAACAACGTGCTTCGTCTTGTCCAGGCCATTGGGTAGAATGGTGCAGATTCGCGATTTGCAGGGAGTTGTTTTATCTTTTCGCCGGTTGCAGAGCCATCGGTAGGTGTTGTTCTTGCCAATGCGATCGAAATGGTATAGGTAATCGTCCACACAGAGCATATCAACGCCTTTGGCGGAGCGGACCACGGAGACCTTGGACAGGTCCATGCCATGGTCGGCGCCGCTGCCTTCGTCCATATTTTTGAATGGTAGTAGCGGTATTTGTTTGACCGGATTTTCAGCGTTATTTTGCCCGAAAAAAAGTGTTGTTCCGTAATTTAGGCGATTTTTGTCCGGATGCACGGGATTTTTTGGTGGTATTTTTGTTAGCAAAATTATGGCGCGCCTTTTTGTAATTGTTACACGATTATGTAAATTTTAGTTTTTCCCTTTAGTACGCACTATTTATTACTATAGATTCACATTGTTTTTAGTTAAATCGCACATTTTACTTTCGTGATGCGAAAAAATGCTTTTGTTCGTGGTGTCAGGGCTGGGCTACGTGCGGAGTTGCCACCCGTCAATTTTGACACAGAAATATTTAAATGTTTTCCATTTTATTCCATTCATTTCCATTACTTACAGTTTGGTGCGGTTTTTCCCGTTGGACACTCAGGATGAGGAAAGTATTGGCGATCTGCTGCTGCAAATTGACAGCATTTTGCAGTTCGGAGAAGATGCCGATGTCCAAGTTCGTGACTTTGATGAGCCTGATGCTATTGAAAGGGACCCAGATATGTGAAGGATTCAGTCTATAGGAATAACATTCTGTTAATTGTTTACTGTAAATAAAAATAAGAAAAAAAAGATAATTTAAATGAATTCCATTAAATCCAAATCCCATCCCTGGCTGGTGCTGCCACTCTTCAGCGACGTTTTGCAGCACTGTTTTCCACAATTTTGAATTCCAATACGCGTACAGCGTCTAAACAAAAACAAAACAAGCAAATTTAATGTGAAACAATTATGCAGAGCGATGGAGAGAATTCCATAGCCCTTGCCATTAGCCAAGAGGATATAACGAAGCGCTTGGAGGCGCTGAATCGTTGGCAGGACGAGCAGAAACGCCTGCTGGAGCAGCGTCAAAACAACCAGCGCGTTATGTTGGGCATGGAACAGCGAAACATGTACCAATTGTTGGGAATAGTTGACAAGGAAGTGGACAGCGCGGAGAGTAGTATTTTGGAAGAGTCCGATGTAGAGGATGAAGGTCAGCAGGAGGAGCATGTGTCCATACAAATGCCCCGACACACAGAATATCAGGAGGAAGTGGGCGGCGACGCCATGGGCGACAGTCAGCAACCTGCAAAGCCCAAGCGTCCTTTTCTGCGTCGTGGCGAGGGTTTGAAGCAACGCTTTAAGATCAATCCTGATCAGCTCCGCTTGGAGAATTTGCCTCGTTATAAATTCGCAAATGCGCATCCACAGTTCCGCACGCCCACACAGAAGAAAGGTATTCTGAAGACGCGTCAGGAGGCGAAAAAAGTTACCACTGCACAGCCACCTACACAGGCTCCTGCTCCTGCTCTTCTATCCCATCCGCCAGACCCCAATGAGCAGCGTTTCCAAAAGCTTCTCATCAGCTCTAAAACTGCCTGCAATTCCACGCCAGACCTCAAGTCTTCCTACGCATCCTCTAGCACAACCAGCGTGTCGCCCAGAGTACGTTTCGCGGAGCAGAGAAGCAGAGAGCATGCTGCCGACGATGAGCACTCCTCTGAGGCTAGTCCCCTGACTGGCGTGTGTTGGGCCAAAGTCTTGAATACACAAAGCATCAAGCCAGTGCCCCTCATCCAACGACGCACCGCCCAGCTGCGAGTCGATGATGACAGCAATGTAAGCATATTCGAGCTGTTGGAGCAAAAGGCACTAGAGGGCAACTTTGACATGAACTCCAGTTGCATACGGACGTTCATGGCGCGCAAGGAGCAGCGCCGTCAGACGGCGGACGATACGGATCAGATTGTGGTCACGCAGCAGGTGAGGCAAATGCATTTGCAGCCAGAGGTGGCCCAGATCACGGAAATAAACGATGACGATGATGACGACGATGACGACGACGACGACGAGGTGGAGGAGGATCAGACGAGTGATCTTACAATGACGCCCCTGCAAGTTGGGAAAAATCAAGTGCGAGTACGCTTCTCCGACTCCAATGACACGCATGACACAACTCTTGGCGATGGCTCCAATGTCCAACTCTTCGAGCAGTTCAAGTCCGCTCTGTTCCAGGCATTGGAACAGAAGAATAAGTCCACGACTCAAAGTAAATCCGCAGACGAGCCCTTCACGAAAGAACTACAAGAGAAGGCGAATCTTGTGCGCACTCGTCTCGAGGAATTAGAAACGGAGATAGCCAAATTCAAAAAACAAAATATGGAACTAATACGTCTCAAGCAACAGCATGAACTGGAAAAGGCCAAGTGCGCTCAAGACCACTTGGAGGCCATGGATCGTGTCCACGATGAGAAAATCCAAGCGGAGATCTACCTGCATGACGAGCGCATGAAGATCGAAGAGGAACGGCGAAAGTTTGATCAGCAGATGCGTCTACAAAAGAGCAATGTCAACAGCAAAGAGAAGAAGGAAATCGCAGCCCTCAAGCAGGAGGTAGAGTCGCTGGAGCTGCAGCTCAAGCAGAAGGAGCAGACCCATATCTCGGCGCAGGCACGCCTGAGAGCCCAGCTGCGGGCCGGGGAGAAGGAGCAACGCCTTTTTCGCGATGAGATTGAGCTGCTGGGCAAGGAGAACAAGCGTCTGGAGCAGGAGCTGATCAAGGTCTCGCGCGAGAACAACTCCAAAATGCTGCAGGAAATCAACCGAAATATTGCTAGACTGGCGCCAAAGGTGGTATGTATTTAAACTATAAAAATCAAAGTCAGATTTATGAACTAATTCGTTTTCTTTTAGCTGCCTCCCACGGATTCAGCTCAGCCTATCGATGAGAATGGACGGCGCACCAAGTCCTTGGATGGACCTCCTTCTAAAGGGACAGCCAAGCAGCGCGAGTCCATGAGCCGCCGTCAGAGCAGTGGCAATGTGCCCACACGGGGTCAAAGCAGTGGCTATGGACAGCCAAATCGAAATCGAACACCTAAGAAGAAGCCAGAGGTTGTGGACGAAAGCTATCCCAGCAGCAGCGCTAGTGATGAGGAAGATGAGGAAGAGCCGCAAGCAGAAACTCAAGCAGCAGCTGAAGCAAAATCCACAGTCGAACCCGCAGCGGCTGCAGACTTCAAGCGTGAGATTGTAAATGCAGATGGCAGCAAGGACATTTGGTATCCCAATGGCAACCTCAAGAAGATCAGCGCCGATGCCATGACCGTGCGAATGTTGTACTTCAACAAGGACATAAAGGAGTCTGACATCAGGGAGGGCACCGTCAAGTATTACTATGCGGAGACAAACACATGGCACACAACCTATTTGGATGGCCTGGAAATACTGGAGTTTCCCAATGGCCAGACGGAGCATCGTCACAAAGATGGCACGATTGAGATACGTTTTCCCAATAATACCATCAAAATGGTGGATCCCAGTGATGCCGAGGTGCAGGAGGAGTGGCGCTATGCGGATGGCACGCGTCTCGTGCAGCTCCGAAATGGTGATAAGGTTCTAAATCTGCCCAATGGCCAGAAGGAGATACACACAAAGCTGAATAAGCGACGCGAGTATCCCGATGGCACAGTCAAGCTGGTCTATCCGGATGGCTCTCAAGAAACGCGCTATTCCAATGGGCGCGTGCGTCTCAAGGATAAAGATGGCAAACTCATAATGGACACCGACTATGCAAAGTATTAAAAAACAAATTTCAGTTTAATGTACATACAAATTTCAATTGTTATTATCATACGACTTGGCAATCTCCAGCAATTCGGAGAAGTTTGTGGGGTGTTGCTTGAGTATTTGTGAAGAGAATCCAACAATCTGCTCTGAGGTGAACTCCTCCTTGGCGCGCAAGCCCCAAATGAAGTAGGTTTTGACCTCCTCGTATGCACTATCCGGCTGTGAGCGCTCTCGCTTTACATACTGCTGCTTGACGAAGGTATCCTCGATTTGTTTCCGCAAATTGCTGCCAAAGTAGGCGTGATCCTCGTCCACGCGGATGCCCAGCATGGCCAACATTGCATACAGCTTTGTATCCTCGACACGCATTTGGCGCAGAAATATGTACATCAGTACAATGTAAAGCAGCGTTAGCTGGGGACGCTGCTCGGACGTCAATTCGTGAATGGAGGCCATGGGCGCCTCGGCCATGCAAATGTACATCTTGGTGGCGTCATTCAATTGGTGCAGTCGAATGCCATAGCGCTTCGCTAACTGTTTGGCCACCAACGGAAGGCGGCAGTGAAGCTCGGTCTTAGTCCCAACTAGTGGAACTAAGTCCTTCTCCTTCATTGGTATCTTTGCCGCCGAGTGATCCAGAATGTATTTCAAAATAATGCGCACTTTGTCGTCAATTTCCGTGAGTTGTTTGGGCTGCTGCGACTGAGAAGATTGAGTTGCATTCCTGCCCCTACGGGAGTTGCTAGCCATGCCGGCACGAGAGGTGCTGGCCATCTTTAAATTGCAAAGAAACAAACAAAAAACTGTTTGAATGTGAATCGATGTTTTTATTTACAATGGAAGAATCTTCTAGGCCATTTACACATTTAGCCATGTCCACATAATTTTATACATACGATTGATGAATCAATTTTCTATTTAACTGGTGTATTCTTAATACTTGCTTTTATTGCATTTTGCGTAAAAAGAGGTAAGCGAAATAAGTCAAACAAAAAACAAGTAGCGAAATAGGTTAATCAAGACAAACGAAAAAGGAAATTCGTTCATATTGCTCAATTTTGATATTCCATTGAATAATGCTGACTAACTAAAACCTTTAGCTCTGCCCACATAATTTTATCCCATTGATGAATAAATTTTCTACAAGATTGTATAGTTTTTAATCCTTGCTTTTATTGTATTTATTGTAAAAAAAGGTTTAAACAAAATAGTTCAACAAAAAAACAGTCGCATTGTTGCTGGTATTTGAAGACATGATGCGTGTATAGGCATTTGTATACCCTATTTCGTTAATTTTATATGAAGATGAAACGTGATTTATAAAGACTTTTTCTCAAATTGATATTCTTTAGACATATTCAAGTACATTATTAGTATCTTGTGTATATTTATCTCGATCCTGATACCTACTGAGCCTTGGATGACAAACATATTCACAATTCTATAGCATCCATTTCGCTAGGGTATGACAATTAATGTTGCCGGTAATCATTGTTGTCAACCGGTTATGACGACTAATTCTTGGTTATTCTTTCCTCCGTCAAATATTCCCAGCTATATAGATCTTTCAGTTTTGCCCAGATAATTTAATATGATTGCTGAATCAATTTTAATCAGGATTAATTACTTTTAAAATCTTGCATGTTTTTGTTTTTACAAAAACACGGCTTCAACAAAAATGTTCAATAGTCGCAGGTTGTGACGTCAATGTTGCTGGTATTTGCAGACTCATTTCTTGTCAACTAGAGTGTGTTCATTTGTATACCCTATTTCGTGAATATTATATAAAGATACTGTTTTCCAACCTGCTTTCAAACGTAATTAGTAAAGACCTTGTCTTAGATTGCATTTTTTTGGTCTATTCATGCATTTGATTAGGTGTTTGTATACAAATCCTGATCCCTGTAGCGATTCTTTGTCTCTGTAAGAAGACCACTAATTGCAAAATATCGTTTAAAATAGAGACTATCTAGTTTTTTGCATTAATTAGAGCATAGGATAACATATATTTCCGCAATTCTATATCATCCATTTCCCCAGGGTATGTGTGCATGGAATTAGCAACATGTTTGTGTATGGAATGGGACTCATTTGTTGTGAACCGGTTATTGCAAAATCGAATATTTCAAGCTATATAGATGCCCACTTAGCTTTATCCCATAGATAAATGCATTTTCTACAAGATTGCTTCTTTTAATTACCTTAATGTATTTTATTTTGACTAAAATACGGTTCTCAAGTAAATGTTGCCGCAACATGTGTATGGAATGAGACTCATTGCTGTCAACCGGTTATTACCGATTCTACCCGATTCAAATAAATACCAAAATATACGGTCTCATTTCAAAAATATACTGATGAATTCAAGTTATATTTTACATATTCCTCGTTTTTGATATTCCGTCGAATATTACTAGCTATATAGAACATTTAGCCATGCCCACATAGTTTTATACGATTGATGAATCAATTTTCTATTTAACTGGTGTATTCTTAATACTTGCTTTTTTTGCATTTTGCGTAAAAAGAGGTTTTAGCGAAATAAGTTTTTTGGTCAAAATTTTACAATGACCCGCCAGTCTGACCACGGATTTATCGATAAAATATACCGTCCGACCCTCAGAAATATACCGAAACATACCGCCTCACTTTCAAAATATACCGTCGGCGTATAAAATTGAAATCGATGCAAATACCAAAAAATACCTTTGTTATCGGACAAAATCAGCTGATTTTTTACCTTTTATCGACTTCAGCTTGAAGTTATCGACTGCCACTTCCCCGATAATTCGTTAATGAAATTTGTATGGCGCTGGGTGGCGCTGTACATGTAGTTGCGACAAAAAGGCGCCAGGTGGCGCGCTAATCGATAGCTATCGATGAACAGAAATCGATGCATCGATAGCCAAATTTGGCGCGTAAATTCAATTTGAATTAGTGGGACACTTGCTATTGTTGGAAATTAAATGGTTTTATGTTTCCCTTCTCCATCCGACTACCCTTGACAGCTGCTTTTATTGCTATTCAAGTGCAAATGCGCACTGAATTCGCTCGTTAGGACGTACGAAAGTGGGTTAAGCATGCCTGAAGTGGCACATCCTTTAGTGGGCTACTATTGATTGATTTCGTTATGCTGGACAGACAGCCTTTCCTCTGTCACTCAATGCATTTCACTTTCAGTTTTCCCAACAGCCTTTCCTTCGATAGAAAGACATTATTCGCTGTAAGAGATTTTTCTTTCCAATTTTTCCAACCGATGAGATGAGCATAAAAATTGCACTTTGCATAAGGATTGCAGCGTCTCTGGAGGTGATGTGTTTTTAATTAAAATGGTAAAATTGCCGCGACGTGGATTGCAGGAAGCAAACAACTTTCAAAACTAAACTCGAATGACATGCACGGTCAACATTTGCCGCAGAGACGCAGAGATTCGAGGCAACAAAACAAACAAAACGACGAAATGGTAATGCAGTTTGTGCAGACACGCGCCCAGGAGTGCACTACCAGACGCAAAATGCAAAAGCAAACGCAAACGCAGACTGAGGCCAAACCGCACCGCAGATTTTATTGCCTTGAAATGTGCGTTTTAGGTGGCTGAGGTGAAAACTAGTTACCAGCGACTGCGTAAGCCGGCATAAAGTGAAGTGCTCTATCCATAAATAATAAATCTACAGGCGGAAGACAGACAAAAGTTGACTGGCCAGGCGGCAAGCTTTAATTGATTTGCCATTGTTCCGCCTTAAACAAAAGCCAAAACCCCAATCTCAAAGAGTTCACAAATTTATGCGGCCCGAGTCTTTTGTTAAGTTTGAAACTGAAATGGATATCCGTTTAGGTGCGCAATTTTATGCTCCACCAGGGGTTGTAATAACTTTAGAATTTGCATACAAACTCCTCACAAATCTGAGGCATCTCCGCCTTTGCGCCAATGTGTCTCCGTGTCTCAAAGAAATTGCGAGTGAGTCAACAAATAGTCATTGTCAACACTTTGACTTTGACTTTCTACCAACAGATAAACATTTTTGCTTTCAAAATGCGCATTGTAACGTAAACTTCAGACCACGACTCATTTTTTTATGCCTGGCTAATTGTACTCTGCAGTCAGAGTCGGATACCGGCAGAGTTGAAGAAATGTTTCATATAATAAGTATTTTTGTTGCTTTTGCTGAAAAGAAAGTCAAGGTCTTTGGGAACTGGCTGTACCAGCTTTTGAGACGTTTTGTGGCCATTAAAAATTAGCAAATGGCTGGAGCAAGTCATTTAGAATTTTCATGATAAACAAAAACCCATGACCAGCCAATAGAGTAACGACAGCGACCAGTTTTTTGCTGCTGCTGGGCTCACACAATGGTGGTAAAAACTATTAATAAATTAATAACAGAATATCAAGAAAAGGCCACACAAAAAAGAAAGCTATCCAAGGAATGTAGGGGAGTGTTGGACACCCTATGATATGTTATTGAGGAATATGGGTTTACAAAGAGTTCATTCTACTCCCAATATTTATGGCTTATTTCCCTTCTTTCTCTCATATGTTACAACCTGATAGAGTGTACCGATAATCCCCACTTTTTCGAAAACAAGAATTCAAGCAACAATAGCCTGCTGTCGTTGACTCAGTCGCTGGTTGCTGGTTGCGTGCCGTTCCTTCAAAAGTGGACTACCTTCAGCGGAGTGGTTTGGCATTCTTGTCGAACCGGGTGCTTGTGCCCGGCTCGTGGCTAAGTCGGGTCCCCAGACACCGGCACATCGATTAGATTATGATTTGCAGCTACTCTCTAAGCAACCAGTTCTGCTCTCCTATAAATGTCAATGGGTTTCACAATTAACAACTTTGCATGAGGCGGCTAAAGTTCAGTTCTAAAAACAAAAGACTTGGCTTGTTCTTTGCCATTGGCCTCCTAATTAAGACCATGGCCCAAAATAGACGATCCTCGTCGTTTTTATTGTCTTTCGACCTTTTACACTTAATAAATTTCGATGCAAACCAGATGGCGGCTCCAAGCTGATAATCAAATTAAAGGCTTATCAAAACGGTTTGCCAAACGGCTGCAACAATCGTCATAATTAAAGACGGACAAATGAGGAATGACTTGACTTTAGTTGGGGGCCAAGATTACTCGTGCATGAAAAATCGCACAAACGCACTGAATTTTATAGGCTCTGAAAGTTGTTGAATGAAGCTGACTGGAGATGAATGATGAAATCCAACCCATGAATGGGGGGTTCCAGTTCTCGATGTTCAAAATTAATGGGCAACCGGATCTAGAGGTTACGTTTTATGACTCGAGAAGATTCCTTTAAGCAACAGGATTTACCAAACTTTAAGCAATTAATTTATTTCAATGACTAATAATTTTATTGCCTTCTATTTTATTTGTTTTTGATTCAAATATTTTTGCATGAGCAGATTTGTTGAAGGTCATCTTGAAAACCGTTTTTATTTATTTCTTTTGAATCTTTCTGGGTCTTCAACCTGATCTTTTTACTGTCTTTAGGTTTCTTTTATTTGTTTTTATAGCTCTTCACGATTCACGATACGATATCTTGTTTTTGGGGTATTCTAAATGGTTTATTAATTTGTATAACCCCATGATTTGATGACTTTGAAATGGGAAACAGAAACCCACATCACTCTACAGTTTAATAATTATTAATAATATCATAAATAGCCATGCCGTTTTGTAAACACTCAGGAGTTAAATTCAATGTCTTTTACATACACAAATGAGTCGAAGCTGCCCAAAATTAATGAATGCCTTGGAAAAATACCGAAACACTGAGTCATGTTCCGCGTAATTCTCTACGCTAAGTAAATGCTAAATAGACAATGTCGATTGCTGCCAATTGGTTCATAAAAAGTCAATTAGGTTTCTCTGGAACACAAATATATTTCGGTGACGTTTTCGGTTTACCTTGTGAAGGTCGATTAGCGACTGTACGAGTTGTTCGTCACATGGGGCGCAAACTGAATCACAATTTCGCAAAATTTGTATGCAGTCGGCAAAGTTGTCAACTGCAGCCTTGACTCAGGTCTCCCCCACAAAAAATCCCACTTTGCATGGTAAAAAACACAACTAATAAACCATAAATTGTTGCATAAATCTGTGGCCCGTTTCCTGTGTGAAAACTTTCACAAGACACATTTTTGCCAAAGGCAAATAATTTATAATAATTATTATTATGAAGCCTGATGTCGTGTTACACATGCATCAATTTGATGAATTTTGTTGATTTAACTTTGAAAATCGTGGGAAGAGAGTCTCATCGAGAGTCATGGTCATGGCCAAGACGGGGACGGGCTTGCCATTTCAATCCAAACAGTATGAATTATTGGTTTTGTTTTGTATTTCCGTAATTGATATTCCATGAGGATAGTTGAATAAGAAATAAAAATCGAAAAATATCAAGAAAGTAAAAAGCAGTAAACATCATATAAAATATATAAGCTTAATATCTCTCAAAAGAATTCCTTGAAATATTTCTTATGTCACAGAATTCCCAGGCCAAACGCCTTTTTGAGTCATTCCGAATACCCCTATATATCGTCCGATTATTCAAAGAAATGCTGCTTGAGTCAAACTTTAATCTCTCAGAGAAGATTATGCAGCCAATGGCCTGGCCTATGACATCATGATGTCTTCAAAATGAAGTTGAGTTTTGGGGTTTTTTTTTTAATTTCTGTTTTCTTTTTGCTTGTTTATCAGCATCTGAGTATCGGTCCAACAGGCGCAGCGGCTTTTTTGAACGCATTTCATTAGCGGGTTTATGTATATATAAATATATATATGTATATATATGAGGCTGATATATGTCTGGTGTCTGGTATATGGTGTCTTGTCTGCATTCACAACCGGTGTGTGCTGTGCTGTGCTGTGTGGCTTGTCTTCGCACCGGCTCCAGACTTGTCTTTTGTTTGTTTTATATGGTGTGTATATCTCTCTTTCCACCTCTACATCTTTGCATTAAATGCATTTTCGTATAGTATCTATATATGTATATATTACATTTGCTTTACTTTTACTTTCATATGCAACTGGTTGGCGAGTGTCTGCCACATGTTGTTGGTGCTGCCGCTGCCTCTCAATGGGGAAGCGTGTTGCATGTGTGTTTGGGATCTCTCTCTCTCTCTCTCTGGTTTTTATCGAGGCGAGTCGCCAAGTCTCGGGGCTGCAATGAAAACGGTTTGTAAAGTGATTGTCAATCATTTTTGGTGGCATGTCGCTTAACCGCTTTGACAATAAACAGCAGCAGCAACAACAATGGCAGCTGCTACACATTTTTTCTTGGGTTTGGGCCAACGATCGTTGGCCATCTGATTTGTGCGAGTATTTGCTCAATTAAGCCATTTCAAAGTGTATAAATTGCGAAAGATACGGGTGGAAATTTGTACCCAAACAGCTGTGTGGATGAGGCAATAATCCACGAAGGCAGGGTTATTAAAATTAAAAGAGTTTTGGAGATGTATTCAGAAAATCGAAGATCTGTAGATAGTTTAAATTCCAGGGTAGGAATTAAATGATCCCTAAAGCGCACATTTTTATCGATTTTATTTATATGCTTGGAAATATCTGCCACAGAATGCCTTTAAAATTCCTTTTGTCATTTCTATATCTCTCATCTCAAAACCCAGTTAATAATTGCCTCCCAAACTACTTTCAAAAACATAAATCTTTGAGTCTTAAACACCTTTTATAATTCACTTATTTATGACCCACCTGCCATTGATTTATTTGACTTTAATCATCCAATAATCAACAACAAAAGTTATACCCAAGACCCAAAAAAGAAAACGAAACCCCTAAATATTGACGCAACACTTAGCTGCAGAGCAAAGCAAATTGGTTAAATGCTTTAAATGAACAAATAAGGAAAACTAAACCAATTTAAAACGCGCACCGAAACTTTGTTTCGGCATCTTTTGAAACACAGTCGAAATTGGGATAGGCTTTGTGGGAGATTTCATTCGCTGCCATGGCCTTAATTTTGCCAACTCTCAACTTTTATCATCACGAAAATTTTCATGTGTAACGCGAATGAAGACATTACCCCGCATGGGGAAAACTTGGCCTCTGTTTTCATGTAACACATGCAATGGCATCCGAAAATCTTCATTTTTAGCGTTTTTATATAATGTCGGAATGAATTTTTCAGTTTTGATTTGGCATTTTCGCTAATTTCGAATTTCTATGTAGATTATACTCTTAATTAAAGCCAATTATAATTATTGAACAACTTTCGCTGCCCCTCGAGTATCTCGATATCCAGTTGCATGCGAATAACTAAAAACAAATCACACAAGTATCAGGTTTTCCTTCATCGCCGCCCGTTCGAGTTGGAGTTGGAATTGGAGGGGAAGTGGGTGCTTATGTCTGTGGCAAATTGATGCAAGTCGCTAGCTTGTGGGGAGATGCCAAAGGGGATGCTGCCCATGCCCCCCTTAAAATTGGTCACATTTTGCTGGATGCTGTAAGAGTTTTCAGTGCTGGAGGGGTCCTAACCCTTCACTGGCACAAATCAGGTTTGTCTGTAAATCATACTGTCTTCGAGTCTCTTTCTAAGATTGTATCTTTGATTGCAGCATCACAATTGATTTCTTTTGGGTTGTATTGAGACTGAAGTTTATCTCTGTGCTTCGCTTTGGTTTCTTCTTTTCCTAAAGATTTGTAGATGGAGAATGCTTTGAATGCTCTCAAATATCTTTTTCTGGCCTAGCAAAGTATCTTAAACCTTAATCAAATCGTAAATAGATCTTCAATCATCATTTGGTGTGTCCTAGCCTTCGTTATAGCCCTTTTCTGTAGTTTCTTTTTGGCTGCAAACTTAAATATTGCTCCATTCACGATATGGCAGTGCATAAACTGAAGTTGCAATATTATTATTATCTTTTTTTTAGTGTTTATTTTGTATATTATTCTGTGGCATCCAGCAGCAGCTGCGATAAGGCCCGGACAGAAGGAAAAACAAACAAAGCACACAAAACCAGAGACAATGCAACAGTGGCGGCGGCACTGTTTGTGCAACACCGAAAAGCGCATTCATTTCTGAATCGGATTTTTTCGTTGCACTTTAATATATGCAACCACCACAAGGGGAACCAGCAGTAACAAAGGTAACAAACAGACCCAACAGACACTCCACTGTTTGCACATTTGATATTCGTATCTTTTGACGTGAGTCGGATTTTGTGAGTTCTTTGAACACACATTTCTTTTGACGGATGGAATATGGAATCCATTCCGTATGGAATATTGGTTAACCAATGCGATTGGCCATTGATGTGTGCTGACGGTTTCTGGGCGCGTCGCATCGTCTCTTCGATGAGGCATTGGATTGATATTTGCATTGATGGCATTTGATGGCTGGCGGTTTGATCAGCGGAATTATTATTTTGGGAGCAGCAGCTCTGCAGATAAAAAAACCTTGGGTATTCTCTGGGATTTCGTTATGTGGGTTCGTTCGATAGGAAGTGGTATTTCTTGTTGAATTTATTTTAAAGATTTGTATCTATGATTTGGGTTGGGTTCTGCACTGCCTTAAGCTTGTATATCCCAGATAAACCAATTCAAAATGTGATGTTCCTAAGTAGCCCTGAACCTTAAGTACTTTACTCCCTCTGCATTGATCCCAAATGACTTTTGTGATCTTTCAAGAGACCCCAACCAAGCAACAAAGAAGTAGAAGAAGCCGAAACTGTAGGCGTAATCGTACCAATGAATGCCAGACGTTGGCTTGGGGTTTTTTCAATGGGATTGAGTCTTTTTCCCCTCCCGCACAACAATTGGACAGTTCAAATAGTTCGCTGAGTTCACTTGTCAGCCGATTGACAATTGCTAGGCCTGGACTCCAAAAGAGTTGCCTTGCCAAAAACCATAGTCAGAGTCTTGTATGCATCATGGTCGTCTGTCTTGAGCGACTTCTAGAGAGAGAGGACGGTGGGTACACCCACAGATGGCAGATCACCAGACACACCTGACGAGAGTGGGTGAGACAGAGAGACAGAGAGAGAGAGAGAGCGTTCAACTATTATGTCAAGCAGAGCTTAAGCTCTTTTACCTGTGGAGAGAGGTCTATACCTGTTGATGATCTCTCCCTCTCTCAAAGCCATACCTGTTAATCTACCTCTCTCATAGCCATACCTGTTGATCTCTCTCCCTCATAGCCTCTCCTACAGATCTCTCTCTGGCACTCTGTCTCTCTCTTTGCTCAGCTGAGCTGAAACTCAACACGGCTATAACCAGTTACCTGTTTGGGCGGTTGGCCATCCTTCTGCAGACATCTAAACGTGGTCTACACGACTGTGGTGGGATACCAAAATCACGCTACCATTCCATATCCATGCCAGCGGAGAGATCAGTTGGTGGACGTGCTTCAGACGGAGCGGTTTGGCCCCGGTGCGAACGTGTATAAAATATATCTCTATCTATCGGTCTGTGTGTGCGCTTCAATCGCTCTCTCTCTTTCCCTGTGTGTCTCTCTCGCTCTCTCTCTGGGTCTATAAACGTGGCCAGATAACAGATAACCTTTTGCCGGTTTGGTGCTAATCTTCAGTTCAAGTGATATTTCGTTGGATATTTTCACCGATTTATGCTAATCTTTTGCGGCTTTCTTATTGAACAAACAAAAAACACAAGTGAAATGCTCAGAAGGGGAGGGGTGGAAACAGCAACATCGATGGACAAAAAAAACATTCCATTTAAAATACCAAAAACAAGTTTTCTCTCTTTCTCGCCATGCTATCTACCTCTCTTTCACTCAACGATCTTCCCCTCTCCTTCTCTACGATCTCTCCCTCTCTTTCTCTGTTTCTCTGTTTCTTTCCCCTCTTATTTGCTTTTGTTGTTTGCCTTTTTGCCATTTCTACATACAAGGAGTGAGAGTGAAATGTGAAATGTCAGCACACACACACAGACCAGACCCCCCCCGACCCAAGCAGTAACCCCAATAACTTTTACAATGACATCATTTGTTTAAGCAGCAACAACAAAACTATAACAAATAGCAATAGATATGGTAGCTGTGGTAGCTGTGTCTTAGAAGCCGCCTTCCGTCTAATTGCCTTTGAAGCTTGAAACTTGGCCAAAAAGGCATTGGAGTGCATTCTGCGGCTTGCAGCCGTTTTCCCAGTTGCTGGCTGCTGCTGGAAAACCGGTTCAAATATTTTCGCTATTGCAATTTGGGTCTAAAGTTTTTTTTTTTGTTTTTTTTTAAATCCAATTGCATGAGCATAGTTTCCTCGGCAATTTGTTGGCTTTTGTCTATCTTAGGGTTTCTTGGGTTATTTGCCTAGTTTTCTGTGGCCTTTTTGCACAGTTTTTTTTTTTTTGGTTGAAGTTGGTGAGAAACAAATATTATGGCCACAAATTAAAGATATTTATGGGTTTGCCCTTGCCTTACCATTGTTTCGAGAGCTGTAAATCCATCTTAAAAATGGTAAATAGGGTTAAATATTCTCAGGTCATCCATCAACTACAGTTTTCGAGAGACTTGTGGTATATGCTTGAATGGAAATATATTCACAAAGAAAGGTTTCACCTTCTTCAACGCACAAAAGACTTGGAACACAAACCTGCTTGAGGAATTGGATAGTTATGAGGCGATACAGAAGATTTTTTAACTCAAATATCAACTATCACTTTATTCAATGATGACTAAACTTAAAATTCCCTTAAAAAAAAAACCACAGCTTTGCATTCATAAAACTCAATTCCAAGAGACTTAAAGCAAATATTTGCAATAATCATTAATTACATTGTAATGGTTGACAAATGACTAAATGCACAGTTCCTTTGAAGTATAAGTCATAGTATTTGCTTAACAAACAGTTCAGGAAAACTGAAGTATCATTAAAAAGAAATTTCGTAAAGTTCCCCCATTGGACAAGTGGAATATTTTTGCAACTTTCCAAGTAATATTAACCCAAATGTGAGCGCCCAACAAATCACCCATCAAATGGACTGACAAAATATAGCACTTGACATCACACAAAAAGCATTATTTAACCCGACTTTCAAACGGAAATGACAGCATTTTGGGGAGTTACCAAACCAACAGAAACCGCTACAAAATAAATATCGTGTAACGCAAAAACCGCGAAAATATAAAACAAAAGCAAGCCCAAACAAAAAACCGCAATGAGTGCCCTAAAGTTAATGATTGAGACCTTTAACCAACAAAAAGTTGATACATAATACTTATTGCAAATTTTATTTCTTATAGAAAATCATTATAAATTAACAATAAAAATAAAAACAAGTGCAAACGTGTGAGAAAAATAAAAGTTGAAAAATGCAAACGTGTAGAAGAAGAAAAGCCGTAGGCGATACGGCCACGATCTCGTGGCGACGACTGTGTTTGGCCAGTCTCTTGGGATTATTGCTGCTTGGCATTCAAATTGAGCATGCGGCGTCTGCGCCTGCAGGCGAGGATGATGCAGCAACGACCATGCCACCACCACCACCTATGGATGCCACAACAACAGAATCTACAACAGTCTCCTCTACCGCAGCAGAAACAACAATTGGCGTAGAACAAAGCAGCATCGGCAGCACCAGCACCAGCACCAGCAGTACCACTGAGGAAGCGGATAGTTCAACGACTTCAAGCACTACAGAAACGTCCAACAAATTGAATGCGGCCGAAGCTGGTGAGTTATACGAAAGCCAAAAGCCATGAAAATTATAGATGCCGGCAAGACGCAACGATGGCGATGACGTTGTCTAGGCCCCCAGATCGTTTGCCAGACACTTTAATCTCACCTTACCTGGGCTCTGGGACTCACTCTCAGAGACTCTCTGGGCCATAATCAAATTTCATTCTCTGAGCCACCAATTAACGGCCAGGCCTCCTCACATCGTGAGCCAGTGCGTGTCTTGGGTGTGCTGTTGCCGCCCTGCCCTGCCCTGCCCGGCCCTGCCACCAATTTCGTTTCGATCTGTAAGACATTTCTCCATAATTATTTCGGATTCGCTTAAATGGAGCGAACCAAAAGAAATTTTCGTGGCTTTTGGGATTAATCATTGGTAGAATATATTTGTATTTGTGGCCACAACAAGTTGTTTCCTGTTGAATTACTTAGTTAATTGTGCGGCATATCAAAGCGAAATTTCTGAACATCTTTTGACCGCAAGCTAAAAGGCAGAGACTTCCAGTTTGTTGAAGCCTGAAATGGGAAAGTATCATAATAATAATTTAAGTATTTCTTGAGAGAGAAAATTAACTTTTAATGTGAGTCTATAACCGAAGGCAACATTCCAACACGTATTACATCTTCAGAAGTATAACTTTTCTCTGGTTAATCAATCATTCAAAGAATATTTTAGATATAAGAAAATATGAATAGGCAATGGAGGGAAAACATGCATAACTTTAGACCCAAGAAAAGCTAGCATATAAATATTTGTAACCTAAGAAACTGAACAAAACCAAGATTTAAATTAATTTTTAAACTAAGAAAAGCTATACAAAAATTGATTAGAGGATAAAATTGATGTTTAATGAAGCATTCCCACACGTTTTGAGATAATCTTTTGAGACAAGAACTTTTCCAGATCAAAAGTGAAAGGCTCCATTCGTCTGAGTACTCATATATCTTCTAAACCAATCAAGTTTTTCTTATACAGAAAATGAGGTTACCAGTTTAATTGTTTCGGTTCTTTGGGGCCATCATGTTATAATTAGCTTGAGTGTAGTTTTTTCGGTTTAATGTCAGATGCACATCAAAAGCGACATGAGAGCGACATGGCTCATAAAAAAAACATCAATTTGTTGTACTTTTCCTTTGTTGTTTTAGGTTTTCTTACTTCTCATCTTGTTGGTCCATTGATGACTCGATAAAATGGGGCCCAGGGTTGGCCCACACACAGATATCAGATCTGTTTCAGCTTAGAAAAGTGGAAACACTCGATGGGTTTTGGGCCCTTCACAAGTCGCCCCAAATGCCAAGAGAATAGTTAATAAGGTTTGGGGCTAGACCTCCAAAAAATTACTCAATTTATATGCAAATTAGGGAATTGCAATGATTCATGATCTTAACCTACTTGCAGCCGAAAAATTCGTTTGTTTTAGCCTCAGGGATTTTTGGGAGTGGAATGTCTGTATCGCGGGGGCTAATTATAAAAAGATGTACCACGAAAAGTTAACAAGAAAAATATATTCAGCAATTAGTCATTTGGTTTTTGGGTTGAAACACCCACAAACTATGCAAAAGACACACCACACCTGCTGATCAGCCTCGGGAATCCATTGATGTGTTCCCCCTTGCCGAAGAGAGTGGCTTCATTAATTAGTCAGAAAGTGGGCAGCCAACCATCAGATTAAGGTCTTACGTTATGTAAATATATATCTAAAAATACGAGCATTTACGTATTTACAAATCAATTATTGAGCAAGACTTTGGACAGTTGCAAAACGGGTTTGTGCTTTAGTTGCAGCCACTGGAGACAAGTCTTTAAGTGGGGCTTTGAAGTGTCAATGGATCAAACAATTATATGTATAAATTGAAATATATATTCTATATATAAAAGCTGTGTGTCCGAATGATTCATCAACGAACAGCCCAAGCGGATATGCAATCCAGAAATCTCCATTTTTGGAGAGCCCACTTTGAACTTCAAATAGCTCCTGCGGCCATTCAGAGCCAGCCTAGGAGTTTAAGCTATAAATTTATTCATAAATAAAATCTATAAAATTGTATTGAATATTTTCCAATAAAATTGCTACTTGTTTGTTCGTGGATTTTCCCCCAGTTAGTGCAAACAAAAGCTATTAGCGATGCTTTTTCACTGTTTGACAGACAGCCAACTAGTTTGTGCAAAAAAAAAAACCCAAAGCCGAAACCAGAGGCCAGTAAATTGTTTGCTAACTAAGGAAAATCGACACAAGCACGAGACCGACCGACCGATCGACTTTAATGAGTTGGAAAATTGCAGAGCATGGTGGCTGGTGTACTTGAAAGTCGAGTACATAAATCATTTATGTTAATTTTCCACTGTGCGGTTATTCCCAATTGATCACTGAGTGCAAAAATTATGGCCTTCCATTGAAAAATTCCTATTGAGCAATTTTCAATGCGTTGGCAATGCAAGTCAGGGCCCTGCACTCGATACGGTGTTGCCAAAAATATACACAAGCAAGGTCTCTCTCTTGCACAATATACTTATATATTTATATAAAAAACACGAGTCTGAACGACCTCAATTACCAGATTTACTTTCTTCAAGGGAAAACCATCAGCTTGGCAGAAAAAACAGAAATAATCATAAATTACAAAAAAAAAAAAACGAAAAGTGCTGAGTGACCTGCTATTATGTGGACCTGTTGATTGTTTATTATTTTTACAAATCATAGCAGAGTGAAATTTACATATTTGCGGCACGATAGTCGTGAATTTCGAGAGAGGATGTTAGGATGGAGTCAACATTTAAGCGAAAACATCAAGTTTTGCATGAATGAAATATGCCCCGAGTCGCCCATGGAGACGATGCCTCTTCAAGTTTGTTGCCTCAGTCTTTTGTTTGTGCACGGACTCCCATGGGAGTTCTCTCTCTCCATCTTTCTGTTGATTTTTTGTGTGTTGTTTTTGTTTTATGTTTGTTTTCTGTCTGCGTCACTGAGAAATTCTGCAGAAAAAGCCAGGCAGGCAGACAAGACTTTTGTTTTCGTTGGAGTTTTCAAGGATACAAGTTTTGTTGTCAGAGTGCAGAGTGTGAGAAATATGCCATATATACTCTGTAGAGGGTGTGGCCCCAGAGTTCGGTGCGTGTCTCGCCGTACCTTTCGCTTTGCTGGGGTTCATGCTCGATTAGCTGGCAAAATTTTTGTCTAGCGACCCGCTATAATGAACCGATAAGTAAAAGTAGCTTAAAAAGAAAAGACTTTTCAACAAGCCACACACAACAATTTCCAAATGTGTGGAGTGACAGATACAACACCAACACCGAAAACTGTTGTTAATTGTTGGCCGTTACTATTATTATTATAACCATTATTATTATGGCGTTGTACTCCACACAGAGCATCGTTAGAGAGGGAGTTAGAGATGCGTGAAAGTGCAGACAGAGCCAACAATTAACATTTTGGCCATAAATATGGCTTACAGATACTTCGAACTTTAGTGTCAAAACCAAAACAAAAAAAAGTGAACTTTCGGTGGGTTTTCCATGACACATGGATTGGCTTTGGCTTTGGCTTTGGGGGCTTTCTCCGAGACATCAAACTTTAAAGAAACTCTCCAAATTCGAATAGAACCAAACGGGTTACACAAGTGAAAACCCGCCCTGGCGGCAGCCCGGCCTCAATCTTAATCTCATTCCTATTTATGTCAGGGGCGCCAATCAAAATACATAAAAAAGCAAAGTAAAAATAAGTATAATTGTAACTCGTTTGAAATATGCATTAGGCAATGGCATCAATTCCACTTAGAGCACACACGTATCATGCGATTCCTCTAGCTCTCGCGGGGTCTAGACATGCGTCTTGGCCGTCTTGCATTTTTTTGAATTAGATAATTTTTCATATATATATATAAAGCAAATTTTTCTCATACGAGTGGGAAAAATGTAGCACAGAAAGCCAATGTGCGGCTAATTAATGCATTTTAATTGCACATACTTCTGTGGCTTAGTGTGTGTGTGTATACTGCTGCAATTAAGTGTGTCATTGAACGGTGCAGATACAAAGATACAGATACTGGGGAGTCGGAAAGAGAACGCTGGCAGGAAGTGCCGCCAGGCTTCAACTGGGTGAAAGATAATAAAGAATGAACATTAATTTAATTATATGCTATGACTATTTTCTACTGTTACTGCTACTGAATGGTAGGAAATATCTGTTATATAATGATAGGGTAAAAGGATTGAGGAATCGGAAGGAAATCATTTTAGTTTATGTTTATGCATTCAAAGAACTTCTAAACTAATTCGATTCGGATTCTGATGGTTTATCGAGGAGTCTTTAATCGGGCTAATTCTTGGATAGCTTAGGTGTTAAATGGTTCATTTTTATACTGAATCCGGGCATGTTCTTAGTGTTTTAAGGTGCTAATTGCTATGGATGTATATCTAGATATGAATAGGAAAGAAGAGGTGGTATTGAGAGTAAATTTTGCTTGGCTAGAACCAGTTAAAGAGGCAGTTTCTTTCTTGCTTTTGCTCATCTCTACTACTCTTAGCTTTTGCTTACTTTAGCCCATTGATAGCCCCTATTTCGCTACACACGCCATTCCCTCTATCCCCCATGTATGTTATTTCCAACTCATTTGATGTTTTGTGAGTTTCGCTTGCCTGTGCCATTCAATTGACCTTCAATCTCCAAACGCACTTGCCACTTGCCACCACAAAACTTACAGAGCTAGTCGGCAAAACCTCTCACATGGCTAACTCCAATTCCAAATCCAATTCGATTTCATGGCCGGCCAAACAACTCGCATTCACTTGGGTAAAGACTCTCCGTGTGTCTGTGGGGTGTCATTCCATTGAGATCAGATACAACAGACACTCGCTACTACTCGGCACAATATTTATACAAAAGTTAAGGGGCTTAGTGTTTATTTGTTCATATTTTTGCCAGAGGTCTTTGTCTTGGCTTTAACAGTACTCCACTCCAACTACTAAATGGACAATGACACGAGCCTCGTCGTCGTAGCATTTGAAACGTGTTTTTTTTTCTTTTGCCGTCATAGCATTGGATACGATCCGCCCTCCCATAGATACTTACTACTCCCTCTGCAGTCCCCCCACCATTTTGCACCAGGTCAAACTGCATTTTTGTTGTTTGTCAGATGCACATGAACTTTCGAGTTGAAAAAGGTCAAATGCTGTGTTATGTTGGGAAATAATTTTGCTTTGAGTTGTCTTCCCCTTTTCGCTGGGTCGGGGTTTGGTGTCTGTGGGTTTTAATGGTGTCTGTCGAGTGGAATTCTACCCTATCAGAAATACCTGAATGACTGACCGCTGGGCATTTATATGTGTGTTCTCTCGTCTGCCCTGCCTTTCCACTGAGCACTCTTTTGCTGTCATTAGCCAGATAGAAAGGCCGATAAAATGCCTCGCATTTGGGTTAGAAGCGTAGTCGGCTAACTGCAATTGAGATACAAATTTATGATAGAGTACTGTGTACTTAGTAGATTTTTTTGGGATTCTTTGGTTGTAAAAGAAAACGGGGTTTCAATGTATTTCAAAAGTGTAAATGATCTAGCATTTAGCTGTAGATTGATGGCAACATAAAAGTAATTTTGGATCTAAGAACAACAATGATACCTTTAAGATTTCCTTCCTCAATTAAAACATCAACCTCTTCTGTAACCATTCCTCCATTCACTCTCTCATCAGATCTGAACCATTTCCAACATTCATTATTGAAATTTAACACTTGGTTTCACAAATTTCCATACTCGGACTTCTTCGTGTGTATGTGGATTATCATCTTCATGGACAAAAGCCATCACAATGAAATTTCATTAACATCAGCACGAAATTTCTAAAGCAAATACAATAGAAAAAAACCTCCAAACTCTGGTTTTAATTAAACCAAAAAAAAGATAATCAAAATTAACACCCAAGAGGGGCAAAAACAGAAACAACTGAAACTGCAGGCAACATCCAACAAAATTGCGTAATCAATTTCGAATTTGTTTATAATTCGAAGTTAAAACCGGACCCACAGCTGCATAATACCATTCGGATATATATATATGTATATATATTATGGATTCATGACACACTCTGAGGCATGACCGTTACAGTGCCCAAAAAAAAAATGGTCAGACCTTTCCCCCCCAGTCCCCATTTTTACCCTTTTCCGATCGGTGGAGCCGCTCCGTTTTGTTGACACTTTTTGCGCGTTACAAATCGCGGCCAACAGAGTGAGGAATGGGGTGGATGGTGGGGAGGGAGTGGTGAGGCTTTGAGGAGTGGGGCATGGGGAATGGTCATTAGGCAGGTTTCATTATGAAGCTCTGCTTCCGGTTGGCTGCGTCGAAGCCCCAGAGCCCAAACATAAAAAAAAATCTATAGAGACGGAAATTGGGGGAAAAAAGAATACAAGTATTTTTGTAGGGGCACCGATAATGAACCGTTTAAGAATGGTTATAAATGGAATATTATACCTGTTTTATGCATAAAAGAACCTGAAAGAATGAAAGAAAACTTTAGAATTTGACAAAAGTATAAACACAATGAGGAATACTGGTTTAAAATTTAGGATTAGCTATCAATCCTTTCCATTCTCTTTAGAGAATATCGAAACCAAAATCAGGTTGTAAGGAATCAAGAAGGTAGAGTTTTCAAAGCGGTTCTTCATTCTCCGCTCACTTTTGCAGCTGCTCAATTGACCAAGAAACCCTTATTCTCTTTTCAAATCTAACGTACACTTTAGGCCATCATCAACTCTAGATTAAGACCATCCACAACAACAGAACAGCAACTATCCCACCTAACAAAGACATCCGGTTTGCATTGCAACGCTTCATGGCAGCTTGTCAATTCTAAGCACATCACTTATGTATACTCGTAGCAGACCCCAAACTCCCCCTCTATCTGTATCCAAGGAGGGTATCTCCCACTCCTTTCGACTGGCCGGCTGTCCGATCATTTGTTTGCTTGTGTGAGCCGCAGAACGTGCGGCGACTTAGAAAAACCGCAAATGAGTGTTGCTTTGCACTAGCGGACAGGCATTTTTGCATTTTTCTGCATAAGTGGTTTGGTCTTGTGGCTGTTGTTGGTTGCTGGTGCCTGGCATTCATTGTCGTATGCATATATATATCATAATCAAGACTGGCTGACCGGCTTAGCTTTGAGTCATAAACTATGCTAAACCAAAAACCCATTTTGCATGGCCAACAGGGAGGACAAAACGTATAAAAGATACAGAAACTCAAGTTCGTTGTCTGAGTCTTTTGTACGGCAGATGCAGAAGGCAGCACAGCACAGCACAGAAAAAGAAACTTGCATAACGGAAAGACCACCAAACAAGTCCTCCATCTATGCGGAATACATAAGGGATATACATACATACATACAATATATATTCTATAGATACATATGTATGTATATACTATATGTACAAAATAAATTGAAGATGCCTTGGCTGGCTTTAACGAGTGCCGAGTGAAAAATGAAAATCAATGACAGTAAAAGACAAATTGTGCGCCAAGTAAAAACAGACAAAACAAAAGGAGAGCCAGCGATCCAGCCGCAAGAGCTCCGAACAGTTGGCGTATTATAAACGGCTAACCGTGACAACAGACCCGAACCGAACAGAACAGTCAACAGAACAGCCAAGAACTGCAATAGCAACAGATCCCAAGCTGGAGCTGGAGCTGGAGTTGGAGTTGGAGTTGGAGCTATGGCTGGAGGCTGCCACAAAGGTAAAGGCAACAGCAACAGCAGCAGCAGCATAACGAACTGAAATTCAAGGTTCATGTCAGTAACCCTAAGAGTTCTGGTCTCTCTCTCTCTCTCCATTCGACACAACAATAAAAGCAACAGCTAAAACATAAAACACACACATAAAGATCTGTTCTGTCTATATATTCGTATTGTGTAAGTCGGCTAGGGTCTCTTTCTCCTACTCTTTTCTCTCCCTCTCTCTCTCTCTCTCTGTGGGCTAACGAACTGTTCGGTAGTTCTTCTACGTTTTTATACCCTAACTTATTGATGTTGGGGAATAAGTTGACCTTTATTTTGGGATTGGGAACAGGAGTGTGACTCATTCTCCATCTACCATAACTTTTGGAAGGAAATTTGGAGCTCTAATCTTTGGTAGAATATTTTGTAGGAATTCCAATAGTATAGAAATAAACGTATAAAAGTTATCCCCATTGAAGGCTGGGTTCTTTACATCTTTTCGGAAAATTGTTATTAAAAAGTCCCTCTATTTATCCCCATTCCATTCACATGCTCTAAATCCCCTTTGTGGCCAATAAATCTAACTTTTTCATTAAATTTCTTCATCTCTAGAACCCTATTTTAGGGCATTCCCCATTCGTTCCATGTAACTTCTCGACTCTTAGCTTTTTTAGCGCTAAATTGGCGTCCGTTGCATGCTGGCTCCGGACTCTGTCTTTCAGTCCGACTCTTACTCTGACTGACTGCCTCCAAGCGTATATTTTGTACCTTTTTCTTATTGGAGCGACGACAACTGGGGTCTAGGGACCGCTTTAATGCTTATTACCACGCATGCATGACAGTCCCAGTCGCCAGTCGCTCGTCGTTCGTCGCTAGTCGCCGTTCTCTCCCCCAACCACCTACACTCCAGGTCCCCTCTAGGGCCTGTCTAGGCGTAGGACTTGACTGGATAAATGCCGTCCCCCATGGGGTAGCATTTCGTACAGAGAGAGAGAGAGAGAGAGATCGTCAGCGGGTGTTTTCCTGTCCCCTCTTCAGAAATGAAAGAGAAGTACGTCCATGAGTCAGCGGAGTAAACGTATGGTATATATGGTATATGATGGAAAGGGTTATTTACTTTTCCATTCGACTGCAGTCCGCAATGATGGGGTGTGCACATTTTGATGAAAATTGCAGGCAGCAAACCATTTTGAGTTATTACTAAAAATGGTCGGGAAATTCAGGAAATTCTTAGACCTATTTAAGACCCATCAAACATAATTATGTCCATATTTCAGGGATATTGATTGATTTAATAAAGGAAAATTATGAATAGAACTTTGATGGATGGCTTCCCATTAATTTAGATTTGACAACCCTTTAGAAGTATCCAAAAAGTGCTACAATTATCGCTGATGTTCAAGTTCAAGTTCCAATTAATGAATTAACTATTTAATTGAATGTTTTTCTGGTCAGAAACAATCTTAATTCTCTGCAGAAGCCATGGGCAAGACAAGTGTTTTTGGGGCCTCCACTAAGGTCATCATTTATTTATGACATGAATGCCCGAATATAAATGTAATTATATAACAAAAGATGAAGGAAAAAAGCCCAAAGAACAACATCTTTGGCAGGCCCCAAAACACCATCGCCTAAGCGCTTCAAAAGTCAAAGAAAAAACAAAGGAAAAAAACCAAAGAGAAACAAGAATTATATCATAAAAGATGTGGCTGGGCTGATATTTTGGTTTGGGGCTTGTCCCTCCACTGGGTCTTCCAAGAATGGACGACCATCCGATGATTCAGCAGGCAAAAGGCAGCAGGCAGACGGAGCTTAATGAATACCTTGCAGATTTTGAGGAATTGATGCTGCTTGAAAGATGCTTGGGGTTCGGTTCGTTGTGTGGCAAAAAAAAAAAAAAAAAGCGAGAACCGCGAGACGAGAATTGAGAACTGAAAACAGAAATTACCTTTCAATGATGGCATGGCCAATGCGGAATTGCGGATGATGTGGTTGTTGTTCCTCAAGATGATGATGATGGTACGCGTGAGATATTTCCAATACGATTTGCCATATTTCCGCTAGAGTTGCGCAAGAAAAGTTCTGTTTTTTTTCCATTCAGTTACCGTAAATGTGGGACAAAGTCTTAAGAGTTTATTTACCCCATTCGGGGATGAGTCAGTATTGATAGGAAGGGAATATTTATAGACAGATGCCTAAGGAGAAGAGGCATGGTTATGGTTCCAATAAGAAGAATGCCAAGGGAGTTCGAGAGAACAGAGATCTTTTTATGTAATCCCAATCTTTCATTTTCCTTTGAAGATTCTAATGTTATTCCTTTCGTTTTTTTCCCAGATGTGACCACAACATCCCTTCCACCTACCAACAGCAGCAGCTCCCTGCCCCCAGCTGCTGGAGACACAATGAGTAGTTCTTCTGTGAGTTCTACCAGCATTGAACCAATCACCTCGACAGAGCCCACAACAACGCCGCGACAGGAGAGTGATGGACCCGAACAGCACTTGATCTTCTCGCACACGGAGGCGGATCAGACCCACATCCAGCACATACCCCTGAGGGATGAGCACGCGGAGAATAGTGGAGCTGATGCCACCACCGAGGCACTGAAGGATCCACGAGAAGATCAGCTGCTCAATCAAATATCCAATGAGAACGATGATGTGGTCAAGGATCTGAATAATTTCCGACATCCGGCGACGCTGATCACGGCGAGCAACAGCAACAGCGAGGAGAACAGTGACTCCTCAGTGATTCCCAATGAAAATGAAAGTGAAAAGACAGAGGAAACAAAAACAACCAGTACAACAACAACGACAACGACAACGACAGAGGCAACACAGCAGATCGAGCGCGAAGAGGATCCCTATCATGTGCATATACTGTCCGAGAATCATGATCGCCTGGCCGAACACGAAGATTATCAAATGCTGTCGACCAGCACCGAGGAGTCCTCGTCATCGTCAGAGCCAGCTATAACAACTACAACCACAGAGAGCAGCTCTGATGCAGGTATTATTGTCAGTCTGGAGAACAAGGCGACTGCCGAGCCATCCACATCCACATCCACAGAGGGTACGACGACTACAACTACAACCACATCTCGAGCACGCGCCATGCATATGAATGAGGAGCCAGAAATCGAAGCGGCGGCGGCTGCCACCACAATCATGCCACCAGACAACGAATCGTCGTCGGGTCCAGTGATTAACATTGTTGAAGGACAACACATGAAACAGGAGGAGGAGTCGCAGTCGGAGTCGGAGAGCAGCAGCAGCAGTACAGCCACCAGCACAACGCCAGCCACAACCACCACAGAGGAGCCATCGCCATTTGTGGCCTTTGCCGGCGAGGGACGGTCAGCGGGTGGTGCCGGCGATGATGATGTGGAGGAGCTCTTCCTGCATCGCAATGCCACAACACATGAGCAGCTCATGGATCTGAGTGATGTCAGCATGGATGAGGATCCCAAGGAGAGTAGCAGTAGCACCAGTACCAGTACCAGTACTTCTTCCACAACCACAACATCAACATCGACGACCACTGTTCAACCGGAAACGGAAATGCCCAAAATAGTAGAAATCACCGCCAGCGGGGATACGATGCAACGTGAATGTTTGGCCAACAGCAAGAGCTACAAGGTTAGTATACAAAGATAATAAAATATAGAAGTTTGATCCCGTAGAGAAAGCGCAAACGCCTCCATCATCATTCCTTTTTGTCTGGCAGCCAGCCCACTTCCTGGCACGCAACTCCAATTGGAGCTTGTCGTCACCCTGGAGATTGCATAATGGCCAACAAGTTTTTGGGTCCACTGCCGCTCATAATGAAACCGGTCAGAGCGCTGGGCCTTATATTCCAGACTCAGTCTCACTCTCAATCCCCAATGCAGCTGCTGCTGCTCCTGCTGCACTCCAAAAAAAACAAAACGAAACTAAAAAAAACACCATATTTTCGGTGAGCCGCTGTCGCTGTTCGACCAAGCAGCAATTATGCAAAATATTTGCGCACCTTAAAAATCAAAAGAGAGAAAAATGTAGAAACAAATTTCAAGTAAAAGACAAAAAAAAAAACGAGCAAAGAAAATTCCAGTAAATTGCTGGGTTGTGATTGATGTTGACATCGCCTTTGTGGTTTTGGCCAAAGGCGGGAGATACAAACGGCAGTACGAGATCCGAGAGGGAGATACAAACGGCAGTACCAGATCCGAGAGGGAGATACAATTCCAAAACACTCTCAAATGCAAATTCCATCCCATTTCAAGTCCAGGAATCCGATCAATAGTTCCAGCAACGTGTAAATTGTTAGCATTTCAGATAAATCACTAGATAAATGATTTGCATTAGAACTATTTGGTTAAACAATGCATACAGTTGTATGGCTCTATCTTTCATCTAAAATAATTCATCTAATTAACAGCCAACGAGCATTTTCAATCATTTCCAACACGCCTTTGTGCGTCTGTCCAACTGTGACGTGTTCATCAAACATTGCACTCGGCCCCACAGAGGCACGGAATGGCTACCAATCATGAACGCTACTCATGGCTTACATCGGTTGTAGATATATACCGTACACATATATAGTGCAGTTGGTGCAATGAATGCCTGCAGCTGGGGAATGAGGCACTACTGACCAAAGCCCAACCCACTTTTCTGGGATGGAGCCTGCGCTTGGGCCTGAGCCTGAGCCTGAGTCTGAGTCTGGAGTGTTGATTTTGCTTTAATTAAACGAGCGTTTGGCTTTTCTTTTTCAAGTACCCTAATCTATAGAGGGGTATTGGGAAATTGTAAGGCATTTTGAGTTTCAATAATTGAAAGTTTGTCTCCGAAAAAGAGATCTTCTCGAAAGGGAAGTACTTTTTTCAATGATAAATAAGAAATGTCTGTAGTACTAAGTAGCACTTATAATTTCCATAAAAAGAGTATTCCCTTTTCGGTATTACCCTCCCTCCCTCCTTATTTTATTCAATTTTTTTTCTTAATCTTTTAAATTGTTTGTGTTGTCGTTTTCATAATCGAGTTTGCGGTTCGCGTTCGATATGAAATAATTTTTGCTTTCACTTTTAATGAATTGTTGCCGATAGACGGCCCTCCTCCACCTCCCTCACTCCACCCTCGTCCCCATCAGATATTTCTTATAAATTGCCATCGATTGTCGGACACGTGCAACATGCCAAGCCGCATGCCGCAAATGTTTTTCAAGTGAGCAGCCAAATAGTAAAAAAAAATATATATATTAATAAAGTAAATTGCACAGCTTAGCTGATATTTTAGCTTGTTTTTCCAGTAGTTTAATGTGGCAAAGGGGGCGTTTTTATGGGCCGCCCGAGGCCCCAAAAGTTCACAAGAATTGTGCTCATTAGCCCACCATAAAAGCAGGGGGCAGTGGCAGGTGGCAGGGGCACGAACCATAAAAAGCTTTGGGCGTGAATTTGTGCACCTGAGAGCCATATAAACGGCTGAGAGAACAGGATAGAACCCTAGTCCCCGACGTTTAATTAAAAGAACAAACGACTGCCTAAAGTGTTTTCTCGCTAAAACAAAAGACTCAAGACACGAACTTTTGGGTCTACGCGTGCGTGGGCACCACCGCATTGGCTGAAGTATATGACATATTTGGTTATTGGAGCACTCCATACAGAGAGCAGGAAATTTCAGCTCATGATTGCCTTGAGTCAACAGGCGCATGATTGATGATCATCCACTCCAAAACATCAGTGCTTGCCTTATGCCACAAATTGACGTAATTTCTGTGCAAATAGCTTTCACAGAGTACACAAAAATTGGCAGAAAAATGTCTTTGCGGATGCGAAAAGAGCGAGAACTGGCACAGTAGGTCGATCTTCAGTCATTTCCCTAAATAAATGATGATAGAACTTTTGCACTTTTGCCATTGAAGACAGGGAAAGTGGTGGGAAATGTTTTAGAAGGGAAATCAGGAAAAAACTTGATTAGGTTTTGATTGAATGGGTGAAGGGAAATATTGGGAATTAATGGTTTAACACCATTGGATACCCAAAGAGATGGTCTATTGATGGGAATATTTATCCCTATCACATGTTATTTATATTCTAAATAAATGCCACATTTTCCAGCATGGCGATACCATGGAGAGGGAATGCGATGAGCGTTGCACTTGCAACCGCGGCGACTGGATGTGTGAGCCACGTTGCAAGGGCTTGAGCTATCCCCGTGGCAGCCAGCGCAGCATGGCCAATCCCAACTGCAGAGAGCGTGTGGTGGAGGAGGATGAGTGCTGTCGGATGATGGAATGCAATGAACCTTTGCTAGAGCCCACTGTGGCCATATCCGAGCAGGGAGCAGCACCAGCAATGGCAGCAGCAGCAGTGGAAGAGGAAGCCACTACCATTTCCAGCACCGATGATGAAGGTGAGTTTTCCATTAATCATTAGAAAACGACTTTGAGGAAGATGAAGCAGATGTAGTAGCTTTTGTTATGGCTTTATTTGTGGCTTTTACATGTCGATCTTTTTGGCCAAAGCTTTTTAACATGCTGTGTTCTCTATGCCATTCCATAAACGTGCCTCATGCCCCAACACACAACACATACACAAAAACACTCGCCGCACACTCTCGACTCGACTGCATTCCTCCCATTGCATTGCACCCACATAGCCACGCCCAAGCCGAAGAATGATTGCCATTACATGGGAGGCGTTTATAAGTTCCGCGAACGCCTGGAGATCGCCTGCGATCAGATCTGCCACTGTGCCGAGGGTGGAGTGATGGACTGCCGTCCACGGTGTCCGGAGAGGAATCACACGCGGGCCGACAAGTGTGTGTATGTGAAGGATCCCAAGGATGTGTGCTGCCAGCTCGAGCTGTGCGATGTCACCCTGGATGATCATGAGCAGCCGCAGTCCCCGCCCCAGAACAGTGTGAACGAGGATTCGGAGGAGGAGCACCACCAACAGGAACATCTATATGGGTTGCAGGAGCAGGCCAGAGATGCTGGAGGTGCCACGTCCGGCTGCACCTTCAAGGGCTCCCAGTACGAGGTGGGACAGCAGTTCCGCGATGGCTGCGAACAGTTGTGCATCTGCAATGAGCAGGGGATCCACTGTGCCAAGGTGGAGTGCCCCTCGAACTTCGGATTGGACGTGCAGGATCCGCACTGCATCCGCTGGGAGCCGGTGCCCGCAGACTTCAAGCCTATTCCCCCGAACTGCTGTCCGGAGAGCATGCGATGTGTGGACAATGGCACGTGCACCTATAAGGGCTTGCAGTTCGATAACTGGGCTCCGATTCCAGCGAATCTTTCAGGTAAAGTCCATACATCCAATCATTCCCTTCATATAGTCGCCTCATGCCACCCTTTGGATCTCCGCTTAGGTTGTGATCAGCATTGTTATTGCGAGAATGGGCGTGTGGAGTGCCGTCCGGCGTGTCCGCCAGTGCTGGCATTGCCGCCCGCGGACCTGCCCTGCCATCCGGCACAGGCTCGCCTCCTTCCGATACCCGATGACGAGTGCTGCAAGCAATGGAGCTGTGCACCGCTGGTGCCAAAGATCGGGGCTGCCGGGCAGGAGGAATCCCCCAAAGAATCGTCCACGCAATCCACTCCGATTTCCAATGGTAAATAGATTTTGCATGACTTGAGATTAATCCTTTCCTGTTTTTGGGGAACTGCATGCAATATAGAAGTTTTTAAGAAACGTTTTTCCCACTTCCATGTCATTCGTTTGAGCTTTTTTCATTTGAAAATCATTTTCAATTCGTTTTTATTGGAAATTAATTAACTTTTTTGCGCTTTTAGTTTGCTGCCTAACTTGTTTTTCTTTCTGCTGGCTCTCACAATTCTGTTTTTGCATTTGAAAGCTATTTAATTTCGTTTTTACTTTACTTTTTTTCATCAATTATAAATATATTCACGCTATGCATTTTGTAAATAATCAAACAACATTCAACATGCAACAAAATAACAGAAACTACAACGACAGCGACGACCACGACAAGTACAACAACCACTGGCAAAATGCCGCCCCAGAAGAAGCCCTCATCTCCAGGTGCCTTCTATCCCACATTGGACGGCAAGCCACCAAAGTCCACTGGAGGAGGCCTGGGCATCTTTGAGAAGACAGAGAAAAACCATGAGAAGGGCCATGAAAAAGGACACAAGAAGGTGCAACACCAGCACCAGCAGCAGCAGCAGCAACAGGAGCAGGAGCAACAGCAGCATCAGCAACAGCAGCACCAGAACGATGTCATATTCGATGATCGTGAGGGACACTTGCAGCAGAATGGCGGCTTTGTGCCCTTCCAATTCGGTCACCAGCATCCGCACCAGCAGCACCTAGGACCCTTTGGATTCTACAATCCCGTGAAGCCTGTCTATGAGGACTACAATCCCTATGAGCCGTACGACATTAATCCCAACGGAACGCCCCAAGGCAAGCCACCACCAGTGCCGACTAGTCAATCGGATCTGTTTAATATACTGGGAGCAGAACAGCCAGGACATCAGGGGCATCCCAATCATAATGGACATCCAGCGCAGACCCAAAAGGATAATCATAATCTGCCCTCCCAAGTGAGAATCGAACAGATTCTGCAGCATTTGCAGCAGACCGTGCCAGGCGGACCACCGTCCCAACAGCAGCAGCAGAATCCCCAACAGCAGCAGCAGCAGAATCCCGGACATTATGTGCCCATTGTGCACAGTGGATTGCCGCCACCGCCGCCAGCACATGGCATTGCCATTGTCGATGGCCAGCCCGTGGCATATGAGAGCTATCCGGTGATACCGGGCCTGGGAGTGCCGCCACCACCAATCCATCAGCAGCAGCAGCAACAGCAGCAACAGAAGCAACAGCCACTGCAACAGCAGGCCACAATCCTGCCCAGCTCCAGCACTACTTCAGGATTGTCCACCCAAGCCAGTGAGCATAGTCTACACCAGAATCAGGAGACGCTAACGAAGCAGCAGCAGCAATCCAATCCAGGTTGAACCAACAAAATATTCTATAGCTACCCAACACTCTTAGATCTCTACAACAGCCACAACAGAACACTGCGACAGGGTTTTTACTGTACTAACTGCCGACCCACACACAAACACAAGCTACTCTTCACACAGATACAAAAGCATCTACACATTCATATAGATCCATCCATCATTGTCATGCTTTTTACGCTAATCCGAAATTTGAGCGATTTTCCAAACAAAATCCGTTAATTATTTTTTGGGGCAAACAAAATACTAATCTCTAAAAATTAATTAGTCGCTGAAAACTAACCAAAAATTCATATATTTCCCCAAAAAGGCAATAGCAAACTGCAGCCAGACATCGAAGTTCATACTCTGGAGGCTCTGGATGCACGAACCATTCACATTGTCTTCACTGTACCCGAGGTCTATGTGAATCTCCATGGACGCATCGAACTGCGCTACACGAATGGACCTAGCAATGACACCTCGACCTGGGAGCAACAGATCTTTGCACCGCCAGAGGATCTCCTGGCCACCTCGCAGATGGAGTTCGACTTGAACTATCTAGAGCCCAATTCCCTGTACAAAGTAAAGATCACACTGATCCTCAGGGATCTCAACTCCCAACCATCGAGCACTGTGCATGTGGTAAAGCTACCAGCGGAGAGGACCATCACACCACCTCCGCCCTTCACCGACTACAGGCCGGACTTCCAGGACATCTTCAAGACCGTGGAGGATGCAGAGTTGAATGTCAGCGAAACGAATGCCACATGGCTGCAGTTGACATGGAAGAAGCTCGGCGACGAGCAGATGGAGTATGTGGATGGAGTGCAGCTGCGCTACAAGGAGCTCACGGGCATGATCTACTCCTCATCCCCACTGATACACCGCACCCTCACCAGCTACACCATCCAGAACTTGCAGCCGGATACGGGCTACGAGATCGGTCTCTACTACATTCCTCTGGCCGGCCATGGGGCAGAGCTGCGTGCCGGACACATGATCAAGGTGCGCACAGCGCCCAAGATCGATGTGTATGGCTTCGATGTGACTGTGAATGTCACCAAGGTGAAGACCCAGAGCGTGGAGATCTCCTGGAATGGTGTGCCCTATCCGGAGGATAAATTCGTGCACATCTATCGCGCCATCTACCAGAGCGATGCTGGGAAGGAGGACTCGAGCGTGTTCAAGGTGGCCAAGCGGGACAGCACCACAGGCACTCTCATTATGGACCTCAAGCCGGGCACCAAGTACCGCCTTTGGCTGGAGATGTATCTGACGAATGGCAATACCAAGAAGAGCAATGTGGTTAACTTTATCACGAAGCCAGGAGGACCGGCCACGCCTGGAAAGACAGGTAAGACTCGAGTGGGAATATCTCTAAGAAGAGTTTTGATAGGAATCTTTAATGGATTATCATTTCCTTTTCAAGTCTTGCAATTTTTTGAAAGGATTTATTTGGGTTTTAAGATATTTGGTAAACCAAAAGAAAAGCCTTGGCTCTGTCGTAGTTTTAGATCTAAGAACCCTAATCACTCCTTACATTAATCCCTACCTTTCATTATTACAGGAAAACTCCTCACAGCAGGCACAGATCAACCAGTGGGTGACTATTACGGTCCCCTGGTTGTGGTCTCTGTGATCGCCGCTTTGGCCATTATGTCCACGCTGGCCCTGCTCCTCATCATCACCCGGAGGCGAGTCCATCAAACGGCGTCCATTACACCTCCACGCAAGAGCGATGCGGCCTATGACAATCCCTCATACAAAGTGGAGATCCAACAGGAGACTATGAGTGAGTAGACGACGAGAAAAATCTATTCAATCTATACGAATTTGTAATTAAAAGTACTTAAATCCCCTCCTTCCAGATCTGTAACTCACGAATCTGCCAAAAACACTTAGTTCTAAAACAGATTCTTGTAAATATTTAAAGAAAAAACGAAAGGAAGGATGGAAAAAATAAGGAAAAGTAATGGAAAAACTCAAACTCAGTGTCAGTAAAAATTATGTAATCAAAAAAAAAACGATGGAAAAAAAATAATTTTCTTAAGCCGGCGCAAGATCAGTAAAAAATTGTCCCAAATGTGGAATTCGGCCGCCATGTTGTACGTAGTGTTTAAGTAATCAACACAATTTTTTGTTAAACAATTTGTGACTTGTGTATATAGAGAGAGAGTGAGACAAGCAAGGAGGATACCCTATGGAAGAACTAATTGATCAAAAACTCCACACAACAAAAAACCCCGGGCACATTGATTCTTCTAGCGATTTCAAGATGCATACGAGTTTAGTTAGTTTAACTTGTAAATTTTAGCTTTACACCTATCGTAATTTAAAGGCGCCTCATCATCCGTGGAGCGAAAATCAAATCAACAACTAAAGGAAGCCCGCCACAAAAGCGATGATGCGTTTTTCAATTAACAGTCCATAAATATTTAAAAGTAGCTCGTAAAAACACTTAAAGAGATATGCATATACTCGTATGTATGTATGAATAAATAAAGAAAAAATTATAAAAACTATTAAAATAAATTCGAGTGTTTTTGATCTAAGAACTAACAAATTATTAGAACGGAATAAAATAGCCAAGGGTAGCATTTAAAAGTAAGTATTACTTATCCGTTCACCTCCAAAAAAGTTACATTTTCGGGGATTTATTACAAAAATATATTATATATTTTATTAATATAATTTAGACGTGTTTCTTCCTGACTTTTATGACCTTTCTAGACATTTATACAACTTTAACTTTAAGCTTTTTGGATGACTTTCGCCCATTTCTTGGTTTTTCATTTCACATTCAATTTCCACATTTCGTTTTTCCATAATTTCGTTTATTTTCTTTTTGCTTACAGCACCAACAATATCAATATCGTATATCTATATATATATGCTTGTAGATATATATATATATATATATGTTTTTGTATATATACAAAATGCACAACTAGATTTCGCGTTTTTTGTTTTTGTTTCAGAATTCAAAATTCAAATATTTCTTACACTAAATGCTAAAGTTCTTTGTATTTTTGACGTGTTAATTATAGACAAAAGTTATTGTAGAGCAAAGGAAAAAGGATATTTTAAATACTCTTGCTCATTTTGGCATAAACAAATCTTTGAGTTTGCTTTTTTTTCGTTTTGATATATAAATTATTGTACAATTAATATGTAAGTAGACATTTTTTAATTTCTTGCTTTTGTTTTTTTTTTTCAGTATTTCTTTGCTTTGTTTCTTTCTATTTTGTATTTTTCTTTTGTGTATTTTTTAAATGGTAAAAGTAATCACTGTTTAGCCTCCGTTCTTTGACATTAAGTTGGTTGTGGTGTGGTTTTTGTTGTGGGGTGGGGGGATGAAGGATGCTGGTACAGGACATGACGATGTCTACTTGGTGCTGGTGGTGCTGATGCTATTGCTGGCAGCCGTCTCGCTGTTGCTACACTGCTCGATGACGCTGTTGCCCTCCGCCTCGCTGCTGGTTGTGGTCGATGAGGCAGAATCCTCATTATCATCATCCGCACCGCCTTCTTCATCATCATCATCTTCATCATCATCGTCGTCGTCGTCTTCATCGTCATCGTTGTCGTCGTTCGCCGCATAGACAGCCTCATTCTCAATCAAACGCATGTCCATGTCCATACTCTCGAATGAATCGGTTATGACACTGTCATCATCAGTCGTTGTCTCATCCTCCTGGCCGGACGTGTCGTTGTCCATATCCATCTCATCATCGCCACCCCCTCCTTGCTGCAGCGACGGCGACTCCCCGGCAGTCAGACGAATCTCCTGCATCAGCTCCTGGATCAGTTCAGTCTCTATTTCGGTGACGCCCAGATTCAGATGCTTTTTGGTCACATCCATCAGCACATTCTTCACATTGCGGGCCAGCAGATGCAGATGCTCATCGCTGCAGACATTCGCATTGGTCACATAGCTTATGTAGTCCTCCAGGTAGTAGGTGTTGTAGCTCTCGCGGCACGGCTCACCGCTGGCAAACTGCTGGTGCGTCAACAAAAGCTGATTAATCAGCCAGTTCCGACCGCCTTTTAGCACCTCGATGGCATCCCGAACGCACTGGCGCCCGAGCTCAAAGTTTCGGAACAGTGGATAGGTTATGGCACGACGAAGGAAGGCCACCACGACATCCCTGTAGTTGTCGAACTGCTCGTAGTAGCAGAATAGAGGACACAGTATGCTGCGAGTCCAGGCCGATTCACAGGTGGGATCGTTATTGGTGGTCCGCACATCGTAGCAAATGGCCAGCACAATGCTGATGAGGCCGCAGTCGATCTCTTTTTGTCTGAGCCTCTCCAAGGGGCTATCGTCATCTCCGCGCTCCTCATCCTTCTGCTGTTTCTGCAACGCCTCTCGACTGAGATTATGCAACAGATGGGCCTGCTCTTGGGTCATGGAAGTTTCAAAGATTTTGGGCTTGAAGCGCAGGGGATTCTGATGCCCGGACGGAACCTGCAGCTCCACAAAGTTCATTTTGTATTGGTCGCGCGAAAAGCGTTTCATTTCGTCAACAATACGATCCTGCAGACGTTGAATGGGGCTAAGGCGATGGGGCTCCAACACACGACAAGTGGATTTATCCACCTGAAGAGGGATGACATATTGAATTAAAAGTTTAGTTTCAATCCACTCTACTTACATCGCTAATATCCGGGGGTCCACTGTATTTGCTGGCATAGCCATAGCCGAAATGATTTGTTAACTTGTATATGCGCTCGTTTCCCTCGAGCTGCAGTTGGCACTGATCGGTGATGCGTTTGAGTTTGCATTCCTGGACAAGGGACTCCTTCTTTGGCTGATACAGGGCATCGGCCAGTGTAGGCAGCCGCAAAAAGGTGGCAATGTACTCCTTGCGCACGGTCTTTGGTTTCGGGGCATCGCCAATGCTAGAGGAGGCTCCACCTCCTGATGAACTATCTTGAGTGGTGGCCGCAGTGGCAGGCGGCAGGCAGCGTAGGCATAGCTGGTAATGATTATCCTCTGGATTGAATTTTATCAGCAGTGTTTTCAGCTCTCGCAAATCGAATGTGCGTCGGCTGTGGAATCTGGGGAAATACAAAGGAAATGCGAAATGCCATACATGCATATACGATATGGATAAATGATTGGATAATGACTCACTTGTACAGCTTGACATCGGCATAAAAGTACAAATCATGCGAGTCAACAAATATATCGCAGTTTCTTATGCGATCCACATGTAATGCTTCCGCACAGCCCGCACCCTCCTGTGCCAAGGCAACCACGACCCCGCGCCCAGTCTCTGCTCCTGCTGCTTCAGCCTCTGCTGGTGCTCCCTTTGCAGCTGCTTCTGCTGCTGTGGGCGAGTGCGATGGCTTCTCCCTGGCATGGGGATGCGGTATCACAAGGGTGCATGTGTTCTCCTGATAGCTGTGTGTGATAACATGTCCATATAACATCTTTTTATTTTAATACGTTTAACTACGTTTTAACTACTGTTTTTAGTATAATTTTATTTATTTTAATGACCAGTCTGCCCGTATACAACAACCTAAAAAACGGCGCACAACGCGTTACGTAAATACTAGAGTTCCGTGTGACCGTAAAAGCAAAAATACCAAATAATATACAAACAATTTGAGTATTTTTAGGTACAATTTTCGCGAATACTTCGCAACACTGACATAACAGGCCAATGGGTAATAAAATACACCACGAAAATTATGAAAGTCTATATAAAGAGAAGATGTGGATCTACGAGACGAACTTACAAACAGTGCTATTTTCCGCGGTTTAACTGAAGTTTTTCACCTGCTTAAAGATAGGGGGCTTAAGTGGGTTAGTTCGTTTTTCATCGGTATATTTACGGTATATTTTGAAAATGATAAGGTATATTTCGGTATTTTTTTAATGGTAGACCGTATATTGCATCGATAGGTCCGCGCGTGGTCACACTGTTTGTGGCACAAGAAAAATACAGAATTATTAAAATTAAAAAAAGCCTCCCGTTGCAGCGTAAGGGCACCGGTTAGAGAGTGCAATCAAGAACGCGGCGTTAAATTGTGCTCAGCAGCTGCTGATCGAATCAGATTCCTGTGCTGTTGTCCTCCTCCTCAATTGTGTCGGTCGTGGCGTTCGCGTAGCAAAAATTTCTATAACAGTTCTCAATCAATCAATACCTCTCTCTCGCTCGTTCGCTCTCTCTGTCTCTCTGCCCTGTCTTTCGCTGTACGTGCGTGCTTGTGTGTGTGTGTGTGTCAGTGTTTTTCTGTTTGTGCGTGTGAGCTGTGTCGTCCACTCCTTGGGTGCATAATTAAATTAATCAAATAAATCAAAAATCAACGTGTTGAAACCGAGAAGAGCAGCCACAGTGCAAGAACAGCTTCATCATGACCATGGCAGGGCAAACAATCAACGACAGGCTGCTAGCAGCCCGTCACAGCCTTGCGGGCCAAGGACTGGCCAAGTCCGTATGCAAGGCCACCACTGAGGAATGCATTGGGCCGAAGAAGAAGCATTTGGATTGTAAGTGCATACAAACGATATAATGGGAAAGGGGAAGGTGGTGTACGAGGGGAGAAGAGGCTGACGGCAGATAAGCAAGCACCGTTACATTTCCTAGTTACAGCAGTTACAGACACGCACAGCGTGTGCAGAGGACAGAGTAGAAAAATGTGTCTTTGCCATTCATTCACACACTCACATAATCTCAGTCTCCCTCTCCCAGCAACTCCTCTCTCCCACAATTTTTTTTGGGGATTTGTGTGGTGTGATAAATTACAGTGAGTGCCAAAAGTTTATGTGACAAGGCGAAAAATATATACCCATTCCCCAAGAGCCCTTTTATGCTCGCTCTGGCTGCCTCTACCACCCCTCTGCCAATGCACCTGTATTGCACAGCTGTGTTTGTGGGCTCTATTCAGCATTAGCTGCTCCTCTTTCTTCCTCTCCCTTCCACTCACACTTTTTTGGCGCATCTCTTTCTAATGTTACGTTTCCATTCCTCTCCCTCTCTAGACTAGGCTCTCTTTCTAGTGTTACGTCACTTTCTCACGGCTGCACGTGTGTGCCTGTGTTTGTGTGTGTGTGTGTGTGTGGAACGCCTACAAAAGCCGCAATTGTTAGTGGTTTTGCGGTGTCATTGTCTTGTAAATTTATGCAAAAGTTTTTCCCTCATTTCGTGCACTTTTGTTTGTTGCTAATTTGGCCATAATTCTGATTACATTTTGTATTATTTGTGATTAAACAATAATGGAAAATTATCTTGCTTTTGATAAGACAGACATCCACAAACATCTAAGATGATATCCACTTTTCTTCCACAACGGCATCCATCGGCTGACATCCACATACTTCTAATTAGTTCTCCCCTTATGTTTAGCGATCAGCTGTTAATCACTTGATGACATTCTTGTTGAATTCTGGTTTTCTTAGAACTCATTTTGGGCTCTCTTTCTGGCTCTATGCTCGTCTTGACCTGTTTTCTGGGCACGTTTGCAAAAACTGATGACTCATAACGAAAAAGAGGCCAATATCATTATATGCCACATACTCAGCACCACCCGCCGCCACAGACTTCTCTCTTTAGCATTGTCTGATTGGCGAATATGTCAACGATAGAAAATAAATGGTTTCCAGTTGTGGTCCACATAAAATCCTCCACACAGTTGGGTCCTCCCTCACTTGGGGACATTTTCATGGGGAAAAGCGATTGAAAATTAAAGCTCAAGTTCTTGAAAGCTTAACTTTTGTAATCAATCGTTTTTTTCTCTCAGTTTAAACCTGATTTGTATATGCGATAGTACCGGCTCGTTTGTAAAGACCTACAACAGGTAGAATTTGAGCTTGAAACTTTATTTGCTTTACCTTTTCTCTCTCTTTCCCTGTCTCTCTTTCTGTCCGTATATTCTTAAGCTTTATAAATAAAACAAGTTAAGATTTCACAGAACCAGAAGGACGGAAAGAAATGAAGTCGAGACACTACCTTAAAGTAGAAGAAACGCTTAAAGAGCATAAGAAACGGCTGTTAAGAAAGAGCTCTAAACAAAGGGAAACAACGTGTTAAATTAGCTATCAATGGGGGCCTGTCTCGCATTCTGATCATTTTATAGGGAAATGCAGCTGTGACCTATTTAAAGTGTACTTTTATTAAATTGTCTACAAAGGAAGGTTAATCGATTGTGTATAGTTTTATGGAAACTTAAGATCTTTAGGTATGTCATATATTGGATTCCATTACATGTTGACTTTTATTCTCCACTTAATTCTCAATAAAATGAATCAATAGGAATAACCATTCCCCTTAAAAATCAAACATTTCTCATGCATAAAATTCACCAGTAAATTCAAAGTAAATTGATAAATTTTCCATTGCATTTTAATTTGTTATACATTTTCCCTCTCTCTCTCTCTCTCGCTCTCTCTATCACTTTCTATGAATCATATTTGTCGTCTGTTCGGTTGATTTTCCAAAGCAAAAGCCAAGCAAACATCTGGATGTAAACGCCCCTTCCAATTGCATTTGTTTATTGTTTCTTTCAGAGTTTTTGCTAAATGAAATGGGAAACCAACAGAGAAAGAGAAATTATGGCATTTCTTATCAAAGCTTTTCCGTTTCGTTTCGTCTTGTCTTTGTGGCTGTGTGTGTGTGTGTGTGTGTGTGTGGGGGGGGGGGGGGTGTGGGGGGGGGGGGGGTTGTGTGTGTGTGTGTTTGATTCTGTGTTTCAGTGTAAAAGCGAAAGATAAGCGCCACAATATACGAAATACGAGACGCGACCGATAAGAGAGCCTTGATTGTTTATATGACAATTTTTAATTGGATTTTGTATATTTTTTAAACGATTTCTTCAAACGTTTCTAACATTTGTTCCGTTTTTTCTATTTCTTTGCAGATTTGGTGCACTGCACAAATGAGCCGAATGTATCGATACCTCATTTGGCCAATTTACTTATCGAGCGTTCACAGAACGCCAACTGGGTGGTGGTCTACAAGTCGCTGATAACCACACATCATCTGATGGCATATGGCAATGAGGTTTGTATCTCGTCTTATCAGTCGTCAAAGAGGGGGCGTTTTATACAGATAGAACACTCAATTGGCGGGAGATTTACATCCGACTGGGAAGCGTGAATGGCATCTGTTTGTTTCGCTTGTGGCCACATTTGTGCAGCGTTGAAAGTCCCCTAATGGATCAGGGGTACTATTTATATAGTTATTTTCACTTTCATTTCACTTATTGTCTTGAACTCTAAGTATTCCGCTGTGATATCATTGCGGGCCATATTCTTTCCATTTCAAAAGGTCACGTCTTTACTTTTGTCTTTGCCTTTTGTTGACTCTCTTTTTTTTATGTTTCAGCGATTGCTTCGAGCTTCACGCTTGCTGTTATTGCTTGCTCTCTTTTTTTCTCGGAGCTTATCTTTAATTGTTTTTCCTCTCTCTGTGGTTGTATTTGTTCAGTCTTTTCGCTTGTGGTGTTTATTTGGCGACATAATTGCAAGCTTCCTTCCATTCAGAGGGGCAGCCATATGGAAGAGGAGTGCTCGGGAAGGGGGGAGGGTCAAGCTCAAGTGAGAGATTGTGCCACAAATGAAATTTGATTGCCGGAGGGCTTGCACCCAAAAGTTGAAGATGCCCGATGGGATGTATGTATGTAAATATGTGCTTAAGAATGGAAGTACAATATTTACATGACCAGAGGGCATACCTTATGCCCAAAAACGGAGAGAATTTCGCACTAAAAGAGAGTTCTTTGTGTGCTTGGAGGATTCATTTTATAAAATTTAGCTTCCCCTATAATTTCGATTTTAAAGCGGATTTTGTAAGATTTTTCTTTGGTTCATATTTTGGAAGAACTATGAGGAGAATCGATTCTAGAAATAACGAGGGGGAACGTTGTGAGTTGCTGCGTACACCGCAACTCTACAGTTATACCCGATACTAAGTCAGTATGGCTCTCCTGCGGCAGACGCCGCTAATATTGAACCACACGACAAAGAGTGCGTGCGAGAGAGACAGAAAATCAGTCTGAGCGTGACGTCGGGCGCTGCGTGGCCACTGCAAATTGATTTCTTGCTTTTGGCTACAAAAATGATCCGATCTGATCCAGATTCAGCAATCTGATAGATATAGTCATTATCTATGATTCTGCGTTTTTAGTTTTCTCGAATGTGCAATATTGTGGATGCAACAGATTTTCGTTCTTTGTGGGGGCGGAAGGGGGTGGCGCGAAATTCTGAGATATACGTTTTATAGTGAGATCTAACAGAAGTGCGGATACCAAATTTGGTTACTCTAGCCTTAATAGTCTCTGAGATTTGTGGATACCCCAGATTTTCGTCCTTTGCGGGGGCGGAAGGGGGTGTGGCGAAATTTGGACACGAAACGGTCAAGGTCCGATATCACAGGAGTGTGGATACCAAATTTGGTTGCTCTGGCTCTTATAGGTTCTGAGATCCTTGAACTCTTCTTGATTCTGGCTATAATAATTATACGATCTGGTTGAGATTTCACACTCTAAAACATATAGTCATCCTCTACGATTCTGCGTTTTTGGTTTTATCGTATCTTTAAAAATGTGGATGCCACAGATTTTCGTCCTTTGTGGGGGCGGAAGTGGGCGGGGCAAAGTTTTGAAATATTTTTGTAGCAGTGACATATCACAGATGTCTGGATCCAAAACATCGTTGCTCTAGCTCTTATAGTCTTTGAGCACTAGGCGCTGAAGGGGACGGACGGACGGACGGACGGACGGACGGACGGACGGACGGACGGACGGACGGACGGACGGACAGACGGACAGACAGACAGGGCTCAATCGACTCGGCTATTGATGCTGATCAGAATATATATACTTTATGGGGTCGGAAACGATTCCTTCTGGACGTTACACACATCCACTTTTACCACAAATCTAATATACCCCAATACTCATTTTGAGTATCGGGTATAAAAAGGGAAACCTTTCTCCTGCCATCCACTCGATTATGTCTTTAGTTGATTAGGAAAGGAGGAGGAGCAAATACATTATTTTCTATTTACATTAAATTTCCTTTTTCAACCAAAAATGGGACGTAACCATTGTATAGTTGATTTAAACAAGGGAGAATTTTTGCTATGGAGATAACATAAGAAACAAAATATTCCTCCAGCTTTCAAATCAAGTAAATTCATAGTCGACAATTTTACATGGTTTTTAACCGAGATAAGCCGTATTCTTATCTTGTATAGTATTTCTAGTATATAGTTTCTATAGTATCTCTCTGATGATGTTTCCTAATCATCATTCTGTATCCCTAATCATCATTCTCTCTCCATTTTTGTATCTTTGCAGCGCTTCATGCAATATTTAGCATCAAGCAATTCTACATTCAATCTCAGCTCCTTTCTGGACAAAGGAACTGTGCAAGGTATAAAGATATTGCCCTTAACTAATACTCAAGAAATCCCACTAACCATTTCCATATCCATTTCCATTATTTGAACCAAAACAAAATGCATATAAATTTATAAAATAAAGCTTACATTCTGTATTCCTCTCTCTCTTTCCTTCTCTCATGCTGCGCAAACGTTTGGCTTTTACTCATTTGTCATTTTTCTTTTTTTTTACATACTTTTAACGAAATTAATTAAAAATTCTTAACAAAAATACCAAAATGCGTCGCTTACTCACAAAAACAATACATGCAACATACAACAACATTTGCTGGCTAACAACTCGAATCGAAATACTACAAAAATATCAAAACTAAATATTCCAAAAGCAGATGGTGGCATGGGCGTACCAGGTGGCAGAATGGGTGAGTATATTGCAACAAGCTCTGCTATGTGGGAAAATTGGCTTTCAAATACTCTACTTATTTTTTTGCGGGGCTCTCGTACTCCCTTGTTTCCCGGTTGTGTGACTAATTTTCGTTTTTTTAGCTAAAAAAACCAAAATTTACTAAACAAAAAATTAATTATTGTTTTGACCTTGTTTAATACACTCTTATTTGTGTTTTCCCTCTCTTTATGTTCTATAACAAATGTATTAAATGTCTATCCATATTCAACAGGTTACGATATGTCCCCATTCATACGACGCTATGCCAAGTATTTGAATGAAAAGTCGCTCTCCTATCGAGCCATGGCCTTTGACTTTTGTAAAGTCAAACGAGGGTAACTACAACTATAACATATATTATATGTATTCATATTGCATACATATACTTCATGGCCAATTGATTTTTGTTTATAGCAAAGAGGAGGGCTCATTGCGGAGCATGAATGCGGACAAACTCTTAAAGACTTTGCCAGTTTTGCAGGCACAATTGGATGGACTTTTAGAGTTTGATTGCCAGTCCAATGACTTGTCCAATGGTGAGGGATTACCCATCTATATATATGGATTATTTAAATGATATATTTCTTGTGTGTGTGTTTTTAGGCGTCATTAATATGAGTTTCATGCTCTTATTTCGCGATCTCATCCGTCTGTTTGCTTGCTATAACGATGGCATCATCAATTTACTGGAGAAATACTTTGATATGAATAAAAAGCTAGCACGCGATGCATTGGATCTCTATAAGAAGTTTTTGGTTCGCATGGATCGTGTGGGGGAATTTTTAAAGGTGGCAGAGGTATGTATCCGTCTTCCTTAATGGTAAACCCCTTATTTAATGTTTGTCTTACTTGCTTTGTAGAATGTGGGCATTGATAAGGGTGATATACCTGATTTGACCAAGGCCCCAAGCTCTCTTTTGGATGCCTTGGAGCAGCACTTGGCCACGCTGGAAGGTCGTAAAGTATCTGCCGCCAATACGCCCACACAGTCTTCGAGGTGTGTTCGACATCTAGATCTTATGATTATTTTGTATTGGAATTGTTGAACTCTTATTTTATTTTATGTTTAAAATTGACAATTTTTTAATATTTTGTTATTTTCTTTGATTTCTTTTCCTTTGGTTTCATGTTTTGGTTTCGATTTCGATGATCAGTAGCCATCAACGCAATGTAAAATCCGCTGTATCTGCACTTTCTTCTACCAGCTCTGCTTTCGGCACTGCGGCCGCTTCCAGTAAATTCGATGCCACCAATGGGATTGATGAGCAGCTTAAGGCACAGGTTCTGGCCGAAGAGGAGGCCGCCATGAATCAGTACAAAGTAAGTTCTATGAAATTATCCGAATATATGAACAAAGATTAATATATTTCCCCGTTTGTTTCTCTATTAAGTCCAAGGTATCGTCGCCCACTAGTAGCGGTGCTGCTGGCTCAAGCGCTGCACTAACAAATCCATTCCTATCGTCACCGCCAGCCTCATCGGCTGGCCAGCCGATAGTTGATCTGTTTGGTGCCGCGTCGGCACAGCCCGCTGCTGCTGGAGCAGCGTCCCACCACCACCAGGCGCCACAGGCCACCACCAAGGCCTCTGACGATTTGTTGCAGTTGGGCAATCCCTTTGCCGATATGTTTGAAGCCAGTGCCAGTGCTGGCGGCAGCGGCTCTAACGCTGCAGGAGGTGCCACAGGTGCTACACTTAATGCCAATAATTTGTGGATGCATAATAACGGTAGCATGTTATAATTTTCTCTTATTATTTCCTAAGTTTTTACTAGAGTTTACCTTTTATTTATAATGCTGTATATACATATACGAATCAGTGTGTAAGTGTAGTATGTACTTCTGTTGTATCCGTATCCGTATCCGTATCCTCCGTAAATGGTTCAGAGCTATGAGGAGAGCGCACACTTTTCCTAGTGGCGCGTCCTAGACGCCCGCCGCCCCCCATTTCTGTATATTGCACCAAAGACTTTCATGCACCATTTACTCTCTCTCTCTCTCATATATTTAGTAATCATTTTCCGTATTTCCGTATTGAGTCGTATAAGTTTTCTTGATATCGATCATTTTTGCTTACATTTTTGATTTCTTATGAATTTCTGTCTAATGTATTGTTACTTCTTCATTTTTTCCATCACTATTTCTTTTCCAAAAAACAAACCCGAATACAAACAACGACAACGATTACCGATTACCGATAATGAATACAACCTTTCGATAAAAATCGATAACAAACCAAAACAAAATATATCAAAATATCGCAATGTACACGCCGCCACAAAAAAAAAAAACACCTACAAAAACCAATACAAAAAATATGAAAAAAATAGGTTTCAATGGCGCTTCAGTCTCCTCCGCTGCTGCAACAAATGCATTCGTTTCCGATAGTAATTTCTCATCCGTTTTTGGTAACACGGAACCAACAGGTAAGTCCTTCAATGGCCATCCAATAATCATTCATTCCATTACTAAAACTGCAACCACCGCTCTTCTATGCTATATTTTATACAAATTTAAGCGTATAAGTTGACTAATTTTCGAGTGGTTTACGTCTAAAAAGATACTAAACCGAAATGCGACTATAATTATGCTAAAAATTAACAAATTTTTGGTTATTATTGGTGTATGTTTTAAAGTGAAATTAACTAAATGTTAGCATGATGGTTAAAAAAGCAATTTCCACACAAAAAGCTAGGTTTAATTTCTGTTAAGCTATTTTGGATATTTTCTGTTACATTTGGAACCCTAAATGTTGGTTTATACTTGAGATTTGCTTATATTTTTTGTATATATATTATTTCTGTATATTAATTTAAAATCGTTATCCTGTAAAATGTCTGTGTGTTGGACTTTATTCAGCATTGATGCCGTTGCCCCCCAATCCATTTTTCGATGACGCAGTCGCTGTTGTACCTGTTGCTGCAACACCCTTTGGCGGCAATAACATTTTCATGGATCAGCAGCAACAGCATCAGCAGCAGCAAGATATCTTCTACATGCAACAGCAACAACAACAACAACAGCAGCAGCAGCAACAGCTGCAACTTCAACAACGACAGCAGCTGCAGCAACAGCAACAGCAAGAATTTCTACCAGGTGAAACCTTTGTCCTATCGCCACGAAACGAAAGCCAAGCCATCTCTCTTTTCCCACCATTCGCCAGGCTTTGGTTGTCTGTACAAAGCTTTTCCACCTGCCACTCTTGCTTGTAGTGCTGCCGCCGCCGCACACGCAGAGAGCACTGTCTCAGCCTTCAAGCTCTGTCCTGTACAGTAGACACTCATTGACATCTACAAAAGAACACGCTTTCCCCTCCACCACTGTTGTTGTCGTGCTCGTCTGATTGCCTCGTGTTTTGTGAGTAGTTTTTTTGATTGTCCTGCCATTGAATTTTGAAGATCCTCTGTTGCTCTGTCAAATATGGCATCCTCTGTTAGGATCAAAGTCGTATCAAATCTGCGTTGTTGTTCGAGTATATTTTTAGTTTTTTTTCTATAGTTTTATAAATGTCTTCGTGTAATTTGTATTCAATGTTGCTTTTATTTGAAAGAATTTGTTAGTATTTTCATGTATTTAATGAATAATTTTTGTGTATTTAATGTTTAAATGAAATTAATGTTTTTGTGCGATAATTATATGTTTTGTGTACTGTTAAGGAAACATATTTTTATTTATTTTGTGTAAAAGATATCTCTTAAGAGATTGGAACCTTCCAAAAACTTGCTATCCATAGCTTTTGTTTAAATCTCTACAAAATCGAATCTCTTCAACGCTTAACAATCCAGCAACATTTCCCATTTTGTGTTTCGCCTGCTTTTTGTATATAATCTAAGCCATAAATCATGTAATATAAATATCTGAAGCTATGGTTGTTGGCATAACTAATCCCAAAACGCAAACCATTATTTAGGAATAACCAACTAACCAAATATTGATATACATATATACTCTATATAAAAATGCAAAAAAGAATTCATGGTATTTATTTTGTAAATGTTATTTTTTCTCTTTTTCTCTCTTTTTTATGTTTTTATGTACTTAAAAAACCAAAACAAAAACAAAAAAACATACCGCACATTGTCTCATGTTAATGTTGGTGGCACAAAAATCCATATTCGAACATTTTCTAATCTACATAAATCTATTAAAAAACGCTTAAACATATATCTGTGTGTTTATGCTGGCAAAAAAAAAAAAAAACGAATCAAAAACTCAAATGAACATATAACGGGAAAACGGAATGCTCCGACGATAACTCGACAAACCATCATCCTCAACAAAAAATACTATGTTACTCCTGGGCTCCCATCCATCGGCTTCCATTGTCTATATCTGCCTCATATATATATTTATATATATATCTACAAAATGTGTTTGTCTCTGTGTATAAATGTCTGCTATTTAAAAAACTCGGTGCATTGGCTATCTACAACAACAACAACAACAACATCATCAACAACAAAAAACAAACCATCAACCATCGTGTGAATTGTGTGTACAAAAATGAAAAGGTTTCGATGCCTTGGGCGATGTACTGAAGCCAGCTTCAGCCAGCAATCAAATGAACGTTGTCGCCACCACAGGTGTCTATCCGACCGGCAACAGCGGCGGCAACTCGATCCTTGCACTACAGCAGCAGCAGTACCTCTTGGGGCAGCAGCAGCATCAGCAAGTGCCACTGCAACACCAGCAACTCCAGCAGCTACAGCAGCAGCAGATGCATATGCAGCCGCAACAGCCACAGCCGGCGGGCACTGGGAAGATAATTACCGGCGATTTGGATAGTTCACTAATGTCACTAGTTGATAACTTAAATATAAATAAAACGGCAAGTGCAAAGTGAGTAAAACATCGAGTAAAAACAAAAACAGAGACAAAAACAATAACGATCTATGCTACATACTCGTATTATGTGCGTGTGTTCGAAAGTGAAACCAAAACAGACAGAAAACATAATCTCATTTGTTGTTGCCCGAACCCCACTACCATTTGGAGCTGTACAAGTGCTCCCTTGATCCAAAGAACCCAACAACCATTGCCCCAGCCAACCAGCCACCCAACCCCCATTCGTTATTCATGTTCCATTATGTGTACATAAAGTATCCATCCATATTCCAAAAACAAAAATCTTCCAAATAGTTCGAAATCACGCAGAGAACAAATTTTTTTAGAAGAATGTGTATAGAGAAATACATTTGAAATGCCGTGTTCATATCCATTACTCTCTTACCCCATTATTCTCATAGACCTGTGCAATGGAATTCACCTAAAAATACAGCGAAACCAGGTGCTAATTGGACACCACAACCAATGGCGGCTACAACTGGTGCTGGCTATCGTCCAATGGTGAGTTATGCCACTCTAACTCTCTAAAAACTCTACTCTCTACTGTCCGAACTCTACTCTAAAAAAAAAAAAAAAAACAAACTACTAAATACTACTCGTACTCGTACTACTACTCAAAAGAAAGAAAGTTGCAAAAACTCCACTTTTGCCTGGAATCTGAAATCTGAATCGAATTCAATCGAAATCGACTGTAATAATTCGTATACACACTAGAGAATTTGTGCCGAAAATCAAATAAATAATTGAAAAACGAATGCCAGAAAAAAATCAACAAACGATACAACAAAACACATGACAATTTTTTAATGTATAGAATCGAAAAACACAAGTATTTTTGTACATTTTTATCGTCTTTATTTGTGTAATATTTTCGTGTCACCCTCAACACTTTAGGCATTCACCTTCATGTAATACCAATACCAACTTTATTTCTGATTTTCTATGATTTTCCCTTTTATTTTCTAAAAAAAAAATGCACCATGCAATTTGCGATATTACAGCCTCAGCTACTTGGTTCTCTTTGATTTCCTGTGTATGGTCTTGAAAGTTTTCTAATAATAATAATACTAATAATAATATTCCTTGGCTTGTTTGCAAAATCCTATTTCCAAATCTGTATGTTGTAATATCCAACAAAAGGACCAAAACCAAGTTGTTGCGGCAGTTGTAAGTGTTTCTACTTTCTTTTTTGAAATCTTGGCTAAGGTTTTTCCAAGGTTTTTCCCATACTCCCTCCCACCATATACAATAATACAGCACCAGAACACCAAGCAAGCACTAGGGCTATCTATAACTTGTAACTTTGTGGCACATCTCCGGGAAAGTGTAGGTCGAAGAGTACCCAAAAAAAAAAAAAAAAAACAGACACAACATGAAAACAGGCCACAAGAAACCACATACTTTCTGTGTTTTTTATTTCCCTTTATTATTTTACACTTTTTTCTTTTGCATTTATATATATATATGTATCCTTAAAATATGAACTATCACTTACTTTCTTTTCTTTATTTTATGTTTGCTTTATATATTCTCAACTATCCCCAACGCATACCGCAAAAAACAACTAAAAATCGAATTAAATATATATTGAAACCCAACAAACAACAAATCTCACGCTCCGCCTGTGTGTTTGTGTGTGTGTGTCAATATATATTCTATCAATCAATCAATATTAATATAGGCACATGGCATGACCGTAAGTCCTGCGCCAATCACAATCAATCATCCGTATATACATGCTAGTTATCCTGTAATGCCAAATTATATGCAGGTAAGATGATGCAACCAAAAAAATACCCCCCAACGAAATCAACATACTATAAAGAACCCAACAAAAAAAAAACCAACTATATTACAGAAATAAATATATAGTATATATATAATTTTGATTTCGACCTGAGTTGCCGTTTTATCGTTTTTTAGTTATTTGATCATTTGTATTTATTATTTCGTTAACCAATGTTTTAGTTTCCCATTCTTGACTATCAATCGAATATCTAACATCTTCAGCACTACTATCTAACGAAGAAAGCGATCTATACGCCAGTTTAATCTCCTCCTAACTCCTAACTCTCGAAGCAAAAACCATCTGTTCTATCCTCTGAAAGCCACAAGCGTGTGTTCTGTCTCTCTATCCTCTTCTCCCTGTTTCTGGTCTCAAAGAGTGTTGCACTCCCTTGTGTTTTCCTTAATAATTAAGTTATTGTTTTTGATTTGCCCGTAGAATTATTCAGTTTTACAACCGAGTTACTGTAGAATCTCCACTAACTTCCGTATGTAGACCACTGTTTTTCCCCACCAACTCACGGCGGCCTAAAGCTCTACTAAAAGAAAGAGAACTGTGTATCTTTACCCTCTATCACTGATATATATATATATATATATATACTTTGTAGCCGTTGCGTCTGTCCTAGCAGTTTAAGAAGTATATATGTAACTCTCTCTCCCTACCAGTGCATGCAGTTCTTTTGATTCGATTATCAGTGTATTCGTATTACTTACTCCCATTTTTGAATGACTCTTGTAGGGGATGCCGGTGATGGGGCAAGCCCCTTTGACTGGGGTGCAACCGACGATGATGTCGGCGCAAAGTAATTCCTCAACGGGAGCAGCAGCAGGAGCGACGGGAGGCATCATGCAGCCCATGCAGCCGACGCAGAATGGCAGCGGCAATAAAAGCGTACCACTGGATCCATTTGGTGCGTTATAAAGCGGCACTCATCCAAGCCACACACACACCCACACTTTAAGCGCTCTAACCTCATAGAAAGCAGACAAACACCCACACACATAATAAAATATTATAAATTATATATATATATATTGAAAAATCTAAAAATGTTTACACTATGCTACACAGAAATGCTAAAGTAAAAAAAATGTTTATGGAAATGGCACTAAAAGCTAAAAGAACGGAAAAGAAAAAATTATATTATAATGTTGAACGAAAAAAAACAAACAAAAGCTATATACATACAATATACATGAGTATATATATATATATATATATATATTTATATTATTACTATTTAAATGAAACAAAAAAAAAAACCAACAAATAAGTTTGACTATTTATATGTATACACCAATTTATATACTATGTATGCTAAAAAGAACGAATGAAAAACGAAACAATTTCCGTAAATAGCTAAAAAGAAAAAGGAAGAAGAGTAGTCTATGAGAATTATACCTACGAGAACTCTACGATAAGTCTAAGCAAAACCCTGTAGTTGTGTCCTACGCCAATCACACGTTGAACTACCTAAATTATGAAATACTAGTGGAAAACACTCTGTTAAAGCCTGTCGCTGGCCCCCCGATACCCAATTGCAATATTTTAATCCGTCTATATGCAAATCTATAGTTTTTTCTGTTATTTGTGGTTAAATATACTATATATGTACTAGGTTTTTTTAAAACTGTTAAGTAAATTCTATTTTGTAACTCAAATTATTGTAAAAGCATTCCAAGCTAGTTTCAATTTTGTCCAAATTTAATTTGCAAAAGTTAAAACATTTATTATTGTTAAGTATTATTTAAAAACTCTAAAGCAGCGCAGAAAATTGATGTAGAAACGTGTGCTGAAGATACGATTATGTTTAGATGCGATATATAAACCGCGGCATATATTTGAATATGTATGTGTTATATACTCTAGAGCCATTTATTTAATTGCTTCGAAAACCGACAACACATCAAGATACGTAGTTCATTTGAAGATTGTGTATATACAAAACGGAAAGCATGAGGCGTGTGCGTAGCCACCCACACGCTGAACTATGTCTAAATAAACATTTACATATAAATTATACAAAATATTTTCTGTTATTTTTTTTTTACTTTATGTTCTGCATGTGGACCTGGATGGAGCATGCCAAAATGACTTCCATTCAAACCTTCATTATATCTATCCCACCACCTCCATTCAGTGTGTAATAGTTTTTCTGATGATTCCAAAGGTTTCTTCAACCCGCTTTCTTATCGTTACTATCGCCTTTTCCCAAAATTGCTTGCTATGTGAAAGACGGTTTTCTACCTTCAACGTTTTCTTACTGGATCAGTGAATCTTTTGAAAGCTGAGATATGTATCTATCGCTTTTACACGCGTGTACTTACCAAATGTATAAATACTCAACGTTTTGAGCTGAAAAGTAGGCTATATTTTTGCACAAGTCCACAGGCAATTTCCACATTGCTCACAAACGTACATAATACTTTATAGTATATTCCTGATCTGCATCGAAATATAGAACCAACATTTCAGAAATAGGAAGATTTGAAATCTATTGAAAATCTTTTCAAATATTGAGTCGAACGCAGCGTCATGCAGTCACAGAGAGACATGTCGTTGGGGGCTGTAGACATTTTGTAGCAAAGTTATTCTTTTTTGAATGAATATCTACGTCTATGTTGGCCAGGATCTAGGGATAATTATTCAAAGAGAAGAGCAGAGGGTGTAGTCGAGTATACAGCACCGCAAAATGCAATAAAATTTCAAAGCAAACAATCATATATGATATTTTGTCATTATCAATGTAAATTTAGCTAAATTATACACTTAAAACAAAATACTTAAAAACCATACAAAAAACGCAAATCAGATAATTACAAAAAACAAAAAATGTTTCATGACAATATTTATACGCTGGTGTTTGAGCTAAAACGATACTCATACTTAGGATCTAACTAACATACAAACTGCAAAAATTATTCTATCGTACATCTGTACGCTGCGCCCAACAAAACGATGTGAACACTGCGACCACTCAATGATCCTTCGGAATGGGGGATCTAGTGGAGCAGAATATAAAATATATGACATGCGAACAGTTTCCAATAAACTAAGCTTAGAAATGTATCTATAGGCAACGCAATAGAGAAAGAATCATATACCTATGAGCTCTTTATATTTCAATGAATGTTGTGTTTCTATTAGTTGATTACATTACTACGCGCAACCAAGATGAGGTCAACCAATTAATGATCTAATGATATATCCCGTACATGAAGCATTAATGCATCTGTACCGGTACAACAAAATGATGTGAGCACTGCAACCACATAATGATCCCTCGGAATGGGGGATCTCTCGGAGCAGAATATAAAATATACGACATGCGAACAGTTTCCAAAAAACTAAGCTTAGAAATGTATCTTTAGAGATTGCATTATACATGTACTATCTACCTATGAGCTCTACATATTTCAATCAAAAAAATGTTGTGTTTCTATTAGTTTAGGAGGCTGTTTTCCTACAAAAACCCTATTGATGCTTAAATTTGCAAACACCAAGAATTATAAGATATTTTATCACGATGACGTCTTCAAAATTCTACTCAAGTAAATTCTCATTAAAATTGAAAACTATTTAGGTATGTACACGTATATGCACACAAACACACACATTCTCATCGGATAAACATAGATATTAAATATATATATTGTGTATTGTATAAAATTTATGTTGAAAACAGAACAAACCTTCAGAAACAAAACAAAAATGAAATGTTAGTGCAAAATAAATGTGTAAAATAAAAGATCTCAGTAGTTTTTATCTATTAATTCAAGCATTTTGCTTCATTAAAAAGTATATTCGTAGTGAAATCGTCACCTGCTCGTTAGATTCTTTCTGTATAGTTTTAATACAGATATCTTCGCCATGCCTTGCACTTTAAGACAGCGGGGCCTGGCCTATCGGCCACGTCGTAACAAGGACAAGGATGTCCTGGCCCCCAAGCCAGTGCATCCGCGTGCCTTGCGCTTCCATGGATTTTTCGGCATGTCGTATGTCCGCCAGCACGTGATGGTCGATGAACGCTGGACACCTAATTCGCTGACAGAGCAGTTCAAGGGAATGACCGACTTGTTGAGTAAGTGCCACACATCACGATCGTATGATATGTCCCCATATCCTTGGCTGCTCTTTAGCACGTCGCTTGGTGTTCAAGAATCATGAATCGAAGGCCAATCGTTTGCGTTATTTCCGCGAAAATAAACGCCTTAAGATGCAATGTCGCGATGGACGCACAAAGCTGCAGAATATTCTGACCAATGACAATACCCACAAGATACGGAATTTTCTGATCAACCACAAGGACATGCAACGGTTGTACCAGAAGATGCCCATTCATCTGGTGGTGGACAACATCAATCAGCGGACCTTTGTGATGCGCAAGGAGCGAGATCGGCTGGAGTTTCGTTTGGATCAACTAAAGAAGCATTACAGGGACCTACTGGTACATATTCATGGTGCTTTTAAAATCCTTAAACTCTTAAAAATTTCCACTTATGTAGCTACAACGAGCTGTGTTAGAAAATCGCATCAAATATCAAAATGAATTTGTATTGGACGAAGAGCTCAAGTCGCGGGTTTTCCTCAAAAAAATCGAGAACTCTAATGTGCGTCTCAAGGCCATAAAGACCATCAATAATACATATAAGAAAATGATACAAGTTCTGGTACATGATGAGATCTTTTATGAGCCTATTCTACGCTCCCTGAGCGGTGATATGGAAGATCAATCCAATTTTATCAAGCATATACTGTATCTTGGAATGCCGGCCATATCAAAGTTTAAGGAGCTCAACGATGAGTATCGACATATGGAGAACAAGTCACGCAAGAATCTCCAAATGAAGCTGCAAATGTTGGCCTCGCTGAAGAAGCCGCCAGTGGCGGGATCTGTGGTACACACGAAGAACAAGGAGGAGGCACCGCCCACCGCGAATCTGAAACGTTATGTGCGAGAGACACAGAGCATGCTGGTACTCAAATTGGAGCTCAAATCGATTGAGAAGATCATCAAAGAGGTGAAGTTTGTGACATTGTGCTCGCAGGCCAAAGAGATATATCCAAGGTAACGAATTTAATGGAAATCCACTCCGAGAAAGCGAGTTTAATGCTGTCCAACTTTGCAGAATGAAGAGCCAAGTGGACAACAATGACAAGTTGCATCGCATGATTGTCAACGATATGCTGGCCCATGAAATGCTGGAAACCAAAATGAAATGTGCCAGCGTTCTTAAGGGAGTGTTGGTCAATAATCTTTCAGAGGAAGAAATCAAGTAGGTGGTTTTTTAAATACGGAGAACATACCCAAAACTTTCCCATATCTATAGCCGCCTGGAGCGCATCAAGGACTTGAAGAAAATGCTCCGCAAAGAAGAGGAATTCGAGCAGGATACTCTGCAGCATCTCAAGAATCGTGCAGATGCCTATGTGTTGTTAAGGTAAGTTAGCAACGATTTTTATGAGATATCGCTTATGCTGGCTTATTAGATGGACAATTTGGAATCTTGTGGAAATACTGCGTCACGTGGATCGTCAGCCCAAATTGCTTCGTGCACAGTATCCCAATTCCTACTTGAAGTTGCCGCTGCTTAAATTTGAAATGCTGAACATGAGGGCCGCGGCACCAGAACTCTACGAGGAGAACAGTTGAGTGAAGAAGACCTTTATGTAAATGGTTCTTAAACTTCTTCCCACAGTTGACAACATCATGCACATGGTGAAGCGTAAGATCTATAAATTGATGAAGGGCTATACTGTGGAGCTTCGCCGAGCCACCATCAAGCGTAATGTTGACGAATATCATGCCGATTACCTCGCCAGCCTCGACATGCTCGAGCCGATTGATAATGACGAGCAGCAACAGGCAGCGCCCGAGGAGGATCTCCTCCAGGAGAACAAAACAATGGCCAATGTGCCCAATCGCAAGCAGATAAAGGCCCAGAGTGCCAAGCTTGTGGAGGAATTATCCAAGCGAGATGAATAGAACTTGTTTTGATTTTTATTTATGTGTTTTTTTTTATAGAAAGATAGAAATTTAAAGTAGTATCAAAAGTCGTTGCTCCAAATTTTGTTAAGTAAATGAAAGTGCCTCCAAATTTCAAATATTTCGGTGTCCTGATAGAAAAATGCAAATCAATTTCACATAATTGTTGTCTTCTTTTAGGCCATAATAAATAGCAGCGCAACAAAAGAGAAAAATGAATAAATCGTGAGCCGAACAATGGAAGCGCCTTCATATAATTGATCTGAAATTGCTGCAAACGTTTGCTTCACCTGGGGATCTCTTGGGTCGTTTCGGATCGGATTGCTTCAACTTTTGCCTTTTGACGACGACGACGCCCTGCAGTTTCGGTAGCTCTCGTTTGGTTGCCGCTGTTGCCAACCGTAAAAATAATGGCTAGGAAGAATTATTGTTCCATTGCCACATCACATAATTGGTGGGGAGGCTGGAGTTTTCTTTCGCTCTTCAGTTAGCTTTTCTCAGTTTGATTTGTGTGTTTGCTGTTGGCCAAAAGTGTGATGATGGGACTGAGATAAATCTGTGGGGAGTTTTTGGAGGCTAACCTTCTATCAATTATTCCGCATTCGAATGCATCAATAGCCCATTAATCATTTCCTGGCCACTCCACAGCCAAAGCCACTTCCTCTCTGTGCTCGATCATACATTCAAGCCGCCGCAATCAAAAAGGTCAATCGTTGTCATAAAAATGTTACAACTTTATTCGACGGACGATGGATGGAAAATCATCACTGCTCCCCAAAAATGGAAGTTTTGACTGGAGATGGGTTTCATTTTCTGTCAGAGGAGTGCACAAACGTTTTCAGTTCAATCTTTATGCATACATACATACATTGTGTAGGTATGTACCTGTTTCCTACCTGTCTGCCTATCTATCTCTATGGTTATATCTGCGTACACGATATCACGCCGCCGCAGCCACCGAAAAACCTGGGCACGGGAGCACGCGAGCCTCCATAAGCCTCTCACAAATGAGGGTTATGCAAGCCTTACATTACACTCGTGCCTCCCCACCATGTTTATTCATATCCACACTCGCATTCACTCGAACATATTCATGTGGTTTCATGCCGCCCCCCTCTTGGCAGACAAATTAGCCACTGGAAGTGTTTTGGTGATGATATTTTCGGGGGTCTGCCCTTAAAAGTTAATTTTGTGGTCAACTTTCGACACTTTGCAAATGAATGGGATTTGTCTTACAAATATTTTGATTCATTTTTGTGGCTGATTTGTTGGGTAAATAAAATGAAGATGATCAAGTTGTTTAATTTGATGTTTAAATGTTGTTTAGAGTTCTCTAAATTTATTTCATAATGTATGCTCTTTCCTGTATAATTCGATTAAAAAAACATTCATCAAATGATTATAATTAATCAGATGATCCCGGAAATATCGCACATCAATTAATCCCATTGATCAATGAGCATAATTATGGTCCAAAAAATATGAATTTTTTATGGGGGTTGCTGTTGCTGCTGCTTAGCAAATATTTCGGTTAATTATCAAAAATCTGTTGTCTGTTGGAAAGTCAGGGGCGTCTCTACTTACAGGAGCCAATCGAATGCCATGCCTCATTTGGCCATCGTTAATCTTCATAACCGAAACAAATGCAATTGCCATTGCAGCTTTTAACTGTCTGTCGAGTAGTCAAAACCTATTTAACCCGCCACTTGGCGCTCTTGCCCTGAAAAGCAACGATGAAGCTGGAGCTCAAGCTGGAGCTGCAGTTCCTGTAGTCATCGCTCAAACGGTTGCAAGTTGCAACATTTCAAGAAGCCACAGCCCACCAGCATCAGAGGCAGCAGCAGCCACAAACGTTCGCTTAATAATTATGAACCTTCTTGGCTGTTGGCGGCAGTTTGTGTTTGAAATAATTCGTGGAGTAGCCCCGGTATCCATCCAGTATCCAACTTCCAGTATCCAACATCCAGCATCCAACTGCGATCCAACAGTCGTGGCAACAACAATTGGTAGTCAGTCAAGTTAACGCGGTCTGCGAAACTAGCCAATTTCTGTGAGCCGTTTTCTGCTGGCCCGAGTCGTGGCCAAAGGTTTTTCTCTCTTTGGTTTTTTCTTTTCGTACAATTTGTAAAACGAAGACGAACTACAGGGAGAAGCAGGAAGAAGGTTGTAGTGTGGCCGTAACGATATTTGAATGCTCTAACCCAAAAACTTAAGTATCTGTACAATTCTTAAGAGAACGGTAGGGTGAATTCCTTTAAGAAAGGAATGCTTTAATTTCTGTCTAAATTTGTAGTTCCGTTGAGTGGCTAAGAGCTCCCTTTTGAAAGGGTATATAATGCAGGATTTACTGGCCATGGCATGGAGCACCCCCAGGAAATTATCTTGTCAATGGCTGGGCTTCAATTGCAGTCCAGCTATGGCCTGCGCTTTGGGGTCTCTATGGGGCCTGACTCTCTGACTTCAAACTCCGCCTGGAATGGACAGTAGCACGGACATGGGGGACTGGCAGTAGTTCCCTTTTTTCCATCGTTTTTAAGGTGTGTTCCTGCAAAGCGCATGATCTCAGCCATATTTCTTCTTCATTTGCTGGGATAATTTACATATGGTTATATAAGCAGCGAGCCGCAACAGGAGAAGCAGCAGCATATACGAGTATCCATTGCAAAATTTCAACATGTTTTATTTAATTGCCAAAGGAAAAACGACAAAGAGAAAGAGACCCCTCAAATTGAGTACACATGTAAGAGTTAAAATCGGATCCAGCGAACCATCCATCCCGTCCATCCCATCCATCGATCCCCATGCAATTGGTAATTTCTTTTAGGGCCAAACGTTTTGTCTTCGGTCAATGGGTGCGTAGACAATTTCCTAACATGTTGCCCCAACAGCAGGGGGCCCTGCTCCAGCAATCATTAAATGAAGCTCAACCAATTGTCAATGCTTCTACAGAAATTATACAATATATAAATTGGTTTTGCTCCAGATAAATCTCTTCAAAATTAATTGGGGAGATATTGAATTCATAGCCAATTTGGGCTATTATATCACTAGTCTTCACACCCATTTCTCTGGCCCAGAGACCGGCTTCAGAACAAAAGTGTTATAAATAAATCTGTGTCACTGGCAAAAGCCACAACACACAATAGACACAAGACGTTAAATTAATACACCTCAAATCATTCAAGATTATGCAATTTATAGGAGTAAATGAAAATATCAAACACGCAAGCAAAAACGATGCTAAAGAATAGCAAAAACAACAAAAAAAGCGCAAAAGACTTGAACAGAAAACTTGTTTCGGTTCTAAGTGTAGAACAAGTTTTTGGCGATTGGTAACTTTCCCACTGTCCCACTGAAGAGTTTTAGGACCAACTGTGGAACTGTAAATTTACGTGGCATGCACACTGTAATAATGTCATCTTTCTAATTAAATGAGCTTCATAAATATTCAACCCAAAAGAGAATCATAGATAAGCAGAACTTCTCTTCCTTTTGTGAGTCGGCAAAATGTTTCGTGCTGCGATGCCATTAAGTCTGGGGCTCTGGGGTTTTGAAATCACTCTCTATAAATATGGATTTCTCAAGAGCTCTGCGCCTGTGAAAGAGTGTCAGCATAATAGCAGATTATTTTAATTAATTTCCAAAAAGACAAAAGCGCACGCCCACATGCCAATGGCAAAACAAATGCCCAAAAACAAGAAGTACGAGTATCTTTGCTTTGTGTTAGGAATATAGTAATCATGCAATTGTTTGCCTAGTTCTAGGTTCTATGCCAGCTGCCGTTGCGTCTATGCAAATGTTCCTTATGCTTATCTCTATATAATTATACGAGTACTCGTACCAGCTGCAGTTGCAGTTATCGGGGAACATGGCTCGACCTTAGACAACCTTAGAGGCATGCCCATGCCCAGGCCCCACCCTCGAGTTGCCCTTCAGGCCTCTCTCACTGCAATTGTTCAGTTAGGCAAACATTATACACTTCATTTCATTTGGGTTGCCTTTAGACATGGCGTCTCCCTCAATGCCTCAATTAAACCATCATGCGCATGCGCAACTACTGTTTTGTGGCTTTTTGTTTTTCTTTTGCTTTGGCATTGCTTGAAGATGCCTATCACAGCCTCCCCTCCCTCCCCAACACTTACACGTCGATCTACAATTTTCGAGATCCAAGATAGCAGAATTTCGGGTTCCTTCGGCATTGAGGAGCCATCAAGTCGTGAATCAGTTAAAAGTTCTCGCAAAAATAATTGAAAGGTTCCTCCGCTCGAGTACTTGAAGCAATTACCAGGTCCGACAATGGCTTCATTTGCATGGGGGGCCATGATATGAGGAAGTGTCTAACTTTATGTCCGTGTGAACAATATTTTTGAGCACAGAAATGAAACAAAAATTATTTTAGTATTTAAATCTCTTATTATTACACTAGCAGTGTTTGTGTAAAAAGATTAAGTACAATTCGTGAAGTTTGGGCCATTAGCTCTTGTTTTTTCATAGTTTTCAGTGTATTATTCTATTTTTTTGTGTCAGCCTTCGTCCACGTCATGCGGCGGTCCCTTGCTCTGGAATGAGTCGATTGCACGAAACTATAGGTGGTATACCCAATAGTTCGGAGCTTGGCGAACTTCATCGAATGTGTACATCTTTCATGTGTGCGGGCTCTGCGGTTTTAATTTTGGTCTAATTTTATGGTATTTGGTTTGGAGTCCAACACATAGTCTTCAGCTAATCGGCCGAGTATGTAACGTCTGAATAGGTCTGAAAAGGTCTTAAGGCTCAAATTTGATGTGGTATTACCAATGGACTACTCACCCATTAATCTGCTCGATGGCATTGATTCCACTTGATTGATAGCAGGATCCGTATCCACACGTAGATCGTCCTGAGGCGACTTCACTTGTGGCTGCTCCTCTACTTGTGGCAATTGCGTTTTCGTTTCCAAAGCGTACTGATGCTGTTCCGTATCTGTGTTTGGCTCCTCTGCCATTTCTGGGGACAGGTCTGGCTCTTGCGAGTTCCTACTGCGAAAGATGTACAGCGGAATCCATTGGCGAGGACGAAAGCAGGGCCGCTCTGCAGCCGCTGCAGTCTCCTGAAGCGGCATCACCGAACTGCTAAGCGGCCGCGGCCCATATTTCCACTCGTTACTATCGTCCAGCACAAAGAAGATGCCCCAACCGATGAGCAGGGCCGCAAAGATGATGATGAGGAAGCATAGAAAGTCCTGAAGGAGGCCTTTCAGGTATTCCGCACCGCCCTGCCGATTGTTCCCTTCAGGAGTTTGCCTTTCAGCCTTCGAAAGATCCATTGAGCAGGATAATTTTGAAAAGTATAAACAATTTTGAAAGTGTTTTAATATTTCCTTTTTTTTTGTAGTTCCCTACAACTTTTTGATCTGGCAACGCCTTACACGATTATTCTCATGTGTACTGGTTTCCAAATGGTGTTTTTTTTTATCACTATAAATTTTAATTTTCATTTTTTCCCCACAAAACTGTGTTTGTTTTAAGCCAAAAAATGTAAAGACCGAAAGACTGTTGACTGTTCGACAAACCAATTTGAATGACTGGAAAATGTATTTCTCATTTGGTGTACAAACATGAGAAAGGATTACTAAAATCATGGCCTACTAAATATTTAGAAAAATGTTGCGGACTGCTTTGATTTTGGTTTCCTCATGATGGGCTCTCAACTTTCCCAAAGTCGATTGGAAATTAGTGTAATTGAAACTGTTTAACAGCACTTTGGTGCCCATCAACATGGCGTTGGATGTGATTGAATTATTGGACACTTAAATGGGCGGCAAAGTCGTAGGGAGACTCGACTCTTTAGCGCTTTTATCCATTTGCACCTACGGGCTTCGAGGCTTCGACTTCGACTGTGACTCTCTCCGCATTTCCATTCCTTCCATTTGTAGGAGGCTTCAACACATTTCCTCCGTTTTGGAGGAGCCTCAACACATCTCTGGCCATACACATCACTCACTCAGTCAGTGCTAATGAAGATGTTTCCCCCGAGAGACAGAAAGTGACTCTGAATCTGGCACTGGAACTGGCACTGGCACTTCATTAGTCAGGAAGTGTTATACATGATGGAGCCGATGCATGGGACTGTAATTTGATTAGGGATTGGGTATACTTATTATATAAATGAGGAATGATTCAAGAGGTTAAGCAATGCAACTGTAGATTAATAAATTCGATTTCCACCAATCTTTGGCTTGCGATCAATTAAATGCCCGCTACCAACTACTGCGTTATACAATCGCCCAGGCTGTAAATCTACCTTTTGTACTGATAAGACCCTCCTCCTCTCTCTCTCTCTCTTTGATATCTGACTCCCCCTAAAGCCAAAGAAAGAAAAACCTAAAGCTCAACAATGGCAAAGCGGCGGAGACATTACATAACCAGGCACAATAACCTACAAAAGCAGTCTCAGCCACCCAGCCCCAACGCCCCCTCTCCCCGTGAAAACTAGTGAAAAATCAACGTAATACAGTTAACAGCTTCTAAGAGAAGAAAGAAACGAAAACACGGAGTTTTGTGTGTGTGTTTGTGTGTGGGAAATTACGACAACGACAAATAAATTACAAGCAAACGCTTAAGGTCAAGCGATTTGTGCAGAAAATGAGGCATATAGAAAACATATTGTGGAGATCGTTGGCTTCTTGATAACCAAAAAAATGAATAGGCCCAAGCGACTGGAGTCAACTGGAGTCGACTGTCGAGGAAACGTGGCTACCACAATTGCTGCGGGGTCAAATGGCGTTGAGAGGTAACGAGTCGAGTTAAATCATCGACTTTAACTTGGGAGTCAACACGTGCAGAGGGTTCCATGCCTCTGGCTACGAGTCTCTGAGTCTGTGTCTGAGTCTGGCTCCAGCTCCAAATCTAGTTGTGTGTCTATGGCTCTAGTTGTGGCTTTGGCTCGGCAACCAGAATTGATTGCCACTTGAGAAGGCCATTTCGATGTCTTCGTACATATAAATCAAAAGAATATTTTTTTCAAATTGCAGTCCACGGTCTGCGGCTCGTCTTTGCTATGATTTAGGTGCCACGGATGGGCCGCAGACTTTTTTGTCTGACATTAGAGATCCGCCGCTCTATGGGGAGTGCCCTCTACAAGGTGTCAATTTGGCGTGCGAGGCATTTTACAATGATTTTCGGTAGTTGGCCATCAATTAAATTCGCATTAGACAGTCGATTATTCGGCGAGTATCTATCTACATATATAGAAGAATCCTATTAACTTTTGATTGACTGTGAAAAAGAACTATGAAAAAGTGATGAGCCATGGCTAACAATTGGGGATTTTCACGAATATCTATTGATGGTGGTCTTTGAATGTATACCATTTCGGGGTATTCCCGTTTTCCCCTTCGCTTGCGACCCTTTTCTTTGGTGAATGTCTAACCGGCCAATTTTATAACTCCTCGAAAATGTACTCTCATCTCCCAACTAGTTTCGGTTTTTTCGGCTTTTCGGTCTGTCGTGTCTTCATGTCTTCATGACTTCATTTCACCCACCACCAGTCGACGCTACCACAAGATTGTGCTAAAATTTTATTTTTGCATAATTGAAAAAATTTAACAACTTTAAGCAAACAAATTTTATGTTAACTGTTGAGCATTTTGTAATTTTGCTCGCGTGCACATTTCTTTTCGCTCTGCCTCTGACCCATTCCATTTCTTAACAAAAGCCGAAGCTAAGAAAAATCCCAACATTACAACGTGATTTCCGGAAGTTAAAGCGCAACAAAAGGCGCCTGCGCGACTGTGCGCCTGCGCAAATGTCGTCGCCGCTGCTGTCGAATTGATTGTTGGTCTCGGAGTGGTGCAGGAGTGGTGGTGCCCTCTGCCGAAGAAGTTAAGGAAAGTCGTGCGACAACAGCTGCTGCCACGGCAGACATCCTGCCTGCCTTTCGTGCGAATAATGTCATTTGTGTTTGTTTTATAACCGAATTTACAACAACTTGCCACAACATCAACTACCTACCACACAAAAAAAAGAAGCTAAACATGCACTCAACATAATTGCATCCAATCCAAGTCAATGCTGTCAATGGAGGACCACTTCCAGAACTACCAGTGCCTATACCCTTTCAAAGAGCAATATCCAATCCCCCCATGCGAATCAATGACAGCTGGCAGCCTTCAACGGCAGAGACAGAGACCCCACACAGACGTCAGGGAAATTAGCTGACAGGAAAAGCAAGGCAACAAAAAAAACTTAGTTAAACCTTTTCTTTAAACAAACACCTGTCTGGCGGTTTTGCAATTCCCTTTAACAGATTGGCGTGATTTGAATTTTTGCAGTAGATGCTTCCTGAAAGAGTGAAAAATGCATGGCTTAGAGAAATTCACTTTTAACAACAACTCTCGCCTTGGATCTTTCCCCTTACAAACCATCCAAGGAAAGTTCTCTATGATCATCAATCATTTCGAAGGCAATTCTAGAATCTTCAACATCGTCATTCGGAAAGAACAGGAAACATTGATTCAAAGAAGAACCTTTTCTTTAAACATTATTCTTTCTCTTTCAATAATCTTTCGCCGAAGAACTTTTACCTCATCTTTAAGAATAGAAGACCATCAAAAACTATGCCCAGAAATTGTGTAATCTTTCAGATTCAAAAAGACTCTTGCGTCAGCTGCCTTTGCGCATTTTATATATGAAAGATCTTAAGAAAAAGTTAATTCCATATTAATGGGTTTTCTTCATTTGCCTTCTTACATAATAATTATAGAAATAAAGCTGTCAGTGGTAGCATAAATTAGTATTATAGAAAATAGAAAGGTTTCCTCCACCAAATGGTGTTTTTGCCCTCGCCACAGCAGCATCCATCCACACATTTGACCATTCTTTTGGCTAATTTTATGCCATGTCTTGTTGGATTTCATAAATCTTTCGGGCTGTGTGGCGAAATTTCGTCCCAGTGCCTAGTGTCTGGGGCATTAAATTAATGTTCTAGCATAAATTTATAATTCATGGCGAAAAACACTTCTATGGCGTTGTGGTTCTTTGTACAAAATGATGTTTACCACGAGTTGAGGTCGACTTAATGACCTTTTTGGGGTACGTGTGAGACTTCTACTTATTAATTATATTATTGGCAGACGTTTTACAAATGCTTCACTGATGGTTGCCGTTGCCGCTAATTAAAGTTTAATATTTCATGCAATGTTTTGTCTAATTTTTATAAATTGTTCGGTAACCCGTTTTTGATCCTTTTGGCCATTACTTTTTTCTACATTTGAAGGCCATTTGAATTATTTGAATACATATTCAGCAGAGTCGCAAATATTTTTTGTGTTCATTTTCAGTTTTTGATATCTTTATAGCCAGCATTCACGCACTTCTCGGGCGACCACTTGACCTTTCAATTAATCATGGCTAATATATTTATGTATGGGAGATTTTTCCAGTCTCCCCTTTGGGCTAACGGTAGCTTCTGCTGTCAAGACTTGTTTTTCATCTCTCGTTTATCTTAAAATTTTCACACCAAAAGTCAGGTTTTTATTTGAATATTTAAGCATTTATTTACTAGTATGTTGAATGTTAAAGCATGCTTAAAATGCAAATCGATTGGTGGATGTATAAATTAAGGTTTCTACTATTTTGCTAAAAGTTCAATCAACTTTGAAAGATAGTTTTCATTATGCAAACTGCAAACTTTCCTTTGAATAAAAAGAACCAACTCATTCGATCGTGTTGTATGCCCTTCAGCTAACTGATTGTATAATATTTTCTGATGAATAGAAAATGCGGAATTCGGTAAGCTCTCTCATAACCACACCACCCATTCACCATTCAAAAAATTAGAGCAGATAAATATTTGAAATAAATTTTTTTTCCATTACAGAAATCGATTTCCGAACAATGGCAACTCGAAAGCATCGCCACAAATGAAATAAAAATGAAATCAATATTTGCAATGACACAAATAAATAAAATCAAGAAACAATTTCTCTTGTCATCCCCGCAAAATGTTATCAATGGAGATCACTGGGTGAGTGGCACACACAGCACGGCGCTAATTGTAAATTATGGGGTCTCGAAATGGGAATTGGAATTGCTACCGTGCTGGGGTCTGGTCTGCTATCGAATGACATTTTGCTTCGATATAGAAAATTGCGTATTAATCGTCATCCCAGCATGAGGGCACACAATGGATATTGCTGCAGCTTTCTTTCAACAAATCAAAGGCAAACAATTGGATTCCCTGCAGCCACAAATCAAATGCTCGTAATCGTAACAAAGAGCAATCGTTGGATCGCATTAGCCACAATTGTTTGGGCCTTCTTTTTTTGGGAGCGGTTGCAACAGTTGGCCCACACACACATGATGTTGATGGTGCCCTGCGGCACCACCACTTCCGACAAGTCATCCAGATATGTACTTCTCAGTTGATAATCAGAAAACGGCTAATTGCAGTAGTCGTCTCTGCATTTGCACTTAACAAAGTGCAGCTAAAAATGGAAAATTGTTACAAATTTCCGCTTGTCAGCAGGGGCCCCAGTTCCCATTTTCCAGAGTGACAGAAAAACGTGTGAAAATTATGAAATTGCATTTTGATGAAACCTCTATTCGGTTAAGTGGATGGATGGCTGGACGGCGCTCCCGAAATAAGAGCTCTTCTCCTCAGCCCAAAATGTGAGCATTTGTCTGTGCCTTTGTGGATTTTTGTGGGCCTGAGGTCTGCGGCCCATTTTGAAGTCTCTGCGGCTTTGTCTGGATATCTGAGGGAGATCTGAGATTTGTGTGTCCTGTCATAAAGATCAAATTTTCTTTTCTTTTGAGCACAGCTCTCCGCCGCTTAATTTGCGCTGAAAATGCAGAGTACCAGCAAAAGAAGTAATTTTTGTTGTTGGTGAATTTATGAGTCATTGTTTGAATGTTTGGATTTCGGACTGTCTTTTATCTTCTACGATTTCGCGAGTTCATTAATTCTGCCTCAACGCAGGGAAAATAGATAGGGAAAGAGTTTTCCTTCAAAGATTTTCTTGTTATGCGTCCCATAAAAGAGGATGAAAGCATTGCCTCGATTTCATTGATTTATTATCCGTAATTGAATCAACTAATAATAACAACCTACTTAGACCTATTTCACGTATTTCACTTTGAGCTCATATCAATCACAAGATCACAGACCCGATAGACTTTCTCCCTAACAAAATTAAATTTCTATTTACAAAATATACCCAGATGATCCCGCAGACAATCAAAGCAAAACCAACTCAAACCGAGTACTCCAAAATTGAATTAAGTTCAAGAGTTCAGGATGAGCAGCCACAAATTGTCGAGTCTCTTATGTAATGGCTTTGCAACAAAAGGCAGGCAAACAGTTTTGGCGTGGCCGGAGCTTGATGTCGAGACATCATTGATTTTCACACGACAACAATCGGCATCAGTGCGTCATGGAGCGGCCTTTGGTCTCCGGCAGATAGAGTCCCAAGACAATGAAACCAAACAGGCACATGCCCGACGACATGAACATGGTGGCGGGCAGGCCCTCATCGTAGATCATGGTGGGATAGATCTTCAGCGCGATGAAGATGAAGGAACTGAACGTGGCCATGCTCAAAGAGGTGCCAATGGAGCGGATCTAAAAAGGATTAAATGTCAATATAAGCACTTTCCACGGCATCAACTTGCAGCCTACCTTTGCTGGCAACAGCTCTATGATGATGATAAAGATCAGGGCTATAACACCCACCGATGCAATGACTGCCACGAAGCACATCACCACCAGCGGCAGCCAGCCATTCTCCTCCAGAAACTCCGGTGTACAGCAAATCTTCAGCAGAGCAATGGCCAGCTCTCCCAGACCCATGCCAGCCATCGATGTGAGGAGCAGCACACGACGTCCCAGCCGATCCACCAGGACAACGGCACAGAGTATGCCAAACAGTTGGGCAGCCCCCACCACAATGGTGCAGGTATTCGGATCCAATTTGTTGCCCAGCTCCGCAAAGATGTGCGATGTGTAGTTGAAGATGGCGAAGCTGCCCGACAACTGATTACAGATGATCAGCACAAAGATCAGGCCGAATATCTTTATGGTAGGCACATTGACTGCAGAAAGATAGTTGGAGCATGTTCAGCGGAGTCTCCCCCATAAATTAGAGATAATATCACTCACAGAAATCTCTCCAGGTAATGCTCTGTGTGACGCCGCCACTGAGAACTTGGATACGGAACGTGTCAAATTCCATTTTAGCAGCATCATGGTGTGCCACCTCCATATTTTTGGCGGCTGGTGGCGTGAGGTTCTTGTAGAAGTAGTAAGATCTTTCAGCTTCCCCATCACGACCATGCCTCAGCAGATATTGGGGCGTCTCGCGGAGTCCAATGACTGACACCATAAATATCACAGGAAGAGCGACGATAATGCAAGGCATCAGATAGTACGAGAGATAGGAGGCTAGTGCAAAGCCTATCATCATTCCCATGCTCACGTACATCATGGCCATGGATGATAAAGCACCACGAACGCTGAAAAGAGCAAAAGCGGAAGCTTCCATTAAGAGCTATAGAATAATTGTTGACTACTCTGCAATGGAGCATTGATCCCCGATTTCTGGGTTTTTCTATAATTGCCATATCTGTAATACACAAATAGGAAGAATTTCTCCGAAGTACTTCAATCTAATCACTTTAAGTAGACAAACGTTAGCCGGTATTGCTGGAGCTGATGTCTTTATCGTCTGCACGTAATACTTGAACTAATCAACAGCCAGGGATTACCAATAAATCATATATTATACTTCCTCTTGGGCACACTTTTTTACTTTTACTTACTCATTGTCGGCAATTTCTGCAATATATATTGGTAGGACAACATAAACACCGCCGCCTGACATGCCAGCGAGAAATCGTCCCGCATATAAATAGGTTACGTCTTGGGCTGTATAGATAAGGATCCAATATACCTAGAAAGAGAGAAAAATTAATGTGAATCAGACCTTGAGGAAACCCCCTTCATAGAGTGCTTTATCAGCTCGTACTCATACCATATTGGGAATTGCCAGAATATACATGCACATTTTCCTTCCTATACGATCGAGTAGCAGTCCAAAGATTATATTGCCCGCAAGAGAGCCCAGACCGATCAAAGAGCCAACCCTATAGAATATAGTACTATATAGAATGGAACCCTCTTTGGTTCACAGTAATCCACATACCAAGAGGCCTGAACAATGGTCAAAGGTGGTCCTATGGGACTATTTTCGGAGCCCAGAAGTCTCAAAGATGGCGACAGCCAGCCCACCGCAAGGCCGTGCGTCAGCGTCATTATGTGCACTAAGCGTTATAGTTAGTTATTGATTAGTGCGTGGTTTAGATGGACAACCGAATTGATTTACCCACCCGTCATTGTGGCAATAAGCTGCCATCGATAGCGCGCACTGAATATACTAATTTTCTTCGGTGGAACTTCATTCAAAATCATTTTGTGTGTTTTAATATTCTAACACTTCACTTTATTTAGAATGGGTAATGTACTTGGTAAGGCTGCCGTTTGCCTACTGAGAGCTTCCACCGCTCGTTGCAGACGCTTTTGTAGTGAAAATCACATCCAGATATGTACTACCTCAATCGCTTTGGTGATGTAAACACTCTTATAATGATTATAAAATTATTCAAGATTAGATTGTGGCAGAGGCCTCCTCAAATTTGTTGCATGCTGATTAATACACTACACATATTGCTTTGGAGGAGGTCCAAGTGGTAGTTTTAGTTAGCTACGGGGAATTTTAAGAGAAGAAAACTAAGTATACAATATATCAAGTAAAATGCGTGATTTTTGGCAATTTTTTTATAGCTACTTGAAACTCAACTGTGTTCTGGTCTTGATAAGAAAATGTAAATTTGTATAGCTTTTGACTGAATTTAAGCAGAGATTAGCAAAGTCATTGTTTGAGGGTCATAAAGTTGTAAAAATTAATCAGGTTAAACAGTGGATTTGATTGTATTAAGACGTTTGTTTGCGAGATTAAACAAAGTATTTTAGTTTTCACTTTTAAAGCTCTACAGAGAGAGAGAGAGAGAGGATTCGCGTGTTTAAAATCAAAATTTTCATTAGATTAATAAACTTTCGAATTCAATTAAAGTTCAATAATAATACTTCACATATGATACTGGTTGTTGGTAAAGCCTCTTTGATCTGTAGAGCATTTTGACACCTGTTTAATGCCACTTCAAGTAATCTTCGATATGATTTACAGATCATAAAACCAGCTACCAACCTTTTATCTAATATGCAAATAACAAATAACTAACTAATATATCAGAGGTGATGCTCTACCTTGATGCTGGCTAAGATTCTGACACCTAGGCGTTTTTAGAGCATATTTCATGAGGTTTTGAAACTAGCAAAGGTTTTATCTTTTAACAATTAAGTTGTTTGCCTTTCGCAGAATGATTATCAAGCAGCAATTTAACATGTTTCATCATAAAAGGAAAAAGAAAATAGAAAACCCGAGACGGAACAGCATGACAACAAGTTGACGATGGGCTTTGCGGAGAGGTCTCTGGAGTGGGCCCCAATCAGCGATCGTGTCACAATAAATGATTTTCCAGTGATCAAGTTATTATCTGGCAGTTCCCTGGCCCCAGTCGGTCTCTCATCGACTGTCTTCTCGTAGTCGTAGTCTCGGCTGCTTATATCGATCGATAATGATGGGTTCCTGTGCTACCAACTCTCGGCAAACTCTTACATAAATCTTCGGTTGCATCGAGCGGTTGCTGTGCTGGTGCCGATGCTGGTGCTGTGCCCCTGCCTCATCGTGATTCCTTGTGGAGGAGACGTCTGTATTCGTGGCTGGAGTTGTGCACGGTCGGAGGTCATGCCCTCAGGTTTGTTGTGCAGTTTGTAAAATGCTCAATAAAAAAAATATAAAATTTTTTCTGTGTCATTTGCATTTGCCTTTGCCTTTGCCTTTGCAAGCCGTGACCATATTATATTATCGTATCCCCTCGTCTGTGGATCTTTGACACAGCCAAGACAATGAATGCATCACCACCCTCGTACGGATGATAGTAGCTTCTCTGGTGGCCAAAATCCTCCCGGCCTGTATTTCATCATTAGCACACAATTGTTGTTTTATAATTCCAAATGCTAAGATATCACTTTGGGTTGTTCAGCTGTCGTTTGAGATAGATTGCACGCCTCTAACAGACTAGTGGCGCGGATTCTTTGGCATTGAAATCACTTTTCCCTCGTTTATCTTACGAGTATACTTGTTTTTTTTGTTCACATTCCAGGTGGATGATGTGACAAAAAGTCGTGGAGTTTCCAGTTTTATTCTTGCCAATCGGAGAGATTTGGCTGTCAACTAACGATGCTGTATTGTCTGAATCATTGCAATTTATTTTGTGGGTTTTTATTGGTGAAATATATATCTTGAGAAACATTAAAAAGAATTTAAGTTAAGTAAGAAGTTGGCTTAGAATTCGAAGAATTAGAGACCAACCTAATGGGATGTTTCTGACTCTAACATTATAAAAATAAAAAAAAAGTTCTCTGCCTCTTAGAAAGTCTGAGAAACCTTCAATAATTCTGAGATATGTACAAAAATGTTTTAAAAATGATAAAAAAATGTTAAAAACATTCTGCTACACGAGAAACATTTATCAAAGCTACCCAAAAACACATAACCCCCGACCATTAATCATGGGGCTTATCTGTATCATTGATCTTGACAAATGTGGGTCGAGTGCAAAAGCACATTTGAAAATCAGCGTCCACGACAACATGCTCGTAGAAGTAGAAGGGCCAGGAATGTTGGCTAACTCCCCAGAAGCATGCCTATATTTCAGCCGGCAAAATAGTTGAAATCCTAAAAAAAATGAACAATAAATTCAACAAATTGCTGGTGCCACTGCAATGAACTCCAGTGAAGAAGCGGCATGCTGCAGCCAAGTGCTGAATGAATGACGGCATGAATGGATGAGTAATTGAAGGCAGCAAAGTATTGTTCTCATGCTGTGAGCACGTTGACAGTGTGCTGCTGCCACCCCGTGTGTGTGGGTGCAACATACCGTGGCGTATCTGGCAGAAACTTTCGGCAGCACAGCATGGGGGCCCGGGCCCGCTAGCCATGGCGAAAATCGCACGTTTCTATGCAAATCTTCTTCGCTTTTCAATCATCTACACGACTAGACCACGGTGGCTTCTGTTATTTCTTGTTATTTCTTTTCTTCTTCTTGGATTTTTGTTTTTTTTTTGGCTGTCTGGAGACGTTTTTGGTGGCCTGTAGGCAATAATTATCGCTTGCATTACGTATTTCGGCTGCTTCTCGCTTTTGTTTTCGGCTTTGGGTCTTTGGGGCTTTGGTGCTCTGTGGATGCTACGTCGGCTGTGTGGCAGTGTGGCAATCTAACTGGGGTTGGCATAGAAAACAGGCGTTAAAATTAACGGGAGTTAAATGGTTTTTCAATTTACAAAAGGCAAAGGCTGAGACGAAACAAGATTGCACCTAGGGCCACCATCCCATGCATCTCTGATGGATAGTTTGGGGTTAAATATAGGCTAGATGACTTCTGAGATACTTCTACAATGATTTGACACTTTGCCCGATCTTCCACTGAATTACTTTTCAACAACAAAATGGAGAAACGACCTTTTAAGGTTGTTGCACAAGGTGTCAGAGAGGAGTTGTATGTGTATTTCCTTTCATGTGATCTTTAGTTTGGTGTACGCTGGTTTTTGGGCCAAAAATGTGTACAAAATCAATTAGTTGTGGCAATGATTTTCTCCAACAAATTGGCGTGCCATTTTTAATGAGTTGTATGGAGAAAAATGTCCTTGAAAATATTAGGGAGAGCTTTGATAGATTCTGTAGATACTCCTGACTTATGCAGAGACTCCCAGCATTCCAACATTCCTGATAGTAATCTTGAAACATTCCCCATTCAATGCCAGAACCTTTAGCGGAAGACACTGTGGTAATAAAATGTTTATTATAGAGAAACTCTATTAATTCTTGTAATTCTGTTGAACATTATCAATTGAGCAATTCATTATGATCGCATGCAGCCTGCCATTCTTAATGAGCAAAGCCGCTAACTCAATGTCATTTGCATCACCCCAGCAGCAATAAAAAAAAAAAAAAAAAAAAAACATTGTCAATAGTTAATAATGGAAAGGAGTCAAACAGTCAAAGTCGAGAACCGAATCGCCATTAAAATCACGTTAAGCAGGCAACTGGCAGAAGTTAGGAGGCAGGCAGGCCATTACGACCATCACTTCTGATTTTGAATAGAATCCAATGTTAATTTTACATGAACTACTCATACCATCGCTGGATCACTGGATAGAGATACCATTATGGCAGGCCTTAGTGGAAAATTTCGTGGGAATATTTGTGACTGCGATTATTTAAGCATTTTTGCGCTACACCAAAACCATAATCGCTGGCCCAATGAATCGGCATCGGCATCTGCATCAGCATTTGCTGCCTTCGTGTGGAGAAGGAAGCAGAAGTTGCTTCCAAGATGAGTCCAAGAAGAGGGAGGAAGCCTCAGCATCAGCATCAGCATCGGTTGTATCCAAAAACCAAACGAAAATCAAACAAAATTATTATGCAATCGAGTCGATCGCTCGCCAGGTTCCCTCCTGTTTGTGGGCCCCGCAAAGAAGCTGGCCAAAAATCATCATAAAAACTGTCCACTGTCAACTCCTCAGCTGTCTTCCCTTTTGCCCCATTGTTTTGTGGTTCACAAACACACAAAAAAACAAACAAAATCAAGCTCAGCCAAGAAACAAGAAACGCCTCAAGTCAAAAAGTCGTCACTGCGAGCATTTCGAATCTTTAATTTGCGATGTTTTTGTGTGCTCTGCCTTCCACGGGCGGGCAATCGAGCAGTCGACCCACAGACCCCCCACCCCCACTACGAGAGGCCAGGCCAACTCTTCGTTGGAAACCCTACAAGTGCTTCCCCTTCCTCATTAAGCGCTGATGGATTTTCAAACTGTCATCCCGCTGATTGATTGAAATCTATTTCAATTGAATGTGAGCAGCATTTAATGCAATTGTGATATTTATGCAATTTTATGGGAAATTATGAGAAAGCGGGTTAATCTTTTAAAATGTTGACATATCCAAGACATCAGCCCTAATTGACACACAAATTATTTTGAGCAATTAGATGGATCCCTTTACTTTATTTCTGTCTATTTGGCTTAAATGGTAATAAGAAGGTTCTTGAACCTTGAAAGAGCTATTCAAATGTCTGTTTTCCCATAAACTAGTTATAAATACTTTCTATGTTCTGTTCATTTACTACCAATAGTTCGTATAAAACTCAGTGATATAAAAATGAATAGCTCACAGGTAAAAATACGTACGCTGTTCTCTTCCTAAAGATGAATTCCAAAGTTTTGCTACATACATTACACGTTTGAAACCAACAATTAAATAAAATATTTCAAATCTAACAGCTACCTTGACAGCAGTACCCGAACCGCAATGTTAAGCTTTAACAGTCGTAAAGCTTATAGCTCTGTTAAGCTTCGGTTGTCTGCCGAACGCTATCTATCTCTCTCCTCTCTCTTCCGCTGCGACCGGTTGCAAAGGCATTTTGTGTTTGGTTTTTGTCTTTACGGCTGCTGCTGCTTTTGGGCTTTGAGGAAGATGTGGCAAAGATCTTCGTTTTGCGGTACGACGACGGGGCGCCCGCCGACGATGACTCTGATCTCTGTCTTTGCGCCGCGGCTTTGAGAGCGTTTTTCGCTAAACAGAGTTTCGAGTCCGGGGGCCCCACGAACCGCTCAACTACTACTAAAGTTGGACGCCGCATTTGCCAATTGAAACATTCAAATGTGAATATCGTACGGGTGAAGACGTCTTCTGTTCGTCTGGCTCCGACTCTGGCTCTGAGATCCCTCGTACTGTATTTTGTAAAGATAATTTTATGTGGATAACAATCTTAAAAAGTGATTCAAGTGATGGAATTTTTAAACATTTTGTGTTCATAAATGATAATTTTTGCAATTTTTTAAGGAAGAAAATAATGAATTTGTAAAGGAACTTACAATAAAGCTATATAAAGGATTATAAACCATAAAAAAATATAAAAAAATCACTTCAAGTTTTTCACAGTCTTTACCATCATCTACTGCTAATGAACTTGGCCCAAATCCCCAGATTACCCATTAAATTAAATCAATTCCCTTTTTTCCACTGTGGGATTACAAAAAAAAATTGCTCCTAATGATATATTCATACCGCTGACATGATGAAAAACTTGAAGTGATTTTGTGCTGCCAGCGAGAAAAACCATCAACTAAATCGTGATATCTGTGCATTATAACATAATTCCTCTCTAGCCCGAAACAAATAATACACCAAATAATCGACAATAGTGAGACAACATTGCCACAACAGTTACACGAAAAAGTGCAACATTATAGCTAATATTCACAAGCGAAACAGAAAACAAACACAAAAAAAAAAACACATCAACTTGGAGAGCGGAAAACTTTGTCATAAATAAGTTTATAGCTAAACCTACATATTACTTCCATCACGAAACCGAAAGCAGCAAAAAGGAAGCTGTGGAAGATTGAGTTGCTGCCACAGTTACTGCCTCAGTTACTGGCGAGTGTTGCTGCCACACAAACTGACATTCAGAGCACCGCTGCCACTGATGCCGCTGATGCCGCTTAAAGGTGAGTGAGGCGCTGAACCCCTGAATACTGAATGCGTTTGGGCCAGGAATTCCGACAGCTCCACAGATCGACAGCTGAATGGCCAGCTTCTAATAAAATGCCAAACGCATTTCGTACGCATGAATGGACAAAAATTATGTACATCTCCTTTCACAAAAACCTCATCCTACTTAGATTTATTGTATACATTTTCTACTTAATTTTATTACTTGTTTTTGGCCGACTCGCCAGAGGCAAAGCAGCAATAATGCCTGCTAAAATGTCAATGTGTTGGTTAAATATTGGACAGACAGTTTTTTATGGTGGCTCTTGTACGGCTATAAGTTATGCAAGTCCCCGACCACTTGCCGCTTGTCTAAGATGCACCATAGGCCAAGATACAAAATTTCAACTAAATTATGATACTTGACCAAGATTTTGAAAAGTAAAAGGAAGTGAAGGCAAATTCTTAGAGGTATTCCATTTGAATATCTCTAGAAAAAGTTGAGTTTCAGGTTCCACAGAAGTACTCTTCTAAATAGCTACGTTTTTTGTAGCTCGTAAAAATAGATTTTTTTGAAATGTAGTACATTGGATGGCACTTAAGATACGACTTTAAGATCCATCTTTGGATTGTATGAAGGAAAACATGCAGTAGATAGATATCTATCTGTGAGATCTTCCGACCTTTTTGTGGGTGCCTTCCTTCAGGAACGCACACAGCATATCCTCTTGACTCTAATCCTAGGAAATCTGATATACAGTACTCTACTCTCCTGTGATAAAAGATCTCTTGCAACAAGACCTTGTAAAACCAATCCAGGAAGACTTCATCAGAACACAAAAAACGTTTGTTGTCAAACATTTTTAATTAAAAGTCGAATAACTTAATTAAGTTGGCACACAAAGTCCATCAAAGCCATTACAATTAAAACAATTAGCATTAGCTTTGGCTTAGCTTCTTGTTTTCTTCTTAATCAACGTAAATATTAATCGGTTCTAGGCGAATGAAATGATGGAAAATTTCCATAAATTTTGCATTCGCCAGAGGCGACTTTTGGCTCGATGATTAATTTGCAAAATTGTTGGTTACCATAGATGAATAGATACAGCAATTAAAAGCCACGCAAAAGCCTCAAAATGCCGGCATGCATTTCGGTTGTTTTTTTTGTTGTGTTTTTCTAATTTTTTCTACTGCATAAATTTTGTGTTGCAAAATTTGCAACCACAATTGTTGCCTAGTCTTGGCATTGTTATTAACGAATCTAAGATAATGCTGGGTGGCTCAGTGGCTGGGCTGAGCACACAGTTCAAGGATGAACGCGGCCCCAGTAGCACTCAGAATATAGACCCTTGGAATTGGGGGAGGAGTGCTGTTGCTGTTGCAGCTGCAAAGAGTTTTTCTGGTTGTTTTGTGTTAGATAATTCCAATTGGTGTGCACTCTGTGATTACAGCGAGAGAGACCCACAGAAAGTAGTGCAGGGAATTGGGAAATGCGCACGCCTTAAATGTCAAGCGGTGCCACAGTTTTGTTTTCTTCTTGTCTCGTGGCGCAAATGAACAAAAGAAAAGCGAGCCGGGCCAAAAGAAAAGACAAAATTTAGGCCAAATGTGTGACTTAACCGTCTTTCACATCACATCACATCCACCCACTCACACCTACACCTACACCTATAACAGGGTCGGGTCGGAAGAAAACAAGGGCCAGGGATAGGGATGTGTATGTACGTAAACTCGTACTTTGTGTTTTATGTGGCAGGGGGTTAAAGTTGAATGGGGAGAGACCGAAACGAGTCTCCCCAGCCGAAAGGCAGCTGGAAAATAAACCAAAATGTAACAAAATGAATGCTACAATATAATTTTTGCCTGTTGTTTCGTCTGTCCCAGTCTGCAGATGGCCAGATAAAAGTTCAAAATGCGAATGGTTGTTGTTGTTGTAGTCTTAACCGGGTCTAAGTCTACGTCTGGGCACCGGGCCCTGGTCTGGTTCGGATCTTGGCCAGGTCTGGTCTGCTCATTAACGTTTTGCCAGCGAAAGAAATGGCAAATAAATTAAAAAGCCATTCAAGCAACAATACCCTCAAAAGGAGGATGAATCCCTCTCTGGCTCTCTCTCTCTCTCTCTGTGTCGTTGCACAGGGAAACTAGTTGGTGGAGTTTTGTTGGTGTAACTCCTATTGGTATTGTTGTTGATATTTCTGGTATTCTAATTTTTTTTATTGGAATTGTTGGTATTTTTATTGTATTTGTTACAGTTGGTGTTATTACTGTTGGTATTCATTTTGGTGTTATTTCTGTTGGTATTGTTGTTGAAATTGTTGTTGTTGTAATTGCTATCGATGTATCTTGTACTCCATTCCAAGTGTTGATGCGTTAACTGGCGCTGCGTGCGCATCGCTGAAAACCCAATGAGCCGCAACTGAAAGACGAAACGAAACGAGATGAGACGAGCCAAGACGCCGTGGAGCCCCCAAGTAAAAGTACCCCACAACGATTCCTTGTAGACAACACCACACAAACAACCTTACAATAGCTGTTGTTGTTGCTTGCTGTTGTTTTTGTTAGACCATCTTTAGTGATTAATGAAGTGTAAATAATGTTGATGTTTTGTATTTTTTTTTTTCGAAGCAACCTCATGATTTCAACATACATATTCTAGGCGGACTTAGTTGGGGTTTTTCCTCCGGCTTAATGCTGCGATCTATCATCACCTCAGTGCCTGTTCTTAAGGTGTTCATCGAGGGAGCTTTTTGTGGCAACAGCAGCAGCAGTCGCTGTAAAAACAAAAGACTTTGACAACGAACTTGCTGCTGTCCGCAAAAGCATAAAACTGCAGATAAAAACCTCAGCTAAACCTTAGTTTTTGTATGCCGTATTGTCATTTGGCCAAATGTCAGCCAAGTGCACTACAGTCATAAATAAACCATTTGTCAATTTTTTCAACAGTTTCGGTTTTTGGTGGTCAAACAACGAACTTGAACTTTTTGAAAAGGAATTGTGTTGATAGTGTAATGGTACTCGATGAAAACAGTGCTGAAGTGTTGAAACAATAACCTAAGCTGTGGAAAATGGTACATGCCTGAGGCTTTTCCTCGAAGCAATGATAATTTGAAATGCCTATAAGCTCTTCCTTAATCATAGTTATCTACTCGAATGCGTAAACTGTTCAATTACATCATGATTTTAAATATGATCATCAAAGCAACATTTACCAGCTAAATGCCAGCTGTGCTATCGCTGGAGATTCTGAAATTGCTGGTACAAACGACACACGTGCGTCGCGAATTGCGCGTGGCGTTTGTCAGCCTTTAACGGATGGACTCCGGCATAGCCATAGCCATAGCCAACTTTGATATATGGCCCCAGAGCCAGTCGGCAGGAGGCTAAATGTCAGGCCGAAATGCTGACCTCCATGGCCTGACAGGCAACGTTTAGGCCATTTTAGGGCTGCCTGTTGAATGGCATTTTGATCTGCATCCACGGCTGCATTGGCCCCCACATGAACTTCGTTGCAAAGAGCTGCCAAAATTGGCAATTGAAAGGCATTCATTGGCATATATATCACTTTTATAGCTTGAAACTCTTTGAGTGCTTCAATTTGGATTCGGTTGTGAAAAAATGGTGTCTCAAAGATTTGTGTTGGGCATCAGTTCTGAGGTGAAACAAATGCAATTCTGAAGAATTAAAATTCGATTTGAATAGCAAATAATCTTAATTATCGCTGTGCCATATTCCCATTCAGCAAAACATTGAATAAGCGGCTAAATTTCAGCACGCATTTAGCCATCTCCCAGAACGAGTTTTCTATTGCGCTTTCTTTGAGTGTTTATCTTAGTTCAGAGTTATAGATATTTTATATGAGTATTTTACAGCTTCTTGAGAACTTGTTTCCAGCATATTCCGATTTATATTTGTTTTCGTTTTGCTTGGGGCTTAGGCAGGATCTAAATTGGTCAAATGATATCATATGTGGGTTTGTTTGGGTAAAGGATGCTCACCGAATACGATCAGAAAACAGGTTGTTCCATCGATGATTCATAAAGTTTATATACATAAAATATGAAGACACTAATGTGTTTTATAAATAGGTGTCAGTCAAGGCTAGAATCTCGAGCTGCCGTTCTCACAGCGGGACGGTTGGGCCATAAAATTATGATCGAAAAATGTATTATTTCACACTGAGATTAGGCCATTAAAAGCTGCCATCATTCAACGTCTTCTAAGCGATTATTGCCCATGAAAACAAATAAGAAGAAACTGTCAATAAGTGTGTGTCTATTGGGGCACTACAGATTGATATCAATTTCAGGCAGCCGACAGGCAATTAGAGACGCCTCGATACACACACGCTTACTCTGAGAAATCAAAACATAAATCATTGAAGCCAAAATAACAAATTCCGCATTTAATTCCTTGATATTGTTTGATATTTTCAAGCACAATCAAAATGCTGCTGAAGGCAGCCAAAATGACAAGAGCTTTCAGCAGTCATAATAGTCTATGATACTCGACAAAAAAGGCAGAAAAAACTCTATGATATGTTGAAAACTTGTTGTCGCTTACAGCACAAAGAGTTTTGGTGGATGTCAAAGTCAAGTTCGTTACCTGAGTCTTTTGTTGAAAAGACTCTAGAATCGTATAATGGAGCCATGATTAGTTTAATATCTCCAACTCTTAGTTTTATCGTTGGAAAAAGCAAACAAAAAATGTAATTTTCCTAGCCATTTCCGCTTGAACTCTTACCACTGACACGCTGAACAGAAACCAAAACCGAATCGTAAGAAAAACCAAATCAAAAGTGACTTTCATTTACGTGGCTGCGGCACACACAAACAAGAAACAATTACTCCTCCAGACAATAAGCGACTAATTCGCAGCTTCATTTCAGTTAGGGGCTAACATATACACGTACGTATATGTATGTATGTATGTATATGGATATGTATGTATAAACAGAGACTCCATAAAGATGAGTGCAAGCTGAAGTAATCATAAAAAGGCCATCGCGAAGAGGAAAAGTGAAAAGAAAAGCAGCGAGCAACGTGAAAAGCTGGCCATTGTTGTTTGGCTCTAATTAGAGCCTCCTCCCAGTGAGGCGGAGAGCACCTGGATTATTTAACCAGGTGACATAAATATGCACCGCCTTGATAAGAAACACTGACCCAAATATTGCGGCATGCGTAATTTGGAATTGAGTTGAACAAAAGAATCCAGACAAACTGCAACAGTTTCCCCCCGTGGAAGTTTCTGTGGCAGGCAGGCACTTGTGGCGTCAACAGCAATTACCTATTAATTGCCACTCGTTTGGCTCTTGTTTGTAGTTGTTGGTGCTGCTGCAACTTTTGTTGCCGCCGCCTCAGACTCCGACTCCGACTCCGACTCTGTCTCTATCTCTATCATAAATTGCACTCACGAATATTGCCTCATATCAATTGAAACTGGCTGAGCGGCATTTTCAATTGTTATCTTTTGATATTTCTCTCTTTTTTTTGGCACATCATCTAGCCAAAAGATATATCTTCTTATTGACAACTCAATTGTTATGTGACCCCTAGATGGGGGATGGGATTTATTTCCGCGTGTGTGAATGGCCTTAGTGACACCGCAAAATTGGCATTCGAATAGGCATTTTTCGGCATAGAAGATGGAAACTGGTTTACACAGAGTTCATCTTCAATTGAATGTTATATTTAGTAATACTTTCACAATCTGATATCAAATGGGGACCTGTTTTTTGAAAGCAATCGAGTAGCAATCGAATTTTGAGAACAGCAATTGTTTTAGAGATATATATCCCCCTGATCTGAAGTACATTAGCATTTTAAAGGTGCATTCAAATATATATTTTGGGAGGTTAAGTAAGTGCAGCTTCTAGAACTTTTTAGCGTCACACGAAAACAAGTTTGTGGCTTCATTCTTTTGTTTGAGTCATTCGGTTCTTCAGAGATTTGTTTCAATCATTCCCCTTGAATTCTTTCAGTTTTTGTTTCAATCATTCGTTTTGATTTCTTGTTGATATCTTTTCAATAATCTAATTTTTATGCTCCGGTTTAGCTGGTCATTTGATGACAATTTAACATCTTTTCTTGGGTGGATTAAGTCTTTTAATCGACCATTATTGCAGCATTTGATAAATGCCAATGAATAATACTAGCATGGAGAAATTAGATATGCGTATCAGGTTCTAGTATCATACTTTGATACCTACACAAACTTGAATTGGCTTTAGTGGGTGCAGCTTCCGGTTCGTTATGGCTCTTCGTAACATGAAACTCTGCAATTACCTTGGAAAATTTAATGATATACTAGGCTAACCCTTGTTATTACAACAGCTTTTTATGAATCAGCCAGACAAATAGTGTTTTTTGGAGAACTGCTGAATAACCAAACAGAAAATATGCTTAACCGATAATTAAGTAGCATCCAAGTGCCGCCCCTCGGGGCTGGCTGACTGCTACCTGCTGCATGCAAATGAATATGAATTGGGGCAGGTTCCAACATCAGCGGGAGACGATGTCCCGCGGCAGCAGCAGCAGCAGTAGCAGCTCTTGCATGAAGAATTGCTGGGGCGCAACAATCAAAAATATGTGCCCATAAAGAAAACTCGAAAATCATCTACACATTTGGTGCTACAAATCACCCAACAAATTGGGTTCCATTTATGCCTAGCCTCATGGAATGTCTACCCCAAGACCCATGTTCCAGTCCCAGTCCCCAATCTCCCATCCAGTCCGCTCTCAATGGGCGGTCTGGGGCTGTGGCCAAGTGTGAAACAGTTGACAGGCGGCTGCCACGAAGCGTCAAAGTGACTTTGGCTATGCCTCCAGCTAGCTGCCACAGAGGTAGCATTTTTTTTTGTTGCTGCCCCTACGTTCCTGCTCCAACAACTACACAAATTGCAAATGAGGAGTAGCAGAGCCCACAAAAAGTGCTTCACGGAAATGCACAAGAATTCTTGTGCAAAAAACTTACCGAAAAATTGTATCAACGGGGGCGAAAAAATAGCCAGAAGCTGCTGCTGCAGCCGAAAACGATTGCATTTGACCTCAAAATCTATTAGCACGTCGAACTCTGGCGGCTATGAAATGCAATCATTGCCGCGCCCCCTCAGGGGTGCTGCTTGCTTTTAAGGCCCCCCCGAAAAACTGTGATGTTGCGGCAATAATTGCCACTAAGAGTTGTGTACACCCATGTCTGAGTGCATCTGCGACACGTAGGTCAGTGCATCAGCAGCAGCAGCAGCAGCAGCATCATCAGAGGCAACCGCCGCCGTCGACGCTGTCGACGCCGTGGTCTGGGTCTATCTTCTGTCTGGGTGCCTTCCCTGGCTATCTGCCGGCCTTTGGCTGAATCTCTGAATGAAAAAAAAAACCAAACTACAACACGAGCTACAAAAAGTTACGTTATTGCAACATTAACATGTCTTCTTCTCTGACGCATATTCACACTTGGGATTTTCATGATTTTTTTTATTGCTCCGCAGATGAACTTTAATGGCGGCGGGGGTAAGATTTGTGAGGGATAACTAAATGCTTTTGAAGTTTCTGATTAATTGTTTAAGCAACGAAATGTCACAGCGAAACATCAGGTCATAAATTTATCATTTTATTTTGTGATACAGCTGCCGTCCCATTTTTCAGGGCCCACAGCAGCTGCCATTTTCGTACGCGATATGCAGGTACCTTCACTCAGATATTTATTCAGTAATCCCATTATTAATTTATTTGGACCTGCCCCGAAATACTATACGTATGTATTGTGCAAATAATCGTACATAAACGCACGTCATTCGAATGATCTATGGGTCCCGCCCCACAATGGGGTTCATTTGAGCTGTCCCGAAAAAAATGATCTCTATCGCCTGGGATGTGCCAATATAAAATACGCTTTTAATTGCTTGCCGCTGCTGCTGCTGCTGCGCAACAATTTTAGAAACAATAACAATAACAAAAGCAAACAAAATGCCTCTGCTTGCCAAATCTGCTGTAAAATAAATAAGCCCAAAATGCACAATGGGCGGCACGGCACTTTCAAAACATTTGCCATGGGAAACGCAGGCCGAAAACAAGCCGAGTGATTTGCCTAGACTTTTATGCATTTATAATGACATTTTTCACACAATTTATTCGGCCAAAAAAAGCATTAGCTGTAGCATTTGCCATTTGAAATGTTTAACAATTTAATTCCAGTTCAGTCTATGGAAATGTATGCCGTGCCAGAATTTTAGGTAGCACTTTGGTGATAGGTAATTAATTATGAACAAATTAGCATAACATTTGCTTATGTCAAAGTTTAACACTAGAAACAGGAAGCAGAACCGGCAAAAACCATTCTCTGAATATCATTCATTTGATATCTCCAAACATTTGAGTTCCCAAGGATGCCAGTGGCCTCTCCACTTGACTTGCTTTCGAAATTTCTCTCCCACCATTAGCCAAATGACCAGCATATCCATCCGCACCTGCATGGCACTCCCAGTCGCCAACAAAAAAACACACACAGAAAAAGTCCCCCCAATCAAGTTTTAGATTTTGTTTAGTTTGAAGATGCGCTCCGGCTGACTTTATGCAATTTTATGCAACAGGAATTGGCCAGGGAGCCAGGCCTTTGCCTGCCGTTTCATAATGAATTTTCGCTAAAGGTGAAATTTTCCTTGCACACGAGCTACAGATAAAATAAAATAAAAACTACGGGTAGGAGTATTTATCTGCTGAGAAGGCCACACAAGAGTCAGTGCAAGAAAGGTTGGCTTTCAGCAAATAAACCACCACCGGATAAGCCCCTAACAATACGAAAACACGAAAAGCTAAAACAAATAAATCAAATCTTGGAATAACACGTATACGACATCCCGCAAATTTTTGCCTTAGTTTCTGTGGATTGTACGGGTTTCAACACTCCACTCTCTGAGTGTGTGCCACAAGACAATGTGCAAAAAAAGTACAACAAATGCTTCCTTCATGTCAGCTCCAGCGACCGTAAAGGTTAAGCGCCAACTTGACAAAAAGGTTAAAACGATTTAACAGACATTTGGCTGCAATCCGAGAGAGCCAGGCACTGATCCACTGATGCATCATCGACTGCGTCCTTAGCATATCCATCTCTCAGCTCAGCTCAGCATCTCTTCATATCTCCATCTTTCCAGCTTCCATTTCTCTGCCCCCAACTTTGTCTTTGGGTGATATCTGCTCAAGGTGTTGCATGGCATGGCATGGCATGGCATGGCATGGCATGGCGCATGTGTTGAAGGCGGAACCAAATGTTTGATTGCAGAGACCCTCAGCGCGGTGGCGTTCGGCGTGCGGCATGCCTCAAGGAAAATGCAACCTCTGTTGCTGACAGTTAACTGGCGCTAGCTTATTATTTTTGTTGGTGCCGCATTGGTTGTTCGCTCCAACACCTGCTGTTGCCATGGTCCATGCCATGGCGTTGACAATTTTTTCGTTGCTGCTGCTGCTGTTGCTGCTGCTGGTGTTGCTGCTGGCGATGATGCTGGTAGATTTAGCGGAGAAACTTCCTTATTTGTCATTGTTGTCGTTGACAATTTTTTGTGCCTGTAACTTGAGCATCGAAATTTGTCCCGCTCTTTGCTTTCCCTGAAGCTTGATTGCACTTCTTCTGTGGCCTTCTCTCTGTAGTTTTTCCAAAGATGATTGAACTTCTGTCATGGATTTCTGTGATTTCCATAGATTTCTCTAACCATAAACCCACTCCAACCGATTTAACCTTCATCAATTGATCGCCAATTTAAATCCATTCAATGCCCAAAAGCCTTGACAATGACAAAAAAGCCCCCTCTTTGGGTCGTGTAATTTGCAAATTGAAAATCGTGAATTGAAATTAAAATCTGAGCAGACTAAACGAGAGAGTCCGCGAGGCAAAAACTCTTGAACTTTAACTAAATGTTTGGGCTAATCGACTTAATTTACAATCTTTTATTAAAATTTTAATGTCAAGTCTGCTGCAACGCCGTTGCATGACGACACTGCCGCAATTTAGTTTTGTGTACATTACGTTACGTTATTTTGATGAAACTTAAATTTAGGTGTGAGAATATTTGCAATGCAGAAGAGAAGCGATGCCTCCAGCCCCAAGCCCCAACCCCCAAGGCAATCAACTAATTTAAATACAAAAAGCAATTTCGGCAACCGAAGAATATCCAACAGATAGACAATGCTGAAAGGCAGAATCTCAGCAGCAGCCTCCTCCTACTCTTACTCCCACTCCTCCTCCTCCTCCTCCTCCTCCTCCTCCTCCTCCTCCTCCTCCTCCTCCTCCTCCTCCTCCTCCTCCTCCTCCTCCTCCTCCTCCTCCTCCTCCTCCTCCTCCTCCTCCTCCTCCTCCTCCTCCTCCTCCTCCTCCTCCTCCTCCTCCTCCTCCTCCTCCTCCTCCTCCTCCACCGCTGCAGCTAATTTCAATTTAAATTTATGTTTCATTTCGTTTCGAGATTTCTGTTCGATTGATGTTATTGAAAATATAGCTACGTGTTTATTTCTGGGATTACGTAAAGCAAATAAATGACTTAAACCATTGAAAATGATTTAATTGAAATCAAAAGAGTATCACTGGGCGCCAAGCCGGTTCGGTTCGCTGGTTGGTGTTGATCTCTCGTGTTGCCTCCCCATCTTTTGATATTGTTTGCTGTGTTGTGCAAATTAAAACAATTATATGAAATTATGCAAAGTACGCAGAAACTACGGGAACAACAGCAGCAGAAGCAGCGGCAACAAACTCAGCGACAACAACAGCTGCAGAAACGAGCTGACGGAAGCCAGCGATACGATACCCCAAAGTGAATGTCTGAGGAGGGGACTGGATTGACTGACTGCCTTACTGAATGGCTGAATGGCTGAATGACTGACTGACTAACTGACTGACTGCTGGACTGCATCCAGCAATCCTAGTTGGAGGCATAGCAGCTGCCTGCAGTTCCTGGTCAGACCTAAAATGTAATAATTTATGGCGCATACGCCCTGTGGTACACCGTACCCAAAATGCAATCTCCCCCAATCTGCATATCTACCCTTCCCAATCTGCATATCTCCCCTGCCCAATCTGCCCATCCGACTATCTATATAAGGTGTAGAGATCGCTAGCTCTCTGCCATAAATTTCGCATCTTCTGCATGCGTCTGTGGGCGTGTATCTCTCTCTCTCTCCACAAATTATGCAATCGACTGTGAGCCTTTTTTCGCTTTGTTCGTCTGCGTTCGGCACATTGACAACTCTTGGTCTTGCTTCTCTGATTTGTGCAAGCCCCAGAGTACATTTATTATTTTCTGTTTGTATAATTTCTATTGCCCAATAAGGTACCTGCCGGCGTGTACGTGTTTTTGCTAATAATTATTTATTTTGTTTACGTTTTTCGGCTTCTCCCACGATCTTGTGCAATAAATATTCATAATTTTGTTAACCAGCTAAATTATTGTTTCTCCTTCTTTTTATTCCAGGCAATTCCAAATACAAAATGCGGTGTACGCAGCTCAATTTGTTGTGCGGTAAGTGGTTATGGCTAAGAAGTTTTTACCAATCAATTTTCTTGTTTTCACAAAATTCCCATATATTCTTCTGTCGTCAAGAAACTTGTAAAAACTGTTAATACAACTAAAGAAAAAATCGTTCCCAACTCTATCATGACATAAACTATGACATCCTTGACCTTGTCAGGTCTCACAATTTTTCCCATGATAGATCTTCCACCCAATGGCACATCCACTCTTCGCTCTTGACAGCCAAACGCAACGCATTTTGGCCGCATGCGTGTGCCATGGCGGGGGCGGTAGCGGCTCAAACCCAAACCCAAACCCGGCCAAGATTGCGTTAATATGCCTTTGTCTTAGCCAGCAGTTGCGTGTGCTGTCTTAGCCGTGTCTTAGTCTTTCGTCTGTTTTGTTTTGGCGTGCGACAAATATTGTTTGGAACAAAAAAAGTAGAGGGAGACTTAGATTAAATGTGACTTTGATTTGAATTAATGGATTGGACGAGATGAATGCTTGAGAAATGCAATTTTTAACGGCTCATTAGGACGGACACGGACACATTGGCGGAGCGGCCGAGACCCAAATGCCAGAGCGATCGGAATCGGCCCCAGACGCATAAGTGACAGCTCATCTCCCGTGAGTGGCAGAGTAGGCAAAGTCAACAATAGTCCGATAGTTTTGGAGCCCCGTCTGTGAGTAATTACGCGCCCATCGACAGCGCCTCTCAATTAAGCTCTGGCAAGACCATACGCTGTGTGACCCGCTGTGAGGCTCACGAATCGAAGAAACCAAGCCGAAAGATACCCCGAATTGATGTGCTGTGTGGAGTATGGTTAATGCGATTGGGCCGAATCGAATTTTGAGACCCGGTTGCCAATCAACGGACATAAATTATGGGCAATTGTTTAATTTGTTTAAGGCAGCAATAGCAGCAACAGCAAACACCCTCGACGTCTTCTTCGTTCACGGGGTCTCCCATCCCATACATCCATACATCCATCCATCCACCGATGATTCATATAATCACTGTGATTATGCATCAAGTGGACCTTGAATCTGTGGTGGTTATTTTGGTTATTCAATAGCCTCCCCTCTTATTTGGACAGTCTGTGCATCTGGTGGTGTCGCTGACATCTTCTTCTGGCGGCTACATCATGACTTTTTATTTCTGTTTCTTTCTTTAATTGTTTTTATGGTTTAAGATTTAATTATTGCATTAGTAGGAATACTCGTAGAGTAGACGGTTGCCTAAGGTCAGTCACATTTAATCCCCATCCCCATTCCATCCACAGTCACCGCTTGCGTAATTTGGCAATGTCTGCATATGAGATTTTTCGAATGGAAAAGTCAAGGTCCGTTAGTCGACATTCTAAATAGAAGGAGAATCCCTAGCTAAAAACTTGATGAACCAGACATAATTAAAGTATCCGTATAATTGTTCATTTAAAGTCTCAGCAACTATGAAAATAATGCTCGAGTAGGAAGAAAAGTTTTATTATTTTCTAGAAATTATGGTACCGTTTATGTACTACTCTCATTTATGCATTCCTTGAATTCTATTTCAGCTCTTCTCCTACTGGCATTTCTAGGCCACACAAGCGCAGAGTCCAAGGTAAGAATATCCCCAACAATCATATCCAATACATCCGTAAACATATCGTCTGTCTTCTGGTTTCAGTACCGCACACCTGCCCGCATTTTGGCCAAGCAAACGGGTGCCACACAATTCGAGGAGGAGCGCTACGAGACGCACACGAACTGCAATGAGCACAAGCATCATCTGAAGAAGCGCGCCTCTGACGAGGATGTGGACTATGAGGTATATCAGGGCGTGGTGGGAAGACCTGGCATTGATTTTCCCATCTATCCAAGGATACCCAAGACTTCCTTTAGCTGTCGCTCCTTTGGCAATGGCTACTTTGCCGACATGGAAACGGATTGTCAGGTGAGTGGTGCAGAGAATACTCAGAGAATCTTGTGATTAATTTACTCCCATTTTAGGTCTTTCACATCTGCGAAGAGGGACGCAAGATCTCTTTCCTCTGTCCAAATGGCACCATATTCCAGCAGAGCGAACTCACCTGCGACTGGTGGTTCAAGGTGAACTGTTTGGGGTCCTCGGGCTACTATGCAGAGAGCTCTGAAATCCTCAACAAGCAGCGTGTCCATCGAGTGCGTCCCTCAGTGCCTGTCCAGGGATTCAATATTGTCGGCGGCGGCCTGAACATCAAGCCTAAGGTCACTCCAGTCGCTGGTCAAGCGAGAGCTGGTCCACGGAGCAAGCCCGACAGACGCATCGATTCCACGGAGGATGTGCCCGCCTCCGTGGAGAGCGTGGACTTTGACGATGTTTCCGGAGAGAAACAGCGCAAGGTTCTGCCCAGCATCGATAATAATAGCAACGATCATGAGACCCAGATCACCGCCGAGAGCTCCTCCTTTGTGAGCGGCTCGGGCAAGCGTCGCAACAACAAAGGCAGCGACTCCAACAGGAACAGCAACGATGATATTACTGTGCTGAAACCCTCAAGGAGTAGGACGCCATTGGTCTCTCAAGAAAGGACTCCATTGGCCTCTCAGGCATCACAGGAAAGGGCACCTCTGGCCTCACACGAGAGAGCTCCACTGGCCGCCTCTCAGGAAAGAGGAGTACCACGTGGCGAATCCACAGAGCGGGCAAGAAATGGACAGCGTGGGCAGCATAGATGGAGGGAAAGTGGCAGCGAAGAGCACAGCAGGGAAAGAGAGAGGGAAAAGCCCATTCTTCAACTCAAAGAGAAACCCACCTCCAGCTCCCAACAGAATGAGAAACCCACCGCCAGCTCGCAACAGAAGGACAAACCAAACTCTGGCTCCCAACTGAAGGACAAGCCCAGTTCCCAACTGAAGGACAAGCCAGAGTTCTACGAGGCCCACTCCACGCGCTCCGTTCAACACACGACTCCTTACTTTACGGCTGGAAGCTACTCCACCGCCCGTCGCCTTGAACCAAGCAAATCCACGCCCTTCTACACGCCCACTGTACCGAGTCTGGTCAAATCCAAGAGCACGGAGGGAAAGCTGAACTACATTAAGGGAGGACACTCTGCCACGACACCAAATCCTAATCGTTTTGGAGGCGCCAGCTCTGTTATTTTCCTGGAATCGTCGGTGGCCCCTAAGATCAAGCCCACATCCAGTGGGAGCATCGAGTTAGACAGCACCTACAAGCCGGTGATTATTGGTATGAGACATCACTATGATGTGGCAAGTTCCGGGGAGTTCCGACCTCCAAGCAAGCCCAGCGAGAGTCGCGATTATCTGCCAACGACGCCATCTCCATCAGCCACGAGCAGTGGACCCACGTATCTGCCAAAGAGCGCCATATCCCCTAGAGGAAATGCAGCAGCAGCAGCAGGAGAAGATGCCCTGCTCTTTGCCCCCAATCCGGTGAAAGATGAGTCCGTCTTCCGAAATGTGCAGGAGATGCTGAAGACCATGAACCTGCTTAAAGATCAGTTTGAGGATGTGGAGCTGACTGGAGCGGCAGCGGCACCAGCAAGAGTTGGCCTGGAGATACCACCCTCCTCCGGACCAGATGCCTTGGTTTCTCTGGCCAAATATTTCGCCCAGGAACACAACGAAACGAGCAATGCTCTGGGAAAGCCAGAGAAGTCCGCAAAACCTGAAAAGACAAAGACGAAACTGTCAGTGAAGCCACCACCGCTGCCAACAGCCAAGCCATCGGACACCACAGCCATTCTGACAACCTCCGAGAATCCGCCAGCCATCAGCGAGGATGCGGATGACATCAAGCATAGCCTTTTGAGTGACAACACAGTTCAGAAGTACAGCAGCCTCTTTGGATTGAAGCCCGCGAAGGGTCGTGTCGCTGGGGAGACGGACATCAGCTCTGGCCTGCTCTCGCCCAAGCCAAATGAGACAAAGTCTTTGCCGGAATCGGAGCAGGGCTCAAAGTACCAGCAGTTCCCTCAGATTGGAACCACTGGCTCTACCATTGGTGCTCTGGCCGAGAAGCCGGAGTCGCGTAAGATTGCCCAGATCTTCTCCAATGCCTTGTCCAGCTATCTGGATAATCCCGCCACATTCCGCGCTGAACTAGCGGCCCGTGCACGTCCCACAGAGCCACCGGTTACGCCCAACTTCAAGCCAGTAACCACCACGGACTCTTCGCTCTTCAGCGATGGCACGGCCAAGTACTATCTGCCCACCAAATCCATACCCGTGGCCACAACACCCACGCCACAGAGCATTGCGGTGGAAATCAATCACAAGTTCGATTCGACACCGGCCCCAGAGTACTCCACCACGACAGAGCTGTACGAGATTAGTACGAGCCGTGGACAGGAGCTGGAACTTTCAGCAGAGCTCTCCCCCCCCAGTGCGGACTCCGGAGAGGGAGACGAGTTCCTGCAGCAACAGCAAACCCAGTCCTTTGTGAAGTCCCGCAATGATCTGTTGGAGGACTCCAGGCCCCAGAAGCTGATCACCACCCACAAACCCACAGAGCACCCATGGGCATTGAAGTCTCAGACCGATTTCCTTGATCCTCTAACCATCAACGACGGTCTGATGAAGGAGCAACGCACCACAACAACCACAACAACAACCAAGGCACCATTTACATACCTTCCAAGGCTGCTATCGGGCGTGGGAACCACAACGCCCACACCCTCGCGCTTTGAGTGGGAGGACATCTTCAGGAGCTATGACATCCCCAGGGATGCGTTGCCTTCCAGCAGCGGCCTCCAGCGCATTGCCAACAAGTTGTTCGGGGGCCTCAACGAGCAGGAGGCCCTGCATCTGCGCAATGTGATGGCCAAGGCGGAGCACGATCGTCAGGTGTTGAGTCTGCTGCTGCTTCTCATCCAGACGTGCGACGATCACAATGGAAAGGCGCTGGAGCGATCCAGGAAGCATCTGCTCAATGCTCTCATCGATATTGATAGCAAAGTGCCAGCGGCAGGGAAATCCTCCAGGCAGAGGCTGGCCACCACCACCACACGCATTCCGGTGACCACATTCCGACGAAATGGTGGTGGCGAGTACTTTACCAGCACCACGCCAGGGTACACCACCACGACAGATGTGCCCTTGTTCAGCACCACAACGGGGTCGGGCAGCAACGAGGAGACGACCAAATTCGAGATACGCGTCGAGGACATTGAGGATGACTTGGGGGCGGCGGCGACAACGATGGCACCCACGCTGTTGCCTTTCGAGGGCAACTCGGATCGACGGGCCCTGGAGCTGCTCAAGTCATTATATTCGCTGGCATCGAAGTTCAGCAGCAGGCGGTAGGCCGGGCCGGAGATCGTTGGCGGGTTCCTAGCGATATGCGAAAACTTTGCGAGTTAATGCCTAACTTTTAGTCAACTCCACTCCACATTCCATCCTTTCTCCACTTTTCAGTTTGATATTTTATAATTTAATTCTTACGATTTTCCGCATGATTTTTCCACACTTTTCCACTCTCTTGTTAATTAATTTCGTTTAGCCAATGCAATTTTCGCAAATATTAGTTTGTAAATATGTAAAAGTTCGAAACGAAACGAAATGAAATGAAACGAAATACTCCCCTGAAATACTCGAGGCATAGACTTGGTTATTCCTGAATGCCCAGCCAAGCAGTTTCCGTATTAAGTATACAATTTACTATATAATCGAGCGATGTATTAAATTAGTTTCATATTTTAGTTTTAACTAAAGAAAACAAAAAAAAAAACAAACCACTTTTCCATCCAGTATCCAGTATGAGCGATCTATTTTGAACCATCTGTATGTCTTGCTGTTCTGTTTGTAAATATTTATTTAAACTTAATAAAGTACATATAAAAATAAAGAAAAAAAATATTAAATACAAGGTTTCTTTTGTCTGAGAAATGGAGAGGCGTGTGTGAAATAAATAAATGGAAGAATTGGGCTTCAGAATATTCCACTTTGTTTAAACCCAAAACCCTTCAAAGCGGTTTACTTCTTAGGCCTCTGAAGAAAATATTTCTTGAAAGAGAGATAAATGAAGAAATGTAGGACAATCGGAATGCTTTAAAACTTGACAATCCTCCACTAAACTGATTAAACCATTACCATATTAGTCAGAACTTGCCATTACTCCTCTTCTGTTATCCCAAAGAACCCCATCCAAAGATGTCTCCTTGACACAAATACGAGTGTGATTGCTGCTGTTTTTCCCAGCTCTAGTACAAATCTTGAAGACGCCGTATCGGGAAGGTCAGAACAGAACAAAAGTCATACAAATCCACAATGTAATCAAACGAAATTTAAATATTTTTGTCATTTTCGCAAGACACACTAATTCTGCAGCATCCATTCTAAAAAATCGTTGAAGGACAGGCCGAATCAGATAGAAATTGTATTGCACTTGAAATGGCCATAATATTCAATTGATCGCGGCGTCTATGTAAGTAAATATTACGTATACGTAATGCATTTTATTGCCTGTACAAATGGTATAGGGTCCGGTCGGTGATATATGAATTCTGATAACTGGTAAACTGAAGCCCCCATAACAACAATGGATAATCCAGGGGTCATAAATCTGCTAAAGCGCAGTCACCAAGCGAACTGACGAACTGTCGTCGTCGTCGTCGTCGTCGTTGGTCTGTGGGCAGCTGCCACATAAATATGGCAAAGATGCAGCATCCATCGCATTGGCTGAGAACTGCAGCGAATTTCTGAAATTGGTATAAATTTCTAACAACGTTCTTGCTTCGCCTACAGTTGCTGTCGACGAGTGCCAGAGTGAGCCACGTACCCAAGGATTGAAAGGATATCAAATCACACAGAATCATTCTCATTTTGGACGAAATTATGCAAGTCCATCGTTGCTGCTGTGGCGTTTTGGCAGGTGAGTCTTGGCCAATGCGTTGTGCTGACCCAGACCCACTCCCAGTTCACCCGTAGGCCTGGGCTTGGGCGGTACTCAACAGTGACGAGCGATCGGCTGTCCGCCCCATCATTATTAGCACTTCCTTTTTGGAGGGCGTCTGTCTGTCTAAGTTTTTGCTGCCTTGCATATTTACGATGCATGCGTCTTGGGGCAGAGCTCAGAGCTCTGGAGTTGTTGTTGGCAGCCAATTGATGTTGGAGTGCGTTATTGTTGCAATAGGCACAGTGGAATTTGATTCTACGCGAAAGATACAAATCTAGTAAAGGATGCATTAACCTATAAAATTACAGAGTAATCGGAGGGATAGTACTGGTTCTTTTTCCTCTCATTTCGAGACTCATCTTTGGATAGTTACCATCTTTCTTTCTCCAAGGAAAAAACCTTCCAAAAACTTATAATTCTTGTACCACTGTGTGCCTCTGGCTGAGTAGGAAGCTGATAAATAAAGATCGCAATGCAGAACCGTCTAAGACCGCGCTATCAGCACGCTAGAATCGCAACGTACTTGGCCTTAATACGGACACGAAAATCTTCACTTCGCTTCGGTTTGCTGTCGATGTGTGGCTGTGGCGTTCATTTCGATTTGGTGCGTCGACTGGCCCACAGCACGGAGCAGATCTTAGCCAGAGTTTCCACTCCCACTCACGATAATCGCTTTCTAATGTTTGTTCCAGTTCTGGTGCTGCTCTGGAGCGGAAGCTTAGCCCAATTGCAAGTCCAGGTGAGTCTGTAAAAGAGTCTCCTGGCATACGTCTCTTACCAATGAAATGTGTTCTGTTAAACAGGCTCAAAGTGGCTACAACTATGGGCGACCAGAGCTGGCCAGTGCCGGAGGTGTTACGGCCGGGGGACGGCTCACTCCGGGCGCGTATCCCACAGGAACAGCCTTGCCTCTGACCCCCGCCCCCGCCACGACAGCCTATGGAGCGGGTTTGTTCCCTTCTCCCGCTGTGGGCTACACGCCAAGCGGACAGGCGACGACTGCTTTTGGAGCACCTGCCATTGTTCCCGGAACAGGAAGTCTTCCCCGGAGACCCTCGCCAGGAGGCATTGCAACAGCGCCCTCTCGCAGTGGACCCTATGGACCACAGACCTCTCAGTACGGCAATGCTCAAGTGTCCGCTGGCCGTGTGTCAAGTGGAAGAGGCAGCGAAGGCGATTACAGCGATGGAGATGGCGACTATTCGGCCATTCCGGGCACGCCGGGAGTGGATTATCCCGTGTACGCGCAGGTGCCACGCACAAACTTCGACTGCACTCAGCAGCCACTGCCCGGATACTATGCGGATATCGAAGCCCAGTGCCAGGTCTTCCACATCTGCGCCCTCAACCGGACATACTCCTTCCTCTGCCCCAATGGCACGGTCTTCAGCCAGGAGACACTCGTCTGCGTGTGGTGGAATCAGTACGATTGCGTCTCGGCCCCCAGTTTGTATGCAAACAATGCCTACATCTACGACTATTCCGTAGGAAGTGGCGCCAATGTCAATGCGAATCAAGGCTATCGTCAGGGACAAGTCGCGGCTACGACGGCATATGGAGCTCCAGTGTCGACCACTGCAACAGGTGGCGGTGCCTTAAGAGCCACTGGAGTGCCCCAGGTCGCCGGCTACAATGCCGGTCGCGGATCCTATCCCTCGCCCACACCCACGCCCGCGGCTCAATCTCAATCTCCGTATGGGGCAAGTGCTCTAATTCGTCCAGCCATCCTACCAGGCAATGTCCAGGCTTCCTCGGTAACCAATCGTCTGGCACCCACTGGCGCAGCTGCCGGTCTTCTGGCCACAGCCGCCGGTGTCCTGCCCGACAATGGAGTGGTGGGCGGTTTTGGGCAGCAACCGATTGTGGCAGGTGGCAACCGAGAATATCTGCCGCCAGCGAACGCTGGACAGCGTCAACGAGGCGCCGTGTAGGAGACCCTCTGGCACCTGTACCCGGTTATATGGCAATAGACACTGTGCATCCCTAGGCTTAGCGACATTTGCAACATCTTACTAGATTGTTAGGAGCTCCAAAACATACACAATTTAGTATCAGAATCGTTGTACTTTCCATTCCATTTTAAATATACCATAAAGAATCTTTTTTACTGTGAAATTGTTTGTACCTTTTTTGGAAGGATTTTGATGTAAAACCGATGATATACACGCATTCCTCTTAAACGAGCAAAACGCATATAAATTCTCTAATTTTAGCTCTTACAGTACCTTCTATAATATTTTTCTCTTGCTTTCCATTCAGTTTTTATTGAAGCGCACTCAGAAAATCCAATTGCAATGTTTGTTTGTCTTTAGAGAGGGCCAATTTCCCTTCTTTCAGCAGCTTGTTGTATTCCTGTTTGAAATCCGACCGGATAAACATGGGCTTGCCCTTTTTCAGCTTGGGTTGTCCTGCTTTGGGCAGCGCTATCGCTGGATTAAAAGCCATTTGCGTGCTGTCGTACTGTGTAAAAAGCTCATGCGAGGTGCTGGAAAAAGGAAATAAAGGTTAAAACCAAATGGAAATAACATTTCATGGTTCACTTACAGTTTGCCAATATCCGTGGGCAGTGCTCCATCACCCGATGCGGGCACACCATTGGCAATATGCATAGCCAGGCGCCGCACCGTGGGATGATAATGACGTGCCAGGATGGTGAGCTCGTACAGCGACGTTGCAGCCGCATTGCAGTACTCGGGGTCCTCCAATTCAGGATCATAGCGACCCGAGCCAATGGTGCAGTCCGTGTCGAGCAGGGCATCCAGCACGGAAGTCAGCTGGAATGTCTGCTTGATGGTACCCAGTGTCGCCAGAGTGCCATTATGTAGCAGATACAAGCTGCCTGTTAGCAGACGCTTCACAAACGCCATCAGACGCTGCTGGCTCATGTTGCGTCGCCGCTTGACCAGCACCTCGTCCAGAGTGCGCAGAATGATGGTAAAATCATCGTGATTCTTGCCCGCCTGCACGGCCAGCATATTCCGATAAAAATGCTGGTAGAAACGTATAGGATCAATGTTGAGGACCTCCCCCTGTCCAGAGAGGATAACAAAGATGGTTTGTATGCAGTGCAGACGCTCCCGATAGCCCAATTCGTCCTGTTCTTCGAGTATCTTATTGAGCACGTTGATAAGGTCTGAGAAAAAGTCCAGATTGATGACATGAGCAAATCTGAAAGAGAAATCGAAAGATTATAGAGGCTTCAAGGGCGGCATTAAGAGCAAAACTCACTCTGCTAGACCTTCCAGTATAGCACTCAGAACACGTGATGTGGGATCATTTTTTAGCACACGAAAATAGATGTTGAATACCATTTTAATGATCTCCGTGAGCTTCTGTAGCTTCACTTGCTTGTTCTCCTCAGCGCGGGTCTCTTCGAGCTCCTTGTTCAACTCCGTCAGCTTCTTTCTCCGCTTACGTTCCTTTTTGGACATGCTGATCAATCGCTGGCGATGCGATTCCAGCTTCTTTTGCTTCAGCTCGTTCTCCTTCTCGGCATCCAGATTGACATTCTTGATCTTGAGACCCATCATGCAGGTGATGCACTCCACATGGACATTGTTCTGCTTCGTTTTGATCAAATGATTGATGCGACGCACAATAAACAGACTCATGTCCAACTTCTTGTCGTTGGCAAAAAGCGAGCGAAAGCATTGATTGACTGCTTGACGCATGGTGCCATAGTGGCAGTTGAGCATGTAGACCAGCAGCTGGGCAATGTTCTGAACGTAATTGAAGTACGGATGCGCCTCCAGCAGCTCACACATGCACTGGACGGCCACGGTGGCCAGTTTCACGGTTTGTGGGTTCTTCACGCCTCCTCTTTTGTTCACCTGCGCCGTGAACTGTTCCAGCTTTTGCAGAAACTTCTTGAACTGCTGCAGGAGGGCATTCTCAAAGGTGACACGCTCCAGCGTGGCCTTGCGCACCGTTTGCATTTTGGTATCCACTTGTCCCACACGATATTCGGGCAGGATGTCCTTAAAGATCTCCGTAACCGAGATCATGGCCAGCTTACGCACAGGCATTAGGTTGGGCAGCCCACTGGCAGGGTTTATTTCATCCATGAGCTCGTAAAGAGCATGAAAATTGCGCATCTTGTCCTCTGGCTTCTCCAGCATTCCCGAACAGATGATTCCGATGCGATACTTTTGACGCTCGAGCTCCTGCTGGCGGGCAATCAGCAGATCTGTGGTTGAAATCATTTTCTTTGTGGCCGGTATGGGCACTCCAGCTTCATCGTTGACTACATCATCATCGCTGTCCATAAATACACTGGCGTCGTCGTCCTCCTCTTCGTTAACCTCCACATCCGAATCCGCCTCCTCCTCTTGCTTCTGCAGCTTCGGCTTGGGCACGTAGTCCACTTCGGTGGTCCTGGTTATAATCTCGCCTTCCCTGGACTTGATGGGCAGCAGATTCACCTTAATCTTTTGCGTTTCCTCTTCCTTTTTGCTGGCCGTGGCGTAGGCCATTTCCAGGCCCACGGATTGCTGCTGATCATCCACATCTTCAACTGCCTTGGCCTTTCTTTTGCGTTTGTTTTCATTGAGCAGCGCCAGATCATCGCCATCCAGCATATCCGCAATGTTATCAAGCAGCAGATCATCGTCACCGTCGTCGTCGTCCGCCTCTAGAGGATCCAATCCCAAGGATGATAATTTATTGTGCTTCTTGCGCTGTGCCAAATTATCACGCTTGCGTGCCTTTTGGGAGAATATACTGGGGCCCTTTTCGCGTTTGGAGCTCAGTTGATCACGTTTTTGTTTAATTTTATTTTGTTGCTGTTTGGTGAGCGGCGTTTTCTTGGACTTCAGATGCGCCGCACGCTTCACCGAGCTTATTTTCACCTTTTTCTGTCGGTAGAACAGTTGCATTTGAGTAATTTGAGGGTAATTATATTTAGTTAAGTACTTACCGCCCCCATTATAGTTTATTTAATTTATAAAACGCGTAAATACAAATTTTAAATGTTGATTTGTGAGCACATGGCAAATAAATGGGGCTGCCACTCTGCGGAGAAGTGCAACAGCTGTGGGTGCTGCCAGATCGATTAATTTAAGTTAACAGCGCTGCCACCACGTCTGGTGTTTCTGTTTCACAAAACAACAAAAACAAACCAAAACAAAAATTATGTCTGAAGATGAAGAGGATTATATGTCGGATAAGTTCCTGGCGGGGTAACTATGCCCCAAACACTTCTCCAACCCGAAACTAATGATCCCCCACAGCCTGCAGGATGTGCGCCCCAGCTTAGTGCAAGATCACGGGAAAAAACGCGCCATTAAAGTCCAGGCCAAGCAGCAGGAACACCATAAGCGGCAACGAGAGACTGCTGCGGCCACGTCCAACCTGAAGAATGAACGGCTGCAGCAGGACCTCAATAAGCCCCTGGCTGCGGATAACAAAGGGTTCCAGCTGCTGGCCAAAATGGGCTACAAGGCGGGCACTGGTCTTGGCAAACAGGCGGATGCCCGCCTCGAACCCATTGGAATAACCATAAAAAACGATCGCGGCGGCTTGGGAAGAGAGGCAGCCATCGCGGAGCTAGCCGCCAAGCGACAGGAGCTACGGAGAGCTCATCTGCTGCACAGGGCGGGCATCGATTCGAACGAAGAGATCAGCACAGAGGCATACCGAAAGAGAGCCATGCTAAAGGCAGAGGAACGCAAGCTTCAGTATGATATAAGACGATGCCAGCAGACATGTGAATCCCTAGATGTTGCCGCGGATGTTCAAGAGCCTGATCTGGACTTCTTCTGGCAACCAAAACCAAAGGAGAAGGAGGAGAGCGGCAGTGAAGCAGAGCAGGACTTGCCCGAAGAAGATGAGGAACTCCCAAAGGAGGAGCAATACAGTGCCTCCGAGCAGCTAGAACTGCTTACGGGCTATCTTCGCACTGCTTATTCCTTTTGCTACTGGTGTGGCACACGCTACGACAGTGGCGAAGATCTGGAGACCAACTGTCCCGGACTCACACGCGATGATCATTAAAAATACATTTCGAGTTAGTAAATATATATAAGTTCACAAAAATCTCTGCACTTTTACAAGTATTTTACAATAATACGTAGTCAAAAAATATTTAGCGGTGTGTTAGGGTTCGGTTACTGTATACAAGAAAGGGTTCTATAGACGAGTTGGAATCGATGTGGTGGTTTGGTGTGTGTTAAATGAGCAACAGAGAAGCTATAACCGACCCTCTAGTTTCTGTATCAGATCGTGAGTGCGTTCGATGACGCTGTAGATGAACGGCCGCTCCATGGGATCCGTGCGCAGCATGTAGTTTATCAGATCATGCATGTCCTGAAAAAGATTATACAAAAAATAAGAAAAGAGCAGCAGAGTTTAAGAAGATTTCCTCCAACCTCTGTATAAATGGAATCCTCGGGAATGTTTATATTGCCGCTGAGTACGGCCAAGGCAACGCTGTCACCACGCTCATAGATGGGATCGAATGGGGAGTTGAAGTAGCACATGGCATACAGCACACAACCAAGACTCTGAAATGGGAAATAGTATTTTCAAATGTTTAGCTATCATCAGAAATAATTACTCACCCATATATCCGTTCTTTCGTCAATGGTGCAGTAGCTTTTCACGGAAAACAACTCCGGGGCTCGATACACAATTGAGCTGCGCTCCTCGGCCTCATCCTGCAGCCGCTGGGCATCCGATTGGCTAACAATCTGCAAGCGTGCCTCCGTCATGGAGCCCAGATCCACTATAATGGGCTCAAAAGAATCCGATAAGCATATATTGGCTGTTTTCAGATCACGATGGGCCAGGGGCACAGGCTTCGCTTCATGGATGGCTTTGACACCCTCGCAGACGCCCAAAAAGATTTGCACGATCTGCGCTTCCGGCATGTGGTCTTGCTTTCTTGCCCGCAACTGCAGATGATCCAAGAGTGCGCCATGCTTGTAGTACGGCAGCACAATGTACAATGTGCTCGTTGTATTGATGACTATATCAGCCTGACCCTTTAGCTCGTAATCAACGACCCGGATCACATTTTCCGAGTCGATTTTTCTACAATTTTCAATTTCCCGCAGAGCAATGTTCTGGTCGTCGATGCTGTGGCAGGTGATGCGCTTTATCGCGTAGCTCCGTCGGGTGGCTGGATTCTCCCCAAGGTCTATTAGACTGAAGCCCCTGCACAGATAGATAGGAATAGATAAGATATTTCCAGATTCATCGAAAAGAGAGATTGTTACCCTTGGGCCAGCCTTTCGCGAATCGTATATCGTGAGCCATTGATGTTGAGCGTCTCTTTTCTGCAAAAGCAGCCACGTTTCATAATCAGGGTCCAACCAATGCTTTGCATTTTGTCTCTATTACACTATTTACTTGATAATTTTAAGCTTAACCACTAGTTTAATTCATATACAAAACCTAAATATAAAACAGTTCGGAGCTATTAGCATGTTTATGCGTGGCAATGTTCCCTATAATCGATGATTGTGAACTAGATTTAAGGTTCTTTCTGTTTTCTGGTTATGATTTGTATGACTTAAAGCTAAGCAGTATTGCTTTTGGTAGAATTGTTTGTATTTTCTTAATTAAATTGCTTCTTTGAGGATGATTTATTATAGTTTTCTAAAATCATGAATATGCAAACGCATAACCAGAAAACCTATTCGCGCTATGCAGCTGTTTGAAAGACAGGGCTGTTATTATGGACATGTGGCTGCACAGCGTTGCCAACCGATAACGAAACATCTGTCAATGTGCGCGGCTTACAAGAGTAGGCCAAAAACAGCTGATTATAGGCATTGTCGAGCATTCAATTATTTAATTTTTCTTTATTTAATCAATGACAACAATGGAGGATGATGCCTGGCAGGATCTCATTGGCATTAGTGCAGATCCGCCCGACAGACGCGACAAGTGCGAACAGTGCAAGTGAGTGGGAGGTGCCTTAATATTCATGAGAAATTTCACAATTGTGGTGCTTTTTTTTTCTGCAGGCGACCCGCTGTCGTCTGCTGGTGTCCCGCCCTACCGCAGCCGCCGCTGGCGGTGGCCTCGCAAATCGTGATACTACAGCACCCTGCCGAAGAGAAGCGTTCCCTTCGCACTGCCCTGATGCTCCAGTTGGGCCTGGAGCCGGGAAAATGTGTTGTCTACAAGGGGAAACGCTTTCCCAATCACAAAAACCATGCGGAACTGCAGCAAATCTTTGATTCGCCACAGACGCTGGTCCTGTATCCTAGTAAAGACTCTGTGCCTTTGGAGGAGATCGATCGCAGTGGCGGTCCCTACACTTTGGTGCTCATCGATGGAACCTGGTCGCAGGCAAAGGCGATCTACGCTAGCAGTCCCGCCTTGCACCGCCTGCGTCAGGTGAAGCTCATATCAGTGGGCACCAGCGACTATATTATACGCACCCAGCCCACGGAGGGCTGTCTGAGCACTCTGGAGACGGCGGCTCAATGTCTGGCCGTTTTGGAAGCACAGCCAGATCTGCGACAGGTGCTGGTGCGTCCACTGCACGCCTTGTGCAAATATCAACTAGACAACGGCGCCGTCGAGCATCAGTCGAAGGAGTTCCTGATGAAGACCAATCAATATCCCAAGCCAATTGGCAAGAGATTGAGTCGCCTGCTCAACCAAACAGTTTGTGGATCCGCGGAGAAGGAGACGTGATAGAGAGACACCGGTAAACAGTGTGGTTTATGCTTTTTACGTAGTTTTATAGTGAGCTTCTGTGCTCGGCCATAGCAATATTTAGCCATTTAATACAAATAATTTGTAATTTTATACCCAAAAATGAGTACTTTACACAACGGGATTGTTCCTGGCATCTGTGAGAGCGCGTAGGACAACGCACTTGATGATGGCAAAGCCTCTCCCACAGGCATTCTCTACGTCCTCTATGGGAAGTTAAGTTTTTAAAGTATTTTGGATCACTTTTTCTGCGTGGGATTACTTACTTCCCTCATTCTCGCAGACTTCGATGGAATCTCCAGTAGCTGGCCAAACATATTTGCGCACAAGATCCGTATTTAGTTTATAGTTATCCATTAGGCCGGCTTTTTCAAAGAAGCAATGGAAATAGCACTAGAAGAAGCATTGGAACACATAGAATCTCAATCAAAAGTGTGCGTTGAGTCACCCTTACCATGCTCGTTTTATCACTCTCATCTGGCAGAGCCCCAGTGGTATTGAACTGCAGGACATTCGCTGAAAGAGTCCATATATTAATACCCCACATCTTCATCCTTTGGTTTCCTCTCCTTGACTCACACATTGGTGTGATAAAACTTGCATTACAGTAGTGCATGACTTCATCAAAATCCAAATAATCAGCTGCCCTGGGGGCTGTTGTCGTAGTGGATATATCATCCACATCGCCATCTAAACTGTCATAGTTTATAATGAATATGTCGCCATTATCCTTGGCATGATCCTGCAGGGCCTTTATAGTGCACAAACTGAGGCTCAACAGAGCAACGACCGCCAATGTTTTGAACAGTATAGAAAACATTTCGAAGTAAAATGATTTCTGGTTTGGTTTTAGCTAGGGATTGCTGCCCTTTTATAGGAAATATTTTGATGGTTTCGAACATGCAATGCACTGTTACAATAATTTTGAATAATATTTGCTGAAATTGGCCTACAATTCACACACAAAAGAGCACACATTCCACCTCCATAGATTGCTCAATTAAAGATCATCTATTGTAATAATTTGTATGCCTCTCTTACCATATGGAATCAAGTTCTCATCCGCACATTGCCCCCTGATCGATTTGAAAAATGCATGCATTTCCTGCTGCTTTTCAGGACTATCGGTCACTATATCCTGGCCAAAAACCAGTATCAAAGATAACAAACCAATCACAAAAATAGCACGAAACATTTTTCGACTGCAACCCAGAGAAACTCTGACTGGTTTTGGAGATATACGAACCCCTTTTATATGATCTTTCGAGCCGTGATCATGTGATAAATGTTTTCCAATTGATGAGATCATTAAATATTTAAACTAAATAGTTGTTGCACTTTAATCGAACAATAAATACATGAAGAGTGATATAACGAAATTTCGATATTTCAATGAGTTTTTAACAAGAATTAGTTTAAATAATAGTACTGTTAGATGGTTAAACTTATCGAGAGCATTGTCGAGTCGTAGATTGCGCAACGCAGAGTGCTTAGAGTGGGGCATGGGTTCAGATCGGATTGGATCGGGCCAAAAAGGTTTTATAATAAGTATAGAAAAAGTTCAGAGCTTCCTTAATAATAATTTTCGCTTAAATTTGAATTTGTAGTAATTTTCGTTGGAATTTGATTAAATTACTCTATGCAACGTCCACGTCGCATCCACGCGTCAGACCTTGGCACCCCAGGCCCGCTTCAGCAGATAGGCGCCCTTCTCCGCAATCATCACCGCCGGTGCATGGGTATTGCCCGCCGTCACCTTGGGCATAATGCTGGTGTCCATCACGCGCAGTCCCCGCACGCCATGGACCCTCAGCTCGTGATTAACCACCGCCATGGGATCGTGGGAGGGACCCATTTTACAGGAGCCCGCCTGATGATTCTCAGGCCCGGTGTTCTGGCGCACAGCGCACTCCCAGTAGGCATCGCTCGCGAAGGCGTGCGACTCACAGCCCTTCACCACGGTCTTGTCCAGCCGCATGCCGTACTGCTTCAAGGGTGACGTCTGCGACAGCCTTATGGCGAACTTGATGCCCTCCACCAGGGTCTTAACATCGCGCTCATCCGTCAGATAGTTGGCAAAGATGCGTGGGGGATCCAGGGGATCCGCCGAGCGCAGGGTAATGTAACCACGAGACTTGGGGTTGAGTACAGCGGGGAATATCTGTATGGCTCGAGAGTTGTTCGAGAGGAGTTCCCCCACCTGTCCGGTGCGGGCACAGCTGGCCAGGTAGCCGCCAAAATAGAGCTGCAGATCGGGCAGATTGGGGCGATCGGCCCAGCGGGTGGCCATCTTTGCGGTGACATCGGAGATGCCAGTGCCCGACATCAGGCCATCGCGGAAGAGCAAGTACTCCATGGCCGTGGCCCAGTTGAGGGGCGCCGTATCCGCATCATCGATGAAGAAGTTCGTGAAGTAAGCCACATGGTTCTGAAGGTTCTTTCCCACGCCCGGGAGATGATGGACTGGACGGACATTCACCTTTTGCAGATCCTCTTTGGGTCCTACGCCACTCAGCAGCAGGATCTGTGGCGAGTTCACTGCACCACCACTGACGATCACCTCCTTCTTGACAAGGATCTTGCGCATGCTGCCAAACTGATCGCTAACCTCCACACCCACAACGTTTTTGGTTCCCGGATGGATGAGCACCTTGGTCACTGTGGTGTTCAGCAATATGTGCAGATTGTTACGCATGCGAGCGGGTCTTAGGAAAGCCCTGGCCGAGCTATAGCGAATGCCATTCCTGGCCGTCATCTGGGCAATCATGAAGCCTGTCGAATTCTGTCCGTTTAGATCCTGCACCGAGAAGCCCATCTCCTCGCCGGCCTTCAGCAGGGCATAAGACAGTGGCGGATTGTAGGGGAACTTGCCCACTGGCAAAAGGCCGCCCTTGGCATGGTATTCGGTGCCCACGGCATCCAATTCGAGATTATCCTCTGATTTCTTGAAGAACGGCAGGACATCCTGGTAGGACCAGCCCGGATTTCCCTGGGCCGCCCAATCATCGTAGTCCTCGCGATTGCCGCGTATGTACATCATGCCATTCATCACCGAAGTGCCGCCTAGGACCTTGCCACGAGGCCAGTAGCAACGCTGCTCCATGGAGGACAAGCAGGCCATCCTCTCGGGCTCCGTATTGTAGCGATAGTCAATGTCACTGCCAATGAAATTCAGGAACATGGAGGGGATCTGTGCACCCACCGGTTCATCGCCACCTGAAATGGTACAAACAATACGAATTTTTGGTTTAGTCGTGAGGAGTCAGACACCGTATCCACCCCCCGATTAAGAGTCACTTTAAAACTCGACTTCAATAACCTTCTGCGTCTGGGTGGCATCTCAATTAGATGCTTGCAACATCTGAGGCACGCTTTCGCTTAACCCCTGGCTAATCGATTATAATTTGTATTGCTCCAATCAGCATTCTACTCGAAAGAATTTCCGATTCGAAGAGTCCACGACTCGTAATTAATTAAATCCAATCACAGATGGAATCTTTGATTGTTTTAACCACAGCGTGGGAGCCGAAAGTTGTAGCCGCAAAAATCACAAATCGCACACAAAAGAAATTCAAGAAAATAGCAAATAACCAATACCCCCTCTGATTCATTCAGTATTAGCGTTATATATGTTCCCCATATTGTTCATAACTTGTTCTCCAGCAGCCAAAAACAAACGAAATAAGAAATAAGAGACAACAATTAGCACCGCAGCGAGACGTATTCTAATTAGCTGAGAATATAACCCCCCTCAAAGACAATAAACAAGATAAAAACATCTTTTAATATATATGATCTGTATAAACATGCTGAGCATGCTGTTTTATTTTTTTTTAAGAAAGTAACAAACGATTGGCGGTATCATAAACCATTAACATTGACTTTCAACACAGCACAGAATTGTTTTCTCTTTAGCAGATTTATTTTTGAACAATCTTTAAAAGCCAACAAACCACCTTCTTAATTTTAATTAAAAGCATTTCAGATTTGTCTTAACAAAAAACTCAGAGCACAAACTATGCACAAAATTAAGCCATTAGCCATCACAATTGAGGGTCATTTCTATCAGCCTAATGCAAAACTCTTTAAGACAAGAACTTGCTTAGCTGTACCTTCATTTTTCCGGTTTCATTTTGACATTGACTAAACATTTGATGAATTGCATGTCTAATGTCAACCCAAGATTAAACCATACTTGTGATGAGCATGAGTTTGGAGTCTTTGAAAGTGTAGTTTTCATAGACAATAAGCCAAGTAATGGCCACAACTAATTGCACTTCACTGCACCCTGACTGGGGCATTGTATAAGTAACGCCAACGCATTGACAACTTTGAAAATGTTTCTCTTTCCTCGAGGGTTTCATTATGCAATTAGTGTAATTAGTGACTGGGCATAAAAATTGTCACGTATACAATTGAAAACGACGAATAGACGGTAACCCACAAAGTAAGCCAACCAGAGAGAAGAATGCTGATAAGACGGGTCTAATGGGATCTATGAGAATGTTTTCCCAGCGATAGAGAGAGGTATTAAGTGATTTTCTAGAGACATGAATAACTAATTAAGTTATTAGTGATGAATGGCGAAAAATTATGATGTTTAATGAGGTGTTTTTTGGTGCTCCGACAAAATAGAGGGATTTTTGTTTTGTTTTTTGGTTTTTAACCGATTGAATTATATTCCATAAATGATTTAAGTGATTTGCTAATGCTTTCCTCTCATAACTGGTGCTATAGATCCAGTTTTCAAATTTCGCAAATTAAATGTAAAATTATTCAGTGCTAAAAAGCCTCTTCAGCAGAGTTTACCGCATATTTGTTTCTCGTTAAGGAAAAGTGAATGCCCTACACACTCGTTCCGAAGTTCCACGTTCCCCGTATTGTTCATGCATTATAATTCATTCATAAAAAAATGTAAGGTAAAAAAAACCAACAATTATTCCAATGCAAAAAAGTCAAGTCAAGCGGAACGTAAAAAACCTCCATGAGGCATTGGCGGGGGCATGCAGCAAATCCTATATAGCAAGAAGACATTTGCATGGGGAACTGCCTTGGGGGCAGCAATGGAGCCGCTGCTCTAGGTGGCAGTGGCAGCAGCTCGTTTAGTTTACATAATGCTCGTGGCAGAGTTGCGGTTGCCCAAGTCTTAGCTGCTGCTGGTGCTGCTGCTGGTGCTGTTAGGCTTCAATTACTTCTAAACAAATGCCACATACATAACGTGCATCTAATTGCCCGTGAGCACACTGTGGCTGGCAACATGTTGCATGCAACACTCACACACACCCACACACACGCGAGAGACGAAACAACAACACTTACCGGCTTCGATCAGCAACACCTTCCACTGGGGCACCTCGGAGAGACGTGAGGCAACCACAGAGCCGGCCGAGCCGCCGCCAATGACAATGAAATCGTACTCGTAATCCGGCTCCGAACGAAACTGCCAACAAAATGGATTGGATTGAATGTGATCTGGTTAGCCACACGTCTTGACCATATACGGATCTTTGGCTTACCCGCGTGCTGGCCCGTCCGCAAGGATCCTCGAGATCGCATTGGGAGCGTATGAAGACCTCCAAAAGGCCCATGAACAGCATGAAGGCGCTGCCGCCGCAGGTGGAGGCGAGGGTGGGCCCCGTGGGTACGCCCACCAAACAATCGCAGGAGGATGGACTGGTGGCCATTATGATAAGGCAGTGCTGTGGAATGAAAAGAGCAGAAAACGAAAGATTTAAGAAACGAACTTGAAAAAAAAATCTTCAGAAATTATAATTCAATATTTAAATGTATCTATTTTTGTTTGTTTTAATAATTTGCCGTTGATTAAACACAAAACCAAAGCCAAAGGGCAAAATCATAAATATAATTCCAAATTCCGCAATTCCAAACTTCTGTTTAACCTTGCCGATCCATGGGGCATGGCATGGAAGACAAAGACAAAAAATCATCTAAGTAATGCTCCAGCAGCAGCAGCAGCAGTACTGCAATTAATAAAAGTACCAACCGCAGCAGACAATGGGCGTCATCGCAGTCGAAGAAGTAAAACAAAAGCTGAATAAAATGGAATTAAAATCAGAAAAAGATACTTTTTTAATATCGTTGGGCATTTGGCAAAAAAAAAAAAAAAAGCGGCAACTGCCGCCAGCAGCAGCAGCAGCATTGGCAATTACCAAAAGGCCAAGTCAGACAGACAGAGCTCATCATCTTGGTTGGGTCTTAGCTCTTGGCTTTTGTTCAGTCAGCTGCATAGTTTCACATGACCTTAGCCCCGGACGAGGGGCTCGGGCTCGGGCTCTGGCTCTTTTCCTATTTGAAATTTCAAAATTACTCGTACTCTCTGCTGGGGCCTACTGCCTAAAACAGAAGCAATGAGAGATTGAGTAATGTCCATTATAATTATGTCATTTGCAAACGTTTTGATGACCTCTGGGCGGGTGAGATTTGAGTGATTTTTAAGTGAGAGTTTTGGGGAGACCGATAAAGTTGGTACACACCACATCCAGGCATGATAATTAGACAAATATGTACTTTTAAAGCCCAAAACCCAACCCACAAATCAGCACATTTTTGGGAAGAATCCGACAACGTTTTTGACCTCAATTAAATCGAAACGGCTTAAATCAATCAAATTGCAATTTGCAACCAAACCAAAAGTGGAAGCCAAAAACAAAAACAACCACCAAAGCCCGAAACTGAAAATGAAACCCAAAAAGTCAGAGCCGGAGAATCACCAGAGAAGATCATGCTACAATTGCTACAGTTCGTCTTTTTTTTGGTGTTCGCATTTGACATTTGAAACACGATTTTTCATTCAATTTGAATGGGATTTTGGTGTCTTTCTTGTTTTAAAGTTGAAGGATTCAACGAAAGTAAGGCAAAGCCAAACTAAAGCCAGAGTGCATACGCAACTGTGGCTGAAAGAGAGGCAGTTGACCTCGCAACAAGTTTTCCAGGCAGGCTATGGAAAACCAAAGCGGGGGCTACGGGTACAAGTACATGCGAACTTCACAAAAGCCAAAGAAAAACGCGTGCAAAAGTCGTGCAGCAATCAGAAAATTAAAAGTTGTTCGGGACAAGTTTTGTTTTTCCAGTATTGTGGCATGGAAATCGATGGAAAACTTAAGGGAAATCCTAAGCAAGTGCTGCTCTCTGTCATGTCTCTGTAATTATTCAATTAATTAATGACACTTTTTGTGCCTCTTCTTTGGCCTATTCACACTTCCTTTTGCGACAACAATGTTATCTGTGAGTTTTTGTTCATAATTATGAAGAGCTTGTTTTTTTTGTATTAACAATTTTATCGGATGTACATAATATCTTGTGCACTGAAGCGATCCAATCCGATCCGATCCCCGCATGTCGATTATAATCGTAGTTGCGTTGCAGTTGTCTTCTTGTGGTTTTTGTATTGATATCGCTTGGCATTGTCTTCATTGCTGCCGTTGCATTTGAAGGTTTCTTTGAGTTGTCAGTCTGCCAGTCTGCCAGTCAGTCAATCAGTCAGTTAGTGAGTCAGTCAGTCAGTCAGTCAGTCAGTCAGTAAGTCGGTCTTGTGCTCAGGGGTGTGAACAATACCGCAGACAGAGATAGAGTTTTTTTTTGGGTTTGGTTGAAGTTGTAGTGTACCTCCTTGCCATATGTTTAGCTATGGTTTCTGAGTAGGGGAGGGCGAGGGCGCTTATTAATGTGGGAACTGTGCATTTATTAGAATTTTAATCATAAAGTAATGCAATTTATGCGTGCCATGACAAAGGCGCCAGATAAAACCATGTGATTATAGTGCGGGGATTGTGTAAGGGCTCTGTCTTTGGCTCTTTGGATGGGGTGAGATCTTTGGACCTGTCATAATAATAGCTTCCCCATCAAATTCACAAAATTTGTGAGACTTTCACACCCAATAACTTGAAGAACTTCATTGGCATCCATTGGCAATCCATCATTCAATTAAACTGAGAAAAATTCACATCATTTCAAGAAATTTCACATCTACTTTGGAGTCAATTTGGAGACCAGCAATTTTCAACTTCCCCTCCGCTTAAAAACTGGAACATAATCAGTGGATAAAAACTATAGCAAATTTAATGCTCAAACACATTGCGGCAAATTGTAGTCATTCATTTGGCCAATGGACCTCCAACTATGAACTGGAACGGGTTTTGGTCTGATTTTTGTATGGCTTTTATTCGCTTTTTTCTATCTAAATCTTAACTGTAAACGAGCAAAAAAGTAGCAAAAAGAAAGAAAAACCAATAAAGAGACAAAATAAAACACTGGCCATAAAGTCTTGCACGTTCGAGCATCAAATTGACAAGAGCTCTCTGGCAATGCGTATGAATATATTAGCGCGAAAGAGCCAAATGCAAAAACGGGTAAAGACAATGTAAATAGATAATGGGGAGGAGTGGGGCGATTAAGAGGAGGGAAAAAGTTAATAAATAAAGCGAAACACGTACGAAAATGTAGGTGCAACATGTTGCCGCCGGTCTTCCACAGAGTGCAGCAATAAATTAACACCAGCAACAACACCATCCATCCTCGGGTGCCCCCACGGAGAAGATAACGAGGCTGCAAATGCAAACACAATATTGACGTTACGCAGTGCGCTCACAGTGTGCTCTGACCATTAGAAATTGGCCAAGACCAAGAAATCAAAAGAGTGTGGAGCTCCAAGTTGCAACTACAACGTGCAACCTGCAACTGGCAGCGGCAGCGGCGGCGGCGGCAATTGCATTGGCAGTAGTCAGAGAGGAAACTGCCTCGCAATGTCTGTCTCTGTGTCTCTGTGTCTGGCCAACTTGGCCAATGTCTGACTCAAAGTCTGAGGCTGATGTTGCATTTGGTTGTTCCCGCCGCCGCTGCCGCTGCTGCTGCTGCAACCATTGCCGGTCTCTCATGGCTCTTTGGCCATCTCTTGACTTCCTATTTTCACTTTCATTCGTCATGCGCGTGGCGGCAAATAGAAATGCAACAACAGGCACAAAATCTACTGCCCAAACTGCAAACCCACTTTGGGCTTTTCTTGCAGTTTTTCTTTAGTTTTTCTTGTAGTTTTTTTCCTTGTGGGTTGTCTCTGTCAACGCGCCATCAACAATGTGCGAATATTTTTTGTTGTATGAGAATCTGTTGCTGGTTTTTGCTTCATCGTCTTATGCCTCATCATAGCAATATTTGGTTAATGCACTTTGCTTTATGTTTTATGGCCAACAATGATGGTGTTTAATTGTCCGAGATTTCCAAGATTTTTATTGGCTGAATTCTAGCAATGCACTTGTGCTATTTCCCCTGTGCTTAAAGTTTGTAGCTCCATTGTTCATTAAGTCCATTTCAATACTGATTAAGATCAATAAAACTCGGGGGGAAAAACAATAAAAACGGAACTCGTGTACATCTGCATTGATTGGTAATTGTATTTTTATTTATTTTTCCAGATAATTGCGCATTATAATTTATTTAGATGGCATTGGCCGGCACGATTTTCGAATGGATTTTCAATGGATATTTCCACTCTCCCAGAAACAGAAACGGAAATGCCCCAAGCTGTGGGGCTACAATTTTTGTAGAAAATTTCGAAAGCAGCAGCAGTTGAAAAAAACCAAACTGCTTTACAAAATTTATTTAAATTTAGTGTGTTTTTTTGTGTTGCACGAACTACGTGATTGAATATTTACATTTTGTTGCATTTCGCCGAAAAAAAAAAACAAAAAAAAAAAACACACAAAATGTTGCAGCAACTTTGCATGTAATACCCTTGGCGTTTGCCAATTACGTGGCAGCCACACAATTAAGTTTCAAGTGAAATTCTGCAATTGCGGTGTGCTGTGCGCATCATTCGGGCGATTGTCAAAGACTCTCCAGATGAGGCTGGCTTTGTGCCGTGATTGATCGCTGGTTACGTGCTGGATAAGGTAAGAAACAAAAATCAGCAACATCAGCAGCAGCAGCACCACCACCACCATCTCTTTAGTGGCCCCCGAGGCGGATGCGGAGCCCACTCAACGACGTTGTTCGGGAGCTGCCCGTCAACTGGGTTGCCATTCCATGGATTTGCGATCTCCTCGGGGCTCTTCGGGACAGTAACAACACTTTTAGTTTCATTGCTAAATGAGTGAATTTGTTAACAGGGTTTTGTAGTCGCCGTGGCCGTAATTGATGTTTTGCCAAAATTTCTCACGCTTTTCGAAAAGGATAGCCGACACCTTAGGGGCTGGCGATAGATACCTCTTCTTCTATGTGGCAATGGGATAGTCCATAGGATAGTCAATCATTTCACCAAATATGCTAATCAACTTCTTATGAAAATTTTGTCCACTCACGTTCCAACGGCTGTCTTTTTGGCCAGCAAATGTGCCATAACGAATTGTTAACAAATAAAAAAGCACAACAACATTTAAATGGCAAATGGCAGAGATCCCAAGCAACAGATCGGACACACATAAAGAGACACACAAAAGGAGGCAAGTAAAAGGCAGCGAAGGGGAACGAACATACTACTCGCCACAGCGCCACATGCTGCAGCATTGAATGAATGAACGAATGGCCAAAACCCAAAAAAGGGAGCAAAACAACAAACAACAACACAAAAACAAACAACAGGCAGCAAAAGTCAATCGATGTCTTTGAAGAGGAGCAACAAAAGGCAAAATCTTTTCCATACCAGACGGTAAGAGCCAGAGCCCCCCCGAACGCGAGATACGATATAGCGGCGACAGCACGCTCCCAAAACATGGAGACATACAAATTTTTATCTGCTGCTGACATTTGAACATGACTTCAACTATGGGACTATGGGTGGACGGGGACTCGTGTGCAAATAGTTTTCGTTGCCGTTTTTGGAGGTTTTTTTCGTGTGCTACAGAAAAGAAAGCGCTGCGGGGCCCCTGGGCGTGGGTGTCAGCCGGTCAAAGCACTCTGCTCTCCATTGCCTGCCGCCCACCGAAACCCCTTACATATACATAGGTAGCTACGAATATCAATACCAATTTTTTTTATTGAAATGCTCATTGGCCACTGTTTGCCCTCAATACAAATTTTGATGGATCATCGCCGTCTACTTTAATTTTGCACTCAACGAAATTTTGTGCGGTAGAAAAATGTAAAAGATCTCCTCCAAATGTACATCAAATTTGATATGCAAATCGAACAAAATTATCTTCACAGCAGTCGCAAGCCTTTCGAATGACTCTTTTTTTTTGTTTTTTAATGAGTTCATGCATAAAATCAGAGCAGAGCAAATGTTAATATGAAATTCTTTTTGATTTGCTGAACTTTATTGTTTGAGCTTTGATTGCTTTTACTTTGAGTTTTTGTCAGCTGACAGATTAGATGAGTTTTTGGCACTTTCTTTGGTTGATTGGCTTCTAATTTATGAGGAGATATTTAATGGTTTTTAATCATACTCTAGGAATATTGCTCACTGTATAATTAGGGCCAGTGTTTGTTGTATTTTAGTATTAGTAATTTCTTGGGGTATTTGGGAATCACTTTTTCAAGAAATTTTTGGCAAAATATTTTGGTATTTTTCGTGGAATTATTTGCGAGTATTTGTATTTTCTTTGGGTTTTTGGGAATCACTTTTGATGGAAGTATTTTCATACTCTTATGACAAAAACTTTGATGTTCATTTTCTTGCAAGAAATTTGTAATTTCTTTGGATATTCGAAAGTCACATTAAATAATAAATTTCTTGTCCTCATGGCTAATATGCCATAATTTCCCGTAATATTCATACCTCATGACCATATTTCTAAAGGTTTTATGCCCATTTTCACCTCATGAACATTAACATATCACCAGACCAGCAACGACTTGTCTTCAGCTTAAAAACTCTAAGAAAATCTAAGCTGATTTCCCCTTTGGGGGCTTGAAAAGAAAAGCCAGCGCATAACGGATATTCCCATTCATTTTGGATCAAAAGGCGAATTGTACCCACCATAAATAAGCGTAATACCACGGGCTTCCGTCGAAAACAAATGTGGTGGAAATGAAACAGAGGCTGGTTTTGTGGTGGGGCGACGAAACCGGGCTAATTTCCTATTACACAGTAATGAACGTTTAATGAACTGGCATCGTGAAACACCTTAATATGAGAGTCTGTGGCACAGAGACACACACACACAGTACGAATACGAATAATACGCCATGTAATTGAGCACAAAAATCGAACAGATTAGTGATCATATGGAAGGCAAAACCAGACAATGGGTGACCGATTTGATGTGTGTGGAAAAAGAAACCAGCAACTAAGATTAGAAACGTGTCTAGACTCTAGAGGCAGTAAAATCGTGAGACATGTACACTGACGGCAAACAAAACGAATCGAATTGGAATTGGAGCTATTGCAAAAAACAAAAATACAATAAAAGTGCAACTCAATTTATCGCCATGAGGCATCAGAAGACCAATAGACACAACACAAGACTCTGTTGAAGTTCCGTTTCTTGGGTCTTGGGCTTATGACAATGGTAAAATTTCCAGCAGTCCAAGAGGCAGAGGCTGGCCAAAAGAGTTTTCGTTTAGCTTCCTCAATGCCAAAAACGGACATGGCCGAAACACCGCAGAAAATCAGCGAAATAAAAGAAAAACTCAGGCATCAGGCATCAGGCATCAGCCATCAGGTATCGGGCATCAGGCGATTGCATCAACTTACGGTCTATGTCGGTTCAGGTTTCCTTTTCTGTTTGTTAAATTTTTGAAAATTTAATTATTTATTCCTTATTGAAAATAGAAATGCCTCTAGGCCAATTGCTCAATGGCATGGAGATGATAAAAACGAACTGTTCGACTCGTAAAAAATGCACAATTGTAAACAATTTATTTAAACGTTTCTTGTTGCAGTTTTATCTTCTTCTTATTTTCTTGGACACAACACAAAGACACTCACGCGTACAACGGTATTTGTTGGGCTGCCTTCTAGGGTTTTTAGTGTTCCCTTCTTTTAAGCACTGGGCCTCGTTTTTTCAACCTGTTTTGAACTGCGCGCAGACGCAGACCGTTACCGACTCAGTCTCTGGCCGGCGAGCGCGAGGCTTTTTAAGCTTCCCAAAAACCGCGCTGCGCCACTGAGGTAAGCTTTTGGCTTAACGAAGGTTTCATTTGACGAAGCGACAGCTTAAAGCTGGTTAGCAAGCTTGCAAGCGCGCTGCGCTCTTTGGCTTCGTTAAGTTGGGTTTTGTTGTTAATCAAAAGAGAGATTTCTTTTTGTAAAAACAAATACAATTCATTCTACAAATTCTAAAAATTACAATCCAAACAAAAACTATGCATTAAAAGCTTTAGTTCTATAAGAACTTTACTGAATATTTGATGACTCATACAGCTTTGACAGTGCTGCAAAACTCCAGATTATGGCAGCCAGCCACCCCTATGCTTCAATAAGACGTCACAGGTTTCTTCAACCCCTGCTCTCAGACAGCACACTGCCCACACAAAAAGGCACTCTTTCCGCGGAGAGCGCCTGCGCTGGTTTAACGATTTCCAAGCGGACCGAACAGAGGTAAAATAAAGTACCTCTGAGTGGAACTACGTTCTAGTATTGTTGTTTTCGCCCAGCCTGGGCATTGAAAGTGGCAAAATATTTGTAAGGGTTTTGATTAAAAAGTAAGATAGTAATATGTAATAATACCAGTTAAGAATATACTTTGTATTTGAGAGTTGAGAACTTCCAAAAAGTGATATGAAACCAAAGAAAAGTAGAGTCATGTATGCTTTGAAAAAAAAAACAAATAGATAAGAAAACTCTTGGTGTGCTTCATGATGTTAAAATTAATATGAATGTAATTCTAATTGGAATGGAATTTTATGTGGATTTCCAAAAGAACATATTTTAATTCAAACTCGAAAAAAATGAAAAGATTAAGAAAAAGTGAACTCCAGTGAATATGCGGGGGCTGTGATGATTCATGCGTGCACCCAGGCACCCAGACGAGAGCACCCATATATGTACTTAGCGTGTGTGTGTATGGCAGGAAGAGTATCATCTCCCTCTCTATCTCTCTCTCTCTCTTTGACAACCTCAAGTAATGCAAATAACAACAAAACCCAACCATCATCAAGCATAACCTGGCAGCTGCTACCTACCTACTGCCGATGAAAAGAGCATACATTTGTGCGCAAAATCGATGTACGAAAATTTTTCACGTGCCACAAAAAAAAAACACTTAAAGCCAGTCACACAAGAAAAAGTTTTCCTACCAATTTTCCTCGTACAAAATGTGACTAATTGTTATTCCACACAGCTACGCAGTAACTTCCAGAGGGAACAAAAATCTAAGAGAGGCTGAAGCCGCATCCGACTCCATTAAAAATGGCTGAAGAATATATACCAGATGTCAGCATGATGGACACAAGTAAGTAACATATTGCATCTTTATTTGTGGGGTCCCCTTCAAAATCTACTCATTAGGAAGTTTCTTTGAGGGTTGTGAGAAGTTTTTTTTTTGAAACTTTTCAATTCTCCCTAATGAATAATAAAATAAGGAAGAGAAAGGAGGGACCTGGTTGATGTAACCTTTTTTTTATGGAAGGCCATACAAATAGAGGTGTGATTTTCTGTTAGTACTTAGACATGTAGGAGTTTTTATACAGTGGTGTTGAATTTTTTCAATTTATTCCCTAACATCTTGTGCTCTGTTTCCTTTTAGTTTTGCCCGCCATATTGGGACTGACGGCAGCTGCAGTCCTGTCGTCGGTGGCCTGCATCTGTGCTAAACAGATGCGCATTCGGAACAAGAAGCAGAACCATCATGATGCCTCATTCCCATTCCAACCGACCCGACGGCCGACCGCAGTTCGATCGCCCAGCGGCCAGCCGCCGCATTATCTGAAGAAGTCTCCATCGCCAACGAACGGCAAGCAGATGGGTCTGCTGTCGCCCATGCAGGACCAGTCGACCTCACCGACCGCACCACCGAATATGAAATACACCGAAGAGGATGAGGTACCCATGCAGCAGGAACAACAACAACAACAACAGCAGGCTCAGCAGCATCAGATGGGAAACAAGCTGACGGTTGTGGATGGAAACGGGATGAAGCAGTCGCTGCACAATCATCACCATTCGCCGGTGGAGACGATTGCCAATGGGAATGTGACAATCACCTTGGACGACCATGCACTGACCAACGGCAAGGAGCTCGTGATAGCCGATCAGTATGGAAAACTGGGAACGATCTACTTCAAGTTACGCTATCTGGCCGAGAGGAATGCCTTGATGGTTTCGATCATTCGCTGCCGCGGATTGCCCTGCAAAGGCGGATCGGGCGGCACCGGCGACATACCCACTGGCATTAACGGACGCACACAGGCGGCCACCGATCCCTATGTGAAGCTGCAACTGTTGCCCGACAAGCAGCACAAAGTGAAGACCCGCGTGGTGCGGAATACCCGGAATCCAGTGTACGACGAGGACTTTACATTCTACGGCCTGAACATCAACGATCTGCAGAACATGTCACTGCACTTTGTCATACTCAGCTTCGATCGGTATTCGCGGGACGATGTGATTGGCGAAGTGGTCTGCCCATTGTCCTCCATTGAGATCGGTGACATTTCCAAGGAGGCCCTCTCCATCAGCAAGGAGATCCAGCCGCGCAGCCTAAAGATACGTGCCCAGGGACGAGGCGAGCTTCTGATCTCTCTCTGCTGGCAGCCGGCTGCCGGACGTCTGACTGTCGTGTTGCTCAAGGCCCGGAATTTGCCCCGTATGGATGTTACAGGTCTGGCCGATCCCTACGTGAAGATCTATCTGTTGTACAATGGTCAGCGCATTGCCAAGAAGAAGACGCACGTAAAGAAGCGCACTCTGAGCCCAGTATTCAACGAGAGCTTCGCATTTGATATTCCCGCTGCTGAGGTGAGTCAGGAAACACTCGCACAAATGGGGAGAGGGGAGTTTTACATTACTCTAAACATGTAAATGTATTTTTGTTGACATTCCAGGGCACTGGCGCCAGTCTGGAGGGCGTCTCCCTGGAGCTGATGTTACTCGACTGGGATCGCGTGACCAAGAATGAGGTAAGTTCAGGGTTAAGGTCGGACTCGTTCTCTAACTAATGTCACACTAATTGCTTGGGTTCTTGTTGGGGCTTAGGTCATTGGTCGCCTGGAGTTGGGTGGACCGACATCCAGCAGCACCGCCCTGAATCACTGGAACGAGGTGTGCAACTCCCCACGCCGCCAGATTGCCGAGTGGCACAAATTAAACGAGTAATTGAGATGCGTGCAACTACAACCACCGCCTGGAACGAGTGCAGCCCCGGCGCTGGCGCCATTTTTGGAGAAGAGAAGCCAAGCAGGAAAACGGACCCGAGAGTCATACGATTCATGAGTATGAGCTCGCTTGCTATTCATTTATGATTCGTTTTCTATATAGCATATAATTTTATATATTTTTTATTTTTATAATTTGTTAAAAATTTTGTTCCCTTAAAATCGCTTAAGTTTGTATGCGAGGCATACACCCAAAAAGAGATGTGGAGCAGAATTATAATTATAATATTTACCAAAACCCAAAACCCCAAAAAAGTAAATTAAATGTATTAGAAAATGTTTAGGACATAAAAATGCATGTAAGTGTAAGATAACTCCACGACATCTTAATCGTAATATATATAAAGGAAACAGGTCAACCTACGTATATATATATGTGTAATGGACACCGATTATGTTGCTGTATAGAACCTGAATTCTCCGCTTTATAAATCTGGATTGTTTGCTATTGTTTTCCATATCAATCGATTGAAGAATAACCATTAAATGTGCCCACCATGAAGACATTTGCATCGAGAAAATAAATTGGATTTTCATGAAACAAAATATTAATCCCCAGGCATATAAATATGTATAATATATTTATGATATAATACCCCTAACTCTTAAGTATAATTCTTTGAGTACACTGTTTTTTCTCACTGTTTGTTTTTTTGCGGCTTTCTGTTCAATTGTAAAGAAATAATGATCCGAAACAGCACCGACAGAAAGCTCTCAAAGTGTCTCCAGATGGTAGATCGATCCAAAAAAAATTGCTTACTGCTTAACACTTTATACGTACGAATTCTTAAAAAATGAAAACATTAAAGATTAAAATAGATGATGAAACCTAATTGAATCTAGAGACGGACACGCAGCTGAATGCTTAGCACCAAAAAGATACAAAAATCCACACACCCACAAACGAAAAAAACAAAAAAAGCGACGGAAATTCACGAAGAGAAACCAAATAAAAACACAATACGATACAATAATTTAAGAAAAACATAGGACATGTAGAAAGCAAAAATACTTATAGCATATGTATTCTAGAGTATACATAAAACCCACGAATAGCTCAAAAACCGAACGCAATAATCACTCGAATGTGTATCTCTTGGCATTATTTATAAAGATCCCATCCCACACAAAAACAAAGCATAGCTTGAAGAAAATGCGAGACACCACGTACTCCAGAGACTCCAGCGTACTGAATGCAAATTATGAACAACTTATACTATGATAGATCTATACAGACATCAGCCTGCGCTTTTACGTATATTTTGTAAGATGAATGCTCGAGCATGAACTCCCAATTATAGATGTATCTACATACTTACATACCGCATAAAGATATACAACCATAGAAAATATAACTTAAATTTGTGTCCACTCAAAACTTCAATTCGACTAAAAGGGAAAACAATAATTATTAATGGTGGCAGTAATCGATTCATATGTATGTCATGGAACCCCCAACTTACTCGTATATATGAGATGTGTATAATTCTATATTATAATGAAATAGTAATTGTAAGCAAACAAACATCAAATGGTTAATTTCAGTAAATAAAAAACATATACAAAATACAATTGAGAAGAATCTTGCAATAAGAAAGCAATTTTCCATGTATATTGTAATTCTCTACTGATTGCATACAGATTCCATCCTAAGTCGCGTATTCATCTCATCTTATCAGTTCGTTTTTAGCTCTCGTCGTGATCGGACCAATAATTCTGCTGCTCTGTTGTAAATTTTCAATTTTCTGTTATCTATATATTTTAGATAAAGCTACGATATCTGCTATGAAAGTGATTACCGTTTTGTCATTTTTATGTCTCATAGGTAGGGTGGAATATGGAATAGTGCTTGCGAATATCTTGAATTGTGTTCTTGAATACCAAAGGTTATCATTATGCGGTTAATGACAGCTGGAATACACATATATTTATGTGCTGCTGTTCTTTAAATAGAGTTGCTGATAGAGAATTTTCAATGATTGCAATTATTTAACGTCCGTTTTTTCTTTAATGATTTCTCAAGGATTCGCATTTCAATGCCTCACCAAAACCAATGAACCCATTCAGGAGATTCAGATATGCAATGGAATTATTGACTGCGTGGATAAAAGCGACGAAATGTTCGAGTTGTGTTTTCATAACACCTGCGATGATGAAAAATTATTTCGCTGTACCTACGGCGGCTGTTTGGACATAGCGAGAAAATGTGATCAAATCACTGATTGCTGGGATTCCAGTGATGAAAATCCATTGGAATGCCAGAACGATGAATACTTAAATGCACTTTACGATGAGATAGATAGGAGAGAAGACTGCGAGTGAGTCGGTAGGAGGGATAATTTGGGGATGTATAATGTCTGAATCCAATTAACTTCAGGGGCCAACTCAGTTGCCAGGAGAAGTGCGTAAACTGGAGTCAGGTGTGTGATGGCCAAATCGATTGCCAGGATGGTCTTGATGAGAATAGCACTCTGTGTTCAAAAATAGACTGTCCGCATCCATCATTCAGATGCCTCTATGGCGGCTGCATCAGTGCTGCTGCCTTGTGCAACCACATACCAGATTGCTTTGATGCCTCTGATGAGCTGCCAGGAATATGTGTCAAAATAATGGGGCAAGAGCTTCCAGTAGGGCCAGAAGTAGCAGGAGATACGCAGCAGGGTCTTACGCTTACGTGGGAGGTGAGGCACTGCAGGCTAGAGGATCAATCGGGATCCCTGATTGCGAAGAACTACGTGGGCAGCACCACCTATCAGAGCAATTCGACGGTTCGCGACCAGACCGTAGTGACTCTCAGTTGTTCCTACGGCCATGTCCTGATCGGGGAGCAGAAGAACATATGCATTGGCGAAAAGTGGCAGCACGAGCTGGCCAAATGCGTGCCCCACTGCGAGCAAACCGGCAATATCCTGCACGAGGGGCAGTGCACTCGCCAAGGACGCCTGATTGACTGTGATCAGGCCGTGCTGCCGATGGGGACCCGAATGGTAGTTTCCTGCAGCTCTGGCTATGAGGCGAATGAAAAGTCCGGTGTACAAGTGTGTCATGGAAATGGCAGTTGGGTCGTGGAGGAGGAGTTGCCCAAATGCGAACCCATCTGTGGTGTGTGGAAATTGAAGGACAAGGCCAAGGAGCAGGCCCCCCCATGGATGGTTAGCATTTTTCAGCGCGGCTCTGAGCCTCTGTTTGAGTTTCGATGCCTGGCCACCATTTTGTCACACTATGTACTGATTACATCGGCGGAATGCTTCCAACATAAAACGATCAAGTTTGCCTCAGCCACAGAGCCAGTGCTCTATACGGTGGCCGAGGGCCAGGCCTATACGAGCACGTTCTGGACAAACGAAGAACATGGCTACAAGCTCCACAACGTATCCTTTATACACAACGTCACGTAGGCGAGAAATATCCATACTTTAGCGAAATCTAACATTCTGATCTTTCAGGGAAACTACTCATTCCTTGGCCTTGGTGCAGTTGTTGCAACCGATGGAATTTAGTGTGCGAGTGCGTCCCATTTGCCTGTCCAGTGAAACGCCCAGCAAATTGGTGGAGACTAATGGGACGAAGATGGGTGAGGCGTTCATCAGCGTTGATGAGTCCAATCGATACGAACTTACTCAAATTTTGGCCAGCAAAACGGACAAGTATAACATAAGTGACTTCATTGAACCCATACGAAATTATATAGCCGAGTGCCAAGAGAGGGGAAACATTTAATTCACTTTATTATGGGTTGCGTTTTCGTGGTTACTCAGAAATCAATGTACATGTACAACTGAAGGAAACACACACCTACTATTGACAATTATACTCGTATATTGTATGTATTTATAGGCAATTGTTTAATGTTTCTATTTAAATGTGTTCCGATTTCGATTCGCTATTCACTTTGCTGCCTGGATCCATTCATTACATTGAGATTGCATTCTTGAGTTAAACACTATCTATTAGTAGGTTATTTCTTGATAAATTTAAATTTAAATTACAATTACAATTACTTTATTAAATAATACATTACATTTGATGTTGCTATACTCGTATTTTAGATTTAGTTTTTTAGTTTTTTGTCTGCCATTTAGTATGAATTTTTTATAGGACACATTCAGTTTGCTTAGTAACTGCTGTAAAAACGTTTTTTCCTCTCGCATCTACATATGTACGTCTGGTTTGTGGTTTGTTTGGTTTTTTCTTTAATTTTGATCACTTCAGTCTTTCCAAAAAGTATTACAACATCTCTATTTTCTTTTTTGCAATTGCCAACATATAATTAGAAAATGTATTAGTTCTTTCAAAATAGTTTTCTTGTATCTATCGCATAGTTCCATCTATAGTTGTAAACACATTTGATTTTCGTGAAATTTGTGTGTGCTCTTATATACTTACATATGTCGGAAAAGTTTCTTTCAGAAATCTTTCTGTATTCAATACGGAAATACACCTAAACAAATATATAGTATATGTATGAATGTAAATTACGTTTTGGAATAAGTATCCTTTAGGTTCTATATATATGTACATATATATCGGTTTTAGTTTGCAGTTGCTATTTGATTCAAGACTGCGAGATCCGTTTGTGCATTCAAATATAAATACATTTTCCATTCAATTCTATATTTACATAGTCTGCAATCGACGAGGTCTGTGGAAAAGAGAAGCTTTTGGATGGTTTAAAAGATTCAGAATCCGTATTTTTAGAGTCAGGAGTCATCTTATAAACTTAGGTATGGACGGTGTTATTCAAATAAGAATACGTATCGCTGGCCATTTACGAAAAACTTAAACCAAATATAAGATCTAAGTGTCGCTTAGGCGCTAAGACTAACTACAAATCAATACTGTACAGGAATGCACGCCTCGTCAAATGATACAATTAATTTGAGTAGTAATGTGGATAATTACCAAACTTAAAAGTAGGACCCTAGCTACCCTTTCTCCTTCCCCGGACCGACACTCACGCCCAGCAGATGCTCCCCAGCCATCAGACCCGCCGGCTGGTGCGCATAGTTGCGGATCTGATGCAGCGAGATCAGCTGGTTGGGGAAGGCATTCGCATTGTTCTGGTTGACATTCTTATTGGGGAAACTGATGGCATCGTAGAGATAGGGTCGCTGGGCCATCGGATGGTGGCTCAGCGAGTTCAAGTGCGGCGGCATTGAGTTGATTGGCGTAAAGGCCGAATTGCTGGTGGTTTTCGTCAGGGATGCGGCATCATATGGACCCACAGCACTGGGTGTGGAGACTGTTTTGCAGAAAAGGAGAGCGACGTATGATGGGATGATTTCAAGAATTATCTATTAATGGGAGTTTGGTCTTACCTATATCCTCCCTCACCGGATCGGGCATGCGATGCAACTCTGGTCCATGGCCATTGCTTTGGGCACTGTTTGGCGCCGTCGGCTGGACATAGTGCCCCTCCATGCTGTGCTGCGGTGGCGGCTGCTGCTGCTGCTGCTGCGGATGGTGATGATGCGGGGGCTGTTGCTGTTGCTGCTGTTGTGGCGGGACATGTTGCTGCGGTGGAACTCCGTGTTGCGGATGATGGTGATGCGTCTGATGTTGCTGCTGCTGTTGCTGCTGTTGCTGTTGCTGCTGTTGTTGCTGCTGCTGTTGTTGCTGTTGTTGTTGCTGCTGCTGTTGCTGGTGCATCACTTCCATGGCATTGGCAGCGGCAGCCGAATCAGGGGTCACCTTTGGCCAGTAGCTACTCTCGCTGGGGGCTATCGAAACCGGTGGCAGGCCCAGATTGTTGCGTTGGTGCTGGGCAGGATTGCTGGCCGTTGGAGGTCCCGTGGGTCCCCCTCCTGAACTGCCCGAAGCGGCGGCTGCAGCAGCGGCAGCAATGGCTGCTGCACTTCCCGGCGCAATCGGTGGCCGCTTGTCCGTGCGCTCTGCATGCTTCTGCATGTGCTTCGTCAGGTAGGTCTCCTGCGTGTACGACTTGCCGCAGTACTGGCAAATGTGTGTCTTCAGATGCTTGGACTCCTTATGCTTGGGTATGTGCTCCAGCAGCGAGGGCTCATCCGAGAAGCATTTGTAGCAGGAGTTGCACTTGAACGGCTTGTCCGTCTGGTGGCAGCGCGAGTGCGACTGCAGATTAGAGAGCTGGGAGAAGGCCTTCTGGCAGCCGGGATGGCGGCACTTGTACGGCTTGTCGCCCGTGTGGGTCCGTATGTGCTGCTGCAGGTGCGACAATTGGGTGAATTTTCGCTGACAGATCTCGCAGCGGTACGGCTTGATGCCCAAATGGATTCGCGTATGCTGCGACAGATACGACGAGTTGGCAAAGGCCTTTGAGCACTGGGTGCACTTGTACGGCTTGGCCTCCCTCATATGAATCTGGGTGTGCAGCTGCAGATCCGCCTTGGAGCTAAAGATCTGGAAAAAGCATAGAGCAGAGCAGAATAAAGGTAAGTTATGGGGAAATCAAAGATGGGCAGGGAATATTGTTGCTGTTTGAAGGAGAGTTTCGATTCTTAATTCTAGAAAATCTGCAAATAAAAGTTTATATTTCCCTCCCTTCACCTTCGTATCCTTCACATCCAACTGTGTCATATGATGGGGCGAACTGGTGGAGGAGGAGATGCCATTACCAGGAGCCGCCGCTGTGGGTACAACACCTCCTCCGGCTATGACAGGTGCTACTCCTGCCACTCCTGGCACTGCCACTCCACCTGTATTCTGGCCATTCCTCTCATTGATAGTTGCATTCTGCATCCGGATGCCGCCATTGTCCACACTATTGCTCGTCACGATGATGTGTTGATTAGGATTCGGATAGATGCGTGACTTGCGACCACGTGTGGATCCCGTGGGAGTATTCCCGGTTGCCGTGGAGCTGCCGCCGCCGCCACCGCCGCCGCCACCGCCGCCGCCGCTGCTGCTGCTCACGACAGCATCGTTCACGTGCTTCTGGCTGTTGGAGCCCGTTATCGCGGAGGAGGGCACACCACTGCTCTCTAGAGTGGTTATGCTCGGCTTCGGCTGTTGCACCAGTGGCTCCACTCCACCGCCACTCAGGTGGTACTGATGCTGTTGCTGCTGGTGTTGTTGCTGGTGCTGCTGCTGCTGTTGCTGTGGCGGCGGTTGATGGTGAGGCTGGTGTGGCTGGTGTGGCTGTTGACTATAGCTGAGAACGGAGCTCCTCAAATCGGCCGTATTCGAGAAGACACTAAGTGGACCCAAGGCCACTCGTTCGTTTAAACTGTTTCGCAAATGATCTATGGATCTATGAACTGCATGGGAGTAATCTCCGCCAGCGGGTGGTATCTCCCCAATCAGGGGAGAATTGTGATGGTAATCGAGGCCCCCTCCAATGGGTCGATATTCTATTAGACGTCCTTCCATTACACTTTTTATTTTATCACTTTTTTTTGTTGAATCTGGAGTATTTTTTAATTAATGGTCTAAGCACTTATGATATCTGAAAAATGAATTCACTTCAATCAGTTGGGTTACTTGGCGTATACCTGATATCGAAGATATTTCTCTTTTATTTTGAGATTTTTTACAACTTTTTTGATTTAAAGCAGAAAAACACAGGGGTTTTTTTGAGATCTGTTGAGTTCAAATATCGAAAAAATAATGAAAAAACAAACCAATTTTGACACAAAAAAAGTTTGATAATTTTAAAAAGATTCCTAAAAACTTGTTATGACTGAAATAATACCTAACTTTGATATATTTTCGATAACATATTTTGTATGGTATCTTCATGATTCATTTAAAACTCAGTTACACTGCTCAAAGCTTCTTTGTACTTAAGTAGTTACTAAGAAAAATATATTGATGGCCCTTAAAAATAACCCAAATTCCTATGTATATAGATCCATTAATATTCTTTCAAATCTCATATTTTTCTGAACGCTGAATACTTAAATGCACTTTACGATGAGATAGATAGGAGAGAAGACTGCGAGTGAGTCGGTAGGAGGGATAATTTGGGGATGTATAATGTCTGAATCCAATTAACTTCAGGGGCCAACTCAGTTGCCAGGAGAAGTGCGTAAACTGGAGTCAGGTGTGTGATGGCCAAATCGATTGCCAGGATGGTCTTGATGAGAATAGCACTCTGTGTTCAAAAATAGACTGTCCGCATCCATCATTCAGATGCCTCTATGGCGGCTGCATCAGTGCTGCTGCCTTGTGCAACCACATACCAGATTGCTTTGATGCCTCTGATGAGCTGCCAGGAATATGTGTCAAAATAATGGGGCAAGAGCTTCCAGTAGGGCCAGAAGTAGCAGGAGATACGCAGCAGGGTCTTACGCTTACGTGGGAGGTGAGGCACTGCAGGCTAGAGGATCAATCGGGATCCCTGATTGCGAAGAACTACGTGGGCAGCACCACCTATCAGAGCAATTCGACGGTTCGCGACCAGACCGTAGTGACTCTCAGTTGTTCCTACGGCCATGTCCTGATCGGGGAGCAGAAGAACATATGCATTGGCGAAAAGTGGCAGCACGAGCTGGCCAAATGCGTGCCCCACTGCGAGCAAACCGGCAATATCCTGCACGAGGGGCAGTGCACTCGCCAAGGACGCCTGATTGACTGTGATCAGGCCGTGCTGCCGATGGGGACCCGAATGGTAGTTTCCTGCAGCTCTGGCTATGAGGCGAATGAAAAGTCCGGTGTACAAGTGTGTCATGGAAATGGCAGTTGGGTCGTGGAGGAGGAGTTGCCCAAATGCGAACCCATCTGTGGTGTGTGGAAATTGAAGGACAAGGCCAAAGAGCAGGCCCCCCCATGGATGGTTAGCATTTTTCAGCGCGGCTCTGAGCCTCTGTTTGAGTTTCGATGCCTGGCCACCATTTTGTCACACTATGTACTGATTACATCGGCGGAATGCTTCCAACATAAAACGATCAAGTTTGCCTCAGCCACAGAGCCAGTGCTCTATACGGTGGCCGAGGGCCAGGCCTATACGAGCACGTTCTGGACAAACGAAGAACATGGCTACAAGCTCCACAACGTATCCTTTATACACAACGTCACGTAGGCGAGAAATATCCATACTTTAGCGAAATCTAACATTCTGATCTTTCAGGGAAACTACTCATTCCTTGGCCTTGGTGCAGTTGTTGCAACCGATGGAATTTAGTGTGCGAGTGCGTCCCATTTGCCTGTCCAGTGAAACGCCCAGCAAATTGGTGGAGACTAATGGGACGAAGATGGGTGAGGCGTTCATCAGCGTTGATGAGTCCAATCGATACGAACTTACTCAAATTTTGGCCAGCAAAACGGACAAGTATAACATAAGTGACTTCATTGAACCCATACGAAATTATATAGCCGAGTGCCAAGAGAGGGGAAACATTTAATTCACTTTATTATGGGTTGCGTTTTCGTGGTTACTCAGAAATCAATGTACATGTACAACTGAAGGAAACACACACCTACTATTGACAATTATACTCGTATATTGTATGTATTTATAGGCAATTGTTTAATGTTTCTATTTAAATGTGTTCCGATTTCGATTCGCTATTCACTTTGCTGCCTGGATCCATTCATTACATTGAGATTGCATTCTGGAGTTAAACACTATCTATTAGTAGGTTATTTCTTGATAAATTTAAATTTAAATTACAATTACAATTACTTTATTAAATAATACATTACATTTGATGTTGCTATACTCGTATTTTAGATTTAGTTTTTTAGTTTTTTGTCTGCCATTTAGTATGAATTTTTTATAGGACACATTCAGTTTGCTTAGTAACTGCTGTAAAAACGTTTTTTCCTCTCGCATCTACATATGTACGTCTGGTTTGTGGTTTGTTTGGTTTTTTCTTTAATTTTGATCACTTCAGTCTTTCCAAAAAGTATTACAACATCTCTATTTTCTTTTTTGCAATTGCCAACATATAATTAGAAAATGTATTAGTTCTTTCAAAATAGTTTTCTTGTATCTATCGCATAGTTCCATCTATAGTTGTAAACACATTTGATTTTCGTGAAATTTGTGTGTGCTCTTATATACTTACATATGTCGGAAAAGTTTCTTTCAGAAATCTTTCTGTATTCAATACGGAAATACACCTAAACAAATATATAGTATATGTATGAATGTAAATTACGTTTTGGAATAAGTATCCTTTAGGTTCTATATATATGTACATATATATCGGTTTTAGTTTGCAGTTGCTATTTGATTCAAGACTGCGAGATCCGTTTGTGCATTCAAATATAAATACATTTTCCATTCAATTCTATATTTACATAGTCTGCAATCGACGAGGTCTGTGGAAAAGAGAAGCTTTTGGATGGTTTAAAAGATTCAGAATCCGTATTTTTAGAGTCAGGAGTCATCTTATAAACTTAGGTATGGACGGTGTTATTCAAATAAGAATACGTATCGCTGGCCATTTACGAAAAACTTAAACCAAATATAAGATCTAAGTGTCGCTTAGGCGCTAAGACTAACTACAAATCAATACTGTACAGGAATGCACGCCTCGTCAAATGATACAATTAATTTGAGTAGTAATGTGGATAATTACCAAACTTAAAAGTAGGACCCTAGCTACCCTTTCTCCTTCCCCGGACCGACACTCACGCCCAGCAGATGCTCCCCAGCCATCAGACCCGCCGGCTGGTGCGCATAGTTGCGGATCTGATGCAGCGAGATCAGCTGGTTGGGGAAGGCATTCGCATTGTTCTGGTTGACATTCTTATTGGGGAAACTGATGGCATCGTAGAGATAGGGTCGCTGGGCCATCGGATGGTGGCTCAGCGAGTTCAAGTGCGGCGGCATTGAGTTGATTGGCGTAAAGGCCGAATTGCTGGTGGTTTTCGTCAGGGATGCGGCATCATATGGACCCACAGCACTGGGTGTGGAGACTGTTTTGCAGAAAAGGAGAGCGACGTATGATGGGATGATTTCAAGAATTATCTATTAATGGGAGTTTGGTCTTACCTATATCCTCCCTCACCGGATCGGGCATGCGCTGATGTGGCTGCAACTCTGGTCCATGGCCATTGCTTTGGGCACTGTTTGGCGCCGTCGGCTGGACATAGTGCCCCTCCATGCTGTGCTGCGGTGGCGGCTGCTGCTGCTGCTGCTGCGGATGGTGATGATGCGGGGGCTGTTGCTGTTGCTGCTGTTGTGGCGGGACATGTTGCTGCGGTGGAACTCCGTGTTGCGGATGATGGTGATGCGTCTGATGTTGCTGCTGCTGTTGCTGCTGTTGCTGTTGCTGCTGTTGTTGCTGCTGCTGTTGTTGCTGTTGTTGTTGCTGCTGCTGTTGCTGGTGCATCACTTCCATGGCATTGGCAGCGGCAGCCGAATCAGGGCTCACCTTTGGCCAGTAGCTACTCTCGCTGGGGGCTATCGAAACCGGTGGCAGGCCCAGATTGTTGCGTTGGTGCTGGGCAGGATTGCTGGCCGTTGGAGGTCCCGTGGGTCCCCCTCCTGAACTGCCCGAAGCGGCGGCTGCAGCAGCGGCAGCAATGGCTGCTGCACTTCCCGGCGCAATCGGTGGCCGCTTGTCCGTGCGCTCTGCATGCTTCTGCATGTGCTTCGTCAGGTAGGTCTCCTGCGTGTACGACTTGCCGCAGTACTGGCAAATGTGTGTCTTCAGATGCTTGGACTCCTTATGCTTGGGTATGTGCTCCAGCAGCGAGGGCTCATCCGAGAAGCATTTGTAGCAGGAGTTGCACTTGAACGGCTTGTCCGTCTGGTGGCAGCGCGAGTGCGACTGCAGATTAGAGAGCTGGGAGAAGGCCTTCTGGCAGCCGGGATGGCGGCACTTGTACGGCTTGTCGCCCGTGTGGGTCCGTATGTGCTGCTGCAGGTGCGACAATTGGGTGAATTTTCGCTGACAGATCTCGCAGCGGTACGGCTTGATGCCCAAATGGATTCGCGTATGCTGCGACAGATACGACGAGTTGGCAAAGGCCTTTGAGCACTGGGTGCACTTGTACGGCTTGGCCTCCCTCATATGAATCTGGGTGTGCAGCTGCAGATCCGCCTTGGAGCTAAAGATCTGGAAAAAGCATAGAGCAGAGCAGAATAAAGGTAAGTTATGGGGAAATCAAAGATGGGCAGGGAATATTGTTGCTGTTTGAAGGAGAGTTTCGATTCTTAATTCTAGAAAATCTGCAAATAAAAGTTTATATTTCCCTCCCTTCACCTTCGTATCCTTCACATCCAACTGTGTCATATGATGGGGCGAACTGGTGGAGGAGGAGATGCCATTACCAGGAGCCGCCGCTGTGGGTACAACACCTCCTCCGGCTATGACAGGTGCTACTCCTGCCACTCCTGGCACTGCCACTCCACCTGTATTCTGGCCATTCCTCTCATTGATAGTTGCATTCTGCATCCGGATGCCGCCATTGTCCACACTATTGCTCGTCACGATGATGTGTTGATTAGGATTCGGATAGATGCGTGACTTGCGACCACGTGTGGATCCCGTGGGAGTATTCCCGGTTGCCGTGGAGCTGCCGCCGCCGCCACCGCCGCCGCCACCGCCGCCGCCGCTGCTGCTGCTCACGACAGCATCGTTCACGTGCTTCTGGCTGTTGGAGCCCGTTATCGCGGAGGAGGGCCCACCACTGCTCTCTAGAGTGGTTATGCTCGGCTTCGGCTGTTGCACCAGTGGCTCCACTCCACCGCCACTCAGGTGGTACTGATGCTGTTGCTGCTGGTGTTGTTGCTGGTGCTGCTGCTGCTGTTGCTGTGGCGGTGGTTGATGGTGAGGCTGGTGTGGCTGGTGTGGCTGTTGACTATAGCTGAGAACGGAGCTCCTCAAATCGGCCGTATTCGAGAACACACTAAGTGGACCCAAGGCCACTCGTTCGTTTAAACTGTTTCGCAAATGATCTATGGATCTATGAACTGCATGGGAGTAATCTCCGCCAGCGGGTGGTATCTCCCCAATCAGGGGAGAATTGTGATGGTAATCGAGGCCCCCTCCAATGGGTCGATATTCTATTAGACGTCCTTCCATTACACTTTTTATTTTATCACTTTTTTTTGTTGAATCTGGAGTATTTTTTAATTAATGGTCTAAGCACTTATGATATCTGAAAAATGAATTCACTTCAATCAGTTGGGTTACTTGGCGTATACCTGATATCGAAGATATTACACTTTTATTTTGAGATTTTTTACAACTTTTTTGATTTAAAGCAGAAAAACACAGGGGTTTTTTTGAGTTCTGTTGAGTTCAAATATCGAAAAAATAATGAAAAAACAAACCAATTTTGACACAAAAAAAGTTTGATAATTTTAAAAAGATTCCTAAAAACTTGCTATGACTGAAATAATACCTAACTTTGATATATTTTCGATAACATATTTTGTATGGTGTCTTCATGATTCATTTAAAACTCAGTTACACTGCTCAAAGCTTCTTTGTACTTAAGTAGTTACTAAAAAAAATATATTGATGGCCCTTAAAAATAACCCAAATTCCTATGTATACAGATCCATTAATATTCTTTCAAATCTCATATTTTTCTACCAGTATTTATCGCTAATCATCCATAAAACCCAAACAATTTAAAAGCTACAGTTTTTACAAGAAAGCGAAGCGTGAAAATGTTGAATATCTTTTAACTCTCTGTTGACATTCTGCCACAACTGCCAAAGCCAATATTAAATAAAGGGAAAAATAACAGAAAGAAGAAAAAAGAAGTGGGCTGGGAAACCTGTGAGAAGAGACCACAAAAACGCTTTGGTCTCGGCTGGCTGCACCGCGAAGCCGGAAAGGACTTTTTGTCTTTGCTTTTGTTTTCCTAAATCTAACGCTATTCCGCTATTTTTTCCACCGAGTTCACTTTTTATTTCGCATTTTCAATTGCTATGCCTGTTCACATATTTTTTTTTTGCCGCAACGCTTTTGGCGCGACGGAAGTATTTTTTCCACACGAATTTGACTTGTATTTGACTTTTTAGCACGCGTTTTCCGCTCTTCAGCTTTTCTATTTTCTATGCGTTTTTTCATCTTTTTCTGCTGGCTTCGATTAGATTTTTTCTATATATTTGTATAAACGTTGGCGGCGCGCAGACATGCCGCAGACATCCTGTGGACTTTTCCAGGTGAAAGTCCTCAATGGTTGGCCCGTTTTTGTTGTTCCATTTTGTAATGCTCCAATTTGAGATTCTCTAGTTCTAAGCGCGACAAATTATTCATTTATTTGTGGAGTATTTTATTTGTTTTTATTTCCATGTTTTTGTTTGCTTTTTGTGTAGCGTTTAGATTGAATTTGTAGACGGATTTTTTTGTGTCCATGCACAACATTGACCTTGAACGGTGATTTGTGGGTTAGATTTAGCATATTTCGAAAAATGGTGGAGAAAAAACCAACTAGATTTGTCAACAGTTTCGCCATTTGACATGCAGATTGGGGGCGGACACATTTTCTGCGCTTTGCTTTAATTATAACAAGTGTTGATGCATGATTAACAAATTATTTATGGAATTGAAATGCAAGAGTTGAGAGGTTCTCTGAGATTTAATTGACATGGTAATACATAAGTGGAGGAGGAATTGCTGTGCTGTGTGAAATACGAGTATGTGAAATGTGAACAGGATTTTAATGAATATTCTTTTCGTTAAATTCCTGCAATTAATTAATAGCTTATTGTATGGAGTTCCTTTTTATATTAGTACAGTTTTAAAGTGCTTTCTAACGAAATAGTGATTGTAATATGTTTGGATCATAGTGGGTTTCAAAGCAATAATCTATGGCTATTAGGTAATCAATTTTTCATTAATTTTCCCTCCAAAGAACTTCCTATATAAATCTATTCCCACACTTTGTCTGGACCCAATCGCTGGACAGCGATTTCTTTCCTCGTTTATTGGTTAGCTAAATATTGACTTTTTTACGACACGGCCATTTAATTTATATAGCAGGCTGAGCAAACATTCAGTGTGTGGGAAAGTATATAAGCGGATTGCATATACATAATGTAACCCAGGCCTAAAACCAGAAAACAAAAAAGGAAAAACTGCATAAAAATCACAAAAATAAAAACGGAAAAATTGTATAAAACTGGGGAAATTATGATGCTCTCTGTCTGTGTTTGCATTTGCATTGGGGGTTTGAGTTTTGGTGTTTCGCTTCGGGTTTGAGTTCCTTTGGGGTTGAAGTTTGGGCTCTTTGGGGTCATCAGGGCTGTGTTAATGCGTAGTTTGGGGCTTTTAACTAATTAACATTTAGTGGTTTGGCAATATTTTCACTGGGGTTCTTCGTCCCCGTGCACATTCCCATCTCTTTCCTCGCCCATTGCGTGGGATGTTATTAATTGAAAAATGTGTAAAAAATTTGCGCGCTCTTTTATTATTCATAATTGTTTTTGTTGTTGCTTTTTCTGGTTTTTGTTTAATTCTGATTAATGCATTTTTCACACTACTCTTTAGGTTTTTGTATCAAGTTATGTGCACCGGCATCACTAAAAATATTTCCGCATTTTTACACTTTTTCTGCCACTTTTTGCACACAGTAGATGAAAAATGCATTGGCTTGATGTTATGCGATATAATTTTTATTTTTTTGTACTTTTGCGTCCAGTATCCTTTTTTACATCGCTGGTTTCTTATGCATTTTAATGATATTTAATTTCACATTCGCGATTGGAGTTTGTTTTGTCTGCCTGTTTGCACTAATCATTAATTAATTTCACATCACTTAAAATATGCAATTAATATTCCGTGTTGTCTCTTAATTAAAAATTATGTTTTGCAGCCTATTAGAAGCGTACGTCCGTCTCTGCTCCGATTACCCGCGTAAACGATGTGCACGCCGCGCTAGTCTTTGATAAACTGATCGCTCGAACGAGGCCAGAGCATCGAATTCATGGCCAGAACAGGGAACAGCGAACACCGAACAGCGAACAGCCAACAGCTGGTCAAAAGGGTTTCACTAACGGCTCATTCCCTGGGGGCAGCCGTTTATGCCAATCTTACTGCTCTGCTCTTGCGGTGTGGGCCCGAAAAAGATCTTCTCAGCATATCAAATATCGAATCGGTTGCCCGAAAATCAGGCTGGACCAGCTCCGGAATCAGGTGTTTTCTGCTGCCCAATTAGTTTCGAGTTGATTGGATCCGCCAGGAGAGCAGATAACTCGGGTCTCGAGTTAGTCAAGTCAACTAGAACAATATTTGGTCAACGAGCTTATGGGATTATACTCACAAGAGTTTGGGCTAAGGACAAGGGTTTGTTGTTCGAAAAGAATTTAAGTTGGGAAATGGGGTGACAAGTCAGCGAGCTTTGGAGATCAAAGAACTTGTAGGGAATAAAGGAGAACTTCCTAGTTGATAAATCAAATATTAATAATAATGGTTTCAGAATACTTAAGGAAATAGATTAAACGAAACCAAAAAGTAGTCAAATGTTAAGAAAATGTCAATGAAATAAATCCCAAAAAAGAATGTGATAAAACGTACATCTATTAATTCAATGAAATCTAAACAAATATAAGTTAAATGATTGATTTTTTCCAAATTAAACTTATGAAAATTCATAAAACAATGTAAGACTTGCAAACGGATCTAGAAGTCAAGTAAAACGTATTAAAAATAGTCAAATAAATGTATAAATTAATCTCGAAAGAAGTTCCGGACAATGGAAGTTAAATTATTGAATTTTTTAATATCCAAAGCCTACTAAAATGTATGACCTCAGTGGTAGTTCGATTGAACGTCTTTAAAGTGTACAATTTTAGATTTCTTTAAAATTTATGTGTAAGAAATTATGCTGTTTCGCGTACAGGTGGCGGCACTGGCTGTTTGAGATTTATCCTGACCTTGATATTGAACACAAGAAACAGCTGATATGCTGTACAAACACAGACTCACAGACACACAGGGCGGCACAGAGGGGGAGACCGGCGAAGTACATTTATTATTTATATGAAAAGCCCGCCAGCTGCCTCACACACACACACACACACACACACACACACATAGGGAGTGTGGAAAGCAAAACAAAGCCAGCTGCTGGCTGCTTGACTTTCTTCTTAGTGTCTGCACGTGACGACGACGACGATGATGCCAACGACCAAGACAAGGACGCATTGCGTTAGAAAAACTCGCGTATCCTTAACACACACACACACATACAGAGATGGCAAGGAGAAAGCTACACACAGACACACACACATATAGCGTTTGATATTTTTTCTTGGCCAAACAATAAATAAACACACACTGCAAGGAAATCGAATGGAAAGAGCGCGCGCGAGAGAGCGGTGTGAGAGAGCAGGAGGCGAAGCCGGAAAACGTCTAAAAGCGCGCACACGTTCCACCGGAAACGGAAACCGAAACCCAAGTCAAGAAAAAATCGTCTTTCTCTTGCTGCTGCTGCTGTTGTTGTTGTGTTGCTTTCTTTCTTTGCGCCTTGCCGCTGCTGTTGCTGCCACCACTTTTTCTTTTGCTGCTACTTTTTCTTAACGCTGCCGTGAGAAGGCGGTAAAGGAGTACGAGGCCGGGCCGGAGTCCGAAGACGTTTGTGTAGTGGTTACTGTTATCATTGACGGTCTCGGTGTCGGTGTTGTCGGTGTCTCGGTCTCAAGGAACATGTTGCGCACACAGAAAAAACTAACGGCAGACTGAATGGAAATGTTGTTGGCGCGCCTTTGGACGGGTCTTTAGGACGAGCTTTAGCGAGCGGCCGAGCGGTTTTGGAGCAGGCAGCGCGTGCCGGAGCCGAGAGCACGATCCGTCACCAATGTAAAAACTCAACTAAAGCGATGATGAAAAAATCTGAAACAATATATTTTTGGGGGGCGCCAGCACCAGAACTCACACACACACACACACACGCAGATACAGATAGAGAGATGCAAAGCGAGGCGGCAGAGAGCTGCTGGCCAAAGCATCGACAGGCCGCAGAAGGCAGACAGACAAAACGCGCACTAACACCAACGCAGCATTTCAAAACGCAGCAGCAGCGGCAGCAGAGTCTGTGTACGTGTATGTGTTTATGTGTGTGTGTGGGTGGGTGGTGTGGCGGCCTCTCTTACTAAAGGCCGCCGCCGGCCGACACAGACAACAACAAGAGGCAGAGAGGCAGCAGCTACATCAGAAGGGGGATCAGGCAGCATCATGGGGAAAAACCCCACTCACACAAACACAATCAAGCGGTAAAAAAAAGCGGCGGCCGCAGCAGCAGCAGAGGCAACAACAACAAACTAAGCGAAAAGCAAAAAAAAACCGAAAAAAGTACGCCACACGCACACAGAGGCAAAAAAAAGTTTTGGTTGCATAGGCGGCGGCGGCAGGCGCCGGCGTCGAAGCCAGCGCCAATGCTGGCGCTATTCAAATGCTGCGAAGCCGGCAGCGCAGCCACCTGCCAAAGCAGCACCATCAGCAGAGCGCCAACATTGACCCAAACCCAAAAAGAGGGGAATGGGGGTTGAAGGGGGCTCTAAAAAACGCGGAAAAAAATTGTGTAAAAAAATAAAAAGGGGAATTTTTGCGCCGGCGACAAACCCACGCACACACACACACACACAGCAAGAGAAAGGGAGGGGGAGAGAGAGAGAGAGATGGAGAGAGAAAGAGAAAGATAGACAGAGACACCGACATGCCAGTACACTCATACCAATGCAGAGCGAACATTTTTTCGCTGTTAGCCTTTGCCGCCCCAAATATCCTGTCTGCCCACCTCCCACTCCACCCACTCGTTTTTTGCATTTTGTTTTGTTCGACTTTGATGCGAGCGTTTGCTTTTTTTTATTGAGAGAGAGAAGAGAACCCAGATGGAGAGAGATAGAGAGAGCGAATATTTTTTGACTTTGCAAATTGTGTTTTGGTTTTTGGCAATTTTTTGTTTAATTTTTTTTAAGCGCTGCTCAACAATTAACAGAATTATTTTCGAGATAAAACATTTGTTGCCATTGGGTGGCAAATTAATCAGAAATGTGCCCCCAATAAGTAGGCAGAGCTGTCTGCCTGTGGATGCGACTCGGTGCCTCATTTCTGTGGTTGCGCTTTCCAGCACTCAATCAGTCTGGGGAAAAATGAATGTCCCAAAACAACTTGAGAGCAAATGCAAATGCAGGAAAAAAAATAACCCAAACAGAATGGAAAAGAATGGAAAGGAGGAAGCAGCCCCGGCACACACCGGCACACACCTCAGGCAGCCTCCGCCCTGACCTAAGCCACCGCGTTGGCTTAACTGCCAACAGCAACCACCTCACATCGAGCATTCAACCACCCACTCATCCATTCACCCATGCAACCCACACTCTCCCGCCCACTCTGACTCTTCTGCTGACGTCGACGCTTGTGTCTGACGTTGTCGACGTTGCTGCTGCTGCTGCTCCTGCTGCTGCTCCTGCTATTTCTAAGTTCTTTTTTTCGCATTGCAACCTTGCCTCAACTTCTTCTCAGCCACCCCATTCCACCTGCGCTCGTTCTCTCTCACTTTGCACATTTTTTCCAGAATTTTTTCCATTTCCATTCGCTGTGCATTTTTTTCTCGCAGCCGCCCCTTTAGTTTGTCCCTCTCTCACCGGCTTCTTCTTTCCCACACAACCCATTTTTTTTCTTGCCACAGGAAATAAATTTTTTCCTTTAGCTCATGCCATCCCGCTTGCACGCTCTGCAAGGATGCTTTGTGCATTTTGACCCCCCCCCCCCATTCGCAAAACACAATCATTTTTTTGCCTGCCATTTCCCCAGGACCTCCCTCGGCCCCTTTAGAGGGATGAGTGGTGTTGCTGCTTTTGTTGCATTTGCTGTTGTATTTTCGCTTTTAGATTTTTGTTTTTTAGGTCTCTTTTTTTGCTGTTTCTGTTGCTGCTGCATGGGTCTCGCTTCTCGATGGGGCAAGAGAATCTTGCAAAAAATTGCAGAGTTGCCATTGAAAATTATAATTTATTATAAATTGTAGAATTGGGTTAAACAATGTGCCAATTGTAGCAGAAGGTTGTACAGAAAAAGCATAAAACTAAGATGGATATTTGATGATGAAATAGGGATAATTATGCTAGGTTAATTACAGATGGAGGATCATCTGTCTTTAGATATTGTTTTCCAATGGTAATTTTACTCTTTCTTTAGAAATTACCTTTTGAAATATATTCCATATATTTGCACCATTTGTGTAGTCTTTAAAAATGTACTTTTGTTACCACAACGTTCGGGAATCGAATATTTTTGTAGCAGATGTAGTGCTGTTCAAAAACTTTTTTGATCGCTCAAAAGTCAACTCTGGCGTGTGTGAAAAATTAATTATCACCACGTGGCAACACTGTCAACGTGCTTTGATGCCATTTTTTAACCATTCGTTTTTCGCTCGGCTTTGCTTCTTTTTTTTTTGCACATGTTTTGTTGCATGTCCAAGAATTTTTTATGCTGTTTTGTTTTTTGAATACGCAACGCAATGGACAGTCACACACATACACGCACAGATTGTACACTAACGTATTTACACACACACACACACATGCAAACGGTCATGGGTAGAAAAAGTGCAAAAAAGTAAATTTTGGTCAGAAGATGGAATGAGAGGGGCCTATACACAGGGGCTTTGGCTAGGGCTGACTGCATGGGCTTATTGCGATGCGTGACTGGCATTTGTGGACTTTGAATACAAACAAAACAGTCACTCGAACACATAGATAGTACACACACACACAACACACACACATGCAAGTGAAAATCTGGATACCCCACACAAAGAGAAAGAGAGAGATATACACTCTCACTCACAGATAGAGAGCAACACTCTCACTCACACTCACATGTGCATTTCAATACGCATTAATAACTACGAATTCAATGTGGCGACCACTCCTCACTCATCCCCTCCCACACTCCACCCCAGTCATCACTCCGTACCCCGATCCCACCCCCCGTGACGCAGTCACACCGACACGGAAGCGGCGTCGCTGCAGCAGCTGACGCCTAAAAAACGACTACAAAAAATATAAAAATCAAATTCCCCGCCCTGTTCGTTAATTTCACTCTGGCAGGGCAGTCAAAAAAAAAACATACGAATAACTGAACAATTATATTCCGTTTTGCAGGCACTCTCTCAGCTCTCAATACCTCCACCCACGGACTCCCAAAGATCTGAATAGATGGGGAACAGTAGAACAATTATCTTAACATGAAGATCAGACTCCCCTTCCCATTCGCAGTCTTCGATTGAGCCATTCCTATCTCTCGTGCAGTTTTTTCTATTTCTAGTTTTGTTTTTGAGCTTCAGCGTATTTGCTTTCTGTTACGATATACATATCTATCCGTACAAATTCCGAATTTGGTTCCCATGAAGTTCACTCCATTTTTTTCGTACAATATTTTTCCTGGTTGTTTTCCCTGTCTGGTGGCCGCAAAACGTTTTTCCATGAATTTTTCATCCATTTAGCGTTGCCATTGAGCCATTTTCAGGGCGCTTAGAATTCATTGATACTTTAGCAAATTGTTTTTTACAGGAGTTTTCCCTTTTATTTCGGTGGATTTGCAAGTTTGTAGCGTGACATTGAACCAGCAAAGAGGGGAAAGTTGGTTCTATTTTTATTGTAAAGACTTTAAATGAACTTGAAATTTGTATTTCAATTGGTTTAATATACTGAAAATCTTTATCAGTGGCATTTCTGTGGAAAATATGAAAGACATCAGCTTTTAAGCAGTAAGCATTGGAAATTTCCTGTAAACATACTCAGATAGAGATCATGTGTCGAACGAATGTTTGTTTATACAAAACATAGGAGTGTATTGCAGTAGGCTGACGGCGCAACGTCTAAATAAACAATTCGGAGCCAATAGATTCTGAGAAGCATAACGAAGCGAAAACCTTTCAGACGCTGATTCAAGGCGGAGGTAAACGGCAACAACTGAAAAACAACAAACAGCTGGATTCAGAACGTTTTCTTGGACTTTTTCATTTGGTGTCTGAACGTCAAGCCATGCAGAGCAGAGTGGGATTGTTGAGGGAGTTTAGCTCCTACCATGATCTAACCGAACATTTTCGCATGTACCGATCTCAATCCATTGAGACGCTGGACAATGGCATTGACATGAATCCGAGTACCGGCGATGGACTGTCCAGAGATGGCCTGGACGACTGCTATACCACCTGCTCCCAGTCCCACTCCGGTCTACTGCGTGAGCACAATTTCAAGGAGAAGTCCTATTACTTCCACGTGGGCAACTGTGTTCACTGCGAGAAAAGGTGAGTCACACATCGCGTCACTGGAGAGATCATCATCCCACTGTGCTCTTAATAGGATTGGCTTTGGAACGGCTTGCCTGCGTTGTCGGGCCTGTCCGCTGCGCTGCCACATCGACTGCTCTCGCCAGCTGACAGTCAACTGCATCCCACAGCCGCAGATGAGCAATAAGCGTGGGAGCCTCAGTGATTATGCACCCACGGTGGCGCCCATGGTGCCGGCTTTGATAGTCCATTGTGTGACGGAGATCGAGGAGCGTGGGCTGCAGCAGGAGGGGCTCTATCGACTGTCCTCGACGCGGGAGAAGTGCAAGCAGTTGCGGCAGAAGCTGCTGCGTGGCAAGTGGACACCGCATCTGGGTAGCAAGGACACAAACACCCTGTGCTGCTGCATCAAGGAGTTCCTCCGCCGTCTGGTGCATCCCTTGATACCCATCTACCACAGGCGCGACTTTGAGAGGGCCACGAGCCACAGTAATCCCAAGGAAGTGGAGGAGCAGGTCTATCACGTAATGCATATGCTGCAGCAGGCCCATCGCGACACTCTCGCCTACCTCATGCTGCACTGGAAGCGTGTGGCTGACAGTCCGAATGTAAGGATGTGTATCAACAATCTGGCCCTTGTATTGGCCCCAACACTGTTCGGTGATCTCGACATGACGGTCGAGAATGTGACCACCTGGACCAAGGTGCTGAAGAAGCTGCTCCTGCTGCCGCATGTCTTTTGGGTTCAGTTTCTGGACGTGCAGCCTGCGCCTCAGTCCAGCGATTACCCGGACGATGACCGGTATACACACAGACAATGGGATCACCATCACAACAGGCGTTGGAGCAACGTTAAAACCTATTTTAGATCTATGGTAAGTAGATATAGTATGCACCTTGAAGCATTTATTAATGTTCTTCTGTATTGCAGGTGAATCTCTCCACAATCCGATGAATGATTCAATTTAAACTCAAAAAAATTACACGTGAAAACATCTGCTCAAAATCATTTTAAATTACGTTAAAACTATAAATTTGAAGTTAAATTTACATTTTTTTTTTTGATTTCGTTATGAAGTTTTCCAAATAAAATAAGAACGCAGTTGGAAACCATTTTCGCCAGATATAAATAATATAGCATGGCCCAAAGCTTGGTAAGCTATCGACAATATATTTGGAATATTGAAACATTTATTAAAATTTTAAATTGAATTTCCACTTTTTTAGCTGAATGTTGATTAATTCCCAAACCTAAAGCGAGGGCAAAAAGCGATGTAAAAAATTAATAATTTCCATTTGGCCATACGAGTATTTATGTTTATGTGAAGCGTAAACCAAAACACAAAGTAAAATATTATGCCACCGATGGGTGTATGGAACGAAGCTACATATATAGAAAGAAGTGAAGGCGCTAAGAAAAAAGTTAGTTTGGCGTTTTAAAAACAATTTGCTGAGTGCTGGCAAAAAATGCGGTATGTCTGTGTGTGTGTGTGGCCATTAAATGCAAAAAACAAGCAAAGCAAAACAAAGCACTCGAATGCGTTGGACGAGTGCATAAATAGACCCATACGCACACTCATACACACCACCACAACCATTGAGGGGTATAAAATAATGTATAATAAAATCAAAAATAAACCTAAAGCGAGACGGCGACAGAGTGCAATGCGATTCTGTTGCTAACCGCTAAAAATGGGCTGCAGTTGCAGTTGCTCCATCTGCCACGTTAACGTTAACCAAATGCTAATGCCACACACACGCACACACACTGATGATACCCAGTCAGGGGCAACTGCAACTGCAACGTGCACCAATACCGTGGCAGAAAAGTGCAGCGCACAAAAATAACAAAAAAGAAGAGAAAAACAGAAAAATAAATAAGCAAAACAAAAATAAAAATAGTTTACATAATTCATGTATTATATCGGATCAAATTTTAATGCCTGCCGTAGTCCGGCCCCTGTCTATGCGAATGTATGTGTGAGCTGCTGCTGCTGCAGCGGCAACAGAAGCGTTGCCTACTTGGGGGCGCGGGTGGGAAATTGTTTAACAAATGGCATGATTGCAATATCTGCAAGTGTGCGTGTGCGTGTGCGTGTGCATGCATAATTCGCAGGCAGTTTTTACTTTATTTTTTAGACTTTTTTAGCCTATTTTTATTGTTAATTAAATGAGGGGAATAACAGACACAAGCCGCCGCAATTGTACCAGTACATATGTACAGGCATAACATGAGAGAGCGTGAGTGTGTGTGCTGCTCTGACTATGCATTTGTATGTGTGGTTGTGCTTTGGTATGCGCAACAAATTTTTCACAATTTTTCTATTTTCTCAGCAGTTTTTCCGCGTTGTGTGTGTTGGGTCGAGAGCATTTTACGCTCGTTGTTTCGCATGTAATTCACTAATTGATAGTGTGAGCCCTTGCCCCCCCCACCCCCATGGTCTCACCAACCTACACACCAGGCACCCACACCCCCTTATCCCCTTTAGCTGGCCACTCGTGTAATCGTGTTAGTGACTGGACACACACACACACACAAAGAGGAAATGTTGAAAGTGCAGCAAAGAAGAATGGTGGAAAAAAAGTAAATGCAAATGTCAAATAAAACTAAAAAATTCACGTTAAAAATAATAAAAGCGTATTATGCGTATGTGCGAGGGTGTGTGTGCAGAGGAGTCTCTCTTTCTCTCTCTCTCTCTCTTACACACACACACACACACATACAGACACATGAGTGGCGTTGCGCTAATAATAACATGGTGCAAAAACCGTTGCATACTTTTATGCTTATTTCAGTTAATTCCACTGTTTTTTTTTTGCCCCCTTTGCTAGGCGTGTTCTATAATTTTATGTAAACCGTGTGGCGGTCGACCGAAACAAGTGGGCGCGGCATGCGGTCCATATACAGCGCGCCCTTTTATTTTAACCAAATAGTTATTTTTGTTTTTGTTCACAAGACAAATATTTTGTTACAAAAAAAGGTTAGTGCAAGTACATGATTAATTTTAGTGCTAAAGGACTTAGGTTGAATGGCTAATGGAATTCAAAAATCAAAGGTATACAGTGTGGAATTTATGCATAAAGTATTGGCGTTGCAAAGTACTTTTTCTCAATGGCATTCCCATCACTTTGAAGCCCATTTAATCATTCCATTCGGCACAGTCTCTCGCTGTTTCTGTTCCTGGTTAAAGTATTTATATTTCAGCAATTTCTGTATTCAATCTTTATTCTGATTCAATTTTTATTTTAAACAAATAATTTTAAAATATTATATATTCTTCGCGCTTCCCGCTGCTATTCAAAAAACATACAAAATGATACAAAATCCTGACATGCGCCCCAAAAAATGGTGAACATAATTTTTTGGCCAGCTCCATAAAAAGAGGAGGTGGAGATTGCAGTGCAAGGCTGCCCCTTCCCTCCATTTTCATTCGACACAAAAAACGATGCAAAGAAAGTGGCAGAGCCGAGTACACACTAACATGATAGGCTGGCTCTCACTCACACATAAGCGTGGGGCAGGGTACATACGGAATATGTGGCCAGTGCCAGGGAAAAGCATAAAAAACGAAGAGCTGATGCTGGCTTTTTGTTCGGCCATCCCAATGTGCAGATGAGAGTGCCAAGTGTAGTAATTCCAATTGAGGCTGGGACTGGGTACCGAGCCGAGACCGAGGCCGAGGCCGAGTCCTGACTGCCAAAGTCCAGCTACAGGAGCAGCAACAACAACAGCGGCGTCAGTGGCAGTGGCAGGATCGGAAAAAAAGAAAGTGTGGGTAATTAAAAAAGTAGCAGCAGCCGCTTTTGAGCGTAGAAACGCACTAATTTTCTGTAGTGCAACATACACACAGTAGTATGTGTGCCAAAGAGGAAACACAAAATTGACACACTCATACAAGCACGCAATGGACAGCTCTCACACACACAGGAAAACGCATGCAGGCAGCTGGCAGAAGAAAAAAATGGGAGTGTAGCATACTTTTAGGCATGCTGCTATTTCACTTTGTCTCGCACAAATGAACACCTTTCCGCCCATGCTGGCCCCCTGCTACATCCTTTTTCGCTTTTATATATATCTATGTGTGTGTGTGCACCGCTCATCAGCGCTGCAAATTCTGTTAGCTCCGCACCGCAATTTGTGGGCATTGTGGGTGTGGCATATCTGGCCGGACACATCATTCGTCCAAAAATTCGTGCTCTGTCAATGCTGGTGTTGTGCTGCACAACAAAACTTTAACTACAATACACTTTTTGTTTTTTCTTATTGTTCCATCTTTTTTGTGGCATACAGTGAAAGTTTCTTTTATTGCATAATTGAATACAGAAAGGTATTATGTTGTCCTGTAAACTGCAGCTACTGTAAAGATCTTTGTGATCTCTCATCAGATCATGAGCCCACCCAAGGCTGTGTCCCACGCATATCGCTGACACTCAACCAGAGATTCCTTTCAGCTTCAGCAGCAGCAGCAGCAGCATATTATCACCTGTGGCAGCTGGCACCTGCCTTGCCCCTTGCGAGTGTCCTGCCACAAATAACCGTTAAAAAACAATAAGCTCAATTAGCAGCAATCAACACATGCAAAGGGCCGATGCATAATTGACATTTTACGAGGCAACTGCAGCTGTTCGGCGCCCCGGCCCAGGCTCAGCTCCCGGCTCTGGTTCTGGCTCTTGTCCTGGCTTGAGTGTCATGCTAAAGAGTGCGTGGGGCACTGTGAGCCGTGAATGAATGTGAGAAAAAGGGGAATTCGATATGAGAGTGGGGTATTGAAATTCGAAACTTTTTCCAGAATTAATCAACTGGAAAATTGTAAACAAAAGCTGGTGTCTCGTCCGGGGTCCTCTGAGGCCACGAATCCGACGCCGAATGGGGCCAGGATTCCTGCAACCAACGGTTGCCATCGGCATCAGCATAATTTAACTGTTGCAGCCACTACCCTTAAGATACAAACAGCAACAACAGGCGAGGGTGGGGGAAAAATTGGGAATCGGGATAATCGTTTATGGACTCACCTGCGGGCACATTTTGCACTGATACTTGCGTCCACTGCCACCGCCTGGGGCATGTCCACCGGTTCCCGCACCGACACCTCCCGGGCCGCCGCCCATTTTGCTGGCATTGATGGGTTGGGGCACGACAAGAAGAGAAGCCGCCGCCGAAGCAGCTGCCACTGCAGAGCTGTGATGATGGGCAGCAGCAGCGGCTGCGGCGCTCACATGATTCCCATGATGTGATGGGGCGCCAAGGCTGGAGTTGCCACCGCCAGAGATACCACCACCCGCACCGCCATTGGCGGCACTTCCCAGACCCAGGCCACCTGCAACAAAAGCGGTGAAAGGAGAGGTTCCGAATGAAATGTGATCCAGAGCTTATACAATCCCGAAGATGACTCATCTCCCCCTCTTGGATGGGGCTGTCTTAACAGATGCTGCCACATGTAACTCACCTTGTCCGGCCACCGCATGATGCTCCAGACGGTTGTCATCCAGAAAGTGACCTGCAATGGCAATTGAGTTGTAACATTACTTGGTCTTGCGACTTGAGACTCGCGACGAGCGAGTTGTGTATGTCAGCCGTGTGGCGCCGTCTAATGCTGCCCCATGGTTGTCCATCAAGTCTGGTTATGCTTCAGTTCGGTTCAGTTCAGTGCGAGTCGGAGTCTGATGTTGCCGCAAACGTTAACGTTCACTCACGTTGACCATGTCGCCACCTGACCAGCACTGCCACCACATCATCCTCTTTACTGTGGCGTCTCCTGGCTCCTACTCGTTTTCCGTTGTCCGTTCCCTGCTTTTTGCCTCTAATTAAACTGAGACATTAGTTGGCCTCACTGATTGCCACTGGGAAATCGCTCGACTGTGCTGCTGCTGCTGCTGTTGCTGCTGCCGCTGCTGCGGTGAGGAATTATGTGAAAATAGTTTCACATTTGCACGGGTTTTAGAATTTTTTTTCTCGACTGACTGCCTGCCTGAGGCCGCCGGTGGTTGGTTGCTTAGGCCATTTGCGTGCAAAAATTGTGTGAATCTGTTAATGAGTTTGTCTGTGGCTGTGTCTGTGCTGTGCTGTGCTGTGCAAGGGTTTAGCAGGATTTAGGACAATCATCTAGTTATGAACATAATTGGCCAGCTCTGCTCAATGGTTAATGAGGAAATTCTTTAATAATCCCCCACTTGTGGCGCCCCAGCAGCTATGTCAAAAACATTTCTCTAATAAAACATTTGCAGGTACATAATTGCTTGGGCATAAACACTATATCCTCCTCCCTATAAACTTGTGTTAATTACAAAAGCTGGCCAAGTGGCGCCAACCATTTGCGGCATTTCAAATAAGAGACCACTGGCAATATGAGCAACAGATACGAGTATATGTAGGTAGACCCATGGGCCATCATAGTACTGGTAAAAGTTGCCTTTTTGTTAATTTGTTCGAAAGGAGAGAAGGAGAGAGAAAGATCGAGAGTTTGCCACAGAATCGCACACAGATCCGAGTACATCTACATCGATGGTAACAATGTGGCCAGATGCTTATCGCAGTTGCAGCAGCAGCAGCATCAGAGGCAGCAGCAAGATCAACAGCAGCAACAACAACCTTATTGGCCAATTGCCTAGCGTTGACATTATCGGACTGAGATCATTGCCGCCAACGTCAACGCCAACAAGCACTCGGGGGTCCAGCCTCCAGCGTTCAGCCTCCTCCAGCTCCTCCAGCTCTCCAGCCTATGGCCCACAGTCTCCGATCTCCAGTCTGCAAACGGGAGCGTGTTGCTGTCAATGTTGCAGCAGCAGCAGCAGCAGCAGTAAAAGGAGCAGCAGTAGCAACAACTAAAATGTTGTTTGCATTTTAGGAATTTATGTAAACATCTTGTAAGCATCTTGCAACAGCAGCATCAGCAGCAGCAACGGCAGCAACAACTGCTGTTAAAGGTCAATTTTTGGGCTGCTTTGCGGCTATGGATACTCCGTGGGAGTACATTGTCTTTCGAGGCTTTTGTTGTTCCGCGGCCCGCACGCGTTTTCCAATTTAACTTTTGCATTCTTGCCCCTTTTGCAGCATTCAGTACGAGTACGAGTACGAGTACGAGTACGAGGGTATCTTTGAGATCGGTATCTGGTGGAGATCTCTGGTTCGCGCGCCGCGATCTGAATCTGACTCCATTGAGATCGCAGGCCCTGTGCAAATTCGTGATTATCGTTCGATGTTTTTCTGAGCAATTAATTAACAAGCGCATTGTTGTCAGTCAGGTTTTTGGGTAGGTCAAGTGATTGGGATAGGTCCACAGTCTGTGGTCCGCAGTCCGCACTCCTCGAAAAGGGACAGTCCGTGTTCCGCAATGACTCACCTTTCTGCAATTGGTTGTGGTGGTGATCGTTCATTTTGGCCTGAAAGGGAGAGGATAATTGATGACTAATCAGAAGCGTTGGCTTTGTAGGGATTCAATTGATTCGATTTGCGACTAGTGTAGTGTCTAATCCAACAAATACCCGCTAATTGCTTGTTGTTTAATGTCAATTCATAAATATTCCACACACATTTAATTAACCTCATCAACCCTAACATTATTATCAAATATTCATTTTGCCCCCTCGCCTCGCCACCGTGAGTGTACTCCAATCAAATGGCCATAAAACAATTTGCAGAATGCTGTCAAAATATTTAAACAAAATTTCCTAATGATTCGGCTAATCGTATTAAAAATGTTGCACATGGAAAACAAAATGCCATTTGGCAAAACAAATGTTTTCGCCAGCTGTCAGGACGCGTCAAAGCGCCAGCAAAGCGATAAATGAATCGGGGAAAAAGCAAATCGAATGCGTGACAAAAACCGGTAGACCCATCAAATCGAATAGTAAAAGAACCCATCAAACCCATAGCCAAAGACCCGTGAAACCCATAGCGACCCGTCAAATGCAATGACAGAAAATCCCGGCGAGAAAATATAAATAAAAATTCTAACCGACGGCAAAGCGAGAGTGATAGATAAAACGAGGAATGCGAGTAAAACCCAGAGAAAATAGTACGAGTAGCATAGAAAAAATGGCGCACAGCTTTCGATTGCATGTAAATTGTGAATATGGGTTAAAGTCCTCTAGCCACCGGACATGACCTAGGACAAACCCCAGACAAACACACAGACAGAGGGACGGACAGACGGATAGACGGACGGAAGGACTATCTATATCGATGCCTGGAAAATGGAAATCAAATAAAATAAACTCCCAATGAAACGCCGCATGCCGCTGGCTGGCTTGCTGTCAAAAAATAAATGGCAGCCGGCTTTTTTTCTAAACAATTTCAATATGCTTAGAGGAAGAGAGCTGGGTCAGGGGTTTCCCCCCTTAAAATGCAACAAGAAAATATAAATACAAATACAAATATTGCAGCGGCAACAATAGGAAGGCAAAAAGCATAGAGCGAGTCTGGCAGCGACCAGACACAGTCAGCTATAAAAGTATATAAACCAGGCGTTTGTGTGTAGGGGGTGGTAATAGGGGGCGGGTGCCAGGGTGGAGCCGGTTCCGACTGGGGGGAATGGAGGGAGAGGTTGCATAAAAGGAAGAGCAAAACAAACCCAAAACGATGGCGGCACGCGAGCTTAGAATTTGTGTGTTCTGCTCTCGTTTTCCGCTGTGTGGTTGTTGGCCAAGAGCGGGAAGGGGTATGCATATGCCATAAAGTTATTCCCCCGTTTGTTTTGCTAACATTTTGATACGGATCTATAGATAAACCCACACACACACTTAGATATTTATATGCATATACAGATATGGGGTGGACACTTACCTCGTATTCCTGTTTCAGGGACATTGGATGATGCTCGCTGGCATGCTGATGACTGCGCGGCGTCGGCGGCCAAAGATTGTAATCGCTTATGTCTTTGGCATGCTGTGGTTTTTTTTTTTTTTTTTTTTGCCATGTTTTATGGTTTTGTTTTATGGCCAGCGTTTTGTTGGTCAATTAGTGGCGGCATATGGAAATAGAAAAGCGAAATATGGGATGAACAATTTTGATTGGGATGCTCGTTGGGAGTTAGTAAACAAAAGAGACGCCATGGCGTGGTGTGTGGAAATTTACAGCAGGATGTTGCTCATGTTTCACATGATTAAAGAAGTTAGGATATCTCAGATATATCTTTGACATATTTTTTGGGTTCCTTTACTAATTTTTTAACTAATAGAATGAGTAATTTTTAGTTTTCTACACCTAAGAGCACATATCTTAATGGCATTCCAACGATCCAATTCATTTAAATTAAAAATTATTTGCTTTTTATAATTTCTAGTTTTTTTTAAGCCATAAAATATGAAAAAATATAGTGGAAATTGATCTTTTTTGTATGCTTTACTTATTCCCTTCTTTTTTTTTTAGTTGGTTAACAAAATTGTTTCCATTTTTCCCTTTGCTAGTTCTAAATTAATTCAAAGTTTTTATATGCAGCTTGTGTTTGTGCCACTTCAACAAATAACAAATCAGTTACATATAGGTATGTATCTGATTTCATAAGCATTAATCCAAAGTTTCTATTTTCAAGTGTTTGTTTTATAACATTCCAAACAATGGAAACCTTAACCCATTGATCTACTCGAAACCAGGGCCTAATTTTTTGGTAAAATCCCAATAAATCCCCAAAAAAAAAAATGTCACCAATGCTCGAACTTGAAACCAGGAAGAGAAGTCACAAGGAAAAAAGAGTGGGGTCAAAAGCTCGAAAGACTAATACAAATAAATGTGAGTGTCAATTGAAATAGAAAACCGCGTGCCACGCAATCGAGGTGTCAACGCGACGGCGACGGCGATGCCGAGGAGACCGGCAAAAGTGCGGCGGCTTTTGGTGTTGGTCAAAAGCAACAACAAAAAAAAACAACAACACAAAAAAATAGAAGAAACAGCAGCAGGAGTAAAACCAAATAAAACTAAAAAAAAGTGGTGCATAGCGCAAGGGGGAGTTGGCCAGTGTGTGATAGGCTCTCACATATGTGATGCGAAGCGTGTGTGTGTGCGTGTGTGTGTGTGGGTGTGAACCGCTGAGCGTTAGCACTTTTGTTGTTTTAGTTGCTTTTGTGGAGGCTCATAGTTGACCATCCTCTCGGATGGGAGACCGACCAACTACCCATCCACCTCACCTCTCTCTTTTCTTTGCCATTCTTTCTGTCTCTTTCTTTCTCCATCTGTGCCCTCTCGCTCACACTCTCGCCATCGTGAAGCTGCAGCCATGACTAGTTAGTAGGTGGGCTAGGAAAAAATGCAAACAGAGACAGACAGACAGACACACACGCACACTCGCACACACGCAGCTGCTGATGAAGATGACCAGAGCCATGGACATGGCTGTGGACATGGACGGAAGTCCTCTCTAACCAACATTGCCAGCCATACAGACAGCAATAGGAAGGCATCGCCTGGCCCCATACACCCCGTCACCCGCGACGACCATCCGGAGTTTGGGTTTCCAGCACGCAGCAAAAATGAACAAAAAAAAAGAAGGAGAACCAAAGAAAATTTTCGAAAAGAAAAAAATGGTACAGCGCAGCAGCAGCTTTCTCTTTCTCTCTCTGCCTCACACACACACAGAGACACTGTGGCATTTTTCTTCTCCTGCTCCCCTTTTGAAGCTCCAAAACAGCGAAAACGTAAAAAAATTTCTAGAGGAAAAAAATCAAAACAAATTTTTTAACCCCTTCGCAGGGAGCAGCAGTAGCAGCAAAAGCAGCAGCAGAGCAGAGACGTCGACTTGGGGCAGAGCCAAAGGATGGCTGGATGGTTGGGTGGTACGGAGGGGAGTTGGGGCTGCTGGACAGAGGGCAAGGCAGAAAGGCGGCTGCTTCTATGCAATATAAAAAAGTGCAAAAAATTAGGCGGAAAACGTTGAAAAATTCTCTTTTTTCGGTTGTTTTCTTCGTATTTTTTTATTTTTTTTGCAATTGCACGTCCAGACTTTAACAGAGACTCAAACCCCAATGCGCGTTGGGAACATTGTAGCGACCTTTGCGGAGATCCACGCCCCCATACTCCCAAGACGGGCCCTGCTCTGCCCTCACCTTGGTTTTGCATTGGGGTTTTTTTTTTATTTTTATTTTTACACTCCTCTGTGCATTTCATTTTTATTTAACTTCTTTTGCCTTCAAATCTTTTTAGTCATGTTGCCACTGTCTGCTTCTATTGATTTTTTTCGCATTTTAGAACTGAATTTTGTTGTTGTTGTTTTGTGTTCAAATGTTTGACCATCCGCACTTGTGTTTCATCTTTTGTTTTTTTTTTTTTGTCGCCAAACTGCTGCGTCCTGCGGCTGCCGGGAGCTCTGAGGTTAGCAATAGGTCCTTGCTGATTTTGTTGTCTCACAAAAATGGTGTTCAACTTTGCAGCAATTACTTTAAAAAATTGAAGTTGCTTGCGGTTTTGGCGGTTCTCTTTTTCTCTTACCCAGGTCGTTTTTCTTTTTTTATTCTGGTCTAACTCCATACCCGATTCGTTGTGCCGCGATTCGACTCTGGCCCCATTAGTCAGAGCTACAGCTACAGCCTCCGTTCTGGACATGGACACGATTCCTGTCAGAGAGTTGGGAGTTCATGGACTGGCTTTCATTTCGTTTCTCATTTCGCATTTCACTTTTTTGTTTGGCATCACATTGACGGGTTCTGTTCGCCTCTAATTGAAGCATAAGTATTAATTGCAAAGCTTTGTTCGAAAACGTGCCGTGGTTAAGGGTACACTTTTTTTGTTTCGGTTTTGGATGTTATTAATTAATGGAGTCTATTGGATTCTTGTTTAAGCTATCTAAGGAAATTCCTCTTCAAAAAGTTCAGTTGAAACCTTAAATAACTATGGTTTATATAACACAATGATTTTCTTGACAAATAAATGTTTTTTCTTCGAATTTCCCCATTGAATCACGCTAAACAAATCTAATTTCTTACAAGTCAAGTCTTTGGACAGGGAAAAAATTAAGTGCAATTGCTTTCAAAATTAATTAGTGAGCTTTACTGCCAACTTTGCTCTGCTTCTCCCTGGCTAACTAATTTCGCTAATGCAAGTGACAACAACAGCAAAAAATATCCTGATTGTTGAACCAACAGAGACAGAGGGAGAGAGAGAGAGAAAGAAGGAGTGAGAGAACGAGATGGAAAGAAAGAGAGGGCAAGAGACCATTGTTCAACTTTAAAAATTAATTAACTATCCTTTAAGAATCATGCGGGTGTAGCAAAGTTTTTAAATGGTTTTTCCCAGAGACTTTGCTAACGAGTCAACTCAATGGGGCACAAGAGAGTGAGAAGGAGAGATAGGTACAGAGAGAGAGAGAGAGAAAGATAGAAAAATATAAAGTCAGAAAGAGAGGCTAGTGAAGGTGAACGTTTCTGCCTGGACACGTCGTTGTCCTTGGAGACAATCAATCTCCATTCAAAACAATAATTTCGTTGCTGCTTCCATAAAAAATATGTGGAAAAACTGACAAAAAACTCGCTGAAGCTCAATGAAAAGCAAAAGGGAAAATAAGGAAAACAAAAAAACAAAAAAAACACAAAGAAAAAGGGAAAAACTCAACAAAAACAATGTTTAACGCGTTGCGCAAAGAAAAACTTGTTTACATCTTGAAAAACGCAGAAAAAATTCTATAGAAAAAACGTAGTACGCCCCGCCCCCGCCCCCGTTCCTCCCGTGGCACGCGTGCAGAGAGCGCGACGCGTTCAAGGAGTTTTTGTGGCAGGAGCAGAAGGAAGGCAAAAACAGGGGAGAGGAAAAACTGCAAAGGAGACGGACTGCGAGAAATAAGGAGGAGGGGAGGAGGACCACGCTGCTCAAAAGGATTTTTTTCAGCGTCGCGTCTGCTGTGGCAGAGGAAGGAGTAAGGGTTCTCGTAGAATGGGGCAGGATGCTCTGGCTTAGCTTCGGGTACGGTTTTGGCCATGTAGCAACAGACAGCAAATGGTTTGAGTTCCGGCCAGTTGTTGGCCCGAAGTTTTGTCGAGTGAAAGTGCAGCCTCAAAGGGGAGAGGAGAGGAAGTGGGTGGTTGGGTAGGGTCTTTGCCCAACTTGGCGGCGTAACGAATCGCTATAGATGAGCTGCTGAAATTGCTGCTGAAAAAAGGGTTGCGAGTCTCCAGTCCATGGGAATGGGTTCTGTAATGAGTTGACCTGAAGCTGGGCTTTCAACTTCGCTGAGGGTTAAGGTCGTTGTCTTCTGCAAGTGAACTTGGAATAACTTTCCAGCAGCAGTAGAAGCTATGGGATACAAAGTCTGATAAGATCCAACAGCAACGTGATAAAGTGTTAATTTCAAAACTAGTTGAGAATTTTAAAAATATATTAAGTTAGTCTTAAATCCAGTTAGCAATGGCTCATTCTTTAGTATGCATCACTTATTTAATTCTGTTAGCAAAAGAAGTCCGCTTGCATATTAATTATGGAGATACTAGAGAAGGAAAGTCCCTTTATTGGACTCGGGCCAGCGAGTGGCAACTGCAAGTGCCAACTGCAGAGGGAAGTATAAAACTTTTCCCTTACTTTTCACCCTCATTCGCTCTCCTTAACTACCAAAAGTTTGTCCTTGCAAAAAGAGGGGAGAAAAATCACAAGACAAACTTTGGCGACAAGTCGAAAGTTGCTGGAATTAACAAGTGCCACGCCTTCGAGGACGTTATCCTTATGATCCTCATACTCACATCCACATTGCCATTCCACATGTAGTGCATGCCCACGGCTGCGGTGGGATCGTGATGCGTCTGGCCCGTCATGTGCTCGGCCATCACGGCGCTCATCCAGTGGACCAGTCCCTGGGTGGGGTTCTGACCCTGAACACCGCCGATCGGCATATTGGCGGCGGCAGCAGCAGCGGCGGCAGCGGCCACAGAGGCGGCCCTCGAATTTGGGTTGGAGCTCGAGCTGGAGCCAGACCCGGAGCCGGAGTGGTGCTCCTGGCTTTTGCACGTGGCGGCTGCCGATGTGGCGGCGGTGGTGGTGGCGGTGGCCGGTTCTGGTGGTGACTTTATGGAGCTGCCAAAGTTCGGACGCGTCTGTGATGCGGGTTGGGTCTGATTCAAATTAATTGCGGACACTGAAGTCGCTTGGGTGGCGTTGCCTTCGATGGGTGGCGTTGGTGGTGTTGTTGGAACGACTTCGTTGTTGTTGGATGACCAGGAGTAGCTATTGTTGTTGTTGTTGTTGTTGTTGCTGTGGGGTTTCTGCAATGAAAAATTGTTCCTTGTTTTAGTGAAAAGGGTTTTTTTTTGCGTTTTGTTCAACATTTGCGTAGAGAGAGATGTGTGCTGGTTAATGTATCGGGTATGAAAAATGAAATTGAATGAATGGAGTTGAACATTTTTGATGATATTATTGTTGGCGGCTAGACCTTCCCTTTTTGGAGAGCTTCCTGCAGGGTTACATATCTAATCAGGCTTTTTGGGATGTAATTTTAATTGCTGATAAAATGGGGGCGAGATATAAGTACGAGTATATGTATGTAAAAGTAGCTCTTAGTGGTGGTTGAAATTCTGCAAAACACTTTATTGGGAAGAGTCTGTGAAGCCTTGACCTTTCTGTATAGAAAACGGAAATTGGCCTGTGCAAAGCTCTTAATTATCACCGATTCAACAAAAGAGCAAAGGTTAATATAGTATTAAGCGTTTAAGGCACTCGAGATGGTACCGAAATGGCTTTTCTTAGCATTTTTATACAAATAGAGCCTGGCCAACCCCAATAGCCATACTAACATGCTGTCGTCCAGTGCTCTTCTCAATCACATGCTGCTCCTCCTCCTGGCTTACATCTCCCTGTGGTTCCTGCGGCTCCTGCTCATCCTGCTCCGTCTTCACCCGGTGGCTGCGCTTCGCTGACGCCGATGCGGACTCTGCGGCCGCAACACAAACAGCCGCCGCAGCCGCCGAGGAGAATAACAAATTGCTGGGCAGATGTGAGCGGGCGGAGGACGGAGATGGTGTCGCACTCGACGCTAGGATGGGCGATGGCGTTTGGGAGTAGAAGCGGATGGCGTCGCACTTCTGCTGCTGCTGCTGCTGCTGGAGAACGGCGCTGGCCAGCAGGCTCTTGTAGAATTCGGCGGGCATCAGGAAAGGGGACGGGGATGAAGAGGCGCCCATGTAGTGGGTGAGCTCTTGGGTCTGGTGCCGCTTCAGATGATCCTTCAGCCTCTCCATGTCCATGTCCATGTCCCTGTCCGGATGGCTCGTATGGTTGTATTTGCTTATGACTTCGTGCATGACAAACGCCCAAGCGCCCAAATGTAGGCAACAGTTTTTATGTTCCTTTTGTAGTCCTTGCCGTCGATTTCACTTTCAAATGCTGGGGAAAAGCGGGTAGTGGGAAGCCCGCTTACAGCAATTTATCTAACTGAAGCTCAGTTTGTTTGATTTTTCCCACAAACACACACACACACAGGCACACACAAAAAAGAGTTGGGAAAAACTTTTCCACAGAATTCGATGTCATTTTATTTTGGCTTAACTTTTATTTTATTTTAGAACGTGGGGTATTGCACTTCAAAAACTTGTTCTACCCGTCGAGAAAATTGAAACAAATGGAAATGATTTGCCACCACCAGAAACTTGCCACAGATGACCTTGAAAAAGTTGTTTCTTAGTTTTTTATTACGATTTTTCTATGTGTGTGTGAGGGGGTTTCCCTGATGGGCATATGGAGATCTGTTCTTGTATTATTTTGAATATTTTGCTAATCCTATTTGTTGTGGATTTTTTGCTTATTTTTTTTAGCAAACAAACAACTGCGTCTCTCTCTATGATGATTTATTTGTTCGGATGGGTTCTTTATTTGTCAGTTTGTTGGTTTACTTTTCATTTATGATGGTTTCATTTTGTGGCCGTTTGATGTGTGGCGTGGCAGGAGCTTAGGTTATATTTGTCACACGGTGAGTGAATAAATGTGATCCCATGAGAGGTTTACCATGTTTTAGGAAAATTCTTTTTAAATATTTGCAATTTGTTTAGCAATTTTTGGTTTATATAATTTTTAGATATATTTGCGTGTATGTTACGGATATGTTTTTATTTTATTTTAAATATAAATATTGTAGATTTGATTTATATATATAGACTTTTGCACTACGTGATAGGAACTTTGCGTTGCATTTTTGGTTGATTTATAGACTATAAGTTTACATAGTTATATTTAGTATTCTCTTTTTGTGTTTTTTGTTTCATAAAGGAACTTCATTTAAGCGCTCGATTGTGTCTCGGCCACTGTGGAGGGAAGAGAGTGGATGTGGTGTAGTTTTTCTTGCGAAGAGAAACGAGCATCGCGTATACGCCACCGACATGGTACCGGTCGTTGCCGCCGAGACGTTTTAACGGTTTGCATATCACATTTAAGCCGGTTGCTGTTTCGTTCACTTATAGTATCAGCCGACGCTGTAGTTTCAGTTAAAGATACTCATTTTGTTGCCAGGATTATGTATGCTTCTGTCTGTGTGTGTGTGTGTGTTTTGTATCCCGTCCGTGTGTGTCCGTCTGCGTCCGTCTACGTCAGGGGCAGCCAGCAAGCGTGGGATAGCTTGCAACAACTGAAAAACCGAACTGGAACTCAAAGTGCATTAGCAGCAAGCAACTGAAGAGGCATGAAGCTGGGAAGCTGCGGCAAAAGAAAATTGCGAGCGCGCGCGAACCAAATGTATATACAAACACACACACACCACACACACAGATAACGTGTATGTGTTAACGGGGACTCTTGTGTGTTGTGAATGTTTTGTTGCTCCTCCACCGTAACCTTCCTTCAAGCTCTGCTGCATACTGCTCTTTCCTGCTTCGTCCTGCTGCTCCTGCTTTTTGTTGTTTCTAGAGCTTGTTCTCCTGTTTCTTTTTCCTATTTTATTTTATAATTCTCCCCCTTGGCCCCTTTTTATATGCACGCTGCCCCGTTATAAAGACATACATTTGCAGTTTCAGCGCGCCACTGCAGCATTTTCCTTGTAAGAAGCAAAACGAAGAATGAAGGAAAAAATTGAAGAAAATAAAAGCTGAATTTGCGCGACGCTGAGTGACGCTAAGGGGTGGGTGGTTGGGCAGGAGGGTAGAACGTAGGTGCTCTTGCAAGACAGATTGATTTTCTTTTATACGGTTTGCTCATGTTTGTGATTTTTATTATTTTGATTCCTCTCTTTTTGCGCTCCTGTGAGCGAGTGTATGTGTAGGTTCTTTAGGAACTGAAGCTCTATGTGTCCTTCTGTATAGATTCTCTTTAGATGTGATGGGGGCCCTTCTATTCTATAGATGTGATGGCCGTAGGCGTGGACAACAATAACAGCATGTGCCACATTTCCTTTTACAATTGAGTGACCCCGGAATCAGTTTTTGGTATTGCGGTGGACTTGAAAGGCAGCCAAAGTTCAGTCAGGAGGCAATTCGCTGCCAAGTTACGAAAAATATGAATGGTGTGCAACATAAAATCCTATCAAAATATGTTATTGAAGGATTTAGAGACCAAAACCGTCATATATTGCTAGAGGATTGTTAGATTTCACTGACCAAACTCTAAGAACTTTATTTTTAATCGGTCGTTCATCATCTGCTATCATCTAAGTCTTTTAGATCTTTAGAAAACGAAACTAGACATGGATCTACCTCAGGAGACAACTCCTTTCGTGATCAGATCTCTTCTTTAAGATGAATTCTGTTGGAATACCATTCTCTTTGGAGTCTCACTACTATCATTTCACTTTGGCAAAGATTGAAAGCGAAATCCTTCTTAATCCAATTGACCCTTATATCTTCCATCATACGGATATCCCCTCGTCCTGTCTTGATTAATTACGATTGCAACCCTGCCTACAGATGTCTTGTGGCGCCATCTACTGTGTAATCGCCGCAGCTGGTGCTGTCTTCTGCTGCAGCTGCTGCTGTCAACCGCGAAACCGTTCACCACGTAGCAAAAAGCCGCAGCACGGAGACGCGAACGCGAGCGAGCGAGCAACGTGGCACCGCGACCAATAGATTTGGCCAAACCCTGGCGAACTGAAGACAACGACAGTTGCACTCCCGCCAAAGGCAACAAACTCGGGCTGTGCCACATGCAACAATCCCAGCGTCGGCGTTGACTGCGGCAGAGTCTTGCCAGGAGCAGCGGCATCAGCAGCGACAGTGGCAGAGGCAGCGGCAGAGCAGGACAAAAAAAAAAAACAAAAATGGAAAACAGACAGCGGAAGCGAGCTATTTGGTCCGGTCTCGGGACTTACTCTAGTTGCGGGGCGGGCTGCAGCTCCAGCGACTTATGGCCCTGTTTGTTGTAAGTAGCAGGAGCAGAAGCAGCAGCAGAATCAGCAGCGAAATGGCGCGCGCGAAAAGGAAACTCAAGAAGTAGAGCTCTGCAGCAGGAGCAGGGCGAGGTAGGACAAAGGAGCAGAGGGGCAGGGGCGCCAGCCGTAACAAACACTCACACACACACATACATTAACATGGACATAAAAAAACCCAAGTAAAATTGTATTTTTTCTTGCACATGAAGCACAAAAAACGGCAGCAAACTGAAAGAAATACATTGCAGGCAGCGGGCAACGTCGAGAAAAAAAAAACGAAATAATAACAAAAAGTTGTAAAAGAAAAGCGAAACCGTGTGATGTCCTGGCGCACACATAGAGGCACACACATACACCGATACATACAGAGGATACCAGCAGAGGCAACGCCGCGACGACACATCGAAGAAAGGATAAAAACCATTCAGAGCTGCTGCCCGACGTCAACGACGCCGTTGTCGTCAACGCCACTGCGCTGCCAGCGTTCGTCCTCAGCTCCAGCTACAACGTTCCGTTCCGCTGTTCAGCGCTATATCCTGGGCCCCGTGCCTGTCCCTTAACATTTCACGAGCGCCAATTTCTTTTCCTTCATTTTGTTTATATTATTTTCCGTTTTTCTTCATACAATTTTTTTCGAACCATGCAACCAACCTTAAGTGTGCTGTTGTGCTTCCTCTGAATTTTTTCCCCTATTTTCTGTTTGCATTTTTTCTCTATTTAAATCGAGATTTGTTTTGCGAGGGGGGAGATGGGGAGGCCATCGAAAATCAGTCACGTATTGCCAGGTCAAAACTAGATCAAGATTATTTAAAGGTTTTTCCGCACTATACGTATGCTGAGAAATATTAGATATAATGACTCTCTTCATGAAATACTAGCTTCATTCTTTCCATGAAAACTTTGCTCTATAAAAGATATATCTTATATAACATCATACTTCAAAGTCTGCTTTTAGAATTCCTAGCTTTATTCTATTCTGATAATTGATTTGAATATAATTAGTATCGCAGAATCGTTAGACATTGTTTTTTAACTGAAAACGTTATACCTTCTGTATTTCCTATCAAACATATACATATATATCTTTTATACATAAGGATGATGTCTTCAGTAGATCTTATAATCACTTGGTCACTCCATCAGTTTCACATGATGGATTTCTGAAGTATATCTAAGATTACTTTCCTGCAATGCATTTTCCTAAGCCGATTTGCTCAAAAGGAACTATGACAAACGGCAGGGAGTCTCTGCCCCAACCTCTGTTGCAGTTGCACTTGCAGAGCTGCTGGCGCCGCAGTTGACGCTGCGCGGGCAGCAAGCCGGCGCATGGTGGAAACGGGGGAAAAACAGAACCTAAATCCTGTTCAGGAGCATATGTTTTTCTGTGTATATGTTTGGAGCGCTGTTTTCCTTTTTATGTGCAAGGATTTCCAGCTGCCCTTTTTACAACTAACACATACCACACTGGCGTGTGTGTGTGTGTGTGTGTGGGAGTGCAGTATCCTTGTGAAATGGCTGATAAGAGTAAGGAACGTGCGTCCTTTTTGCATTGCGGGAGAGCAAAGAAAATGGTCTTGGCCTTTAAGACACATGCAAGGGAGTGCAATGAAGATATGGCAAAAGGAATTGCTTTTCCCTGATAATTGAAATGTATGCCAGAGGATGTGTGTGCGTCCTGGGGTGGGGTTAAACAGATAAAAGGTCTGTCTATGAACAGGAAGATGTACTCGTAAAAGTAAATGGATACTCTTTGCTGGAAAAGGTAATTTCCTCTAAAGAATATCTTTGGAATGTTCGTGCAGATTCGCATCAAAGAACATCTATTCTTACAATTTTATTTCCCTAAGCCATTTCATATTCGGAGACTCCACAAGTGGCTTGCTTGCATCTTCTTGCCATAACTAAGCTTTGTAAGCGCACCCCCCCTCCTATTTACACCTTTCATATGGCAACCTGTTGAAGTCCTTTAGGCGTTTCGCCACTTGACCTCCAAACCATTAGAAGCAAACCCTTCGAGTCAATTGCCTTTAGATGGCGAAAAGCTCTGAAAGCCATATCATTATGGCATATCCTGTGCACGAACCAGACGCAGGGCGACAAAAAGTATCCTTGGAAAGCCCATAAAATCCCCCCGCCAAAGCTTGAGTGTTTTTCCCCCGAAATATGCCACTCGAAAGCACTCGCTCTCTTCCACTGCCCTCTGGCGCTCAGGCACTCTTACACACTCCCCCATAAGAGAGCGGGGGGTGTGTGTGTGCTCTTTCATGTGCTCTTCGTGTTGGGGGCGTGTTTGTTTTCGTATTTTTTACTCGCTTCCCACTTGCGTCTGTCGGAGTTTTTTGTTGTTGTGTTGCCCCCACTCGAGTTTTAAGTGTTATTGGATGATTTTATGGAAATTGATTTGGGGCACGCCCCCTGTTCGGTGTGAGTGTGAGTGTGTGTGTGCGGGGCTGGGAGGGTGCGTGCAAGTGCAGCAGCTGCTCGAATGGGGTTTTTCTGAGCCTAGCACTAACCCCCTATTTAACATAATAACATTATCTCTACGAATACTCGTACTCGTTCGCGTACTCACCCGAAAGTTATGCGTATGCTCGATGGGGCAGTCAAGGCTCAGGGAATAATCCTCGACGACGGCTCCCAGGGACGATGCCTGATCGCCAAAGACCTGCTCGATCTTGATCGATGGACTGGCCAGCAGGGGCGTGTTGATGTTGGCGTTGTTGGCTCCTCCGTTCGAGGCAACGGTGGCTGCTGCAGCAGCTGCGGCGGCGGCGGCTGCTGCGGCGGCGGCAAAGGTGCCCTCAACGATTAGTGGCTGCCCCTCGCCGCCACTCTGACAGGCACCGATGACTCCAACTGTTGGACCAATGTTGCAGGGCGTTGCCGGTGTGGGCGTGGCCGGGCCCGGAGCATGTCCATCATGGTAGGGTGTCACCACGAACGAGGGATACGAGCGAAACTGATGGTAGTCACTGTGGTGGCTGTGGCCGGCTGCTCCGTGATGGGTGTGTGGATGATGCGCCAACTGTGGTCCTTTGTACCAGGTACCATGCATAATCATTTAAGCAAGTTCGATTGGCGGTTGTGTGAAGCGAAGCTCACTTTCCTATTAACTCGCCTGGCACTCTTCTCTTGGCTTGTGTGTAATCAATATTCAATTGAGCTTTCCATTAGGCTTTGGTTTTGGTCTTAAATTGATATACGAGTATTTAAACTGGAATGTTCGCAATCACTTTGTTTGAAAAATTTGCTTGGAAAATGGGGCTATGGAGAAAGTCAATTGGTTAACCAGTGCAAAAACAATCGGCCTATGAAATACATAGTTCATCTTTGGAAAAGTTTGGCAATTGAATGAGAAACCCCAAAGGAATACGGTCCTAAAACGATTGCGTAACCTTAATTGATTATGTAGTTTATTTGACGACTGACCTGGACTCCACAAAAGGCTTCTTTCTCAATAGGCTTTCCATTTATGTTGATGAAGTCTCACCCGGTATAAAAAAGCCAACCAAAAGCCGCCATTAAATACTGGAGGACTGTCGAAATCGCCTATCATGGAAATTATCCCATAGAAATTATATACGAATGGAGTTTGGTATATGGTTGAACGATCCCTATAAAGGAAAGGTATTCAACAAAGTGAACAACTTTGTATCGACCTCAAGATATGTTTATACAATCCTTATAGAATTTTCTGGATTTATCCTCACTCTAAGAAGGGTTTTCTAGCTAAACAGCGTTGAAAATTGGTTTTCTTTTATATTATAAAAACTATAGTCTGGACTGTATGAGCGACACTTTCTTTTTTCTGTATTGTAGTACAATCTTTAATTAACCAGTAATTCTTATAATCTTTCTGGATTTCTAATACATTGCTTAACCATTTGACTTTTTCTTTCATCCACACTTCATTTATTTCTCATAAGTACCACTTAGAATGGGGGGGACCACTTGGAATGATCAGAATATTCAATATTCATACACTTGCATTCACTTTATTCACAGTTGAACACTTTATTAAACCCGTTTATTTTCGGCTTTCAGTGTATTGACACTTGGGTCTTTCTACCCTTTTGAGGATTATTGCTCCTGACGTGTGGTGATAACAATTTTCAACTTCACTTTACTCGATTTTTTAATTGTGATACAGAAACAGCTGCACTCGCGGAATGATGAAAATGCATTGCACTTTGCGACAGAATTCTTCACGGATTCGCGGGGCAAAAACTGGCACTGGCACTGGCGTTGGGACTGAAACAGAAACAGAAGCAGAAGCAGGGACTGGACTGCAAAGAGGCACTGGGACTGGGGCTGGCACCACGAGTAAGACTGCCACTGCAGTCGTCGATGAGTGCACTTGGCTGTAACGCGCGCGCGAAAGTGGCTTGTGGACAGTGGCCAGTAGTTCAGTTCAGTTCAGTTGAGTTCGGGCCAGGTCGTCCAGGCCGGGGCTTAATTTGGCTTAGCGGCAGGCAGAAGAAGACGGCTGGAAGGCGGCACAGCAGCAGCAGGCAAAAAAGTTGCTTCCAGCTCGCAAGAATTCCGAACTCGAATGCTGAGTGCGGCCACGAAAAAAACATTCAAATGCCTCGCACGGTACGGCTCGCCGCCAAATCGCAGCGACGACGACGACGATAGCAGAATCAGCAGCGGCAGGCAGCCCCACAGCTCTCGTTCTCTCTTTCTCTCCAGTGCTCTCTGTCCCTCTTTTACCTGCTCTCTTGCTGTAGCAGTGGCACACTCGCTCTCGCTCTCGCTCTGACGGGGGCAGGCAGCCAGTCTCGCAGCTCAGTCATGGGGCAGCTTTTGGGGCAGACGGCGACGCATGCGCAACAGCTTTTTACTCCTTCTGCACACAAAAAACTAGTTCTCTCTCTGTCTCTGTTGGTCTCTCTTTTTTTCTCCCTCTCTCTCTCTATCTTTCAGTCTCTCTAAAAAATTGTTTGTGGTTTTTCGTGTGCTTCGAGCTTGGGTTTTTGTGCCGCGTCTCTTGAGCAAACTCTGATTTGATTTTGGTCTTTTTGCTTGAGTGGATTTCCTTTTCTCTTGACTTTGAGCATGAATGAGCATGTTCCGCGCTGTTTTTATGGCTAAATCTTTATAGCAAGGAGGCGTGGGCGTTATAATGACTAAAAATGAAAGTTCAATGGAGAAAAATGAAAAAATTACGCCAGAATCATGAATTAAAACATATTCATCAAGAAATCTTGGAGTTTGTTTTCCTTTAGTGAAGTTTCAGTCTCTCGTAAAATTCCACCAACAGAACATCAGAAAATTGCTTTCGTACATTTTTTTCCAGTTTAGTTTGCGGTTTTGCCATCTTTTTGTTTCAATATGTCTGATGAGGTGAAAGATGACAATGCCGCAGGTGAAGGGTCACAGCAGATCCCAGCGGAAGCCGATAAGAAGGAAGAGGCCGCAGCTGATGGGAAGGGAGGGTCCGAAGCTAATATAAAGGTATCCCCCACGGCCGTTAGCAAGGAACCCTCTCAGTCTGGCAGCCAGCAACCCCTAGAAGATTCAAAGCCGCAAACGTCGGAGAAGCAAAATTCAGATAAAGACAAGCAGAAAAATCCCCAGGATAAGCAGAATGAGCCCCATAATGATCGAAACTTTTGGGAATTGGGTCGAGGGATCGTACTCTTTTGCCTTGGAAGCTTCGTGGCCTGGATGCTGACTGAATTTTGATGTAACCAAATTTCGATTGCATAATTGTTTTATCAAATAAATTTTGAAATGACCAAACAAAAATACGAGTATAGATGTGTTTTAATGGAAAGTGTGCTGGGTAACCTTAAAAACTCTATCTTCAAACAATTTCAAAGTGGAATGAGAAAAACATTCGACATCTACATCCCCTCTCAAGTGCATAATTTTCATAATTTTTCAAGCAAACGAAAGAGCAAAAAGCCCACACACAAAAAATCGGCATCCGTCGCCCATTAGCCCATTGACCAACTTCGATGGCGCATCGTACGCGTAGTAATGAGTTTTTAATACATGTAATATTCAAATTAAAAATCCACAAAAACCCCGCAGAAGGCAGCCAACAAAAACGGAATGCAATTTTTTTACAGCTAATAATCGCACACATATTCATTTCAACCGGCGGCATCCCACAGGCGGAAAAAAGCATATCACTCATACGCAATGTAAACCAAGCTCAAGAGCAAGCCGCACAAAAACCACAAGGCAAGCAAACACGCTCTTAAAAAAGACGCCGGCACAAAAAAGAGAGACAAAAAGAAAGAGAGAGCATGATAGAGCGAGAGAGAGCAATAGAGTATGTGCGAGTGAGCGAGCAGTGCGGCATTCAGGCGAAGGCGGTGGAATTTTTATTGGAGCACTTGGTTTATTTCTTTTTCTGCTGCTTGCCTTTGGATTGGCATTCTTTTTTTGTGCGTATTTTTTTGTTTTGTTTCCTTTTGACAAGGCATTTTTTATGGGCAGAGACATGTGTCGCTGGCGGGTGGGAATCGGCCATCGCCTGGAGGAAGATTTTTCCCGATTTTCGGCTCGGCTCGGCTCTGTGACAACTGCAACTGTTATTCCCTGGAGGACACAAGAGCCAGTCGAAATACATGAAATTAAACTGCAGCTCCTGCAGCTTCGCAGCATAGGAAGGCCGTTTATTTCAGTTAATCAATGCAATTGGCCCGTCGTCCACCTGGGCCGCAGAATACCCATAGGTCTGAATGGAGTATGTCAAATATGCTGTAGGCATTGCCCCTACAATGTTGCAGTCTTCTCCATTTTTGAATTACTAGGAAATTGCTTCATTTAGCGCTTTGTTCTGCCATGGCCTGCCGGCGGGAGGTCGGTCGGCCATTGGCTGCCACTGCATATACATGCATGTACATACATACATACATACATATGTACATAAAATGAAAGTTTCCGTTGCAGTTTATCGACTAATTTGATTATGCCAACAAATTGCCACCCACCACTGCAATTAACTATTTTTTATGACTTGTCATTTAGAAGTATATTCGTATTTTTTATGAGCTCTTCGTGCGGGCTTTCATTTACTTGAGTGCCATACAAAATTTCCTTGTTTGCACTGTCATCAATGCCATTTGGTATTTGCATACGAGCAGACATTTGATGCGATTCGAATGTGATAAGAGCAAGCCATGACTGTGAGTATGGGTATGGTAATCAAATGCGTCTTATTAATTGAATAGATTTATTTTTCACTGCTTTTTCTTTCCCCCTCCCCCAACGGCAATAATTCAAACAACATCAAAGAATACTAGTACTAATTTCAGGGAGAAATGCAGTTTTGCGACCAAATTATTCTTTTCATCATAAATCGAGCACCTTCTCTTTTTTACCGTATCTTATGTGATTATAAGATACATTAAGTATTATTAGCATTATGATATATATTAGAATGTCTTTTTAATACGGCCATAACTTTTTCAAAAATATATATATTTTACTTGCGGGCCCTGCCATATCTCGCTGTGGCGCACATTGTGTATAAAAGGGGATTGTTGCGTCGATGGAGAATATTCCCGCGAGTTTAGAACTGATCTCCGACTATGACAATTAGCTCTTCGCAACCTACGGCTAAAATTGCGTAATTACGGTGATTGCGGGTGTGTTTTCTGAAAATTTTCTTTCGTAAAAATCTTCTTCCGGCAAATACAAACCACTGCAAATAAATTTGAGCCAAATCGGCCCAGCCGTTCTCAGTTGGTGAATTACGAAATATATTTCATATTTAATATTTATTCATTTTAATATTTACTCTCTCGGCTGCATATCTACATATATAATGGAATAAATATTAAAACCGAAGTCTGACTATTTGGGGTTCATGGATTTTCACTGTACTTTTCTATACTTCTATATTTTTCTTTACTTTTTTGATTCAACAAATGTGGTAACTCCTTGTTTTTTTGTGAAAATAATTATATTTTCTATCGCCAACTCTGTGTGTGAGTCAAAAATCTTCAATTTTTAAAGTCAATCAGTGATACATATCTTCTGTTAAAATGTTTGGAAATGCTTGGCTGTCAAAGAAATAATATATTTAACGTTTATTTTTGCTTTTTTAGGACCATATAACTGGAAATTCGTTCGCCAAAAAGCAATTACTCGACTCAAACAAGCACGTGAACACCAAAATATCCATTTAAATTCAAAATGTATCAGTTGCAACCGCAATGCCATGCAAAATCCTACTCCAGTTGCATGATGAGATATATATTTCTCGCCTCAAACCGCTGCCAGACAGATAAGTGATGCTGCTGCAGATGCCATGGCGGTTGCAGATGCTACTGTGCGGCGCCATGGACTTCATTGCCTCCGAGCGAAATGTCAAAATGCCAGCCGTAGTGAAGCCAAAGCCAAAGCCATATCCAGGCCGAGAGCAGCCGTCATGGTTGGTCATGGACGCCAAATGGTTGACAGACAGTCCAGAAGAAGCGGCAGAAGCGACAATGGCGCAGGGGCAGGCTATAGGGCTGGGTCCCATCCCGCACTGAAATGAGTGGAGTGGGGACGCGAGGGGCAACTGCATTGAAGGTCCGAAACCGGACTCCGCCTTTTGTTGTATGCGCGCATGGCGCATTGAGGCGCTTTCCCCTGATTGGCCAAAACGGGCTAAAGGCAGCCAAAGAGTGAGACGGTTATGGTGTATGGCTACGCTACCCCAAAGTGGGAGCGAGAGACAGACGTTTCAATGGAGGCTCGAGTGAGACTGCATAAGAGCTCTTGTTGGTGCGAGTGAGCAAGCCTCTGGCCTTAAGAGAGCGCGCCTTGTGGCAGGCAGGCCTCTCTCTCTTAGCCAGGCGGCTGGCCCTTGCAACACGTGTTGGCGTGTTGGCCTGCGTGCAAAATAACTGAGTTTTTGCGCCTCCACTGGCTGCCGATGCCTCTGCCTCTGACTCCGGCTCTGCTGCTGTTCATCCGTCGCGTATTTTGTTAATTTAATTAAACAAAAACGTTTTGTTTGTGTTTTTTTATTTGTTGCACGTTGGACGAGCAAACGGTTTTTGCTTTTTTGCCATCGAGCAGCACAAAATGAAATTGGAATCCCGCTCGTGCACAACTTTGAATATGTTGAGCTCTCTCAAATGGTTGTTGTCGTTGTCGATTGTTCGTCTGTCCAAATGTCGTTCTGCTCTGACATTTGAGCTTTTTGCGGCATCTTGTTGGCCCCTCTACCCCTCTAGTACCGCTCTTCTACAGTGCAAGTCGTACTTGTCATTTAATGACTTGCGCCGTTAAATTTTAATTGAAATATCACACATTTAGAGGCTGGAAATTGCAGATTGTAGATGTGGCTGTGTTGCGGAAGAGACATGGTGTCTGCTTTTGGGATATAGGAAATGGGCAGAACAATCTATAAAATTAGGTTAATACGAGTACCCTTAAAAAACCAGTGAAATTTTCCATCCAAATTATAAACGGAAGTTTTCTTTACTCTAATTTAGAACAACGATCCATTAAAACTGAGAAAGTTTTCCGAAAAACTTCCGCACGTGACTTCCTCCGCGGCAGCAATTGTCGATCTGCACTGATGAGCATCACCATCACAGCATCCAGCATCCATTGAAGACCTCTCCAACTAGAGATCTTGGCACCCAACCATCCCATCCCATCCCATCCGAAAACCCGCTCTCCCTCTGACAGCCTCAGAAGTTAACGATTGAAGCGGTAATTGGAGACCCAGACAGTCCGTCGAGGCGTAGGCGATTAAAAGACGATTATTTCAATTGTGCAGAAGATGGGTGCACAGAAATAATGATGGTAGAAGGCACTGGATGGATGGATGGATGGAAGATGCTCCTCCTCAGGATAGAGACAGAGAGAAAGAGAGAGAGAGAGACAGGCACCTGTCAACGAAATCGGCTTAGCTGTTATGTTAATGCGCCAAAAACGTTGACATTTATTGGCAGTTATTTATGGCGGACACTTCTCGCGCGGACAGAGAGCTTGCTCGCTCTGTTGTGGCGCACCTTTTTGGAGTCTTGCCATTTTGGTGGCTGCGCATTGCCCGACTATGGAAAATTCTATAATTGTGCAGGTGACAACGCGACTGGCACGCGCTCCTGACGCTGATTAGAGCTGCAGCTGCAGGCTGTAGAGCGACTTGCATCGACTCGATTCCAGTCTTCAGTCTTCAGTCTCCAGTCGTTTCGAGTCACGCTCGTTTGTCTACATATATAAGACCATAAAAATATTATTAATTATGACAATATTGGAGTAAAAGTGTTTGGTCTGCGGCAATGCCATAAGAGGAGTGGTGCGGAATGGTGCACTCCCTCGAGGATTTGCCAGAAACATACCAGAGATATCCAAGAATACAGTGGAATACAGAACGATACTAATTATACCACTCATTTTTCAACAAAATTAGCTTATTCTCTGATATTCGAGCATTGCCTTAATGCATTGCAACGCACTGCATTTGAGATTTCAGTCTAAAATGCTTGACTAATGAGTTTATTAGCATTTATATGGTTCGATCCGTCTGCCAGAGGCAGGAATATTCAAATGGAATGACCATTCCACTCCCATTCTGGACTGCCTCTGCTTTGGGCTTCCTGGAAATATCGATATCAAGGCACGCGTCGGACTCTCTAGAGTTGGAGCCCGAGAAGCAATGTCCATATCGGATGGGTGTTCGATTTGTCACAGCCGCCAGAAACGGGCATTCGAATGCCGCTCTCTGGCCCCCAGAAAGGAGCTGTTGAAATATTTCACTTCTGTGCCTCAGCTGTTGGGGATCTAGCCTAGGAAATCTTTAATATTCAATGGTTGCAGAAATTAACATTTCTATTTAGAGTTACAACTCATCTCTGGTTCTGTTGAGTAATGTATAGCGATGCGGGGAGGGCAGCAACTGTTTGAACTGCGATTCGGGCACCACTGCTGGAACAGTGTCAGCCTTGCTGGTGTCGTTCTCCCACACCGCTGTGGATGGTTCGGGACCGTAGTGTAACTGATGGTGCAGCTTCCCATTGAACAGACTGTCGATGAATGCCTGCAGCACGCCCGGCTTGTGGATGTCCTCGTAGCGGGGGAACACATACATGTGGCGGAACGAGTCGATGGCTATAACGGGCAGATCGGCCACAGATTTCCCCAAATGCATGAGCGGGTACTGGAATAGTTGTCCATCGGCAGTCAAATAGTTTACAAGAGACGAATTCGATAATTTGGTCTCCACTACCGTCTTGAACTCCTGCACGTGCTGAAGATTGTTCTTGTCGTAGAAGAGCATGACGAAAGGTAGACCCTCCTCGGTGATTTCCTCGGCATTGTTGAAGGTGATTTCCCGCACAAGTTGGATGCACTTGTCATCCGTCCAGGCCATCAGGTCATCAAAGCTACTCAAATTCCCCGAATACTCACTGTAGTACTCTCTGTGGCTGGAAAGAGTGGAGTCGGCGCGAAAGATTATCAGATTCTGTCCATCTGGACGCAGACCCTCCGTCACCTCGCCAAAGCCCGCTAGAAACTGGCATTCCTTCTTCAAAAAGTTCGCCACCTTGCGAAAGTTGTCATACTCCATGCTATTTTTTTCCCTGAAGTAGCCAACGAGCAAGCCGGTGTCGTCATTGATGTCATGCAGCTCTTCGAGTGTGCGGAACTCCTTGATGGGATCGGCGAGTTCCTGTGCCACGAACTGGTAGAACGCCTGCACTGACCTCTGGCCGCGGTACTCACTATTGACAACCAGTCCATTGCGTAAAATCTTTAGTGTGGGATACTTAATGATTTCGAATTTGAGGGCCACACTTTCCTCCTTGTCGCAGTTGACCTTGCCTATCGTAACCCGCCCCGACTCCCAGAACGTGTTATTTATCTGTCTGGCTGCCTCCTCGAAGATGGGTGCCAATCGGATACTAAAGGGGCACCAGTCCGTGTAAAAGTTGAGCAGCACCAATTCGCTCGACTCGAGTATTTGATCGATATTGTGCTGGCCGACATTCACGGAACTACCAGCAATGGGTGCCAGATGGTGGCACCCCAAGATCAGCAGGATAGTCCAACAGCCGGACAGAATTTTAAAGGCCATTTGTACTTGAACAACGATGTTTTCCCAGTGATCGGTAATCGATGGCGAAGTTGCTTAATTGAAACTGTGAAATTTGCATTATGTTCGGCTTTCCAATCCATTCGATACGTCTACGTGGGAGTCGAAGTGCTTAAAGAACTTGATATTGGTTGTTTTCATTGTTCTTCTGGCCATGGTAGACGCTCTAAAAGGAAGAAACACTTTGAAAGAAAAACGAACTTTAATCAATTGGTATACAATTATTATATTACCAAGCCTCCAATCGGGATTGTATGTCTGGAAAATAGTTATCTTACCTTCCTACCACATTCTGCCTTAAGAAATGCTTCAACCACTGATCAATTTGAATTAAATATCTCATTGCAAATCCAAACACAAACTCTGTCCAGATACAGGCATAGATGCAGAGATACTCGCAATTGGATGGATGCTAATGATGCGTCATGGTCATGGGACGATGTCTGGAGCTTTCGACGGCGAATTTCAGCAGACAATTTGGCAAGCTGTCAACGCCACTCACTGTGCGAATGGTGGGCGTGGCACACAGGGTAGGATATATATATATACCTAACCCAAAGAGTAAGGGAATCGACAATCCGAAGCTAATGATTGTCTGAGAGACGTTTGCCAGCAAAGACATCAATCAATCCGAAGCTAAAGTGAAACCACCCCCAAGGGAGGATACGCACTGACTGCCCCACCGCCTTCATCAGATGTGTACAAACGTTCAGCTCTGCTTCTTAAATAAGTAAGAAAACTTATAAACTCATTCGAATCATATTTAAAAATCATCCAACAGCAGCAACAGCTTGACCCATGCGCGTGTCCATTCATGAATTATTAGTTGGAGCTTATCAAACGTGACCAAAATAGGAACGGAAAAAATATTAATAATAAAAAAAAGGGAAAAACAGTTGGCCTCTGCCAGCTGTTGCTGGGAAGCAATAGCAGGACAACGGACCAGGCCCAAGCAAGTGTGGAAAATCAGCAAAAACGAGGCCAACTTCCCAGAAAAAGCGAGGGTGAACGTTGTGAGTTGCAGCGGAGACCGCAACTCTACATTTAAATTTGTATACCCGATACTTAGTCAGTATGGCTCTCCTCCGGCAGACGGCGCTGACATTGAACATTCTAGCCTTAATAGTCTCTGAGATCTGGGGATGTCACAGATCTTCGTCCTTTTCAGGGGCGGAAGTGGGTGTGGCGAAATTTCGAAATAAACTTGTCAAGGTTCGATATCACAGGAGTGTGGATACCAAATTTGGTTGCTCTAGCTCTTATAGTCTCTGAGATCTAAGAACTCACATTTTGCAATAGGCAAAGCCGAGAGAGAATGAAATTGTTTTCTTGATTCAGGCTATAAAAATTAAACGATCTGGTTTATGCAGTCTAGAAGATATAGCCTTTCTCTACGATTCTGCGTTTTTGGTTTTCTCGTATTCTCAGACATCATTATTTTTGATTCTTATTGTATAATTATTATTTTTGATTTTGATTATTAAATAATTATTATTCAATAAAAATCAAAAATAATACTTATACTATAAGAATCCAAAATAATAATTACACATTAAAAATCAAAAATAATCATTGAACTTTATATATGTACATTATATAATTATTATTTTTGATTTTTATTGAATAATTATTATTATAATTATTATTCTTGACTTGTATTGAATAATTATTATTATAATTATTATTTTTGATTTTTATTGTATAACTATTATTATAATTATTATTCTTGATTTTTATTGAATAATTATTATTCTTGATTTTTATTGTATAATTATTATTATAATTGTTATTCTTGATTTTTATTGAATAATTATTATTCTTAATTTTTATTGAATAATTATTATTATAATTGTTATACCTGATTTTTATTGAATAATTATTATTATAATTGTTATTCTTGATTTTAATTGAATAATTATTATTATAATTGTTATTCTTGATTTTTATTGAATAATTATTATTATAATTGTTATTCTTGATTTTAATTGAGTAATTATTATTCTTGATTTTTATTGAATAATTACTATTATAATTGTTATTCTTGATTTTTATTGAATAATTATTATTATAATTGTTATTCTTGATTTTAATTGAATAATTATTATTATAATTGTTATTCTTGATTTTTATTGAATAACTATTATTATAATTGTTATTCTTGATTTTAATTGAATAATTATTATTATAATTGTTATTCTTGATTTTTATTGAATAATTATTATTCTTGATTTTTATTGAATAATTATTATTATAATTGTTATACTTGATTTTTATTGAATAATTATTATTATAATTGTTATTCTTGATTTTAATTGAATAATTAATATTATAATTGTTATTCTTGATTTTTATTGAAAAATTATTAATATAATTGTTATTCTTGATTTTTATTGAATAATTATTATTCTTGATTTTTATTGAATAATTATTATTATAATTGTTATACTTGATTTTAGTTGAATAATTATTATTATAATTGTTATTCTTGATTTTTATTGAATAATTATTATTATAATTGTTATTCTTGATTTTTATTGAATAATTACTGTTATAATTGTTATTCTTGATTTTAATTGAATAATTATTATTCTTGATTTTTATTGAATAAATATTATTATAATTGTTATTCTTGATTTTTATTGAATAACTATTATTATAATTGTTATTCTTGATTTTTATTGAATAACTATTATTATAATTGTTATTCTTGATTTTTATTGAATAATTATTATTATAATTGTTATTCTTGATTTTTATTGAATAATTATTATTATAATTGTTATTCTTGATTTTTATTGAATAATTATTATTATAATTGTTATTCTTGATTTTAATTGAATAATTATTATTCTTGATTTTTATTGAATAATTATTATTATAATTGTTATTCTTGATTTTTATTGAATAATTACTATTATAATTGTTATTCTTGGTTTTAATTGAATAATTATTATTATAATTGTTATTCTTGATTTTTATTGAATAACTATTATTGTAATTGTTATTCTTGATTTTTATTGAATAATTATTATTATAATTGTTATTCTTGATTTTTATTGAATAGTTATTATTATAATTGTTATTATTGATTTTTATTGAATAACTATTATTATAATTGTTATTCTTGATTTTTATTGAATAACTATTATTATAATTGTTATTCTTGATTTTTATTGAATAATTATTATTATAATTGTTATACTTGATTTTTATTGAATTTTATTGAATAATTATTAATATAATTATTATAATAATAATTATAATATAATATAATAATATAATATAATAATATAATATTATAATATAAGATTTATGCAAAAATAATAATTATTCCATAAAAATCAAGAATAACAATTATAATAATAATTATACAATAAAAATCAAAAATAATAATTACTCATTAAAATTCAAAAATAATCATTATTCAATAAAAATCAAAAATAATAATTATGTAATGTACATATATAATAATAATAATAATAATAAGATTTAGGTCTCAATCGACTCGGCTATTGATGCTGATCAATAATATATATACTTTATGGGGTCGGAAACGATTCCTTCTGGACGTTACACACATCCATTTTCACCACAAATCTAATATACCCCAATACTCATTTTGAGTATCGGGTATAAAAACTGATAACTGTCGGCGCCCCACCAAGGCTGCCATTTCCATTGTGGAAAAGGAAAAGCTCACATGTGCCGTGCTGTGCCGTGCCATGCTCGTTCTCGTTATTATCTTTTGGCCTGACCACAAGACGTGTCAACTTGTGGTACCATCTCTTCAGCTGACATCAGAGGCACTCCAGTGCCAGATATAAATCAACTTTGGGAAAAACTTTGCCTGTGGCCGGCAGCGTCCTCACAACCCAACCCGAATGTGTTCCTTTTTCGGTTCGGGGAAGCCGCTTATAAATTTTTGAGCAATATTTTCCCTTCTAGAAGAAAGCAGCTTATTGACAAGTCATGTGGGAGATATAACTAGTGCATCTTCAGCTCTCAGTTGTGGTCAAACGGAGGGTGTCTTTAAAGAGAAACCTTTAAGCCCTTATTCCCCCACTCCTTTCTACCTTCCAAGTTGTTGGGTGTTTCGGGCCATGACTGCCACAAAGCAAGGTGACGTAATTATAGATGTACTTGTACTGGTAGTTCTGCTGGAGTCGAGCCCACACCCAAAATGCAACGCACACAGGACAAAGCAACCCCCAAACATGCAGCGGATGGCTAAGAAACTAACAAACCAACAATGAAAGAAGGGAACTGGTAAATGGTAAATGGTATATGCTAAATGGTGAATGGGAAAACAAAGTCAAGGTACTGCAAAAGGGTTGGCACGACCCACAAAAAACATAGTAGCCAAGTGGGCGTAAACCGACGCGCGGTTTCCCCCATAATTGTGGAGGGTCTGAGTTGCATTCAGAGTCGTCGACTGGGTGTATCTGTGGGACACACGCTCTCCAGCTTGTAAGAGTTGAATTGTCGCCGTTTGGTATCTTGTAATCTTGCAGCTACTACAAGACGCTGCGACACATTAGCATAAAATCATGATTAAGATAAAGAATTTCTACTGGCAATGGCCAGAGTGCCGGAATGCGTATCTGTATGTTTGTTTTAAAGAGCATAAGTATCTTATGGGTAATTAACGCAAAACAACACAAACCTAAATCAAGGTTATCTTCGCAGAAAGAGGACACCAAATCCTTTGGTGAAAAATTGCATTGCGCACTACGACCATGAATCCGCTTAAAATGCAATTTGTAGACAATTTAGTTTCTTCTTTTTTCCGCTCTCTCAATCTTTTTGGCTAGACATTTCCGTTTGACGCAGCAAAGGCAAAGTTGCTTTTGAGAAAAGTGTCATTAGCATTGATTAATTTGTCCCACGATTTACATGGAAAAACAATCAATCAACACGTCGTCCTCATTCTCCATTAGTCAATCTAGAGATTGAGATGCCACCGGGCAGCCACTTGAACTCTGTGAGACGAGTGTCAACCAGGCAAAGCCATGCCGCCCTCCCTTACCCCTCCTGTTCATTCATTCTTCCATTCTATCTTTCTCTTGGCCATCTATCCAACCATTCCAGGGACATTAGCAATCACAATCGTCTACCATCATTAACGCTTTCGTGGGGGATGGGTGTGGCCCGGCTGGCCAAAACCTTTATGAAGCTGTTGTTGCCAGTTTTGGAGGTTTAATGAATTATCTGACTCTCGTACTCGTATGCGACTAAGAGTTTCGAGCTGTTCTGAATGTAATTAAAGCGGTGACATGGGCGGAGCCAAAAGGGGGAGCTCAACAGTAATTTAAACTAGAAATGTATATGTTTTCTCAGTTACACTTCTCTACGTACTAATGTCACCCCTTGTAAGCTCCTTCTATGCCTCAGACAGAATCATCTCTGGCATAATTAAGCCACATCAATGTCGTGTTAGAAGCCGGCCAACTAATGATGGCCAACATTTACAACAAAAGCCAATTGTTGCAGAGGCAGATGAACAGCAGGGGAAGTCCCAAGCTTGGGGACTTTAATTTTTATGCGTGAAAACACAGAACAACAATGCCCCAAAAAAAAAAAAATAACCACACTTAAAATGCGAGTCAACCATTTTTCTACAAACAGCAGCACGAAGGATATACGAGGTAGGGACACGTGGACAGAAGCGAAAAGGAAATTCAATTAGCCTGAGAAATTTCGGGTTGGTTTCATTCGTTCGTTCAACATTTGCTTAGGTAATGTTTCAATTAATTCATTTGTCCCACAGACCGCAGATGTCTAGGGGGAGAGACTGCTGCTAATGATGTTGGGTTGTTGGGTGGTCCTTACATATGCGATAACATTAGACGATCTTTAAGGATGATGCATGGGGTTTCTATCTGTGGTCCTTTGTAGCAGAACATCCCACAAAACAAATCAAATCAATTGCCCACAATTAATAACACCAATCCGAGACTCATTCGACAGCATTTCATTATTTGTTATATATTTCAAAGATATTTATTTGATAAACGCCGCCGTCAGACGCCAAAAATCTCATCGCTTTAAGTGGCTCATTTTGGGGGCTACGAGCACCAGTAAACGTATGAGGATTGCAGATTGGAGATGGGTACCGGTACGGGTCGTGGGTCCTTGCCCAGCCATAGCCGCAGGCAGCAAACCAACACCAGAAGGAAACAAAAAAGAAAGGAGAAGAGGTCCACCGAGCGAGCTACCGGGTAACATATCAAAACGCCGCAAATGGGCAAAGTCAAACCCAAAGTAAACGCAACGCAGAAAAAAATGAAATGAAATCATATAAAAACAGAGTGCCAAAAAAAGGCAAACATGCGACGTCGTCTAAAGGATTTGCCCCATGGCAGCAGGCAGGCAAACGGCAAAGACAAAGTAGCTGTGGACACAAGCAAAAAGCCAAAAGGAGAGAGACCCAAAAATTTGCTGAGCCAAGACCACGGCTGTGTGCGGATATACTCGTTCGTACGAGTATATCTCGTATATTTGGGAATTTATGCCGCGATTTTAAAATAAAAAAAAAATAATAAAAGTGAAATAAATGCAGGGAGAATGCGGGCTTATGGCGGTGGCGGCAGAAGTCAGAAGAGAAGTCGCGTATTCGGTAGCCCGCATATGTCAACGAAATAAATTTGAAGACTTTTTGGGTGAAGGTTTTTATGCTAGGGTCTAACCGAAGAAGGAATGCGCTACAGAATAGAATTATGAGTGGAAAACGGTATGAATTTGATTAGAAATACGAACAGATCCATCCATGTCCATCTGCTTCACAGTATTCAACAAAATCATCATAAAGATGTTTTAATTCGGAAATGTATCTAGAACTTCTCGATAAAATGACCGTATGATAGTATTTTGTGATCTCTTTAGCTAAGGAGCTTCCATATTCCTCTATCCAAATAAGAAGACAAAACTTACTCTGCAGGGTATTTCCCAATCCCATCCTGAATGTGACTCACTTTGGATGCGATGCTCATATCTGTGCCCCTTGTGCCTCATGCCGCAGCTTCATACGTCAGTCACTTCGCGGTTCACACTAGGCTGCGTTAATCCAATATGTGATTACGAGTGTTCTGACTTTAAGCATCTGTTAAATTGGCTTAATCCCCGTCTCAGTGTGCGACTGCTCTGTCTGTCTCCCTGCCTGTGTGTGCCTCTGGAGTGTCTCTCTGTCTGCTCTGGCTTTTGTAATACTCCTATGTATTTGTATTTGTAGCTGCTGCTGCCACCGCCACTGCCACTGCCACTTTGTAACTGTTGTCATTTTTATTGCCCTGGGAATGTTTTTTGTCCACTTGTTCGGAGCACACGCCCCGCAAAAAAACTTTTTTTCTCTTCATCTCCATCCATATCATGTCCCATCCCTCGCTTTGTTCTTCAGAGCATCTTCGTTTGGCTTTTGTGGCTGGGTGTCCTTTGTACTCTTCTTTGGCCAAACAAAAGTTTTGTCGTTGATTTTATTGACCAATTTTTGGGTGCGTAAGTTCTTGATTTTTTTCTATATGGAAGTTTTTTGCATGCCACCGCCGGCCCAGGGATCGAATTCGGGATTTGTTGTTTGGTTTATTTTGAGTTTTCTTTTCTTGAAGTTGGCTTTTTATATGGTTTTATTGCTTCATCTGTGGGGATTTAAAGTTTTATTGTGATTTAAACACTTGTTAATCGTGTGTGCATATGTCAATGTGGTGTCGTCTTCAGATAAGATTTGTTCTTGGGATGTCTGTTTTGGGGGATTGAGATGTTTTTAGAGGTTATGACTGCTCAGAGGTGAATGGGGAATGTCTTGGTTATTACACGGAGAGGAAAAATCCCTGAGTCCTGAATAGCTTCAATTGAATTTTAATATTTCTACGTACCATTATATACATACATATGTCCCAAAAGTGAAAAATTTTAAAACCACTTCCCGGTTTCACTTACATTTTGACATTATTATGAAAATATCTAATTTAAATATATTTTATATTTAAAAATAAATATATTTCATATTCTAATTAAATATTTTTCTTTTTTAATAAAATATATTTCCTGAAATATTTATTAAAAAAAACGTTTAATACATTTATGTTTAAACTAATTCGAATTATATTTAATTTCACTATGTTTTTATTTAAAAGCCGAATTTTTAATTCAAATATATGTGTTTGTATATTTTTACTATGAATTTTTCTCTCAGTGTCAGGTGAATAATATTTGTATTCAATGAAATATGTATTTAGTTAGTTTTTTTTGTTTGTTTGCCTCCAATTTGCGTTGACATTTTGCAAATCTGTGCCGAAATTTACATGCACCTAATGCTAGAGACAGACACTCACATCGACAAATCTATCGTTTCATTGATAAATTGTCCCATGCGAACCCATGTGAATCCAGAGAGATTTAGAGAGAGAGAGAGAGAGAGAGAGATCTGGGCCAGTGGACAGGTACTCGTACACACACACACACAGAGATAATCACCGCACTTCAATCTACTGGTGCGAGGAGGCATTGACGGGCGGGCTGCCAGTCGCTCTCCTGCTGCCACATCTGCCAGCCGGACGAACGATTGTAATCAAAATACAACAAATTAAGGAGAGAGAGGAGGCGGTGTGTGCGTGAGAAGAGGGAGAGCTGGAGACAGTCTGGATACCTTTTTTAAAATATTTATTTATGCAATTATTTTGCAAGTAGCTCAAAATAAATAAATGAAATGAAATAGCAGACCAGGAGAGAGCCACTGCCACAGAAAGAGCCAGAGCCCGAGACAGGGACTGGGACTCGCGATGGAGACGAGTTCCAAGTGCCCGAGCACGACTTCAATTGACGACGCAGTAAATTAAAATTTAAATTTATGCCATTTGCCAACTGAAAACGACGAAGAGTGTACACCAGGCAGTGAGTGCCCCCAAAAACAGAGGCCTGGCACAATTAGAGTTAAAGGTAGAGCCAAAGGTGCGCCACAGAACGTCACTGCTGGTGCTGTGAGATGGCCAACATCAAGGCAGTGTGGAAGAGACACTATCGGCCATGTCACATCACTTCTATTGTCATCATCTTCCCCCATTCGATCCCACATTTGTGGTGTCATCTTTCTGTCAAAATTGTATTTATTTATTTGAGTATTGCGAATGCATTTGCGGCGCAACCTAAGTGAAACGTCATTGCGGCTCACCTGCCAACAGGTGCTACAGTTGTGACCCTCTATCTCTCTCTCTCTCTCTCTATCTTTCTCCCTCTCGGACGAATGCGTTACATCTCGTTTTTGACCCAATTAGTTTTTGTGGCCCGTTACAATGTAAGCCTTGAGAGTTTATGGCTCGTAAATGTCTTGTCTGCTCTGTTTCCATCATGTTGATTTTAATTACAGTGCAAGCCCACCTAGTATACGTAATGTCTGTGCCACAGAGAAGATTCGTTGAGTACTCCGCAGAAAGTACGATTCAGAAAATGTGTCTCCCTGTATCAGAACAGCTGCTGGGCTAATCGTTTCACACAATTACCAAAGATTATGGGTCTGATTTTCCTCTGCTGCTGCTGCTGCTTCCATCCACTCATTAGTCGCAATCATAACTGTGAAGTTGTAAAACCGCCAAAAAGGAAAACGAGAGGAAACCACCCATTTCCCACAAAGACATCCTTCGTCCGCCAAAAAGGGGGGCAATAAATGGCAATCAACGTACAATCAATGGGTTAAACCCTTTTTGCTTTATGATCCGAAAACAATTTAAGCTTTTATTTGTTTTTGATGCCCACCACAACAAGCAATCAGGAGCCGCCAACTTGTCTTCCAAATGGTAGCAAATCAAATTGGCCAACAAAGAACGAGCCAGAATGGGGGTCCAGAAACCGGTGGGAGAGGATGGGGGAGAGCAGAGCAGAGCCAATGCAATGAGCATACATCATGGACAACTGTTGCATTTGGACACTGGGACACAACTGGGAGTACAATTGATGGATCACCCAAAACCATCTGACTGCTGCCCCAGACGACCATTGTCAGTACTCGTTCTCGTACGTTGCTGCTGCTGCCGTAGCAGTTGCAGTGGAAACCAGAGCCAAATGAGTGGCAAAGAGTTGCGTAAAACGAAACCAGCGATAATGATCATGCCAGGGCGCAAGACGCGTTAAAGATTTCAACGTCGTCATCAGCAGCAGTAGCTGAAGCGACTGTCTACAGTGGGGATTCGGCAAGAAGATTGCTGATGTATGACTTCGTCTAAAATCTCGTTCTTCTTGGAGTACAGCATTCACTGTGGCCACGACCGGACGTAGTCGCCAGCCAAGTGCGATTGCAAATGCACGGAATTCACATTGAAGAAGCTGCCCCAAACGCTGGCTTCGTTTCTGTCTGTCTGCTTTTGGCCATTAACGCGAGTCGAGTCGCTTGCACTTGCCACCGATCGGCTACCGTTGCTACCGGTTGCTCCCTGCCACATCCACATTCACACCCTAGGACCCCCCATCTCCAACCATCGCTTCCTCTGCTGATGAGTTTAGTGCCGCTCACTCGTCAATGATTTGTAATTTTTTCCTGCTGCGCGGTGCCTGGCCGGCGATGCCCGCCGCCAGTCGAAAATCATAATAATCATAATAAAATGCAGCTATATCCATTTTAACACCAAAAATACGAGTATGTCTCGCACTGGCTTTTTAGCTACGGCTTTCTTTGAATTCTGTATTGAAGTATTGCCGTTGTCATGTCAATTTTGCGAACTCTTGCAGGCCTAGCCTGCGAGCGCGAACCGGCTGTCGCATTAAAGTTGGTAATTTGTGCTAAGCACCAACGCTGGCTACTAGTGTTTGGCTGCCACACACACGGACAGACTTCTGGGTGGTTCTGGTAATTAAGTGTGCTTAAATTGTCTGTCGAATGCCATGGCCAAAGGCTAATGGAAAACTTCTTACAAAGGTTATAATTATGGGTCTAAAAAGGAGTCCTTTCGAGAGAGAGATTGCTTTTGAAGATCTGTTTATTGGTGTGATGTTTAATAGAGTTTTTAAATATAGAGCTTCCGCTTTACATCTCACACAATTAGCAGATGAGAGAAGCCAACAAACACATGGTGAACCGCAAAACAAATTTACTTACAACAGCGGGTTACAAACTGGGCAAACAGAAACCGTTGGCCGATTCCGCGTCTGTATCTGTGCCTCTGTACCTCCGTGTATCTGTGTCTGAGTCTGCAAGCATTGATCTTGCAACGTTTTGCTGGTTCGTTGGATCGATTGATGTTGTCAATCAGAGCAGATTTAAGCGAAGGTTAAGAGTTGCATACGTTTAATCGGGAAGAGGCAGAGGCAGAGGCAGAGGCAGAGCCCGAGAGACGAATCAAGACCATGTTGCGGCATCCGCCACCAAGTCATTGAAGCGCGTAAAGCAGAGTAAACCCAAGACCAATGTCGGAACGACGGATGCTGCAACGAAGGAGCGAACGCGAACCCCAATCCGAGTCATTGGTAATGATGCAAGCTGCCGCTGCTGCATCAACGGTTCGATGCAATGCGCTGTGATAGAGATGCAGCGCCGTTGATTGCAATCGGTTGCTGTGGCATGGCCGTTTACTGTTTGCATTTGTGTTGCAAATTTACAGCTCCATCAGCATCGGTTCGGTTCGGCTCGGTCTGTGGCTGCTGGCTGCTGGCTGCATCATTAGCTTGACCAAGGTCATAGCAGGCAGATCGATGAAGCAATCAGTATCGGAAGGGGGCAACAGCAACAGCAACAGCCCCAGCCCCAGCCCCAGCCCCAGCCCCCCAACGGCAAATGGCAACAAATTAACCAAAGTGATGATGCGTTAAGTGGCAAAATGGCGCAACTGCAACACTGCCACCACCACCATCACCACCAATAAGGAAATTAGTTTTAGCGGTTTATGCTAAATGCCCCAAGGGGTTGGTTTCGTTCTGTTCCTGTGACAGCTGCGCCCACATTTTGGCCAATTAAAATCAAATTTCAAAAATGTACCCAACAATTTTTGGCACAAAACTGATGACAGTTTAATTGTTTTGTCCTGACAGCTGCTTTCACTTAGGCACGAGTATCATCATTTCACTTTTGGCCTTAGATCTAGAGCGAGTTGATAAAAGAGAAAGAGAGAGACGATGATGGCCCCCTCGATAAGGCCACTTTACAAATTTTTGACATTAATTACTCATCAAATTATGGCACTTTCAGAACTCATCCTGTTCTTTGTTTTGGACAGTCATTGTCAGTTTGGTTAGGGGCTGCGTTGCTAAATTAAATATAATGAAGAGTGCTCTGGATATCCTGCTTCAACTTTGTGTCACACCCTAATCGAAGTCCCGATTAACCTTGAACGGTCCTCATACTTTTTATATCATATATGAGAGTATACTCATAAAAAGCCGAAGCCAAAGCCAAAGCCAAAAGCCACTCCTCAATTACTAGTATTTTTCTTGATACATATGCAAATGGGCCAGACAGATAAACACATACATTTGCCATCAGCTACCAACTAACTCACGCACTGAACTTTTGGCCACAAAACGCATTCCCGTTAGGGATCCTAAATTTGCATGTGAGGCACAGCCATGGCCCCGGGGGCAAAAGCCAGTAGCTCCAATAATTTCAAATTATAAATCATAATGCAGCTACGAAAATTAGAATATCAAAATTTTTTTTTGCTCTGCTCATCGATGGCTACTGCAATTTCGGAGGTTTTTGGTGGTTTGCCGCCGCTAAATAAAATTGGTTCAAGGCACGAACGTCCACGAAATTGGCTGCCGATCATCGCGTTTCGGGAACATAACTGTTGTTCTTCGATTTTGCATAATCGAGATACCAGGGGCCAGGGGCCAGGGACCAGGGACCAATGCTTTCCCATGCAGATTTGGTCAATTGTAATTAACCTTAATTGATTGAACGATTATCGTTGAGCAAAACTCATGCCACATTTCACTTTCAGTCGGAGGCAGCAATTGTGGGACTTCCGATTGGGATTACAGTGAAGTGAACATAGAATCTGTGGATGCGGCTATCTTTCCCGCAGTTTGTGTGTTGGGCCTTTCTCTGTATCGTATCTGTTGTCTATCATTAGCATCAAAAAGCTATCATCATCATTACCCAAGCGGAGAGGAGGCACGGCAGCACGAGCCCACACTCTGCACGCGATAGCTGCTGTTAGATACACACGCAGCCAGCCAGGCAGGCAATAATCATAGGCCCAATCATAGTTGCTGCTCAGAGGTGTTGCTTTGTAAAGTGCGGCATAATCATTGAGTAGCATGCAACAAAAGAACGCACAGCACACAGCCCCTTCTATCACGATTGAAGGCTTTCAGCGGCCTCTGACATAAGTTGACAAACTTTGGAGCTCCTTGCAGCATTAATCGCTCAATCGAATGGAGCGAGCTCGAAATAAATGTATCAATAGCTTTAAATATAAATCAATATCGTAGCAAATGGCCAACGGTGCATGTAAGCACTAAATCAAAGTGTCAATATGGGTAACTGATACACTCTGGAGCGTACCGAGCGGCGGACTCCGAGCAGCGGAAATTGAATTATGCCCCAACCAGAGTTGGAAACGGAGTCGCTCAAGCTGCAGATGGAGTTGGAGTTGGAGTCGAAGCTCTGCGACATGCATGAATGAGCGTTTGACTGAATGGTTACTGCTGTTATTGCTGCCACTGCTGCTGCTGCTGCTGCTGCCTTGACTGACAGACGGTGGACAACTGGTGCTCGAATCGGGTGCAACCACTTTCGTTAGCCAGCGGACATTGCCGATTGGCGACTGTGTGAATCTGAGATGTGGTTGCTGTAGCTGGAGCTCCGGGACTGAGCACTGAGCACTGAGCACTGGGGACCGGGGACTATTGGGAGTCGGGCAAATCTAATGTCCATGTCTGAGCGGTTTCCTCTGCAAACTCGTTTCGGCGGGGCATTAGATACGATACGCATATGCGATACGATAGTTTATGATCTACAATTAAAAGTGTATGTTCCACACAGAGCTGTGGTTCACGAAGGGGTTGCAGGCTTGCGTCTTTAGACCCCTTGCCAACTAAACCACTGGGCCTGCTGTCCGCAACAAACGCATTAAATGAAAATTAGTTGCAATAACATGAAAATTCATAGCTTAATAGGAGACACACACTCACACACACACACAGCCACGGGACACAGGTTGTCTGACAAAAAACTGTTACTTATACATTCGCATTCGTAGATTGTGTGGCAGATTGACATGGGAAAATGCTTATAAAAGGACTGTGTGAAGTGTTGAGTTATGATCCCAGTTTTTGTGCTCCCCCCTCGAAACAATAAATATACTGATTGATTGTTAGCGGAATTTAATTGAGATGATATCGAGTGTTTGATGGTCGGAAATCTAATTAACAAATAAATTCTCATGATCTCTTTTATATGACGAAACCGAATGAAAATGAAAGTGTCGCGTCGTGTCGCACATTTGAATACTGGTATTTGAATGGCTGTGGCTATCCGCTCGAATGACCACTTTCAATTACGTTTCAGAAAAAAGTATTTTCCAAAACGGAAGCTGAAAGTGTTGCAATTACACAGCTCTACAAGGAGGGAACGGGGGTGGGGGAATAGGTGCCAAACGCAGCGATGCATCAATGTGTTAACAATATGGAAACATTTGTTTAATCAAACATAATTCTTTTAGGCCGAACTAAACAGGGCCGAGCTCCCAACCGCTTGGCCAATTAGGGCCAAATAGGGCGCGGAGAGTAAGGCCAAAATCCGGACCATCCCATCGAAAGTTATTTGCCCTTCACATGGATGCCACACATTGCTCGGCGAACGTTGTCTCCTCTTCTTCTCGGGGCAGACAAAAATATATTTGAAATATTTGTCCCTCAGATTAGCGAAAAGTTTGGCGGTTGCTAACGGCGTTTTGCGAAGGCCCACAAAAGAAATCCATCAAAGGATCATCAAATTCAAGAAGTGACGTATTGGGTTTTTGGTGTTTCGTCGGCCAGACTGTAGCCCTGGAATGTGTGCGGACCCAGAGCTCAAAATATAATACCTAACTAAGAGAAAAAGAGGCAAAGGCAAACAGCAAAAAAGGCCAATAAAACATCAACACGAGTAGAATGATAACAACTAAGTAAACGTCTGTCACTCAGTCGACGGTGGACAGAATTTTGATCAGCAGCCAAAAAGGAGACCGAGCTCCAGAGGAGGGACACAGGAGATCAAAGGAGATCGAAGGACGGAGCAAACGGCAGCTGATCAAAGGCCCCCAAACTTGATTGAAGGCTAAGGGACAACACTGACGATTGCAGTGCAAATGATAATTTATTAGATTGCGATCTTTGGCCTGGGACAAAAATGCTACAGCCAGCCAGCCAGCCAGCCGAGGGATCCTTTGGCATTTTTATTGAATTAATTTTAGTCGTCATTGTCTGCACTTCTAATTAAACCGAATTAATCATGAGCAGCCAGAGTCAGTCGGTCGATCTCAGAGTCAAAGTCAGAGTCTCGCATTGCACTAATTATGCGTAGATGTAGACCAAACTGGGCTAAACCAATGGATAGAATGGAGAGATGGAGTGGAGTGGAGTCCATCGTCGAACATTAGTTGGAGCCCTGGAGCAGCAGCTGCTGCTGCTGGCGGCGGCAGTCTCAAAAGCATTTTGCGACAATGATGCTCTCGATGATGCCCACGATGAAGATGATGATGACCACGATTATGATCAAACACTTGATACCGCAATCGCAATGGGAACTGGAACTGAAACTGGAACTGAAACATTGTCAAAGCTATGGACTGAACTCGAGGCCAGCTTTGACTTTGATGTCTACCGACACGCACGACACTCTAAATGCTATTGTTTAGACCCAGACCATGCCCTTGATATAGAACCCAGTTTTGATCGATGACTAACTCAGAAGAAATACTCTGAAGTACCGATCTGAATCATCAAGGGGATAGCCCAAGAAATGCCAAAGAAACCGTAGAAATGGATTATTGAATATTCAAAACTCTAGCGGTCACAAATTTCTAAAAATTTCCACATAATTTGTTCATTTTATTCTCCGGGAAATATAGCTCTAAGCCAGTTGTCACACACAAAAGACCCCCACAAAAGCGTTTCAAATATTAGGCTTAGGACATTCTGCCTGCCTGCCACAGACATGTCAGGTATTCCTGAGAGTGTGTGTGTAACCTGCCCCTTTTTAAACCGCTTAATAAAGTCACTTAAGTCCGACCTTTTGACTACGTTACAATTGACACCAAACACACACACACACACTTGCACAGGCCGAGGCACAGCCATGACTCCGGAGTGTTTGTGTGTTGACAAAAGTTGTCCAGGACCCTGGGGCGCGCTGCCATTGTTGCTGCTGTTACAAGACACATACACCGAATGGAGGGCACGGGTGGGCCGGGGAGGGTGACAGACATGGGAGACACACTCGCAGAGGCAGCGTGACAGGCTGTCTTTTGTTGCGGTCAACCGGAAAACTGCAAAACATGTCGCCGGAGCCCAAGCCCGTGCCGTTTCCTCCCTTGTTCTTGCCGCACGTTTGTCATAACAACAGCAACACCATGCAACACACAACATACTCGTATATGTACAAAAACAAAAAAAATACAAAAAGGATCAGAAACAAGTCTGTCAAGTTTTCAGCTTACAAAATACCTGTCGCCGCTGGTGGTTGTGTTTGTGTGTGTGTGTGCAACCTACTACTCAGATGTGATAAATACGTGCAACATAAAATTGTGAATCATTAATAAAAAGGTTCGTCCTGCAACCCCTCCTGCAGACCCCGACGGGCCTAAGCAAACAGGAGAAATGCTACACGAAAATGATTCCATTGCAAATGGAAAAGGAAAACCTTCCACGCAGTTGTGGTTAAAGTAATTTGTACCATTTTTCAGCCACATCATGTGTGTTTTGGGGGTCGAGGTCGGACAATCTGCCCACCATCATCATCATCAACGGACTTTGGCGTTGTCCTGTGGCCCAGATGATGGTCTTCTTGTTGGTCATTATGGTCATTAAGCCCCCCGATGGCCGGCAGCAACTGCTACTCGCATCTTAATCCTTGGATCATTTGCACAGGATACTTAGATGGACAGCCAGTCCATGTCCATGGCTCCTTCTTTATGACAGATTGCCCCGGAATTGTTACCTTTAATTTGATCAGATTTTGTGAGTTGGAAAAATAGCCAAAACATTAATCTCGTTACTCGTTTTGTAGGTCAAAGCTTCAGGATTTATTCCTATTTGTTTACTTTAAGGTAATGCTCTTGGAAATCTTTGAAGCTCTTTGGAGCTTATCACTTAGGAATACCTTTCCTCACATTAATTAAAATGGAAATAAAAAGCGCTCCGCTGAGGTTCAACCCCATTCTAAGGAAAAGTTCATTCTTTTCATTACGGTTTTTACTCGCGGCTTACAAATGTTTTTCCCTCAATCCGTGTGTGTGTGCTCCCCAATAATTTATGTGCCATATGTTGCCAGGGCAAAAGTTACTATGACAGAAGGTGAGTGAAAATCTGAATACAAAAACAGCGTGCCGGGAAAGTGAAACAATGCCGTGAAAATGCAGAAATTCCTTTGCCACCTTTTTTTTTTGCTTCAAAGAATTTCACACTGATTTATTTGCGTGGAAAGTCAGGAATGGAACCAGCCATAATATACCATTAAAAGGAGATTAAAAATTAAGATTCTGGCTCTGAACTTCTATCCGAAAATTCCGCAGTTCATTGACCAGACAGAAAACCGATGATTCACAGAGCACTTGACAAATGAATTAGCTCTCAGTTCACTCAAAATATGCGATACAATGCATGTCTTTCAATGCCAAAGTCAAAGTGTCAGGCCAAAGTCAAAATAACAGTTGCCAGAGCAGTGCCATATACCACTCTATACAGAAATAGCCATACAAACAAATCGACAAACAAGCAAACAAGTCATACAAACAATCAAGGGCTTCCTGTTGAAACATTGCAAACTTCCGACAGGCCAAGGAACAGAACAACATGAAAACATATGCCGGCAGTGTGGGTAGATATTCCACCACCAGAGCCACAACACCACACCATCCAAGAGACCCTGTTCCCAAGCAGCGAAGGAGTGTAGTTGAAATATTTTTGGTGATTTATTTGCAGCGCGTAGTTTGTGGAGCGGCATGTTCGCCGACAAAAGACGAGAGCCAGCGCCAATAAACAAATTGCCGACGCATTTTGTCAGTCTTTACGGCTCGGATCGGGACAGGACAAGACAGGATTATGTTAAACAGTTTACCAGAAAACGGATGGCAGTAGCTGGTAGCTGGTTGAGACTGACTGTCTGCCAGTTGTCTCGCGAGTCGCGACTCTTTGGGGGGGATTCATTGTGTGGAGACGACTTTGGCAAGTGATTTAAATGAGGCGTCTTTATAGCGCCACTTAATGTGCTATTGAATTTAAAACAATTTATAAAGGTACTCTCTTGAGTTTTAAAATGATTGAGAGCCAAGTGATTGACATCTTTTTAAGCTAAAATCACACATACGCCTCATTTGGATATACGAAAAGAATTGGTAGACAAGGCAATCCATTCATATTAATGCTGCAGTCCCACCCCAGACGACAGTAGCGCCTCCAGTGATATAAATCACAGAAATATGTCTTTCATCTTGGCGCTTGCACTTCAGTCTCTGGTCTCCAGCCTCCAGTTGGTAGCAATCTCACCGCAGATGCGCCTAAATGCAGGCCATACATCATCACACATGCCAGATGGGCCCCGGCCACGCCCACAGACGAGTGTTTGTCGCCTTAATTACTAGCCAGAGCATCGCAATATTTGTACAGTTTGTAGTTTGTCGATTGCCTGCCAACCAGCCTGCCTGCTGCTGCCCCACAGTGATGGTTGATGAATGAAAGGCGCCCCTGAGTGAGAGATGTGGTGGTGATGGTGGTGGTGCTGTTGCCCCCTTGACTAGCCTGGTGGCTAGATCATTTGTCAAGGAGCTGCTGCATAGAATGTGAGCAGCCCGAGGCACCTCGAGGTAGCAACAGCAACAGCGGAAGCTGTAATGAGTTATTCAAGTAAAGCGCCAAGGCAATTAACTCAAAAAACAACAGCCTATCTCAAGGTCTGCTCTCCCTTTGGATGCTCTATCCCTTCCACTCCCACATAACTTGCTGAAAACCGCTTTCACATACACAATGTACCTTGACTTTATAAACCACTAAAAATAATTTACGACTTTCTTAGGAATTTAAATTTCAACGCCATGCCATCTCACAGATACTTGAGATACTTTTTTAGCCGCAAAGCGAAATTTATGCGCTGCATGTGTGTGTTTGAGTAGGGGCTTGCTGGAAAACAACCTGTTTTCCACACACCCACACACTCAGAGAAGGCTTCTATTTCCGCTTAGATAAGTTTATTTCATAAGCGACACTAAATTATGTGCCAAGAATGTGTGCTCGTTCGCTGGTCGCCGTTTCTGGTAGACATCTTGCTTATTGTTGTATCTGGATCTGGGGCTCCCTGTTATTGTAATTTATGCAAAAATATTTTGGTTTGAAAAATACTCGTACTCTCGTACTCTCGCACTGGATGGGCTCTTGGGCTCTCCTGCTTCAGAGACGTCAGAGATGTGGCCTGGCCGCCTTATCCGCATCCGAATCAGCAACGAGAGCTTGCCTTTGCACGTACATAGAGTAGTTTTGATAAATGTTCCTCAGAGAGAGAGAGTGAGAGGGATTCCATGGGGTCTACCAGATAATAAAATGCACGTATTCAGGTCTTTGGTTTTTCGGGGGTATCGGAAGGTCTGTTCATGTCGTATGGAAAGTGTAAAGAATTTGAAGTAAATGGTTTATACTTGTTGGAGCTTAAAGAAATAAGTTTTCTAAAAGTGTATGTAATTAAATTTAAGCAAAGGCTTAAGGTTTTCTAATCAACTTTTTAATCAAAACTTATGCAGAAAAAACTCTGAGTGAATTTTCCGAAATGCAATTTCCCCCAGAATAAATCCCAATACAACCCCCAAAGAGAACACGAATCATTTGTGTCCCTTGTGGGCGTTGCCCAGAGCGCATATGACCGATGACGAGTGTCCTTGCAGCGTCTGCAAAATCTGCATAGACGCCTACCTCTCCTTCGGCTGGAGGAGAACTTTTCGGGTGCGCAAGTCTCTGCCAAGTTGAGCCACGCCCCTGTCTCACTCACCCAAAAAGTGCAACAAAAAGAACAAGTTCAAGTTGAATGGAGGGTGAATTTAATAATAAACGAATTTGCAATTTCCACGCAGTCCAGCAAAAAGCAAGTGACTTGGAAAATGTGCAGTGCAAATGGCAAACAACATAGTTGACATTGATATCAGCATGAGAGGCACATCCTGAACCGTGAAGGTGGAGGAGCTACGACAAAGAGTGGCTGGTGACAGGAATTTAGAAAGAGTTCAATTTAAAAAGTTGTTTGCATCGATCCTTTTTTGGGACACAAAACTAGCTATCATCTTTAACTGTTTTTAGGAGAGACGTTATAATTGATACTTTGTATAATTTTAATAGAACATACAATGAAATATCCTCTTGATCTGCTACCACGATAAGGATAGGACAAAAAGATAAGGATTTTCTTGATTCGGAAAGTTGTTTCTTGAGGGCAACGATAGAAGGACATACTCAAATTGTATAGGTAATGGTTTTTAGCTGCGAAACCCTACAACTGCTACATTCCAACGTATTCCAAGAAGTGTCATCATCTGAGAAGCTTTTAATGAGAACTAAGATATAACAAACATAGAACGGATAGATCATGACTATGTATGAGGGACGTCACTCCAAAATATCACTGACTTAACAGACTGATCCAGATCAGGTAATATAATCATACCCTTCGCTGTCAGAGCTCTCCTCCGTTCCGCTGGTGTGACTATGTCTGAATATGGCGCCGGCCAGTACAAGCGATGGCTATAAGCATAGTACTCTTATAGCCAGTAAGCACTATAATCAAGCCACAGAAACCCACCAGAAACAGCTTGGCTGGCACTTTGCAGCTATTAAGCCATAAAATCTGAGGGGGAGAAAGAGAGAGATTCTTCCAGAGAGCCTCGGCTCTGGAGGCGGGAGGTACTGGCTGCAGAGTCTTGGCCGGGACTCTTACTCTGCCACTGACTGTGGCTCTGACTGTGACTTTTAATTATTGTTTACATTAAATGGTCATGAGTCTGCTGCTGTGCCGCTGTGCAGAGTTGCGGCACAGCGGAGTCGATCCGCGTCGAGCCGTTCTTTGCGGACATTGGGCGTAATTCGCATTTAAGCCAAAGCCACTACCGTGTACTTAAACAGCGATTAGGCTTGGTCTGCCACATGGGTCGCTTGTAATTAGCGACAGACGATCGACGGAGCTGTGAGAACTTCTGCATTTAGTGGGGCAACAGGTCAAAGCGATGCCTAAAGCACTGTCCTGTCCTTGCCAAAAAAGAAATCACAGCCGCGAGAAATGATGGCCACTTCCTGTCCTCCTTTAATGCTCTTTTAAATGTGTTGAAGTTTTTAATTAAGCACTTGAAAGCGGGTAACCGAACGGGGTATTCGCCCCATCATCATCCTGTGAAATTTTGCACACGTCATTTCCCGCCCGGCATGAATTTGCATTTTCCTTCTCCTCACCAACTCATTTCAATATCCTTTCGCTTGTTTTCCCTTTGGAGTAAACGTTGTGGGGTTCGGTTCGAGACCTAGACGATGACTACGACAACGACGACGACTGAGAGGCGAACGGAAGTCATTTATTTAATATGCGCCGACATTATCCTTTATTATGGCGGTTTTGCATTTCTCTCTCTCTCTCTCTCTTTCTATCTGTGGCTTATGAACTGGCACGGCATCTGGTTAGAAGAGGGGGTGCGCGGGCCGTCTGATTGGCTTTGCTTTTTGGAAAATTCAAATTTCGGTAATGCTTGTCGGCACTTTTTCTGCCAATGTCTGTGGAAATCAATTAAATGCTTTAAATTTTTCAGAAGAATTTCTTTAAAGGCAGTTAATTTGTTTTGGGATGTATACCATTTCTGAAAAGTATTTTCCCACAGAGTTTTCTTCGTCTCCAAGAGTCAATATCTACAAATCGTTTTATGACCAAACATTATCGACAATTTCACACCCAAAGGGGGAAAACTTTTCCTGTCCGGCGCAAAACTTTTTATTGGCACTTTCGACACTCGGGGAAATGGAGAGAATAACTATTTAAGTTGAATATATTTAAAGAGAATTACTTCCCGAATCTTCATGATTGGTCTAATATTTTTGGCAAGATTTATGGCTTTATTCGCATTTAATAATTACAGAAATGATTTCAATATCCCACTGCGAAAGGTCTGTTGTTTCAGTCTTTATCCCCCATTTGCTGTCTTACAAATTATACTCACATTTGTCGCGCTTTTCCAACTCCAATTTGGTTCCGTCCTACTTTAGCATATCGCCAGATTCTCATATGGGGTCCCAGACCAGCCCCCATTCCTGTGTCTTGGCTTCCTTTCACCAAGCAAGGATCCTTGCTTTTTCGACTCGGTTCACATAAATCATTATTGTCGCTGCGTTTATTTTTGACTTTGACAGGACTACCACTTATGTATGTGTTTATGTGTGGAAGGAGGAGCGAATCTCGGGAAGAGAAATGGGGACAGACGTAGAGAAAAAGAAAGTGTGGGAGATGAGAAAGAGATGTCTGGAAAATTGTCCCCAGGCGGGTAAATGATATTTTTATTGGCCATATTTATAATATTTCTTTTAAGATTTTAGAATTAAAGCAAAATGGCAAAAAATACTGGCTTTAATGCTCTCCCCCATATGCTGAAACGAGACTCTCCCTTGCCACGACTATCCATCTCCCCCGCCCATTGTTTTGTGTACGCCACTTGGGACACTTTAATTAATACATTTTATAAATCACAGCCAAAGAGCACCCATCTTCAGAAACGATAAGGTAAGGGTGTTGGTTACAAATTTGCATGGCTGGGCAGTGCTGGACATTTGCTAAATGACCACAACACTTAGGCCAAGATTTATATGCGTTGACCGGCTCAGATTTTGTTGTTTGTTCACTTTTGAGTGCACACACACAGAAAGATACGAATACTCGTCGTAGTTATACTCTTAATTGAAAGGGGTCTGTGCACACTTCATTTAGCCTCTGGCCATTGCCTCATACCCAGAGCCATCTCCGTCTCCATTCCAATCTCCGACCCAACATTCCACAGTGTCCGAATTAGGGGCGTTGATTAGTTTGCTTAGCTAAAAAATTAACCCAACAGCAAGCAAATGCAAACCATACTCGTACTCGTACTCGTACCAATGGGTGGCCAGAAAAAGTTATGAAGGGAAAGAGTTATTTGCAATAAATTTAAGTGTTGGCTGGACCTGGACCGAGAGGAGAGCACAAAAAGTCAGTCGAAGCCCAAGCCCCCATACAAGTTACAGTTTCTAATTTATGACAAATGCACATGTTCGTGTTCGTCTTGAAGTTTTTGGCCGGACAGGGCTGCTGCTGCTGCTGCTGCTCGGTTGGAAAACTTATTGGGCGATGGGTTTTGCGGTTTCGCAATGCTCGAGACTCGATTTTCAATTTACTAAAATTTACATTTTCAAGTATTGCATAAAGGTTTTAGTGTTGTTTTTAGTTATGATAAATGGCACAGCAGGCGGGTTCAAAAGTTGAAAATTATAAAACATAGGAAACAATTAGAGATGGCTTGCGGCACTGCCACATTTGATACCCTATAAGTGATCATCCCATCCATACTTTGGATCAAATTGTAATCTACAACTGTAATCGCAGTCACGCCTCCTCCCACTCTCTCAGTGCCAAAAACTATTTTCAATTACAGGAACCAAATAAACAAAAGGAACCAAAACAAACCGTAGGACACCTCCTGGAGATGCGATACTATGATATGAGGGCCAGGAGAGGACGAGTAGATGGCATAAGCAATTTAATCACAGCATGTGGTCGGAATATCAAATTTTCGTATCGAAAACGTATAACTCACCGCCGAAATGGCAGAAGTCAGCAATTACTTAAAAAGAGAGGCAAGCAGCAGCAGCAGCAGCAGCAACAGCAGCCACATCCTGCGAAAAGGATAATAGTGCTGAGGCAAACAATTTGCACGGACCAATTTGGAATGTGTCCCAAAACGAGAACAAGAACAAGCACGAGGACGGGGACGAGTACGAGTACGGGTATTTACAAGAGAAACGAAACAACATTTCTAAACATGGCAGCAGCAAGAAGAGCAGCGCAGCCCATAAATCACTGGGGCAGGCACAAAGAGCCAAAAGGATGTGAATTATATACAAATGATTTGACATGCTCTTTGCTTGTGGCCAAGACCAGGGGACATCGGGACGACATCTCAGGACCTTCCGGGGGGTTGCATAGCAAACATATTTTGTGTACCCGCCGCCAGCGCCGGCACCAAGCCGATGCCAAAGTTCAAGATAAGCATTTGCTCATGGTAAAAAATCTTGGAATAGAAAACGCTCCTCGCCAGGAATCGCCAAAGGAGCGGAGCCTCCTTCATACAGAGGCTCTCCTTTAAAGAGCCAACATCTTATTCATTCATCTCCTATTCGAACAGCTTTTAATTACCATTAACATTCTGGCCTAGCCAGCATTTTGAATTTCCAATCACAACGTTGTCCTCTGGCTTTCTATGTCCGCATTTTAATTGCCCCAGAGTGCAGACTCTTCCTGGGCCTCTGACATCAGCTATTAATGAAATGCTTTTTAAATTATGTCATTAACATTGCAGCCAGTGCCGTGGACTGGTTTTGGTCTGGTTAACCTAAGCCCAGGCCCGAACGGGAGACGTCAGACGAGAGACGAGAGGCAGCAACAGTTCTATATAATTATGGCATATTTTTATTGACTGGCCATCGAATCGGAATTAGATGCTTGTAAATAGCTCACATCAATTATTTCATTAGGTTTTCCAGCAGCAGGCTTAACCGTCTGCAATCTGCAGTGCATTATGTGCCAAGTCGGACTGTAACTGGAGGCTAAGCAGATACAAACTATGGAGGGGTGGGAGGGCCTGAACGAGTAGCAGGAGCGGGAGCCACATGGTCATATTGGGCTTATTATAAATGACTGAATGTGAACCCGCCTGTCATGTTTTATCTTTATTTTCGTGCATTTTCGGTTGGGGAAAAGCATAAAGCAAGAATGGGAGGTAAAGGAAAAGGCAAAGAAAAGACAAGGCGGGGCCAGTGTGTCTGCACATTTTCCGAATCATATTTTTTTCCTCCAGCCGGGATGGCCGTCCGGCAAACACGATGATGATAATGGCGCTTGCAGGCCGACTGACGTTTCTAACAAAGTGACTCGCATTAAGGATAATAGAGGCGGCTAAGAGCCAGTGCCAGTGCCACAGCCACAGCCGAACAGCCGAAAACATGAAACAAAGCAGAGCCGAGGGCTGGCTGATGGACAGCGATGACTGCCAGCGATTTGCGCATCATTATCCTTCCAGGAGTGGAAGGTCTATGGCCCCAAGACGTTCGCTCATGTCCATGTCCATCAACGGTGCTGCACTGCCTCCTTACAGTCGTCGGTCCTCCTTCGCTACGCTATCCTTGCGCATCCTGTCTCTGACATTTTCGTCGTCATCTCGGTTCAGCGTTCAGCGAGTGATTTATGGCCGGCAAGGAAGTGGAACTCAAGTGTCGCACCCGCACCCCCAAGGCAAAGAATGTCCTGCAATTGACAATTGTCCTTTGTGTGTGTGTGTGTTTGTGTGCATGTGCCGGAGAGCAGATCCTTTCCCCCATGACCGCAACCTGGGCGAGAGTAGTCGAGAAACTAAACAAATATTTATTAAGCGAATTAAAGTCGCGTCTCACAAATTGCCGGCAAATCCCCCGAATACAAATGACTGGAGATTTCTCATGGCTCTGCCCTGAACATTTGATGCAGGTCATTTCGACACCAAAGCGATTGCCGCTGCCCCAGCCTCCGCTCAATGAGTTGGCGCTTTCCACCAGCGAATTATGCGCTCTAACGCCTCATGTTCTCCTCCAGCCAGAGTCGAGCTAGAGCCAGAGATCTCTTCTGTCATCATTAGTCAAAGCTTTAAGCCGATTTAATCAATACCATTGCCCAAGTGCCAAGGAAAGGAGACCATCGCTCCATTCGTTGCCTTTCATTTCCTTGTGTTAACCAAAACCATATTGCGTGTCCTTCCTGCGTTTGGCTCCAAAGATTATGAAAATTAAATGGAGCAGTCCTCGTATTTGGTGCCTCACGTGCCATATGCCGGACTTAACAACCAGTCTGCCAGCTGGTACGACTCCTGTTGGCCACAGCAGAAAAGAAATCCAAAAGGGCGTCTACCAGGAGACACGGACAGACCGAGTCTCATTAAACAATTAAAGTTTTGGTCTTTTTTCAGACTCCATTATTATTTTTTGGCAACTTTTGGCCTTAAATCACACCACTTTAAGCAACGTACACGATCTCCATTATGTCTACTACGGGGGCTGCCACTTCATTGTTGCCGCATCATATTCTGCTCATATTGTGATATATGTATCTTCAAACTGGCAACAATTGACTTATGACAGCAGAACAATGGCAGTCAAAGGCATGGACTGACGGGTCTCTGATGGGGCGAGGCAATCGGAATGTCATGCATGGATTCGGAGAGGGATATAGGAGAACACCATTAAAGAAATAACCGTACAGTACTCTGCTTCATTTAGAAGAAGAAAGTCAGGCGGGATTCATTTCCTTGCTTCAAATAACCCTCGGAATGCGAATAATACTGATCTTTGTCTATGGAGCGAACAGCCTAAAGATATATTTATAAGATGACATACTCTTATACACACCTCTCATAGACAAATAAAATAAGAGAATCGAACCCCAAGTACACCTTGAACTGGTATAAGACTCACACAGCACAGCCGTGGTAATGAGCGTTTCATGTGCCGCATAAAATTCAATTAAAGCATCACAAAAATATATTTCTTGAACTTTCCAAAAGCAACTGTTCAAACATTTGCGCTGTGGAAAAAAAATTCTTCAACACCTTCGGTTGGCACTGAGTCAGAAGCGTTCCATTATTCCGATCAGTTCTGGTCTGAACGCCGATTTAGCCAAATATACCTAGCAGAACTCGTGCTCATTCTTCCACTGACCACCATGTCTGGACGTCGTTTGGTCCAAGTTTTATTCCTCGTAGCCCTCCTCGGACTGACGCTGGTGCCTTTTAGCCAGGCACGCCCTGGACGTGGACGCAAACGGGCTTTTGGTGAGACACTTTCCTCTTAATATGTGAAAATATCCTCCTCAATAAACTCTCCTTTACTGCAGGCGTGGGCATGTTGGGTGGCGTCCTGGCGGGTGGCATGATTGGCCATGCGGTTGCCAAAAGCCAATCGCCAGCTGCAGCCCCAGCACCAGCTCCTGTGGCCCAGGTCCACCATTACTATCCAGCGGGCGCACCAGCAGCTCCAGTCCAAATAGTCATGCAGACCACACCCGATCCCAGGAAGTTGACGGTAATCGAAACGGGTCAGCCCGATGCCAATGGCTGCTACAAGCAGACTATCAGAGAGCCCAATCCAGGCCACCCGAAAACCTACACCGAAACGGAGCATCTGATCTGCCCCACCCTGACACAAGCCCATCAGCCGGCTCCTGCCATTGCCATGTCGCCGAGTGCGGCATTTGTTCCGGTGATGCCACAACCTTCACCCGTTATTCCCATCCCAGCGGCTACGGCTGCTCCTGCTCCTCCTCCAGCACCTGCTGCCGGCTGGGTTGTACCCACGGCTCCGGTCGCTAGCAATTCCTCCAATTCTTCGTCGGTTATTCCTGCTCTTCCAGCACATCCTGGTCACAATGGAGCTGCACATGTGGCAGCCCCTGCTCCTGTTATTGCCCAACCGACCTCCCAGCAGACGGCACAGCCTATTCCAGCCCCTGGCCAAACGCCCCACGTGATTGTGCTCTCGAAGAAAACCGTCTACTATCCGAAAAAGAAATCATCGGCCGCATCGCTGATGATTCCCCAGGGAATTCTTGTCATTATCGCGATATTCTATAGCTATAAGGCTTTCTGAATTAACCTGTTGCTTAACATTAAACCATAACCTTAGCGTTGAACTCTTGAACAATAAATAATAATAATAATAATAATGCATCATCTGTGATCTTAAAAATATATTTATCATAGCGGGATGGGTTCCATGCTGGGCACCGAAAATTATCACAAGAGTGGCCCACACATTTGAACTTCGCGCCCATGTTTCTACACGCACCTTACATTTACACCCAAAAATTATCTACGAATCTAAATCGGCTATTATTTATTGCCGCTATTTTCCTTAGGGCGCAATATTTATTTCTTACAGAAAAGACGACAGGTGGCTGTACGCCGCTAGGTCTCGCGTGACTTCAATATTCCAATATCCGTTCACTTTTTTCAGTTGCTCTAAACCTGTAAGACGGTAAATTTAGACTACGTGGAGAAATGGCGCTAGAGTAAGTAAATTTTGCCGCCAGAAGCGCACATGTAGTTTCAGAAACATCCAATGCACGCTGTTCGGTTCGTCGCGGCGCCACTGAGCCTGAGCCGTTACGGCTTGTATTTGTATTCAAATTTTGAGATGTTTGAGGAAACCCACGAAGGTCAAAGGGCTCTCATGCATTCTCACACACTTTTGCACTTGTTTTTTGGACCACTTCAATTACGTAATTTGCCTGTTAACCCAAATGCAATGTCCTTTCACAGAAACCAGAAGAATTCCCATTTATTTCGTCGACTTTTGGGCACACAACTTTCCATTTCCCACACTTTTCACTTTGTGCTTTGTCGCTACGACTAGAGCGGGACTCAAAAGGTGAAGCGTTTGCCGTTGTTGCTGCGCCGAGTACAAAATGAGTTACAAATTATTAAGAGAGGCATGGACATGGACACGACCGCCCACACACAGACACACACACACACACACTGGCAACAGTTTTTCCATACCGGCCGCAGGGAAAAAGGGGAAACTAATGGAAACAAGAAGTGGTTGGGGCTGGCCCCAGGAACGGAAGTTGCCGCTACTGCCGCTGCTGCTGTTGCTGCCTCTGGCCTGGCTTTAGCTTTGGCCGCGGCTTTGGCCAACTTCAAGATGCTGCTGGGTCCGTCCTGCACCATAGCACGAGGCACGAGCTACACGAAGTAGCATGGGGCAGACCGGCAACCGGCACTCGCTTTTCACTTTCTTGGCACTTTATTTTAATTTTTGAGGCGTTCCAAAGTTTCCTCTTCAGTTTTTCCCAACACTTTTCCATGCCGGTCGTAGTTAGTTGTGGCTAAGTAGAAATTACTTCAGCATGCGGTTCGGGCTGCATACTTTTTTTCAGGTCAACTGCCCAGCAAGAAAAAGATACAGGGAAGCGAGATAGTAGAGAGAGGCAGCGGTAGTCCCCAGGAGTACCCAAAGAGTACGAAGAGTGCATGCTCTAAGGTAATCCGTCCGCAGAAAAAGTGCATAATTAAGATCTCAACAGGAAGTTTTGTCCTTCACGGATTTATGTTTCCATGCGGACAGCAAGACCCCATTTAGTTGTTCTTTTATTATCATAACTTTTGGCCAAAGAACTGAGATTAACAAGTTTTTTTCTGTGTGTGGCTCAACGGGGGATCAGGAATAAGAAAGTTACTGCGGTAGCTCTGGTGCCTTAGGTTCTGACTCATTGCAGTGCTCGTCGATGTATTTGGTGGCTGCCTTGTAGAACCCTGTATCCTTCATATCCTCGTTCATGTCCACGAAGGTCTTTAGAGTTTCGATGACTTTGTTCAGCTCATGATGATCCTGTGACAGTAGCCACTGCAATTCCTGCATCTTTGCCATTTGCTTGATTTTCTTGTGGGCTGCATCCTGCACGGCCAGAATCATCTTCAGTTGATGCTCTTCGAAGACGAGCTCCCGCTTATGATAGTCCTTGCGCTTTTGGAGGAAGCTGATGGCGTTGGTCAGCTTTTTTAGATCGTTTTTGCGTGGATCCTGCATTGAGAATTGTATAGCTTGTATTTTGTCCAGTATTCTTAAATTTGATTTGATTTTCCTCAATGATTATTGCTTCGAATTCAAAGCCAACTTGACTTACGAATATTGGATTGTTTGCCAGTCTAATTTGCTCTGAGAGAAGTTGCAAGTCCAGCGCAACTTATGAGCAAATGCAATTTATAGTTTTCTTAAATTGCAATATAAAAAACTTTGGCATATAAAAACATTTTGCACTGAAACCGAGAAAACTCCAACAAAACTAACTTTTTAGTAACCTCCGCCAACGCCCCTTTCCCCGTAACGCATGGGGCCAAAAGAAAATAAGTTGAACTGTAATCAAGGTAGCAAACAGACACATGAACATACGAGTATAAGTATAAAACAGGGACGATAAAACTCCAAAGAGTTCGAATTGTTGGACAGCCAAAAGAGGAATCAAAATTCGTGAGGGATCGATGCGGAAAGTAACCCAGAGATTGGGAAACTGGAATTGGAATTGTGAAAATACTTACTTGCCATCTCAAATTAGATGGAAATTGTGGAGCTTATCCTTTTTAATTCGCCCTTTTCCAGGGACAGGAACATCAGTTGTGGCACACACATCACACACACCACACATGGAAATCAGGAAATGACAGAATGCAGAGTGTGGAGTGCATAAATACAATTTATGTATGCAAGTTTTATGTTTTTTTGCACCCTTCCTTTGCTCTGTCGGGGCTGGAGGTCTGGAGGTCTGGCTCTGTGTGGCTGTGGCTGTGGCAGCTGGGGGCGTGGCAGCAGCCATAAAGCTAACAAATTGCTGACACAACATATGAATGACAATATATCAGCTGTGCGAACAAGCTGCAGCTGGAAGTGGATGCAGGTCTGTCTGTCTATCTGTCTTTCTAGCTGTCTGTCTGGCAAAAATGGGACGAATGCCATGGCATCACCGACTATTAAAATGATATTCCCAATTAGCTAAACTCTCTAGTATCCCATCCTCGAGGGCCATTTGTTGGTGTACTTTGGGTCCTTCAGTCTTCACGTTCCTACTCAACACGTTCAACACTTTCAGCATAAATTATCCTGTCAATTCCGAGACTCGAGGGGCAATTGAGAGGCACAGCCACGGCACAGAGAAAAAAAACCTCAAATTATGTAGAAACTTAAAGCTTAAATTGATACAAGAGAATATTCCATCCTAGCACAAACAACAGATTTATGCATGTGTGGGATTTAGGTCAAGCGGAAAAATTCATTTCCGTTTTAGCCATTGAAATAGTGGACGCGGAGGAGGAGGGTCTGAGGTTCTGGCTGGTGTATGAAATTCTATAAAAAGCAAGGCCAACATTATGCAACGTTTTTATTGAATTATCATTTGGCCAAGGCCTCATCTTGGGTTTAAAAGAGGTTTCATCCTGAATGCTTTGTTCCTCAATGGTATATACGCGTACAATGGATCAGTTGGAAACCCCTCAACAGCACGCTCAATTAATCAAATTGACACTTGAATCACTTTGGAATCTATGACCATCTCCAAGTTTCTTTCACACAGAGAAGTATACACATTTATTGGGAAATGAGAAACTGTTGGGATGTCTAAATATATATGTACGATTTATAGGGATATGTGGGCGAGTAGCCACAGTCGGGGGCTGCTTCCATTTGCCACTTTATCCGCACGAAGAGCGACAGACAAATGTTGTTTAATATGCGACGTTTGACTTTGTGGCCCATGGAAACAAAAAACAGGAAGTGCGAGTGGCTTGCGTGCGAGTGGCATGGCATTGTGGTTGCTACTTCTGCTGCTGCTGTCCGGTGGAGTGGGAAATGGGTGGCGCACCTGACTCGAGGGGCACCTGTGCGAGTGTCTGTTCATGTGCGAGGAGGTAGCGTGTCCTGTGGTTGGCCAAAGGCCGAGGCGAGAGTCTGATGCAACTGACATGTTCCTTCCTGTTGCTTAGAGGGGGAGCTACGAGTGGCTCCTTAAACTATATTCTAACTGGGTTTGGCCCATGATTTATAGCTGAATTTATTTATTGATAGAAACAGCTCCTATTTCCACCCAATTATGGTGGAAATGGCAGGCTTTCTCTATAGTTATCTGGTAGCTTTAACTGAAGAGCGAATATTTGTACAACTTACATCATATATTATGGAATTTTCAATTCGTTTTTACATTCGTTAGTTAACTTCTAAGTTGTAGAAAAACGCTCTGGGACCATAATCAGTTCCACTTAATTACAATTACCCTCCAGGCATTTAATAATTAAGTGACTTTATTATGTTTCAGCAGTTGCACATGACGAAATGCGTCCACAAATGAGAGGCATGCCTCGGGTCAACACTAACAGCTGGAGCTGTGTTCTTGAGTTGTATTCTAAATTGGGAAATTAACTTTTCGAGATATACTATAAGGACTTTCAGATGCAACAATCAGGCAGGCCATAAAGCAACACGAAACCACAAATCATAATCACCAGCAAACCCTGGGAGGCAGGGGAAATATTAATGGCATCGACTGACCAACTGGCCAAATAATAATCAAGAGCGATTATACCGATTTGTCAAGGAGGGTGCAACTTCCACATTAAACGGCTAACGGGAAAGTTTAAAGAAAATAAAGGAGGAAGAAACTTTTATAATTGATTGCCGGGGAATTTGTTTTGTGTTTAGTTGGTTCATAAAGAAATAAAGTGATAAAATAAGAGAAAAATCCATTTAATTTCCTTCCTTTCTTGAGCTTTAAGCTGTTCTTTGGCGAATTTACATTTCCATTTGCGAATTTTCAGCATAAAAGATTTGATGCGAATGCATACACAGAGGCATAATCAGCCTACATACACCTACACTAATACGTATTAAGGACGCCCCTACACAAACACAGACACACACTCAAACACAAGAGCATAAGAGCTTACAACAGGGATTGCCTAAGAAATCTTTACCTATTTAAGAGAGAAATCCTGTCACACACACACACACACACACACACACACACACACACACACACACTCTCCTTCACTCAGTCAAAGAAAAAACGGAAATAAATTACATCATGCGCCGATTCAAATGGGGAAAATAGAGTCAGTCAGGAAAACGGTGCTGATGGGAAAATAAATAGGATTGTGAATAAATCAAAATATACCCAGAGAATGGATATGGAAATTGGGAGTGAAATGGGGGTGTATCGTAAACTTTGAAGCTTGCGGGGAACTACAAAGTATTACGATGGCGAACCTTTGACTAATTACATTGAAATACGTTTTTATTTGTCATTCAGCACTGTTCAGTATTCCGCCAGTTTCTGTCTGTCTATCTGCCTGCCCAGCAACTGCAAATGAGTGATGCTTGTATTATGCTTTACATATGACACTTCTTCGTGTTGGTATAGCGAAAGAAAACCTAATAAAAAAGGCAGAGGGAACGAGTAAGTAGGGTAGAACCTTTTATACCCTTGCGGATTGATCAGCTATGTGATTTAGACATTTGCCTGGAATTCTTTATTGCTGGAGAAAGCATTTGCCAAGTTTGCGGGAAGATTTTTCTTTCCGTGATTTCGAAGTATCTGCGCAAAATTAGAATACCCTTTTCAAGGGTATTCCAAAAAGGAACAGCTAGGTGTTAAGCCGTTGGAGCTGTTGGATTGAGCCGCACAGCAGCAGCTGGTGGCGACACCTTGCAACAGTTGCGTTGCTCGCCGTGTTGCTTGCTAAGTGAGAGCGGAAGGCATCGGGAAAAAACCCGGTAAAGCTCACGTTGCTAATGCCATCATTTCCAGAAGTGTGTGTGTGTGTGTGTGTGTGAGACACCATTCTGCATACATATGGATTGTGGTTAAGCAATTTGCAGCAAACGAAATGAAAGTGCTAAGCGCATTGGCCGTCAGTCGAGTCGAGTCGAGGCTCCGTGCTTCACACCCGTCCTCCGATGGTCCTTGCATTGGAGAGTGTGTGCAGCAGGTGCGATATGGTAAAGCTGTCATATAGCTGGATGTGTCACTGTGTGTACGGGTGGGTATCTGTGTCTGTGCTGAATGTATTTTTTTTCCCTGCCAGCCAGCCAGCCAGCTCTGTGGCTTGCGCTAAATTTCATAATTTTTACCAGCGTCTGCTGTGGCTCTTCCTGCTGCTGTTGCTCCTTCTCCTCCTTCTACCGTTGTCTGGTGTGTCTCCCAGTCACGTGTCATTCATATCGCGCCATAAACAAACCCAGAACTCTCTGCTGTCCCCCCAATCTTTCCGACTGCGCGACCGACCGCTGGCCTCGTTGGCATGGAGCATCGTTTGTTACCCGTCGACGCCACCGTTTTGCAACTTTGCCTTATTTCGATTTATTTTTATGGGAATTTTCTTGTGCATTTTGCTTTTGCATCTCTCTCCCTCTCTGTTTTTTTTCTCCTCTGTTTGGCTCTCAACCCTCGCCTCGCACTTGTTAACTGAAAATATTTTCTCATGCGTAAAATGCATGACAAGCGAAGCAGACACAGACGTTGACGCATTGAAATATGGCAGAAGGGGGAGGGCAGGTGGTTGCGCCACTGTGGGGTGGATATAAATGGGAAGGGCGATATCCCCCCACCAAAAGGTTATCGGCTTTAGCCTGCCATAAAGAACCTAAGAACCGCCGAAGAACGAAGTTTCGCATTCCCAACAATTGACTTAATTGCATAACAAGACCAGACCGAAAAGAGAGAAAAAGCGAATCTTTCAATTAAATATGCAACTGAAATCGAACCCATAAATAAATGCAAAACAAAAGTACAATTTGCCGGAACGGAACAATATCAATTGTATAAATATTCAGCGGAAAAACTGCAAACACAATCGAAACTTTCACCGCAGTTTGAATATTTAAATGGCATAACGAGAGCAAAAACAAGCGAACACAAAAACAAAAAAAACAAAAAAATGAATATAATAAAATAAACAAGATAAAGTTGCATCCGACGGTTATAAACAATAATTAAAAGGATCCCTTGGTCGGCGGCGGTAATAACCATCAGGCGGAAGATGGCGGCGGCACACAGGGCTCGTGAGGGAGGTAGTCACTCCCCCTTTTCGGCCAACATGTAATTACGGTTGGAATTCATTAACCCTTGACCCTGTGGTGATCCAGTGATAAGGCTGGCAGTTCGGGGAAAAGTTTCCTTTTTGTTACCCGCCATTGTGTTGATTTACAGAAAATAAGAGTTGCAGAGAAACAGCAACAGCAGCAGGCCCATGTATGAATATGAATGAAGCCTGAATCATGCTCGAAAATCAAGGACTTGTAGGCTTTCCATCGGCTTCAGATCGAGTACTGTATGGTGAGGAAATCCTGCTTTGCCAGTGATTTACCAAGGTTTAATATGCTTGTTGCAACAACTATCGGACTTTTTTAAAGGTATAAATGCAGCAAATACAAAACAAGGACAACCCACTCGTCGAGTATCTAAGTAGCCACTGGAGAGTCCTGGCAACAGAAATTTGAAAATTTCAAATGTTGGGCCGAGCAAAGTGAAATGGAAAAGGCGTTGAATATGCAGCAGAAACAGCACTACTACTACAACGAGCAGGAGCAATGGTAGAAATGGCAGCAAGAGAGACTGCGGATGGGATGGGTAACAAATGTTTGCTGGACAATGTCCGAGGCCGGGCAAGAGTTTATCGCTGGACAAGTTTTATGTTAACACTGGCCGCAACAAGACCAGTGGCAATGGCAATGCCAGCCATTGGGCAGCAGATGCTTGACTTTTTTTTTGCCCATCTTTTTGTGGCTGCTTAGCTCCCAAATGTACCACAAATACCGAGCCAGAGCGGCAGTCCTGTCCTGTCCTGTTCTGTGCCGATGCCTGTGCTGAGCAGAAAGCGCCCCCTGAGCCTGATAAGTAAATGAATGTTGCATACTTTGGGGCGCGCTGTTTACTGAAGATTTTCAATCATCAAGAAAGAGAAAGCAGGCCAAGAGGGTGTTATTAATGCTGCGTTATCAGTTGTCCAACCTCCCTCGCACTCCCACTCGTACACCCATTGACTGTAAATTTCCACGTTCTCTTCTCCATGGCCACCACAAAATGCACAGCCGGAGCCGGAGCCGGAGCCGGAGCAGCAGCAGCAGCAACCGACAACAGCAGCTGCTGGAGCTGGTGGGGCAGGCAGCGGATGCCTCTTCCGACGCTGGGGGATGCGATGCAGATTTCTGCCCCATGTTGGCATCGTCGCTGGCTGCATAAAAACCCAAAAATTAGCATAATTTCAGGCACTCGGGCTGCGATGGCGCAACACTTGCGACCGCAGATAAGGCGCAAAATGAACGCAGCGCGTCTTTCCCATATGTGTATGTGTGTGTGTGGTATGACTGTGTGCTGTGTGTGTGTGCGCCACAGTGTGTATGCGGTATCCACATGCATGCGTGTTGTGCGCGCTGTTCATCGCTTGTTATTTCGGGTGCGTTGTGTAAAAGTTGCGGCATGCGAAAGAGGCGCGGGCAGCGAGATGCCGATAAATGGATACCCTAACTGAATCATGGGGGGCTTTCCCCCTTCTATTTGGCTTTAAACAGATACAATATTTCATGAGTGAGGGTATTCAAAAGTCAGCTATCTCCAATAGCAGCTTTGTTCCTGTGTTTTTGTTTAGTTCGGCCACGAAGTTGCCCCACTGCCGCACGAACAGGAGGACACTGGCACAGGGGCATTTCCATAAATGCACAACAGCGGCGAATGGCGAATGCCGTGGCGTAGCTTAAGATCCTGGACAACAAAAGTAACCTGCAGCAGAGCGGGAGTGGACCCCGAGAGTTCTGGGGCATAAGCCAGTGGGGGACAAATGATAATGTGGGCCGGGTGGCGTATGCTGATGTGCTGCATATGCATGAAGCTGTCTTTTGGGATTGGGTTTTACAGAGCAACGGAAACTTTCGATTCGAATAAAATGCTCTGATAGTTTCTTTATTGCATTAGTTAAGATCTGGAACCATAATTTAAATTGAAGAAGGCCTCAGAGTAGGACAAACGCAAGGCCGCCCACCATCCCATCTTGGCGAATATTTTGAAGATCTGCTTATAATAGCTCCAGTTCAAGTCAATCGTGACAGTGAATCGCAGCTCCAGGGCCTGGCGTCGGGGTGCAATCTGTTGGGGACTGAAGTACGGCTGTGCCTCTCCCCAATGGCGGCCCATGGAGAACAATCCCAAGTTGAGTGGACCATCGTCTTCTTCGAAGTTCTCCAACTCAACGTCATCCTGCTCAGACTGCTGGTGGTCGATGTTGTTAAATAAAAAACGGGGGTTCATTTGTCTGATCGGGGCATCGCCTGCGCCTAAGTTGCGTGGTGCGTTTGGCCCATCAAGATCAAGGTTCAAGATCTCATGCATAATGCGGAACTCCTCAGGTGGAACATTTGGTCCTCGGCCAGCACGCACATGCAGGCCATCGCCAATCGTTAAAGCCTCTGTTGCCATGAGAAATGCTTCACGATAATACCGAGAGATAAGTTCTCTGTAGCGACGATCGTTGATTTCACGTATTTCCGGCGGTAGAGACATTAGGGATGGACTTTGCAACAGACTGAAATTTAAATACCAACGTCTAAAAAGATACACCACACAGTAACTACAGAATTAAAACAGTCGTACCTTTCAGAAGAATTAAAAAAATAAACGGATTGAATTTTGGATGTGATGATAAGCCACAACGGACAATTTACGACAATTTCCAGATACTCGTACCTCTGGAATGGCAGAAAAATAAAACGTTGACAAGTTTGTACAAGAATCTCATTGGTAGATTGATATCTATGTTGGTTGGGGAATGTAATTCCCAAAACAAGTCCAATTAACATTGATGAGGCATATGGGTGTCCTCGGATTGCTGGTTTGCTCATTCGCGTGGAAATCCATATGACCCTGATTAGGCGTTTCGACTTGGATGCCACCCAGCCACAGTAAAGCTCAAATTGGAGCCCTTTCTGGCTCCTGCTGGTGCTAGTTCTGCTGCTGCTGCTGCTGCTTCTCGAATTACACGATGGGGCAATCCATTTGCATGCCACTCAGATACCATGCCTCCGTCGCCCGCCACCTCAGTCGATCTCTCACATTTCCCCCATCTCGACGTATTCCCAGCACTGCGTCATCAAGTTGTGCTTGTTCTGGCCACTGACTCACATGCAGGCTTCATGGGGATGCGAAGCCTTCATAATTCAGCGTTGAAAGTGGAAAAGTCGACTCGGAAAATGAATGATGAAAATCAGTTCCCCAGGCATTTACCACTGGCATTCTAATACAAGTATACTATAAACAATTTTGCCTGGTTTTTCTGATTTCCAGAATGAATTGAGATGTCAGCAGTCAGCCCTTTTGCCACACTGCACTCCCGAGTGGTGGGAGCTCCCATTAATAATTGACTGTGCAGTGGAGAGTGGGCTCACAGGGCGTATGAGTGACTTGACTTGTAATCCACTTTGATTGGCTCCCTGCAACGCCCACTGCTCTACACCACTGCAGTGACGGGCGTCCATTTATTTTGAGGCACTTGACACTAATTAAAATCCCCTAGTTGGCTAATTTAAATGCTGCGACTGCGACTGACTCTCTTGCCTTGCCTTGACTACTTTTATTCTTCAGCTGCATTGGGGCAATTACCCTGAGCATGTTGGCATAAATTAACTGCTTCCTTTGTCCCCATGGTACTTGAGTGTGTGTGTGTGTGTGTGCGTTGCATGTTGCAAGTTTCCAGACTCAACCTGAAGCAGAAACATTGTCGGACTCTGGGATCCTTCTCTCTTTGCGATTTCGTTTGGCATTTGCCATTAGCCCAGCTACCAAACAACAACACAAGTGTGTGCTGGTCTATGGATACCCCACGTGTGTCTATGTGTATCTGTGAGTTGTCTGTGTGCATGTCATCGGTAAGTCAAGCCCCCACTCCAGCGTCTACGCATTGCCATTAGCATGGCTGCGCTTGCTTGATTTTTTAATGAGGTCTTCTGCCTCCAGTCCCATCCTCTCATCAAGCACATTCAGTTCTTTAACTCAGTGCCCCAACTGCTTTCCACATACCCCGTAATGAGACAATGTTGCCTTTTGGTTGGGTTTTCGAAATTCGAAAGCTTTAATCCCTGTTTATTGTCGTCTCAAATTTAAGTTAGTGGTTCATGGTGCAGGCAGGTGTTGGACGGATATCCTTCGATGGCATCAGCAAGGTCCGCACGGTCCGCAAGGTCCACAGCAGGGTCCACAGGGGCCACAGCATGGACCACAACCTCCACAAGGACCACAGCAGGGTCCGCAGGGTCCACAGCAAGGACCACAACATGGCCCACAGCATGGGCTGCAGCAAGGGCTGCAACATGGTCCACAGCATGGGCCACAGGGTCCGCAAGGTCCACAGCAAGGTCCGCACATGTTTAAGCCGTTAAAGGTCTACAAAATATTTAGACCAAAAAATTTGTATTATTTACTTTAGTAAATTTATTTTGTTATAGGAATTTAAAAAATTGTTGTTTACCTTGAACCGAACAAAAAATTTGAGACTTAACAAAAAATGTTGAAACTAGACAAAAATTTTAGTTGTTTTCTCCAAGAGCTGCCGGATGGGAATGAGAAAATATGTGGGAAAACAGTAGAGCCAGGGATTGACATAAGGACAAACAACATTCATAGATAACTTGATGGCTTTTTTTCAGATTTATATGGTTTTGGTTTGGATCAAACGCAGTACCTTGGTCAAAAAAAGTCATGGGTTGTCAAAATCACTTTGAATTTTTCAAGACCGTCAAGTACAAATGCAGGGAAAAACTACAGAAATATTAAAATAGTCCATAAAACACTTCTGTGCGCATTCTTAATGGGGAATGGAAGAAATGCCTTTAAAGCTAGAGTTCAATGCACTACTTTCGGGGGCCGAGTGCGATTCACTTCAATCTCGGATGTGTTCATGAGTAATTGTTATCAAAGCAAAGTCCCTAAGGCTTAGCACATCCTTTGCTTAACCTTCAGACAATGGGAGGAGAAACCAATCAGTTTAGGGATTGCCGGGGTTCACGTTCACACTAACAAATGAATTGAACCGTAAGCTTTGTGGCTCTTTTGCGGATTTCCAGGACACTGCTGGCGCTGCAATTTAAATAATGCATCAAATGAATTAAGTTGCCACCCAAATGAAGACGACAGCACTTTCCATTCCATTCCATTCCATTCCGGCAGGCGGCAGGAGTTGAGCAAGAGGTGGTGGGTGCTGCGGGGGTGAGCACTAAAGCATTTGAGGTAAATGGAGCAAATCCTTTTTCTGGTGCAATAAAAATCGAATCATGTTAACAATGGAATGAAATGAAGCGCAGACAAAAAGCCAACCAACTAAGATGGCGACTGATTGTGAGTTTTATGTCACAAAAAAAGTGCACAAGAAAAAAGTACACCGCCTCCCCCAGGCTAAGCAATAGTTCTAAGAAATATTTCTATACGTATAAAAAAACTCAGTCCAGTTGTCTTGAAATGGAAACCAGAGGAGGGAATAGTGGTGATCCGGTTCTTGTGTGTGTCATTGATATATCGTTCGACCCATCGATACAGGAAACCCATCCAGACACAGAGTATGGCAATAAAAGTGGTAATGACGTAGACGAGACAACAAAAAATATAGAATTTTCAGAGCACACTCACACTTGTATGGGTGTTATAACTTTTAAACAGCATCGAATCGGTTATATCTCGGTTGAGTCATTGACCCCAACCCCATGCCGACTGTCGGCTGCCGCACACTCGCAGGGCCACAAATATTACTTAACATTCACATTTAAATGTGGTAGCTTAATTTTCACCTGCGCGGATGTGACTCGAACACAAATCACGTTGCAAAAACTGCTGAACAGTCTGTGATGTGGTGTGTGTGGGGCTTGTGACATGTGTGTGGGGGGCACGGAACCAAGTCCTAAATAAAACATAATAGGGGTATGTCATCTAATTAAATATATCCGTGTGTAATTTTGTAGTTTAATTCCAGTAGATGTGGGGAAAACTAAAATACAAATACGCAAGCACATTTGCATGCGAACAGTGGCTACAAATGGTAAACAACTAAAAACATTAGATTAGCAAGAAATGTTTACATAGAACTAGATTCTGCGATGGTTATTCCATTTGTACATACTTTATTTTTATAATTCTCTTCAAAATCTAAGAGTGGTATACTTTTATAGATCACTGTAGCTACTGGCAAACAAGCACATGTGGCGAACGTGACTCGTCGAGGGTCCACATACACACACACACACACACCGCTTCCGGCAAAATATTTCAGTTGAAAATTTTTAATGAGCTCGAAATTGTCGTTGCTTGCACACCATCGCAAAAATGTTATAAAAATGCTGCAAAATGGCTGAATATAAAATCAAATAAATAGAGGAGGACCCAAAAAGGGTAGATTAGGTGTCATTGCAAAATTATGATGGTGCCATCAACAGGAAGTGTCGTTTGTGGCCTTTATTAGTAAAAAATACTAGCCAAAATTATATTAATCTTACTGATGCAACCCATTTGTACATACACACTTCTACTGCAGTCAATACAATGAATGCCAATTACATACACCTGCAACACCTTTTCTTTCCACTTCGTGGAATATGAATACGCGAACAGGATGGGTATGGGGAGGAGTTGGGCGCATCCCTCTGCTTGGGTGTAAGTCTCAGACATGTAAAATGACAAGAGCCACCAGCAGTAACCGTATATGTATCGTATTTATATTTTATCTGCATACGTATGTGTGTGCAATACAAAAATGAAAAGTTGACGGATGTTCCTGTGCCCTCTGCCACATGTGGAGTGGGAAAACCAACCGACAACAACCACAACAGCAAAACAAACGCAAAACGAGCCTCGCCTCCGTCTGTCTGTGGGTCTGGGCCACATTTTGTTTGACATTTTGTTTTAATTTCACAGATTTACTTGTAACGTTAAGACTGGATGGGCAACGAGATGGGACTGGTGAGGATAACGATGATGGTGATGGTGATGCCGAGCAACAGACTGAAGAGCCGGATCTCTTCATTCATCAATGTTGCAGGTTTTTCAAAAGTTGTTTACTGTTTTACAGCATATTTTCATTCGTAAATTTAACAAACTCGTATTTATCTCCGAGAATATCTATAAAGCTGCAGTCTTACTTGTTAAGAATATGCACAAATGATGTACGCTTTCCTGCCTCACATTACGTGCCCTTTTGTCAGCAAGACGTACTCGTACTTCCGCCTCTATCCTCTTGGATATTGCCTCGTTACATCTCTGATACGTATATCCGTGTCGTTTACCCAACTCAGCGTGCAATCGAATGTTTTTAACGAACAATTTCCCGTTTCCTTCTTTTCACGCTTCAAATCAGACCAAAAGGCCCATTCATTGCACAGTGACCTGAAAGGTTAAATTAAATGCCAAAGGATACTTTCTTGTAGCATTTTCTTGAACACGAAAACAGTGTTCTGTTTTCTAAGCAAATGAATCATAAAATAATTAGCATAAAAAACGGAAATTAATTTGTCAAAATGTCGTCGCAACGGAAGCAATGTTGAGAAACTAATTAAAATGATTGGCATATTGAAATTAATCCTTTTTCCCTTTTGTGCCAATCTTTGAGCTTCACCCTTTTGCTTGGGATATAGTAGAGCTGGTCCTTTGGTTACACTCCACTCTGTCAGCCTATTCCGGATATGAGTCCTCGCTGAGTGGTTTAGTTCAATCCCCGTGTATCCATTCCATGGTCGAGTGGCGCGGCCAGTGGAATATCACGAGTTCTGCGGCGGATATGCAAAAATGAAAGATATTCAGGTATGATGCCCAGGTATAGGCCAGTCCCAGGCTCTCTCTTTGTTGTTGCGGCGCAATGTGTAGCCGGAGAATGGAAAATGAAAATAATTTTTCAAAAACGGCCAGCCACGGGCTAAAATCCCCACTGGCTGGCACTGTGCGTATTATCTCAGGACACATTGTCGTGTGCGCGGGTCAGATCCACATCTGCACCTGCAGCTGCGACTGCAAAACAAGAGCTGGCCTCAAAGGCGCTACCTCTGCCTGGAGTTTCGAGTACTGGCAGTCACACAGGCACTATTCTAGTCAGCCAAAATCCACAATGGTTCGGTTATGAGTTGAGTTTTCGTGGCCTTCGGCAGCTTCATCAACTTCCACTGATTCAGTGGGATTTCACCAGACAGTGCCACCAGTGCCATTCCTCCTTCAACATGGTATATTGCACTATCCCACGGCCTTTGTATTGTTTCGAATAAAGCCAGGGGCAAGGGCAACGATCTATTGTCAACGGTGCGTATACGTTTTTATTTACTGTTAGCTGCTCCAGTGCTTTATTTGACTTTGGGCAGGCCATACCATGCGTGCTCATAATTAAAAAGGCAGGGATCCAGAACGGGGAAACGAACAAAGAGTAAAAGGTGGCCGGGAGTGGCATATTCTCCTTTCACTGGAAAGATTTCCTGCAGATAATCGCTTCACCTGCACTCTTTTGTATGCCCGGCACTGCACTCCCCCATTGCCTTCGTTCTTTGTCTTGGCCATTGCAACTACATCATTTGGCAATTACGCCCACAGACAGTCTTGTCTATCTTGCAGAATCAATACACTCGCCAGGTGAAAAACCTTAAAAAAATGGCAGCTACACGTCAGCTTAACACCTTGAGGTTAAACCCGAAAGTACAAAACCATCAGGCAGAAGCAGTAGCCGAAGCACAGGCAGTAAGAGAGCAGCAAGGATATATGTGGATATGTGGAAGCGAAAGGAAAACGCATGGGGCAACATGTGCAATTTAACCTTAGACACGCACGTCGGACAGACGGATGCTTTCGAACAAAAGATACAAAAGGTATCTAGAATGTGTGGAATAGGGGTGGAATAGAGAGCAAAAACCGGTTGCTTTTCGGGGCCAAAGGTAAGCAACGAAAGAATGAAACAATTTAGCCAGCACTTAACCGTTTAAACCCCAACTGAACCGAGAGCACACGTTTGACCCGAACAGCGACACAACGAGGACATGTGGGAATTGAACCTGGGCTACAGCTCAAGATTTGCTCTTGGGTGGGATGGGAGGATGAGGGCGTACTACGAGCTGGAGTAAGAACAAGCAGAAAACTAAACCTCAAAAAAATTAAAACCACACAGGGCTTAAATTTATAACCAACACGAGGCGATGCTGCGGCACCGAAAGGAGTCATGGGGATGTGGGAGTGGCCAGCAAGCACGAAAATGAAAGCCACAGTGAAATGCATTTTGGAAGTTGCCTCGGCGCTGACCAACAAAAAAAAACGCGAAGAGAGTGCACTGGAAAAAAGTTTCACGGTTTTGTGTGACGGCGACGATTTGAAGCCGTGACCCCGCGCAGTATGCAAGGCAATTTTTTGTGTGCGCTCCCTCCCACGTCCCTTTTCTGGGTTAGCAGTTTGATATACAAACTGTAAAATGGCAGTTCACCCTAACTGGAAACCTAACCGAACGAGACTCGAGCTGTGGCAGCTGAACTGTTTTTGCCGCTTTCGACGGCAACATCACACACAAGTCCCCCCGCTCGCGCACTCCAACACACAAAAACTTGTCACATGTGCAGCACAACATATCCGCTCCCAGTCGCCCTCTTTCTGCCTGCGTGTGTGTGTGTGTGTCCCTCTTTTTGTATGGTTTTGGTCGAATTTCAAATGTTGCTTACTCTGCCGGACATTTGAAGTTGGACGTGCCACCGTTGTTAGTACAAGCTTTTCGCCCTTTCTACTATTTTGGTAGAAATGCCTTTGACAAAAAGTCGCTGCCATTCCAATAGTGAAATGCTGTAACACTGCTGCCCCACAGCACCTTCCACTGCTGCTCGACTATTATTAAGCAGATAAATTTGCAAGTCGCACAACATGTCGTATTAGTTATCTCCAGCACCCTCACACGAATGACACCCTACCACTGATATGTTATGCAGCTGCCATGTCGCGGATTTTACACATGTCGCATCATCTGTTCACGTTAAGTACCCGAAGTAGTTTCCACACACGCTTATTACTTATTTCTGATGCCACGGCATTGTTGGCTTATCCCCTGACAGCACCCATTCCCTCAGCCAGATACTACATATATCTGTTACCAACAGTGGTTGAGGTTATTTGAAAAGTTAGCTAACTTTTTGGACTACCTTTGTTAAGAGAGCTCTCCTTCTAGGTTATCTTGGGAATGGTTGATAAAATGTTTTATAAATGTGCACATATTATTTTCATTATTAGAGTTGCAATATGTCTTCTATCTTTTACGATACCTCCTCAATTTCTAGTTTCTGGCACAGTGTGCCCATGAACTTTTTGCTCGCATAATATTTTGCACATTTTACAAACACACATTAATTTCTGTTGTAGAGTGGATGGAATGTGTTTCTGCTTGTTTTTGGGGGGTTTTTGGTTTAGTTGAGCTGACAAAAAGCACGTGATTTGCTTATTTGAGCAGCTCAACCGGGCTAAAGGAGAGAGCTGTTGGAGAACTAAGGTGTAACACACAGGTGTGCGGCAAACTGATTTGTTTCGTTGGTTAGTGTACAGATTGCATAACTCGCTGGGATTTGATGTCAGCTGTTGGAAATTATGGCTTAAGCATGACCGAATTTATCGAATGTACAAAACTAAACAAAAAGAAAGTTTCCCCAGCCCTGCAACAACGGCTTGGAAAAGTCAAAAGAATTGTGTAATAAACAACCCGTACGATGTGTATAAACACAATCGATACAAGTTTCACTGACAACTGTCCGTGGAGCCAAAGCCAAAGAACAGATAAAATTACAGATCCCCAGAAAACGAACGCCAGTCGAAAATAGAAACTGCAAGCCCGCTTCCGATATCAAAAGCTTTAATTCTCAATCGCCCCCGTATCTTAGAATGGGCTCTTGGATAAATTCCCTACTTTTGGAGTACGGTAGTAGCTCCTTGTTGATGCTGCTGCTCATCCTCTCCACTTCCTGCTGCTCTTGTGGCATGTTCACGTCGGTCGACGCAAACACAGAACGCAATGTAAGACAGACCAATAGACACGCCAGCGTGGACAGCGGACAGCCAGAGCCAGAACAACAATGTCTGTGAGCCAGAAGCACACAAATGCGTGTCTATGTATTAGCCATGTGTGGTTTTTTGTTGTCCTGCTAGTCTCGCTGGTTGGCTTTCCTTATCGGAAACAAGCTTATTCCGTTCAATGAACTGAAAAATATTGTTTACCTCTGGGTTTCCAGCTGCTGAAAGTTGCTCAAGTTGCTCGCTTTTCCAGTCAGAGGAAAATGACCATTGTCATTGCATTTTGATAAATTTTCATTGTAATTCAGCTACATTTGTCATTATATCGCATTACTCTAGAGTGTAGTCTAAAAAAGGCCGATCAAATAAACTGCAGACAGGTGAGCATAGGTCAAAAATGGCTTTTCCAACTGTGCATCAAAGATATTTCCAAAAGTATTTCATGTGGTTGCTAAAATCCTTACCAAATAAGTTTTTAATTCCTCAACATTTCAGCATTTTTATGCCAAAAAAAAAGGCCTAAACGGAAGCTAAGAAAAACTTTTCCCCCTTTAAACATGACGTTTGACATATTTCAGCAAAAAAAGTTGTGCTGCCGCCGCATTTTCAACCCTTGTCAATTAGGCTGACGCGGCGTATGCGTAATGTGTGAGCGTCCCTGTGTCTGTCCTATCTCTTTGTGTTTTTGTTGGTCAGTGTAGGAAAAGAAAAATGAAATGCACGCAAAAAGCGAGAATAGGAGCAAAAAAGTTTTGCGTTTGCATTTCAACTTTCTCGCACGCAACACACAAAAAAAAGGAAACGCCGGCGAATTACGAATCCTTTGTCAAAAATTTGAGACAATTTGCCAAGTGCAGGGATACCCTAAAAAGGCCGTTTTTTGTGTGGCAGTGAAATGGAATTGAAGGTAAATTAATTGGATATTTAATATACGTAATACGGAAATATTTGTGCTCCCTTTTTCACATATATTTTTATAGATTTTTTTATTTATTCAATTATCGTTTTCTGGAAGTTCAAGTTTTTCCATCCACCGTAAACTTCGACTTATCCCTGGATGATGTCTTCCACTTTGTTGGCAATTTGTTTAACTTCTTCGGAGGTAAAAAACTTTTTAGCTGTGGTCAATAAATGGTCAAGGAATGAATATCAAGGCTGACACAAAACAGTTTTGACATGGGCAAAGGTGCAGGAAAGTTTCGCAAAGAGTTGAGCAAATTTGCGAGAATTTCGCTTCGGTTTCCCTGGAATTTGCATATTTATTGCTCGTGGAATGTTATATGCGAGCGCTATAAGAATGAGTACGAGAGCAATCAACACTTGTCATAACATAGCGCAATTTCCTGAACTTAAGTATCTTGTATATTTATACACATGTCTGGTGGTGCTTTGTTTCTGCCGAACAGCTTTATCTGAAACGATAATTTTATTGGACATTAAAAACATTTACGTGCCACGACATCCGCCCAGAGTCACATGATATTAAAAAGCCATACCAAAAAAAATATGATACAAGGCATAAAACAAAGGCACGAAACACGAGGACAAATTCCTTGGCTTCATGCCACTCCATGGTGCGTGTGCGCCGTAATGACAAAAAAAAAAAACAAAGAGCAACCGAAAGTTGGTCAGTAGGGGAACGGGAACGGAAACGAGTACCGTATGAGTAGGAGTATCATATATCAGTCATAAACTACCCAAAAAAACGGAAAATGCTACATTTTCAGTGCCCCATCATCTCCTGCTGTAGATCGCCTTGACGACTTTACTTTGTGCCAAAACACGAAGTAAAACGTAAACGGCATAAAAAGCTATAATGTCCTGTTACTTTCGCGATAAACAATATAACAGGCGGGAGAGGAGACAAAGACAAAGATGAAAATGAAAATGCCGCCATGTAATATTTCAGCCCCAGGGCGTGCGACATGCAAAGCCCCACAGCAGGACATGTGAGGGCCCTTTGACTCAACCAATTGATGCACGGACATACTCCAGATGCGAATGCCAGTCTCTTACGTGTCCTACCAAGCAGACCAAGGGAATGGTGGTAATCTACGTGACGTTGTGGCGAATTTCCCCAGAAGAAAGGGGTTTGTCTCGACTTATGGGACAAGCAAAAGAGCTACAGCTATTCGCAACTTATGTTTCTAATTCGAGCAACCTTTATCGCAGGAATACTCCTTCATGTTTTCAACTCTGCGAAGAAATCCCTGTAGGGTAATTATCACCGCTTAGCTATTTTTTCTGACTACGAAAGGAAATTCTTTATCTAAACATGATGTTGCCGAATGTAGAATAGAATACAATTTAACGATTATTTGTTTTCGAGAATAATATTTATATTGCTGTTAATATTTCCCCAATGTTCACAATTTGTTTATGGTCTATTCGATTTGTCTGCCACGCGGCATTGAATTTGTATTTTTTCCTTGTACACTGCTCCTACTCCTTTTCCACTTTTCCATGACAAATGGCAACTTAATTCAATTGAGCAATCTTCTTTTTTTTTGCCAATCCTGTTGCCAATTCGTAGACGCCTTTAAGTTTTTGTTGGTGCGGCAAAAGTTTGCGAAAAGATGTCGATAACTGAAGGCAGCTGCAAGTCAACCATGACTGTGAGGCAGACAGCACGTAAGCTAAACAAAATAATGTATACGCACTGTGTGCCAGAGACAATGACGATGATGAAGATGATGATGATGGCCGCTGAAGCGTGGAATTTATTTCAGTTGGGCAAACATCCAAGGCAGCAAAAACTGTCAATAAAAACAATTTCCAAATATATCCATTGAAATTGCTTTGGTACATTTTTAAAGTTACATCAATATGAATTAATAAATCAATTAAAGTTTTACACAATTTCGCCGATAGCCATGGACGAAATTCAATTCAATTCGTTGCTATTGGATTGTATTTTTCTATGAATTTCACACGAGGATTTCGTGCAGTTTATTGGCTTTGTCAAACCATTATCGACAGTACGATATTTTCAGCACACAGACTGTATGCTGTATGCTGCAAGCTGCATGCTGCATGCTGCAAGACAAAATAAAAATACCCTTGTGATACAGTTGATGTTTCATGGAAATGGAAATGAATAAACAGATTTATGTTGTAGCCATGTGTTTGTCCGACTGCGGTTGTTTATTTATGCGATAGTCGCAGCAGTATTGAAATATAATAGATTCCTGCCGCAGGTGTGACAATGCTGCCTCGTCCCATCGATACTCTCCCTCTACCTCTATCTCTTTCTCTCTTCCTGGTCATTTCCATGCCCTGACCACACTTACAAGTTGTTGCGCCCACAAACAAGCGCTCAATAACTTAACACGCCCATTCAAGCCACAGAACACACATATGCCAGGGGGCAGGGCCATGGGTCAGGGTTCGTTCCTGCTTCATTTTACGTGTGTGTGGTTATTGACAAATGTATTTCGAATTGTTTCACAGCTTCTCTCCTTCTACACCTCTGCTGCTGCTCCACCTCTGACTGTCTGATCCACCTGATACGTGCCCCTTATTACAATTTCACTCTTCTGTTTGTTTGCCTCCATGTTTTATTGAGCTGCAATAATTTCCGCTCAGCTTTTTGCCCTCCCCTCCCACCACATTTTTCTTTTTTCTGATTCGGGGGCCAGCCCTAACACTTCATTGAGGTCAGGGGACATGTGCGTATAATGTATTGGATATTTATATAGGGCATATATTGCCCCGAATACACCTTTCACCTACTTTCACCCCGTTGCAAGTGTGAATAAATATGTAATTGGACGCTCAATATGGAAACCAATTCAAGTCGGCTTTTTCGATTAGTTTTTCCCTGCAATTTTCATTGAAAGAGGAGTCCCTAAAGCTGTAGCGAAGCGAGTGGAAACTTTGTGAGTTCAGACACACAAAAAAATTTCTTTTTTTCTATTTTGTTCACTAACAAGTTTGTTCAATTTTTGATTTCGCTGGCAATAAAAACAATCAAATATTCACTATAAATGTTGAGTTATAGTTCAAAAGTTTAATATATCAAATGCATGGCCTGTCTCTCTATCCTTCTCTATGCCTGTCTATCTCTCTCACTCTGTGGATGCTGCACATGTCTGGCATACACACGGTTGTAGAGCCGAGCCAACGTCGCGAATACGTAATGCAAATGTTTGTCCCAGGCACAAGCACCGGCACCACCGATATGAAAGCTAGTTACGGCATTGTGTGCCTTTATTTTTTGCAATTCTTTATTGCAAATATTCTGTTCTGTTGCAACGCGTCTAACAAAAAACAATACGAAAAATAAATGAAAACCGAGGCCAGAAATTGAATATTTTCCACTGGCATCCTGCTGAGCGATGGAAAAAATCAAGAGACAAACTAAAATGCAAATAAAATTGAATTAAATTTTAATGGAAAATTTGACGATTTATTTACCTTTTTGTTTGTGTAATATTACAGATGGAAAATTTATATTTAAATTACGTTGATAACGAAAATAAATCAGTTTAATTTTCGCCTTATCTTGCGAAGGAAATCGAAAACAAACTCGAAGTTAAATTTGACAAAAAGTTCTACCATTCTCACATTCCTATTTCCATTCCCAAAATACTTTTCCATTTTGCAAGAATTTGTGGTTTCCACTGCCACAGACGACACGTTCCTGCAATTTCCACCACCCACAGAGATGAAATATTTCCCAAATTGATCTGCAGAGACAGACGCAGAAACAGAACAAAATCAGAAAGTGCGAGAGAAAGAGAGAGAGAGTGAGAGAGAGAGAAAAAAAAATGGCTCGGCAATTAAATTGTATCAACAGTCGCATATTTTTGGGTAGTGTCAATCACGGGAATGGAGCCTAAATTAAACGTCAGTCACAGGCACAGATGCGGCAGATGACCGTGGCTCAAATCAGAGCTATAGGAGGATGGATTAATGGACGGATGGATGGATGGCCAGGCAGGAGTGCATCCTAAGCGATTGCCATGGCATGGCTAAGACAACGACACAAAAATTTGCATAGCAATTCATTTCAATTTGAATATCACTTTCTTGCACTTTAAACTCCCGAGAAATTATTACTGAGTGAATGCGTAAGCAACAATTTTGGGTTTAAATAAGAGACAAGCCAACAGCTGCCACTAGAGGATAAAAGGGTGGATATAGGTTGATCACAGGAACAGAAACAGGAGCCCGGAGTCGGAGTTGGACCATGATTTAGGGAACTGCTGCAGCCAATGCAAGTGGCAATAAATCAAATGAAAGCTTCTTTTTCAGTTGGTTGAGAGCCGAAGTTTGAGCGGGTAGAAGGAGGTCAAGAAAGACTCCAAGGATTGCAACTATGATGCTGGCTGTTGGTTGCTCCTGGTCCTGGATAGTGCAGCCCGTTCCTTGTACCCGACAATAACTTAATTGCAAAGTCATGTTTGCATTGTGGCCATGTCTTGGATGTCGGCTACCTGATACAGTTGCTGCTGTTGTTGTCTCTCTCAATAGATACACACCCACACACACACACACAGACACACGTCAAAGCTCCTGGCGGCAGCTTGTACATGCCTGCAAACAGAACATGGCCAAATGCAAGTCCTGGAAGTCCAAGTCCTTCGCCTGCCACTCCCTTTTGAATGAAATTTCAGATTTATGTTTTGCGTTGGAGTGTCAGGGCGTGGGGGTCAGTGTGTCAGTGGATGGAAAACGTCATTAAAGCTGATCAATAGTGTTTTTTGGCTTCAACTAACTACCGATATGGACCCCTGCTGTAATATATGTAGATAAGAAATGTGCCAGTGCCTTAGAACTTACAATGAATTTACATTAATTTATCTATAGATTTTCAGTCAGGAAACTCTTACTTTCCACACACATTCAACTGATTATCTATTCATAATTCAAACCAATTGTCTGAATGGCACCATAAAGCATAAAATAACATCAATTGTTTGCAATTGCATAGAAAATTAAACAAAGAAACATAGCTTAGAACTTTTATTAGTCAAAGAAAAAGACAAGAGTTATTATTAACACAGAAAATATCATTCACTTTAGTTTGTTTAAGCTTAATACATGCAACATTTTTCTCTTTATTTAATTAAAGTTTAATTTCATTTAATTCAAAAAGAACAGATTTCAGATTTATCACTTGGGCTTGTGCAAAAAACATCCAACATTCGACAAAATTTAAATCCAACCCGAAACACCAGAACAAGCACAAATTTCTATTAGCAGCGCATTTAAACTAAATGCATATCAAGAGCAGGACCAAAAAATACGAGCAGTACGAATAAATATAAAATAAAATAAATATTTGGACAACATTTCCTCGTCCTCGTACTCGTCCTCGTATTCGTGTTGTTGCTGCTGCCTGCACATGGTCGCCGTCAGGCCATAAACTTTAAAATTGAGGCAGCACAAAAAACTGAAATACGAAGCAGCAGCAGGCAACTTTTAGTTTTATTGTCATTTCAATGTATTTCCGCACTTTTAACCGCAGTCTCAGTCACAGTCGGATTCAGGATCGGAGCCGGAGCCGGAGTCCGAGTCGTAGCTGAAGCCGTAACCAGGGTTTGGAGTCGTTCGCTTCTCTCACATGGCTATGGCTCTGACCCAGGCATAAAAAGAAGGAAAAGGAAAAAGAATTATTTCAAGCAGCTTCGAAGCCATAAAAAACTGCATTTGGCAGCCGCTGCCAAAAAATATACACCAGTTTAGGCCAGGCCAGAACATCTCTCGATTCCTGCTCTTCGTATTTTCCATTTTTCCTCCATATATATGTATGTATGTACGTACATATATATTTTTTGCCCCTGTGGATGGACATTTCTAACATTCGCTGCACAGATTTGCGTGCCAGCGACATATTTAAAATGTTGAAAATTATTTATAATTAAAAGTTAGAGGCCAAAAAGTTTTTTGCGCCGGCCATGTTCGCGTCAGCTCCGGGCCATTCGGAGGAACCATTCAACGTAGCCATGGCCATAGCCATTTTGCTGGCTCTGGCTGCAATTTGCTTTATGCGGGGCATACTCGTAGAATTTTTTAATAAAAATACCTAAAGAGTGGAAGAGGTCAGGTCCCCACCCCACACCCCCAGAAGAAGCCCTCTCTCTCTCTCTCGGTTCAGTCAGCCGGACCGGAATGATTGTTATTTACGCAATGGCAATAATAATTCACATTTTCACACCACACACACACACACACACACATGATGTCTTTGTGGAAGATTGAATTTTCTTTTATTCAAAATTCCAATACAGCTTTTCGCTTCAGCTGCCTTTTGTTTTTCTTAACCAATGGATTTTATACACTTTGGTTGGTTTGTATTTCAACTTCCTTACATCCGGAGTAGCCAAAACAAATACTTAAACGTTAGATTTAAAATTGTTTCATATGATTTCTTAAATTATAACACTCTGCGTTGGCTTCCGGACAAACTCTTGCATTAAATTTCCATGCAATTGACTTTCAACCATGCGAAAACTGACTTATGCTAAGCATTTTAACATGCCAACAAGCTAACAACGAGAGCCACCCGCGAGAGCCCTCTAGCTGTCCAATAAAAGTCAATAAGCATCTCGGAGATATGTGCATTTTTCAATTACGTATTTGTATGCAATGCCAGCCATAGCATCAGCATCCACAGCAACAGCAACAGCATCAGAAAGGACAAATTCAAATGACGTGAAGGGCACTCTCCTCTATGTGGGGACGGCTGCAAGGACACAGCCAACAGCCAACAGCCAACAGCCAAGGGATTGGAGATGCAGGAGCAATGGAAAGCTATGTCTTTCATTATGTACGACAAACTGGCTGACACGGGCGGCTAATAACGAGAGGACGCTGCACACAACTGCCACACAACAATAAAGAACACCAACTTACGGACTGCCACTGACCCGCAAGCCAGCGCCCTAATGGCCATCCCAATGCAAATTGGCAATGCACAGAACTAAAATAGAAACTAGATGGAAGCATGGGATATAAGAAAAAAAAGTAAAAGCCAAATTGACACGGGTCAATAAGCTTGGTGATGCTGCTTCTGATGCTGGTCCTGTTCCTGTTCCTTCTGCTGCTTACAGCAAAATCGAATTAGTATTAGACGAAAACAAAATTAAGAAATAAAATGCTCGCGCTTGGCCCTGACACAAACTGCTGAACAGCAGTCCAACGCTGCCTCTGGAGCCACTTCCTACCTACACTTCCACTACATCCTTTCCACTTCCATTACCATTACCACTTGCACTTGGTTCTCCTTCTCCTTCAATTCGCTTCCGTACACATGACTGACCAGCGCTCAACTTTAAATAAGAGCCGGACCAAGTTGGCCGGACCAACAGCTGCTCTTGGCCAAGTCTCGAACTCCACTCTACTCCACTCACTGCAAAGGCCAAGTCAATGTACTCAACCCGTGTCTGGGACTGGGACTGAGAGAGAGACCCTTTTGGGTCTATTTTTGAGCGCGTTTAGTGGAGCGTGCACCTTTGGTTTAAGGCCAAGTATTTATGAAGTACCGAAATCTGGGTCGAAACGGAATGAATGGAGAGTGGATGTGGATGTGGATGTGGATGTTGATCAGCACGTCGATTGCACAGCCAGAACACGACTGTCAATGCAATAAACTTGTCCTGGGGATATCCGTGTCGTCTGTTGAAATTATAAACCGTATGCAGGAAGCTGCATATTTTATTAATTTCAATGAATTATTAGCAGGAATTAAGCATAAATCATGCGACAGAAACTCGGAAAAGGAAAACCTTTGTGCCATGAACATGTCAACCACTTTTTCTTTGCTTTAATTTCCATGTAATTAAAGATAAATTTTATCTCTGGCCTGGGAATACATTTTGCATTTAATATTCTATAAATTATTTACTGCAACGCAAGAGAAATCTCAATCAAATTTTATCAAGTTGTTGGCCAAATGAGTTCTTTAGCAGTCTTGCTGGCAGAACAATGAACTGTAACATTTCCCACTGAAGGAATTGTCACCAGCAGCGTATTAGCCATACAAATCACAAGCTTGGACCGTGGAGTGGGCGTCCAGCCCACGAGCATTCACTGAAAGTTCCATCCGCTGTGGTCCGTGGCCTAATCGGGCCTCGTTAGCGCTCGAAAGCGGCGGTGGGGGAGTCCTGGGAGTCCTGGTTCATGGCTATTACTTGCTCATTGTGTTATTGTTGTTTTAAATGCGTTATTGTTGGCCAAGGGAACAAACAAGCGCATTAATAACCAGCGCCATTGAAAGGCCGTGTCATCAAATGAGCCAGGACAAAACCTCATCCTCATCCCCATCGTTGTTTCCATCGTCGTCGTCGTCGTTGTTGTCGTTGTTATCCTCAGCCTCGTTCTCATCCTCTGCTTTCTGATACGGATGATGATGATTGTTTATTTGTGCACAATGACGTCGAAACATCATTAAATGGCCAAAAGTCACGCATTTACAGTTACAACTGACAAAAGCCGACCTGCACGAGCCATTTGCTGGGCCTCAGCTTCCACCTCTTCTTCTCCGAACAGCGATTTTAATGATGGCCCTACTCTGACGATTACCGAGTCCGAGTCCATGATGTCCTTTCCCCCGTTTCGCTTTCATTGTCCTGCCTGCCAAAATGTAACTGTGTCGAGTGTTGAAAGTTTAGCTGTCATTACGTGTCAGTAAACCATGATCAGGCTTCATTCTGATGCCCATTATCATCATAGTCATCTGCTGATGACAACTCCGTCTCTGTTTCGTTTCCCAGTAGTAACCAGGGGTCCAGTACCCAGAAGCCAGTAACCAGTGTTCAGTGACCAGTTCACAGCAGAGGCACAGTTGTTGGATCAACAAAGTCCAAGCGAAGGCCCTCTTCCTGATGCTCCTGCTGCTCCTGCTGCTGTTGGTCCCCTCTCCAAATGCTAACAATCAACACATCCGTTTCCGTTGATCATTCAAATTCACAGACGAACAAAGCAGCTCCGCACAGGGACACACAGAGAGAGGGGATGGACTACATTTCGGCCAAGTTGTTGACCAATTGCCTCCACTTAAATTGGAAATTTCACTTTAGCGAGGGCTGGATGGAGAGTTGCGTAGCTTTCTCAAATGATGTTCATTGAAAGACCTTAGTTTACCGATCGGTTTGGTTAAGATCAGATATGTTCGGGGCTTTCCTTTAATAATTTTAAGCTTCATCTGTTATCACACAGCGTGTCTTTCTCATTGTTATGGACCTCCTTCCTAAAGGACTCCCTGTCAACGGTTTGTCCCCAAACAAGAGGGCTGGACTACCGACAACAACAGCAAGATGAGCAGCCACTATCCTCCCGTACAGGCGACATTCAGTAGAACAATTGGCTAACAGGTACAGTAACAACAGTAACAAGAACACCATAGGGGATAGGAGAGGAGGTACTACCACCACAGCGGCGGTTAGCTTCCGTTTCACTAACTTTTCGCATAGCGCTTTTTCTGTGTGTTGTAGCCTTTGCCAATTGCTGGCAGTTTTGTTGCCATGTTGGTTGTCGTTGTTGTAATCCTATTAAAACGCCAGCAAGCTACCTTTTTGCTAGTAGTACGCCTGCCCTTCATCCTCCTCCAGCTCTTCCAGCTCCTGCTGTTTCAGCTGCTGTCAGGCGCCTTTGTTTGTTGTTTCATTTCAATTCGCCGAAACAAAGACTTAAAGTGCTCATTCACCCGATTTCCAGGTTTTAGGTAGACAACACTCTTTGCATTCTGCTCGGACCTATTCGCTCCCGAGAGCAGCAAAGGCATTCCGTTCCCTCCCGGTCATAGTTCGCATGTTTATTTAAACCAAAACCAAATGCCTGCCTGGCTCTTGTCTGTTTGTGTGTCTGGCTGTGGAATTGTTCAGCTTAAATAGGCCTCAATTTAGCCAGGCTTTTCCATTCGATTCCATGATGGAGTTAAGTATGTGACTGAAACAGTTTTCACGCTGAAGGACTTAGTCCGGCTGATAGGCATTGGGCGGCAGAAAAGCCATTAAATAAGCTCTTTGATTGATGGCCGGATTAAAGTTTGTTTTTAAATATAACACCCGACTTAATGTAAGTTCTGATTTCAAGTGGGAATCGGGAATAATCCACAATCAGCGGACGGCAAGAGTCCTCAAAAGCAGTCTGATCCTGTGGCAGAGGTTGTGGTAGGAGGTGCCACCTCAATCCGTTCACCTTGCTGGCTGCACATAAAAATCTCAAGGATTTTATGCGGAAAGCAATAAATTTGAGCATAGCTCACACAACGTTACTTCCGCTATTTATGGCCGTTTCCAGCAACAGTTTCCATATGCTGGCGCCCCATCCGATCACCCGATAGCGCCATACCACGGAGCCATTTTCAATATCCTTTAGCCCCAGACCCTCGCCTCGGCTCGCATCGCATCGCATAGCAGCCTTATTTATTGAAATATTCGCTGCTTTCGTTTCGCTTAGCTCTTGGAAAAGTTTTAAGCCATTTCGATTGTGTCCTTGAGGCACTAGGCTAGCGCTAGGCGCCTTTCGCATTGTTTCCGTTGGCCCGTAGGCGGAGAAGCATGACAAGGCCAAGTCCTTGACCCCGCCGGGAGGGAAATATTCCCATTCGGGTGTAGCCACATCCAGACAAATTGTCGTAAAAACTCAGCAATAATCGTCAGCATCAAGTCAGTCGATTGGGTACCTAAACCCAGGTCCCGAAGACTTCCCCGTCCCCAAAAAATATTGCATTCACTTTGGCCTAATAGAGAAATAGCCGTAAATTCTGTTGCCACTCATTGTGCAGATGGCACGTCTGTGTGGGGCTATTGATATATTTGGCTCGGTGTGGCTGTGTAGCCAGCAGAGAAATCACGTCTTGGCCATGTTGCAGGACGTATGTTTACGGCTGCATCTTAAACTCTTTAAACCATAAATAGCCGAAGAACTTTCTCATTTAGCTGCTGGCCATAAAAGAAAGACCCCCTTCCATCGAATGGAGTTGTAGTTATCTATTGCCAAATTTTCTACACGTTTCTGGATATTTACGTTGCCTCTCACAGGACACACTCGTCAGCAAAAGTCTGGAGCAGTTGTGGGGCACTAAAGGTTAGTGCAAAAGACTTTATATTGAAAGAGCTTTGCATACCTGCCTTTTCGCATTTTGTGGAAGAGTGTAATTGAAATGGGCGCCGTTCGCAACACGAATTCAATTGAAAAAGCAAACAAATCAGAAAGCGGCAGAGGCACGACATTAGCGATGCCTGCCCCCATCGCCAAAAGCTGCCCAAATGGCATGAAACTATGTCGATGGCCGTTGTCACTGTCGATGTTGTCGGTGGTCTGAGGATGGGGCTTAACCTGGGGCTGGTACTGAAGCCGAGTCTGAGTCTTGCCGGAAGCCAAACGAAAAACATTTCTAATTTCAGTCCTGATGTTGATGAATGGCAATAGACAAGAGAGCAGGTGGCAAGAGCAGTGCCAGCCACGTTCGCGTCCACGGAACCGGCTAAAATGCGACAACAAGCTTGGTGGACAGACAGACGGGCAGACGCACAAATAGATGTGGACACGGAAGCGGCGACGATGGGTAGGTAGCTAAATGTCAATTGTCGGGGGCAAAAGTTTGCCCGATGGGAATGGGAATAAGAGTGGCAGTTGGAGTGGGAAAGACCATCATTTGTCCAGGACGCCTCGCGGTGACATGCTGCAGATACGTCAGCGCCGGGACTTCAGCGCCGAGAATGGTGATGGGTGGATGGGTGGATGGGCGGGGAGATGTCTTGAAAATTTCGCATGGCTTTGGCACGCATTGTTGGCGGCTTGTTATGGATTCGGTGTGGCGCGTGTTCAGCTTTTGTATCCTATACCCGGGGAGATACCCGAGAATACCCGAGGAATATCCATGAGTTTGTCGGCAGCAATTACCGTTGATCTCAAGTGTTTTTTATCGCCGCGCGTCCTGCCTCGTTGTTATGACATCGGTTGGCACGTATTCCCACGTCCAAGCCATCGCATTCAATTTGCTTGATTTTATTTCCGCTTCGTTTTCGCGCTGTCCTGTGCCGTCCTGTCCTTGCGCCCATAACGGGGCAACTAAAAGGACGAATGATGGCACCGAACCTCCTCTGGTCATTTGATAGTCCATTTCCATTCTGATTTCGAGTCCATGTCCGTGTCCTTCCCCCAAAAACTTATCTTTGATTTCTGTCGTTGCTGCTGCTGCTGCAACTGCAGCTTAAGTGTGCAATTTGATTTGATTTTTCCCCAATATTTTGAACAGGTCCTTAAGGCCCACTGCCAACCGTTGCCGTTGCCCCACCCCACCACCCTTTTCTCTTCTGTTCGACCTTGTTTGGCACTAAAACTGCCACAAAATTGACATTTTGTTTAATATTCTCGAGTGTGTTTTGTGCTATGTTTTCGGTGCCTGCAGGGTAAAACTGGAACTGGTACTGGTACTGGTACTGTCAGTGCAGGCAGCCAGGATGTGGATGTGGGCCGTTGTGTCGATTGCGTTTGTGTTTGTGCAGCAGCAGGATATGAATTGCCGGGCGATTGGCGGAGAATTGCATTCGAAACTGTGCCACGTGGCCAATCGTGGTGCGGGGGGGCTGGCAGTGGGAGCATGTCTGAATGCACTCTCCCGATACCATTTAGGCAGCAACGATTGTTAGTGAAAAAGTGTCAGTGTAATGTAATACAATTTGCCCCGAATGCATGTTATCGTGTTAAATATTTTAGCATGTGCATAAAGTGGAATAAATCAATCATGTTTAACCCATTAATGTCAGTTCGAATGGGCGCTGAAATGAAATAAAATCTGATCAAATATGAAAAAAAAGTGTTCCACTTCCATATGGAATGTCCCTTTTAACCAGACTCACTTAGCAGTCGCTTTATTAGTCAGAAACACTCCATTTGGCGAAGGGACACACGGAATGACCTGCGTTTGGTCCTTGGGAATAAACAGACAAGATGTCAACCAATGTATAAGGACACTTCGGGACACATTTGTGTGGGGGTTGGTGGATTTTGCTTTCACTTTCAGCTGCCGTACCGCCTCCAGTCCATGGAAAAAGAGACCACACAAAAAAATAAGAGAACTGGCAGCTTAAATATGGCGGCAGGATTCCATTGTCAGCGCCTTGAAATCCGCAACTATTTCATTTCATTTAATTTGATTTATTCGCTGTATTTTTATTCTGTTTTGGTTTTTGCTACTGTGTGTGTGTTGTGTGTGTATCTCCACTCAATTTTCGGTGGAATGCAGCTAAGGAACGCCACCATTCGAAAGCAGACCTCCTTGAGGCTCTTAATGAAAACAGAAATCCAAATTCGGTCCTTGAGATGTGCGCTAGCGCCACGTCCTTGAGCCATAAAGCCTAAACACAGCTTGAATAGAAACCGGGGGAGAGACAGAGGAATTTTGTGTGTTAATACCAAATGGGAGAAAAAGTATAATTTCTATCTCAAAGATTAAAGCCATAAATTGGGGTAGTACCAGAGCAAAGGATCATAGTGCCACAAACAAAAAAGTGAGAGGTCTAAGTGGTAGAGTCCGCCGTCTTTAATTATAATTTAATAGTCCACTTAGGAGTTGAGCGGTTGAATTATAGTTTACTCTCATGGAAAAACACTTAAGCTTGTTTGGCTATTCCATCGATTGAATAATTTCATAATCTTAAGGAAGCCTCTGCAATCTTGTTCTCTTTCAAGTTTATGAAGTGTCTGCCTGTTGTCAATTTTTCACCGTTTTCACAGCTCTTACCAGGCCCAACGAAAGAAACTTAAATTCCAAGCAAATTTGCCTCCAGAGGAAAAAGGCACGTCATTTTTTTGTGGGATCTTCGTGGTTTTACTTGGGGGATGGAATCAATGCCATCAAGCAACATACATACACCACACAACTGAATTCGGGTCGCTTAATAACATAACGCATACGCCACGTATGCACACATGAACAGCTTCAGCTTCGCCTGCTCTCCAATCTTTTGAAAGGTTTTCGGTTAAAATACTTTACATATTTTTAACGCACAAAGTATGTATCGCCTGGCGCCTGGAGGCGAGCCATTCGAGTATGCCACTCTGTGTGGCATGGCTTTGTTGCGGGAGGATTACTGTAGTGGAAACTGTAGGGTGAATCGGGAGTCATTGTTGGCTGGGTTATAAGTACTCAAGATAGTTGAGTATTTCATTGTGCTTCAGTGTCTATTGATTTCTTCAGCTACTTGAGATGCATGAAATATTTGTAGTCTTTCAGTCATTTGGCTTACTGCTGAATATGTTAATTAAACTGGGATAAAAGATCCATCAAATAAATACAAATCTCGTATCACGGTGCTTGTGGTTCTGTTCCTCCCAAACAGATCCAGTGATTTTTCTCATGCTTTCTCATCGTCACGGATCCAGATTTAGACCTATTTCTGAACACCATTCGCAAATTTGATTGATGATTCCAAATGATATTGTTTGGAGCAACATAATACAGCGGCAATGGCTTTCCGGAGATGCATTTTATCATCAGAATGAAAGATTTATTTCGTAGTTATCTAGCAACCCTTTCGTTTTACCTTAAATCAAAATGATACGGAATAGTTAAATTTAGTCATTGTTTTTCTAAAAAATACCATACACAATACTCATTTTTGTCGCCATGGAACAAAATAAAGAGACCGAAGAAACTTTTGATACCGGGCGAAAACTGTCAACACTGTCCACACGCCCACGACGCACAACACAGTCTAGACGTTCCACACATACGACATACCACAAACCTAGTCAAAAATATGAAATTCCCATCCACAATAAAAATAAATCAGATGTGCTATTACAAAGTCTATGCAAGCGCCACCCGAATGACGCCAAGTTTATTGGAGACTTTGACAGCACTGAATTCGATAATGATAACATCTATATATGCAAAGCTAAAGATCCAGATCCACTTGATTTCATTGATCAGCAGCCCAGCTATAGTAAATTCAAATCACCCTTGTAAGATTCCCCAACGTATCGGATATATTAAACATTTATTCTCTACTTACACACAAATTGTCAACAGGGAATCCCAATGTTTGGCGCGATATAAGGAATGTACAATGAAGTATAATCGTCTGTTCAAGAACGAGATGCGGAAACTCATTGACTACCAGTGTTCCGCCATCGAGGCAGCCTATCTTGTGCGGTAAGTCATGGAATGTACACAATGCCATAATTATTCTCAATACTCTTCCTTTATAGAATGATGGCATTTACCACGCTTTGGCCACCTTATCACAATGAATCGGAAATAGACAGTACATCTCGGAAATTCTTTCGTTTGACCCCAAAAGAGCAAAAGAGGTTCACAAAAATTACTGGTATGCCGTACAAATCAAAATGAAATGTAATTCCTTAAATATTAAAGAAAAGAAGCCAAACTTAGGTTTGTTTCTTCAGCGAATACCAATTTATTGCTGTCCAACTGTCTGGAGTCTCCAGTATTTATTGCATTAATATTCGTACTTCAGTAAAATGCAAAAGAAATAAACAAATTGCACAGACAAAGATACCAGAGAGCATACAGACAGTGCAGTCCAGTCCTTGTGTCATTGCAATGCAAAATGTCGCAAAGTTCTTGCCGAGTAGTAGAAACTGAAAAAAACTGAATATTTTTACAATTATAATTTATAGAATAGTTGGGAGTTTATTTGCCACACAGTCAAGAGGCAGAGCAGGCAGGGAAGATAGGAAAAGAGTGGAAAGGAGTGGCAAAAACAGTTTCATAAATCCAGGAACATAAACATTCGCAAGTATTCACTGTATATTCGATCTGCATAAACAGTCTCCATTTCCTGGCAAAGTCATTTACATTGTACGTATTTTGGGGAGATCCAACATGGTTTGGTTTCTCTGCTTTTATGCAAAACTGCGCATAACTTTCGGGAGGAGTCTGCCAGACACGGCACACGGAACAAGGAATCCGGGACAGGGCATCTGGGATCCATGGTCCGAGGCATCATCAACGCGACCATAATGCTGGCCGCAGCGCGGCGGTCTGTCTGTCAATTGCATTAAATATTAACCCAAAATGTTGATAGCCCGCACATATTACAAAACGTGTCGGGGGTCCTTTGAGAGGAAGGGATGTGGCCGGACCAGGAAGAAGAAAAGCGGAAGCTGCATATTAAAAATAAAAATGAATTCCTTTTTGGCGGGGCTTATTTTTGTTAATAAAAAAAAACCCAATGAGGGAGAGAGGAAAAGAAGAAAACCCCAAATTTTTCACTTCACTGAATTATTCATGAATGCAATTTTTAGCCAAAAATAAAATATAAGCAAGCGAAGAAGAATCGTTGGTGTGGCATGCACCAGGCACCAGTCACCAGGGGAAGGCGAAGGGGAAGGGTAACCACTGCAGCTGTGCCCCGTTGTGTCGTTCCGCGTTGCTTCAGACGACGTTGCAACATTTAGTGTAAATTAAAAGGAAAGCAGTTGAGAAAAACGAAATTGTGCATGAACTTTTGTGTGAATTATGAAGTCTGTTGTCACATTTGTGCCACAAATATTTGCAAATTTCCGCTCTGTGCTTAATTTTGTGGAAATATATTTTTTTGGTGGCAACCCAGCCCAGAGAAGAAGACATATTTTATATATTTCCAATCGATGGGATTATTTAAAGCATGGCGGAGAAAATCTGTAACATTTCGTATTAAAAACATATCAATAGCCCTACACCAAAGTGTTTTTCCCCAGAAACTTTGGCTTGCTCGCAAAAACTTTGCCATCGAGCATTTAGTTCGGTTTTCACCCGCAACTTTTCAGTTTTGCAGCAAGTTGAAAATTTGAATTTCAAATCGGCCTGCAGATCACTCTTCTACGAGTCCCCACCCCACCCATTGGACTGATACCAAGTTGTACTCAATGGAAACGGGCTGACAAATGACTTTCAGCCAAACTGCAGTGGAAAGTGTGCACCATGAATGAAATTTCAGAGCCAAAAGTTTTGCAGGTGTTAAATACGCCTGCAATGGTGTCACCGATCCAGCGATGGCAAGGGAGGTGGGGCGTAGAGGGCATAAAAACAAACACGGAAATCATGCACAGCATAAGCACCCATCCGCCTCGAACTTCTGGGGGCATCAAACAAACCGAGAAGAGCCATTAAAATAATCGCTGCAATAACCGCATTTGGTACAATTTCGTAGTCCTCACCCTTTGTCTCTCTAGTCTTTTCTACCTTTTCGAAGTCAACAGAGTGGGGGATTGAGGATGGGGAAACGGGGCTGGGGGAATGGCGCTGGGAAAATGGGAATGGCGAAATTTGCATGCATAAGTTATGCGGAGTTTTGGGGCTGCAAACGTAACATATTGACACAGTAAACTGCTTAGATTGTCAAAGTTCGAGAGGCGGGAGCAAGCAGTAAGCAGCAAGCAGCAAGCAGTCGGCGGCAGTTTAAGGTGCATTCAAGTTTTTGAGAGTGCGCGCAAACAGTCCGCAAAAATCCTAAAGGGATTGCGTTGCATATTTCTGTCTTTGGGTCGCTTTCCATCGCTGCCATGTGTGTATTTGTGTGCCAAGCATATGCATTGAAGCCAAGTCAGCAGTGCCGTGCCACAGCATGTGTGTGCTTCTTGTAACTCTACAGGCACCGCTCCACACACAGAGGCAAAGTATCAGCAGTGAAAGAAAATCCATGCCGCTCGGTTTCTCTTTTTGCTATATTGCTCCTCGCTGGATTTGTTTTTACTTTCGTGAAAATTCATACGAAAATGAGAGAGCCCGAGAGAGTGACAGAATGTTTGCCCGTGAAAGCGCCATTTTAGCCACCGATTTTAGGTGGTTCGTAATTGTCATTCACGAGAGAAAGCCATTGGCAGAGTGGGGCATGCGCAGAACCATCCATGAGAGAGTCTTCTGTAAAATAGTGGGATATTTTATGTTCTGGTTATACTTGGATTTACGAGAATCTGGAACTCTTTTAGTGAATGCTAATCCCAATTAGAGCTCACATAGATTAGGTCTAGGATTTCCAGCTGCACAGTCAATTGGGATGTAGAGTCATAGTTTACCGATGAGTAGGTTTTAATCTTATTCAAATATAAAGACATATAAATTTTATGATGTTTACTTTCTTAAAAATAACAACTTCGAAAAGCGGAGCAATATTTCCCCTCTTTTTCAAATACTGGGTACATTATCCACCCCTTAAATAGAACTTTGTCAAATCCTAACAAGTGCCATGCCCCAAAAACATACTCTCTCTACAAATGAAAGTTCTCTAGTAGAACTCTCTTGGTGTAGGTCGTAAACAGCTGCAGCTGATGCGGTCCCCTGCGTCCTTCTTCGGCTCTGCCAGCAACAACTACTTTTATACGATGGAGTACGGAGTGTAGAGCAGGGCTGTCCACTTTAACGAGCGCACCTGACCAACTGCAGCTTATGTGTTCAGGTTACTTTATCCTCCACACACACACACACACACACACACACACACACACACACACACACACACACACACAGTGTACTCTTACAGGAAGAAAGATTTATATTTTGTCACACTTACTTGAAACGACTTTGGCTGCCACTTGTTCTGCGGTCTATAGCAGGATGGAAATGGAGGTGGAGAGTGAGAAAGGATAGAGAGAGAGAACTTGATTTTCCTTCCATTGGTTGTGTTCCATCGTCCTGCCATCAGCATCGTCAACTATATCGTTTTGGTCGCTCTGTCCTCTGTCCTCTGGGACTGCAGTCAGTAACATTTACTTGGCTAGCATTACCTTTCAGCTCTGAGGCCGTGATGGAGCACCTTAGAGGAGAACCCGAACTGGCAGCAGATCCCGCACGATGGCCACGTGAGTCACGCGACTTTCTCTGGTTTTGATGCGGTTTATAATGTGCATTTCGCCTTGGCTGCCACACGTGAGTGACTTTAAGCTGTGCCAGTCGCGACGTATGGCGTTGGTAATGATGGTTTTGGCCAATGTTCAGCGTGGCTTATATATGTATATGGTCGCTCCCCGAGAGCACTGATATCCATCCTCCATCCTGCCTGTGTACGCAGTGCACTCTCTTTTCTACTTTTTATGTGTAGCTCTGCCACTTTTCACGTTTTCCCTCGTTTTCTCTTTTAGTTTTTTCTCCTTTTTTATGGGGCACATGACTCAATTATGTTGGATTGACATTTCGCAAAGGTTTTTCATCAATCAAGTGTGCTTTTTATACAGCACTCCGCTGCCGCTGCTGCTGTGGCTGCTGCTTCCATTGCTGCTTGTTTTTGGTGCAACGCGGCGTATACGTAATGGCTAACAGCAATTGCTAACATTGCACTTGCAATTTATCGTTTCGTGTATGCGTCTGAATGACCTGAGGAAATAATTCTACCATTCCATTTGGCTATATTTATGTACTATTTCGCTTTGGATTTAATTTCGATTGCATCCTTTGCCCAAGCAACTTATATATTGCCAAGGTGATGTATGCTCTCTGCTGGGGAAACCTAAAGAAGCTGACTTTAAAATTGGCTTAAATATCTGTATATGTTTAAATATTTATGAAATTTCTCACGTAAACCATTAAATTTTCATAATTCATACAAATATTTGAACGCGAAATCCGAAGAACCAACCATCATCTTCGCTGACAACTCCACAATGACTTTTCTTCGCTTTCAACCCTAAAGGTTAAACCATAGACCCACACCCCCACCCCAACCCCCACCTCATAACTGGCAAGATATTGTTACCTAAACAAACAGAGTGAAAGGAAAAGGAAAACGGGAAAAACCGGAAGGGAAAATGCAATCACCTGTAACACAAAACTGAATACACAAACAAAACGAAGGGGCGAAAGGAAATATTTATGCCAGACTTTGATGTTGCCAATTGAAGAAGCCATTGGGCTGAAAACTGAGGACTGAGTATTGAGGATGAGGGCCAAATTGGTGTAAGCGTTTCGTTTTAATGCCTTGATTATGCAACAATTGGGGAGAAAAATGTAAAAATTAAATGCCAACTGAAGCGATATCTGTGTCTGTGTCTGCGCCTTTACACGGTAAGAAAGAAGTTTCACCCCTCGATTTTCCACTTTCCCAATTCCGCTTTTTGTGTTGCTTATTTATGCACATTGCCTGGGCCGCTTTTTTCTCTGGCGATTTTCTGTTTCGCTTCACATTTTGGGGATTGGGGAAAAGAGTTAAATAAAGTTTATTGTGGCCCTCTTGTACTAGAAATCGAAATAAAAACTGGGTCTGGGTCTGGGGTTGGGGTTGTGTTACTAGGCGGCAATGCGAGTACTACTCCTAAGTTCCATCCTGTCATTTCCTTCTTTTGTTGAATAGTCTATGCCTTGTTCTAGTCGGGTCTTCGCTTGCAATGGGATTGAATGAATGAAAGGAAGTACATTTTACACAGAATATGCAAATAACGCTGACAACAATGACTGAAGGATGTGGACGGGGAGCGGACAGGAGCGGCCATGCCATTAGCATGGACTGCACTGACACACAAAAAGCGGAAAATTTTTGGGCCAAAAATATTGGCCATTGTGTGTGGGAGTATAGTAACAAGATATCTAACCAGAATATATATATTATGCAGGCAGTGAAAATGGCGACAATTATGTTTATTGAGAGAGAAAAATGAAGCCAACCAAATAATCGACATCTTTTGTAAGAGTCATTTACTATTTATGGTATAAAAATATATAGAGCTTACTATACTATAGTATGGAAAGGGTTTAATAATTGAGGGACACCCCGAATATTTCCTTAAAATTTCTGTCACAATTCTAGGGAATATTTCTTTGGGAAATTCAGATTTCTTTCGATATTTTTCGCTATTTATGCATCGTTGTAATGTCATCAACTTTTTTCATCTTTCTAAAAATATTCCCCGCTTACACAAAGAAATCCAATTTCAAACTCTCCAACCCTCCATCCACGCAGCTAGTGTATTCAACTTAATCGCTTTTCAATTACTTAACCTTAACCACTTAATTTATTCATTGTATTACAGGTGTCCAAGCTGGCAGCTCGCCCAATCAGCGTGCCAAATCCCGACGAGTCCACCGTTCGCGAGTCGGGGGCTAACAAAAAAGGTAACACAAAAACACATCTGCCAGATGGCTGGTGGAAACTCGCACCCCGCGGGCATCAGGAAGTAGCAACAAAGTTGCCCTTCCGCCCAACACTTAGCGTTCGACATTCTCTCATTGTGTGCGAGGGCTACGTCATCGTTCGCTTCGACGCCATTAATCCACGTGAAATGAAAGGTGAGCGATTTTTCCCAAATCCAATTTGTTATAACAAAAAAAAGAAACGAGGGAAAGACTGCGCGGGAGAGCTGTGTGAGAGATTGAGCTATGAGCCAAGCCCACTTTTAAAAAGAGTGTAGAGAGTGGCAGGCGGGAAAAAGCATTTTAAGGGTTTAACCAGCTTTCTCCTTGTTGGACCCCGGGATCACATGCCCACCTGCACCATCCCATCTTCCCACCTTCCGCACCTGTCAAATGTGTTGACGTTAAGTGCAGTTTTATTCCATTTATTTGCCAGGCTTATCGCTAGTAAGCGTCTAATGTGTCAGACTGCTCTTCAGCCTGGCACCCCATTGATTTTGCATAACTCACTGAATGGCTTCCAATTATGCAGCTGCATTCTTCTTTCGGCTTCATTTTCCATATTGGAAAAGAAAAATCAATAAAATTGCTAGGGACGGCAGAGAAGCCACTCATCAACAAAGGTCGTTAGTTTGATAAACCCTTGGGTCTTCCCATTTCCCCATCGCCCCGAAAAGAAAGTTGCAAAAGTGTCTCGAGTGCTTTAAACTTCTTCAAACTTCTCGCTGACGCTTCCGGCCGGGTGGGGCTCAAGTCGGGGCCCAGGACAAGACGATGATGCTCTGTGCCATTTCCGCGTTTCTTGGTCGACTGATTCTCAAGTGGCCAGTCGCTGAAGTCTGGTGGCTGGTGGCTGAAGTCTGGAATTTCCTGCCCCGCCCCGGCCAGCCGCATTAGGCCAGGGCCAGGTGGAAGCTGCCACCTTGTTGAGTCGAGTGTGCGGTTTTGTGTGCGCCAAAAATGGCCAAAAAGGTGAGAGGCAAGAAGCGGGCCGGTCGGTAGAAGGTACAGAGGTGCAGCCACATCTCGAGTGCGCACTCTTCGAACGTTCTTCGATAAACTTAATGGCCATTGAGAGAGGCCCTGGCCCAAGCTTTTACACTCCTACACTCCTCCAATCATCTGCCCCTTTGCCTGCTTCGATGCCTCGCGAAGCCGTTAAATGATTATGAAAATTGTTGGCAGTACCCTCCGCAATGACCTCAGGGGTAATGGCTTGGCCTGGTCTGCAGACCCGGCTTCGGATTCGGCTTTGGCAGCTGCCGCAGGTCACGCCCTAACAGTTTTCAAGAGTTTTCCTTTTGCGAGTCGGTTCAAGAAGTACTCGTGCTCTCTCTTTGCGGAAAAAACGTTCATTGAAAATTGCAATCAAAGCGCTTATTTAATTATATTTAACCATGGAATTTCCATATTTATTGAAATAAATCAGGAAATTTATTAATGAATAAATTACTAGTAGAATGAATGATATGCAAATCACATCACAAATCATTGATGGAGCAAAAAGAATATAATTGAGTAAGTTTTTGGTTTAAACAAACTGAAGTTAATTCCAGACTTAATTTGGTTACATTGCAACAAAATTGACTGCATGCATTACATAAGAATACAGAAACGACTACTATTAGTAAAACATTTTTATTGTCCAATTTTTCCATTAACTTTTTCTTCAAAACGCTCTTTCCAATATTTTCCATATCCCAATCCCAAATAATATATAGTATTTCACAAAAGGAAAGAAAGAAACAATTTAAAATTCGTCAGTGTTTTTGGCTCTTCCTGTTGTTGTTCGTTACCAACAGTCATCAATTATGGCCAGGCCATGCCATGGATCGCATAGGATAGGCCGTTCCGGCTCCCTGCGACCAGCACCGTCGTTCCCCTACCCATCCACGTTCCATTTCACCATCAAAAGTGTCACTGGCGGAAGCGCCCAACTAACTAAACTATGCAAATTGGTTATTTTATGGCCGAAACCCTTTTGTTGTGTGTGGCACGGGGCACCGGGAGGATAACACGACAACGCGGCAGACAATGCTGCAACAAAAAAGAAAGACAGTCGAGGCAGTGGCATAGAATAGTATAATACCAACAAAAAGAAAAAAAGGGAAAGCAAGGACAACGGCCCAACTAATGGCACAATTTAACCAACTAGCTGTATGTTGGAATACTGGGGATCCTGGGGATCCCTTGCTTGGTTCCGAATGCGGATATGTGAGAATTCAATGAAATGGAAACTAACAAAATCAAATTGATGGAGAAAAAAAACGCAAGACAAAAAACAGAACAAGAACAAGAATAAGCTTTAAAGGACACTCAGAAGCGCTGCCGACCTCGGATTCAGACTCGGACTCAGTGGAAAAGAAATCAGCGCAAATCAAACGAAGCAGCGCAGCAGGAAAAATTGGGCCGGCACCGGCAACGGCACTGGGCGCTGGACTAAGGCAGAAAAATGTGGAAAAGCGGAAGCGCAACGACAAAAGGGCGGCTCCGGAGCAGGCAGCCTCCATCCTCCTCCTTCTCCACCCTGCATCCATAGAAACAACAAAAGATGCTGGAAATGGCCGAAGGAGCCATGACATGGAACAATGCCTCTGACTCGGCCTCTCGCTCTGCCCTTGGGCCGGAGATGAGCGGTGGGTGGAGATTGAACTGGCGTGGCGTGGCGTGGGTGGAGCAGGCATTGGGGTGCATAACTCGTGCCCCTGCTTCCGTTCAATTTGAAGCCTGTTTGTTGCCCAAGTAGAAGAAAAGCCAAAGCGAAAAACAAAAGCGGAAACGAGCAGTTGGCGGCCGATTGGAACAATTGCTGCAAAGGCAGCAGCGGTAGCAGCGGCAGTGGCCGTGGCAGGAAATCAAGACGCAGCGGTGGCAAAAATTAAACAAACATGGCCGACAGCGGAAATGACCGACAGAGAGAGAGAGAGGGCACGGTGGTGGTGGAGCAACTTGGGCGATCCATTGTTTGAAGTTATTATTGGTGCAGTCAATCGAGTCGAGACGAGTCCGGCTGCGGACCCAATCATCGGTCGGACCTGTTATTGCCATTCCCCCATAAGATATCGCCTGATTTTTGCCCTTTTTCCCCAGGACCAGGCCTTGGACGGGGACTCTATATAATTTTTGCTCTCCACTTCTGTTTGTCTTTCCTTTTTCGCAGTTGGCATGTGAGCGTATAATTTGTGAAAATTATTTGCTCTGCTGTCGTCCTGCAAAAGGAGCCCGAGCCCCTTGATCGGACTGACGTTGCTCGTCTCCGTGCTGCCCGGAAGGGCGGAAAATATTTTTTCATCATTGCATCGCCGGGACCAACCGGTCAGGGACGACGACAGGAAACGTTGCGGTCGCCGCCTCCAGCAAAAAGGGTTTAAATTTTAAATTAAGCTCCTTTATTGCTGGCTAAAAGGGGGAGAGCATCCAGGAGGAGCAGCCAGGGCCAATACCTCTTGCGGTGCGATGATTGTCAAGCCCTTTAATTGCCTCAAGTGACCCAAACGGAAAGAAGGAATGGACTTTAATTGGACCAGAGATGATTTTCCGATCAGTCCTTCAAGTGGACAGCCAGAAGAGGCTTCTGCTGGCTGCTAAGCCACTTGGAAAGCCCTGAAGAGGAATGGATACTAAATATTTGTCTGCCAGCTTTATATTTTAATCAAGTTTATGAAAATGAACGCCTCTGCCAAGACAAACTTCAGACAATTTCACGCCTCAACTTGAACTCTGGCCATTTGAAAGTCAGTGAGCCAACCACGAGAGTCGGGACTCTCCGTTACAGCCAATTCATTACAGAAAGTAGATGGGGGATTGGGGATGTACTCTGGGTTGACAACATGCTTCCAGCCATTATGCCAAAGCGAAAAGAGCTAGGACTACTGAATGGAAAAAAGGACATCCCCCCACAAAGCAACAAAGGGAATCGGGAATGAGTATCCGCGAAATGGTGTGAGAGGCGCTGATGGGGCGCTGATTTTAATGCACGAAAGAAACGACAGCATGGCAAATAAGAGTTGGCGGTTACACTGCCAGAGGCCACTGCCACAACAGCAGCAGTGGCCATAATGAGAGCTGCCACTGCCACATGGATGGCCGTGACCAAGCCAGAGGGAGGATGGAGGAGGACTACTACCAAAAATTATCAACGAAAAATGTCGCCAAAGAGAGCCGCCGCCAAAGCATCTTGGGCCGTCTGGTCGGAAGTCTGGTAATTGGAAATGATGCTCGAGTCGCACTTAAGTTGCGGGCGTGGGATTAATGATGCTGCAGCCAGAGATTGTTGTCCAGCAGCAGCAGCAGAAGCAGCAGCAGGATGACGATAATGATGGTTGACTGCGACAACGTGTTGCCGCTAAATGAATTGAATGTGAGATGCCTTTTAGCTGAGATTAAGCAGAAGCAACAGAAATAGCAACAGCAACGGCAACGGCACCAATTCCAATGGCAACTAACTCACTCAGACAGAAGCAAATTCAACTGTGGAATGCCAGAGTCAGAGCCCAGAGCCCAGAGCCCTGAAGCAGGCGGCATTCTAAGCCCTGAAATGGCATTTCATCTTTTTAATTGAATCTTAATTTGTTTAGAATGCGCTTAGAGGCATTGCACGCCAAGTGGCCAAGTGCTTCTGGCCAAGTCCGCAGTCCGGACACGCCCTCACTTAATTTACCATGCAACCCATCAACACAGCCCGAGCACTACTTGCAGTTGTTGTCTGGCAGCTTTTCACAAATCGATTAAATTTAATTTGTTTTCCTTGCCGGCTTTCTCCGCTGCCAGTCATCGTCATCGTCTCTTTTTTTGCACTTCCTCCGTACCGTACTTTCCTTTCCGTTCCGTTCCGTTTGGGAAAGCTTAGTTTTTAGCAGTAATTTCATAATGAGTTGACTTTATGCTGGCCAGGAGACCAGTAGACCAGGAGCAGGACCAGGACCAGACCGACACCCAGGGCCCAAACTCTGTCCTACTCCCAGTGCCAGATGCAGATGGAAATTTTCGCTCATTGCTGTTGGCAAATAAAACTGTTCACGCCAACATTAAGCAACTATGAAGTGTGGAAACTAACGAAGGGAAAACTTCAAGTCGGAAATAACAGGACGGATGGAAAATATATAATTTAAAAGTTTTCCAAAATTATTTAATTAAACTAAATTTTATTCCTCAATACCCGCTCCTGGCTTTTGCCCAACGAGCAGCGAAAGTCGTATATTGTCGTCCCATTTTGAGGGATTTATTTCGAGCATCGTCCCATGGCTGCAGGGGATTTTCCGCTTTCCTTTTCTGTTCCTTCCTTTTTTTGTTGTTTGTTTCTTTTGTTTTTGGCCCATGGACAAGTTTTGTCGGTTGGCAGCATACTTACCTACAATTAAATTCCCTCGCAGTTGGAATGTAAAAATAATTATCAAGAAAAATACGAATACAACGTGAAATGCAAAAAGGAAGATTTTTTCATTTTTGTTGTTGTTGCCAAAGAATCTTATACAATAATAACAATAATATCCTCTTTTTTGGGAGTGAAATTAATTAAAAATTTTCCGCTGTTTATTCTCTGTTGCTTCTTTTCAGCTACATTTTCTGGGTGTAGAGAAAATATGTTTAGTACATAAAAAGAAAAGAAATAAAGCTTTATATTTGTTGGTGACTTGAATTTATATTAAATTAAATTATAATACAAATATACATACGCCCAACATTACGCAGTATATTTACACATTATCATAAACCTTTTCGGCCTGTAATTTAATTGTTTCTTTCGCTCCCTTTTCGTTGGCACAGTTGAGCATTTATTAACTGTCAAAACATGCCACGTCAGCCGGCAAATCAGACATCAAAATGCACGTTTCTAGGAAAAACATTAAAGATAAATTTCACCTGCAGCTCTGAAGTGTGTGTGCCCCTGATGTGTGGAACGAAGGATCCCCTCCCGAAGGATGGCATGGACAAATAATATTTTCATATGAGAAATTAAATGAAACTTTTTCGCGCATACAAATGTGCAAATGTCTGGAATGTGTGAGAAAATGTCAAGACACGAAGGGAAAGAACGGCAAGCCTGGAAAAAGCAGCACAAAATTTAAAAGCGAAATATTTAAGCGTGCAGCATGGCGTATGCGCAATTTTCAGTATCATTCTCTTTTTGTTTTTGCGATTCCCCGCCTGCGTTTGAGTGTGTGTCAGAGTGTGTGGGCTTCGCTTTAATGGCACAATTTCTCTGCTCAAGAGATAGAGAGAAAGTGAAACGCTGGCTGTCTTCTGCATGCAACTCGCGTATTCGATGGGAAAATCTTGCGATAAAATGTTGGGAAAACTTTCCTCTTGCAATGAATACATTTGAGAGGACTAGTTGTATGTGCTGCTGCTGCTCATTTGCATTTGGCCTTGTGGAAAATGTTTCTTGTCATTACCACACCCCCACGAACACAAAAGAGAGCCGAAAAAAACAAAGGGGGGGAGGAGATAGGATAAAGGCTGCAGCTGCAGCTTCTGCTGCATCCGCATCCGCAAAAATGTCAACAAATTGAATGTAATTCCTTTTAATTTCAAAGCAGTCTTAAAGTCCTTGCAGGACTCTATCTCGCTGCCATTTTCTGCACTTTCTTTCTGCCTCCTTCTTCTTCCTTTCTCTCTCTCTGTGTGTAGCACGTGGCAAGCTGTCGTGAAGCAAATTGCCCGAATGAAGTCGCTGCATGAAACGCGGCAGCGCAGCCGCGTGCCATGAAATTAAGTTGCAAGCTGCAGGATTTGCTTTCAAGTTTCACAAAATTTTGCGTGCCACACACAAACACACACACACAAAGAGGTACAAATACATACACAGTTGCACAAGGGACACACGCTAAGGTCCTTGGCTCCGCTTCGTGGATGCTAACACGCGTTTTTGCCGTTTCTTGTAGCTTCTTGGCTGCAGTCGGATAATGTCACGCTAATGCCACCAGCTTTGTCCTGCTTAATGTTGCGTCTAGTTATTGGATTTCGGCTGTATGCTCACTTTAAGGTTCTAGGTGGCGGGAAATTTATCAATAGTCGTTTGAAATGGAGTCGAAATCGCGGCATATGCTAAAAATAAACTCGATAGTTTTTGAAAGATTGAATCAGTGGGGGCTTTGTAATAATTTGTCGAGCATTTGCTTTAAAATTTCCCCATTTCGTGGGTTCTGCCTTCTGGTGCACACAAAATATTTTTTTTAGTAATTTTTGGGTAAACAGCACAAAAACATGGCAAGGTAACTCAGCATATCATTTTTTTGCATGTTTAATACAACCAGCTTAAGCTTATATTTTATCTGATCTAGAACAGCCATACTGTCATGTGTCTGATGGAGGCCGTGAAACACCCGTTGGATCTGCAAGAAGGCGGGAGACTGGATGGCATGAAACTGGGTTTCCTCAGTAGCGAGGGGATTTCTTTTTCTGTGATTCAATTGCCAAACATTTTGCAACTGATATTTTTTAATCAAGGAAAAATTACGGAGCATGCCCTTAGAGTGCCTTTGTCCCCCCCCTCATTTTTAAAATGGAATACCAATTGAAGCAAAGGGAACTTGATGACGATTTGACAGAAGTATATTGGAAGTATCTTTATCTACGTTACGCTTAATTTTCCAGAAAATTAAATCCAATCTCATACTTTTTATTACGCACATTCAGCAATAATACCAGCAATTTTCGCCATTCCTTTCAGGACACTTTTCTTGTCAACCGCACAATTTGCGTGTGTGTCCAGGATAAACGTATATATTGCTGATATGATAAATGTGTATAAATTATGCACTTGCAGACAGAGTATGAAACCCTATAAAAGCGACGGAGGCGAAAGCCCGTCGCCACACACACAAAGCCAACACAATCCGCCGAGTGAAAGAAGCGAAACGGAGCTTTGAGTCAAAGTGAAAGTGGCCATATAAAATGATTAAGTTGCAAGTGAAAGTTATTTCATGGGTTTTTATAATTTTAACAGGATTTTTATGCACGCCACAAATTGAAAGCATAAATACCAATTTCCTTGAGCTGGCAGCCTTCGAGGACTTTCTGCGGTCGCAGCACTTGCAGCAGTCGCTTGTCGTCCGTATCAAAGGACGAGATGGCGATGGCGACGAGGATGGCGACTGGAAAATTGAATGCCACCAGAAATTGTTGGCCAACTATCGTGTGCAATTTTATCAGCCAGGAATTTCCCACAATTTCGACGATCTCATGTACTATGGGGCGCCGCGTACAGCGGTTCTGGTGCTAAAGTTCGAGCACCGTTTTGTCAAGCAGTGGGTCTATACAGTGGCCTCTAAGGCTGGATACTTCAACAATTCACTGGCATGGTTTATGCTCGGCACCAGTCGGGCATCCCAACTAGATGAGGCACAAATTAAAGAACATTTGGATGGCTACAAGATGGGAATTGATGTGGATATCACGGTGGCCTTGAAGGCCAGAGATAAGTTGGGCAAATAATGAGGTAACTTTGTGGGTATGCTGGTCATATTTCCGATAACTTGCAGCACCTCGTGGCGGCTTTATGATGTCTACAGGATTGATCAGCAAGTGTCAAGTGCCCCCCTGATTGTGGAGAGAAAGGGAGACTGGTCTCCAGCGCAGGGATACAAGCTGATGGACACCTTCCGCAGAAGCTGGATAATTCGAAGGCGCAACTTTCGCAATGTCACCCTGCGAGGCAGCACAGCGGTACGCAAACTTATGGCACACCCTTTTGGGTAGCGGCTTCTCTCATCTCTCCTCCAAATGCACACAGGTAACGGAGAAACCTTCGGGCTACGATGACATGGAGTACCTGGCCAACGATAAGCAGCTCCTGCAACTGGATCCCATGCAGCGAAAAACCTATCAATTGTTCAGACTCGTCGAGCGGATGTACAATCTCAGGTGGGAGTGGGTCAGAGCGGCCTCCAAAAAGTGCATCAGAGTACGCGCTAATAAGCCAACTTTTCAGCCTGGCCATAAGCTTCACGGACAACTGGGGCCAGCAGCTGGCCAACGGCAGATGGTCGGGTGTGATGGGTCAGATAACCAACGGGGAGGCCGACTTTGCCGTGTGTCCCATTCGCTTTGTACCCGAAAGGCAGCTCCATGTGCAGTATTCACCCGTTCTCCACACCCAGCCGTGAGCAGATACTTGTTATCCTTCGATTAGGTGGTGCTCCAACTCAAACCCTTCTCTGTTCTTGCAGCATTCACTTTTTGTTCCGCCATCCGCGGCACAGTCACATTCGGAACATATTCTTTGAGCCACTTAGCTCTCAGGTGTGGTGGTGCGTCCTGGTCCTGATTACATTCAGCATCCTGCTGCTGTTGCTCCTCATCCGCCATGAGGCACTACAGAATGGAAATCTTGTGGAGACACGTGTGGCCTTTGTGTGGTTCACCATGCTGGAGACTTATCTGCAGCAGGGTCCGGCCACCGAGCTCTTCCGACTGATGTCCACCCGTTTGCTGATCAGCGCCAGCTGCATCTTCAGCTTCATGTTGATGCAGTTCTATGGAGCCTTCATTGTGGGATCCCTGCTCTCGGACAGCCCCAGAAGCATTCTCAATCTGCAGGCGCTGTTCGAGAGCAACCTGGACATCGGCATGGAGAACATCTCGTATAACTTTGCGGTTTTTGGCAACACCAGTGGACAGCTCGTAAGAGATGTATACAGCAAGAAGATCTGTCGATCTGGAGAGCACAATGTTATCACCTTGGAGCAGGGAGCCAAGCGGATTATAAAGGGTCGTTTTGCATTTCATGCGGCCATCGATCGTCTGTACAGGCTGCTCCTCGAGTTGCGGATAGAGGAGCACGAGTTCTGCGAACTCCAGGAAATAATGTTCAATCCCCCCTATGCGGCTGCCTCCGTGATGGCCAAAGGCTCACCCTGGCGCGAACATCTAGCCCATGCCATTCTCCATCTGAAGGCCACTGGCCTGATGCAGTACAACGACCGCTTGTGGTCGGTGCCCAAGCCGGACTGCAGCCTCTTCAAGGCCTCCCAGGTGGAGGTGGATCTGGAGCACTTTGCCCCGGCTCTCTTCGCCCTAGTGCTGGCCATGATAGCCAGTGCATTGGTGTTTCTGCTGGAGCTGATGGTCTCCAGGCTGGCTCCCTTCCGTCCAAGTTAAGATGGGTGTGGGCCGCCAGGCGCGATGTCCATTTACGTAATCAGCTTGCAGAGCGCCCGGCTTGGTCCTGGCACGACTTTCGGCTACAAATTTGTGTCCCTTTTAATGTTTTCTGCATTTTTAATAATAATAAAAAATTTGTAATAATGTCAGCTTCGGGCGCTTGCAGCTATTCCCATTGCTGGTCTCTCCAACGCAGAACAGCGCAGAAATTAAAAATTCCATTAAACTGCAAACACTTGCATGTACTCTCCCGCCACCATCACCATCACCCTCACTATAACCCTCATCCTTCGCCCTCCCCATCGCCCTGGTATGGGGGTCAAGCCAAGTTTTCTACACGAAGCAAGCTCTTCATTTAGACTTAATTATGAAGGGGCCATAGCCTGGTGGAGGAGGAGGAGAAAAAGTGGGAAAATGTCACTTGTTTTCTATTAACAGACAAGCTTTTAAGGGGGGAAAACCCCTGAAATTCAAGAGCTAACCAGGAAAGGGGTCGCTCGACGGCTGCTTCCTAGATGGAAAAATATATCTACCTATGTACTTCTGTGAATAATATAGTCATTCGACATTAAGAAAGAGTCTTATCAAATGTATTGTAATTGACCTTTGAATCCTCATGTTGTTCCACTCCCATTCGATTACAATATCTCAATAAATGCGTCAGAAAATGGTTGGAGCAATCGCAAACCTAATTGTAAAAGTAATCACATTTGTTGCACTTGAATGCGTTGTCGTTGCCGCTACCCCACCGCTAACCAAGAGACGACCGACCCGACGCATGAGAAGCTCCCATCTGACTGTGGTCACGCATAACCTTCAATTAAGTTGTCATAATGTCTGACAGTCACGGACAACGGTACAACGCTTAGGGGACGATGAAACAGGGGACAATCCGGACTTCCACAGCAATATAATCACATCTATATGGGTAGTTTAGAACGAGATTGTGCAATGGCATGATCATGACTGGTTCAGCAATTGCAACACAGTCCGAGGGCGCGGATAAGACTTGTATAAATCGGTTGAATATAATGAGTCTCCTTTGGGGGATAGCCCTAACTGCTTTCGTGCTGTAAGTAGTGCTAATTATTCCAATAAAATGTAAATTTAGAAAGTATTTCTTATATAGACCTTATAACCAATAATATGTATCTATTCGATTCCACACACACCCCCACGAATATGAAAAGGACCCTACCCTCACACACATACACATGTCAAATTATGCAAATTTACAACATGATTAAGCTCGTTTAGCCGGACTCCCGTCCAAACTCGGAGTAAGTAGGCCTCAATGTCGTCAACGGTTGGGTCTCCGCCTGTGTTTGTTTTGCAATTCAAATGAATTTGCTTCAGATCCGGAGGGGGTTTTGGCTCTGGGACTGGGTACTGGGGACTGGGGCCTGGGACAAGGAACTGGGACTTGGGTCTGACACTGGGACTCTCACTCCCCTCTGCACATTTGGCATGTTTGTTTCGATGTTTAGTTGTGTGTGTTTGTCTGTCTGTCTGTCTGTCGTACTTTCCCCTGTCGATCCCACACTTCCGCTTTGGTTATATAAATTCGTACAAATCGTTCGATGGCCGTTTGCTCTGTTCTGTTGGTCGAAGTATCAATTGTTTGGCATTGGTCTTTATTTATGCATTGTTGTTGCCATCGTTGTAGTCGATGTCCTGTAGTCGATGTCCATGTCCTCTCCTATCCTGGTGTGGCCTATCCGATGTCTGCATGGTGGTCTGTGTATTTTATTGCTTATGGTTATAGTGGGGATAGAGGCCTGCCCGCACTCTGAATGAATTTATATTGTTTTTGAAGTGTTTAAATGTTTGTCCATGTTTGTCACAGCGCCTGGCCTGCCGTATGCGGGCCGGGCCGGGCCGTATGCGTAATGCGAATTTATGCAGGCTTAATGTTAATGCTGGACTGGGCTGGGGTGGAAATATGCAGATGAAAGAGAGAAATACCCCAATGGCAATTTCCTCACTTCAATGGCAAGAGATTGAAGTTTATGCAAATAACACTTTGAGGGGGAAGATTTTGATATAAGTGATAATTAAATAAGACAAAGTCAACTTTAATTCGAGGCTAATAGACAGCAGGAAAATGTTGAATTCCAGAGAAATTTTTCTTCTTAAACCCCAAACCAAAATCTTACCAAATAGCCACAACAACTTCGGGAAAATCAATATTAATTTCTGGAATTTACTCATCCATAAATTTATTAATAAGAAAGAAAACAAAAAAGAAAATCGAAACAACAATCTGTAATATTTTCACAATTTCTGCTGCTGTGGTTTTCTCTCGACGCTTTAATACTTTTCCGCTTTCCACTCTTTTGACCGATTGTCGAATCGAGGAAAAACTTTTACAACTTTTGCCGCTTGCTGCATTTGTGCGGCATCCTTCCTTGAGACCTCCTTCCCTGAGACCGAATTGTCTCGTTCTGTACAGCTAATGCCTGTACTCGTGCTTTCTGTCCCCTGTCGTAGGACTGCTCGCCTTGTGTTATGTGCTTATTATAAAATAATTAAGTCCTTTAGGAAATTATAGTTCTTGTTGCTCTGCTTTGGTCTGCAATCTTTGCCCCGTTGCTATCCTCTCTCCCTCTTGGACCTCTGTGATTTCTGCGCTTTTTCCCCTACATTGTTCTTTTGCTTTTGTGTACTTAATAGTTGTGGCTTTTCATTCTCCTTTTTTGCGCTTGATTACTCATATATGAGTGTCTCCAAGGAATGAAATAACATAGTAATGATTGCCTCAAGCTTAAAAAACTCTACATAAATTGAAGGAAAGTCTCCGAATAGTTATTTTTTACGTGGGTAGATGTGTGTGCTCCATTATGCTCTACCCACAGACCGACACGACACGACACACACAAATTCATTTTATCTTCATTCTACTTGTGGGCTGCCACTGGCATATGAGTAATTTATTGTGTATCTAATTAATTATTGCTGTCTGTGTAATTTTTGTGCTACAGAATGAATGTGCCACTGTCTGTCGGACTGTCTGTCGGACTGTCTGTTTGAATGCCCCATCTGTGTTTGTGTGTGTGCTAGTATCTGTGTAGGCAGCATCGTTAGCATTGACTTAATTGTCAAGCCACAGAATGACTCTATTAGGAGTTCAAAACCTATTCGTATCTTGAACCCCCGGGCAGGCCCTGGCACTGGACATGATCTATGTGTATGACATGTGCCCTACAGCTCCAACTTCAGCTCCAGCTGCACTTAAATTGATGTATCCTCTGGCCAAAACAGCTAAAAGTCTCTTTAAAAATGCACTGCACCGTTGTGCGACAGTTGTGCCAGAGTGAAGACCCATCCATTTTTGCATGCCACGGAGTATGACAAGTGTTGGCCAGCTATAAACAGGAAGCAGCACACCCAGGACACCCAGGACACGCAGGACCCTTGATAGAGGCATGGACACTGACACCGACACCCTGCCAACGAGCCATGAATGGCCCTTTAGGCAATGTCCATGTGGGTGTAAAAACCGTTTGAGTGTGGGGTTTTCAATGAGTGTGTTTGACTGTAGAGTAGTGTTGGTTACTTTTAGGGATCTCTGCTGCTGTTCCACGAGCTTTACCCATCGCACTTTAAGATATCACTGCACTGACAGCGATTATCGCATATCAATTACCCAATATTCCATGTATTCTAAGCGCAAACACGTGCCGATATTGGGCTATAATCAATTTGCGATGACCAAAACCAACCGACAGGATTTCGCATTCCCAGCATCATACTGATTAGGTTTGAAGGCAGATTGCACTGATTTGCTTGTGCATTTACCTGCAAGAAGGTACTCCATTCCATTCAAGCGGAATGTTGACCCAGTAAACAAGCAGTACAGCAGCGACAGCCGGCCGATAATCAGGGTGCAACGCGTTTTGGTCCATTCCACAGAACGTGACAAGGATGGCAAGGGCCCTACTGCTACTGCTGCCGCTTCTGCTGCTGACCTGTTCGCGAAATGGAAAGCAAACAACCTGTCGCCCGACAAAAGAAGCTAGCCGCAAACTCCCAACAGCAAATTCGCCCAATCCCTGGCCCAAGCCCTGGCCCAATCCCTGGTCCAAGACCAAGTTAATGAATCGTAACCCACTTGCAACCATATGAAAATTAATTACCAAACTAGTTCAGAAAACTTTCGCCACAGCAAAAGTTAAACGCACCGAAAAAAGTTAACGGGAAGCCAGAGAGCAGAGCCAACCAATCAATTTTCGTCTGCGACAAATGGAGTGCTGCAAATGGCCCAAAAAATCGTTAATCAAATTAAAATTTATTTCGTATTTTGGCCCGAAACTGCAGCGCAGACATGGTCCAGCAAATTTATCATGGAAGCCAGTGTAAAATACTGCAGATACTAGCATCCACTGGATGTATCTGTATCTAAATGTGTCCATGTGTACGTACGTATCTGCGTACGTGTCCGCATAATTTTGATGGTTCGTTTCGAAGAGATTTTTTGGTCATTTTTCGTTTGTTTTGTCGACCAGGCGGCGCATAAATTTGCATCTCAATTGGTTGTTGGCCGTTGCCTCTGCCGTTGCCTCTGCCGTTAATCCTCCTCCTTCTCCTCCTTCTCCTCATCCTGTTGGGGCGCTCCTTTTTGACCAGTGTTGCCAACGTTCTTGTTGTGGCTGACGATTTGCCATTTTAATTAGGCAATGTCCTGTCAAAAGCAGCCTCTGGCTGTGGCTCTGGTTATGGGCAGAGAGAGATAGACTCTGATTTGACGGCTGTTTCCGGTCAACTGTTTGTCCAGTCAAACAAAGTGCGTACAAAATCGCTTTGCTTCTGGTTGCCCCCGTAATGGGGCTGGCCGCCATTGGCGGCCAAACAGTAGATAGTTTCTCCTGTAATCCAGCATTATGATAGAGTTTTGTATTAATATTAAGTTACATACCTGATTTCTATTAGCTTTAATTTATCCTGATAGCAATGAAAAGTCTGGTAATTAGGAGAGTGGTATTTCCATGCGCATTCGTATTTTTTTCTTATTTAAAAAACAGAAAACTTTTACATCCGTTTGACGTCCACACAAGCATACAAAAACTGCAACTAAATAATTGTCAAAGACTGTGCGAACGTCAATATAGTACAACCCAAACGAATACATGCGCACACAAACACACACATGTGTCCACAGACGGGGGACCCGGGGACCGCGCAGCCGCTGCCGTTGCCGATTCCGTTTCCGCCTTTTGCATGGCGAGTGCGTGTCTGCGGCTTTTGGCCATGAGGTTTGCATGTCTGTGTGAGGGATTGTGGGTGACTGTTGACAATTTTGTGGTCAACTGGAGTCAACAGCAATACAGTGTGACCAAATTGCTGATATGTCAACCCAAAAGATGTGGGAGAAGGAAAAAGGTACAAATTATAGACATTTCTAGCTCTCCAATAAACCGATTCATTTAACTTTTCGTCCACAAATTTAATTCTCAAAGTTGCCCAACTACGTGTTTCGACAAGAGCACATTTATTCCAAAAATAATAATTGAATATAAAATAAATTTTAGCAAAATTATATTATACAACTTATCAAACTTAATTATAAGGTCCATTTTGTGGCTTTTAACTTTTTAAATGCTACGTTTTACCAGGGAAATGTCTCCTCTAGCAACTGCAATTTCTCTGCCCAACCTGCAACTTTATGAGGCTGGCCATTTATTTTCCTGCCTCACGGTTTAGCCTAAGCCTTGGCTTCATTAAGTTTTCCCATTGCGGTTTTTAATTAATTAATGTCTTCATATGTAGCACGTACTATATGTGGTAGGGGCCTGTGGCACAGTTTACGGCTAAGAAGGCAGCAACCAGACAAAGTATTAAAACTAAACCCGGCATGTAGGCACGTAATTAAAAAGTGTGTGTGTGTGTGTGTGTGTGTGTTGCCATCGACCTAGACGAAAACTTATGCTCAGCCAAAGGAGAGCCAAAGAAGCTGAAAACTGAGTCAACAACTTTCTATTTTGTCAATGAGCTGCAGCTGCTGCTAAAGCTAAAAAAAGGCAGAGCTAGGGTCGGAGTTAGAGTTCGAGTTAGTGGCATGAACCTCCTGTAAATGACACACTCTGCATATGAAATGAAAAATAATTTTTCAATTCACAAATGAAACTTTTGACACACACACACACGCTTTATACAAAAAAGGAGAGCAAACTTTAAACTTTGCACTAACAGCAGCAGCAGTTCCCCAATGTAAAGTGGTAAACCAGGAGTGCGGAGCAGAGCAGGAGGGTGGGGAGGTCCAGCTGCAATTGGAATACTACTGCTCCGTTCCACAGTACGAACGAGTATGTATTTCTTTGGGGTCGGTGGGGTTTTTTGTGCGGCACTCCTTGCTGTTTTTCTTTTAGCCACGGCACAAACTCCAGAAGGAAATTACAAACCAAAGTAAACGCCAAGAGCAGCCAAGGAAGTTGTTGACGCAGGACGAGCGCCGGCGCTGAGTGTCAGTGTCATATCCTGTGCCAAAAGTGCACACAGAACACCAGACCCCAGGCCAGACCCATAACCGAGAGCCAAGCGCCAAGCCCCAGTCGAGTCGGGTCGAGACTCCGAAACCCAGACAGAGACTGAGGCTGCACATTACAAATGAATAATTTATGCGCGCGCTCTCAACGGCAGATGGATGTGGGATATAGATGGGAATGGGTATGGGTGTGGGGATGGGAATGGGAGCCACTGCAGACTCCTGCCACCCATAGACACAGTCACGGAGGACTGCGGCAACGTCCAATCCTGGTCAATGCCAAATGAGTTGTGGCAACGTCTCGCTGGTGCCATAAAAGAGAACAAGGCAAACGGGAAGGCAAACGGGAAGCTGTTGCTCTGCATAAACTAAAATCGTTTGCACCGAAAAACCACTCTCCTCTCTACCCTCTCCCCCCCAACAGCATGCCAAGACCAAAGAGGAGCTGAGCAAATTACATGGCTCTGGTGTGAAAATTATCTCCTTGGCAAAGCGGCAAAGAAGACGGAAGAAAGCGCAAACTCAAAAGTTATTAGAGCAAATTTTTGCCTTTTGCCTAAGTAATGGCCAAGTGCATATCTCTCAGCACATATTGAGTTATGACTTAATTGGATAAGAGCCCGCTAGGCGAAACTTTGCACTACCATTCGCTGGCCCATAAAGTTAGCCAGCCCCAAAGTTCAGGCAACATTTTTCCTGGTTCCTGGTTGGTGCCGTGCAATGGATCTCGTAAGACTGTGATTATGTTCTCGGTGAACCCTAAGTAATTTCTCCTGACTATCTTGCTTTTCCAAAGACCCAAAATGCAAGCACTCTGGTCTCAAGATTAGAGTGTTTCTTGCTTTCTCGATAGTGCAATTCAACGCTGATTGGCATATTCCCATAAGTATAAAACTTTGCTCCCACTTGATAAACATGACTTCAAACCAATTTACGTCACATTTGATAAGGTTTTCGCTTTGTTGGACTTGCATTTTTAGCGGATGTATACATATACCCCCGAGCGTCTGTGAATGGCGGAGCGATACGAAAAATACTATATTTTATTTTTTAAACTTAGTCATTTTTAAGGAAATGGTACTGATTTGGATTAGGATACTAATAGATTCTGTCTATATGGTTTACAATCTCATATGAAAGAAACACAAAAGAATCTTCAATCAAAGCAACTTTAATGCAAATACGCCACCATTTCCATATCCATCTCCCTAGAAGCCGCTTTCGTGAACACATAAAATACACACAGCAACAAAAAAAAAAAAATATGTGTATATATAGAAGGAATCAAGGATATAGAAACACCGACAGAATGGCAGTGCGATTTGTGCTCATTTGTCAATGCACTGGTGTGCTCCGTTGCTGCCATTCGATCCATGTCGCCCCTTCGGCTATGCCCCATGCCATGCAGTTTGTAGCTGTCTTTGCATTTGTCGATGTTGCCTGCCATTTTGTTAGAACACGGAACACAAAACAATACCATTGTCAGTTGTTGCTGCTGCCTCTATCCATTTGGTACATGCTGTTGGGATTTTAATTTATAATTCAACACTCGAACATGTCGTCAAAGAGTTTCATCAATATGTACTCTAAAATCAACAGCGATTCACAGCGATGTAAGCCGATTAAGCTATTCGGCTATCCAGCTACTCTATGGGACTTAATCTGTTGTTTTAGAGAGGGGAAAATAACTATTTGCCCCTGTCTGCAAAAGACTCTATCAGCAAACATTTCTTTGATTAACTTCAATTTGTGGTGCACATTTTTTTGGCATTGCCAAAGCATTCAGCAGGCCAACAACCATTCTGGCAGCCAATTATTTCAAATTCATGGTTGTTCAAAAATGCATTTTTTTTTGTTCACTTGCATGCTTTGCAGCCGAAAGTGCTCAAAGTGGGCCAGTTTTACGCAGACAATGCTGTAAATGGTCCTGTATCAGGAATTGAGATCTCTGAAGAGCACATGAAAAGAAACAAGCTGCCAGAGGAACTGCCATAGGCATACAGAATCGTACAGTAAAAGAGCTCTCTGGAATTTTGAAAAGAGAACGGACTCTCTGTACGATTAATTGTGCTCTTTTTGCTTGTGCCCTCTGTGCTGGAGATTTCTCAAACCACAAGCTTTTTCATTCGATCGCATTTCATTACTCGTGTGATCGTTGAGTTGAGAAGGTCGTTGTGACATCTCTCAAAATGTTTCATTGCGAAGTTTTGCTTTTAATTTGTTGGTTGTTTTTCATGACCTTCACTATCGGTGCGTAGACAAAACGTGAAGATAATAATGGCATATTTGAATGTATATTTAATTTAAAGTGCATGCTAACTGGAAATGTAATAATGGACAAGAGCTCAGCGCCTTCAGCAAGAGATGCGATGCCCGGATAGACTGTTCTGATGGCACTGATGAAACCTTTCTCGAATGCCACAAAGAGAACTGCACAGAGCATCAGTGCTCGTATGGCGGCTGCTTCACTGAGAGCCAGCTGTGCGATGGCACCCCTGACTGCTGGGACAAGACGGATGAGCATCCACACTTCTGTCAGAAAGAGCTAAGGACAGAACCAGAACCCATGAAGACTTTTATCCAGGAGAGATGCTTGTAAAGAAAACGATGTAGTGATCACCGCAAAGCGCCTAATAAATAGTGTTTTCTAGGGAGAATCAGAGTAGATGCTCTAAAACGGAGTGTTTGGATAAGAAGTATTTCTGCGACGGCATCAGGGATTGCCCGGATGGCAGAGATGAAACCAATGGAAACTGCATTGCTACCACATGCCCCAGTGGCACATTTCGTTGCGCCTACGGTGGCTGTCTGGAAAATGCGAAGGCCTGTGATCATAAAATCGATTGCTGGGACGGAACCGATGAAGTGCCATTCATATGCTTTGAAATGCGTGGAAAACCGCAGAGCGACTTGTGGCCCAGTCACATCCCGAGAAGGAATACCACAAGCCGGACCACATCGCCAGTGTTAGTTTATCCAAAAGTGAAAACTCCCTCGAATATCCCTGAGCCTTCGTCCGTGAATGGAAGTTGCATCGTTCCTAGCAGCCTCAAGAATCTGCATCTGAAAACACTCTTCAATGTGCTGCCCTATACGTTTGGCTCATCGATATCCGATTCGGTTGTGGTGCGATTGAGCTGCTATGGGAATAGCCAGCTAAATGGCAACGATCTAAACCACTGTCTCCATGGCATTTGGCAGGGACCCTGGCCCGAGTGCATTCCCACCTGCTCGCTCAGCCCATTCAACAAAGATCTCTCCATTCGGGCTTTCTGCATGTACAAGGGAGAGATCCGGAACTGCAAGACCCATAACACCATTGGGACCTCAGTTACTGTAACTTGTGCTCCCGGCTACAAGCCCACTGATATAATCACTTCAGAGGTCCGCTTGTGCGAGAAGCATGCTAGTTCTGGAATCGCCGACTGGAAGTTCATAAAACAAACTCGATTACACTGCATTCCAGACTGCGGCAAAATTCATCCTACCGTTAAAAATGATCCCTGGCTTGTTAGCATTTTTCAAAGTGATGTCACATTGTCGAACTATACTTTCAAATGCCGTGGCATAATCGTCAGTCCATGGCATTTTATCGCTGTAAGACTCTGCATCAATGAGGAGAATCCGATGCGGTATGCCATTGCCGAAGGAATTCAATCGGCCAGCTTTATGAAAAATGGGGAATATTCCTATATGCTCCACAACGTGGCCAGTATATTTAATAGGTATGCTTTCTAAACATATAGTCCGGTCATTAACCTTAATCCAATATCTTTGCAGCCAAAAAATATCGCTTCTAAAATTGGTTAATCCCCTGATACTTTCGACATCAGTGCGACCAATTTGCATGCCGTCAAGGGAATACCATACGAATTCTTCGGATCTCACTATTACTTCGGATAATCAGAAGAAATATAGTTTAGTCAGTATCGAAGAATCAATGTTGAAACAGATAAACATGGATTTTCACTGACATAAATAAAAAAAAATATAACGAAAAGATAATTTCTGAAATCTCTAATTTCCAGGCCATTTCCATTTCCCCGTTTAAAAACCATAATCATAGATCACCGATTTTTCTATCAAAAAGTTAGACACAAACAAATCAATGTAATTGTTCTACATTGTTCTTTTTTACGTTTACTTTTCTATTAGTTTTTTATTATTTGTATTTTACTTAATTAAATAATTAATAATGGCATCCATAACATCTGAATTGCGAGCACCGACAGCCGGAATTGTACCGCACCTGAGGCCATGGGAAGTGATTGCTTGGTCCCAAGAGCAGCTCGGAGGCATCTACTCAGACTGGGGACTGTACTTTACTCGCCATCAGCGCTTCGCCCAAGGCATTCATTATTTGAATAAAGCCTTGGACATCAATGCCAACGACACGAACACTCTAATGAGACGCAGTAAAGTCAAACGGTTGAGGGGCTTCGCCCCCGAAGCCCTCAAGGACTGTACCCAGGCAGAAGGTATGAACGATCTTTGATGTAATATAGAATCACTTTTACTAAGTTTTTTTGAGTGACTTCAGCAATCTTGGGATGGTCAATGGGTGACATTGCCAATCCACATGTTAGAATTGAGATCTCTGATGCACTCTACGAGTCGAATCGCTTCGAGGATGCCAAGATGAATCTTCACAATTCTCTGGGGCTGTTCAGTGGCGCCCAGGCCAAGCCCAGTATCAACCGACTGGAAGTGGTATGCTCAGAACAATCAATCCCCGATCCCAAAAGACTCATTGCAATCTCTCACTTCTTATTCAGGTCGATGAGAACTTTAAGGAGATGTTGAGTGACGAGACCTCACCGGCAGTGCAGCGCCTGATCCGTCGCATGATTGCCGATCAGGCCAGGCAGCCAAAGCCAGTCGCGGATGATTGCGATGTTGTTAGCATTTTGGAAGTTCCGGTGAGCCAATTAATATTAATCTATGTACTCTCTAAGATCTTTAATGTTTTCTGTGTCTCAAATGTAGGAAGTATTTGTCTCTCCACTGGAACAAGCCAGACGAAAGCGATGTTTCAATATCTACAATCAGACGTATCTGGATAAATGCTGGCTGGATATGGCCTACCTCAAGGATCTGCGTGGCAACCCCAATGTGCTGCCGCAACACTCAAAACAATCTTCACCCTATTTGAAGAATCTTATGGATACAAATTACACATCAGCGCGCACTTTAACGGTTTGACCACTTCCATTTTCTTCCATTTCGAGTGCTCCTAAGAATCGGATTGTTTTTGTATATAGAAAATGCTGCAAGCACGTTGCCCCATGTACGCCAAGTATTACCAACGATATCCGAACGAGGAACTGCATCATAAACAACAGGAGGAAAATCTATACAGAATTCAGTATCAGACGAGGAGAAATATGTTCAAGATTTTGCGAAGCATTCGGCATTTGATACAAGTCGGTTCATTAGATGTGAGTATTTCTTTTGGTTTTGGTTCTTTTCTAATGCTTCCTCCCACAGAAACTGTCAACATTTGTTGAGGAGGTTATGGGCGATTATGTTACCGTTAAGACGCATCGCACAATGCCATGGAAATTTGAATTCATTAATGAGGTCTACAACTACTTGGGTTTGGCCCGCATTAATGAATACAAAATTCCCAGCGATATGACCGTCTTAAAGGGCAAACAACGTCTATTGACACTCTTTGGACTGCCCCATGAAATGAATATAAATGCGCTTAAAGAGAATCCGAAGCAGAAAAATACGATGAACGTACCAAGAACCGATTTGAGGGATCCCAAGACTGAGTTGTTCAAGTGGGTATTACCACATCTTGCACTCTGATTGAATTGGTATTTAATTGCTTTTCCAGGAAGCTATCTGCTCGCTATGAGAGCCGCATGAGATTCGCCAAGTATCCCATAGAGCGTGCCTATCTGCTGCATGAGCTGGCCCAAGCCCATATGAACAATAATTCATTTAATATGGCTGTTTCACTGGCTCGCAAGGCAATGGAGGGTGAGTCAGGAGTGTGATTACGATTAGAGCTAGATACATATAAATTCCAATTCCAAATTCCCACGTTCAACAGAGGCCACCAGATGCAACAGCATTGTGTGGTGCTTCCTGAGTCTGATAGTCATCTGCAAGGCGCACGCAATTATGGAGAAAGTCGAGCACCAGAAGGATGTACTCGGCGAGGCCTTTGAGTTGGCCAAACGCCTGAAGAACCTGGATCTTTGCCTGTTCATCGATATATGCATGAAGGTCAATGCAGAGGAATTACTGATAAAGAGGATGACAATAAGAAGAACGGGCATGAAGTCGGGTCGGGATTCTTCTGATGAGGGTATCGACTAAGCTGCATATCTAAAGAAGACGCTAAATGTCCTCCCGGTTTTGAGACAAGCTTCGGGCCCATGGCCCTTGATGGATAACACGAAAAGTCACAACTAAATTACATAGAAGAAAGTGTAGAATCTGTAAATGTGACAGGGAAACATATTCCGTATGTAATCTATTATTTTATAATACTTTTTAAGCTTAATGAGTTACTGGGGGAACTGTGTGTACTAGTGGCACAAGTTTGTCGCTGGAAAAAACTTTAAAGTGCGACTTTCCTCTTGTATTTCCGGCAGGCCAAAAACTTTATCTCAATGAGAGAAACCTCAAACACATTAACGGCTGCTGGTGTTGGCCATTCAATCACAGCAAAGTGCAGCTGCAGAGCAGAGCAAGTACTGCTCTGCCAACTGGTTCTTATATATAAATAGTTGATGCTGCCTTCCTTTCCGACTCCGACTCCGGCTCCGACTTTCCTCTTAATTCCGTGCTGCTTCGTGCTGTTGGAGGCGGCAACCTTTTCAGTGTAAACTTTGCCAACAAATTCGGATTTCAGAGGGGGAATGCTGGGATCTAAGCGTGAATCAGACTCTTCCTCTCTGCCGCTAGTTTTTCCTGGTGTCTTGCCACCTGGCGGCGGCAGGAAGTTTCGAGCAGCATCGCACACAAAAGACGCAAATAAATGAAGCCATTTGTTGTGTTTTTAGCTGATTTTCGATGCAAAGGTTTGGCCAAAAGGTGGCAAAGTTTTGCACCACCTGGCAGCGCCAGCACCAGCACCACCTCTGCCTTTGAAAATTGTTGGCAGTTCCCATTACTTGCTTGTCATTTAAATTTTTCCCCTCGCATCGTCCGAGAGCTTCGGGCTTCGTGTGTTTTGAGTGGATTTTTAAATCCGGCACGCCAAAAACTTTCCGCTCTTCCTTGACTTTTGGCCCCTGTTTCGTTCTGCAGAAGGTGATGTACGTGCTACAAATGATGCTACTGCTACATGCACCGGAAGTGGAGAATTCAGCAGCGGAAATCATTTGTCCACCTTTTTGTCAGCTGTTAATTTAGCAATATTTTCACCTGCCTCTTCGGTTGAGATTAATTACATGGTGAAGCTCTCAAGATTGAGATACTGAATGCTAAGTAGGTTGAAATTGTTCTCTATCTTGTGTATATTTGCCATGACATTACGCTGCACCCTAGGGGCCTCATTATCAACTTTAAAAGGAGCTTTAAGGCCACCGCAAAATGTTCAGATCCCCATCATCAGAGTGGCAGCATGGTAAGCATCGGGGAATGTCTGCATTGTGCTTTGTGTGTTTTATGAGGCAAAACTACACAAAGCCAAATAAGAACAAAGAATGCAGAGGCAGGCAACAAAGAGAAACAGCAGCAGCAGAAGCAGCAGCAGCCTCCGACAGCAGCAGCAAGGAGCCAACTAAAATTGCAACTCAACTTTGTAGACACACCGGAGGCTGTTGCTCTTGTTGCAACTGCCACTGCGGCTGCTGTTGGTCTGTTGCATGCCATAAAAAGGCTAAAGAAATTGCTTGCAAGCAATTAAAAGCGCAGCAAGGCAAATAAATGGCCACGCCCACGATCAACGCCCCACAACTGTAATAGACTTAAGCTAAACGGAGTCGTCAGTGGCTGTTGCTGCAGATGGCAGGAGCTGGCTTGTCGCAGGAGCTGCCTTACTGCCTTGCTGTAGTTACCAACTTGACGTACTAGCTGACTAATTAGTCATAAAATTACACGGACGCAGGACGACGGGAGAAAGTCGAACAAAGGTCTGGCAAACATAGCAGAGGTCGTCCGACAGAGGGAGGCTCCCCAGTGGCCAAGTCGAAGGGCACTAAGAGACGCCGGAAGCAGTTGGCGGTGACGGAAATGCGTGCCATCTCCCTCACTCACACACATGCACTTACATACGTATATAGTATATGTATGTGTCGAAGCCTGGACCAGTATCCTGGGCGTGGGCCTGGGCCTGTGCCATTGCTTATGCTTGGGGCGTTTTGTCTGCCACTAATTGCTGATTTCCCGTGCCGCTGGCTATGGAAACGGTCTGAAAAACTAGCGATGGAAGGGTGGGGTGAATGCCACAAACTACCGATTGCATCACTAAGAACGGAAACAGTGTGACCATCCCCCATGAGCGCACACAGAAGCTTCACACACACACACATACACATACACCTAACCAAAGCGAGGCCGCACATTTGCCACATCACTTATTAGCTTTATTGCTTTTAACAATTTCAACTTCCACTTCCTGCAAACTGGATGGCTGCTAAAACGTGTGCTGATTAGTGGCACATACTCGTACAGCCAGGCACACACACACCCCCAATGCCAGAGCCAGAGACAGAGGCCGGGCCTGGAAGCAGAGAGGCAGAGCCATAAATTCCTGAGCTGCAGGCAAAACTGCAGCCAAAGTCAAAGGCAACCAAGCCAGATGAGACCCCACCCCCACACACAGGAACAAGCCAGAATGAGAGTAATACGAGTAGTGGGAGAGAAAGAGTGGGTGCAAGGAAGACTTGGGCCAGGCAGACACATGCAACATTTAACATTGCAGACAATTTATAAGGACATTCATGGCACACGGCGATGGCGATGGGAGAGAGGCCCAGGCACATAACTTGGCACTCGGCACAATGCGAACAGCTCCGTTCTGCCCCCATCCGGTGCGGCCATGTGTCCTGTTTTAGTTTTTTTTTTTTTGTTCCCTTACTCTAAGGCTCCCTCTGGGACAGCACTCTCTCTGGTCCGCTCGCATTGTATGTGAAATTCAACATTTAAGCCACTTATGGGGCAAGTTGAACTGGCATTTCAAAGGCTGCGTTGCAAGCAGCAGGCAGTAGTAGCAATGGCAGGAGCGGCAGGACAATGCCGGCTGGCAAGATTTATAGCTGACTAAGAGCGTGAGAAGAAGAGCGCCAGGAGAGTGCTATTCGGATCCAGTGGCAATGATAAATGCCACCACGAAAACGTTTAAAATGAAGCAATAATATTTAGCATGTAATAAATGGATTAAGACAATTACACTGGGAATACAGGTCCACAGGGTGGACTTTTTCGCAAAACACCTACCAGAACTGCAGCTATTCTTCTGCCAATCTCATCCAATTTAATATCCATTCGATGCACCCGAAACTGGCTCAATCTGTCAAACCGCCGGACACTTAAATCTGCCAGGCAGAGAGCCAATTTTATGGCTGCAACTGAAGCAGCAGCTGGGAGGCTGTACGAGTAGTTACATTTTGTAGGTTAATGCATCGAAGACAGGACCGCCCAAACACATACACAAAACGATGTCCCAGCATCGACCCAATCCAGTCCAGAGTCCCTGTTGCGGCCAATTCTTTAGGGGACAACTTAAACTGTGAGGCAGAGTGGGTTGTGGGTTACGGGTTGTGTGTTGAATGCATGCAAATTAGATTCGGGCGAGGTAGCAATGGGGCCAATCCGTTGTCCAGCCAAGCGACAAGGATAACTAAGCCACAGCCGCCTCGGACGGGCCAAGGGCCTCGAACGGAAAGGGAACGATGCACTCCTGGAGGATTGGCTGCAAAAAATCCCAGGGAAATCTGCGGAAAATTAGATTCCACTCTCCCAGTGCTCCTCCCCCGAAAACTACTGCTACGTGCTGGCAAACCGATTGTTGGGTGGATTGCAAACTGTATTTATGACACGTGACCAGATGAAATTATTTGCGACCTGGCATTCTTAAATTGTAATTGTGGCATTTCAACCTCCTTTTGTGCCCAGACTGTGCCGTCACACGACATGAAAAAGGTGGACAGCTCAGGCACACAGGCAAGATTAAGTAAAATATGCATACACACATATACGAGTACGAGTAAATGCAAAGTAGGGTGTAGGGTAGGGTGTCCTTCGATTCGTGGAGGGAATATGCGCCTGCTTCTGACAGTTCTGTTCGGTTGAGTCTTGGCTTTCTCCCGACGATGTCTAGATAATAAAGTCCCCTGACAGCTCAGATGTCATATTCGGATTATTTTGGTATGAGCATTTCTTATGAGACTCGCACAGCAGCGCAGCGATTACGCGACAAAGAAAAAGTCCAACGGGGGTACGAGTATTGTGTGTCAGCGAAGGAGGAAAACATACAAAAATAGATGAAATGCCAGAAGAACATGCACACATAGGAGTATTTATTTGTCAAATGAGCTGCGTGAACAGTGGAAGCATATCAACTAATTTATATAAGAAATTATATATTCCCCGCTGAAAAAGTCCCTCCATTCCACTGTAGTTCAGGCATATCCTGCGGTGTTTCTTTGTGAGTTGAAACAAAAGCCGAAAAGAACCTTCCGAGGCAGTGCAGCAGTAATAAACTTCACATCCCTTGAAGCCAATCCCCATACCACATCCAAGTCCTTAAGTTTGATTTCTTTAAGAGCAAAAAGTAAATCAAATGAGTTTTCGCATGCCGCTGACAGATAGCATTCAATGCAAATGGCTCTGGTCTGGGTGCTCCACCCATTTATACAAAGACAAAGCTTATAAATGAATGGCCATGCCATGCCCAAAAAAAAAACGAAACGAAAGACAATTCAATGCGTGACTTGACTGAACAACTGACGGATGTACTTGAAGTCAACTTCATTTTAATCAGCGACTGGCAGCGACGCCCAACTATTAAAAGGGAAACGTAATAGTGTGTCTGTCTCCTTGGCCTCGAGCCAGAGCCAGAGCGAGACCAAAACCGAGACCGAGAGCCTTACCCTTATGCCGCCCACCTTTAGCTGGGGGATAACGATGAATTTGATAAGCCCCGGGTGATAAGGCGGCGCCGCGGCAGACGTTCTTCGACTCGACTTCAGTTCAAAATGGCGTCACAAAATACATTTTCAAACGAGCAGCGAAAACGTGAGTTGATTAGCAATAACCCGCTGGCTCTCTTCCTGTGTATGTATGTATGTGTGAATGTACGGGTGCTGCCCCGTGCCATTGTGTGGGTATCCTTAGCGCCATTTTGTTTCATAGCCGAGACAAGTTTAATGGGTGCTCTTAAAAGGTTTTCCCGGCACCCGAATACGGCTCCCGACACATTAGTGCTCGAGAGCGAGTCTGCTGCTGCTACTCGACGGATACTAAAAAATTGTATGCATCAAGATATATCGTAAGCACGTGGCTGCCATATGTCAGAGCGCTCGCCTTTTATTAATATTTTATATTTGTTTTTATTTTTATCAAAAACCAAACAACGAAAAACAAACAAACAAACCACCCGAAATGGAAATGGAAATGTTGTGTGCTTATTTTCGTATTCATCGCCTGATGAGTTTCCAATGGAAATTACCCACGCATATTGCGTAATGGCTGAAACAGTTTTTCCGATTGCCATTTTTGCTCATTTTTCAATTAAACGCTTTAGCAATTGTCAACTATTTCAATATAGTTTCATGGCATGGCTTATATTGTTAGCTGCTTTAATTTGCCATCGGCTGTCGTTTGTCACAGTTCGAGTGGCTCTTTTCCTCCCACTCCCTCACGGTCTGCAACTGCATTTGCATTTGCATTTATTTTCATTGCTTTAGCTGTCATTGCTTACGCTCTCTTGCCTTTCGATGGCCATCGCAATTGAAGGCCATTAAAAGGCATGATGCCTTTTTTGCAGAAAATATTTAAAATGAATAACCATGGACCACTCAGCGAACGTTCAAACAAAGCTGAAAAAAATATACTTGGATGATGAATTTGAGATATAAATAAAAGAAAATAAGCCCGATGAATTGATACTATTAAAAATTATTAAGAGCAATTTAATTGATTCTTAGATAATACAATACAGAATGATTTATAGATAGAATTTCAGAAATTGCTGAAAAAAGCAGCACCATTCCCCCACACATATTTCACAACCCTCCGAAGTATTCACCAAACAAAACTTCATCAAAAAAGATACAAAAATAAAATGAATCTCAGCCAATAAACCATAAAATGACAAGCAACCCAAAATGCAGGGCTGGACATTGACAAAGCTCTCCAAGAAATTGGCCCCAGAAATATGCATGACTACGAAAAGGGGACAAAGAAGAAGCAAAAGCACTGAAAAACACAATCCAAACAAAAGGAAATTAAAAACATAAATATAAAAGTCAACCCACATACGCAAGGGTCAGTCGGTGGTAGCAAGGTGCTGGTCTGGTGCTGCCTGCACTGCCCCATTTTTATGCCACACAACCAGTGAAAATTATGAGTCAAAGCTTTTTGTATCTGTGGCCAAAGAGTTGTGTAGTGTAATTCATTTGCTCTGATGTCTTCAAACAACAAACAAAAAACAAGAAGAATTAAAAGCAAACCATGGCGACAAAATGCAGCAAATATTCAACACTTTTCCAAAAGGGAATTGGTAGGAAAAGGATTGGGACTTGGGGCTTGGGACTGCGGCAGCAGAAGACGGACTCCGGGTATACGACTCCACTCCGGTCGCCGTTGTCGCTTAACATAGATAAATTGCGTTAGAAAAAGGGGCGTCGGTGTCCCCGGGTCCATTCGTATAATTCACTTTTGTCAGACTCATAAAAATTGTTGAGTGACATTTGTTTGTGTTTTCCCGTTTGCCATTTGTTCCTGTTCTGTTCTTTTGCTGTTGCTCTCTTTTCACTGATTTTTGTGTCACACTGCAGCCATCTTTTTCTTTTCCACAAGACTACACCCACACTCGCATAGATACTAACGCTCTCTCACCCATACACACACACACACACACACACAACGAAAGGACAGTGTTTTGCCATTTCGCTTTTAGCATTTTTCTTTCTTTTTTTGCGCCGACAGCCGACTGCCTGCCTACCAGAGCTCTCGTGTTGCCTGCCGTCTCTTCTGTCTCCACATAAAAGAAAATTAGTGAGTTTTGTTGCAAAAATATAAAACATGCCTACCCTCCTCCTCCCATTTTGGTGTTCTTTTTTTGCTTTTTTTGGTTTTTGCTTTTGACATTTCTGTTGTAGGTACATAATGACAAAGGTTTCCGTTTTCAAATGGCCCAACACACAAAACGATGAAAAAGCTTAAAACTTGCCTTTGTTTTTTAACGTTTTGTTTCGGAATTTGAATAAAAATGCATGGAAATTGCATAGTTGTGAGCAATTGGAGCCCTTGTTTGCCCAAAGTCGCATGTGTCTTGGGTGATTGTCGCCTTTTTTTGTTCTTTTGTTGCCAGTACAACAAAGGCTGGAAAGTGAGTAGAGAGTGTTTCACTCTCATTTAACAATTACAAATGCAGAACATGGCATGATCGAGATACTCCAAAGCAACGCGATTTTTGTCTCTTCCAAACACATGGCAATTAGGATTCTCCATTTTCCATTGTCCCTACACTGCATTCAATTTACTAGAAATATGCAAGTGATTTTTTTTAAGTCAACAGACAAAGTTCGATTGGTGGTTTAGCATATTGAACGGTCAATCGCCACCTGGCCACGCCACTTGCTCTTCTAACGAAGCACAAAACGTCCACAAATCACGACCTATACGTGCATCCCGACTTCGACCAGCACTCCACTCCATTTCCGTTACGCTATCCAGCGTCCAGCGTCCAGCATCTATCCACTGCACCTTCGCTTATTAACAATCCTTGGAGAGATTTGCCCCCGTACACCATCTCTGGTCATTCAGGGTGGGTGGCCATTTTCCATTTCCCGCTGGCAGGGGCCCACTGCCATTGCCATTGCCATTGCCGTTCGCCATTTTCCACATTAATGAAGTGCTCTGCTCGTGTGGGCAAGTTGTTACATTTTCTCTTTTCTTTCGCTACGGCGCTGATTACATGAGAAATTCATGTTCAAATTCAAATTTAAAACTTTTGCCAACTGACGGGGAAAAACTTTGCTCAACCAGGTAACCGACAAATAGAAAATAAACCAACGAAAATGGAAGTTTTCTCAACAGAAATTTTCAGCTCGACTTGTGTTGAAGTCGTGCCATTGCACTTTTGGATACTTCGAGAAGTGTTTCTCTTCCACCGTCTGCTCCTCTTTTGCTGTCTTGATTTTGTTTCTGTCTGACCATCATTTTGTCGCTGGCCATTGCAGTGGAAATTTTTGTGCCAGTATTTCTCTGTATTTTTCCAATGTGCTGGCTGCATTCAAATATTATCAATTTCCATGGCTAACGATTTTTTCTCGCCAACGCTAACTGATTGAATTGTTAGAACGCTTTACGTGTGCGGCATCGAAAATGTGCAATTGAACCTGAAACCTCTAGAACCCTTCCTCATGTCTGCCACGCCACTCATCCTCAACTATGGCAGCGGGGAAAAATCAATTTTCGTCGAAATAAATTGTCGAATTTTGGGTATAAATTGCAATCGATTGCCCGCAACACGTTCTTCTCTGACTAACTGATTTTCTTCTTTTATATTTTTGTTTGTTGGTTGTTATGTCTACCAACCCTTTTCGTGGTCAGCCAAAATGATGTTTCGAAATGAGATTATTTATGATGGTCGCCGCCACACACACAAAAGCACAAAAGGGCTTTTCATTTGAGGACTATAAATATCCATTATTTGTTAGCAGTCTCGCAGATAAATCAGTGTACCAAGCATGTCATGGCGGGGCCTTCTTATACATGCCTCTTCATTTAACCGCGCTCCATTAGCCGATCATTAACCTATTTAATTATTTCCTCAAGAACATGCACGATGCTAGTACAGATTCAAGGTTGATATTTATTTAAAAATTAGTATTATGTTGATATTCCAAATTTATTAAATCACTTCTCATATTTCTCCAGACGTTTCCATGACACTCAATGATTGGGACCCCATAGAGCAGAACAAAAGTAGTTTACCCAACTAATTAATTTATGTGTACCTCTCTCTCTTTCTCTCTCTCTCTCTCTCTCTCTCTCTCTCTCTCTCTCTCTCTCTCTCTCTCTTTCTTTTCTCCTTAACTGAAATAAACAGCAGCTTCATTATATTTTTGTGTTGTGCTCTCTGAATATCATGAACATTGCTCATACGACACGGATGACGTGAATTTGCTGCTCTGTGGCTGTGGTTGGCTCTCCTGCTTCTGGGCGACTAATTGTCCCAAAATGACAACGCAAATTTGTGCAAATTCGCTATGCTAACCCACACTCACACTCACACTCAAACAATGACATAAAACGCTTTGCAAAATAACCGAAAAATTTGTGTTAAATAAGCGAATAAAAGCAATGAAAGTTTTGCCACTTGCCTGCGTCCGGTGGGGTCCGTTCATTCGTGTGGCATGTCCATCCATCCGTCCGGGGTACGCTTCTGTGCCGTGCACTGGTCTTCTCCTGTCCTGTTCTGTTCTGTTCTGGCCACGTTGTCGGTCATTTCCTGTTTTATTTTGCCAACTCATCATCATTGCCGTTGCCATCCTGGATGGTTAGCATTAAATTTAAAGCCTGGTTGGTTGCCGCTGCCGCTGCCACTGCCGGTGCCGGTGCCGCTGCCTCGCCTGCCTGCCCCGTCTGCGCACCACTCTTAAGTGGTTGGCACGTTTCAGCGTTTTCAGCACTTTATTTAGGTTTTCATTTTCATTTGCTCTCGCTCTCGCTTTCGTTTCGTTTTCAATCCAAATTGTTGATTACTTGCCAGTTGGGCGCTGATTGCTTCACGTGATATGCACATTAGCATTTCTGATTCAATTTGGTGGCATGATGTTTGCCCTTGCCTTTCGGTTCTTGCTTTGACTCTCATTTCCAATATATCTCGACGAGATAGAAAGGGTCCATTATAGTTGACAGCAGCCCTGTGAAAAGACAAATTCATACAATGTCAACACAAAACCATTTCCCACTTTCCTTACCATTTTTCTTTTTGTTTTCTACTTGTAACCCCTCTCACAGATGGGAAATCGAAAAGGAAGCACACAAAAATTTTGTTTAACAAGCACTTATTTAGATTATATTTGTTGATTTCCACTTATGGAGCACTTAATGTGAACACGACTTCCACCCACAACCCAACCGCAATCTAGAACGCTGTATGGCATGTATTTTCTATCGGGGTCTGGTATATCTATCAGCGTTGACAGTTTTCCCCAGCTCGGTTACAGTTTCATATTTCTTTGCCGCCGCCCAACAGTTGTTTGCCACTCAAGTATGATTGATAATTCTGATGATTCATGCGTGTAATTCAGCTTAGGGTTTTTCTGGTTTTCTTCTCTCTTGTTTTGCTTCCTTGGGGTCAGCGGCATTATGTTGTGACATTTATAAGGAATTTATTTTGCTTATGATATCTTTGATTGCGTTTTTTTGTGAACATTTTCGCTTTAAGAGCTGCTTTAAGAATGTCTTTAAATGGGCACTCTTCGCCCTACTAAGTAAATTACCACAACCCATTAAAACGATGCCAATTAAAATTCAGCACGTTCTCTTAGAGCTTTCCCCCGAACTGAGTTAAGTTGAGAGTCATAAGCCGTGCCATAAAACAGGCAAAACGAACGACCGCACAAAAGCCATCAAAAATATTGTAACACATTTTGCCTATTAATTGCAAGAACCAGCCAGTCCAAGTCTTCTCGAAGGAAACCCAGTCTGTCAGTGGAGGAAAATCCACTCAGCCCAGCACCGCATAGAATCCACAACTTTTCACCTTTTCCACCTAAAGCCATTCCCCAGTGGTCTGTTCTTAATGAAATTTTGCAACATTGTTGAAGGAGTTGTCGCTGTCCAAAGGGGCACCTGTTCTTTCGTCTCTCTGTCCTTCCTTAAATAATGACTAACGAAAACTATAAACTCATTTGTGTATTGGGAACCGGAGTGGGTACGTGATTCGACGGGCACAGGTCACATTTGCAGCAGCTGCAGCAACAGCAGCGGATGAGAAGTTCGTAAAACTTTTAGGTGCCAAAAAGGTGAAGCGTTGCTCGATTTCGTTTGCTCAGTTGAGTGCGGTAGAAAGACTACAAATAAAATCCCAAAAATGCCAAAAATTCCGAGTGCAGAAATACAGCAAAAACCAAAACTATACATGAGTGTCTCTTCTAACAACCTATTGAACCCGCACATGGGTTAACATTTATGGCTGTAGACAAAGTTCACTTGCAATCGCAACACTTTTGTCTGTCATTCGAGCCAATTTTTCAAATGCTTCTGCCCCAAAAACCTTCCCTGGCCCTGCCTTCTGGAGTTCCCTTTTCTGGCCCGCATGTTGCCATGACAGTGGGAATAAATTGCAAACGCAAAATGTTGTGCGCAGAGTAAACAGAAATCTATGTAAGCAAATTGCACACACACACACCCACACACGGAGATACATTGTGAGACAAAAAGATACAAAACTTCCAGTTCCCCAGTGCGGCACAGAAATGACGAAGTACGCGACCTCACTTTTTTTGGCAGGGAATGACAGACACACTGAGTGACGGGGCAGACTGACTGACTGACGGCCAGGTTGAAAACGTTACTCTGTCTGCACTGAGCGAAAAGTTCAACAATATTTATGGTAATTAAAATTGATTTGAAAAGTTTAGATTGTCTGTGTGTGGTCGTTGAGTCAGGAAGGGATACTGGCAAGCGTGGATGTGTTGGGCAAAATCTCTTCAAAAATGCACAATGTTTCAGAGTGTAGTATGACTCTGGTGGCTCTGGTTGGTAGTACAGGGGGCCAATTTTTTGGGCAACACACAACATCCTACACACCCCCTATATATGCTCGTATAGCCGCCACCATCCTGCCATCCTGCATGTGTGACAAAACTTTCTAATTAAAGTTGTTGCATTCCCGAAAAGTTGTCAAGTTCTCACCGAGTTTGTAGTTGGTAAGGGAAAAGTTTTCGGTGTCGGCTTTTAGGCGCAATGCGTAATATATTTTTGTTCTGCTCTGCTGCTGTTTTTGGCGCTGGTGTTGAGGTGCGCGGTTGGTTCCGTTTATGCAGACATACTGAAGTCGGATTTTAATTAGGTATCTGCCAATTAGGCTCCCAATTAGAAGGTCAGAGTGTTAGTGGCGGAATAAAGAGAACTTTAACAAACCAACTGGTCCTAGAGGCCATCTTCTTTGTTATATTTTGTTGGAAAGTCACTTGATTTACTCAACTGCAATGACCGGAGATCTGTTAATAAAATTTGTTCTTCTTCAACTAAAAACTATGACGGTAGACCAAACCCTTTCGGTCAAGAAACAAAACATAAGAACAAAATTAAAGTAAGCCCAATTCATTTCTGCATTGGACCCCAAAGGGTCTTGAGCGATGAGGCTGCTTCGAATCGAAATAAAACTTAGCCAACTCTCCAGTAAGCATTTCTGAATGAAAATAGAAGACAACAAAAAAACTATTCGTTGGTTTGCTCTTAAGTTTGCAATATTTTTTAAGTTTCCCATTCAAATTGAATTAAATAATATGCACTCGACTCGCAAACAGAACTTTCTCTGAAAACTGAACTTTCGCTGGGGCTCGGCTGGGCTCGGCTCGAAAGGGAAAGGCAGATGGGAGGGAGGGCAACGGGTAACCCAAATAAGGCAGAAAGGAATCGTAGCCATCTCTCTCTCTTGCAACTGCAACTGGAAACAACTTTCATAATTCATTTCTGCCTGAGTGTAACAATTTTTGCACTTTATGACTTTCGAGTGCGCGCTGTGCGAGTGCCTTGAGTTTGACTTGACTTTCGGAGCCCCGCAAATCATGCAACTGCAACAGCAGCAGCACAGCGGGACCAGGCACCCAAGTCAGAGAGAGACAACCAGAACCAGAACCAAGAACAAGACCGAGAGCATTTCAAGTTGCAAACATTTTTCGGGGTGCATCCTCCATCCATGACCCTCTGCCTCTCTCTCTCTCTCTCTCACTCTGTCTCTCCTCCATCCATGATTTTTTGTGCTAATTACAGGGGAAGCAACGCTGATGGACGGCGCACTCCACTTGGCAACAGCCGAAAACAAACTTGCGGCCAAGAACAACAAACAGGCAACCAGAAAGCGACGATAACCATAAAGGCTAACAAAACACCAGCAACAACAACTACAAAAAGAAGCAGGCGAAAAACAAAGAGTCAACGACAAGCCAAAAGGCAAGGCCAGGCCAGGCCAGAAGCATGACCAGGAAGTTGTAAACGGCATTCAGGCAGGCAACCAGAGAGTCAGGGAGCCAAGGAGCCAGAGAGCCAGGGACACCAGCTCTAGAGAGGAAGAGAGGTACAGGGACGACTCCAAGGAAAGACAAAGCCAACCGGCAGCAGGTTCCGTGAGCCGAGGGACAAACAGACTGGCAGGAAAAACAACCTCGAGCTGGCTGGCCAAAAGTGCCAGTACATATTCTGGCCAAGCAGGTAGGAAGTCCGGTTTGGATTCCTTTAAGTTCGCTCTCTCCCTCTCTCTCTCCGGCATCTACACAGCACTTGTTTGCTTGTGAAGTGCCGGCTTGAAACAACAAGTAGCTTACTCCATCCAAAAAACGTACTCTCTCAAAACGAACCAGCTCAAAGGCAAAGACTCTGAGATCATTTACTGTGGGTGCCCTTGAAATTCTCTTCCTCAAGAGCCCCCAGGCAAGGACTTTCATACCTCAAGCTCCAAAGGCTTCATTAATTATGCCAACAGCGAAATGCTAAAGGCTTGAATTGTTTTGGACTGGACTTTCATTTGTGTATGAAGAATGATTTGTGGTGCCGATGTCTACGCCAATGACAGTTGGGAATAACCGCAATTTATGAAATATTCAAATCAATTTTTGTAGCAGAAGCAGAATCAGGAGCAGCAGAGTCTTCACATCGAGACATCTGTTGTTTTGCTTAAATTTTCATTCCTCTCCGTAAGTTTGAGGTTCGATTTCATACATATATAAACATTGTTTATGTCACGCCTTGACACGCATCGTCCTTCTGTGTAAAACAACAACAATTTTCGATTTATATGCCACAACAACAGCAGCAGCAGCAGCAGAAGTGGCAATGCTGGGGTCAGAGGCTTACATAAAGACAATTGAATGTACGCGACTGGCCCAAAGGACTCCGTACAGCTCTTGGTATCCCTTATCGCATACATACTCCCCCACACATAAATATAAATAAATACATATAAATAAATAAGAGGCATGGAAAAGCACAGGGGAAATGGAGTCGGAATATCGAGTCGTGTGTATAGCGCAATCGAAAACAATCACAATGCCACAGGAGCAAATAAAAAAGGTCGACAGAGGGAGAGAGAGAACGGATACGCAATGGCAATTTTTGGGTAAGTGAAATACTTGGAGCCATTCAGCCGTTTCGGGTTGGCATCAATAATTTCCTTTTGATGCATTTAAGGCACGTGAATTTTCAATAAACCAAACAATACAGTAATTAACGGTGGACCCCATGGGAGTACATTTATACTGTATTCACCATTTGATAAATAATTTCTCGAATGCCTGGCGAATCTTTAAAATGCTAAATAAAGACCGCTAAAAGCGCACTACATTATTCCTTGGCAATGCGATTGGTATCTGGTGAAAAATGTATCCACTTAACTAGCCAAACACTTTGGGCAACACACAACACAATACGAAATTAAAACTATTTTGGTATTTGCCAGGGCTTATCAGAAAAATACCACACGAATCTTGACAATGGGCTGCTGAGCAATTAATCTCAACGCACAAAACCGAACAAAATACAAAACTGAAGAAATCCGGTTGGCATAGCTATTGGCTGGGGTCTAATGCTGCTGATAATTTATGGGCCTTTGCAGAGAGCCTTTGCGTACACACACACACAAAAATCAACGCTCATACAATTTGCATAAATTGAAGATGTATCAAATGAAATTGAGGTAATAAACTCAGCGACTGGGAGGCTCTATCATACATAGGCTTGAGCTTTGATGTGAATCTGGATCTGGTATCGGCAGAACTGGAGTAATTGGCACTAATTTGCTTTCACTCCATTAAATGAGTGTGCTCCCCACAATCCAGATGCAAATGAGGGCGTTCCACTTGATAGACACAAAAGACAAGAATACAGGTTCCCTCCTGCTGCTGCAAATCCCATTAAAATCAATTAAGAATTGGAAATAAAATCAATCTTTGGCTATACTCGTACACTCCCCCAGTACGAGTATGTATGAGGAAGTGACACAAACCTGCTGCTACGTTTTTAGCCAAATTTATGCAAACTGCTGACAAAATGTTCAAAATTACATCCGCTCATCCTCCCCGAAAACGAAATGAAACATCTGTGAGTATGTGACATCCCTCGCACCTTATCACCAGAGCCAGATACTCGTGCACCATGTGAACGACCGTGAACCAAGTGGCAAGAGTTCAGCGAAATGCCTCAGGTAACCAGCTGTTTCTCAGGCTGAAACCTAAGACTATGCTGTTTTCTGATGCTGATACTGATGCTGCATTCAGCAAACAACATGATGCTTTATAAAATATGTTGACGGAACAACTTAACTGACCAGAAAGACAACGGAGCAGACAAATTTTCAGATGGGAGCCGAAAAAACGTCTCTCGAAATAATACAAATAAAATACCCCGTTGCTGGACGGCGCGGCTTAATCCGGTTATTAAACTTTACACTGTCCAACCAGGTTGTGTGTAAGTTCCCCCTCCTTTCTCATTTTATTTTGTATTATTTTGTTAAATAAAATGGTTTTTGGAACGACTATAAAAACGCTGCGCATGCTCAGCGACGCTTTTAGTTCATTCAAAAATTTCAAACCGTTCGGTTGAGACTGGAATACACCCCTATACCATATACGATATAATATCTAGCAGACATGTCTCTGAAATACGTAAGTTTTGGAATGGAATGCTGTTGCATTAATTAGACAGTTCTAAGTTGCCGCAGGCTATAAATGAAAGTGTTTTCGGTAAGGTTTCGTTTCTGGTCTTTCTGGACATAAAATGTATTAAATAATGCAACAAATTTGTTCTAATTGAGAATTTGCATACGAATAAATTAGTGAACAAAATCCTGTTTAAGAAACTCAGAATCATTTATAGTGACGTAAAAGATTATGCAATTGGTTCTGACGGCAAGCAAGTTCAGATATTTCCATATTAATATCATTTGTTTGGTGAATTAAAATTGATTTTGGAAATATATATCAGCTATTAAATATTTATAAAAGACTCGTCTGTGGTGACATCCACCATGGTATTTGCCTATATTTATGACTAAATAAATTACTTTATTATCTGAGGTGTGAATCGGCGAACCATGAGCATAAGATGGCAGATAACTTCTTTCTTTTCATCGACACAAATTTGCATACATTTCAAGCTCGATTAGTTTCATTATAGTGCATATGTTAATCCGGGTCTAATGACCTTTCTCCCCAGAGGGAAAAGGCAGCAAGCTTCCGTTAGTATCACCAAGCGAATATAATGGGCCATCAAACGTATCTAGTTTCAGTTCCAAAAAAGACGCCAAACAATGCAAGGTTTTTGCTATTTTTGGAGGTCGAAACGAATCAGCTTAAAATACCTTTCGAGCACCCACACTTCCAGAGCTAAATTTTGGCCAAATTTTAAAACTGGAACAAAGCTTTTTGGACTAGTGGCTATGTCCAAAGTCGAACAATAGGGCCATAACTTAGGAGCATCTTGGCAAAAAGTGGTCTACAAATCAAAACTGGATCACTGGATAAGGTTAGGCCATAGCTTCAACTAATTTTCCCACTGTTTTCCAGTTATTAATTGCCTCTGCGGTGCTGATCGGCGTGTGCCATGGTGATGTGTCGGAAATAAACGACCAAAAAATCGATTTGCTAGTGCCATTCAATGATTTGTTGCCGCCACTGCTGGATGAATCAACCATAAGCCCAACCACAAGCTCAACCACAAGCACCAGCCCTACATCTACCACAACTACAGTGGCACCTCCTCCTCCCACGGCAGCCATAACGAAACCCACAAAGAAATCGTATTACCAAAAGCCCGCTCAGCTCAACAAGGACGATAAGGTCAAGCCCAGCTCTGGAAAGCAGGCCATACAGCTTCTCTCGCTGGATCTGCTGCCGCCCTTCGAGGACGAGGCCAAGCCAGAGGAATCAAAGCCCCAAGAAGTAGCCAAAGTAGTGGCCGCGAGTGAGCCCAAATCTGTGGGCAGCCTGGCTCCCACTCCACTGGCAGTACTGAAGCCCCAACATGTGGCCAAAGTCGCTCCTCCTCCGCAGGCTGTTCTGAAGCCACAGTATGCACGCATTGCCTCCCCGGCGATACATCCCACACAGGCCTCCATTGGGGGAAGCTATACCTCTCGGTTCTCAAACTACTTCCTCACGAGCACCCCGCGGCCACGGCGTGGTCCCCTGCCCACACTGACGCCCTTTCCACGGCACATCAAGAAGTAGAAATCCAATGAATTAATTTAGATAAGAAGTAAATCAAAAGCAAAGTAAACAACAAACATAAAATTAATTAAGCACAACACAAACTGAACGGAAAACAGAGTGAATGAGTGGAAAACATTCTGTATTATTTATAAACGACAGTTTTAAGCGCCACAAGTGAATTATGTGAATTCTGAAAATATACGTAAATTAAAAACAAAACCGATTGAATTTTTGAATAACCGCTGAACAGGGCATACAAAATGGAATGGAAAACATTACAGAAAGTAAATTGTAGGGTAATAGATGTACATATGAATAGAAAAGAGCTGTCATCTCAAGAAACATCAAATGAAGGCCAAATTTCAAAAGGAATTGGAGAAGAGAGCTGTCAAAGAGTTGACAGCTACATTTCAAAATGTATAATATGCAAGGCAAGGTGTCAGCTTCCTTCTGCACAATGCACAAGTAGCTTGTGCGCAATTACATATATCTAGCCTCTCTCTCTATCCCTCTCTCTCTCTATCCCTCTACTCCTTTGTACTGGCTGACACACTCTAATGCGTGTATACCACAAAAGCGGAAAGCAAATTCATCAACGGCATTTAATTAATTGCCAGCAACGTGCAAATAACTTGGCGCCACCGAAACTGAAACCGAAACTGAATCTGACACTGAAAGCCGCTGTCAGCTGCCAAATAGCTACAAACGCTCTTAGCCCCCGGCTAATATACATATTATGGCGCCCTCTCGAATCTCGAATCCCGAACCCCCAAACCCGCACTGAACCCGTCCCCAACGCGTCTCTTGACAGTCGTTCAACCTGCTAAATGCTAATTACGGCCCTCGACGACTTGGCGTTGATGATGTTGCCGGCACTCGGGGCCGCCGCGCCGTCAGATATTTGTCGCATTCGAACAGCGCGCCCAATGTCGGTGCCCGGACAAGGGGACGGGAGCCCTGTTTCAGTGGTAATCGCATAGTTTGGACGATCTAATCAAATCAAATCATTGCCGTACCGATTAGCCATATTTATGGCTCCCGTTTGTCACTCGACATTGATATTGTTTCGTTGTCTGTCCGTTTGTCTGTCCGCGTTAATTACACGGCTGATTGACATTAATGCGTTCGCCCGTGTAGAGGATGAAGAGGATGCCCCTGCCACGGGCGATCTTGATGCAACAGCTTATTCAAATTGATATCTGGCCAATGGCAGATGCGTAACAAATATTTTCCATTGATTAATGATATTAACATAAGTTTAAAAAGCCATATAATGAATGCTTTTGATAAATGTTTTAAGCAATTATTTTTGTTTTTTGATTGGGGGACATTCCCTTGCATTTCATTGATGAATCGTTTCGTTTTGCTTGCACAATTTAATGTTTTATTACAGTTTGTTAATGTTGATAAGCAAAAGGAGGGGCATTAAGCTTTCAGAGATCTGTTTATTTTTGTTAAAATTAATTATGGTACTCATATATCTCATATTTTTGGATGAAAGATTGAAATATTCTTAGTGTTGATTTTGGAATGCAATTTGTTCTGCATTTTGAACGAAATGAAAAGAGCAATTTATACTGTATATCAACATTATTTATGATTTCATTTCAGATACGTTTTCAATTAAAATGTCCAACAGGACAGAAAAATATTTGCCACAAAACCCGAAGCCCAAAATTCGTTCATCTCAATTTAGTGTGAAATTGATAAAACGCTTTTCAATTTCCATGACAACTTTATAAGCCGATTCTCCTGCTATTCTAAAACGTAATTTAAACAAAACTGAAACAGAAACTGAAACCGAAGCCCCTCAATGTCAGGCCGTGACAAAATCATAGCGATTTAATGCGCTTCAACTAATTACTGCCAGTGGCAACAATCTGGCTGATACTCGTCGTAGTATTAGTCTGTTGTCCCCTTCCAGCTGTGGCCGGGAGCTGCCAAGCCAAGCAACGATTTAAATGACACTAAGCGATGCCGAAAGGCGATTCGAATGGTGGGAATTTCCAACGCCAGAACGAACTCTGTGTACGCTTAATGAGCTCTGAATGGTATGCTAATGGTAATCCGATAGAGGGGCGGTCTGTCAGATGCTTTGATGTAACCCTATCTTACCTAATGCAACCTCAAGTCTTCCTTATCGTATATCACACTTTTTTAATTGGATTTCAATTGGTGGCTGATGATAATCCACTTTCGAAGAAGTCCTATCTATAGTTAATGCGATTTTAATAGTATTATGTTTCTCATATTTCGCTCAAGCTGGCTCTCATCTTTTTAAGCATTTAATCATTCTTTTGTCAAAATTATGTTCTTCTAAATGATGTGCTGATGGAAATCCACTCAAAGCGAGGTTTTTAAGATAGTTTTTTCTCTCTTTTCTAATCATTTATTACATTATTAATAAAAAATTCGAAGCCAACAGTTTTCATATTCCTCTCGAAAGGGTATCGGCCTGATGCGCTCTCATTAAAAAAGTTTTGCGTCTGATGCGTGGAAAGCCATTAGATGTTGGCCCTGGCATTGGAGGGGGCTTTCCACACCCCCACCACACACAGACACACACACACATATGCAGGAGTGTCATGAGTGTCTGTGTGTCTGTATGTGTGGATATATCGTGGCAGCATTAAAAATCGCTTTTAACAAATGGTGCCATAAGCTCTTAGGCAAACTTTTAATGTGCACACATACTCGCACATATAGTGGTGGATCCTTGGGAGTGAGGGGGGGTGCGTTGGGTTCAGAGAAAGATTTATGTGGCCAACGCTGGGTATGAGCGTTGCAAAGTATTTTCAACTTTAACACGCAGCCTGAAGAGTGGCCTCGTTCCCCATCCACCACACCCCACTGCATCCTCGTGGCAGAGAACAAGTATTTAGATATATTAAAAGTGTCTAGACACGGCCACATTAAAACAAACAATAAACCATTCACATAATAATAATACAAGAGAGTAGAAATAACAACTAAATTATAATATACCACCCATGTTCGAGTGTGGACTCTTTGAGTGTCCAAGTAGGTTATTTTCATGGTTAATAAGATCGGACTGTTATTTATACTGGATGCAAATGAGAGTCAAGCAGACACCCATTTAACAATCATTTTTTACGCCAATTTAATTAAATTTTCCTACTTGCTTCCACGGTATGTTAATTTTATTTTCAGAGCCAGAGAGCGGAGAAAGACGATTTTCACTTTTCGCAGCTGTCGCTGAATGAATTAATGACCTCAAGTGGATGGTCGAAAGGACAATAACTTCCTGCCACAATACTGCTGTTGCTGCTGCTGCTGCTGCGTACTGCTGTAAATGTTTGCGCAAATTTTAAATTGATAGTAAATATTAAAGTTTGCTCGCAGATTCATGGGTTCCGTGCAGCCTGCTGGATCCTGCTTTAAATGCACTTTTGGCGCCAACTTTTCTCATTTCGGGCCCCGCGGCATACAATAATAATTTTTAATATGGCCATGTTGCAGGCCGTCAACCAAGAGGGATGTGAAATGTGGGATGTGTGTGGACGATGATGAGGTTATCATCCAGCTGGCCACCCACATATCCCTTTAATTACACTTTATCATCAGATGAAGATAAAAAGAGACAGACCCCAACGAAGGATGGTTTGTACTCGTGTATTTCGAGGGTTAAGGTTTGGGTGGATTGGGCCAAATTTACATAAAGAGCAAACCGATTGAAGTATTGATTGTCGAATCAATGTAGCGTCAACGTTGCCAACGTTGATCTGCCCATTAGCCGGGAGCTACCCATAGCAGGGAGCAGACCCATAGATGTTTCACCCAACCGTTAATGTCTCGCTTCAGTTACAATAACGGAAATGAGTTTTAATGTGGAAATAATTGCATGTCATTGACGTTGACAACAGCAACAGCAGTACATCCACACAGAAAAGGCCGAAACAGCGACAGCGAGACAGATACACAACCCAACAAACCATGTGAGGAATATTGATATACAATAATATCATTAAATTTCATTTCATATTTGCTCTCTGATAAATGGCAGACAGTTCAAGTTGCTTCTGTGCCCCTGCCACTGCTCCTGCCACAGCTCCTGCCACTGCCACTGCCACTACCACAGATGTATCTGTATCAGTTTCTGTGTCTGCATCTTCTTCAGAATTGATTGAAATCGAAATGCAAAACCTTGACTCACTTCTCATTCGGCATCTGGCATTTCTTTTGATTCATAACTTTTTCTGGCTTTAATTGAAAAGTGAAATCCACAAGTCCATTGAGTTATATATTATTTTCTTTTTATCCTCTGATTTCTTTCGTTTTTTGTTTTTTTTGTTTTGCCCATTGAAAGAAGACCTTGATTTTTGGTATTTGCAATTAAATTTTGATGCTGGAATCGAGAGCACATTTGTATGTAATATTTTTTCTTGTGCCCCAGAAATTCTATATAAATATACAAATTCCCAAGACAGCTGTGCAGAAATGCATTAAATAAATTCTGGAAAATGTTTTGAGCTGTCAGAAAATGTATTTCCATTAAAAAATCAAAGATTCTTTGAAGTTTATTGGGGTTAAAGATAATGCAACGTCCCTACATCAGATAATTATTTTGTATCTGCAGCAAAGAAAATATAAATAATTCCAGGCAGTGCCAGCTGCTGCCTCCACTCAACCATTTTACTCTCTCATATCTTTTAAGAATATCTGGGAAAATTCATGATTTTTGCTGGAAATTCAAAATGCAAAACCGAATGGCAAAAAAACAAATCATTTCTTATTCGCTTAACGTTTCCAGACAAAATGGAACTACGCATGAATAATGAATACTCTGGGCATCCGTCAATCATAAACTTTGATTACAATTTGTTTCGAGCTCAGGCCCAGGCCCCGGCCGACAAACGAATTGAAGAAAATGACAAAATAGATTATCACTGGAAAAACAAGAATATGAAAATGGACAAAAATCAACACCCAGCACGTCCCTGCAACAAAAAATGAGTTGAGCATGAAGTCGAGTCAGGACAGAGCAGAGAATCCTGCAAACAAATACAGTAATTGACCGGAGGAGCAGATATATTTGACATTAAAATAAATAATTCATTTCATTCAACAACAAACCCGTGTTAATTCTCAGACTCTAGAGCGTGATGGGGCTGGGGCTGAGGCTGGGGCGCTCATAGAAATTATTAATAATTTATTTTAGCACATTTCTGGGATTTGGCACGCCGGCCACACGTTTCGGCAATTTCCGGGGCAACAAAACCGGAAAAATACTTGAAAATGTAATAAATTTCGACAGACGTGGAGGCTGGGACCTGGGACGAAGCTGATCCCCAGCCGGGGACCTGTCCGTGTCTGTTTGTGTGTGTGTCAAGGGGCGACAGCTGTGCGGCCCCGGGATGGGCTCCTGGAGAGCGGGTCAAATGTGAGTGCTTGACAAACTGTTGCCGCCGGGTCCAAATCAATGACAAAAATTACACACGAATGCCCTGGTCTTGGGGTATTCCTGAAAATATTTGCAAACTTAACACCCGCCACACCCTTCACGGCCTTCGGGGAGGTGAGAAAATTAATTTCATTACCGAGTTTTGCGCCTGGTTAAGTTCTCCAGCCAAATGGCAATTTATTTAATGCCATGACCTTAACTCTTGTGATTTCAATTCAGTTTCCCGTATACTTCTCTCATTAAAAACTTTGAGACCTTTGCTTTCCTTTCGTTCACAAAGCCAATTAAATGAAATTGTTTCAAGTACTTGGGCCATGGTCGTGAAAATGAGCGCCAAAAGGGGCCAAAATTTAGATTTTGTTTGTTTGGTAAATGAAAAGTGAATTTTCTATAAAGTAACACTTTCACAGGGCCATAATTTTATTTCATTTGTTAATTGCCGACTTCTATTTTTGAATTCTTACTTTACTGAAATTTATCACATCTAAAAGTCCCTTCACTACAATGGCCAAGAAAAGTGAAAAGTATTTAACAAAATCAACAAAGAAGTCCATTTTCACCCCCCACCTTGACCACTCCGTGAAATGAGAGCAAATGAAATCCAAGACAGAGCCTTTTGTATAAATTATTTTCCGCATCGCAGACACAAAATACAGAAAAACTGCCTCTCGCTGGGGCAGTCTTAAATCAAAACACCAAAGCTTTTCAATGCCACGTTGTGTTGCTTGGAGGTCAAAAAATGAGCAAAAATCAATGGCAGGAGGCAAGGGATGTATCCCTGGGTTCTGACACTGAAACTGGGACTACAATGGGGACTGGAAGTCGGACTGTTGGGTGTTGGAGAATGGGAGTGGACGCGTGCGACTGACGAGCTTAGCTGAAAAAGACCATTAACAAAGTAAACAGCTGCAGACGCGCTCCGAGAGTCTGTGAAGTCTCCCCCCAAGAATACAGTCGAGTCAGCATTATATTGTATACTGAATGGAGGGTAAAATTAAAGAATTCTCTTTGTTTTGACACCTCATTCTGAAGTTCTTAAAAGTGGGTACTCCTGCTGCCGCTGTTGCTGCGGTTGTTGCTGATAAAAATCGACTGCGTAACATATTAGCATAATTTGTAGGCAAGTTTTAAATAAACAGCCGTAAAATTCCGCCACCAACTAAAGCTCACAAGACGCCACTTGAACAGAAATTACGGTTTTCCTTTTTATTTGGGTCAGCATGAGATAAGCCAAGGTAACCCGTGTTCCCTCTTCAGATCTCTGAGAACATTCTGAGCCAGTTCTTATCTCCCGCATCTTGACAAGTAATTGCTCATGATGACCCAGATTAACGACGGTTGGGATTGAAGAGGTATCCTAGGGTGAAGCTTGCCCCAGATTTGATTAATTTCAAAGCTAAATTTGATTCCCCGCTGGGTTTGCGACTCCATTAAATCAGTGTGCAGTATTGTGTAGTAGATCTAGTATAAAAGAGACGTCCGACTTGATGGTCCCATTTCATTTCCTTGCCTTATATTTCGATCCACGAAGCATCCATAAATATCATAGCGATGAGGGAACTGTTCCGGCTTGAATATAAATAAAAGCCAGAACAGAAATCGATGGCCCTCAATGGCACCACCACAAGACATCCGTCAGTAATGGTGGTAATGGTTGGTGTTGGTGCTGGTGTTGGTGCTGGTGTTGGCGAAATGGCCAACGGACAACGATCCACAAAACCGAAAACGGCACATATCGGTTATTGAAATTGTCTCGCAGGTGTCATTAACGTTGGCAGCACTTTACTGCCAGCAGTAGCCATGGGCGAATAGCAGTAGCCACCGTTGGAGAATGTGCAGATGGAGCCGTAGTAGTAGCAGCAGGTGCTTCCATTTGTGGCCGTGGCATAAACGAAGACCAAAGTCCGCAGGACCGTAGTCAGCCTTCACTCTCTACTCTCCTCCGTTGTCAGCCCCTGTCCGCTCTTTGGCAACGTCATTAATTTCGATTTATGGTCATTAAGCTGAAGCATCGGCTCCTTTCTATTTAATATGGAAAATGTTTAATGAGTCCTTATAATTTATGCGCATTTTTGTTGCGTGTGATTTTTCCCAAAAAAAAAATGTATATATATAAATTATGAAAAAATTCTCCCGCCTGTCGATTTGAGTTTACGATTTTAATTAATGCCCTGCCATAGGCCATGTCTCTGCCACATCCTTGTCGCATCATCAGCTTTAATTTCACACTTAAAGTGTGTGCCTCTTCCCGCAAAAAAAAAACTTTTGTTTCATATGCCTCCAGCCCCCGAAGGAGAGGAAAATTATGAAAGAGTCGCAGCATATTTTCTTGCATACTTTTTGCACAAAAATAACAAACCATAAATAATGTCATACGCTCGCCCAAAATGCCAGCCAATGTTTGCCACGCCCCTTAAGGCAGCCCAGGCCACAATTCCACGCAGAAAATATCCTACCCGTGGCCCATCTATATATTTCTTTCTGGTAGCCTTCGGTTTGCTTTTAGGCCAAAGTTTTTGAACTACTTGCACGTCTCTTTTTGGTGCGACGGTTTTTTTTTTTTGGGCGAGGGGGCTTCTCTTTTTTTTTGGATGTTTTGGCAACCCTGCTGTTTTGTGTCTTGGCCGTTTCTTCGGCAGCTTGGCCGAGCATCTTCATCTGCTGCTTAGGGCTGGCACGCCTTCTAGAGCAGAGGCTCCCGCTGCCTGTCGCTGCTTTATGTTGCCGCTGTCGCGCGAACCCAAACTTCAATAGGGCGAAAATGATAAATGGCCATGCTGTGGATTTTTTTTTTCTTGTGTGTGTAAGTAAAAAGAGCGAAGGAGAAATGGAACGAGCATAAGAGAGAGCATAATGTGTGAGAATAAATAGAATCAAATAATTTTTGGATACTTGTTTGCAAGAAACAAACCAAGTCTTAAGTAAAATTTAAGCAAAATTAAAGACAACGATTAAATAATCCCCACGAATGCACAACATTTTGGCCTTTTCCCCACACACACACACACACACACACAAAACCGTTTCAGCTTAAGCTCGAAGGCACTTAAATATTCATCATGATTACATCGAATTAAATGATATTAACACAATCCCTGTATCCTGGTGTTTGTAATGGAAAATCTACTTGAATTTTCTTGAAAGTAAAATTTTACTTCATTCAAAATTTAGGTATTTCAGGAAATCCCCCTAATCACCTTACAAACCAAAATCAATAGGAAAACCCACTGCCTGATAACATCATTAGAAATGCTAAGAGCTTTGCCTTTGGTTACAAAAGTGAAAATGTTTCGAGTACTTGCAGTCGTTTTTTGAGCCGGGGGGGGGGGCGGTGTTTCTTCATTGTGCATTCCAAGCCCCAAAAATGTTCCAGCCCCCTTGCCCCATACGAATATCCGACAAGTGAAAATCCAAATGCGTTCGTACGTTTTCCCTCCATGTTTACACAATTCAACCGCAAAATCCTTTTGTTTGCCAAATATGCTCGGCGTTCTGTGCTCTCATCTACGTTCGTATCTACGTGTGTGTGTGTGTAGATTTTCTTCTGTGTGTGTGTGTGTGTGTGTGAACAATGCATTGCTTCCTGTGTACGTTTGTGTGGGACTCTGCCTTGTTTCCAGTCTTAGCGATAATGATGTTTATTTAATGCATTTCAGGTGCAAGGTGCTATTTGCCATTTGACGTTTTGCGCGCGCCATCGTACGTCGGATTTCAGTGCCCCACCCACCATCAGCCCAGCCACCATCTTCATCCAGCACCCTGCTGCAACCTCGACTATCTTCATCTGCAACACACCCACTCTCGCTCCTCCTCTACTGACACTAATGCCCTGCTTGGGCCATTGGCTTATTGGTAGTGGGTGTGAGAAAAAAGGGGGAGTTAGAAGCTGAAGCTCCAAGTGGGATGAGTGGGTGGATGAGCATTGTGGGTGGATGGCGCTCATTATGCCAAACGTGGCTCCATTCCATGCGCCCGAGCAGCTGCGACGTGCATGCGATAAGCGAGAGCGTTAGCTCAATGTCATACGCAGCGTATACGTAATGGTTCGGTTCGGTTCTGTACGGTTCGGTTCCGTCTCCCCTTTTTGCAAGCACATTGTCCTTTAAAATGCAACACACGTTTTTGTGGCACTGCATTTATCGTCCCATCACATCCCATCCCCATCGCCATCCCCAAACCCGCTACTCAAGCAACGGCAACACTCTACCCATAAATAATGCACATAATCACATTTAAATAAGTAATTTAATTTGTGATTTTCACATATCGTTAAGTTCTTAAGCTTCATAATGAAAGCGTAGCGATGGGAGGTCTTCATTGCATCTCATCTCGTTAAATGCATTTACATTTAGCTCTTTTGTGCATTTAAACGGTTGCTATGTATGTTAACTGTGTGGTTATCGCAAGGGTGTAAATACTGGCAATTTTGGGAGAGCTGACAATTAAATATGTACGTATATTCCTAGGTTATTTATATCACATGCTGATAATCTTATCGCTACTATCCGTAGAGGTTGTACTTGGTGCGTCCTCACTTCAGCTGTTTCCGTAGTGTAGCGGTTATCACGTGTGCTTCACACGCACAAGGTCCCCGGTTCGAACCCGGGCGGGAACAAGACTTTTTTATACCCGATACTCAAAATGAGTATTGGGGTATATTAGATTTGTGGTAAAAGTGGATGTGTGTAACGTCCAAAAGGAATCGTTTCCGACCCCATAAAGTATATATATTCTTGATCAGCATCAATAGCCGAGTCGATTGAGCCATGTCTGTCTGTCCGTCTGTCCGTCCGTCCGTCTGTCCGTCTGTCCGTCCCCTTCAGCGCCTAGTGCTCAAAGACTATAAGAGCGAGAGCAACGATGTTTTGGATCCAGACTTCTGTGATATGTCACTGCTACAAGAATATTTCAAAACTTTGCCCCGCCCACTTCCGCCCCCACAAAGAGCGAAAATCTGTGGCATCCACAATTTCGACGATACGAGAAAACTAAAAACGCAGAATCGTAGAAGTGACTATATCTTCTAGAGTGCAAAATCTGAGCCAGATCGTATAATTATTATAGCCAGAATCAAGAAAACAATTTCATTTTTTCTCGCCCTGTCTCTCTCTAACACACACGTAGCATAGCCGGCTTTGCTTAGAGTACAACATTAGCGCCTAGATCTCAGAGACTATAAAAGCTAGAGCAACCAAATTTGGTATCCACACTCCTAATATATCGGACCGAGACGAGTTTGTTTCAAAATTTCGCCACACCCCCTTCCGCCCCCGCAAAGGATGAAAATCTGGGGATATTCACAAATCTCAGAGACTATTAAGGCTAGAGTAACCAAATTTGGTATCCGCACTCCTGTTAGATCTCACTATAAAACGTATATCTCAAAATTTCGCCCCACCCCTTCCGCCCCCACAAAGGACGAAAATCTGTTGCATCCACAATATTGAGGATACGAGAATGCAGAATCATAGCTAATGATCATATATATCAGATTGCTGAATCTGGATCAGATCAGATCATTTTTATAGCCAAAAGGAACAAATCCATTTGCACTGGCTACGCAGCACCCGACGTCACGCTCAGACTGATTTTCTGTCTCTCTCGCACGCACTCCTTGTCGCGTCGTTTAATATTAGCGGCGTCTGCCGGAGGAGAGCCATACTGACTTAGTATCGGGTATAACTGTAGAGTTGCAGTCTCCGCAGCAACTCACAACGTTCCCCCTCGTTTCTTTTTTAGATTATTTATTTTATGTTCAATCAAGCCACTAAGGAACTAACGTCTAAAAATAGGAGGATGCCATAAACAAACAAAAAATGCTAAGGTTGAAGTTTGAGAAAGAGATCTACAACCAAATCTTTGGTAGACAAAATGACTGCTGAACAGTGTAATATATCTTTTTTTTTTCTCAGATATTATCGAGGAAGAAATAATTCGAGTGAATGCATTGGAGACCTTTTGTAATATGTGTGATCTTTTTTAGGATGTCCATAGAAAAAACATGGCTGGTTATTTGTTCATCCCTAGATGCTAGAGAAGTAAGCACCGTCTTTAAAATACCATGCTATTCTTCCAAACTAATCACCACAAATATCCCGCAGTAATTCCAGAAACCACCATTCCTCCTCGTTTATCCACTTTCATCGTTTGCACTCCACCCGCTATCACCGAAAAAACATTAATTCACATTTATTTACTGTATCAGCTTGCTGCTGGTACGAGTGGTCTTGGCATTGGGTTGAAACTTTGCATACTTTGCATTTTTATTGCACAACATCCGGTAACAAGGACTTTTCGCAGCATTCAACTGTGAGAGATTCCAGCGGGGAAAGCGGAAGGCGGCGCAACCCCAAGTCAACCCCAAAGAGCCATTACCACAATGCCAGGGCTGCTGCAATTACAAACAGTTGTTCAACTGCTTGACTTGAAATGCAGCTGCTGGAGCTGTTGCCCCAATATGCAGTACCCCCCTCCGACTCTCCTTCTCCCAGTGCTGTATCTGTATCTGATGCCGTAGTTTGTGGCTTACAGATTAAAGCGCATACATCCGTGGCGGCATGGAAAAGCCGGATGATGAGGCCACGGCAAGCCGCGCATGCGTCTCGAGGATTCCAAAACAAAAAAGAATATAGCAACAACAACAACCAAGGGGTAACCGGACCAGGACCGGGAATCGGGTTTCAGGATACACTGGGATCCACTGGGGTCACGCGGAGAGGGCGAAGAGAAGAGTCTGGTCAATGGCGTCCGGTGTCATTGCGTTTCCGTTTGAGTTGGCAATTTATACAATTTTCGCTGGCGCTGCTTGTAAAATGGATAAACTTTGCCACCGCCGCCGCACATTTACTTACTATGCGGCATGCAGCACGGCTATAGCTCTTGGATGGCTCTCGGACTTTTGTCCGGCCTCGTTTTTGGTATGGGGCAACGTTAAATTGATTTATAATTTCTCTGAGAGTCGCATTTTAACTCTTCCTGTTGCCGTTGCCCGTTGCCATTGCCAACACTCCTCCACGAACCGTGCGTCCTGTTCCCGTTCATTTGGCATTTTTTAATTCGCATTTTTACGCTCCAACCGAAGCCTCCAACCGAGGCTATGGCTACCCAAAGAGTGGCCGCGGCCCCCGCACAAATGCTTGGAAAAACATTCTTTACAGCGCAAATGTATGCATTTTCAGCGGCCCTTCGTGTTTGTATGAATTTTAACGCCAAATTGGTAACAGCCACAACTTGCATCAGCGTTTCGAATCATCCACGCACACACGTATACTCGAGCTCTCCTCTTCATTTCCTTTTTTCCAGTGCTCCCTTTAATTAAAAGTCAAAAGTTCAGCAATTGATATTGTAATCAATTCATGAGCCTTGTATTTTATTTATCCTCTTGCCTTTGGTAGCAGCCGAAAATTCCTGGCCAATCAGAATTTATGGGTCAACAAACATTTCGGCAACTGCGCAGGCGAATGCATAAATCGTACTTCTTACAAAACAAATCAAGCGTGGCTCTTGCCAAGGGATTTTCGTTTCATCAAAGCTACTTTTATGGGAACGTTAATCACATTAATAAGAACCGAAAATATCAACAGTGAATGGCCATTAAAGTGACTGGATTCAAATGGAACTGTAAATGAAATCTGCCATCGAAAAATCAAAAAGAATCGCGCAAGGAGTCGCTGAGCATAATGTCCTCACAAATAATCAGAATAATGCAGGCAACAGAAGTGATGAGATGAAAAGAGAGGACGAGTACTAGTAGGGATAGCCGGAGTAAATGACAATAATGACATAATAAAAACGACTGTTAAAATATACAGAAAGGGAGGAAGGTTCGATACGACATCGAAGTATTAGATACCCTTAGAAATCAAAAGAACCGACCCGTTTTAAAGGACCCGTTCAACCACAAACACAATATTAAGTAATCTAATTGTTGCCTCTGCTTTTTTTCGTTACAAAACCCCCATTCAAAATATGAATACCCTCTAAAAGAGTATACCAAACATGATGGCAACTAGCAGACAGAAGCTGCCACTGCCACTGCCCCACTGCCACTGTGGCTAAGCAGCATGACAATAAAATAAACGTTAATAACGATAAGATAAGACTGAGCTCAGACAGACATTTGCTGCGGTTCCGTGGTATGAGGGCAAATGTTAAAACAATAACCAGCTAAATGTGCCAAACAAGTCTGGAGGGGTAGGGAGAGCGTGACCAAAGACTTGGAATTTGTCCGCCACTAAGCTGTGAAGATGAAGACGTTCCGTCCGTCCGTCGCTCACGAAATGAGTGTCACCAGAAATGTCCTAGTACTAGAGAAGCAGCTCCATCCCAAAATGACATTAAATTCGGCTTAGAAGAGGGGGAAAATATATATATCTATTTGAATTGTGACTGTCATGTCAAACAATGTACTAAGGCTTTAATAAATTAATGATAATAACTCGCATAAAATGATGATAAAGATGAAAAAGATGCATGCAACAAAGGGAAATACTTGTAAAAATTCTTTCACCCCTAAATACCATTTGACAAATCGAAAAGTTTTAATTTAAACCGAAAACCCAACCCCAACCCCAAACACAACATAAACCTTAAGTACGCTCCAATGATTCCAATTCGGTTGTGGGTTGGTCTCCTCTGAGCGCTCACCGAAACTGAAACTTTTACCTGTACCAGGACTTAAAGTTTATGACGCAGGTGTTTGTTTTGGATTAGAGCAGCAACCAGCCAGGAAAAACCCAGGACAGAAAAAAGAACAGAGCAGAGCATGAAAAAGATGGGCTTACCTGCCGTGTGAGAGAACAACTTGACCCAGGCAGGGTCCTGGTCATGAGGTGTGAGTGCAAGTGTTACAACAACCATTCAAATGAGGATCCGTCTCTCTCTGCCGGTCCGGACAAAAACCTCAGGATTCATTTGGCCAGCTTTTCAGCAGAACCGACCACAACAAACAGGCTACAGCCCCCCACATGGTTGCGGGGTGGATAAGGCTCTGTATCTCCCCTACAGAATGTTGACAAAACTATAGAACAGGCCTTAAAATTGTTTTTAAATTGCCGATGAAAGGCTAAAGCCAAGTGCGAACAACTGAATGGACAGCACATGGAAATAATTGTCTGATTTTTCGCTCGTTTGAACCGGAATTTTTTAAACTCACTAAGCCTTTAAGATGGCTCTTGTTTCTGCTTTTCTTACGTGTGTTTTACTTATATTCTGCCAATTAATTTTCACACATAATTTGCTTATCCTTGCATCGGACTTAAAGCCATTTTGCGGTCCGTTTGGTGTATTTTCTGCGTTGGCATAATTAAAATACATTTCTTTTTTTTGTTTTTGCCATGAAGACATACGCATTAAATATTATTTATAGGCGTTTGTTCGATGCTTTCGTAGATTTATTTATGACTTTGCGGGGACTTGTTAATATTTTTTACGCAATAAAATAATTAATAAGCGACAGCAAGCACCAACGGGGGACAGTATTAATTATATCGGATTAAAAATACATTAAAATATAACCGCCGTGTGGGGAAATAAACATATCAGCAAGATGCATGTATAAACCTACTGTATAAACCTATATATAAGAAAAATGAACATGATTCCTTTCCATAAGCCTTCCGCATTTGGAATTTATATTAATTTCGCGATTCCATCCCGACGTTGGCCTTTTAATCAGCTTTATTAATAACAGTTTATGCAAATTTAAATATATGTATACGATTAACCTTATATACGATTAATCAATAACACACCGGGAATCCTTTTACATTCCGTAAGTATTAAAAAATACAAAATGTCGCATTTGCTGGGCTTAATTAACGGCGACATTTCGCCATATATGTAGTTTTCCATTAATTGCTGGCATCAAAGTGGATAATCCATTCCGGTATCATGGGCTCTTCCGCTCCGCCATTTAGCTAATTATCGAGTACATTTTATGCCATCCTCAAAACGATACCTCGGCAATCTTTAATGAGACAGTTTTTCTTACTTCTTTTGAGGGCGGGGAGGAAATTAAATTAAATTGCATTACCATTTTCCAAAGTTTGACTTTTTTGCAATTCTTTCAGCTGATAGGAAAAATGTGAGCGTATTGAATGCATAAAAATGCACTTATTGACAGTTTTCCAAGAGTTTTTCCGCTTTGTTGTTGCCACTGCTCGGGCAATGAATACGAAAAGAAAAGTGCCTGCATTTGACAGACGAAAACAATGGCCCAGATAGAGGCTATAGTGGGGGTTGAAGTGCAATTGGCTGTAGGTGCAGCAGTGGGGAGTCAAATGTCTGCAAAAAAAATATCTTTTTAATTTCATTGAGTGTCGTTTTGCCATCGGAGAGACGACGTAGGACTGCGAGATCCTGGGTATGAAAGTGCTAGTCAAGTGCTGGCTCATAATCGATTTCATTATTTTTGCAAGCATAGTCAAACTTTTTAATTACACTTTGTTACTGCATTTGCAACTTTTCTCCTTCGGAAAAAGGTGTTATTCCAGCCACACCAGCACCACCATGATGGGCAAACACTCTGCTGCAGCTACAGCTGCAGCTGCAGTCCCTGGAAATCGTTCTATAATAACAGAATGAAATTTATGCATCCATCTAGAGTCCCTCGCTCTCGTCCTTTCCCCCTTCTCTGGCTTGAGCACATGACACAAGTTTGTGCAACACTTAAACTTTAATTGTGCAAAGTTTTTGACCATGTCGTGTGAATGTCCTGTGCATTGTGTGGGCCTGTCTCATCCTCTCCCTCTATGGGTGTGTGCTTTGATAGATGGTGGAGAGAATTTTGCAAATGGGGTCACAGTCTACGTCTGGGATACCAAATGCATAAAGGATTAGATACGCACACACACACACACACACAGTCCTGCAAAGCAGATTGCTCGACTACTACTGGAAAATAACTGCCAGAGAGACGGAGAAAGAGAAAGGTAAAAAGAGAGGGAGAGCTCCTTGATGTCTGTTTGCCAAATGGTTTAGCACACTCATTGGGTTCTGACCACAAATTCAATTTGCCTGATAAGATAGTAAAGAGCATGAGCACACAAAAATGAAACGAAACAAAAGTTAGCCCAGCAAAAGCAAACTATAAGGAAAAGGAAAAGAAAAAGGTAAGGAGAAATTGCCAAAGGTCAATTACCATAATATTCCTCACAAAAAAATAAAAGAATATCCTTTTCTGGATTTCCATTATATCATTCTATATCTTCAACCATAGTATATGCTCGAAAGCTGTTCAAACCCGAAATTTTCGCCCAAAAACTAAATAATGAGATGCAAATATTTTAATGGGACCTGTTCGCACACACATACACACACTCATCATGCTTAACCCATCACATAGATACGCACACACACTAGAGACGGACCGTCCTTTGGTCGTAACTTCATTTATTTTGAAAAGCTTTCCTTTGGGCAATTTGGTTGCCTGGCGGGGTAGCGGACCGTCTGCCTGCCGGACAGCGAACTGCCGGAGAGCTGTCGTCGTTGGCCCCCAAGTGAGAAATATTGTTTTAGTTTATCATGACAGGACTTTTACAAGTTTAAACTGCTCATACATTAATTAAAAACTTAATAAAACACACACACACGCCACAGGAAAAAATTAAATAACACATGAGAGAAAGCTAGAGCTAAAAAAACAGATGTAGAAACGAGTATGTGGGATGGGTGGCTGTTCAACATGTGTAGCTCTATTAATTGCTTTCCTTTACTCTCGTCCTTGTTCTTTTGGTTAGTGGCTGCTGATTAAGCGATGTTTAAAGGTAGTAATTTCCCTATTCAACCCCTCTTAAGGGGATAGTCCTTCATCTCCGAATAACCTGTGCTTTAAGGTCGCTTTATCCCTCCGTATCAGCTCTGTTTAAGGGCAGCATAAAGGAGGTAAAACACTGTAAAATACCTTCCCTTCCAGTTCTCACCTAATTGCACAGCAATGTTGTTGACACATTTGACCAAAGAAGAGTTCACGTAAATAGAAGACAGAATATCAGCACAAATTCTGCTGCAAAGTGCTGAACAGGCTACAAAGGAATACCAAATAAAATTTGCTTACATTCAGAAAAAGTTGAGCTTAAACGAATGTTAGAGTTGGGAGAATACTCGTAGATTGGAGTTGATGCAATATAAGCACACTTATGGGAGTCTCCTTTTGTTAAATTCTTTTGGCTTTTACATTTGTTATAGAGCTTCACTGAGATCCATGGAATTACATGATTAATTCATAGGAAAATTCATAGGATGTTTCTTCTTTAGAAGGCGTATTAAAACTATTTCATAGTTCAATTTCACAACTCAGCAGATAAACGCCCATACTCGCCAAAGATGCCTCCGATCCATGTTGTCGCCCAGTCGTTTCGTACCAAAATCCTTTCCTCATATACGCACAATTGCAATTTTTGCAATTTGAAAGAACAAATTTGTTTCTTTCGTTTGCAATTTTAACCATTTCATATACATATTTCTTGGCTGTCCTGAGGTTCGTCTTGTATTTTATTTTTTTCTCCATTTTCTGTCTTGTTTTATTATTTTTGATGAATTACTTTGCATAGAAATCGTTGAAAAGGGTTTTTGCACAGCTCGCTTCCTCTGGCTGTTTCCGTCTTGATTTATTACTTCACAAAAAAAGCGAGAGAGGGGAGAATGTCTGCAGGGGGAGAGTTTGCGTGTGTGAATGCTCATATGCGTATGGGCGTTTTCCAGTTATTGTTTTTAAATTCATGCATAATACGACATCCGTGAGTTATGAGCCTGTCGTCTGTCGTCTGTCGATGGGGGGCCACGTGGGTCAATAAACTCTCTACCGAATCGGATGTGTGGGATAACAGGCCAAGTCCGGCCTTTGCTCCATGCTCTGCTCTGATCGCGATAAAGTCAGAGACAAATTTTCTAATTTGTCAACTTTGGCGATATCTGATTTGATCCTGCACTTGACTCTTATATATGGCTGGGAGACTCGCAGGAGTCCGACTGCAGTTTTCCGTGTGAGATGCTCTGTGTGCTTCCTGTTCTGGTTCTCCAATTGTTGGTGTTGGTGCATGTCAAGCGTTTGACTTCCGCTCTCACACACATAGGGGGACACAGAGACACACTTAGACTTGACGTCGCTCTGGCCTGTATTTAACAGTCTCAATTCCACACCCCCACACTCACAGTTGGTTACATTTTTATTTCAAATTGGTCATTTCCGATCATTTTTGCAATTTTCATTTCTCGCTCGACTGAGCGGAGTCTGGCAGTCCTGTGTGGCCAGGACATGTGTGCTCCATCATGCAAGTTGACTTGGCAACTTGCTTCCGTTTGACATTTTGCTGAATATATTTCATATTTATATTCGAGTACCATATCAGTAAAATGGAGATACAAAGAGCCTTACGGAGTTTTCCTTCTAAACAAAAGCCATTTTCCGGCACTTGAATTTCGCCTGGATTTCCTTTTTAACGAGCTTTCACTCCTCCTGCTTTCTCCTCCCTTTTTTGAGTTCATCCCCTGCACATATGGCACCCTCACGCTGTTTAATTTGCATTTTTATCGATTCGAAAGAAGCTTAGCTTTGTCTTTCCCATATTCACTTGATTCACATAAAATTCCCATAAAAATGTCAACGCATAACCCCCAAACAGAGCCCTCTCTCCCCGACTAAGCTACACTTTTAAAGTGTAAGATTCTTTTATGGTTTCGGCACTTGGGCTGTGCTGTGGCCGGGGTATGGGCGTTGGGATTTTAAAACACAATCAATTTTATTAGTCCAAATAAATTCCATACTCAGCTAGCGGGCATAAACCAGGACAGAACCAGATAAAACTGCATTAGCTAAAAGAGTTTAATGTGGATTTCATTTAATTAAAGTTTGGACAGACAATATTCGAACAGTATTCCAATTGGCAGGCCACTGCCACTGCCCAGCTTCAATCAATATTAAATATTGACAAATGCAAGGTCCGAGCAAATAATGGCTTGTGTCTGTTTCTTATTTATGCAGGCCACAAAATTCATTAAGCCACAATACAAAAGAGCAGAGGGCCATAACAAACAGGAACCGGAAGTGCAGGGGCGGAGGGGAGGCCTACGACCAAGGGCAAGGCATCAGACAATACTCGTATAGGCAGGGCAGACAATGAATGCATGCCGTTGCATATTTAATTGCATATTGAAATTGCATACAAAACAATCATAAACTTGTAGATTTCAATTAAATATACCCCCAACCTACCAGAGAGACAGGGCGATGACAAGTCGAATGGATGGATGGCTCGATGGGGTGTATGGGTATTCCAATGCCTGTGCAAATAATAAAACTAAATATTTACATATGCCCCATACTCTCTTTTATTTTTTGTTGGTTTTGTATGCTGTGTACTGTTTGTCAAGCCTGGGAGTAAAAGTAACTGGCTTATTGGTGAATCACATTACGCATACGCCCCACATGCCCCATACCCCAATGCAGTACGGTCTCTCTTCGACTGCAACATGGGGACACAAAAGCAAAAGCAAAAGCCAAAGCAAAGACTAAGCCCGGCTAATAGCTTTAAATAAATAAAATTTCAAAAAAACACACACAATAAAATGGAATAGAATAAAAGCAACACGAGAAGCAGAGCAAGTGCCAGGATAATGCTGGCCAATATGCAGTACATAATACAGAGTACAAATAATACAGGACACAGATCTCTAGCAGAGCTCTCTGGCTTTGCCAGCTCTCCGTCCGGCTGTCCGGCTGTCCGTCTGTCTGTCTGTGTGGCTGTTTGTCTGGCTGTATGTCTTTGCATATGCCAAAGGCTTAAGTAAAGCCACTTCCGGCTAAAATGCATTTAAAGCAATTAGCAATTGTATGCGCTACAAATGGCATTATGACGACAACCGAAAACCGAACCACAACTGGCACAATCTGCAGGCAGTTTTCGGATAGGAATATCAAACATATGAGTGCATAAACATTTTCCCAGTCATAATCTATTACCCAAGAAACATTTGCTGATGGCAAAATTCAACACATATATTTAGATACGCATCGAGTATCTATTCCAAGAAACAAACCCACTTCATTCTTGATTTTTTATTTCTAATTGCATCTTCTAATTTATTTTCTGAAGCTTATCTTCCATTTCCCTTTGTTCTACTCCAATAAGAGAACGTCTTCTATATATTCCATCCCACATAAATCTCCATATATCTACCACTACCAAGAATCTATTGTATTTTCCACCTCTACGTATAATTCTCGTGTATTTTTAGTCCTAAAAACGAAGACAATTCAAATCCAATTCCATTCCAATTTGTTGACCACAATGTTGACTGGGTTCTGGTTTTGCTTCAGCTGCACTTTGGCTACGAGACAGAAGGCTCTGGTGGAAGTTGCCAACAATCACAATACAAATAATAACAATTGCGAGACCGACAAACTTGAAGATACAAAATAAATACGAGTGTGTATGCACTCTCTCTTCCCCAAAAAAAAGCACCAAAAACAACATCAATGTCATTGCTTACATTTGTAGCAGCAGGACACAGCAGTCCCGTCCCCGAAAATCTTGGAACAGGAACAACAACATCCCAGAGGAAGGTGGAAAAACGCAGGCAATTATAATAAGGCAAGGCAAACCGGCAGAAGGAACTTGTTGTTGCCCTTGGCTCAAACACGCATACATAGAAAGGGGAAGAGCAAGTTGGTGAATGTATCCTGGTTGTAGGATTCTTGTTCTTCTGGTTGTATTTGTCTCTCCGGCAAGTTGGCAACACTTTTGTTTGCTTTTGCACATTTCAAAAGCAGCAGCAACAGAGATCCGGAAACAGTTGAGGGCGTTCTTCCAAACGATTTCAATGTGATTTCAAGCAAATGTAAGAGATACAAATATGCTAAGAAGTAAGAGGAAATCTGAGAAATTTTGAATTCTAAACGAAAATGCATTCCAGAAGGACAATTGTTGGATGCCTGCGCCTTTTGCAAGTTACTTTTTGGCATGCACTGGCTGCAAATGCATTCGGCAACAAAAGTCTTGGTTGGCACACACAATTACTATATAGAAAGTGCAGAGCCGAGACAGCCAGACAATACAGCCCCAAAAAGGACAAGCATTGCAATAACAATTACATGGACATGCCCTGGCAGGGACTAGCTACCGGCTACAGGCTACTCTTGGAGTGCCTTTCGCCTCATTCTCACTTTATTTTGGAGCTTAGCCTGGGTGCCATCGTTTGTTGCTATTCAAGTTTAATTAACCTAAAAGTGCTTGCATTATTTAATTTTATTTTGCTGTCATTGTTGCTTTTATTGTCTTCTGCTGCTGCTGCTGCTGCTGCTTTTGCTTTTGCTTCTGCTACTGCTACTGAGAGACATAGACAGATATTAATTTAGTTGAAAGCAAAACTTCATTAGCAGTGAAAATGTCGCGTGTGAGAATATTTATCTTAAGTCTTTTTTGCTTTGTTGCATTGAAATGGAAATTGGAAATCGAAATGGAGATGCTTAAGCTGCAAGAATCTATAGATTCCTTGAACAAAAGAGTTTATGAAATAATTCCACACTCTTTGGATGCCACTCTTTCAAAAAAATGACAAATCTGTTGCTGCTAACAAGCTGTCAGAGGCGCTGACAGCTCCATTATCATTTATTGAGAGCCACCGATCAATCAGCCATCACCAGTTCATTGTCCGCGCATGTCGCAAGTACAATGCAAATTGATACACTTGATAAAACTTCCATTTCCCCCAATGACCATATACCAAGAGGAATACAGTACTCGTATCGTATCCGCAGCTGAATGCAAATATTATACGCGCTGGCGCTTAAAGAGGAAATGAAATCAGCAAGGAGCTCTGCCCTTACTGAAATTGGCATAAAGTCAGAGAGCAGAGTGCGTTCTCTGGTCATACTGCATGATGATACAAAATAGCAAGCCATTCAAATGTGCGGATAGTGCAGAGAGTGGGGTTGGCAATGGCGTTTTCATGCTCCTTGGCTGCTCAATCATACAAAAATTTGATTTTCGTATGGCACATACTTTTCTTGACTCCAGGAATCATTGCATTGCATTGCGAGCTCTAAAAAGGAAGAATAAGTAGAACTCTGAAAGGGAAGCAATCATTTCTGAAGAATTTTTATCTGCTATAAAGCACCGCCTTAATTACAGTTATTGCTTTATATTCATACATATAATACGATATGGAAATGCTTAGAAACTTCTTCAAATTCCATCTTCAAATGGGAAAACCGAAGGCTGGATGCTCTTAGGGAGAGATGAAAAATCATTTACATTTAAAAACAGCCATCGAATATCCCTCAAACAAAGGTTATATATCTCTTAATTGATATTCTTTATATTAAACTACTGAAACTTTTGCGTAACTATACCTTGACCTCTCTATAATCACCAGAAAATCCCCGGAGAAAGCACTTCAGCTCTTTCGTTCATTCTATCTGAATGGTAAGGGGTTATGCATCCTTGGAAATTAATAAATATCTGATGCTGCAATCAACATTAGACTCGAATTGTGCGAGGCGTTCGTGTAATCGCAGCAGCAGCAGCAGCAGTCGCATTAGCAATAAGCGGAAATGGCCATAAAGCTGCGCTCTCACACACACTCACACACACACACACACACACACAACTCTCAGACATGTGTGTATGGGCACGCCGCTTCGCTGCATGCAATCTAGAAACGATTCTAAACAAAAGAAATCCGCTTTCATAATTTCCCTATGGAATGAGCATTCTTTTTATTGCCACTAAGCGACCGAACGAACGAGAACGAGAACGAGGCAAACCCATCGACCGACCCACCGCTGTCGGAATAACAATGCAAACAGACTGTCTCTCTCTCACCCCAAGACAATTCCAACCCGGCACACACATACACACAGAAACTCAAGCACAGATACACACACACACACATACAGAGAGACACCGAGGAGGAGTCTCGGCTCAATTACAATTGCAATTGTTTGCCTGAATGCGTTTTGGTTTCGCGCTGGTTTCACCGCACGGCCGCATCCACATTCCGAGCAATTTTTATAAATGATGTTCGCCGCAGCTTATCCGACGAGTTCCCCCTCCAGCCCTATTGAACCACCACCCTTTATTATACGGCATTCTTTCACTGGGTTTGTTTTTTAAGTACAATTGCATTCTTTTGCTAGTTTTCTGCCTTGGATTCGACTTTAATCAATGCGCCGCCACAAGGCTAAAGGCAGCCTGGAATAATAGTTATTACAGGTCTCTGATGGGAGATAAGCCTTTGGCTGGATTAGGTATTATATATTCCATCTGCTAACCAAACAAACTAATTTCGAAAATTAGAATCACTCATACGCCGCGCTGTCAATGGAATGTAATTTATGCAAATGCTAAAAACCAGGCCAAAATATGTCGCTTATCGGGCCTGTCATACGCATTTGGGCTAAACAAATATTCCGTTCTAATAAATCAATAAAGGCGAATTTATGACAGTCTGGTTGTACGCATACGTATACGTAATGTGAGTGCTGATTAGACAGACAGGCAGAGGCCTCTCCTCTCACTGATTCCAATTGAAAGAGGAGCAGCCCTCAGACTCAGGCAGTTCAATGGCCGCTCTCTGGGCCATATCTGGGTTATCCCTGGCACTGAGTATGTTAAGTCTAATAACTGTTTTGCTGCTGCCGCAGTTATTAATAAGCAGCAGCAACAGCAGAAGAGGCAGCATCAGAGGTGCCACTACCATCCAGAAGAGTCTGCCGCAGTAGGCGGTCGGTCTCGTCTCTGAAGTTAGGCTTAGCAGGAACCAGTGGAATGAGCGTTTTTAATTTTCCACAACGTTGCGCAAAGAAATAGTTTCGGTTTCTTACATACATACATACCTACGTCAAGCCCTCCCTCCCTCTCTTAATCTTTAGTTACCCCCTTTTTGTAGTCACTCAAGTGTCTCCCTTGGGAGTCATAAGTTTTTCCCTCCTTTATTTTGTTGGGTTATGTTTCGCGTTTATGAAGCGTTTGATGTTTTTTTTTTGGAGGAGGCAAACCTCGAGCTCAATCTTCGCATAGTTTTCCCCTTTTCTAGTATATAGAATTTGTTGTTCAATCAAATTTTTCTCTTGCTTATTGAAGCGGCAATTTAATATGAACTGGTTCGCTGATGCATTCAATTTTTGGTTTGCTTTTACCCACATTTTTGTTTTCCATTAATAAATATTATATGGAAAACACATATGTATGAGTTTGACAGTCAGGGCCTTTGAATGCTGCTGCCCAAAACCCATCGAAAGTTGATGTTTCCATGTGTGTAACAGTGTGCATTAACCTCTTTTGCGGTTTTATTCTGATGTAGTAATCCCTTGTGGTTCCTGCGGTTTCCTCTATCCGCATGTGTATCACAAAAGCAAACCGAAAGGAGTCAATACTTTCAGGCTGAGGCAGAGGCCCAATCAATTATATAGACCACCCACCCACACGCACCCACAAAGCGAAAATTCAGATGATTTGCATTCAACATTAACCAAATTTATAATGCAATTGTTAGCCATTCATCAATCCAAACATAATTGCTGCTCGATTCGTGGCTGTTGCCTTTGTTGCTGGCCCAAAATCCATTGAATTCATTCCCTGGCCATGAATGCCTCGCCGCTTCAAATCAACGCTGTTGTCAGTGCGGTTTTCGGCAAAAATATTGCGAATCCCTGCTAAAGTGAAGTTCAGTTCCTCTGACAGGCAGACAGAAATGCGCCTGACATGAAGCGAGAGGGTCCATTGTCTGGCCAGTGTCTAAGGCAACATTGGGTAGATGTTTCCTTTCTTTTTTTTTGCCCCCTCGACTTTGCTGACATATTTTGTGTACCCAACTGTCTGGTAGAGTCGGGGTCTGGAGTGATTAAAAAAAAACAGAAAATAAATGGAAAAGTATATAGAGACTGGGGGGACTGGCTGCCATTCTCTAGCCCGAGAGAGAGAGAGAGAGGTTAAGCAACTCTCACAGTTGGCTGACAGCCCCTGATCCTCACAGGTGTGCGTTTCATGTCGAGACAGCAATTTATTGAGCTCTGATAAGAACTGAGTTGTGTGTGTGTGTGTCTGCAACGGGAAAATGGTAAATGGAAAAAATAATTGAAAACAGTTTTCCACAAAGTTACAGAAAAAAAATATAAGGCTTAGCTACAGAGAGATAGAGAGGGAGGGATTAATCAAGAATACAAGTACTTATTTAAAGTGTAAAGATTATACAATAAAACATTTCTCTATAAAGGTACTCCCGTATGTACACCACTTGCCCTGACAACGAAACATTTATCTTCCAGCTCTCCGGAGTTTTTTGTGAGAGGCCTCACACTCACACGTTCCGTTCGCTCTTGTCAACAGCTCGACACAGAACAATTAAAGTACTTAAACGTTTCGAGGGGGTGCCGTATGGGGCTTTCTAAATATTCAAAGAGCAACTTGTCAAGCCGAACCATCCTCATAGCATCACGGACACCACACATTCAGCCCCATACAACATCCTGTTTGTTTGTGGTGCACATGTGTTTTGTGTGCGTCTGCCTGTCTGCTTGTCACTTACTTTTGATTTCTTCCCTTTTCGGGCCCCGCTGCCACCTATTGTTGTTGTTTGGAATACCCTTCACAAGCAAGAGGGAGCCTCTGTGAAGCTGCGGCAGAGAAGAAACCAGTTCTATATGCATCAATGGGAGTATCCTATTTTTATATGCATTTTATAGGTATACCAGCTGATCCGGCCAACCATTTGCCGCAGTATTGTGTACTATTTCTGTTGCTCCAAACGATGTCGTTTGGACTTGAAAGGCAGGTTTGAATCAGGATCCGTTCCGATGAGCAATTGGGCTTCAATTTCTGACTCATGTTTGAACTTGAACGCATGACAATAAGGACATACTTTGTCCATATAATCAATCAGCACTTTCGGATGAGCGTAATATTAATTATACCCATAGAGTATCCAACGCTTCGGCTCTTAATCCCAGCATTCCCTTCTTGTTTTTGCTATTTCGCTCCTCATGTTATCCCCCAGCCAAAATTGTCTAGCTTTGATTTATGCCACACACATGCATTGCATACGTTTCAGGGAATGGGCGGGGGGGCTGTCAGATGTTTCTTGATTTTTCTTTGGCTTTAGCTGTTTTTTCTCTGTCTCTCTGGCGGCCATTTTTTTGTTGCGTAATCTTTTCCGAATTGTGCTCCAGAAATTAGATTTGCCTTTCGCCTTGTTTGCGCCGCTTGCTCCAGAATGGTAGGCAAAACAAATATCAACAGGAGTCGTCGTCGACCAGCCATCGGGGAATTTAGAAACGTGTGCGACTGCGAGTGCGAGTCAGATAAAGATGATGGAAATTGCCTCTCCAAAGGCGGAGCCAAGTCTCTCTGCAAATGGCTGTCATTTATTAAATATCAAGCATACGCCGAGTATTCGGCCTTAAATAATTAAAAAGCAAGCGCTGCACATTAGGGGCATCATAAAACGCATTAACAGCCATTACAATGTTGTGTTGGTGTGTGTGTGTGTGTTTTGAACCACAAATCATTGCCGAAACCCACAAAACAACAATTTAAAGTTGGCTTCAAACAATTTTCCCTAATATCAAGCATATGATCAAGCAAATGGCCAAAGCAGCTGCTAAAAGAAAATGTTTCAATTTGCTGCGGCAGGTTGTTCTCATTTTGGATTACTCTAGTAAACTTCAACACACTTGTAGTAGCAATAGGCTAGGCTCTGCGGCGAATCCGTGGCGATTTTGATTTTAGAAACAACAGAAATGGTCACAGGTCTCTCTGGGTATTGTGGCTGCCACAACTTGAACAGCAATTAAATTACAAGAACAATGAGGCACAAGAACTGGGGCACACACACACACACATAGCACAACACAACAAGTGTTAACTGCAGAAAATGTGCAATAGGTTTTTGCGCAAAAATTACTGAACAGAACATAGGAGCCCGGTGCACGGCATTGTTTTTAGAGCTCTCTCTCTCAGTGCAATGATTTCCAAATGCTGCACGACTTCATTACAATGGTACATATAGGGCTTCCTACTCCAGGAATTAGGGGCAGAAATTGATGGTGGAATGAAGTGGATTGCTGGGGGGCAATGGTAAGAGGTTGCAACCGTTTCGAGCAATTAGCGTGAGCCACAATCTCGGCAAAAGGCTATAAGGAAGAGGTAAATGCCAGGGCTTGATGCAGACACCCAAGTGCCCAGACACGGACACAGACAATTTTAACAAAATTAATTGCCCGACAGACATGGAAGTACATACATATATGTGCACACATAGAGACGCTGCAGAGGATTCTGTGCAGAGGAATGTTGTAAAAATACAACATACTTCATTAATTGAATCCCCAGGAAGAGAAGGGGCAAAGGCAAAAAGAGATTTGTATCCAGCTCGAAACTTTCCCCGGGATTTAAACTATAAATTCTTTACATAGAAAAATTGTATAAAGTTATCAAATATTTTCGAGTCTTGGCAATCTTGTACTTCATGTACTGGGCGCCCTGGGGGTTAACCAAGGCAGTTGCTCAACTCCAGCTGCAATTTCGAGCTCCAGCCCGAGCTCCAGGCCGAGTCCGAGCCACAGCCACAGTTGGTTGTGGATGCAGCGCCCCCAATCCTTGGCATTAACTTTTTCGCTATATTAATTGCCAACATTTGAACTTTTATTTAATTTACGAGCTTGTATGCGGCAACCGAGCCACAGTCGCCCCCACACAATCAGCTAATACAAATGCCAAGGCGTGTGGGGGGGCGTGCCAAGAGGTCTACCAGCAAGAAGTGCAGCATGGAAGCAGCCAGAGATAGAGCCAGCGACTTGACTTGCACTCGAAATATATAAGTTTCTGCTGTCTGTGAGAGGGTGTGAATGTGTGCGCACATAAAACAAAGAACAGGCAGAAAACTGAGCATCAGCCAACATGGCGTATTAGCAATGTGGAGGCCCAAGTGGAGGTCGTTGGCGTGCTATAAATACGTGTCATGTCTGCCTCAGTCCTTGTTCCTCCACATGCCAGGACCGAAGCCAACCCAACCTCCAGTGCCCCTTGTAGCCAGAGGGGTTGTAGATTTATGTAGAGCCACATACGCGGGTTATTTCGGGCTCATGATTTTAATTTCCTCCAAGCGCGAAGGTTAATTGCCATTAAACTTAAAATGCTTTACTTGTACCCGAAACGGAACCCTTAAGGCCGTACAAGGCCACTAACTAGTTTTTATGATAAATTTGGGACTTGCTAAGATTTTATGCTCACTTCGGGGCCCATTAAATGTGACGGCCCAGCCGAAGTTAACCCGATCAAACATTTATTCAAGCTGTTGCTGTTGCCCATCAAAAGTTTTAGCAGTGCAGCAATGTTTTTCGGGAGGAGTGAGGGGACCTGTACATTATTTTTGCATATTTGCAGCCATTTATTTGCAACAAGAGGCAGGAACAAGCAGCCGGAGAGCACAAATAATAAAATAAAATGGTTAAATTATGCATAAATAGCGCGAAATGTTAAACAAAGTGGGAGTGGCACACAGCCCTCAAGCAGCTGACTCCTGCCGCGGCAGCAGGACGCATCCTGCCCAGACCTGCGTCCGTCCTTCTCCTGCTGCTGCTGCCGCTGCCGCTGCCTTCTGGGCCATAATTCTTGCGAGTCTGCGCCAACTGAATGCGTAATTAAAATGTTGCACAAAGCAAATGTTGCACTGCCACCCAAAGACGAGCACGAGAGCACGCAACAAAAAAAAATCATGAAAGGGGGCCAAGGACAGTAATATAAAGAAATTATGACTTGGCATTACACTAAAACAGAGTGCAGAACGTGCCCCCAAAATATGCAAAAATACGCAAAAAAAAGTTTCCGAGTTATAGTCCGACGGAAAGGGAGTTCTTAGACAAGAGAATTCTGTATGACATTAACTGCAGCCAGCGTCGTCAGCAAGGCCAAGGACAATGGGGTAAGCTTAATTGTTAAGAGAGCTCCTCCCGCTGCCAGGACTAATAGTTGTAAAAAAGTGTAAATAGCTGCACACCATCTTGCTACCATTTTAAAAGTTGATTAGCTTTAGTTTTCCGCACATAACCAAAAAGCAAGTACGTTGACGTTAAGATTTCAAGAAGATCATTGGCTGGAAGGAGCTTAGAGGGAATTTAAAAAATAGAAACAATGCTTATAGCTCTCCTTCGGCAGCAGCTCCAGCCCTCGAGTCCCGTCAAGTGGCAACGACATTGGAACATCCCTAACATGGTACCACTCATTTGGGAGGTTGCTGTCCAAGCGTAATTGCTGCAATCGATATTGGTTATTGTAGTGGCGCAGCTCCATGATGCGACGGCGACAGAACTGCCAGGTAATCGTACGCTTCGTGTCCAGCTGTCGGACGATGTCCGCCCAGATGCTCTTGTGCATGGCGGTGTTAAAGAAGTCGACGTGTTTGAAGTTCCACAGGCATTTGTGTTTTGAATACAGCGCGAGAAGCTTCAGATTAAACCGCTGCGAACGCTTCAGCAATGACGATCTATATTCTGTAGACAAATCATCGTCTGATTGTAATGATAAAGTCGATGATGAAGGTGATGGTGGACTCATTGATGCCATGTAGTTCTCCATCCACAACTGCAACCGTTAGCATCAAGAACAAGATCAAAGTAATACCAACAAAATTTTACAAATTTGTTGATAAATTTCAAAAAGGAAACTGTTTTCATGGCCTGATGTGGGGCGATGATCTAGAATTATATGTATTTAAATCATTTTACAATCTAGAAACGTAATATTTAATCTAAAATATAGTTTCTAAGGATAAGACGTTCCTAAGACTTTGCTGATGTCTTCACACTCTTCACATACAACAAGTATTCGGTTTCTCAATGTTAATATAATGTATTTATGATTATGTAAGCCCTTGAGTTTTCCCAACCAAGAAACCAATGATTTTCCCCTTGAATGATCTATCTTGCAGGCCGAGTGATAGTCAACCTTGGCGTGGAGCTTGGCATGGTATTGTAGTTCTTCTTCTGCCACGTCTTGATCGCATCGTTGCACAGGCTCTCCTCGATCTGGTTGAAGCACTGCTTGAGAATGAAATAAAATGAAGAATGTATAGCGTAATGCTACAAAAAAATTATATATTCCTCTTACTCGTAAAAACAAATACGTATTCAAATATCAAACATTCTCTGTTTTTATGTACGAAAAAAAAAAGTTTTTTACTTCGCATCGATTGATAGCATATTTGATTGCGGTTCCCTGTCACGCTGAATTATATTTAATTGCCGAATCACCTGTCATCAGTGTTTTGCGGTGGTTAGCCCTAGTTTTTTGTATCCCACATTCATTGTCAACGGCTTTTGGAAAACTCTGAAACGTAAGTGACAAACTGACCAGCGCAGAAAATTGTGCAAAATAATTCGCATTTAATTTGATTTTCAATGTTGAATGCACTAATACTTATTAAGGGAAACAAAGTGTCATTTCTCATTTACCAACAGCCAAAGCTAATCCATAAACGATTCTATCTTTTTTATTTGATATTTTTTATGCCATTTACCCGAATGCGGATGATAATTAATTTCATTGCACATTGAATGCGTTTGGCTGCTAATTTAATAAAATCGTGTAAAATGGTGCGAAATGCTTTGGTGACTTTTCCCATTGACACATTAATTAATTTTAATGCAAATGTAGTATGTAAAATGGCTAAAATTCGATGTAAATTTTGTTCATTATTAGAAAATAACTTGCAAATTTGTGTGAAAGCTTAGTGATCTGTAAAAATCGGTTTTGTGTTTCTATGCAGTGATTTTCAACAGTCCCCATATAATTATAAAGCCAAAAATCGCATTTATACCGAGTAGGATTTGGATTCTCATCCCATTCCCCGGCATCCTAACACTGTCATAAAGTAGAAACCTTTATTGCTTGTACTTGGTTGAACAACTAAAGCCTGCGGGAAAACTTAAACCCCTATCACGCCCACATAGAGCACACAATACCGAAAGGGGAGACGGAGACACACACAGTGTGCAATACTCGTAAACTTTTGCTCGAAAGAGCCATGCTACAACCAAGCGAAAAAAACAGCACAAGAGCGGGATTTAGATGACGAGGTTTTAGATACCCTTGTAGATACATAAGCTATGATATATAGTGAAACGATATTGAAGAAAATCTGATGGCAATACTCATTACTTTCTAGAGTTTGATTAGGATCACAAGCATCATCTTTGTATTATAAAAATAAAGTTGTGGGTCGTCGTCTTGCGATGTTTTACTCAGATCAGCGGGAGCGAACGAAGCGAGTGAGCCGGGGTAGGCCCTTGAGCGGAACGGGTATGTAGGGGGCTTGCACGCTAGTTCTTTATATCCATCTGGATGGCAAACATATTTCTGTAGTCATGAGACCCTCTGCAAAAGGGCTCTTCACCTATGCTCTGCCATTTGGAAGGGTACTACTACAATGACTGGAAACGGGCAAACTGTTTATCCCGGACACCTAAACAAACAGTGCATACTTTCAAGCTCTGGGCCCTGGCCCCTCGATTGTTGACACATGCAAGGCGTGCAATAATGCGAACCACAGGGCGTGGTGTTTGCCGTGTCAGAAGTATTTTGATTTGGAAAATTTAAATTTTCTACTTCCACCAACCGAGAACCAAGCCTGACTTATGCAGAAACAACAAAGTAAAGAAGCCATGAAAGAGGTTGCCTTAGATCGAGGTGAGAAAGGCACAAAAGACAAACAATGTTTGGTGGTCTTGGCCTGGCAACAAGTTTTTTATTGCTTACCAAATGAGCTGATGGATGGCAAGGGTTCTGCGGATCTTGGTGTTAAGTTTGAGCCAATTTTAACGTTTTCATATGCCAGCAAGGGCCATAAAAATGCATTCTTTATTTGGCTTCGAGATTTATTCGTTTACCAACGAGTTGCTTATCAAAAAGTAAAGTAAGAGAGAGAGAGAGAGAGTGAGTGTGTGTGGCACGCAAAACGCGAATTTCTATTTCTTTGCACTACGTGATTTGCAATTTTCCAATTTCCCCAGAGCCGAAAAATAGAGTAACCGCTCTCTGCCGCGCACGCTGTTTCACTCTTTTGTGTGGCATATCAAGGCGAATACCGAGCACACAGACAGAAATGCGGTTGTCCACACGGCAAATGTCGGCTGCCATTTGATTTTTTTTCTTTCCTGCTCGGCAATTTTATTTGCCAGTCGAGTTGCGTATTTTATACATGACTACAGCGGTTATTCACTTGGGGAATTCCGTATCTAAAGTCGCTCCAAAATGCTGGAAACATTCAATATTCACTTAATTGAATCGAATAGAATATTTCCTTGCAGTGGAGAAATTTTCAATCACATAGGGTAAATTTTTCTATACAGTCTTAAGATTTAATTTCTGAGTCTTTTTCTCTGGGTTGCACTTAGTCAATTATTACTGTTTTGGGGCCTGTCAGTGATTTGGTAGCATTTCAGCTTCAGTTTGTTTGCACTCTGGCATCCTGCATTTGTATGGCATTTTATTTACGATTTCTTGCAATTCCTTATTGCTGTTGTTGCTGGAGCATTTCCTCTACGCGATATGCACTTCCTGGTCTGATACCTCAACTTTGTATTTCCGCCATTTCTTTGGAATTTTCCTTTCCCTTCTGGAGAAGGAGGAGCAGCAGGACCCGGGCACTGTGATTTCTATTTTAACGCTGCCAAGGCTTCGCTCGAGGCAAATAAATATTTTTTGGCGCACGCGAGAGAAGTCCTTTCTTATTTTGTTGTGCACTCTCTGTTTGCCTGGAGATGTTTCTGTTTCGGCCCTGGTCTCGGGTTCTCTGTGTGCTGGTGTCCGTCTGCCATTGTCTGCCACACCATTTAATGTGTTTACCAGATAATCGAAATCATGGCATGTTGCTTAGTTTTTATTTGTTGCATTAAAGCATTGAAAAACGCAGACACTTGCCATGTGCCAAAGAAATTTGGCTTTATTTAAGTTTGCTTTCTAATTTGTAGAAGTGAACCCCCAGACAAACAACAAATATTTCAGTAATTACTTTGTTGCTCTTCGGGACTTTCTACTGCACACAATTTTCTATTGTGGAAAAGTTTTGTAGAACTATAAATGAAATTCATTTGAAAGGAAAGCAGCACATACGATACATATTTCGACTCGTCAAAGGTTTCGGCTGCTCTATAATTAATTTCCTTGAAGACAAAAACTAGAAACTTTTATAATTTATACGCGCATGCAGTCGAAAACTGAGCCGGAGTCGTCTCGAGTCTCGAGAGCTGCTGATGTGTTGTCAGGCGATAAACACGCTTGTCAGCGGGGTGGCAGCAGGGCAGAAGTTCAACTATTAATTACGTAACGGAAATGTAAATGTTTCGAGCAATTTGTGCCCGCAACAAAACACAGCTACGTGCAACACTTGCAGCCATTCCCCCGACACGAAGTAGATAATTAGCAAAAAGTTGCAGGCTAAAATAAAGTTGCACCAGTAACTGCTGCCTCATCCTCTGGGCTGTGTGTGCCTGGGTGTGTGTCCTTAGGCTACCAGGGTTGCTGCTGACAAGGTGTTGCCAACATTTTTGCATATGTCTTCCTTCCATTTTTGGCAGTTGAGGCAGCGGAAATTGCTGTCGGCACAACTTTCCTTTTTTGTGCAGGGCGCTCCATCCTCTGGAGCCTGCCTGGGAAAAAGCGGAAAGGAAAACGATTTATAATTTAGCTAATTTGATAAAGATGTGTGTTTGCTTTTTATATCCGTTTAGCCATAGCTTTTATTGCACTTTCTCTTCAGCCCAAGGACGCTTTAACTTTTATCATATGGCAAATATTTTTCATGCACTTTTATTGTTCGCAAAAGTTTGTCCAAGTACAAATGAATGGGTGGGTAAACAAACTATTGAGCATTGTTTTACTTTTGTTCCCAGAATGTTTGCTTGTTGCATTCGAAGCGAGGGGGTTCCAAGCCATTTTTTCGTTGTTTTTGCTGTTGTTGTTATTCCAACGCTTTCGTAATGAGAAAAGTTTTTGGCATTCCACAAATGTTGTCTGTCTGTCTGTGTGTCGGGTCGGGTCGTCTGTGCTTGTATTGTATTTTGGTTTTTAATATTATTCAAAAATCATTTATATTTTGTGTAAAAAATGTAGTCTTTTTTGTTCCAGGATGCCAAATGTTGCTTTAAACCCTTAAACTCCATTACCAAAATCCATCCTGTTCTCCATTTGTACTTTTCTTATTCCCCAGCTAATTTTAACATAGTAAATACTGTTCCAATACGGTCACAGGGCCATGGCCATAAAGCTCTTGTACCACAGCTTGAAATCCACCCAAACAACGAATATTTCATTACGCTTACGCACTGTGGGCGTTAACCGGGATGGTTAAACCAATGCGGGCACTCCAAGAGTGAGAGAGAGGGAAGGGCAGACCATTGGAAAGCTCTCACTGCTGCAATGCAAAAATTATTTTCCCGCCAACTGCCATGCAGCCCCAAAAAATGTTCGAAGCATAGCAACGCCTAATGCCATGTTGGGTGGAGTAGGAGGTGCCCCACGACAGTTACAAGTGCTACCAGAGACTTGCCAAAATAGTCAGCCATCGCTGGCCCAGCGAGCCAAACAAGCCGCATTAATTAGTGGCCAAGGACATGGACATGGAATCCGGCAGTTCGCTGGGCTTTCAACTTTTGCGTTTTACATTAAACATTTTTTTTCTCGTAGCTTTCGTAGTTTCTGTTTCGCCATAGCTTTACTCCTGCTGGCATGACAAATTGGACGTGCTCTCTAGAGTGTCCAAAGTGGCGAAGTTATTACTACACTATGTAGTCCTTGGACCCTAGGACCTACCGCTTCCTTCAAACCAATTGCTTGGCTGTGCTGTGCATTTGTTTAACGATATTTCCGCATTTGGTCCTGTGCTGGCAGCTGGCGATGCCCTTTGGCTGATAAGCATTGAGTGCATTAGTTGCATATGTATGTTGTATATGTGTGGAGTGGATGTAGAGAGAGTGGGAGAGTACGTGAGGGAGTGTTGTGTATCTCTGTGTATGTTTGTTTGGGTGTTTTGGACTGTTATGTATTTTGCACTGACACTAAAAGCTATTTGTAAATTTCGTGGCTGCAATTATGTTTGCTGTGCTGTGTGTGGCCATCACAGTTTCCTCCTCCACTTCTCCACCACTTGGCGCACTTAACACATTCCCGGGACAACGCCATGCTCTGTCCCTCCTACCATCCCTCTTGGCCCGTTTTTTTGGCTGGCCATGTGGCTTTACTGGTTATTATTAGTTTGCTGCGGCTTGCTGCACTGTGTCCATGGGGTCTATCCTTTCTTAGTGCCGACCACATCATGCATATATGCAAATAACCTCGTGCATATAAATGTTTGCACTATCGGCTATAACATTTCTCTTTCTCGCTGCTCTTTCTGTATCTGTATTAAAGTTTCCTTTACTGTTTTTTGGCATACATTTCGAGAGTTCCAGTAGCTACATTTTTGGCTACCATTTTTGCCACATTATACCGATTTTCATGCAACTCTTTCCCCCATGCTTGCGCTACTTTATTCGCCACATTTTGTATATTTAAATAAGCATCACTTTTTTGTTGCGGTGTTGCATACAATTTAAGTTAATTTCAGATATTCCCGTCAGCTGGTCGGAAGTGACGAGCATAACATGAATTGCCTATCGGCAGTTTAACCGACACGTGGCCACTTTTTTCACACACTCTCCGCTCTCTTGCTCTTTAGCAAACTCTCTCGGGGCGATATGACCAACTGCAAACATCCGGTTGCCATTTAAATTATTGCATCCGTTCCATTAAAAATACAACAACAAAAAAGATACGCTATAAATTAACAGTAGCCTCAGGCGCCTGAACGGCCAGGTAGGAAAAAGTGTAGCCGACAAAAATATCTAATAATTTGCCATCGTCTGTGTTTCTGGAGAGCAGATGCTGCGTTGAGGTTTACTTAAAATATGCCAAACAAATTATGTTCACACTTCAACGAAGGCCGAACTTCGATGGCGCCGCCTGGCCCATATCGAGAGAGTGAGACTCGGAATTCTCTTGCCGCTCGTTCTCCCTTTTTATGGTGCTCTACAAATCATTCCGAGGGGGCATGAAATATTGCTGGGGTAGCTTAGAACGTGCTCACAGCGTTAAAGTGTCATTACTGGGCTTAATGAGTCGGCCAACTGCACAAGAACGCGCTCACACACACACACACACACTCCAGAGTAAAGTGGAGAGACAAAATGAAGAGAGATACTGAAAAAAGAGACAGTAACACCAAAGAAAGACTGAAGAGAGGGCAGACAGGAGCAGCCGGAAAGAGCGGAAGATGGCGAGAAAGTGAAAAAATGTGTAGCATGCAAACAGGCGCAAACTACATTGTTCATTGTCTGCCTCTAATTTATGTGGCTGCTCTTCTGGTCAACCAGGACCCAATAAATAATAGTTCTTGCGGCGTGGACCGACGCTTAGGCGATAGGGTATCATTGGGTGGATTGGCTGGAAAGAAAGAAATGGAGTTTTTTTTTAATATTTGATAGGTTTTCTTAGCTTACTTTCTTTCTTATTTGAAATCCCAGAAATTGTCTTCATTTTAAACAAATGCATCTTCCCCATCCAGGATACCACTTAGTCCACATTTCCCCACACTTTTCACTTACTTTTCACCAACAACCAAATGAAATAGATGGCTCGTCTGCACCATTGTTGCTTCTGGTCTTGATTAGTTACGTCCTGACATGGAAAAACAAACCTATTAACACTCATACGTCACGTTGTCTGCGGGTGAGTGCAATCCTAAGCATCTCGAGGCGCCTCGAGTAGCAGCTCACTGCCCAAACCACACAGCACTCTCGACTCCGCTGGACACATAAATTGTGGCACCCAAAATGCATAAACCAAGCATGTCGCGCAATCATTTTCAGCTGCCACGTGCCGCGGCATACATTTTGTGCATTTTATGGGGAGGTTGGACTCCTAGACTCAGACTTCAACCTCCAACTGCTTCGCCTTCGACTGATGCTTTGCCTGCAGCTGCAGCTGGCGGGCTACTTTGGCCAAAAACAAGAACAAACAAATGGCCAGAAATGGGTGAAGGTATGGAAAAGCTTCAGCTAAAAGTTGGGGGGTTGGGTAGAATTTTAAAGCTGATTACTTAATAACTTTGCCTTGGAGTTCATAAAATGCGAAGCATATCCTTCGAGTGCATAACTCCTTGCGCGCGCCCCCGTGGCAAGAGCAGAGCTTTCAGTTGCCTTGCCACTCGTTTTATGTGCACTTAAATTGTGTTTGTTATTAAAGTCTGTACGGGGCTCCTCCTGGTGCTTCAGGTCCTGGAAGAGCCTCTGATTTTGCTCCTGATTCTCCATTGGTTCTTCTGTTCGCCTGTTGTTGTTTTCCACCTGGACCAAATGAAATTTATGCTCAAATTGAGTTGCGTTTCGTGTGCGTCGAAGTGTTTTTCCTCGGGCTCAGGCTCAGGCTCCTACTTGGCAACCTTTTTCACATAATTTGAGACACTTAAGTGAATAATTTATGCTTGCAACATAATTGAGTTGCAGCTGCCACTGGCTCAGGCTCTGGCTCAAGCAGCACTTAAGCCCTCCAGCAAAGTAAGATGCACCAAAAATATCAACAAAGTAGAAGAACTAAAAGAAATTTGTGGCATGTTTCGAGTAAAACAAGTTATGGAAAACAAACTTGATTTAATGGAAATGTCAATGGGGGTTAATGGAGTTGAATGGAGAATGCTAATTTATTGAAAAATGAATGCAATACTCCCTATACCTCATTTTCGCATGTATTTCAATATTTTAAGCATATGTGAACTTTAATAGAAACCGCATACATTTTTATATATTTTATTACATGCCTGACTAAAAATGGAAAAAATTCCATACCTCGATTCAGTTTCCATCGTCAGCAGTTATTCAATTTGAAAATTAGAAAAATGTGTTACAATTTTTTCAACAAGACCTGTCAAAGTCACTTCAATGTTCCAAAACCCCAAAAAAAAAATTTAACACAAATGGTTTTGGGTGTTTAACCCTTTCTAACAAGTCGCCCAATTGTATGATGCTCCTATTTTATTATTTAAATGTGCATAAAATTCAATTAGGCCACAGTTAAAAACAACAAGGACACTCACACACACACACACTCACACTCACACGCGGGAAAAATAGTGGAGTCCATGCCACATGGCTGAAATTCAATTACAACCGCTAATGCCACTTGTATTGGGCTGAAGTCCCGCGCGACCGCAGACTCTGTTCAGCTCTAAATACCTGTAATCCGGAAAATTTAATTTGATAAAAAGTTGAACTTCAATAAGCGCCAAAGTTGCCCATGGTCGTCGGCCATTATAATTGTGGTCTCGTCTGGCTCTGTAACTGTGTGTGTGTGTGTGTGTGTGAGTGTTGACCAGTTTTTGTTGAGCGGCCACCACAGTGCAGACCGCAAGCAAATATCATCAGACATCCGACGAGTGACGGCAATAAGCAACAGTCAAAAAAAAAACAGAAACAAAAACAAAAAGTGAAAGCCCCAGTCAGAACGAGTGGCAACACGGCGGATGAATACGGCTTATGCAAGCAAATGTACACACTGACACACCTCTCACGCATACTGGCAGCACAGCTCTTACCTCTCTCACACACGCACACAGACGCGTTGACACGCGCAAATATAAAAAAACGTTAAGCTACAAAAAATCATATAAATGTTGCATACTTTTCTGCGGTGGCTGAAAAATCCACTAAGTCTCGTGCCCCAACAAAAAACAAAGTTAAATAGTAAAAAAAAACAAAACAAAAAACATACAACTATGAAATATATTAAATTAAGTGTGTGCTTAAAAATAAATTTATGAAATTAAGTTAACATTTACCCCAAGGGTGTGGAGTGCAGACTGCATTTTAATTTAATTTAGTTGCTAAATTTATTAACTAAAAACCCCGACTTTAAGCGGTGAGTTTCATTACAACCAAAATTGAAAAAAATATTTAATTAAATGCCCCGGGACACAGACACACAGTGAAACGAGCGGAGCACATTTTATAAAACGAGAAATCGCATTCTCAAACAATTTTGTGCAATGGAAAAAATTCTAATTTATTGAGTTAACGCCCATTTTTACACCCTCTGCACATGAACAGGATTTAGCCATCCCCCCACCACCCAGCTCATGGTCACGCCCGGTTGCATTCCACCAGCCATGACCATAACACAGTCTAAAAATCCTACATTCAACAAAAAAAAAATGGTTATACTATATTCAGAGGAAAAATTTAACGAAAAATTGCCCAACTCGCTGCGCCTTGGCCCCTGTCTGTCGTCGACAAATGAAATTTTCACGTTGCTGATGAGAGGCGATCCGATCCCAGAGACCCGTAGAGAGAGAGATAGAGAACACATACGCATCCACCGCTGAACCCCTTTCTGAATTTACCACACAAACATTTTCGGTGTGTCCCGGCAAAGGCTGAACACAGAAAAAAAAAAAACAAATTAAAAACTTGCAAAAATTTTAATGGAATTTTTTTCCCCTATTTCCACGCTCTCAATCTGCCACTCCCTTCTGCTATGCCTCGCTCCGGTTGCTGGGTGTCATCCTGGCTGTCGTTGTTGGCGGTGGAGCTGGCGGTGGCGGTGGCATTGCGGAAATTGTTGTCCCCTTTGATTGTCAAGCGTCGGCTTACACACATAAACGTCACATCAGCATATAGGAACACGAATAGTGGAATGGGGAGAGTGGCAGTCAGGCAGGGGATCAAAAATAAAGGTTTAGAAAAATATCCGACAGGTTTTGTGAAGTGCTGTCTTAACTGGCATTGAACTAAAGCTTTAAAATGGGTTTTTTGTATGCCAGAATATTGTTCAGTTTCTTTAGGTTTCTTTCTTTTTTCAAGAATTATATTTTATCCTTTTAAAACTCATCTTATAGTATCTAAAATGTTCTTGTCAGGGTAAAACTAAATACAAAATATGTAAAAAATAATCAATAACCAGAATATATGTACAACATATTTACACAATTGCAGAGACTCCAACAATTGAGGCAGATCTAAAGCTATGGAACCCCCGTTTGAAAGAAAGACTACAGTTTATCCGGAGAATAGAAACTGTTCCACACTGGCTCAATCTTCTGCAGCTCTGGTAGTGTTTTGTACTCAAATTCACTGCCAATGTTTAGGCATTTGAAATTCGTTTCATTTTCGAGGGGTGCAAACTTGACCGACTTGATGCTCTCACAGTTGGGATCTCCATTGGCAGCGAAACTCGTCCAGATGTCGATCATTCCCATGATGACCTTGTGCTCGGGCGAGTCCGGGGCCGACTGATGGGAGAGCATACTGTGGAAGATGTAGCACAGGTCGTCGCCGTGGCAGACGCCGCGCATTTGATGGCCGCAGAGCACAATACGAATGGCATTGCAGAGCTTTGAGTCATAGTCGAAGCGGTACAGATAGGTTGGGGCACTGTCCTGGCGCACTCGAGCCAAGGCGCCACGATAGATGGGATGCCAGAACTCCCGATAGGAGCTGAGTTCGAGGAACTTCATCATGCTGGCCTGATTGCAGGGCTCGTCGGCGAAGTAGGCGCGCTTCAGCTGCAGGCCATAGTTTTCCCTCAGCTTTGGGTCCAAGTTGTTGCTTATATCGTTGGGCAGTAAGTTCTTGCAGTTTCCCACCTCATCCAAGGTGGCCGGACGACGGGATACCTCTGGGGAATAGAGGAAAATCGTGAATGAGAGTTCCTTTCGAAGAGAGAGCAAAACTCACCTGGATAAAAGAGCAAACCCTCGAAGCTGGTGCCTCCGAACATGATGGGCACCCTGTTGCTCCAGCTGTTCTGCATAAGCTCATGGGGTGGCTTATCGATCACCGTGTGCTCTGTGCTGTACGGCTCCACAACAGGTCCAAATGCAAATAAAATGCGATTATGCTTCTCATCCTTGCTCAAGACTGTGGCCGAGGCCTTGACTATTTCTCCACCATTTGAGGAGCTCAGAAACTCAAAGATCGGCTTGTCCTTGTTATCCCCAGTGTAACCCAGTTTCTGGGCCAAACGATAGGCCCAATCATGCCTGGGGGGCTGCGCCCAAGGACACAATACACTGCCCGACATAACGATGGCCTTGTGGATCAATCCTTCTGTTTGAGCACTCAACGTGAGGAAGTGGGTCGAAGCTCCGCCAGCACTTTCGCCAAAGAGCGTCACATTCTTGGGATCCCCACCGAATGCTTCTATGTTCTGCTGCACCCATCGAAGGCCCATTATCTGATCCTTGAGTCCTGCATTTCCTGGCACATTTAACTGCGGATCGTCGAGACTAAGGAAGCCCAAGGCCCCCAGTCGATAGGCCACTGAGACCAGCACCACATCCTTGGACATGAAAAAGTCCGGACTGTACATGTCCCGCGAGGCTTCGCCCACCTGAAAGCCACCGCCATAGATCCAAACCATCACTGGACGCAGTTTATTCGGTTGTAGCTATGAAAAACAATATTCCAAAGATTAATATCAGATGGTTTCTTTTCTCCTTTCGTTACTCACATCCTTGGCATACACATTCAGATACAGGCAATCCTCGGAGCCGGCGAATTTATTAAAAAACATGTGTGTCTGCAGGGGTTTGTCGGCGGCCGAAGTGCAATCCAGCTCTCGATCCCATGGCTCCACTGGCTCTGGTGCCTTGAAACGCAGCTCTCCCACGGGGGGCTTGGCAAATGGTATCTTCTCGAAGCTAAAATAGCTTCCTCCCCAAATGGTATTCCGCTTTACGCCGCGCACGGGGCCCAGATTTGTCTTGACCACAGAATATATGGCTGTGGCAAGCTTACGCTGCTCGTATTTGAAACTGAGGACCCTGAAAACGATGCAAGGGGTTGTTTTGGATTAGAGTTTTCTATTAATGGCCTGACTTCCATTCCCATATTCGATCCAAAAGCACACTCTTCCACATAATACTTGATTTGTGAATCTAACCCACTGAAAGGCAGTCACGCATTGGGGCCATGCCACCGGGCGAGGCAATTTCAATGTCGTTTGGGGTCTGTCTCTTTGTTGTTTTGAAAGTCTTACGAATTGTCAACAGGCTTTTGACCAACCTCAACGCAACGCCCAATTCGCTTAACATGCACAAACAGTCTCCTATTTTTTTCTGTTGTATTTTTGGATTTTTTATTTTTATAGGTAATTTGTGGGTGGGCGTGAGGCATGATTTTAGCATTTTATGGTTTATTTTTATACTATTTCCACTGCGCACCTTCGGTATAAAGAAACATTTTATATTTAACTGGCATTCTGCAAATGCACTGACACAATTCGCTCACCATTAATGGTACACGAACGCATACAAATCGGTAATTACAAATTGGCATCAACATTGTGAGAGCTAGACAAAGAAAGGCAACAGAGATCGGAGCGGCAAAGATTGGACTGGGGAAGTACGTGACTGCAATGAGGCTGAGAAAGCTAACACTTATAAAATTATAGAAATAATCTACATTCAGTTGCCATTAACAAAGGCATCTGAGAGCAAAACTAACAATGCACAACAAATTAAGGAAATAAATTCCAGTTTTACGAGTACTTTGTTCCATTCATTTGACAACTACTTTGAATGGGCACAAGTTCAAGTGTGAAACACTATATCTTATCGGTAAGTATAGCGCAATCAATACGATAATGAGTGTTTTTCCTCGTTCAAATTACAGTTTGAGGATTACTCAATTATGGTTTAAAAAAAACAGATCCATAGCAACAAATACAATCGATAGGAAATCACTGACTAATCCCATTTATTTCCCATAGTCATAAAATGTATATTCATTTCAAACTTTTTTCCCTATCGAACAACACACAGAAAAAGCTTATATAATTTTTCGCTGTTGCTAAAAACCTGTCGTGTCATGCCCGTGGAGCAGAAATCGTATCACCTATCACCTGAAAGTGAAACGAACCCTGTACCCTAGAGACTTATCAGTATGGTTTCTACATACATTTATTTATATGTATAAAAAAAATTTAAGTTGTCTGGAAATTATACAAATAGCACTTATATAAAACTCGTTATGGAAACCGATATCAGATAAAAGATATAAACGGGTATTCAAAGAAATTATTAAAGAGATGTGGCGCTATTAATTATAATTTGTAGCATTAGATACATCCCCCAAAAAGAGACACGAGGAGATAGATATAGAGGTATCCTCCTCTTTAATTGCGTGCCTTTATGGTTAAACAATTATAAATTAGAGAAATAATTGAGATAATAATGTTTAAAAAATGAAATAAACATAATAATACTGACAATAAAGCCAACAGTGGGACTAACACAAGTCTATTGCTTCTTTGAACATTTTTTAATACTCTTTTGATACTTTTTGTATAGCCTTTAATAGAAAAAGCTAGAAGCTGGCTTAATGGAAACTACATAAATGATCAGATCTATATACATACCAAGGCTGGCATACATACAAGGTACAATTTTATTTTATTTTATTTAATCTAAATATGAATATATTTATACAAGAAATTACTTTCACAATGAATTGTAATATATTTAAATGCAACTAAAAATATTAAAATTTCAGGGATCTTTTCTCTGGCTGACCTACTACACACTTTTCCATATTTTACAACCACTTGATCTGCTAGGGTATCCACTATCGACTCGACAAAACACCCACCCACCTTTCTTTTTATGCTTTTTAAAATATACGCGTAGCAGCCCGCACTTTAATAAATATATATATTTGCAATTAACACAATTGCATGGCTTTGCAATAATTTATGTTAAAAATACTAACCATCCGCAAAATTGCTAATAGACCTGCGGAAAACGTGCAAAAAATAAGCAAACAAATGGAACAACGGTAAAACAAAACAACAAAAAAATCACTAACGAATGCCGCCGCAACAATGGAAGCATCGCGCATGAATCAGAGAAGGGAGGGGGGACGAAAAAAACAAACGGCAAAAGAGGAACAAGACGAAAAAGAAGAAGCAGCATCATTAAGTTTATGCAAAACAACAACAAAAACAACCGAAAATCCACAAAAAAAAACCAACCCGCAGCAGCAAAAGTTTGCGCAACAATTTCACCAACACACAACATATACGATACGATATCATGTGTACGCATATTTTAATGCATGTCTGTATTGAAAACCCCCTCCCTAGGCCAAACACTACGGCGAGAGACCTCAAACACAGAAAATCATTTAACGCTTCAAGAAAAGAGGAAAAACCAAGAAAATGCAAGTAGGAAACACTCGAACTCACTTAAAGGTCAGCTTCAGCATATCCATGAAGCGTGTGGCCATCTTTTCCTTTTACTTTACACTTTTATCACACTTTTCATGAACACACAACACAAAAGCAAATTGAATGTTTTACTAGTGCTTTACAATTCGCTGCTATGGGAGCGTGGCATGGACTGCAGGCGGAGAGCCACAGAGAAAGTGTCACAATGTCTAAACGCCAGTTAACGCGAGTCGGCGTGCCGTGGGGAGTGCGCAAGAAAGTTGCCGATGGAATAAAACGCTCCACGCGAGAGTGCGGCGGGGACTGACTAGACTCGGGGCGATCGTGGGGTATCCATATACTAAGCACAGCCACCAGTTGCTCCGTCCCGGTCTCTCCCACTGATTATTTTCTGAGAGAATGAGTTTAACAGCTGATTGTTTACCTTCTCTCGCCAGCGACACTCTGTCTCTCTCTCGTTCACTCGGCATTCCGAATACCGGTATATTCATTTGGTTTGCGCATAAGCTCTGAAAGCTCAATACAAAGCTTGAGTATATTTTAACAGTATGTTAAGTAAGATCAATGTTAGAGGCCACAGCTTTGATCTGAAAATGTTAGCAGGGGATCGATCGCAGATCGCTTTTGAATCACATAAATACTTGTTCCGGAACTACATACATACATTAAAAGTGTGTTAACCCACAAAAAACCAGCCGCTTGCGAGTAGCACGCCCGACAGCCAAACCACCTTGAAAGTGAACCTAAACCTAGGCTGATTAACAAAGCAGCAGGCAGACCAGACCAGACCAGGCCAGCCAAACGCTTTCAAAAGCTTTTTTCCGAAGCACCACTTAATGAGTGCATAGTATAGTGCTGTCTGTGGCCCACTAACTAGTGCATATTCACGCAGACATTAATAGGTTTTACAACAATACAAAGGCGAATGTGACTGTGAACTTGACTTTGGTCTGATAATTATGCAATTGACAAGTAGTCAGTGCCCACTCGATTCGATTCAGTAAAAACTGCTGACGGACTGATTTCTCTATTGAAAGTGGATTTTTATTGAACATATCCATTATAGATGAAAGTTATCGGGCGTTGTGTGGGCTGGCTCACTTTGTGTAATAACTGTATCTGCCTCTGCGGATGGTACATCATCACAAAGTATGAATTGTAGGCAGATTACTAAAAGAAAACTAATAGAAAGGAAATTGAATATGAATTGGTTTCGGAATAGGTATACATATATCCTACCCAAGCAACAAGTAGAATGTAGACATTTTGTTGTATATCGCTGGCTGTCACGAATCGAACTGAACTGAGGAAATCATCTAAGATTAGATCTGGAAAAACGATGCCAGTTAATAGAAATGATTTACTCTAATGATTAGCACTTAGCAGCTGATTCCGACAGTCGCTTGCATTATTCAGACTCTAATACATTTCCACCAAAAAATAAGGTTAATGTGCTCTCTAATTATACAATAATTAGGACCGCCAATCACTGTGACAATACTATTTTTAATGGTAACCAATTAGCAGCGAATTAGTCACACTGTATTTTATCCTACGGTTTATTTATCTTTGAGTATTAATTTTTGGGCATACGCGATAATTAGCAGCACTTTTTTCAAGGGGGGTAGGTTTTTGGTGAGCCAGACGCTCTATCTATGACGTCAGTTGTTTCAGATTTATGCCATACCAAACCGAAGTTATATTAGCATGATAATGTCTATGCAGTCACATGGCAATGGTTCAAGGTGTCCGGCTGATTCCTACTCACTTTTGTATAAAATCCCAGTTGGTAATGATTCGTCGAGCATCGCTGTTTCGGAGGCAACTGAAACTTTTCACAGCAGTCAATAATTTTTTCATTTTTCAATATTTGATAACTAAATCAAAGTATTTATTTCGTTCCTTTTTTTGGGTTTCAAATACATTTGAGATTTTTTCAGTTTTTTTTTTTTATTAAAATATGGATTTATATATACCTTTTCTTTTGCATCACATGACTTTGAAGCTTTTGACAAAAACGGACTCAAATACATTCAGAGAAGTTTTTCTTTCTTTCTTATGGAATATAGTTTTGAAACATATGATTTAAACATTTAATCTTCGTGTGCACATTCCTAAAAACAATTCTCAAGTTATCAGTTTTTTCAGTTTTTGTTGTTTTGTTAAGTTATTTATTAGTTTGTTTTGTTGTCTTCCTATAAACATATTCTAAAAAATGATGTAAAACTTGGACAGGATTTTCTTGTTGTTTTTTTTTTTGTTTTTTTTGTTCAAAAAAACGTATGCATATAAAACAGGTAAATATCCAAAAGACTTAGTCTACAAATATAAATAAATTTTCGGGTTAAATATATATATATATGTATATGTTTTTCTTTAAAACACAAATGGAAAATGATTGGCATTTTCTGGGGGGTGTAAGATTGTGCGCGGCTTTTGCTAATTGGAAGAAAATATATTTAATTGAAATCCTAACTAAAATTTACGTGTGTGCGTTTCGGAGGACAGTACATTCAACTTATATCGATAGAAAATATGCTTGATATATGTTTGAATGTTAAATGGGCTCATTGAAGGAACATTAAATAGATTTATATAGCATTTCGCTTAGCTCAGATTTCTTGGCTGTCTTTGTTTTCTGTTTTCCGTTTTGTTTGTTTGGTTTTTTGGTAGTTTCTCATAGAAGGTACTTTCAGTTGCGACTTGGTTTCGATACTCATAACTTGCCGATATATTTCAGACCTATTCCAGATAGATACATATGTACATATAGCTGCTAAAACTTTAACACACTTAAATAGAATCTTTCGATATTGGCAAAACTTAACAACAGTAGAGGGGGTTGTTTTTTTTTTAGGTCTAAAGCTATGCTTTTGCATTGTTTTGAACAGAGGCTTTCAAACATAAAGCTGTTTAGAATCGTACAGATAAAGCTACAGATCTATGTACATCTAAGTGGAGATACTCCACACATTCCATTCCATACCAATCGCAAGTCGCAAGTCGCAATCGCTGCTTCTCCCCACCTCAAAGCAGTTCGTCACGTCTAAAGAAACTCTCCCAGACCATCAGCTTACGCAGATCGGGCACATCGATTATCTTCAGCTCATCGGATATATTAAGGCACTTTAGCTGACGCTTCTCCAAGGACGCCGCGGACACTGGCTGCCACAGATCCGACTGTTCCGGATCGAAGTTGGGATTGCCAGAGGCGGCAAATTGGGTCCAGAGACCCACCAGACGCTCAATGCACTTGTATTCACGCGTATGGTTCTTCAGTTTGCGGGCGAGTGAATTGTAGAACAGATAGGAGAGATCGTCGCCGTGGCAGGTGCCACGCACCTTCTTGCCGCAGCTCAGGATACGCAGGTGATTGAAGTGCTTCGAGTCAAAGTCGAAGCGATACAAATAGGTGGGTGCACTGCTGGCATACTCCAGGCGGGACAATACTGTGCGATAGATGGGGAACCAGAAGTACTCATGGGAGACCATCTATACGAAAGAAAGAAAGTGCAATACTTTAGTAAAAAGAATGGACGACTATAGGTATGCAAAACCCACCTGGAGGTACTCGTGGAGAGTGTCCAGACTCGGCGTTTTATCGCCATAGTAGCACTCCCTCAACTGTTCGCCATAGTCTTTGCACAGAGCACTGTCCCGATCCATGTTCAGTTCTATGGGCACCACAAACCGGCAATCATCCAACTCATTCAGACAATTGGGTTTGGCCTTGGTCTCCGAATACAGGAGTAGACCCTCGTTGGAGACGCCGCCCAAGATGAGGGGTATACTGTTGCTCCAGGCGGTACGCATCATTTCGATGGGTTTCTTGGGCACCACACAATGGCTCGTGACAAAGGGTTCGATGACGGGTCCAAAGGAGAAACCAATTCGCTCCTTCTTCTCCGCTTCGATGCACAGTTCGCCGTTGGCTTTGATAATTTCCGATCCTTTGGCATTGTTGAGAAACTCCCAGATATCGCGGGTGTTATTCTCCCCCGTGTAGCCCGCCTGGACGGCAAGACGATATGGCCAATTCCTCTGCGGCGTCACCGCCCAGGGGGAGAGTGTGTTGCCCGACATGCAGATGGCCTTGTGGAAGAGGCCACGGGTCTGCTCTGTGATCATCATGTAGTGTACGGAGGCGCTGCCAGCGCTATCACCAAAAATAGTTATGTTCCCCGAATCACCGCCAAAGCGAGAACAATTGGCCTTGACCCAACGGAGGGCCAGGACCTGATCCTTAAGCCCAGCATTGCCGGGTACATCAAGCTCAGGATCATCTAAGCAAAGGAAACCTAATGGAAAGGAGTTCCAAAATTGGCTTAAGTTTGTTATCCCTCATTTTCAAGGACTAAGTACTTACCTAATGGACCCAATCGATAGTTGATGGATATTACGACCACATCTTCGCGCAGCAAATAGTCGGGACTGTAGCACTCGCGTGAGGCCTCGCCAAATTGAAAGCCCCCGCCATAGATCCAGACCATCACTGGCATCGGTTTGGTGGGATATAACTATGTGAGATAAGTCAGATAACCTATTAGTCAGAAAAGCATATCCCAATATTGATCATCATCATCACTCACATTCTTTGTGTAGACATTGAGGTACAGGCAATCCTCGGAGCCGTCTGTCATGTCGAATACAAAATGCTTCTGCAATGGCTTTGGACCCTGTGATGTACAACTGCGGACCTCTGTCCAGATCTCTGGCGGTTGCGGGGCCTTATAGCGCAGTTCTCCCAGCGGCGGCTTGGCAAAGGGTATCCGCTCGAAACTGAAATATAGCTGGCCATAGATGGACTTTCGTTTCACACCCTTGATGGGTCCATAGGTAGTGCCAACGACAGTCTTTTCGCTGGTCTTATAGCGACGCTGTTGCACTTTGAAGTCCACCATTCTGCAAAGAGGATAGAGAAAAAGCGACACACAATTTAGAGAGAGACTTGAAAATGTAATCAGCGTAAAATAAAACGAAATGTTAGAGGTTTTGAAATAAAACGAAATGTTACCATTAATCAGTTACAATAAACGACGTCAGCTTTGCTGATATTGATGCGACTGTCTTTGCCGTTTAACTTCTTCTGCTGATAAGGTTAATTTTTTATCAGCCTTTTTTTCGAGCCCCAGGTGTGCGCCATTTATCAGGGCCGGCAGAACCCCATACCAGAACGAACCATATTAAATCGGTATGAAATGTTTTTGTTTTTTTTGTATTTATTTTGAATAAACAAAATCCACTTTGGTCTGGTATCATTCGTCTCGCTTTTCGTATCAAAAGATATACAAAAGTAAGAAAGCAAACATATTTCCTATTATTTTTTTTGGTTGAGTAGAAGCAAGTCATTCAACTTGGAAGCAAACGGAAATCAAGGGCAAAAGGCCATTGAAATTGTACACATATTGAGGGGTACATTCTGTTACCCCGTGAACTGAGAGAGTTTTTATGTTCCTTGGAGAATTGGGTTAATCCATACACAAAAAAGACCCCGAGGCTGCACGCTAATTCAAGAATATTGTTGTTAATGTTCTTCCCTATAAAAATTATAAATATATTTATACCTCAAGGTTTTTTTTTATTGATAAGGTGTACAATTTGTGTACTTAATCCTAAGGAGAGACCTTTTATGATCTGCCAAAAATAGACAAAGAAATTATATTAAAATCTATGGAGACCTCGAGGTTTTCTTTGATTGATAATGTGTACCGAATACTCTCAGTTTTTGCTTAGTTTTAGCACTTAAATCTTGATTTTTATGAATGTTTAAATAGGAATTTATTCGGCATAGAGCCTCTGCCATATAGGGGCGGCTTTTGTTTATCGATTGCCCTTAATGGTTTCATCAGGTACAAAAAATAAAACTTATTCCGTCATGGTATTTTCCTATTTTTTGATGCCATGATGCAAACCAAATGAAACGTGTTTCAAATTTGAATTATGCATTTTATGACTTCACCCACGCATACACACACATGTCGTAAAGCCAAAAGGAAATAAAGAATGAACTCAGCCAAAACGCCAAGTGATCTCTGTCTGTCTGCCCGTCCCGGACATTGTTTTCTTTTGTTCGAGAAATGTCATCAGCAAAAGCCAAGGGTAAGCGAAAAAATACGTACAATATATATTAAAATTTATGTTTATTAATAGCCGGAACGAGCTGTTGCCCATTTTTCGACTCAGATTGAAGACGAAAGTCCCCCAAAACGCATGATGTGAATAATACATCCGTAGAAATTGGTTGGTCTATCGTGGACCTTGGCCTTGAACTTAAGGCAAAAGGGAAATTGTTTTGGGGGAGAGTGACAGGGAACGCTTAGGCTAATGGTCGGCACCTATAAAAAGAAAGTCAATATAAATAATGTTTATGACGGAGGGGGTCTGTTAACTGGGGTCATAAAAGATTATGTCCTAATGCCAGGCTTGCGTGTAAGAGTGCAATACCTCAAAACACACCTAGATGGGTTCCTGGGGACTGCCCATTGGGTTTTAGGGTCAGTTGTAAAACGCAGAATGCCCAAAGGAACCTACACAAATTAGTTGATGATGGTTAATACTTTGAGCACTTGGTCCCACACAATATACAGAATGTTGGATCATCAAAGAACGATGAAATCTTATGAAACATTCCATCAAATGTTGATGTTCAATTGTTTGTATTCCATTTGCTGGCTGCTTAGTTTTTGATTTTCCTTTCCTGATTCTTTTCTTATTTTCATCTTTCATAGTTCGTGTGGAATCGTACTGCTAAACGATCTTGTGTGTCCCTCACTGATTTATGTGTTATTTTTGGCCGCCGTACAACAAATCTCAAGCGATAAATTTGAATGAAAATATACAAGGGAGAGATCTTTTTTGCTTACACTAAGAAGGCAAATATTCAGCTGCTTATGAGCATGAAGTGACGACAGCAAACGCCGCCACGGCAGGGTAGAAAATACCCAGAGACCCAGAGGCAAATAAACTTTGGTGCAAAAAGACGGAACCGAAACGATATAAGGCTTGAGTTTTATTATTTCCGAATTCGTTAAACTGTAAAAATAATTGAGGCAACAGTTCGTAAGGGAAATGTGGAAGTCATATGGTGGAATGTATTCGTATAAGTTGGGATCTTATGAAGCAAATAAAAGAACCATAGAGCTCCAATCAGGGACGGGTATTAAGGATCCTACAAAATTCAAAATTACTCAATAATGAAAATAAAAAATCTTTATTTCTTTTACTACCTTTTGGTATTTAACAAAAATTTTGTTTACTTCCAATCAAAAACCTCAATCACGTTTGTACTTTAAAGTTCTATATTTCTGTGCATAGGAGGTATACGCTATGGAAAACCTTTATCAACATAAAACTATAGTTATGGGACTCCAAATGACTCGAAAAACATACCTAGAACTGTCTTCTTTAAGTTTCCAGTGAAATATTATGTGTTCTACTTTCATAAAACTCATAATCTCTCGGGGTGCGGTAATTACATCCCGGTCATCCCATTTCATTCAAATAAAAAAAAACGACCCCATGAAAACAATCATAGAATTATGAAATAAAACCCAACAAGCATAGGCTTCGCTTGGCATCATGTCGGGCATGTAGAACCCCTAGAGAACAGACTATTATCAGGCATGGTATTAGAAATATTAATTCATCGCAGCCTGAGGAGCACTTGCAGCAGGTTAATGTTTGTATGCCACTGGAAGCACCAGAGATAAGCTCGGCTTATGTCATGAGTGAATCAATTAATTTTCCATACACCACATCCCACATCCCGCGGCCTAATCTGCCACACTCCGCTCTGCTATCAGCTAGACATGGGACAAATCCCGCCACGCGATTACCCTTATAATCTAGGCAAACATCACATATTGTTGGAATGACTAACTGACAGACAGATAGACAAACAGACAGACAGACTGAACAACAGAGGTACAGTCAACAAGTCATGGTCAAGTTAGTTGTTGCCAAAGAGAACGTTAAAATATGATTATGAGGAATAACAAAGAACACGAACACGAACAGGCACAGGCGCAGAGAACCACATCATATAATTTAATTTCCGTTGCAGAGTAGAGCCATCAACATTGTCTTCTATTTGTAGACATTTTACATGAAGGTGTGCGGCGGACATGGCTCTGACCTTGGCAAGGCTGCAAAAGCTCCAACTCAATGAAAGCTTTCCGTTGCGCCCCATGAATGAAATGCGCGATGCAGAAAGCTCACAAGGATATCTGACATACCGACTGCGAGAAGGTTCTGAATGGAATGCCCAGAGATGGAGAGCAGGTCAAGGAGTGAAGCCGAAGGCCAAACCGAGCAACTCTTTATTATAATTTAATCATAAAATTCAATTTGATTAACCCTAATGATTTAAAAATATTAAAAACAAACTTTTCAGACGGCTTAATTTGATAAAAATTCGCTAAAAATTTCAACTCATTCATGGAACAATTCATATAATACGTATACGTATCTGCGAATATATCGTATATGTATATAATATATATGTATATATAATATGCTTATCTGTATGTTTGCTCTTGTTGCGACAATTCTTTCATTCTTTATTCATTTAAAACATTTATTTTGCTGCCACACAAAAGCTTTTTACACAAAAAAAGAAATAATAGAGAGAAGAAAATGCGGCAAAATTAAATGAAATTGACATGCTTGCATTTGTGTTAGTCTATGTGTGTGGTTTGTGGTGTGCATGTGTGGGCGTTTAGGTGGAGAGCACGAATAGCTAGCGACAACAAATTTCATAGAATATAAGCGAAAATTGTATGCCGCAGTTATACCCGTCGTATGGGCAATGTCAGAAATACATACATGCCCACAAAATACGAGCAGCAGAAGGAATGCAGATAAATCAACGAAATGTGAAGGGAATAAATTATGAACAGGTGGAGGGCTATCAATAATATTTCCTGCACTTTCCAACACTGTTTATCTTGCTAGCCATTACTGAAACTCTTAAAAAATAGTTACAAAACGGACTTCTATTGTGATTTATTTCTTTCTTATTCATTAGCTTGACAATGCACTGTGTTTCAATTTTGATTCCTCCCCCTTTCCAATTAATGTTTGTATGATTTTCTTAATCCTACACCCAATACCGATTGTTCGATTTCGTCTACTTCTTGCGCTGATTATCGCTGGCAAGAATCATGGCAATGCGTATGAAGATATTCAGGGCATCCATATATATGGCCAGAGCCATATTGATGGGATCAAATTTGGGAATGCCATGCTGTGGATGCAACTCGGCCACGCGTACAATCCGTTGCGTGTCGTAGAGCAGGAATCCGCTGAACAAGATCAATCCACCGTAGACTGACATACTGGCGAGGCCAGCTCCCAAGGCCGTTGTGGGGGGCAGCCACATACCAGCCAGAGATGAGGCAAAGACCACGCCCAATCCAATGGCCAATGGACCGCCCATGTAGAGAAATTTATCGCTTGGGGCACAGGCGGCCACCGTGGAGAGGGCGCCCACAATGCCGCCCGTGTAGAGCATGGCCCTGGTCAGAATCGGACCTCCCAGGAAGCACATGGGCGCCAGCACGGCTCCCAGAACGGTGCAGTGTGCCAGCCAGGCCAGCTGCTTGGCCCCGAATCCTTCTTTGTATTCGATTGACTGGGCCATGACCCCAGTGCCCATCACCAGGCCCAGGGTTATGAGCCCGGCAACTATACCGGAGCGAGTCATCAGGCTCATGGCGGCCTCGGACTGGAAAAAGGCAGCCGCTGCAGCAGCTGTAATGCCACAGGATGCCCCAAAGTAGGCATAGGTGGCATGAATGCGATCCCTCACATACTGCGGCCACAGCAACGATTGATCGTAGACACTGGTTTGCTTGGACAGGCCCAGTCCGTAGTAGCAGAGTCCCACGAGACCCATGAGGGCAGCTCCTGCTGCCGCACCCTTGCCCATGGAGTAGGCATTCTCGCTGGGCGGTCCCATCATCCGATCCTTGAGCGAGGGTCCACGCGTACGGCTCTCCAGATGCGAACGGTTACGGTTGGACTCACGTGAATAGTCCCGACGCAGCATATTCTGTAGATCCTTCTTTGGTATCAAGGACTTGCCCTGGCCCATTGATGGCCATGTCAGGGGGTTCTTCTTCAGCAGCGGCATGGCCTTGGTCGATTGCCATAGTCGCTGACTGGTGACCTGCCCCAAGAGACACAACGAACGTCCTGGCAGGACGTGATTTAAGCGAGCCAACAGCATTTTTCTAGATTATCAACTAATTTTTGTGTGATTTTTGCAAGGCTACAAATATTTTCTTGCCTGTTTGATGGTGATTTTGTTACTTGATTAAACGATTGAATGGGAGAGAAAAGGCTGCTAGGATAAGAGATATTTTCCAAATCAGAAAAATAGCTTACAGATTCAGATTTGGTGAGGAATGCCACAGAGATGCGTCGGTCGCCAAAGAATGCACCAGAAATATTTGCACGTGCCGCCACAGAAGACTTCTAAATGATAGCAGAAAATTGTCTCAAATTGAAGGTTAATTGGTTTCCCACAGATAAATTCGCTGTGTCAATTGGGATTCACAGATATCAAAATTGAATTCATTCAATAAATAAAAAGTCCATTTGGTCAATTCGAAATTATAATTTCAGATGCCCTCCCAAACGAGATTGTTTTGTGAGGTGGCAATTTAGCCAATGAATATGGAAAATGCTGGTACATTGTATAAGAATTGGCAATTTATTTATGCCAAAAAATTTGATTGAATGTGGGCTTGCAAATGCTATTTCAAGCTGTCACAAAGCACAAAAAAAAAGAAATAGGAATAATTTAAATATGAAAATGAATGCAGAATGGCAAATGCACAAGAAAAAATCATGTATGATATAATATATTTATTTTTAAAGAGCAGAACTATCGCAGAAGCTTTGCCAACCATTTTGTGGGAACTCAGTTTGATTAATCTTAAGTTTTCTTTTCCCTTCAATCGACTAATGAAATCGTCGATGTATTGTATCGATGGGCCCGAGAGGCAACGAAAACCAAACCAGTTAGAGGCAGACAAAGCCGTCGCCTCTGATCTCATACAACATTCTACCCGTCTCTTTTTTCTGTTTGGTTTATTTCTCTGACTTTTTGCAATTTGTGAATCAGCACGGCTGTTGCTACTGCTGGGCTTACTATAGTTTTTACACAATACAATAATTTACATAGTCGTACATCCCGCACCGACGGACAGAGTGATGGAGACGGAGGGAGAGCAGGGGGCGATGGCGGTGCACTAGTTTGCTACCTAATTATTTGCGCAGTTTAAGTGTCGGCACAGAAAAAGCCAAAGACCCCTAGACCGGACTCATATAAGAGACAGCTGCTGTATGTGTGTGTGTGTGTGGGGGATATGTTCCTGTGTTTGTGTGTTTCTGTGTTTGCTCATTATGGAGACGAGAACTAGAATTTCCTAGAATCAATAGAACGCAAATGAAAGGGGACATGCCGTCATTAGAAACGCCTGCGTTTCAAGCAAGCAACCCCCCGCCCGGTAAGGATACCGTCTCAGGCTTATTGTTTACATAATTACGTGTATGTATGTATATATGTATGCTCATGTAGGACCCCAAGGACGAGCCATCTCTAGGAGGTAGGACATTGCCGCAGCAGCAGCAGCTGTTCCTTAAATATTGGAGGCAATTTAATTGTCTCCAGCTGCGCGAAACGTCGGGCCGAAAACATGTACAGGGTACATATACGGATTTACAATATAATTTCTTATCGGTAGACTTTGGAGAACACCGCTTTGGCGCTTTCTTTTGGGGTACTTTCCGAGTCATCAATCAGCCCGAACTAATTCAAAAAATTCGCTATTGCCTGATCATCAATGATCATCAATTGCCGTCAAAGTGGGTTTCTAGTGGCTAGATCTGGGTATAAATCATCGTGAAGAGAACTGTATGTATATGGTCTACATGAGGTGTGCAACTTAATTATATATATAGTTGTGCGCCTTAGATTGGATGACAGCATTGTGGCTGATGTCATGATGAGAGACTTGCCTAAATTGGGTAAACTTTATGGCAAGTCATTTAATGGTAAATTTACAACATGACAGCAGTTTCAAATATCTATTTAGAAATGTATATAGTCTTCTATATCGCTTACTATATAATTTTCAACTTACTTGAGTCCAATTTTGAACTGATCAAATGCCGCCATGGAAGACATTTTGGTGTTCTCTTATGGTCTTCGGTTCAAATTTAATCAAAAGATTGTATTTGGCTCTACTTTCTTTTTGTTATTATTATATTATTATATGTATATTTATAAATTTTTGTGTTTCTTTGGTTTCTTCTCTTATAAATATTACAAAAATTACTTTTTATTTTGTATCAAAATGTGTGTTGAACAATTAACAGCTGTTTTTGTGTTTTCGGTTTTTGTTTTTTGTTGTTTTTTTGGTTGGCCTTGCAAGGACTATGCGTTGTGTATCAACAAAAATACAGTCTCTGTCGCTGTAGCTTTGCTACTGATAAGGAGCTTTCCTGTCCTGCGCACAAACACAGTGACAAGAACACCCACAGGACGAAGCCCGTTCCCGCACAGCAGGAAAAACACACACGCGCTCTTGTGGTACACGCAGGATAATTTACACGTCGAAAAAAGCACAGATTCCCAAGTTAGCATTTATCACATAATACGCGTAAAACAATCAGATTTTTGTTGAAATTCTTTGAATACTGCCACACAACTATTACTCGGTTTTTTGTAGTATATATAGTTTTGTTGCTTTTGTTGATGATGGAACACGGTGGAACGGTGTGTGTGTGTGTCCGGATTGTTCAGTTCAGCTTTTGTTGCCGTTACGCGTCCGATTGGCGTGAAGGCAGCTCATCAACTGTCCGCAAAAGCACGCGCTATAAAAGTTCTAAACGAAACACCACACCGAAAAAGCTTTTCCCACTGAGACCGAGACAGAGACCGATACCGAGACAGAGACCTGAACATAGAAGCATGCGATGCGATGCGTGTGTGAGAGCTGATGGGTGGGTGGGGTATCTATCAACGTTATCTATAATTCAGTAGCCTCACAATTATGTTTATTGAGGCATTCTTCTATTGAATACTGAGTCACTCTCGCAATTACATGGCAAAAAATTACTTTTGACTTTGTCCTGCGGCATTTATTATTGAGCGGCACTCCTCATATGAGCTTTATCAGAGCCTCAACCAAAAATAAATAAATACTAGATAAGAAAAACCGTATTGATACGCTATGACGGGAGGGTACCAAGTTCTGATTTTGCTGATTCGACACTAAAATTCCATGTATCGCCGTGTCTTCTTCATATTTTGTTTGACGACGTTGGGTGACATGTGGCGTATGTGTAATCTTTATGGCCCACTCATCGTGTGATAAGAATGGTTGGAACCAATTTTGCGAATGAGTCAGTTTATTGTATTTGCCGGAGGGGAGTACTTCTAGGAAGCTGTCTGCCATCGATCTTCGGTTATCGGGAAAGTACCCACTCGTGCGGGGGCCCGATAGACCAAGTAGGACCATAAGTAGTGTCTAATACTCGATGGGGCAGCAATATGGTAGAATAATCAAGATTTTGTATGGCAAGAGTGTTTTCTTACACTTTTAATACACATATACTTCGTATTTCTTACACTTAAAGCTTGAAACTACTTTTAGTAACCGGGAAAGCACCGTTTGGGCACTTCAATAGACTATTGAGAAGTTCTATATAAGAAGTGGGTTGTATTTCTATGAAATGGGGAAACAAACCCCACGATAAAATTATCATTGTTACTTTAAGTTTTTAGATTTCTCTCATAATTCTTTCATTTTAAGCCCGAAACTACTTATGACTTCATCGCAGCTCCAATTTACGAGTTAGCCTTGCTTTCTCCCACTCTAGACCCTCTGTATACCAGGAAATTTTGTATTACCTCAGATAAAGTCATTCATTATATGTGGGGCATGTTGTTGTGCTTGTCTCCGGCTGCCACACGCGCCCAATGGTCCCTTGAGGCAAAGCAAACAAAATCAAGCGGAAAAAGCAAAATAAGGGAAAGTAATAAAGGAAAGTCAACACAACGCACAGTCACAGCTGATTGGAAGGAGCTGCTGCTGCTTTTGTTGTTATTTCTGCTGCCTCCTGTTGCTATTGAAAAGCTTTTCGCTGAGCCAAAGCTCAGCCAACAGGAGCTTTTTCCATAGCTTTTAACAAGCTTTTAACAGTCGAACGTTTATTTTGATTTGTTTTATGTTGCGTTTTGTTCTTCTCCAAGTAATTACCATAAGTTATGGTCAGTTCTGGTTCAGTTTGGATTAGTCTGGCATCTGGAATCAAAGTTGATGGGACTTAATGCGAAACTACGAGTATGCGAGTATGCGAATATAGGATTATATGATTATGTGTGAATGGTTTATCCCCAACGAATGCTGTGTATGGCGGGACAGTTTTGTTTTTATTTATGATACATTAAATAAATAACCTTGGCCGGGTGGTAATACTAGTATACCCTCTCGTGACTTTTGGCGCTTATGTTGCCATGCGCTTTTCAGTGAGAGAGCTTTGGCTGTCTCATTTCCGATGTGCTTTTTTGATCTCTCTTGCTCTCGCACACGATCGCGTGCTCTGGTGGCTCTTCTGGCACGTTTTTCTGCTTTACGTTCCTCTAATTCATTTAAATCAATTTAGATAGAGTTCTTTTTCTGCGACGATTGCGACTATTTCAGTCGCACAATTGTTAGACATTAAATGATTTTGATTAAACCAAAATGATTTCAATCAGCGAGCGGCAAAACCAACACACAAAAGAAAACGGTTTAGTAATAACAGAAATTTTTGCAAATTCAGAATATTGTTTTATGTATTTACGTTTTGCCATATGGTGGCATGTGAGTTTTTCACGAATTTCCCCCGAAAACATTTCCACTGTTTAACTTCAACTAATTTATATTTTGTGGGGCCGAGATTTGCGTGCTTCAATCCGATTCCCAGGAAAATTGGGGCCAGTGAGTAAATGTTTGTGAGTAAATCAGCTATTCCGATAAATTAAAAATTCATTTCCGTTAATCTTACAACTTGCGTTTTCTCCACCACAACAACAACAAGGGACCTCCAAGGACCATGTCTAAGAAAATGTAAATGGAATATCAAATGTCCAAAAACCAGTAACAGGAACAGCCAGCCGTGCCTGTTCGGTGGCTTTCGAGGCGCGCTCATGATAATCATAAGCATTTCGCGCCGCGCGCGCAACAATTGCCTCATGAATTTTTCAAAGGCAAATCAAATCAAACGGACGCCTGCCACACCCCATACTCATCAGGATGCCCACACCCCACACCCCACACCCCACACTCCTCCTCCGCTGTTCGCTCCTTTGGCAAGAAGTCATAATTTTCCGGCTCCTCGCGTGACTTTTCCATGCCATTTCGTGACTTGATTACATGCGTCCTTGTTGTTGCCTCCGCCATTTCTCCTGTTCCTTTCCGTTGTTCTCGCTGTTGTTGTTTTCCTGGGGATAATTGGGGGTGGATTTTTCCCCATATATAGAGTTCACGGGGCTATCAAAGCCGCATTCTCATTCCATTGACTCCTGCACGTGACACACAGAACTACTTTTGTCTGTGATTTTAGAATGACAAACAAAAAAGAAACTTTTGACACACACAAGGCTCACAGAAAGAATGTATTATTTTTGAGGGTATTGATATGAAAAATGGGGTCTGAAAAGGCTTAAAGATAACTTTTTTGAACAACTTGCATGAGTTTATAAGAGTAGAACACTTTAGTTGGGGATTGGAACCATTTTGACCCACTTAAAGCTGGAAATATTCTGAATCCTTTCCAAGTGCATGACTTTTATAGATCATTGCTTCGTGAGCAGATATGTATGGTACATCCAGAAATAAATGTGTTTTATTCGTTTGGGCAGTGCATTGACAGAGCAACATTAAAATTACTGCCATTTCTTCTTATACTCTCCACATATTTATATGTTCTGGACAACCATTAATTATTAATTACTTTAAAATGCATTAAGTACTCACAAAACTTTTCCATAAAACCTGTTTGTTGAAGGGATTTCCCAGCTTTAACCGCACACAAAATATTTACCAAAACCCGTTGCATACCTTGCGGCTGCCCCTGAAATTCGAAATTTGATATACAGTCATCCCCCGAAACACCGCCTACGCCCAAGTAAAACACAAATTTACAGCAAATTTGCTAAGCACCTGTAAATAATAATTACAGTATTACAAAACATAAATAAAATGACAAAACAAAAAAAAAACCCACACAAAATTAAAAAAAAGAAAGCCATGTTTTGGGGCCCAAAGGTCAGCGGAAGCCAACGCAACCAAGCTGCTGCTGCGTGGCTCCCTAAATGTGAAGCACGTGTAAGTTTTTAATTACAATTAATGGTTGACAAAGTGGGAGGGGGGGATGCGAGAGAGCAGGTGGACTCTGCGTGTGTGTGTGTGTGTGTGTGTGTGTTTTTAGCGGTCTTTGAAGTTGCCATAGACACAAGCTCACAAAATCCACGATACAGTATGACAAGAGTAAGGGGGCAGGTGTGTTCCCAGGCTTTTGGTTTTGTCGCTTGACAGCACTCATGTGTATGTATCTATTGTGTGTGTGTGTGTGTGTTGCGACAGGTGTTAATATTGTCATGTCTGAGCATTTAAGTATTTTTAATATCATAACGCGTTGCATACTTTATGGCGGGGGCTTTGGTGGGGCCCGGGCTTAACCCAAAAACTCACACAAGCGTGATTAGACCAGGGCAGGGCCTACACGTGTATTGGCAAGAGTATTCGAGTATATACTCCCCCTGCATAATCAGATCAATGTTTGCCTTTGTTGGGCCAAAGCGTTGAGTGGTGTAATCGGTTTAGTTCTTCGATATGAAAAATATTAAAAATATATATTCAAATATAGACGAATTCAAACGCTTAGCATCATATAATATATATCAAAAAAGTTTATTAATATTACTACCATTTAAAAAATACATTCAACACATGTTTTTCTTCTATCAAATCAGTTCTTAACATAATAATTTTCTTTCACAAAGTTTTTAGGCCCAAATAGAGTTTTTTATATTCCGCTTACCAAAACACTTTTGATGCAACAAAATTTGTAGCCAAACAAAATATTTGCCTAATCTTGTTATTTTCTTTTTCTGTTTCTTTTTGTGTATTTACTCTTAAGGCTAAGCTATAAAAAATCGCTATTTACATGTGTACATTTGATGTGCTTTTAAGGCCGCCTCAGGGCCGGGGCTTAGGGGCTACTGCTACGGCTGTGACTACTGGCTAAGGCCTACGGATTGCTAAGGGTAAATAAGCGGCAAAGCCGCTGAGAGATTAAGGTGAGTGCGGGGACAGGAACCAACCAAAATGTGTGTTTCAGTACAGGAGTCGTCTGTCATAGCAGCTATCCCAGAGCCGCAACTTTTCGGCCTCTGGCAAATCAATCACTTGCACATCATGCGAGATATTCAGGCACTTGAACACCGCATCCTCACGTGAAATGGGCAACCAGGTGGATGTGGGTGTGCCTGTGCCTGTGCCCTGTGGCTGCTGCTTCTCGTCGTGCGTGACCAGCGGTATATTGGGATCCCCGGATATGGCAAACTGCACCACCATGGACACCAGACGTTTTATCGTCTTGAATTCGGCCGTGCGGCGCTTTAGTTTCTTTGCTGCCGCATTGTAGAACAAATACGACAAATCATCGGCATGACATGTGCCTCGTACCTTGCGGCCACAGGTGATAATCCTCATGATGTTGAAGTGCTTCGAGTCAAAGTCAAAACGATACAGATACGTGGGCGCCTCTGGAGCGTAGTGGGCACGCGATAGCAATGTCCTTTGGATGCCATGCCAGAAATATTTGTACGAAAAGAGCTGCAAAAAAGGGAGGGAGATTATTATTGAAGTTTATCGCAGATGTGCAGTAATTATTCTTACATCGCTGTACTCCAGAATAGTCTCACGACTGGGCTTCCTATCGCCAAAGTAGGCTTCCCTCAGCTGCTTGCCGAAGGCCCGCTGCTGCTCCTTGTCCAAATGCGCATCTCTGGGAGCCAAATGCTCGCAATCTCCCAGCTGGCACAGCAACTCCGGCCACTTGTTCACCTCGGGGAACATCAGCAGACCCTCAAAGGAGTTGCCGCCAATCACCATGGGTATGCTGTTGCCCCAGCAGTTGCGCATCAGCTCCAACGGCGACTTGGGTATCACACAGTGATCCGTTTCGTAGGGTTCAATGGTAGGGCCAAAGCAGAACATGGTCAGGCGCTGGTGACGCTCCTCCATGGTAATGATATCGTCGGCCACCTTCAGCAGGCTGCTGGCCTTGCATTTCTTTAGATGAGCAAACACCTGGCGATCGTTTAGTTCTCCCGAATACCCCGTGGCCTGTGCCAAGCGATAGGTCCAATTGATGTGCGTTGGGGTCTGGGCCCACGGTGCCAGTGCAGCACCCGACATGATCACAGTCTTGTGGAAGAGATTGCGGGTCTGTTCCGTCAGCATCATGTAGTGGGTGGACGCTCCACCTGCACTCTCACCAAAGACTGTGATATTCTCTGGATCACCGCCAAAGAACTGACAATTCCGCTTGACCCATCGCAGGGCCATCACTTGGTCCTTGAGGCCCGCATTGCCGGGCACATCCAGCTCTTTATCGTCGAGACTGAGAAATCCCAGGGCTCCAAGGCGATAGGATATGACAACCAGGACCACATGTTCCATCATGATGTAGTCGGGACTGTACAGATCCCTGGAGGCTTCACCCATTTGAAAGCCCCCGCCATAGATCCAAACGAGCACAGGCACAGGTTTATTTGGATGCAGCTGAAGAAGGAAAATATGCCTTAATTTGATATTTTATCGCTTAGATATCGATAATCTGCACTTACCTCTCTGGTGTACACATTTAGGTACAGACAATCCTCGCTTCCTTGGACCAACTTCATCACAATGTTCACCTGACACGGCTTGGAGCGTACACGCGTGCATCGCTTCACCTCCGTCCAATGGTCAGGCTCCACGGGTGCCTTGAATCGCAGCTCCCCCACCGGGGGCTTGGCAAACGGTATTCCCTCGAAGCTGTAGTAATTGTTTCCATAAATCGACTGCCACTTGACGCCCTTCACCTTGCCATAGAGCGTGTCGGCTATCACCTTGTCATTGCTGCGAAGGCGCTGTTGGTTCGTCTTGAACTTCACATAGCTGCAACGAAAGTGGGGGAAATAAACACACGCAGATACTTTAATACCCAGAAACACCTCTCACACTCTCGTTGAATATATACTAAGTGCTTTCGGGGTTTCGTATCCCTTATATTTTTTTTTTTGTTTATAAACAAATACGAGTACTTGAACATTTTCTAGTATTTTTTGCGAATTTTCAATTAGCGCGCAAACAAAACCGAATATAAATAGCCAAATAATGAAAATAGAAAGGCCTAGGAAAGGCTATGGACTTCCGGAATGCTCTATAAATGGTAGGAAATCTTACAAAATTACTAGGAGAACTGCATCTTAAATGACATTTTTCCATCTTCGAGTAAGTTTTACTTAAATTTTGTATTGGTCAATTCAAGCTACTCCATTAAAGTATTCCCTTTAAGAGTTCTTGGCAGAGCTTCCATTTAAGGGATGCTAAAAGTTTCCAGCTCTGCAAACTCCAACCCATCTTCTCTCAAAAAACCATCACACCCTATTGGAACACCATTCTTAATGGGTATTTGAAGTAAAATCAGAAAATACCATAAGTATACCCAATGGAGGCGTGCCCCATTTAAATTTCAAGTGCGTTTCCATTTAGAAACGTGCGCTCGGAACGACGCGTGAGCCGATCCACAACAGACCAACAAATTCACGTTGCCCACAAAATACAATACAATATATTTTGTATGTTAGAAGATCTCTAAAAAGAAGACGCGGACGTGGACGCGTCCGATGCGATGACCACAAATCATGGGAGGGCAAACAATTAATTAACAGCTGCCCGGCGTCTTCTGACTATTTTCTGTGGTCTGTGGGGGCCAACCTTGAGGGGGAATTCCAGGCAACGTGTACGAACTGCAATTGGTGTGAATTATTAGATATCCAGTGCTAATTGTAAGCTTCCAAGCTGATCGAGGTCGAGCCCTAAGATTCCAGTTGTTGAGTAATAGGTACATAATTCTAGAAGCTTGAGAACCAGTTTTCTTGTTTGTGAATTAAATTAAATTATACATTTCATACGAGACTGGTCGTACAACAGAAGCAATTTGTCAGAGCAGGAATTGTTTCGGAATCACAATTAACATATTAAGGAAATCTTAAAACAATTCTGGAACCATTTTATAGACATTTAGGAAAACAAACAGCGGAACTGTACAGTGGAATACCCAAAATATTTACAAATAAAAATCCATTTGAAAGGAAAATCGAAATGGAAATGGAAATATTCGGCAAATCAATCAATATCTCAATGCATCATGGCATCTTTTTGGGTTGCGCAGGTCAATGGCATTTTGCTTGAGTGCATTCAATATATTCAATATAATATTTCGTATTTTCCCAACACGGCATCACAGAAACCAAGAAAATATAATATTCAATATTTTTCCATTTATCAAATTCATGCATCCATGTGTAAGGAGATGCAGAAGAGCAGCTGCAGAAATTATAGCCGTCCATTCATGTTCGAATACATACGAGAGAGCACACACTGTATACTCGTAGCTTATTTATTTTTCGTATCATGGGATATCTCTTTTCTGCCGAAAAACTTATTTCGATTATTTATAAAACTCTTTGAAAATTGAGTAAAATATTTGTACAACATTTCTAGTCGAGTACTCTGGTAATTGTTTGGGGTTATTGAGGAATTAAATATATTTTTAAAGGGGAAAATCTAAAATTTCGAAGTTGAAGTTTTTCGATTGTAAAAACTATTAAAAAATATATTTAAAAATTTGATTAAAGAGTTTAATACTAGAAAAGTAACTCTATGCAATTCTCTGCTTAAGATTTCTGCTTCTTCATTTTATATACATTTTTCTTTTGACTTCTTCGTTTCGGCTTCTTCTAAATATTTTGTTTATTATTCAACTATTCTGCAGAGTCTGCAAAAATTCGTAATTATTGCCTTGACATTTACCAAAACGTGATTCTGGCCCGCAAAGAATTTCGCCAGAGTTTCCCCATGATATTTTATCATCAAGTACTTGTGGGACATGTACGCAAAATTATTCAATTTCACAAATAATTTAGCTGATAAAGTCAGCAGCAGCAGCAAGGCCTAACCTAATGATTATATCACTGGGCAGTAAAACGGTAAAACAGCTAAACAAGCCCCATGGACTGGCGCACCTGGAAAGTCACTTAAATGTTAAGCCAGGGCTGTTTAAAATCTTATCGATCCCCAATGTCTGATACTGATAATTTATAGCTATCAGAGTGTTTAGGAAGCTCTTCAAGAGCCCGTCGCTGACATCTAAAATCGATGTGTAATGAGGTGATTTGGTCACTCAAAGTGCAAGGTCCATTTCCCGACCAAATGTCTACTGATCATTCTGAGATTTCTTTCTGTTTTTTGGCAATCACCTCGTCTAGACTTTGAAGCAATGACGTTTTGAGAGGCATCCGAAGAAGCGGATAATTAAAATGAATTAGTATGACGGTATTTGAAATGAAAACTCTTATCAACAGCTTTATGGCTGGCTATTTATAAGACCCCTAATGATGAACCGGATTTTCGACTCCCAGTCGACGGTACATCTGCCTAGAGAAGCAGTAGCCTGTAATCTCTTGATAAGAAATTGCTCCATCGGCAGGGCCGGACTTGGTGGCTTATCAAACAAAAAAAAGTGTGTGTTTCTACTTGAGCCACGTACGTATGGTCATGGACTGTGGAAAGGGAAGCGCGACTTATAGATTGATTCAATCAATGACAACAGATGATTGGCTTACATGGTTATGCATAAATCTATTCGCATCTATAACTGGTAAATCAGGAAATGTATGAGAGACTGTACTCGTACATAGGAATTCAATTAAAAACAACTTACTTCAGGGCAATGCGCATCTGATCGGCCACGGCTATATCGAATGACATCTTGCTGTGGTCTCACGCTGCTCTATATCCAATCGATTTCCCTTCTGGGTAAATTGTAGGTATATTTATTTTATAGTATATGTATGTCTATCTGTTTGTAAAAGCGTGCCAAACTATAAAATACAATCCGCAAGCTGTTGGAAATCCCAGTGAAAATAAAAGCAATGCAAAAATAAAAAAAATCTATAAAGCAAAGGACTGGACAACAGGCAACAGGAATGCCTTGGCGCGAACTGTTTTTTTTAATTTTACTTTTTATGTTTTAGAATTTTTGTTTCTATTTTTCACGTACACACACAGAGAAACACACAATGTCACATCACTTGTTGAGTTTTTTGTTGTTGTTGGTCCACTTTCAGTTATTCTTTTTAATTGAAAAACTCAGCCACATATTGACGTTGGGCTTGGGGGCTGGCTTGAAAATTTGTATATTCCAGCTCTGGGAGTAGCCTAAGGCTTTCGTTACGTTTTGTTCAGGGGCTGGTCGGCAACTGAACAATTTCAAGTAAGCGCCGGCTAAGTTTAGTGTTTCGTCGCCGCAGTCGCGCTGTCGCTGTTGTTGTTGATGATTTTTCCACTCATTTGCTCATTTCATGCCGGCTATGGGGTCGTATGAGTGATATTCTGGCTCTAGCTCTGGCATTTGTGTGCGTGCACATTGGCATTGTGTCTGTGTGAATGTGTGAGGGTTTTCCAAGGGTATGTGTGAGGGCTTTTGCATGTGTGTCGCTGTCGCTGGCGCTGTCGATGTCTGTGTTTGCACTCAGAATGAATGCCTGGTGTCTGGTCGAGTGGATTCGCCTGCTGTCCGTGCTGGGCGCCGTTGTTTTGTTTAAGCGTTATCGTTTTTGTTGCTGCTGGTTTTGTTTATTGTTTATAGCATATGCACTGGTGCCGGTCCCTGCCTATCAGCATTGCCTGCTATTGTTATAATTATTGTTATTCGCTAGTCTGTTTGCTCTGCTCGAATTTCGAATTGCTTGTGTGTTTATGTTTGCGGGAGTTCAGAATTTCTCAGCTGCCAAACAAAGAATTCTATATTGTAGCTCAAAAGGCATAGTTTCCATGGCTTTAATTAAACTAGATTACTCGACCATTACAATTATTTCATTGAGTGCCATTGAGGATACAAATAGATTGCCCTTAAGCTTGACCATGATGGATTTCCACGACTGATATATAATGCAATTAACTAAGTAACTGCCGATATTGTCAATGAGTTTAATAGTCATAGGCCATAGGATTATACGAACAGGATAGAGGAAAATGCGTTGACCAACACAGAATTATCCACAAATTGCTGGGGGTTGAAACTAGTGGAAATATCGATGGAATAAATTTCCTTTAATTATATACTTTAGGAAAAATAGAAATGCGTTACTTTAAAAAGTAATATTACTATTAGTCCTATAAAAAAGTCTTTAGAAATAGTTTTGGAATAAAGAAAAAATATTCAATGCCCCTCAACCAACCTTCAAGCAAAATAAAATTAAAAAAACAGTACTCTAAACTATATTCATGAGGAAAAAGCACTCAACACACAGCTAGAACCTCAGCTTAATAAAAAGTATCACTGGTTAAGAATTTTCTAAATTATAATATAGTTTTATAGATAGATTTAAATATATGTATAGTCACTGCGCCATTTCCCGGTTTCGCCACGCGATCTAACGTGTTTGAATCAAGTTAACAGTATAATCACCTAACAATATTTACTATATACTTGTATATACACTTATTGTAACATTTGTTTGTATATAAGATACTTAATTGGTCAATTACTCGTCTAGCAGTCGATCGAATTGCCCTGCTGTCCAGAACCCATCCGGTGGCTTGTTTCGTTGATAATTTATTAAGAGCTTCATAGGCACTGCTCTTGGGCTCCTCCTAAGGGCTCATCACCTGATTTTAATGAATTTTCAATTAGATAAGTTGCACATGGAACAGCCAGAGGCAGCCAAGGACATTAAATGTTAAATGATAGGCCCAAATGCCAGTGGCAGTAAGAGAGTGGAGACCCGAGACCTGTGTCCAGGCTGGTCATAAATTATCGAATAAGCAACCTAACGGAACAGACAGCAGAACAATGTGCATGCACTCTGTAGGTACTCGTAAATAAACCACTCCGATGCAAGATAATCAGCATTAAAAGATATTAATGTGAACTTTACTTTAAAGGAATATATTTGACTTTAAGACTAATAGATTTCTGATGCGGTCAAAACGATCAACAGAATGGTTTTTAAAACTTCTAGAATTTTAATAAAACAAATACGATTTTGTTTCCCCCCCCTCCTAGTGTGGGCGCTTCTCGGCATTCTTTTTGGTAAACTCTTCGGCGTTCTTCATGAACTTCTTGCGATTGGTGACAAACTCCTCGGCCACATCGGGCCGCAACGAATGTTCGGGCTCCGGTTCATGCAGGATGCCCACAAGAGCCTCCAGTACCTTTTCTGTGCTGGTTGTGGGCTTCCAGTTGTCCGAACTAATGATGGGCAGACACACCAGACCACTTTCATCGATGTTGGGATGATAGATCTTCGTTTTAAACATGACCTTGGGTGGCTGGAAGGGATACACGTCGGGAAAGGTCACCTCAATGCGAAAGGCACCCTTGTTGTAGGGTGGACGCTCTGGCACCAGCAGGATCTTCCACACCATAATCGATTCATCGCTGGCCTGAATGTTGCACCAACTCTTCTTTTCGACAGATCCAAGCAGATCGGCGAGCTCCCGAGTTAAACGCCGTGTGGCACTCATTTTTTCAAGGGTAAAAACGTTTGTAGGGAATAAGGTTTAGAATTTCTAAAGTCGAAAAAAATGGAACGATGTTTGCTAGCCCGAGAATAAATCAGAACTGGGCGGAGACTGAAATATAGCTGTGATTTCTGACAGAAAATCCAGTGTTCATCTTAAAGATTCTTTTGTAAGAAGTTCTTTTCAATAAGAAGTTGTGAATTTAAGGAAATGTAACCTTCCATTTAACTATCTTTATTATATCTGTCTATGTCAGATACTGAAGTGCTATAAGATATACCCTCGCCTCCCAGTTCCAGCTCCTCAGAAGAGTAGCTGCTTATTATCCGCGTAAAGACTCTGCCAGACCTTCAGTTTAGGCCATTCGGGCAATTCAATATGCTTCAGTTCATCGCTAATATTCAGACACTTGAAGACCTCATCGGATTTGCGTACTGGGTCCCATGTCAGCGTATCCATTCCATTAATCTTCTCGCTATAGGGATTGCCCGTGGCCGCGAACTGTGTCCATATGCCAATGGTTCTCTCGATGTTCCGGTATTCCCTGCTGTCCTTGGGCAGACGACGGGCCAGTAGGCTGCTGAACTGATAGCCCAAATCGTCGGCATGGCTCACACCCTTGACCCCGCGACCAAAGCGCATAAGTCTATAAGGGTATATAATCTCTTCGGAATCGAAATCATACCGATAGAAGTACACAGGGGCGCCAGCGGCATGGGCATGACGAGAGTGCACCACCCGCAATGCAGGAAAAACAAAGTAAAATAGTGAACAAACCTGGAAAAGAGAGAAATTAATCAATATTCAGATATATAAATAGGAAAAACTTACATCCATATAGTTATCGGCGGTGGCGGCATCCCCGGTACGATGGGCATCACGTATTTTCGAGCCCCACAGTTCTATCGCTTCCTTTGTGGGCTCCGTGGCAAGCAATTCACGTGGTATGAAAGGAGTGCCAGCATCCACCTGCTTCACCGTTTGTGGCATCATTTTGATCTCTAAAAAATAGCAAACAAATTACAGATTTCCCAGAAGTAAACTCTTTAGAGAGTATCCCTACCTGGCAGCCACAGTAGACCCTCGTACGATGTATTTCCTATCAGCATGGGTATGGTATTGCTCCAGGCGGTCTTCATCATTTCGATGGGAGGCTTAGGCACCACACAATCGGGGGTCGTAAAGGGCTCCAGCGATGGGCCAAAGGCAAACATTATCTTATTCGTGCGATCCTCCAACGTTAGAACATTCTCCTCGACACGTATCAGATCTTTGGCCTTTACATTCTGCAAAAACTCCAGCACTTCCTTGTCTTTATCCTCGCCCTTGTAGCCAGCCAGTTTGGCTATTCTATAGGGGTTATGGGTGATATCTCCATTGTAGGCCCAAGGGGCGATGGCACTGCCCGACTGCAGGATGCCGCGATGGAAGAGACCCTGCGTTTGGTCAGTGATCATCATGTAGTGGGTGGAGGCAGCTCCGGCACTCTCGCCGAACACTGTGATGCAATTGGGATCGCCACCGAAGTTGGCGCAATTGTTTTTGATCCATTTAAGAGCCATCACCTGATCCTTGAGGCCCGCATTGCCAGGGACATTCAGCTCGGGGGACTTTAAACTAAGGAAACCTGAAAAAGGATACAGAAAAGTTACTTAAAATCCCCTTTGGAGTTGGTTTTGGCTTACCTAAGGCTCCCAGGCGATATTGAATGGTCACCAGAACAACATCTTCCTTGATAAAGTAGTCCGGTCCATACCAATCCCTATTGGCTTCGCCAAAGATGAAGCCACCGCCGTGTATCCAAACCATAACAGGGCGTGGCTTATCGGGGGTCACCTTAAGGGGATAGAAAAATATACATAGGCATACATGTAGTGAGTTGTTTGTGGGGCAATAATCATGGAAACCCAATCAAATATTTATTTCTACTCACATTATTGGTATAGACATTCAAATACAGGCAATCCTCAGAGCCCTCTACCTTATCGAGAACAAATTGCACCTGGACGGACTTATCCCTCGCCTGACTGCAGTCCCTTTCCCCCTCCCACGGGGTGGGTCGCTGGGGGGCCCTGAAGCGCAGCTCGCCAACGGGTGGCTGGGCATAGGGGATGCCCTCGAAGCTGAAGTAGGGCACATCGTACATGGACAGCCGCTTCAGACCCCTCACTTTGCCGTACTCGGTGTCGGCAACAATGGTCTCATTGGTGGTCTGGCGATACTGCTGGACTTTATGCTCGATGGTTCTGCAAAATGTACGTCAGAGTTGTACTATAATTAGCATAACAATATTGGATCCGGTGGGAAGATAATTTGATATTTTTGTCACAGAGTCAATTATTTTAATTCGTTCTCAAAGCCCCACATTCCAGGGGCTGTCTCTCTGTCTGTCGGTACAGACTGCATGCATTGCATTAAATTTAAATTGTTTTGCCTGTCTGCCCATCCCTCAGACACACAGATACACAGATACATTGGTAGCTACAGATACAGTAGCAGCTCCCCAGCCTCTGTTTCAGTCGACTGTGTGTGTTGTGGTCCACCTGCTAACCCAGGCACGTCTGTCAGTGATAAATTAACAGACACTCTCTTCTGCTGACTAGTTTCGCCCCAAAATTTAAAGCCCGAGAAGTTTCAGAGTTCCTAAATCATTCTGCGGGAGATACTGCCCATCCTTTTGGACTCCACACCACACCAGAAAATAATCTGTAATCTTGGGAATATATTATAGCCATAAGCCATTGTTCCTACTCTCTTATCAGCAGCTGTCAGTGTTATCACTCCACAGGGACAGAGAGAGAGAGAGCTCTTAAGTAGACTTAATTGCTTTACTTTTAATTTAAAAAACACGTATATAAAATTGCAATCATCCGAATGTACTGTGCAGAGGTCCGGGTGATGTATAAAAATAAACATTAATTGCAAATTATTAGTCCCCAGCACACAAATTTTATTATGAAAAATAGTTTATAATTATACGCACGTCAGACAGAGTTAATTACATTACAAAATAAAATCACACCTTTTTAGCTGTCAATGTGATATAATTTTAATTTGCCAATTAATTGGCAAACGAAATGGTGGGTGGGGGAGAGGAAACATGTTCCAAATGCGATAATCGACTGCAATATCAAGGTCACAGACTGATAAGAACTGTACTTAGAAGACTGTACGACTGTGATAAGTTTTGAAGAATTGAATAATAATCACTGGAAAATACACTGGAATTCATTTTAATTTCACCATGTTACCAAATATTTGCTTTGTACTTGGCTACAGTACCCATTTTTCTGGGTGCAGTCTATAATGATATTCTATTTACAAATAAACAACGTCTTCAGTTACAAAACAAAGTAACCAAAAATATAATATAATAAACCGATTTGTTTATGCAAAGTCATTACTATATCGATTATAGAAACAGTTGCGCAATTAACGTTAAGACCTTATGGCCATAAAACTGCCACGTTATACTGATTCCGGCAATAAGTAAAACAATTTTGTGAATTAATGCTAATATGTGACATTTTTACAGCCGTAGACATAAAAACTTTTTCGCATTTATTGGAGAAAGTTTTCGTATGATATTGAAATGGTGGGATTTATGGATTGACTTGGTTTGGATTTATTGCTGAATGATTTGGAGAATAAAAATGAATATTACGGGCAAAATTTGTTTACAATTGTTTGACAAAGAGAACTTTTTTAGATGTTTGCTTCATTATTTATTAAAAATTCTGTTCCCTACAATATAAATGTTTAAGACTGAATCAAACATTTTTGTAAACAAAATCTAACTGATGTTTCCAGCCATAAAATGACAGTAAATGATGACCTAAGTCACTTTCTATATTCGATATGCCCCCAAGTTTGCGTCATGCTTCAACGTTTAATCTTTCAAAACCGCACAAAAAAACCTCAATTAGATCACTAAAATATTATTAATTCCTGCCACCCTACAGCGTTAGTCATGCCTGACAAATAATGAATAACGAAAACTGTTAAAAAGCGCCGATCGGACAAAAGAACACGAAGCCGCACAAAAAAAATTGACAAAAGCTAACCGCAACAATAATACGTGAAATGTACACTCTCCCGACATTAATAAAGAATAATTAAATATAGTAATAAGTTATTTGGATTAAGGTCAAACAATTGCTACTCACTTGAGGCGCCATCGGAGGCGCTCCACAAAGCCGAGGTTCTTGTTCATGTTCGACGACGGACGGACGGGCTAGTTAACCATAAACGAACCGATCAGTATTTTTTCTATAATTAGATGTCCCACGATCTCCAAAATGCGTTCCGTTGCGTTCCAGCGGCAAACTGAAACTGAAATTAAAAACAAACTTTTCATATGGAATTCCAGCCGGCGGCCGACGAGAGCGAGCCAGCAGACAGAATAGGCGAAAACAAGTGGCAAAAAAAAAATAAACGAGGGGGAACGTTGTGAGTTGCTGCGGACACCGCAACTCTACAGTTATACCCGATACTAAGTCAGTATGGCTCTCCTCCGGCAGACGCCGCTAATATTAAACGACACGACACAGAGTGCGTGCGAGAGAGACAGAAAATCAGACTGAGCGTGACGTCGGGCGCTGCGTAGCCACTGCAAATTGATTTGTTCTTTGGCTATAAAAATGATCTGATCTGATCCAGATTCAGCAATCTGATAGATATGGTCATTATCTATGATTCTGCGTTTTTAGTTTTCTCGAATCTGCAATATTGTGGATGCAACAGATTATCGTCCTTTGTGGGGGCGGAAGAGCGTGGGGCGAAATTTTGAGATATACGTTTTATAGTGACATCTTAAAGGAGTGTGTGTACCAAATTTGGTTACTCTTGCCTTAATAGTCTCTGAGATTTGTGGATGCCTCAGATTTTCGTCCTTTGCGGGGGAGGAAGGGGGTGTGGCGAAATTTTGACACAAAATGGTCAAGGTCCGATATCACAGGAGTGTGGATACCAAATTTGGTTGCTCTGGCTCTTATAGGTTCTGAGATCCTTGAACTCATATTTTGCAATTGGCAAAACCGACCATGAAACCTGTGTGTTAGAGAGAGACAGAGCGAGAAAGAATGAAATTGTTTTCTTGATTCTGGCTATAATAATTATACGATCTGATTGAGATTTTACGATCTAGAACATATAGTCATCTTCTACGATTCTGCGTTTTTAGTTTTCTCGTATCGTCGAAATTGTGGATGCCACAGATTTTCGCCTTTTGTGTGGGCGGAAGTGGGCGGGGCAAAGTTTTGAAATATTCTTGTAGCAGTGACATATCACAGAAGTCTGGATCCAAAACATCGTTGCTCTCGCTCTTATAGTCTTTGAGCACTAGGCGCTGAAGGGGACGGACAGACGGACAGACGGACGGACGGACAGACGGACAGACAGACATGGCTCAATCGACTCGGCTATTGATGCTGATCAAGAATATATATACTTTATGGGGTCGGAAACGATTCCTTTTGGACGTTACACACATCCACTTTTACCACAAATCTAATATACCCCAATACTCATTTTGAGTATCGGGTATAAAAATATACTACATTAACACAAATATCGGAATACAAATTAAACAAAAAAAAAACAGACACAGAAGAAAGAGGGGAGAAAGACAGCGGCGAGCGAGCGGAGAAAGAGAGGAGAGGAATGTGTATGGCAGAAAGCAGATATTGTATTTTCAAGTGCGGAGCCAGAGAGATAAACAGAAAACAGCAGCAACAGAAACCAGAACTGGAAAAAGAAGAGAGCACAGAGTCGAATATTTAGATACTCTACTCTAGACTTTACACAAGGTGGTTTAGTCACCTGGTCTTGGATTGATTTTGATACCCTGAAATATGTTAATAGGTTTAATTAAGAAAATATGTTGCACTCAGAAAAAGTTGCAAAGAAATTAAATAATTCTCAAAGTAGTAGAATTTATTAGATTTTTACAAAATCAAAGAGTATTCTCATTATCTATTTTGTAGAATCACATATGATTTCCTCGAATGAGTAGCAAATATCTTCCCAAAAGAAGTATACCCTCCGATATATTAGCGTATAAAAAAATCACAGTAACAACAACCGATCATTGAGCCGTGGAGAACGTAGAGAAGATGGAGAAGCGTGTGGGCTGTGTAGAGAGCTTTTGGTTTTTGTGGGGGCTTTGGAGCAGCGCACAACACCTCTTTAGACGCGCCCCAGGCGAATGCATAATGAATCGACACTGTACAAAATGAAATCTTTATAAGCAAAGCCTTTTTTTATCACTGTAGACAAAGTTCTCAAGTCTTAGCTTAGGTCAGGCGAAAAGCCGGTTGTCGAAGAGTGGGTCAACGTCGACGTCAGCACTAAGCACCAAACACCACTGTGATCGTGCCTGCGAAAAAAACACTGTAAACAAAACGAAACAATTTTATGGGCAATTTTACGCACCGCTTGGACAAAAGCTCGGAGATGTGGAGAGGGGCAAAAGCTGTTGCACAGCTTTGGAATAAGCTTTAAAGCCAAAGCTTGGAAAGCAGTTATGGCCTGCAAGTGTATGGTACACTGTATGGTATGTATATACATATATAAAAAATAATCTAAAAATCGTATAGAAAGGCTTTTAAAATTAAGAAATTTTGATAGGACATTGTAGATCATTTTACAGAAAATTGTTAGTACGATTATCAGCACAAATTTGGGTAAATTGTGGCCTGCGTTGGCTCTCAGAAGTAGAATACATTCAGGAACACATTTATTCTTTTCGGGTTTTCTAGGCACCATAAAGCTTTGCCTTATTATCATATAGACGATTCCACACCTCCAGGCCATCCTTTTCGTACTGCGTTATAAACTCCAGCTGGTATCCTATATTCATAGCCCTGTAGGGCATCTTTTCGGTGAGGGGTGACCAGGGCTCCGACTTCGTTTCGGCACAATTAGGATCTCCAGTCTTCGCAAAGGCTGTCAGAATGCCCACCATCCTTTGTATAGTGAGATATTCAGCAGAGTCCAATGGCAGTTTCTGTACGCCCTTCTTGTGAAACACATAGCCCATGTCATCGGCATGACAGACACCCCGCTTGATGTCATCGCCGCATAAACGATTTCGCATTAGATTAAAATTCGAGGAATCAAAGTCGAAGCGGTACAGATAGGTGGGGGCCTGGGCATGGGCCAATCGAGAGCGTACAACGCGATGTATACCATGCCAGAAGAGTTTGTAGCTGAAGAGCTACAAAAAAGAGAAAATATAAGTAAATCTAAACCAAAAAATCATTGGCTACCCACATCCAGAGTCTGCATCACATTCTGTTTGGTTATCCCTTGGGGTCCGTAGTGATATTTGACTAGTTGCTTAGCACTAGCCTTGCGCACCTCATCGGACATCGTGAGAAACAGTTCATTGGGCAGCACCATTGATGGTTCCTGTTTGAGGTAATCCAGCATTATGCCATTGCTCAGCTTGCAGAAGGGATAGAAGACCAATCCTTCGAAGGAGGTGCCGCCCAGCAGCAGGGGAACCTCTGTGGACCAGGCATCCCGCATCATCTCCAGATATGGCTGCTGGACCAGACCCCTCTCACACTTGGCCCCTTCCACACCCGGCACAAACGGATAGAAAAAGCCAGAGCATCGATCGTGAAAGGTGTAGGCATTAAGAGCGTACTCCACCAATTTCTTGGCCTCCACCCAGCGAAGGTACCGCAGCAAATCCTTCTCCCTGCGTGGTCCCACATAGCCAGCAGCCAGTGCCAATTGGCAGTACAAACTGGCTCGATCCGGGATCTGTGCCCACGGATTCAGCATCGAGCCAGACATCATAATGGCCTTATGGAAGAGGCACTTGGCCTGCGGCAGGCACATCATGAAATGCACCCCCACAGCCCCTGCGCTCTCGCCGAAAAGCGTGATGTTCTCCGGATCGCCATTGAAGTGCTGAATATGCTGTTTGATCCACTTGAGAGCCAGCAGTTGATCGTGCAGTCCCGCATTGCCGGGGACATTCGATTCGATGCTGGGCAAACTGAGAAATCCGAGAGCGCACAGCCGATAGTTGAAGATCACGTACACAATGTCCTTGGACATCAAATAATCCGGGCCGTACTTCTTCCGCGTGGCACCGCCAGTGCGAAAGGCACCACCATAGATATAGACCATGACGGGAAGAGGAGGCTTTGTTTTATCAAACTGAAAGAAAGAAATAATTATTCAAAGACGCCACTTGATCTCCTGATCCTTCACTCACGTGCTTGGTGTAGACATTCAGGTAAAGGCAATCCTCACTGCCAATGGTGCTGCCTCCAAGTAACTCCATCTGCAGGGGTATGTCCCTTTCCTGTTGGGCATCTAGCTCCTGACCCTCCCATGGATCTGCGGGCTCTGGGGCCACAAAACGGAGATCAGCCAGCGGTGGTTTGCCAAAGGGAATGCCCTCAAAACTGAAGAACGGATCGCCATAAATGCCACACTGTCGGCGACCCTTCACACGGCCCATGGGCAGGTCCACGATCTTTGTTTCAGCATAACTACGTCTGGGAGTAATACGGAGAGACCTGCACACCAACTGCAGATACTTTTTGTGGTTACAACCTAGCACATAAGGTTTCCACATAATAAATCAAATTAATCGAAACTTTTGAATGAAATCTTAAACCTTTTTTGATGGCCAACTGAGATCAGGACTGCATATAATTATAATGTATAGATTTCGATCTCAATACAACAAATAAGAACTACATTTATTTGGGAATCAGTGTCACATTTAGGACGTCACAGTCGGCGCAGCTACAGTCAGGGCTGTAGGTATGATCCAAGAAGTCCACATTCTTTTCTTTCTTCTGTTTCTTAGGGGCTATGTCTTGGTTGGCCACCAGTGTCACATCCAAGACGTTACACTCGGCACAGCTGCAGTCAGGGTCATGCCCCTCCTCAAACATCGCAAAGAGCTTCAAATCTTGTTCTTTCTGTGGAATATTTTCAAAATTTGCAGTTGGATTTTGTTCCTTAATGGTGTCCTCTTTAGGTTCTTCAATGTTTTGCTTGTTGGATTCACGAGTCGGGGATTCAGCGTCCTGGAAGTGGTCTTCGTTTTCATCTTCTTTTTGGCTTTTAATAACTCCTATTTTGATCAGCAACTTATCAAAGTCTGTCTTCTTCAGATCGTACAACTTTGGCAAAGTAAATACCAAAATATGAACTTAAAAAAAAGAATGGAATCCTGATTTAAAATCTATAAAATAGAGATGAAAAAACTCACCCATCAACAGCAGATTCATGAAATTCAAGTAATCCCCAAGAATATTAATGAAACACAGTCCGGCCAACATCTTCAACGATTCTTGCAGATCCTCCACAAGCAGCAGCCCAATCATTTTGTTAATGAATGCATTCAACTTCACGACAGCCACTCCGGCCAGACGCATTGTCTCCTCTTGTGGTATGTTGCATGTCATCAAAACATGGAATCGATACGAATAGTATTCCTCCTTCTTGTTCCTTCTGTTCCACAATTCCAGGACCTCCACGAAGAAGCGATACCCCATGGCGCCGAGGATGACGGTGATGGCCAACATGCTTACCACACTGATTGCCGAATGGCTTATTGTGTCCACCAACAGGATCAGAATGATCGTAAAAACAAACAGTGTTCGCAGAAAGTTGCGCCACAGTACCAGGTTCTTCAGTTCCATCAGCAGCTGTCCAGTGCCTTGATCCTCCAGAGGATCAATGCCAACAGCGTTTTGCGTAGCCATTTCGTAAAATTTCTTATTAATCAGAGAAAAAAGAAAGCGCACTCGAACAAGTTCTACAAATTCTTTTAGTATTCAGGGAAAACTATTTTTGCTAGGCCAACTATTGATTTTGAAACCAAAACCAAAAAATGATACTGTATGTGACTCAAAATTAATAGATTTATGATCCAAAGTTTGCTAGATCTATAATGGTGTGACTGTCTATCGATATCCCGATTTCCAGGCAACAGAGGGGCGTTACCACATGACGCGGTACAAGTGTAACCGAAACCATTCCTTACATGCACAAAAGTAGTTAGAAAATATAATTTTCAAACGTTTTTAACACAATTTTTTTTTTTAAACCAACTTTCACAGAATTTCCCTTTTTGTTTATGGATCCCTAGAATATGAATGGACTGTGAATCCCTAGATTAAATTCTCTGGCTTATAAATGCTATCCCACACTAGAAGTTTCTTATACTCCGGCAGATCCACAATCTTAACATCCTCACTTATGTTGACCACACGCTTGGGCTCCGACTTTTTCGCTGGCTGCCAGTCCACTTCGCTAATTTCGGCACAATTCGGGTTGGAATTGGCAGAAAATGCCGTCCAAATGCCAATCATTCTCTGAATGGTGCGATATTCCCCTGAGGTTTTCTCCAGTTTCCAGGATTCAGAGTTACGGAACAAATAGCTCAGGTCATCGGCATGGGCAACGCCTTTCTGTATGTTGTCGCCGCAGAATTTCTTACGATAGAAATTAAAGTTCGGGGAATCAAAGTCAAAGCGATAGAAATATGTTGGGGCACGGGCATAGGCGAATCTGGCCTGCAAAGTGCGATTCAAGCCATGCCAGAAGACCTTATAGGAATAGTACTAAATGGAGAGATAGATATAAATTTAATAAAGATACAAATATCTGAAATATTTTTACTTACATCCAGCATATTCATAAAAAGCTCAGAGCTTGGTGTAGCATCGCCAAAGGTCATCTTGAGCATTCTCTCGCTGTACTCCAGATTCTCCTTCTCCGTACTAATCACACGCACATCATGGGGGACCATTTTCAGGGGATCCTGGCTTAAGGTATCCAAACCCTTGAGATTAGCCGCCACAGCGGGATACATAAAGAGACCCTCGAACGATGTGCCACCCAGCATTGCAGGCAGATCGTTGGTCCACGCCTCGCGGGCCATTTCCACTGGCGATTTGGGCACCACGCAATCCTCACCCACATACGACTCTATCGTGGGTCCAAAGGGGAAGAGCATACCATTCCGGCGATCCTCGGGCGTTAACAAACTGTGGCGAACTAGCTCCCATGCCGGCACCCCTCGCAAATGCTCGAGCACCTGTGCATCCACATTTTCGCCCGTGTAGCCATGGAGTTTGGCCAAACGATAGGCAAAGTCCGACCTCGGGGTATTCGCCCAGTAATTGTGGACGGTCCCCGACATCGCTATGGCTTTGTGGTAGAGTCCTCGAGTCTGCTCTGTGCACATCATGAAATGTGTGGAGCATCCGCCGGCACTCTCGCCGAAGACCGTTATATTTTCGTCATCCCCATTAAAGTGGGAAATATATTTCTTGACCCATCGCAGAGCCAGAACCATATCCTTAAGCCCCGCATTGCCTGGAACTTTGAGACTGGGATCCGTGAGGGACAGAAAGCCTGTAAAGAATAGAATTTTGAGAGGAAATATTAGTCGGTTTAATGTCCTGAGTTGTTTGGATGTTGTTTGCGAATTTTGCTTAGCAATCATTAAAAATATTGCACTATCATATCATAGTCGTACAATAGCGTGAGAGTTTGAACCCTAACGATAACATTAATCATTGATAAGATACCCGCCCACTCACCCAAACAGTCCACACGATAATTGAAAGTCACCAACAGAACATCTTTGGCCATAAAATAATCAGGAGCATACAATTCGCGTGTGGCCTCGCCCACGGTGAAGGCCCCGCCGTAAATGTAGACCATGACCGGCAGAGGTTTTTCGCTCTTCAAAAAGAAAACAAACAAAAACATCAATTATCATAATCAATACGATTGATTGTAGGTCTCTCTCTCTCCCACTATCATTCTCACCGGCTTGGCATAGACATTCAGATACAGGCAGTCCTCGTTGCCCTCGATCACCTGTGTCATGAAATTCTTTTGCACTGGCTTCTCCGCATAGTGGCTGCAGTCCAGCACACCAGTCCACGGCTCTACGGGCACGGGGGCCCTGAAACGCAGCTCGCCAATCGGTGGCTTGGCAAAGGGCAGCCGCTCGTAGCTGTAGTACGAATCATCGTACAGGCTTTCACGCTTTACGCCCTTGATCTTGCCCAGCGGCAACGTAATTACACATTCGTCTGCTCTGCTAATGGGGAAATCACATTAACTCAAATGAAAAAGCACAAATTCATTTCCATAAACCACTCACGCTTTAGTCATAGCTCTGGTGAGACGGTCTGCTCGCCGCGCGTGTTTTCTGTCAACTGAAACTGAAAAAAGCTACACAGGGGTCGCGTAAAACATGTCCACTGATAGAGCTTTCCCGTTTGTATAGTTATCTGGAATTAGCTATGGTTCTATGGAAGATCTCTTATCAAGCTAAGGGGTTAATTAACATAGGTTTGTTGATGTTCAGGAGATAATGCTAGGTTTGTTCTTATATACAAATTAAATCTCTATAAATCGTATTAAATTAAATGTTAAATAAAGATTAGGGGTCTATTTCCTTAAACTTTGAAGGTTTGACAGCAGAAGGCAGAACCGACTGAGGGGCACTGCTGCACTCGCGTACATGTACAAAATTATAACGATTTAATAAACTTTTAAATGCTAAAAATTTCGGAATATGTGTGCATCAAAAACTCCAAGCCAAAGCAGAAACGCAACCGAGGGGCGCTGCAGCATGTCGCCGAACACGTTTGGAAAGAAATTCAAGAGTTTTTAAGGAGCTATAAACTAAACATTAAAACTATTTACTGGGAACAATTTTTTTCAAAATATCCGCTACTAAGTATCTTTTAATGAATTTATGTCAGAAGCACTGCGCGTTTGTAATGTGCCAGAAATTCATATTCGTAGAGGTGTGAGATTGTATGTACGGATGGAGGTTGTACATACTTTTTTTGACGGTCAGACACCAATAGTATAGCAGGATTTCGGAACGTGTACCTCTAGCTATGCTCTAACTAGCTCGCCGGAATGTCGTGGGATCTTTCCTACTCTCCTATCTGCTATACGAACACATTCGCAAAGATGTTTTAGGTAAACTTGATTTAATGTTCAAAAGGAACTCTACAAAAGAAATCAAAAAGAAAAGAATGTGAATTTTAACTAACTGTTTAACCGACTACCGACAAATAGTCAGGCTATATTCCGTCGCTCTTGGGGAACTCAGATGACTTTGACCCCTTCTCTACCCTCCCTACCTTTGTATGCCGTTTAATCGACAGCATAACCCTAATCGAGCGCATCTCTATTTGATCATCGGACTTCCTCAGGCTCTACTCAGGACAAACACGAAAGGTTTAATGTTCCATTATTATCTACTAATTATTATTTAATAATTCAAAATTTAAGGGTTTGGACTTCATGGTTTTCCAGATAAGTATAAACTTAGCATAAAGTAATTAAATAAGTTATACCTAGTTATATGTATATATGTATATAGGACTTATGTGAACAGAATATGGCGTAAAAGAAATTAAATTGGAAAGAAGAGAAAAATATGATAATTATATAACTAGAAGGCAAACGTGAAAGAAAAATTAGTAGCCGATCCGCTTTAAATTATGGCACGGATATGGTTGTTTTATATACCGGAATATAAGTTTTATAAGACAGATATATATTTCGAAAATACTCGAGAATTCCGTTTAAGGAAGTTTCGTAACTCACTCATACTTTATACGAATTATCCGGCGTGTCCGTTGAGCTCAAGGGGCGACGTAGGAACATATTCTGAGGAAGGGAGAAAAATTATGAATATACAGGTCTTCACTTCTAATTCGGATGAAACACCGATTTTCTTTCCATTTCCATACCCGTACGACGACGATTTGCCACTCAACGGCGGATCTTAAAAAAATGTGGTTTTCATTTGCGCTAATTTCTAATTATGGGTAATTATATACATTATTGGTTTTTTTTCTTCTTTTTAAATCTAGACAATACAAAAATAGTTAGTGCGTAGCCTAATCTTTAATAAATGGAAAATCTCATGACGAGACTCAAAACTAATACTTTGGTACATTTTCACACGACGACTATTAAACGGCAGTGTGGATCGCCGCAGAATAATGTTTTATTTTCACAGTTTGAGAGCCACTCCACACATTGCGAAGAACTACATGCGAAAGCCTTAGCCGCGCGCTTAATTCATAAGCGAGAAGGGAGACGAGTGCGGCATATTAGTTTCTCCGAATTCGCAAGAAAACTATTCTTCTCGTCTTACTCCAAAATGTACTTCAGCTCAAGTATGCCTCCACATAACTTCGGGTTTCACTCTAGTATATCTTCGGACGGCTCTTTCTGGTTTATTTGGTTGTAGTTATCGTTGGTTTATGTAGATGCTGGTTCCTGGGAAATCCGAGGTCTTTCCCAGATCTACTAAGAAATCGATGGACTTTGACGACCTCGTTCTTGGAGGGGGGGTCAATTGGTTTTTCTTTCCCAGTGTCGAACGTAGTAAGATTTCCAGCCCTATGATACGAGACTGTTAAAGCTGTGTCACTATTGTAAGGTCCAAATACCTTTTATTTTTTCTTAATCCAAAAGGAATAATGTAGTCCACCAGAACTTCAATTTACTTGGCACGTGTTTGATTGCACAACGTTTTCAAATTCACTTGGATCTATATATTTGTATAAAAAGACACATCCGAATTCGCACAGCTTCACTATAGCAATGATCTAGCCAGAAGTTCTATTACTTGCATTAGCCCTTACGATCGGAACTTTACCTTCCACAACCAACGGGGTAATCGTACGATTTTAGACAAAGCTTACACCTTGCTTCCCTAGATAACGGAGTAATCGTACGATGCTAAGCAAAGCTTACACATAGCTTCCACGACTAACGGAGTAATCGTATGATTTCTAGTAAAGCTTTAAAACATAACTCCCACAGATCCACGCTGCTTCTCTAAATTAGACATTAAGCTCTTCAATTAAAGCTTTAACTACTGCTCTCTTGTAATTGATCTCTTATCTTGTTTTTGTAAAGAGCAGAGTTAATGTTAAACGCGAGGGCCGTACTTCCCAAGCTGTTCTCTGGAGTTTTAGAGTCACAACTGGCCACTACACGTTACGTGTTTTACTATAATATTGTCTTTCCCTGTACTACTTGAGTACCGGAGTACAAAAATAGTTTTTAATTGTGCATTCCTATCTTATCCATACAATTTCATATACCAAAAAGTAAGTCTAAGGCCTTGCGCAATGCATAAAGTGTTGGATATAAACCAAAAAAGTAAAGATAATCTTTTAGACAACAAGCTAATAAAATCTTTCGAAAAAACACTTCAAATATCTGGCATCTCTTAAAGCAAACCCCAAACCTAACTAAAGCTCTTATCTTTCACAAATTATAAAGAAGCTCAAGAGTCAATCACAATGATTTGGATTTTGAAAATTTCCAGACAAGCACACAAGATTGATAAGCAATCGATGGTCAGATTAGATTTGGGGTTTATTGGGTGCCAGGCTATACTTAAAACAGAGCCACGCCAGCCTGTTCGTACAGGCGTTGGTAGAACATTAATTTCTGTCGCTCTGGCTGTGCTATGAACTTCATTTCTTCATTTATGTTGAGGATCATGCGTGGTCCGAATCGTGTGACGGGCTTCCATTGCACCAAAGGTTTGGTTAGATCTGCATTGGGGTCAGAGGTGGCGGCAAAGCTCACGAGCATCGCAACCATGCGACAGATGGTGACGTATTCCGGTCGGGATTTATCCAGCTTAAATGTGGCGGGGATCACATAGATGTACCCCAGCTCATCCACATGGCTCACGCCGCGCTGCTCCTTACCAAAGAACCGAATGCGATACAGATTAAAGTCCGGGGAATCAAAGTCAAAGCGATAGACGTAGGTTGGTGCCTGTCCATACGACAATCGTGCCATTATAAAACGCTCCTGCGAGTGCATCATGTTGTGGGTCCAGAGATCTGTCAATCCATCCGTGTGCTCCATGACCAATCGATGACCGTGTGCCTGACAGAAATAATCGAGCAGCGACTGGCCCAGCTGTCGCCGCTGGCCAGGGTCGCAGCGATTGAGCAGCGTCTGCGGCAGGACACACTCTGGATGCTTTTGTATCTGCAGCAGGGCTGTAGCATTCCTTAAAATCGGATTAAAGGACAGTCCTTCGCCGCTATTGGCGCCTAATATCACGGGTATGCGATTACTCCACGCCGTACGCTGCAGGACAATGGGTTCCGACAACAGCACCGCCCGGGGCGTCACATAACTCTCCACTGATGGCACAAAGGGCATCATACGACCCAGCACTTTTTCTAGTGGCGTCCAGAAATCTGCAGCGACCAACAGTTTTGGATCAGCGGCAGCTATGAACTCGAACACTTTCGCATCAATATTCTCGCCCTCGTAGCCCAAGTGCTTGGCCAGACGATATTCCATATCGGGCAGGCGATTCAGCTCTGGGGAGACGCCAGCCATGAGCACGGCCTTGTGGAAGAGACCCTCTGTTTGGGGTGTGACCAGCAGCAATTGCACGGCCATGCTGCCAGAGCTATGCCCAAAGAGGGTGATCCTTTCGGGATCGCCATTGAAATTCCGGGCATTGGCCTTGATCCATTTGAGGGCAAGAATGAGGTCCTTGAGGCCAGCATTTCCGGGAATCTCCAGCGATGGATCCGCAAAGGAAAGGAAACCTAAGAAATGAGAGATATAAAAGATGCCTCCTCTTCAAGCTCCACTCACCCAAAGGACCCAATCGGTGGCCAATGCTTATGTGAATGACATTCTCGCGCATGAAATAATCCGGTCCCCAGGCGCGCCGTGAAGCATCGCCGCCCTTGAAGCCTCCACCATGGACGTAGACCATCAGCGGCAAGGGCTCTTCGCTTTTCAACTAAAGAAAGAAATCCGTAAAACAGAATACTCTAATGTTAAACCCAAAATTTATCACCGTTTTCATAGAGATATTCAGATAAAGACAATCCTCGGAGCCCTCCACTTGCTTTGTATAGCTGCTCACTTGGATGCACTTGTCCTGCGGCTTGCTACAGTCCCGTATCCCATACCAGGGCTTCAGAGTATGAGGCTCCTTAAATCGTAGTGTACCCAACGGAGGAACCGCATATGGTATGCCATCAAAGCCATAAAACTCCTCATCGTATAGGGTTTTTAGCAGCACACCACGCACTCGGCCATGCGTTGTCTCCACCACTGGGGAGGTGGCTTCACTGCTGCAAAAGTGGAAAGAGATGTGCAACTAGCAGAACAATTCGATGGCTAATGAATATACTCACTAGTCGGCCATTGTATCCGTATGCCAACAGCCTCAAACATAGACTGAAACCCCCTCTTCAGCGTCCGTAACATTATCGAGCAAACGGATTGAGATAGCAGCAGCTTATCAACCTTAAAATATACTGATCGTTCTCTCTGTCGTATCTCAAAACAGCACAAACAAAGCAGAGACAAGAGGCTATCGTGGGTGCCCACTATTTGGAATTTTTTAATGCACTTGGAATTTCGACAAAACATTGAAAAGGCATTTTTCTGAAGTGCTAGTCCTTGATTTTGCAAACATTCTCCCACACCCGCACCTTCTGCAGTTCCGGCAACTCAATTACTTTGATGCTTTCCGAAATATTAAGGCACTCCACGGTCGATTGTCGGTTGTCCAAGGGCATCCATTGCTTGGTTCGCGGCAGCTGCTCTGCGACTTTCGGGCAATTGGGATTCGAGCTACGAGCGAAGCTTGTGAAAATATCAATCATCCGTTCTATGGTTAGAAATTCTGGTGTGTGTTTGTCCAGTTTCCAGGCGAAGTTGCCGAACCACAGATACGAATGATCATCCACATGGGCCACGCCCCGCAGCTTGTCCCCCACATACTTGATGCGCTGATGATTAAATGTCGGCGAATCGAAATCAAAGCGGTACAGGTAGGTAGGGGCCGTACTGTGGCGCAGACGTGAACGGAGCAGCCTCACAATGGGCAGCCAGAAGACCTTGTAGCTGGCGTACTAAAACAATATATGGGAATAGTTGAGAGTTCAACAATATAAGAGATTTCCTTACCTCGCAGTAGGCCAAAACAGCCTCTGGCGACATGGCTACAGCGTTCTCTCCGAAATGTGTCGCCTGCAGACGCTGGCCCAAGCTTCGGGCGAGAGCCTGTGGCAGGGCACGCTTCACGTCCAGCGGCAGCATATGCTCCGGCTGATCCTTCAGGCTGGTAAGCAGATAGGGTGCCACAAAAACGCGAGCATACATCAGGAGCCCCTCAAAAGAGGTGCCACCCATCAGCAGGGGAATCTTGTTGCCCCAGGCAGTGGCCAGCAATTCAGCAGGCTGCTTGGGCAGCACACAGTGATCCGTTTTGTAGGGCTCCACCATGGGCCCGAACTGGAACACACAGTCGTCCATGTGCTCGGCCTGACTCAGGAGATACGGCTTCACCAGCTTCTCCCCCGGCATGGCTTGCAGATAGTCCAGGATCATGGCATCGGTGGCGGCATGCGCATTCTCCATTCCCAGATTTTCAGCCAGCCGCTGCGGCATGTCGGTTATCGGAAATTGCGCCCACGTGCAAAGCACATTTCCCGACTGCAGAATGGCCTTCTGGAACAGTCCCTCCGCCTTGGGATTCAACATCAGATAATGGACAGAGGCTGCCCCGGCACTCTCCCCAAACGCCGTCACGTTATTGGGATCCGCATTGAATTGGGCCGCATTCGCCGTGATCCATTGGAGGCCCAGCAGTTGGTCCTTGAGACCAGCATTGCCGGGCACGCCCACGGCGGGATCGTTCAGACTGAGAAAGCCCAAGGGGCCAACTCGATAGGAGATTGTGACCACAACCACATCGCGCATCATAAAATAGTCGGGACTGTGCAAGTCAGTGGTGGGGTCCCCCTTCTCAAAGCCGCCGCCAAAAAAGAATACAATGATCGGCAGTGGCTTCGCTGAATGGAGCTGCAATAAGAGTGACTCATTATCTACAGCAAAAGTATAGAGTATAACGTATAGCCCTACCTCTTTGGCATAGACATTCAAATACAGGGAATCCTCGACGCCCTCCAGCTGCTTGCTGTAGTGATTGAACTGCAGCGGTTTCGGGCCCTTCTCCCTGCAATCCAGGGGCTCCGTCCAGGGTATCACCGGCAACGGGGCCATGAAACGTAGACGTCCCACCGGCGGCTGGGCATACGGAATGCCCTCGAAACTCACGTACTCGTCGCCATAGACGCCCGTGCAGCGTCGCCCCACCACAGGGCCGCTCTGTGTCTGCACCTGAATGCTATCATCAGATCTAGATACAAATGGCTGTTCAATCGCAAGAAAACTAGTGGAATAGTACTCACCTCTCCATGTCTGGCGGTTGAATAAATAACTTTACACTTTAGCGCTTTTTATCTAACGAAATGCACACATTTATGGCACTTCGTTTTATCGCGCAATGCGAGAGAGGGCTGGTTAGGAAAACAACAACCGCACGAATTCACTGAGACAGCTGATATTTCAGTTTTGCTTTGCTTGCTTTCTCACAAAAGCTTTGTATACTAATACTATACTTTTACGCTTGTTTTCATAGTATTTGTTTATTGTTTTGTTGAGCGAGCGGCCAGCGACTGCGACGCGGACGCTGACGAGCAGTGCCGTTATAAACAGAGCTGCCAACTGCGAGGTGGATTGACGGGCTGGCAGGCCTAAGCCAGGGCTACTGTTATACTATTTTTATTATTATTTAAAAAAATACAAAATTATTGTACATAAATCTTGATTCAAGAACCATTAAATAATACAAGAATAACTACTTACAATATAATTATAATGTTTTACCATTTTTGTAGTACTGTAGCCCTGGCAAGCAGACAAAAGAAAAAACAGAAAATATAATGTATTTATTTTATGATCACTCTCTTTCGGTTAAATATATATAAATATATAAACTAAACACTTCAATGCCCTTACATTTTCACTTTATAATTAATATTTCGTCTTGATGATCTTCTCCCACATCTTCAGCTTTTTCAAGTTCGGCACCTCCATCACTTTAATAGTGTCCGAAATGTTGAGGCACTCGAAATCGTCCACTATAGGCTTCCATTTTATCGTAGGATGAAGCTGCTTGAGGACACTCTGGCAGTTGGGATCAGAGGTCTCGGCGAAGGTGGTCACAATATCAATCATGCGTTCGATGGTCAGATATTCAGGCATATCTTTTTGCAGCTTCCATGAGAAGTTTCCAAACCACAGATACGAATGGTCGTCGTAATGGCATGTGCCAACCGACTCTTTCCCGCAACACCTGATACGTTCGTGATTAAACGTCGGCGAGTCATAGTCGAAGCAATAGAGATACGTGGGGGCCAGGCTAGGGTCTTGGCGTGACCGGATTACATCCATTATGGGTAACCAGAAGTGCTTGTCGCTGATGTACTATACAAATACATAGAGATAGTTGAGTCATCTCTGCTAACAAACAGGAATGAGGGCAATTCTTACTTCGCAGAAGTTCACCTCTCCCTCCATCGACTCCATCGGTGCGGTCGTCCCGAAATACATCGCATGCACGGTCAGGCCCAACTTTCGGGCGTTGATACGTGACAGGACCCGCTGGAGATCAAACGGCAGCATACGCTGAGGCTGATTTTTAAGAATTTTCAATACGCTTTGCAAGTCCTTCGAGATCATTAGGCCCAATACCATTAGACCCTCGAAGGAGGTGCCACCCATAAGAACGGGAATCTTGTTGCCCCAGGCAGTGGCCAGCAGATCAGAGGGATTCTTGGCCAGCACACAGTGATCAGTTTCGTAGGGCTCCACAGTTGGCCCCAACTGGACTATAAAACCATCCAGGAGCTCAGACACATTTATCTGACGGTTCTCCATCAGCCTGTGTCCCGGCTGGACTTGTAAATAGTCCAAGATCATGGCATCGGTGGCGGCATCCACATTGTCCATTCCCAGCTGGTCGGCCAGCCGCCTCGCCATTTGGGTTGCTTTCGGACAAACAGCCCACGGACATAGCGCATTGCCCGACTGCAGAATGGCCTTATGGAACAGTCCCTCCGCCTTGGGATTCAGCATCAGATAATGGACAGAGGCTGCCCCGGCACTATCGCCAAACGCCGTCACATTATTGGGATCTGCATTAAAACTGGCCGCATTCGCGGAGATCCATTGGAGGCCCAGTAGTTGATCCTTGAGCCCAGCATTGCCGGGCACGCCCACGGCGGGATCATTGAGACTGAGAAAGCCCAAGGCCCCGACTCGATAGGATATCGTGACCACAACCACATCGCGCATCATAAAGTAGTCGGGACCGTTCATGTCAGTCGTTGCATCGCCGATTTCGAAGCCGCCTCCAAAGAAGTAGACGAGGAGCGGCAGTGGTTTCGGTGAATGGAGCTGCAACAAGGATAATCATTATCAATCAGCTCCGTGACCTATGTACACACCTTCCTGGCATACACATTCAAATACAGGCAATCCTCAGCACCCTCTATAAACTTCTTTTCATGCATTTGTAACGGCTTCGGGCCCTTCTCCGTGCAATCCAAGGGCTCCGTCCAGGGTGTCACCGGCAACGGGTTCATGAAACGTAAACGCCCCACTGGCGGAAGGGCATAGGGAATTCTCTCGAAGCTCACATACTCGTCGCCATAGACGGCTGTGCGGCGTCGGCCCACCACAGGGCCACTCTCTGTCTGCACCTGAATGGGCGGAATAAAAGAACTATTGTATTTCATTTTATTCATTTCGTTTAGCGCGACGGTTGACGCTTTGTTTTAAATTCTTCAGCCCGAAAACCCGAGCTGTAGACTTCGATGCGGTGCTGCCTGGTCAGCAGTTAAAAACCACGCCTTCTGTAGAGATTCTGTGATTAACAATTGTACCATAAAATGCATATGAATGCTTCCACTTTGCACCTCACTTTGTTTACATATAATTTAAAAGAAAATCTATATTTTAAAAATATTTTTCCAAGGTACTTGTATTTTTTTTTTTTGTAATACTGCAGCCCCCGTAATTAACATGGGCTTTGCTGCCGTTAACAGAGCTGTCACAGCGCTCCAACAACAACAAGTCGCTGATGACAGCGCTGCGAAATGCGTTTCTTGGTCAGGGCTGCAGTGACACGGGAATATTTGTATGTATTTTAGATATTTATATCTAGAACTCTTATAAATACTTTTATTAGAGGATTTAATAGTCCTGATACATTGATACATTTTATACATTTCATTGATGTGCCAGCCCTGGTACAGCTTTTCGCTAAAACAAAAATTCGGCCGTTATCAGCAGTCTCTATTGCTGTGATGCTTTGTGCTGGCCATACCAGGGAGCCTGCAACAGTTGTCTTTGTCAATTTCCAAAAACTTTAATTAGTTTTTTGTGGAAAAATTATTAACAAATATTTAAATTACATTTAATTGGAAACAAAAACACATTTCTAGTTGGCTTTCTTAGTATTGTACTGCAGCCCTGCATTGCCAAAACAAACAAACATACGTTACTACACTGAAAGAAACAAAGTGCGAGCTTTGCTGCATCTAAATATAAGCTTTTTCAGTGCTAAAATTAGGTTTATTGTAGTGCGAATGTCAGAGCAGGGCACCGTTTGAGCGCAATTCTATTTTTATTGCGCATTTCGCTTAAATACAATGACGCAAAATGGTAGCGGTGCTGAATACATGCATAATTATGTACACGTATGACACGTACAGATCACCAAACAGCTGGGTCGTGTGAATGTATTCACGTGCGCTGCCGCGGCCGGACCGGCTGGCCGGCTACGTCGCGAGACGTCTATCTTACCCGCAGCGCCAAAAAGCGCCGGCAATCGCAGTCGCATCACGGATCCCATCCAAACCTATGCGATTTCAGTCGCATCTGGCCAGCCAGCCTTATTGGATCCAGCAGTCCGCGCCTTTGCCTCATAGAATCTGAGAGTCCAATACCGTATTTTGGAGAACATCATTCCGTACGCAACAAAATTCGCAGCTACACGAAAAGATGGAAGTCCAAGTAGGCTGGCAGAAATTGCTCAAAATGGGGGCCAAGTGAGTACAAGAGTGCAGCGGGCGACCGGCGACCAGGAGTCCAGAAGTCCATTGCGAAGGTCAGGGTCGCGCTGGAGACTTTGCACCTCGCGCGACCTGCACCCGACTGGGCAATGTGGGGGCTATCATCCAGTTTCCTTATCGCTTACAATACCACCTTTGCCATCGTGTCAGTCGCCGTCTAATCACTAATCACAGTCCTCCTCCAACCCCTCCAATAGGCTCGTTGGGCACAAATACCAGCAGTACCGGCTAGCCACCAACAACACCGTCGTGCTGGACACGGAAAATGGCCAGGTGATGGGGCTGCAACGCAAGACCCTCTACGACGAGGAGCTGTACTATGCATTCGAGGGTATACCGTATTCAAAGGCACCCATTGGAGAGCTGCGTTTCCGTGCCCCCGAGCCGGCAGAGCCCTGGAAGGGTGTGCTCAACTGCACCACCTATCGATCGAAGCCCATGCAAAGGAATATGGTGATGGGGATAATCGAGGGTTCCGAGGACTGCCTGCATTTGAATGTGTATGCAAAGACGCTGCAGTCGGAGCGGCCACTGCCCGTCATCGTGTGGATCTATGGCGGTGGTTTTCAGAAGGGCGAGGCCTCCAGGGACATCTACAGCCCTGACTATTTCATGAAGCAGCCAGTGGTCTTTGTTTCCATCAACTACAGGCTTGGAGCTCTGGGTAAGTCGAATGAATGCCTTTTTCGCAGTTCCACTAAAGAAATTGTATATTTGTAGGTTTCCTTAGCCTTAAGGACCCCAAACTGAATGTGCCCGGCAATGCAGGGCTTAAGGATCAGGTGATGGCCCTGCGCTGGATCAGCGACAACATTGCTCACTTCAATGGCGACCCCGACAACATCACACTAATGGGCGAGAGTGCTGGGGCCGCCTCCACGCACATCATGATGACCACCGAACAGACGCGTGGCCTCTTCCACAAGGCCATTCTCCAGTCGGGCTGTGCTCTGAGCGAATGGGTGGAGAGCCCCGACCACCAGTGGGCGTATCGGTTGGCCCAGCAGATGGGCTACAAGGGCGGCGAAAAGGATGCGGATGTCCTGAAATATCTGACCAAAATATCGGCCCGCCAGATAGCAAACACGGACCAGGACATCATCACCAGGGAGGAGATACGCAGCTTCTTGTTGTTCGCCTTTGGGCCAGTCGTGGAGCCGTACGAGACGTCACATTGTGTGGTGCCGGTGAGGCACAAGGACATGCTGCCCCATGCCTGGGGCAATAACATTCCCGTGATTGTGGGAGGCAACTCGTTCGAGGGCCTCTTCTCGTATCAGCTCCTGCGCGGCGATCCCTGGGCACAGAGCCACTTCCACAACATCATTCCACGCGAGGTGAGCGAGGCGGCCACCGAAGAGCAGCGCGACGAGCTGGTGCGACGCCTCAAGAAGGTCTACTTCGACGACGAGAAGCGCGATAAAATGGGGTTCTTTGAGGCCTTGAACATATTCTCGCATCGCCAGATCTGGCACGACCTGCATCGCGTGGTCATGTCCCGCCTTGCCTACGCCCCCACACAGCCCACCTACCTCTATCGCTTTGACTTTGATTCGCCGCACTTCAACCAGTTCCGTCGCTTGGTCTGCGGCGATCGCATCCGTGGTGTGTGCCATGCCGATGAGCTCTCCTACATGTTCTACAACATCATATCGCCAAAGATCAGCAAATCCTCGCAGGAATACCATACAATTGAACGTATGGTGGGCATGTGGACGGCATTTGCAGCCACCGGAGATCCCAATTGCCCGGCCATTGCCCCGGCCGAATGGCTGCCCGTTGAGCGGACCGAAAACGGTGTAGAGCATTGCTTGAACATCAGCCAAAAGTTGGAGATGATCGAGCTTCCCGAGGCGGAAACACTGGCCGTGTGGGACAGTTTCTATCCCAAAAAGGCGCTCTATTAGGCTTCATAAATTTAGTGTGTGTATAAGGTTTTCCTGTAGTCCCAAAGATTGTTACCAAAATTTTAGTGTACAAAAAGATTTGTATTTCGAGTGTAAATAAGAATTAAAGTGATTTTCATATAAGAATTGAAAGGCGATAAGATTTAAACACTTTATTTTATATATTTTTTTACAAAAAGCTTTTCTTTCCCCTCCTCAACCCAGTGACAGTGCCCCACTCTCTGGCTTATGAAACATTTTTCACTGCGTGCCTTAATTAATACACATTTATTTACTTAATTACCCCCATCCAGTTATACATTATAGACATTTCAGCGGTCAGGAGGCCAGACCTCCACACGACAAGCGAGTGTCAAGTTTAAGGTGACTCGATGGAAAACTACTTGTCGGAGCCGCCAGCCCCCGGAATTCGAAATGCACATAAACCAGTTCTGGGACTAGGCTAACTACAGTGGGACCCATCTAGATGTCTAGACTAATTTTTAATGCAATAAAACTTGTATTTTTGACAAGTTAAACAGACTCCGTTGTACAAGATATGTATTCCAGCGTAATATCCACACAAATCATCAGAGATACATCCGCGCGAATGGCACTGGCCACTTCTAGATCAACTTATTATTACATTTCATTATTATTCTGCTTATCGTAAAGTCTATCCCACATACGAAGCTGCTTCGTTTCGGGCAGCTCAAAGAACTCCAAATTGTGTCCAATATTGAGGCACATCTGTGGACCATTTGTGTCCAAAGCATCCCACATCACGGGGGATATTTGCGGACAACTTGGATTATCATTCGCGGCAAAGGCTGTCCACATTCCAATCATCCGCTCAATGGTGCGGTACTCCATCGAAGACTTGTCCAGCTTGGTGGCCAGCAGCAAGTAGAACAGGTAGGAGACGTCGTCGCCATGGCTAACGCCGCGTACATGGCGGCCACACATCACCGTTCGGAAGTGATTGAAGTGCGGGGAATCAAAGTCGAAGCGGTACAGGTAGGTGGGCGTGGTGGGTGCCAGGGCCAGGCGGGAGAGCACCGTGCGGTGTATTCCGTGCCAGAAGTGCTTGATGGACAGCAGGTGGAGGCACTCGTTGAACTCCATCCGACCGCGCGTGGCATCATCGAAGTTCGAGATCTTAAATTCCCTTATCAGATCCTTGAGCTCTGCGGGAGTCACCTGGTCGCGGACCTCCCGTGGTATCAGCGCCTCAAAGGCGCTGAGCATGTGATCCGCATCCTGCATGGTGGACTGGTAGGAGAACAGACCCTCAAACGAGTTGGCGCCAATGATCAGGGGGATATCATTGCCCCAGGCATCGGCGACCATCTCGCGATGTGGCTTGGGCATCACGCAAGCGCTGGTCACATACGGCTCTACCACTGGCGTGAAAGCAAACAGGACATAGTTGCGCTTCTCCTCCTGCGTGATCAAAGCAATGCAGTGCGTCGCCAAGTCACTGGCGGAGGCGCGTTGCAAGTACCGGAAGACCTCCTTTTCATTCTCGCTGCCGGAATATCCGATGGAGCAGGCGAGCCGATAGGCCCAGTTCCCACGTGGCTCGCTGGCCCACTCGCTGTACATGGAACCCGACTGCATGATGGCCTTGTGGAAGAGTCCGCGCGTCTGTTCCGTGGTCATCATCATGTGCGTGGAGGCGGCCCCAGCACTCTCGCCCATCAGCGTGATATTATTTGCATCGCCATTGAATTGCGAGATGTTTTCCCGCACCCAGCGCAGGGCCAACACCTGATCCTTGAGTCCCGCATTGCCGGGCACGTCCAAATCGCGATCGGCAAGGCTCAGGAAACCTATAAATAGAGGTTAATTTGGAAATCTAATCATTTTGTTTACAATTATTGTTTGAGGGGCTGCCAACTTGGGGAAATTAATTGGTTGTTATCACGGCAATAATGGCCGCAAGCAGTTTTAATTATTATAAAATCGTTTGTGGCCGCTATATATGTACATATATAATCAACGGGACTTTCTGCTCGATTGAGAAAGTGCCCGTAATATGCAATTAAACTTGCTGCCCTGTGAAATCTTTATGCTTGAAATTAAGTTGGCATGTCTCATGCCCCTGCAATTAATTAGAGGGTGGACCCTGGCATGACGTCACAAAAAGGGCTGCCGGGGGGAGAACATGTAAATCTTAATTGGCGTGACGTCAGAAAAGCTGCAGGTGCAGAAGGCCAATGGACATTTATGTTGTTTTCAATTAAAACTTAATTGAAATTAGGCAAATAAAATATGATAAGTCCCTAGGGCAAAGCCAATTCATGTTATTTAAATGAATAAAATAAAGTAAATATTGGTTATTCGACACGTTGGCAGCCCTGCAATAAGTTGGCAGCATTTGCATTAAAAGATCAACAATTATTGATTTCTAATTAGATTTTCAACTACTTGGACTCACCTAAGGCACCCACGCGGTAGTTAAAAGTGACCAGGATCACATCCTGCTTCATAAAGTAATCCGGACTGTAGAAATCCCTGGAGGCCTCGCCGATCTGAAAGCCACCGCCGTAGATCCACACCAAAACCGGCAGCGGCTGCTCCGTGTCCAACTTCTTGGCGTAAACATTCAGATACAGACAATCCTCGGAACCCTCGACGATGCTCAACACGAAATGCTTCTGCATGGGCTTGGCCCGAGGATACGTGCAGTCGCGTATGCCCTGCCAGGGCGCTGCCGGCTCCGGGGCTCGGAAACGCAGCTCCCCCAGCGGGGGCTGGGCAAACGGTATGCCCTCGAAGGCATAGTACAGCTCCTCGTCGTAGAGGGTCTTCCGGCGCAGACCCTTCACCTGGCCGTTCCTAGTGCTGATGACCTTCGTCTGCTTGGTGGCCAGCCGGTATTGTACGATCTTGTGGCCCACCAGCCTGCGGAGGGTTAAGACAGAGAGAGAGAGAGAGAATTGGGTTTTTATTAATGAGTGTTTTTGTTCTTATCTTATCGCTCAGAGGGAATTTCGCCGGTTCCACGCGTTTCGAAATCCACTCGAAGCAATCAGAGGGTGTAATTGGTGGATCGACTGGGATGATGAGCCCCCACCGCCGAAGGGGCAGACGATTGACCTACTTGGTGCCCATTTTCATCAGATCGCCTACGCCCACACGTATTTCCATATCTTGCGTGCGTTTCGTACTTATTTAGTTATTAATTTGCGGTAATTTTAGGGTTTAACTTCCGTCGCTTGCAATCAACGAGGAAATACTGAAAGTACACACTGCCACGATAGAACCAGAACAGACCAGACCCGTCCGATCCCAATCTATCAGTTCGACTGCGACTACACGTCTGAGTGTAGCTCAGAGTGCAGCCTCAATTCAGTTTGTGGGGTTTAATCACGCCCGACCGCCGCTTATCGCGAATGTACAAGCGAAACATATGGTGGCACTTGTTGGGGGGAGAATATGCCTCGATTGATAAGACGCCACCACAGAGAGGGAGGGAGACGGAGAGAGATAGAGAGAGCGGGTGTTGCTCTGTTCTGGAAGACAAGCAGAGCAGTGCCAGCTGTTTTCATGTACAATTTGTAATTACTTTTTAATGATCCCAGAGTAGTACAAAGTCGGTTTTTATCTGGCAGAGTGTCGGAGCTGAAGCCCCTCCATTTACGATCGAGCAGCAGTCAAGGTTCAGGCATAAGCTACTGCGATGCTTATTCAGTAATTCCATAATTGACACTCGCTCAAAAGTGTATTGTTATTACTTTAATGAAACCCTTGACATGCTGCGAATGTTGTGACGTTCAAAAGTGAAAGCTGCGCGCGCTACTAGCCTGAACTGCTTGCGACGGCAGTGCACTGCTTGCAAGTCCACCTGCGCAAGCTGTTGGCGCTTCAAATGCAACTCTTCCTTTGAAACATCCTCTCTAGCTCACACACCTTGCAGCCATCTCCTTGGTTTTTACGCATTTTTGTATTGTTTTTCTTTGTGGTTTGCTGAAGTTTTCGTGGGGGTTTTGCTAAATAAGATGCGGAAATTCAATGCTAAACTCCAGCCATTGCCGTCTCTAATCGAATACTGATCTAATTCTGAAAGTATATGCATTTTTTTGGCTTGAAGGAAGACTTGGAGCCGACGCGTCGCAGCCGCGCCGTGTTTTTTTGTTTACATAGACTTTTGTTTATTAGACGTAATTAATTTTGGTTTATTCTTTATGGGGATCATTTTTGCTATCAGTCGGAGACCTTGGGTGTCTACTTGGTGGTAAAAAAGTTAGAAAACATCAAAAATCTTGCACTCAAAAAGACTTCTCTTCCATGGTGCATGGGAGCGCCTTGCGTGACGTCACAACCAAGGCAGAGTGTGGCTGTACTGCAGGTAGAATATTTATGCTTTAGAAATCCCAAATCAAAAATTCTTGATCACATCAGCAAATTTTGTTTGCGCTCCAAATTCGATTAACGAAAGTCCTCAAACTTTTCCTCAATTATATTTGATTTTTGGGACAATTTTCAATCAATAAAAAAGTGAATATAAAACTCGTGCAAACTTTTAACAATTCAAAATTAAAAAGCAAAAGCAAAAAAACATCTTCCATATGCAATTATGATTTTGCTTCATAGGCAAAAAAAAAGTAAAAAAAAGTTTATTTACGCATAAACGATTTTGATTAATTCCCCAAAGAGGAAGGCCCTACGAAACGGGAAGCGCTGGTGGTAGGGGGGGAGGAGGGAGGGCCCTCAGCTAATTAAAAAATTGTCATAAATCCCCCAGAGTTTAACCCATTTACAGTCGACTGGTCTGTTGAGAAATGGCCGAAAAGAAAGGGATTCCCCCCCACAGCCAGCCCACCCCATCCCACCCACAGCTACTTAATTACACTTGCGCGCACTTTAATTTCCATTTAAGAAAAAAATTGCCCACCCAAAAAGAAAATGTAAATTTTTGTTGCCTCCCACCCCCCATCCCTTTGAAAGAAGAAAAGTCAAGGCGAGAGCCGAAACATTGTAAATTATAGGCTTAAAAGAAAAGGCACGGCAAGACAAGGCTTCCTTCTCCTCCAGAAGCTCCATGGCACAGCAGCTTATTAAATTATACTCGCGTGATGAGGGGCAAGGGGTTTTCGGTGGGGTGTGGGCTGTGGTCTTGAATTTCCAGCACTCCTAATCTCGATTTAAGCCAAGTATCAGGCACAGGCTGCTGCTCCTGTATCAAGTGAGTTCAATGTCAAAAGGGTTAATTGAAAGTGCCAGGAAATTGGAGGAGTCACAGGAGCTGGAGGACACGACAGGAGAGTAACCCCAGAGAGAGAGAGAGAGAGGGAGAGGGGGTAGCCCCCACATGGGGCAGGGTGTATGCAGTAGTCATAAAAATCAAAGTCCATAAACCGGAGACCCAGAGAGACACCGACCCACCGCAGTCCATAAAAAATAAAGTTTTTTCCCCATTTTGCTTATTGCAACCCCTGGGATTTACCCTTAGACCATAAAAATATATCCCTAGGTCCCTGCCCTACCCTTCCCTCCCCCTCCCTTTCCACTAAACTATTTAGAGAATTTGAAATGCAGACAAATTTGTATGCGTCAAAGAAAAATTATGCCGCTTTTTGTTGTGCGCAAAACTTGGGGGAAATTATATTTTTGATTGTACATTTGGGTAGATTTTCATTGGAAAACCATTTCAAAGATCCATTGGAAAAGTACCCCTTTTGGTGGGAAATCCCTTCCATTGAAGTCTTTTAATTAAACTAGAATGAAACCTCATGCGAAAACAAATGAAAAATCTTAGAACAAAAATGGCTCCTGCATCTGAAGGGTTTTAATATAGCGAGTAGGAAAATGGAAAAACCGTTTTCACAAAGTAAAGATGGGCCCTCGAGGGGGGGGTACCCAAAAGAAAAGGTGGAAAAGGTTTAAATTAACTTTTGTTGAGGATTTCTTAGATGGACTCCGCTGAAGGAGTTTGTGCCCCATCAATGGTTGAATAATGAACTACCTCCGCGTTGTATTATTAAGTGAATGCTTTTTGATCTTACGATGGCAAATTACAAGCTACAAGACACCCGGCATTCAGTGCCCCCCCTGCCCCTGGCTCCCTCCATCAACAATGAAACATTATCCAGTGTCGTCTTCCACTTGGTGTTATATATAACACTTTCAATTTGATAAGCAGCCTTACTGCGGGGGATGCCCCCTAGCCAGCGCCATCCCCAGCGCCATCTTCATCCACAGCTCTGCTCTGGCATAGTCGTCATTTGCCAAGTTTCCACTGTCATTGTCTGTGGTGGCATTTGTAATTCACTTTGATTAAATATGCAAGGGGATGCTCTATGGACTTACTGTGACTGCCTGCCTGCCTGACTGCCAGACGAGGACCGCATTCAAATGCCGCAACAATGCAACGACGACAGTCAAGGGACACTGGGACCATGACGAGAGTCCAGAAAGCAGAAACCCCAGACCACCCCCCAAGCAGTGGCAGCAGGAGTAGGAGGTCCTTTAGTCAGTCGCCAAGAAAGCGCAAAACAAGTTTGTGAAATTTTCGGCAACGGAGGCAACGGCAACGGCAACGGCGTGTCCTCTGACAGGATATAAAACAATCAGTGCAAGCCAGCGGAAACGGAAGTGTTACCCCCCCTAACCCCCAACCATCCCACTCTCCCCTTTCTCTCTCTCCCTTTTCTCTGTTTTGTGAATTTGTCTAAATTGTGGGCGTGGCTCTGGCTTTCTCTGCGCTGGTACGGGCTTTTGTGAAATGTAGTCCAAAAGTTGTTTTGTGGCCGCCTCTAAAGATAGCCCCCTGACTAAACCACACTTTTGGATCCTCGCATTCTCTCGCTCTCTCTCTCTCTCTCTATCGCTCGTCGTCCTTTGACTATTGTCTCTGTATTTTTCACTGTGTGTGTCATCTCCCATTTCTGGCGGTGTCTTGATTGCATTCGTTGGGAATTTTCTACCAACAGTGGGGTTTATTAATGTTTTAAATTGAAATTTCACGCTTTGCTGCGTTATGCCTGTGTTCTCAGTGAAAATGTATCCCCAAAAGGTAGATTTGAATGCAGATTTTAGGCAATTAAATAAAAGAGGAAAGGTAAAAGGGAAATACAATGGAATTTTTGTAGGTTCAGAAAGGGAAAATAGTGGAAAACTGAATCTTAAATGCCGAATAGTTACGGAAAATACGCAATTCAGAAGACCTCACCTTTAATTAATACACCTTTTTCTATGCTCATTCTCTCATCCACCCTCCCACCAACAACGCGCTTTTTTCTGGACTTCACTAAAAGCAAACACAACAGCAGGCTTCGTTGTGTTTGCATGTGTGTGAGTGATAAATTCGATAAAACCTGAGATCAGGGCACCGAAAGCTTGTATAACAAAATGCCGAAAAAGCCTCACCTCGCATTAAGTTCTTGTTCTACACCCACTCCACTACCACAACGATCGAAACATACACCCACACAGTGCAATGCAAGCAAATCCGCTCTCAAATACTCTCACAAAGCGATTGAAACAAATCCGCTCTTAAAAAATCTCCCCGACTTCAATTCCACTGCATTCGGTGGTTGGAAGAGAAAACAACATGCATACAACATAAGTCCCATTTAATCTGCCAGAATAGCGGAATGCTATGCAAAAACGCGTGCGATAAGTGTAGCAAGTGCTTAAAAGGAAAATCTTTCGAAAAAGAGTTGTGAAAAGCCGGTAAATTGACCAATTGTATGGTGAAAAGCCGGAAAAGTGTAAAAAATGATCGCTGCATGTGTTCATAGCTTTTTTTTCCTGTTCGAAAATTCTATTGCGTTGCAGTTTTTGGTGTACGTTTTAAGCTGTGGGAATGTATGGAAAGAAAGAACAGCAAAAGCAACGGAGCCAAGCCACGAGGCTGCTTGCCGTTTGAGTTTTTTGTTTGGTTTTCTTTTCTATGAGAGAGAGAATCGAGTAAAATGCTGCGATCAAGTGCGTCAGTGTCTGCAGGCTAGAAGAGAGTACAAGGTGAAAAGAAGTGCAATGCGGCGATATGTGCATAAAGTCAGTGAAATAAAATGTACCGCAAGAACTATATAAAGGAGCGGCTAAAAGTGCAAAGCTATACGGCCAAAAAATGAGTGAAAGTGTTAAAGTGAGATCAAGTGTTAATTTTTTTCTGTGAGATCAAGTGGTGGAAGGTCAATAAGACGGCAAGGGGTGCCAGGCAGCAAGCAGTACAAGGCGAAATAAATAAATAAAGAGCGGCAATATTGAGCCTAATGCATGGCAGCAAAGTAAAAGTGACAGCACCAAATAAGTGTTTTTTTTTCTAGTGAGTGCAGAATGGCGAGAGGTTCCAGGCGGCAAGGAGTACAAGGCGATATTGGCAAAAAGTGAGTGAAAGTGCAATGCGCAAAGGCGAGGAAGCAGTCCAATGCGGCGGTATCTGCAAAAAGTGAGTGAAATAAAATGTACCGCAAGAACTATATAAAGGAGCGGCAAAAAGTGCAAAGCCAAAAAGTGAGTGAAAGTGTTCTCTTTTTTTTTCTGTGAGAGCAAGTGGTGGATGGTCAATAAGACGGCAACGGGTGCCAGGCGGCAAGCAGTATAAGGCGATATTGTGAAAAAAAGATGAATCAAATGTACCGCAAGAACTATATAAAGGAGCGGCAAGTGAGTGAAAGTGCGTCGAGTGAGAATGCAGTGCAAGTGCAAGTCCGAAAAACAATAAAATGAAACGAAAGAACTATACAAAGAGCGTAAACGCCAGTACGGAAAGAGCGAAAGAGAGGAATAAAATGAACTATACAAAGAGCATAAACACCAGTACGGAAAGAGCGAAAGAGAGGAATATCAGTAGCAAGTAGCTTTTGAGAATATGTAAAAAGGGTAAGACTACAAAATATTCTTTATTTTTCTGTACTTCCAACATTTCTACATAAATTTCCAGATTCCGTAAACATTTTCCAGCAGATTTTCACATATTATGCTCTCCTCAGTTACATATGTTTTATTTTGGGGAGCAAGTAGAAAGAGGCGTGGCACGATTGTCAAGTACACGGATTGACTGGGAAACTTTTACTTTCAAAATGTGGGGGCCACAGTGGACATTGAATACTTTTCGGTTCTGCTGCACGATGACAGGCTGTCGGGGCCTCCTTCCTTGGTGTTGTTTTTCGGCTGGAGTCGGGAGCCTGCCTGCAGAATGCAAGGACACGAAGACCCCAACAGTTTTGTGGTCTTTTCTTGTGCTTTTGCCGGAATCTATCTGATGCTTCCACCATCGCCCCCTCCCTCTCTCTCTCTGTCTCTCTTCCACTCTTTTGCAGACTCTTCCTCTGAGTCATTCTCTGGTCATTGTCTCATTTTGGTGGTTTATAAATGGAATGGCCTTTGTTCCTGTTGCTGACATCCGTTACGTCCTTTACTGCTGCTGCTGCTGCTGCTGCTGGAAAGAAATAGGAAGATGTAGGAGATGGACGGGGCAGCGTCCTTTCGGCCACAATGATAAACTGCTGTGCTGCGTTCTGGTCCACTGGTGTGCCACTGTGGCCTCGCTCCATGGACATTTGGGACTACATTTCGTGCTGTTCTGTTCATTAGTTGTACTGCGGCTTTTGGATTGATCACGGGGGTCACTTTTCCTTACCCCCCAAAATATTTCTCCAAACTTTTCTTGGCGACTTTTTGCAAATCATTCTTTTAATTTTTGAAATTACTCCCTTTGTTTATTAATATTTAATGTCTGGCTGTCTGGCACATTTCCTTTTTCTCTGTCTCACGAATTTCAATCTGCAAATTCCCACTAGCATCTGACATCCATTTTGATGAATAAATAAATGTTGATTTAGATTTGTGTATATTTTCCACTCATTCGCTCGGCTCTTCTTCCGCTGCCAATTAGAGGCGAGACTGTACTCGGTCTCTGCCATTCCGATGCCGCCCGAAGACAACTCTAATTAGGAACGGTATAATAGGCTTAGGTGTGGTGACACTGGTGCCACCCACAACCACACACATTTCAGTGTCATTCGCTCTGTCGCTTCTACTCCACTTCCACCTCTCTCTTCCTTGTGGCTGCTGCCTCTCTGGTTGCTCTGCCATAAATACTGAGTGCAACCGAGTTGGCAGCCAGCCTACACCCACCCCCACCCCCCCTCTCTCTTGTGCAACTGTACTGCATTCCGGTGTACAGTGCGCTGTCCTGTCGCTCCTTGCATGACATTTCTGCTAATTTAAATTTATTGGAACCAAATTTATGCCGCGCTGCAGAGTTGCAGGGAGTCCGGGAGTCGTGGAGTCCTGCATCTTCTTGGTCGTCTGGCGGCTGGCATGCAGAATTTATGACATTTGCCTGCATTGACACTGGCAGCAGGCCTCGAACGCACCAGTCGTATAGTTTTTTGGAGTTGGGGGGCTTTCGCTATGCAAATGTTGCGGTTCCCCCGAACCGAGGAGAGAGGAGGAGATCTGATCTGTAGATGGATCTAAAAGAAGAAAAGGTTTTTTTCTTGAGCTGCACTTTCATGCGAGAAAATTCCAGCCATGTAATTTATTCCAAAAAGTTCCTCCAAAAATAAACCAATTCTGTTTTAAAAATTTGTGTGCATTTTTTGTTTGCATGTTTTATAATGTAATTAAAGCGATTTGGTGAGGGATCGGACAGGACACCGGACCCTAGGCAGGGGGTGGGGGAGGGAAAAACCTGGCAAAGAGAAATTTTAATTGAAATTATAATGGCCTCATTATGCAAATTCCCTTTTTGTTGCTTATTTTTCCACCCACAAAAATACACACACACACACGAAATCCAAAATGGCCCCTCTATGACTTTTTTTTTTGTAGTGTTTTTGTTTATTTTCTATTTGTGTTAATAACATTTTGTGTTGTTGTTTTTTCCAAGGGGGGGGGGGGAGGGTAGAGGGTTTATTGAAATTTTATTGTTTGCTTGTCGAAAAGAAGTATTGTATTTATATTCCACACTTTATTATTTAACATTTTCAATTTTTGTTGTTGTGGTTTTTGTTTCGTTATATCTAATTTTTCGAAGCGAAAATGTGGGAAAATTATCTTCGCGAAAAAGGAGTCATGAAAAGGCATAACTTTTTGACCGATGGAAAGAATTTTGCCATTCACATGGGGAAGAAGAACATGGAAAAACGGAACAAGGAAAGGGAATAAAAAGTGATGCTAGATGGTAGCTTTTCCACCGATGATTCTTCAACTTCGTTTAATTTTGCCATTTACATGGGGAATGGGAATGCATGAACAGTCGGTGTATTAAGGAACAGATGAAAACGGAACATGGAAAGAGATTAAAAGTGATGCTAGATGGCCGACGAAGATTTAATGTCGTTAAATTTTGCCATTCACATTGGCTGATACAGTCCATATCGCATGAATGGGATTTTAAACGCAAGCTTTTGTCGTCGCTTAAATTTGCCATTCACAGCGATATTCACATAGACCCCTTTTACGTTCACAAGTGAATGCCAATATTTTCCATCGTGGTTTTCCCCCAGAAAGTTACAGAAACACAGAATAATTACAGCCAGGTAATGAAGTTGTATCCCTTTCCATTAGCCCCCAAAAACCAACGCGAATTTCCGCGGACTGTAATTTCCAAAAGGCATAAATAATATAAACCTAAAAACAAATTTTTAACGACACAATTTTCGCCCAACTAAATGCAAACAAAACGGGGGAAAAAGGGGGGGAGTAGAGAGCACAGACCAAAGCACCTGTGCGCCAAAGGGGGGGGAGGGAGAGGGGGAGTTCCTCTGCAGGACTCTGGTTTACAGGTCAATGAGCCCCCCCCCCCAGCCCCAGCCCCAGCAATGCGTGGAACGTGTGAGTATTACCATTTAATAGCATTAACTTGAAAATATGTAAAAGCAAACCCAACTGAATAATGGAGCAGCGAAAATTCTGGTTTGTTGAAGGAAAACTCCGGCACTGGAGCGTAGGGCATATAGGACCATCCATAGGGCAACGAAAGACCTGGAAAATAGGGTTTTATTGTGGAAATCAGTATAGGTTTTTCTTTTTATAAGGGGTTTGTCTAGGAATCTAGAAACTGATGTATTTTTGTACCTGAAAACGATTTTGTCGAGGCACTTATCCGTGCAAATATTTTATTTTATAAAATAAAACCCAATTTGTAACTATTTCCCCAGCACGGGTTATTATATTTCCCTTTCGAACAATTAGCCTTCCCTTAAAAGCTCATTCGAAAGTCGCTTTGAGGCACGGTCGTTCGGTTTTACGCGAAAATGTTTTCCGCTTTTTCGTGGAAAATTGCATAAATACTATACGGCATCAGAGAGAGAGAGAGAGAGAGAGAAGGAAACAACGATCCAGGCAAGCGAAACCAATGAAAAATCCCCCCCCCCCCCCCCCACACAGAGAGAGAGAAATGTGCAATGGGGCGTTGTGTATAGCATAAATATTTAGTCAGGCGATGCATTAAAATTTATGCACAAAAACAAACAGAAAAATAAGGAAACAAAATGCGTTGCATATTCCATATGGCCCAATCCTTAAAGACAACTATGCCGCCACCGTCCCCCAATTGCCAATTAAATGGCACTCCCCAATCGATGGGCATTTTCCTTTTTGCATGGAAAAACATGTTCAAATGTCACATTAAAAATGGTTGGTTGGTTGGGAGGCTCCTACTGCTTTTTGCATTAATTAAAAGCATACCAACGATCCATCGAATGTGTGTCCGGGGGATTATAACATTTTCCCCGACATCAAAAATAATAGCAACTCGCAGGCGGTTGGATACTTATGGGAGGAACTATAGCTACAGTCAATCGAGTGGAAAACTGCAAAACCGCCAAACAAAAGTCAATGAAAATTAATTGTTGTTTTTTTTTTGTTTTTGGGCTAAAACTACTTCGTTTTGAAAAATGCTAGTCACGCGGTTAACTTTAATTAAAAATGTATCACAGAAGGAAGGAAAATCTGCTTTGTTACAACACAAAAAGCGGGCGATAATCCCCTCATTTTCCAACATAAAATATATATTATTATTTTGTATTATCGCATCAAACAATTTGCATTGTTTGCATTGCCATAAACCACACCGAAAAAAATTACTAAAAAAAAAGAGGAGGAGCAGGGGGGATTGCATATCTGGAGCCCACATAATTGATTATATTAAATTAACATTAAACAAACATTACAAAATAAACATTGCCACAGAGAGCATAGAAATCTAATGCGAAAATTGTGAAATCAAGCGTCGAGTCGATTGGGGAAAAACTGTGAAAGATACGGAAGGAAGGAAAAAGCCACAGCACACATAATTAAATGGCAAACAATTCGGCATAGAAATTTGCATTGCATCAAATATTTATCGAAATATTTAAAGGCTTAAATCTTTAGGAAAACTTTAATGTTTATTTATGGTTTTATTTTTTTTGTAAATTTAGTTTAGTGAATGGTTTAGTGAATTTAGAGGCTACGATTAAAGTAAATATTAAAATAGAGACTCAAGCCTTTAAAATGTTTTTCATATTTTTTTTATAATTTTAAAATTTAATTTTTAAATTTAAAAGATTTATTATTATTATTATTTATTTATTTATTAACATTCGTGCATTTTTTCTCTTTTTTTAATCATTAAATTATTTTGTGCCTCGAAGAAAAATTTTGTATTTTTTATTTTAAACCAATAATTAACTAAAAATAATAGCAATAAAAACCGGACTAAAAGATTAGCATTTTTTCATCAGTTTCTGCATTTTCTTTCGTTTGCCAATATATTTTCGGTTTTTAGTTTTTATTTTTTAAAATTAAAAAAAATAAATATTTTTTTAGTGAGCTTTTTCAACCAAAATTCATATAACTTTTTTTAATGTAAGTAAATTTTTGCATTGACCAAATTTGTTTTGCTTGTTTAAATACTAAATAAATATATAATAAATAATAATTTAAATAAATTTCACAGAAAAAAATTAATTGTACAAATAAAAACTCCAAAAGTCCTTGCCTTGTTTTTTCGTGCATTTCTGAGGAAATTTGTGTTCATTTTAAATAATTTTCTTTCATAATTTTAATTGAAAAATTCCACTTTTTCGGGTGTGAGAATGTATTTGTGTGATTTATAGCCGCAATGCAGTTTATTTATGCCTTTGTGCGCAGTGCCCAGAGCCAAAAAGTAATTCTTCTTGCAAATTCTTTTTGGAATTTTCCACATTTAAGGCGAGAGAAAAGTCAATTTGTGCCTTTTGTTTGGTTTTATTTGTCACGAGAAGTGCGAAATGCATTAGTTGCAGATTTAAATTCCAATTCGAATGTCCGACTGCCACAAACCGAGGAAAAGAATGTGTCCAAATCCTTTTGTAGCTAATGGCAGCAGCTGGCTGTCCTCTCAGAAAGGTAGAGAGGGAGGGGGAGAGGGGGAGGACACTCGAGTGTGGCCTTGGCTTTTAGGTAGATTTCACTAAGACTCTTAGTGCTCTCTGGCTTTTCCTTGCGGCTTTTCTTCACATGCTTTCACTCAAGAAAATGTTTGACAAAATATCTCTAGATTCGTTTTATATTTCACACTCTCTCAGGGTCCCTCTGGGTCCGCCCCTTAGTGTCTTTAATTACATTTTTCTGCAAAAATGAGCAAAAGCAAAGAGAGGGAGGCTGCCCCGAAAATTGTTTGATTTTTCAATTAATTTGCTTTTTCTTTCTTCTTCTTTGATTTCTCAATGGGTTGCTGCCACGTCTGCCTTTGAAATGATTCCATTTATTTTTTTTTTTAGATTTTGGTTCATTAGGGAATAAAAGGGCCATAAATGTGAGAGGAAATACGATTTGGAGGAGAAAATGGGGACAGAAAAACTAAAAAAAAGGCAGGGAATGATAAATGTCGAGATAAATCGCCATTGAGAGGCGATTTTTGTATTTATTCTGGTAACCAAAATTTCAAAAAAGTTACTAAAAAATTATCTTATAAATGTGTTTCAAAATGTACTCTAAAATCCCCAACAAAATTAATTTAAAATGTTTTTTAAACCACTTAAGTATTGCTTATGAGAAGCGCGTAGAAAGGCTGCAGCGTTGGAGGGAGAGAGAGAGAGAGAAAAAAAGAGAGGAGGAGCGGGTAAAAGATCTCTGGCAAGCTCTGCCTTATGTTTCCTTTCGAGTGATTCTGGAAGGGTATCCCCTGTTGTTATCATCGCTTTCACGGTGTATTTTTTGTCTTTCTTGAAATATTTATGAAAGAAGTTACCTGGGCGTCTGTCTGTCTGGCTTGATGGATGGAGAAAGGCTCCTCCTGAGGCTCTTCCTCCCGGCTCTTCCGTTGGCCCCTATCCGTCTCCCTCTCCCGCTCTGGCGCTGCCATTAATTACCAAACTCATCCGAAAGTAATTCTATGGGAAAATTAGTTTAAGCGAAGGCTCTGAGCCGTCGCGTCGCGTCGCCTCGTCTCGCGTCGCCTCGTCTCGCCTCGCGTCGGTGGCTGATTCAGAGCTGTCAGAGTGTGGATTGCCGCGATGCCACTGCCATGCTGCCACTTGCCCCGTGGCCCAGTGGTAGTGCCTCCGTTGCTGCTGCTCCTTCTGCAATTATTATGCAATTACAGGGGGGAGGGGGGAGGGGGGGAGAGATAGGAGGCATAACTACATAAAACTGTTACCTAAGCAACCTGCTGCATAAAGTTGTGCCCCCACTCGTGGCAGCAGGAAGGCAATTTAGCGGTAGAACAGTCAGTCTCTCTTACTTTGTCTCTTTTCTCTCCTTTTTTTTCGTCTTTTTTATGGCTTGTCGGTGTAATAATTATGCCCTTTGGAGAAGGTATAATGACTGTTAGGCTCAGTTCGACCCAAAAAAGGGTCTTTATACGTCCGAATCGTCCTTCTTAAGGCTCTTAAAGGAGGTAATACCATTATATCAAATAGTTCTCAAGCAAAATCGGTTGAAACTAATTTTTTTTTGAGTCGAAAGTTAAAGATGGAAAAAGTAATTTTTCTACTCTAAGACCCTAATCGGATTTTATTAAATATTAAATTAAAATCTAAATCTATTTAAATAAATATCAGAATTTAAACTGATAGGAAATATATTTCAAATTTCAAGTATAATTTATATAAAAAATGTAATTTATATTTTTTTTAAATATTTAATTTAAATATGAAAATATTTAGTTTAAATATAACAAATATAATTTATATAAAAAACATTATTTATACAAAAAATGTAATTTATATATTTTTTTAAATACTTAATTTCAATATGAAAATATTTATTTTATATAAAATTATTATTTCTACAAAAAATTTAATTTATACAACAAATTTAATTTATATTTTTTATAATTCTATTTTTTTAAATATTTAATTTAATTATGAAAATTATTTCAATTATTATTTAAAATTATTGAAATTATTATTTAAAATTATTGAAATTATTATTTAAAATTATTTAAATTATTATTTAAAATTATTTAAATTATTATTTAAAATTATTTAAAAATTTAAGTTTTTTCTAAGTAATTATTATTTTTTTTATTTTTGTATAAAATTTAAGTGTTTTTTAATTATTACAATTTCAGAAATTTTTTCTCTGGTCATTGTAGTATCTATAGTTTTTTTCTAAGGGTATCCAAAGGGTATCCTTGCGCATTTCGCCATCACATTTTCTTTTTCTCGCTGCCTTCTTTGTTCCACTTGCCGCTGCCTGCATGAAGGGGAAAAAACTCATAAAACTTTTTCAATTTCACTTTAATTTCGCCGCCATTTCGCTCTCCATTCTCCCCGATCCGCTCCGCTCTCTCTCTTGGTAAATCTTCTCAACGCTTTATCTAGCAACAAAAGCATTTGTCGAATGGATAGGCCTCTCTCTTGGCGCTCTCTCTCCACTGTTTTTTAGTTGGAATATTCAATTATGAGCATTACCTTTTCCCCCATATATAAATTCTATCCGAGAACACGAAGGTTGAACGAATGCCTCCCGCCCTCTAATGACAATCAAATTAGCGGAGCATTTTTCCATTGGCGCCAGAAACTTTTTCCATTAAACGTACAAACCATTTTTTTTTCAAACCATTTTTACACTTAAGTTTTCCCTCAAATAAATTGATTGGCCCCAAAGTTATGCTGCTGCTGAGTTTTTCCGCCTGTTTTATTGTCGGAATTGCACTTTGGGCCTCCACGGGGATAAACTTTGTCTCCCTTTCGAATACGAGTATTGTCCAGCCTTTTGGGCGGCCATGCCCTTAATCAAAGTGTTTCGCCTCTAATTGAAGTTTCTTGTTATTCGATTTAATTTCATGTTAATAATCTTGCACCGAACATACGATTAGGTTTTCGAGAGACAAAGAGGATTTCAAAGGTGGTTTTGTCCCTAACGGAGGAGCAGACAGTGCGTTTCAGAAGTGTATGGAGCCCAAGCCAGGCGCAGGGGAAGCTGGTTACAGGCGGGTTTCCAGAATAAAGGCAATAACTAACCGAGAAAAGCTGCTGCATGAGGCGTGTTTGCCATGTTTTTTAGAAGGGAAGTAGTTTATGCATGAAACTATTTATTTTTAGCGGATAGCTCCTGAATATCGGATGATAGGAGTATTTCAGACCTGAACAATGGTTACAAAATAGTTTCAGGATGATATTTCACATTTCCAGGATGTTATTCCATATTTAATCCTGGAATATCGGATCTCCCATAAAAAATAATATAAGGAAACGGTATTTCCATCGAGTATTCCTCTCATGAAACGCACTGTATGCCATCCATTGCCATTGCCGACTCTGGAACACGGACACGCATAATGCATTTTGGTTAACGATAACGACGCTCATTGACTAATTAGTGGCTTTGTAGTGGAGCCCAAATAGAGACTTGGCTTCCACTCAGCCGATGAGCCCTGCCGCATGACACGCGAGGCCCAAAGGGCACCTTTAACGATAATTTCAAAGCCAGATATCTCTCTCTGTCTCTCGCCCTGTCTATAGTATTCTTGTTTGATTCGGAAGTGTAAAAGTCAAAAGGGGGGCTCCAAGCGGATGGCTGAGGTGGAAAAACGTCTAAATGGGGTGGGGGTTGGAGGGCGGGCGGGGATGGGTGTGTGCTGGGCGAACGTCATCGCATCATAAACATGAATAATTGCGATGCTTAACGGGCGTTGAAAGCTCTGGAGACTTGAGATGTGAAACAGAGAAGTAGGTAGGTGCATCCTTCCGTAGTGCTTCTGTCTTTGCTGTGCCTACCCTGGATGGTAAAGGGTATGATGGTTTGGGGGGAGATGCTCCCCGCTTGGCAGGCAAAAGCTTGAAACTGAGGGAATCTGCTGCATGACGCGGGACATTTTTTCAGCGTTTAAGTAAGGGTATTGCTTCCAGGCTTTTCCATTCCATTTGCCATCATTCCAGGCAAAAAGGGTTCAACCGAGTGGCACTGCTGTATGACGCGTAAAATATTTAATTGTTTTTTAAGCTTCTAAATCGCTTCTTAAATGTTTCTGTAGCGTTTCCCACTCAAAAACCACTAAACCGAGGGGCACTGCTGCAGGACGCGTGAAGCTTTTAGCCTTCTTTGGCTTGCAATAGATTTCTGTATCGTTTTAGCAAAGGGTATCCGCTGATTCGACCCTTTTTCAGGCGCCCCATGTGCGTTCGTGCGCAAGTTCGAAGTTTGCCCACAGTTGTGGGGAGCACAGGCGATGTGGGGGAGGTTAGAGGTTACGGGGGTTATACATGAAAAGTAGCTTAACATTAGACAGGACGACATACGACACTTGTCGGGCAGTTCAGTGCCGTGGCTTTCCTTGCAGCAGCAGCAGCGGCAGCCGTCATTGACAGCCAACGAGTGTGACCCACCAAGGGAGAGCGAGAGAAAGGCAGGAGGGAAAGAGAGGGAGAGAGAGGGAGAGAGAGAGAGAGGGAGATATATATAGATAGATAGATAGAGGGCTGACCTACTCTTCACTTTTCCCGCCCCCTTTCCCCCCCCCCCCCCCCCCCCCCCCCCCCCCCCCCCTGTAATCGTGTGCTGCTGCTGCTGCTGCATCGGATGTAAGCTCCTTCAGTGCTGCACTCGAATCTCCGCTGCCTTCTGCTGCCTCTTCATTGCCGTTGCATTTGTGATTCGATTTGATTTGGCTGAATGGATAGATTATGGTCTATCCCCCCTGTCCCCCCCCTCCCCCTGTATCCCATATCTATATCGTATGGGAAATCTAGGTTAGTTGGAGATTGTAGCGTACAAGGGCTGCTGCTGATGGCTTTGGACCAAAAATATTAGTGCAATATTATCTGCACCCCCATTTCCCCCCCCCGCATCTACTGATTTCCCCCCCACATTTTCAGGCGTTTCAAAATATGATTTCCCCTACAATGAATGAATGGTATTAATATTCCCATAATGGAAAAGATTTCGAGTGGGCGACTAATTAGTGGGGGATTTATGCACTCGTAATGGGAAGGATCCAGGATTAAGCTTTAATGAGAGAAAAAAAACAGGGGCTTTCCCTTTGGAGAATGGATAAACTTTTATTTTATTCCTCGGAAAAGTTTTCTTTTTTTTGTAAGGCCTTAAAAACAGATATAATAAATATTTAAATTAGCCGCTAAGCCACACTGGGAAAGAGAGATGACAGAACAGCAGGTCAAAACTGAAAAAAAAAAACTAATTGCAGGACCACAAAAAAAGAAAAGTTTAACGAATGGGAAAAACTATAAAAAAATATACTGGGTTTTTCCTGCTTCGATTTCATTTCTATGAAAGTTTTCCACACAAAGAAAAGGCTCAACTTTTGTCTGGAAATTTTTCCTAGCTTTTTTTTCGATTCGAATTTTTTCCACCAATTCCGCAACGAAATGTGTTCTTTTTTGGGAACTCAATTTTGTTTGGGATTAGCCCTGGATGTTGCCAATAAAAGTGTGCGGAAAAGTTTTCCACTTTATGAAGCTTTTCCTAGAACAGATTTTCTTTCGTTGGAAGATCAAGGAAAAACGTGAAATGTTTGTGGATTTTAAAGCCCAATTACAAAAATACTTTTATTAGCGTCTAAAGCAATTTCCGACAGATTTTTGCGAACATAAATTATCAACCTGCCAGCGAGCTTAGAGGGTGGAAGGGGGGAGGTAAGTGTTGGCACCCTTTAAGCCCCTGACTCGTGACCTTTTTGGCAGCATTAAGAGTGATAATTCTCCCTCGAGAAACGAGAAGGAAGCAAGACTTTTATTATTTAATTTAACTCTGAAAACTTTTCGTGCTAATAAATTAAACACAGCAGGGGGCCACGCCAGCCACGCCCACTATTCAAGCACATATGCAAAAAAAAAAGTGGAAAAAAGGGGATTAAGTGCCAAAAGATTTTCCCTTTTTTTTGTGAGTTTTTCAATTGGATTTTCGTCATTGCTAATAAAAATCAAATGAATCTTACGCCAGAGGGGGGGAGGAATAAGGAGGGAGGGGGGAAACTATAGTTTGTGAAATGTTTTGATTCAATTATTGCGCATATGGAAAAGGATACTGCAGGATGCAAGAGCAGACATTTATTCGTTTATATTTCGTTTGAAATTAAGCTGTAAGTCGTTGCTTTATTGAGAGAGAAGGAAAGACGCTTTGTGTGGAGGAAGCAAATTTGCATAATAAATCTATTTTCAATGGATTTTCTTTGCGTCCTTTAAAGCCAAAGACGCACATCCTCCGCCCCGCCCCATCCTTTGGCGTGTTTCAGCTTGAAGCCGTCTCTGGGAAACTCTCAATTTCCATCCCTGTATCTGTATCTGTGTGTACACTCTCATATGTGCAACCATTCATCGCCTTAACTGCCGCTCAAAGTGGAAGGTTCTAGCTGCAATATTGAATGTTTTTCGTTTTTGTGTTTGATAGGAGGGGGGGTAAGGGGCCACCGAATGCAATTGAAGGCGGTCTTAAAAAGGGGTATCTGGGGGCTTAGAAATGGAAGGGTAAAATGAATGCAGTTTAAGGACTTTACTGGGGAAATTTAGGCGTAAAAAACTCATTAAAAACGGAAGAACCACAGAAAAGCGACCGAAGGGCACTGCCGCATGATGCGTGGGAAGAATAAAGATTATAGAAAATAATAAAAAAAGGAAAAGATAATATAATTGTACCACTGAAATTTAGCTATAAAAATAATAAAATTAGGTATAAATATGCGGAAATATATACTGAAATTAGGTATAAATATGCGGAAAAAATATACTGAAATTGGGTATAAATATGCGGAAATATATACTGAAATTAGGTATAAATATGCGGAAATATTAACTGAAATTAGGAATAAATATGCGGAAATATATATTGAAATATGGTATAAATATGCGTAAAATATTTACTGAAATTAGGTATAAATATGCGGAAATATATACTGAAATCAGGTATAAATATGCGGAAATATATACTGAAATTAGGTATAAATATGCATAGTATCTCAAAAAAGTCTCAGCAAAGAAAAGAACGCAAAACATCCGACGGCTCATACCTATAAAAACGTGACCTTGGTCTGTTTAAAAATGATTAGATTGTAAATAATGGTTGTATATGTCCCAAAAACCTCCCAAGCCCGACCGAGGAGTGCTGCTTGTAGCGTGCAGGTGTGGGATAGCTGTCGTTTACCCATACTAGTATGAAGAGATTTCGTGTGCACCTCTAGCTATGCTCTGACTAAGCTCGCCGGATTGTCGGGGTTCGTTCTACTCTCTCCTATCACATACTGACACACACTCGCATAATGTTTTAGGTGCACATTTAAAAATAATAAAATAATAATAAAAAAAAAGAAGAACCAAACATAAAACTAACAACAGAATCCAGGTTTAACCGGAGCCAGGAATTGGTTATGGGACTAACAAGTTGGTTGTGGAAAGTGTGGACATACTTATCAATTACTCTACTCAAATGATGAGAAACTCCGGTGTTAGTGAGTATCTCTATCTTCTCTACCCTCCCGACCTATGCTATACAGGTAACCTGACCGTATAGACCCTTGAATAACGTTAAACAGTTATCATCCCACCACTTCGATCATGCCTTTCTGAGGGCGGAGTACTGAATTTAGAACATATTAGGGTTGTACTTCAAAATCAATATCATTATATATATATATTTCAATAAATCCCTAATCATATAACTAAATTCTTGGGGGGGGGGTTTTCTTAACTTATAATTAAATCCATTTTTGTTGTGTCTCGATAGCTTAATATATTAGTAAGGAATTGCGAAGAAATATTAAGAAAAATAAAGATTTAAAAATGACCATCATATATGGGTAACAGATTCTAAAGGGGTGAGAGGTACCAATACATTATGGTTACGGATTTATAAAGGGAATATCAATAGAAAATTACATGTAACACGCAGGTTACTTCCCAGCTCAGTGCATATATGTACTTGTTCTTATTTACAAACTCACAGCGCTTTTGGTAGGCTAGTACCGCTTTTTCCATTCGTGATCGTTGAGCTCAATGATGACGTTGGTGCATAATTCTAAGGAAAGGAAAAGATATTTAATACGAGTATATGTGCACATGAGCGTACTAGAGTGTACTGCTTTGTAATCTCCAGGAAAATTAATGTTGCTCTCATACCCATTAGTTTCCAAAAACCATTATGTTGGCTGTGTTACATAACTAACTATAAAACTGTATACATCGTGTGACGAAAGAGAATGGTTTTTAGCCTGGCACATGAAATCTAGAGGAAAAAGGGGCTTGTGTTACATCCACGAGTAACTATGGTCCTCTATTGCCGTGATCGAGAGACATGTCAGCCAGGCTGAGTAGGACTGCGCCTCCGGAAGAATCCAACAATAATGCAATCAATTCGAGTTCATTATTGGGTGTCGCTGGCGCAGCTAAATCACTTGAAGATGGGGTAAATTAACTCCTTAGCTGGGCTTCAGGTTGCCGATCAAATTTGACGTCGGTCTGCGGACTACACTCTCATTGGAGGCTCGATAAACGGGTGGCGTCAACGGCGCCAAAAATAAGGGTCCGGAGGCGCCTCTTGGTTTTCGCCGTGCATCCACACGGTTGTTGAGGCTTTCTACGGACAACGTCAAGCTGCAGGTTTCGCTGCTCGGTGCCTCCCGCGGGTTTACTACTTGTCTTATCAATCCACCGGCAACACTCCTCTCATAGACCACACCGTATATGCACTCCTATGCGACTGATGATCGCACGAGCGGTACCGTGGCTACGGGCCGCCGTCCTATAACACAAATTCATATATATATATTTTACCACGAACACTTTCCAAATTAATCACGGACATACCAGCTATGTTTTCTTTTCTTTACACTGCTTTCCTGGTTAATTACTCCTGATTCTGGGTCTTTATTGAACTCGGTTCACGAGGTATGGCGTAGTTGCCAGAACTGTTCGTTGGCTAAATATATATATATATATATTTATTTATTCCCGAGTATATCACAAACACGTCCGCTTTAATCAATCGATTCTTTGTCAATACTCCAGCCCAACTTCTGCAAGTTCAGCCAAGCGGTACCGAACCAAAAGCTCGAAGATCGGATGATATTTGGGGAATTTTAACTGCATAATCGGATGATCTTAGGAACTTTAACTGCATAATCGGATGATGTTGGGAATTTAAACTGCATAATCGGATGATCTTTCGCCCATTTGAGCGAACTTTTGGGCAAGCTTTTAATCTATGCTCTCCCTACGCTACGCTACTCTCTTGGGTCAAGGTAAACGTGACGTCTTTCGCTTAAATGCGTGCGCTGCGCGCCGACTCTCTTTAGAAAGCTTTTCGGAAAGCTTGCAGCTTACGATCCACTTTCGGAGTTACTATGTCTCTGCACTTTTAAGCATTACCAAAAGAAAACTATGCTTATCCGTGATGTTCTACACTCGTTCCCTTAATTCGGCCCCTACACCACAGTTGAAGACGTAATTGTTCTCACAATGAGACTTAAACTGAAGAAGGCCATTTACTAAGGTTTAAGCTGAATATCTTTCAAGTGATAGACTCCTAAGTTTTTCTTATCTTCGCTAGCTAATTGGTAATACATTGTCCCCACTCGGCGAATAACCTTGGCTGATATGAACACAGGCGCCAGCTTAGCGCTGAACTTTTTTAAAGCGTTTCTCTGACAAAAATTCCGGGCATACACGACGTCTCCGACTTTAAGTTGACGGACCCGGCTACGTAAGTTGTATGTCCTCGCATTCTGCTCGTGTGATTCAGCTACCTTTTGTTGGGCGGCTTGTCGACATACTTGTACTACATTTGGATATTCGACTCTGGTGTCATCCGGTAGGAGATTTAGTCGTCTAAGTAGTTCATAATCCTTTCCGTTAAGAATCATATTCTGCCCAAAAGCAAGAAAATATGGCGAATACCCTGTGCTTCTATGGATATTGGCTCGTAACGCTGCACTAATTTCAGGTAACTTGTTGTCCCAATTAGTATGATCTTTGCCGACGTACGCTCTTATAGCCGCTAACACGGATCGGTTTAACCGTTCACTGGCATTGGCTTGCGGTGAATATATGGCAGTGCAGCGGTGAGTTACCCCGAATCTGGTAAGAAATGACTTGAAATTCCCAGAGACAAACTGCGAACCATTATCGGTAAGTATAGTCTCAGGGACCCCGAAAGTACTAAATAACATATTTTCTAGGAAGTCACACACTTTACTTGAGGTAAACTTTTTGAGCGGACATAAGAAATGAAATTTGGTGTTGTGATCTACAATTATTAAGATACCAATATTCCCTTGCTTGGAACGCGGATACGGGCCCAACAAATCTAGATAAAGCTTTTGAAAAGGTCTTTCTGAAATCATTGGCTTACCCATTGGTGGTCTTAGCACGACATTAGCACTTTTGGTCTGGCGACAAACGTCGCATTTTGATACATAGGCTCGTATTTGTGTAACCATTTTTGGCCAAAACAAGTACCTTTTCACCTTTTCAACGGTTTTCCCAATACCACTGTGGGAAGCGTCTGGGGGGTCATGAGCCCTGGAAATTATATCGCTGGTAAGGCCTGATGGAATCCAAAGCTTCCAAGTTTGTTTATCTGCTATCACGTCCCCTGAAGATGGTTCGGTTCTTTTATACACCAAATTATCGTCAATTTTCAAATCGGGTAACTTAAGTTGATTAAGCCTTATGTGTTCTATTAGATCCATGTATTCGTTCGATTTAAACTCTGTAGAAGTAAGGTCGACTATGGGTCCGTGGCCGTTCAGCTCTCTTACCTCGGGTCCATCTTGGCGTGACAACGCGTCGGCCACTACGTTTTCGGACCCTTTTCGATGTGATATTTGAAAATTAAATCCCTGTAATTTTATAGCCCAGCGGGCCAAGCGACCTGACAAATCTTTTTACCTCATAAGCCATTGTAGGGACGCATGGTCCGTTATAACTTGGAAATCCTGTCCTTCTACGTAAGCTCTAAACTTCTTTATTCCTTTAATCACTGCCAAGCACTCGAGTTCAGTGACCGAATAGTTTCGTTGCGCCTTGGAAAGTTTCTCGGACATAAACGCTATAGGTAATTCTATCCCTTCCTCGTTTAATTGAGCTAATACGCAGCCCAAACCAAAGGTGCTTGCGTCACCTATTAACAAAAAGGGTTTCTTAAAATCGGGGGTGGCTAGGATTGGAGCCGATGTTAAGCAGGATTTGAGTTTATTGAAAGCTTCTTCAGCTGATGCGTTCCACTTAAGTTGTTGATGCTTTTTTAGTAGTTCCGTTAAGGGGTAGCTGACGGTGGCATAGTTATCGACAAAGCGTCTGTACCATCCAGCAAGTCCTAGAAATCTCCTTATCTGTTTCACCGTTTTTGGGATCGGGAACTCCATTATGGATTTTATTTTCCCCGGATCTGTCTTTAACTGACCATAACCTATTATGAACCCCAGATATTTAATCTCCCGTATACAAAAGTTTGACTTGGCTATATTAATCGTGAGATTTGCCTTACGCAAATGCATCGCTACCTCTTGTAACAGCACCAAGTGTGAATCAAAATCATCTGAGAGCACCAGTAAATCGTCCAAATAGACAAAAACCCGATTCCTGAGGTGTGCAGGTATCACCTGATCCATAAGTCGGCACAACGTTTGAGCGGCATTAGTTAAGCCAAACGGCATTACCTTATACTGGTAAAGCGGCCTATTGGGAATGGTAAAAGCTGTATAATGCCGAGATTTTTCTTCCAAAGGAATCTGCCAGTATGCGTGTTTCATGTCAAGTCCCGTTATGTATTTGGCTGGTGGTAATCTACTAAGAATGCCATCAATATGTGGTAAAGGGTAGGCATCTTTGCGAGTGTTCTTATTAATTTCTCGAGAATCTAAACATAATCGATTTTTCGTACCTTTCTTAACTAAAACGCAATTGCTACTCCAGGAGCTATTCGATTCCTCGATCACGTCTAATGCCAGCATTTTCTCCACTTCGTCAAACATTAACTTTTCCTTCGCGGGTGAAATCGGCCAATGGCGTTGTTTGACTGGTCTATCGGGTACCATTTCGATCGTGTGTTGGATAGCTTTCGTACGTCCTAATCCTTCCCTTTCAAACGAAGGAAACGAATGGATCACGGATTCTAGTCTAACCTTTTGGTCTTTGCTTAGATCGTGTACTGGCGGGGATTCCGAAGCCCTGGTTTCATTTCCTACGTCTAATTCTTGTACCACCGATCTATCCGTTAAAAGTCTTGCTACAAGACCGAATTCTATCCAGAAATCAATCCCTAAATACACATTTTGTTTCAAGGCGGGTATTATGAAAAATTCTATCTCCTTAGTATGATCGCGAAAAGTTATGGGAACTGTAATTTTCGCTACTACCTTACAAGATTCATTATTGGCCGTTCGAATATTTCCGGAGCATTTCTTTGCCTTGGCGTGTTGCGCGAACGACCTAGCGGCTTCACTTCCAAGACAGCTTATCGTCGCCCCCGAATCTAGCAAGGCCATGAAGTTTTGTTCTTCTATGCTTAGTTCTATAAATAATCTGTTATCGGAGCTCAAAAGGACCGACGAGACAAGTCTTTTTCGCACCTTCTTTACCTTGGTCCAGAATTGCCTTAATCGTATGGTCGAACGTTTTGGTTGATACTTTAATTCTAGCTTATCTGAACGGGAACTTTCACCATCTATATCTATCTCCTCCGTCTGGGTTTGTGCCTCTACAAGGGACCTATTAGATCGAATTTTTGGACAATCCGGGTTGGAGGTGTTTTCTTGGAAAGTTTGCTCTTTCATTCTGTCATCATTGCCGGATGCGTCAGAATGGTGTTGGATTGCGCATCCCGCTTGCGGTTTTCCGATGGGTTACATTTTTCGCACTTTGGCTTAAAAGTATTTTTCGCCCCGCAGCCATAACAGAAGACTCGGCGTTCTGCTACGCAATCTTCAAACCGATGACCTGTTTTGTCGCAATTCCAGCAAACAAACCGCTTGCGGCGTAGCTCGGAGATACTCTCTTCTTCGAGTTCTTCTTCCTCACTCTGAATTTCTGATACGTGAGGTCTAGTTACCCTGTTTCTCTGTAAAAAGTTGCCAGCATCTTTACAGAAGTGTTCATGCTTTTTAACTTCCTCCCTCAACTCACTTCTATTCTGTATTTTTAAATGCAAAAGCTCATATCGCAGAGCACTTTTCGCATTCCGCTTAAGAATATCGATCAGCTTGAGTTCGCTTATCTCGTGTGAAAGTCGTGCCACTAACTTCTCAATGTCTGACTGAAAATCTTCGAAGGATTCGTTGTCCTTCTGTTGACGTTTCCGTATCATTTCCCAAAGGTCAAAATCATCTTTCTGATCGTCGAATCTTTGCCTAAACGCTGTACAGAACGATGACCAGGAGTATTGGTGGTTTCTTCGATGAAAATCCCAGAACCAATCGCTGGCTTTACCTGTGAAAAGCAGATGCAGATTGTCGCAAAGTAACTGGTCATCATTCCCCAGAGTCTGTCCTGTAAGAGCACGAACGCGATATAGAAATTCTTCTACGTGCATTGCGTCTCGAGAACCATCAAATTTAAGACGCCAGCTTAGTAGGATATTTGCCGCTTTTGCCGGTGCTACATTTCCGGCTGTTTGACTACCCCTAGGAGTTCTTCCTTGGGAATCGCCTCTAACCATGTAACTATCATTGTCTACGTCTCGTCTAACATTACTGTGTGACTCTGAGGGACCTCCGTTACCCGTAGCAGCCGCCGCGGCTAAATTCATATTGGAAAACTGGGCCTGTATAGTTTGTTCGATGGAAGTTTTTATGAACGAACTAAGGTTTTCCATCATAGATTTCTCCTGATTTTGCATGACCGAATGGATGTAATTCGTAAGGTTTTCAGGTTGAGCGTTACTAAGTGACCTATTTCCGTTGCTACTAATCGACTGTCGACTCTCGGATAAATATTGATCTAAACTAGCTTGATACCTTGTTTGCATTCCTCGTTTAGGGGTTGCTCCTCGCCCTCGACCTCGGCTGTTTGTTCTCCCTTTTCTACGTAATAAGGTTGGATCTAGTTGTACCGTCCCATTGTCTTCGTTTCCCCGAACATTAGGTGGTATGGAGCCAGAGCTTAGGTGTAATTCTGCTGCTAGAGTATTATTTTCGTAACGCAGTCTACCAGGTTCGCATTCCGACTTGCACACTGGACAAGACTTTTCGCTTTTCAAATGTTCGCATACGCACGTATTATGAAATCGGTGGTGACAAGGCGTGGTAGCTATTAACTGATCTTGCCGCAAATTTCCCTGGCAAATAATGCAAAGCGAGTCTGGATTGATCAATGCCGAAGCTAAATTTTCATTACTTCGGTGGACCGCCATGATTTGTATGCATTTCTTAATAAAAAAAAATAATAATGAACATAAAATTATGAAACTAATATGCAAATATGAGTTAACGAATATGGAATTTACTTAATATGTTCGCCCTCTCCAGGCATGATCTAGGTGGTCTACCACTAACTGTACGTTTCGATTTGAATAGTTGAGTAATTAAGTTGTGTATGTTGGCCAGTTCTATTACCAGTTTTGAAGGTATAAGTCCGGATAATGGACAGTCTCTACTTATCATAAGTAGAAGATCGTGATTCCTAAAATCTGCGACTTTTTCCTAACCCAACTAGAATTTGATAAAGGAATCTCTACAGCCAAGCTCAAGATAATTTAATGAATATAACTTTGAGTCGGGGTATCCGTCTTTTGAATAACTCCCGCAGTTCCCTAAATCAACATCTTTAGCTATCTCGTTGGTGGAGTCCTATATCGTGATATCAGTATATTGTAACTACCTATATAAGCTAGTCCATCCGGAGGAAGAGACAACAGATTATACACAGGTCGACTTTTCCAGCCATGAAAAATAGTCGTAGGTTCCGTATGCAACAGCTGTCGTACTCCCACCCGAAGAGATCTATCAGTATAGTATTACCAGAGAATTATTGTTTTGGATGGAATATAGAGCTATGGTGGAGCCTAGCCCCAGAATGACATGCCATGGGTACTAAAGTTAAGTACCAACTTTACGAGAGATCATGTCCCTTCGGGCCCCACGTTGGGCGCCAATTATGTAGCGTGCAGGTGTGGGATAGCTGTCGTTTACCCATACTAGTATGAAGAGATTTCGTGTGCACCTCTAGCTATGCTCTGACTAAGCTCGCCGGATTGTCGGGGTTCGTTCTACTCTCTCCTATCACATACTGACACACACTCGCATAATGTTTTAGGTGCACATTTAAAAATAATAAAATAATAATAAAAAAAAAGAAGAACCAAACATAAAACTAACAACAGAATCCAGGTTTAACCGGAGCCAGGAATTGGTTATGGGACTAACAAGTTGGTTGTGGAAAGTGTGGACATACTTATCAATTACTCTACTCAAATGATGAGAAACTCCGGTGTTAGTGAGTATCTCTATCTTCTCTACCCTCCCGACCTATGCTATACAGGTAACCTGACCGTATAGACCCTTGAATAACGTTAAACAGTTATCATCCCACCACTTCGATCATGCCTTTCTGAGGGCGGAGTACTGAATTTAGAACATATTAGGGTTGTACTTCAAAATCAATATCATTATATATATATATTTCAATAAATCCCTAATCATATAACTAAATTCTTGGGGGGGGGTTTTCTTAACTTATAATTAAATCCATTTTTGTTGTGTCTCGATAGCTTAATATATTAGTAAGGAATTGCGAAGAAATATTAAGAAAAATAAAGATTTAAAAATGACCATCATATATGGGTAACAGATTCTAAAGGGGTGAGAGGTACCAATACATTATGGTTACGGATTTATAAAGGGAATATCAATAGAAAATTACATGTAACACGCAGGTTACTTCCCAGCTCAGTGCATATATGTACTTGTTCTTATTTACAAACTCACAGCGCTTTTGGTAGGCTAGTACCGCTTTTTCCATTCGTGATCGTTGAGCTCAATGATGACGTTGGTGCATAATTCTAAGGAAAGGAAAAGATATTTAATACGAGTATATGTGCACATGAGCGTACTAGAGTGTACTGCTTTGTAATCTCCAGGAAAATTAATGTTGCTCTCATACCCATTAGTTTCCAAAAACCATTATGTTGGCTGTGTTACATAACTAACTATAAAACTGTATACATCGTGTGACGAAAGAGAATGGTTTTTAGCCTGGCACATGAAATCTAGAGGAAAAAGGGGCTTGTGTTACATCCACGAGTAACTATGGTCCTCTATTGCCGTGATCGAGAGACATGTCAGCCAGGCTGAGTAGGACTGCGCCTCCGGAAGAATCCAACAATAATGCAATCAATTCGAGTTCATTATTGGGTGTCGCTGGCGCAGCTAAATCACTTGAAGATGGGGTAAATTAACTCCTTAGCTGGGCTTCAGGTTGCCGATCAAATTTGACGTCGGTCTGCGGACTACACTCTCATTGGAGGCTCGATAAACGGGTGGCGTCAACGGCGCCAAAAATAAGGGTCCGGAGGCGCCTCTTGGTTTTCGCCGTGCATCCACACGGTTGTTGAGGCTTTCTACGGACAACGTCAAGCTGCAGGTTTCGCTGCTCGGTGCCTCCCGCGGGTTTACTACTTGTCTTATCAATCCACCGGCAACACTCCTCTCATAGACCACACCGTATATGCACTCCTATGCGACTGATGATCGCACGAGCGGTACCGTGGCTACGGGCCGCCGTCCTATAACACAAATTCATATATATATATTTTACCACGAACACTTTCCAAATTAATCACGGACATACCAGCTATGTTTTCTTTTCTTTACACTGCTTTCCTGGTTAATTACTCCTGATTCTGGGTCTTTATTGAACTCGGTTCACGAGGTATGGCGTAGTTGCCAGAACTGTTCGTTGGCTAAATATATATATATATATATTTATTTATTCCCGAGTATATCACAAACACGTCCGCTTTAATCAATCGATTCTTTGTCAATACTCCAGCCCAACTTCTGCAAGTTCAGCCAAGCGGTACCGAACCAAAAGCTCGAAGATCGGATGATATTTGGGGAATTTTAACTGCATAATCGGATGATCTTAGGAACTTTAACTGCATAATCGGATGATGTTGGGAATTTAAACTGCATAATCGGATGATCTTTCGCCCATTTGAGCGAACTTTTGGGCAAGCTTTTAATCTATGCTCTCCCTACGCTACGCTACTCTCTTGGGTCAAGGTAAACGTGACGTCTTTCGCTTAAATGCGTGCGCTGCGCGCCGACTCTCTTTAGAAAGCTTTTCGGAAAGCTTGCAGCTTACGATCCACTTTCGGAGTTACTATGTCTCTGCACTTTTAAGCATTACCAAAAGAAAACTATGCTTATCCGTGATGTTCTACACTCGTTCCCTTAATTCGGCCCCTACATGCTGTATCAAGAATAATGATTCAGAAATGAACCTCCGACCTCCCCCCAAAATTCCACCCAAGAAAACATCTAATTCCGTTTTTTTAAAATAATTTTTATAATTTTTTGCAACTTTATTATTTACTTAAATTTCAGTTTTCATCTTAAATGCCTGCCCCTCTTCGCGTCTGATTTAATTCTTAGTTTTGTTTTTTTTTTTTTTTTTTACTGATTTTCACTATTTCTTTTTCATTTTAGTTTGTGGAATTTTCACTGGCTTTAAACACTAGAGAATCCCGTTACGCACGCAATGCCATAAATTTTCAAGAATTTTTCCCAGTTTTAATTATATCGTTATGCAGCACACTATATAAATACTCGTATATGTAGTATTATTACATATTATTTTATATGGTTTTCTTTTTTTGTTGTTTATTTCGCTATTTATGCTAGAGGTTTACATCATTACAATTGTGGATATATATATATTTATAGATGCATGTTTTTTTATATTTTCAATTGGTTTTTCCATTTTCATTCCTGGGTTCGGTTTTATTTGCCTCTGAATGCGTTTTTATATATATTTTACAAGTGGTTTTTCATGATATTGTTTGCAATTTTCGCACGGTTTTCACTTTAATGATCTCTCTCTCGTTTTGCTCTTTTTTTTTTTTTTAATATAATTTCCATTTTAATTACAATTTTCGGGGCAATTGTTGAAATTATGAATAACAGAACAGCAGGGGGAGTGGGGCGGGGGGGCTGAAAATTATGTATTTTTCCGACTGCTTATTTCAATTGCCTTCTCCTAATGGAATTTTTAACTACATTTCCACAGAGAAATTCCTAGAAAAAGACAGACTGAGAGAGAGAGAGAGGGCGACGCTTGTACGAGTTTATATCGTTTCGTATTTAATTTTAATGGCTATATAAATATTTATTTAGTTACATAACAAAGTAGCCTGCATGCTTAATTCTAACAGTTTAAATTTCCTTTTGTTTTCCTCCTCCTCTCTCTGGCCAAAAGTTTAGTTTTTCCATTCAGAGCCACGGCCAGGAGGCCTCCTATACATGATTTGATTTCCTGTTCTGTTTCTGTGTGTGTTTTCCTCTGGAAATTGTATTTTCTCTGCTAAATTTCTTGTGTAGTAGATTATACATATTTCTGCCACTGCCTATAGTTTTTTCTTCTATTTTTTTCTTCTATTATTTACACACAATAATCGTACTCGTACGCGTACACAATTTATAATTCAGTCTTTGGAAGAATAACATTTATGTTTCTGTTCTTTACTTTTTTTGGTTTTCATTTTTTTCCTAGGTTTTCTACTGAGAAATATTATACTTTAATCTAGTAACAGAACGGAGTAGAGGAAGGGGGAAGATTTCGCTCCATAACTTGGAATTTGTGAGTGTTTTTTATTGGTCCTAATCGGGTTTGAAAAGACAGACAGCTCGTTGCAGGGCTATAATAAGGGCTTACAATAAAATTTAAATCACACTGTGAAACAGTTATTGGAATAGTATTATAAGTATTAGAAAATGGTGTAAATAATGGTCGAAAAGTGGTCAAAAGTGGTGGAAAGAAGGGTCGAAATGGTTTCGAAAGAGTTGGACAGTACTTTAAATTGTGGTCGAAATAGAATTGGAATTAGTGAACAAAATTGTGGTAAAAATATTAGTTGAAATAAAAGTAAAATGTGGTACAAAATAGGTCGAAATTCTGGTCGAATTCAAGTTTAAAATGGTCGAAAAATTGCTGCCAAAATGTTCTAAATAGTAATAGAAAGTGGCCGAAAAAATGGTTGAAAAATGTTGAAAGTGTTCAAAATAAAGGTCGAAGTAGTATAAATATTTGTCGAAAAACTGGTCGAAATAAATGTAAAATGTGGTCATATTTGTATTCTTCAAATAGTTGTAGAAAGTGGCTCATAAGTGGTCGAAATATACCAATAAAATGGTTGAAAAGTATCCGAAATAATGAATAATAGAAAATGGTCGTAAAAATGGTTGAAAGTTGTCGAAATTGTTGTCGAAAATAAAGGTCGAAATATAGGTCTAAAGTGGTGTAATAGTAGTATTACAAATATTGGTGGAATTAATGATCGAAAATTATAAGTTTTTTGGTCGAAATTGTAGTAGAAATTTTGGTCGAAATAATTGTAAAATGTGGTCAAATTTGTGTTGTTCAAATAGTTGTAAAAGTGTTCGAAACATACCATTAAAATGGTCGAAAAATTGCCGAAATAATGGTCTAAGTAGTAGGAGAAATTGTTTGTAAAAATGGTGGAAAATTGTCGAAATTGTTGTCAAAAGTGGTCGAAATATAGGTCGAAAGTGGTCGAAATATATGTCGAAAGTGGTCGAAAATGGTAAAAATAATAGTCATAATAATGGTCTAAATTCTAATCGAAAATGGTCGAAAGTTAAATTATCGCATGGTATCTGGTCAAGTTTTTATTGAATCGAATTTCTTCTAGAATATCCGCTATAAAATCAACCAAAAATAAATCCCTATGATTTCTGGCAAAGAATGAATGTTTTTCCAAGTTGTGGGCGCTTTTCCTTGGGCGATAATGATTCCTAACAACAATCTCTAAGCTTTAGATATAACTATGTACAATATACAATGTATATATAATATATGTATATACGATCTATATATGTAAAATCAACTAGCAACAAAGTTATGGCTTGGTCAGCGAGTATTAGCTTTGGATTTTAAATCCTGATACATCAGGACACATCGGCATTCATACACTTACGGCGCTATAGAGAGAGAGAGAGAGAGAGGCAATTAGATCTAACCCATTCACCCAGGGGGACACTCACCGACAGCTGAAATTTGTAGGGGAAATGGAAAGGAAGGAAGGAGATGGGAGATGGTAGGGGGGGCGTATATGAGGGACTGTGCGCTTAGAGATCACATTTAAAACGCACGGTCAATTAATGTCACACACGGAGCTCATCCATCAGTGGATGTTGCTGCTGTTGCTGTTGCTGCTGCTGCTGGTGGTGCTGCGTGGTGGCTGCCACAATCACTGGCACTGTGGGCGGGGTGGGCACCACCAATCCACCGGCTGTGGTTAGAACGGTGGTCATGCTTTGATTATGATGATTCTGCAAATGTTGCTGATGTGTTACCACGTGCTGTTGCTGTTGCTGTTGTTGCTGCTGCTGCTGGTGCGACTGATGCTGCTGCGAGGGGGAATGCTGCTGTGCCTGCGCCTGGGTCTGCTTCATGCAACTCTTTTTGGTCAGAGTCCCGCACTGATTGCCCAGCACTTGCAGGGCATGCGTTGGTGGGACACCACCGCCGCCGACACCGCCACCGCCCCCTGTGTCCTGCATCGTTTTCATGTGCTTCGGCGGAGGCGGGGCACGATGCGGAATGTCGGCGAATTCCGGAGGCGGCAGCTGGTGATGTTGCATGGCATGATGATGGGATAGAATCGTCCCGGGGTCGCTCTTTGCGTGGATTGTCAGGGTCTCGAGGTCCCCGCAGATGCTGTTCGGGATCTGGCCATTCTCCTGGCGCTTCAGCTTTGTCTGCGGCCGGGGTTCGCTCAGACGCGTCTTATCCCGCTGGTAGTAGACGCCCGCAAAGATCAGAACATTGAGGATCAGCAGGGAGCAGCCGATGGCAATGGTGACACTCAGCGCCGTGGAATACGCCGCAAAGCCATCGTTGTCCTGCGAGGCACTCGCCGCTCCGCCGGCCGCATGGTCCGGATCCATCATGTCGTCGGGATAGATCTTATTGCCCCCATAACGAGTGCCGTTCCGCTGCAGAGAGGACGAGGGAGAACTGAGATTCAGCAGGGAGAACACTTGATTCGTGAATATCGTAAAGTTTCCCATTGCCGCCGCATTGGCAGCCCTCGAGGTGTAGGGGGGATTCAGGGGTTTCACAGAGGCATCATTGGGGATATTGTTGTCCTCATCGTCTTCGTCGTGCAGCTGATGATGGGCTGCGGGGACATTGTCGCCCCCCGGCTTGTGCAGATCCGGTATGAGATTCAGCCAAAACGATAGACGATGTGCCCGATAATGGTTTTTGAGCTTTGGTTTGGTGTCTGGAAATGGAGGAAAAAGATCGGGGAAATAGGGTTCAATTTATGGTTTATTTTTATGGAGGAATCGATAGGTATCGAAGCGGTAATCGCATTTTTTATTGTAACATTTATCGAAATTGGTATCTAAATGGTTATCGAACGAGCTAGTTATCGACATTGTTATCGAATGAGCCAAACAACATGTTATCGATGTATTTATCGATATTGCTATCAAAATTGTTATATAAATGATTATCGATCGAGAAAAACAACATGTTATCGAAATATGTATCGATAATTTGATCGAAATTGCTATCAACAGAGCTACACAACGTATTATGAAATTATTTATCGATATTGTTATCGCAATTGTTACGGTTTCGATGTATGTCGAAGTATTTATCGAAATTGTGAACAGAAGTTTTATCGAAATAATTATCTAAATATCTGACGATTATGTTATCGAAATAGGTGAAGCAATGTCTATCAAACGACTCTCGGTAATCGAGAATATATAAATCGAATTGATCGATTTTGTTATCTAATTGGTTATCGAACGATCTAATTAACGTGTTATTGAATTATTGATCGATATTTTTATCGAACTTGTTATTCTTTCTATGGATGTATCGAAATTGTGAAGAGAAGTGTTGTCGAAGCTGTTGTCGATTATGTTATCGAAATAGGTTAAGAAATTTTTATTGAAATATCTATCGAACTATTCTCGGTAATCGAAAATCTATAAAGCGAGCTATTGAAATATATCAAAATAATTATTGAAGCTGTTATTGGTGTAGTTATCGAAATAATTCTTAAAAATGTAATTAAAATATTTATTGAAATAGTTATCGAAATAGTTATGAAAAGTACTACTCCAATTGTTATTGTCCTTTTTATCCATAACTTTATGAAAATTCGTATCGATAAATTTATCGATAATTTATAAATTTTCTAAAAATTCCAAATAATTCCAAATACTAACCAAAATTCAGGTATTTCTTGTGCACACTCTCGTACGCCGTCCACTCGATGGTCTTGTAGCGACTCCTCTCCTGTCGACTGCTGTGCTCCGTTTCCATTTGTTCATTTGGATTGCTGCATCGCGAGGGAGGGAGAGGGAAAGAGATTGGAAATTAAGTTTCCGATGAGGCACTGCCTCCCCGAGTGCCTGCCACTGCCACTGCCTGTGCCATTTACTCACCCTGTGCGCACAAAGTTGGCCCAGTAAAACATGACCACCTCCGATAGACTGATTTCGGTTTTCGTGTAGTTGCGCGTGAAATGATTGAAACCGCCAACGAGCGGTGCCCCAAAGATATATGGCAGGTCCTCGCCGTGGATGCAGCCCTGACGCTGCAACAGAGGGGGGAGGGAGGGAGTCTCCAATTTAGTAGCCACTTGCCCTGACCCTTGACGCACTAGGCTGCCCAAAACTCACCTGCGGATAGTCCCCGAAGCGCGTCTGATAGTCAAAAACATATAGATACGAGTTTCGATGATCTGCCGAATGCAAATCCACAGTTTGTGCTGCCGGTGCCACAACCTGGGCATCGCTCAAAGCCTCCAGTGTTTCGTCGCTGCAACAACAACAAAAAAAGAGGGGCATTAAAATCAAATAACAATTTTCCCAGCCCCCTCCCCAGGACCGATGCAATTTTCCGGCTATTTTCCCGCATTACCTCGCCAGATGCCACTCTTCCACTCTGCCGTTCTGCCATCGAGAGTTTTATGCTCAAGTGTGCATCTAACAAGCCACTTTTAAGGGCTGCCACTTTGAATACCTGTTTACCCCCGGAAAGGAGAGCGGCAGCAGTCCTCGGCGAAGGACTAAGCCTATTTCGAGACTGATTTGCTGCATTTCTATCTCTCTTTCCTTTTTTTTTTTGGAGGGATTGCAGAAAAGCGCAACAAATTTGAATAAAAACCATTTGCTGGATATTTCCCCCGCTCGGAAAAATGCACATACATTTTCCTGCGACTGTGGCAGGGCTTTAATATTTCCCCTGGAAAATGTGTACTAAATGTGGCTTCAATAATTGTGGACTCCCCAGGAAGAGCGCCATGCCACGGGACTCTGATGAAGCATGAAAACTTGCAACTTAACGCACGTCTGCACACATTTCCGTAGCCCAAAAGAAAATTTTTGGGAAATAAATTGATATTGAAATGTAATTCCGCATAAATTATGCAAACACAGAAACACAAAATTGTATATCAAATCGAAAGCATAAATATTGATTGGAAATGTAAGGAATTTTCCATAACACTTTTATGCCTCGTGTGCAACAGAATGCAGGAAAATCTGAAAAACTGCAGCAGTATTTATGAAGATTGGCAGTCGGTAGGAGGGGGCCCCCCCTCCGATTTGCATAAGATTGAAATCAAGATTCATTCAAAGCCGCTTTAATTGAAAATCTCACACGCTCCGCCGCTCCATTGCTCCATTGCTCCATCGTTCTCCAGGACATGCCATTGCGCATTTAATTAAGAAGGAAATATTTATTCGGCATCCACTCCGTATTCTCTACCTCTTTTTTCGGGTGTTGCAGGTGGAGGGGCATGCCGCATGGGGGACACATACAAACGCAATTACTCACCGGATATTAATTGGATGCTGGACGGGCCTCTCCCAATCCGTGTACTCGTTGACAATCGTTGCGAATATCTCGTTCAAATGAAACGTGTACGTGTTCCTCACGTAGGCCTTTAAAATTCTCGACCTTCGATCCGCCTCGATGCCGTATTGCACATCGCCCGAATTGAAGCTGAAAAAGGCCTCGGCACGTGTCACCCCGGCCATCAGGTCGTATCTGTGTGGGAGGGTTAAAAGCGTCAATAAGGATGAGGAATATTCACCAGCAGGAGGGATAAGTATGGGCGCGAAAGTGCGTGAGGGGCGAAGGTGTGACCTGCCTGTTTGTTAACCCTTTCTGGTAGCCGGTACTTGGAGAGGGCTTTATCGCTTTATTTATTTTTAGGGATTTACTTTTCATTTATTAATATTTGTTATATCTAAAAAGGTGTCTTTTTGTTTGAGAAAATATACATTATAAAAAAAAAAAACAAATAAGAATAAAAATGAAATTAATAAAAATTTACAATTTATTTATTTTTTAAACTAATTAATTAATTTATTATTTTTAAATTTATTTATTTATTATTTTTAAATTTATTTATTTATTATTTTTAAATTTATTTATTTATTATAATCTTTTTTAATTTTTAATTTTATGTATTAATATTAATTTGTTGCAATTGTAATTAATTATTAATTGTAAATTTTATTTTTATTTTTTATATATATATATTTTTTTTTTTTTAACATTTAGTTCCCTTCATCGCTGCAGCCACAATAATGTCTCTTCCCTGAAAACTTTCTATGGCAACCAGTTCCCATTCATTTGTTAAACTGCTTGACCCTTGAACCCCCCCTCCCTGGCTCCTGTAACCGCACACTTGGAGCAGCTGCCTCCCACTGCATCGTTCTCTCTCTCTGGGAGAAGCTTCTCTGTGGTCATTCGAGTGCATTTTCCTCATTTTAAATGTATATTTTCCCTCCTACATTTTCGTGGCTTATTTGCTTGGGAGATGCAGCAGAGATATCCAAAGAATATTTGGTAAATTTTGTGTTTGCTCTTTGTGTGTGCCATCTGTTTAATGGAATTCCTGCAGAGGTAGGGCTCTGTAGTGCTCTTCTGTGTGTGTGTGTGTGTGGGGAACGAAATGCTTTTAAACTGCACACAAACGAAATATTTATGCTCGGTTTTCGGAGCAGTCCTTTGCCGCACTGACTAATAGCCTCTTGGGCATTGATGGGACACCCGGCAGAAGCAGGAACCAAAAACCAGAATCCCAGATAAATCCAGGATGCAGATACAGATAAATTCCTAGTTAAACGAAGAATGCCCGCCACTGTATCCCTGGGATATCTGGGGCTCAAAGGGTTCAAAGAGTTCCATCATGAACTATTCATTCGATTGAATTTTCTGTTAATTCTAAACCCGAATTGAATTGCAGTAACCCAGTTTTAGGTCTCGAGAATCAAAGCGTGCCGCACATCAATTATGTGAATCGCAGCTCTAATTAGCTGTTAATAATATATATATTAACATTTTGTAAAATGGCCTCCAACACACACACACACAAAGTGCATAAATCAAGTGGCACCGCAGTCCACAAACAATGGCCGCCCGAGGGGGCAGGCCAGGTCTTTGCGTGCCTAATGTGCATTAATTAATTACACTTGCAGTCCAGCCAGGAGGCAGGTGGCATGAGGCAGGAGGCAGTAGGAGAGTGTATGTTTAGCTCTTATCGGTGGCTAAACTAACGACGCTCTTGAACGCCAGATAAAGGGCAGGCAGCCCCAACAACTTTGCCGAAAAGAACGAAAGTCGCAACGAAACTTTAAATTAATTATGTGGCATAGAGAAAGCTCGGGTTTCAGCTACAGCAGTGGCTACACGACAGAGTGGACGGACACGGAGAAGAGGAGGATAGATGGATATATCTTTAAGCCAGGAAGAGAGCTATAGACATAGCCAATGGTATACGGAAGACATAGCACTCTACTCAGAGCGAATTTCGCGTTAATTTTGAAGAATTTCTAAGAAAGAAACTCACTCCAGGCACGGGGGTGTCTTAATTACATGAATTATACATGTCAGATGTATTTAACACGTGTATATGAAATGTACCATGAATGAAATGTTACTTTACATGTAAGGAATGCCTGTAGAATGTTAAATCTATGTAAAGTACTGTAAAATGTATGTCAAAAAGGGCATGAGGCTCGACAAAAACGTTTTAAATGGTTTTCCTCATTCTGTCTGTAATAATTATACGATCTTAACTATTTTTGGTAAATGGCTAGATAATACCATTATCTACAGCTGCGTTACAGTAAAACTACATAGTGCTACCACTCTGGCACCCATAAATCGCACTATTTCAAATGTTTTCTCTGCCATATGTTGCCACTTTCGAGTCGAACCTTCTCTCTATCAAATGTTCACTCTATCGAGCTACTACTGTACTCAAAATGGGATGTTTATGATGGACGTGTGTGTGTGCAAGTGTTGAGGTAAAAATAATTAAATTCCCGCCTGGTCCAGTGACGTGCCTTGGCTTCGGCTTCGGTTTTGCCTTTGGCCGACAACTTACCTTGACAACTTGTTAATGGCAGTTTTTCTCATTAATACTGCATTAATTAAAAACAGTCCATGCCATGTGTGTAAAGTGGCAGCAGAAAAAGCATTAAAAGAAGGAAAAAATATACGATGGACGGAATTATAATTTATTTTAATTATGCAAAGGAAATATATATGCGTAAAAAAAAGGGCATCTGTGATATTAATATCTCACCGATATTCTCCAGTTGTCCGGGCGTGCCCCAGCCTCCGGCAGCGGCAATACCCGCCTCTCCGCCGAGGCCATTCCCGGCGGCCGTGGAGGCCTGCGCCTGGGCCTGAGCTGCCGCCGAGCCCGGCGCCGGTGGCACATAATCTCCGCCATCGATGACCACTCCGTCGATGCTCGGCCCAAAGGCGAAACCGAACTCGGGCGGACGTATGGGGACGCTCAGCAGTTGCTCGAGCGTCTTCTCGCGCAGGCACTTCATCAGATGGGCGTGCGGCAGGTCCGAGGCGCAGTTCACGTGGTGGGCCACGACGGCGGCATATTTCGCCGGATTGCTGACCAGCGACCAGGGGGCCAGGCCCGAGCCGGACATCAGGATGGCCCGATTGAAGAGCAGGCCTGGCGAGTGACACGAGAATGGCAGGGATTTCAAGCGGAATGTCTTGTCAGAGAGAGAGTGGGAAGGGGGAACACTACTTACCCTCTGGCACGGCCATTGATGAAATGAGAAAGTGGACGCACGCCGCCCCAGTGCCGTGTCCGGCGAGGGTTATGCTGTTGGGATCCCCGCCAAAGGCAGCAATGTTCTCCTTGAGCCAATGCAGTGCGGCAATGATGTCCATCAGGCCATAATTGGCCGGCAGCTTCGAGTATCGGTCCGTGTTGGCGTTCAGGAATCCTGCAGAAAGAAATACCCACACACATTCATAGTTTTTTCGTCACATAATCGATGATTCGTTTGCTCGTTTAATGCACATTTAATCGATTCTGAGCAGTCGTGCAGTCAGTCGGTTATGTCCTCCGTTGCCTATTTAAAATGTCGAAACGCAATGGCAGGCGGTAGGCGGTAGGCGGCAGGCGACAGGCGACACTTTTTCACTGCAAAGTCACGCGTGCAAATCATGATGTCAGCACTTCCGTTTCCTCTGCAACACCAACAGCTACAGCGGCAGCGGCAGGAGGAGCGGCAGCAGCAAACGATTGGATGGAGCGCCCAAATGAGGTCGCCACTAATTTTGCCTGTGCTTTTGAATTTGCACAGTGTTTCGGGGTCACACAGTGGCGAAAAGGTGATTTGTTGGAGAGCAAATTTCGAAGATATTTGGTATTTTCGTGGGGACACATACGAGCATGAAAAGGAGCCCTAAACATACAAGACTCTTCTGGGATTTTTTCAATATTATTTTGAATACACTCTAGAATTTTCTGGTATTTTTTCTAGAGTTTTCTGGTATTTTCTGATAATTTTAGTATTTATTTAGTATTTTATTATTTTCTAGCTTTTTTCGATGTTTTCTTGGTATTTTCTGGAATATTTGTTCAGTATTTTCTGGTATTTTTCAGTTTATTCTGGTTTTAGTATATTTGGTATTTTATATGATATTCAACTGGTATTTTTGTATTTTTGTATTTTGTATACTTGTATACTTGTATTTTTCCTAGTATTTTTTCCTATTTTCTTCTGGTATTTTCTGGAATTTTTGTTCAGTATTTTCTGGAATGTTTCGTAGTATTTATCAGTTTTCCTCGGAGAAGTAATATCTAGAATTTTATGGTATTTGATATGGTATTTTACTGGTATTTTTCTAGTATTTTATGGTATTTTAATTGGTATTTTTCTAGTATTTTTTTCCTATTCTCTCTCCTAAAACTTGAATGTGTAATTTCCCAAATATTCCAAGATTTTTGCACTTTCATCTTTGAAAATTTTAGAGCATTCCTTCCCTTGGTGCCGCAGTCTGGAACCACTGTATCCTGTGTAGATTTTTGTATGCCTGACTGTAACTAAATTAGTTAGATTATGGAATAAATGTACGCCTCATTGCTGCTGCCATTGTTGCTGCTGCTTTCGTAGTCGTTGGCTGCTTCTGGTGCTGCTGCTGCTGTTGTTCAACGGAAGTGCAGTTGATGTTGCAAGAGTGCTGCAGGCGTCCTGGCACTGCCACTAGGACTGGCTTAAAAGCCGCTGCTCTGCACAGTCGATTGGTTGGCGGCACGTTTGCCTCATTGCACCGACCACCGACATTCCACGCCCCACCACTCTGCTGTCGTTCGTCGTTCATTCGTTGTCGACTGTCGTTCTCTGGTCATGCACTCAGCATATCAATTAGCATTAGGATTTGAGTGTGCAGAGCACTTACCCAGCACTCCGAGGCGATAATTTATGGTTACCACCAATATTTGTCCATAGCTTGCCAGAACGGAGCCATCGTACGGATTGCCGCTGTTCCATTCATATGATTCGCCATGGACAAACACCAGCACAGGATATTTTGTGGGATTTCCACTGCCCGACGACGAGGAGGAAGACGACGACGATGAGGAGGAGGAGCCGGAACTGCCGCCAGAGGAGGAACCGCCACTGCCCGTGGAATCCCGGGAACCAACTGCAAAGGCAAAGCAGAAGGAAAATATGTTAATTGACAGATCAATGCAGAAAATAAAAAATTGATTCTCCTTCCTTCCGTCGGATGCCATTCCCGTGTAATATTTCAAGGCTAAATAATTGTACGAAAAGATTTACACTATGAAGAAGAGAAAAACCCACAACCCAAACCCAAAGCCACCATATAAAGCCCTTAAGCCTTGTCCATTAATCAACTGGATCTGCTGTTTCTCTATATTCTCCAAGGAAAATACTTGCCAAGGTAAACAAGGCCCTAAATCAGCCATCAACCAGGTCGACAAAAACGTAAGACAAATGAGCGTCTAAGCCTCTGAAAATAGGCAAATTATATTCGTAAACAACTCTTTTTTCCTCCTCGTGTGACGAAAAGAAAAGCCAAAGTCATCGATGGAGCAGCACCAGGCCCTTCAGATCTAGTGGTTCTTTCCTAATCTGAATGGACACGTTTTCCAGCTTAAGGCAAAGGCTTCTCTTTCGACAGAGAGTGAGAGAAAACAATCATTGGATTGGATTTGGAGACCTTTCTTTCCTGCGGACGTGTGTGGAGTGTGTGGAGAAAGTTTTGGTGGAGGATTAAATGGAATGAAGAGTGATATATGGGATGTATAAGGGATAAAGAGGGCATCAAGAATGGCACGCTCGAAATACAGGAAACATATTTGCAGAGTGTCTCTCCATGAATTTAAAATAGATTAAAAAACATTTATAGCATTCTGTATTTTTCATTCTAGTTTTTCTAGTATTTTCTGTTATATTTCTATATTCAGTATTTTAGTATGGTTTAAGTAATTTTCTGGCCTTTAGTATTTTCTGGTATTTTTCGAGTTCAGTAACTTTTGAGTATTTTTCTGTTAATTTTGGTTCCAAATTTTCGGGTGTCAATAGCAGTCTATTATTGTATTTTTCTTAGTTTGTTTTCTGGTACTTTTCTAGTATTTTTTCTGGTATTTTGTCTGGTAGTCTTTCTGTTATTTTTCTGGTATTATTTCTGGTATTTTGTCTAGTATTTTTCTGTAATTTTTAAGTATCTGAACTAACTTTCTTTTGGTATTTTACGGTTTTTTAGTATTTTATTAGTTTATTTTTAATATTTTCCAGTATTTTGTAAGTTTTGGAATTAGGGGTTCTTAAACAGAATTTAGAGGGAAAGCACAGCGTAACAGGGAATCTATATCTTGGAGAATAAAGACAAAGGCTATCCATAACGTTTCCTTATAAATTAAAATCTCACTTTAAAGCAAAAACTCGAAACCAAATTCCCAAAGAACACACGAAAACTGCAAACAGAAATACATCCAAGGAGTATAGTTACAGACGGGGTTGGCAGGGCGGTGGCTGCATCTTTGTTAGAGATATGTACATATCGTCATGTATCTGAGCGAGTGCATGGCTTGTATCTGACATCAGACGTTGCTCCCCCACACCCCTCTTTCCACTAGAAGTATAACAAAAGCAAGCACATGGAAAGTTCTCTCCGCTCCTTTCTTGTGTGCTGGAACAAAAGAACTTGCTTATCAAAGCGGAAAAAGAGTTGTAAGGGTGGGAGGATTGGGTGCGGGGGGTTGGGTGGGGTGGGCAGGGTTAGGATGTGGCTGAAGAAGTGCCACCAAACGAGGCACCAGGAAACCAAGTTACTGTGTCACTGACTTTTATAAATAGCGCGAACAAAGAGACTCGTGTGGCAGACACAATGAACGGAGGATGGCTGCAGAGGAGGCCCCCCCCCCAACGGGGGCAGGCGAGAATGGGAGTATCAATGTCAATATCTATATAAAAATCTTCACACTTTCAGGAGCTAATTCAACGGCTGGTATGGGGAGAATATTCTAGGGAAATATTCTGGGGAAATAGAAAACATTTTGTAGCCCAAGAATTTGGCCAAGTATTTTAACAAATTACCACGCCACAAAATGGCCAACAATTTCGGGCCAATTTCTGTATTAATTCGGGGCGGGAAAACTTTACTAACTGCAGCCTATAAATGCCTTTGGTTTGCCACAAAAATTGGACAACAAAAAAAGGTTTCCGCAATGTGGGGGCCAGGGGCAGGGGAGGGTAGATTGAGGCATGTTTCCAAGCAACATGCAAACAGCATTTAAAACTTTTCTGCAAGTAAAAACTTTTGTTGTCATTTCAGCATAAAATGGGCGACATTTCTGTGTGCGTCTGCATGTTGCATGTGCCCCCAAGGAGGGGAGGAATTAAACTTTTATGACTGGCCCCGCCCCCCCAAAGAAGAAGGAGTACAGAAGAAAGTCAAACCAGCAAGGAAGGGGGAAGTGGGAGAAGTTCAAATCCCGCCCCTCTCCACCGTACAAATGTCGCTAGTTTTTCCCCCGGAAAGAAAGTTTCCTCTGGCATAATTTTGTGTTGCGAAAATGTAAATATATTTTGTACATATGACATTTCGTGGCAGAGCGATGACTTTTGTTTGAGGGGGGTGGTGGGGTGTGGGAGGTGGGGTGGCATCTTGTTAATAAGTTGAAACATGTTTTAATTTACAAGGATCCAATGCGCTGCTTTGGGGAAACCCTAATCCCTGCGCCCCTAAATTGGCGGTGGCAGGAAGATGCCATTTGCCACACACTGTGTGGCAGGCAGTGGAAAGTTTTGTGTCGACAGTTTTCTGGTGTATTTTGACTGGCATAAATTTAATCATATTTTCGGAGCGGGACTGTGGCATGTGGCATGCCCCCATTTAGCAGAATTTTTGGGCGGCATGGAGTAACTAAATGGAACTAATGTGATTGACAGGAGTACACCCCCCTTCCCCCCGGTGAAAGATGTCAACGAACGGGAGAAAGTAAGAGAAAGTAAACAGGGAAAGGAATCTCCAAAGAGAGTTCCCGAAACATTCCCGAAATGATTGCGCATCAAATTTTACATCGCCTTCAAGTGGAAAATTGCTTAAATTATATAAGAGCTTTTCCATGATTTTTGTACTTTTTTTAATAATTTTCCGAGAATTTCGAATGGAAATATCTTTGATTTTTTAGGAAAATTATTTAAAAACTATTTTTCGGGGTTTGGGAATGATTAATTTTTCATTGAAAATCCCTCAAAAGTAGGGCTCTCTTTTCTCAAAAAAATAATATGTGAATTTTTCCCGCAAACACACACAAATCTCTTGGGTTTTCTTTTCTTTACTTTCGTTGTTTGATCATAAAATTTGTCTGCCATTGAAATTCATTTTCCAAGTTTAGTTTTGCTTGTTTTGTGGCCTCTTGCACACACCACACGAAAACACACACGAAACACACACTAAAATAGAAAGAAATCCCCTCAAATAGAAAGAAAATCTAAGAAAAATAGAAGGAAAAACCGAAAGAAAAGGCCTTCAGGCAACCCGTAAAAAAGTAGGTGAAATCAATATCCTCCAACTCATTTTCCGGCTGCTCCTCCCTCTCCCTCCCTATCCCAAACAATTGCTAGTTGTGTTCGATGCTGAAAGATGCCCCTGCCGCTGCCCCTGCCCCTTGCACCTTGCCGCACACTCTCAGAAAACAGAGAAAAATGTAGTTCATTTCGTTTTATGGCAGCAAGAAAATTTCATTTCGTTCGAGCTTCAAGTTTAGTGTCGCCTTTTGTTACAGTAAAGATTTTGTTGCAGTTGCCTAACAGTACAGTGAAGGCTCGTTAAAGGGGGAAACACTTTAGAGCTGGGATATGTATTTTGTGGACCTGGAATAGAATTCCCGGGAGGGCTACGGAAGGAATTTTTCTATATTTTCAATTTTTTTGTTTTTAATTTAAATTTAATTTTAGGAATCTTTTAACTAAGGAAGAAAACAATTAAACCCCTCGCATCTCCTTCTTCCGATCACTCTGTCTCTCTCTCTCTCTCTCCCAGTGTGTCTTAGCACTAAAGGTTATGCTTACAGAGAAGAAAGCGCATCACCGCATTTTATTTATTTTTATTATTTTTATTTTTATTTTTATACCCGATACTCAAAATGAGTATTAGATTTGTGGTAAAGTGGATGTGTGTAACGTCCAGAAGGAATCGTTTCCGACCCCATAAAGTATATATATTCTTGATCAGCATCAATAGCCGAGTCGATTGAGCCCTGTCTGTCTGTCTGTCTGTCCGTCTGTCCGTCTGTCCGTCCGTCCGTCTGTCCGTCCCCTTCAGCGCCTAGTGCTTAAAGACTATAAGAGCTAGAGCAACGATGTTTTGGATCCAGACTTCTGTGATATGTCACTGCTACAAGAATATTTCAAAACTTTGCCCCGCCCACTTCCGCCCCCACAAAAGGCGAAAATCTGTGGCATCCACAATTTCGACGATACGAGAAAACTAAAAACGCAGAATCGTAGAGGATGACTATATGTTCTAGATCGTAAAATCTCAATCAGATCGTATAATTATTATAGCCAGAATCAAGAAAACAATTTCATTCTTTCTCGCTCTGTCTCTCTCTAACACACAGGTTTCATGGTCGGTTTTGCCAATTGCAAAATATGAGTTCAAGGATCTCAGAACCTATAAGAGCCAGAGCAACTAAATTAGGTATCCACACTCCTGTGATATCGGACCTTGACCATTTTGTGTCAAAATTTCGCCACACCCCCTTCCGCCACCGCAAAGGACGAAAATCTGAGGCATCCACAAATTTTAGAGACTATTGAGGCTAGAGTAACCAAATTTGGTACACACACTCCTTTAAGATGTCACTATAAAACGTATATCTCAAAATTTCGCCTCACCCTCTTGGGCCCCCACAAAAGACGAAAATCTGTTGCATCCACAATATTGCAGATTTGAGAAAACTAAAAACGCAGAATCATAGATAATGACCATATCTATCAGACTGCTGAATCTGGATCAGATCGGATCATTTTTATACCCAAAAGGAACAAATCAATTTGCAGTGGCTACGCAGCACCCGACGTCACGCTCAGTCTGATTTTCTGTCTCTCTCGCACGCACTCTGTGTCGTGTCGTTTAATATTAGCGGCGTCTGCCGGAGGAGAGCCATACTGACTTAGTATCGGGTATAACTGTAGAGTTGCGGAGTCCGCAGCAACTCACAACGTTCCCCCTCGTTTTTATTTATTATTTATCTATTTATTTCTTTATCTTTTTATTTTTGTTGTTGTATGGATATTGTTAATTATATTTTGTATTATTTTTTTTTGTATTATTTTTATATTATTTTTATTATTATATTATTATTTTATTTCATATTATTTGTATATTGTATATCATTTATTTTTATCATATATTATTAATTATAAATTATTATTATCATTTTATTTTGTCGTATATTTAATTTTTTTATCATTTTTTTTTAATCTTATTTATTTTTATAAATAATTTTTTTTGTATTATTTTTTAATGATTTATTATTATTTTCTCTTCTATACTTAAGCTCTTACCTTTTTCTGCTCTATTTTTTTTTTTACCTTTTTTTTTCACCTATCGAGTCTCCACTGTCTGTGTTTTTACCTTTTTGCTGCCACAGGTTTTTTTCACACAATTTAAAGTGTTTGTCCAACATATACTATTCTCCGTTTCTGCCTCTGCCTCTGCCTTTTGCCCTTTGCCTTCTCCTTCAATTTATTTTGTTGTTTCATTTTGGATTTTTATCGATTTAATAAATTGCAGAGTTGCTCTTTGCTCCCCTTTTTTTTTCTGTGTGTCTTCAATTTAAGGTTCAGTGCGCTTTTTGTTGAGAACAGAAGAGTTTTTGGTTTTTGCTGCAGTTTTTGGTGGAGTTTTGCAGGTGACACAGTTTTCACAGTCACGTAGCCTTCCATCATCCTTTTTTATGGCCATCATTTTTCAGCACTTGGTAGTACATTTTTCGGATGCTTTTAATGCATCAGAAAATCGCAAACTACGGAAATATTGATTTCTCCTGAATTGAAACTTTTTTTCGCTCCTGAATCGAAACTGTTTTGACGTTTATTTCATATATTTATTTTTTTAATCAAGATTTTTGTGATGGAAAATGTATTTTCAGTTGTTTCTATTATTAGTTTTGCCCAAGTTCTAAAATTTTTATTTTATTTTTTATCTTTTTTTTAAATATATTTTTGCTCTTTTTTTTATATATGATTTTGATTTTTCTCTTCTTTTATTTATTTTCTTTAATTTTTCTCCCTTTTTGTGTATTTTTTTCTTCATTTTTCCATTCATTTTTTTCCATCCTTTTCTTTCTTTTTTTTTAATATTGTTTTGAAAGGTTTTTGTTCTGTTTTTTGTCCAACTTTTGACTTTTGGCGGCCACTTTTTTGGCTTTACTATATTTTTAGCTTTTCGGTGGCTCAGGGGTCAGGGGTCAGAGGTCGCGGGGATTAAGTGACGCTCTAAGATTAACAGTGAAAACATCTTTCGGGGGCTTCAACTTTTTGCGGCAATTGAATTATTCATCAGACAAGACCATAAATGGAGCGGAGTGGGGGGTTTCCAAATGGGAATTTCTGGTTGAACAGGAAAATGGTTTTACTCGGAAAATTCTGCACCGAAAAGTCAATTGAAATAGCAATTAAACTTTTTTGCGGTCTGTAGTTTTATTTTTTTTTTCCACTTGATTTTTCTTCTAGTATTTTTCTAAGAAATGAATGAATGAAAGATTGTGCATTTGCCTGAAGGAGTAGGCCTGAATGAAGAAGTGGCAGAAAGTCATTCAAAAGTCGTAGAACTTTTCCCCAAAACTTCAACTTTTGGCCACATTCCAAGTGTGGAAATGTTACAGTAATTCCCCGCTACATGAGCCATCTAATCGTCAGGTTAATCTGGTGTCGGTTCCGATAAGGTTAAGGTATGGCACGTACTTGGGGAGTATATTAGTTGGAAATGCCAGAGCCAGGGAGCGATGAAAATTATGATTTTCGTCATGGAAAATGCCGGTAAAGACTCATAAATAAGTACCCGGCCATAGACTCCATCCACTCCATCCACTCGCTTACACTCTCACTCTCTCTTCGGTACATAAAAGCTTATAAAAGAAATATGAATGAAGGAGAGAAGAGTGGAAAGAGTGGGGAAAGAGTATGAAGTTATCACGGGGACTCCTTTACGCACATTGCAGGCCATAAATTACAAAGTACTTGGCCCTCCGACCACGCCCACGACCATCCTCCCGCCCTTTGGCAAAAAACTCAATTTACATTCATTGTACAGTCACACACATGCGTATATGGGCTGCTTGCTTGCTTGCTTCCTGACTGATAAGCCCACAAAGTGAATGCGGGAAAAATGCCAAATGAAAATGGGAAATCTCCCCTCTCCCCTCCATCCACACAACGGCAACAACGAGGCGGAAAAGTCAAAAGGGAATAAAAGGCATCGCCAGCGTCACGCCAGGCGAAGTGTGAAGAAAAAATTGTTGCATTAAATTAGGCGCCACAACAACAAAAAGTTGAGGCAAGAACGAAGCTTGGAGATACCCTTGCCGATGCATCATTCCAGGTGAAAGATGGATAGATGGATGGATAAATAAGTAGATAGATAGATGGATGATCGAATGAGCAGTATTTGTTATCTCTTTCTGGGGTTTAGTTCTTTAAAGGAATATGGAACTAATATCTGAAACTATTTTGAGAATTTTTGGATGGTTTTTGCATAAGAAAAAGTTCCTCTTTTACCTTCGATTCAGCTTTAAAAGATACGTCTTTTGGGGATACGATAATTAACTTATAGAAAAACCACTCATTTTTCTGTATTTAAAATTTCTGTTGATTTTTGGTTGGGAAATACAAAAGTTTTACTTGGAAATTTTTGTCTTGGAAACCATATTTTTTCTTATAGAAACTATTTAATTTACAATAGCATACAGAATTTAAGCAGTTTTTGAAATAAGATGAAATTGATATGATTTAAATATTTTAAAAATATTTTAAAATTTTTAAAAATTTTTTAGGACATTTTTGATTATAGACTGTTAAAAATAGATTAAAAAGTATTTAAAAAAAAATCGGTTTTATACAAAAATTTGTGTGCTTTTCATTGATTTATTTAGGAATAAATTCTTTCAGATTATGAATATATGATATATGATATATCATCAGATATTGGAGGGCTTTTCACCATGTACCATAGAAAAATAGTGATGTTCATGGCTATATAGACCATATTTATAGGTCTCCTCAAGAGATCTTCTATATTTATAAGTCTGCCCAAGATATGGCTACTTTATTCCATTGCCAAGTCCCCATACCCATCTTGGAAGTGCATAAAGAGCATCAGTAGCAGGCAGCGAGCAGCCAGCAGCAGAACTTTACGATGCGTCACTTGTGTGTGCCCCAATGCCTCATGCCACATTTAAAGGCCGATAAATCATTAAAAGAAACATTAAAAACCATAGAAAGTGGAAAGCAACGAAGAAAGGCGAGTGGAAATGCAAATGGAAAATGTTTTCAAGCAACTTTGCTTGATTTTTCCTTTCGTTTCGTTTCGTTTTCTTTTTATAACCCACAAAATACGATTTTTATTGCAATTTTGGCAGGCATCTGGCACTTCATAAAAATGTAAAATATTATGATGCCTGAGGACACACACACTCAGCAGTCGCTCATCCTGCTTTCTCTATGAAAAGGTGCCTAAATTTGTAGCCTTTTGCAGATTTTCTTGGAAAGTGTTTGAAAAGTGTCGGCAAAAGATGGAAACAAAGGATTTCGAAGGCGGAAATACCTGTTAACCAAAGGAAAAGTCGAGTCTCCACCTCAGAACCCCCACAATAAATCGCCACAGACACACCAAATGGAGCACTGCTCCTCCGTGGGGGTGCCACTTAATCTTAATGCATTCCACCGCTTAAATCCATGCATCAGCTTAACCCGAGGCTTAACCCGAAGTCAGTGGCAGGGCCACGTGGCCACGTGGAGTGTGTGTGCATTTTAACGAAACCAATATTTGCGGCAGACACCTGGAGAGTCCTAAAAAAAGGACAGAAAAGGAATCGGGAATGGTGGTTCTGGTCTGCTGCCCCCCCTGTCCGCCCCGCACCCCCAGAATGTTGTTGCAAATTGAAATATGCAATTTGTCGTGGGAGATTTTGTGTGGCTTTGCCACTGACTGTAGCTGCTGGCTACCTCCTTGGGTCCTGCCAGTCCGCAGCAGTGGCTTTTTCCACCGTTTTTCCGCATTTTCCATTTCGTATTATCGTTTAACAACATTATGTCAGCGTTCAGGCGTGGAAATGCTTAAGAAAATTGCAAAAAGAAGTGGGAAAAAAGTCCCAAATCGAAGACCTTAATAGTTTTTCGCATTTTTGCTGGGAGCAGCTGCAATTTATGGCTGCCACAGACACACACACACACAAATAATTGCAATTCCAGTTACATTTTTGTGGCAGCTACAGGGCGTCTCATAAATGTATCTTACAAAGTTCCCAAAGGGAGAGAGAGGGAGAGCGTACACCAGGGCGTATGCATAATGTGGCACTATTTTTATGCTGCATTTTAACGAGCGACAGTCGAAGGAGGGGCAGGGAGGATATAATTGATGGCCTGCACATGGCAGGAGGAGGAGGAGGAGCCTCATCAATAACTAAACGTATGACGTATGCGTTATAAACAAATAAGAGCAAGAGATGCCGTTCATTCATCCTCTAGGACATCATCAATATCCGCCTAGATATCATCGAAAATTGTCAAAATATTAATGGCCATCAAGTATAGTTCTTCGGGGTCGTCGGGGTCCACTGGGTCCACTGGGTCTTCTGCGTCTTGTAGCAAATTTATGTCTATTGCTGCCAACAACTATTCCAAGTATTTTTTTGTGTGCTGCTGCTTTTTCTTGGTTTTTCTTGATTGATAAATTTACTTTTACTGCCTGTCGGCATACCTCTGCTGCTCTCACTGTCACTCCCTCTCTCTCTCTCTCTCTCTTCTTACGGCTTCGTTAGTAAATTATGGCCACTTCCGTCGTTTTTTTCTGCCGAAGCTGTCATATGTTGTGTATTAGTGTCTGCCAAAAGTAGATATCTGTGTGTATCTGTGTGTATCTTCACTTTTGTGTTGTGTTGTGTTGGCCATTGCCGAAAGAGAAAACAAATTGACGCAAGTCGTGTGTAATTTATAATGAAATATTATATACGCTCGTTTTGGCAGTTAGGCAGTCAAGTGTACTCTGAAGGTAATAAATGACAATGTTTGGCGGGGCTTCCTCTCGCAAAGTATCCCAAGTATCTTTGTATCCGTGTCTCTGTGTGTATCTGTGTTTGTAAGCAATTTAAGGACATGAGCCTACCGAAATCTTGAAGGCTTTTGACAGTTGATTTTGATTATCCAATCGATTAGACATGGAGTTTCTTGGAAAAGTAAGCTTTGTGGCTTTTAGGAATGGGAATAGCATTTTCTGGGAAAAAATAGACAACTCTTGAGAAAGGTGTGACAAATGGCAGGGTGATTAAATGGAAGTGAAAACTCTATTAATGAACGGAACACAGAGGCAGCCCCTTTTAAGCAGATCGACAGGCGAGAATGACAGCTGTAAATGTGGTTGCTTTGCAGAGAGTAAACAATTTGGGCAACGAGTCTCAGTTTTTGTTCCTATTCCTTCATTATCCCCCTACAGGCAGAACGATACGCGACCATCACCCTCCTTAGAAAGAACGAGAGAGCAATACAACAAAAGTAAATGCTGTTGTTTTTGCTTGTTACGAACGATCATAGCAGAAACATTCTCAGAGAGTAAACGATGAGTAATGCAAGCGCAAAGTAACACGTTCGTACGAAGAGAGAACCACTTCCATTTCGACGAACAAAACCGAACAATAATTCTGCTCCGAACACGACCATCCACAGCCGAACACAGCAAATTCGCCTGCGGTTGCCCTGCTTATCAGCAGAAACGATCAGCACATGATGCAATTATACAAGGTGGTCTCGTCGGCAAAAGTTAGTCCCTTAACGTATGCTAGCAATAAGTGCGAGTGAAGGGCACATAGTATAGTGAGTGTGAGTGAGACGGTATATGTTGATGTTGATTAACCCTTAACAGGCCCGTGGGTTTTAAAATTTTAAAATAAAATGATTTTACTGATATATTAATATTTAAATTTTATGCAGCCATTAATAATTTTTCTTCAACATTTTTAGTTATATTAAAATGTTCTTTTACATAATATATAAAGATTACTTCTAATTCTGTGGTATTTTTTTTTATATGCTTTTTATAATTTTGTTGTTGTCGGGACATAAGGGTTAAGAATATATCAAAGAATTCGTCCGTGAACAACCTTCATCATCAACAAGCAAGCATGCACTGACGATAAGGGACAACCCGAACGAACTTCGGCTCCCGACGAGACCACCTTGTATAATTGCATCATGGATCAGCAGATCAGCCGCGGCCGCAGCAGCCAATGTTAAATGCAAAAACAATTTTTCATCGCTTTCTTTGCGGCCGTCGCTGCTTTGCCTTTCGAGGCGTGCACAGGCTTGCAGGGCAGTAAAATGCGTCATCAAGTAGGATATTTGTTGGTTTATTCAAGGGGGAATTTGTCTATCAGTTGCGCCATGAGTTATGACATGTTTGTACTGCATCAGACGTGATTAAAAATGCATGGCAGAGGCAGAGCATAGCCTTTATCAAGTATTTGTTTAAGAATTAGTGCCTCAATCATAAAGATACTTCCTTCTTTGTATGTCTTGAGTGATTGACAGCAATTTTCAGCCGTAAATCATACGTTGATATGTAGGACCCATTAAACCAGTTGGCAATCCTATATTTATAATGCCTTTTATCGACCATAAAATGGTCTGTGCGCGTGTGTGTGTTCACCTTCGTTTGATTGCCCGCCAAACTATCAAAATGCAATTTTGTTTGCACTTAAAAGCCAAGATTATTATGCATGCAGAAGGCAGAAGGCAGGAGCCAGGAGCCGCCAGAGTACAAGGATTCTTTGGGGAGGGGGACACGGGTCTCTGATTTTTGTGTGTGTCTACAACTGGGATCTGGGGGATCTAATGCACTCGTAGCATGCAAAATAGCAGTCAGTAACGCCCTGTAATTAGACTGTGACACGCTAAGTGCACAAACACAAACACAGCCACGGGCCGGGGCAAAAAATAGAAAGGAAATAAACGTATCTTAAGGAGGAAATGCTTCAAGTGCATGCAATGAGACGATCCGTGCCTCAGTATTATATTTGTTTTTTTCCAGGCATTTTCATTCCATTTCAATTTGCACACCACACATTTTTCCACCTCTCAACAAGAAAGTACGAGCCACAAAATGGTTTTGCCTTTTGGCTAATTCCGCCACGGAAGGTCCAGTATATGGCCAATTATGAACTTTGACTTATCAATTTCTTGGAAAAAGTCCTCCCACACACACACACACACACACAAAGGACACACACATTTAATGCGCAATTTAAATTCAATGCCTCGAATCCATTTGCTTTACTAGATGTCCGTCTGTCCTGTGTCCGTGTCCTGTGTGCCGGCCTGCAGGACACACACTTGGCGAGGGTCAAGTGGCCATTGAAAAGGTGAACTCTCTCGCCACGACCGCTTTTTCCCAGGGATGTGACAAATTTTTGATGCATATTTTATATGCCCCGGTCTGTGGGCTTTCCAAAGGCATCTGCAAAGGCCTTCAACGGACGGGGTGTGGGTGGGGGGCGGGAGGGTTTTTGATAAAACAAAAATACATATTTCAGAGGAGGGTTCTTTCTGGGCTGGTTTAAAAATAAACGCCTTTCTCGCTTTAAAAGCACAATTTTCTGTGTCAATATTGGAATATTTAAATTTGCATAAAAAAAGGAAATATCAACAGAAACAAAGGCAGGGAATCGGCACTGTGTTCGGCGACTGGGAAGAGCGGGGGCGGGAACGGCAGCGGGGAACGGGCTTAAGTGGTCTTTGAGATATTATTAGAAATGTCTGGGTAGGAAGACGCATTGGTGGGGGATATTGTTTCGCAGCTTAGGGGATCAAAATACTCGCATCATAAATTGTGTCAAAGAAGGTCTGTTTTCGATAGAGATCGAAGGAGCAAGTAAGTGCCTGTAGTCGAATTTTAGAAAAATCCAACAACAAGATTGGTCTAGAATGAGATAATTATGGGTTTCTTCAAATATTTATCGGCTCTAGGTTAGATATCGCTGGACAGAAATTGGTATCGGTTATCGGATTACTGGTCATCAGACAGTTATCGATTTTTTATAGATTATCAAAAATCTATTGACGGAATTTCTATAGATTTTTTGGCTATTCTGGAGCTATCAGTTTTGATATAGTTATCGATTATCAGAAAGTTATCGTTTAGCAGACTATCGATTCTTAATATAGATACAATTTCGAACATCGGGGAACAACTATACCGATATAAATCGGTTATCGTACATCAATATCGATAAGTAACATAGATATAATTTCAACAGATACATTTTTATTGGTTATAATTTATCAACTACATATTTATTGTTCATCGAATTTCTATCGATAACTTATCGATAGGTAATATATTTATAATTTCAATAGAGTTATTGTATCCACTGTCAGACACATATTTATAGGTTATAGTTTATGAAATATACATGTATTTCAACACAATTATCGAACAATGTCTTTTATTGATCAATAATTCGGATTATGTGCCACAAGGACCATAATGTCATTCCTTAATTAATCGATAACCTCACAGAATATATCTTCCCTTTCGATAATCTTCCTTGATATCCTTTAGGATGTACCCCTAGCCAAAAAAGAGTATCCCCCTCGTATGTCGTATGTCCCGAAATATGGAAAAATATCAAAAGTGCCATGCAACATTGTTTTACGAGCAGAGTGGCCGAGGCAGAGGCAGAGGCAGAGGCAGGCGGGTGGAGGTGGAGGCGGTAGCTGGATGAGGAATGTCAGACGCACACTTGCAACAACAAAAACACTGAGGCAAACAAATACACATCCAAATCCACCCACACTCATACACGAGGGGGGGGGGGAGGAGAGACTTTGCTTTTCATACATATTTTGTAGATTTATTGATAGTACTCCCACATTCACTTCCACATCCACACACGCAAACAGACAAACAGACGCACACATGTGGGGGGTGGGGAGGGGAGGGGTGCTCACACACAGATACACACAATCAACATAAACGCTTTCTGTTAAAGTCAATATGTAGTCAAGCGCTTCGTTTATAACACAAAAAAAAAGTTGACAAAAGTTTCCGACATTCTCCTTCTTTTTTTCCTGCCTCTCGGCCTGGGAAAACCATTCTTTTTTTTCCAGAGTATTTATGGGGTTGCCATCGTCACTCAATCGCTCTGAAGGTACGCTCTAGGAGTAGTTGTTGTTGTTGTTTCGGGATCCCAAAAGCCTAGGAAATTGCAATCGCAAGCAGCAAATACAATCAGGCAACACACAAAACGCAGACGCACAAACACAGATACAGATACAGAGACATCCCCCAGAACGAACGGGAGAAGAGAGTGAAAAGAATGGAGGGATTTGATGTATGGAAAAGCCCTTAATGGGATATGATTTGTGCAGCAACAAAGATGGAAAGAAAAAGTGGGCTCTAAGACCATAACTAATTGGAAAGTGATTGGAATAGGAGTTTAAACTAGAAGAAAAAAACGAAGGGAACGAAAGGGGAAGGGCTTCAAAAGCAGAAGGGATCTGCAGATGGTAAAATGTGGGAAAAGGGAGGGGCCTGGAGGGTCTCTGCTCTAGATTCTTATCAAAGCTTCAAAAAAGATTAGAGCCCAAAGTATCTCTAAATGGAAATCTGATATCTAGGCCAAAAAATTATGATTTTTTGTGGCCCCCTGTGGCTTTCATTTGAAATTCATTTAGTTTGCATTTAAATTGCTTTTTTAATTAGTGGCTTGGACTAAAAAGTTTTACGCTTGTTTATGAATGGCTGGAAGATGAATCAAATGGGGATTAGAAAAGTGCAAGGGGAGGGGCTCTTCGGAGGGGCCATTGACATTGAATCCAATGAATGTTTAAGGATTTCCCCTATGCAAATGCGGGGGAAATAATAAATGTAATTTTCGTCGTTGTGGCATAAGAAAATGAGCAAGGAACGTCTTGGATTTGTTACCCCCAAAACAAACAGACGACAAATGCAGTTGGGGAAAAGTTTTCCCCCCCACCCAGTCACCAGACAAAGTAAAAAGTTTGCTTGATTTTCTTTTCCTGCTTTCCTTTTTGTTGTACAATTTTCTTTTGCTATTTTTTTTTCGTTTCGTTTTCTGTGTTAATTTTGGCTGTGGCTTCGGTTCCGTGCTGTTATTTTTAGCAATTCATATACATAGCTCTTGTATTGCCCGTAAGAGAGAGAAAGGGAGAGGGAGGGAGAGGGGGAGAGTGTGGGAGAGATGGAAAAACTGGCGAAGAAAACTCCATTTCCGTGTGTGACCAGAAACACGCGCCATGTCAGCTCTCTGGAATCGATTTCCGTTTCCGCTTTTGTTTTTTTTTGTGTGGGGGGCAGCTGCGTGTTGAAAGCGGCACATCAATTCCCTGGCACCCAAACCTCATTAATAATGTATTTTTGGGGTGGCGGAAAATTTTGGAAATTGCGAAATTTCATGAATGAAAGAGTTGTGTAAGCGATCGAGGAGCCAGGCTCCCTCTTCTACCAGGTGTGTCCTTTCCGTAGAAGAGGGTGTCCATGAAGCTTCATGGACTCGGCTTTTGTAGGGTGTAGAGATGCCTGAAGCCCCAGTAAAGGAACCGAAGGGATACTGACTGAGGACACAGGGTATATTCATAGAGCGCTCTAGTGTTTGTGTCAAAGGTCAGGCAATGTAAATTTATCAATTGGTCAATGGCCAGACAATGAACGAATGAATGACTGACTGAATGAATGTCCTACTCATAATCTCCTTCGCATAATGCCCCATTAAGTGACGCTCAAGGAAGTTAATCACATGGAAATGCCTAAAGATTAGAAATTATGGCATTCATTTTGCACCCACCAAATCCTTGGATTTCGAGTCGTTTCTCATTTCGGGGGCCAGACAACAGCAAAAGTCAGTTAAGCACAAAATATGGCCGGCATTCAAACAAGGCCGATAGACAGAAACTTGAGATCTACACACGACTGGGCGGAACGGACCTGGGGAAGGGGGATGGTCGTGGCCCCCTGAAAAGCGGCAAATCATGCTTAATGTGGCATTTGTGTGTTTCGAGGTCCAGGGACTTGAAAGAAATGCCAACGAAAGAGGCTGAAAAATGAAATAAAATAAAACGAAGGCCAAGGGCAGAGAGAAGAAGGCGAATAAAAACCCACACAGTGGCAGCCAAGAAAGGACTTCATTCGGAGCAAAAGATGATATAAATTTTATTGTCATGTCCAAGTAGATTAAACTATAGCCGGCATGTCCGGCCAATCCTCTGGCAGTTGCCCCAAAAAGTAGGCTACACAAAAGGCGCACGAGATTTATGTGTGTGTGTAAAGATAGAGCCTTTCATTAGGAGAAGGGCGGAGGGAGAGGCGGGAACACACCTTCGCCTGGCCTGGCCTTCAGGGATTCCTTAGGTACATCTCGGGGCCGCTTATCTGGCAGTTCACTTCGAATAAATAATGATTTATTGCATCTCTTTTTTTTTTTTTGGTTTCTTTTCGGGTCCCTGTCCAACAGAGGCTCATTAACTTAAACTGTCAAAAATTTACATATTTTTTTGGGGTTTTTCCTTAGCCAAAAGATTTATTATGAAATGTTCAAGGACTTCAAGGACAGAGCTCCTTTCTGCTGCTTTCTTTCTAGAGGCTGCTTATCCAATTATCAAAACCAGACATTTAATTTTCCCTTTCGCTCGACCCACAAATTGCTCGTTCAATTAGCCACCGCCCCAGACGCCCTTGAGGATAAAGATACACATATATATGTATCTCTGGCACAATCTTCAATTCAATTTGGGACCTTAGAGTATCTCAAGTTTTATGCTCGAAACAATTTATCATAATTTCTTTTTGAGAGTACAAAAAAGATGAAAACTCTTGCAATTTCAGCAAAAGTTGTGGCTTCTTTTTTGGGGGGAGGCACCTTAATATTTTCGGGGCATCTGCCATCGAAAGACAAATTGCAGGTAACATTTTAAGTCTCTTTTATAGGTATTTTTGTATGCCCTAAAGAGGCCAGAAGAGAGGGTGGCAATGCATCGATATATAGGGGAGTATGTCCCTCTTTTTGATGGTAAAAAAAAACAGTGAAAGATCGGATATTTGGGGTGCAAAATGGGCTTGAAAATAGGCTTTGAAATTATATTAAAAAAATATCAAAAATGAGTCCATATATCCCTTATTTTCCTTTGCATTTAAAGGGTATATTTGCTTCGACTTTCAAGCCTGATTTTCATTCATTTTTCATATTTTTCAGGCACAGATGACAGCCAATGGAAATGTATCTAATTGGAGGACAACAAAAACCAATCTAAGGCCCTTAAATGGTTTGAAAAAGTGCTTCAAGAATTGATTCAAAATCGAAAGAAAATTGTGAAAGGTAAGTGCGGCTTAAAGATGTTTTTCTTCTGATTATTTTTGTATATTTTCCCGAGTTTCAAATTGACCAAAAGGACACTTAATTACCAAAGTAGCCACAGAGTGAATGAGAAATTCAAGTGTATATTACGTATACGCAATGGCCTGCTGCAAGTTAATTGAAAGCCAGCGGAAAAGTCAGGCCAACTGAGGGACGAGTGTCTTGCAGAGCAAAAGGGACTAAAAACACAGACCGAATGAGGGACTAACAAACCGATGGATTGATAGACTGACTGACGGACGGACAGACAGACTGATGGACTGATGGACAGACTGATGGACGGTTGCTTCTGTGGCTGGAAACTGGCTATGGCTGGCCATCAAAATGCGGCTCTTAACGCTCGCTGATAGACAATTAAATTTACTTTCGATTCGCCTCAGCGCAGTAGTTTTTCTTCTGCTTTTCTGACAGGTGGCACAGCGGCAGCGGCATCAGCGGAGAATGGGAGAGCGGGAGAGCGGGAGAGCGACTGCTCCTGATGGGTTTCCATTAACAGTAAACGCGTTTTCCGCTCCTCATTCCCTAGTTTCGAGTTTTAATTAAAATGTAATTTACTTCCCTGTCGAACGGAAGAGTGAGGGAGAGGGAGGGAGGGAGAGCCAGTCCCGTTTGCACATTTTCCAGAGGCCAAACGGCTGTCGGACACACGGATTGAAGGATTGAATGACTGACGGCTGGACAGAGGCATTTGGATCCATGATTGAACTGAATTTTTCTATATAAATTGGTGGCGGAGAACTGGACTTTGACTGATTTTTCAACCCTTTTCAACCCGTTATTTTAAGAACTCTAAAACGCACAACTCTTCAGAAATCAAAGGGCCGCCCTGGGGGGCAGTAGTTCTCAAGAGTTTGGCAATTTGCAAATTGTTTGCAAGTGGTGGGGAAATATTCATTGAAAATGGTTGCGATTTTGTACAAGAATTTAACACATGAATTTCCTACAGGGTACAGTTAAAATTGTATATTTAAATCTGAAATTTGATTTAAATTTAAAATTTGTAAGGCAGTATTTTACAAAATTATTACGGTTTTGGTTCAGTGAAATAATACATAAAATATTTTAGAAGTCCAAACAAAATTTTTTTTTTTATAATTTGAATTAATATTTTGTATTCAAAATTTTTGTATGAAAATTTTTTGACTTAAACTAAAATTTTAAATGTATTAAGGCTATAAAAAATTGTATTAAATGTATTAATAATATAAAAAAAATGATTAATTTAAATTACATTTTTAAATGTATTAAAACTAAAAAAAAAATGTTGTTTGTTGCAGAATTTATCAAGTATTTTGTGCCTTATTTTTTTATATTTATCTTTGAAAATTAACAACATTTTGAACACTCTCATTGCATCATTATGTTTATTGCTCTCTCTCCCAGTGTGGCTTAGCCGTAAAGATGATGTTTGTTTATTTCTTTACAACCCAAAAAATCAAATAATCTGCCTCAAAAAGTGGCAAATGCTTGGGGATTCACACCAGCAAAAACCCAGACATACATTTTTTTTTTTAGCCAATTTGCATTATGAATCCCTCCGCAGGACCTTCTTTGCAGCTAAGCAAATGCCCTTTTCTTCTGTGTGTGTGTGTGAGTGTGAAATTTGAAAAATGACAAAGCATTTGTTCCAGCAGAAGGGAAAGCCAGAGAAAAAAAAAGTGAAAACCCAAGCGAAATTTTTAAAAAACTTCGGCCCTTAGATGACCCTTTTTCGCTCTGGCGCTTGGCCCGAGGGATTAACGTGGAGAAAAGCCAACGAAAAATGGAAACGCGTTAGCCCCCCTCACCCACTGCCACTGTCTGGCAGCGTCTGCCAATTTATTCAAATGCCTGGCAAAGTGCTAAATAAACAAGACTCTTGTGCTGTCATTTTTCTTGGTTTTAGGGCGAAAGACGGAGAGAGAGGGAGGCCCAGGAGGCCGAAAAATTATAGGATACTTGGGCGTTCCTCCGTTCACTCACCTTGTATGGGCACATAAATATTTAGATAAAGACAATCCTCTGATTGATCCTGCAGATACGGCAGCAAACGCTTCAGATACTCCAGACGTCCCTTGGGCATTCGATCCAGCGTTGCCGTCTCGTTGTGGATGTCCGGCAGACGTTGCGGGCAAACGGGACTGAATCTGAAATATACAAAAAGAGAAAATAGAGAAATTGTGAAAGCAGTCTATGGATTGTCAAAGAAAGTTCTTAAACAGGGACAATTTGGTTCTAGAAGAACTTTGGACGATATTTATTTGATAAATTCGATGAATGCATTTAATTTTTATTATTTTTCCTCTTTCTTTCCCAGTGTGGCTTGGCAGTAAACTATAGATAGCCATACAAAAATCATTTTGGATGTTTAAAAATATTTTTATTATTATTATTTTATTTAATTTTTAATAAAAAATAAATCTAAAAAAATATATAAAAAATTAATAAAAATAATTTTCTTCTCTCTTTTTGTGGCCTTCTCTCCCTCTCCCAGTGTGGCTTAGCTGCCTTAGAAATAATATTTTCACATTTCTAGGGCACCATTTCTCCATATTTATGGTACATTTTTTCCAGTGTAATACTTTTGCTTGTTGTTTCAAAAAGGTCTTACCCTCGAAGAAACTTTTTCGTTAAATAGGCTTATTTTTATGCCCGGCCTCGAATGTCGATATAGATAGATTAATTTGCTTCAAATTGTGTAATCTTTTTGGAGCATTTTCTGGAGTGAAGAAAAAGAGTGCAAAGAGGGGGAGGAAAACTCTGGGGAAACTCCGGAGAGTACGGGTCAACGACTAACGTCAACTTTTGTGATTGTCTTTTGGCCATAAGAACTTTTTGATTTAGGGACAAAAGCAAAAAACAAAAAAACAAAATGTTTGTGTTTTAATTTGTTTTCTTTTTGGTTTTCCTTCTTTTTTTTCCCCATTTGCTGGGTGTTTTCCGCCCTTTTATGAAGCTTATTTTCGATTGGTTTTCGATTTGGTTTTGTTCCTCTCCCTCTTCCTCTCCCTCCCTTTTCTCTGCTTCTATCCTTTTCTGTGTGCATTTTGTGTGCAATTTTGCTGATGTTTCCCTCTGTTTTCAATCCCCAAAATGCAATGTCCAGGAGATGCCTTCAAGCATTTCCCCTCCTTCTAGGGTGGGAAGGGAATCCCTGGCCTGGCCTTGTTATTATTTGTTTTTAATCTGATCTATGTGGGATGGTCCTTCGCAAAGCAGGAATTTCTGTGGAGTTTCTTTTGAAATTTGGTCCTTGATTGCCAGATTTTGTGGCTCTCTATCCCCAGATTTCTTTGCCATTAAATTGTGGGCGTTAACCCATTAACTGCTGGCTCTGAAGGACTCTCTCCCTCTCTCCTCCCTCCCTCCCAGGGAGGCTGTCATAAAGCGAAAATCAATAGCAATGGAAAATCTGTTCGCCTTTTTCCTATCTGCCGCGAAAACCCCCCCGAAAGCGGAAAATGCATTAACATTAATGACATGGCGAAAATGAAAATCAGAATTTATTTTATTTAATTTCCTTCAAGTGTATTTTTGGCTGTGGCCCTTTTTTTTATCGGTTATTGCTGTTTTTCTTTGTTTTTTTCCAAGAGGATTTTGCGCTCTTTTACAGTGTGGCTTAGCTACCGACTGGGTCAATGGGTGATTGTGATTCCTCCCCCCCCCAATCATCCCGTTTTAATGGACGCTTGTGGTCGTCGCGGTGGCCCCGTTGCGATATTGCCATAATAATCATTAATTTAATGGCTAAACAATAAGGCAGGTAATAAAAGTTTCATTTTCGGGGGCTCTCTGGCTATAAGTATATTTTTTCCCTCTCTCTCTCTCTAGCGCGGAAAATGGGTGACAGTATCGCACAGAGAAAATATTAAAAATAATGAAAGTGAAAAGTTTTTATGCCAGAGAGAGGGGGAGAGTCAAGTGATGTCTCGGAATCCCTGCCTGCCCCTGAATGTGTGTATCTCTGGTTTCATGCCACCTCTTCTGTGGCCTGTTGCCTGTTTTGGCGCCATAAAAGTCACATTTTGCACATTTTTAATGTGCTCTGCCGGGAGCCAAACGAATTGTGTGTACACTTCTCAAGTGATCTTGTTTATGCCACTTTGCAACCGCTGAACTTTTCCAGATAACACCGCATGGGGAATGGGGCATTGGAGACAGGTGTGGGGGCAGGGGAGGGAGGTGCAAATGGCAATTAAGGTCATTGGGGGTTGCGTGGGGTTGCGGGAGGGGTGCCCCAAACGGACAGACACTAAAAAACTTGATAATTACTGGCGTTCGTTTTATGGGGGCCAGGAGCAGGCGAATAATCATCGAATGAATGGCTGCGGAAGATCCCTGGAAGCCAATTCCAAGACGAAAAGAGTCATTCCGATGCGTTTTAGTACACTTTCTGTTGGTCGGGGAAAAGTTTTTACTAGTTTTTGGGGTTTCATTATCGAGAGAGAGAAGGAGGGTAGGAGGAAGAGAGAGAGAGGGGTGTAGTTTTTTGATGGAAAGCTTCTCGAAGGAGTTTTGGTCAGATCAGACGTTGGAAACGCCTGAAAATTAACGAAATTTTGCAGACTAAATATTTCTGATAGCAACTGATAGCTCTCTCTCCCAGTGTGGCTTAGCGAGATTTTTGAGAGTTTTTGTGATTATTCGACCCTGAATGACAGAGAAGGAATGTTTCTATAGACATTTTCTTTCTCTTTTCCTCCATCGCTCAAATTTTCACTCTCCCAGTGTGGCTTAGCACTCGTTTTTGGGATTTTTTTTGGGATTATTCAAAAATTATTGATAGAGAAGGAATATTTCCATAGACCTTTTCTTTCTCTTTTCCTCCATCGCTCATATTTTCACTCTCCCAGTGTGGCTTAGCACTCGTTTTTGAGATTTTTTTGGGATTATTCGAAAATAAATGATAGAGAAGGAATATTTCTATCGCTATATTTTTCACCATCTCTTTTTCCCTCCATCCCGCACATTTTCTCTCTCTTCTTCTCTCTCCCAGTGTGGCTTAGCAGTAAATTATGCTATTTTTCGTCTGTTAATAAAAGGAATGGCATCTATTGTTTCATTTTCACTACATGTTCCTCTCTTTTACTCCCCCCCTCTCCCTCTCTCTCCCATTGCAGCTTAGCAGCAAAGAAAATGCAAAAATATGGATGGATTTTTGTGAGTTTCATTAAAAATTCAAAGAGGAAATCATTCAGATTGAAGTTCTGCCGAATATTTACCATTCTGGCAGGTCCTGCCACTGGCCCTGCTCCTGCCTCGTCCGGTGGCATCTGCTGTGCTGCTGTTTGCCTGATCATTTGCCACAAAACAGATATCTGTGGGGCTTTGGGTGGGCAAACAATTTGTGTGACCCTGACCGAAAGTCCTTCTGCTTCTGCTTCAGCATACAGCAAACAAGGTCCTGCCACACACACATCTCATAAGCGGAGCGGTGGGGAGAGGAGTGGAGGGGAGCGGAGGGGAATACATGCAATTTAGGAATTCACCAAACAAAACGTAAACGCCAAACGATGTTGGTCCGAATTTTGTGTACATTTCGGAGTGGAAGCCAAGGCTAATCTGCATTCAGTGGAACGAGGCATGGGGCATGGGGCATGCGGCACGAGGCATGACCATGGGCCAAGGACCATCTCTCTGTGTGGCGTTTTCGTGGCTTGAACACATCAAACAAAAGCATAATCTCAGCGAAGCAGAAAAGTACACGCATCCCAGAGACTTCAATGGGTGTCCAGCAGTGGCTGCCACCGGGGGGAGTGGCAGAGTGGCAGCCATAAAATTATAAGCGACATTGCGGCCACCGTGAAGCAAAATAGATTAATTTTACCTGTGGGCAATGTCCTCTCGTCATCTCCCTCTCTCTCTCTCTCTCTTTCACCCTCTCTGTCTGTGGCACACACACAAATTAGATTGGTGGCAGACACACCACCATGCCACACCATGCCACACCATGCCACACCCCCCCCCGTAAAGCTTTTGCTTCTTGGCCGCAATTTCAAATTAAATTAAATCCAATTTAAAATGAATTTTCGCAATTTCATTTAAAAAGCGCGGGGCAACAGTTTGTCGAAGCAGCAACAGCCAGCAGCAGCAGCAGCGTCTCAGGCAATTTATGCGTACTTGCCACAGCCCCCACCTCCACCTGCCACCTTTTAGAGACATGCCCTTGCCACCTTTTAGGCGCCCTCTGTGGTCTGCCCGCCCTGCCAGGCTCTCGAGTCTCAAATTGGAATTAACGTTTTTAATGATGGCAGCAGAGAGGCAGCATCAGCAATCTACCTGCCACTTGCCACTTGCCACAGGAGCTGCTGGGCCGCCTTCCTTCTTCTGCTGTAAAAAAGGGATGTCCCCTGCCTCCTTCTGCTGCAAAATGGAGGATGCCCTCTGCCTCCTGCCGCTTGCAGCCACTCCTCAAGTGCTGCCTTGTTGCACGCACATTTTTTGAAGGTCTTTTCATTAATGCGCTTTTATTTTCCTGTTTTCTTATTAGGAAAATCGTTAACTTGAGTTTTTCTCCACTTGGCGCTTTTCTTCTTTATTAAAACTTTGGCGTCATGCATAAAACTCTCGCTCCACGCTCTCGTCGCACCTCGGTTGACGGTTTATGGCGTTTTTTACACTTGGTTTATGAGGCACGAAAGCCGAGACGGCTCTAGAGATTTTGTGGCCTGGTCAGAAGGTGGCCGGCAACTCCTGGCCCGTGTCGTGGCCTCTAATCCGCTTGTTTTTCATAATCCTGACGCCAACAAAAAGGCTTTAATGGGTACCAGGGGGTATATTAGCGGTGTGGCTATGATTGTAAGAGCCAGAAGGACGGGAATTCGAAGACAGAAAGTGTATTAGGTTTTTGATTCTCTTCTAGCTCTTGCTTTTTCCCAGTGTGGCTTAGCCGTTGAGGCAGAAATGTTCTCTGTGTAGTGCGAAGGAGAGGGAGAGACGGAAAGCAGAGTGCGTGCTATTAAAGAGAAGATGGAGGAATTTTGGGGGTTCAGCGGCAAAGAGTGAGGAATGTCGTAGGCTCTGAGGAAGAGCCGGGGAATGCCAGAAGGAGGTGGAGGAGGAGGCCCACCAGTCGTGGGAGAATGGAGCTCCTCTGCCGGTGACACGCGTCGCTTGTCAAAGCCCTGCCACTGCCGCTGCCCTCGGCCTTGGCGGCCTATGTGTGGACACAATTTTTTTTCCTGCGGTTGGGAAATTATTTTTGCACTGTGGTCGATGAAAAGCTGAAGGTAGTAGGCAGCCGAGTGGTTGCAGCGGCGGTTGTTGCGGCGGTGGCAAGTACGCGCCGAGTGTGTGCCACACGCATAAAGTTTTTTCGAGCTTTTTTGTGGCGCGTTGGAAAAGTTTCCCTCAAAGGGCAAACCACTGGTGGGTTTTTTTTTGGGCCATAATTCTACAAAGAAAGGGATACACAATCCTTTGTCGAAAAACTCCTTTGAAAAGACAACTTAAAAAGCGATTTCACAAATCAAGCTCCAGAGGCGAACTTTTCACTAAAAAATAAAGTTTTCAGCCTTCCAATTCCTTGAGGAATAACAGGGATACCCTTATCCCAAAAATTTATTGAAGGGAACACAAAATCTTTTCTCAGAGAGCAGAATTTTCTGGCCCACCCTCTGCTTTCACTCTGCTCTCCCTCTCTCTCTCTCTGGAGAAAGCAGGTGTCACCTCAATTAACTTTCTCATTATTGAGTCAAGGGCCCTGAAATGCGACAGACAACAATGGCATCATAATGATAATGATTTCCAGAAAAAATACCAACAAAAAACAGGAGAAAGTACAAGTCAAAGGTCAAACTGGGCTTCCGCTTGAAATATGGCATAAATTAAATATTTACGCAGTCGGCATCCGGCAGCGGCAGCCGGCATCTAATTTACAAATGCTCCCAAGTGGCAAATCATTATTCACGAAAAGATGCCCCCCACGGGACAAAGGACACGCGGACACAGAAAAAGGGTTCCTTTTTACCGGCTAATGAAAAAGGGCCACGCGAAAATCAGGAGCCCCTCCCCCGCGCCCACAAAAACCCAAATAAAATATAATTTTTCAAGTTTAACAATGCTCGCGGCGCCGCCGAACGCAGATGCTGCGCCTGCCTGCCCCATGATTCGCGCATTCCTGGCTGATGGACAGGCGGCTGTCCTGCCACGTCATCTTCACTTATTTTGGCCAGAAGGTGGGCGAGGCGGGGGGCGAGTGCCAATAAAACGGCTTGAGTAATGTTCAAGAGATTTTTCAGCGTGTCAGCGTAATAAAGTTGTCCCTGGGACACCGAAGGTCATTAGCCCTGATTGTTGCGGGTGGGAAAATGGATTTTCTTTCGAGGAAATGGATACATATCCAAAGGTCGTGGCCTGGCTAATGGCCTGCGCCGCGGAATAGACCAAATATTTTGCATTTCTTGGTGTTTTTTTTGGTTGAAAATTTATACGAAATTGGAGGAAGCCTTCAAGGAAATTATGGGACGATTGGTATTATTTTTTCGATAAATATATTTATTTTTTTATTAATATCGATAGTTCTATTTATATAGATTTTTTTGTTTCGATAACTTTTAATAGTTTTCTATAATTATATAAGATCGATAAATCGATATCAAATTTTTGAGTATATTTTTTTGGGTCGATTTTGATCGATCGAAATGTTTCGATAATTCCATAGGTATTAATTTCGATTTGTTTCGATAATTCTAATGCTATAAGATTTATGTCGACAATTCAATACATTTCCATGTGGCCATAAATGTTATATTTTCGATCAATTTTATGATTTTTTATAATTCTACAAGTAGTGATAATTCGATATCAAATTTTGTAGATCTATTTTTCGATCAATATCGATATGTTTCTATAATTCCATAAGTATGGATTTCGATAGTTCGATTAAAATGACTAATACTAAGTTTTCGATACATTTCGATATGTTTCGATAATTATAATTATTCAATACATTTTCATGTGTCGATAAATGCGATTAAATTTTATTTTTCGATAAATATTACGGGATTTCATCGATTTTGATGGTTTTATTGGTATAGATTTTCGATAAATATTTATGTTTCGCTAAGTTTCGATAATTCTATTATTCGAGAAAATATATAATATGATAAGTGGTCGATAATTCGATGGATAAGTCGATAAGAATGAATTGTTTGATATATTAAAATTTTTCAATAAATCTAAAGAGATTTTTCGATTATCCGCGATAAACCTACATTTTCTAATGCCCCAACGCACTCAAAAAAAATACCTAAGCCCTTATGCGGCTAAGGCCAAGGGTTAATGGGGTGGGGGGTGGTGGGGGTGTGTTAACCCTTATGTAGATTCGACTTACCTGTCCGCCTTTTTGACACCCGACCACATGGCCGCCGAAACGGGCGGCATGAAACGCAAATTGCCGACGGGGGGCGAGGCGTAGGGTATGCCGCGGTACGCCTCCACCGGATCCAAATGCCTGCCATCTAATTGGACAATTATCCCCGAGATGGCGCCGTTGCGTGTGTGAATGATGCGTGAGGAGAGTTGGGCGGGTAATTGATCATGATTCGTGCCACTTGCTGCACCCCCGCCGCCGCCTCCGCCGCCACCGCCGCTGGCCAGGCGGCCACTGCGGTTGTTGCCACTGTTTGAGGCACCGGCGCCAGGGCCAGAGCCAGACGAAGATGAACTGCTGCCACTGGTGCCACTGCCACTGCTGCTGCTGCTGCTCGTGGAAGAGGTGGACGATGATGAAGTAAGGGATAATGAGGGCACGGAACTGGAACTGGAACTCGAGCTGGAAGTGGAGCTGCTCCCGATCAACACGAGTCCTCCATTATTTGTTGCCGTAAGGGTGCCACGCTGGGGGGCGCTCAGGTTGCCACTGCCACTGCCACTGCCGCTGCTGTAGCTGTAGCTGCTGCCCGCCGCACGACTGCTGCCGCTCAAGAGCACTAGCATCGTCGTCATCATCAGCGACGGCCATGTCCTTGTCCTCTCGAGTTTTCTCCTCGTCCTCGATGAGGCTGCTGCTGCTGCTGCTGCTGGCGGCAGTTGTCGCTTCGAATGCAGCAACACGACCATTATTATTATTGGTCAAAAATGGCTGTTGGATTACTCTGCTTGCGTTTCCCTCTGTTGTTGTTTTACTGTAGTATATATAGGGTTTTTTATGTGCTCGCTGTTCGCTGTTCGCTGCTCTCTGTTCGCGTTGTATAATTGACCACAAGATAGCTGCTGTTTGTGGCGTGGCCTCGTTTTTTCGCTTACGCTTTCTGTACTCTTGTTTTCTGTAAAGATTTTTCCGCTCTTTCCTCTCGTGTTTTTTTTTTTTTGTATTATTATTAATTAAAACCAGCGATAAGTTTGTTTGCAACAAAAAAACGTGGCTGTTGTTGAACTGGAAAGAGAGAGGGAGACAGAAAATGGTTGGAATCAATATTTATGGCTGAAGGCAGCAAAAGTTATCGGTGACGAAATTTGCATATTAAAATTCATGCAAATAGTTTTAGTTATTCATGAGATTTCGCATGGATGCCAATGGATTCAGTTCTTAAATGGCAAAAGTTGGGCATATTTAAGGCAACGAAGGGATAATTGAGGAAAAGGGAAGGAAATAGTCGTTTTTGAGATGATTTTTCGAAGCATTGAGAAACCTTTACTTTTATTGTTTATCGATTTTTCATTGAATATATCGATAAATGGAGAATCCATCTGTGATTCAAGAATTGAGAGCTCTTTACATTAATTATGAATCGTTTACCGATTGAATACTTCGATAAATGAATAATCCATCTGCGATTTTTGCAGTGCGAGATTTATACTTTCGCGGTTTATCTATTATTGATTGAATGTATTGATAAATGGAGAATATATCAACGATTGCTGCATTGAGAACTCTTTTACTTTTATTGTTTATCGATTGCCGATTTAATATTTCGATAAAAAGATCATCTTTCTTTGAAAGAGTTGGAAATTTATATTTAATCAAGAAATAATCAAACACAAGCTGTTCTAAAATTTTATAAATATCGATATTATTCGATAACTTTTGGAAAATCGATAACTTTAGCTAAATAATTCGCATAATTTGATAAACTTTAATTATTTGATAAATATCAACTTTTCGATAACCATTAATTTTTCCATAACGATTTATGATATTTCTGATCGAATGAGAGCTCTTTTGCAAGGCACAAACCATAGAAAGTTTTCACTCTTAATCGATTGTGGTTTGCATATATCGATAAACGATCAACTTCGATATCTGCATGGCGCTTCGTGTTTGCCTTTTTCTTTTTAATAATTCTCTTTTTTTCAACCCAAATCCCAGCCCGAATCCCTGCCACTTTATTAGATTAAATATGCTCTTCATAATTTAAGTAAGAGCGAAAATTCCATCAGGCAGCACTCTTCATCATTCACACGGACAGCCAGCCAGACAGACAGTTCTACCACTCTTCTCTGGCCTCTTCAGCCAATTCCCCGCCAAGTGCGGTGCGGTGTGTGGGCCTTAAGGAGGAGGCGGGCCCCACCCGTCCAACAAAAAAAGGGGTGGGGAGCATGCTATGCCATTTGGTAGGCACGCACCCAAAAAAGAAAGAAAAGACAAGAAAAACCCCTCTGTCCATTCTTTTTCGCCTTTTTTTCTGCCTCTCTCCAGCCTTGTTTTTTGGGATGTTTGCTAGCTGAAGCATCACCTTGTTTGCACTTGCTGTAGTGTCCTTGCCCTTGTTGGGAGGAGGAGGGGGAGGAGACAAAGGCTGGGCCTGCCGAAATGGGGGGACAGTTGGCATTTTGCATATGCCTGACATGTCAGGCAGGCAGGGGAGAGCAGGGGAGAGCCGGGGAGAGCCGCCTGACAACATGAGCACAAGAATGCCTACGTGAATGTCAAGGAATCCTTTTCATTGTCTGGTGACTGGTCATTCATTGGAGGGATTTTGGAGGGCAGCTAACAAGGGGATACGGGATAAGGTGCTGCCCTTCCTACTCAAAGGGAATCTGGGGATCTACTGCTTCAAGATCTGTAATTTAATCTCCCATTGAGAGAGTGCAGCCCATACTTTTCCACTTGTATTTTTTCGCTGCTTTTGTCTTGAGTAATGCACTTGACAGTCCTGTGTGGGGGGGCCACAAACACGTATTCTACTTACTTATTCCATGCGTTGTGCCGTGCCGTTGCTGCTGTCTGCGCCTCTGGGGTGCAGGTGCTAAGCCTTGCCTGCACTGGGATGATGAGGCATGTGTCCTTGCCCCTACTGCGGATGCTGCTGCTGCTGCTTGGGAAACACTTCACGTACGCCTCGCTCGGCTGCTGCTGTTTCTTCTGCTGCGTTTTCTGAATGCCGGCACGCTACGATTGTCATGCAAGCGGACATTTTACAGAGACATTCACGTGCTCAACACCCTCAGCGCCGCTGGCTGCTCCTGCCCCTGCTCGAGTAGCTGTTGCTGTTGTTGTGCCATCGCGGCGGCGACTGCAGTTGCTGTTGAAAAGAGAATACTTTTTATTAGACCCTCTGTCTCTCCCTCTTGGTAGTACATTGCATGCCACTTAGACTATGATTAATAATTGAGCGGGACACGCGCCATTTGAATGCGTATTTAGTGCGGGTAAACAATTTACTCAAGACAGCAGCAACAACACCTCCACCATCGAAAAGGGCAATCGATAATGAGGTTAATATGCAAGTGGGTGATTGCTCTTTACTGGGATTGCAGTTGGGCATGCACAAAGGGAAATATCCTTTGAGAAAGTGTGGTAGATTGTAAAATATGAAAAATCGATAAATCGATTATTTTCGATACTTGTTTATTTGAGGAATAAGAGATTTTTTTCTTAAATTTCGATAATTTGATTAATTTAGCTAATTCGATAAATTTCTATAAACCGATTAATTTACATAAATCGATAATTTACATAAATTTCGATACTCTGATTTATTTAGACGCATCGAAAAATTTCGATAATCCGAATGATTTTTATGTATCGATAATTTGGAAACATTCATTTGCGATTAATTTAGATACATCGATAGTTTAGATAAATTTCGATAATCCGATTAGTTTATCAATCATTTACATATATATGTCGATAAATTTCGATAATTTAGATATATCGATAAGTTAGATACATTTCGATACTTTGATCAATTTAGGTATATCGATGATATGGACAAATGACTATACTTTGATTAATTAAGATATATCGATAATTAAGATAAATTTCGATACTCCGATTGATTTAGATAAATCAATAGTTTTCGATACTCCGATTAATTTAGATGTATCGAAAATTCACATAAATTGTGATACTTTGATTACTTTACATATATCGATAAATTTCGATAATCTGAATAAATGAGAAATTTCGATAATTTAGATAGATTTCGATAATATGATTAATTACATTTTCTATACCCTGATTGATTTAGATATATCGATAACTCGATAACCATGTCTTAACGCTCATTAGTTGATTAAATCGATACTTATTTATTATTCGATAGTTTAAAAAAATATATAATTCGATAAAAGTCGATAATTTGATACATTTAGAAATTTAAAAATGACATTTAATGAGATAATTTAAGATCTTTAGATAAACACAGATCTTTCGCTAAAGATTAATCGATATATATCGAAATCGATGAATTTTGAAAAGATCAACCTATCAAGATGGGCAAAACTCCGATAAAACTTGATCATATATTCCCTGAATCATCGACAGATCTAATCTACATGGCCGAACCCTTTACCATCCCCAGCATATCCTCTTGCCATGACTTTTCAGCTCTCGCTTGCTCCTCTATTAAGGGCAGGGTATAATCAAGCTCGTTAGATGGTGGCAGGCTCTTGGAAATTTCAATTATATGATGCCCTCAAGTGTAAGTAAATTATTATGCAGATCATTAGCAAAGTAATTAGGAAACCAGCCTCTCTGCCGGCGCCTCGACGCTATAATCCTTGGCTCACTAGTTGAATTAATTGTATTCGTGGAAATTGAGTTATGTATCCAGGACCGCATTCCATCAACGCCTACCGTCTGTGGATTGTTTACTCGTTTCCTCGGCATTTATTTATGCAAAACTCAAATGAATTTCTGCCCCGGGCCCTGGGCAACAGTTGAGATACAGATTCACAGGCAAAGCAAACAGCAGGAGCAGAGAAGCTTAGTTTTCGGGCATACTCTCCGGAGAGTACTCTCTCTTAAGTTTGAAGAGCAAATAAGGAGTGGTTTTCCCTGGCAGAGTCCTGCCTGCCGCTCAAACATTGTAAATCATACGCAATGTGGAGTCCTCGTTTGTTTGAATATTGTAAATGAGTTAAGCATTCCACAGACCATGGCACATCTGTGGCTGTATCTGAGCTCTCTGCTCTTCGTTTATTTGCCAAGTTCCAACATTCTGATTGTTATTTATGGCCAAAAAATATCGCAGATACGTCCTTTCCTCAAGTAGCACTCGTAAAACGGACCACTCCCCCCTGTACAAAATAATTCCAGACCTTATTACACGACAGAACACATCTTCAACTTTTTGGGCCAAAAAGTTTCGCCCAGAACTTTGTGTGAAGGAAACAAAAAGTTGTCAAAAAGTTCAAATTTTCTGTATTTTTGGAAAATGACTTTATTCACATTTGTATCTCTATCTCTCGCTGGGAGATAATTGGATTTGCATTCAGGACTCAAGGAATGTTGTTTGCCTAATTTAATTGCAAATAAACGAAACGAAATTCCATTCTGAATGTGAAATACTTTTGCTTTAATTAAAAATCAAAACGCGATAAGCGGCAAAGGGAATCTCCCCGAGAGGAAGCAGTCTCTTGACTTTCCAACTGGCCGCAATTTCCGTCTTGCCGCAAACTTTTTTGCCCCATAAATTCAGCGCCAGCTAGACGAGGGCATCCGCCGAGTCGCAGAGCCGCAGTCACAGCCTCAGTCGCGTCCGAGGGTCATTAATTTGTCTTTTGTGGTGAGGGGGGGCAGTAGGTGGGGCAGTGCCTGCAGAACAGGAGAAGTCACTGCCGCCGCCCTGGCATTAAACTGCTTAAGTAGCACAACTAAATTAAGAATTGTGGCCCAAGCAATTACGAGTCGAGAGTGGGCTATGACCGGAGCACACATAATACTAGGGACTAAGACTGGGGGGAGCAAAGGAATCTATCGGATATTGCAGAAGGTAGTCGAATATGCAGATAATTTATTCAGTATCATAGCTGATTAATCATTGTATCAAAAATTATATCGATATTGTTGAGTCCAGGAACGTCAGAATTGCGGATAAAACACAATCGCTTATCTTCATAGGTACTTAGGCGTTGGTTGCGTTTTATTTCCTATTTGCAAAAGGAGGTTAATACATTTTATTCTTCTATGTAGGTAATATATCTACGCACGCTTCGTCTTTTCTCCCCGCTCTTTTTTCGACTGCTCAAACTAATGTGACCTTCTTGTCTTTTCATAGTGTGGCCATTTTTCTTCTTGTCTTTTCATAGTGTGGCCATTTTTCGTCTCTCTTTTTTCTTTATGTAGGGTATCTGTGCCCTTGCTTAAAACTAAGTATATATAAGCTAATTTTTCTCAACAACAGATATTTCTATAAGGATGGATTTTTCCATAAATCGATATATTACAATCAGTTGATATTTCGAAAAATATTAATAATTCAATAAAAAAATAATATTTCGGGCGAAGTTTTGAAATATTCTTGTAGCAGTGACATATCACAGAAGTCTGGATCCAAAACATCGTTGCTCTAGCTTTTATAGTCTTTGAGCACTAGGCGCTGATAGGGACGGACAGACAGACGGACGGACAGACAGACGGACAGACAGACAGGGCTCAATCGACTCGGCTATTAATGCTGATCAAGAATATATATACTTTATGGGGTCGGAAACGATTCCTTTTGGACGTTACACACATCCAATTTCACCACAAATCTAATATATCCCAATACTTTATTTGGCTTTTAGGGTGTTAAGGTGTGAAAAATTGAATTTTGTTTTTTTCTATTACTTTTGAATAAAGAGGAACAAAATATTTCCAGCCTGCTGAGCCCAGCCCTGGTCGACAGCTGTCTGTTGTCTAATAGAAAAGTAGAAAAGTATAGAAAAGTATAAAAAAGGCGGCTGTGAGATTTATTTCGTCAGGCAGGACGAGAAGGAGCAAATCAAAATCAAAATCCAAGTCGAAGTTCTAACTTATAAATTATTGCAACAAAATACAGAATTTAGAATACAAACATCAGGTAAGCCACAAAATGTCTGCAGCCGGAGCAACATTAGCACGACCAAAAACTGGTGACTAAAATGGTGACTCTTCCAGGCGAAGTCCCTTCACAATGTCGGTAATGCGTGCGCTGGGCTTGCGTCTCCATAATCAGTTCCAGCAAGTACTTCCCCAGCGGGGGGCGGTAATGGCAATGATGCGTCGTGGGACCCATCACGACGGTACACGCCTGATGAGCGGCGATCGCGAGGTGGTCGGCTACGGCGTGAACGGCAATCCCATCTACATCGACTGCGTGGAGTTTCCGTTTCCGGCGATTCGCTATCGCGAGGTCACGGCCGAGCTGTGCGCAGTGCGCGAAAAGGAGCTGGGCGACTGGAAGAAGCTGTCGCTCAAGGACAAGAAGCTGCTGTATCGGCACAGCTTCTGTCAGACCTACGCCGAGTTTCAGCACTTCACGCCCGACTGGAAGCTGGTCATTGGCGTTGGCTGTTGGTCAGTCGCCATTGGACTACTTCTTTCGCTGTCCTACTACTTCAAGCTTTATGACCCCGTGCCGGAGACGTTTGCCGAGGACCGCCGCCAGGCGCAGCTGCGTCGCATCATTCAACTGCAGATGAACCCCATTACCGGACTGTCCTCCAAGTGGTGCTACCACACCAACAAATGGAAGTAGTTGGTGACCACGGATCAAGCTGATCGGATCCACCAAGTACACATACCACAAAACCACTCGATAGCACATCAATCTAAACTCCACCCAACGCCAATGCACATCGTTAACGCAGAGTCGAGAACAGAATTCAAATCAATCGACAACCTTAATCGATTTCACACGAACATAATCAATAACGAGAAGTGATAGAAAACCTTAATCGATTTCACAAGAACATAATCGATCAATTATAGACAACCTTAAACGATTTTACAAGAACATAATCGATAACGAGAAGTGATAGAATGATAGACAACCTTAATCGACTTCACATGAACATAATCGATAAATTATAGACAACCTTAAACGATTTTACAAGAACATAATCGATAACGAGAAGTGATAGAATGATAGACAACCTTGATCGATTTCACAAGAACATAATCGATAAATGATAGACAACCTTAATCGATTTCATAAGAACATAATCGATAACGAGAAGTGATAGAATGATAGACAACCTTAATCGATTTCACAAGAACATAATCGATAACGAGAAGTGATAGAATGATAGACAACCTTAATCGATTTCACAAGAACATAATCGATAACGAGAAGTGATAGAATGATAGAAATCCTTATCGATTTCACAAGAACATAATCGATAACGATAAACGATAGAATGATAGACAACCTTAATCGATTTCACATGAACATAATCGATAAATTATAGACAACCTTAAACGATTTTACAAGAACATAATCGATAACGAGAAGTGATAGAATGATAGACAACCTTAATCGATTTCACAAGAACATAATCGATAACGCTAAATGATATAATGATAGACAACCTTAACCGATTCACATGAACATAATCGATAACGAGAAGTGATAGAATGATAGACAACCTTAATCGATTTCACAAGAACATAATCGATAAATGATAGACAACCTTAATCGATTTCACAAGAACATAATCGATAACGAGAAGTGATAGAATGATAGACAACCTTAATCGATTTCACAAGAACATAATCGATAAATGATAGACAACCTTAATCGATTTCACAAGAACATAATCGATAACGAGAAGTGATAGAATGATAGACAACCTTAAACGATTTCACATGAACATTATCGATAAATGATAGACAACCTTAATCGATTTCACAAGAACATAATCGATAACGAGAAGTGATAGAATGATAGACAACCTTAATCGATTTCACAAGAACATAATCGATAACGAGAAGTGATAGAATGATAGACAACCTTAATCGATTTCACAAGAACATAATCGATAACGAGAAGTGATAGAATGATAGACAACCTTAAACGATTTCACATGAACATTATCGATAAATGATAGACAACCTTAATCGATTTCACAAGAACATAATCGATAACGAGAAGTGATAGAATGATAGACAACCTTAATCGATTTCACAAGAACATAATCGATAACGCTAAATGATATAATGATAGACAACCTTAACCGATTCACATGAACATAATCGATAACGAGAAGTGATAGAATGATAGACAACCTTAAACGATTTCACAAGAACATAATCGATAACGAGAAGTGATAGAATGATAGACAACCTTAATCGATTTCACAAGAACATAATCGATAACGAGAAGTGATAGAATGATAGAAATCCTTATCGATTTCACAAGAACATAATCGATAACGATAAACGATAGAATGATAGACAACCTTAATCGATTTCACATGAACATAATCGATAAATTATAGACAACCTTAAACGATTTTACAAGAACATAATCGATAACGAGAAGTGATAGAATGATAGACAACCTTAATCGATTTCACAAGAACATAATCGATAACGCTAAATGATATAATGATAGACAACCTTAACCGATTCACATGAACATAATCGATAACGAGAAGTGATAGAATGATAGACAACCTTAATCGATTTCACAAGAACATAATCGATAAATGATAGACAACCTTAATCGATTTCACAAGAACATAATCGATAACGAGAAGTGATAGAATGATAGACAACCTTAAACGATTTCACATGAACATTATCGATAAATGATAGACAACCTTAATCGATTTCACAAGAACATAATCGATAACGAGAAGTGATAGAATGATAGACAACCTTAATCGATTTCACAAGAACATAATCGATAACGAGAAGTGATAGAATGATAGACAACCTTAATCGATTTCACAAGAACATAATCGATAACGAGAAGTGATAGAATGATAGACAACCTTAATCGATTTCACAAGAACATAATCGATAACGAGAAGTGATAGAATGATAGACAACCTTAATCGATTTCACAAGAACATAATCGATAACGCTAAATGATATAATGATAGACAACCTTAATCGATTTCACAAGAACATAATCGATAAATGATAGACAACCTTAATCGATTTCACAAGAACATAATCGATAACGAGAAGTGATAGAATGATAGACAACCTTAAACGATTTCACATGAACATTATCGATAAATGATAGACAACCTTAATCGATTTCACAAGAACATAATCGATAACGAGAAGTGATAGAATGATAGACAACCTTAATCGATTTCACAAGAACATAATCGATAACGAGAAGTGATAGAATGATAGACAACCTTAATCGATTTCACAAGAACATAATCGATAACGAGAAGTGATAGAATGATAGACAACCTTAATCGATTTCACAAGAACATAATCGATAACGAGAAGTGATAGAATGATAGACAACCTTAATCGATTTCACAAGAACATAATCGATAACGAGAAGTGATAGAATGATAGACAACCTTAATCGATTTCACAAGAACATAATCGATAACGCTAAATGATATAATGATAGACAACCTTAATCGATTTCACAAGAACATAATCGATAAATGATAGACAACCTTAATCGATTTCACAAGAACATAATCGATAACGAGAAGTGATAGAATGATAGACAACCTTAAACGATTTCACATGAACATTATCGATAAATGATAGACAACCTTAATCGATTTCACAAGAACATAATCGATAACGAGAAGTGATAGAATGATAGACAACCTTAATCGATTTCACAAGAACATAATCGATAACGAGAAGTGATAGAATGATAGACAACCTTAATCGATTTCACAAGAACATAATCGATAACGAGAAGTGATAGAATGATAGACAACCTTAATCGATTTCACAAGAACATAATCGATAACGAGAAGTGATAGAATGATAGACAACCTTAATCGATTTCACAAGAACATAATCGATAACGCTAAATGATATAATGATAGACAACCTTAACCGATTCACATGAACATAATCGATAACGAGAAGTGATAGAATGATAGACAACCTTAATCGATTTCACAAGAACATAATCGATAACGAGAAGTGATAGAATGATAGACAACCTTAATCGATTTCACAAGAACATAATCGATAACGAGAAGTGATAGAATGATAGAAATCCTTATCGATTTCACAAGAACATAATCGATAACGATAAACGATAGAATGATAGACAACCTTAATCGATTTCACATGAACATAATCGATAAATTATAGACAACCTTAAACGATTTTACAAGAACATAATCGATAACGAGAAGTGATAGAATGATAGACAACCTTAATCGATTTCACAAGAACATAATCGATAACGCTAAATGATATAATGATAGACAACCTTAACCGATTCACATGAACATAATCGATAACGAGAAGTGATAGAATGATAGACAACCTTAATCGATTTCACAAGAACATAATCGATAACGAGAAGTGATAGAATGATAGACAACCTTAAACGATTTCACATGAACATTATCGATAAATGATAGACAACCTTAATCGATTTCACAAGAACATAATCGATAACGAGAAGTGATAGAATGATAGACAACCTTAATCGATTTCACAAGAACATAATCGATAACGAGAAGTGATAGAATGATAGACAACCTTAATCGATTTCACAAGAACATAATCGATAACGAGAAGTGATAGAATGATAGACAACCTTAATCGATTTCACAAGAACATAATCGATAACGCTAAATGATATAATGATAGACAACCTTAATCGATTTCACAAGAACATAATCGATAAATGATAGACAACCTTAATCGATTTCACAAGAACATAATCGATAACGAGAAGTGATAGAATGATAGACAACCTTAAACGATTTCACATGAACATTATCGATAAATGATAGACAACCTTAATCGATTTCACAAGAACATAATCGATAACGAGAAGTGATAGAATGATAGACAACCTTAATCGATTTCACAAGAACATAATCGATAACGAGAAGTGATAGAATGATAGACAACCTTAATCGATTTCACAAGAACATAATCGATAACGAGAAGTGATAGAATGATAGACAACCTTAATCGATTTCACAAGAACATAATCGATAACGAGAAGTGATAGAATGATAGACAACCTTAATCGATTTCACAAGAACATAATCGATAACGCTAAATGATATAATGATAGACAACCTTAACCGATTCACATGAACATAATCGATAACGAGAAGTGATAGAATGATAGACAACCTTAATCGATTTCACAAGAACATAATCGATAACGAGAAGTGATAGAATGATAGACAACCTTAATCGATTTCACAAGAACATAATCGATAACGAGAAGTGATAGAATGATAGAAATCCTTATCGATTTCACAAGAACATAATCGATAACGATAAACGATAGAATGATAGACAACCTTAATCGATTTCACATGAACATAATCGATAAATTATAGACAACCTTAAACGATTTTACAAGAACATAATCGATAACGAGAAGTGATAGAATGATAGACAACCTTAATCGATTTCACAAGAACATAATCGATAACGAGAAGTGATAGAATGATAGACAACCTTAATCGATTTCACAAGAACATAATCGATAACGAGAAGTGATAGAATGATAGACAACCTTAAACGATTTCACATGAACATTATCGATAAATGATAGACAACCTTAATCGATTTCACAAGAACATAATCGATAACGAGAAGTGATAGAATGATAGACAACCTTAATCGATTTCACAAGAACATAATCGATAACGAGAAGTGATAGAATGATAGACAACCTTAATCGATTTCACAAGAACATAATCGATAACGAGAAGTGATAGAATGATAGACAACCTTAATCGATTTCACAAGAACATAATCGATAACGCTAAATGATATAATGATAGACAACCTTAATCGATTTCACAAGAACATAATCGATAAATGATAGACAACCTTAATCGATTTCACAAGAACAGAATCGATAACGAGAAGTGATAGAATGATAGACAACCTTAATCGATTTCACATGAACATAATCGATAAATGATAGACAACCTTAATCGATTTCACAAGAACATAATCGATAACGAGAAGTGATAGAATGATAGACAACCTTAATCGATTTCACATGAACATAATCGATAACGACAATTTCGATAAATATTCATATTTCGATAAATATCGAAATAAATAAATAAATAAATATTCGATAAATATTAATTTCCATAAATATTCTTGTTTCGATTATTTTTATTGATATACAAATATTTTTCCATTAATTTTGTTGTTTTTTTCGATTGTTTTCAGTACCCATTCTTTACTAACTTTTAAAATTTGAAAACCAATTTGTTTTCAAAAACATATCGATAATTATCGATAAACCTATAGATTTCAGCAATATTTTCCTCTAAACAGAATTGAATATATGCCACATGCCCTCAAAGAGATCGTGCACACAAAAGGGCAAACTTTATTGAGCTCTCGCTCCGTCCCACACACCCCCCACTGCGTATGCGTTATATTGAATATTCTGCGGAGCCCGCATTGAACGGAACGGAATGGAACGGAATGGAATGGTGGGCGAGCGTACAGAAAAGAAATTGCTTCTTCATATCGATTGATAAGCATGCAGACATGTATTTCCGGAAATTTAATCAGTTTTTCGTGCTTAAACCAGTTTGTGGAACGGAGAACCGAACCGAACCAAACCGAAAGAATCTTTGCGAAATAATAAAAAAGACGGAGCGAAGCAAAGAGAAGAGAAATCCAAAGCCAAAGGCAAAGGACAAGGAAAAGCGAGAGCACAGGCATGTGGAGGAGCATCCGAAGGAGAGGAGGAGGATGAAAATTGTTTAGCAGTTGTCTGGCTGTGGGCTGGGGGAGGGGTTGGGTTGGGTTGGCGGGTGGGAAATGGAAATGAAAATGTTTCTGACTTACTTGCCTTGGCATTGTTATTTGAGTTTATTGAAATGACTGTCTTGCCGGAGAAGCATTCCCTGCCCCCCCCCCCCCCCCTCCCCCCCTCGTTGCTTAAGTGGGTATGAAAATACCAAAGGAAAAGCCCTGGACCCGGGGAGAAAGTGAAAGATGAAAATGGCTTTTCGGCTTGGGATTTCTTTTACTCTAAAAAAAAGGAAAAAAAAAAACAAAAACAACGATGCATAAAACTAAGTCAAATGTGTAATTCCATAGTTGTTCTCTTTTTTTTTACGGCTGGCATCACTAAAAGTATTTTTCAGAATTTTCTAATCATTTACTCGGGGTCCTGAGGAGGAGCCACCAAAACTAATCGAAAGACAATTCTGTATACCCGTGGAAAACAGTGCATTTTCATGCAAATTTATGCTGGAAATTCGCTAAAAGAAAATATGAGCAAGGAAAAATGCAATCTGTAAAAAGAGTTGAAACCGAACAAAAAACAGAAACAAAGATAGGAAAATGCAAGAGAGACGAGAAAAATGGCGAACTTTTTGAATGTGATGGAAAATAATGCGAGTTTTTAACTTGGTTTCGTTTTCTTCTTTTTTTTTTTTGTTAGCTAAATGCATTTTGCATGTCAGAGTTCGTCTAAAAGTCTCCCACTTTCTGTCGCTCTTTTTATCTGTATCTCTCTGTATCTCCGACTCTTCATTGGCCTAATGGTCTCTCGATCTGTCCTCTTGCTGCTGCCTGCTTTCATTATCCAACAAACAAAGGATTATAACTCTCGACCACGCCTTTTGCATCCGTATCTTCAGCCAGAGCCGGAAGGCCAACTAGTCAATGGGAAAAACAATGAAAAACGGCACAAATTAAACTCACTTTTCATCAGAGAATAGCAGACGCAGAGTGAGAGAGAGAGAGAAAAAATACGAGGAAATTATAATCCGACTGGAAAATAAAATGCAGGAAAATAGTGAGGAAAAACGGTACTTAAAAATTTGCATAAACTGTGTAAAATATGCAAAAAGGAAATATAATTTAATTTCCATTGAAAATTCTCATCTAAATTATCAATCCGAAATTATAGGGAACAATTTGTTTGTGTGATAAATTATGCAAAAGTTCTTGGCCGTTTGGAATCTTTTCCCACACACACACACACACACACATGGATTTATCCTTCGAAAACATTGGCCAAAGCAGCAATAAATTTCTCCGCACAATTGAGCCTCTGGAAAATGCATGGGGCACAAATTAATTTCCCTCTGATTTTACATGGGCATAAATTTTGCGATGCTCGCGGCGGCCCAAGGCAAAAATTTCGAAAACCAAATTTTCGGCACTGAAATAAATTATCGTTTAATATTGGCAAATAATTTCGTCAGCATCCCAACAGGGGGAAAGAAAAAGTTTTCCTTGAATTTTCGGCAAATTGAATTCGTTATTCGGCGTCGCATAAAATGATTTGCCCCACGGGGGCAGCGGCAAATGGCGAAATAATGATATTAAAGCCACATTACTCCCTAACACACACACACACACACACACACTCATACACATGCAAAAATAAATGACAACAAAGATGTGGGCCATGCGCATGGCATAGATACAGATACATGTGGATATAAAGACATTACGCATACGTCCCGTAAGCCATTGCCAGACTAAATAATGAGGCTAGAGAGGCGGACCTGTCAGAGGGGGAGGGGGAACAGGAGAAGACCCACAACCTATGGGATCCAAGAAATGGCAGATAGATGCGACTAAGAGGTATCCTGTAAGTGAATGGGGGCTTGAAGGGAGGGTTCTTTGGTGGCTGGAATGTCCCGTAGTACGTAGACTCCTCTATCAAGCGGCTCTTCTACTAATTCCTCTAAATTCCCTTGGAAATTCTGCTTCATAGAAAAATCCCCCTACTTTTCGCACAGGCCCAATTTATGCAGCGACAATTTCAAATAAAAATCAATTTGCACCAGGACACACACACACACCCCTCCGCCCCCCCTTCGTGTGCCTGGCTAAAGTCTTAATTAATTTCCACTCATGCCGAAAACATAGCCCCTGGCTTTGTTTCGTGGATTACTTTTACTATTTTTGCCTAGATTTTGTCGAGTATTTTAATGACATTTTCATAAACAGCCGCCGCTATTCTCTGTCTGTCAATGCGTTCCTAATTCCTTTTTATGCCACGTGGCCGCCCTCCTACCCTCCCTCTGGCCACCCTCTGTGATGCTGGCCAAAATGGCAGATAAAATAATTTATTGGGTAAAAATCGCTGGCCAAGAGCTAAGCGTTTTGGTTTTCCCTCCTTTCTGTCTGCTGTCTTTTGCGCTGTCGTTGTCGCTGTGTCCTCGCCATTGTCTTTCTGTCTTTTGGCTCATGTTATCTCCCATGGAATATCTATTTTGGCCATCGCTTTTGGCCCTACCATAATGTTGGCGCCATGTTGATGTTATCTTAGCGGAAGTGTTGACTCAATGTTTACTCAATGAGGGCGTTTCTGGTCCCTCCTTTGTGCTTGTGTGTGTGTGCGGTCATCGGGGTATCGGGTGTATTCCTTCCTGCCTGTCATTTTGGCTCTTTGTTTTCTGCTCCTCCACTTAGTTAATACATTCACTTGTTTCTCTTTTGGCCTTATAAATATGCAAAAGCCCAACATAACGTCTTTTACTGTCGCATAATGCAAGGTCAACTCTGGGGCCGTGGGCCGTCGGCCTGGGCCTGGACTGGGAGTTATGTAAGACAATGAAATGGCCTCGCACCAAAGCAATAATTGGCAATAGAATGGAACTGTTGGCTTCCAGTTTTGAGGCCAAGGGAAAGTTTTCAATTGAGAGTGGTTTTTTTTGGGCCACTTAAAAAATGAATAAAGGCTGGGGCCAGACAATGGGTCACAACGTTCCGGGGGGGCTGGCCTTCAAAGTAAACAATTTTAATGGATAGATTATAGGGTAAACACCAGCAATGGCATGACTTATAGTAAAGAAGGAAAGGATTTAAAAAATCAATCAAAAATATCCAAGGGAGAAGTTTTCTTAATTATTGGGTTACTAATTCTCATAGAAATATACGGATAAATATTATACCTGATGGGGCTATGCTCCCTGGATTGAAGGGTTGATCTGTCATACTTGAAGGGGCTACTAAAATGTCCCCTAATTCTCATAGCAACATAGAGACATACATATATCATGGACATACAAATAATATCGCATGCGAGTCAAATGCCAGTCTTAGCCCGACAAAACGCTCGCTTTGGATCCGGAAATGATATAAATATGATATTTTTCTGTATCGTTTAGTGTGGTGGCAGTGATAGATCCGTTTGCGAGAATTTTACGAGACTTTCTGATATTTCTGTGTATTTATTTGCTCGCTTGCGAGTATTTTGTACACGCTTGCGAGCTCATTTGCGGGAGTCTCGCAAAAAGCACGTTTATTGCTTTGCTGGAGGGCTACTGAGGGAATACACTTCTACATACATACATACGTACCTTATGGCGCTACTGAGAGACTAATTCTTCTTTAAATAAACAAACAAATTTCCTACTTGATGACGCGTTTTGCTGCCCTGCAAGCCAGTGCACGTCTCGAAAGGCAAAGCAGCGACGGCAGCAAAGCAAGCGATGAAAAATTGTTTTTGCATTTAACATTGGCTGCTGCGGCCGCGGCTGATCTGCTGATCGTTTCTGCTGATAAGCAGGGCGACCACAGGCGAATTTGCTTGGTTCGACTGTGGATGGTCGTGTTCGTAACAGAATTATGGTTCGGTTTTGTTCGTCGGAATGGAAGTGGTTCTCTCTTCGTGCGAACGTGTTCGAACGTGTTGCCTTGCGCTTGCATTTCTCATAGTTTACTCTCTGAGAATGTTTTTGCTATGATCGTTCGCAACAAGCAAAAACAACAGCATTTACTTTTGTTGTATTGCTCTCTCGTTCTTTCTAAGGAGGGTGATGTTCGCTTGTTGTTCTGCCTGTAGGGGGAGAATGAAGGAATAGGAACAAAAACTGAGACTCGTTGCTCAAATTGATCGAAAGCACGGCAAGTACCGTATTCGACTGTGCGTTCAAGCAGTGACCTCAAATTCGCAAACCCGCAGGCCCGTAAGCCTCATGGCAGCTGCTGTTGGTTGCTGCTGTTATTTCCAGTAATATTTCAATCTCTGTAGCTAGAATCTCTGCTTACCGCACAGGTGAGCCTGATACACTGCCCTAATGAGCAACACCTGGGGAGAGACATCAAGCAGCAGCAGTTGCAAAATTTACAGCAACAAAAAATCTGCTTAACCACAAAACTGTAGAGTGAAAGCGGGTGAAAGAGGGGGTGTCGTATGTGTGTAGTTGGGAATCTAATGGCACATCTCCAGGCTATTTGGGCTTTGGCTTTTGTGTGTCGGTCGGTCCTTAGGTCCTTCTGTCCGTCCCTCTGGTCTCTGGCTTTGTGTGTTTCCGTAAACTGTCATTTCCGGCTGCTCGACTGGTCTCTCTCTCCCTCTCTCTCTCTCTCGCTCTCTGCTTTCAATGCACAATAATTGTTATCTTCAACAATTTGCGGATGTTATAAACATATACGACTGCTTCATATTGTTGTCTGCATGTAAATACAGTAGAAGCCGGAGCCAGAGGATGGGGAATGGTGTTTTGTGGCTCTGGGAATTTCGGAATGGGTTGCGTGAAGGGCGGGGCAGAGAGGGAGAGTGGGAGAGAGGCAGAGAATCGGATTCACAGTCGATGTTTGCACTTGTCGTTGCTTTTAATGGCTAGACCAAAACGGAGTGCACCTGCTCTCGACGACTGGCTCCTTCTATTGCTCCTTATCCTACTGCTCCTCCTCCTCCCCTCCTTGTAGCCTCTTCTTCCGCCTCTTAGCCTCTTCTTCCAGCTACAACAATCGACTGCTCCCTTCTCCCAAGTGTAAAACTGGCACGGAAGACATTTAGTTAAGCGCTTCGCTTGGCAAACAATTTTCGATTTCAGTCTTTTCTGCACCGCCCCCCTAGACCACCCTAGCCCCTTGTGCACCCACACACACCCTCTTTCATGGGTGGGTGGGGGATGGGGGGGATGGATACGCGCAATTTGAAGCTCATGTGCGAAAACTTTCAAGCAGTGAAAGTTGTGAGCTCCCTGAGAAAAAAGGGACTGCGAATATCATGGGATAAAGGGAGGCTCCTTCCTGGGGGTTACGGATGGTATTACATGCTAAGCCCTGTTCTATCTCCGCCTCTCTCTGGCAGTTAGTTTTCTTGTAGTTTTCGATACGAAAATTTGTTACAAACGAAATATTTCCCAAGACTTTTCTTTCAATTTTCAGGGGAAGGTTCTTTTTTTTTTTTGGAGAGAAGTTTATGCAAGTTTTTAGCTCAAGGATTCAGGAGGAATATTTATGCTCTAGGATTGCAAATAGCTTTGAAAAGTATACGAGAAGCCCGAACCAGAAAGACTTGGCTTTAATTAAGAGCCCAAATGGGGAGATATTCATTCCATCTGTCGATTATCCCTGGCCGTGAATTACGCATACGCCCCATTGTCTAGGTGTCACGTCGTAGTCGTCGTCGTGGCTATTCTTCCACCTGTTTGACGTTGCGCCTTACTCATACGCCTACGTGTCTCATTAGGAGCCACCCAAAACCCTGGACTTTTGGTAATAGAAAACTTTGCCATAAACTTAATTAACAGCCGCCCAGGCCACTCCCCCGCGCCCCTTGCCGCATGCCCCCCACTCTGCAGAAAAGGTAATCGGCAGGCGGTCTCTCGAATTGCTGCTCCGAAGCTCCAAAGGTTTGGCTGCTTGTCCATTGTTTGGGCCATTTCATTTGCAAAACGGGTGTCCTCCTCCTCCCTCTCTCTCTCTCTCTCTCTCTGGTTGAATGGGAGTCCTGGGGGGGGTGTGGCCCTACCATTAAATTGGTCATTAGGCGTCAAGTGGCCCAGTCCTGGGGCATAAACAAAAGGCCTTGGAAATTGTTTTGGCTTAATTTGAATGCCTTCGCCGAGACTCAGTCGGCTTTAATTACTGGCCATGCCTCTGTCTCCGCCCCCGCCCCCGGCTCTGCTGGCGGCAGGTGGCTTTAAAATTTAATATATCAATATATTTTCTCTCTTTCTCTATTTCGATTCGCAAAAGTTTTTGTTGGGGAGCTCAAAAATCAACAAAAAAATTTGCTTTGGAAAACAAATCTTTTTAATTGTTCTTCAGGGGGCGGGGGCAGCGGCAGGGGCAGGGGCAAACGGAAAAAGTTCAACGTGAAATTTGTTGAGAGAGCAAGTTTTTCTTTCTATTTGGCTTGGCTTTTCCTACTGGCTGTGTATGTCCCCGGCACGAAAACAAGAAAATTAGTTAAAAAACTTTTCACGGTGGCAGAGGCAGAGAGAGAGAGAGAGAGAGAGGGAGAGAGGGGTTGGGGTTAATTTTTGAGTGTTTCGAATGCCACTGCTACTCGGGGAAAATGAATAATAGAAATCATAGAAAGCATCCACAAAACTGAAAGGAAAGTGAGAGAGATTGGCTTTTCGTTTTAGATCTACCAGAGTGTCGCTTTTCCGCTTTTCCGCTTTGCTGCACGTCTCACACTTGCTTTTTGCCTGAGCCCCAAAAAACCATTCCATTTATGGCCATAATTCTTGTTGCACTTTCCGCATTCTTGCATCAAACCAAAAACTGAAGGAATTTCTGAATAATTTTCATAGTTTTTTGTGGGGTGGTGGGGGGGAAGAAATGAAAAATAAGCGCATAAATAAACCATTTGTTGTTTTAAAGTAGATCCCTGGCCAGGGGCCACACCCACATATGAGGCATGGAGAAAAATTCGTGGCATGGAAATCTGTTGAGTGGAAAATTACAAAAAACTGCACAACGCTGCGTTTAACCATTATTTTCTGCAGCCTGAAGGGCAAATTGGTTGAAGGGGAGTGGCCCAGCGCAGGGGGGGAGAGTTGGCAAAGGTGGAGCGTCTCGAGGGGCCCACATGGGGGCGTGTGTGTGTGAGTTGCTTTTAAGTATTTTCGGCAAGTTGTGCATATTTTAATTAGTTTCCACCGGCAGGCAGGCACAGGAACAGGAACAGGCAAACAGTTTTCGCCTAACAAGCAGCAAGAGGCGGGCAGAAGGAAGCAAGAGGCAGCGGCAGAAAGAGACAAGAGGCAGGCAGCAGGAAACAAGAGGCAGGCAGCAGGAAGAAGTAGCGAAAAGATGGCAGTAGGCACCTGCCAGGCGAAGGGCTAGTGGGAAATAAGCCCAAGACATGGCGTATACGCAATGTGGGCCGTGGCATGTGGGTGGGTGGCATAATTCTGTATACCCGCACCCCATTCTTTTGTAATTATACTACCCCGATGTTTTTTGTATCCACCCCCCCCCCCCTTCTAAGTCTCTTAAATACTTGCCTTGGTGTCCCCCTCCTGCACCCTTGACTCCCCCCCTCTCTCGTGCTTGACTCTGGTGGATGCCTCTTGGCTTTTTACACACAAGTTTTGTGATGTGCTCCCCCTCTGCTGGCGGGCTTCGCTGTTACCCGTTTTTGCTGCTTTTCCGCTTTTCCGCTTTTGCGTTTAAGGCCAAAACTGGCAAAAGTCAAACAAATGTCAAAGGCCAGAGACGCGAGATTAAACTCCTGCACTAGCCCCGAAATGGGGAAAACCTCTACCTGGTTATGGCTCCCTACTATCCCCCTCACGGCTCAATCTTTCTTAACTATTTCGGCAAGAGAAGAGCGCGCTTTTTTAGGTCTCGACAAAAGGCCAAAAGCATATCAATATGCCAAGCCAATACGCCATGCAGAAGGCAAATACACGGAGAGAAAACAGTTAGGAATGGGTGGTGGCGGGGGGCAGAAAGTCACACTCAAACAGGAAGGGCGGGGGGGGGGGGAGCGTAGGAGAAAGTCACACTCATATGTGAGGAATGGCAAGGCAGGAGAGGGATCAGCCACCTATGCAAATATTTCAGAGGTCTCCGTCTACGTCTCCTGCCATTCGGGCGCTTTCTGCCTCAGTTCACAGAGCTGTTGCCGTTTCTCTTGGTTCGAATGTATCTTGATACAAGTGCTGCAATTTGTACTCGTCGTAGCCTCAGACTCGCACTTGACTGCTCGTTTTGCCATTCAAATCTGCAGCTCCTGCCTGGGAATCTCCATTGAATCCCAAAGCATTCTTCTGGTGCTCCTCCTCTCGATTGCCTCCTCTCTCTCTCTGCTGCTCTGGTGCGCGTTTAATAGTCGCAAATTGGTTCCATCACACACTTGGTATTTCGATTGGCTTTCTCGCTGGAAGAATGGATGGATTTCCATTTCGCTTACCAGACAAATGAATGCCGATATGCGAGAGGTCGATCCATATAATTATATTGCTTTCTCTCATAGGATCTACTCCCAACAAAATGTCAACCACTTATCAACCGCACAAATAAAAGAAGGATTTCCAAAACAGTTTCACCGCAAAAAGGTAACAAATTGTGTTTTATTTGTGTGCGGGTTTGGAAGCTCTGGGCAAAAATGGAACCCGCAGAATGAGGATGCTCATTAAAATTTGTACCCAGATATAAAGGTGGGTATTCCCCCCACCCCCCTGTGTGGCCTGTTGTGTGGTGTGTGGTTCCTGGGTTGTTTATGGCTCTGCCTTCTGTTTATCGGTTCTCAACCGAAACCAAAAGTCATCAAATATACAACAGTTGCACGCTCTTTCGCCCGAGGGTGCCCCCCTCAGTGTCTCTCACACCTTCATTTGTTTGGCCTAAGCTCCGCAGAGAAAATTCCCCTGAAATGCCGAATTATTCTTTCCAATTCCACAATTTGATGAACTTCTGATGATGCCGAGATTCGCCATGACAGACATATTCCTCCGAACTCTGCTTATCAAAACATTCTTGAATTCTATTTTATTTCTTTTGTTTTCTGTATGCCCTTAAAAATAGAGTCTTCTGGTTTTATTGAACTGTTTGTGGGGGAGACAAGGAAGGATTTTCAATGGTAACAGAGTTTATACGAATGATTCTCAATGCATTGAATGCACAAAAGTTTTCTATCTGGTATTTTGTGCGTGTTTTTCCGTTATTTTTTGTATGTACATATTTCGGTATATTCTGGTATTCATATATTATTTATTTTATTTTTATCTGATATTTGTAGTGTTTTTGCTATTACGTGTCTGGGTATTTTATGATATTTTGTTTTTTTTTTATTTCTGGTATTTTTTAGTATTATTTTTGGTGTTTTCTGAAATCATTTTCAGTATTTTTCTTGTATTCATTTCGGTGCTTTCTGGTATTTGTATATGTATTTTTATGGTATTATTTTCGTTATTTTCTGAAACCATTTTTATTATTTTTTTTCTTGTATTTGTGATGTTTTGTTGTTTTCTGGTATTTTTTATTTTCATATAGTATTTTTGAAAATACAAGTTTAATTTTTTGTGTGTTTTTATTTTTCTGGTATTTTTCAGAATTTTTTTGGTATTTTTCCGATTTTTTTTTGTATTTTTGTTTGTTCTTTTTTCTAGCATGGGCCGTTATTCTTCTGGTATAATTTTTGGTTTTTTTTCGTTCTTTGGCGAAAATATATTTAGTATTTCTCCATAGAAATCATTGCAATGAAAGTGTATCTAATGCTTTGTGAACCCAAGTCGACTGGTTTTCCCTGTCAATAATCTTTTGTTCCCTGTTTGCCATGGACTTGTTTATTGATTTTCATCGTACATATTTTTGAGCACAAAACCCATTTCGCATGGAACAGCAACAGCAACAGAAGTTAATAAATTACACATCAATTGTTCAGTCAATGTCATGTTACCCTGTAAAAAATACACACAATATGTGTTGTGGCAGGGAGATTGCGTATCGTCTTGGTTCTTGGAGGCAGCACCCACCGTGGGCACCCCACTGTACCGCCAGTTACTGGCTGGCAGGCGGCTGTCAAATCAAATAATTGAACTTTCATTCCATTGTGAAAAATGAAGCAGCGGATCCAGTGCCAGTGGCAGCCACACATTAAAAGCGATTTACAAAAAAAAAAAAACCCAACGAAAGAAATGGAAACCGTGGAGCTCATCCGACATGAAATGGAAACCTTCTCTGTTCGTGGGAAAAAACCTCCTCATCCGTGCACACACACAGTCACACACACTCACATACACTTTCTTCTTAATCCATTTTTGTACTCAACGTTAGCTGATGGATTACTCTCGTTCAAATGTCGAATCTTGTTAGTGGAAGCTTTTTCCCACCATCCATTGCGCCACTTCCTGCCTTGGCTGCCTGCCTGCCTGCGTGCCCCAACATATTGCAACAGCGAAGGAAATAAAAAAGAACTCTGCCGTGGGGGACATTCCGCGGGGGAGGCAGCGGGCCCACACCAGTGTCGTCAGATTTTTCACGCTCCAGATTTCCAGAAAATCATTAGGAGTCCTCCATATACTATTTTCCCTGCTTTTTATACCAGAAACTTTCCGTCGAAGTAAAGTTTCTCTTTGGTCAACTTTAAAGCCAAGTTAACACTTGATTTCGCATCTCAGTCGCAGCTGTTAGTCTTGGCCAGAATTTTGCCTTATTCTGTTTGCCCGATAATTACTGGCCAGCTTGTGTTGCTCCCGTTTGGGCCATTTAATTCCCCCGGGCCAAGGACTCTTTAGCATCCTAGGTACATGGCATCGTTTTATTTTTTTTTCCTTTTGCTCGTTGGCTCGTTTTCATTTTCTTTGCATTGTGCTTTGGCCCCTGGTTTTTTTTGGTTTTTTTTGTTTTTTGTTTTGTTAACATTACCATTTTGATGTTGCCAATTTTCTGGCATTCTGTTGGCATTCCATTCCTGTTCTACTAATTTGTTGTTCCTGTGTGTTTTCTGTTGCCTGTTTTTGTTGCTCTGCTTTCAGTTTTCTGTTTCCTGGGGAATTGCATAACAAAATGGAAATCTGCTAGGGCCATGCATGGAAATTGTTTTTTTTTTTTATTTGTTCGTTGTCGTTGATTTTATTACTTAAGGGGATTTGGTTTCTCTTTGTTTCTACCTTTTTTTCTCATATTTCGTTGATATTTTGCTAGTCATTTTCACTTGAGGGTTTTGGTATTTTTCTGGTATTTTGATTGCTTTGTTGGTGTTTTCTAATAATTTTAACTTGGGGGTTTCGGTATTTTGATTGCTTTGTTGATATTTTTGTAGTAATTTTAACTTGATGGTTTCGGTATTTTTCTGGTATTTTTAATGCTCTGTTGATATTTTTCTGGTAATTTTATCTTGAGGGTTCCGGTATTTGTCTGGTATTTTTATTTCTTCTTCTGATATTTCTTTTTTGGTAATATTTAAAATACATTTTTTTTTTAATTTTATACTTGGTGTTTTTCTGGTATTTTTTTAGAATTAATGTACTTTATCAGGCATTACAACTTCGTTAGGCTTTCCTCAATTTGCATCGCTCATCTGGTATTTTGTAGTATTTTTCCTTGCTCCTTTGTCAATTAAAGAACCTTGCAACTTTTGTCTTAATTTTTGCATAAAATTAAATACTGCGCTGTTTAATGTCATATTAAAACTCCACATCCACATCCGCCATACACCCGTGGAATACGGAGGAATCCACTCGGGAGGATGGCCATAAATTAGGTTTAAAGTTGGCCTAAGCTGTCTGGATAATTAGTTGGAATAATAAATAACAGATGCGACTAAAGTGTACCCCATAAAAAGGCAATAGTATTCTCCATATGACATGGAATGATGTTTGCCCATAGAAACTCTTTCCATATTGAAACCATTTTTGTGTTTGCCTTTCCCTTAGTCCGCGAATACCCCCAATGCTACCGTATACTCTGACTAGCCAAGCATAAACGGCCTAACCATCATAAAGAGCGGTCTTCCTGCTCTGTACAGAAAAACCACAATGAGGGAAAATCCCCTTGTGTAATGGCCGCACCTGCAGTGCGTCAACTGAGCGCGCAATTTTCCTTTATATTTTTTGTTGCTGTTGTTTAGGGCTTGACCAGCCCACAAGCCACGCCCACACACACACACACACATCCATACATATGCAAAAATAAGCGTTGAATTTAATGACGTCGTAGTCGTAGTCGTTCTATTAGCCCCCAAAGTTTGCGTCAATTTCCAGGGCAAGCAAATCGCACAAAAGCTGTCATAAAAGTGTGTGGGTGTGTGTGTGTGTGTGTGTGTGTGTGTGTGTGTGTACTTTCAGACAATAAAGCGGTTTATGTTCTAATTCTATTAGCTCAAAAGCAAGTGGTCAAAGGAGGCGGTCAGAGTGCGGCGACGGCTGTGCCGGCAGTCAAACGGAAGCCGTGGAATGCGTGTAGCAATTACCGGCAGACAAGAAGGAAAAACCCCTGACAAAATGAGGGCCCCACATGCAATTGGCTTTTGTATGGGATACTCGGAGGGTACTCTAAGGGATATTCAAGATTGGTCGGTCATATGAGGTACTCACAGAAATGGCTTTCCTTTTTTTTTTGGGGAGGGAAAATTTTATGGTATTTTTGTGTTATTATTTTTTTTTTAAATTTGTTCATATATCTTTTTTTTTTAGATTTCCAAATTAATTTTATAAAAAAATTATTGTAGTTTTTTTTTATTTTTATGTATTTTGATACATATATTTTGTGTATTTTTGGACTATTAGATTATATAGATTTTTATATAGGTTTTATTTTTGCTGTAATGATTTCCGTGATTTTTTTTTGTTATATACTACTTATATATTGTTGGTATTTTCTGTAATTTTTTGGCATCGTTTTTGGTATTTTTTTATATTTTCTGGCATGTTTTAACAAATTTATTTACTATATTATATGGGTTTATTTTTTAGTTTTATTTTTCGTATATTTTCTATAGTTCCGTTTTTGGTATTTTTCTATATTTTCCTTTATTTTTTAACACACTAATTTTCTATATCTTATGAATATATTTTTTGGTATTATTTTTAGTATATTTTTGCTATGTTTGGTATATTTTGTTTTATTTTTCCCAATGTTCCCCAAGATGTGGCCTTTCTTGCCGCTAGTGAAAAACGTATCAATCGTATCGTCAGAAATATGGCCCTTCCATGGGATATTCACAGGAACGGCTTTTGTAGGGTGCACTTTGAGAACTTATTTTCTTTTGACGTCCTCGGAGATATAGCTCTCTTACTCTCACTTGAATGAGCGATATGGCGCTCTTAAAGAGAAGTCCGAGGAAAGACGGTGGATGTCCATCAATGGAAAGGACACCGCATGTTACTCGTAAATGCAGCAAATCCCTAAACGAATGACAGCGAAACTTTTACGATCCACTGCTGGTAATAGACTCAATAAAATCTTTCCCTCTTCAAACCTCCAAAAATTAATCAAATATTAAGTAAAATAAAAATGTCAACGCACAGTGATTTTTGTGTGTGTGTTCCATTCCGATAAATAACTGAGGGCTAAATTGGTGAAAAGTGTGCAGAAAAGATACGAAAAATGTCTTGCTTTCAGGGAAAATTGACAAATGTTTTTATTAGTTTTTTTTGGGGGTTTGCTTAATGAATTGGAAATAATTGGGATGGTAAGGCCATAGGGCAATGGAAAATCTCTTTGGACATGGGTTTTATTTTTTGTATATCATATATTATGTGATATTCTTTTTTGAGTGATGGAATTACTAACTGTTTCTACCTTGAGCGTGTTCTACCTTCCTTATATTCGTTCTCTCTCTCAAATTCTTTACCTTTCCTGAATGTATTTAAAGAATCTTTTTCTGTGAGAAAAACCCCGTAACGTAACTTACTTACGTGCTTTATTTTCCCCAGAATGTGTAGTCTTTTGTGCTCGGCTTCTAGGTTGAACTTTTCAATATGAATTTATGCGCTGTGCTGTCCTTGTGCATATCCTTTTATTTCTCTTTCAGCAGGGAGAAGGCAGCAAGGAGCAGCCAGCAGCCAGCAGCCGGCAACCTATTGTCAATCAACTGTTGGTCAAGTTTATAAAACTATGCCATAACCCAGTTATAGCTGGAAAATGTCCGGAAAATATATGTGTATTTTCATGAGTATTCTTCAGAATTTTTTCATCCACTATCCACTGGAGTGGAGCTGTGTGGCATTGGGGTAGGAGGGGTGTGGGTTTGGGTATGGGTCCTGCAACATGCTCAAGTGCTTGCTAACAAAGTTAACACAAGATTACTAATACGCACCATTGTACGTGACTTTTTGCTGTCAGCGTAAATCAAGTTTCATTATGTGCCAGGGAGGGAGGAGGTGATGATGAAAATCTACAGATAGCACAAGAAAATGGCAACAGACTTTCCACCTGCAGGGCACAACTTTTGTGCTAATTGTGGGGCAGACAGGGAGAGGGAGAGAGGCAGAAAGAGAGAGAGAGCTTATAAATGGTATACCAAAATGGTTTTTAGTCTTGAGGCAAGTATCGTTAGAGAGCGGGAGTCTGTGGCAAGTTTGCAGCATAATTAAAGCATAGACATGCCTCCTGGCATTTGCATGTGAGGCACGCACGCACACAATGGCCTGCATGCAGCAATTACTGCTAAAGTCAGTGTCCAGCGATAGATACTTGTATTTCATAGATATTTTCAACAATTTCTAGATAAAACTGCAGCTACTTATTCGACGATGCAGCCTCAGAAAAGAACACACAAAAATATGTGCGCAGAGCCCTCCCTGGGGGCGAGGGAGGGGCGCACCAGAAACCCCAATCCAAAGACCGAGCTTGGCCTGATTTCGGTTTGCCCTGGGTTTTCCCCCCCACTCGGTGAAAGGGGTTTTCCTTCACATGTGAGTGGGGTTTTTGCCTGGTTTTCTGTGTACCTTTTGTATCTAATATTTTCTGTGTGTGTGTGCTGGGGGTGGGGGGGTGAAAGTTTTATATTTGAGTTCAAGTTTTTAAGAAGCTTTTAAATTGAAGCTCGTGACACATTGATGGCAAATTGGGGCCATGCCGCACACAGACACCACACCTCGCCCACAGTCTCTATGCCGTTGAGGATCTACTGTATTTATGGCTCTTGAATTTCACTTCATTAAAACATCAACAGCAGGGGATATGGGAAAACAAATGCCAGCAGAAGCCAGAAATTATCTGGTGATAATAGAAAGCATCCACAAGATACATAACATATGTACTCCTCCGTACAAGATTAAATATTCTATTATATTTCGAAGAGCATTTCCATAAATAATTAAGGATATTTAACCACAAAATGAAATATCACAAAGATACGGATACGCACGAATCTAAATATCTAATGATAATGAGAATCTATAGAAATTACAGCCACACCGCAAGACCTGCAACTAAAATGTCCCATGTGTGCCACCGCAAGGCATGTGTGTGGCAAAAGGCAGAGCGAGAGAGAGAGAGAGAGAGAGAGAGAGGGAGAAGGTCTCATTAACCGCAACACAGAGGCAGAAGATGGCACAAATGCATTATAAATTTATCTGCTTTCTCAGCCCTCGCCCACAGTGCCCTCGAGAGTGCGAGAACCCGTCGATGGCAGAGTGAAACAAATATGAAATCATTTGATCAAACAAAAAGGATATATAGGATAAGCAAATATATGCAAAGGGCAAAACCTCTTAACAATACAGTAAGACCAGAGTTAACTCTGTGCAAAACCGCTTCTCCCTCAGCCCGTGTGGCTTTCACCATTTTCTTCTAAGACCTGCAGAGGCGCCCTCTTCCACTTGCCCGAAATGCATGAGGCATGCATGAAATGCGTTTGACTGATTTGCATTTTCTCTCGATGGTGGAGGAGCGGAAAGGAGCCTACTGGCATTCGTGCATCCTGCCACTATCTGCTGCTGTCAAATATTTGCCCTGACTGTGGCCGATGTGGCTTTTGTGGTCGGAGCATCAACCGTAAGGCAGACAGTAATTCAATTAATATTTTACCTTTTCGTGCATCATTCCCACTCAATCTTCATGCCACACATACCTGAAAAGTACACAGAGAGAGAGAGAGAGAGAGAGAGAGAGGAAAAGCCATTGTTAATATTACACACTCTTTGGATGTTGGAAAAGTTTTCAAGTATGACACAAAGTTTTATACTACTACATTTTGTAAGTTCCCCGGAAAATCCCGAGCACTAATAGCACGGTCAACGAGACGTATAATTAACGTGGGAGAAATATGGCAGGCAGCTGTGGAGGAAAGTGGAGGAAAGTGCCACTTAAAGAGGAGCGGAAGAGGGGTAAAAACTAAAGAGAAAGTCAAACACTTTCGGAGAGTCCAGGCATCTTTCTGGTATTTCTGTACGGTATTTTAACTGGTATTTTATTGGATTATTAGGGGATATCTTCAGTGCTATCTTTAGGGTTCCTCTTAGGCCATTTAGGATATTAGTATTTTGCCACGAGGTTGGTTACCCACGTTTAGGTTTCTTAATATTATATATCTTGTTTTTTCTGGTATTTTATATAGTATTTATGGTATTTATTTATATCAAGTAATTGCATTGGATTCTTTTTCTTAGATTTTTCAGGCATTCTATTTTGTTTTGGTTTATATTTTCTGGTATTTTATCTAGTATTTTCTGGCTTTTCATCTAGTATTTTCTGGGGTTTCATCTAATATTTTCTGGTATGTTATCTAGTATTTTCTGGTATTTTATCTAGTATTACCTGGTATTTCATCTAGTATTTTCTGGTATTTTATCTAGTATTTTCTGTTTTTTCATGTATTTTGTTCATTTAATGTTAATCTTCCTGCAGATTGCATGATTTTATAGGATACTGCCCCCGCCACCATTTGCCTCAAACTCAAATGCACTTTTTCTGGGGGCGTTGTTCTGATCCCTGCTTCTGTCTTCCATCTCTTTTTGTGTGTGTGTGTACGTGTTAGTCATTAAATGAATGGCAGCACAGGCAAAAACCGCCGCCAGAATTCATCGCAGCACATAAAACGCACCACAGGCTGAAGAGTGACTAAAAGGGGGGAAAGAAGGAGTCCCAGAGTCACAGAGAGTGAAAAGGCGGGAAGAGTCGTCGTCAAAGTCACTGCCAGACGTGGGCGAGCGAGAGATGAAGTGGCCCTGTCGCTGCTTTTTTCTTAAATTGGCTAATAAACTGCCATCTGTTGGCGGACGGACGGGTGAATCTTTGGCCAATCTTTTGGCGGGGCTGTCCTGCGGGCGGCCGCCGGGCTTCCCGGGCGTGTGACTTTATGCGGTTGGCAAAGTTGAAATGCTTTGCGGCTTCATTAAGCGCTCATAACATGAAGCACATGAAATTGAAATGTTTCGGAAGCCATGGCCCAGCGCGCTCCCTGGTTTCAAATTTCAGCGCTGCACAGTGGAACAAAAACTATCGACCAGAAAATTGTGTACATTTTGGACAGAGGATAGCTTTTGAGTAGTTTGATTGAGTGTAGGATTCGGATATATAAAGCTGCGTTTTCTGTCAGTTTTTCATTTGCGTTTTATGGGATTATTCTAGTATTTTTTTGGACTATTTTGTGTATTATTGTAGGATGTTGTGAGAGTAAGTATTATACTATTATTAACCAAGTATTAACTAGTATTTGTTAGTTTTGTAACATTTTCTGGTATTTTACATTTATTTGATTAGTATTTTTCAAGAATTAATTGGTATATTTATATTATTTTACCAGAGACTTACAAGGTAATTTATGTAGAATTTTGTAGGTAATTTATTTAGTATTTTCTGGTATTTTTGCTGTATTTTTCCGTGTTTTTCTCAATAGTTCTAGAATTTTTAAAAATTATTTATAAAAAAATAATTCATGTTTTTTTTTATTATTTTCTGCAGTAATAATTTTTTAAGCGTTAAATAAATATTCTTTAAAAATACTTAAAATATATCCTGGTAGCAATGTTGTCTGTTTCCTGTCCTCTGTCTGTTTTCTCTATTTTCGTGGCGTCGCCATCGTTATGTGTGGAAAATGTCTCTAATGAAATATTTCTGTGGCAAAGTAGAAAATTTTAATTAAAATTATAACTAACGCCACACACAAAGCATACAGAGCTCCATAGAGCAAACAGGAATTGAGTTTTATTGAAAAATACTTGGCAGAACTACAACGAGAGGGGTAGGGGTCTGGTCTGGTCTGTCCGGGCCGGGACGGGCTTGTTTGTCGTGCCACTAAAACTAATAGAAGAGATACTAAACGCACATAATTAAATCATTTTGCGGAATTCCCATTCGAAGTTATTGATTCGCCTGCATATTCATGGGGGCATTCATTTCAATTGCAAATTTAATTCAAAAAGAGAGTCCACAAAGTGAAAGTCTTAATTAAAAGAGAGAGAGCATTGATTAGTTTTTGTTTGGCCATTAAATGAAGGGCACAAGACTCCATTTCTTATGAATAAGCTGGGTATTTTCCTCTGGTTTTATGATGTGGGTCGATGGATTAGAGCCAGAGAGAGGAAGGAGGGGGAGGCACACACCACTTTGTTGCCGTTTAAGTGCCGCGGCGAACACATAAAATGTGTCTTTCTCTCGTTCTCTCTCGATGGCTTTTTGTTGCTTATTGTGAAAGTTTCCTGCCGGCCAAGTAGTGCGTAAAATTTTCGAATGCGAACTTGAGTCATAAATTTCCAAAATTATTGCCAACAATTGAAGTTCTCTGAGGACATATCCGTTGTCCCTGGCCTGGTAGGCTCTCTCGCATGGCCCAATAAATATCCTTTGTTTTTATGGCCTTTTATTGAGTAATGTCCTTTGAAGGGATTTAATGGTCTGATTTCTGGAAAATATTTCTTAGATTAAGGGAATTTTCTCCTACTAATGACAGGGGCAAAATGGTCTGTTTGACTTTTGTTTAAGAATTTTCCGCCCACCAGTAATTACAAGACACACATTCGGTGTTTGGTCCAAGTTTCTCTAGGAGCAAACATTTCGCTTTCAGTGGAACTTGCAGCCTCTTCGCTCTGTCTCTGTCTCTGTCTCTGTTTGTTGGCCAACAACTACTTGTGCAACAACTTCTGACAAACTCATTAACTCATTATCTGTGCAAGAAGTTGACACAACGCTCCAGTAACTTTTCCAGAGGCGACAGAGCAAATGGCAAATGATCATCCACACAAACTAAGCAGCCATTCGCCTTTAATTAGCCATCATTTGCATATGACGAGGACGAGGCTAAAGAACGTCCTGGAAATTGCATTATGCTTGGAGCCCGCATCATCGCAGGGATTCAATCTCCTGGCTGTCTGGCTGCCTGGCTGCCTGCCTCATTGGACACATTAATTGCTGCTAATTGATTGAACAAGAACGCCGCTATTCGGTTCTGTTCTGTTTGCCTCGCGCTGATTGCCTCAGATTTACGACTGACCAAAAATTAAATAAAAGGAAATTACGAGACACACAATGAGCGGGTGCCTGTGTCCTTTCTGGTGGGGCGTGCACCGCGCCGAGCCTCTGGTCAACAGATTCTTTTTGTTTCCGCAACAAATTTGATTTAATTTTGGTTCATTTCGGCAGCCCATCCCAGTCCCATTTGCAAGTCCTCGTACGCTGGAAATGCCCCTTTGTTGTTGCCCCAATAACAATTTCCACACAAAACACCAGAGAAACCATGTCCATGTCCATGAAAATGGCGGCATGTCGACTGTATTAAATTGCCATTTATTTGATTTTTGTTTTTTTGTTTCCCCCCGCTTTTCCAGCTTTTCGGTCCCACTTTTTTATTGTTGCTTTTGCCCGCCTTTGAATTTGGTATTCTCCATGGTATTTTTTCTTTCTGTGTCGTTTTGTTTTTGGGAGCATATTTTTTGGGGCGCATTTAAATAATGTTTATATTTGTACAACGGCATGGATTTGTATTGTTTTCTGATATCTGTCTAAGGTTTTTTTATTTTTTTTTTGGACGGGGGTCTGTGTGCGTGAGACTTGTAGATGAATCAAGCTGTGCCTGGGGGATTGTATGGGGCGGGGGGAGGAGGAGCAGCTGCGTGTCAGAGGTCTCTGCAGGAGTGGAGCAGCTTCCGGGGGGCAATGGATGGCTGACACGTGGAAGCTGAAAATCCGCAGGCAAGCCAGTGTGGCTTTCAATCTTATGTACATAGACGGGAAACATTTTTTGGTATTTTCTAGTATTTTATTGGTATTATGTCCTATTTTCATAAGAGTTTCATAGACTTTTCTAAGTTGAAAAATTGAGTCTAGCATTTTTTGTGGTATTTTTAATAGTATTTTTCAGTATTTTTCTGGAATTTCATGGAGGGATATTTCTAGAATTCTTTTTTTTTATTGGTGGTATTAAATATTATTTTTCTGGTATTTTTCTAGTATTTTCTAAAAATTACTTAAATGTTATACTAGTGAAATACTGATATTTTGCGTTTTATTTGGTAAATTTAACTTTTTTTAGTATTTTTCAGTATTTTTTTTGAATTTCATGAAGGGGTATATTTAGAATACTTTTTTTCATTGGCGGTATTTAATATCTGTTTTTTTTTATTATTTTTCTGGTATTTATCTAGTATTTTCTGAGAGTTACTCAACAATTATCCTTGTATCAAAAGACCAGACCTAGTGGCCGTCTGACATTTTGCGATTTTTTTTTTGGTATGTTGTAGTATTTTTTTCAGTATTTTCTGATATTTTATAGTAATATTTAGTATTTATTACTTTTAAATAATAATTTCTTCATCGTCCTTATATTTCATGTTCCACCTTTATTTGTTTTTAGTATTTGGTGATTATTTTCTAGTATTTTATATAATTTTATATATAAACTCCTTTAGATTTCATGATTTTTTAATGCACCACCTTCATTTATTTTTGTTTTTATTTTTGTTTTTTTTCGTTCGAATTTCCCGTCGTATTTTCTTTGGGGTCAAGCAGCGCAGAAAACCGAAGGAATCGACTTGACTTTTATGGCGGTCATAAAAAGGATTTTAATGTGTTTTATCCCCCCCCCCGCCGCCGCCGCCGCCGTTGGCCGAAACGGAAGTGTAGCCAGAAATTCGAAAGCAAACTTCTGCTTTGCTGTCCTTCACATAAATCGACTGCGAGAAAACACACCACAGGATGCGGCAGGAGGAGGGAATGGGCGAAACTCCAATGGAATTATGCGTGAGCGCACATCAAATGAGGAACAAACGATGTTTCTTCTTTTGGCCGGCCACTACTGGAATTTATGGCAGGACTTGGCCGGGAATCGGATAGGCCTTTAAGGCATTGACTTTGCCCGCATCCAAATCAAGTTGTCAAGGAAGTGGGCGGGAAGGATGGCCTAGGAAAACAGTCAAATGAGCTGGCATAAATCCTCGCCCTGAGGGCTCTCTCTCTTCCTCCCTCTCTCCGGAAAGTTCTGGCTCGCTCCGCTGACAATCTGTCAGGTGCCACTTAACATAAAGGTTCCGTACCGGCGGGGAGGACCTGCTTTTGGTGTTTACCTTTAGCTTTTAGCATGCATGGAAATCCTTCAAAGCAATCAATTTGTTTTTATTGAATTTTCGGCGCTGGCACCACTCCACGAAGGACATTCATTTTGAGTACGCATGACACGCTCCAGAGAGAAGCAGGAGAGCAATACCAGATCCTGCTGTGCTGCTACCGGGGCGTATGAGTGACGTATGGGCTAAGCATTTGTTATGGCCGGGTCGTGGCTAGCTGGCTCTCACGATTTCCGTGTGTAGTTTTCGCCACTAAAACATCTTCCTTTTATTGCTTTTTCTGCTTGCTGCTGGTCAGGGCAATTTTCCTGTGTCTCTGGCTGTCAAAAATTGTCCGTCTGTCGTTAAGTATACGACGGGTGTTGCACTGGCCTCCTCTTTCGGTCTCTCTTCGCCTCTGTTTTGTGTGGCGTTGTCCATCCTCTACTTTTCCTTGCCATTCCCCAACCCATTTTCTGTTTTTTTTCTGCTGGCCCATTTTTCAAATAGATGTCTATCGGTTTTTGGCTCCTTTTCAAAGTTTTTGGCATTTTACATGTGCTAACCAACAAAAGAGCACACTCCCCCTCTTTCTCTGTGGATTTGTGGAGCGGATAGCGGAACGTGTGGGTGAATGGTGAGCAGATGAGCGGTTGAGTGGGTGAATGGTGGCCGAATGAGTGAATGAATGTTTGCATGAGTGGCGTAGCGTGGTGTGTGGCCTTGCTGCGGCTTGAGTGCTGTGCCCTTTGCCGCCCATCGATTGTTATCCCTCGGAAAAAACACAAAAAAAACGCCCCAGCAGAAAAGTGGCCCAGCCATCGGTTGCTTTGTTTGTTTTCTGTTTGCAGATACTTTTTTTGAGATATTTCTGGCGCGAAATTGAATGCAGAAATGCTATATATATAATTATGGGTTATGCTAATATTATGATATAATAATTTGATTGTTTTGTTGATTGATTTTCATTTGAAATTTGCGTGTTGGAAATTCCATTTTCCATTCTCAATTTTCAATTGTCTAAATTGTGTTTTGTGGACGCGAACGTATCGGGTGGAAATCCATTTAATGTTTGAAAAAACAAAGACTTTGATTTAGTATTTTGCTCTAATTTTAAATTATTTTAAATACCAAAGGCAGAAACGAGAGAATTTAGGGCGGAAATTGATGAATAAATTTAAAAATAAATTACAGAGAAATTTAAAAATAAATTACAAAACAATTTAAAATGAAATTCGGAGAGATATAAGGTTGAAATTTACCAAGAATTTGGCAGCAATAAAGGAAAAAATACAAAGTAAAATTAGGGAGAATATTTTATAAACAAAATAAATGATATTTTTTCTTGTGGAAATCTTGGGAACAAATACATAAATAAAACGAGGGCCATGCCCACAATTATCACCCGCCTCTCCCCGAAAGACAGTAATTGTGTTTTTTGTGCGAGTTTTGGTGTTGAAATATTATTGTTAAGGGCAGCGAAGGCCCCATTTTTTTCGGCGACCATTTCTCTTGTTTTTGTGCCACCCTCCACCCCCTGTGAGTCTCCTTCCTCTTTTTGTTCGTTCTCTCCCCCGCACTGTGCATTTCTATTTCTTGCAATTATTATAAAATGCCGCAGACCCCAACCATCGAAGGACAAAAGCCGCACAGTTCTTGATGGTGGCGGTGGCGGTGGCGGTGGCGGTGCCGCCCCGTCGCTGCTCCTTGGAGACTCATTTTCAAGTGCTGGGCCGACACCGCACCGCGCCGCTCAGCATCTGCCTGGGCCTCAGCCTCAGCCACTGCCTTAGCCATTTGCTCAAGTGGGTCAGCGGCAGTGGTGCTTTAGAGAGGCAGCGGCAGCAGTGGCAGAAGGAGGCAGAATGTGGCAACAGTTCAAGGATTTTATTGTGGCAAGAGCATTGTAATTGAATGTGCAATGGCATTACGCAGTGGGAGGGAGAGAGAGGGCGTCCCGCTGTTTGCCGCCTATTTGTATGCAACATTTAATTGCGTTTCAGTGCAGAGAATAACCCTATTTCAGTATTTTTTTCAGTATTTTCCGGAGAGCTGTGAAGCCTTGAAAGTGGCATAGAATTTTGAGGAATTTTGTCAGAAAAATATGTATCTATATATCTTTTTAGCCATCCATCTATCCCAATGAATTGCTGCCAGGTATTTGCACTCTAGAATCCCTAAAGCCTCTTCAAACCGACTTTAACACTTTTTAACATTTCGTTTTCTCTATCTATCTCTCTTTTACACCTGATCCCTGCCCACCCCCCAAAAAAAAAACACTATAAACCAACCGAATTGAACTCCCCAAACACGTGCCAAAAAACTAAACACCAGAGAGACTGAGACTCTTGTTTCAAAGGCTGTTGTTTTCAACACTCTGCCTCACACTTCCGTTTCCCCTTTCACTCCCTTTTTAACTCTTTTCCACTTTTACTACTATTTTTCCACTACCTTCTATCGCTCTTGCCACTTTTATCAACTTAATTCACATGCCAGACGGTGACCAAATCTCCTCCTGTGTCCTCCGTTTCCACTCGGAACTCAATCAACAAACTGAAGGACCCCGGACTGACCCACATTTTATGGCAGATTTTGTCTAAAAAAGCACAGGCCTCTCTCTACGAATACCCCCCGAAAAAGGCCCACAAAATAGAACCCTAAAAGCGGCAGAATATTTCTATATATACATCTATCGTATATCTGTGTATCTGTGTGCCTTGCAGGGGGTGCGGCTTATCACTCGGGTTCCAGACCATTGCGTATTAAAAACATTTTTGTTACGCCAATAAAAACGAGCAGGAGTCGGGGATGGGTGGTCGGGGGTCGGAGGAGTGCAAAGAATTTTGCATAATTCGTGGCCATAAAAAATGAGACTAAAAGCAAAAGTTGCTGTTGACAGAATTTTCTTTCGGGTTTTCCGGGGGGCGAGAAAAACTAGAGGCGAAAAAGGGGTTTAGTGTGCCAGTGTAATGCCATTTGGTTTATAATTCGAGCTACCATTTTGATGTGTGTCCTGCAGACACTGGGGGATTTTAGGGGCTTTTTATTGGCTACACTGGGAGAAAAGGGCGGTAAGAAAAGAGTGGAAATTGGGAGGGGATTGTATATCGAGGGGAAATGTAATAAATATTTATGGAAAAGATAATATAAAATTTTAACAATTAAAAAAAAACAAAATAAAAAATTAAATAGAAACATCTAATTTAAAAATATAATTTAATTAAAAAATATAAATACAATTTAATTAAAAAATATAAATATAATTAACAAACTAAAAAATAAAAATAAGCCTTAAAGAAATTTTATAAACAAAAAATTAAATTTAAACAAAAAAATTAGGAGAAAACTGAATATCGATTTGAACTTAAAAAAATTATAAATACAAAATAAAAACCGAATTAAACCTTAAAAAATATAAATAGAATTAAGAAACTAAAAACTAAAAATAAGCCTTGAAGAAATTGTATAAAAAAATATAAATTTAAAAAAAAATTAAAATCGAATTAAAACAAAAAAAAAATTAGAAAACAAAATAAAAATTGAATGAAAGTTTCTTCGGTAGTTTCTTATAATATATGTATTTATATTTTTTTTATTAATTATTTTTTCCCGCGGTGTTCTTAAAAAAGACGCAGGCTGGGACAGGGCAAACATGAGCTGGAAAACTGAGAGGAAAATCACTAAAAGTCATAGAAAAGGCAGGAAAAGTCAGAGGAGTAATAGAGATAGTTATGGCGGAGTGGCAGTGGCTGGAGGTCCGGAAGAAGGCCTATGTGTGGTCGAAGATTGAGCAGGAGCAGCCCCCATTGAAAGGGGCATCCGTAGAGGATGGACATCAAACTTCCCCCTGGGTGCCGTTCCCCCCCCTGCGCCTGGGGCCCGATGGACGCCTGATGCTGTAAATGTGCTCGTAGATTTGAGGCCATTGGGCATCCGCGGCCGTCCTCCAGAGCCGAGCGTTAGCCATTTGTCAGATGAGAAAAAGGGCCTGGCACAGAACTCTGGTATGTATGTGTATTGTTTGTCATTAACAAGGTCGAGCAGGAGGAGGAGCAGCCAAAGGAAGGCGAAACTAAACTCGCTTTGATGAAGGAAAGCTGTTACACAAACAGAGAGAGAGAGAGAGAGGGAGAGCGGCAAAGAGATAACAAGAGAGAAGGATGGATGGTGGAAAAGGCCGGGGAAAGTTGTGCGGAAAGTGTTAAGCGCGCGGACCGTTGGTCGTGACACGCAAAAAATATACAAAAACGCCTGACATTAATTTTGTTTTCATAACGTGAATGCCAGAGCCTTTCAGCCTTTCAACCCGTTGCCAGGTCTTACAGTCGCCTGCTGCCTGCTGCCTGCTGCCAAATGAAGACACTTTGTTGCACTGTTTGTTGCCCCCCGGTTTTTCCCCACTCTTTCAGGGTTTTCCTTCGCTTTTTGTTGTGTGGCCAAAGCGAGAGCTTGATTGACATGCTGTCTGTCTGCTGTGTGCCCTGCTGTCGCTCTGCTGCCTTTCATTACTTTTTGGCCAACTGTCCGTGGCATCAAAAAAAGAGAAAAAAAACGGGAGAAGGGAGAAAATCATGAAAATGAGTGAAAAAACCCAACGACAACAAGTGTAAAAACAAATTAGCACACAGTTATGCTGCTGCTGCTGCTGGACTGCTGTTCGTTTGCTGCTCCGGATTCTGATGCATTTTTGACAATGAAACAGCAGATGTCGTCCTCTCTGTCAAAGGCGACAACAGGCAACAAGTCAAGGCTGAATGAACGGGCTAACAGTGCGAGAAAATGAGGGCTAGGACAGGAGAGAAAAGTGGGGGGAAATGGGTGCTAAAACAGAGGAAAGGTAAGAGAAAATAAGGGCTAAAAGGGGGCTAAAAGGGGGCTTAATAAGGGCTAAAGGAGGCCTAAAAGAGGGCTAAAAAAGGGTAGAACAGTGTGCAGAAGTCAGGTCAAGAAATGAGGGCTAAAAGAGGCCTAAAAATGGGCTAAAAGAGGCCTAAAAGAGTGCTATAAAAGGGTAGAAAAGAGAGGGCGAGAAGTGAGGATAAAAGAGGGCTAAAAGAGGCCCAAAAGAGTGCTAAAAAACGGAAGAAATGGGAAGAGAAGTGGTGGCGGGAAGTAAGAAGAAATGAGAGCTAATATAGGAGTGAAAAGTAATTAAAAATGATGTCCATTCTGGAGGATCTTTCGTAGGGAAGCAGCACAACAGGCGGAGGAATCTCTGGGTCTCGAAAGAAGCACTTGAAAGATCCCTCGAAAAGGCAGAAAGTACCTCAAGGAAAGTAAGAGAATTCACTGAATATACAGCCCAAAAACTACACATTTTTTTCGACTTCCATCCAGGCAGGCATGCCCCGCCTTTTCCGCTGTGTGTTTCGCCCATAAAATTAACTTGAATAATTCTGTGAACCCAAAAAAAAAAACTGGGTTACGGGAGTAAATAAGAGACGAAAGAAAAAGAAATCAACAATTTCTGTGCTGCTGGGGTCCTTCCTGCCTGCCTGCTATTCATGCCACACAGCTCTGCAGCTCTAGAGTCACGGGGCTCTGCTATTCATGCCACAGATGTAGTCAAGGGGCAAGCCCCAACAGCACCACACACACACACACACACACAAACACAGACACACATTTCGTATTAAATTTAATTTATTTAAAGCTTGCATTTTCACACTCCAACGCTCGTGGCCCCCTCGCACGGCCCTGTCTCTGCCACATCCACTGTTGCGGTACATTTTCCAGGAAAATGTTTTCGGGGGTTCCCCCTTTTTTTCGGCATTGTTTTGTCTTTGATTTGCATAGAAATCACGGGGCGAAACGCGGGCTTTAAAACTGCGTGCTTATTTTTTCAAGGTTCCACCCCCACCCCTCCCGAAAAGGAGGAGGGATAAATATAACTGCAAAACGGAAAAGTTCTCTGTTGTAATTATGGAAATTCATGGGAAATTATTGCCTCCGAGAGCGACGAGTTTCCCTCGTTTTCCATTGCTCATTGTTTTCCCAATGTCATTGTCGCTGGTGGCTGCCGCCGCTGCATGATGATGTTGCATGCATTTCTCCATTCTCCATTCTGCATTTCTCCATTGTGGCATTGTTTGGGGCATTACATGGTGATAGTTATGTGCCGCTTTTATGTGTGGCATGCCTCCCTGGCTCAATGATTTTCATGATTTTTCTTTGTGTATTTTCTCTCTGTCTCTATTTTTGTGTGTGCTTTTTTTTCTGTTCGTTTTCAATTAATCAGAAGCCTTCCCCCCCAGTGAATGGTTTGTGCCACATAATGTGGCATATTTCAAGGTCTTCTAGGGAAGTGAATGCCACTTGCCGAGTGAATGAATGAATGAATGAATGAATGATGGAATGCGGGGAATATTAATTGCCATTGGTTTCATTCCTCCCTGCCGCCATAATTCTCTCCTTTTTGCCCTTGTGCCTTCTCGGATCCTGCCACTGGGTTGTCAACGGCATTGTCTTACGAGAAGAAAGATTCCTCTTTCTCGTGCTCCTGCTCCTGCTCCAGGATATTATTGACAGGGCAACATAATAAACATAAATCAAGTGTGGGGCTGCCAGAGAGTACTCCCAGGGGATGGCAGGACGCAGGAGTCGCCACACATTGCATATCATACTCGTCATTGTTTTTATTAACGAAATAAAGGACCAGAGAGTGCGGGGAGAGTGCGGGGACTCCTTCATCTCGTAAATAAAAGGAAATACAATTCCGCTCTAATGAAATCCTTGCGGGGCATGTGGCATGTGGCATGAATTTTACTGCTTACTTTTCTCTATGGCCTTACTTAATAGATATTTATGTATCTGCAGGATTTCGTGGGTTCTTTAATTTGTTTTTTCTTTCCGGAAATTGATTTCCTCGGAAAATTTTTCTTTGCCCCAATTAAAGCACACACCAGCATCAAAGGAGTGTGCCCCCAAATGAGTTTTAATCTGTCTCTGTGTCAACATGTTTATCATCATTTGTAAGCCCACATCCTGACTTTGTTTTCGACACAAATTTCCATATATTCTGGGAAGTACTTGAGAATTAAAAACAGGGGGAAGGCGTGGCTGTTTGTTGTCGTTGAGACACTTTTTGTGTCACTTTTTGTGTTCAAAATGTCAGCCGCTTGAGGGAATTGATTAAGGGGAAGATGTGGGAGCTGTAGGAGTGAATAGGTCTCTTATCTTCTACATATGGAGGTAAGCGAAGGAGCTGTGTTTGAGGAGCATTCTTGGGGCTTAAAAGGAGCTTCAATGGGTAAGGTAAAGAATGGCAGAACCGAAAGGATCACATAAAGTGGGTCTTAATTTACGAAAGAAGAATAAATATTAAAATTTAAATTAACTGAAATATTCATAGGCTTAAAAAGGATTGAGGGCTGGGAAGAGTCTAAGGGTTTTAGGGATAGTCCTGTAACTGTTGTTTGCTTAAAGTACGGTCCTGTATCTACAGCATATGCTTAAGGCAGGCCCTCAGCCCCTCAGCCCCTCAGATGTCACCTTTTTGAAGTCGATTTTTTCTGACATACATCCGCCGCGAAGCTCAAAACCCGTATCGAAGCTGACAGACAGTAAGACTTGATATTTTATGGCACTTTAGAGGATAACAAAATTTGACTGGAAGGAGCCCTTGAGTTTTCCGCGGGAAAAGCGTTTAACGAGCGCCTCGAGACCCGCTCAGAGGGTGAAACATGGCGTATACGTGATAAATGTAACATTTAAATCGCATTCACATTTAAAACAATATTTACGGGCGCGTTTTTCCGCCTTTTTTTTAAACATATTTCTTTATGCAAATATATATGTATATATTTATTTATATTAATTATAATTGCAGAATGGATGGCACAGAATGGATCCACAGATACATTTATCACGTGTGGAATTTTCTTGTTTAATTTTCATGGGGAAAAACGAATTGCTGTTCATTTAATTGCAGCCACAATAAAAATTTACGAGGCGACAACAAAGGAAAAAAAAAGGGAAGCCACGCTCTTCGGTCTCCTCCAATCTGTCCTTCTCCTCTCTTCAATCTCCTGTTAATCTCCGCTTCAATCTACTTTTTGCACTTCTCCGAATTTCCGACATTTTTATGATAATTGAAAGTGAAAACAGATTGCAGATTGCAAGCCATAAACATCAACATACATCCGTCCATAAAAAGCGAAAAGTATCATCATTTAATTTCGCTAATCAAAGCATACCTCCTCCCCCTCCCGTACCCTTCCCCTTTCCCCTACCCCATAAAAGTTACACTCGTAAACCCCAGCAGTTTTAAGCCCTTGCTCCATCCCTTTTTTTGGGGGGGTGGGGACTGGCAGAAAAAAATGTATACAAAAGGAAAGAAAAATCCCTAATTAATTTTCAATTTTTATCAATCAGAAGGGCAGAAATTCATGTCATAAATTTGTGATTTTATTTTGGTTTTTTTTTATGTGCTGTAGGATCGTCTGATACCCGAGTAATAACTGTAAAATATATGCATATGCAGTCCCAGGCGAATAAAAACAATTAATTGGAACTGCAGACCATTCGGCATTCATTTCCATTATGAATATGTTGAGGGGGGGAAAAAAACCTACAAAGATGATAGGTCCAGAAATGATATCATTGCCAGGGGAGTTCAAGGGGTTCCCCTCTCCATGTGTGCCACATGTGCCATGTTTTAAACGAATTTAATTATTGTTCATGTGCTGAAATATGAGACAGCATTTATTTATGGGGCATGCAATGGAAGCAGGAACGAAGGAACGAAGCCCAGACAGAAGCACCTCTCCTGTCATTCCTGTCTCTTTATTTTTGCAGTGAATGCGAGTGTGCATGTGTACCTGTAGGAGGGGCCACCTGTCCCCTGCTCCTCCCTCTCTCTCTATCTTCCGATCACTGGGGGCGTATGAGTTATGGTCATGGCTGGCTATGGGAATGGTACAGGCGGTGGGGGGCAGGGGCGTATGATTAATATTCAATTACAAGGGAGATTCCGTTTGCACTCGAACAAAAAAACAGCAGTTCTCTCTGGTTGTTTCCTTTTGTCCTGTATTGGTTGGAAAAACTTTGCTAATTGCCATCATCAATGGCACCAGGAATGGCACTTTTCCGTGCTCTTAATCGTGAAAAATAGTAAACCAAAAACACAATGAAATCAATTGAAAGGGTTTCCAGCCCCTGGATAGCTCCTGAAAAATGATGGTGGGGTGGAAATTGGCCAGCCAGCACTTCAAGGAAAAACGTTGTAAATTTCGTCGAAAAACCCAATCTTTCTCCCAAAATTGATTGAAATCTTTTAACTTTTATGGAACCCAGGTGTAGCTAGGCTTCCAAGAGTATCTTTAGGGGTAGCGAAAGTTTCGTCTGGTTCCTACTTTGTTTTCCTTTTGTTTTTCGTATCTTTTTGTTAAGCAAATTTGTTTTTGTTTCTGGCTGCTGCTTCGCTGGGCAGCATGTGCCTTCGTTTGATTTAATTATCCCCGCAGCCAGTGCGGAAAAGTTTGAGGAAAACAATGTGCCAACCCGCAACCCACACGTTCCACACGATCCACACGCAATACACTCGATACCAGGGGCAGAGCCCTAATTAAAACATTTACACCTATTTTTTAAGCGAAATTTAAACCAAAATTAAAGATGAATAATATGAACAGGGCAAAAAAATTATATTTTAGGCAAAACATTAATTTGGGGGACCTGACGGGATTAATGTTCGTGGAGATATTGTGTGTGTTTTACTCACTTAAACTGTAATTTCGAGAGTTTGGTATCCTAAAGGATTCGTGGATTGCGTGTAGTTTTCGCATGAAAATGAATCAAAATTCATTTGCCATTTGACAAGGCCAATGTCCCATGATTTATGACTGCCATTATTTTATGTTTAGCTGCACGGATTCGTGACATATTATTAAGTACTGCAATTGTTTTTTTTTCTGGGGGGAGTGGGGGGAACTTTATTTTGGGGCATAATTTCCCTTCTTATCGTAGCACAGTTTATGGCAACAGAAAATGCGGAAAGTGCAAATGGTGTGTTCGTGTGAATAGTTCTCAATGGAATTTTATTCGTTTCTTGTTTTTCTTTTTGTTTGCCATTGGAATTAAAAATTAATTGCTATTTTTATAGCCAAAAAAAAAAAACCTTCTTTTTTTTATGTGCCACATGCCACTGCTCTTTGTGTTCATTTCCATCTCTCTTTTGCTCTCTGTTGATTGTACTTTTTAATGACATGTGCAATTATTTGTTTGTTTGTTTTACGTATAACAAATGCAGCACAGCACAGCACAGTGGCGGCGCGTGATATGCAGTGAAATTAATTAATCATTGTGCTTTAATCAACCTTTGTGCTGTAATTCAAAGGGAAGTATTTTTTTATTGCTAAATCCCTGCATCAAATGTTCCCCGGTTTGCCAATTCTTACTCTTCTTTTGGTGCCGTCGACTATTTGCCCTCTTTCTAGGCTGCACAGCTTAAAATGTATGCCATCTCTTTCTAGTGCTTGCCGTGAGCCGAGAGAACGAGCCTCACTACATCGGACGACGCGTCGTCAGCTTATCGGTTTTTCTATTCCTTCATTCTCCCACGCCATGCAGAATCACACCGCGAGCATCACTGTCATTAGAGAGAACGAGAGAGCAGTATGCTGTGGTTTTTGCGTTGGCCTCTGCCGGCGATTATCAGCAAAAACGATCAGCAGAGATCAGCATCGGCAGCAGAAGCCAATTGCAAAAACCACCACCACCGTTTGCTTTGCGGCCGTCTCGTTTTTGCCTTGCAAGACGTGATTGAACCTGCATGGGCTGGCAGAGCATTGAATTCCGCCTTTGGAAGTAGGAAGTCTCTTTTTTGTGTGTTGAATATTTGAAATGAAATGCTAGAGCTTGCGAAATATCCCCATTAAGTATGGAATTTATTCCATTCACTCATTAATTACGATAATTTCAGCCCAGTCGGCTTTTGAGCAAATGATTAAACTACTGCCAATGGAGAGAGTACAGCTGTAATTTCAATTTGAAGTTCATTTTCCATTCATTTCCATGGCATTCATTGATTCCATGGAAATTTCATTTGCCGTCTGCTTAATGAACGACAAAACCGTAAGCTTTTATTAATTTATGCATTTAAGTGGATGCCTGATTGCATGTACAATGTGTCGTCGTTGCCCCTTTGCCACCGTCACCTTCACCGCCACCGTCACCGTCACCGTCACCGTCCTTGCTGCCACACATTCTGGTTGCCAAAATTTTGCATATTAATTGCTCATTAATTGTTGATTAGCTTTCAAGTGGCAGAATCTCGGTCTTAAGCACCAACTAATCTTTGGCTCAGGGCATACGAAAAACTTGCTTGCGACAAAATGTGGCAATCAATCAAAATGGCTGCGGGCGGGCGGGCTTTCGGATACTTTCGTCAGCGCAGCAGCGCAAATACTCGCAATTAAGCATTATTAATCACAGCGACTAAGCAACACAACAACACGACAACACAGCACTTCCACTTCCACTTCCGTCTTTTGGCAAATAATTACAGTGGTCATCGCCCCAGGATCTCATTCTGGGGGCTTCTTGGGATCCTGGCCTGGCTTCTGGTCAGCGCGCTAATGTGTGCGTATTATTTTCTCATCAGAATTAATATTTAATTAAAAGTCAAGTGCGTGTGGGTAAGAAATTTCCATTTCCATTTCCTTTCGAAGGGAAATCCATTTGCCATGTCGTCATGGTGAATGTTTTTGTTATGTATGGATTTGGTTTTTTTGGCATGAAATTTGAGAAATTAAGGGATTAAATGTGGGAATCTATTATTTCCTTAAATTCGATTAGGAATACGAAAACCCCCAACCACTTCAAATTCGAATGTGAATCAAAGATCTAGAGTTCATTGTTGGGTCAGAGATCACAATCCGATTTATGCACTAATTGCGATGGTCATGTCAGGCTCTGTCGAGTGTCATCCGTCGAACAAAAGAATTGTGGCTGTGTGTCTGTGTGTGTCTCTGTGTGTGTGTGTGGCCAAAACACTTGACTTGTGTGTTGTGTGCGTGCCAGGCCGCAAATCGGCAACTAATCAATCAATTGGAGGGGGCCACGGCCATGTTCCACTTTTTTTCTTCTTTTCTGTGGCGCTGGGGTAAGGCCTACTCGATTGATGTTTGAGTGGCATCCCCCCCCCCCCCCCATATGATGGATTGGATTGTGCCAAAGTTTGATTTTGGTTTGGATTTCGACTTCGATTGGCAGGGAGAAACATCTAAAATCCTAGTGAAGACCCAACGAAGCTGTGGAGGTCCTGGAGATCTAAATCCCATTTCAAGCGTTAATCTTCCATGGCAAAAATTAACCGAAAAGAAAAGCCCGCGTTTTCCTTTAATTATAACATGATTTATGACTCAATTACCGTTTAATAGTCCGTTCCCGGCCTTTCCTTGACTTTGATTTGAGCCAATGATTTTCCTTGGTTTTCCCACGATTTTCTTGCCCTCCTCTTGTCACACTTCACTTCACGCTTTTCAACACCATTTGCGAAGGAAAAGCTTTCTGCCGAAAATTTAATTTTCTTTAATCTTTCTTTCACTTTTTTTTTCTTTCTGGAGATAAAAGCCTTGTTTTAGGCATCCGCTGGTGCCGCTGCCATTTGGCGGCCTCTGACTATTTTTTTTTTTTTTTTTTGGTTGGGCAAGTTGGCGCCTATGCCCCACACACACGCACACGCACACACACTGGCACACACACTCTCCGTAGTCCGGAAAATGGGAGAAAACACTTGAAATTTGTTGGCTGCTTTGGCGCGACTTTCCGGTTAGCGAATTATTTTGTTGAGGGGTTTTGTATCTTTTTTTTAGAGCATTTTCTATCTCTTTTTTAGAGGGTATATCATTTGTGGGGGTAACTTCCTTTAGAGGGTATTAGAGGTTCCTTCTCGTGTTTTTTTTGGGGGCGCTGTTTGGTTCCTTTCTTTTTTGGGGCGTTGCTTTCTCTTAATCTTTTGATTGTTGCAAATGCAACAAGGGAATCCCCGTGCACACACCCGTGCACGCACACACACACACACAGATACACAAATACACTGCTCGAAGGAGTTTTATGATTCCTTTTTTTTTGTTTGGGTGGAAAATCCGCGACGCACCGCGTTCGTCGTACCCGTTTACTCCGAAGTCGGGCGCTGTGGCGGACGCCTGGCTGCCGTTTCACCGTTTCGCCGTTTCGCCGTTTCACCGCTTACCGTTACGTGTTACCACACAACACAAATATCGAACGTGAACTGACGACATGAAGAACGAAGTCCGAGGACATTGGAGGCATGGCATCGAACGAAAGCGCGACACACAGAGCCCCAGAGGATGTGTCTGGTCTGTCGTTCGGTTCATCGGGTGGCGGCTGGCTCCTTCGTTTGTCGTTAGCGAGCACCAAGACGCCAAACGGCCGACGGGGGGAACTACAGAGCAAGAGCGAGAGCGAGCTGAGAGAAAGCGAGAGAGCGAGGCGTTGCTGTGAAGGGGTAATAGGGGGAAGAGAGTGTATCCCCTTATTTGGAGGGGCGATGTCTATTTGCAGGGACTGCTGAAAATTACCCCCTGTTTGAGGTGGAGCAGCAATTTTCAGGAGTTCGAAAATAATTTCGAATGAAACTTGTTGCTAAACGAATGCGACTTTTGGAGTTTTCAAAGCAATATCCGATTGAAAGTGAGGTGTAAGAATGACATAGGATTTTTAATTTCTAATTAATAAAATATGTACATATATATTTGTATTTTCGGAAAGAAAATCATACCTATTCATAGATGGTCGTAAAACAGATGAACGTGTTCAAACGATTCGAAGATTTAGTAAGAAGATTTACACTCATTTTGCCTGGCTATTATTTGATTATAATAAACTCTAATTAAATAAATACCCTCTCCAGGATTTTCTTACGTGTTTACGTCTTACCAAAACCATTTATTGACATAATTCGGTGTTTAAATTTCCATTGAATTTTATCATTATTGTCATCGTTAATCTTAATTTAAAACTATTTAAAATATACATATATAATTTATTACATTTGTATTTTCCTTTAAAAAATACATCATAAAATAAAACAAATAATAAATAAATAATAAAACAATAAAAATAAATAAATCATAAAATAATTAAAAAGGAATCAAAAATAATAATCAAAATAATTAAAATAATATAATTATAATTATATATCTTATATACTTATTTTAATTATTTTGATTATTATTTTTGAATATTTTTTATTTATTTATTGTTTTATGATTTGTATTTTTTAATTAAAGTAAGATTATCCGTGATTCTACAAATTAAATAATTATTGTGGGATATACATAAATACAAATATACAATTTGCTCATACACTTAAGCCACAAGAACAACACCAAGCGAAAGTCAAGAAAAATAAAATATGTAAAATGTAATGTAAAATATTTATTTCAAATATGTAGTAAATTTTAAACAAATATTTTCATAATATTTGTATGTAAAATATTTATTTAAAATACATATAAAGTAAATTTTAATCAAATATATTCATTATAATGCCAAAATGTATGTGAAAATAATTTTTTTTTACATTTTTCACTCTCGTAGAAAAATTTGTTTTCTACATTTTTAGGTACAGTTGAAATATTACAATCTAAAACATTTTTTCTCTGGGTCTACATAGGAGTATGTGTAATTTTTTTTTACTTGTAAATTCTACAAAATGCATTTAAACTTAAGATTAGATACCCAGAAAATACAGTAGAGATACAGTTGATTCGCACTTAGATACATATACATTTTTCCCGTTCCATGAATTTTCCAGCAATTATCTCTTGACAGCATAGCTATTTTATTCGGTAAAACAACCATGTACGTTTTCCTCTATTGTTCAGAATATTTTTCAGAATAAGAGGGATATTTTTTTTATTTTTAACAAATACTTTTAGACAGGAAACAGCTCCAAAGCTATCTGAAAGTTTCGCCAGCTTCCATGGAGCTTTCATCTGGACATAAATTCCTCAAGCTTTTTGTAGAATTAAGCACAGCAAATGGAATGGGTCTCTTAAAGCTTGAATCTCTTCCCAGGATCTTTACCGAAAGTTCACCGAAAGTCTCTTGAAAAGTTTGATGAAACATAAAAGTGTTGTAGAACTTTGAAGTATTAAGAATATATTCCGATAGGAAAATGTTTAATTTCAAGACATTTTCAGAGTAGTACCTGGGTTTTCCGATAGAAAAAAGGCTCTAATTCCAGTGGGAGTTCCGTCCCTTCGGATTCCTCTGCCTGAAAAACTAATTAAAACCAAGAAAAAGGTCTGATGTCATATATCTCAATGGATATTTTTCCTTTTCTCGACTAACATTTATGGTCCCCTTTTGTTCTTCCATAAACCATCCATTGGAAAGGTGTCCTTTTTACAGTTGAGCAAACCCATAGTTTTACTCACTTTGTCTTCGGCAAAAGTCTGTGAAATTCTTCTGGTATTCTTCTGGTATTTATGGAGCGACAGGATTGCAAACTGCAGCCAGGAGCCAGGGGGGGAGGGGGTATGGGGCTTGCGGTTTGTGGCTTTTTGCTTACTGCTCATTTTTCTCAAAAATCCAAAAAGAAAATAGTATATAGATGTCATCTGCAGGTAAAAGCAAATGCATAATTCAATTTTCGATTTTTCTTTCGTTTTTCTTCTATATTTTCCTAAACGCCACGAATGACCTGCGAATGGCCCACTAAAAATCGAGGTCAATGGCCAGAGATGAGTGAAAGAAAGAGGAGTGGAGGCACCCCAAATGATTCCGTGGGGGGAAAGCCCTGTCTGTGGCATTGTGTGTGTGTGTTGCATCCTGCTGGCTGGCTGCTGTTGCAAGGCTGACCTTATAAATCATAATTTCCAACAAATAAATCCTTCACGGACAATTTAACATTGCAGCCCCGGTCCCGGCCCTCAGAAGGAAAAAAAACTGCAACAGTCGTCGAAGCTTTTTCGCGGGAGGGAGGAGGAGGAGGGGAGGGAGGAGGGTGGAAATTTCTGGTTCTGTTTCTGATTTTGGTTTTTTCTTTCTTTTGAGATTCGTTTTTTTTTTTTTTCTGCCAAAATGGATGCCAAAGGGCAAACGGAAGTGGAGTCTTCATGTGTGTGTGTGTGTGTGTGTGTAGGAAATGGATATTAATTTGTGTGGGGCATCTTCCACATGCAGCAGTGATTGATGGTTCATCATTCTCATCCGTTCCTGGATTTCCTCCCTCGTTTTTTGTGTGTGCTTGTGGCACACCTTTTGACACTGGAATTAGGAGTTGGATCCCATCGGAGTAGCATCCTGTTCGCTTCATTTGAAATGTGCCTGGTGTGGATGCCACAAATATGCTGATGCATTCGTTCTTACCGACCGACTGAAGGCAGTTATCGATCCAATGAAATGCACATAGAAGGGATCCCAAATTCTGGTCTTTCTGTTGCTTATTTGATGTGTGTCTGTGTGTGTCTGTTTTGTGGTCAATAAGGAGCTCCTTCAGCTCCTCCAGCTCCTCTTTCCTCCTCCATTCCATATGTCGGCTGCGGTTCTGCATCTCTGCATTGATATCCGTACCATTCCAAAGATTGCTCACAAAAATGTTATTTACGCACATTTCGGAGATGAGCAGAAGGAAAGGGAGAGCCAGCAGATGGAAGGGAGAGCCCGGAGATGGCGGGGAGATGGAAAGTAGAGACGGGAGAGGGCTAAGAGGAGCGGTGAGCAGGCGAATGTCAGTCGAGAATATTTGCGTAATTTTGAACTTGGCATTTGGACAATTGTGTTTGAATTTGATTTGTAGTCCATGAAGCATGCAGCATGCAGCATGCACCCATGGCCATGCCCCCGTTTCTCTGTCTCCCTCTTAACCGATTTCAAATAATCAAACATTTGACTAGCATTTTGGCTCCATTCGTGCAACACACAAACAAAAGCACACATTCGAGGCACGTTGACATGTGTGCCCCCCCCCCCCCCCTTCCCCCCTACCGTTCCCTCACGTTGCAAGAGCTAATTAAAGCGCGCACGCGTGTGTGATGTGCCACGCCAGATGTTGTTGATGCTTGTAGATGTCTCAAGACCCCAAACAGCAGCATCAGAAGCAGCATCAGCAAAAGTGAGCACAAGAGAAAGGGCCTGCTGGGAGGGTAGACGCAGGAGATACCCCTGGCTTTTAGCGATGTATCTGCAGGTCTTAGGAGATGGAATTGTCTTCTGTTTTGATGAAAGATCGTTTATATTTGTATTTTTATGGAACAGTGATTCGATGAGTATCTAATTTTGATATTTGAAACCGATTTGAGAGGCTTCCACCTCCATTTGAGAGGGAAACTACATTAAAACCGAGAAACCTATGAGATACATATACGGGGACCCCTTCAGCAAAACTGTTAAAGGCTTCCCCTTCTTCCTTTCTTCACCCAAAAAACCCTCTTCCCAATAAACCTAATTCCCTGCCTTTCAGGAACGGCCCCACAGGGTACGAAAATGGTGGATGTCTTGGGGGAAAACTGTAGGAGAAACAGTGGCAGTGGCAGTGGCAGAAACAGAATCCATGCCTCCCTGCGCTTTATTCTAATCTCAACCGCAACATGTTTTAAATTTAGCATAACATTCGGAGGCACCACCAAACGACGGGGAAGGGGCATGGACATGGGCTCTCTCTCTATCTCTATCCCTCTCTCGTCTCGCTGGAATGGGCGGGCGGCTCTCTCTGTGGCTCGTGTCTCAACTTTATGCAAAGGTCGCCTCATCAACAACATCTCGGGGAGACCTTTGGAGACTGGGGGAGTACGGAGTATTGGCTCTGGCTGTGGATGAGGGGGGGACTCCCATACCTTCGGGGTATTTGAACTTCAGAGGCAGAGTGCCTCGCGTGGCATTGCGTGTTGTGTTTTGATTTGATTTTTGTCGCCGCCGCCGACGACGACGCCATTAAAAAGGTAAACAACAAGAGTGTTTTTTCGCCTCTTTTTCGTCTTTTTTGTTTTCTCTGAGGCTGAAGAAAAGTCCTCGAAAAAGTGAAAGAAGAATTATTAAAGTAAAGCACTTGAAATATCAAATGTTTTTTGATTGAATACTTAAATGTAGATATTTTGGGAAGGCTTAAAATTGTTATTTCGGTGAAAAATATTAAACGAAAATGTATCTTAATTTAGGAGAGTATCTTTACTTATTTTGTATGACTTTTTGCTACTTTTTTCCCTATTTTGTTGGAAAAATGCTAAAAGAATATTTATCTGAATTGCAAAAGATATTTTTTACAATTTTTCAAACTTTCTAGAATGCATTCGGAATGCCTGAAAATAAAAAATTGTTGAATATTAAAGCAGAAAAGTATCTAAAGAAATTAAGTTTTATTTAAAAAGTTTAATAAATAAATAAATGAAATAAATAAATAAATTAAATAAATTGTATAGAAAAGAAGGTTTAAAATTCTAGACCTTTACACTGTCACCAGAATGAAAGATACACAGTATTTTAGATACAAATATCTATCTACAAATCTATTGATGCTGCTTAGAGGCAAATATACCTAAAGCAAATGTGTCTTTACGCTGAAAAGATACTTTTCAAATGGTTCTAGAATTTAAATCTTGAGTAAATGTTTTAGAATGAAACTGTTTTGAGTATCTAGATACACATATACTTCAATAATATGTATTTTCTTTGTCTTAAGATCCTTCTCAAATGTTTCAAGAGCTGTTTCGAGTAATTAGATATTAAATTACTTAAAGAAAAGATACTTTTAGCATAGAAAATTATGCTGAATCATTAGTATTACTTTAAGATGGAAGCTAAGCTGTTTTGTATATTTACCCAGAGATTAAAGATAAAACCAAAGGAGAAAAAAGCAAAGGAAAAAGGAAGGAAGGAAGAAGGAAATATGAGGTGCAGCCGCCCTTCCATTAGCATATCGTAATCGTTTTGCCCGGCCACTAAATCATGCGAATTTCCCCCCTGCTTCCATTTGTCCCGCTTGCCACTAGAGTATTCAAATTTCGTTGGAAATATGCGGCATGCTGCTGAATGATATCTAGATGATGATTCTGTTCCATTTAGTTGCATGCTACAACATTGCAGACGATGCATAAATTTGCAGCCATTTATAGCCCTTGGGGGTGGGCAGCGGGGGGGGGGGGCGGCTTGCACTGCTGCAGCGGTGTGTTTTAATGATTTACCAATGATTTTTATTAATAAATGAATGCCGTGTACAACAATAAAATATCCACCACTATGCATATTTTCCACTTTTCGAAAGATAAACCCCGACCATCGAATGGCAAATCAAAAATGCATTCAAATGGAACAGAACGGGCACAGAACGGAGGGTTACGCCTCTTTCAATATGGAATTTCATATAAAATATGCAATTTTTGGACAGAAAAAAATACTTTAGAATAGGGAGAGGGAGGGGGAGTCAATTTAAACATATTCTGAAATTTCCATGCAATAAAATGCAGGAAATACACTATAGAAAATCAAGAGTAACTTTGACTTTGAGTGGTGCAAGGACATCATTAGGAAGGTGCTTCAGGAAGAGCCAGAAAGTGAAGCGATATTGGTGGATGGATGGAGGGAGTTGCCTGATAAGAAAGGTGCTTCCAAAGGGTCTTTGGAGTGGGCGAAATAGAGATGGAATTAGGTGGAAACTATATCCCTTAGGAGAACATTATTGGAAGGGACTTTAGAGACTTTCTTTGCAACTGAAAATATCTTAAAAAAATCAATAGAGGAATGATAGAAATGTGTTTAAAAGGTGCCTGAAATAACCCTTTGATTGAGACCCCAAATTATTTGTGGAATAACCCCAGAAATCGCCCTTTCCCCTGCACTGGCCACACTCAATTGGAAAAGCATTAGCGACCACCCCCCCTGGAGCCCCCCTTTCAGAATTCCCCTTTGATTTCCCCTTGATTCCCTTTTGATGAAGTAATTCAATGTTGAAATTCAATACGATACGAGGCGTCTATGCAAATCCATAATCCACTCGATCGATACACAAAACCGGGAAAAGGGCATCCATTCGAGTCCTGTGCAAAATATAATCCCTGTCGTAAACAATCTCCATGCCACGATTATTGTTAACCCAAAAACGGCCAAAACAAAAATCCATAAAAATATTAATAGCATAAAAATCTAGAAAAAAGCAACACAACGCACTACATGCAACATGCGGTGGTACACAATATTGGCGTATGTTTTGGAGCAGCAATAAAAAGAAAGGGGGAATGTATACATTTTTTTTATATATATAGTGGATCCCTCGGATACTTTTTTGGGTGGGGGGAGGTGTGTTTTTTTATGGCCAATTGTTTCGTTGATTCCCACCCGCATTCGGTTCCTTTTTTTTGGTGTTGTTTGCGTTAAATAAATTGCACTGTGAAAAGTGCAGGGAAATAGTTAAGTGATTGATTTAGTGCTGCCTGGTGGCACAGCCCCCCCCCCCGTCCCTTGCTGGAGGGGCGCAAACGAAAATTGATTTCAAATTGAGAAATTGGTTGGCGGTTGGGCTCTCAACATGAAGTGGGGCCATTCCCATGAATGAATTAAGCGGGAAATTTCTCTCTGGTGTTTACCCAAAAAGTTTGGGCATAAATTCAGTGGAGTCTCTGGCTATTTCCAGTGGAGTCTTTAAGCCATTTTCTAAGCTTGGAAAACTTTTTGGTTTGCATAGAACTTGTCTCGGTGTCGGTTTCGCCTTAAATACTTGATGACTTTCCCTAGGCCGCACTGCCACGCTCCATGGATCCGCGGAGCTGCGTGGCACTTGAGCCGCAAAGCGGCCATTAGGCGACTGATGCAGACAGATGCCACAGCGACATGCAACAGGGGGATGGAGCGCGTGGTACAGGGAAAAGGCTGTGCCAGGGAGTAACGGCATGAAAACTATCTTGCCACTCAGTCGAGAGAGAGAGGGGCAGTGGCAGCGGCAGCGGCAGCGGCAGCGGCAGCGGCAGCGGCAGAGTGGCATCATCCACTTGAGCTATGCGAGAAGCTGTAGGTGCAGCAGCAGCAGCCACCGGGGGGGGGGAAGAGATGGAAAGCGAATGGTAATGGTAATGGAGATGAGCCGAGAGGAGTTGCAAGATGAAGATGAAGCGCAGAGAGAGAGAGTGTTGCATGATAAAGTGGCCTGCCCCCTGGTTGGTCCTGCGAATGAAAATCTAGAAAAAGTGACAGAAATAAAGACAAAGAACATGGCAATTGTTGCCATCGGATTCCCGCCTTCTTTCTTTCTTATTACCAACAACATTTTGCAATTAGCCAAAAGGTTGTCCTGCGGATAACCTGGGGAGCAATCGGGCGTATCCTGTGGCCACACGTAGAGCCCCCGTAAATTCCTAGATGGCGTCTCGCCATTTTTAATCACACGAAAATTGCGCTAAATCATTTTCTAATTGCCTCCTGTGGCATAAACAGTGACTCTCTAATGAGTTTGCGACGCCCAGACACCCCGAAAGCTGTCGAGGCACACGTATCTGTATCTTTTATGTGTATCTTTAACAGCAGATGTGTCAATAAGAGGAAGGAAGCGCCTGCCTGTGTGTGTGTGTGGCAAGTATCTTAAGAAGGCAAGTATCTGAAAAATAAGTATCTGAAGAAGAAATATCTTAATAGGGTATACTGACAGCAGGACAAGGCTCGTTTCGTTTGAGGAATTAAATGAGAATTTTTATTAAATTTTATTTTGAATTTTTGTTAAAATTTAGAGCGGAATTCTGCCCTGTATATTATGAAGAGAGTGCTTTTGGGTTCTGCCTCAGTTTTGAGAAAAGCCTGACCGGCAGAAGTATCTGAGGGAGTGACTGAAGGAGAAATATCTGATGAAGAAGTATCTGACCAAAAATATGTGAAGAATAAGTCGTCATCTGTAGAAAAAGCATCTGAAGAGGAGCTAGCTGAAGAAGTATCTAAGCAAATATCTGAAGGAGAAGTATCTAAAGAACTGGCAAAAGAAGAAGTATCTAAGCAACTAGCAGAAGAGGAAGTATCTAGAGAACTAGCGAAATAAGAAATATCTAGAGAACTAACAGGAGAAGAAGTATCTAGAGATTTAGGAGAAGAGGAAGTATCTAAATAAATAGCAGAAGAAGAAGTATCTAAAGAACTAGGAGAAGAAGAAGTATCTAAGAGCTAGCAGAAGAAGTATCTAAAAAACTAGCAAAATAAGATTTATCTAGAGAACGAGCAGAAGAAGATGTATCTAAAAAAAATTGTTGAAGGAAAAGTATCTAAAGGACTAGCAGAAGAAGAAGTATCTAAAAAACTAGCAGAAGAAGAAATATCTAAGGAACTAACAGAAGAGGAAGTATCTAAACAAATTTCTGAAGGAATAGTATCTAAAGCAATAGCAGAAGAGGAAGTATCTAAAGAACTTGCAGAATAAGATGTATCTAGAGAACTAACAGGAGACGATGTATCTAAACAAATTTCGGAGGGAGAAGTATCTAAAGAACTAGCAGAAGTGGAAGTATCTAAGTATATATCTGAAATACTACTTGAATCTAAAGAACTAGCTGAGGAAGCGGTATTCGAACAAGTATCTGAAGGAGAAGTATCTAAAGAACTAGCAGAAGAGGAACTATCTAAAGAGGAAGTGCCTAAAAAGAAGTATCAGAAAAAAAGTATCTAGAAGAGTAGTGCGTATCTAAAGAAGAAGTATCTACATATTTAACAGAAATAATTGTTTGAAGAGTCTGTGGGGGAAAGAAAAGGAGTTCACAGGGAAGTTCCTTGAGAAGCAGTCCTCTTCTTAGGCCTAGAGTATCACCTCTTCGACCTCTGGGCCTGCCTTTCAAGCGCTCTCCAAGAGTCATGTTTGCATATTGTGTGTATGCCCAGAAGCAGCAACAGCAGACTGTGTGCTAATTATCCTCAAAATTTTGTGGATTTCATGCTCCACCACACCCCACAAGCTAATCCTTACGGTCGTCGGCCTGGACTCTCTGGTGGGTGCCCAACCAAAGTGTCCTGCAGGACAGCCATTGTGGGACTTTTGGGAGCGCATAATATTGCCAGGAGATGTGAACGCTTGAATGGGTCATTAGCTTCCAATTAGTTATTGTTAATTTGTCGTTTTCCACAAGGGGAGGGGGAGGAGGGGGACGAGTGTGGCATGCAGATCCTTGTGGTGGCAAGTGCTGCATCTCGAGAGAGGGTGTGTGCGCTTATGGGGATAGAATATTAATTATGGTTTGATGGCATGTGATGGTACGTTCTCTCCCCTTGTGTCCTGGCTCCACGTTCATCCAATGACCAGTTTCATAATTGCTTTCCTTATGAATTTTGATTGTGTTTTGACGGAAAGGCAGAGTGAAATGAATGATGTGGCAGAGGGAAATGAATGCTTATCGGGGAGTGGAGAAAGCAGAGAGTAATGAATGATTTTCTGCGAGAAGAAAGCAATAAATGAACGCCATTTTGATACAGAAATTAGCACAGTTATTAATTAAACGGAACTTATACGAAAAATGATGTAAAGAGTGATGAAAAAGTCTTCGATCTATAGATAGAACCCTCCATCTATGTATGACTTTGTGGGGGCAAACATGTCTGAAACTCTGGCCACACCCAACGTTCTTCCCCCATTTCTATGCCGCAGAGTGTTGCATGCCCCTGCCACCCTCCGTTCATTGCCTTTTCCGCCTAAATTGGCACACGTTCAGAGTGTGGTGGACAACCCTTCCTTTGGGGTGAACAAGAGCGACGGCGACATGGTAGATGTTTTGTTTATTTTTGTATCCACGCGCTCGTGGCAAGTGCAGCGCGTAAATGTGGCATCGCATCGACGTCAGGCAGCAGCAGGGCACGTAATGCCTCAAACTGGAGCCAAGTGGAGGAGGCAAGGGCCAAAAGGGTTGCAACAGCATCATCATAGCGGAGGAAACTGCATAAATAACAGCACGTGGAGGGGAGGTGGGGAGAAGGGCTTGGGGGGGAGGGGAGTACCACAAAAGAACGACAAAGTTGCCGCTGCGGTGGCTGATGTTGATGTTGATTGTGTGGCAGGGGCAACATCCATGATCTCCGGCACTAAACGACCCTTGCAGCACTCGTGATTGGGATACAGTTTGTGGCATGATTGATGTGCATGCGGTGCGGTTTCAATCAAAATATGAAACTGATTTTAGAATAAATATGTATGTTGCATGTTTATTCCCCTCAGGAGGAGAACTTTTTTAGAAAAAACAACAAGTTTTCCCTTTGTTTGCGGCGTGACTTTTGCTTGTGTTTTCCTCAACTTTTTCTCTGTTGAAAAATTGCATTTTTCTCGACTTTTTCTCTGCTGAAAAATTGCATTTTAATTAAAAAACAGCTCAAGTGCACTTAAGTGTTGTGCTGCCGCTGTGTTCTCCCATAGCCACGTCAGCAATCGGACAGGGAAATGCTGGAAAAAAACAAGCACTGACTGCAAGTGCAACATGCAACACCCACACACACACACACACAGAGAGAGACCATGCAACAATGACAGCACCGGCAACAAAGCAAACAACAAGAAACAACAGCAAAGGCAAAGGCAAAAGCAAAAGCAATGACTGGACGGGCAAACGCCCAACAACAATTAAGACAACAATACTCGAACAAGAGAGTCCTCCGAAGAGCCGAAGTGTAAGGAAAAGAGCAACAAAACGGGGGAAAATAATATAAAATATTCACCAAATTGGAGGCAAGAGCGAATTTTGAATGCACTTTTTACGGGAAAAAGGGAGAGACGATGGGAAGGGGATGGAAAGGGGATTGACTATGGATTAAATGTAGATTGATGGGGAATTGAGTCTGAATATCATGTAGATTGAATGTAGATTGCAATATGCATCGTTTGTATTAAATATGGATTGCATGTGGCTTGCATAAAGATGATTGTGGATTGTATGTTGATTAAACGTGGCGTTTGTGGTATAATGATCAGCGCAAGCGAGATACATTTGGATCGCATGTGGACGGTATGTGTATTGTATGTGGATCGTATTTTTTTTTTTCTTTGATTGTATAATGACTATGTGTAACTTTTCTGGGTCTTCAATTCAAATCAAATTTGGATTGTATGTTGTTTATGTGTGGATATTGTGGTATTTGAATTTAAGTAGCATCTGGTTTGTGTGTGGAATGCATGAGGATTAAGTAGTGATTAAATGTGGGCTTTATGTATTTTCAATGTGAATTAAATGTAGGTTCCCCCAACAAAATGCCACTCTCTGCCCTCCACGCTCCTAAATCTCTCCTAAATAACATACCCCATCCCATAGCCAATGGACTCGTGCTACCCTTGACAGTGTCTCCAAGAAGTTGCATGGCAAATAAGCAACGAAATTTATATCATTTTGCGCCGATTTACGCAAGGAGCCAAGAATGGGAAGCCGCTCCCGCTTGACTTACGCTTGCCGGCAGAGAGCCTGGGCCGTGTATCTGTGCGATACATTTATGAGAAGATGAGCAAAGGAGACGCAATGCGCTTCCTTTGCGGCACTTGCAACCTGCAGCTCCGATAAGCTGCTTCTGTGTGTGTGCGATGACTGCAGGAAACAGGATATGACATATTTTATAATGCGTAACAGATGCGCGCAACATTTCGGGGCATCATCCCACTCCCACTGCTCCTGCCTTGGATGTAACAATTTAATTTCGTTTTTATCCTCATAAAGGCAAGTGCCTTTCCTGCCTGCAGGCTGCCTTTGACGTAATTATGAAAATATTCCAAAGGAATTGGTAAAAAATTGTTAAAAATTCATTTGCATAGCTTCTCCAGAAAAAAACCCCAAAAAGGTGGCCAAAAAAAAATGGTCTTCAAATGGAATTTGAATTGCAAAATGTGAAATAATCACGTGATCGGGTGGACAGGGGGGAGGGGGGAGTACGCCGTAGCATAATAATAACAAAATTGTTAATTGAATGCAAATGCGAGAGCAGACAGCTCAATTAATTAATTATTCAACAGCTAAAAGTACGAGTACATCTTGAAGCGGAATTATACGCACCTTTATTGGAAAAAATTAAACTAAAAAGTTAGCAAAAAAAAAAAATGGATTTAATTTTAAATCTAAAAAACCTAAAAAGAATTAGATTTGTATCCTTTTTTAGCTCTCATCACTGAAGTGGTTTATTAATTAAATGATTTGGTATTTTTTTTAGGGTAAAAATCATAGAAGTTGGGGAGATTTTTAAGACTAATACAAAATAAAAAATATTGGAAAACTTGTATAAATTTTATTGATTATAAATTTTAATGTTTATACCTATTAGATGTTAAAAAATCATGTCAATGGGTTGATTAGTTTAGTGGGAGTGCAGAAGACAAGTGTCGTTGGGCTCTTTGAACACCTGGCCTGCGGCAAGAGCCGTGGGATTTGGGAGACCAGCGTTTTTGGGAATGCCTACCATCGATATAGTATGTATAGGAACCGAGAACAGTGTAAATTTGAGTTCGTTTAAATCAAAATTGTATTTAAATCTGTGCCCCATTCATGTGGAACTTTGACCCAAACTCTGAATGGGATATGGAGTGAAAAATCCCCGAAAACTAAGAGAAGGGCAGTGGAATGTGGAGAATTACCTCCATCCCCTCGTGGCAGATGACAAACACGTAAGCCGCCACGCGTAAGCGAAAACTTTCCACCACCCCACAGCACACCCACATCCCACACCCCCCTGGCCAGACTTTTTGGTTTTTTTTTTATAAATGCATAAAAGCGTAACTGGAGTACGTGGCGAAAAAAGGAGAGCGAGAGAGAGAGAGAGGGAAAACTTGTTTCATTTTCGCAGTGGAAAAAAAGTTTGTTGCCGCCACCGCCGCAGCGGGCATTAACAACACTTAAAATGCCTGCAGCGTTTTTCCTTTAATACAAGTGGAGGACAGGCCACTGTCCAGTGTCCACTGTCCAGTGTGTGGTCTGTGTGTGCCCCAAAAACTATCTGGCAGTACGCTTTTAGCCTTTAGTCCACTCGAAAGGGAAGTTTCTAGGGGTCCACTCGAAGAGGCAGCAGGCAGTCTCTTTTGCCTTTCACTCTCTCTCACTCACTCTCTCTCTCTGGCTTTCTCTATTTAGTTTTGATTTAGTTTCCCTCCCGGATTTTATTTGGTTAGACATCTCTTTTGGGGCATCTAAAGGGCATCGCTCAAGTGTAAATGAGTGTCGTTTATTTTTCGCCTCCCCCCCCATCACTGGAAAGACGGATTTCCGCAACGAATTAAAGTTGTATCTCCTTCATTTGCATAGGCAATCCACCCACCGCATTTCACATTCCTTTTGGACGCCACACAAATCTCTGGCTAAATCTGTTAACGGTTTACTGAAGTTTACTTAAACGCTGGCTGTCCTTCGGGGGACTCAAAAATCAATAGCCTACTTTACGCCAAATTTACTGCCCAAGGAGCCATCGAGTGAGCATCGCTTACTGCTGCTCCTTCCGCTGCTGTGTTTTCTACTCAATTGAATCCTTGAAGTAGTTTGGGGGCTACTCTCACTCCAGCTCCTCCCCTCTCTTTGTTCTGGGCATATCCCCTGATTAGCGTAAAAAAGTTTCGAGTCCAATGAAATGACAAAAAAAAAATCTACGATTACAAGTAGTTTTGCAATAATTCAAATTTGCATATTCACGGGTCCACGGCTCCACGGTTTCTGGGTTTTAGAAAGGGTATACTTTGGTGGGTATTGGGTGTGGAATTAGAGCTTTGGTTAGTAGGAAAGAGAGACTATAGATGCTATGTGTTCTATGGGATCAAAAGACTTATTCATCTATTAGTTTCAAGGGAAACTTGTACCTCTTTTTAAAATCTATCTGCCTTAAAGTAAAGATTAAAGAACAAAATAGGAAACCCATCGCTTGAAGAGCGTTGCTTTCTTATATGTACCCCCGTGAATCCTCAGGAGATCTCAAATTGAATGTCTTGGGGTTGAGGGCTGTTCTCCATTTCGATGATTTTCTGCCACCAAATCTGGTTAGCAATTCTCTTATAAGTCCCATGGACTGGTATGTGGGATGTTTCTCTATAAGAAACGGGGTCTTCTCTAAGCTTTTTCGGCTCTCTGTTGGGTCTTTCTCCTCTAGAAATACTTCCTGGCACTCCTTTTCGACTCCAAGTGGATAAACAACTAGTTTTTAGAAAGAAGCAATCTTAAAATGTCTGCAAAAAATATATTGAAATTGTAAGATGGATAAATTTCCCATAGATTTATGGTAGAGTATCCCCATCTTCTTCCTATGCACCTCTTATTTTTTGTCTAGTTTTTCATTATTTTTTTATGCATTTTTTTTGTGTACTTATTTTTTTTTTTTTCTCTGGCGCGGGGCAAAAGTTGAGTGCATTTCTTGGGGCATTTCTTGAGCAATTTTTTTGGCTAATTTATTTGCACTTCACTCTGCGTGGCGCTGCCTCAAGTTAAGCACTTGACTCGTGAGGGACTCCGTAGACTGGCCTTTCACTGGGTTTTTTCCTCCGCTTCTCTGGCTTTTCTTGGCTGGTAAATACTTGCATTTTATTAGATATCTTGAGTGGGCCTTTGGTGCATTCATAATTCCATTTTATGCCGGACTAAGGCCAGGGATTAAGGCATATAATTAGCGCCAAAAATATAAGTTTTCGCTCGAATTAAATCATCCCAAGGCATCGTCTGTTTCCACTATCTGCTGGAAGTTTTTCTTGCCTTAATTTCTGGCCAGAAAAAAACAGGAAAAAAGGAAAAGGCACTGAGCACTGTTTTCCTTTACGACGCTTTTCTTTCTTGGTCTTTTGGTCATTCCTGACTTAATTAGAGTTGGCTTTCATTTGGGCGCCTTTTACTTTGGTTTTGCTCTTCCAGGCTTTCGTTTAACTGCTGCCACATGGTGCAAGCATCCCCCCCCCCCCCTCTTCCACCATCTACCCCCCACTCAAAGCAAAACACAATTACATTCGTTTTCTCTTCTTTCTTTCAGTATTCTTTTTCGTTATCCTTTCGCTTAGAGGCGAAAAACTTTCATTTTTAACTTGATTTTTATGTTCTCTCTCCCTTGACTGTTTTTTTTTTGTGCCCTTTTCTTTCTCATTTGAGTGGGCGTGGCATGTGGCAAGAATTATGCGCCACGAAATGCCATTATGCAAAATGTCCTCTGTCCCTCTGTTGCAGCTTCTGCCTCGGCTTCTGCTGCAGTAAGCGTAATCGAAGTTAATTAGATTGCATGACCCCCCTCGCCCCCAGGGGAGGGGAGTGGGAGTGGATTGGCAGCAAATTAGTGAAGCAAGAAATCGAAAAGGGGTTATAAAAATGTCCAGAGCTCTTTTTATGAGCTTACGCATGGAGAACATGAGTAAAATGATTCTCAAAGAATGGTTTGAATGTGACAAACCCAGGAAAAAGGAAACCAGGGAACCCAGGGAGAGGCGGGTCAACAAAGAGCGTAGCAGGATGCTGGGATTTCTGGCCTAAAAGCAGGGATTTCTGGCTCAAAAGCAGGGATTTCTGGCTTAAATTCAAGGATTTCTGAGCCAACCAAAAACTTCAATCCCCTGCAGCTTTTTGCCTTGTTTTTGTTTGATTTTTGACAAGGCATTCGATTAGTTTTTGGCACTTATCAACAAAATTTGTATTCAATTTGTAGCCAGCCCCCCCGCTGCCCCACAGAAATTTGTTTATGCAATTGATTTGGCACCTCAAGCGTCAGCACCGACATACTCGAATTAGAAATAGAAACCCAATTTATTTAAATGTATTTATTGGCCAACAGAAAGTAGAGAAACACACACAGAAAAAAAGAAGGAAACATTTGAGATGAATAATGTATTTCTTGATAAATTGACAGGCAGACAAACACAATTTTGTGTTCATATTTAGACCAAAAAAACAACAACAAAAGAGAGGCAGAATTTCCAAAGTAAATGTCGAAGATTTCCGCTCTTCCCGCTGGCTGTCTGTGGCAGCTACAGAATATCTGTTGCATGGTTGAAACTTTTGCTAACTGCCACATGAATGAAAAGTTCAATTAACTTGATATTCTCGAGCATTTTCCGCACTTTTCCCGCATTTCTTTAAATTTTTATATATTTTTGTATGGTTTTTTTTTTTTGTAATAAATGCTGTGCCGCATCGTTGTCGTCTTGGGGTTTATTTTTGGTTGCAAACGCATGCGTTTTTCTTCTCTTTTCACTTGGGTCTTCGATTTTTTAATTAACTTGCAATTAAAAGGGAAATTTACGGGCGCACTTTGATGCTCATAAATTAGGTCCCTGCCACTCTCGGTGGCACTCTCTGCAAAATGCCAGATCGAAGGTAAATCAATTTCCCCAACGGCAGGCAGGACCTGCCTTTGAGATGAGGTTTTCCAGCTATTTTTGGGGAAAAAATAAACCAAAGGTGGAGCTGCCACATGCACTGACAGGAGGTGGAGTGGGAGGTGGGAGTGTGGCAGCCTGTGAAAAGGGTGAAAAAACGTGTGTACCCAGCCCTGAGTCTCGTCCAAATTGGCGATGAAGTGGCAGTAGACACAATGAAGAAGTCAAACAACTCACTTAAGGGGTTTCCCCACAGAGGAGCTGAAGAAATGGAGATGCAAAAACGGAAGGACTTTACCTTTACGCCAGGACGCAGAGAGGGAGGGGAGCGAGTGGACTGCAGTTTGCCTTTGTTTAGATTCTCTTGGCCAAAAGCCAAGCTGATTTAAGACTTTACTCGTTGCAGGCAGGCAGGCAGGCAGGCACTCGGGCCCAAGTGCGAGATTTGTGGCAGGAAGTCGGCGATAAGAGACAAAAGAGTGAAACGGAACTGCGAATCTTTGCAGTCGGATCAAAGCTGAAGTTTAAAGCGGAAGTTTTATGGAAGGAAGTTGAGGAAGTGCCCGGGAGATATCATCAAAACAGGGAAGAGGGCAATTAATGGGAAAAGCTAAGAAATTTCATTGAAATTTATTTGATTTCCATGGGCACAGCAGCCGGCAAGATTTATGCCAGTTTATGCCAAAAAAAAAATCAACTCAAGAGAGAAACGAGAAGCCATTTCTTAGAGAAGAGAGAGAGACCAGCGATGTCTAGAAAGAGAAGTGCCTGCCGGCCCCACAGTTGCAGCCTGAACGTCGATCGTGTCGCATGTGTGGATCGTGCCCCTCGTGCTCCTCTATTCTGAACTCAAATAAATCTTGTGCGTGGTCCAAAAATAAAACCCCCTCTATAAAAAAGGGGGACAAAAACAACAGAGCGTGCCAAGAAAAGAAGCCTCCACCTCAAGTAAAAACAAGCGAAAAGTGAATCGAAAAAGTTAATCAAATTTAGGGAACACTTTTCTTTCCATCAACGATCACGCTGGTCTTCCAAGGAATAATATCTGGCGAATGTGCTTCAAATTAAGGCCTTCAATCGAATGTTTTTCGATCCGAAAGTATCTGGCAATTTGTTATTTCGTAGCAGATCAAAGATTCCCATAAAGCAAATCAAGTGGAAATTTGTTTGGTAAATGCCAGCGAAAAAAAAATATTGATGAAAAATCCACAAGATGAACCCGTGCCAAATTCCATTACCAAAAATTCATTAATTACCAAAGAAAACTCTTACCGATATTTTTTTTTTTTTTTGCTCAAAATAATGTGTGGAAGTGCGGAATATTTTCATAAATCAAGAGAATCGTTAAATTTTCATCGTTGATTTTTGTGCAAATGATTTTGAATATCATGTAGAACATTCCCCGAAACAAAAGAACAACAAAAGCTATACAGGAAAATAAAGTGCTGTGTTGTGTGACGCTCATAAATATTTCAGAATATAAAAAAAAAACAATATTGAGAGGAATATTTCGGATATATTTTTCATGCGACGGATAAATAATACAAGTATTTAAGGAGGATAGGTGGAAGGGGGTAAATCGGTTAAAAAAGCAGATCTTTTGGGGTTTATTTTGCTAGATTTCTTCTCTGAAGATTATCCCAGGAATTAAGTGTATTCTTAGGTGTTTTTATTGACCATAAATTGGTGCTTTTGCAAAATAAACAAACAAAAACAATTGTGCAAACAATTTAGCATTTTTCTGTTCTGTTTCGATGATTTATAAATAAACGCTTCACTTAATTTGCATGATAATAACCGAGTATGCCAGGCCCATTGGCCCCAAAAGCCCAATGTGCCCCCACCCAAAAAAAAAAACACAAAGTGCACCACGTTTATGCGTATACCCTGTAAAGAGGGGAGGGTGTTGTGGGCCAAGAGAAGGCTCTGAATTCTTCTTTTTGCCTTGAACATGGATTTTCCCCAAGAATAATCGTTTCAGACCTTATTTTTGGGGTGTTTTTCGTAGATAAACCCACAAAACGTGCCCATTTCATGCCATTATATATATCTGTACTGAAAGAGATGTATTTCCAGGGAAATCTTAGGTTTTCCACCGCAAAAGTAGGATAACTATCTTCTTTAAGGAATTATTTTTAAGGGATTTAGATTTGAGATACAAAATCTACTCCTATTTTGAAGATAAACCATCTGGACTGTTGAAGCAATTGTAAAATATTCCTGGAAAACCCAGTCTTATGATCTTACGGCAGATGATCTCTATAGGAACGATCTCTTATCTTATAACCTTCATAGAAATCCTGCCTTTTCAAGGGTATTCCCATATTCCATACCCAAAACTGGAATAGTTGATGAAAAGTGATGTACTTCCAGGAGTATCTTAGGTTTTGAACCGCAAAAGTTAGCCTTTCCTTTCTTTTTTAGGAATTATTTTCAAGGGTAAAGATTTCAGATACAAATCTACTCCTATTTTGAAGATAAACCAACCTGACTGTTGATGCATTTCCTGGAAAAATCATGCGACAAATGATCTCTATAGGAACGATCTCTTCTCCTATACCCGTCATAGAAACCCTGCCTGCTTTTCAAGGGTATTTCCATATTCCACACCCAAAACTCTCTCTCTTGTCTCTCCCTCTAGTTGTAAGTGTGTTGATGTTTTTCGTCGGGCGAGTGAGAACCCAAAAATAAATCTCATAATTCTCTCGTAATTCTCGACCCAATCTTTTCGCATTTTCGTTGCTGTTTTCGCTTTTGGGGTTTGTTGAACTTTTTGTCGCCTGCTTTTTGCATTTGCAGCTAAAATTAGTTGCAACTAATTTGTTGTTTGTCGATGGGTTGGTTGGGGTCTCTGTTTCTCGCTTCGTTTCGTGTGGCAGAGCCGCGTGTCAAATGTGACAGCTTCGAATACTTCACTGTGTGTGTGTGTGTGTGTGTGTGTGCGTGTGTGAGTGCTAATTATGCAAATTTCCAATGTACTGTCGAGGGCAGAGTTTGAGTTTTGTTTTGTTTGATTTTGTTCCCCAAAGGGGAGGCCCTTTCTGTCATTAATTTGCATTACAAAAGAATGCTATTTGGATATTTTAAGGGGCGAAACGAGCACAGCATATGATTTATGGCACTTTTCTAGTAGGGAACATCACTGAAAACAATCAGCTATTGATTGGGGGAACCTTCAGCTACCTTCTGATGCCTTTCGTTGCTGTTCCATTTATTTAAAGTTTATTCAAGTGAATCGTGCACCTTAATTGACCCACATAGCCGACCTAGTGCCTCCATCCTAGTGGAAAATGCATTTTCCGAATTGTTTTGACCAAAGCCAAGTGCCCGAACGGATGGTAGAAGTGACTTTCGCGCCAGAGACAAAATAATCCAAAATCAAATCACTTTACTTAAATTCCAATTGTAGTTTTTCCGGCTCTGTCTCTTTTTACTCTAATTTTTCCACTTATTTTTCCTACATTTTCCCCTTGACTTACCTCCCCCTCGCGCTCTCTTGTTTCCTTTTGGGATGCGTTTTCTCTTGTCTCCTTCAGCATCTGCCAAATGGCAGAGTTTGTCTTTTATTTTCATAGAATTTTCTTTTATATTTATTTATCCACTGCTCTGTCCCCTGTCTTTCGGTGACGACATTTCGTGGATGGAGCAGCAGTGCCACAGAGACAGAGAGAGAGAGAGAGAGAGAGAGAGATAGAGTGGAATTCCGTGAATATTTCTGCTCATTCGTTTTTATTTTTAAACATTTTCGCTGTGTGTATTTTTAATGCTGTTCATTTTGTTTAAATTTGCATTGACGCACCGCTTCACTCCGCCTGTCTATTTATTTTTTATTAGTCGTATTTTTAGTGCATTTTTCGTTGTTCAAGAATTTGCATTTAATGGCCGGCTGCATCTGTCTTAATTTACTTTCACTTAGTGGATTACCAGCCCCGATCCGAGAATAGCATAAAGATTCTACTTTAAGGTCTATAAATAATCGCAATCTCTATCTCTCTCTCTCTATCTATCACCATTTTATTGATGTTGACTCAATTAGCTTTTGGTTTTTGGGAAATTTATGTGATTTTCTTATGCAAGAGAAAGCGTTTTTCACGCTTCCGTCTAAGCGCTTCGATAAACTCCACTTTAACACCCATTTTCCAGCGCTTTTCTCCCCCCCCCTAAGGCCATAGGGTCAATTCTATGTATGTTCACAGTCGATGTACCTTGACATTTATGTGTGTGTGTGTGTTTCCGGCTACACCCACACACACGCCCAGATGCCACAAAAAAAAAAATTCGAACGCGTTGAAAAAAAAAGTGTAATAAATAACAAAATCATTTAAGAGTATTTTTTTTATATTTTCTATGTTGGCACACATTTGTTATGTTTTCTGGGGGATGCTCTTATTTTGGGGGACAGGGTAAATGGGATATTGGAGGGAAGTTGAATATGATTTAAGAAGACGCAGAGAATTTTAGATGGTGGTGGGGAATAGGCTTCCAAAAGATACACTCTGAGGGAAAGATATATATCTTGTATACCCGTGAAAAGATAGCAGAATTGAGGAATTTTTGAAGGGTTCTATAAGGCCCTATTGAGTTTGGAAGAAAATGTTTTCACCTTCTCCAGTAAATCCTCAATCGAAAGAGCCTCCAAAATCCCAAAAGATCATTCAATATCTGCCAGAATTTGTGTTTAAATATTTTTTAAAATTTTTAAGGGGAAATATGATAGGGTTTGAAGGGTGTGAATAGTTTATTAAAAGCTGGATAACTTCCAGGCTACCAAAAAAAATATATATTTAGGCTGGAATTTGCTATATGACTTCCAGGCTATCAAAAAAATTTATTTTGCCTGGAATTTGCTAGAAATTTTAAATATATTTATAGAATGTCCCATTAGCTGTATTTAGGGTGTAACATTTCCAGGAATTTTCTAATTTTTGTCCACAAAAATTTCAATAGATTATTCAAGCTTTGACACAATTTAATATATTTTATTATATATATTTCATATTTTTATATAATTTTCTACGCCTTCCAGTGGTCTTCAAAGGCATTCAACGATCTTTAAGAATATTTAAGGACCCTTTAAATCATTCCCTACTTATAAAGAGCATTCAATCTTCGACTCTAGTTCTGTTTTGGCATCATATTTTTGTTATTTCTTAGATTTACTTTCAGTTCTATTTAGTCTATGGTTTGTTGTTGTTGTGAAAAATGCTTTTAGTGTGCCACAGGGCGTTGCGTTGCGTTGCGTTGTGTTTATTTTGATACTGGCACGAGTATATTCACGCGGAAAACTCACACACTCACAAACTCACTCTGTATGTCACACATGGCAGAGAACCCCCCGCCCCCCGGGCCCAACCCTCCTCGTAAAAAAACATTTAAATTCTTTGGTGCCTCTTCGGTTTTCTAGAATTTTTGCATTTGTTTCAGTTTCGGTTTTTATTGCGAAATTAGCTCACTTTTTGAGTGGCGAGGAGAACAGCGAAACTTAATTGAATTTTCATTGGTATTTTGTGTATTTTTATGATTAATCGTCATGGGAAATCTATTGACTGAGATGCTCTTTTGTTTACTTAAGGAAAAGTCTAGGAAAAATCCACACTGGCACTCGTTTGGCAGATGTCAGATGTGTGCTCCTGAATGACGGGCATTTGTTGAACGTTTTGTATACAAATATTCACATTTAATGGGGCTGGTTCTTATCGAATATTTATGCCCAGCAAGTGTCGGAAGTTTTCTTTCAGATTTCCCCATACGGTTTTCATTCGTTTTCCCTTCAATGGAAACGATTTGACAAAGTCCAAAGCTCCACCCTCTCTATAAATAAATGACTGCCGCCATTTCATACGGAAAAAGTCTTGAAATAATATTTGAAATTCTCGAAAAATGAACAGCACACAATATTGATTGGCCCTCGAAGAGGGGCCAAAATAATTGCCTTTTTCCAGGCTGAAAGATGACTCAATCAGAGATGAAAACTGAAACAAAACAGAACACTTAATAATGTATATTTTTGGGAATTTTTGGGGAGTTCCTCCCGCAGGGCCAGAATTCTTTAAAAATCTCTCATAAAAAAGTGAAACAAAAAAAACAAATTGAAACAATAAAATTAATAAAGTAAATAAAAGTGAATTAAGTGAATAAACTGAATGAATTTGTATTAAACAAACGAAAACACAATAAAACAATCCAGAAAAAAAAAGTTTCAACAGAAATTAAGTGAAAAACGAAATTGTTTTCCCATTTACTCGGCCGTTTTTTCTTTTTTTCACACCCACATTTTCTTTCGTGTTTTTCTTTCTTCCCAAAGTTTGAGACAGAGAAAAGCGTGTGGCAGAGACACAGCGAGAAAAGAGGAAACTTTTTGTAGCCAAATGGAATGAGAAAGTTGCAAGGACAAAGGAGTCCGAATGCTAAACATTTCAAGTAAATAAACTACAATACGGCAAAGGAAAATCCTGGGAAAATGTGAGCGAAAGAACAATTAACATCCCGAAGAAAACACACAAAAGACAAACACCGAATGTCCGAAAAACTTGGAAAAGCAGGAAAAATAGCAAAAGTGTAAGACCTAAATTAATAGGGAAAAATCGGGAGGGGCAAACTCTCGGATCGCCCGAAAAGAAAACAAAGCCATGAAGTTCCGTTTAGCAGCTTTTTGGCTATTTCTGCTGACAGTTGGCAGCGGCGGTAGCAGGGGCAATCACAAGCAATTAAGCCTTGATTGCTGCCTGAGGGGGCATGGGCATGAGGCCTCCACATGGGGCGTGGCAGCTGCTGCAGAATCAATCGCCCAACGAGACGGCGACATCGACAAAGGAAATGAACTGGAAAATGCATTGAAATTGCGTGCAACCTCAAAGCAACAGAAAACGGAAAGGCAAACGCAGGTTATTGGGGACATCACAACGAGAGGAACAACCGCACACCAAGCGGCAGAGGATGCCACAACAACACTGGCAACAGCATCCAAATCAATTGGCCATCAAGCAGTGCGACGTGCCAAGGACGCCCGAAATTTGGAGCAGCATTTAAAGCAGAGTGTGGCCAGGCTCTTGACCAGCGATGAAGAGTCCAACGAGAGTGACAGCGGGCCAGGCTCAATATTGGTCACAGATGCCACAGCCACAGCCACAGCCACTGCCACAGCCACGACGGTGACCACACATCATCCTGGACGACGGCATGTGGTAGCCGATAAGCTGCAGTACACCAAAGAGATACAAATCAAGCAGGGCCGCCTCATGGGCATCACACGCCGCTTTCAGGTCACGACCGGCCTACGGGAGGTGGATCAGTATCTGGGCTTGCCCTATGCCGAGGCCCCGACCGGCAATCGAAGGTTTATGCCGCCAGGTGAGAGGAATTTACTTTTCATTAATGAATCCCTTTTGATTCCTTGGCCTAAATCGGCTTAGCACAAACGTTTTTCTCTATAAATAATCTTTAGTTTTCCCAACTAGTTGGCTTTTCCTTTGGCATTTGCTCGGTGTAGACCGCAAATATGATGGCAAATTGCCACTTTGCAGCAAAACCAAAACCCCCCAAAATATGAAAAGTGTGGGGCGGACAGAACATATGCTGGCTCCTGTTGGAGCGAACATCCTGGCTCCTGCTGGTGTTCCTCCTCCTCCTGGATCTTCTGGCTCTTGTGGCACTTAGAATTTAGCCTGCAATTTAGGCAATTATCGTTGAAGCTGGTGCCCCCCAGGCCCCTCTCAAAAGCCTGACATGTGCCGCCTGGACTGTCTCTCTCTCGCTCTCTCCAGGACTATTTCCTGTTCTGTTTTCTATCCGTGTGTGTGTTTGTGTGTGTGCTATTATTATTGCAGCTTGTTTTTACATGAATTGCAATGTAGATTTTCCAGTCCTTCTCCTGGCTTGAGTGGAGGGCTTTTCCTTATATTTTCTCATGTTTAATTAAGAGTGGAAATTGCCATTATTATGTGTGTGTGTTTATATGTGTTTTTAATTTGGTTTTTATCCCCAAAACAAACAATAACACCCCCCCCCCCCCCCACCCCACAAAAATGTTGCATGAGATTTTCGGCGCGGCCATAAGTATGCGGTAGACAAAGCTGCGAGTGTCCTTTAGTCCTCTCTGGCGGGCCATAAACACAGACCGCGGCCTTAGCTGTTTGCACGACAAGAATCCCCACGACCGTCAACACTGAGAGAAAAGGGTGGCGATTTATTGATTGAGTGGAAAGTTTTTGTTTCGGGGAAGGGAAGATCTAGAGATTTCCCAAGGACATGGAAGACTGTGGCCTGTGGGGGGTTCTGCCACTCTTCCACAATGTTGTGGGGATCTTTCTACTGTATGCACAGTGTAGGGACTCTCCCCTTTGCCCCTGCCTACATTTTAGGCACAGTGTCGCTGCTCCCTAGATTGTATGCACAGTGTAAGAGCCGCGTGGCGTTCATTGCATTACGTAAAGACAATAAATTAACACGCGCCAGGGGCTGTTTGTGTGTGAGCGTGTGGCACGATTTGTATATCGGCTTGCAGTGGCTGTTGCTGCAACAGTTTCCAGTTGCTCCAGAGCTCCAGCAGCCTTTCAGTTTGTCGTCGCGTTTGGAGTTTATTGAGCACTTGAGTGCCATGCACTCAATCCAAACGGACGCCTCCCCTCCCCCACCACCCCCGCAACCGACGACAGCAACAGCTAGGACGATGGCATATTTGTCAGCGGAAGTTGGTTCCTCGTTGGATGGCAAACATGGCGATGTCGTTTGTCGTTTGTTCTGCCTTGAAATTCGCCTGGCAAATATAGGAAGCCAATGCAAATACGCGCCCACGTTGCGTATGGGTAATGTGTGCGGAGTGCGAGAGAGGGGGAGCGCGAGAGAGGGGGAGAATGCGGCATGTCGTCAAAGAAGTGGGCAAAACTCATATACAAACTGGAGGATAGATTCTGTTTGTGTTCGCGCACAGAAAACCCAAATAAATATCCCCCCAAAAAATATACGATATTTTTCGTCGATTTCGCCCTCCATACGCCCTTCCTTTTGTTAATAACAAAATGCAAATAATGCTGTGTACTCCCTGTGAAATATTTCATATGTATCTCACACAGAGAGAGAGGGGGAGGGGGTTTCCTCCTCCTCCTTTTTTTGGTACGCAAAATGAAATGAAATATTTTGTGTGTGTCCCTTCGTGTCGTATTTTATTGGCATTGATTTCTGTGCTTATTGGAAATGAAATTCGTGGTCTTTGAATCAATTATGTTGGTAAGTTTTCAATCAGCAGATAGATAGAAGCACAGATGCACAGATACACAGATACACAGATACACAAACGTATTTGTACATTTCCGGGCACTTGATTTGCGTAAACCTTCGATTTGCAGATTAGAGAACTATGCCAATATTTGCATATCAATCAATCAATCGATATATTATGGCCACAAGACCACAAAACAATCTACGAAGCCTCGAAACATTGTGGGTGTCAGGGGAGGGGGGGGGGGGGGGCGTGTAAGCGATTTCCCCCACCTCCAAAAACATTCAACCAGGGATTTGTGCACTCTCTGCGTCCCCCTCCCCCCCCCTATCGTTCTGTTGGAAAACCACACTTCAGGATTTGGGATGCAGAATCCGTACTAACTTGACCAAATCGTGGTTACCAATTTACCCAACGATTCTCCGCATCTACGAGCACAGTTTTGACGTTAACACCAGAAACGTAACCACAGTCAACTCCGAGTGTCCTTCTCTCCTTCTGCCGCCGCCTCCTTCTGGCACTTGTGTGCAGGAAATCCGAGCATTTTGTGGAGTGTGTGTGTCCTGCCATGGTGCGGTGTGGCATGCTGCTTGTTTATGGCATTTTCAAGTGCCTGTTGACCGTGTTACATAAATACGAAATTGACTTTTTGGCCAAACACTTGGGGTGGGGGGGAAAAAGCAGCAATCGAATGGTGAAATCTACGCTGCAAACATACATATGACATCTATAAAGACCTATCTAAGTGCTTTTTTCTACGCTCTCTTTCTCTCTTTTTTTCTAGGTGCACCATTGCCTTGGCAGGGCCTGAAGATAGCGCGTCATTTGCCACCCGTTTGCCCACAAAAACTACCGGATCTGACGTCCCATGGCAGCGTTAACATGTCACGGGCCCGTCACAAGTATTTGAGTCGACTGTTGCCGTACCTGCGCTCGGAGGGCGAGGACTGCCTCTACCTGAATCTGTATGTGCCGCATGAGGGTAAGTGTCTGTCATATGGAAATCGCAACAAACAAATTAATGTGGTTTCAGAGCTGTGCCAACAGTTATCGATACAAATACAAATGGGCGTGGCTTAGAGATGCAAAAACCTAGGGATTTCATGGTTTTTTTTTATCGATTTTATATACGAGAGTCTTTTTCGATATCGATAATCAATAGTTGTATCGATTTTATTGCTGTCGATTTTTAATTTGGAATTTTAAGTTGAATATTGGTGTCCAGAGATATCTAAATAATTTTTATCGGAATATATAATTTTTATCGGTAGTTATCGATACCTTTTCATTTTCGATTTTTATTCATCGAAAGTTATCATGCGGTAGAACAAATATTTGCAATGTTATCGATAGATTTTGAATCGATATTTTTGATAAATCGAAATTTAACATATTTTCGTTATTTTTTTTTCCGCACAAGAGAGATTTTTAGCATAAAGAGCTATTTTCTTATACAATAACCATCGGAAATATTTACTTTTATCGATAACCATCGCTTAACCGATATTGAATGGACATTTTCATCGACTTTGTATCTTTTTCCGTGATTTCGTGATTTAAGTATATTTTGTCCGCAGAAGGGAGATTTTCCCCCTAGCGAGCTTTTTTTCTTATACAATAATCATCGGAAAAATTGACTTTTATCGATAACCATCAAATTAACCGATATTTAATGGAAATTTTCATCGATTTTGTATCCTTTTCCGATAGATAGTGGAAGAAATGTTCTTTGTTTCAGTTAACGTATTATTGTTTCTGTATAAAAAACCTTGTTCTCTGCTTTTCAGAATCCCTGGTCGCCCCCAAGCAATACGCTGTGCTGGTTTATCTACACGGCGAGTCCTTTGAGTGGAACAGTGGCAATGCCTACGATGGATCTGTACTCTCCAGCTACGGCGAGGTGATTGTCGTCACAGTCAACTACCGATTGGGTGTATTGGGTGAGGCCTACGCACAAAAGATACACCTTATACTATGCTCAACCCTTTTTCTGTTCTGCCCCCTTCGATAGGTTTCCTGCGGCCCAGCATTGATGCCCATAATATAGCAAACTATGCGCTGCTCGATCAGATAGCGGCTCTGCATTGGATCAAGGAGAACATTGGGTCGTTCAACGGCGACAATACGCGCGTGACGCTGATGGGCCACAGCACGGGGGCGGCATGTGTCAATTATCTAATGGTATCGCCCGTGGCCTCAGGTGGGTGTGCGAGAGATTAGAGACCGTAGTACCACATAATAACATAATATTCTGCAGGCCTCTTCCATCGCGCCATCCTCATGTCGGGCTCGGCGATGTCCGACTGGGCGGCCAGCAATCAGTCTTTGCAATTGACAATGCAAATCGCCCATGCCCTCGACTGTCCACTGAGCGGCAGCGACGACCATTTCGATGCGGATGATGAGGACGCCCTGCTCGATTGCTTGCGCCAGCGTCGGTGAGTAGTTATTGAATTATTTAGTGGGCCTCCTCTGACGGGAGGCTTCTGGTCCGATTGGCGAGTGCGTGAGCGATTTGTGGCAACATTATAACCGGCCATAATGCCCGTCTAATGCGTTGAATGTGCGTCGACTTCATTAGCGCTCTGAGGAGGAATCCCCTGTTTCCTCTGGGCCTTGACTCACTTTTGGCCAATAGAATTTCGGTCGCCTTTTGTGGCCCGGCCTGCCTAATGATTCGGTAAATTTGCGAGTTTCCAGCCAGCACTACGACCTCAATGAGGCGTAAAGTCCGCCCATCCTTATCCTCAAAGCCATGACCAGCACTAATCACGCGTAATGTCCTTCGGCCTTTGGGGGGGCGTGTGTCCGTGTCACTTGCATCCCGATTACTTGTAATCTGTGTCCTGTGTGTCCTGTCTGTGTGTCTCCCATTTTGAGTGTTGCTCAAAACACTCGCTTCTCAATCAACGGGGGCGTGTGGGGACGAGTGGGCGTGGCTTACAGCTGATGAATGGAACAACTTTAAATTAATTGCTTTATAAGTGATTAAATTTTTAAAGCTGTTTGTTGTTTTTGTTGGGTTTTACTTGGAATTTCAGGGGTATTTATATGGGATCATGTTTTAAAGTGATTGACGAGTTAAGTGTTTAAGTACTTGGAATTGGGGGAGAAAATGTCTAAGCGACAGTGAAGAATCGAGTGGCAAGGGTTCTTGATTTTGAGAGACCCATAAACCTTAGATTCCCAATTGATAGACCTTCACAGACTCTCTCAATTTGAAGTTATTGAAGGTACGAGTAGTATGATGTGATTAAAGTAAAAAGACTGCTACTAAAACGAGTCTCAAAAGCCCATAGTTTCAATGTATTTATATGGTTCTTTATAAATAATTGTTTTAATTACATTAAATAACATATTTCTGTAAAGTTTTTATACCATATGTCGTTGAAGGGCTCTCCCGCAAAGCAAATACTATAGAAATGTATATTTTCCAAGAGGCTTCTCCCTTTATGATTGTTAAAAACACAATCCCATAATTTATAAAAATATTTTAGTGGCAGATTTTTCTCCATGAATCTACATAAATATATGTACCTATGTATATCCTTGCAAATATTTAAATGGGCATATTCATTGCAGATATTTCTGCGGTTCATCCAACAAGATTCACTCCCATTCGCCCATTAAAGAGTCATCATATTACAAAAAATAAACCCAGAAAATTGAGAGAGTGGGAAAGGCTTTAATGCTTTTAAAGTATGCTTTTTTTGGTGTACCCAGTACTCGAAGGGTATATAAATTGTGGGTAGGCAGAAGAAGAGTTTCCGACTGCATAAAGTATATCCTTATAGCCATGTCTCATGGATACTGCTTAATAGATGGCAGAAACATCATCGAATCATGGGATTATTATAGACCGAATGAAGAAAACCAATTGGCGTAGTATTCAGTCGTTTTTGGCTCTTTGAACACCTGGCTTTCGTAGAAAAACCCCCTTTTCGAGTGCATACTTTTGGGGATGCCGACTGGAGGGTATCTGAGTGTCGAGGTACGAGTGCTGCAGCTGCATTAAATGCATAGTTTTCTGTGTGTGGGGGAGCATGTAGGGGGAGTGTGTGGGGGGTAGTGTCTGAGGGGGTGCAACATTCATTTGTATGCATTGGTGGTGGGTACATTTGGGGGGGTGGGGGGTGCGCGAGCGCACAAAAGGGGAAGAAAACTAAAAAACAATTTGCATACAAAATGAAATAAAAGCGCATAAACACTAAAAATGTATGCAAAACTAAATCAACAAAACGCCACAATAATAGTAATTATGTTAATTATGCTAGGCATATACACACACAGACACACACAGAGCACTCACACATGGATGGATACTGTCACACGATGATTCAACATGTGTGTATGTATCTTTGGGGTACTTGAGAAACTTTCTCTACTTGCTGTTGGTTTGCTTTTGGTTTGTTACTTCCTACAAATTGGCACAGTAGTACTCGAGGATCCGCCTGAGAAAACCCGAGAGCCTCGCCGAGCAGGAAATGACGTCAAAGTAATGGCGAAACTACTGTTAATTGGGGCAAAGGGAAATGTGATGTACTCTAAACGTAGAAAACGAAAACTCAAAGGGAAATCTACGCATAAGAAATCTTTCTTTATGTGGGAATTTGGCAGGTAATTGAAAAAAGGAGAAGTAGAACCGAAAACACCTCGAGACACACACAAAGGGGGGAGGTAGTTCTTGAAGAGAATTTCGACAAGCCAGGCCTCTCTACGAAATGTGTAAACCCTTTCGCTTGGAAGTGCATTTTCGGAATGTTTTAATGAAGGAGCTAAAGCTTTGGTTTTGAGCCTGAGAATTGCAGCCTCGTGTGGCAGCTTACTGGAGGAGTGAAAGGAAGTGAAGGAAGGAGTGAAAGAGTAGGGCAATGAAGGCTGGAACCAGTGTATGGGGGAGTAAATGAGCGAGTGTTTGGGCAGGGAGGCAGGGGGGCAGTGGGGTGTGGGAGTACGAGCAAGTGCGAGTGTTAAATGAATGCAATGAATTATGTATGAATTACTGAGCAAATGTGCTCATCGCTTTTACCTACAAAGGCACCACCATGCCACAGCACACACACACAGATACACACACACACACACACACACACACATAGAGGTAAGAGAACTACATACTTGAGCAAACAGGGACTCAGTAAAGCCATAGCCACAGTAGCATTTGTTTGCCCCAACCACACACACCCCTCCCCCTTTCGTCCCACTTTCTTAGGGCTTTGTCTTCGAGATGAATTTAAATATTTAATAGAAGTTTTCTCTCTTACCCTTTGCCCTTTGTCGTTTGTCTTTTGCTCTTTTTCCTTAATTTATTCAAATTATTTAACCATTGCCTTTGGGCAGGACAACCGCCTAATGTGTTTGCCCTGCAAACAGGACTTTTGATCTGTGTATTTGCCTGCAGGCCAAAGTTTGTAGCCCGTCGGCCCGCCCATCGATTGTCCACGTTTGACCAGCCACAAAGTGAGCATTTTCCCCAGGCTTTCCCATGTTTTCTTTGATTGTTTTCCCTTGTGCATAAATATTTATGTAAGCTGATTATAAGGCATAATTTGTGTGCAACTTTTCATCCAATTGTTGCGCACAGAAATATATGTATTTTATTTGCGGCTAAGCTGCTTTTAAAATGTAACTAAAAATGGTCAAATCTGCTGGGGAAACAAATCGAGCAGCGAAGAGGGCTTACAAATGTTTCATTTTCATTCGTTTTGTTTGCTTTTAATCCCTCTCAGAGAGAGAGAGCGAGAGAGAGAGGGGGAGCGGGAGAGAAATGTCCCTCGAGAATAATGTAAATATCAAGCCTCAGGAACAGCCACACACAGAATGCAGCTGTTTTCCATTTGCGCTTCTAATTGACACAAATAAAAAAAAAGGAAAAGAGATCTAAAGCATATTAAAAATTCATTAAATAGAAAGCCGAAGGAAAGCAGAAGAAGGACTGCAGACAGCTTTAGAGCTGGAGACAGCTGGCAGAGACGATAGACACCGATAGAGCCAGAGACAAGGCTAAAACTGTGGCAGGATAAATGCCAGAGGCAGTACACAGTCTCTCTCTAGAGCAGTAGTTCAAGTAGCTGCTTGCCACATGCAATCCATAAGGAATACCATCAATCTTCGTTCTCCTGCCACAAGCACACACACACACACACACACACACACTGACAAATTGTATGTGCAGTGGCAGGGGCAGTGGCAAGGGCAGAGGCAGAGAGGAGGATGAGAATATATTGCAACATATTGTATATCTAAACGAGTTAATCGCAGTTTGCAGCTCAACTTGTGACAGTTTTGTGCGGCAGCTAATAAGAAAAAAGAAACAGCAAGAGCAACAATGGAGAATACAGACTTTTTTTCACATAAGAAATATCATAAATCACACACGACTTTCCCCCGCAGGAAGCCAGAAAGGAGCACGTAGAGTCTCTCTGTGGAGTGTGTTTTGACCACACACAAACAGCCATGGGATGTGTGTCCTTAAAGTGCAGTGGTCCGGCGGAGAGTGTGTGATGCCTTCGATTGGATTGCTGCATCCTTAAATGGATTACCGATAATATCATCGTGAAATGGGGGGATTTTCCCTAGGTGTTGAGTGAATTAACACACACACACACTCACACGATAGACATCCATTGAATTTTTAGGGATTTTTTCTATGGCTTAGCATTCCGAATGGCTTCTCCTGAATGGCATCCTTGGAATCTCTGTCTTTCTCTCGCTTTCAATTGGATTTCCACTAGAGAAGCAAAGACAAAGAGCTGCTTTGACATCAACGGAATATCCATTCAAAGCGGAATGAATAGATTTGTATTCTCTCTAATGGCGGGAGCATCGAAACCCCCTAACAAATCGATTATGACAAACCCAAAAATAAAACTGGAATAAACGGAAAAGTACACCCAAATATTCCAAGAAGGAATGTGCCACAACATTCTCCACCTTTTCCTGGCTTCAGTTTTACGGTCTGTATTTCAGTGATAAAAATTGTCGAATATTTTGTAGATTTTTGCTCGTTTTCCTTTTCTTAATTTGTGCCAATTTCTGAGGGTACTTCAGCTGCTGCTGCCATGTGGATTTTTATGCAAACTATGCAACAGAAATTGCACCCAACAGAACCATTTCCATGCCACTGCCAGTGCCACTGCCACACAGCAATTTTGTATCAATATAAAGGCCAGGGCACGCCCCAAAGTATGCCAAAAAAAAAAGAAAAGAAGAGAGCAAAAGCGAGAGCTCAAATATTTCCCATCGAATCGAAATGCTTTTACACAGCAAAAGTTTTATATATAGATATGCTCGTATGTCTGCCGATTGTAGCACATTTTTGGGGTGGCGGAAAACCCCACCCACTTTCCCCTCGTTTTTCCCTCCTTTTTCTCTGCTTGTGTGAATATAAATCTGTGTGCGTGTGAATTGGTTTGCATTGCGGCTCTATTATGGGTTTTACTTTTTATCACAACAGCAAAAAAATGTCATAACTTCAGGATACACAGGAGTGCAAGAGGCTGCCGATAAGCGGTTAAAGGATGTGTCTGTGTGTGTGTGTGTGGGTGTGGCATGCAACGTACCTTTATTGTTGTGAATATTTGAAAATTTTGGTAGACATTTGTATGGCTTTTTGATTGAAAATTTGATGATATGTATTATGGGTGTTATTTGATAATTTAGGAATTTTTTGAAAATTAATTGGGTATTTTTGATGAATTTCTTGAGAGTGTAATTTGGAGTTTTATGGATTAAAAATATCAAAAATTCCAATATTTATAGCTTGGTCTTGGTAAGAAAAACCCCCACTTTTCCATAGTTTTTCCTCTCTCGAATCTTCAATTTCTGTTAATTTTTTGGGCGACCCCTAAAGACCATATGTGCATCGTATTTGGAGTATCTTTATGGGCCACACGTGTGTGGCAAATATGTGTACGTGCCACCCATGTGTGGAGGAGCCAGCCAACAAATCACACATAAAATTTATTAGAAATTTCGTCTCAAATCAAAGTGAAAAGTGGCACCGCTGTCATGATGCACAGCTGAGGCGCCACCAGAGAAGCGCCTGCCATATTGTATTTTGAACCTTTTTACTAACGCATTTTCTTTACTCATACTCTGACACTTTTGTTCTCCTTTTGGTCTCCTTTCTAGGTACCAGGATATCTTGCACATACCAACATCGCTTCAGCAATTTTCAACATCATTGGGTCCAATTGTCGATGGACATGTAATACCAAATCAACCGTACAAGGTCATGGGGCATTATACGGAGCATTTCAGCCGGTTTGTTAAGCAATTCCCCTGTAGAACCCAGTAAGCTCTGACCCCAGCCCCACCCCTCTGCCACAATGCCACAATTCCTTGGCGTTTCGCTGCTTTGGGGAGCTGTCAAACATTCCTTGGGCTCCTCTCGCTCCTTGCACGACTATTTATTGTGCGTTACTTGATTAGACGTCTGGTATTTCTTTCTTTCTTTCGTTCGTTCGGGGAAAAGGCTTTCTCTGGCCCTCAGGTGAAAGTGAAATCGTCTGTAAGGAATCCGTAAGAGGCAAGACCATTTAACACGGCTATTTCTGCGTTGGCGTTTTGGGCCATCATCAAGCAAATTACATTTCGAATGTCACTTGTTTGGGGGCACTCAATGGGCACTCTTAGTGCTTACAAAAGGTCCTGCAATTGAGCCTTGAGCGTCACAAAATCAATAAGGATATAGGGACAGACCGCGTTGTAGGTAAAAACAAAAAAATACACAAATAATTGGGGGAATATATCGATCAAAAGGAGAGGAGCGCTGCTCTCAGTGCCACATAAATTATGGGCCATCCATCAATCAACTTCTGTTTTGGGGGAAAAGCACTCACCTCCTCAGAGGAGGAGGCAGGGAGGAGGCAGGCACGTGCCACACAGAGTAGACATAACCCCCAAGGGATAATCTAATAAAATGCGTGATTAATTTGATTTTAATTGTTATCCTTTTTGGCGCGAGAAAGTCAAACGTGTTTCGTTGCGAGAATAGAATAATAGCTGCCACAGGAAGAGCGCCATTAATTACGGGCAACAGACAGACAAACGGAAGGATACATCCGGGGAGGTAACGGGTGGATGGGTGTACGGGTTGACGGGCAAAAGTAAAACGAAAGCACGTTTCACACGATTGAATGTTGTTGCTTTTGTTGCTTCCGTTAATTACTTTAATCAGCGGATGACCTGAGGATTAAAGCTCTTACAGTAATGAATGGCAGAGAGCACTCCACTACACTCCAGTCCACCCTCTCTTTGAGGCATTTCTTTGCAATTTAACAAGTTTTGCATTTACTTTTATCGACGGAGGGAAAGTTTTCCCTTCAAGAATATAAGTTTTAATGCCCCTCTATGCCCCTCTCGCTCTGATATCTGCTGTGAAGCAACAGGACAACAATGGTTGAGGCAGGACTCTCGGAAGAGCACTTTTCATAGTTGTAGAACCATTTATCAGGCGGCAGCGGCGTAACAAGTTACGCGCCACAGGAAGAGGCAACAGAGGCAGCATCAGCCGCAGCAGCACTCGTTTTATTTTTTAGTGCTTTTAAGTCTCTGCGTTTTATGGGCCTTCATTGGGCTGTTCTTTCGATGGCCAGGCAGAGTGTGCACTGCGAGAAATTTTTGGGTAGAGATATGGCAGAGATAACAGTGCAAAAGGGGATCCATGTTTGACCCACGCTCTCTCTCTACCTTTCACTAAAACCCATCTCTGATTCTCTCTTAAACCATTCTTTATGCTCATCTCTCTCCCTCGTTCTAGTTATGATTTATTATTCGGCATCACGGAGTCAGAATCCTATCACACACTGGCCGCATTAGCACTCGAGGAAGGATTACGTGAAAATGAACGCGATAATTTATTACGCTTCTATATGCAGAGTCGCTTTGATGTACGCCCCGATTTGGCATTGGCTGCCACGCTAAAGAAGTAAGTGAAATTTATGTATATCCCTCGCCAGCACCAAAGCCGTGAATGGCCTCCAGGCAGGAGGCAGGAGGCAGGAGGCCTCCCTCCCCCATTTATAACTTAGTTGCATTTAACATAGTTCTATGGTGTGTGTGTGTGTGTGAGGCATGCTACTGCTTTGCATATGTATGTATGATGGCCGCCACAGCCATATCGTTCGTCTCAATTAGAATTGTTTATGTGGGGCAATTTGTTTGCTAAGTGCCGCAGATTAGCGACGCCTGCCACGTCGCCTGCCACGTCGCCTGCCACGCATTGACGTCAATGAAAAAGTACATTTTGCTTAAATATTTACTTTAAATTGTTATTTATACGCCGAAGCTGCTTAAAAGATATCCGAATTCGGTTTATTACGATCCCAAAGGACTCTAAATTGTAATAAATGAGAGAGAGAGTGGGACTGCCTGGACTCTTTGCCCTTGGGGCCCACGGACATTACTCCCTTCATTTTGCTGCAAAACAATGGACTTGGACATTGCCACTATCTCATTTTCAACAGAAGTTTGTGTCCTTGTTGCCAGCCTCTTCGGGGAAAGTTTTGTGTGCAATAAATAAATTGCACAATGCACACAGGACACTGGACACTGGACACAGGACCCTCCTGATGCACTTGCTCCCACACGCTCTTGCCACTCTTGAGGGGAATGTCCAGCCATGGATTTTAGTCGTTCCTCTCTTTTTTTTTTGCGTGTCATTCTATAAAACTTATTTGCACAAAAGATGCAATTGTTTTCCGAAAAAGATGCAGCAGTGCACAAGGATTATAAAAGGAATGTCCAAGCCATTCAGTAGCACACATGTTGGGAAAATGGGAAAACGGACAAGAAAAGCACAATCTAGAAGAAACGCCACGAAACACCAAAACGAATATTAAATATTCTACTGGGAATGGCCTTTGTTTGAGGACTTTCCTTTGGAAAATATAGAAAATAGAAATATATTTAGAATCCATTTTTATCGGTAGATTTAAATGGCCTGGAACAGGTTTTATTTTATTTTTCTATGATTTTCTATAGAGTTTTTAACACAAAAGATGAAATTGTGTAGAAAAATGTGTGACAAAATACACAAAAAAAAAAAAAAAAAAACAAAACAAAACAAAAACGAAAACGAAAACAACTAGTGTATCCGATAGATTTTAAAGAGAAAAGAAAGTAATTGAGGAAAAGTCTATATACCCTTTCTTTTTTAAATTACATTTTTAAATTTTTCAGATATTTTTTAAAAGAAAAAATTCAAGAAAAATTATATATTTTCGATTAATTATATAGATATTTTTTTCGAATTTTTGCCAACAAATTTTCTTTTCTTGTGGAATTTTTCGCCCATTTTCTTCATTATACGCCAATGCCATGGAAAACTTTCAGTATCCCAGTATTTTCTATAGAATTTTTTCCACAAAAGATGAAATTGTGTAGAAAAATGTGTGACAAAATATACAACAAAAATACACAAAAAAAAAAAAAAACAAAAACGACTAGTATATCCGATTCTGGGATAGATTTTAAAGAGAAGAAAAAGTAACTGAGAAAAAGGCTGTATACCCTATATTTTGTAATTTAGTTTCCAAATTTTTAAGATATTTTTTAAAAGAGAAAATTCAAGAAAAACTAAAAAAATTAGATTAATTATATAGATATATTTTTTTTTTGGGAGTTTTTCCCCCATTTTCCCCATTATATTTGTATGGCTTTCCCTGACTCTAATGCCATGGAAAACTTTCAGTATCCCACATTTTGAGAAGGTGAGAGAGATACTTGCAACCCAAAGAAGAAAAAACGTATCTAAGCTTCGGGGCAGGCAGGCACTGAAGCACTCCGCCCGAAGCAGCGGATAACAGCAATAACACCACGCAAACAACAAACAACAAAAGCAGTACAACAGCAACAACAGCAACAAACAAACAATGCAACAAAACACATGCAACAGCAACAACAGCAACAAAAAGGTTTGGGGGCTATGGGCACGAAAACGAAGGACAAACAAACGATTGAAAGGAAGTTCACACAATCAACAACAGATGCGCTTTTTCACATACGAAATAACTGGTGGAAAAACAGGGAAAAACTCTCCAGGGGAAATTGTTTTGTATGGCGTTGCAGGGCGCTGGTGGCATGTGGCAGGCAGGCTTTGCTTGTAGCAGCAGCACATACGAGCATTTGTAGCACTTCTCCGACTCTCTCTCTCTCTCTCTCTCCCTCTCTCTTTCTCTCTCTGTTAACTGCATCCCAGTGGCAAATGCTTTGTTGTGTCCGTCATTGAATTAAATGGCAGCCCCAAACAGCATTCTGCAACAGCGGACAAACGGACGGATAGACATCCCCCGGACACATTGACGGACAATGGCGCTGCATTTCGTTTCGTTTCGTTTCGTTTTGGAGGAGAAAGAACCTAACCTCCCTTTCGAGGCGACTCAAATTCCAGGAATTTATTCCCCGATTGAAACTTGAAGAGAAACATTTCCACATGAATAGAATTATGATTCGAGAGTAACAGAAATACCAATTTAATTGTGTTGCATGCATCACTCCAACACTGATAATATCTGCAGCCTAAGGGAATGTGATAGCTCCATAGAAAATTCAGAACAATAGATCCATTGTTTCCCAATTTGAGTGTTGGAATGGAGCTCCCACTTTGACCCCAGTTTCAGGCCAATGCTTTTATGAACTGCTACCCACAGAATACCAGATGTTGCATCTATCTTTTGTTCCGAAATTCGGTAAAACATTCAAGGATTGCATTTCAATACACCTCAGGACTTTGCATAGAGTTTCTGTGTAATATGTGCATAATTTACAGATATTATTCCTCGTGTTTCCTTGTTCAAGCACAAGCCTGAAAGAGAGGCCTCTCATTCGCTGTCAAATTACACCCCTTGAGGCACATTTTGGATGACTTTCACTCAAGAAATCACAAGATAATTTCATTTGCTCATCTCTCAGCCGTAATTTCTCTCATAATTTCTTTTGGCCTTTGAGAAGCCTTAAAGCGTAGACAATTGCTTCCGCAAGTTTGCTTCAAATTTCATTTTGGCTGCCAAGAGGCACCGGCAATGGCACCTTCAGCGTTCAGCAAAGTGTGTCCTGGGAGAGGACCCTCCAGTGTGCACTCTTTTTGCCATTTTATCTGGGCGGCAGTGGCTGCAAGTTTTTAAGGCCAAACATTTGTAACTTTTAGGCATTGCTGGGGCACTTTCAAAAATTCTGTACTTTATGGCAGGTCCTTTGGGGCAGGCCAGCAGCAGCGGCATCAGCAGCAGCAATAGGTGTACAGGAGAGACCTGTTATCCGACCCCTTTTAGCATGCTTCGAGCGTGTTTTCCATGGGCTGCATTTAATGGCCGCCCAGATACAGTTACAGATACAACAGGAAGGTGGCCTTCTCTATCGCTTTGCCGCCCAAGCAAGCTACTGCCTCAATCGGCTCTCCTTCGGGGCTGTGCAGGTCCACCTTTGTGGCTGTTTGCCGGAACCTCTCGCACATGTGCACTCGCCACCAAAAATTTGCTTTTCTAACATTAAAAATTGCCCCAAAACACAGCAGCAGCAAAATGAGCAGCAACCAATAGCTGGACAGACAATGGCTTAAGATTACACTGAAAGAAAAATACAGGTAGATTACAAAAAAATTAAAAATGGGCTCTTAAGAATTTTTGTGGTAATAAAACAAGCTCTGAAATAATTTAAATGGAAATTAAATTTAAAAATTGAATTAAACATTTTTTTAATATTTTGTATAAATAAAAAAAAAAAATTTTAAAAAACAACAGGCCAACAACAATTTTCCCTAAACATTTTTTTTAGATAAAATTTTAATAGTTTGCTCAAGTTTTTATCGTAATTTTCTACCGACAATTTATGTATTTAAAAAAATGTTCTCAAACAATTAAAATGAGAGTTGTACATAAAAATGGCACTAAAAAATAAATTCAATTTTTTTTATTAAAAAAAAAAAAACATTTCGATTCAAGACGGTTTCAAAAAGGTGTCGGATTGAAGAAATATTCGGAATAGACTGGTAAGAAGTGAGTGATAGGTCCAGACTGAATTCAGACTTAAAATATATTTAAAATGGATTTTTCAGAATTTCTGTGGTATTAAAATTTTCTCCTAAATAATTTAAATGGAAATTAAATTTAAAAATTGCATTAAAAATTTTTTTATTTTTTTTATAATTAAAAAAAAAAAAATAACAACAGTCCAACAATAATTTTCATTAAATATTTTTTTTAGATTGAAATTTTAATATTTTGTTCAAGTTTTTACTTTTCTAGGAAATATTTAAGTTTTCCCGAAGTTGTGATTTAACTCCATTACTGTTCTTCATTTATGAAGTATTTTGTTGGTGGTGAAAATTGTTTTCTCTAAGTGTAAGAACCCCAGACCACAATAGAGGTCCCAGGCGCCAGGCGGCAGGCGGCAGGCGGCAGGCTCTAGGCCCCTGTGCCGCATGTTAATGAGTTCCATGGCAGGCAATTGCCCCGAAATTGTTTTTGTGTGCGCCGGCCCCTCGTCTAAATAGCTTTGTCCGCTCATGGGGATCGTCCTGCAACTGGCCCGTCGGGGGTGTGGATGGATGTTGCTCCTAATTGCAGGTGTTTTTGATTTACACTAGCCATGAAATTGGCCATTTTGGCATGTCTGTCTGTACTTTTAAACGAACGCTAACCTGACACACATTCGCTCTGGCTGCCACCGAGATTTATGGCCATTCGAAATTGTCTACCAGTTGCCTGTGGTACTTAGAGCCAAGTACTACTACCAGAGCGAGAGAGAGGGAGACAGTCCAAGGGTACGAATGGCTGCTGGACCATTGAAAAGGCAATTATTTAGTGCTGGCATTTGTATCCGTATCATCTAAAGGATTTAGCGCATGAAAGAGGGAGGATCTGCTTGGAGGACGAACAAGATGAAGCTCTTACACATTTCACTTGAGCAATCCTCATTGTGTGTCTCCCTCTCACTCTCCTTTTGGCTCTGAGAGAAATTGCAGGTGCAATCCCCCAGACTATTTTGTAATAAAATTGAATTTTCCCTGGGAATTAAATTTTCCAACTCAATGGCCAAGGATTGTGCAGAGAAAGTAAGCTTAAATTGAATATTTTCTAGTTGATTATCAAATAAAATTAAAAGAAAAGCACTTACCCCTTCGGGTGCCTCTTCTTTCCAGCACTTACACTTTCCCAGTGTGGCTTAGCAGGTCTGCTCCTCCAGAAAAGGTCGCTCATTTCTCGGTTTAAATTTCATTTACATTTCTCTTTCTTAAGGAGGCAACCTTATGCCTTAAGTCTGTCAAGGCCTTCCCTCATTCTTTCATTTTCTTTATAAACTGTTGCTTAGTCGCATAATCTGGTGGCTTATCCCCCCCTTCTTTCCCCCCCCGAAAGACACAGCACACACAGAGAATATTGACCCAACTCAAAAGTGTCGCTGACAGCTTTATATTGTCGTTTTAATTTCCAGCAATTTATAAACCGCAGCCGAGCTCTTTAATTACCGTTCTGGCCACGAAAAGTTGTTGTTGGGCCACGAGACGCCATAGATAACAGCAGGGCCAGCCCCAGCAGAGGGAAAGAGAGGGGAGACCGAGGACTGCCTGTGGCCGAGTGGCAGACAGAGGGTCAACAGGGAACAACAACAATGCCAGGGGCGTGTGACCGACCAGCTAGCAGACGCTTAATAGCATCAACTTATTTATTATAATATTATTTATACAAAAAAATATGCAAAACCGAGCGCACGCTTGGGTCATGGATATGCCTCAGTTCTGTGGCAGCCACGATCCTTGGCGACTGGCGACAGGCGGCGCTCGTTCGGGGCTGCCTTAATTTATTGTCCTAGGGCCGTGCTACAGGAAGTTGCATACATTATGAGAGAGGACGTACCCGCACAGAGTAGAGTCCTGCGTAGAGCCCTCTGTGGAGGATGTCGATGTGGGTGGCGGCTATACAAAAGCCATAAACTTTTAAATGGCATCGCTTTCGGCCTTAACATGCATTTGGTTGCATGCCTCATAACCCAACAGGATTGGAGCATCTGGAACTAGTTGCTCCACTTTTATTCGTTTCATTTGGACCCCCGAAAAACTTCTATCGTAAATATTCGCTCGGGCTCTCCAAAAAGTTTTCTTCTACTCCTGTTTTTTTTTTTTTTTTTGGAACGTGTTGTTTACACGCTGAAACATCATAAATTACATGCGTGGGGCATGCCACTCGCACACTGAAAAACACGCCTCTTGTGTGTACGCGCGCACGCGGTACGAGGCTCGAGCTCAATCTGTTTTGCTCTGTGTGTATGTTCCCTGCCACACGCATGGGGCAGTGGCAGCGGCCAACCAGATGCCTCCTGGGATCTCTGGGACTCTGCAACTCTGGATCTCTGCCGCTGACATGCATTTTGTAGAAATTTCGATTATGCAACGGCCCGAATGCAAACAGCGGCGCTTCAAGCTCTTGAAAATTATATATTCCGTTGTGTTTCGGTTCCGTTTGGTTCTGTCCCGGCAGCAGCCTATAAAAATATGTAAATTGCAAAACCATTTTTCGAGTGCGGAAATTTTATTCATGAAGTGCGAATGCCTCTTGAGGATTTGGCTTCGAAATGTGTGAATGATCCAGGGAATGTGATTCCTGAGTGCATATCTGTTGATGATTACTACTTATATGCAGGTGGGAGTGATGCACCTATTTATTCAGCCCCAATTAGGGCGAAAATAGTTGGCGAAAGGTTGATTTTATTTACCAAATCTACAAAAAATTTAACAACATTCTGAGGGAGGTTACACCATGCCCCAGTCTTGAATTCCGTGCAGTGTTTCAGACACCTAGAAAAAAAGCTTTGAAATTTTTTATCGTTTCACTTAGATTTAAATATCTAAATTATTACTTGGGAGCCAAGAGTGGAAATAATTTATTTAAATATATTTATAATTTAAAATAAATATATATCATATTTATATTAAATATTTTCATATTTAAATTAAACAAATTTCCCACAAATTAAATATAATATATTCATTTTAAAGTGTTTTGTATTTAAATTAAATATGTGCCTTATTTAAATCAATGTAAATTCTACTTAAATTTACTGTTTTTGTATTTAAAAGGCAAATATTTAGTTTAAATATGTCTGTGCTCTCTCACTGTACTGAAATATTAAAGTTTTTCTCATATTTCTGATATGTTCTCATATTTAAGTGTTCTCGTTAGTGAAATTCTGTTCTTAAATTCCAAACAAATTTGTATTAATGCCTGAAATTAAAAGGAAAAGTTTTTGCTACAAAATCTGTTGGGTTTTTTTCTGGTTTTTTTGGTATTGAATCCATAAAAAATATTGGCTGAAAGGCTTGCTTGCCGGGTTCATTATTTTGGTTTGCGTTTCGATGCATCAATGGGAGAAGAGCTTTCCACGGGTAGATTTCTTTCATATATCAAATGTGGTACTGTTTCACCTTCAAAAATGTGTGCATATAAGTATTTCCACCGCATTCTGGCTTCTGCTGCATTTCCCTTTAAGCTTCTTTTGGCAATCTGTTCATCTCCCGCTCATCCCTCAGATCTTCCTTCAGCTGGGTTGCACAGTGTAATATAATGGTGCTTATTGCACAGAAGTACTCAGTCGCATGGAAATGGTGTTTGCATGCCACCCAGAGCCACGCCACAGCGTGTGTTGCACGCTTGCAGTTATTCATAATCGTTTGTCAGTGGCTGCCACACATATGTTAATCCACACAAACACCCACACGTCCGCCTAGAGGGGGGGGGGGGGGGGGCAGCACGCAAAGCGGCCACAGCATGCGGCATAGCAATTTAGGGGCTAAACAGCTTGGGCGTGTGCAAGGGTGCGTATACGCAATATATTACATGAATATTATATTCCACAAACACTGACCATAAAAGCCAAAAGAGCGGCGATCGCAACAATAAATAATTGAAAAGCTGGGGCCATCCGATTGTTAAATATCACAACAATTACCATGTCACCGAACTGCATTAGTGGGGCGCTATTTTGACTCTCATTAGGGGTCCGCGATTCGCGTGGAGTGGCATCCAAAGAGAGCTTGCCTCCTGGAGTGGCTGCCAGCGGAGAGAGATAGAGACTGCTGTGTGTATTCGAGTGTGTTTTGGGTTCATGAACCCCAACAGACGTGCCACCACTCGTGAGGCATTAACGCCAGTTAGTGTTCTGTAAGCAGAACTCTCGTTTCCCTTTAGCTTTGGCTTTGCTTTTGCCCTGCTTGTTGTGCCTGTGTGGCATATCAGATGTTGCGAGAGGGTTCTGGGTGATTAAATGGATTTGAATTTACTCGTTTTTCTCTCTCAGCCAAATGGGGAGACTTTGATTTGAGCTCCAGCCCCCCCGGGAAAGTATCTCTGTGTATGTTTACCCTAATGATGGTTGCTTATATGGGAATTCACAGGCAACTGGGAGGTGGAGCCCTTGAGAGAACACCTTTAATGGGTTTCTTAACATTAAATACCATATCATCCCACCATTATTTCCTGTCTACCTCTCTTCCAGTGTGGCTTAGCCGTGGAGGCTCTTTTTCACCATTTTTCGACCAAAATTGTCATTAGAAAATGCAATTTTAAGCTGAAAATTGCATTTTATAGCACAGAAGGAACTGAAAGTCTCCACCATTTCGTACTTCATTAGCAAAACTCCTCAACAAATTCATTACGGACTCTCGACTCGACTCGACTCCATGCAGCGGCAGCGGCAGCAGCAGCAGCTGCCAAATATCTAGGGCACTAGAAAATTCTGTGTACCCAAGTGTGGCAGCCAGACAGGGGAACACACATCCGTATCCGTAGTGGCTGTCGTATCTGTATCTGTATCTGCATTGGAGTCAGAGTCAGTGTCGGAGTCGGAGTCGTAGTCTCTGTCTGTGGCTGTGTCCTGTGTCCTGTGTGGTCTCTCTCTCTCTCTCTCTCTCTCTCTCTCTCTCTCTGGTGGCAAAAGTGTTTGTTTGAGTGCGGAAATATTTAAAGTGTCACATACGCTCTTCGGAAATTAAATGTGAGTGTTGTGCTTCACGCTCCAGAAAGGAGCAACGGATGTCCTGAGCCCTCCTCTAAACACACTGAACACTGAACAACCAGATATGTATTTAGGAAAAGACTAAACACTAAACACTTTCGAGTGGCTTAACAGGGAGATCCCACCCAAGCAGGAGGCAGGAGAAGGGTCGTAACGATGGTAATTGGTAGCAAATATGGTTAAAATATAAGAAAATAATAGAACTCTCTTGTATAAAAGATGGTAGACTGATGTTTAATCTGTTATTTTGCCTGGGGTTCTCTACTTTTGTTAGACAGTGTTCCTTTCAGGTGGCACTTTCCTGCTAGATTTGATCACACTTCTGTGGATGTGGCAGGGCTTCTCTCTCCCTCTCTCTCTGAATGGTCATTGCTTTGGTCGCCTCTCAAGGTGTGTGTTCTGGGCGTGGCGGTGTCTGCTTTTGTGTGCTTTTCCTTTTCCATTTTCCTTGCTTTGTTTTTGTTCTGCTGCTCTGCTGCCTCTAGTCTTGTCTGCCGCCAGTGTTTGTTGTGCATATTTCTGGTGCGGCCCATTCATGGGTGTTTTGTTTGCTTGTGTTTCGAGTGTTTTTGCGGTTGGTTTTTTCGAGTGTTTGCCAGCGTATGTTGTGGGCCCTCTTTTGTGGCTGCGTTGTGCGGTGCGTATACGCATTCGTATTTATTTAATTAGAGTTTGTTCTCCACCCCACTTGTTGTTTTTCTGTCGTCGGTCGTTGGTCGTGTGGTGCATCCCAAATCTGATTTTACCCCATGAGATTTTTGAAATGTTTTTAAGCTGGGGTTTTCGCCCCCCCCTCCCCCTCCATTGCACATTTCGGACAAACTTTTAATTAAGCATTTTCGATGGTCGTTTCTGTTTGTTTTTCCCTCTCTCCCGCTCTCGCTCTCCTTCTCATTCAGGATTTCGAGCAATTTCCAAATTGTATTTGTCGCCAGTCGAGGCGTGTTTGATGGACAACTGAAAAGTTTCTCCGCCATCTACGAATGTTAATTCGGTTTTTCCCATGCATTTTTAATTAATTATGTGTATGCCCCGAGCAGCAGCGGACTCAATGCGGCTTAAGCTCGTATTAATGCCACAGTGCCACACAATTTAAAGGAGATCAAAAATTGTGATCCTTGCTGGGCTTTAAAGTGGCTTGAAGCCTCTGGCTGTGGATCTTCCGCGTATGCCAGATTTTATATCTAATATAAACCGCAAACAAATAAAAAGCGTTGCCATAGCGGCAGGATGCCTGTTCCTGCTTCGATTCCGCTTGGCAAATGCAAACATGTGTCTCCGGCAACATCCTTGGCATCGCAGAGGGAAAACTCGAGCAGCAGCAGGGAGAACAGAATCGCGCAAGAAATGTGAGAAAATAGCGTCGTCTTGGGGCTCCATCCTTGCACCATTCACGAGTGGCTCCATGGGCCCTCCTTTGCTTCGCTCTGTTTCGCCCGCGGGGGGGCTGCTGCTGTCTGAATGGAGGTCAAAGTGCATAACTTAAGTAGCCGACAATAAAATGCATAACATGGCATACAAAACACAAACAGACAGCAGGCAGAAGAGGAAAAGCCAAAGGAAAGGAAAACTAAGTACAGACCGTACGAAAATGTGGAAAATATGGCTCTATTTATTTGTACATTAGGCCAAGATGTTTCGCCGTTGGCCTGCCTGCCACACATTTCGTACCTCTTTTACAAATACACATGTATTGGTGTGTCTCTGTGTGTGTGTGTGTGTCTGTGTGTGTTTGTACCTGCCTCAACAGCTGCTAGCAAAAGGCCAAGTGTTGTGCTTGACATGTACAAGCCCCAGCCCCAGCCCCAGCCCCAGCACAAGCCCCATGCCCCATCCCCAGCCTCAGCCCCCAGCTCCAGGTCTAGAGTGGGATTTTTCTGTGCCGCTGCTGCTGCCTCTCCCGCTGTGGCATAATAATTTCATGCTGAGCTGGCCCCCCCCCCCCCCATATCATGCCCCCTCTAGTGGTGTGTCGTGTCATGTCGATTTATCTAATGGAACAGTCGAGTGTCACACGGACTGGTTGCAAAAACAAATTTATTAAAGGCAAAAACACAGAGAGAATTAACAATGTGACAAAGGGAGCAAAAACGGAGTGGAATGGAATAAAAGATTGTGGAAAATTAAGGTGACCAAAGATGTGATATAAAATACGGTAAACATATATATAATACGACTAAAATTGAAGTATAGTTGTATATTTTGGAATAGAATGTATTTATGGGATGTGCACTTCACAGATAGCCTTCTGTTTGTAAGGGGGCGGATCAGGCGGATCGTTGAGGTGGTGCTTCCAGAGAAGTTCTCACAGAGGCCGTCATTGAATAAAATTCTCGGTCCTATGAAACGGGAGAGCGGATCGTAAGAACAAGCGCAATACCTCTCTCCGATCAGAGCGCTAACAGAGAGTGCTGTAAGCCGACTGTTAACCCGGTAGCGATAACAGGTGCTGTTAACCAGCGGTGCTAACAGCGCTGTTGTTCTGTTATGGGAGCAGCTCCCCTGAAAACTTTCCTTACATACGTGTAAAAGCCTTAAGAAGGTTTTGCCAACCCCAGAAAGTATATCTATACCTGATCGGCATCAATAGCAGAGTCCATATACCGAGTATCATGAAGTCGAAGCATGTGTTCCATTTGGAAAGCTCTTACCTGTCTTTCGACAACGAACAAAGGCATAAAATCCACGAAATTTCTGGGAAAAACGTTCAATTATTCGAAAGTCCCACAAATCTGCAATAAAATTACATACCAATCAGCGAAAATCCTCCTTTGGTTGCATTAGTTGCTCATTGTTGTCCGGTGGTTCGAGTGGTTCGGTGGTTGCTCCACGGCGACGGCTATGGCGACGGCGACTCCTGCTCTGGCACAAAAGCCAACCGCGTAATTAAGCTTTACGTTCCACGAGTAAACACAAATACACTCGAAACACACACTGCTTGAACACTCGAAGCACTCAAACAGATGCGGACACGAGAGCCAGGAGCCATCCAATGTTAACAATGCACATTACGCATACGCCACGTACACCATAGCTATGATGCTCCACTTGTTTCATGCCTCTCTCTCTGTCTCTCTCTCGCTCTCTTGCAGATACCAGGACATGTACAACAATCCGATTAAGGCCACTAATTTGGAGCATCGTGATGTGGTGCTGGACATACTGTCCGATGCCCGTGTCGTTGGGCCTCTACTGCAGACGGGTATGTTCCATGCGGATGTCAATCGGCGCAATTATATGTACGTATTTGGCCATAACAGCGCAACGGGACCGTACGCCAACGTAAGTATTAGCCGAAACGACTACCACTACTGTACATATATTCCAAAAGGCTCGACCAAATGGCCGATTCCAATTACGCACTCCATAGAACTTTTAATTTAAACACTCGTCGGCGGTCACGCGGACCCCGCCAGCACTCCTTACCCCGTGTCTCTCCAGTGAATCGTTTTCCCTTTCGCTGTGTAAAATAAACCCAGCATGTGGTTGGGGTATCTAATGAGTTTTCATGATGTACTCCTCACTCTCTCTGTCGCTCTCAATAATGGACAATAATGCTGGAAAAGTTTTAGGCGGAACTCGGGGCCCTCATTGGCTTGTTATGTTTTGTTCTTCTTGTTTTTTTTTTTTTTTGGCCAAAAACAATTCACAAGTTTTCAGGCAGCGAAAGGCCGCGAATGATCGTAATAAAGACAATGAACCCTCGCAGGGGTAACAAAAATCCTAGGCAAAAAAAAGGACGAGTGGTTTTAGATACCCTAGAAAATATTTTTTTTTTTTTTTTGCTGCATTGAAGAGGATCTTGGGGGGTTTTAACAGGGATACCCTGTCTTTCTGTGGCAGAAAGATAGCCTTAAGATTGGAGGCATTGTTTTGCCCTAAAAAGGAGATCCTTTCCCATTCTTTTCTCCATAGAAAACCATATACCCCCTCCGTTGTTAGGGTGCCAGAAAAAAACAACATCTACATCGAAGTTGTCCTTTTGCCTCTTTTGTCTAACCAGACGGCATGGAATCCCTCTTGACTTAGGGTTCATTTGTGTCCGACGACGGGTCACTCTCTTCACCCAACAGAGAGTGGGCGGGGGTGGAGGGGGAGGCAGGGTTATTTGTGTCCGAGTCTCGTTGTTCGCTTGGCTTGGCTTTTGCCAGAGTTTTATGGCTCTGTCATGCTTATGGATTTGTTACTGATTGCCTGGCCAAGATAGCTTTGTGTTGCCATGAAGCCACTGTCCTCTCACTGTCCCCTCGTTGTCCTGTGTGTCCTCTACCCTATAGATAAATGGGCATATTGATTTGTCGTTAAGATGATTAAATTGATAAGCAAATTAGGGAGCACAGCACAGCAGAGTACAGCAATTGTTAGGGAAGGTTTATGTTTCCTCCTTTGAGGGCTCGAAGGGTCCTCCAAGCTTCGTCTATGCCTCAGACACTGACATAATGAATTTGAAACAACAACTCCTAGTAGAATCCTCAAAAACAAAGGCGACACTCCACTATATTGTATAGCAGAGAAAAAAGTTATTATTTTGTATTATATATATTTTGCTGGCAACTTTTTGGCTAAGCGAATTTTTATGGCCATAGTTTTGCGGCAGCAGTGCGGTGGGTGGTGGGGGGGGAGGCCATAAAACAAAACTGCAACTGAAACTGCAAATAGATGAACAGCTCAGGGTCCTGCAGTCGCATCCGGGCGAATGTCCTTTTAAATGCGACAACAGCTTGCGCATAAGCGGGGTGCAACAACTTTTTAATAGCCCCGCAATTAAAGTATCGCAAGGATACATGTATATGTGCCACAGTGGGCCGCATAAGTCTTCTGATAAATTGCTGGGCTGCCATTGAAACGAAAGTAGCCAAATAAGAGGCAGGAACATGTTTATGCCACAGGCTGCTGGCTGATATACGAGCAGCTTCCCCGGCTTGGCTCGCATTAGTTGCAGATAAATTACGAGAAATAAAATTCACTTAAATATTTCATGCTGCCGCCGCCAGCTCGCTCATGGGCGCAGCATGAAAGGAAGGATGTCAGGGATAAGCGGAGTGCCGGCGTGCCTACAAATTATCGGCCTGTCCTGTCGCCAACGCAAACGAGTGGCAGGCGGCAGGCGGTCCACCAAGAAGCCGGCAAAACAAACAGTCAGACAAGTTAAGACTCAGGCGAGTACACACACGCTCTTCAATCGACTTTGTACTACAATGCTGAAAAGCATTTGATATACCCTGAACAGAGAGGGTAGCTATCATTCTACGTAGGCTTTGGCAACAGGCAGAGAAGGTTGAACAGAGCGAGCAGGAGAGGAAAACGTGTCCAAAACTGCACGATTTCCCGTCATGCACAAGCAATGTGTTTTGTTGTTGGATTCTGGGGACCGAAGCGGACCGTCTCAAGGGTGTATTACCTAGAAATCTCTTCTATCTGCAGTGTCTCCCAAGGGTATCCCCAAAAGTCTTACTGTTTTTCTACCACTCCAAGAGTATATCCGAAAACATTTTTTTTTGTGCAACTTCTTTCGTCTGAATGCGAATGAATTTGTGCATAAACTGCGCTTCTGTGGCTCGAGCGGAATGCTTCAAGTGGCAGGCCACTCACTGGCTTCCCCAGAATGGACCACGCCCCTCCGCCCCAACGACTGCAGCCCGACCATATATCTTGTTGAGTCCTGAGCCGCGGGCATATTGTGAAACTTTTTGGCACATGTCTTGCATGTCTTGCAGTTGAGATGCTCAGACCTCAAACCCAGACACAGATACAGATACAGATATACGGATACAAAACGTTCCAGCCCCGAAAAATGCTCCAAGGAGACTACTTATTTACTTGGGGGCTTGAAGTGTCTGCCCCTCTCTCCGAGGAGCTGTTATTGTGGGCTCCTGGCAATTGTTAAAAATAGCGAAAAGTATTCCAAGAAAAGATATTAATCCCCTTAAAAAAAAGGGGGGATTTTCAGCTGTAAGGCGATTTGCGGGAAGGATAACTTAATTGAATTTAATCCCAGAGACAAAAACACACACAGAGAAAATGTAGAAAAATAAACAAACGACACACAGAGAGAGAGAGAGAGAGAGAGGTCTCTGCTCCTCTGGAGATTAAGATTTCCTTTCGATGTTGCCATTTTTCCTATTTTTTTTTTAATATCCCCAAACCCCTCGCAAAAGGCATAAACCCAACGAGCCGAAAACTTTTCCACAAAACAAGTTCCAATTTATTTCATCATTTAGGCATTGAAGATGGAAGGCCATCGTTCGGCTTTTTTGAGGACAGCTTAATAAGTTTTCCATATTAAATTCAACAATTTCACCGAAAAACCCCGTAGACAAACGTCATTATCATCGCATTCTAAACGCGGTCAGCATCCCAAGAATTCCACCACAGACCCACAAACAAACAACAAAAAAGGCAAAAAAAAAAGGAGGAAAAAACTTGAAGTATGTCCCGTCTGGTGGGTTTTTCTTTACTTTTTTTTTTGGGAAAGTTCTTCTGGTTTTTTTTTGTGTGTGTGTGGGTGTGGCATTTCCTTGTGCCGCCCCCACTCGTGCTTTTTGATAAGAATGCGAAATGGCTGTTTGAGGAAGGAAAAGAAATTTATGAAAATAAAATAAATATAAACCGAAACTAAAGTTTTACACAGCAACAAAAAAAAAATAGGTTGGTGGATAGTCTTGAGTTTTTGGCACACAAAATATCCCTTTAAGTGGCTCAGCCTTTAGCAGAAGGGTATTTCTACCCAATTAAAGACCACCTGGGATGGGGGTGGGGTGCCTGGGCCTGTATCTTATTGCTAATTCCATAGAATTACACAGAGATGAGAGTAAATTATGTGGGGGTGCCACACCTCGGCACATTCCAGGCCCCTACCTCCCTCTCTGGGAGCCAATATTTTTGGAAATTTTACACGCTGCGAGTGCCGTTAACTCCATTAGGTTTATTACGACAAATGGCGCCGAGTCAAATTGTTGCTTCCGCCCCGTGCCCCAATGCCTTGGGGCAGGCGCAACATAAATTACAAAAGTTACGCATTAATTTCAAAATTGAATTTCCGCCTCCGTTCCCGGTATCTTTTTTCCCATGAATTTCCTGCAACTTTAATATAAAAATCGCCCACCCCCCGCCCCCCAGAAATTTTGGAGATTGGGTAATTTCGGACAGGATGTGCGCCAACGCGTTTTGGGTCATTGGAAAGAATAAATATTTAAATAATATAATATCTGTGGGAAATTTATGAATATTCCGTAATTATTCATTTACAAATTCAATTGAAAATTACCATTAAATTAAAGCGGAAATACAATTTTGTTCAGGGTAGGAAAATTATTTATGGAAAATCCATTGATTTGTTTGCTAAAACTAAATATTAACATAGTCTTTTGGCCGGCACTCAAATTGATTGATATGAAAATATGGCAGGCTTTTCTCGCGCCGTTTTCCACCGCAAAAATAAGCATAGGCAAAATGCTGGGGGGAAAAATCAATGGGAAAAACTTAAAAAAGCTTCACTTTGATGCTATCTGGAAAGCTGAAAGGTTATTGAACCGCATATTCCATCAAACGTCGGAATGCTCGCTTTTCGCTCAATAAAAATCCGCAGCGTAAGCCTTGTGTCGTGTAAAGCCAATATTGAATGGCGTCGTTTTGCTCACACAATTGCCACACAGAAATGAAAATGAAAATCAAAATCAAAAGCGAAAATTCATCATTCATAAATGCCATAAAAGGACAGGCAGGACGGGCAGTCCGAGAGGACACTGCTCAGACAGACGGCGAGCGAAATGCTTTGTGACTTTGTTACATTTTTCATGGCGCAACAATAAAAAGCTGGGCTTTATTACCTACTTACACACAGACAGCCAGAGCCAGAGCCAGTCTCTTCTGCCTTTGGCCTTGTCTGTGTTCGCTTGGCTAAATATTTATGCATTCCGTCTAAGAAGATTGATGCCTGGGTGCCACAAAAAAACCGAAAAGAGAAAAGAACATTTCGCACTGATCGGAAGGGTAGCGAGAAGGAAGCCATTTGCACCGATTTTTGGTTTACTTTCAAGAGTCCATGGGTTTTGGCAAGAGGTTTGTAGAAGGAGAAGCCTTAAGGGCAAGATCTACCCCAATCCGCGATAGAATTTCCCTGTTTTGGCTTGCAGTTCGAGCCATACTCCTTCCTGCCTGGCCTTTCACTCTTTCACTCCTTCAATCTTCTTTAAATGCTGCCTTGCTTCCCTTAATCACTCCGTAACTATAATAAATGGGTTTCCCTTTCATCGATGGATTACTAATTGCCGCTACTTTAACACCAACTTTCAACAGCTTAGAGCTGGGCAAGGAGGCGGAGGAGTAGGATGAGGAGGAGAGTATTCTCGCAGCAGCTTGATTTACTGATGATTCTGTAATACATATAAACGAGTATTTTTCACTTACAGCTACCGCATAGCATTATGGGCGAGGAATTGGCGTTTATCTTTGGTGCGCCTTTGGCTCCCGCAGGTCCTTTTCCCAGCCATAACTATACGATGCAGGAAAAGCTGCTTTCCGAGGCGGTAATGGCATATTGGACGAACTTCGTAAAGACCGGGTGAGTACTGGACTTTGAGTTAAAAGTGCATTTCGAGGAGAAAGTTGGGCGAAGTCTGCGGGATGTGGGAGAGGGGGGAGGAACATCAACACGAGAAGAGTCACAGTCCTGCATGCAAATGCGGACTGCGGGTCTACGGATTCGGATGCGGATGCAGATGCGGACACGGATGCAATGTGGGATATTCATGAGTTTTTGGAATGGCTTTGGCTTTTCGTTGTGGCGCCGTGTGGCACGTTTTGCAATCTGCAACGCTTGGACAGTGAAATGAATAGAATTTTTACTGCCGCTTTTATTATTATTCCCGCAGTGAAAACATCGGCTCTGAGGGGCGGGGCCGGGGGGGGATAGTAGGTGCATGCAAATATTATTAGTGGAAGTGGCTCTAGGGGGGATCAGAGGAATAAAGGAAATAAAACCCAGAACTGGAAATCACAGCCAGGATCGTTAGCCAGGACATTTTCCCGCCAAAACCAGAGGCAATCACATCTCAGAGGCCCGGCCCCCATAACCATGTCGTTTAAATGGCGAAAATGATTGTTCGGATTATGCCCATAAAACGGAATTGTTTCGGATAATAGGAGCGTGGGGGGAGCCTCATTAGTGGGAGCCTCTCTCGCTCTCTGGCTATAATTGGAAATTGACAAACATCCGAATTTTTCCAGCAATCCAAAGGCGCCCTGGAAGGGCATCTTCTTGAATTCGCACGCCCTCGAATGGGACCGCTATGACCTCGACTGGCCGGAGTTTAATAAGCGAGCACAGGCCTATCTCAATATTGGTGAGTCCTTATTCCAAGAGCAATCCCTTAGCTGTATTTTATGTCCATTTGCCATGCAGGAATCCCACCAACCGTGGGCTACAAGTACCGACAAATCTACATGAATTTCTGGAACAAAGAGCTGCCCGATGAACTCAATCAAATTGCGGCCTTGCAGGAGCAGCTGCATCCCGGCAGTGAGGTGATTACGGGTCACATGAGCAAGTACGGGCCGCGGGATAACGGCGCCGAGGACCCCGTGCGTACACTGAAGCTCCTCCTCCAGGAGCCCAGTCTGGCCAACAGTCCGGACTCGACGGAAACGGCAGCCGAGAACATGTACAATGCCCCGCCCACCTTTGGCCATGTGATGCACAAGCAGCAGCCACAGCAGCCGCAGCGGGAGGAGGACTTGGAGATGACCTCTGCCACGAATCCCATGGAGGAGGACCAGCCGGAGACGGTGGCCAAGTCGGAGACAACGCTGCAGCTGCTGATTGCATTGATAGCCCTGATTATTGCCCTGAATGTGATCATCTATGGCACGTTCCTGTTGCGGCAGCGTCGCAAGAGAGCCAAAATGTTGCCGTTTCCGGGCCCAAAACTGAACGGGAATATCCTCAGCTATGACGGCGCCAACGACGACGAGCTGAAGCGCTGCAGCAAGTCGCGGGATGGCGACGATAGCTACGTCATGGACATGGCCCGCAAGTCCAACACTTACGAGGCCATCAAAACGGGCCAGCGGTCGCCCATCAATGGGTATGCGATCCAGCGACAGCTCAGCTGCTCGACGGTGGACACCCACACGAAGGTGTGCGAGTGGATGTCGGGACAGGAGGTGCCCAAGTCCGGGAGCTTTGCCACGCCCACTGCAACGACACCGACCTCAGTCCTGCCTGATGGCAGGATGATCATTTGCCAGGACATCGAAGTGGCGGACGCGGCTCTTCTGATCCCCCAGCATATGCACGAGCCGCAGCACTACGAAATGCTGCTCCAGCGCCAGCACTCGGCCCTCACCGAACCCAGCGAGGACATCCTGCAGCAGCAGCTGCAGCACATGCCACTGCATCGGCACACCCACTCGGATCCGGTGGACATGATCCTGGCCGCCGATGAGCAGGTGACAAGCTTCGTTCATGCCGACGACGTGGACATTAATGTGACGAGTCGCGATGAGAACTGTGTCCGGGAAGTGGTGCCCCTCACGGCAGCCCAACAGCTGGAACTGCTCCGGCAGCGTAACTACCCCAAGGTGCTGCCCACTGCCCAGGACCTGAGGGACAGCCGCCGTGGAAGCTACAAGCGGAACTCCTTGCCGCCGCAGAACTTCAGTGCCCCCCTGCCGCCGCCTCGCACCATCAGCAGCACTCTGGGGCGGCGGCGACGGGACAGCAGCAACATTACCACATCACCACTGCAGCTGGCCCAGGACCTGGCCGGGGAGGAGGAGCCCGGGGAGCCGCAGATTACCCAGAATACACTAATCTTCGGTCCCATTGTGCCCAAGTCGCCGGCGACCTCGTTAAAGCGACAGAAACGGGCGCCCGAGGCGGGAGCGCCGGCAGCGGGAGCGATGACAGCACTAAGCGGATCCTTCCAATCCTTTGAGTCGGTGCCGCCGGCTCATGAGACCACACCGCCGCAGGGCGGGCAGCGTACCGAATGCATTTACTCGATTGAGGCGAGTCCCGGGGCGTGTCCAGGGAACGATGGGACGAGCTGGTCGGCGCCCAATGGCGATTTGTATGCACAGCCGATGAAATCTCCCTCCAGGACATCGCTCATACCACGCCTCACCCAACAGCAGCCGACGCCGACGCCACATCATCATCATCAAGGAGCTGCTGACGGAGAAGAGACAGCAGCAGTGCCTGGAGGAGCATCATCAATGGCCACCACCGTCTCACCGACCCGCATACCTCAATTGCTGCAGCGTCAGGCTTCCGGCAAGGATTTGCGAATAGCAAACACCGCAAGTCCCCTGGCAAGCCAGGGACAACAACAGCGCACGGACTCCACAATATCATCAGGTTCGTCGGCTTCGGCGGCATCATCCACAGAATCGTCCACATCCTCATCCTCATCCTCCACGAACACGGTTCGCACCGAACTGCAGCAGCACCAGCACCAGCACCAGCACCAGCACCAGCCTGGCAAAAGTATTACGACCAATATATAGAAAAACCCCAACACCCAGGAGGAGCAGGGACCAGCCAGCAGCCAAGAAGTTCCTCAATTTAACGCCAGAGAGAGAGGGAAAGAGTGAGAGACAGAGTTAGAAAGGATGGAGGTCCCGCTGTGGTCGCATTGCGGCGGACGAGCAGGAGCAGCAGCTCCGACAGCTGCCTGCCAAATGGCTGCCCCATCCCCATCTCCCTTGGGGTCCACGCACACAGGCCAGGCTGTCGGAATTTTATAGAGCTTGCGTAAATTTAATAATACATTTTGGTATAAAGTTTATCTTTGACTTGGCTGCGGCGGCATCGGCGGTTAGCAGCTTCGACTGCAGTTTGTGTGCCTGAAAGGAAAGTTTTCTACCATCGTAAATTAGTTCCAAGAATTGCGAGTATTTTGCAGCAAAAGGTTGCAGCAGCGGCAGCAGCATATCGAAATAAGCAGAGAAAGTCTCATCAAATCAAAGGAACTTTTGAGTGATGTCTTGGAAGTAGCAACTAAATGGGAAATATATCTTTGATAGATGGAAAATAGATTGGTTTATGGAACTAAGAAGAAAGTAATATGCATAAATATATACCTATAATGTAGCCATAATTTAGTCATAAGAATCACAGTCATTATTCTGATGTAAACCAAAGAAAGGAATCCATAAAGTTGTACAGAATGGAGCCACCCAGCAAGTATTATAAGTTAAATGTTCGTTCTATGAAATCAAATTAGGTTTCTTGCCATAAGATAACACACACACACACAGAAGACACTCATCGATGAAGGCAATTTGCATATGGCTGATTTTTGCATTTGTTTCCCCTGACAACCGACAGAAGCAGAAATTGCCAATAACAATGCCTGCATTTTGCCACTTTCCACTCCACACCATGCCACACACAAAAGTTGTGTCAACTATTGTTGCCGGCAATTTACCAAACAAAAGCTACTTACGAAGGAAATACCCTCCCAGAGGCAGCTCCGATTTTGAGCACTGGAAGGCTATGATTGAACAGAAGTGCATAGTCAATAACGAATGTATCTCGAAAGTGTATCTATAGCTTCTGCTTTCGGGTCTAGACTTTCATTCTCTGCCTTCCTTTTATGTGTGGCTGTCTTTAGTCCGCCAATGCTCTCTCAGGAGCAGAGCCAGGGCAATTTCGTGGTGCCTGCCAACTTAATTTGCCACAAAATTTCAACGGCAGCCACTATTGTAGCACGCTTCGGAGCTTGGGAGCTCTGTGTGTCCTGTAGTCCTGGAGTCGCATCAAAATCAGTTGAAATGTCAACATTTCTGTAGCTGCACATATTTCAAATATTTGGCATTTCCCGCATAGTTGTTAACTCTTTCTCCACTTGGCTGTTCCTGTTTCTAACTCTCCCCAACCCCTTACCCATCGCCATCAAAGTTGTCGCCGACCGCAGAATAGTTGGGAGTTTTGTTTCTTCTAAGCTTAAGGCCATATCCTGCAGGATTTACTGCCTCTGGCGTTCGTTGCCATAGACGAAAGTTTTGGGGACCCCCGGCTTTTATGCCTTATTCCCTTTGTGGCACATTACAGTTTTTTTTTTGGCTTGGTTTTTGCCCAGAGATTGAGTTATTGTGTCGTTTCGCTTTGGGGTCCTTTATGCAAATTGTTGTATCTTGAAGTTTTTTGCTGTTTGTTTTTGTTGCTGTTGATTCCATAACATTTTTATTCTCCCTTTACGCAGGTTGTGGCACAGCACAAAACATCGAATGGCAAAGTTTGTCGCGAACTAAAATTGAAAATTCTACTGCCCTCCAAGAAATGTTTCCCCAGAGATAGAGCGAGAGAGAGCGAAACCGGGGGCGCCACAAAAGTCGTAATTAAATTGTTTGCCCCATTGGATTGTTTTTACGCTTTCATTTTGGCTCTCTCGTGGTCCTTTTTGCCCGACTATTTGTTTGGTCACGAATTTTGTTATGTCATGAGAGGGGACGGGCGGTGCCAACTAATTGAGCAGCACAAGAGCCGAAAAGTACTCCAATCAGAGTTATTTGATCGGAATGTTGAGGACATAAATTGATATAATGGCCTCGATATGAATGGGATACCCACTGCAAGAGTGTCGTACCCACATATTTTTGCACTTCAAAGGCGAAATCTTATATGAGATTTCCATAGCCCAGCGCCCCATGGCGCCCACCCCTGCCTCCCGCTGGCTGCCTGTCAGTCCATCACAGAGTGTTTTCCCACTCAAGTCGGGCCCGGCTGTTTGTAATTTTGCTCAATTGGAAAATGCCTTTGGGGCGTTTCACTCTTTCCTCAAGTTCTTCTTCGCTCTCCGCTCTTCTTTCACTTCTCTTCTTTTCCCTGCCATGTACTCGCATCGTTTGGGGTATTTTCTTTTGTGGAAGTAGGCATTCCGTGCAGTCTGCTGAAAAGTGTATGAAATAGTCCTTAAATTGAATAAACCCAGAGATAACTTTTGTGGCAAGTTATCAAGTGCTAAATGGAAGTTTGTTAGCTTGATATGCCATGCAATGGAATTCCCCCACTTTGATGTAAATGAAAATTCTGGGAAAAAGCAAAGCTAGAGCAAAAGACAACAAATCTGTTCGATTGCAGGACAATCCACGAGGACATGGCTAATTCCGAAACCTTAATCACTTCACCGCAGGGCAAAAACACTTGTACACCATTAAATATGTAGCTTTCGAATCAATTTGCTAGATTCCACTGGACTGAATAATTCATAAACTAGCAAAAACCGAAACTATACTACATACCGCACAAGCCAAATAGTTTGGACCCAACAAATCAAAAGCCACAGCCGGAGCCGGAGCCAGAGGAAAGCCAAACAAAAATCGAGAAAATTAAACTCTTGGAGTACGAGGAAATTCCCAAAAGCAGCTCCCCAGCACCGTCTGCTGCTCTGAACATTTTCGTAAATTTGCTGACAACCACAAATTAGAGTAACTCAAGAGTATATTAAAGTCAAATATGCAGAGGGCTGGAACTGCCATAACCCGAATGTAAGAGACAAGTACAGTACAGTACAGAACGCCTCGCCTCGCCTCCATGGAGTAGGAAACTTTCAGGAGACTGAGACTGAGACTGGCAACAATTCATGCATTAATACATAACGTTCTGGTCTCTGATTTGATTTACTGTTTGGGGACTTTTGTTGGTCAAAATAGGGCAAGGCACAAGCAAAATGGAAACTTATGACAGGAAAACCCAATAGGCAAACACCAAAAAACGAAAAAACAAACAAATAAAACAACTTTAAACCATAATTTAAATTGGATAATTTTTGTAAATATTAAAACTTTTATATAATTAAAGCAAATTAACAACGACAGGCATATGCTACGATATGGGCAACCGATACACGTTTTATTTTTTTGTTCATTGTTAATTAAGCAGCTTAAGTGCATCAGCACTAATTAATGTACTTAATAATTAGTATTATACGTTTATGTGTACATTTTCCGCACCGCAATGAGCATGAAACGAACGGGTTGACTGGGTCTTCAATGGTCTTTAACAATAAACAATAAACTGGATAAACATTCCACACAACCAAACAGATGAGCAAACAAATATGTAAATTATGCCTTGCTATTTTTAGACCCCTGACGTTTGTTTGACTTTTTAATGAAAATTTTAATAATTTAATAGGTGCCAAATGGGAAAAAACAATGGAATGGACACACAGCAAAGTGTAAATAATTTATAATCCAAACAATTATTGTAGCCATGTAACATTTCACAAATAAAAAGGATAACTTTTCAACAACAAAAATGCGGAGAAAGGGGAATATGTTGGCGGTCAAGAGTTTCAGTTAACTCTTTGACTATTTGGCTGGGTCTCGGCTGCCCCGCTGAGAAATGTTTATTAATTACAGCTGGGATTACTTTTAATGAGTTGTGGACCGCACCAAAAAATTCCTGGTGTCCAATTACAACAAAATTTGATTTGATTTCGTGCAATAAATAATTTTCATAAATACATGTTGCAATATTCCGCACAAAAACCGAAAAATGCTTAATTAATTGTATTTTTGGAGACTAGACACGACACAAAAACCAGTGGAAGACCAACAAATGTCACGAGGGACATCAGCGGCATAAACGGATTTGTTTGGTTGATAATTTTCCTGCCTGCCGGCGAGATTTAAATGTAATTTTGCGGTAGAGCCCCGTTGAGCGGTGTACGGGCCGGCGTTAAATGCAAATTATTCGCATCGAAACCTCAATGAATATAAATTCGCAAATGAACAGCAATCGCACCTCGGAATATTGGACAATGGTTCGAGTAATAAAATAAATATTTAATTAAATATATTTCTGTGTTTTGTGTCCTTTTTCTGTATATTTTTACAGTGTTATTTTGCTGCACTGTTTATTTGTTTGTTTTTGCGGCCGAGAGTTCAATGAGCCATTAAATGTTAACGATCTCAAAGCCATAAAATAATATGCACAAAATTGATTCAAGGTGGAGTCTGTCCTGCATGCAAATTATGCATAAAATTCTGTCTTGCTTTTAGTTCCATTTCTGATCAAACAGTCGAAAGTGAAAGTGTGTGAAAGTGTGAAGCCAAAACAAATCTTGTATGTTAATAATTTTCAATTTTAAGACCATTTTCTAAGCAAAATTCGAGCAGAAAATGCTCTCCATTAGATTTAAATGGCAAACAATTTTGTTGCATATTTTTCACCATTTCCCATCGGTTTGTTGCTGCAGTAACACATTGCCTGGGAGTTGGACATGTAAACAAGCATCCCATTTGCATTTACATTTTTCATAGTTTCTGTTCTTTTATTAAATTTATAAATTTTGTTCTGCTCCACAGGGCAGATCCCTCCCGCTCTGGTCCTGGTCCTGGTCCTCGTCCTCGGCACGAACACGATTCTCGCAGACCCTCCTCACACGTATGAGATTTATGGCAAAGCGCATTTTATTTATATATATTTTATGACTTTTGTTGTTTTCATACTACTATTTTTGCGCTCCTTCTCTTTCTCTGGCTTTCTGCCCGCAAACATTTCCATCATAAATATTTTTCCCCGTTTTGCTGGGCACCCAAGAAAACCGAAAGGAAAACTACAATTACTAGGCATGGGCATGGGCATGGGCATGGGGAGGGGGAGGCGGTGGGGGTTGAAGGAAAAAGGAGCGAGAAAAGATCCTCTAAAAGTAAATAAAAGTGTGGAAAAGCGCAGGAAACTTTGTAGAACGTGACCTGCACGAGAAGCAGTCAGGCGTTGCCATTGAGCTTTGCCCAGGAACCATACTCTCCCACGACCCCCACCCACTCTTTGAGTAGCAATTAACGCCCATGATATTGCCGTTCGGTTGCATGTGCCATGTGGCATGTGGAACGGCCTGTAGAACGGCGTGTGCTGGGGCGGGTGTTAATGCGGCAAGTCACTCGAATTGGCAGTCGACTGGCTTTTTATTGTAGAATACTTTCCAGGGCCTTTCCGCTGTTCCGTCGTTCCTTAACGTTTAATTTGCTTATTACCAAGTTTTCGCACAGACAATGTGCCGTCGCCATCGCCGTCGCCATCGCCATCGCCAACGCTGCTCCACTTTCATTCAAGTTTGTTGCAATTTGCAATTTGGGTCGTTGTCTGCCCCACGCCGGTCTGCAGCCAGTCAGTCCCCAGCCTGCCGCCACACATTTGTCGCTAATTTGGCGAGAAAAGTCAGCAGCCTTACGCCTTTGAACGCGGGCTCCGTCGGAAAGGAGCTCCCCCCCTCCGCCCCATAGTAATTGTTTGGCACCAATTGTTTTAAATGCTCGACGAGCGTTCCACAAATTGTTTCCCAGGCGTCACCAGACCGCCGCACAGGGTGGAGGGGGCTGTGGGGCTGAGTGCACTCTACACTCTCCGAGTGTCAACAATATTCGATCGGAATCGAGTTATGAAAGTTTAATTGAAGCAACCGCAAACCAAACACACACAGATACTATTTGAGTTTACTTTTGTAATATTTTCTTTAATTTGCAAATATTTATTTTAAGTTCTTGTGCACACTCCACCCACAACTTGTGTCGTGTTGCACAGTGTTGCCTCTCCGGTGGCACGCAGCAAGAAATTGCAAATGTTTTTATTATAAACAAAGAGACTGCGCTCGTGTGTGTGGCGTTGGGTGAACTTTTGCCGTTTTCAAGTCGAAATCGATGCGCATCAATATTCAATATGTGGCTTTTACTCGCGCCCCGCCTCAAATGGTGGAAAGAAGTGCTAAAAGGGGGCAGCCACTGGCACAAGGAGTGCCAGTCGTCCCATCAATGGAAGCAGGAACATCGATGGAGGAAGAGGTGCAGGAGCGGTAGCAAACCCAATCATGCAACGCAACCAACGCCATCTGATGTTTGCTTTACGTAATGGAATTGTGCGGTGAACGCCGCGTGCCACATTTTCGCCTTGTCTTGCCACGCCCTGCGCCCTGCTGCCACACGCTCTTTGTGACTTTCCCCGTATGTCTGTAGCTGTGTCTGTGCCTGTTCCTGTGAATTTTCCTTGGGATCCCACGCCATATGGCTGTGTGTGTTGAATCCCTACCCAACGACCAAGGACTGTGCCTTTCAATTGCTTTCCACCGCCGCTTTCTTCTTTACTTTCCATTTTGCGTGGGCAATTGTCAACATTCTTTGGGCGTTTCAATTTACTTTCGATATTAATTAAATAAAAATATGCACATGAGTTGGGAAATTAATGGAAACTGCATTGACATAAGCTGATTATAATTTGAGCAGCTGCTTCTGCAGAGATAGAGACAGAGACAGAGACAGCTCCAATGAGCTGGAGCCCTGAGCGAACGCCTCTCTCTAATTTCCATTTATAAACCATTTCACCGCAAAGTCGATTAATAGCAGAAATTTCCAATTACCCAAGCCTTATAATCAGAAATTGAATTGTGTTCGAGACGGTTTGTCAGTTCGTTTTTATCGAATCACTCTCGAAGGATACTCTGCCTCATTCTCGGGCTCGCTCTGTCTGTTGCGCAACAAAGGAAAACACGTGCTCGTATTAGCAACCAGCTAAGTGCTGTTATTCTACAGTTTTACACCACAATTACCAGCTCCCACGCACACACACACACCCACACACACACGAACACCCACTGGGAACGTGTCAAAATCGACACCAGCACATGCTCCATGCTCCTGCGACCCCGATAAGCCATCGTACCTCGTAACTCGTCCTGCACCGTCGGATCACACCCGCCCTACGTGCCTCCAGGACCCCATCGCTACGTGTCGAATTCCAAATAGCAGCGCCAGTCATAACTGTAAGACAATGTCTGCATGTGATGTGATGACGGGAACGTTGTCACGCAGTCGGGCTCGTGCTCGGGCTCTGGTGCGGGTGCGGGTACGGGTGCGGGGGCTCTAAGGTTCTACGGAATGAGATTCCGGCTAAATCTAAGGAAGTGGGCGGAGGTGGACGTGAAGGTGATGCAAAGCAGCACTAGTTAGTATGTCATGTGCATGTTGTCATGGCATATTTCGTTCAAGACTTACCTTCAGTTTTGCAAGCGCACACAGTTTAACGGGGACTTTTTTAGTATACCCTTTCAGGGGGCTATTATAGGTGTTTAGACCGAAGTTCTCAAGGCAATAAAATAAAATATTTCGATCTTTAAATAGCCAAATCTAGAGGCAATCCATTTGGAGGGGTAACGCCATCGTTATGATCTGAAATCAATCCCTTTATATTCCTTCCACAATTTCAATTGAATTACACAATCTATACAATCCAGGGTACCGCCAGGGTATCTTTGTTTTCGGCTCCTTCAAGGAGATACTGTTCTCTCTTGTTTTTTCGTGATGGCCTTGCAGGAAACTTCTGCCTGCCATCGTCGTCGTCAGACTACGTCGTAATCATATCAGCTCTACATTCTGGCAGCCACTCTGCCTTCGCACTCCTCCCTCCTCCCTCCGCCCGGCAAGTGTTTTCTCGTGTTTAGCAGAAGCGCTACAACGTGTCCTGGCCTTGGTATGAAGCAGATCCACTCTCGTTGTTTTGCTTGTACCTCACTTGGCCTTGTCTGGAGGCTGTGTGCGAAAAAAAGGATTATGAAAACAACTTAACATGCAGAAACATGGGGCCCAAAAAGAAACCCAAAATTGAATTTCAAATAATCCTCAATCTGCCTCAGAGCTAATCGGTGTGAATCAGGCGTCTTAGCCACGACCAATTAGTGCAAGAAATCTGAACAAGGCAAAGGGTTTGCCAACCAACCAACCAACCAACCAACCATCCAACCATCCAACCATCAATTCATCCATTTATCTATCAATCCGAATTTGGAGAGTTTTTTCCCCCCATGTTGCAGCATTTCTTTGCGTGTTAATAAAGTGACGACAGATTGTGGAACATGTGTCAGTCAGACAGATATACAGATATACAGATACACAGTTGCAGATTCGAGTACAGACACCATTTTGTTGTCAATTATTTTTCCGCCAGCAGTCAACATGTTTTGAATGTAGTCTGCTGCCACCCACATAAACCAGAAACGACCGAGCGACCGAGCGACCGAGCGACCGAACAGGAACCCCCTCTTGTGTCAAAGCACTCAACCTTTGACACACTTGCAGTTGTGTGTGTCGCCCAGGATGACTTCGAACTCCTCTGAGAGGAGGATCTCCCTGTTGCCACTGTTGCCATAATGAACACAACTGGCGCCAACAGCGCCATCAGCGCAGAGCGAGAGTACTGCATGTTAATTGCCAAAAATAAAATAAAGCCAGAAGCGACAACAATTCCGGAACGGAATGGAATGGAATGGATGCGTCGCTTCGTTTTTTTTTTTCCTTCACTTTGGCACAAAAGTATTTTAATTGCTTCGAGCAGTCGGTGGCGGTTTGGGAGGTTCCACTGCCTCGTCAGCTAACGACGGAATGTGTTCGTATTGTATAAATAAATGGGGGAATTTCCTACAGAAGGAATTTATAATCAAACACAACGCAGGGAAATTAGTGAGATATAAGAAAGTGCCTTGATTATAGAGTTGCCACCGTTGCAGAAGTGTTGGTTAGCACTTTAGCGCAGAGTTGTCATCCATGACATTTTCGTTTCCCTTCAAACATCCAATGACATGTGGAAGTCAAACCGAAGCTCTTTCTAGTCTTGACGAACAACAGAGTCGACGTCTGTCATGTCGAAAGAAGAAAAAGGAGCAGGCAGTCCAGAGGCGCCTACCCTCGATTCCGAGATCAATCTGGGCCGTGGACCACGAGCCACTAAGCCCAGATGGAAGACCGGCGGCAGCAATGACAGCGATGGCGGCAGTAGTGGTAGCGGCGGACACACTGACACGGGATCCCCCAAAGAGAAGATCAAGTGGAAGGCCGACGAGAAGCCCAAGAAGGAGCTGAACGATCCACGCTTTCGCATCCGACCGCTGCAGCAGGTGGTCTCCGCCTGCACGGGGGCCATGATTACGGCCCTCTTCATGACGCCCCTGGACGTGATCAAGACGCGCATGCAGACGCAGCAGTCGCCCTCGAGCAAGTGTTTCTTCTACTGCAACGGCCTGATGGATCACCTCTTGCCCTACCACCCCAATGGGCCCCAGCAGCCGCCGAAGCCGCTGTTCACCAATTCCCTGGACGCCCTGTTCAAGATCAGTCGGAATGAGGGACCTTGTGCATTGTGGTCGGGCCTGGGACCCACTCTGGTGTCCGCCCTGCCATCGACCATCATCTACTATGTGGCCTACGAGCAGTTCAAGGCAAGGTACATCCATATCTACGAGCAGTACTTCAAGGAGAAAGCCGGCGTAGTGGCAACAATGTCCTCCATCAATTCGGGAGATCTTCCACTGCCTGTGGTGGTGCCCATGCTTTCTGGCGTGACGGCTCGGATCTGTGCCGTGACTGTTGTCAGTCCCATCGAGCTGGTGCGCACCAAGATGCAGGCCCAGCCCATGACCTATGCCCAGATGATGGGCTTCGTGAGGAACGTGCTTGCCCTGCAGGGAATCTGGGGGCTGTGGCGCGGACTTCCGCCCACAATTCTCAGAGATGTGCCCTTCTCGGGGATCTACTGGCCCATCTACGAGCACACGAAGCGGACTTTCGGCAGCAGCACTCAGCCCTCCTTCGGACTGAGCTTCGTCTCTGGGGTGCTGGCGGGATCGGTGGCTGCGCTGGTCACCACGCCCTTCGATGTGGTGAAGACCCACGAACAGATCGAGTTTGGGGAGCGCGTGATCTTCACGGACTCCCCGACGAAGGATGTGCACAAGCGATCCACCTTCAGCTGGCTGATGGCCATCTACCGCTCGCAGGGATTGCCCGGACTCTTCGCCGGCTACGGGCCCAGGCTGTTCAAGGTGGCCCCCGCCTGTGCCATCATGATATCCACCTTCGAGTACAGCAAGTCCTACTTCTTCAACTACAATGTGCGGCAGCACAACGAGACGCTGCTGCTGAACAACCCCAATGCCACGCTGGTGGAAGAGGACGACATCGAGTAGCAGTCGTCTCCATGGGAATCCCTGTGGCAGTGGGTTGCCCTTTGTAAATAAACGGCGCTTATTTTATGTAAACCCAATGCCAATGCCAATATCGAGGCGGAATTCAATATCCCAATTAAGTTGCGTGGCGTTTTCCGTGTTACGTCAATCAGTCGCTGGGGCGGGGGGGAATCAATTTGCATTTTCACAGCCTAAAGACTCCAGAATCCAGGATCCTTTGGCCTGTTGCTTTCTGCTGCTGCCTGCTGCCTGCTGCCGCTGACTTTTAATGGAATATTCATTCATTTGCATTAACTGCAATTTAAGCGAGTGCCAAGCAAATTAAATGAAATTCCCAAAGAACGAGACGGCGAAGAGAAACAAAGTTGTGGGCGGTACGACGAATCCCTAGAGAATTGAAAACTCTTTCCACACATCTGGCGGGGGGCGCGCCGCCTTCAAATGCATTTTCCACTTGAAGTTTTTTTCTTAGCTATAATCGAATCGTGAAACACTTTCTGTGCGAGGCATACAATCGTTTGCCCGGTCACGTTTCGCCACAGTTTTCCTTCCCGCTTTTCCATTTTACCGCACTGCAAATGCAATTCGTGCCGCTCCGGAGTGCTGGCCCCGAGTGACCGAAAATAGTTGTATGTTTCTGGGATTGAGTGGAAAGTACTGTATATAAATCACAATCGAGAAATAGTATCAAAACTAAACATCAGTAATTAAGGGGTATTTTTGTCGGCCCCTGGGGGCCTAGCCCCCAGCCCCAGGAAAACTTAATTGCATTTCAGTAGCAGGTCTCGCTGCCCCTCCGAAAGCAATTTCCCAAATAATTCGCCTACAAAAACTGTCCAACCGAATATTTCATAGAATTTTTTCATTATTCTCTTTTGTTTTTATTAAAGAGCAAACACAGCAGAGGGGGAGCACAAAGCATACCCAAGCACAAAATACCAAAACAGGCTGTACAGAAGAAGAAAAAAAAAAGAAAAGAGAAAGAGAAAGAAAATATATATTTTGTTATTTCCTGCTTTTCTTTTCTGTTGCTCAACCGAACCAAAAAAGATGAGCCATTACCCCGGCCAGACAGTGACTCTCCCAGAGATTGAAAGGGAAACAGAGGTACTGCCATATCATTTATATTGAATATTTGTTCAGCATTTTCTATAGAGAACTATCAATGAAAGTACGGCACTTTTGTGACGTGCACTCACTCCAATTGAAATCAGTGATGCCCAAGGAACAGATCTCTCCTCTCCCTGCCACAATTCATCATATTCTCATTTCCGATTCAGAACAGTTGATTCCCAGAATCATTTGACATTCATTCCTAGGCGCAAATGAACTTTTAATGGCTTCCCATTATGCAATTCACAAAAGCATACTAATTACGTGGAGAGTACAATTTCCTTCTCAACGAAAATCACATTATTATTATTCAAAAATACTTTACCATCCGCCTGGATCCACCACAAGCCATGGATGGTGGAGGGCGAGGACCCTGCGAGGGGCAGCATTTAATGTTTAACATTTTATTTCCCCTTTTTTTTCCCCTTATTGGTGTTCTTGTTGTCTGCTGCTCAACGAAAATTGCCAATAAAGAGAATTAAAATATGCTTTCATAAAAATAATTGAAATTAAATTTAAGTGAATATCTCATTTGTGTTTCTCCCGGTGCGTGGATGTGTGTGTGCGTAGGGGAATTTCACTTAACCATAAAAGGACCTCTCAGCAGTCCTTTTCTCATCGTTTTTCCCTCTTGGCTTCCAGTTACTTTACACCATTGTTGGAGTTGTAGTTGTAGTTGCGGCTGTGTTCCTGGTGTCGGTTAAGGGGGCGTGGCACTTGTCTATATATTTTCTGCAGGCTGTTGCTTGCTGCTGCTTCGTGCTGTATTTTTTTGTTGTCGGCATCAAAAATATTTTCCCTGCCAGAAACAAGACGAAAAAAAAGTGCAGTAAAAACAAGGCAGGAAAAAAAGCTGTTGATAGGAAGAGTCCGTCCATTCTCTCGTCTGGCTGTCCTTCAGCTGTCCCTGGGCCATCCTTCAACATTGGGCCCGTTGTCAGTCGAGAGCCGAGGACCAGGAACAGACCCGGAGCCAGCAGCTGAGTTTCGTTCCCTACTTTTTTTTGCCTTTTCCTCCCCTCTCGCTGTATTGTATTTGCATTTAATTGTGGCATTAAAAATACACGAGAATACAACCGAATACTCGCATAGCAGCAGAAGGCCGGGCGGGTCGGGATCTTTATTTATGGCCGATGGTCCTATCTCATGCTGGCCATGTTTTTTATACGCCTCTGCCACTGGACATTGTGTGGGCGTGGCCCTGCGAATGGATATCCAATTTATACACGAGCTGTGGGGCGCGGTGGGGAGGGGAGCGCAATGAAAATGATTTAAGATTGGATTATTGGGTGACAAAGTGTGAAGATATTGAGCCACTGACACGCTCTGAGTCCCTGCCCGATTGACAACTAATGAACTGATAATTGACTAATCAAATCAAGTCGCCTAAGCAGCTGGAAATAGCTGGTCCATAGTCCTTAGACTCTTTGGCTCTGGCTTTAAGACACAACTGGGTATCCATTTGTATCTTGACCAACGCGCAGCAGCAGTTTCCCCTTTGGCGTCAACTGCATTGGCATTCGCCTTGAAGTTTCCGCAACTATTTGCTTAATTGTTTAATTTTATGCGCGGAGTTTTGCTCTGGCTGAAACTTTATTAAATCGCGTAATTGTATGACTTTCAATAGGAGTGTGGAGGGGTGGTGGGGTTCAGCCGGAAAGCCTTCCAGCCTTCAGTTAGTTAACGTTTTGCAGGAAATTTCTATTTATATTTCTATTTCAGTTTCGCCTTCGCCTTTTCGTTTTTTTCTTTTCTCTTGCGTCTTGGCCAAACATCCGTTTTGGCCAGGGTCTGGGTTTTCTCGAGGGCTTCTAATTGTTGGCACTTCCAGTGCATGAAAAAGGAAACAATTTCCACGCGCCTCGCCGCCCGTCTGACCTTCAGCCCCCTCAACCTCTTGCGAGTGTTTAATTAATTTCTAGAAAAGAGCCAAATAAATGGCAGACGGTGCCCCTTTTCCTTTTCCGTGCCCCACTCCGCAAGTCAAAACTCTGCAGAGTAGAAAAATGAAATAATGGTGGAGCGTCTATTTAAAAATGAGGCTGAATTTTTCACACTTCATGGCCATGCATCACAGGAATCCATCCCATTCCGAAGATGTTAACGAGACGGAGCAGGAGGTGGGGTCCTGCCAGCATCTTTAAAGGTCGAAAAACATTCTATTTTTTTAATTAGCGAACCCTTTTCGTGAAGGGAGGCGGGCAAGGGTGTCAGCGTGTTTGCACTGTACCTGGAGCGCGCGAGATTTTTAATTAAAAAATACAGGAAAATTGACAGGATGAAAAAATAATGTTTACCTTGTTTGCCACCGCTTGTGTCGGCGCGCCGACCCGTTGCTGCTGCGTCAATCCCTTCGACGGGGCTTTCTTCTTGCCACTTGATTATTCAGATTTCACATGCTGAAAACGGTTAATTGTAATTTTCCTCTGACCGCGCTTTTCCAAAAATCTAATTGCGGTTAATTTGGCTCTTTATAAATGCAGGCCTTTTTCCCCGTTTACTCTTTTTCTTCTCTCTCACTCTGTCTCTCTGGAAAGACCACAAGTTATGAGAGATTTTTTCTTGGGTTTTTTTTCCTAGCAATTTTCCCTTTTTTTCGTGTTGTTTTCGTTTCCTTTGGCCGACTAAATTATTTAAGCGATAATGGGGCGTAAAAGTCATAACTTTTGGGGGTTGCCTTGAAGTTTTCCCGACCAGCAACCAGGAACCGGGGGTCTGGCACTGTCAAGTGCATTAAACATGAGCCAAGAGCTCTCTGTATTGTTCATTTCATGGCCAGAGTTAATTTGCTTAGCCATTTGTTCTAGAACAGAACAGAACGGAACGGGACGGGACGGGACGGAGCAGAATGCTTTCCCCATTTCAATTGTAATTTATGGTAATCGCTGTCTTAATAACAAACCAATTAGAAACTTTGCCATAATTTAATCAGATTTTCGTATTTGCTAAAGGTTTCCTCCAGAAAACTTGTCCTTCCATCTCTCGAGTGTTTTCCTAGAGAGAAGGAAAAACTTAACGATTTTTCCCTTTTATTTTTTTTACTTCTTATATTTTTTTGTTGCTGCTTGTCTTACTTTACGCTACGTCTGCTTCGTTTATGAATAATTCATGAGGTAACTTTATAAAAATAACGCACAAATGGCACTAAAACAACCTGGAAGGCTGAAGGGCCTGGGCCGAGCTTTGAGCAGAATTTTAAATGCCCTGAAAGCGTGTTAGGTGCGAGTGGAATGAATTGAATTGTAATGGCAAGTCATCTAGATATATTAGTGAAAACTTAGCTGGTAACCGGCAACATTCCCTTTCTAGTACATGACAAAAATGATTATGATGAGTGGCTGAACTAATGTGCCATGTCCTTCCCTTTCCTCTTCAGGTAATACTACTACTATTAGGAAATTTCTAGCAAAATACTTCGTTTCTCTCTCTCCCCCTCTTCAACCTGTGAGGATGATGTTTAACATTTTGTAGATGCGAGTGTGTCTAGCAACGAAAAATATCGTTTATTATGAACAGAGAAATGTGTATGTTTTGCCAAGACAAAGACTGTATTGTACTGCCAGCGGGCGGATGTGAGGGCAGGTCAGGGGAAAGCAAATCTGAAAGCAGCTTAAAGCTTTAAATAATGTAATAAATTATTAAATTTATTTAAGAGAGAGAGAGAGAAAAAAACTTTGCCCATGGAAATTGGCAGAAATGGTCGCTGGCAATCGTTTAAGTGCAATTTGCATATTCAACAGATTTTTCAACAGAAACCTAGCAAGAGTCCTGGCATATCACATCATCATATCATATCAGGATCAGAGCAGAGTGTGTTTCGGGGGCACAGCAAACTTTTGAGTTTCACCTTTTTGTTTTCTGTTTTTCTGTTGTTGTTGCGGGGCTCATCAAAACTTTGCTGCGGTTTGGCAGTGCCTGTTGTTCAATTTGCATAACAGACGCGGGATGGGGGGAGAGAGAATTGTTAAATTTTTATTTTGATAGCACCTCATATGCAAATGAGTCCGACAGGATGTGGAAGTGGAAGGTACTTCCTTTTTGAGCAAGTTGCTTCATTATGTCAGGGAATGCAGAAATTAATCAAATTAAGATCAGAGATCAGAGGATGCTGATGAATATTCACGACTCCCATTTGAATATTGCATACAATTTGGCAACAATCTAATTGTGGTAATTGAATAATAAATCTATCAAACGATTTCCCATTTTGTGGCAGCTCTTGATTTGATGCTTTTCGTGGAATCAAAAGCAGCAGAAGCCCGCCCTAATTAGATGAAATTGTATAATCTGCCAAAAGATGCGGTAAGCTGCTTATATAATTCATGATAATATCCATTCAGCATCGCTCAAAGTCGGTGCATAATTATGTAAGCGGCTTTTGAAAAATATGTCATTGTCGTAAGGAAAATACGTCAGTAAGCTGATATTAATTTCTTTTGCGCATTTTAATTGTAATTTTCCTTCCGCACACACACACACACACACACATACGCTACACGGTACATGCGACATGCCAAACGCCATACGCGGGAGGAGTCCCACTCCAGTTCTAGCTGCCGCTTTTCGTTCTGTGTTTTGTGGCTTAATTTCATATCGTTTACCTTGACAACAGGGCACGGGCACGGGCACGGGCACGGGAACATCACCGCGAACAACACACACAGAGAGCAGATGGAAGGTGACTGGGAGACAGCCTGATGACGCTGATGGGCAATGACAGGGAACGGCGACACCACCATGGACATGGCTCTGGCAATGGCAGGCAATGGCAAGCGACTGCTGACAGCCAGCTTTCGCCGTGCCACGGAGGCAGACGGACCCCACGATGTACTGACATGAACAGGCAATGGAGAGCATCAGAGACAGGGACAGACACTGAGCGAGAGGGGGGCATCAGGGCCGGGGCCGGAGTCAGTCCGGAAATATGTCTGTCTTATGAAATATATGTTGAGCACTGTAAAGCGTGTCAGCACTAGGAAGCTTATTGTCGTTTATTTATGAACATATTTTGCTACCTATCTTTAGATACATTCTGCCCTATAAATAATACATTTCAAGGGAATCAAGTTAAAAACAAAATTACAGTTCCGAATGCCGGCGAGACTCTTTCCTAGGGCAAAGTTTGTCAACAGCTAGTACCCTATAATCTTTTTTGCAGCCCTTGTAATTTAGTTTGCACTGTTTTTTTAACCAAGTGTTGAAGCTGGAGCTGGGGACTACGACTAATGACTTGGAATTTGTTGCCCGCCAGCCAAATGAGCATGTGTGTGCCATGCTCTGGCCTGCCCTGCCCAGCCCTGTCTCTCTGGCAGATGTTGTCGCTTCTGTTTGCCATTAACGCCTCGCACAGGCCAAAAAATAGAGAAAACTGCAACTTAAGTGCAACAGAAGCGTAAAAATCATTAAGCTCCAGCTGCTGCTGCCCCCGCAGACGCGCACAGACCGACACCGAGAGACTCCCAAAGAGACAAGCTCCCTGACAGAGACAGAGACAGAGACAGAGAAAGGGATAGGGCGAAGCGAACAGAGGACTCTCTTCCAGCTGTAACCTTTTTGCATGCCGTCCAACATGACGTATGAGTTATGCAGATAAATTTCATGCCACATCACTCATACGACCCAGCAGCTTTAATTACATCAAGCGCACACGAAGCACAATTTAATGCGAATATTTTGTAGTTTCATAATAAAAGTCAAAGGCGGTTGGCAGAACTAGTACATATTTATTTATATACTATGGTACATATGTTCTTGAAACATAGAATTAAAGAAAGATCTGCCAATGATTATCTGAAACGATGATTAATCGTCTTTTTTAAACCTTTTGGGTATAATCTTTGATACGGCATTGCGTATCGAGCTCCATACTTTTCCAAACCAATCTTTGATGGGCGTGTCACTAGGAGGATCTTTTGTTAATTTCAAAAGTTCTATCACCATTTCCTGCAGCTCGTGATGTCGGCAGTCTGAAAGGATTAACGGGGACTATCGGTTGAAATTGCTACAAAAAAGGGTCATTCATGTTCACTTACTGCTTGGAGATTCGGCTGTACACTTGGACTTATATTCATAGCTGATATCTTGCTTTCCTATGGAAGAGTCATCGTCCTCGTCTGCGGAAACTATTCCCAAAAGAATGCAAGTAACGAATAATACAAAGATAAATGGTCTCCTCATCTTGAAGTCTCTGGTGGAACTAAACCAAGAAATTGCAGTAAAATAAACCATTAGTCAAGTCAATTGGCAACAATTGATTTTTTCTGCTAGTGCGAATCAAAAGACCTCATTATGACCACATTTAATTCATTCGTTCAGCTCTTTTTTCACAATTATGTACGAATATATGGCGCAGTTTCCACGCTTCCACACAAAAGAAGCGACCATAATCATGGCCATAAAAGGGCAAACCGCAAAGCCAACTCGTTTGTTTGTTGCACAATGCCCCTTAATGAACAACGGAAATTGCTGGCCACTAAAGTGCAGTCGCACTAAAATCGCATAAAAATAAATCAAGTGAACAGCCACTAAAAAAGTGGGATAGATAGCCTTTTTTGTTCATACTCTTTCCACTAATTGATGGTACTTCAGCGGAAACAAATTCATTTCCGATGGGTTTCTACTCTCTCTCTCGCTCTCTCTTTCGCTTGCTGTATATTCGTACATCCCCCATGGGTGTAGGGTAGTGAATGAACACAGAGAGCAACAAGCAGCGACACATGCAATTGCAAATTTCATTTGTTGTGGCACTTTTCATAACGTGCCTAAGAGCAGGGCCATGCCACAGAGCCCCATTGTGCAACGCTTCGAAAAGCACATTCCTGCTGCTGCTGTTGTCAGACACCATATAGATACGGATACAGATTCAGATACAGATACAGACGCCTCGTACATTTGTGCTGACTGATAAATAACGATGCAATTGACTTGAAATCGTGGCCGCATTTATTGTACAATGACTGAAGGATGCTCTGATATGGAAAATTAAGTGCTAGAGATGGGTGTGCCTCAAAGAGGATTATAAAGAGTGTAAAAAAAAGATGAAAGTACCTGGATTATTTGCTACGGAAGGGACTTAAAAGTTAGCATATATAATCTTTTCATTTCTTCCACTTCCCTTCCCTACAGGCCTTTAGATTCGCCATCTCCAAGGACACCTTTTAAATTAATTGATAGGATATCCATTACGATACTTCCATCTCACGCTGTCATCTCTGGATCTCTCGGGTCCCTCGGGTCCCTGGGCCGTGTTTTATTGTTGCCTTTTCACACACGCTTTATTTATTTATATATTTTCTCTGTGCCGCTCGCTCGTCTCTTTTCAGTTCAGTTTTTCCTACCCTGTTTTTCCCGCTCCTCTCTTAAACCTTAAGCTGTATTCATTTTTTGTTTATCAATATTTGCTTTTTGTATTGATATGCAAAAAAAAATGCAGGAAACTTTTATTAATGACCAATATGCGCAGATTTCCTTTTGGCAGCCTTTTATTTAGTTCGCTCTCAGCGCGAGATATGCCTGCGAGTTTTCCCCTTTTCAAAAATGATGCAATGTAAATTTTCATTTTAAAAGCTTTTTCATGCCTTTAAGTGCGTGTCTGCGTTGCGTTTTTTTTTTTTTAAGGTGTATACAAATATTGTTGCACAGTGACATTGAAAGGCTGTCCTGTCAAATATGTATATTGTATACATTTCCTCGATTTTTTATCACCCTCTCGCTCTCGCTCTCTCTCTCTCTCTTTCCCTCTCTCTGGATTGTTTGGCATACTATGCATTGTCCAATTTGGCATTAATTTAAATGATTTATTTTGTTTCATTCCATTTTACGGATATGTTGCCAGCCGCACAAAAGACTCGCCGGATCATGATTGATGGTCAAATGGGTCGTCAACATTTTCCAGGCAGCAGCATCGGCATCGGCAGCAGGCGCACGGATTTAATTTGATTGAAAAGCAAACCGAAAAATCAATTCAAGCTAATGGATTTTCCAGCACCGCACTAGGCCATAGATACGAGTATCCTTCGTCCCCCGCTCTCAAATTTCAGAGGTACTGGCTTTTTTTTGCTGCTTTGGTCCTCCAGTCATTTGCATCAACAGCTCGGCAATCGATTTTAGAGGCGGGGAGCGATTATTCAATAAACAATTTGCAAAGAAAAAAATGTTTGGCATGCCCCTTAGGATATGATGGGAATGGGGGACACGAGTATCCTTTGTTGTTTATTTGATGCCTGATCTGTTGGCGGTTTTCGGGCAGAAATATCTCGAGGGCAAGGCCATTTGAAAATCCTTTTGGGAGGCAGCAGTTATTCATGCCTCATTTGAATAATATTCAAAGCTCGTTCCATTAGAGCCATTGACACTGCCGTCTGCAGACATACGGCCTCGGCCTTGGGCTTCGTGTTAATTAGTTGTCTGCGCATTTAAAACTTAATTAAACACTGCCCGGGCTCTTAATTAACAGTATTGGCAGCTGGTAAGCTGGCGACTGGTATTCCAGCTGCCACAAACAGAGACCAGTGGTATGTGGCAGTGCCACACGGGCAACAGCGTGTAAAATGTGTTGCCACCTAACTGTCGGGCTTCATTAACATCCCAGTCGGTTCAATGGAGATGTGGCATTGACAGCCCGTCTAGCAAGATTGGCAGCTTCAAATCAGATCAAAGAATGGGAGAAATTACTTTGTTTCCCTGGCTTACTTCTGGCTATAGCCAGAGAAAAGGGCCTTAACTTTAGAGGAGCGTTTCCGATCCCCCATGGAGATGCTGCCTGTCGCTGGCAATTAACTTTAAAGCTGTTGTCATTCCATCGCACCATTGTTTGTGCCTCAACTTGTGGATGCTGATGGTTTTTTCTTTGCAACCCTGTTGCTTCTCCGCTGTTGGATGCTGTGGCTGTTGCTGTTGGTTGCTGGTGAAAAATGCATGAGTCAGCCGGAAGCGGCAACCACCAGCTGCGTTTGGCCCATACCGTAGCCCCTGCCAAAGGGCCATGTGGGATGGATGCCTGGTCTCTGTCCCTGTCCCTGTCCCTGTCCCTGTGATGGCATGTATCCCCCTCTGTCTCCAGGGAGGGGAAGGGAATGCTGGAAATTTATACAATAAACGCTTGGCAAGTTCAACACAATTTCCTCATGCATCAGTCGGTCTCAACTTCACTGCACTGTTGTCCCCTGGCTTGTATTTTCTTCGGTTAGCTTATTCCTGCACTACTTTCCTTCTTGTTGCTCAATTTTCCTTCTATTTTCTTTTCTTGCTGGTTTCCCCCTTCACACATTTCTCTTTTGCTTTGCTGCACAGCAAAAAACATAATTAATTTTTATGGTTTTGTCTTTGCGCTGGCACCTTTTTGATGCGCTTTCGAGGTCTGGTCAGCAGGAGACTCACACTCTGTGTGAGTGGATACCCAGTGGGTCTCCCTGAAAAATGCATACAAAAGGAATTAAAAATAGCACGAGGTAGGGTTTTGTTCACCGGTTTTTATGCTATCATGTGTATGCCTTTGGTTGGGTAAAGAGCTTTAGCGGAAAGTAGGATGAAGGAGCATCCTTGAAGAGTGCCAGCTATTTTATTCGCACTCACTCTCATACCTTAAATATTATTCATTGAGTTTACTACCTGTTAACCACATTTGATGGCCGTTAGAGGCGGCATATAAACATTTACTGCCGCCCCACAATAATAACTACTTACGGCTCCATAAAAAAAGAGTCAACCTCAACTCTTCTGGCGACTGGCCCGTAAAGAGTAAGTCCGACGCAGGCTGCCCAGTCCACCGTCCAGCGCACTGACCGAGCGGTGGGCCATTTAATACTGAGTCTCGCCCCACGCCCCCCGCCCCATCCTCTCGGTTCTTCTCCGCAATGATGTTATTGCTGCTGCTGCTGCTGGTGCTTGGCCATCCATTGCTGTGGTAAGAAGCAGGTGAGAAGTCGAGCATGGCACACACTTCACGTGGCAGCCACAGGAGCTGCAGCCATGCAGAACCGCCGCAGCAGCAGCAGACCCCAACACCATCCTTCTGCCCACCCACCACCCAGTCACTCAGTCATTCCTTGCTGCCACTACAGTTACAGTTTCGGTTTGAGTTTCTTTGTCTTGCCTCTCATAACAGTAAAAACAGTAATAAGAATAATAAAATAAAGGAAAAAGCAGAATGCAGGAGGCAGGGCGAAACAACAACGCAAAAGTGGCCGAAGCTTTAGATACTCTTAAATATTGGCTTTTACTATAATATTGTGATGATCATTCGCTGTTTATTAAACGACGACTTATATAAAACCTGAAGGACAAAGATGCTGACAATAAGGATCGACAAAGCCGTTGTTGCTGATCAAAAATGTATTTTTCTCTGAGTCTCAGATACCCTCCGAAAGGGTGTGAGAAAAGAAACCCAATAAAAGGTGAAACTAAGAGAGAGGGAGAGAGAGAAAGTGGGGAGGTTTCCGCTCACGTTGGCGATATTTTTAAATATTTTATTGTTTAATTCTTGTAGGTGTGTGTGTGTGCTTTGTGCGAAAAGTTTAATGGCATGCAACGCTTCGCTTCACATTATCATTACAATTACGAGTATTCCGCTTGAGTTTTCCCGCCTCCCACCCACCACTCCATCATTTCCCGCTCCACTCCACTCTCTCTCCCTTTCTGTCAATTCGGCCAGGTATTAATTATAAAGCCCAATGGAGGTCTTGGTCATAAACACAGAGCATCTTACGTATTGCAGTTCATTTTCCGCTCGGATTGGGGTCCATTAACCGTGCGTCTGCCCGTAGCCGCGATCGATGGTTACCCTCCCACCGTACGACACACTCATACGGACTGATAAATACTTATATGCAGAACAATAAAGGGCAATTATAATGCGTTTTCTGAGAGCGGAGGCTGTACTTGTGAAATAACGGTTTTAATTAATATTTTTCCTGCGAATATCTGTTTATCCTTTAAGAGGATGCTGCTGCTGTTGCTGGCCTTGTCCAAGACGATCTTTTGAGTACTTAAACCATGCTTTTCCTCCAGCCCCAGAGGGGAAATGCTTTAATCTTCCTTTGTAGATAATTCCTTGAAAGTTTTTCCCAGTCTTTTACTAATTTTTCTAATAATCAAGCTACAATTATTAGGTCACAGCCAGTTGAACTCCCCAGAGGCTATCGACTTTTCACACGCACACGAACACACGCACACTCGTGGCCTTCCACTCTGCTTTTACATTCAAGTTTTCCATTTCCGCTTTGGCGCCTGCTTCCTGTCTGCAGCCTCAGTGCCCATTTCCACTTTCCACTTCCACAGCCAGTGGCACTTCCAGTCCCAGCTGCATAATATTTTATTATCCCCAACGCCTATCTGCATTGTCCTGGCTCCTTCCCTGTGTCTGCAATGCTGCCCCATCTTTCCAGGATATCTGTGAATATCCCTATAGTTCTTTTGCCGCTATGTAGCAGAATTATAATCTTACGGAGGCTCTAACAAGTGCAAATGCGGCTCGAATTTAGTATTACCCGCACTCGCACTCGTAGTCTCTCCTCTCGCCTTTTGCTGGGTTGTCCTTGCTGGTTTGTTGGTTTTAAGTTTTTGTGTATTTCATTATATAGGAAGGGCCTGCTCTGGGGATTTGGTTTCTCGGGGATTGGGCTGCTTGTGCTTGCTTGTGTGCCCCTCTTGCCACATTCAGCAGACGCTTAAATCCTTTACACAAGCTGTTTGCCGCGCATAACGAAATAAAATAAATAATCCCGTTTAATGGAAAGGCACCGAGAATGAGCAGCGAAGAAACGGAGAGAGGCACAATGGCTTGGCGAGGTAGAGAGCCAGAGGCAGGGGCACACTGGGAGGAGTCGCAGAGGCAGCAACAATGCCACACAGCAGCGCATTTCCTTTCCAATTTTCACTGCTGCCTCTGCTCCTTTTCACCATCTTTTCCTGCTGCTGGCGATGGTCCTGCTGCTCCTGCTGCTCCTGATGCTGTGTGTTGGTTTTCCCCATTCATATCGTGCGCCTGGCTGCCTGGTGCTGATTTAAAGGAAGAAAGGAACCAGCTCCACATCGACATCCTGTTCAATATGCATTTGGCTGTAGTTAATGCCGTCTCGGGAGTAACTGATTGCCACAGTCGGCGCTGGGAACGCTGCCTTGTATTATGCATTCAAATTGATGCACGTTCGCTACTTTTTCTACCTCCGACTCTGCCGCAGAATGCAGCACATGTGTGTGCGAGGCGCTGATTACAGTCTGCCACATACACGTAGGGCGAGGACTTGAGTCCTGGTTTCCTGACTCCCGCTCCCTCGCTCCCCCGCACACAACCCACTAACTTAACGAGCACTTAAGTGGCTTCGCTCTGGCGCTGCCTTCGGTGTCAGCTTAGCTCTAAATATTAGGTTTAATTAAATATGAGCTCATAATCGAGTGGATGTCCTGCGTACTGCGCCCCTGGAACATCTGGCCTTCTGCTTGCTCTATCATTTTATGGGGCACTTTATCTGTTTAATTAAAAGGTTGGCTCTTAATTGAAATCGCTTCTGATATTTGAGCTGTCACAATTGCCAGCTGACCTGGCCCTCAGGCGGAGGACGCACAGCAGACAGACAGCACAGAGAAGAGCAGCTACATATATAAGAGAATGATTTGTGTAATTACAGAGGAGGAGAAGGCATTCCGGGAAATTATTATCCGATATGTGAGGGAATTAACATCGAGAGCAGCATGGTGTTTCGAAGCATTCCTTCAATGGCCTTAAATACCAGTCGGGCCATTGAATAAATTATGCACCGTCCGGCTAAGAATATCTTCCATCACTTCCACTCCCAATCGTTTTATTGGCCTATTCCCAATTGACCAAACACAAGGTCTCCCCACTGTCGCATTGGATTTGATTTGATTTGGCCTTTTCCCGGGAAAACATATTTATCAAACACGAAGGCGAAGCCTCTGTGTGCGTCAAAGACTTTTCAATTTGAATAAACGAAATGTTGGGTAAATATTTGATTTATTTTCGGGTGACCTTTGTCAAATAGACACAGACAAAATCCGGCAGACTCCCAACATTCCCACAGACAGACCCAGAGCACATTTGTCTCTTTTTATCTGTTTGACAATTTCTGCATAGAAAAGTGCCTGCCCGAAATTCAATTTTCGCATTTCTTTGTCTCTGTCTCTCTCTCTCTTTAGAGGCTATATAAAAGTTGATAATTTTCATTTGTGACAAGCAATTTTCGCTTTATAACTTCATTGCCTAACAAGGTCAGACCCCAAACCCCTGAAAGTAGAAAGTAGATTGTGGAAACCAATTCGGAATATACGAGTAATCTAAGCCAATTACCGCCAACGCTCTAGAGTCTCTGGCTACAGCAAGGTCATCCAAGTCATTCCGGGAATACGAGCAAACGATTATTACTGCATTAGGAGCTCCATTCCGTCCGGGTAGAGCAGCGGTGGTACGGTGGTACGGTGGTACGGTGGCAACGCACATGTGAGTCGCATGCAGATAAGCAAACGTAATAGAAACAGATTACGGACATCCCCCCAGACATCGCTGGAGAACCGTTCTCGGGACTCGGCACTCAGACCCCCACCGCCAACTCCTGACACTCTCTATCTCTCTCTGCTCCCCATTCATCCGTAACATAATCGTAAAAGTCAAAGCTTAGCTCAATGTTAGATTGCAGCGTTTTGTGGGTGGAAATTTTTTAAAAGCAAACTGTCGGAGATGCTCTCCAGAAAGCATGAACATGTGACTGCTTGACAAAAGTCATTAGAAATTCCATAAAAACTGGAGCCAGACAGAGATGGAGAGCATCTCTTGTGTGTGTGTGTGGCCATAAGCTGACATCGTTTCAGCAATTTTGTATTAGAAAAGATTAACTCCATGGCAAATGTGGGTCGTTCTTTGAAGGCAATGCAAATTACCCCAAAATCTTCTTTCACCAAACGAAACGAAACAAAACAAGCTTCTATTCGTTGGTTGTCTATAGTTTTAGCTGGGGGTTTGCTTTTCGTTTTCTTTTTCAGTTGGCAACTCAATTGAGTGTAAAACAATTTCATTAAATTGGCAGTCGCTGGTGTGTCGCTGTCTGTGTGTGTGCTCCCACACTCTCTTCGTTATTCCCTCCGGGGGCATGTGTTTGTTTTGAGCAAGGAACGGCGTCGTGTCCTCCACTTGGCCACATTCATTTATTGAACGGTGCCACCAGAAACCGAATGAAACCCAGGACTAAGCCCAGAACTGAACCCAGCGGAATCACACTCGACCTCATCATTGTCGATGTCGTCTGCTCTCCCAGCATTGTTCTATTTTTATTATTATTTTATTGTCTGGCTGCAGCAGAAGCCATCGTAGCCATCGGGACGTGTGGGAGAGACCCTGACCGAGAACGGAGGATCGTAGACCGAGGACGGAGGACGGAGGACCTTCTTGCCATTGCAATTTATCGCATACGCTCGGAAAACATGTTCGCAGGCATTTTTATCATTTCCGCATTTATATGGTTTCCGCTCGAGCTGCAAGCAAACTAAGAAGTGGCTTTCTGCTTTATTGCCCATCGTCCTACCTCCCTCCCCCCTCCCTTTCTACTCCCTCTTAGGGGATATGTCCTCTGATGGAGCTCGCAGCTGAAACAGAGACAGCATGGACCTACGATTACTCGTGGAGGAGAGGAGCCGTGGAGCCGAATGAATTGTTTAGGTTTAATTTATTGTACTGAGATTGGTTATGGGCTTTCGGTCTGGGTCAAGCCCACTGCACTGCTCGAAATGGTCCGTCCCCGAGGGGTCCGTCCTGGAGCACAGGTCGAAGGTCGACAAAGTTTTCGCTTCGGTTCGATTGGGTTTTTACATTGATGACATCAATTTATTCTTATGAAGATAAATGCTAGTTTCTGCCTTAAAAATATACATATATTTTTGCATATGTAAAGAAAAAGTCTTGGGAAGCAGAAAAATACACCCGAAGGAAAGGCAATTAAATAAAGCTAAAATCAATATTCATGCAATATTTCTTTTGATTTCATTTGATATTTTTTCTTATGCAAACGAAGCATTTTCCCTTTGTTCTAGCACTCACCCAAAAGTTCTTTGCTGTGTAATTTTCCACAAAAAATATAACACTTGAAAGGACAGCCAGCAAAAAAAAAAACAAAAAAACAAAAAAGTACTTCTCGTATATGGTGTCCTGCCTCCAGCTCTTCTTTTGGGGGCAACGCATGGCAAAAAAATGGTGAAAGAACTGAGAGGAAAGGACACGAAAAAGGGGCATGCAACCAGCCGGACAGCGGAGACTTGTTAAGGGTCAGTAATAAATCTCGGCAGCTTGTGCTGTAACTTAAATTAAATGCTGCAAAATCGGCTGGGCCGGACCCCTGGACAAGAGCGGGAAGGTAAAAGGAAAAGGCGAAGGAAATACCATACCCGCTGCACGCAGCAGAGATGAAAAATGAGAGGCAATGAGAAGGGGCACGACGCACAGACACATACACAAAGGAAAAGTGCACTGAGACGTGAGCGAACCGAAAAACGAAAACGAAACAAGGAACAACTAAAATTAAATAGAGTTTTCACAAAACAAGCGGCTAAATATGCTGCAATTGCTGCCTAGGTTGCCTGTCAGGAGGATCAGGACTTCCGCTCTGGTGGTATGCACACACACACACACACACACACAAACGGGGCAGGAAGTGGATTGGATCCGAGTGGAGTGGTAAGCGACCCTCCCTGATGGCATGTGTAAAAAGTCAGGGAGCCAAAAACGAGACTGCACGTGGCAAACAAAACTGTTGGCCACTTTTTAGCACAAAAGCACGCTAAAATTTATGGCTGCCAGCATTTGCGTGTTGGCAAGTTTTTTGCCCGCCCATCGAGCGGAAAAACCACCTGGAAAAAGATGAAAATATTACATTTCACACACGTATCACATAGAAGAGTTAAATTGCCAGCAGAAAAAAAGGATACAGGAGGAGGAGGAGGAGAACAAATGAAATTTTTGGGTTATTAAAGGGGTTACCGTCTACCCTCCCACCACCCCTTACATAATTCTAGGCCTATTATACGACTATTCAATTTGCGCTAATGGCCTCCGACCAGCTGGAAGGAATATCTGTGAAGGTCAATTGAGGTCCTCAATTGGGCATAAATATTTCAATGGGATTCCCAAGTATTTTGCGATGCAAAGCGGCTTACATTTAATTTGATATCGTGCCCCCGATATAACCGCTCCGCAAATTACATATTTTCCTCCATAGAACGGCGGCGGCGGGGGTGGGGGTGGCAAAAATCAATTTCGTCTGATTTATTTTATGCGGGTGGGCCTCGTATTTATGTACGATATAAATTATGTGCCACAAAATACTTAAAATGGCCTTTAATTTTTCTTGCTTTTATTTCGGTGGGAAAATTAATTTTGCAATGCGAAACTTTCGTGCCTCCACGCTGGAAAAACCAATCAAAAATTCTGCACTGCACCCAAAAATGCATTAACTGAAAACATTTTTGGGGGGCGCAAAAGTTTCGGCTTTCGCCATAAATTAAATGCTGGCGAAACTATAAAATTGAAATTATGGCAACTGCCAACTAATGAACAGCAATAAAAATAAATACATTGGCGGCGCGGGCCAGGGGGCAGAGGACAGAGGGCAGCGGGGCAGGTGGGGCAAGAACTTTCGCCTTTCAACGTTGCACCTGAATGACTTTCAAGCCAGCGAGAAACTATCTGAAACTGAAACTATGTCAATACATTCTCAAAGCCCAAAGTCAGAGTCAGGGCGAGTCCATGGACTGCACTCCTGAAGTATCATTTTTTCGTAAAAAGTTTTCCAACTTTTTCAGAGGCGGAATAAAAAGGGATAGCATACTTTAGTGCGCGACTGGCAGTCCTTCGACTGCCTCACAGCAAAGGACGAACCACACTGAATACGAAGCTGCAGTCGGCAGCCGAGAGGACTTCGGGCTATGAGAGCTCGTCGGCCAGAGCTTTCGCTCTCTTAGCCTTTGCAGAACTCTCTTTGGCGTGCGTGTGCGATGGCGATATATTGCTTGCGCCGCCAAAACGAGACGGGCTGATGCGATGCTATCCCTCTCGCACCGCGAAAGCTGTGTGTGTCGGCACCACACACAGGCGAGTGCCACTTGTGACGCTTGGGAATCCCAAATGTTAATAATGCAACGCCAGGCGGCGGGGACTCGACTTTCTCGCTGACTTTGGTCATGTATGTCCATGCCGGACAGGAGAGTGGACGGACTTTGCCATGTTTGTGCTTGCCTGTGTGCGGCTGGGACACATGCAGCATTTGGTGGCACTGTTGTTAGGCCGTGTTGACTTGTTTCCTAGTCGCCGCTTGCTGTTTAGGGATTTGCGTCAGTCCAAACGATGGGCCTGTAGGGGCGACAGTGAAATGCATTTCAAGTCTACGTGTAAGTGGGGCCCTGCAACTGCAACTGCAACCCCATTGTTGTTCTTGCCGCACACACAGAGGGGGAGCCGACACACTGAGCCTTCTGAGCAATGGAGACAAAATGGGTAGACAGTTGAATGGGTCACGTCTGAGCATTTAAGCGGCACAAAAATGTGGGTCAATGGGTTTCTAGTTGCGCTTTTCATAATGCGACTGCACAAGTTGTTTTGTTGGCCTCACAGGCTAATCAAATTAGATATCACAGGCATAAGGGCTTTAAGGGCTTTATGGCTTGTTGGGTTACTTCAGGCATAAGTGGATACAGATCTTGAAGTGGCTCTTACATCAGGTAACAAGAGGATAGAAATCTACAAGAGGTTCTTTGGTATAGCCCTCGAGATATGTGGCTCTTCTTTAAATAAGATACTTCTCCCGATTGCTCTGTGTACTTCGTGCTCCGAATTGAATGTCCCTTGAACTTTTAAGCAAATTAAAAGCATTGATTCCCCATAGACAGAGACCGATGTATATATATAGATGTATCCTAAAGATGTCTTAGCTCATGCACAAGAGGTCGGCTCTTAAGTTACCTGGCGTTGAACCGAGTTTAAACAAAGTTTTGGTGCACCTTAAGCCTGGGCAAACATTTTGCCACCACCAAAAACAATGTGTGGATGGCAACACGGAAGCAACAACAAAGCCAAAATCCACGAAATCCCTGCAAAGTTTCTGGCCAATGCGGCCACATAATAATGGCCACAGTTTCGTTTCACACGCTCCACTGATTAACATGGCCAGAACACACCCACACACCCCCACACACCCGCACACACACTCCAGTACGGCGTGTGTGTACGGCTAATTGAAATTTAATTTAATGGCCGCACGTTGAAAACCCACGGCACGGAAAATCCCGTGTACTGGAAAAGTGTGTTGGGAAAACGCTCTTGAAGCGTTTCCCAGTTCTAATTAAATTGCTAGCGATTTATGAATTGCATTTCCCCTGCATAAAAAATAGGGGCAGCAGAACAGAACAGAACACAAAATGGTGCACTGACCAAACCATAAAAATGCCACACAAAACTGGCATTTAGCTAATTGAACATGTGTTCTACTGTATACAGTGTGCACTACTCGTAGCCCTTTTGCTTTTGCATTTGTTTGAGTTTTGTCTTTGTTTACCCTTTCCAGCTTTTTACAGTTCATTAATATTGAAGGGGAGAGGGCTTTACACGGAGGAGTACGACGACGAGGGTCAATTGCAAATTAAAAGCCAACTACATTCCCTCTACGGTGCTCTCTGTTGCCACACCTTTCTTTTATCTGTGTGTGTGTTTTCCACATTTCCCCATTTCCCGAGTGCCAGCTAATTTAAATTTTTTGCTAGTTTCCTGCGGAATTTATGCTTAACAGCAGGTACAGCAGAGAGCCACACAAATTGAGGCATAAATTTCGTTGCATTTCTATGCATTTCCCCGTTTTGGTTTTTTGCTTCTTTTGTTTAATTAAAACATTGTTCTGGCTGCACCGAAATATACGTACATACATGTGTATATGTATCTAATAAATATTTAAGGTCTGGGACTGTGACATTCTGACAGCCCAAAAACAATTTCAGTAATGGCCATGAAATTCGTATAACTTTTGATTACTTTTGGATTGAATTCACTTATAATTACCGGCATGAGTCGGCCCTTGATGGCCACTCGAAAGTGTTTTCAATTTCAATTAATATACAAGCCACTCGAACAGCCGCAACCCCATTGGAATCCACACACACACAATTGAGTCCGAGGACTACTACTACAGCTGTTCGATGGCTCCTTCGACCGGAAATCAACTGAAGTGGTGCTGTCTGCCTTTGATGGCTGTCTAGCTCCTGCAGTTTGCTGACGAAACTGCTGCTGCTGCTTCTCCACTGAAGATGCCTGAGTAAATGCCTTAAACTTTGTTTAAACTTTTGCCCCAACTGTTGGCTGGCTGGCTGGCTGACTGGCTGGCTAACTGGCAGTGGAAGGGCAGGGGCCAAGAAAATTAGCAATGATACCGTATCATCGGCTTTGGAGGCTTGCTCTGGCTCTCCTCATAATGCCATCATTATGGGGGCACAGAGGAAAAGTTAAAGTTTTTAGTAGCAACAGCTTTTGCTGAAGGAACAAAAATTTCAAACAAGAATTTTCGTGCGACGCCACCGGTGGCTGGAATTTCCGGCATGCTCCCGTAAAAGCCCAGGTCTAAGCAGGAAAATTATTAAACAATGCCCAAGTGGACACGCAGACGGGCTGCAATGACGATGGGACGATGGGATGATGGGACGATGAGACGATGACAATGGGAGCCATGGTGCATGCAGCTATGAAAATGGCAAAATGGCAAAGTGCTGACCTAAGCCCACAGAACGAAAAAATGGCCCAGTCAGGAGTCGAGTCAGGATGGAGGCCCAGGAAAAGGCACACAAAACGACCAAACAGACACACAAAAAAGTGTAGTGACACTGCTACTCATCACAAAACTCGAAATCCAGAATTCAGTCTGTGACTCAAACTGGTACTGGTACTGGTCCAGTGGCCGACAGGCAGGAGGAGGACATGACGAAGTGTCACATGGGACAGAGGCTACAAAATCCCAATGTAGCCGGTGATAAGGCCAACTAGGGGGCCACGTGTTTGCCTTTCAATTTGTGCAGCCGTAGCCCTAGTCAGGGGTAGAATTATGAATAGACCAGCAAAAAACAAAGCTCCCCAACAAGAGGAGACAGGATAGGCATCAGGAAGGGGGGAAGTGACATCCCAAGACCGGAGTGGAACGGAGCGTTAGAGCATTCATTGAAGCTAAACAGGCTGAAGGCGGACGACGAGTGGAGGTGGAGGAGGAGATGGAGATGGGTTACTGGATGGGCTACGCTTCGATGCCAAAAGTCAAAAGAAAAACAAGTTTTCCGCAAAAGTTGTACTTGATTTTTGCCTTACTTTAGTTTGCCGCTTGTTTTCCATGCTCTGGGCTTCTTTTGTTTCCATCTGGAACAAGATGCATCGAATGAAATTAAAATGTAAATTCCACTTCTGCACGTTAAAGGTGAAACTAGAGAGATTTCGCAATTTGTCAAGAATATGCTGCATATAAATAACTATACGACCCATAAATATCAGCATGCCATCCAGAGAGTCAGCAGCAGAGGGCCAAGCTGGCCAGAGAATGTGGCGGCAAGAAGGCCAAGACGCCCAGAGAGTGTGGCAGACGACGAAAAGCCAAGACGCCCAGAGAGTATGGCAGGAAATGCGGCAGAAGTGCAAGCTGATTTGGCTCCCGTTGCGAAAGTGAAGTTGAAGGATGCTTTCTGGCTTTCTTGTAAAACACAACAAAATATATATGTATATTTTATTGCACAAATTCATCGGTAATCCGTAGACATTATCTTTTTGTAGCGCTTCTTCTCTTTTTTTGTGAGTTGGAAAAACTTGTCATGCGTGTACTTTAGCTCGGCCTCATTATGCAACGGCGGCCACAAAGAGGTGTATGCCATGTTCCTATGAAAAAAATGGCATCCATTATTATGGTTAAGCACTAGTCAAGCCCAGTTACGGTTACCTAACCAAGCTGAACATATCTACGGCAGTGCTCTGAAAATTAATCAGGTTAGCGATCTCCCGCTGAAACTGTGCCTCATAATCCCTTGAGGCTTTCGAATAGCGATGAAGGCAAACATAGGAGCTGCAAAGAGAAGATGTTCCGAAAGATTGATCTTTACCATCGTGGATACTTACTAATTAACCTTAAAGTTTGAGTAACTGGGATAGCGACTCATAGCATCGGCATCATCACCGCGTTGCAACTTTTTATCCCTGTTTTGAAATGCCTCATCCTCGTTCCTCATATTGAATTGAGCGAGTTGTTTTGAATCATCCTCGTTGGGAATATCTTTCAACTCTGTACTATGCCGTTGTCGAATGTCTATCACAGAGGAACTCCGAAAGTTGGGGCTTTTCCGCAATCCAGATACTCTGCTTTTCCTATCAATAGGTTTCTCTTCTTCCATTGTGATAGGTATTTGTATATAAAATGTAAGGATATATAGATATTTAGTTCCTATCACTATGGAAGTTTGTTTGTTTATGATTGCAGGGATAGATTCTGAGTTTAAGTGCAAGGTTACTGTGACATGGATCATGGATCATCTCCTCCCATCAGAGTAGGCAAATGGTCAAAAGTAATCATTCCACAGTCATAATTCTCTCGTATACCACTCGAAACATACAAAAAATTCAACAAATAAACAGGATTATACATTCATAGGCCACCATGAGTACCAGAGAGTCCATTAGTAGTAGAAAGTCATTGGTGGTAGGAGTTAGATCGACCCAGGAGCAAGCTGCTATCGCGCGGTACTCCCGTTGGACCACCTCGGTCAATATCGATGAAAACTTTACGAGTGGTTTTCCGGATATGAGTCGTCGTCATGAGAAGGACAAGCAACGCATTGTGCCAGGGTACCAGGACTTGCCTGAAGTAAAATATGATCCGAAATTTACACCACCTTACTGCGATGATTTGGAAGTTTTCATCGATCCGGATTTTGCAACATTTCGTGTACCACTGTAAGCTTCAATGCCTTTTGGGTGGGGCAGTTGATTTCAATTTTGTAACGTGTTTTCTTAAGGTATGTCCGATGTCTAGAGCGCTATGGAGAGGCCAAGCGACGCTATAACAGGCAACTCAATCGAGAGGTCAAAAAACTTATCGAGAATCAGCCAACAGCAGATTGTGCCTGGCAATTCGTGAGGTAAGATCTGCTGATCTTCCGTCTATATCTAAATACTAAATATTCTACTTATATTCAGAACCATGAGCTATACCACTCTCTGGCCTCCACTGCATACCAGGGAGGAGTTGAAGCTGTTTGAAAAGGGATTCTGCAAGCTGTCGCCTGCGGAGCAGCGTCACTATGATAAGATAATGAATACCAATTTTACTTAAGTGTGAAGACAGAAGATACCATACAAAAAATTTAATACTAAATTAAACGCAAAAAAAGCTCTAAAAGTTCGCCTTTCGAACGCTTTTAAGCTTTACTCAAAAGCTTTGATTTTTTCCTCTCCCACTCACGATGTTGCTCTCACGCTCTCCCAAAAACCCTGATCATTATCTCCCCGAATCGCATGGCGGTATTTAAAGGCCTCTCGGAGCCGACTTTGCGATCAGTTGGTCAGCGTCTCAGCGTTCCGTCTCCGTCTGAGTAGTCTTTCTCCCCTCCCGCTCGAGGTCGTTGTGCGTAATCGCGTGTGTTTTGATTTGATTTACTTTGATTTGTGTTTTGAGCAAATTGTGGGAAATACTCCCAAGATGAAGTCAACATTCCAGTCGCTGGGGGTTTTTGTCACCTGCCTCCTGGTTCTAGTGCAAGCCCAAGAAAGTAAGTAGCTAAAAGAAATAATTTATCCAATCTCTGACTCATGGACTTTGCCAGGGGATAACCCAACATCAGTGAGAGATGTGTGAGGTGCGCCTGCAGTGAATGACTCGAATAAATCAAAGAAAAAGTTCAATTCAATTAAATTTTTGAGCTCGCTGCAGAGCAAATTACTTTCTTGAACCTACAAAAAAATATAATCGCACATTAAATTTTTATGTGCCCGACAATGAAGCGGTTTCTGTTATCAATTAAATTCTTGCTGGAGTAATTAATTTGTAGAATGGCAATGACTTCTCGGGCAAATCAACAGCGCGACAACAAACTAGTTTCGATGCCAAACAAGTTGTCATGTAAATCAATCCGTGTGCACTTGCATTACAATGTGATATTATTCCCACTTCCAGGCTGTAGAAATCCCAACCAGCGGCAAGGCTACTGTGTATCGCTCTATGACTGTCCGACTCTGCTAAGTGTCGTCCAGCAGAGCTCTGTGAGCAGCGACGATCGCTCTTTCCTGGTCAACTCCCAGTGCTACAATGGCATTGGTCGTCAGCCACATGTCTGTTGCACCAACGATAGGGGATACGGGGCTGCAGTCACAACCACTCAGCGATCGGTGATTGTCAGCAGTAGGCCCACGGTGTCCGGTGGCCAACAGGGGTCGGGTAATCTACTGCCGGTGCCTCCAAAGTGTGGTCCTCATTCGTTCAGCGATAAGGTCTACAATGGCAATGACACCGCCTTGGATGAGTTCACCTGGATGGCTCTCTTGGAGTATGTGGATCGTGAGTTGTAATTGACATATCCATAAGGAACAGAGGCCTAATTGTCTCTCTCTTTCAGGCAAAGGTCAGCGACAGCTAAGTTGCGGTGGAAGTCTGATCAACAATCGCTATGTCCTGACGGCTGCACATTGTGTCACAGGGGATGTGGCCACACAAGTCGGACAATTGTAAGTAGCTTCATTTTTTCTTCTCAAGCCCCTAATCAATCTGTTTTCTTTAACCTTCCAGAACTTCTGTACGCCTGGGCGAGTACGACACTAGCAAGGATATCGATTGTATAGCCGGTGATTGCAATCCCCCTTTCATAGAGCGCTCCATTGAGCAGACTATTGTCCATCCGGAATACGATGGCACAAGTCGTCATCGCTACCATGACATTGCCCTGCTGCGTCTGGCGGAGCCTGTGACACTCAACGAGTACATTCAGCCGGTGTGCCTGCCCCTGGCCACAACCCGCCAGGCGATCAGCGTGGGAGAACAGCTGGTGGTCAGCGGTTGGGGAAGAACGACCACAGGTACGTCCGATAAAAGCGATCAAGGAGAGATTTACTGTAATAGAATCGCTGAATCTTCCAGCACGCAAGAGCAACATCAAGCAGAGGCTCTCTCTGCCCGTTAACGATCACGAGTCCTGTGTCCGGAAGTTTGCCACGCGACAGATCAATCTGATCGGCGCTCAGCTCTGTGCCGGCGGGGAGTTCTACCGCGATAGCTGTGATGGCGACTCCGGGGGTCCGCTGATGCGAAGGGGCTTCGAGCAGGCCTGGTTCCAGGAGGGCGTGGTCTCCTTTGGCAATCGCTGTGGTCTCGAGGGCTGGCCGGGCGTTTACACCTCCGTGAGGGACTACATGGATTGGATCGAGAGCACGCTTCGGCCTTGAGAAGTATTCTGGTGCGAGGAATGTGTATCTTTTGTTTAAATTAAGTTTTAATTAAAGTCAAGTCGAGGCGAGGCGAGTCGAGTTCTTTTTTTGGCCATTTCGCGTGGCGTCTTTTAATTAACTTGCATTCAATGCGATTTTATCAGCTGCTGCTCCTGCAACGCTGCGTATACGTAATGCGCTTACAGCCGCGCAGTTTGCGGTAATTAAAATCGTTGTTCTCGCTGGAAAGCAAGGCAATGGAGTGCGGAGTGGAGTGGAGTGGAGTGCCTTGGTGAATAACTTGCGAGATTCTGGTGCTGCCAACTTGCCCGCCAGCACCTTCTTAGCACCCTCAACGATTTTCTATGTAATTTGGCAATGAATTTCTATTATGCAAGAATCCCTTCGCCACTCCTCTCCACCCTTTTTCAATCTTGTTTTCAGGCTGATTGCATTTTAGGGCGGAGCGGAGCGAAGTAGACAATAGCCGGGGCCCCTCATTATGTGTGTGTCCGCAGAAAGGTTAATGATGCCTGCAGGATCCTACAGCAGAGAGACAAAAGGTTTACAGAATCCTTTGTGGCTTGGGTTGCATTTGACCGAGGCCCTCACATGCTCTCTAGACCCCTTTTCCTCGCATAAAATCTAATTTAATGTTTAAGTAAATACTAAATTTTAATGACAAACTGCAGCTATAAGCTCTGTTCTGTTTTTTTTTTTTGTTTGACTTATCTTTTGCCAGAAACTTGGTTAAACTTTTGGCCAGAAAAAAGAAAAGTTACACCAACTACTCTCTGGTCATGTGTGTGTGTTTGAGGATAAATGCGGCAAATGAATACAAAAAACACTTTGGCAAAATGCAACCGAAAAAGTTGTAATTCAATTTTGAGGGGGGTCGGGGGATGTTCCGAACTTTTGCCCAAAATGCCAGCCAAATGTAATTAACACGCACACAGAGGGCATCGGAGAGAGAGAGAGCGATGGAGGAGGGGATTGGCAACACCAACACAGAGAAAACGGTTGCAATGGAGTGGCAAAACGACTTGTCCAACTGCCAGACAGGGCAGACAGGTGTGGTGCTCTGCACCCCACTGACTGCCCCGTCGATTGGCGCCGGAGTCCAGGGCCCAGGACTCTAAACCGATGCAAATTTCTGGTAGGTAGAAAGGTACAGGTGTGCCACCATTTCTCCTCCACTCAGTTACAGGCTTAATTGAGTTGTGTTGCCAGCATTTAAAATAGCCAGCAGCGCTAACGATCTCGGCAAATACATGTACCATGGGAAAATGGGAAGGTCAAAAGCCAAAAGAAATAAATTGCATACAATTCATATTTTGCTTGAATAAAAATCTACATTTTTTCCTCTCGCGCTCTCTCTCTCTCTCTCTCCAGATGAATGGTATACTCAATCTCGTTTTAACAACCATATATACATCCGGTTATGTTCAGCCACATTGTATGCACAAAAGAGAACGAACTCTTATTTAGCAAACTCAAATATAATCTTTCAAAAGTTTCCACAGTGCCAGGCAGCACTGCAGGGGCAGCACCAGCACACAAAATTGGATTAAATGCCGACGATTTACCACTGGGATACCGACGTATAAACCTCTTTCCACTCCTCCATTAAATAGAGAAAACAAAATTTAAACTTAAGTGGCAAAAAGAATTGTAGAGTTCCAAAAGAAAGCATTCGAAGAGAATATTTAAGCAAAACAGCAAGTTGTTGCACACATGGAAAAAAATATTCGTACCTATATACATAGTATGTATATGTACGAGTATATCGCAGCTTTTTGGGGGCTGCTGCTGCTGCGGCAACTGTCGCATAAATCTAATCCATTTTGGGCAAAAATATACATAGTACGAGAAATGGGAGAGAAATTCGGTGATTGATGAATTGAGTAAACGTTACGCATACGCCATGTGGGGGTTTGGTCTGCAAAAAAAGTTGCAATAATTTCATTTAACATGCATAGCAAAACTGCCACTGCCACTGCCAGTGCTAGTGCCACCAAAAATCCCGCAACCGAAGCTGAAACGAAACTCGCAAACGCTACCCCGATTCTGATTTGAAGGCATCCCCTGAAACCATTCCCGTTCCATTCCCCCAATTTCTGTGCAATTTATGACTTTGGCCTGAATACACACTCATCGCCGGGACCCGTCACAAATGCCAAAGTCGATTTTGCAGCAATTTTCGTGTTGACCCCCCCACCCCCACCACTCGGTTTTGCATTGAGGAAATCTCTACGGATGAGGTGGGAGCTCCTGCTGCTGCTGCTGCATTTTTGAATAAATGCATTTATAATAAAAAGGACAAGGTACTTTTCGAATTTAAAGAACTCTCCGTTTATTTGTTCAGTAGTGTACAAGGAAAATGTGTGTGCATTTGATTACCGCTTTAGCAGAGCAGAAAAGGAGCAGAAAATGGAGAGCGACGACACACAAACACAGAGAGGTCATGGAGGGCAGAGTAATGCAATTTTGGCCTGGTTGGCTGATTGTTACCGCTACTGATGCAGAGTACGGCACATCATCAGTTGCCGTTTGCCATTTTGCCGTTTGTGCCGTTTTTCGCAATGACGTTATTTACTTAGCATTGCCATTTTGAATTTCGAATTTGCATTCGAAATTTTGCATTTTGTGCATTGCCAATCGAGTGTGCACAGAACACACACATACACGAACACTCGCAGCAGCAGAACAGTTGATTTTTACAGCCGCTGATTGTGTATACATATGTATGTACGAATATTCCATAATGTTTATTCGGTTGCGCACCAAATAGATGACACAATTAATTTAGCAAAAATCATTGGAGTTTCAGAAAATCTCAACACATAAAGGGCAATAATCGTAATACAGCAGTCGAAAAATTGAAAGGGGAAAGGAAAGGTTCCCATCTGCGTATTTGCTGGTGGAAAATTCAATTTTCTTTCCCTCCTGTTTATTTTGTATTCCTGTAGATTTTTGTAGATTTAGCTGATGAAAAGTTTCAAATTTTTGAATGGCAAAATATTTGCTTCAAATTTCATGCTCTTCAGGGGAAAGTTTTCGGGCAACACCAAGCACTTTCCATTATCCTTACAGGGCAGCCCCTTTACTCAAATGAAAAGTTTCGAATCATTTTGACTTGAAAAATGGCTCAAAGGTAAATGCGATGATGAGGCCATTTATTTGTGTGTATTTTTAGTCGTCGTTTTTCCGGTCGTGCCTTTCTTTTGTCGATATTTTACAGGAATCATGCACTCAAGCCAGGCGACCCATTCAGATGATTAAGTGTTTGCTGGCAGGGGAAAATATTAATAAACTTGTAGCGCACACTACCAGGGGAGAGAGTGAAAGTGAAAATGAGGATGAGGGCGAGGGTGAGGGCGAGTGAGGGTAAGGCAAAGGAATGACCTACGAGCCGCAGTAAACGGCGTGTAAGGGGAGCGACAATACTTGTATAATTTAAATTTATTTAACAACCAACTTGTTAAAATCGTAAACTGAGAGGAGTGCACAAATCCCACCCACACACAAGCTGAAATAAAGCAGGCCAAATTGCAGCTCTGAGAAGTCGCAACAACAACATTAAGTAGCTCATTAAATTTCCCTAACCAACAGAGAACACAACCGAGCAGGACAGCACAGAAACGAAACGAAACGATTCGAAAGGAGCTGCAGAACCGGAGAACTGAACACAAACAAGCCACTGGCAGACCCCGAACCGGACTGACTTTTTCGTTTTTATTTTGTAAGTAGGAAATATTATAGTAGAAAAACGGCGCCAAAAGAAATGGAAGCGCCCAGCAAGTGGGAGTGCGAGTGAGAGTGGCTGTGGCAGTGGCAGAGGTAGAGGCAGAAGGAGCGGGAGAGAAGTCAAAGCGAGCGAGTTGTAAAAAATGCCGTAAGTGTATTTTTATTGCGTATAAAATGCATTTTGCAATGCCACACAAAACTCAAGTGGTGTGCGTCCTGAGCGGAAGTTACGACCAGTGGGGCAGGACCAGGACACAGGACCACGGACCACAGGCAGCACCACAGGAAGCACAGCGGCGTGCAAACACATAAGAAACGTTGCGTGTGTGTGTAAGTGTAAAGCAAAGAATGTTGATGATAAAAATTATAGACTACGGAAATCTGTGCAGGAATACAGGAAGTTTGTTGGATACACTTACGTATGGAATTTTGGGCTGATATTGATTGGGGAATGATCTTTGAAATAAGGCAATACTCGTGCAAATAATACTGTTAAATAAACATAAAATTCGCATATTTATGAAAGCAGAATCCGCCATTAACATGAGTAATAACTTTCCCTACCCACCACTTTTCGAAAGTAAAACAATTTCCAGTTCTTTGAAATTGTTCTCTCCATTTAAGGAAAACCCGTATTTTTACTCGTTTATTTGCACCCCCAAAAGTATCTGCACAAATTGAAATATCATTCAACTCTCTCGCATGACTGCTTCCGATACGAGTTTGCCTTCTCAAAAGCAAACTTCTGCTGGCAGGGCAAATACCCCACTCAAGGATTGTATAACAAACGAGCTACCAGGCAATGATTGCTCAGGATTGCTACTCCGCACTTGTTGTTAAATATTATGTAAGGCAAACAAACAACATTCATTACACCAATGGGGAAAAGCCAAGAGCAGAAGGAGCAGCAGGCGTATCCTGAGGAATCAGTCAGCGTTTATGAGTGGCTGGGAAATTGGCTGTGACGCATAAAAAATCGAAGGTGTTGTTGGAAAGGTGAAACTTTGAGATGGGTTTTTGAGAATGATATGCTGTACATAAATTTTAATGGTATATATGGTGCTACACTCACTGTTTTGGTATATTTTTGTAGGGTTAACAGTGCGTATGAGTGATCTGAGCTACTAGTTTCTTGTGGATAGCAGCGTATGAGTTACATAAACTATTTATGGAAGGAATTTGTATCCTAATTGGCCTTACTGGCCCCTTGCTGGGACATGCACTGCATATGAGAGATATTAGCCATTTTCCAGGTAATTCCAGTTTGTGGTTTAACCTGCTTTAAAACTATGCAGGCATTAGTTTTTTCTTGTATACTTTTCAAGCGCAATTAATTATATTTTTCCTGCCAGGGGCTCTTCTGGCAACATATGTATGCATGAGTCCGGCCAGAGAACCCACCGTCGGTGCCACCGACACGAATACGAACACAGAGTACCGGGCAGGGGCCAAACTTTTTTTACAAAAAATTATGTATAAAACTACGCAGACCGAAGCCGACACCGGCACGGACACAGACACTTTCACATATTCCGGAAATTGGCGCACACCTTGCAGCCATGCAGCAGCAAGGAATTTTTTTCCATAAGCGTCATAAAACCGGAGAATGACCGACCGGACGATGGACCGATGGACCGATGGGATGATGATGGTGGTCTGCAAAGAGGTGTGTGGTCTGGTGTGGTGCGGTGTGGGAGAGAGCTTGGCTCAGCATGCGGAAATTATAATTTATAGCTCAAAGCTGCGGATGCCAGACCACCTACTGTGATATTATTTTTTCACCCGAAGTGGACTTTAAAATTGGTGGAACTTGAGCCTTAATTGAAGCTGATTGCTGGAAATGGCTTGTCGCGGGGGGGTGGGGGTCTGTTTGGAGTTGAAGTTTCCGGTGGCATGCCATCCCCTGACCACTGAAGCATGAATCATTTTCTATGGGACTTTCAAAGTGTCAAAGAATGACTACAAAAAAAATATATACAAAGGTTTTTGTTTCATTGCACGAATTGGGGCGGAATATTTTCTTTTGTGATGCTAAAACCCCACTCTGGCTGCTGGACTAATTGTGTGAAACTTTTCACCTGCCCCGAGCCGAAGCCAAAGCCGAAAAGGCTTAGAACAGTTTCAAATGGGATTTTAAATACTTTAAGCTATGCTAAAGTATTTAGTAAAATATTTAAATGCACTTTGAACTCTGTTAGGCAATTATTCATCACATTGTTTGCTGAGCAAAACAATAAATTGTAAAGCTAATTGATGAATTTCCAATGGAGAATTCTGGGGCCTTGGGGCAAAAACCAAATTAAAGTGCAACATTTACACAGGATTTCGCTCTGCCTTTTGTCCATTATTTTGTTGTGCAAACATTTGTAAAGTTGACCTTTTTCAGGTGTTTACGCAGCGCAAACAAAACTCCACTTTGCCCAGCTGGAGAGCCGGCAACAGCAAAAAAACTGCCCATAAAGTAGTATTTGACAAATGACGTACTTCCTGTCAGCAATACACACACACACGACTACGAATTCGAATACAACTGCAACGGCATAACATTTGTCGCTTATCGGAAACGTACGACAAAAAAGAAAGGTCGAGCAACTGGGAAAACACTCGCACACTTACATACAATTTCGCACATTGTTACACACACAATTCAACAATAAAATAATCCATTTATTTGCAGGAATTCATTGAATTTATTTATGAATGCAAATCAAATATTTAACGTGCACAAATGGATGAAAGTTTACTTAAATTACATTTGTTGAATGCAAACAACTTCAACGGGAGATAGTTTTGATATTAAATTTAATCAAATTAGACTCGGAAAAGCTGTGACACTTTAAACACCAGAGGCATCCAGAAAGAAATGAACTTTTAATGAACTGAAACTTTTCAATGGATATATATTTATTAAGATCCTTGGGGGCAAAAGTAGTCCTCTCTTTGCCTGGAATGTGTAAACAATTCTGTAGCAAATCATGTGTCAAAGAATTCGCCTTTCAGTTCCCGACATAAGCTTCACACATTTGAGTATAAATATCTGGAATAATGTAATTAAGTTAAAGCATAAATGAAACAGCTTACCAATTTTAATTATCTGGAATGATTTGACTCTTAGCTTTTTTTTCTCGTATCGAAATATCAACAAGCCTTTTAAAAAACAAAATTAAATGCAGCATATTCAATGAGAATTAAATTTATTGTTTGTGGGGGATTTTTTTCAAAGACTAATTATCTGGAAATTGCTTAACATAATTGCGAATACAAATGTGCTAATTAAACAATTTTCATTTGGAATAATCAGCACAATTGGATTTGTAATTTTATCAACGCTTTCTCTGTCGCTCTGACGCTCTGTCGCTGCTCTCTTGAGGGTCTACGATCCCGCACTCATATCGGTTCTCATGAGATAGTTCAACCGATCCTTTTGCTTGGGTGTCAGCTGAAAGAACTTTGTAACGAATCGGTTTAGTTCCCGTTTTGAGTGCAGTGGTGGCCAACGACTATTGTAGCACAAGATGCTGAAAGGGAAAATCAATCTATAGAAGATGCTTCTCGGGATTTTGGATGTTTACCTACCGCCTCAGGACAAACTGATTGATGGCCCTGTCTTGAGTGTCTATGAAGTACTGCATTTCATCGTGGAAATGCCTGTCGTACTTTTCCTTGGCCTCCAGATATCTCACATAGCAATTCAGATCGCTGTTTGGAATGGAATAGCATGTACATATGGGACACATCGTGTGGATTAGTTGTAGAGCTTACTAGGAGAACGACATAATATTGTAGCTGGGGTGTTGACTGACATCCACATCGTCGTTGAATTTTCTTGGATGCAGCACCCAATCTTCGAGGTCCAAAAGAGTGGTATCCGCATACCGCATATTCATAGTGCTCTGCCTGAATATACTGGACATGGATTTGGTGAGCGACTGCGCGACCTCCGCTTTCAAGCCGGAGACATGGTCCGGAGACACGTGGGTTCCTCGTGTCACTGGTATGGTGTGTCCTCGCAGGATAGAGGCCAACGACTTGGTTGACTTCAGGCTGTCGCGCTGGGAGCCCCTACGATCAAATTCGTCAAACGACATACTGGCAATTTTCCCGTATGCTTTACTGTGTTAATAAAAGGTTAAACAACTTTGTGCCGGCGCCCTGAGGTATTCTCCCAGGCACACTTCTCATTGATTGTTTGATTAAAAAACACTTAAACCAATACGAGTATCATAGTCCTCATCATTGGCGGCTGCCTTTAAGCAGTGGATGTTAATTAATAATATTTATTGGTAGACAACAAAAAAAAAGACGCAACGAAATTCCGTCCATGATTTACCCGCAGAGATCTGGAATTGAAAGTGCTGCAGCCTGCAACGTGTGGGCTCTTTATTTGCAGAGCCATCCACATTGGCATTTCAAAAATCATGCATTAATTTTTAATTTCAACAATCAGGCGTCCGCTGGAGGCCATGCCGTACGTTCTGTACGTAAAAAATGCAAAAATTGCTGTAAAAATATTGCACACAATTAACGGCTGGGCAGGGGAGAGCAGGGGAGGGCAGGGGAAAAAAATCAACGTCAAAATCATTCCACACATTTTTGCCCCATTAAATATGTATTCACGCGTTTAATTTCATTTTGCGGGCAATATGATGGAGCAGAGCACAGTACACTGAACAGTACAGAACAGAGCCATCAGAGAGCCCGACCACAAAAGTGGCTCATTGAGAGGCACAGGACTCCACTCCATGCCAAATGTTTGCCCAGCAAAAACATGGCCGCAAATGTTGAGTCTATTAACCGAAAGCCCCACCAGATGCCTGGGCACGTGTGCAATGAAAACAAACGAGCCCATTATTGTTACACTTTCTTTGACTCCCCCCCATACCGCCATACACCCCATTAACGATGTGTTATGGTCTCAAGATGCCGCTCCTAGACGGGCCTTGAACTTTGGCCAGCCGATGGGCCATCTGAATTGAACTCTAATTGCACATAATGAATTGCACACATTAGGTCAACGAACAGAGCTGGGAGAGCAGGCTAATGGAAATGCAATGAACTATTTATGAGCAGAGGGCCAGGCACTTACTCTGGAGAATGCCAGCGAACGAGTGGCCAAAGTTTGATCACGAATACAAATTATTAAAGCCGGGTAGTAGCAGTGGCAGTGGCAGCAGCACCTGAATTCCCTTTAAATTCTCCTGGCTTTGGGCCAGCAGCTCCCTAGAGAAAATACTGACTAAAATGTTAGCAGAAAATCCAATTTATTACAGTCCACACCAGGCCGGCCCAGTCCGATGTGCCGATGGACATTAATTAGCAGGCCGGACACGTAAAAGGTATTAAGTGCAAACTCAATTGGCCAAAAAGGTGGTGGGGGCGGACTGGGATTCCGATCAAATTTGATGACACACCGCAGGCCAAAACGATTGGCAAGCCCCCCAGAGGAGTGGGTGGAAATTCAACCTAAATAATTAACAAAATTAAATCACAGTTTTTGTGCAACCTTAAACCAGACCTGAGTCTATCTCTGGCGATTTTAAAGTGCACTTAATGCAATGTTCGTCAAACAATATAAAAAGCTGCGGATAATCAATGATTAAATGAAATATTCTAGGGGATTACAAGTGTAATTAAACACATTTCTGCCAATTGTCCGAGACCGAAGTTATGCGGGAAAAAAGAGATTGTTTAACTTGCAGAGTGCGGGCCAGAATGCTTTGAAATCCATTAAGGTATTAAGTTTACTCTCCACTCCGGCTGAATATTAATAAAATATGTGTATGTATGTAGAATGGCAAATTGGTTTTTCAACGGCAAAGTAAAACAATTTCACTTATGCCAGAGATATTTCATTTTGTCACACAAATGCATGCTAAGCCCTCGACTCCAGTGTCGCCTAAGCCCCACACAAATCCTCATATGATCTGTGTCAAACATACGCCCACAGCTGGACAAATGTTTGAACAACTCAACAGTTGAGCAGTTGAGAGGACATTTTGGGGACATTTTTGGATCTGGCTGGGTCCATGGTCAAGTCAAGTTTTAATTTATTTGATAACTAGAAAATTACACACCTTCTCGAGTAGAAGAATGGAGATGACATTTGTGTATAGTTTCGCAGGCAATTAATTTCGTAGCTCTCTCTCTCTCTCTCTCGCAGCCATTATTCACGTCAGGGCGAACATATTTTAATTTGATGAAGACCTAATAGTGTTCTGTTCGGAAACATATGTGCCCCCTGCACAACTTGTGAAAGGGGGCAAAACTTTGAATGCAAATGAGTTTACATATTGCGAGTGGGAAAAAGTTCAAGTTGAACAAAAGACACAGACACACACACACACACACAAAATGCAGGCGATTCCCATGGGGATTTACTACTCAACAAAGCATCTGCACAGATTCTAGGATATAAAAGTTGGCCCGTTTCGTGGCGAAATCATTCGAAGGAACACAAGGCCTCGTACATTCCACTGAGTCATCAGGTTAATTCAATTTGAGTTGTAAGCAAATTTTGCACAAATTAAATGCATAAACTTTTGCCATTGACATAGACATACCAAACACACACTCCCACACACACACAGAAAAGAGCGAGGAGCAATAAATTTCTGAAAAGTGTTTATGTAAACGACTCTGATTGTGTCAGAGAGAGTGGTGCCAGAGTGGCAGGAAGACCCATCGGATCGTCTGGTTGCACTCTGTCACCAGGGAAGCGGAACATAAAGCCGATTTTTTCGCCTGGAAAATGGCAAAGCGATAATAAATCTTCCGCTCGAAACAAATCACAGCAATTCCATTATATACACATTTAATGATGTTGAGGGCCCACCACCACCGCCTCACAGAAAGCCAGGCGGCCTTCTATGCGAGTCCCAAATCCAAATCCAAATCCAAGTCCCGAGCCAACGAGCCAGAGACAATTACTTGCAGCCCGCGAGCAATTTGTACGACTTCTTCGCCGACAATGGCTGTGTGAAGCTGTGAGTTTTCAGCGAATGGTCGGTAGGTCCGTCGGTCGGTCCTTTGGTCCTTTGGTCGCCTGCAACATGGCCAAGTTGTTAAAATAATCACAAGAAATGGCATTGCACAGGGGAATCGGGATGAGCAGAGACAAAGTTTGTGCAGCCTTTTTGCTATTGCCATTGCTATTGCTATTGCAAGTGCTATTATTTTTAATTAGCAAAATTTCTTTATGCATTGACACTGGCAGAGAAAAGGTAGTGCAAGTATAGCCCAAAGTCGTTCATTAATTAGTGGGCACAGCCGCAAAGTATGCAGTGCCTTCTGTGTTGTTCTCTGCATTACTCACACAGCTGCAGAATGGCTTTACCTTTGGCACGGATACACACAGACATAGAGGGTCCGAGAAGCTCAGGAGCACAGGAGCACAGGAGCACAGGAAAGGAGTGCCACATATACTCTTGTATGTGGGCACTAAACTTTTTGCCACCTGCATTGCCTCAGAGCGTCATGTCATCACCTTTTGCTTTATATTTACCCATAAATCTGCCACGAAATAGAAAAGTGGAAGCAGCGGGACAGTGGGGGTACACATGAAGAGTTTCCCCCACTCAATCCCCGGGGAAGGAGCTGCTTATTAGCTTTGACATCCGAGTGCAATGCACTCCCGCCCCTCCCACTTTCAGCCAGAGAGGTGAGGTGTTTCGCTTGATGACTAGCAATCTTCATTTTTATCATCAAAATATACATATTTTTCTTGTTTACCGCCCCACGGAGCCCGAACGTGGAGCAACAGCCTGAGGACTGACATAATTTATTGGAGGCTCCCCATGCAATTTTTAAAGTTATGCCAAAAGAGTTTACCTTTCTCCTTTGCTTTGATGACCACCCTTCGGCTGTTGCTTTGTCAGCGCACCATTTTGTGTCTGTTGGAAATTGTTGGCCAAACAACAACACTTCTGGCTCCGGACCATCACGGGACATGGCATTTTCGGTGGAACTTCGGTGCCTTTACTCCTCCAAAAATGTTTACTGCCGTCTGGAATTTCACTCCGGCTGTGGCTGCCACGTCCTCAAGCAACAACGCATCGAGTAGCTGGCTAACTATACACCAAAACAGAAAAAAATACAAAAACTAAAAGAATATCATAAAACTTTTCAACTTTTCCAATTCACTAAATGGACGAAAGGGACGAAAAGAGGGAAAATGGAAGGGTAGAGAGTACAGGGTACAGAGAGAGAAAGATAGCTGGGAATCTGGACCCTGTCCGAAATGCCATGCTCACGTTGCGATGTTGACCGCATCACGCTCCAGAGCATAAAGCAATTACAGTGGCGTGCACGGAATCCGGGAATCCATCGACACGCACCTCCTCCTGAAGGCATTTTGGTTTATGAAATTTGCCGAGCAACAACCCAGGGCTCACGACACCGTAGAGCAGCAGCATTACCACCAGAAGCCACTCATCCAAAGGGGTTTTGGGCCAGCAGCGGTGGCGGAGGCGGAGGGGATAAGAAGATTTGATTTTGCGCCAGTCATTGACTTTGGCTAACCAACTTTCTGACACAGCACTCCACGCTCCCCGACGTGTGTGCGAGCACCTGCAGTCAATTGAATAGAAGAACTGTGCCCTCATTGCACACTGCATTTTCGGAAGGAGAGTCTCGGAAGGAGAGAAAAACTTTGCCGGCTGTCTCCGCATCCTCATGCGCTCCTCTGCTTTGTGGCTCTGGAAAAGTAGCTTAGACTGTCGTCGACGTACAGAAAGAGAAAACTTCAGTCAGAGCAACGGCTTAAATCTTGTCAATTGCCATTTTCGTATGGGGGCTTTCATCTAGTTTTTTCACTCTCTTCTGTTCATTTTTCTTTTCTCTTTTTTCAGATTTGTGTGCTGTGTGTGTTTTCCTTCTGTTTTGGTAACAAGTGACAATAAAGTTTTTAGTTTTCGGGTGGGAGTGCGTGACGAGTTTCTGCCATTAGCAAAAAGTTGGGCACAACTTTTCTGGTTTATAGGAGACACGGCAGCAGAGAACGAGATGGAGAGACTGAAAGCTGGCAAAACCATAGTGTTAATGAAGCTATAATGAGGCCTTGCTAAATTGTATGATATAGTTCATCCGAAGAAAAGCAGCAAAAGAGTGGGTTTTCTTAAAGGCAAAGGCCTATCCCATGAAGTTGTTCAACAAAATTGGTTTTTTTTTCAGGCGGAGAGGCACTAATCACAAGTGCCCAATCATCTTTATGGCTCGAGTCAACACACAAACAGAAACACAAGCACACTATTGTCGATTCCGATGTCGATGTCGATGCCAGGACCTCCGCAAGATTGCTGCCATCAAAGCCGCTGAAATTCGTTTGTTTGAGTGAAATTCACTTGCGATTGTTGTGCAGAGCAGTGTGTGGGTGTGTGTGTGTGTGTGAGTGTGGCTGGTGCCACCACAATCAATGCAGCAACAGCAAGAAATACAAGAATACAGTAGGATTGTGGAGTGGCAGCAAGAACCAACAGCAGGCAGGATATGGTGGTGGTAGGATGCTGCGGATGGTTGGATGATGCTGCGCACCGAGCAGTGAAATACCCGTGAAAGCCGCAGCACACAGAGCCACACAGATCCTGAGCTAAGTAAAGGAACAAACTGTGGAGCTCGCTCACTCGTATGTGTGCCCTCTGCGGCATGGCGCAAAGGTGCAAAGCATTGGGATAAACAAAAAACACGAAACAAAAACCCAGCCAACAGGAAACGGAAGCCAGCGGAAAAAAGATGTAGCCAAACCCCAAACGAACCCCAATCGAATATCCAAAAAAAAAACAAGACACAAAAAATGCTAATTTTGTTTCGCTTTTTTGTGTCGTTGCTATAAAACCCATGAGAGAGGCGCCAGACTTGGCCAGCAAATTGGGCCCGAAACATGTCTATCTATAAGGCTATATGGCTATATGGCTATATGGCACGTAAAGCGAAAGTATCTATAATCCATTAGATGCGGCTAAATCGGCGAAATCAGATCAGACGAGCGGCAGAATCAATTGCTGGCACTTGACACATGAATAAGTGGCTTTTACACCGACATTCGAAATAAATTAAATTAGAAAAGTCTGAACAGTGCCGGGGGACTTGTTCATCGCAAAAACGCACACATTTTTCGTGTGCAGGAGCCCTTAAAATTGTTATTTATATTTAAAAACATTCCCTCTAACGATACTGCATGTTGTTCTATTCCTTTTGCCGCCTTGGGGCATAATCTCGACTAATTTGCTTTTTCTGTTTTTCCAGTTTCCACACACAAACCGAAAAACAAGCAAACGAATGAGAAAACTGTTAATGCCATGGAAAATACACCAACAGCAACAGCAACAGCAGCAGCATCAGAATCCCGCACACTGGTTATGCATTTAGCTTAGTCCAGAGTTTGGCACTCGGACATGCCAAAGCCAAATGCCAATTACCACGAAAATGCCATTGAGTAAGCCATTTAGATGCAAGAGGGCCGACAGACCGGACCGACCGAGGAGCCGTCCTCCGCCGTGGGGCATTCGGCGTGCTGGAAATTACTTAATGCCGCCATTAGTGTTCAGCGCATTCGCTTAACTCGATTTGACTGCCACTACAACCTGGTAACGTGGCCAAAACACGCATACCTCGAGTACCAGGCGCCCCGCTGGAGTGTCTGCCATCCCTGCGAGGCTACAGTTAACGTTAACCTCCGGTTAATGAGTGGCTGAAAGCGTGTGCTTATATAATACTCACAGCTTGAGGAAAGCTGATTAATATGTGAGCAAAACTGTTGCCAATATTTAATGCCCAAGTGTCAATTGCACTAAATCCGCTTACACTTCAGGCGGTAATGCACACTTTTAGCGGAGGAGGAAAAGAAGAGGCTTGGAGGTACCAGCAGCTCACAAATGAGAGGTTACGAGAGGGAGCATTCAAACAGATTACCAACTGCAAAGTTCAGTCGTATGTGTGGCAAACGGGGAGCACAGGGAGTTTAGTGGAAGGTCGGTTGGCCGGAGATGGGTGGCGGGACGGGATGGGAGGGGATGAGACCACGGTAAGTACGGGTCTGCTAACAAATGCGCGAATGATAAAAACTAAACATGTCCGTGCCGTGGCTCTCAGTGTGGGTCCTTTATTTCTCGTTGTCCGGAATATTGTTATTGTCCCCGGTTGATGGTTGATGGCTTTTTGGGCGTGCCTGGGGCTAAATTTAAGCATTCCCACTAACACACACTAAGGGTAGGTAGGGGTGGCAATATAATCATGAATTGTATTGTCCCTGAACTTTTGAAACTTTTTAAAGGTTACTATCTGATTTTTAAACTGACTTTTTCACGATTCAAGAAAATGTTCCTGTTGCCAACTGCTGTGTTCTGTTAAACAAAGCAGTTCATTTTGTACAGAGACTTTTGGGACACAATTTTATATAAAACTGATATAACATATCGTATGCCAGAGTTACTTTATTATATCAAAATAAAAATCTACAGATACCATAAATATAACAATTATAAACATTATAGCTTCTTGTATGACAAATAGAACAGTCTTAACGAAACAAATTCCATAAACTTTTCTATAACTTTTTCAACCCCTATAACTTTGTCATACGAAACACTTAATTTGTGCTGTGCTACATTATACACCCCCATAAAACAGCTATAACATCAATAACAGTATAAGCTTAAGCTTACCAGTGGGAACTTAACAGCAGAAAGCAGTGAAGCTTAACAGCAGCAAGCAGTCCACTGCAGTGCAAGCTGTTACTTTTCAAAACTCTGATTGACGACACCTGCATTGGTCGCATTCGCTGAGAGATTTGGCGGGGGACTTGGTATGCTGTAAACGGGATAAAGAGGTGCAAATTCGTTGATGCCAAACGCATGGATCTCCTCCTCATTGATATTTCCGCGGGGCGTGTGACGGGACTCCTCATATTTGGGAGCGTCTATACGGCATATACGAATATAAGTACAGCAATTATTAAAAGTGTTTTCAACTTACATATATCCCCTTGACTGGGTGTCAAATCGTTGGGCACACTCCCCAGGGCCGTGACCACAGGCAACTCATCTGCAGGACCGTCATAGCGAGCACTTCGTCGTATTGGCTGCTGGACAACAATCCCCGATACGGCCAGAGGCATGGTGCCAATCGTCACGGGCATGATCATCAGCTGCTCCTCGCGGAGGCTCTTGACCAACGCCTCCACCTCCACCTGGTAGGCAATCTGGATGAGATTGCTTAGCTCCACACAGGTGGGAGGCGTGGAGGGTACGGGCAGGTCAATGGTCAGGGAGCGGGTGCACTGTTTCAGCACGGCATCTCCTTTCGCTCTGGAGATGATAATGCGCTCGACGCGTGCGTGGTCCGGACTGAGGCTGAAGTAGCGGACGAGCATCACCAGGGAGAGCCGGAGCTCGGAGACGGCCACACTGCTGTTGTTCACCACCACAACGGTGACGGGGATCTTCTGCCCAGGCGCATATCCCGCCTGGGGCAGATTCAGCTCCAGCTTCAAGGGATCCGTCTTGCAGGGACCACAGCAGAAGGTGCGATACCCCTCGCTGTGTGCCGCCAACTGGGGAAGGGGCAGGAGAAAATGAATTTCTCCGTCACAATCATCATGACTTACCCGAAGCTGTGGCGTTTCAAAGTTCAGGTCCATCATCTTGAGCACTGTGAATCCCGTGGTATAGGCCTGATCGTATTTCCAGGGTCGAATGAGCAATACTTTGACTATATAGCGAATGCAGCCATAGCGACCCTCAAAGGACGAAGGACACTGGTAGGGCAGCTGGCAGGAAAAGTTATAGTTGTGCACCCCAGCCTGTATGGTGTGTCTGTTGTTGTCTGTCCGAAGAGATACTGATATAAGTTGATCCAGATCTGATTGGTTTATGACTCACTTTGCTCGGATCCCACCAGATATGTGTTGTATGATAGATAGTCTTCTCTGCCCGCATACTGCTTAGTAGATCCCAGACTCTTTTCACTCCATTTGGTGATGGAGTAGCCGACTACCTTGAGCAAGACAGCTACACAGAGAGAAAGAGAGAGAGAGGGGATACGAGTTTATCTTGAGAACTAATTTATAATCTGTTGAGAGAGAGATTAACGTAGTTCAAATCTTAGCTTTGTTACCATACCCCAATGCACTCAATTAAGTCTAAAAATAAACAAAATGTTTAATAAACGAACCTCTTTCCTTTATTTATATAACTAATATTCATATTTTAGATATGGTTTAAGTTCTTTCCATTAATCTGGGAGTTTCCTCAATGCTAAAACGAAGGGTATTTCCGTTCTAATCTTATAATATATTCCTTTTGGCGTCTTATCAATCAACTTCACACATTCCCCAGACCAAAAGAATTCCTCAAGTAAAGTCAATGTCGTCATAAAAATATATATGTATATCGCCAGTACATACATATATACCCCTATCGTTATCGGGGAAATATTTATAATACCCTTACTAATCAGAACTTAAATTAAACAACTGCCGAAGCGCCTTCAGTGCAAAGAACTCGCAATTAGGGAAACTACTGGTAATCGTATTTTTAAGTAATTTGAATTATGTTGATGTACCTTGAACCTCCTTTGGTTTGTCGGACTTGAGAGTCGCACAGCCACCCACCAGCTGTCCGGCATAGAAAGTGCCGAATCTATTATTATCGAAGCTGATCTCACACGTAACAACCATTTTTGACTTGAGGTCTCACGCGATCCACGCTACTTGGTCTGGGAGCAACGACTAAATTAAATGCGCTTCTGGACAGGGTCGTGGTCGTGCTTGGTCGTGGTGCGACCGCGTCGTAAGATAAGCGATAAGAGCTCTATAGCCGAAGGCGCGAATCGTACTTTTTAGAACAATATGTGCTCACATCGGACATCGAGAATGGAAATCGTATAAGAGTTTGAACACCACGCAAGCTGTGAGCATTTTTTTCTGGGGGTAAACGACTGGAGAAGTGGATGTTTGGGTTATTTGCTATCGCTTTTGGGAAGTTAGGCCTTGGCACTGGACATTTTTTTTTTTCAAGAATCTTTCATGTTTAAGTGATTTTGATAAGAGTTTAGCATTAAGAATAATGTGGAAGCATATCTTCTGGTGAACGGAGTGGAATGTCCAAGTGCAAACTTAGTACTTAGTCGGAGGATGATATGGAGCACAATATTTCTATATTTATGACATCTTTTCCATGCTGTTTTTATATTTTCTGATTGGAAACGTTACGCAGTTACAAACAAAAAATCGCAGGTATCATTTTTCTGGCCACACGGCAAAACCCATATCTGTAGAATTTTTGCTGATTTTTCAACAAAATTAAACCCACATTTTGTATACATTTTCTAACGTCTTTAATAACTAATATTTTCGTCATTTATTTTCGATTTATTTACATAGTTCGCTTCGTATACAAAATAGTTGATATATGTATACCTTAAAAGTATCTTTCCTATATCTTTTTGTTGTGAGCTTTTCAGAGCCAAGTTCCCTTATCCTTGTCTGTATCCGCAGCTGGATTCACAAAGGCCCTTTCGGCCATATAGTTCTGAGTCCAGTCGGATGGAGGAGGAGCCGTGGGACTTGGTATATCGAAGACCGGATAGAGCGGCTTGTAGACGCTGCCATCGGGATTGAGAGTATTTGGTGGTACTGGCTCTAGGTCGTCGTCTGGGTCGTCTGTCTTACTGGTAGAAGCGGCAGATCGCATATGAATGGCCTCCTGATAGTTGGGAGGAGCTGAAATGGGAAGAAGTACCATTAAATCCCAATCAAAGATTTTATTTTCTTGGATAGCTTACGTATAGTATCATCCACAGCCCAGGGACTGGCGGGATCTACTGTCGGAGCGGAGGCCAATCCCTGAACATCAAGTGGTTGTTGTGGCATGCCACGGGGCTGAATGTGAACGTGCTGGGACAAGGGCACACTGCCAATGGTCAATGGAACGCTGACCTGCTCGTCGGTGTGGCATCCCTTGACCTGTGCCTCCACCTCCACCTGGTAGGCAATCTGTATGATGCCGCACAGATTGAAGCACGTTGGTGGGGTGGCAGGAACCCTCAGCTCATAGTTGAACAGCTTCTTGCAGTTCCTTGCCACGGGATCCCCCTTGACGGTGCTGAGGGTGAACCTCTCGAAAGTGGAGTTCGGCATCGATGGGGGCTTGCTGTGATACGTGACCAACATGACGAGGGTGACCATCAGTTGCTCCACGGGAATGTGACTGTCGTTGGTCACCAGCACGCTCAGGGGTACATTCTGTCCGGGCACAAAGCCTGTCTGGGGCAGAGTCAGCTGCAGAGCCAGCGGATCCGAAGTACAGGGCCAGCAGCAGTAGGTCTTCGAGGTCTCACTGTGAGCGGGCACCCTCAGCAGGGGACTGTCAAAGTTCAGGTCCATCACTTTGAGTACAGTGAAGCAGCGCGTATAGTTCTGATCGAACTTCCAGGGTCGCACAAGGGTGACATTCGTCATGTAGCGAACGCGTCCGTGGGTGCCCTCAAAGGAGGAGGGACACTCTGTGGGGATCTGACAGGCAAAGTTGTAGACGTGTATGCCCGGTTCAATGGAGCATTGGCCTGGGAATAAGGAAAATTAAAAGCATATTCGGTCGGCAAAAAGATCTATGATCACTTACTGCTCAAGTTGGAACCCACAAGGAAGGTTTTAGATGCTATATAATCCTCCCGACCATAGAATTCGCGTTGTGCCCTGCGCCTCCTGGTACTACCTCCTGTCCTCTCGCGCCATCGGGTCTCCGAATAACCATTTATATTTAATGTGACGGCTGCAAAAATGTGTAAAAACCCACACTTAATTCCATTTAATGCGAAATCATTGATTACTTAAAAATAATATTAATCTTATCGCATGCTAATATTTATCAGATATGAACACCGAACACCTCTCTATTTGCAATAGATTTTGCACGTGTGGTTCTCGATCCTCTCACGCAGCATTCTAAATACATATAATGATTCATAGCTCTTGCTCTTGGATCTCTGGGGTAAAAAATGTTAGACCGCACTTGAAAATTCAGCGATAAGATAAAGATAAAGAATGCATGAGTCATGAGTGAAACTGAAAGAAATGGCATACCTTTCACCAACTTCACTTTGTCCAATTTCAAAGTTACCCTTCCCGTCAGTACTTGGCCCCCAAAATACGTTCCATGGGGATTGTTATCGAACTCGATTTCACAGGTTACAGTCATAATGGTACCCCTTTCGAGTATCGCTGTATCTGTATGTTTATTGCCTTGTGGCTAGCACGTTACACAACTGATTTGATTTTAATGCCAACTTATGTAGGTTCTTTCCACAGTATTTGCTCTCGTACGCGGTGCGGTTCTCCCCCCGCAGAAGATTGGTTTGGCAAAATCTCGGAAACAGCAGCAGCGATACGAGTGAACCCGCCCGGTTGGCTGCCAGAAACAAACTGAGAATGAAACAAATACTGCGCTGGGGTTATATTCTATCATATATTGGTAACCACGGCAATGGCCAGGCCATTTCTTTATCTTATCTCTGTGACAATTTTGAATTATACTCATATATATCTCATACAAAGAGACCTCTTTCAAAAGGTGCAAAACACACAGTCCTTGGAAGTGTCTTCCTTTGGAGAATTTGATCATTTTGGGTTTCAGTTTTCCAGAGTTCTTCACTTGCAAGTTTTGCTTGTTCACTTCTTGTTCTCTTCGGAATATCCTGAGAGGTCTTCCTTCTTCTCTTCAACATATCCTGCCTGAGCTTCCTGCTTCTCCTTTGCTGGACTTGTTAAGTCAAAAACAGGGTATAAAGGCTTATAGGGCAATTCACCCGATGGATCTGTATCTGCTGGCATTAGCTTGGACTTCTCTGCATCCGGACGGACGTGCATGGCTTCTGAATAGCTAGGAGGAGCTGTAGAGAGAAAAGTCATCATCCAAGTTAATCTAAGACCAACAAAAATCCCCATTGAATCTTACGTATTGAGGGATCATTTTCCCAGGGACTGTCAGGAGCGGTTGGACCTGCAGCACCTTCTACAAATTGTTGGCCATCGCTTGGAATCAAAGTCAAGGCTGCTGGATCAGGCACCAGGGGCTTGTCCTCGTCCACCTTCTCCTGTTGCAGTGTTTGCCGTATCTGCGCCGATAGAGGCACACCACAGATAGTCACAGGCACATTGAGTGTGGCATTCACATGCATTCCCTTGACTTTGGCCACCACTTCGATCTGGTAGGAAATTTTGATAATGCGACACAGATGGAAGCACGTGGGCGGAGTGGAGGGCACTTGCAGCTGGAACTCGAATTGCTTTCGGGTGTTTCTCAACACCCCATCGGCTTTCATTTTGACTACTGAGAAACGCTCCATATTTCGGCCACTACTCAGGTCGCTATAGTACGTGACGATCATGGCCAGGCTCACTTTTAGCTCGTGCACTTTGATGTTGCTCTCGTTTCCCACCAAGACACACAAGGGCACAGTTTGGCCCGGCACAAAGATCGATTGGGGTAGCATGAGCTCCAGGCTCAAAGGATCCGATTTGAAGGGCCAGAAACCAAAGGTTTTTTCGGACTTTGCCTGCACTGGAGCCTAAATCAATAATTTAATGAAAAGTAATTATATTTTCTAAATGAAAAACTCACATGATCAACAGAATTGTAGCCGAACAAGTCCTTTGTTTGCAGGACAGTGAAAGTACGAGAGAACAAACTATCGTACTTCCAGGATTGCACGATATTGATGCCAATCCTATAGCTAATACGACCAATGTTTCCCTCGAACGAAGAGGGACAATGGTCGGGTATTTTACAAGCAAACTGGTATGTCCTTGTCCCCGGCTCCAAGGGAGATTCTGAAAAAGGATATGTGCCCTTGAAGTTGAGTGACAATACCCTTAAGATTTGATCTTACCAGCGCTGGTACTCGAACCAAAGAGATAGACCTTGCTGGACATATACTTTTCAAATCCATTGTACGATTCCGAAGAGGATTTGTTATTCGAGTCCGTTCGGCTCTCCGTCCAATGGGTCTCGGCAAATCCTCTGACCTTTAGGAAAATGGCTGACGATGAGAATGGGGGGAATTATTGGGAATCTAATCTGGAGCACATTTGATAATCACGCACTCACCCTTGACTTGTTTCAATGTGTCCGTGCTGAGTGTCACCTGGCCAAAAATCGTTTGTCCGGCATAGTAAACCCCATGGGTATTGTTATGAAATAGAATTTGACAAATTATCCCCATGATTCTGAAGATAACGTTGATTTACAATGGGAATCACTCTGGTTATTGCTTTCGTTTGATTGTAGCACTGTTTCCCCTTCGATGGCTTATAGCGTACTGACAATAGGAGCCTTCTTTCTAGTTCTTTTTGTGCTTTTTTTGGTGGTGGGCTTGAATTATCTTATCAAAGCCATCATAAATATAATTCTTGGTAAACGAAACAACAAATTTCTTTACATTGATCACCATCGCTTACAGCAACAAACAAAAGTGTGCGAAACAATATCAGTCGGCACTATAATACTGATAAGAGATAGACAGATAACCAAATGAGCAACTCAGGGGGGGGTTCACCTTTTATTCGAGGAACAATTGACTCATTTGGGGTACGAAAGAAGCCATAGCTTTCCACTCAACTCAAACAATTGAGGAGAGGCACCTGAGTCCCCAGATAAGATAGAAATATTCTCGTATTCTCTTCAGTCTCAGTAAATGCCTAGCAATAATCTCACGAAGTCGAAGGGCTCTACTTTCATTGTTTTATTGGTATATTTTAATAATTTATTACACAAATGTTCCTTACATCCAAGTGCTTCTATCGATATCCTCATTGATAAAACCTCCTTCTGACTGATAGCTCTTTGGTATCTCAATAGAATTTTCCATTTCACTGGGCAGATCAAAGACAGCATACAAAGGGGTATACACAATCTTTTCAGATTGGGCCCTCTTTAGGGATTTATTCTTCGACTTGGATGACCTTTTGCCATTTGTTCGTATGTGTTTGGCCTCAGAGAACTTTGGTGCCGCTGAAAAAGCACAAAATATCAATAGAATTCGAGATAAGATAATCAATTACTTACGTATAGAAGGATCTGCTGCCCAGGGACTGGGTGGAAAAACTGCCACATCAACCGCGTCTTCCTCCATCAAAATCAAAGCCTTGGCATCCACTTCTGGTGGCAGTAGATCGCCCTCCCAAGTGCTGGGTTGCTTCTGCAGTTCTTTGGTCAGTGGTACGCTTCCTATAGTCACTGGCATATGAACACTCTGACCCGAATGACAGCCCTTGACCTTGACCTCAGCCTCCACCTGATATGCGATCTGAATGATGCTGCAGAGGTTGAAGCAGGTCGGCGGCGTGGCTGGTACTTTTAGATCAAAAGTGAATTGTTTTCGGCTATTTTTCGAGACACCCTCGCCCGCCTTCTGAGCAACCACAAAGCGGTCCTTGTTGGTGTCCGGACACGGGGGCCGACTGTAGTATATAACGACCATAGTCAATCGAACGGTGATTTCCTCAACCTGAATGGAACTGTCATTGGAAACAAGGACACCTATGGGTATGGTCTGTCCTGGTACGAAGCCACCTTGGGGCAAGGAGAGGCGAAGACTCAGTGGTTTCGAGGTACAGGGAAAACAGCAGTAGGTCCTCTGGGATTCGACTTGAGTCGGAACCTAAAAGAAAGAAGAGATCTGAATCTAAGGGAGATTCCTGCCCCATACCTACCCTCAACATCAGGCTCTCCGTATTCAAGTCCATCACTTTAAGGACAGTAAAGCAACGATTGAAGTTCTGATCAAAGGTCCAGGGACGTATAAACATCACATTTACAATGTAACGCACTCGACCATAAGTACCCTCGAAAGATGAGGGACAGGTCAAGGGTATTTGGCAGGCAAACCGGTATGTTCTCGTGCCAGGCTCAATTGGCACGCCTAAAATGGGGATATTTTACTCTTAATTGTATGTTTTTGTATACTCCCTTAATCTTGCCTATGCTGGAGCTCGATCCATGCAGATATGCCGTTGTGGCCAGATAATCCACATGTCCATTAAACGACGAGCCACTCGATTGATCCCCCGAATCGTATTCGGTATCCATCCAATGAGTTTCAGCATATCCTTTTATTTTAAGAACCACAGCTAAAAATAGAGTCGACGTTTATCAGTGGATTATTTTGTTAAATAATTTTGAAACCCACATAATTCTGTCTATCGCCACAAAGTTCCCCTCCAAAGAGATATGACTCACCTTTAACCTGTTTCACCTTGTCCGTTTTGATCACCACTTGACCAGAGATCACCTGCCCGGCATAGTAAATCCCCTGGGCATTGTTATTAAACTGTATCTCACAGATTACCATACTTCTGATTGATTTTTACCGATAATCACGCAACGAGTATAGTATTTTTTGTAGCCTTTCCGAAGCGTCGTCGCCCTGCAAACTGAAGACAACTGGCACTATTTATTCTGTACTTTTGGGCAGTATTTTTTGTGTGCTTTATTATCTTATCAATGCGATAATTATTTATGTATTTAAAAAGTTAATTTACTACATATTTCTATTGATGTATTAACATGTGTAACTGCTGGATATGGAATGACGTGAGGAAAAATATTGATAGCTCTAGTGGCCAGTGACTCCCGAAGGTTGATGCACGAGAGATACGAGATAGCTATAGAAATATATAATTATCAGAGGGTTGTAATCTCTAAAGTATACCGTCAATAAGTCTATTGAATTTTCCCAGAAGTTTGTGGGGTAGAAATTTTCACTCAAAACTCAACTCTCTCTCTCTCTCTCTCTCTCTCTCTGATTTCGTTGCAACATTTTCTGTGGTGTTTGTGGAGAGTTAGTGGACCGATAAGATAATGCCAAAGCCCAGTCAATATTTGTTACGGGTGCGCATAGGCCAGGCTAAAACCAGAGATAGTCTCAGTCTACGCTGGGCAACGAGTGTGGTCGGATCGCTCAATGAAAACACAAACGCCGATATGTCCAAGAACTGCATGATAACGTTCGATCAGAATGAGCACGGTACCTATTTCACCGGCCAGGTGGTAACCGGGAAAGTGATTGTTAATCTGACAAAGACCAAGAAACTGCGTGGTAAGTAAACTAGGATGTGATTGGATAGGGATCCCTATCCCTTCCAAATTTCATTAACCATCTCCAGTGGCTGTCTGCTTATCTGTTTCGGGCGTATCTTATCGCCGTTGGATAATGTTGGCGTTTTCGCAATGCAAAACCATTTCTAAAAACCATACAAATGGGTAATTTAATGATAACCGCAGCGAAATCTATATATGTATGTTTGATAATTGATGATGCCACCAGCCACACCTCAGAGTGTATGGGTGTGTGTGTGTGCGTGGGGGATGTACACACAAAAGTTATTTAATTGTCTAGACATTAAATTCAGGAAATGCCAGAGGGTGTTAGTCATTTTTTTGTGCAGGTTTTTGTGTTTCAAGAAATAAAAGTGAAAACATTTGGTCTTAATTCTCTTCTATGTTTTTTTTTTCCAGGAATCAAACTCCAAATCAGTGGCTATGCCTTGGCCCAATGGAGGGTTCGAAGACGTGGCAAAGCCATGCCCATACAGAATCCCAAAAAGAGAACCAAAAACTTGTTCAGTGGACGCGAGGATTACATAGCCTCCACCACATATCTGATGGGAGCGGAGCAGGGCAGCTGTTTCAACATTGATGCGGGCACATACACCTACACCTTTGCCTGTCCCATACCCAACCACTGCCCATCGTCCTTCGAGGGTGCCTACGGACACATACGGTACCTGGCAAAGGTGACTTTTCTGAAGGCAGGCGCCTCAAACCGCACCCACAATGTGGGCTTCACTGTACTCAAACTATTGGATCTGAATCAGGAGAGTAAGATGCTCCGCGAACCGGCGAGCAACGAGGCCCTTGAATACTTCTGCATGATGCACACACATCCCGTGGAACTGAAGGTGACACTGCAGCAGCAGGGCTATGTCCCGGGACAGTTTATGCTAATCCACGCCCAAGTGCGCAACGACTCCAGTTCCGATTGCAAGAAGTTGTTGATTATGATCCATCTGCGGTCCACCTACACGGCGGATCAACCCTCGCTACGCACCACCTCCGAGAAGATCATGTTGGTCAAGCGTGAATGCGGACCCGTGGCCCATCACGCCCAGAAGATCTACACGGAGACGCTGCGCATACCGGCCACGGCCCCCACCTGCGAGCACCTCAGCAAGGTGGTGAGGGTGTCCTATGAGGTGCGAGTGGTGGCCGTAATGAATTGGTTGATGCCCAACCCGAGGGTCGTCATACCCATTACCATTGGCAATGTCCCACTGACCACAGCGGGTCCTTCGTTCCCTCAGACGCCCCTCCCATCGGATTTGCCCTGCACTTCCACACGAGCCATGGAACTCGCACAAATGGGAGTGGGAGGAGGAATGAATAATTCTGGCTACGAGCGGACTGAGTCACTGGAAGATTTCGAGCTGCCAGAGGATGGCGATGATGAGCTGGAAACAGCCGATGAATTCATTGCAGATTTACGTATGTCCCACATAATGATCCCCAAAGAATTTTAATTAATTTTATGTACCCATAGCTCCTCCAACATATGAACAGGCTATTTTCATGTCCACCGACATAGCCGACACAGATGCCAATACCGTGAGCGAAGCCTCTCAGTTTACGCCCCGGTATCCCGTCTTCGATGTGGATACCTTCCAGACCCCACCACCAAATCCTCCACAGAAGAAGAGACGTCGTCGTCGCCGAAGACCCGCCGATCCGGGCCAGCAAATATCAAATCCGGAGAAGCAACAGCTGGAGAAGCAGCCAGTCGAGTCTCCCGTGCAGATTTGAGCGGGGCGCTTATCACGGGAAATCACAACGATATCTTATCTCTGGCAGTATTTTGCTTCGCTTTACGGTGTCCCAAGACCCAAGAACTAACCAAACTGTTAACTTTTACATATATATGTACATATATGTATATACAATCTATTCAAAGATACCCCCACATACAGCATGTTAAATAAACAAACAAGGGTATAAAAGTGTCTTCCACGACTACGATAAAATAATGCTGTCTTCAGACGCAAAAACTAAAGCCTTATCGAAGCATTGAACAAATATTTGAATTATATCTGAAATTATGGCACTCTAACCTTTGATTAATACTGAGAATATACAAGCTCTGGGGCTAAAATCCATTGATATAATATTTGTTCCAATCTAAATTCAATTTTCATAATTAAAATCCAGGGCAACCCTAAAAGGCCCCACTTTTTCAGACAGCTGTTTTTGGAAATTGAACTTTTTGGAGCCTAAAATATCATTTGATAAGATTTTTGTTTTTGTCTCTTGACCTCGAAATTCGTAACAAAAGCCAAGAATATCAGTGTAACAACAACAACAAGAACGGCCTACAGAATGTGACGTATCTTTGGGAGAGCGCACGCCCCAAAGCTCCAATCGGCAAAAGCTCTCGCTCTCACCAACTGATGATGTCACGCCAGCTGCTCCACCACTCTACCTCTCTTTTCCAGAGCTTCTGAAACTTATTTACCCGTTCATTTTCGTTTCGGTCGGTTGTTGTTTGGTCTGTTTTTTTGCGTGTACGCAGAATAAATACATATATTCTACAAATGTGCCTTCAATAATAACATTTTAAATTGGTGTGCTGCACGCCATTTGAAAAATTGAGAGTTTAGTTTAGAAGCCAAAATGCCTACGGTCTGTACCTTTGAACTAGATCACCGCGATCCAATTTACTACAGCGGCGAGGTAATCAATGGACGCATTAATCTCCATACAGATTCCAACAAGTCGGTGAATGGTAAGAGCCTAACACAACTATTAATAAAGTGCTCTTATCGCTATAGTGATAAGCAATGCGATGCAACAATGAGCAACACAACCGGTTTAAAAGAATGTTAAGAAGTGAAAACCAGTTTAAGATACCATATAAATGATAAACATTTCATATCTAGAGGGAATTCCTTATAGTTTGGTAGTCTTTGTTTGGGTCTAGGTCGCTCTCTGTTGACATAAATAAGCTTTGTACACACGTCCATAGTAAGTACATAAACATGTGCATATACTATTTATAAGTATTTCTGTTGAAAGATAATTATTATTTTGAATTGGTGAGAGAGCAACAAGTCGAAACGCACCATACAGTGGGATGGATGAAAGCTCTAACGATTTCTGTGTAGTTCATTGGCTTGTGTTCGAATTATATCGACATTCATCCCACTGTTTGCTAAACGACTCACGAATCGAATCGAACAGAACGACGCCGGCGGAATAGGAAGAAGAACAGAAGAAGAGTCAATGAAAATGAGAGTACAGTGTTGCCTCAAGACAGGGATATCTCGAACGCACTAATTTAATTTGATTCCCGTTTGTCGCTCTCCCTTCCAGAGGTCTATATACTCTTCCGTGGCGAGGCGAAAGTGAGCTGGGACGAACACAAGACCCGGACAAGCAATGGAAAGACGCAACACTACACTGAAAATTATCGGGGCAAGCAAGTCTATCTGAAAACCCGCACGCAAGTGTTCGGATCGGGCGATCTGCCGAGTGGCACCCACCAGTACACTTTCTGCATACCCCTGCCACTGGATTGCCCAACGTCGTGCGATATGAAATACGGAAAGATCCACTATGAGATCTCATTAGTCATCGATAAGCAGTGGGGCTTCAATAAAGACTTCAAGCAGCCGTTGACGGTGCTCCAAAGTTATAATCTAAATATGTCCCCAGAGCTATTGGTGAGCATATAAATAGATTTTTTATTTATTCATTTACTAATGCGTTCTGTTCTTTGTAGATTCCCCTCGTACGTGAGGATGTCAAGTATTTCTGCTGTTGGCCCTGCACCTCCGGTCCGGTACTGTCCACCCTCATTATTCCCTTTGGTGGCTACGCGCCGGGCCAAAAGATTCACTATACCCTGGAGATAGACAATAAGTCGGGTGCCTATGACCTGGACGGCATTGAGCTGCAGCTGAAACAAGTCTGCCTGTTCAAGGCGCAAACCCCCCATCACAAGACCCGTGATATCGAGAAGAAGCTGCATGGCTGTTGCCAGGGAGAGCGAGTACTGCGTTTCTCCAAGCGCATTATCAAAGGCAGCCTGCTCATTCCGTCGGTGCCGCCGTCCTCGAGGACAGATTCCATCATAACCATTAGCTACAGCGTACTCTTCTCGATCAAAATGGGCGACTGCCACATGGACTCGGAGTTCGATGTCCCCATTGTGATTGGCACTATACCCCTGGCGCAGAGCGCTGAAGATCCCACGCATGTGGCCGAATGGATACCGCATACGCCCGATACTCCGGCGGGAGCGACTGGTGGGGATATGCCACCCAGCTATGACAATTGCAGTAAGTTCTGGATTGATCCTTTGTTTTTCTGATATCTCTGTAGCATTTGTCTTTTTGTTTTCCCCTCAGAGCCGCCATCCTTCGAGGAGGCCACGAACTTGGGCGACAGGTTCATTGACACGGACGTGGACGAGCACAATCGTACGAATGACTTCATACCCCGCTATCCCATGTACACGAATTTTGCACAGCCCACGGCACCGCCAGAGCCAAGCGACTCTCCACCCTCGACTGTACCAGTTCTGTCGCTGCCCCATGGCCCCACTGCTCCAACGAATGCAGAGAACACGAATGGAGCTAGTGAAAGTGGAACAACATATGGCTGGAATGCCAATATGTAGGAGTCTCCCACAGTCAGACTTAGTGAGAAATGAGAATCTTGATTGTCGTACAATCCCTTTTAAGTGATTCATTTAGCATTTGTATCTTTTACGCACACATTTTTAATGTGCCCTTAATTATGCAAAACAACGCTTCGAATTGATTGAAGATATTAATATTATAAGTTTATTTTAAGAGACTTGTCGTGCACTCTGATCAATGATAATTAGAACTACCAAAAAGGACTACGGAGGACACGTGTCTGAAAAGGATATACTCCCACATAAACAACAAAACAACAAATTTAATGTTGTTAGATATATTTTGTGAACTATTAAATGTTATTTTTTAATAAATTATATCTGTAATACCAACAAATTTTGATTGTAAAAAAAATTTTTTTGTTATGAATTTCTTAGTTTGTAAAATAAATAGTTTGTAAATACACTGCCCACTCAATGGGACACGATCTCTTCTTGGGTCTGGTTCTGGTCCAGTTCGTAGTAGAGATAACGTGGCTTAAAGTCCAGTTGCTCCCCGGACAGGGCATGCTTGTTGTTCTTATTCAAATTGGTGGCCGTCATAAATTCCGCCTCGCGAAAATTGGAGGCTATAAAAAGGGTGGGAGGAAGATGGCAAGGGTGAGCATTGGCATGTCTCAAATCAATCAAAATCAAAAAATACAACATACCCAATGAGGTCATGGAAACGCTAAAGTCGGGAGCCAATTTCGTGGCTGCGCCCGGCGTGGGCGTCTGTTCCGGGGCCGAGGCATTCAGGGGATCCATTGAACGTATAGAATTCGGACAGGGTGGCGTCACGTTGCCAATGGTAATGGGGATTTGTGCCATGATGGAGCGCTTCTCCTGCTGCGTGCGCACTAGGACCTCTACCTCGTAGTTGATCTGCAGGCAGGCGCAGGCTGCCGAGTCTAATGTGGCCGGCGTCTGGGGCACTTGGAGCATATGAAGGTGTTGGAAATGCTCCAGCTCGCTACGGGGCAGGCTGACCAGTTCGTGGCCGCTGCTCAGAAGCGTTTGCCTCTCGACTTTGATGTCCCGGCGCTTTGGTTTGTTCGTTTGCAGGCCCACATAGGTGCTGACCATGTTGAGCCTGTAGACCACCTCCGTGAGCAGCAGCTGCTGGGGATTGTGCAGCTTCACATGCACCGAAATACCCGCCCCGGGCGAGTATCCCTGGCGGGGAATCTGCAAATTCAGCTGCAGGGGTTTCTGCCAGAACTTCATTCGTGGCGTCTGCTCCAGACACTGCACTTCTCCGAATCGGGACTCCTTGCACAGTTCGCTCTCGGAGTAGACCTGCAGCTGGCGTGTGTGGATCACATCTATTGATCGATCCGCACTACTGTGAATGAGCAGCTGCAAAGTATATCGGATGTGTCCATGGGCGCCCTCATGGCTGCTGGGACAATTCTTGGGCAACTTCACATGGAAACCATAGCTATAGGTGCCAGCCTCTATGATCTGTGGCTGTGATGCCTCCGATCCCACAAAGTAGTCGATTTTAGCAAAGTAATCCACACGATTCTCAAAGGCCAAAGGCTGCTTTTCCACTTGAAGATTTTGCTGCTGGGATTTCTTCGGTTTTCCTGACTTTTGTGGCTTCAGCCATCCAGTGGCTGCAAATCCGTTTGCTTCCAGGGAAATGGCTGGAAATTCAATGGGATTTTGTTATATATTTCTGGGTTTTTTTACCACACAATTTTGTACACTCTGGAACACACAGCAGTAAATAATGATAAGGTTATCAACCTGGCAATCAATAAATAAAGCCACTTTCACTCGGGTCCAAGGCCCATTATCAGCTAAACCATAAATGGAACTTGATCTTGATCCCCGGTGATTCATACCGCACTTGAGGGTTCTTATCAATGGAGTATCCCCATGAGTCACTTCTCACTTCTCTTACCTTTTATTAGGGCACGCTCCGTTAGGGTTAGATATATGTGACCATTAACTGTCTCCCCGGCTCGATAGACCCCACTGGGGCTGTCCAATTGCATGTCACAGCGGTAGTTCATTCTGTCAGACTCGACTCTCTTCACTCGACGACTGCTCGGCGATGTCTGGCACTTGTCGACAATATGTTCGCCCATTAAAACTGGCAAACTATTCAGGCCTTATCGGTTATACTATAGGTGTGAATGCTACCAGCGATACCATGGTTATTATCGCCTCTATCTAATCAATCTCCGACTGGGTCTTGGACTCCGATGGCAGTCGTTATCGATTTTGGCCAACAATTTATAATTTAATTAAAATGCATTACATCGAGTCGAGTGTCAGGTGTAGCATACATATGGGGAGGGTCCGTCCACTGCCACTAACGCCACTCACGATTCAAGGACGATCCAATTAACAAATTGATTTGTAGGTATACCTTTATTTATTGTCCACTGATGAACGTATTAGTCTGTACTTATGATAATTATTGTGGTAAATATAATAAATCGAATATATTTTTATATGGATTGGATGCAAAAAAGCATATAGTATATCTATATGCTGGAAAAATGTATGTTTTTTGGCACTTCAATAAGTTCGTTTCACTCTGTAATCCTCGGACGACGGACTCGGGTCCACCCTACAAAATGTATATGGATTAAGCCTTTTGGTTTGAACACTTATGTTACTTAGGATGTTAATACGTATATCGCTATCGATTTAAGACACTTTTATTCCTAAAATAGATGCTCATCCTGCTGAATGGCCTCTATCTGGCGAGGGCGTGATCGTGGCTGATGCACTTGTGCTGGCACATCCACCTCCACCTCCACTGGCACCTGCACCTGCACTTCGTTCTCATTCTCTAGCTCCACTTGTTCGGACAGCGGACCGCAAAGGGAACCAAAGGTGTCCAGACTACGACCCGTTTGATCGGTGTTCAAAGAGCCATACGAACGATACAGCTGCATATCCAGACCGGAATCCTCCATTCCCGGGGCCGGAGCCCTTCCAATAAAAGTGCTGAATCCTGGAAATTTGGGCATATGGATTTGATGGAGGACCACATGTTGGCCGCCATGGCTTTCCAGGGTCTGTTGGCTGCCTGCAAGAGTGGCAAAGCTGAAGGAAGGTGGAACTGCAAGAAAAATTAAGAAGAAAGAAAATTAGATCAAAACCCAGTCTTGGATTGCATTACACTTACGGCAACTATCGTACGAGGGCGGCTCATCATCATCTATCGCCTGATGCGGATCATCCGTAGTCGTCTCCAGGATCGTCTCCTCTTCCTCGACCACCACTGGGGGACGGGGTGACACTCGCTCTATCAGTCGCTGCCTCTCCGGGGTGGTTGTCCTCACCGTCGGTTGTGTGGTGTGGACGGAGCTCCGCAAATGCTGCAGGGATGTGGTGCCCACAATAATGGGCACGGACAGGTCCGTGTCGTAGTGAAAGCAGCCCGTCTTTAGCTTCACCTGCAGCGTGTAGTGGAGAAAGACAATGTAATTGGTGTTCAAGGTGGAACGGGGCGTGTCCATGGGCACGCAGATGCTGGACTCATACTGCCGCTTGGACAGCCGCAGAGTGCGATCCGTGATCAATTCCTTGGTCAGCGTTTTGGTATAGAAATTGCGCTTTACGGGTTTGCGAGAGAGGAAGACAAAGTGCTGCCTGATGGAGACCTCCACGCCGATGATGTCGTAGTGCGGCGATTGATTGTCCACCTCCAGGCGGAAGGGCACCTCCTGCAAGGGCGTAAACCCAGAGGCAGGCAAGGCCAGGGACGAGCAAATGGGACCCGAAACGCAGGGCCAATGGCAAAGATACTTCACGTTCTCATCCTTGACCGGAAGCTGCATGTAAGATACGTTGTAGATATCATAGGAAAATGCTCTAAAGTTCAAGGAACCCACCGCAAACTCTGTATTGAAGTTAAGATCCAATGTCTGCACAACTGTGATGGGCTTGCGAAAGACCTCATCGAATCCCCAGGGCTTGTCGATGGTCAGGGAGATGGTATAGGCAATGTAGCCATAGGGCCCCTTGCAGCTGCTTGGACAATCGGGCGGGATGCGCAGAGTCAGGACGTAGACATGGACGCCAGCACGGAACAGGGTGTTGTCGAAGACATTCGTGCGGGAGTGCAGGTACTGCTGATGGCCCGAATAGTTGGCCGTTTCGCTCTTCCCGCTCATTGTCCACTGAACCTTGGCCTCGCCCTCCAGTGTCACATAGACCGCTAGGAATTGAATGGAATTGTAGCTCCTTTATGGTTGATATTCCTCTGATATTTCTGATCCAAGGACTCACCATTGACGCGCTTCACCTTATCCGTTCGTAACAGAATGCGTCCGCTAATGTACTCTCCGCTATTGTAGACGGGATTCAGTCGATCTAGCTGAAAAACACAGGTGGTGGGCATGGCTTCGCTTCAAATTTTTCACTTTTACTGCATTCGAAAGGATATCAACAAAAGAAAAAACCGCAGAGAGCCAACACAGCCCAACTTCCACACAGCCAGACGCGCACTGAGCTCTCTCTGCGGCACGGACCTCTTTGTGTTGTGTGGCATACAGCATCCGCCACTGCCAACAGTGCCGCCACTGCCGCCACCGTCTTTCAGGCTTTCCCTTTTTCGGTGGTTTGGGGCAGGATTGGCGGACTGGCGGCGGGACAACGAATCAATAAGTTGGCGCCTTGCGTCTGTGCAGCCTGTGTCTACTGTCTGCTTCTGGTCTAATATTTCAACGCGAATCGCTCGGAAATGAAGCCGCCGCCACTGACTATCCGGCTCTCTCTTTCTCTCTCTCTCTCTCTGTTTCTGTTTCTGTCTTTCTTTCTCTCCTTTCGGTTTCCTTTGTTGAGCCACAAAACAAAAACATGGCCAAAAACGCAACGGGGCGGATGCTGGCGAGGTCAGGAGCCAACAATATCTGCCTACATACGAGTAAGAGTATTACCATACATCAATTCTTGACCAAACACAAAAGCAATCAAAGTGCGTCACGACAAAGTACATTATTGGATGTTTTGTATTGGGTGTTGGCCTCCAACCCGTTCGACCACTTTGTTGCCACATTATGTGGCACAATTAAGACCTCGACATCTTTTTGGGTGGTTTGCTTTTGCTCCATTAATTTTGCATGCATAATTGCGATAATGAAGTGGAGAGTAGATTGGATTAAGGGTTGGCAAATACAGACAAAGGATGGAAGATGAGATAACGTGCCTGTATCGAAGGAGAGTATGACATTTCGGCTACTTTTATATACTGTTAATAGAGTAACAATGAGAGAATGAGATTCTAAGGTTAATGGGGACACTCCCTCCCTCGATTCCCATTGTATAGTTTATTCGCTCATTTAAGTTGCGCTTAAATTCCAGTAATTTCCAAACGTATATCATTATAAACATGGGAATTCCATGGCATAATTTTCTAATGATATTCCCCAGTCAGGCACGTGCTATGGTAGCAATCTTCTATAGAAATACCGCATTAAAAATTGCACATACGACTGTTTCTTCTGGCATGTCAGTAATTTAATCCGATCGGAGTGTTTATTTTGGGCCAGGGCACCACTTTCATGGGAATAGTAGCTGTGGGCCAGTAGCTGATTAATTGGCTCAAACAATTCGCTTTGACTAAGGGCTAAAAGTAGAACCAAGTGTGAAGAGATCATGACAGGACAGGTATAGTGGCATACTCACCTAAATTCACAAAACAAAGACGGGAAGATTCAACGATAGAAATAGCAGGTGGTGCTGAAGTTCCCACACAAATTGGCAGCCTTAGAGGAGGTTTCATGTGGCTTAGAGTCTCGATATAATAACTGATTTCTATGGGTTGTGTCTGCCTTTCATCAGTCATAATCGGGGAGGTCAAAGGCAAACGAAGTTCAGCTTGGAATTCGGAGCACTCTGATAGGATACGTATGACTTTTTTAATCTTTCTTTCAGGATTTTGACCCTCATAATAGATACACTGACATAGCCGTGTGATGGCAGCAGAGCCATTCTTCGATGCCACTTTATAGACAACACTTTGACCTGGCACAAAGACACTTCTTGGAAGCCAAAGTCTCAGGCATGATTCCTCCTTCATTTGCGGCTTGAGATCTGTAAGTGCGAGGCTTCTTCTGATGACCAAACGCTGCGTGAAGCACTTGAAGTGTTTGCTCCTTCGTTCAATAATCACTTTAAGGGTATACTCGACAGAGCCATGACCAACTCGACAAGTGGCTGGCAGACTTTCGGGAAGTTCAAAGTCAAAGTTCCACAGTTGGGTAATGCCCGGAAGTAGGCGTTGTCCAGCGGTCAACTTCTTAACTTGATTTATGTGAACTTTGCTGCCTGTGTAATCCACTTTGGTTGGCTCCTCCAGGCAGCTCCTGGAGCTGTCGTTGTGTTCAATTTGTGGTGGTCCCCCGAGGGACTCCTTCCAGTGTACATAGCTGATGCCACTTAGGATGATGCTTATGCCTGTGAAAGGTACGAGATCAGTATGAGCGATGGCCTATCTAACATATATGTCTTCCCATTGTCTCTTCTTATCTAATCACTGCTCACGAACGTATAAAATCTCAAACAGATACCAAACTAATTTGCCTAATGGCACCTGCCACTTACCCTCCACGGGAACAGGCTTCTTGAGGTCCACTTTTATTGAGAGACAACCCGAAATTTGTTCACCAGTGTAGTACACGGCAGCGGCACGCGATAAATTAAAAACACAATCTATTGGCATTTTCACTGGCCAATCGTTTGGCAAATTGCATATCATTAACAAAAGAAAAAGAATTATATGTATAATTTGTAATATAATTTCACTACACGCGATTGAGACCCCCGAACATTGAGGCGACTCGAAGTGCGGCCCCGTCGACAGGCGGCAGACAAGTGACTGCGACAACTTGGGGCCTCTGATGGAGCTCTGAAAGTACTAGCCACACGCCACACAATTGTACGCGTACAACGGATTTTGTTGTTACTTTTTGTGATTTTGCGATTTTGTGGGTCGACGTCTGTTTTGGCTGGACTGGAAATAAAGATAAATTACGAGTACGTTTACGACTTGGCTTAGGGTTTGAGATTTCTGTTTCTGGCGGAACAGATGAATGTATAGCCCCCAAAAGCGAAGGAGAATCCAATGAACTTTAGTATGAACTACAGTTTTCTCTGATTTACATATACTATGTTGCTTTATTGACTTTGGATTTAATCGAATTGAAGACAGATAAGACTTAGGGATAGTATACTTATAAGATTTCTGGTTAGACTGGCTTTTGAAAATCAAAGGAAGAAATCAAAGTATATATTGTATACGAGGAGAGTCACACAATCGAAATATAAAGGTAGAGCAAAAGACACTTCACTTTCTATATATATGTTTTCCATAATGTGTATAATATTTTTGTATGTTTAGACACCTATGTTAAAAGGTTATTATGATGCTTCAACTAAAAATTCTTCATGAGAAATCATAAATAAACGCAGAAGAATTTGGCTAAATTTTGTGTAAATTTTCGCATATTTTTTGTTTGTTTAATATTCTATACATTGAATATTTGGAAAATGTTAATTTCGTATGTTAATTGTAGTTTTTTTATTCGGTTAAAATTGTGCAGATTTGTTTTGGGTTCTGTTCTGGTTTATCGTTTAGCTTAGGCCTAGAAAGAGTGTTTTCTTTTCTTCTATGTTTTAACTACGTTTTTTCTTTCGTACTCGTATATATTCGTGGCCAGTGCTCACTGTATATGTATAGGTGTATACATTTTTGACAACTTTTATTTAGCTTTATCAAACAAATGCATGAGAAACTCAATTCTTTTTAAGAGACAAGGGACAGAAAAAGAGAATGGAAGACAAGAATTAAGGTTTGAGTGAAATTTAGGCATAGTTTAAAGTGAAGGTTAGAAAGCATAGCTTGAAAGTTATAGTTTAAATAAATAAGGAAAATTCAAATCGGTTTATTCTAGATAGATTCTACTCTGCTGCAAAATACATACTATATTTTTTATACGGTTTTCGCTTCTATAAAAATGTTCGATTTTCTATCTCCGATTTCCATTCCAATCCTTTTCTATATAATATTTTGATTACGAGTAAATATGTAATTGTTGTATTGGTGTTTTTCGTTTTTTTTAATCATTTCTTTTCATAGCTAAAGGATAGCTCTCCTCCTCCTCCCGGTGTGCTGGTGGTCACCTCCTCATCCATCATTGCTGCTGTCGCCACCTCCGTTGCCGATTCCGGGTTCAGGGCGAGGCGCAGCTGGGCATTGGCCTCATCGTAAAGCGTCTCTGTAGCAGGATCAGGTACAGGATCGTATATCAGAGTTCAGAACAATATGTTGAGGTGTCGTTTAGGGTGTGGTCGTGGTCGGTTATGGACGGTACAAAATATGTAGCATGTTGCATGTTGTGGGGAGCGGTAACAAGAGAACAAATTTACAAGTTAAGCACATTTTTTGAAAAACCCTTGCAGTTGGCTTACATCTAATTATAAGAAAAATGCATAGTACGAAAAGATAGAAGTTGAGAAAAATGATATAGTATATGTTGTAGTTCTTATATCATAAATCGATTATATATTCAGCTTAAGGTTTAATCAATGCTCAAAGAAAGCATTAAATTCAATATAATGATATTTTGTTGTTTATAAATATATATTTTTCATATCAATTGGAATTCAAATGTTAATTTCTAAATTAAAAAGTTTATATATGTATTTTTCATTGAAATATAATGGAAATAATGGAATTATTTGGAGCAAATGCACAATAATTTGTTACTAATTTAATGGAATAAACACTTGGACAATTTCATATTTAAATATAAATATGATAAAACGTGCAATTTAATGTATTACAGAATTTCATTTATAATAAGAATAAATATTGAATATGATATTTGAGTAAGTAATATTCTGATAAGTAAAGAGATAGCAAAAGAGGAATATATTGAACAAGACAGGACAGGACAGACTGGAAAAAGGGCTCGGAAGAACACTCTAAAGGCTTAAAAATACACAGACGGACAGATGAAGAGCTTGACGAGACAACAGATTAAAGGTATACAAATAGATAACATCACTGTACATATTTTTAAGAACATCAGACAAATACAGACAGTTGGAATAGTTTTTAAACAGACAAAGTTTATAGACCATTTCATATGGATTTTTCTCTCTCAATACTTTAACAGAATACAAAAGATTAAAGAACAATTTTCTAACTACTTTTAAGTAAAGGAATAAAATAAGAAATTGCTGTAGAAAATGCCACTCAGCCATTCAATTTTTTAGTTTTGCTTTTGCTTTGGTTCTTTTTGCAGTTTTTGTTAAACAATTTTGTTTTTTTTTTATGTTTTGGAGGGGATGTTTTATGTGTCGGATTCATTGGAATCATCACTACCGGGCGGTATGGTCGGTGTCTCATATTCGTAATAGACCGGATAACGCGGCTTAAAGGGCTCACTTGTGGTAACAACAGCCTGAGCGGACATAATGCTGCTCATGCTAACGTTTGTTAAGAACTCAGTATCATCGCTGAATTTCTCACTCAGAGCCATAGCATCTTCATACGAGGGCGGCACTAAAAAGGAGGAGATATCTCTTATTATAAATGGAATATCTAAGCAGATTTATGTCTCATACTCATTGGTATATAATCCGGTGGATTATCGCTATCGCTGGTCACCAATATCGCTGGCAGCATGGAGGCCATGGGCGGCCTGAGGGCGGCAGTTGTTGGCGTTGATGATGGCGTGGAGCTAGTGGGCGTTGGACTGGCATTCACTATCATATTCATATTGCTATTGGTCGGCAGTAGTCCACCCACTAGACGTCCATGATTGTTGTTATTATTTGTAATGCTACTCAAATGTTGTCTCTGCTGTGCGGTAGGTGTCCTCTGATTCTGATCCCTATCCCGATTACGATCACGATCCCTATCCCGATCTCTGTGTCGCGGCCTTTGTTGTTGCGTTGACATTTGTAAATTTTGACTAACTACTTGGTGCTGTTGCTGCTGGCGATTGAAGCGCAGCAGGGCCTCCGGTCCATCCATAATCGGAATGCTGCCAATGGTCAGGGGGATCTTCAGTTTCAGCTTCCAGTGGAATTCCGTTGGTTTGACAATGATCTTAATCGAATAGTTAACACTAATGGGGCATGTGGGCTTCACCGATGTGGGCGGTATCGACGGCAGATCCAGATATCCCCTGTAGACCTTCCTCGACCAGCGCAAGACATTCCCGAACTGTTTTCGTGCTATCAGATGCTTGTCGTAGCGATACTCATGATGGGGATCGTGCGACTCGTAGCTGACTTCCTGTTTTAGCTTCACCTCACACTCGGTGATGTCGATGGAGGACTCGTTGTTGATGTACAGCACAAAGTGGATCTTCTGGCCGGGGGCATAGCCGCAGTAGGGTGTTGAGAACTTCACAGTCAGCGGTCCCGTGGGGCAGCAAAAGCTCCAGAAACGCTTACGATCGAGTATCTCCAAGGGCACCTAAATCACAGGTACAGATATAACTTTAGCTTCATTTGAAGACTTTAATACCCGATCGGGAGTACTCACTCTGTATATAGCATCGGCATTCAGGTCCAATGGTTGTATCACGGTAAATGGCAGCTTGAATACCTTTGGATATCGGCCGGCCCGCTCGATCGTCGTTATGATCTCGTAGTGTATCTGTCCGTATTTACCATCGAACGATGTTGGCAGATTGTCGGGCAGGATGACATGGAATGTGTACGAGTATTCGCCGGCGGGCCAGTCGATAAAAGAGTTGCTCGCGCACGATCCCAGCACGTACGATCTCGATGACAGATACGATCGATAGGCACGGCACATGGCGCGCTCGCTATCGCGCGGATATCCCTTTTTTATCCAGCGTATCTTGGCATATCCGCTGACAGTGACGTGGATGCCTTTAAAAAAGAGACGAGAGACATAGAGAAAAGCAGGTCAAAACAGGCCCCAAAAAACTATGACTAAGTTCGGTTCCAAATTAAATTGCAATTCGGCAAGCAACATCATCATCATCATCGTCATGAGTAGTCATCGCCGTAGACAAACCAGCCACGCCTTTAACGAGTTCATGGATAAATAAAAATGGCGGCATGCCAAAAAGAAAACACACAACACATAAACGAACCAAAAGAGTACTACCACAAGCTCCAACTAAACAGAGGTCTAAAAGGAGGGGTAGTCGTAACCGTAGACGTACCCCACCCCCCTTCCGTTCCCGCAGGAACCACGATTAATTGCATGGCACACACAAAATGGCGTCGGAGGGGCTCCCCAGATACATTTTAATAATGGCATTAGTTCGTGTCCTTCGTGCATTTAAATGCAACTAAAATGTTAAGTGAGTCATGTGTGGTATGAGCGAAACATAGAATTCTAGAATATTTGATTTAAGCTTGGGTTTAAAAAATACAAAATGTAAAAACAAAGTATTAATGGATGCATAGCACATCATATCCTTTGTTCCTGCTCACCTTTGATCCGCTTGGTGGCATCGACGCTGAGATCAACAACGCCAGATAGCTCCTGTCCGGCATAGTAGACACCTTGTGGATTATTATCAAATGATATAAGGCACTCAATTGGCATATATTGCTATATAGTTGTCGTGTGTGGTGTCTGTTCTGTGTGTGTCCCCCCTGTGTGTCTCTCTATGTGTATTGTGTGTGTGTGTGTGTGTGTTTTGTACTGTGCAAAAATCAAGCCACAGTCGTAGAAAATATCACTTTTTTTTGTTGTTGGATTTTGGTTAGAGAATATCAATTGAAATGTTTAGAAATACGAAGTTCATTTGCTATTTGATATCAAGCCCTTTGCATTTCGCTTTTGTTGTTGTACGCGCACTGCATTTGCAGTTTCTCTTGCCCCTGCGGCATACACACATGCAGCTCCAGCCACAAAAACCACCAACCGACCGACACCGACCTCCAAAATGTGGCTAAAGGGAAAGCCAAAAAAAATTTCCTTTGCTTGCTGACTGGCTTTTCCTGCCTCTTGCCCTCGCTCCGCTTTAACCTACTTTGCGCCTGTGAGTCCTAGAACTTTTTCACAGCCACAAGAAAACACTTGAAACTGCACTGATTTCTTCTTAGAGGGATATTTCTATAAATATCTTTGTTAATTTTAACTTTTTTCTCGGAATTAGAATATTTCTTTCCCCGCTCTGCCTGTCGTCTGGCCTTTCTCTATAATTTCTCGCTTGCGCTCCGCACTCGATTCGCACACGGCACACGTCCAGCAGCCGTTCGTGTTAGATTTGCTCTATCCGCATGGCATCATCGTCGCAGGACTCCAAGCCCTCAATAGCAACAACCCCTGCTAAAAGGACACAGAGAGAGAGAGAACGAAAGAGAGAATCAGTCTCACGCACGTGTTGTTTGTTTTTGTACAGATTTTTTGGCATTTCGCTTGGTCGTTTTTCGTAGCGGCAGGGTTGTCAAGTACTCCAAATATTTATTCGAAGTGTTGACACTTCTTATAAACTGTATGTAAAGTGCATTTTTATTCAAATATCAATTATCTATCAATTATTGAATCCTGGATTAAATTTATGCCGAAGAGTTTTCTTTTTTAAAAAGCAATATGTTGTCAATTTTTCAGCTCTACAACTGTACATGTCTACTGCAGGCCTATGTGCCCGCCAAAATAATAATTAGACATATATTTTACACGACACGAATATACAGTGGCGCCTGTAGACAATATCCCATACAGGCGTTTTTTAAATTAGCAATATGTTACCTTTTTCCAGCGAAGTGGCAACTCTGTCTAACAATCAGCTGTGAATTGCATTTTCATTTCAATCCAACCTATTTTTGCACTAAATAATCGAACAAGATAAGGTTTTAGCAAGCACTTATCGTGAGATCTCACCTTCTAACAAGTACGTGGCCGTGTGGTCGTAAGCGCAACAACTAATAAAACCCCAAAACCCCATACAAAACAGTGCGACTGCTGCGGACACTGCGCATTATGAACCAGGGACAACTCGAAGTGCAGCTTTCAGGTAAGTTTTCTGTGGATTTAAGTCTGAAACTGAGATGAATCATATATATTATGGATTCCCCAACCCAAGCTTTGCGCCTGAAGTACCACGAGCGCAAGGATGCCTTCCTGGAGGAGAATATCAAGATAAAGAATCCCTTTTGCATATTTCGCGATTGGTTGGAACTGGCTCTTAAGACGCCGGAGATTCTGGAGCCTAATGCAGCAGCCCTGGCCACTGTGAACCCCCAGGGAAAACCATCTAATCGCTTTGTTCTGGTCAAGGAGGCCACCGCCGAGGGGTTCACCTTCTTCACGAACTACGGGAGCCGCAAGGCCGACGATATTTTGGAAAATCCAAATGTGGCAATATCCTTCTACTGGATGCCTCTCCGACGCAGTGTTCGCATCGAGGGAGTGGCAGAGAAAATCCCTAAAGCAGACTCCCTGAAGTACTTCCATGAGCGGCCAAGGGCCAGCCAAATCGGAGCCATCGCCAGTCCTCAGAGTCGGCGCATACCCTCCAGAGGCTACCTTGATGAACTGGAGGCCGGAATCAAGGCACAACTAGGACCAGAAGAAGAGGTGCCGCTCCCCAACTGGGGTGGATATCTGGTGCGTCCCAATCTCATAGAGTTCTGGCAGGGACAGACGGATCGCCTACACGATCGCATTCGTTTTAGACGTGGCCAAGGAGTGCAGACAGAGGTCGATGGCGAGCTAATTCATGGCGGAGAAGATGGTTGGATCTACGAGCGATTGGCTCCTTAGGAATGGTAACCACAAATAATTAAGTTCCAAAATGCATTCGTTATGTCTTCCAAAGGGCTTAGTGGTAGAGAAATTGCTCAGAAATGTTATTAGTAATATGAAAATTTGAAGTTTAAAATCAAAATGTCGATTCGATTCTCATCATTTGGAAAACTCACGCTCGAAATTCCAATAATGACCTCAGTTTTGCTACCCAAACTGTGCGAGTCTCTGCACTTTGGCTAATTTCTGTGCCGTGTCCGGCCGGTCAACCGATCGCCGGGCCTTCGAATGGCCAACACACAGCCACGCGAGGAGCATAAGAGCGTCGAGGAGCCTTACCTGATCTTTCAGCAGTGGCTGGCGGCTGTTCAGCAGCAGGTGCCACAGCTGCGACCCCGTCTGGCGTGCTTGGCCACCGTAGACAAGGCCGGCGAGCCGATGACGCGGCTGACCAAAATCGAGGCTGTAAACGCCACAGGAATCACCTTCTACACGAACCTCGGGAGTCGACAGGCGGGCGAGATCAGTAGCAATCCGCACGTATCACTGCACTTCAACTGGGCACCGCTTAGGCGCAGCGTTCGCATTGCTGGATCCGCCCGGCAGGTGAGCGCTGAGCAGGCGTTGCAACAGTTTCGCAACTATCCACGCCACGTCCAGCTCTACCTCGCCTACGGTCCACAGTCGGCGCGTGCAGCCACCTCCGGCGTGTCTGGCATTTTCCACTGGTTGGCCGACCGCATGGGCTCGCTTTTTGGGCATCAGCAGTCGCCCATCCCCATGCCGACCAATTGGGGTGGATTCCTGCTGACGCCAAGTCTCTACGAGTTTGGAATGGACAATGCCGGGGCACAAGGGAGGACGTGCATGCAGTTCAGGCGCTGTCTGGCTATGCCCAGGGTAGGTCCTTTCATTTCAAAATTTTTTATGTTCAAAAGATATTCCAATGTTACATTTAGGGCACTAGAGGTAAGAACTTAAAAGTGGAAAAACATGACTGGGTTTTCGACACTTTCGTGGAGCACGATGGCTGAAACTGGGGTCATCGTCCATCCATTCATCATCTGTTAGAAAAATCTGTACCGAGAACTACCAATAAATTCTATTAATAAGAAAGTATTAATCGGTAATATGAAAGTGGGAAAGAATCTTTAGATAGGGGAGCATTATTATATTAGCATTGATATCCAAAGAATATATCTAACGATTGAAGTATGTACTACTTTAATAATGATTAGGGCCTAAAGTTCTTAAATTAATACCCATTTATTTTTAAAGGAGAAATGCATTCAACTATCCCCCCATTCAATTATCGGTAAACCCCCCGTTGCTAATGAAAAAAATGCTCCCAAAAGGTCAGAAGGCTGGCTGTTGAAAAGTGAATGCATTTAATGGCCTGTCAATCCGTAGCCTTTGGAAATTGAATTAATAGTTAACGGAGAGGGCTTATGTCATTTCCGGACTGTTGCCAGATTCAATTTAAATGAAAGTTCAGCATGGGGTGTCCCTGTCCGTGTCCGTGTCCGTATCCGTAGGTGGTGACTCTATCGCATTTAAAATGCATTAAAAACTCAGCTGGCAGTTTTCCTAATTGGAGGATACTGAAAAGAAGGCAAATATGGCTGCTTCATTTATTTGCTATGTGTGTTCGAGTGTTTGTGTGTGTGAGCCACGTGAAAATGTAATAAAATAAATAGGGAACTGCAGTCAAGCGTAAAGAGTAATGCCCGCCGGGATGTGTGGGCCGGTTGCCGGGAAAAACACACACAGGACAAGACAGGTGAGGGGGCGTCAGCGACAGCGACAGCAGACAACAAATAGTGAAAGCCAAAGCGCAAGGCCGGAAAAGCACACACCCCTTTGGGTGGCCTTTCCACCCATCCACCCCACTGGGGTTGCCACTCAACAAATTTGCTTTTGCACTCTTTTGTAATTGTGGCCCATCTCACTGTCGGGACTTCGCTTCCATTCCTACCGTTCCGCCCGTTCCTCCTCGCGACATTTGTGTGCCTCTCATTTCATTTTTCGGCTTTCCTGTTTACTTTGTCCTCGTCTCCGCTTTGCTGCTCGCATTCGCTCTCCAGCGTTTTGTTTTGCTCGGCCTATTTGCGTGGGTGTGTACTCTCTCTTTTCGTTTACCTCTCATTCCTTTGGCACGAGCCTCTCTCACACGAATGTGGTTAACAAAGGGAAGAGCACGAAAACTTGTTGGCCAGGATAATGAATCTTGCTTTGGCTGTTTTTGCTGCAGAGTTTCCAGCCTTTGTGAACTGGGAGATACATAAAATGAGAGAAAATAGAAACAGATTAAGATTGGTGGAAAAACATAGTTTTTCAGATTTATTTCAGCTTATGGAGTAGTTTTTAGGTATTTATCGATATAATTCTACGATACGTTGGAAATTTAATTGAAAAACAGGAGAGGAGTGCACCAAACATTGTCTAAAAACTAATATTTTAATTAAATACAAATTTTAAAAGTTATTCCCCCCGATTCGAACACAAACTAAACCCCCGAATTCTATCTTTCTGATATTTTAGAACACCTGACAACCCTATTTAGCCAACAAGGAGCCTCAGCGTGTGCCGTTTGGTTTGCGTTTGGGGCCCAAGCTCTGTGCCACACTCGGCGACAGCTGACAGTGAGGGTTGCGGTCTCGTACAGTACGCCGCGCGGCTCCGACTCATCCAGTCCAGAGCAGAGCAGAGCACAAAGGAAACGGGCACAGACTTCACGCACACAACACACCAAGGAAAAGCGGATGGAGAAAGGGACAACACAACCAGAAAATAAAAATAGAAAAAGAAGAGCAGGAACAATAGCTGCAGGCCTCAGGCAGCAGTGTGCTAGTGTAGAATATTTTTTTATAAAGGGAGTTTGGCGGGGCAATGAATAAACGGAATAATTAAGGGAAAATTTCAATTATTGTAAACGTAATCGTGAAGATATATTTGTATACTCGTAGATGTGAAATCTGTGTAAACTGTGAGTGTTTTTTGTGTACGACAATTTTTTGCTAGACAATTTTCTATGTGGCGTTAAATGAGTGTTTGGTGTACTCGTGATTCGGACTAGTACTCGTACTCGTGTATTTATTGAATTGATTAACGTTTTTTCCAATTGAATAATTAGTTAGTGTTGCTTAAACAAATATATACATATATACATACATATAAATATATAGATATTGGACGGTATATACATGTGTTTATGTGCAAGTATTTTTGCTAAATTTATTGATATTGAATGTATACACTTTTTGTGCTTCGCTTCGGCAAAGGACGTTGATATAATATCAATTATTGTAATATCATAAGCCACTCTTGGACCAGAGTGTGACCCTTAAGCAACCGAACAAAGGGCATAGAAACAACGTAGAGGAGAAGAAGTTATAAGGATCCTAGAGGTTGGGTGTCCATCCATTGTGTTTGTGCGTCCTGGCAGCTTTTTACATAAGCACGGAAAGCCACTGGGGACTGCCACCTGCGGCTACTGGTGCGTCCACTCTAAGCAGGGTTCCCTTTTTTATTCAACACTCTGCGTGTCCTGTGCTATTCTGCGTGTCCTTGCAACGTGACAGTCGCCCCAAGGAAGCCGCCGCCATTTCCACCCGCCGCCCGAAAGTATGCAAAGGAATTTCACAAAGCCAAGAAGAGAAAACGTAGACGTCAAAGTAAACGTAAACGTGAACGTGAATGTTAGCGAAACCCGACAATGGCCCACTTGAAACTGGACACCCTCCAAGTGGCCAGTCCCCGCAGCCCAAGGAGTGGACGCAGCCTCTCCAGTGGGAGGAGTAGTGGCTGCAGTTCGGGCAGCCTCTCGCCGGTGCCCATCATTCCGATCATTTCCATTAGCCGGGATGGCGACGACACCGAGTCGGAGTCGGAAATTGAAACGGAGCCGGCACGCCTCTTCCAGCGTCGCATGTCCACCAAACGCAACAATAATCTAGTGAGTATTGGTAGTATTTTCTCTCCTCCTCTGGCAGGGTTTCCTGTGGCTGTTTCGAGCTTAGCCACACAATGACTCGGTGGACCGGCATTACAAAGTTCCTCTCTCGAAGTTTTCCTCTAAAAGTATTCCTTCCTGACAGTTTTGCTCTGACAGAGTACCTCTGGCAGCAGTGTTCCTGCGGCAGTTTCCAGACTCAATTTCCCTTTTGGCTCTGCACAGCCTGCACTTGGCAGCAGTGAAAAGAGTCCTCCATGGCTTTATCAGCCATGCAGCGATGCAGCGGAGCGTCAGCTCTAAAGTTTCTGGAGCGGAAGTTGCATGCCACGCAAAAGAGTAGCGGCGTGGCTAGAGGGCGGAGGGAAAGGGCGTTGCGTGTGTGTCGGAGGGTTTGTGTTGCAAGTGGCGCCAGTGCCGCCGGCAGTGGCGTTTGCCAAAGGTCAGAGGCGCAGTTCAAGAAGTTGCTGAATATTTTAATGCCGCACTTCAAGTGTCAACTGTCGCATAGATCAAGGGTCGGTCTAAGCTGCTGCTATAATAATCATAATGTGCATTGAACATCAAGCTTTTAGGCGCTTCAACAGAATATCACCTCCAAAATTAAGGTCCCAGAAAAAGAACGAAATGAAGGCCATTAAACCATTCATATATTTTAATTAAATGTTGCCATAGTTGCCCAGCGGTTCTCTCAAATGAAAGAATAAAAGAAAGAAAAAAGACTGAAAGAAAACTGAGGGAAAGCACCTGAAAGACTCCGCGAAAATTTTGAAGCGAATAGGAAGCCTGAGAAAAGCTTCAATTAAGTTCTTTATGGTTTTGGTGTCACTTTGAAGCGTTCGACGCACTTCCTTTCCCCTCTCATTATCCCCTGGGACCACGCGTCGTATGAATAATTTGTTCAGAGGCAAAAGTTCAAGCCCCGCCGCATATCCTTGGGTGGGGGATTCTCCCGCGTTGCTCTGGCCATTTGATGTTAATTATACGCATCGCTGCACCTTGGCCTTTTGCAAAAAAAAAGGATTTTGATTGTATTTTTAGTATTGCGGTTTGTTGTTGGCAAGTCCAGGCAGGCTCTTGACCTCTCCGGGGAATACTCAAATGTATGAGAGTAAATAGCAATATTTTCCCTCAATTCTTCGTCGTTGGCAATTTTCGCTTTAAGTGCAGGCATTTATTATTTGTTATTTATTTCGTTTGACGGCTGAACAAAAAACATTTTCCTGATTGTGACAGACAAGCAACATTTAAGTGCCACCCTATAGAGATGGAGGCGTGGCCACCATACTCGTATGTTGTGCGTATGTGTGTGTGTGTGTGGGGGGGGGGCTTACATATGTCAAACCTCAAAACAATAAGCAAAACGTTAAACAAAAGCTTCTTAGTGCTTGAGCTGGATGGCACACGTTTTGGTTAGCGTAGCACAGGAGACCGACAGAAGAGAGAAGAGAATACTCGTAGGACAATAGAGATGAAGAGGAGAAAAGAAGCCGAGAAAGCAGACAGGAAAACCTCAACAGTTGGCTGACAGTGCGGTTCATAACCACAGCAACACTAGGAATTTCTTTTAAAAAAGAATAGTATCTACTTTAGGTACATACAAATGCTACTGAAATGTAAATCTTTACTAAACATTCTTATGAAATGCGATTAAGCGGCATCTTTAATTGCTTGAGTTCCTTACCCATTTGCATGGCAATTACTGCAGCCCTCAGCTCTCTGCCATTTAAATCCAACAATACCGTAAAAACCTACAGAATAAACAAAGCTAAAGGCCCTGGATCGCATTGTCTGTCGACTGGTTTTTGTTTGGACCCACTTTTGCAGACTTTTGCCGCAATATCCTCGAGACCCATTCATTCCCCCCCCCCTCACTCTTTCCCTTGCCAAGTGCCTGGTGAAAAATAACTTTTGAATTATTTACGACTATTTACACAGACAATTGGCCAACTGTTTCTTGTTCGTCCTTGCTCCTTACGTGAGCCTTCGACGGATGTGCTCCCTTCTCCTACAGCCAACAGCTAATTTCTATAAACTTCAGGCACAAAATAAAATCAAAAAGTCAGAGAGAAAGCAGCACGAAAGAGCGGATATTGGAGCAAGTAGAGCATAATCCTTATACATAATGTAGCAAAAGAGGCAATAAAAGAAAGAGAAGCTAAGGAAAGTCAAAACAAAGCCCAGGAAAATCAAAGGAAAAGTAAAGCAAAAGCAACCCCAATAAAAGAGTGTGGGAAATTTATACGTTACGCTGCCTGACTGAGAAACCAACAACGGAAAGTCATATCCATATCTATGGGCTCTGGACCAGTTTTTTTATAATTATTATTTTTGATTTTTATTATTAAATAATTATTATACAATACAAATCAAGAATAACAATTATAATAATAATTATATAATAAAAATCAAAAATAATAATTATTAAATAAAAATCAAGAATAATAATTATAATAATAATTATTCAATAAAAATCAAGAATAACAATTATTCAATAAAAATCAAATATAATAATTATTCAATAAAAATGAAGAATATCAATTATAGTAATAATTATACAATAAAAATCAAAAATAATAATTATCCATTAAAATATCAAGAATAACAATTATAATAATAATTATACAATACAAATCAAAAATAATAATTATTCAATAAAAATCAAGAATAATAATTATAATAATAATTATTCATTAAAAATCAAGAATACAAATCAAAAATAATAATTATTCAATAAAAATCAAGAATAATAATTATAATAATAATTATTCAATAAAAGTCAAGAATAATAATTATAATAATAATTATTCAATAAAAATCAAAAATAATAATTATTCAATAAAAATCAAGAAGAATAATAATTATAATAATAATTATACAATAAAAATCAAGAATAACAATTATAATAATAATTATACAATAAAAATCAAGAATAACAATTATAATAATAATTATATAATAAAAATCAGGAAAAATCATTATTCAATAAAAAAAAAAAAAAAAAAATAATTATATAATGTATTGTATTGTATAATTATTATCTTAGATTCTTATTTAAAAATTTTTGGACAACATTTTTATTGTATAATTATTATTATACCCAATGCTCAAATGAGTATAGGGGGTATATTAGATTTGTGGTGAAAATGGATGTGTGTAACTTCCACAAAAGACGAAAATCTCTGCCAACAACAATATTGAAGAGACGAGAAAATTAAAAACGCACAATCATAGAGAATGACCATATTTATCAGATTGCCGAATCTGGATCAGATCGGACTATTATTATAGCCAAAAGTGACAAATCAATTTTCGGTCGCTACGCAGCGCCCGACGACACGTTCAAACTGATTTTGTGTCTCTCTCGCACCATCTGTCGGAGGAGAGCCATACTCACTAAGTATCGGGTATAAATGTAGAGTTGCGGTCTCCGCAGCAACTCACAACGTTCCCCCTCGTTTTTATTATTTATCTTGTATCTTTTTACCTCTAAAAAAGAGAGAGAGAGAGAGATGGTGGGCAAGCGACAAGGGACCGGTGGGTAATATTAAATCAAAATCAATACCCAGCTAACGAAAAATTTCAAACTTGCTTATCATCATCTTTCCGTCTTCTGTCTTGTGTCCTGTGTCTGCCCTGATGGACAGACGCTGGCTTTGTCGGCTTTTGGCCAGGGCCAATTTGGCGTATACTTGATGTGTAGTCAAAGCCAGGCCCCATGGCCACGCACACAGAATGATTGATTGACGATGATTGATCTTGATATGATAGTACCGTAACTTTGATTTTTAGTCACAGTTTGAAAGGGGGCGTGGGATTCACTTTCCAATTGAATTTTCGTCTGCTCTTTTGTGCGGGGTCATTCAACCTAAGTGCCAGTTGGTTTCTATGAAATTTCGGGAGCAACTTTTAAGTAAAATTTAAGTCAGAATTGGCCGTTAAAGAGCTTTTAGCTGGCCACTCTTCTTAGCTGCGCAAACATTTCCGCTTTGGTTCCTTCTCCAATTTTGCTGCACAAACAGAATGGAGAAAATGAAATCAAATGGAATTCTCTACAACTTGATTCGTTGCAATTTCTTCTAAAGATTTTTCCATTATTATTTGACGTTGAATTTCTTTTTAGCCCCCCGAGGATACGAGAGTGCAAGAGAGAGGGAGTAAATGGCGCTTGATCCGGTGGAAATGAAACTTAAACGGATTGCAATTGTGCGCTTTTCAGCCAGCGGCATGGCATTCTCATTCCCATTCTCATCGATTCCTGAAGTGTTCTAAGAGCTTACTGCCCAGCGAAGTTGACCAAGTCGCACAATTTGCTGAAATCAAAAGGTTTATTTGTCGAATAATTGGCCCAGATTATTGTCACTTTTGTCGACTTCTGGCCCCGATGCTTATTTACACTTTTATATTTCGCTTTTCCCGCACAACACTTTCCCACTTTCCTGGGGCATTTGCTTTTGTTCGCGACTCGCAAATAAGTGTGAATGGGGGAGAAAAATGTGACTGAGTGTGATTGGCCTTTGTTTGCACAATTGATTGCCGGCCATATTGTTGCCCCACACACACACACACCACTGAGCGACAGAGCTACACTTGCCACTGGCTTTTGTTAGTATGCAGCCAATTATGGTTGACATCCAGCTGGCGATTGCAATTGACGGGGCACCACAGAGTCGACCGAACAGGATTCAGGTCCATGTCCATGTCGAGGTCTAGGTGCAGGTCCAATGTTCCTTGAGCCTGTGACATGCCATGGCACTCATTATTATTGACTCTCTAGTGTGAAGTGCAGTGTCAGCGCCATCCAATGGCTAATTGCCAATGGAATATATGTTTTTCTATCCAAGTGGAACCGTCTGCTTCTACGCTGTTTAAATAACTGTATCTATCTTTCTATTCTCTTTGCTTTCTCTAGTCTGCCATCATTAAAGAGGGTTTCCTGCTGAAGCACACCTGGTCGTTTCAGCGCTGGCGACGTCGCTACTTTCGCTTGAAGCGAAATAACTTATTTTATGCCAAGGATGAGAAGGTAAGTTTTAGGATGAATGCAGGAATTATACAGAAATCTACTACGCTGCTAATCAAAGCTCATCAATTGGCAACGTAAATGAACGAAACCAGTTATCCGATTACACTGCGTATACGTATTGTCAAGGTCTCCGCATCGCATTACGATGTTGTTGTTCCAAGGGTCCCAATTCCACAGGTAACTCAATTCCCATTGGAAGATAGAGAACCAAACAGAGGGAAATGCAGACTCCGCCATAGAGGGAAACGAAGGTGACAGACGCCTCGTTAGGAAAGCAGAGATGATATAGAGGGAAGCAGAGATAATAGACCCCTCTATAGCTATGGACCCCTCGAGGCAGCCCCCCTTTTTGTGATTCCAGCGGAGACGATAAGTGCTCTCAATTTGCCATTTTCCGCTGATGATTGCCGTGCTGGCTGCGTTCCAATGCAGTTTGATGGATTCCGGATCTATCTTTGCCTCACTCATTGTGCCTTCTTTTCAGTGCTTGGTCTTCCCCCCTCCGTACATCTACACTATGACCTTTAACATTTTACAGCTGCGGGCTGTAAATTTTCTGGATCAAATTGCCCCCAGAGTAAAAGCAAATTGCAGGATACAATTACCAAATGAAATTACCGCGCAACTTGAAAGCAAAACAATGAAAGGTTCATTGCGGCACGGAGAGAGGTAGCATGGCAGCAAGGGGATGGGGATGGGGATGAGGCTGAGGAAGGGGAAACAGTTTGAGTCAGGGACAGCAGACAGGTGAGACAGACACCGAAATTGGTTTATTGCGTGCACTATCCGCTCTATGCCAGTCATAATGAATGCTTTTAAAATTCAGCCCCCGCATATAATGCCATCCTCTAATAGAATCAGAGCGACTGGGAGAAAGTGGGGGCTCCACTTTTGGTGGACCCAAAGGTTATGGGGCTGATTGCAATGGCTTTTGCTTTTAGTGACTCAATAAATCAAGGGGGAAATTCCCACTGCCGTTCGCTCAAGGCGGCTCTTGTTTCAATGTCAAATTGATTCAATTGTGGGGCCTGGCATGCTCGTGCTAGTGCTCCACCCCCATCATTAATCATATTAACGAGACTAATTGACCAGACAAATCAATAATTTATGGTCAAGGCTGAAGTTGAAGTCGAGGTTTATATATAACAATCATTTTGCTGCAGACAACAGACTTTTTATGCGTACTCAACCCAAACCAATGCTTAGATTAAACCTCTAGTCCTTGAATCTTTCGTTATCCAATCGTACAGTGAAGAGGCCCCCACGACTGACGTCAATGACGTTCATCATCAAATCATGCAACCCGCATATACAACTCTCACACTTTCTCAACAAACGGGGAAGCACTTGAGCGTTTTAGCGGCTTGGCTTTAAGAGGGGCCCCACACAAATATTGCGAATACGTCATGTATGGCTTTTATGTTTATACAATCTTAAGCGGTGTTGAGGCTGAGGTCGATGGGTGGGAGGAGGTAAAATGCATGTTGCTGCGTCTTCGCTGACGCATTTCCATTATACAACAGAACAGGAATAAATGCTGCCGCAACCACAGATCGTTTGATACAACCGCAAAGCAGAACAGAACAGAGGTGAGTGCGAAAAGGTACAATGTTGCCATGACGATGGTCACATTGCCACTGGCATTTCACGCCCCACGGAATCAAGGAACCATCAAGGAACCTTATAGCGTCAGTTATTTTGATTAAAAATTCCGTTTGATGCTCGATAAATAGACCTTAAGGTGGCTCTTTATTAAAAGGTTAATATCACCGTTTAAGCATTTACGTCCAAGGACTATGCCAAGGAGAGAACTCATTAACTGTAGGCACGAAATTTCAATTATAATTACGCATACGCCATGTTGCGCCCAAGTGGCTTAAACGGCTGGCAATTTGTTGCCCACGGGTGCTGCTGCTTCTGCTGCTGCCTCCATAGCAAACTCTCATAAAAAGAAAGAAATTGGGGGAAAACAAAAGACGAGGCTGGGAAAACTACGAGTACGCGTGCCAGGCCTATACGCAAGGCGTGAGAAACCAGCCAAAGGCCGCGGTTCAAGTTTGGGTTCGGTTCTAAGTTGAGGCAAAAGAAAGGATAAGACATGAATGCCAGCTAAAAAGGAAAGAATGACGACCGGTAATTTCATGGGAGGAGCTGGGGATGGCTGTTGATGCTCATGTTGATGATGGTTACTCTGCTCGTAAAAGCGCAAATTTTTGTTTGCATTGTTTCATCGTAGTCTTCTCCTACTTTGTCTCTTTGTTTCTCTGTCTCTACTTTTCTCTCCTTGTTTTGGCTTAAGCCGCTGCCGAAGGTTCTTTCGGTATTTTCTTCTTCTTTTAGCCCACTAGCATGCGACTGGGTAATAGAGGAGAATAGGCAGGGAAATCCACCACAGTTGTAAAGTTGTAGAACTCTGCATCCGGCCATGTGCTCGCTGTCCATGCGAGAGTGTGATGATGCTGTGTGGGTGGTTTGTTTTGAAACGTAAAAGCTTTTCTTCAGAAAGAGAGAGAGAGAAAAAGCTTTTCCTTTCAGGGTTGTCAGGTCATACATAGTTATTGGAAAATGAGTTTTAATTTCATCAGATTTACATTTACAGAAATAATTAAAAATAATAATAATAAAATGTAAGAAATAATTATTATTCTCAGAATTTTATATATATATTTATTTATGTTTTGTTGTGACCCTTCTATATATTCTGTATTGTAGATATTTACGAAGTTCTATATAAAAAAATCATAATTTTCTAACAAAATTTCTCTCAGTGAATGCACACATCTTGAAAAAAAGAGCTTTTTGTGCTAACCCCAGACCTAAAGCAGACCTCAGTGCAGACCCATCCCATCCCCCACACGCACCTGTAAATATTTGTATCCTTTCGGGGCGCATGGCAGACTGTCGGCCAGGAAGGCATCAGCGGCAACGGCAGCGGCTGGGTCTCCCCTCTGTCTGTCCCTCTGTTTCGTGGTGGGTTTCCTCTTGGCGGCCAATAAAAGCGAGTGCCAGGCAGGACTCGAGCTCAGTTCAAACTCAACGAAGCAGTGTGCCACATCTCAGCGGCAAAAGCAACAGCAAACAGCAGAAGCAGCATCCGACAGAGAGGAGTCACACACCAAACAAACTCAAGCCAAATAATTAATAATTAATCAAAACTCAAAAATTTATCATAGACAAAAGAAAAGTTATAATTTTAAGTGAGGAAATAGACAGTAAAAAACCACCAAGAAAATATCCCTTTAAATTATTTCTTTGTGAGGCGACGGCAAGTGGTCTTTGCCCAAGCCTCAAGCTCTCAAGTTTTGAAAGATGTGAACCCCGAAATCCCCCGGAAGAAACTAAGCCATAAACTGAAGAAGCAACAGTGCTAAAACCATAAACTAAAAGCCTAAATCACCGCTAAATCAATATTCGGCTTGTGTGTGTGTGTTTTTGGGGTAAGTTTTGTACAGCTTTTATGCCTATTTCATTTTGAATATTCGCCGCTGTTCCCGGCATAGCATTAGTGATTTGCTTAAGGGTTTACCAAAAATTTCCGTCGGCTTTCGGCATTAATGCTGGAACGAACATATTTATTTGCTGAGCTCCAAATTCGGAGATTTGTTGGGGGCCCCTAAAACTTTTAATTGGCTAATTTAATTAATGTTCGCTAGTTGTACGTCGGGCGAACATCGTCCTGATGGATGTCCGATTGAGACTCCTGTCATTAATTTAAACTTTTGGCGGCGGCAGGCAGACGTTGATGAATATATGCGAGTGCTCCTACTGCAGAAAAAGGGAAGCAGTTCTTAGCTATTTGCCAGACACATTTACCTCGTAATCGTACTCATATTCTTACTATTTTTGTTTCAACGACAATTGACTTTACCAGACACACAACCACATACCCATTGTGTGAGATAGAGCCGCATAAATTCAGCAACAGAGCAGTGACCTCTTGTCTGAGTCTGGAAGCAGATGAAGTAGCAATAGCAGTGTCGGTGTCTGTGTCTGTCTGCTGGGGGTCTGACAACTTCTCATTGCCCAGGTCTCCTGCTTGAAATGGAAACAGAAGCAGCACTTTCTGGCTAATTACTAGGGCACACACAGACACATCGGCCAATAGATAAACACTCATATTGTATAGCCAAACAATATGCGTATGTTGAGCATATGTGTGGTTGTTAAGGCCATGAAGAAGGGGCTGCCAAACAATCAGCCAAAGTGACATATATACAAAGATAATTATACGCATATTTATGAACAGAATAGGAATAGAGTCGGAAAAGTGCAAATTAAAATGGGGCAGAAGGAAAACCCAATGAAAACAATACATGAATAAGCTCTGGGCCGATAATGGACTAAACAGAACTTACATACCTGAAAGATATTGTCCTCGTGCTGCTGCCTGTGGTAAAATGGTTGCGTGCCTCGAATGCCATGCCACCCATGACCATGTGCGTGTCCCCAGGATGTTGGGCCAAACACACACACACACAGTGTCACACCCGTGAAGAGGATGTTATCCTGCGGCCATGTGCAAATGTTTATTGTGCTCAGTGTGTTGAAAAGTTTACATGCCACCTTCTTACCCATCCGCTCCAGTCAAGTACGAGGAGGACATCCTACTTCTCTGCTGCTGCTGCTCCTGAAAGCTTGTAATGTAACCGTTGGACAATGAGCACATTGCCATGTCGTTGTCCTCTTCGTGTCCTGTGGCCAGGTGTCGGAGCAGATTAGACTTTCCTTTTCAGGGAGGATTTACGTGCATGTGAGCTGCTTTTCCCTCTCTCTCTTCCTTCGGGCTTTGGCTAATTTTTGTTGGGACTTGTGGAGCAGCAATAAAATTTGCCAAATCATTTTTGGATTTTATTGTTATCCTCGAGAGCATGAAGAGAAAAATGAAATGAAACATCCCGACAATCCCACGAGAAAAGTCCTGAAACAATAGGCTCAAAAGATGAGACGGGGGATTTCATGTCCCGAAAGTAAAGCTTTGAAAAATTGATTAGATTCCCCTTATTCATATAAATAATGCATCAAACTTCATGGTCCAAAAATTGTTTTGAAAAATTCCACAGAATAATTAAGGAAATTCAGTCGGTCCTCTTATTTAAAAAGTTATGCCAACATTTTATTAGATTTATATTCCATACAAAACATTTACAAAAATTATTCAATGCCAAACAATTTTACCTAAATTTTTAATCAGCATAAAATTATGAATTATTCATGGTAATAATTCAGCATAAAATAACCATTGATTAAATGCATAATTTATCTGAAACATTCCTCCTATTCATTCAATGATTTTCAATTGCCAGAAACTGCACAGTATTTGATTCCACGACTTATAACAGGAAATTTAATTATTCAATTTAATCAGCAGAAAGTCATTCCAATAGCGAATTTACACAAAAATACAATTTCCAATGGAAAATAGTTTGAAATTTCCAAATGACGTCAGTAGTCATTGAGGGCGGACACATTTACCTTTTAGTATCTCTTTTTTTTGCGAGTGGGGGGTAGAGGAGATTAAGTTTTCATAAGCTGAAAAAGCGGCGGAAAACTTGTTTTGCCTTGGCAATCCTCACGGGCTATGGTGTGACTCTTAAATTAGCCACAAAGGTTAAATATGTAACATGCAATGGAGGTCGAAAGCCAAACGAGGATGTCTGTATTGGAGGGCTGTCAGGTCAGAGAACATGTGCAAGGAATCCAAAGTGTAACTGCAGATATCTCTATCATTTTGCATTAATTTCCATGATAATTATTGGAGAGCTCAACACAGAAAGAGCTGCCGAAGATTGTTCTGTTCTAAATTGGCCTTCTTGTGCAGCACACATTGCGTATGAGCAATTTTTTCTTTCCTTCAACATATAAATTAAATGCTGTGCATCCTTAGGCCACCACCACCTCTGCAGTGTTCTAAACGGACTGTAAATTCTACTAAATAAAACAGAGATTGCACAATTGTTGAGCACACTTTGCCCAATTTGCATATCATTTGCACATGTTCTCTGTGCAAGGACACAGCACGGACTGGACCCTCTCAGCTCTCAGCAGGCGAGTGCATAACTTGCAGGCTTAGTTTTTCGAAAAGGTTTTTTCTTTGGTTAATTTATGGACACATGAGTCCGCCGACCCGAAGAAACCCGAAATCAAACACAAATGAGGTCACACAAGGGCTCCGGGCTACAAAGTCACGTGCCAAAAACAGCACAAAAGAAGGGGAAACTTTTTAAGATTCGGTACTTTTCGGTAGAAAGGGCAAAATCAATATTCTGATGAGGGTCTGCCTGCAAATTTTGTGAAACAATAAAAGCAGCCACATGTGATACTATTTTGACAAACTGCATAAACAGAAAACTGTGTGGGGATTATGCATGCACGAAAAAGTGACAATAAATTCAAATTAATTCCACTCAAGTGATTTTGAATAAACATTTACCTTCGGTTCTGTCTCCTGGTGTTCTTCTGACCTTTCAATTTTAGTTTTATTCAACATTTCAATAGAACAATATCACAGAATGCTTGCTCATAATCCAAGGCCAGGCATTAATACAATATCTGATGCGAGAGTAACCCTGACATTGAACAATTTAAACAAACTGCCACACAGACTCGGAAAGAGAGAGTATTGCCAGTGCGTTGCTACGAAAAGCTGCAGCCAAATGAAAAGTGTCAGCCAGATGGAAGCGGATGTAGGCGCTGGGACTCCCAGGACCCTCCCTGAATGCTGCCTGGCAGTCGCAGTCCCATTCCCTTTGTTCGCGTCTGGCATCCAACTGACGTGGATGACAGTTTCGAATGATGCTTTCCAGTTGCCAGTGAAGCCAGCTGGCGCTAGTTTAATCAACATAAATGTAGCGACGCCCCTGCTCATAGGAGGAGCCTCAAATCCGGCCTCGTGTGCCTCACGCTCGTAGGCTTCACTTGGGCCTACTCATTTTGCATATGGCGTGGAGCTCTTTATTGACTTTAATGACTGCATAAACATCGACCCGTAGTGGCACAAGCACTACTCCTCCCCCTATACAACATCCTGCACTTAATGAACTTGTTCATTTGTTGCACGTGAACGGAATAAATGTCTTGGGAGTACATCTATTTCTATATTTCTTCCGTCACTCAATGCTACGTGACAAGATATTGGTTCGTCCCCTGCCTTGTGTTATATCTAAATTTCATATTTGTCTAGGGTGATTTTACAACTGAATTCAAAAGGAAATATGGCTGAAGGGGCCCAGCCCCTGGTCTGGGGACACGCATGAGTGGTCCTAAGTCGTAAGTCCAAAGCCATGACATGACCTTCTCCGTCTTGTGTCAAATATATTATTTTAATCAAAGGACCAAAATGAATTCAGGCGCAAATGAAACAAATCAGCAGACCAATACTCGTATTCGTACTTGTATTCGAAGATGACGTGTCAGTGGCAGAACTTGTCGAATTAATGCGATCGCCCTCAAATAAATAAATACAACACGAACATTGGACATCGGGACAATGGACACAAAGCAATTTAATGCCCCATTTGAAATATAACGCATACCACACGCTGTACCGTCAATGGCAACACAATGCCAACGTACACACACGCGTATATTGTCAAAGAAATGATATTAATTCTTGGGCCTGGTCAATTGCCATGGCCTCTGGGCATGGTCCTTATTCTTCCTCCGCTTTTCCTCCCTTTTCTAGCCATCATAATGTCTTAGGAGGCTTAGCCGTCATTTATGTCGTCAACATCTGCGTCTGAGGTCTCTCGCTAAATGCCTCAGGTCGCCTAATCTCCTGTTTGTATGCAGGCCGCACGACCAACTTGGGAAAACTTTGCCATTGCCTGGAACAGGATACACAGTCCCCTAGGAGTCAGAGTTACTTATTGGGGGAAGGGCATGTTTCTAAGCAGCTTTCTCTTGAGAACAAGCTGAAAGAATTTCCCCATGAAAATTTTCGATTATTTATTCATTAACAATCGATTATCAATTGGTTTAAGTGACTAATCTTTCAAAAACTGTGTTTCATATGCAAATTTAAGGCAAGGCTGGGAATCAGCGTCTCATTTTTCCTTTTAATTTCATTAATTTGTATACAGCACGTTAGTGGAGAGTCTTCGAACTTAGCTGCGTCTCAAGCCTTTCAGCTTTCTGAGTTTATAAATTTATTTAAATTCAATGCATACAACGGAGACACCGCAGAATGTGCCAGAAGAACGAGGACGCCAGCGGAGGAGGAGGACCTCTCCTATGGGGGTTTCCCCCTCACGAAGGAGGAGGAAAGTCTAAGGGGATGCCGCGTTCCGCATGCCTCTGGCCTCAAGGGTGCATTACGCTAACAAGCGTACTAAATGTAGTACAAAACGTGGCCACAGAGACGCCGTGACGTTGATGTTGAAGTGTTGCCAACACTCTAGGCCTGTGTGCGTGTATATGTGGGAAAAAGTGCTCGGTAATAGTGCTGAGGAAGGTCTTATGCAACATAACCGATGCCACAAAATAAATTGAAACCAGCTGCGGTCAAACCATAACCCATGCACTCATTAGTCCACTGCCAACCAGGCGGAAATTCATTTGTTCCACTCAAGTATCAAGCGCATCATTCACTGCAATTAGAAGCCTGGAAACCACGAGTGCCAAAGGCCAACAGGAGCCACCGCGGCAGAGGCCATCAGCAGGCTCCATTCCACGAGCGGCAAGGGGTCAGAGAGGACTCCAAGCCAAGCGCTTGGCAAAGGCCAAAAGAGGGTGGGAAGGATGTACGAGACCCATCTACCTGGGGCCCCGAACGGAAATGAAAACGTTCTCGCAGCCACCGCTAAAGCCGCAGCCACCGAATGCACTTTCTGAAATGCGAGACTTCCGGCGCCGTGTGGCCCCACGTAACTTTCAAGGTTGCTATGAGCAAAGTCAGAGGTGTTCTATTAACATTTCCGTCTGAGGCAGGCGACTCCGACATTCCCATTACCAATCGCATTTTGAGTTATGTTCGACCAAATTGACATTTCACCTTGATTAATGGCCAGCGGGAGACCAGCAGACAGAGCCTTAGTCAGGAGGCGGCAGCTCAATCATCGGTGTCGCTCTGGTGCTGGTCACGGGGCTACTGCCATCTCCAAGCCGAGGTCATTGTCTTTTGTGCGGGTCTCAAATTTATTGTAGCGCATTAATTCGCTGTCCACCAATCCCAGGCACCCATACAGAGCCCAGAGCCCAGAGCCCGCAGCGGATAAGAATCTACGTAAATGGAAAGCAATTAGGGCCAGCGAATCTTTTGTTGTAAGAGAACCGTTCCATATTTGATTCATTCGAAAGCCAAAGGGTTAAGTCGGGCGCATGAATATTTAATTGATGGCCAGAGCGATGCCTACGGGCGGAAAAGGTGCCGGGAATTGTTCTCAAATAATTTCTATACCCCAAAAAACATTCCCAGACAACTCAACTCAATGAGAGACAGCGAGAACTGGCACTGCCTCAGGCGCCAAGGCTAATAGCTCACCCGTAAAAGAATAATACTTTAAAAGGGTTCGTCTTATTTTAGATGTTTCTTTTTGTTAAATTAATGTAAGAATATCATAATTATTTGTGCACTTTTCGCCCGTCCCAAAACTTTCTTTGAAATATTCTATAAAAAAGAATAAGCTTTCCCCCATTCTAATAAACACAAAAAACCAAAATTTTAAATAATGCAAAACGGCATACATTTACTTTGGCCGAAAACGAAGCGAAAACCCAAAAACCCAACAAGATGGAAAGGTTGAAACAACTTGCTTACCCCTCATTTGGCTTGGGTACCGTCGGGCAGTCGTGCGGCAACAAAATGCTTAGGCACAAAAACTTTTCAGGCAAAGACAATTTCTACAGGCCTCTTTCCACCAAACAAAAGTTCTCATTCAGCCACCAAAAAGGTAATGAAAGAAATGGGGATACAACAAAGGCGAATTTTCCCTTTTTTCCAAGAGGAGTGGAATGGGAATGTGTGACATTTGTAGGTGGGCGGTCGGGGGTTCGTGACAGCCGCATGACACGGGGCGTGAGAGAGCTGAAAGCCAGCTGAAATTTCCGGCCAGAGCGTTGCCAAGGAAATCTCCTTTCTAGCCTTGGAAATAAATGATTTAGTGAGTGACACTTGAGACCAGTATTCGGCCTTCATCTTTCAGTGCGACTCGATTCGGTTCGATAATATGTCAATTATACGGCCATTTAGTGCAACCGACTTGTAGACTAGATTCGATCTATAAATTGTATTAACGAAAGACGACACCAGCCGATGGCTAACTTTTTGATTGAGCCTTGAGCCGCCAGTAAATCAATCAAAATTCTGTCAACGACATCCAATGAAGATGAAGTTTGTAATTTCATCGACACTCAATTTATTTATTAAATTTGTTTGGCCATCGTTGTCGAAACTGAATTTAGCAAGTAATTCCCGTCCGGAATCGAATGACAGCAGAGATTGTGGCTCCAACTTTCTGCTTTGTAGGAAACAACTTTTGAACCTGAATAAACTACAAATAAACTCATTTTGCTTGCGCTGGCATGTATATTAAAAAACTGTTTCACTATGCAAAATGCAGCTAGGATTTTAATTTACGAGTAAGCTTGTCTGAAAAAGATACACAAACCGAGCTTAGCCAAAGTTCTGCCACACACCACACAAAAGTTCCAGCTGCCAAAATACATTCTGAAAATGGGGCAAGTTATCATTAACACCTCGCTGATCCTGCCACTGAGCCCCCACTCTCACTCTGGACTCCTCTGTAAAATGGTAAATGGATGTGGGAGGAATGGACCGACGGACCTAGAAAGGTGTTGGCAGTCGCTCAGGGGCGCGTGATTCCCAAATTGATGTGCGGCACACTCTCTCTGGTTACGTGGCATCAACATTTATGCGAGGATTTACGGTTAAAATATAAATCTTGCAACGGCATTAAGGAGATGCGTGCTCGTTGGCGGGTTTTCAGCCATTACACTGGGAGGGAGAAATCTTAAGTCTATGGTAAATCATCTTCCTAATGTATGGAATGAAAAGTTCTAGCGGAAATCAGTGAAAATTGATTCAAGGTGGTAGAATTTATTTACTCTCAGATTCTACCCCAGTCTTAAGAGATGTGCAAAGATGTCTTAAGACTCCCAGAAGTTCAGTTTTTCCCTCAGTGTAGCTGTACCTTCGGTTTCATGCTCATTTTCTTGCTGATTTCGATTTTGATTATATTTTTGTTTACCGCCATCCCTAGCATTTTACATGCTCTTTTATGAATGTGTCTGCTTTTAAGTGTTTTATGCTTTAATGTCCCCTAAACTTGACCAAATTATTGGCTTGCAAAACACTATCGTTTATTGAAAAAGTTCCCAACATAGAGGGAAAAGTTCATCCGTTTTTAGTCCCGAGAGCAGGGACCCCGAGAGCATCATTTACTATTATTTCGCATGCTGTCAAAAAGTTGGAGGTCCTCGTGCACGGCCCTTGCTAAAACTTTTCCCACTTGCCTAGCGAATAAATTATTTGAGTACACAGAGCACCATATAATTTTTACTGTCTGCAAACTATGCATGTTTTATATTAAGTGGAAGTGAAAGAGAAAAAACTGTCAACCTAAATGTTTAATTTATAATGTGCAATCGTGGCACGGCACGGCACAGTCAGCAAGGCACAGTCAGCAAGGCACAGAAAAAAACGCTCTTCCTTTTTTTAGGGACAAATTAATGCACATTTATTAGAATGAAAGACTGTCCAAGAGGTCCAAGAGGATGGGAACATACGAAGAGAAGAGTGTCAAAGGGGGGGAGGCGATTGTCCATGAAGATAAGCCTCATAGAGGGAGTATATGGTCCATGCGGATAAGGCATAGAGAGACTGGACTGACTGTCCAAGTGGATAAGCCTCATATAGGCAGGACACTGCCAGGAAGACCCGCACTGGACACACAGGAAAGCAAAAAAGTTAGCTCGTTGTCGTGCCGACGGATCTTGGCCGGAAACATTTTTGGTTTTTATCAGCCCTCAGTCCCTGGGCCTCTCTTTCTCTCTCTCTCTGTCTTTCTCTCTATTTGTGGGTATGAGTGTGAAGGGAAACATCATTTTATCAAACCCGAAACGAGGTCATGTGGGTTTTTCGTCGTCAGAACCAGAATCAGGGCGAAAAACCAAACCCTCAGAAGCTCTGGTAAAATGTTGTATATTCCTCGGTAACTCCCTCTCTCGTGTATTCTGTGAAACACAAATGAAACTCATAAATTAAGTTGCATAAATCACGGCTCAGCCTTCTGTGTGTGCTTGTTTGGAAATGTTATATGGAAAATATATATGCACGATAAGTATAAAGGGAAAAATCTAGCTCCTGAAATCAATTAGCCAATTAATTTGCTGCCTTTTTGCAGCATTAAAGTTTATTTGCTTGAGATTCTTCAAAATAATAAATTTGCAGCAACATTTTCTACTCTAAAATTCATTGAATAAAAAGTTTTCTGCCATTTTTGTTTTATTGCGAATAGCGTTAGGCTCTTTAGAAAGCAAAATCAAGTGAAATCATGTTGAGAAATATCTTTTTGGAAGCTTCAGAGAATTTTATTGCATTTCAAGAGCCGACAAAACAATCGAAAAAGCACATGAGGCACACAACAACACAAATGGTAGATTAAATATCTTTTTCCTGTCTGCTGCCTTGCCTGGCATGGCACTACTTAAGTGTTATTTATGCACCATTTTATCCCGAAACTGAAGAGCCAAAAGTTGAATGTACTACAATGGTCCTTATAGACCACTCGAATGCGAATGCAAATGGATGGAAAACATATCTGCGGTTGGGTGGAGGATAAACCAATAAATTCCAATAAGAAAAGGGATCTGTCTCCCCTTCTTTGCTGTTCTTTTTTTCCATATATATATTCATCAACATTATTATATTGTGACAATGTGTTTTACGGGGCGAATACTTAACGTGTGTGTGACTGTCATTAATGCCTGCATTTGAGCCACAATAACGCCACTTACCAAATCGAATCGAATCGGAATGGCCTCCAAAAAGATATTCGCTGATGCCGCCCCTTGCTATTAATCACAATTATTGTCAGCCAGTCGGCATTGACGCTTGTCGGAGGAGGTGGAGGTGGAGGTGCTCCTATGTTCCGCCAACTGTGGTCCTGAATCAGGTCACAGCAGTTGTTCCGCCGTCGCCGTCTCGTTCCGTGAGCCCCGTGACAAATTGCTCTCAGGCTCGGCTCTCAAAGTAGGTTACACAGCTGGCACTGTGCCCTGTACAGGTCTCTCTGTCCCGCATACCCCAGCCAGAACCCAGAAGCACGACTAAATGCTTCTAATTGCTGGCTGGGGCTTGGGGCTTTGTTTAAAACAAAAACAAAAAACGCATGCAGTGGGGAAAATGTTCATTTCGCAATGAGTGGGTCACATGTAATTGCTTGTACGAATGATATGGGAGGCGTGAATACTTGTACACTGGAAAACACTAGAAGGAAAATGTTCTACAATCCAGACTAAATCACTCCCAATCAAATGAAGTATATAGTTATATAGTTTTAAAGTAATTTCAATCATTTTACTACTTCCATCTTTTCTATATTTTATATTCTACTATCATTTCCATCGAAAACTTTATTCTCCTTTGCCTATTTTTCCCTCACTGTATCCTCAGTAGAACAATCAATAATGTATGGCCACTAGAAGCCCATATTTTGATTACAAATTCCACAATTTCTAATCCCAAATATTCAGTTTACCCGAAGGCTTAGGCCCTGGCTCTGATTTATGTCTCATATTCTCCATTAAAATAGAATTTGGTCTTGAGATGGCAATTTATGGCACCAGCGGCCCTGCTTTATTTAGAATATTGTAAATTTAAATCAAGGGTAGCCCCCAGAAGGGGAAGGTGGTATGTGGCAGGGACTACTTGCAACGACATTAACATTTTGCGAGTATTTAAATGCGAGGAGCGGAGCCTCCGCAGGCAGAACACGGCGGGGGATGGCCGGGCTGCCGATGTTATGGCACATTAATAACTAGAATTTGAATCGAGGTGTGGGGAGGGATCCGTGGGAGTGGATGGGAGTGAGCGGGAGTGAATGGGTGTGGTGTATTTAAGTATTTTTGGGGGTGCGGCCACCAAGTTATGCCATTAAAATGTCAAAATTTTCAAGCTTCTCCACTCCGACACGCCAAATGAAACGTGGCACGCCCCCGCAGACACCTACTACACGACATCGCCCCGCCCAGCATAAGAAGAAAATCCCAACCCACAGAAAATGTGCCCTGAAGGGTAGCCAAAAGCTATTCAATACAAATTATACCCCGCCATCATTACAATGCCAATGGGATGGGGCTGAGGAGGAGATGCTCATGGCCCTGTCCCATTTGGGAATCCGCCAGGCAAACAGTTTCCTCCATTTGTCTGACAGAAAACTTTTCTCTCGGGTGGAAAAATGCAAAAAGGACTTTGGAAAAGTCACAACGCAAATGTCTTTAATGTTTGCCTTGTTTTCAGCCGACTGAAAATAGTTGAAATGCAATTGCGAACAAAACTTTACCCGAAGTGTCAGTTCAAAAGGAACAACTTTATCGAGAGAGAGAAAGAGACAAGAGAGTTCTGTCGAAGGGCAGGAAGTACAGAAGTTAGATGGAAAGGAGATGGAGATGGGTGGTCTACCCATCAATCTGATATCAATGTGGAAATGAGATTGCCTTGGTATTTTTCAAAGAACTTTCTTGAAGTTTTTCTCTGATTTTGTTCTACTTAAAGTTTGAGTAACCTGCACAAATCTCTACCGAAAATGGTGTTCAATTAGTGGGGCTTTAACGAGTCAGCAGTTTCTCAGACTCGAATATACTAAATTCTAATGACTGCCAGATCTTTTTTCCCATTAAGTGATTTGGCGTGCAAAAAATGGCCAAGAGCACCCCCTCTCCTCCCACACCAAACAAGACGAAAGTAATGCCAAGAAATGGATATGAATGGCCTCCAACAACAAACAACTTTTCTGCAAGCTGTACACAAACCCAAGAAAAAGCAAAGGCAAAAGAAATGAGTAAATAAGCAAGAAAAGGAAAAGTATTTTGTGCGCCAGGTGGCAGAGACCCAAAAAACCCTGGAAAGTGCGCAAATTAATGATTATTTGAGGCAGTTTTTCTCCAACAAAAATCTCTGTATAATGCAATCAAAGTTGGGTTAATGCCAGGGGACGAGAAGCCGATAACACAGAAAATTAGCAATTTGCCCTAATGTGATGTCTGTGATTGACCCCCAGAGGAAAGCAGACAACACACAAAAAAAGGGACTCCGTCTTCCTAAATTCCCCAATGTGTGTGTCGTGTTTTTCCACTCAAAATTGCTACGGAATTCCTACAGTTTGCTTTTATAATTATTTTATTGATTTTCCACACTCGAAAACGAAGAAATGTACAAACAAAAACATACACACAGTCGAACAGAAGAGGACAGAACAAATATTTTGTTTCGTTTATTGGTCTTTTAATGAGATCCCTGAAGGGGAAGGACTTCTGCCGCTTGTGCCGGCGGCAGGCTAAAGATTTTGCGATATCCATTCAGACGGAAAATGTCTAGGACTCACTTAATTTAACAAGTGCGGAAAACGCGGAGCAAACAGGAAAACGCGGAGACTGTTGAGAGCAGACACAGATATTGGAGAGTGGCAGGATGAATATGGAAAAAACGAAAGATTTGTCGAAGATTGAGATACACTTACCATTTTGAAGCCATTCTACATTTAATCATCTATTGAACTTCCAGTGTTGTTACGATACAGACCTTCCCTATACATGAAGAAGAGTTCTATCAAAAAATCCGAGAATTCTTAGTTTATTAAACCAGCCAACATGCTCAAGCTCGAAATGGTGCCCTGGCCAAAAATTTGAGTTCTGAAAGTACTCGAAATCCTTGCTGATTTTTAACGATTGCTGCCCTGACAGCCACCGCTGGGGGAAGGCGCACATCCTTCAGACGCGAATATGGTTGGTGATTTCCCCCCCCCCCCCCCCCCCCCCCCCCCCCCCCCCCATTTCCTGTGCACGTACGTACATGTACGTCGTACATCTGGGTGCAAGTCCTTGCTGGGTTTGCTGGTTTGCTTATGTATAAGTTTAATTATTGTAATGCTCACTCTGGTGGATTAAGCTTCTCCCTACAGCTCCAACAGCATATATATGCGTACATATCCAAGGGTTTTGAGTGATGGCTGTGTTTTCAATCAATTATACGCCAAAGTAACTTATTACGGATTTGTGGCATGAATTAGGGTTTCTCCCCATTCAATGGGGAAAACACGCAGAAACACAGCAGAGCCCTGAAAACCTAAAATACCTCAAAATGAAGATTGAATTTCAAGTACTTAAGTGTCATAATAAGTCTAGAGTCTCGCAATGTACCACTGACAGAATACCGCAAAAACAGCAAAACACCCAGGAAGCCCACACATAGCCACAGAGAGCTGTCGTCCCATGAATAATTTATGCCAAGGCTGAGCACACAGATATGTATGAAAAACCGAAATGCGGAAAAACGGAACAGACAGAGATACCTGTCTTCTTAGAGATACTTGTACACGGTTGCCAGACATCCAGCAGATTGACATACAAATGCCATTAAAGTGGAGGTTGACACACACGGCGTATGCGCAATATTCAATTGATTTTTTTCGTACCTCACTAAAAGTTTTCTGTTTTCCCAAACAATACTCAAAAATTAATTGCTCTGGGAGTTGAGGCAAATAAAAAATAAAAACAGAAATGTATAAAAATAATACAAAACTTGTTTGCTTACCTCCGGGAAAATGATTTTCTGTGTTTCTGTGAAGGGTCTTCTGTTACCTTGGGGCCCGCAAACAAAATCAAACTTTTTAAATCACTCGAGTTAAAAGAAAACCAATTTTCGGCATGTTCAAAAACTACTTGAGTATACGGAAAACCTTGGGATTGGGCTCGGGCTTGGACTCGGGTTCTCTCCGTCCGCTCTGTCTTTGGGTTTTGGGTTCGTAGTGGATTTTGTTTTCGGTTCTGCCTATTGGGCTCTGAGTTTTTGTATTGGCATTGCCTTATACTCTGGCCTTCCCATTGTCACATTTCTATTATGTGTTTGGTCCGTCGACAATAGCAATTGTTGCTGGCTTTTGTTGCCTCGTAAATATCCGTTTATCTGCCGGCCTCTCCAACACTGTGCTGTGTGTGCGTGAAACATTTCAATTTCCTAAAGGACCTGCAAGGCATGATGCCAACACCATGCTCTGCATACATGTCCAGGGTAACAAAAAAAAAAACAAGGCCGTCAGAGAGTCTGAGTTCTGAGCCGCATCAAAATAGCCGGCGGCCGGCTTTAAGCATTCCATTAAGTCGAAAGACACCACGAAAGATATATACATACACACTTTTCTCTTCTCAGGGTTTGGCTCTGTGCCAACAGCAGAGACAGAGACATAGAGAGAGAGAAAGCTAAACAAAGAAAAAGAAACACAAACGAATTTTTTGCTACAAAATTAAAAACAATATTTTATTATGTGGCAAAAGGGTTGGTCAGCCTTTGACTGCTACCTAAATACGAGTATTTATATATTTTCTAATGTCGAAATATTTTTAATATATATCTTACAGTGCGATGTTTTCGATGAGATTGACCTTTCGGATTTGTGTTATTTTGAGTGTGGAATCAAGAACGTAAATCATAGTTTTCAGGTAAGTGAGAAGTAACGACACCGACTTATTCATAAAATATTCCTTAGACCTAATTAAACAATACAAAGCCATAAAAATGTAATGCGAAAAGTTGGTCCTGGGTCCTTCACAAGCATTTTTGGCCTTGCGTAAATATTTTATTTGGCTTTAGGAGCTTCGGCCTAATTAGTTTGGCAATTTATTCGGCCCACCTGTTTCACTTCACGTTATTAGCTATTAATTTGGCAAACTTCTACTTACACTTGCCTGCCGACCTTCGTCTGCTTCTGTTCTAGAAAGTGTGAAAGGCCGGAAAAGTAACTAAAGCAAAATAAAAAAAAACGCTTCTGTCAAAACCGAAGGATACTCGTATCGCAAAATCGTCAGCCATTTCCTGTTTGTCATCATTCCTCACTCAGGAAAAGCCAGATCACCCTTCAGGTCTACCTTAAGGTTTCTTTCTTTATTTCTATATAAGCGATATCAATACAGCCACAAAAATGGGGAAACCCCGAAAGCCAAGGCGGAAAACAAAAGAAATCGAAGCAAAATTCATGCCGAATTAGCATAAGTAGAAAAACTCCTGCTACGAACAGAGTCTGCTGCTCGTATTCCATATTTATTTATTTAAATTTTGTGCCTTTCTCTGCTTTTCACACGAATGCGCCACATTTGATGCGAAAAATTAGGGGCTTTTGTGTGTGTGTATGCGTGTAAGAGGAGAGATCTTGGGGAAATGGAATGCTTAGCCGCCGAGTGGGAGTTTCCGTTGCGTGAACCTGGCCAATAATAAAAATCCTTATATATATCTTATATCTCTTTATAATATAAATAATAAATTTGCCGAGCCGAGCGTATACGCGAGCTCAGGAAATTGCCAAAAGGTTTGCTGTTGCTCTTTCTGATTTTCCCCATTATTCGGGGAAAATGTTATTAGCTACAGGCGCCCATCATGGTTTTTATTGTCTTTTATCTGCTGCTCCTAACTCTGCAAAGCCTTTGGGGAATTGGTTAAGGTGTTATTTAAGGAAAGGAACCTTTGTTTTTGAAGGATTCTCTTAAAGCCTGAAAAACTCTTTCTGTCTGCACGCTGCTTAAAGTTTTATAGTTAAACTCCCCTTCAGTTTGGGGCTGCTTAAAGTTTTATGTAGGGAAAAAAAAACCACAACAATGTCTGGCAAGAGAGGTTTTTATTTTCATTCAATTTGTATACACAAGGACCGTCCACAAGGCTGTATTGTACGAGTATCCTGTCAATGGCAATGCCTGTCAGCAGCAATAAACCGCAGCAAACATGAAAATCTATACCTCGTTGCAGTCGTCAGTGTCACTGAAAAATAACAGAAAATAAACCAATAAGCTAAACATTCATTCAGAATATATACGAAACAAATTTTATAGATAAGCCACCATTTCCTCTGAAAAACGACTAAAATAGTAATTCTATGCAGTGCAGGTGGAGTGCAAATGGATGACATTTTAGACACTCCTTTCGGTTTCGAAAGCCGTTTAAACTTTGTGTCAGACATTTAAGACCGCACGTAAGCGGCAACTTACCTGCTGTCTGCCACGTGCCACAAACTTTTGCACGCAGCCACATAGAGACACGACACCCATAAGAGGTTTGTCGAGCGGTAAGCGCATTGTTAACAGTCCCTTTCCCAATGCGGTTTAAGCCTCAAGACGATTCCCGATGTGCTTCACGATAGAACTTACTTGGCAATAGCAATGGCAATGGTGCAAACATGTTGTTTACAGATTGGCTTGGATGGATTGGCTTACATGGCTGTAAAACTGCGTGTAACGTAGGGTATACGCATTGTTAGAATTCCTTTGTAGTGTTCCTTAAGCTGAAGTATAATCTAAGAGTAAAAGTGGCTCAAAATATACTTTTCATTTACATTTGCATTTCCATTTAATTATACAAAAGCTTCTTTCATTTTGTAGAACTTATTGCCCTTTCATTCATCAATCTTAGAGAAAGTCTTGTTCGTAAGAAAAGTTAAAGGCTCAGATGTTTTCTTTTCTTATGCCATTGTCTGGCTCTTGAATGGAAATACACATTATAATGACCGACTTGTTAGCTTGCAAAATTCTATATTTGTTTGTCGCTAACAAGTAGGTTTTAATGAGCTAAACGGCTTGGGGGCAGAGCACCAGCTTACCTTGATGTCTAAGTGCATTTCTGGTGTACTCTAATTAGGTTCCTAATTAACTCAAATTACTGGCACCTTCAGAGAGAGGTCTATTGTATGGGTTGGTAAACTATTTTCATGTTGAAGGGAGGGAAAATGTGAGCTGTAACAAAGAACATTCTGGCGAGGTAGTAATAATTTGCAAACTCCACTTAACGAACAATTTTCAAGTAATTGCTCCTTTCTTGTTCTTGTTGCATGGAATTTGTAATATCACTCAAGTTGATTGATTGCCTTCGCCACGAACACATCGAAGCAGCCAGCCTCTTTGACATCAATTATGCAAGGGGGCTGTGGGACCCGACTCTTGTTAATCTTAGGCGCACCACACTGCGTATACGCAATGCCAGTCTTCAGAGCAGCTGCTTCGCCCCCAAAAAACATTACTCGTTCGTTTTGCAAGTTACGCAGCATTCTCTCCCCTGCGTATCCACAAAACTGAGTTGATTTCCAGAGCTAGAAGGCCAGGGAGTCAGCAAAAGTTATGGCCACAATCACAAATATTTCCTTAATTGAATGGTGGATTTCCATCCTTGTTTATTGTTTGACAAAAATCAACTTTGGAGTCAACAATATTGGATTAGACTTCCACTGATTGCAGGGGTGGGAGTGTGAAAAGTTTTGAATGCTCTACCAAGAATATAGCCAATTTGCTGAGTTCAAATGACATTTGCTTTGTCAATTAGTGTTTGTTGGTTTTGGTTTTAATTAAGGGTTTGCCAAATGTACCCTTGTTGCTGTGATGATGTGGCTTTTATGGATGGGTTGGCTCAAAAAGATTGATGAGAGATTTCTGTGCAACAAGCATAATTAATAAATTAATGTGTGTTGTCATATGTTTTGTCATGTGTTCTGTTGAAAGCATTTTCAAATGTAATTTGAATTGCAAAGCTACTCGTATATCATAAACATTTTAACATTCATGTTCCAAGAAAACTGTTCAAAGGGAAACCCAAATGAAAAGCGTACAAAGCCAAGCATTGGATTATTAGTTTTTCCTTTTGTTGGCTCGTGGGGAGGCTCTGTTCCCAGCAGTTGGAATATGTATAAAAATTAGAAACAATCACGAGAACCTGTGTGTGTGTGCCAGGTAATTTTAAAACAGTCTCCTACCCAGTACTCAGTCCTAAGGTCTGCTGAAGGCTGTGCACATGTCCTTGAACTTTGAAATTTTCCTCAACGCAGAGAGAGAAAAACAACTCATAACATTTTAGCCATATAAATGTTTCGTGGCAGACAAAAAGAAAAAATAAAAAACTCTGGGTGGAAAAAAGTTGCCAAACAACGAAGCCAAGGGAAATGTGTTGATAGTCTTTGACAAAGTACTTAACTTTAGTCGAGCTTATGTGTTCCTGTTCCTGGCCCTCGTTGGCCAATTCCTGGAAGCCTCTGAATAGACGATAGGAAATCTTCAAATCCGACAAAATGTTTTGTATGAGCTCTCGCTCATAAAACATAAATAGAAATTGCTTTCGAGTACTTTTCATTTCAGCAATTACAAAGTCAATTTAAATAGCAATTAGGGAAGTGTTTCTCCTATTCATAGAGTACGAAAAGTTAGAGCTATGTATGTAGTCAGCCTGTGACATACATTTCAAACTCTAATTAGGTACATTTTCAACATGAAAGATTCTCAATTGCATATGAAGCTAATGCTACAAAGAGTCTAAAAAGTAACTCCAACTATTTGCCTGTATAAAACATTGAAAGTTATGGGAAAATTGAATGCTACAGTTTTGAAAAGCTAACAACTATTTCTCCGAACAAAAAACAATACAAATTCTAAGACAAATGAATGATTCAATAGCTTCCCAGGTATTTTTCCACCTGAAACTCTTCCTATTGTCCTTAACGACAATTATTTCTCATACAAAAGACACCAACTTTTCCATTGAGAAAATTCCACGAACATAGAATTTTTAAAGAACTTTGGCAAAAGTTTCAAGAAAATTTCAATAGTACATATACGAAAACTTTGGTCAAACAGCCGAAGGCCCTTTTCCACCAAGGCGGCTATTAAAATTTCAAAAGTTATTTAAATATTTCTTTTCCTTCGACTCTGCAGTGATAATGAAAAAATAAGTATGGGAACGTTTATCTGTCTCTCGGGGGGCTTACTAAGAAATAAGCCATGGAATATACATAAATATTTACGTAGATATATATATACAGATATACATATACATATACAAACAGAAGACGTGTTTTTGGCAGAGACACGAAAACGGTTTTGATGTGCTCGCTGGGGGACAATGCGGCGTATGCGTAATTTGGCTGCTGTTGCTTCTTCTTGGGCTTCTGCCTGTTCTGTTGCTCCTTGTCATGAATATTTGGGTGGGCACCACATCGGTGTTTGGCCCTAATGAATTCTGGCATATGTCGCCTTGGGTTTGAAGTGGCACAGTGGTGTACAGTTTGCCCTTAAAAGTAAGTAAAGTAATTCAAAATTGTAGGTTTCCACCTTGAAAAAAAAGTTTTTAAATATTCAGATGCTTAGGTTGCACGGTGTGCGTCAGCTTCTTTACACTTAAGTTCTTTGAAGAAATGTTCAAGTTCACTTAAGAAATATTTACCCAAAGTTGAAGAACTTCCAAGAATGAGTTTTTTTCAAAAACACACCTCAAAAATTTCATGAGGAACTCCTTCACTTCTTGTAGAAGAGGCTTCAGCTTCACCTTTCATTTGAGTATCAGAAAAGGCTCAAAGCATTATGTTACATGATAATCCAGACCACTGTGCATGTATCTTAGCGGTTTGCTTTGTGTTTGTTTGTGTGATTGGAGAGCGCGACCTGCTGAGCCTTCGAGATGAGGCTGCGGGTTGTGTCTATAGCTTTGAGCGATTTACGATAACACATACCAACCGAAACCGAAAATTTAATGCGATTATTTTGGGGTGACACTCCCACAACATCCAGCTATCCACCAAAAAGACCTTAATGGCTGATATTGACAATTGGAAACCTCCAGGCTGGCATCACGGGAACAACTGATTGAAGGCCGATTTTAAATGAGTTAATTCTACTGTTTAAATAGCCAATTAATCGCTCAAAAGTTTTGATCCTTTCCATTTGAATGGCACTCATTGCGCTTGTCTGAACCACAGTTTGCATATGCCGGCGGTCATAAAATATTTTATTGATTGGAATATTGGAACACGTATATTTTTCCTCGTAAAATGTTAGCCAGAAGTGGAATCTAGAGACCTGCATTGTATGTCGCCCCCATTCGCATAGCAGTTAGCAGCAGCTGTCGCTGCCAGCTTATATTGTGTTCCGTGCCCTGTTTTTACGGGCACTCTCTCCCACTTTTCTTTTTTTTTTGTAGCTTTGCAAATGGAGACTCGCGGCGATGACGATGCCATTGTAGCAGCACCACACACATGTTAGCAAAAGCGCAAAATTGCAATCAGACACCGTTGCCGATCGGGTCAACACAAAGAACTAAAACTCGGTGGGGCATACACAAACGAGAATTTATTAGCCCACAGATTGGTTTTCGACGCCGAGAGGTGATGGCCCAAGGGGCCAGAACCGGCGTAAAAAGTGTGAGCACCATCAATGAAATATGAAAATGTGATTAAAATGGTAGTTAGCGAGAAGAGACTTTATTCTTTGAATAAGAGATTCCCAAAGAGAAACCATTTCATGTTGTTCTTTAATTTAAATTGAATTACAGCCACGGCATCCATTAAATGGCAGAAAATCCACTCCTTAAGCCAATAAATTTTACCCACATTTCAACAAGAATAAACCTCAAATGGCCCCAAAATAAATCGGAAATGGAATGCAGCTGCAGTACGAATAAATTTTCCAGTTTTCCTGTGGCAAAAAGAGAGGATACGTGCGGGCTTGGGTAATTGGCGGCTGACTGACAAACGAACCGCACGCGCCGGATTTACGCTTAAAAGCAAATCCATGTTGCAAATGTCAAAGTCAGAGAGTGAGAGTGAGAGTGAGAGGACGGTGCACCGTGCCCGGGGCCAGGCTCAGGCTCAGGCCCAGGCAACATCCCAGACCCAAGGCACGTGCATTGGGAATCACTTAACCATTGCACATTAGACTAATTGAAAAAACAGGAAAAACGACAGACATGGGAGACAGGCAGAGGCGGCGGAGAGACAGAGGTCGTTAAAAGGCCACAGTCAGGCCATGAGGTTCGATGGGTGGTGGCGTTGCGGCTGTGGTTGCACATTAATTGCAACATTGAATATGCAAGCAGGCGGGCGCGCCCGGGCGGTGGCAACAGGACCCATCCAACCGTGCCAGACCACTTTTGATTGCAAATTCCAGGAGCTATGGATGGCGAATGCAGGGGCCCCAAAAGCCTCAACTCAGAGGCAGAGTCGGTTTGTAATTAATACGTTTAAAATGTAATTAGCGTTGCGGTTACGTTCCGACTTGAGGAGGAAGGAGGTTGGGGCATCGTCTTCTGATTCTGGCTTTCCTTCGGGGGGCACAAGCATGATTTATTGATGCAAATATGAAAGCCTTAAAGCTATATAGAGCTAAATCCGGCTCGATGGTTCTGGTTCTGGCTTGTGGCCAAGTCTTGTCGCCACTTTGGCCCCCAAGTCGATTGGCCCGGAGAGCTCACTTTGCTGTCACAACAGAGACCGACATTGTGCGGTTTATGACATGAAGGTGGGCCAATTGCACTCGCTCACTCTCTTTCTCTCTCACTCTCTCTCTCTGTTTCCCACTTGGAACCACTCTCAACTCAGTGAGGTCGTCGGTTGTCGTGTCACAGCTCCTGACATTGGCATGTCAACCGGTCATTGTCATAGCTCTTGGTTAAGTCAACTGCATTTGGCACTGTGAATGGCGCCTGTGGTGCCTTGGAATGTGTGGTGTGTCGCTCCAGAGATCACATCCTGTAAATGTTGAATACCTTTTTCCCTGTTTCAAAAAAACAACAGAAGAGAAAACTTAATTACGAAATCTAATTAAAACTGAAATTAATGGGTGTTGAAAAACACAGTCATAAGTTAACCGTGTCTAGACAGGAGACCGGCAGTCCATTAAGTGAATAAAATACCTTGTTATCCAACAAACTTGACCGCAAATGCTATAAATATGCAACAACAAAAACCAGGGGGAAAAACGCAGAAAAATAATGAAAATATCGCTGTTGTGGATGGTATGCAAGGATATGACCATCCGAAGGACATGTGCGTCATAAATTCAGGGCAGAGAACAACCCCATCATAATCCGCTGAGGTAACTCACGGCAGTTCCCCCCTCTGAAGGTCGAAGGTTGGATATATTAATTATGCTTGCTACTCTTGTGTTTTGTGTTGGGGCGGGTGGGGCTATGGTTATGTTATGGACACTTCAACGGGCTTATACAGCGACTTGTCCTACTTAGGGGCTTGGCACTGGAATTCGCTTATGTATGTCTCTGGCACTCAGCTGTCTGCGCATTATCCTTTAGCAGGAATACAGCATTAGCATATTAATGATGCCTCCGTCTACACTAATAAACCCTCATTTGATTACACAACTAATAAGCTGTCCCCCTCCAAAGTATCCCCCATGTGAGGTATGGTTTACGTACATTACGAGTACGAGAACGGTATGTAATTCAGTTTCAGCTGTGGGCTAAGTCCAAATTAGTGTTGTTACATATTTGAGGTTACTGCCAGAAAGAGAGGACTATCCCAAGGAGTCCACACGACACATTTTTGGGTTTCATCTTTATCTCATTAAGAGGAAATTTCAAAGGGCATCCACTACTTTCTTTATTCCTCTCTCATGTTTCAGCTCTTGAAGCATTCCTTACTACAGCCTTTTGCTTTGCATCTTAATCCCATCTTAAGTTGAAGTCTTCCGCTTGGTTCCTCTGAACCGTCTCTAGTCGATTCTTTTCTACTGTCATTTCCCGTCATATTCTCTAATACCATGTTCTCTTGCAGATAATCACACCCACTCGCTCTCTGGTGCTTTGCGCCGAATCCAGACGCGAAATGGAGGACTGGCTGGGCTCCCTGAAGACGGCCACGGCCCCGCAGCGTCCGCGTGGCGACAGCTTTCTCATCGAACAGCATGACATTCTGTCGAATCACCATCACTGGTATGCCACCTCGCATGCGCGACCCACCTACTGCAATGTCTGCAGGGATGCGCTCTCCGGAGTCACATCCCACGGCCTCAGCTGTGAGGTGTGCAAGTGCAAGGTGCACAAGCGATGTGCGGCTAAATCCATTGCGAATTGCAAGTGGACAACGCTGGCGAGTGTGGGAAAGGACATCATTGAGCAGGCGGATGGCATTATTATGCCGCATCAGTGGATGGAGGGGAATCTGCCAGTGTCCGCAGTGTGTGCCGTGTGCAAGAAGACATGCGGCTCTGTGTTGCGACTGCAGGATTGGAGGTGCCTCTGGTGCCGGGCCACATGCCATGTGGCCTGTCGACCACAGATGGCGGTGGCCTGTCCCATTGGACCGGCCAAGCTATCCGTGGTCCCGCCGACCAGTGTGCATTCGATCAGCACCGATGATGCCTGGGATGTGGCCAGCCCCAGGGGCAACTTCTCGCCCCTCCTAGTCTTTGTCAACTCCAAGTCCGGCGATAATCAGGGCGTGAAGTTCCTGCGACGCTTCAAGCAGCTCCTGAATCCAGCCCAGGTCTTTGATCTGATCTCAACGGGCCCGAGTCTCGGATTGCGACTCTTTCGACACTTTGAGATGTTTCGCATTCTGGTCTGCTCGGGCGATGGTTCCGTGGGATGGGTCCTAAGCGAAATCGATCGTTTTAACATGCATGTGAGTCTTCAAACGAAACAAAATCCTATCCTCACCATAATTGTATCCTTAAACTGTTCTCTGTAGAAACAATGTCAGGTGGCTGTGATGCCCTTGGGAACTGGCAACGATCTGGCCAGAGTTTTGGGCTGGGGCTCCAGCTGCGATGATGACACCCACTTGCCGCAGATTCTGGAACGCTATGAATCTGCCAGCACCAAAATGCTGGATCGCTGGAGCATCATGGTGTTTGAAAAGGCTATTGCAGTCCCAAAGATACCCAAGATGTCGATCACCACGGAACAGGAGGCCATGCTCACCGGGATGGTGACCTCTGCGAACCACCATCTGCGCTTCATTGTGGAGACGAATGATACCCAGACGCTGATCACTTCGACCCGGAACCTTTGCGACACCGTCGACGATCTGGTGGGTCGCATCTCAGAGCATCACAAGGAGGACGAACAGCTGAGCGTCAAGTGCGATATCCTGAAGCAAAAGTTGAATATGCTACTGGATGCTCTGCAGGAGGAGGAGATGGGTGCCCACAATGGTGATGATTTGATAGCCACCATCAGGAGTCTTATAGCGCGAAGTATTCCGTCTACTCCGGGAGCCAATCCATCCTTACTGTAAGTCCATTTTAATCGGTTTCTTCTAACTTGCTTCTCTACTTCTCGAATTTAACCTCTCAAGCAACCCAAACATATCAATCGAAAAGACCGAAAAAGATCAAATCAACTCCAAGGAACGTCGAAACAGTCGCTCATTGCGATCCAGCGAAAAGGAGGCCCTCCAATGCCGAGCAAATAGCGTGAAGCGAGCCATCTACAATGTGGTGGAGCATTCAGAGCCAGGCAGACCCAAACGCTATCAGCGAAAGCTCTCGATCACGCCCTTTGAGTCCCTCAAATTGCCAACTAATACATCTGGCGACTCCACTCCGTGTGGCTCCCCATTGCCCATAATACCTCCCATCAATATTATATCCCCCACGATGGAGACCTCTCGCCTGACCTGCATCTCTCCGCTGCCGGACACCCGCCGTGATTCGGTGGATGAGAGCTTCTTCAACAGCATCAATCTGCCAGCTCCACGGCAATTCGCGGACAGTCGAAGGAGCTCAGGGGTCGATGTTATCCAAGAGATAGAGGAGGGGGCCAATGGGGAGACAGTCTATCGCATGGGCCGCATGTCGCTCAGTGGCGGGGCCAACATTGACGATGCTGGCAATCGTCTATCGCCCAGCAGCGATGGAGGCGACAACACGCCCACCGATCGCAAAGTGGACTTTTTGAGAGTCCCGATATTGACAGGCGAGCCTCTGGTGGATCCCTTGTCCAACTATCGACCCGTGGAGGTATTTGAACGCACCTATTACATGACCCGGGAGATGGACAACGCCAAAGATAAGGAAAAGGAGAGGCTCTTGAGTCAGGAGAGCAGTATTTTAGATGTGGAAAAGGAGGACAACATGCTCACCGAAAAGCAGACATTGGTACACACTTGTAATCTGCAGGTACCCGGCATTGTCGTAACCCCCAACTCACAAAATGTATACTCAAGCGCAAGTTTAACAATCATTGACACCGATACCGCACAAACCACCACTGTACGTTTGCCATCTTCCAGAGGAATGCCATCTCGAATCATTCAATTGATATTCATTCTTGATTATCCTTAACTGTTTTCTAGGATCAATCATCTTCTGATGAGATGGCGGGCGAGGCCAGCGACGTGCTTTCGGCCATTAGCAATGAGGAATGCAGCGTAGCCTCGGAGATATTCGACAAGCAAGATGCTGGCCAGACTTTGGGCGACATTATACAGGTAAAAGATAAATGGATTTATGGAGGAGACATGTTTTCAACTTCCATTGGGATTCCCCTAACAGAATCTCGATGCCAGCAACTTTACGCACATCGATTCGCCCGAGACCAGCGATGAAACAGAGGCCATGCCTGGCGAGAGTATTATGGATGACATCAGCTCCGTGCTGGGCCACGATATAACCTATGCCCTGCAGGACACCATAACCGATGACACCACCACCCTTTGCTCGGAGCATGTGGGTCCCCCGAAGCCGCCACGCAAGAAGTCGCTGAGTGCTTTGACCCACACTCAACCGCATCCCAGGAGGCGCAACTCATCGCCGCCCAGGATGGCCAGGCTCGCCCGGATGGATAGCGATGATAATCCACAACAGTTTGGTTTCGAGAACATTGTGTTTGAGATAGACAATCGATGCGATGATCAGAAAATGAAGGAACCGCCGCGCTACTGCAGTTTGGCGCAGTTCGTGGAAGGTAACGATATAGCGCGTCAGAGCTTCAAGGTATGTCTTAGATCTTAGCTGGGGGTTTGAAAACTTAGCGTGCATTTGTATGTAGTATAAGGAGTATACATATATATAGAGCTATTATATGGTGTTATCGGAAGTACTCAGACATGGCTACTTATGGTAAAATCTTTGTTGCTCTCCGTTTGCTTCTTTTTTCTTCAAAACTTTTTCTTTTTGTTCGTGTGTATTCGAAACGAAACTTGCCTCAAATCAAACTCTAAACAATCCTGCAAAACCACCACCACCAACATATAAATCCTGTGCCTCCTGTGCTACTATCCTCGATCGACTACTCTACTACTCTCTCAATGAACAAAAGCGTCCCAAAAAGCACACTTCACTGAAAAAACCGAAACCAACTACAACCAATGAACAATCCTCCAATCAACAGCAGCTAATGCTAATGCAACGGAGCAACGAAGGCAACGATCCAGCCAACGATAAAGAAGACACCGACGATATTGCAAGCGTGCAAACGCCAACGAATGTGCCCCGTGTGGCAATGCCTTCGAGCGAGGATGAATTGTCCACACAAACGGCGATTAAAATAGAAATACACGATGTTGACTCGACAGCTGTGCGCAATTTGACCAGCAACATGAAATCGACATCGCCCACGAAGAAATCGGGCCATGGACAAGATGTAAAGCGCATTACTTTTGATGAGTCGTGTAAGAAAGAATCCTTTGATGATGTAAATCCCAACTATCCACAGATAAGTGTTGTTGTCAGACCGCCGACACCGTTGCGCGGCGACTGCATCAAGCCCGTTGCCGTTGCTGCGCTGTCTGCCACCTCTACCGGTGGCAGTGGCGGTGGCATGGCCATGGCCTGCACTAGCCTGCTAGGCGTTCGCGCCATGAATGCCTCGGAGATCCGTCGGCATTCAAGTCATGCGCCCAGCAGCCTGGCTGTCCGTGAATTCGACAAGGACAAAGATCGCCGTCACTCCGGATTTAATCCCAATCAATTGACATTGGATCCGGAGCATGCGCGCTTCCTCAGCAGCTCTCCAGCGGCCAGTCGCAGGATAAGCTGTGGCAGCCTCTTCAAGGTAAGTCTCCCGCCCATTGTCCCCATCCTCGACCTCGACCCCCGCAAAATACCCCACATATTTGACTTACATTGGCACTGCATCGTCGGCAAAGCGCGGCAAAGCAAAACAAGTTTTGAAGTATGTGAATCGATGGTTGTGTCAGGCGAGAGCAATTGGTGTCAAGTGCAGAGTGCAGTTCTCATACAGCCACACACTAAAACAACAACAACAACAACAGCGACTGTAGGTAATTGTACTTATAAGTAAACGCCACCACCCCACCAGCCACAAGAGAGATTTCTGTGATTATATCTGCTGGACCTCAAATTCAATGATCCATCATCACAACAGGTTTTTAGTTTAGATTTTACACGAGTTTTGTTTTGGTTTTGAGGTTGTTTTACAAGTTTTGTGCGACTGAAAGGAAGATTTTATGAAAAGTAATGCATTCATATGCGTAGTCGAAAAGAACTTTAAAAAGATGCCAAGAAGATCTACACGTTAGAAAAACTCATGCTATATTCCAGGGTCATAACTCAGACGAAATAACTGATTTCGTTTCCATTTTAATCGCACAAAATCAATATTTAAACACCTTTTAGTATGATTTGCCACATTACTTCTGATTTAGCCACCGTTACCACGTTTAAGTTCCTCGTAAAATTATGAACCACAACCAAATCAGAACCGAAAAAAACATCCATGTATATGTTATACAAAAAAGCACAAAAAACAATTGGTACGTATTTCAAAATTATGTCAAAACTATATAAACTTATGATTTGAATATACTTAACCTTCGAACCACACACACAGTCCACATAATGTACTATATGCATAAACACGAACAATTTTAAAAGCTACATCATACTAAATGCATTTTCTTAGAAGAAAAACCAAAAGGTTGCCACGAAACGGGGCTATGGATTGTTCAGAGTTCGGTTCTTTGTGGTCGCCGAACCAGATATTCGCCTGGCCACTCTGGCGCTTATCAGGCCGCTCATACCTCTGGTAAGCCGGTCCCACATCCGGGGAAAGGGATCTTCAAAATTTGATCCCCAATCGTTTCTGCGTTCCTTCGTTCGTTCGATGTTTAAATCCCCCAGCAATTGCCGCAAACATACCGATCCATAAAACAAATTGAATGACAAAAACTTCGGTGTGACCGAGTTGTTAAAGCCCTTTACAAAAAAGCTTTAAAATGTACAAATTGTCCGTGTATCAAAGCTTAACTAACTTTCTGTGATTTTATTTTTTGTAAAGGGTGATCGAAAAATGTGAAAATCCTCTGTACAAAGCGTCTGTTCCAGTTCCAGTTCCGTTCCAGTTTCCTCATCACCTGCGTCAGTTTCGCTTTTGAGTAGTGTTGCAAAGTAACCAAAAAGTAACCAACACTAAGAAACAAACAAACCGACAAAACATGTAGCTTCTGCTTACCCGCTATCTATTCAACCTACAGCTATGATTTTGTTTAACTTTATGATTAATTTATTTCTTTCAAGTAGTGCGCTATGTCCTGTTAAACGCTCTGTCCTCTGTCTCTGTTACTCACTCTCTGTCGCTCTCCTCTCTCTCTCAAAAAGTACTTACCAACAACCCTGCGAACAGTAATTGCAAGTCACACAACACTGGCACACTCACCCACCAATCACAACCACAACCACCACTCAGAGTTTCCACACTCGATCACATCCACATGTTTCTTTGTATCGTAGTTAGTGCTGACTTTCCAGTTGCTCCTTGACACGTACTCGATACTTCGCTCTGCAGTGAGTCCCCCATGTAATCAATGCCTCTCTCTTGCAGCCGAACGAAGCTCTTCCCAATCTACAGACCCTTAAGGGCTCCAAATCGAGTCTGTTCATGGGCTCAACGCTATTCGGCTTCGATCACTTTGCAGCTGGTGATAAGGACGACAAAGCAGGGAAGGACAAAGAGAAGACTCCCACAGAGGAGACAACCCGAAAGTTGCCCATCATCAATCCATTGGTTCGACTACCCAATTGGCCAAGTAAGGATAGCCTGCCTATCTGTCCCGAAAGCATAGGTTCTTAATTTGTTTACTCTTCTTTAGATCTCGCTAATGGGGGTGGCTTCATCTCCAAGTGTCTCCTGGCCAATGCCGATACTTTGTGTGCCGCAGTCAGCCCATTGATGGATCCGGATGAGACGCTCCTGGCCGGCTACCATGAGAAGTGCGTAATGAACAACTACTTTGGAATTGGTATCGATGCCAAGATCTCACTGGATTTCCACAATAAGCGCGAGGAGCATCCAGAGAAGTGCCGTTCCCGTGCTCGTAATTACATGTGGTACGGGGTCCTTGGCTCCAAGCAGCTGCTCCAGAAGACCTGCAAGAATCTCGAGCAACGAGTGCAGCTGGAGTGCGATGGACAAAGGATTCCCCTGCCAGAGCTGCAGGGTATTGTTATATTGAACATTCCCAGCTTCATGGGTGGCACAAATTTCTGGGGCAACACCAAGAAGGACGACATCTTCCTGAGCCCCAGTTTTGATGATCGTGTGCTCGAGGTTGTCGCTGTCTTTGGGTCGGTGCAAATGGCCGCCTCTCGGCTGATCAATCTGCAGCACCATCGCATTGCCCAGTGCCAAAGTGTACAGATCAACATACTGGGCGACGAGGAGATACCCATTCAAGTGGACGGCGAGGCGTGGCTACAGCCACCCGGCATGATCCGCATCCTGCACAAGAATCGGGTACAAATGCTCTGTCGCAATCGGAGTCTGGAGCTCTCCCTCAAGAGCTGGCAGGAAAAGCAGCGTCAGCACAGCATTTCAATACAGAGGGATGCCTCCTCCACCGCTTCAGAGCACGCAGTCTCCACGGATGAGGTGATCTCCGAGCGGGAGTGCTATGTCCTCCTCAATTTCATCGAGGCTGTTAGCTCTCTGGTCAAATGGGTCAAGTTCTTGATCATCTCCCATCCCGCACTCCAACATGATCTCTACTGCGTGGCCTGTCGTGCCAGTGAGGCTTTGGAGAGCATTCATCCTCAGGGGAAACTCCTCGAAGGTCCGTCTCTTCGCACTAAATTGGTGGAGGTGATTGATTCTTCGCGTCAGCTGTACGACGATGCTTGTACCTTGCTCCGGGATCGTGGACATAGTCTCATCCTCAGAGAAGACCTGGAGACGAAGCTGAGTGCAGCTCTGGCCAACATGGAGATGGAGTTGAAGAAGTGCTCGGTGCAGAAATGTATAGATGGCAAGCTACGGGCATACTTTAATGTTCTGGCGCCCAATGAAGAGGTGAATTTTGACAGAAATTCATTCGATTATACCCACAATTGTAATCTTTCATTTCTTGTCATCCAGCCCGATGGTCGTCGCAAGTCCAGACCCTTCTGGGTACGCCTACGCTCTGGATCCACCGCTGGACAGCAACAGTTCAAGGTACCCATCAACAACACCCGCGAGGCAGCCAACAACTGGAGTGTCAACGAGGTGGTCACCTGGTTGGAGACTATGCAACTATCCGAGTATGTGGATAGCTTCCTGAAGAACGACATTCGCGGCAAGGAGCTCCTCACTCTGGGTCGTCGTGATCTCAAGGATCTAGGGGTGGTCAAAGTGGGTCATGTCAAGCGCATTCTCCAGGCCATCAAGGATCTCAGTGAGAATTAAAAATTGCATTATGTATAACGAATGGTTCCTGTTGTTAAGAGAATTAAGGATACGAGTAGTGAAGGTCTACAACCGGCTAGTACAAAGAAAATCAGTCTTCGAAACGTGCTCTTAGAGTTGGAAGAGATATGAGATATGTATATGGATATATGTAGATGAGAGTGTATAGAGAGTGTACAGGGAGAGTTCAGAGAGTGGATGGGATTGCTATTTTTTTTAGAGGGGACAACCAATGCATACAACAATCACTAATTTTTAGGCTAGCATAGCTAATGTCATGGGTATGCGGGAACCAGAGCGATAAACGAAAGAACACGACGATAACGATAAGAAAAACGATAAACGTAAACATAAACGATACAGTTTACCGATATTCTTATATATGTTTAGGCATAGCTGAGAAGTTTTGTAAACAAATTTCTGCTCTTAGAATTGTAAGATACCCCCGGAAGGAAAACAAAAACTGAAGTAATTTTGATGTTTTATGTGTACTTATGTCAAATTCAAGGATTACTCAAAAAGTAATTGACAGTTTAACGAATTTAAACGTAGTGGCACATGCAAGTATTCAACAACAACCAAACATTTAGCTTTTAAGTGTTTAGCAATTCAGCCCCAAAAACCTAAACCTAATCAAAATAGCAGTTAGCCCGCAGTTAATCCTAACACTTACCTTTTGAACAAAATCCAAAATAAACCTCATCAAAATAATCCCCAGATAATCATCTAACCTTATGCCTAAAACACAAATATGATTCTAAATTTAAAAGCAATTTAAATTTTACAAATGCAAAATCCAATGATATGCATTTCAAAAGAAACCCCCAAAACAAAACAAAAACCAATCTCAACGTTATATTAAATATACTTGTACTTATATATAGTTATTGGAAACTAAATTTAAATGTTTACCCCCTACTGATGCTAACCTTATGGGCATATACGAGAAGCATTACTCTCGTAGAAGCTGCAACAAAGAAAAGTCTGTTAAAAGTGTCATTTTTTGTGGTAACCGAAAGCAACTCTAACTTTTTTTATTTAAATGAATTTAGTTGTTAAGTCCAGCAACGTTTTTTCAAGCATAAGTTTAGGTAAGAACCCTCCCCTGGGCGGGGTCACATTCCCTGGTGCCGGATGCCAGGGAAAACCCCCCTTAAGAACAAATTCATTTTTGGTACTATATACAGAATATATTTCTATATATAGAAATTTAGCTAGCATTGGGAACACGGAATTGGGTGTTCGAAAAAACCTTTTTGGTATATCTTTTAATTGTTTAATTTTAAGTGAAACTAAAGAAACCGACACAACTTTTATCAAACAAAATGAAACGTTTAATTGTTAAGAACAAAATTGTGCTAAATATTTTGATAAGTCAGCTCCCTTTTCGATTTGAACCATTACGTTGAACAATTTCTCTTCCCAAAATATACTACATATACATATATAGCTGCATAATGAGTAGGTTTTAGGTAGTCCACAGATCTACATGACCCCCCTGTAAGTGCTCTTCAAATGCTTGCTCAAATGCCTCCCATTGAGTGAGTTTTTGAAGTGGCACACCCCCAACATCCTTCCGCAAAGATAGTGTATATATAACAAATCACTTGAGCGACGTCTATAATATTATATTTTTTGATATATAAGTATAAATGAGCCCAGACCAACTCGATTGATTTGTTGTAGTCCCAAAAAACAATCCTTGTACTATTTCTTCTGTCCCCAAAATGCACCACTAGCAATGCCCATGATTTTTAAATATTCTGACACATATTTGTGAAACTATTTACGCTTACGATTAATCTAAATAAATTATAAATCAACTTCAAACCCTAAATTAAGATTAAAATCAGGAACTATAATAAAACAAACCCTTGATATAATACGAAAAACAACTAAAACTAAAATTAAAAACAAAAATAAACGAGTAAGAAACTAACGAAAAACACATTTAAAACATTTTTTCGACACATGTATTTTCGAGCAAACTTTAAGAAACTTAAAAACAAAATTAAATGCAATCATAATACAATTGAAAATAGTTATAATTTATATATTCTAAAGTATATACATATATCTGATCGGCTATTAGTATTTTCCGAATACAAAAATTTTTAAGTTAGACCCATTATCAAACTCTAATCATTTCTCCTTATTTTACTTTCAAAATACTGTGATAACAGCTTTCTATATTCCTGTACCAAACCAAAAAATCTAATATTAAAACATAAAAAACGTAATATAATTATAATAATTCATAAAGTGCAATAATAACTGAACCCAAAGTCTTATAGTTCGTCTACAATCAGTTAAATTAGGTAATGCCTATGAAAACCATTTACCAGCAATAAGTGTTTAACAAAGTGTCTAATTAATTAATGGAAATTCAAATTTAAAAAACCCGAAAACCGAAAAAAACCTTTCAGCTAATATATAAAGCTGTCTGTCTGCAAAAATACTTACAGTCCCAGATAAAACCAGAAAAACACCGATGATATTGTAAAGTTAAAAGCAAAGCCATATAGCAGATAAATACGAATAACTACTACCCACAATAATACAGCAATTATAATAGAGAACATTTTCTTGAAGAAAAACTTAATACCAGCAATAATAAAAACAAAACACAACAAAAATTTAGTTGTTTTATTCTAGAGTGGGAGCAGCCTTGAGGATAAGTATGAATACAAATTCAAATTCCTTGATATATGTAGTTCTCTACAACTGTTACTAAAGGCCTCTCATCCTATCTGATAAAGGCGCTGGAACTGGAACTATAGTCTAATTATTTTTTTCCCCATTTAAAAAAGCATTTTGTACAACGTTTATATGGATTTTTCATTTATTTGATTCATACAATTTTTATAATCAGTTTTACCATCACTTCTTTTCTTTTGGTTTGGTTTTTGCTTTTCTTTTATTATATATGTTTTCTATTATATGATTCTGTTACTTCTTCGTCCAAGTACATATATAATTATATTATATCGTGTTATTTAGCATTTCTATCAAGGCTATTTGGTGTGCCTTTCTTTTATGACAATTTCAGAAAAAATCATCAATCGGTTTTGCATTTTTTATTAATTTTATATAATGGGTCTTTGTTTTGTTTTTTATTTAAAATTTGAGGCGCATTGAGGCGTGAAAGTCAAATATAGTTCTCATTTTGGAATGTCTCAAACGGAAATAGACTTATTTGTGACCCTCATATAAGTAGTTCTAAAAATGTATATTGGTTTTTGAAGAAGCCTTTTTTGTGGTGCGCCTTTGGTATTGATTTTGTAGTGGGTATACTTTGTTGAAGTTTTTGTGTTTTATTATTTCTCATTTCATTTCCTTGGTAAACAAGCTAGAATGCATATCAAGTTTGTTCTTAAGTAGATTCATATTAAAGTTGCCTAAAATTTGTTAAATACGATAGTTTAAAACTAAATGAGTGTCAAGTGTTCTACTTGTTTTTTATATCCAACTGCAACTGGAAGTATAATTCAGTTTTTGTGTGTGCATGTTCCTGTCTTTTTGTTTGGGTTCTTTTGGATTTATCGAAGATTGCCAGAGAGTGTCATAAGTTTTCTTAATCTTTTGTCTCTAACTAATGCATTTTGGATTTATTCAAATCGAATGAGAATTAATAAACAAATACATTTCTGCTCTGCGGTGTGGGGACACTTGTAATATCTTGTTACTATTCATAGGGTTTCTGTAATCAACTCATCATTTTCAACTAACAAACAGGTCCATTCATGAAAAACATATACAAATATTCAACTGTTTAATAAATACCATTGAACTGTCTTTCTCAACCATCTCCTACTTCATTTTTTTTGTGATTTTGGTTTTTATTACTATATTTTTTGTATTAAAAAATATATAGACAAGCAACAATTAAGCTCAATACTGAAGTTAATCACACAACTTATGGGTAATGAAATTTTAACTTCAGCGTACAGGGTATACCTTTCTGGTTTCCTTTTTGGTTTTTCTTTTAGATGTATAACATTTAAGCATTTCCAGTTTCGCGAAGGAAAGTGATGTCTGGCAGATACACATGAGGAAACGAAATCTAACAAAATTCCCATACATCAATCATCAATCAGCATTTCTCAAAGCTATGGCCCTTTGGGAAGCATTTGTTTTCAATCAATTAGCGCTAAACTTTTAATCAAAATCTGAATATCTATCTTTCATATTTGTCGACTATTCAGACATACATATAGTTATAGTTATATAAGAAATGTACGTATGTCTCAAACTAGTTTCACAGCTTTCCAAAGCATTGTCCCTCATCGCATCCTTCATTTCAGTTTTCATTGTGTTTGTGGTATTTCAGTATGTTTCCCGTGTGAGTGTTTTCTTCGTTTTTCTAACCATCATTTGCCATTTCTTTTTTCTTTTAGCCAAAAATGTTTCTTAAATTATTGTTAATATCATCTTTCATTTGTTTTGGTTTTGTATTTCATGTGCAAAATCTATTATCAACTTTTTATTTTGGTTTTTGACGGATCAGCGTAGATCACCTTTTATGCATTACCCAAATATACGGCTTGGTTTTTGCTCGATTAATGAAAGTTACAAAAATGTGAGATATATTTCGTATTCACTTTTTGGACGGGTCTTTGCGGTGATGTTTGTCCCATTTTATATATTTATTTTTATGATTGCATGATGATTTCGAAATATTGCAAAGTTCTCTTGGGGTTTTCAATGCAAAACAACAGTATGATGTTTTTTTTATTGTTTTTTGTGGGGAAAGGCAGTGAAAGTCTTTTGTAGAAAATAATTTTAGTAGGTGTTCATGCAGATTCATGATATTGCTATGAAATCAAAATGTTCAAGCATAGTCAAAGTGGGGATTTCGCATAGCATAGGTATTAAAGAGAGTATTTTTCATATATGTTTAGGTATTGCATAATGTCATTTTTGTTTGTAGGCTGTAATACGTATTATAATTGCTTGCACTTTCATGCTTTTCATGCGAGTGTCTGCTGTCGCCTAGACACTCTCCTCCTTGCTGGCGCTGGTGCCCCAGAATCGATCGAAACGGTCGCGTGCCTTCTCCAGGACCTCGGCCGCTGTGGTGCGAGCCGTCGATCCAGTGCCCGTTGACGAGGACGATGACAGGACCTGATCCTGCGGCTGATCCACCGGCTGCTGCTGCTGGCGCACAGCTCCACCTGGGGCCGCATGGGGCGTCAGGGTCTTGCCATAGACAGCACCTCCACTGGTCGTGGGACTGGACGACTTCCAGGCTATGAGGATGGCAGTGGTTTGAGAGGTTTGGATAGGGGGGGAGATAGTTTTGGAAATAGTGTTTATGTTACGCAAGGATCTACGTTTATTTTTCGATACGCTATGTGATTGGCTTGCACTTTTTAATGTTTTTTAGGGGTTTACAGAAAGGCGGAACTTTGCATTATATTTACGCTTATTGAGAGATTTTGGCTTGACTTTTGCTGGTGTTTTTTTTTTTTTATAGTTTTGTTTTGGGTTTTGAAGAAGTTGAACGTTTGGCTAACGATGATTTCGATTTTGGTATTTTGATGATGGTTTTGTGAGTAGCGATACATACATATACATATACAGATACATATATAAATACGAGTTAATATATAAATATTTGTAAAAGCGATTCGACTTGGTTTGGTTTTTATGGTATTTTTTGTTGGTTGACTTCGTTTTTTTTTTTTTAGTTTTGCTGATACTTTTGGTATGGAAGTTTTTGCGTTTTTTATTGAAGCGTGCTTAATGGCTTACCGTCCATTTTAGCCTGTTCGGTTAGTTGTGGCGGTGCCGATTGTGGTGGCGGTGGTGGTTTCTCCACCGGTGTCGATGCTTTTATCTCGCTCTGAGGTCGGCTATAGTTCTCCCCTGAAAGTAAACCGATTTCAAAAGATATTCCGCACGTAAAGACATGTATACTCTACCATCTTTGACATTCTGGGTAACCGTAAAGGTCTTGCCCGTATCCAGGGGCACGGTCCAGTTCACTGGATCGGGCGAACGCATAATAATCTGCTCCGGGGACTTCACCCGAGTGGGTTCTGGCGGTGACTTCACCAGAGGTTCCTCGGGAACCTCGGGGACCACTGGCGGCTGTGGGCTGCAGCTGGAAATGGAAATGGCAGTCTCACGACCATCCTCGCCATCGTCTGTTGGTTTTTGCAAAATATCCAAAGAGATATATCAATTTTGGCTTTGAATTCATTGTGTGGAACGATTGAAACTATGAAAATAACTTGATTATAGGCGCATTTTTTATGTTTGAGTTATATCTTTATATCGTATATGCTGTCGCAGCTGTAGAACTTCATAAATATCTTCTTTTTATTGTTAAGCAAACTTTGTGATTGAGTTTTTACTGGTTAGTAGTTGTAACAAAAAATCGAAAATGATATATCATAGATCAAACGAAAAATGTTAAGGGAACTTAGGAGAACTTAGGTATATTAAGCCGGAAGCTTAAAAGGCAACAAAATTGTTAGTAGAAATTAATCAAAAAAAAATAATAGAATTCTCTTGCTATTTTTTTTCTTTTATTTTTTTTGAGATTTGTATAAAGCGCACAACATGAAAAACCGGCATGCCACAAATTCACAAACAGACACGCAACATTTAAAAGCGTGGAAGTTCTATAAAATGCAGGGAAATTAGGAGAGGAAATAAAGTTTTTTATGTTTTCTTATGGCTGTTGTTTGTTGGGTGATGAATGTAAGAGGCAGAGACGACAGGCAACAACGACGATATCGACGACAGCTGGGAACGACAGAGTAGTACCTCATATAAAAAATAGCCCTTCATAATATTTCAAACAAACCTTTAAATGTACCATTTCTGTAACTCGTTTGTAATCAGAAATTCTATATTTCTGTCTGGAGAATCGTGTAGAATGTAAGATCTATAAACTTTGATTTAATTTTGTGATGAAAATCTGGTGTAGATCTACAGCTATATCCTGTAACTTTTTCTAGATCATTTCTAAGAAATTTTCTGCTAAAATATATCTCTTTTCTTCTAGTGTCTGTGTCTAGTATTGTGTTCAAGTGTTTCACTGTAGAATTATGGTATTCAAAATCAAACTATGTGTAAGGGATGTCTAGACAAGTATGTTCACTACTTTATAATTACAATATACATACACAAAAAAGAAAGAATAGTAGATTACGAGTACAAGGAGTAGTACACACAGAACAGAGATTTATAGCCATATAGAGAACACAATGAAAAACTACAAATGATGAGACGCATAGTACTATATAGGAAAACGATCTTAATTCAATATGTACATAGAAACACGGCTGGAATACACAACATTTACAAACATTGATGACAACAACAACTAACATTTAATAACAATGCATTTTGCTCTTTGGTTTTAACCACAATTGTTTGCAAGATAAGAATTTTGGGTAATTTGACTGCAATTTTCATTGCATTCAATTTGGATGGTGATTTTCGTGATGGGTGTATTCGAAAATTGTCTTTTTCGGGCCAGTGGAATAACGAGGTTACAATACATTTTTCAACACAATTCTAAACTACAAAATGTTTACTATATAATTTGTAATGCCAATCGATCTAAACACACACATGATTCCACATGGCTCGGAGCTTCGGAACATAAAACATTTATTGGGGGGAGGGCAGTATCTAATTGTGGAGCCCATTCTGATGCCAATTCGGTAAATGATAAAATGGTGTACAAACAGTTTTGGCCAAGGTGTAAAATGCTCAATTATTAATAGCTTTTTTGAGATAGTTTTTTTCATTTTTTTGTTGTTTTTTTTTAGTTTTACAAAAGTTGCAACACAAACATTTCGCGCATCAGATGTCATTTTACAGCATTTTCCGTATATAATTTATGTATTTTTTGTTTATTTTTTGGGATTTTTATTTGAAGAGATTTCAAGATTCAAGTTTTCGGTGAAACTTTACTCACTTTCAGCCAATTTTCTATCCTGACCTGGTACCGTGAGCCGTTTGATGTTGATGGTTGCAGGCCGGATGGGATTTTGAGACGAGGATGTTGCTGATTGAGCTGTTGACTGAACAACTGGTTGAGATGTGCCTTCTCTGACTGTGGCCGTGCCCGTGGCTGCTGTTGATGTTGCTGCTTGTGTTTTGTCTGATGGGGCAGCAGTCTTTTGTTGCTGCTGCTGCTGCTGCTGCTGTTGTTGTTGCTGTTGTAGTTGCTGTTGCTTTTGTTTGTTCTGCTGATTTTTGACACTATTCGTCTGACTACCGCTACCAGCACCAACAGTACTACCAAAACCAATGCAACTAATATTCGATCTATCTTTGTCTGTCTTACGCATTTGCTGTTGTTGCTGTTGCTGCTGCTGCTGTTTCTGCTGTGGCTGCTGCTGTTGTCCCGATGTTGCAGATGCCGCAGATGATTTCAGAATTTTGTTGGATCTGCCGGGTCCATGGGTTGTCTTGGCTTGTGATGTTTGCGATTGATTGGCATGAGGCTGATTAGCATTTAAAGTTGATTTTGTTGCAGATGCTGCTCGGATTGCAGTTGCTGTTGCAGTTGCTGGCGGCGCAGAGGCTACTCTACCATTAGGCGGTGGCAGGGAACTACTTTTAATGCGGGATTGGAATGTTGTGGATAGGGTGGCTATAAAAACGTAAGCAGGTTTTCGGTTTTTTGTTTTGGATATTTTTCGTCGTTTTGCATATTTTTTATTTTTATGATTTTTAAACCGAAAACAAAACGCACATGAAAAAAGTATATGGTTAAAAGTATTTTTTTATTAGAAAAGTTTTCTTTTTGGTTTATGACGAATCAAAAATGCAATCAAAGCAAAGACTAAAAAAATGTCCATAAAATAATAGTTTCAAAATAAAAAAATATATTTGAAATGAACACAAATGAAATTCTGTTAGTGAGTACACGTTTGAACTTAGTTTTTGGTTAACAATTTCTAGTTGTTAGTAGTACTTAAATGGGAACATCTATTGGAACGCTGGGGATTCATTGTTGGCTGAGAATATCTCATTAATTAATACTTTTCCCCTATTTACGTACATATTATTAACAAATATTACACAATATCTAGGGCTGCTTTAAAAGCCAACAACGTCACACACTTAGGGTTAGTTTTTTTTTGGTCAAAACGGAATACAAACGAAAAAACGAAAAAACAGACGCAACAACACTCAACTGGATTTGTTAGTTTTACTTTAAATTACTTACAATTAAGTTTAATTGCTTTATTGTTTTAGTTTTGTTAGTTAGTTTTGTTAGTAGTTTTGTTCACTTCAACATGCTAAAACTATAGATTGTTAGTATTATGTTACTCGAAAGAGCAATCAAACGCTTCATAACAAAGAGAACGACGAAACAGAACTCAAGGAGGGGGAACTAAACGAATATGAAACAATGAAAAACTGCATGACCAGAGACTAAACTAACAGAAATGTTTAAACAAAGTACTGGATAATGATTCTGTAATTATGTTAGTTATTAGTTTCGTTAGACACTTATCTAGATTGTCGATTGATTGAGTAGAGGAGAGGTGTGTTCCAAAAAACTAACTAAAACTGAGAGTAGATCTTGCAAATCAAAATTAAATGAATGCAAAAACCAACGAAACAAAAATCGAATCAACACATGACATTTTGCAAAATAGGTCTAAAGTAAGTTCCAAACTAAAAATAAAGGCAATGAAGGCCTCGTTACGTCGCTTGGGGAATGTGGGAATGTGGGAATGTTTCGGTAGTGCTGCTCTATTTTTGGACTACTTACATGGGCGTGTCTTACGCTCGCTTCCGGCCGCTGTCGTGGCTGAAGTCGGTGTCTTTTTGCGGCTCGCCGGAGGGGCCTGTGAGGCCGACCGTATCTGTCGCTTCGGGGATTCATTCTCAGCAACGCCCGGACCCACCGATTGGGAGCGTGCTGCAGACACATCCCCAACATGGACACACCGAACAAATGAGGATGGTTTCGTTTTCGATTTTTGGTTGTGTTTTTGTTTTGTTTTGCATTTCATTTCATTTCGTTTGGTTTTTATATTTTTTGAACGATTTTTGTTGTATGGTTGGTGGTGGTGGCGGTTTGATTGATGATAAAAGTACGGTTTGGTATGTTTTAATTTCAAAAATTCGCATTTTGGCAGAGATGTTCTTATACTTTATGATTTTTGTTCTCTCTACTGGTGAAGTTTTTGTTGGGGTGTGAATTATTGTATAGGAGAATGTGTTCTTTTTTTTACAAGGTACTACAAATAAATACTCATTTAAACCCTCAATTCTGGCAGATTTATGGTCGTAAAGTGAGTTTTGAGTGTAGTAAGATCGCTCGGGTGGTAAATAGTCGGATGTCTAGCGCCTAACAAATATTTAAAACGATTTCTGACAACCTGTATATCCTGTTGCATACCGCAATCGTAGCCTGAATTCTTATTCAAATTATGGATTAACTTTAGCAAATATACAGCCCCGACTTCAAAGCCATTCCTAGTCACAGTATAAGCTACTTAATCGACAGCTTAACAAACAGATTCCATTTTAAATATAATTTCTTGACTCTTCTAAAGAACTATGTACATATATACCAATCAATTCCTGTTTACAGTCTCTATGTAATCGAAAAGAAACGCCAGATCTATTCCTTTTCTCTGTCACTTTACAGCACACTTCAAATATCACTTTAATCACATATTGTATTTACAACCAATTGTCAACCTATCATCAGGCATCTGCTAATCAAAAAACAATGAAGCAATATATACACCGATATAGCGATATGAACATGATGGCCACACATCAATGGAAGTAGCCTTAACTTAAAAATACAAAAAAAGGACAGAGGCTCCATTACTTACAACCCATGAATGTAAGTATCTGCAAAATGTTCTCTACAGACATGTTTCTTGAATGTATTACATGATTAAAAACTCGTTTTTCAAAGTAAATAGAAATATAAATACTTTAAACAAGGAAACTACATAAAAGTCTGGTGCAGAAAATCTCATAGCCCAACAAGTAGTCTTCGGTGCACACTCGAAAAGGATGAGAAACGAATTCGAATCCTTAGCAAGGAGTGGGATGGAAAATATATATGCAAATCAAATGATGGAAGCATTTGAGCAAACTATGGCAAAAACGGAAATCATAGGATAACAGGGCGTATACTTATTGTTTGGAGCGTGTGTACAATTGTTTGTTCTGTGACAGCTTCTGTGTTGCACTTATGGGATTTGGAATTTCTTTGTGTACATATTTCTATTTTGGCTATGATTAACTTTTCGGTATAGGATGTGTATATATGTCTTCTTCTGAAGTCGAGAGAATAAATAGAAGAGGCAAAAAAAGGAGGGCTACTCACATTTGAGAACCTTCTTGGGACTGCCCTTTTGGGGGCTGCCTTTCTGGGGCGATCCATGCCTGGAAAGGGCTGTCTTCTTGGGGCTACCCCTCTGCGATTCCGACTCCCTCTTGGTTATGGCTGGCATCAGTTTCTCGCGGGTGGGCGAAGGCAGCAGGGCTCCCTCTTCCACATCTGAAAAGGTGCTACCATTAGTGGTTGGAAGAGCAAAAACTAGGGGCTGGACCAACCCGGACCCGTGGTGCGTTCTAAATGGTGGCGTATATTGCTAAAACGTGCTGGCAGTGCTGAAATCTCATCTTTATTATCAACCAAATAGGCTTGACCAGGAACTCGGGGTTTGAGTGGAGTCTTCGGCAATGGCGTTGATTTCTTATTATTTTCCTGATCCTTTTCCTCCTTTGTAATGGGTCTTTGATCAAGGATTTGAAACGGATATTATGTGGTGTACATATAAGGTTCTATTATCAGGTATTACCTATGCACAGTCGAAGCCAAAGATAATGCTGAAAGTGAGCTGCGCCTTGAAACCTGATCCCACAGATCCTTCTGCTTCTTGTACAATTCCGGATCAATCTCCCTGCCCCAGCCACGGCTCTACCAAAGGAAAATCAAGTTTGATTTAAGTAAAATACCTCATGAGAAGTCATTTTCATACCTTATATTCCCCTGCCTTTTTGCGTAGTTCAACCATATCCTTGAACCACAAATCCAAATTCGGTTTAGAGTGCGGCGGATCGGTGCCATTCATGACCACCACTTGGCCGGAATCGGCTCCATGTCCATGCTTATTGTCCACCACATCCTTGAAAGCGGCATCGGTGAAGCCAAAGTTCTCCTTTTTCGTGATAAAGTGATTTATACGCTCGTTATCGTATGCCTGCGAGAATGGACGCGCCTTGTGCTCCACGATGGTCACTTGTCTGCAAAAACACAGCCAAGGGATCATTAGCTTGAGGAAAAACGAGACAATCTTTAAGAAAAGGGGGACAACTGTGCATCTCGATGGCGGTGGCTGCTGACATGCAACACTTTGCAACATGCATGTGGATGAGTGGGAGATTGAGATGTGATGCTGCTGATTTCGGGTAATCGGGTCTACATGAAGAGGACATCATCGAATGAGAATGGCAGAAGCTCTGACGGTCGATTGGGTTTATCTAAAGTGAAGTGAAGTTAAGCAAACGTGTACATACTTCTCGTGCGTTTTTCTATCATCCGTATCGCTAACCAACGGCTCCAACTCATGTAGAGTAGCTGAAAGCACACAGATATGAAATTTAATGCTGCTATCCATACACGATCGAAAGCTTTATACAGATTCATCCTGCATGTACATTAAGATAATCGAAAATATATATATAGTATATTCATAGGAGAACTAAAGGTGGAAATAAAGGAGCTTCAGTAAACATTAGTTTTCTTTTTCTTTTTTTTGCAAAGTGTCTAAGTTGTTGGAACTCAAGGGAACAAAGTATTAAGGTGATCTCTTATTAATTGTACAGCAAATAAATGAGCCGGAAGCAGCGCCTTGGTGGGTGGGTTAGTGGTTTAGTGGTTCAGTGGTTTCAGTGGTGGGTGGCTTTTACTTTTCGGGTGTCTCTTTGGCAAATGCAAAAAGGAAAAACTTTAAATCAAAATCAAACTTGTGTGTGTTTTGTGTGTGTGTGTGTGGGTGTTGGCATTGAAACAAAAAATTAAATTATATGTCGAAAATGACTTGGTTGAAGCGTGTTTGGCATGGGTTATCCTTCAATTTTGGGTTTGTTTTTTTTTGTTTTTAGAATATAGAACGAAATTCAAACCAATTTGTTTGTATATTTAATGTATAAATTCGAGTTGAATGCACCTTATTAGTAATATTTTTTTAGTATCTGTAAGCACTACAGCCAATGGGTTTTGTACACTATTTGAAGCTCGTTTCGCTGTAAGCTCAAGGCGTCGCAAGACCAAAGCAGTTTTTGCATTTTGAAGCCACTAATTTTCACTGCGATGCAGATGCACTTAACAATTTAGCAGATATATAGAGTAGAGGAGGGATAAGGTGGTATTTCTATTTCCGTTTCCGTTTGCCTTACCTATGCGCTTGCACTGTAAATTTTGTTTGGTTTTGTTTCGGTTTTTGGAGATTTTTCATGTTAAAGCCCCCTGCCAATATCCCTGACTAAATGAATATATGATATATAGTACGAGTATGTCATGACTGACTGATGGATAGTTTGTTCTTGTGGTATGTGGTATGCTATGAGTCTCTAATAATTCCGTTTCACACATGCAATGAAACTAAGGCCAACAACTCCTATTCCTCGGAACTGAACTGAAAATACTTATAAAAGGTATGTATCGAACAACCTCTGCGGCCGCAACATGCTCCGACTACACTTTTGCTAGTTCATCAATCGATCCATTCATCACGATTAAATTGCATTGATATCCATCCACTCATAATCCATAATTCCTTCTAGTTGAAGCACGTACTCGCATTCGTATTCGAGTTCATTTGGGGACTCATTCAAGGCAATTTATCGCTTAGCATGAATACAAATTTATGTGTGTGTTTTTTTTATGGTTTCGTTAGCACTAATATAAATGAAATTTCGTTCAACACTTACGTCAGCTTTTGGCTAAAAAGATATTCTTGAATGTGTTTTTAACTTTTGTTTTCTTCTTTTCTTTTTTTTTGTTCTTTTGTAAAGGAATTTAGCATAATTTCGTTCTATATGAAATAGATTTGAAAGACAGTAAAAGTATTTTGCTAACTGCTTGAAACGAAAAAGTAATCATTAGTCCATAAAAGCGATCAACAAAATATTGGCTTGTATATACAGAAATCATACGAAAAATAATATCAATAAGTTATACTAGGAATATTACGAGTATCTATCTTAAGGCTGAGAGCACTGTATACATATATAAAGAGCTATATATGTATATGATAAAGCATAAATTTACGACGACGTGTACATAAAAAACTTGATTTGATTCGCATTTTTTTTATAATAAATTGTATATAGGGCTTTTTTTTGTGGCAGTGCTGAGAGTTAGAGAAAAGTTTTAGCTACATTTACCAACACTATTCAACAAAGATTTCTATTACGTTTGTTTTTTTTTTTTAGATATTTGTTTTTTGATCAATGCTGCTGCCACTGCACAAATTTTTCATTTAAAAATCATCTTGAAAAATAAACAAATTTACTCTTTCCACACACAAAAAGGTTAGTAACAAAAGTTAGTTTTTGTTTCGTGAATTAGTTGGTTACGTAAAGAAAATGATTAGAAATCAAATGGAAATTCATTTTAGTAGTACGCTCATTCTTGTTTTTGGATTGTTTTTAGTATTACATATAGAGTATTATTTGAAAGAAACTATACGCTAATAGGAAATGTATTCTTTATCAGTTTTTTTTGTTTTTTTTTTTTGGTTTTTTTTTTTTGTTTTTAGTATTTTAAATAAATGCTTAGCGACGACAATTTGTTGTCGCACCTTCTTTCTGATTTGTTGTACGTTTTTTATGCACCGTTGGCAGACCTGCACCCATCACCGACTGATGGGTGTGACTGTGGCCGTGGGTCTGGGTCTGGTTTAGACTCTGATTCTGGCTCTGAGTGTGACTGTGGCTCTGACTGGATCGCAGGGCGCCCAATGAGATACTCTTTCGAGGGTAATCGCCGGCCGCGGCCTTAGACGTCGCCTCGCCGCCGCCCTTAATCCGCCGAACATTCGGCCAAACGAATTGCAGGCGGTACTCTGTGCTCAGTTTTGAGATGGTCTTTCGAAATAGGCCATTTGACTCACCCGCCTGCGAAATAGAAGAGCAGAAATCACATAACGCAAAAGGGGTGACAAAATTAAGAGGAGAGAGAAGAGAAAGAGAAAAGAAAGAGCATTGCATTGTCGTATTGATTGTGAGAACAAGTTATATAAATACAATATTATAATTTACGTAAATGTTATCATTATTATAGTGACGATGATCAGACCACACATGTAACAAAGAAAAGATGGAGACGAGACCGAGTTTTCAGGCATGGAATAGAGAAACGGAGAAGCGGGGAGAACAAGAACGAGAAAGAGAAAGAGAAGAAATACACACAATACAAGTATAAATTGTAAATTTTGAATATCTATCACTAATTGATGGTTTAGTATTCGGTTTAAAATTATTGATTAAGTCTGAATATAGTAGCACACTTATACTAGATTCAAGATCTACATGCACTACACAAATCACAGACAGAACTCCTCCATAACGATACAAGTATTGAAAGTATATCAATAGAAAGTGCCTGAATGGTTGCAACAAAGAAATCGATGCAAACAACTTATGCAAATGTTGAAGAGTTCTGCAGATTAAAATTGTACATTCAGGTCGAGTACAAGGCTGACTAACTGACAGACGGACTGACTGTCTGTCTGTCTGACAACTCAATGGCACATCCACACACTGCATGAAAGTATGTACATAAAAATGTTACCCATTGCCGCAAAAGGCGAGACGAGTTACGGAATGTTCAACAACATGTTCAGCACATGGAAAATGGCCAATAAAAGGGCCCAGAGAAGTTATAGACAGGAATGGCGAAGGCAGAACGGACATTCAGACTGATAGACAGGACCAGCGACAGGACTAATAGAAATTGTTGCGCGTTGTACGCTTCGCAGTCGCAGTCCCAGTCCCGGTTCAATGGTCCGAAGCGCGTCCTATCTCTGATCGGAAATAAAAGACAGTTTTTTCTCGCTTTTCCCAGGGTTCTTTATGTGGCGCCACGAAAGAAGAGGCACACCAAATGCTGGGCGTTGGCTTCTGCAGACATTTCCGATGGGAGTCCACTCCAAATGAGATTCACAAATGATGTCTGCAAACTGATTCCGACATGCTTTTCATTCAAAACTCAACCCAAAAACACATACAGACTCGTACATATATTAAAATACATAATACCGAAGTGTTACAGACAGATATTTGGGATAATGGATGGGAGTCCAATCCATTTAACAATTGTGTACCTGTTTTCTTGTGGCTCCATCGATCTCCGTTGCAGCGGGATAGGCACGTCCATTAGGCACAACGGGTGGTCCCTCCGATTTGCTGCGACGCGAAGGTGTCCCGCCCCGTCCCTCCGACTGCAAATAAATATACAGCACACACAGGATATATGTAGTACGATGTATAGTTAATTAGTTGGTCATTAATATTACGCATACGCCCTGTCGACGTGCGTCATCAGGTGAAACTCAATTAATTATGTATTGTCAGGGTGTGCATGATAGCAAACAGACCTTACGCTTGGGCACCGCTATCTCGAATGTCCTTGCAACATGTGCTGCTCACTGTGTGCCTCATTATTAATTAGTCCAGAGGAAAGGACCCCACCTTATATAAGATTTTTTTGTGCTCTGTGTGTGTGCGGTGTGTGCTTTTTGTGGCACTTTTACGAGCACCACACCACGACTTAAACGAATTAACCCTAATGCCAGCCCTGGCGTAAAGGCAAGCCCCATTCATATGCAAATAAATATGCTAGTATATAGAATTCCAAACACAAAAAAAACTATGACCTGCAGTTAATGCTCTTTAAATGTGAATAAAAATACAAATTTAAAAAAATAAAGCCTGTCAATGTTTAATTAAATTCAAACGTTTTCAGGCGATTTTTTAATGCTTAATTATATGCAGTGACACCACATCAAATGTCAAACGATTATACGACTACCAGATTATAGAGTATATTAAATATACTTCTTTCTATTGCTCTTTTGCATGCACTTTTTTATTTCCCTCATGGACCTCTTCAAATGTCAAAAGAGCATTAAGTTTGTGTGTGGGCCATAAAATGAAAATACCATTATGTGCTCATGTGGAGGTCCTTCTCTTTTAGAATTCAGTTCTAACTCGTCCATGGACACAGCAAAAGGCACAATAATTTTTGCATTTTTATATGCAGACATCCTAAGCTTTAGCTCTTCGTATAAGGATATGAATTTAAAGGAAAATTACGTGGTTGCATTAGGAAAATTAAGCGTGACAAAATATCTGGGATCACATGAGGAAATACTGTAAAAACTATGGGAGGACAAAAGTAAAGAGCGTTAAACAAGTTGTGAGAAAGCAATCTGGAATCCCTTTAATATAATGCATTCATTATCCTCCATCTTTTGTCCCGAAATAAGTAACCAATGAGGAAACGCCTCATAATTCCAAGACACTTCCTTTTCTGCTTCCATATTGACAACCTCATTTTATACGATATTCCCCACATAATAAATATGCATGCTTCCCAAAGACTTTACCAGGCTATACCCATCCTTTCTCTCTCTCTCTGAGTATAAGTATATCCTGCACCTGGCGCATTTTCCGCAAGGGAAAGGTCATGCCAAGGTGAAATATGGATTAAGGAATGGAGAGACTTACCCGCGCCAGACGATGTGCACTGGCTTCTCGTCGTGCATCTGTATATTCCGAACCTATAATAAACTCGTGCGATTTATATGCTAATTCTGGACATTTTTTCCGACGCGGCATCGACGGCTCATTTGTCGGACCTGCAAACAAATGCAGAGAAATCCCAGATCAATAATGTGAGGCTGTGTGACATGTCCTCCAAGAGAAATGTCTTTCAATCTACGCACCATCAAATTGACTTTGATTTTGATTTGGGGCTGGCGCCCGTCGCACAACCTCTGGCCGCGAGTTTCCCGTAAATTCATGCCAACGATAAGTGCTCCGATACTCCGAGTGGAGCTGCTGGAAACAAAAGATATGGATAATATGTTAAATCAGGCATTAAATTGTGTATGGTTTATATACATTTTGATTAAAGATTGTCCTTGCTTTCGACAATGCTTTCGACTTTAACAATTAAACAAAAGATTTCGAATGATTAACTATTAAGAGGAGTATTGCTGCAGAGGAGTATTATGAATAAACGATACGATACCCATTATACCCAAACCCATTTTCCGCTGTGAAGCAAATCGACTTTATTTAATAGTTGTGGGGCTTTACAAATGTTTCAAAATATTTTGTTTTTCCGGTTTATTTTTTTTAAAGAAATTTTAAAATCCGAAAAAAAAAATATACCATAAATGTCATTAGTAAGATGCAAAAATGATAATTATTTATAAAATACTCTCAAAAAGTTAGATAGATAATGGCCACACTTTCAAACAGATCTTCGCTTGAATTGCTAGATTGTCAATCTCATTTCTCTCTAAAATAGGTTGAACTATTTACAAACCTTTAAAACAAAGCCTTTTCTTTGTAAAACCATTGTAGAAGCTTGAATAGCTTCTGTCAACAGGGGACTCTCCCTGTAACATTCTTCAACACGATACCGTATACCCCACCATTAATGGAGGTTTCTCTATTCATAAAAATAATTACAAGTACCAGCGCACGCATGGCAGCCGAACAATGGAAACCGAAATCCACGCCACAGACACATATGCCTGACAGGGAAATATTTTCATTTGCCATGGTCAGAGAGAGCCCCGACCCGAGCCCCTTTTGGCCAGAAGCGAACCGAACCAATTGGCCAGTTAGTCAAACGGGTTTCGGGCGCTCGGCCAAACTGCGGTTTGTGTCGCATTTCAATGCAGCAAACAGTCCAGCTGTCCTCCCACTTTCGCTCCATTGCGACTGCAGCCATTTGATAATTGCGACAACTGCCAGCAAAAAGAAAAATCCATATTAATAGCCAATTTTTCCACCAGTACTAACAACAGTTACTGGCGTATTGTGCTACTGTTTTTATGGCTACGACAGCCGCGTATCGATCCTTAGCCAAAGGGCTTTGAGACACTTGCATGTAAGCTGTAAATTGGGTTGAAAACTCCCCAGAAAGCTCTCCAACACAAGCTACTGTCAGACATTTTCAGGACATTCTAGCGAAGCAGTCAAGACAGCAGTCGATTTAATTATGCCTCCACTTGGAGTGGAGTTCTTTCCCCTTTCTCGTTTTCAAGGAATTTATATCCACCGTGAGCTTAACTTTCGTTGTCTCCTTCGTCGTTTCCTGTTCCACTTTCTCTCTATGTGTGTGTGTGTGTGCTTCGAGCGGAAAATAATTGGCTTCCAACACGCAATGTCAAAAGACAAAGTACATTAGTCATTTACTCTTTGCCTTCCTTTCTTCTCGGGTTTAATTTTAATTTTAAAACAGATAAAAAGGTAAGCTAATTGGCAGCCATCGACAAAGGTCATGTAAGCTTTTAAGTGTACAAAAACAAATGCATCAAAATGAGTGACTGAAAATGATGACAAGGTTTGCCACTGGTTTTGAATTTCTAACATTGGATCATACGATTTAATGGCAAGGATGAGAACTTTTTTTTTTCAGTGATTTCCCAGTCAAACAGATTTCAAGACAGTTTCAAAAGTCACTTAATAAACGCTTTAAAAAAGGAAATATTTGTGTAATTTAATGCCGTTTCCCTCAGCACTCGACGAGCCACATCTTCACTCAATTAACCACCATAATCAGAGCACAACCAACTAGACCACACTCTCTCCCTCTCTCTATTAAGAACTTTCCATCAATAAACTCCCTTTCCCCAAGCAATGACCTCTTGAACAATTAACCCAATTGCTGGCAAAACCTCTTCTTCCGTCTAGACGCTAGCCACTCCAGCTATCGACAAAGGCTTCAACTCCCCAGAGCGAAACCGCAGCAATTAAAAACTCCATTACAAATCAATTCCTGGGGCAATAAATAAGGATTATTTGGCGGGGGGAAAAGCACCTTTAAAGGTGGGCCAGAGCCACTCCAAATACTATATTCCGCCGGCACGCACTTCATGCATAATTCAGTCGTTTGTCGTGTGCCGGCAGCTCACTTTAACTGAATCGACTGAGGGAGTGCCAGCTACTGTGCCGCTATGGAGAGGTCCATGAAGAGGTGAGGCCTACTGTGAGGTTCGTTTGTCATACGAATTGGCAGTTGATGTCAGGGGCGTCGCCATCGAGCATGATGCTAATGGTTCCGATGGAGGACTTTGGCTGAGGTATTGCATGGGTATTCGAGTGCCACGTGTCCGTGTCGGGCTCCCACACCTGCCGCCCCGCATTGTTAGGTACTATATTTATTGCCCATCCAATGTACTCGTGTCTCCTCGGCAGCTGCGACTACTATTTATCATGGGTATGGCAGCAGCAGAAAAAAACCCTGTACATATATTTCGCACCCTGATTTATGTTTCGTGGTGGCATCAATTGATTGCGGTTGCACTCTGGCATAAATATTTAAATATGGTTTTACTTCTGGGTAGTCTATTAAAAATGTATGTGCCGCAAGCCGATCCGCTTAAATTGTGTGGGGAAAACATTTTGCATAAAAATTTCCAACATTTATGCAAGAGCGAGCGAGAGAGAAGGACAGTCCCACCGCTGGGAGACACTTAGCCACAGACGCAGCGGCAGTCGGCAGTAGGTAGTCGGTAGTCGGCCTACGTGTCTGTTCAGTGATGTTGAAGTCCTGATAAGCTCGGTGACATCTCAACTATCCCGCAGAGAGTGCCCGGCAGAGCAGAGCGACATGAGATGAGAATGAGGGTTGGCATATTTTAATTAAAATTTTAAATTCAGAAGAGTTTAATTATGGTTTAAGAGGGGAAAACACTTTGAATGCAAGTGAATTTTTATAGCCATTTATATGGCCATCCAATTTAACTATCGTATAAATAACTAACGAATAGTAAAGCGTTTACGTATGGCGGATATTATTTTGTCAACCATTGGCAAATTTTACCAGCCCTTAGATCAATGCAGCAATTTGTAGTTGTAGTTGTAGTTGGTCCTATAAATAGCCACCGATGCCTTTGACCTCCCCCCGCCCACAAACTTAAAGAATGCTTTTCTTGTGTATTTATGGGATATCGTACAAGAATGCCATATTTTTCATAGCATACTTTCCGGCGTCAGCTTACACTGCACCATAATCCCCAACAAAACACCAACACACGCATACTGACCACATATTTATAGCTGGGACTGCATGTGTGTGTGTGTGTGTCTGTGAGTATTTGAAGTGTATCCGTGTGCGTGTTTAATCTACCCAAAGGGACCTTTCAAGTTTTATGCGGGCCAAAACAAGCAAAATGACACCTTAGAAGCATAGTTATCGCCTCCCAGATCCCCCTAGATCCTTGTTTTGCGGTAATACATGGACCCTGTCTGTGTGTGTGTGTAGGGGTTTGGTTTCTTTGAAGTGGAAACAAGCATTTCAGGGCAAGGAAAAGATAATTTTCCACGCCAAAAGGTTTGTTTGAAGAGTGTGCGGAAAGTTTGTTGCAATATATATAGAACTCCCCGATTCTCCATAGATCTGCCTTAGGTTAAACCTTAAGCTACGATAGATGTTGCACTCTAACTTCTACCATAAATTTGAACTTTCTCCCATGTAAATGTTTTCCCCCTCCCCCCATCAAATAGTAATTTTGCCTTATCTTAAATGAATATTGTTCAGCAAACTTGCATTGTTTGTGGAACTTTTGGGGCAGCCCTCGCTTTGGTTGTTTGTAAAGTTTTTTCATTTACATTTAGTTTACGATGCATTTTTGCCATTTGACACCATTTTGTCTGGCAGAGACACCGTGGTGTCTGAGTGTGTGCCTGCGCTTTCTTTTATGGTTTCCACCTGGAAAACCCTCCGTGGCAGACACATGCATACAAAACACCTGCTCTGGTGGCCAGCTGTGTGGCTGACCGAACGACCAGGTTGGAAGTCTGCCACTGCCCAACTCACACACACACACACACACTCTTTTCTGTGGTGCGTGCCTTTGTGCCACTGTGGTTTCGTTTAGCTCGATTGCTCAACTAACCAGCGCCTTCGGGCCCGGCCCTGGCTGGGCACTCGTAGACGGCTGCCAAGACTCGATGGATAGGCCTGGCTCTATGGCCTCTCTGCTGCTGCTTGTTTGCATTTTGTCTGCAGCAGCAATTAATTCACTCAGGATTGGCCCCAGGCAGAGGCATGCCACTGCTCCTGGCTCAAATTTAATTGCCTGACTCCTCCCAATCTGCCGCCTGCCTGCAATGAAATGAGACAGGCCCAAAAAAAACACCAGCAGATTGACTTGCAACTGGGGCTCCAGAGGAGCATACAAATGACCATCTGGAGGTCAGCGCTTAATGAGGTGGTCCCGGGTCGGAGGTTGCCTTCATTAAATTAAAGAATGCCGCTCATTTGCATGGGCGACGCTCTCTCTGGCATTTTGCCTTCTTTGGGCCATAAATATGGATTAGGTTTCCCGCTGAAATGGGAGCAGAACAACCTGCTGACAACATTTAATTAGTTGGGAATTAATTTATACCCCTTGCGAGGTTTTTAATAAACTTGTACACAGAAAGTAGATGTACAAGTTGTACAAGAAGAAATGAGAAAAATGCAGTTGCTTGAACTTTAAATGGAATATGGAAATGAGGGAAAATAAGTGAAGGAAGCTGGAGGGAGGATTTCGTGTATCTATAGGAAAGTATACCGAGATTCTGGTCTATAAATCAGTCCAATCAGGGATTTATCAGAGTTTTCTTTAGTATGAAACCAACAAAATATTCTCAAAACTGTTTAACTTTCAAAATTCATCGCCACACAAACTGAAATTGATTGCAGTAGAAACAAACTTTATCAGAATTCTGGCACGATTTGCGTGCTCATCCTTTTAAGCGGTTTTCTGTTGCCACAAAACTTTGGTTAAGGCCAATGTGCCACAGCTTTGCAACGAGTTGTGCAACAAAATTTAATGTCAACACACAATTAAGCTCTGGCCAGCAAAAAAAAGAGGAAAAAACAGCAAAAAGGCGTTGAAAAGTTTCCATTAAATGCGATGCTCGCGGATGTTTGCTTTAAGCCAAAAGTCGGAAAAACCACACAAACACTGGGGGGGAGGGAGGAAGGAAAACAGGGAGCCAGACAGGAACCGGAACGACTGACGACTGACGTATGGGACGACAGCTGAAAAGTCATTTGTATGCAACCGCAAATCGGAGGACATTAAACTTTTAAGACGCTTTTATTGCACGTGTATCCTACCCCTCAATGGGTGGTCGGTCCTTCGACAGCTCTGCGGCTGTGTGTCCTTTTCAATTCTAATCCTTAGAAGAGTACCTTTCGACCGTATGGAGTGACGGTGACTCTGGCTCTTGGCTTTGATTTGACGGCTTACCGGTGACATGGCTGTCGATGTGGCAATGTGCTTGATTTATATGGCCGCACAGTCCATGGGCGAATCTCAGTAGGATGAGACGAAATTTCTGTGTATTCTACCCAGGAGCTGGGAAAACTCAAAAATATATTCATGCGCTCCCAGGCACGTTCCTGCCACACCTTTCGTGCCACAGAGATACACAGGACTGTGGCACATGGAATATGAAAGTGGAAAGTTGCAGGAGTTTTCTTAAGTGCATTTGTGGGATTTCCATTTGATCTGCATTTCCTGTGTCAATTTCAATTCAGTCCACCTTTTTGTGGGCATTAAAATCCATTTAAGTTATCAAATTCCTGTCCCCAGACACACGCACAAACAAAACAAAGGGCAACTTTTCACACACACTTGAGCTGGAAAATTGCAGCACTTCCTGCAGCAATTTATGCAGGCGCAAACTTTTCGCACCTCCCACCCACCGCCAGACAGAAGAGCGTCTGGTTCTTGGTATACACATTCCTTGCCCTTCCGTTCCCCTCCTCCCCCATATTTGTGGGTCTGAAATTATGTGCATGGCAGGGCCGCAAGCGAGCGGGAGGGGGAAGCCATACTTAATTGCATTTTCCTGTCTGTCCCTGGGACAAACTTCAAATGTCTGCAGCCGACGCCAGCTTCAATGACGAGTTACTGGATATCTGTGCATCTGTATCTGCATCTGCATTTGCATCTTCTGTGCTCCGCTCCGCTCTGCTCCGCTAAGCGTTATTCAATGTTAAACAATTAAAATGAAATTCGATGCCATGCCCCCGCCTTCGAGCTCTTTAACAAATACAAAAAACCAAAGGAAAACTATTTTCCGCCGCTTGTGCGTGCTTCGAAGCGTTTTTTGTTGTTTTTGTTTTCCTTTGCAGGCGATTACCGCACGAGTGCATCTTGTCCCTGTGTGTGCGGGTGAGTGATTCTTTCAGTGTATACCGGTATCGTATCGTGTGTGCGAGTATCTGTGCAAGTATCTGTGTGAACTGCTGTGCTTAGTGCACTCATGTGAATAACGACGATGTCGACAAGGCGACATTGCCATCGATGGCACGCGCTTCGCTTACGACGTTCTAAGGTGCCCCGAATGCCCTGCCATGTGGTTGAGCAGCAGATGGGAATCGATGGGGAGATGATCAGGAAACGATAAGAATTGGGAGATCATTAGGGCCTTTGTGATATCAGAGACTAAATCATTATCAACTACTTATGCCACTCCACTGAGATTTTTCTTATAAGAAGTTTCTAATTGCTCATTAAGAGCTTTTCAAACTCTCATAGTTCTGTTTAAAAGAGGGCATTTCCAAGTCGTTTTACTCGCAACAAATTTAGTTTCTTTCCACATCGATTGGTAGCGCTGCCTGTCTGTATCTATCGATGTCTTCAATGGGAGACACTGCAGTGGAAAGCTCATCAAAAGAGTTTTAATACACTCTTATACTCAAAGCCCTCTAAATAAGATTCCCCCCCCTTTAAACAGAGCATTCCAAATTCGTTTTTAATCCACTAAAAAACGACTTAGCTTTCCACTATTTTTGGTGGCTTTCCTCTTCTTGTTGGGTGGGGTGGTCCTTCCTTTGGTGGCGTCTTTATCTGGCCGCCGAATCTGCTGGCAATTTACAATTCCTCGGGGCAGCAATCAAAATGCATTCCCCAGGAAAATCTCCACTTATATAAGGACACAAAAACTTGCGTCAGCAAAAGGAACGCAAAGCGAATGCCCAAAAAAGAAAACCCCAAATATGACGTCAACTTCATCCACTCTCAAGCATCCTCTCATCCTCCAGCCGAATGTGTAGTCCTCTGCCGCATTCTCTTACTTTTCCGCAAAACAAAGTCAAGTCATTATGCGATTTTGCCCAGCAACTGAAAGGAAAACTTTTCGCAGTTCTCAGCGCATAAAGATTATGCTCAGGCTTTGTGCCTCCTTTCGAGACCGAAGTTGGCGCTATGAAACCGTAAACAAACCGGGAAAATGGTAATACGGAAAAAGTATGACTTAAATTAAGAGTTTTTTGTGCAGGTCTCTTGTTTCTGACAGATTTGAATATGTATGTGAATGTGCCTCAATTTGGGGCTTGGGGGAGCTAATTTGATTAATGGACATGACTATTCGGGTTTGGGTTTGTGGTCAAGCCATAAATTACATCACGGCTTACGTCAATGAAGTCTCTTTAGTTCTATGTACCATGTTTCTCGAAAAGAACTTTCTTGCCAGACCACCTTTTATTTAAATTTCAGTCTTTTGGCAATCGAACGCAGTCCACACTCTGTGCTTCCTGGATTTTCTTTTCTGTGGTGTCTATGCAGGAAGCGGGCAATCGGAAGCGTTTATTTAGCGGCGATTTAGGGGAAAAAGATTGGAGCATAAAACACAAAGACAGACAGAGAGTGACGCATGCATTTATGGGTATTTATTTTGGTATTTTAAACGAACTTAAAGTAGAAGAAATATTCCCTTTTTTTGAAAATAATAAATATAATCACAGATATTTGGAATGGGTTCGGTAAATAACCTTTTAATATACTAGACATATCCCAAACGGGCTATCAAATTGTGGTTTTATTCTAAGATTCATTGAACTTTTTCTGTCAGAACTCTGACTTCATTCCTTACACTTCTGCACTTCTGGGATTATTTATTTCCATTGTCATTTACGATTTGATCGCTCATGCCCCCCTTGTCTGGTAATACATTGCGCAATCAGCAGAAAACTTCACTAGAACCATCGCTTAAACTGAGTTGAACTTCAGAGAACCTGCCACAGCGAGAGTTGGCTTATCCCTCAATGATGGCTGGCAATCGAGAACAACATGGGATGGACGAGAACGCTGGTTGAATGCCATTAAGACAATGCAGCATAAAATGGCACTGCAGCATACAGAATAGGAATACATACGAATAGGTATATATGTATATATGTGTGTACCTCCTATCTTTCATGGCTGTGTGCAAATAATTGTCTATTGTGTGCGCTTATTTCTCTTATTCTTATTTTCGTATTTGTGCAGTGTATTTTCATTTTAGCTGCATATCAAATTGCGCCAAGACTGAAGGCTGTGCCACAACAATTGTTGTGGCAAATGATCGTAATGCAGCATGGCATTGGGAGGTAAATAATATGAAATTATAGCCAGCCAGCGAATGACAAATTGCCAGACCCAAGATGACATGTCTCTACAGACCAGCAGTAGTTTTTTCTTGCACAAATATTTGTCATAGAAAGTACTGGGTTTTGGAATTTCTTGAGTTGAAGAGACTTCTAGTTGGGGAATCCTTAGGCTTAGTGATAGTGAAATTCCTTATGTTGAGGCAACTCCCAGTTAACTCTGACATCATTCCCAATACTTTACGAGCCTGCACATCCATACTGCCAGCCAATTGGCAATGGATTCTCTTGTGTTTGCCAAGACCCGAAAGCTAACACATTACTTATAAGCAAATAAGGTCAGAATGAGGGGAGGAACACACCCCTCCATGGCCACTTAAATATTTTACGCTTTTCTATTGTTGAGCAAAAGTTTTTTGCCCCGCCATCTTTTTTGTGCCCGCTGTGGAACGCATAAAAAATGCATACGCACACGGTTTCCTCGTATCGTTTATATAATGGGATTTCCACACACAAGCCCCCACTGTACATTTTTAGGTTTTTATGGAAAACGAAAGAAAAGCGCAGCAAGAGGCAGGTAACACTCTAAGCGAAATGCTGAAAGCGTTCAACATTTAACTTTTTATGCAAAAGAGTGAATATTTTTTGTGTTTTTTTTTTCGGAGCAAGTGGGCGTGTGAGGCTGTCAAGGATTGCAAAAAGGAAAACGAACGTCTGGATTATAATACTCGTAAAAATATGCAGTTTTTTGCAGAGAGGTGGAACGTGGAGGTGCAACAATTTCTAGCAGATTTAGATGTGTAAATAATAGGACATTTATTCAGGGAATTTAATCTTTAAGGGGGGCTCAGGCAAACTATTAGAGCTTCATGAATAGGGATTATGCATAATGTTTGAATAGTTGAGGATTTAAATGAAGCAAAATATTGCTTAAACTATCCATGATTAAGTCATTAAAGAGGGATTAATCCAAGGAAACTGCCACTCCTGTCGTTAGCTATCAAAAAGATTTAGTATCTAAGTGATTGCTGATTTTCATGATCTATTAAGTTATGGTTTCCCAATCCCTTATATCATATTGCACAGTCTGGGAACAGCCATTACACTGCCATAAACACCACCATTAGGGATTCCTTTCAGGACTCTTCTTGACGCCCAGAATAGCCCCCCCAAAACCGTCCAATGAAATTACTATCAACGTCAACAGCCTCATGCAACTTGGTCGTCAGCCAAGAGACCGAATACTTTTGGGGAGAGAGGAGACCTGACCCCCGAAGACTGCGTCACGACAGAGCCGGGGCGCCACTGCATATAGCACCTGGCAGGCTGGCAGGATGGCAGGATGGCAGGCAGGCAGTCAGGGAGCCTGGCGACTGGCCCCGTAATCCATTCACTTGCGAAGAGGAAATTATTATAATTGCATTAGTTCCAAAGGCAGAAAATTGAAATTGAAATACGTTAGACGATGTCGGGCATGGCCGGATGCTGATGGATGGGCAGAAGGATAGATTGGATGAGTGTTCACTGTACAGATGGCCAGAAGGAAGGGTTCTGCCTTTAAGTTGACGTAATATGCCCTGGCTGAGGCGTGTCCTGGTGCCATATGGACTCGTTCACTCGGTTAATGCCTCCTTTTTTTTCTCGCTGAAAATTAATCAAAAATAATAGACTCTCTGGTTTTTTCTTTTCTCAGAAGAGGAGATGTCCTTAGCTCGTTTAATCAGATAAGACGGAAATCATCAGTAAATTGCTTATAATTGACATTAGATACTGATTACGTATACGCCGCCGGGGACCGGGCTTCAGAGGCTCCTCTTTAATGGGAAAAGTTCTGTTTTATGTGTGTTCTCTGCACTCTTTACAATCGCCTGACGTTGATGGGCACGGCTTGATAGACATTTCGTGCCTGTTCCGACGTTCGTGCGCAGTATTTTTAATGCCTGTCGATTGGGAAAATCAATACGGAAAATGATTCCTCTGATTAACACGGAAAACGCTAGTCAACCAACAACTAAGCACATGTCCAGCATATACGTGTCGAAAGTCAGAGTCAAGGATCAATGGCCCATTAAAGCATTTGATCAATGAAAAAACCCTGCCACAAAAAGTACAACATTAAAGAGCCATTAAAGTATTTGCTCAAAAATGCCGAAAAAACGAGAGGCACAAAAACATATAAAAACTTCTGGGAAATGTAAAATTTTTATATGCCCTCTGCATGCGATTCTCTGATTTGCGTTGAAAATATGCAAATATCAAAATGAGTGAGTGACTGACGGCGGAGGAAACCTGAAAGTACAATCGAAAGAGCCGGAAAAGCGAACACAGAAGTGGGGGAAACTCTCGTGCGACATGTGTTTCAGCATTTCACCTGTCAGGAGAGGAGGAGGAGCTTATATAAAGTGCACTTCAGAAATGTTTGCCATTAGCTGGCGCTAAATTTCAACTCTCCCAGAGGCCAAACAGGAGTGTAGTTTAAATTTTTGATTTCACAGAACCGAAAATGTTGACCTCAAGTAATTAGAAAACTTTTGTGCTCCTCCCATCCGTCGTGATTCATGGAGTTTGCTGTTCACCAAAAGAACTTTTCGTTCCTCCCAAATCCTCTAAGGATTCAGCTTTCAATTTGCTTCTGGTTTACCTCACAGTTTGCGCAGTTCTCTCCATATTATGCTGCAGTGGTAGAAATATGCGCAAATTGCCTTCGTTAGATGCATTGAAATGGGGGACTGGGACTGGGACTGGTACTGGGGACTGCACACTTTGGTAGACAATTGAAATGCCAAGTTTTCCATTATATAAGCATAATTGAAGGCTTTGCTTTGCCGTGGAAAGCTTAGAAATCAATCGCTTTTGAAGTGGGAAAATTGCTTGATTAGGTTTTTGTTTCTTTAAAGATCTTTGGGAAGTTGGGATTTATCCAAGGCTTTGTACATTTCTATTTTTAACAATTTAGTTTGAACTTTAAGCATGGACATTTCCTGGAGACCATGTTTTTACTAGGTTTCCTTCTTCAATCCACTTCAATTTATTCTTCTCCATTTCTTTCTATTCTATTACTCTGTACATCCCTTATTTATTCTCAAATCTAATTTCCTTTACGGATTTGCAACCATAAAAATATCTAATGGAAACACTTCTGCCACACTTCCCCCACAAAAATGCCCACACGTACAAAAATATGTGCCAAAAAAAAAAAAGAGAGAGAGAGAAGACAAATGAATTTGGTTAGCATTCAAAGTGGAAAGTGGAAACTGTCAGGCAGGACGACTCATCCTCGTCCTTATCCCCACAGTTTCCTGCTCCCATAAGATAAGATGAGGAACAAAAGACAGCAGCAGCAGCCCCACAGCCACAGCCACAGACAATGCTGCCATAGAAACCTCCAACAAGTGCGGATGTGGCTGCGACTGCGGCTTGAAGACTGTAGGACTGGCGATAAACCCAGCATAAGATACGAGTAACTGAAACTACTTATGGAGAGGCAGAAGCAGTTCCTGGGGCCGACGCCCAGCTGACAGCAGGGATCGATCCGAAGGAGCAGAGCCAGCAGTACAAGGAACCCCCATATGTGCGGCCGAATCGATGGGCAACGACTGATGGACTGACTGGCGACACATAGCCGGCACTTCTTGTTATTGCTGCTGCTGCTGCCACGCGAGAAAAGAAGGAGTCCGGTGGGGGGTGGCAAGGTGTTGCAATAAAAACTTTTGACTGCTGCCTTGCCGCTGATGTAATACCGCAAGGCAATTTTCCTTCACTGCTGTACGTCATATGGTCGAACAAGCGGCACAAAAACAACAAGAACTTTGAATAAAACGCCGGCTGAAAAGCTGCTCTCCCTCTCTGGGAGAGTACTCTCTCTGGTATTTCTCTCTCTCCCTTCCCTCCCTCTCTTTCTCTCTCACTCTCCGTTGCACATGCGCGTAAAACCATTTGTGTGTGGCTCAATGTGAATTTGTGTAAAGTTTTTTACTTTGAAATTGGCCAGAAAAATGCATTTTTCTTCTTTTTTTGCCTTTTCCCATCTATAGAATGCTCTTTCCTCTGACATGTTGATGAATCAGCTGTTCTGCACAGCCACTGGAATGGCCTTAGTGGAACTTCCTTCCAAAGTGAGCGAGTGAGTGTCGTGTCCATTCCATTCCATTGAGTGAGTGTTCCAGTGAGTGGCGACATTCATTTCGGTGTCGGTCCTGCTGCCGGTGGCTCCCCATAGTCCATGGGCGACCGTGGCACCCCGGCCGGCCGCCACAGCTGGCTGAGTACCCGTGCCCCCGGCCGCCGTGTGGCACCGCACCGCTGTCTGTGCCACAAGCCATATGCTATTGATTTTCTTTGGGGGGCGGTCTCCTTTGCCTGCCTTTTTGGCCATTTTTCTTTGCCTTGGTCTTCTAGCCCGTGTTTCTCGGCTTACTTCGCGTTTCGCTGACGCGCTCGGTGTCGGCCGTAATGTCAGTTAATTTATTCTCCAGCCAGAGAATATATTTTTGTTATTTACTTTATGTCTTCACAGTCCTACAAATACATATATTCTTTTTGGTCTACTTTTCGCTTGGAGCTGAGTTCTGGCTGCAAAAGTAAGTACGAAGAATGTTGCATGACTCTGTGGCTTTGGCTTCGGCTTTGGGCCTGACTGTAATGACACTCCAAGGATTGTAAGGTGATATTGATCAAAGTTATGAAAGAACTGCCAGAAATGTGACCAAAGGGAAATCAAAAGAGATGGATGATGGCACCAAATGGTAGAATAAAAGAGGCGAAAGGATATTCCAAAATCATTATGGTAAATATTATTCAGTAAATAGTGAATAATCACTTTATCCGACGCTTTAGAATTTCATTAGAAATACCGACAATCATTTTGTTGAATTATGAAAGTCATTATTTACGATTAATTTCACTAATGACCCTGGAGAATGTACTTCTAACCCCGAAAACAAACCCAAAATGTAATATAAAATATTCATGTATTTCTGCCGAAATCAAAAATGCACCCTAATCCCACAATTCTTTTTGGTCGAGTCATAACTCAGGGCCCGGCTTCGGCTTCGAGTCACCCCATTTTCGAGGCACTGCATCCGCCATCGCCCACCCCCCCCAAACATCCCCATTCACTTGTCGCCTGCAAGATTGCAATAAAAATCCATTACAAACACACACACTCTCCAACAGAAGACAGACACAACTGTCGACGATAAATCAAAAGAAAGGCACTGTGTGACGATATAAATGCAAATGTTCGCAGTCTGCAAAGTGGGCTAAGAGGCTAACAGAACGAGACTCTTAAAAACAGTCGGACGAATATGGGCTTCAATTGGTTATAAAAGATTGGATGGGGAACTCACCTTGTCTACCGGCATTGATGGGCACGCTCTGCACAGATTCCAGAATGAGCCAATCATAGGGAAATGCTTTTGATGTTGTACCAGAAAATACAAATTAAATTCAACACGCGCACGTAGGCTTATGTATATTCTTCCTTCTTAAATTTTAAGTTTACTTATTTAATTTCTTTTTACTTTTATTTGTTTTGGGCTTTACTTTTGGGAGCAACAACCATATATATGTAAACGGGGGACACAAAATCACACGCGCTTTCAGTTCGCTTCCGTTTCCGCTCTATCTCTATATATCTCTCTCGTCCTTTGCACTCTCTCTCTCTCCCTTTCTCTATCACTCTCTCTCTCTCTCTCGCTCACTCTCTATACGCACACGCACCTGGATAATGCGTAGCGAAGAAAGTGCGTTTGTGTTATTGTCATAGGCCGAAAAATTTGATGAGATTTTGCCTGGTTTTTGAAAATGGAGAAAAAGGAGTGAGAAAAAGCATTGCATACCAGCAGGCGCCATTCAACGGTACTTCTGTTTTTACCGTTCTTCCACTGATGATCTCATGCACAAACCCGCACACACACCCCAGGGGCAGAACTAGTCTTCGAAAATTTTGGTATAAACCCACGGAATATCCTAGTAATTAGCCAATTAAAGGATTATGGCAATGGGAAAAACAATTTTTTATTGGCTATAAAAATCCCATAGCACAACACCCTCCCCTCCCACACGCTCGTTCTCGTTGTACTGCCTTTTATTTTTATGCCCTGGCAAATCGATATCTATTTTTCATGACAGCCCTGTGGTATGCAATACTTTTTTGCCGCCTCGCATTTGGACTGCAATTTTGCGATAATCTCTCTGGTTTTTCTTTCTTTTTTTCTTCGGATATGGCCACTGGAGCGAGACTTTTTCGTGGTTTACCCCGTCGTTAAGGGGGGCTACTGGGGCATACAAAAACAACAACAACAACAACAATAACATATATTAGAGGTTCACAGGAAAACACACTTTTTCAATTTGAATTGAGTTTTGCACTGCTGCTGCTTGTGGACTCTGCTGGTGCTATGGGTATTGCTTCTCCTTTGGTTTTGCTTGGATTTTTTCACCGCAAAAACGTTGGCCACTCGACGACGGTACGAACACGACTGTGAACGTAAAGTGCTGAGTGCTGCAACGAGAATCCCCAGAAGCAGTAGTGAAGCAGCCCCCCAGCGCGTCGGCGTTGGAGTTGACGCAGGGCTTGGAAGTTCTCCATCTCTCGGTCGCGAAAACCCGGTGGTTAGCGGGGTAGTTACCCGCTTTATGGAAATTTTGATTGGAAATGGGAGAGTAAACATATGTTTGCAGGGGCGTCGAAGTTCCAAAATATTTCATTGATCATTTCTCACTTCAAGTAGTTAAAAATATCGCACTTTTAAGGCCTTAAAATTAACTTTCTTTACATTTATTTTAACATTTGTTAAACATTGTTAAATATTACACTTTTAAGGCCATCGATAACTTATTTTGGTTTTTTTACAACACTTAGTGGTGGTATCGATTTCAAGTACTGCCTATCGCACAAAAATATCAATGTCCAACATTCCATCTCTATGCAGCATATTGCTTACGAATGAAATGATACGTTTTATGCTTTGACCTTTTTTGTTTAAACCTTCAGTAAAAGGGATTTCTTTTCTTTTCATTTCTTGTAGGAAATTGATTCATAAATCGGATTAAATTATGTGTACAGGGCTGAGAGTCTTAGCTAGATGGTATCATCAAATCGAATATCGAAATCGAGGAATATGATTTCCGATCATGCACAGGGAACGATTAACCCTTTGTCGACCAGTAGGTATTTAAATACATAAACGAATATTATGAATCTTGCGTAATTTTAGCGCAGTTCAGGTAAAAGAGATCATGGTGTATTTATAGTGAAGACGAATGATAGGATGGATCTACAAGAAGAACTTACAAGCAGTATTATTCTCCGCTGTTGAACTCAAGTCGTTTAGCTATTTATAAAGAGGGGGGTAAAGTGGGTTAAACTTGTTTACAAATGAAATGATACGGATTCGTCGCGCTATTTCCGAGCAGGTGAGCTCTTAAAACCATTAAATATCAATATATTAACTCTCCCGAGACTCCTTCCTGTAGCTGCCGCAGCTGAAGAACATTTACCATGCCCTGGAAGTGCCCCTGAAGAAGCAGCAGCTGCAAAATGCCCAGCGACCGACTCTGGAATGGACTCTGCCGGCTTCCATTGCGCAACAGGAGCAGGAGCTGCTGGATTCCCTGAGGAGTCACACCTTCGATGCCACCTACATAGAGAAGGTGCGTGTAGTGCCCAGCGCTGGACGCAGTGCCGCCAAAGTGGAATTCCAGCTGCAGCCGCAGTCATTTGTGGAGCAGCTACTCCGGAAAAGACAGCCGGAGGCTCTGCCACTCTCCCCGACCGACGAGCATGTGGTTGTGGAGTACAGTTCCCCCAATATCGCCAAACCTTTCCATGTGGGCCACCTGCGCTCTACGATCATTGGCAATGTGCTGGCCAATCTCCACCAGCATTTGGGATACCGCACCACGCGCCTTAATTACCTCGGAGATTGGGGCACACAATTTGGGCTCCTGGCGCTGGGCGTTCAGCTGAACAATGTCAGCGATAAGGACATGCAGAGAGCACCCATAGAGACACTTTACAGATCTTATGTGGCCGCCAATAAAGCGGCTGAGGAGAACCCAGAAATTGCACAGCGAGCGAGGGACCTCTTCACAGCCCTGGAGGCAGGAACAGACGACGCGATGGCCCAACAATGGCAGCAGTATCGACAGTACACCATTGAAGAGCTCTCGGGGGTCTACAATCGGTTGGGCGTCCACTTTGACAGCTACGAATGGGAGTCGCAGTACTCCCAGCAGCAAATCAGTGAAGTTCTGGAGAAGCTACGGTCTGCAGGAATTCTCCAGCGAGAAGTGGATGGCCGCGAGATTGTGGTGGTGGATGATCGACGCATTCCAGTGATCAAAAGCGATGGCTCTACGTTGTATCTGGCAAGGGATATAGCTGCTCTCCTCGAGCGTCACTCGCGTCTGCAGTTCTCCCGCATTCTCTATGTTGTGGACAATGGCCAGGCAGATCATTTCAATGCCTTATTCAAGACAACCGCTGCCTTGGACAAACGATTGAGTCTGGAGCAGCTAAAGCATGTGAAATTCGGCCGGATTCATGGTATGAGCACGCGCCAGGGCAAGGCAATCTTTCTGCGGGATGTCCTGGACGAAGCACGCGATGTGATGCGAGAGAAGCGAATTCAAACACCAAGTATGTAGCGGCAAAGCATCATTCTATAAGAATTCATTCTTGATAATCATTTTTTTAGCCACCAGATCGAATAGCTCTCTGGACGATGAAGATGTCTGTGATATCCTGGGTGTTTCCGCCGTCCTCGTGAATGTCCTCAAGCAGCGTCGGCAACGCGATCATGAATTCAGCTGGCAGCATGCTCTTCAAGTCAATGGGGATACGGGCATTAAGCTCCAGTACACACACTGCCGGCTGCATAGCCTTTTGGAGAACTTCAAGGATATAGACCTGGAAAACATTAGACCCGATTGGCAGCATTACAGCCAGGAGCCAGTGGATGCCTTGGATCTGCTGTATGAGCTGGCGCGTTTTGATCAATGCATTTGGCAATCCAAAGAGCAATTGGAGGCGTGTGTTCTCGTTAATTATTTGTTTGGTTTGTGGTGCGTATCCTTAAGAATCCTATATACCCAGAAGTATATAATCTGTTCTCTGTACCTCCCCTAGCAATGCCACAAGTCGTGCCCTGAAACGTTTACCTGTAAAGCAGGAGAGCTGTCCGCTGAAGCAATCACAGCGTTTGCTGCTCTTCCAAGCCGCCAAGCGGACCCTGCAGCAGGGGATGCAGCTACTGGGCCTCAGGCCACTCAACCAAATGTAGAGAAGGCGACAATCTTTAACATAGTTTGATATTTATTAAACATTTTAAACTGAAATGCAACGTGAGAGACCTGTGTCCGCCTTAGCGCTTCTTCCACGTGTACTTTCGACGTGCTCCTTCCTGTCCGAACTTCTTGCGCTCCCGCCGGCGATAGTCACGTGTCAGCAGACCGGCTGCAATAAAAGCATGCAACATAAATGGCAACAATTAGCGGCAAAAAGATAGAGCAGTAGAGGAGGGAGGTTCAGCATCAGAACTTACCCAGACGCATTGACTCAATCATCTCTTGATCAACGAAGCTGCGCAAACACATGGCAATGCCCCAGCGTATGGCACCCGACTGACCGGATGGACCGCCGCCTTCCACATTGGCCTCCACATCGACTTTGCCCATCAATTCGCTGTAGTTCAGCGGGAAGAGCAGCTGAAAAGAACAGACCACAGAGGAAGCACGAATGAAAAGTGGGGCCACCGTTAGATGTCAAGTTCAGATGTCGCCCCCGAGGCATCCATTGTACTATAGAGATCTATATAATAGTTTTAGCTATACTGTATTCCCCCGAATGCGACTGCGAATACGGTAGAACTTCCTGTACAACAATAGATAATGGGCCGAATCGTTAGCCAAATTAAATGTCTGTTAGCCGCAGGCACTGCAACAAATTGTTGCATGTTTGCCCTTGGGGGCGGCTCGTCAACTACGGCTAGTGTGAACTGTGCGATGTCTCTCTAACAGTAGGTGTGATGCAAATTATAAGTGCATTTGGCAGAGGTCTGGGGATAATTGCAGAGCCGCAGGCAAGGCTCAGCGGCACGCGCTGCCCTCCCAGTCGTTAATAGTAGGGGGAAATACAGAACAAATGTAGAAAACAAAAGTATTTTTAATTCAAAATTGTGTAACTCTTGAATGAAAGCTTTTCTCGTTTGTAAAAGTAAAGAAAGGTGGGTATAATATCTATAAGTATGAAAAAGGAATGGTATTTCTTTGGTAATATTAAAGGATTCTTCCCTTCAATAAGATATAACTTATATAAAGAATTACAATAATCAAGAACTAAATTATGGATGATCTAAGACCAAATAGGAAAGGTTCCGTCGGGGCAGCACTTCATATAGGGAATCGATTGATGGTTTCTGAGTATAAGAAAAGTATCTAGTAATTAATTCTGGAACATCGTAGTTAAATTCAGAGAAAGAATTATTGACAGAATGAAGATAGCTTCTCTATTAAATTAATTCCCCAATCACCTGCTAAATTCTGGGAAATCTTACAATTAATATCACATTTGTTGCATACATTAAACACCCCGAAAAAAAAACCCACTGTGACGCCAGTTTCAAAGTTCACATAATCCCACAGATCAGATCACAACAAATCGTATTTCAAATTCTGAATTTGGTTTTTAGAGCGTCAGAGATCTGTCGATCCGATTGCGTGGGAAATAAAGTCCAAGCCCCCCTTGGCACAATGGTCCACGGCACACAGACAATAAACGTTATGATTAAAAAACAATAAACAATAAAAACCTCAACAATCAAACGGGGGACAGGCAATTTTTTAACTCGTTTTTTGGTAAACCAAATTGACAAACGACAATCAATCAAATCAAAAGATTTTCGAGATGAGAGAGCGCCCGGACAAATTTGTGATTTGTTTAAACAAATTGCTAGACAGATGACTTCACGCTACAGCGAGAAACATTAAAAGGCTTTAGGATTGCGAACAAGATTTTTAAATTAATGTACACACACAATTAACGACAGCAAAAAAATGCTATAAAAATAGCAACCAATTTGCAGAAAATGTGACGAGGCGCATTCACACACAAGAGATCAAAACTGGTTTATAATCCCCAAAACGCCCCCATAATCGTTAGGGGTTCCCGCAACCCAATTTCAGTACCAATTTTCTCAGAAAGATATGGGGGTAGTTGGTGGTTCCAGATTCTCTTAGGAACTTAAGGGACACCTTCCTGTGGTCTTCCCCCAGACATTTCTACTAGAACACTCTCCATCTTTCTCAAGATTATGTGGAGGGGTAAATTCTTTAGACAGCCGGGCATTTTGCTGGCACTTCAAGAATATTCGCGGGTACCTTTTATTATGATTTAAATGAATTTTATAGTTTGACACATCCAACGACGACGACATCTTCGTGGGCTATCGTCGTCGTACAGCCGTAAAAGACAGTCACATTGTATGTCGGACTACATATAGTATATATACTAAGTGTACTGTATCTACATCTTCATTGACGCGTCGCTCGGGGGCTTAGTTTTGGACACAGAGCCGGAGACAAACGGAGAACAGAATATCATTTTGGCGCAGTTCTTTTTATCAGTCGATTCAACGTCGTTGAGCGTCCGCGTCTCAAGTGTCGGAAAATTTGTTGAAGGAAAACTGTCTATAAAAAAAGGAATATCTTTCTTGGGAATAAAATGTCGCGTCGATTAATCAAGCCACGGCACTGGGCCTGTCATTAAAAGAATAATCTAAGACTTGGGTCAATTTAAAGTGAAATATTATGTAGAAAAAGGACTCAGAAAGGCGCAAGAAAATAGTAGAGTTTTGAATGAAGAAAGTCTCTTGAATATTTCTTCGAAATTCAATTTAATTAGTGGTGAAAGATCTATAAATCTGTTGTACATAAATTGAATTAAAATTCTATTAAAATAAAGATGAAAGATATATCTATAAACGTGTTCTAGAGCAATCTATTCATTTAATTAGCTACAATCATTGAAATATCTGCACAAATAAACGCTCTTTAGATCTGTGATAATACTACGAAATGGAATGGAAAGCCCCGCTCATGAATAACAATTGAGATTTGTTTACTACGTTTGTTATCCTTTAATTGGTGCACTATGGCACACAAAATTCAATTGCAAACTGCATGCACACATGAGAGATAGATCTAGTAGTAGGTCTATACTCTATGTACTACATCTCTCTCTCTCCGTATCTGTCTCTGTCTCTATATAACCGACTGCGGGCATGCGATTCAGGTTCAAGGGCATTATGAAAGCAACGCAACAAATAAAAACTTAGCTCGGGCCAATGCGTTTGCTCTGCCCCCCCTCTCGCCGACCCCCTGGACACAGCATTGTATCCACAAAAGAAAAAGTAAGAAAATAAGAACTCAAATTGATTTCAATTATAATTGAATCAACGCTCGAGCGATAAGAAATACACGAGAAAGTATAGTAAGCGACCGACGAGTACAATCGTCCGTCCGTCCGATCGCTCGATGGCGTCGCAGTTTTCCCAAAATGGCCGTCGCAGCCGACCAGCAGCAAAATGGCGCTTCCGGGCCATCCGTCGATCGGCAATTAAAATCAACAACAAAAGCGTGCCGCTCCGTTCCGTTCCGTTCCACTCTCCGATAATCATTTGCTCTATTTAAAGCATACAATACAAAAGGTATTTTTTTCGTACCTTCTGGCTTTTTGTCAGTGCGAAAAATTCATCAAAAATGTATTAATTGTTTGCAACTGCAAACTGTAATCACACGGGGGCGTTTTTGTTAAAACCAATATTTGTTTATGATGTTAGCGACTTTTGGACTCGACGCGAAGCGACTCCCTTGCCCCCCGCACCTTGTGGCCACAGACAAACGATAACCAGCAGACCACAACAGATCGATCTCCTCTGGTCTATGGAGCTCCGAAAACTGGTTTCTCAACTACGCACAGAATTTGATTAATTTGCTCGCATAATTTAGCCAGCCCAGTCTCCGATCTTTTGGCCTGCCTTGTTTATCACCAGATTTGTCTAATAAGTCAGCAAAAATTTGTACGCAAAGAAAGTTTTTCAGTTGCCGGGCAAACAATCTCAACTTCTTCTTTTTGTTGAATGCCGATTGTTTATGTGTTTTTTATTTTTGTTTATATTTTTGCGAAACAGGTTGAAAAGATTTCCAGAAATTCTTGGTGGTAATACGATACCAGATGTAAAATCCAGTAAATGGAACCTAAACAAACTTAACGCTTCGTTGGATAATTGAGATTTGAGATTTCAGACAACAATTAACTCGATTCTGTGCCAATAGTTATGCAAATAAGCTGTAAAAATATTAGAAAATTAGTTCGTCATAGTTTTCCTCGACTCTGCTTACAGTTTTCTTCGGGCAAAAGACATCTAAAGATATACATATATATATTTAAACAATAAATAAAATAATCTAACGAAAAGATAAGCCAAAGATGAGATTAAGATAAGAAACAGGAAATAAGAAAGAGATTAAAATATAAGTACAACAAAAAGAAGCAAGAAAACAGCTCATAAGAATAGATACAAAAATACTTTAAAAACCTTTTCTTAACTTCCATTCTCGAACCGCTCCTGGACTGCTTTTAGAGGAATTTGCACTCCACACTGAATGAATAAGTCTGTAAACTTTGCCTCTCTCTTTGACATAAATTGTAAATAATCTGAACAAACAAAAAGCAAGCAAAAAACTTAAGCAAACATAGTGCATGGTTTGGGTCCAGAGAGGGGCTAGTAGTACTAGAAAAAAGGCAGAGAGACATCCCCCTTTGACAAGAACCAGTAGCAGTTGAAGATAAATCTCCCCAGATTGTCTGGCTATCACTATGATTATGATGATGCTATGATGATGCTGGTAGAGGCGGCTTATCGCTGCGTCAAATGGCAGGCGGGCGCTTAGATAACAGACCAACAACCGCCAAACGAGTGGAGTGGAGTGGAGTGGAGTGTCGCATTCAACGCAGATCAGAGCCAAAATTTGTAGACAGAGTCCAGAGCCTTTTACTCTTAGTTCTCACAATCGAAAATAAACCAAAAGAAGCCTCATATTTGTGCAGATATTTGGAAGAAAGTAAACTGGAAAGATCTCTTTCATTCAGTTGGACTTGGACGCTCTGCGGGAGCGATCAACCAACCTATAAACTTTCCATCCAAACTATCTTTTGCAGAGACTCAATCCAGTATGAAAATTGGGCTATAAATTAACGCTTCGATCCCCGTTTGGAAAGTAACACTGTTCGTTTATTTATTGGCAATTGCAACGCATCGACAACGGTCTTAGCCACAAAGTGCATTGAATTCCGTTGAGTGTTTTAGCGCATTTTTGCGCGTTTTGATTCACCAACAAAAAACAACGACGACAGAGACAAAGACAGCGACAGCGACAACCAACCATCGACTGGCCATCGTCATCGCCGTCAACACCATGGAGAATCTTGGCTATAAGGAGGGCAGTACGAAACCCCGTCGCATGACACGTTCCATCAGTGTCGTTACCAAGACCGAAGTGGAACAGCCGCTCAATGAGAATAATGCAAATAACCGGTAAGTGCCACCGATTCGAAAATAAAACGAAGTGGAAGCCAGCTTCTGCCTCTGTTGCAGTTTACACTGAAACTTGACAGATCTTATATGTAAGACTCCCCCCCAGATAATAGCAATAATACAGAATATGAGAATGTGTTTGCCAAAACCCGAAAAACAAAGACACGGAAGCGATTTCATGATTTATGTGACAAATTGAATAAATGGCAATGGACCTGCAATCAAAAATAAAGTAAAAAAGATCTTCTACCGAGAGAACAACAACCTTTTTTGTGGGGATTGTTTCTGGAAAGTTTTCACGTGCAAAAATTACATTAGATTAACATTTGAATTACTTCACAAGCCAGCAGTCGAGTTAATTATTACGAAATTGCCATTGAACGGGAACAAAATTAAATACAATTACTATAATAATAAAATAAATAAAAACCAACCAAAGTGTAGGAGAAACCAATTTGTAAATCGGAAACGACTTTTCTTTACATATTTGGAACGTAAAAAGTTAAAAGTTTCTGTGGAAAATCCTTTAAATACCATGGAATCAAGGCAAAACTGCCTATATCTTCTTTTTTCCTTTTTAAAACACTAAAAAGCAGCTTTAAAGATATCTCACAATATTAAACTTATATTTTGCTGGTTCTTTGTTTAATATTTTTCCATTTATTGCACAATATATCTTTAAAAAAATTCCCGATTTAAAGCGACACTATTTCCAATATCCTTTTACCAAAGAAAAGGGGAAGAAATAGGATTTGAAACTATGGAGAACTTCTGAGAAACAAAATTCCATCCAAACATAAAGAGGTTCAGAGCTGATTAAAAACATACAGATCTTAAAAGTTGCAAAGACTTTTTGGTGATATGTTGCTGGGTTAGTACCCTTATATATCTTTCACCGAATTAAAGGATCTTCTAACAAAGAAAATACCCAAAACTTGAACACTTTCCAAAGACCAACTCTCAAAAATCCAAAACGATTTCCACACCCACTCGAAATCACAAATAATTTACAAATTATTTTTGGCCATCTCTTGCTCTCTCTCTCTCTCTCTGTGTGTGGAGCTCTCTCCTCTATATAGGGTTCTCTCTACGAGATCTCTCCGCGATTCTCTCTGTAGTTTACCTCTCTTTAAATCTCGATTGACGACTTAACCAACGGCTTATGGTTTTTCATCAAGCTCTCAGTCCGGTCAGTCGGCAGTCGGTTTTGGAACAACAATGCAGGCGGACGCGTTTGTGGCTTGACTGAAAATTTAAACGAAAAACCTAAAAAGCTAAAACGCGTTCGTAGTGATTATAAAACCAACAAAAACCAGACACACACACAGACACACTCACACAAAAATTGAAAAATAGAAAAACTGTAGAATAGAAACAAGCAACAACAAAACGGAAGTGAAAAATTCGCGTTTTTTCACACAACATTTTTGCATTTTCCGCCCGTTAGAGATGAACACAATTGTATAATCACCACAAAAGGCTTCCATTGTAAGCCACTTGTCCCGTTCCGTTCCGTTCGAGTACAACCCCCCAACCCCCCCAACCACCCCCTTTTCGATCCGATCCGGTCCGGTCCGTAGTCCGTATGGCATTCGGCGGTGCTTTGTCTCCCATGTATTTTGGAAATGAAATTAGAAATTGAAAATAGCTCATTGGCGAATTGGCATCATCCGTGGATATGGCTGCAAACGGTGTACGTATTTTAAATGTGAGATAAAGAGAGAGAGAGAGAGAGAGAGAGTTAAGCTAAGTGATCAACAAAGAAAAGGCAGGGTAGCCAGCCCTTACCCCCACTGTAAAAGCCACCCAAAAGTTATACAACAAGTGCATGGACAAGGTCTAAAATTATGCAAAAAATAAAATACATATCAGCCATAAAGCGACTCAAGCTTTGGTCTTGGACTTCGCCAGAGATCACAGCCGGCACTCGGACAATCCATCAAAAAAAAACAACAACTAAATATATCGCCAAAGTTGGCATAACTCTGAAAGCAAGAAAAATAAAATAAAATTATTTAAAATTATTCATGCTCTCAGCAAACAAAACAGAGTCTCGAACTCTAGTGCTCTCAGTGCCATTTACAAGCAATGAAAAACAGATTTACAATCTATAAAAAACAGAGATGAGAGCCAGACAACTGCGACTTTATCTTATGCTTCAAGTTTTAATTCAAAGTGTATGAATCATTAACCATTCGGAAACTAATGGTAGAACTTATTAAAACATATGTCTGTAAGCAGTTGGAGAAGTTTTCTGAACAAAAACAAACAATTCAGAGTTCTTAATGGACTTTTAAGAAAAACAAAGCTGAGACAAAGACAAAATATGTCAAAGATCCTTAACAATTCGGTAATTAATGGAATACCTTTTTTGATATCAAAACAAAGAAAATAGTGATTTTTGAATGTGGAGAAATTCTTTAAAAAAATGAAATTTTTTCTTATAGCAAAACGGAAGAAAATAATTATTTTTAAGTGCGGAAAATTAAGTAATTAATGGTATAACTTTGATGATCTTTAAATGTGTTTCAAAATAGTAGCTTCAAAATAAACGAATTTTATTCGTTTACCAAAGATATATTTATAGTTAACCAAAGACATGTTGTTAATAAGTACACTAATCTATACCTTAGAGTTCTTTCTACACCAAACCCCCCACTTGTTTCCACAAATGAGATAAACGTGTGTCAAACCCGAGACTAATTAAATTTCTATGTTCCACCAATACAAAACTATCTTTCACTAATCATAGAAAAACATCTCTTCAACATAGCTTCAAATCGATTCCACCCAACCTGATGGTGCGATGGCGGAATAACAACACGGACGCCATGATCGAAGCCCAGTATCCGACAGCTGGAGAATTCGAATACATGGAGTGTGGACCGTCGCCGCCGGCGGAGAGTGCACCGTCAATGTACGACAGCTTCGAGGAGCCCACCAGCGAGCTGAGCGTTCAGATCTGCAATGATACGCTCCGGATTAGTCTCATCGATCAGATGAAGAGCGCCACCGGGCGAGTACGTTTATTCGAGGACATTGAGCAAGGCAATGTGGTGGCCGAGAGCACGAAGACGCACTTTGAGTCCGCCTCGAAATTGGAGAAGAATCTATGCTATTTGTGGGCCGCGTTTCTCAAGCGATGGGACCTCATCGAAGGCCTGATGGAGGTGGGTGCCGATCTGCACTTTTGCGATCAGAATGGCATCTCCTCCATGCATTTGGCGGCCTTCAGCGGATGCCTGGCTACGCTGGGATTGCTCGTCTCCAAGGGAATGAATGTGAATCTGCAGTCCAAGTGCTATACCCCACTGCATTGTGCCGCCTTTGGCAATGCCGCTGAGGCGGCCAAGTTCCTGATCAACAATGGGGCCGACATCACCAAGGACACCAATAAACCGAACTGCGAGGAGAGTCTCCTGCACTGCGCCGTGCGTTCGAATGCCCTCGAGTGTCTGCAGATCTTCATAAGCGAGGGAGCCGACGTTAACTCCCTGAAGCCGAATGGCACCAATGCTATCCATTTGGCCGCCGATCTGGGCAATATGCAGTGCCTCGAGGCCCTGCTCAATGCCCCCAATGCGGATGCGAATGTAAGGATCTGCATTCGAGAGAAGGAGTCGACGGCTCTGCATCTCGCTGCGGATGAGGGAAACGTGGAGTGTGTGGACCTGCTGCTGGCCAAGGGCGCGGATGCCAAGTTAAAGAACCATCGAGGCTTTACGCCGCTCCATCTGGCCGCACGCACTTCGAGCCTGGAGTGCGTGGAGTCGCTGCTGAGGAACGGGAATGCCGATGCCAATGCCGAGGACTTTGATCATCGCACGCCGCTCCACGCGGCGGTGGGAAAGTCAGAGAATGCCTACGACATCATGGAGACACTCATCCAGTGGGGTGCCAATGTCAATCACAAGGATATCTACGGCTTTACGGCTCTCCATTTGGCTGCGCTGGATGGCCTCGTGCAGTGCGTGGAGATGCTGATATTCCATGGGGCAGATGTAACCACCAAATCGAAGAAGGGCACATCTGCACTGAACGTGATCACCAGGAAGACACCCTCATCGGTGGCCATGATCCGACAGAAGTTGGATGCAGCCATCACGCTGCATCATTCACAGGTGAGTCGCGAAAACACACCTTCAGGCGGCAACATTAGAAGTAATTTAATGTGTGTTCCTCCCGTTTAGGATCCTGTCAATCGTGAGGTGGAACTGGAGCTGGACTTTCGCCAATTGCTGCAGCATTGTCATCCCCGGGAGATTAGCTATCTGAACACCTTTGTCGATGAGGGCCAAAAGGAGATACTAGAGCATCCGCTCTGCTCCTCCTTTCTGTACATCAAATGGGGAAAAATACGCAAATACTACATTGGACGCCTGATCTTCTGCTTCAGCTTTGTGCTCTTCTTAACGCTCTACGTGCTGACGGCTCTTGCCCACAACTGCTACAATGGCAGCAAGGATGACAATACGACCATTCAGGCCCAGGAACTATGCCAAAAGCAGTCCATCCTTGGGGATATGCTGCGCAACAATCCGTTTGTGATGGAAATGCAATGGTGGGTCCTGGTGGCCATCACCATAGTGGAGATATTCCGAAAGGTTTATGGCATTACGGGCTACTCTTCGTTTCGACATTATGTGACACAAGTGGAGAACATAATGGAGTGGTTTGTGATCACAAGCGTTTTTGTCATCTCCTACATCTACACGAACAAGACGTACACCTTTCAGAATCACATTGGCGCCTTTGCTGTGCTGTTGGGATGGACAAATCTCATGCTAATGATCGGACAGCTGCCAGTGTTCGATGTCTATGTGGCCATGTATACCAAGGTCCAGGGGGAGTTTGCCAAGCTCTTTATGGCCTACTCTTGCATGCTGATTGGCTTCACCATTAGCTTTTGTGTGATCTTTCCCTCCTCGTCGTCATTTGCCAATCCATTTATGGGCTTCATATCGGTGCTGGTCATGATGATTGGCGAACAGGATTTATCGCTGCTGATCAACGATCCGGATGGCAAAGATCCACCCTTTCTGCTGGAGGTCAGCGCGCAGATCACCTTTGTGCTGTTTCTACTCTTTGTCACCATAATCCTGATGAATCTTCTCGTGGGCATTGCAGTGCACGATATTCAGGGTCTCAAAAAGACGGCTGGCCTCTCAAAGCTAGTGCGACAGACGAAGCTCATCAGCTACATCGAATCGGCGCTGTTCAATGGATATCTGCCCACTTGGTTGAGGAATCTCTTGCACTACACGGCCTTGGTGTCCCCTCAGGCGTATCGCGTTGTCTTGTGTGTCAAACCGTTGAATCCAAGTGAGAAGCGCCTGCCCAGAGACATTCTAATGAAGGCCTATGAGGTCGGAAAGATGCGCAAACAATTTGGACACACCATATCCTCGAAGAATCCGGCAGAGAACTATCTGTCCTACAAGAACAAGTACAACAACAGCACGAGTAATGGCTGTGCCTCAACGGGCTATGTGCTGGCTGGCGATCCCGACCCAGATGCGGGACAATTCACAACGCTAACGACCAAAATCGATGAGAATGCCGATCGCATCGAGTTCCTCACGCAGGAGATACAGGAACTGAAGCAGGCCCTCATATCGCAGCAACAGCAGGCGAGCAAGGTGATCGATAAGCTGCTGATTGTCATTTCCAATCAGCAAAAGCAGAATCTGCGCAAATAGTTGCTAAAAGCATTTAGTAAAATGATAAAATATTCGCTATATATATATAAATATATGTTTAGAATTGAAGATTTAGATGTTCCCTCCTATTGTGTAAGTGTTTTTGACCCCCCAGATGATTGTTGATATTATCAGAGAAGAAATTTTTGATATCTGTATACTATATACATATATATAGCCATATACCACACCATATTTTATACTATACCATACTATACTATATACTATTATATATATACAACACTATCTGTAATCTAGAGTTTAGATACATTAGAGGAGGCGAGCAGTTTTGATGTGTGGCTGGTTTTAGGCTGTGTCTTTTGTTGTTTCGAAGAAGAATCGTTTAAATCATAATTTATAATCTTAATAAATACATATGCTATATCTATTGTTACAAAGAGAAAAGCCCCCATCCTTCCATCCACTCACCTGTTCCCTGCTGTTTTCGTCCTCAAAGTAGGAGATATCCTGGCCATTGATGCTGATCTTGCCAGTGCCTGGCATTCGAACGGTGACATCCGCACGGGCCGTCTTGCGCAGACACTCATAGGTAGTGATGTACTGACGTCCATGCTTATCGATCTTTGGCTTTGGTACCTCCAGCTGCTTGGACTGGTCCATCAGGGGCTTTAAATAACGTTCAATAAATGCCTTGCTCTTGTAGGCATATGGCGACGCAATCAAACGATCCATTGAGTTGGAAAAGTTCGTGTATTCAATGTCCGCAATGCTCTCCACCAACTGCGTTTCCAGTTGATCTTTGGGCAGAACGTGGAAACCAGCGATTTCTCTGGCAAATAACAGAAAATTCGTATGATAAAACGCTTATGTAATGAACTCGTGATACCTACAGCTTTTGGTTTTCATCAGGCTTTATGCCACGACGCAGCATGCGCTCCTCTAGTTCGTACAATTTGTTGGTTTCCTCCACAATTTCCTGGAATTTTACAAGATAAATATGAATTCTAGTTAAATTAACATCAAATCCAGTTAACTCACATGTAGAAGCTGAAAGAAATTGGGTTTTCCCGTGTAGAACATGCTATGAAACGGCCTGCCCGTCTCATCGAACTCTGCTGCCTTGCGGGCGGGAAAAACTTCCTCTGGTGTCTTCATGGCGGGCCTTGCTTTTGGATCGTACAAACCAGAGGGAAACAGATACGATATGGCCTCCTGCAAAGCACATTTCGTCAGTTAAATACCATATCCTAAAGAGATCTACTTACATCGATGTCTTCCTGGGTAAAGGTCTCGGCATCGGCACCCATCATATTGGCCAAGTGCCGCTTGCCGATTTGGAACTCCAGGTGCTGCGTTTTCATGAACTCGTCGTGCTCGGTGGCACGTTTCAGATAGGCCTTCATGGCTTTGCTGACCTTTTGCTTTTGAATAGCCGCCGGTGAGGCGTGGACCGTCACTTCTGTGGCATATGAAGCCTCCGCCACCTGAGAAGGTTATGCAAACGTTTGGCATTATTGAAGTAACCGAATTGAGCACATAACAAGCTCTATATCTGCACTAGATCTACTTACCGTATGGCCTGCAGGCAGGGCCATTGCCTTGCATGCATTTTGCAGCAGACTTCTGTTAGTTTTTACTAAATTTAAACCAAAAACACGGAGGGCCATGGTTTTAGAGGTGGAGAACTATCGATGGCACTATCGACACTATCGATGGCACTATCGACACTATCGATGGTAGAGCACTATCGCGCTACTATACTATCGATGGTTCAATGTTTCGATAGTGGGCGATATTGGTCGATAGTATGGTACATATTCCTCGTTTTTGATATTCTTTGGAATATTCTCAGCTATATAGAACATTTAGCCCTGCCATCATAATTTTATACGATTGATGACTCAAATTTCTATTTAACTGGTGTATTCTTAATACTTGCTTTTATTGGATTTCTATTTACCGTTGAAAATTAAATTTAATAGATTGTTGAAATCCTGACATGCACGCACAGCCGCAAGAAGAAGACAAAAACAGCTGTTTGCTGCACAACGTGCACAGCGCGTAATTTAAAAAGAAAAATTCACTTTATTTCAATATGATTATGACAAAAACGCATTTTATTTACCATTGTCCTCCTTTACAAATGCATTTATTAACTAAATTTTAAACACACAACTTCAATGCTGATATTCTTCAAATATGGAAAATTGAAACATACACACAAATGAAAAGGAACAGAAAAATGCAATGAATAACCTTTTTCAACAGCTAATTAGAATTATTTGTTTTGTTGATTTAACTATACGCTATATAATTAATTATAAATAATTGCCTAGGCTTAGCGTTGAGAAAATATGGTTCATCGATTGCATTATTTGGATGTAATGCAGCTACTAGAATTATGTTATGTATATCAATATTCTCTTCGCTTCTAATCTTCCTTTTACGTCTCTTCTTCATCCTTATCGATCGTCATCATCATCATCCCTTGTTATATTTGGTCGCAGTAAAATTTTATATGTATGTATATAAAGCAATTATTTAATAATAATAATGCCCATCACACGCCACGCCTATTTCCACGCCTGCTTGAGCAATTTACGCGACGCTAAATGCTTAACAATCAACGAGCCCGATGTGAGAGCGACTAGCACTATGGAAATTAGTATATAGTCAAAGTCCTCCTTCAACAAATCGAACGTCTTCGAGGGCGCAACGCGAGTAACGAACAAATCTGCAACATAATTAAACAATTTAGTCATCCAGAACGACAATATATAGAGCAGTACGAACCTAAACCCGTGGCAACGACTAGACAGGTACTCTCCAGACCGCTGGGCGCAGTGTAAATGTTACGCAGGCGTGCCACCGTCTGGTTATAGTTAATATGGCTTTCCGTAGGCAAAGGCAACTCGGGTATATAGGGAATGGCCCCCTCTTCGCGTCCCTGGGTCGTGGAAGCAATGGGACGTCGAGGATCCAGCAAATGCCAAGGCATTTCAATAATGGAACCACTGGCAGTTCCAATTAGCACATGCTTATTGGTAATTCCGCGCTCTGTGATCGTCTCGCGGAGCGCTTCAACTATTGCGGGTATGATATAGGACTGACGCTCAACGAGCGGCATTGGCGGCGCCGTCAGAGAGCTCCAAACGCTACTGTTTGCCTGCGCCTTACCCTCGTACAGTTCAATAGTGGCTGTAAAATAAAATATGTCGTATAAAATGTACATTTAAATATCCTGTTTAACTCACTAATCTCCGTGCGTCGCACTTTCTCATTGAAGTAAGAGTAAGCGAGCCAATTTTCCGAGTGCACAATGGCCAATGGTGCGCGCACCTTGCGATGGGTCATCGAGAATATCACAGAGCCCGACACAACATCCACCAAATACAAGTTAAGCACGGCTAAAGGAATGATTAACATTATTATAGATTTTACTAAGCACTTGGCTTGCAGACCAGCTTACATTTGTGTGTGGCATCAGGGGCCTGGGTAACGAAGGCCACTAAATTGGGATTGATATATTTGTAAAGCACAGAACGATCGCCCAACACACGGCCCTGGGAGTGGACATGCTCAATGGGATTCTTGCCGGCAACAGCAATGATTTGCTGCTCGGAATGATGTCCGCCCAAACGGGCATTCCAAATGTGTGTGCACGAAAGTTTCTGTGGAAGAAAACAATTCAATTAGTGGGTTTTTCTACGGTTTGAAATTTCAGTACTCACTCCACCCGCATATTTTACAAAGTATCCCTCGAGTTGAGCGCTCTTCACATCAGCGGTATAGAGATACATTCCATTGGCCTGCAAACGATATTCTTAGAGGGTCAAAGGTCACTTTTTGGGTTAGATATTCACTCATTTACCAATGGTGTGGCATGCTGGGGATACACATGCACCTGATTTGAGGCATCGAATATCAGTATGCCCTTGACAAAGTCTTTTTCCGTCTCGGCCAGCAATGAAAGCTGTTTGATCTTAAAGTCTAGGTGCAGTAGTCCGCCCTCTGTGGCCTGTCCCGTGATGGGATTGAAGCGATACAGCACACCATTGCCATTGATCTGTAAATAAATGAGGATTTATAATTATTAAGAGTTCCTATTAAAAGATTCTCAAGCCGGTCTTACAGAATTCTTGGCCACAATGGCGCACAGGGGCTGCAGTGGAAAGTGTTTGGAGGTGCGCTGTACAATTAAATGCATTTGCTCGGCATTGTCGAAAGCATTTACTTTCGGTAGATACAGCTGCCAGTGATGTTTGCCCGAGATGTTGTCGATGCCAAATATCTTTCCACTGCGTGTGAGCAGCACGAGTATCTTGTGGAGGCCAAAGGAGTCGCGAACCAAACCCGCCCGCTGTGTGTCCGTAGGCGGTGGCCCCAGACCGATGACATGAAGGAATAGGCTTCTGATTTGAACTGCCTGCGTGCTAATGCGACGCAAAAAGGCACTGGCAATGTCTCCTAAATAAGAAAAAAGTCATCAATTTAGATTAAATATCGTAAAGATTATTTAGAAATAAACACTTTTGGCATATCTTACTGTCAAAACTTGTGGAATCCACTTTTGGGAAGCAATTTTTAGGGGTAAATATTAAATAAACTAATTCCTAGCATTAAGCAATGGTATCTTACCGGCTTTGCCCTTCATTTCGCTCTCCAAAGTGCCCTCTGTATCGGCCAGGGGCAGGTCCATGAACTGCGAATCAATTACATTGGCCAGAGACTCCTCGCGCGACCAACGCACTTTTCCCTGCTGCACGGCCACAATGGACTCCGAGCTGGTGCTGAACACAAACATACAACTCTTGCCATCGCCAGAGCGCTTCAGCTTGCAATCAAAGCTGTTTAACGTGGGTATTCCAAAGTGCTCGGGGAACTGTAGAGTCTGCTGCAGCTCAGAAACGGGCGAGCAATTATCCAAGTACGCAGCATTGATTTTGAGATTCTAAACGAAAGAATTTAAATATGAACGATTATGGATTATTGAGTTAAACAAGAAACCTACTCCTGATGTGAGATCCGCAGATACCACAATTTTGCGATAGTTAAAGCTGCCCACAGCATAGCTGGAGCCTTGGAGAGCACCGCACACGGCCTGATCCTTATTAACGCTCACGAGTTTGCCATCAACAATTACAACGCCATTGAGGCCCTGTAGGGAAAAATGAAATTACAAGATAATTCTTTGCTACTTCTTCTACTATTTGTGGTCCTGGGCTTACCTCCACTGCCTCAATTGTTCCCTGAGGCTCACTTTCCAGCGCAGTTCTTATCACTTGCGTGCTCTTCGACACCAAATCCAAGCTGATCAGCTGCTTGCTGTCCACACAAACGTAGAAGGTACCGCTGAGGGTACAGCTTTCTCTAGTGATCCAGGAGGCCATGATCTTGCTGGTGCTGCCAGTGCTGTGGCCCGAGCTAGCAAAGTAAGCGGTGACCTCGAGGTGGCTTCGCCAAGCCGGAACAATGTGATAGAGAATAGAATTGCTATAGAACCAGAGGGCATCCTGGGCCTTCTCGGAATTCAAAGGCATTATGGACCATTCCCATTCAATAGTTCCAATATTGGTATTCCAGCCACGCACCAAAGCGGGCGCATGGCCCTGCACTGTGAGCATATCGAATCCCAGATTGGTGCCAATTGGTGCGGCCGCCGTATCGCTGCTATCGACCGAGAATCCGCTCACTTGGAGCAGCTTAATGTCGCCGCGCGGCTTCTGTTCGAGCACCTGTCGCCACATAATGGCGCCGGTTTTCGGGCATAAAAAGGCCACGACATCCTCATGAGTGCTAACGAGCAAACGCGGTTGAAAGTGATTCAAATCGACGCGAGATTGCTTCAGGGCTCCCACATGCACGCTTCGCCTGGTTGTGGATGATGATCATACGACTCGTTACACAGATGATGGTCAATGGTCAATGAGTGGTTGTGTTGTGTCACTTACCAGTCGAATTTCTTAATCTGGTCCTCGTACAGCGCCGAGCAGGTGCTCAAAAGTAAGAGCGCTATGGAGATACCGGCTAAAACATTTATGCCTAGCATTTTGCGTGTATCGCTGTTTTGCTTCCGACTACCACAAGCACAAAAAATTTAACTACAAATGCGTTTTTATGTTATAAACTATAAAAAATCCACATTAATTCGTGTTTTCCGTCATAGCAAAAGGGGGATGAGAAGAAGAAATTGGAGCAGAGCAGGGTTGTCATCAGGTTTATCGGGGCTGAGGGAACCAGAACCTGTGGTTCAAATTGCAAAATGCTGGCAGCCCTATTAATCGGTCAAATAAACAAAGAAGAAGAAGAAGCTGTCTGCAATTCTGAAAAAATCGTGAAATAAATACATTTAAACGTTTGCAAATGTTTGAAAAGAAGAGCGACAAGGCCAAGGAGAATGAGCGAAAGCCTCGCGACGATGGCATTGAGCTGGAGAGCCACTTTATAATGCGTGTACCGAAGGAAATAGCCGACACTGTCCACGAAGCCATTCAGGCGGGGAACATAAAGGATAGATTATCCATTCAATTGGATCAGGACCTGCGATACGGTGAGGTCCGGCTGGATGACCAGTTGTTCTACACGAAGCTCGTGGACCTGCCCACGGTTGTGGAGAGCTACAAGACCATTGACAACAAGAGCTTCTATAAGTCGGCAGACATTTGCCAAATTCTGATCTGCAAAGAAGAGCCCGATGAAGAGCCCGAGAAGGAGTCGCCGAACAAGAACAAGAAGAAGGATCCCAACAAGGTGGACAAGAAGTATTTGTGGCCGCATGGCATAACACCGCCCTGCAAGAACGCCCGCAAGCGTCGCTTCCGCAAAACACTGAAAAAAAAGAACGTGGAGGCACCCGAAATCGAGAAGGAGGTCAAGCATTTGCTTCGCATCGACAACGAGGCGGTTCGTGTCGACTACGAGATAATCAATGAGGAGGACAAGCCCTCCGACGATCTGGATCAGTCGGATATGAAGCAATACAACGACGCGGATGATGAAATGCAGGACGACAACACCATGAATGCCAGCGAAAAGGCAATTAATGATAATGGCATGCAGCGCGATATCAATGTGGAATCGGATGATGATGATACCAGCAATTTCGCCACTCAACATCGTGCTCCCAACATGGGCGTGGCAGCCCACGACATCTTCGGCGAGGAGGTGTCCACCACAGATGATGAAGACGATGGCGAACAGCGGAACAACACAATGCAGCGACGCGAGCTCGAGGATTCCTCCCGCCTTTCAGCAGACGATTCACGGATGTCCGACTTCTTTGGGGCCAGCACCAGTGGTGCTGGCGGAACCAGCGGCATGAAAATGGAAGAGAACGAATTTACCAAAGCCATGTTTGGCCAAGATCCGAGCAGTCCCAAATTGAGTGCGGCTGGCTCCAGCTCAAACCTGGCAGCTCCAAGCGGCTTCTATGACAGCCAAATGCTAACGAAACGAGAGGAGTTTGAGAATATGGAGTTTATGGATGAACCGCAGCCACAGTACACACAACAGCAGGTGCACGAGAAGATCAACCAGCTAACGCGACAGCTCAGTGAGCTGAAGGCCCAGCAGACGCAAAAATCAATGGAAATTGCATCCATCCAAAATGCCACACTAAAGCAGCGCATGCAAGAGACCCTGGATAATTTGTACACGCAGGTTATTGAAAGAGAGCTGGAGCTTAAGGACTTTGAGAATATGCTAGAATCCTAGGAACAAGTAGTTTAAATAGAATAAGTTTAAAGTGCATCAATAGATGGTTGTGTCTCTGTATCGTTATCGTTCTTTAGACCTGGTTTGGATTTGTATTAAGATCAAACTTGGTTTATTTACTATTGCAGGGCTGAAAAGCAATTAACGTTTACACGATGCACATTCATATTCCACAATCTCCATCTGAAATGATGCATTACAACCATTGACCCAATGGCGGCGGCTGATTGAACAGACCTTGCCATGGGATTGCCATTGCACCTCGAATACGATGCTGTTATCTGATATGTACTGCCAATTTCTTACATCCAGTTTTGTTGTTTTTATGATCATAATGTCTTTTATTGGCATTTGCAATTAACAAACGTATATTGATATTCAAAAGTAAAGTGCATTTTGCACAGATAGACAACATAGAAGGCTACATTTTGTACTATGAGTATAGTTTATGTCTTTAGAGAGCGCTTTTCACTTACGACCTAAATAGTTAGTCTCTACAAAAATATTATTTAAGAGCGGAATGGGTTCTAAATGCAAAAGTTTGTGACAGCAATTCCTTCGGCAGTCAATGGCTTTGATACTGTTGTATGTTTTTGTGTGGTGGGTGGGGGGTCAGAGTAGCAAGCAAACAGGGGGGGAGATGCAAACAAACTGGTTTCCAGAACCTACATTTTTTAACTACATTTTCCTTCATCGCCTTTGCATGCGATCACCAGCTCAGTTCGTCGGGCAGACCGCCTGGATACTCGCCGGTGAGGCAGGCGGTGCAATGCCCCATGGCCTTGCCTTTGCCCTTGCCATCTCCGTCGCCAATATCGGCCGACTGCTGCTTCAGCTGGACAGCCTGCACCAGACCGGCGACACTGAGATAAGCCAAGCTGTCTGCGCCCACATGGCGGGCCAATTGATCGGCATTCAGCTTGTTGGCGATCAGCTCCTCGCGCGTGGGTATGTTGATACCCATGTAGCAGGGATATTGCAGTGGGGGGCTGGCAATGCGTATGTGTACCTCGCGAGCCCCTGCGTCGCGCAACAGCTTGATAATCGGCCCAATGGTGTTGCCCCTCACAATGGAGTCGTCAATAAGAACAAGCCGCTCTCCGGCCACATTCTCAGACAGAGCACCGAATTTCTTGGCCACTCCCAACTGGCGAAGGCGTGTGGAGGGCTGGATAAAGGTGCGACCCACATAGCGATTCCTGCAGAGCACTTCGGCAAACTCCAGACCAGATTCCCGGGCATAGCCATGAGATGCCGCTGTGCCAGACTCGGGCACCGAGCTCACAATATCCGCCTCAACGGGAGCCTCGCGCCAGAGCTGCCGGCCGCACTGCATGCGCACTGAGTAGACCATCTGACCTTCGAAGATGCTGTCGCCACGGGCAAAGTAGACGTACTCGAAGATACAGAATGCCATGCGCTTGAAGTCCGGACGCTCCACAATGTCCACAGTGCGATAGCCGCTGCGTGTCAGCTCCACGATCTCGCCGGGCTCCACTTCGCGCACATAGCGGGCTCCGATCGAGAGGAAGCCACAACTCTCGCTCGACACCACCCAGCCGTCGGCCGGGGTCTCCGAGCTGTTGCCGTGGCCCGCATTAATAGGCACAATCTTTCCAATGCACAGAGGCCGATTGCCGTAGGTATCGCGTACCGCGTAGATCTTGTCCTTTAGCATGATGACCAGCGAGTAGGAGAGGGGAGCCAGCATCATGAAGTGCCTGATCCTGGCCGGCCAATTGGGGCCATCCAGCTCGGACACATCCTCGGGGGCGCAGCACAAAGACTGGGCAATCAGCTCGCTGTCGCTGTGGGTGGAGAGACCCACGCCTCGTGCCAACACTTCGCGACGCAGAGATTCGTTGTTGACCAGCTCACCGTTGTGAGCTAGTGCCATGGCTCCGTGAGCCGTGTGCACCACAAAGGGCTGGCAGTTGACCACTCCAGAGCCGCCGGCCGTGGAGTAGCGGGTGTGTCCAATGCCCAAGTTGCCGCGCAGCTTCTTCATCGAATCGTCGTTGAAGAGGGTGCTGATCATGCCCATGCCCTTGTGGACGTTAAAGTTCGTAGAGGACTTGCCCTCGCTGGTGGCGATGCCAGCTGACTCCTGGCCGCGATGCTGCAACGCCACCAGGCCCAGGCAAATCACGTGCGCAATGTCCATCTGCGTGGGCCAATCTCCGCAAGCAATCGCCCCAAACACTCCACATTCGTGCGTCAAACCGGTTAGCTCCTTACTCTCCCCAATGGACGTGGGCAGGACAGTCGCAGTCGCAGTCAATGCCGAGGCAGCCTCCACTTGTTGCGTTGCCTCCACGCGCACATGTTGTTGCTGCTCCGGTGGCGTCGACATGTTGTTGCTGCCGCTGGGTTCGAATGCAGATTGATATTCTAGTTAGTTGAGCAGTTGGACCAAAGCGTTGAATGATTTACCTGTTGATTTACGCAACGGTTTTATACACGAAAATTGCTCGCACGCTTCGCACGCGCACCTTATTTGTGGGTGTCGGGGGGTGGGGGTCCGATCAAGCGCAATATCGATAAGGCTTTAACTATCGATACGAGACTTAAAACCTTTCGATCGGCTAAAACTTAATTCAATCAAAAAAGTAAATAGAATGGATAAAGAAAGGTAATTAAATGAGTAGAAGTTCAAGATGAGCAGAGTGCAAGCTGACTGCAGTTGATAATTCAGATATTAAAGGAGCCTGAAGGAAATGTACACTTATCGATAAGACAATCCGATATTTTATAAGAAAACAAATGATTTAATAAATTAATCAATTTGAAATTTCCATCCAATAAATTATTAAAATTAAAGTTGTACCAAGAATAATTGAGCTAATGGCGAATTTAAATCTCATGCGTCAGCAGTTTTCTATCCGTAGAACAGGTTAGATTATAATTTGGGATAAGGTTTATCATTTAGATTTAGACAATTATGAAATAGAAATGTAGCATACATATGTACATATATATTTTCTTGTCATGATTAATTTCAATTCAACACCCAACTTAAGTACCTGAGGCGATATTCGAACTCTCTTATGTACATAGTGCTAATTAAATGATAAGATACATTCTGGAATAACTATTTACATTCAGATTCGATAGGATTTTTGGCAAAGAAAGTAGCCTCTTGTAGCTTCTTATTTTCTGGCGATTCCAAGTGCGTTTTGGCATGCTCAATGTCCGCCTTAATGGCAGTTATAAGTGCCTCCAGGGAGTCAAAGCTTTTTTCAGGTCGCAGATAGCCAACTATGCAGATCTTAAGTAACTGGCCATATAGATCGCAGTTGAATTCATGCAGCATATGCGTCTCCACGCTCTTTTCTGTGTTGTTGTAGAATGGATTCCAGCCGACGCTGAGAACCATTTTGTGCACGGGTCCGCTGTCCACATTCGCCCACCCGTAGTAGACGCCTGTGAGCAGGGATTCGGGTAAAGACTTTACCACCTCCAGCGGAAAGTTGGCTATAAATAAAATAGATGAGTGGTTTGGTTATCTATTGGAAACGACCTTCGCCGTCATGGTACAATTCACACGAACCTGTTGGAATGCCGAGCTCTTTGGAGCCTCGGCCAAATCCCCTTACAATCTCGCCGCTGGCATAAAGAGGAAGTTGGTTCAGCATTTGGTTACTCTGGCGCTTGCTGGTCGTTTTGTGGTCGCGCTTAAACGTCTTCCAAGTTTTCGCCGAGTTGTGGTTACTGATTGTCTGCTTCCACTGGGTGTAGATCACGTTACATGAAAATTTATTGAGAGCAGCAAAATAATGTGACATTGATCACTTTATCGCTCGCTTTGATTGCGGCCACACCACTCGCATAACTATTATTATAATAATTTAATATAAAGCTAGATTTCCAACGAACCCAATCAGCTGACTGCTGTGGTGCTGCCAACCTGTTTGGTGTTGGTTGGAAAAGTGCGCGTATATTAAAGACCGTACAAAAACCATCCACAAAAATATTTGTTAATTTGTGCTTTTGTCACACAAAATTAACATGATTTAGTAGCTGTCTTTTGTTTAATTAAAATAGCCAAAACAAACAAACTTTAACCCTTTAAAACCCCTTTTGGCATCTCAATGCGCCCAACACGCACACTTTAACCCTCTTTGTTTACAGCTGATCATCTGGCCTATAATCGGAAATAAAAATTTGCATAGACGCAGCTTTGCTGCCGAAATTTACAAAAAAAAAAACCAGCGCAAAGAATGGCGAAGGTGTGCCGGGTGTGCCTGGATGATTCCGTTCTACTGGTAGATATATTCGCAGAAGTCTGCAATCTCTGGGAGCTGCCTGAAAATAGCCCCGCCTACGTCATAAGCCAGTTCTCACCTGAGAATTCTGTGGAGCGCGGGGACTCTATGCCGCAGCTTATATGCCACTCCTGCATTAATGGGGTCCAGAGTGCATATCGTTATAAGCTAAAATTGGACCAAGGATCTGAAAATTATCAACGTTTTCTAAAGAAAACGCAGCAGAAACGTTTTAATATAGTTTTATCAAGCGTTTCGGAAAATAAAGAAACGTACACAATTAATAGCAGCGATAAAGAGGAGAATCTCATTCGTGCAAATGAAAGCCAGGGGATCAAGGCAGAGCACGAGATTGTTCTGCTGCCCGAGAAGACGGAGGTGGTGGAGCACAACGTTTACAACGAGGCTCACATGTGTATTAATCTGCAGAAAGACGCTCCCAATTTTGACATTGACATTGAGGAAGGCACTTACACAGTAAGGAACCCTCGTTGGGACTACGTTGATGAACAGGCTGGCCTGAAGATGAGTGTTTCAATGGATACACCTGAGATTCAGAAAATGGAGCATGTGCCCGGGCTAGCTCAGGTGGCAGAATCGAAACTTAACAATCTGAAATTAGAGCACGTTTTGACAGAAAATGAGGTTCACATAAGAAAAAATATACAATCGAACAAAGAGAATAAGAGGCAGGAGTCAGAGAAAAAGAACCATCCATTTGAAAAAGAGGATTCCTTGGGGACGATGGAAATTCTTATGAGCATATCAACGGATACCGAGAACCAAGAAACTGATGACAGGGCGAAGTTGGTCAAACCGTATGAGTGCAAGTGGTGCGGCAAGCTAGTCTCGCGCAGCCAAAATTTAAGATGGCATGAATTGTAAGTATTACTGAGCAGTGTTTGTAAATTGTAATTAAAATTGTCCCCCAGGCGTCACTTTGGCAAGTTGCCGTTCCTTTGTGATGTTTGTGGCAAAGGATTCAGAGCTAAGTACCACCTGAAAAGACATACCACCAGTCACAAGAACAATCAGACGGCGGAAATGTAAGTACTTGGCTTTTTAAACCAAACCATTGTTAATTTTCTCTTAAAGAAGCAAAATGAAGCCTCTTGGAAGTAAGAGCACGTATCGTAGTCCGTCGCAGAAAAAGAAGACCCTAGAAGACCACAACAATGATCGTCTGGAAAGCATTTCTCCCAGAAAAATTCGTAGTACCGCAGAACTTCCATGTCCGCAATGCTATAAATGTTTTGACTCTCAGTACAAGCTCGAATTTCACATTAATAAGACGTGCCATAAGTGTCCCCACTGCTCACGCTTTTATGCAAATGAACGTAGTCTAAGGAGACATCAACAAGAGCACATTCCACTGGCAGCCTTTGAGGGCCCGCGATCATTCTCGAACATGAATGAGCTGAGGGAGCCGCGTGTCAAGCACAGCGACAATGGCCTGTTTAAGTGCCAAGAATGCAATGCAGTATTCATCGACATCCTTTTTCTGCAGATCCACAGTAAAGAGCATGCTGGTGAGCAAGGGCAACTGGAGCGTAGCCGAGGAGCCACACTCTTTAGGGCTAAGAAACAGGTCGACTCCGACTCGAAGAAGAGTGTTTTAGAAATGTTTTCCTGCCATGACGCTAATAGTCGCTCAAAGAGTCCAACAATGCTAAAGAAGTAGGTTTTCAATCATAACGAATGATTTAATAGACATTAAATACTTTTTTATTCACACCAGGATGAAGCTCACCAACCCCGACCCTGCTATATCAAGCCCCACAAAGAAGAGCTGCATGACCCAATCCTTGCCAATGTAAGTCTATCTTTTTCCATTATGGGTTTTCGTCTTAACGTGTATTTTATCCCCAACCAGAAAACAGGAAAATACATGCCAGCAGTGCGGTAAGAAATTTACCTATAAACAAGCCCTGACTAGGCACATGCGTGTTCACACTGGCGAGCGTCCTTTCGAATGCACGTATTGCGAGAAGAAATATTCGCGCAGGGCTCAGCTAGATGAGCACACTGCTACCCACACTGGCGACCGTCCTTTCAAGTGCTTTGTTTGCGAGAAAAAATTTATTCGCAAGATACACCTAGCTGAGCACACTCGTATTCACACTGGCGACCGTCCTTACGAGTGCTTGACTTGCGGCAAGACTTTTCCGCGCAAGTATACCCTGCTTAAGCACAATCGTATCCACACTGGCGATCACCCTTCCGATTGCCCGCAATGCGACAAAAAATTTAGAGATAAGGACGCACTACAACAACACTTTCGTAATATTCACAATTGCGAACGTTGTAACGAGAAAAATTATCAAGGGTGCTTCAAGAGGAAGGAAAAAAGCTTTGACGAAAGTTATAAACTGGAGATACACGAAAGAAAGGCGTCGAATAACAACAATATGCCTGAACAGCGCTTAGACGTACGTGTCTCGTGTCCGATTTTCATAGAATCTTTAATTTTTGTTTGTTTTTTTCCTCTTTGCAGATTAAGGATGAAATCGCTTGAAGCAATGTTTTGTTGACATGACATTTATTTAAACATATAAGGACTGCTTACATTACTGAATAATTCTTTTGTTATGCCTCTATTTTTGACTACACTAAAACGACTGGAAGTTTATTCCTGTTTTTGCTAAATATACTTACAAAAAAAATCTCTATACTTTACAATGTAATACTCATATGGAAATATTAAATAAATACTTCAGTTTTTAACGGGTTTCAACAAATTCCTAAAATTATAGCTAGTGGTGCTGAGTAACGTAATTCGTGCTTCTTATTAAAAAAAACTTTCGACTTTTTATTTAAATCAAACTTCAACAGCTAGTTAAAAGTTCATTAGCTTTGCAGTTTCCTTATTAATAAGGATAGGATCGTCATCACTTTAAATTTGAATTTGAATGTTTCCATAGGCACCCTCTATTTCCGCCGCAATTACTGATTGTCTGTTACCCATCGGTGTGGATCTCGTTACATGAAAATTTATTGAGAGCAACAAAGTAATGCTATATTGATCTTTGTATCGCTCGCTCTGATTTCCGCCACGCCACTCGCATAACTATTATTATAATTAATTGATATAAAGATAGATTTCCAACGAACCCAATCAACCCACAAACAATCGATGTTTAATAAAATTAGAAAACATCGATGCATCGATGGTATCATCGATGTTTTTCCACCTCTACCGAGAACCAAGAAACCGATGACAGGGCGAATTTGGTCACACCGTGAGTTCAAGTGGAGCGGCAAGGTAAGTTTTACTGAGCAAAGTTTATAAATTGTAATAGATATTATCCCCCAGGCGTCGCTGTGGCACGATGCGTTTTCTTTGTGATGTTTGTGGCAAAGGATTTATAGCTGAGAACCATCTGAAAAGACATACCACCAGTCACAAGAACAATCAGATGGCGGAAATGTGAGTACTTGGCTTTTTAAACCAAACCATTGTTAATTTTCTCCTTAAAGAAGCAAAAGGAAGCCTCTTGGAAGTAAGAACACGTATCGAAGTCCGTCGCAGAAAAATAGGACCCTAGAAGACCACAACAATGATCGTCTGGAAAGCATTTCTCCCAGAAAAATTCGTAGTTCCGCAGAACTTCCATGTCCGCAATGCTATAAATGTTTTGACTCACAGGACAAGCTCGAATTTCACATTGATAAGATGTGCCATGAACGTAGTCTAGGAAGACATCAACAAGAGCACATTCCACTGGCAGCCTTTGAGGGCCCGCGATCATTCTCGAACATGAATGAGCTGAGGGAGCCCCGTGTCAAGCACAGCGACAATGGCCTGTTTAAGTGCCAAGAATGCAATGCAGTATTCATCAACATCCTTTATCTGCAGATCCACAGTAAAGAGCACACTAATGAGCATAGGCATCGTAGTCTGTTGAGACATACCAAGAACGACATTGCAATGACAGCCTTACAGTGCACGCGTTGCCCGCGCTCATTCCCGAACATCCGTGAGGTGATGAAGCACCGTGTCGAGCACAGCGGCGTTGGCCTGTCTAAATGCCAAGAATGCAATGCAGTATTCATCGACATCCTTTATCTGCAGATCCACAGTAAAGAGCACACTAATGAGCATGGGCATCGTAGTCTGTTGAGACATACCAAGAACTACATTCCAATGACAGCCTTAGATTGCACGCGTGAGGTGATGAAGCACCGTGTCAAGCACAGCGGCGTTGGCCTGTTTAAGTGCCAAGAATGCAATGCAGTATTCATCAACATCCTTTATCTGCAGATCCACAGTAAAGAGCACACTAATGAGCATAGGCATCGTAGTCTGTTGAGACATACCAAGAACGACATTGCAATGACAGCCTTACAGTGCACGCGTTGCCCGCGCTCATTCCCGAACATCCGTGAGGTGATGAAGCACCGTGTCGAGCACAGCGGCGTTGGCCTGTTTAAATGCCAAGAATGCAATGCAGTATTCATCAACATCCTTTATCTGCAGATCCACAGTAAAGAGCACACTAATGAGCATAGGCATCGTAGTCTGTTGAGACATACCAAGAACGACATTGCAATGACAGCCTTACAGTGCACGCGTTGCCCGCGCTCATTCCCGAACATCCGTGAGGTGATGAAGCACCGTGTCGAGCACAGCGGCGTTGGCCTGTTTAAATGCCAAGAATGCAATGCAGTATTCATCGACATCCTTTATCTGCAGATCCACAGTAAAGAGCACACTAATGAGCATAGGCATCGTAGTCTGTTGAGACATACCAAGAACGACATTGCAATGACAGCCTTACAGTGCACGCGTTGCCCGCGCTCATTCCCGAACATCCGTGAGGTGATGAAGCACCGTGTCGAGCACAGCGGCGTTGGCCTGTTTAAATGCCAAGAATGCAATGCAGTATTCATCAACATCCTTTATCTGCAGATCCACAGTAAAGAGCACACTAATGAGCATAGGCATCGTAGTCTGTTGAGACATACCAAGAACGACATTGCAATGACAGCCTTACAGTGCACGCGTTGCCCGCGCTCATTCCCGAACATCCGTGAGGTGATGAAGCACCGTGTCGAGCACAGCGGCGTTGGCCTGTTTAAATGCCAAGAATGCAATGCAGTATTCATCAACATCCTTTATCTGCAGATCCACAGTAAAGAGCACACTAATGAGCATAGGCATCGTAGTCTGTTGAGACATACCAAGAACGACATTGCAATGACAGCCTTACAGTGCACGCGTTGCCCGCGCTCATTCCCGAACATCCGTGAGGTGATGAAGCACCGTGTCGAGCACAGCGGCGTTGGCCTGTTTAAATGCCAAGAATGCAATGCAGTATTCATCAACATCCTTTATCTGCAGATCCACAGTAAAGAGCACACTAATGAGCATAGGCATCGTAGTCTGTTGAGACATACCAAGAACGACATTGCAATGACAGCCTTACAGTGCACGCGTTGCCCGCGCTCATTCCCGAACATCCGTGAGGTGATGAAGCACCGTGTCGAGCACAGCGGCGTTGGCCTGTTTAAATGCCAAGAATGCAATGCAGTATTCATCGACATCCTTTATCTGCAGATCCACAGTAAAGAGCACACTAATGAGCATGGGCATCGTAGTCTGTTGAGACATACCAAGAACTACATTCCAATGACAGCCTTAGATTGCACGCGTGAGGTGATGAAGCACCGTGTCAAGCACAGCGGCGTTGGCCTGTTTAAGTGCCAAGAATGCAATGCAGTATTCATCAACATCCTTTATCTGCAGATCCACAGTAAAGAGCACACTAATGAGCATAGGCATCGTAGTCTGTTGAGACATACCAAGAACGACATTGCAATGACAGCCTTACAGTGCACGCGTTGCCCGCGCTCATTCCCGAACATCCGTGAGGTGATGAAGCACCGTGTCGAGCACAGCGGCGTTGGCCTGTTTAAATGCCAAGAATGCAATGCAGTATTCATCAACATCCTTTATCTGCAGATCCACAGTAAAGAGCACACTAATGAGCATAGGCATCGTAGTCTGTTGAGACATACCAAGAACGACATTGCAATGACAGCCTTACAGTGCACGCGTTGCCCGCGCTCATTCCCGAACATCCGTGAGGTGATGAAGCACCGTGTCGAGCACAGCGGCGTTGGCCTGTTTAAATGCCAAGAATGCAATGCAGTATTCATCAACATCCTTTTTCTGCAGATCCACAGTAAAGAGCACACTAATGAGCATGGGCATCGTAGTCTGTTGAGACATACCAAGAACGACATTGCAATGACAGCCTTACAGTGCACGCGTTGCCCGCGCTCATTCCCGAACATCCGTGAGGTGATGAAGCACCGTGTCGAGCACAGCGGCGTTGGCCTGTTTAAATGCCAAGAATGCAATGCAGTATTCATCGACATCCTTTATCTGCAGATCCACAGTAAAGAGCACACTAATGAGCATAGGCATCGTAGTCTGTTGAGACATACCAAGAACGACATTGCAATGACAGCCTTACAGTGCACGCGTTGCCCGCGCTCATTCCCGAACATCCGTGAGGTGATGAAGCACCGTGTCGAGCACAGCGGCGTTGGCCTGTTTAAATGCCAAGAATGCAATGCAGTATTCATCGACATCCTTTTTCTGCAGATCCACAGTAAAGAGCATGCTGGTGAGCAAGGGCAACTGGAGCGTAGCCGAGGAGCCACACTCTTTAGGGCTAAGAAACAGGTCGACTCCGACTCGAAGAAGAGTGTTTTAGAAATGTTTTCCTGCCATGACGCTAATAGTCGCTCAAAGAGTCCAACAATGCTAAAGAAGTAGGTTTTCAATCATAACGAATGATTTAATAGACATTAAATACTTTTTTATTCACACCAGGATGGAGCTCACCGACCCCGACCCTGCTATATCAAGCCCCACAAAGAAGAGCTGCATGACCCAATCCTTGCCAATGTAAGTCTATCTTTTTCCATTATGGGTTTTCGTCTTAACGTGTATTTTATCCCCAACCAGAAAACAGGAAAATACATGCCAGCAGTGCGGTAAGAAATTTACCTATAAACAAGCCCTGACTAGGCACATGCGTGTTCACACTGGCGAGCGTCCTTTCGAATGCACGTATTGCGAGAAGAAATATTCGCGCAGGGCTCAGCTAGATGAGCACACTGCTACCCACACTGGCGACCGTCCTTTCAAGTGCTTTGTTTGCGAGAAAAAATTTATTCGCAAGATACACCTAGCTGAGCACACTCGTATTTACACTGGCGACCGTCCTTACGAGTGCTTGACTTGCGGCAAGACTTTTCCGCGCAAGTATACCCTGCTTAAGCACAATCGTATCCACACTGGCGATCACCCTTCCGATTGCCCGCAATGCGACAAAAAATTTAGAGATAAGGACGCACTACAACAACACTTTCGTAATATTCACAATTGCGAACGTCGTAACGAGAAAAATTATCAAGGGTGCTTCAAGAGGAAGGAAAAAAGCTTTGACGAAAGTTATAAACTGGAGATACACGAAAGAAAGGCGTCGAATAACAACAATATGCCTGAACAGCGCTTAGACGTACGTGTCTCGTGTCCGATTTTCATAGAATCTTTAATTTTTGTTTGTTTTTTTCCTCTTTGCAGATTAAGGATGAAATCGCTTGAAGCAATGTTTTGTTGACATGACATTTATTTAAACATATAAGGACTGCTTACATTACTGAATAATTCTTTTGTTATGCCTCTATTTTTGACTACACTAAAACGACTGGAAGTTTATTCCTGTTTTTGCTAAATATACTTACAAAAAAAATCTCTATACTTTACAATGTAATACTCATATGGAAATATTAAATAAATACTTCAGTTTTTAACGGGTTTCAACAAATTCCTAAAATTATAGCTAGTGGTGCTGAGTAACGTAATTCGTGCTTCTTATTAAAAAAAACTTTCGACTTTTTATTTAAATCAAACTTCAACAGCTAGTTAAAAGTTCATTAGCTTTGCAGTTTCCTTATTAATAAGGATAGGATCGTCATCACTTTAAATTTGAATTTGAATATTTCCATAGGCACCCTCTATTTCCGCCGCAATTACTGATTGTCTGTTACCCATCGGTGTGGATCTCGTTACATGAAAATTTATTGAGAGCAACAAAGTAATGCTATATTGATCTTTGTATCGCTCGCTCTGATTTCCGCCACGCCACTCGCATAACTATTATTATAATTAATTGATATAAAGATAGATTTCCAACGAACCCAATCAACCCACAAACAATCGATGTTTAATAAAATTAGAAAACATCGATGCATCGATGGTATCATCGATGTTTTTCCACCTCTACCGAGAACCAAGAAACCGATGACAGGGCGAATTTGGTCACACCGTGAGTTCAAGTGGAGCGGCAAGGTAAGTTTTACTGAGCAAAGTTTATAAATTGTAATAGATATTATCCCCCAGGCGTCGCTGTGGCACGATGCGTTTTCTTTGTGATGTTTGTGGCAAAGGATTTATAGCTGAGAACCATCTGAAAAGACATACCACCAGTCACAAGAACAATCAGATGGCGGAAATGTGAGTACTTGGCTTTTTAAACCAAACCATTGTTAATTTTCTCCTTAAAGAAGCAAAAGGAAGCCTCTTGGAAGTAAGAACACGTATCGAAGTCCGTCGCAGAAAAATAGGACCCTAGAAGACCACAACAATGATCGTCTGGAAAGCATTTCTCCCAGAAAAATTCGTAGTTCCGCAGAACTTCCATGTCCGCAATGCTATAAATGTTTTGACTCACAGGACAAGCTCGAATTTCACATTGATAAGATGTGCCATGAACGTAGTCTAGGAAGACATCAACAAGAGCACATTCCACTGGCAGCCTTTGAGGGCCCGCGATCATTCTCGAACATGAATGAGCTGAGGGAGCCCCGTGTCAAGCACAGCGACAATGGCCTGTTTAAGTGCCAAGAATGCAATGCAGTATTCATCAACATCCTTTATCTGCAGATCCACAGTAAAGAGCACACTAATGAGCATAGGCATCGTAGTCTGTTGAGACATACCAAGAACGACATTGCAATGACAGCCTTACAGTGCACGCGTTGCCCGCGCTCATTCCCGAACATCCGTGAGGTGATGAAGCACCGTGTCGAGCACAGCGGCGTTGGCCTGTCTAAATGCCAAGAATGCAATGCAGTATTCATCGACATCCTTTATCTGCAGATCCACAGTAAAGAGCACACTAATGAGCATGGGCATCGTAGTCTGTTGAGACATACCAAGAACTACATTCCAATGACAGCCTTAGATTGCACGCGTGAGGTGATGAAGCACCGTGTCAAGCACAGCGGCGTTGGCCTGTTTAAGTGCCAAGAATGCAATGCAGTATTCATCAACATCCTTTATCTGCAGATCCACAGTAAAGAGCACACTAATGAGCATAGGCATCGTAGTCTGTTGAGACATACCAAGAACGACATTGCAATGACAGCCTTACAGTGCACGCGTTGCCCGCGCTCATTCCCGAACATCCGTGAGGTGATGAAGCACCGTGTCGAGCACAGCGGCGTTGGCCTGTTTAAATGCCAAGAATGCAATGCAGTATTCATCAACATCCTTTATCTGCAGATCCACAGTAAAGAGCACACTAATGAGCATAGGCATCGTAGTCTGTTGAGACATACCAAGAACGACATTGCAATGACAGCCTTACAGTGCACGCGTTGCCCGCGCTCATTCCCGAACATCCGTGAGGTGATGAAGCACCGTGTCGAGCACAGCGGCGTTGGCCTGTTTAAATGCCAAGAATGCAATGCAGTATTCATCGACATCCTTTATCTGCAGATCCACAGTAAAGAGCACACTAATGAGCATGGGCATCGTAGTCTGTTGAGACATACCAAGAACTACATTCCAATGACAGCCTTAGATTGCACGCGTGAGGTGATGAAGCACCGTGTCAAGCACAGCGGCGTTGGCCTGTTTAAGTGCCAAGAATGCAATGCAGTATTCATCAACATCCTTTATCTGCAGATCCACAGTAAAGAGCACACTAATGAGCATAGGCATCGTAGTCTGTTGAGACATACCAAGAACGACATTGCAATGACAGCCTTACAGTGCACGCGTTGCCCGCGCTCATTCCCGAACATCCGTGAGGTGATGAAGCACCGTGTCGAGCACAGCGGCGTTGGCCTGTTTAAATGCCAAGAATGCAATGCAGTATTCATCGACATCCTTTATCTGCAGATCCACAGTAAAGAGCACACTAATGAGCATGGGCATCGTAGTCTGTTGAGACATACCAAGAACTACATTCCAATGACAGCCTTAGATTGCACGCGTGAGGTGATGAAGCACCGTGTCAAGCACAGCGGCGTTGGCCTGTTTAAGTGCCAAGAATGCAATGCAGTATTCATCAACATCCTTTATCTGCAGATCCACAGTAAAGAGCACACTAATGAGCATAGGCATCGTAGTCTGTTGAGACATACCAAGAACGACATTGCAATGACAGCCTTACAGTGCACGCGTTGCCCGCGCTCATTCCCGAACATCCGTGAGGTGATGAAGCACCGTGTCGAGCACAGCGGCGTTGGCCTGTTTAAATGCCAAGAATGCAATGCAGTATTCATCGACATCCTTTATCTGCAGATCCACAGTAAAGAGCACACTAATGAGCATGGGCATCGTAGTCTGTTGAGACATACCAAGAACTACATTCCAATGACAGCCTTAGATTGCACGCGTGAGGTGATGAAGCACCGTGTCAAGCACAGCGGCGTTGGCCTGTTTAAGTGCCAAGAATGCAATGCAGTATTCATCAACATCCTTTATCTGCAGATCCACAGTAAAGAGCACACTAATGAGCATAGGCATCGTAGTCTGTTGAGACATACCAAGAACGACATTGCAATGACAGCCTTACAGTGCACGCGTTGCCCGCGCTCATTCCCGAACATCCGTGAGGTGATGAAGCACCGTGTCGAGCACAGCGGCGTTGGCCTGTTTAAATGCCAAGAATGCAATGCAGTATTCATCGACATCCTTTATCTGCAGATCCACAGTAAAGAGCACACTAATGAGCATGGGCATCGTAGTCTGTTGAGACATACCAAGAACTACATTCCAATGACAGCCTTAGATTGCACGCGTGAGGTGATGAAGCACCGTGTCAAGCACAGCGGCGTTAGCCTGTTTAAGTGCCAAGAATGCAATGCAGTATTCATCAACATCCTTTATCTGCAGATCCACAGTAAAGAGCACACTAATGAGCATAGGCATCGTAGTCTGTTGAGACATACCAAGAACGACATTGCAATGACAGCCTTACAGTGCACGCGTTGCCCGCGCTCATTCCCGAACATCCGTGAGGTGATGAAGCACCGTGTCGAGCACAGCGGCGTTGGCCTGTTTAAATGCCAAGAATGCAATGCAGTATTCATCGACATCCTTTATCTGCAGATCCACAGTAAAGAGCACACTAATGAGCATGGGCATCGTAGTCTGTTGAGACATACCAAGAACTACATTCCAATGACAGCCTTAGATTGCACGCGTGAGGTGATGAAGCACCGTGTCAAGCACAGCGGCGTTGGCCTGTTTAAGTGCCAAGAATGCAATGCAGTATTCATCAACATCCTTTATCTGCAGATCCACAGTAAAGAGCACACTAATGAGCATAGGCATCGTAGTCTGTTGAGACATACCAAGAACGACATTGCAATGACAGCCTTACAGTGCACGCGTTGCCCGCGCTCATTCCCGAACATCCGTGAGGTGATGAAGCACCGTGTCGAGCACAGCGGCGTTGGCCTGTTTAAATGCCAAGAATGCAATGCAGTATTCATCGACATCCTTTATCTGCAGATCCACAGTAAAGAGCACACTAATGAGCATGGGCATCGTAGTCTGTTGAGACATACCAAGAACTACATTCCAATGACAGCCTTAGATTGCACGCGTGAGGTGATGAAGCACCGTGTCAAGCACAGCGGCGTTGGCCTGTTTAAGTGCCAAGAATGCAATGCAGTATTCATCAACATCCTTTATCTGCAGATCCACAGTAAAGAGCACACTAATGAGCATAGGCATCGTAGTCTGTTGAGACATACCAAGAACGACATTGCAATGACAGCCTTACAGTGCACGCGTTGCCCGCGCTCATTCCCGAACATCCGTGAGGTGATGAAGCACCGTGTCGAGCACAGCGGCGTTGGCCTGTTTAAATGCCAAGAATGCAATGCAGTATTCATCGACATCCTTTATCTGCAGATCCACAGTAAAGAGCACACTAATGAGCATGGGCATCGTAGTCTGTTGAGACATACCAAGAACTACATTCCAATGACAGCCTTAGATTGCACGCGTGAGGTGATGAAGCACCGTGTCAAGCACAGCGGCGTTGGCCTGTTTAAGTGCCAAGAATGCAATGCAGTATTCATCAACATCCTTTATCTGCAGATCCACAGTAAAGAGCACACTAATGAGCATAGGCATCGTAGTCTGTTGAGACATACCAAGAACGACATTGCAATGACAGCCTTACAGTGCACGCGTTGCCCGCGCTCATTCCCGAACATCCGTGAGGTGATGAAGCACCGTGTCGAGCACAGCGGCGTTTGCCTGTTTAAATGCCAAAAATGCAATGCAGTATTCATCGACATCCTTTATCTGCAGATCCACAGTAAAGAGCACACTAATGAGCATGGGCATCGTAGTCTGTTGAGACATACCAAGAACTACATTCCAATGACAGCCTTAGATTGCACGCGTGAGGTGATGTTTAAATGCCAAGAATGCGATGCAGTATTCATCGACATCCTTTTTCTGCAGATCCACAGTAAAGAGCATGCTGGTGAGCAAGGGCAACTGGAGCGTAGCCGAGGAGCCACACTCTTTAGGGCTAAGAAACAGGTCGACTCCGACTCGAAGAAGAGTGTTTTAGAAATGTTTTCCTGCCATGACGCTAATAGTCGCTCAAAGAGTCCAACAATGCTAAAGAAGTAGGTTTTCAATCATAACGAATGATTTAATAGACATTAAATACTTTTTTATTCACACCAGGATGGAGCTCACCGACCCCGACCCTGCTATATCAAGCCCCACAAAGAAGAGCTGCATGACCCAATCCTTGCCAATGTAAGTGTATCTTTTTCCATTATGGGTTTTCGTCTTAACGTGTATTTTATCCCCAACCAGAAAACAGGAAAATACATGCCAGCAGTGCGGTAAGAAATTTACCTATAAACAAGCCCTGACTAGGCACATGCGTGTTCACACTGGCGAGCGTCCTTTCGAATGCACGTATTGCGAGAAGAAATATTCGCGCAGGGCTCAGCTAGATGAGCACACTGCTACCCACACTGGCGACCGTCCTTTCAAGTGCTTTGTTTGCGAGAAAAAATTTATTCGCAAGATACACCTAGCTGAGCACACTCGTATTCACACTGGCGACCGTCCTTACGAGTGCTTGACTTGCGGCAAGACTTTTCCGCGCAAGTATACCCTGCTTAAGCACAATCGTATCCACACTGGCGATCACCCTTCCGATTGCCCGCAATGCGACAAAAAATTTAGAGATAAGGACGCACTACAACAACACTTTCGTAATATTCACAATTGCGAACGTCGTAACGAGAAAAATTATCAAGGGTGCTTCAAGAGGATGGAAAAAAGCTTTGACGAAAGTTATAAACTGGAGATACACGAAAGAAAGGCGTCGAATAACAACAATATGCCTGAACAGCGCTTAGACGTACGTGTCTCGTGTCCGATTTTCATAGAATCTTTAATTTTTGTTTGTTTTTTTCCTCTTTGCAGATTAAGGATGAAATCGCTTGAAGCAATGTTTTGTTGAGATGACATTTATTTAAACATATAAGGACTGCTTACATTACTGAATAATTCTTTTGTTATGCCTCTATTTTTGACTACACTAAAACGACTGGAAGTTTATTCCTGTTTTTGCTAAATATACTTACAAAAAAAATCTCTATACTTTACAATGTAATACTCATATGGAAATATTAAATAAATACTTCAGTTTTTAACGGGTTTCAACAAATTCCTAAAATTATAGCTAGTGGTGCTGAGTAACGTAATTCGTGCTTCTTATTAAAAAAAACTTTCGACTTTTTATTTAAATCAAACTTCAACAGCTAGTTAAAAGTTCATTAGCTTTGCAGTTTCCTTATTAATAAGGATAGGATCGTCATCACTTTAAATTTGAATTTGAATATTTCCATAGGCACCCTCTATTTCCGCCGCAATTACTGATTGTCTGTTACCCATCGGTGTGGATCTCGTTACATGAAAATTTATTGAGAGCAACAAAGTAATGCTATATTGATCTTTGTATCGCTCGCTCTGATTTCCGCCACGCCACTCGCATAACTATTATTATAATTAATTGATATAAAGATAGATTTCCAACGAACCCAATCAACCCACAAACAATCGATGTTTAATAAAATTAGAAAACATCGATGCATCGATGGTATCATCGATGTTTTTCCACCTCTACCGAGAACCAAGAAACCGATGACAGGGCGAATTTGGTCACACCGTGAGTTCAAGTGGAGCGGCAAGGTAAGTTTTACTGAGCAAAGTTTATAAATTGTAATAGATATTATCCCCCAGGCGTCGCTGTGGCACGATGCGTTTTCTTTGTGATGTTTGTGGCAAAGGATTTATAGCTGAGAACCATCTGAAAAGACATACCACCAGTCACAAGAACAATCAGATGGCGGAAATGTGAGTACTTGGCTTTTTAAACCAAACCATTGTTAATTTTCTCCTTAAAGAAGCAAAAGGAAGCCTCTTGGAAGTAAGAACACGTATCGAAGTCCGTCGCAGAAAAATAGGTCCCTAGAAGACCACAACAATGATCGTCTGGAAAGCATTTCTCCCAGAAAAATTCGTAGTACCGCAGAACTTCCATGTCCGCAATGCTATAAATGTTTTGACTCACAGGACAAGCTCGAATTTCACATTTCATTTCATTCTCGCTTGCAATCCGATCTCAATAACTTTCAGTCATGGTGTTGTGCAAACTTGTTATACCTTAATGCCTCGAAATGCAAAGTTATGACATTTCATCGTTCTAGCCCTTTGTTGGCTCCTTACACTCTATTTGGTGGTTCTCTTGAGAGAATTACCCTGGTGGATGATCTGGGTGTTATGTTAGACCCCAAGTTAAAGTTTTCCGAACACATTTCTACCATGGTAAATAAGGCCATGAGCGTGCTTGGGTTTATAAAGAGGTGGTCAAAGGAATTTGACGACCCCTATATAACAAAGACTCTCTATACCTCGCTTGTTCGTCCGATCTTAGAATACGGCTCCTGTGTATGGTGCCCTCAGTACAAAGTACACCAGGACCGTATAGAATCAGTACAGAAAAACTTTTTACTCTTTGCTCTGCGGGGCCTTAACTGGGATGCGGGTGTAAGACTCCCATCTTACTCTAGTAGACTACTATTAGTAAACCTCCCATCCTTAGTTAACCGTAGAAAAATGCTTGGTGTGATATTTATGCACAACTTGATCAGGGGTGACATAGACAGCCCTGATCTGTTGAGCCGCATAAACTTCACGATTCCTATTAGACTGACTAGAAATTTTATACCGTTGTTCCTTCCACTTTGTAGATCGAATTATTCCTTGCATGAACCGTTTAGGGTCTTATGCTCGGATTATAATTCCCTCTACCATATTATATCCACCACTAATTCTCTTCCTCTTATTAAATTATTAATCCTTACACACCTTTCTATTAATTAGTAACTGTAGTGGTATTTGTACTTTGATTGCATGCTTAGTTTCTTAGTAAGTTTAGTACTAATTTTCCTCGAATGTTAGTCTAATAGCTATCTTTCTTGCATGTTCGCGTTTGGTTCGGCTACGCACCGCGCGTCATGCGGCAGCGCCCCTCGGTCGGTTGGGCGGGAGGAGGGCTGCGTTTTGCCTGGGATCCGCGCGTAACAGCCTTCTGCTGGTGTCACACGGGCCACTTGACGGTGCAGTAACTGCATCGCCTCTTGAAAGATGCAGTCATTGCATGTCAACGTCCACACAAAAAAAAAAAAAAAAAAAAAAGATGTGCCATGAACGTAGTCTAGGAAGACATCAACAAGAGCACATTCCACTGGCAGCCTTTGAGGGCCCGCGATCATTCTCGAACATGAATGAGCTGAGGGAGCCCCGTGTCAAGCACAGCGACAATGGCCTGTTTAAGTGCCAAGAATGCAATGCAGTATTCATCAACATCCTTTATCTGCAGATCCACAGTAAAGAGCACACTAATGAGCATAGGCATCGTAGTCTGTTGAGACATACCAAGAACGACATTGCAATGACAGCCTTACAGTGCACGCGTTGCCCGCGCTCATTCCCGAACATCCGTGAGGTGATGAAGCACCGTGTCGAGCACAGCGGCGTTGGCCTGTCTAAATGCCAAGAATGCAATGCAGTATTCATCGACATCCTTTATCTGCAGATCCACAGTAAAGAGCACACTAATGAGCATGGGCATCGTAGTCTGTTGAGACATACCAAGAACGACATTGCAATGACAGCCTTACAGTGCACGCGTTGCCCGCGCTCATTCCCGAACATCCGTGAGGTGATGAAGCACCGTGTCGAGCACAGCGGCGTTGGCCTGTTTAAATGCCAAGAATGCAATGCAGTATTCATCGACATCCTTTATCTGCAGATCCACAGTAAAGAGCACACTAATGAGCATGGGCATCGTAGTCTGTTGAGACATACCAAGAACGACATTGCAATGACAGCCTTACAGTGCACGCGTTGCCCGCGCTCATTCCCGAACATCCGTGAGGTGATGAAGCACCGTGTCGAGCACAGCGGCGTTGGCCTGTTTAAATGCCAAGAATGCAATGCAGTATTCATCAACATCCTTTATCTGCAGATCCACAGTAAAGAGCACACTAATGAGCATAGGCATCGTAGTCTGTTGAGACATACCAAGAACGACATTGCAATGACAGCCTTACAGTGCATGCGTTGCCCGCGCTCATTCCCGAACATCCGTGAGGTGATGAAGCACCGTGTCGAGCACAGCGGCGTTGGCCTGTTTAAATGCCAAGAATGCAATGCAGTATTCATCAACATCCTTTATCTGCAGATCCACAGTAAAGAGCACACTAATGAGCATAGGCATCGTAGTCTGTTGAGACATACCAAGAACGACATTGCAATGACAGCCTTACAGTGCACGCGTTGCCCGCGCTCATTCCCGAACATCCGTGAGGTGATGAAGCACCGTGTCGAGCACAGCGGCGTTGGCCTGTTTAAATGCCAAGAATGCAATGCAGTATTCATCGACATCCTTTATCTGCAGATCCACAGTAAAAAACACACTAATGAGCATGGGCATCGTAGTCTGTTGAGACATACCAAGAACTACATTCCAATGACAGCCTTAGATTGCACGCGTGAGGTGATGTTTAAATGCCAAGAATGCGATGCAGTATTCATCGACATCCTTTTTCTGCAGATCCACAGTAAAGAGCACGCTGGTGAGCAAGGGCAACTGGAGCGTAGCCGAGGAGCCACACTGCCTAGGGATAAGAAACAGGTCGACTCCGACTCGAAGAAGAGTGTTTTAAAAATGTTTTCCTGCCATGACGCTAATAGTCGCTCAAAGAGTCCAACAATGCTAAAGAAGTAGGTTTTCAATCATAACGAATGATTTAATAGACATTAAATACTTTTTTATTCACACCAGGATGGAGCTCACTGACCCCGACCCTGCTATATCAAGCCCCACAAAGAAGAGCTGCATGACCCAATCCTTGCCAATGTAAGTGTATCTTTTTCCATTATGGGTTTTCGTCTTAACGTGTATTTTATCCCCAACCAGAAAACAGGAAAATACATGCCAGCAGTGCGGTAAGAAATTTACCTATAAACAAGCCCTGACTAGGCACATGCGTGTTCACACTGGCGAGCGTCCTTTCGAATGCACGTATTGCGAGAAGAAATATTCGCGCAAGGCTCAGCTAGATGAGCACACTGCTACCCACACTGGCGACCGTCCTTTCAAGTGCTTGGTTTGCGAGAAGAAATTTATTCGCAAGATACACCTAGCTGAGCACACTCGTATTCACACTGGCGACCGTCCTTACGAGTGCTTGACTTGCGGCAAGACTTTTCCGCGCAAGTATACCCTGCTTAAGCACAATCGTATCCACACTGGCGATCACCCTTCCGATTGCCCGCAATGCGACAAAAAATTTAGAGATAAGGACGCACTACAACAACACTTTCGTAATATTCACAATTGCGAACGTCGTAACGAGAAAAATTATCAAGGGTGCTTCAAGAGGATGGAAAAAAGCTTTGACGAAAGTTATAAACTGGAGATACACGAAAGAAAGGCGTCGAATAACAACAATATGCCTGAACAGCGCTTAGACGTACGTGTCTCGTGTCCGATTTCCATAGGCACCCTCTATTTCCGCCGCAATTACTGATTGTCTGTTACCCATCGGTGTGGATCTCGTTACATGAAAATTTATTGAGAGCAACAAAGTAATGCTATATTGATCTTTGTATCGCTCGCTCTGATTTCCGCCACGCCACTCGCATAACTATTATTATAATTAATTGATATAAAGATAGATTTCCAACGAACCCAATCAACCCACAAACAATCGATGTTTAATAAAATTAGAAAACATCGATGCATCGATGGTATCATCGATGTTTTTCCACCTCTACCGAGAACCAAGAAACCGATGACAGGGCGAATTTGGTCACACCGTGAGTTCAAGTGGAGCGGCAAGGTAAGTTTTACTGAGCAAAGTTTATAAATTGTAATAGATATTATCCCCCAGGCGTCGCTGTGGCACGATGCGTTTTCTTTGTGATGTTTGTGGCAAAGGATTTATAGCTGAGAACCATCTGAAAAGACATACCACCAGTCACAAGAACAATCAGATGGCGGAAATGTGAGTACTTGGCTTTTTAAACCAAACCATTGTTAATTTTCTCCTTAAAGAAGCAAAAGGAAGCCTCTTGGAAGTAAGAACACGTATCGAAGTCCGTCGCAGAAAAATAGGACCCTAGAAGACCACAACAATGATCGTCTGGAAAGCATTTCTCCCAGAAAAATTCGTAGTACCGCAGAACTTCCATGTCCGCAATGCTATAAATGTTTTGACTCACAGGACAAGCTCGAATTTCACATTGATAAGATGTGCCATGAACGTAGTCTAGGAAGACATCAACAAGAGCACATTCCACTGGCAGCCTTTGAGGGCCCGCGATCATTCTCGAACATGAATCAGCTGAGGGAGCCGCGTGTCAAGCACAGCGACAATTGCCTGTTTAAGTGCCAAGAATGCAATGCAGTATTCATCAACATCCTTTATCTGCAGATCCACAGTAAAGAGCATGCTGGTGAGCAAGGGCAACTGGAGCGTAGCCGAGGAGCCACACTCTTTAGGGCTAAGAAACAGGTCGACTCCGACTCGAAGAAGAGTGTTTTAGAAATGTTTTCCTGCCATGACGCTAATAGTCGCTCAAAGAGTCCAACAATGCTAAAGAAGTAGGTTTTCAATCATAACGAATGATTTAATAGACATTAAATACTTTTTTATTCACACCAGGATGGAGCTCACCGACCCCGACCCTGCTATATCAAGCCCCACAAAGAAGAGCTGCATGACCCAATCCTTGCCAATGTAAGTCTATCTTTTTCCATTATGGATTTTCGTCTTAACGTGTATTTTATCCCCAACCAGAAAACATGAAAATACATGCCAGCAGTGCGGTAAGAAATTTACCTATAAACAAGCCCTGACTAGGCACATGCGTGTTCACACTGGCGAGCGTCCTTTCGAATGCACGTATTGCGAGAAGAAATATTCGCGCAAGGCTCAGCTAGATGAGCACACTGCTACCCACACTGGCGATCGTCCTTTCAAGTGCTTGGTTTGCGAGAAGAAATTTATTCGCAAGATACACCTAGCTGAGCACACTCGTATTCACACTGGCGACCGTCCTTACGAGTGCTTGACTTGCGGCCAGACTTTTCCGCGCAAGTATACCCTGCTTAAGCACAATCGTATCCACACTGGTGATCACCCTTCCGATTGCCCCAAGAAAAAGGAAAAAAGCTTTGACGAAAGTTATAAACTGGAGATACACGAAAGATAGGCGTCGTGTCCGTACGTGTCTCGTGTCCGATTTTCATAGAATCTTTAATTTTTGTTGTTTTCCTCTTTGTAGATTGAGGATGAAATCGCTTGAAGCATTTTTTCATTGACATGACTTTTCTTTAACTAAATATTTTTAAAACTAGGTTAGGTTAGGTTATGATCGTCTTCATTTTAAATTTGAATATTTCTGTACATCTTGATTAGTGCTTCCCTGCATTATTTATTTCAATAGATTGCGTTTATATCCTTATCATTCTTTCACATTCAAACTCAGGCGCGCAGCTCGACCACTAACCATACAGTATACCATCCAGTCGATAGTATCGAATGCCTGTGCTTTTCTCTCTTATATGTGGGATTTGCTCTCTTTTAATTGCTGGGATATAAACGTACTATCTATGGAGGAGCGAGCGCACCAAATAAAGTAAGAACAATGTGGAGAAATAACGTAAATAGTCGTCCATTCTAAGAAATTTTAAATTAACCTATCGGTCTAAAATCAGCTAAAATCAGAACAAATGCAAAATGTAGCAGGTCACACTGGTTGTGAAACGACCACACTGCATCACGATTATCTAAACATTTATTTCGAAGTAAAATTATTAAAATGAACAGCGCCAGGGCTATGAGCAAAGTATGGGCACAGCAGTCGGCCTTCAATCGAATCGGTACGTACTTGTTAGTTTCCCATCGCAAAACGTACATTGTATAACTTTTTTCAGTCACATTTTCCACGAAAGCCACGCAACATGCCGCCGCCGCTGTCTCATCGGCAGGCGCCGAACCGCCAGGAGAAGAGAAAACTAGCGCGACTCCTCCCGCTGCAGCTCAGCCACCTACACCCACACCCACGCCAGTGCGAAAACCCATTGTACCCTCGAACTATCGGTTCATTTATCCCGAATTCCTGCCCGACCCCAAAGTAGAGTGGCGCAATCCGATCCGTGAGAAGCTGGAACGGTGAGATATGCTGGACCGGCGGCGTCAAATTGATCTGCCCGAGTTTTATGTGGGCTCTATAATGGCGGTAACCAGCTCCGATCCCCAAGCTGCGGGCAAGACAAGTCGCTTTGTCGGGATTTGCATAAATCGTGACCGTTGTGGTCTCCGCGCTCGCTTCGTACTACGGAACGTGATTGATCACCAGGGCATGGAGGTGGTCTACGAACTATACGATCCCACCATTCAAAAGGTCGAAGTGCTACGTCTCGAGAAGCGGCTGGATGACAACCTGTTTTACCTCCGTGACGCTCTGCCGGAGTTCAGCACGTTTGATGAGAAGATGGAAACCGAACATCTAGAAGAGGGCGTTCCGCGGCCCTGGTTGGAGCGTTGGGAGCGCCAAAATCTACGCGGTGTGGCGAATATTGATCAGTATATTAAGGACAAGCACCGCAAATCGGCGGAGAAGGTGCAAAAGCCTTGGGAGAAGTACGATCTGATGAAGCAATATCGCTCCACCATACCCGAGGAAGAGCAGAAGGAGGTCTTCGCCGAGGTCCACACGGAACTGCACAGCCTGGAGCTGCAGCGCAAACGCAATAAGCGGAAGCGCACCTTTGCGAAGCCCAAACAGCTTGCTTAAAGAATGCATTTGTCATCCATTCGTAGTCTAAGGAGACATCAACAAGAGCACATTCCACTGGCAGCCTTTGAGGGCCCGCGATCATTCTCGAACATGAATCAGCTGAGGGAGCCGCGTGTCAAGCACAGCGACAATTGCCTGTTTAAGTGCCAAGAATGCAATGCAGTATTCATCAACATCCTTTATCTGCAGATCCACAGTAAAGAGCATGCTGGTGAGCAAGGGCAACTGGAGCGTAGCCGAGGAGCCACACTCTTTAGGGCTAAGAAACAGGTCGACTCCGACTCGAAGAAGAGTGTTTTAGAAATGTTTTCCTGCCATGACGCTAATAGTCGCTCAAAAAGTCCAACAATGCTAAAGAAGTAGGTTTTCAATCATAACGAATGATTTAATAGACATTAAATACTTTTTTATTCACACCAGGATGGAGCTCACCGACCCCGACCCTGCTATATCAAGCCCCACAAAGAAGAGCTGCATGACCCAATCCTTGCCAATGTAAGTCTATCTTTTTCCATTATGGATTTTCGTCTTAACGTGTATTTTATCCCCAACCAGAAAACATGAAAATACATGCCAGCAGTGCGGTAAGAAATTTACCTATAAACAAGCCCTGACTAGGCACATGCGTGCTCACACTGGCGAGCGTCCTTTCGAATGCACGTATTGCGAGAAGAAATATTCGCGCAAGGCTCAGCTAGATGAGCACACTGCTACCCACACTGGCGATCGTCCTTTCAAGTGCTTGGTTTGCGAGAAGAAATTTATTCGCAAGATACACCTAGCTGAGCACACTCGTATTCACACTGGCGACCGTCCTTACGAGTGCTTGACTTGCGGCCAGACTTTTCCGCGCAAGTATACCCTGCTTAAGCACAATCGTATCCACACTGGTGATCACCCTTCCGATTGCCCCAAGAAAAAGGAAAAAAGCTTTGACGAAAGTTATAAACTGGAGATACACGAAAGATAGGCGTCGTGTCCGTACGTGTCTCGTGTCCGATTTTCATAGAATCTTAAATTTTTGTTGTTTTCCTCTTTGTAGATTGAGGATGAAATCGCTTGAAGCATTTTTTCATTGACATGACTTTTCTTTAACTAAATATTTTTAAAACTAGGTTAGGTTAGGTTATGATCGTCTTCATTTTAAATTTGAATATTTCTGTACATCTTGATTAGTGCTTCCCTGCAGTATTTATTTCAATAGATTGCGTTTATATCCTTGTCATTCTTTCACATTCAAACTCAGGCGCGCAGCTCGACCACTAACCATACAGTATACCATCCAGTCGATAGTATCGAATGCCTGTGCTTTTCTCTCTTATATGTGGGATTTGCTCTCTTTTAATTGCTGGGATATAAACGTACTATCTATGGAGGAGCGAGCGCACCAAATAAAGTAAGAACAATGTGGAGAAATAACGTAAATAGTCGTCCATTCTAAGAAATTTTAAATTAACCTATCGGTCTAAAATCAGCTGAGAAATTTGTAGGTTATCGAACAAATGCAAAATGTAGCAGGTCACACTGGTTGTGAAACGACCACACTGCATCACGATTATCTAAACATTTATTTCGAAGTAAAATTATTAAAATGAACAGCGCCAGGGCTATGAGCAAAGTATGGGCACAGCAGTCGGCCTTCAATCGAATCGGTACGTACTTGTTAGTTTCCCATCGCAAAACGTACATTGTATAACTTTTTTCAGTCACATTTTCCACGAAAGCCACGCAACATGCCGCCGCCGCTGTCTCATCGGCAGGCGCCGAACCGCCAGGAGAAGAGAAAACTAGCGCGACTCCTCCCGCTGCAGCTCAGCCACCTACACCCACACCCACGCCAGTGCGAAAACCCATTGTACCCTCGAACTATCGGTTCATTTATCCCGAATTCCTGCCCGACCCCAAAGTAGAGTGGCGCAATCCGATCCGTGAGAAGCTGGACCGGCGGCGTCAAATTGATCTGCCCGAGTTTTATGTGGGCTCTATAATGGCGGTAACCAGCTCCGATCCCCAAGCTGCGGGCAAGACAAGTCGCTTAGTCGGGATTTGCATAAATCGTGACCGTTGTGGTCTCCGCGCTCGCTTCGTACTACGGAACGTGATTGATCACCAGGGCATGGAGGTGGTCTACGAACTATACGATCCCACCATTCAAAAGGTCGAAGTGCTACGTCTCGAGAAGCGGCTGGATGACAACCTGTTTTACCTCCGTGACGCTCTGCCGGAGTTCAGCACGTTTGATGAGAAGATGGAAACCGAACATCTAGAAGAGGGCGCTCCAGTGCCGGTAAATGATATCAAAGTTGTACTCCGTCCGCGGCCCTGGTTGGAGCGTTGGGAGCGCCAAAATCTACGCGGTGTGGCGAATATTGATCAGTATATTAAGGACAAGCACCGCAAATCGGCGGAGAAGGTGCAAAAGCCTTGGGAGAAGTACGATCTGATGAAGCAATATCGCTCCACCATACCCGAGGAAGAGCAGAAGGAGGTCTTCGCCGAGGTCCACACGAAACTGCACAGCCTGGAGCTGCAGCGCAAACGCAATAAGCGGAAGCGCACCTTTGCGAAGCCCAAACAGCTTGCTTAAAGAATGCATTTGTCATCCATTCGTAGTCTAAGGAGACATCAACAAGAGCACATTCCACTGGCAGCCTTTGAGGGCCCGCGATCATTCTCGAACATGAATGAGCTGAGGGAGCCGCGTGTCAAGCACAGCGACAATGGCCTGTTTAAGTGACAAGAATGCAATGCAGTATTCATCGACATCCTTTTTCTGCAGATCCACAGTAAAGAGCATGCTGGTGAGCAAGGGCAACTGGAGCGTAGCCGAGGAGCCACACTCTTTAGGGCTAAGAAACAGGTCGACTCCGACTCGAAGAAGAGTGTTTTAGAAATGTTTTCCTGCCATGACGCTAATAGTCGCTCAAAGAGTCCAACAATGCTAAAGAAGTAGGTTTTCAATCATAACGAATGATTTAATAGACATTAAATACTTTTTTATTCACACCAGGATGAAGCTCACCAACCCCGACCCTGCTATATCAAGCCCCACAAAGAAGAGCTGCATGACCCAATCCTTGCCAATGTAAGTCTATCTTTTTCCATTAAGGGTTTTCGTCTTAACGTGTATTTTATCCCCAACCAGAAGACAGGAAAATACATGCCAGCAGTGCGGTAAGAAATTTACCTATAAACAAGCCCTGACTAGGCACATGCGTGTTCACACTGGCGAGCGTCCTTTCGAATGCACGTATTGCGAGAAGAAATATTCGCGCAAGGCTCAGCTAGATGAGCACACTGCTACCCACACTGGCGACCGTCCTTTCAAGTGCTTGGTTTGCGAGAAGAAATTTATTCGCAAGATACACCTAGCTGAGCACACTCGTATTCACACTGGCGACCGTCCTTACGAGTGCTTGACTTGCGGCCAGACTTTTCCGCGCAAGTATACCCTGCATAAGCACAATCGTATCCACACTGGTGATCACCCTTCCGATTGCCCCAAGAAAAAGGAAAAAAGCTTTGACGAAAGTTATAAACTGGAGATACACGAAAGATAGGCGTCGTGTCCGTACGTGTCTCGTGTCCGATTTTCATAGAATCTTTAATTTTTGTTGTTTTCCTCTTTGTAGATTAAGGATGAAATCGCTTGAAGCATTTTTTCATTGACATTTGTGTGGACGTTGACATGCAATGACTGCATCTTTCAAGAGGCGATGCAGTTACTGCACCGTCAAGTGGCCCGTGTGACACCAGCAGAAGGCTGTTACGCGCGGATCCCAGGCAAAACGCAGCCCTCCTCCCGCCCAACCGACCGAGGGGCGCTGCCGCATGACGCGCGGTGCGTAGCCGAACCAAACGCGAACATGCAAGAAAGATAGCTATTAGACTAACATTCGAGGAAAATTAGTACTAAACTTACTAAGAAACTAAGCATGCAATCAAAGTACAAATACCACTACAGTTACTAATTAATAGAAAGGTGTTTAAGGATTAATAATTTAATAAGAGGAAGAGAATTAGTGGTGGATATAATATGGTAGAGGGAATTATAATCCGAGCATAAGACCCTAAACGGTTCATGCAAGGAATAATTCGATCTACAAAGTGGAAGGAACAACGGTATAAAATTTCTATTCAGTCTAATAGGAATCGTGAAGTTTATGCGGCTCAACAGATCAGGGCTGTCTATGTCACCCCTGATCAAGTTGTGCATAAATATCACACCAAGCATTTTTCTACGGTTAACTAAGGATGGGAGGTTTACTAATAGTAGTCTACTAGAGTAAGATGGGAGTCTTACACCCGCATCCCAGTTAAGGCCCCGCAGAGCAAAGAGTAAAAAGTTTTTCTGTACTGATTCTATACGGTCCTGGTGTACTTTGTACTGAGGGCACCATACACAGGAGCCGTATTCTAAGATCGGACGAACAAGCGAGGTATAGAGAGTCTTTGTTATATAGGGGTCGTCAAATTCCTTTGACCACCTCTTTATAAACCCAAGCACGCCCATGGCCTTATTTACCATGGTAGAAATGTGTTCGAAAAACTTTAACTTGGGGTCTAACATAACACCCAGATCATCCACCAGGGTAATTCTCTCAAGAGAACCACCAAATAGGGTGTAGGGAGCCAACAAAGGGCTAGAACGATGAAATGTCATAACTTTGCATTTCGAGGCATTAAGGTGTAACAAGTTTGCACAACACCATGACTGAAAGTTATTGAGATCGGATTGCAAGCGAGAATGAAATGAAATGTCCTTGTACTGGACACAGAGTTTAACATCATCCGCATACATAAGTACTCGAGAGTATGTTAATACTGAAGGTAAGTCATTAATAAAGAGTGTGAAGAGTAAGGGGCCTAGATGGCTGCCTTGTGGTACTCCCGAAGAAACCTTTACTGGTAAAGAGAGGGAGTTTTTGAAGAGGACTCTTTGAGACCTAGAACAAAGATAGCTAGAAATCCATCTCAGGAGGTTGGGCGGAAACCCTAAAAGGTCAAGTTTATGCGCTAAAAGGGAATGGTTTACAGAGTCGAATGCTTTACTAAAGTCGGTGTAAATAACTTCCGCTGTAAGTTACCTTGAAAGCCTTTAATAATGAAAGAGGTAAACTCTAACAAGTTCGTGGTGGTTGATCGCCGCCTTATAAATCCATGCTGAGTTGGAGATATAAGTGACTTGCAGAGATGTTGCAAGTGCGGAGTTAAAACCTTCTCAAACATTTTAGGAATAGCGGATAACTTTGCTATACCTCTATAATTTTTTGCATCAGACTTGCTACCTTTTTTATGGAGAGGAATTATAAACGATTCCTTCCAGATCGGGGGGAAGCAAGAAGAATCAATGGATAGGGTGAATAGTTTAAGCAAAGGTCCACACAGAGCCTCGGCGCAGTACCTGAGTACACAACCTGGAACCCCGTCTGGACCCGGTGAAAACACCGGCTTAACTAGTCGAAGATCATGAAGTAGGGAACATTCATTTAACAAGGGACTGAAAATGCCGTTCGACCTCGGTAAACCGTATGGGTACGGATGACCAGAGTAGCTTTCCTCAGAATAGGTGGTTTGGAAGAATTGGGCAAAAAGATCGGCAATTGCCTGATCATTATTTGCCGACGTATTACAAAATGATAGCGAGGATGGGTGTGCGGACGTTCTACGCTTACTGTTTACGAAGCTGTAAAACTGTTTAGGGTCCTGAGAAAAACGTATGACATGACTTTTCTTTAACTAAATATTTTTAAAACTAGGTTAGGTTAGGTTATGATCGTCTTCATTTTAAATTTGAATATTTCTGTACATCTTGATTAGTGCTTCCCTGCATTATTTATTTCAATAGATTGCGTTTATATCCTTGTCATTCTTTCACATTCAAACTCAGGCGCGCAGCTCGACCACTAACCATACAGTATACCATCCAGTCGATAGTATCGAATGCCTGTGCTTTTCTCTCTATATGTGGGATTTGCTCTCTTTTTATTGCTGGGATATAAACGTACTATCTATGGAGGAGCGAGCGCACCAAATAAAGTAAGAACAATGTGGAGAAATAACGTAAATAGTCGTCCATTCTAAGAAATTTTAAATTAACCTATCGGTCTAAAATCAGCTAAAATCAGAACAAATGCAAAATGTAGCAGGTCACACTGGTTGTGAAACGACCACACTGCATCACGATTATCTAAACATTTATTTCGAAGTAAAATTATTAAAATGAACAGCGCCAGGGCTATGAGCAAAGTATGGGCACAGCAGTCGGCCTTCAATCGAATCGGTACGTACTTGTTAGTTTCCCATCGCAAAACGTACATTGTATAACTTTTTTCAGTCACATTTTCCACGAAAGCCACGCAACATGCCGCCGCCGCTGTCTCATCGGCAGGCGCCGAACCGCCAGGAGAAGAGAAAACTAGCGCGACTCCTCCCGCTGCAGCTCAGCCACCTACACCCACACCCACGCCAGTGCGAAAACCCATTGTACCCTCGAACTATCGGTTCATTTATCCCGAATTCCTGCCCGACCCCAAAGTAGAGTGGCGCAATCCGATCCGTGAGAAGCTGGAACGTTTAGATATGCTGGACCGGCGGCGTCAAATTGATCTGCCCGAGTTTTATGTGGGCTCTATAATGGCGGTAACCAGCTCCGATCCCCATGCTGCGGGCAAGACAAGTCGCTTTGTCGGGATTTGCATAAATCGTGACCGTTGTGGTCTCCGCGCTCGCTTCGTACTACGGAACGTGATTGATCACCAGGGCATGGAGGTGGTCTACGAACTATACGATCCCACCATTCAAAAGGTCGAAGTGCTACGTCTCGAGAAGCGGCTGGATGACAACCTGTTTTACCTCCGTGACGCTCTGCCGGAGTTCAGCACGTTTGATGAGAAGATGGAAACCGAACATCTAGAAGAGGGCGTTCCGCGGCCCTGGTTGGAGCGTTGGGAGCGCCAAAATCTACGCGGTGTGGCGAATATTGATCAGTATATTAAGGACAAGCACCGCAAATCGGCGGAGAAGGTGCAAAAGCCTTGGGATAAGTACGATCTGATGAAGCAATATCGCTCCACCATACCCGAGGAAGAGCAGAAGGAGGTTTTCGCCGAGGTCCACACGGAACTGCACAGCCTGGAGCTGCAGCGCAAACGCAATAAGCGGAAGCGCACCTTTGCGAAGCCCAAACAGCTTGCTTAAAGAATGCATTTGTCATCCATTCGTAGTCTAAGGAGACATCAACAAGAGCACATTCCACTGGCAGCCTTTGAGGGCCCGCGATCATTCTCGAACATGAATGAGCTGAGGGAGCCGCGTGTCAAGCACAGCGACAATGGCCTGTTTAAGTGCCAAGAATGCAATGCAGTATTCATCGACATCCTTTTTCTGCAGATCCACAGTAAAGAGCATGCTGGTGAGCAAGGGCAACTGGAGCGTAGCCGAGGAGCCACACTCTTTAGGGCTAAGAAACAGGTCGACTCCGACTCGAAGAAGAGTGTTTTAGAAATGTTTTCCTGCCATGACGCTAATAGTCGCTCAAAGAGTCCAACAATGCTAAAGAAGTAGGTTTTCAATCATAACGAATGATTTAATAGACATTAAATACTTTTTTATTCACACCAGGATGAAGCTCACCAACCCCGACCCTGCTATATCAAGCCCCACAAAGAAGAGCTGCATGACCCAATCCTTGCCAATGTAAGTCTATCTTTTTCCATTAAGGGTTTTCGTCTTAACGTGTATTTTATCCCCAACCAGAAGACAGGAAAATACATGCCAGCAGTGCGGTAAGAAATTTACCTATAAACAAGCCCTGACTAGGCACATGCGTGTTCACACTGGCGAGCGTCCTTTCGAATGCACGTATTGCGAGAAGAAATATTCGCGCAAGGCTCAGCTAGATGAGCACACTGCTACCCACACTGGCGACCGTCCTTTCAAGTGCTTGGTTTGCGAGAAGAAATTTATTCGCAAGATACACCTAGCTGAGCACACTCGTATTCACACTGGCGACCGTCCTTACGAGTGCTTGACTTGCGGCCAGACTTTTCCGCGCAAGTATACCCTGCATAAGCACAATCGTATCCACACTGGTGATCACCCTTCCGATTGCCCCAAGAAAAAGGAAAAAAGCTTTGACGAAAGTTATAAACTGGAGATACACGAAAGATAGGCGTCGTGTCCGTACGTGTCTCGTGTCCGATTTTCATAGAATCTTTAATTTTTGTTGTTTTCCTCTTTGTAGATTAAGGATGAAATCGCTTGAAGCATTTTTTCATTGACATTTGTGTGGACGTTGACATGCAATGACTGCATCTTTCAAGAGGCGATGCAGTTACTGCACCGTCAAGTGGCCCGTGTGACACCAGCAGAAGGCTGTTACGCGCGGATCCCAGGCAAAACGCAGCCCTCCTCCCGCCCAACCGACCGAGGGGCGCTGCCGCATGACGCGCGGTGCGTAGCCGAACCAAACGCGAACATGCAAGAAAGATAGCTATTAGACTAACATTCGAGGAAAATTAGTACTAAACTTACTAAGAAACTAAGCATGCAATCAAAGTACAAATACCACTACAGTTACTAATTAATAGAAAGGTGTTTAAGGATTAATAATTTAATAAGAGGAAGAGAATTAGTGGTGGATATAATATGGTAGAGGGAATTATAATCCGAGCATAAGACCCTAAACGGTTCATGCAAGGAATAATTCGATCTACAAAGTGGAAGGAACAACGGTATAAAATTTCTAGTCAGTCTAATAGGAATCGTGAAGTTTATGCGGCTCAACAGATCAGGGCTGTCTATGTCACCCCTGATCAAGTTGTGCATAAATATCACACCAAGCATTTTTCTACGGTTAACTAAGGATGGGAGGTTTACTAATAGTAGTCTACTAGAGTAAGATGGGAGTCTTACACCCGCATCCCAGTTAAGGCCCCGCAGAGCAAAGAGTAAAAAGTTTTTCTGTACTGATTCTATACGGTCCTGGTGTACTTTGTACTGAGGGCACCATACACAGGAGCCGTATTCTAAGATCGGACGAACAAGCGAGGTATAGAGAGTCTTTGTTATATAGGGGTCGTCAAATTCCTTTGACCACCTCTTTATAAACCCAAGCACGCCCATGGCCTTATTTACCATGGTAGAAATGTGTTCGGAAAACTTTAACTTGGGGTCTAACATAACACCCAGATCATCCACCAGGGTAATTCTCTCAAGAGAACCACCAAATAGGGTGTAGGGAGCCAACAAAGGGCTAGAACGATGAAATGTCATAACTTTGCATTTCGAGGCATTAAGGTGTAACAAGTTTGTAACAGTTTGTGCAAAAAGATCGGCAATTGCCTGATCATTATTTGCCGACGTATTACAAAATGATAGCGAGGATGGGTGTGCGGACGTTCTACGCTTACTGTTTACGAAGCTGTAAAACTGTTTAGGGTCCTGAGAAAAACGTATGACATGACTTTTCTTTAACTAAATATTTTTAAAACTAGGTTAGGTTAGGTTATGATCGTCTTCATTTTAAATTTGAATATTTCTGTACATCTTGATTAGTGCTTCCCTGCATTATTTATTTCAATAGATTGCGTTTATATCCTTGTCATTCTTTCACATTCAAACTCAGGCGCGCAGCTCGACCACTAACCATACAGTATACCATCCAGTCGATAGTATCGAATGCCTGTGCTTTTCTCTCTATATGTGGGATTTGCTCTCTTTTTATTGCTGGGATATAAACGTACTATCTATGGAGGAGCGAGCGCACCAAATAAAGTAAGAACAATGTGGAGAAATAACGTAAATAGTCGTCCATTCTAAGAAATTTTAAATTAACCTATCGGTCTAAAATCAGCTGAGAAATTTGTAGGTTATCGAACAAATGCAAAATGTAGCAGGTCACACTGGTTGTGAAACGACCACACTGCATCACGATTATCTAAACATTTATTTCGAAGTAAAATTATTAAAATGAACAGCGCCAGGGCTATGAGCAAAGTATGGGCACAGCAGTCGGCCTTCAATCGAATCGGTACGTACTTGTTAGTTTCCCATCGCAAAACGTACATTGTATAACTTTTTTCAGTCACATTTTCCACGAAAGCCACGCAACATGCCGCCGCCGCTGTCTCATCGGCAGGCGCCGAACCGCCAGGAGAAGAGAAAACTAGCGCGACTCCCGCTGCAGCTCAGCCACCTACACCCACACCCACGCCAGTGCGAAAACCCATTGTACCCTCGAACTATCGGTTCATTTATCCCGAATTCCTGCCCGACCCCAAAGTAGAGTGGCGCAATCCGATCCGTGAGAAGCTGGAACGTTTAGATATGCTGGACCGGCGGCGTCAAATTGATCTGCCCGAGTTTTATGTGGGCTCTATAATGGCGGTAACCAGCTCCGATCCCCATGCTGCGGGCAAGACAAGTCGCTTTGTCGGGATTTGCATAAATCGTGACCGTTGTGGTCTCCGCGCTCGCTTCGTACTACGGAACGTGATTGATCACCAGGGCATGGAGGTGGTCTACGAACTATACGATCCCACCATTCAAAAGGTCGAAGTGCTACGTCTCGAGAAGCGGCTGGATGACAACCTGTTTTACCTCCGTGACGCTCTGCCGGAGTTCAGCACGTTTGATGAGAAGATGGAAACCGAACATCTAGAAGAGGGCGCTCCAGTGCCGGTAAATGATATCAAAGTTGTACTCCGTCCGCGGCCCTGGTTGGAGCGTTGGGAGCGCCAAATCTACGCGGTGTGGCGAATATTGATCAGTATATTAAGGACAAGCACCGCAAATCGGCGGAGAAGGTGCAAAAGCCTTGGGAGAAGTACGATCTGATGAAGCAATATCGCTCCACCATACCCGAGGAAGAGCAGAAGGAGGTCTTCGGCGAGGTCCACACGGAACTGCACAGCCTGGAGCTGCAGCGCAAACGCAATAAGCGGAAGCGCACCTTTGCGAAGCCCAAACAGCTTGCTTAAAGAATGCATTTGTCATCCATTCGTAGTCTAAGGAGACATCAACAAGAGCACATTCCACTGGCAGCCTTTGAGGGCCCGCGATCATTCTCGAACATGAATGAGCTGAGGGAGCCGCGTGTCAAGCACAGCGACAATGGCCTGTTTAAGTGCCAAGAATGCAATGCAGTATTCATCGACATCCTTTTTCTGCAGATCCACAGTAAAGAAGAGCACACTAATGAGCATAGGCATCGTAGTCTGTTGAGACATACCAAGAACGACATTGCAATGACAGCCTTACAGTGCACGCGTTGCCCGCGCTCATTCCCGAACATCCGTGAGGTGATGAAGCACCGTGTCGAGCACAGCGGCGTTGGCCTGTTTAAGTGCCAAGAATGCAATGCAGTATTCATCAACATCCTTTATCTGCAGATCCACAGTAAAGAGCACACTAATGAGCATAGGCATCGTAGTCTGTTGAGACATACCAAGAACTACATTCCAATGACAGCCTTAGATTGCACGCGTGAGGTGATGTTTAAAGGCCAAGAATGCGATGCAGTATTCATCGCCATCCTTTTTCTGCAGATCCACAGTAAAGAGCACGCTGGTGAGCAAGGGCAACTGGAGCGTAGCCGAGGAGCCACACTCTCAGGGATAAGAAACAGGTCGACTCCGACTCGAAGAAGAGTGTTTTAGAAATGTTTTCCTGCCATGACGCTAATAGTCGCTCAAAGAGTCCAACAATGCTAAAGAAGTAGGTTTTCAATCATAACGAATGATTTAATAGACATTAAATACTTTTTTATTCACACCAGGATGGAGCTCACCGACCACGACCCTGCTATATCAAGCCCCACAAAGAAGAGCTGCATGACCCAATCCTTGCCAATGTAAGTCTATCTTTTTCCATTATGGATTTTCGTCTTAACGTGTATTTTATCCCCAACCAGAAAACAGGAAAATACATGCCAGCAGTGCGGTAAGAAATTTACCTATAAACAAGCCCTGACTAGGCACATGCGTGTTCACACTGGCGAGCGTCCTTTCGAATGCACGTATTGCGAGAAGAAATATTCGCGCAAGGCTCAGCTAGATGAGCACACTGCTACCCACACTGGCGACCGTCCTTTCAAGTGCTTGGTTTGCGAGAAGAAATTTATTCGCAAGATACACCTAGCCGAGCACACTCGTATTCACACTGGCGACCGTCCTTACGAGTGCTTGACTTGCGGCCAGACTTTTCCGCGCAAGTATACCCTGCTTAAGCACAATCGTATCCACACTGGTGATCACCCTTCCGATTGCCCCAAGAAAAAGGAAAAAAGCTTTGACGAAAGTTATAAACTGGAGATACACGAAAGATAGGCGTCGTGTCCGTACGTGTCTCGTGTCCGATTTTCATAGAATCTTTAATTTTTGTTGTTTTCCTATTTGTAGATTATGGATGAAATCGCTTGAAGCATTTTTTCATTGACATGACTTTTCTTTAACTAAATATTTTTAAAACTAGGTTAGGTTAGGTTATGATCGTCTTCATTTTAAATTTGAATATTTCTGTACATCTTGATTAGTGCTTCCCTGCATTATTTATTTCAATAGATTGCGTTTATATCCTTGTCATACTTTCACATTCAAACTCAGGCGCGCAGCTCGACCACTAACCATACAGTATACCATCCAGTCGATAGTATCGAATGCCTGTGCTTTTCTCTCTATATGTGGGATTTGCTCTCTTGTTATTGCTGGGATATAAACGTACTATCTATGGAGGAGCGAGCGCACCAAATAAAGTAAGAACAATGTGGAGAAATAACGTTAATAGTCGTCCATTCTAAGAAATTTTAAATTAACCTATCGGTCTAAAATCAGCTGAGAAATTTGTAGGTTATCGAACAAATGCAAAATGTAGCAGGTCACACTGGTTGTGAAACGACCACACTGCATCACGATTATCTAAACATTTATTTCGAAGTAAAATTATTAAAATGAACAGCGCCAGGGCTATGAGCAAAGTATGGGCACAGCAGTCGGCCTTCAATCGAATCGGTACGTACTTGTTAGTTTCCCATCGCAAAACGTACATTGTATAACTTTTTTCAGTCACATTTTCCACGAAAGCCACGCAACATGCCGCCGCCGCTGTCTCATCGGCAGGCGCCGAACCGCCAGGAGAAGAGAAAACTAGCGCGACTCCTCCCGCTGCAGCTCAGCCACCTACACCCACACCCACGCCAGTGCGAAAACCCATTGTACCCTCGAACTATCGGTTCATTTATCCCGAATTCCTGCCCGACCCCAAAGTAGAGTGGCGCAATCCGATCCGTGAGAAGCTGGAACGTTTAGATATGCTGGACCGGCGGCGTCAAATTGATCTGCCCGAGTTTTATGTGGGCTCTATAATGGCGGTAACCAGCTCCGATCCCCATGCTGCGGGCAAGACAAGTCGCTTTGTCGGGATTTGCATAAATCGTGACCGTTGTGGTCTCCGCGCTCGCTTCGTACTACGGAACGTGATTGATCACCAGGGCATGGAGGTGGTCTACGAACTATACGATCCCACCATTCAAAAGGTCGAAGTGCTACGTCTCGAGAAGCGGCTGGATGACAACCTGTTTTACCTCCGTGACGCTCTGCCGGAGTTCAGCACGTTTGATGAGAACATGGAAACCGAACATCTAGAAGAGGGCGCTCCAGTGCCGGTAAATGATATCAAAGTTGTACTCCGTCCGCGGCCCTGGTTGGAGCGTTGGGAGCGCCAAAATCTACGCGGTGTGGCGAATATTGATCAGTATATTAAGGACAAGCACCGCAAATCGGCGGAAAAGGTGCAAAAGCCTTGGGAGAAGTACGATCTGATGAAGCAATATCGCTCCACCATACCCGAGGAAGAGCAGAAGGAGGTCTTCGCCGAGGTCCACACGGAACTGCACAGCCTGGAGCTGCAGCGCAAACGCAATAAGCGGAAGCGCACCTTTGCGAAGCCCAAACAGCTTGCTTAAAGAATGCATTTGTCATCCATTCGTAGATTAATAAAGCCAAAACATGTTGTATGATTAAAGAACTTTTAAGAACTTGTACAAGATGAGCCCTAGAGCTTTGTATAATGCTAAAACGTTTAGTTTATTAGTCATAATCGGAGAGGGGAGGGCGAAGTGCTTAGCAGCTAAAAGCAGAATAATTTACAATGCACGTCGGTCGTTTAATAAACGCGATACTTGTAGAAGTTGACAAAGGATATCGTGGCATTCCAGCCAATGATTGTAACGACCAGATACAATAGGAAAATAATGGGCAGAGCAATGAGTATGAGACGGGTGTTCTTTAGATGGGGAATGCCTGCAAGAGAAACAACAATTAATATCTGAATTCCAATGTCCAATCCCAATTACTCACAGTTGTAGCCCAGGAAGGTGATATATACATAGTAGCTCATGCCGAAAAGCCAGAAAGTGTTGCCCAGAAACCGCGATATGAACCACGTATGACTAATAAGCCAGTTGTAGAAGAAAAGCTGGATGCAGTGAAGCAGCATAAGAGGCGGAAAAAAGGCATTCAAGTGCACATCGAAGGCATAGCCCCACTCAATGTCCGGCTCCAGGCTGTTGGTGCGCAAGTAGCGATTTGTAATCGCCCAGAAGAATGATGCAATAATAACTCCAGCAAGAAGACAGTCAACAAAAATCACATAGAAGATAAAGCCGATGCTTTGCAAGAGGCTCAAGCCCAAGACATAGGCAAATCCCAGAGAGGTCACTGCAGAGTAGAGTAGAGAAATTAGTATCAGAAACTTTCATTATGGGTTACGACGAGTGGGTGGGACGAGACCTACCACATAGACAGACAATCAAGAGCACCAGAAATGCCGGATCGTCGCGGGCGAATTGTGATTTGGTTTGTTTTCTGTAGTTAAAGTTTCTATACACCTTCTGCGGTGCTATTAGAAGATAGATCATTTGCCACAGGGCAAATTCGAAGTCCATTTGATTGAATTTGAGCAGACGTCGCAGATATTTGTAGCTCTTTGTGGTCGCTGACAGGCAATCCTTCCGATGGTTCACCGGGGGCGGTAGGTGCGAGTGGAGCCGCGAAGCACTCGAGAAGCCGGACACCACGGATGGTGTCGGCGATGTTGTATACTTAGCGTGGCTATATTGGCTCATCTTTTGTTTTGTTTTGAAAAAAACCTAGCAGTGGATTTATGGATAAAATATACCGTCCGACCCTCAGAAATATACCGAAATATACCGTCTCATTTTAAAAATATACCGATGAAAAATCGATCCTAGCCCACCTAAGCCCACTTGACTTAAAAAGGGCAAAAAATTTAGATTAAGTGTTGAAAATATTTCGACAATAATAAAAGTTCTTCTTGTAGATCCATCCTTTCTCTTTACTTGCTATTAAATTACCGCAGTAGACAAACTAACGTTCCACATAATAATAATTTGTGTATTATTAACGCCTAGGTTGAGTTATTGAGTTTTGGGCAAAACTCAGATTTTGTCACAATGTTTTTGTATTTGGTGCATAAGGTCCTAGTGGTGGACTTATCCAAAGTGCCGATTTTGAGCACTGCCCCAGTTTCAACGCAAAAAGATGGACCCCCGGAGTAAGATATTGAAGAATTTAACTAAAACATTCTAATTACTTCATGTCGAAAGGCCAAAGATACGTGTTAAACTTTTCGGATGGATCCCTGCCGATCCAGGTGGATTATCCCGACCCCAGGATATTTAGAAACTGCTCAACTTATGGTGATCGGGTGCCGGGCTTGAGCTGGAATGAGTTTTCCATACATCATCTGGGACAACTCGAATATTTGGAGAATCCAAAACAAGTGATACTCGAAGCCATCTTTGATGTGATTGACGGCGAGGAGTTCTATCCGGTGGCCTATGAGGTTGGCTCTCCATGAAAAACTTTTGCTATCATTCCACTGTAAACTTTTCCTTTTTCAGTGTGGTCCTCGCGCCGACAAATTTGTGGCGCGTGCCTGCAAACCGGCGATCGATAAGCTGTTTGCCCAGAAGCTCTGCTTGAGGCTTTCCTCCGGCGCCACTGTAGAGATAAGCGTGCAGTTTGGTGTGGCCGCCAATAGAAGCAAGCAGATCTCGCCTCCGCTGCTAATTTCTCAGGAGGTTTCGCGCTTAATGGAGCGTCTGGAAGTGCATAGCGGCGTGCGTGGCGTGTTGAATCTGAGCAACTTCGGGGCGAATCCCTGTTTCAAGAACATTGTGGTTAGTCTGGCAAATGTGGCCACCTTAAAGCATGTCTGCAACAGCATCTATCACAACGATGAGCACTTTAGCGCGGTGAATGGGTTCATTTTCGCGAACAATCACATGAAGAGCGTGGATCCTCTGAAACTCTTTGGCGATATCGAATATGGACTCCTGGATCTCAGTGAAAACAAGGTATGTGTGGGGTGTAAAGTAAGGCATCAAATCGAGAAAGAATTCATTTTCAGATTGGTTCTTCGGTTCGTCTGTGCCGTGAATTAAAGCGTGTTCGTGCAAAGGAACTGAAGCTGGCCAACAATCCCATCACCAAGGGTCCCAAATATCCCAACAACATCAAGGCGCTGCAGGGAAACTTCAGTATGGTGGATGGCATTCCCTACGACAAGCTCCACAGAACCTATACGCCCCTGAATTATGATATTGATTTGGAGTCGGATGGCATACGCATTGACTGGACAAACAAATCGAAGCTAGCTGATTTTGAGCATAGCGAAGATTGGCATGCCTTTCTGGTTTGTAATCCCAACCCCAAGTTAGCACTTTTACCACTTATCTGTTACCTTTAGGTACCTGATCCCATGCACGCGCTAACTGAAACACTTCTCTTTAGATTATTCTTTATTACGGCGAACCAATTTCTGAGCGAGATCTATCCCTGCTACTACAAGGTGAGGTCTCATCTAAGGATTTTCCTCATGTGTTTTGATATCTCAATCCTTTATTAGTTTGACGGAAAGGAACACATTTTTCTAGTGCGCAACTGCTTCGAACAGATTGCGTATTTGGTGCACAGTTGTAATCTGGAGATACCAATTCCCGAAACGGTGACAAAGGTAGAAGATCCAGATGTGTGCATGGGTCCTCGTACTATTCCGTTCTATCTGCGCATGAATGTCAGCCGCTTCAAGCTCCATCATGTGGATCCTCAGGAGAGGATTACCAAATGCATACAGAAGTGCTATGTGGCCCAGAATCAGCTGCTCAAAATGTCAGACTTCCAGGCAAACGAGGGCCTGAAGGGCCTTTGGGTCCACATGGGCTCGACGAGGATTCTGAACAATATTCTGACAATTATCTCGCGTCAATTCATGTTAAACTGCTCGGAGATCCGTCTGTGCAACAATAATATTTTCAGGATAGACGCCGCGTGCGTCCTGGCGCGAATGGGGAGCCTGAGGGCCCTGGATTTGGGCCTTAATTGGATAAACGATTTGGAGGACATCAAGGCGCTAGGTGAGCTGCCGCTAAAGTCGCTTCGACTCCATGGCAATCCGCTGTGCCGAAAGTACGGCCTGCCCAATGATTATATCCAGGCAGTGAAGAAAATCTTCCCCCAACTTACGACGCTGGATGGGGTGGATCTGAGCAGCAAGCCGGGCCAGGCGCCGCAGAAGAACTTCCTTTGCGACATTGGGGCCTACGAGCTGGTGGGCGACGTATTTCTCAGCAACTATCTGCGCGAGTTCGAGCAGGCAGACATGCGGGCCAACCGCCTGATGAAATATTACACGGAAGACTCCATATTCACGATGACCTGCAACTATGTGATGGGGCGCTCGCAATCATTCAACGCCCAGCTCTTTAAGCGAATCTCAAAGTACACCAAGCATTCGCGAGACATCAAAAAGTGGTCGGACTATACCAAAGCCACAAACGAATTCCATGTGGGATTGATGGAGATCATTGGCGTGCTCATGGAGCTGCCGAGTGTCGTCCACGACTTTCTCTCCGTCCAGACGGATGTGATGCACTACAATGGCCAGTCGGCAGTTATTCATGTCACGGGTCTGATGCGCGATGACTCTCCGACCACCCATAACCAGGCGGAGCTCTATTTGGCCTTTACCAGGAACTTAGTACTCAAGGTTGATAAGCAGGGACTGGTAGGACACCATTGGAGATACTACTTTGAATTGATTCATTCACCATCTATCATTTCCAGGGCTTTGGCAAGAAGGCTTGCCGATGGAAGATCTCTAATGACCACCTGAGCATCATGAATCCCTCGAGGAAACAGTTAGAAGGTGCGTTTAAGGTCTGCCCACTGCCAAAGGATCGTCTAATGGCGCCAGCCTCCGAGGACTCACTTGATGCCAAGAGCCACAAGCTCATTTTGTTCCAGCAGCTTACCGGCCTAACATCTCCCTGGTGCACAAGAATCGTGGAGTCGGCCGAATGGAATTTTGAACGGGCCACCAAAATGTTTCTCGAAATGAAGGAAAACAGAGAGATTCCCGAATTGGCCTTCATCTAGGCAGACGACTGGCAGGCTGCAGAACTTAATATTTAACGGAAACCGAATTTAACACCCACTGAGGAATCAAAGAAGAAATCAAAGATTATCTACAACGAATTTTTTCCTTCAATATACCTACCAATGTTTTCGAACACAAATATTAAAATTATAAAAAAAAAAATTAATTTTTATTTTTATTTATTTATTAAATTAACAAATTATCTGTTAATAATGGTACTTAGTTACTAAAGGCGGAAAAAGATAAGTTAAAAGTTAGCTAAATTTAAATGATTATAAATATTGCATGCAATTAGTTTAAGAGACAGTTCAGGGGATAGGGTTTGACAGAGGGAGTTATAATTATGGCATAAAACCCTAAAAGGTTCATGATCAGCATAATTAGACCTACATATGGGTAGACGGATAGGCCTAAAAGTACGGGTAGGTCTGGATGGAACGGCCAAGTCAATCTGACCCAAGAGAGTTTGGGAGTCAACAGTCCCAAGAAGGAGCTTGTGCACGAACATTACGCCATTGCATATTCTGCGATGGTGCAACGACGGCAGGTCAATAAGATTTAGCCTAGACCGGTAGGGTGGCAAGATTCTACCCGAGTCCCAGTTAAAGTTCCGAAGGGCAAAAATTAAAAATTGCTTTTGCACGGATTCAATAACAGCCTGCTGCTCTTTATACTGCGGGCTCCACACACAAGAACAATACTCCAATATAGGACGTACTAACGAGATGTACAGTTGTTTCGTAACGTACGGGTCGTCAAACTCCTTGGACCAACGCTTGATGAACGCTAAAACACCCTTAGCTTTATTTACAGTTGCAGCTATATGGGTGTTGAAACACATCTTATGATCAAAAAGGACTCCGAGGTCATTTGAACTCGAAATTCGCTCAAGGACATGATTTCCTAGAACATATGAGACAAAATGAGGAGCGCGACGGTAAAATGTCATAAGTTTGCATTTGGAAAGGTTCAGAAAAAGAAGATTAGTTGAACACCACAATAGTAGTTCACTTAGATCAAGTTGAAGGCGTGTGTGCAAATACCAATCAGAGTAAGAAAGACAGATTATGACATCATCAGCATACATTAGTGTAGTAGAGTATGTTATAACTTGAGGAAGGTCGTTCACAAATAAAATAAACAGAAGCGGGCCCAGATGACTTCCCTGTGGCACACCTGAAGTAACATTAACAGTATTTGACAACACGTTAGAAAACAAAACACGTTGAGTACGGTTAGAGAGATAGGACAAAATCCAATCTAGAAGATTCGTTGGGAACCCTAATAAAGAGAGCTTTTGAATAAGCAGAGCATGGTTCACAGAATCGAATGCCTTGCTGAAGTCCGTAAAAACTACATCCGTCTGCAAACCAATTTGAAAACCACGGTGGATTAGGTTAGAAAACTCATGAAGGTTAGTCGATGTTGAACGATGTCTGAAAAAACCGTGTTGCGACGGAGATATCAAGCTGCAACAAAGATGTTGCAGTTGCCGGGTGACCAGGAACTCAAGAAGCTTCAATGTTTGATCTTGAACCTTTTTTGTGAAGCGGAATGATGTAGGACTCATTCCAAATTACTGGGAGACAAGACTGTTCCAAGGAGAGGTTGAAGAGAAAGGTCAAGGGTTTGCAAAGGGACTGGGCACAGTGTTTTAAGATGCAACTTGGTACCTTATCTGGACCCGCAGAAAACGATATGTCCATAGATGACAAACCTTCCAGAACAACGCTTTCCTCGAAAAAGGGCAGAAAAATGCTGTTAGCTTGAGGTAGCTGGTACGGATACGGAGTGGATGCGTTGTAAATATGAGACGAGTACGTTGTTTGGAAAAAGTTAGCGAATAAATTTGCAATACCAACGGCAGAAGCTTCTGTTTTGTTCTGGTAATGAAGGGACGGAGGAAAAACGTTTGACTTGCGCTTAGAGTTAACGAACGAATAGAATTTTTTAGGATCACTACGAAAGTTACTACTACATTGTGAAAGGTAATGATTATAACACTGACTATTGACGGCAAGGAACAGAGAGCGAGCGGAGGAGTATAGAGCTAAGGCCAACGTGGAGCCCGACTTCTGGTACTTTTTATAGAGCCGGGATTTATTATTTTTTAAGTATGAAAAATACTTGGAGAACCAGGGAGGCTTGGACGATACAGGTACAGTGATATCTGGTACAAACGTATTAAGGGCGGAGTAAATAGAACTATAAAACGAGTTAACAGTTGCATCTATGTTCGGTAATGAATAAAGAAACGACCAATCAACACGCGAGAGATGTAGATCTAAATCGATAAAGTTTGTTTTGCGAAAACACTTTATGTGACAAGGAGCCATGGAACTGTCAGCACCTCCAGATTGTGTACACCCCAGTGATATCAACAAAGTTGGATGGTAAGGATCTTCAGGGAGAGATATTGGGCTTGCTCTAGATACCGTAGCAAGAGAACCATCGTTAACAAAAACGAGGTCAAGAAGTCTGTCCCTAATGTTTTTAACGGCATTAATTTGGACAAGGGAAATATCCGTTAGCCCATTGATAAAGTCATTATGGCAATTGGGAAACAACAGGTTAGCGCCATCACAAGGCAGCCAAGAAAGAAATGGGAGGTTAAAGTCCCCCATGACAATAATTCGATCATGGGTGCCAAAAACTGCCAACGTCTGCTGCTACTGCTGGAAGGATTTCAGAGGTAACACAGAAGCGTAGCCTCTATACGATAAGTTACGGTACACAAAAATTGGATCGAATTGGGGCTGTTTTGGAGCCCCGTGTACTTGTAGTTTCAAATTCCAACCGTTCTTTGAAATCTATCATCAGACAAACAGCTGTTCGGCCAGCCCTTTTCATATATTAGTTCATGTAATTATCAACAGATAGCGCCACTAGCGATTTCGAAGTGGTGGAAAACGGCCATCTTACATAATAGGCTTCAATTCTGAAACCGTTGAAATCAAATTTAGTTTTACTCTGCAAAATATTTTAATATGACTGTTATCTAGAGTATTGGGTGCAAATTCCTCAGTCTACTTTCCTTCTATAGCAATAAATAAAGGGATTACATATGTGCGACGTCCATATATGCATCGCACAATCAAAAGCGAACCATTTAAACCCAGCAAAACATACGTTAAACACCCACAAATGCTGGATAGTTCAAAGGAATCGGTCAGTTTCAGCTGCCGTGCAACAATTAAGGCATCATTCAGCGCAGACGCAACCCAGCGATCAACGGTCAGCGATCACCGGTCTGGGACAAGGGGCAATTTATGGCACGGTCTCCAAGCAATTGCTCGGACAGGGACAAAAAACAATCTTTATCACATTTATTGCAATGCCCCTTGCCTTTGTCAACGATGCCAGAGGCCCAAAGACAATGGCAAGCGGGTGCCAAAGGAGAAAGAGAACGGCGAGCAGAAAAGGTCAAACATTGACCCTGCTGAAGGAAGCGGACAAACAAAAAGAGCAAACAGAGCGCGCGCGCGCTCGCTCGAATCTTTCACCCACCCGACATTGAGGTCGTCTTAGAGGTCAAGTTTGACCTTACTTAGGGACAACCCCTATGGATGGATAGAGATTCCAGAGATCCACTAAGTTCTTAGGGGTAGACTTCTCTCAGAGAGAGAGAGAGAGAGAGAGAGAGAGAGAGAGAGAGCGCGAGTGAGTCTCTCAGTGAGCACGTCTCTCCTCTCTCAGTTTTTCTCCTGTTTGAGTGAGTCGATCGTCAAAACCACTTGGGCGATGGCCATCCCATCGATCCTTGTCCACGCAGGACACTTCCGGATTGCATTCAATTGTAGTTCTGCAACAATTGCGCTTTTCTCTCTTTGTCACAGTTTGTGTCTTCTGTTGGTTTTTTAGCTCATGTTACCTTCTTTGTTACCTCTGAAATCCTTCCAAGATAAATGGCCTTAATTGGCCGGGTATCACAGCATCCAAAAAGCAGAAGCAGCAGCAGCCGTTGCCTGTCTGACAGTTTTTGGCGCCCATAAAAATTAAATGAAAATTAAGCGCAAACATGAGAATTCTGTCACATAAATTGTGTCAGTGCCCCCTCTCCCTAGACCTTTTATACCCATCGAAACGGAGTAGAGCCTTGCCTGCACCTTGCCTCTCAACTATTTTTAGTCCTTCTGGCAGCTGTTCCCTGCACTCGACTCCACTCCACTCCGCGTTGTTACACAAAAATTAGTCCATCTGCAGGGCAGAGCAGCAGAGAGTTATACGATGCACAATGCTGCTGAGGTTGCTGCTTGATTAACACATGTCCTGCCCCATGCCCCATGCGGGCGTATCCCTGGCGTATCCGAACAAGCACTTCTCTCGTTCACATGGGACGCAAGCGCAGTAGCTGGCGATCGATATGTTCTTGCTTAGTTTGTTGATGCTCTTAACTCATTCATTATGAATTGGAGGTGTTAAATATGCCACATGCATCATGTTGCGGCTGCTGCAGGAGTTTAGGATGCTGCTGTTGGGAATAGCCCAATGGGAAAAGGTTTAAGGGAAGGATAGAACGCAAGATCACATGTGAAGGATTGACTTCAAGGGACCTAAAAGGGATGTAGATCATATTTAAATCGAGACATAATTTAATAAATAGTCACTCGAGTTATTCTAAACATTGATTTAAATATCAATTTTCAATGTCTCCCTTAATGGTTGGTTCAGCTCTGCATATATATGTACATATTTCCAACCAAAATTTAGGAACCTTTATCAAAATATATAAATTCTCTATTTAGAATATATTCTTAAACTACTCCAAAACTCGTTTGCCATTGAATATCAATAAATCTCTTCGATTTCCCGCTTTCTTTTCATTCCTATTAGTTCAGCTTTTCCCCGCTTTCCATTCAACCACTAAAAAAAAACCATCTCTTACCTTACATTTTGTATGTCAAATCATGAATCGCTTCAATATTTGTCAAACAAACTACTGGAACCCCTCTCCCGAAATCCTCAATGCTATTGCACCCACAAAGAAGCATCAAAGATTAATCATGCTGCCACAGAGAGAGAATGCCACAAGATTGTGATCGTGTAACATGGAGAAATCATGGGAATAACAATAAATACAAAACACTGAATCCATCATAAGACGCGAAAATCCTTAAGGAAATCAAACAATAGCTCAAAAACGAACCAAAAGATCGGGGATCAGTCAGAGGTTAGGATCGAGGGTCGAGGGTCGATCGAGCGCGTGAGGCAATGTTGCGCGTGCGCAGCGCACGCTCCCGTTAAATGTTTACGCTATTACGATCCTAAAGAAGCAGGGAGCAAGGCGCAAGGAGCCAAGGAGCAGGCAAGGAAATGAGCCTATTATAGGCGATCCCCGACCCCGACTGGCATTGCGACCCCGGAAACACACAAATCTTACGCGCCAACGTCGCGTCTCCGAACACGCGACATTTACATTCCAAAAGGCGACCCTTGTGGACCTCTTCCCTAAGCCCCAGAGTGTTCGTTGGCTTTAAGGGTGTCTCACAAATGATTTTCTTATGTCTGCTCCTTTGGGATTTGGGAGTTTGTGTTTGTTTTTCCCGGGAAATGGAATTCCTTCTCATTCAAATGAGTTGAGTCGCGCAGCTCCTTCTTTGGCGACGATGTTTAGTGTGATCTTTAGCAGATCTTTGACATCTGCCCCTGGCTCTAGGCTCTCGCTGGGCCCCCCTCTTTTATAGAGTTATGGAGTTATGCCCTAATTTCTGGTAGTTTTTGGGTAATTTTTCAAGCTATGTAAATTTGTTGTGCTCCAAAATCAATGGGAAAAAGACTCCTGCTTCCATTCGAGATGCTCCAGGGGGGGTCCTTCACTCCTTCAACAGCTGCCAAAAATGTATAAGAATCACACTCGCGATCGAAGAAAGTTTCCAGCTCAATTTGAGACCTTGGCTAAATGTCAGCTCAGATTTAACGCCAATTGCGTTGGACATAAAGAAAGTACTTACTGAGGAAGGCATAATCAAAGCTATCCCATCGCCTGAATGGACTCTCATTTCATGGCTGTCCGCTTAGGACTATCTATCTCGGAAGAGAACGCTCCAATTAGCCCAGATAAAAAACTTCACTTCTGCTAATCCCTTCAGCGTGTGATTGGCCTCAGACGAAGGCCGAAGACGCCATCGGCCATTGATGGCATGAATGGCATACAGATTTAGATCGCCAACAATATGAAAATGTCACGCTTATCGGGGCAGAAAGAAACCTGAACGTACCGACCATCCATCGGTCGTATCGGGATCAGGATCAGAATCAGGATCAGGTCTTCACAGTCCCTCATCTGTTGTGCGGTTTGGCGGCAGAAAGGAAGTCGAGACCGCTGGGCCTCTCCTCACCAAGTGCCATACCAGTGCGATTGACAGTGCCAGAGTCCAACTTTGTCCTCGTCATCATCATTGTCGCCTTTGGATGTTTTTCTAGCCGTCCATCAGCTGAAGCCCAGAACCGGATGGAAGAGGAATATAATAACAATATATGAACATGTATCCTGTGCCCAGGATATTGCCACGCCGCCGCATACAAATCGTATTCGAAAGCGAAGACGAAATGAGATGCAGGCGTTGCTCCCACTCCAATGACCTCTCATCCACCTTTTCCTTCTGTTATAGTACGGTGTACTCCCACTCCGGGTCCTAGGACCCGTGCCTCGTCCTGGCGGCCCATTGTCCTCACAGCCGTTATTTGAATGACATTTGAATTTTGGGCATTTGTGTCCTTCAGCCTCTCGCTTGTTGGATTCAATTGTTGGAAACTCTCTCTCTCTCTCTCTCGATCTGTCTGGCTCTCTTTCTGAGGCAATCGACAGGACATGCGATCGGGATCAGCATTTGATGTGATGAATTCATTATAAAGACAAAGGCAGCAGCAGCAGATGATGGCCAGAAAATGTGAGGAGAGTTCAGGGAAATGGCAAGGATCTGTTGTTGGGGGGGAAGGTTGGATTCTATTAAAAATGGAATGGCATACGCTTCAAGAATAATCTAAATTGCTAAAAATAATCAATAAAAACTATGGGGAATCTCAGGAAAGCCTCTGAAGAAGATCAACAGAACTATAGATCCAAAAAGGATTTAACTGAAAGGCCTTAAAATCGAAAAGGATCATCTATCACAAACAGATCAGCCACAATCAATAAACTAATCAACGCTCATCCCCTCATCACCGTACAACCTACGCAGAACCCATAGTGACACCCCATAAAGAAGACTATTATGCCCTTAAAAAATATCCGATCATGCCACGCCCATTGCCCCTGCTCTCCCCTCAAAAGGTCAATTACATAATCGTGCCACACATCGCGAGGCAGCCATCGGATACACCAATTACCATGTTCGTATTTTTTACCCTCCCCATCTATAAAAAAAATGAAAAAACACACCCTATACACTCGTATGTAAAAAAAGTGCCCTCCTATTAAGTGGCGCTAAAAATCAAATTAAGGGTGTTTACCCAAACGACGACTCCTCGATTACAACATCACCTAAAAAGTAGTTTTCGAGGGGCATGCAACAGGCAGACAACAGGAGGACAAAAGATCAGAGAAAGGGAGCGGATGCGGATCTAGGGGGGAAAAAACGGAAGCACTTTTTATGAAGTGTTGCCTTTTTATTGGTGGTTAATTTTCAGAGAGTGTTCCGTACTCGAATGTTTGACGAGGGTAGCACGATCATGCATCATGATGATGCAACAGACGCGAGATAAAAAGATACGAGATACAAAAGGGAAAAAGGGTTCCGATTCGGGGATGCGGCAACAATCCGTTTATATTTAGAGACACAAAGGGGAAGGGGTGTGTGTGAGTACCAAATGTGTTGAAAGGGTAGAAGTGTCTGCCGCTGGGAAAACGTGCCTCCTCTTCGGCTTCTTTTTCAAGTTCAATGACAAAGATCTTGTGGTGCCACACGCCCGAAAACCATCTAATCCCTTGGCGTTGATTGGCCCCCGCTCCCCAAAAGAGAAGGGTATCCAAAAATAAATGAAAACAGCGACAGGGGGGAAACGCATTGCCTTGATTTCATTTTGTTTTTATTAGGCGCTGTAAATTGTAGTTGGAGGGGAGAGTGTGTGGAGAGTGCGTGTGGCACAAACAAAACTATTATGAAGTGTGGCTGAAGACAAGGGGCAAAAATGGAGTCTCAGACAGCCGAAACAAAGGGTGAGTTCTAGCTCCAAAATGGCGAAGCTACTCTGAAGGAAAAAGTTCATTGAAACTGAGGGAAAAAATTAAGATGTTTCCAGAAGCTAGTGAAAGGGAAAAGTTTTTGTGGAAAATGCTGCTACAAGGTCATGTAGGATAAACTTTTTAATGGTTTATCAGATAAAACATAGTAAAAGAAAGTTCTTTGGGCGTCTATGGACATGATTTTATTTAGAGAAAATTTCACAGTTTCATTAACATTTTTTTACCAGCTATCTTTTATACATATTTCAACCAAGTTGATCAGCATTTTTCTCTACTACCTTTGGCAAATTTTCTCTCTATGGAAAACCAGCTGTTCCAATTAGCAACATTTACCCAAAAAAAAAGTAACCACCGAAAAAGTAAGAAAACAATACGTAGTACATATATTGAAAAATAAAAGGGTTTACCTTCTATAAGCGAAAATTCAACACCTTTTATTCAGTTTGCTATGTTCCACTCCCTCGGTTTTTGGCAAAGCCAGAAATTATTACAATTTTCCAGAGAAAAACCAGAGGGAACGGAACCTATTGACGGTTTTGTTCCCCTTTTGTCAACCACAATGACCAGCTGAAAAATGTAATTTAACCCTTGGAAAATCGAAGCAGAAATGGTGAAATTTATGCACTTCACTTTCGGGAAAATGTGGAATTATTGATGGATGTGCGAGACCTAAAGGAGGAAAACTCAAAGGGATATGGAGAAAGGCTTGGGTCCGAGGCAGCTGAAAATGAGAGTGAATCATGCAATTTCCAGATGTCAGACAGCGAAGGGACACAAGCCAAATTGTGGGAGTGCAATCGAACTTGATTCGAACAGAAATTGGAGACTCCATATCCGCCCATCAACCACAATCCGATGACAACTTGTACAGATCTAAAGTATCGGCTGACACCTGTAGACGACCACGGATACACCTCCATCAACATCCACTCCCTGGGACACTGATACTTCATCTTCATCCTCCGAGAAACTCTCTAATTGCTCACATTACAACGCTCTCTCCACAGTGCTCTACAGCTGACATTTGCACTTCGAACCTTTTCACAAAAGACCAATAAGTCGATTTATCCCAGCCCAAAAACCAACAAAAAACACAAACGAAATTCTTTTCTAAAGAAAAAACACATGTTGCTAAAAAAAAGTATCTCTTACACGAAGAAAGACCTTATCTACCTGTTTTTTATTCACATGTCGAAGGCATCCCTGAAGCGACATATCGATCCATTGAAAATATTTGCCAAATGTTTTTCTGGATTCTTTTTTCATTTCATTTCAGTTTTTCTTTTTCCTTTTTTGCAACCCCTCTCGCAGAGGGGTGGTTGCAGTAACCTCACCCACCCCATCGTATCCCCGTATCACACATTTTTGGGTAGTTTTTCGCTTCAATTTTTTTGCTAAGTTTTTTTCATTCTTTTTGGTTGCAATTTTTTGTGTGGATATTTTTATTGGCTGTAATCTCGTTTTTTGCATGAAATTTCCGGGAAAATCATTGGGATTGTGCAATAGGTGTTGATGTGACTTTCTGACTGGATTTTGATTGGTTGTGATCAGGAGATTTTTTAGGGAGGACCTATAGTGAGAGAGGTTGAGGGTTACAGGATAATGTGGGTGCCTTTTAAGAGATTGATTGACATTTCCAAATTAATCAATGGTTCATTTTTAAAGGACCTCTTAAACCTGGATCTTTCGAGTACTAAATGCCATGAAATTTGATTAGTTGGTCTCTAGTATTCCCCTCCATTGAACTTAATTCTTTATGCCACACTTCCACAATTCCTACTACTCCTTTTACTCGCTGTCTCTCAGGCTTCTTTGATTACTCTATTTGACATTCGGTTCGTATATTGGCATCTGGTGTCGTCCAGCATCCGAGGCAAACATAAAGAAAAGGCTGGAGTACGGAGTGTCTATATGGAAGCCCACACAAAAATTTGTATTGTTTTGTAGCAAACTGACCAAATGAAACGCAGCAAACGGCGGCTGGCCTGAAGTCCGCATCCAGTGCAAATATACAGAACGGGAAATAGAGGAGGACACGCGTATATCTGTGCAACCCCCACACACACACACACACACACACACACACACAGAGGCACACGCTGCTTGTGTCCTGTCGTATATCCACTTCCTTTTTTTCTCTCTGTGTGTCTCTCCATAACGGATGCTGGACATTATCGATGGGAATGGGCATAGGGCATCGGAGTCGTGCGTCCTTCTCTCCGTGCATATATTTTTAACCTTTTGTTGTTTTTCGTTAACTAAAGTGCCATCAGGAGCAGATGTTTTTTCCATACCAGCGTCAGCGGTTCCGTGTCTATGATTTTTTTTTTTTTTTTTTTTGGATATACTCGTATGTACAAAGAGTGGACGCCTGATGGACGCAGTTCTGTTTGTGGAACTGTAAAAATTGTCTCTGCTATTTGCTGCCGCCGCGAGTTTTCCCTAATTTTCTTGGCCTGTTGTTTGTTTTCCCCAGTGGGACTAGTGGGTTCTTTTATGTCCTCCATCGACCGTCCACCAATCATTTATCTATCTATCCATGACTTTAATTCCATACACTTTTGCATATTCATCATTTGAATGCGTTTGCAATTAGTTTTGGTTTGAAAATTTACATAGAATTCTGCGGTCAATGGAGGGGTTTATACATGCTGGGCATCCCATTCATGGATGTTCCATAGAATGGTTGGGTTTTTGATTTGATTTGGTGTCAGATTTAGTCATAGCCTTGAATGGGTATAACAGAAATATATACTTGATTTGATAGAAAAACTTGCTTACATTTCTATAGTCTCAAAAATTTGTATTTTTCTGAAAACCTTTTTGAATAGGTTAGAATAATCTGGAAATTATTTTGGGTGAGTTTTACTTAAGAGACCCGTTCTTACGTCCGTGCCTATATCTCGACAAAAAACCTTCAGTCTCCTGTTTTTTTAGCATTAAATCAATTGGATATACTCCCAAATCCTTTGCTACCCATTCCAATCGCTGCTTTAACATACAACATATGCATCTATTTATCCAAAAATACTATACACACGCTTCTAACAAGATCTATGGCTATTAGAGAGCCTGAACCCATAATTCAGTCGAATGCCAAAACTCAAAACTCAGCAACCGGTCAGCAGAGAAGATCCTTCAGCCCCTTGTTAACGGCAGCGGCAGCGGTGACCACTTAAGGATTCGCTACACCCACCTTAATCCCACATAAAGGACTTTCGGACCTCGGACCTCGGACCTCGGACTCTGGTCAGCTGTTGGACGGATCGCAAGGAACTCTTTTGGCCAGCACTCTCCCTTTCTACTGCGTAGCTGCATTTCCAGGGAAAAAATGTTTACAGAAATAAATAATCGACTGTTCAACAAATCCTTAAGGTGGGATCACACATGACGTCACGCTTGAGATGGCCAAAAAAAAAAAAGGAAAACAACGGCGAATGGATAATTAACCCACACACACAGATGCTGGTCCCTTTGCCGATCCTGAAACGAACCCGAAACGATCCTCCAACTCTGGCAATTTTCATAATTAAAATGCGTAAAGTTGTGGAAAAAAGGAATGGAGAATTTTTGAGGAGAGAGAGATGTGGGCGCCGGGAGAAAATTACTGATGCAATCAGCAGCTCATCGAAGGCAACGGCTGTTCGATAAGGGAAGGGAGAAGTCTCTGGACAAGGAGTGGGAGGAGATTGGGACGAGAATTCTCTGGCTAAAGAGTGGGAGGAGAGTTCTCTGGATAATAATGGGGTGTGAGGGTGGTTTGCTAATCATCACCCAACCCAACCCCCAACAGCGCATTTCAATCAACTGAACACTCAACCCAACCCAACCTCACATGCATCCCTTTTTCGGGTACAAATTTTGGGAAAAACGAGAGTGAAAAACCTTGTAAACCCCTTTCCACTCACTCTCTCTGGCGGCTATTTTTGGTGTATGTTATTTTTAGTTATAAAGCTAAAAATGGCGCACCACTAAGCCTCATACGAATCCGTAACTGAAACCATATTCAACCCATCCCAAAAACCATTGCAATATGGCGATGGCGTTGCTAGGGGAAGGGCTATACCTCGTTGTACATAAATACAGAATTTATGGCACTGTGGGAGATTTCCACGCAGCGTTACCACGATATTAATAATACTTTTTCCTGACTGAGGTTTTTACACAGGAGTGGGTGGATTACTGATGGTTGGGGTGGCCACAAGTTGTGCATTATATTTGGTGAGAGCGTGCCAGACGCGTGTGCCCTCCTCAATCACAGATTCTGGGAGCCTTGGTCTGGGCAAAGGTGATGCAGAGAACAGCTGCACAGGCGCAGAAACCGAAATTACACCTTTCAAATGGTCAGCAAGGGTCCAGCAATTGAACTATTTCAAGAACTCCCAGGATACAAAGTGGCAGACTCCTCTTTCTGGTACGTTTTTTTGTGTCTATTCTGCAAACAATGAGGCAGCAGCAGCAGGAAAAAAAGAGAACGAAAGAAGATTCAACAAAGCCACAAGCTGAGGATAAGAACCCGACAAACAAAACCAGAAACTAGGGATCGTTAAGGTCAGGTCAAACAATAATTTAGGACCCTCTCTCTTTCACGATAAACATCTTTCGCTTGCTTCAGCCACAAGCCAAAGAGAAGGAAAAGGAAACCCACTGCCCAGAGGACAAAGGCCAACGGCCAAATTGCCAACTTAACTTTGCTCAAATGAGCAAAGGATCTTCGCAAAGTCTGTCATCTCAAAGGGATATATGCAAAATCTAATTTGCGATAAGATCTGACGCTAAAACCATCATCTTAGGAGAGGTAGAGACTTTGACTTTTGTCTAAATTAATTTCTGGAAGCACTTCCAGGTCTGAAATGTAATTTTGGATAAGATCTGCCTTATGGGAGAGCTCTTAAGCCTTTATTTTATGATAAAACTTTAAGCAAAACTAATTTCAGCCAGAAGCCTTATCCGATAGCATCTGCCTTACGCCAGAGACCCATAAAAACCATCATAAAACCAATCATAAATCTCCCAACTTTTATCAAAATTCATTTTCAGCCATAAATATCAATTACTATCAAAATTTTTAATGAGGAAAAACGGCATTTAAGTGAAATTTACATCGAAAGAATTTTAAGGGATCATTTCCACGCCGAAGAACCTCCGAACCAATCAGAGGCCATCCCCAAAGAAAAACTATTTATATAAAATTGAGTGAAAAACCGAAAGAACCAACAGAGAATTTCCCTCCAGCATCCACGCGCCATTTGGTTGAAGTGCGCTCGACGCATGCGCGCCAACCCGAAGAGTGATCCCAAGTGATCCCAGACGATCCCAAGGCGATCCCCTGCTGCATCATCTCTTGCTTTGTGAGAGGCGTTGCCCTGCCGTCACTCTTCCCTGGCATCTCCAGCATCCAACGCGCGTGCTCATGAGTTTTTCATTATTATATAATGTTCTTCCCCCTCTCGCATATGCAATGCGAATTGTGCGTTTTCACGCAAAATGTCAATAATCCATCAAAATTCTTAAGAGAGAAAAGCGATCCCATAGCGGTCCCTTGCCGCACCAATTTGTTTGGTTTCGCCCGCACACAAATTTCTTTTCTACATGAATATGTTTTTCTTTTCATTTAATAACTTGAGTATTTAGCAAATGATGGAGCAGTTTTTCCAACAGAAAGGAGAGAATTGGTAAAACATCCATACCATTTTCCACATTGTTGCTGCTTACCATTTCATATGATAAATCATATGTCAGAGATCGCGTGTTGACAGTCAGAGAAACCTTAGACATATGGTTGGTTGTGGGCTAACAGTTTTGGATTGATTATAATTGGGTTTTACTTTGAGAAAATAGAAAAATTTAGTTGAAGAAATTCTGGAATTTCCTGAAGAGTTCCGCATAATATACATATCTCAATGAATTATCTCCTTTAATTTCTGCTACTACTAAACTTTTTAGAGACGATTATGCTATGTATCATTGGTTTTGTTTCGAATGAACAATTCTTCGAAAAATCTACACTGAAACCCTCCAAAAGAAAGGTAATAGTAACCAATAAAAACTTTTGTATAATATATTTTTCTTTTTATTACACAATTACATAAAAACATTTCGTTCCGGAAATCTTGGGCTTAAAAATATCTATACTTAAAAAGGGAGTACGAGTATATTCCAAGTATTACACTGGGGGACTAAAGTGGCAAAAGTCCTTTCTTTCGAGTAAAAACTATTTAATTTTGATCCATTAGCTCAGCGGCCTCTTAAAAATCTCTAAATTTGTACTTCATTTTCATCGTTTTATTCGAAAATATTGTCATTTATGCCGAAGAGTTGCAAAGATTCGAGATATAATTAAAAAATAAAAAAATGATGTGTAAAATTATATTGAATAAATTTTATTTATTTGATTCGTTTTCGATTCGTGTTTTTGAATTTCGACTAAAACAAAATACTGAATACTGAGGGAGAGAGAAAGAGGGAGAAAGCATTACAAATTAAGATTAAATATTTATTTTTATAAAATATATTCATATATTTATTATAAACCTAAACATTATTACTCGTAATGTGACTTTGGACTTGTGACTTTTCTTACAAATTATTGTAGAGGTTTTCGGTTTTTTGTTTCGAATTTTTGGGATGATAATTTTTTAAACCTTTTTCTGGGTTTCGAGTCGTTTATGAAAAATGGAAATCAGCGAAAGGCAGAGTTCTAGATAGTTAGAGAGTTACAGATAGGTTCTACGATTTTTGAGGGTATGCATTATTTACAATTCTCGACAACAAAATTAATTGAAAACTTAATGCTACGAATATGTACAATTCAGGACAACGATGATGGATAATTATATATATAAATAATAATAACAAGGTTTTTTGGTTGTGTTGGTGTTTTTTTTAGGAGTGCGCATTGCGTGCCATGTGAACGAAGAGGCCGACGGGTCCGTCGCACTTCTCGCCGCACATGTTGCACTTGAACACATCGTCGCAGCTGTGATAGCCCATGTGGATGGTGTAGAGCACCGCATCCTTGAAGAAGATATCACAGTACTTGCACTCGTAGATGGCCCCTGCTGCTGCGGGTGTGGATGCCACAGCGGGTGCTGTTGCACTGGTGGAGCTGCTATTCCCATTGCTACTGGCACTGGCATTGGAGCTATTCCCAGAGCTGGAGGCAGTGGAACTGGCACTCGTATTAGCCTGAGGTACATGCGCCGCCTCCATCGACTCATCCGCAGAGCTGGCACCCGAACAATGTTCTTCGGGTAGCTGTTTGCGTCCTGCAATGGGCGATGATGCGGTGGGCATAACCTTTAGTTGCTCTGGGGAGGTCAATGCCGCGGACTTCAGTTGCAGAAGGGTGTCCAGCTTCAGGACACGACCCTTCCGACGTGAGGCATTCGTGCTGCTCATCAGCGGAGTGGCCTCCTCCTCGAGCTTCATATTCATGACCATCGCCAGCGGCTTCTGCTGCTGCTGCTGCTGTTGCTGTTGCTGCTGTTGCTGTTGCTGCTGGGGATGCTGTTCGTCATCTTTCACGGGTGTTCCCTGCGACAGATCCATGGCAGAATCCACCGACTTGCGCTCGTACTCATCATCTTGCTCCTCATCCTCATTGTCGCTGTGCTGCGACTGAGAGTGGTGCTGTTGCTGCTGTTGTTGTTGGAGCTGCTCTCGCATCCGTGGGGAAAGTTGTGCCAAAACTGCGGCCTGCTGCTGAGCGGCCAACATCTGAAGATTTAGATTCCAGTACGGGAAGAAGGCCATGTTCCGATTCTGCTGCAAAAGGCTGGCCAGCGGCGGCAGGAGACTGGCAGGAGACTGCTGCTGCTGTTGCTGATGTTGCTGCTGTTGGTTCTGCTGCTGTTGGTGCTGCTGCTGATCCACTTTGCTGCTGCTCTTGCTGCTTGCCACACTCTTGGCAGGAGAGGCGGGCATTACTGGCGAGGGTGCTGACACCGAAGTGGCGAATCCTTGCAGAGCGGCACTCAACTGCGAGGTGACTGCTGCTACTGGTGGCTGCTGCTGCTGTTGTTGTTGTTGTGGTGCCACTGCTGCCACATTGCTCTTTCGACTGCTGCTGCTGGTGGTGCCACTGCTGCTGCTTCTTTCAGTGCCACCATTCTTGCTCTTGGGACCACGTCTCGTGCCATAGACATCAATCACCAGCGAAGGATTGGGTGTGCCATCCTCATCCAACACCATGCCAGGCTTGTGACCATATTTCCTCAGATGCAGCTTGAAGCTGTGGCAGTATTTGGTGGCATAGTCGCAGTCCGCACAACGATACTGATACACGGACGAATGCGACTTGCGGTGGGAGTTCAGCATGGATTTGTTCACACACGTGTAGGAGCACTTGTCGCACTGGAAGGGCTTCTGGTTCTTGTGCTTCCGGATGTGATACTCCAGATGATGTTTGAATTCCGTCACAAACGGACACTTGGGACACTGGAGGATCTTGTCGGGTTTCATGTGGGTCCGGGTGTGCGCCCAAAAGTCCACCTTTGTGATGGCCACCACACCGCATGTCTTGCATTTGTAGTTCTTCATCTTTCCATGCGAATTGTAGATGGGCATTCGAATGTTCTGATCATCATCCTCGGACTCGGCCATGTATTTCATATCCTCACTGGAGTTGGACATCTGATCGTGCTCCTTTTCGTGGTGGAGCAGCTCCTTTTCCATGGATTTCGCTGGTGACTTTGGTGGCGTCACATCCATGGGAGGCGTCAGGGCTTGCAGTTTCTCACCCACTTGTGTGGGTGCCACCACTTGGGTTGCCGTTGGCGTTGGCTGTGGGCTGGGACGACCCAGATTTCCGGCATAGAAATGCTGCATGGGATTGGGCAATCCTGGCGGTGTCAATGGATTGAATCCACCTAATCCCAAATGGTGATGATGATGGTGGGCCTGCTGCTGCTGCTGTTGTTGCGCTGCCTGAAAGTGCTGCTGGTACTGCTGCTGCTGCAACAACTGTTGCTGCAACGTCACATCAAAGTGTTGCAGACTATTCTGATCGTTCTGGCTCGGAGATGGTGTCATTGCTGCCCCACACAGGGTATCCATGGGCTGTTGTTGCAACTGTTGCTGCTGGTGGTGCTGCTGCTGTTGCTGTTTGAGGTACTGCTCCAAGTGATTCCCCGGCGATGGCAGTGGCGACTGCCTCGGACTGGGGCTGCCGCTTGCCACACTGTTGCTGCTGGTCAATCCCGGCTCCTGCTTAATGTTTGCCGCAAACATGCTGCTGTACCATGGATTGTGCTGCTCGTAGCTGGCGGCCGGAGTCGTCTCCCAGTTCTGCATCTTGGCGGCAGGGCTCTTCAAAAGCTAAAAGAGAGACAAAAAAAAGAGAGGGGATGGTTAGTAATCACCTTTGCGCCTGCGTCAGGTTTTTATTTCCCTTTTTTCTACATTTATTTTTTTCTGTTCTTTTTTTTTGGGAAATTTTTATGAGAGAGAGCCACCCCTAAAGCATGGCTCTAGAAGGGGAAACGATGGGAGGAGGAGGGTGGCTTTTTTGAGTGATTTTTCCACAACAAAATGGTGAATCGTAGAATGAGACACAAATGGTGGCAAAAAAATCCATGGCTGGAGGCGTCCACCTACCGTTTTGAAGCCGCTTTCTCTCGTCCTTTCGCTCTCGAAGATTAATCCAAATGTTTCGTAAATATATATATATATATATATTCTCAAGAGAATCGCTCGGTTAGATGTTGCGTGTGCGTTGTGTCGCTTGTGACTGAATGTGCAACTGCCACTGGCATTGGCTTATATCTGTCTCAGGTAGTGGCTGTGTGGCAGGACGCACGCGTCAAGGGATTAGAGGGAGATGAAAAGTCAGGTACAGGTCGCGAGTCGCGAATCCTGCCGCGAATCCTCATGGCTTGATCCACTTTTGGATTAGAGCACACAATACAAAATTGTTGCAGAAGAGAGAAAAATACACGACACTTGGATTTGGATTTGTACTGGGATTGGGATGATCCGGGGAGCTTAACGGACTGGCTATCCAGATTATGAGGCAAACTCGAAGCGTAGCGAATTTTCCCGTGGCATTTTCTACGCGAGGATTAAACGTAGCAGAAGTAGGAGGTGTCCTAACGAGAGACGGCTTCTCTTTAATATAATAAAAAGCAACAAAGGATTTAACTAAATTAAAGGACTAATTCCCCAGAGAGGAAGAGTGTGTGCGATATACCTAGGGGATTCTACAGAGAGGAAGAGGTACGGTACAGCTGCTGGGATTCTATTTTTTTGGCTGGCAAGTGGAAAATTTCTATACACCTTCCATACACTATTTCTTTATTACAGCTCATATATTGTTCAATATATTGGTTTATTTTTGGAATTCTTTGCTTCTTAAAAGGGTTATATATAGAAAGTATATGGAATATTGTAGAATGCCAATTATACTTTTGTTGAATAGTTTTCATTCTTTTGCACAATTGTTCGAATATTTGTAAAGAAACCCGAACAAATTTCGGTGGTTTCTGAAAACGTGAACATCTTTCAATCTAGTTTCCACTAAAAACTTATTAAAATTGCATAAAACTATAAACTTTTCCAACATTTTACTCAACATTTGAAGGTCCATAATTCCTTAATTTCGGTTCTTAAATCTCAAATGCAAGAAACGTTGAACCAAAGGAGATTTTTATATAGAATTTCATTTATTATTTCCCCACACATTTTCTTTTGCTGCCATGGTTTTCCCTTCCCCCAAAAATTTCCAAATGCACTTTGATTTGCGTAGTTCCCACAAAGAATTTTCCTATTCAAGAGCAATCATTTTTCGTTCCTTTTTTTCCTATGCACAAAATTTATATTTTTTTGCCGATTTAATTTTTCCAAAAATTAGTTCATTTTCAGAGGCATTTTCGATGCATTTTTGGGCAATTGTTTGTGCTTCCAAGTAAATATTATTAAAAACGCAGAACGTCAGCAGTCGAGTGGGGGGAAGTGGGTGCAATGGAGGGGTGGCATGGCGAGTGGACCATACTCTTGTGTGCGCATAATTGATGGTACACGGAAAAGTTTTTCCCATGCTGTTTTCCGCGGAGAGCAAAATAAATGCAAATGCATTTCTCATTTTGCACATATTCAATTTGAACATATTCGTATTTATTTAATATTTTGCCTTTGTACAATAGAAATTTGAAAGAAAAGCCAAAAATTAATTGTGCTGTATGCCACATCTGTCTCTCTCCCTCGTTCTCTCCTTCTGTATTGCTATCTCTATTGCAGAAACAAAGAACATTTTTGCATTTTTCTAGTCGCTTTTTTGTGCAATGCCCAAAAACAACAAGAAAGGAAAGGAAGGATAACTTTAGATAGCGAAACTTTAGATACCCTTGAATATCTATCATTCCTGTGCGAACTATTAGAAATAGTCATCCGAATATGATAAGATTAGGTCTTAGAAATACATGGACAACTGAAATATCTATTGGAAGCGGAATCCTAAGGAACCCAAAGTTCCTCTTTTTCTTTCATACGTTGCAAATATCTGCATAAAATCATCATACCCCTTGTTATCTTCAAGGGTATTACAACAAAAGCCAAACTAAAGGCCAAGTGTAAAATTAATATTACGCCGGCTACAAAGCAGCGAAAGAGGAGAATGACCAGGGAAGGGAGCTGCAGAAAGAGTAATGAAGAGAGAGGGGCTGATAAGAGGGGGCTGGTGCAAGGATGGGTGTAGCGGGGGCCTGTGGTGGCACAGTGCAGCCATGAGGGGCAGAGAAGAGGCAACCGAAACTGCAAAAGTAAACTAAACATGTGCTAGTCGTTCTGCTGCTGCCCCCACGCACTCCCCTTAGACACTGCCACCCCACACCCCTTTTTTGTTTGCATCTTCCCACCTCCCGCTCCATTCCATCCCTCTGCCTCTTAGAGCACGTAAAAATATCATGAAAATTGCAAAAATGGAAAATCTAGCAAAACGTAGAAAATGCGCCACACACAAAAAAATGTGTGTGTTTTGTTGAAAAATTTGTGTAGAAAAAAGTACAAAATAAAACTTTCGGGAAATGGGAGGAGGCAAGAGAATATACTATATGTATAAATGATGTTTATTCAGTAAATTTTGTTCCTCTGAGTGGCTCAAAGGGGATGACTGAGAGAGTAGGATATTGTAGAGGCTTTCAAGAATACTATGGAGGAGAGGGTGTCTCATCTTTTATAAAAGCTTTCTCAGTCTTTATTTGCAACAACTTGTTGGGCATTTTTTAAAGGGAAAGCTCAATTCTTTCATGCTCCTCAAGTCCAAGTAGACAGATAATTGCCTTTGAAACTGCAACTGTAACTGCATTTCAATGTCATTTGGGCTTATAAATATATCTGCTCTAATATATATAGATATTTATTTATATATCTAAACAAAGAGTAGTTTGTTTGATTTATGCCTCGCGTTTCTTTTAGTCAGAAAAACATTAAAATAGTGAACCACAATCCCATCATCATTGGACATCGGACTGACAATCTTTTCATGAGAGGCGGGGGGGAAAAGAGATCTGATCTTGTGATGATTCCTAAAAAAACATCAAGAAATTATACCATTTCGCAGTGGCAGGGGCAGCTTTCGTTCGGTTCGTGTTAAATATTTATTATAGTATTTGAAATGCATTTTGGCAAGTGCCAAACAATTTGCCATTAAAAAATTGCAAAACGTTGACTTTGAATTATAGTTCGATGTCTAAATTTAAATTATTAAAAAAGAAAGAGACTGCAACACAAAAAAAAACACACACAGAGAGAGACGGCGAGAAAAATGTGCAATGGCACAAAAGAAAAGCCCGAGAAAATGCTAAAAAGTGTGGGGGACGGACTGGGGGAAAAGGAAAAACAACATGAAAGTCGACATGTAAACAAATAAAATTAGCTGTCAGCCAGAAGGAAAGTAGAGGGGGGAGAACGGAGGAGAGTCCGATCCCCCTCCCTCCCATATGTGGCTGAAACTGGGGGCAGATGCAGAGCGAGCCACACAGTAGACAGGAGGCGGAACGGGCACGAAGGCAAAAAACAAGTTCAGCCAAAAGATCGGCCAAAAGCCAGACAGATTTTAAAATATTGTTTTAGAATTTTTGTGCCGTTGCATTTTTAGCAAATGATTTACCACATGAGGCTATCTCTTTCGTGTGTGTGTGTGTGTGTGCTCTTAAGGTTAGACAGAAAAAGGAACAGAAGAAAGTTCGGTTCGGAATATACCCTACCGGAGCACACGGTAGTACGCTTTTACGCAGAAGCTTGTGAAGCAGAGAAGGAATCATTTCATTCGAATCCAAATCCCACAGTAGTTATAGGGAAGGGTATCCCAAGCCTCGGCCAGCCAAAGCTAGGCTCCATTCCATTCTCTGGAAAGCTTAATAAGACAACAACAGTTGCTCTTCAAAGCTTTCGCTTAACTGCTTTGCTAATATAACAATCAACGCTTAACTTTGTTTCAAGTGGGGATCAGGGAATACTAATCTTTATATTCCTTATGCCTCAACAATTTGTAATGTGCCCCATCATCATTCTGGCCCCTACAAAAGCGAAATTCCTAATTCTTGTTTATTTGTTTATGGAGGGGAGGAAGAGAGAAGGGAAGCTTTCCACTAGCATCTGTGTTTTTTAAGATTTATTGAAGGTTAAGTGGAATGTTTATAGCAAAATAGCCCCCCAAAGATATTAATTTGGAAAATAATATTTACATACCTTTTTGAATAGGGGATCCAAAAACGGGAACCGTGCGAACAGCACCTTCTCTTGCCTTTCCAGTCGCGCTCTCACTCTCTATTCCGCTCTTTTGTGCGTTTCCTTTCCTAAACTTGACCGCGGCACCGTTAAATTAACACCCACACGAATGCACCGCGCACACAAAAGCTGCTGCTGCTGCTGCTGCGATAACAGTGCGTGTGCGAGAGTGGAGCAGAGGGGCCGGCGCTCCTTTTCACTTCTCTTTTAGTCTATTTTTTGGCTTTTGCTTTTTAAGCTTCCTTTTTTTGCGCGAAATTCGCGCATGTGCGGGAAAAAAGTCGTTTGACAAATAAAAAATTGTTTGCTTGTTTTTTTGTTCTTTTTTTTTAAGGAGTAGCTTTTGGTTTAAGCACAGTCACTAAGAGTTTTTCTTTGGTTTTGATGATGGCAAAATTTCGTTTAGCGCCCAACACTCGTCCGTTCTTTGCTCTTTTTCTCTTCTACGATTTTTTTGGTACGTTATGGGTTGTTAGAGGCTCGGAGCAGACTGACACGGCTCGTGCTCTACGGAGGATAGTCATAGCCGAAAAACGCACTCAGAATCACAAATCTCAATTGCAAACAACACGAGGGGGAACGTTGTTAGCTGCTGCTGCGACCGCAACTCTACATTTATACATGATACATAGTCAGTATGGCTCTCCTCCACCAGACGGCGCTAGTATTGAACGACACGACAAAGAGTGCGTGAGAGAAAGACAAAAAATCAGTCAGGGTATAGGGTATAGCAACAAACTCACACTCAAAATCTCAATTGCAAAGAAGAAACAAATGTCAGAAATGCACTGCCACACGCACACACACAAGACTCCAAGAGAGGATGAGAGAGATTCACTGTCCAAGAGAGAGCACTCACTAACAGAGCGTTACAGAGCACAAAGCACTCAACGAGGCTGCTGTAAGTGAGTGGAATTTTGGTACAGGGCGAGTGAAACGATGTGCCCCATCCCCCAAAAGGCAACCCCAAGGCTCTCACGCTTGCTCTCTCCCGCTCACACTTTGCCCTCTCTCACTCTCTCTCTCTCTCTCTCTTTCTCTCTCTCTCTCTCTGTCTCTGTGTGGCAGCCTCTAATGTGGCATCCTTTCGAGCCTTGCTGCCACGACACGCGCGACGCTGCATTTTGCTGCATTTTGCGGACTGCAGCTGCCTCTTTGGCTGAGTTTTTTGGCAGCTTCGCTTCAATATTGATTATTGATTTTTGTGTCCACTGCCGAGTAGGGATTTATGGGGGCGCCTCCACTCGGGGCCTGGGGTTCGTTGGTCTCCTCTTCGGACACTGGACTGGGCACCGTCTTTTTTTCGTTTCGTTGCAACTTTAAGCCCCAGACACATTAACGAATTTTGTCTGTTTGGAGATTTCGTTTTTGTTGCTTTAACAGATTTTGCCCCTATTTGTTGCATCCACACACCCACAGAGGGGTGCAAGGAGACGTTCCATGTGTGTGCTTGGCTAGCTGCCACTGGAAATTAATTGAAGGAAAAGCTGTGTGGACTGCAGGACAGTCGAATGTCTGAAATTTGAGAAACTAAATTGAGGAAAGACTTGGGAACACCGAATATTTTGTGGAAATTATAATGCTGATGAGGGGACAGTTTGAATATGTTTATTTATTATGGAATAAAGTGTTCAAATTATGGAATATTTGTGCATACAGATTTAACAACATAAGGTAGAAATAAAATATATGGAACTAGGATTATTTCTGACATTTTCCACTTAAATCTGAGTAACATGAAAAACAATCAAATAATTATGATCTAAAAATCGCTCAAAGCCCCACATTTTCTCCCTTAATATTCTATATAATAACATAATTTAGAAACATATTCCATCTGCCCTAAAGCAAACTTTCAACTAGGTTTAGGCCATGAATTTTGGGCTTAGTTTTCGACCAGTACACATACATATGTAATATGTAGATACATTATAATTACAAAATTTGTATCTACGAATATGGTTATGACATGGGGGGGGGCAAGAGACAGAAAGGGGAAAATTTAAAAGCAATATTTACCAAACAAACGATTGCCACAGAAAGCAAACAAAAACGCGCACTGAAAATGCAAATTACACACAGGACGCAGGACATCATGCCACAACATGAAGCTGAAGAATCGCTGAAACTCGGAGTCGGAGCCCGTGCGTGGTAGCACAGGTAGCAATGCCGCATGGACATTGACACTGTGGCAACTGCAACCGGATTTAGCAGAAGAAAGGATTAAAGGAACGCGAGAGGACTACCTGAATGCCGACACGGGCCGAGGCGGTCCTGCTCGGGCCTCGTCCTCGTTCATTAATCCGCGCGTTCGAAGATGCAGTCACTGCCTCCGGACGCATCCTCAGAAGGATAACTAGAGCGGGCGATATACCAGATTTAAAAGTGATTTAAGAGTTTGGTTCCGTGTATAATCCAACATTACGCAGTACTCGAGGAGTAGGCGGATCATCAGTGATCCTGTTGATCCTGCGAGCGATTAGCGTGCCTGATTAGCGCTGATCAGCCTGATTAGCGACAGGGCGGGTGTTTTTGGAGCACCCCCGATGCCTGATTCCAGATTCCTGATCCCTGGCCAAACCCCTGGCCCAGGACCAAAAGTTATGTAAAGTTGAAGCCAAAGGCATAACAAATGTCGCCTCCGTCACGCTTGACCTTTTAATTGAAAGACAGAGATGTTGATCTTCGTTCGAACTACAAACACAAACACGATCATGATCATGATCGTCTAATTGCTGAAAGTCGTCTCGTCCTTCGTCCCATATGCAAATGAACCCTAACCTTTTGGCCTGCTGTTGATCCTGAAGAAGATCTCTCAATAGATCCGTAGAGTGTGCCATAAAGGGGAGGATCCTGTACATCTTCCTCTAAGCATCTTTGCATCTCCCATATGCAAATTGAATCACACACAAAATGTGCATCGAAGCGTTCAGGATTTTGTGGTTGACCGAGTATCCCCCTCGAGAGGGATACAGATACACTCTCCCTACTCCTGACCTTTCTCCTACTCCCATTTCCTTTTCCCTTTCCATTTTATATTTTCCTGTTGAGATATCACCTTGAGTTCCTAAGCCGATTTCATGCCAAGGATGATTTGCCATTTTATCTAGAGTTTTTTCTTCCTGGAGGGTTTTTCTCTTTTAATCATTTTTTGTGTGTGTTTGTGGTTTCTTTATGGGGTTTTTCGTCTTTGATCTTAAGTGCAAATTGGTTTTGGTAACCAATTACTTGCATTTGATGTGCTACTGTTGAAGATATGGTAATTTTATGGATCGATTTTGAGATATGATTATCGGAGGAGGAATTTTTGAAGATCAAAATGAGTTTACGTTTGAATTTTGCTTGTTTTGATTTGGGACGGATTTTTAAACTTATTTTGTAAATATTTAAGAGTGCAAATAAAATTAAAGCATAGGTAAAAGTTCTTCAGATAGCCTAGCCTAACCTAAAGATAATATTATAAACTAAGTAGTTTCTGCTTTCACCATAGTTTTCACTTTTTTAGGATTTCAACTCCCAAAGGGCACAAAAAAATCTTTTCAGAAAAGACTACCACAATCCCTGTTCATGATCTATGCTTCAAAACACTGCCCTTTTCAGGCCGGGACTCCCTTAACATGCCTCAAAAATTTGCATATTTCGCATAAATCAAATGTGAAAATTGCTCGCGACGTAACGCCCACCAAAGGAACAGAGGGTCAGGACGAGTGAGCGAAGAGATAGCCATAGGAAAAGTGAGAGAGATGGATGGAATTTTCGTGGAAATGTTATGGTAAACAGAGAGACCGAGAGGCAGGCCGAGGCGAGGCGGTTCGCGTCAACATCCGTAAATCCTTTTTTAGCACGAAAAACCGAAGGATTAAAAAAGGAAACTAGAGCAGAGGCACAGTCCACACGGGGACTTGGGCAAATAGTTGCTCTAATTTTCATTGTTCCGTCTTAATGGTTATGCAGTAAAATTCGTTGCAAGGACAACCGGCAGGACATGGCAAACAATCGCTGCTATGGTACTTTCATCCCGGGGTTTTTATGACGCCAACGAATTGCTTTCTCTCTAAGATTTTTGGCTTTGGCTACGGTCTTCGGTCTATGGTATGTTTTTGGTTTGGTTTTTGCTTTTCTGTTCAGGTAATGGTCAAAGAATCGCTTAGAAGAAGAACCTTAACAATGAAAATAGCTGGAAAATCGCGAGAAACTACTATGCGCAGAGAAAGATACATATATGCATCTGAGTATCTAATGGTCATTAGAGAGGACACTGTCGCGCTCCGCTCTACTTACAATTGTCATTCCGCGGGACGGGACACATTCTACCAACTAACAGTATGACCGCCCAATAAACAAGTTAAAAAACTTGCCGAAAAAAACTCACTTCCGCGTAATGGAATCCTTTTTTGTGAAGACCATAAAACATTTAGTTTTTTATGGTCATAGGTGGCAGATCAGGTAGAGATCCTTGTTTTTTGCTTGGTGTCCCTTAACCCTTTCACCATTAACAAATCGATCCTATCCGGCTATCCGGAGTGGCCTTGAAGGTTTCCCTCGAAGGTGGCCCACAATTTCTGTCGTTTTCTCTTCTTTTTTGTTTCCACTCAATGTCTGTTCCATTGTGTTCTTTATGGTTCATCCGTTGTATATTTTTTATGGCATTCATTGTTCTCATTTGCATGGACAATCTGTATTCAAAATACTTCCTTAACCCTTTTGCCGCTTTGACTACGAACGGGTTAAATGAAGTCCAATTTTTGGTACTTTTTACAAGCTGTCATTTTCTTGGAATGGTGTGTTTTTGGTCATTAGAACGCAAAAGGGTTAGGTTCTGGATGAATTTATAAGTAAAGGGGTAAGAAAAAGTAAAGGGTTGACAGAAGAAATAGTTTTTCCCTTTTACAGCCTGGAAATCACTGAGGAGAACTTGTAGAGGTGTGGCAGAAATTGGTGTAGGAAAGAGTACATCTTTTCTTGCAATTTCACATGATTTTGTAGATTTTCTATCTTTTTCTACTATAAAGAGTGAAATAGCTTTCACACCCACGCATTTCATACACACTACGAAAGTTAAACTTGCAATGCTATTCCCACTCTTCTTATGAAAGCTTTCAAAGTTCACCAATACAAACAAATCGCTAACATGCACACATTGACAATGGGAAATCATTTTAATAATCATATCCATTAGTAGCCGTTACACAAAAATTCTAGAAAATCCAGCAAATCACATAAATTATATTCATTCTCTTGGCTGAACATTTGTCCCCGTTTTACATTCGTAATTCGCTGGAAATTAAGGCCACTAAGTCGCCAGCGAAATGCATTCGAACAAATGTAAAAATGTGAGATTTTTGAGTCAGCCATTCATTGGCTTCCATTGTCCGTCGTCCGTATCCCAAAATCCCAAGCTTAGGCAATTGGGCATTTTTGTAGAATAAGCGCCAAATGCATGCCAGTGGCCAGTTCCCACCCCACAAATGATCCTTAAAACCCAGCCATCTAATCAGTCCACGCAGCAGTTACACATTTTCACACTTTCGTGACCCCTGCGGCGGTGGAAATGCCGCCAACACACACAGATGCCCTGCCCAAAGAGAGATCCCTGAGGGTTGGACGGCGACCATTGGTCAGGGAAGAGGAAAAATTCGGACCGAATAAAATAAAATAAAATTGAGAACGCGCGCCATCGAAGGTCCGTCGTGACCCCTTGTCAGCGTCAGAGAGCCAGAGGTTAAAATTAATGCGAATACTGTGAATGTTTCAGGGGGGAAAATTGCATGAAAATTCGGGGTCACGGCTAAGACGATTCGGCCTCAAGGAGTACCACATAGGGCACATAGGGGTGGCTCTAGGCTCAAATTTATAGCCCCGACATTGGACATTGAAAACTGTAACAACTGGGAAAAGCGGGACAACAACTGCAAAAGGATTTTCTGTCGGCTGAAAAATCTATGCTTCATTGTTTTGCATAGTGAGAAATGAGGTTTCCACAGAGGTGGGGGTTGATTTTTGGACCCATTTTAATTGACCATCGCCCTGACCCTCCCAACCCCGGAATTGACCTTTTTCCGTCTTGTGATATTCGAAAATTTTAGCACATTTAAATAATTTTTCATTGCCATGCATTGAATGTTTGCAGAAAAAGGATCTTTGGTCTGGCATTTCAGTTTTGTTTTTATTGGAAATGGCATTTAATTGTTGACCCCTCGAAACGGGAGGGGGGGGGATCATTTCTCATTCGGATGACACGGAAAATGTAACGTATTTTCAGCCAAGAATTTTCATTTGCAGCTGTGGAAAACTCTCCTGGATTTTGCCAGCATTTCGTACCTCACCCTCGCTCATTCTGCCTCTCTGTGAGCCAAAGAATTAGCTAATGGCCAGCACTCCAGACACACACACACATGGACTCTTCGCTCTCTTGGCAAAAGGGAAAATGTTTGGTAATGGTCCTGTGGAAACTAAGCCGGAAAACGTACCCAAGGAAAATGCGAATAAAAAATTGAACTTCTTACGATAAATATGCGAGCCTATTAGTCGCACAGACAACGGCAAACGAATCTCAACCAAAACATGGCCAGAATGCTTTTAGGCCCAGGCCCAAGTCCACGTCCCAAAGCCAAAGCCCATGTCAAATGTTGAATAAGTAATTCTTTCTCTCTCTATCTCTGCCTCTCCCCAGTATACGTAGGAGGAACCAAGTATTGGCTGAAGGGTACAAAAGGTGTGGGAGCCAAAAGAACAAAAGGCATAAAACGTTAGAACTACTAGTCTTTGGCGAAACACAAAGATGCCAAAGGACAAAGCTGAATATTTTATTTTCTAGTGAATGCCAGGTTTCGGATTTATTCGCCAATATTGGGACGAAACTAGACTATGGGAATACCCTGAAGCGGATAGACCAGAACTTCCATATTTCATTGCAATAAGAATCTTCTATTCATTCTATAGTTTTTGGAGCATTTGCATATGCTAGTGCTTCATTGGATGCTAACTTATTGGATACCACTTTAATTTTCTTCGCTAGGTACAAGATATATAGATCAAATACCTCTCTCCTGATACTCTATAACAAAGCTTTCACACACACGCAACTCATAGACAGAAAGAAAGCTACATTCTTATCAGTATTAGTTTGCTTCTTATGGAAGCTTCAAAGCTCACTAATACAAGCAAATACTTTGCACTTACACCCGGGATCGTTAATTTAAGATTCTCTTGTATTCAGGATATGGATAGTAGCCTTAGTTGACACATATCATTCCTATAATTTAAATCCTTAGCTCTCCCATGTCCCTATAGGTTTCCATTTGCTTCTGCAACTTCAATGTCTTTACGCACTCTCTCTGTCTCCGTCATTGTTATAGCCAAAACTAAACCAATAAATGCCTCATATCTATGCTACGCTCAACTAAGAAGCTGCATTAACACATAGTCCTTACCCGCCTCTCTGTCCTCTGTAGTCCTCCTTCTTGCCTTCGCTTCGCCCTCTAGTATTCCGGTGTAAACACCACTGTCATTTATTTTCGTATTATCATAATGAGGACTCGTATATTTTTATGTGAATTTCTTGCTTTTTGTGCCAGAAACAGCAACCACCCCAAAAAAAGAATAAGGGGAGTACACCGACGACCACCCATACCCCCCATCCATCCGCCCACCGAAACACACACACAAACATGTGTCACTCTTCCTGTGTATGGGTGAGTATATATGTGCGTGCGTGTAAAAAAGGCAAAAATAAAACTAAAATACTCGTTTCGCATTCGCATTTCGTGGGTTTTTGTTTTGTTGTTAAATTATCACCCAGTTTTCTGGTGGGAACCACCCCCTGTGGCTATGGCTATTTATGCATCTACTGCCTCCCCTCCCCCGATCTACACCTTAACCCAAAAGCAACACCCACACACACATACTAGAGATCAAAGGCTTCGCATGTCTTTCTAAATGGGGGTTTTAACGGTTTTAAAGGTAGTGGAAATGTAGGAAATAATTATAAGTAAATCTCTAACGCATTTTAAATTCCACAATCCTCAAGCTTTCCATTAGTAAATCCCTAAACCCTCTTCTAAACAACGCCCCTGCTTTCTCTATCGCACATAGTCGTACATTCATGCAGTTCACGTTCCCATTATTTGGCATCCCATTTGCTTGTTTTTTTTCTTCCTTCCATATAGCATTATGGGAGGTTTTACTCTGGGATTGGGGCCTGGGGGTGAACACTTGAGTGGCTCAAAATGGGGAATCGGTTATTGTCTGGCTGAGAATCGAATTCAGCGGAATATTTTCCACACAATCATTGGGAAAATTCAAGCATAAAAATCACTGAAATAAAATCTATTTACCACTGGGTTTTCCAGATTAGTTTTTATCAGCGCCTGTCCACACTCTGCATCGACTTTCTCTCGCCTTTGTTTCACTATCAGCATTTTTAGAGCTCGAAAAATGAGCAAATATAAAAATTGACTTCTGGTAATCGTCGCTTCAATAATCCCAATCGCAAATAAGTTTCAAATTTAAAAACTATTTGTATTTTTGGGGGTACTTCGAGATCTTTTGTTAGCTTACACTGATACACATGAGAAATGCTTCTTGGTTTCCATGAAAAATGTACACATTAAATGCTCATCTGATTGAGGGGAAAAGTGATGAGTAATGGAATGCTTTAAATGTCGAAAGCAAACATTTTAATTGACAGATCTTCTTTATTTACGATTTCTCAGGATTTTGAAATTTGAACTATCCCAACAAACTATGTGCACAAGATCGAAACATTGGAAAAGCTTTGGGTGGAAGCGGAAGTATGGGGTACACACTGTTCGATTAGTCGATTCAACATACATCTGTATAGAATTTTACTAACTATTGATGATTTTTTAATTGAAATCCTTTTCTCCCTAAAATGTGTGCTTTCCAGAACCTCTAGATCTCCGCTTAGCATCCAGCCAATAACAGCATTCGATGCCAGACCCAGCGCCATTTTTATCAGCAGCGAACCTCACAAAAACTAATTCCACATAATGGCCCAATCTACATAAAAAATCGCTCCTCCCCTCCCCTCCGCGAACGAACCCCGAACGAAGCACAAAAAATCGATGAGGAGACCGAGGGAAAGCAGGGGAATGAGTCGCTGGGATGGCCGCCTGCCTGCCCGACTGCCTGCCACCCCGCATAAATTTCCAAATAATGTAATGCTAAAAAAAATCCACACAAATATGAGGAGCAAAAGAGAGGGCTATAGCCAGGGGGGATGGGGAGGGAGGATTGGGTGGGCAGCGATTGGGGGAGCGAAAATAAAGTTGGAAATCATGAACCATACAAAATGAAAATCCACCCTCGGAAAAAACGTTGCCAACGTTTTTTCTTTTTTTTTTCCCCGTTTCGTTCGTTTTATTTTGTTTTCCTTCGTTCTCTTTTGTTTTGTTTAAGTGGGCAAAAAAGGACAAGCACAAAAAGTATCTGTGTGAGGGGTGGGAAATGTATCTCTGTGTGTGTGGGTGTGTGTTTTTGTGTGGGGGAGAAGTGGATGAAAGTGGGGTAGAAGTGGTGGGTGGATGTGGATGGCTCTGTGCTGTGCTACGAAACTGTTTCGCTTTGTTTGCAAAACAATCAAAAGCGAACGGAATCGTCGTCGTCCCAGCCATCGCCGTCGCCATGCTCGTCGTACTTTTTTCCTTTCCCTGCCACCCACTCTCCCATTTTGGGGTTCAATCTCCCCGTTGACATCGTTGGCGACATTAAATATTGCTCCGAGTTCTTTCTTTTTCCCTTCTCGCTCGGCGCTGTTGCCTTCTTTTTGTGCCCTTGTGCCAAACCAATTTCTAGCATATTTTTATGAGCCCTCTGTGCTGGCGAGCCCTGTTCCTGTTCCTGTTCCTGTTCCTCTCGTGTGTGCTGTGTGGCAGGCGCAGCAGCTTTCGTTTATTTTGCAAACGTGTGCCACCAGGCACGCCTCCAACGCCTCCAACGCCCCCAACATGGTTGCCGGAGCCATGTGCGAGACGCTAATAACGTTTGGTTGCCAAAAAGCACCAGGAAATGAGCCAAAGCCAGAGTCCTGCCAGATCGGACCAGGGATGTACAGCCTTCCTGGCAGCTCTTCCATATGGCGGGTGGTTCCTATGGCCAGACGTCAGTTGGGCTTTGAAGCGGTGAAGACTTAGTTCGATGGAGAAAATGGATACGATTTCGGGAGAGGGAGATCCACATCCGTTGAGCTCAAGTAAATGCGAAAATTAAATACCATTCCATAATCAATTGAATGCAGAATCCACTAGCAATTAAGAGCGGTATAACTTAAATTTTTCTACGGAAATCTAGGGAATTTTATACGTACTCGTAACAATCTTACACTGTATTCAGCACTAATTCCCCTTCTAATGAATCTCTCCTAATGCAGCTCCGACTCTCTACTCCATTCCCACATCCATTTAATACCCCCAATCATAGCTTATGTACATCCATTCATTCATTTTATAGTTCCCCCTACATTTTCACTGCGTTTTATATGGCTTTTTAGTAAATTACAAAAATGCGCCATTTCTAATTTCATTCTTTTCTTTTTTTCTTGTTCAGAGTTTCAGGGCACACAGCACACAAAATGGTGTGCCTATAAACCAGAAACAGCACAACAGCAACAGCAACGCCGGCAGCCAAATAACGGAAATGACAAAACAGAAATACAAACACACACACACACACATACAATAACCGTGGAAAGCGGAAAGGGAATTCCCACATGCCCAAAAATATGCAACATTTTTTATATGTTTCTGCTTCACAAAACTTTTGCGCAGGCAGCATCATAAAAATTTTTTTCTGTTGCTGCTGCTGTCACTTTTTTCCTCCGCCGCTCTGTGGCCGTGGCTTTTATGTTGCCTCTTGTGTGTGTGTGGATGTTTGTGTTGGTGTAGTGGTGTGTGTGAGTGCTTTTTATGACCCAATATGGCCGCCACAGAGCGGAGTACGTGTCCGGTTCATGCCGTTCCGTCCCGACCTTCCTCCCATTGCGGGTTTATGAATTATATAGATTTTTATGCGGTCGCATATTATTTTTGTGGCCTTTTTTGGCTCTCTCTCCCCCCATTCTCCCTTCTCCTTTTTTGTGTGCTTTGCTTTGCTTTTCTTTTGTTCCTTTCTTTTCGGGGCAGGCAATAAAAATGTCTTTTTATGTGTACGCTTGTCTTATACTATCCCGAGGCCAAGATCTTTCGGTTTCGGTTTCTCCATAATGGTTTGCTTTCAGTCAGGAGGTTTATGAATATGCCTTCTTCTAGATATGGCATTTTCTATATGGTATATGGTATGGCCTTTACGAGGTCCGGTCCTGACGCTGGCACAGGCAAAAGCACAGCTTTTATTATTCCTATTTTCATATATTACACTCTCCATTTTCTAGTTGTTTCTTTCGTACTCACGCTGCTTTTGTCAGTTTTGCATTAATTTCATATTTGGTTTATGTTTCGGGTGGTTTTGGGTGGTTTTGGGGGTTTGTGGGCGGTCGGGTCGTCGAGTTTTTCTTGTCGCTGCTGTTTATTTCGCATAAATAATATATATTTTCGGTTATTGCGTCTGCACGGCATTAATATTATTTCCAACAAGCACACACTCACACGCACACACAATCATATTTAGGTATAGATGGTTGTGCATCCTGCTAACCGCAGGACCTCATGGCCGTGAGCTTTAATTTTGGCTCATTTTTCGCTATCAAAACATTATGTTTATGCGCCTGTATTTGTTTTTGTTCCACTCATATATACATATGGATACGTATCTATCTATATACTTACCCGCTCGTCGTAAATATTTGCAATTAAATATGCCAAAAATACACCCGCAATACAAACACATATCCCTTCTTATTTTCCCCAATTTTGGGGCATATTTGATGCAGCTCAAAAACATACACATACATACATGCATGTATCTCAAATTTTCGGTGTGTTTTTATCTTTTATAACAAATTTAATAATTAAAAATATGATAATATACAAAGAACTGGAGAAAATAAGGAAAAATAATGTGACATGATAGCAAAATGAATTGATAATATTTTTATTAATAAAATCTATTGCTTTCGGACATCCGAACTCAGACTAGTACGATATCCGAGCCGAAGTGAGTAATTACTTGCTGAATTTCCAATTAGTACCATTGCCACATTGTATGACACATTTTTCTAGATTAAGACATATGATACTCATTCTTATACCATGTCGACAGGTGTACCTGCTCCCCCATTCGGATTAAAGACGAAATATGTACCTTCTAATCTAAATTGTTTTATTAGATCGTATCAATACAAAACATAAACTTTGCCAGAGATATCAATGGACGACAAGCAATCAATGTACTGGAGAATGGAAGACCTTTTTTATGGCTTTCGTAAGTACATATAGTACAACCTTTTCATGCACTTGGTCCCACGGTGCACCCTGAAATGGGCTCGTGGGAGCTCGGCGTCATGTAAACCATTTGAGTGCAAGTGCACTCGGACTTGCCACTGCTGCTGCCCCTGTGCGAGGCCAATGAACAAAATGGCTTATCAGTGGCGTTGAATAGAGGCCCACATCAGAATCTGCCTCTGGATTGATTAAAGTACCGTTGACAGCTAATCGTCTCGCCTAATGCACGAGATATCAAAAGGAATGTAACTACAATTTCCAATTGTTGAGCGTTTAACACATGGCAACACGAGTGGGAGAGCGCACACCTCTTGCAAGAGCGCTAAATGTAATGTAGAGTGAAGGAGGCGAGGGAGAGAGCAGGAGAGTAAGTCTTAGTCTAAGCAAGCAGTGGGGTACGGCAAATAATGTGAGGGGGGGTCAACACCCTTTATTAACACTCTTTATTAAATATTGCAAGTAATAATTTCCACCATTATGTTCATGTTAATACAATAGAGTAGAGCAGAATTCCGTCCCCCTTTACCCACGCCTCTGCCTTAGCCATTCAGCCAAGCGCCGTTATCTTCGTGAATTTGAAAACAACGTCGCGTAAGCTTTGGAGGCGGAGAATCCGAAGCCAAGTGCGTCGTCTCGGATGCCTCGACGCGGACATTGTGCAAACTGACGTCCCACGGGACAGTCGCAATAAGAATACAATTAATTGAGTAACGCGGATATAAAAAACTTAGTAAAGATTACTAAGGACTAACAAAGGAACAAAGGCTAAGCGCACAAAACCTCAAACAAAGCCATGGCCGACGGGATACAGCAGCAGCAGCAGCAGCAGCGCAGGGGCGCGGCAGAACTGACCGAACTCAATTTTGTGCGCGAAAAATTGCAAAAATTCCAATCGACAATGCTGCAAGACTTTGAGCAGCGCCTGTCCTGCATGGTCGAGGATGTGCTCCAGGATATGCGACAGCGTGAGCTGCGCGCCCACGAATTTCGCAAGTTCGACAGCCCCAATGGGGCAGTAAGCCGAAACAATACTTGGCATAATCGCATGTCCAATCCAAAAGTTCCAGCCACCGCAGCCAGCGACGTAGGTGACAGTCCAAATGGTCATGCAAATGGGACTAAAACGCCGGCGCCGCACCAAGGACAGAAGCGACCGCAGCGACGCCAATTGCCCGACAAGGTATTCGTGGCGCGGGAATCGTACCTGACCACACTGCTCCAGGTGGAGCACATGCGCACCATCTATCACATCTTCTACATTATTCTGATCATGTTTTTGCTTAATGTGATCTTCTACGACTACTTTGTGATGGGGCGCATCGATCTGGGCCTGGGCACGTTTCGGGGCGGACTGAAACGCTTGCACTGGGTCTTTGGTGTGTGGCTCCTTGAGCATGTCTTTGTCCTGGCGCTGTACTACGCCTTCCAGGGCTGGGCTTTGGTCAGACATAAGCTAAAGCAGCATAGTAAGTATTAGAGGGAATACAGCAGAAAGCACCCACCTGATCTTTCCGTTTGGCAGGTTCTCTTCAACGATTCTGGTCGCACAGTTGCCTGATTATGTACATCAGCTCCCAGCTGGTATTTTGCTTTGTGTCCTCCTCGCTCTGCCTTAAGTTTGGCCTACCCTTTGTTAGCGCCTGCATCCTGCTTCTGGAGAGCACTCGCCTGCTAATGAAGATGCATGCCTTCATTCGATACAATGCACCCCGAGTGCTAGCGGGGAAGGAGAAGACAGATGACGACAAGGAGGCTGCGTTGGGAGAACGACCATTTGTGCCACCTGTGCGAAGCTATGTGTACTATCTCTTCGCCCCCACGTTGATCTACCGGGACAGGTATCCACGTACCTCGCACATACGCTGGAAGTTTGCCCTTAACAGATTCCTGGAGGTGGTGGCGGTAGCTTTCCTTTACGCCTTTATCCACGAGCGTCACATACACGAGCACTTCGGAGAATTCGGCAAGGAGGGGATGGGCCCATCGCAGCTGATACTGAAGCTCTTTGGCATGATGCTGCCCAGTGCAGTGATTTTCCTGTGTGGCTTCTACCTGATCCTGCACTCATGGCTGAATTTCACGGCGGAGCTGCTGCGCTTTGGTGATCGCATGTTCTACAAGGATTGGTGGACATCGCACACCTACGACGCCTACTACCGCAACTGGAATGTGGTAGTGCACGATTGGCTGTACGAGTACGTATACAAGGACATGTACACGCACGTCTTCAAAGGCTCCAAGGTGGCCGCGTCGTTGTCGGTGTTCATGATCTCGGCTCTGGTGCACGAGCAGGTGTTGGGTTTCGCCTTGCAAATGTTCTTCCCCGTAATGTTCTTCCTCTTCGGTGTTGTGGGCGTCGCTTTAGTGTATCTAATGCGAAGTGCCCCAAAAGTGCTGGGAAACATGTTTCTTTGGTTTTCCCTCATCCTGGGCAATGGGATCCTAATCTCTCTCTATGCCATGGAGTATTATGCAAAGAGGAATTGCGATCTCAGCTACTTGAGCTGGACCGATCATCTGGTGCCGGCCGTCTGGCGTTGTTATAACTAGCTTTAAATGTACAATACTACTACTGCTTTTAAACTGTTCGTACACATGGCGTACATTTGATTTGTATTTTAGGTAAATAAACTTAAATGAAATTAACAGAAACGTTTAAACACAAAATTTTTTCGAGGTTTGAACTTGATCAGCTGCAATACTCTTAAAGCAATGGGTTATACTTATTTTACATCAGGATGTTCTGATAAACCTGTCTTATGGATTACTTGTGTGAGTTGGTGGGTGCGTTTATGTCTGGCTTTATACACAGGCTGCCGCTTGTTGCGACGACACCTGCGACGCGTTCTCTTCCTCGACGCGTTTGCGGCGGAACAGAATCACATGGGGCTCTGGTACGTGCATCATGTAATGGACCCAGCCGGGACTCTGCTGTACTCCAAGATTGCGCCACTCCGTTTCAGTCATCAGATGCGCCTTGGGCACATGCTTGGCCAAATCTAAAGGCAGAATAACATGCCTGCGGTTTCGGGGGCAAAAACGCAATTGTTAACAAAGTCATTACATGGTGTTTTTTTTTGCGCGCACTCACCTGTACTCGAATTTGTCATCAAAATACTTCTCTGAGTACTGGATTTGATCTGCAGACATCGTGACAAAAATTAAATTCAACCAAATTTAAATAAAGTAAAATCAAAACAAATTATTCAGAAACGACAGCACTTCGATAACAAGTTCGTTGTGACTAGACATAGACAGAATACGATTAGCTAACCTATTGTCGAAAAGTCTGTACACGTTAATGTTTAAGTAGGTAATGATGAAGGACAATATGGATATACAATAATTTAAAAGAAATATTTTTTACGCGGTTTAGCTCTATTTCGTTTTTTTATCAGTATATTTACGGAATATTATGATAATGCGACTGTCTATTTCCGTATATTTCTGAGGGTCAGACCGTTTACCTTATTAATAAATCCACGGTCACACTGCCAGGTTTAACACCATGTCTAGCTCACACACCATGAGCATTGTGATACTTTTCATAGTATTTTCCAGTATTTTTTTAAGACGCGTTATTGAAAACCTCGTTGTGATAATCCAATCATGTAGAAATAATGTAGAAATGAATTTAAAAGCCATGTCCCAGGCCACAACGAATACTAATTTGTGATTAGAATCGAATTTTTGATCGTCTGCCATCAAAATCTAAATTTTTTTTAAATGTCGAAGAAAAGGTATGTAAGAAAGTGGATAGCGGAAGTTTTGCACACTGGCGCTTCCATGGAGATTATATGGAAAACGGACGGCCAACATTTTTAAAATGTACACATTTCCCCCCTAGTTGTCGCCTTTAATAATCACTTTACAAAGGGTAGAAAAAGTGTAGGAAACGTGTAATTACCATGTAAAGTAAATGCAGTTCTGTGGAAATTGCTGTTGACCTTTTTTGTTTAAACCTTTTTTATAAACAATGCAATAAAGCTAGGTTCTTTAAATTAACCATTGTTGTAGGAAAGTGATTCTTTAATTGGATAAAATTATGTGTTAAGGGATAAGCTTCTTTGCTAGTTATTAATATTGAACCGAACATCAAAATCGAGGAATATGATGGAATTTGAATGGAAATATTTCGTCAGTATATTTACGGTATATTTTGAAAATGAGACTCCATAGAGCATGTTCAAAAATAAACCATATCATCCAAAGAAAAGAAAATTCCCCAGCAACAACATCCCATAAAAGGTCTAAAATATATTTTGGATATTATTAATGGTGCAAATTCGTTGGCCATTGGCCCCTGGCGTGTGTGTGCGTACATACCGAAAGAACTGCTGCCGTCGCTGTTGTTGTTGTTGTGTGCGTGTGCAGAGCAGAGCATATAAATTTCCAAAAGTTTTTATATAAGAAGCTCCATGTTCTATGTTTCTCAACAATATATCCCCCCCCGTGTGCTACATCTAAATGTGAACGCACATTCTTAATATTAGCAAAGAGTTGTCATTGACCCCCTGGCAACCGACGCGCTGGCCAGTACAGCAATAGCAACGGCAAGAGGGCAGCAGCAGCAGCAGCAGCAGCAGCAGCAGCAGCAGCAGTTACCATACGAGTAAATATACATATGAGGAGGAGAACACAATTAAAAATACACCAAGAGCTCCATTAACGCTGTCCCCAGCCACCCAGCGCCCATACACCACATCACACAAATGGATATATGGAAGTGCGCGTGCTAGAAGGCAAGCCACCTGCTGCTGTTGCTGCTTCGTAGGACGAGTGGTTCAGAGACTGGGACTAGGATTAGGACTAGCACTACGGATATTGGCATTGCCCCTCCCATCCAGACAGCTGCTTCAAACTGCGCCGGTGACGACGAGCAGTTAAGGGCAGCAGCATCTCTGCCCCTGCCCTAGCCCTAGGACCTCTACCCGCCGAGTGGAGCAGCAGCCAGCGGCCAGGAGAAAAACAGCCGCCGACGCCGCCGCCGCAGCGCAATGAACGCCAGCCTCATCTATGAGATACTCATGTATCTGAATTCATTCTATTTTGGCATGTACGCCGCCTTTGAGGTGGGCGTGGGCGTGCTGAAGGCAATCAACCTGAACTACGGCGAGAATGTATTGTCGCGGGAGGCGTCCATACTGCTCTCGCTGTGCATCATTGAGACCCTACGCATTGTCTTTGGCCGCAAGAGCAGTCTCAGCGATCGTGGTGAGTAGTCTACTGCCTTTCTAAAGAAATCCTAGCAAGAGTTCTGACGATGACACTGCAAAGTTATGGATGACGGCTTCGTCATTGTCATAAACAAGAGCCAACCCCTCCCCACATTACACATTCCCCTGCCATTTGCTTGCAAACGTCAGCCGGCCATAAACGTTTCGTTTCGTGGTATATGTACTCATCCCCTCCCCCGGCCCTAGTGGCGTATGCGTAATTATGGTCATGATGCAGATGAAAAATGTAATCTGTTAATGGCGGAAGGCGTCACGACAGAGAAAACATATTCCGCTACTAATCTATTCTATTATATGTTTCTTTCTTTCTTTTGCAGGATGGCAAGCAACCGCATCCGTAATATTAACACTGCCCAGTCTTGCTATTGTTATATATTTGTGTTGTTTTCAAACCTATGTTCTCAAACTCGAAATGATTCTGAGTGCCTTAATGATCACCCTACAAGGTGCTGAACTAGTCTATGCCAGCATATTCATTTGTACAATGTGTCGACCCGTAACATACACCTAGCAGTTGATGTACCACGACCAAGCCATCATCAGCATCACCATCAACATCAGCACTAGCGCTAGAACTAGCACTGCTAGAGGAAGGGGCGGCAGCCGAGGTAGAGCGACGACGAAGACGAGACGAGACTTTCTCCTGGCACTACTCTATCAGACACTAGACCACTTTAAGGACTCCTCTACTCTAGCGACTAGCAAATAAAGTAACAGAGATATTGCCACCAATACAACAGATACGCTGGCGTATTGCTGTGTGTGCCCTGTTTCCATAAACCACAAACCGAATGATCGACTGGCACGCTGCACTCCGCTCCGAAACGAACCAAACAACCCACGCACACATTCGGATTCGGTCAGAGGAGGCTTCCTTCCATTAAGGTAACTGCTTTTCAAATTATATAAGGCGTCGCGCACAGAGATACAGATCTTATTCGCGACAGTACAACGCGACCGACGCGTCCGATTCTATCAAAAGCAAAGCTGCATTTAATTTGAATTTCTTGTTTGCATTCTTTTGTCTGGCCTTTTGTCGCCATCGCCTCCCTGCTGCTCGACGTACGCGCTCGTTGTTGGTATTTTTATACGCTTATGATGGTCTAAAATTATATACGAACTGCAGTGCTCAGTGCTCGTGTCCCCTAGGTGCAATGCACACTTCTAATTCAAATGTAATATATACGGCGGGACGGACACCTTCGGTCGGCCAGACTATCGATGAGAGATTGAGACTACCAGAGGGATACTACTACTACGCGGTCTCTCGGATGATGCTTTCGGCTGTTCGGTCTTTGGCCCCCAATTAGCCCCTTCTTTTGGGCCAGGGATTAGTTAATCTATTCTGACACTTTCATGTAGCCCGGGGCAGTGCATCTGTAGATCATCTCTGGCCCAAACAACGCCAGAGAAAGCCACTAAAACGGCGACAACGACAAGCCAAAAGCAGCACATTATTCAAATTTCGCAGCTACAAACCGTGCTCGACTGCCCGCTGCAAGATCTAACGCAGAGGCAGGTTCCCACCACAGTCTATTAATATAGCGCCCAACGTGAGCAACACCGTGCGCAGCGATCTCGGGCAGGAATTTTGCCATCAAATTGAAGATCGAGAGGTGCAAAAGTTGTTAACAGGATGCCGCCAAAGCGACCGCCGCCACTGGTGCCGAAGCAGCCCAATCCCAGCATGAACTACGAAGTTTTAATCTACTTAAACTCCTTTTACTTTGGGATGTTCGCCTGCTGCGAGATGGCGATGGGTCTGCTGAAGGCCATCAATCTGAGCTATACGGGGCATACCCTGGCCATGGATTCGGCGGTGATGGTTTCATTCATTCTATTGGAGTCGATACGCCTGATAATGGGACGCAAGAGTTCGTTGGCCGATCGAGGTAGAACTGTAGAGATATCTCTCTGTCGTTGTGTGATCTCTTCTAATTTTAGTCATTTGTTATCAATAAAAACAACATTTTAATGTCGAAATTTTCTCTGTTTATTTCACAGGTTGGTCAGCCATATTGTCGGTCTTTATGACTGCTCCCTGCTTCCTCGGTGTCTCCTATCTGCTGCTGCTACAAACCTACCGACTGCGCCTGGAGTACTGCCTCTGTACGCTGCAGATAGCCCTCTATTTCACCGAAGTGTGGTATGCCATCGTCTTCGTTTTCTCACTGTGTCGTCCAGTAACTTATGATTAGTAAGAACAACAAACCGAACAGGTCACAAACAAACAAAACAAAACAAAAAACATTTATACATTTAGTACTTACAAACAAGCGCAAAGTTTAGCAATATACAACCAAAAAGAATGATAATGAATGGTAGATAAAGATTGAAATTGCAGTAGGCAGTCGAGACTTGCTCATATGCCCCGAAAAAAAACATACACAGAAACTTAGATGAGATGAAAAGTGAAATCCGTAAAAACAAAAAACTTGAGTAGTTTATATGATATTTAATTATACTTATGATAAGATTTATGATAGAGAGCATACACACACATGGTTTTATATACAAGAATTGCTAACATTTAAGCATCAATTGGAACCAATATAAAAAGAGAGACAACAAAAAGCTTCAAAAACTTTGATGTAAAACTTGAAAATAATTTTCACAATTTTTAAGATGCCATTTTTTTTGTATAAAAACAAGTTAAAAAACAAACTAAAAATTGTAAGTGTGGAAAAATAATCTAAAAACTAGTTAAAATAGTTACATAATAACTCGAATCTTTACACAAATTCTAGTCACAAAAAACAACCAGGAGAAATCATGTAAATTACGCTTGAGATCCATTAAAAAAAAACTCAAAAAAGAAATAGTTTATTAAACAATAAGAGAAACCCCAGTAGAAAAACAACAGCAAACCCACAATAAAGTCTAGACGATGTGTGTACTTTAATAAACAAATACTTTATATAAAAACTAGCATATAGCAAACAACAACAAGAAAAGAAAAGGGAAAGCATACTAAAAATGTAGAGAGTGTTAGTTAACCTAGGCAAAGGACCCTCCCTCCATTCTTCATATGTATGTATGTATTTGTTCTGCCTATTGGCAGAATGGAAACAAAACGCCCCCGGAATAAGTCAAGCTCAATTATCCCCCGCCCCGCCTCAAAAATGGATCAGAGATTCGTCTTGTCACAGATTCAGCTAGTCAATAAAAAAAAACCAAAGATTGTGTATAATTTGTAAGACCCTTTTGTGGTTTCATTGCCAGATGCCCGCACAAATAGATCACAACATGAAACACTCAAATCTCATGCTTTTAAAACTAAAATTTTAATTAGAAAACACTAAGGCAAATACCTTACCAGCTAGAAACAAGGAAAAACCAAAGCCACAATATCCTTTGTTAATTTAATTTATTTGTATGTATGATATTTATGTACTTTCGTTGAACGCAAAAGATGTTAACAAAACAATTTAGCTAATAAATATAAAACAAGCAGAAAACATAAAAGATTTTATGACAAAAACTATATACACAATTAAAGAAAAAGCAACAAAATCTTTTGTTCAAAGTAGTAGGCTGTGCTTCTATAGACCTTTCGCAGGCAATCTACATACATATGTGGGGCATTTGAATTTAGTAACACTTTTACACAAATCCAGATCAGATCTCTTCCAAATTTATTTTTGTCGGAATATTTTACAAATTTTTTGAAATTTGAAGTACCTAAAGTTTACAAAACGAAATACTACTTGAATTTAAATAAATTTGCAAAAATTCCCAATGGACAAACAGAATAAATCCGGTCGGTATTCAGGCAATTACTTATATTTCATAAACAATTTATAATATTGAATAATATGCTCTTATACTTCAGTTGCCTCTGGCGGACGTTCCCATTCGAACAGTAGTCGTCGCGTCATGTGGAAAATGGACAAAAGCTGTAAGGATGAGGAGGAGGTCTTTGACTCGATCGTCACCTATCGCTGGATGCCATCAGAGGTGGCCAGTGACACCACTAAGGCATCCAAAAGCAATCCAGAGGTGGCCGTCAATCGAGACGCTCCAAACAAAAACTGGCGAATGCTGGTCGCAGAGTTGGGCAATCGCAAGAAGCTGGCGCAGAAGGAGCAGCCGATAACATCTCAAGCTTCTGTACAAAAATCTAATTCTTTGGCGAAACTGGAAGGACTCGAGAGCAAGGAGCGTGCCAAGGCAAGCTGGCAGCGTCTTTTCAACACAATTAAGCTGATCAAAAAGGGCGAACTGCCGGAGGAGGAGAAAGAGAAATTCGAATTGAGTGGAAGTCCCAGCCTTGCCCTGCGCTACAAGCCATCCCATGAATCGCTCAAGTTCAAGAGGAGCAAGGACCAAGGCCTGGATCACATTCATCAGCAGCCGAGCACATCCCAGGCTGCAGCTATCAACTTGAAAATAGAAACCTGTGACCTGCCGCCGCATCAGACGTGCATAGTGCGTGAGGTCCCGCCGATGTTTGCTCACCGAGTGCGCGTCTCAATGTCGAAGGACACGGATTCGTGCAGCTCCGGGGAGTTGGATTTGCAGAGGAACGGCACCGCATCAGAAGCAAGCAGAGTGACAGGACCATTGAAACAACTGGAAAGCGTCGTTGTAACAACGCCCTTAGCGACCTCCTTTTCAAGCGGTCCTCATGTGGGACCTAAGCGGGGCACAGTCAAGCCTACAAAGGCACCGTCAGCAAGCACACATTCTCTCTCGGCTTCGGGCAGAAAAGTTCCTAGCCCCAGCAACAGTGGCACGGTAGACTCGTCATCGGAGTCGGTCAAAAAATTGACTAGCCCCAGCAACAGCTGCTCGGCAGGAGGTTCCTCCCCGGAGGCGATTACCTCCAGCAACAGCGGTACGGCCGGAGGTTCCCCCTCGCTGTCTGGCAAGAGAACAACTAGGCCCAGTGGCAGCAGCACGGCACGTTCGCAGACGGGCAAAACCAGCAGCATCGCTGGCAGCGGGATGCCAAATCTCCGCCAGCGCCAGCAGGAGCTTCACCGTTACCGTCTTCTCGTCGAACAGCTTCGGGTAGAACTGCTTCAGCTGAAGGTCAAACGCGAAATTGAGGGGACTCATCAACAGCACATCCTCTTCCGCAAAGATTTGCAAATCAAAGAGAATCTGTTGAGAACCTATGACGATAACGATGTCTCTCATGCTTAGGATCTCAATTGCAGCATCACTCCACTCAGATTAAGAACAAGCTTTACAATACATATGTTGAAATAAATTAGCCAAGGTCGCAGTACTTCGAAAACAGTTTAAAGTCTGAAAAATAAAACCCAAACAAAGAAAGCCATAGACCGGAAAAGAAAATCATTTTCATATTTGTCCTTTTTTATTTAAAAATCAGTTACATGTGTCTTAACATTATGTAATCCAATTAAAAGTGGCCGATCAACTTTTACGTTCAGTAACACTGGTAATGCAGGCGTTTCCCGGTGAATGGACCCTGCCTATTCTATTTTAGATCGGTTTAATTAATAAATTAAAATGTTAATAAACCTTTGTCGGGTTTGTGGCAAGAGTAACATCTGCCCGAAAGCCTTACCGCTATTCGAACCTAGAAATCGAAAGCTACTGAGGTATATATATGATCTGACTGGGATTCGAGTAAGCTTTAGCCTTGTATGTTTCGTCTCCGATATTGCACGATTTATGTATATGAGTTGTTTGTATTGTTTAGCTGCTTTGTCATTCCAATTCTCCCCACATGGTGTGCTTCTGCTGCCAGATGGACATAAAGACAGCCAATGTTTTTCGCAGGCAGTGCATTAAAGTGCAACAGAAATGGTCGCCGATGGAGAAGAAAACTGAAGATCAGACGCCAAAAATTCGCCGGAGTGTTCGATGTTCTAGACGACGACCGGTCTTGCATTTGCCTGTAGAACCTTTGCAAATAGTTGATGTTGTAATGAAAACGGAAAACGAATTCATACAAGCAACAACTGTCAACAATGAGGTTGACCAACTGGCTTGGACTTCCGCAGAACAGGTCGCCATATATACCGAGGCTAGTCCAGACGAAACCGATCATGACAGCTCCTCCAGTTCCGATAAAGACTACAGCGCACAACCAAAGCTACAGCTCCACAAATGCAATCTGTGTGGCATCGTTAAGAACAACAAAGCATCGCTGGTGAGGCACGAGTACACGCATACTGGCGAAAGGCCGCATCCCTGCAAGTATGGGCGAATATATACCCCGTGTATACCACGATACTAATCTTGGACTCTTTACAGGGAATGTCCGAAAGCTTTTCTTTCCGGAAACGAACTTCGCGCCCACATGCTCACACAACATACAAAGGAACCACCATTTCCCTGCCGCTATTGCGAGCGGAAATATTTCTCGTCGATAGGGCGAAAGAAGCACGAACGCGTCCACACAAATGAACGGCCCTTTGTTTGCGAACAGTGCGGCAAGGCATTCACCAGAGGGTGCATCATGAAGCAGCACATGCTTTCCCACACGGGACAGAGGATGTTCAAGTGAGTTGCCGAATCTCCAGCAATAATATGGTATAATTATGCAGATCGTTCTTTTTGCAGTTGTGATATTTGCAATCGTTCCTTTACGCTCAAGAAACATCTTGTCACGCATTACATATCGAACACACATAAACGTAATGCTGCAGCGCAAAAGGTTGTGCTCCCTGGGGGAGAAAACTGTGCCAACAATAAGCAGCAGAAGACAGAATTATAATTATAGTTTCTAGAAGTTCACAAGTCTAGCACTAGACTAGCATTGCTGTAGATTCCTTGAATATTTTTGTTTACTTTTAAAACTACCCCTAAATTCGCGCCCTTCAAAGCAGCAACAAATAATTACCGCGTCTTCCAGTGAATGTCAACGCTGCTGCTGCTCCGATTTACATGAAACTGCATTCCATTTAGGCGAGTTTTGCAACGAGAGAGCCTCAAAGATGTTAATAAATATGTGTAGAATTTGCGCCAGGCGCAATCTCTGTGAACAAAGCATAAATCTGTTCGAGCATGCCAACAGGAAAGTGGTGCGACATATTTTTATGATTGCTGGTGTTCGGGTAAGCCGGAATTGGCTAGAACTATTGAGAAACATTTAAATTTACATATCCCTATGCAAATGTCTTTGTTTTATGGATACCACAGTTGAGAGATCTGTCGAATGTTCCTGCCTTCATATGCCATTGCTGCCAGTCGGATCTCAAATTGGCAATGACCTTTCGAAAACTGTGTCTTAAAACCCAGAAACGATGGCAGCCCAAAATCGTGGTACACGATGATTCCTCGCTTAGCGAAACCGAATGCCAAGCAACAGCTGAGCCGTTAAAGATAACAAGACAGAATTCTGGCAAAGTCAGCAAATTTAGTGAAACCGATGACGAGGCAAAGGAGCCGGAAGAACCGTTTATAATAATGCTGGAAGAGCAGCCAACGAGCAGTCTTTTCGTATGTGAACAAATCGATGAGGATGAGCCAGAGGAAATCTGCAGCGAAGAGGAGCAGTCCACTGCTGATCCCATACTAACCAAAAATAACCACAAAGTCACAAAGCAGGAAGACGAACCCTACATATGCGAACAATGTGGAAGGCATTCCCATTCAAAGACTGTATTTGAGCGACACATGCGAAAGCACACGGGTGAGCGCCCGTATGGCTGCCTGTAAGAATCATGACAAAGCTCGTAATAGCACAATGTATTAAATCCAAATTATTATGTTTGCAGCGAATGTACCGCCAAGTTCCTCACGGCTGCCGAACTCCGCTCCCATCATCGTGTCCACACGGGAGAACGACCGTTTGCCTGTCGCTATTGTGAGCGGCGGTATGTGAGCTACATGGGCAGATTGAAGCACGAGAGAATCCATACCAATGAGCGGCCTTTTGTCTGCGCCGAGTGCGGCAAGACATTCACGAATTCCTATATACTGAAGAATCATATGCTTGTGCATACGGGCGAGCGACAATTTCGATGTGATCTCTGTGAGCGATCTTTCCAGCGTAAGACGCATCTGCGGACGCATTTCCAATCGAACACGCACAAGCAGAACGTCATGAAGCAGCAGCAAGGCGGTGTCATGTGAAATCTTTTAGAATAATTCATATTAGCAGGGAACCAAATAGAAAAGAAACTTAGTTTAAACGAGACTTTGTTTTGCGGTCTTATTTCGAGCCAGTGTTGCATGGCGACACCTGTACGTGTGGGCGTTGCGCTGCGAATGGTCAACAGTTGTGTGGGTGGAATGTCTTTGTTTACAATTATCAATTATTGAGTATTATTACCCATTTGTTGAACTAAAATGCTGAAAAACGTTTGTCGCATTTGCGCCAGTAACACGGACGACAGCAAAGCATTAAAGCTCTTCATGAGCAGCACGCGGGAGCTGGTGCAACAAATCAATTTAATCGCCGGCATTTTGGTAAGCTCTAAGGAATCCAAGATAAATACGTTTAAATCAATCGTTTGCCCTACCACAGCTTCAATTCGATCCCGATTTACCCGATTGGATATGCGAAAGATGTCAGACAGCCTTGCAGGGTGCAATAGAGTTCCGTGACCAATGTCTGAGCAGCCAAGATAAGTTCAAAAGATTCGATGGGACGCTTACTGAGGGCTCCCGGCCTGCTTCCACCCACCTATTCTGTTTACGACGTAGTACGCGCTCCCAGAAACAGCTGGACGCTGCCACTGAACTAAAGAATCCGCCCAGTCCCATAGAAGTAATGATCAAAGTCGAGAACCTGAGCAATGGCCATGAAGAAGACGATGGTGTTGATCATCTGGACACTAGCAACGAAACAGATCTGGACTTCGTAATTAAAGAGTTTCCCCTGTCAGAAGAGGATGATGTGCCTGGCCCCGCAGCTAAGATCCGAAGAGGTCGACGAAAGAGGTGCTCAAGTGAAAAGCGCCAAAAAACAGCTCTAACCGTCTTCTTCTGCGATCAATGTGGCACCAATATCACTGGAAAAACCTCCTTTGATCGCCACCTGCGTAAGCACAGCGGCGTCCGACCTTTCCAGTGCCAGTAAGATGAGAAAACTAAGAAATTTCACTGCAGTTTTTAATCGTTTTGGTCTCTTAGACTCTGCCCCACCCGCTTTCTATCTGCTGGGGAGCTGAAAGGCCATCAGGTGATGCATACTGGGGATCGTAATTTCCCCTGCCGCTACTGCGATCGCAGCTATGTCAACTACAGCGGGCGGCTACGTCACGAACGCACTCATACCAATGATAGGCCTTTTGTCTGCTCCCAGTGTTCCAAGGGCTTCACTAATTCGTACATTCTAAAGAACCATATGCTGATCCATACGGGCGAGCGCTTGTTTAGGCAAGAAACCGACTCATTGTTGTTCAATTTGTTGTATTACCAGAGCTATGTATTTGCAGATGTGAGCTGTGCCAGCGTTCGTTTTCGCGACCAACCCACTTGAAGACCCACTATCGCTCGAATACGCACAAGCATAATATGGAAAAAGCAAAGGCCGAGAAACAACAGCTGGCCGACTGCTTGCAAATGGCTCTGCCACAGCAGGCGGAGCAGACTGAATTCCTGGTGGAGCAGCAGCAACCGGCATTGGGCTTCACGATAGAAGTTCCTTTGCCCCTGGAGCAGGCATCCTCATTGGATCTAGCCGCTCAACAGCTCTTGGGACCAACAACCTTAGTATTTAGTACAAACTAAACCAATGACAACGAAAAGCCAAATATATAGTTTATACTTTAATTTCATTAAGTCTTTGTGGAGATCTCGAGATCTTCTTACGACTGTTTTGAGTCAGTGTTGTACGGCAACAATTTTTATCAAGAAATCGTACAAATTATAAAAACCTGAGAAGGGCCTTTTTCGCTCCATGTAGGGTAAATGTAGGGTTGTTTTTTTGTGCAACATCGAGTCGATGTCATCGATGACAGCGCGCTACTTCCAGTTCCGTTGCAGGTCCAACAAAACGCACACTTGTTTTATAAAAACAATGATTTTGTTTGATTTGAAGGATAGAGTTTATTAATGATAAGATGTTATTACATCAACTCAAATCTATTACATTATTGCTGAAATGCTATTTGTCTGTATAATCCATAATCGCGCCAAGCTTAAATTTATAATGGTGCATCTCTAGTCCTAAACTATTAAACTATCCTCCTCCACATCCTCCAATTTAAGTTCCTTTTTCTGCTCTCTCTCCAGTGTGATCCCGGCCTTCTCCATATGCCGTTTGTGCACTCCCGAACGGAAATGTGTATTCAGATGGGTGGGGAGCATGAAAGACTTGTCGCACAGCTCGCACCTTCAAAATCGAATAAGTTTTTCAAAGCAATTCCAGCGGGGTATTTTGCATTTTACTCACCTGTAAGCGCGCTCGCCGGAATGTATTAACATATGGTTCTTAAGAATGTACCCGGTGGTGAAAGCCTTGCCGCATGTGCCACAGACATAGGGACGTTCATTGGTGTGGGTACGCTCATGCTTAACGCGAGTGGTGTAATCGGTGAAACAGCGTCCGCAGTACTGGCAAGCGAACGGACGCTCTCCGGTGTGCTTACGCATGTGCCGCTTCAGTTCGGACGTGGTGCAGAAGCGAGAGTTGCACAGTCTACAAATCAATATGCAGTTTAATGAAAATTATAGCTTCTGTCGGGTGGGATATACTCACTCGCAACCAAACTGCTTATCGCCGCGGTGGCGACGACAGTGTAGCTCGAAGGCCATGCGGCCCTTGATGTGATTGCCACACTGCTCACAAATGTAGACGCCGCCTGTTCCACGGCGGCGTGGATCATCAGAACGTACTTTCGGTTTGGGCGGCAGACTGGACTTCTTTACAACGCTGTTCTCATGCTCATACTCATCGTCCAGGACGTTGTCCAGCACGGCCACTTCGTCATCAGAATCGTAAACATAGCCCTCATTTCCATCGCCTGTAATAAGTTCCCCAGCAGCATCTATCATTTCTGTCTCCTGAAGACTTTGTTCCTCAATATCTTCGTCTGCCATGAGGCTTTCGTATTCGGCCTCCTCTATAAGCGATGCTCCGTCGTCCTCCGTCACGTTGTTTTCGGCAACGTCGAAATATTCATTGTCGTATTCGATTTTTTCATCAATATCGTCCTCCTCCTCACCCTCCTCTTTTGGTTCTATATCATCAATATAAGTTTCTACAGTTTCGATCTCTTCGGGGGGCTGGGCCCTCTTGTCGACGTCCGCCTCCTCCATCTCCTCGACGTCAGTGCCCAAGACTGCGGCCTGGTAGTACGCGGGTATCACCATTTGCTGTTCTTCGGTTAGTCCCATCAGGAGACTGCGCTGGGCGGCAATGCAACGCTCGCGAAATTTGCTTGCAGCACTTAGTTCCATTACGCAGCATTCGCAAATTAGTTCAGGTAAACATCCAAAAGACTCCAGCTACGAAAAGTATGTTTGCTAAAACTATTCAGAATAATTTCTGGCGCAAAAATACAGTACCCGCAATCCAGTGAGCGTCTCAATGTTCTCAACCATCTTTGGATTTGATTTGTCAAACAAGCGAGGGGATCTTTTGATGCTTGCATACTTGGCACACACCCGGCAAGTGCTTTTCAAATGTTTTACCGACGACTTCGACATCTTTTTGGTTGCAAGTGTAACAATTTGCACTTTTTACAATAAAACTGCGAGCTCAAAAAGTAAACGCGTTAGTGATGTAAAAACCCATCGATGCATCGAGCATCGATGTTTTTTGCCGATGTTTACCGATGTTTTCCGGTGTTTTTGCTGGTACCGATGTTGAGCGATTCATCGATGTTTTGCAAAACATCGATCGTTTAATTTCAAATCATTGCGTATTTGTCTTCTGTAAGCAGCAACACAGCAATGTCAAATAAAGTAAACATATTTGACTTAAAATGAATCAAATTTACTATAGATGGTATACATTTGTTTAAATATGAAACTGCGAACGCCGTTAACATCATTCGAAGGCAACCCGTTGTGTGTTTGGGAAGGTATGAAGAGTACTGTTCAGTCACAGACATATACCTTAATATAACATTAATATTACAGAATATACAGTACAATCTCATACACAAATACTCATAAATACAATTGTCCATGTCACTTCATGTCAATGAATATGACGACACGACAATTACATTAGCAACTAAGAATAGACAATTGCACTTGTAAACTCGAACCCACCAAAAAGGGTGAAGCAATAAACTATTTACTCTATTGCTGCCAAGTACCTAAGTAAATGCACTGAAATGTAACTCCCGCACAGAGAAAGTGCACCCTATCTAAAAATACACTCACATGGAGCCTGTGCGTTCCTTCCCATACAATAAGAGTACCACTGCTAGCTATATAAGGAGATCCATTTGTTCAATAAAACTCAGTATCAGAAACAGTACCACAACTGCCTGTCACTAATTTTCCCATCGCAATCATCAGAGGCTGTCGCCGTGTCTTCAGATCCTGATTTCGCGGTCATACATCGATGCATCGAAGAATAAATCCGATGTATCATCCAACATCGATGTTTGATTTTGACAACATCGATGGACATCGACATCGATGTTTTCATTCAAATTTACATCACTAAAACGCGTCGCTTGTCAGCTGGATTTTGCCATTCACAGCGTGCGCGGTCATATGGTCAGTCGCCGCGAAGCTGTACATATTGAACAGCTGTGTCTGTGATGCCGACAACAACAACCAGGACGCTATGTCGAATTTGGATTGGTAGGTTTTCAAGAAAAATATACAACTAATTGTTGATTTATAATCCCATTTGACTGCAGGGTGTGCGTGCCGCGTTTGTATGAAGTAAGAAAAAACCACTTGGCTGGCCGTGCTACGCTGGAGCACCCGCTAAAACAGCAGACAGTCACGGTGAGTTTTGGAATATGACGCCCTCTATGACTTGAATTTATAAATAATCGTAATTCTTGTAACCAGGTGGTGGACATTAATCCTTTGAGCCTGGCTCTGGAGGGTACTGATCCGCTTTCACAATTTGCGCGCCAAGATGAAGAACTGAATGATCCACTCTCCCAAATGGTCAGCGAACTCGTAAGTGCACAATCCCCCAACCACCTTTGGACTAAACCTTCCTCTTCCCCAGGACCTAAAGTCGAAGCGTCGCGAACGTGATAGAATAGAGCCAGAGGATAATACCCTGCAATGGAGCACAAGGCGCTTGGGTATTCTCAATCGCTTCACTACCAATGAGAAGCTATCGCTATCGACCAGTTTTCTGGTCGCCTCTGGCAGCTTGGACGGCGGCAATGAAAGCAGTAAGTTGTGTGGAATACTCGCTTGGGCCTCTCCTAACAAATTCAATCCCAGTCAAAGCACAAACTGTGGTGGCAGACAAGACCAAGTATCGGCTGGAGCAGCTGGATTATTTCGATGATGGCACTATGCGCCACATGATGGACCTTACGCAACCGGAATACATTCAGAGATTCGAGCAACTCAAGCAGGAGCTCACCCAATCCTGGCACAACGATCAACGAGTGAAGGCTCTGAAGATTGCCATACAGTGTGCCAAGATGTTGGCAGACACCACTGTCCTGCAGTTCTATCCCAGCCAGTATGTCCTCATTACGGACATTTTGGATGTCTTCGGAAAATTGGTGTACGACAGACTGCAGGCCAAGGCATCGGGACTGCCTGGTGCTTCGGCGGCCACATTGGAACGCGAACGTGAAGCTGCTCGGGATACGTGCCAGAATTGGTTCTATAAGATTGCCTCCATACGAGAGCTGCTTCCGCGCTTGTACCTGGAATTGTCCATCTTCAAGTGCTATGAGTTCTTAACATCCGATCGCGAGGAATACGAGAAGTTACTGCGACGTCTAACGCATCAATTGAGGGGCATTGCGGATCCCCTCGTTTCCAGCTATGCGCGTTGCTATCTAGTGCGCATGGGCGTGACTGTAACGCCCAGCAAGACATATATTCGTGAGAATTTCGGTGATCTATTCATTGTTTACCCTCAGGTGAGTGGAAGTACTCTCTTAATGGCTTAATTTGATCAATATTTCTTTAATAGATCTTTCGATTTGTGGCACGTTTTAATCTGCATCCGGAGATTGTCACAGCCAGCTCGTATCTGCAGCTATATGCACCAGCATTCGACTATATGCTGCTGTGTTTAGTGCACAAATGCGAGCTTCACACGCAGGATATGCTCAACGAGTGCAAGCAACTGAAGAACAAGTGAGTATGAGTCCATATCTTTCAATAAAACCCATTCAACCTCTTCCATACATTGCCAGCGGCGCAATACTGATGTCCATTCTGAGTTCCTTCAAATCCGAGTTCATTGCCACAAATGCATTGGAGTTTGTAGAGCTGATAAATACCTCAGAGACGCCGGGAATATCAAAATCGCAGCTGCTGCGTTCATTAGGGAGCTGCGTCAGCAGTTGTGCCCCGCTGCAGGAGCAGCGTGTGACCTTTCTAAAGGCTGCCTTTGAGACCATCAACAAGCTGACGGATCCGAATGAATACATCAACTGTGTGGAGACCTGGGCTGTCTTTGTATCGCAGTATTTTACTGTACGTTAAGAGCGTGGCTTAAACTCTAGATAATAACTAATTATTGATTATGTTTCAACAGATACACGAAGTGAATCGGTTGCTGGGAGAGCTGAATACACGCATGTGCTTGGGCAAGGCCTATGAGAAGCACTATCCGCAATTGCAGAACATTCTGTCGAGGATTATGCAGAATTATCGCAGCATTGAACTGCTGCTGATACAGCCCAACTTCTTGCCCTATTTGGATCTGTTTCAAAAGGAATCAGTGCGCGTGGAGGTATGCAAGACAATACTCACATACTACAAGCAAAACAGCGAGGAATACACCTGCGATGCGGTGGTCACGAATGCTCTGATGTATCTGGGAAAGATTCTGAATGATTCTGTGAAGTAGGTGAAACTTTAGTGATTTAGAAACATTTTCCTCATTGATATTGGTGTGCTCTTCGTTCAGTGCTCTCAGCGTGGAAGATGAGAGACGACAGATATCGCAGCTCATCAATGTCTTCATACACAAAGTACACTTTGGCCGCGATTTGGAGCAGCAGCTAGGCTTCTATGTGGAGGCTAGGGGCACCTTTAGCAATCTGGATGCGGTGTATGTCACCCTAGTGCATGCTGCCTGCAAGTTGGCCACACGTAATACCTCAAGATCCACGGGTTTCATCAAGGCCTGCATATCCTATTGTTTCATAACCATTCCGAGCATTAGCGCTGTCCAACAGCAAATGGATTTGTATCTGCTGTGCGGTCAGCTAGCCCTCAGGAATCTGTGCTTGGGACAGGGTAAGGCATTTCCTTAATTTAGGAATCAATTTCTGTATAAATAAGTTATTTTTCCTTAGCTGATGCCTGCTTTGAGGCCGCTTTGCTGCTGGTGAATGATTTGCCGGCCGCCACCGTGGACTTTGAGGGTAAACCGCGCAGCCTGGAGCGCTACTTAGTCTCATATTTGTGCAACATGCTGGCCACATTGATTGTGGTGCCCGATAGTCCAGAGCAGGGAGTGCTGTACTTTCTGCGTCTGCTCCTAGATGTCATTGGGAAGCATCAGTTCAAGGCGGACAGCACGGCGCCGAGCGTCATCTATCTGCATGCCTTGGACATGCTCTATGTGCAGTCGCTGGAAAAGTATCCCTATCACATAAAGGGTGTGGTTTCCAACGATGATTTGTATGGCCATGATCCCAAGTTTCTGGCGGAGATCAACAATCTGTGTGTCCAAGTGGTGGATGTCATTCTGTTGCAGCTCAAGATCCTAGGTGTGGCCCATCAGCAGCGACAGCAGGCAGAGCTATCCCTAGATCTTTTCTTAAGGATTGTACGCTATGCGGATTTGGAAAGGGAAACTGTGTCCCAATTGGCATTGAACCTCTGGCTCTTGGCCAACAAATCGCAAACGCAGCTCGATGCAAAGACACTAGTATGTATAGCACAATATATATTTTTCTTGTGATATTTACCTTTAATTTTGCAGCCCCAAACCTTACGCGTTGTAGAGCAGTTGTACAAACAATTGAGGGATGTAGCACCAGCGCAGGCACAGGCCATTGCAAAGCTACTCCTGCGCATGCGCAACAGCTGAGGGATGGAGCTCCTGAGTGAAAGCAAAGCCTAGCTGCCTGCTGAGATTACTCTACATATTCTTATACCCCAATATGCATGAATCTTTTACGGATTCAAGGCCTGGATATACCTTCAGTTTTGTGCTTTTTTAGCTGACATTTTTGTGTGCAATTACAAATGTATGTTTATATATAAAGACTTGATACAATTTTTGACTGCAAAATGAAACGAAATTTGTTTAAAGAGTTTTGTAAAAGCGCAGTATCCCAATGCGTTTATTCAATAATACGATTGCCGGCAGGCCCGTTTGCCACAGCTATCATTTAATTTAAGCTGTGCGTTTACCAAAAATTACACCTTTCTGCTCGCCAAATCAATCTGTTTTTTCCAGAGAGAGAAAAATATGGAACCAAAGATTAGAGAACACATCTACAGCATACACACTCTCCTTCTCTTCGTTATGCTTCATCTATGTGCTCTATAATCTTTGATTGGACCCTACTTTGGGGACTTATTCTTTAAAAGCATATTTCACATCTCAACAGATGGTATGGGAGGGTGTAAAAAGGTTTTACGAATGAAGGAGGGAAGTGTAAAAATATGATTTACATTTTGTGTGTTTTTCTTATTCTGTGTTCAGTTTTTTTTTTTGTTTTTTTGGTAGTTTAAAACATTTGAGGCATTTCTGTCGTACAAATAAATGGCTACAAAATCTATGGCTGACAAATGAGCATCGAATATTCAAGAAATCAAAAATCAACAAAACTTAAAGCGTAATATGAATATCAAAGATATAGAGATACAATATATAACTATTCTTGTATATCGTTTGTATATATACTATATATGATGTGTAGGGTATACATATGTAGATTTATGAGTGAGAAAAAGTATATCCAAAAGCTGGTTCTGCAGTCTAGAAATTCGTCTCCTTAAATTCCTTGGATTGTAGCACGGGGGAAAGTGTCGTCGTTCCCTCATTTTCGTTTCCATTGTGTGATGTTCCCTCCGGTCCTCCGCCTCCCACTGTGTAGGCCAGCACTGTGGCATGATCTAGTTTCCCTGGCAGCGCCACGAAGGCACTGCTGTCCACAACCCTCTTCCTGGCCGCTCGATGCTGCATTCGATTGAGCTGCACCTCCCGCTTGGCGCCATCGGGTCCCGTCGAGAGCTTGTAGAAGAGCTCTCTCTGCTCCAGGGTCTTGCGGCGCGCAGAGGTTATCATTCGCACGAAATCGATGAGCAGGTGGCAGAGCCGCCTCGCCGAAGCGCAAGGCGAGAAGGTGCCATTGATGCCATAACTAAGAAGATCTTCCAGCCGATACAGTGTCAGGGCATGCCGTTGCGGTCCCGTCACGAGAGGCAATCCAGAGATCGACTTTGGTATGCGCTGCGGCGTTGTCGTCACAGAGGCTGGCGGTCCCAGTCCCTGCCGTGGTTCAATCAGCGTCTGGGAGCGCATGTATTTCGGACGACTGGGCGCATTGCTGGGCGGACTGCCCGCCTTTGCCTGCCTCGCTGGTCGTGTGGGAGGCGTTGATGGATGCAGACGTGCATAGATCGCCGAGGCGCTCTTATTCTGCCGCTTGGGCGCCAAACTTGAGGGCTTCCCCACAGATGTCTGCAGCTTCACATCGGGTGTCCAGGCCTCGGCGAATTTCCCCACCACCGGATCAAAGTTATCGCTTATCCCATCCGATGTGAGGAACACAATGTCCCCGCTCTCGATGCAGCTCATTGTAAATGTGAGATTACTGAGCTCCGGCTTATTGCCATCTGCAGGGCCCAAGGCCCCCAGTGCATCACGCATATCCCTCATGGAACTGATGTCGTGGGAGGCTTGGGTCAACTCCCTTACCCCGTGCTTCTTGGAGTACACGTAGCCCAGGGAATCACCCACATTGCAGGAGCACACCACATACTTTCCGGGTGCACCGTCCAGCGGCAGCACAACGGCAATGGTGAGTGTGGACAGTGCGCCTCCTACTTCCAGTATGCAGCCATGACCCTCCCACAGGCTGCGCAGGAGACTCACAAACACCTCCTGCGTTGTGGTGGCCCTGCATTCCTGTGCCTGTCCGAAAACCGCCCGATCTAGGTAGTCCAGACAGCCATGGACGGCCGAACGAGCGGCCAGACGAGCTCCATCACCTGCAAAAGGAGTAGGGATTAAATTCGAGACGGGATTAAGGGGTACATCTTCGGCGAGCCTCACCCCAATTGACGCCATCTGCCATTGCCATTGCAGCGGAATCTCCACGCACTACCATGCCATAACAATCGGCAATGGGATTACCCATGGGCTCCTTCGTTAGCATATTCGTTTCGTAGAGGGACACAGAGATTCCGTAGGCAAAGTCGCATTCCATGCGCCAGTTCTCCACGCCAGCAACGATCGCAGGAGGAGATGAGGTGGCGGACGAGCCACCCTGATTGCTTACTGCCTCGCGGAGCAGACGCTCCCTTTCCGAATTTGGGCTGGCATCCGCAGAGGCCTCAGTCTTTGCATTCAACAGATTTCTGTTGTTCTGGTCCTGCGACGAAACACAGGAGGTGCTGGCCTTTCCGGTATCTCCGGAAGCCGCCGCCGCGAGATTTGCAATACTGCTCTTGGAGTTCTTGCGCGAACGCATGCCCGATGTAGAGGCCGTTCCTCCCTGCTGGTCCCCAGCATTGCTTTGTCTGCGGGAACCACCGCCGCCGCCGGCCCCCCCCTGTGGCCTGCCAAATTTATTCGTCAGCCTTGTGGCGGAGGTGCTCTGCTGTGTGGCTGCAGCAGGAGCCCGTGCCGTTGCATAGCAATCCTCGTTCTCCTGCTGCGTATCGATGAAATCAATGTCGTCCGCATAGCTGGCACTCAGATGGAGCTTCGAGCGCTTGATCCCCGTCAAACCCTCGTCGGGACCAGTGCAGGCGGCCGTGATGGAGCATGTTCCAGCCTCATAGCCCCCCAGCTTCAGCACGGGCATCTCCGTGGGATTCTGTCCATTGTAGATCTCTGGGCCATCCACAAACTGTCGTTGCATGCGGCTGTCACAGTAAGAGAGGGAGATTTCTATTAAATTTTGATTCAATTAACGATTCCAATCGCGAGTCTCTTACCCCTCGAGATATTTGGTTATGAAGTTGCCATCGTCATCGCCATCGTTTGCATTGCCACGACGACGACCCTCGCGGGGCTCTGCAATGAAGCTCAATTGACGAAAGTACGTGGTGACCTTCTGGCGGAGTGAAGGCATCTTAGCTCCCAATTAGAGAGAGGCGGCAGAGCCTCTTAATTACTGGCGAGCGGGTGGTGCTGCTGGGATGCTGGAGGGATAACCAGTGGACAGCAGTTCGTTCACCTCATTTGCGGGGCAATTGTTGTGGGAGCTTGCGGCTTCTATTTCCTACAACCAGAGACAGAGAGAAAGAGGGTTTCATTTAATTATCAATAAATTATGCAATTAAATGAGGCATAAAAAAATTAAATTGCAATAGAAGCAGCAGCTGGCAGCCAGCATCCAGCATCTCGTGGCATTCTAATGACAGGATGTGCTTTTTAGTTGCCGCAGGCCATCATCCTCCTCCTTCTTCATTCCAGCCTCATTAGAGGACAGACAGTACCTGCCTGCTGAAAAGCCCATTCATTCCCCCAGTGCCCCGTCTTGCAACTCATTTCGCATGCGGCATCCCCCCCTCTATACTCCTCTCTTCGCTCTTTTTGTGTGTGTGTGCTCTGATGATTAATGAATGAACAGAAACCGAACCCGAACCCCAACCAGAACCCCCCAGCAGCAGCTGTTAAGTTTTCGAGTCTCAAAAGTTCTGGCATTCAACTGAAAGATGATATCATATGGGAGTTCCATGAGGGAACCAGCAAATAAAAGACACCATTCTGCAGGATGATAGACATTTGAAGGGTAAAAACATATGAAAGACAGCATTCTGGAGGGTAGAAACAAATGGAAGACAGCATTTGAAGGGCACAAAATACCACAAACGGAAGCACTTACACGTAGAGTAGTTATGAATCTACCTTTGCCCAACCTTCAATCCCATTTTAATTGCCACAACCATTATGCAAGCCTCTCCACTACAATTTTCTCCTACTTGAAACCACCATAAAATGCTAATCTTCAACGGCAATTGCTCTCTGGAGAGCCCCGAGATGATGTTTTTCCTACACACAAAACGATTTATATAAACGATCAACAACAAAAGCCGCAGCAGCAGCAGAAAATGTGTTCAGAGCGTGAAAGTGCTCTTGATGACAGGCAGGCGGCAATTATTTCGCCAAATGCTGGACAAATAAAAAATAAAAAATAACACTTGCTTTAATTTATGGCATGAAGATTGGCGGCAGGCAATTGAAGGCAGGCGGGCATGAAGAGAAGGTGTATGGCGATTAAGGAGCCTTTCTATGCACTTCTCAAAGTGTGAAGCAGAAACCTTGAATTGATTGGACCTCCTCTTCTTAATCAATCAGGAATCAATCTACAGTACAGTCCACACTGGCAGTAAAGTGTAATTCAATTTCTTGGCAACAGAAAACTGATCGGATCCGATCTGATCTGATCTGCACAGATCCACACCCACGTTGCACGTAAATGCATTAAAATCGAATTAACCCAAATTACATTTCCATTTTTGCTCTCCAAGATACAAATCAAAATGAATTGAAAAAGTCAAGACAAAGCCAGAGGCGGCACAGGCGGGGAAGGAGGGAGGGGAGGGGAGGTTGGCAGTGGCAGTGGCAAGCCTATTGAAGTGCAGCCAACTGTGTGCACACCAGAGCCAATGGCAATCAATCGGATGATTGAAAAAGCCTCCAGTCCATCGACACAGCCACAGCCATTGCTGCCTCCGCCTCCGCCCCCACAGCCACTGCATAACATTTCAATTTGGCCACAACAATGTGTACTGCAATATGCAATATGCGATTAAATGTGCAGCCAAAGTGAGATTACAAGCCACAGGCGGCACCGCAAGAGTCGCGTCCGCCACCAAACGCCAACATCGATGCTCAGGCCACAGTTTCGCCCCTGACTCTCCGTCGTTTGTGCTCCAGTTTGTGCCCCACCTGAGCGGAACTGAGCTCCAGCTTACAAGCTGCCACAGCTCTACTCTCCGCCTCCTCCTCCTCCTCCACAGCGTCAATCAAAGTCATCATCACTTGACATACAAAAGACGTTCGAATCACTGCGAGAAAAGACTACAGCATATTCTAACTATTTCGATCTGGAAATCACTTTTACGCGCAGTAGAATGGGGCAGGGAATACAATAGCCCACCGAGGGGCACTGCCGCATGACGGAGCTCAAAGGAATATAAGAACATTCAACACAAAACAACAACAGATCTATTCTAGCATCCAGCTTCCAGTTTTTTGCAGGCATTACGAAGAGTATTATGTTCTTATTTTTCCCAGTGTTTTCCCTCTCGATTCTCGCTTAACTTTTGTGTTCATTCATCTTTTGAAGATGACGCTGATGATGCTATTGTTAGAGAGAACCTCTCACATAATAATATTTAATGTGAGGCCATTGTCCACCTGACAGACGAGAGCACGTGCTGTGAGGAATGAATGGAACCTCAAGTTATATCACAAATACAAGTGGGTCTTCAATTAGAACATTCCGTCAGTGCAATAACAACATTTAATCGTTTCAAAAGGCGACACTCCCTCTAAATCAACATACGATCCCCACAATTTGTGAGGCGTGCGCCGCAATCAATCGACACTTTGGGGCGCATCGAATGTTTCAACACTCGAAACGAATCAAGCATGGAAATGGGGAAACTATTCGGACGAATACTCGTACCAGGCCGGGACAAGAGGAGCATTGTGCAAGGTCTGGGGAGGGGCACGACAGCACCGTATAAAAGATCGAGTGTATATATATGTGTATAAATATTATCTCAAATGTGGAGCAGATCTCGTGAGCTGCTGCTGCTGCCACATCTTTGTTTATGCTCGAAAAAACCCAAAATAAACAACGAAATGAGTTTCCTCAAACTATAAATAATCGAGACGACGGGCCGCCCCACTAGCCGCCGCATATGGGGGCCATCAGAAGCCCAGATCCCAGACCACAGAACCCAGACTGATTCTTAACCTCATCTCTATCTTTGGAATATGTGGGAATGCTATACCTGGTAATTCTAGAGAAAAATTATTGGAATATATGCACATATATTTATTTTACAGTGGGAAAAACGTGTCACGCCACATGCAGCAGTACCCCTCAGTCGTTCGGCTAGGTTTCTGCCTGGAATCCTTCGATTGGCTGTCTCTTGATCACGCCCAATTCGATATAGAGATCCATTCTTGATCTAGATTTCGTTTTTGATCATCGATCTGTCGTTGAAAAGATCATAGCACTTACATTTTAACAGATATTGCTCTGGTTTTTGGTAGTTTTATAGATAAAGACATTATCTACCTAAATTTCCAAACTTATAACGATTGAATCAATCTATAAGGTATCCCAGGTAATCCCAGGTATTCAAGTGGTCTATACTCGATCCTCAAACGTGCACAATTTGTTTAGAATTCAAGCGATTTCCCTGGAAATATTTATACGACAAGGCTTTTAACCGCATTTCCTGTTAATCAATTCACACGAGAAGTTAATCAGAGATACTATTTACCACGGGAATCTGTGTTTGCTCTGTGGGTTAATTAGATGTGGCATCAACAGACTACGGGGCAAGGTCTCTTCGTCATTTGAAAAGCGTCGCCCGTCTGAGGTTTCTCTGCCTCCATCCAGAGAGATTCTTTTATGTTTGTTTTTGGCTTTTGTGCATATTCAAAAGTGTTGACTTAATGCCATGGTGGCCCCCAGAGCGGGAGAGACGTGCGTGCTAAAGCCATAAGCAAACAAGTCGTCAGAAAAGTGGGGTTTAGCGCGAGAGAGAGAGATACTGTCTCGGTGTTTTGGTCTGCATGGAAAGCCCCGAGCAGCAGAAGATGGTTACAACAAGTAGCAGAGACAGAGAGAGAGAGAGAGAGAGAGGGACAGAGCCCCATGGAATCTCAAGGTGCAGCCCGTTTGCTGGCGTTTTTCTATGGTGTGGAGGTCTTAGCACAAGTCAAGTGCATCATCACTCGCTGAAAAGCCAAAGCCAGACAGAAACACAAAAGAAAAGCAGAGACACACACGAAAGTGAAAATTTGTGGGCAATGCATTCATTGCGTGTGCTGTGTGTGTGTGATGTGTGTGTGTGTTTTTTCCACATCCAAAAGAAAGTTGAAGGCCGTCTGAAGATCAAGATGGAATAACAAATGTTTTAAGTTGAAAATAATATCCCAAAAGTATCTTTAACTGCAGATATTTTCAAGCTGAAGATTGGGCAACAAATATTCATTTATTCAAGTATTTTCTTGCCTTAAAAATATCTCCATAATCCCTCTGATACTATTTTTAACAGTGCATATTCTTTATGCATTTATTGCATTTTTTCGTATATGGAAAACCGGTTCCATAAACCACAGGGCAGACCCCGGGCAGCCAGCCTCAACCACAGAACCGAATAAACAATAATCTCTCAAATAAAAAAAGAAATATAAAAAGCTTAATTTTCATTTCCTGATTTGCCATAATTTTCCATTCCCCTGAAGGCCTATCAAGCCATAAATATGATTAAGAAAATGTGTACAAAAGTAAATAAATTCATTAAGAAATATGCACTCGTATGTATGGGTAGGTTTTCAGAGCTTTATGTAGAGATTATAGAACTCTTTTCTTCAAACCATGGGCCTGTGAATGCAGAGAACACTTTTATATATGGATTGCAGAACTCTTTCATTAATCATTTGGTTATAAAAGCCCTTCTCTGCCTTGTTCCTTTGACATGTTCCCTCCATTAGACGAAAAAGGGCAAGCAAATATGTAAACAGGTGTTGGACCACTCATTGGAAAAGCTGGTGCCTGCATAAAAAATGCATTCTTAAACCGCCCCCAAAGCCAAGAGCCGCTTGGGGCTTCATTAAAATCGGGTTATTAAAATTTTACATAATGTAAACCTAAACCGCATGGAAAACAATCACAAAAGGAGGTTCCTTGACCCCTCCAGAAGGGGATGATGGATCGCCTGTTGGGGGTCGACGACATGGCCTGGCATATAGCGTGACGTCCCCCATACGGGGAGAAATTTTAAAGAAAGAAAGAAAGAAAGAGGAGCCAAGGGGTAAGCACTTTATCGTTTCCCCCAAACATGGGCGAAACATTTCTTAAATTGCCACCTAATTGGCATATTTTTTTCATACGGTGCGTGGTACGCTCCATTTCCTGTTGCAACAATTTGAATTAATGGAGTCTGCCGCTGCCCCCGGCTGCCCCCGGCTGCAGCCACATCCATATCCATCACCGCATCTCTGAGTGGCAGTGCAACTCAATTCCCACTCCGAAAATTGACAGCGCGGCGAAACTGAAAGTGCAACACAAAGATCGGGGGCAGGTTTCCTTTTGTTTTATTGCTTTCCATCGAGGTGGAGCTCCCTTTCTGATTCCACCCCTAAGCCTTTCGTTTCAATCGTTGCAATTTCCGCTTGCATGTTTTCCACTCATTCTCCTCGGGCTTTTGAGGTCGCGCTACTTGGCCCAAAATGAAAACCCATTTGGGAGGGAGCAGGCAGCGTCGAAGAAGTACTCGTACAATAAAAGAAAATGTGGGGCAAGGCAAGGCCTAAGCCTTAGAAGCAGCTGTTGTGAAATAGTAACGAAAAAAAGGGGAGTGGAGTGTGCCTCCCATCCACAAGAAATGTCTATTGTTTTGGGGCAAGTTTTGGTTTGAAGTTGGCCGAAAGAAACAACAGATTGTGGGGGATAATCCTTTTGGCTCTGATTAAAGAAAAACCCCATAAAAGTTCTCACACTGATTGTCTGCCTTTCTTAATACCCTTTTTTTTCCTTCCGAAAAACAATTTCCATAATTGAATGGAGATCCAGGTAGCGGACATGCCTGTCGTCAATGTTTTTGTGGCGATTTATACACGACAACTAATCCTACATGAATAAATTAAATGTAGAAGCCTCCACAAACTAAGGCTGCCTCTTGGGGTTTGGGTTTGTGTTTGGGTTTGGGTTTGGGGGCTTGGCCCCGCGCTGTGCGGCATACAAATAAGAGACAACTCCAACTCCTTCCTATGCAAATTTGCTGAAGAGAAACCCGTCAGACAAGCGAATATCTGCGGAATGGTCACTGGGTGTGGGACTTACATATTAAATTAAATGTTTGTAATGGACAAAGACAATTCAAACGGAGTCAAGGCCCGGACAGCCGACGGTGGGGCCAAAGAACTGTATTGTGGCAGCAAATACAAAGAAACAACAAGCACAGTCTTGTGCCCGTGCCTGAGGCAAACCTCCAAAAACCTCGCTACTCCTACTCCCAATCCAAGTCATGGCCATCGTCGTCCACGTCGTTTGCTTCTGGTGTCAAATGTCTGCCCACTGGATGGACAGGCGTCTCTTTTCCAGGTGGTGGGTTGATGTCTCTCTCTCTCTCTCTATTGCGGGGTTAATTGACCCCTGACCGTCTGCCTGTCCTTCTGTTGGCCACGTTTTAATTTGAATTTTATTCGGTTTAGTCCCCTGTTTGATTGTTGAGTCATACAATCTTTTGGCTGACTAATGCATTCGGGGGAATGCTTAGACAAAGCCATAAAGAAAGAAAAAACCCCATAAATAAATTTATTTATTAAATATGTATGCTGGAACCTATAAGAACTTAGTAATACTTTTAATAATATACAAATGTATGTATATTCCTCCACTCTTTCCTGTTTTCAGTGATTGAACTTTTTGTTTGCGGTTCTTCGCCATTAATTTAAAATTGGCAAAATTTGTTTGTATATTTAGCAAAAATTTTATTTGTGCATTTTGTTGCTGGTCGAATGCTTCCGCTACGCTGTGGGTGGTTTTTCTTTTTTTTACTAATCTTCTCTTCATCAAAGGCCACACAAAAAGACCAAAAAGTTCTATAAATGTTTGCCAGACAAATTGTTTTTAATGAGCTGGAAACTTTTTCAGCTGAATAGAGTTTTTCCTATTGTTGAGAGAAGCAGTCCCCGCCTCCCCTCCAGCCACTTAATGATAGAGAATAACCCCACTCTGTATACGAGTTAAACAAATATAGAAATTCAATATTTATACAGAGCTTCTGCTGCAGGCAAGCTAATGCATTAAAGAAGAATGAACTCTTCTCCTACGGAGCTGTGGAGCTGTAGAGCCCGGACAAACAAACTTCTCAACTTCAACATCCACATGAGCAGAGGACCACGGACCAGAACTACGTCATAAAACCAGCCATCGAGACAACAAAGGATGGTCGTGGTAGAGGATGGAGGCTGGAGCCTGGGAAGACCGCCAGTTGGTGGCTGGGAGTCCCAGACAGAACAACTTCATGCGGCAGCCAGCAGCACCACCACCAACATCCCACCTCTGGGGGCATCAGAGCCAGACGGCAGCAGACTCCTTGCTTCTCGCAACGGAAAATCGGAGAAAAAGAGAAAATAAATTGGGGAAACAAAATATTCCACGAATAGTTCAAAGTTTGTGTGGGGAAAAACTACGAGTAGAAAAAAGTTGAGCAGAAAATTCTTTGGTTGCCAAGCGAAAGTGATTGAATTCCTAGGGATTCCGACTGGCGCCGACGATTGGTATGCAATTTTCCATTCGGTTTTCAAATAAATGGCGAAACTATGAAAATGCACAGCTGAAAGTTTGGAGAAGTCCTTCAACATTTGATTTGTTACTGCGCAAAGATTTTTAAAAACTAAAGATCTCTAGTTTTTAGATTTGTAAAATAAATGTTCGCTTAGGGGAAATTTGTACAGCAAAATAACGTAATTTATTTACAATTACAACAACGCTACAAGGCAGCGATAATCCCCCTGCTTCATAGGCAAAACACCCTCAATAGAGTTATCTCTCGAAGTTATCTTGTGGACAAAGTGGTTGTCAGCCCACAAAAACGTTGCCCCAAAAAAGTGTCCCCTTTAATTTACAGTTTATTTCCGGCTGATTTCGCCCCGCGTCGGTTTTTACCGCAATTTTTGCGCAACCCGACAGACGACAGACGACGGGTTGAAAGTTCCCATTTTTATTCCCGGGCCAGGCGCCACATCACGTGCCGAATGGGGTGGAGGGAGGAGGCATGGATTCTCCAAGGTATTGTCGGTCTTTGTTGAAAATCGATTTTGCGGCATGACGAACGTGTTATCCTTGGAGCCGCAGTGGAGTAAAAGAGCGTGTGTGCAGGAGCTTATGTCCAAAGAAATTGCCTGCTGCTGCATTTCCCCTCCCCCTCATCGCACAATTGCCTACAGTAGTGCCGTTATGTCGTGCCAGAAGTAGTGGGTGAAAAAGAGGAAGCTTCCATCATTTGCAGGCAACGGTAAAAATAAAGCTTAGCAATGGAGTGACGTTTTAAGTGGCAAAGTTTTTTGTTTGTTTGCGAAATATACTCGTACTTCCTGTGTCTGCCGGCCGAAACAGGGGCGAAAAATAGATTAATTTGCAACTGCAGCTCTTTTGTGAAATTATCGCTCTTTGGCACCCGATTAGTTTTCTTTAATTGTTTGCGAAAACCCAACAGAAACAACAACAAAGCAAGCAGCGAAAAAGTTATTAGCACAGTTTCGAAATTCGATAAAGGAAAAAACCGGTTATTGCTCTGCCATAACGAAAGCTGCTGCGTCTTTATCGTGTGTTACGGTTGTTGTTGTTGCTGTTCGTCGCAGCAGCAGCTGAGAGGCTGGCAGACAATAAAATACCAAGGTGAAGCTTTTGATACCCTTTCAGAGCCAGCGAACGCAGTTTCGGTTCTATAGATTTGGGCGAAATTGAGTTCTATCAATAAATATTATAAAACTAACTTCTATGAAGCGGGTGGAACTACAATTTAGTATGGGATTTTCTATTGAAACAAAGCTGCACTGCAAACACCTCCTCAAATTCAAAATACGCTTCGTTAGGGTGCCAGAAATACCTCAGCAGGTGAATCAACAGCCCCTCTACGCACGCACTCCCTCTCGCTCTCGCACACTCTTTGAGGACTCAATCTAAGAAGAAGGAAATGATAAAGCAGACCAACAGAGACAAAAACACATAATACACATCACAAATCAAAACAAAAACGTGACAAAAGGCGGCAAAAACATTTGGGGGCCACCACCGAAACAAAAATCAATAGTAAAGAAGTAAAAGCACATAGGAATTCACTTACAATAATTTAAGTTGTTGTTGTTGGGTTGGTTTCGTTATCGCTGCTGCTTCTCCCTTTACATATGTATTGTTGGCGCCACACGTAATGTGCGTACGTTCCGCGGGGCGGTCGGGCGGTGGTGTGTATAAATATTTATCAATAACAAAGGGTTGTTTATAAAACTCTAGCTCTAACCTAAAGCAGGTTTTGAGTGGAATTTCAATGTAACAATTGTATTTGGAGCTGCTCTGTTTAATTTTTAGTTATAATTTAAGCACTGCACTTGTCGTTATTCAAATGGAAATGAGCTTCGAACGTTTTGTAAAATGTTCGCGCACGACAGCACCCGCTCGCGATGGCTGAATTTTTCGAATTGGATGGTAACTACACGGCAACTACACTTTTGCTACATATCGACAACATTTTTACTGAGTATGGACATTGGAATACCCTATTTTTTGTAACTCTTGTTTAAATTTTGTTTTCCAAGCTGCTGTTTTTAACTTATTTAAGCATTTGCTTCTTTTCCATATACATATCTCGATCCCTATACCTATTCCAAGTCTCTGTAAGAGGACCATAAACTTTATAACAGAGATTGACTAGTTTCTGCAATCATTGGAGCCTAAGATGACAAACATTTCCTCAACTCTATAATACCCTTCTTTCTAGGGTGCATTCTAGCTCATGTTGCGGGACATTGTTGCTTTCGCTTACCTAATATATACCTTGCGTTCACATGCCTTTCGTAATAATTTATCGTCAAAATTGAGAAGAAGGTATATTTATGGCATACCTAAAGGTATATATTTTTTGCTATAAGATGGAATATTACTTTTTGCTTAGGAACGATATATTTCAATATCAGACTAAAGTATAATAGTATACAAATTAGCTCATGCAATGTTCCAACTATCCATTGCCAGTTCCAAAGGTAAAGTTTAAATAATTATCAGAGGTAAGCTGGTTTGCTTATCATGTCTAGCTCACAGACCTTACATTTTTGTAAACTTTTCTTAGTTTTCTCTGAGTATATTTAGTATTTTTCAAGCTGCGTTATTGACTCACTCGTTGTGCTTATACATATATCCACGTAGAAATCGTGCAGAAATGCCATTTAGAGCCATGTCTCAGGCTACATCCACTTCTAATTCTTGATCAGCATAGAATTCCTGATCGTTTGCCACCAAAATCTTAATAGCGGCCAAAAAAGTACACTTTTCGCCCTTCAAAAAATTACATGCCAATGTGCTTAATATGTAAAAATTGTGTAGTTACCATGTAATAAAATGAGTTGGAAATTACCGTTGACCTTCTTTGTTTTACAAGCAATCCAATAAATGTGAGTTCTAAAAATAAGAACCTCGTTTTAGTCAAAATGCAATAAAAGCAAGTGTTTAAAAAAACTAGTCACTTAGAAAATAGATTCATTAATCGAATAAAATTATGTGGGCATAGCTAAATGTTCTATATAGTATGTAATAATAAAAAACGAGGAATATGTGATATAGAACTTCGGCTCGTCAGTATATTTATAGTATTTTTTAAAATTAGATGGTATGTTTCTGGAGGCGGACGGTATATTTTATCTCCGCGGTCACACAGCTTAGCATTGCGCGGTGCTCGTGCTTTTGTTGCAATTTTCCGTATTTTTCGTGCTCTAAAAGTGCTTTCTGTGTACAATTTCAAAGACCATAATTGAGCGAATACGTTTTGCGTACAAACAGTGGAAATAATCAAAGAATTGGTAAGTTTTTTGCCCTGTTTCGGTGGTTAAATGCCGATGCACACACACACACATTCACTCGCACATATACTGGCACAGCGACACGCGAATTTGCGAATATCGTTTTGGCCTGGCTCTTGCTTTTGTTGTTGTTGGTAATATGTTGTATGTGCTAAACATTAATTAATTGTCGCAATTTCTGTTTCGCTATAAATATGTGAAACGTGCTGTCGGTATTTGCTTTAATTCAATGGACAATTGCGTTGCTTTTTTTGCCGGTATTAGTGCGTTTGTTGGCGCGGGCGAATGGCGGGCAATTACCCACACACACATGCATAAGTGCAGATAGTGGTTTACGTTTATGCGATGGCGGCTTTGGAATTTTGTCTATCAACTAGGAAGTTATTTTAAATAAACGATCATTTAGGGTATCTACTTGGGCTGAATGCCGTTTGTGCATTACTTTGACACAGTGCGAGTTTTGGTGCAGTTTTTCTGATACCACAACGCGATCAGTACTGTGGGATCGTGGGAAATCTTACATCGGGGGTCACAACTGATCGCGATCGCCAGCAAACGCATAAACTCGGCGTTAAACGGCACACACACAAATACAGACACAGCGCACACACAGGTGAATGAACTTTTTTGCGTTGTTTTGTAATCTCGATTTGTTGCTGTTTTCTGTACTTGTGTGTGAATTTTGTAATTGTTTTGAGAGCGCGCGCAAACAAAACACACATGCCGTTTTTTTTCTTTTCTCATTTTCTTTTCTCTGCATTGTTTTCAATTTGCCGCCCCTGGCTCTGGATTCTCTGCTTCTCTGTCTCATTTTGCAGCTGCATTTACACACCAGTTAGCTATTGATCTCGCTCGCTCTCACCCCTCACTCTTTCTCAGTCTTACTCTCCATCATCTGTCTCGCCAAAAGCTCGCGAAAGTGTCGTGTCTTTAATACCCTTTTAAGAAAGTTGTATAAATTGAAAAGGCAGTTTGCAAAGTAAAAAAATATGAAGCAACTTTTTTAGGGAGTGATGTGGCTGTGAAATTATTTGTTGCTTACAGGAATTCAACCAAATATATTATACCTTTCATAGGCACAATTTAACTTTTAGGGTATCCACACATTCAGTTGCGAACCAAACCTTCCTTCTGGTATTTCTTAATTTTTTTTTTTTTTCGCGCGAGTTTATTTGCATGTTTGTTTAATTTGTTTCCACAGCAGCTCTTCGCAAATGTTAATGAACCTGCAGCCTGCCAGCAGAAATTTGCAATACAATTTTTACCAAAAATGTCATAAATGATCTGTCGATCTGCTATTTATAGAACACAGAAGACACCCATTCCATAGGAAAACCCTTCAAAAATATACACTCATTTCCTTGTAAACTTTTTCAAAGAAAGTATTTTTCTTGTATTTAAATAATTTTCTTCTTATATTGGTTTTTTTTTTTTGTTTTAAGGCAAAGCGTTTGCATAAAAATACACTTGTTGTTGTCCATGTTTATTACTTGTAGCTTCTTTTGTTTTGGTTTTTGATGTTTGGTTTTCTATACAATAAGTTTTGTAAACCATTTGATTTAAAGCACTAGATGTTCTCAATGCATTTTTGCTGTCAAGCGTCCCTACATTTTGTGTACAACTGTACCCCCGGAGGAGCTCTAAGTATACGTAATGTTCTACAATTAGTGACATTCTGTTGTGACACTTTCTTAAAATCTTTCCAAATAATGAGCAAGGCGGGAAAATGTTGAAGCAGTTTAGTTGGTAAAAAAGCAGTTCAAAAATGTTACAAGCAGCATTCGGCACTAGTTGCTTCTCCTTCCAGCCGTGTTCAGCTGTAGCAACAGTTGAAAGCAGTGAAAGCAGTTCATTGCAGGGAACTTTTAGCTGTACTTTCCAAGTTCTTTTCAAGTCATTCCCGCACGTTTGAAAGCAGTGAAAGCAGTTTGTTGCTTGTTATTCCTAAATTATTGTAATCTTCCAATCATTTGGCATAATTCTAATCAAGTGCCACACACAGAACAGATATTCCCTACTTTCGGTTTGATTAACGCTGTTGCAAGCGAAACTGTTTACTACAAAGCACTTTAAAGCAAAAGCCTCTGTTTTGTTGTTGTTGTTGCTGTTGTCGTGTAAATAAATGTCTCACATTTTACATATGCTTTTAAAGTTAGTTATAGATTAGAATTAGTTTTAGTATTAGTACTGGTGTCGTGTAGAATCGTGTAGAATACAAAAAGGGGGGGGAGAGGGTTTACTTGTAAAGATAGAGTGTAAATTGAATTTACATTTTGGTTAAAGTACATAATGTTCCGCAATAATAATTAATTATAGATTAAGTTGTATATAAGAACAAGGCAATTGAGTTTTTTTTTTTGTTTTCTTCGTACATTAATGTAAGATTAAGGATTAAGAGCACACGTTGAAGAACGATTCGAAATAAGTTTTAGTATAAATTACACCAAAAGATGAAAACAAAGATAGATAGGTGGAAGCCAGAGGGGGCAGGACTCCGAGACACATTCTACAGAATGTATTTACCCTTGCCCCCTCGATGCTCCTTTTGCCGCTGCGACGAGGTGACGGCTGCCAGCAGGAAACTGGAGCTGCCACCGCTGCTGGTGCTATTGGTGCTGCCGTAGCTGCCATAGCTGCTTCCGGCATATCCATAGCCGCCGAGCGGCAGGGCGTTTAGCTAAATCATTAAAGCCGAAAATGGGTTATACCGCATGATCTTTGACAGTAAAATCCACAGCACCGAGGTGATGGCGCACAGCACAACGCCGCCCCATCCCAAGTCCAGGCTCCAGGACGTGAGGAATATGCGTGCGCCCAACAGTGGCTTGGCCATGATGGCCACTCCCCCGGGACGTGCCACAATGCCATCCACAGTGCCATCATAGTCGCTGTCCAGCATTGGGCGTCCCTGCTGTCGCTTAAAGTGGATGATCATCAGCGTAAAGAGTGCAAAGAGAGCTGAAAGTATCAGTTTTATCAAAGTTTGAGTGGCTAAAGGGTCTCCAAGGACTCACCTGCCAGGAGATACATCACACCTGTGATGAGGATTGCACTGATCTGACGCTGACAGACGCCAAAGGCTCCAACCAAAGCGGCACTGCCCAATATAATGAGGCACACCAGTGAGCAGGATATGGAGAGATTTTGCATTCCTAAAAGATGATTTCAATTCGATTAAACCATTCCGGCGATTCGATTTATTAAGATACTGCTTAACTCTGTGGATTATAGTGATTATAGTGTATAATACCAAGAAGATTGATTGGCAAAAGCAAAAGCAGAAGGCTGAGATGATGAATAGAGTCTCTAACAGGACTTCCTCATTCCATTGATTGGAAAAGTGTTTGGAAATTCATAGAATTAGCAGCAATCTGATGTATAATCATGACAACAGCTAGCACTGCTTTAAGCTGTATTGTTCCCACTACTGAAACTGAAATTAAAGCAGTGGAGAAGCAGTAGGGATGGGAAGCCTGGAATCATGGAAAGTTTCTCCCTTAAGGTTTAAAATCATTTTCTATAGCCCTTAAATTCATTTGTGGCCATAAATAAAAGATACTTCTTCAATTTCCGATCAAACACACTCCGGTGGCGCACACACACACCACCTGGAAAACCAATTACCCAATAGACGACTCTTTTTCCGACACTACCAGCAATTAAATCTCATATGTGTGGTGTTGGTGGCAGCTCCCACGGAACCATAAAATGGCTGAGAAAAGTGGCAAATGCGATTTTTAGAACGGAATGGAAGGGAGGAAGAGGGATGGTCGGTCGGTACGGGACGCAAAAAGGTAGATGAACCAAACCACTTGGTGACCTATATTTCCCCAACCACTTGCTGCACCTCTACCTCCGGGGCTCCCTTTGCTGCCCTGCCACTTGCTGTACCTCTGGCTTTTCGTTTCCACGAGGCATGCAACTATCGACACGGACATGTTTCATCTGTTGTGGGGTGGCGGAAGGAGCTACAGCACGGGACTATATTGACAATATAGGAAACCGGAGGCAAACTCGGTTAGCTTTTGTGGTAATTACTTTATATAGTAGATGGTGCTATTACAAGGCCACAGGACACATTCGGTTATGCTCCTCCTCTGGGCATTTGTTGCTGTCTTTGGTTTTCATTTTTATCTGCTCTGCTCTGTTCTATGGGATTTTGCCGACTCTCTCCGCTGCTGGTGGAAATGGGATTTGTGGTAATGACTTGTGAAATGTGCGACAGCTTGGAGCCAACATTTTAAGCCAGAATAAATGGTAAAATGGTCCAAGAAAGCAAGCGAAAGCGGAAGCGGGAGAGTAACGCGAGAATGCCATTTAAAAAATGTGTTTTACAAAAATAAACAAACATTTACTGGTGGTCTTCTACATACATCGAAAGTGACGTCTAGGGCACACAACCTACAAATGTTGTTTAGGGATTCAAGGAATGAAGGAAGGGTCTACAAAATGAGGATAAACCAAAAGAAAACAAAGCTAACCCACCTATCTCCTAACTCTTTTCCAGATCTATCTACTCTCTGCTGCATTCAATATAAAAAATGTCTGCTGAAGCTGAAGCCATTGTCACAACGGCCGCTGCCGATGCCTCCACATCACCGACAACAATCAAGAAAGTAGCCGCCGTCGATGCAGACACCACACCCGATAATGCTGTGCCTGTGGCCACAGATGGCGCCTCCGAGGGAAACGGCAAGGTGGATCAAGAGCGCGCTGAAAAAATACTCAAGGGCAAGGAGCTCTTTAGCCAGGGATCGCGCAATTTTCTGGTCAAGAGCTACGATGAGGCCGCTGATGACTTGAGCCAGGTGTGCCAGCTGTACGAGGAGGTGTACGGCGAGCTGGCCGATGAATTGGGGCAGCCCCTGCTGCTGTGAGTGGATAACACAGATGATGGAGAGCGGTTGTAACTTTATTAATATCGTATAATTTGTCCCTCCCTGTAGATATGCCAAGGCGCTGATTGCCATGGCTCTGGATGAGAACAAAGTGATTGATGTGCCCGATGAGGCAGCCGATGACGATGATGAGGATATGGACGATGACGATGATGCTGGGGACGAAGCAGAGGAAGCTGCAGAGTCCAAGAAAGAAGCTGGCGAGGCCAAGAAGGAGGCAGGCGAGGCCAAGAAGGAGGCAAGCGAGGCCAAGGAAGCGGCAAAGTCGAAGAAGGAAGCCGAGCCATCCAAGAAGGAAGCCAATGGCGGCGGCAGCACAAATGGCAAGGCGTTGGATAGCATCAAGGAGGCCTCCGATGAAGCCGATTCCACTGTAGATGCCCCAACAGATGAGAAGAATGCCAAGAAGTCATCCACTGGAGTCGAAGAAGTTAGCAGCAGCAATGGCGGTGCCACGGTCAACGATGATGAGCGTCCCAGCACCTCGAATGGTGAGGCTACAGCCAGTCCCAGCAATGGAGCTGCAGCTTTGGCCGGCGGAGAGGATGAGGAGGAGACCGAAGAGGGCGTCAGTGGCAGCCTGCAGTTGGCCTGGGAGATCTTGGAGGCAGCTGCCAAGATCTTTTTGCGCCAGGGCCTCAACGGCCTTCCCTATTTGGCAGAGGTTCAAACGGAATTGGCAAACATTGAATTCGAGAATGGGATCCTTGAGGCGGCACGTGAGGATTACGGTGAGTAAATCCTTGAGCAAAGATACTTCATTTACTGATTGTGTCTAAATTTTTCAGAAAAAGCACTCTTAATTCTAAGCGATCTCCCAACCAAGAATCGCCGGGCACTCGCCGAGCTGCACTACAAGATCGGCCTGACATTTTTGATGGCACAGCAAAACAAGGAAGGAGCCGCCTCGCTGCGTCTCTCCAGTGCCTTGATTGAGGAGGAAATAACAGAGATCAAGGAGAAAAAGGAGCCCCTCAGTGATCGCGAGAAGAACAATATGTTGGATTTGGAGGAGACCAAGCAGGAGATATTGGCCAAAATACAGGAAATTGAAGAGATGCAGGCTCAGGTAAGGGAAAAGATACAATTTCCTGTATAATTATTAATTTAAAACCAATGTTCAGACCATTGCTGAGGTGCGTGCGGCTTTGGATAGCTACATCAAGCCAATGGGCAGTGGCAGTAGCAGCAGCGGGGGCGCCAGCAGCAACGATGCTGCTGCGTCTTCATCCACCAATGGGGCGGCCAGCTCTCCATCACCGTCATCATCGTCCAGTGCTGCTGCTACTTCTGCTGTTGCTGCCACCTCGTCCTCGTCGACCATTAGCAGCAGTTCCACCGCCAAGCCCACCGATATTACGCATTTGATTAAGCGCAAGAAACCCGAGGAGCCTGGCTCTGAGGCCGAGGCCCTGTGCTCGCCGGCCAAGCGTCCCGCCTTGTAGGAAAAGCAGCGGCACATTCCAGTGGCACACACTCAATCGCCCCCCACACATCAGCTACTTAAACCACCCATCCCTCGACCCTCAACCCATGAAAGAAACACCTTTTTCACACACTTTCATTTTATAAAACACAAGCACACTGTCACTGTCCCCATGCTTTCCCCCTATTATGCTCCTATTTATGCTTTTAGTTTGCTGTTTTTTCTACCAAAATTCTCTGTAAGTCTCTGTAAGTTTAAAATCACAATTTAGTGCGTAAGAAAGTGCGTAAAAATAAACGAATGTTTTGTATTAAACAAAAGGAACGGAGAGGAATAGAGTGGGCTGGAAGACAGTGGAGAGTGGAGATGGGTTCATGGATTCAGGTCGGATTGGCGACCAGATACGTACTCAGATGCGGCTGCAGAGTGATGACCTGTGACTCACTGTGCTGCCAATCGTTGCGCTGCTCCTCCCCGCGTGCATTCTCCATGGAGCCCGCCAGATAGTTGACACATGGGGGGGCTCCTCGTGGGAATTTCGGATTGCGCCGCAGCTCCTGCAGCTGCTGGATGGGCAGATCAATGCACAGGGTCCAGATCCCGCCGTGCATGGGCACCAGGAATACAGAGTCGCGACGAAATCGATGATCGGCTGGAGGATGGCGAGAAAGATGTACAGGATTACGATATAGATAAAGGACTAGACATACCTCTCTTATCCGGCTTGAGCATGGCCACCTGATCCTCTAGCAGCCACTCCAGATGCAGACCCGAACGATTCGAGTAACGATCCAGACTATTACGATCCCATGTGACATGCTCCCAGTGATCCGTCATGATGGCAGCACACAGCATAGCCGTGGCACTGGTGGTCATCAGAAGGGTGACAAAGAGAAACAGCACCGGCGGCGGACCCATGCAGCAGGTGGAGCAGCAGGCGCTGCCCCCCGCCGTACTGCCCATGCCCAGGCCGTCCATTTGTGAGCCCAGGGATGTGGGGGAACCACTGCCGCCGCTACCACGACGTTGGATTACCTTCGCGCAGCTGTTCTGCCTCAACAGGATGCTGTTGCTGCGCCTCAGACTCTCGACGGCCGCTGCCGCAACGGCGGATGTGGCTGCGTTTGCGCCCGAATTTCCTGCGTCGAACTGCAAGGAGCCGCCGACCACGGAGGAGGGATGCTCATAAATGCTGTTGTGGCGACTGGGTGCAAAATAGTAGCAGGTGGTTTGCCTGGGCTCCGTTAACTGCTGCTCGCCGCCGGGGAGATCCTCCTCATTGCTGCTGGAGTAGACGATCGACTGCTTGAACTGATTCGAGTAGCAGTTCTGCTTGAAGCTCTGCGATCCCTGCGGATGCTGCTGCTGCTGGATGTACAGAGCCTCGTAGTCGCAGTGATGCGGATTGCGATAGATGACGGGCCAGGAGCGTGTGGTCTTTGAGTTGCGGCTATAACGATTGCTTGTGGAGGCTCCTGTCGATGGGCCTGCGGCGGCGATACTGGCACTGGCACTGGGCTCCTCCTCCACGAGCGGTGTCAGTTCGTTGGGTGGCTCGCACGACGCCTCCAAAGTCAGGGGTAACTTCTGTAGCGGTTCCCGTTCCCGTTCGCTGTCCAAATCCAAATCCTGATCCTCCTGCTGCTGCTGCTGCTGCTGCTGGTGAACGATGGTGGTCGTGGCCAACTGGCGCTGAAGCACGTTCTTCGCGGCCACACTGCTGGCACTAGCCGCTGCCAAGCTGAAGTCCTCCTCCTCGACCAGAGTGGCGCCGCCCACAGCAGGGCCTATGCCTGAAGGCGTGGAGAAAATGCTGTTAGACGACGACGACTGTGCCTGTGGCTGGGAGCGACTGCGCTGGAGCAGCGCAAAGTGTTTCGCATTGCTCTGTGCCGCCTGTTGCTGTGGCTGTGGCTGGGGCTGTTGTGCGATCGAGATGGGACTCGGCAGCGGCAACGGTGCCTCATGGAGGAGGCCCCCACTGGTGGGCGATGTGATGCTCACTTCCGGCACACACGTAACCTTGTACCGACTGCCGCTGCCAATGCCAGCGCCCAGATTGACGGTGGCATGGCCATGGCCCTTCGAGCGCATCAGTCATAAGTCGCTCGAGTCGCGCTTCTTGATCTTATTGAGGCTCATATTGTGGTTCGTGGTGGTGGCGATGGTGCCTGTGGCTGTGGCTTTGGTGGCGATGGTGGTTTGCTTTTGGTTTTTGCTTGGAATGTTTCTTGAATTTGTCGTATGGATGGTTGGTTTGGTTTGGTTTGGTTTGGTTGTCTGTCTGTTTCGTGTGGCTAAAAGTGTGCGGCGCCTAAAAGTCTACTATGCAAAATGGAACTTTGCGCGGGTGCCTCGACAAAAGAAATTTCTATGATTTTTGTATCTACTTAGCGGCGTTTGTTCTTGTAGATGTTTGTTGTTTCTATATTTTTCTTGTTCTATATTTGTTGTAGTTTTTGCTTGTAGTTTTGTTTGTTGTTTTGTTTATTGTTGCGGCAAAACAACACGCCTTGTTTTAGCCTTTACGTTTTGTTTGCGAGTATTTTTTTACCAATTTACAGTTTTTTAATGATTTTTTGATTCTGTTGCTCTTTCTTTACTACATTTAGCTTGAAAGCTATATTAAAAAAAAGAAAAGAAGTAGAAGATAACAAATGTACAACATGAGTTTTGAAGGAGAGTTAGCAGGAGACAAAGACAACAGACAGATACGAAAGATACCAGAAAGTTACGCTACAAATGGTTCAAATACGGAGGGAGAGAGTGTGCTAGAGATGAGAGAAGAAGTTATCGTGCAATCGATAGACTGTGTGCAGGTGAGAGGAATAGATATATAGTGATATATTGAGAGCGACTCTAAGTATGAGATAGAGTTAGTTATCGTGCTATCGATACATTATCGAGTGCTAAGAAGCAACTACCGTGCTAATTTTTGTTGTTCCATTGAAAAAAGCATGCGTTCAAAATAAATCCATTATAAAATATAAATCCATTTGCCATTTCTTGCCTAATGGACCCAAAAAATGCTTCAAATTTCATTTTAAATTCATTACGAATTATGACCCCTCAACTGGAATTTAATCTAATTTCATAGTTTTCCAACTCCAGAAACAGTTAAATATTCGGCACAAAATTTGAATTGGCGCTGAGTAGCCGAAAAATTCAATTGTACGCGACCCGGATCCGAGCCGAATGGAGGCTGTTGCATATTACATGAGGCCCCAGCTCCCAGCTCAGCGGATATCCGCTGGCCAGGCTTTTGGCTTTTAGCCTGATGGTTGGGGCTTGGATTCCTCTAGCCTCGCTGCCACTTCTCCCATTTTCGCCACGAACAATTGAATTTGCTGTGTGTGTGCGGCCCGGCCGCCCATTAGGAGGTGCACCTGGTGTAATATTAGACCCCGAAACGGAACTCTCTAGTCATATGGGGATGTTTATGCGGGCTCTGGATCCACCGCATATACACCTGGTTTACCCCGGCAGCCAGGCCTTCCATCGGTCCGCATATCATTTGCTTTTGGTCTCCGCTCCGCTGCTAAGTTTTCGTGTTTGCTTTTTTGTGGTCCGGCAGCTGGGATTGCAGCAAGTGGTTTTGCGTTCGACTTTGCTTTGTGGCTGCCACGAGCGTACGGGAGAATGAGTTTTAATTTTCATTTTAATGAAACACTTGCACATTCGGTTTGCCGAGTGCAGAATACGAATTAGGCCAACTTTTGCTGGTTGAAGTGGTATTTCAATGTGAAAAGCGGCTAAAGCGGTTTAAAATGCCTTAATTAGATGCTGGAATTTAATGGAATATTTGATTTTTGGCGTATTTTAGTGGCATGTATATTTGTGATTGCAAAGTTATGTAAATAGAAAAATCTGAACATTTGATGAAATATTTTAATTTTCTATAGAATTGCGTAATTTTTGCACACATTCTGATGGCGGAAATTGAATTTTTTCTGCAATTAAAGCTTAAAAAACAAATTAAAGCAGTTGAAAATTCCATAATTAATCCTTGGATTTAGATGCAAGTAATCCCAAGGTTTTGTGTTGTAGAATTGAGTGAATTTAGGCATAAATTCTACAGGATTACAGGTAAATATATTATTGTTGGACTATTGAATAGTTTTATAGACAAAATGGGAGTCCCCTCGAAAGAAGAGATGCCGCTAAATGATTTTAAAGTGCCAATCACTTGGCACGGAAATGTATGCTATGAAAAAAAACATTCGCACATCATCGACAGGACACCGCAGGATCAGCACCTGGCACGTGCTCGGGGCTCAAGCCTCTTTTCGTGGCACATTCTCACGGCTCGTTTGGCTTGTTCAATTCTTAATGGAAACGTAATAAGAAATAAGCCGCCACTCGTCTCGTTTGCATAATTGATCAAGTGGCACACGTGCTGGGCCAGACCGTGTGGGTCGCTCAGTTCTGATTTGGTCAGTGGCTCAGAGGCCAGGGGTCAGTGCGAGCAGCTGAAATTAATTAAAACGCATGATAAGCATCCTGAAGCCTGTCAGCCCGCACTGTGGCAGATGCAACCACACACACACACACAGCGCCGTGCTGGGACAGCACGGGTGGGGCATGGGAATAATTTGATTATGCCAGAGAGTTGGCCACTTGACAGTCGGTTCAGCACTTCCTTTCAGAGAGGCAGAGAGTCTGGTCTGCCTGCAGCCTCAATGTCACACACTTACGCAATGCAATTGGCAGCCGACACGTTCCACATACACACACACACAGAGGCTCAGAGGCAGGCTGCAGCTGCAGCAGCTTCAACGCGGTGTACGTGAGAGTTTTACACAAAAGTTGGCGAAAAGTACAGCAGCAGCCCCCAAACATGGGGTACTTAAAGCGAGAAAGCGAAGTGGATGGGAGGGTCCCTTGTGACTGTGGCTGTATGTGGGTGGTTGAGCTTGCCACAGAATGGGGAGAGCTGTGGAGAATCGTGGAGAACGCTTGTGGCCCTGTTTACTCTTCTAACGAGTAAAAGACGATGAAGCAAAACCGGAAGACAAAGCAGAAGGAGGTCTTGAGAAAACTTTAGAGAATATTTGCCATAGCAGAAAGTTCTGAATAAAACGGGGACTTGGGTTGATTCTTAGTTTACCGAAAACTGAGAACTAAAGGATAGTTCTGTCGACGGATATCTGCCACAGGGCTTCAGTACATAAACTTTTTCTTAGAACCCCCGCGAATATCACTTCATTAGTTTTTATAAGGAGTGAAACCCCATTTCATTGCTCAAGGATTCAACGACTATTCCTTGAGCTCTCTGCCATGCGGACATTACCCTTAAACATCCACAAGTATCCTCTTGTTTCTGCCACTTCAGCGGTGGGGTTTTCCCCCAAGCAACCATTTTTATGGGAGTCGCCTTATGGCTAATGTCTTTATTTTTTATGCAGGCAATTAAAAAGAACACTTAACATACATATTCGCCTTACACATGTGGCTCTGGCTGTGGCAGTGGTGCCTTTTGTTGTATTTGTTATAGTTGTTTCCTGGGCAACGCGGCCACGCGGTCGCCTTGACAATCAGCGAACAGCGACAGCAACAGCAACAACAGCAATAAGAGGAACGAACTACAACGAATGGAGAGCCCCAAAAAAGGGGGTCAACAATAAATTAAGAGTCCAAGCAGACACTGGGGTTCTGCCAGCGTCCTGCCTTCCTGCCTCTGTACAAATGACGCAATGCAAATGAAAAATAATGAGCGAACATTTGGTCAGAAAAAGCACAGGAGTGGGAGCTGGAGCTCAGTGTGCCAGGGACCAGGATAAGGCCAGTAACAGAAGGAAAGACCAGGAGTCCAACCGCAACCGCAAGAAAGAAATCGTTGCCTGCTTTTGGGCGGAGCACGTAAAACTTTCTTCTGCAGTTCCTCCCGCAGGCACCGGCCACCTCCTGCAACTCAGAGGTTCCTTCTTGCTCTCGATGCACTTCGGAGGATGGATTCTCCGCAGGCGGGCACGATACTTGCCACTGCGGATGCGAGAGCTGTGCCCAAGTTGAAGTTTCTTTTGGCTTTTGGCACGACTGTAGCCCAAGTTATTTATTTAGTATTTCTGGCTGCTGCTGCCTCGCACAGAAAGTTGCCCAACTAATTAAAACTAATCTTATGCAATTTCTGGGTAATTATGCACATAAATCACACCATGGGGAAGGTGGTGTGAACACGGACAGAGAGCAAGAGACTGCTGCCAAAATATGTGAAATTGAATTAAAGGCTGACTCAAGATTTGACTTTGGGGGAAAGTTTTGAAGTCAAAATGGTTAAGTGCTTATTGGTTTATATTAAAATTCTAATAGGGTGATGTACGGAGCAGAAGTACTTCCTAATTCATCTGTATCTGCATGACTTTTCGTGAACGGAAAGCGTCTTTTCTTCTGGGATTGGGGACTATAATATTATGGCCATAAGAAGACTCTACTCGTACTCCTTTGGTCATCAAAATAGCCTTTCAATAATGCATAAAAAAATCGACATTGCAGCCATGGAATACATTTCACTTGAAGCCAAATACCACTTATATAATTATAGGGACAAACTATCACTTAAATATCTTCATATCCCTTTGGCTTGGTCATTAGTTCATGGGTGTACCACACGCACACACACACTCATGGCATTCGAGCCGTAATTTAGTCAAAAGCAGCTACCAGCTACCAGTTTTTATCCTCTTAGCCTTGTGTGTTTTTTTTCTGTCTCCAATGACGTAGAAAACATTTCCACCAAATTAATGGGCTGTCACACACAGAGACGTGTGTATGTGCCAAAGGGAAAAAACTAGATAAAAGCAGTTAATTTTGTAAAATGCCAACATGCAACAGAGTTCTCTGCAACCACTCCCACCACTCCCTATCCGCATGTGTGGCATTAATATGAGATTTAATACTTTTGCCCGCCCCCCATATGGCAGTTGGGGGGAGGCGGCGGAGTGCCATAAATGTAATCCCTCTCTAATTGCAATCTGCACTACACTGGACATGTATGTATGCATCTACCATACGGTGGCTGGGATTAGTTTGTGTGGCATTTCCCATTGGCCCAGTTCCCAGCTCCCAGTTCTGTTTGGGGGGTATCTGGGTCTGTGATTTGGCCGATTGCCCAAAGCCAAAGCTCTTTAGACCCACTTTCACTCTCTCTTGATGCTGTTCTGCAGTTTTGTTGCTCTATTACTCGCACCACCGTGACGTATACGCAATCCCGTCGTGACTCGCTGGCCAAAAAGTAACTGCATTCAAGGGCGCGCCTCCAGTCGACATTTCTCCATTTTACTTTTTCCCGGTAGCCTGGCAGAAGCACCCGGGTTATTTATATATCTTTGGGGGCGCCTGCTAGATTACATTTTCCCAGCGATTTTTCATTCTCTGTCTGAGGCGGCCTCCTCATGCTCAAGGCCAAAGCCGTAAAGTTTGTGCCAAAAAGTTTCGCTTAACGCGCGGATTTTTATGAGCGGCAAATGTATAAATTGAATTGAGACCGGAAGCCGTTCCGTTACTCTTCGTTTTGGAGGTTTTCACAGCTCAAGTGCTTGGCCCACAGCTTCCTTATCAGCTGCCGCACTCAAAAGTGGGGCGACAATCCAAACCTCATTAGAGATATGTGCCCCTCTGGGCGGAAGTTCAAGGCAACGTAAAAGGTCAAGGCAGGTCGCTCTCCCCTCTCTGTCTTTTTCCCTCTTTGCTCAAGTTTTCCCAGAGTGTCGGAGGGGGAGAAAAACTCTAAGCCAGCGATGATGTCTAAGGTTTCTGCTATTCGGGTCAATCTAAAAAATTTATGAGGCAATCGTCAGGACATGCCAAGACAGACTGGCATCATGTCAGCACCCACACTGGGGAGGCCACTAGGATGTGGATGTGGATGTGGATCAGAGTATGCGTGGGGTCTGAGCTTGCCTCCGGGGCATGTTCGTGTCTCGTGCAATAAAGTGGAGCTGCTAGATGTTGCACACACAGCAATGCTTGAGGCAGCTGTCCCGTCCAAGGCCATGCCACACGAAAACTGTCAAATTGAATATAAATATTTCAAGTCAGCGAATGATGCAGCAGAAATGTTTGTTTTTCTACGGCTTGAACTTTCCGTTTCCGAAAGAAATCGATGGCGCGGCTAAAGCAATTTCGCAGTTGACTTAGGACCTTAATCCCAATGAAATATGAATTGTCCTGTAAAGACCCTTCACACCGCAGAACACGCCCACGCCGCAGACACGCCCCTACAAAAACACTCAAGTGTGGGGTTTAGCCACTTAGCATTTTCCGTGACCTCTGCACTCCCTTCTCTCATCCTTATATGATTAGCCACATGGCTTTAGAATAACTTTTTGGTATGGTGTTTGTTTGGCCCATAAATACACTGCGTTTCATGGCAGTACGGCAGCTGGTGGGCTATGAAATATGGAAAAGTTAAACGTAGTTTATTGGGTTTTATAGTTTATATTGATTTTTGTGTGGGAAAACAAAAGAATATCACCTATTGCTTTAGACATGACCTCAGTTTGTACACGGGTGATGGGATATCTTCATCTATTCCTACATATATTTGTCTATATCTTTCTGTTGAAAGCCATTTCCCATTTATGCTAATGAAAGACACCTTAAAATATTGCTCATACGACATGTAGGCTCCTTGATATTCTAATTGCATTTGACGGGAAGCACACTTTGCCCTCCTCTCTCTCTCTCTCCGTAACTTCCCCTTTCCTCCTTTTGCTCTTACCCAGACATATGCTTATGCGTGCGTCAGAATGTGTGCGTGTAAGTGTCTTAACATGAATATGAATGGCTTAGCCATGTTTATTGAACGACTGCACAGCAGACATTAATATTCATATTTTCCCTACCCTGATCCCAGCGTAAAGCTGTTTGTGTGTCTGCCTCTGTGCTTGTAGACGGTGTATCTGTGGGTGTAGTAGATGGTTTACATATCTATGACTCACAGCACTTCATTTCGTATTCAAAATGTTATCTCTTTACAGAAAGTTGAACAATTCTCTGCTAGTTTTTGCTCATACGACAATTGAAGTCTATTTATTTATGTGATTGCCCGGCGTAAAATCCATTTATGTAGAGATTTGTCTGTTGTTTTTTGGCACATCCAAAAGTATTCATAATTCGGATTATACTGTATCCCATTTGCAGGATTTTATTTGGTCAAGGCTAAGCTTTCAAAAGAGTTCGAGTTCTTTTTTGGCAGCAGCTGCGGCTCCACAAACTTAAGCTCTTTCGCTCTTAAAATATTAAGTATACGCCACGATGTTTGCTGTCGGAGAAACGTGCGGGAAAATTTAGCGTATAATATTGGTAAAATCATTCAGCTGATGCCAGGGCTTGAGAGAAATGCTCTGGGAATAGGGAAACGTTTTTACTTTTTCCCAAGCGACTTATCCCACAAATCCTCATTTTCTGGTAAGATGCATTAGTGCCATGAAAATATGTTTATTTGTAAAGCATTTTCCTGTTTATTTATCGATTTCTTTCTCAGGTTCCGTTTTCTGTCTAAGTAGTGGCATGCCTCATGACACAAATTAAATTTGCAATTGAAAGTTGTACCATTTTGCTGGCCAGACAGCAATTAAAACGCTCTGCGGACTTGAATAATTTTGCATAATTTCTCAACTTGTTGAGGCAACGACGGTCATAACTTTATTGCCGAAGTCACGTCCTGACAGCCATGACCAGGGCCCCACCCATGACATTTGCGTGTGCACTCGAATGCATTTCGAAAATTGCAAAATTCTTAGCAAAATTGCAAATGGGGTGCAAGCAAGAATATGGAGTGCGCCGGCGGCGCGATGCGTGTGGTGTCATTCCGGTTCTATTTTGCGCTTTCCGTTGGGTCTTCGTTCTCCGTTTTCCGGCGTCAAATCAAGCGAACTGTTTGCATGTCCCAGGGGCCTATATATAGTCCGTATTTATAATATATAATTATAGGCACATTTATAGACATAGTTTATAGTGTTGTGTGCGTATTTGTGTTTGAGAACCTGCATTGACGTCAAACTTTAATTATTTAATAACCAAGAGCTGCGGTTTGGGCAGCAATAACGTTTCGATATAAAAAAAGGTTAATTAAACGCTTCGGGAATCATGTCCACAGTTTTTTCTTGTGGTTTAAATTGCAATTTTGTATAGAATGAAATTGTTTTTGTTTTTGTTTTCTACTTTCTATCACATTGGGGCTTTTTTTCGGCGTCCAATTGAGTGGAAAGTGAAAAAGTTTGTTTTAAAAGAACATTAAGAGGGTAAAATATTCAATTTATTTGTAGAGAACATTAGACCTCGACTATTTATCATTCCTGACAATTAAAACACATTAAACTTCAAATGAAACAATTTCATTTCGAGATAAACGACCATAATCTGCCCCTGGCACACAAGTCAAATGAATTTCAATTAAATATTTAAGCGCATCAGCGGACAGAAGGCAATAGAGCGAAATCATTTTGTAGCACGGACAACGGGGCGTATGGAAATGGACATCGCCTTATTTATCTGTTTGCACAGTATTTTATGTGTACCATCTATATATTTGCCTGGATAATTCAATATGTTCTGTGCTTCAAGTGCAAAGCGGTAGACAATCAATTCGTTGCCGGGTCTCGTATTTTGCAATCAATTGCCCGAGCGGGCACTTGTAGCATTTAAGACAAACTTTCAGTCCTTCTTTGTTTGCTTATCCTTCAGTTTGTTTATCGTATATATGTATGTATATATCTGTGTGTTTACGAGTCGAAAGTCAAATCAGGCCATTTATCAAGTCAAAAGTCCATGGGGGCCCTTGGACCCGGCCATTATAGTCCTGCTCCACGCAGGTCAGACGCCGCTCTGTTTGCGCTCATTTTTCAAGGCATGTGCAAAGTTTACCCTCTTTAGGTTTATTCTCCTTTCTCTATAGATACCTAAACTCGTATATACTGGTACATCTGTGTCTTTACAATTATATTGAATTTGCAGCACTTGTTTGTTTATGCCAATTTTCCAAATGCGAATTTCAATTGAGCTTGGCCCTCCCCAAGAAAGTTTTCTTTTCAACCAGAAACCAGAAAACACACAGCACAAAATAAAGAAAATACAATGAGGGTAAGAAAAAGTTTTCTTCTTTGGGTGAAAAATCAACTAAATGAGATACGAGTACTGCAATTTCAACAATAATATAAACAACAAAATTCCAGGTAAACCAAAAGACTGGGGAAAAGCTAAAGTTTTCTGCAGAAAAGTCAGTTAATGTTGCCCCAAAATGAAGCCAACTATGAAGTATACTCTTTTGGAGGTTATTACAATGTAAATTGTACATTTTCAGAAGCGTAGATCTATTAGATACAACACAAAATTTAAAGATTTCACAGGCGTTTGTTTGGAAAATATAATGCCACCACCTTTCCTTTTGTTAAAATTCTTTTTAAATATATGTTATACAATTTGTGTGATTTATTCGCCATTATTTTAGGGCATGGCAGGCCTCTACCTTTTGTGAAGCCCACATTTCTTTCATAATTCCATGTTCTTTAGGAGCTCTTTGTCCCCTTAATGAGACCACACCCACGCTGCCCCTGCCAGTCGTTGGCCCATAATTTGAAATGGAAAATTGATATCAGAATATGTATGTATATACAAAATAAACATAAATACGAGTATGTACGCATATTTGTGCCTTTATCTTTGGCTGTTGTTGGTGCTGCCTCTTGCCGGAATTGTTAATGCCACTTGGCTCTCACTTTGCATAATGAAAACTTGGCCAAGTTCAGACATTGTTATTGCTGTTTTAGCCGGTCGCTGTACTGGCTGTTCTGCTGTTCCCTTACCCTCGGCGAGTGCTTTCAAATTAAGGCTAAAAATGTCGCATGTCTTGCCAAAATACGATATATAAATGTATGTAGAAAACAAATATCCCCACAAATAAAGAGAGAGAATAATAAGAGGAGGACTTGGCCATGGCCTGAACAAGAAAAAAACATCCAGAAACAGAACCCCCCTCTGACAACAATTACAGGCCCATGTTTGTAGCTCTTTGTTGCTGTTTTTTTCCATGTCATATAAGAACTTTTTGCAATAAATCAAAATGTGCCAACTTGAAATGACTATTTATGATTTCGCCTGAATACTGTGTCTATATTTGGAGAATCTATAAATGCAGATGTACCCCCACATATTGCATGTTTTATTTGGTATAATTTAAGCATGGTTTTCTGGGGCCATTTTGCAGCTTTTATTAGCCAAACACTTGCCACAAAACAAAGTCAACTCCTGACAATGAAACAGTTGCAACAATAGCGAAGACACACAACATTGTTAACCACAAGATATTGTGCGAACAAAATGAAGCACAAGGCCAGGCAAGTTTCAGCCAGACAATGGCCATAAAGGAGGCAAAGACCGTTCTCTCTGATGCTATGGTGGCGCCACAATGCATGCCCCCGGCTCCATTTCTATACGTGCATATACATATATTGTGTACTCGTGTAAGGTTCCCTTTAAGAATCTCTGACTCACACACTGCACCAGCGCTGGATGCAGAGGAAAGCATTTGAACAATTCTTGGCAATGGCAATGGCGATGGCTGGATGTCTAAGATGTCTTCTCCTACCTGTTTGGCTTGCATTCAAGCCATCCACACACATACACACACACACACTCTCCTACTGCTAGTCGTACAAATAGACAGCAAAACTCTCCTACTGTCGCCTGACATGTTGGTCACATGTCAAACTGTTCGATTTTTATACCCCGTAATCGTAGTGGCGTACAGGATGTGAATTGTATTCGTGTCGAGGTACCTGCAGGGGCAGAAAGAAGGATCTACAGAATTTACAGTCGCGTTCTGCAACAGCAATCAGATCCGATATATGGGCTCTTACATATGCTCTTGAGATATTTCCCCACCTTACAACTTGTTCCACTTATCGCAGATTAAGACCCCAAATATCAAGCCAACAGCCAGGTATTCCCTAGTCCAAACAACAACTCCAGTGCTCCTACCAGCCTTTTCTCTTCAACACAAAAAAAAAACTTGTAGCCCCGCCAGGAAAACATGGCAGAACCACGATTAGGAGCAGGAGCAGGAGATCCCGATGTGACATCCATGCCAGATTGACATTGCTCTTTCTCCCCTAGATATATCCCCGATGCCCGATGCTGCCTTTTGCGGGTGAATTACATTGTACTCATTGCACCTGTTTGGAATGCCGTGCTCCTTGCTGTATGTCCCCGCCGGCATATCAACGAATGTCGGATGTCGCCTCCACAAATGGGGAAATGTTCAGATTCTGAATCAAAGTTATCATTTACAAGAGGTAACATAAATCTAACAGGCAAAAGGATTACAGAAAAGGTGATGTGCGTTGAACATTAAATGGTTGTTTAGCTGGAAAATGTACTTCCTCTCCACTAAATATCTGCTCTTTAGTGAATGCTTCACTCAAATGCAGCTCATGTGTCAACGGAGCTTAGCAACCGTGGCAAGAACTATGCAAATTAACGCGCTTGTCAGCGTAGAAAGCAGGCAGGAGCCCCTGTTACCCCTTTTGTCCCTTTGCCATCTGGTCTTTAATATACACTTTAGAAGGGGGGGGGGTATAACCTTTTTAGCAAATGAAAAGCAATTAAACCTAAGGATATTTTGAAGATAGGAGATATGTATCTACCTACCATTAAGTAAGCTACCATCTTTCAAGGCTGGTCATAGTTTTTGTTTAGGGTATTCGCCACTTCGGTTTCTTTCTGACACTCTGCTTTCCTTGTTCTATTAAGAGTCTGCTGTTGTCCCAGCTTGAAAATGCATGCATCCAACGCGTTTGCTTAGCTGATTGCGGTCCTTATGACACAGCAAAGGAGAGTACGGGGGGGTACGGCCCCATATCTCTTGGCCACACGCACGCTGGCCATGCCCATTTCCAACAAAAGCTAACACAGAACGGGACGACGACATGCCATAACAAAAAGAAAATTATATTTTCATATAATAAGGGACGTACATATGAGTAATGCCCCCTGCCGACCAGAGATACCCGTACTAGCACATGCAAATGTCATCGTCAGTGGCTGTCTGTCAGACGGGCGCTCAGAACTCATATAACTCTTATTTATTTATAGAGTCCTCGAGAGCTCAGTCGCTAATGTGATTTCCACTGGCAGGACGAGCTTGGACGAGAGGATTAACAGGAAGCGGGTGTATGTTGAATCAAAATGGAGATCGGCATAAATGTGAGCGGAAATTGCTTAAATATTTATAGACATACACAAATGGCTGAACGGGTGGCTAAAGGAAAGCATATAAATTAAATGGAATTTCACATTCAAAAGGCATGCTACTGAAGCGTAAGTGTCACAAATTGTGTTGGATTTAATATGGGGTTATATATGATGAATGGTAAATGAATGAAAGTATAAGTATAAGTGTGGGAGTGTGTCTTCATGTATATAGTATATAGGAGTATAGGCAGCACACAGACAATGCAAGCACTTACATACATCATATTTATATATTTAGTTGGGGGGATTGTAAATAGATTATAATAGGGGGACTGAAGGCTCAACAACACTTACGTAAAATACGGCACAAAACACCTTCAGCCAATTAGTTAAACAAATGCAATGGACAATGCACGATGCTGGAACGGTTGTGATGATATTTGTTGGGGATTTGTGTGTTTGGGGGGGGCACATGCACAGCGATTTCTTGGACACGAATACAGAGATGGAGACGTAGACGCAGACAGAGACAGAGACACAGGCGCACAACGGGACATGGTGTGTGGCAACAACAAACTCTCTCTCAACTCTCTCGCTCTCTCTCTCCTTCCTTTCTTTGCCGCTAAATGTAGACAAACATGACGTAAACCCCAAAAAGTATGCTAGCAATTCTTTGGGATTATGCTTGTTCTAGCATTTAATGGGGGTTCCTTTTTGCCTGTTCATTGAGTTTTTCTGTTTTCTATTTAATTTCGAATTAGATTTCTTGCTCGCGTTTCCTGGAATGTATCAAAAATAAATACAATTTAATGTGAAGAAGGCATTCAAGCTCTAGGCGTGGCGGCAGTCAGACACCGCGACGGCGACAACGACGACATCAAGGACATTAATCGGAGGGCACAAAGCACACACAATAGCCACAAAATGTATGTCACACATAGAAACACACCCAAGGACACGCACAAACAAAAGACACTGCACCGATAGCCACGAATCAAAGCCACTCTGGTGATCGAATAATCCACTGTACTGTACTGTGCACGGATTACACAACACTGGCCCCTGAAGTTCACTTTGGCACTCAACGGCAGTAACTGTAGCTGTAACTGTTAGTGCAACTGTAACCCCGGTCTGCCAGTCGATATTGCGATTGCCAATGGGGCCTTTGGCTTTTGACTTGGCTAATTTCAAGCGGCGGCAACAACACTAACACTAGCACTATCTAGCATTTGGGAGGACGAGTCATCGTCTGTCGTGTGTCGTTTGGTTGTTGGTACTACCAGCGATTGTATTGTTGTTGGTATTACTTTATTCAGAATTCTCTGGTTTCAAAGCGCCACACACGTCTGTTGCACACGAAAGCCGAGGACGGACTGAAACCGAACGAACTAAAACAGAACTCCACTAAGGACTCGCTCGGGTGCTGCTTCGGCTCTAAAGGACTCGCGACTGGGACTTGAGTGAGTTTCTGGTGTCCACTTTTGAGTGACTTACCCTCCACCCCCCACAAGACTCTTTTTGGCTTCCTGCCATTTGCCGCTTGCATTTTTTCTGACTGTGTGCGACAAGACACATTTCCGGCTTCCGTTTGGCATTAGCGGGTGGCGATAAGGGGTGGTGGTATGGGGTAAGGGGTTAGCGTTTGCCCCCAAAATGATCAAATTTACCCACCCACCAGCCAGGCATATTTTATTTATTTTTTTTTTATTAAATTCTACACAATTGGCCCCAGAATCATTAAATTTGCATACAGATTTCACGCCATCAAACAGTAGGAAGGGGGGGCGTGTCAGTCCTCCAGGGGAATGGATTGCAAACGAGCGGGATCGTCGAGTGGCTCAATGGATGGATGGGGGCGTGCAGGTTTACATTTATACCCTTTGCAGAGGGGTGCAATGATTTTGAAAAAGATTTCGTGGCAGTAACGATATGTAGCCTAAAGAGGAGTAAAATGAGTCTAGGCCCTATATATACATTATTATATACATTATATAATTATTATTTTTGATTTTTATTGAATAATGATTATTTTTGATTTTTAGTGTGTAATTATTATTATAATTATTATTCTTGATTTTTATTGAATAATGATTATTTTTGATTTTTATTGTGTAATAATTATTATAATTATTATTCTTGATTTTTATTGAATAATTATTATTATAATTATTATTCTTGATTTTTATTGAATAAATATTATTATAATTGTTATTCTTGAGATTTATTGAAGAACTATTATTATAATTGTTATTCTTGATTTTTATTGAATAACTATAATTATAATTGTTATTCTTGATTTTTATTGAATAACTATAATTATAATTGTTATTCTTGATTTTTATTGAATAACTGTTATTATAATTGTTATTCTTGATTTTTATTTAATAACTATTATTATTATTGAATAACTACTATTATAATTGTTATTCTTGATTTTTATTTAATAACTATTATTATAATTGTTATTCTTGATTTTTATTGAATAACTGTTATTATAATTGTTATTCTTGATTTTTATTGAATAACTATTATTATAATTGTTATTCTTGATTTTTATTGAATAACTGTTATTATAATTGTTATTCTTGATTTTTATTTAATAACTATTATTATTATTGAATAACTACTATTATAATTGTTATTCTTGATTTTTATTGAATAACTATTATTATAATTGTTATTCTTGATTTTTATTGAATAACTGTTATTATAATTGTTATTCTTGATTTTTATTGAATAACTATTATTATAATTGTTATTCTTGATTTTTATTGAATAACTATTATTATAATTGTTATTCTTGATTTTTATTGAATAACTGTTATTATAATTGTTATTCTTGATTTTTATTGAATAACTGTTATTATAATTGTTATTCTTGATTTTTATTGTATAACTATTATTATAATTGTTATTCTTGATTTTTATTGAATAACTGTTATTATAATTGTTATTCTTGATTTTTATTGAATAACTGTTATTATAATTGTTATTCTTGATTTTTATTGAATAATTATTATTCTTGATTTTTATTGAATAATTATTATTTTTCATTTTTATTGTATAATAATTATTAAATAATAAAAATCAAAAATAATTACTATACAATAAGAATCCAAAATAATGACCATACAATAAAAATTAAAAATCCGCAGCAACTCACAACGTTCCCCCTCGTTTCTCGAGTAACTTCATTGCTTGTATTTCTTTTAATAGATATATCTTCTAGGGAAATTGCGTTCTCTAAGGGTATCAAATGCTTCGCAGCTCAAAGTTTGCCGCTGTCCCCTGATGTTTATGGGCAAGACGCAACTGTTAAGCGAACAGCAAATTTCCAAATGGTGTCTGTCTGTCGGTCTCTCTCTATCTCCCTACTCTTTCTGCCTTGGTATGTCCTGTTTGTGCTTGTCTGCGGGTGTCTGTCCGCCTGGCTGCCCATCTGTGTGTTTGTGCTTGTGTTTGTGCATTGAAGGCAAACACATGTCTCGCTGGTGTTGCTGTTGTTGCTGCTTCTGCTGCTGCTGCTGCTCGGGACAACCTGTTGGTGCCTGTGCGTATAAATTTAACTTACCCTTGCTTATGTATGTATGTGTGCGTATCTGTGTGTAAAGGTGTACCTTTGTCTTCATTTTTTTTGCTGCCCAACAATCCACTCTGGCTGGCAGAGCACCAATGGGTCGTAAGAGCAATTATTTCTGTAATGACTCTAGCTTATAGCTTAACCCTAGAAAGGAAATGTGACCCCAGAAAGGAACTTTTAGCAAAACCGGAATCCTAAAAGAATTATCCATTTTTAAGTACTATAATTTGAATAGAATTTAAAAATTATTCTGCATTCTTCAGGACCAATGGGTCGTATGAGCAATTATGTAGAAGCCATGTAAATAATATGCATAAAATATGAACAACAAGTAAAACAAGTATTGTAGATGTAGATATATATCGAAAATGTAGATACCATGTAGATTGACTATTCTGTCATTTCCGTAAAAACTTTGACTGCCATTTTCCCCCATTTTTTTTAAAGCTACACTCCCCAACAAACTCTGGGTTGTCATAGCTAGTATTTACTTTGAAACCTCGTATCGAACAAACAAATTTAGACAGAAATTTAGTGCTATTTTTGCTATAGTTTTTACCACGCCTCACGATGTCATTGAATAAGCAGCATACCTATGCGTCGACGGTCCGCCGCACTGTTGTGGCGCGGGCCAATCGACCCATAATTAATCGCATGTTGCGCTCAGCCCGCATGGAGTCCGTCACTCAGGCTTTGGTCGCTTACCAGAAGCCCACGGAGGTGAAGCCCAAGCTGTTGCAGAAGGAGCACTCCACCAGCAGTGGAATGAGCGACTTTTCCAAGCTCAAAGAGCGCAACGGTCTCGAGGGTAAGGCCTACTGGAACGATGTGATCGATGAGGTGGAGCTGGCAGCCTCGTGCCGCACCCGTCCACGGATTCCAGTGGTAGACTACTCGCTGGTGTTGCCACCACGACTGCGCGAAAGGGTGAAGCGCATCCAGGACTATGACTTCTCCAAGTCGGATGATGATATTTATATACGGGATGATATGCGCGAGGACCGACCCGAGGACTATATGAGTGCCAGCACCCCGGACAGCGAGGAAGAGGAGGTTCCCCTTGTAAGTCGTTGAAGGAAAGAGGATTCAGGAGTAGTTCCATGTTCCCCCTTTTAATATGATTCTTTTTTGGATAGCTCATAAACCTGAAACGCAAGGTGGTCGAAGAGTACTTCAATGAGAGCGAACACTCGGACATTGTGCGCATGGATCACGAGTTCGAGAAGTTCGATCTGCGGCTGGACGAGCCCGTGGGCCACAGCTACAAGACTGTGGACAAGACCAGCTGGTATGCCAAATTCCTGTGCACTCCCAGCGACAAGCGTGTCTGCTGGCAGTCCCGTGTGGAGCATCCCGGCCAGAGTCGCTCCGTCTACACCCTTGACGAGCAGGCGGAAGATCTCATGGATGCGGCAAGTATCAGTTGGACCCCAAAACCCCATCTAATCCTTGTATAATCTCGCTCCCTCAGTCTGCAGAACGCTTTGTCGAGTGGCTGAACTCATTTGGCACCATGGAGAGCAGCCTCACGCCGGAGAAGGTCAAGAATCTCTTCTCCATCAAGGGAGATCGCACTCTGTTGGCCTCTGTGAAAACGGATCCCAAGGAGGTGAATGCCATTGCCCAGACCGTGGCCGACAAGTGGAACAAACCTCATGTAAGTAGAGTACAGAGATGAGCACCATTGGAAGATCTCCTTCTGATGCTCTACCTTTTCACAGATGGCTATCGAGTTGAAGTATGAGAAGCACATCAACGATCAAGCATCGCGCGTGAGCAAGGCACCCATCATCAGCGCCTTTGGACGCACGGTGCCGGTCAAGGAACGACCGTGGGTGAAACGATCCAATGACACGGCCATTACGACCGTTTACCCGGAGGAGCTGTTGACCCGCGAGAAGATCTTCAAGGGAATCACCCATCTGCGCAGCACCTCGGCCCTCATTGACTTCTACCTGGCGAACCCTTCGCTGGAGCGACCCGAGTATCTGCTCCAGAGCGGCGACTTTGCAGAGTCCAGTGCCAGTGAATCGGTGAATGAAGTGCCGCTCTATGAGCTCCTGGGACTGCGCTATTGATGTTTAAATTTTCTGTTCTTTCGAGTATATATGTACATATATTATAATTTTTAACAACTTAAGAGTAGGGGATCGTCTAAAGGGTCAGTGTCGTTTGTATCCACGGTAGAAAGGTGCCCACATTCACATAGACCCCGGGCACCCCGGCCTGAGCACAACCGATGCCCCAGGCCACCAGTCCCACGACATACCACAGCCCGTTGCTGGTGCAGACAAGCGGAGAGCCGCCATCGCCCGTGCAGGCATCCTTTCCGGCCTCCCCGCCAGCGCAAATAAAGGATGTGGGACTGAGGGCAAAAGATGAACCCAATCGAGTGGCTCGCAGCGCAGCCTGGCAGTTGGCATTAGGTATCAGCGGGACATCCACCTGCCGCTGAATGGCTTGATAGGCACCCGTCGGACCGAAGTCATTCTTTCCCCATCCGGCAACCCAACAACGTTGTCCCACAAAACTTGTGGTCGGGAGGCAGATGGTTCCAACGGTGGACTTGCTGGTGAGGGACACGGCTTGGACAAGCTTCAGGATGGCCACATCGTTCTGTAGATTGGTGGGATTGAACGAGGGATTCACATACACATTGGACACGTACACATCCTGGGCGGGAATCGGTTCACTTGTGCTGCTCGCATCCCATTCCCCCAAGCGGACCTTAAACGAAGTCAAACTAAACCTGAATGCAAGGACATCCGGAAGGAGGGAGATTAAGGAGAACTCACGCTAAGTTGTAGACCTTGTGGGCAGCCGTCAGGACATGCTGGGCCGTGATCAGAGCTCCTCCGCCCAGATATACATCTGCGGTTGTCAGGAGCGCCGCCTGCCATGGATATGCCCCGAAGTTCGCCTGTCCCGCTCCTGCGGTCGAGGAGCCCAGTGGCGGCGGGAAACGGCGACCACACTGATAGCTTCCCGCCTGACAGCAGGCCACCTGTCCATAGCTGCAGGTCAAGGTAGCAGAAGTGCTCGGGATCGATGGCTGTACGAACAGGATACAGGAGATTAGGGAAGGCTATATCCTTGGAGGACTCACTCACGTAAGCTCCCGTGTTGACGATGCGTATGTCCAGCTGTCCGCTACCATCGCTCGGTACAGTGGGCAGGGGGTTCGCACAGGATCCGGGCGGAACACACTGGCAGTAGCTGGTGCCTGATGCCACAATGCCAGGACTAGGCCAGGGTCCGGGCAATAGTGGAGGCACCAGGGTGCCCACAATCAACTGCCTGGTGAGTACTAAAACAAGAGAGACTCATCGAAAGGGGTCCTTGACTGGCTTGATCTCTTACTCTTACTCGTATGATTCGCCGTACTGGCCACATCGCTTGGCTGTGGCTCTGCCCCTCCTGGTTCATCCTCTGCCTCCTGCACTGGCCCAAAGCTCCAGCCATGGCCGCCATCAATGTGGAGCAACTGCAACAGCAGCGTCAGCAGCAACAGGCAACTAAACTTAGTCATAGCCCTTACCAAAGACAACTAAATCGAGTCACCAATGCTCCGCCTAACTATATAGGTTTTGGGGCTTCACACTGTTTGTGGTTCTGGTTGCCCCAACAATAAATTGCCTGACAAATGGCCTCCTCAGCTCAGGGATTTTCCAGCAAACTGCATATAGAGTCACAAAAAACAATCATAAAAAGCAAATTAGGGCGAAAATTGCTAGCAGATGGCAAAAAACGAATAGCAAATTACTCTAGAATAAAGTTTTAAATGAAATTTTCAACTATAATTATCAGTTTATAGCTGGAGTAACCATAGAGAGAAGCATGAGTCAAATTATCAACAAACACAAACCCCATGTTCAAGTCGATATACCCCTCTTATGTTTAAAACCCAGTGAGAAACCAAGCCAAAAAAAAATAACCACCTATCCATTGCCAACACCAATGCACAACTCCATACCTATAGGAGAACTCCATTGAGAACTAGTCGTATATCTGTGTAGAATATTAAACGAATTAAGTTCTGAATCGCCGTGTGGACAGCTCGATAATTTCATTCAGCTTTAAATTCCCTTTGTTGTGCGACATAGTTGTTGGTGCTCTATATATTGTGTGGCATTTAATTTGATTGTAACAACTTAATGGTTTAATTGGTAACAATTTGATGTCGATTCTGGTTTTGACACTTGCTGCGGTTGGACGCCCTGAGCCCTCAACCACCGCTGGCCTTTGAGCTGCCCCTGCAACCACCCACTCGGAGTGGTTAACAATTTAGCGCTTGATTTTGGCTGCATGACACATTCCGTTCAATCTTAGAGCTAAACCCCCCTTTAGAGCTGTTTAGATATTTTAATTCCACATAGGAAAAGCTCTCTCTTTTTCCAATGGAGCTTTCATATCAGCCGCAACGTTGGTGCAAGTTCCATTCCTAATCAGTGCGTCTAGCAAAGCGGAACAGAATGGGTCACATTGAACTGGATTACAGGGCCATTCCCAAACTACATGGTTGTAAAAATTACTGGCAGTGGCACATCCTTATGCGTACCTATCTGGAGACCCACGATCTCTGGAAGCACAACGAACTGAAGGATGTAAGTCCAATCATCCACCCTCCATGGGTTCCAGCATTTTCATCTTTTGATTATTTTCCACAGACCGCCATCACGAAATTCCTGATTTTGGCCAGCGTCGAGGCCGAATTAATTGAGCCCGCCTATGATAATCAAAGCTGTAAATATATCTTCGACGATTTGGAGAGCCGTTTTTCTGCATATACTTAATTTTTAGAGCTCAATAATTTGTAAAAGATGTTTAATTTGAATTAAATATTCATTTGCGGAGCTCTGTCTATTTATTTTTGTCTTTTTCATCTGATTTTTCTTCGCTTTTGCATCGTCTACCAGCCGTCTACCACCATCCGGATTCATTTTCTCCACGCCCACCATCGGTTCCTGTTTCACCGTCCTCAGCGATGAAACGACTATTAATTTCCTCTACCGAAGATGAATCAGCACCCTTTAATCCGTTTCCTTTTATGCTTTCAAAGATTTGATCCATTTAGTTGGTATCTCTAACATGAGATTCTTGGTTTTTTTATTCAAAATGATTTTGGTGTTGTGTCACCTAACGTGTGAAGGGCCCCCTAAGGGTATATGTATCTTAGGGTATTATCAATTCATGTACAATGATGCATTGCTCTCTCTCTCTATCTCTGCTTAATATATACGGTTACAATTTAAGGCACTACTTAAAGCACTACAAATACACTTCGAGTCCTTCGAGTCTGAACAAAATAAAAATCTCATGTAAGTCCTATATGTACAGGCTAAAAATTTTATGCGTGTGGTATTGTGTGGGGAGTCTTCCGCTCACTGCTGCTCCCCAATCCAAAATGATATCTGATTTATCTTTGACTAGCTCGCTTCGCGCTCGACGTTGGCCTGACGCCCACGCTGGGATCGTAGAAGTAGACGCTGGGCGACCACGGTCTCTTTGCTCCGGCCAGCATCTCCGGATGGCTGGTGCGCGTCACGGTCTTGCAGTTGCCCACACCCACATCCTCTCCTGGAAAATCCTGGCCCATTGCCTGGGCCCGCAACACAATCTGATGACCCTTTGTTACATCCACATTGGCCACCACAGCGGCTTGGTGTCGGTAGCTGTAAAAGCGATTCCTTAAATTTCCATCCACGTAAATCTGTGTATGGAAAAAGCTGATTTTAGAGAAGTTTTCTTTGCGAAAATAGTAAGGGTTTGCCTTACCTCGTATCCGCCGATGCCGGCACAGTCCTGCAGCTCCCATCTGATGTAGAGGGCGGTACAGCCCAGACTGGAGACAGCGGTGATGGTCACGGGGAAGCTATCACCCGGCGCATTGCCCGAACAGTTGGCCGTCACATCCTACGGAAAATTGTTACAGAATCTCCTCAAAGAACCAATCAATTGTTGCATCTTACCCTGGCCTTTGCCTTATTGTTGCACAGCACATGGTCCATGACTTCCAAATCCATAATCATAGAGTCGATAAAGCATTTCTAGAATAAAGTTTTTGCATCAAAGAATAGGTCGATGGTCGGGGATCTCAATCGCTTACCATTTCACAAGCTGGATCGGCTATGGCCGATCGCAGAGTCTTGGACACTGTTTGGCATTCATTATCGCACCTGAGGGCACGACAATGGCAGCACTGGCATTTTCCTCCTTCCTTCGGATCAACCTTTGATCTGCTTGCTGCCTCTGAGCACTGACCTGACTGGGATGGTCCCAGAGTTGGCCCTTTGGCGGCGTCACAGGCACCGCAGTCCACCAGGGCCTGGCGCAGGAGCTTCTCGCACAGCTGACGTGCCTGTGGGCTGAGCTCTCCGTCGGGCAGGAGATGGCCAAAATCGCCGGCACAGAGCTTCTGCTTGCTATCCGTCTGTTTGTAGGACTCTACGTTCACACAGGTCTCCGTTTTCATGGCACTGGTCTCTGGACAGGGTCCTGGCGTCTTCGTTGGAAAGGGCTCAATCGAAGGACAGGGCGTAATCGTTGGACATGGAGCCGGTTTGGGGCTTGCCTGCTTGGGTGGAGAAGGATCTTGAGAGGGACAGGGCGCAATCGTTGGACATGGAGCCTGTTTAGGGGTTGGCTGCTGGGGTGGGCAAGGATCTTGAGAGGGACAGGGGTCAATCTTTGGAATGGGCTCCATCGTTGGACATGGATCCGTTTTGGAGAATGACTGTTTGGATTGACATGGATCTTGAGAGGGACAGGGGTCAATCTTTGGAATGGGCTCCATCGTTGGACATGGATCCGTTTTGGGGCATGGCTGCTTGGATTGACATGGATCTTGAGAGGGACAGGGCTCAACTTTAGATGGCCCCATGCTGGCACATGAACCGCTGAACATGTCACGGTCTTGGCTGTGGCAGTGTTCTATAACCTGCTGCAATATACCCTCACACATGTCACACTCTTCAGGACCGGGTTCCTCCAGTATCTTCGTCATTTGTTCCATGAGATTGCATTCGCTTGTCATATCCACAAAGTCATCGCCGTTGCCGCACCCCTGGCCATCTGCATCCTTGAATATCGTGGATTCCGCTGGAGGCAGCGACTTGGCACAGGCATCTTCTGCATCGGAGTCAGTGTCCGTTTCGAGTTCGTAGATCTCCACCTCTGGCAGCTGTTTGGGTTCCTCTTTCAAGATGCACTGGCGCACGGCATCGTCCAGCTGTTCGAAGCAATAGATGCGGCGCCTGTCAGTCGAATCTTTACCATTCTCGTTGGGCTGCTGGGAGTCACACTTTTGCTGGGCGGTGCAGCACTCCTCGAAGGTGGGCTTGGGTGGCTGCACCTCGTCCTGCGGCGCCACGGCGCGCTCTTCCTCCATGCGCAGCAAAAGGGCCAGCTCCCGGAAGAGGTTCTGTATCATGGCCGGACGATCCTCGTTGCAATCACAGTCGGCGGCATCGCTCAGCTGCTGCACCATGTCCAAGATGCGCTCCTTGCGGCTCTCCACAATCAGCTCCTTGCAGGGGGCATCCGTATAATCTGTGTAGGCCGATGTGTCCGGACTGCAATAGTAACCGGACTCGCTAGGCTTATCCGTAGATGGTTCGCGGCAGCTCTTCATATCCATGGATGTATTGTCAGCAGATTTATCGTAACAGCTCTTCGTTGGCGGCTCGTCTTTGTACTCCCCGCAGATTTCAATGTTCATCCCAGATGTGACAATCATTGAGTGCTTGCATTGGGTCTCATTATCCCCACCATAGCCGGTCTTCTCGGATAGCCCACAGATGCCACACGGGCACTGACCCGACGCATTTTCCCCTTGGTCCTGGTTGTAGAGGCTGGTGATGATCGGCAGCGATTCTTCCTGTTGGCAGGAGAACATCGGCGATGATTTGTACGACAATCTGCGGCTGCTCTTCGACTTGACGGTGGAGCTGAAGGAGACGCAGTCCTGAAAGTCATCTTGATCCTCCCGCTGAACACGCCTTGGCCTCTGCGTGGGCTGGAACTGAGGGTTCGGTTGGCTCTTCCTTTTGGTATTGGACTTGCACTGCGACTTGCATGTGCACGAGGACTTAAGGCACTTGATCTGCAGTGGCTTGGGAAGCGGTGCATCGCGCACAGAGCTATTAAGAGACTGCATGGGATCGTGGGGGGGTGGACATATCTCACAAACATTGCACTGCTCGGAGTTCTCTGGCATCTCCTCATTCCCGTACTGGACGTGGCCTTCGCCTTCGTGAGGAGCCTTATCGAGATTTGCGTTGTTAAAGGACTTCTGGTCCGGGGAGCACAGGCAGGTGATCTTGTTCACGATGGAGCGTGATCGGGAGGTGCCCGAGGTCTGCTCATCAATCACAAACGACGATGGGAGTTGATGTTGATGTGTGCTCACATCTGAAAATATGGGCTCCAAATTGCCGGCAGAATTTACACCCAGCAAACTGGTTTGGATGCCACATGAGGCATGAATGGCGCTAGGATCTATTAGGCCTCTGGATGAGCACGGATTTGAAACGGCCTGGGATTCAGAAGGATTAATGTGTGTCTTCAATGAGCTAAGATCTGCCATAACAGGCCTCGATAAACAGGAACCTGCAGAGGCCTTCCATGGGCAAGAACCTGCCACAGTACTCCTCGATGAACAGGGACCTGCAGTGGCCTTCGATGAACAGGGATCTGCAGAGGCCTTCGATGGACAGGGATCTACAAAGACCTTCGATAGACAAGGATCTGCCATAGCCTTCGATAAACAAGGCTCTACCATCACAGGTTTCGATAAACAAGGCTCTGCCATCATAGCTCTTGATGAACAAGGATCTGCCATAGCCTTCGAGAAACAAGGCTCTACCATCACAGGTTTCGATAAACAAGGCTCTGCCATCATAGCTCTTGATGAACAAGGATCTGCCAAAGCCTTCGAGAAACAAGGCTCTACCATCACAGGTTTCGATAAACAAGGCTCTGCCATCATAGCTCTTGATGAACAAGGATCTGCCATAGCCTTCGAGAAACAAGGCTCTACCATCACAGGTTTCGATAAACAAGGCTCTGCCATCATAGCTCTTGATGAACAAGGATCTGCCATAGCCTTCGATAAACAAGGCTCTGCCATCATAGCCCTTGATGAACAAGGATCTGCCATAACCTTCGATGAGCAAGGATCTGCCATCACAGCCCTCGATGAACAGGGATCTGCCGAGGCCTTCGATGAACAGGGATCTGCAGAGGCCTTCGATGAACAGGGATCTACAGTGGCCTTCGATGAACAGGGATCTACAGTGGCCTTTGATAAACGACGCTCTACCATCATATCCCTTATTAAACAAGGAACCGACTTAATCTTTGATGAGCAAGGATCTGCCATCACTGCCCTCGATGAACAGGGATCTGCACTGATCTTCGATGAGCAAGGATCTGCAACGGCCTTCGATGGGCACGGATCTGCTACAGCATTCGATAAACTCGTAGCCGGACAAGAGCTTACACTCGTTTTGGTGCCACAAATGGCGTTACTCCTGAATCCTTTAGATGATGCAGCACCTGCAAGAGCTGTCGAGGCGCACAGATCAACGCTCGTGACAGGACACGAACTGGAGCAAGGATCCTCTTTATCAGCGCAATTGGAGACACTCTGCATGCCCTTGGATGAAAGAGACATATCTATGGTGCTTGTAATCGGGCAAGTACTGGCTGGAGTTGAATAAGGTTTTCCTTGAGTGGCAAGTGTCGTGACCTTGGATGAATTCTGAGTAGGGCAACGACAACTGCAGGCGGGATCTGTCTCCTCCTCATTCGCGGTCCACTGAACGCCGCAGGTATCCGCATTCGACATGACTGTACGTTGGACATTCGGATTCGGTGCCCAAGCCGGCAAATTGCTCTGGTGCTGACCGCCACAAAGGAGAGACTCGCAAGTGAGGGGCTGCGGATCACTGGCAAATGGTGGCCTGTTGTCTATCTCTGCTCTGAACAAACAGCGACGAAGACTGCATCCACATGATGAAGGTCTGTTCGACCGGACTATGCTCTTTGTGGTACTTTGACAGGGCGAATAATTAGTATTCGATGTTTGACCGCCGCATGGACATGCCCCGCGACTGCTCGATGGACTGTCTGCTGTATGGTAGTCATCCGATGTTGGCAAGTCTCCTTTTGAGGCCTTCGAGCTGCATTGACATGCGTTACGACTGCTGGTTGGACTGGTTGGATCCCCTATTGTGGTCTTTGAATTGCATGAACAGGCCCCACGACTGCTAGATGGACTGGGTGCCGATGTGGGCAAGTCTCCTTTTGTCGCCTTCGAACTGCATGAGCATGCCCTGCTGCTGCTGGTTGGCACGTCTCCTGTTGTGGCCGGACATGCCCCGCGACTGGTGGTTGGATTGCTTTCAGTAGGGTAGATTGTTTCGTCCGTTTCAGATGTGGCCAAACCGCATAGATCCGCGCATCGTCCATCGCACCGCATAAACTGTGTGGGATATGTGAACTTGTTCATGGGTTGCATATGGGTCTGTGAGGGCCTGTTCTTCATGAGCTTTTCGCGTTCTTGCATGTAATGATCGTTCACGTAGGAGTGTTCCGTCTGCGAGTCCTGGCTGCTGCGGTTACCCTCTGATCGGGCATCCGAGGATCCTTTAGACATGGGCTTGTGGTGTTCGCGGAGATACGACATCTCCGTCTGGGATGGCCTGTTGCGGGCGGCTGCTGCTGCTGCGCAGCTCAATGGACACTGCTGTCTGTGCTGTCGTAGGTGCGATTGGTCGGTCTCAGATTCCTGGGGGCGGGTGCGGTTGTTGTTGCAGGTCTGGTGTCGGCACTCGTCCTGCATATACGTCAGAGCTGGGTAATCTGCGGATGAGACGGGAGAAAGAAAAAGAGACCGGTTAGATGTGGATTTTGGAATTCTATGGCGAACACTTTATTCTTTTTCGGATCTTTCGGGTTCATGAGGGATGACTTTGGTGTGCGGATAGGGTGTGAGGAGCTCCTTGATTTCCGAAAGCTGCACCTCGCGTCCGCGGATCATGTCCGGCGCTGACCACATCTCGCAGTGGTACAACTCGAGGAACTTTGCCTCTGCCTTCTCCCGGCACGGACACAAGTCAAACGAAGAGGTCGCACTGCAGTTCTCCCTGTCCTCGAAGCTGGTGAAGATGGTGCCGCGAGTGATGCAGCGGCACACCTTCACCTGTTCGTGCTCCACATTGTCCTCGAAGGAGCGCGGTTTCCAGGCGCACTGGCAACAGCCGCAGTTCCCCGGACAGAACACAGTCCCCTCATCGTCCACGATGGGGCTGGGATCGTAGCGGCACGGCGAACAATTGGAGAACTCCTTGTGCTGCGGCCGTGCCAGAAAGTAACGCTTTTCCGCTGGCACCGCAGGCGCCACCGCCGGCTCTGGCGCAGGCGTCTCAATCTTTGGTGCCGGCGGCGGTGGCAGCGAATGCTCCGAGGGCTCTTTCAAGGTCACTACCGACTCTTCAGACGCCGCCTCCGACTCTGTCTCGCTCTCCTCCAGCATTACGGGCAATGGTGGTGGCGCCGGCTCTGGTTCTGGTTCCACTATGGGTTCTTTCTCTATGGGTGGCATCGGTGGCTCTGGAACTGGTTCTGGCATCGAACAGGGCTTCGAACAGGGTATGGCTGTAATCGAGATGACCTCCCGCGAGTCCTGCTCGAACCAGCACGTGTGTGTGCAGCGGCATTGGGTCACCACGTGGGATGTGCTATCGCCACAGCTGCCCATAAAGGAGGAATCCTTATCGTACGTGTAGAACCTATCGCTGTCTGTTTGACATGTGCCACACGACTCCGAGTCGCATGTCTTGTATTGTTCGGTGAACGTTCCCCCTGCGTCATACGAGTCGCATCCTAAGAACTTTTTGCCGTCGGATTTACCTGAACCAAATTTCGTCGCACCGATGGATCTGCACTCGCAAATGGAGGCCTGAATCTGCTGTCGATGCTGGTGCTGTTGCTGGTGCTGGTGCTCCTGGTGCTGCTGTTTCCCAGGGCAACTGGAGGTCAATTGTCTGGTGCGCGGATCGAACTGCAGGGGCATCTGAACGGTCACCGGCTGTCCAGTGACGCGGCCGCACGACGCAGACTGCTTGTCATCGTTCACCGCCAGGGTGGTGGTTATCTCCAGAGTAAAGCGGATGGGTCGACTCGGAGGGGACATCTCGTTCAGGCTACTCAACATCATTTGGATGTTGGCGGCGGTCCTTTCCAGGGCACAGCGCATGGCCTCCGTGTCGTGGCCCGGCTCCCCCGGACTCCCACAGTCCTCGTTCGAGCTCTGGCAGTCGAAGAACGTGTCCTGCTCAGAGCGTGGCGACATGGACGCAAAGTGTCGCACGAACAGCTCGCGCATGTTGGAGTAAGGGAAAACGCCTCCCGCGGCTCTGGCCAACATTCGTCCCGCTTGATTCTCATCCATGTCGCAAGAACGGTTCGAACTGATTTTTCCAAATATTTTCCGAACTTACATGAAAATTTTAATGTGTGTTATGGTGTTGCCTACTCAACTAAAATTAAAGTTATGACAAAAACCGAGAGCAGAACTAAACTAAATGACAGTTTACAGAATTTCATCCGATTCGATTGCTTTGTTTTTCGATAAATGGATATGGGAACGATACACTTATCGTTAGGGGGACACACGCAAGTTCGAAAGACAAGAAAAACGTATTCAATGGATATACTTTTTATATAATCAATCTACTTCAAACATTCAACGGCAAATGGGAAAAATATTCAATTTCTTCTGCTTTCTTCGCTTAGTCTTCGGTGTGTTCATGCTTGAACCAGCGCACCTTCCGTATGTAGGAGGAAGACTTCCTGCTCTTGGCCTTGTACCTGTCTCCGGCAGCGCCAGGAGCGCCGGCACCACTTCGACGACAACCACTGGCCACCCCAGGTCTGGGCTGGTAGATGTTCATCTTCACTTGACCACTCTCGGGGTTCAGTTTGATTGGGAGCTTGAGAGTCACCGGATCGCCGCGTAGACTGTACTGGCGATTCTTGGGGCAGATGCAGGCCTCCTCCGTTTTGAGAGTGACAGATACCTCCAGCGTGGCTGGATAGTAGTTCAGCTCGTAGGGGGCAGGATTGCGGCTAGCGGGTGCCACGGCCGAGCCATAGCAACGGAGTAGGTTCTGGGTGGCGTGAAGGGCCCGCTCCAAGACGGCACGCATCTGGCCAGGATCCTTCAGGCTGCTGACCACCTTGCAAACATCCCCACCAGAGACACTATTATCCTCACACTCAGTATCGCTAATACAGTCGTAGAAGCGGTCCTGAAACCTGTCCCTGTAACTCTTACAATGGCACTTGTTCGTGGTACACTTAGTCATCGTCAGGCAATGAAAAGCAAATGAAAAATTTGGAATTTTATCAAATTACACTCAGAGGAAAAATTAACTGATTTTGTCTGTCACGAGGCTATGATCTGCTACTCATGGCCTCCCATGATCGCAAAGGAAAACAAATATGTGTCAATCGAGGTATTTATTTTAACATTTGAAGAAACAATGGCTAAAAATCCATCACTGATTCAATTGCTGCATTTTTTCCAACCGTTCATGGTAGTATCTGAAGAGAATCTCTGCGGCCTTAAGAGAACGGGCCAGGACATCTCGCTTGTCGATGGGACCGGCAAAACGAGTGAATGGCTGATGAACCACCTCGTAGGCATAGCCCAAAACATAATCCTCTGTCTCGCTTTCACTACTCTGGCAATCGTAGAAGTTGTCCATCTTGTTATTCAAATTGAACGTGGAAATGCGTTTGGGAATTTTGAATTTTAATAATGAATTTTGGGAATAGCTTGAATCAAATCTGATGCAAGGAAACTAAAGTCTAGGCAACTGTGAGCGTCGCCCCAACGATAGACACGATAGAAACGAATCGAAACGAAGGTAATCGTAAACTGTGCTGTAATTTAAGCACTATGTTGGTTGACTTATTGCTATGCCCATTATTTCGAGTGCATGATTTGGTCGACGCACATGAGTGAAGAGTGAAGGGGTATCCTTTTTCTCGTCCGCCTTTTCTTGCATTTCCTGCTCTTTCGCCTTCTGGCAGTGGAAGACAATCAAGCGCTCGTTGATACGCTCTGCGAACTTTTTCATCGTGAATGAAATTTTGGGCTTGAAGATCGCATTCAACTCGCGCACAGCTCCAAACGCATTGGCGAACAGCTCGAAGCTGTCGATGGGATGGGGTCGCGGCACCCAGTACAGATCCTGCACCAGTTCGATGCTATCGCGAAAGGACTCGCTGGACTCCCACTTGCGCAGCAGGCGAGCCCTAAAGCGATCCACGTCCTGCACCTCCGACTGCAGCAGCTCAACAAATCCGCGTGTACGTTCCGGCAACAGCATCAGACGCTGCTCCACATCCACACGGTCGCATTGAATGCCGCAATCTGAGGTCTGGGGCGTGGCCTGCACCTCCTGGACGCATGTGGATATCGGGTCCGTTTGGACAATGGCGCGGCACACTCGTTCGTACTTCAACTCCACAATACTCGCGTGCTGCGATCGGAAGGACAGTGCCGATGTGTCCGAGTGGACGGTGTAAATAGAATCCATCGAGTAGAAGCTGCTGCTGGAGGGATTCCGCTGGAGGGCACGGCTGCGCACTCGTCCGCGATAGATGCGTCTATAGATGTGGCGTTTGAGCATGTTCCGCTTGCGTCGCACCGAATAGAGTTTCTCTTTCGGCTCCACCTCTGGCGGCGCTATGCCCTCATCGATTTCATAGAAGGAATCCATTGAAACAGGAGCTTCGGGAGCAGAAAGTTCTTCGATGGAAGCAGGATCTGCGCTGATCGTCTCCACGGGAGCTGGAGCCTCGGCGAGAGGCTCTCTGATACTTTCCTCGTTACTTTCCTCATCATTGCTCTCGTTCAGATTGATGCCATGCAAAAGTCGATATCTGCGTAGTGCTGCCATCGCTTTGGCCCTTGACCTGCCTGTTGGTCTCGGTGGTGCTTCCGGCACTTGAGGAGCAGCTCCACCCTCCCTGCGCACATCACCTTCTCCCTCTCCGTCTGTGCCCCCACAGACCGTCTCATTGGACTTGCTGGAATACATGTTACTCACCTCGGACGAGTTCTTGGAAGCGAGTATGTGGTCTGCCAGCTGCTTCACGCTGCATGCTATCGCCTGGAATTTCTTCTGAGAGGGTATATCCGCTTCGTTGTGCCGTTGCTAAAGGAAACAAACAAGAGAGAGAAATCTATGAGTCTCAGCCTGGCACACCTTTCGTCCTGTAACCCACCTCGACATCGCGCAGGATACAGCCCAATCCCAGGCTTGCGGACTGCAAATCCTTGATCTCCTCCCGTTTGGCCCGCTTGGCCGGACTGTCGTAGAGCTCGTGCGCCAGGCTGAAGCCCTCCGGGATGACACCAATTTCGCGCTCCATGCGCTGGCACAGCTCATCCTTGGTGCGCAGCTCATCCTCCAGGCAACGGGCGCGCTCCTCGGACTCCTTCAACTGCGACTCCATCTGACGGATCTTGTTCTCCAGGGTGCCAACCTCCTCTTTGAGCTCCCCGTTTGTGACTTCGGTGTGCATGAAGCTCTTGCGAAGATCGTACATCTGGCTGCGCAATGCTTCGGCGTCCTGCTTCAGCGCCTCCTCGGTGCTCGCCTGCAGCTTCTTGGCGAAACTGAGGTCGTCGGTCAGCGCCTGGCAGCGTCGCTTCTCGTTCTCCAGCGCCACGGCCAACTGTTGCTCCGCCTCCAGCTGCTCCTGGTCCTTGTGGCACTCCAATTGGCTGCGCAGCACGCGATTGTCCTCGAGGAGATCGCGATGCTCTTTGGTTAGCCGCACCAGGCAGGTCTTCAGTCCCAGTTCGGTCTCCTCCAGCTGTTGGATCTTCTCCGCTGCAGCACGGGAGTCCTCGCGCAGGCAGTCCTGCAGCTGGCCAATCTTCTGCTTGAGGCACACCTCCTTGGCCAGATACACCTCCTCGCGCTCCTTGTACTCCTGCTCCTGCTCGGCCCAGTGGGAGTCGGCCGACTCCATGGCCTCGTAGTGGCGCGAGTCGAGTGCCTTCAGCTGGCTGCGCAGCTCCTTCACCTCTTCCCTGAGGACATTCACCTCCCGAGCGTCACAGCTGTGGCGTGGACTCTCCCCTTGGCTAAGAGTGTCCTCGGGGCCATTGCACTGTCCGGAGTACAGGCGGGGACTATCGGCGGACATGTTGTTGCCCATTCTGGCCAGAGCCAAGAGGCGCCAGATCAGCAAAAGTGGCAGAGATCGACGCAGTGCCTCCAACTGTCGCTTCGTTCGCTGACGCTCCTCGTGCAGATGCTCCAGCTGCGTCTCGGCGGCACCCAAGTCCTCTCTCAGAATCAGGCACTCGGCCCGGCAGTCCTTGTACTTGGCACTCAATGCTTCCTTGCTGAACTCTAGCTCTACGTTCCGCTGCCGGGTGATCTCTAGTTCCACCTCGTTGCGCTGCAGATGCAGCCGCGTGTCGTTCTCCGCCTCCTCAAACTCACACTTGGCCTCCTCCAAGAGGGCGTTCTCCTCGACCAGCTGTCGCACTCGATCGCTCAGCTCGCGGGCCTCCTTCTCCAGCAGCACCTCTCGCTGCAGTCGCTGCGACAGATGCTGGGCCTGCACCTCCCCGGCACTCTCGTAGACCAGCACCTTACGCTCCAGTTGGTCCAGGCGCTCCTGGTAGTACTGCAAATGCGGGTGCTGGTACGCTGCGGAGGATGTGGACAGATCGCACTCTACAAAGACGCCGCTTTCGCTGAGGCTGCTGCTCTGCCAGGCGGCACTCGATGATCGCTTGCTGGGCGTTGGCGGGGCACTGGGCGGGGCACAGCAATTGCTGTACGGCTGTACAGTGGCAACAATCCTATTGTTGCTTTGTGTGTGCCGCAGACGCTGATCTGCTTTCGTCTGTAAATGAACGTAAATTTTTAATTGAATTTTGTGTGTATTTAGAAAAAACTTTGCTTTTCTGACTTAAGTGTATTGGGTGGATTGTAAAAATATGTATATATATCCTGTATATCCCTAGGGCTGGTCAGTTCGAGAACTGACGGAATGGCCAGTGCCTGCTACACACCTGTTCGGCTGACGGCATCATGGCATCCAGATCCAATTGCTGGACGCACTGCAGCAACTGTTGCAAGCAGCGTTTGTCCCTGTCCTCCAGGTGCTGTGCGGATTCCTCCAGCAGGTTCTGCAGTCGCTGGCAGTGACCCTCGCAGGTGCTGTCCATCTGGTGGGGCGAATTCGAATTAGATCTTGTACATCTCCAACTGTTTATTTGCTCAAATTATCATCAAAGTGAATGCTTCGCTTCACACAGCACACAGCACTCTCCCCTCCTGCCTTCGTCTCTAACATTTTTGCTAATTTCACTTTGCTTCTCTAATAAATAATTACTTTTCGGTTGTTGCAATTAAGCGAATGAATTTGATTTTCAAGCTGAACGACTTTACAGCCAGCTGGTTTCGAACTGAAAGACGGCTGAAAACTGTTTGGCGCGTTCGGCTCTAAAAATCAAAAAGGTATCAAAACCAAAGAAACGAAACGAAGGTTGAGGATGCGAAGATATAGACCTGTGCTATACCCTATACCAACCAGAGATAAGAACAATTACTCAATGAAGAGAAAGGTATCTCATGTGGGGAGCTTTCGCAATAATCTCTACATTATTTTTAATGATTTATAGGGTTACAAGGGCCCTGCCCACTCGACAATGACCCAAAACTTTTGTATATAATAGAGAGATGACCGTGAAAGATCTTGTGACAGGCTACAGGACATATTGTGATTCTAGTGTGTGTCTTAATGGTATCTTTTAAGTTCTTCTTACTAACTATTTAATCAAATTTAAGGTGCCTTAAAGTTTATGTCTCAATTTCCTTACAAAGTGCTCTTTGCACTGCTTGCTCTATAATTTCGATACCATTCGCCCAACATACTCTTACGACCCACCTTTAGAGGGTACATTTGGGCCTAAGGCGTGGGTCAAACAAAGGCTAAGCCCCTATATGAGTAATAGACAATAAAACACTAACAAAATCGAATGCAAAATCGTAGATGGTGTCCCCACTTAGGGTCGTCTCTGCCACCTTATATGCAAAACATATTAGGCACTTGATACTGTTTTTGGTTAAAGCAACTCTTAGGATGAAGTAACCCTCTTTGGAGAGGCAGAGGCACTAACCGTAGTTGGTCCGAGTCTGTCTGTGTATTCAATCATTCAATCAATAGTTAAGTCACACTAACAATTGGAAAGTTTAACCGCAAATACTAGCAATTGGCTTGAATATTTTATAATACAAAAATAATGAGATTGCCATTAACTGGACTCCACTGCACTGCACTGCTCCACTAAGACAATTTTCAAATTGGAGAAGGAAAAACAAGAGAAAAGATTGCCTGCTGATTGTTAATCGAAACAAGACAATTTCCGCGCTCGCTCTCTGCCAGCTGCCAAAACAAAACTGGCGCCATTGTTCCACACGAAGACCAAAAAGCTGGCCAAAAGCTGATCCGCTCAAGCCACAACGAAGCTCGGTCGGCGTCTATCTAGCTCTCTGACTCGCAATTCATTCATAAAACCAAGAAAAACAGACTCAAAGCCGCTCAGAGCCGTTCGTTGAGTGGTTTTCACTCAACGTAGAAAACCTGCTTTTGAGCGTTTCTGTTTGCACTACCTTATCGCTAACATCCTCTAGTTCGAATATGCGAAACTCGAGAAGTTCGTTCTGTTCGCGCAGCTCGTTGGACTCGTCGCTGATGTGCATTTGCTGCTCCTCGAGCTCCTTGATGCGGTGCATCAGCTCATTGATATGCGTGTGGCTGATGGCCGCCTTCTCGCCACTCTCCAGCTCCTGTTTCATCAGCTGCACTTCGGCCTGCAGACGTTCGTTCTCCTTGTGATACATTTCCGCTTCCTTCTGCAGTTTGTCCAGATCCTGCAGCTGCAAGAATGGAAATGAGGGTGGAAATGAGTCCATGAGGGCACCTGTTTGGGCTGGCTCTGGCACTTACAGTCTGCCAGATGACACCGCTGTCGGAGCCACTTGAAGGCGGCTGTGGACTAATCGAAGGCGGGGCCGAGGACAGTGCCGAATCCGTATCCGAATTGTTGTCCTAAGTGGCAGAAAGAGAGGGTATAAAAAGTGTGCTCCATGGGGATGTTCCACTCACCTTTGTCTTGGCTGCTGCATGGCCATTGAGCAGCGTTGTCATCCATGTGGTGGCCCCATCTGCAATCTGCTGCTGCTGTTGCTTCTGCTGCTGCTGCTCCTTCTGGCTGCTGCTCTTCAATGTTGTGCGCATCTCGAGCGTTGATTTATGCGCATTTTTCGTATTGTTGATTAGCTCAATGTTCTTGAGTTGTGTTATCTGTGCGAGAGGAGGAAAAACATACATAAATGCCAGAAGGAAAAACGAATGAGAAAATGTCGTGCCTTAGTTTCATTCCCTTCATTAGTTTTCTCCCCGCCCTGCTTCGCCCTGGCCTGCCCTGCCCCAGAATGGCAATTAACAAAAGAATTTGTTCTGTTCTTGTCTTTTATGGTCTATTCCCTGCTTGGCTTGTACGCTGCGGTCTTCAAATCGAATGTCTTTCTGTGGCTTGGGGCAAGAATAGAACCCGCTTTTGTGGCCCTCCACACGTGTGTGTGTGGTGTAAAGAGTTTGGAGAAGGGGGGTGAGGGACCAACAGTTAACAGTTATGACTTGATTTCTTGCCACACAAAAGCAGAGCATTGCTAAAAAGAGCCAAATCATCCAAAGAGACTGTCAGACAGACCGACAGACAGACAGGTTACTTTTGATTTGAACAATGAGCTGTTCCAGAGGCTCGTTCAGGTTCAATGACATTCCCCCCCTCTCGCTTTTCGAAAGATCAAAGAGTCAAAGAGTTTTTATGGCTTGTATTGTTATCAAAAGTTTTTGGGTCCAAGGATTGCCCGGTCGTGCCTCCCAAAAGCCTCACGAATTCCAACGCACATTTAAAAACATTCAAACAATTGAATTTTTATATCTGTGGTGTTTCTTCTCTCATCACGAGTTTTCATGGTCACGAAGCCTCGTTTCCCTTTAGCTGATTGTCAGCTAATTAGCCCACTTAAATACCACTCAAAACTCAAACTCGATAATCCACCCCATTCCCATCCCCCTGCCATGCCTCACAACTTTAAATCACTTTCCAATCAAGCAACGCCCTGTTATATGTCTTACTTTCATGTCAATTTCAATGTTTTATATAACATCCATAATATAATGGTGCGGCTTGCCTGTGTGTGGCTATTATACGCATAATGCTATGCTGCATTATGCTAATTTCTGTGTGTGGCAGCGCCTCATTGAACATGTCTACGGGCCAGGCCGCTCCACAGAGAAATCATTAATCAGTTGTGAAACGAGGTAGGGCTCAGCCCAAAAAAAAAACACCAGTATTTACTCGTATGAGTAGTATATTTAAAGAGCACAACTCAGGCGGTGCAATGACCAATCGAGTCTCTGCCTCACTGGGTCCCTGACTCCCCATAAAAGTGCCCACCAGCAAAAGCACCGCACAGTTGCGGTCAAAAGAATAGCAACGAAAAGGGTCTTCAATGAATATTTATGTTCCACTTTTCAACAGTAAGATGGATAGCACGAATGTCTTGAGAATTCACCATCAAGTGGTCCAAACGACACCAAGACGAGTCTTTTCTGGCGCGAGTCTCAGGCCGAAATGCCTAACCGACCGATGGGCGCTGCCGCATTACGTGTCTTATTTCCAAATGACAGCAAATAGATAATCCTAAACATTTTTCGAGGTTTAATTGTATCTAAAGGCAGAAGGAAGACTTTTTCCTTGTATTCCTTGTATTTTCTTGATCTGACCTCTGTCACAGATCTAGAAGGTTTGATCTGTGAGTATTTTATGGATTCCTCTGCTGTTAAAGCCTCGTGTGCCTCGACAAAAACGTTGCAAATGGTTTGTGGTACGGTACTCTTTGCCACAATGTTTGCCTGATCGTAATGATTTTTGAATGTTAGATTCTATCCAAAGGGAGATGACCTTCCAGGTGTTAAATCTTATCACTCCTAGTATCATAACCGCAATTGTATAAACATATATCGTATGCGATCGTATAATTTCCCAAGACAGGCCGGCCCAGAGCTACACATATGAATACTGAATCCAGAGGCCCAGGGCCCAGGTCTGGAGGCCCAAAATGGAGTTTGGCGTTGGTGTCGCATGCCTGCACGTCTTCACCATCGTCGCGGTCGTCGCCTGGTGATTGGAAATTATCATCAGTTTGATGTCTGAGAGAGCCTGAGGATAGATAGCCCGAGAGACGACTCTGTCGGCGACTCTTGGGGTTGGCTAACAGTTATGGTAATTTCTTGAATCGATTCCAAAAGAACTTTTTTGCGTAACATAACGGACGAGACGCTGAAGTTAACGAACTTCTTGATCAACGTGCTCTGGAGATTAAGCAATTTTACTCCTCCACTCCCCCATTAACGAGTGTCTCTCTGTTGGGGATCGGGATTACTTTGATGGCTCTATTGATGGTACAATCCGCACATCTCGCATATTCAGATTGCGCTAAATGCAGCGCCAGACGTTGCGAGACGCCACCGATGCCGCTGCCATCAGGTAGATTTCAAGCGCTGGATGGATGGATGGATGGATTGTTTGTAAATCTGTCGACAAACTCTCAACCTGCTGAGCCATATACAACCATATACATACATGCAGGCATCTCCAACGTATGCATAAGGTTTATGTGTTTATGTTTTGCCGTCGGGTTTGTCAGTCTGGGTGTCCGTCCGTCTGTCTGTCTGTTTGCACAAGCCGCGGGCCAAGTGATTGTGATTGTGTGAAATGATTTTCCTTTCTGTACGGACAGGTTTCACTTCGATCTCCAGCGACTGCGGACTGCAGTTTTTAGGCAGCAAACGTCGCGACGTCGCGACGTCAACGTTCCGGGTTCGACTCCCCGGTCCGGTGCACGATTACGTGTCAAGCGGCAGTACAATCTGTAGCCCCAGCAGCAGCTCCATCAAAAGGCATCGGGGAAGCGATGCTTTATATATACAGAAAATTTCCTCGTATTTGCATTTGGCATTGTAATTCAGGTTTTCAATCTGAAGTCTGCACAAAAGACATTGCCTTTGATTTGATCTTGCGAAAGCGAAAGTTTATATGCCGCTAATGAATTATATTGTATATCGAAAGACACTACTTCTCAGAGTTTCCCCGGGCCCCGCCCCAGTGGCGCAATCCCCGGGGTGGTCTTCGGGTTCTTCATCGAAGCGTAACACTCTGCATCGTTCGGTGGGATACGATAATTGAACTAATGAATGGATTTGAATGGTCTCCGTTGACATGTGGAGATCCCCTTCCAAACCATGTGCATTATGCTTGTTAATTTCTGTCGATATCGCACAACGAACCCCGAGGATTAATCTTTGGGTAGGCAACCATGGAAGATAGTCGGCGAGGCCTTTCCCTTTCGATCTGCGATACCGCAGAAGACAGACAGACGATTATTCATCTTGAAATGTTGTTACTGTGCGTAACAGAACTGTAAGGCCATCAAAAAATAACACATTTTGGAGTGCAGATTCTTTTAAAATTATATTTTTGAGCCCCACCGATCCATTGCCATAAATCATGTTTCGACCTCACTTTCATCGCAAATCAAAGCTCATTCCGTATGTACAACACGTTGCATGAGTAATAATTGTGGAATTGCTTGTACAATTCTCGGAATACAATTTTAAAAACTTTATTTAGACTTTGACTTAGACCCTTGTCCAAGGGGGTGTTCGTTCATACCTTGACATCTCGGCGGTTGTAGTAGTAATCCATTGTGTCAGGTGTACAAATATTTATGCATTATATTATGTATGTATATTCCTCTCGGGCAACAAAAAACAATTAGCCAAACAGTTTGTCAAGTTTCAAAGTAGTTTTCACCGTGGTAATTTCACTAAAAACACATCAAAATTTATAGACACATTCAACAAAAACGATATATAATTTGCATATGGTTCACATTTCCACAAATTTCACACACACCCCTTTTTTGTTTCCTTTCATGAGTGGTGCTGATGGTGCTGGTGGTGGGGTCTTTTTATTTTGTTTCTTTGGTTTTTTGTGCTGTGCTGTTGTGATTACTTTGCATATTGGAAACGTCCGGCGTGGCGTCTACGAGTATGTCTTGTTTTAGCAACATCATCATCATCATTATCATCATTTTGGTCGCTTCGCTTTTACTGTCGTTTGGCCATGCCGATGCGATGGGGAAGAGGAGGATGACTAAATTTTTGCAGGCAACATAGACACATATCGTATTTAAAATAGCGTTAACATTTTAAAAGCTTTTCACTGACCCCAATTGGTGGTGCCACACAGCCCCACAGCACAGCACTCCCCAGAGCCACAGCCACTCCAGCACTCCACCACTGCACCACTCAACACACACTTTCCTTAAAGACTCTTCTGTATATATTTATTGATGCCGCCCGTCTATTGACCATCTTGTTGCCAAGATGACATCGTTTTCCCGATTGCCGCTGCCGCTGCCACTGCCGCCGCTGCACTTTTGCTATATGCAAATTATGGATAGTTTTAGAAAACCAAAGAAACTTCCACACTGGCCGACATCTGAGCATGGATTAAAGACCGATCTGTCTGCGGAAAGGCAAAGCCAACACATCGCAAGTCATGCATGGATGATCCCTTAAGATGGGGATAGATGGGGGCTGGGTGGCAATATGTTGCCAAAACTGATTCTCGATTACTTTTTGGCCCAATCGATAGAAACAATTACGGTACAGGCGGCGATTAATGAACTGTAAAATTGAATTCGATCACTGGAACGGAACGGAACGGTGCAGCAGCGCAACGGCGGATATTTTCTGGTGGAATGGTTGAAACGCCAAAGGGGGACGGGACCGTGTGAAAGTCAATTAATTTTGATTGTTTTTGTTTTTTGGCATATTTCACTAATCTTTTTAGTGCAAATTCGGTGAAATTATGGGTTCGTGTGTGCGTTAAACAATACAAAAGAGAAAGACAGACAAGGCAGGCTGTAAAATAGGTTTTCTGATGATTGTTGTTGGCCCATTCGATTCCAAAAGGCAGTAACAACAACTGAAACCGATTGTTTGTTGTGGTTTTGGGTACGAGTATTGTACAAAAGCATTTTTCTTTTCTTTAGTATTTTTTTGTGTCTGTGGTTCCTTCATTTTTGGCATAGTTACACACAGACAATGCACTTTGATGCTTTGGTTTACTTTTCATTAGCGGCTCTTCAAAAGGGGCTTCACCAAATTAACAGCAAATTTCACCTAATTATGCCACTCGTTGAACCCTGAACGTGCACTCCCGGCCCGAGCATTTCTTTTCATTTGATTTGTTAATATAATTCACTTTTTTTCTCCTTTCCCAGTATACACTTGACACCGACTTTGCCGCGAATTGGAAGTGGAATTGCGGTGCCCCGTTGCGCACCTGCGACGCCTGCGTACTCTGAAAATCAACTGACGGGACGGTGCTGTCGACGGACGCTATCTGTTGGGCCATTCATGCGAGCCCGAGCCCCGGAGCTGAGCCTCGCACTGCGGTAGAGGCCAGGGTGTCTTTAGCAGAAGGTGAGGCCACTCTATCGATCTCTCTCTCTCTCTCTCTCTCACTCGATCTTTGGACATGTGTTGTCTGGAACTCTGGTGCGTCTAGGCTTCAATAGTGGAGGAAACATATACATATGTAGAGCTCTAGAGCACTCTTCTAGAACGCCTCACCTTGTTTTTATACATCTTGTGCACTGCGACAATCGGCTGCGGCTGCGGCTGCGTCTGCGCGCTCTCTTCTCACTCTCCCCATAAGGTGAGAGAAAGTGAGTGTGAGTGCGAGTGTGACGACGTGCAAAAAAAACAAAACGGAAAACCGGCTTGCTTAGGCCTGTGTGCTCTCTCTCCTCTCTCTCTATGTCTCTTTTTTGTCCGTTTTGGGGTCTGCGTTGCCTGCGATCCACTTGCAACACTTGCGCTGCTGCTGGTGCGGCTGGTGCCGCTGCAATTGCTGCTGCAAGTTGCTCACGTTTCAGCAGAGCAGGTTTTTTCTGCTGCTGCTGTGTCTGTTGCTCTGTCTCCTTTCTGTCGAAGCGATTGTTGTCTTTGCCATTCTCATAACTAACGCAAAATTATATCATAGATCATGCCAATAGTGCATAACCGCAGCAGACGACGACAGGACAGGAGAGATACAGATGCAGATCCCGAGACAGATACAGAGATACAGATGGAGATGGAGAAACGCCAGCAAAACAGGTAACAAGAAGGAGAAACCAGACGCGGAGAGGCCGAAGATTGAGATACTCTTAAGGATTAATTATTGTATACTGATGATCGTTTAGCAATCGATAACTATCGATTATCATAAATGTAGAGATATTTCAACGATTATCTTTGGAAAAAATGCGATTTACTCATCAGTATTTATTCTGTATAGTGCCCAGATCCTGCCGATTGAAGAGAAAACTATATACTATATGGATTGGACTATCCTCATCCACTATATACAACTCTTATTGTACGATCTTTTTAAATATACCCTCTATAAAGGGTATAGTATACAAAAAATACAGCTACATCTGTAGCTACAGAGATACATATCTGCAAGAGAGCTCTTAACATTTAACCCAAGTCTCGAAAATGCTGGCGGCACAAGTTCAAGTGCTGCCGCACAGCCCCCGAACCCGAGCCCGAGCCCGAACCCGAATCCGAACCCGATTCCGAATCCAAATCAGAGTCCCACTCCAGCCCCAACACAATCCCCCCCACAAGATACAGTCAGGCAGGCACTCAGACAACGACTTACCTCAGGTGTAACTTGAGCCTGGTGTATGGGATTCGGTATAGCAGTATCTGTATCTGGTTCGTTTTTAGCTTTTGTTGCTTTGGTTGAAGATATTGTTGAAGTTGTTGAAGTTGTAGTTGGGATCGTTGTGGGTTTCTTTGGCTTTTGGCTCGTTTCGTTCGTTTTGTGTTTCATCGTCGTTGACATTTTGGCTTCATTCGAGGGCCTCTTCTTGGGGCCGCCGGGTGGGCTCTGCAATGTCAACAAATCCTTTTTCAGTTGTCCTATATTACGTTCTTTGGTTTTGATTTCCTCTAGCTGAAAGTCAAATAAATTAATTAGCAAACCCCTTCAGATATATGTACAGAAATGTTTGTATATATGTAGATTTCAATGTGAAATATGAAAAGTTGCCTGAACCGCTTCTCTCGAATGTTGTGGTTGTTTGTTTTTGTCTCTTCTACGAGAAGTGTGTACGCACAACTTACCAAACGTGTTATTTCAATTTTGGCTGATTTTTGTATGTGAGTCAATCGGTTTTCATATGCATTCTTCAATTCCCGCATATCGGCAGCCTTGAGTCTATCTGCCTGCCCAATAATCTGCAAGAAATTGTCATATCACATGTGCGTTCCACTAATCAACGGAGCCCCTCGGCAGCCACGGCGGTGGGGGGGGGGCCAAAAGCAAGCCAATCCATGCTGTTAGTTTGCACTTTGCGATTAGGTGGCGCGCATCCATTAACCAAACGAGACACAGAAACACACATATATACACACATCGGAAATAACTGGAAAAAGGGGTTATCTAGGGCATAACCGAAGCTTTGGATGCCCTTGCAAAACTTGAAAGAGAGCCACTTCTTTGATAACATTTTATGGTAAAGAATTAACATCATTATCAAGTACGAAAAACAGCCGATAGGCGCTGCTGTAGGATGCGCGAGTATAAGAGAATTCACATACAGACAGGAATGGAGATTGGGTTGGCTTTTCAACTAATAGAAACTAAAGTATTGTATCACTAGTGACTCATTTGAAAGAGATTTCTTGTTACTGTAGGCCAGTGTGCCTCGACAAAAACGTTTCGATAGATGGTCTTTCAATATATAGCCTCTAAAAGCCATTTAGACAGGGTATCCCGAAAGACACAAGATACTGTGCCACACAAAACAATATTTGCTTAACGTCCTGCTGCTGATAGAGCCAGCGCATTAACGAAATTGCCATATTGAAATTGGTGTGGTCTATAAAAACAAAGGTGCCACCGTGTCCGGGCAAACAGTGTGCATTGCAATGTTCATCCAGCGGTTAAAGAACCTACTGCTCCTTGCATGGGTATGCCATTTGGTTGGCCGCACAAGTGAGAGCCGTATACCGCTGAACCTCAAGATGGACTCGAATTTAATGCTGGAGGTGAGCAAGATCTTGTGCAGGGCCCGCATTAAGGTGCTGTTTGTCTACTTTGAGAACGAGACATCGCATCAGCACACCGGACAGATACTGCGGGAGGTAACCAAGTGTGATATATCCTACATATCGCTGAGGTAGGCTTTTGAATATAGAGTCTAGTCCAAGGTGCAATCGCAGCTCATGTCTCGTGTCTGCTGGTGCTGTTGACAGGAACCAATTGCATCCGCTGGAGGCCGTCAAGGATGATGGCATACTGATGTACATGGTAATGATCATCACGAACATCTCACAGCCTCTGGAACTGTCGCTCATTCGAAAGAAGTCGGCAGCCAAGCATTTGTCTCATGTCTTTCTACTGGTGCGTGATGCGGACACCGTGTCGGATGCCTGGATGAGGGCCAGCTTTCGACAGTTCTGGAAGATCTGGCTCCTCAATATCGTAATCGTCTACTGGCGCAACGACCGCTTGCATGCCTATCGGTATAATCCCTTTACCGACAACTATTTAATCACCGTATCCCATGAGAGGCATCGCCTGCCGACAGTCGGTGAGCTCTTTCCCAAGACCTTACCGGATATGCAACGCAAGCCGCTGAGGATGTGCATCTACAAGGACGACGTTAGGGCTATCTTTCGGCCGAAAGGCTTGATTTTGGGAACGGACGGTCTGATGGCAAGCTATGTGGCCGAACGTTTGAATGCCACAATGATGATCACGCGTCCGCATTCCTACAACTACAATCTAAGTTCAGACATTTGCTTCCTGGAGGTGGCCAAGGAGTACGTTGATGTGGCCATGAATATTCGATTCCTGGCACCCGACACGTTCCAGAGGCTGGCGGAGAACACAGTGGCCCACAACCGAGACGATCTGTGCGTGATTGTTCCGAAGGCCAAGACTGCGCCCATCTTCTGGAACATATTCCGCTCGTTTAGCGGCTGGGTGTGGACCCTCATCCTCGGCTCTGTGCTACTGGCGAATGTCTTTTGCTATTTGGTCCACCGACAGCCGCACGGCAGAGTGGCCGTAGTGTCCATGCAGCTGTTTGCTGGTGCTCTTAACATGCCGTTGACGAATGTTCCCCGGAGCCACTCTCTCCGGCAATTCCTCATCTTTTGGCTGTACTTTGGGATGCTCATCTGCAGCGCCTTCAAGGGAAATCTCACCAGCATGATGGTCTTCCAACCCTATCTCCCGGACATTGACGATCTGGATGCGCTGGCCCAGTCATCCTACCCCATTCTGATCCGACCGCGACACATCAAGCATATTGAACACTTCTTGACGTTGGGCCACCAGCACGAGGCCAGGATACGGGCGCAGATGATAAAAGTGACGGATGGAGTGCTCAACACCCGGATAGAGCGCAACGATCGTCGGTTTGCGTATTTGGAGAAGTTTCACATTGCCCGTTTTCAGGTGAACAATCGAAAGCATATGGTTCTGGGGCGACCGGTGTTCCACCTGATGGACAGCTGTTTGGTGCCCTTCCATGCCGTCTATATTGTGCCGTATGGATCGCCGTATCTGGGCTTCCTGAACACCCTCATCCGCAGCTCGCATGAGTTTGGGTTTGAGCGCTATTGGGATCGCATTATGAACACTGCGTTCATTCAGTCGGGGGCCAAGGTGGTGCATCGCCGGCACAACAGCAACGATGATCCGGTCGTGCTGAAACTAGAGCACTTTCACGCCGTATTCTCGCTGTGGTTCATCGGCATGGGGCTGGCGTGTGCGGCATTCATCTGGGAGCTGTTAACCCACAACTACAACTGGGCCATAACCAAGCGGCGGCGCTAACGTAGCAGAAACAGCAGCAGCAGCAGCAGTAGCAGCAACAACAACAACAACAACGACGCATGCAACAAGAACATGGGGTGACAGATGGGGTGGTCATGTGTACGATGGCCACTTACCTGGGACTTTTCCTCCTTAGTTTTGTTTGCTTCCTTTAGCACGGCAATTTCGTTTGTCAGTCTTTGGATTTCATAGTTGATCAGGCCATCGGCCGTCGTCACGTGTGTGCTAGTGCTGGCATTGGTGGCCTCGTTGGCCAATTCGTTGGGTTTCTTTGAACCATTACACTTTTTGGTTACGTCCAGCGTATGCTGAAGTTTCTTAACATCGTTCTTCCATTTGCGGCTATCGGCATCGTTTTGGGCCCTGAAAGTCGCGCAGAAACAAAGTATCGATAAGCTATAAGAATCGATAGCCACCGATAACACTCACCTGAGGGCACGCACTGCTCCTCGTTCTGTGATCAGGCTGGACTTTAGCTCGTTCACCTCCAAACGTAGCTGCTCTGTGAGAGCATTTAGCTTTTGTATGGTGTCCAGATTCTCCTGCAGCTTGCGCTTTATACGCTGCGGCGGTGCTGTTTGCACTTTTGTCGTGGTTACGCCCCCAATGATCACCGGAGGGCGCTCGGTCTTGGCGGGCCTGGTAACGGCTGCATTCTGCACTTTTGCAGCCTCAAAAGTATTTGTGTCCTTGGCTTGCAATTTGCCGCGACACTGCAAATGGATACCCTCGATACGGGTGCGTTTCTCCTGATTGACTGTATCCCCAACGGATGTCAGGGATGTACTTAGCTTCTTCTTGCGTTTCAGTTTATTTTTGCCGACGACCAGCGTCTGCCAGTCTTCCTGGAAGCTCGCTTGGCCCCTCGATTGGGTCTCTGTTCTACTACGCACTCCTCCTGGCCCGCCATTGTGGGGCTTCAGGATCTGTGGTGCGGTTAATCTCTTCTCATTGAATCCTTTGCTAGAGGTCGTTTTTGTTTGATTTTCAGCCATTTTAATGTATCTTTCGTATACAAAAATGTAGCCGTCGTTTGTTTTTTTATTTTTTAGTTTTTTTAAAAGTTTTGCATATGCGGTGTGTGGTCCGACCCTGACGAAAGTCTTTGCTATATTTACTTCACCTGGTCATTGATAGATTCGCCTGAATCTCATTCAGGGTTTATCTGGAAATAAAATCAGAACACAATCATTAGAAAAAACAATGGTTCTCTCTCATAAAGGGTTCTCTTGGGTGCAATATTCTTGCGTTTTCTTTGCATTTCTTTGGCTTCTGCTTAGCCATTAACTTCTAAGCTCTTTTCTTTCTTCGTTTGCCCCATTCCCTCCTTTCTGTGTGGCATGCAACTAATCAACAAGTTTTTGCCCCCCTTTATTGATTTCCATGGCAGCAGAGCTTTTCTTTCAGTTTTGTGGGAGAGGCCACATATGTACGAGTATGAATGAAATGAAAATGAAACATCTATTGTAATGGGGGACTAGTTTATGATGTGAATTGTTTTTGGACGGGGGGCTTACTAAATAAACTACTCCCATATGGTCTATCCAAATGACGTCATGTGGCGCGCCTAAAACAATGTTTTAGGGAACCCAAGAGAGCTCCTTACACGCAATAAAAATGTACATATTTCATGGTAGTTTTTCCCCCCAGACTCTGCAGAAGCCCAGTATTAGCAACTAGAGCAAAAATACTTTGCATTGTTCAAACATCCGTTCGAACAAAAGCATCTATATACATATACCATTACTATATGGCAGAGATACGACCGACCGAGTGATCGCGCACATGAGGCCCTCAGTTCATATGGATGATCATCTTTATCAAGGCCACCGATCTTTCTATATATACGCACCTACATACATATATAGAAAATGTGTGTGCACTTGGCAACTTTCCTGAGATTTATTGGAATTTGATTTGTTTTTCCAAAACCAATTTGAAACGCCATAAATTCTGGATAAGTGGTTAAAGTTTTTTAGTGGGGGATCGGATCTATATGGAATGCTGATGTTGCATTTAATTAAATTAAAAATTGTTGCCACAAAGTCCGGCGTGTTAATAAAGTGTTTTTGGGGTCGACACACGCCATGGTGACATCAGACGGGCCTTGCCTTGCCTTGCCTTCGTTTCTGGTGTGCGCCCACACCACATTTCCAACATCCACCAGAGACCCCGACCGGACGAAAGACGAAAGATGAAAGTTTTTGCTCTTTATAGTAAGTATTTTCAGACATTTTTCAATTTAATGACACATATTGCCAAACGATGGATGAGTCGTACCATACCGTACGTACAGCCTCCGTTCGACAAATGTATACTTCTTTCATGGCACCCCATTGCTGATTCATTGACGATCACGTATACGCACCATTAACATTCAAATCCTTGCGCAAACGTAGACCAAAGTTTGGCATTTGCCTCGGCGTAATTAACATGAACGAATTTACTGTTTACCAGCTTCACTCACTCCACATTCCACAGCGGGAGACCGAAGACAACATATGTTTTGTAATAGTCTTTACAGTTTATTTACTTCTGCTTGTGCGGAAATTGTTTGTTTAGAACTATTAATATTCTTTCTTGCAGTGTAATTTCTCGAATTTCGCAATGACGTCAATACGTTAATTTTTTCCGCGCCGCACAGAATAAGTCGAATTTGGTTGGTATGTGGAGCAGTTCTTTACAATCAATTTTCTTATAATTTCTTCCGATTTCGTTCAATCGAATAATTCACAGATACTCGCATATGTTTTACAGGAAGCACTGGGTATTACACTTAATTTTAGGTAGCGATTGTGTCGAAAATTATGTTAATTAAGAGGCGTGTGGTTCGTTTTGTTAAATTAGTTGCAATCAATTGAAATTAAAATGAAACGTTCTATTCTAATTAAAATTTCGTTTAGCTGGGCGATAGCCAGAGATCTTTCGTTTCGGCCGGACACCGTTTGACTGACTCGCAGATGAGCCGGCGAAGCTTTCGCCAGCTTTCCGTATATTTGTTTAATTAAAGAAAGCTTTGGCATTTATTGATGCAGTGCAGTGTGCCTTGGGCGAGCGTGTGGCTTAGGGGGTGGCAAAGCTTTGCCTGATTGTGCGTGCACAAAAGAACTTCTGACCCAACTGTAGTTGGAGGCGGCGGAGCCGCACACAAAAGCAGCCGTTGGAAGCCGGAAGAGGCAATTTATTGAAAGCTGAATCTTCATATTCATAACAAAAACAAACCATCGACGCGCATGCATACATATATGTATAAATAACCCCAATGAATTGGAATATGTATCTATAAATGCAAGACTAAATGCAGCCTGCCGCTGCCGGCCCCCCAACAGCTGAAACTTTACAAATCACACATAAATTTGACAATGCCCCTAACGACACGATGAATGATGGACACAATTAGAACACACTCGGATTCCAGTCTGTCCACAGCAAAAGGGGGGAACAAACTTGGAAATAGGTTGATGCCTGCCTTATCATCTTATAAGTAGTTTCAATAAACTTTACTCACTCTGAATTTGCATTTGTTTTGTCATAGTAGATCTCTTCTGACTAGAGTCCTGAGCAGCGTTTCGTAATCACTTGGCGAGTTTCGATTGAATATCCATTGACATTTCTTTTGGGTTGTCTTGTCGTTAACAGAAGCCTTGAGCAACTAAAATTCCAATTCCACATTACCGAATTAGATTTAGATCTTCTTCTATTTCCATTTTCAATTTGCCTTTTTGTATGGGCTCTATTTGCTCTGGTGCACACAAACTCACTCAAGTTGAGCGGTCGGAACAAACTGAAGATGCGACGCATATTCTAAAATGGAATAAGCGACAGGCGTGCGTGCACCTAGTGGACGATCGCCAAATTTATATAAATAGCCAGAAATCACCCAATCTATATTTGAAGTTAGAAGAAATTTCAAAAACGCCGCTCAACGGTCAACAACGTTGAACGTCAGTGTGACCATCATGATTTTAATTTTAAAATAACGCGCGTACGTTTTAAGCTGCCGTGTATTTTATTCCACGTTTCCGTTTTACTCAAGTTTTTAACGTTTCAATAAAGGGGGCTTAAATTCAGGATGACTGCTTACGGTGTTTTAAATACTTTTCAAAAGAAACTTCTATACGCAGGTTTTTTTAATTTTTTCTCTCAGATCGTACGTGTATGTGTATAATAATTATGTATACAATCCAATGGATTGGATTTAAACCCTTTTCGCTCATTGACTTTCAAACTATTTCTATTTGGCGCGCACCGCTCGTGTCCAGTCGATAGTATCGATAACCGAACTTATATCGGGTAACGAAACCCTTTAACCGGTATATTCCATACTCACTTACGTTGGAACTGTATATTCCGGTATATTCCATACTCACTTACGTTGGAACTGTTTTTTGTTGACCTTTTTTGATTACACCTTGTTTTAGACACAATAAAATACGAAATAGTTTTTAAAAGTAGCTAATATTGTAGAACATTTAGTCATCAATGGCCTAAAATTATGTGGGCAGAGCTAAGAGTTTTAGTTAGTCAGCATTATTCAACGGAATTTCAAAATTGAGCAATAGGAACGATTTTTCTCTTACGTTTTATTACGTTTTATTTGTTTGACCATTTTCGTTAAAACCTTTTTTTAGGCAAAATCCAATAAAAGCATATGTGTCAAATAAGCCAGCCAAGTATAAAATAGGTTAATTAAACGGATAAAATTATGTGGGCGTGGCTAAATGTTCGATCTATCTGGTAATATTTGAGGGAATATCAAAATTGAGCGATATATTGTTTGCAATCCTTGACGGAGAACAATTAACCTATTATAAGCCATTTTTCACCGAAAATAATGCAAATTCAATCATTTTAGCGCAGTTCAGGTGAAAGTTTGCGAGGTTATTTTTAAGTTCAGAGGAAAGATGGCATGAATCTACAAGAAGAATTTACAATCGTTAATATTTTCCGCCATTTACAACAAGTCGTTGAACTGTTTAAATAAGGGGGGCTTAGGTGGGCCAAGTTAGTTTTTTCATCGGCAGCCTGGCGGGCATCGATAATAAATCGACGTTTCTCCAGCTCTAACAACGTGCCGCTGCCTGCTGTCTGCTTGGAAATTGATTGTTTTAAACGACTTTAACTTGAAAACGGCAAATACTTTCACATAAATATGGTAAGGCGTCCTGTAAATAGCCACCCGATGGCCTTCGGAGGTAGAAATATGCATTTGCTGAGGGATAGCATGCGAATGTAAACATAACCTGCAAAGAAGCTTCTGGCAAAAGCCGACATCTGGCGCTGACTAATGATGAGATTGATTTGGATTCTGTTTTCAGCAACCGCAAATTGTGCTCCTGAAGGAAGGTACGGACACGTCGCAGGGCAAGCCCCAGCTGGTGTCCAACATCAATGCCTGCCAGATGATTGTGGATGCCGTGCGGACCACTCTGGGTCCCCGGGGTATGGACAAGCTGATTGTGAATGCCCAGGGCAAGGCGACCATCTCGAATGATGGCGCCACCATCATGAAGCTCCTGGAGATTATACATCCGGCCGCCAAGACCCTCGTCGACATAGCCAAGTCACAAGACGCCGAGGTAAAAATTCGAAATGGCCCCTTTGAAAATTTAGGCACGTGACTCACCTTGTTTCCCATTTTGTTTTCTCTGGTAGGTGGGTGATGGTACCACTTCGGTGGTGTTGCTGGCCGGTGAGTTCCTCAAGCAGGTGAAACCGTTCGTTGAGGAGGGTGTCCATGCGCGCATCATTATCAAGGCCATCCGAACGTCTCTGCAGCTGTGCATGGACAAAATCAACGAAATTGCCGTGCGCATTGAGAAGCAGTCGAAGGAGGAACAGCGTACTCTGCTGGAGAAATGCGCTGCCACAGCCATGTCTTCCAAGCTGATCCATCAGCAGAAGGATTTCTTTGCCCGCATCGTTGTGGATGCTGTGCTCTCGCTGGATGAGCTGCTGCCACTGAACATGATTGGCATCAAGAAGGTCACCGGCGGTTCGCTGGAGGAGTCCCAACTGGTCTCTGGCGTGGCCTTCAAGAAGACCTTCTCATATGCCGGCTTCGAGATGGCCCCCAAGTCGTATGCGCCCTGCAAGATTGCCTTGCTGAACATCGAACTGGAGCTGAAGGCAGAGCGCGACAATGCCGAGGTTCGTGTAGACAATGTCCGGGAGTATCAGAAGATCGTTGATGCCGAATGGCAGATTCTGTACAACAAATTGGCCAAAATTGTCGAGTCCGGTGCCAATGTGGTGCTGTCCAAGCTGGCCATCGGCGATGTGGCCACACAGTATTTCGCAGATCGCGACATTTTCTGCGCTGGTCGTGTCCCCGAAGAGGATCTCAAGCGCACAATGAAGGCCTGCGGCGGTGCTGTGATGACCACAGCCAATGACATCAAGGCCGATGTCCTCGGTCTCTGCGAGACCTTTAAGGAGGTTCAGGTGGGCGGTGAACGCTTCAATTTGTTCCAGGGTAAGTCGAGCTGCCACTACTGAAGGAAGTCGTCTGATTAAAGGGTTCTCTGTTTTCGGTTAGGTTGTCCCAATGCCAAGACAAGCACATTGATCCTGCGCGGCGGTGCCGAGCAGTTCCTCGAGGAGACTGAACGTTCGCTGCACGATGCCATTATGATTGTGCGTCGCACCATCAAACACGATTCGGTTGTGGCTGGCGGTGGTGCCATTGAAATGGAACTCTCCCGGCTGCTGCGCGACTACTCGCGTACAATTGCTGGCAAGGAGCAGCTGCTGATTGCAGCCATTGCCAAGGGACTGGAGATCATACCGCGCCAATTGTGCGACAATGCCGGCTTTGATGCCACCAACATTCTGAACAAGCTGCGCCAGAAGCACTCTCTTGGTGAGTACAGATCAGATGCAATTTATAGACAATATTTGGGGCTTTATATAATTTAATCTTTAATCTGCTTATACAATGAAATGTGGAGGTTCTACTTTTTGAGCTGCTCGTGCCACAGGCGGAAGCAGGGATCTTGGCACAGACCTGGCTTGTCCGGGCAACTGTTGCACATGTATTTGCTGTACTGCAGCATGCCACCTTTGTGGCAGTAGCGACAATTCTTTCGTGCTGGCTTACCATTCTGGTGTATAAGGATCGGGTCATGTCGTATGGTAGTGATTAACTTCATCTCCGGGATCACCGTCACCTTCTTGATCTTCTCGGGTACTTCGGCTTTGTTTGGGCTCGTGGCAGCAACAGTTGGCTCCGTGCCCGCCGTCTCCAACCTAAGCAGCGACCGAATGATTGCCACACGAAATTCGGGATAGTTTTTATACTTCAGTGTGCCATCTCCTCCTCGCGGCAGTGGGGTATTGTTCTGGTACAGCAGATACGAGTTGTAGACAATCATATTGAGCAGAAAGATGGCCAGTTTTTTGTCCGACTGCAGGCCCTGGCAAGTCGGCTGATACTCAATCAATTGCTGTCTAGTGTTGTTGGCCGGCCGCAATTGCCGGTCTATCTCCTGGATGAGCTTCGGTCGGGCATTTGTCTTTTGCATGGACATCTCTTTCGAATAGATGGCCAGACAATCGGAGCTAAAGAAGTACAAACTCTTCTCGCGACGCCGCCACTTGCCCATCATCAATGGGGGAGTGGCATACCACATGGCAATGCTGTTCGATGTCAGCTGCTGATGCACCAAGGCCTTGCTGTTGCCATACCTATTCCTGTCCAGCAGTCCAGTGCAGTAGGTGTTCACTTTGGACAGCTCAAAGGCAAGGCCATAGCTGCCATAGAACTTGGACGCGTAAACAGTTCGTCCCTCCTGATGATCCCCCACCAGCTTCAGGGCCAGTTCATTTCGGTGCTCCACCAACTGTCGGGAATTACGAACCCATGAGCCTGCTTTCTCTCGCAGCACAATCTCTGGGAGAACTTTAATGACCAGGCCGCTCTGCTCCGTAAGCATGTGTAGAAGGAACGCATTGCTACGGAATTTGTGCGCCAAATCCTGATTGTAGCTGAATCTGCCCTTCCATAGGGTCACTGGGTCATTGAGCACCAGCTGCTGGCCGCAGACATACAGCTCCGCCATGCGTTCGTTGATGAATGCCAGCAATTTATTGTAATCCTCTCCATTGCTCTTCCCCTTCACATCGAGGGCATCGAAGTTGAGCCACTGCATCAGCTGGCGATAGCGTTCCAGGGTCATCTTCTCATTGAAACCAACAAATCCGTAGTGCGCTTTGTTGTTCCAGTAGTCGGAGAGCTCGCTCAGCTTCACATCACTCATGAGGAGGGAGAGGCCCACAAATGCTTCCATCTCCTCGGCGTGGGTCAGGTTGCCGCCATTGGCATGCATGTTGCAGCTCTTGGCCAGCGAGAAGAAGAACGTGCCCCGGTGGCCGAGAATCTGGTTGAAGTAGTGCTGGGGACCCATGTAGTTCTTGCCGCCCTTCAGGCCCGTCTGCTGCAACGGTGTGTTGAACTTGAAGAGCAGGCGAGTGCTGGACTGCTGCGTTGTCCACTCCGGATCATAGTCGTCCACTTCGTCTGCACGACAAGGGTTACATAAGTCAAGGGTGGAGTTGCTAGTGGAAGTGGGGAACACTGCTTACCTTGGGTAAAGATATCCGCCGCCTCGTAGTTTATCTCAGAGTAGCCGTCTTCGTCTGAGTCACTCTCCTGATTTTCTAGGTCGGGTCCGATTTGAGCTGGGGGCTGTGGACGGCCCGACGCCGCCATCTCCAGATGGAGCTCTGTCAAATCGGGCTTGATGTCGGCGCTGCTCAGGTCATAGTCGGCCAGCGCCGGGTATCCCCTGTCAAGCGGCTCCTTTTTAATGTCCACACTGTTGCGCTTTATCGGCGATCTGTGATCATCCTGGCGCGGCTTTAGCTGCTGCTTGCGCTTGCGTCCCGAGGTAGACATTTTGCTCGAAATATTACTTTTTTCAAATATAAATATCTCCAGAATGCTCTCTGCTAACGCGTGTTTTCTCGCCCCTGCTTGCTCTTTCGCTCGACGCACATGTGGTGTAGTGTGTGCTCTTTCGCACAGCTGCACATTCGTGTGCGCGCGGGCATTGTCGGTGCTGCCACCCTTTTGCAAATATTACTGTATATTCAAAAATAAAATTGCTTTTCTCGTTCCAGGTGGTCAGTGGTATGGCGTTGACATTACCAAGGAAGACATCTCGGACAACTTTGAGCAGTGCGTGTGGGAGCCATCGATTATCAAGATCAATGCCTTGACTGCTGCCGCCGAAGCCGCCTGCATGATTCTTTCCGTGGACGAGACAATAAAGAGCCCCAAGGCCGGCGAAGCTCCCATGGCGGGTGGTATGGGCCGCGGCATGGGCAGGCCCATGTAAATCAAGCAAGGAACACAATAGTACACGAACACTAATCATCCTCACATTCACTTGCATTTCTCTCCTAATTTAACACGTACACGTATTACTCGGTCATAGTTCGCATTGGCATATGCAGGCTTTTCGCGTTGCACCCCTCAACAGCTAAATTAATCAACTGACCTCTCTGTATATGTTTAATAATAAAACAAAATTAAAACTTATTTTCATAACAAAAATGGTTGTTTAATTCGAACAGGGTGGCAGCATTGTCTCTGTTAAGGCCAAATGTGTGCGTAGCAGCGTGCTGTAAGGCGCCAACAGACCGCCATAGCAGCGTGCTGTAAAGCGCTGTCTTGTTTTTTTCCTGCGCTGCTAATTTAATTGTTGATATTAATAAATAATAAACCAAAATGGGAAATCACAAGGTACTTCGAACTGCTGGAACCAATTTGCGGTACTCCATGTATGAGTTCATTGAAGCCGTACACAAGCGGACGATTATCTGGGAGCGCCGACACCCGAACTTCCATAACCGGGAACTTCGGGATCAGGCTTGGCAGCAAATTAGCCAAGAACTGTGCAAGAACTTTGCAACAGCCAGTGATGCCGAGAAGAACGAAATTGGTAAGACTACCCACAAGGAATCGTTGCAGGTGTTTTATGTTTATCAAATAATTGCAGTGAAAACCCTAATGAAGCGTTGGAAAAACACGCGCGACAGCTATTTGCGTGTGTACCGAATGCGACAGAGCGGCAAAGATGTGATGGTGCGGGCATCCTACATATACGAGCAAGAGCTAAGCTTTCTGCTGGATGTCAAGACTGAAACCGATGATGAAGAGGAGCCCCTAAAGGAGGAAACCAAATCGCCTTGCAAACAGAAGCGCATTTGCGCCCAAAGAACAGCTAAAAAGCGGCGATGCTCAGAGGAGAAAACAGCAACCGATCTGCCGGCCGCCACAAACTCTTCATTGCCAAATAATCTGCATTCCTTGCTGGGCGATTTTAGCGGCACAGCAGATAACTCAACGCATCCAGAATGTGGTGCCACCCCCGCCAAGCGATCAGTCACTCCATTCTCAGGAGACTTCGCCAGTTTTACTAATATCTCTGCACCAACTTCCGCCGCCCCAGATGCCGATCAGGCGTTCTTTGATAGCATTAAGCCGCATATGCAAAGAATGAATGCCGATCAAAAGCTCGACTTTCAAATAGAAGTATTAAAAATACTTCGCAATTTCAAGCCAAATTAAAACAGTAGCTATAGAAATAACCCATAAAATGTGTTTTTCTTATTTAAAATTTTTGCTGTTAGCAATATAACATTAGTATTACAGCACTTTTTGTACGCGTAACAGAGAACGTAATCGTTATCGGCTATCGACTCTTGGCATATCCCGCGACATTTGAAATACTGTATTATTACTTGGGTACTCTATAAGGAATGGAATAAAGTATATATTTCTTTTAAGAAATGTAAAAAAGAGAAGATTTATTTATCACAATGGATCATAGTACAGAGTTTGGATATTGAAGGCATGTGGAAGGAGCTCGTATCATAACTGTAATAGAAGGAATTTAATATAAATACCAATAAGATAAATGAAACCATTAAATCCCATATTCTTCCTCCCATTTCCTAATCCTTATCGCCACCTTTGGATCAAATCCAATCCTAATACATGCTTGTCACATGCAGCAATATTTTAGCAAAAACATAAACTGTCAAAAACATACATAAGCCATCGGATAGCCGGCCGTCCAAAGCGGTTCGACCAGATTCGGTTTATAAATAAATATAAAAAAAGAGCTTAAACCTGTATACCTTGTCTCTTTTATGCCAATCGGGTTTCCTTTATGTATACCGATGATTTCTTCATGGTATGGTTTTTTTCTCACTGCAAAACTTACGTGCATACGAACATATATATGTATATATATTCATAAGTCGCCACTTCAGATTGCACCCTTTATAAAGGAAATCACTGTGAAAACCGTTAAGGCTTCCCCCCCGTTAAGTCAATGAATTTCTGATTTCGGTGTCGGCTTACAGGGGGAGAGTTCCAAGCTGTTCCCTATGTGACTGTTGACTCCCTATGTGGCAGGCGTAGGGTAACGGTAACGTTACCCTCTTAAACCGCCCTCAACTCCATATACCATCATTTCATACTCATACATATATGCTGCGCTGTTAATAATTGTATTTTTAGTAGTCTCCCCCCATTCCATTTGCCACTCAACTGCTGCATATGGAAGAAGTAAGGATGATGGACGATTGTATTTCGTGGTTGTTTCGAGTTTCAGGAATTTCGAGACTACGATCGGGACCCGACCCGTTCTCGTTCCCGTTCCCTCCACTCACACCACATTAGACATGCCATGGCTCCGGCAGCTGTTGTTTCAGCATTTTAATGCTCCCTTAGCTCTGCGTCGTCGGCTACCTGCATACCCTCTCGGATATTAACGTATTACCAGCGTGTGTAACGTATTTTCAATCCCATAGTCAGGGAGAGGGAGATTTAGGTCAGATGAATGCCCAAAACCCAACCCCTGGGCTGATGCCATACATGGTCCCTATACCTGTAGCAATCCTGAGCGTTCTAGTGGAACCGAATAATAGGCAGGAAGTCCCTTTGATGGTTTTTATTTCTTTCAAGGGTCCCGACGACGGAGCGGCCGCCCTTGTCGCTGGTGCATCGATTGTATCTACCAATTGATGCTGGTCTTTGTTTGCTCTTCTGCTTGTGCCCTTATAACCTATGCACTACGATCTACAATGAATCTACGGGTGAAAATGTGTATGTGTGTAAGCCTATATCCAAATGAAATCTCAGGTGGTGTTCGAGTTCTCCAATAGAACCACCTGCGTGCTCTTATAGCTCGTCCAGGCGGTCTCCGCCCGCTGTAAATACTCGTTGATCTCCTGCCGCTTGCTATTCAGCTCGTACTTCTCCAGGGCCAGCTTGAGGAGTACATATTCCAGGGAACGTATACCCCCATAGTTGGCTGGCTCCCTTAGGGCATCCACTAGGGTGACAAACTTCCGCAGGAGCTCCACAAGTTGTCCAAAGTTTGAGAGGTTCTCAAGCGTGGCATCCACTTCGTTGACGTAGCGCAGGCTCTGCTTCAGGCGGATGGCCAGATCGTTGCTGCGACCCACCAGGGGAGCCAACTCTACATTAAGCTGCTGTACCGCCCGCCTGGCCTCCACCACCTTCTGCACAGTCGCCTCATTGTATTGCTCCTGATCTGTCCACTGGCTGATGGGTGACTTTGTCGTTGGCTCATTGTCTATTACGGATATTTGATTGTTCTCCACAAGGATGGTTTTGTTGATGGTCTCGTCCTGGCCGTTGGCCGGCTGCTTAACATGAAAGTCCAGCGTGAAGTGAAACCGCACATTCGCCTGCAAGAGATCGTCATATTAGACTGGCTAGATCCAAATGATAGAATGTAGAGTGTCCTGCCTGAACCAAGGAAAAGGTGCACACGATCAGCCAAATGCTGGCTGCCACAACAGCCACAGAGAGCGACATCTTGCCGGGAGACTGGGAAATGTTTGACTGGAGTCCCAGCATAGATCACACCACTAAATACAGATGATAGGAGGGCCCTTATCTGCCCCAAAGGTCACCAATGGCGGCTCATCATTATCAGCCGCTTGACCGATAAGCGAATTCATTCAATGAATGCCTGGCAGGCGATAGCCGTAGTGTGGGGAGCGTGCATGTTGTTTCTAGTCACGTGGTGGCGTAGGATTTCTAAGGGAGCTACAGAGGGGGATAGGTACACAGGATTGTCTGCACAGAGAGCTTTACTGTACGTAAGAGTGTGTACATACATACATATATACAAGCGCACGTGCAATTAACAATACAAAAATCGTATTGAAATCCATATAAAGCAAATAAAAGTCTTATAACCGTTTTGTTTATTGTACGGGAGTTTGTTGAATTTACTCCGAAGCCAACCCGCATGGTTATTTCAGATTCATGAATCATCCACCTTTATTTTTTCGGAGCTCGTTCATAGCCATTTCCGTTACGCGGTGCCATGAAATTGTTTGATTTTCGCAAGGGTTCAAAATATGCCAGCTTGGGATTTTTGCTTATCAAACCAAAGGGAAACAACAATTCCCAATCGCCCATTTCTGTGCTGTGGGAACGCGTGAAATAATAATTAAAATGTACACAGAACCACTATAGGCGATAAGGTGCCAACTGGCTATCACATCTAGGGAATACACACATATGTATGTATGTATGTACATACATGCGAAAGCAGAACAGGCGACTATGATAGGGGGCCAAGCGAAGAAAAGCATAAAACAAATAACAGGGAATCAATAATAGAAATTGCGCAGCAAATATAAAATTATTCCATAGCCTGACAAAAGCAACAAAAATGAAAAATGAAAATAAAATAACCGTTGACACGAACGTTGCAGAATACACATACATACATACATACACACATGCAGATAGTACACTTATGGTAAAAATATTAAGTACTCATCCCTAAATGGAATTTCAACTGGCAAATCATATATGTATGTATGTACTTAATGTATTTTTTCCCAACCCACCCTTTTACGCTTGAGCTGAGTTGTAACATTTCGACTCATTATTTATTTTCTTTTTATTTTCCACTAGGTTTTCTTGGTTTGATCTACACACATATTTATGTATTTTCTATGGAGTTCCTTGTTGGTTCTCGATAGGAATCTCAACCTACCAGATAACATCCCTATCAGCGTCGCTCTCTGAATTATTTTAGTTTAAATTCAAGTGTTGGCTGAGTACTTATTATTTTGAGCATAAGTGTACATACCATACATATGTATGTACATATGTGTTGACGCCTCATACATATTCACATTATGTATTCCATTTTATTTTTATACTTTTTTTTATTTTGTTGAGCGTTTGCGTACTCGACTCGGGTCGTCGTCGGGGAGACCAACGCACAAAACTTGTAAATATGAACATCCATCTTTGGCGGGTATACATACATATGTTAATATTTACGTATTTTGATGTACATATGTATTGTATATGTGTGTGAGCGCGTGTGGTATCTCTGCCTGTGTATGTATCTCACAGATACCAATTGCGTGGAAAAAACATCTACCAAACCCGACATCCCCGGCCCTGTTCACGTCCCCGAGACGAGACCCAGTGGTGCACGCACACTTTTTGTTATTCCCCGTCTCGTTTTAATACCCTGGGCTTCTCAATAGAATGGCATGCTTATTAAATTGGATTACTGTATCTAACATCCCTCTATGGGCGCACTATGCGGCTTAGAGGGACATCTACCTTCCTTTAACAATATTTTCAGCCCCTACCTATCCTGATAGAAATTTTCTCAAAATAGCTGCCGTCAAGCTGATTAGTCGTGTCATGGTACAGGGTATCCTAGCTGTCGCAGCTCATATTTGATCGCGCTTACTTGTTTTTGTCTTCAGCTTTTAGTTTTGCTTTTGTTTTGCTTCTTTTTTCCCAGCAACAAAAATGCAAAAACTCTCGCAATCGCAAATCTAAGCGGACGTGCGAGCGAGAAGGAAAAGAAGCTTTTGCGTCGTCGTCGTTACTGTTGTGCAACGTATATTAAATAGTGGGGTGAGGCAGCGCCAAATGCTTAGTTTGCATGTTACATTTCCTTCCTGCTCTTTCACGTGGCAAAAGCTTCATGGAAGGATGTTCGCCTGGCGAAAAGTGGTTGCTCTATCGGACGCCTTACCTTATATTTAATATGCCTTAGTTTGTGCTCCTTTCCACATACAAGCACACTATCTCACACACATTTATCGTTTTCAATTAGCTTAAAGCAGCGCCATAAAAATAAAAGAGTAGCGCAACCGAAAGCAAAATAAAAACCAAATTGTTTACGCTTTTGATTCGCTTTAAGTTTGAGCACATACTGATATACATATGTATATGCTATGTTTGTATGTACAGGGGTGGTCTAAAATCATTTAAAAACAAAAGACGTGCCGTCTGTAAATCCAGTTTTCTTTTGCGACACCGATTATAAAGAAATAGAGACACAAAAAAAAACCTAGAGAAGAAGGCTAGCTTGTGAGGCCGAGGCCTTTGTGGATACCCTTTCGATCCAACTTTCCCATGGCAGCTATGATAAAGTAACCAGTTTGGTTGGATTATGTCTCAAGATACTAAATGTTTTTTCTGCCAAATGCAATGTAGTCTTTATTGGTGTTCCGATCTTGTAGGTTTCTGCGCTCCAAACATCTTGTCTGATTCATCATACCCTCTACAGCGGTATACAAAACAAAACACTTTGTTGCTAGGGGGAGGTGTGCGACAAAGGTGATGGCAGACACGTTCACCGTTTGATAGCCGTCTCTTTTTTTCTTCGGGCAACCTCTAGAGAAACCTCCAACAATACTGCCCATACCAGAGTCCAATCCAAATGCTAGTTTATAGTGCGAATGAGTCATGATCATGTTTTTGCCCACTTACCTCTGAACTGAACCAGAAACTCTTTCAATCACTCTCCCTCGCCGCATCGCTCTCTCTTCCACTTTGGCCTGGGGGGGTGGTCGCTATGCCGCCATCTGCATTTGTCGTTGAATATTGAAAATTTCCCAATCTCTTTGTTCATTTCTTTGGGGAATTGGGGGAAGGTGGGTGGTGGTATGGTGGGATGCTAGGAGCGGGGTATTGGGTCGGGGTTTGGGGAATTTTTGATGATGATCTCTTTTGGGGGGACTTTTACATTGATTGTTTTTTTGATCGTTTAGGCAATTGTGTAATGATTTTTCTTAAGTTTTAACTTGACTTTGATGTATTCGGAGCTCGCTTATCGCTTCATATCAATATATATATATATGTATGTATGTATATATATATATTTTGTTTGTTATATGTATGTATGTATCTATTATGTGTTATCTGTGGTGTAATAAAACCTTTAAACATTTATCGTTATCATGCTGGGCTTTCGTTTTGGTTTCTTGTGTAAGAATCTATAAAATGCTTAAATGTTCCGTATATAAATTTATCCAACTCACAATGACATATCGCACTTATCATACTGTTTGTCCTACCCCTACAGGCACATATCATCTATGTAGAATTAACATAGGAACAATCAGGATAGTGTGTTAGGCCACATAGAAACGAAAGGAAAGTGTTTATTGCTTGTCGTGTTGTTTGTCGGCCTGCAGAGGATATTTACTCTTCGGCGCTATAAAGTTTCTCTATCATTTTATTTATTTGTGTGTAACTGTGGCTAGCTGCACACATACGTATGTATGTATGTACTGCAGCTGCATATGTGTATACATGCTCGTATTTATGCATTTACTTGTACTCATTCGCTTAGGCTAGCGGTTTCTCTCTCGCTTGGAAATTGTGCAGCAAATCAAAGCCTGGAACATGTGAGAACAAACAACAGTGGAAGAAGGCTGGAATCTGGAAACAGGAATCTCGTGGGGAGCACATGGTGTACCAGAGGCGTGGGGGTTACAGTGGAGTAGATTGGAGTAAAGGGGGGTTATTTGCCAATGAGCTCTGAAAAATAAATCGCCAACTAAAAAAGTAAACGGTTACAAAATGCAAATAAAAACACAAATTTGGGTTTTTTTTTTGTTTAATCATACAAAGCTTTAACAAATTACTTCATAAAAGCCGTGTACAATTTTTTATTTTCTTTTTTTTTTTGTTCTTCTATTGTTTTTTTTTTCTGTTGAATGGATTTGGTTTGTAAGGGTTTTTCTTTTGTTTTTCTCAAATGTTACAAGTTGACTTGGATTTAACACAATTCCAATATATTGCTTTTACAAATGTTTATCTCAGTGTAGTATTCACAGTTGTTTTTTCTTCTTCTTCAATATAGTTACAGTACTCTGGATCTTAACTCTACTGCTTCACAGCAGTGGTCCTCATTCATTCATGGGGTATTTTGTGTGTGTGGGGCATTTTTCTCTTTTCTTTTCTTATCTTTTTATTTTCTTCATTTATCATTTGTTTATAATTTGTATATATACCAGGTTTAAAAATATAGCAAAGTATCACAAAAAATTGCAAATTAAATTGTAAATTAGATCAATGGAGAATTAAAACAAATATATATGTATGCTGCGACGAATCTTCTGGCTTAAAAAAATGTGGGATAAAAATAATATTCGAACTCCAATAGAATAGTTTATTAATTTTTCGTCGATATGCTTTTAAATTAAAATGAATTTTCCTTCTTCTTCGTCTTCTTCTTCAGGGGGGGTCCGAACCGCAGCCGCTGCCTTGGAACACACGAGGGGGGGGGGGGGGGGGTACAAACGATGAGGGCCCGCACATCGTATAGAGCACTCTTTGATCTTGGCTGGGCTCCAACTTTTGAAATGGAAATTAATTTGTACTGATTGGTGTTGAAAAAGTTACCGAACCGTAACGCTTGTACCCCCCTGCCATCTCATTGATCCAAGGTGCGGCTTTGGCCATGGCTCCAAGTTTTGGTCTGTTTTGTTTTGTTTTGTAGTATCATTATTATTATTATTAGGGTTTTCTGTTTTATCTTTCTTCAATGAAATCCTGTTCTCTTCATAAATTGACGTCCAGTAAGTAACACTTAACAAAAAAATGCAAAATTCTGCGCAAGAATTCCAGATGGGATTCTTCTGGAAGGAGGGCGGGGGTTTGTCTGTGTGGTGTCTTGGGGGGCATGCCACGAGCACTGCTCGATCGCTCAAATACTCTAAGTAGTATATATGTATGTGTATGGGGGGGAAGGGGTTTTGTGTGTAACTTGAAGATACAAGCCTTTAAAGCTACCAATATATGACAACTTGCTCAAGTAAACCTAAACAGTGCATGACTTTTTTTGGCTTTCAACATTTTTTAAAACTATCTCCTTCTCCTTCATCCTTCGTCGTCTCATCCTCATAATTTAGCTTCAGGAAGTTTTCTTTTTCAGTTAAAACAATATATAACTCAAATTATTATGGTGTTCATATTATTTAAGGGATGGTTTTCCTATCAATTTGGGAGTGGGGGGGTTTTGTTTAATTTTTGTTTTTGGCTTATCACTCGGTTGGCCAATTCATTTGGCAAAAACACTAATAACAAAACTCACGCGCTGCTGCTTGCCTGCCACAGCATATGGGTTATCATTCTCTTCTACGCAAAATACATATAACTTTTTGGATTTTTAAAAGGTTTAGGAGATGGGGAGAGGGCGGGGGCGGGGAGGATTTGCTTAAATAATTTACATACATATTAAATGTTAACAATTAATAGTAATGCTAATAATGAAAATAAGGTACTGGGTTCAAGTGTTTCAGTATTGAGCATCAACGAATAGTTTTTTACATAAAAGTAGTTTCCTCTCCATTTCTCTCTCTTTCTCTTGTATCCCTTTTCGAGGGCGGGGATTGCAACTAATATATTTTTCTTGTATTGTGTTTCACAATCATTTCGTATCATTTCGGCTGTTTTTGGGCGCAAGATCAAATATATTTGTTTGGAAATAAATAAAATGTTTGCGCTACATATGATTTCTTATTCGCTTTTAGTTGATTTACAATTTTTTGATTGAAAACTTTTTTATTTTGAACATTTTTAGCATTGTTCTTCTCGATTTCTTCTCTATGTACAATTCAAGAATGTTTAAATTAAGAATTTTTGTTTTAAAGCCATTCGCAATTACAATTAAGAATTTACACATGTATGTAGAATAATTGAGGGATGGGGAGGGGACTTTCTCTTTAAAACTAAATGGTAATGGAAGAGTCTCTAATAAAAGGTCAAGGGAATTACAATAAATGGGGGTGGGTGGGGGTTTCGGGATCACACTACATATCTTAATGAATAGAAGGGGGATTTGTAGGCAAGTTTGAATGCATTTTGCGCTGCTGCTGCTGCTGCTGCTGCTCTGCGGCGGCTCCTGCTGCTAGTACTTGGATGCAACGCTGCCTCTGTGTGTAGATGAAACGCTGCTTATGCTTCTGCTTCTGCTTCTGCCGGCTGCTGCGTTGCGTTGCGTTGAGTTTTTGTCGTTGAGTTTTTGTTATTGTTGAATTAGTCTTTTTTGCGATTTGGTGGGTATACGATTTGTAGTACTATTATTTTAGTTATTATTATATCATTTATGTATCATTCATTTATTTATTGTTTTGTTTGTATTATTTTATTATATGCGTATCAATCTCTCGAATATACTTCTGCCATCTTTCCTCTTCTTCTTTAATTCTCATCAACATTTAAGGTACGTTGCACATTTTGTCCGCTTTTTTTAGGGGTGGATAAACATAAACTGTACTGTTATGCTGCGCTTCTAGCGTCCATTTTTTGAGTTTGTTTTGTTTTTGTTTTGAATTACTCATAAATATTATTTATAGTCTTACTTATCAATTAGTTTTCAAGTCTATTTGCGTATCACCTTTAAAACAATGTTCAGTTGTGTGAAGTATCCGTTGTTAGACATATATAATATAAGTTCTTCCATCTTCCATCCTTCCACGATACGATCCAGCCATCTCATCTCTCGTATCCATCGTGCATTACATCCCATACTCATATCTTTATCATCGTTTCCCTCTGTTTAGCCAAGCCATCCATCCATCTATCCATCCATCCGTCCGTCCGTGTCGTACGTTCGTTCGTTTGTTAGTCTGTGGGTTTTCCTTTCGCATTTGAATATTGGCCTTTATAAAGTTTTGTATATTGAAGTTGACACCTTTTTTTTTTGCTGTAGCTGTAGCTGTTTTTGGGGAAGGTCTATGGGGTTGTTGTAGCGTGGAATTTTGCATCTTTTTTGTTGGTTTTGTTTTGTTTTGTTTCTTTGTTCTCTTGTCGTTGTTGTTGTAGAAGTTGTTTTTGTTGTGTGAGGACAGTATTTTTGTGTGTGGTTTTAATCTTCAGTTTTCCCTTGAAATTCTCTGGTTTTTTGTTGTTGGTTTTTTTTTCGTATAGCTTCTCTCAATTTTTACTGCTTTTGTTTAATGATACACACTTTTTGAGATCACAAACATTACTCATTTTTTTGTTTTGCAATTTTTTTCATTTTTTTGGTTTAAAAAAGTTCAAAGTTTCGATTGAAATGTTTTCGCTTTTTTTAGGTTTTTTTAAAGGTTTTTTCTTTTTGCATTTTTTATAATTTTTTTTTTTTTTTTTTTTTTGTATTTTCTCTTGTTTTACATGTTTTCTTTATTTCTCATTGACGGGTTCTGGGTCCACCATTTTCAATCCATTTCGTCGGTTTTATCGCCTCGTATGTGTTCGTTCGTTGATCCTTAACGCCTGATCCTTCCTCCTGCTCCTGCTCCTGCTTTTGCCACCTGTTACGACTGCACATTGAGCAGCAGCTTCAGATTGTGCGTGTCAAAGTCGTCGAGGAGATTGCGCTTCGAGGACTTTCCTCCCAGATGGAACCTGGGGCTCGACAAATACTCGCCGCCACTTCGCATCAGGCTCTGCAGGGCCGGACCAGCGCTGCTGGCCAGCTTCTCCTCGGACTTGGACAGCGTCCAGTGCTGCGGCGGTTTTGGCAGCGCCGTTGGTGCTGGTGCGTCGAAGCACTTGCTGCCAGCGAAATGCGTCAATGCGGTGGGTATGAGGGGGTGCTGCTGCTGGGGCGATGCACCGAAGGCGCCAATGGTAGGTGGACTCTTGCGCTGCTTGCGCGCCGATCCGCCGTTGATGGCCATTGGGGGGGAGAACCCGCCGCCCAGAATTGTCGCCGGTGACTGACGCACCACCATTCCCATTCCCTGTGGAGACCTGCCGCCGTTGCGCTTGCTGGCGCTACCGTTGTTGTTGGCAAAGAAGAAGGCTCCTCCGCCTCCTCCACCGCCGGTCTGCTGTGGCGACTGTCGCTGCTGCGGCTGCTGTTGCTGGCGGCTACGCTGGGCGCCTCCCGCCGATTGGGACTGCTGTTGCCGCTGCTGGCGGCTATTGGGCGTTGTGGTGGTGCTGCTGCTGGTGGACAGGGCGGACAGGCCAAGGCCGGAACAGGTTGTGGGGGATGCGGCAGCGCTCAGGGATTGCTGATGGAAGTGGCTATTGATATTTGTACTGCTGGCAATACTGTTGGAATGTGCAGTTACCAAGGGTGTTGTGGGTGCGGATGCGGTGGATGTCGGTGATGGGGTTGCGGATGCGGATGGGGACGCAGCAGATCCTGCGGCGCCCTTTTTCAATCGTATGGCCTTGGTGGCCGATGCTGTTGTCATTCTGATGTTGTTCCTAACGCTATTGTGCGAGTATGTCATAGTAATTCCGTCGTTTTCTCTTCCTTGATCTGATCTTTACTTTCTTCTCTTCTCTTCGTCTCTTTTCTCCTTGAGAGCTCTACCAAGCGCGTTCTTTCTTCTACTTATATCTCTCTCTCTACTCTTTCCTCTTTAAAATTTCTGCTGTTTTGCCTTTTTTGTTTTTGGTTATTTCGCTAAATTAATGCTTAACGTTAAATATCACACGCACTTAAATCAATTTATATTTTTTATAAATCGAAACCAAACTCGGGGAGTAGGGGGGCCTCTTGCTCTCTTAAACAAATGCCACGTGTTGTAATTGTTGATATTTTCAGCTGCTTCTTTGGGTCTTTGGTTGTTGTTGATTACTCTCTGACTGCTGCTTCTCCCTCTCTCTCTCTCCACTGTTCACTCTCGATCTCCAAATCGACGAATCGATCTGCAAGATCTAGGGCGAGCAACGGGCGGCTGGGCACGTAGGCGCTATTCTCCGTCCGGTTTGCGTCTCGTTTTTCTTATGTACAATTCTCTGTTATTTACTTTAATGTAGTTTAACTTTTGTAACGTTATGTATTGTTATCAGTCTGTTGAATTATCTCTGTTATTCTGTTTAAGCTAATCCTTAGCTTTAATTTTGCAAACTCCTTTTTCCAAAAACTGATTTCCACCGCTTTTTCTCCTGATGCTGCTGGTTCGGGACTGGTCCTGTTTTTGGGAAAAATGAAATAAAAGCGAACGAGACTTTGAGCAAAAGAAAAAAATACATGTATAGAAAAGAAGGAATAACGGGGAGAGAGAAAAGTTCCCCATTGGAAAGACTTCCAATATAGACGGCAACCTAAAGGAGGGACTGTCAACATCGTAATCTGTATAAACATATGTGAGTGTGTGTGTGTGCGTGTGTGCCATTTACGTCAACAAAAGCTACGTACGTACGTATTTGCTTAGCTATTGTATATTTCCCCGCCCCACAAAACAAGTCTGAGGACTTCAAAACCATACGAAAAATACCTGAATTAATGAATCAACACACACACGTGCACACATGAGCGCGCTCATGCATACACTCTCAATCCCACTCGCCCTCATACCGATAACCCATACAATTGCGACTTACTTTTTCTGCTGTAGACCTCCTCTTCACACGAATGTGCTGATGCTGCTAGTGCTATCTCGCTTGCTTCACTACGGGTTTCCACTGTATAGTATATGTATACGTGTGTGTCGCAGCTATCGATTTGCTCGCTCTGCAGGCTGCGGGGATTTTCTTAGCCACTTTTGTTATACAGATTTCGATTATACAAAACGGTTTTGAATTTTCGTTTTTTTGGATTAAAAGTTGCCTTGATTTTGTTTGTTGGTTCACATTGAAATGTTACGGAAATGTTGGTTTGGTTGTGTTGATTTTCTCAGATTTTGATGAGGGGGCTTTTTCGCTGAATGTGTGTGTGTATGTGTTTTTGTGTATGTATTGTAAAATCACTTTCAAAATGGCGACGGGCTGGCTTCGTATTTATTTATATGTAATTCCGCTTAAAGCTTTCTCTTCACTTACAGACAAAGGCTCAAAAAAATCACACTTTCAACTGATTCGGATTTTTGTTAAACTCTTTTATGTACACCACCGTCTATTACGCAGCGTTCTTTAGTTTTCCAATTTTTTTGTGTGGTTGTTTTTTATTTTTGCTCGCAAAGTACCCCGTTTTTCTTTGTGTGTGTGCGGTTAGCTTCACTCGTTGTACTTTGACGCGTATTAAAATATTAAACGTTACACATATATATTTGATTTATATCACTTAAATTAAAGACATTTACAATATATAATTACATATATATATTTTTGTAGCAGAAATTTTAATCAATATTTAACTTTATCTTCTTCGATTCTTGGCGCATCGGTACGCTCTCTTCAAATTTTCCACCATGACTATTGCGGTTCTTTCAGGGGTGCTTCGTATTTATAGCGAACGGCTTAACCCACCCAGCCCCCTATATTTTAACAGTTGAACGACTTGAGGTAAACCGCGGAAAACATACTGTTTGCGATTCTACTTACGTAAAAAAAAGAATTATCAGGATATCTTTCTGCACTTAAATTCTTAAAATTTAAACATTTTCCTGGAATGTGTTTTAATACCCTCTGGTCGACAATGGGTTAATCGTTCGCGGTCCCTGGCAGGTAACCATATTCCTCGGTTTTGATATTCGATTTGATATTACTAGCTAGCCAGGACTTCCATACCTGAACACATAATTTTATCCGAATGATTGATCAATTTTCTACAAGATAAACTAGTTTTTGACTAATTCCTTTTATTGAATTTTGTCTAAAAGAGTTTTAGCGAAAAAGGTCAAGCAATTAAAACGTAGGTGAGTAAACGTTCTCATTGCTCGATTTTGATATTCCGTTGAATAATGCTGATTAACTAAAACCCTTAGCTCTGCCCACATAATTTTATGCCATTAGCGAATAAATTTTCTACAAGATTAACTGCCTTTAAGTACTGCTTTTTATTGTATTGAGTATAAAACAAAAAACAGTGGCAACGTTGGTGAGTATGGAATGTCACGACATTTCGTACATGCTGACTTGTTGCTTGCCAACCAAATATATTCTTTTGTATACCCTAATAAAGACCTTTTCTCAGATTGATATGCTTTAGACCTATTTATGCATTTGATTTGTTTCCTAGATATATGTATATCCTGATCCTGAGACCAATTCTTGGTAAAATGACAAACATTTCCTCAATTCTATAATATCTTTTTCCGTAGGGTATCCGTGCCCATGTTGAGGGACAATGTCGCTCGCAACAAACGCTCATACAAATTTGATGCTGCGAACGGTAAAAGTCGAATGAGTCTCATTGTTGCTACCCGATTCAAAGAGAACGAAAAGAGAGCCATAACCGATTTGAAGAGAGCCAATAACCGATCTGAATTGCGCGGGTACCTGAATTAGGTAGAAATACCTAGAATGGTCTGGAAACCCCAGTTCGCGCCTAATTTAAAAACAATACGGCCATAAAACAACATATGCAGTTTATTAAAGTTAATCGTTTTGTTTGTCTTCGAACTATGGAAATTATATTCGAGGGCAATAAACGTATTACTTGTACCATCAGGTTGAGGTGATAAAAGCTATTTTCGCTCTCTCATAAAACATTATTTTTTGAGAGTTGGAAAGTTAGATATGTAAATATTATGGGCCTAATGCTCCTCCAGATTACACCATTAACTATTTGTTTCGCATTTCCTCCACTGCTTAGGTGCGCTAGCTAGCAGACGCCACAAGGATTAGTACTGAGCGGACACGCTCATGCTGCTCTTTGTCAGAAGATCTATCGCAGATAATTAAATACCCTGTACTAAAATTTATTTTGGCTTTACTTTATTCGAACAGAAGCACAAACAAATCCACTGCCACAGATATCTCCAGCTAGGTAAAATCACATACATCTATTTTAAATAGTAATACAAAATAGTTGAAGAGTGACATGAAAAAGGGCTATCATTATCATCGGTATCCGAGGCGCTTGATACCCTTGCAGAACGGTAGTTCCTCAATTAGTGGTACGGTACCCTCTGCAAGGGTGTAAACAAACATAAAGAGTCGAGGAGCAATGAGAATTCTTTACATGCGATTAAACCCTCCTGCTGCACTTGCAAACATACAGATCTACACGTTTATATTTAGGCTTCCAGCTATGGCTACAGATCCTGGTCCATATGCTCGTCAGACTTGTTTAAATTCACATTGCAAGTATTGTTATTCTCAAAGAACTCCAAATCATCGTCATAGTCGTCGAGTTCCTCTCCAGGGAGAGGCGGTGTCGGGGCCAGCAGATGCATCGGTGACGGCAATTTGGGCACAGGCATCGGGATTTGGAGGGGAGATGGCTGCCATGGCACGAGGGCTGTGCAGGGACTGGGAACCGATTTGATGAGCCATTCCCGGGGTATGACACCAGGCGCCAGAGGGCCCGGTACAGAGCCCGGCTTCAGTTCATCACAGATCACAATTCGGTTGGCATTTCGCAGTTTCTGCTCCAGTTCCATCGCCGCCATCTGATAGGCTGGATTCGGGTGATGGTGCGTTTTGCCAGTGCTGGTGGAGGGTATATCGTCGGTGGCCAGGCCGCCGGTGACGATCGAGGCGCTGTTGTTGTTGCCCGCACAATTGCCGACGACGCCCTTCGAGTCGCCCGAAATCTGCAATCCACTGAAGTGCTGTGTGATCCGCTCCTCTGTAATCAGCATTTTCGGTGGGCTAAAAAACAGGATTGTCGTTAGTGTCTGGCGGGGATTGAAGTTGTTGATACGGATACTCACAGCACGGTCTCCTGTTGCTCGGACTTTCGTTTGTGCTGCGGCCACTTGCTGCACTCAGTCTCAATGTTGAAATTTGTATTCGCATTGAAGCCAAACTGCATGGCGACTCCCGGCTGCGGGGGATTGAAGGGAAAAGATTTCCTCTTTGACTGTGAGTTCATTTTTCTCGCAGAACGTCTCACTGCATGGCAAGACAAGTCCTCGGTGGTTCTTGCTAATCATACACAATTTGAAACTTTTAGTTAATTTTATTTATTTTGCGACTTGGTGTCAGTGGGACCGTGGATTTATCGTTAAAACATACCGTCCGACCCTCAGAAAAATATATCAAAATATACCGTCTCATTCAAAAAATATACCGTAAATATACTGACGGATTCAAGTCGTATAATACATATTTCTCGTGTTTGATATTCCGGGGAATATTTCTAGCTAGATAGATCTCTCAGCCCTGCCCACTTAATTTTATCCAATTAATGAATCTATTTTCTACTTGACTGGCTTATTTTAAATACTTGACTTTGATTGTTTTTGCCTCAATTTTGGTTCCTCAAAATCAATATAGCGTCTCGTATGATGAAAAACCGAACTTAGCCCACTTATGCCCCCTCTATTTAAATAGTTCAGCTACTTGAGGTAAATGGCGAAAAATATTAACAATTGTAAATTCTTCTGGTAGATCCATGCCATATTTCCTCTGAACTTAAAAAAAACAACGATTTCTTTCACCTAAACTGCGCTAACCTTATTAAATTTTCATTATTTTCGGTGGAAAATTGAAACACCTCCTTGGTTAATCATTCTCCGTTAATGATTGAAAACCAAATTGCTCAATTTTGATATTTCGTCAAACATTAGTAGCTAGATCGAACTAAAACTGATTAACAAAAACCTTTAGCTCTGCCCACATAATTTTAGGCCATTGATGAATGAATGTTTTACAATATTAGCTACTTTTAAAAACTATTTCGAATTTTATTGTGTCTAAAACAAGGTGTAATCAAAAAAGGTCTACAAAAAACAGTTCCAACGTAAGTGAGTTTGGAATATACCGGTTAAAGGATTTCCCTACCCGATATAAGTTAGGTTATCGATACTATCGACTGGATACGACTTGTGCGCGCCAAATAGAAATTGTTTGAAAGTGAATGAGGTAAAGGATTAAAATCCCATTTGTTGGAATGTACGATTTGAGAGCGAAAATCCAAAAAACCTGCGTATAGAAGTTTCTATACCCTTTGCCCTCTAATATATCTTTGAAAATGAAGTTTAATAGATTGATAAAATTGATAAAGCCTGACCCTACTGAAATATACCGTCTAATTTTCGAAATATACCGATGTAATTGTACTAAAAATAATACTTTTTTGGAATTTTTCTTCTCAGTTCACTGTCACACCTTTTTTCCCACGATTCTTTTCGATACCTCGGTATCGCAAAAAACGTACTAAAAAAGCATATAAAAACCTCTGCTGGCCGCAGTTTTCAAATACTTAAACTCAAAAGCTCCAAGTGCAAGTGAATTTCTTTAACAGCTCAAAGTTAATTAACAAGTTTAAACCGAACAACATAAACCAATAAGTCAATTTTCCCTTTGTAAATCAAATCCAAAAAATAGATACTAAAATTTCTTCAAAATGCGCTTCACAAGGTAAGTTTAAAATGGTTTTTTGCGTAAATTTACACATTTAGCTCTGCACATGACATTAGTTTACGTGCAGTCCATTTATTGCCATCCCCAATTGCACTTTCCTTTGCTTATCTGGGTTTTCTGTTCGAAAATAACATGTTTTTCAACCCAAAACCGAATGCAATCTTTACATGGGAACAACATTATTAATGACGCCTGCCGGAGAGCATGGCTGCTGTTTGCTTTTAGCTAAACAAAGATCATCAGTTATCAGGCGCCCCTCGCTCCCCCAATAGGTATAGCGTGACTCTGAGGGATTGGCATCAAAGGCTTATCAGACCAAGAAAGCCGAGCCCGACCCCCTAGGGATCGAATTGACGTCACAAACAGGCAGCCGACTGCACCGTTGTGCGGTAATCGTGCTTCCGAATTTTGTCATCCGCCGGAGAAAAACAACTGGCCGGAAAATAGATCGTGTTTAAAGTTATAGAACGAAATTTTCCAACGTTCCCTTTCCGGGTGCATTAACTTTTTGCAGCACGTGTTTGAGTGTTTCGGGTTGAGTGAAATAGCTGATCGTGCCAAACTTCAAGTCGCGCCGTCTCCGTCTCTTTCTGGAGCGCTTGAGCGAAAGCATGTATCCAAAATGTATTGTGCATGCCTAGCAACACGTGTGGGGGCATATCGAAGAATATTCGGTGAAACAAATCATTCCGTCTGGTGCAATCCAATTGGCATCAAAGGCTTATCAGACCAAGAAAGCCGAGCCCGACCCCCTAGGGATCGAATTGACGTCACAAACAGGCAGCCGACTGCACCGTTGTGCGGTAATCGTGCTTCCGAATTTTGTCATCCGCCGGAGAAAAACAACTGGCCGGAAAATAGATCGTGTTTAAAGTTATAGAACGAAATTTTCCAACGTTGCCTTTCCGGGTGCATTAACTTTTTGCAGCACGTGTTTGAGTGTTTCGGGTTGAGTGAAATAGCTGATCGTTCCAAACTTCAAGTCGCGCCGTCTCCGTCTCTTTCTGGAGCGCTTGAGCGAAAGCTTGTATCCAAAATGTATTGTGCATGCCTAGCAACACGTGTGGGGGCATATCGAAGAATATTCGGTGAAACAAATCATTCCGTCTGGTGCAATCCAATAGTTCAGTCTCACTCTTTTCCCCAGGGAAATTTTCCAGAATCTCAAAAGGTACAGTGCAAGTGAAAAACAAATCAAAATTAATTAACAATTTGCTGATGTGCAAAAAATATATTTTTTTACGTCTGGGAATGGGTACTTTTAAACCTGGCATGCTGATACCCTCCCAGACATGCAGCTGGACCTGAAATTAGCTAATTTTGTATACAAATAAACAATCACTGATAACGTGATTCACACATGGAAACAGACACGAAACACACACACACACACACACGCACACCATATGTCGTATAATTCTTGTTCAGGATCAAGGGTGCCGTGCCGTTACCTAAGTCATAAAAAATATTCCTCTAAACAAAGGAGCTATAGTGAAAAGCCATATGTTATATACATACATATAAGTCCCGGCAATCATTTCGCTTTTTTCCGTCGCGTGTGAAAATCATTTATAAGTTTATCACCTGTGGGTCAAGTTCGATACCGTTCTACTTATCTTATTTAGATGTTAAATCCTACGTGAAACATGTTTAAATGCTTAGTCAGCTCTTGGGCTGTGCCCGGGCGCAGATATGTAACAAAAGTATTGGTGAACAGGTGGGTACAATTTAGTAAATTCCAGAAAACGTGATATAAAAAGAAAATTACATATCTAGACGAACAGCTGTGCGCTTGTGCAGAGTTGCCACCAGGTGTGTATCCAGGCTAGAGGGCAACTCTGGTGTGTTGAATAAGATATTCAAATTAAGCTCTGCTTGTATTTTGTGTAAATACATTATACTCCCTGATATTCCTATGCCCTCTTTCTTTAACAAGTACAAAGCTGCGCTACGCCCCCAAAAAGCTCTGCGCCCGCAACTGAAACCTGTTATCAGCCGAATGGGTCGGGCGGAGAGCGAGATTACTTGTTTTTACGGCTCAGCTCGCTCATTTTGTGTTGTGCAGTTGCTGCGACTCGTACTTCTCCGATCTCCGCACGTTCGCGTTTCAATTCCCGTATATATTTACCTAGAATATACATATATATATATATACATATATGCATATTATGTGCGAGTCTGCGCGTGTGCGAGCGAATTTCAATACGTTGATAGTGTGATTTCTTTATGTAAACAATTTATTCGCATTAATACCTCAACTGACCAAAAAAAAAACCACACGGTGCTGGATGTGCTGCTGAAAAACCCATGAGTCACCTGACGTGGCGGCCTATACTGTGGTGTTGCGCCCCCCTATCTCTCTGTCTCTCTCTCTCTTCGGAAGATAATTTCCTCGTCCGAGCGCCCAATCAACGTCGGGGAAGTACCTAAACCGAAAGGAGGAGCATTCGACATCGTTTCGAAAAGCCAACCATCACGGATTCATTTTCGTTTTGATACTCGAGCGCTACGGTCGATCTCGATCTTTTTACGCGAGACGCAATTTCTAAAACAAATAGATACATACAGCCAGTGTATATGTGATAGGCGGTCATTAAGGTGTAACTAAAATGAGCAATATCTTCGATTTGGACAAGGGCAAGAACGTTCTGTACATGAACGATGCCTCCAGCACGAGTGGATATAGCAGTGGAAACTCGCCATCACATTCCCCCGAAACGTTGGCGCTGCAAAATGATTTCGCAAATCTAAATCTACCACTGGCGAACTCACCTCAACCGCCAATGCAGAGTTTACCATACCAGATGTTGAATGGCAACCTTGTTGTTGACGCCCGCAATTTGTCGACTGCCACGAGACTTGGAAACATGTATGTGGACCATCCATACTACGCCCAGGCCCCCAACACAACACAAAACATTGGATGTAATCTAACCAATGGCGGCGTCAAAACGTCGGTGGCCAAAACGGAGTTCGGGCACATGCCCGCTGCCCTGCGCATCGTGGAGCAACCTGTAGAAAAGTTTCGCTTCCGATACAAGAGCGAAATGCACGGAACACATGGCTCGCTCAACGGGGCCAACTCGAAGCGCACACCGAAAACGTTTCCAGAGGTGACGCTCTGCAACTACGACGGGCCGGCGGTGATACGGTGCAGCCTCTTCCAGACGAACCTCGAAAGTCCGCACTCACACCAGTTGGTGGTGCGTAAGGAGGACCGGGATGTGTGCGATCCTCACGACCTGCACGTGTCCAAGGAGCGCGGCTATGTGGCCCAGTTCATCAACATGGGCATCATACACACGGCCAAGAAGTATATTTTCGATGAGCTCTTAAAAAAGAAGCAGGATCGCCTGGTGTTCGAAATGAAGCGTCGCGAGCTGTCCACCAAGGAGGTACAGAAGCTGCACCAGGAGACAGAACGCGAGGCCAAGGATATGAATCTGAATCAGGTATGGTACAGCCCCAAAAGGAACTCGCTTTCGTTCGATACTCACTTTGTGGTACTTTGGTGCGTTTCCAGGTGCGCCTCTGCTTTGAGGCCTTCAAAATCGAGGACAATGGCAATTGGGTGCCCATTGCCCACCCCGTTTTCAGTAATGCGATCAACAATCGCAAGTCTGCCCAAACGGGAGAGCTGCGCATCGTGCGACTGAGCAAGCCGACCGGCTCTGTGATGGGCAACGATGAGCTCATCCTCCTCGTGGAGAAGGTCAGCAAGAAAAACATCAAGGTGCGCTTCTTTGAGGAGGACGAAGACGGGGAGACTGTGTGGGAGGCGTATGCCAAGTTCCGTGAATCGGATGTTCATCATCAGTATGCCATTGTTTGCCAGACGCCCGCCTACAAGGACAAGGACGTCGACAGGGAAGTGAATGTCTCCATTGAGCTGATACGACCATCGGACGATGAGCGCTCCTTCCCACCACTGCCGTTCCGCTACAAGCCACGTGATGCTATCGTCTCGCGAAAACGCCGGCGCACCTGTTCGATGGCGACCAACAGCAGCTCTGGCGGCAGTGCCCAGAACTCTGGGGACCTGCCCAGGACACTGGCTCTGGACCAGCCCCTGGGAGTGCCTCAGGGACACGAAGTGCCCATGGGGGGAACGCACTTCACGTACCAAGATCAGACCATCAGCCAGGAGTTTGGACGGGAAACGGTCCTGAATGACCTGATCACCTCGGAAGACTTCCGCCAGCTGATCGAAACGCAGTCCGTAGAACTCATGCCGATTTGCATGGGCGCCCTCGAGGCAGATGGCCATGGCCGGGTAGCGGAGCGACCGGCTGTCCCAACGGCAGCACCCAACCGGAATTGGACGCCACACTTTTTGAGTGCAATCTTCAAGATCTACGAGGCGCATCTGCGGTCACCAAATGACAGCTCGCGGAAGCAGGTGGAGGAAATGTTCACCGAACACGCCCTGCGGAACGACAACAACGACACGCTGCTGCACGAGGTGATCATCAGCCAGCGGACAGACGGACAGCTAAAGCAGGCCATCCGAACCATTGAGGTGATGAAGTACTTCAAGCTGCATGATCTGGCGAACAATGCCCTCAATGCGGATGGGGATAGTGCTCTGCATGTGGCCTGCCAGCACGATCGCGAATACTACATCCGGCCACTGCTGAGCCTTGGATGTAGTCCCAATCAGCAGAATCATGCAGGGAATACGCCCCTACATTTGGCCGTCAAGGAGGAGCGTATGTCCTGCATTGAGAGCTTCCTGAAGGGTGACAAACCCAGCGTAAGGCTGGACCTGACTCTCAAAAATGACGATGGATTGACGCCGCTACATATGGCCATCCGGCAGAATAATTACGATGTGGCCAAGAAGCTGATCAATCACGATCGCACCTCCATTAGTGTATCGAACACAAAAGACGGCAACAATGCCCTCCACATGGCGGTGCTTGAGCAGAGCCATGCACTGATTGTGCTCATTGTGGATTCGCAGGACACGACCCTTTCGGACATACTAATGTCGCGCAATGCGGCCGGTTCTACGCCGCTGGATCTGGCGCGTTCCAAGGGCGACGGAAAGGTGCTTCAGCTGCTGGACAAGGTGTATTCGGAGAAGAATGATTCGGCCATGACCTGGGTACCCAACAAAATCAAAGAGGAGCTAGACACCTCCTCCGATGAGAGCAGCGAGGCAGCCCTAGACATCAAAAGCGAGACGCCGGACCTCAAAACGGAATTTGAAGAGCACAGCCGCGAAATGGAATGGGGGGGCAATGAAATTATCGTCGAGACGGAGGTGGAAACAAGCATCGATCCCAGATACAATCTTCAGCTGCTGTTGAGCAACAAGAAGCGATTCGATAAGCTAAAGACACTGTTAAACAACCCGATGGGCAGCGGACCCGACGCCCATCAACCCAAGTGGAAGCATTTGGCACGTATTTCGCATATGGAGCGATTCAGTTTCTTTTGGCAGGATGCAGCGGCAATGCTCGACTATATTCTCAATAATGCCAAGTGTGTGGAGTATAGCACCTTTGCCTTGGCCCTGGAGATGGTCGATTCGGAGGCATCGGCCCTGCTTAGTTCCGAATAGAATTTACTGCGCTACAGAGAAAGAATCAATCAGAGACATCAATATATTACTAGTTAAGTTTTTATGCCTAATCGTAATGATACATATACGCCCGTGACTATAAGAAAAATAAATACACTATATTTGTATCAGAAAATAAAAATTCGAAAATACGAGGAAAACACAAACAATGCATACCGTGGATATCACGTATTTTTTGAGAGGCTTAACTCTAATTACAGATTGATGATGATATCATTTTCACATAGTATAATTATATAACTAAGAATATCATAGCCCGAGAAAGGGGAGTTCCCCCGAAATAAGTTGCATTCCAGCCTCATAAACAAGGGTGAATCACCCGTGGGGGGAATTACATACAGTAATGCGATGCTCTGGGTATTCCCCTTCTGCAGCAGAGAGCCAGCAGCACCTTATCTCTAGCGACATTCCTGCGGCATGACCCCCCTAACCGTCTCGCTGTTCTTTCCGCTTCTTGCAGCAACATGGCTCAAATCATTGACGGCAAGGTGATCTCCCAAGAGATACGCCTGAAGCTGAACGAGGAAGTGGCACAATTTGTGAACGCTGGCAATCCCCAGCCCCATTTGACGGCCGTGATAGTGGGCGAGGACCCAGCTAGCGAGATCTATGTTAGGAATAAGATGACGGCCTGCAAGGAGGTGGGCATATCCAGTGAAACGAAGCGGTTGCCCGCTAACACCACGGAGGAAGAACTGCTGCAGTTGATCGGGGAACTGAACAGGGATGATAGTGTGTCGGGAGTGCTTGTCCAGCTGCCGGTGCCCGAGCAAATTAACGAGCGCACCATCTGCAATGCTGTGGCGCCCGAGAAGGATGTGGATGGCTTCAATGAGATCAATATGGGCCGCCTGGCCCTGGACATGGAGGGCTTTGTGCCGGCCACACCGCTGGCCGTAAAGACGCTCCTCGAGCACTGCAACATCGATACTTTCGGCCGTAATGCCGTTGTGGTGGGGCGCTCCAAGAATGTCAGCCTGCCTCTGGCCATTCTCATGCATTCGGATGGCAAGAATGCCACCAAGGCGCTGGATGCCACGGTGACCATCTGTCACAGGTATACGCCGCCAAAGGAGCTGGCCATTCACTGTCGCCAGGCGGACATCATTGTGGTGGCTGTTGGCAAGCCGGGCCTCATCACCAAGGACATGGTGAAGCCGGGCGCCTGTGTCATCGATGTGGGCATCAATCGCATCAAGGACGAGAAGACCGGCAACGACAAGCTGGTGGGCGATGTGGACTTTGAGGGTGAGTACGGCCAGACCATCCTCCATATTTCCATCTATCCAATGTCTTCCCTTTCATTTCCTGCGCAGAGGTTCGCCAAGTGGCGGGACACATTACCCCAGTGCCTGGTGGCGTTGGACCCATGACCGTCACCATGCTGATGTACAACACCCTCAAGGCGGCCAAGAAGGCGGCCCAGAATGCATCCCAGAAGAGCGCCCTGGTGTGATGCTCTTTCCCAAAAGGACCGGGAATATCCTTTCAATAGAATTTAGTTTCTGAAATAGTATTTTCTTATTTAAACCGCTAACATTTAATACTAATAATAATACTAACTGAAACAGCTCTCTCTCATTGTCGATGGTGCCACAATTATTTCTATAACGCAAAATATAATCAGAGGTTATACAAATATTTCAACCATTCGAAAATTATCACTTCTCTTTATCCTTTTAAGCCTTGATTCAATAGACTTCCATCGGCATTGCCTGGCAATAGTGTTAATTTTCTTATAACTTTTTATTATAACTAATTTATGTATACAATTTACTTGAATTCTACTGCTTTTTGCTTACATCTTACAAGTCGAACAACAAAACGTGTGACTTAACTGCTAAGGGTCCGCGCGGGTATGAGTATGGTCTATCAACGTTTAGTAATTCCACTCCTCATTTGTAAAGGAAGCGGAACAAAAGGGAGCTATAGTGCATTCCATATTCTGGCGATTCTGGCGATATATGTATGTATGTATGTAAAATGTGCAATTGTTTATTACAAAAATAGTGACAGAAGAATATCTGAGGGCGATGTTAAAGAATATCGAGAGTGTACAGGGGTGGGGTCAGGGTCTCAACGGTCTAAATCTACGTACTCGTGTCATTGCAGTAAAGATTACTAAACAGAATAGTTATGTTGGGGGTTAGAACCTCAGATCGGGCTTATACTTGGCCATATATCTGCAAAAGAAATGCAATGATTATACATTTACTTTTATAAATCAAGAGAGGAGGGGACCCTTACTTGTCAAGTGTCTCCCAGAATTTGCTTAGAACCGCACGATCCAGATGCCTTTTGTTTTGGGAGAGACGCAGCAGCGTTACCGACCAACGCTCTACATTGGCGTCCAGTTTCAGCTCGCTAAAGCACAAGTGAAAGGCGCAAACTGCAGTGGAAAAGCTAGGTTTAGTTCTCGCAAATATAAATATGAATATTATGGGCTCACTCTTTGAGAATATCTCCACGGGATTGCCATCCCAGGGCCAGCCTTTGAACTGCCATTGCGGACCCATCACAAACACAGCCACCACACGCTGCCAGTCCTGTTGCGATAGCTTGATGGGATTATCAATCACGCGATACGACACGGTCTGATTGTTTCGTTTTCGCTAAGGCCCAAAAGTACAAAGATTAATACAAAATATTCATGTAAGAGCAAGCGAAATCGTCGCACCTGCAGCAAAACCTCGCTATCACGCGGGCAGCCCTTCAATTTCTTCTCCGCGTTGGATATGTAGCACAACTCCTGCAGTATATCCTTCACATTGAGCATGGTAACAAGGCTTGTGTTGGCCGCAGGTATAATGATGATGGGTGTTCGCGATGGTCGCTTCTGTGGCCCATTGGCGGGCAGCTGCCTCGCCTGCGCTGTGGGCAGCAGTTCCTTTGGCCGATTGACGGTTGCCCCCGCCGGTGCTGCCGGTCCTGCGCCGGGCAAGCCCGGTCCGCCCTGGGCCTTGCGCTGCGCCAGAGAGCCCTCCGTCACGGACTTGAGCGACATGCCATGATAGGTACCCAGTGTGTCGATTTTGAAGCCCTCGGTCTCCTCCTTTTGCCTGTTGAAACGCTCCTGATCGTAACGATTGTATTGGGAAAGCTGCGGCTGTGGCTTGGATATCCTTGTCGGTTCGGGCAACTTGATGGGATTCGGCACCTGCGGACGATTGCGTCCCTCCTCGCGAGCCTTGATGCCCTGCAGCATGGCGAATATGTTTTTGGCAAACACTTTTCCCGTGCTCTGCAGAATGGAGGTGCGCGTGCGCCATTGCCTTTCCCTGCTAATGATATCCTTAGTGGAGTCTACATCGTAGTCCAGAATGGCACGCAGATCTGTTCCCATCGCCTCATCGTTGTCCGTCCGCTTAATGGTCGTCCTTTTGTTGGCCAAACGCTTGGCCTTAATGGCGGCAATCTTCTCCACGGACATGGTCTCCGACAGTGACTTGATGTTGTCCATATTGACGGCCGTCTCCTTTTGATTCACATCCCATCGGGCGGCCAGCTGCTCGCGCACCTTCTGCACTTGCGTCTCCTCGAAACGCGCTTTCTTGGCGGCCGTCTCCCCGCTGGTGGCCTCGCCATCCGCCGTTCGTTTCACCTGCGTGGGTATCTCCAACGGAGCACTCTTGTCGATGCTGGCACATGTGGGCGTCTCGCCATTGAGGTAGGCCAAGAGTTCCTTTCGATCCGGCCGATTCACAGCGGGTATATCCTCGGCAGCACACTGACGCACATACACCGAGTGCTGGAGCATAACATTTTTCAGCAAATACAGTAGGCACTCCAACGTGTAGTATTCACGTGGAGCGCCCTTCTTGCCCGAACTGCAAAATAAGTGAACGCAAAAATTTGCATCGTTGGCATATTGCACTTTTTGGAGGGAAATATACGCAGTGACTTACCCATATTTGAGGTAGTTTGTTTTCACGCTCTTGGGCCAGGAGAATTCACCGAATATGATTTGATTTTCCCGTTCGATGATTTCCTTTTTGTTTATGTTGTACTGCCGCAAGAGGCTCAGAGGGTCCGCCATTTTCCCCCAGCTTTTTTCTTATCTCCAGCTGCAGGCGAAATCTGTATTCCAACACTTTGCTGTGCCCGCGGCTTGTCGGCAATCAAACTACTTAAAACAACAGGATATTTACAATTAAAAACTGCGTTTTATGCCATATTTTTCAATTATTTTTTTATGGAAGGTTGCGGAACCATCCGACCTGCAGAAAAATACCAAAATATACTAACTCATTTTTAAAATATACCGTAAATATACTGACGAATTCAAGTTCTATATTCCTCGATTTTAATATTCTGTGGAATATTATTAGCTATATGGAACATTTAGCCAAGCCCACATAATTTTATACGATTAATGAATCTATTTTCTACTTGATTGGTTTAATTTAAATCCTTGCTTTTATTGGATTTCTATATAACGTTGAAAATGAAATTGACTAAATATAGGTCGGTTCAATTTTGACCTCAGAAAATACTAAAAAGTATTAAAAATACCGTAAACGGTCACCCTGAATCGCATGCATTCTTCTGAAGAATGTCATTATGTCGTTTTATATCGAAATATTCGATTGTTGGGAATTGCTCTCTTTTTGTGGTATTTTCTTTCCTTATTTTATAAACTATACAGTAAAAAAGAGTCTCTAGAATTACCCAATCTTGTAGGAAATTGATTAATCAATCAGATAAATTTATGTTCGATTGTTGAGAATTGCTCTCTTTTTGTGGTATTTTCCTTTCCTTATTTTATAAACTATACAGTAAAAAAGAGTCTCTAGAATTAGCCAATCTTGTAGAAAATTGATTCATCAATCAGATAAATTTATGTGTTCAAGGCGTTCAATACGATTTCCGATCATGGACAGAGAACGATTAACCGATTTTCGACTAGTGGGTATTAAAATACATATCCCGAAAATAATGAAACTTGAAGAATTTTAGCGTAGTTCAGATGAAAGATATCGCAGTTTTTTTGTAAGTAAAGAGGAAGGATAGTATAGATCTACAAGAATAATTTATAAAAAAATTTACAAATCGCGATTTAACTCTAGTTGTTCACATGTTTAAATATACGGGGACTTGGTGGGCTAAGTTAGATTTCTCATCGATAAGTCCGATAAATCCCTGCCTCGCAAAACCGGCAAACACCAATTAAAAGCTTTAAAATGTTTTAAAACTAATCTAAATAGCTCGGACAATGTGCTCCTCCGCCTGCTATAGGCATCGAGTTGATACAGTGCGTACGCGAAAATTGCAAAGGCCGACGGCCATCTGAAAATTCGATGCCAAAGAAATTGTAAATGTGCAGTTGCTGTTGCTGTTGTTGTCATTTTGTGCCTTTTTGATATCAAAGCGGATATAGTGATTATAGTAAACAATGGGACAGTCGGCTAGTAAAATAGGTAAGTCCAAGCCCGTTATAAATGTAGACTTTAAAGGAATTCATGGGAATATGTTCCGAAGCGGCTTTAGCTGTTGGTGTTGAGGACATAAAAGGAGGGCATGTTCGGTAAGCTATGGGGGGGGGAGGGGGGTGTATGAGGGTAGTTCAATGATAAGAATATCTTGTGATAATCGTTTTTGCAAGTTCTTAAATCGTGCAATTGGAGACTTTGGGGACATTCCAATAAGATTTGTGACCTTCCCATTCATTTCCCACCACCAACACACATACAAGGGCAGACACATGGCAGGTGAACAGCTGTTTCGCCCTTAGAGATGGCACCTTGCCGGTGCTTGGCTGTGGCGATTGTTTTTTCACGTATACTGCTATGATACTTTCTTAAGGATCTAAGGTTCGACTAGAATATCTAAATTTGGGAGAAAAATCTAATCAAAAACATATGAGCTCGCAGGAAGTTTCGTTATAATCAAAAGATTAAGAAAGCAAAAGGGTCCCTTAACACATAAATAGTTATTAAATACAGTTTGGGGGGACAGTAAAGGTAGGATCAACCATCAATTGAGCTACTTATAGAGGCACAAGTGAAATACAGACTATGAGGGCTTTCCTTTATTTTTAAGCAGTGAGTTATCATTGAGTTTACTCCTCAAGTTATAATAATATAGGGACAACAGCCTCTTAAGCAGCTTAGATACCCCCAAAAAGTCACAAAATAGAAGTGAGAAAAAAAAAAAAATTAAAGGAATAGAGTCGAAGAATTCTCTCACAGGGCTATAGACAAGAGTCTTCAACGAAGGGCGCGAACTCGAATGCAATCTTACAGGTGCAATGAACGGGGGATGCAACATGAACTGCTAAGGATACCTGCTCTTCTTACCACATCATCATCACAAGTCCATAGTCTATGTATGTTCTTCCATCAAAAATCAGTTTCAATTATTCTCTAAGATATTCCCCATGCAGCTGTAGACAATAAATTATAGGAGTTTATGGCCCAAGGAAAGGACGAAGAAGGATCAGAACAATGAAGCAACCTCCAATAGGCAGGCGCTCTGGGCGCAGGTAGGATGATAACTGGAACTCGAACTCGAACTCTCCTTTTGACCATGAAACATACAAAGACACATGCTGTGGCCGGCCTCTCTCTCTCTATGACTTGCCAAATGTCCTGTTTGTATCTGCGAAAGATGAGGGAGTTTTTCCAGTTTTCCAGGCGGGAAAAAACTGCTATGGAAAAACTATGTAAGCTGAAACCCCCGATGAAAAAAAGGCAAACATTTGGCCAACATAACACACAGTACAATCCAATATTTTCCTGCTAACGGAATGCCGTTTCCCTTCGATCCCGCGATCCTGCGATCCTCGATCGCATATGTTGATTTTTGGCGGGTATTTCTCTTCGATTCTCTCGATGATATTTGATTAGCGTATGCGCAGAAGGACGCGAATGGAGGAAGGAGGATCCGGATACGGATACGGATATGATGGGAAGTAGAAGCGAAGGCTGCTGCTGCTGCTGCTGCTGCTGCTGCCAAATGCATCCCTCAAACGAATTCCCTTTTTGTTAGATCTTCCATCGAGACAGAGGCAAAGATGCATGCAGAGAAAAACCAACTGCTGCTGTCTCGGCAGGTATCCCAAAAAATTGGAGGAGAAGAAGCAATTATACGGATAAGTATATCGACTAAAGGATACTCTAACTGAGAAGAACTCAGAATTCTAGGAAAATTTGTAGATATGTACATAACCATTGTGTTCATCTATTAGTGCCTAGAAATATCACTATTTATCTTCAAATATTTAGCTAATATTTCCAAAGAAACCTTAAATTTAAGGATCAAATTGGTTTTTTCAGATGAAAAACTAAGATTCTCAGATCTAAAACATCTTTTTGTCTCTATCATAACCGATTCCTTTAGCAACAAAACGTTTTGAATAGTTTTGTTATATATCGATCGAAGATCTATAGGGATTCATGGATTCTACTACCATTATCCCCTGATTTCGATCGGGTACTGGGTACCAGGTACTAGGGAGAAGGGAAACACAGAGAATACAAATACGAATACGATATGGTTCTTCTGCTGTATGCCTCTCCCTCCTCCATTCCCCATTCTCGTTTCTCAAGTGCTTGCGCAATTCGGTTCTCTTCAATTCCCCTTTGTGTCCTGTCCTGTTGGGATTAGTTCGGGTTTTATTTATACAAAACTCCTTAGGCTCTGCTCCTTGGGTTCGGGATCCGTCCTTTCCCTTTCTTCGTTTCTTGCTGGCGTTTGCATATGTCGTTTTCTAATTAAACATTTTCGGCTTTTGCTACAGTTTTTACTTAATTATGTATGTGGTGGATATTGATCGGTTATCGGTGGATCGACAAAATTCTCAGCTGTCTAAGGGATCTGCCTGACATCTGCCGAGAAGTGTTTCATGCTTCTTTTTCCTACAATAAAATATTAATAGTAGGAATATGATATCATCATTCTCTTGATTCTGGTATATTTTAGTATATAAATACCATCATTCTGTTCATTCCCTTGATTCTGGTATATATATATACAACTTCTCTTGGTTTTGGTATATAAATCATTCCAATCTACTTCCTCATAGGCCTCTTCCTGTCCCTTGAACGTATCTCTATCTCTAGAAACACTTGAAACTCCTCTTTTTTTTTTGCAGTATTCAGATTCCATTCCCCATTTAATTTAGATGCCATTCCGATGATTAGAAATCGTTTCATTATTTCTATATATTTCCTATTTTTATCTACTGCCCAGACATGGGGTTTATCAGACATTTTTGAGTTGTCGTCGTTCCCCAAGGTGAAGACGGACCCCAAACATTTGCTTACAGCATGATCATAGAGGGGGGTAGGAGCAGACCCCCTCCCCTTCAATGGATATGATATAATGTGATATGTGTGTAGGGAAATTCAATCAAAATATCATTTGTGTAACCCTGTTTTTATTCTCTGTTTATCTTTGAGGTTTTATTCGAAAAGAGACCACCATATAAACGTAGAGGGTGTGGGTTTTTGTTATCTTCGAAATGTGACGGAATGGAAATATCTGAGAAATATCTAAAGATAAAAAATGTTTACCATTCTGTCTGGAACCGTGGGTGGAACTTTGCTTGTAAACTGATCTATTAATCCCTCGTTTTTTCCACCGATTGGTGGTAGAACTTTGATATCTGTTAAACCTGCCTTTTGCCAGAGATCGATTAGGCATTTTCTTGGACATTTTCTTATAATATTTCCCACAATTTTGGATCGTTGATCTATCTATCACTTGGCGTGCAAAATCATCATTTGGCATTTTCATTAAACGCTTGCCTAAGAACACAATTCTCCACAGACAGGACAGGGACAGTGGGACAGTGACAGGGATCAGAAAGGACACCAGCGGTGAGGAGTTGGAGGGAGGTTAAGGAACTGCCTGCAAAGGTAAATCGGCTCGGTGGCTGTGACATCCTCCAAGACAATGCTCGAAAATGTAGACAATTGTCAGGCCAAAGGTAAAAAGATAAATGCGGGTTTTCAGCGAAGACTGAGACTGAGACTGAGATACGAAGATACTTCTGCTGTTGGCAGATGTTCGTGGGAGACCAAAGACTGCGTTCTGCAAAATGCCTTCTGGGGGCCTCTCTTGTGCCAAAAATCTATATTTAAACACACAAACAGCAGAAACCGAAACAGAAACAGAGCAGGAGATAGTATTGTATCTGGGGCCTATCTCCCCCATCAAGAAGCACCATCTGCCCTGAAGAGGGGTCTGACTGCTGACAAAATATGAATATATAAACAGGCGCGTATTTATAAATGGAGTTGAAACAGGAGTCGGGGGTAGATGGAAGGAGTAGCAGCATTATCTATCGACTCCGACTGGCAACTGGCGCACGTCGGTCGCCCCTCGACCCTCGGCACGTGGCTTTGAAAATCCTTTCTGTATCTAGGAATTTTTACACCTGGAAATAGGCAAACAAACAGAGCAAAGAGCGATCGAAACAGGACAACGAATGAGTGTAGACCCCTTTTTCCCAGGTCCTTTTTCGTTTCGAAAACTGCAACCACAGATGGACGCCTTTTCTGCTATGCTCTTTGACAATTTTTTGGGGTTGATCCGCTGGGCTCCTTGCTGGTTGCCGCTGGTTCCTGTTTCGCCAATATATTGGTCCTTTTTTTTTGCACAAAACAGGCACACAGCAGCTGCATTTCCAGGACGCACGCCTGCTGCCAGGATGCTGAATATGCATTTCCACTTTAATATCAAAATTTAAATGCTTTCCTTGTTTCCCTACGTTCCCCACAGCCCCTACCTAACGTACCGAACTGCTTCTTCCGATCTTGATCCCTTCCGATCTTGAAAATTGCATCTGCTGTCAAGTCTGCTTCTGCTTCTGTCCTGCTGCTGCTGCTGCTGTTGCTGTCCAGCGCATTGATGATGATGGCCAAAGAGCACTCTCTGAGCAATTATCGTCCTTCAGAGCAGCGTGGCATCCATCTATAAAGGATAATCAGTAGCGAAGACAGCAGACAGCAGTTGCAGAACCGCAGAACCACAGAAAGCCCCAACGAAATGCGAATAGCATGTGTCCCCATCATCGTAGGAAAAAGTTTTATTCGTTTTGAAGCCAAGAATTTCAAAATAATTGCAGCTCAAGGTCTTGGAGTGTGGGTTTTTATGAGAAGACTGATGTTTTATGGTTTTTATACCCGATACTCAAAATGAGTATTGGGGTATATTAGATTTGTGGTAACTGTGGATGTGTGTAACGTACAGAAGGAATCGTTTCCGACCCCATAAAGTATATATATTCTTGATCAGCATCAATAGCCGAGTCGATTGAGCCATGTCTGTCTGTCTGTCCGTCTGTCCGTCCGTCCGTCCGTCCGTCCGTCCGTCTGTCCGTCCCCTTCAGCGCCTAGTGCTCAAAGACTATAAGAGCTAGAGCAACGATGTTTTGGATCCAGACTTCTGTGATGTCACTGCTACAAAAATATTTCAAAACTTCGCCCCGCCCACTTCCGCCCCCACAAAGGACGAAAATCTGTGGCATCCACATTTTTAAAGATACGATAAAACCAAAAACGCAGAATCGTAGAGGATGACTATATGTTCTAGAGTGTAAACCTGATCTCAACCAGATCGTATAATTATTATAGCCAGAATCAAGAAAACAAATTCATTCTTTCTCGCTCTGTCTCTCTCTAACACCATGAAACCTGTTTCATGGTCGGCTTTGCCAATTGCAAAATATGAGTTCAAGGATCTCAGAACCTATAAGAGCCAGAGCAACTAAATTAGGTATCCACACTCCTGTGATATCGGACCTTGACCGTTTCGTGTCCAAATTTCGCCACACCCCCTTCCGCCCCCGCAAAGGACGAAAACCTGGGGCATCCACAAATCTCAGAGACTATTAAGGCTAGAGTAACCAAATTTGGTATCCGCACTTCTGTTAGATCTCACTATAAAACATATATCTCAGAATTTCGCCCCACCCCCTTCCGCCCCCACAAAGGACGAAAATCTGTTGCATCCACAATATTGCAGATTCGAGAAAACTAAAAACGCAGAATCATAGATAATGACCATATCTATCAGACTGCTGAATTTGGATCAGATCGGATCATTTTTATACCCAAAAGGAACAAATCAATTTGCACTGGCTACGCAGCGCCCGACGTCCTGCTCAGACTGATTTTCTGTCTCTCTCGCACGGACTCTTTGTCGTGTCGTTTAATATTAGCGGCGTCTGCCGCAGGAGAGCCATACTGACTAAGTATCGGGTATAACTGTAGAGTTTCGGTGTCCGCAGCAACTCACAACGTTCCCCCTCGTTTCTGTTGGTTTCTTTGAATACTGTGAATACGGAATCGGGGGAGAATGTCAAAGAAAGGGGATGAAGGTATTCCCATGGAAGCAATGGATTTCTTGAAGATTTTAATAGAAGTTCTATCTCATACGGAAGATAAATTCGTATAAAAGAAATTTCTGGTAAAATCATCAAAGAAAGAGGATATTTTGAGGGGATATTCGCTCTCTACTCGCAATGAAGTACCGCAAATGTACTCCAAACCCCCTAGAGTACGAAATTTCCGAACAAAGTTCACGATCAAAAGCATTAAGGGGGCAATTTGCATAGTTTCCCCCCCAGAGTTACACACGAGTTATATGGAGAGCCGTCGAATGGAATGATGGACCTTATGACCTTTCCCAAAAACAGAGAAGACAGAGAATTGCTTTGAACCTTGGCTTGAACTGCTGCGAAACACAGAGAGACCCGACGGACAGACCAGAAGGGAAAACAACAGTTAGTAGAGATCACAGGGGTAGAGCAGAGAGTAGAGCACAGAGCAGAGCGTTCTGGCCAAAGGCAATATGCAGGCTGCAGTCTGCAGGCGTCTTGGCCTAGAAGCAAGAATGGGCATAAAAGGAATCGCTGATCAAGGTGTGCGGAAAGGCAAAGAAGCGAGGAGGCAAGGAGAGCCAAGAGCCAAGCCAAGCCGCTGTGCCACAAAGGGGAATTATAAGGGAGGCTCAGCGACGATAAACGCGAATGGCAGGCACAAAGAGAGCGAGCGGAAACCATAGTAAATAAGAAACAGCTGCAAGAGAGAACTGAAATTCACGCTGTGTTTGTGTTGCCTTTTGACAGGGTATATTGTAAAAGAAGGTGAGGTCCGACAGGGCAATCTCTACTGGAGAGAAAAATTTTAAAAAAAGAGAATAATACTTAAAAATTTATTAAAACTGAAAAACTGGTTTAACTCCGTTTTACTGCATTAAAAATTCTGTTGAACTGCAGAAAATAATGCTTTTTAGATTTTAATTATAAAAATAAGGTTTTCACTAAAATTCATCGTGAAAATCACTGAAAAATCAGTACAGCTGCGAAAAAATATTGTCTTGTGGACTTGAATTATTTAAATAATGTAATATGACCCAAACTAAATCCCGTAACTCCCTGAATCAACGAATCACTCTCTAAAAGAGTGTCCTTAAAAAGATTTGTTTGCATGCTCCCTGCTTTGTCGCCGCAGTTTCCACAAAAATTAAATCCAATGTACAACCAAGAGAGTGCACCGGCCCTACCCTCCGTCTGACATACCTTCCCCCTTCGCCTTGCGGGTGCCTAGCCGTCTCTCAGCTGTGGCGTTTTCCAGCCGAGCAGCGGCTCTATCGTGTGCAGCCGAGGCAGACCCAAGAACAGTTAAAATTGTAACGTCGAAGCATTCGGTTCGCCTTCGTCTCTGTCGTTGTCAGTCGTTCGGTTGTTCGTGTGTCCGTTGTTCCGTTCCGTGTACCTTGTCGTTTGTTGCGCGTCCAACGAGAGCCAAACAAAAAAATCCAAAATGTTTTACTAGAATCGAAAAGAACAATTATCGTTTAATTTAATGCCAAATAAAGTTTGCAAGCAGCTGTAGAGCAGTTCTCTGTTGGGTTTTAGCGTTTTCCAAACGCCACACTTTGATAGTTTTTCCGCAGAAGAAAAAAAAACCAAAAAGCAATAATACCTAAGATGGGTCTTTCGGATATACCAGCCAACTATATGACCCAGGGCAGCCATCCCCACCTGAGCATCCACCACAGCCACAGCCATCACCAGCATCAGCACCAGCATCACAATCAGCAGAATCATCAGCACAATGGAACGCCCGCCCAGCAGGCCGCCCAGGTCCTGGCGATGGAATCGAACGAGCTGCTGATGAGCACCAAAGACAAGTTGTCCAGCAAAAAGAAGATGCACTTGCTCAAAAAGATCAAGAAGCGCTTCGGACTCGGTTAGTAATTACACCACCATTTCTTATAAAGCTATCCGTTTGGGCCTGGGAAAGAGTGATCACAGACTGAATTCATTAAGAAATGATTCCGTTTCCCACATAATATTACCCGGATCTCTGAAGCGTTTGTTAATTAATGCGGCAAAGATAAATAAGTAAATCAAAAGCAATCGCTCGGTGCTTTCTGCATACATTAGCATTTTTCTTTGCCGTTTCTTCAAAGTCAAACAAACAGAGAATTCTGTTTGCCTTAAAACAAAAGCAAATTTCCCTCTCAAGTGGGCTAAGATCACGCCAAAATATTGTTAATGTTTTATGAATGGGGTAATGGCCTTTACACTTGAAGAAACTTAGCTTTTTCAAGGTTTCTTCTAAAGAAATTAACCTTAAGATCAACCGAAAGTCTTCTTAGCCGGAAATGTCAGTTGATACAAAAGAAATGCACTTCTTCAAGCAACAAATTTCAAAAATTTAACCGCAAATTGCCTGAAGAATCTGAAGGAGAAGTAGAATCGGAAAAAGAGTAATCTTCCCGAAAGAAGAAGGAGCGAACGTACGATTATTGTTTATCATAACGATTATCTTCATGTGGGAACCATTTGGGGGAACAATTTTGTTGTTGTTTTGATTTAGAGAAAAAGGCCCCAACAGGCCTCTCTCTCTCTCTCTCTGGATTCTCTGGGCTTAAAGGCTAAACCAGAAAAACCAAAGCCAAAGGCCCCAATGACGCATAGGCAAAGACCTCTTCGAGCCCGAGCCCCCATATTCCCCATTCAGCAGAGAAGGGGAAATCGTTGTACGCGAAGCGCCGTTGCCGCCGTCGGCACAAAGTAAAGAGCAAAGAAAAAGAGAGGTAGAAGGCACACACGAAACAAAAGAAGGAAGAAATAGCAAAGCCGAGCCCTGGATGCCCTAAGCCGCTTCTCTAGGCACTGTTCGAGTGTACTCCCCTCCCAAAAGGGTATCCAGCAAACGATCTGCCAAGAAGCAGCTTGTGTTGGAGGGTGGGGAGGGAGCAGCAGGAAGAGGTGTGGTATGGTGTCTGGCCGAAGCTTTGAAGTCGAGCTTCAGCCACGCGGGTTAGCCGCTGGATGGCTACGGAATGGTTTATGTCTTCCATTCCATTTTGAACGTGCGTTGCGTATCGGTAATCAATGAAATTACTTTGTTGTTGCTGGAATCAGCTGGTTTTTACTTTTTTTCTCTCTATGTCTTCTGTTTGTTACCTGTATTTTCTTTCTATTACATTTTCGTTGTATGCTGGCACGTTTGGCTTTGGCGTTTGGCTAAAAAGTTTATCTTTGCTTTTGGCTTTTACTTAGGATCGAACGCGGCATAGCTGTTGCTTCTCACGGTTTACTTTTTCATAGTCTCGGCTTTTACGAGAGAGTGCTCGCTGTTCGCTGGCTGCCGAAGCGACCTTCGATTGTTATTTTGCGAGTGACACACACACACACACACCCCCATAGAAAGGGGAACAACAATTACATACACATCTGTTGCGTTTCTGCTCACCCTCACCCACGCCCACGCTTCTTCCTTGCGCTCTCACTCTCTCGCTCGGCTCTTGGGTAATTTTTGTTCCCTTCTTGGGGTAATTCTTCTTCCTCTGGGGTAATTCTGCTCTTCTTTCGTTTTGCTGTTATTCCGCCTATGACTTCATGCTAGTCGATGTGTCACCCGTCCATCTCTTGGGCACTGCACTCACACATCTGTGGCTCTCATGATTGTGAAATTATCTGCTGATAGGGGGTGTGCCTGTGCCAATTCTATTTTCCCACTCCACTTCTGTTCTCTGATAACGGTCAGTGCAAATAATATTCGCTTTTGTCGTGCCAGAGATAAAGTGTGGCTAGATTTGATCCAGGAGAATGTTGGAAATAATGCGATTTTCTGTATCCTTTACAAATGTAAAACGAATATCTCCGGGTTTAAGAATGAATCATGTGCGAATAAGTACAAATGTGGCTATCTCTTAACACAAGTGTGGTTGAAAATTGATTAAGAAATAGACCATAAATATTACAAAAATATAACTGCTATAAATTAGGGGGATTTTTGGGATTCAGAGAATGCCTAATTATAGTTAGAATTGATACAGGACCGATCATAAGATTAGATTCAATTATTATTCCCAAAATTCATAGAGAACTCTTTTAAATACAGAAACTTTTCGGTCAGGAATACCTATAAAACCACACAAAAGAGATAGTAGATCTTTCTCATATGTTTTTTTTTATCTTTTCTCTCGACCCAAATTGTTATTAACTTTTATCAGTTAATGAATCCAAAGGGTTGGCAGTACATTCTAAGACCCCGTAAATGTAGTACAGAAATGGTTAACAGGGTTGTATCTGTATCTGTGTCTCTCGAGGAAGATAACGCACTCCATAGATAAATTAGATACAAAGAAAAAACAAGCTCTGGCTGCCCCGAGGCAGGGAAGGGTGTTGCAACAAAAGGCCAGGCCAGGTAAAACGAACCAAGAGGCAGCTGCAATTATCTCACGCAAAAGGAGGGGGAGGGAGGGAGCAGAAATACCTATGTATCGTATCGTAACGGGTATAAAAAGGCATCTCTTTGGGTCAATTATCTACGGGCCACTAGGAGGGCGTGCGACGGGAGGCAGAGGCGGGCGATATGCATAAATCACTGCCACCATGGAACACCACCTACGGGTCTTTAATCTATCGTATTTCTATGTCCCAAAAGCAGCAGCAGCTGTCCATCGAAAAACTTGGTCAAATCGGGTTTTTTTTTGGCTTTGTGGCGTTTTATTTTCGGCCTTAATGTGGCTTCAGGGAAGAACTAGAACTAGCTTTGAGACTTTTTGCAGCTGTTCCAAATGGTTTAAATATGTTAAATGTATCTGAATATTAAAAGATATCTAAAACATATTTTGTAAAGAAACAAATGCTGGAAGAGCGCCTCTTGTAGCCCTTATAATAATCACATTTTAATGATGTGTTTTCTATGAAAAAGGAAGCCTCTTCTTGAACATTCCCCCCGTTCAACGCTTGAGTGATTTAATTACAGAAAAAATACACAACACAAAGACGAAGCGTCGTTGTGCAGTCAAGTGCGGCAAGAAGTGGAAATGCAAGAGTCGTATCATCTGTGGAGGGCCTACATTATATGATATTGTATTATATATATACTCGTATATGTAGAGTCTCTGGTGGAGGGTTAGTAGATATTGCAACGCTTCGATAAACGCAACAAAACAAAGGCTTACGAGACGTCCAAGCTTATCTAAGAGCAAGAGGCTACCCTAGACGCTACCCTATCATTCCTTTCCATTTGAAAACTGTATGAAAATGTGGTTTAAAGTAGGAAAATTTCGAATAAAAATAGCATTTTAGGGATAGGGATTATTCTCCTTAATTTCCTTTGTTTAACACCTCCTTAAGGGGTTCCATTTCTTTGAATATGCTACAGGGAAATTTAAAACTTCATTAGGGAATTATTTGCTTAGGGAATTATTCATTTTGGGGTATTTCTTTTGAAAGGATCTTTAATTTTTCTTAGAGTCATAGCATTTCCCATTTCCTGAGAGGGAACTTTTCGAAAACTCTTGGAGCTCTCTATTTTTGGTTTATATTATGATGTGATGAAGTGTCTTAGGCTTCCTTCTGCGTGTATTTCTGTATTTAGATCGTGTTTTTATGGCCGCTATACGCTTCGGTTGTTCTTGGCTTGGAGTAGCTGTGGGGCCTGTGGGGCCTGTGAGGCCGTGGGGCATGCTTCAGCGCACAAATGGAAGCGCAACAAGCAGCAGATATACCATATCATATATATAGACAGAGAGAGAGACAGAGAGAGAGAGGTGTTCCCATTCCTGGTGTTGTTTGTTGTCTTGTAAAAATAAAACAACATGTAAATTTGATTGGAGCTGTCGGCCACCCACCCCCGTAGCCGCTCTCTCTCTCTGCTCTCTTCCTTCTATCTGCTATCTATAGCACGTTTTTTACAGCTTGGCCATGCTCTCTTTCCATTTAGCTAATTATATTTAGAAGGGGGCACCGTTTTTGGTGTGTGAAAAATGAGGAAAACACCACAGGGACATGAGGTGTCATTGAACCCCCCACCAAAAGAGAGAGAAAAGGTGGACAAATGCGGCTTCTCTTAAGGGGCTTCTGGGGAGCTCTTTTTCCAGCATTGATTTCTCTCTCTGTCTGTCTGTTGCATCCATCTGCGGCATCAGATTTCGCTTAATCGCCTCAAAAGTGCATTGTACTTAGAGGAAGAGACCCCCTCTCCCACCCCAACCCACCAAGTGCTGTCCAGCCATACTCGTACTCGTCGTTTGACCTCTGGTTTCCATCGTATTGTCGCCACATTTCTGTGTTTCTGTTGTGCAATTATTTTTATTATATTTTGCAGTCTATTTCCCATTTTCTTTGCTGTAAAAAAAAGAGGCTACTAGAATTACAACAGAGAGGGGGCAGTGTCATAAAACCGGGTCTTTAGTGCGGGGGGAAAACACTCTCCTCAGAGACAGAAGTTTCTCTTCTCTTCTCTCGTGCGATGCGATGCGATGAGTGCGGTTTCCGCTGCACTGACCACCGATTGAGGCATGAACGGAAGTGGTTTGTTTTTTGCATCCAAGGGGAAAGACTAGGCAAGTAAACGACTATGGAGGATACCCTAGAGAAAGGAAAGAAAAGAATACTTCAAGGGAGAGAAAGTTCAGATTAAAAAACAGTTGTGGAGATTCCAGTTTTCAAGATATTGTGACCCTATTTGGTAGGGTTTTAGATGAAGATATTGAGTACCTAAATGCTTTAAATCATCCTAATCGGAGTACTATTTTGATTATTCCTTTATTTCCTTTGGATTTCTGTCAAAGAAAACTTTCATCTCCGCTTTTTTTTTTTCTGCTTTGTGAGTTATTAATTAACATTAATTAGTCACAGCTACAGCTTAATTTGCAGTTAATTTAAGCCAAGAATTTAGCATTATTTTTATTGCTGTGAGAATTGTTTTACACAGACAACAAATCAGGGGGCGAGGGCGAGAGCAAGAGCGGAGGAGCGACTGCTGCCCACAACATCCATCGTCTGTTGTCTTCGGTCTATCTTCTAATCCAAACGACTAACCCACACACACATGTAATGAATGTTGCACCTTTAACGGAGAGAGAGAGAGAGAGAGAGGTGTATCCGAGGCTTTTTATCGTGTGGCATGTGGGCTGTGCTTGAGCCATTGACAAGCCCCGCAGTGTAGTCCGTAGGCCAAAAGCTTGCCTCAATATTCATTCATTCATTCACCCACTCAATCGATCCACACTCCACTCTCCCTCTCCCGCCAATGTAATTTATGCCAAATGGTTGACCAATTGATACAATTTGTAAATGATACGGAAAAGCCCCCACTACGCAGAGGTTTCCCCTCTATTCCCTGTTTATGGAGCATTTCCGGTGCAATTAAACGACGGTCGACGGCCTTCCAGTCGTTGTGTTAATTGTCCGCACACGTCTCCCTTTCCTCTATGAATCATGCACGTGGGCATAGCACACGGCGGCACGTGACCTATGAACTCTAAGGCACAGCGAGTGGGCAGAGACAGACAGAGTCTATCACTTGTTGCTTGGGATAGGCACATAATCACTCTCTTAATTGCTGTCCCAATCATTGGCTAAATTCTTCTGTTCATTCTTCAAAGATCTCTCAAAGTAGGACACTCTCTAGACTCCTGCTTTCTCCATTTAAAAATGGTCTACGATCTCTGCCCAGATTGGTCTTGAGTGATTTGTTAACACAAATCGTTAAGCATCTATTAAGCTCCCATCCATCCAACCATCCAAGCCATAAATCTCCTGAAGAGGCTACCATTCAACGCTCAAATCTCCACTTCAAGGGGGCACAGGGGTGTCTGTCTGTCTGTCTGTTTAATGATGTATCTCCCCAGAGTTAATGTAACTCAATTTTCAACGAATTTTCATTGCATTTTCCATCGATTGAGTGCCAATTGAAATCTAATGAGTCGTTGAATCGCTGATTCCCTTGTGATCTTCATCTTTTTGTGGTTCCAATGATTGCCTCTTGCCTCATGCTCTGGAGTTGTATTTATGACACCTGCATGATTTTCACATGATATTTCCACCCGCTCTCTGGTCTCTGGTCTCGGCTTCTCTTAGAGAAGATCTCTCTAGCTCTCTCGCTCTCTCACTCTTCGGCTCCATCTCTGGTTGCAATTATTTTGCGGCTTGTTACAGGTTTTCTTCGATATATCTCGTCTCTTCTCTTCTATATATACAAATTTGGAGTCGTGGGAATTGTTTCTTTTCTGTGTTTTGCACAGCGTGGGAAATGTTTTGGTTCGGGGCCTCGTACATGGGACGGTACGGGACGATCTGCCTGCCAAACGGTAAATCAGGTTTTTCCTTTTTCTCCCAAAACGACGAAAATTTGCCTTCGTGCCGCGGTGCCACTGCCTCTCTGTTGCACCACCACAACGATCGTTGGGCTTCGGTGTTTGGTCTTCTTTGAGTTTCGTTTGAACTTTTCTCATCCGAACGATTGCCGATTGCCGAATGGTAGTTTGGGCCTTAAATTATGCTGCCAATTTTGTGCAGAGATCTACATTAAACTAAAAGGGAGATCCTCACAGGAGGGGGGGGGAAGATCTGCACAGAAGAGGATAAGAGGAGTGGATCATTAGAAGGGGGAGATGAGCGGAAAAGGAGATCATCACAGAAGAGAAGATCATTAAGATAGGGAGATCTTCAGAGGATCATCACGGAAGAGGAGATCTTTAGATGGGAAGAACAGAGAGAGATCTTGGATGTGGGGATTGTTTAAAGATTGCTAATGTGCTGTCCCACATAATTCTTCGTTTAGCAAAGATCGTTTCCCGATCATATTCCACACACATTTTCCATGCAATTAGTTCTATTTAATACCGAGGAAAAGCCTCATTCATTTAGAGGAAACCCCTCATTCCAGAGACAATTCCAACGCAGCTTCTGTTAATTAATTGGGACTTGAAGGGTCTATGATGGAGTTGGGATCGTGGTTGGCGTCGGGGAGGGGGGCTCTGCTATCCAATGGCTAATTGAAAGTATCGACGCGTCGTAAAACCGTTGTGTGCATTGTAAATTCAGGGGAAAAACAAGGAAAAACAGAGACGCCGTCTTTCATTCATGGCATAGCTTCTGTGTTTCCATTGACTGGACAAACTGTCTGTCTGTCTGTGTCTGGGGCATGTGGCATGTGGCGTGGGGCTGCCGGTCTCCAGTTTGCAGTAAAAAGTAGGCGTCGCCACATCCTGCTGCAGCCGCCGCTAATAGCTCCAATACACGTCTGCACCGTGGAATATACGTGATTTCCTACTTCCTCAAATGTCTGGCGTTGTCGATTCATAAATATTGATGGGGCACATTCTATCGAAGAAACCGAGGAAGAGATGCAGTCGGAAGAAGCCTTTGGGATCGGGTGTTTCTGCAGATCTCTGCGGACACTTCTGCGTTTCTGGTTCTTCCTCTCTGGAGTGTTGGCTCCTCTCTTTGGAGTGGGGCTCTCCTTCTAGTCACCCCTGGCTGCCCCCTCTCTTTCTCTCTCTCTCTCCATCTGTGGCCGGAAGCACAGAGAACCTTAGAGATAGCTGCTCCCTTTCCACTTTCTGTGTGATTTTTGTGATTTCCTTCTGCTGCTGCAGGGCGAGGGGCACAGAGACTTCCTGTTTCTTCCAGTGCGGAAGTGGAGAAGCACTTAAACGCTGCCCAGAACGGGGATTTCTCTGTACAGATTTCTGCTGCCGCCGCTTCTGCAAGTCATTGCTCCTGCAGGATTTTTGGGACTCTCGGGGATTAAATTTCAACCCTCAAGGAGCGAGAGAGAGAGAGCGGGAGAGGGAGAATCTTTTGCATTCGATGTATCTCTGTATCGCTGTATCTGTCGTTGGTTCGTTTTTCATGAAATTTGAACAGCTGCCGCCAACCCCTAGGACACACCGATCGAAGCCCAGGGAAAGGGCAGGCAACCCTCCCTCGGTGGACGAAAATCGAGCACTGGAACACTGGAACACTCGTCTGCTTCGAGGGTAGTTTTACCTGTTTCCCCCGAATGTACAGCTGCTTCTGACCTTAGCCCCCGCCTCCTGCCGCTTCTTGCCCCCGCCTCCTACTTCGCCGTCTCCGTCTTCGTGTGGCAGCTGCCACATGCCGCCGCTGATCCTCGCTCTGGATCTCCTGCTGCTGCTGCTGCCACGCGCCGCATATCAACATGGTAATCATCTTCATCTTTCATGCCTCTCCGTCTGCGTCTTCGTCTCCATCTGCCTCCTTTTGTTGCACGTCCGTCCCTGATGTTGTGCAGGTCCTTCTTTTTTTTTTTGTATTTTCTCTACATTTTTACCTTTTTTTTTTTGCCCTGTGCAACTGTTGGCGGCATGCCACAGCCAGTCGCTTTCGTCTGATGTCTAAAGGAAAAACCTGTCCTCTGTCATTCTTTTTTCGTAATTATTTATATTGCCATATGGATTGCTTATAGATACTTCTGCAGGTCCTTGGCATCCTTCAGGAGTCGGGAGTCGTCGTCTGCTGGTGGTAATTGTTGTCGCCAGCAGCTGTTGCACGGTTGCAAGGTGCACCTTATTATTAATTAATGCCAATTGCTGGCGGATCAGAATTAAGAAATTTTTGGTGTATTTTTTAGGGATTCCCTTGTCATTGAAAATTACCAGAAAAGCTACTCAAATGTAACCCTAAATTTATTTTCTGAACACTCACGTTCTTGCCCAGAATTCCCAAGAACAATATTTTCATATGCCCGAAATACACACACTTTTCGAAGGCAGTTTTCCAGGAAAAGATGCCACCATCTGACCCTGAAATATGGTTTGTTCTATGTAGAACATCCGCCTGTTGATCCACTGGAGGATCCCTTGCGATCGGTGCTCCCAGATCTGTTCTCCCTTTGGTTCTTCCTACATTTCTCCTTTCGTTTCAAGGTCTTAAGTTGAGTTCCCTTGAAAGATCTATGCTCCCCCGCTTTTCGAATCACTGAGAGATCATTACCCCATCGAATGGGGATCAATAATCTTCATCGAAGTCACGTGCTGCTGCAACTAGGGCCCAGGGATACCAGGGCCTAGGTTTCTGGGGTTTATTGACTTCTCGAAGCGAGAGCGAGGCTGCTCTGTAATCCGATATCTAGCACATGGCTTGCCGGCTACCTGCCAAAAACTCTGCAGCCAAGAAGATGCGTAATCCAATACGTGGGACGTGTCTGTGGCTCTTCTCTAAGACAAAAAATGTTCAAACAATGTGGCGGAAAATGTATCTAAGAGATAAATGGGAAGAAGAATGAGTAGAATGGATAAATGTGGCTGTAGAAAAAGTATCTAAGGGATAAATACAAGTCGTAGATAGATCCATCATAGATCTCCCCACCGAAAACCCTTTCTAAACTCAGAATTTTGTTTCTCTTTTTTCCAACAGTTCGCCGTTCGCCCTCCTCCTGCCCTGGACCCAACAACCTGCCGCCCCTGCAGTTCCACAGCGTGCACGGGGATAACATCAGGATCTCCCGCGATGGCACTCTGGCACGTCGCTACGAGAGCTTCTGTCGGGCCATCACCTTCTCGGCGCGCCCAGTGCGCATCAACGAAAGGATCTGCGTGAAGTTCGCGGAGATCTCGAACAACTGGAATGGAGGGATACGCTTTGGGTTCACCAGCAACGATCCTGTGTCGCTGGAGGGCACCCTGCCCAAGTATGCCTGTCCGGATCTGACGAATCGGCCCGGCTTCTGGGCCAAGGCCCTGCACGAGCAGTACTGCGAGAAGGACAACATCCTGTACTACTACGTGAACAATGCGGGGGACGTGATCTACGGGATCAACAATGAGGAGAAGGGTGTGATCCTCTCGGGGATCGATACGCGAAGCCTGCTGTGGACTGTGATTGATATTTATGGCAATTGCACGGGAATTGAATTCCTGGACTCGAGGATCTACATGTACCAGCAGCAGCAGCAACAGATCACCCAGTCCCTGCCCCTGCAACCAGTGATCCAACAGCAGCAGCAGCAGCAGCCGGTGCCACAGATGCAGCAGCAGATGCCGCCGCAATCCGCCCTGAATCCGCATCATCCGCATCAGCAGTCGCGTCGTTCGCTGCCCGGGAACGGCGGCGTGATCGAGCACGATCTGGAGCGGCATGTGATGCCGTCGCTGCAGTCGCTGCATTTGACAGGAAACGCCACAGCCAGTGTGGAGCAGGCGGCCATCGCCCACGACCTGGCGAATGGTCTGCCACCGCTGCGATACAATGCCAATGGACGGCTCATTCCCGTGCCCTTCCACATCACGAAGGGCAGGAATGTGCGTCTCTCCCATGACCGTTTCATTGCCTCCCGCACAGAGTCGGACTTTTGCCAGGGCTATGTCTTCACGGCCCGCCCCATACGCATCGGGGAGAAGCTGATTGTGCAGGTCCTCAAAACAGAACAGATGTATGTGGGTGCCCTGGCGCTGGGTCTGACGTCGTGCAATCCTGCCGTCCTGCAACCAAACGATCTGCCAAATGATTCCGATTTTCTGCTCGATCGTCCCGAGTATTGGGTCGTCAGCAAAGACATTGCGGCCGCCCCGCAGCGCGGCGATGAGATTGCCTTCTTTGTGGCCCCCAACGGGGAGGTGTCGATCAGCAAGAACAATGGCCCAGCCGTTGTGGTGATGCACGTGGATCAGTCCCTGCAGCTGTGGGCCTTCCTCGATGTCTACGGCTCGACGCAGTCGTTGAGGATGTTCCGCCAGCAGCTGCCGAACATGGTGGCATATCCCTCACAGCCGCAGGTGAATGCCAGCGCCTGCAGCACCTCCTCCGCTTCTACCTCGAGAATGCTGCCCATGACCGAGTCCATGACCAGCTTGAATGCCGGACAGCTGCTTGGGGCGGCCACCAAGATGCTGCAACACAACTCACAGCTGAGTGTGGCGCAGAGCACGAGCACGCTGGCATCTGCCGCTGGAGCAGCGAACGGGAGTCGTATGATCAGCATGCCCTCCAATGGTGACATCCTGCAGATCCAACCGAATGGCGGTGGCACTGTGCTGGTCGTAAATCTCCCGCCAGCCAGCAGCTCCCATGATCTGAATGGCCAACAGATGTCGTCGAGGCCAACGACCACGACGGTGACCTCCAGTGGGATACTGGCCGGAGCCTGCAGCAGTGGGACCCTCATCAGCACCGCCAGCAGTCAGTATATTGAGGTGAGTCCCAAACAGAGAGAGATCTCCATCTTTGCGTCGTACTAAACAGACATTTCTTTCGTATAGCCCATCGCCAATAGCACAAACAATGCTGCCAACAAATGGAAGGATAGCTTGAGCGATCAGCATAGCACGGACTCCAGCGCGGAGTGCACTATTTGCTATGAGAATCCCATTGATTCGGTGCTCTATATGTGCGGACACATGTGCATGTGCTACAACTGCGCCATCGAGCAGTGGCGCGGCGCGGGCGGTGGCCATTGTCCGCTGTGTCGGGCAGTGATTCGAGATGTCATTAGGACCTACACGACGTAGGAGCCGCCACTGAGCGTAGGAGCAACCCCCTCAAGCCAGCGGGAAGCGTTTCAGTTTCCTAAACAAACGAAAACCTTTTAACTCGCAATTAAATCTAAAAAAAACAAAACTACTATAAAAAATACTTTGTTGCATTTCGTAAGAAAAGGAGAGCAGCGGAAGAGAGATCAATTATATAGGGCATAAGGAAGGAAAAAGAGCCCGGCATGGAATGGATTGCAAGACTCTAGTATTAACAAATAATTGATATTTTTGCAGAAACTAAAGATTATAGAAAGGACTTACTAGAGAGATGGCAGAAGCAAGAATGTCTGCATGCTTCTTATATATTTGTATTATATATATTTAATTTTTTGTGATTTTATGAGTATAAGAGAGTGCGCCCGAGAGCCGGAGCCCCCTGGGAATATTATTGTATTGTTCAATCGAGATTTTTACGTTTATTTAAATTTTTTGTAAACACCGAAGCCACGTACATATGGTATACATAATATATTTATGCGTGTTGTATACTAAATATTAAAAACCAAAGTATTGTATGGAAGGATTGAACGATTGATCAGAGCCGATCCGTTTTTGTATTACATTTTTTTATTGTATTGTGCAAAAATTGAAGGACAAAAGTTGTTGCAAATTTACTTAGTTTTTTCTGTATATGAAAATTTCGATTCAAAAACAAAACAAAAATTATATATTTCCAATCATTTTGGTGCTAAAAAATGTTTTGAATTTGCAAAAATTATGAAAATTGTTAAAGGATTTTGAATGAAAAGATATGTTTAGGCTTGCGGCAACTACAATACATGGAAATTATAGGAACTAAAACCATTGACTACTTTCCGAACAGAAGGAAAAGCACAGAAAATAAATCTATTCTGCCAGCACAAAAAGATTGAGATCAGAGAAAAATGCTTATATGCACGAAAACCAAAATACAAGAAAGACAGAAAACTGCAAGAGCAGGATGCGTGTTAAAACTAGTTTATAGTTTAGTTTTAAGCGATATTTTAAGTTAATTTCTAGTCAACGAATTATGCTGAAGTTTAATCTAAAAAAAAAACAAAATGGGACTTCACTTCAACCAAACAAAACAAAACAAAAAAAAAACAAAAAAGAAAACTATGAAGGAAAATCGTATATTGAGCACTCACGCTAAGCAATTTTAATGGAAATGCCGCATTTTAATGAATTAACATTTAAGTAGTGCACATATTTTTAATGAAAAAATGATTATATATTTTAAATGAACAAAAGACTTGTATGTTGTACAGCAACAGCTCGAAAGGAAATACATGTATTGAAAACTGGATGCCCATCTAAAAGAACAGAAACATGCAGTTAGAGAATTGCCAATAATTAATTAAAAACACCAAGCAGAAACACACAGAGCAAAACAAACTTTACCTAAGATTGTATTAAAGTAAAAGATCATCTAAGAAGCAAAAGAAACAAAGAAAATAATGGAATGCGAAATGAAGCGCAAGCATACTATTTTTGTTATAAGTATGGATGGATTGAATTGGATTGGATTGGATAAGGCGAGAGGGATACAATGGAGACATTTGTTATTGCCACTATTTATAATTAATTTTTAATTTTTTAATGAATAAGTATTCGTACTCTTACGGATACAAATGCCTAGTTATGAGTAAACATTTAAATGTATTTATGAAATTATATTTGATATATGTAAGACAACGCAATGCTGTAATACCATTAAATACACTACTGACAACAATATCAGACAGTTTGTTTTTCATTTTGGGGAAAATAGGTCGAAAAATAAAGGGAGATTCCAGCCGAAGACGTTACTATTTATTCACCACAAATAATGGAGATGTATCGGCCACACTCTAGCATTCTACGATTTCCGACCTCGAATCGGTAGTTTGAATTAAATTATTTCAAATAATACTTTTGAATTCGTAAAAACGGTAATCCAGAGTGACTTTTCGATATACATATATAGCTAGTAATATTTTACGCAATATCAAAAGTGAGCAATATGGTTTCCAATCCTTGACGGAGAACGATTAACCTATTAGGAGCCAAGGGGGTATTTAAATTTTCCACCGAAAATAATGCAAATTTAATAATTTTAGCGCAGTTCAGGCGAAAGTTAGCGTGGTTATTTTTAAGTTCAGACCAAAGATGGCATGAAACTGCAAGAAGAATTTACAATCGTTAATTATTATTATTATTATTATATAAAGCTAATAAATACTTAAAACTAGGTATTAACAAGGTATGGGGGCTATAGCTGCTGAGGCCTTAAGCTCACTATAGTATTATTATACGTTTGAGGATGTATGTACTTATATATGTACATATGTACAGGGTTGGTTCTATACGTTGTTATATGTTGTGAAGGAATTATTATCTAATATACTAATTGTGTATATGTATATGTACAGGGATGATTGTTTATGAGGTTATATGTAGTGAATGATTTTTGATTGGTCTAGATAGTTGAGGATTATATTTGCGTTTTTGTTGTTAGGGTTGGAGATGTATTGCATGGGGTCGGTGTTATGGAATATTGAGGATCTTTGAAGAGAGAGGGCGGGGCATGTGTATAGTATGTGTCTTATGACAATCGCTAATATTTTTCGCCATTTACCTCAAGTAGTTGAACTATTTAAATATAGGGGGCATAAATGGACTAAGTTCGGCTTTTCATTATACGGGACGCTATATTGTTGTTGGGGAACCAAAATTGAGGCAAAAACGATCAAAGTATTTAAAATAAGGCAGTCAAGTAGAAAATACATTTATTAATCGGATTAAATTGTTCTATCTAGCTAATAATATTCCACGGAATATAAGAATTGAGGAAAATATAACTTGAATTCGTCAGTATATTTACGGTATATTTTTAAAATGAGACGGTATATTTCAGTGGGTCGGACGGTATATTTTCTCGACACGGTAACACTGACACGCAGTAAACAGAGATTTTGTACAGATAAAAAAAAAAACAGGAAAAAAACTTGATTTAATGGTAAAAACGCGCATAAAACAATTGAATAAAGGTGCTTAGGTGTGTTGAAAATTAACCCGCTTATATTAAATGTGAGTTGAGCCATGAATGATAGATGAAAAGAGCTTATCGTGCATTTGACGAGCAAACACATACACACAACGTAGACAAAATACTAACCCCACCCCCGCCGTTTGGCTCTACCAACCATTTTCCAGAGCATAAGCGACCCAAATACAATTAAAGCAGAAGCAGCAGAAAAAGAAGCGCGAGCGAACTGAAGAAACTTTTGTGCCTAATTACGTATTCCAATCATGGATGAGGCGAACATACAGGACAAGGAGCGCTTTGCCAGTCGCGAGAACCACTGCGAGATCGAGAGACGGAGACGCAATAAAATGACGGCCTACATAACAGAGCTCTCGGACATGGTGCCCACATGCAGTGCGCTGGCCAGAAAACCGGATAAATTGACCATACTTCGTATGGCTGTGGCGCATATGAAGGCTCTGCGGGGCACTGGGAACACCAGCAGCGATGGCACCTACAAACCCTCCTTTCTTACCGACCAGGAACTGAAGCATCTAATCCTGGAGGCCGCTGACGGGTTCCTCTTCGTGGTATCCTGTGATTCGGGTCGCGTGATCTACGTTTCCGACTCGGTGACGCCCGTGCTGAATTACACCCAGAGCGACTGGTACGGCACCAGTCTGTACGAGCACATACATCCCGATGACCGCGAGAAGATTCGCGAGCAGCTCTCCACCCAGGAATCACAGAATGCGGGACGTATCCTGGATCTCAAATCGGGCACGGTGAAAAAGGAGGGACATCAGTCTTCGATGAGATTGAGCATGGGCGCCCGTCGCGGTTTTATTTGTCGCATGCGCGTGGGTAATGTCAGCTCCGATTCCATGGTATCGGGACATCTGAATCGCCTGAAGCAGCGCAACTCCCTCGGACCCTCTCGCGATGGCACCAACTTTGCTGTGGTTCATTGCACGGGGTATATCAAGAATTGGCCGCCCACGGATATGTTCCCCAATATGCATATGGAGCGGGATGTAGACGACATGACGTCCCACTGCTGCCTGGTGGCCATCGGTAGGCTGCAGGTCACCTCCACGGCAGCGAATGACATGAGCGGCTCAAACAATCAGAGTGAATTCATCACACGCCATGCCATGGACGGGAAATTCACGTTTGTCGATCAGCGTGTGCTAAACATTCTGGGCTACACCCCAACGGAGCTGCTAGGGAAGATTTGCTACGACTTCTTTCATCCCGAAGATCAGAGTCACATGAAGGAGAGCTTCGATCAGGTGCTCAAACAGAAAGGACAGATGTTCTCTTTGCTCTACAGGGCACGGGCCAAGAATTCCGAATACGTTTGGCTGCGCACCCAGGCGTATGCCTTCCTCAATCCCTACACCGATGAAGTGGAATACATTGTGTGCACGAACAGCTCCGGGAAGACCATGCACGGTGCTCCGATTGACGCCGCTGCGGCCCACACACCTGAACAACAGCAACAACAGCAGCAGCAGCAGGAGCATGTTTATGTGCAGGCCCCTGGCGTGGATTACACACGCAGGGAACTCACTCCCGCTGGCAGTGCCACCAATGATGGGATGTACCAGACCCACATGCTCAGCATGCAGGCGCCCACGCCACAGCAGCAGCAACAGCAGCGTCCGGGATCGGCCCAGAACACACCAGTGGGCTATGCCTACGATACAACGCATTCGCCGTACAGCGCAGGTGGACCCTCGCCACTGGCCAAGATCCCCAAGTCGGGCACGTCACCTACGCCCGGGGCGCCCAATGCGTGGGGCGCACTGCGTCCGCAACAGCAACAGCAGCAACAACAACAGCCCGTCACCGAAGGCTATGCGTATCAGCAGACCAGCCCGGCACGGTCGCCGAGTGGACCAACCTACACGCAGCTAAGCGCTGGCAATGGCAATCGGCAGCAGCAACCCCAACCGCAGGGACCATATCAGGCAGTACCACCGCCGCCACCACCGAATGCGCCGGGCATGTGGGACTGGCAGAATGCAGGAGGTCACCCACATCCTCCCCATCCGACGGCGCATCCGCATCATCCGCATGCACATCCCGGGGGACCAGCCGGAGCCGGTCAGCCGCAAGGTCAGGAGTTCTCCGACATGCTCCAGATGCTCGATCACAGTGCACCCACAACATTCGAGGATTTGAACATAAATATGTTTAGTACACCGTTTGAGTAATCCCTACAGTCCTATGCAATCCAATCCCACTCTATCTGCCGCGTCTCTCTCTCTTGACCATTTCTCAAGTGCAATCTATCGGAAAATTGTTGAAATAATTCAGCCAAAACGCAGACCCATGGTAATCTCGTAAATAGCAATTTAAGTACATAACGATGGGGCACGTACACAAGAATTCCGATATTCGTATCTTCATTTTGTCGGCCCCTCCCTAAACCCCGCTAATTCGCAAAAAGCTAAAGGTATTTGCAATTAAAGAGCACACAAGAGCGATATATATTTATTCAGAGCCTATGAATTCTATACGATTTCTGAAAAGGGCTTCGACTTGGGAGTGAAATTTTCTCTTATCTTCTTTTCTCATTAAGTGCTCCAACCATTATGCAAATTTTCAAGTTCATATGCAACTTATATACATATATAAATACGTATACAAATCGTAGTCTAATATACAAAAATTGTTAATTTTAAGCAAAAGCACATACAAACCCTCCCCTGAAAAGTATTGCCCTCCAGCGCCAACATTGACACCAATCCAATTCTCCCATTAATTTCGCTCGCTTTCTGCGAATGCAAACAAAAGTATATCACACACACATCTGCATATATTCATTTATAAACAAATTCGCTTAATGTGCAGCTTTTCTTTCGTTTTTAGACGAAAACGTCTGAACTTTCAAGCTCAATACAGTGGCGTTCAAAATTGAATTGCACATACGTACTGGAAACAGAGGCGGCACAAACTACATTGTCAGCTGCAAGACGAATGCACCCCCCCCACCCATTCAATTATGACAAATTAGTTATTAAGCAAAAAAAACTTCAAGAAACAAATTTTTACACAAATCGTTTAGTCGCTAAGTCCACCCCTTTTTTTGTAATTAAGCCACAAAATCAACGATTATGCTTAGAGTTTTGGGGTATTGAGAACAAATATTTCGGTTTTTAATGAAAAATAAACTTAATGTACTACTAACTATTATGGAGGAGAGGACTTATTTTCGCTTTCGCTGCCGCCACAGCTAGGTTTCTGGAGTGCCTTTTTGAAATCGCTGAAACGCTGACGCTTGGCAGGACTATTCGCATCCGGCGAATTCTTGCGCTTCGTTGCACTATCTTTGTCCTCCTCATCACTGGGCTCGCTCTGCTCAGCCTTGATTTGTTCCTCGCGCTTTTTACGGACATTTAGCCAGGCCATCATAGTCTTATTCATGGGTGGCTTGGCCGGTTTTGCGGCCAGCTCGATGGGCTTGTTGCATTCCTCGCTCTTGTTGCGTGAATTGTTCACCAGCTTGGTGACCCGATGCCATTCTAGGGATTTAGCAGGCCGCAAAGTGGCCAAGGCCTGCGAATCGCTTACACGCTTAAAGTCCAGCCAATCCTAGGGATATTACATTATTAATTGCATATAAAATAAAGCATTTTTGTGACTCACGTTCATTTGCTGCTCGGTTTCTAGTATGGCTGGCATTCGGTAGTGCATCCAGTCCATGATTTTGCTGGACTGGAAGGTAATAATACTGTAGCTATACATTTTGTCGCCACTCTCATCCTCCCACACATCAAACAGCCCGGCCATCCGCAGGAGCTTCACATTCGATGGCGTCCAAGTGGTCTTGTCGTAGATCTTGACATCGGTCTCTTGGGGAACAAAGATTAGGTAGGCTTCCCGCTCGGATGGTTTTTTGGCTGGTCCAGCCGTCTGCCATTCGTAGAAACCTTCGCAGAGCACCACACAACGTTGGCCACGCTTAAAGGGTCCTCGATAGAGTTTCGAGTCCATCAGGTGCTCCAGCCGGCAGTTGTTGGTGGTGAGGCCATGCTTGCGGTAGTCGCCCTTGTGCCAGAATGGAATCATGCCCCACATCATGGGCATAACAATGCGAGCGCATTTCTGATCCTCCTGGTCCGAAAAGTGGGCCGCAGAAACCACGACGGGCGTTATATCTGTGGGAGCTATGTTGTAGGATGCCTGGTAGCGTCGACCCAAATTGAATTCCGCGCGCCACTCTGGTGTTTCCATCCCTTTTCTTTCTTCATCCTCTGGCGCGATATCATCATCTTTTTCCTCTTTATGCGCATCAGTTTCCTTCTTGACGCTGCTGTTTTGGTATTTGCAAGCACACAGCACCTGATCTGGATCTAGGGTTCTACCGATTTAGCAGATTCTATTAGCAGATAGCAGACAATTTGTTTAACTTAAAAACTTACAAGCAAGTTCTTCCGCACATGGATTGATACTTCGATAATTCTGGTCATGCAACTCTCGTCGAGCTCGTAAACAAAACACTATACACCTCAATTCGTTGTCGCCAATTTGAACCAATTTTGCCATAAATAAGGAAAAATACAATATCAGCCAGCTGCAGCTGGCTACGACTGCTGATCAAGCACAGTGTGACCGTAGCGGGACTTACGCCCGCGCAGCAAGCACAACAGCTGATTTTTTGAAACAAAATCAGAGTGGCCGGTTGCGGTGGTTTTTATTTAATTTTTTTTTAAGTTCACCCAAAATCTGTTTACAGTACAGCCTGGTCTCGCGGTTTTCGAATGCATACCACGCAATAAGACTATAGACTATAAGGCTATAAGACTTCCAGAATAATAGTTGTTAATTGTGTGCGGCATATGAAATGCAAAAAAAAATTAATTAAACAGAACATTTGATGTTTTCGAAACAAATTTCCAGCTCGTACCTGGTTCCGTACTGGGGAAAGTCCCGTAATTTCGTCCCTTGAGTTGGATAAAATTCGTAGTTGCTCTGTCTCCTTTTCTGTCCAAAAAGTGATCGTCGCCAGCAGCTTTAACGGGTCCCGTTTTGCGTGTCTGTTTTGTAGTGGCGGTAGTAGCGCGCGGCACAGTGTGTCAAATATTGTTTGCGTGTCAGAAAAGAAAGATTCAAAATGAACTTTCTTGGCTGGCCCCGACATAACTATATCGAAAACTATCTAAAAAATAAAATACATCTATATCAGTAGTAGATGCCAGCCAGCAGAACGAAATATATTAAATTAAAGAATAAAATAAATACATTGTGCAAGGATGAAAATGGTCTTTGAATAATAATAATAGATAGATAGATATCGCCCTAGTCAAGTGGTAACGACACGACACTATCGACTGTTCCAAAAACCCGGGGTCTTCGGCTCTGGCGTTCGGCTACCGCCGAGGCAGATGTGGAGGCGTGTAGCGGAGACCTATTATACCATATCTAAATACCTATATATCTTTCATTATAATAAATCAAAGCAAACACGCAAACTTTTTTTTTGTTAATAATTAGCCGGGCTCTTCGGTAGATATATCGATAGAAAATTGAAAAATTGTGGGATCTATTGAAATTTGGTGTTTGTGGGCTCAAGCCATACGGTCGCACTGCAGGTCAGGAAAAGCTTTTCACTCGACAAAAATTTATTTTCATTTCAATTTAATAATTTTTGAGTGCTAGTGCATCAAAGCTACAGTAAATTAGATAATACAGCACCATAGCGAAGTATGTTGCCGTGTCCCCACAAATAATACCAACTAACACGCTTGCATGTCAAGAAAACTGTGGACTGTAAACTGCATCACAGTCGCAGCAACACCAACAACAATAAAATCATCATCGACAGCTTCTTGTGTATATAGGCTATGGAAAATTCGCAATGAACAAAAGATTTCAGCGCAATTTGCAATTGCGTAGCATTCGCATATATGCTATGCATGTGTTTACCCATACAAGTGCAAGACAATGTATATAAGGCGAAGATTGTACAAGAATTCCGCGGCGCCTGTGAATAACGTGCAAAGAACGCGAGAAAAGCATTCGACGCATAAGCTTATAAATAGTGACAAACTACAACAGCACAGCCTACTGTTATTCCCAGCTGCCTGCCCAATCAGCTTGCTCAAAGTTCTCATCCAAGGGAGCTTTCTTTGACAAAAAGAAAGAAAAAAATCGCACATAGCGTTGCCATATATCCGGGGGGAAAAAGCCCACGACATCCACGAAAAGTTGAAAATTTTCGCGACCAAAAAGTTAAAAATAAATGTTTACTGTTTGTGCTTAATGTTAAAATGGAGGAAAAAAGCTGAAAGAGAAAAGGGAAAACTGCAATTGCCCCCTCAGCCGCAGCCGCATTCAACAAAGTGTTAAAAGTAATTTTGCTATGGCTCGCGCTCGATTGTATTGAATAATTTTATTGCTCGGGCCAGCTAGTGGGTGGGGATGAGCGACTCTTTTTATACCTTTCCTTTTTCTGTTTTCTGTTCGTTTTTCGAAAGACAATGCGAAAAGAAATAAAGAACAACCGTAATCGAGTGGATGAGAAAGCACGGTGCGAAGAAAATACACATATAAGAGTGTGTGTGTGATGTGTGGCGAAACACTGAAAAAAGAAAAGTGCACAGACCGCGAGAAAACAAAAGAAGAAGAAGACGATGACTGTCTAGGTATCCCGGGACGTAATGCTGCTTCTCCTTCTCCGAAATTGGTTCTTTGTTTTCAGTCTGCGTTTTATTTATGGTTATCTTCTAGCTCCTTTGTATCCTAAATGTCTACAATATATCAATCTCGAACGAATCAACCAAAACCCAACATACACAGCCACTGAACCAACAGCACAAGTCCAAACAATCATCGTCCATCACAATCATCAAAAAGAGGCGTCAAGAGAACCACAGAACCAACACAGAAACCCCCATCTTCTCCTGGGACCTGTCAGCGGGAGAGGCTCTGTATCGTGAAGTGTAGCCCGTGCTGCCGTATAATGAGTCGACATGAAGGTACCACTCCATACCATGCAGATCGATCTCTGACTAAACATACTAAACTATTATGATCTAATCCAGGTGTCAGCTGCGATTCATGTCTCAAGAGCAATTTCAATGGACGCCGCTACAAGTGCTTAATCTGCTATGATTACGATTTATGCGCCGATTGCTATGAGGAAGGCGTCACCTCCACTCGCCACCTGGTCGAGCATCCTATGCAGTGCATACTTACCCGTTCCGATATCGAGCTATATTTCGGCGGTGAGATGTTAACATCGGATCAGCCGCAGAGCTTCACGTGTCCCTACTGCAAGAAGATGGGCTTCAGCGATGCCACGCTGCTGGAGCATGTCTCTGCCGAGCATACGGAGACCAGTCTCGAGGTTGTATGTCCGGTCTGTGCCGGACTACCGGGCGGTGATCCGAATCTAGTCACAGATGACTTTGCCGGTCATCTAACATTGGAGCATCGGCAGGGACCACGCGAGCTAATATCCTTTTTGATATCCTTTTCCAAACACCTACGAATATTCCATTACTTGTAAGCTTTCAGCCCATTCAATTTTTGTTGGTTGCCCTTAACCTTATAGATAATACGATGAGCCATCTTCCATTCGTCATGGCGGTGGAGTGCGTCGCATCCCTGGACGCACTCTCGGCGGACCACGAACGCGTCGTTCCAATATGCACTTCAGCTCGTCGAGCGGTCTGTCGGCCTTGTCGCCCTCGGGTCGCGAATCGGTTGATCCCATTGCGGAATTGCTCTCTCAGCTGTCCGGCGTTAGACGCGGCGGCCCACCTACGTCGCAATTGCAACAGCTACAGATGCAGATGCAGTTGGACAGGCAGCAGGTGACGGTAAGACGGAGACAGGGAGACGGAGACGTCCCATCCTCTGGCTCTATATTTCTGTGTGTTTTTGTGTGTATAAGGAAATTTCGACTTTTTGGTGCTTTTGTTTTGTGCATTATTCTAGGCATCGCGCCAAATCGATCGACTGCCAAGGCGTGCGCATCCCATAGTCTCAACATCGAATTCGAATGCCGCTATGGCCGAGGTGATCAGCGGCGGCGGAGGCAGTGGTGCAGTTGGTAGCGGCAGCAGCAACAGCGGCAGTGGAGGTTTAAGTGGCAGTGGTGTGACCGCACCGCCCAACCTGCGCACCACCGAGTGGCCGGTGACAGCGAGCTTCTCGACATCGGCCAGCAATCATCAGCAGACTCAGTCGAGTCTGGCCGCCAATAGCCTCAATGCCAGAGAAGTAGTTCATCCCTCTAGCCCACATGCCATGAGTGAATTGTCCACTAATCCGCTCTGTCCACTATCATCCTTGCAGGCGGTCGGCACTAGCAGCAGCTCAAACAATGCCCTCGGAATTAGTGTGGGCGTCGGTGGTGCGCCAAATGGTAACGGCGCAAACGGAGCCACTGGCCAGGCGGCTGGTCAGGGCTCGACAGCTGGCGAGGCTTTGTTGTTGGCCCAATTTATGCAGCCCACACTCACAGAGGCTGAGTGGGCGAATGTGGAGCGCAAGCGGGCAGATCGGTGAGTTTTCCGCAACAGTAACACTCTTGTTCTGAGACCTTATTGAACCTCTTTTGTTCTCCGGCGTTGTAGCTCCATGTTTGTGCAGTCGCTGCTGCTGTCGATGCTATGCACAGAGGCCCTGGACTTGAATGCGTCCAATGAAAGCATCGATGGCATGGCAAAGAGTGATAATGTAAATAAGGGGCAACAACAGCAGCAGCAGCAACAGCAGCAGCAGCAGCAGCAGCAGCAGGAGGAGGACACTCTGCTGAACAACAATGCCGATGTGGAGCAGCAGCAGCAAGCACAGCCCGCCATGGTGCGACAGGTGAATCAAATGCAACAGACCTCGCCCGAGGATTTTGTTTGCGATGAGTATCGCTATAAAAACAAAAAGGCCAATACAACACAAACAAGTGGCACGGCAGGAGGTGTCGTCGGAGGAGGAGGAGGTATCGGTGGTGTTGGTGGTGGGGGAGGAGTAGCCGGAGCAAATGCAGCTACTGGGGGTGCGGTTGGTGGAGCTGGCAGTAAGCCAACAGCTGACAGAGGCATCGAAAGACGCGGCCGTCCGCCACCACCAGAGATGGCCACGGGCTCCCAGCCGCCGCAGCAGCAGCAGTCCACGCCCGCAGCTTCCCAGCAGAAATACAAACAGAATGCAAATTCGGCGGCAAACACAAATCAAATTCCCGACACTAGGTAGTGCCTCTGATGATCCAGATGATCGATCACCACACCACATAACAGCAAAGATGCATCCACAACACCACATGTAGCTGCAGCAGCCACAAAACAACAAAAAATCTATCACCACCACTACCACCACCAATCCAACCAGAAGAAGAGCCACAACAGCAACAGCAACAAGAACTACAAGAAACACAGCCGTATATGTAACAACAAAAACAACCAATCGTAGTAGGGAGAGTAGTGCTGCTGCTCCCCGGAGGCAGGCTCCCAGGAGTTCAAGGAGTTCCCGGGAGTACCGATTCATCTCTAGCAGCTGCCCGACGCATCCGCCGCCGCAGCAATTTCGTCAAATGGAAAACTATATTATGTATCGTTTATTAAATATATTAAAATTTATATAATTATAAAAAAAAACAGGATGGAGAGATGTGTGCAGCAAGAAAATTATTGTAATCATTGAATTAATTATAATTTAAAGAAACCACAAAAAACGAAAAATAATTGACTTCTGTTCTGGCTTTCCCTCTGACTAAATTCGTAATTAATTTGTACGATTTACGAGACTAGTAGGATTATGGCGTGGCATTTTTCATTCCTTAAATCTTTCCACCTCCACGGGAGGCAAACTCTGGAGATCATAGGCGCTCTGCACTCCTCGCGGTAAAATACAGAAGAGCTGCTCCACCGCCTGCTTGACCTGTTGCTCCGAACAGTACGGATTGGCCATGACAATCTGGTGGGCCATCATCTTGGCTAGTTTCTTAAACAGAAATCGATTGGCAATGAGAGACTCCTGGAGGGGAGCCATCAGGTGCCGCACAATCCACGGGCGAATGCGGAGGATACAGCTGGCCAGCAGTACTTCATCCACCAGATCGATCGAGGGACTTGATATTTGGGCAGAAAACTCATCGTCACTGTCCTCGCCAAAGAGTATGTGGAATTTGTGCCGCAGCCTATCCTCGCACCGCCAGTCGGCCTCCAGCAAGCGAATCAGGCAGGCATTGAGTCGCCGGCGCTGGGCATACAGTTCGCAGGGCCAGCGGCTGGTGCCTAAATTCGTTTCACTGTGCTCTGCGGTTGATACCAAGGGTGAGGGCGCATCTTCAGTGTCGTCTATGCCGGGCAGCTCCTCCAGGATGGCCGATACCTGAAGGTCGTCTGTTGTGCTTTCAATCCCAAAGATTTCATTTAGATCGGTGTTCTCATCGCCAAATAGCAGGGCCATTTCCTTGCCAACTGCATCTTCGTCCTCCACTGGCTCCTGCTGTTGCTGCTGCTCAAGGACAACACGCTTGTTGCGACGAAGTTGACGACAGCGGCGACACGGGAGTTCATTGTCGGCCTCTGATTTTTCGAGTCGCGCCTGAAACAAATCGATTTTCTGGCGCAGCTCAACGCTGCCGTAATCGTCATCTGCATGGAAATTACTCTGACTGTGACTTATAATATCATTTGATGGCTCGGTGCATACGGTTTGCGTTGCCTTATCGACCAAACATTCGACAGAGTTGGCTGGCAGTGCATCCTCGCCCTCGCTCCCACTCTCGCTACCCATGAGCTTCATGTTGTTCAACAAAACGTTGGCCAGGCGACACTCCTGCGTATTCCTTTGTACGGTGGCTATCTGCGAGAACGGGACCCAAATTGTGTTAGCCAAGCAGCTTGCATACCACCCCAACATCCAGCCTACGTACCATCTTGACCATGCTCCGTTGATAGATCTGAGCAGCCATGCAAGCCTTGACTGCCATTTCCTCTAGCGTGCTCAGGCTCTGGGGGATGCAGGCCCACGCGGTGTTCTTGTGGTGATTCCTTGACTTCTTTGCCCAGGCGCAGACATTCTCCTGCAGCTGCCGCTCCAGGTAATGTACATATTGCTTACGAACCTTTCGATTTGAGGGATTAAATGCAGCCAAACATCAATAATTTTTTCCCATTTACTTACCACCTCTGTGAGCACCACGAAATCATTGTAACCTTCAAATGACATGCTTAATAGCTGCCTAGGACTCTCCACTATACGGCTTTAATTGACTTGGATCATTTTTAAAACGTTTATTACATGCAACGCGAGCTTTTTCCACTCTTGTCAGTTCAGTTTAAAAAGTTATTTAAGCAGGGTGGTTCGCACACAGCTGATTTTTGCAAATTATCGATAACTCCTATTTATATTATTTTTTTTTAGTTTCTTGAATTAATTACTTTACTAATTTTTTTTTATTCAATTTTTTTTTTATTTAAGAATTATTTTTTCAATCTCACAGGCAGAAATTTTTGTTTATAAACTATAGACTTGTTCATCTTGTCGGGCTACATACATATACATATTAACTGCTTTACATGCTCTTAGTTAAAGTGCCTATCTATTCGGTGTATAGTATAGTACATACATTTATGTATTATATTAGCAAAAATGTTTAAACATTTAACAAAGATCTTTCTTTCTTGCAGAGCCGCCGGTCCACCTCCACGGAAATTTAGCTCCGTGTTGTTTATTACACCTTTGTTATTTTGAATAACAGCAAAATGAAGCGTGAAGGAAATCTATTATAAATATATATATTAGTTTAATTGTGTTTTAAGGGCTACACTTCTGGAGCCAATGCCATAGATTTGGCCTAATTTTGAATATCAATATCCGCATGCTTCCTCCCGTTTGCATTTCGTGTTTTTAGCTAGTCTAGAAACATATTGTCGTCATCAAAGGTGAATACATTGTTGCCGGCCGGGGCGCGATCACTGGGAGAGGGACTTTCGGGCGAATCGATGGTGCTGGCTGAGGTTGAGTTTCCTGTTCCAGTGCCAATTACTGTTCTAATGTTTGAGCCGCTGGCTTGGGAGTCATCCATCCGCCATCCGTCGATCATGGATAGTGGTTCCGCATCGACATCGCTGCCGTCATTCGCCAAGGATTTGCGGCAAATCGGACAAGTACTGTGCAGATTTAGCCATGGCACTATACAATTCTCGTGGTACAGATGGGAGCACGGCAGCTTGCGAACGGTCTCATCTATTTTGAAGTCATCCCAGCAGATCGAACACTGAATCTTTTTCTCTACCTCTTCAGAGGTAATCTGCACATTTGGTATTTCATTGATGCGATTGCTCGACAGTGGCGGAGGTCCTGAGGTCTCCATTTGGTTGAGCATCTGGGTGACAATCGTGTCCAATCCCTCGCGCCCCCATGCATAGTCGCCCGGGTTGCCCATGAAAAACATGCGCGAGTTGCCGGGCACACCGCCCCCGGATGCAGTAACAAACTCTGCAGTGGCGCCGGCCAAGGGCAAGCTTTGCAGAAAGTCAAACAGGACGTTGTCCAGGCGATCCAGATTGGGCGGACGAACACGTCCGCCAGCTGTCAGTCCGACACCGGATGGCGCTGTCAGGGCGTTGTATCCCCCCACGTTTTGCAAATCAGACCGACGACGATTTGGTTCAATCGTGATCTCCAAGTTGGGCACATTACGCATGTTCAACAGCGAGACAATGTCGTTTCGTAAAGACTCCACATTGGACTCCGAATCGCTGGACGCGAGGATAAATGTACCGTTGGAGTCATTGCTGCCCGCAAGTGAACTGGTTGAGGGGGCTTCTGTTGCGGCCGTCATCTCAGGAGCGTTTGCCGGTAGCTCCTCAACAAAACCGTTCGAGCACAGGGGACAGGTGAAGTCCCCGCTTGGAATGTTAATCTCCACATTGCACTTGTGGCAAAAGAAACGCTTCAGACCGACAGTGCGATCCTCCGTATCCACTGCCTCTGCCATTTTTGCTGTCGTCCTTTTTCAATTGCAATTGTGCAAGCAGCAGAGTCGGGTCGGTCGGTATATTTTTTCTCCAGGTAGTATTGTTATTGGCCGTCTGCAAAAACTGACAGCCGTGTTTGTTGTGTGGGTTTTAGTTGCGGCACGTGTTTCGTTTCACAGACAAGGACAATGCACAGCCCAGCAGGCTCCACTTGCAATATTGAGTTTGACGAAATGAATTTATTTAACTTTTCTAAAAATAAGGCCTACGATGATCTGGTTCTCTGTAACCACCGAACTAGGTTCTAACAATAAGGCCTACTTGATCTGGTTCTCTTTTACCACCGATTAGTGGTGCCAAGATTCGAAAATAAGCTAAAACTAATTACACCCGAAAACTATATCATATTGTGGTTGTATTATACTAGTGTTTTTTTGAAATTAAGCTCAAATATTTTAATGGCAAGTCGCAAGTAGTTGTTGGGTTCGAATGGGTTATTTCACTCCCAGCACCTTTGCTAAAAATATTCACAATATCTGCTCCACAAAATCATTGGTATTTTTTTCGATAACTTTAAAATTATCGGCATGCGTAAACAGAACACGCTAAATTTGTATTCAAAGCACTTGGAATCCTACAAAACATCAAAATTGATAAACAGATTATATAACCCTATAAACTATAAAAAGCTAGATCGATTCAAAATATGCCAAAATGACCGCACGGCCAAAAACTAGTTCGATAGCAAATTTCGTCTGAGGCTACCAGCTTGTCATAAAAAGAAAAACAAGGTGATACTTAGTACATTTAGTACACTCCATCTGGCAGCGCTAACCAGAAACAAAAAGTCATCTTCAGGCGGCGATTAGCATTTTGCAAAAATTTATAATTTCCAGCAAGTTAAATTAAACTAGAAGTAAACTGCAATGTCGATTTTAGCCTACAACGGTGGCTGTGTTGTGGCCATGCGCGGCAAGGACTGTGTGGCTATTGCTACGGATCATCGCTTCGGTGTCCAGGCGCAGACCATATCGACTGACTTCAAGAAGGTGTTCCACATTGCCCCACGTATGTTTCTGGGGCTCACTGGACTGCAGACAGATATTCTGACGGTGCGCGATCGTCTGATGTTCCGCAAGAATCTGTACGAGACCCGCGAGAACCGTGAAATGGCACCCAAGCCGTTCTCTGCAATGCTCTCCAGTTTCCTCTACGAGCACCGTTTCGGACCATACTTCATCGAGCCCGTTGTTGCTGGCCTAGATCCCAAGACACTGAAGCCCTTTGTTTGCAACATGGATTTGATTGGCTGCCCCAACGAGCCCGATGACTTCGTTGTGGCTGGAACTTGCGCCGAACAGCTGTACGGCATGTGCGAGACTCTCTGGAAGCCAGACCTGCAACCGGACCAGCTGTTCGAGGTGATTGCCCAGTCCATGATGAACGCCTTCGACCGCGACGCTATGAGCGGTTGGGGTGCCACCGTCTATATAATCGAAAAGGATAAGATCACAGAGCGCTCGCTGAAGACCCGCATGGACTAGATGGGTGATTGGGGAGTTCTTTTTCTTATTTTGTAGACAACAACAGAAACATACATTTTATACAAATAAAATTTGTTTAGGTACAAAATATGCTTTTTAATAGTGGTTATTATTCCTCTTTCCACTCGACGGACTTCTTGGCAAGTGCCAAAGCCGCCTCCTTGGTCTTGGCTCCACCAATGAATCCGTTGTGGTGGACAAATATGAGATCTTTAATCCCGGCCAGTTCGCTCAGCTTTTCGTCTCGCGCTCCCCTCCAGGGGGTGGGCAGAAATTTGCGTCCCACAAAACTACCGGGACTTAGAGGCACTCCAGCCACTCGCCAACCGCTGCCATCAGAGAAAATAACCAATTTTGTCACTCCTTTAACATGGTACTCCTTTTCCAAATCTGCCAAATGAGCTTTCCATGGGCAGAACGTTGACAACAGGATTATCTCGCCCGTCGGGTAGATGGTCTTTGCCTCCTTCAGAGCAGTGCGCACATGGTCACGGGCCGCAATCCAAGAGCAGGCCACATCCAAAACGTTGTCGACAAACTCCCTGCCAACTACATCCATAGCCTGCTTAAAACGCTGCTCGATATCAACATCCGTGTCTTGCCAGGAGGGATTTAGCCTACCCACACGTGCTGACAGATGAGTGTTTATCTTATAGCGTGGCTCGCCTCCGTCATACATATTCACGCCATTGTCAATGGCATCCAGTTCACTGATGAAATTCCCATAGATCTGCACAAAGGCCAGTTGCAGATTATCCGGCGACAGCTGGACATTACGCTCACGCTTTAGGATACTCTGGATGACCCGCTCGCCGTAGTGAGTATAGATTAGGCCAGCGCTGCTCAACCTGCCACGGATTAAGATTACTACACGTAAGATTGAATGCTCTCGATTTCTCAGTTATGTATTTACCGGATGTTGAAATCCTTGGAGACCTCTGGGCGAAGCATGTTGAATGTTTCCTTGAACGATGTCTGATGATGGTCGTACCATTTCTTGTCATGATCGTACACACTGCCCACATCCACTATGAGGTCACACTTTTCCCTCAGTGCCTTATCGTCACGACTGCGGAAGATCTCGGCATTCTCGTACTCCGGCAATTGTTTCAGCATGAAGCATGCCACAACCTCGTCGCAGTGGAAGGTTCCGTTGTGTGTTCCAATCCATAAGGGAGTTGGGCGTTTCGAAGGAGAAGCATCATCCATTCTGGTTAATTTTCCTGCGTATAGCAACTATTAAGAATGTTTTATTCATTTAAATTATTGTTTTATTGAATACGTACGAAAAAAGCGACAAAAACGAGGCAAACAGACCCTCATAAAAATATCGAAATATCAAAAAAAAACCACATAAGCCCCCTCTATTTAAACAGTTCAACGACTTGAGGTAAATGGCGGAAAATATTACTGATTGTAAATTCTTCTTGTAGATCCATGAAATCTTTCCTTTGAACTTAAAAAAGAACGATATCTTTCACGTGAACTATGCTAAAATGATAAAATGAGCCTTATTTTCGGTAGAATATTCAAATACCTTCATGGTCTACAATGGGTTAATCTTTCTCCGTCAAGGATTGGACACCTTATTGCTCAATTTTGATATTCCGTCGAATATTACTAGCTATATACAACATTTAGCCATGCCATAATAATTTTATACGATTGATGAATCTATTTGCATTTTTACGCAAAAAGAGGTTTTAGCGAAATTGACTTATATTGACAAAAAACAAGTAGCGAAATAGGTCAATCAAAACAAACGAAAAAGGAAATTGCTCAATTTTGATATTCCATTAAATAATGCTGACTAACTAAATCTTTCAGCAATGCCCACATAGTTTTATCCCATTGATGAAAAAATTTTCTACAAGATTGGATAGTTTTTAATCCTTGCTTTTATTGTATTTATTGTAAAAAAAGGTTTAAACGAAAAAGTTCAACAAAAAAGAGTCGCTATATTGCGTGCAAGCCGTAGTATACGCCTTTGTATACCCTATTTTGTTAATTTTTTATGAAAGTATAAAATATTGATATGAAGATAAAACCTAACTAATAAAGACCGTTTCTCAAATTTACATTTTTTTGACATATTCATGTATGAGTGTTTTGTATAAAAATCTCGATCCTGATACCTATTCTTGGTCCCTACAAGAAGACAAAAAGCTTTAAAATATCGTTGAAATATTGAAAATAAAATTAAATGATATTGAATAATATTAAAATATTTGAAAATGAATTGATTTTGCCAAACATATTCACAATTCCATAACATCCATTTCCCCCAGGGTATGTGTGCATGGAATGGGACTCATTGTTGTCAACCGGCTATGACGACTAATTCCTGGTTATTCTTTTTTCCGTCGAATATTCCCAGCTATATAGGTCTCTCAGTTTAGCCCAGATAATTTTATATGATTGCTGAATCAATTCTAATCAGGATTAACTACTTTTAAAAACTTGCATATTTTTTGCTTTGACAAAAACACGGCTTCAACAAAAATGTTCAATTGTCGCATGTTGTGACGTCAATGTTGCTGGTTTTTGCAGACTCATTTGTTGTCGACCAGGGTATGGGCATTTGTATACCCTATTTCGTTAATATTATATTAAGATACTGTTTTCCAAGCTGCTTTCAAATGTAATTAATAAAGACGTTGTCTTAGATTGCATTTTTTTGGTCTATTCATGAATTTGATTAGGTGTTTGTAAATAAATCCTGATCCCAGTACCAGTTCTTGGTCTCTCTGACTAGTTTCTGCATTAATTAGAGCCTGGGATGACACACATTTCTGCAACTCTATATCATCCACTTCCCCCAGGGTATGTGTGCATGGAATTAGCAACATGTTTGTGTATGGAATGGGACTCATTGCTGTGAACCGGTTATTACAGATTCTACCCGATTCAAATAAATACCAAAATATACCATCTAATTTAAAAAATATACCGTAAATATACTGACGAATTCAAGTTCTATTTTACATATTACTCGTTTTTGATATTCCGTGGAATATTACTAGCCACAACAGCACTGATTAGCTATCGAATATATGGCTTTCCCGATAACACACGAGCATTATATCACAGAGTTGCAACTCTGGAAACCGTATTTTTAAACGTTACATTTGAAAATCTTGTAGTAGGTAGTGTAAGATTGATAAGTTAAATTATTTAGATATGTTTAAGTGGAACAATTAAGTGCTGAACACGAAATAATTGTACCAAGCACTGCCAGCTTATCAGAAAACTCAGTCCATTACTCGTTTGCATGGGCTTGTTGATCTAGGAAATTAGCAAGTGTCGACTAATTTGTTAAACAACAATTTATTGAAACCATTTCGATGTTTTTGACTGTCGGTTCATGAAGTAAATCATAGGGTCTGAAAGTGCTGAAAATTTCAGACCCGTTTAGTCAGCATCCTAAACCCAAGACCAACGCATGGATATTGATTGGATAAAGCGAAATTCATCAAACTAATCAAGAAATAATGGCAGAAGCCCGTTTGCGCCGAAATATAAGTCGGCAAATACCCGCAATGTAAGATTTAAAGAGTACAATAATACCCTACTTTGCTTAAAATATTTGTGAATCGTGTAGATTAAAAATACATTATTGAACTGTGATGCGTGATGCGGCTTATATAACCAGCTTCTGTTGCTTTAAGTTATTTAGATATCGTATTTCCGTTGATTGTGAGCTGAAAATGAGCAAGTGTCTGTTGTTGCGGGTCTGCGAAAAAAACATAAATCACACTGCTGGCTGATGCTGATGAGAACGATCAGATCACGTGTGCGCGAAAACACAAAAAAACCGTTTAATTTAAGTTGCTACAAAGGTGTTCTCAACCTGCGTTGTTGTCCCTCTCTCCCACGACCTTCGGGCGGACAGAAAGCAAGCTCGGAAATCGACAGCTTCAAATACAAACGGAAACAGCAGGCAGCAGACAGGCTCAAAACTCGTTTCCAAGCACTTTTCCAATTGCGTAGACGGAACGATCATTCAATGAAAATGCACTTTGGATGACACCCAACCGTCATAGAGAGCAGAGGGGTACAGCTTTGGGGGTGCTTGTCAACACTGCAGACCATCGCTTATCACGAGACGGTGAACCCAAGCTTCATTCAAAAGTGCTCTTATCATTCGTATTTATTTTGAAGTTCATTGCCACTGCGGGGGGAGGCATACAAAAGTTAAGTGTATTTCCATAATTACCGTTGTAATTATATTTTCACGCCCATGAACAAATAAACAAACAGCTCTAATAAACACCTTTTTAGTAGGGGGTATGCATGGAGTTCAGGGGCATATTGTGGATGCTGCCTATGAATGAACACGTTCGTCTTTCTATCTACATATATGAATAGCCTAAGAACTTGGTATGTGACTAGTGACTGGAACGTACAAAACAACCGTTTGTTCCTATATTTGTATCACTTTCTTCGAAATGTTGATAGGTTCGAAGACCTATTCCGATTAGAAGGTATCTGTTGGTCGTCGCCTTGTCTAATATTTGCACCTACGCCCATTTAACTTAAATTAGCGCCGCATTTTCCAGAAACAAATTGCTTAATAATTGTTCGTACAAATATGTGAGAAATGCTTGAACGCGACAAAACTCAGTTAGGAGCAATTATATGCATTACATATAAATGCCATGACTAGTATGTGCTTATACGCAGAATTCGTTAGTCAAATAAGTTATCGAAATCAACAAATAAGCAATTACATAATTATAAGGAAATTGGCTTAATTTAAATTGAAATTTATACGACTTTGATTGCACTTAAGAGCTTAAGCCTGAGAGCTGCTATTCTTCTGTGAAGAGATCAAAGAGACGGGCTGTTCTATGCATCTGTGACAGCATTATGCAATTCTCTTCCGACTTGGGCGAGTAGATGCATTATAGTACATATTCTTGTTTGAACCTGAACCCCAGTCGGAATGCGGGATGGATGTGAACTTAAGTTGCCTCGGCCGGGTATCAACTGTCGACGGGAGGCGCTACTGACGCTGCCTTGGCGGCTTAGCATTTGCAAATAAAGATTCAACAAAAATTATAAAATTCAGTAAATCGATTCCATTCTGAATCGATTGGAAGAAGACTGACTTATTGCATGGCATAATGTCGTATGCCGCATCGCATTGAGGCGGTAACCGGTTTGTCGGCAGCTCAATTATTTTCCCTGCACACAACGATGGCACGGCGCAATCAATGGAATATCTTTTAAGGTGTTTTTTTGTGTTTGCCGCTAAATCGATTACCAAATTTCGATCCAACATTCGTATTGACACAAATGCCAAAGCGCGCCTGGACTGCAAGCAAGAACAATGCACGGGAGAGGGCTTAAGCTTTGATTGTACCCTCTGCAAAAAGGTTATGATGATTTTCAGTAGATCTGAATATATATGTGTGCAATAGCCCCACTCCGTATATAGAAGGGAGAAGAGAAACTTGTACCTTTCGATATATATTCCATCACCTATTGACCGTATACGCGTAGGAACGATTGACTAATCCAGGGTATCAAAAGTTTCTACATTCCCTTTTTATCGAACCTTATTTTCTTGTTTTTGCTTTGTTCGCGGCGCGCCGTTTTGTAAGCTCAGCTTAATGGAAAGCTTTACTCTCCCTCTCCCACTGCCTGCTGTTATTCGTATTTACTGCTCTTTGTTGTTGCCTTTGCTGTTACTCGTATACTGTTGTTGTTGCTGTTACTCATACGTACTGTGGCAACCATTGTTGTAACGGAACCGAAAGCGACAATCCGACGAGCAAAATACACGGCTAAAGCTTTGGTCTCGGTTTCAGTTTGTTTTGACCGGGCGACGCGCTCTGAACATAGAGAGATCTCCTCCTCCGATCCAGAGAGAACCTACGAGTATACCCCCGCGAACGGACATGGTTGAATTTAACACGTAGAACCTAAAACAGAAAAATAATCACACTATACTTAACGGTTAACTTATTCTCTCAAGTGCATGGCGAAAAATAATTGAAATTTGGCCAAAAATAGAAGTTTGAAAACCCATTTAAAATCCTTAAAAATGAATATTCATATACGCCTATGTGTGGTATTAAGTAGTGGCATTGATTACTCAGCAGCTGCAGTCACACACACGCGACTCTGATAGCAATCAAAGGCGTACCCCCCTTCGGTGTAACCTTTTTATGAAATATGGCTAGAAGTCTGTGGTTGCCAGTTCTTGGCCATCAACTGCAGACAAATTTGCATTAAGAATCGTTAATTGCAAAACACAATACGTGTACAAGTGCCTTAGTCTGTAGGCCAGAGGAGCGGAACAGTTGACAAATATTTCTTCTACAAATCCATAAAATAATTAAACAGACAAGAACTCAAACAAAAAAACATATACTATATATTGTTTGTGGTCCAATAAAAAGAGTAATTATAAAAAACGAAAGTAAATCAGGAAAACAACATTAAGGAGGTGCCCATAATGGTGGATCTCTGATCAGTATATATCGTATAACCCCGCTTTGTGATCAGATCAGTGTGCCACAAGGTACCATCGTAAACGATTCCCACTTGAGATCTGCTAAAATTCAGTGTCTTTTGATGGTGCGGCTGCTTTAAGTGTTTTCGGTTCATGATTTGAGGTGTGTCTGATTTAATCATATCATATATTATGCGATCTTTCTTTCGTTAAGATCATCTGTGAAGATCAATATCTTAACCGGTTTAAGTGTGGAAATACGCATCTTATTGACGTATGATCTGCCATACCGAAATAAACAAAAAAACAAAACTCCAACTCTAACCCTAGCCACCCGACATCTGAACTGGTTTTAAAAGTATCTTCAAGGTTTTACCTTTTTTTTTGTGGTCTGTTGTGATATTTTTTGGCTTACTTTGCCAAGTCACCTGCAAAAGTTTTCGGGCCCCCAAATGTCAATAAACTTTGAACTAAAAAAAAGGGTTACAAATCTCTCTTAAAGTGTACTTTTACTGAGAGAAATTTATTCTTACAGGCTTATGCAAATTCCTTAATTCCCTGCAAAAAGGTGGAAGAATATGATATGTATTACGCATAAATTTGGTGTAATTTGTTGTCAGATTTCTTTGAATTGAAACTGAATGCACTTCCACTTAAAACCATCAAGCCCATCGCCACATGGAAACGTATAGACGCTCTGTAAGAGTATAAGCCATAAAAAGAAATTATTTCCAATACGCACATATAAACACGTAACGTAACATTCATTTGTGTCCCAAAAACAAAAAATCTTTAACCGCATAATAAGCAAAAGAAAGCAACAGCCGATGGCACTACGAATATTCAATTAAAAGCTATTTTGTGTTTGTTCGAAAGGTTTTTTTGCCACTTAGCACTAGCTTTGGAGTCTCAGTCCCTCACTTATAAGTAAACATAATGATCCCCGTGATGATGGGAATATAATTTCCAACTAAATGATCGCTAGACAGCAGTGAAAACGAACATCAAACACAAATCAAACGGAAACAGAAAGCACAAAAGCAAACCAACAGCTGAAAAAACAGGCGCATCGCGTATACGCCACCATGTCCAATGGCAAGGCTGCTGCCGCAGCTGAGAAAAATGGGTAAAAATTACAGTGCATTCTTTCCGAACAATTCTAGCTTAAACAATAACCAATAGTTAATTGCTAAATGAAATTAAATACATTGCATTTTCTGTTTTGTAGCTCATTGAACGATCGGCCATTGTTCATGCAAAATGGCAATGGACGTCTGGCCCCCGCAAACGATGTGGAAGTCAGCAACTTCCGACGCGCCCTGCCACAGTTTTTAGCTGTTAGTATTAAGAACATATTGCTATTCGGTAAATAACATTAAAAATTCTAGTTAAAATATGATTTTTAGAGGAATGAAATTAATTTGTTTGAGAAATTGATTGAAAATTCAATTCGATCATCTTGATTATTACCTTTAATAATTACCCAAACTTGTTCGGAATACTACGAGTGTGTCTAAATGTTATTGGAATTTCTATAAAATACTTTGTTTTAAAGCCATGTGGAATGCATTTGCATATAAACCTCATTCATTTGGCAGGATTAACATACATCAAATGTTGTCTCATTAGCAAGCGTTTAATTGGGTGATATTTTATATAGTTAAATATACCATAAACAAAATTTTGCATACGAAATGCCAAAGAATTTAAAATATGTAGATGTCGCTTTAAATATATTAAATATTCCTGGGTTAAAAACCAGCAGATATATCATCAGATCCTTCAAAAATGTATGTAGGTGCCATGAACTCAATTTCATTCCCTTAAAACGTGCAAACATCTTGTATGGGTCCTTTGATATATCCATGAATTATCCACAGGCTATGGCATGACTTTGGGCTTCCCCACAATTGTGATACCTGCCATCCAAGGAGGCGAGGGCCGCAGCGAAACAAACAGTGATATAATCCTCAACAAAGATGAGATATCCTGGTTCAGTAAGAGACAAAGTTTGAGTTGGAGTTTATCGAGTGTACTGATCTCTCCCTTTGACTTCTTGAAGGTTCCATCAATTTGATATGCGTGCCGCTGGGATGCCTGTTCTCTGGCGTGCTAACACAGCCGCTGGGCAAGCGGCGTGCAATGCAGGTAAGCCATAACCCACTTAGCCGCAATCATCCTCATCATCACCTCTTACCCATGATCCTCCTCCTCCTCCTCCTCCTCCTCCTCCTCCTCTGACCATTAAATCACGTGGAACATGGAACATTGACATACTGATCCGAAATCGGAGCTGCGTGACTTCTACTGAATTTTGTTGTGTAATTATGTTGACTCGCAATTGCGATCGATGCTTGTTTTTTGCAGTTTGTCAACCTGCCTATACTGGCGGCCTGGTTAATGTTTCACTTCGCGACGCGCACGGAGCATCTGTATGCGGCTTTATGCCTCGCTGGTCTCGGCGGCGGATTAATGGAGGCGCCGGTAATTGAATCCCACAACCACATTCATTAATTGCTCGAAAACGGTCCCCAACACGTGTCTGTAATAGGTCCTCTCGTAATCTTTGTTTGATTTATTGGATCTTTTGTTTAGGTACAAAAATTAGCATATTTCCCCCGAAACTTCAGAGCCTATTGCGAAACCGCAAATTGATTTAGGTGTGAAAAAAGATTACACTGAGATAAAAACAAAAACAATGCAAAAATGTGCAGTCAATAGAGGAGAGGGAGAATAGCCATAGATATAGATACATATTTACTAATTTCGTTCGACTGAGTGTGGTATGACATTGTAGAGGCGCTTTCCCGGTCGAACTTTATTGTTGTAGACGCACGTGACGAATCGTTTGGATCCGCTGTTCAGCATGCCACAGCCTACCAGGGTGGTCTTCATGTACGCCATGTTGGCAAACATCCACATTTCTCGGGAGGCATTGGCAGGAAAGGCATTCACATGTATGGGCGATAATTTGGATAAATGGTTCCACCAATTCGTTACAAAAAAGGACATGTGCTTGGCTGGCTGCCGACTGAGATCCACAAAATCTGAGGTCTCTGCCACATTGCGAAAGCGGAATGTGTTCACGCAGACATCCGCCGATTCCTCATTGCATTGATTGGTTACCCGCATCGCCATGAGCGCCAGTTCATCGTCCCAGTTGAACAAAGGCAGTCGGTTCGCTCTAGGAAGACCATGAGCTAGTCCCCGGTTCAATCGGGAGCGTACCCAATTGTGTAGCTCAATAATTTTCTTCATGCTTTTCTTGAGTTTCACGCCCTCGTGGCTTTTCCCACACTTGGGACCCCACTAGGCAGAAAAGCGAAAGGAGAGAAAATCTTCACTGATGAATCGCCTGATCGGATCGGATGGGCTGTTATATACTCACAAATTTCGAATCACAGGTCAGGTGACGTACTTTCCCTGGGCAGAGCTGCGACTTGCAATAGTTGATCGGCTTTGTTGGTTTGGGATAGGACTTGCGATCAATGTGGTAAGGATATTTCGTCTTATAGTAAATGAACTCTCCTGAAACATGAAAATAGTCTTTAGTTAGAAACAACACAGCAATCCATAAGATGTGCATTTTGAAACTACGGCACAGAAGCACATCGAAGCGTTTTTTATATATGTATAGACTTTGCCTAATTGTAATTTCTATGGTTTCAAGATTATTTAATTTGATTTCTTACGGCTTTAGAGGGTTGTATCAAGAATATCGGGACCGTTCTCTGATTGGTTTTCGAATGCAAAAATAGTCAATTTAACTTAAAATCTATCGATTGTATAGTTTAGGAAATAGTGTATTTTTCAGGACCACAAACTTTAGATGAACGTATTCTCTTGCAACAATAGCATGGCTTTTGTGGTTTTTCGACCTTGACCAACTCCTTGAGAGCTTCACCTGGGAGTTGTGTTTGTGCCACTTGCGAATGCCGCAGCCACAAGCAGCCGTTGCGAATTGCGAGATGCCAATCGCAGCTCTTAATGTCAGTCTCTGTGTAACGAGCAACCTTGATGCTTCTTTCAGGTGCTGACCTATGTGGCGGAGATCACAGAGCCCAAGTATCGTGGCATACTGTCAGCGCTGGGCACCACCTGTGTCATCACCGGTGTCTTTATACAGTTCATACTTGGCTCACTGATGGACTGGCGGAGTGTGGCCGCGGTGAGTTCTGCCTTTCCGGTGATTACCATCGTAATGCTGTGCTTTGTCCCGGAGAGTCCCGTGTGGCTGATCAGGGAGCAGCGTTTCCGGGAGGCCGTCAAGTCGCTGCAGTGGCTGAGGGGCTGGGTGCCAGAGCACAAAATCGAGGCGGAGTTCAATCAATTGTACGACGAATTGATCACACAGAAGGCCATCGAGTGCACAGCCGATGGGGTGCCAGTAGCACCCAGTCGTCGCACACTGGGCCAACGCCTACGAATGTGGCGCAAGAGAAGCTTTCTTTTGCCCTTTCTTTTGGTCTCGTTCGCCTTTTTCACAGGGCACTTTTCAGGCAAGACCCCCCTGCAGACGTACGCCGTGCAGATCTTCCATACCCTCAAGGCACCTATGAATAAATACCATGCCACCATACTCCTTGGTGTGGCCGAAATGTTGGCTACCATTCTGGGCGTGATACTCATCCATTTTACGGGCAAACGACCGCTGGTTCTGGTCTCCACCGTGGGCACGGGCCTTTGCTTCCTTGGCACTGCCACCTATGCCCACTTTCTCAACGAAGTGCCCGGATTCACAGTCAACAATGTGGTGGTGAATGCCTCATCGATTGTACCCAAGGAGGGCATCCTTTCGCAGGCGAACATATCAAAGATATTTGAGAACGAACAACAGGCCATTCTACAGGATCAGGTGGATCAACTGACGACGCTGCTGCCAGAGATGTTCGAGACAACTACAATGTTTGATTTGGAGTCATGGAATCGCTCCAAAAGGGAGCTGGAGACCACCACCGATGGCGTCCCAATGGAGACTACAATGTGGCCGACAGAGCCATCGAGCAGTCCGGAGCCGCTTCCAAATCCACCGCCCGCGATGGCCACCAGCTCTGCAAAGCCCCCCATTGCGGAGGATCTGCTGCTGGCTGTCCCAAAACAAGAGAAAAACTATCTCGTGTGGGTGCCACTCATCCTGCTGCTGCTATCCGCGTTCTTTTCGCATCTGGGCATACGCATGCTACCCTGGATCCTGATTGGTGAGGTCTTTCCAGCAGAAATACGCAACAGCGCTTCGGGTTTTGCTGGCGGAGTGGGCTACATCTTTGGTTTTCTGGCCAACAAACTGTTTCTGTGGATGTTAGCCGCCTTGACGTTGCCGGGAACGTTTGCCTTTTATGCCTCCGTGGCGTTCATAGGGACTGTGGTATTGTATTACACGCTGCCAGAGACCGAAGGACGTACGCTGGGTGTAAGTACCTTAATTATTCTCAATTAATTTTGGTTTATAATGGTACTCTTTTGTTGTAGGAAATTGAGGCTCATTTCTCCAAGAAATCCGATATGAATTTACTACGTAAACAGCCGAAAACGAAGGCTCCCATCAAAGATGAAATCCAGATGCCGGGAAATGCCATCAATGTGGACACAATGCAGAGTTTTCATGTGCCAATCACATCACAGCAGCAGTCCAAGATCATACATTTGCAGCAAAGTGACTTTACGCCCAGAACGGCCCAGAATGGACGAAGTGGGGCAACCAATCTCGCGTTTGAGGAGAGCAATACCACACATCTGTGAGGGGTTTGAACCCAGCCGAACCATCCTTTCCAAGTGCTTAACATTCCAGTGATATTTCTGAGAAATAAATCTAAATATTTAGTTATATGTTTACACAAGAATGGGCTTTGTTTTATACTACATCCTACCCAGAGAGACAGAGCGCATTGCAATCAATCGTTAACTACTCTTTTTATATGTGAACTCGAGGACTTTTTTTAACGTAATTTAAAGCATGCTTAGAAGTAATATTGTATAACACATTTCCATAGAGATATATTCTATATATATATGTATATATATATATATAGATTTATGTAGATAGAAGCAGCTCCTCCAGCATGGGGCTCCCTATGTCTCATCATCCTGCAGCTCAAGGAATTGTGTACAGATGTCTCGACTGCATTCGCCCTTGTTGTTAAATAGGAATTTATAATAATGTCCATCCGCACAAATGGCTAAATCGAGCAAAAAGCAAAGGGTAAACACAGGTATCCAAAGGGAGAAAGAAGGATAAGGACTCACCCACAACTGAATTTGGATCGGCACCAAAGGCACACACACACCGCGGTCCCTGTGGTATGGAGAACTTCACGAAACTCCATTGACTTGAGAAATACTTGGGTATTATGGGTAGCGAAGATTCGCGCGGCTTGTTATCCTCCAGATTGAAGACATGTATGGTGCCATGGTCGGAGGCAACGACAACCATGGTGGACTGGTGATTAAAGTTAATGCAAAAGATATTCGCATGGTTGCTGCCACGTCGCAGCTCTGAAACCTTCTTTCCATTCTCCGTATCGAAGATGCGTATGAGGGTTCCCTTCTCCCCTGCGGTGGCCAGACGTGTGCCTTGCAGATTTAAGGCAATGCAACTGATGGCCGCCTCGTGGGCAATCACCTCCAGGGGGGCACGCTCCGTGTTGGCAAGATCCACGATCTGGACATGGCCAGTGCGTCGGCCAGGGAATGCAAGTAGGCTTTTATTGCTGTGGGGGCAGAGCACGCACAGACCATTGGGATTGGCGCTGGTTTCGAAGACATGCAACTGCTGCGGCTGCTGGGTGAACGTAAATACCTTGATCACACCCTCCAGCACCACCACAATCCGATCCCGACGCAGTCGCACCGCACGAACCGGCTGATTGAAGTCCAACGATATGGCTGGTGATTTTTTCAAATCATCCCAAACGATCACTTTATTGGGTGGATAGAGCGGCCGTATGCCGCCACCCACTAAGGCAAGATAATTGCAGCGAAAGAGCATTTCAACATGGCTGAGACCGCCTAAGAGACGAAACAATGAGTTGACAGTAAAATTGGATTACACGGTTGGGGAAATTCATGTACATACCCTCGGGAAAGTATTGCCTCTCCTTTTCCTTCAGCGGATCGCAGTTGTAGACGCGAAAGCCCGTGTCCGTGGCACAGGCAAAACATCCTGCAACGCAATAGCAAATTTTTGTGGAAAATATTATAGTACATAATGTGCGTGCGTGTGTGTGTGTGTGCTGGCGCTGACTGGCTGGGCTCGTGAATATGTAAACAACATACCTTGGTCCTGGTTGAAGGCTGCGTAAAGCATCCCATTGCCATACGGATTTTGCTCCGTCAGATTCATTTGTGACGCTGCAGTGGCCGTCTAACCAAATTTCGTTTTAAGTTTGGCAGATAACAATTATCAGCAGAGCAGGACGGTGCGGATAGAGAATAAAAACAATAGAATCAGTGTTGATAAACGAACTTTTTTTTCGTGATTTTTATTTTTTTCCTGGAGGTATTTTTTTGGACACACTTAAGTCTTATGCTTTGACTTTATTTGCTTAAGCCTTATTTTAAGCACAATCCAGTAAAAGGCAGTCTTTTAAACTAGCCATTTGATTCATTTATCGGATAAAACTATGTGTTCAGGGCTGAGGATCGTATCTTGCTAGCAATATTAAGCCGAATATGATTTCCTATCGTGAAATTAATATTGACCCATTGTTGACCAGGGTGTATTAAAATAAACTCCACGAAAATAATTATTCTTGAAGAAGTTTTGCGCAGTTTATGTACAAGATATCGCAGGTTTTTTTTAAGTAAGCAGGAAGTATAGGATGGATATGCAGGGAACATTTACAAAAATTATTTTATTTCGTGGTTTAGCTTCAGGATTTAAACGGTTTAAATAAAGGGGCTTAAGTGTGCTAAGTTCGAATTTTCTGCTGTCTCCTACGACGAAAAAATGAGTCGTAATTTTGAATGGACTATTAAAAAGGGTATGGACAACAGGCCATGCGTTGCAATTTCTAGGCCGTGTTGCCTGTTGTCCACACATCTTTTTCCTTCCATTGTGTAGCAAATGTGTAGTAAACGTGTAGGTAAAATTGTGTATTTACGTTTTGTATAAAAAAAATCCCATTAAAGCTAAAAAAATCGGCCATAGCTCAAATCTCGCGTAAATCTGCGTGAATATAAGGCGATCAGATCACAATAAAATGGAAATCGGCCCAGATTTTAGTAGCTGGGATAGCGGCACCTTTGAGCCGTGCCGCACCTGCGGAACCTTTTACTCCACCGAAGACGAACTGATTAAGCCAATATTTTTCCCGACGACAACCGGCGTCGACGCCAAATTTGATGTTTCGATGGCCGAAATACTGCAACAGATGACCGACTGGAATTTAATGGTGAGTTAGCACGGACCGGCCATCTTTTATTCGGATCGAATCAAAGTTTTATATATGCCTCCGACACAGATACAAAAGGCAGACGGGCGTTCGCAGTACATGTGCACTTCCTGCATAGCTGAATTCCAGAGATTGCTGAAATTTAAGGTGAGCTGCTTGGAGACCCATGAGCATTGGGTGGAGCAACAGCAGAACCCTGGGATAAATATCAAAAAGGAACTCGACAGCCAGCCAAAGGAGAAGTTCTGTGCCTTCGTTTACCTGGACTCTGACGATGAAGTCATCGACGAAGACTGCAGTCAGCGGGTTTCCGCTCCCTTCGATATACAACATGTGCCCATTAAAGAAGAGCACATGGCCCGTGTGCCGGCACAACAGACTGAAATGAAATTTGTACCGCCAGAACCGCAACCAGAGCTTGCTCCGGTGGCTGTAAAAACCGAGGCGGATCACGAGTTCATATTTAAGACTGCGACCAAAGAAAAGGATCCAGATACTGATGGCATGTGCTCTGAAAATGAGACCAAACACGATCCCAATGCCACATCCATATCCTTTGATGATTCCATACCCTATGAAAATGACGAGAGCGATGAAGAAGTCGTAAAATTCACCTATGACGATGATGAAGATTCCACAACGATTCCGCAGCCCATACAATCGGCGTCTGTTATATGTAAGATCTGCTCCCATGAGTTCCCCAATCAGGAGCTTCACCAGGCGCATATGCAGAACATGCATCTTTCCAAAGACTGGGAGTGTCATCTGTGCGGCAAGAAGTTTTTAAATTCCAAAGAGTCGCGTCTTAAATTACACATAAAATTTCACAAACTCCAGCGGCGTTTGAAATGTCCGATTTGTGGCTTCTTTTCCAACACAAAAGAGATCCTCAAGGAGCACAAACGAGCGGTGCATTCGCGTACCGTGTGCCAATATTGTGGCAAAAGTATGTATCAGCCAAAGCATTGATATAATCATGGTAATAATACTTTTCCTCTCATTCCAGTTATGAAACCCAATATTCTGCAGTCGCACATGATGAAGCATAAGCATGGTAAGTGTCCTGAAATGTTCATTTTTAACCTAATTTTCTCATCTTTTGCTTGTTTTGCAGAACGCGAATCTCTGTGTGCTCAAAATCTTTCTTCTTCAGACCATAACCTGATGCCTGTTAGTCCTTTCGCTCCAGACCATAAGAACCTCAATGTTGACAACCATCTACGTCTGCCGTCGACTTCCTCTGTACTTCAGTCTCTTAACCAGCCAGGCACTTCGTCTGCACCCCAAGAGCATGCCTTAAAGCAGACTCTAGCTCTGTTTTCTCCAATGCCTTCTTCAGAAAATAAGCGCAAATATGGAGAGCTATCAAATACTTCTCCGAATCCGCTGCATTCGCCAGTCCAGCAGCAGCAGCAGCAGCTGCCACCCGAGGTACTGTCCGTTAATTCCTCTCCATTCCACCAGCAGGAGCAGGAGCCCACCACTGAGGAGAGTCTACCAGTGGCTTACTCTCCCATAATGCCAATTTGTGTGATACAATGCGCCTTCTGTAGCGACAGCTTTGAGGAGGCCCAGCAATTGCAGGACCATGTGCTGGCCAAACATGAGAATATGATGAGTCCACCCCAGAAAGTCAAGGCACCGCCACAGCTGCATTCCATTTCAATGGCCATAGACGTGGACATGGACAGTGAATCGGATTCAAGTCCTCAGAAATCATCCACTTTGGGTGAAAACCAGAGTAGCAGCTCCCGCAGCTACAGTTCCTCAAACAACAATTCTTTCGACAAATCCATCTTCAAGTGCCACATTTGCGGCAATCCATTCGATTTAAAAATCAAACTTAATCGTCATCTCAAGCAGCACAAGAAGGCGCCCTTCTAGGCGGCTCTACACCTTTTGTGATCTTCAACAGCACATCCTGGATTGGATCCTGGATCCTTAACAAATGTATTTTCACTCTTCAGTATGAGATCACAATTTTCCATTTTTTCCATTTTCCTTTTTCAAGTGCACAAATGTAATTAGTACTTGCTTTGGAAAATGCCATGCTCTCATTTACATATAGGTATTGTTTAAGCTAGGTACTAATATGGATAAATTAATGATTTATGTTGTGCATCGATTGTAGTGCATCCTTGAAGAATAGGTTGCCCAGGAGTCGAGCCATAAAAGCAAAAACTTAAAAAAAGGTACACAGCTTCCAAATTATAATTTTTAAAAAAACCACAACAATTAAATGGAAATAAAACTTGAAGTTTTCCAATTTAATTTTTTGGGAAAATACAAAAGAATAATTAATTGGAAAAAATTCAGATAATTTTTGTATACAAATAAAAACTAAATAAATTTTTTTTTCTTTTTTTTTATATATATTTTTAAAAGTTAAAAGAGTTAAAAGTGATTTAATAAAGAAAAAAGAAAACTAAATTTAAATATACATATGAATATTTTTTTTTGCAAAATTAAAAACAAACAAACTACCAGAAAAAAATGTGCTCTTCTTTTGATTCAGTTTGAGTTTTATTGGGGGGTTTCTATGTGGTGTGTGCCGGCCGCTGCAATACGCGAAGCGACCGACACTCTAAGCATTAATTATTTGCAAGAATTTTTTGCATAAAATTAGAATTATAAATTACACGATGTGTTTAGAGTAAATCAAATAAAAATGTAACCCCAAGAAGAAGGTAAACAACATGATTAACAAGCCTCTCCCACTGGGACTGCCACTCCGCACTGCACTCCTAGTCCTCCTGCTAATTACCATTCCCACTGGCCGCCGTCTTCAGGACCGTTGCCGGCATTAGTTTCTTAGCCTCTCCCCCGGCCGTCGTCGTCACAGTGATCTTGCTACCAGCGGCAGCAGCAGCTCCTGCGGCCGTCACCATGGGTATCACCTTCATGTTGGACACCGGCTTGAGGTTCATGCCCTGCAATCCCTGCGAGAAGAACAACTGTCCGCCATTGCCTTGCACGGCAAAGACGAGATTATTGCCAGCTGTGGCTCCTCCTGTGGCATTGCTGCTCCCCGTGCTATTCGAAGTGCCCTGCTTGTTAGCCAACAGGACGTTCTTGGCCAGACGTAGGGTCTGTGTGCCGCCAGCCCCAATCAGCAGGGTCTTTGGTGCAGTCGCGATGCCACTGGATGCCACTGTGGTGAGGTGGTTGTTGGTGGTGGTGCTGGGGCTGCTGCTGCTGCCGCTGCCACTGGTGGTGGGCGCCAAGCGAAGCAATTGGTTGCCCATGATCACGGTCTGCATGGGTGCCCCACCGGGACGTGCGGGAATCTGCAATAGAAATGCATTAATAAAGAATTAAGGAGAGGTTCCTTTGCTGGATTTCGTACCGCTCCTTGGATCTTCAGCGTCTGCCCGCCAATTACAATGCTCTGTGTCGTACGCACAGCATTTGTTCCCGCTGTTGTCGTTGTCGCTGTGGGTTGGGTGGTCACAACACTACCGCCTCCTAGCTGCTTGATTGCCTTGGCATGCAGCAGCAATGGCTTGCCCGGCAGCACTGTCGTCTTGCCAATGATCTTGGGCACCATCGTGGGTCCTCCAGCGCCCGTTGCACTCACAATGCGCGCCATCGTCGGCAGATGCTTGGCCTGCACTTGGATGGGCTGCGTTGCTTGGCTTTGATTGGGCGTCAGGGTGATGACATTGCCCGCCGAGGAGGTTGCCAACTGGATGATGTTGCTGCCAGTCGTTAGGAGTTTCCCTCCACTCTGCTGCTGTTGCTGCTTTTGCAGCAGACTATCCAGCGTAATGATCTGCCCACCCTGAGTGGTGGGGCTACCACTCGCTCCGCCCGCTGCTGTGCTCACGGGCGTTGTTGTCCGTATCACACGCGTGGCATTCGAGGTGCTGACCACCGTTGCGGCACCTCCTGCCGCCGCTTGCTTGAAGTTCTGCAGCACAATCCTTTGCTGTGGCGACGACAGATTACCCTTGACAGCCACCGTTCCTCCAACGGTGGCCGTTGTGGTGAGTATTTTGGGTGAGGTCTTGGCCAGTGCTTGGAAAACTATCTTTTTGTTCGACGAAATGGCTGTATTTCCTGTGAAATCAAAAGAGTATTAGATTAGACACTGGAAAAGATCTCAGAAGTGGCAGGGCACTCACCCACTAATATCCTTTGCTGTGGCGTACTCTGCACTGGCGATGCAATCTTTGCCGTGCCACCCATCGCCTTCTGCTTCAGTTGTTGTTGCTGCAGCGTTGCAAAAGCCTGGGGCGACATCTTCACGATGCCTCCAGTGACGGCACTTACGGCCGTGCTACTGCTCGTTGCAATGGTTATGGGTGAAGTGCTGGTCTCCGTTGATGTTGACACTGATTTATTGGATATTATGGAGACGGCGCCAATCTTTTGCTGCACCGGACGCACTGTCGATTGGGGTACAACGCGTGAACCCAGTATCTGCACTTGCTGTGGCTTTGTGTGGCCTGTGGCTGCCGCACCAGCGGGCAGCAATCGTATAATATTCTTGGGCATCTGCGGGCGTGGACTTATTGTCATCGACTTGGGTTTGCCCAGCACTTGAGGATGCTGCTGCTGCTGTGGCGAGTGTAGCTGCTGCTGATGCTGGTCCAATGGTATGATAAAGTTCCCTATTTTGCTCGTTGTCGGTGTCTTTTTGATCATCAGCTTTTTGTTAACAGCCGCCGTGGTCGATGATCCTTGGGTAGAAGTGGGCGTGGTGGCCACATGAACCGTCTGCATGCCACTGGGCGTCGATACCAGTATGGGTGTGGTGTTCTTTTGAGGACTGATCTTGGATATAGAAAAATTACCCGCCTTTGGGGTCCCCACAGCCACGGGTCGATGCACTGCACCCATGGGAACGGGCTTGAGCAGGGATTTCTGCATTGTCGGCGACGGGATGGGCGTCGGAATAGCAGTGGGCGAGTGCTGGGCTGTTGTGCTGGTGTTGTTGTTGTTGTTGTTGGCAGGTGGTATGTTGTACTTGAGAGGCGGCACGGGGGGGCACTTGACAGGGAGCGGAGGAAGCTTCTTCACTTGCAGGAGAGCAGGAGGAGTGGGATTGCCCACAGAGGCTACCAATGCTGGCATATCCTGCATTTCCATAGAGCTTTCGCCATCCTCCTTCTTTGGCTTGGCCAGGTTCTTCTTTTGCTGCTGTTTCTGCTTCACCAGCGTCATGTTGAGCTTGTGCATCCGTTCGAACTCCTCCTCGCTGCGATTGCGATGCAAGTAGATCCAGATCTTGCGCTTGGCATCGTACTTCACACAGGGATCGATCCCGCCGTGCATTCGATCCAGCGCACCGCTGACAATCGTCTGCAGGACGTTCTCCGCCGCCTGATGATTCACGAACTGCGAGCACTTCAGCAGCTCTGAGATTTCCGAGCGTGTACCCTCGCCATTGGGCAGCCGGGCCGTGGCGTCCCTTACCAGCGTCAGAATGGTCACAAACGGCGGTCGATCGTCCACCATCACGGCATGTCCTCGGGCCTTATTTAGGGGCAAGCTCTGGGTGTAGATGCCCTTGACGGGACCCACCACGCTCTCGTAGCCGTTCAGGCGATACGTAAACGGTCGATGGGGATACTCGAAGCGTAGCCTCTCCTGCCGCTGGAACTCCAGGATGTCCGCCTGGCTGGCCGTGCGCACCGTCCAGGTGGTGGGGCACCGTGGCGGCGGCGTCGGCGATGCATCCACGTGCATGGACGTGGGTACGGTTGCAATAAACATGGCCCCCGGGCTGGGATTCAGATGCACCGTCGTGGCTACGGATTGCTCCTCCTTTTGGGTCTTCAGCCAGTACTGGCAGAGGGTGCACAGTCGCGCATCCGAATCCCTGCCAGCGCCAATCCACTGGTAGATATTCAACATGGTCTTGTGCTCTATGTAGGGCACATATTCCGCCGGCAGTGGGCCAACATCGGCCGCCAGAAAGTTGACTGCGGACTGCAGCAGCAACGACCAATCGGGCTGCTGGATTCGGGCCACATCACCCGTGGGGATGACAACATCGGAATGTTTCTCCCGCCAGGTGGCCAACAGAATCTGCAGCTCTCCGTAGGTCAAACGATGCTGTGGCGTGGAAACGAACAGATCTCGCAGCAGAGAGAAGTAGCAGGCAGGGCGAGGCGATGCCGCAGTTCGAATCACTTCCCCTCCTCTGGCGGGGGGACTGCCTACGATGTGGGCAGCCGCCTTTAGAGGAGGATTGGTTGGGGAATTGGTTGAAAGATTGGAAATTATGGTTGAGGCTGGCGTTGGCACACTTATGGGCTCCAGCTTGGGGATCAATGCGGGCACCGGAGCAGCAGCAGTCGCCGCCGCTCCTATTTGTGGTGGCATTTTCTTTGGCATTAGATCCTTGGGAACATGATCCTGCTGTTGCTGCAAATGGTGCTTCTGCTTCTGCTGCTGCTGCGTCTCTTCTTTGATGAAGATATCCTCCTCGGGCTCGTTTTTGACCACCCCAATGCGCACCAGAGCGGGTGGATCGGGATTGAGGCGCGCCAGCAATGCTTTTGGCTTGCGTCCCGGCTTGAAGCTGCCCACAAACTGTGCCCGCGTGCAGATATCCCTCAAACGCACCTCCGATGTATCGAATTCGGGATTTTCCTGTAAACAGAAAAATACATTTAAAGTGTCCCTTTTTTTGGGAACCGAAGACCAATGCTTACCGGTTGCTCCACTTTCCGTCGCTTGTAGTCCCGCAGATACTTTTTGAAATTCTTATCATTCAACTGCGGGATTCTGCCGGCCTGCATGGAGCGCAGGACCTGCTCATCATCCACACCAGGGCGACGCTTGAAGAAGGTATTGTAAATGCTATTCTTGTCCGCCGCATTCGAGGACCTCACGGCGGTCTCCTCCATCTTGGGCTCCGCCTCCATCTTGGGCTCCGCCTCCATTTTGGGCAGACGCTTCATTAGATCCGCACACTCCTCGTCCTCTTCCTCGGCACTGATCTCACCCGAGGGCACCTTGAGCTCTTGGATGACCTCCAGGAGCTCCTGGACATACCGCTTCTTGGCCCGTTGCGAGCACATTTTGTTCTCCATCGAGAGCGCTGGGGGTTTTCGCTTGCGCGGCCGTGGCATCATCGACTTGGCGGCAGCGGCAGACTCTTCCGGCGGCGACGAGGTATACGCCAGCTTGAGCATGTGCTCGCGGGAGAGGAAGAGCTCTTTGGCCAATTGGCTGAGACGTTCGGCCTGCTGGAAGCGGAATTCGCGCCGACTAGAGTGGTGGATGCTGCGACGCAGCTTAAGGACATCCGGCCGGAGGTTACCATCCTCCAGCTGCCGCTGCAGCTGCAGCAGAGGCGACTGGCCGAACCGCTGAAGGCCACCATTAAACAACTGAATGAGCGTACGCTGCTGCTCGGCCCCCGCCTGCGGTGCAGACACCAGACCCGTGAAGTCGGGCAGCAGGGACTGCAGCCGCGCCTGGACATGCTGCGGCAGCAGTTGCCATGTCTCCATCGAGAAGAACTCATGAAAGATGGCGGAGTTCTCGCAGAGACCCCGCGGCAGGCGAAAAGTGTCGCGTTTACTTAGCTGCGCCAGCTCCAGTTCATCCGATTGGCAAGTGGTGGTGTCGTCCTCCGTCTCGGATTCGGTGATCGCATCCTGATCGGAGATATCCTCATCCTCGACATCGACGTCGTCCTCGGGCAGTGAACCGGGTGCAGAGGAACTGGAACTACTGCTGCTCCGATTGCTGCTGGCGCCGGAGCTGCTGCTGCTCCCGTCGCTCATTTGGCCAATGTCATCCTCCTCCTCCTCCTCGGAGTCCAGGCTGGGCCTCAGCATGCTGTTGATGTTTATGTTATTGCTCATTTTTGTAGCAATTTTTGTGTCGAACAGCGTTTTTCCTTTTGTTACGTGGGCAGAGCACCGCACCAAGAGCAATTTTTTTTCTCTACACTAAGTTATAATTTTTGTCTCTTACGCCGCTGCTGCTGCCTCGTTATATCAAACATATTAGCTGGTTGTTTTCTTCTTTTTTTATTGCTTCGCAGCATGTTTTCTCTACGATTTTTTCGGCATTCCTCACGAGACGCGCCCATTTTGCAATGAGTTGGCAGCTTCTGCCCGAACATTACGCTGATTAGGGATGAACCGATATGAGAGTTTCAAAATACAGTTGCAGCCGCGATTAAATCAACATTTATATGAAACTAGTTTAAAATGGTTTAGATCGGGGTTTTAGTTAGGGAAAATATGGATATAACAATGGTTTCTTGCTGGTCGGACACAAACAAATCACTGTTAATAATTTAATACAATTCCACCGAATTTTGCCATTCAATCGGTGGCGCGGACACGTACAACAAAATTTCGCCTGTGTATACCAAAAAATTTGTAGCGGCGGCTTTTCGCCCTCGGCTTGCAACAATTTTCCTACTTTTTTGGTGTTGCAAATAGTTAACAATTAATAAATGTTGAACCACAGCCACCATAGCCCACAACTGGTCAAAATGAAAGACCATTGACAGCAATAAAAGGTGAATAAGAATGTGAATAGAGAGAGCGAGTAGGCCGCTGTTTTAGTTTTAGTCGTCAAAAGTTTCAAATAAATAATAAATGTGTGTAGTGTGTGTCTGGTCAGAGCTTAGAAGTCTAGCAATAGGAGGCACAGGCATAAAGGCCACCCGACGCCACAAAAAGAGGCAGACTCTCGGATTGCAAAAAAAAGAAGAGACAAAAAAACTATAAGAAGAAGAAAATGAGAAGAAGGTGAAGTAGAAAAGAAGAAGCAGAACTCGCAAAAGGCAGAAAAGAGCCCGAATGAACGCGCGGCAAATGCTTGCAAAATTACATATGTATATATACATATATACATATATTATGTGTATATTGCACATAAAAATAAGAGAAATAGTAGTTTCTTGCGCGCAGACTAACCGCAATCTAAATCGCGTTTTTCTTGCAGATCTGTAGAACATAGTGGCGGCACAAACCCTCCGGTTATCTATGGGAAAGGAAAAGACCGACGCTTGTGAGACAAATGCCGCAACATCTCTGAGAGCAAAAAAACGACCAGAAGTGGGTGTGGAATCCACGGACTTCACCGACGCCATCTCCGACTCTGAAAGAAACCAAACCAAAGGAACAAGAACTAAAAAGCAGTCCAAAAATGATGTTCCGTCGGAGGCAGTCGGCAGCAGCCACAAAGAGCCAACAAGTGATGATGCTACCAGTGGAACAGATGCAGAAGCAGCAGCAGTAGCCGAAGTTTCTGTCAAAGTACAGGCCACCTTGGATAAACCCCAAGTGGAAAAGAAAACCTGCAAAATCCGCATTGTGCCTCTAGAGAAACTACTGCCACAGAAAGTGACGCAAACGAGAGAGCAACCAAAAGTCTTGCCGCAACGCAAGTCTCGCAACAACATTTCGATCATTGAATTGAGCGACAGCGACGAGACCGAAGACGAGCAAAAACAAGAGCACAAAGCGCCCATTGTAGTGAATCCTTTGCGCAGGAAAGCGAAGGCCATCACCAAGTCCCACGGCAACGCCAGCGGGGCCACCATAACCATCTTGTCATCCTCCTCCTCGGAAGAGAACAGGCCCTTCAAGCTATCGAAGGCTGTCGAGGCCAAGAAGCGGGCAAAGAATATTTCCAGTCTGTTCCACTCATCCGCCGAGGATAGCGGCGACAGTAAGCCCTTGCAGGTCCGCGCCAAAGCCATCAACGGCAAAGAGAAGATTGCCAAGAAGATCCCACGCATCGCTTCATCCATTGAAGGGAGTGACAGTCGGTCTGCAGGCCCAGGCACCAAGAAGTCTCGAAATAAGAGAAGCAGATTTCATTCCGAAGAAGCGGCCAGCCTCGCACAGCTCTTAAAGGCGGCCATCAACGGTGCGGAAGAGCCAAGGTCTCCCAAGAAGATTGCTAGTGAGTTCTCCTCTTCGTCCGAGGAAAGCCAGCCCTTGGAGACCCGCAGAAAGGCCATCAACGGCAGGCCACGAAGGGATTCGACGCTTTCCAAGGAGAAGCATCCACCGAAACCCTCTGCCACTTCTGTGCTTGCCCAACAACAGCAGCAGCAGCAGCATCGACTGAAAACTTGTTTGGTACGTGTGAAGCGGATTAAAGCGTCAGAGCCGGAGCGAAGGCCAAGCATCAAGGAGGCAGAGCCGAAGCCACAGACAGAACAAAAGCCAAAATCTAAGGCAGAACCAGAGCCAGAGCCAGAGCCAAGCACTTCAAACAAACGCCAACGCATCATGAGCACAGATTCCGAGGAGGCTGCCACAACCTCGGGCACGGCAGCGGCAGCAGCCAAACGGGCACGCCGCTCCGCAAAAAAGAGTGAGGAGTCCGAACCGGACTCCGACTATGAGGCAGCCGAGGAGGCGCCCGAGCAGGCCGAGTCCGATGAGTCCGAGCAGGAGGAGGAGGAGGAGGAGGAGGAGTTCCAGGCAAAATCCGAAGAAGATGAAGAGGCGGAGGAGGAGGAGGATGCCGCCCAGACAAGCGGCAGCGAGGTAATACCACAGCGCAAGCGTCGCGGCGGCGTCAAAAAGCGCGACACCGACTCCGACAAGGGTTCCTCCGACTTTGAGCCCCAGGAAAAGTCCAAAAAGAAACGCAAACGCATCAAAAACAACTCGAGCGGCGAGAGCGATGCGGATGGGGATGATGAGAAGCAGAAGAACAAGCGGAAGACGATTCGAAAGATTATCAAAAGCAAGGATCTCGATATGACCACCAAGGAGGCGGCCAAAGAGGAGGACGATCGTCGCCGTCGCATCGAGGAGCGTCAGCGGGTATACAATCGCATCTTTGACAAATCGGAGAGCATCGAAATCTCCGAACTGGTGCTGGACTTTGACGAGGACTCCAAGAAGGCTCTGCTGCAGGTGGACAAGGGCCTGCTCAAAAAACTGAAGCCCCATCAAGTGGAGGGCGTCAAATTCATGTGGGATGCCTGCTTCGAGACGCTCAAAGACAGCGAAGAGAAGCCCGGCTCTGGCTGCATTCTGGCCCACTGCATGGGTCTGGGCAAGACCCTTCAGGTGGTGACCCTCACCCACACGCTCCTCATGAACAGGCGCACAGGCGTCGAGCGAGTCCTGGTGATCACGCCCCTTAGCACGGTGAACAATTGGGCGCGTGAATTCCTCTACTGGATGAAGTTTGCCAATCGCAAGGACATCGAAGTGTACGACATCTCCCGCTACAAGGACAAGCCCACGCGGATCTTCAAGCTAACCGAATGGTTCAACGAGGGCGGGGTCTGCATCCTAGGCTACGATATGTACCGCATTTTGGCCAACGAAAAGGCCAAAGGACTGCGCAAGAAGCAACGCGAACAGCTGCTACAGGCACTCGTCGAGCCCGGGCCGGATCTGGTGGTCTGCGATGAGGGACACTTGCTGAAGAACGAGAAGACATCGATCAGCAAGGCGGTGACAAGGATGCGCACCAAACGGAGGATTGTCCTCACGGGAACTCCGCTGCAAAATAATCTCAGAGAATGTAAGTAAAGGATCTCCTTCCTGAGCGGCTGTCTAATCTTTGTCTCTTTTCCGCCCATAGATTACTGTATGATTCAGTTTGTGAAACCAAGTCTGCTCGGCACCTACAAGGAGTACATGAATCGCTTTGTGAATCCCATCAGCAACGGCCAGTACACTGACTCCACGGAGCGCGATCTCCGCCTGATGAAGCACCGCTCGCACATACTCCACAAGCTGCTGGAGGGATGCATCCAGCGTCGGGACTATTCCGTTCTGGCGCCGTACTTGCCGCCGAAACACGAGTATGTGATCTATACGACGTTGTCGGAGCTGCAGCAGACATTGTATGGCTACTATATGACCACATATCGGGAACAGAACAGCTCGGATATCTGTGGCAAGGGTGCGCGCTTGTTTCAGGACTTCCAGGACCTGCGACGCATCTGGACGCATCCCATGAATCTGCGTGTGAATAGCGACAATGTAATTGCCAAGCGTTTGCTCAGCAACGATGATTCGGACATTGAGGGCTTCATTTGCGACGAAACCGAGGAGGAGGAAGCCGCCGACAGCAATTCCTCCGATAGCTGTGAGTCCTTCAAATCGGATGCCAGCATGTCTGGTGCTCGAAAGAGTACCAAAAAGCACAAGACCCGCAACAGAGCCGGTGCTGATTCGGATTCCGATCTGGAGATGCTGCCCTCGGGACCCCTCGCACAGAAGGACGACCCCTCCGAGTGGTGGAAGCCATTTGTGGAGGAGCGCGAACTGAACAACGTGAATCATTCCCCCAAGCTGTTGATCTTGCTGCGTCTCCTGCAGCAGTGCGAGGCCATTGGCGACAAATTGTTGGTCTTTTCGCAGTCCCTGCAATCCCTGGACGTCATCGAGCATTTCCTTTCGCTGGTGGACAGCAATACAAAGAACTACGAGTTTGAGGGTGAGTCTCAGAGCAACCTCTTGGTCCCCCTCCCCTCTAATATCTCGCTTTTCCTCTAATAGGGGACGTTGGCGAGTTCAAGGGCTGCTGGACCAATGGCAAGGACTACTTCCGACTCGATGGCTCCTGCAGCGTTGAGCAGCGCGAGGCCATGTGCAAGACCTTCAACAATGTGGCCAATCTACGCGCCCGACTTTTCCTCATTTCCACGCGTGCCGGCGGTCTGGGCATCAATCTGGTGGCCGCCAATCGTGTGGTGATCTTTGATGTCTCCTGGAATCCCTCCCACGACACCCAGAGCATCTTCCGAGTGTATCGCTTCGGGCAGGTGAAGCCCTGCTACATCTACCGTCTGATCGCCATGGGCACCATGGAGCAGAAGGTGTACGAGCGGCAGGTGGCCAAGCAGGCCACCGCCAAGCGTGTGATTGACGAGCAGCAGATCTCCAGGCACTACAATCAAACGGACTTGACGGAGCTCTATTCGTACGAGTTGAAGCCAACGGCGGAGCGGGAGATGCCGGCACTGCCCAAGGATAGACTGTTTGCAGAGCTGCTGACCGAGCACGACAAGCTGATATTCAAATATCACGAGCACGACTCCCTGCTGGAGCAGGAGGAGCACGAAAATCTGACCGAGGAGGAGCGAAAGTCCGCGTGGGCCGAATACGAGGCGGAGAAGACACGCACCGTGCAGGCCTCCCAATACATGAGCTACGATCGCAATGCCTTTGGCAATCAGGTGATGGGACAATTTGGCAACGCCTCCGGCAGCGTCACCTCCAACAAGATCTTTGGCTTCCGTTCGGACATTCTGCTGCAGTTGCTCAACATGAAAATATCCAAAGATCATCCAGAACTAACGCAGAACCAGGTCATCCAATTGGTGCCGACATATCTGCAGCAGCTGTACAACGAGATGAACAATGGAGATCCCTCCATGTACAAGGATCTGTTGAATCTGCACGGGAATATCATACACCCCAGTGGGATGTATATGAATCCATTGCTCTATGCCAATCAGCATCCATCGGCGGCGGGCTATAATCAGGGTACAGGTGGTGCCGGTGCCGTTGCGGGTGTGGGTGTCGGTGCCGGTGCCGTTGCAGGTGTGCCAGGAGGAGTTCCGCCTACGGTGCCTGCAGCACCAGGTTTCGAGCCGGATAAGGTATACGAAATTGATTAGGATTCTCCACCTTCACAGAGGCAGATTGGATAAACACTCTCCACTCCACAGAAGAGAGAGAAGCCACACCCACAGGGCCCTTTCCATTGAGAAAACACAACCCTTGAATGGGTTGAAATTTATATTATAATTTTAGGTAATTTCGTGTTTTTTGTTTTTCCTAACAAATGGATCGATCATCTAAGCTAATCCAATAACCAATTTATTGTTTTCTCTCTCTCTCTCTCTCTCTATCTCTCGCAGTCTAGTTAAGGGTTTAAAACTGTCCTAAAAATTCAGCTGTAGACTTACAATTACATTAGATACAAGATAAAAGATACACAGATGCGTTTTTCAGTTATAATTAAAATAAACACACAAAATATTATTTAGATCGCCTAGCTATTACGATTATAATATTGGAATGAATGGATACGCTGTAGCGTCTGGCTAGGACCTCCTCCAATCCCTCACACACACACAGGAACATTATTTAAACACGCAACAAACGATAAACAATAAATGGCACAGATATTATACATACAAAAAAAAAATATAATTAACATTTAAAGAGGTTTTTATTGGGGAAAGGACAGGGTTTTTGTGGTATGACTGAAGCTTGGAGAGGAAGGCGTCGGAATATTTAAGAAAGAATTGCTTTAGAGGGATTTTTCTGGAGATGTTTGATGATTGAAAGGAAAGTACTTACATTGATTATGGATATATCTGGCTTATAACACCTAGATATAGCCATATTTTATAGTTTTGAAGCACACCTTGAGATGTTTAAAGGGATTTTAAGTGGTTTTAGGGATCTCCTGGAACTTCATTCCAATGATGATGAATATATAGATATACCTATATTCCCAGATTCAATGAAGATTTTGAACCGTGTTTGGACTTGGGTGGTACTTTAGAAGCCTGGAAAGAATGTACATCCAATGCTTATAGATACAATACCTCTTTTCTGGTATATAAGATGTGGATTGTGATTGAAACAGTTTTTGGAAGTTTTGAACGGGTTGAACGGGTTTTGAGGGCTCTTCTGGGGTATCTTTATAGCCTTTAGCGATTAACAAAGGAAGTACTTTCCTAAAAGATAACGAATATATCTGATGCTTTTGGATATATGATATCCATATTTAACGCATTTTTTCGGCAAAATAAATCTTGATCTGATCTATTTTTTTTTATACCTCCTTCACGAATGGAATCTGCCAGATGTGTGGTGCAGCACCGAGAAGGAAGCGTTTCCGACCCAATAAAGTTTATCAAGTATATCCTGTCCCTCACTCCCGAGGAGCACCGAAATCTCGGAGATTACAAGAGATAGAGCAACACAGTTTTATATCCAGACTACTTTGATAACACACTGAATCGAGTTTGTTTCAGTTTGTGCGCCCTGACTGAGTATCGAGCATAAATTTCGAGTGGCAGCCCTAGCTGCGACTCAGTTCAGTGACACAATTTGTCAGATTCAGATTTGTTCGATTTGTGGAAATATCAGCAACAAAAATGCCGCGACGCAAGCGCACCTTGACGAACAAAAACAGCGATACCGGCACGGACGCCGCGCAGCCGCAGCCCCCTCCGGTCAAAAGGATGCGCATTGCTTTCCAGGCAATGGACATACCCAAGCGACGCCAGACTGTGGGCACGGTGCTGGTATGCGGCACGGGCGACTTCGGCCAGCTTGGCTTGGGTGAGGATATCCAGGAGCGGAGGGGCCTTGCAGTGGTGGAGAACATTCCAGGTCCTGTGGACGTTTGCGCCGGTGGCATGCACAGCCTCGTGCTGACGGAGAGTGGCGACATCTACTCGTTCGGCTGCAACGACGAGGGCGCCTTGGGGCGAGACACCAGCGAGGAAGGCAGCGAGTCGCTGCCCGCTCTGGTCCGTTTGCCCGGCAAGGCGGTGCGCATCTCGGTGGGAGACTCGCACTCCGCTTGCTTACTGGAGGACGGCAGCGTCTATGCTTGGGGATCGTTCCGCGACTCGCACGGAAACATGGGCCTGACCATTGATGGCAACAAGCGCGTACCCGAAAATCTTTTGGCGGGAACTGTCTGCTGCAGCATCGCCTCGGGCTCCGATCACTTGGTCATATTAACCACCATGGGAAAAGTGTACACGATAGGATGCGCTGAGCAGGGCCAGCTGGGACGCATTTCAGAGCGTTCAGTGGACGGAGGGGGTGAGCTTTTTTCCCCCACATACCTACATATGCATGTGTCTTCCGAAACTACTTCCCTTACATTCCACCAGGTCGCCGTGGCAAGCGCGATTTGCTGCAACCGAACCAGTTGATCGTGCATCGAAGCAAGCCGTTCGAGGCCATTTGGGCCACAAATTACTGCACGTTCCTGCGGGAATCCCAAACAGAAACTATTTGGGCCGTCGGCTTGAACAACTTCAAGCAGCTGGCCTGCGATAAAGATGTGGTTCGGATTTTACATCCGATTAGGACTTCTCTTAAGCAGATCAATCAGATCTGTGGTGGCATACAACATACACTGTTTCTGAAGAATGATCAACGATGCTATGTCGTTGGTCGGCCAGAGTATGGACGCCTGGGACTGGGCAGCCAGCAGGACGTGGTGGCCCAATTAACGCCCACTATTAATCTCCCTGCCAATATCGTCCATGTGGGATGTGGCGATATCTCTTCATATGCCATCACCGAAGATGGCAAGCTATATGCCTGGGGCATGGGCAACAGCTACCAGCTGGGCGTGGGCGACGGCGATGATCAACTGGAGCCGGCCCTTGTCGGAGGCAAGAGTATCCAAAACCGGAAGATGCTGCTTGCATCGGGCGGTGGCCAGCACGCTCTGTTTTTGGGCGAGGCTGATGCGAAGGAGCAAGAGGAATCAGCAGCCAGCTCGAGCAGCATGACGGACCACACTCCTATTGCCTCTTCAACTTTAATCGAGGAAACTCAAGTTGACTGCCCCCGAATCCAATTCGGTTTTTAATTAAGACATGTTTTCCTAAGATACCTACAATACCATCACGGAGAACACCACAAACACTGCCAATGGATCTAAGATCTAAGAAAATTATTTGATGTTAAAATTTGTTTTTTATAATATTTGTTTTCCGTGTGCATCTTACAAGTTCCTTTATTATGTTATTCTAATAAACAAACTGATTTAGAGTAAACAAAAAATGAACGAAGTTTCGATTTGTTTGGCTCCGTAATGCTTTCAGGCTTATGATACTGCTGTGGGATCTTCTAGGAAACTTCTAATGGAAGAAAAATATAGTAGATTGAGTAATAGACTATTTAAAGCCGTCTCTGGATATGGGATGCTGCAGAAAGCAATGTAGAAGAGATTTGTGGAATCTTTTGGGATACTCCTAACGATAAGGAACAGGTACACCTTATGATATTGGATAGGATAGGATTGGATATAGGATTCTGTACAAAGGAACGTAGCGTATCTTTTGCGGAACTTCTAATGTAAGATAATAACACAGAATTTCGGCTATTGGCAGTGGCTATATGTAGACATTTGCCATGACTCAAAGCAGAGGTTTAACCTTTCGAAAGCCACTCTGGAATAAGGAATATCAATGCCTTTTGCATAGGTGAATAACCTTTTATTTAGGAATATGTCATCTGCCACTTTCCGCAAGCTAAAAGCAACTAGAAACAAAACGAGGGGGAACGTTGTGAGTTGCTGCGGACACCGCAACTCTACGGTTATACCCGATACTAAGTCAGTACGGCTCTCCTCCGGCAGACGCCGCTAATATTAAACGACACGACAAAGAGTGCGTGCGAGAGAGACAGAAAATCAGTCTGAGCGTGACGTCGGGGGCTGCGTAGCCAGTGCAAATTGATTTGTTCCTTTTGGCTATAAAAATTATCTGATCTGATCCAGATTCAGCAATCTGATACATATGGTCATTATCTATGATTCTGCGTTTTTAGTTTTATCGAATGTGCAATATTGTGAATGCAACAGATTTTCGTCCTTTGTGGGGGCGGAAGGGGGTGGGGCGAAATTCTGAGATATACGTTTTATAGTGAGATCTAACAGAAGTGCGGATACCAAATTTGGTTACTCTAGCCTTAATAGTCTCTGAGATTTGTGGATGCCCCAGATTTTCGTCCTTTGCGGGGGCGGAAGGGGGTGTGGCGAAATTTGGACACAAAACGGTCAAGGTCCGATATCACAGGAGTGTGGATACCAAATTTGGTTGCTCTGGCTCTTATAGGTTCTGAGATCCTTGAACTCATATTTTGCAATTGGCAAAGCCGACCATGAAACCTGTGTGTTAGAGAAAGACAGAGCGAGAAAGAATGAAATTGTTTTCTTGATTCTGGCTATAATCATTATTCGATCTGGTTCAGATTTTGCACTGTAAAAGATATGGTCATCCTCACCGATTCTGCGTTTTTGGTTTTATCGTATCTTTAAAAATGTGGATGCCACAGATTTTCGTCCTTTGTGGGGGCGGAAGTGGGCGGGGCGAAGTTTTGAAATATTTTTGTAGCAGTGACATATCACAGAAGTCTGGATCCAAAACATCGTTGCTCTAGCTCTTATAGTCTTTGAGCACTAGGCGCTGAAGGGGACGGACAGACGGACAGACAGACAGGGCTCAATCGACTCGGCTATTGATGCTGATCAAGAATATATATACTTTATGGGGTCGGAAACGATTCCTTCTGGACGTTACACACATCCACTTTTACCACAAATCTAATATACCCCAATACTCATTTTGAGTATCGGGTATAAAAAAAATTCTTATAGACTACTACAAAACAGTACGAATATGCCTGGAATCCACAAGGTCTTATAAATATACAAATATATATTTTCCGTGTAGTGTTTATTGAACTATTAAAATTAAAAACTAGAAACCCCCGCTTGCCCATTGATTGCGCCACTCCTCACTTGGGCGGCAGCTTGCCCATCATGCGGAGCTGCTGCATTTGCTGGGCCTGCAGCATATGCTGTTGTCCCGGTGGCATAGGGCCCACGGGCGACATGCCGCCTGGTGGCATGCCCGGCATCAGGCCAGGACGTGGTGGCACCCCACCACCCATGGGCTGTTGCATGCCGGAGGGGCCCTGCAGCATGCCGGGATTGATGGGCGGCGTCGGACGATTGTGGACGCCCTGTTGGATGTCGGAGAGGCAGGCCTTCCACTCCTCCAGACGATTGTAGTGCTTCTGCAGGAGCGCCTCCTTGCGTTGGATCTCAATGCTGAGATCTTGGTTCTCGTCCTTGATCAGCATATAGGGCTTGAGGGTGGACACGAGGAAACGTTTTTGCAGGAAAAATGCCTCCATTTGGCGGGCCACATCGATGAAGCGATTTGTTGTCTTTTGTACTTCCAGTTCGATTTCCTCTTTGTTGGTGCCAGAGTTTGGCTCCTGTTTTGTCAGTGATAGCAGGCAGGACTGGAATGCTTCCTCGAACTCGTCCATCAGGTTTCCACTGCCAGGATCGTTCTGGGCCATGATTTAAGCGGATTTTTTATGCGAATTTAGAAAATTTGCCGGTCCACCAGTGTGACGACTCGATAAGAAATCGAACTTAGCCCACTTAAGCCCCCTCTATTTAAACAGTTGAACGTCTTGAGGTAAATGGCGGCAAATATTACTGATTGTAAAGTCTTCTAGTAGATCCATGCCATATTTCCTCTGAACTTAAAAAAAAAACGATTTCGTGAACTGCGCTAAAATTAAAACATGTTCATTATTTTCGGTGGAATATTAAAATACCCTTGGCTTACAATGGGCTAATCATTGGTGGAATTGGTGGTTTTTAGGGATGATAGTTAGGCCGATAGTTCGCGTGCATGCCGCTGTTTATATAAAAAAATTAGTTTTAAATTAAATTGATATTTAAAATGGCTTCCAGGATGGTTCAACGCTGTCTGCACACAGCACAGAGCTGCCTGAGGGCTCGCGTACCCCGTCGTGCCAATCCCGGCCTTGGCTATCAGCTGCAACAGCTGCAGGAACACGAACGACCCACAGCGAGGACCGAAGCTAGCGAGGATTATGCCGATCTGGAGTCGGATTTCATGGACGTACAGAAGACACATCGACAGCATGAGGCGCAACAGCAGGCGCAGCGCGATCGTGTGCGTCAGCTTATGATCAAACACAAGTATTTTCGCGATGTAAAGCTGCCCAATTTGCTGCTCCATGCGGAAAAGGAGCAGATACGTCTGCTGCACGAACGGCGACCGGATGAGTGGACCATCGAACGTCTGGCCGAGAGCTTTCCGGCCACCCCGGAGATCGTCCAGAAGGTGTTGCGCGCCAAGTGGCGACCGAGGAATGTGACCAGGATTCGTGCCCATGACGAGAGCGTCATGAGAAACTGGCAGCAGCTGCGGCAGGGAAAATGTGAGGTGGCCATACCCTCGGCTTTTCTGCAGCACTTGGAGAAGTTCTCGGAGCGACGACAGCAGGACTTGAAGCAACTGAAGCCGGAGGAATGGCCCACACGGCCAGCCCTCCCAGTGCCGCAGGGAAACGAGTTCCGGCAGCTTCTGGGAAGTGGAACTAAGACCAAAGAGGACCGTAACCCTCCCCAGCTACCTTCAGGCTATGCTGCTCCACCCGCAGCAGCAGAAGATGAAACCTATTTGCTGGACAAAGTCCGCAATAAGCGAAAGATGCGTCTGCAGGAGCTCAAGGAGCTGCAGCTTGTTTCCGCCGTGGCAGAGGAGGCGCCTCCCCAACCACCGCCCAGCAATCCCAGTGGCACGGGTTTCCTCTCTAGCTACGTGCAAAAGTTCGAGAGCAGCGAGATCGTCATCAGTGCAGCGGATCAGCAACGCTACGAGATGACAAAAGTCAAGGATCGCATTGTCATACCACGAAAACTGCATCGTGTGGGCGCCACGTACCGCGTGGAGGATGCCTACTACCATGATGACGGAGAGCTGCTCTATCGCGTCCCAGGCATGAAGGGTGGCATGAAGGGTGGTGTCTGAATCTTTTATTAAAAAATATAAATTGTATATAAAATAAAGATATCTGTGAGAAATTCTTCAGTTGCTGAAGGCAGCGGCGATTAGATCGCTTCCCGCCATTAGAGAGTCTGAGGCCACCGTGATGTGGGCACCCGTCAGTTTGGAGATGAAATCACAAGCGGCTATCTCCGCATAGTTGGCCCCGCCGACCACAAAAACAAAGAGATTACGTAGTCGCAGGGGAAACACATCCGCTTCCGCCCCACTGGAGGCAGCAGCAGGACCTGGTGGCTGTGTCTTTTGCTGTGCAGCATAGGCCTTGGGCGTCGTCTGTCTGCTGCTGTCCAAATGGAGTTGCATGCCCTCGATCATGGCCAGCTTCGTGGACAACTCTTCAGCGGTGTTGGCGCGCAGCAGAATGGAGCACAGCTGTGCCACCAGGGGGATGTAGGTGCCATTGAACACAAAACTGGGGCAGGACTGCACCTCCTTCGATGAGGCGGCACCATCCGGACCATCGCCGCAGGAGGTGAGCAGCTTCAAGCGATTGGCATTTGCCTGGAACTCGGTTTGCTGGAACTTGGGCAATGGGAGATTGGCCAGCAGCTTGGTGGGCGCCTTCTTTTCGGGCAACAGCTGGGGCAGCAGACCCGCTTGGGCAAGCTGCTGGAACACCCCCAACTCGCGATGGCCGAACATGTTGCAGTAGTTCCTGGCAAAGATCTGCAGCTCCTCGGGGGCCACGCCCGCGCAGTGATGGAGGAGGCACAGCAGTCGCAGGGTATTGTAGCGCTGGCCATCGGTCGTCAACAGTTCATCAATCTCCCCCAGCAGGCGCTTCCTGGACACATTATTGAGGATATCCTCCTCTAGGGCTTGAAGTCTACGAAAGTTTCCCAACATTTGGATAACGATTTCGCTGGCATTCAAATGCCGCAAGACTTTGGCTTTGAGTTCCGTGAGTTTGGGCAGCTTACGTGCCACGTAATCGTGCATCTCCTCCAGCTGCATGTCGTTCAATTTCTGCAGCTCCAAGCCCAAGGCCTTGACCTGCGCCCGTATCCAGCTGCTGGCCTGCGCAAAGTGCTTGTAGCGGTTGTCGCCATAGATCTCATCGGAGGCAGAGTTCAGGCGGACAGAGATGGGTTTGCTGCTGGCCCCCTTTGAGGACTGCTTGCTCTGCAGCAGCTCCACGCGTTGGCTGCTGATCTTGTTCTTGGAATTGTCTACCACAATTTCGCCCGCTCGCTGCTGGAACACCTCCAGCAGCAGACCCGCATAGATGGCGGGGGTGAGCAGGCTCGAGGGATAGTCCTTGTCCCGATCGATGATCAGCCAGCCGCCATAATCGGGGGGACTGCTGGACTCCGGCAGCTTGCCCAGGGCCTGCAGCATTTGCAGGAGCTGCGCTGAGTGTGAGCCAAAGCTGAGTATCACCGCCGGTGGGCCACAGATCATTTGAAGGAGCCGCAGGCTCTGAGCCACGGCCGGCAGGGGCGAACTATCACCCTGGAGGTACAGGCACTCGTACAACTAGGGGAGTACACAGAGATTAGAAAGGATTTGAGGTGCCCTTGAGGTAAAACCCTTACATTCGGCAACTCCATGCTGAGGACACCCTGATCGAAGTAAATTAAATCCCAATTGTAGTGATGGAGCTGCACCAGGCCCCACAGACCCGCCTGCTCGAGCAGAGTCTGGTAGTACGTATAGCAGCTGGGCACACAGATGATGTGGTACATCTTTAGGGATACGTCGGGCGTCTCCACCATGGCCAGGGGCTGCAGCTGCCGCAGGAGGGTCTGATATGTGCCCAACAGACTGCGTATCATGTAGATGTGCACCTCATCCGCGGCGCGTGGCAAACTCTGTTTGGCATCGTGCTTGTATATCCTCTGTATACCTTTAAGTCTGCAAGGACACATAATCATATGCGTTAAATCACATTTAAGGAAGCAAATTCCACCCACTTTAACCAGGAGGCAGTGCAGACGTGTTCCAGCGGTTTGATGAGAGCGGGCTCCAGAATCAGCTCCTTTTTGCCGGGTATGGAGCACAGTATGGCTTGGAGCTGCCAATACACGAATCAGAAATCACATATTCGAGTGTTGGAAGCATTACCTTTTCCTGGGCCACCAGTTGAAATCCCTGCAGCTTCTTTTCCAGCGTTAGTTCCATTATCATCTATTTATTTATCCATTTATCAGCTGATTGCAGACATTTAACAGGGGCGCCTAATTTTTTTAAACATACTTTCCTTTTTCTACCTTGCCGGCAACATGTTCTCTAGCCACAACAACTCGAGCCGCTTTATCATGGAAAGGTATGGACAACAGGCCAAATTACGGTCCAGCATCATGACAGCATGATATGAACCTCACCTCACGTGTTTGATCAGCGATATGTTGTGATTGTTTACAAACCCTGTGGTATGTTAGGAATGTTAGCGGAATGAATGGCAGCAGAAAACCCGCCCAGATACTTTTTGTTACATATTGAGCTGAAGGTATGTCTACGTTATATCATCAATCTATTAAATGTGCATAGTCACTTGTCACCCATTCACTTTCAAACAATTTCTATTTGGCGCGCACCACTCGTAACCAGTCGATAGTATCGATAACCGAACTTGAATCGGGTAAGGACCTCTTTTAACCGGTAGTCAACAATTCCATGCACAATGTTGCGGGCAACACTAATTTTCATACCCTGGGGAAATGGGTATTATAGATTGAGAATATGTTTGTCATCCCAAGCTCCAAAATAATTCTCTGTTTTAAATCTATTTCAACGATATTTTGCAGCTCATCGTCTTCCTACAGGGACCAAGAATAGGTATAAGGAGATATATGTATGTATATACACATACAAGATAAAAATCATATAAATGAATATGTCTAAAACATATCAATCTGAGCACGGCTCTTTATTCATTTCGTTTTATCTACATATTAAATTAACGAAATAGGGTATAAAAAAACTATACTACGGCTTACACACAACACGTACCAGCATCATTGCGGCATTTTTTGTGGAATTATTTTGTTTAAGCCTTTATTTTGGTCAAAATACAATAAAAGCAAGTATTTTTAACAAGCCATTCAAATAGAAAATAGATTCATTATTTGCTTTAAACTATGTGGGTATGGCTTAATGGTCTATGTAGCGAGAAATATTCAACGGAATATCAAAATTGACTAATATGAACGTTTTTTCCCATTTTCGCTAAAACCCTTTTTTTATTTTTTTTTTGTTAAAACCATCTTTTAGACAAGATCCATTAAAAGCAATTATTTAAAATAGGTTAGTTACGTAGAAAATTGATTCATCAATCGTATAAAATTATGTGAGCATGGCTGGATGTTCGATCTAGCTAATAATATTCTACGGAATATCAAAATTGACCAATATGGTTTCCAATCCCTGATGGAGAACGATTAACCTATTATTCGCCAAGGGGGTATTTTAATTTTCCACCGAAAATAATGCAAATGTAATAATTTTAGCGTCGATTAGGTGAAAAATATTGTGTTTTTTTTGTTAATTTAGAGGAAATATGGCATGGATCTACAAGAAGAATTTACAATCCGTAATATTTTCCGCCATATACCTCCAGTCGTTAAACTGTTTCAAAATAGGGGGCTTTAGTGGGCTAAACTCGATTTCTTATCGATTTACGGAACGCTATATTGTTGTTGAGGAACAGCCGCGCCGCCCCCAACAACAGTAATTTCAAACACCCCAACGCGAGCGGAAGCCAGTCATTTCTTGCGCTTTGCGGGAATTTCGTGTTTTTTGCGTGTTTCGGAACCGTGTTTACCGCCGTCTTTGTCGCATTTATATGCTCTAGCTAAACGTAATCTATTACTCCGCGCCTCCTAAACAAATAGTCGTGCCGTCAGTGGCCAAAGTGCAATTGAGGAACCACAGCCTATTTCATACAGTGTCTGCCCGCGAAATTAATAGGCGCCGTTATCTTGTGGAGATATTTTCCTCCTGCATAACAGCCAAAGGCCAGCAATTCCTCTATCTCTCTCACACAAGAAAGAATAAATGTTTATGGAGTAGTAAAGTATATAAATGAATATATATATCATGTCCAGCTGAAACTAGAGGAAAATCAAAGTTTAACAAACGTGTGTTTATATTTGTGTGGCCGCAAGTGTAGTCCCGTTCACTCTCTCTCTCTCTGTGTTTCTGTGCGTGTTCGTTCGCGGGTGTTGTGTGTGAGTGAGCTGGCAAGCATGTGTTTGTGATTTTATGTTGAATTGAATGCCGCCCTCCGCGCGCTCTCTCTACAGTTACAAGGTAAGAGGATGAGTAATTTGTTTAAAAAAAAACAACAACAAACACAAAAAACATTACATTTTTTTGTGGTTGAATATGTTTGCACTCGAATATTTTTGCAGATACCTCAAATTGTTGAGCTAATGATAAAAATACTTGAATGAGAGCTGAGCTGTCTCTTGTGTTGTTGTTACTACCGCTTGTTGCATGCCATCCTTTTTCTCGCTCGCTCTGGCGCTCTTTCTTTTCTTTACTCCCTCCTCTCGCTCTCATCTGCCGTCTGCCCTGTCTGTCAGTCATTATGTCTTTCGCTGCGTTTTGGCATGCCGTTTTAGAGAAGGGTATGATGTGCGGCACTAGCATTATGAAGGGTACGTATTCACGAAAGCTAACTGTTTCATATAGAGATTCCCAAGTCGAAACAAAAAAGTGACCACCTCCTCTAAGGGTATCAAATGATTCGATCCTCTGGTGTCGTCACCCTTCTCATTTTCTTATAGTCGCTGGCTGCTGATGTTGTTTTCTTCTTCTTCGCCGCCGCTGTTTTTTTTTTTTCGGTTTCTTTGCGTTTGTTTGTTATACCGGTTTGGATCATCATCAGTGTCTCTCTCTCTCCCTCTGCCGCTGCAGGTAGTTGTTGTGCACATCGTGTACTTTTAGATTTTCCTTCGGTTTTGCGCTTCTGTGCGTTTGCGTTTCCGTCTGCTCTTTTTCACATTGTGATCTTCTTCTATTTCCCTGCTCCCCCCCTCTTGTTTCTTAATTATGTTTTATTTGTCTTCTGGGGGATCATAAAATCAGATGAGGTTCTTTCGCATTAAAAGTTCATTTTCGTTGGACAGCAAATTTATTGTTTCTTCTTAAAAATAATTTGCATTTTATTTTTTTTGCATAAAAGGCTGTTCAACTTTTGTTGATGGCTTTTACTCTGAGATCATTGGAGAAGGGTTCCAAATTTAATTTTAGAAAGGTTTTAAGGAATAATCTATGATTAATTTGCACTTAATCATGTAATTAACAAAGAAACAAAGAAGATGAATGAATCAAATAGTTTCCGTAATTGCAAACAAAGCGTATAAGAAACGGTATAGACTCTTCTAAGAACCGCTTTTCCAGCTCTAAAAAGGTACCTCATTTCGTTTTGTTGTTGAACTTCTAATGTTTCTCTAAACATCGATTATACCCTGATGTATAAATATCATATCGAGACGCATTAACGGAAATTGCAATGGCCAAGATATGTCTAATGATGAAATTAATATTGTTGCTCATCGACCGCCGGCTTATTTACACAAAAAAAAAAAATACACACACATATGGAAGACCACTTTACCGACTTCCTCATGGCCAGAATCCGCGACGATGTGTATATTCAATACGATAACAATAACAAAACTCTGCAAATCGAAGAAATAATTCATTTTGCGTTTAGATAAATAAACATTTTCTGCTGCTCCCAAGGCGATAACCCCAGGGGGGGGGAGAGTGCCAAAGGAAGAGATGGGGCGAGGCCCAGCCATAAATTCTTCAAGAAAAATTCTGCACTAATTAAAACCAGAAACAAATTACACATCGAAAACGAACAGAAGGAAAGAGAAAAAAAAGAAAAATGAAAAGTAACAGAACTACAGGAATTTTGCGTAAGCACGCACACACACACACAAGGGAGAGGGAGCAAGGGAGATGCACCCGGTTTAAGATCGAAAAAAAGTTACAAAATTCTTCTTTTTCTTCTTAGAAAACATTAAGTAATTCCCAGTACTGGGATACACCTTAGTCACAATATCAATTCTTTTTGTGTTTCTTTGTTGTTCTTTTTCTTTTTTTTTGTTGGAGGCGTGTGAATTTGCTTCGATTTTGATGTCTGTTTCAGTTTCTTTTCTTTGCTTTGCTCATTTCGGGGCGTGCAAACACACGCAAACACAATCCATACCCCCCAATTAGTATTGTTGTTTATTCCCTCTATTGGCTTGCGGCAAATAAGGCAGCTCTCTATTAGCTTTTGGTCTTTGTCTGCCCTGCCCCCCACCCCACCCCCCCCCCCTCCCCTCCCTCTGCCTTCTGCCATTTCTGTGTGATCTACTGTTTAGAATGGATATTCTTCTTCCAATTATATTTCGCGTTTTATTTGTTTTATCGGCTTTTTCGCACACACTTGTACTTGTACTCGGGAGAGCTATTTTTGGCTTTGCCTTTCCTTTACTTTCCGCTTTGTTCTTTTTTTTCGTATTTCTGTTTTTCGTCATCGCCCACACGTGTTACCGCCGAGATTGTTGCATTTGTTGCGGTTTATTCGAATGAGATTTTCCCGTTTCTTTGTGCGTAATTACGTGAATGAGTTCTCACACAAATTTGCGCATTTCCAGTCCCCCCACACTCCCCCCTCTCTCTTCTCTGATTTGTTGAGAAGAAACCTCAAAAGGTTTTAAAAATCTACAAAATTAAGCAAAAATTACAGCTTTTAATCGGTTTTCTTTTCATTAAAAAAAAGTCTCACTTTTTTTAAGGGTGACTCACGGCTCTAAATAAAAAAATTAAACAAAAAATTCCCCAGAATACGTAAGCGAAAGACCCAGTTTCTTGAGCATTCGTCAATCTTCATCATCTTTGCATTTGGGTGTGGGGGAAACAATAAAAAACAGCGACAGGCAGAGAGAGAGAGAGAGAGAGTCTTTTGGGGGATAGGTGAAAAACACATGGCCAGGAGACTGGGATGAGGAGTAGGAGTACGAATAGAGCATGATGAGGATGAAGATGACTTGCGCGCATTGCCTGACTGACTGACGTACGTACGGGGTCCCCCACTCTTGGGGGCACAACATGTGTGCTGCCTCACGAAAAGTACTTTTTTTTTTTTTGGCGCGAGTCCAAGAACAAAACAAAAGCAAAGCATGCGAAATAAAGCAAATCAAAATTATACGAAATATATAGGAAAAGATGCAAAGAAAATAAAGATTAAACCAGAAACTCCAAAGACAAAAAAAGGAAAAATAAATGTAATTGTAAAGTAGATCATTTAGAGGGAACATCTCCACGAAAGGATGAGAAAAAAGACTAAAAGATCACCAATAAAAAGCTGGAGAAAAATCTAAAGAAAAGGCTCTCCCCAATTGAACCAAAAAATAAATGCTAAATCTGCAAAATATTCGTTGAATTTTTGTCGTATTGCTAGACAAAAGAAATTTTTTTGCTGAGTCAAAAGTGCAGGCAGAATAAAAGAAGCTTTTCGCTGAAGAAAAATCTCTCTTTTCGAGCGGTCGCTTTCCCAAGAGTTAACTTAACTAGTTCTCGTGTTTTCTTTCGCGTGTGTTTTCCATTTTCTTTGCTGTTTTGTTTTGGGGGCCAGCGACATTGCGGAGCGAATAAACAATGGTGGGGGGTGGGGTATGGGTATGGCAAGCGCTTTTCCGCTTTTCCAGCGTTTACTGCTCAGCTATGCCTGGCACGTTGCCGTCCGCTCAAATTGCCACGAAAGGTGAGAAATTTTGAGGGAAAACGAACGAACACCGAACCCCCAATCCCCCACCCACAACTTGAGATTGCTTCAGTTTCTCTCAGACACAAGAAAAAACCCAATTTTTTCTTCTTCGTTTTTTTTGGGGTGGGGTGTCGTCATTTTCCGGCGTAGGAAAACTGAAACGGAAACTGAGATGTGAAAGCTGCGTGCGTTTGGTGGGGTGGGGTGGGGTGGGGTGGGTTGCTGGTTTCTTAATGAATTGGCCATGTCGAAAACAAGTTAACTTAATGGCCGACTGCCTAACGACCGACTGATTTGCATGGCATTTTTCCACCTCGGAATTTTCAATAAAATTGGCAAATTTTTAACGCTTGTATATAGAATATTTAAAACCTTAAAAAAAAAGAAACTTAAGCATAAAAAAAATGTTTAATTAATAATAAAAAGCGTAAGAAACTTTTGGGAAAACTCAAATTTTAAGAGATATTTATTAGTTTAAATTCATATGAAAGGTGATACATTTTTGCATTAGTCCTTAAATTTTTGTTGCATATTTGCACAGTAGAAGCCGCTTACAAATTTTGAAATTTTAAATTTTTAAATTCTTTATAATTATTTGATAATTTTTAATAATAGTTTGTGTCTCCTGCTATGTTGTTATTGGATAATCAACCAGTCGATGCCGCTTGAAAATTCTGAAAGGTACCAAAAAGCGTTTTTAGAATTTTTAAAAAATTCTATATAATAATTTAATAATTTTTAATAATAATTTTTGTCTCCTGCTAAGTAAAAAAATCACTGTAGCACACTGTTATAGGTCCCTATCTGATTTCACAATTAATTTTGATAGTCTCCAAATAGAGAAAATGCCAGAAAAAAAGTGAATGGCCTTTTTCTTGGTGCCTTTATTTTCTGACATTCAATGGACTTCTACACTTGAAAAATCAAACAAGTCCTGGCTTTTCTCTAACACAACAACAACAACAACAATCGGTAGAAGTGCACCTGCCACCTGCCACATGTCGATACAGAAAGAACTGAACTGACAAAAGATACAAATATAATACCCAAATCGAAAGCAAAAAAAAGAACTATCGATGCAGAGTTGTTCTTCACTCAAGCGAATTGACATTTTGCTTAAAGGTAGAATATATTTGTGAAAAATATATGTGCAAGAAAAAAAAGAAGATGTATTTATATGTTTGTTTGCATTCTCTCTCGCCCCCCCCCTTTCGGCACCTTGCTGGCAAAATGTCGAAGAAATGTTGCCACACACGAGAGAAATATATATATTTGAAAGCTACTGCATTTTAACACATGATTTCATATGCAAATATGAACAATGCAAAAGAATAGAACGGGAAGAAGCAGTGGGGATGGAGGGGGGAGGTCCGGGAAAGAGACGAAAATTTATGTGAAATCACAAAATTTATGGCATTATGACTGGCTGAGAGAGCAAGAGAGATGGCAACTCCAGCAGCAGATAACAGAAGAGGCAGGAGAGCGAGTGAGGGAGGGGGAGAGAGGGAGAAGAAAGTTGCCAAGAAGTTGAGGCTGCCCTGCCCTGCCCTGCCGGCCTGCTGGGCGGGCTTTGCATTACCGTTTCTTTTTCGGGTGAGCTACCCTGTACTTTTGGATTTGAAAAGGGTAGATTTTTTGAAAAAGAAAGCAGCTCTTGCGGGAGAATTTTGGGAGGAAGTTCAAAGCTCTTTTTAATCGATAAATATAAATATTAACGTTAAATATTATAGTATTTGAAAAACCCTCACCATCCAGATATTGCATGGGAAAAAAATTCCATACAAATTTTTGTTCGATTCGAATCTCTTTTCTCATATTCTACAGCTCTGTTTCGGTCCCCAGAATCAAGTCCAAAAATACACAGTATTACAGAAAAAATAAATATAATAGTTTAAAAAAATATAATAATTAAAAAAATAAATATAATAATTACAAAATAAATAGAATAATTAACAACACAAAATATAATAATTAAAAAATAAATATAATAATTAACAAAAAATTATAATTAAAAAACATATAATAATTTTAAAAAAATATAATAATTAAAAAAAAATATAATAATTAAAAAAAAATAGAATATTAAAAAAAAAATAATAATAAAATGAATATAATAATTATAAAAATATATTTTTATTAAATGGTTTTTTATTACTATTATTATTATTATTTTATTTTTTTCATTTAGTAAAGGCTTTGTATTTGATTATAAAATAATAATACAATTTGTTTGTTACTTAAAAAAAAAAAATAAAAATGCGTGCTATCAAGGTCGAAGGGAATTTGGAGACGATATTATTTGGTTCAAGGGTAGAGGTCCTCTTAGGGCCTCATCCTGTTGGGATTAGAGGTATGCATTTATTTATATTTTATTTATTTATTAAAAGAAGTATTTTTATTTTTTGGGCATACTTTTTTTTTGTATCCCAGTGGGTATCTTTAAGTCGTCATGACTGCCCATCTCTCCTGTTATTTGTTTCTTGTCTTGAGTTCATTTTCGTCTTCTCTGCCTCTCTCTCTCCCCCTGTCTCCCTCCCTCTCTCGCTCACTCGTTTTTCACTTACTTTAGTTGTTTGCCAAAGTTATACAATTTTTGTGTGTGTGTGTGTGTGTATGTATGTGTCTGTACTTTTTGGCACGTGACAATAAATTTTTGTTTGTTGCAGGGCCCCCCCCCCCCCCCCCCCCCCCCCCCCGCGCATAAGTGTGTCATAAATGTCATAGTTAATATTTGCTGCTCTGTAAATTTTCTGCTGCTACTTTTCTTCTCAGAGACTTCTTTATTTATTTTTTTTTTTTTGGCAACATATGGGATTGGGGCTTGGGGTTGGGGGCTTACTACGATTGGTATCCGCTGTGTGTTCTGTCAACCTTGACCTGCTAAAAAACAAAAGCAATGAGCCAGAGAGAGAGAGAGAGATACAGAGAAATTGCAAAGCGAGCAAATTTATGGGATTTTTGTGGCTCAAAAGTCACAGATTCAATGCATGACGTCTCTCTGTCTCTCTGCCTCTCGATCCATAACCAATAATAACCGCAAAAAGATACATGAGATACCAGTACACTCGTATTCGTATTTTTAATTAGAGATTGAGACCCAGAAAGGGACAGAGAGAGAGGAGGGGAAAGGGTTTCAATTAGAGATTGATACGCCTAAGGGAAAAAGAGAAGGAAAAACGTCAATGTAAGAGCGAGAGACACAAAAACTGGAATGGAAATCTCATGAGGGGGAAACGGCTTAGAAGTCGGTCATGGATCATGCCTTATCAATCATTAATTAATGACACACCCTATATGGATGTAGGGCTGCCCTGACTTTAAAATGTCTGGGTTTTGAGCCATAAAAACTTGTACGGAAAAGCCATAGTTAACCCTGGAAACAAAACACCTTTAAATAATCTTATTTGTATTTTTTTTTTACGTTTTGCTTGAATGAAAACCACAAAAGCTAAAATTCAATCGACATATTGCTTATGGGGAAAAAGTGCTGTGCTTGAGGAACCTTGAACCAAAAACTAGAACTAGAATGAAAGATGAGCAGAGCAGAGCGGAGCAGAAAGGAGAGGAAGTGGGATGCAGGGTAGAGTGTGGAGGGTGGAGTGGCAGTAATGCACATTAATCTCTCACCTGCTACCAACAACACAAAAACCAGCTAAAAGGAGGGAAAGAGAGAGAGAGAGGGAGAGCTAGAAATATGATTGAAGAGTATAGAGATGCTTACGGCAAGTAGGTTTTGGGTTAAACGAAGCATTTGATACCCTAAGGATAACCCTAAGCAAGGATTAATTTTGGGAGGCATTAAATTTATAATAAATAAATAAGAAATAAATAAAAAAAAATAAAAATAAATAAATAAGAAATAAAGAAAAAATAAATAAAATAAATAAAAAATAATAAATTATATATAAATAATAAATTATATATAAATAATAAATAAATAAATAAATAAATAATAAATAAATAATAAATAAGTAATAAATAAATAATAAATAAAAAAATAAAATATAATATTTGCATATCGAGTTAAAAAAAAAGAAATATCTATAGTGAAAATAACAGAAATATATATGCTAGGAGGCAAGTACCTTGTACTCCAACGCCGGCTCACTCGCTTCCCTTGTACTCCAACCCCAGCTTACTCGCTTCGTTGGCGCCGATATGAGTCAAATATCTAACGACGACGACGATACAAAACTTTTTTATATAATAATTTATAAGGGTCATATATGATATTAAAATTATTTGAGATCTTTTGACCAAAAACTAAAATTCTATAAAGAATTTGAATTAAATATTTAATATTTTGTTGCACTATTTATTCCAGTCTCAAATTTCTATTACATTTAAAAAATTTTTTTTAAACATTTTTTTGTTTTAAATTTTTTTTTTATTTTTATTATTATTTTTTATTTTTATTAATTTTTTTTATTTTTATTATTATTTTTTATTTTTTTTTATTTTTATTATTTTTTTTATATTTTTTTTTATTTATTTTATATTTTTTTTTATAATTTTTTTTTAAATTTTTTTTATATATATTTTTTATTTGTTTTTATATATTTTTTTAAATTTTTATATATTTTTTGTTAATTTTAATATATATTTTTAAACTTTTTTGAAATATCTCAAAAAATAAATAAATCCGTGCCAGACATCTTCCTGTAATCGTGATACCCCGCTCTGCCCAGGGTGCAAAAATCGTATAATAATGAAAGAAACTGTAAATATTGTTCACCTTGTAAGAGAGAGGGAGAGCGAGAGAGAAAACGTGTAGCACTTGTATAAAAATTCGCAAAAATACGAAAAAAAAGCTGAAATCAAATGTTGATTATTGTACGGCGTTCGATTGTACTCCAGTGGTTCTTGTTGTTGTTCTTGTTGTTGTTCTTGTTTTTCTTGTTGCTGTTACTTTCGCGATTGCTGTTGTTGTTGTTGTTGTTGTTGTTGTGGTGGTGGTGTGTTCTCCTGTTGCTTTAGTTTTGTTGTTGTTTTATTTTTTGATTGCAGTTAGTTTTTGTACACCCCTTGCTCTCCAGCTTCTCTCCTCTCCCCTCCTCTGCTACGGTTACAGCTCCTCTCCTTCCTTTGTCCGCCTCCTCTTCTGTACATTTACTCTTCTTGTGGCTGTGCGTTTTTGTTGTTGTGGCCTGTTGGATTTTTATTGTTGGTTTTTGGGGCTTGTTGCTGCTGCTTTTGCTGCTCTTGGCCTAAAGTTGATTGCATGACATTGTTCTTATGCTGCTAAAGCGATGCCTCTGCTGTGCCTCTGCTCCACCTCTGCTCTTCCTCCGCTCTGCTGGTTCTGTGCTCTGCTGGTCCTCTGCCCCGCTCTTCCACTGCTCTGCTCCTCCTCTGCTCTTCCTCTGCCCTCCCTCTACTCTGCTCTCCTTTGTGTGTGTTTTAGTGGATTGTTTATATTTATTTTGTTGTAGTTTTTCCCCAGTTATTTTCAAAATAAAAAGGCACCTTCATAGCCTCGTTCCACCTCATTCAATCTCCCTCTCTCTCGATATTTGGCATTTGCAATATTATTGAACGACAGGGCCAGAGTTGCCGGCTGCAACGAAGCTGGAGATACTCTTCGAAGTGCAATCCTTCTTATGTGATCTATGGATTTTTAAATATTTTAGATATTTTTTCTGTTTTAACTAAAATACGATAAAAAAACTACTGATTCTTTTCTGATGTTTTCTGCTTTCTTTCTGCCTTTTCTGCTTTGTAGAAAACCTGGTAATACCCTCTCTGGAGAGCATGGAAAACCACTAGAGTCTGACAGGACTCCCCCCTGCTCACACTGCCCCTCCCCTCTCCCCACCCCTCTTTTTCGTTGTTCAAACTTTGATTTCTATTTCGTTTGTTGTGCAGTGTTTTGATTTTTATTGTATTTTTTTCTTTTTTTTTTTGGCTGGTTGGAAAAACACTTGAAGTGCATTTCCCATTCTCCGCATTTTTCGTGTTGCAATTGATGAATGCCCGAGTAATAAACTAGAAAAACTGCCCATTTTTCTGAAAAGCGTCGAAGAGTACTCAAAAGGAAAACTAGAGGGAATTTTCTGTGTAATTTTTTTGGAGCGGGAACGCTCCCATGGGGATGGTACTCTCTGTGGCGTGGGGGCCGCTGAGGTGATGATTTAGACAAATAGCTTTTCGGGCGAGAGTGCGTTAAAAATAGTCGAAATATTGAAAATGTAGAACATGCAAGATTTTTGGGGCCAAGCGGCCCCAAAAGTAATTACGGGAAATGATGTTTGGCCCCCGCCCCCGCCCAAAAAAAAAAATACCCATCAATCGGAGGGGCGGGCAGGGAGGACAGGATTTTATTTAAGGGATTAAAGAATACAAAATAAATGTTTTATATATTTTAGAAATTAGGAAAAGAAAATTATAGTTTTAAAAAATAAATATTTTTATTTCTATAGGAAAAATGTCTCTTAATGGAATGATTCTTATTATTTCTATAGCAAAAATGTCTCTTAATGGAATAATTATTATTATTTCTATGGGAAAAATGTCTCTTAATGGAATTAATTAAATAATTAATTAATAATTTTTTTTTTCTATAGGAAAAATGTCTCCTAATGGAACAATTATTGTTTTTTCTATAGAAAAAAATGTCTCTTAATGGAATAATTCTTATTATTTCTATAGGGAAAAAATCGCCTAATTGTTTCGTTTATCAGAAATCAGCAAACAACAAATTGTATTATTATTTTATAATCAAATCTAAAGCATTTACTAATTAAAAAATAAATAAATAAAAAAAAGAATATCTTGAGGAAAAATAAATATTTGTTAATATATTTCCATCTTCCTCCTATATTGGCATTATCCCTGTCTCTCTCTCTCCCTCCTTCTTGCTTTATTCCCCTCTCTATTGTCATTATCCCTCTCTTGCTTCCTCTCTCCTTCCCCCCTTTTGCGGAGCCTAATGGAGCATTTATTCTCATATTGCAAGCAAGGAATTTATGCCTTTTAACTGCAATTTAATGCAGACATTGATAGCCTCATAAAAACTTGAGAAGGGAGAGAAGGAGGGAATAAGGAGAGGGAATAAAGAGTGTTAAAAAGAGAGTGGAGACTTCTGTGGCGGCTTGGGGAGTGGGGAGAGGTGGGGGGAGAATCGTAAGAACCCGGGCCACATTATTGATATTGACAATAATGCGACAACATTTTGAAAGAATCCGTTTTATAATAATAATAAACGATAATAATATTCGTTGATGGGAAAGAACAGAAGAAGATAGAGAGAAAGAGAGGGAGAGGGGAGGGAGCACCCATAATGCCCGTCAGCACTTGACTTGCATTTTATGCCACAAATTATATAAAAAACATAAAGAGGTCAAAAGGCGAGTGGAGTAAAAGCAATCAAAAGGAGACCATAACGAAGTGGAGAAAAGTTAAAAAGACTAGAAATTGCAGGAAAATTCTTGTAAATTCTGGAAATTAACTTTGTGGCTAAAGAATTTCAGAGATATTAAGGTTCATTTTTTATGAGGATTTCATACAAATTTCTTAATTTTATCTGCAGCTTTTGTTCCTCCAGCAATAGATTCTAAAGAGAATCAATGGTCAGTCCTAAGCGTTAAATAAATGTTTTTTTTAAAGGAGAACAGCACTAGAGACTCTTTTGGAATCGAAAGAAGGTTCTGGGAATTTTTTTTCGAATAAATATCTTTGTAAAATTCTGATTTTTTCAGTTCCAAAGCCAAAAGCGCATCAAAAAAGAGGTTCTTGCTCTTCGATTCTTCTTGGAAGACTTTTCTATATATTTTATGGAATAACCATAGTTTATTTATAAATATAAATACACGGGGTGACCTCTTTCTCCTCTTTTTTCTTCTTTAAAACTTTCCTGCAAGTGAAACTTTTCTGACATTTTGCTCCTCTTTCGTCATCCCAGCAGGAGGCAGTGTCAAAAGAGCCATCAGCTACAGTGTCAAACATATGTATATGTACACCCTCAACCTCTTGGCCTGGCAGCCAGCCTTTTTGCTGTTGCTTTTCGATGGGCTTTTTTTTCGAGCCAGCCCTATTCCTGTTTCCATAAGTGAAAGGCTCTCTTTTTGGAGGGTTAAAATATGCTTTTTTTATGCCATTGCTGTACCGCACATTGAATTTTACAATATTTACAATATGTCTTTAAAAAAAGAAAGAAAAAAATGGTCTATTGCTGGTGTGTTTTTTTTTTTAAAGGAATTCTTTGTGGAACTCTCTTGATTGCAGATTTATTGTGTGTGTGTGTGGGGGGGGGGGGGGGGGGGGGGGGGAACCTTGCCTTGCCCTGCCCTGCCCTTAGAACCCATGGACCTTCAGTTGATCGGCCTTGGCCAGTCCGACCTTTGTCAGCCACTGGCAGATGTTCTCCCGCTGATCGCCCTGCAGCTGCAGCACCTCCCCGTACTCCTGGTGCTCGACGACGGTGCCATTGCAGGCGAACTCCTTCTTGCAGGCGCGCACAATCTTCTTCAGGTCGTACTCCTGCGACAGGCCCTGGACAGTGGTCAAGGTCTTGCGGCCATTGCGCTGCTGTATGCGGATGTGGATCAGTCCGTCCTGGATATCGTCGTCGTTGCCCTTCTGGGCATCCGCAAAGGGGTCGCGGGTGTTCAAGTTTTGGATCGACATCAAAGCCTCAAAACGATTTGAAACGGTTTATTTTCGAATATTATTATTTTCGGATTGTTTGAAATCGTTGGATGTTTTCGATTCAACTGAGAAAATCACAATGAGAATAAAAAGGCAGGGCGAAAAGTTAAGTAAAAGCAAGGCCAAGGGTTCCTTGGATTGGGGGTTTTTTGTGTGTCATCAAAGCAGGCCAGGAGATATGCAGCAGTCCCCCTTAGGGTTGCCTTTTTTTGCCTGAAATTCATCGGTAAAAGATCCTCGTGATTCGTTTAAGGGAAATAGGGATATAGACCGAATGAACACGATTTTAAATAATGGGTGGGACGTTCCTAAAGGTTTATTCATTAATTAATTTATTATAAGAAAAGGTTATTTAAATAATTTTGTATTTTTTACTACAAAAAATTAATGTAATTAATAAATAGTTTATTAATAAAATTGTAATTAATTTTGTTGGGAAATTATATAATTTATTTAATTTTTTTTTTATAAATTAAGAATTTAAATACAACATTTTGGGGCTTATAAATATCGCTTTGAAAGCAGATATTTTCCCTTGATTTTTGCATTATTTTTAACAGAATTTCGTTGGGGTTTCGATGCTCCTGTCAAAAGAGTTGTCAGAGACATCAGCTACAGTGTCAAACATATGTATATGTACACCCTCAACCTCTTGGCCTGGCAGCCAGCCTTTTTGCTGTTGCTTTTCGATGGGCTTTTTTTTCGAGCCAGCCCTATTCCTGTTTCCATAAGTGAAAGGCTCTCTTTTTGGAGGGTTAAAATATGCTTTTTTTATGCCATTGCTGTACCGCACATTGAATTTTACAATATTTACAATATGTCTTTAAAAAAAGAAAGAAAAAAAAATGGTCTATTGCTGGTGTTTTTTTTTTTTAAAGGAATTCTTTGTGGAACTCTCTTGATTGCAGATTTATTGTGTGTGGGGGGGGGGGGGGGGGTGGGACCTTGCCTCGCCATGCCCTGCCCTGCCCTGCCCTGCCCTTAGAACCCATGGACCTTCAGTTGATCGGCCTTGGCCAGTCCGACCTTTGTCAGCCACTGGCAGATGTTCTCCCGCTGATCGCCCTGCAGCTGCAGCACCTCCCCGTACTCCTGGTGCTCGACGACGGTGCCATTGCAGGCGAACTCCTTCTTGCAGGCGCGCACAATCTTCTTCAGGTCGTACTCCTGCGACAGGCCCTGGACAGTGGTCAAGGTCTTGCGGCCATTGCGCTGCTGTATGCGGATGTGGATCAGTCCGTCCTGGATATCGTCGTCGTTGCCCTTCTGGGCATCCGCAAAGGGGTCGCGGGTGTTCAAGTTTTGGATCGACATCAAAGCCTCAAAACGATCTAAAACGGTTTATTTTCGAATATTATTATTTTCGGATTGTTTGAAATCGTTGGATGTTTTCGATTCAACTGAGAAAATCACAATGAGAATAAAAAGGCAGGGCGAAAAGTTAAGTAAAAGCAAGGCCAAGGGTTCCTTGGATTGGGGGTTTTTTGTGTGCCATCAAAGCAGGCCAGGAGATATGCAGCAGTCCCCCTTAGGGTTGCCTTTTTTTTTGCCTGAAATTCATCGGTAAAAGATCCTCGTGATTCGTTTAAGGGAAATAGGGATATAGACCGAATGAACACGATTTTAAATAATGGGTGGGACGTTCCTAAAGGTTTATTCATTAATTCATTTATTATAAGAAAAAATTATTTAAATAATTTTGTAACCCCCCCCCCCCCCCTATTCCTCACGATGTTCTTGATGCCAAAACATTGTCCATGTCCGGGCTCAATACAGACTCTATATTCGCCTCTTAATTGAAGTTTCATTAACTTGTTGTGCATCATTATAATTAAACATAATTACAAGAGGGGGAAAAAGAGGGGAAAAGAGAACAAAGAGTGCCTTTTTGCGCTCCACAAAGATGATTCAGATGTGGTTCGGGGAGCATTTTCTTGATATGACGAAAATGAAAATCAGACAACGAATGACCCGCTTCGTTGACCCCCCATTTAAAGAGAGGAAGGGGGGGGGGGGGAGGCCCCTCTGCTGCGCTCACTTGAGTGAGCGCAAGTTTTTTTTTCCGACGGAAGCTTATCTTTTTTATAAAGAGTGGTGCCCCCTGAACAATTTGGAAATTAAAACCATAACTATTACTATTATTTTGGGGTGTTTTTACCTATTGCTTTTAGCTTTTTGTTGCTGTCATAAAATGGTTTTGGAGTTTATTTTGTGGCACTTCCTGTTTCATTGATTTTGGTGTTTTTTTTGGGGGGGCTAAAAGTGCATTGGATGGCAGGAAATGTTAGGGTCTATAGAAATTTGGAGATAAATGTAGTTTATAAGAGTTCAAACACCTGAAAGTGGCCACAAATTTCGAGGAAAATTGTTATGCCTTAATTTCGAAAATTATTATAAAAGGAAAAAGGCAACAAAAGATATAATTTTTAAGATATGGTTGCCATATTTAAAATGCTCCTAGCTAAGGGTATTATCCACCTAATAGTCAAAAAATCAACAAAAAAGTATAAATATAACACTCAAAAAATATGAATAATCTATTTGTACTAAAATATTCCCATTCCCTATTTTCAATGGTTTTTCTTTGTAATTTGCATATATTTTGTTTCTGGCCATCTTTCTTTAGTTTTGCTGCACAAGAATACCCCCTTCATGGCTTTCGTTTCTCGTGAAAGTCACGTACAAACCGAAAAATTCGAAATACAAATTGATTTTCGTGGCCGGCGTCAGCAAATAATCAAATCAACAAACCAGAACCCCAGCCCCAACCCCAGCTCCAACCCCAACCATTCATCTCTTTTTCCTCGCTGCCCAAAAATCAATCTTTTGGCCCCGCTATCCATCAGAGAGTGAAAGAGAAGACGCCCCAAAAATTGTGGTCATTAGTTTTTATATTTTATTTTTTGGCAGAAAAAGGAATCAAATTGTGGAATGACCGTTCATGACTGAAACGCCAGCGAACTACTTAGCCAAGTTTTTTCTGGGGAAGCAAGGAGTTGTGGGCTTTGTTTAAACTGATTTTTGGTAGCGCCAGAGCCCCTCTCGAGTTGGAAACCCTTCCGCCAGCCTTCTAGTGGGGCCCCTGCCCCACTGCCTCTTGATGAGTCGCATCAATCAGTGGTGGGGGGGGGCCTTCTACGAGCCATTGTCTGAACTTGAAATTGACTTTTAAGCAGACCCCAAAAGGCACGGCAGGCAGACAGATGGATGGATGGAGGAGACCTCGGTAACCGAGAGATCCAAACCGAGATCCGAACGTCAGAGAACCGCAACATAAAAGCCTAATGATCTCCAGCCCCAAGATTGAGTTACATGCATCCGAATCTCTTGCGATCTCTCGCCCGTTCTCTCTGTCTCTCGGTGGATTCTCCCTCCCTTCCCCCCTCCTCCTCCTCTCGCGCCAACAATCCAACCACCTCTCAACAGTTAATCACGAACTCTGGGCCAAAAGAATGCCGGATTAAGGCGGCGTCTCCCCCCACAGCCGCACCACAACTTGACTGGAACCAGTTTTTATGGAGCGCCGGCTTCAAAGTTGTCTGTCGATTGTTTGTGATGCTGAAAGAAGTAGAGGGAATACCCTCTGATTGAGTCGGGACGGAAAGGGGTCTGTGGACTTGTAGATGGCATTCGTCACTAAAGATTCCCGTGAAGGAAGCTCTGATGGGAGAGAGTTTCGTCTTGAGATAGATTGAGAGGTGTATCACCTATTGTTTGAGGGTGTAGTTTTTGTTGCCAAACATTTTTGTTATTGGTTTTCGTTTTAGTACATTTTTGATGGTATTTTTAAAGTTTTTGTTTATTTTTTAGTTAATATTTTAAGTTTATTGTTTCAGGAAATTTTTAAAGGTTTTTTTTAATATAATTTTTTGTATGGTTTATTTTTTTGTTTGGATTATTTTTGTATGAATTTTTTCATGGATTATTTTTTAAAAATTATTTTTCTTCAGTTTTTTCTTTTTAGTATATTTTTAAGGAATTTTTTATGTTATTTTTTGTAGTATTTTCTTTAGTATTTTCTTTAGTAATTTCTTTAGTATTTTCTTTAGTATTTCCTTTATTATATTCTTTAGTATTTTCTTTAGTATTTTCTTTAGTATTTTCTTTCGTATTTTTACATTGTGTAGTATTTGTATTCTTTGTAGTAATTTAAGTATTATATCGAACATTTTCCGTATATTTTTTAAAATTATATTTTTGCTATTTTTTTTAAAGAATTCTATTGTGTTTTCTGGGGGTTTGTTTTTTTATTTTTAGTATATTTTGTATATGTCAAGTAGTTCCCTGCAATTTTTTGTTTTTTTCGTTTTAGTATTTTCTTTGATTTTTTCATATTTTTTCTGCAGTATGTTTTAGTACTTTCCTTGGTATTTTTTTCGTATTTTTCTCAACTATAGAGCATTCAAAATGCGTTTATTTTCCTAAATTTCCTTGTGATTTTTTTGCTGGCGTTTTTTTTTGTAAATCAAGTTTTGCAGTTTTTGGAGTCCGGGGTCTCGGGGTCTTGGGGTCCGGGGGTCTGGCGCGTTTTTGAAATGTTTGTTATTCCGCAAGAGTTGGGGGCCAGGCAGCAAGCAACTCGTTTATGGCCCGCAGAGTGGGGTGGGAGGGATGCAAGGGGGTGGAGCAGGGGGGGGCCGAAGGGATAAGGGAGTTGCACTCTGGGATGAGCCAAGTTTTTTGGCGGATGATTGTGTTTCGGGGGCTACTTTAACTTCTTTTGGTCTTTCGGTCTTTCGGCTCTCTGGCTTGTGGCATATTTGTTGTGCGGCTTGCAGCAGCAACAAGCAAAACGTGCAGCGCCAAAATATGCAACTGCAACAAGATCTTCGCCCTGCAACAGCGTTGTTGGAGTCGTCATCCCGTCTAGCTTTTGGTGTTTCGTTGTGCGGAGTCTGGAGTCTCTTGTTAGCCTGCCTTTCTTCTTTTGTTTTCTGGGGCTCGAGTATGGGGCTCCCGACTTTGGGGTCTCTCTCTGTTTGGGCCACTCTGCTCTGCTGTTTGGCCTCTGCTTGGCTATCTGCCAATTGTTTGGCAAATTAACAGCCACGAAAGGAGTTGTGGCCCCAGCCACAGCTACGGCTCCTCTGTGTTGCGTCTGTTGCAAGTGGCTTTTTGCTGCGTTCCTCTGCAAATGTTTTGGCAAAAATAACATTTAAATATGCCTTTGTTTGGTCGAAAAGTCTTTTCCCTTCTCCTTAACCAAGTCGTATTGCAGAGACCCCCCTCCCCCCTCACTTCTTTAAATCTCATTCTTCACCCGTCTTTGGAGATTCTTTGGCCCCTCTCTTTGCAGCTCTTGATAGTCTCTACGGTTGTACTTGTTTTTTTGTGCGTTCCTTTCACGGGTGTGTGCCCTTGCTCTGGGGACAATCTAGACTTGGTGGAACGTTTGTGTAACCGAACTGGGAAGTAGCTTCGATCTTGTCAAGTACTATAGAACCTCTAAAAACGGACAGGTTCCTCTTGGGCAAGATCATCTTTTTATTGTATTTATTTATTTTTTCATATTTTATTGGAAGTATGAGACAAAATAAAGAGAAAAATCGAGTTTTTCAAGTATTTTTGCACTATTTTTTTTGTTGTATTTTTTGTTATTTTTGGTATTTTTGGTATATTTTGGTACTTTTTGGTATTTTATTTCGTTTTCTGTTAATTTTTTTTTTATTATTTTATTTTGGTTTTCTGTTAATTTTTTTTTACTATTATTTTATGAAGAATTTTTTAAAGTTCGTTTTAGTATTTTATGTAGTTAGTTAGTTTTTGTAGTAACTTATTAATTTATATTTGTATTAATTTATAAATTTATATTTTTAGTATCTTATTCATTTATATTTTTGGTATTATATTTAGTGTTTTCAGAATTTTATTTACTATGTTCAGTATTTTATTTAGTATTTTTTTATTTTATTTACTATGTTTCTTGTATTTTTTTACATAGTAAATATTTCGTATTATTTGTTGTATTTTGTGTTATTTGTATTATTTTGTATATTTATATTAGTTTTAATAGTATTTTTAAATATTATTTAGATAATTTAGTATTTTTTGCTTAGAATTATTAGTATTTGTAAGTAGTTTTTTTTTAAATATTTTTTTAAAGTATTTTTTAAGCTTTTTATTGCGTATTTCAACCTTGAAAATTTTAATTTTTCCTTCATTGAATCTCAATATTCCTCCTTCATGGAAATTATGAAAAATACTTCCCAAAAAATGGTTTCCCCTAGGGTATTCCCTTCTCCGATGTACTATACAGAACCTTCTGGAGCTACCTGCTTCCTTCTTTATCAGTGGTTTTTTTTCTTCTCTGTGTGTTTGTGTGCCATTGAATTTACGATGCATTCATGCATGCTTCTTGATGCATCCATATTTAGTGAAATTACATGCTTTGCGATAAGGCAGAGGAGTCGGAATATCCAGCAGAAGCATGGGGATGAATGGACGCTGCATATACCCCCATTTCGCGTAATCCTTGAGCAACTAATTAGCCAAAGAAGGCCACTGCCGCGTGTGTTTTGTGTTTTCTTTAGTTCCAGGAAAAAGATTTAACCGATTTTTCTGGCACACATAATTAGGCGGAAAAAGTAGATTGTTTTTCTGCGGCAAAAACTGCAAAAACTGGCTTTATAATGCCTCAATTTCCTCTTTTTTAAAACCTTTTTCAACGCTTATTTATCTTCTTTTTTTTAAAATGCCTTTTTCTTCTTTTTTTCTTGCAGGTAAGCACCACGCCATTCGCATTCAAGGATAAATTGCATTGAAGACGGCCTCCAGAGTCCTGTCTTGTGCGGCGGGTAAATAATCATCGTCTTTTAGCCCTTGAGAACCTTTGAAACTCGAGTGTTTTGATAGAAGATTGTGGGGCTTTCCTTGGACTTGAAGTTTGTTTTTTTTTGTTCGAGAATTGAAGCGTCTGATGATCTCAACTTTTTGTTTGCTTTACATGGAATCGAATGAAGTTCTCTGGCCTTTGAGAATAATATTTTCCATGAGAAGTTTTGTGGCACTAACGAGAATGATCTTTAGGAATTAGAATTGAATGAAAACTGGAATTAAAAGTGCCTTGAAGCAAATGGGATGTAAATCTCTAGATACAATCTTTGAATGCAGATTTGTTCGATCTTGAGTTGCATTAATAATCAATGAGGATTTAAAATCATGTCTAATTGATAGACTGGATTATAAAGATGCAAATTAAAAGCTACTTTAAGATAACCAACGATTTAATGCACTTTTAAAGACCAGTTCTGTATGGGAACTCTTCTATATCTCTCCCCCAATTTATCCTCCACAATCAATCAACTGCATCCCGCTTTTTGCTCGCCTAAGACTTCCTTTAAAAACTAGAACATCTCTGCCATATGCCGGGCACAGCATTCCTCTGGCATTCTCCATAAAATTCCCAACAAAATTCCCTGGATGTCGTCTGCGGCCATAAAACAAGTGGAAAATGAAGCTGGAAGCTGCATCGCTGCCATAAATAATATATATAAAATATAATAATAAAAAAAAAATGGGAAGAACCGCTGTTGCAAGTGCAACCTGCACTGCCATCGCCGTCGTTGCAGCAATCGAAATGTCAGCAAGTTTTGTGCAGAAGTTCAACTTCTTGGCTTCGAAACTGCTTTTTCTTTGTGTCGCTCGCTCGCTCGTACTCGTACTCGTAGTCGTACATGTATCTGCTAGATACAATTTACTATAGATGGATGTATAGATACATATACGCTGTTTTATAGGCTAACTGCTTTTTGGCTCTGGCTCTGACTCTGGCTTTTGCCTTTGGCTGACTTCATCTTTTTCTTTACGCTCGATCGAGCTGCTCAAAAAATACAAAAAATAAATGCCAGTGTGTGGAGCAGACAGCTTTAATACCCTTGAAAAGCGATTGACACGGAAATACATAAGCACTCGTCTCAATTGAGTGCCATATTTTATTCGCATCAAGAATTTGGAAGGAATTAATGAAGAAAGGAATGTTTTAGCATTTCCAATTTTTAATCCGTAAAAATAAAATACAAAATATAACGAAAAAACGATTGGATTTTCTAGTATTTTTATTGTGTTTTCTCGTATTTTTTTATTTTGTTTTTTTGGTATTTTTTAGTATTTATCATGTATTTTCTAGTATTTGACACTCTCTTGTATTTCTTGTATTTTCTAGTATTTTCATTGTTTTTTTAATATTGCAATTGTGTTTTCTAGTATATATCATGTATTTTCCAGTATTTTTATTTTCTTTTGTAGTATTTTAAAGTATTTTCAGAGTTTGTTAGTATTTTTAGTATTGCTAGTATTTTTTAAAGTATTTTAAATATTATTGGTATTCTTTTACTATTTAGTTTATTTGGTATTTTTTGTATTTTTTAGTTTATTTGGTATTTTTTGTATTATTAAGTATTTTTGGTATTTTTTGTATTATTTAATATTTTTGGTATTTTTTTTATTATTTTGTATTTTGTTCTATCTGTAGTATTTTGAAATATTTTTATTTTTTTTTATTTTGTAGTATTTAATAGTTATATAGACGTTATATACATTATTTTATATATGCTTATATTTCCTCTTCAGACTCTCTTTGATTTGTCGATTATTTTTCAGCTATTTCTGCCATTTTCTAACCAAACCGGAAGCCGTGAGAAATCATCAGCAGGCACCCCAAAGTGAATGGCTTTTGCTCATTCTCATTCTCTTCTTTAACTGCTCTTCTGCTTTGTCTTCTTCTCCTTCTCCTTCTGCTTCTGCTTCTTGTGTGTTTAAGTTTCGCAATTAAAATGCCATTGAGGTTTATGCTTCGTCTTCGCCTTCGCCAGGCCCTGAAGTGTTGTGCTGCCAGTGGCCTTAATCATTTAATGAGCCAAACCCTTCCTCTCGAATCACAATTTTCCTATCTGTCTGCCCTCTCTCCTGCCCTGACACCCGGGACACTGAGCGCTTTTCGAATGCGAGACAGAAACTGTCGTCTGATTGGGTTTCTACGCCTCTAATTGGGAGCGAGTTTAGATCGATAGCAGCTCACTTTGTGCGATAATTGCGCTCCACCTGCTCGATAATTGCGTTTCACCTTGCCGATAATTGCTGTTTTGGACACTAGGCAAGGGCTTGCCCCTGTCCTGTGCATGTCCTTCAGTCCCTCAGTCCATGAAATGTCGTTGCACACTGGAGGCGGACGGACACATCAATAAAAGACACATCAACGCCAAGCCAACGCCGCCTGCTCCCATTTCCCTTTCTCGTTCGCCGCTTTTCCCATTGCCATTTCCACATCCATTTCCTTCGTCTGCGTGTGCGGTGTGTGAAAAATGTAACAATAATTGAAATTTAATAGCCACGACGACAGCCCGCAAACCAAATGTCGTCAGCAGCAACGACAGCGATGGAGACGATGGAGGCGTCATCCAGCTGCAGCGCAACAAAAAATTGTGCTGTCGCCGGCGGCACCGGCACCCGAGGTCCACCGTTGCCGGCCCCATCACCAGGACGCGGTTTTCTCTCCTCTGAATAAATGCATAAAGAACGCCCCAGAGAGAGAGAGAGAGAGAGCGGCAGCCGGAAGAGTGGGAGAGAGAAAAGAGAGCAAAAAAAGTATTGCATTCACTTTTACTATTATATTCATAGGCGAAGCAAGTGGGGAGCACTCTCTGGAGGGGGCCAAAGGCAGGATCGACCAGGTGGATGCTCATCAATCGGGAAGGAATCTTGAATGAAAAACAAAATTTTATAATATTTTCTAGCGTTTGGTTATACGATTTTGTTTTAGTATTTTAAGAATTTTTTAAAAAGTGTATTTTGTTTTTTTCGTTTTAGTATTTTTTGTAGTATTTTTTAGTATTTTGTTTTTAGCATTTTCCAGTATTTTGATTTAGTATTTTCTAGTATTTTTCATTATTTTCCAGTATTTGAAAATAATTATAATCTAGTATTTGCTAGAAGCATTTTGCTTTAATCTTTTATAGTATTTTTTTATATTTTGTATTGTATTTTCTATAGTATTTTCTATAGTATTTTATACTATTTTGTATATTTTATTCTAATTGTTATTTTATATTTTTCAGATTTTTTGTTGCATATATTAGTATTTTTTCTAGTGTTTTCTCGTATTTTTTATGGGTTAGTGTAGGCCCTCGGTTGCATAGGGAAAAAAATAAATATGTTCCCACTCTTGAACTCTTTTATGCCTCCCCCCAAAAACCAGCACACCCCACTCCCGTACAGGGCATCAAAATGCATACGTTGGCTGCGCTGACGTTGATGTTGTTGTCACCATCTGCATCTCCATCGCCAGCCCGTTGGCGGTTCATAAAAAGGAGCCTGAAAATAAAAGTGGGTCAAAAACTGTAAATGATATTTGTTCTACTCGGTTTTAAGATGTTACCCTGTGTATGTCCCGCTCCTCCCTCATACCCTGCATTAAATGGATGGGGTGGGGGGAATGCATCTGAAACATTAAAATGTTCAAATGTATTTCTTAAGGGAGTACAAAAAAGGTGTTAAATTCAACACGTTATTCTCACACACGACTCACAGAAAAGATGTGGTCGATGAACTTTGTTTGTTGTGTGAGTTTCAGATACAGATACAGTGAGAGAGGGAGATACAGCTACAGATATGGAGATCAGAGGTTCCAGACTCAGGTGGCAATTAGCATACGAGTGCCAAATGATCTTCAACCGGGGAACAAAATGGGAGCGGAATGATCCAGAATTTGGACCAACGCAAATGTTTAGGTTGACTAACATTTAGATACAGTATCTACTGATAAATCCTCTGGGATTATGACATCTGACTTGCGGTTTCAGCTCTCAAGATAACTGCCGCCCGAAAAAAGTGGAAAAATTGCTACAAAAATTATAAAACTGATTAAAAGATAAGATTGAAAGGGTTTGGGGTTTAAAATATTAAGATTAAATAGATTTCTTTGATGTCTGAAGAGAAAAGGAAAGCAAAAACCTGAAAAATATTTCAGCAATGTAACAAAAAAACCTGTTGTAATCATGAGATCCATTCTAAATCAGAATTCTAAACCAATTTATTCGCATTTCAGACACACAATCCCCCCGCCTTATACAGAAGAAGAACACGCTCTTAAATCAAAAGTTAACCATCAAAACCCATTAATACTTATCGGCAAACCGAAACGGGTTCTACAAGGAACAACACCTATGATTTATATAGCTTTTTTACGCTACGAAGTAGTAGTAGTAGTAGAATTCTAAACAATTTACGGGCACACATACTCATATTCAAGAAGCAACAATTAGCATTCCGTAAAATTTTCCAGCTCATTAAAATTGATTGCTGTGTCAATTGTCGAATGCAAAACAGAATCCAATTGACAGTTTGTTGCCAGAGAGAACGAGAGAGAGATTTTTCATAGGGAAAACTTGCTTTTATCCGCTAATTGCGGGCGTAAATTCTCCTAAATTCCAAACCCAAGAAAATAGGGCTAAACAAATCGTGATTTCCTGTTTTGGGTTGGCCGCTGGCCGGCTGGCCTCTGGCCAAAACATCATCATCATCACGGCCCATAGAATGATGAGGTTAATGACTAACAGTACATTAACATCATTATCAGTGGGTTGTCTGCGATTCTAGGGCCTCTGGGATGCCAGACTGTGGCTCCTCTCCGGGCAGAGGAGCACATCTTCCATCCTTCGGCCTGAGGCTTCCTTTTTGATTATATGCTCACAAAACCAAATAAAGTTAGACACAAAAATTTGAATGAAAGCTTAATTAGGGTTTGCTCAATGAGGGTACAACGGGTATTGGCGAATCGAAGGTGAGGTTTGTGAAGTTTTTCGAGAAAATTAATAAACCTACTTTAAACTTTTCTTTTTGAGGATATTATTGAAATATGATTCAGATATTTCTAGAATTTGACGCTAAAATGAGAAGATAAAAAATAGTGAAAATACTAGAAAAGTACTACAAATACTAAAAATACTAGAAAAATACTATAATAAGGTAAATATAATAGGTACTAGAACATATTAAAAATACTAAAAAAACTAGAAAAATACTAAATACTGGAAAAATACTAATAATACTGAAAATTATATACTGGAAAATATAATACTAGATACTAGAACATTCTAATACTTAAAAAATATTATAAAATACCAAAAACTAAATAAATCATAAACACTTGAAAAAACTAAAAAAAAAAAAACAAAACATTTCAATCTACTTAGAGTTCAAGAAGAGAATTTCACTTTCGACATGTCAAATTCTGGACGTTTTCCTGGCCTCTCGTTTTATGAAATCATCAAATAATGACCCCGCCTCGACCCCCGAAGCCGCGTCAAAAGGCTTGGGCACCGGCCCGAACCTTTGGCCTTTCTCTGGGGGGAGGAACCTAAACGCGGACTTGGATTTGGGGAAGCTAGAGGATTGTGGAGGCTTTGGGGAGGCCTGTCTGTCTGGTGCCTTGAGGTCTGGACTGTCAGTAAATCATATGAAAAAAAAGTGGGTCGGGTTCATTTGGGGTTTGGTTTTGCCGCTTAATTTATGCGGTTTTTCCTCCGTTGTTTATATTTCCCGCCTTTTGTTTTTCTTTATGATTTTTTGTTTTTGCTGTTGTTATTGTGATTTTCCAGAGGAAGTTTTTCTTTTGACTTAATTTAATTAATGAACTGATGATTGAGAGCCGGATCCAATGGTTTCAATGCACTTTTCAAAGGTTTTTTTTGATTGCAATTTATTATTAGAGGGGTCGGGTGGTCTTTTTTTGTTTCCAATAAATCAATTGAAATTCCTTTATAATTTTAGTGTTTTGTCGTGCTTTTGTTTTCGTTTTCGTTTTCGTTTTCAATTTGCATATTTAATTTTTAAATGCAATCCAATTTAATTACATTTTTTTTCGCATTGCTATCTTTTTTTTGCCTTATTTTCAGATTCAGATTTTCCTCTTGAGCTTCGGGCAATTTCATAAATTAGCACAGATTTTGCCACAGAACCTCTACATTTTATATGTTCATACATATTTTAAGTAATTATAAATTATGTTATTTTTTTATTATTTGTTCTTGAAACATATTTTTATGGAAAAAAGGAATTAAGAGCGATTTGTAAGAAGTCAATTGGAAAAAAATGAAAATACTAAAAAAACATACTGAAATGATACTACAAGCATACTGGAAATACTAAAAATGTACTGAAATAATACAAAAAAATACTAGAAAATACCAAAAATAATTATTTAAAATTCTATAAAACCTAAAAAATAGTACAAAGAAAAAAATTTCCAACACAACAGAAATAAATATAAATATAAAAAAAAATATATATAAAAAATACAAATATATATAAAAAATACAAATATAAACAAGTATAATATAAATAAAAAATAAATATAAATATAATAGAAATCGCAAATACTCCCCAAAAATATTCCGATATTTTTTGTATTAATTTTTGTTTTTTATTAATAATTTATTTTGAATGTGAGGAAACATTGAGAAAATACTAAGTTTTTTAAGGCAAAAACATATAAAAATGTAGTTTATGGAATTTTTATTTTCTTTTCTTATTATCCCAATTATTTTGTATATTCCCAACAAATGGCCGATGATTTACCAACCCCCAAAAGTCACATCCAATTAAAAGGGGGGAAAAAAACTAAACCGTTTCCATCAACACGCGTTCCATTAGGGAGGGGACACAGGCCATAATCTATTTCCTAAGAAAATGCATTAAATTGATGTGGAAAATGCAATTAACTATCGATTTTTGATAAGAGTTTCAGATGGCCAGATCTTAGGGTCGAAACGAAGGGTCTGTCGTTAGAAATTAAGCAGTTTAATCATCAGACGAATACGAGTATATGGGATGTCAATGGGGAGTATTTTATGAGTACAACAGGGACAACCACCCCTGAGGGTGAACCCCCCTGTCCCGAGGCCAAAGAAGGAGGATTGACCAGTGCTGCAGTGGAAAAGGTGACACAAAGAGTGGGCCAACCCCTGGGCCATGGCTCACAAGATGAACGCGCGGGGGAGTGCCGTACGACAATACGTGCGAAAAAAAGAAGAAAGAAAATCGAGGAAAAACTGTGGACAGCTGTGTGGAAAGCAATTGCTGGCTGCTGATGAAGAGGGTGCCACTCCCCACTCCCCTGTCCCCTGTGGAAGAACCAGCAAGGGACGGGACTCTCTCTCTCTCTCGACTGTTCTTGCAACGTGACTACCAGAAGTTCTGTCCTTTGTGCATTGTTCGGTGCGGTGCGGTGCGGTTCACTTAGCCACGTGTTTTCCACTGTGGTTTTTCCAGAGCTAGACGAACCGCTGAACCCAGCCCGCCCCCGAATAGAGACCGGATACACGCGCCCAGACAGCAAAAACCGGATGTAATTAAGGATTTTGCGTGTGCCCATTGCAAAAAAATTGTTGTGTCCCCCCCCAAGTGTCGAGTGTCGAGGAAAAACACTTGGAAATAAACGTTGCCAGTGTTTGATTAGTCCGCAAAAGTAGAAGGAAGGAGAACAGGCATCCATCAGACGACAGAGAGTCCCCGTCTTAATTGCTTTTGTTTGGGAGGGTCTTGGGGGCGGAATATTTGGGGTCTGGAATCTCTAGTAAATCATGAAAATTTGTAGCTAATTATGTGGACGTTTGAAAGGTTTAGACGATGGAGAAAAGGTGCCCCCGAAAAAGAACCCCAACACAGAAACCAAATTAAAATTCCTCGAAGGCTCGGGGCTCCTCATTTCCTATGCGATCCCCAGCCAACGGCAAAGCCAGGGAAATTAATTTCGCACATAAAAGACCTATATTTCTTTTTCGTACAAACGCCACAAAGAATCACAAAATCAAGTCGCAAAAAATAATGAGAAACAGGAAATCCCAAACCCAAAAATCCCATAAAAATATGAGGATGAGGCGGAAGGAAGGATGGGCTAAATCCTGAAAATCTGGCAAATCCTTTTAGGTAGGGTCTAAAAAAAATGATAGCCTGAAGGAAATTTGAAAGGAGATGAAGGATAAGGAAAACCAAGTATGGGGCATATTTACTAAGAATAATTTTGAATTTTATTTCCTGATTGATTTACATAGAAATGATCGAAATCCTTCCAGCAATCTTAATGGAAAATATCCATAATAATGTGTTAGAAGGCGAAACATGAAAATTCTATTAAAAACTGAATTTTTCTTAAAGAAACATCGAAAAAAAAATCATACAAATTTTTTAAATTTTCCTCAGGCTTTTTCTCATGTTTTTCCACCGAGTTTTTCTTAATTGAAGGCAAATAAAATGTGGAAAACTGGGAAGTTTTATTGACCACAGTTTTGTGGGTGACGCTAACAAGGCCTCCAGCAACCCTTCATCCCCTCTTCGAAACCCTTATTGCCCCCTTCCCAAAAAAAGGGCACAGATGACAGAATATAAAAGTCCTAATAAAATAAAAATCAACAACATGCACATCGTAAAATAAGGAAAACTATGGAGGGGGACAACATCGACGCGTCTGGAATTTGAGAGACTTTTCTTAGGAGAGAAAACTTCGAACGAAAGAGGAAGAGAAAGAACTTTCTTATCAAAAAAAATTGGCATATTAAATGCGAGCCCAAAAAACTTAACCGAAACCCAAAGAAAAGTTTCAGCCGTCTATCAAAAGTACATCGAATATTCATCTATAAAGTATATACATATATATAAGTCTATATATCGGACCATATGTATTCCCCAAGTGGGGTACATCCTTGATGACGATACAACATTCAGCGAATATTAAACCAATAAAAAGGCATAGATTTACTCCTCAGGGGCTCCGCTTTTGGGCTTCGCTTCTACTCTTTCTGGCTCCCTTAATTTTTCTCCCTTTTTGGGCTTTGGAAACTCCCTTATAGCTCTCCTCCCCCCTCCATTTTTGTCTGTGGCTGTGGTGGTCCTCTGCTTTTTTTGGCCCAGAAAAAAAACTCATTTATTTGGCCTCATGATAACAATGACGATGACAACAACAACAACAGCCACAGCCACATAAACAACAATAGAAGAAGAACCGAAGATGTCTGCTGTCAGCAGCAAGCCGCCCCCGAAGTCCATGACCAGACTCAAAGCCATTCCCATAGCCGAGAGGTTTTTTTTTGGGGCCAATAAGCGATGCTCTGAGATGATACCCTGGGGGGTTTTTGTTTTAAAGGATTTGCACTAGTCAAAGGAAATCAGAAGAGAGTTTCTTTATTGATACAATAGTTAAGGTTTTACGATGCGATTTGTAACCATAAGAATGTTTTAAAATTATGAATTTTTTTTTAATGATTTTTTGAATTGAAGTTATACGTTGATTCATCCCTGAATCATTGCCGATTCTTTATAGATTTTTCACTTCAGTTCTTCAGTGTTTCTTTAGGGGTTTTTTAAGGGTTTTTTTTTAGGGTTTCTTTAGGGATTCTTTAGGGATTCTTTAGGGATTCTTCAATGGCTCTTCAGTGACTCCTTGGTGAGTCTTTAGTGACTTTTCTGTGATTCTTTATTGATTCATCAGGGATTCTTCACCGATTCTTCAGTGTTTCTTTATTAAACTTTTCTTAAAATTCACTGAGTCTTTCCTGATACCTCATTGAATGATTCACTGATGCATCAGGCATTCATCACGTATTCATCACTGATTACGAATAAATTCTAAAGGAATCAAAAGTGGGGCGCAAAATATCAATGATTTATTACCGATTTGTAAAAGGTTTATTCACCGATTTCCTAACAGATTTCTTCGGAGATTTCTTCACGGATTCATCATAGACATACCAAATATTTCAGGAGGGATTTCTGGGAATATTTCAAGACAGATTTCATACCAAATTCGGATTTTTCATGAAAAAGAGCCATTCTTAAGAGATCTAACTATTTATTCTCTCAATTTTAGTTAAGGTTTATTAAGCAGAGATATAAAGGACCTAAAGCCGACTCAATTCCGATCTATAATTCTTCTGAAAAACGATATTTAGCTATAGAACCTTTTTTCTCATCGAAACGAAAACTTTCTGCGAAAAAAATCAGAAATACCCCAAAAAAAAAAAACAGAAAAAAAATCTAGTAACTATGAATAGTACAATATATTGATTTTGTATCGATTAATAATCGATTATTTATCAACCACAAACGATTATTGATTGTTTGTTCTACTTTTTACAATAAATTGAGAGTATTTTAAAGGAAGAAAGTAAAAAGAATAATAAATAAAATAATAACCCCATCCCAATGGGTACAAACCTAGTCGATCCCTCAATTAAATAATACATTGTACTTGCTCCGCGCATTCGCCTACTTAATTTTGTTGTGTGGCAAACATTTTGCACATCATTTGAAGGCTCACATATTCGCCGCTGAGTCAACAGCAGCAGCACGTTTTATGTACCCAAAGATACATAAATATATACACAGATACTCGTAGATATATATATAATGTGTGTAGTCCTTTATTGGCAGACGATGTATGGTCATGTAATCATGATTTTAAGCAGCTTTAATATGATATTCCAGGCCACTCGAAGAAGCCCGAAAGGAGCCCAAAAAGCTGGCATTTTGGGGAAGTGGAAGTCGCCTCTCCTTCAGGCATGAAATTTGTATTATTATGTCGAAAGTTTGTTCGCTTTTTTCCCCTCTTTTTTGGGGGAGAGCTCATGTTATTCGTAAAAGATGAACCGAACCGTTGGGTCCAGTCAGCAGAATACAAGGAAAATAAAGGATATACCAACCGAAAAATAAGCTTCTGCCCTCAAACTCCCTTTTTGGGGGGGCGGGGGAGTCCCATCGTAATGTCCTGCATTTAATCTTTCAGTATGGCGCGTCCCTTCGGATGGGCTTTGATTTTCTGGTCTCTGGGCTTTGGATTTCCTCTTGTTTTTATGCTCGTCAAAATGTGACAACAAATTGGCTTTTGACGTGCTTAATGAGCGGCATTTTCCCGGGCCAGGCCCCATCCTCCATTCCCCCACTCCCCCCCCCCCCTGCCTTTTGGCCCTTAGTTTTGCCCGCTTCCATGCCATTTGGCTCTCTCGCTGTTCGCTGAAAGTTTTTACGAGAACATTGCCATGTCCTTATCGCCGCATTAGCATGAGAGGCGCCTCGTGATGGTCCTTGCCCTGCGCCTCGTTCTGAAAGCTCGTCCCCCACGCAGGGGAGGGGGATATTGGAATTGCTATTGCCATATGAAGTGCCAACTCTTTGAGGATAAGCTTTTGATGCTGCATTTTTTTGGGTTCATTTGGGAAGGAATTTAGGAATTTATAGGGGGGCAACCAGTGGATATCGGTTGAGTGGAATAAGTGTTGGCTTGAGATCGAATATTCAGATTTAAGGGTTTATGGAAAGTGTGTGTTTTAACCGAAAGTATTTCAATCCACAATCGAAATTAGATCCATGTCTGAAAAAGAATTAAATGTGATGGAATTTTACGTTTAAAATGGGATTTTAAACGGCTATGAAACGGGAATGAAAAAGGTATGAAACGGGTATGAAACGGGAATGAAAAAGGTATGAAACGGGTATGAAACGGCTATGAAACTTGTCGCATTTCGTTTAAATAGTGATTTTAATCAGCATAAAAGTAAAAATATCTCAAAATTGGTCAAAGTTCAAAGAAAAAACTTTAAAATTGCAGAAAAAACGGTTGAAAATTGTAATTTCTTTGTTTTTTTTTTTTGTATTTTTTTAATATTTATTTTTTTATATTTATTTTGTTATATTTATTTTTGTATTTTTTTTATATTTATTTTTTATTTTAATTTTTTTTTTTTTTAATTTTTAAAACGAAATATTCACATCTGAAACAAAGTATACCTTTGAAATAAAATATAAGATTATTCCATAAAACACATGATTTCAATATTAAATATATTTTAATTAAAAAAAAAAAAAATATAATTTTTTAAATTTATAATTAAATATCTTTTACAATAAAAATAATTAAAAAAAAAAACACATTCCATGCTTACGAATTAAAAACAAAAAAGTTATTAAATTGTCATAAATTTAATAGAATTCGAAATTCCCCCCTCTAGAAATCTTCAACCTGCTGCCCCCACAGTTGTGTATGTAATCCCCCCGTCTTCGCTACAAAATCCCTCAATAATCGTGAGCTTTCTGTTACGTTTCCTAAGCTCCTGCCTTGGCTACGCCTCCCCAAAAATCTTAAGTCCCTAAAAAGTCATCTTATCATATGAAAACAATCGGGGGTAGGGGCAGGGGATTGGAAAAACAACCTAATATTTAAAAAAAAAAATTATGGCGCCATAGCACCATAAAACCATCAACAACAACAATCGCCAGAGAAAAAAAAGAGAAGAAGGAGGAAGTAAAAGGAATACGGAGGACAAGTGCAGGGCAACAATGAAAAACAAACAAAGAAAAAAATAATAATAAACCTCAATGAAATTTATTCACTATTTATTTAGTTATTTGTGTGCGTGTGTGTGTGTAATGAAAAGGGAATCAATTAATGATAAAATGTCAAGGTTTATGAAGCCTCCGTCAAGCGGACTTATCTGCAACTCCCCTGCCCCCCTGACCACCCAGCCCCCTCTCCACTGCTCCACTTCATGTTGTTTGTTTTATTTGTGGCTTTGCTTTTGATAAGCGTAACATTTAATTGCGTTTATTTTTTGGTTGTTGTGCCGTCCAATGCATATATAATTAATAATACTTGGAATCTATAGAGGGGGGGCGTGGAAGGGGGGTATGTTTCGTTTGACATTTAACATGACATTCAAAAAAATAAATGCCATAAATAATTGATGGAAACTAAATGGTGGACACACACCCCACCCCCCGCCCCCTGCCCAGCCTTAGGACTCTCCGAGGATCTTTCCTGCTCATTCAAGCGCATTCACATGGAATAAAGTACACAATTATTCGTTGGAAAAAAAGTCACCGCGCATAAAAGTCACTTTTTTCAAAAGGAAAGAAATTTCTTAGTGGTCGAAAAGTCAGGGGGGAGCAGTGGGTGGCATAGCTGCAGGTGAAATTATGTTTAATCTTTGGTTGTGACCACAAGATGTGACCACAAGGCGAAAGAAATTACTGAAATATGAGAAAATGGAATGGAAAATGGAACATGCAATGGAATGTGCGAGTAATCTTATCTATATATAAAATATATAATTATACAATAATTTATTTCCTAGGAATTCAATTTATTTCCAAAGAATTATATTTAGTTTCACCGAATTTTATTTATTTTCAAAGATTTTCAAGGAGTTTAATTTTATTTTCAATGAATAGGATTTTATTTTTGATGGAATTGAATTTTTTTTTTCATTTATTTTATTTTTAAAGATTTAAATTTATTTTCTATGAACTTAAATAATTTCTTAAAGATTTTAATTTATTTTTTCATGATTTTCATTTTTTTTCAATGAATATAATTTGTTTTCAACGCTTTTAATTTATTTTTAAAAATTTTAATTTATTTTCTATGAATTTTATTTAGTTTCTCGGAATTTTATATTGTTTTTAAAGATTTTTAATGAACCTAATTTTATTTTTAATTTTTTTTATTAATTACTAATAATTTATTTACCAAATCTAAATTAATCGTCAAAGAATTTTATTTTTTTTCAATGGTTTAATTTTTGGAATGATTTTAGTTTTTGTGTAAAGGTTTTTATTTATTTCCTATAAATGAACTTTATTTTCAATGAATTTTACATATTTTCAATTAATTTAATGTTCACTAAAATATTGGAATATGGCCTCTAAAAATGTGTATTTTTTAAGGTGCATCTTCAACTTTTTTTTTCTGTTTCCATAGCAGAATCTTTTCCAATTATTCCTTGAGCTCAACAAACTTTAAACAAATTTCCACACCATGCCGCTCAAACCCCTGAGAGATTGATGTGAAATCCATACTGAAATCATCACTAGGGCTATGTGGGCGTGGCGTTCATTAGGGCACTCACCAAGTGAAGATTTGGCGCTCATTAAAAGTGAAACAAGATATATTATTCGCTAATGGAACTATCAATTATCGCTAGAGAATTCCGTGAATATTCCATTAACACGAATCGAGTAATTAACCAGACAATTATACAGAAAATGTGTGTTAAATAATTAACGAAAAAAATGTTGCCCCATGTACCGGAATGTGTGGGTGAGGGTGTGGGTGTTTTCCTTATCGATAAACAGATAAGATATCGGAGTAAAAACAACAATCGATTGCTGGGGATAGGTGACTAATCGATGGAGAGGGAGCGGCAGACAGAGAGAGAGAGGGAAAACATGGCATTGGCGTGACAGGAAACCACTCGAGACACGACCACAACCCCCAACAAATACATGGTATATCTAGGTATCCATCCAGGATTTAACTTGGGGTTAAACTTAATTAGAGGTAGGAAAAAAGTAGAGGGAAAATGTGGGTAAAAAGTGGGAGAAAATTGGATGAAAAGTGGGAGCGGAATGGTATGACAATGAATACAATTATTATGGCCACAAAGGGAGGAAAAGGGAGGGTGGGAAAAACCACTTGACAGTGTCGGCAACGCAGGACACACGTAAGGATCATTAATCAAATGTCCAGACAAGTGTAAAGTATGAAAGGAGCCACCGGCGTCTGCACACAGGAGCCACAGGAGCCAACAGTCTGGAAAAGTCTTGAAAATAAAATGAAGTATGCTCCTTGAACAGTGTCCCTCCCCCCCTAAAAGTAGGAAGTCCTGCCGCCTGGAGGACACGTAGCAGCGTCGGGTGGCAGCGTCTCGTGTATTTTGAAGAGCCATAGCCGTAGGCTCAAACAACACTGCAGTCGGTCTACTGGTGGAGCCGGGCCACCTCCGGTGGCAAGTGGCACTTGAGGCACCTTTGCCTGTTGACAATAAACATTGCGATTTATCCCCCCCAAAGACCGCCCAAACGATGGTAGAAAATGTTAGACAACGAACGCACTTTGTCAGGCATGAGGCATGCCCCAGCAACAAGAGAGCGAGCGAGAAAATCTAATAAGCGGCTGTTGAAAACAATATTAAGCATCAGCTGGGGGCAATAGGGGGCAATAGGGGGGTGGGGAGCAGGACTCCACCGCAATGTTGACACGGATGACATTTTAGTGTCCTCCTATCCGGTCCTGTCCCCAGGTGTGATTAATTCACGTATTGTTCGGTGCGTTGCCACCCAAAACGCGCCACACACCAAATGCTAGAGCCCCCGAGCGCCCAAGGGAGGAGGAGGAGGAGGAGCAGGAGGAAGAGGCGTTGGGCAGCAGAAAACATTCTGTGTAATGGAATTTTCATGGCGTTTCCATTGGGGTCTTCATGGTTCATGGTCTTCATGGGAATCATGACCGGAATGAACAATCGTTTGTGGTTGAGCGGAAAATTTAAGGCAAGCGTGAAAATTGGGGCGACTGCAAGTGACAGCAAAACACTAATTATTGATTCGTAGATGAGTGATTTAGAAGTTTCTTTTGGGGGGAAGTGGTGTAAAAGAATCTTTGAAAGATCATTAAAACTATTAGGGGTAGAACTTGAGTGTTTTTCCACTTGTTGAAAGGAGAAGGGGAGTATCAGCAACCCAAGAAAATATGTTGAACTGAAATTTTGTCTCGAAATATATTTCATATTTAAAATAAATATATTTTTTATATTAATAATAAATACATTTCATACTTAAAATTAATTTTTTGTGCAATTTTATTTCTTAAATATTTTATATAATATATTTATTAATTTTTTTATGGGTTTTAATTGTTGTTTCTTTATATTTTATTTTGTATTTGTGATATATTTTTAATGTTTTCTTTATATTTTCTTTATATTTTCTTTATATTTTCTTTATATTTTCTTTATATTTTTTATTTTTATTATATTTTGTATTTTTATTATATTTTGTATTTTTATAATATATTTTTTATTTGTATTACATTTTTTGTATTGTTATTATATTTTTTGTATGCTTATTATATTTATTGCATTTTTATATATAATTTTACAGTTACATATTTCAAAAATTTTTGATTTTGATTACTTTTATTTTTTATTTTTTTGTGTTCTGTTTTTTTGTCATTTATTTATTTGGTTTATTTTTTTATAGTATTTTTTAAGTATTTGTTTTTAGTATTTTTATAGTATTTGTATAGTATTTTTTGATTTTTAGTATTTTTAAGTAATCTTAGTATTTGTAGTATTTTTTAAAGTATTTTTTAGTATTTTTAGTATTTTTTTATTAGTATTATTTATAACATTTTTAAATACATTAAAGTTTATATCAACGTGAATTCTATTCAATTTCCTATGTCTGTACATAAAATCCGAAAATTGAATCTAAATATAAGTTAATTTCCTTTTTTTATGCCATTATTCTCCGAGTGAGAAGAAAACAATCATATATGCAATATGCAATAAACTATAGTTTTACTTTGATCTATTGCTATATTTGGCGGCCATTGCCATTACCCTTGTTGCTCTCAATTGAAAACAATTTAAACATCGCTATAAAAGCAATTTATTTCACTGGGAAAACATTGATTTTCCTTGCATTTGAAATGCGTGTCAAAATCATGCAGCCATTTGTTGTGCTTTGCTTTTCACCCCCCCCTGAATCTCAACCTTTGAACAGAATTACCTCCCCCTCCCTGGCCAGTCCTCTTTGTTGCTGCCTCGCCATCTCTATTGCTAAGCCCTATATTGCTCTTTTGCTCCCCAACCAGCGCCTGCCTTCTCTCTATTCCTCTCTCATTTATTTAAAGCTCAATTAAATGTTATTTTTAGCATCGTTTCGACTGCTCCGACTGCCGTGTAATCATTATATTATTTTAGAGCGTAATTACTAATTTCATGCAATTTTCCAGGGCACACGAGAGAGAGGGAGAGGGAGAGCAGGTGGAGGGCCGGGCGGATCTGTCTCTCGTGTCCCCACAATTGCCGCACTGAAAATGCACTTGAAATGCAGCACACTGGCTGTTGCTGCTGTTGTGGCTCTTGCGGCTGTATGTAGTTCTGCTGCTGCCACGCGCGGTCTTTACTTTGTGTAAAAATTGAAAATAATTAAACTAGAAATTACTAGAGCGTAACACTTCAATTTTACGAGTACTTGGCCCCCACTCTCGCCCCCCCACTCACCTGTGCGCCCTCGCATTCACATTCGCATACTTGAAACACAAACTAAAACCTAAACTAAAGCATAACTTTCCAGCTTTTCCAACTGGCTTTTGTGTTGTGTCCCGTGTTTTTCCATTTATCTGAGGAGGGATTCCGTGTGCGTGTGCGGGTGTGTGTGTGTGGGGCGAATGGGGGCAAGGTTGTTGCCAGGTGTTGACTAAATTAGATGCCATGCCCATATTTCCAGCGCTTTGTCTTCTGGGCCTTTGGGCACACCGGGTTTGTTAGGGCTAACCATCCACTAAAAACTATTATAGTTAGATAGTTATTACAACTGTAATTCTCCTTAAATAAATAAATATTATGAATGAATTTGATGAATGAAGGTGCATTGAGCAAAATAATCAGCCCCTAAATAGTCGAAACAATAATTTATTCATCCTTTTTGAATCTACTAAATCTCTATTTTTTTCAATTTACTTATTTACTTTTTTTTAATTTAAAAACGGTAAAAAAGTTTCTATATTTAAATTTTTTTTTTTCAATTTGACTTTTTTTAAATTAGTTTCTTTGTTCAATTTATTAATTTAATTTTTTTTTCAAATTTATTTATTTAATTTTTTTTAAATTTATTTATTTAATATTTTTTTTAATTTAGTACTTAGTTTTATTTCTAAATTTTTTTTATTTATTTACTTTTTTTCTTTCTTATTTTTATTTTATTCTCTATTTGTTCATTTATTTTGCAATTTTTTTTTTTATACGTAACGTAACACTTACTAATAAAAACTGATTATTTATTTTTCAAAACTATTTTTTTTATTAATCGTTTTTATATATTTTTTTATTACTTTTTATTATTATTTTTTATTTATTTTAATTCCTAAATTTTCTATTTATTTTGTTCCAAAATTTTGTATTTATTTTGTTCTTAAATTTTTTATTTTTGTTCCTAAATTTTTTATTTTTATTTTTGTTACTTTATTTTTTCCCCTATATTTTTTACTCTATTTTTTCTAATTATTTTTCTATTTATCTTATTAATATCTCTAATTTTATACTTATTTCTCTATTGTCTTTTTTTAATACCAAAACGCGATCCCACATCAAAATTTCAGTTTCGGGCGAACCCCTAATAAATGCCATTTCATGGCCGGCCTTCACCCCCACAAAATCCGTTTTAAATCTCCTTTTTTTCTATTTTCTTTTTACTCTATTAGCGCCCGCTTTTAATTATTGTTTTTGCAGCAGAACGCTCTCTTTTTCCCCTTCTATCGTTTCTCTATTTTTCTGTGCTTTCGATTCCCGATTCGATGCCTGAAAGTAATGCCTCCGCTAATCCCAAAAAACCAATTAACTGCTTCGACAATTGGCCAAATTTAATGGCATTTCGGCAATGAATGTTTTTCAGCGATAGTTTTCAACGACTAATCAGCAGCAGCAGCAGCAGCTGCCGTGGCAGCAACAAAGGGGGGGAGGGGGCAAGCGTGGCAGCTATTGAATAGCATTTGGGGAGTAGCATTCGATTCGGTAGTGCATTTGAGGGACGGCTCTGGCCGTGCATTTGAGAGGTAAAATCAATTAAAATTACGTTGGGGAAAATCGAAAACAAAAATCTATCACGCGCTTAATGCGATGGCAGCTAGAAAATGTGGAACAAATGCATGTTTTCTGGGTGTGTGTGTGTGTGTGGGAAACGCAGAAGCAGCCACAGCAATACGTGCCACACGACAAAAGCTACACTGAAATGAAGAGAAGAAAAGGCAGATCGAAAGTGGAGATACTCTTTGAAGAAATTATTGTTTCTAAAAAACAACCTAAACTCTAAAAAAAGGGAGAAGAAAATAGAAAACAAAATACTTTTAAGAAAAAAAAGAGTTTGAAGGAAAAATTAATTATTTAAAGGAATAAAAATGAGTTTAAACTAAACAAAAAAAAGTTTAAAGGAAGAAATAAGAAGAGTTTGAAGGAAAAGAAGAGAGAAGGGAAGAAAGAGAAAGAATGAAGCAAAGATACAAAAGAGGAAGAAAAACTACGAAAGAACTAAGAAAAAATAGTTTAAAGAAAAAACTAATAGTTAAAAGAGAGAAAGAGAGAGCAGAAGAAAGACTTTTAAAGAAGTCCTTTTAGATTTTCAAGAAAAGAAATATGGATCTTCTATCATATCATACCATAAACCAGCTGCAAATCATGGATACCCCTCTTCAAAGCGTATCAGAGGTACTCTGCTTTATTTACAATAATGAAATGCTGTTGCATGTTGCAAAATCGCTTCCAAAAAGTTAAAGAAAATACTTAAAATGCCACAGCAACATTTCTTGCCACCAAAAATCAAGCCCCCCCCCTTCGAAGGCCAAGCGGCAGGGGAGATGTCGGTGTCGGTCGGTCTTTGGGCTGTCAAATGCTTGTTTCTGAATGGTTCTTAGAATGTTCTTTCAACGCGTTAATAAAACTTTACTCATAAATGTTTCAACTTCAGTTTTGGTCTGGGCCAACGAAAGTGGGGCTGTAATCCTTTCGGTTTTAGGCGGTTTGTGGTTTGGATTTTCATGTCAAAAGTTATTAAAAATCAATTAATTAACAGCATTTCTGATGAGTGGCACACAAATCTTCAGCTTAAAGAAAATTTTGTGTGAATTTTAAATACGATTTGATAAGGAAAAGAAAGTTAAAGGATTTAAAGGCAGATAACTGTCAAAGATACATCTCTCAGAAGCATATTCTTGTACGATTCTGATAATTAGATAGATAGCTTATAGCATTATATATCACTCTTGAAAATTGTAGTACCCTATCTTACGAACAACGAAAGCTATAGGCAGATGATATTTGTTCATGCGTATCTATAACTTTCTAATAATTGCATAAATTAGCAGAAAATATACCCCCTTTTTCGTATCTCTATTGACATTCGTCGTTTATTTGCCATGAAATTAAAGAAATTTCTGTTTTATGTGCAAACATTTGCCAAACAATTAAATATTATTTACTTACCGATTTTCATTCTTCTATTTGCAGGTACAGTGTGTGTTTTATTTTTGTACTTTGACTCAAGAAATACACCAGACCCCCACCCCACGCCCCCCTATGAAGTATCTTTTTGTGAATGCGTAAGTCGAACAATATTTTACTTTTGCAAATAAATAATAAAATATACACAACAGACACAGTAAAAGAGAGTGAGAGAGAGAGAGATACAGTAGTCAGAGTGAAAGGCACGTTGCATGAATTTGCAAACAATATAAAATGTGACAGTTGTCAGGGGGTTATGCGACCCGAAGAGTACTCTTCTCTCGATTTTTCAAATTTAATTTGAAAGTAATTAAAAAGTTGGGGAATATTATGGCCTAAAAGTAATGAAAAATATATGAAAGAAATAAAAAATAAATATATATGAAAGAAATAAAAAAAATATATATGAAAGAAATAAAAAAAAATATATATGAAAGAAATAAAAAAAAATATATATGAAAGAAATAAAAAAATATTTATGAAAGAAATAAAAAAATAAAAAAAATAAACAAAATAAAAAAATAAAAGAAATAAAAATAATAAATATAATAAAAATAGTAAAAATAATAAAAAATGAAAATAAATAAAATAAAGAAATAATGATTGAAATAAAGTATATAAAAATTATTGTTTTTTTAATTTTTTTAAAAACTATATTTTTGCAATAATGATTTAATGATTTTTTATAAACAGCTAGTAAATAACATTGAATAAGGTTCTACCAAAGAAGAGCCATATGGCTCTTTTAAATTGTATAAACCACAAGCTTTTTCCTAATTTTTGGTTAAATATTCAATTCTAATGATTTTTGGTCGATGGTTAGACAATAGCATTGCATATAGCATAGCATAGACAGTAGCACCACCAAAAAAGAGCTATATAGTCTACAAAATGTGCATGCTACAGACTTTACTAAAAGCTAAGAATCCCAAATATATGATCTTTAAAAATATCTTAAAGGTGATGAATATGAAATTTATTTACTCTGGATTTTATAGTCTCCAAAATAAAGTAATATGTTTTCCATAGAAGAATTGAAGGAGGATTCAAGTTTTTTCTTGGATAAAATATAGGCTTTAAGGGCTGTCAAGAACCCAGTATACCCCTGAAACCCTAAGCACTACCCTGTAAAGCACACATATATCTCTCTCTCTCTCTCTGTTTCTCTCTCTTTGTCTCTCTCTGTGAGTGCTGCTTCGATTTATGTGATTCGAATAAATAACATTTGCTGATCCAATATTATACGTTCCGTTTGTGTGTGTGTCGATGGTCGGATTGTGAAATATGCTTACACTTTTTGTTGTTGTTGTTGTTGTTGTGCTGCTTTTTTCCCATTCTGTTGTGTGTTGTGTGTGGCTTTTGATAGCCAGCCAAACGGGCCGACCGGCCGCATTATGAACTTGACACAGATCCACATACCACACGGTAGGCACTTCATTCGAATACAGAATGGATGCACCCCTCAAATATCCGATGATTCCCGAGAACGTGTGAAAAATAAAAAGAGTTCATGGCTACAGAATGTGACGGGGGGCGGGGGAGAGGTTTAGAGTTACTGTTCAATTTCCAGATAGAATTACACAAATGAATGTTGAATGAAAAAGATACATTTTGATGAGTAAATGTTGATGGCATCGATTTGTAGATTGAATTCGTTTCAATTGCACTTCAGAGATGGTTTTCCCACACTTTTTGGTTAACCAAATTGCACTTAAACTTGTGTATTTATGACATATGTAGATCTGGAGTTGTTGAACAAGACTCTAGTTTTAGGCATTTTCGAAAGGCCAAACACTTTGGGGTCCAATTTACATAACAAATGATTTTTGGGATTTCTGTATCTGTCTCTGGAGGTGCGCACAAAATATGTATTTCAAGATCATCTTTTATACATCATGGAAGACAAAATTGAAAACAAATTTAAATGTTAATGGCGCTCCCCACTTAATATATTCCACAATGTGATGCTGCCTTGGAGATTAATGAAAAGCCAAGATATGTGTATGACCCCCAGAGACCTATGCTGCTGCTCCACCCACTCATGCCTCCACCGAAAGAATGATTGTTGCATACAATTTGCATGTCATAATATTTAATATAAATAGAAATAAGTACAAGTAGCTGCTGCTGCTGCTGTATGGGGAAGGCTGCCCTGCCTGATAGATTGTGTGGGAAAATTGATAATTGTTTGGCAAGAATTTTCAGCCTAGAGAAGAGGGATTAAAAGACCTTGAACAGTATGCTTTTGCTTCCCCAAAATAATGTGTTTATATGTCTCTTATCTATCGATCTGCTATAAACCCAAGAAAACAACAAAAAGAACAACTCTCCTCACTTTTAGGGCCCGCCACTGTACTTTGGGCGCCGCCAGTGTATCATCGAATCGATGCTGAAGTTCGATAAGGCCGTAGGAATGTCCATGTGTGCAGCATGTGTGTGTGTGTGTGTGCCCGTGTGTTCTGGTGTTTGCGCGTGTGGAAGCGCAGAGTGTAAACAAAACAGCCGTTAGACTGCAGCTCTTCTGGTGTCTGGTGTGTGCAAGCTATATTTAAGAGCAGGTGAGGCAGTCCAAGAGAGTGGAAATGTATGAATTCTCGCCAGAATATACGCAAAGGGAGCCAGAGAGCAGAGAGCATCAAACAGGTACCCATCCCACCCTTGTCGTATAATCTACCTTGTGTCTGCGTTTGCCTTTGGTTTTGCTTGTTGCTGCAGAGCCTCCGACAACAAAGAAGAATACAAGTAAAAAGGAGAGTAAAAATCAAATGCAGTAGTCGGTGAGGGAGCGAGAGAGAGCGTCAGTGTGTCAGAGCATAGCCTGGAAAGAGCGTAAAACCCATTGAACGGCGGCTGCCTAGCGCCGGTATTGAAAGGGAATTAATAAAGCGTGGCCCCGCCCTCCGTCCCCCGTCCCTTTTTGCGCTTTAGAATAAACAAAGCGTGGGGAGAGTGTGCGGGCATGGCATTGTCGTTAAGAGAGCGATCGCTGGAGAGTGAATCTCCCCCTACCTTCCCGTTTCACATGCCCTGTTTTGCAGCAGCTCCCGAAAGGCGCTGAGAGCAAAAGAGATAATTGCAGTCGACGCGAGAGGCGACGTGTCGGTTCATGTGCTGCAGATTTTGGTTTCCCCCGCCCCCGCAGCCGTCCCTCGTTCGGGCTGTAGTCGGAATCGGAGCCAGGGAGCGGGTGAGGAGCGGGGGGAGTCTGGGCTCTGGGCTCTGGGAGATGCTATAAAAGCGATTTATTAATGTCAGTCAGACAAGTGCCTGGCGGCGTCAGTGGCTGAGCGGAGATCCGAGGCGGGAATGGAGCCAGCAGCCAGCGGCAGAGGCTGATTGTGGTTGCAGGCGGTACAGTGGGCCCTAGATGGAAGAAAAAGGGTGCCCCTTTTACCAGTGTTCTTTGTGCGACTTTCTGTTTGGCTGCTGTCCCACTGTCGGGCCCATGTTGGTAATCATGTTGCAAGTGATGAGCAGCTCATGTTGCTGTTGTGGCGGCACCGGACGACGACAGCAGCTGCAGCAGCATCAGCGGCAGCAGCGGCATGTTTACTCTGTTTCTTGCTGTCTCTTTTTGAGTTTCTCTCTCGCGCTCTCGGACAAAGTGATTCATTCATTCGCCTGCATCGCATCGCCTCCGAGCAGCCCAACATTAATGTTGATTACATGCCGACAGTTTTGTACATAGACTTGTCATTGGCACCCAGAAGCAGCGAAACAGAGGGCTGCCAGCCAGCCAGCCTGCCTGCCCCATTGACGCCCGATACACTTAGCAGCAAATAGAAGCAGCCCCCATACCCCTCCCCAGTACCACAGACAGAGCCAATTGGAATTTCCTTTCCTTTTTTTTTGATACCCTTTCAAGAGGGTGTTACGATTTTACTTGCTATCTTTAGAGACCTACAATCTTTAGATACCTACAATCTTTAGAGACCTACAATCTTTAGAGACCTACAATCTTTAGAGACCTACAACCTTTAGAGCAAAATTACATGCATTTCTTTTTTTCGAATATATTTCAGGCGCACATTATATATTCTTAAAGAATCGTTTGACTATATCTTATAGACCCAATACTTTCGGGCAAGGGTATCTATACTTTGTGGAAATTTTTTTTGGGGGGGACTTTATTTTTATTCAATTGTTGCATTGAGTGAGTTTTGGCGCTTTCAAGGAGCGGAACGGCACGGGAATGCGGTAATTTCTTTTGTACATTTTATTTACTTGAATGTTTTCCTTTTCCTCCCTACCTCCCCCACCCTTTTGGGGTAGGTCTTCGCCCTTCCTTCCCTTTTTCCCCGTCTTTCTGTTTGTTTTTGTCGGTTGTTTGTTTGTGTTTCGTGTTATATTTGATAATTATACTAATTATTATGGGCATGAAAATGTTGTCTGTCAATTAGGGGGTTTATTAGTTCTTTCTTATAAAAATGGTTAATGGGGATTAACCCTGAAAAGAATAAGCAAAATTTAGAAGATATTATAGGGAGCTGGTTATCGAATTTTATACAATAGTAATAGTAAACAACAAATTGTATTATTATTAATATTTTATAAATAAAATACAAATCTCGAAAAAAAAAAAAATACAAATTCTAGGTAATATTACCTTTTAAATATGTAATTTCTATGAATATTACGAAAGAATCCTATTTTATATGATTAAAAAAAGAAAAAAAAACCCTAAAAAAATAAAAGTCCCTGAAAAAGGGGGTGGTGGATACCCTTGCCACAGCAACGCATATTTCACGCCCAACAAAAAATGGTACAACGACCCTAATTTTGTTGTTTCGTGCAGGAAAGCCGAAAACGCAGAAATGATGTGAAAAATGTTGCAAATTTCATGTTGAACCTTTGGCTTTGGGGCAGGACCTATGCCTCGTGCCTCCACCCAACAATTTACTCGTTTTTCTCCTTTTTTTTTGTGGGTTCCTGTTTCATATTTCTAGCCGGTCCCACAGTTGAGTGAATTTTGACAAATTGTAAAATCCACAAGAAAAAATAAAATGAAAGTTCTTGAACAACTTTTTCACATGTTGTACTACAGCGGGACACAACACACACACAAACACACACACACACACACACGAGAGAGAGAGAGAGAGAACTAATGATTATTAATGTTTCATAAGGATTTTCGGGTTGGAAAAGTTCCTTCGTTTCCTTTTCTTTGGGGCCCTCGAGGGCTTTTCATTCTTGGAGTTAAATTGTCTGAAAGATGAGTCCCTTTTGGCTGGAGAAAAGTGTCGTGTAATTGAAAAGAAATGTAATTCAATCTCAAGGAATGAACCCTTTATTTTCTGGTGGCACACGCACACATTTTGTGGCACATTCGAACGAACCAGGAATTTAATGCGAAACCAATTTGCTGGCTCGTTATTTTTATTGACAAACAATGCAAATGCTGGAAATAATTCAAATTACTTTGTTTACTGCAAATTACGCGACACAGAACGCATAATTATTTGCTAATTAAATTACAATCAAAAAACAAGCACAAAAATTATATTAAAATAAATTAATAGTTTGTTTAGGCCATGGATATGTGGCACAGATTCTGGCTGTTTGGGGATTATCCACAAAATTTATTGCATTCCAAATAAATTCCAAATTCCTGCCACCAACAATTTTCATTCGTGTGTTAAACATTAAAATTAAAGTGTGAAGGCTACCGCTTCTGTTAGCCCAGAAATGTATCCACAAACAGCAGATGTAAATTGAAAATTCATGACATTTTTAGCAAATCAATTAAATTGAGATACAGGGCTGTAGTTTGTCACAGAATGGATGAGGGTTAAGGCGAAGGTTCCCCAGGGCTGGCTATTTTTGGAGATATATTTATAGACGGGTAAATGGAAGGTTATTCGATTGGCTTTAAAGTAAGGAACTGCAGGGTTTTAAGGCGAAGGGAATTTCTTGGGTGTACACTGTACACATTTTTTGGTCTTTAAATTTATAGATGTTCTTTCTAAAAATATTTTTGAGCTCAAAGTAGGCTTAATTCTACACTCAATAGGCTTCGGGCTTGATGACCGGTTTAAAACCGGTTCATAAGTTATTAAAAACCGTTCAAGATACGTTTTTGTTAAAACATGATTCATACCCGATTCAGACACTTCATAGCCGATTCAGACCCGTTTTATAGCCGGTCCCTACCCGTTTCATTCCCGGTCCATACCCTTTAAATACCCGTTTCATTACCGTTTCATCCCCGGTCCATACCCGTTTAATTTTCTTTTTCATACCCGTTTCATTCCCGTTTCATACCCGTTTCATTCCCGGTCCATACCCGTTTCATACCCTTGGCTTTACGAGTTTCAAACATAATTTATTGCCGTTTCATACCCGTTTCATAACCATTTGAACCTCTTCATTGGAGTCCATTTCTGTGACCCTTTAATCCGTAAATTACCAAAAACTTTTCCCTTGAACAAATAACCAGACAAATCTATAGCCAAAAGCCAACACCCAATCGCCCTCCCCTTTCCACAGTTCATTCAACCCCGCCCTGGCACACCCCCAACAGAAACTCTAAGCCAAGCACAGAATTCAAACAAAAGCCAGGAACAGCAGCGAGAATTCCCCAATGCAGTGGAGGAGGGAGGAGCGGGGGAGCCGGTGCCGGCACCTCCCCAAATCAGATTTCATGCTAACAACTTCCGTCTTTACCGAAAAGACAAATAAAAAACTACAGAAAAAACAGCAGGAAAAAAATGGGAAACTTTTCCATGAAAAAGAATCTGAGGGTGTGGAAAACTTCTCTACTGGTCATAAAATAGACTAAAATTTAATGTTGTAGGCTTTAAAATGTTGCCGCCTTTTTAATTGAGAAACTTTTGTCATGGCTGCATATCTGCACAGCAGAGGATCCTGCAGGATGGCCAAAAAAAGTGCAGTTTTTCACGCTCTTCAGCAACTCTGTCCTTCAGTGGCCATCCCTGGGCCACTTCCCCTTTCTCTCTTTTATTTATAAATAATCCAGCACGCTTGCTCTGCTTTCTACTGCTTTCAGCTGCTTTCTGCTGCTTTATCCTTCTCCTAGCCGGCGAGGACTTATCAAACAATCATTAGACGACGATGGTCTCAAAGTCGAGGAACAACTTTACTGATTTCCTCAGTAATTATCCCCCCGAACGAAGTGGAGTACTGCCCCCCAAACTAGTGTCATCAATCTTTTAAGTTTTACGTGTATCTTTCAAGTTGAAGTACAAGTTAAATTGTTTAACAAATTCAAACAAAAGAAAAGGGAGGGATAATTGCAACAGACATATTTAATTAAAGGAGATATATCTTTGCTTTTTCTGGGGGAAATAAAGACTTATACGAAGACCCTTAATCGTAACCAAAAACCCCAAAAGTAATCCCCAGACATACCCCAAATAATTATCAAAGCATCAACACTTAACCCTATGACCCTTCCACAGAAATGGAACTCTGGAACGAATAAACTTTGGTCATATATGAATAACGATTACCACAAATTAACAGAAACAAAACTCTCTGAAAAACCACTCTCTGGCTGGGCAGAGGGGCGGGGGGTTGGTGGTAGGACCCCAACAAGAGGCTTTAATTAAAAGTTACAACCCGTTAAGGGACTCCCCAACACTACAATTCTCTCGCTCCACTCCACTCCACTCCACGCCACTCCTTCCCTCCGTTTTCTTTTCACTTTGCTCTTTCTTCTCTCTATGGTTTACCCCCTCTCCCTCCCTCAACTCCTTTCTAGGTTTTTTCTCGCAGAGTACGCAAAAATATTGTTGACAACATTAAATTAATTTCACCCTTGGGACGTTTCGGTCGCCTAGTAATTGTACCGCAAAAATCAAGGGTATATTGTTTTCATGGAAATTATGAATAAACTGTTTGTGGGGGCTTCTAGGGGCTTCAATTTCAAAGATTTTTAAGGAAATATTTGAAGTTTTCTTGTCATCAAATTTTTCTAATACCCAAAATTTGCCTCGAAAGAATCGTTTCTAAAGCTATTTGCTATCCTAAAACCAAAATTCATACAAATTTGTGTAAAACCAGAGTCAGGATCGCAATAAATAGATATTTTGTTTGCCAAAAATTCAATTTTTTCCATTAAAAATCTCAAATATTAGTTTCAATCAAAGTAAAGGGTATGCCCCAGTCGTAACACACCACTACAGAGCATCTTTGCATGGCTACAAGGTACGGGAGTACATGAGGGGGGGAGGCAACATGTGCACCCCGGCGTATCCTCGAAAGAAAACAAAAGTCCCTTCCAAAAAGAAGAGGAAAAAAAAACCCAGCAAAGCAATTAGTACAGGATGACAATAAGTCGCAAGATTTTACAACCTTAAAGGGAATTTCCCGCCCCGAAAATCATACGAAATTCCTTCTAACTGGCAGCGAATTTTTACTAAATTTTTGCCACCTCAATGACCACAAATTATAAATTTAATAAACCTCTAACCGACAATAAAAATAGCAATAGATTTGTATAGACATTTTAAGCCCCTCATCACGAAACCACAATATGGGGAAATGCTGGAAATTCACTGTTTTTCCGGCCAAAAAACTAATAACAAATTCAATAAAAATATTTCATGGAAAGGGAATGAAAAAACCGAGAACAAAGAAACAATTGAGTATGAAATATTTGTGTTTAATGCTTTTTACTATCGAACCGCACAAAGCATGGCGGAATTCAATCAAATGAACCAGGAAAATGGCAAGAAAAAGGGAGACAAAGAAGGATTGAGATTCGCGCTATCGTTGCGCCACAGAGTCATATGGAAAACAGGAGTTTTAAACCCTTTGATGAAGTTTTAAATGGATTGAAACAGGGAAGAAAAGGTTAAAATATACTATTCGAATGAGGAGACTTACACTACACCCATCTAAGTACCTTTGATTCCTCCTGGATCGAAAAAATAAAGATCTTTACAAAAAACAAAAAATTTTTTAAACCAAAAGTTGACCCCGACGTGATTTGAACACGCAACCTTCTGATCTGGAGTCAGACGCGCTACCATTGCGCCACGGAGTCTCAGGTGTTTGTCATTCATTTAATACTCAATATAAACTAATGATCTGATAAGATATAGTACTCTCTAGTTCGTACCCTCCGCTGCACCATCTATGATCTAAACATAGAACCAATAATCAATCAGCGGATTTGATAAGACCACGATTTATTATATATTGCTTTGATTTATTTATTGCTCGTATTTTTTCTTGGAAATTATGATTGTGGTTTGTCATTCTGCATTAATTAATTCGGTTTTATTGGGAGGTATTTACGGCTGTATCGATTGGGATTTGGTGAAGAATCTTTGGGAATATTTTTATCCTAAATGAATCGGAGATGGTGTAAAAAGTTTTCGGGGTTTTTAGCCGTTTCATAACAGATTAGTAGCCGTATTCTTAACCGTTTAATAACATGTTTATACCCGTTAACCTGATAACCAGTTAAAGCCTTATCAAACAGCTAAAAATAAGAAAAATTATATATATTATAAAAATAATAAAATAATAAATAATAGTAGAATAATAATGCATAACAATAAAAAAATAAATAATCGTAATATAAAACATATAATAATAATACGAAAATAATAATAAAATGATGAATAATAGTAATATAAAAATATTATATTAAAAATATAATAATAATTTAAAATAATAATAATAATTTAAATAATAATAATAATTTAAAATAATAATAATAATTTAAAATAATAATAATAATAAATAATAATATAAAAAAATAATAACATAAAATAATAATAACATAAAATAATAATAATATAAAAAAAATACTACAAAATTATAATATTAAAAAATATTAATATAAAAATATACATTAGATATCCACAAAAGTGTTATATATCATAATTTATTTGAAAAAATAATGCTCCAAAATGCAGAAATTGATTCCAACTCGCCCAAAAATTCCAACCAGCCTTACAATCGTACAACAAATACTGTATGATGCATTAATAAGCATCAGATATCCGCTCGTTCAGGGTCGTGCTCTTCACAGTTTTCGAGGAATGCCTTGATGAAGTGCCCGGACTCGCTAAATACCCACGCCCGGACACTGATGCCACCATTTCCCACAGCATCGACGAAACGGAACGAAACGAAACGAAACGAAATGGAAACCGTTTGAGAAATGCCGCCTTGTAGTAATTACAAATGCCGGCGAATTATTTACAAGGCACGTACACGCCCGCCCCCCAAGACAATGGCAAAAAATAATACAGAGAAATCTTTGAAGAGAAAACTTTCGGTTGAAAGAAATGAAAATAATCTTTGGAAGGAATGGAAAAGGGAAAAACAATGCCATATATAGAACAGCAGCATGATTCATGAATGAAAAGAAATGTTAATTAATAAAAATACACGGCTCTAAGAAACAAAAGGAAATTCATTTGCATGCAAATTGGCAAGCCCACCGAAAAATAAATAAAATAAGAAAAAAGGGCATGGGTAAATTTGTAATTACCCCAGAAGATGCCTTGGCAACAGGTTGGGGACAGACGCCACCCACCCCGAGGGCAGCGAACCACTCGGAATAGTTATATAAGCCAACATACAAGCTGGCTATCAGGAGTTGCAGGGACACAGAACTCCTTTCAGTTGTGGCTGTTGTCAAGTCAATTGCGTAATTAACATTCGCAGGAGTAGCCGTCCCGGACTAGTGCAGAACTACAGTCGAGGGCCGAAGGAAGGGCGGTCGGTAGAGGAGGCCTGCCTCCTTTCGTTTGCCAACTACTCAACCTAATTGAAATTTTGGACTAAAGCCAAACAGCAGCATGCAACAAGAACGAGCCCTTTCAGGCAACATCTGTATCTGTATTTGTATCTGTAATTCATAATTTTACATGAGTGCCCACACGCCCACAGCCCCTCTGCCCCTATGCCCCTCTCCATCTATCTCTTTATCTCTGTTTTGCGGACTTACTTGTGTGGTGGCCAGGACTACTCCTCTTGTCATTAGCATATGCTATTTCAGCCTTGGCAAATAGTTGAGAGCCGCCTCCTTCACTCAGACAAGATGGCTAACCAAACAACAGGAACATTAACAGGAAAGGATGAAAAGATCAATGGGGAGACGGAAGATTGGATACCCTTAAAGGTATTTAGTGTCAGGGAACCACTTCAAGGAAATAATATATAAAAAAAGCCACATTTTTCAGTGGAAAAGATGGAAATTCAATCAAATTTAGAGGCATGCAGCAGTGCTATCGGCTAAGAAAACCGAAAGATATAGTATTTCTAGGGAAGATATTTTGATAAAATATATCCAGAAACCACTTCAAAGAAAGAATTTGTAAAGCCACATTTTTCACTGGAATGTATGGAAATTCAGTCCAATTTTATATCATGCAGCAATGCCCATCGGTTTTTATAGAACCGAAAGCTTAGATACCCCGAAAGATATATATTCTTAAGGAAAGAATATCTAAAGTAATAGCCAAATTTTTCACTGGAATGTATGGAAATTTAGTCAAATTTTATGTCATACAGCAGTGCCCATCGGTTGCTAAGAAAACCGAAAGATATAGTATTTCTAGGGAAGATATTTTGACAAAAATATATAAAGAAACCACTTCTATTATATGGTAAAAGTACGTCAAGAAAGAGCCAGATGTGTCGCTGCGAAAGATGGAAATTCAAACAAATTTAAAGTCATGCAGCAGTGCCCATCGGTTGCTAAGAGACTGAGACACTTCTTTGCTTGGAAAAAGACGGAGGAACGTGCCAATGAAAGACTGTCAATGATGGAAAATACCTGCTTCTCCTGCAGAACCAGGTCTACCCTCTTGATAGGGTATCACTCAACAGCAAACATCCTTATCCCAGCCCTTATCCTTGGTGCTGTTTCTGCTAGACTAACAGTTCAAATATAACGTGCATAATGCTTAATGAGCATTTAAAATTCATGGAAATGTTGAATTCAATATTCATATTTCTATATATTATTCAATTTGTTGCCATCGAAGCCCTTAATTGAATTGCTGGCAAATTTTAACAGCAAATTTGTATTAATTAATTGTTTTAGAAATTCATTTGTGTGTGTGTGTGTGTTTGAACTGCTTATAACGCTTCAATTAATTCTATTTTATATTCTTTCTCTTTAAAGGTAAGCCACAATTCAAGGAGAAATTTATTTAAGGAACGAAGCGATGATTAAAAAAGGTATGGACTGGGGAACACTGCCTTTTGGGATTAGGAATCTAAGAGTTTTGAGTTATTTGTGGTCTTGAAATAAGTTTTAATGCTGCATATTGCTCTTAAATTCGCTCTTCTCCGAGAGAGCACACACACACTGCACGGGGAAGAGTGAGAAAGAGAGAATGAGTAAGCGCTTTGAAGGTTAAATTCAAGATCATCAGCGGAAAAATGTTAAAGATACATGATTATAAGCGAATGGAGGTTTTTATTGGGAAAACCCGATTAGTAGCCGTTTTAAGACCGGATAAGATACAGGATTATAGCCGAATGGGGGTTTTTATGAGGAAGAAATATTTATTACCGGTTCAAAACCGTTTCATTACAGATTTTTCCCCGGTTCATAAGCGATTTTTACCCACTTCAGAGGTTTTGACCGATTTATAACCGATTCGTAGCCTTTTCAAGACCGATTCCTACTCGGGCTTTTAACGATTTACAACTGATTCTTGCCTGTTCAACTACTGGCTTATAACAGACTTTTTTATGTTCATTTACCGGTTAAAAAGTGATTCAAAATCGGTTCATTACCGATTTATACTCGGTTCATAAACGATTTGTACCCACTTCAGAGATTTTTACCGATTTATAACCGATTCGTAGCCTTTTCAAGACCGATTCCTACTCGAAAACGTTCCATTGTCGATTCATGCTCGGTTCATAGGCGATTCATAACTGATTCACAACCTATTCACAACCTGTTCACAACCTATTCACTACCGATGCATAATGGTGCCTCTGATTCGAATGCCTTATCAGCCTGCAGTGGCTTTTCTTTGTTGGAGTGCCTATCGAATATTGGGGTCAGGCGGTAGAAAACCGCACTCGTGGGACCGCACAAAATATACATAGTACATATTTATTAATTATTTTTAATGGCAGTGATTCACGCGCCGCGCGTGAACGCTTAATGGGGAAATGCCAAATGAGAAGTCGCGCTCGCGATGTGGTGCTTAGCGGCTTAGTGGGGCCACCCCCCCCTTCGCCCACCGCCCCCACCATTGGTAATTACAAAACGAGTACGCAAAATATTTAAATACCGCCCAGCACTTGGAGAGTGTCGAGAGATTTTTGACATTTGAATAATAAATATTTCGATTAGCGTTCAATTGAGTGCAACTAACTGTAGATGAGAAATCCTCTTGTGGCCACTAGAACTGTTCTCTGTGCTCTGTTCTGTTAATTGAATTGCTCTACAAAAGAAAAATCACGAAAATACAGTTCCAGTTCCATTAGGGTGGGGGGTTCATTAGGGTCTTTGGAGATGACGCCTTTTTGGTGATGATTTTTCATTAGCGTGGCGCTAATTTGTTGTGTATCTGATATCTGGCGGCCTGTTTTTGTATCTGTTAATTGCCCCGATTACCGCATGTCGTGTCAGGAAAGGTTCAGCAACCCATTCGCATCATCATAATAATTATATAGGGGCATATCTTTATCTGTTTACTGTCTTAGATAAGATGGTTATATTCTAGAGAACTGCATTTACATTTTCCTCTGTGTTTGTCGCCATAATTCAATTTTAATTATGGGCTAATTGGACTCTTATTAAATGTAGATTTTTATATTTTATTCCATTATTTATATATCTCCAACAACAACATCATCATCATCATTATATAGTACTACTCGCCGAATTGATTATCAGCAAATTATTTGACATTTCTGTGTTCTCCCGGGAGATTGGGCATTGATAGGCCCCCGACCAGCTCTCAGTCTCTCAGTTTATTTTTCAGTTGTGTTTAGACCTTGCGCTTAGCCGGTTCAAGAGTGAGAGAGAGACAGTTGTCTGTGGGGTATGTACCGGTTATTGCTGGAGATTTTTCATTGTTTATTAGAATTTTCTTTAGAAAATAATCAGTACAAGGGTCAGTGCACTTTAAAATGATGATTACTGAATGCTAATCTTATCGTACTTGTATTTTTTGCTATAAACTAAATCTAGATTAATTAAAATTATTCTTTTTATGGGCTTCTTTCAATAAAAATTAATTATTGTGTATTTTTAAATATATTTTCTTTCAATTAGTAGAATTTTAATGAATTTTTGCTTTACCAACACTGTTTAGAAGTAAAGTTGGCCCTTTCAACACTCTTAAGTAGCATTGTGGCACTTCTAACACTAATAACGAGCTTTGCAGCACTGTTTAGGAGCAGTGAAGCAGTATCAAAACTGTTCAGTGGTATAGCACTGCTTTAAAGCCCTTCGAAAAGCTGTAGAAAGACTAAAAGAAACTACCAAGCATCTTAAGCAGTGCATTCTACACGTGACAGGCTTTAGAAGCAGTGCATTTAACACGTGTCAGGCCTTAGAAGCAGTGCATTTAACACGTGACAGGCTTTAGAAGCAGTGCATTCCACACTTGGAAAGCAGTAACACTTGTTTGCCGACTCTCCAAGTGGTTTTCCCCCACACATTTCCGTATATTTCTCTACTCATCTCCATTGCCCATCAATTCTATAAGCAATAGCCAACCCATAAACACTTGTATTTTATCTCAAGCGTGAAATGTATCTAATTTTATGCAAGCAAATAAATCTAACGATAATTTGATGGACAGCCTTGAAGAGGCTCTCTTTAGTCTATAAATAGTTGTAAAAACCGAAACTTCCGCCTCTTGACATTCAATTGCAAAAAGCAATATCTTTAAACCGATTTTTCGAAATACACTTCAAGGCCCGTCATAGCCAAGGCCACAATTGCTCATAATTAAAACAAAGACAACAATTAAAGTGGTCTATAAAGAAGTGAACGAACGGAGAAACGAAGCGGACCATGATGCGCATTTCAATGTCAAAAGATGAAAAATGAGGGGCCACAGAGGCACAGAGGCACAACTCTACTGCGATGAGTATCTGTGTGGAAAGGTCAATCTTTGCGCCTCTCAATTGAATTGTGTAACTCGAAAAATGTTTAAATATAATTAAAGTCCGGCAGCTGGCCGCTCAAGAGGTTGCTTTTGAAGTTTGTGGAGGCATGAGGAGGCTTTGAACTTTGATCTTTGAGAAAATTAATGCATAGAGATGCCTTAAATATGAGTATTGTGATATCCATTAAAAGTAGCTTTAAATTGGAATTTTCCCTGGGTATTTTTCCACCTAAATGCACCATCATCGGGCTTTAATCTATTTCCATGTGACCTGCTTTTGGATTTTCGAGTTTTTCCTACCTTCTTTTCGAGTATGTGAAATGGCAAACACTCTTGAGATGCTTTTTCACTGCAGCATAATTTTCAATTGCAGTAGGAGGCGAAGGCGAAGGCGGAGAAGGAAATGCCTTCAAATTCGATTCGATTTTTCCTGCAGGTGACACAGAAAGGAAGAGGTAGATCGGGGTAGGGAAATGTGGGAAAAGGCATTCCATTTGCTCTGATTTTGAGAGCTCCACAAAATGAGCAAAGCAAAGCAAAGCAGGAGGGCAGCAGGGCAGGAGGTTAGAGGGCACGAAAGGATGTCGTCGTGTCGTGACGGATGTCTAGGGTTTCCCCTCAGTTTTGTCAAATCGTTGCCTTTGGGGAAAAGTCTCTGGCACCGTGCTAGACAAGCTGTCTTCTTGCCCCCTCCCTCTCCCTCTCCCTCTCCCTCTCCCTCTCCCTCTCCCTCTCTCTTTCTTTGGGCCATATTTAATTACAACAATTGACTTTTACTTTGATTTGTGGCTTTGGCCAATTGCTATTTCGGGGGGCGTCTAAAATTGATCAATTCATTCTGACATTAATTGATGGAAAATGCAGATACAAATTCGTTCGACATTCATGAAAATTAATGCGAAATCCATGTATGTATTTGTGTGAAATTCAGTGGGGAAATTCATGCCATTTGAAGAGTTTAGATACGAGTGTGTAGTAGTTTATTGGAAAAAGAGGTAGTGTGGAGTAGGGCTTACATAATTGACTGCTGGACAGATGGCATTGACTGCTTACTACATAATAAATTTAATTGAAAAATTAAATATTAAACAAATAAATGAAATATACACAAAAATTAATTAAAATTAAGTTCAATTAATAAAAGGAAATTAATAAATAAATGAAGTAAATACAAAAAATAAATAAATAAACAAATTAATAAATGCAGTAAATAAAATAAATAAATAAATGATATAAATAAATAAATGAAGTAAATAAATGAAATAATAAAAAATAAAATATATCAAGTAAATAAATAAAAAAGGTAAATATTTACCTTTATTTTAATAAATAAAAAGGTAAATATTTACATAAAATTAAATTAACAACTAAATTCATTACTTTAATAATAATTAATAAATATTCTTGCACTGAATTCGTATGTGAATGCACTGCACTTCGTTTTCGTGCTAATTAACTGCTTATCGGGTGCCAAAATGCTGCTTAGCGGAGGACTACTGCTTGCAGAATTGCATATAAACTGCTTCAAGAACTTAATGCATTGCTTCTGAGACGGCTGTCACTGCTTCCAAGGCCTAAACTAAGGGCTTGTAACAGCTCCAGTGCTTCTAAGAGCTGATAAAGGGCTTTGATTACTGATACATTGTTGCCAGGAGTTAGAGGACTCCTCCAAGGCATGATGCAGTGCTTATAAGAACCGATCCCAGGGCTTCTAAGACTGATCCACTGCTTCTAAGACCTACATACCGCTTGAAAAGCTGATTGCACTGCTTCTCAGGCGGATCACAATGCTTCTAAGACCTTGTAAACTGATCCACTGCTTCTAAGACATGATCCCAGTGGTTCTTAGACGCAATACCAGTGCTTCTAAGACCCTATTCAGTGGTGTTAAGACCTTATCCACTGAACCATTGCTTCTAAGACCCGATTATATGGCTTCTAAGACCCCATTCAGTGGTGTTAAGACCTTATCCACTGATCCATTGCTTCTAAGACCCGATCCCAGTGGTTCTCAGACCAAATCCGAGTGGTTTTAAGACCCTATTCAGTGGCTTTAAGACTGATATCCCGCTGCTTCTATGACAAATCTAAGCGTTTCTCACACTGATCTATTCTCTGTTTCTAAGGCTGAGCGCAGTGCTTCTAGGATTATATAAGCTGGGTCTAAAACTGTTTTTATATCTTAGACTGCTCTTAGTGCTTTTCAGAGTAATTCCACTGCTTCTAAACGATTTTCAACGCTCAATGCAGATCCCTGAACTGACCCTCTGCTTCACCTTGTAGCCTGCACAGCTTGCTTGTATCTAAAACTGTAGATTTTCAAACAGTAAAGTTGTAAAACTGTCAATTCTTGTGTGTTCTTAACCACAAATGGTATTAATTTTCTCTCACTTCCCACAGCACACAGCAGGTGGTGGTGTTATACGTTTTTTGCATTCATTAAACCAATCATTTATTCGATTTTCAAGTGCATTTTAAGTGAGTTTTAAGCGAGTGTCAAGTGATTACCAAAGAAACCCCACCAATTGTGCTGTGACCCAAATGATTGGCGTGCGAGTGCTCTTTTGATGTGGGGAAACACCTCATGAAATGGTATCTAGACTTCGAGAAAACGTTTTGTTAGAGTTAACTGCCTAATCAAGGTTTGATTAATGAGGCTCAAAGGCCTCATCCGCCATGCACTTCATTTGGTGGCCCGCCATGGAAATTCCGTGTCGCATTTAGCCACAAATTGGCAGCCATCATTGGGTACGGTACCAATTTCCCGCCAAACTTTTTTCTCTCCTGTCTCCTGGTGGCTCCCTCCAAAAGCCAATTTCGCACAAAAGCCACAAATAGATGAAAGCCACAGAGAGACGCGAGGCAAAGGCCAGACAAAAATGCGATGGGGCTTAAACCAGAGAACCAGCCACAGATTCATTCGAATGACAGACACATGAAAATAATGCGTGCCATTGGGCGCCGCACGCACACTGCCCTGGCACCCCCCTTCACCACCCCGACCACCCGCCGCAGAACCCAAGCGTAGCCCATATCCCAATTACAAATCCCAAATCTGAAAGCCATTCCCCCCAGAAATATTCCCCCCCGCACAATGAAGACTCTTTCCAGATCCTGGTTTTGGGCACTGTTTTTGGGGTTTCAAATTAGCATTCATGTTGGGGGATATGTGTGCTATGCCGTGCTGTGCTGCGAGGAGCGTAATTACCAAAAGGACAACAAGGCGGCATGCGGTACCAGTTGACAGGAATAGCCCAACACCCGAACCCTCCGCCCCCACTTCCAGGCAGGGGTTGCACTTGCACCCAAAAACGTTTCTCGAATTGCATTTCTCTGTACACCCGGAGAAAAAAAAACCATAAAAACAATATTTAATACAAAAATATTTAATAAATAAAAATATATAAAAATACATATAAAATTAATATATAAAAATAAATATATAAAAATAATAAATAAATAAATATACAAATAAATATTAGAATAATATATAGATATAAAACTACTAAATAAATATAAAAGAAATATAAAAAAAATAAATAAGTATGAAATAGAAATATATATGTAAATATCATAATAAATCGTCGATTTGCTCCGAGATTAGAAATTTTGGAAAAAAGGAAAAGTTTTCCCTACAAATTAAATATTAATTTGAAAATATTTGATTTAAATATATTTTATATTTAAAATAAATATAATTCACATTTGAATTAAATATTTTCAAATTTCGATATTGTTAGTGGTTAATGGTTAAGTGGAAATACCTTTGATTTAAATATAAAACACTTTAAAATAAATATTATTATTAATTTATACTAATATTAATATATACTATTTATACTATTTTCAAAGTGTTTACTTATACGTATTTAAAACAAACTTAATTATTTTTGTATTTAAAAACCAAAATTTAAAATTTTGTATGTGTGTGTTTCCCCTGTACTATGCCACATTTCTCTGAGTGCATGCAGTCTTGCAGTCAGTGGGCCCACAAATTCAATTGCTTGTCAATCATATAAATGACACCCCTAACCCCAACACCCCCAGGCGGAACTCTCCCTTAATTGTTTTTTCTTGTTGTTTTGTTGTGGTTTGTGTGTGTGCAGGGGTGTGGGGGGCTAAGATTAACCCTTTAATCCCCTTTCGGCTGTCAACTGCAGCTACATTTTATCCGGTAATGTTTAAGAATTATCCAGCCACAGCCACAGCAACAGACCAGTGCCCTGCCTGCCGCCTGGTCTTTCAATCGTTTATTGTGGTTCCTGTCCCTGTTCCTGGGAATTAAGTGAATTGTCAATTTACTTGTCAATTGGGCCCACGCTTTTAGCCCCCTCCTTGAGTGAAGAGGACTGGCGCAGGGTGGTTTCTGCGGTGCATTCATTGGGTCAATCTCTGGCGGCATTAGTTGAGGTTTTGCAGCCCCCCGGAAACGGAGTTTATGTGGGTCAAAGTTGAGGGAACTTTTGACAGGCGATTACTGCATACATTTATAGGAGAGGGTTGATTGAAGCCGAGCTGAAGTTTAGGCAGTGTTTTTTGGAAATATTTGCCTTTTGTTTGGAGAATTTTCTAGCTTTTGTAGATTTTTAAAAGGGAGTTAAATCAGTTTTCTACGAATTTCTCAGGTTTTTTTTTGGTTGCTTTTTTAGGGGAATATATAGATTATTTTTCGGAAGAATTTTTGATGCATTTTTAGACGAATTTTTGAGGGTTTTTTATAGATAATTTCAGAGGAATTTTTATCTGAATTTTTGTTACGAATTTAACAGGATTTGTTCTGGTTTTTTTTTGGCTATTTTTAGAGGAATATTTAGATTTTTGTTTGAAGAATTTTTCATATGAATTTTTATAGAATTATTGGAGCAATTTTTAAAGGGATTTTAAGGTGATTTTTAGACGATTTTTTATATAATTTTAGACGAATTTTCGAGGAATTTTTAGATGAAGTTTTTAACGAATTTTACAGTATTTTTTGGAGCAATTTTTAGAGGAATTTTTGTGGGATTTTTAGACGAATTTTGCAGAATTTTAAATATCATTTTAGACGAATTTTTGAGGAAGTTTTAGATGCATTTTTTAACGAATTAGTTTTTGGAAGAATTTAGATGCATTTTGATGGAATTTTTAGATGAATTTCTAGTCATTTAGAGGAGTTTATAGATGTATTTTTAAAAAATATTTTCAGAATTGTTAGACAGAGAATAGGCACTAGATTATCTTACGAGGTTCCACGAGTAGTTTTCGCCATAGAAAATCATGTGATATTTCCGTAATCCATTCATAAATCTCATCCTTTTTTTTTCGTAACCGTAACCGTAACCGTAACCGAGACCCCTCCGTGCTGCCAAGTGGTGGGGCTAGGCGGATGATAAACCTAACTCCCAAAAAATGGAATCCCCTTTTGACAGCAGGCAGCACCAGCGATGACAGTGGGAAAGGACACGACAGTGACAGCGACAGCGACAGCGACACGTAACGTCCGAGTAATCTAATAAATATGACAGTGTTTATGTGTTTATATGGCAGCGGCAGGTGGCAGGTTGTAGGTGGCATGTGGCCGAGTGGCACAAACAATAAATCACCATTAAAGAGAGAGCGAGAGCTGCCTTTCATTAACGGATTTCAGCGTTCATCCAAAAACTATATCCAGGAGCCGTGTGTGACACTAATACAGTCGATGGCGTGGCGTGGCACGGCGTGTCGTGGCGTGGCATGCACCTATCATGAAAATATTTGCACAAAATACACAAATATTTTAAGCCGCATTTTGACAAAGGACTTGGCACACGACGGGTAATGAATTCTGACAGCGCAGGACACGGAATGGCAGGGAATAAAGCTCTATGCTCTCAATGCAAATATGACAGGAAAGGGCTTTTGTTTTTCCAGGACTCTCTCTCCATACAGGAGAAGGATATGGAGGAACGTGGGGCAAGTGGGATATGGGTTTTTGTTATTTGTATAAACAAATATATAAACTGTAGCCTCCTCGTCGGCCTCCTCCTGCCATAAAAACGGATTACGTGGCAAAATGTTGTTCCGTTTCACAGGATCCCGAATACAGTTTTGTGGTATAACGTTGGGGATTTTATATGGGCCGCACGGATTTTAGAGGTGAGAATCGGTAATGTTTGCGCCATCCAAAAACTAATTGCACTTTGCGGTCCGGCTGTGTGTGCATTATCGAGGGGCGGGGAAAGCGGTGGGCGTGTGGATTATTTTGAATGCCTGATGGGATTACAAAATGCACTCAAATCGAAGAGGTATGATTGATTCCGAAGGGCAAGCGGCATAGGATTTAATGGAAACCACAATTTATTGATGGGGATTATTTTATTTACAGCGATTGAGAGTGGTTTTATGTTCCGAAAGGGATGGATATCTATGAACGTACGAGTTTTCGATGGGGCAGCTCGCCTAAGGGAAAATATTTGGGGGATATTTCGAGATATTTTGTGCTGGAAATTATATTTTCGGAATATTCGCTTAAAAGTTGTAGTTTTAGGTTATTTTTCAAATGTTTTCGGGGTGGAAATATTCTTTCTGCTTCTGAATAAAGGCAAACACTAATAGTAATAAAAAAATATAAAAAAAAAAATTAGAAGCAAATTTTTTTAAATTTAAATCATTAAATGTAAAATGTTATAAATAATTATTTATAACAAAATAACTTAATAAAAAATAATTTATAAAAGAATAACTTGATAAAAAATAAAAAAATAATTATTTGTAAAAATTATAAAATAATTATTTATAAAAAAAAATAATTTATAAAAAAATAGTTTATAAAATAAATAGTTTATATAAAAAAATGGTTTATAGAAAAAATTAAATAATTTATAAAAAAAATTAAATAATTTATAAAAAAATATAATTTATAAAAAAAAATAATTTATAAAAAAAAAATAATTTATATAAAAAAAAAATTTATAATGAAGAAATAGAAAAAATTGGTAAAAAAAATACATAAGTCAGAAGTACAACAAATTATGTAAATAAGAAATAACATAAATTAATTAAAAATATAAAAAGTCAATAAACAAGTAAAATAAATAATTAAAACGCATAAAAATAGTAGAAAATTTATAAATTAAGAAAATAGATGAAAACTACCAAGTTTTCGGATGTTTCTTAAGGTTTCTTTAAGGGTTAAAGAAAATAATCGAAATTCAACAGAAACCAAAGTTTTTGTACCTAAAAATATTGAGATTACTTATTCAATAAACTCCTCAAATGAAATCTGATAAATCTATAATCTCTAAAAGCAATATTTAATGTTTATTCATCTCAAGAAATTATAGAACAAATAACCATTCCTGTCGCTCTTAAGTGCCGACAACTTGTGTTTATATGGCCATCGGATGTTTATTTACTTAGCTGAGAAATATGAAATGTTAATTAGTTTTGTTGCACTGGCAACTAATTTACAAATTACCTGTATGCCGAGTGCCAAATGCTAATCAAATGATTTCATTAGAAATATGGCAGCAGAAGCCAGGCAGTCGGCTCTTATCATCAATTCACGTCACACACACATCGCAGCAGAGGGGAAGCACAAGTGGCATTCACTAACTAAGCAACTAATTAGTAGAGCCAGGGCAATTAGCAGTAATTAAATCATATTCAAAACAAGGTACCACCAGCCCGTATATCTCTGGCAATTCCTTTTGCTTCCTTCGTGTTTGTCTAAGCCCCATCCATCCATCCGTCCATCCGTCCATCCATCGACAAGGACTTAACCATGCCTCACAGAGGCAGAAGCAAATCGTTGCTGCCTCTCTGACCTGCCACAAGAAAACAGACAGACCTGCCACAAATGAAATGATAGACAGAAGATGGAATGAAAGATGCAAGAGGGTCTGCTGCTGCTTCCAACACTTGACACACATCCTAGATCCTAGATCCTAGACCTCTGCCGCAAGACGACAGCAAAATCAACAAAAGCCTTAGCGAAAAAAACAACATATAGATGGAGTGGGTTAAAGGACGGCGGGTCCTGCTTCCGTTTCTTCTCTGTGGATGTCCCGGTTTTGCGGGCAAACACCTTTTGCCAAAGGATTTCATGCGCTACCTTCTTTATGCTGCAGATAAAAACCAAAAGCCAGCCGAAAGCAGCAGCATCTTGTGCAATTTTTACAACTGTTGGTCATTGGATGCGAATGCGGAAAGGGTATATGGGTTTTCAAGCAAAGAATGTGACATGTAGGGAAGGAACAGAGAGAGTGAGAGAGAGGGCGAGGGAGGGAGAACTTGGCAGAGGAAGTAGTTGTTTCAGGGGAATGTGTATTTTCTGTTAGAAAAAATATTGGTAAGAAGATTTTTTAAGAAGAACAAAAATCCCTGAATGGATGTTCCTGCATGTGCCTCGATAAAAACGTTTCAACATTTTTTTTTTGGCAGTATAAATACTAAATTCATAGTGGTTTATACTCTATGAAATATATATGTATTTATTTATTCATATTATTTTATTTATACGTATTTTTTATTATTTATATTTTATTTATTTTTTAATATGTATTTTTTATTAGTTTTATTTTTAAAATTTAAAATTTATATTTATTTTTATTTATATAATTTTTTTTATTTATATGTATATATTTTTATTTATATTTATATATCCCCCACCAAAGCACTCAAAGGGTATCCCTCAGTCGACTTTAGTTTTCTTCCTGTTTCGTTTTTTTTTTTGTTGCCTGTTTATAAGAAGATTTGTTGGCTTTTCGCTGTTTGTTGCTGTTGCTGCCGTTGCTGCTGTTTATGTTTGGCATTTAAATTCTAAGCGCCCTGCAGTTTATTGGGTGTGAAAAATCCCCAGCCAGCAAAGTTTTCCCTCAAAGGGAAACTCAGAGACACAGAAAGAGAGAGGAGAGAGCAAAAGGACGGATACAGGCGGAAAGGGAAAATGAAAGAGTGAAAGCTGCTGCTGTTGCAAGTCCTTCTAGTATTTGATTTGCACTTGGACTTCGATTTCTGCTGTCACGTCTTGTGGAAGGACTTCCCTCGGCAATCGACCCTTGAACTGAACTGCAATTCTCTCTGTCTCTCTCTCTCTCTCGCCACTTGAGCTCTGCTCAGTATAGTGTTTCAGTATCGATTGCTCTAGAACAGGGGGGGGACGGACCTTTTTAGCACATTTTTGTTTTAAAGTTTTCCACACGAAAACTTTCTCTAAAAAAACCCACAAAACTTTCGTCTGAGAAACCGTCGCAATGCACAAAAAAGTAGGCAACAAATTAGGGTTTAAATATAGTACAAAAACGTTTACTTCGAGGCACATTAAAGGAATATTATTATGTGCAAAGAACAACAAAAAGTTGGCGTTAATTTCCAGCGAATAGATCGGATAAATCTGAGTGAAAATAAAAATTTTACGAATATTTGTTGTGTGTGTGGGTGGGCGTGGCGCCCCCCCTCCTTCTGTAAATAAAACTAATTGAGTCTGTCATGCCCTCATTTTTGCCTATCTTTTCTCTTTATATAATGCGAAAACTTTTATTTATATACAAATTTTCCCTCTTTCTCTCTTTCTCCCTTTTTTTTGTGTATCTTTTTCTAGTCTGAAGTCGGTCTGAAAGTCTGAAGTGTTTTCCTGGACTTTTCCTACGCTGCTCCATCAAAATGTAAGTCTTAATTTATGCTTGAAAGGAGATTTTTCTCTCTCTCTCTCTGTGTGTGTGTGTGTGGGTGTGGGTGTGTGTTTTGTCTGTGTTTTCGCAAATGAATGTTGGGAAAACTTTTCAGTCAATGCCTTCGAAAAGTTATTTGTTTAGGGGCCAAGACATGGTGTCTGAGTGGAAGACAGCAGACGGAAGGCGCTACCGGGTATGTGATGGAGAGAGAGAGAAAGAGTGAGAGAGAGAAAAACAAAGAACCAAATGATGACAAATGATAAATGATTTTCTATCCCAAAAGGCCAAAAGAGCGAGTGTCCATGACAGGGGGCCATGGAATTAGGAATGGAAATTAAGACAGTTTTTGGTTGTGTATTTAAAAGAGATTTTCGTTGTAGATGTGTATTTTCAGAGATACATATGATAATGAGAACAAAAGTTTAAAGGAAAATGAAAAGAAAGAAGAATTTAAACGAAAAAAGGCACAAATTTAAATAGAATAATGATTAAGGAATAAAAAATACAAATAAAATAAATACAAAATGGAAAAAGATAATGAAAAATAACAAGAATTCAAATAAAATACCAAAATAAAAAAAGCCAAAATAAAACGTTAATAAAGAAATAATCATAATAATAAAGGAATTAAAAGCTACAAAAAATAGAAAAGAGCAATATAATCAATAAATAATAAAAAATAAATAAAAAAACTAAATAATAAATAATAAAGAATAAATAATAAAAAATAAATAATAAAAAATAAATCATAAAAAAAAAGTTGTAAAAAATAAATAAATTAGTAAATACTATAATAAAAACTAAGACAATGTTAAATAAAATTTTAAAAATGATGTAATAAAATGGCAAACAAAGTTAATGGTAAAACAAGAGTAACCTAAAAAAGAAACCTAAAAAAAAGGATACAAAAAAAAATAGTTAAAAAAAAGAAATGAGAAGAAAAATTAATGTTTATTTATAGTCCTGTATAAATCGTGCCCTGAGAGGGGACTTAGTACAAATTTGTACCCTCAAATGATTGAAACTCCTCCTAAGTCTTATTGTGTCCTTCCGCGCTACTCCTTCCATATATCACAATTTCTATAAGCTTCTTTGCCATTGCACATTAAGGAGCATAAGAGTATTTTCTGGTATCCTATCAACGAGACAGATGGCAAGGGAGGAGGACGGAGGACCTTTCGCATTGTCATAACAATAACAACAAAAACCAAGAGACAAAAAATTCGAAAAAAAGGAACACATTTTCATGTTATTGTCAGAGAGGGAGAGAGAGAGAGAGACAGAAAAATGTCAAAATATTTTTCTTTCAGCCAAAATGTTTTGCAAATAAGTCAGAAGGAAAATTCTAAAGAACTGGATGGCGAAATGGGTAGCCAGAGGGAAGGGTCTTGGGGATAACTACAATCACTTGATTCCTTGATGATCTGTCAAAGAAAAACAACAAAGTAAATGACATTTTTTTTTGGAAAAAATCCCATGGCACAAATGATGGTACTTTGCGTAATGAAATGAGTATAAATTCCCGAATACTTAAGAGTGCGTGATATATATTTTTGTTTGCGGTAATTTTAAAACCATTAAAGAAAACATTAAATGGCCTTAAGAGCTGGCCCTAAGTTATGGCCAATGATTAGACCAAAGTATAAAAAGAGCAAAGCCCGCACAACCATAAATAAGAGAGAAAAAAAAGGGAAAGCGAGAGAGAGAGTAAAACCCGAAAGAATTGTAACATAAAAACGTCTGTTTTTCCGCTATAATTGGCCACATATTTTGTTGGCCTGCCCTCCGAAAATCGTACAGGTACAGTGTGGGGATTTTGCGGCAGTTTGTGTGGCAAAGGATGCATACATCCTGCCAACTGGAGCACTGGTTTGGGGCCCTATCAATATATGTACGAGTGTATTTCAGGGCAAACGAAAACCCACCGCCCAAAAAAAAAAACGGAACAGCCACAACTATTGCCGTACCTATTTCTATCTTCCATCTCCTATCTCCTGGCCCTGCCTATCCTTTCGGTTCGGTTCGTTTCGTTTCGTCCTATTCCCAGTTTGATGTTTGTTATGGAAATCCAAGCAGGAAGCCTGAATGGTAATAATTTTGTAGATAGTTCCGTTGGGGGTTTTTGCCGGCCGTCGGCCCTGGGCCCGTGGATGGCAGAGAGGATATCACGTAAATGGAAATGAGCCCAAAAGGAGATTTGTTACCGAGAGAGATTTGTGACCTGATGAATAGAAATTGAAGTGCAGGCAGGTGGAAAACCTCTGAATGGGTGAGCAAATTAGAGGGAGCTGCAAATGGGAGCTAAAAATGTGTACAGTTTAGAGGGAAGGATAGGTGGAAGTCGTTTCTATATTTGTTGGTTTCGACCTCATGTGGCATACAAATATTCAATTTTTATTTATTTTCCATTGAAGATGAGATGCATCTTAAAATACTACCATATTTTTCCTCCATTTTGTATTGAGTTTTTAGTATTTTTCATTACTTTTTTACTAGCATATATTTTTTGTATTAGTCCCAAAAACTTAGATAAATTTTTTGTGTTATTTTTTCTAGTATTTTTGGTATTTCTTTTTGGTACTTTTTAGTATAGATTGGGAGTGCATTTTTAGAATTAATGTTTAGATTTATTTCAGTAATTTAAGTATTTAATTTTTTTTCGTATATTTTTTAGTATTTGTTTTTCAAAGTAGTTATGTTTAGTAAATTTAAGTATTTTTAAGTATTTCTTAAGTTTTTGTTTAGTATTTTTTTAGTATTTTTGTTTAGTATATTTTAGTATTTTTGCTTAGTATTTTTAAAAATTCTTGTTCAGTATTTTTCAGTATTTGAAAATATTTTTTTTTTAGTTAATTCTTTTTCTGTTAAACTTCTTTTCTTTGTAGTATCAATCTATAATTTTAGATTAAATCTCTAGTATTTTTTTTTAGCATGCTTTTAGTATGCATTAAGTATTTTTTAAAATTTTTATATTTAGTTTATTTACCAGCAGTTTACGTTTTGCAATAACAATTTAAAGACTTTTCCTGCCCAAAGTAAATTTAAAGATAATAAAAGAAAAGAGAACTAAACCGAGGGAGAGAGAGAGAGAATTGTGTAGAAATGGGAATAGGAATTGAAATGAATGAAAGGACAACACACAAATTGGCAAATGTCGATGATAGAGATTTCGGTCCTCAGCTGCAGAAAAGATACAAGAACTAGAAAATGGCAATTCCAAAAGGCAACCAGAGACACAAACACACACATAAAGTGGAAAGACTTGTAGGACTTGGCCGAAGGATCTGCAAGCTCTATGTCGACGAGTACTATCTGCATTTCTATACATAGAGAATATGTGGGAGTTTGTGTCTCTTTTGCTCCTTCAAACATATTGGCAAATGTCGCTTGTGCAGTCGTTATAAAACAAACACTGGGCACACAGGACATACAGGACGCATACACAATGCTCTCGTCTTCATGCAATTCTAATAATATAAACTTTACATAAATGTTTTCTTTGCAAATAGAAACGAGTTCACAGAGACAGAAAGGGTGGGTGAAATGGGGGTCGAGTGGGGTCAGGGTGTGTGTGTGTGTGTGTGTGTCGGAGGGTCGTCCTCTCGGTCGCTTCTGCTGAGCTGGCAATCGCATTGCAGTTTGTCAGTCAGCTTTCTGTCTGAAGCGGCTTTTTATTTCACAAATAGTTTTCGGGGGTATTCCGCAAAAGGGTATTTCTCGTCGCAGAATGGGCGTATAAGGCTTCACAGAGTCAGCATTTTATTTACGGGATATCCCCCCACCAAACGTGTCACACATGTCGTATGATTGATTTATGTTGCACATCAAATTGTTGCACTTTTCTGTGACTTTTTCGTGACTTGTGTGTGTCATATTTTTGGTATATCCCCCCAAAAAACAAACCCCAAGGCCCCCAGCTGTTGGGTAGGGACATAATAATTAGAAAATGATTGATGTGTGCTCTGGCATCGAAGTGGCTTGAAATTAAAGGTTTCCCAGCCATTTTGGGGAGCGAGTGGCCTTCTGCTGTGACTGTGACTGTGACTGGCCTCCTGGCCTAATTGAAACATCCTTGAGCTGCTGTCAGACACAGAGAGCAACAAATAAATATAGACCCAAACACAAGGGCAGACCACACACCTGTACGTGCCCCCAACACACGTCCTCTGTGGGCCAGGGACCACGAAATGGCAAACATTTCCCCCCACCCCCTGTGGTTATTCCATAGTTCAAATTTCCGCTATGTCCCCTGTGGCTCCAATAAATAATCTATAGAAAAAACCGAGTACGAATGGTTAAACAAATAAAAATAAAATATAAAATCCATGATGCGGAGAGCGACTTTATTTTCTAAGAGTTTTCTTTGACGGAGGTTTTCACTGTATTTCAATCAAAAAATACAGCCCCACAAATGGCCGGAAGGCCTTTGGTAAGAAATGTGTACAGGTCAGCCATAAACTGGAGGTCAATCGGTTCCGTTTTGTGGTCAAAATTGTTTCTTTTTTGTAGATTTTTAAGACGTGATTTGGTAGCAAAAGGTGTGGCAGAAAACTCCTTATTTAAAGGAAATTTCATTGATTTTTGGATTTCCTTGGATAAACCCTTTCTTAAGCCACAATTTTGGCAGTATTTTAAGCCATCTGTAACTCTAATTGACCACGCCCTTTTGGCGCCGAAAAAAACGGCACAATTTGAGGAGATTTATGTGGTGTATTTTTGTATTGTTTGGCTTTTTATATATCGCATATCGCAGATCGTATATTACTTTTATTGCCAGGTGGCGCCGCACACCTAAAAATGGAGCATAAATCTACCCAAAAGTTGAAAGGGCTAACAATCGGCGGGAAAAACCCCCATGGCATGACTTCCCCGCCGGATATTGAAAATCCAATTAAAACTGGAAAAACAGCCCCCACCACACACCGATAAATAGCCAATCAATCCAGAATCGCATTAATACATCATAAAAATGTGTACAGTTTTTCAGATATTTACCAGCAAGGGTTCAAAACATCTGTTGTTTGAATCCTGGGCGAAAAAAAAATGGAAAGCCAGTCGATAGGAGGATAAATATTTCATTATTTATATGCTGTTACGCCACCTGGCTCTCTCTCTCTCTATCTCTGGCGATGGCATCTCTCACTCGTGCACCTGTTTTGGCATTTCAGTATTTATTTAGTTTTTTAATTCAATTGAATTTCCATTAACAAATTGGTGGAACGCCCCCCGCCAAAACATTTATGGAGCGATGTTTTTATTTCTTTTGTGCTTTTCGGCACGTAAAATAAACAGGAAAATTTTCTTTCAGTCAATAGCAAAACATTCCATTGAATAATCACATTCGCGATTTTATTTTGATGTTTTTCTCATTTTTGGGTTTATTTCTATGAGTTTTTTTGATTTTTATTTCTATGATTTTTAGCAAAAAGTTAATTTGGTAAAGGTATTTAATGACGAGTATTTAAAGGCTGGGGGAGGTACATTTAGGGAAGAGAAAGTTAAGGATTTTGGGATAAAATACACATCATTTATAAGTTAATATTTTTGGATTTTTAAATTTTTTTTTTTCTTCAATTATTTATTCATTTTTTTATGGTTTAAATAATAATTTAAAAATCTAGACAAATATTAATTAAATAAATAATAAATGTAATTTAATTTTCCTTTTTCTATGACATATTTTTCCTTTGTAAATTTTATAGCACATTTTCTCTGAATTTTGCTTATTTCCTTTTGCATTCATTTTCCATCATCATCCAGCCAAGAAAACCAAATTTTCCACACTTTGTGGTGTAACCAGAAGAGCACTTTACGTGCAATCAGGCTTCATTTACCTCTCTCTCTCTCTCTCTCTCTCTCTCTCTCTCTCTCTCTCTCTCTCTCTCTCTCCCTCTGCCTTCCCTGTCGTTGGGAGAGCTGCCAACTCTTGAAACAAAGCCATATCTTAGTACCATTTTTGGCGAGGCTTCTCTGTTGAATTATAAACTGCCTTCATTAGAGATTCATCCAACACCTTGACCGCATGACAAGCTGGAAAATTGAGGTGTTGAGCAGAGAGCAGAGAGCTGAGAGAATCCTTTGCCACATGCCACACTCGGAGCTTGCCTTGCTGTCTCTGTCTCTGTCTCTGTCTCTGTCGCTCGGGGGATTTCAAGGCCTGGCCCCATAAATTGTGTTCAACTTTCAAACCAATTAACCCACAAATTTTACACTCAATTAGAGCTGTCTCTTTTCACTCGGGACTCGTTCTGTTTCTCTCTGCCAACTATCTCTCGTACTTTTAATAATTTATAATTTATTTTGCCCTGACAACCCGCCACCCCCCCAACAATTAGTCCTGGCTCCGCTTTGCAGAGAAGTAAGAAAGAATAAAAATAAATTAATAATTGAATAAGTTACTCATTAGAGAGGAGTAACAGGGATAACAAACTGTCGCTCTGTCTCTCCGTCTCTGTCTGTTATCTAACCTTAACATGCAACATTAAGTGGCATCATCATCTTGCCTCTCTCTCTCTCTCGCTCTCCCTTCCTCTGTTTGTCTGCGTTTCCATGCTGCGTGAATTTGTCACCATTTTGTTGTGCGGAGGGAAACGTAAGTTGTTTTTCCTTCCTTCGTTATTTTTTTCTTTGCTGTTTCTGTGTGTTTTTCCCGGGTACTCCCTTGGTTTTTCCTTAGTTTCCTTTGGCTTTTTCCTTAGTTTTCTCTCTGCTCTGTGCCATCTTGTCATTTATCAATCATAAATGCTGCTGAGTGACTGCTGGGAGTCTCATTAATGTTTTGCGCTTGCTGGCAACCCTGGCTGGCTATCTCCCTCTCTCTCCCTCTCTCTGCCATTTTTTTTTTGCGTAATTGCTTTATGCCCTGATTTATGCTTATCTTTAGTCATATTTTTACATTTACCTTTTTATCACACCCGCACCATCGGGTGGGGGCAGGGGTCATGGGGTTCTGCCAGAGTTGACCTAATTTCATTGAACTTAATTTTGTGTGTGTCTGTCTGAGTGTGTGTGTGTGTGAGGAAGGTACTGTATACAGGGTGCCTTTTATCCCTGCGTTGTAAAATGCATTTGGTCGTTTGGTCGTAGAACACCCTGTTTATTCGTGACAATCATCATAAAATTGGCATTAGACGAATAGCTTCACCTGATGATGGCTCAACGCTGCACATTCTACATGTGGCTACCGATGGGGCATCGCGTGACGAGCGATGTTTATCCATGAAAAGTGACCATCAGGACGACGTCTAAACGAAAGTGGAGGAGCACATATTTATGGCCCACTCTTGGGGATTTTAGATGGCATCTGTTTCTCTCTTTAATGAGAAAAGTCACCCAGCAATTAATTGTCACTCATCGGAAATGGTTTTTCATGTTGTGTTTGCTCTTTTCCCAGGTGTTTTTTCGAGTGGAAGGACATGATAAATGTAGAAAAATAAAGGAATGGCATGGGAAAGGAATGGGATGGGAGTATGAATAGAAACAGGATAGATATAGGATGGGGATATGAATGGAACTGAAATATAATTGGAATGGGAATCAGAATTTCCGATTTACCTGTAGGAACCCAAGATCCACTTGAAATATATCTTTTGAAACCTGTTTAGGAACTGTTATTCAATGAAAATTGTCGAAAAAATACACTTTGAGTCAAAAACAAGACAAAATTGTATATCGTACCCATAAGAACTCAGGATCTACCAGACAAAATTCTTCGAAAATGAAATATATGCAGGATAATGATGTTAAACTTATGAATCCAAGGTATGAATTTAATCGCACCATAACCAAAGGAACTCGGTAACTAGTCGAAGGATTTAGGTGAAAATAAAATAAATATTAAATAATGATGATTTAACATAGAAACTTGTAGTTTTTGAACCATCACTGCATCATTTTAGGCATTATAACCTTAAGAACTCGGGAAATAGTTGATAGATTTCAATATAAATGGAATATTTTCTGCTTGATAAAGTTAAATGCATAAATTTAAGTTTTTACTGCAAAATAAAAATCGGAATTTCTTTTGAAATTCTGTGAAAAATTCCAGCACACAAAAAGTGCAATTCCAATTTTATTCACAACATTTCTAATGCCGTTGCATGGAAACTAGACAACTAACTCTAGAGAATGTACGAGTATTTCCATCAAGTTTTTCATTTTGTCTGGCTTTTTATTGTATGTCATACACTCATACACACAGATATGGGGAGAGAGAGAGATGGACACAGGGAGAGGACTGTCAGACAGACAGACAAACGGAGAGGAAAACTATTTAAATATAAAAAATCCCTAGCATACTTTAAGGCTCAGCAACAGAAAAGAAAGCATCCGAGTCAGAGTCAGGGGCACACAAGGGGCACGTGGCACCAGGCAGGAGGGCGCTTAAAGAAACAAAGAATTTCAATTTAAGCTTCATGCATTGTCCATCTCTCTCTCACTCTCTTATTTCTATCTCGTTCTCTCTCTTTTGTAAGCTATTGTTGCATGCATTTAGGTGTTGCAAGCACGTACGCATGCAGCACACAGAAAGAGATACACTCTCCATCTCTCTCTCTCTCTGTGCTTGTCCTGTCCCTCCTTGCAACTTGTTCTATTTATGCTTTAATGAAAACAACAACAACACTAGAAGCGGGGGGCAGAATGGGAAAAGACTGAGGATGAAATGTTGCAGCTAAAGTCTCTGCAGATTAATGCCGAGTCACGCAGTCCAAAAGAGAAACAGAGAAACGCAGAAACCGAGAGATAGACACAGGAAGAGAGATGCCGCTCACCGCTTGACTGTACTTTTATTTAATTAGAACTGAAGCAAAATGCTACAGAGGGCAGGCATCCGCCTGTGCCACCAGAAAACCAGCAAACCACATTCCAGTATTCTCTTTTTGCGGCCACTATTCTTCCTTTGGGGAATTTACTTTCATATTCCTTAACTGCGAGTATTTTATGCTCCTCCATGGTCTCTTTTTTTCCATGAATCTCCTTTGCTTAAATATTAATTATGGCACATTTTATGCGTATTATATTTCCATTATAATATTTATTATTATTATCCATTCGTCTCGTGGGAATATATTTCTCTGTTCTTAAGTGATCCTTGAGCTCCATTCTGGAATAGGAATAGACTTCCACTTTTTTTACTTTCCATTTCTATATTTTTTTTTATATTTTATATTTCCATTTAGTTATATTTGTATATTACTAGGAGAGCCAACCCCCTGCTCACTCGCTTCGTTCGGTCGTGCCTTTATGAGTAAAATTTCGGTCGATGACGACTCACAAATTTTTTATATAATATTAATTAATATTTTTTTATTCATATTTTTTATTAATATTTTTTTGTATTAATCTTTTTTTTATTAATCTTTTACCTAATACAATTTTTTGTATTATTTTTTTATTTATTAATATTTAGTTTATGAATATTTAATTTATGAATATTTAATTTACAAATATTTTATTTCTTCATATTTTTATTATTAACATTCTATTTATTTTATTAATATTTTATGTATTAATATTTTATGTATTAATATTTTATGTATTAATATTTTATGTATTAATATTTTAATTATTAATATTTTATTTATTAATATTTTATTTAATAATATTTCATTTATTAATATTGAATTTATTCTTATTTTTTCTATTAATATTTTTTGTAATAATATTTATTTTTATTAATATTTTATTTAATAATATTTTATTTAATAATATTTTATTTATTAATATTTTATTAAATAATTTGATCCATTCCTTCCCTCGAAAGAGCTTCTCCGAATGAGCTGCCAATCAACTTCTTCTTTTTGACACCCGAAGCCTAGAAAAATTAATTGACAGGCGAATTGGCAATGCTATTTTTGTTTAATTGATGTTGGCAATGCCATTGATATGTTCCATTTTGTTATCGCATTGCATTTTAATGGTTCCAGCCTCTGAAATTTGATTGACATCCAAAATTGAAATGCAAATTGCTTTTCCCTTTTTTCGGCATATGCTTTCGAAACTGCAGATTTTCATAACGTGCTCTGATCCGTTCTGACAGTTTGTTTACATAAAAAGCAGAAAACTTTTTAATTAACAAAAAATAGAGATTGAAATTTGCATTTGGATTGGATGCAGGGGCACCAGCAAAACACCACCTGACACTTGTCTCTCGCTTTAAAACGTTTTTGTCGAGCCACACACATGTGCTGTCTCTCTCTCTCTCCCTCTGTCTGTTACACTCACTCTATCTCTCTCTCTCTCTCGTAGCAGCAATTCAATTAGAATTTCTAGGCAGAGTACAGGAGGAGCACAAGAACACACGCACACACATTTTAATTAAATAAATTTTGTGTGTGTTTGCCTGATGCTTGGGCGTCATAAACATTTTGAGAGCATAGTCGTAGCCCATGGAAAATGAAAACATTTAACTGTTGGTTACGTTAGTTTGTCCTCCTCTAACCTGGGGTTAGACGAAGGGCCGTAGACGGTTTGTGTTTGCATAAAATGCAAGGAAATTGCCTCAACAGCAGCAGGAGGAAAAGCCGGAGCCGCAGCGGCAGAAGCCACCGACAACATGGCAACATCGTTTTGTAAAACGTCAACAGATTTGTGCTCTGTGCTGCAGAGTGCTGCACCACATAATCAAATTTAACCTGACTGCCATTCCGACAGAGAAGTACAGACAGAAGGGCAGGGTGGAGTGGTGGAGTGGATGTGGAGGGCTACAGCATTTAATTGAACTTCCTGCATAGTTTTTACCCTCAAACCAAATTCGAAATTCCGACACAGCTGCCGGGGTACAGGGTGCCCTATCCCCCATGCCGTTCATAATGAACTGAACCAATTTGCAATCGCTTTTCGGGTTATAAGAATCCTTATGGTGCAGCATAAATTGCCAGCAGAGCCCCCCGCTTGAGGAATGGAATCCAGCACATATCTAGATACAATGTATGTGTGTGTGAGGGTGCGTGTGTGTGTGTGTGTAATGAGCAGACAATATCCGCAGTGCAGTGTTTGGGGCAATCATTTGATTGAAATAACTTCTCTCGAAGAATGATAGACAGAGAATTTTTCGCAGAGATTATAAGTGCTTGAGGAAGAGGATTTGGTTTGCAGATTACTCTGTTATTACACTGAAACAAGTTTATTTCACATTATTCGTCTCGAATGGTGCAATTTTGGGGCTGCTTTAGATACAAAAATCACAAAAGTCGGTTAATTATTTCACGTGCTCATGTGTTTTTTTCTATTTTTTTTTCACAATTTATTTTTTTATGCTTTTTCTTTAATTTGTGCTATTTTTTTGGAGATTTTTTTGTCGGCTCAAATTTCTGAAGTTGTTTTATTTTAATAGTACATTTTTTTCTGTTTATTTAATTTAAATTTTTGTTTGCATTTTTTTTTTTTTTTGATAGTTATTGTTGTATATTAATTTTTTTTATATTAATTTTTTTAGATTAACTTTTTTTATATAAATTATTATTTTATTTATTATTATTAATTTTTGATGATATTAATTTTTTCTATTCTTTTGTTTTTTTTCATATTTTTTTTTTATAGAAATTTGTTTATTTTAATTTTTGTTCTTATTATATTTAAATTTCTTTCATTTTAATATTTTATTTGCGTTATTTTTTTTAAATTGTTAATTTGTAATTTTTTGTTTCAGTTTTTTTTTTATTAATTTTTATATTATATCTTAGTTTATTTCTGTGTACATCTTTATCTCTTTACATTCTATGCCGCTTTTTGAGCTCAATATTCCAAAATATTTCCCTCAAAATGCTCATATTTATTGCAGCCAAAATATGAATATCCTTAACCCCTTGGCTGCATTCCAAACTCTCTCTCAAATATTTGCCAGAGCCCCAGCACCAGCCACAACACAACTTCAATATTTATACTGCCATCCAAAAAGCGGCAACTAATTAAGCTATTTTTTTATAGCCACCCCACCACCCACTCCATCGGTTAGCCAACTCTGGACTCTGCATCTGCCGCAGGACTCTGCAACGGAGAACGCTTCTGGCCTTTGGTTTTCAATGTGGGTTTGGGTCTTCATGTTATCCTGTGGCTTTCTGGGTTTCATAGTAAATTATTGTTATTATTATTATTTTACGGGGGAGTTGTGCCTTCTGCCAGCTGCAGAGCCTTCTGTTGTTCGTCCTGCTGCTGGTCAGTCGCCAGTGTTGTGGTGTTTTGCGGCGAACGATGAGACAGTGCTGAAATTAAACACTAAGCAGATTTCCAGCTGTGGAAATGCTGCTTTGGTTTTGTGGCTGCAACAGAATTAGGCAACACACAGACGGAATGATAATTATTTATATTTTAAGGAAAATGAAACACAGGCCAAGGCAATTATTCCTCTGTGGCTGTGGCTATGGCGAAGGCTATGGCTCTCCTGCTGCTGTTGCTTAAAGTTTTCAATGGACAAAACGCTCATCTCATGATTTATTGTGTGCCTCGACAAAAACGTGTTTTTTAAAAGCATATTTTTTAATTTTTTAAATATTATGTTTTTTTTTAATGTATTTTCTCCTATGTTTTTATACCCGATACTCAAAATGAGTATTGGGGTATATTAGATTTTTGGTAAAAGTGGATGTGTGTAACGTCCAGAAGGAATCGTTTCCGACCCCATAAAGTATATATATTCTTGATCAGCATCAATAGCCGAGTCGATTGAGCCCTGTCTGTCTGTCCGTCTGTCCGTCCGTCCGTCCGTCTGTCCGTCCGTCCGTCTGTCCGTCTGTCCGTCCGTCCGTCCGTCCGTCCCCTTCAGCGCCTAGTGCTCAAAGACTATAAGAGCTAGAGCAACGATGTTTTGGATATCGTTGTTCTGTGATATGTCACTGCTACAAAAATATTTCAAAACTTCGCCCCGCCCACTTCCGCCCCCACAAAGGACGAAAATCTGTGGCATCCACAATTTTAAAGATACGAGAAAACCAAAAACGCAGAATCGTAGAGAATGACCATATCTTTTAGACTGCAGAATTTGAATAAGATCGTATTATTATTATAGCCAGCATAAAGAAAACAATTTCATTTTTTCTCGCCCTGTCTCTCTCTAACACACACGTAGCATAGGTGGCTTTGCTTAGAGTAAAACATTAGCGCCTAGATCTCAGAGACTATAAAAGCTAGAGCAACCAAATTTGGTATCCACACTCCTTATATATCGGACCGAGACGAGTTTGTTTCAAAATTTCGCCACACCCCCTTCTGCCCCCGAAAAGGATGAAAATCTGGGGATATTCACAAATCTCAGAGACTATTAAGGCTAGAGTAACCAAATTTGGTATCCGCACTCCTGTTAGATCTCACTTTAAAACGTTTATCTCAAAATTTCGCCCCACCCCCTTCCGCCCCCACAAAGGACGAAAATCTGTTGCATCCGCAGAATCATTGATAATGACCATATCTATCAGATTGCTGAATCTGGATCAGATCAAATCATTTTTATAGCCAAAAGGAACAAATCAATTTGCACTGGCTACGCAGCCCCCGACGTCACGCTCAGACTGATTTTCTGTCTCTCTCGCACGCACTCTTTGTCGTGTCGTTCAATATTAGCGGCGTCTGCCGGAGGAGAGCCATACTGACTTAGTATCGGGTATAACTGTAGAGTTGCGGTGTCCGCAGCAACTCACAACGTTCCCCCTCGTTTTTTCTTTCAATTTATTTATTTTTTTTTTTTAAATTATATTATATTATATATTTTTTTTATATTTTTATAAATAGAATTTTTTTAAATATTTTTTTAATACTATTATTTTTTATAATTTTTTTTAGCACTATTTTTTTGTTAATACTTTTTGTTTTTTTTATTTTTATTATTTTTTTTAATTTTTTATATTTTTTATTTATTATTATATAATTTTTTTTTATATTAGTTTTTGGTATTTTTTTAATATTATTATTATTTTTTGGTATTTTTTTAATATTATTATTATTTTTTGGTATTTTTTTAATATTATTATTTTTTTGGTATTTTTTAATATTATTATTATTTTTTTTGAATATTTTTGTTACAGTTTTTATTTAATTCTATTTAATTTCTTTATAATTTTCCTGTTTTTTTTTTATCAGAGAGCTGAAAAATATTTTTATTAGCATGAGCATTTTTTGGCATTATTTTTTGGCCCATAAAAAGCGAAACTTTTGCCTCATTTTTACTTTCCTTGCAACAAATAATCAAAACGCTTAGTGGCATGGAAAAGTTTAAGCACCTAAAAAAAAAAGAAAGGAGAAGCAATATTCCGGACGGGGCTTAAAAGAAGAATAAACTCGGTGAAACTTTTGGTTGGAGGCTCCACGATTTAATGCTTCGTTACCTTTATTCTTGTATTTTGCTGCTGTCGAAAAAGTCCGTCGAGTGGCAAGCAGCCCTCGAGCAGCCCTCGGCGCACACAAGTTTAAAGTGGGCTCCACAAAGAAAATTGAGTCGCAGGAACCCGCCCCGTTGCTTACCTTTTATTGTATCTGGGGGATAAAACAATAACTAGAAGATTTATTGTACAGGTGGGGGGTGGCTTCCTCCCGCTTGGGTTCTCTGTTTTCATTAAACCGAAGAGTGTTTGGGCTTTCCACCATCAATTTTCCAGCAAGGTGTGTGCTTACACTTGAGGATACGGAGGCTTCTTCAGAACAACATCCTGCCAAAAGGTTTGAATGATTGGTTGCTTTCTGTAATCAAGTGCAAAACATTGCGGCTCATGTGAGTGGCAGTCCCATAATTATACGCCCCACCACAACGGTGGGGGGCACCTGTAACTGTAGCCTTGCATATGATTATTGGAGTGGCTTGAAGGCCACTTTTGGGGCCACAATTTCTTGAGAAACTCTGCCACATTTTCATTCAGATCTGCTCGCCTCCTGCCACGTTTTAATTGGAGATTTTGCTTTCTTCTCTCTGCTTCGTCTCTGCCTGCGGCAACAAAATCCTTGTGGCAAATATCATTTTAACAATGGCATTAAATGAATTTACATAATTATCTGCAGCTTAACGATGAGAGCGTGTGCCTCCCCCCCTGGGAGACACGTTTTTCTCCACTCAACCCCCAGGGAGGGGTATCTATGATGCATGTGTGACATTAGCCAGGGCTACGCTTATGCGAAATGGGTCTTGCACAGCGGGTGGGTGCTACAGGCGGGGGTTCAAGCCACTTTGGAATGCTTAAGAGCGGATAGAGTATTTACACGATTTAAGATGTTGTTTTAGTCTTGAAAAGGGGTCGAAAAGGGGTTTCGAAATGATGGGGAATAGAATTTGGGAGGAGAAGTATTTGAAAGGAGTATTGGATGGATAGGAAAACGTTTTAGGGGAGAATTTCCATCGAGTAGATGATCTTATAGCAAATTTCCTTCAAATTTGCGAGTTACACTGAGGGATCTTTTGGTTCTTCAAAGAGGAATGCAGCCTTTCGCTTATGGGATTCTATTTCTAGTAGAAAGGCATCCTTTCGCTTGTGAGAATCTGTTTCTAGTATCAAATGTATCCTTTCGCTTATGGGAATCTGTTTCTAGTATGAAATGTATCCTTTCGCTTATGGGAATCTGCCCTCTAGTATGGTACCCTTTCACTTATGGGAATCTCTGTCTAATTTCACTATATATCCATATGCTTTGCCTATGGCAATATTGGAACAATGGAAGTGGCACAAAGGCATGTAAGAACGGGTGCATGAACTAGTTCCAGTTCCAAAAAAGTTCTTTTGGTTGTAGTTCGTAGAGCTAACAGATATTCTGAGATCTAAAGCCTTGAATTTTCCGTAGCAGTAGCTTCAATCTTTTCTTAACGAATATCCCTTTAAAGGACTGCAATCCAATGAGCGAGAAAATCCTCAATTCCAGGCGCCATCCCATCCTCCTTCTGAAAATTGAACTCATTTGGCCATTTGCCAATTAACTTTTTTTTTTTGATTTCTTTATGGGAATCTGCCTTTGGCAGAAAGAGCATTGCCCGATTAGTTATCCCTCCCCCCCATTCCGGCCGCCTTTTGGGGCAATAATTCAAAGCAGCCCGCATGCCACATGCCCCACCATGGATGCAGCTGCAACGCCTGCCTGCCTTCCTGCCTGCCCGCCTGCCACCCTTTTTGGCAGGCCAAAACCACGAAAACTTTGAAAGCCTTTTGGCCGCAGGCTAACAATGTTCGCTTGAACAAACTCTCCCTCTTCGTTGCAGCCCCCTCCCTCTCTGATGAAGGCAGCCACTCTTCCCCTCTGCTTGCCACAGCCGCAACATTGTGTGTCCTGCCGATGCTGCTGTGGCACACACACACACACACACCAGCACAGTTTTGCAGCCACTGATAGTGACATGCAAAAAATGCACAGGCCAAAACACGTACATACCATACCATCATCATTCCATCTCCATGGAATGTCCCCTGACCGCATTTGATTTTCATCTATGCACAACAGCCCTGGCCACCCTGGCAACCCTGGTTGGGCTAAGAACTTTGTTACGCTTTTGTTTTTAGTTGAATTACGCCAAAGCCCATTACGTTACGTTCCTGCTTTCGGGAGGACTCCTCAAACCTCCTCCTCAAACCGTGCGCTCTGTTTGTTAAGTGCTTAATGAACTTTGCTAAACATTGCTTTTGACTTGACTTGACTTGACTTAGCCTGGCCTCTAAACTTTCACACATCTCACTTTCGCTCGGACAAAGTTCTGCCTCCTCCCTCCCCAGGGGGGGAGCCTCTCCCAGAGAAGGTGAGAGCCCCACTTCGTCGCAGAGCGAGAGAATTAGAGCACACGCTTGAGGCTTTATAGAATTTTCCTGCTCATTGCATTTTCCATAATTAATTAGATTTTGCAAATTATTATATTTCATTCGATTTTGAATTTAAGCTTCAATTATTTGATGAATTTCGATGCCAAATAAATAAATAATTATATGCTTAATGTGCAATTTCCACAGAAATCATGGCAATATTTATAGAAAATACCAAAAATCAGGCATGAAATATTTATGTAAAATATAGAACCACAAATTTACCAAAAGTGTATTTTATTCAAATAATTGAGAATAATATTTATTAGTAATTAGATATTTTATTGACAGAAAAATGCATTTGAAATTAGTTTCGTTTTTAAAATTCTTAAAAATATATATAATAATATGGTAAACCTTTGTTTATATTCTTGATCCATTGGCAGCCGCCCCCTTTTCAAATCTACCAAATAAAAAAGGTACCCCCCACTCAGCCGTGAGTGACATTAGACAGTGGGGTCCCCACACTCTCCTCTCGTGTCATTGATGGGCCTTCTAGACAGCTGTCTGTCAGTGTTGTGCCTTTTCGGCTGCCATCTTCCATCTGTGTCTTGTCTCTCCTGTTGCCACTTTTAATGTGCATTCCATTAGCCATCGAATAGAACAGAAAAGAATATATATTTCCACCTACTTTTCTTCGTTACTTTGACATATATTTTTTCAACCCCCTTTTCGTCCTTTTTCTCGGCCTCCTTTTGGGCATTCTTTTAACCTACCTCTCTACCTTTTTCTGGGTCGTCCTCTTGGCCTTCTTTTTGGCATTTTTCTTGGCCATTAGCATAGAATGCCTGCCGTTTAGCTGTCCAAAAAGTTCTTCCTAATTATCCTCCTAAAATAAAGAAAAAAGAGGAATATAGAGAGAGAGAGAAAATTAGGGAGAAAATGCAAATAAAAATTCAGCCAAAGGAAAACCTTTCCTTCTCAATGACAATATGTTGGAAAATATTTTTTTTTATGCATTTTTCATAGGTCTTAAAATCTGTTTAAGCTCGTTTCCATGGAAATTTAATTGTTTTTATTAATGGATTTTCCTCTGTTTTCTTTTTCTATTTGCAGATAAATTTAATTGAAATTGTTTTTTAATATTTGGTAAGTTTTCTAAAACGAAGATACAATTTTTTGATTTAATTATTTTAAGTGTTTGAAAAGAAACAAAACTTAAATTAATGAAAAGAAAAAAAGAGGTGAAAGTTATTTGCATTTAGTGGTATTATTTTTTTATATATTATTTGTATTTAATTTATTTTAATTTTTTTTTTAAATATTTTTTATATTTTTTTTAAATATTATTTTATTTATTTTGTGTGTTTTTTTTAAATTAATTTTTTATTAAGTGAAATTCCAAAAGAAATTTTGATTTTTCTGCTTTACAATTTGTAAGCAATATATTCCGCCTATTAAAAACTTTAGCAATAGTTAACTATGGAAAATTATCGCAAAATTCCCGCCCTGAAAATTTTAAGAAATTCTTTGGTAAAAAAATCGCTTAAATTCTGATTGCATTGCAAATGGGGATAACTTTTTGGGAACCACAGATGACCCCCCACTGCCCCACCCACCGCACAGAGAAGCCTCATTATCCAACCGAAAGGATGCAAATTTTGCAGCAATTTTAATTGCACATCGAATTTAATGCCACAGAATATGCTGGTGGTGCACGTTGGCCCGCTTTTTGGCTCCTAATTGCGCCCAAAAACATTCGCCTGCCCAATGAAGCATGCCGCCCCCCAAGAAGAGCGCTGCATGCCACCATTGGGGATACACTACTCCTATCAGTTTTCCACCATTAAGGCCTCCTCCTATCCGATGCTCCACCTCAAAAGAAAACGCAGATGCAGATGCGAAATGTAATTTGAAAATTTTTGTGCCACGCTGGCGGTAAATTTTCCTTGCCTCGCGTTGCACGCTGATTAAGCCGGAGCCCGCATATCCCCGAAATGCCAGACAGAGACAGAACGAATGGAACTTTTGATGCCAGATGATTGGATTTTTGGCATTCGGCGTTGATTTGCTGCGGCGGAGAGGGGGGGCTGGCTCGCTGGCTGTCTGGCTGGCATTCGTAAAATGTTTTTGGCTTTTCTTCAGCTGCCAAAACCACTGTAGGTTTTGACTAAATTCTGGCTTAATTAACTTCCTCAGTTCGTTGGTGTTTTTGGGGGCGTGGCATGTGGGTAACTCAATTAACAGCTCCTCGATTGCACTTGCAGACGTCTTATCTTTGGCTCCATTCTCCATAGGAATGTGGGATATGCAAAAGATACATTTTCCAGATACTTGTAGGTGTTAATGGGGCTATTCGTTTGTCATCTTTCAGTGTATGAATGGAGTGCTGGGAGTATGGCAAATATTGGGAAATTCCACCTGAAATTGCGTATACGTAGGGTACTCGTGGGCTCCACTTATGCCCACTTTTCAAGGGTTTTTGTGGACGGAAAAGTGTGGCATATTCATTCATCAACTAGAGCTTGAAAAACACAGCCCCAGAGTATCACACACCTTGGAGTGGAGGGCTTCGTTCTGCAACCTTCAGTCACGACCCCTTTTGGGAGAGATCATCATTGGCACGACCTTGGCCAGCGTCTGCTCAGCTCTGGCGTGGCCTCTAACTAATTCTTCTACTCAAAGAAAAGGCCGATCGCCACCTGGAACTGCTTTATTCATCAAACCACTCATCAAAACACTGGTTCGCCCTCGTTCGCTAATGCCTCTGATATCCATTAAATACTAGACAACATATTCTGGAAGTCCTCTGTTAAAAACAACCTCATAAAAACCCTCGACTTGCATCAATATTTAATGAAAATCATTGAAGGGAAAACTCTTTCATTTACCCACACAGAAAGCCTCACACTCTTCCAATTAATAATTGATTTTTCTTTATAGTCGATAGACGTTTCTTTTAATTGGGTTTTTCGTCGAAGTAGAAATATGCCTTTCGAATTTCTTAGAAATTTCGTAACAGAATTTCAATTAAATCAGAAAAAGCCAGAGATGAAAATGAACCAAAAATGTGCCTGCATTTGTTTTAATTATTTTTCCAAAAATCCAATCGGGTAAAATGCTCTTTTTGGGTGAATATTTACAAAATTTTTGTGCAGAAATATTTGTCGCAAAATTTCAGAACCAAAGAGAGAGAGAGAGAGAGAGAGAGAAAAATATGCATGGCCAGAAAAAGTCATAATTTTGGTTCTGAGAGAAGAATGTCACTCAGAAAAGGAGGAGGAGGTGCATGGGGCATGGAATACACATATGCAAATGCAAAACTGATAAATTTGGTATTGGTATTGGCAGAGTCGCATAAGGTTGGGTCCAAACGAAAACCCATTCAATTACGAAATTAAATTTTGGTTTTTTTTTTTGTTTTTTGGCAAGGAATTAAATGTCTGAAAAAGCCCAAGTGCATCGTCACACAGTTTTGTGGAAGGACAACCGAAGAGCATTCAATTCCAAATTGACACTTGAATAAATATTTGTTCTTGTGGCACAGAAAAAAGACGGAGAGATTCGTTGAATGTTTGCATAGTTTGAGGCGCACAAAAGGCACAGAATTTCCGCAAATTTTTGTAGAGTTTGAATGTAAGAAAAAACTGCAGGAAAAATATTACCGAAGAGAGAACAAATAGGTATTCATTTTAAGTCACAAATAAATGAATGATTATTCGGAGAGAGAAAAAAATCATTTAAATTAGACAAATTCGAACAAATTAAATATCCAAATGAACAAGAAAAATCCACACAATCGTTCGATATACTCTTCCAAAATTAATTATAATTTTTAAGAGATTTTTGGCTACTCATTAAAAATGTTTAAAAAAATCTACACCGAAAATCAAGCTTTTTCTAGGGCCTCCAGATCAACGATGTAAAGTGTATACAAAGCCCTAATTTTCCCTCTGAATTTCTTATGCCACAAACGTGCCCCCAAAAGGTAAATACACAAACAATTTGTGGCAAACAAAAGCCGATCAATGACTAATTAATTCAATGGCTGAAAGGCGAATTATAGAACGAATTCAATGAGGAAATTGTGCGTAAAAAATTAGAAAATTTAATTAATGCAACGGCGCACACAGCATTTGTCCCTGCAACAGGTGGCTGCAAGGGGTGCGCTCTCTGCCGCGTGTTACCTTTTTATGCAAATTAGTGACGCGTCTGTGGATGCCACTTGGGGAAAGGTACACAGCTCGCTAATGGCAGAGGAAGTACCGGAGCTCTCGATGATTGGGGCGGTGGAGGCAAAAAGTGTGAACCGATTGGAAATCCCACCACCACCTCGAACGTGTCTTGGCATTTACAGCGTGGGGGCCTGCAGCAGGAGGCGAGCAAAATTTAATTGACAATTGTTTTGGTTGCTCAATTTCCAATGGCAACACAACCACACTCTCTGGGCCGTGGCTGTGGCTCCACAGAGTGGACTGGTCCCTGTTTCCCGTAGCACCACTTAAATGGACACAATATTTAACCCCCTCTTGTGGCAGACGGGGCTACCCTTTCGTCAAAATTTATGCATGTTGGCGTGCGGTTTTTCGTTCGTTCCATATTGGAGTTTGTGGAGAGGATTGAATCTCCGGCCCTTGGCTTGGATGTGTCATTATATTTTCATCAATTCAATTGGCAAAAGAGCAGAGCAGCTTCGAATGGGGAGAATCTAATGGAGAAAGGGTGAAGCCCAAGGAGAGGGGAAGAAGGAATCACGTTTACTAAAAGGTTTGGGGATTTGTGGTTTACTCTGAGGCCTGTAATATTTTTTGTGGTATGAAAACATTGATTGCTTCCAATAACTGCCTCTGTTCTGTTGAATATCTCACACTACAAAGGCCAGACCACTCTGATACGGTTTATTATACTATTTCATTCCTCTTGTGCCTCTTGAGATTGAGTTTCACCCAATTGCGACTTGCTCACACGCACATTTTCGTTATCTTTCGTTCCTAAGCTTCTCTTTTGAGTTGTGCCTTCGATTTCTACCTTTTAAGGACCCCGTTTTCAGATCTTGGCTCGAATAATTTCGATTTTCAACCCCTCGGGTGTCCTCGTTGCGGTTTGGCAATCCTCTGGCTTTTGAGTAATAAAGAAATACTCAATAATTCATTACTTAAGGCCCGCTTCCGGGGTTGTTTCTTACAGCCCTTCCCGTCCTGCTCGCAGGCTTCGGCTTTGGCTTTGGCTGCTTAATAACCATTTGTGATTGCAACTGCAACATGCGGCTGCGGGCTGACTGTCTGCCTTAATGATAAGGCCCACGATATGTCGTCTGCTCTGCCTCTCTCAATTTACGTTGAAAAACTTCACATGACATCGTTAAAATATTTGCGTTGCTTTCCCACCCATCCCGCGTGCCCGTTTCTCGCGTTCCTTCCTATTTCCCACCATTTCTTTGCTGTTTTCCACACTTTTCCCACCCTTTTACTGCCCACTTTTGCGACATTAACTGCCAGTGTCGTACTTTGTCGCTTAATTGAGACTCTGTCAGTGGGTATGGGATGTGTGGATGTGGATGTGGCTGTCACGCTCTCGCTTATTAATTTATTTTTATGTTTAATAACAAGCACAGGGCCTCGATGGATGGATGGATGGATGGTTGGAAGGCGCCATTGCCCTGATAAAAACCATGACAATAACATTGGGAGTGCGAGTGGGAGTGCGAGAGAGAGTGCTGGGCGTCCATGACTCCACGTTTCCCGGATGAGGTTGTAAATTAAACACGATTGAATGGCACGGAGTGGACATTAACACTCAAATGTACCCTAGAACTGGTAAAGCGAAACGATAAGAGTGGAGTTCTGCTGGGTATCTACTAAGGGGTATTAAACCCTCATGGCGCCATGCCATCAAAGGCGTTCGTGCGACAGCATTATCTGTGACGCATTTTGATCGAGTTATCTACGACTATCACCTGTCAAAACATGTAGTTTTCGAGGGAATACATCCATAAATTTTCGGGCACCATTTGCCGCACAATTTCCTCGGCACTTCCGCTCGTTTCCTCTGGCTCTAGCTATTTTCCTTTAAAATTCGTAAGCCCTTTTTAAGAGTCGCTTCTGCTGGCCAAAAGGGGGAGGGATTAATGATATCGTTAATGGTCCGTCGCTGGCTTCATTCTGCGGTCGTTTAATTAATACCAAAGCTGATTAATTAGCATTTTGTGGTGTGGGCCCAAGAGCCGCGCCCAAGGGAGTGGAGTGCCGTTTTTCCCCGGCTATGAAATTTGTGGAAATTGCATTACTTGCATTGCATTCAAGCCACACTGCCAATGCAAATTGCCATTTATTTCATTAGCTGATTGTCGTCATGGCAGCGGCAGCGGCGGCGGCTATTCCCTTTGTGGATTTTATAATTGCCCTGAGCCACAGCCCCCCAAAAGGATGGCGGCATGGGGCATGGGTCACATATGCATACGTTGCTCTTGGCTGCGCCTATAAATTGATTGGGAGGGGCTGCCAAATGGTGCGAAATTCTGTCTGCACCACAGCCGCCGCCAATCGACAATCGGATATTCCTATTAAAATTCTGCACATTAAGTGGCTCGAAATATTTTTATCTGTTAATGGGAATTCCGAGTAAAAAGAAGAATTGAGTGTTTACAGAGCCTGGGAGGAAGACACATACACTTTCAACTCTTCCCCGAATTCAATAAATACTGGTATATAATATTTTGTTGTACATTCAGTACAATTTGGTATATTTTGTATTTTTATTATTCATTTATATTTCCGTTTTTAGTATTAATAGTATTTCTGGTATTTTCAGTATTTGTTTTATTGTCTTTAATATTTAATTTTAATTTATTAAAAAATGTAACATTTAATTTTAGTTGTACTTTCAGTATATTTAAAGTTTTGGTATACATTAGTATTTTATGTATTGTCTAGTATTTTTGGTATTTTCAGTATTTTTTCATTTTTAATATTAGATTTTTTAACAATTTTTTTTTTAACTTCCGTTCTTTTTTAGTATTTTTGGTAAAATTTTAAGTAATATTTGATCATAGTTTAAGTATTTTTTAGAACTTTTGTTATTTACAGTACTCTTGATTGTTCTTCAGTATTTTTGGTATTGTTTTTGTGTTTAATTGTTCGTGATTACAATAGACACTTGTACCTCTTAATTTTTAATCAACTTTAAGAGCAATTTGTAGCACATTTCCTTACTCCTTCCCCGCCCTTTCTTTTACAACCAAAATACTATTTAAGTCCCCTTACAAATTTTGTTATTTCCCCCACACGCACACATCCTTCAAATACGGCAAAATTTTCCATCAAATCAACCCAAAGCACGTGCCACGCCAAAGTTTTCCCACCATTGTTTTTCCTATATCCTTCCCCACAAACGTTTTGCTGCCTGCAATCGAAACTTCCAGGATTACCCTCTCGCCAAAGAAAAAATAAAAAAAAGGAAACACAAATTTTATATTGTATATGGATTTATATTGCATTTTTATTACCCCAAAAACGTATCGCACAGATACTACGCGTACAGATAAATTTGTTGTCAAAGCAGCCGTCGGGCACGTAACATTTTAAAAAACAATTTTGGCCTGATACAATTTCTTGTATTATCACCCGCCTCGAAAGAAAAAAAGAAAAGAAATAAAGCAAAGGCAGAATTCACAGAATATATGCAAATATACGCAAGAAAGAACGAGTCGGAGTCGGAGTCGACACCGCAAAACAGGAGACAAAATAATACACAGAAACCGTAGGGACAACGAGTCGTATCGTACAAAGGGGCGTATGAGCGATTTTTATTTGCATGCCGCTTAGAGGCTCATGCAGAGGCAGTGGCAGAGGCAGAGGCGTGTGGCGGCCCTCAATGGTCGCCCTGCGGCTGCTTATCACTTTATATGTCGTTGTGTGTGTGTGTGAGGAGTGAGGGAGAGGGATAGGCAGGGTGCACGTGTGTGTGAAGGCTCCTTGGCTCTGGAGGCACTCAAAGGAGAAGTTCCATGAAACGTAATCTACGGAAAAGTTTGTTCAGCAAATTTCTGAATTATTTAAATGGAATACGATAAAATGTTATTGATAGAGGAATGTCTGGTGGTATTTATTTTGAAGTTGATATGTGGTAGAGTATTCTTTAGTACTTTCAATAGTCTTTGGTATTTTTTACTTGCTGAATTTCTCGAGTGAATTTGGGATTTGTTTAGTGTTTTTCAGTATTTTTTTTAGTATTTTGTTTAGTATTTTGCTTAGTATATTGTTTGGTATATTTTTAGTATTTTTTGTATTCTTTCGAGTATTCTTTCGTACTTTCTGAATTTCTCTGGATTTTTTAAAGTATTTTTCAGTATATTTTGGTATTTGGTAGTATTTTTTAAAGTATTATTTAGTATCTTTTTAGTATTTTGTAGTATCTTTTTAGTATTTCTTTATTCTTTTGAGTATTACTTAGTATCTTTCGTGTTATGTGCTTTCTGAATTTCTCGACGGAACTTTCGATTTGTTTAGTATTTTGTTTAGTATTTTTAAAGTACTTTTTAGTATTTTTGGTATTTCTTTAGTTTTTCTTTAATATTTGTGGTAGTATTTAGCGTTTTCAGTATTTTTATCTAGTATTTTCAGGCGATTTTGAAATTCAGAATATTCTGCATAATTTTTTTTGACATTTTATATAATTTTTACTTGCACATAAAATCAACAAAAGATTCGCGCAAAAGTAAATAATGTCAGGCAATCTTATCGGATATTTGTGGAGGGTTTCAGGAAGCGGGAAGCAGGGAAATGTGACAGCCTGCTGCAGGGTGGGGCATGGCGTGTGTGAGTGTGTGTTTTTCCGGGGGCTGCAGGGTACACATATTGTTGTTTATTGTCTGACAAGGTGGCGCCCTTAATGCGTTTTCATGCCTTATTTAAAACGATTTTCCGAGTTTACCACTCGGGAAATTACATTCATTTATTGTTTTTATTTGGCAGTGTATTTCCACTTGTTGCAAGAGGGGGGAATACATTTAACCTTTGACTTGCCATCAGCTGGGCTTAAATTTCACTCCTTTGAAGTTCAAAGAAACACCAAAGTCTTATATGAGGAGGAAAATGGCTGTGACAAACCCACAAAAATTAAGACTCGACTAACTTTTGCAGACGTTCCAATTAATGGAGTGGAAGGACACACACACAGAGAGAGAACTTTTGTTAAATTAGTGGCAAAAAGGCAAAAGACAAACAGCAATATGTGGAGAAAAGAGAGAGCCACTAGACAGAGGGTACAGAAAGGAGAGCTCTTCCCCCCAAAAAAGCCAGAGACCGCACCCGAAGGCGAAGAAAAAAGTTGAACAACTTTTGCGGCGGACAGGAAAACCTCTTGACAGCTTCAGCATATTGTTAGATTGTGACATGGGTAGCAAATAGATTTTCCACTAGAACCAAAAGAAGACTAAAAATACAGATAGTCTCTTAGTATATCTGGCATCTGGTGTATATATAATTCTGGGCCCCACAATGCATTGGACCTTAGAAAACAGTCCACATATCACGCAATGGAGGAGAGGGGAGAGCCCCCTTTCGCTCCCTTCCCTGGACACAAATCAATGTCTAAGTCAACGCCCTTTGATGTTGTGGGCGTGGCCTGGGGGAAAAGTAAACGGCACATCTTCACTGTAATTGAATGTGGGCGTGTAAGCCTCCGCCCCTGGATATGTCTTTGAGTCTCTTGTTGTTTAGCATAAGTTTCTCTCGGCATCACATGCCACAGATCCCTACCACCCCTCACCCCCATCACTTTATGCAAATCCGTTTGCCACTTTATTGCTTTTATTTACGTAATTTGTAGCATCTTCTTGTGATTTGCATTTGGAGAATAGTGGAAAAAGCCTTGGCATTTTCTTGGCTTAGGAATTTCGTTTAATCGGGGGGTTTAAAGGGTTTAAATTGTATAGTTTTAGAGCCTTTACGATGTTTGCTAATAAAACCTTTAAATTACTTTCATTTGAGGTAAGTTCTCATACAAAGAAGAGGACCCTCATTCCAATGAAAGCCAACACACACTTAAGTACAGTCTCTGCATAGATTTATAGTATATTTTTCCTTTCAACCTGCTAGCTGTTTCTCTGTTTTCCTCAGGGAAACACAGACATTTTTTTTTTGTCAATTAGACACATTTTTTGTTGATATCTTTTCTGTTGTATTTGCTTAAATACCAACACAAAATGGTCGCCGCAGACATGTTTATGCAATGCCACAAAAAAGGAGAATTCCTGCCCACAGAAAAAACGGTGGGGGAGGGGGGGAAACAAACAGATGCCCGGCAGACAGATAGACCCGCAAAAAAAGGGACCTCCCATTGGGTTTTTTATTGTTATTGCCATGTGTCCCCCTTTTTGCTGTCTGCCTGTCGCCAAAAATCCTTTTTGCTGAACCAATCATTGGACTAAGGATGCCCCAGAATCGGTGTCTGGTGGTGCCGTCTGGAGTCGTGGAGGAGGCGAGCGGCATCAATCACGTTATGCCTCGTCCTCCTGTGCGGCATATCCACTTCATTTTTGTCGATTTCGTGGACAATCAAGCGGAAGCACTCGGGAATGCTGGCAGGACTTGCCAGGACTATGGGTCTATGGCACTGATTCACATTCGGAATCATTGCGAATTCTTTACGTATTTATTAAGTCATGAATGGACGTCGACAGGCAGGGAGGGCGTGAAAACAATCTCCCGCCTCCCTTCCGTGCCTGTCCTGGTGGTCCTGCATTTGTGAGTTTAAGATCCTTGTGTCGTCTTTCTTTTCATTCACTCGATTTTTTCTTTCCGCATTTGATGTCCTTTTCTGCTTTTCTGCTTGATTTGCGCCGCTTTTCCTTGATTTTCATTTTTCGCCCCGTGAATTGATTGTTTTTTTTTCCCTGGAAAATCATTCAACAGTCACGCTTTAGGCATCTCACAAATGTTACGGTTATGGTAATGTATACGCCTCCCCTGACCCCGCCCCATTTTTTTGAACCAGGAAGTAATCAGTTCTATTGAGAAGGGATTTTTTGTGGTTTTTTGTTTAGGGAAATACAAGTGTTTAGAGGGATATTTGAGGGACTTACTGGGGGATTTATCTGCCAAAGTGATAGGAAAAAATAATGGAATTATTTTTGTATATTTTCTTATATATTTTTTTCTTTTTTGTAGATTTTATGTGGGAATATTTTTGTTTTTTAAATTTTAAAATTTATTTATATATTTTGAATATATTTAATACATCTTTATTTATACTTATTATTTAGATTAATTATTTTTTTTTATTATTATTTATTTTTTTATATATTTTATTTATATTTATTTAGTTCAATTATTACTTTAAATTATTATTATTTTTTTTTTCTTATTATTTTGATTTATTATTATTTTTATTACTATTTATTTATTTTTTTATGTATTTTATACATATTTATTTCTATATTTTATATATATGTTTATTTTGAAGTCATATTTTGTACCCAAAAAGCATAGATTTTATAATATTTTCCACTTACTTTTCTACATCTAAAATTCCCATTGAAAATCTCAAGATCTCCTATGAAATGTTGAGCTTTCATGATTCCTAAAGGCATTCTTTAGACCATGCTTTATATACTTTTTGTCACAAAAAGAAAAACCCACGAAAGACCCTCCTTCCTGTCCAGAATTTCCACCACATTTAGCCCAAGAAGAAAAACATTCTCTTAGGGGAAAAACATTTAAAGTTTTTCGGTTTGCATTTTTATGATTGTCACGACTTTTGGCCAATCCCCGTCTGTACGGGGTCCATCTGTGGTGTGGCAGCGGTGCCCCACGGCAGGGCACAGAGCCAGAGCCAGAGCCAGAGACTCTCATTAGTTCAACAACTGTATTTGCCAGAGGCCACAACTGGAGGTCTATACACGTCTTGGGTCTTGGCATTTCCATCAATGCTTGGCTGGAGGAAGGACTCTTCTGGAGGGTACAAGTTTTACTCTCCATTCTTGCAGCCAAAACGCATACTAAAAAGGCCGCCAGCTGATGATGATGATCCTGATGGTGTGATGCCAATGGCGATGGAAAGTAGAGGAAAAGTTACGCCAAATTGAATTCTGTGCAAAAAAAAAAAGAAAGAACAGAAAAACTTTGCCATTTTTTCATCTTTTAATTCAATCTACGAGAGGGAGAGGAAGGGAGAGAGCAGCTCTTGTGTTGAAATTATTGACGTCTTGCGTAGGCGTATACTTAATATTTTTTAGCATTTTCTGGGGGCCGGAAGACGCAGATTTTTGCCTCTGCCAAATGCAGCTGCTGTACAGGAAATGAGACGTCATGGGGCGAGCAGTTATCCTACGTCCTGCTCTCATCTTCGGGTTCTACTTTTATTTTATTATTACGCTTTTGCTGGCTTTGGCTTTTGGGACTGGTATTGGAATTCCTTCTTTCTACTCCACATTTGCATATCAATTTGTTCGCATTTCGGTCTCTCTCTCTCTCTCGCAATTTCATTGCATACTTTCGGGAGTCCTGGCTAAAGTGCATTTCCCATTGTTGTAGCCGATGCCTAGAGGAGTGGGAGGATATCTTCAGCATGAGAACGTCGTCTGGGGAGGTGAGGGCGGAACAGCTGGAGAGCCAGGAGGCGGCGGTACAGCTGAAGAGGCGGAAGGCGGCTGTAGGTTGAAGGCGGGATACTCTGAAGAGCAAGGACAGGGCGGAAGACACTGAACAACGAGGAGGAGGTGGAACGCGTCTGAAGAGAAAGTAGAAGGAGAAACGTCTGCAGAGAAATGAGAAGGAGGAGCACCTCAAGAGCAAGAAGCAGGGCGGTGGGGGCGGTGGCTCCTTAATCAGGCAAAAATCTGTTGTCTTGATTTTAGTTTCGTTTACGCTCGGGTTGAGGTTCTTATGGGGTTTACGGTAACGGTTATGGGTTCGGGTTCGGGTTTTCCATTTCCATGCTATAAAATTTGAGTGCCTTGTTTATTTGCCTCCATTCTGTGGAGCCTTGTATTTGCTTATCATCTCTGACAAATAGCATCTCTCTCTATCTCTCTCTCGGCCACAATTTGTCTAGAATTTATGAGGCATAAATCCCCTGGAAGTCGCTGAAGTTGATTAAATGTATTTGTTGAGATTTGATTCATGTTTTTGGGGCCGAAAAAGAAAAAAAAACTAGCTTAATTTCCAAAGAAATTTCTCAACATTTTTCATAAATTTTTTTGCATGAAATTTCATGCTCAAAAACAGTTCCAATAATTTGTTTAGCCTAGTTTTCCAGCGACCATATTTGTGATTTAAATAAATAAATACCTTGCCAAATTGTTCTACAACAAAAATAAATGAAAATTGCTTTGGAAAAATCTGCCAGTTGCCAGTTGCCAGTGAAAACTGTCATTTATTTTGACATTTCGCTAATAACTGAAAAATTAGTGTTTCCCGCCAGTCAGCAGTGGATTTTTTTTGTAGCCACAAATCCCAATGGGGAAAAAAGCGTGTAAAAATGGGGTTAAATGGGAAATGTAGAGGATTTGGTCAGGCTCAAAAAGGGGAGGAGGAACACTGAGAGAAACAACAACAAAAATCAAAGAAATTTGTTAAAGAAATTTTCGGGGATATTTTAGATTTTTAATATTTCAATATTCGTTGAAAAATTCTCGCTATAATTTTTTTTACATCATTTTTCTTTGCTTTATTAATATTAATTTTTATTTATTTATTATATATTTTTTGCATAAATTTTAAATACATTTTTATATATTTAAGGCCTTTAAACATTGGAAGACATTTCCCCGCTTTCCCTAAACCTTTTGTTTATTTTCTCCACTAATTTGTTTCAGTGTAGATTTGGGTTTTTTTTTTCGTCCCAGGCCTATGACGCAAACAAAGCTGCATTTAAAAATTGTTTACTTGTGCAATTTAGCCACTTAAAGCGAGTTGTCAGCTGCGAAATTTGCATGCATATGCATGAGGCAAAGGATCAGACACACGCACACCCTTTCCTCCTTTTGTGGCACCCCCTGGCACCCCCTTTCTAGTGCCAACATCGCGACAATATGGCCACGCTAAGCCTCTCGCCACTCGAACAACACAATTCGAGCCTTGAAGAGGAATGCAGAGTGTCGCCGCTGCTGGAGCACAATTTTTGCTGCATCAGCAGCACAGAATGGAGAGGCAGCCACTGATTATGAAGCCTTGTGCAAATATGTCACAGAGAAACGACAGAAATCGAGGACTGAGAAGCAAAGAAGAGGCACAGTGGATAGGCCTCAAGAGAGAGCGGGAAAACCCCAACAATTTGTCATGGAAAAACTTTCGAAACAATAAAAAACAAAAAGCAAATGGAAGTAAAGTCGGAAATTGTTACAGGCGTAAACTTTCTAATTGTCTAAATTACATAGACACCGCAGTAACCTCTACACCTACGACCTAATGAAAGGGGTGGAGGGGGGGGGGAAGCGTACACTGCACTACAAAGTGCGGGTCTGTGTTGTCTGCGGTGTTTTTGTTTCTGCTTTTGCTGCGGCTGCGGCCAGTGGCGGTAGCTTTGGCGCAGCTTTCCAGCTTTTCAGCTTTTCCTTGTTAATTTTTATTGACATTGTCAACTCTGTTGGGGGTACCATGGGGTTTACGGTTTAGTAGTTGTTGTGGTGGTGTGTGTGGGGTTAGGTGTTTCTCTATGTGCTTCCCATGGGGTTTCGGTTAGAGTCCTGCCACGGGGCCTCGCTTTGTTCTACTTTTATTGTTGGAATTTATTGGATTGCAGTTCTTTCTGTTTGAATGCCGTATGTGTTTGTGTGTGGGTGTGTGGGTGTGTGTGTGTGCATCTAAACTATTTAGTTTCGGGCTTTAAATAATCATAAATGCAATGAGGAGCGGTGTAAAATTTTTACGAATTTTGCTGCAAATTTTGAGGCATTTTTGAAGTTGGAAGTTGAAGTTGGCTTCATTTTGTATTCTTTTTTTGTTTTTTATATTGTATTGCTTTTTTATCTCTTTTTTTTCTTTACTTCCTTTATTTTTTTTTTTTTTAATTATTATCTATTTTGTTTTGTTCTTAGTTTGTTTATTTTTATTGCCTATTTTCTTTTCTAAATATTTTATTGCGTTAATTTTTCCCCATTAATTTTTCTTTATATTTGTATGTTTCCTTTTTCGTAGAAATTTTATTTATTATTATTATTTTATTTTATTTTGTCTTTATTTTATTTTATTTTAATTTAATTTTATATTATCATTATTTTTATTATTTTGTGGTTTATTTTTTTATACGTATTATTTATTTTTAATTTTTTATTTTATTTATTTATTTTTATATTATTTTATTGTTATTATTCTATTTTATTATTATTATTTTTATTATGTTATTATTATTGTTTATTTTTTTATTATTTATTGTTATTTATAATTTGTTGCATTTATATTACTTTTTTATACATTTTTTTCTGTCAAACTTTAATAGAAAAATTGATCTAAATATAAATGAAAATTCCCCTTGATATCCATAGCCATATATATCCATAGCCATAATAATCTAATAGAAGGAATAAATAGCTTAATAATTTATAATTAATTTGAAGTAATTTTTTCCAAAGTCATACTTTTGGCAGGGAATCCCACAGAAAAACAACAAAAATACATGACATGCCAAAAATGTGTGCTGCCTACTTTTTGGGGCATGCAGAAATTATTAGGGCATCGCTAACGCACAAAAAGAAAAATAAACTTTGTTTGGTTTTCTCGCCTGTCATTCGCCACTATTTTTGGCAGTATTTCAGTTGTGTGTGTAGTCGCGCAGCAGAGAGCAGAGAGCACTTGGCATAATAATGAAAAATTAATCGGTAAAAATGCGCAGAAAAAGCATTCCGTTGCATGCATTTCGGCGCCGGGCTTAATTGAAACGACGACAAACAAGAGAGTACAAGAGGGAAAGCGAGAGAGAGAGAGTGACAGGAAAGAGAACACGAATAGACACGCATAAATTTGTGAACAAACAACAGCGGCAGCAGTAGCAGCGGTGCAAGGAGCAAGTGGGGCAGAGTACAGTACAGTACAGTACAGTACACCATTCTGTGAATACTAATGGAACGAATGCCTGAAACTGCAGCAATTGGGGCGCTCGGCTGGCGGTGTCGTTTGCTCTGGTTTTTTGGGTGGCACGGCTGCACCAGCCTGTCGGTGCCGCGGATAACTGATGCTGCCACCGACAGACCTCCAGACCTCACGACCTCCTCGTGCCACTCGACGACTCCCATGTGGATTACCCTCCAGTCGGTGCACGGAACTGTTTTTGGTGTTTTGTCGGTTCTATCGGTGTGCAGTTGGCATTCAAAAATTTGTGCATATTAAGTTGTTGATTCGCTGCAGGATCTCTGTCCTTCTGCCACCGAAATGTCAGCCACAAAAACTGCGATTTGGGGAGGGAGAGGGAGGGGCATTTCACATTTTCATTGTCAATGTTAATGGTAATGCGAGGGGCCATCAAAAGCATGAAAATGGAGCGTGGAATTTCCACTCAAAACGGAAAAAGTGGACGCAGGACCTCGACATTTGCTCTGGTCCACGGTCCACGACTGTACCTGTCCCTCCGTCGCTTCTCTGGCACTGCTCTGGCCCTCTGCTAGGACTTCTTCCTCCACTTCTGAGCCCTCTGCCTCCTCTGGTCCTCTGCATCCGACGACTCCTGGTCTTTTGTGCTTTTTTGGTCGCTCCCCTCCCCCGCTCTCCTCAAACAGAAGGCAAGCAACAATAACCTTCATCTTCATCGGGGCAGAAGCCCCTACCATCCTACCATCCGTATTAGCAACAGTGGCAGCCCAGCCATCTCCTACCATCTTCATCAGCTTCATTGCCACCATTTCCCTGCCACCATCAGCCTCCATCGTTGTCCTCCTCGTCAAGGAGCTGCTCACCTGTGTGTCGTGGCGTCGCATTACCCATCTGCATTTCCGTCGCTCAGCGACAGAGAGGGACAGAGAGAGAGGGAGACCGTGAAAACACTGTTGCAGGGAAATTTTTAGTGCCACTGACTTTTCTGGATGACTTTTTCTGGCGGCAAAGATGGTCAAAGGGAAGGTAAAGCATGATTTTGAGGGGTTTTCTATAATCTAAAGGTGATATATGGACGGAAGAAGGCTTTGTTCAGGGGAAGAGACTCCGGTAGAGACTCTGGAAGAGGCTTCAGAGCAACCTCTGAGGAAATTCATTGAATAGATTACTTTTTTCTTGGATTATTTTCAGAAAAGTAGGTATATAATGCTTCTGAAACCACCATCGCTTGGAGATTGAATAGAATAAGGAGAGAATATCCACCGTGGTAGAAGGAGGCTCTACTGTAAGAGGAGTATCCGCTATCCACTGTGCTAGAAGGAGGCTCTACTGTAAGAAGTGTATCCTCTCCTTAGAGAGAGAGAGGGTGAGAGAGCGTACAATATATCCTTTTAGACGCAGCTCTTTCTCTCTCTCTCTCTCTCTCTCTCTCTTTCTCTCACAATAATCCTCAAATAATAGAGTACTTAAAGCTTCGTTCTTTCTTTTGAAAAACCCACGAAGAAAAGAGCGCGTAATTATTCCCCCCCTGCCCCCCCACTCTGGAAGACAGTTGAGTGTTTCATTGAGTGGCGGTTGGAGAGTCCTGAAGAGGATCTCCTGTGCCTGTACCCCTCTTTTTTCTCTCTCTCTTTGCACTTGAGGTAGGTTCTGTTGATGCCTTGAGGGCGGCTTTTGTTTTGAATGGAATTTGTAAGGACTGCTTTTTTCCTTTCTGCCCAGAGCCGCCAGCCGCCTTCAAGGTGCCTTCATACATTAAGCGTTTTTCCACCTCCCTCCGACTCGTCCTTCTGCCATTTTTCGAGAGTTAATTTCGCAAATGCAACGAAATGAAAAGAATGGAGAGGGCCCCCCAGAAACAATGCCATCCCAGCGCCACAGAGAAGACACATGTTTGGGGGGGCGGGGGACGGTGGGGCATGCATCGTGCATTTATCTTACGCCCGGTGCCCCCGTCGCGGGCGGAGCACCGCAGTGCTGCAAGTGACCATGCAAAATCAATTAATGCTGTCGGGGGGCACTCGAATTGCATTGCATACCGCAAGGAGAGGCACGGCACGGCGAGGCACGGCACGGCACGGCACAGTTTTCTCTGTTTTCTCTGTGCTTTTTCCCGGCTCTCGGTTGCACTTAATGCGCATTCTTTTCCCTGTGTTTGCACATTAAAAAGCAATCCGCAAACCCGAAACGAAACGAAACGCAACGCCACGAAAACGTAATATGCATTTCCCTGGGCGGAATACCTTACGGATACACAGATACTCGGACGAGTGCACAACAATGCCAAATAATTACAATTTGTGTGTTGGCCAGGTTCTCGTGTCCAAGGACCAAGCCGCCATTGATTCATTATCGCATGAGATAAATAATAAAATTACTTTCGTTCATTTGTTGTCCTCGGGCACTCAAGAAACGAACGATGAATGATTGATGGCTGGCTGTGCGGCTGTTGCGGCCTCCCAGTGAATCGAATTGATTCACGAATACACAAATACGACTGTGTATTGGCCATAAATATTGATTGAGAGATTCGACGGCCTTCTGTTTGTGAAGCAAATGTAATCGACGGTATTTCGGTATTTCAGTTATTTTTGGATATCAATGTAAACCAAAAGGGTATTAGGTTCAACCGAAGGGCAATGCTGTATGACGTATGACATGGAAAGGAGACTGAAATGGTTAATAGCAGGCATTTTACGTCATATCTGTGCCACTTTCTTGCCTCTAAAGCTTCTTTTCCTTCATTTTCCACTTAATTTTTCAATAGATGAGGCGCAACTGTACTTTTTTTATGGGTTTCACATGTTTTTCTTAATACTTTGTTCCCCTATCCGCATGGAGCGCATTTCTGCCGCATCTACTCATATAATTCCCCCTTAAAAACCTTTTCCCTTTAGTCCTCCCATCATTTACTACACTTTTCACCATCAACATAACCTCAATGACCATATTTGGCGTGACTGTACTTTCTATTCAGCTTCAGTGCCTTTTCTAATGCACTTTTTGTGCATTTCCCACATTCCCAGTGCATTTTTCATCTTTTTCTCTAGGTTTCTGCCATAGCCATTCCCGTGATGACTGTACTTTTTTGGCTGTGGCTGACTGACGTTCATCACAGGTTGCGCTCGAATGGAAATCCTTTGGTGATTTGCCCGAAAGCTAACTTGACCTGACAGCTGCTGTAATCCGCTGTAAGAGACCTCTGGGGCTCTCTGTTGTTGCCAATTTCTAGGGGAAATTCTCACACCATCAGTCGTCGCTGTCAAAGTGTCATCGAGCGGTGCAGAGGTACAGTCCCGCAGCAGAATGGATTTACCAGGCCACGCCTTTTGTTTGCCGATCGTGTGCTAATACTCCTTGCTTCTGCCACACACACACACATGACTCGGTATTTTTTCTATGCCTCTGCTGACACTTTGCCACCATTTTTGCTGTGCCTGTGTGTGGGTGGGTGGGTGTGTGTTTTTCTTTGCTTTTCTTTTGGCCACCGCTTTTCTGCGGGCGTTAACCGCCGCGTGCCCCGTTTTTTTGTTGACTTTGTGCTCCAGTTTGTGCGGGTCGCGAGCGCCCATGGAAAAGCCAGTGGGCGCGCGCATTAGAGAGTGTATGCGGCTTTGTGTGGATAACTATCATTAAACAAGTGAAACTACCGCCATGCCACATGCCACATGCCTCACCACACGAAACGCATTAAAAGCCGAGAGAGACAAACAAAAAGAGGCAGGAGAGAGCCTCAGTCTCAGCCTCAGCCTCTTGACGCCTTTTGACTTCTTGCCCTGCCGTTTTGTGGCCCTTTTTTTCGCATGCACTTTCCTTTCCTCTCTCCTTTCTTCTTTCTCCTTTGGAGTGCTGTAGAGTTTAGAGTATTTTAAGCTTGGACTTGCGTTTGCCTCCCTTTTTAAGCCCCTAACTGCTTGTAGTCGGTGGGCTCTACTTCCATTTCTATTGCTGTTCTATTGCTTCTGGTTTTCTGGTTTCTAATGCTGCTTTTTATGCTGCCGCTGCTTCCTCCGGCTTAATGTGTTTTGCTCTGTGTAGTCCTTTCAGGATTCTCCTGCATTTGACATGGCGCTTTGCATGGGCCGCCGATCCACAGGCAAAAGAGTTGTGAAGCTGGAAGTCCTGCGCCGCCACAAAGGATGCCAGACAGGCAGCAGCCACAGCCAAGTGTCAGACTGTTTGCCCAAAAAATGCCTCAAGGATTGTTAAACCGATGCCTGGCATTGTCATCTTTCTCTTTTCCTTTCCTTTGTCTTCCCCTTTTTCCCCATTGCCTATCTGTCCTGTTGCCGGTGGCTTAAGCAATTTAAGGATTCTACTTTCTGCGGCCATTTTTGAGTGATTTTTGATTTGTGAAACGAGAGGCAGAGGCAAACCGGAAATCGATTGCCGGATAATGAAGTAAATCTTGTGGAAGACATTTTTGAGGTTTTATTGGAGCAAAAAAAGGGTTGAAAGGGTTAAAAGGGTTCATTGCTGCTTTTGGAATCGTTGGCTATCGATTTTTAAAGGGTTTTATCGTTGAAATTGTGGCATCGATTATGATTTATCGTTTATTTAAACGTTGATAGCAATTGATAGGGAAATCAATTTGATTTTGAAGATTTCTTGCACATATTTCGATCGAGAAATCGTTAGAATTTGTTATCGATGACAATTAACCGTTGTTATCGGATCCCGAATTAATATATTCCAAAAATCAGGTAATTGCCAGGACTTTCTGGACCTTTGATGATTCTATTTGCTAAAAATTCCATCAACATTTGTATGTTTATAGGAAATGTATCGAAATATATCGATATTAATAGTATATTCCAAAAAACAGCTGATTGTCAGGACTTTCTTGACCTTTGATGATTATATTTGGTAAAAAATCTATCGAAAATTGCTTGTTTATCGGAAAAGTATCGAAATATATCGATATTAACAGTATATTTAAAAAAACAGCTGATTGTCAGTACTTTCTGGACCTTTAATGATAAAATTCTATCCAAATTTGTATGTTTATCGGAAATGTATCGTTATTAATAGTATATTCCAAAAAAGAGCTGATTGTCAGGACTTTCTGGACCTTTGATGATTCTATTTGATAAAAATTCTATCGAAACTGGAATGCTAATCGAAAAAGTATCGAAATATATCGATATAAATACTACACCCTTATCCCAAAAAAAAACACACTTGCGTTTCCTTTTATCCTTGACCAATTAGGCCCTCAAATGGCCTGCAACGGACACATTCCAATTGGCATTTGCCAGAGAAAAGTTCTGGCTTCTTTTGGGGCGCCCAAAAAGTGGCAGCTGATTGATCGAATCGCCGACTGTGTGGCACATAAGAAGCGCATCATCACCCATTAATTGGGCGAAAATTGAGGAAACAGAAAAGAATATTGATTGGCCATTGGCTGGGGGGCAATGTCCAATGATATGTCCCTCCCAGAGATGCCTCTCGAACGAAGCTCGAAAGCAGTCGAAAAGCCATGGCCTGGCCATGGCAGCAGCAAATCTCATTGATTGTCATCCCGTGGACAAGTTTCGATTGCAAATGAGTCGGAGAGTGGATCCTAGTTGGAGGAGTAGCTTCTGACTAATGCCATTGTCAAAATATGCCCATGACTGATGATGGCGCCCAGGGGCAGCGACAGGCAGCCAGCCAGCAGGCAGCATCCGCATTGACAGGCATATTTCATCTATTGATGAGATTTGTGGGATTTCTGGATATCCAGAAAGAGAGAGTGTGTGCCACAGAGAGGGGCATGGGCAGAGGCAGTGCCAGTGGCACGGGGGCATAATTAAAGCCGAGTGACAGCGGAAATGCCAAGGATCACAAGGAGATGGATAGATGCTGGAAGGATAGAACGGAAAGGGAAGCCAATGGTGTGCACTGGGCATGGGGCATGCCCCCCAGCTTAGTGGATAGGAAATTGAATTTCTCCAAATTCTGAAGCCAGATTTTCAACGAAATTCAGACTTTCTTTATGGAAAGTAAATGCCCCCAAAGCATATGCAAAAGTAGATGGAAAGAAAGTAAATGAAAGAGACAGACAGACAGAAAGGCAGACAGCAATCGGGGGAGAGAAAGAGCGACTGCTGGATGCACCTTTTGTGCCTGCAACTTTCTTTCTTTTCTTTCCACATTGAGACCTCGTCAACACCATCTATATCGCAGAAGGAGCAGCTCAAGCTGTCTGCTCCTCCAAGGACTTTGACTTTGAGTGACGGCATTTGTCAGAGGCAGACACAAAGTAATCATTACTTGGGCGCGCACTTCCGTTGCAGCGGCAGTAGAGGCAGCAGCAGCTCCTCCCTGCCTCCACTAAGCGTATACTTAATAATAAGAAAATAAGTGCCATGTCAACGTGGCAAGGGGCCACACGGACCTACCTACCCACTGCCACATCTCTCCGACTCGCTCACATGCTAACGAAAAGTGGAAAACGGTGTCAAAGTCAACGACAAGAGCAGCCACTCGGTGCCAGTGGCGGGAGCCAACTATGGATGCACAGTTTCTTCTGATGCTGATGAAAGAAACGTTACGTTGCCCACGTGACTGGGCGGTGGCAGGGGCAGGGAGAGAGGGAGCGGGAGAAATGCGGGCAACGTTGACTCCAAAGTGCAGTGCAGAGGCTGTGTGGCCGTGTGGCAGGGAACAACCTGACGGCTGACATCTTGAGACAAATTGAAGCGTTGTTTCTCTGTTTATAAAGATAGCTCTGGGCAAATGCAAGCACCACCGATGGGGGTCGAGTGGCAGCGCCAATTGACATCAAGATAAATTTAAAAAATAACTACAGTTTTCGATGCGAAACAGATGGAGATTCTCCGGAATATTTAAATGATTTTAGAATGTTAGAGAAAGTTTTTACGATTTTTAAGGAAATAGAATTTGAAGAACTTGCCATAAATAAAAATAAAATTAAAAAATTCAAATTCTTGATATAAATAAAAAAAATAACATTTTAATTAAATAAGATAAATTTTTAATGAAATAAAATAAATAAATAAAATAAAATATAGAATAAAATAAATTTTTCATGAATTAAAATAATAAATAATAAAATAAAATAAATTAATAAATTCAATAAATAAAAATAATAAATAATAAAATGAACCCATTAAATAAAAATAATTAATAGACGAGAAGACTTGAGATTTGAATATAATAAATAAAATAAATCAATAAATACAAAAATACAATAAATACAAAAATATATATATAAAAAAAAAAAATAAATAAATAAACGAAATAAAATTAATTTTAATTATATACAAAAAAAATGTTCATGAAATAAAATAAATGAATAAATTCAATAGATACAAATAATAAATAGACGAGAAGACTTGAGATATGAATATAATAAATAAACTAAATTAATCAATACAAAAATTTAAAAAAGGAAATAAAATAAATTTAAAAAATAAAATAAATAAATACAAAAATAAATAGACGAGAAGACTTGAGATTTTTATATACAAAAACAAACATTTTCCTCCATTAAATTTTATGTTTAATTTTAAAAAATTCTTTAAAAAATTCGACTGTTTTCTCACTCCGCAACATGCAACATTTTCTCATACAAAATTTGATATTCTCTTTACAGCACCAAGAAGAACCTCCCTCCTATCGCTGCCAGCATTCCAAACCACAAGAAAAACAATTGGACAAATCTACACGCAACATGAAAAACGACGTCGTGCGATGGAGCAGGCAGCCAACTAGCAACATAATTAGCAGCAACAGCACTACCAGCAGCAGCCGCAGCCGCAGCAACAGAAGCCACAACAACAGAAGGCAATGCAACAAATTGAAGGTGCAACATGCAGCAGCCTCACACACAACTGTTGCAGGCAACAACGCTGGGCAACAGCAGCAGCAACAAAAAGAACAACAAACAATCATTGAATGTGATATAAGAAATTTCAATTTCAATTGCAATTTATTCAAAACTAGTTTTTTAACGCAATGCAAACCGAAACTAAGTGGCAGCAACAGCAACAGTGGCAGTGGCAGCAGCAGCAACAACAACAACAACAACAAAAACAGTAGACATTCAACAATAAGGAAAAGAATAATCAATATAGAATGGGCATTGCTGTTCATTGTGCAATTTAGTGCCCTAGTTTTTATATGTAATTTTAATGTCGGTTTCGTGGCCGGAAGTGTGGCATCTGCCTCCTCCCCCGCACCAACGCCCGCTTCTCCATCACTCAAAGTGGATGCCGGCCAATCGCCAGTGCTGCCACCATATGTCCTCGACTATGAGACGGGTGGCAGGGCCAAGCTGACTCCCAGCAATGGGGGCAAGTATGGCAACTCTGGCGGCAGCAGCAGCAGCACTGGCAGCGGCAACAACGCTGTCGGACACTATACACACACCTGGGCGGTGCATATACCCAGTGGGGATAATGGCAACGCCGATGCGGTGGCCAGGGATCATGGTTTCGTCAATTTGGGAAAGGTAAGTCGCAAGTCCATTATATTTCTAATGAATTTTGTGTACAAGTATATCCTTAGTGTCTGAGGAGTAGAATGTTGTATGCGTATTTCTTACACATTCATATAAAACATTAAATTATCTGTTGCTACCAAGAAAACGAGGCAGTTAGGAGAATTTATCCATTTTTAGATGACCATAAGGGCCTGCAAAGAATGCACCTAAAATTTGTTTAAAATATAGTACATTTTAAAGTATTTTTGCTCATTATTTCTGATATTTTTCCCCTATTTTTTCTAGTACTTTGTGGTTGTTACTTTTTCTGATATTTTTTTCAATACTTTGATTAAATTCTTATGTATAATCAAATATCTAAAATATGCTATATTTCCAGTATTTTTTGTTAGATTTTCTTGGTATTGTATTGTTGTCTGTATATTTTATATTTCTTACATTACTTTTACTCATATTTTTCATTATTTTTTAAAATATATTTTCTAGTATTTTCTGATATTTTTTTCAATGTATTTATTTTAATTTTTTTTTTTTTGTATTTTGTTGTTATTTTGTGGGTTATATTTTACAATTTCTGATTATTATTGCTGTTATATTATGTAGTATTTTTCTGATATTTTCTAGAAATATCTGCTATTTTTTGTATATTGTCTAGTATATTTTATATTTTTTGAACACTTGCTCTGCTATTTTTCCATGTATTTTTTTTTAGTTTTTTTCTGATATTTTCTGGCATTTTCTGTTATTTTTTGTTGTTATATTGTCTGGTATATTTTATATTGTTTCTGATATTTTTTGTAGCATTTTGCTGATATTTGCTAGCAATTTCTGGTATTTTTTGTCGTTACCTTTTGGTATTGTTTTTTTTTATTGAAAACAAATGTACGTGACTGTATTTAAATTCTTCTTAAACATAATGAAACCAATTAAATAGGCTGTGATTAATGCTCACGTATACTTAATATTTGTTCTACTAAACAAACTATCATTCCACCGCTTATAGGAGTATATATATCCTTCTTCATAATCTAGTTTTTTCACCGCTGCGGCTGTGGCTCCTGTCAGAGATATTTTCTTTCGGCCAACACCTAAAGCAATCCACGGACAGACACAGCAGACTCGTTAGTCAGTTTAGCATATCATTAGAACACTCAAATGTGAGACTATTAAAACTTTGCCGCACACACACACACACACTGAGAGAGAGAGAGAGAGAGTCCACAGAGAGATGGTTAGAACTTTCTCGTTATGGAAGAAAGAACTTGACTCCGGAGGGGCGGTGGGAAGGAGGAGAACAAATGTTGATATGGTATAGTCGGAGTAGAGTGCATATTTCTGGACAAAGTTTTTCGTCCTCGCAGGAGCAGGGAAATCAGTGGCTCTCTCAGTTTGCCTTCGCCCCTGCTTTTACCACAGCTTTTCCTGCTGCTGCCGCTCTACTTGTTTGCCTGTCAGTCATTCGAGGTGGAAACATTTTAGGACGGGTGTGGCACGAGTAGTAAAGTAAAGTCGACTCGAGTTGCACGGAGGGATACAGGTGTTGCCGCTGGACAAGTTTAATCCGAGAGCACATTTCGACCAATGTACTTTCCAACTGATACTTTTGACACACACTCCACAGCACACCCCGCCACACCCCGCCACAGCGCACTATAAACCTACTGCGGCTCCTCCTGTTCGTTGGATTTTTCCTCTCCTTTAAATCGTAGAACAGACGCGAACCCGCTAAGTGACTGTCAAGTTATCCTGGCAACGGGAATGGCTAGCACAAATGGAGCTCAAATCGCCTTGTAATGGCATCGTTTGCGATAAAACAAGGCACCCACCAAGAGGTGGGAGCCAGTGGGAGGGAGGCGTAAGAGGAGCACCCAGAGCACAAAGAGCAGCAAAAAGAAGCGGAGTGGAGCCGAGTCGAGTCGAGAGGTGGTGTGCCAAAGGTTGCCCTAAGTATGGGATTTACAGATGCTTCAAGTGAACAATACACTAAGAGAAAGCTTTTGATGGTTAAGAAAAATTTACAAAGAAATTATTATAAAATAAACAAATATAAAAGAAAAATTAATTATAATTAATTACAAAAAATAAATTTTCATAAAATTTAATTTAAATAAAATAAAAAAGAAACAAAATAAAAATAAAATAAAAAATAATAAATTAAATATAGTAAATACAGTAAATACAAAATATTTAAAAAACCTAAGGATAATTAAATAAAAAAAAAATATACAAAAAAATTATAATTAAATTTTAAACAAATAACAACTTATTAAAAAAATAATAATAAAATAAAAGTTATTAAAAAAATAATAATAATACAAATAAATAATTAAAAATGACAAACTACCAAAATAAAATGATAATCAAATTAGAATAAATAAAATGATAATAAAATAATAATAAAAAAAATAATCTAATAAATACCCTTTTTACCGAAACTCCTTTCCTATTGCTGGCCTTCCTTTAAAAAAGCTTATAAACTGTTTTAGAGCCACTTGTGCCTCGACAAAAACGTTCCAAATGTTTTTCTTTGCGTACAAATTTTCTGTTTTGTGATACTTTAAGAAATCAGAATTATTATAAAGCTATGGCCTCTATTTTGTGTTCCCAAATTATCTTCTAAAATTCCTCTATTATTTTTCGCCCAGTGTAAGTGCACCGTTCCACAACACCCTTCACCATTCAGCGTTCAGCGTTCACCATTCAATGGAACATTTGAAAGTAAAATGCATCCCAAACAGTTATTTTTGCGGCTGCGAGGGGTTAAGTCTGCCCAGCAACCAGCCCCCTGATGCTGTCTGAGCCCTAAATGGAAGCTGGCATTTGAGTTTTCAATTGAGGAATGGCACAGGGGCCACTGAAAGGCGGGGGGCGGGGATAGGAAACCTGAAACTGCGAAAAGAGCTCAACTGTGTGTCGATTTCCATTACACGGAAGGCACACGGCACTCTATTGTTGAATGGAAATCCCTCCACCATTCGGGAGAGGGGGGACCGAGGCACCTAAGTAGCCGCCTACGTGTCCGTGGAAATTAGTATCATTCCTACGACGGCTTTTCCGGGCGCATCCGAGCGAGGTCTCTGCCATTGAATTAATTGGCAGAAACAAAAGGCGGAAAATTCAATTTATGAAAAGGCAAAAGGACAAAAGTTTTGCAACTATAAAATGGCGAATGGCAAATGGAAAGCGGAAAAGCGGGAAATGGGCAAATGGATGCTGCTGCTGCGACTCCATTCAGCATGAAAGCAGATGGACAGGCGAGAAAGTTAATTGAAAATTAATTTTAAATGGCATTGTTAAAACGGAGCCAAGGATCCGAAAACGAAATGTCGCCACTCGCCCACATTTTGCATAATTAGAAGTGGTTGTAAAACTGTAATGAGTGGGGCGGGATTTTATTAATTGCAATAAGGAGAAGACAGAGTGGAGTCTTGGAGATTCTTGGGAGTTTTGTGACCCCAAAAACTTCACCAATTAAAATGTGATATATTGCCAGGATCCAAAGGAACATGTGCCACTCGACAAACTCCTGTTTTGTCTCGTATATCAAAGGCATTCTTGCTAGGGGTGTACAAGTTTTTGATGAACCTTTCAATTGATATTAAATGCTTTGGCCAGCGAGAAACTCTCGACCTCTGGACCCCAGGAGAACTCTACACCTTTCGAACTTTGGATCTGGCGACACCCGTCGAACATTTGGAAACATAACTCTCGCAAAAAAAGTGTTGACAAACATTCGGCACTTTGTTGTTTTGGGGGCAAATGTTTTCCCATTTCTGTTGCTGATGTTGGAACAAAAACTAAAACCAAACTCTGCGCAAACCCAGTTACAAGTGCAACAACAATTAATAAAAAAACATGAAAAGAAAAACTCCCTGCAAGTCCTGTAACTAGGAAAATTGCACGAGCCAGAGACAGAGGCAGAGACAGAGGAGGAGTTGTGTTTGTTTTTCCAACAAAATTCGTTGTGTCAGAAGTTTTAATGAAAACTATGCGCTCTCCCTTCAGATATAACAATATACATATATATCTGCATCTGTATCTGTAGTATCTGTGGAGGGTATACGAGGCACTTACTTTGTATCAAGTTTTGGCACTGAAATTATGATGATAAAATAGAGACAAACAAAAAGTTTCCTTTTGGTGGATGGAGAAATCTCATTAACTTTAATTTTAATTTCATTTGCTTTGCTTTTCCTGCGCTAATCAGTGGAAATGACATGGTGATAAATGGAAAATCTAGTTGGTAGAAAAATCGCCAAGAATTTCTACAAAATGCAGCATTATTCTGATGTTTTTTCTTGGATTTCTTTAGGTTTTCTTCTGCATTTCTAGGGCTTTTCTTTGGGTTTTTCTCTCGCAGCTGCTGTTTGTCATTTGCTTATCTGGCTGTAGGTTCTTCTTGGTTTCCTTTTGGCTTCCGTATCTGATGGTTCCTGCCGCTGCCGCTGCCGCTGCTGCTGCTCTCCTTCTCCTTTCATCCTTTTGTATAGCGTCATTTACATAACACTCTGGCTACAGCTTTCCTGGAGGCTATCCTTCAGGCCTGCCATCCTTCTCCCGCCCCTTTGCGTGTGTCCTGTGTTATCTATTGTTGAAGGACTGCTTCCTTCTGCTGCTGCTGCTGGATGGACGCTCGCTGATAAATGTTGTCCCCCTCCTTCGGCCACTCATCAATTTAATTGGAAAGCAAAAAGAAGAAAGACCTTTACTTTACTTTACTTTACTCTACTGTTTTTCCCTCAATTGCCTTTCGATTATCATGATTTTTGCTTGCTGCTTTTCTTAAATGAATTCCAGGCTTCCTCCCAATTCAATTATTGATTGATTGATTTTCGTGTCGTGTGTGTGTTGGACGGGCCCTTTGGCCTTTTAGCCTTCTGGACCCTGCGGTTGCAATTGCAGTATTCGTGTGTAATTAAAATCAGTGGGGAGACCTCTGGGTTCACTGTCCTTTTGAGAGGACATTCATTTTCCGCCTGAAGGTAATCTCCACCTCATGACGGAGGTCAACCGCTGCAGTGGCCCTCATTATTATTATAAAGGCTTCCTGGAAAACCGCCTGGCAACGGGCCGGGCTTTGTCTTAAGCTTAAACTGAAATGTGGGCTATTTTCTTACCTTTCCACCGCCCGGTTTTCCCTTCTTTTAAGCCCCAAGAAAAGGGTGTATCTTTTGAGAAAGGCTTAATTGGTTAGCCATTTGACAAAATTCTTGGAAGCCCGGCTGCTAAGGTGACATATTCCTTGGGAAAAAAAGGAAAAGGTGACATATTTCTTAGAAAAAAAAGGAAAAGGTAATTTTATTAATTACAAAAAAGGGTTGCTCGCTTTTTTTTAAGACCTGCTTAAAGGTGTCATTAGGCTTAAGCGGAAAGGAAATGTAAAGGAAAAGCTGGGTTTTTTTTAGCCACAGTTTGAGGGTGTATGGTTTTTGTACAGTTTCAGATTAAGTGGAGATTTTTTAAGAGGAGCAGTGAGGATGAACATGAGGATTGAAGATACATTTTAAGCATTAACAGTTTTGTGAGCATTGCTGATGAACATTTGGAGTGAGGATACATTATAAGCATTAACAGTTTGAGGAGTATTGAGGATGAACATCAAGATTGAAGATATACATTTTTAGACTGAACAGTTTGAGGACCATTGAGCATGAACATGAGGATTGAGGGAACATTTTTAGCATTAACAGTTTGAGAAGCATTGATGATGAACATCAGGATATATGATACATTATAAGTATTAACAGTTTGAGGAGAATTTAGGATGAACATGAAGATTGATATTACACTTCATGCATAAACAGTTTGAGGAAAATTGAGGATGAACATAAGAATTAAGGAAAATTTTAAGTATTAACATTTTGAGAAGCATTGATGATGAACATCAGGATTTATGGTAAATTTTAAGCATCGACAGTCTAATGAGCATTGATGATTATCACGAGTATTGAGGACACATTTTAAGCATTTAAAGTTTTAAGAGCATTGAGGATGAGAATTTCTTGTGTGAGGAAGAAGCCAACATACAGTTTCAGAGCCATGTTACTCCACAATTACTGAAAAACATGCGCTTGCTCTCTATTGCTCTACAGTTTTAACAGCCCTGTGCATGCCCACTGTTTATGGGGAACACGGTATAAACTATAGTTTCAAATGCATTCTGGGGGTTCCATAATTTCAAGAGGGCTATAGTTCGAGGAGCTTTGTTTTCATTCCCAGAGCAGTGGAAATAAAGCCTCGCGTACAGTTTTCGTAGCACTGGTAGACTTAATTTTCCTACAAACTACAGGAAATGTTCCACAATCCACTGGCATTCTCCGTAAGAACTCGCAGAAACATGATCTTGCAACGACTGTCACTTCACCTGCCACCCTGCCACCTTGCCCCAGCTCTTGCCACCTTTAACCCTGCAGTTGGCGCACCACTGTATCAACTTTCAAGCTTAACAAACAGTTTAACAAGCACCGAATGACTCTCTCGTTCAAACTTTAAACACACGTAGAGTTGACAAATTTTGCAAATATTTTTCTGCACTTTTGGTGCATGTCGACGCGAGAAACTTTTGGCCGACCCAAAAACAAAAGTTAAATACATGCACAGGCACTGCCATGTGTGGGTGTATGGGTGTATCGGTGTGGTGCTTGCGTGTCCTTTGTTCTCTTTCCTTGTCTCGTGTTCTCGTGGTGTCTGCAGAGGCGGATATCGTTGATAAATTTTAAGTCAAAAACTCGGAAAATATTTATGACTTAACTTTTTGTTTAGTAACAAAAGCAAACACGCACACACGCACGCAGATAAACACCCACGCACACAAACACATGCAAAGGCATTTATCTTTCTGGCGAATCTCCGCCGTACACTCTTCTCCCTCTTCATCTCCCTCTCCCGCTCTTCTTCTGTCAGAATTGTCACAGAACTTGGGGGCGATGCTGCTATGCAAATAGCAGGAAAACTGTATGTGGATTTTCCCAGCGCAGAACTTTAATCACATGACATGGAGAATACCACTCGCAACTCAAAAGTTTACATCATTTTCTGCTGCTGCTGCTGCTGCTGCTGGGTGTGCCATTGATCCTTGAAGGAAAAGTTTTCCCGTGCACTGCCTGCAGGCGGCAGGACCAAAAGGAGGCTGAAAGAAGCACCCAGCCTCGCCCCGTTCCTAATTGAATATGTAAACCCCCGAAATGCGATTGAGTGTGAAATGAGTGTGGACCCAAAAGTAGACCCAAAGTAACTCTGAGTTTCCCTGGAATTCCAATCTACAAGTACGACTATCCATGGGCATCTACATACACACATGCACACGTATCCTTGCAGGCAGAAAGTTTTCCTCTTCGTTTTTTTTTTTTTACTGCCGACAAGAAGACAACCAATTGAACCAGACAAGTTTTTGATACCCCGCTATTTGGGGCGGCTAGACCAGGGGTATAAACGTTTTTCAAATGAAATATAGACTATGATCTGGGGAGAAGAGGTAACCGTGAGACCTTGGCCTGTGGTCTGAGATTTTAGGTGTAGTCATTGCCTGTGGAAAACCAGGAAAATCCAGTATGAAAGATAGGATTTCTTTCGTAACTTTCGAAGAAGTTGGGAAGAAGTCTATTATTTCCAAGTTATGGTACCAAAATGTTCTACAATACTTTATAGAGGCAGGATCTACATAAATACCAAAAATCATTAGGTTCGGATGATTATAGCACAAAAAAAATTGTATAAATCGCCAATGAAGGATCATAAATATGGAGAAATCCTAAGAATCGCTTAAGGAATCCTAAATATCTATTATCTACTATCTATCCAGTAGATCCTTAAAACTTTCTCAAAATTTGATAATTTTTAGACTCGAAAAAAATAAGGGAAATAATAAATAATTAATTAATAAAAATAATAAAAAAATAAAATAATACAAAATAATTAAGATAATAAATACTTTCCCTCCTTCTCTCTCTCTCTCTCCCTCTAGATGGGGGCTTCGTTCACATCGTTTGACAAGTTTATTCCTTGAACACTTTCCCTTTGTAATACAGGGCATCTTTTAGTATTAACCCCCCTTTGAAACCTTTATCCTTGCATTCGTTTTGGTCTGCCTTCGATTGAAATTAAGTTTCCGTAGTTTTGTGTGCCGCAAATGAATCAATGATTGAGCCCAAAGAGTGAGTGGCGGCGGAATGGAATGAATGGTTCGAATGCGAAACTTTTCTGCATTTGCCAACACTGCGGAAAAGTTCTAGCTTCTGGATAGTGCTAGTGCCATTAGAGGAGCTAATAAATATTTCCCAATTCAAGGGAAAGTTTTCCGTGTGTGTGTGTGGCACCCAGAAAAAAAGAAGCAAAATTTACACACCAATCGATTCAATTTCCCGTGAAAAATGTAAGGTCATAGAAATTACAATACTCCACAGAGGAGGACATTGTCTGCGGGATCTCCCTACTCCCTTCTGCTGCAGCTGGTGGCCCCAGCTCTGGCTCTGGCTTGGCCCCAGCTCTACCTTGCCCCTCTGTGAGTCTTCTGTGAATCTTCTGTGACTCCTCTCTGTCCTCTGGCTGTCCCCTCTGTGGCTCCTATCTTGCCCCAGGCCGTCCCTTCTGTGACTCTATTGCCTCTGGCCGTACCTTCGTGACTCCTCTCTTGCCTCTGGCTTTCTCCCCCCCTAACGCCTCTCTGTGCCTCTTTCTTACCTTCTAAAAGGTGCCTCCTCAATTAACTTGGCCCATGTTCTTTGCCACTGCCCTGCTCCCACAACTTCCTGCACTTGTGGCCAGGAGAAATAAAATTTTAACAGCTTCGCTTCTGACACCTGACCTCGGACCTCGGACAAAGATGCTGTAGAGGGCGAAGAAGAAGATGCTTGAAGGCCTTGCTGCTGCTGATGAAGATGATGATTGGTCTGGTCTGGTCTGGTGTTTGCTCTCCTGAGAGCAGGCTGTAAAATTAATTAGCTATATTAATGAGACAGCTGCGTAAAGAAGATCCTATCCTATTCCGTGGCCGTGCTAATTTATGATTGAAATGGATGTCAGGTGGAGGCTCCTTCCTTCCTTCCTTTTTGCAGCAATTATACCCTGAAATATTTCCTGATTTCTTTGCAGAAATATCTGCTTCATCGCTCCTTTGCATTTTTCTCTTTGAGTTTTTTTTTTTGTAAATATTTTTTAATGCATATTTTTTGAGCGTTTTTCGCTTAACAGGGAAATCCGCCAGAAAACGAAGAAGAAAATGCGTAAGAAAGTTTTCTAGCCCCCAGCTTTTCCCCCCCTCGAGTATTTTTCTTTTTTCTTCTTTTGTTAACGCCCAATCGCATCGTGTTTACTTGGCTTATCTTTTGGGATGCTGACAGTTTTTTTTTGCGCTTGAGAAAATATTTTGTAAAATGGGACAGAACCTAAAGTAAACGGGCGTTGGTTTAAGGGCCACGCCCCTTAGACTTAGGCTTGTGAAAATGTATTGCCTGCCTTTTGGAGTCTACAGAAAATCATTAGAAAAACGCGTTTAAGCTTTTGTCTGTTGCTCGGACACGCCCTTTGGCTTTTCTCAATGATCTGTCGCGCTTCCTCCTCTTCCTCTGCCTCTTCCTCCCTTTTGCCGGTACAGAGAAATTGGCGTCCGGCCTCAGTCGAGTGGAAAATTGCTAATGGCCGAAGGAGAAAAACCAAAACACAAAAAAAAGAAGCAAAAACTTTGACTTTCTGGTAAATGGTCGCTGCCTGTGATTTTAATTAAAAGTCAGCGACCAAAAGTCGCAGCACCAGGAGCAACAAAAGGACTTCCTTTACGAGTCCCTTCTAATTGCCCTTCGAGTAAAACAAAAACACAAAAAAAAGTGTAAAAATAAAAGGAAAACTCGTCGTAAATTTATACATTGCTCAATCAAGTGGAACGATTGTGTATTGCAGAGGAAAAAGCCATACAGAAAGAGAAGGCAACAACCCCAGCAATAGAGAGAGAGGGGGAGAGGCAGAGGGACGAAATCACGGCAAATATTTCCCTTGCATAAATATCGAAAATTTTTTTGCACTCTTTGGTTATTGTATTTTTGGTCCCCTCTTCGTTTTCCCCTTGCTTCACGCCCCTTGCCATGCGATTGTATATTTTGCTTAGTCAAACAAATCGTTAACAATTGCACTTTGGGGTTGAGGGTTGAGGGTCGCAGGTCAAATCAAATCAACACTTTCCACTTGATTAGTCCAATATGGAAATTTGATATTTCCCAGGAATATTTTCCAATTTGAGGGACAGTTTTTGAGGCCAATTACAGAGAGATATTTGGAGCGGCAAAAAAAAATATATATATTTGGGGCAGCACGAAATATTTTTCGAGTGGAGTTTTGATTGGTTTTTTAAGTTTTTTTTTTTTTTTTATTGAAAGTTTTGTAAGGAAAAAGGGAACAGGTTTTAATGGTATACAAAAATAAAATGATTTTGAAATGTGCAGAATAATTGAATATCAACTTAAAAAGTATCATAAAGGGTGAATAAGTAATTTGAAAAAATTCAAGACCGAATTTTAAATTTACAAAATATATTTCTTCTTCAACAAAATATTTTTGAAGGCCAAAATATATTTCTTTTAATTTTTATATATTTTTTGTACCATTATTTCATATATTATTCCTGCGTATACTTGATAAAAACACAACCAGAAATTAAGTATACGCAGTGTTAAACCAATAAACTCGCTTGAAATGCTGATATTTATTTTATTTCAAATGCATTTCGCAGGCTTAAATGTTTTGTGCAACATTTACCTCCGCATTCCACAAAATGCACCATAAATTATGCCTATCCTTCCATTCGGCCATCCATCGCATCCACATGCCAAAAGACAATTTGAGTTATTAGACCCCCACATGCAGCCATGGGATGCAGATGCATCATATATCATGGTTGGAAAATAGATTGGCATTTTAATTGCTGTCCAATTTCAACGTTCAAGTGCCCGCCGCTTAGCCAAGGACAGTCCGGAGGCGGGGCTTTCGATTGATGGAGAGATGGCAATTGAACTCTAAAGGAAATTAAGTGAATCTCTTCTCTAGAGCTCGAGTTATAAATTATACAACAATCCAATGTCTATTGTGCCACTTAATGGGTAATGGAAATTCGGTGTACTTTTGATCGTTAATTGACGGATTTCTCGGTACTCTCAGTGGGCCAATATTGTTAGAGTTTTTTCTACTCTTTCTAGACAGAATTTTGGCTACATTTTTAATTAACTAGACGAAAGGATTTTCTGATGGCAAAGCAGGAGGCGAGTGGCAGAGCCTATAAATCTGCCAGCAGTTTATTCCTTTGTGATGCCTTTCTCTCTCTCTCTCTCGTTTGGCAACGCTTTGTCCTTGTCATGATTTGGCATGCATTCAAAAAAAAAAAAGAAAAAAAAGTTTTTCCAACGATACAAAAGCCCGTTTCTGACATTGAAAAAAGTGGAGGGACACAGACGCAGACGCACCCAAACGGATGGCAATCAACGGCTGCAATTATGTATTTGTATACGCCAGAGTGTGTGTTGGAATGTGTATCTGTGTGTCCCTGTGCGTCCCTGTGTGTCCCTGTGTTGTATTGAACTTGCCTCTGACCTTAGCCTGCTTTCAGCACTCTGGGCTTATAGCGTACTTGCTTAGTCATTTTGGCACTAGAAAAATGGCAAAAAAAAATATAGGAAAATTCTTAACGAATCATGGAATACACTTTTTTTGTTTAAAGGCTATAAAATATAGTCCTTTGATGCGGAAACCCCAAAAAAGAGAGGGAAATTCCTAAAAGTGAGAGTTTGTTGAGGCTAAAAGCACATATAGGGTTATTTAGGATATATATAGGGATATATATAAAATCTGCTGTTGATCTGAATCAAGAATATATATACTTTAAGGCATCTAAAAGGTTTAGTTCCCTTTAAAAACTCCAAATCCCAAACGCTCTACTTCAAGAGCATAAAAAAACCTATGCGAAAATGTGTTGCATATTTTTAGGCTGCCCTTACAACACTTTCTCCCTCTATTGGTCTCTCTCTCTGGCTGTCCCTGTCTCTATGTCTCGTTCATGGCCACACATGCCACAACCACATTGGCATCAGCTTCAACATCATCGTCGCGCGTTCAACGTCAAGTGGCCCACTCGGCATTCCCCACTTGAAGCGTAATGAAAGCATTTTTGCCACTAACACATGTACTAGAGCCCTTGGAAAGACATCGAAAGAGATGGAAAGATAGTTAGAGAGAGAGAGACGGGACGGGTCGGGACAAGGCACTTGCTTAACTTTTAGTGTAGTGCGACATCAGATTGACACTTGTCGAAATCATTTTTTGTGTGTCTCCCACCGAAGGGACATTTTTTGTGCCCTCACAGGGCAGACATTAGCTAAAAGAGCAAGCCTGAAATTAAGTCTAATCTCTGTTCTTTATCTACTGTACTCTCCTAGTGCCCAAAAGGATTCGCACAGATTTGTAATTCCATTAAGATTTCTGTCTCATTGCACAGAAAGTCAAGTTCAGTTTATTTTGTGCTGAAGTCCTACACCTGGCTGCCGAGAGAACAATAAAACACATTAACACCTATTAGGGGGCCGTTTATAAAGGGAAGGAGTGTGTTTGGGTGTGTGTGTGTGGCAGTGGGCGTGGCATTGTGTGAATGGGAACATAAATAAAAGCGACTGTCTGCCAAGTTATGAATAATAATGACAATAGAGAGGGGGAGAAGGAGAGAACGAAAGCTAAACTGCTTTGTATACGAGTATATGTACTGATTATGTGTGTCTGCGTATCTGTGTGAATGTGTAATGGTAATTAAGCTTTTGGCCTTTTAGAAACCAGTCAGAGGCAGCCCCAACAACATGGCTCCCCTCTGGGCCATTTTTATGGTCATTTGTGCAATGGAATGGAAAAGGAATGGAGGAAACAGAGAAAGAAAAAACGAGAGAGCAACTAGAAGCGAAACAAAGGGCAGACAAATGAGATACTCTAGGAAAATTAACAAATTATATAGTTATAGGGCTTAAAAAACCCACTCTCATGCGCTCAGTATCTCCGAAAATGAGTCTGCAATGTTCAACTGGTTTTTTAGGATTTTCTAGTATTTTTTTTGTATTTCTCAAGTGTTTTTTGGTATATCGTAGAGCTGCCGCACACAATATTCCACAGTATTTTTCCTGTAGTTTAATTATTATGATATTTATTTGGTAATTTCTTGTGCATTTTTTGAGTATTATTCCAGTATGTTTTTTTGGTATATTCTAGTCTTTTCTGTATTTTTAGTATTTTCTAGTATTATCTAGTATTTTTCTGGTATTTCCTAGTATTTTTTGTGATATTATTCTAGTATGATTTCCTAGTAATTTTTAGTATTTGGTAGTATGGTTTTCTAGTATTTTTCTGGTATATCTGCAGTATTTGTTGCAGTATTTTTGTAGCATGATTTTGGTATGGTTTTCTAATAATTTTCTGGTATTATTGTAATTTATTTTTGGTATTTTTCTAGTATATTTTCAAGCGAAAGATATACCCATAGATTTCCACAAACCCAATGCACCCTTTTGTGCCCAACAATTACCTGGGTATACAAAATAGATTCTCGGCCAGACACCACAGGAAACAGAACACATACCTGGGGACGGGGGGACGGGGCCATAACATGGTCTCAGATAAGAACCGGCCAAAGGATGAACCTTCCTCCAGGTGTACTGTACATGTGTGTCTGGGTGTGTGCGTGTGTGTGTGTGTATACAAATCTCTGCGCTAATTAAAAGTCATTAGAGGGGGCTGGTGGTGCCGGTATAATTGCATCTAAATGAAATGCCAGACTAAAGGAGAATCCTTCGGTTCCCACCGGTTGCCCGGGGATAAATCAGTTAGAGCTTTAAGCCCAGATCCCCCAGATGATTATGTTAACGTTATCTAATTACATTTTTCCCTTTTTATTTACAGGTAAGCAACACTCGCCATTAAACATGAAGCTACCCGTCCAGGGGCGGTAAATATTTTCAGGAATTAAGAGGAGGCCTTTTAATGGAACCCCTTGTTTTGGGTGGGGGTGGGGCTGGGGTGGGAAAGTTCAAAGGGGAATGAATATTTCACCGACTCACTTTCATTTAGCACTTGGCCAATGTCCTGCCGTGTGCGGTTTCCATGAAATATGGATTGGTATTACCTACGAAATGCAAATGCCGAAAAATGAATGAATAATGAAACATCGAGTGCCTCGAAGTGTTTTGTGCCCTACCCGAAAGTCCTTCAAAGATTCAATTGGAGATGGCGATGGTGATGGGCTGCTCAGTTTTCTTCTTCATAAATTTTCAGCTGCTTCTCGGCTCATGAAATATGCAAGTGGCAAAGCTGGGCATGAAAATGCCCGAGCTTCCGTTGCAAGTCCTCTCTCACTCCCTGACCCTGTCCTTTTTTTTATCCTATTATCTCTGTACAAGTTTTCCTTTTTTTTTCTCTTGCTGGCTCTCGCCGGGTGTGCTCCTCCTACTGGGCGGCTGCTGTTTTGTTTAAATTGTCAGTTTGAACGCAAAACGCCGTAGTTCCGGCCAGTGTTCATTTCGCTGACTTGAACCTCCTGTCGTGTCCTGTCCTGTCCTGCAAATTACAGCCAGAGAACTTTTGTTCTTCTTTCCATTGGATGGAGGGATGGCTCCCTCGCTGCGATATTTCATTCTTCCTGTTCATATTCTCTGGCAAATATTTCTCTGCAGATATTTTTTTTAATAAATATATTTTTTATACACCCCAGGGAGTGGAGATTTGCCTGTGGATAAAGTTGAAGCTGCTCTTATCGATATAATTGAACGAAAGTGTTTGCTCTTTGGCTTTGGTATTTTATTGGTATTTCTTGCGATGTTTCCGATGGGTATTCTTGAATCTTTTCAAGTTCTTGCTGTCAAGTAATTTCCCTAAAAGACCTGCCACTCATTATGCATAATGCCACGTGGCTGCCTCATTATGGACCACATCAAAGTGCTGCCAGAGAAGATACTTTCGCCCGAAATACCTTTCGTATCTGGCCCGAAAAACACACACACTTTATTATTTATTGCCATAATCATTTTAATGGCAACAGGCAGAGCGGCTGGCAAACACGATAATCATGTTTATTAACATTTTAACTTAATTCAGCGGGTGGTACTCCTTTCCAGGGGATATACGAAAGGTATCCTAATCATCAGTCAGCCGGAAGTCGGCAGGTGTTTGTCATGACACTCAAGAATGGGAGGCAGGATTTTCTTTCACTCATTTGATTAGCTTCTTTACTCTGGGGGGGGTTGTTTTTCTTAATCATTTTCTTCATACCAAAAAGACATATTTTTTCACTGGCTACCTCCCCCGGCGATCCATCATGCGGTGGAACTGCTCTCTTCCTGCCCCTGCCACTGAAAGCATTTTCATTTAATTGAAACAAATGCGTGCTGCGTATCAATTGAGGCAAGAGGCGAACCCAAGCCCAAGCCCAAAGCCCACATACTCTCGTACTCGTACTAAAATAAATATGTGTCTCTAAGCAATAAAAACTAAATGACAACAAATTCAAACAAAGCCAAAAAATAAAAGAGGGGCGGCCTGACACCATTCCTCTGGCCGAGGAGGAGGTCAAACATTATGTCAGGTGCCGCTTTGGAGCTCTGTGTCCACCAATTGAGTGGCCCGTCAATGGGGGCCACCCCCTAGATCTGTGTGGTGGTGTCAAACTGATATTAAAATCCATGTAAATTACACACAATCATCATAACGCTCCTCTCCTCATGTGTGTGTGTGTGGGTCACTGAGTGTGCCATAAAATGACACCAAACACGAGCACATGGATCGACTTTTTATGGGTGCTGACCATTTGACAGACTCGTTACAGCTACAGATACAGACACAGATACAGTCACAGATACAGATACGAGCTACAGATAATATCTGCAACGTGCTTTTGGGTCTTTGTTTTTAAAGTGCAGCTGTACTCATGGGATATTTGATGGATATAATGTTTTGTGGTTACTATATATAGTGGGAGGTGCTATATGTACGAGATATATATATATGGGAGATACGTGAAAAGATACTTTTGATAGTTTCAAATATCTTTTGCTTTTTAATAAATGATTAAGAAGATAAAGGATTAAAGGATTTATAACTTCAGAGGCCCAAAGATTGTAGATATATTTATTTGTACCTGTGTATTTGTATCTATATTCTATAAAAAGATATTGCGCTATGCTTCGTTGTTACTATATATTGTGGGAGGTGTTATATTACACTTACTTAGAGGAGAATTCGATAGAAGATACGAGAAAAGATACTTTTTATAGTTTCCAATATCTTTTGCTCTCTAATAAAGGATTAGGAAGACTTTTCACATTTATTTTGTAGGTATTATAGCTTCACAGGCACAAGGATTGTATTTATATCCGTTTGTATCTGTGTATTTGTATTTATATTCCATAAAAAGATATTGCGCTATGTTTTGTGACTACTATATATGTGGAAGGTGTTATATTACACTTACTTAGAGGAGAATTCGATAGAAGATACGAGAAAAGATACTTTTTATAGTTTCCAATATCTTTTGCTCTCTAATAAAGGTTTAAGAAGACATTGAAGACCTATTCTGAAGTATTTATAGCTTCAGAAGCACAAGGATTGTATCTTTATCTATTTGTATCTGCGTTTTTGTATCTATCTTCTATAGAAAGTTATGCTGTTGCCTTAAGATCTAATCTCTGAAAATTCTCCCCATCCAAAAAGTGTATTTTCCATAAAAAAATTGATGGATAATAAAGGCAGCAAACCTGTTTTAAAAGCGGATTCCACCTAAAAATTCAATCAACCGAAGGGCGCTGCTGCACGTAATTTGGAGTCTCCAATGAGGAATGATCTAAAGAGCTAAATATTGTTTGAAAATTCATGGAAAACCTCCCATTTCCCCAATAAATAAATACATTTTCCTTGCATTTATGTCAATATTTTCATTCTATATTTCATGTAGTTGCCTTAACTTTGATAACCATTCGAAAAGTGTTCAGAATATTGCGGCTTATTATTATTATTATGATTGCTGCTCGTCTGCGTATACCAAATGCTCTGCGGGGTATTCTGGGAGGGCTTCTGGGGCTGAGATTCGCCCGGGGGGCCTCGGTGACCACGCGGACCCGTGGGTCCGGCCGGGCCACGCATGCCGGGCGGGCCGGGCGGCCCCGGGGGACCGGGTGGCCCGGGCACTGGAATGGGAATGTATGCAGTGGGACCCAAAGGTTCCTCCTTCTCAGCAGCAGAATCGCCAACCGAAGAGGGATTCAGGAGATTCACGTTGGGCCAATTGAAGCCCGATTGTCCTTGGAGATTGAACCCGAGCTGGACACGTGGCACCATCACATAAGACAGACCCGGATTGATGCGGTTTTGGTTCTGGCTCTGTATGCCGTTGCGATTGGTGACGATGGAGGGGCCATAGGCCACCGGATAGGCGGCCACTTGGGGCACCACATACTTGACATTCTGATCGTTGACCAGCGGCATGGAATTGGAGTACAGATAGTCGGGGACCTTGCGACTGTCTTTCTCTGCCTCGGTTTCGGCTTCGATGATTTGTGGCTCCTGGAAGGTGACTTCTTCGTCGTCTGATCGCTTGATGGGCTCTCCCTGGGAGGAGAAAATCACAATCTGTGGCTCCTCCAGGGCACTGCGACCAGAGCCATGGACACGGCGCAGACCCGAAAGACGGGCATCGATCAGGGCACAGGAGAGGCACAAAAGAACTGAAAAAAGAAGGGATTTTATTTGTATATCTTTTGGGAGTGGCTTGGTTTGTGTTTTCTTACCGAATATTTGCACACTTGGCTTCATGTTGGACAACTGTTTGGGTTCTCTGGGTGTGTGGTCTGTTTTATACCACAAAAATACCAAAAGATAAGATCTGCCAGAAGAGTGGAGCTGGAGTTCTGGGAATGTGTTGCCGCGAGGTTCAATCAACTTTTGGCCATCTTTGGGCCATCAATTTTATGTCTCTCCTAAAAGTGGGTCAACATTTGGAACCTGTTCTAATGGAAGGGCTCTACTTATCCAAAGATCTTCAATCATTACTCAAAAACCCAGAGAACTTCTCTGGGGAGCACCCTGCTCTCTCCCTATCATCTATTGCTGATCTTTTTTCGCAGAATTGTTGTGATTTCCCCCCTCCCTCCATTTTTTTTGGCATTTCCTACTTTAAAAAACATTCATTTTCATCAGTCAGCCAAAAATAAAGGCAGAAAAAATGCCTTGTGGCAGTGGGAAATCACGAATGAAATTGAAAGTTCAAACCATAGCCAACCAAGTATTGTTTTTGTTGCTGTGTCCCGTCTCTTAATTGAATTAAATCGAAAAACAAAAATTAGTTGCAGAAGCGAACCCCCTTTTTTGTTGCTTTCGAATTGAAAGCAGCAGCAGCAGCAGCCCGCATCCGAGGCATTCCACCGAACGGTAGCGGCACTCAAACAGCAAAACATTATCGCAATGGGGTCGACCACTGCGACAGTTGCCTGATCCACGGAACAGTTGTGCCACTTGCGCCGTGGCGTGCGCGTCGTTGGGCGCTCACCAACGCCAACCCCGAAAAAAACCCCAAAAGCAGGTGTCCTGTCCATTCATCTCGCGTGTGTGTGTGTGTGTGTGCAATGTGGCTGTCGCTGTCGCTGCTGCTGTCGCTTGTGGTGGCCTGGTGGCTGCCACTGGCGACCCCAGAGCCTTCCTCGCCATCGGGGGCCACGGGGGGACAGCTGCGTCGCCTGTGGCTGCAGGATCACTGCCATGCGGGCATCTGCACGAACGTGCAGATCGGGCGCAGTGATTATGTGATTCTGTCGCAGGCCCCGATCCCCAATCAACTGATGCTGACGTTCATCAACTCGAGCATCGCCAAGATACCGCATCTGCTGTTCGACACGTTTCCGGATCTGCAGATGCTCCGCATGGAGAACTGCTCGCTGGAGACATTCGAGAAGCCGCAGTTCGAGGGCGCCAGCAACCTGATGAGCCTCTTTCTGGGCCTCAATCGTCTCAAGGATATACCCAAGAATATATTCCTGGGAGCGGATAACCTGGCCACGCTGCATCTCCATGGGAACCAGCTGAAGCATCTGTCGAATCACAGTCTCCATGCCCTGAAGGAGCTGAAGGAGCTCTCCCTGGCAGACAACATCATCGAGCAGCTGCCCCTGGGGCTCTTTGGGGGAATGCGAAAGCTGATGGACCTCAATCTGGCTGGGAATCGTTTGACGGCCCTACCGCGCGGCATCTTTGACAAGAACTTGAATCTAACGCGAATCAATCTGGCTCGAAATCGTTTCACGGCCTTCGAATCGGAGCTGCTGAAGCTGCAGCCGCGTCTGTCGCTCCTCGACATCTCTGGGAACATCATCCAAGAGTTGACGCTGAACTTCAGTCTCCTGGAGCTGGCCGTGGCCCACAGCTGCGATCTGAGGCGACTGACGGTCTACGGGATAGTGCGAGAGCTCGATTTGCACAACAATTCGCTGCGGGAACTGCCCCACATACCGCAGGCCGTCAACGTCACGAGCTTGGATTTGTCGCAGAATCCCCTGGGGAATCTTCAAGGGAATCCCCTGAGGCGCTTCACGGCCCTGCTGCGCCTCAATCTGTCGACCACCAATGCCCATGAGCTGCCCGAGGGCCTCCTCAAGAAGCAGACGAGTCTCCAGATGCTGGACATATCAGGCAATTTGATGTACTCGCTGAAGATCACCCTCTTCGATAGTCTGAAGGCCCTGCAGTATTTCTACTTTCAGCAGAACAACTGGAACTGCGATTTCCTGCAGCTCTTGATGAGTTCCTTTGTCAAGCGCAAGGATCTCTCCTTCATGGAGGACATCACGGCCCCCGAGCTGGTCGACGATTATGTCGATGGCATTGCCTGTTGGTACGAGAGCGATAAAACATCCAAAAAGTGCGATGCCAGCAGCTCCGATGCGGCCATGGAGCTATCTGTAGTACGGAATGAGATCAAGGCCTTCACGGAGGTGGTCGAAAAGAAGTTCATCAAGGTCTATCGAATGTTGGAGGAGATGAAAATGAAGCTATAACCAAATCTATAAACTATCTATCGAATATTTAATCCCCCAAACCAAGTATCTAATCCAGTATTTAATCGCATTATCCAACATAAATTTATTTGACACAACGACAAGCAATGACATGGCTATTTTTAAGGATTAATGTTACACACACACATATTTATTCAATAATAAAGTTCTTCTTACGGGAAAATCTAGGGAAAACAAAACAAACAAAAAGTGAAGAAGGGTTTTCTCAAAATATACCACAAAAAACACCATTTCTCCCCAGTGGATATTTAATCCCCACCATCATTTTGTTAAATGAATTATCATTTATCCCATATATCATACATTTATCCAAAAAAAAAACCCGTCCTTTATTTCTATTCCAAAAGGGATGCCCCTATGGCGAAAATTCCTTTATGGATAATCATATTAAAACAGTTTATCAGGCGATAAACCCCATGGATGCCACCACAGAAATTTGCAAAAATTCCACAAATATTACACTCTTCTTTAACGCTCAATTTAATGCCATAAATATTTTATGCAAAACACGAGGCAAGCCCGTAACAGCATAAAAAACCCGAACAGAATGGCAAAAAATATTTATGGCATAACAAAAATATACATAAATATATATATTTTTTTTAAATATGAAAATTATCAGCGTAATCGGAAATAAAAAAAAAAAACGAGGGAGCGAGTGATGATACAGACAGAGCGACAGAGACACTTAAAAACCGACAAAACTTAATTAAATGCAGAAACACACAAAGAGAAAAAGAGAGGGACAGCGAGAGGTATAAACACTAAAGATGGAATGGCGATGAGGGGTCGAAGTGTGGATACCCTATCAGAGAGGTATAGGCTTTTGTTCATAAGGGTTTTATGGGTTATTTAGCAGACGAGGAAGAGTTATATATTTCCGAGTCTCTGAGGCACTTCCGCTGGATCTCTCTCTCTATCTCACACTCCCATTCTCCCCTTCTATCGTTCTGCTTTCAGAGCATTTTATTGCTGTTCTATGCCCTTCCTATAAGTAGCTGAATTAAGCTGAATTTTCCTGGTTTTTCATGATTTTTCTATGAACAAAACATTGGCATAATAACATTGAGGAGCGCATAGAAAGGCGCTGCTAAAACTCGACCCAAATGTTAGCCCAAACATTAACATAGAGCTAACATTAACAGCGTCTTTCTATACGCCTCTCACAAGCAACACCTAAGCTCAAACAACATTCACTGTAAACCTAACGACCACTAACATTTTCCTTAACATTCAATTTACAGTTGAGCAGCACTTTAACAGCGCCTTTCTATGCACTTCTTATGAGCATAGCAGGCGCGTATATCCCGCCTTAACATTCAATTAACAGCTGCTAGGCATATTATTAACAGCGCCTTTCTGTGCACTTCTCATGGGCTGCACCTAAGCAGGCGCCTATATCGGTATTAAGATCGGTTTTTTTTTGTGCTGTTGAATATTTTACTCTCTCTACTATTATTCCTTGTTTATTTTTCTCTATCCATTCGTTCCTTTCTGGTTTTTCTCTACTGTTGTCTATCTTTCGTTCTCCTGTCTTATTCCTAATCTATTTTCTTCTCTGTCTCACCCTTCCTCTACCCTTTGTCTGTCCCTCCCATCAAATATCAGCAGTGCAACCCTCCCTCTCGCTAGCAATCAGTCTACCCCTTGAAGAAAGGGCATCAGAGCAGCAAACGTCAATGGGATTCTCTTCTTTTTTTGTTCAACCAGCCAGCATCCGATGGGACAGCACATCTGATTGCTGAAAACAGGACAATGATAATAATAAATGAATTTTATAAATATTTTTTCAGTGCCTATTTAATATGGAATGGGTGTGCCGTCCTGCAGTCCTGCCGTCTACTGTAACTGTATCTCTTCATGTGTGTGTAAGTGTGGCAAATAAACAAACAAAAACACCAGACACACTCACACACATGTGTGATGCCATTAAAATATGGCTTACAGTTGATTGGACAGAAAATTGTGTGGTGCAAGTTTTTTCCTGGCCGCCTGTCGCCACAGAGATATGCCACTTGTGTGTGGCAACTATGAAAACTTTTGGAGTTGACAATGTGTTCGGGTTGTGCTGCTTCGTTTGATGATTTATAGACCCAGGATGAACCTTATCCTTAAAGAGCCGCCATTTCGCATTTCACGCATTTATGCTGAGAGCTGTGCCAGGGCTTTCTGTCGCTGTCGGCTGTCTCTTATCCAGCATCCATTTTCCAATAAGCATCATTTGCATTTTCGATGGTTTTCCATTTCTATGCAAAAATCTTTTGAGGGAGAGAAAGATGAAAGCGGCGAAAGTACTGCCACGCCATAAAGTATGCAACACATTTTAAAGCTTAAGCCATTAAGATCTCTCTCTAGTCCTGCTCTCTATAATACCTTACCCCCCCTCCAACTCTCTCCCCCTGCTGCTCTGTCTCTCTCTCTCTCTCTCTCTCTCTCTCTCCCTCTCGCTCTTTCTCGCTTCTGTTGTGTGTCCTCCCCCTTCTGTTCAGCTGCTGCTGCTGCTGTAAGACTCTTACTATGCTTGTAAGCAACTTCCGTTTCCGTTATCCGACGCGTCGTTTGTTCTGCCATTGTTGCCACTGCTGCAGCTCCAGCTCTCGCTCCAGCTGCTGCCATTGTTGTCTGCTCCTCCTGTTACGCCAAAACGTAACGTTAACAGAGCTAACGTGCTTACGCTACGCAACATATGCACGGGTCGCAGGGCACAGTGCAGCCCCAACTTTTGTGTCTTGTCTTGAAGCTTAAATGCATTTTGGCCAAGTTTATGAAATTGTTGTTTGTTGTTGTTGTTTTGATGCCACAACTCATTAAGAAAACAAAAGCTCTACACAAAAGTTTCCCCTTACCTTAAGAACCACCCTTCTACATCTTCTCCCTTACTTTCTCTTAGTTTTTGCTATAATTAAGTTGACTTTATTACCTCCCCCAGCACCCCCCCTCCCCCACCAAACAAAATGTTGCACATTTGGCCTTGGGCTTTCCTGTTGTGCGGACCCCCCGGGGCTTAACCGCTCGAACATTTATTGAACTTTCATTATGGCCACTTTATGACCAGAAATTTCCTTATTACCTCAACAGCTGTTGTCCGGGAACTTTGCCTAGAGTTTGGGGCGAGATTAGAGGTCACTTTTTGGGGGCGAAGAGAGTTGTGGGAGGATATAGGGATATAGGAATATAGGAAATGAAGAAAATAGCCTGAGGATTTAATAAAAATTAAAATTAAAAATAAATCTAATATAATAATAAAATATAACAAAATAAATTGAAAATAAAAATGTTAATTAAATTAACATTAATATGAAAATATAAAATTTAAATATAATACTTTAAAATTAAAAAATATATACACATATATATTTCATATTTAAAATAAATACATTGAAATTGTGTATAAAAAAGAAAAAAAATTTTTCCTATATTTAAATAAAATATTTTTATATTTCGATTAAATATATTTCCCCAAAAATTTATATTTAGATTAAATATGGATATTTATATTATTATATATTATATTAGATATAATATAAAATATTAAATCTTAATCTAAATATTACAACAAAATTTAATATATCTTATATTTCAATTAAATATTTTCATATTTTGATTAAATTTCGTATTAAAATAATTCCAATATCCATATTAAAAATGATTTTATTTTAATTTGTTTTAATTTTATTAAATTTGATATAATATAAAAGATCAAATCTAAAGGATTCAATTAGTCCTTTAATTCAAAAATCCTTTTTAATGTTATTCTAATATATTTTCCTAAATTGTTTAGTTCCACTAAAAGCCGCATATTTCCCTTAAATATGGCTGTATTTCTCTGTCCTATGTCAAATTTCTCTGTGTACTCCTTTTATAAATCTTTAAATGTGTGGATAATCATTTCTTAGTGGGCTCCAAACATCTTGTTTAGTTTTTTCTTATAAACATACTCGTATTTTTGCTTGTTTCATTTAAGTGTTCCCCCGTCAGTCGCTTATTCTCACTTATAATTTACTTAGTTGTTACTTACCCCTTATCTCCCTTATTCGCCTCTCACGTTCCATCACTCAAATGCCCGTTACGTGCCACAAAATGGAATGCGTGCTCATGATTTCCACACACACACACACACACACACAGAAAAAAAGAGAGAAGCATGCCATACAATTGTGAGGAGTGTCCCTCCAGAGACTGTTTCCATTTGAATGCCTCGGCAGAGGGAAATTTAATATTTCTAATTTCGGCCCTCATATTATAATCCAACAAATCATTTTTGTTGTTTTGTTGGAAAGATATATATACTTTTTTGGGCATTATCCATAAACAATGCACACGCTTCGCTGCAATTATGTGCGCAATTAGGCGTTGTGGCTAATTTTTATCAAATTTCCACAGACAGAGACAGCAGCAGCAGCAGAGAGAGAGAGAGAGAGCGAAGAGAGGCTCATAAATAAAGCTTAATGGCGAAAACAGTTGGTCAGCCTCAGGGGCGAAGTAGTGGGGTGGTACCGGGGTAGGCATTAAATTAAAAATTCCGCCCAATCTCTGGAGAAGGGAAGAGGAAGGGAGAGAGAGAGGGAGGGAGAGGGAGCGAGTAAAAAATATGCTGCCTACTTTTGTGGGCCCATGCATAATTGGGCAGCATGAATAATATATTTGTATGTGTGTGTGTTTGTGTGTGTGTGTGTGCGTGAGTTGCTAGTTTGGCAAACGAGGCGTGTGCACAACATGCGTTTGCATAAATTCACGCTTAATTAGCTCTCACTACGCCCATGCCTCTACCTTCCCTCCCCCCCAACCACCTCTGGTACACACAACCACACATTCCCTCATGCCCCCGACACCCATTTTGCCAGCATGAAGCAAGTTGTAACGCTTCTAATTAGCGGTTACCGAAACACTTAAACGCGCTTAAATGTAATTTAATAAAATGCTACAGTTATATTTATACATTCCACTGGGGATATACTACGTATACACTGTGAAGGGAAAGGTGTTTTGAATTGAGAAATATAGCTGGCAAATCCATCCATTGTTTGTGGTTCTTTCTTTGGAAGACATTATTTATGAAATATGTAGCTAAAATCAGGAATGTAGTAGTTTTCCAGTCCAGAACTAATTTTTTGCTTCGTATTTCTTAATTTTGAGCACATTTTTTATCATAAGGTATATTTTGAAAGATTTTTATTAACAGAAAAGCCGTTAATGCCACTTCTAGGTGGCTTTTTTCCTTTAAAATCTTAAGCGGAAGAGGCAAGGATTTTTTTTCTATACTCAAAAAGCAGTCAAAACGTTTTTGTCGAGGCACACATGTAATCCAAAAAGCCCCATCTAATGCCTCATATTTGAGGTTTTCCCTCCTAAATCTCTGCAAAATTAATTACCAAAAAAATTGCTAAAGGCTTGGATTGATAGCAGATATACCCCTACTACCCCTAGGCTGCCGCATCAGAGCATTTCCCACAGTGTACCACAGTTCAACCCTGCAGCATTCTTATCAGAAGAAAAGCTAATTGGAGAACAAAAAGTGGGGTGAAAAAGAGAGTACAGAATCCCGCAGCAGAAATTCAATTTCGTGTGTGTGTTGTTTGCGTTTTGGTTGCCATTATTAACTGGCTTTTTGGCGCAATTAAGGTGCCACCGAATCCCAGGCCCCACGCAGCGCATACGTGTACGTGTCTTTGGCGCATTTAGGTTTAATTTGCAGCTACAATTGCAGCAGCAGCAGGAGGGGGAGGAGGAGGAGCAACAGGAGAGGAGAAGATAGGTGGAGCAACAGGAGTAGCAGGAGCACACCTGCAGCAACAGTAGGAAACAGGAAGCAGCAGCAGAAAGTTTCTCCAAGTATTTTGACTGCTAATGCACGCACGTTTTTGCCACAGTACGAACAGGCCACCGAGTTGTCCGTGTGGTGTGGTGTGGTGGTGCCTCCATCCAGTGTTTTCTCAACTTTTAACCGAATTGTTTAACTAAGTAGCAAAAGCGCATAAAAGCACGTAAGACAAATGCACACACCGAAGAGAGAGAGGGAGAGAGAGAGAGAGAGAGCGGGGAACACAATGAATCATCATTTATGGTGGATGATAAATTCTTTGGGAAATTTTCTAGAAGTTAGTTTTGCGGATAAACCACACACGGTAAAAGTGGAACAAATGGGAGTTTTCTTTTGGAAGATAAAATGCAATAAATCAAACAAAATTTGATGCTGAAAATATGCTTAAAATTGGTGTACATTTTGGTGGTTTAAGGGACAATTGAAGGTCGTTAAGGGACACAATTTATTTTGGATTGGAGTACCTTTCAAGGGCACATCTCTCCAGCAATCGACCACCTCTTAAGGGATACATCTCTCCTGCAATCGAAGACCCCTTAAGGAAGACATCTCTCCAGCAGTTAAAGCCCCTTAAAGGGTACATCTCTCCAGCAATCAAAGACCCCTTAACAGATATATCTCTCCTGCAATCGAAGACCCCTTAAAGAGTACATCTCTCCTGCAATTGAAGTTCATTAAAAGGCAAATCTCGTCTGCAATCGAAGACCCCTTAAATCTCCCAAATATTCATCTACATGCTGGGGCTTCTATTCATTCTCCTCTTCAATTTCTCATTCAAATTTGGATTACACTATAATCTTCCTGAAGAGTTTCATTAGCAGGAAAACCGAATCAAATTAGTCGACCAATCATTGGCATAGAACCCTTGGAACACAAATCTGAAGAGAGAAACCATGTAAACCAAAAGACACGGACACGTACACTGGGATATACCAAATGGAGAAAGCAGAATAGAGAGAGGGAGAGTGGGAGAGTGGGAGAGGGAGAGTGGGAGAACCTTAACCAACTATTTAAATCTCCATTTGGGGATTCATTCGAACCATTCAACAGACAATGCATTTACCCTGCTGCTCTACGGCTATCCTATCCTATCTGCGATGCATTTGTCATTGCAAATTGAATCCAACAACCAATATCGAAGGAGAGACCGTGCAGAGCAGAGCAGAGCTAACATGACAAATCATTTACTTATTATTCCCCTAAGGGTAGGGTAGAGTTTTCTGCATTTGACAGTGGGAGAAATACCAGAGAAAAGAGGAGATTGTGCCACACAGAGAAAGGTAGAAAAGAGGAGGAAGTGCACTACAGAGAGAGGGAGTGTGGAAAGGAGGAGGAAGTGCAGCATTGAGAGAGGGTGGAAAGGAGGAACCACAGAGAAAGAGTGGAAAGGAAGAGGTAATGCACCTCCGAGAAGTAGTGGAAAGGAGGAGGGAATATCCCAAAGAACAGTGGAGTAGAGGAGGTTCTCCCAGTGAAAGGTAGAGCACTGGAGGTTCCGCCAATAAAAAGGTAGAGCATCAGAGGATGCCCCAATGAAAGGTAGAGCAGTGGAGGTTCCCCCAATGAAGGGCAGAGCTGTAGAGACTCCCCCAATGAAAGGTAGATCATCAGAGTATGCCCCACCAATGGGTAGAACAAGAAATCAAAACCTCTAGACAAAACACGGGATTAGATAATGGTTTTCGTTCGACGGTAACAGAACGAACTTTGCTTAAAGCCACCTCGTATCGCAGCATGATATTGGCAGTTGACCAAAAGAAAGGTGGCAGTGCCATGGCGTGTTGGCTGCCAGTACATGCATTCCACTTGAGTGGACAATGCCGCAGCACCCACCCACTGCATTGAGCTGCACTCACATGGAAAGCGCAACTGAACAATTTATAGGATATCCAGAAGGAGGAGCAGGAAGGAAGGGAGGCAGGAGAAGCCCCGATAACAAGCTTACTCTCGTCCGTCGTGTCTGTCGTGTCTGGTGTCTGCGTCCCGTAAAATCTTATAAATTGCAAATCGAATTTAACGATAAACATCGGGATGAGATGGTGCCATATTGAAATCTGTGTGGCTCTACGGTTCATTGTTGGTCCACTTGGAGCCTGCTTAGAGCCCCCCTAATCCTGGTAGCCCTTCCGCTTGTCCTTGTTCAATTGAGACTGATTACATTTGTCAACTGTTGTCTGTGTCTTTGGTGTTCGTCGAGTGAAACAAAACACTTGAGTCCTAGTTTAAGAATTGAATTGATTTCCCAATTGATATTAATGTATCTTTCTTCTCTGCTTTGCAGGTGAGTTCTGAATAAACCATGAATATACCAACACATCGCCTCGGAATCAATAAAAGACGTAAGAAATAACCGACTACGGAAGTACTGCTTCCATCATCATCTGTCTGGCAAATATCAACATGTCTAGACCACTTTCTTTTTCCCTTGTCTCGTTCTTCCCCGGAAGCCCACGAGTCCCTCCCCCCCCTAGAACTTTGTTCATAATTTATAGATCCCACCCCCACCCAAAGGGGAAACAAAAAACAAAAGTCCAAAAGACCAGACAGCGTGGCGACGACAATGACGATGGCAAACGTTTTCCAACAGCTGGAAAAAAGGGGTAACAGGCGGTGGGCACAGCAAAGGGAATATCTACTGGGTTGGGCAGGAACCACGACTAAGGGATACCCTCTTGGGTGAATTTTTTAAGGAACACTAGAGTCTCTTTTGTGATGGAAATGGCGATTAGGAAACTGCTTAAATGAGGAGATATATCCTGGAATGAAATTCTTATTAATTTTTAAAAAATATACAAACTAATTTAAAGAAAAGAGTAAAAAAAAAAAAATTTTTTTAAAGAACATAATAAAAATGTTTTAATTAATTATGCTTTTTTTTTTGTCTGCTACAAAAATTATATAAATTAGTAAAAATAATATTTTTTCAAAAAAATCATTAAAATATTTTAATTGATTTTACATTATTTTTTATCTACTAAATAAATAATATAACGTAGTAAAAATAATATCAGAAAATTATATAAAATAGTAAAACTAATATAAATTTTTAAAAAATCTTAAAAATATTTTAATTAATTTTCTATTATTTTGTATCTACTAAAAAAATAATATAAAATAGTAAAAATAATATCAGAAAATTATAAGCAACAATTCTAAGGATCTTCGACTCCTAATTTCACGCATCATGCAGCAGCGCCCATCGGTCATTGATTGGTATTGATTGCGCCATTAATTCATTGATGGAATCCATTTCAATTCTCCTAACTTCTTTGCTACCCTGCCACCTACAAGGTAGCCGCCAAAGAAAAAGAAAGCAAAAAAAGGGAGACAAAATCCCAACGAATTTCTGGCAGCCGAAAGTCAAAAACTAACTGCCTTTTGTTTGAGACCAATGCGCCATGTGCCCTTTACGGACACACAAACTCCTGTTTCTCGCTGTCTATGTGTGTGTGTGTGTGTGTGTGCGCCTAACGAAGTGTTAGTGTTTGTGTGTGTGCGTGTGCGTGACTCCCCACTACCGCTCTCTCTGGCTTTGTATCCGTGTGGCACGTTCTACGGTTTAACCTTTTTTTTGTTTTTTTTTTTGCTACCCCTTTGGCCATATTGTTGCTCTGTTGGCCATATTCCTCTTGTTGCTATTGTTGCGGGCATAAATAATTCAGAACACACACAAAGCTACACAGAGATGCAGAGATACACAGATACTAGAACTGGAACCTGGATACAGGCTTAAATCTGGTCATAGATACTCTCCGAAGAGTTGGCCTTTTCATTGTTGTGCTTTTTGACTTTTTAAATGCCTACTTTTTGATACATCCTTTTGTTTCGAGAGAGAGGGAGAGGCATGCCTGGAGAGAGACAGAGTGAGGGACAGCCAGAGAGAGGGAGAGCGAGTGTGAGGGATAGCTCCAGTGATTTGTAGGATATTTGCTCCCCTAACTCCTTTCTAAGTCGTTGATTTCTACAAATGCTGAAACCCACAAATTGTCTCTAGTTTAAGCTTGAGAAATTCCTTTGCTGCCATTAAATATTCCCCAAACTTTTGCTTTATGTAATTTTTAAACCACTCCTTAAGCTTTACACTTTATATTCATTAAATACGTTTAAATTGTATATTAAATACTTTTCTTGAATTATTAGATGTGTCTGGTCCACACTTTAAGCCTGCAAACTGTCGGGGAAAATTCATTTTCACATTTATGAAATACTTGCTGAAATTTCTAGCCAAAAAGTTGGCTCCTTGATTCCCACACAAAAATTGCGAGCACTTTTTCATGATTTATATACACTCGGAACATTTGCACTGCTCAGCATTTTCCTCCACCTCTCCTCTGGCAATTATTTGGAAGCCAGTGTGTACCCACATACATACGAGTATATGTACGAGGATGGACATACTTTCCTAAGCGATTTCTCAATTTGCATATGTTTCCAGCAGTGGAGGAACGAATCCTTGAGGGACCCTCTTGAGTTCTGGCCTGGCCTGCCCTGTCCTGGCAGTCAATTTGTTAAATAAATTGAATTATGTTACAGTTTTTGGCAGTTTTCGTATCGTTTCGGCCTCGAGTTGACCTTTTTTGTGGGGTCGTAGGCGTCTGGCTGCTGCTAATAAAATTATTCCCACATATGCGACAACTTTGATGGCCAGAAATCCGTTGCCATTTAGAAACGTGACAACGATATCTCCTGGGCAATCGTATCCCCCGGGCATATTGGACATTGGACTGCCAGTTAGGAACTAATTAAAAAGTTTTGGCCATGGAGAATGAAGAACTTCCGGAGTGGCTATCGGTTGAGCGCTTTTCAGCGGTGGTTTTTTGTTGAGAGATAACTTTTTGTAGAGTGTTGCCAAATTCAATGAAAGTCAATTCAAATTTTATTGATTTCTTTCTTTAAGGCAAAAAAAACCATTCACATGTGCTCGCAAAAGCATATGTTAGGACTTTTTGGGGGATTTTTATGTAGCGGAACCCCCATATAACCAGATGGGATTGAAGAAAAGTGGAAACGTGTTCGGTTACATCTAGAAAGCAACGAATTTCAGTTTAAAAACCTATAGAAATGAATGTTAACCTGTGTGAATGGCTAAATAAACCGATACAAAATTGCATGTATCTCAGTGATGCATTTTCGAATGAAATTCAATTCATATTCTACTGATTTCTTTCATTGAGGCAAAAAAAACCATTCACATGTAATCGCAAAGACATGTTTGAGTACTTTTTAGGGGAGTTTTATGTAGCAAAAACCCAATAGAAACATATGGGATTAAAGAAAAGTGAAAACGTGTGAAAACACCGAAAGAAATGAATGTTAATTTGTGTGAATGGCAAAATAAACCAATACAAACATTTTTGGGTACAAAAAACCAACCAAAGATCACATATCGCGACGTTTAGTGGCGAATGGCAAAATACACCGAGAGTAAAAAAACGTCGGTGAAAAACCTATCGTGCTAAAGCAGCCTCAACGCTCAGAGGATAAATTTCAGCAGAAAAGAATTAAAAAGTAAAACCAAAGCCAAAATAAATATCTCTTTCCTTCCGTTTGCATAGCCGGAAAAAAAATCACCGTGGAAATGAGAAATTATGGCAATGTGTGAATGCCACACAGCCCTCTCTGGGGGGCACGCATTCCCGCAGTCTGGAGAATAATTAATAATGAGAGCGAACGGAGAGCGGAAGCGGAAATCCAATTACCATTTTTTTCTTTTTTTTTTTTGTTGAAAAAGAAGAAAAGTTTATGTGAATTTTTTAAGCAAAATATAAGAGAAATTAACTCCACTTCGAGGGACATGTGGCATGCGTAATATGAGCGTGGATTTTAGTGCCACATCGTAAAATCCATAGCCTTTTAGGGGTTAAGGAGTCTATAGAGAGAGGCAGAGGAGGAGAGGGGAGATAAAAGCCAATTGACAAACTTCGGTCCTCGTTGCTCTTCGTCGTCTATTTTTTATGACTCTCTTCAGGAGCTATTAACGCGCGCTCATGGGCCTCGTCCCCGTCCTGCCAGTCCTGCTGTCTCCTAATTAGATTTGAGGCTGTACGGGTATGGTCCTGTGGATGTCCTGTGGGAAGTGGCACCGCTTTTTTCGGGGGCAGCCAATTGGCGACCATAAAACGTAAGCGCAATAAACCCCTACTTTCTTTTCGGTTGGAAAGCATTGCTAATGGAAATTAATGTTGGGGAAAAAGGGCAAGAACCGAGGACTGTCAGAAAGGCGAGTCAAAGGACTGTCATTGGTAGTAAAATAGGAATAAAGTACTAGACCAGGACCAGGATGGCACTGCCATGGCAGTCCTTGGCGATTGCTGGGCACATATTCGTAAGTTACTTAATTAACTTCCAGGTAAAGTTATGGGCCAACAAGTGATGTTAGGAGAAGGCCAAGAAAATAGAGAGAGAGAGAGATGCTTAGCCCTTAAAGAGGTTATAGTACTCGGTATCAAAGTTGGTTCCTTTTGGCTTAATTAAAGCATTTATGAAGGGGCAAAAGTTCGCTTTGGCCAAGAGCTGCTTCAATCGTTTGGCAAAGTTGTTGGCCAAGGAAATTCAGTTGCTTGGAAGGGATTTGTAAGCCCTAATTAAGAGAGAGAAAAAGAGAAAAAGAAGTACTTGTAGTTATTGCAAAAGTTTAATGCTTTTAGTCTTAAAAGGAGGATGGAAAATCGAATAGATTTCCCATAGAATTACACAGGAAATTCCCCCAGAATATCTTTCAAATCTTCCATAAGTTTATCTTCCTTTCAGTCTCAAATTATCTCCCAACTTTAATCGACATTCCCTTGAGACAACAACAGAAGTGGTTCGTGGTTTCCCTACTCGTTTTTTTGGACCCCAACCGAAAGCTAGCCGCAGAATTCCCCCACTGATATATTTACCTTTCATCGAATGCACCATAAAATCCAACAGAGTTTTCCAGAAGAGGAAAAACAAACACCAGAGCAGAGCAGAGCGGAGCAGAGCCGGGGCTGACACGGTCCATGGGGCAGAGCAGAGACCGTTGTGTGTGTGTGTGTGAAAACTGCTGCTGAAAAGCGACTTTCAATTAATATACGAGTATGCGAGTGTACGGGAATTGAGAGAGAGAGAGAGAGAAAGAGGCGTTTAAAATTCGCCAACAGTCGGCGGCGCCCCTTTAACAGGCAATAACGACCGGGGAGCCAAAAGCCACAGGCCAAACACGCACATGTCCTTTAAAGTCCCCCTGCCCGGTGCCCGGTGCCCGGCCTGTGTTCTGTCCTCCTGTTCGCACCATTTTGTATGTATTTTTTTACAAAAAATACTTTCAGAGGAACACGCACTTGTCCTTGTCCTTGTCCCTGCCCCGCCCCCCCAGGGACTCGTAAATTGTGCATTTTCTTCATTGTTGCTAATTTATATGACACGCCAGAGATAGAGAGAGAGAGAGAGAGAGCGGGGAGAAAGTGCAGACAGGGAGAGGGATCATCGCCGGATAAGGCGCTAATCCAAAGCAAATAATGTGCTCTGCCAAAAATTGCATGTTTCATGGCCCCCCAGAAGGGCTGCAGAGCTAGAGCTGGAGAAAAGCTAGAGAATTGAGAGCGAAAAAGAAATAGCAACCCAACAAAAAAAAAACGAGGAATGGGAGAAGTAAACCGAAAGCACGTAACTTTTGGTTAACCAAATGGAATATGACGGTGCTCCGGACCCTCCACCCCCATCTCAGAGGAGAGAGAGAGAGGGAGGGAGGACGAGTGAAAGGGAGACCTGCTCCCCAGGCGCAATTCCACCCACCGGTTGGCCTGTTGTGTTGGTTCAAATTACCTGAAAGTCCTTTTGGGCTTTTGAGTTGTTACACACACAGACAGAATGCTGCAGGGCCACTAAGGGCGGAAGGATAGAAGGGTGGAAGGATGGAAGGATGGAAGGGTGGACTACTGCAATTTGCTGATTCTTGGATTTGGAAATCTCTAAGAATATGATATGCACATGCATATACGGGTATTAAGTGGCATAAGAGAGGGCTTAGCGGAACAGAACAGAAAGGAACCGAACGGCTGATGGCTGATGGCAGAGGAAGAACATTTTGTAACAACAGGAAGCAGAGATTAAGGGAGATTTCCTTCTTGGCTGTTGGCGAGGAAAAAACAGTGAAAACTATTATTATTATGGGTGGCAGAGGCTCTGTGACCCATTTTTGGCTCCCTAATCGATGTTTTTATTGGCTCCAAATATGTTTCTCAGGGGGAAAAAGCATGGAAATCTTTTAGGGACTAAATTGAAGTGAAAAATGTTAAAAAAATTGATATTTAATGTATAAAATAAATATAATAATAATTAAATAATAATACACACAAAAAAATATACACATATTTTATAAAATAATATAAAATAAATATAATAATTATTAAAAAATATTATATATGTATACAAAGAATATAAAAATATTGTTTAAAAATATATTAAATAAATATAATACTAATTAAATATTAAAATATAAAAAAAAAAATACAAATATTGTATAAAATAAAATAAAAGGAATATAAAAATAATTAAAAAATAATATATATAAAAAAATATACATATATTGTATAAAATAATATAAAATACATATAAAAAAATACTAAATAATAATATATATAAAAATAAGTATTAATTAAGCATCTCTAATTTCGGGATAAATTAAGTATTCATTTCATATCTAATTTAACATTTAAATGCCCTTAAAAGTTCTTTGTCTATACCCCCAATTGTTCACCTTCAAAGTGTGTATCCCTCTCTCTCTCCCTCTCTCTCTCTCTCTCTCTCTCTCTCATTCCTCTAACCTCAATTACTTTCCCTAATCATAGTTACAATTCTTAAACCACAGAAACGCCGAGGAGCCAACAGCCACGTACTCGTACGAGAGCAGAGCATGAACCTAATTACCAAGTTTCCAAATCTAATAACTTTATGGCTCTCTGTCTGTCTGTGGCTTTCGCTGGCAAGTTGCTGCCTTCCACTCGGACACAATCCGCTTAAGTCTGCAGTGAAATTTGTGTGTGAATTAAGAGATTTTTATCCCCCTCCCCCTGCACCACTCATGTGCCATGGAAAAAGATGAAAACTCATTTAGACATTACATCGGCCAGGGGATCTGCCGTTTTCCCTCCTAATCCTAGACCAAAAAAACTTTGTTGCATTATTTCAAGACAAGTTTTGAAATAAAAATGAGGCAAAAAATTGTGATGCAGGGATATGTGTCCAGAGAAGGGAAGGACTACCAGTAGCTGTGGAGGCGTCACACTGCAGGCTGCTGGCTGCTGCTGTGCCACATTGTATGAGGTGCTGGATGGTTACTATTTTTGCATGGCAGCCCAAAAGTTGAAAGAATATTTAGTGTCTGGCCATAAACTGAACAATTTGCTGTCAAATTATGCCTTTGAAAGGCACGGCACGAGTTTCAGCAGAGAGCGGGCTGTATGGTGGGGTGTTCATTGTCGTAAAAAGCACATGAAACTGTGGGGCAACACTTGAGGCAAGCACAGAGAGAGGGAGAGCCGAAAGTATATGCAACATTTTTGGACATTTTTATGGTAGCAACGGAAATGAGACGACGAGGACTGGACGGGGAGGCAGCAGGCACTCTTTTAAGCTATTTATTGAACAACAAAGGGGGTGGGGAGGGGGGAAGGCTGGGGGATGCACTTAACATGTGTGAAAAATGCGTTCAAGGCAAAAACCGAAGGAGCCCCAGGTATAAGGTCCGTTTAGTTTTCCACAATCTCTTCATGTATGTGTGTGCGTGTGTGTGTGTGTATGTGCCTCTGTTTTCCATTTTCCCGTATTCTGTTTTTCCGCTTCGTTGTGGCGTTTCGCCTGGCAAATTGCCATACAGTAAAAAAAAAACAAAACAGAAACCGTTTTCAAGCCCCACAAAATATGCAACATACAAAATTTGTGCATGCCATAGCTGTGCATCTGTATGTGTGTGTGTGGCATGCCCCACAAAACCATGTTAAAATGTGGCGCATTGCATTTTTTTCCACAGCTCTGGGATTTTTTGGTTTTGAATTAAACAACGCACGTATTTCACACCTTGCCCCCCCAAGAACTTTAGGGGGGTGGTGGGGCGGTGAGGCCTGGAAATGGAAACCTTGAGGCTAAACGAAACGCGTTTAACCATATGACTGACGACCGACGACTGACTGAATGAACCTAACCGACTGAAGTGGATTGGATGGCTGAATGCCTCGCTGGCTCCTGGCTCCTGGCTCCCGGCTCCCGGCTCCTGCCACCTGAAGGGAAATGAGTGATAATTGTGTGATGCACATGAGACGAGTGTTTGGCTTGCACAGGTGCACACGGAAAACTGCAATAATTTCCTCATGCGAGAAAGCAATTTAAATTCCATTTTGCTAGAGTTCCCACATTTCCACATCCTGCCTTCAGGGGGGAAGCTGCAAAAATTAATTTGATTTTAATGGCAATTATATTTTGAGATGCTAGAGACTGTGGGATGTCCGGTTAGCAGGTTTATGGCTGAAAAATAGTGCAAAACTGGAACTATTTGGAGCTGTAATATATTTCTTTTCAGAGTACTTTCCCAAGGCACAGCATTCGTTGGAACCAACCGATCGCACTCGGAATAGCCAGATGCGACATGTTTGATGGCGAAGCACAGGTTCGATCACGTTCCATGCCAGCCAGGCCTTTCTGAAGGCAGATACACGCCCATGCCTGTATGAAAGATACTTTTCAGTGGTGCTCGAGCCAGGTCCAAACCCTTCGATCGCTCCATGTTCCAAGTTGACTTAAAAAAAAACCCCCAAACAAATGTTAAAACCCCGGGCAAAACCTCTACTTCTTTTTGTGACTATATTTCCTATAGAATCTCAGATAAGATACTGCAAATCGATCTTCCAATGGGCAAAATATCGATGTGTCTATCCAAGGCCCCTTCCCTAACCAATTGCCCATTTTCCCTTGTCTCCAGGCAATCCTTGCCGACACACACGCAGCATGTTGACTGCTTGTGTCGCCTTTCATTTGTAGTCTTGCGTCCCCCCACTTTTCCTGCCAGTCACGCACAACTTTCACTGATTGTTTAGACTGCCAACGCGCAACGCGTCGCCTCACCTAAGTATGCAACAAATTGTTGTTGCATCTGGTGCACCCCCAAACCCTCTCTGTGTTCTGGTTTTTTTTTTTTGGCACTTGACTTGTCGTCGGGTGGCCCCTGTTCTGCCACCTTCCACCTTCTGCTTAACTTGCTTTAGTTTCCACAAAACTGGGGCTGCCATGAGTGCACTGTTAGGGGTTAAGGGGTGAAGGGTTACCTGGTAAGCCGTTAACGTGACGCGTCGCCGAGTGTTGACAGTGTTTTAAGTGCTTGTTCGGAAGGAGGAAGCCTCGTGGCTTCCCCCGACTTTTCGCTTCATTAAGTTCCGCATTTTCATTGCGGTTTTTGGCCCCACATGGAGATATTCCATTCTCCCCTTTTAACTTTAGTATTTGGGTCTGTCTTCTGGTTTTTATTTTTCTATACTTTTCGGGGATTTTGTCCTCATTTTTTGGCATTTTTCTGTGGCCTTTCTTCCACTGCTTTGGCTTTTCCTTGCCCCACCACTGTTTTCCTCCAGCTTTTCCACTGTTCTGTCTGCGTGGCTGTGTTTATTTAAGACAACATAAATTTCCATCTTGATCCGTTGCGGCAAAACTTTCCTCATCATTCACATTCGCTTGTTTTGCTCAGTGAACACTAGAGCCACTCTTTTGCCATACTTATTTCCGGCTTTCCCCATTGCCAAACTGGGGGCTGTGGCTCTGCATTGTTCCCTCGTTTTCAGCACAGCTTTTCATGCACTCCTCAGTCAGTGCTTTTCCTACGCTCCAGACACTGCTTTTCCTACTCCTCAGCCACTGCTTTTCCCACTCCTCACCCACTGCTTTTGCTACTCCTCATCCACTGCTTTTGCTACTCCTCAGCCACTGCTTTTGCTACTCTCGAGCCACTGCTTTTGCTACTCCTCAGCCACTGCTTTTGCTACTCTCGAGCCACTGCTTTTCCTACTCTCAAACCTCCGTTCTTCCCACTCTCCAAGCCCCCGCTTTTCCACTGATTTACTCCCTCGTTTTCAAATAGATTTTTCCGGTATTTGAATTTTTTATTATTTTAGGAAATTATACGAGGCCCCTCCCCTCATCCGACACTCTTCCATGTCTAGACGAAGAGCAGGGAAGCGCCCAAAAAATGGCAAAAACTTTGCCGCGGTATTAGTTCATTATTTCTCTATGTATGTATGTGTGTGTGTGTGTGTTTGTGTGTGTGTGGGTGCTTCCTAATTTCCGTTATCGCCTTGGGGCCAGTCAAATTTGCTTCTCGCTTTTTTTGGTGTGTATTTTATTTCAACATAAATCTGAAAAACCTTTTGTTCCCTTCCGATATCTGATTTCTGCCCTCAAGGGTCGTAACTGTATAAATTTATGCCCCAAAGGAGGATGGGTGTGGGGGCGATATTTTAATTAGTTTTTGCCCAAAAAAATAATGACCTTTTGGCTTTATCTATAAATTTTGATTGGAGGCGAAGCCAGAGAGCAGCCACCACCCACTGAAAAGCAAATTGAAACCTTAACACCCGTGCCACACGATCCACCCCTCCGCCAAACAAATTTGTATTTTCCTTTATTGGAAAAACTACCACCCCGCCCCCTCCTCCGCCTAGGCCAAGCGGCAGGTCAACAAATTTTGATTAATGCGTTTCAATAATAATTTTTTGCTATTTTACCCTCGGGGGTGGGAGGGCAGGGATTTCCCGTGAATTCGTTTCACATTTGCAACTAATGCACTCTAATGGTTTCATTTCGTTGTGCCACGGTGCCAAGGGGCAAGTGGAATGAATTGCAATATGCCACCCCCGTTTTGTGGCAGCCGCAACGCTCGTCGAATAATTTGTTCTGGAGTTACTTGCGATTTTCTAGCCGGGTTCGAAAAGTTTTTCAATCATTGCAGATTGAATCCGAACCGAGCGAAAAATGCACATGAAACAATCCGTTGCGTGGGGGAGGGGGGGTGTTAAAGAAGAAACTATAAAGCACTTGAAGGGAAACAACCCCGCACTCTCTCTCGCTCTCCCTCCCTCCCTCCTCCTCTCAACATTAATTGTTTTCCCTGGCAGTCTTTTGTTTAAAAACTTTTTTAGCTTCTTCCAACAATTACATTGTTCCCCCTGCCCCTGCCCCTGCCCCTTCCCCTCCTCTTGCATAAGTTTTAAGTAATTTAACTTCTGACGAGCTTTTCCGCTCCCTCCTCCCTTGCCCCCAAAAAAAGATTTTATGCAAATTTTCGCTTTAGAATTCTTTTTTAAGCGTTTTCCAATTGTTCTGGCTGCCAAAAATTTCCCAAAAGCCCATTCAAGTGTGAATTGATTTTTCTGTAAAAATATAATTTAAATTATGGAAAAAAATTCTTTTCCCTTTTTTATCTGGGAAAAACTTATACAAGTTCTCTTTCAGTTCTCTTTGATTCCCAGAAACCCCATTAGTATTTCCATAAAATATCCTAGAAATAAAAGCAGCAGCCATACTGTAGAGAGAAAAAAAGTCGGCCACTCAGACGACGATGACTCGTAAAGTGGCAAAGGACCTCCAGCGCCCACACTTGTGCTTTATGGGGTAACCCTTGCACACCCACCCACACATCCTGTATTTATGATTATTGTTATTGTACTACAGGTACGATATTTATATATATATGTGTGTATGTGTATGTGTATATCCTGTATGTATGACGCCATCTTGCGTGCACCTGATGTTGTTTTTCCGGCTGTCGGAGTCAATTTGTGTCAGCCATAAAAATAGTCGGAGAGGCAGCGGCGGAGGCAAGGAGAATCGTGTTGGATTAGTCGTTGGGGGAGTTTTGCAGGCGGAATGCATTTATTTTAAGTTCAATCAAAGACCGGCAACAGGACGCTGGCAGGGAACGCATTTATTTGCTAAAATTCTTTGCCATCTGGTATTTGTGAGGAGCTATTTTTCTGCCAAAGATTTCCAAGTATTTATTTCCGTGGTGCTCTACCTGGCTTTCTTTTACTTTTCAGCAGCTTTTCTTCCACACCTCTCCAGGGCATTGGAATTCCTCTGACATTGAGGTGCAATGAAAGCAGTCTAGGTCCTGCCCTGCCCCGCCCTAAAGTATGCAGCATGTCTTGAATGCCTCTCCTCATACGGCATCTACAGAATGTGTCTTCAATGCATTCCTTTTTGGGAGTATGCCTTTAATGAGAGAGAGAGGCAGAGAGAGGGAGAATGGAAACCAATTACCCTGGCTCCAAAAAAACAATAGAGATACAGAGTGGAAAAGTGGAAAGAGGAAAACCTAATTTCAATCAATTTGTGCCCCTAACAAGCGACAGATTGCCAACCTAACGAATCAATTTGATTTCCCAAAGAGGAAAAAGACAAAAGAAAAGCGTCGACAAACGGCAGCAAATTTCGCATTTCATTACAAAACTAAAGGCAGTCGCCGTCGCAGTCGCAGAGATGTGGGAAATTTGGCAAACAGATGCGGGCTTAAAGGGTTTAAGGGGGTTTAAGGGGCAGAGCTTTCACACAGCTTGCACTCAATCGATTTGTTGCAGTTGCAAGGAGCCTGGAGGGAGTGATGAGAGTTGGAGGCATCCTTCGATGCACCAGTAGGAGGAGCCGAAGGAACAGAAGTGGCATCATTACTCAAGCAAATGGGGTCATCACCAACAACCCAGAGTCGGTCGAAGGGTCGGGCCAGGAGTTCCGACTACCGACTCCCGACTCCCGAAACAGGCCAGACAACAAGTGCAATCAATTTTCGGGGTAAAAGGCAATGCGAATGCATTTCCTCACTCATTCATCCTCAATCGCCCAATGGCCGTGCCCCATGGCCTGATGCTGGCAATTGAAATGCAAAAATATTTGGAAATTCCATTGGATCCACTGCCACTGGCCGGCCGAGGCGGGGCGGGGAGGAGTCGAGTGGATGCGGTGGAAGTGCAACATTCTTGCGGCTAATGAGCATATCCTGTGGCGCCCCTCCCCCCTCCGTAATTATAATGCACTCCCTTTAAATGCTCATCGATTGGAATGAAGATATCTTCATGATTGACAGATTCCCATGAAAGCCGGGCCTCTCCCCGACCAGGAGTGGTTTGTGGGATGGATCGGAGTGGACTGCAGTTCCATAACCCTTTATCCAATATTCTTTCTTTCAAATGCAAACATTACTGACAATTTCCACTCGCTTTTCCCGACATTTTCCGGTCCCCAAACCAAAAAAAAAAACTGGCTGACAGTCCAAAAGCCAATAAATTCCGTTTGCTGTGACTGTGTGTCCTGTGTGCACCTCTGTGTGTCTTGGATGTTTGCTAAAGGACGACGGTGGTCCATGCAGGTGCAGCAGGACCCCTGGTCTGCAGGACTGCAAGACTGGGAAATGGCCAAGGCGGCCTTTTATTTTGTTGGCTCTCTCTCGCTATGCAAATGAAGCTCCAGTTTATTCCTCGCTGATTTTTCCACAAAATAAAGAATTGGCTTTATAAATGACAGGTTTTTTCTCCCAGCAGCAAGTGATTCATCAAATGCTGCACTTCCCCGAGAGAGAGCGAGAGACCTTCTGTCGTTTTGTTTGCTGGGAAAATATTCCCCATTAAACCCATTTGGGAATCAAATCTCGACCACTTTCGGCGTGCATTAACGATGGGAAAATGGCTGGGAAATTATCAATTCATTTGGAATATTAATTTTTGTAAAAAACCATCATTTAAATGACCAATACGTGTACTCGTCGACATTTGTCGGTATTGTTATTACTGCACTTGAATTCGAACATTAAATGCGCGAGGAGTTACATTTCATACGTGAAGCAATTGAATGGCCATCAATTAATATGAAAACACACAACACATTTGTTCCTGTCCGGCCCTGTCCATGCCTGTCCGTGGCTGTCCGCCTGTCCGTGGCTGTCGTTTGGTTCTCTGTTCTCCTGCTGTCAATGTCATTTATATTTCCCAGCCACACGGCCGGCCTGCCACACGCTTTGCTGCATAATTTAATATCAAATTACTCCATTGTGTGGGGGGGGGGGGGGGTTGGGTTTTTTTTTCAATTAATTTTCAACAATAAAGTACTCCGAGGGGGGGGGGGGGGGAGAGAAAAATACATTTACCGCATTCATTTAAAAGAATTTTCACATCAACAAATGAGTCGTTAATCAGTGGACGGGAATGGCGGCAAATCAATAAAAATAATAAATGCGGCAGCAACAAAATTATATTTATTTCACCTATGCAGTGGCTGGCGAACTGTGATAAAAGGCGCTTCTAATAAAACTGTGGACCAAGCAGAAGCAGAGCCTGAAGCTGAATTTCGGGCAACTTTATGGCTAGTAGTTCCTTCCCAACTGTAGGGCGAGCAGTCGTTGTAGAACTGTAATAAAATTAAAAGTTCAGCAACAGAAATTATATGTCTTACACATATGTACAGTCCATGTAAAACTGTGATCGACCAGTTACTCTAAAACTGTACTATGTTTCAGTGGATATAAGACTGTGTCCATTCTGTTATTCTAAAACTTAACTCAATTCGGTTAATGTAAAACTGCGACCAATCAGCTTCTCTAAAATTTTAATAAGTTCAGCGGATGTAAAACTAACCAGCCAGCTGCTCTAAAACTGTATTCCGTTCCGTTTTGGTGGTGGCTAAGAGTGATGATCAAACTGTAACTAACCCAGTGGATGTAAAACGGTAACCAGGCTGTTACTCGAAAACTGCAATGATGGATGTCAAACTGAGAATCAAAACTTTTCTGTCAAACTTTGAAGCCAGTTGAAAACCAAAGCCACTGCAGTGGCTGCAGTGGCTTTCAAACGTTGGGCAAGCAGCACCCTTAACAGTGCAGTGCAGACAGTCCCTGTACAACTGCAAATCAAATGACACCCAAATCGGAATAAATTCTTATTGAAATCCGAAACTATCCCATCATCATCATCATCCACCATATCTTCCATCTCTATCCGCAACATCTCCATTAGGAGGGATATTTGCAAGGTCCAGAGGACACGCTTGTTTGTTTTTTTTTTCTGTCGGACTCCTTTGGGGTATGTCCTAAGTGCAGCCAGGCACTCTTATCCTTCGCCGGCTTTGGTCTAGCAGCAGCAGCAGCAACCCTCGTAAGATGAAGATTTGCCAAAAGAGATATGTATTGCTCCCCCAATTGCTATAAAAACAGAGGGAGAGTACTCGTGCCGAGTGGGTCTCGGCTCTCGAAAAGGTCACAAATTTACAACAGCTGATCCTCTGGGTTTATTATTGAATTTCCTCTGCTGTGTGTGATGTGTGCCACCCTCGGGGGACAGTTTTTGCAGACGGTTGTGGGCCTTTTACCTGATTGGAAGGAAGGCCAGAAAAAGGACGACGGACGGACGGACCGACCGCCCCACAGGCGCACAGTCATGGTCGATGGTCGTCGTCTCAATCTTTTGCTCTTCCATGGAAACAATTATGTATTTTGGGTGTCTAAGAGATTTCCATTTCCTGCTTAGCTGAGGGTAGGATTTTTACCCCTGAGGCTGCACCTTTGCGGAAAGGAAAGGAAAGCAGGGGGAAAACAGTTTTGTTTATCCTGCCATAAAAGTAGCCCCCGGGTTGCGGCCACATGATGGAAGTTTAGCGTATGGCTGGAAAATGTTTAACCAAATGAAAAATACCAAGGAAACGACCGAGCAAGAACGAATCCATAAATATGCAATGCAAAGTGCGTGGGCCCTGCCCTCGAATGAGCATAACTTTTGGTCGCTCCCTCAATTGTTGTTTGGCACAAATTGTCGCCATTTTCTATAAATATTTTAACAAAAGCCGAGCAGAGCGAAAACTTAAAAAACAAAAACCAAGAAAAAAACCAGGAAAACATTTTCATTTTTATGGCATCGTTGCTCTGACGAGGGAAACGGAAACAAAGGGCAAAACAACACACCGGAACGGCATCCAATATACATATGCAAATGGTGAGGTGGCACTGGTTGGGTGAGGGGTGAAGGGACTCCCGCAGAGTAGTTTCTCTGGGGATCAGAAGTGGAAGTACTTTGGAATATGCTAATGCAAAAGGGGATTATTCTCTCGAGTAAACTGATGGATGGCCCAAATAATGAGAAATTTATGTGTCTTAGTACTCATTTTGGTGGCGCAACATACAGCAGTGCACCTCTGTCGATTTGGGAAAAGGTTTCCTGTGTGTCCGCCTGGAAAAAGAGTTTCAACAGATTGATTCCACATGAAATAGTGAGAAATTTATGTTCTTTAGTCCTCATTTTGGTCGCGCAACATGCAGCAGTGCCCCCCAGTCGGTTGGTGAAAAAGTTTCCTATATTTCCGCCTGAAAAAAAGATTGATCCCACATGAAAACTGGACAAAGAAAATATGAAAAATCCTCGGATCAATATACAAATAATTCCCTGCCATTAAATCTTTAAGTATTCCAGGTTTTTTGTACGACTGTTGAATTTTTTGTAGCCCCTTTGGAGAGTGGCTGTTGGGAGTGGGTGCCTGGTACCCCCCACAGTCATCTTTCGCTGCTGTTGACACCTTTTTCACACACACACACACAGCCCTTAACTGTGTGACAGTTTACAGCTTGCCGGAGCCCGGGCGGCACTCACTTGGTGGCACTCGGCGCCCCCCCCGAGAGCGCTTCAGGCCTCTCACCTGCACCTGTCACAGGCGTTAACACTGTGTAATATTTTCCCCGTTTGGGAGCCAAGGAATCATCGCACGAGCACGAGCACGAGCACCAGTGCCTTCCCAACCGCCCACTTAATTGAAAATCCAAACTGCATTTCCCTTGAGTGTGGGGGCGGGGAGTGGCAGCAGAGGTTAAATTAATTAGCTACTAATTAAATGGTGCACATATTTATATACGAGTAGGGTCTGGCTTCCTGTCTGGCTGCCACCTGGAGGATCCTCAAGCACTGCTCCTCCCTTCATTTACGGTGTTTAAGAATTAACCATTTTCATTGGCTCGCTTTTTTTCCTATATAAACCGCATTCAAGTCACATTGGGGGTCTCTAATCGCGCCCCTCCCTCTTTTAGCCATTTATCAGAGACGCCTCCGACCCGCTATGGCGCTCTGCATCCCCACGAGTTGATTAATTAAATTGTTGACAATTTTAAAAGCTTCCCCATGGCAAAAGTGAAGGCATTATTCACAGCTTAACATATCCCTCTTCCTCTGTTTCACACTAGCTTTGGCTCCCCCTTTAGCTCCCTCTCTTTCACACCAGCATATAGCTCCCCTTTTGCTCCCTCTCCCTACTTCTTTTTTGCTGTGAATGCTTGCCCCTTGGTTTTATTGCTTTCCATGGTCCATCCATCGTCCATCGTCTGTTGTCGGTGACAAATGCAGTAGAAAATTAGCTTGCTCTTGCGGTTTGCTGAGGATGAAAACTGGCCACGAGGGTGGAGGATTCAATAAACAACTTTGGGTATTAGAAACTGTAATCAGCAGGACACTCTCTTCCATCCATCTCCCACGGGTCTAAGCCATATGCTCTGCGCTGTCACTCATTGAGTTTGATGAGTCTCCACTGAGAACGCGAGCGAGCGGCCAATGGCTTGTAAAAGTTAATATTCTGGGACTCTCGCCCCCCCATACCCACTTGCCATTAATTTATCTCTACGTGCAATGCTGTGTGGCACTTAAATTTGATTGGAGGCAGCGACAGGAGTCGACAGTCGACAGCAGCAGTAGAGTGTGTGTCGTTCCATAAGTCAATTTTAATTGAAACCGCAACAAAACAATTAAAACTAAGCCCATGGCCAGTCCTAACCACACGTGTAGGTTTACCGTTTTTGATACCCTTTAAGGGTGGGTATAAAGGAGTCTTGGCTCGTCGCGTACGGGCGAGGCTAGTGAGCCGGGGGTAGGCGCAAGGGCAAGGGCCAGATCATAGTTTTTGCTGATTTTTTATAAACAAACAAACTAGTTTTTTCTAGGCAAAAAAAATATATAATATGGGAAAAATATGAAAAATATGTGGAAGCACATGTCTTTGTGGGGAAAAACGTAGTTTTTTTGTAGGGAAAATTGCAGTAAATGTGAGAAATTGTGGTCTCATATGTTTACAGATGGTTCTTCAAAGTTTTGCCTCATATTCGAGACAGTTTCCATAAGAACTAGTGTTTCTTCAGGGTATCTCTAGGGTATCTTCCTCCTTGTCTCCTAAAGAGTATCCAAAGCTTCGCCTGTCACAGACAGCCCTGCTGTTTCCCGTTTTATGATGATATCCTAAGGGTCCTCTCCCCCATTGCTGCGTGTGTGCTGTCTGCTGAGAGAGAGAGAGAGCAAGGGAGCAAGGGAGCGAGGTATTAACTTAACTTTTTCCACCAAACTCAATTAAAATGTTGAACAAAAATTGCATATGCATGGCAGCAGGCGGAAAGTAAACAAATCTATTCAAGTGTCTGTGTGTGTATCTGTGTGCGTGTGTGTGTGCTGCATAAATTAATAAACTTGATAGTGAGATATGTGAGGGGGGAGAGAGGGATGGTGGCACTCCACGCAGAGCATAAAAACTAAACGAGCTTTGAGGACTGCAGAGGGGCCACACGTACGTGACGCCAAGGGAGGAGATAGTGAAAGAAAGCCAGAGGTAGAGCGGATGTTAGTTTCATAGAAAGAGAGGGAGAGACAGAGCGGATGCTGCTGGAGAGAGAGAGAGAGAGAGACAGGGAGCTGGGAGTAGCAGCAATTAAAATTTTAGTAGTTGCCCAGCCGCGTGGCATGAATGTGGGGAGGGGTAGGGGTATCCATAGGGAGCGCTGGTGTCAACACGTATGCCCTCCCCACCGCTTTGCTCTCGAGTCCTATCCTATTAATGACAAACACATGCCACACACACACAGACACAGAGAGAGAGAGAGGAAATGAGAAGAGGGAGAGCCGCTTCCGGTGTTGCCAAATCGACAGCGACATCCTCCTCCTGCTGCTGCTGCTGCTGTGGCAGAGGCATACATAAATTCCGTGTTGCATACTTTTATGCGTTTACCTGAAGGCCCACTGGCAGACGGAAAGGGACTACTCTTGCCAGGGTATGCTCAAGAGTAAGGTGAGGTCTGTAGAGATCTAAAGGTGGAGGTACCCTGATCGCAGCGGTGGCCAGGCTTGTCGAATCGAACAGTCATGTACACGACATGTATGTTGTTTTTAGTCTAACCTTCTATTGCACATACCCCGCCATGGGCCTCTAGTCCCCGAATCTCGAATGATGTTTGCAAAGCGCTTAATGATGCGTGGCATGTATGTATGGGGGGGTGGGGGGCGGGGGGTGTCCTTTGTACCCCTGTTTATGTCCGTTGAGAGCAATGCAATACACTTGCAATTAAGCAGCAGTCATGTGCAAGTTTTTGGCAGTGAAAGCAGCTCCAATTTCGACCTGTCAACACCATAGACACGCCTCTCGACAGTGCATGGAATTTTTAAGCAGTTCCCCCAACAATTTACTTCTGTATGCAGCCATTAAAACTGGAGAATCCTTGGCCTGGAACCAGATTTAAATGGAAGTCCATGCGAAAGGCCATAACTAATGCTGTCAGCAGAATGTTTATTGTAATTACGAAATGTGTGCAGCCTTTAAATAACAATTTGCCAAAGAATTTTCCTGCAAAACAATGAAAATCAATTAACAAAATGTACAACAAATTGTCGGCACGAACAGCAGGGAGCAGGGAGTGTGTTTTGTTTAGCGATCTATCTCGCCAAAGACTATGTCGAGGGAGCCAATGATGGCCACCACATCGGCCAGGAGGTGAGTGGGCGCCAGTTTGGCCATCAGCGCCAGATGGGCATAGGATGCCGGACGTATCTTGCAGCGATAGGGACGTGTGCTGCCGTCGGAGACCAGATAGACACCGAACTCCCCCTTGGGCGACTCCACGGCGGTGTAGGTCTGTCCGGGCGGCACGAAGATGCCCTGCGAAAAGTGCTTGAAGTGATGGATGAGATCCTCCATGCCGGTCTTCATGTTGCGACGCTGCGGCGGAGTGATCTTCCGATCGTCCACCTTGATCTCTCCGGGTGGCATGAGCTCGAGGCACTGCAGGATGATGTCCAGCGACTCACGCATCTCGCGCATGCGGACGAGGTAGCGATCGTAGCAGTCGCCATTGGTGCCGACGACGACATTGAAGTCGATCTCGTCGTAGGCATCGTAGGGCTGCTGCTTGCGCAGATCCCACTTGATGCCGCAGGCCCGGAGAACGGGGCCCGTGCAGCCGTAGTTGAGGGCGTCGTGCGCCGTGATGCATCCGATGCCGATGTTGCGCATGCGCCAGATGCGGTTCTCTGTGGCCAGATCCTCCACCTCGTCCAGGCGATCCTTGAACTGACTGATGAAGTGGTACAGATCCTCGCAGAAGCCCAGAGGCAGGTCGCAGGCCACGCCACCCGGACGGATGTAGGCGGCATGCAGGCGGGCCCCCGAGGCACGCTCCGAGAACTCGTAGAGCTTCTCGCGCTCCTCGAACAGCCAGAAGAGTGGTGTAATGCCGCCGCAGTCGAGGATCGACGAGGATATGGCCATTGTGTGGTTGGTCAGGCGCATTATCTCCGCGAACATCGTGCGAATGAACCGCGCCCGACGCGGCACCTCGATGTTCAGCAGCTTCTCCACGGCCAAAGCATAGGCCTGCTCGTTGGCCATGCAGGACACGTAGTCCAGGCGATCGAAGTAGGGCAGGGCCTGCAGGTAGGTCTTGTACTCGATCAGCTTCTCGGTGCCGCGGTGCAGCAGGCCGATGTGCGGATCCGCCGACATCACCGTCTCGTTGTCCAGCTCCAGAATCATCCGGAGCACGCCGTGGGCCGCCGGATGGGCGGGCCCAAAGTTGATGAATTTCGTGCGAAAAGTGCGATCCACTGGCGGCGGCTTCTTGCCCGTGGCCGAGGGTCGCTGCTGCCACTGATCCCCGGTGGGGTACATGACCACGCTGGCATACTCCTTGAGATGCTCCGGATCGGGATACCAGTAGTGCGTGTCCCGCGGCTCGTACGGGGGTCCTGGGATATACCCAAAGTCCTCCTCACATTGGGGTTCGGGATCGCCTGTTGTTTCTGTGGAGGGTTTTTTCCGAGGGGGGTTAATTGGACTCTTGGGAGGAATAAATACTCACTATTTTTATCCGCTGAAAAGAAACGCAGCTTTGGGTTACCTTTCCCCAGAAATGTTGTGCCAAAAGTTGTCTTTAGTTTTTCCATATCGAAGAACCTCTGCCTCAAGCGATTCTTCATGGCCACGAAGCGTGTAATTTCCTTGGGTGTGAACAGATGACGAGCCAATCGACGGAAGCCCTCCATTTCGAGAAAATCTTTTCCTTTGCTCGTCAGAAAAATAAATACAAAATGAAGTTTTCCTTGGTTTGAATGAAGTCTCAGTGAAAGGCTACTCTTTATGGGAATTTATTGAAAAGGAATATGCCCGAAAATCATCCACCCGTTTGTTCTTTTGCAGATCTTCGAGGATCACTATCACTTTGCACATCACAAGGTCTCGAAGCGTTCCCTCTCTCCTGCCACACATCACCAGACGCGTCTCGACGACGACGCGCGCGTGCATTGGGCCAAGCAGCAAAGGGCCAAGTCCCGAGCCAAGCGGGACTTTATACGCATGCGTCCTTCCAGGACCTCATCGCGTGCCACGTCGCAGGTGGATGCCATGCCCTTCGACGACGCCAAGTGGCCGCAAATGTGGTATTTGGTAAGAAAACAAGCCACAGATCTCCCTAAAAGGCAAATTTAATCATTTTTGGTTTCGTAGAATCGCGGCGGAGGCCTCGACATGAATGTGATACCCGCCTGGAAGCAGGGAATAACCGGCAAGGGTGTGGTGGTCACCATTCTGGACGATGGCCTGGAGTCGGATCATCCCGACATCGAGCAGAATTACGTGAGTAGTGCAGCAATGCCCAAGGGAATCTAAACCGAACCTCTTGTACTCCCTGAAGGATCGCAAGGCCTCGTACGATGTGAACAGCCATGACGATGATCCCATGCCGCACTACGACATGACGGACTCGAATCGGCACGGCACTCGGTGTGCCGGCGAGGTGGCTGCCACGGCGAACAACTCGTTCTGTGCGGTGGGCATTGCCTATGGGGCAAGTGTGGGCGGGGTGCGGATGCTGGACGGTGATGTGACCGATGCTGTGGAGGCGCGTTCGCTCTCGCTCAATCCGCAGCACATCGACATCTACAGCGCCTCCTGGGGACCGGACGACGATGGCAAGACGGTCGACGGGCCCGGCGAACTGGCCTCCCGCGCCTTCATCGAGGGCACCACCAAGGGCCGAGGGGGCAAGGGCAGCATCTTCATTTGGGCCTCGGGCAACGGTGGTCGGGAGCAGGACAACTGCAACTGCGACGGCTACACGAACTCCATCTGGACGCTGTCCATCTCGAGCGCCACCGAGGACGGCCACGTGCCGTGGTACTCGGAGAAGTGCAGCTCCACCCTGGCCACCACCTACAGCAGCGGCGGGCAGGGCGAGAAGCAGGTGGTCACCACAGACTTGCATCACTCGTGCACCGTCTCGCACACGGGCACCTCCGCATCGGCCCCGCTAGCCGCCGGCATTGCCGCCTTGGTCCTGCAGTCGAATCAGAACCTCACGTGGCGCGACCTCCAGCACATTGTGGTGCGCACCGCGAAGCCGGCAAACCTCAAGGACCCCAGCTGGTCGCGCAACGGCGTGGGCCGCAGGGTCAGCCACTCCTTTGGCTACGGCCTGATGGATGCCGCCGAGATGGTGCGCGTGGCCCGCGCCTGGAAAACAGTGCCAGAGCAGCAGCGCTGCGAAATCAATGCCCCCCACGTGGACAAGTAAGCGACGAGTCCCCCTCATTCTTTTGTGTATTAAATATGGGATTCTCTTGCTCCCTTAGGGTCATTCCGCCACGCACACACATCACTCTCCAGCTGACTGTCAAGCACTGCAGTTCTGTCAACTACTTGGAGCATGTCCAGGCCAAGATTACGCTCACATCCCAGAGGAGAGGCGACATCCAGCTGTACTTGAGGTCGCCGGCCAACACCAGTGTGACGCTGCTGACGCCCCGGTAAGAGTTTTCCCTGAGAGGTCCTGCTTTGCCCCCACTTACCCCCACTCTTATCTCACGGCAGTGTCCATGACAACTCGCGCAGCGGCTTCAATCAGTGGCCCTTCATGTCGGTGCACACGTGGGGCGAATCGCCGCAAGGAAACTGGCAGCTGGAGATCCACAATGAGGGTCGCTATATGGGTATGTACTGAGGCGGGGTTTTCCCTTGATTCGATAACAACAAAACGTCTTACATGCTGCGCGGAACCCTTTCACTTGCCACCAAAACCATCGTCCTCCATAGGCCATGCTCTGCTCAGAGAGTGGTCGCTGATCTTCTACGGCACCACCCTGACCATCGATCCCAATGATCGGATTTCGGTGCCGCGTCCCAACAGTGCAGAGGCCACCACTCCCAACTCGAGCAGCAGCAGTGGCAGTGGCACCACCAGCAATCTCCATCAGATCTACTCGCCGCAGTATCCGCGCATCTCCCCCAACAACTTTGGGAACACACCCTCGAATGGGGCCAAGCTGCCGCTGGGGGGCAAATCAACGCCGAATAAGTTGTCCGGTTTTGTGACGAACAATCCTTTGATGAATTCGGGACCAATCAAGCAGGGATATCAGCAGATCTCGGCCACCTATGGTGTGATTCTTGGAAAGAACAATCACAACAACAGCAGGGGGAACTACAACAACAACAACAACAACAACCAGAAGTCGAAGGCAAACAAGCCCAAAGGAGGCAAGGAGGAAAACAAGGAAAGGACTGGAGGAAAGAACAACAATGCAGGCGGAGGAGGCAGCCGCGTCCCGAGCACCACTGCAGCCAGCAGCACCACCAGCAAAAACAAATACTATCGCATATCCCAGCAGCAGCAGCATCAGTCGGGGAAGGGCAACAAACAGGACCGAAACGGGGTGCAGACACCGCGACCCAAGGCCAATTCGGGCGAGAAGTCCTCCTCGTACGAGGACAAGGGCCGCAAGGTTGTTGGGGAGATCAATGCCAGTGGACGCAACTCTACCGCCGCCTCCGCTCAGAATCTGCCTGTCAAGGCGACCAAACAGGTCAAGGGGCAGGACACCACCGACTCGCGGATACCCAAACTCTTTGAGCGATACGAGAAGATACAGGCGATATTCCCCGAGCTAGAGCCCTACGAAAGCAGTGCACCCAAGGCCAAGGCAAACAGCAACAGCAATGCACAAAGGAAGCAGGGCAAGCAGTTCGAGGTGGACCTGTTCAAGCCCACGACTGGGGGCAACAGTCGCCAGGGGAACACCAAGAAGTCGCCATCGGTGCCGCCGCCGCCATCCCAGGAGGGAGGGAGTATCTTTCTGCCGGATCTGCCGGCCGGCGGCAGTAGCTTTCTGCCCGACCAGAAGATCCTCAAGAAGCAGCAGCTGCTGATGGCCGCCGCTGGGGTCATGGCGCCCGTGGAAGTGGAAGTCCAGGACTCATCCAGGAAAAGCAGCAATGGACCAAATGGTAGACACTACTTTTTGGTTCACATTTTGGTTTATTTTTGTTAGAGTATCTCTTGTTTTGGTAGATACTTTCGTTGTTCATTTTGCGTTTCCCTTTTTCAGTTTTTCCCCTCTTTTTTGTGGGGGGGGGCTGTCGTCAAACTGAAAGTTTGACAGCCACTGAGGGGCTTTCATCAATCAAAAGTGCAACTTTAAAAATGATTTTGTTTCCAAACCAGTTCTGGCTCTGTTTTTTAGATACATTTAGCCTTCGACACTTGATTTTGTTGCCACATGTAGGAGTATATTTTGGCAGATTTATTGGACCCTTCATCTCCCATCTCCCCCCAATATATCATAAATTTATCAACATTTTTCATTTGATGTTTGCTGTTTTTGTATAGATTTTCATATAGTATTCTTTTGCACACTTTTATATTGGAATTCTAAGGCAATAACTAAATGCATTTCGATTTCTCACTCTCTTTCGCAGCACAAATCACACAATGGGACATGATATTCTATGGCACGGAGACGCCTGCACAGCCGGAGGACCAGGCGAATGTCAACCAACAGAATCAATTTAATTTATATGGCAACGATATGGCGCACAATGACATCGAGTACGATGTCACCGGCCAATGGCGGAATATGCAGCAGGTGAGTGGCAAGTGGGGTCGATGTAATTGCAACTTGGAGCGTGAATACAAACGTATCTCATGGCTGCATGCATAGCTATGAATCACTCAACGCACGAAGAGCAGGGCGAGGGGGGGATGGAGTCCTGCATTCCGATACAGTGGGGGCTCCTTGCGGGAGTTTTAATGAGATTTTATGCATTGCAAACAGCCAGAAGGAAGAGTTAATAAACCGATAGACTAGTATAGTTGTGTCTTTGAGCGCTCCCTTCTTTTCTCACCACCAAAATGGGGTCTCTTCTTCAGGAGCTTCCACTGTATTTAACTCATACATTTTTAAGTTTGTTTTTGGCTTTTTGTTTCGGTTTTGCAGTGCTTCGTAGATGGCGGTTTGTCGCTTCACAATCGGGGCACAACATTGCGTGCTTGCATGTGGCTTTCTTGATATGCAGTCGCTTTTCAACTGTACCTGTAATGCTTTGCAAACTGTGTGCCTGGCAGGTAGCTTTATCCCATAGCGTTTTGCGTTTAAGTTTATTTTGCCAGCATGCTTCTTGCTCTTGTTACTCACCCCAAAAGGTCCCATAAATTTGCAAATACTTAGAATACTACTTACTACCAGCTCTCTATCCACTGTTGGCTGCATCTTAATTCCATTTTTTTGGCAACCATTTTCCGGGAAATTTCCTTTGCGGCACTGGGCATAGAGCCAGTCTTGGCGGCCGCTTTGGCTCGTGTCAGGGCCAGCCGGGCATAAAATACACAATTTTTACATATTTCCTCGGCTGTTAACGAAAGGAACGAACCCAACCCCCGACCTGTGGGGGGCATGCAGCAATTTTTAACCTTTTGGCACCTATTGTGCCTTTAAAAGCGTTCCCTTTCCATACTGGGGTTAAAAAGGATGTGCCCCGTGCCCGTGCCCGTGCCCGTGCCCGTGCCCGTGCAATAAAGAAAGAGTGCAGTGACCTTAGGTTTTTATGTCTTGCCGCTTGGACGGGGCTGCAAAAAACTTTTCTATTTTTTTGCATAACAAACACTTTTTTAAGCCCTTCCCCGCCCTGGCGCTTGCTGCACGCGACGTCATTGCATGTGAACTTAGATACCATACCGCCAAATGGGGCAAGGGGGGCAAGGATAGGCACATCAAAGACCGGGGGAACAGACATTTTTGGGAAGGGCAGCAGCCCATAAATAAACCCACACACACACACACGAGGAGGGAGACACTACTGGGGCAGGAGGCATGGGGCAGACACACATAAGTACTTAAAATGCCAGACAGTGCGGCAACATGCAATGAACCACAACTATGAGTGGCACTAGGAATAGGAATCAGACAGCGAAAATGGGTAAAACCTAGGCACCAAAAAAGCCCGCACAAAACTTTAGGAAATTTCAAGAAAATGTGGCTTTGGAGGAGACAAAGTCTTTAAATATTTAAACAGAAATTACACAGAAAATTCACAGAAATTCATTCTTGAAATTAGGATAATTCATATGATTTAAATCCATATCAAATGGAAGGAATTTGGTTGTAGAGACATGATTGGGGGAAGACTGAAGACTGAATACGAAACGGATTCTTTTAGGAAAGCTATTTCCCAGTGCATGAACCCCCAAGCTCTTCTACTTATTTCTAATTTATCCTACAAATATATATCTTTAACCATAAAATACCATTTTCCATATTCTTTTCTCTTTTTGCTCCGTTTCTCTTTGCAGGTGGGCGATGTGGGCATGGGGGCACAAGATCGAAGCAACGCCGCTGCTTGCCTCAAGTGGAGCGATCGAAAGTGCTTAGGTTTGTCCATACTCTTTATTACGATCATGCAAATCTTCTATCTAAACTTTAAACATGCCAACAACAACAACAAGAACAACATCATCAAAAGCATTAGATAATTTAGCAACAAACTAAAACGAAGAATAAAGAGGGCGAAAAAATCGATAAAAAATCGAAATATAAATCGAAACTCTGTATAAAACAAATGAGAGAACAAAGAAATTCCAATTAAAAGTTTGATGGCAGCTGAATAAAAAAAGAAAAACAAAAGAAAATAGTAGCGTAGGAATAACGGAAAAGAAAAATCACTGCAAGTCCAAAAAATATATACTAAAATTTTTGTAGTTAAATTTAAATGTAAGCGTAGTTTTACAACAAAACCAGCACACAGACAAGCACACACCCAAACACACACACAGATGCATATTTGTAGCCGTGTTGGTCGGAGGATAACAGAAAAGAAAGGTTGTTCTATTTTTTGTATTTATTGTGTTGCCAAGGGACGGACGCACAAAGCAACATTTTGTTTGTATTATTTTCTTAGCAATTTGTACACACACACACACACACGCACACGCACACACATTTATTATACAAAACAACAAAATATACGAGTCTAGTATATATTTAATTATAAGATTTTAGTTCAAATTTATTTGATTGTTTTACACTTTACATTGTTTTATTGTAATTCTTTTTTACATTTTGTTTAGTTTTGAGTTTTGTTTTTTTTTTTTAGTTTTTTTTTTGTTTTGCCTGTGCACAGTTTTTTTTGGCCGCTGCCTGATCTGATCTGATCTGTCTGTATATACATAGATAGTTTATCTGTTAACAACATGCATTATTTCAGATATTGCCAAGCCAGGAAAGTAGTTTTGCAACACAACTGTACGCCACAGCTTTTCCAGCTTATGCTTTTCCGCCTTTCCTTGTATTTTGAGTATTTTTTTCGTAGCGAGCAGAGAACAACCACATCAACAGTTTAGAGTTCATAGTAAAAGACTGTTTCTTAAAATTAAAAAATTGAAAAACAAAAACAATTAACTAACAAAAGGTCTTGGAACAGGGGAAAAGATAAACCAAAACTAATGTTTCTAGTATTTAAGGCGAAACCAACCATTTTTGTAATACGAAAAGAAAAAAACAGAGAAAAAGTCATCAACAAAATACAAAAAAAAAAACAAGAAGAACTAAATGCTAAGGGTGGTAGGGGGATAATGAAACGTAGGCAAGCAAGCGATAAATAAAAAATAAAATCAACCAATAAGAAATTTAATTATAACTATAAATATACTTAAACGATTTATACAAAACAAGTTCCTGCAGTTTTCAACAAAGTTGCAACATGACACAGAATCTTTGGCTCTTCTTCGCCAAGTCATCAAAAGAATACTTAATAATATAATTTAACAAACGAATCAATTTATGTTTTATCCACACACGAACACAGAAAACACACACACACACCCACAAACACATATCTTTGTTACAAATTTGTTGCTTAATTAAATCGTATATTAAACACAAATCAAAAGGCAACGCGAGTGCAATAATTATATTTAATTCTCTCTTAAGCCACAGACAAAAACCCCACCCAAAAAGGGGTTCTTCCGTTTTTTGTTCTTAACGAAAAAAAAAAACACATATCATTTATTAGGTTCGGTACAAAACATAGTTTACTTAACAGAAAATTCTACTAAATATTTACCTGATTTCCATGGTCTTTGCATTTTTCATGAATTTTTTGTATGAATAATCATATCGTAAACCGCACAATAAACATTAAACATTAAACAATATCAAATGTTAATTTAATAGAAAAGTAAAGAATAACTCTTTTGTTGTTGTTGTAATTAGCAAAAAAAAAAACCCACACACACAGACAGGTTTTACATAGGAATATACATAGATGAAACTAAAGAAAAGAACTAGCATTTCTCTCTCTCTCTCTCAACGAACAGAATACTTAGTAGTTGAAACAATCTTTTATTCTTCAAGCATACATACTATACTTACTATACTTAAAGAAATATTAACCGAAATCCGAATAAACATGCAGAACAATAATACATAGATTTCCATTTCCAAAAACCGAAAACCGAAATCCTTCGTTGAGAAATCACACACGACATTTCGCTCCATACGAAAATTCTCGGTTCTGTTCTTTTCTTTTCTACACACACACACGATGGATGCAGTACTTATTTATCTTCAAGAATAGGGAAAATGAGCGCGGAGACAAGTAATTAACAGAAGAAAAAGCCAAATTAATATTTAAGCCTATACTAAAACGAACAATTCAAAGGAGAAAATTACACAAAAAAAAAATACAAATAAAAATAATAACTGGTACTAGGGCCTGGGGTAGCAATTAGCAATAACTTTAAACATCTAAAGAACGAAATTGTAAAATAACATTGGAACAAAAGCCGAACTAAATTAATGCTTAAACGAAAAATGAAATTAAAAACTTTTATAATTGTAAAGAAAAAGTGAAAACGAAAATGAAATTGAAATTGAGAATGCCATTCGCGCCATTCGAAAAACTCAACCAATTTTTTATGTATGTTTGTGTATATATCTATCTATATAATATATATATATATCTACTATATGAGTAATTAATAAATGCATTGAAAACATATTAAAAAAACAAAACTAAAAATAATAAGAAAAGTAACACAAAACTGAAGCAAATTTATTATCCAACAAAAAGTTCAGTTCAAGCAAGCGAAACATGCTCAGAAAAACAGCAATCCAGTCTTACGAGGAGGTTCATTTCAGTCCTTAACATACCGAGTACCGAGTACTCCTCGTCCAAGCCCTCGAGCTTCGACTGCATTTCAGAAATACAATACTTTCCCTTGAGAATTTGCGAATTGATTGAACGACAAGGTGAGTTTTCGCACAACAACAAATTTTCCTCCATCCTCTAAGTATTCTTGATTTTGTTTTTCGTTCACTCTTTTTTTGGATCTAAACGGAAAGTGAAGTCCGACATTAACCCACCTGCTAATTCGTTTATTTCGTTACCGTTAACCTCCTACTTAACACTGTTTCACTCTCTCACTCTCAACTCCATACGTTCATGAGTAGCTTTCCAACACTGGTCTGGTCTGGTCTGGTCCTGGTTGTGGTCGTGGTACAGTACACACAGTACACAAAACATATATCGTACACCTGCGCACACTGCCTCCTTTCCCGCTAATTTTCGAGCATGTTTTTATCGGACTGAACGCTTGCTTTAACTGCAATACATTTTTCGAATTTTTTGTTGTTAATAATAGATGTGTTTCAGAGCCAGATATTCCATTCGAAAGGTTCCACCAAAAACAATCTCCAATACAGAAAGTTCTCTTTTGTTGCTGCCTCGTATTGTGCCTACACATTTATATTCTATAACCATAATCTATATCTCTCTGCGTTTCTCTCCTTTGAAGCTCAGTTAAATCGTGGTTTAACCGAGCTTCCATGTTCTCATTCTCTTTTCTGCTAACCAACTAATTTCCAATTCTTTTCTTTTCCATTAATCACTGTCTCTGAGGTAAATTCATCTCCTAGATCAGCCAGAACTTGAACAGATACTAATGTGTGCTTGTTCTCTCCCTCCCATTTTCCACAGAGTGCAAGGATCCGGCGTACATCTACGAGGGCCTCTGCTACGACCAGTGTCCAAGGCATACCTATTCCCATGACGATGCACAGGATCAGGACGATCAACTGGAAGATGCCAGCACGGAGGCTAGTCCCAGCACCTTCAGCACAGATCACCCCAACATTTCCAACAGCATAGACGACAAGCAGGATCCTCTGCAGGCGGAGGACCGTCGTCGTCGTCGCCGGCGCAACTCCCCGCTCATTACCCCACTGTTGGTGGCACAGAGTCGGATGTGCGCCGTGTGCCACAAGAGCTGCCTGGCCTGCTACGGGCCCCTGGCCTCCCACTGTAGCACCTGTGCCCCGGGGAGTCAACTGCGCAAGACCCTCAACGAGACCTTCTGCTATGCCTATGTGGTGCGCAGCACGGGCATGGCCACTGTCGTGGAACTCTCCGAGGAGGGGAGCCACGAGCAGGCGGTGAAATACATGACGGGAACAACGGTGCTGCTCCTGATTGTCCTGGTGTTCACCCTCGTGGGTGCGGCCGTGGCCGGCGGCATTGTCTACAACCGTCGCGCATCGGCGGCGCGTTCCAGTGAACTATACTCGCGGGTGGCCCTAATGGCCGACGACGACAGTGACGAGGAGCACGAAGACGAGCTCTTCAGGACGCACATATTAGCTAATAACAAGGATGTAATCGAGTATCGGGACGAAATACAGCCCGAGAGGGCGCCACCCGAAGAGGTTTTCGAGGCAGAAGACAACGACGATGATGATCAGGGGGAAAGCAACCACCTGGCACCCTAGATACGAGTAAACATATTTATTTGTCTGTAGACCTCATCTGCATTTAGCTCCTTCTAGCCAACAGCTGAACCATTATACCACCAGATCATAAATGGGTGAATTCTCGTCGGGATTTACCATTTTGGTTAATATTTTGTTACATTTTACACACTATTACACACTGTTATACGTATAAACCAAACTCCGAAAATAGATTAAAAAGTATTAAAACAAACGAAAATAAATAAATATATATTTAAATGGAAAATGCTTTTCTTTGTTGGAAACTACTAGATAATTGATACTTCAGTAATATTGCGAAATACAATATAGTAGATTAATACTTTTATTGTTATCCCAAGTGTTTAACGTCCTTCAAAATCTCAAAAAGATAGCTCGAGTTAGTCACTTGTTGATTACAACCGATCAGTGCCTGCCTGCCCCGCGTGCACATATCTATATCTCTTCTCTAGGGAACCGGCAACTGCAATCACAGCACCGAAAGCCATCAATTAAGTAATGGGAAAAATACAAACACCTACGTAAGGAATTTCTATCATTCTAGTTGTAGATGTTAGGGCTTATCAGGCGCAGGTTATCACTGGTATTTTTCTCAAGTGTTCCCACACTGGAAGCGCTATTGTGACACTGGTCAAGAGTTTTATTTGTATACGGCTCTGGCAGCCGGGTTTCACGCAAATTCTCGATCGATTTGGGTTCCTTATCACACGGCTATAATAGGCATAAAAACACCCACCTGCGCTGCCTGCCCGTCAGTTGCTCCCAGTGAGACCTACCTTTCAGAATGCACACGAAACTCTTGCTGCTTTTGGTGGCAGCCGGCTGCTGCCTCTGGAGTGTGGCCAGTGCCTGCCAGAGCATCGAACAGCGCTACAAATTCGCCAACAGCAACATCTACGTGCGGCTGCGACGCGGCGATAAACTCCAGTACGAGCTGATGAGGGGCGACAAGAGCCTGCAGACAGTGACCTTCGACAACTTTGCCACGACCAACAATCTGGTGGAGTCGGAAAACGGCGGCTACAAGATCACCGATGGCACCAACACCATCGAATTCACGCTGGTCAAGAGCGGCGTGGTCACGGGCACTGGCAGTGATGTAACCCATGTGCGAGTGGCCCGCGATCAGGTGCTGCAGGGTCAGCAGCCCAGGGATTGCTTCTCCCTGAACACAGGAGTCACCCATTGGTTCAGCGGACCCGAGCAGAAGCAGCACTACTGGCCCGTGGAGCGCCAGAGCCACAGCAACTACCCGTATCTGCCCAAGGAGCTGGACAACTTCGGTGTGGGAGAGCGCTACTGGCTGAACAGCGACGGAGTCTTCCTGTATGTGGAGAACAACACGCCGCTCTTCATCGACCAGAACTCTGCGGGCTATGAGGGCAAGCTGTGCTTCAGTGCGATCAGTGCCCTGCCCTACGATCCGCGCGTCACCTCCGCGAAGTTCGTCTACCATGTGGCAGTGGCCAAGGATGCCAAGGCTGCGCACAAGTATGCGGTGAAGACTTTCTTGGGACAGCCCACAGGACACCCCGATGAACGGATGGTACAGCATCCGGTTTGGTCCACCTGGGCCCTGTACAAGGCAGAAGTCGACGACGGCGTCATTCGCGACTTTGCCCAGCAGATCCTGGACAATGGCTTCGAGAACAGTCAACTGGAGATCGATGACGATTGGGAGGACTGCTACGGTGCTCTCACTTTCCGAAAGAACAAGTTCCCGGAGACCAAGACCCTCACCGATGATCTCAAAGCACTGGGCTTCCGTGTGACCCTGTGGATCCATCCCTTCATCAACAACAATTGCACGGCGATCTATGAAGAGGCCAAGGGTCTGGGCTACCTGGTGCTCGACCACGAAGGAAGCTCGGACACACAGTGGTGGAACAGCAAGGCCAAGGATGCTGCCATTCTGGACTTTACCAAGTCTGAGGTCCGAGAGTGGTTCACTAATCGCTTGAAGCGGCTGCAGGATGAGGAGGGCATTGACAGCTTCAAGTTCGATGCCGGAGAGATCACCTGGCTGCCCAGTGATCCCGTGCTGCAGGGCGACGGCTCAATGGTGACTCCTCTGCAGGCCGTTGGCGACTATGTCCGGACGGTGGCTGCCTTCGGCGACATGGTTGAGGTTCGTTCCGCCCAAAACACCCAGGACCTGCCCATCTTTGTGCGCATTGTGGACAAGGACTCCGAATGGGGCTGGAACAATGGCCTGATCACGCTGATCACCTCGATGCTGCAGATGAACCTAAACGGCTATCCCTTTGTCCTTCCCGACATGATTGGCGGCAATGGCTACTACGAGAGGCCCCCCAACAAGGAGCTCTTCCTGCGCTGGCTGCAGGCCAATGTCTTCATGCCTGCCCTCCAGTACTCCTTTGTGCCGTGGAACTTTGACGACGAGACCATCGCGATCAGTAAGACCCACACCAAACTGCACGCCGACTACACTCCTTACATCATGAAGTTGTTCAAGCGGGCAGTGGAGACTGGCGAACCGGTGAATCCCCCGCTCTGGTGGATTGCCCCCAACGATTCAGTGGCTCAAGGAATCTACGACCGTGAGTAGTAGCTTTCTAATCAAAGATATCTTGTCCTTAACACCTCTATCTATCTCTCCGCAGAGTTCCTTCTTGGCGATGATATCATTGCTGCTCCTGTGGTGCTTGAGGGTGCCACCAAACGGGATGTTTACCTGCCAGAAGGTGAATGGAAGAACGGCAATGGCGATGAGGTGTACAGCGGTCCCATCTGGATCATGGATTACCCTGCCCCATTGGACACACTGCCCTACTTTGTGCGTGTGGGATTCGAGATGAACTAAAGTCAATTTTATTAAAATATAATCTTAAATCTTTTATTAGTCTAACAAACAAATATAAACAGTGAAAATAAACTAAAAATTGTTACTGTTAATTTGGTAAAAGAACAGACAGTCACAGGCACGTTCACAGTTCATAAATCGATGGAATTATCGGACGCATATTCCCTGGATCCGGATATGGAGCTAACCTGGAAACTGGGTGGCCCATTGGTGTGGCGCAGGTATCCATATTCCTGCTCAAACTCTTGCATATTCTTTGTCAGGACATTCTTCAGATTAAACGAACTGCAATGAGACTTGGTTAATATTGATTGGGCTTTGAATACGTTTTAAGACCTACCATTCGTCGATGAGCTCGACCTCTTTTTCCACATTCTTCTCGTACATAGCCAGCTTCAGGTCCTGGACTTGCTTGACCGAGCGACGCCATTGCTTCTTGTAACGATCCTTCTCCTTGGACAGCTCCACATATCGATCGTTCTGGGAGCGCAGTTCCTTGAGTATGTGAGTGAGGTCTCTGTCATCGGGTCCCTTTCCCTGGTCGTGCAGCTGGTGGATCTGCATCTCCATCTGGAAGATGCGCTCCTTGAGCTTCGTCTTCTCAATCGCCAGCTGCTTGTTCTCTTGTTGCATTTCCTGACTACGCTTATCAAAGAGCTGCACCTGCTCCCCGACCTCTCTCTTCACCGTGGATAACTGCTGATCCAGATCGTTGAACTTTGCCTCGTAATCGATGCTAGTGTCCTTACTCGCCTGGTTGCTGGCCAAAGTCTCATCGAGAGTAGTGTACACACGGCTTAGCTCTTGGTATTCCATTTTTTGCAGTTCGTTCTTGTACTGCTGCTCCTTGTCCGCTAGCTCCTCCTCAAAGAGCCTAATCTGATGCTGGCGCCAGGCCTTTAACTTCTCGCCAACATCTTTAGGGCTTAAACATTCCACAGCGCTCATATAAGACGTCCGTTCGGGTAACTTGAGGGTACTGTCTTCCCTTAGACATTTCTTGGATGATGTCTTCTCAGCCGCTAAAAGATCATCTGATTTCTGGTTAATCACGGGCTTTGATCTCTTTTTAACGACTTTCTTCTTGGGCTGAGCTTGAACTGGATCTTCCCTCTGCTCCGATGGTTCCACAACTACAACAGATATTTTCTTCCTCGATTTCTTTTTCAAGGGCTTATCTGGTACCTCATTTGACGTTTCGTGGTTGATCTTTTCTTCCTGGATTGTGGTCTTGGATGCCTTCATTTTCTTGATCAACCGCTTTATACGCTGCTCGCTTGCTTGTGAGCGTATGACTTGTAAAGAGCTCTCAGAACTCACAATTGACAGTGAGTGCTCTGATGACTCGACTGGCAGTACAGACTTATTTTTCTTCGCATTATCAACATGCTCTTTCACCTCCACATTGTCAGAGTCGGGATCCCTGTGAACTCTCGCTTTACTCGACCTTGCTTTTCTGAGTTTCTTTTTCGATTCCACTAACTTTGGCTGCCCCAAGGCCGCTTGGTCCTCTTGCAGGACCTTGCGGAGCTCGGCCTGGCATGTCTGTTCCAGGAACTTTTCAGTTTCGTCCAGGGCCTGCGCCTGTATCTTGTTCACCTCGACCCAACGTGCCCGCAGGCTGAGCTCAGTCGTGGACATTTTACCCTTCGTTGGGGCCCTTGGCTTTGCTGGGGCTTTCTTCTGGTTGGACTCTGGTTCCTCGGAAGGCTGCACCTCACACACCGAGGCACTACTGATATCCAAGTCGCTGTGCTTTACTTTAATTCTGAATGTCTTTTGCGGACTCTCCCTCGAGGTGGCAGAATCCTCTGACCAAACTGACTCTATGCTAGCTGCCGTTTCATCAATACTTTCCTGCACGAATCGTTTCTGTCCTGAGGAGACTCTTCGATCATTCGTTTCTTTGCTGTGTGATTGGTTGATGGACAGGGCAGATCTTTGTTTGGACGATGGAAGTTTCGTTCTCGAGGCCTTCTTCAGATGTTTTCTGCGCACCCGAAGATCAGGTTGATCGATGGAGTCGAAGCATGAAGTTGAATCTGTTTCAGAGAGATAGGGATCCTCAGCAGATGCTTTGTCCATCTTTCTTGATTTTCTCAAGTTTTGTTGGCTTCTGTTTTCGAAAATCTCGACACTCTTTGAAAGCTTTTCTACCTCCTGTCCCAGCAGCTTAGTCAACTGCTCCATGGAGGGAGCTTGTTCTGACTCCTTGCCAGGCTTAATGTCTGTCGCCTCTGCCTTTATTTTAGGTATTTTGGGTGGAACTAACGACTGGTCAGCTCTTTCGGATTCCTTTCTTTCTACATTTTTCGAAGCCTTTGCCCTTTCCTTTCCTTCCTCTATGAGCTCCTCCTTGGGCCCTTCGCTGTTCTGATCTTTTGATATGTCATTATTGAATTTTTGATTGCCGTATGTGGCTAGACATTCAGTAGCATTGGAATCATTGGAGTATTGGAATGTTGGGCTGCTGCTAATCTTCTTCATTGACTTATCATTCGGTTCTATTGATTTTCGCAGGACTGTTGAGGAATGCCTTCTGACCACACACACCTCCTCGATGTCTTGCTCGAATTCAGTTTGGGTAAATTTCTTTCGGCGCCGAAGGTCCTTGCTCGTGTAGGCAGGCTCACCGGAGTTCTGCCCATCGGTCGAGGGCATAATTGTATTCGATGGAGCATCTGTTGCCTCAGCGCCCACATTAGGACTTGCATTTTCATACTTCTGATCTTTGGGTTCACTTTTCCGTTCTTTTGTAAGCGCAGAAGGGTCTGGTGGCCGATCGTGTTTCAACTCCTCCACATCGCTAGTCGGGCGCGAGTAGATGGCCTTGAGCTCCACCGTAAACGCGTACTCCATCTGCGGCTTCAAGTCCCTAGAGCTATCCATGCGCCCAAAGCGGTTGAAGGTGAAGCAACCATTGCGCACAAATTTCCGGTTATCAGAGAAGTAGCTATCCGCCGGCAGCAGCTTGCCAAAGTCCATGCGGTAGTTGGCTGAGATGGAAAGTTCATGGTAAGTAGCGGTTTGAAGGATAGGATATCCCAGTGCTCACCAATGGCCGTTCCATTCAAGTACATATTGATGGGTAAGTAGAATATCCTCTGGAAGTAGAGACGTATGCTGCGCAGGGAGGACTTGAAGCGGAGTCCCAGCACATCGTTCAGGATGTAGGCTTCGGAGTCGTTGGGCTTCAGGTCAATGCTGGTCACATTTCCAACGAAATCGAACACGAGGGTAACTGATTTGGTTGTTTGCTTGCCGTGGCTGAGGGACTTGACCAGTTTGGCCAGGTTTTTGAGCGTCTTGAACTGCAGCACCACCTCAAAGATGTCGCAATCGATCAGTGGATCATTGCCCACCTGCAGCAGACCCAGTTGCACGAGTGATTGCACGTATACATTGGCCTGTGACTGCAGCATGCTGGCAGTGATCGAGTGACCTGGTGACTGTAGTGGCCCAGTGGGATTGCCTATCTCCTTGCTCTGAAATTGGAAACAGAAGGGGCACATTTTAGCACGGAAAGCCATAGGAGGGGAGGGATGGCGTCCGCTTACATGGGAAACCTGCATCAGATGCTCAAAGTCCTCGTTGTGCAGAATGGACTTCTTGATGATGGCCAGCAGGAGCAGCACTTCGGGCTTGTGGGAACGGAACTGGGTGTTGATGCAGATCAGCTTGTGCCAGAACATCTTTAGGTGCAGAGAGTTGCTGTTGCTCGACGAGGCAATGACGGGGAGTCCTCGCACGGGCAGCAGCACAGTGCCAATGGCCTTGCGCTGCAAGTGTTTGCTGCAGGTGAAGAAGGTGAGCTTCACGGGTCGGTGGTCCGTCTTGATGCGCTTGATGGCCGCCATGTCGCACTCCCAGATGCAGTTGCTGTTGAAGATGATCGTCTCTGCCGTCGCCGAGGGCGTGCCCTCCACCTCAAAGTCCACCGTATTGAGGGCTGCGTTCATCACAATGGTCTCCCGCTCGCCATCGCGTCCATTGAAATTGATAGCTAAAACATTGGGAAAATAAACATAAGTTGGAGTAGTACTGATCTGAGTACTTCGTATTTCCATTTACCCTCCACGACATGCAGCACCACGCAATAGACCTGATCGTCCTTGTCTTTCGTATCGCCTTCGGCCAGATACCGCGGCGTCTTGTTCCGATGGATCATCTTCTTTTGTAGGACGATCTCTTCTACGAATAACTTGATAATTTCAAAATACTAATTCGCACAATTTGCAAAACAAAATTTAAACTTGGCGCCACCGCGTTCGTTGGTATTTAGCGTATGTGTGTGTGTGTTTCCGCGATACAGTTTGACTGAATCTGTTATCACTTTGAGGCTCCTTTTTTGTTGATGTTTCCTTCCAGACAGACGGCCTTTTCGTTGACGTTTTGCCTGAGTGCACAGGACAAGCCTAGCCTGCTGGGACCGTTGCCATGGATATTATTTCAATTTCACAAGGTGTGTTAGGACAACGGGGTTGTATTAACATGCGCACTTAAAATTAACATTAGCTTAACATTTACTATAAACTTACAGACATCGTGGAGCGCCACTGCGCCGCCATGTAGATTCCGCAGTTCCAAAGAAAAACGTCATGGCGCTATGTACATAAAATAGAAGGTGGGCTAGAAGATTCTCTGCTGTTAATGGGCCAATCTAGGCTTGCGATGGCTTCTTGTGATTTGATGGAGTCCTTAACAAGGATCAAGGATATTTCGCAAGTCAGACATATTCAGGCTATTTAGCTACTTGTAGTCCGATCAAGGTTTTCCATGGCTTATAAAGACCTTGATGGAGTCCTTTACAAGAATCAAGGCTATTTTTCCATTCAAACATATGGATGTTCCCTTGCCATTTCTGACCCGATGTGGACGGGATACGCTTTTTCATAATCGGGAGAATGTCCTGCATCATTTCATCCCAGATTGACATTAACGACTATAAGGATTGATATCAAGGACAACGTGGATTCAGAGTAGATCGGAGAAATCCCCTTGACCCTTTGATGAGTAAAGCATAATCGGCATTTGGATTTTTTCTTGTATACCCAACATTCCGAATAGCTAAAGTATTGTATACGATGCCTATAACTGATTACGCTATAAAGGAAATCTGAGCGTGGTTAGAAATGAACCCAAAACAAACCATTCATTCCAGTCAATATCAATGGGAAATACTTGAGGAACGTTAATTCAATCAACATTATTCAGATAACCTAAATGTGATCGCGAAATCTATAAATACAAGTGCTTGTTTTGGTTTTTGGCAATCTTAACGCGACCAATGCTCATAGCTTTCGACGTATTTATGAATATTTTGCTATGCATATCAGAGAGATGCTTATCCGAGGCGGCCTATCGGAATCTGGAGTGGCGATTCTGCTACTGTTGACCGGGAGTACATCTGATATTATTATCAACAGAGCGTTATCATGCCAAGAGCCATTGTAAAACTCTCGAATCGAAATGATAAGGTATGTCGGACGGACAGGAGCAGAAGGCACACATATAAAACATGGACCCGGCTCGGCAGGTGGCATTGTGAAAGTGAAACCAAACGAAATTGAATACCATGAAGTACCTGCTCAGTGTTGCCTTGATGATGGCCATCGGTCTGCAGCAGATCGATGCCCACGGCATGATGCTGAATCCTCCGAGTCGCTCGTCCCGCTGGCGCTACGATGGTTCCGCTCCCCAGAACTGGAACGACAATGAACTCTTCTGCGGTGGTTTGTATGTGAGTGAAGCGGGGATATTCTAGTATGGAGCAGATGGATTAAAGTTCAGACATCTCTTCCCTATAGACCATGTCCAACAATGGAAATCGGTGCGGACTGTGCGGCGACAATTTCTTGGATGGACAGCCGCGTGCCAATGAGATCGGAGGAAATATTGGTGGGTATGGTGTCGTTACCAGGAGCTATCCCGCTTCCAATGCCATCACCGTGGGCGTGAAGATAACCACCAACCATTTGGGCCACTTCGAGTTCCATTTGTGCAACCTGGATGCCTTCGGCCAGGAGTCCGAGGATTGTTTCAATCAGAATCGCCTGCGCTTCCCCGATGGCAGTGAACGGCTGTACATTGGTGAACAGAGAGACGAGTTCGATGTGACTGTTCTCCTGCCCGAGGGTCTTACCTGCACTCACTGTGTCCTGCGCTGGACCTATGTTGGAGGTATGTCTTAAAGGGGTTTCTTTTTTACCATTCATTGATATACCTCTGTGTCTCTGTATCTTAGGCAACAACTGGGGCATCTGCGATGATGCCGGCAATGGAGCTTTGGGCTGTGGACCCCAGGAGACTTTCAAGAACTGCGCCGATGTGAGCATCAATTGGGGCCGTAACATTCTCAAGGATACGGCTGCCTCTGATGTCGATGTCGATGTCGTTGAGGTGCCCGTTGAGGTGGCCTAAGAACTCCATACCCAGCGAACAACGAACTGCCATCAAAGTCTGAAGGTGTCAAACACCAAAAAGTTTGCCAAAGTTAAATAAAGAACTGAACATTTTTTAAAAAGAGTCGTTTGAATCTGAGGCCTTAAAGTATGCCTTAAAGAACTTGAAATAACCAATCGATAATCAAGTTTTCGAAAGCGTTCGTTATAAATTTAAATCAACCCAATAATCTTTGAGAACTTAACCAACTGATATCGCACTCTTTCTGCTTACGGAAGAATAGTTTCCTTAGAATTTCATTACGTTCTCACTTCTGGAGGTGATTCCGAGGAAACAAACCATTCTTATCTAGATAGGAATTCCTTACGAGTTCAATCACCGCATTACAAACCCTTGGCTATAGCTATTATGCCATAATATACTTGAAACGCTTTCAACCTTGGTTAACAAGTTCCACTTGGACGTGAAATACACCCCATGCATTGAACTCTTATCAAATTGGCATTGGGGCTTTCTGTCGAAGCAGACCTACTTTGTGTTAAAAAACAATGTTATGTTATAAACAAACCATTAACATTAGAATGATTCAATTGCCAATAATTGGGGTCTTGTTTATATGTGTCATAGCTTTTTGGACGATTTCCCAGGTCAGATACTACGATTTGCCCAAATTTTGAGCAATAACCATAAAAATGCATAAACAAGCATTCCTATATGGGGGAGATTATAGTGTGATAAGAATTCCTAGCGGGTTTTGGACAAAAATCAAAAACAAGCACAAACCGCCCGGCAACTGATAAGATTTTAGGAACATGGACCTATATAAGCCTTCCACCAGGCCAGATCGGAATCAGACCTTAGTGAAAGTGAAAGTAAAATGAAATACTTCAAAGTAATCCTGACCATAAGTCTGAGTGTTTTCTTTTTGGTGGAGAAGCTGGAGGGCCATGGTATGATGTTGGATCCCGTTGGAAGATCTTCGCGATGGCGCTACGACTCTTCTGCTCCCAAAAATTACGATGATAACGGATTGTATTGCGGTGGCTTTTGGGTAGGCTTACCAAATAGTTTGTTAATATCCTCGATACTATTCTTCGATTTCCACTGCAGAAACAAACCGAAAATGGAGGACTCTGTGGACTCTGTGGCGATGATTGGAGTCTGGAACAGCCGCGACCCAACGAACTGGGTGGCGAATATGGCAGTGGCATCATTGTGAGGACCTTTGCTGGCCTAAGCGAGGCTGAGATTAACGTAACGATCACGGCAAATCACTTGGGCTACTTTAGCTTCCACATCTGTAACCTGGATGAATATGGCAGCGAGTCGGAGGAGTGCTTCAACAAGATTCCCCTGAAGTTTTCCGATGGAAATCTCAAATACAACATCAACACCCGGACGGGGGATATTCCGGTTACTCTTCAGCTTCCCAGTGATCTTAACTGCGGCCACTGTGTCCTCCGCTGGACCTACACGGCGGGTAACAACTGGGGCGTGTGTGAGGATGGCACGGGAGCCATGGGTTGTGGCGCTCAGGAGAACTTTGTGAATTGCGCTGACATTAGCGTCCTGTCTTCGGCCAGAAATCTGATCCATGAGGTTCCAGTGGAAGTGGTTGAGGTTTAAGACTCCTAACCCTCAGTATTCATCGTGTGCCAAAGCGAACAAGACTTAGTTAATCTCATTATAAATTGTTACTATTAAATTATTATACCCTTAAGAATGGTGCCATTTAGATTGAAACATCAACTTTTTATGAATGCATATTTTTCTTTTTATTCAATAAAGTTATCATCGTATATATATATATATGTATTTATATATATATGTATGTATAAATATATGAATGTTCGTGTGTGTTGAGTGTGTGTGTGAGTGGGTTCTTGGTGTTGGACCGTAAAGCTCTTGAGAGTCCAAGGGCTACCCTGTGCTACGATGCAAAGATCGCTCTCTCTCTCTGAGGACAGATTAACAAATTTAAGATTTACCTTCGAAAGCCCCCCGCCTCGTTTCTCAGAGCTTCACTCCAAGTTAATTAAATATTCCGTATTTGTATTTATTCTATCCTGTATATGCACTTGTATATGGTATTGTAATATTTGTTGTATTTCGCATCTCGTGTGTTGTTTGTGGGCTGTGGGGGTGTGGGGTTTTGTGGTTTTCTCGCTTACAAAATACGTTTCGTTTCACAATAACTGGCTTAAGTGTTAACTTCACAAATAAGTTGTATATATGTATATCTGTATATATAGTAATTTGTTGTTAATACATATTTTACAAAGCGTTCAGGTCAATTGCAAATGAAAGGCTTGAAATTTCACTACAAACTCAATGGGTTTTTTTTTGTATTCTAACTTTAGAATTGTGCAATCAAACAATCATTTGCTTTCCTTCCTTTTTTCGCGTTTATCTTTTAACAATTAACTAAACAAACCGCAAACAACATGGTGTAACCTTCGATTGCCCCTAGACATTTGTCTTCATCAATCCTGAATATATGGTATATGAACATGGTAGATGTATATTTTAGGTCTAGGTTTTCATGGGGAGGGAGTGGGGGGGAGTTTAGCTACGATTAAAAAACGCCCACCTCGATTAAAAACTATAAAAAACCCCACCACGATCCATCGTCAAACTGTGCGAATTTCTCACAACTGAATTACAAGAGTACTGTAGCCCCCACCCCCCACTCTCTGGGGGAGATCTCCTTTCGTTCCTTAAGTCATTCCACTTTTAAAAGCATTTTTAAAATACAGTTGATGTCTTTTTCTGACAAAAATATATATGTATGTATACTATAATATATTATATAGAGATTTGTTCTGGGGGGAGTGGGGGGAGGAATCGGCCGACCTTCGCTTCACTACCAAATATTTTGTTGTTTGTAAAAGCACCTTATAAATTGTACACATACACCACATCGTCGCCACCTCTTTTTTTTGTATAAATAGCTAAATAGTTTTTCTTTTAATTTATTCTTACTATTTTTACTTATACTTTTTTCCAAAAATTGTCTTTAAACATTATACAACACTATCTGCATTTGTTTTTGTTTCTTTTTTGTTTATACCTGAATTTTAGAATTTTGTATCCGAAACGCCATTTATTTTGTCATGTTTTTTTGTTGTTCTGTACTGAGTTTGTTTCCGCAAAAAGTTCTAGTTTTTGTAATTGCCAAAAGTTGTCTCTTTGTTTTTCCCTTTGTTGCTTGTTTGTTTCATTTTTCTTAGTCCGAAATGTTTGTTGCCAAAAATGTATTTTTTGGTTGTTCATTTAGAGGTTTCTTTGTATAAGTTTTTCCTTCAATGCTTGGTAAGGGTCAAAATAATTCTCTCGTTTTTTTCTGTGCTGCATTTGACTTAATTGACAAACATGTTTTTGGTTTTTCTACTGGGGATCGTATGATATTCTACTTGAATATTATCTGTTTTATTTGCTTAGCTTTGTCATTGGCACAAGGTTTTTGTTTTTTTGCTGGGGGGATAGACAGGATAGACGGGGTTGGTTGCTTCTACTAAATATAATTAAGTTCACACCTCCGGTTTTTGGAATTTGCTTATAAACTTTGTTTTATTCTTGTTTTGTATTCTTCTTTTTTTATTTGTATTTTTAAACATTAACACACTACAATTTACGCTCTCGTTTTTTGTGGTTTTTATCATATAAAATTTCGTTTGTTTGTTCTCTAATTAATACAAGTAACTAATGGATAATTAAGAACTAAACATAATGAAAAAACTATAATTAAATTATGAATATAAAAATAATTTGAAAAGCCTACGTGAGTTGGTGTTTAAAATTGGTTAATTTCTAGAATTGCAGTATCCAGCAATGAATAAAACTAAATGGGAGCGGTATACGCTTTCATTCACATTCTATTCACTTATTGCAAGTGTTTTCAAATGATTGCAATCAGGGAACGTAATGATGATAAGTAATGAGAATGGTAGAAGACAGTTGTACAGGAATTGAAACAGAAAGCTATTGAAAAGAGAGGATCTTTGAGCAAAGATTGTTTGGAAAACAGTTTAGATCTAAGCTGGCATAAGAAAAGGGGATAGGCAACACCAGTTTAAAGACAGATATAACATTGAAGACACATTGAATAAATTGAATAAAAAACCCCATTTTTACGATCCCTGATTGCACTAACTAGTATATGAATATTGTGTGTTTTAACTATAATTTCTTGCATCACTAATTTACTTTGCTGGCATATCAAGCGTGTCTCTCTGTCTGTCTGTTTGGGTGGCTGCAACTGTTGCTTCTTGGGGTATTAGAACACAAAAAGTATACAATACATAGAAGTGTGACTGAAACGGGTTAAAATTAAAGAACTTAATAGAACTTATAGAGACACACACACACGTTTGTATACGACATTTAATAAATCAATCAACAAGCCACAGAGTACAGGCTAAATTTTGCCAAACGAGTGGATTTGTATGAGGGTGGTGCAGTCACACGCATCGCATTTAAAATTAACTTTAATTTACAACTAAATTTAATTTAATTTAATTTAATTCAACTGAATATTAACACAATATTAAATAGTATATTGCAGCAACAGTGGAAGACAGTTAGTTCTCGCTCTCTCATTCATTTCTTCATTTCTATGTTCTATTCCTTCATATTTCTTGTGTAATAAATTGTATTGTATGTATAATTATTTTATTTTTCGGTGTGTGTACAATTTAAAAAAAAAACAGTGTTCTACGCTAAAATAATATTAAAAATAGTAAAAATATATGCAAATATGTATATATATATATATAAATTATAATTCAATAAGACAACAAGTGTAAAAAGCCAATTTAAAAAGGAAAATGTACATACAATTTAAAAAAGTTAAAAGCTTTAAGAACAAAAATCAAACATTTTAAAAGCATTTTGATGTGTGTGTGTGTTTTTGGAAGTGTGTTTGTGTTTTGTTTTTTGCATAGATTTGTTCTCTCTTCTTCTTGTGTTTTTGTTATAAATTTTATGTCTAAATATACAATACAACTACGTGTTCTTTTCAAGTTTTTGTTTTATACAATTCTTTGCCTTTTCTTCTTTTTTACTTGTGCTAAATACACTTCAAAAATTAATGTGCAATTTAAGGTTAAAGCTACTTCAATCTCCGTCTCCTTGTTGCAGTTCTTTCTGTAAATTATCAACCTAATCGTTTAAGCGGGGGATTATACAATCGTTCCATTATGTATTTATGCTCTCTACTACACGATTTTTGTTTTTTTTTTGTTTTAGTTTTGTTTTTTTCTTCTTCTTGTATGTGGTATGCATGTACTTCATATGTGCTTCAAAAGTTCCAATTATTCAAAAATTTCCGTCTACTATCCGTCTATGATCTTGTGATTTATTAAGCTGCTTAATAAATTCATTCGTAATCGGTTCTCCTATCGATATCTTTGTTGCTTGGTGTACATATATTGTATATTGTATTGTATTGTTTTACTCGTATTGTATGCCTATTCTAATTAAAAATTTGTAATTTTTTTCTCTCTATTTATGTTTTCCATTGAATAAAAACTAGTTAAACATCCATCTGCATCTCATGCATGAGCTGTATCTGTATCTGCTGATTTTCTTTCCTTTTTCGTGAGTGTGTGCTGATGTTGCTGCTGCTTTCATTGAGTTTACTCTATCGTTAAGTAATTTTGTCACTTTTGGCAGCAAACAATCGGTTCGGTTGGTGTGTCCTGTGCTTCCACTCCCCTACGCTTCATTTGCTTTGCCCTGAGAATGCTGCTCCAAGTCCTCCTGCTGCTGCTCCTTCTCACCTGCCGTTTAGTAATATTGAAAAACATCTTAACAATGTTTTCATTGAGAAATGGAAACTAAATTAACAAACAAATCGAATTGAAGAGGTAGCGCACGAACAGAAAGTCAAAGAAAGATATTCATTGAAAGGGGAAATTACAGATTTAGTTTTTGGGTAGAAGATATTTGCAGAGCGCCCTCCAATTACCTGCCGCATTCGGTGTAGCGTTTGTGGTGTGTGCACTGATGGCGCTCAGCGTGGTCGACGACGAGTTCGAGTCGGACGGCGTATTGGGGCCGGCCGAGTGCGGTGTGCAGGATGCCTGTCCCAGCAACTTTTGTCGCACTTCGCGTATCTTCAGCTGCAGATCCTGTTTGCGCGGAAAAACATCGATGTGCTTGGTCTAAGGAATGCGAAAAATAACCAAATTTAGAGTCTCTTTCGAGGAGACAAGATGTCTATGCCATGATCGACTCACCTGAAAGGCAATTGTGGCCTGTGCTGTTGGGAAGTTGCCGTGAACGGCAAACAGCTGCATAACCAAATTGCGACGCGTTTCCAGCACCTTGCGATGCCCCTTCTCGCTGGCATCCGATCTGGCACTCTGCAGCGGCGTCTTGGGCGTCCGGGGCGACCGTCCCGTCTGATCCGAGCTCTCCAGTTCTGTAAAACATTGATCTACATTATACATAGAGGATATGCACAGGAAAACGTTATCATTATGTTACCCTTCAGCTCGTTGTTAAAGTCGGGCCCAAAGAAGCGCTGCGTTGTGGTTGGCGGTGCCGAGGCGGGCTCATCAATGGAATCATCTTCGCAAACTAAACACAAAGTATCCCAAAGAGAAACGAGTAAATAAAAGGTTCGCTGGTTTGCAGGGAGATCCTGCCACTCACTTAGCTTCTGCACTGGCACTGGCGCTGTGTTCTTCTTGCGATAATTGGTTCCGTACACTCGCGGGGAGGAGGGCACAGCTATGGCACTGGGCGACTGGCAATCCTCTGGCTGGAACTGCGGCAGTGCCTTGTATTTCTTCTCAAAGTCCACCTGCTTGAGTACACTGCTGTGAATGGCATAAAAACTGGTTAGTAAAACCCTTAGCAGGTGATTCTGTGTCCCACGCACTTGTTCAATTCATCGTTCTTCTTTTTGTGGGCCACTGCTGCCGCTGCTGCGGCTGCTCCTGCCGACACCCCTTTTAACGGAGACTTGGGCTGACTGTTGCTGTTGCTCGTTGTGGGCGTCAGAGGCAGTTGCTCATCGCTATTGGGCGTCGTTGTCGAGGAGGTGGGCGTGGGCAGTGCCGAACTGAGGCTAGAACTATTCACATGACCAATGATGGGCGACGAGGCATCCATCATTGTGGGGGAGTGCAGCTTCCGACTGATGTGCTGACCACCCCCATTGCTGGCGCCCAGATTCGCTCCGAACGAAACATTGCTCTCCGACTTGCTTTGAGCTGCAAAAAAAAAGCCGAAAATGCCATTAGTTCCGATGGATTCCCAGGGAATCGCTCTGGGGATCTACTCACATAAATTCTTGCGCCGCTGCAGCGGTGCTCGTCCCAATTGTGCCGGCGTTGGGGCCAATATGAACTGCTGCCCATCGGCGTCCATGTCGCTCTCCTCGCCTCCTTCCTGGCTGCCGCGCTCTGGCGGCGGTGCACTCATGTGATATGTCGCCGACTTTGGGGTGGAGGGCATCGACTTGTACGAGGGCGAACTCGCCGGCGGCTCTGCGCTGTGACTCGGCGTATAGCCATGGAGCAGCATTGTCGGCTGGGCACTGACTGGTGGCGGCAGGCCGTTGTGATTCTTGAATATATAGCTGCCCGCAAAGGCCTCCAGCTGCAGATGCTCCAGCGAGGGTGTCCCCGGTTGATGGGATCGCGGCAGCACGGAGTACTACGAATCAAAACGTTATTCTCACTCTCTAGAAGGCTTGCTTTCTCCTTCCATTTACTCACCTGACTTGTCATGGCAAAGAACATCTTTTGGCCTTGGGCTGGACCTGCACCCATGATCTGTGCTGGTGCGGAGGCCGGTGGTGTGGCCATATTGGCAGCATGTCCCAGACTCATGGCCGCCGGCGATGACGGCACACAGGCCTGATGGGCGGCTGCTGCAGTAGACAGAGAGACAGAGGTGGAGGAGGAGCAAGAGGAGGAGGAGGAGGAAGGAGTTGTAGATGAGTTTTTGTTGTTCATGACACTGCCACTGCTGCTGCCGGCCACTGGTTTGGTGGCAGTGGCTGGAGCAGCCGCTGTTATGGTTATTTCTGTATTGGCATTATTAGTACTATGATTTGCTGTTGCTGTTCCCGCTGTTCCCGGTGTTCCCGTTGCTCCCGCTTTGCCCGACGCCGACATCGCTGTTGCTTTGGTCAGTACCGTCAGTGTGGCGGCGCCTCCGCCCGCCTGGCTGGTCGCCGTGGCTGCCACACCCGCTGTCGTGGTGGCCGTGGCTGCTGTCAGTATACGGGCATTCGCCGGCAACGCAATCTTGTTGCACGCATTGATGCTGATAAACGAGACGGGCCGCAGGGTGGCCGCTGCTCCCGATACCGGTGTTCCCTGCTGCTGGCTGTACGCATTGCAGTCGGTGATCAGCAGCATGGTGGCTCCCGTTTTGGTTGCGTCCTTTTTGCTCATTCGTTGCTTATCCCTGCCTTCGGCTTTTTCCTGCCCATCTTCGAGGTCTTCATGGTCGTCTTCGTCCTGGCCATGGAGTGTGTCCAGCACGAGGGCATCGTACAGTATGGCCGCGCGGCCTGTTCCCTTGTTGTTGCTGCTGCTGTTGTTGTTGTTGTTGTTGTTGTTGTGATGACCATCTTGTTGTTGTAGAGTCAACAATTTTCGTATAATGGGCGTGGAATTATTGGAAAACTTAGTAAGGGCTTCGTTATTGTGTTTTGTAGATGTGGATGCTATTGTGGATGATGTGGATGCTGTTGGAATGCTTGTTGTTATGATTGGTGAAGATTGGTGAACTTTCTGCTTGAAAAACAAAGGCGGCGGTGTATTGTGCTGATGTTGATGCTGATTCGACGATGGTTGTGCTCTTATGATCGTGAAATGATTTATGGTGGGTGTCGGCACACGTGTTATGACTGTTGGTGGCGTCTCCACGCGGCGCTGATGCAAATGCTTGAGCTGTTGGTGTGGCGAATGCGATGGCTGCAACGGCGTCAGGGATCGCACAATCGTAAACTGTTTCCGCTTGATGGGTGCCACAATTGTTGTTGTTTTCGTTGTTGTGCCAGCTGTGGCTGTTGTTGTTGTCGCTGCTGGTGGCGGTGTGGGTGTGGGCGTTGGTGTAGCCCTCACATTTGGTATGGTATAGTGGATGATATCATCGAAATCGGCACCGGCATTAACACTGGCCAATTCCTGCATAAACTGCTCATCATCCTCATCATCATCGTCATCATCTTCATCCTCATCGTCATCGTCCACATCCTCCTCGTCGAGCAGGAGGTCCTCCACATCTTCATGCTCCTCGTCATCGTTTTCATGGATTGCTGCTGCTGTTGCTGGTTCTCCCTTCGTATTCTTTGCATTCTCCTCTGGTTCTATGTTCGATTTATGGTGGATTTTTCAAATGGTATGTGTGTGTGTGCGTGTGGAGGCATGTGTAATTATATGGATGACATCGACAGAAAGTAAGAGCATTATTGTGTTCGTGGGAGGAAGAGTTTCAGTGTGTGTGTGTGAGAGAAAGTGAAAGAAACAGAGAGAAAGATGTTATGCCCGTAAAAAAAAACCAAAAAAGCTTTCGGCGGCGACAGGTGGGTGAGGGGGGCGAGGCGATGCGATCGATGCAGGTGATTGGAATGTTTTTTTTTGTCCCAAAACTCAAAAACAACAAACAAAATCATACAAAATCTACAATCTATGCAGAACACACAACAAATCATAGTAGAAATAATGCCAATAGTAGTTTTTCCAAGTCTTAAAATCAACTTAAAATTAAGCAAAAATAAATTATTGAAAATTATACATAAATAAAAGAGTACAAAATATTCTACATTTTGAAGGGCAGTGCGCAGACGGCCTTCAATTACAATAAAAAAAGATACGAAACTCAATGAATTGCCAATCAAATACAGTGCGTTTCGTTACAGTAAGACAGTTGAGAGGTTCGAGATTCATTGAAGCAGAGTTCCATGTGGAATATGCAATTTTTTTGATTGAATATCTGGGAATATCTTTGACTGTAATACAAATTTAGGTCATCTTCAACTGCCTTAAAGTCTGACGGAACCCACTGTTTATTATTCGTTTCACTCCTTGCCTTCATCTTCTATCGCTATTCTTCTTGCCATTCCACACTACTCACCTCTCAGGTCCGTGGGACTGCGATGCGCGTGATGCATGGGATACTGGAACTGCTTCTGGCTGAGGGCCGTCGCTGTTGGCACATTGAAATTGAAGATGGCTCCCACACCGGAGCTCCCACCACTGTTCTGCGGCGGTGCACTGCTGACCACACCGGCGGCGGATACCGAGCCACCGTTCAGTTTATATGGCGATGGTGGCTCCTGTTTAATGTCCTCCTGCTTTATATGTGCCTGCAGTGCGGCAGCCGCCTCGTCGGATTTGCCGCTGCCACTGCCGCTGCAGCCCTTGGGGCTGATGGGCATCGACTTGAAGGCGCCGCCTAAGTGAAAAAAGAGAGACTGCAATGAGCATGGCTGAGTGGGGGGTTGGAGTAGCGGGTGGTTTGCTCGCCTGTGGGTTGGAATGGTGTTACACCGATTGGATTCTTGGGACTAGTGTACTGTGTATAGATCGACATCTGGGGATATGGCAGCATGGTGCTCTCCAGCACCGGATGGGCCTTGATTGCCTTCGGCTTGAGCGTAATCTCGCGATCGCCACCGCTGCCACCAGTCGGCGGTGCAGTCATGGCCTGGCCATTGGCACCGACCGCATGATCCTCCTGCGGGCGCTGCAAAGGACGATGAAATATAATCAAAATGTGCTTCCCTCTCGACAGGCCACCGATGCCATACCTGATCTTTTTCCTGCTGTTGCTGTTGCTGCTTGCGGTAGTCGTAGGGGGCATCATCCATGTCCGAATCGTTCACACGTTCGCGACACTGCAGGTCGAGCTTCTTGCAGGGCGGCTGATCCTCCACCACCAGCATCTGCTCGTCCTCATCCGAGTGCAGTTCGTTCTTCAGGAGCTTGCCCCCCTTGCCGCCAGAGATCGTGGTGGGCGCTTCATCACAAGCGCTGTTGTAGTTGTCGATCGTCAGTGGGATGATGTCGCCCTGGTGATCGCCCTGCCCGCCCGGCGTGTTGGGGCACATGTCGTGCTCCAGCGAGTCGGAGCCATCCACCGAGGCCAGACGCGACTTGGCATCGCCAGCGGCAGCGGCAGCTCCAGCTGCTCCTGCCTTGCCGGCAGCCGTCGACGTGGAGGACTTGCGGCGGTCCTTGGAGCACCATTTCCACTCGGGATGCTGCTTGAAATGCTCATCCTTCACGACGCTCGCCAGCTCATGGTACTGGGCCTTCTGCTCCGGCTTCAGGGCATACCACCATTCGCCGAGGATCTTGCTGACCGTTCGATTGTCCTGATTCGGATGCTTCTTGTGGACCATCTTGCGGTGCTTCTTCGAGAAGATCATGAATGCATTCATCGGCCTGCGTATCTTCTTGTTCGCTGCTGCTGGCTGTCCACCAGCCGCTCCTCCTGCCGCCGACGCTGCTGCCGCCTGTTGCTGCTGTTGTGCTGCCTGTTGCTGCTGCTGCTGCTGCAGGGCGCTCAAGGATTGACTCCTCCGCTTGGCAGCCGAAGTGATGGGTGCTCCTCCATTGGCCCCGTCGTCATGGCACTCCTCCAGCTTCCGGATATTGCTGTTGCTCGTGTACGTTTGCTGCCGCATGGCCGCCGTCTGTTTCTTTCCGTTGGTTATGGCCGCCGCCGGAGCGGGAGTGGATTCGAACACATCGTCGTCCAGCTGGTCATCCTGCTCCTCTGCAGTCACCGCCGCCGCCTGCTGATGGGTCACCGCTGCGGCGGCTGCTGCAGCAGCAGCTGCTGCCACCTTGGCATCGTTCATGGAACAGTTGAGCGGCTTTCCGGGCGACGACATAGGATTCGGCACAAGCATATGGTTGTTGTTGTGATTCAGAGACGTCTGCTGCTGTTGGACAGCACCTCCTACTCCTCCTCCTCCCAAGGGGCTCTGCTGGGGCGACGGCTGCTGCTGTTGCTGTTGGTGCATCATGACCACGCTGTAGTTGCTGGCGGTCGTTGTCGTTGTCGGTGTGGCCGGACCTTGTGGCGCCTTGGTCATGGGCGGCATTTGTGGCAGAATCTTGTACCATGGATGGCTAGGCGCATTGTAGCCTGCGGGATAAGAGAGATTATGGTAATCTTCACTGCTGATCCTACTTCTATATAGAATCCTACCGTTTTTTGGCAACACCTTCTCCTGGCCCTGGCACTGGCCGTGGCCGTGGCCATGCACTATCGACGTGACTGCCACAGAGGTGGTGTTGGTGGGCGTGTTGGGCTGATGAAATGAAACCGAAGTGTGCGGCACCTGCTGCTGCATCATGGACTGAACCGGCATGGACGTCACCGTCAGCTGTGTGGCATCCACGATCACGGGATGAAACGTTTGGTTCTGAGACACAACCACGTGAGGATGGGGATGCTGCGACTGCTGCGGCTGCTGCTGCTGCTGCTGCTGAGTTGTCGCATGCTGCTGGCTGCTGGAGATGCGTATCACGCTGGTGGCATGCCCCACACTGTTGGGCGGCGCTCCAGGTCCTGGCAGTGCATTGAGGTGTGCGGCAGGTGGTTGTTGATGTTGATGCTGCTGGTGTTGCGGCGGTGGGGCATGCATGACCAGCGATACGGGCGTTGTTTGTGGCGGCATTGGCAGTGGCTGTGCTCCTCCTCCCCCTCCTGTTCCATTTCCTGATGCTCCACTGTTGCTGTTGTTCCCCTCCCATCCATTGTTGTTGTTGTTGGCATTGTAAAGGACCGGACTGGGCGTAGTCTTCCATTTTCCCGTATCCAAAGGACCAATCGATGCCACAGATGTCGCCGCGGCAGGTTGCTGTTGTTGTTGCTGCTGCTGGGATTGATTGGTGGCAGCAATGGGCGTGAAAAAGTTCTGCCTGTGGTGATGGTTCGAGGACACATTGACCGGCGAGTGGGCGATGGCATTTAGCGGCGAGGCGCCGGCATGATTCACGGGTGATGTATACGATGGCGTGGCCGAGCGTGAACTGCTCAGGGATACTGTAAACAGAGAGAGGGATAGATCGCAATTAGTGCTATAATTACTCCCTATAATTATGTATGTGGATTCCATTTAGTAAACATTTTATTACATAAGCACTGTAAATATAATTTCGCTCCCAGCTCGAAATCCTGGAACGCATTCATGACGTTCGTCGGGTCTCCTCGCCTCAAATGGAAACTTTCATCACACTCTCTCACTTGCACATATCATTGGAACTATATATTGTACATATGTATGTATATGCAGATATTTAGTACATACATACATATGTATGTAGATATATGTACTACTGATATTTCTTATTTTTTTATTGTATTTAATACACTTTTCTGTCGTCGTCGTCAGATTCGTTTTGTGCTGCATTCGCATCGGTTTGCTTTTTCGTTCTGTGTTCTGTTCTGTTCTGCTCTGGCCGCTGCCTCTGTGTGTGCTCTTGACAGTTTCCAACATAAAATGCGGTGCGGTGCGGTGCGGTAGAGGCGGAGGCGGAGGGCAGTGGCAGAGGCAGAGCAGCAGCGAAGACGTCAAAAGAACGGCAGCAACAGCTCAACCAAGGGCAGCGACAGCGACGTCAGCAGCATAAATTGAGCGAGCGCCGCACCGCGCCGCTCTTGCTTACGCTCTTTATCGCACTCTTTCTCTCGCTCGCACTCTCCCGCATTGATTCTCCTGGCTTGAGCTGTTTACCTGCTTCGGGAATGTCTGTGTCTCTCTGTCTGTGTGTGTGTGTGCGTGCCTGCTCTCAAGTGCATTTTTGTTTAGGTAAAAACGAATCAAAGGCAAAGCAAATAACAAGAAAAGAAAAGAAAAGAATCTGTTGCGCTTCGCACGCAGCATTCCAGCCTCTGCTCTGCCGCTGGCCCTTTGCTTTGTTTCGTCTCAAGTGACGGCGTCGCTGTCGCTGCTGCTGCGATCATTGCGTGTCTACCTTTGCAGGTGAAGGGTATATTAAATGAAAGGTAAGGGAATCCACCACCGATCTTCAGTTGCCACCAGTTCTATCTATCTCCTCGAACTCCCGAAGGCCTGTACAGCAATTTTAGCTACCAGAGGCCTTACTTCTAGACGGCCTTACCTTCTCTTTGGGATACCCTGCCTCTGCAGGTGCTTAGGAATGCGTAAGCATCTCTCCGCTGCGCTCTGTCGACGTCGCTGCGTCTGGCGAGTAAATCACGCTGCGGTCACACTTTCAAGTGGCCCAGCGCCCAGCGGCTGAGGCAGCGGCAGCGGCCGAGGCGCAGCAGCGACAGAGCATAGAAGATTTCTGGAACAATAGAGCTCTTGATTCGGGGATCGGGACATGACGACGACCCCTCTTCTGCTCTCACAGACGGACAGACACGACACCTTTCATGAAAAGCGACAAACGACCTTTGTTGAGGTGTGTGAAATGGTCAAGGAAAACACAACGGCGCGACGAGAACAGCCACGGCGCTGGCACAATAAAATTTTATGATATGCATTTTTATGGTGAATTGGAAATGCATCGACCCCGAAACAGCATTAGAAGGAGATGAGAAAGTTTCAGCCATAGAGACTGCCCAAAGTGCGCTACTACCATTTTCAAAGAATATCTTGGGGTCTCTGAACTGAATGGAAGGCAGAATAGGCTTCTTTGTTCAAGATTCCCAAAATGCGTTTTAGTAGCGGATTAAGATGGGAGTGTGCATATGTAGGGTACATCAAAAGTTGAGCTGACTGTGAAAATCTCTCAAGTAGCGCACCCAAACAACAGGAGATGAGTGTTTCAGCTTTAAAGTGCGCTACCATTTCCAAAGAATGTTTTGGTTCGAAATCCGGTTATGGCCTGAACTGAATGAAAGAACTTGTTCTTTCTTCTACATTCCCTAAACATATTTTAGTAGGGGATTAGGGAATGGGAATATGATTTGTAGGGTGCATATAGAGTTGACCAGTTTCGAAACTAAGTCAAAGAAATCTTTCTGGAAGCAACCCGAGGATTACTCGAAGGAGTAATCAGGTTCTGCTCTGAATAAATAAAAATATGAATTGAACTAAATATTTTATTGGAAAGGGATTATTATGGCATGAGTACTACCCCACCAATTTGAAGCTTAGTCGAGGAAGCCTCTCTAGAAGAGCAATATATGAGAAAGTTGTAGCTTTATGGATGTTTTCCTTGTTCTACGGGCCCAAACCTACTTAGAGGCTTAAATAAACTCTCTAAAAAGGGTAACTAAAAAGTCGACAAGCCCAGATGCAAAATCTTTCTAGAAGCGCCGCGATAGATGACCAGAGCGAGAAAAAACAAATGGACTGAAAGCCTCTCTCTGTCAGGCTCTGCTTAAGTTTCGCTCTCTGCCCTGCCCTTTTTATACCCAATACTCAAAATGAGTATAGGGATATATAAGATTTGTGGTGAAAATGGATGTTTGTAACGTCCAGAACCCCACAAAGGACGAAAATCTGGGGCATCCACAAATCTCAGAGACTATTAAGGCTAGAGTAACCAAATTTGGTATCCACACTCCTGTTAGATCTCACTATAAAACTTATATTTCAAAATTAGGTTCCCCCTATTTTTTTTAAATTTTCAAAATTTTCATAATTTTTAAATTGCAATTCAATAAAAATCAAAAATAAAAATTGTATACTGTATATAAAGTATAAGTATTATTTTTAATTTTTAATGTGTAATTTTTATTTTGGATTCTTATTGTTTAATTATTATTTTTGATTTTTATTATTAAATAGTTATTCAATAAAAATCAAGAACAATAATTATAATAATAATTATTATTCAATAATAATTATAATAATAAATATTCAATCAAACTCAAGAATAACAATTATAATAATAATTATTCAATAAAAATCAAGAATAATAATTATAATAATAATTATTCAATAAAAATCAAGAATAAAAATCATAAATAATAATTATTCAATAAAAATCAAGAATAACAATTATAATAATAATTATTTAATAAGAATCAAGAATAACAATTATAATAATAATTATTCAATAAAATAACAATCATAAATAATAATTATTCAATAAAAATCAAGAATAACAATTATAATAATAATTATTCAATAAAAATCAAGAATAACAATTATAATAATAATTATTCAATAAAAATCAAGAATAATAATTATAATAATAATTATTCAATAAAAATCAAGAATAATAATTATAATAATAATTATTCAATAAAAATCAAGAATAACAATTATAATAATAATTATTCAATAAAAATCAAGAATAATAATTATAATAATAATTATACAATAAAAATCAAAAATAATAATTATTCAGTAAAATTCAAAAATAATAATTATTCAGTAAAAATAAAAAATAATCATTATTCAAAAAAAATCAAAAATAAAAATTTTGTACTGTATATAAAGTATAATTATTATTCTTGATTTTTATTATTAAATAATTATTATACAATAAAACTCAAAAATATTCATTAATCATTAATTATTAATTTTGATTTTTAATGTGTAATTATTATTTTGGATTCTTATTGTATAATTATTATTTTTGATTTGTATTTTTTTTGCTTAATATAAAACTCAAAAAATTTAAAAAAAGAGGGGGAACGTTGTGAGTTGCTGCGGACACCGCAACTCTACGGTTATACCCGATACTAAGTCAGTATGGCTCTCCTCCAGCAGACGCCGCTAATATTAAACGACACGACAAAGAGTGCGTGCGAGAGAGACAGAAAATCAGTCTGAGCGTGACGTCGGGCGCTGCGTAGCCACTGCAAATTGATTTGTTCCTATTGGCTATAAAAATGATCTGATCTGATCCAGATTCAGCAATCTGATAGATATGGTCATTATCTATGATTCTGCGTTTTTGGTTTTCTCATATCTTTAAAATTGTGGATGCCACAGATTTTCGTCCTTTGTGGGGTCGGAAGTGGGCGGGGCGAAGTTTTGAAATATTTTTGTAGCAGTGACATATCACAGAACAACGATATCCAAAACATCGTTGCTCTAGCTCTTATAGTCTTTGAGCACTAGGCGCTGAAGGGGACGGACGGACGGACGGACGGACAGACGGACAGACGGACAGACAGACAGGGCTCAATCGACTCGGCTATTGATGCTGATCAAGAATATATATACTTTATGAGGTCGGAAACGATTCCTTCTGGACGTTACACACATCCACTTTTACCACAAATCTAATATACCCCAATACTCATTTTGAGTATCGGGTATAAAAAATTAAGCGCCCGACGACCCGTTCAAACTGACTTTGTGTCTCTCTCGCACGCAATCTTTACCGCGTCGTTCAATGTCAGCGCCGTCTGCCGGAGGAGAGGCATACTGACCATGTATCGGGTATAAATGTAGAGTTGCGGTCTCCGCAGCAACTCACCACGTTCCCCCTTGTTTCTCTTTCTCTCTGCCTGGTGGTGTGGGTAATTGCGTGAACAGAGAGATAGATTAACAGTTAAGCTGGCGCTGGTGTGAGAGAGCGGCACCAGAAGCAGCAGAGGCTGGAAAGACCAGCCTTGAAATGAATTGCAGCTCAAAACTATGAATAAATTTCCACACAAATTCCAATTTTAATGCTTTTATGAGGCGGCTCTTAGACACTCTATCTATCTCTTTCTTTTATTTTCGTGGGTCATAAAAAGTCAAAAAGGTGTGAGGACTACATATAGAGACTTACCTAGCACGGCGGCCGCATCGGTGTCCTCCTGATCGTAGCGACCCTTGACCCGATAGTTGGGCGATGTCTCCGAGTCACGCGATGTGTCCTCATCGATCTGTGTCTTGCTGCTGGAACGACTATCACTGAAAAGGGTTAAGAACAAGGGTTAAGTGGCCAAGAGATAGGATGGATCAGATGACAAACCTCAGTAAACGATTCGGACCCGTGGACGAGGGATGGGCATTGTTACCCTTCTGATTCAAATGCCTCGAACAGAAGCCCCTCCTCTGAGATTCCTTCGTGCAGAGCATACAGAGGCGTCGCCACTGCTTCCCATTGTACTTCTTGCGCACGCCGGACTCCGATTCCACGATGTCGCCCTTCTTGAAACGATGCGGCGTAGTAGCCTGAGATCTGTGAGAGAGCATAGAGTATATTCCACTGGAATACGCGAGAGAGGGAGAGAGAGAGAGTCGCACCTTGGAGTTGCTGGATGAGATCGTGGTGTCAGCCTCTGATCGAATAGACTGGACGTACTGCCGCGGCTCTGCATGCTGCTCCGTTTGCTGCAGGCGCTCATCTTCTCCGTGTCCAGGTCGCCGGCAGCCGGCGAATACCCGATACCCACCACATTCAGCTCGTCATCCGATTCGTAGTCGTCGCAGCCACGCGACGCTTGCTGCTGTTGTTGCTGCTGCTGTTGGGGTTTCAGGTGCTGCTGCTGCTGCCCATTGCTTCCCGGAGAGATCACTATGTCCGGCAGGCCGTTCACCTGCACCGCCGTCTGCCCCGTGGTCGTCTGCTCCACCACATGGCCCCCCAGCCCCAAGGGCGGTCGCGCCGTCGGCACTACACAGCTTTGGAACGGTGATGTGGCCGTCGTCCGGTAATACTCTTCTTGTTTCAGATGCGGTTGCGGCTGCTGCTGCTGCTGCTGGGAGGTGGATGTGGGCGTGGGCGGTGCCGTGGGCAGCTTGCCGTCGTACCGTGTGGCCACAAAAGTAAGGGGCGTTCCTGTGGCCACCTTTGGGTACACAATGTTGCCACTGGACACGGGCACGGGCACGGGCACGGGCATGGCCTCCACTGCCTTCCGCTTGCCTGTTGTCGTTGTTGCTACGGTTGGCCCCGAGGAGGGTGACAGCTCGCTGAGCTCGTCCCACCAGGGTGGCTGCAACAGACGTAGATCCGCACGACGCACAACCTTTGTGGGCGCCTAAGATGGAGAGTTTTCAATGCAAATACTATGAATATCCCCTTAGAACCTTACCATATCATCGCCAAACAATTGGACACTGTATTGCTTTGTGGCCTGATTGATGTCCGTGATGATGCCCTCCACATAAACGAAGCTGCCAGAGCTACGTCCCTCCACACGCTGGCGCACACAGACCCGGGCATCCAGCGTGATCTATGGAAATTACACGAAACTTCTTTATAAAGGATATTCCAAAGGACTATTAGGGATAGTACGTACATCTGCCATGGGTGGACTGGCATCGAGTATCACATGATATCGTCCATTGTGGAACACATCCGGATATAGGAGCAGTCCCAGATCGGTGGAATCGAATTCCACGAGTATTGAATCGGGTTGTGCCTCCTGCACTTGTCGTATAATCCCTGGGGCATAATGATTATGGATTTTGGCTAGGACACGGGTATTGTTCCACTCGCTGAGATCGAGTAAGGATTGTTGTTGCTGCTGCTGCTGCTGCTGCTGCTGCGGCTGCGGCTGCGGCTGCTGTTGCGGCTGTGGATGTTGCTCCTGTACATGTTGCTGATTGTGAGAGTTAAAGATAAAACGCTGCTGCTGTTGGTAGTAGACAGCCGTTGTGGGCGTGTGTGTGCGTTGCTGATGATTGATTGTTGCCGCATGGCCATTGTTACTGCTGTTGCTGCTGCTGCATGCCACATGTTGCTTGTAAGTACTACTACCGCCGGCATGTTGCAGCGGTGATGCAATTATAATACGTTGTTGCTGTTGTTGCTGTTGCAGCTTGATATCGCTGGCGCCTGCACCGCAATTCAATGCCGAAGGACTCACATGTGAGTCCAGCTCTGCTGGATCAAATTTTCGCTTCTTGGGATGTTGGCGCGGCTGAGGTGGTGCCTGTTGCTGTTGCTGAGGTGTGGATGTTGTTGCAGTTGCATGCAAGTGCGGCTGAAACAGTACATGTTGCTGCTGTTGCTGATGTTGCTGCTGCTGTTGCTGCTGCGTTGTTTCTGCCGCTGCTGTTGTGGATGTAGTTGTTGCTGTTGTTGCTCCAGTGGCAGGTATCACCATTTTGTTGGTGGCAACAACAAAATGTTGCTGTTGCTGCTGATGCTGCTGCTGTTGTTGTTTCTTGTTTGTTATGACATAAGTTTCGGTTGCGGCAATCGCTGCTGCTCCTGCTCCTGCTGCATTTGTGGCTGTTGCATTGGCAGCGCTGAGCATTTTACTTGCTGCAACATGTGCAACATGGAGGCTTCTACGTGGTCTATGTGTGTGTGTGTGTGTGTGTGTCTTCAGTGCGGCAACAACAACAACGCCAACAACAACCACTGCCTCATCGAGGACTGCTGCATCGTTGCTTCTTCTCGATTTTGGTCCTGCGAAAAGCGAGAAAATTTGTTAATTAACTTGACAACAGAAAACCATTAAAATCAACGACATCGCCGTCGCCGTCGCCATCGCCGCTGTCGATGTCGATGTCGATGTCATTTCATAATTAGTGTAATCCGCATCCTGACAACTCTGACATCCTGCCACTGCGCGATCCAGCCAACCAGGACGACCCTGCAACCAGGCACCGACTACTGCCCCGCCATTGGCGCCGCCCGTTGCCCGTTGCCGGTTACCCGTTGGCAGGCAATAAAATTCAATCTCGACACAAATATACGCTCCACTATAATCCTTCGCCATCATCCTTCTTGTTGGGGATACCCCTTATTGAGAAGCGTATTAGGACTTGGAGGTCAAATGAAGACGGGGCAGCATTACGCAGAAATAACCGTCTGTTTCTTTACAAGACACTCGGAACACTAGGATCGAGTCCTTATATAATATTTCATAAGAAAATCTTTATTATTTCCAAAGATATTCCAAAAAAAAAACTTTGTTTTAAGGCTAGACATCACCAATGCTGCCAGGAATCCAAGGAAGGACTATATAAATATCACCAATGCTGCCAGAAGGAGTCCAAGGAAGGACCATATCCCACCACCTATCCTACAAAAAACCGCCTCTAAAGGGTACCCAAAGCTTCGACCCCGAAACTAGCTTTTGCTCTCTCTCTCTCTATACCCACACTCTCTCTGTTTCTGTGTGTGTGTGTGTGTGTGTGTGTGTGTGTGTGTGTGAGACGACGACAACGGAAACATTTTAATTTGCACAGACGTCCAATGGTCTGGGTCTGGGTCTGGTCTATGGTTCTGGGGTTCTGGGATTCTGGTTTCGGGTACAGGGCCGAAGGGCCTCCTCTCCACTGTTCCATGCGACCGACCAGCATTGCCAGCATTAAAAAAAAAAAAGAGTAAAAATGAAATATAAATGACACTTGAAACATTTCATGCCAAAGCCAAACAGACACACATACACAGGCGTACAGTTGCATAAAAAGTCAAAATCATCTGGCAACCACAAATACACCCACACAGGGAGACACACACAACAGACGCACGCACACAGCAACAGCAGCCTCGACTTTGATGAACTTGTGGCAGGGCCGAAGGTGGCTGGCGGGGGCAAGTACGAGGGAAAGGGTTAAAGAGGTGCAGCGAGGGCTGCAGGGAAAGGGTAAAGGTGCAGCTTTATGGATTATACAGTCGCCTACGCTACGAGAGAGGCATCGCTCGGTGGCAAGCCTCTTGTTAGGCTCAAAGGATGCCAAAGAAGCCTTAGGAGCATTCGAAAAACTATAATCGCATAAGGAATAGGCAGACGGATAAAATACCAATAATTTATACAACTTTTATTGGTTCCAAACGGAAACAACGGGAACAGATTTCAAGGAACTCTTTTTTAGGATCATATTACATGAAAATACCTCGTAAATTATTTAAAACCAACATTTGGAATAATTTTGGGATCATTTCATCACTAAAAACTATACAAAAATAAACCAAAATACTATATTATTCAACCTCTGTTACTTCTTAACCGAACCCCCATCGATTTCGAGCCAAAGATATCCCTAGATTCTCCCAATCAAACGTGTACAAACTCTATGGACACACCCACTCATATCAAGCACGCCCCCAAAACCCAACCCAGCCCAAAAAAAGGGGTTTGGAGTTGCATCTCTAGCTCCGAACCGAAGGCCGGGCCGGGGTTCCGTTTCAATTTATTTAAAAAGTGTTGCATACTTCTGGGCATGGCCCGTATACGTGGTGCGCCTGTATTTGTGGCAGTTGACAACACAGCGTTGCCATATCGCTCGCTGTTGCATTCTGTGTGGCAGATACGGCTTATCAGGAGGTGGCAGAGAGTCAGAGAGCCTCCTTTTCAACCAGCAAACCCGCCCAGCCATTCTCTATCCTCCATTCTCCATTCTCCATTCTCCACTCTCCATCCAACCCTATCCCATTCATCTCCATCTCCTTTTTGTGTCGTTTGTGTGTAGGCGTAATTGCGGGAAATGACTGCCACGCCCATTGTGGGCTAGCACACACACACACACACACTCACACACACACCACACAGGCAGAGAGGCACGAAACGAAGCTAAATTGAAGCAACGTAGCAACCAGAAATGAATCAGGAAAAAAGGGAGGCAAAAAGGAAAGGCCTTGGCCATATTGTTGTTGCCTCTGCCACCGCCTATGCTGCTGCCTCTGCCGCTATATGCGATGGGAGGGACAAGTGCAATGATTGCTTTATTTTCCTTTTGCTCCTTAACTTTTATGCCCATTTTGGAATACCCTTTTTTGAGGCGGTACCAACGAATTCAAGCAGTTATTAGAACTATAGGATTTTATGAGAATCATTTATATTTCTACCACTAGAAACGATCTATCCAATAGTTTAAAGGGCATCCGATAGTCGAGCAGTATTTTTTTTGTTGCTGCACAACTTTGCTTTTCATTACTGTGCGGCTGGGCTGGTTTGCTCGGTTGCTAGGCTGCCTCTGCAATTGTTAGGAAAAATCCAGAATAAAACGAGAGGCGGCGTCGGTGCGGTAGACATAGTGTCTGGTACAGTTTTTTAAATTCCAAGAAGCAGTACCATCCGAAGCAGCATGCTGATGTTTGAAGCTCAAGCTCAAACTCAGGGCTTAAAGTCGTGGTTTTTAAAAGTTGATCCCGTGATTAGTTGGACACATGCTCACACATACACGCGAGCGAAGCTTGTGCACATATTTGTAAAGCTTTTATGTAAATAACTGCACATCTTCTATATTTGTTCATGCGTTGCAGCATAAGGCGGGGGGAGTGTTCTCTCTCCCTCTCCCACTCTCTCTATACCCATCTCTCTGTGTCTGTGTGCTTAGTCACAGCAAAAGGTATGACGGAGAGAGGCAAGGGGCCTTTGCTCTGCTGCTACCGAAGCGTGCTTAAGTAAATCTAACCGTACACCGTCGTACACCCACATCACGTCTGTCCCGCCCGCCCAACAGTCAGTCCGTCCGTCTGTCTGCCTGGCTTAGTTGATGGGAAACCATCTACTTTCGAGTGTAATTCACAGGTTCTGGCTGTAGTTACAGTGGCGGGCAGAAAAATTGTATACGATCAGACATGGGATTGTTAAAAGGGTTGTCCCTTGATATTACCCTACCTTTTCATACATATTCCAACCACAGTTCATTGATGATTAACCTACCCCAATTATTTGCCCACAACTGTGCCGCGCAGGGTCTCAATGTCCCACTGCAATATACGGTTCATTTGAGACCTAACTGGCCGCAAAAGCAAACAAGCAAAAGCAATAAAAAAAAATATACATACAACCCGGCAATTCGAGTAGAGAGCATTATTACAGTTATCTATTTATTGTAGTTTCGAGCATTGCCAAGAATGTTCACATCTGCATTCCCTGTGTGCGTGTGTGTGTGTGAGTGCTTTGTCAATTGCCATCAGCATTATTTGTATCATCATCATCGTCATTTGCATCTGCATTGTCTTTATTGTTGCATTTTATGATGTGGTTCAGAGACGACTGCATTTTGGCATATGCACACACAAACACACACACACACACACACACACACACACGTGTAATGGAATATTCTAGCTGTTGGTTTTCAAATGGTTACGATCTATACAGAGATCTATAAATTGTGGCTAATAGATTTACTCACACAGTAATAGACTTTGTTTTTTTTCTTCTAAATTTTTTGTTTGACCAATTTCGCGGAAATGTAATTGAGAACAACACTGCTTGATTTTTTTTGTTTGTCTGCTTTTGTTAATTGGAATATTCCGTTTTATTGCACGATCTGTCTCAATGCAGAGTCATTGCTGCTGCCAAATTGAATGCAAAATAAATAATAATGCGTGAGAGTCTCGCTCTCATAGACAGACACAGTCACACGCTTCCACGTAATAGTATACAATTTGTTATGGATATGCATATGCGAGAGTAGTGAGTGCATCGTAATTAGACAAGAGTTCTTTGAACCCTAACGGATTGTGTACGGGCTACTCTTCGTGTCATTTGTTTTGGCGCCAAATCCAAAACGAAAGCGAACCGAAGCGAGGCGAGTCGAGGCGAGCCGCATTGTAGAAGGCAAAAGTGTAGAACGAAGAAGAGAGCAATAAAAGCCAAAAAGGCATGCAGAAAGTTAATGTCGCTGCTGGCGACGTCGACGCACTTAGAGCAGAATGGCACACACACTGCACTTGGCAACGGTAGCCACTCACACATCATCATCATCATCATCATCTCTACTCTACTCTGCTCTGCTCTGCACCGCTGTCTACGTTCCTCTCTGCCGGGCTGCCGGGCTGCTGCAATGTCAGTAACCCCACTCGTTGACAGCAGGGGAGAGCGGGAGTGCGGGCGAGGGAGAGAGCCGAGCCGAGCCACACTATCAAAGAGTTTGGCTAGAGTGAGCGAGCAGGCAAGCGAGTGCAGTTAGCATTTCAGAATTTGTTTGCAATGATTTTTTTTTTTTTGTTAAGTACTTTATGTTGTTGCCAACTCCTGCTTCTTCTACTGTTCCCCCACCCGCTCTCTTAGTCATTCAAATCACGCTCTGCAGCAGCAGCAGCATCAAGTGAGAGTGAGTTGTGCGCAGAGGCGGCTTAGGCAGGCGCCCAGCCAGCCCCTGAATCCAGCCATTACTATCCCAGTGGAGAAAAATCAGAGAACGAGAAATAATGGAACGAGGGAATGCCGCTCATTTGCGTAGAGTAAATGCAAACAGCTCGTGTGCCTGCCTTCGTCTCATCTCCCGCACACACACACTCTGGCACGCATGAATGCAATACGCTGCAGCCAGCACACCAGCAGCAAACGCAGCAGCAGCAGCAGCGGAAAGTATACAACGGGTGTAACAGCGTAACACAGTGGCGGTCAGAAAAGTGGCCTGCTTTAATTAACATTACTTTGATAAACTTTACAGCTTGGAATACTTTATTTCATTAAACATTTAAGCCCTTTTTAAACTTTTTGTGTGCTTCCTTTTACCAGCCACACTTATCAGCCCGCCACTGTGATAGTGTGCTGGCTTTACTCATTTTTAGCTTTTTGCTTTTGCATGGCGTAAATTATTTGTATGCGCTGTGCTTGAGCGCAAAGAAAAAAAAAGAGAATGCAGCGGAGAAGAATGAAAAGGCTGCCGCGCTGCGCTGCGCTGCACTGTTGCGACCGCTGCTTCTGCTGCTGGATGGATGCTGCTGACGAAGGTGACGCATTGGGGGTCGGGTCGGCGGACGTTGTTGAGTTGTAAAGACGACGACGACGACGACGACGAGTGCACGATAAGTTGTGTTTTTGTATGTGTCTCTGTGTGTGTGTGCTGGCTTTTGGAAGACGGACACGAAGGGACCCGTCCCTCTCCCACTCCACAATCCCGTTTCCCAGCCTGGCAACACGAAACGCCAAACGCGCGAAAATGCTAAAAGCAGAGGCAGGAACATTTTTTTTCTTCTTTTTTTTATTTACTTTATTTCTTCTTGTTGAGAATGTGGAGCAGCAGGAGCAGGCAGGGGGGGATGACGGGGGGTCCACGGCTGCGAAGACTGATTGCAATGGGCCCCCAAACGATAAGATGACGAAGCGAATACTGCAAAAAGGCAACAACGAAAACAAGAAGAGAATGCGCTGGCCTTCGGGGACGAAGTATTTAATACCCTTGCATATCGAATGAGCGCATATCGATGCAGCGCGCTTCAGCAAAAGATATCTTTAAAACTGAGAAACTGATTTCCATAGAAACAGAAAGACAGACCAGAACAGACCACACCAGACAGAAGGATATGCATATGTTGATTCCGATTAATATATACACACTTCTTTGTGTTACGAACATCTGATCAAACATAGAATACCCTCTGCAAAGCACTAAGCCGTGGAGAGGTAGGCCCAAGGAGGATGAGTTCTTCTTCTACTTCTCAATGCTCTCTCGCCTTCCACTCAATGCTTCTCTCTCACTCTCTTTAAACGATTACCCAGGAGGACTTCGTTCGTTCATTCGTTCGTTCTCTTGATTACAACAACACCAATGGCCACAACAATAGCAAACTGCATTTTGGCGCCTCCTCCGTTTTCCACCACAACAACATTTCCTACTTCGAGTTGTTTCTGTCTTTTAATTGGCTTTAATGCATTTCGATTAATTTGCCGATGGTTGGCGAAAAAAACTTCCTCTACTAGGCCTCCAGACTAATTAAAATTGTTGTTGTAGCGCCACAGAGACCACAGGAATTTATTTCAGGGCATCCACAACCTCATCATCGTCGTCATTATCGCTGCAGGTTCTTTCTTGGCCGTAAGGCTGCCGCCCTGTCGTAGTGTTTCCAGCTAATTGCAGTTAAGCAACAATTTAGTACTTAAAATACACTGCACTTCAAATGATGGTACTTCAATGGGCACTTCTTGTGGGGGGGTATGTAAGGACGTGGAGTGTGTGAAGTGAAAGATCAGTGAACTTGTACACATCTGTATAGATTTTACTAGAATATTGCCCTCGTTTAACACGAAACGTTCAATGGTATCAATATCTATCGCATTTCCGTATCTCCTGTATGTATATCTCCGAAAATATCTACGGGTATGTAGTAGTAATAGTAATAGAAAGCTTATTGAAAACAGATTGTATTGCTGGATAAGATATCAATTGTTGTTTTCGACAAAACTATTGTATATTAGGCATACGTAAACAATTCTCCGGTGTAAACAATCGTAAGCCCTTGTTTCCCAATAATAAATGGAATTTTCTTTTTGTGAAATATACAAAAATTCCTTGAATTTCAAATCAAAGCTTGAAAAAAATGTCTCAACCTTGCTTTGAAGCACTCCAATTTCAGAAAAGGAGAATTATCTATCCCCACCACCACCTACCATGGGGGGGGGTGAGCACCGTTGCAAAATGTATTAAAATGTTGCCAACGTTTTGTTGGGGGTTGACAAACAATGACAGTCGTTGATGATCATGATCAGGCGGGGATTACGATGATGAAGACGTGGAGCAGCCAGAGACAGCGAGACAAAGAGAGAGGGAGAGAGGTAGAGAGAGAGAGAGAGGTAGAGAGAGAGAGAGAGAAGGAACAACAGAAACAAGAACAGAAACCGTAGCGAAGGCTATGAAAAAGTATGGCGCATAAAATTTGCATTAAATCATTTCGGTTTTTACCCTTTACAGAGGGTATGATGATTTCGATGAAAGCAAGTTTGCTTGTCTTCTCCCTCAACTCTTACGCTCTCTCTGCCACTCCCACTCTCGTATCTAGAAGGAAGGCTCTCTTCAAGGGTATCGCAACAACGGTTCTCCCCCCTCCCGCAGAGGACAGCCTTCCTTTCTTGTTTCTACAGTTCTCTCGTGGCTCCTCCAGGGCCCAAACGTCAAACGGTAGCCCAAAGAACCAACAAAGTAGAATGTGTTGCAAATTTCAATGCAATATGCCGACGAAGAGGAACACAGAGCACGATGATGATGATGATGAACTGGAAGACGAAACAGGCGACCAAAGGCGGGGGCGGTGGCGGTGGCGGTGGCGGTGAGGGGAGTGCTTAAGCAAAGAGTTAAGCGCAAGAAAAAAAAACCAGGAAAATAAACAAAAAATATGTTCAAAAGAATAAACAGGCAAAGCTCTATGCTTGATGCCTCCCGCTTCCCCACCCGCCTCCACACTCTTTCTCTCGGAGGTCGGTCTCTGGTGCTACTGTTTAAGGATGGATTGTGGATGGAACAAAATGAAAGAGAAACAAAAACGAAAGCCAGGCTGTATACGACAGTGGGAATACCCTAGGCTATACACAAACCCAAAGAAGGCTCTTCAGAGCAAAGCATAGACATCCCCATAGAGTCGGCTGTGCTTCTGAAAAGAGTATCCAAAAAGCTATGGGCGTCGGCATCCATCTCTCGTTTCGTTCGTGTCAATAGCTCGCGGTTGCCCACAAAGAAATTGGAACTGTGCCTAAGTCGGGCCCCAACCTCTTGCCTCTTGCCTCCAACTATTTTCCCCCCTCCTCTACTATATTTGTGGGTGGTCCAAACACACAATTTCAATTTCCTTTTGGGGGGGCTGCGTAAGCAGAAACGTCTCTCAGCGACTCGGCCAACATTGTTGTCCAGAGAGGCTTAGCGTCATTCGATGATCGAATGGGGGCCAATCGAAATGATTTCGAAATATCAGCAAAAATGCGAAATAATAAACAATCAAAAGCCAAAGGGGATTATAATTGAAGAAATGCGCCACATCTTTGGGTATCTGGGGACTCTTTGCTAATAAATATCCATAAAGGTGGAGTTAATCGATTTAAAATCGATATCCAGGACTTGAGTCCATCTTAATGGAATCTTTTCCATGGGAAATCGTGAAAAATGGAATTAAATCTTCAAAAGCACAATATTAGAGATATAAAAATAGATAATAATAGAGATAAATCAATAAGAAATACTTTTAAACAATTTTTACAAGTATCTCCCAAACCTATGAATAAATAAACGAATTATCCCCGAAATAAACAATGAAAACTTTAATAAAGTATGCAAAATCCATCAAGAAACACTTTCAAAACTCTGAGACAAGCCATTTGAAAAGTGTCAAACGAATCAATTTATTGGGAAAATTACTCCCCAAAAACACCTTTGAAAGCAATTTCCAACACTTTTTCCCCCCAATTGAATATTCTCTATCGATTGCAGTGCTCTGGCCGGCTAATTCCCAACCAAAAGCCATTGCAAACTTAATGACTTGATTGCAAATTGAATTTAAAATTCAAATTGCGACAATAACAACCCAACACTTGAGAACTTTCTCATGCAAGTCAAACGAAACTTTGGAAAAAATAGTATTAATAATTGAGTTTACTTCTGGAAAATCGTATGTCTATCGTATGCTAACGCCCCTCCCCCCACTCTGGCTAGGCTTTCCATTAATTTTTATTTCTTATGCAATTTTCATCATCAAATATTCATGAAAGCCGGAGAAAAAACAGCATACAAAATGCGTAAAGTCTCGCGCTCTGTAAAACAAAAATTGCATTTCATTGAGCTCTAAATGCAAATTTCGTTGGCGCGTATTTTGTTTTCATTGTTTGAAAAATGCGTAAGACTGGCAAAAGAATTCAGGAGGAGGAGGAGGAGTGTTTTTCCAATCAAAAATTTTGTTTGGAAAGGGCTTGGCACGTGTCTTGCTAATTGCCACGCCCCCTGCTGAGATGCGTTACAAAATATTAAACCCCCAAATTTAGAATTATTAAAAATCTTCATATTTATTAGACTACCAAAGTCCATGGCCATCGGTTCATTATTATAGCCGGAATAAATAAAACAAAACTGTCATTTGGTTCTTTGAACACCTGGTTTCTATGCATTTTTGTGGAATTTCAACTAAAAACGTTTTATTCGTGGCATTTCCCTCCATGGAACTCATAAATTATACATTCCTGCTGGTTACAATGATCTTTAAACCGTCTAACGTTCATAAAACTTCTTTAGCTCGAACATTCCTTAGACCGCAACTGAAACCAAGTATATTTCTATATCTATGATTCATTTTCAAGCAATTTCTAGCACAAATAGCACTCCAAGAAAGATAATACAAAAAAAAAACCTAAGCAAAAGTTGTATTTAATCAACGATAAGAACCAGACTTTCTCTCTGTATTTCAGAGATGCGAAAACACACAGCAAGGAAACCAAGAAATTTATGTTTAAACTTTTCCTGGCCCCCAAGAAATGTGCTCGCATTACATTCATAATTGGATTGGCTGTCCCGAGAGCTACTATATAGTACAGATATTAATTTACACTCCAAAAAAGAGAAGAAAAAAAAGGTGAAAGGAAAAAATCAATATAAAGAAATTCCACAACTGCGATTTGGTAGAAAACCAATGTCCAACTTTTTATTATCAACTTTTTGGCCAACTAACAAAACGCTAATGAGGCTCGTTGGAAAAGTTTCGACTCGGAGGGGGCGGGGGGACAGGGGAAAAAGTGATAAAAGTTTGTTTGTCGGAAAAACCAAGTTAGTGAATGGCAAAGCAGGAAGGGGCGGGCAGGCGACTTCTTATTGCCTTTCGTTTTAGATAAAATTGATTTTCATTTTGCAATGTTTTTGCTTTTTATCGCCTCTTAAATGTTTAATGCACGAAAATAGAACACAGCCACAGCCCACGCCTTAAAAACCAAAATACAAAAAAAAAACCACCCAACACCATCAAAAGAACCCTTTTTTTGCAGGCGGATGCGGGGCCTCCGAGGGACACACACATACATATGTACATTCTATATGCAACATATGTACATCGGTTCCATAGAATATCTATGTATATCGGTGGGGCATCGACAGGGGCCCCAAATATCAAACGGTTTTTATGTACATAACGGAATACATGTTGGGGTAGCTTTGAAATGCGGAAAAACAACAACAACAACAACAACAACAAAATAGGGTAGCAGCACAAATATTAAATGACACTGTGGAAGATTGCTATACTCTTTAGAGAGAGGAATTCGAGGGAAATTTAGGGTTATATTTGATGATATTTAATGGATTGGAAGATTTAAATCAGATTTTGGGTATACTTCCATTTGCTCCTATTCCTATTTCTTGTAAATCTCTCGAAAAATCTATAAAAATACTCGAGAAAATCTAGAGATTTTACTTATAAGAATGTCATAGAAATACCTGGAGATATAAGACCTAAAAGCTGACGATTAAAGACTCTATAGATTAAAGACTTAATAGGTTGAAAATTTTCTTAAAAATCGATTATTTTTTATAATATTTTTTAATGAAGAAGTTTTATTCATCTAAAAAAGATTTCTAGACCCTAAGGTTTCAATATTTTATGAAAACTTCGAGCGTAAAGGTTTTTCGGAAGGCCTTTCATGATAATGAATATAAAAGCTCAATAAAAAGAAGAAAACATAAGAAGTAAAAGCTTCAATTTCAATAAATTCTATATATTTTGGAATATTTATTAATTATTTTAATAACAAAAAGTTTCGGTATTGAAGTGCAATTATAAACCAACAATTTCCAAGAACACAGAACCTTTATTTCTACCTTTTTTCAACAGAATTTGAAGACTATTTCATAACGAGTACTTCTGGAATGGACATTTCTCAATCAATAAGAACCAGCAATGTCCATATAATAATAATTCCAGCTTTTAATACTTTAATATTAAAAGTATCCAAAAAGCTAGCAGTCCCTGGTTTTCTTGAAAGAACTGCACAAATGAAGGACCTGCACCTGCAATGACTGTAGTCCTCCTTCGAGAGAGATCCCCCGCATATCTCCTTCTGTTCTTCTGCCTTCGAATGAATGACAGTCGTGTTGTAGGGTCTACCCTTCGTTATTATTAACCCTTTTTCTTTAAGGGCCTCTCCCCTATCAAATGAATATACAAAAAAAACCCCAGCACATCCCACATGAAAAAAGCCAAGAAAAATAGGGGAAAAATCTTTAGAAATGTGTTTTTCTTTCCTTAAGTAAACCGTCAGGAGACGAAGAAGGAAAATCCTGGCAAAGGGCGAAGGATAAGCAGTGGAAGAGTGATTAGGGGGAAAGGCTTTCTTTTCAGAGTAAAAACTATTATGGTCGAAAGTGTCAAAGGCAGGATGGCCCCTCTCCACCCCCCCGCTCAACCCTCAAGCATCATTAGAGCTGGCAAAAGGGGGGCGGGAGGGTGTAAGAGTGGAATGAACTGTGGCACACACCGTGCGCCACAAAATTGATTTACTCAAAAAAAAAAAAGAGGGGAAAAAGAAAAATTGATTTGCCTATTGGCTTGGAGGAGGTTTTCCGAACGTGCGGTTGCATGGGGCAGGCATCATCAGCATCTCAAGGATGTGCCGCCACAGTCCATAGTCCACCCTCATCCTGTGCGTCAGCTGTTGGCCTAAGTGGCTTTTTCTCTCCTGCTCCTCCCATTCCAATTCTCTTTGTTCCTCACCTTTTGGCCTGCCAGCACGGGCCACAGATATCCCCACCTCCAATAGGAGGTGTCGGCGCCTTGTGCTGGTCAGCAGCTTCTACAGAGGCGTGGTACCCTGGCGAGTGGTGTCCTAACCCACTTAGCATCAATATAATTGCCTTGAAGAGGACTCCGCAGAGGAGAGAGAGGAGCGGGAGGTTCCACGTCAATTAGCTATAAATAACCAAAGTTGGCAAATGCTTTAGTATACAAATAATGAACCACTCTTCAGAGGTTCCCTCTCCGTCACTGGGACGGTGGTGGCAGCCCCCGCTGCTTGCTGCTCGGGGGCTGAGTGCAGAATCTCGTGCCAAAGTGGAGGCTTAAGAAATGGTGGAGAAGGCAGCTATTTAACAAGAGTGGAACAGCCACTAAAGAGGGAGAGAATCTGTAGGGAAAATCTTTTAAAGGTGGAGGAATCAATTGAAAGGATTTTTTTGAAGTAGAACAAATCTTTGAGGAATTTTTTTAAGGGAGTAAAAAGCTTTGCTAAAAAAATATGAAACACCTTGATTAATCATAGGGACTGGGAAGATTGAACGCATGCGAGAGGAAAGCGGGAGAAAAGAAGCATACAAAAGGAATATGTAAGATAAGAACAGGCATACAAGAGGAATTCGTGGGAAAAGAACAGACATACAAGAGGAATGCGGGAAAGGAACATGTTACAAGTGGAACTCGTGGGAAAAGAACAGGACGACAAGAGGAACTCGTGGGAAAAGAACAGGCCTACCAGGGGAGTGTGGGAAAGGAACAGTCATACAACAGGAATATGCAAGAAAGAAACTTTTCAGCGAATATTTTCATTAAAAAAAGGCTCTCGGTAAGGTGGAATCTTGTGAAAACTGTCTGTGGAAAACCTTTAAAAATATAATCTACAAAGTAAGGCCTTTTTTTCTCTTTTGAGAGTAGTACATAGATCCTTTGAATTCTAGGGGGTTTCCCATAAAAACTGATTCGTAGATCATTTGAAATTTAAGCACTGTTATCCGTGAATATTTATGCCTTGGATAATGTTTAATTTCAGGAAAATTTAATGATAATTATCTTCAAAAAATGAATTGGAAAATTTCCTAGTGTTCTCTCAAATTACCGGCTGATCTCCAAAGCTTTTTAGCTTTCAGTTCCATTTAAATTTCAAAATCTTTTACCTAATATTCCAAAAACAGAAAAAGGAGAAGAAAAAAAGAGTTCTATCCTCAAAAAAAGAAGAGTGTTTGCCCCTCGTTCCAGTGTAAAAGGTAAATAGAAAATCGAAACATAATATCATGTAAATATTTGACACCACTTAGCAAAATGCGTGTGTGTGTCGGTCGGCGTGTATCGTATCGGTATCGCATCGGTGTCGTGTCGGTGTCGTGTCTGCCCTTTTCACGTTCCACATTTCCATTTACCTATTGCCTATCTTTAGAGGGTTAGCGGTAGACCCGAAACTCCTAGACACGACACAAGGAAATATGTACAGATATATTGTATGTATAAATAAATAAAAACCCAAAAAAAAAAAACAACAAAATTGAAGGCATTTTGTAGCGGGGCTTGTCACTCTATTTACTTGACCACAAAAACACGACGAACGAACGATAGATGCTTCTGTCTCTCCCTCTCTGAAGAGGTTGTTCCTCTCTATCCTATTTTTACACTCAGAGAAAAATACCCTGGAATATTTATATTTACAATTCGATTTAAAAATGTATGCCAAACAGTTTGATCCGAGTGTGGAAATTTTAAAAAGAAAGTGTTACATTTTTACATTAATACAAAAAAAAAAATATTTTAATAAATTAAATACTTTTTTATAAATTTAATATTTATAATAGAGTGTTTAACAGACACTATATACTTTTTTATATTTTATTTAGTTTATACATATGTATTTATATAAATTTATTTTATATTAAAAATTATAAAACAAATTTAGTTTTTAATATTTATTTTAAAGTTTTTAATATTTATTTGAAAGTATGGTCCGTATTCAAATTCCTTTAAAACCCTTCATAAAATATTTGTATGTTTAAATCCAAAAAAATTATATTTAATTCCCCTAATTTTGTTTTCTAAGCCCCGTACTATTAATTGAAATATGTGTGTGTTTCTTGCCTAATTTTTCGCCGAGTGTATATTTCCTATAGCTGTCTGCTGTCTGTTTATACAGCCACTAATTGTTCCATGGGCTTATCTCAAATTTCAGATCACAAAAAATAAAGAGTGCACCCCTCCACAGCCATAGAACATCATAAACAAGGTACAAAAAAGAGCTGTAGGGAGTGCAGAGCAACAGTTTTTGTGGTGAGAGAAAGAGAGAGTAGAAGAAACACGCGATATGATTGAACATTGAATAAATATTTGGTTTGTAGATAAATGAAATCGATTTCTGTATGGAAGAAGAGAAATGTGCGCTAAAGAAAAGTTTTATTGTGGTAAAAAAAAAAACATAGAATATTTAATTGTTACTCCCAGAAATTCCTGTATATTCTATTGATCTCTAATAAACTCCCCTGAAAATTCCCTGAAAATTTCTCAAATAATTCTTTTCCATTGCAATGCAATTTTGGTAGCCCAAAAAAAAAAGCCCCCACAAATCCCATTCCCCACTCTCTGCTAAGAGCCTCCTTTTGTAATTGGCTTACTGGCCTTTTGGGGGGCAGCAGCAGCCAGCCTCAGGGAGAGGCCTAAAAATATACGCCCGGCACCATGAAAATTATTTATTTAAACAAGTTCATTCCCTCCCTCTCCCTCTCCCTCTCTGTTGATTGACCAAAAGACAGGCCTAAACAAATATGTGGGGAAGGGACTCCGAAGCTGTTACATTTCTGTGGTTCTGGTTTTCTTCCTTTCGTCTCCTTTGCCGCTTTCCTTTGTTCAAACGGGAGAGAAAAGAGTGCGAACAGGATGGGATAATGTCAGAGACACTCACACAGATGTGGAGGCAAGAAAGGTCGTAGGTTAAACCCACCACAGATACAGCTACAGATGACAGCCCGAAGAGAAAGAACTATTTGTTCATACGAGTGGTCGGTCGCTACTCCTAAAATGTTATGTATGCTCCTGACATTATGGTTGAGATTTCACTCTGCCACCGCCCCCGCCCCTGCCCCACATGTCACTTCTCCAAGCAGGTGGCTGACTCATTCATTCGCTGGTTAGTCAGAGGCGGGAGCGGGCTCCACAGTGGTCGTCGTCGTTGGTTTGAGACGGAAGCGTAGCCAAAGCTATGGCACCCCCCAGGCGGGGCTTATCGGCCACAGGCTACGCCTCTGCTTTTTTGGATCTTACTTAAGCCCCAAAGAGATCTCCACTTTTCTTTGTCTCTCATTTTGTGGGGAATTTCACAATTAGTGGAAATCCAAGAGATTGAAAATCGATTTGATTGGACGATTCCGTGATTGGTTCGGTGTGTGGGTTGCCATCAAGATAATATAATTAATTTGGAAATTAATTTCGGGCTATTGGCTAAGGGAAAAACTCATCAATAAATCGCGTGTGGGTACAGGAAATTTTTGAAATTTGTTTGGTAATTATTTATTTACAAAATTGTGGCCTCAGATGAATCCTACACAAGGCCTTACATTCTGTGTTTTTTGTGTAATTTATGGGGGGTAGGGGGTAATAGGGGCTGTAATCCCATAAATTTCCCAAAAAACACATCCTGTTAGGCCTTGTTGAAGCCCCTAGTTTAATCCAATAAATTTCCCAAGCTTTGAAGATTAATAAAAGTCGAATTCATTCAATTTTTGATAGATTTTTGCATTACAATCTTCGAAAAGACATCTAAGACTATTGATTATTTTAATAGTTTCTAAATTTCATTGCGAAATCAGTTCAGAGTAAAGAAGAAAAGAGGAAGAATTGTATCTCATAGGAAATGAATTTTCAAATAATATTTTGGGATGGGATCAACTATATACAATTATATATCATGTTTCTAACCTGCTAGCGGCATTTGTATATATATTTAAGGCCAAGAGAAAGTAGAAAAAAAGTACAAGCTCGATTCAGTTGATTTAAACCTCATAAAAATATATAGAAATATTTGTTTCATTCTGTAATTTATTATTATTTATTTATCGTATGTATTTATGTATTTATTAATTTAAATTCGTACCTTTAGAGGACCATCCTTAAATTAGCATAAATTTGAGCGCCCAATACTACTAATCCTCAATAGATAGATCCATTTTATAGTTATGTATCTTTTTTAAGACATTCTTTAGCATAAATATCTCTTTGAAATATTTTAATATTTAAACCACAAATTTATGAGCCCCTAAGAAACCTCTGTTTTATCTTTGAATCGTTCCAAAATGTCTGCCACTCTCGAATTGTATATTTTGACAGCCCAAATGAGTGCTAGTGCTACTTTTTATAATCAAAGCTTTTAAGACCCTTTATTTTTCGCCGAAGACGTTAAGTGAAAAATCATAAACTAAAGGCCTAAAGCCGCCCACGCGCCATTTCTGAGTGGAGGAGCGCGCTTCTAGATAATCGTGGGAGGAGGTGGGGAAACCCACGCTTACCAGGCAGGAGAGGGGGCGGGGCGGGGAGGGCCACACATTAATTAATTTCATTGAATCTTCAAGAAACCAACCCCAAAGAGGGGGGGGGGGGGGAATGAATCGTGTCAAAAGTTTAGAGAGAACAAAAAAAAAACAGCATTTTTTCCACTGCGACGGCGGCGGCGTGTAGGAAGCTGCTCTGGGGCTTGCCTTCGAGCCAATGCGTGGGCCGGGCCGGTTTAAACGACCTGTATCTGTATCTGTATATATTTTATATATTATGTGTATCTACAAGTACGCTTTGGCAAATACTACGATCTGGTAGTACGAGTAAATTAAAAGTGCAATCACGACACAAAACACTGAGGCACGTCGCTGCCCGCCTGTAACTGATAAATATACAAAATATACAAAATATATATATGTAGAATGCACACTCGTATTTGTAGTATTCGCATAAAGAAGTCATTTTTGTTGATGCATGTGAAATATGATGACAGAGACTGCTCCACTCGTGGAACTCATGGAAAATCAAGGTTAGGCACACAAGAAACGTGCCCCCTGAAGCAGCCCCCAACCATGTAATGCAATGGCCAAAGTTCACTCGGTCGAAATCGGTTGAATTTATAGAGATCATCTCTGGGGCTAATCGCAGATTGAAAGGCATGAAAAAATATATATACAATATATTGTATAAAATCAGCGAAAACAAACATTTTTCTTGAGATTGATGAAAGGCAGGAAAGTACTTTTAGAACCTGCCATCAGAATAGATAAGTCAATGGAAAGTTGATTGAATGTGGACCATATTCTTTCAAAAAAATCCAACCTCTAAAAGATTTTTATATATATACTCTCCCCAGATAATCTCTAGGCTCTAGACCATGATACATCCAAAGAAATTACTTTAACAGCAACATTTTCTAATAGATTCTCTTCTCCTTATAAGCATTCTCTTAAGCTACAAGAAATCTATATAAATTTCCTGCAATAAAAATATATTTTTCGTTTGTAGCTGGATATATGAAGTATTAGCGACGAAAATGTTTTTATTTATTATTATTTATTTATTTATTATTTATTTATTTTATTTTTATTATTATTATTATTTTTTTTTTAGGGTTTAAGTTACCCTGCTACCCTGGACATCTCTGGTCCAGAGATACATATTTTACTCATATCGGCAAAGCAAGTGAGCCGGGGGCTGGAGGCGTAGCAGGCTATTTTCTCATAGAGAACTATACTCAATTCTCGATTTTTCTTAAGATTTGTTTTCCCCACAAATATACAACACTTTCATTGAATCAAAAAAACTTACAAATTACGTTTCACGTTGAAATTTTCTTTTTAAAGCAGTTTTTTCCCATAGCTCTCATATTTTTCCTTCATTTAAATCGCTATAAATGTTCCTTAATGTTTAAAACGTACCTGAAAAAACAAAAGAACATATAAAACATTAGTATATTTGTTTATTTGTTTAAAATATCATCAAAGCGACGACAGCTGTGGTTTCAATTACAAGCAAAACACACACAACACCAAGAACCATTATATCATACAAGTATTTCGTTGGATCCGCATTTCTGGCCCAAAAAGCATATAAAAATACCCTTAAAGGTCGCTGCTTGTATTTCCAAGAAATCCACAAGAAAATTGCACTCCTTTTCGGAGTCTTTTAATTACGAAAGGACGGGGCGTGGGGAGAGTGTAAGCCGTGTGCCGTATGCCGTGTGGCGTGGGTTTTTATTTGCCCCAAACAGATATCTGCCATGTGTGAAACTTAACACAACTTAATTTTGTTGGCCAAAAAGACGGCTTTGGCACATACAATATATACACATATCGTATGGGTATATTTTTTGTTGTATAATTTATTCACAGACAAAAAAAAACAAAAAAAATCCACTGATAAAGATAAACATGTAAATCAAACAAGAACTTTGACTGATGGCGACACTGCGACGGCCTCTACCCCCCTCTACGCCCCTTCTACCGTTCCTTCCCCCCCTCCCCTCTTGTATTTGCGGTGTGTGCCCCTGATTGAGTGGCGCCAGCAAATTAATAACTTTTCGAGAGAACGCGAACCCCCCTTTGTTCCCCATTCTCCCCTCGTCCACCACAAACCATGCCATAAAAACTATCTAACGTTTATGATGTGTGCGAAAATATTTGGCCCCTCAATTGGGTGTTTGCTTCAATGGAGCATGGCATGGGTTTTTGGGCGAATTTTGAATGCAAATTAAAGGTAAATAAACAAATAATTTATCAGAAAAAGGAATACACAAAGTGGGGAGGGAATTAGGGGAACACTTTAGAGGTACATTTTGTGGTACATTTGGAGTACATTTTGGGCACATTTGGAATACATTTTGGGCACATTTTTTGTTTAAATGTGAGGCATATTTTTGATATATTTTTTGGCTCCATTTTGGGCTACATTTTTTGGTATATTTCGGGAAAAATTTGACTTAAATTTGATTGAAATTTATACTTTAAATATTTATCAATTTGAATTATTTTTACCCTAATAAATCGATTAAAATCGTTGCATTAAATCTAAAATTCAAGACTGATTTATTGCATTTCATTTAAAATAGTTTCCAAATCGTTTCGGGGCGTCATGCAGCAGCCCCCCTCGGTCGTTTGATAGTGCAGGCCTAAATAAATGCCCAAAATGTGCCATAAATTGTATATTTTTGTTTAATTATCATAACTCTATTTTGGTTTCAAAAATTAGACAAAATATACATTTTAATTTGTATAAATACCGTGGTTATCTGTTTAAACTCATATCTTTATCTATCCATCAATAAAATCAAAAAATGTGTACCATAAACCAACTATAAATTTTATTATAAATTTTCTTAAAATTTCTACCGAAAATTAAACTTTTTTTTTAAATTTTCGAAAAATTTCTTTAACAAATTCTTTAAAATCTTGCCCAAATGTTACCCCCAAAAAAAAGGTAACATAACGTGGAAAAAACCTTAAAAAAATTGCTTAAAAATCCACAAAAATATAGACCATTAATCATTCATATTTTGTGGTAGTGTTTAATCTATACCCATTTATATAAATAATAATTTTCTGCCAAAAACCCCAAATAAATTTTCAGCTTAAAAGAAAAAGTGCCACAGCAGCAGTTTTCCGGCATTTGGCAAAGAAAGAGAGAGAAAAAAGTGTATTTGCATTTATAGATTTATAATGAAAATGTTTAGGACCGATGGCTAGCGATGCCGCTACGCTTTTCCTCGCGCATAAATATACAGTAGAAGTATTTTTAGAGAGGGGTTCGGTCGGTCTTCTGGCATGCACGTGGATGGATTGTTCAGATTGTGTTTGCTTTATTTACGCAGCATTAAAAATGTGTTTAAAATGTTCAAAAAATATATGTATATGTTTTTGTGTTTTGCTGAGAGCTTCAGGCCGTGTGTGTGTGGCAGGTGCATGTGCGGAGGGGGGGTGAATTGACGCGTGTGCTGAACGGAGGAGTGTGTGTGTGTGTGTGTTTCTTTATCGGGCATAATAAAACCCGTACTACGTTCCCGTATGTACACGCACACCCACAAAGATACAGATAAACAGCCACAGATACACAGAAACAAGAAGAGGTTGTAGATACGTGTGTGTGTCGAACGATTAGCGCATGAATGAAAAAATTCTATAGCAAAATATCAGACGTACAATTATCAAAAAAAAAAAACAACATATTTTTGGCTAGAAGGAATGAACCTCAAACCTTATCGAGGCGCAAAGCGTTTTTCTTTCTTCTTTTTTTTTTTAGAAATTTCCTGATTATACGTTTCCGCGTAAAAATATTAAAAATACAATTGATTTGGTGCCCGGAGAGGGGGGCAAAAGATAAAGTGCGTGTTCAATCGGCAGACACATATAGCCATATGTCTGTGCTTTTTTTTTGGCATCAAAAACGACAGACATAATACGCATAGACCAAAAGTTGTGGGCAGACAGACAAAAGAATGAAAGAATGAAATAATGGGGTATAATGGGATTGGTTATTTGAGCAATGATAATTCTACTGATGATTAAAGTACCTATAACCCAGAAACATACGATGTGATACTTTAATATAGTAGCAATCTTTTTATATTTTACTTTTCCCACTTGTTGTAGGCATAGTCCAAGCAAATGGAACTAGAAATTGTTCTTTAATGAAGATTAAGGCAAAATATATGCCCAAAAAAGGTCTGAAAGTCCCCAGAAAAAGGCAATAAAGGTCCCATAAATCTGTCGCCTTATCGAACCCTTAATTTATAGAATATAGATGATGGATTCCCACATTTTTATGGGTTACTCATTTGAAACTACTATACTCTAACGCTATAGAGCAGCTTTAAAAAAAAATTACGGGTAGATAATAAACTATAAAAATTAAAAAATATTTCTGAATAATCATTTAAAAAATACTTCAAAATTAAAAAAAAAATTTAAAAAAAAAAATATAAAATAAAAGATTTTACAAAAAATATAAAAAAAAATTTCCAAATTTAAAAAAAAAATTACATATTAAACAATTTTATAAAAAAAGGAAAAACAGATTTAAAAATTTAGCAAAAAAAAAATTTTTAATTTGCCAAAAAAAAAAATGAAAAAATTTCGAAATTTAAAAAAAAATATTAACAAACTTTAAAAAAAATAACAAAAGATCTTACAAATAATTAACGAAATATTTTCATTATTTAAATTAATCAAAATTTATGAAAACATTTCTAAATATTTGTTATGATTAAAAAAGATAATTTGAGCTCGAAAATAAGACCTGTATCAGATGGAATACATTCCCTCCTTTCCCCACTATATACTAAACGATTCCTTCGAGGCTTATCTCCAACGATAGGGTATCCACCACAGTCACAATAAGTACTGCAAATTCTTTGCTGGTGGTGTATTTTTGTTTTGTTTTTCTTTGATTTTTGGTTTATTTTTGTCTGCGCTCTTCCGTCGAAATATGTTTCATTAATTAAAAATGAACAAAAACGTGTTGTAGCTTATTCTGCTTTTGCTTATAGAGATTGTGCCACCCCCGACGACTACTATTCGAGGAACCACACATAAATATTGTATAAATATTATGTGTATTTATTGTATTTATTTTATACTTATTTATACTCTTTTGTTGCGTGGTTTTTATCAGGAAAAATGTCGCCAATAATTGAAGCACGTCAGAAAGAAGTCTCTTCTCCTCTGTACCCCCTCTCTCCCCCTGGGGAGCCATGGTTTTAGATAAGTACAAGAGAGAGGGCCTCAGAAAAGGGGTTTGATATAATTAATCACAAATGTTGGGTTTATATATGGATTTTGAATAAAGTTTCCAACAATCAACAGCACAAAAAGGAACAAAGAACTTTTTTTTATAAATAAACTTTGTAGGAATATAAATATATTTTTTACATATATTATATTTATGTTTTATTGATAAATAATCGAGTATGTTTCATACAAGTTTTGTTTTCTTTTATCTAAAGCAAATATTCATATTGTTGGCAAATAAATATCAATCGCAATGAATGCAATGGCAAAACATGCACAAAGTCAATAGAAAACATTATACAAATTGTGTGCAATCCATCGAGGAATGTAGTTTATGGGATTCTGGGAAAAAAGCGCACGATAAAGGGAGTGGTTTTCCCCAAGCAAAACGAAAGCCTGCTGGTCCCCCAAGGAGGGACACTCATAAAAATGGAACAATACGCACAGAAATCTTTCGCCAGCAGAGATTTTGATGAAATATCAAAAAAAATATATAGTATTTCTATCTTTAATAACCCTCTTTCACTGGCAATGGCATTTGTTCGCCTTAGAAATGTTTCCCTAAGCGACAGGAGGAGAGCCCTTTCGTCCCGAGCAATTCTCGCGATTTTTACACTAAAATATTTAATATTTAATAGACAAAAGTGTAGAAAATCTAACAAATTGGTTATAGTTTTTGACTTTTTGTGGAATATATATTCAAAACAGATTTTTCCATTGGCTCCAGTCGCAAAATCAGAGAAAATCCATGGGACTGTGCTCTAAAAAAAGATATTTATTCGAAAGCTTGTTAAAAACTGTGCAGAATAGGTGGCAGATAATGCAGTTAAAGTTTGTACCTGGACTCCGGTTCTACATTGCGGCAAAAATCTGGGACTCAATGTCGGAGAGAAACTGTGGAAAAGCTTGCACGGGAAATGCATAAGTGCATAAGGGAAATGATTGGATTGCAGCGCCATTGGATTCCCAAACGGTTGCCCAGTTTCACAAAAAAAAAAAAAAAAAAAAAATGACAAATAAAAAACTGTACAGTTTTTGGGGGAATGCGAGGCGGGCATTACTGGATGTATTTACAAATAATTTAATTAGGGTTTTTTTTGTTCCAGAAAACTGAACAATGATGAAAAGTACATAATGGAAATGATGGGATTGGAACGCCAAAGCGCCATTTGTAAGCTTGAATCTATCTGGACACTCCCCTTGTAATTCGGAATATTTAAACTTTAATTTATGCCGATTTTTGCTGTCGAAATTACTAAAACTAAAACCAAACAACTTTTAGAAAAACATTATTTATATTATTAAATTTTTATAATATTATTATATTATATATTAATAATATATTTTAATAATAATTATAATAATATAGTTATAATAATAATAATATAACTAAAATATTATAATTATATTATTATATTATTACTTATTATTACTATTATATTATTAGTATATTATTATAATTATTATTAAAATATATTTTTAAAAATCTACGAAATATCTAAAAAAAAATTTTTTTAATTTTTTAAATTTTTTGTATGGCTACACTTGGTTTTTTTTTATTTAAAATAACTTTCAAAAATGAAGAACACTTCAGAAATACTGAAAAATTTAATTTTATAAAGTTTTTGCTGAAATATAGCCCACTTTAGATGGGAAATGTTGCAATATTATAGGAAAAATTAATCTCAGAAGATGCCATATAATTTATGGGGCAATATTCAATAACATTCTGATGTTTTCAACAAAAAGAAGCCTCCCCAATGGAAACACTGTTGAATAGGTGCCTAAAAAGCCCTTAAAGAAGGGGCATTTGTTCTCAAACAAATGGTAGTCTCCCGGGAACCACAAACAAAACCCTGTTGCTCTCTAGAACAGCGATCAAAGAACTCTTTGAAAGAAAACACACAGAAAAAAACATACAAAATTCATCTGCAATCCGCTTTCGTATACAGAGCTGTTGCATGCACAAAACAAATCAATTTGGTGGCAAGAAAAAAGGCAGACAACATATAAAAATCGCACATAAATGAATATAAAATCCAGATAGGAATTGGAAGCGGCAACGTCTTGCTACCTCCTTGGAGATGATGTGTGCAGCCCTCTGCATGCCCCACAATTACCACGTAATACACACATGTACACAGGCATGTACATATGTACTACAGATATACATATATATATTCGCATTTTCTTTTTTTTTGTTTTTTTTTTTTTACGTTTTTACGCGCGAGACGAAAAAGAATTTTTACGCAGAGGCTGGTTCTGGTTGTGGGACGCCTCCTGCCACAGACATGAGCCAGCATGTGGCATGTGTATCTAGATACTGCCCAGACAAGCCCCATTCGCATCGTTTCGGTTTCGGATTGGTTTTTGTTTTGGCCTGCGGATTGGATCTCTCTCGACCGGACAGCGAGCGCTAACGATGTCTCTGTCGCTCTGCCTCCCTGCCACTGTGCCTCTCTGCCCCTCAACCCCTCTGCCGCACTGCCCCTCTGCCTCTTGTTTTCCTTTTCATTCTCGTTCTCCCTGTTTTCTTGTGTCTTCTCTTTGATTTGGTTTGGTTTTCTTTTCATTTTGCGGTCTCTCTCTCTTCTTTTTTTAAGCCAATTTTTCGCTGGCATGTTTTTGCTTTTTTACGCGCATTTGTTTACTACATAGAGAGATACACAACAAACTTCAAGATACAAAAAGACTACATGCACGCACACACGCTCACATGTGTGCGCGCTACTGTATCTGTATCTTTCGTTCGGCATTAAAGCTTGAATAAAGCAAAAAACAAAACGAAAAAAATAAATAAATAAACAACACGCGGGAGAGCGAGAAATATTATTTTTCAAACGCACAGCCAGAAAATGTCTAAAGAAAAAGTATCTAACAAATGCCACACTTGTTCTTTCCTCTCCCTCTCTCTCAAGCTCTTTCTCCCCCCCCCATTTCTCCTCTTCGTTGCCTTCTTTTTGTTTGTTTTGGTATTTACTGAGGCTTTTACTTAAGTGAATTTCATGAGCATTACATAAACAGGTAACAGCCGACTCTTGTTGCTGTTGTTGTTGTGGTGTGAAGGCCGACCGTAGAAGAAAGGAGGGTTCGAATGGGCCGATACCTTGCTTTTGATAGGAAGTTTGTTCTTTGGGTATGTCTATGATTGTTTATGGGATTGTTGGGTGGATATTTAAGGCACTATTTTGGGGAATATTCTTGAGAAAATATACGGAATATTTTTTTTTATTTTTTTTAATATTACTTTTTTATACAAATATAAATACTTTTTTTTATATATTACATTTTTATAAAAATCGAAATATTTTATTTATTTTTTATATTACTTTTTTATGAAAATAAAATTATTTTATTTTTTATTTTATATTACTTTTTTATAAAACTATAAATATTTTAATTATTTTTTATATAACTTTTTTTATAAAAATTTAAATATTTTATTAAAAATAAACATTTCTAAAAAATTTAAAAATTTTTTTGCCGGAAGTACACATCTTTATTGATAAATTTTTACGAAAATCACTTTAGGGACAATTCTTTTTTTTAATTTTTAAATAATTTCTGTGAAATCCGATAGAAAACTTTTGTATTATTGATTGAAAGCGTGGTTTCTAGCATCAAAAATACATATATAAAAAATGTTAGCATGGGGTTCAGCATTCGATTTCCGACAGAATAGAAATGACGCATCCAACAACTCCAAAGAATGCATATATACCCGTTCAGATACGTTTAGTCTGTTTATAATCGAAAATATCATAAAATAAATTCTATCCAATTTTCCATTTTTTCTAATACTTATAACGAATGCATCTACCCTAATCCCAACCAGTAATGAGTATCAAAAGTACAGACCTCAAAAGTTAAAAGATAAACTCAGAGACTCCCTGCTACAGGGCATGGGTTGGCTGGGGGGGGGTAGGCTACCGGGCAACAACCAGAATGAACCACAAATACCACTAAAATCGAATTAAGAGCCACAGAAAAAAAAGGGATGAGGGGAGAGGCACTTAGGTTTATTTGCTTTTTGAGTGGAACCAGCGGGAAAGCCACCGAAGAAAGGGGGGTTGGCAGGGGGCTGGCTCCTCTTTGCTGTGTAATTTGGTAGTTTACTCAAAAGTGTGCCCCGTACTCGACTCTCGTGTGTGGATTATTTACCTTAAAATTTAACAGGTAGCCCCCACAGCCGCCGCCGGGGGCCAGCAAAGGTAGAGACCGGTGAAGGGGCATGCCAAAGAGGGGGAATCAAGTGTAATAAATGGTTTGGGGGTGAAAATCTGTTGTTTGGCAGCCGCAGAGAAATGAAATTGTATTTTGTGCACAATAAAGATGGAATGTTTAATAAAACTAATGGAAGGGGCAACGACACCAGGTAGATGAAGAAAACTGGAGAATATATATGGCCATAAAATGTGATTTTAGTAGAGAGATTTTATTGGTAATATATCTGTAGAGTAGACATTTTTTAGGAGAGTTTTCCCATTTAATTTGAATATTTTTTTTGCCTTTTCTGTTAGAATTTCCAAAGAAAATTCTCCATAAAATCCCTACGATTTCATATATTTCACAAAAATGTCTTTGAAATACAAAAAAATCTAGAGATCCCTTAATAAATAATGATTTTCTTATAGGTGCCCAAATATTCAATGTTTTTCCTACACTCCAGCAAGTTTTTCAATCAAAAGTCTTAGCTAATTCCCTAATAAATCATATATTTCTTATAATTCTTATTAATCTAAAGAAGAACCCAAAATTTTCATGTATTTCCCAATAGTTCCTATAAAATACAAACTTCTGTTAAAAAATTTAGAGATTATAATCATTAAAGTTCTCTTAAGATTAATATAAATAATAATTTGTGACCTGCATATAAGGTGCCCAAGTGTTCCTTTTTTTTCCTGCACTTTAACAAGTTTTAAACCATATATATCCTATAATTCTTTCTACAAAGAGTTTTCGAATAAGATTCTGTAAGCCCTAGAAACCCAAAATTTCATATATAACCCAATAATTCCTTTGAAATCTAGAGATTATAATCTTCCAATTATTTACATAGTATTAATACAGGTTTCCCTATACATTACATGACAATGATCATCTTTCCAGAGAGTTGCCTAAGAAAAATCCACAAGAAATTCATTATTTGTGATAAAAAGAAAGCCTTCTTTAAAGAAAACCTATTAATATAATCCTCAAAAATCCCATTCTATCAAAAACCTTTGCTCTACAAACAGTTTTCACTAGAAACTCCCTAGAAATACTTCTAGAAATTTCCCTCAATTTTCATTAATAACTTTTTGAGTATCCCCCCTCTAAAGAAAAAAGAAACTCCAGCGTATGACATGAATTTATCTTGATATTAAGTAATTTATTGCTTGATTAATGGCCTAATTGATTGATGGAGTTCCGTTGCAAACGATAATTTTTATAATGCCAGCCATTGCACCTGCTACCACTTACGATTAGAATTTTTCGGGAAAGATTAATGGAAATCAGCAGGCGTCGGATCGTAAACAAATGAATGGGAAACCGGGCAGGGAATGAGATTTTCTGGGGTGTTAAAACTAAACTAAGGCAAGAGATCAGGCGAGTCCTAGGGGGAGGCAAAATGTGGAATGTGGAAATTACCATAAAAGAAAAACCACTTGAAACTCCAAGGGGGGGGAGGTGGGTGGATCTCTAATGGAAACTTTTCCCTGAAGAAAACTAACCGTAAAAGTAGGTTTTATGGTCTCAAGAACTCTCCAGATTGAAGGGTGTCTTTTCTTATGGATTTTCCCTATAAAACTGATTCGAAATCATAGAAGATTATCTAAGAAATGAGAACAACAGCCCATAGTTCTTTAAAACTGACTTTTATACCCAGTTTCACACAGTTTTAAGTACAAATATTAATAATGATATATCCACTGGGTACAAACCCGAACATTTGACAGCTAAACAGCACATTAATGAATGGCAAACGTTGAGAAAACACACAGCAATAGCGCTATAGCCTACACTTTAAAGCTTATTACCGAACAGCCGGCATATACATCGAGTATATTCTCGTTATATATGGGGTAGATATAGTGGTAGGTATATTCCGTACAACACAATCCATGAGTGTGTATAGCACTCGAAATGGCAAATGAATGACATGACTATCTGCGTACAACTAAACGAACGATTGACTAACCGACTGACTGGCTGACTGACTGGCTGATTGACTGACTGACTGGCTGACTGGCGGAGCAATCAACCAACCAACGAACGAACGAACGACCGCCAGACGAGTTAAGATTAATCAGAGAGACCCCCAACCCCCATATAAATACGAGTACATATTGTATATATTGTACGAGTACAGTACGCGACAAAACAAAACCAAAAAGTGTTATAACAATGACAAGAAATGGAGTCGGACATAGGAGAGGGCTAAAGGCAATTGATGGGTACTATATGATGGCTATTTAAGAGGTTTTTGTAGAACCCATAATGTATGGAATACTCTACGAATATTAATGACTTTCCACCCATTTTTAGGCAGTATTTTCATAGATTATTAATCGCTGAACGATTCTTGATTTTTTGTAAAAATCCACGCTTATTGCTTTGACATGCGAATGCTATATTGCCATTCACAAGTGAAGATTAGATGCCAAAATGAAAATGATCAAATTCAATTGTGGCCCAACTCTTTGCCAGTCACAGGTAAAAGATGGCAAACTACCAGTCACATGTAAACGTGAAACCATTTTATATAATTTTTGCATTTTCAACTGAATAGCAAAAGGGTTGCCAATCGCATGTAAACGTTTAATGGGGGAAAAAAGAGTCAAAACCAGTCACACGTAAATGTTAAATGGAAAAAACAAAGCGCTTCAAATTTCATTCGTGAATGAAGAATAGGCTGATCCTTTCTTTATTCTTCAAATTAAAGCTTGACTGTGATTTCCGGTGAATGTCAAACTGTAAGCTCCGTAAAAAAGTTAAAAGAAAAGAGTAAACTGAGGAACCAGCTGTTGCCTCCACCCCTTGATTGCCATACATTTGCCAGTCACACGTAAACGTAAACCCTTTTTCAATTGCTCTGTTCATAACATTTCGTCACGCACTGTACGTTTGAGTTGTATGCGTTTATGTGTGTAGATATTTTTATAATTCTTTTGAATAGTGCATGGAGAGCGAGCGAGAGACAGGGGGACGGCTCTGGGGGTAAAAGAGTGCGAGACACAATAAACGATGGTTTAAATGCCGTATCAGCAGTGGAAACAGAAAGAGGAAAGAAAGAAAGAAACAACAAAAAAAAACCGAGTAAAATGCTGAATACAAATTACAACACCAAACCATCCCTCCACCCCCCCGACAGATATTAGTATAGTATATGGAGATAAATTAACAGCCGATTCTCAAGCACCCAAATAAAACAAAAACAAAACAAAAAACAGAAAAAACTACTCGTACGACAAAAACAAATACAAAAATTTCTTGTCAACAAGTTTACGGACACTCCCTCCCCCTACGGCCAGCCCTCCTGGTTTTAGCCCAACGAAAGTTTCTTCTCTTCTTCTTTTTTTTTTGCCTTTTTGCCTTTTTAGCATATCTAATTTTCTAGTTTAGTTTTTCGTTTCGTTTCGCTTTGTTTCGTGGCTGATTCTGTGGCTGATATTTTATTTATTGTGCTGTGACGTGCCGTGAGTAATAACTATATAGATTAACCGATCCAAAACCCCACCCGCAATGAAGAACAGAGCACGCACGGCGGTCGTCTGCTCAAGGAAACGGCTTTAACGTGCGAAAAAAAACTAAAGACCAAAAGCCGTTGGCGGGTGAAACAATTAACCATTTAAAAACGAAATCAAGTACACCCCTGAGCTGGTAATGGCAGAGGTCTTGACAGCAAAGTATTTCTGGTAATTATTTAAGCCAAAAAAAAAGTAAAAAACGCAAAAATTTTACTTTTTTAATGCATAAAAATATAATAATAATTAATAATAATATTTTAACCCATCAGAAAAAAAAAAAACAAATAAATCTAAAGATTCAAGGAAAATATAGAAATTAATTCTAAAAATCAATTTAAAATCTAAAAATCATAAAAAAATAAACAAATAATAATACATACAAAAATAAATTAAAAAAATAAAATAAAAATAATTTTAATCCATGAAAAATACGGAAAACGTATTAAAAGTTCATTGAAACAATGAAAATTAAACGGAATATGGATTGGTTTTTTTTTTAGCTCTCGGAAATGCTCTTATTTCATGCCGATTGAGAGGGATTCCTCCCGACCGCATTACTCTGGTGAATGATGAATCTTTCGAATAGATTTAGCTCTGAGAACTTGAAAGCAAGTCATACTTGTGGCATGAATGAGTGATATATAGACTGACGAATTAGCATGAGCAACTAATTCAAGCAAAAGTGATTAAGAATCTACTCTATGGAAATGGAAATGGAATATTCAAAAGAAATGGCAGAAAAAGAGTATTCCAGGAATGAAAACTGTGATAAGATGCACAATTTATTTGCAGGCATTCTACAGATCTCTAAACACATATCTTTCCCACACACAGATATACAGAATGTTTTTTGCAAACAAAACACACAAAAAAAAAGGTAATAAATTTGATAGCAAAATTGCCTTTTCATTCATTTCTCGGGCAGCGCAAAAAAAAACACAAACCAGATAAAAATTTGTTAACACACACACACACACAGCCAAGTATAGATATATTTTTGTATCTGTGTGTGGTTTTTCATTAAGAATGAATTCATCATTCGACTGTTTGCTTAGTTCGAAAAAGAGCGACAGAGAGAGGGAGAGAGAGACACTGCCTGCCCGTGTATCTGTATCTATGATGCATTACTTTCAGATATTTTGCATCGAGCAAGAGAGAAGCAAGGAGAGGGAGACAGAGGGAGAGCAAAATCAAACAAACAATTTCCGTAGAAATATATCACAAACGAGAAAAAAGAAATAATAAAAGCATGCAATGGAATGGGCATGCAAATGTATCTACAAGTGATGTGTATCTTTAACCAAACATTTGGCCATGCTCATCGATGGATAGATACTTCAAATATATATAGAATCTGTACAAAAGGAACTGCCTTATATTCCCCTTTCACTGGGAATTATACGCTTTGCACAATGTTCCCATAAGCGAACGGTAACTGGAGGGAAAATCTATGGAAAAGCATTTTCAAATCGGTTTTTTTTTTTTAACAGATTTTACATTTTCCTATTAATTTTTTTAATAAATAATAAATTTTTCTTCTACTGTTTTATTTATTTTTTCTTTTTTTTTAATTGTATTTTTATTTAATACATTTTCGAATAATTTTTATATATTAAATAATAAAACACAATCAATATTTAATTTAAATTCTTATTTTTCAGGAAATTCTTTGTTCTTCAATAAATGCGCAATTTTAAAATTTATTTAATACGAATTTTATTAATAAAATAGGGAAATAAACCCCTGCCAACCCCCGGCTCGCCAGCTTCGATTGCTTTTGCCGATATTAGTAAAATAAACTTCGAAGAAGACAAAATTTTGATTTATAAAATGTTATTTTATTTTATTTATTATTAATATTCTTATTAATTTTATTAATTTAATTTATTTTATTTATTTATTTATTTATTAAGAAATCTCTTTATTTTTCTTTTTATTTTTTAATCTACTAAATATTAAAAATACCCCCCTAAGCGAAAGATCTTCAGCTAGCCTCTGCCACTCCTCCGATTCTACAGCAAAGCCCCTCTATATCTATATCTATATCTATATCTATACCAATACAAAAGCTAGTATTAATGTCTGAATAAAAAACTGATACCACTGATACAACAATTTGGATGCCGTTGCCATTCCGCGTCGCCAGGCGCGTCTCTAGGGGCGAAATGTTTGACCAAATGACAAACTGACAGAGTGAGTGATGAGAATCAATAAAAACGTTCGCAATCCATAAAAAAAAAACACACACACAAGCCTCTGTGTATGTATAAATGAACATTGCCTTATCATTATTAAAATATGAAAAAAAAAAAATTTAAATTACATATTGACTTATCAGCGTTTGTCGGGGCAGGGGCATCTGTGTTGGTTCAATTTTTTTCTCTTCTTTTTTTTACCTCTTCATGTGGAATAAATGTGTATATTCCACAGATAAGTATTGCCCCCGATGTTTACCTCGTCAACAGTTTTGCATTATATATTTTTAATTTTAATCAAAAATCTACAACATCTGAAACTATCTGTGTCTGTCTGGCTTTATGGGATTCGGGTTTAAAGATCAGCAAAGCAAACTCTTATCAATGTTTGTTTCGCTTTGTGGAGGAAATACGTGTAGTAAAAGGCCCCCAAACCAAAATATCTGGTTTAATCTTGATTCCCCGATTCTACCGGTTCTCCAAACTCCGAGAGACGGCCAGAGGAACGGTAGCAACAGGCGGCAGGCAGCCAGCACCGGTACACCCAAAAATACCTATATTTGTATTTATTTTTCCGGTTTGTTTGTGGATTTTTTATTACAGCATAGATTTTGGGTAACAGGTTTTTTTTAAACACCATAATTTATGGCAAACATTTTGCCGGCTTATTGGAACGTGTTTTTATTTTATTTTGTATAATAAAGGATAAGATATCGCATCCCATAGAATTTCCATAGAAATTGAAAGCTAGACCTCGGTATGGAAATGGGTTGGGATAGAGAAATGAGTAATATCTGGCCATTGCTAATGAGAGACCGCAAAATGCTTACTCATCGAAAGAATGGGAGAATGGAGCGATAGGTGGAGTCCACAAAAGGAGAAAAACCAGTTCATACAATCCCCTCTACCCATTCCAGATATTATTATAAACATTCTAATACGAAACATTTCAGCAGTAGATAGAACAAAGAAAGCGAAAAAAGGAAGAAGTTTTAAAGCTCATATTCGAGAGAGTTTTCGTAAGAGACAACTTCTTGTTTCCTTCTTGAATATTCCGGTTCTTCAGGGGCCCAAGAAGAGGGAGAGAGAGACCCCAAGAGAGACCCCGAGCAGACGTTATTAATGATCCCGAAAAATGTTGACGACGGACCAGCAGGCAGCAAAACCCCATGAAAGGGGCAAAACGCATTTTTTTTCTTTGGTTTTCAGATACCAAAAAAAATGAGTGGAATACAGGTGCGGATTAAGGTCAGGCTTCAGATGACTTTGTCTGATTTTAAGGCAAATCAATTTTTGGATTTTCAAAAATTGTTAAATGAATTGGAAATTTTTTGTACAATCTTTTCTTTGGGGGAAATAATTTAATGACAATTTATGAGGGTTTACGATTACAGAAATAGTTTATGCATGTTTTGGATTATAAATAAATAATTAAATAAGGGAATTTATTGCGGTAAAAATGGCTAAAAATGGTTGATTCATTTCTACAAAAATGTATCATCACTGTATCACTGATCCAGCACTGTTTTTAGACCACTCCAACCAGAGAAATATCTATACAGACTCCGCGCCACACACAAATGTGGATATGGTGGGAGGGGGGATGCGGGATGCCCATATAAGAAGTTGTAGTACAACTCCAATGTTTATAGTATTTGTAGAATGCCGAGGGGCCAGTCTGCACGACAGCCAGGCGTACTATAAGATACAAGATACAAGAGCCAGCCAGCCAGCCAGCAGCAGCAGCAACAAAACTAACGCAACATGGTAGAAACCGGTTCAGAGCACAGCACAGCACGGCACACATATTCTGGCCCACGACTGTGCGTGTTGGTGTATTCTGGACCACGACTGTGTGGGTAAAATCAAACAACGAAGACGAAGACATAACAAAAGAGCTGCGGCTGCTGCTGCTGCTGCGAGAGAGGCTGAAGGAGGAGAGAGAGACAGGAGAAAGAGAGAAAGAGGCTACAGACAGCACAGGCTGCTCTCAAGCTATAGAAGGAGGCTACGGTAATCAAGCTCTTTGAATATTCTAGTCTCTAACATAACCCTATGCTGTAATAAGCCCTGCCAAAGAGAGAGGGTGAGAGAGCAGCAGCAGCTATGAGAGGACCAACAGCAGGAGACAGACTCAAAAGCTGAGGGCAAAAGAGAGAACTACAAAAATACCTTCGAGCAACACACATGCACACACACTAGTACACCGCCTCCTTCTTGCTTTTCATATTCTTGAACTTCAAAAAAGTAAATACAACAAAAAAACACACAGCATAAACCGTATGCACATGATTACACAAAGAGTGCAGACTAGAAGAATACCCTTTATGGCTGGGTGTGCCCAATCAGACCCTTGGCACCAATCGAATGTTACATATCTACCCACAAACACGCATCCCACTCTCCATACCCTACAACAAATGGGTAAAAACGAAGAAGAAGAAGAAACAACAACGCAATGCTGTCGGCGGCGGCAGTCAAGCTGTCAGACAGCTACTGGTGTTAAACCCCGTAGTACATAGTAGTAAAAAAAAGGCAGCGCAACAAAAACAACAACAATTACTACTACTCCACGCACACACACACACACATACACACACAAATATATATATATACTACGCTGCGTATACGCCATGTCTGGGCTCTGGGGCGCTGCGGCTGCTGCCTTCGCCTTATCGAATGTTTTTTTCTTCCTCTTTTCCATCATCGTATTTCTTCTTGCGCTTCTGCTTTTGCTGCTGCGGCTGCTGCTGCTTATTTTCAATCGCTAATGCTCACTGCTTATTACCATTATTGCTTAAATCCCAAGGAAAGCCTCTACATTTCGCTCAAGATAAAGAAATATATTATCACAAAACATTACTTTAGAGAAATCATTGAACTTTTGGACACTACTGTGTTCCCTACTGAATTCCAACTTCTTCTTTCCCTTGCTCAACTCTTCTTTTGGACTCATATTCTTGGCAGTCACTGTGTGAGAGGGCCCCAAAGACCATCCATTACAAATGCTTTTCTTTTCATTTTCATGTTTATATTCCGATCTAGGGGCTTTCTGCTTTTAATGCTCTCTACATGATCTTGTTTTTTGTGTGTCTGTTCTGGGATTTAGGCAATTCCAACTTTTTGATGGATTGTTATTGAAGTTTTTGTTGGCCTGTTTGTTGTTCTCTGGCAGCCTTTAATGGTTTTTTCTTCTGCCCCAAACAAAAGATCTACAGATCTACAGATACAGCTTGTAAGATTTGTAAAAAAAAGATGATTTGTTCAAGGTTCTTACATGGTTTTCGGGAATTATGCCCTAAGCTCAAATTAATGACAAAATTTAATGGGAATTTACAAGGTTACAAAAGGGTTGCTTGCTCGTTAACCTCGTTCGATTTCTGCCATAAATTTTCTCTCAGTGCATTGGCCTAATTGAGAAACTAGCTTCAATACCAAAATTGGCTCATTGTCCTGGCCATAAAAGGCACGCACCACACATACTCGTACAGCGTCGAAAAATCATAGAAGAAAAAACGTGCCGTGCCTCGCGTATAATGAAGTTAATAATAAAAATGAAGAGAAGAAAAAAAAAACAGCAACAGAAACATTTTGCCGCTAACGATAAACCAAATTTGTACAAATAAAATAAATTAATAAACAATCAACGTGCGAGCTTTTTTCCATTACCATTCGGGTTTGTTTTTCCAAAACGGGGGAACATGCCATACGACATCATCATAGGCCATAGAGCTGTAGGTTTTGTCTGTGTGAAGGGGGGGGGCTGGGTGATTGGGTGGGTTTTGGTTTGGTTAATTCATAGAACTGTGCTCCATTCCCGTTCTATTCTGTTCTGTAATTACCAACAACCGAGAATATTCTTGCCATTGTTAATTTATAACTATAGAAAACCGCAAAAACACACTCTGACACACCAACACCCAACTCGCACGATGATGGAATGACAATAAAATGGTTGTACACATTGTGTATAATTATTAACAAGTGGATACGTTATAGTTCTGCTTTTACATTGCCTGAGAATTTGATTTTGCAACAGCTGCGAGCAATTTCCAAGAAAGATTCTTTCAATGGGAGCGACCCTTGCAAGTATCCTACAATTACAATTACAGGGTATACGAAACACACCTTACTTGAGCACAAGCAAAAACAAAACACAAAAAGCAGAGGCGAAGAAACGGTCGTTAAGAACTCTACCATTGCTCGTATAAATGTCAATTGAGCACGCGTTCTTGTTGCTTTGCCCATAAATGGAATCTATATATAAATATATACATATATAAATATGTACATTTTGTTGCTTTTAGTGTTGTTGCCAAGTGCGTTTTTAGTAATTAGCTGATAATTATCAACAAAACAAATGCGCGCTCCACGCACATTCAAATGTGAATCAGAGAGTGAGAGAGAAAGAACCGCAGAGTAGAGCAGAGCAGAGCAGGGCAGAGCAGGGCAGAGCAGAGAGTGAGAGAGCGAGAAATTTGGGCCGGGCAGCAGCAGAACCAGAACCAGAAGCAAACGCATTGCAGCGCGCTCGTCTCATGTGTGCGATGCAGTTGGCAGCGCTAATTACACAAGTGTATGTTTCTGTGTGAGAGAGAGAGAGATGTGTGCATGTGTGTGGCAGAGAAGAATGGGGGTTAATGGGGGAGTTCGGTCGGCAACAGTGGCTTGGCTTATAGTGCAGGCGGGCAGGCAGGGGCACAGTGGGACACGCAGGCATGGCTCAAAACTCGAAATACAACAGAAGAACAACAAATTCAATGTTTAGCAAAAATTTCAGTAGCTGCTAGAATTTGAAATTCAACTTTTTTTTGCAATTTAACATATCAATGATAAAGAATGCACACACACGCACACATGTATTTTTTTTAAGGCCCATTGTTCAACTTTAGTTTTTGTATTCTCCTTTTTTTCCAGGTTTTTATGAACAATATGATGTGCAAATTATCCAACAAAATAGTATTGTTCCTAAAAGTTTTATGTAAATATAGTAGCGAAGAGAAACAGAGAGAGAAAACCAAAGCAAAAGAGAGACAGAGATAGACCGAGAAAAAGCAAAACAAGACGGGAACGAGAAAAAAACAATAGCACGCTCTCGGCTTTGGTCACACTAAACTCACAGAAAGAGAGAGAGAGAGAGCGGGAGAGCAGCACCGTGCATTGGTATGTGTGACTGTTGTGAATGGAAGACCAGCGCTGCCGCCGTCGCCGCCACTGAGGCTGCCGCTTGCCAACAACGTAAAAGAGCAAGTGTACGAGGAAGGGTGGGGAGAGTCACGGGTAAGGGAAGGGGCGAGCGCAAAATGAAATAAGAAATTTTCCAATTGGCATGGGTGCAGGGGGGCCTACAAGAATTTTAGCGCTTACCGTTTTTACTTATTGACGTAGGCGTCCCACCGTCTCCTGTGTGTGTGCGAGCGTGTGTGTGTTGGTTGATGTGTGCGTGTTTTTTGTCACTCGTTTTCTTTTCTCTGGCTCTTTCCTTTTGCTCTTTCTGCTGGCGTTGTTTTTGTTATGCAAAAGGCATAGAATATATTTTTTATTTTTGTTATATACACGATAAAATCACAAACACTCTTTACACATTATTTAACTCTCTCTCTCTCTTATGGCCGCTGCTGGTGCACATGCAATAGAAATTTAAGTATATACATTAGGTATTTGGTGGATTTACAACTTTTTTTTGTGGCAGGCAGGCCTTTGGGTCGCGTAAAACAGGGGCACACCAATGTGGACGCAACGCGACAGCACAACGACCGACCGCGTAGCAAGCACGAAACGAAACGAACCGAAAAAACACTTTGCCGTGAAAAATTTTCATTCATTGAGGAAAATTGAAATGAGCGAGGCAGAGGAGCCTTGCATGTGACTCTCTCTCTCTCTTTCAGTGCGTGTTTGTGGAGTCTCTCTCGAATAGTGCTGCCAACTCGGCAGAAAGAGGAACATTTCAAAAACTTGCAAAACATAGCTTATTATTTTAAAAAATTATTTAAATTTTTCGGGTTACACTAATTCGACTTTTTAAAATTGCACAATTTTTTAAATTAAAGCCTTTTTAGCAGGTTGGCAGCACGTTTGGTGAGCTCCACTTCGTTTCTGTTTGTCTGCATGTGTGTGTGTCTTATTTGCTGCTCTCTCTGCCTCTTTTCGCACTCGACTTCTCTCGCTCTTTCCTTCTTTCCTCACACGCGCTTTGGGTTTATTTTGTTGTTTCCTTCATTAATTCAATATTTAACCAATATTTAGTTAGTATATTCGTACTACACTTAATTAAACGTGAGTGTTTGATGCCCCAACACTATGGCACTTTTTCACTTGTTTTCACACACACACACCAAATACGCACATGCTCTGGCACTTGTTATTGTGTGTATTGTTGCTGCTGCCAGAGAGAATATCCAATTTTTTTGTGATAGCCATTAAAACACGCACCTTTTTTACTGGGTACTACCGTTCGGAACGTTCTGGCACTTGGCACAAAAATTCAAACAAGCGCGCACTCGACACGCCATTCAGATTTGGGGAAAAACCAGAATGTAACTGCTGCCTTGTGTCGGTTTTATTGGGTCTGGGGGCCTGGGCCAACATCGCGATAGCAGTCCTTTACAGAAAACCGAAAGCCCGCGCGCCACAACAAGACACAACCTGCAGCAAAAACCATAAATTACGGTACAAAAATATAACTAATCATCTGATGAAACTGCTTTTTAGCAAGACTTATGTTATATTTCTCATTTTGGGCCTGCAAGCCGTTCCTTAAAATCCGAACAGCCAGATAAAAAAAGGTTAAAAGCCGGTCCCAATAAACTCTAAATTTACTTCTATTTACTTCATTGAATTAATTTGACAACGACGCGCAGCGCAGCAACCGCTCGGTTCAAAAAATTGGAATTTGATAACACTTATCGGATTGTTGTGAAATCCGATGGACCGATGAAGAACGAGCTTTAACCCACTTAGCCCCCCTCTATTTATACAGCTCATCAGCTTGAATAAAATCGCAGCAAATAATACCATTTGTATATTCTTCTTGTAGATCCATCGCTTCTCTTTCTCGACAACCAAAATATCCACGATATATTTAACCTGAACTGCGCTAAAATTATTCAATTATTATTATTTTCGGTGGAATATTAAAATACCTCCTTGGTCTTTAATGTATTAATCGTTCAGCGTCAATGATAGGAAAGCAAATTACTTGGGCGCCAAACATAAATCGTTTGAAAGTTAGTGAGGGACAAGAATTTAATCAAATTGGAGAATTTGATAATCTAATCGGTCCCAGCTGGAAAATATTGAGTAAAATGAGGGTATGGACGGCCCAGAAAATATACCGCATGCAAGGTAAATTCAGAACGTTTGCTTAACATACCGTGCAGACCAAATTCGATGTCAGCAAAGACACAGCGAGGTGAGATTTGTGGGAGTCTTGAAATTTTTCTTCCCTGTTTTTTATGTTGTCCATACCTTTCCATGCCCGTGCGGTTCGGTAACACCAAAAATTGAGCAATTTTGCTCTCTCCTGACTCATTTTTGCGTTGCATGTATGAGTTTAAGGTTAGAATGGAGCATGGAGCAGTGTGACCGTCTGGCCCGCAGATATATACCGAAATACACCGTATATATAACGACGACGTATTTATATTCCCCGATCTTGATATGCCGTTTAATATAACTATCTAGCTAGGACCCTTAGCACTGAATACATGTTTTCATCCGATTGATGAATAAATTTTCTACAATATTGTCTAATATTACGTTCTCCCTTCGACATAGTGCCACCACATTCGACAGTAGCAACGATAATTTCATGATGTCATCGATAATTTCATCATGTATCGATAGAGGAATAGATAAGTTTATTATGTCATTGATAGTTATCGAAGAAAAATATTGAAAATTTTGAGGTATTTTTTAGACCTTTTAGATGGCAGCGCTGTTGCGCGCGGGAAATTTTAATATTTCTTATATTCCAGACAACCTAATTCCTAGGGTCCGGCAACACTTTGACATTGCGTTTCAGTGCGACTGTAGCGTATAAAAATACCAATTTGCGCGCATTTTTTAATAATTTGAATTTAAATTAAACTGATTTCAATTGAATTAAGCTCTTTTCGGATAAATGAGATAAATTAAGACCCACCCGAATACCAAAAAAGTATTGGCAGCTAAAACAATTCCGAAAAATGTCCAACACTCACAAGCAGATTCATTCCACACCCCTCTCTGTTCCGTGGAGGAAAAAAAACTGCAAACATTCATCAAATTTGCGCTGGAACTTTAGGAATATGAAAACCGCGCTATGTGACCCCCGTGCACCTGCTGCCACAAAGCGACATAAATTACGCATACGTCGTGTTAGCCGTGGGAAAATATATAAATGTTTCCGCCCACCACCCACCCGCACACCAGCAGAAAGAACACCAACAATTTGTTGTACCTTCTGTTGCTGTTGCTATTATTGCCATAACTTTAGACTTTTATGAGCAGCCAGGACTCAAGGAATGCCCCGAACCAGCACTCTGTGCTCCACTCTTCCGATCATCATCTTGCAACATTTTACACTCGAAGTTTAATGAGGCGCGAAGTGCAAGTCGCGTAAATGAGGCAAAAGGTCTTGAAAGTCCTCGGCGTCCTCGTCGTCGTCGTACATTAGATCCAATTAATTAATCGATGGGTGGCTGGGATTTGCCCTTGAGAGAGGGAGAAAGTACTTTCTCTGAAAGATTATTATTATTATTATTATTAAAATCTCCTGCAAGATCCACAAAGAATAAAAATATATCATAAAAATTATGCAAATAATAAAAGAAAACAGATTTTTCACAGAGTTTTTCCAGAGGGGGTATGAGGGGGTGTGTGTGTGTGGTTTTTTGATATTTAAAATAATAATCATAATTTGCTACACCTGTCGTCAAGTTTTTATGTTCGCAGTGACTGGCTGGGCATAAAAAGTAATTTGTAAAATTTCCACCTATAAAACATTTATAATAAAAAACCACAGCAGCAAGTGTCAAACGAAGACACCCTCTAACACGTAACCCCCCGCCCCCCTTTTGCAACTTTCTCGCAACCCATTTCCCCAACTTCCCCCTCCCCCTCCCCCTCCCCCTCTGTCATCTCTTGGACCAACACATTTTTCGCATTTAGTTTGTAATAAAAAAAAAACGCAAACACAAACATTAAAAACGAATATTCACTTGAAACCAACATTAGGGCAAGTTGTGGGTTAAAGGGGGATGTTAAAGGGGCAGGGGGGTGGAGAGTTTGGAGTTTTTCCTCTGGTAATGTGATAGAAAACTTTTCCGCTTATTAGTTGGCATTTTTTTTTAATTTCTGGTCAACAAATAAAATAGAATTCAAGAGGAAGGCAGGCGGATGTCCTCGCAGGCTAATTGAGGGTTCCAAATGGCAGGTCTTTCAACCACAACTGTGCAGTGGAGAGTAGAAAAACAAATTAATTTAATTTGTGGAAAAAAATCAATTAATAAAAGGAAAAATAGTGAAAAATAGTGATAAAGTTCTGTACTCAACATTGAGTGCTCATCAAAATAGTTTAACCAATTTGAAGTGAGTTTAATTTTAAATTAATTAATGCCTGTTGGTGCTGTTGCCACAGCGCGTGTTGCACACGAATACACTGGCAGAAAACACGTACTTTGTATGCTTACAAACACATTTTAAATAATGAAATTTGTGCATAAAACTTTCGCTTTGGCAAAAGCCAACAAACAACAGGAACAACATGAAAGGAAGAGACCCCCTTAGAGGGTCGAGACTGGTAGATACCCTAGAAGATTGGGACTTAAGTTTGCCAGAGTTCAACCAAAGACTTGTCTTGGATGTTGCATGAGGCAGCAACCGCGGCAGCACGCCTTCGTCTGGGCAGCTGAGTCGGGCGATGGTCCCAAGAACCACTCCATAACCATCATACCCCTTTGTTCATGGCCTGGCACTTACAACAAGTAAAACAGGTCTGTTGCATGCAACACACATCAAGCAAAGGCAAACAAAGGCCAGAGGTCTGGGGTCAGCGGTCAGGGGTTCTGGTCCAGGACTCTGGATCCACAAAAGAGTTACAAAATGACCGGCGGGCACTTTGCTTTTTTAGCTTTCTTTTTTCCGCTCTATTTTTGTAAATTCTTTTTATTCTTCATTTTTTCTGGAGAGTTAATTGGAATAGTTTTGCGCCAAATATAAACAAGCTTCAAGTGCAGATAGTTAGGTGGTGGGGGGAGGGCGGAGGTGCGCTTAAGGGTTGGTTAGGCGTGGTCGCTGGTGCGTGGTGGCTCGAGGAATTTTTTGATGCTGTAATAGAAATTAATTTCGCACAGAACCTTGAATTTTTTGAACCAAAAACTTAACAAAACTCAATACAACTTTCTTCTCTCTCTCTCTTTTGCACTCTTTCTGGCATATGGTGGGGGGTTTGAGCCATAAAATTTGATTTAATAACCACTGCCTGCTGGTCTCCGCTTGCTACCATAAAAATGTCAGCCATTAAAATGGCCCCCAAAAGCAAAACAACAACAACAAAAATATTCACATAAACGAAAAGCATTTAAAATGAAATGAATCCTACAGGATCGGGTTCGGTTTCGGTTTCGGGTCTCCGACGGGGTCTTAAGGTCTTTATTAGCCGTTTCGGCAGGCATGGCATTTCCCAAAGTTCATAAGTTGTCCATAGAAAATGGACTTTTCTTATGGAAATTCGTTTAATGGCAAGGCTTTGCCAGGCTCTTGGGAGTCTCTTTTCGGGTCATTCATATTATATATTTAAGCGTAGGATTCGGGCTTATAATCGATTCTAACACCTAATGCATGACAGAGCACCATTCAATGATGTGATCCGATTTGATCCATTTTTATTCATTATTGTTATACCCAGAAATGTCCTATAAAACCATAGCATTTAATATTCACCAAACTCTGAATTTATCAAAATTTTTAAAATTTAATTCCACAATTTACGGATAATTGTAAATTAAATTAAATTAAATATAATATCACTATTTCAATTAAATACAAAATTATTTCCTGAGGTTGAGCCTTTTCCATAGCCATATTTCTGCTGCCAAATATTCATTTCATTTGTTTTTATTTTCCTTTTGCCAACCATAAAAAACATCCCTTTTTTAGTTATTTATTTAATTATTTTTATTGTTTTTAGTTTTTATATTTTCGTTTATATTTCCTTTGGTTTATTTGTTGTTGTTTTTCGCTTTTTCCACATTAATTGTTTTCACTTAATTTAATTAGTTGTATTTATTATAAACTAGACGATTATAAATTTGCACTTAAATATACAAATGTCATAATTTTGTTGGCGACGCTTTTTACTTGAATATTTTTACAAATCAAATGGAAGATATTTCAGTGGAAATAATATACATAGTATACATAATATTTGGGTAATGTGAGTGTTAAACTGAGTCTAGAAATCGGCAGTTTCTGTTAGGTTGTTTACAAGGAAATTGCTGAAGAGTAAAATAATTGAAAACTATTGTGCTTAGGCCTTTTGAATTTGATGGCCATAATTATATCAATTCTGTGGAATATATTCATCAAATTAATAGGGTTTTTGTTTTTCCATTAATTTCTTTTCTGTTTGCTTTGCTTTTGGGTTTTTTCCTTCTGTACACAATCAAAAAAAAAACGCCATTTTCCTTTTGCCAGAGCTTTAATTAAAATAATTAACTATGTTTTTGTTTTCAATTATTAATTTCTTTTGTTTTTGCCTGTAATCTATTTTGAGCTTTTTTAGTGTTTATTTTGTGTGTTTTTTCTTTTTATTTTTTATGTTTTTTACTTGAAGTAAATAATACCACATTTTATTTGAATTTTTACTAGAATATTTACACAGCAGGAAATAAAATTCTCTTAAACAGCTGTTAAACGATAGGTTTTTCACAGATGATAACAAATGATAACCAAAATTGATGAAAATTCGAGTGGATTCACATGTGAATGGCACAATTTAGCGATCAAAAAGTCAGTTTTTAATACTTTTCGAAACACGTTGCTCTAGAATGTCACCGAAGTAAACAAGGAGAGAATTTGTGTGAATGGCAAAACACTTCATCGGTGAAAAACCTACCGTATAACAGCAGCTCTATCAACAAATGTTTAATAATTCATTGTTTTTCCATTCAAAAAACGATTTCTTTTGTGCTACACTTATCTAACAAATTGTATTTTATAGCTTGATTATATTCCTATATATATAGTATATATATATATGTGTCACAACAGATCTAGTGAGTAACTAAACACGGATTAACTATATTTACAGATTCCCTTAGTCTCTAACTTTTAGCTACAGCATTTTCTTGATTTCCTTTGGGGTTGAGAGGGGGGTTTTCCCATGATTTGTTTTAAGTTTTTTTTTGCTTAGCCTACGACTAAACAGAGATTAGGTGCAGTCTAGTAGTTTTTCTTTTGTTTTTTCTTGTTTTTTTTTTTCCATTCAATCGGAAAAGTTCTTCTCATCGGAGAAGCGCACATGATGCTGCTGCTTGAGACGCGGTCCAGCTCCTCTGCCGCCATGCGGTTTGACAATACCGCTACCATTTCCGTTTCCCCTGCCGCTGCCAGTGGCGTTTCCGGTCGGCAGTGTCGGCGACATGGTTGCCGATGTGGTCGTGGATGTGGGCGAGGACGAGTTGGTCCACTGTTCGTCGCAGGAACAATAGCCCCTGGCCACGTCGCCGCCCTCCAAAGCCAAAGCGTGCATCTCCCGCTTGAAGCGCAACTTCTTTAGCTGCTGCTGCTGCTGCTGACGTTGCTTGTGGTCAGTGGATGCAGCTGAGGATGGTACTAGTACTAGTGTCGGTATCCCATTGAGTTGGCTGTCATCTGGGGCAAGGGCCTGCTGCTGGGGCGGCACCTGCTTTGGTTCATAGAACTCCTCGGGCGTTTCCGCGCGCATGGTTTCTATGGAGCTGCAAAGAGCAAAAACAAGCCCATTATAAAATCATGTTTTTGCAACCAATTAATGTGTAGCAAGCAGGCAAACAAACAAACAAACCAATATATCATGGTAATATATAATGACGTGGTTAAGCATATGGAAATTATCCGCCATAAATATTCATGAGTTATGCGATATTTGAGAGGCGTGCGAGAAATATTAATTGCCCTTCTCTAATTACAAATGATACATGGGGTGGGGTGGGGGAAAAGAGATACATGGACCCAGTGGAATCGGGCGATCCATGGAGATCTATGAACCATCCACAAATCCTTCCACTTTCATGCCCCCCAAGCTGCTCCTTCTAGCCGTTGCACTCCAGTTGCATCCATCATATCTCCAGTCATACGATGCACACGAGTATCTGTTCTATCGGAGAATTTAGCTCCATTTGGCTGGATGCTGATGCTGTTTTCTACCTCTGTTCTCATGGCCATACACTTCATTGCGCTCTGGGCATTGGCATTTTCCACTTTTCACATTTTCCAGTTTAAAATTCAACGGAGAATCTTCTACGGCGCAGCAGCAGCTGCATGCCATGTTTATTCTTCTGCCGCTGCTTCTTCATTTGCTTTTACTTCTTCTTTACTTTCTGCTTTTTCTATTTCTTTTTTTCTACTACTTTGGTCCTCCCTCTCTTCGCCTACTTCTGCTTCCCATCCTCCCATAGTCTCCTTTTTCTTCCTCCCTTTTTTTCTTCCTCCTTCTTCAAATGCTGTTTGTGTTTTTGCTACCCTTTAGTCGCAAAGAAACAGAGGGTATATTCGACACTTTAAGGCTTAGGAATAAACAGAATTCTTGTTTTAATATTATGAGAACTCTCAGAGAAAAATGGCATAGTAAAAAGAAGCACAATTATATTTAAAAACAATTTTTAATAATAAAACACTTTAAAAGAAATATAATTTATTAAATTATATAAGAAATATATTTAATTTATATACAAGATATTTTCTTTTAATAATAAAACGTTTTAAAATAAATATAATTTATTAAATTTTATAAGAAATATATTTAATTTAAATATAAGATAGTTTTAGATCAAATATTTTTAAATAATTATGAAAATGTAAGTGAAAATATATATATAATTTATTAAATTTATGGATATATATTTATTTTGTAATTTAATTTTATTTTTAGTATATATTTATTATTTTATTTTTATTTTATTTAATAATGAAATGTAATTTTTTAGTTAATTAATTATTTAAAATGAAATTTATATAGATCAAATATTTGTATATTTTTGGTAAAACGTAAGTGAAAACACTATAAAATTATTTAATCAAAATATAAAAGAGTTATAATAAATAAATATAAAATATTTAAATTAAAAATTAAACATATTTAGATAAAATATTTTCATATTAATGGTCAAATTTAAGTGGAAACACTTTAAATTTTACTACTTTCACTTCCGATGCAAATATATTGGTATATATTTTTTAAAATTTAAGTGTATCTTTTCGATGCTCAGGTCTTTTTCTTTTTTGAAACCCTTAAAAGGTATTCCATAAAGTAATCCCTAAAAACAAGCACAACATTTGCACTAGAGATTACAGATGTACCATTAAATTGGCGAAATAAGAGGTATCTCAAGTTCTAAACTTTTCTTCTTGGGGGTACTTTCTTTTCTACATTTTTGTTAAGTTTTTTCTTGCCCTCCTGTGCGTGCCGGTGCCCCGGCCCGTGCCCATTTTTCTGTGCAGTACAGTAAACTCGGGTTGGGCGAGAATTTATGCAAAGAAAGCGAAAAGTGCAAAGTAAAGTGCAGTTTGCGAAAAATGCGCGGCTGCCTTTTGTTTTGCCAGGCTGCTGGCTCTTTGGTGGGCAGCAGGAGGGGCAGTAGTGGCAGCAGTGGCAGCGGGGGGCTGGTCGGGCTTAACGGCAATAGTGGTTGGTGAGAAATAAGGGTTACGGCGCAGGGGGGGGGGGGGATGCTACCACAGTTGAGCGCACAATTTGGCGCAGATTGTTGACTGGGGAGCACAGGCTGTGGCGCAGAGGAGTGGGTGGGTGGCTGGATGGGTGGCATGAGTGGTGTGGCAACAATGTAGGTGGTCGTCAGTGTGCTTAGACTTGACTTGGAAGAGAGATACCAAAAACTACTACCAGAAGTAGCAGTGGCATGAAAATGAGTGAACTGAGTAATGCGCGTAATGCAAATCGCGGGCTACAATGTGTGCAAGGGTTCTTCTCCCTTCTCCCCCTCTTTTTCACAGTTGACTAGCACAACTAGGGGCAGGGGGGGAGTGGGAATGATAGAGAGAGTAGAGAGCCAGTGGTAGAGACCATCATTAACGTATTACGCGGATGTTTGTGCAGCCACTTTGCATATCTTTCGAGGCAGCTCGAAAGGGGGAAAGCTATGCTCAAGAAATAATAAACATTAGTCAAGTGTTGAAACATTTTTCGCCCAGGTTCATAAGCTCATTATCATGCCCCCAGTGACAGAGTGGGAGTGGCAGTGGAATTCACTGGACCAGAAGGAATGAGTATTCAACAAAGGAGGACCTTGATATCACATTTCGTTGGCATTAGGACTCGCGTTTTGATTGATATTTCTATAGAATACTAGCATGAATGTGCGAATGGATTTCAGGATCAGGTTTGAATCTTGATCCGTAAAAACCATTTGACAGATGCTTGAATTTGAGCGCAATCAGCACTTTCGGATGAGCGTAATATTCAATATATGGCTAAATATTTGATTTCAGATCAAAGCATACTGGATTATGTTTACATTTATACAAGAAAATACCAAAATATCGATAAAGAAGTGGTGGGTAGTAGTAAAAAGGTGAACAATACTTTACAATATATTTTGATATTTTCAGTTTGGTAGAAACTCAACCACAGAACCATGAACCAAAGATTAAACGATTATTTATGGTTTTTATTTATTTTATATTGATATTTCTATAGAATAACATGCACAAATTTCCAAAACAAAATTCTACCACACAACTCGTCTAATGTCTAACATCTAATCCCTTATCCACTTCACTCGGGGGCTGCTGTGTGGGCGGCATGCAACTTGAAAACTTTTGCGCTAATTACACAACACATTTAGCCCACAAGGATGTGGATGTGGGTGTGTGGCATATCACACAAAATTGCATAAAGTTCTCGCCGCATTCTCTGGAAACTTGTCAGGGGATGACGGGAAAATTTCCCTGTTTGCGAAATATTGTAATTCCCCAAACTAATCAAAATCGATGGTAGGGCTGGAAGGCAGGCAGGCAGGCGGAAACCGGAGAGCAAGCAGCATTTAATATATAATTTCCTTTGGAAATTTACACTCGATTTATGTGTTGACTCAATTGATTAGTGATACGACTATTTCCTAGTCGTGCGTACAACAAACAGCTAAATTTGCAATTATTAATGTTTGCTACCCAGAAATTAATTGGAAATTCTTGCCAAAAATTTCACCATTTCTCCAGCAGTTTCTGTGATTCTCTGCTTCCAGATTTGGTTTAATCCTCAAATTATGTTGGTTTGAATCATTAAACTTTAAGTTTCTGTTTGGTTTTGGTTTTGCTTTTGGTTTGGTTTTGCAATCAAAGAAAAAGCCTGTGTTCTCAGGCAGAACTCCCCCCAACCCCAGGCACAACTTTGCTGAATTCCACGCCAACTACCTCTTCGAGTCTCAAGAACAACCTTTTGATCATAATTTAAGCAACTACCCAAAATATTCAACAACCGAGCAAATAAAATGAGAATGGTTTTGGCTTTTGGGTGTACGAATGTATGGATACCCTTCCAGATTCCAAGGATTTCTTTAAAAATATGTAATCGTTTAACAATTAATAATTCCACAAAATATGAGAACTATTTCTACTTTTGAAAGCCTATAAGCTCTGTAAAAATTTCACTATAACTGGCGGCTAAAAACATATCACAAAAAATGGGTTTTTGTCCGAAAAAGATCTTGTGGACCCCTTAAGTATGCTATTTTCCTGTATGTTCTCTATGCCCTTAGTATTTCTGCTACTTTCGTTCTAGCACCTGATGAAAAACCATAATACCCACTGATTAAAAGGGCATACGAGATATAAAGAGAAACTTAAACAACTGTTGGGGACCCCAAAAGGAAGTAGAGTGGCTAAAGGAGCGAAATACGAGAGAGAGAGAGAGGAAAGAGAAAAAGAATGTAAAATTAATGTTTATTGCGCTTTTAACACATATACACTTCGACACGCCCCCTCGTCGTTGCCCTTTTTGACGGGTGCCCGAGAGTGTGGGTGTAAATTTACATAAAAGTTGCCATTTGCCGTTGGCCCCCTTTCACTTTAGCTGGCAAGGAAAATTGCATTTTCCACGAGCGCCCAGCAACGCGTACAGAGCACAGCACAGAGCACAGAGCACAGAGCACAGAAATGTTAATCAGCTAAAAGTTAAGGAAGCTGCGGCAAAGGTGGAGAAAACAAACACCCCTACCCACACCCACACCCACACCCTGTAGGTAGAAAGAAATGCAAATTTAATTGTATGCCACGTGAAATACTGACCCCTGATCCACACACACACACACAAACATAAGAATACATACGAGTATATGTATGTACATACGATATGTAAATGGAAACAGGGGCATCCAGAAGTGGCAGAAAAAGTGGACACCAGATAAAAATGTTCTTAGCGAAAGTGGGATTCATGTAGGTGGATCTTTTTGGTGGTGGCTTAGGGGTTTGAGCTGGTTTAAAAAAATTAAATTAGGCATTCATTTGCCATTCAGTCTGGTAGGATTTTCAATAGAAGATCTCTGTAGTTGGTGTTTTTTTTTTTTAATCATTTTTCCAAAGTCCCTGAGTAAAGCCTCCGAAATGTTGACATATTTTTGCAGAATTGTCTACAAATATTATCGCATATTTTTAATTACTATTTCCTGTATTAATTTGCTATAGCGGAATATTTATTTATTCCTATTAATGTTCAGATTATTATTCTTATTATTTATCCTATTAATATTTCATTCCTTTACTTAAGGACATATACCAAAGGAAAGATATGGAACTTTTTGATAGACATATCCCCGCTCAAAATATATTTGAATTTTTATTTTAAATAAAATAATTTAAATCGTCTAGGATTTTTTATTTTAAATTTTTTTTTATAAAAGCTAAAAATTCGAGTTATTTCTGAGTTTTATATTAAAAATCAGAAACTTATTTTTGGTATAAAAATTATATTTTTTAGTACCTCTGCTTATAATTATCTTTATTCTTATAACAATAAAATTGCTTGTGCATAGATTTATAGTTTTCTGCTGCCTGTGCCATGCTTTTCTTTTACGATTACTATTCCTTAAATGCTGAACGAACTTCGAACTATATTTTGCAGCAGAGTTTTGGTTAGTGGCAATAAAACTCAGAAACCTGTTGAGATTTTATGATCCATAATTTACCAAATAACTGTTTAATTAATGCTGCTCCGTTTTGCTCCTGCTCCTGCCGTAGGCTATTGTTGTACTTCCTTTTTGGCTGTTGTTGTACCACCTTCTTTTGGCCAACTCTACAAAAACTGGTAGTTAATGAAATTTGCACTATTTTTTTTGTGTGTGTTTTGGCCACCTTGCAGTTTTAATTTGTGTTTGAGCTCAAATTACGAGTACGCGGTACAATAAATAAGTTTTTGGGCTTCTCGGGTTTCCAGGTTGCATGCCGCAAATTACCTTGCACCTTGCCAAGCCAGGCCACCCGGGTTACGGTCTGGTCTGTTGACTTTCGCATTTTGTTCATGTTTTTTTTCCAACCCACTGACTGGCGACATTTCTGTGCCACCTTGGCCCACCAGAGCCCATGAGCAGCAGCACGTGCTCTTTCCTTTTATTTTTACTTTATTTATGCATTATTTTTAAAGAAAGAGGGAGCACATATCTGGCTGCTGAATGTTTGACATGCCGTTTGTTATTTTTTGATCAGAGACCCCTGTGTGTGTGTGGCGTGTACCTCTCTTTTTTTTTGTCGGGATGCCTCTAAAAGGGTTTCCATATGTTTGCCATTTTGTGCTCTTCCTCATCCCTAACGGGGGACCTTAAATTGGTAGTCGTTTTGAGTTTTGTGTCATTTTTCTTTAGGCAAAAGTATATATCAGAAATATCTCCGACATATCTGCCCCAATTTGTGGTGATGTCGAAGCTCACATTTGCCGACTACTTAACACTGGCCCTGAAGACGCTGGAGCCGCCCTGCGACTGGGAGGATATTGTGGAGTTTGTCCTAATCACATTGGATTGCACGTGGCGACAGAAGTATTTCACCAATCAATTGAAAAAGGCCCTCGATGTGGGGCTGCGTTTTGGCATTATACGCGAAATGAATAATAAATATTATCTGTATGAATATGCCAAGGTCAATGCGTGTGGGCACATTACATACAAGTTTACCCAGAATCCCTTGAGTCCTGAATACAGACAAATGAAAGAGCAGGAGGAGCAGAAGAAGGTGGCTAAGGCTAAACGCCCAAAGAAGAAGCAGGTCAAGAGCACCCACAAAAAGAGGAAAGCAACTAAGAAGAAATGCAGGAAATGAAGAAAAATAGAGTACCTCTGATGCACCTTTCGATATTCAAATAAAATTGTAGTGTATTTTGATACTTTATCTTCCCATCTCCCCCCCCCCCCACACTTATTTCCCTTGCCCTGTTACGAGTACTTACCCCTCTGATGACTATAAGTCCAACTCAAAGACCGATACCTATCAGACGCGCATCTCATCGATGGCCGCCTGTGGCACTTGCTGCTGCTGTTGCTGCTGTCCGCCCAAACCCTGGCCGGAGGAGGAGGTCATGACAATGCCCTCGCCACCATGTTGATGCACCAGGTGCACACCCGAATGATTGTGCGTGTGGGTATGGTGGCCCTTTGAGGAGCTGGGCGCACTGCTTACCCCACTGCTGCTACTGCCACCGGAGGGGGTTTGATCCAGCAGCACACCGACCCCGGCCACGCCCATGGCCGAGTTATTGCTGCTGCTGTTGGTGGTCGTTGATGAGGCAGTGCGTAGCGGTGGGCGTGGTCCGCGTATATGATGCGACGGCATTCCGGTCAGAACATTTCCATTTGCCTGATGTTTGCCCGATTGCTGTTGTTGCTGCTGCTGCTGCTGTTGTTGATATTGCTGTAGTTCTGCGAGTAACAGACAGGGGAGAGAGAGAGAGGAAGAGAGCGATGTAAGCTACTTATGTACTATGTACGTTTATACGTTATGCATATGTTGGCATATTATCAAGCAAATGTTTATTGAAAGGCAGTAGTAGTAGTAGGAGAGAAGCAGAGGAGTCGGGTCTGCAGCAGCCCCAACAAAAGTCAATTTGTAAACAACAATGTCAACCATTAAACACACATTCTCCTTCTATCATCGTCATTGGCATCGAGGCATCGGCATCGGCATCGGCATCGAGGCATCATTCTCATGTAGACAGCATCGGCGCCAGAATGCGAGTCATCAGAGTTGGTTGCACTTTTTGTTCCATTGAATTGGCCATGTACGTATGTACATACGTACTATATGTCTATGTACATAGGTTTCCCCAGAACACAGAAGCCAGTTCTTCAGTTAACACTGCCAATACTGAGAGAAAAAGCGTGCTAGATTGTAAATGAGTCGCTCGCGCTGCTCCTAAATAGCAAACAGCCCGCTCTCTGCTCTCTATCTCTGCCGTGCAAGTTCAGGCATGTCCACGGTGAAGAGACAGAGAAAGCTAAATTACTGCTGCAATTTATAAAGGTTTCGGGAGTCGACTGAGACAGATCCGAAAGCCGAAAACCGACAGCCGACAGATCGTCGACGATGCAGGCAGAATGCAAAGCAGAAGCCGCCCGCTCTCTCTAGCAGCGCTGCTCGCTATCTCTCTCTCTAGCAGCGCTGCTCGCTCAGCAGCGGTTTGCCTGGAAGGGGAGAATGAAGGAATATAAAAACGAAGACTGCGCTGCCCAAGTGATCGTTGAAACTGATTACCGATTAACACTTAGAGTAAATTCGTCTAAGTATTCACGAAGGGCTCTAGTTCAAAGTTTATTTCATTCCTGTTGCTCTTTTCTCTCAGTGCTGTCATCCCCCCACCTCTTTGTCTGTGTTGATTTTTAGCTTTGGATGTTGTTCAACTTGTCGCCTCGCCTCGATTCGCATTGCAAAAGTGCAAAATGTGCAGAGCCATTGACGCGTCTAATATTTCGATGTTCTACCCCACTCTCCCATTGCCGTTCCTTCTTTTACGATGTGTTTCTCGATAGAACTAATTTGTTTGCCTTTCGCTTTGGCTTTCTATAGACACAATGCAGTTTTATTGGTGAGTTGGCAGAAAAAACGGGCAGGCAGGCAGACAGAGAGAGAGGGAGACAGGGATCGAGTGAAATGAAAACGTGAGGAGTGTGTGTGCTGTAATAAAAACTGAAGAACAGTGGAATAAAATCTTAATACTTGATGGGATTGTTGAGTGCTCATAGAAGTTCATTCAGGGAAGAGTTTAATAACTTTTTTCGCACGTAAAAAGAGACCGAAGGGTGTACGATTTCGGATGAGAATTTCTCACGCAGCTGAGATTTATTTCCGGACTAAAAATATAACCTCTTAAGAGTTTAAGTAGCTTTTTCCTGTGACAAATCTTTATAAAATTAAACGAAAATTTTCATTAGTCATTCAAGGACCCTCCCAAACTCCTAAGCCATAATCCCTGCTCCCAAAAACCGACTTTCACTAATTAGAGGAAATACTTTCCAAGGAGAGAGAGGGCTGGGCTTTTGGTGCCCTTTTGGTTTTTATGTTTATGGCTTGGACTTTACCCCCGGGCGGGGCATTTGGTGCGCAAGTCAAGTGGCCAAAAGCCTGGACTACGACTACGAGACTATGCCTAAGAGAGCATTCAAAGTGAAATGTACCGGATTATGGTGCTTTCTTTGGGGCTTTTGGCTAGTCCGTCGAGTGGCGGAGTCGTCAGAGATCAAAGCAGAGAGCCCCACCATAAGTCCCAGCATCATTTCAGCAGGGAAAACGAAAGAGGCGAAAAGTGCGTTATGCAATTTCCCCAAGGAGTTGTTTGCGGAACGAACGGCGGCCCATCATTTATGAATATAAAATTAACAAAACACTGCGTATGCGTAATTCGCCCCCCCGGCCACATGTGGGCCTGGAGCTTCGTGCCTCTTGCTGTGTGTGTGTGGTATGCAATAAATTTTCAATTTCCATAGTTCAGGGCGAGTCCCGAACGCAAATCTAATTTATACGCACACACATCACTTATACGCACTGTATTGCAATTACAATGCAAATGCTGCAACAAATGCGTATAATGCCCCATCGAAAATACTATTACAATCAACCCATCCTCCCCGCCATGCCGCGAAATAATGCAGTTGGGAAAATGTTGTTCCGAAAAATGCTGTTCCGCTCAAACGGATGTTGATTAGTATGAAATGACAAGACCGGAAATGCCTGCACCAAACCCCCAGCCCAACTAAAGCGGGCAAAAGTGTAAAGCAGAAATGCCAGCCGCATGAAAACTCACTTAAAAGCACATGAACAGCGAGGGGGGGGGGGTCAAGGGGATGGCCTGTCAGTGGAGTGCAACCACTCAGCCATGCTGTGGATATTGTGGCCCCAAACTAAGTGGACACACAAGTGCAGCCAATTGTCCTGTCGACGTGGGGTCCCCTAGGACGTGGGAGCCTACCCACCCCTCGTTTTTTTGCATTAATGAGCCTCGTAGAGGAATTTATTGCTGAATTTTTGCCATTTCCTTCGTGACAGTTGGTGGAATTATTAAAAAAAAATTATACACCATACTTATTAGCGCATGTTATAGCGGGGCAAATGAGCGGTAGAGAGTGGTTAACCCCCCTGGGATTTACGGTCAAGAGATAGTGAAGGATGCACTTAATGACTCTGCAATTAAAATGAAGAACGGTGCAACGTGCTCTCCCCCATATGGGGGATTAAGTGATTTA